>NC_137324.1:107352617-117352617 GCF_965287045.1 Carcharhinus amblyrhynchos
CTTCCTTGAATGTTATGAAACAGAATCCACGCCTTTTGTTTGTTTTGTTGTCCATGGGAAGTTCTATTGATTCCACCTAAATTAAAAGACACCAATGGTTTTCCATGAATTATCTGACAAAATAGTATTCATAGCTGCATTAATTCACATAACTAGTGCAAAAACAGCAAAACTGGAATACATTTGCACCTACACCCTTAACTTGCAGAAATCTAGATTCAGTAAGGAACCATTGAATCAGTCAGCTAAATAAGTAATCCTCATCCCTTTCATATAATCAGGTGATAAAAAACATGTGCATGCCCTAAGCAGTTCAGCAAATACATCTCCAATCATTTACAAAGATTATCTTGCATATTAATTTTCCTACTGATTTGCTCTCTTTGCTCCCCAGCCTAAACCAATGTATCAATAATTTCATGTTGGACTAAATTGGCCTTCACACACAACAGCTTGGATAAATGTGTGGATGCTGATTCAAGAGGAGATCATATACATGTCATTCAATGAAATTTCCAGGATGAGATGTACGTACTTCCCCAAAAGCTCCAAAGTATTCCCTGATCTTCTCCTCAATCGTGTCAGGTGAAAGACCGCCTACAAATATCTTCTTTACGGGTTCTTTTTTCATTGCCTTGGCTTTTTTAGGATCAATTACCTTTCCATTCAATTTATGCTCCTTTTGTTCCATAACCTACATAACAGGACAAAATATATAAACATCACTAAGCAGGTAAAAATAAAAAAAAACTTGATTTCATTAAGTCGTTTTCTTCTGAACCCACTTTTTTTAAGCCCATGGTTTTATGATCAAATACCTTATCCACACTGTCAGCCTCTTTAAACAGGACGAATCCAAATCCTCTTGAACGCCCTGTAATGGGATCCAACTTTAATGTGCAATCTACCACCTCTCCAAATTTAGAGAAATAGTCCTTCAGATCTTTCTTTGTGGTATCCCAGCTGAGGCCACCCACAAACATTTTTCTGCAGAAACAGTGAAGTATATATACACATCAGTAGCCAAATCAAAACTTAAGCTGCCTCATACAGTAACCATGTTTCCCTGGTGCGCCTCCATCAAGAATGCATGCAGAAAGCTATCCGGTGGACACACATTAGGCAATTTTATTTTCAAATCAACAATGTAGTAGATGCACAAGTAACAGTAAACTTAAGCAATTGGTTAGAAAAATTAGGGCCTTGCAAATTTACTGTACATTTCTCCAAAGCAATCAAAGTAAGTCAAGGCAATGTCCATGACACCGAACTCTAGCTAAGAGTCTCAGGATTCTCATAATGAAGTTTCCAATTATACAGGCACTCAATATTGGACAATTTATTTGGCTCAGGGCTTGAGACCAATTCTAAGAAATGGCACTTAAACATCATCCCTGGCAATTAGTAATTAGCCAGTTTAAAAAACCTCCTCTCAATCATTCAACAGAAGTTGGGCCAGTACACTAGAGTATTCTTGGTGTACTGCACATTAAAAGACTAGAGTAATTTTCAAATGAAGTCGTTTTTCTTGCTTGAAGACAATATTGTTTGGATTAAATGTTGACATCAGTGACAAGTGCAATGCTAAATGAACTCAGGTGTATGCCTGTGCTGGAAGCAATGACAACTGGAAGATACCAGTGATGACAAAGATAAGCAAATTAAAACAAGCACAGCCTTAAAAGGACTGAGCAAGAATACTGCTTTAAACAAAATAAAAACAAGCTGTGTTTGACACGTAGTAAAAATATTAACATTAAACATTTGCAAAGGTTAGCTCTACTAAAGATCCCTGAAATCGCCAACACAATTTTACAGTGTCTTCCTAAGCTTGGCAACAATACTGGAAAATTACACTTGAAAAAGTGATGCTGCAGTAAGAGTGCACACTATTTTCTGCTAAAAAATGCATTCTAATCACTCTGGCCACAACTATGGGGGTGTGAAATCTGTATGAGTGGACATACCCATCCAAAATTGATGTATTATTGGACAAAGTACTACAGGCAAGTGCATCTTGCCCAGATCACCACTCTATATGTAAAGCTCAAAAATGTGAACAATTTATTTGACCACAACCAATTCCAATTAAACAATCAGATGTTAAGAGAACCACAGGTCAGGAGTTGAAATACTGGCTGATATTTACTTCCCCCTCCAGCAACAGGACCAATTGCAACACATGCTATCATGTCTGAGCAAAAATAACTTGCCAAGTACCAGGGAAGTGACACTTCTGATCTGTACGCACCAGTGTGGCTCATACTTTCCTAGTAGCTCATTCAGAGGCTTGAATATAGCTTTAAAAGGTGAGGGATCAGAGTTTTCTTTGCCATGGAGACACTGAATTGGGTGGTCCCAAATACAACACTAAAGATATTCTAATTGAAAAGCCACATTTAAAACAAAATAATGCAGAGGTTCAGGATAATAGGAACAGCAGGCAGGTCAAAAGGATGTCATTGTTGATAGATGTGTATCAGATCAATAAAGATAACCTTAAGGGACCACCCAAAAAAGCAGGCCTTGTCTTTCTCCAAGGGTTACAACTGTCCAAAAAAATTGACCTGTTTGAATATTTATGGAAATCATTCATATTTATGCATGAAAGATTAAGAAAAAACAAGTCACTAACTCTAAAGTCAATGGTTTATCAAATTAAACTGTGCAACATTAATTACAGGTAAGATTCCTGGGTATTACAGGACAATATTGCAAATTAATTTGTCCGTAACTTGAATATTTTCAATCTATAAATTGCTCTGCTGCTAAATGGCCATGCTACCACAAACTGCTAAGTATTAAAACCAGAAAAGTTAATACTAAAAAAATTAATACAAGCTCTCAATGGCATAACCACTTTAAAAAAACATTAATCAAATGTTCCATTACGTCCTGTACCCCAAAACAACACTACAGTAACTGAACAAATTAAAACGAAAAAAACAAAGCATCACCTCAAGTTTGTTCACAGAAGGCTTAAGTCCCGAAAATTAACAACCACGTTAAATCAAAAGACGCCCGCTCCCCACCCACTTAGTTACAAAAATGAATTTAAAATTAAATGAAATCAAACATTCCTCGACAACGATTTACATGACCAGCTTGAGACGGCAATGAAACAATACAAAATATACAAAAGCTGGATCCGCTCCTACCTTGTAACGAGCCATTAAAAAAATGCCTAACCGCGGGAAAGGGAGACCAACCACATGGGAGGGGAATCTCAACCGGAAATCTGCACCATCATACGTGGAGTAATTTTAATCTGCCCTGGGCCCGCTACCGAACAGACGCGAACACACTGACCCCTGGACTGCTAAACAAAAAAGGGATCAGGATGAATGGGAGAGCAGAGGCTGGAAACGCGGCGGTTCTACACCTCTTTCCCCCTTCCCCCATCCTCCCGCCACTAGCTCAATCAACCTCCCTCCAACATGCGGCACCTCTTTACAATGAACAACTGCCTTCCGGCACCAGGACCAGCTTTCAGTGCCGAGACAAAAAAAGGGCATCCAAAAACGCATTTTAATTTTTCAAAGTTTTTTTTTAAAAGGGGACTAGGATCGATTTGTGTCCTTTTAAAAAATATCCAATGCAAATTTTTACAACCTCCTCACTCCCATCGATTGCTAGCCGCTATAAAAGATGTAAAGAATGGAAATTTAAGCCCCAGTAAACTGCCTCAAGGACATTGCAGCCCTTCGACATCCCGCCTTCCCGCGGATAGACCGGACTCAGGTCCCTGGAAATACCCAACCGCACTGGTGCCCCCCTCCCCCACCCACCCCGCAGACATCACCAACCCGGGCCTCTACCGAGGTAACAAGCCCCGAGGTTCTCCTCACCCTTCGTCCTCCTCCGTCCTACTGGCGTCGATCTTGGCCCCTTCAGTCTCGGTGGCTGCACCCGGCCCATCGCCGCCCTCGCTCGCTTTGGCCTCCATCGCCGGATCGGTTAAACCCGCCGCCCCCGTCTCGGTGGCCGCCACCGCCGCCATCTCCTGTAGGCCTTGCCCGGCAGCCTCGGCCTCCACCTCGGAGAACTGCACCGCCTCCGACATATCGCTCCGGACACACACACACAAAAAAAGGGCCGGGAAGCCGCTACACCGCCCTGGTCAAAAGGGAAAGACAGACCGCCGACTCACCAAGTAAAGGAGCCCCGCCCGCGCGCGGTATAACCTGCCGCTTCTTTAAAAAAAAATCAACCGGGTTGTTTTATCTTTTTTTAAAAAAAACCCTAATCCCCGCTGGAGCCCCGGTAGTGAGTGAAGTTTCTTTGCCCGCGCCTTTCACACAGGGCCAGTGAGGAAGAGCGGCCGCGCACGCTGTTCTCTTTAAATAATGGTGTCCTCACAAAATGGCCGCCGCGGCTGGGACCAAGGCCCAGCCTCGATCACGTGGTCCCGAGGCGGCAACCAACCGCGGCTCAGGAAAAGTCGGCGCAGGCGCCATGCGGCGGGGGAGGGTACCAAAGAGAGTGCATTGAGCCGGCGCGGCGGGCAAGAGATAACCGCGCCGCCGGAAGTAAACAGCGGGAGGAATAGAGTGGCTATTGTGATGTCAGGTACTGGAGGAGAGGAGTTGTCCTAGATACGGCGGGGCGGGTTCTATGCTGCTGATGGCGGTGTCTACTCACTTGGGTGCAGTGTTGAGAAATCCACTTTGTACGTTGTCTACACATCTCAAAATGTCTTTAACCATATATAAAACGAGGAATTGTCTGGACTGGAATTGCTTTTTTCGGATTACAAGAAAATGCTATTTATTTTTGTTGTTATCTCTTGCTTAGTACTTCCCACCTTAGAATGCAACATCACACTGCCTGGTAAGTACATTCATCCTGTCTTGTTCATGGCACGCAGCTGATTGCTACTTTGTAACCCATGGGTGTTGCCAGTTGTTACAATGTAAAAAGATATTTTGCCCCTATTCAGTATAACAAGATCACTGTTATGTGCGGTGCCCAAGCCTCGCACTATAATAGCGTTAGGTGTTCGATTAGGGAAACGCAGTGGTTATGTTTTTGTTCCTGGGATGCAAATAATGTTGGCAAGTCCACGTAACTTTTTCGTAAGAAGGTTTTGGGTTCAGCTCTCACTCCAATCAAGGCTCACACTTCAGTGTAATGCTGCAAGTGTCGGAGGTGCTGTCTTTCGGTTGAGACGTTAGAATTGACTCCTCTCAGGTGGACTTAAAAGATCCATTGACACTTTTTCAGAGATGCCTATGAGTGTTTTTCCTATAGTCCTGGCCAACATTTATCCTTCAATGAACATTGAAAGACACCATCTAAATACAAGTATTTTCTTCTTTTTAAAGGTGCTGTAAAAATCCCTCCAGTAGTGTCACGGTTGTTTGTAAAAACTGTGGTGCTATAATTTCAACAGTCACCAAATGAAGATGGTAAAAGTCTTGAGGAAGATGATCAGCTTCAAGAACAACCAAACTCCACTTTCTAATCCCTGCATGTGCTATTGTTTGCTCATGGAAAAAGCTTTATAAAAGTTTCTTAATTTCACTCGTGGAAGGCCTGGCTCTAATTTTTGACCAGGCCCTTTTGAATGGGATCTTTTATCCATTTGCAGGATGTAGGCATCATTGGCGAGGCCAACATTTATTGCCTGCCCCTAATTGCCCTTGAGAAGGTGATGGTGAGCTGCTGCCTTGAACAGCTGCAGTCACAGAGCTATAGATGCACCCATCATGCTGTTAGGCAAGGAGTTTTAGAATTTTGACCAAGTGACAGTGAAGGAACGGCGATACATTTCCAAGTTAGGACATGAGTGACTTGGAGGGGAACCTCCAGGTGATGGTGTTCCCAGGTATATCTGCTGCCCTTGTCTTTCTAGATGGTAGCAGTCGTGGTTTTGGAAGATGCTGCATTGCACATTGAAGATGATACAAAATGCTATCACTCTGCATAAATGGTGGATGTTTGTGGAAGGGGCACCAGTCAAGAAGGCTGATTTGTCCTGGATGTGTCAAGCCTCAAGTGTTTTTGGAACTGCATTCATCTGGGCAAAGTGAGAGTATTCCATGATTTATGCCTTGTAAGTGGTGAACAGGCTTCGGGGAGTCAGGAGGTGAGTTAACTTGCTGCAGGATTCCTGGCTTTGACTTGGTCTTGTAGTCGAACTATATACGTGGCTCGTCCAGTTCAGTTTCTGGTCAATGGTAACCCCCCAGAATGTTGGTGGAGGATTTAGTGATGGTAATGCCATTGAATGTCATGGGTGGTGGTTAGATCCTCTCATTGGAGATGGTCAATGCCTGGCCATTGCATGGTGCAAATTTTGCTTGGCAGTTTCAACCGAAGCCTAGATATTGTTCAGGTCATGTTGCATTTGGACATGGACTACATCGGTATCTTATGAGTTGTGAATAGTGTTGAACATTATACAGTCATCAGTGAACATCCCCACCTCTGATCTTATGATGGAAAGAAGGTCATTGATGAAGCAGCTGAAGATGGTTAGGCTTAAGGCACTAGCCTGAGAAACACCTGCAGTGATTACCTGGAATGTGGGTCACGGTTAGCAAGGGTGGCGGACCAAGAGAGTACCCCAGTGGCTGTCTCCCATAATAGTAAGGGCTGGGCGACAGATGGGAGAGTAGAGGGGAGTGAGCAGTCAGTGAAGGGATCCCCTATGGTTGTCCCCCTCCAAAATAGGTATATTGTTTTGAATACTGTGGAGGGGGATGACCCTCCAGGGGTAAGCCACTGTGACCAGATCACTGGCATGGAGTCAGGCTCTGTGGCCCAGAAGGGAAAGAGGGGGATTAGGAGAGCAATAGTGGTGGGGGGCATGGCATGATGGTTAGAGGAACGGACAGGCGGTTCTGTGGGCGCGAACGTGACTCCAGGACGGTAGTCTGCCTCCCTGGTGCCGGGGTACTGGATGTCGCTGAGCGGATAGGAAGCATATTAAAAGGGGAAGGTAATCAAACAGATGTCATTGTACACATTGGGGAAAATGATGTAGATAGAAAAAGCAGGGATCCTATGAGAGCAATTCGGGGAGTTGGGTGCTAAGCTTAAAAAGTAGGGCCTCTAGGGTAGCAATTCTGGACTGCTCCCAGTGCCTAGTGCTAGTGAGGCTAGGAACAGGGAGATTGTACAGTTGATCACATGGCTAAAGGACTGGTGCGGGAGGGAGGGTTTCAAATTCGTGCATCACTGGGAAGTCTTCAAGAGAGGATGGCACCTGTACAAGGAGGATGGGTTACACGTAAACTGGAAGGGCACGAATATCCTGGCTGGGAGTTTTGCTAATATGCTTCGGGAGGGTTTAAACTAATGTGGCAGCGGGCTGGGGATCAAAACAATAGGTCAGTAAGCACAGGGGCTGGGGACGAGCTTGGGGCCAGGACAAGGCTATCTAAGAAGAAGAGCAGTCTGGAGGAGGATGACCTCAGTGGGTCTGGAGTGCATCTGCTTCAATTCAAGGAGCATAACGGGTAAGACAGACAAACTTAGGACCTTAATGCTTACGCAGAATTTGGATGTGGTTGCGGTGACGGAGACTTGGTTAAAAGAAGGACAGGACTGGCAGCTGAATATTCTGGGGTATAAGTGTTTTAGACGAGATAGAGGAAGGGCTAAAAGAGGTGGGGGAGTAGCAATATTAGTTAGGGAGCATATTACAGCAGTGCAGAGGGTGGACAATTTAGAGGGGTCATGTAATGAGTCACTGTGGGTGGAGCTCAGAAACAGGAAGGGCGCAGTCACTATGCTGGGGGTATACTACAGGCCTCCCAACAGCCTACAGGAAGTGAAGGAACGGATATGTAAGGAGATTCTGGATAGGTGCAGAAAAAATAGGGTTGTTGTAGTGGGAGACTTTAATTTCCCTTGTATAGACTGGAAAGTGCTTAGGGCTGGGGGCCTGGACAGGGAGGAATTTGTAAAATGCATACAGGAAGGTTCTTTGGAACAATATGTAGATAGCCCAACTAGAGAGGGGGCTATACTGGACCTAGTACTGGGGAACGAGCCCAGTCAGGTTGTCAAAGTTTCAGTACGGGAACATGTGGCAAATAGTGACCACAATTCTGAAAACTTTAGGATAGTAATGGAAAAGGTTGGTGTGTTGTCTACTGGTATGGTGCTGAATTGGGGGAAGGCTAACTATAGCCGGATTAGGCAGGAATTGATGGCTGTTGATTGGGAGAGGCTGTTTCTGGGTAAATCCATATCTGGCATGTGGGAGTCTTTTACAGAGTAGTTGATAGGGCTGCAGGACAGGCATGTGCCTGTAAAAAGGAAGGACAGGAAAGGTAGGATTCGAGAGCCGTGGATAACCAGAGAAATTGAGGGTCTGATCAAAAAGAAAAGAGAGACATACGTTAGGTCCATGCAGTTAAAACCAGATGGAGCACTGGAGGAATACAGAGAAAATAGGAAAGAACTCAAACGGGGAGTTAGAAAGGCAAAAAGGGGTCATGAAATGTCCTTGGCAGACAGGATTAAGGAGAATCCAAGGCATTTTATTCATATGTTAGGAACAAAAGAGTTGTCAGGGAAAAAATCGGACCTCTCGGGGACAAAAGAGGGGAATTATGTTTAGAGCCCAAGGAAGTAGGGGAGATCCTAAATGAATACTTTGCATCAGTATTCACAAGGGAGAGGGATGTGTTGACTGGAAGTGTATCAGAGGGAAGTGTTGACCCAATAGAGAAAATCTCCATTACGAGGGAGGAAGTGTTAGGTTTTTTAGGGAACATTAAGACTGATAAATCTCCAGGGCCTGATGGCATCTATCCTAGACTGCTCAGGGAGACGAGATGAAATTGCTGGGCCTCTGACAGAAATCTTTGTCTCTTCATTGGACGCAGGTGAAGTCCCAGAGGATTGGAGGATAGCGAATGTGGTACCATTATTTAAGAAGGGTAGCAAGGATAACCCGGGTAATTATAGGCCAGTGAGCTTGACGTCCGTGGTAGGGAAATTGTTGGAGAGGATTCTTAGAGATAGGATGTATGCACATTTAGAAAGGAATAATCTCATTAGTGATAGACGGCATGGTTTTGTAAGAGGGAGATCATGCCTCAGAAATTTGGTGGAGTTTTTTGAGGAGGTGACAAAAATGGTTGACGAGGGAAGGGCCGTGGATGTCGTCTATATGGATTTTAGCAAAGCGTTTGACAAAGTCCCTCATGGCAGGTTGTTGCAAAAGGTTAGATCTCATGGGATAAAAGAACATAACATAAGAAATAGGAGCAGGAGTAGGCCGAGTAGGCCAACTAGCCCCTCGAGCCTGCCCCGCCATTCAATAAGACCATGGCTGATCTGTCGTGGCTCAGTTCCACATTCCCGCCCTCTCCCCATAACCCTTAATCCCCTCTCTTATCAAAAACCCATCAACCCGCGTCTTAAAAATATTTAGCGAGGTAGCCTCCACCACTTCAATGGGCAGAGAATTCCAGAGATTCACCACCCTTTGAGTGAAGAAGTTCCTCCTCAACTCCATTCTGGCTAGATGGGTGGAGAACTGGCTTGGCCACAGAAGACAGTGTAGCAGTGGAAGGGTCTTTTTCTGGCTGGAGGTCTGTGACTAGTGGTGTTCCACAGGGCTCTGTACTGGGACTTCTGCTGTTTGTGATATATACAAATGATTTGGAAGAAGGTGTAACTGATGTGATCAGTCAGTTTGTGGACGACACAAAGATGGCTGGACTTGCGGATAGCGATGAACAGAGAATACAGCAGGATATCGATAGGCTGGAAAATTGGGCAGAGAAATGGCAGATGGAATTTAATCCAGATAAATGCGACGTGATGCATTTTGGTAGAACTAATGTAGGGGAGAGCTATACAATAAATGGCAGAACCATCAGGAGTATAGACACACAGAGGGACCTGGGTATGCAAGTCCACAGATCCTTAAAGGTGGCATCACAGGTGGAGAAGGTGGTGAAAAAGGCATATGGCATGCTTGCCTTTATAGGACGGGGCATATAAAAATATAAAAACAGAGTATAAAAATTGGCGTCTGATGTTACAGCTGTATAGAACATTGGTTAGGCCACATCTGGAGTACTGCGTCCAGTTCTGGTCACCACACTACCAGGAGGACATGGAGGCTTTGGAGAGAGTACAGAAAAGGTTTACCAGGATATTGCCTGGTATGGAGGGTCTTAACTATGAGGAGAGATTGAGTGAACTGGGGTTGTTCTCCCTGGAAAGACAGAGAATGAGGGGAGACCTAATAAAGGTGTATAAGATTATGAAGGGCATAGATAGGGTGAACAGTGGGACGCTTTTTCCCAGGTCGGAGGTGACGATCATGAGGGGTCACAGGTTCAAGCTGAAGGGGGGCAAGGTTTAACTCAGATATCAGAGGGACGTATTTTACACAGAGGGTGGTGGGAGCCTGGAGTGCACTGCCAAGCAGGGTGGTGGAGGCGGATATGCTGGAATCGTTTCAGACTTACCTGGATAGCCGCATGAACAGACTGGGAATGGAGGGATACAAACAAATGGTCTAGTTGGGCCAATGAGTGGTGCAGGCTTGGAGGGCTGAAGGGCCTGTTTCCTGTGCTTGTATTGTTCTTTGTTCTTGGAACTGAGATGCTTGAACTCCAACCACCAAAATCATGTTCCTTTGTGCTAGGCATGACACCAACCAGCAATGGATTTTCCCTTGATTCCCATTGACTCTAGTTTGTTAGGGCTCCTCGATGCCATGCTCAGTCAAGTGCTGCCTTGACGTCAAGGGCAGTCACTCTCAGCTCATTTATCCATGTTTGAACCAAGGCTGTAATGAGGTCAGGAGCTGAGTGATCTTGGCAAAACCTGAACTGAGTGTTATGGGTAGGTTATTGCTGAATAAGCGCCGCTTGATAGTACTGTTGATGACCCCTTCCATCACTTTAAGAGTAGACTGATTAAGAGTAGACTGGGGCAATAATTGCCTGGGTTAAATTTGTCCTGTTTCTTCTGCACAGGACAAACCTGGACAAGTTTCCTTGTTGCCAGGTAGATTCCAGTGTTGTAGCTGTACTGGAACGGCTTGGCTAGGGGAGTAGAGAATTCACAACCTTTTGACTGAAGAAATTACCCCTCATTTCAGTCCTAACTCTTATCCTGGGGTTCTGCCCCTGGGTTTTAGATTCCCCAGCCAGCGGAACAAATCTTTTCATATCTACCTTACCAAGCCTTTGGAACCTTTTATGTTTCAATAAGATCATCTACTCTTCTAATTTCACTTTACTCAGCGTTTCATCATGGAAACCTTTGTGAATCTTAGTGAATCTTTGCTGGACAGTTGCAAGTATGTTCATCCTTGGATGTGGAGACCAAAACAGCACACAGTACTGTAGATGTGGGTCTCACCAAAGCCCTGTGCAATTGTTGCAAGACTTCCACATTCATGTACTCCAATCCGCTTGCAATAAAGGCCAACATGCCACTTGTTTGCTTTTTCTGCATGCTAGCTTTGTGTTTCTTGCATATCCAAGTCTCTCTGAGCTCATTTAAAAATTCCACACCTTTTTTAAAAAAAACTCTGGTTTTCTATTCTTATTAGCAAATGACCTTAACTTCCCCACATTATATGACATCTTTTTGTCCATCTACTTAACTCTCTTTGCAGCCTCTCCGTGATCTCCTTAGTTTACATTCCTACCTAACTTGTGTAATTAGCAAACCGGATGCATTACTTTTGATCACTTTGTCTAAGCTATTAATATAGCTTGTATATAGCAGAGTCATCAGCATCTTTTTGTTTTTAATTATTTTACGTCATTTAAATTTGTTGGTACTATTGAGGCCCTAATCAAGAAAAAGAAAGAGGCACGTGACATACATAGGCATCTGGGATCAAGTGAATTTCTTGAAGAGTATAGCGGGTATAGGAGTAGAATTAAGAAAGAAATCAGAAGGGCAAAAACAGGACACAAAATTGTTTTGGCAGATAAAGCAAGGAAGAATCCAGAGAGCTTCTACAAATACACAAAAGGCAAAAGAGTAACAAGGTAGAGAGTAGGGCCTCTTAAGGATCAACAAGGTCATCTATGTGCGGATCCACAAGAGATGGGTGAGGTCCTAAATGAATATTTCTCATCAGTATTTACTGTTGAGAAAAGCATGAATGTTAGGGAACTTGGGAAAATAAATAGTGATGTCTTGAGGAGTGTACATATAACAGAGAAGGAGGTGCTGGAAATCTTAAAGCGCATCAAGGTAGACAAATCCCCAGGACATGATGAAGGATATCCCAGGACGTTGTGAGAGGCTAGGGAGGAAATTGTGGGTCCTCAGTTGAGATATTTGAATCATCAGTAGTCATGGGTGAGATGCCTGAAGATTGGAGAGTGGCAAATGTTCTGCCTTTGTTTCGAAAGGGCTGCAGGGAAAAGCCTGGGAATTACAGGCCAGTGAGCCTCACATCTGTGGTGGGTAAGTTGTTGGAAGGTATTTTGAGAGACAGGTTTCTACAGGCATTTAGAGATGCAAGGACTGATTAGGGACAGTCAGCATGGCTTTGTGAGTGGAAAACCATGTCTCACAAATTAATTGAGTTTTTTGAACAGGTAACCAAGAAGATAGTTGATTTGTCTACACGGACTTCAGCAAGGCCTTTGACAAGGTACTCATGATGTAGAGATGCCGGCGTTGGATTGGGGTGAAGACAGTAAAAATTCTCAACACCAGATTAAAATCCAACCAGTTTATTTGATAGTAATCATATTTGGTAATAATTTAATAGGAAACTCTAACCTGGTGTTATGAGACTTCTCACTTTGACAAGGTACCGCATGGTAGGTTGTTGCATAAAGTTAAATCTTACAGGATCCAGGGCGAGGTATCTAAATGGATACAAAATTGGCTTCTTAATAGAAGCTAGAGGGTGGTTGTAGAGAGTTGTTTTTCAGACTGGAGACCTGTGACCAGTGGTGTGCCTCAGGGATCAGTGCTGGGCCCACAGTTATTTGTCATTTATATTAATGTCTTGGATGAGAATATAGGGGGCATGGTTATTAAGTTTGCAGATGACACCAAGATTGGTTGAATAGTGGACAGTGAAGAACGTTATCTCCAATTGCAACAGGATCTTGATCAGTTGGACCAGTGGGCTGACGAATGGCAGTTGGAGTTTAATTTAGACAAATGTGAGGTGATGCATTTTGGTAGGTTGAATCAAGGCAGGACTTACTCAGTTAATGGTAGGGCATTGCAGAGAGTTACAGAACAAAGAGATCTAGAGGTACATGTCCATAGCTCCTTGAAAGTGAAGTCGCAGATGGTCAGAGTGGTGGAGAAGGCATTCAGCATGTTTGGTTTCATTGGTCAGAACACTGAATACAGGAGTTGGGACGTCTTGTTGAAGTTGTACAAGACATTGGTAAGGCCACGCTTGGAATACTGTGCAATTCTGGTCACCCTATTATAGAAAGGATATTATTAGCTGGAAAGAGTGCAGAAAAGATTTACTAGGATGCTCCCGGGACTTGATGGATTGAGTTATAAGGAGAGGCTGAATAGACTGGGACTTTTTTCTCTGCAGGCTGAGGGGTGACATAAGAACATAAGAAATAGGAGCAGGAGTAGGCCATCTGGCCCTTCGAGCCTGCCCCGCCATTCAATAAGATCATGGCTGATCTGTCGTGGCTCAGTTCCACTTTCCCGCCCTCTCCCCATAACCCTTAATCCCCTCTCTTATCAGAAACCCATCAACCCGCTTCTTAAAAATATTTAGTGAGGCAGCCTCCACCACTTCAACGGGCAGAGAATTCCAGAGATTCACCACCCTTTGAGTGAAGAAGTTCCTCCTCAACTCCGTTCTAAACCGCCCCCCCCCCCTTTATCTTGAGGCTGCGCCCCCTAGTCCTACTGTCTTTTTTGAGCGGGAAGAGTCTCTCCACCTCTATCCTATCCATCCCATTCATCATCTTATACGTCTCAATGAGATCTCCCCTCATTCTTCTAAACTCTAACGAGTACAAGCCTAGTTTATTCAGCCTCTCCTCATAGCTCAACCCCCTCAACTCCGGTATCAGCCTAGTAAACCTCCTCTGCACTCCCTCCAAGGCCAAAATATCCTTGCGCAGGTGCGGCGCCCAAAACTGCACACAGTACTCCAGCTGCGGCCTCACCAATGCCCTATACAGCTGCAGCAAGACCTCCCTACTTTTATAATCAATCCCCCTCGCTATGAAGGCCAGCATCCCATTCGCCTTCCTGACCACCTGCTGCACCTGCAGGCTGGGTTTTTGCGACTCATGCACAGTCAATATCTTTTCCCAAAGGTAGGGGAGTCTAAAACTAGAGGGCATAGGTTTAAGATGAGAGGAGAGAGATACAAAAGTGTCCAAAGGGGCAAATTTTTCAGAGAGCGTTGAGTGCCTGGAACAAGCTGCCAGAGGTGGTAGTAGAGGTGGGTACAATTTTATCTTTTAGAAAGCATTTAGATAGTTACATGGGTATGATGGGTATAGAGGGATATGGGCCAAATGTGGGCAATTGGGATTAGTTTAGGGGTTTTAAAAAAGAGAGGGCAGCATGGACAAGTTGGGCTGAAGGGCGTGTTTCCATGCTGTAAACCTCTATAACTCTAATGATCCTTGCAGCACTCTACTAGGTACAGTCTGTCAACTTGAAAATGCCTAGCTATCTTTATTCGCTGTTAACTCCTTGTTACCCTACCCAGCATCCAAATTAATGTACTACTCCTACTCCACAAGCCCCTATGTTGCAAATAAACCTTTTGTGTGACATCCTGTCAAATGTCTTTTGGAAATCCAAGTATATTAATTTTTTTTGGCTCTCCATTATCAGTTATATCCACAAAAAACTCTTGATAAATTGGATTCCTGATGACTCATGTTAGATTAACTGGCCTGTAGTTTCCTGTCTCTTCCTTCTTTGAATAGGATGTTAGATTTACTAACTTCCAACCTGCCAGGACATGGGAGTTTTGGAAAATCACAACCTGTGTATATACCATCTCTGAAGCTACTTCATTTAGACCACAGGATGTTTGCCATTAAACCCTTGGGATTTATCAGCTTTTAGTTCCATAATTTTCTTTTCTCTATCTTTCCTGATATTAATTAAGTTCCTCACTCTTAGCCCTTAGTTGTCCTTTATTTCAGATATGTTAATTTCTGTCTTCTATTGTCAAGGCTGGAATAAAATATTTGTTCAACAACTCTGTTATTTACTCATTCCCAATTTCTACTGTCTGCTTTTAAAAGACTAATGTTTACTTTCGCTATTCTCCTTTTTATATACTGTCATGAAGATGTGCTTTACGCCAACATAATTTTTTTACTCCAACCTACTTGGTAAGTTCCGAGCCCTGTTAGCTGATTCTGATTTTCCAGGGACACTCTACTGCAGACAGAGATTTCTTTAAAGAATCCAACCCATCTGTACTGTTACCTGAAGAACAACCAACTTGGTTGTTTACATCTTTAAATTGGAAGCATCAAGATCGTTCATATTTAGTTTGAAGCCAGCTGAGTCCGCAAACTAGACTATATATACTCTGTCTCAATTTAATGGACTCTAGTTCGACCAACCTATCTTTCCCCTCTCTGTAATCTTCTTTTGTGTGGTATGAACTTCAAGAATGTCTGTGTGAATATAGAAAGAGGAGCACAGGTAAGCCATTTGGCCCAATGAGCCTGCTCCACCACTTGAAAAGGTCATGGCTGATCCACACTTTGTGGGCGGTGTGGGCTCGTTGGGCCGAAGGGCCTGTTTCTCGTGCTGTGTTGTTCTTTGTTCTTTACTTCCATCTACCCCCTATTACTTTTGATTCCCTGACCTAACAAGAATCTAACTACCTCCAGCTTGAAAATGTTCAGTATACACTTCTTTTGGTGCAGAGTTTCAAAGTTCTCTAACCCTCTTGAGAGAAATAAATTCTCCTCACTTCTGTTCTAAAAGGGAGTCCTTTAATTTACAAATAGTGCCCGTAGTCCTGGACTCACTCACCAGAGGAAGTATCCTTTCCACATCCATCTCCATATCCTGGCTATTTTACTCTCATTCTGTTTTTTTTGTTGGTCATATTTTGAAGCTTTCTAAACTTCCCCCAATTGTCAGGCTTACTGCCATTCTTTGCAATATTATAAGCCTCCTCCTTTAATACAATACTATCCTTAGCTCCCTTTGTTAGGCACAGGTAGATATTTCAATTTTTTTTAATGGAACATGGTATTGTTAAGCATTTGAACAGTTTTTTGAAATGTTTCTCACTTTTTATTTACTGCCATATCTTAGTTTATTGATCCTATCAGCCTTGTCCAGCTGTCTACTCATCGCAATATAACTGATTTTGTTGAAGTTTAGGAATCTAGTTTTTGACTGAAATCTGTCACAGTCAAATTTAATATGGAATTCAATTGTATTATCACTTTTTCACCAGAGGATATTTTACTATCAGATTACTAATTGACTCTGCCTTATTTCTAATTTGTTCCATAATGTGTTAAGTGGCTGTGAAAGCATTCTTCACACTCATTTTTCAGCCTATCTATGCCAGTTTGATTTGTTCAAACTGAGATATTTGAATTTTCCCACACTTATTACATTACCTTTGTGACAAGCTTCAATTATTTCTTGCTTAATACACTATCAATGACACGTATGCCATTAAGGGGCCTTTAAACTACTTTCCCTAAAAGGTCCTGACTCTTGTTATTCCTAATTCTGCACCCCACGCTAATTTTACTGCCTAATCTGAGCCAAACACCTTTCTTATCACTTATGCCATCCTTCATTATCAGGCTGCTACTCTTTTTCAATTCTGGCTGTCTTTTCAAAATTTAGTGAATCCTGGAATATTTATGTTTGAATCTTGGTCCACCATGTAACCAAATGCCTATATGACAAATAGAAATAAACCAATTTTATCTATTTGCACTACTAGTTTGCATTTCGCACTATGAATGCCTTGTGCATACAGATAAAGAGCCTTTAATTTGTTTTTAACCAAAATTTGTTGCATGGACTTTATTCAATATTACTTTGTGCCACATTGTTCCAGTTTGCTTCTCTTTGCCCAAATCAGTACATTGTTCTGCATGAATTTTTAAACCTGACTCAACCCAGCCCAGTCTGCCTTTTAGGTTAAATTGCCATCCACTGCCCTGTCCTAGTCCTATGATGTGTATGGAAAGGATGTTCCCTCTTGTGGGAGAATCTAGAACCAGGGGATCACCGTTCAAAAATGAGGTGCTGCTGATGTAAGACACTACTGGTAACAATGGATTGAAAACATTTCTTCCCAAACCACTCTTTGAACTACACTGTTAATTGTCTAATCTGCTTGACCCAATGCCAATTTGCATGTGGCTCAGGTGGTGGTTCAGAGATTACTATCATCATTCCCTAGCCAGGTTTCCAAACAATTAAGTTTGAATGCTCTGACTGTGAAACATTTGATTTTTAGTTTTGCATTGTAAGTAAATATTAGCCACTGGTTACTTTTCTGTATATTGTTGGCTTAAATCTGCAGTTAGTTTGAGTGATGCCTGACCTCTGCCATCTTGAATATTTTTCTAACTTTTTTCCTTTTTAACATTATCAAAAAGGACAAAGTTAAAAAGAACATAGTGGAAGTTACTGAAATGGGCCAGGAAATGGCAAATGGAATTTAATGTTGGCAAGTGTGAGGTGGTCCACTTTGGTAGGAAGAATGGTAGGAAGGACTATTACTTACGTGGTGAAAACTGCAGCAGGCGATGGTGCAGAGGGACCTCGGGGTCCTTGTGCATGAGTCGCAAAAACCCAGCTTGCAGGTGCAGCAGGTGGTCAGGAAGGCGAATGGGATGCTGGCCTTCATAGCGAGGGGGATTGAATATAAAAGTAGGGAGGTCTTGCTGCAGCTGTATAGGGCATTGGTGAGGCCGCAGCTGGAGTACTGTGTGCAGTTTTGGGCGCCGCACCTGCGCAAGGATATTTTGGCCTTGGAGGGAGTGCAGAGGAGGTTTACTAGGCTGATACCGGAGTTGAGGGGGTTGAACTATGAGGAGAGGCTGAATAAACTAGGCTTGTACTCGTTAGAGTTTAGAAGAATGAGGGGAGATCTCATTGAGACGTATAAGATGATGAATGGGATGGATAAGATAGAGGTGGAGAGACTCTTCCCGCTCAAAAAAGACAGTAGGACTAGGGGGCACAGCATCAAGATAAAGGGGAGGCGGTTTAGAACGGAGTTGAGGAGGAACTTCTTCACTCAAAGGGTGGTGAATCTCTGGAATTCTCTGCCCGTTGAAGTGGTGGAGGCTGCCTCGCTAAATATTTTTAAGAAGCGGGTTGATGGGTTCTTGATAAGAGAGGGGATTAAAGGTTATGGGGAGAGGGCGGGAAGGTAGAACTGAGCCACGACAGATCAGCCATGATCTTATTGAATGGCGGGACAGGCTCGAAGGGCTGGATGGCCTACTCCTGCTCCTATTTCTTATGTTCTTATGTTCTTAAAATTCTCCATTGCAACAGGAAATTGAGATATGGCTATGCTCAGAACTGAAATGTGTTTTTTAAATGTCTTGCAAAACAACCAAAATAAAGATTTGTTACTTGTTCATCTAGTCTCTGTCTCTCTTCCTCCTCCTCCCCCTGCCTACTCCACACACATTTTCATTCTATCACAGCACTGCCCTACTGTCTATCGACTAATCTACTGTGAGGCAAATGGTGGTGTTTTTGCTGAACCTCTAAGTGGAAGTATGAAAGTGTCCCATCCGTATTTATTCTTGTTTCCACTTACTTCAATCATCAGTTTTACAAGGGAGTAACTGACAGCCTTTTTCCATCTCACTATAGGAGCACTCATTAGAAACTCAGTGGAATAGGAAATCAGAACTGAACAGCTCCAGGAGTACCGATACAATTTCAAATTCACACTGGGTGCTTCTGTATGTTATTTGTAACTAAGTGAAATAACAACTTTTTTCACCAAACTAAGATTACATCTTCAAAATAATTTATTTGTCTAAAAGTTGCAATAATGTAACTGAAAACAAGTTTATACAATAACATGCATATTTTTAAATATCTTTTCTTTATTAGTATTTTGCATTAAAAATAAAGTCTTCGACTTGTGCCTTATTTACAAATACCTCAAAAGTGCTTCAGTTTTAATGAAAGATACTTTGCAATCCAGTGCCTGTTGGTGTGTAAGTAAATTCAATAACAATTAGATCAATGAGTAATTTACAGCAAAATACTGCAGAAAAGCCTGAGGTCACATACCAGCTGACTCGAGAATAGCATCTTCCCTGCTGCTATCAGATTTTTGAATGGAACTGCCATATGTTAAGCTGAACTTTCTCTATACCCTAGCTATGACTGTAACATGATATTTTGTACCATCTCCTTTCCTTCTCCCCTATGTGCTCTATGAACTGTATATTTTGTACCGTGCACAAGAAACTATACTTTTCACTGTATACATGTGACAATAAATCAGATACCGGAAATTTGAAATAAGAACAAACTGCTTCAAAATCTCAGCAGGTCTGATATCACCTGTGGAGAGAGTGGGAGTTAATATTTCAAGTCTAATGTTGACTCAAAATGTTAACTCTGTTTCTCTGTTATGTATATAGGCGTTTCTCTGTGGAGAGAGAAAGAGAGTTAACATTTTGAGTCAACATTGAACTTGAAATGTTTACTCCCGCTCTCTCTCCAGGTGTTTCCAAAAATTTGTTCTTATTTCAACAAGTAATTCATCTGTTTTCGTGTTATTGAGGGAGGACTGTTGACTAGGACAGTGGAAAAAATTCCTTGAATTCTAATAATATCATTGAAACTTAAGCATTCAACTGAACTCTTGGGAAGGGAAATGGTAACTTTAGTCTAACATCTCATCTGAGGGATACACCTTGAACAACGCAGTGCCCTCTTAGTACGGAACTGGAATCTAAAGTTCAATTATATGCTTGGAGTTGGATTTGAACTCTCAACATTCTGACTCAATGGGTAGGGTGCTTTCAATCGAGCTAATCTGACATATGTGTTAGACAATGGCTCAGAACTTCCATTTCCCTAGTAGGTTGTACCCCAAAGGTATGTCAGAAAATGCATTGAGACCCCCCCGCCCCCAAAAGGAAGTTCTCAAGTAAGAACTGCATGGGAATTCCTTGGGAACCACGTTAGCCATCTGTTAACACTTCCCCATAGCCAGAGAGGAATTAAATTATGTCAAAGCCCCTGCAAATTCCTGCTTTGCTTCCTACAGCAACCTGGGGATTTGTTCATTTTAAAGCCTGTCAGTGCCTCCACTACCTCCTCATTTCCTATGTCAAACTGTTCATTGACCTCACAGTCCCTCTTCCTGAATTCTGTTTCTATGTTCTTTTTCTTTGTGAAGATCGATGAGAAGTACTCATTTAACACTCTTCAAATGTCCTGTGGCTTTACATGCAGATTTCCCCCTTGGTTGAGACGGGGCTGTACTCTTTCCCTGGTGAACCTCTTCCCCTTAATGTTTGAAAAAAAACAGGAGGGAGAACTTAAAAATCAAGATATTGCTTTACCAGGAGCCAGTGCAGAATAGCCAGCATTGGAATGATGGGGAAACAGGACTTGATGTGAGTCGAGATAAGGACAGTAGCATTGGATGGCCTCGAGTTTTATAGGGCTAGAATGTGGGAGACCATGTAAATGCATACGGAGAAGTTGCATTTAGAGATGATGAAGGCATAAAGGCTTCTGCAACAGATGAGCTGAGACGGGGTGAAACCGTGTGTGATTGCAAAGGAAGGTGCAAATATAAGGTTAGAAGCTTATCTTGGGATCAAACATGGCACCAAGGTTGCAAATTAGCTTAATCTCAGGCTATTGACAGGGCAAGCAATAGAGTCAGTAGCTACAGAATGGGGATTCAAGTGGGAGCCAAAAACAATGGCTTCAGCCTTCCCAATATTTAATTGGGGAAATTTCTGCTCACCTAGTCACATAAGCAGGATGATAGTTTAGCAACAGTAGAGGCGTTGGGAGAGGTCACAGTAAAAGCAAGATGGCTGTCATTATTGAGTGTGATGGTGGAAGGTGAGAGAGTTGGGGGTTGGGGGGGGTTGGCGGAGGAGTATGTGTATGTGAGAGTGAGTGAGCATAAGGAGATTGAGAGTGAGCTGGACAAGCAGATTCTGTCCCTCTTGCACTCTTCTGGTGATTTTTGTTAATTGCACTTATTACTTATCCCTTTATTGCTTTGACATTATTCTTGCTCAGAAAGTTGTTTCTTTTCTTAATACCTTAATTTTATTTTGAAATCAACATTTAATGTGTGCCAAACTTTGCCTTTCTGAAACTTGCTCATTGACCCCTTGAGTGAAAGGAAATGAAAATGCACCCCTTGCAGAGTGGACAAACCTCTGCCCTAAGTAGTGATCAGATTAACATCAGATGAGGCCAGGCTTAATTTGAAAGGTTAAATGCACTAAAATAAACACATGGAAAACAGTTCTGTTCTGATTTCCTTTGGGACAGTTGAGAAGATTTACCTTCCATGTAATGATTAAATAAGGGAAACACCCTCTCCTTTCCTTCTCTGTGAACAGCATGCTTTATCTGTATTGTACGCACGAAACAATACTTTTTCCTGCATGCCAATACATGTGACAGTCAAATCAAATCCACTTTGGTTATGGACAGTAACTCCAGTGCACCCTGATTTTTATGAAGTTGCATTTCCTGGGATTTGCTGCCTTGAATAGCTTCAATTACAAAAGCTAGATAGCTCTTTGTATATTTGAGATTCAAGAATCATTCTAACTTTGGGAATAAGACGTGTAGTTATGGAGATAAATTGTTAAATTCTTTATTGTTTACAGTTCAATTTAAAAATACCATCCAGGCTAGCTCATTAGAATGTTAACCATTTCCTGGTTGAAACGAAAGATTTAAAATCATTTTTTTTTCAAATTCTTTCTACTGAAAAATGGACAAAAGACCCTGAGACTTGACACCAGTCTGCTGGTAGAATAAATATTGGCCAGGACATCAGTAGAAACTCTTGCTCCTTTTATAAACATTGCCTTGGGATATTATACATCAGTCTGAACCTCCATGTATTGTGCTGCTGCAGAAATTAAGGAAATCCATCTGATCTCTGCAACCCATTACCAAGTTAAAATCCCCAATAATGTCCCACAGTGTTTGACATGGGCAAAGCTACTTTCATGGAAAACAATATTTAGTGGTTAACTCAGATTAACCCTCCCTCTCCAATCAGTATACTATGTTCCAATCTAGATTCAGTTTACTATGTGGATAATTCAGTATCTCAAATATTTATTAGCTTCCGCCTTTAGCTGTAGCATCTTTGAGTGTTACAATGCAATAAAACACAGGTTAAGAAATTAACCTTCAAGGCTAGTCTATTCTGATTAATGCTGACTAATTTATAACAACTTTTCATTTGTATCACAACTTTAACCTTGAACATTCTAAAGGATCTTCACAGAGGCATAATCAGATACAACTGGACACCAAGCCAAAGGAGAAACTGTTAGAACGTAGAACATAGAACAGTACAGCACAGTACAGGCCCCTCAGCCCTCGATGTTGTGCCGAGCTATGTCCAAACCCAAGATCAAGCTATCCCACTCCCTATCATTCTGGTGTGCTCCATATGCCTATCCAAGAACCGCTTGAAAGTTCATAAAATGTCCAACTCCACTATCACAGCAGGCAGTGCATTCCACACCCCAACCACTCGGAGTAAAGAACCTACCTCGGACATACCTCCTATATCTCCCACCATGAACCTTATAGTTATGCTCCCTAGTAACAGACATATCCAACCGAGAAATTGTCTTTGCACGTCCACTCTATCTATCCCCCTCATCATCTAATAAATCTCTATTAAGTCGCCTCTCATCCTCCTCTGCTCTAAAGAGAAAAGCCCCAGCTCCCTCAACCTTTCCTCATAAGACCTATCCTCCAAACCAGGCAGCATCCTGGTAAATCTCCTCTGTACTTTCTCCAATGCTTCCACATCCTCCTTACAGTGAGATGACCAGAACTGCACACAGTATTCCAAATGTGGTCTCACCAAGGACTGGTATAGTTGCAGCATAACCCCACGACTCTTAAACTCAAACCTCCCGTTAATAAATGCTAACACACTATAGGCCTCCTTCACGGCTCTATCCACTTGAGTGGTAACCTTCAGAGATCTGTGGATATGAACCCCAAGATATCTCTGTTCATCCACATCCCTCAGAACCCTGCCGTTGACTCTGTAATCCGCATTCAAATTTGTCCTACCAAAATGAATCACCTTGCACTTATCAGAGTTAAACTCCATCTGCCACTTTTCTGCCCAGCTCTGCATCCTATCAATGTCCCTTTGCAGCCTACAAGAGCCCTCCACCTCCTTCACTATTCCACCAATCTTGGTGTCATCAGCAAATTTACTAACCCACCCTTCAGCCCCCTCTTCCAAATCATTGATAAAAATCATAACTGGAAGAGGACCCAGCACTGATCCCTGCATACACCATTGGTAACTGGCCTCCAGTCTGAAAATTTTCCCTCCACTACCACCTCTGCCTTATATGAGACAGCCAGTTACTTATCCAATCGGCCAAATTTCCTTCTATCCCACACCTCTTTCCTTTCTTCATGAGCATACCATGGGGAACCTTATCAAACACAAATTAGGATTGATTAAAAGTTTGGTGAAAGGGGTTGGATTTTAAACAGGGCCTTAATTAAGAAGGGAGAAGTGGAGAGGTAAAAGGGATTTAAGAAGAGGATTCCAAAGTGTGGAGCTTGGTGGGCTGACGACATGCTGCCAATTATGGAGTGGAAAGATCTTCACTGAATTCAATTTTGTAAGGGTTTTTCATGTCAATTGCTGCCCTGATGTCAAGGACAGTTGCTCTCACCTCATCATTGGACCAAGGCTGTAGTGAGTTCAATAATCCAAACTGAGTATCAGCGAGCAGTTTATTGCCTTGTAAGTTTCTTTTTAATTCTTTCACGAGATGTGGATGTTGCTGATGGGCCAGCATTTGCTCCCCTGTAATTGCTCCTGAATGCAACTTGAGGGCAGTTAAGAGTCAACCACATTGCTGTGGATCTGGAGTCACATATAGGCCACTCCGGGTAAGGATGATAGATTTCCTTCCTGAAAGAGACATTAGTGAACCAGATGGGTTTTTATGATAATAGTGGTTTCATAACTATTTTCAAAATGAATCTAGATTTCAGTTCCAGATTTATTTTAAAAATGAATTTAAATTTCACAGGCTGCTGTGGTGGAATTTGAACATGTTTCCCCACAGCCTTAGCATAGCCTCTGAATAATTGTCCACAGACACAACTATACTGTCTCCTTATTCTTGATGACACTTTGCATCACCTTGCTGGTGATCAAGAGAAGATTAATTGGCCAAATTGTATTTGTCCTGCTTTTTCTCTATAGGGTACCTGGGCAATTTTCTACATTCTTCGGTATATGCCAGTTTTGTAGCTTTATTAGAATAACTTGACCAGGGATGCGGCTAGTTTTGGAGCACGTGCCTTCAGTACTCCCTCCAGGATGTTAAGGCAGATAGCTTTTGCAATAGCCAGTGCCCTCTGCTCCTTCTTGATGTCATGTGGAGTGAATCAAATTGGGCAAAGTCTAGCATCAATGATGTTGGGGACCTCAGGAGGAAGCTGAGATGGATCATCCACTCAGCACTTTTGGCTGAAGATTGTTGTGAATGCTCATTGAGGGTGGGGATATTTGTAGCGTCTCTTCCACTAATTATCATTTCATTGTTCACCACTTTTGATGACTGTGTGGCAGGAGTGCAGAACTTAGACCTGTTGGTTTTGGGACTGTTTAGCTCTATCAATACATGTTGCTTATGCTATTTGGCACTCAAGTAAGTAATCCTGTGTTGTAGCGTCACTGGGTTGATACCTCAGTTTTAGCTATGCCTGGTGCTGCTCTTGGCATGCCCTTATTGAACCAGGGTTGGTTGCCTAGCTTGATGGTAATGGTAAGTGATGTGGGGGGGTGTGAGGAATATGCCAGGCCAAAAGTTACAGTGTTGGTTGAATACAATTCTTATTCTGCTGATGGCCCACAGCAACTTGTGGATGCCCAGTTTCAAGCTGCTGGATTTATTCTGAATCTATCCCATTTAGCACAGCGCTAGTGCTATGCAACATGATGGAGTGTGTGCTCAATGTGAAGGTGGAACCTCATCTTAATAAGGACTGTGTGGTGGTCACTCCTCCTAATACTGTCATGGATAAATGTATCCGCAACAAGTGAGGGTGAGGTGAAGTGAGTTTTCTCCTGTATATTATTTTTCTGCAGCAGAAACTGTCAAAGCTGCTGATGATTTTCAGCATTTTCTGTTTTAATTTCAGATTTCCAGTACCTGTAGTTTTTTTGTTTTAAAGGTTTGGGATGGAAACTGGAGAGGGTTAGAAGGTATCAGTCTCTGATTGTTTTATTGCTTCACAGGCATAAACATTGGGTAGAGTTTTTGCTCCTGATGGTCGGGAAATTGCCCGGCTTTACAAATTCGACTGGGGAGAAACTTACCTAACTAGTCTTATTTTCGTTTTTGGTGGGTGGGTGCTAACTGGAGTTGGGCCTGTCAATCATGGAAAATTTGAAGACACAGTCACAGGGGTTACCAAATGCTGAGGTGGGTTATTCTAAAGACTCACCTCAGTGCTCTGGGAATTTGTCCGAGATATAGTTAAAACAGCAAAACCAAAAGCCCTCAACCCCCCCCACCCCAACCTATGACCCATTTATGCTATCTCATTACCTCCCCAGCCCTATTATCCCTTATATCCTTCATGGCAACCTATACCAACCTCATGGTCCTTCATAGTCCCATGCCAAATTAGTGTCAATCCGTGACCTACTACCCTCCACCCTTTTCCTTACAACCTCCATGCCAATTTCCATGATGGGCGGCAAATCACAGGAGTTGTGATGAGATGAAATAAAATAAAATTCTAAGTAGCTTTCGCAGGCTTCACCATATTAAAAAAAACACTCTTTGATAAATTCAAATCAATGTATTTAGATTCCTTCAAATACTTAATCCCTTATAAAAACATTTATATTCATAGGTCCACATTAAAGACAGCTAATCACTTTATGGCCACTTGGAGCTGTGAAACAAACTGAATTTACAGGCTCCACTATATTAATGATAGGTTGTTGAAGTGATCGAACATCACTAATCCCACAAATGATCACACTCAGACTTATGTCAACTTTGTGTGAGCATGATTTTGTTTTTTCCAAAATGCAAAGAGTGGGGATTTAAATGACTTGACAGTTTGTCATTCCACAAATCTTACTCACTTTTTATGCACACTCATGTCCACTGTTAACAATCACAAAGAGTACCTGGCCTCTCCCAAAGGGGTACCTTATCTCTCCACATTGCCAAGGAACACTGATAGGTTTAGATCTTTTCTTCATATATGTAAAAACCCATGTTTCAGCAAATTGGCTGATGAAAATTGCTTCTGTTTGATGGCAGCTGCACTCTGAATATGAATCACAAATGTGAAATGTCTCTTATTCCCCACCCCAACTCCGCTGTCCACCCCCAGGATCAGAAACATGGTGTGACTTCCAAAATCATGTCTCTAATTTCATTTTGGCTATGGTGTGGAGCATTCCAATTTTATGAAACTTCAGGCCATTATATCAGGAAAACTTGTTTAGCATTTTTTTTCTGGCTTGCAATTCACTGGGAGGGGTAGGGAATGAACATGTTTCACACAAATAGCCTCAGTCTCTACCTTGAGCACGCCCAATTTTATTTTTAGTGCACCACTCTGCATCAAATCTCCATACTGATCAAACCTGGGTGTCACATCAGAGGTTAGATGGTAGATAATACACTGCCAGATGTTGAGACTATCACAACCGTCATGCCCATAGCCCAGTGAATAAGATAATTTTTTTCAGAAAATAATTTAAAACATGTTTTTGTATATTTAAAAGTTTGTGTTCACTTTAATACGTAAAGTTACTATCATGCTGTTTTGTTTCATTTTGGTTCCCTCCTCCACCCAAAACTCAACAACTGAAGACCATACACACACCCTTGTCCAACAATTGTCATACACATCCCCTGATTTTTTACTTTACAGTCACACAAAATCTGAGGTATTAAAATGGGGTTACACTGGGGAAAAGTTTAGGAAGCAATGGTCTAAAGAAAATAGAGGGAATCTGTTTCCCAGTTGCTGGAATTCAACTGTGACCTTCAAAAAGGAATTGGATTTTTGGGATAGTTTCTTAGAACAGCATGTTCTGGAGCCAAAGAGCAGGCTATACTAGACTGGATATTGTGCAACAAGATAGGAGTAATTAATTATCGCAGTGAAGGCATCCCTCAGTAGCAGGGTTCAAAATATGATTGAATTTTACAGTCAGTTTGAAGAGAGAAGAATTGGTCTAAGACTATTATTTTAAACTTAATTAAGGGCAATCATAAGCAATTGAAGACAGGGCTAACTAAAGTGAATTGGCAAATTAAATTATGGGATAGGTCAATAGAGATGCATTGGCAAACATTTAAGGAGATATTTTGGAATACACAGAATACATACTCATTCCAATGAGAAAAAAATTCCAAGAGGAAGACCCACCATCTGTGGTTAACTAAAGTTAAAGATAGTAAGGTAGGTGGCAGATCAGAAGAGTGTGCAGCTGGTGAGAAGATTGAACAGAATATAAAAAAAAGTCACCATAAAAATTAACAGGGAAAAATTAGAGTACAAGAGAATGATAGCTAGATACAGTCAGAAAAGAGTTTCTATAGATATTTTAAAAAGGAAATAGTTAACAAAGTTAGCATTTATCCTTTAAAATGTTAGTTTGGAGAACTAATAATAGAAAATGAGATGGCAGATGAATTGAACAAGTATTTTGTATCACTTTTCACTATAAAGGATATAAATAACATCCCAGAAACAAACTGCAAATCAGGAAATGGATGTGAGGGAGGAACTCTGAAAAATTACAATTATCAGAGAGGTGGTACTGAGCAAATTGTTGGAACCGCGGGCTAATAGTTCCTGGCTTCTGATGGACTTCATCCTAAGGTCTTAAAAGAAGTGGATGGTGAAGTAGATGATATGTTAGTTTTAATCATCTAAAATTCCTTAATTTTAGGGATATTCCATTCGATTGGAAAAGAGCAAATATAACTTCCCTATTCAAAAAGGGAGGGAGTCAGAAAGCAAGGAAACCACAGGCCAGTTAGTTTAACATGTCATAGGAAAAATGTTAGAAACTGTTACTAAGGCTTTTACTGCAGGGCAGTTAGGAATATTTAAGGTAATCAGAAAAGTCAACATGGTTATGTGAACGGGAAATCACATTTAATCAACTTATTGGAATTCTGTGACAAGGTAACCTGTTTGAATGAAGGGGAACTGGTGGATGGTATTGTACTTAGATTTCCAGAAGGCATTTGATAAGGTACCACATCAAAGGTAATTGTGAAAAAGGCTCATGGTATAGGGGGTGGAATATTGATATGGAGAGAAGATTAGCCAGCCAACAGGATTTTCTGTTTGTCAAGATGTAATACATGGTGTGTTACAGGGATCAGTGCTAGGGCCTCAATTTCTGCATTTTATATAAATGACTTGGATAAAGGAGCCAAACATATTGTTGTTAAATTTGCTGATGACCCAAAAATATGGCAGTAAAGAAACAAAAGTAAGTTGAGAAGAGGACATAAGGTGGCTACAAAAGGACATAGATATGTTAAGTGAATGGGAAAAGATCTGGCAAATTGTCCATATTAGCAGGAAGAATTAAAAAAAGCATTATCTAAATGGTGAGATTGCAGAGCACCGAGAAGCAGAGAGATCTGGGTGCCCTAGTACATTAATCACAAAAGGTTAGTGTGCAGGTACAGCAAGTAATTAGGAAAGCTAATAGAATGTTATAGTTTATTATGAGGGAAATGGAATACAATAGTAGTGACATTTTGCTTCAGTTGTACAGACCATTGACCTATGCAACTGAGACTACGTTTGTGTGCAATCTCTTTATTTAAGGAAGGATGTGTTGGAAGCAGGTCAGAGAAGGTTTACTGGACTAATGCCTGAAATGGGCTTTATGTCTTGTGAAGGCCTGTATTCATTGGAGTTTAGAAGAGTGAGGAGCAACTTGATTGAAACATACAAGATCTTGAGAGGTATTGACAGAGTCAATGTGAACAGGATATTTCTTCTTGTGGGAGAATCTAGGACTTCTGGAGGAAGAAAAAGTTGAGAGGGGATTTGATAAGTATTCAACATTATGAAGGGCCTAGACAAATAGAGGGAATCTTTTCACTCTGGCAGAAGGGGTCAAGAACCAGCGGACATGGATTTAAAGTGGTCAGCAAAAGCAATTTTGTGCATTAAACATTTTATGTAGCAAGTGGTTTGGTTCTGGAATGCACTGCCTGAAGCTGTGGTGGAGGCAGATTCAAATGGGGTTTTCAAACTGGGCTTGGATCAGTACCTGAAGAAAGTTTGCAGGGCTATGAGGAAAGGGATGGGTGGCGATATGGAATTAGCTGAATTTCTCTTGCAGAGAGCCAGTATGGACATAACAGGCCAAATAGACTCCTCCTTTGCTGTAACCCTGTGATTCTATTGGCTCTTCTAATGGGGTCAGTGAATGTTTTCGAACATCACCATACTGTCTTAACACAACTAGAAGCAGAATGCGGTGCTCCTGCAATAGTTGCAATGCTTTGTTTGCTTGATGTGCACCTTGTCACAGCCTGCAGTAGTACTTCTGTGCATGTCCCATCAAGCTATGGAGTTCTTTCCCTCTTTCTTTACTGTCATCCTCTCCCATCAGAGTAGGAAATCATCAGAAAAGGGTGGAATTTAAAAAATAAAGAGCACCTCATCTTGGAGCAGACTTCTGTCAAAAATATATTTAAAGTATCAATAAAACTTTCAGGCATTCAATTATATAGGAGCAATGAATCAAATTGTCACATGGAAATCTTAGAATGGGAGTAGATAAATCTTTGGACTCTTTTTAACAGCACTGACTTGGACAAGGGATTCTTAAGCAAATAAGAAAAATCTATTGTAGTTATATCACATGATCTCTCCCCATCTGCCGTACTGTGTTCCGTCCTGACTAGCTAATCATTGTCTTACTGCCTGGAACTGTACTGAAACATTTAAATTAAAAGTTGCTTGAACTTCACCACCACCACAGTCAATGATCCAACTCAAGACTTATCCATCATGCACAAGGATACAAGAGGTGTCAGGGAGGCTGTGAAGATCTACCAAAGTACATTGTTCCCCCAAGCTTGCAGCCTTCTAATCAGTGACATCTAGTTATCCTTACTCAAGAAACACATTGCGATTACTGTCACTAGAGAGGTGGTGCTTGATCGACTAGCGGGACTGATGGTGGACAAGTCCCCAGGACTGGATGGAATGCATCCCAGGGTTCTGAAGGAAATGGCAGAGGTGATAGTACATAAGAACATAAGAAATAGGAGCAGGAGTAGGCCATCTAGCCCTTCAAGCCTGCCCCGCCATTCAATAAGATCATGGCTGATCTGTCGCTGCTCAGTTCCACTTTCCCGCTTTCTCCCCATAACCCTTAATCCCCTCGCTTATCAAAAACCCATCAACCCGCGTCTTAAAAATATTTAGCGAGGCAGCCTCCACCACTTCAACGGGCAGAGAATTCCAGAGATTCACCACCCTTTGAGTGGAGAAGTTCCTCCTCAACTCCGTTCTAAACCGCCCCCCTTTTATCTTGAGGCTGTGCCCCCTAGTCCTACTGTCTTTTTTGAGCGGGAAGAGTCTCTCCACCTCTATCCTATCCATCCCATTCATCATCTTATACGTCTCAATGAGATCTCCCCTCATTCTTCTAAACTCTAACGAGTACAAGCCTAGTTTATTCAGCCTCTCCTCATAGCTCAACCCCCTCAACTCCGGTATCAGCCTAGTAAACCTCCTCTGCACTCCCTCCAAGGCCAAAATATCTTTGCACAGGTGCGGCGCCCAAAACTGCACACAGTACTCCAGCTGCGGCCTCACCAATGCCCTATACAGCTGCAGCAAGACCTCCCTACTTTTATAGAGCCTTAGTGATTATTTACCAAACTTCGCTGGATTCCGGGGAAGTGCCAGAAGATTGGAAAATGGCTAACGTTACGCGCTGTTTAAAAAAGGTAGCAGGCAAAAGGCGGGGAATTATAGGCCGGTTAGTTTGTCTGTTGTTGGAAAAATGCTTGAATCCATCATCAAAGAAGAAATAGTGAAGCACCTTGAGAAGAATTGTTTGATAGAGCAGACGCAGCATGGATTCATTAAGGGGAAGTCGTGTTTGACAAATTTATTGGAATTCAATGAGGATGTGACTAGTGCGGTAGACAGAGGGGAACCGGTGGATGTGGTGTTTCTCGATTTTCAGAAGGCGTTTGCTAAGGTGCTGCACAAAATCTTGCTTCAGAAGGTTAGGGGGCATGGAGTTGGGGGTAAGGTGTTAGTGTGGATAGAGGATTGGTTGTCTAATAGGAGGCAGAGTTGGTATCAATGGGTGCTATTCTGATTGGCGGTTGGTAACTAGTGGAGTGCCGCAGGGATCGGTGCTGGGGCCTCAGCTATTTATCATTTATATAGATGATCTGGAGGAGGGGGCTGAGTGTAGGGTGTCGAAATTTACTGATGACACAAAGATAAGTGGAAAAGCAAATTGTGCGGAGGGTGTGGAAAGTCTGCAGAGGGATCTAGATAGGCTGAGTGAGTGGGCGAGGACCTGGCAGGTGGAGTACAATGTTAGCAAGTGTGAGGTTATCCACTTTGGCAGGAATAATAGTAGGAGGGATTACTATTTAAAGGGCGAAAAGCTGCAGCATGCTACGGTGCAGAGGGACCTGGGGGTCCTTGTGCATGAGTCGCGAAAACCCAGTCTGCAGGTGCAGCAGGTGATCAGGAAGGCGAATGGGATGCTGGCCTTTATAGCGAGGGGGATAGAATATAAAAGTAGGGAGGTCTTGCTGCAACTGTACAGGGCACTGGTGAGGCCGCAGCTGGAGTAGTGTGTGCAGTTTTGGTCACCGCACTTGCGCAAGGATATTTTGGTCTTGGAGGGAGTGCAGAGGAGGTTCACTAGGCTGATGCCGGAGTTGAGGGGGTTGAGCTATGAGGAGAGGCTGAATAAACTAGGCTTGTACTCGTTAGAGTTTAGAAGAATGAGGGGGGATCTTATAAAGACATACAAGATAATGAAGGGGATGGATAGGGTAGAGAGATTCTTCCTGCTCAGAAAGGACAGCAGGACTAGAAGGCACAGCCTCAAGATAAGCGGGGGGCAGTTTAGAATGGAGTTGAGGAGGAACTTCTTCACTCAAAGGGTGGTGAATCTCTGGAATTCTCTGCCCATTGAAGTGGTGGAGGCTACCTCGCTAAATGTATTTAAGACATGGGTAGATAGGTTTTTGATAGGCAAGGGAATTAAGGGTTATGGGGAGAAAGTGGGAAAGTGGAACTGAACTGAAGTGGAACCACTTCAGATCAGCCATGATCTTATTGAATGGCAGGGCAGGCTCGAGGGGCTAGATGGCGTACTCCTGCTCCTATTTAAGTTCTTATACATTAATATCCATTTTGCAGTTTCCATCAGCAATAAAAATAACATGTATTAATTTAGTGCAAATGCAAAAGCCTGACCAATCAGCAGTGAGATTCTATCCATTTTCCCATCCTCCACTATATAAAACTACCTCTGTCTCCTGTATCTGTCAGGAGGAGTGACTATGCATAGAATATGTTGCCTGAAAGATCAAACCTGATCAGTTCTGCCAAGACACTATCTTAAAGAACTGGCCTTTTCAGAGCAAATTTTACGTAGTATAACTAAAAATCACTCTATTCAATGTAAGCATTTAAAAGGGTCAGAAAAGGTACATAATGTTGAGTTCATTTTCTTTAGCAAAGAAATTATTTTGAGAGGATCTGAGGTTTGTTGCAAAGAGTAAACTTGATCCATTCAAACTGTTCTTAAGGTGAAATGTTCAAATACCAAGGACTCAAAGTTAAATCTAAATTTTTTTTCACTTAAGAATTTACTTGTTATCTAAAGCTTATGATAGTCATGAGAGCAATGTTACCGCCTGGCATAGCAATAAGTAGTGCAGACCACATTTTTAAAAGTGTCATAGAATCCCTCCATTGCAAAAGGAGGCCATTTGGCCCATTGTGTGTACGCTGACTACAATCCCACCCAGGCCCGAAACCCCCACATTTACTGTGCCAATTCTCCCGCCACTAAGGCCAATTTAGCACGGCCGATCTATCTAACCCACATATCTTTGGACTGTGGGAGGAAACCGGAGCACCCAGAGGAAAGCCACGTAGACACAGGGAAAATGTGCAAACTCTACACAGTGACCCGAGAGCCAGAATTGAACCTGGGACCATGATGCCGTGAGGCAGCAGTGCTGAACTCTGCCACCATGCACTTCAAGGAGAGTTCCAGTGTCTTTTACTGCATTACGTTCTCGCATCCCATGAATTAATTAAAAAAGGGGTTCACTTTTAAACAGTTTCCACAACATATTACCAATCACAAGGGGACCAGAAGTAAAACCACTATGTTAGATGTGGTCTTAACAGGGATGCAAGGGCAGATAGGTGTTCTTTGATTTGAACTGAATACAATGCACTTCACTCATTCTTATGAAATACCCTACTGAGGCACCATATCAAAGGCTTTCTAATAAGCTAGACAATGTCAACCAGGTTCACTTCATCCACTGACCTAGAAAATATCAAATAAGTTCATATGACAGCATTTCCAGCTTTATCTCTAATACCTTCTTTCCCAGTAATCATAAAAAGCATCTCATAAGAACCCCTCAAGCATTTCAAACTAATCAGCCTAATTTCCCTAGCTCTGATTTGTAAACCAATTGCCAAATCATTCCCAATCCAGGGTCAAGCTGCCTGGTTTAAATTTTGAAAAATGTTTTGTAGTTATCTGTCAGTCATCATCAACTAGTGCATTCTCCATAGCAACAGCTGTGCCAGAGTCCATTTGCCAACCAGTGCTCTTTTCTTATCCAGTATAAATTGTTTCCTCTTATACTGGCATTCTTGTGAAAGGTCTTAATAAATGCAAGAATAAAAGCTTTGATAGATCTAATATCAACTTGGAATTTGCAATATACTAGTTATTTCAATCAACTTCCAATGATCATCTTAAAACAGAGTTTCTAATTCATCAGAACAAATGATTATACCATCATTTTAAAACTAAATTAAGTTCATATTTGAACATAAATTACATCCACTATAACTGGCTAAACAGTTTAAAGCTTGATTTTGAACGTATATAATATAGTATTAGTCTTGGTACGTTCCAAAGAGGTTGCTAAGCAAACATTTCAACAGATGAGAAGTTGGCAGCCCTCATTTACTCACTGTATGAATTTAGATAAGAGCACATTTTTCACAAACTTAACTCCAAGATAGCTCTTGCAAACGGCTTCAAATTATGAAATGGAATTAAGAGGGTGGCAGAGAAGGATACAGGAGGGTGAGCCTATCCCAATATACTAACTTTCAGATCTCTTGTACATTTGGGCGATCTTTGCATTTTAGAGAACACGTAAATAATGTCAATTAAATTGCAGCACAGATTCCCATAAAGACTTTTTCACAAGCATTAGACTAAATAGATGAAGATCAGAGCAACCAAATTTAAATAGGAAATCTGTATCTATAATGAAGGACACTTGCAGTCTTATCTCATTGTAATGCAAACCAACAGCCTATTTTCCTCAACGTTCAATCAGATAAATACATGGCTGCATAGAAAACCACAATTAACATTTGAGCATTCATACCCAATTTTATTTCAGCAACAGATGCAGTGTATCACATACAACAGGGTACACCAACAAACAAGTGCTGCATCACCAGTTAGTAGCAATTTTATTATATACTATCACAATACACAAGTTAAGGAATGAGCTTAAGTTGTACAAAGCAAAGTAACTACAACATAAAAAAAATGTTTAGATGCTATATACATTTGGGGCACAAAAGATGTTGATTTCAGATCTAATGTGGTACAAAAAAAGTCCCAAAAGGGAAACAAAGATGCTTTCAGATTTAACATTTCCTCTTGACATGCTGTTCTGCTACACTGATGTTTATACCTCCGTTTCTCCACCTAGGAAAGAATAAAAACATTTTAGAACAGGAAAGAAGTTCACAAACTTTCACACAAGATTATAACACACACTGGCCAATACTTCAAGGTGCTGCACTGGAAAGCATTTTACTGCAGCAGATCTAATGACATCAGACCTGGTTTTATCAAGTCTGATACGTTTAACCCAGTCAAACCAAAATATACTACAGCTTGCTTGATGTTGTTTGGTTATCATTTGTAGTTTTCACTACTGAGCTACAAAGAAAAATAAAACAGCATTAACATTTAACTTTTTAAATAAAAAAAATTACCACACTGCAGATCCATAACTGAAATACAAGATGTTACCAAATAGAGTACTGAATTAATTATGCAGTAAGTCATTATACATTTAAAATATGCCTGTAAGAAATGTTTAGCCAATGTTATATATATATGTATGTGTGTATATATATATATATATATATAAAAATGCAAAGATGACTGAAGACAAAGGCTGAAGTTTTCCAGTTTATCTTTAACGTTGATACATGATGTTTGAAGAGACCATACCACAGGGCAGCATTTTCACGAGCACACCTCACGTTCTGTCCGCAATGCGCGGCCCCAAGAGAATCGTGTGGTCAGGGTGACACGTGTCCTGCAATGAAGTTCCCGCTGGCGGGTACAAACAAGGTATAATGTCAGAGTTAGAAGGCAACTTTTTCTTTCGTCTTGCTGGGTCCTTTATTTGCACCCATTAGCAGTACTTTACCTGTTAAATTTACAGACTTGTTAAAAAGTGTTAATCCCTCAGACCTTTTAACACCTCCTGTTATAAAAAGCTGCAAATCACTTCAAGTGAAAACTCTAAGGATACCTGATGTTCAGTACTTAAACCAAAATTTATTTTACAAAATCTGACATTTTACATTATTAAAAACAAATTATTTAAATGTTCTTTTTTCCTCCATTAGCTGCAACAAGATCTGTTACATACCTGCAGTGAAATAACTATATCAATTTTTCTTTAGTATGGTTGGTAGTTATTCTGGTGACTGCCTGCACCTCTAGATGCCTTTCCATAGCTGCTCTGCTGACCTGTCAAAGCGATTGGATTTTACAAGTTTAACATGCAATTTGTATATCTACATATACACAAAATTACAAAACATACCAAAGTGGCCCACTTACTAATTTAAATCATTATAACATCTTTGGCCTAACTTAGTAATATACCTGGACAGAAATATGAATTTCAGTACCAAAAGTTTGATTTTCTGCAGGTTGCAGAAAATGGGTAAAAGCTCATTTTGATTTACGGCGTATCCTATTCTCTTCTTTCACCCCTATAATTTTACCCACCTGGCCACTTGCCTCTAAACAGCCTCCTTCAGCAGAGAGGGTGAGGCAGTCCAGGCCGCAGACTTCTCCACGACCATCAATGCCGCTCCTTGATTGACCATCAGGAGGCACATTTGCTACGAGGAGATATGAGTAATGTTAGTTTTTCCTCCTCTCCAAGATGGAAATGCTTTTACCTGGACAAAAGCTGGCTAAACACTCCACTTATCATGGGTAATAACAAAAAGCTTCCAAACATAAAACAAGCTGGTTCCACTACCTTAATCCTTTACAGAAGTTTAGGTCCAAAAGTTTTCTGGCCAATTCAATCTATCTATAGATGAAGCACCTTGAAGGACACCAATGTGGCGTCATCAGAAATAACATGCAGACTTCAGGTAGTTAAATAAACAGCAAAGCTAAAATGGTGCTTAACCAACAGCACTAAAGAAATAGAAGAGATATCAGAGGGGCTACAAAGCTTTAACACCTCTCCCATAAAAGTTCTGGTGTTCAATATGTTCAATTACTTTGTTAAAACACTTTCAGAAAATAAATATAATTTTGGACGCCTTTCAACAGTTTATTAACATGTCTCCAAACTCTTACCACTTCACAAAAACTGTTACCAGCCATTTAGCCAAATGCTGTAACTTACTATTGTAGGTATCATATTCTGGAGCATATCCGTAGTTGTTGTAGTTATACCCAGAGTAATCATAACCTCCATATCCATTGTAACCTGGATTGCTATAGCCATTGTTGTAACTACTATAACCTTGATTCCAGTAGCTGTTGTATCCCTGGTTCCAGTTCTGATTTTGTCCTAGGAAAAGATAGCAATACAAACAATTTGGAGTTTGTTCGAAGACACGGAACAACCCAGAATGTCTACAAGAGGAAACCTGTGACCTAAAACCATCACGTGATGAAGCCTGCAAACACAATACTCATTGTATTCTATGTGAAATCTCAAAATTTGTAGGAACCTTCCATATATAAAGAAATAGAAAGTCTGCACAAGAAAAATTGTGTGCATGTAATATGTGTCATTTATCAATCCTAAAATGTTTGGATAGGAAAGGATATTCCCCAAAGCAGAAAAAAGGCTTCACAAATATTTACTTAACTATACACTGAGCTGAGATTTAAGGGAAATATAGAGGATAAGCTACAAATATGAGGAAAAAAAATTAAATTCCAGTAATATTTTTGTATATGTATTTGAAAATTGCAGAGTGACCAAAAGTTTAGTTATAATTTGACAGAATGGTGGAAGACACTTATGTTTGACTAATTATTAAAAGAATGAAGTTTTCTGAACAAGAGCTATACAATACATTACTCCTGAAGTAATTTTAGTGTATGTTACACAAAAATAACCCCACTAGGATACAATACAGGTTCAAGATAACTACAATTATACTCTTAGTATTTTCATTCCCAACTAACCCAAAACCCCAAATTGTAAGAGTATAATGTAGAAAAGAGCAGAGACAGCCTCATATCATACAGAACAACTGGGAGGATCATTGCTGTCAGTCAGGTCAAGAGGCATTACAATTACCTGAAGTATCACTACTCTTTTTACATCAAGGTAGGAAGATGGAAATCTCAATGTCCTGGCCTTTTACTTCTCCCATTCCTTGTAAAAAAAAAGCCTTGCAGGATGGGTTTAGTGCACAGGCAACTCCACTTAGCATACTCTTCCACTGACTACAAAGTTGCAAACAAAATTCTATATAGATTAACTAACATATATGGTATATACCTCTTCACAGCTGTGTCATTTAACAAAGTAATGTGATTTCATTCTTCAGGACCATGCATTTTAATTCTTTCCCACCCAACAGTCAGAACCAGACTAAATCCCCCATTGAACAAGTGGGAAAAGGTTAACCGGATAAACCGATAATTACCTAGCTATGCATTCCTTTACTTTCCAGTAAAGAAACCATTTCATGTTCAAAACCCACTCGTCAGGAAATTAACTTACCCCCTCTACCACGACCTCTTCCACCAAACCCACCTCCACCTCTGCCTCCTCGTTGCTGTTGTTGCCTGTAGACCTCCTTGGGTTGTGCCACTTTAATTTCACACTGTTAAAAGTACAGAAGTATTTGGTTAAAATAATCTGAATAGCAGATGTTCCTAAAGCAATTCAGTTTGATATGTGAGGATTACAAAAATGGTGCGCTTCTTATTGTTTACCTGTCACGTATATCAGTGAAAGATTCAAATCAAACATTTGATGCAAGGGTAAATAGGCGCTACATAGAAACAGGTTCTCAAGAAAAAAATCATTATTTACTAAATATAGTTAAGACTGGGTGACAGTCACTACATAGAAACTCACTGAAGCTGACTTTTCAACCCAATCTGTCTGCATCAGCACTTGCCACAAGTGCAAAGAGTTCAAATTGCCTCTACTGAACTTTGTTCTAAACCCTATTGTATTTAGTCCTATATCTATAGTCCTTCAACTACTGGAAACAGTCAGCTTCTATTTACCCACCCTGCTTCAATTTAACCTGTCCTATTCCTGTACAATTTGAAATACTTCTAATAATCCCATAATCTGCTATCACTTGAAAGAAAAATCCCCCTCCCACAATTTTTCAAGCTTTTAATATTTGTTTCCTCATACCAAGCAGCAACCTAGTGAATCTGTACAATAACCCCTCTTAAAAACTTCAATATCCTTCCTGTCAGGTGAATTTGCAAACAATACTAATTTTAATAAGACTTTACCGAAGTTTTAAATGTTCTATTGACACTCTAAAGGCAACACTTTAGGATTGATCATTTTCTGTCAGTGCTCTGTGAAATTGTATTGCAAGTTGCTGTTTTTTCCATAACACCAAACCAAACCAACTTCTATTCAGAATACAATTTCTGTTGAATGCATTCTCTCACACAGATCCTTTTGCAATTTCCTTTGGTCTCCTGAAGAATTAACCACCTCAAAATTGTGTGTGTGTGTGCAGCTTTATATTGCTATCACCTGCAAATTTCCACATGCCCTCTAGGATTATATTGAGATTGATATACAACATAAAGAAGCTACTGAATTGAACAATTCTTTGTAACCTAGGGCCCAGTGCTGAAAACTCCTGCATCTAACTCACTGCAACATCTATCCAATCACCCAATTTGCTGCCTAATCAGTGAGCAGCCACAACAAATAGACTATATCTGTAATGAGTTAGTTAATAAACAAACTGGGCCAGCAGAAGAACTACCACAATTAACTTTGGTGTTATCACACGTGAGGAAACAGGGTGATGATCAGGCTCATTTGTGACATTTCCCCTGAGCAACAGATTTTTAATTTTTTTTTAAAACTCCAATCTTAAAGTTACAAAGCCACTGCACAGAGCAGATTGGACGATCCCTTAATTCATCTCCTTGTTTGCTCCAAAAGCCAATTCAAACTGAATCCAATTCATAGTCCCCACAAGAGAGACATACAAGTTCCAAGCTGACAAGAAAAGGCATAGCACCTGATCTTGGGCTTGATCTGACGCTCGACTTAACCAAAAGGCTGAGAGGTGCCCCCCTGTCAGGTGATGATAGTTTCACCCTGCTAGGTATTTGGCAATGATTGCAACTCAATTGTCTTTTTGGTCTATAAAAGTACTCAGGATGGTATTATCTTCTGTGTTTTCTAACTGGAGAAAACAACCAGGAAGGCATGAATAAGAGTCAGTGGGAGGTAGGAAATTACAAACTTGCATTTGTGACAGGCTATTAATGAAGACAATATATCCAAATTAGTTCACTGCTAATAATCGGTGGCGAAGGGCTTTGGCCAGGACACTTCCTGCCTGGTTAGTGACAGTAACTTGCAGAGTCAGCTGAAGCTCTGGTTTAACTTCTCAGACAAAAGACACCAACTCCAACTCAGCAATGCTCTCTGTGTCAGTCTACATTGTGTTCAGGTGTCAATTACCCAACTCAAGTGGCATAAGCACTCAGTCGGGGCTGACCTCTGAGAACTAAAACCTCATTACACGTTGTGGTGGCATGCAGCTCTGCTGTTGCTGATGGATCATAACTTCTCGTTGATTCAGGGCCTTTGTTAGTGCTGTGATGAATTAACAGGCTCACTACGACAATACCGACAATTTACTCACCAATCTCACCCGAGTAGGTTAAGAACAAAGAAATTAATAAAAAGATCTCTGATGGTTAACAACTTTCAAGAAATATTCACTTTCTTAAAGCTTAGAAACATATGGCTCAATACTCTACAATCTCAGAAGCCAGTCATTTGCACCCAAGTTGCTGGCGAAGCACCAGGTCCAGAAAATAAACCCAAGGCACGGCAACAAAAGAATTCTAAATGTAAAAATGACTGACTGTCGTGGGTTTCTAGGCTAAGTTGTCAAAGCTTATATGCAGCATCGGACCACAGGTTCAACAACTCACTGAAAAACATCACTTCCAACAATGCTGGAAGAAGATCTACAGGACTGTCAACCTGCAGCACAACTGTAAATGGAGATAAACATATTTACAGAATACAAATGTCCCAAATTAATTTGCAGTCTGCTGAGGTGGCAGTTAGAGATGCTGCAGTTATCTAGACAGAACTTGATAAGAATTTAAAACTGAACAAGAACTGGTTTCATATTTGATGCCGTCTAGAATCAAAAAGCTTGCCAACAGACAGAATCTAGAGTGTACTTGAAGACTGGTCATTTGAATCTCAGTCAATTACTTCAAGAGAGAAAAAATGAAAAAGAGCATTAATATCATTTCTCCAAACAACATTTTAATTAATGCAAAGTTGCACAAGAATTCCACTGCCAACATGGCAGAGGAATGAAGTAGCAGGATTAGTTCCTGGAGGAAAATCACAAGAGGATAGATACAAACTTCATGAAAACTCAAGACAGAAAGCACTACAAACCTCTCAAAAATTGCACAAAGCTATCTGAATATACAGCTGTAAGCAGATTGGATCCTTAAAACACCCAATTTTTTGATCATCAGCATGGCAACAGCTGGAATGGCTGAGCTGGAAGTTGACCTCAGAAGTAAGTCATCAGGAATCAGAACCAAAGACTACCACTACAACTAGGGTGCCAAGAAAGAGAAACAAATCACAAGAAAACATAGGAAATTGGATATTAGACAGCTGAATGTCGTAAGTAGCAGGATAGGGAAGAAAACCTGTCAAGATATTCAGATTCCAAATACAGATACGAGACAACATCATACGATGCTAGTGGAAAAATGGGTGCAATTCTCCCAAAAAAATTCTAATGCCGTCTCCAGTAGGAATGGTACAATATACATCACAATCCACCCGTACACTTCAATCACTTCTTTGTGCTTGAGGAGACTTTGCCAGCAAAGAGATGTGTGGGACCTACAGTCTGGCTCCTCAGAGATCAGAGCATCTTCTTTAAAGGGCAACCCAGTCTCCAGACAACCCCATAGGCTTTCTTCACCCTCTCCCAAATTGTGCTAAACCCCATGGTATCTGCTTGTGGAGACCAGTGGTGATTTTTTTGCCAGTTTCTTGTTGCACCAGGGAATACTGGGAGTCAGCTAAAACCTGAAATTGCATAACTAAATTAAGGTTTCAATATAGCCCCTCTGCCAATTTGCATCTGGATGCACAGGGCCAGAGAATCGCCCCCAAAGTTTTAGGAGGTAGCAAGAAGAAAATATACCTCGTATAAGTCTGCAGATCATAAAGCAAATTAGTCAGAGCTCTTCAGGAAAGTGGAATGCACTGTACTGATAATATCTTTAGAATAGCATTGCCCATCTGCAACTGGAGCAGCATGTATGAAAGGTTAGAAGAGAATACAAAGACCCAGTGTTAGGAGACCATTGCATAAAACAATATTGAAAGAATATAGAAGTCCTGGAAGTCACACACGTAGAACTACCTCAGAGATAATGGATGCAAAACGATACTCTTTAATATACTTGTTTGTGAAAGAAGGGGAGTTCACCAAGAAAACTGAGGATGGAAATAACTCATTGGCAATCTGCTGCTGAAATTTCAGTCTAACTCAGGCAAACCGGAACCAGACGCAGAACAGGGAGGCTCACTGGAACCAGGTATATACACAGAAACACAAAGCATTAGGAATAAAATATTAAAATTGGGCACTATGGGGAACTATGATGTAGCAGAATTACAAAATTAACTAAGAAGTATGTTTAATGCAAAAAAAGACAAAACATTTAGTTCACACCACAGATCCAGAAATTTGCTTTATGGTCTAGATTTGGAGATTGAAATTTAGAAGGATACACGGTAATAGGAAAGTTATTTTGATGAACAATTTTAACGAACCAAATATAAATTGGGTATACCCAAATAGTTTGCATTTTGTGTAGTACTGGATTTAGTGTCAGGGAAGCCATGAGCAGCGGAGAAGATCTTGATTTGGTTACTGTTAAGTGACCCAGACAAGATACGGGAAAAGTCACAGGCACAGTGCCAACATAATGGATCAAGTCTTGCATTTCATGGGATTCAAAAACAGCAAGGACCTGGAGTCAGGTACAGTGTAATGAAAGAACTGTTTAGGCAAATTATTTAAGGGTTTTGTCCAACACTGGAGTAGATGATGATCTGAGCATCACTGAAGTCAAGATGCTGAGCTTGCATAAGAAACAACTATAATCAGCAAGTGTGGACTAAACAGGTGAGATCCTAAATTAATTTAGAAATTCAATGACAAGTAAATGAAGCAGGAAAAAAACTCCAGAAATCCTGCATTTGCAAAGGAGATAGAGTCAACGGAGATAAGTACAGGGATACACAGACACAAGTTAAACACTTGATCAGAGAAGCAGAAACCTGACAATTCATTGTAGCACAGAAAATAAATCTCTCAATTCTCTGTTAAAGGGTTGCTTGAGAAACGGGAAGAATGTTTGCAAACAGAGGATAGCCAATAGACAGTATGATTTAACTCAAATATTCACAGCAAGATAGCAGGCAATGTACTCCCCTAAATATAAATTACCAAACAGAATTAATGACAGGGAAAACTTTTACATGCTCGGAGAGCTCAGCACCAACCACCAAGGAAAACTAGAGTTTACCCCAAAGCCTCTAAAGAAGTTAGGAAACATTAACAGACATGATAAGGGTGTTACTGGATGCTGGAAGTGCTAACAGTTATAGATAAAGTTAAAACAGATGCAAATGTAGATGATGATCTATCCAGCCACTATAGAACAGCACCAACAAGTCAAATAAAATGCAGGACTATTAGAGTTAAAGGATCAGCATACATACCCAAGAAAATTATTGTGCTGTTTATTTCTCTGAACCCCAATGAACATAATCTTAATCCATTCAATCTCTTCTCGTACATTCCAGGAATCTACCTGGTAAACCTTTGCTATACTCCCTCTAAAGCAAGAACATCCTTTCTCAGATAATGTGACCAAAACTGCACACAATATTCCAGGTGTGGACACCTAGGCCATGTATAATTGGAGAAAGACATCCTGCTCCTCTCGCTATGAAGGCCATCATACCATTTGCCTTCTTTACCAGCTGCTGCACCTGCATGTTTTTTTTAAAACAAGAGTCAAGATCTATGTACAGTCTGCCACGGTCCTACACAACTTTAGTTTTTAGATTCTATCCCTGTAGAAAAGAGCCCATATTTTGTTTACAACTCATATGGCCTTACAAAAACTGATGTTTATCTTTATATCCTTAGCTCTCTTTGCTCCTCTATAACCAATTTATACTTATCTTCTAAAAAGATGATTTGCACATTCCTGCTGGCAAAATGCACCACCTTTATGGCCTCACACTGATCTATATTGGCATTAATTTGTTAGTTACACTCCCATTCTACAAGTTTATCATCATGTAATTTGTCAGTATTGACTATACCTTTTAATTTGATGTTATTCCAAATTTTGAAATTTGATTTCTGATTTCCAAGTCCAAATTTTTTGTCAATAGCAAAAATTGGTTTTAGCACCGATCTCGACAGAACACCACTTTCTACCTTTGTCAGGTTGAGGAACTACCTCTAGCCTCCACTGTTTTGCAGCCAACTAGCTGCCTGTCCCACTTCTTAGCTATAGGTTCACTATGAGGTAATCTACTGAAGGCTTTTTGAAGATCCAAATATATTTCATCTACCGTTTAATCTTACCTATTCTCACTTTTACTTCAAGAATTCAGTAAGGTTGATCAAGCGTGACATTTTTGTTTGAATGGCATTTTGTTCAGGTACAGACTATTCTTTAATTTCAATTTCTAATTGTTTTCCAATTATATACCACCAGAGTTAACTGATCTATACATTCCTGGACTTGTTCTATAGCCTGTCTTAAATAATGAAATACCATGTGTTCACCTATCTATCCTTCAGCACTTTTTCCTAATCATTTTTTGAAATACATGTAATAGTACTCCTGCCATCTCTTTCCTAGCTTCTTTCAATATACACAATTCACCCAGACCCAGGTTTTATTCTCTTATAGGTTTGGCTTTCCTAATTCTATCTTAAATAGTTTTTATGGATTTCCTCGAATTCCATTTGTTAGTCTAGTTATTTACCAGAAGATTATGCTGCCATTACATGTGGGTTTACTGTGTTTGACCTTTAATGATTTTATTTTTGTCTTTTTTATTCTGTCAATATTATTTTCCTGTTTATTTCCCTAATGCCATTCTTATTCTTTTAAGATCAGCTTTTTTCCAATCTATTACTTTGGTATTTATCTTATCTGATGTCCTTCCCAATGTTGAGCTTAAAACTTGTTTTGTTGTGACTGTTGTTGTCCAGATACTTCCCTCATTTGCAATGGTTCTTTTCCCATTATTAGATCCAGCAGTGATCACTTCTTGCTTACCCATTTTGTAAGAAAGCTAACAAAAAGAGTCTAATTTACACTAAAAACTCCAAGACTCAGTTTCCCCTTTTAAGTAGTTAAAATTCTCACCCTGTGTTTAAATCCTCCCATTGTTTCATCCACCCTCATTTTTCTAACCTCCTCCAGTGTTCACCCAAACTTTAGCAAAGATAGTGCTGAAGTTATAAAACCCTAATAATCCAGAGGTCCAGATGAATGTTTTGGGCACGAGTTCAAATTCCACCTCACCAATTTGTGGAATTTAAATTCAATTAATGCGTTTCAGTAGTGGTGACTTCTGCCATAAAAGCTACCTGGTTCACTACTGTTTTTTAAGGAAGGAAATCTGCCATCCCCACCCAGTCTCACCAACACATGACTCCAAATCCATAGCAATGTGGTTGACTTTTAGCTACCCTCTGCAAAGTTCTAGCAAACTACCCAATTCCAGGCCAATTTAGGGATTATGGTGTACATCCTGTTCCCTTCACTCCACTATTGGCAGCTGTGCACCTAGCCACCACAACCTCTGCAACTTCCTGTCTAAAGCCCTTTATCTTTTCATCTTCCTGTCTTTCCCAACACCCTCCTTAAAATAAATCTCTGACCAATTTTTGGGAACTCTTCTAACATTTTGTCTCATGTCTCAAAATCCATTGCTCTCGCAGATGACTTCTCTGAAGCATTCTGGGACTTGCTCCACATTTAAAATGTTCTATAAATGCAGGACATCAATTGGGAAAAAAAACTGTTCTATCCCCAAATGTGCTAAATCTTGAATTGTATTGACAACTTTAATAGACATACCTTGCTAGATCCTATGTTGTGATACTTGTTTTCTAATAGCCTTTTTACTGGTTCTTCCTCCTTAAACGTGATGAAGCAAAAACCTCTCCGTTCATTCGTCTTGTTGTCAATCGGAAGTTCAATGCCTTCGATCTACAAAAAAAACAGTTCAGGTATAATTCACATTTTTGTGCTGTCTTGGTAATATCAGCATTTGAAAAACTATAATCTACCAAATATTTTATGTTTTTGCTAATACCGAAGTTCTAATTAAGCATCATACGGTGGTAATTTTGTGCTCAAAATAGTTGAATGATCAAATAATTTTAACTGTGACTTTATTGGGGACCATTTCCTCCCAACTCCACAATAAAATTGGGTATCCTTTTGAATTATGCTTTCAAACTTAGATGGAACAGTATGTAAGTGCTGTTTTTAAATGCAGACCTACTGGTAATTTTTAACGCAGGCCAGTAACATTACTCATACAAAACAGAATAGATCTGTAATATAATAGTCCTATGCAGAGCATGTATTTCTTATTCATATTACTTGCTGCCCTGATTTTTGAATAAAGCTTAAATATTTACACATAAAAACATGGGTAAAACCTGGGTAAACACACGCACAAAGAAGCATAGTATGCCTGTGAATATCAGCAAAGTAGTGTTCTCTAAGTTAGTGTAGGTTTATGGCACGTCATTAAAATAGAAACTAGCTATATTTAGAGCTAATGGTAGCTGTTTACATCAAAATCTTTCTGTCATTGAGGTTATGAAGTATAGCTTGCCTCTCCGTATGCTCCAAAATAGTCCTTAACCATTTCTTCTGGTACATCAGGACTTAGGCCACCAACAAAAACTTTCTTAGCTGGTTCTTTGCCTTTTATTGCCTTTGCTCTTTTAGGGTCAATAAGCCTTCCATCCAGCTTGTGCTCCTTCAGTTCCAAGACCTAAAAGAATTTAAGAACAGTTTCTGCACTAAAACTACAATTTTCAGAGACAAAACATATTTATGCAATATCAAAATAATAACCTACTCAACCGTATTTAAAAACTTTCAGAGAACATTTATTATTCAGAACTATTCAATGAAAAGGCATTTGCGATAACAAAGTAAGAAATAGAGGGGGGGAATGAATTTGTGACCTCTGAAGTTCAACCATTCTGTTTAAATCCCAGTTCTGAGTTCAGTGCTCATTTCTCTACAGCAACAAAAGCAGAAATACTGCCTGTGCTACTCCTCCTGGCTCCAAAAGCATTTCTATAATAATCAAGGCTCTTTGAAATTGTACATTTTACTAGCTCTTGACCAAATTATACTTGTTGGTAAATTCACACTTAGTTAAAATTGTATCCAATCATGTCAGAAAGCAACCAAAATAACCCCCTTGTTTAATTAAATTTCTGGTATCATAAAGATATACAAACTTCTGCAGCAAAGGTCTAATTTAGATGCACAGGAGAAGCTCCTACCTCAATCCAATATATTTTTCCCAGCGGGGATCAATAACAAAAAGCACATTTGTGTACTTAAAATGATCACATCCGCTCTTTACTCACCTAGCTTCCTGCCAATTAGAGTCATGACCTGGGGTGAAAAGGAGAGGTCAGTGCCACAAGAACACAAACTGCACGCTTCTTGGTATCATTCCCTGCTGACAACAAAATCTTCAAAAATGGATTGGGTTTTGTACAAAATTTTCACAAGTAATCTATAATTCATAATGCATATAACGGAAAGAATTTAGGTATAAATCATTGCATTCTGGTACTCATCTGAAGTAGCATTATCCAAATGAATATCCAGAGACAGCTTTCTGCAAGCTAATTCTTGCAATAGCTACCACTAAAATCTCATTTTAAAGTGAGTTCTAATATATAATGTTGTCCATGAACATCCCCCATCCCACCATAATTATGGACTAACCCCAGGAAACAGATAAGCTCCCTTTCCCCCACCCCTCCACAGAATGGATTAACATTATTGAGGTTACATATACAAGGGTTTGAATCAAATACCAGACTAGTAGCACATCTGAACTAGGCCATCAATACACTTAGTAAAAATAAACTACTGATTTCACTAAACATTGGAACCAAAGGAGGAAAACAAAGTTCCACAGCTTTGTTATGCTTGTGTTTCTCAATGTCACAATTGGATATTTACATTTTTAAATAGTTGATATCAATTTGTAACAAACTGTTGTTAATATTTCTCAAAACAACTTTTATCCAAAGGCACACGTGCAAGAGCATACACATATTTTGATGTAATTTGTAATAGCATTGAAAGTTGATTTACCCTGTCCACGCTTGCAGGTTCTCTGAATAGTACAAAACCAAATCCTCTTGACCGCCCTGTCACCGCATCCATCTTTATGGTACAATCCACTACTTCACCGAACCTGGACAAGTAATCTGTCAAATCCTTCTTGCTTGTATCCCAGCTAAGACCCCCAATGAACATTTTTCTGTGAAGAATAATATTTATAAAGTGATCCTGGCAATTCTGGTATATTGTAATGTACTGTTTATAATTTTAGAAATAGCAATACGCAAATAGAGGTTCAAAACGAGTTGTCCATGGTATTTCAACAGGTAATAATATCTTGTGGACAGGTTGTTGTCATGTCCTTTTGATGCATATTTTTTCAATTTTAAATGCAAATATTAATATTTCATTACAAAACACAATATATCTGTTGGGTTTTGCTGCCAAACATTTTCCCTAAAATTAAGTATTGAGGACGGAGCTTTTTTTTTTACAGCCAACTTAAATGCATCAATAGTGTAATAATTCATCATAGACTGCCCTAGTAGACCCATCATTTCAGCATGTCCCTGTCCCAGTGAAGTGATTTTATCCCATCTCAATTCTATTTTATTCTTCCCTTGTCCAGTCTCTTGCCACTTACACCAGTGACTTTTGGATGGCTACCTTCACTTTAAAATGTATATGTTTCTTAGCCCCAAATGCCTCTTTCCCGTTTCCCCCACCCACCAAGACAGTCTCAGAGCTCACTGCACTTTCTTTGAATGGAGGCCCAATTAGTTCCCAACCATTCCAGTTAAGTTCAATGTAAACTTGACGAACAGCACCTCATCTTTCAAGTGGGCACTTTACAGCCTTTTACCAACGATTTCAACAACTTTAGGTCTCAACCACTGCACCCATATTGTTTTATCTCTGCTAGATTTCTCTCCACTTCCTTTAGTTTGCATTCAGACAGCAGCTATCCTATACCTACACCTCCTCTAGACATATATATTGCTTCTTGTTCAATTAATACTTCCTTTCAATTTGCACCATTCAATCTTGTCATTCAATCTCCCTTGCCCTCCACCTTACCACAATTTACCTTTTGTTCTTCTCCCCCTTCCCCAAACCTATTAAGTTTCTACTTATTCCCAATTCTGATGAAAGGCCACAGATCTGGAACATTAATTGTTTTTTCCTGCCCAGATGTTGCCTGACCCGCTGAGCTTTTGCATCCTTTTCAATAAAATAGGTGCACCTGATCTGGTATAATGAAGTATCGAAGCCATACTGGCTTTTTGATATTCTTCTTGCAGCATCAGAAAGAGGAGGAGGATGAAAAAAAACGAATGGGTAAAGAGACAGCGACTACAGGTAGAGATGGAGAAGTAGAGGGAGGGAGGGACAGAAATGCTAAAACTAGGTCACAAACGCACACACAGCCTGGAATCGAGTCATTGTGCCACATTACCAAACCAAACAAAAACAAAGAGAAAGGGAAAACCCAGAATAACGGAGTTTAAATAGGTATAGTGGAAGAACCGGGCTGGTTGGGCAATGCTCAAAGCTATTCACAGACACAATAAAACAGGGAACACACACAGACAGTAAAGAAGAGAATAAACTGGGATGTGCAAGGCTAGGATGGTTCAGTGCTGTTCACATGCAGTAACCCAGACTGGGCAATGCCAGGGTGGCTCAATACTATTCACACACAGTAATCCAGACTGGGCAACGCCAGGGTGGCTCAGTGCTGTTCACAGTAACCCAGACTGGACAATGCCAGGGTGGCTCAGTGCTATTCACACACAGTAACCCAGGCTGGGCAATGTCAGGGTGTCTCAGTACCTTTTACACACAGTAACCCAGACTGGGCAATGCCAGGGGTAGCTCAGTGCTGTTCACAGTAACCCAGACTGGACAATGCCAGGGTGGCTCAATGCTGTTCACACACAGTAAACTGGGCTGGGCAATGTCAGGGTGACTCAGTGCTGTTTACACACAGTAACCCAGACTGGGCAATGCCAGGGTGACTCAGTGCTGTTTACATACAGTAACCCAGCCTGGGCAATGCCAGAGTGGCTCAGTGCTGTTTACACACAGTAACCCAGCCTGGGCAATGCCAGGGTGTCTCAGTGCTGTTTACAGTAACCCAGACTGGGCAATGCTAGGGTGTCTCAGTGCTGTTTACACACAGTAACCCAGCCTGGGCAATGCCAGAGTGGCTCAGTGCTGTTTACACACAGTAACCCAGCCTGGGCAATGCCAGAGTGGCTCAGTGCTGTTTACACACAGTAACCCAGCCTGGGCAATGCCAGAGTGGCTCAGTGCTGTTTACACACAGTAACCCAGACTGGGCAATGCCAGGGTGTCTCAGTGCTGTTTACAGTAACCCAGACTGGGCAGTACCAGGGTGTCTCAGTGCTGTTCACTAAGCCGGGGAGGGCGGGGCTTGGCGCTCACACGCGCCCCGGGTCCGGTATCGATGACTCGCGCCCCGGGGGAAGCCACCCTCCAGGGCGGGAGCCAAGCACTCTTTGTCTTGGCGGTGAAGAGAAGTTAGCACCGTCTTCTGCGCACTCACCCCTCGTCCTCCTCGTTTTTGCTGGCGTTTATTTTGGCTCCTTCGGGGAACTCCTCGGGCGCCGCCATGCTCTGCTCCATCAGACCAGCGGACGGCGGGTTGTAACCGTACTGAGGGTCCATCGGGTTCCTCTTCCCCCGGCGGGACTGTTGGGAGGGGAAGGGCGGTGGCCGGGGACGCGCAGACGTGGAGAGATGCTGCTGCTGCCTGGAACCAACCGGCCAAGCTGGCACCGCGGCGGCGGCTGCTGCTCCTCCTTGGCTACAAAATGGCGGTGGGCGCAGGACGGGGGGAGGGGGGAATCCGGCCGCCGCGTGACCGCGAGCCGCCCAATCGCACGAGGCCCGCGCCGCCGGGCCTGGCTCGCCTCTTTGTGTGGCTGTCCTGGGCGCCCAGTGTTCAGTCCGCCCGGCTCGGCCTCACTCACTCTCTCCGGGGCTCCGGGCGGGGGACGGGGGCGGCTCGGCAGCTAGTGCGCAGACTCCGAACCAGGGGCAAGGTTCCAGACAATGAAACGTTCCAGAGAGGGAACGCGGCTGGAGGGGTCAGAGTGTGGGTTCACCTGACGAAGAGGCTGTCCCCTCGAAAGCTTGTGAGAATATTATCAAATAAATAGGTTGGACTAAAACCTGGTGTTGTCAGACTTTTTACGGGCTCAGAGTGACCAGAGACACCTAACCACCCAGAGTGACCACAGACCCCCCAACACCTAACCACCCAGAGTGACCAGAGACACCTAACCACCCAGAGTGACCACAGACCCCCCAACACCTAACCACCCAGAGTGACCACAGACACCTAACCACCCAGAGTGACCACAGACCCCCCAACACCTAACCACCCAGAGTGACCAGAGACACCTAACCACCCAGAGTGACCACAGACCCCCCAACACCTAACCACCCAGAGTGACCACAGACACCTAACCACCCAGAGTGACCACAGACCCCCCAACACCTAACCACCCAGAGTGACCAGAGACACCTAACCACCCAGAGTGACCACAGACCCCCCCAACACCTAACCACCCAGAGTGACCAGACACCTAACCACCCAGAGTGACCACAGACCCCCCAACACCTAACCACCCAGAGTGACCACAGCCCGCCCCAACACCTAACCACCCAGAGTGACCAGAGACACCTAACTATCCAGAGTCACCAGAGACCCCCCCCAACACCTAACCACCCAGAGTGACCAGAGACCCCCGACCTAACCACCCAGAGTGACCAGAGACACCCCAACCACCCAGAGTGACCACAGACCCCCCCCAACACCTAACCACCCAGAGTGACCACAGACCCCCCCAACATCTAACCACCCAGAGTGACCAGAGACACCTAACCACCCAGAGTGACCAGAGACACCCCAACACTTAACCACCCAGAGTGACCAGAGACACCCCAACACCTAATCACCCAGAGTCACCAGAGACACCCCAACACCTAACCACCCAGAGTGACCAGAGTCCCCCCAACATCTAACCATCCAGGGTGTCCATTGTCTCCCCAAAATCAAAACATCCAGGGCTGTAATGTCTCCCCAACATTTAACCATTCAGGACTGTAATGTCACCTCCTTGGGGTTGGCCATAGTCTCCCCAGCATTTAACCATTCAGGACTATAATGTCTCCCCAGTATCTAACCATCCAGGGTTGTAAAGTCACTCCCACATCTAACCATCCAGGGCTGTAATGTCACTCCCTTGTGATCTGAACCTGGACAACTGTGTCTTGCACATTTGTTTGTTCAGTTATTTTTCAAACTGATCAACAATTTGTGATATCAATTACTAGACTGCCTTATTTCATATGTAACCATTTTAATCGTCAAGTTCACTTAATCAGTGTTGCCTCTCTATGTAGTAAATAATGAAGATACCATATATCTGCGCACGCATAGGTTGTTTTGCTCGACCAAAGTAACTAAACAACGTACATCTATGTAGTGCCTTTCACCAGGTATCCCAAAAAGCTTCACTGCCACTCAAGTAATTTGAATTATAGTCATTTCCTGCACAGCAAAATCCCACAACAGCAAGGAAATTACTGATAAAATAATCTGGTTTAGAAGTGTCGATTGAGAAGTAAATATCGGCCAGGATACTGAGAGAAGTGCCCTGCTGCGCTTTACATGACACGAATGGGTGGAGCCTTAGTTTAACATCGCAAAATGCCACTGTGCAGCATCCCTCTCAGTACAGTACAGTCAGTGTGCAGTCTCTGGAATGAGGCTTGAATTCACAACCTTTGATTCAAGTGTGACCATGGAGCCAATGCAACATCTAAAGTAATGTCTAACGATTGTACGTTCCTGATTTAAACCACCTCAAAGCTTTTGCATAACTTAGTTATCTTTGCAACACTATTAGAAAAATGACTGGCATTTTAATATTTACCTGTTGGTAGTCAAAAGTCGAGACTTCCTAGAACAATTGATGTGAGCTGTTTAGCAACTGCTTAGACTGGTTAACAAATTGCTTATTAGAGAAACAACATTAAAATCAGCCTATCTGCATCTGTGGTCTCCATCGTTTGAATGTGTATGAATACAATGGTTTTGAAAACTTGCAGGATATATTTCTAGTGTAACTGCTAGCATCCACTGGAGCTAATCCTATTAGGGTTTGTGGGTTCATTAGGAAGACACTTTGATTGCATGCTGGCAACTATTGGGTAAATATTGAGGGCTCCGTAAAGACAAACAAGTTTGACTCGTCCTTTGTGTAAAGGGGCCAGTAGCAAATGGTTTATTAAAATTCAATCTGAATGCATTAATGGAGGGGCTGGGTGAAGGGCATGCTCATACAACATTGTAAGTTTTTTTGAATGTATGTAACCAGATCATAGAGTCATACAGCACAAAAACAGGCCCTTTTGCCCAACAAGTCTGTGCCAGCCATCTATCTGTTATAATCCCATTTTCCAGCATTTGAACATAAGAACATAAGAACATAAGAAATAGGAGCAGGAGTAGGCCATCTAGCCCTTCGAGCCTGCCCCGCCATTCAATAAGATCATGGCTGATCTGTCGTGGCTCAGTTCCACTTTCCCGCCCTCTCCCCATAACCCTTAATCCCTTCTCTTATCAAAAACCCATCAACCCGCTTCTTAAAAATATTTAGCGAGGCAGCCTCCACCACTTCAACGGGCAGAGAATTCCAGAGATTCACCACCCTTTGAGTGAAGAAGTTCCTCCTCAACTCCGTTCTAAACCGCCTCCCCTTTATCTTGAGGCTGTGCCCCCTAGTCCTACTGTCTTTTTTGAGCGGGAAGAGTCTCTCCACCTCTATCCTATCCATCCCATTCATCATCTTATACGTCTCAATGAGATCTCCCCTCATTCTTCTAAACTCTAACGAGTACAAGCCTAGTTTATTCAGCCTCTCCTCATAGCTCAATCCCCTCAACTCCGGTATCAGCCTAGTAAACCTCCTCTGCACTCCCTCCAGGGCCAAAATATCCTTGCGCAGGTGCGGCGCCCAAAACTGCACACAGTACTCCAGCTGCGGCCTCACCAATGCCCTATACAGCTGCAGCAAGACCTCCCTACTTTTATATTCAATCCCCCTCGCTATGAAGGCCAGCATCCCATTCGCCTTCCTGACCACCTGCTGCACCTGCAAGCTGGGTTTTTGCGACTCATGCACAAGGACCCCGAGGTCCCTCTGCACCGTCGCCTGCTGCAGTTTTTCGCCACGTAAGTAATAGTCCTTCCTACCATTCTTCCTACCAAAGTGGACCACCTCACACTTGCCAACATTAAATTCCATTTGCCATTTCCTGGCCCATTCGCCCAGCCTATCTAGATCCTTCTGCAGACTCTCCACACCCTCCGCACAATTTGCCGTTCCCCCAATCTTGGTGTCATCAGCAAATTTCGACACCCTGCACTCGGTTCCCTCCTCCAGATCATCTATATAAATGGTAAATAGCTGAGGCCCCAGCACCGACCCCTGGGGCACCCCACTAGTCACCATCCGCCAATCCGAATAACACCCATTGACCCCCACTCTCTGCCTCCTATTTGACAACCAATCCTCTATCCACGCTAACACCCTACCCCCAACTCCATGTCCCCTGACCTTTTGCAATATTTGGTCTGTAGCCTTATATGCAACGGCCTGGGCCAAATGACAACCTTATTCTTAATCATTATCTGAATAAAGCATCTCATGGTGCACTCGTGGCTATGTTGCCGGACCAAGAATCCAGATGTTTGGAGTACTAATCTGGAGATGTGAGTTCAAGCTTGTGAATTTGAATGCATAATTAAATAACTCTGCAGTAAAAGGCTGGCAATATAATGATGACCATGAAGTTAATAGATTGTCTTAAAAATCCAATTGGTTCACTAATGTTTAAAGTTTAAGGTTACAAATAGCCTTACATTAGCACTCCAATGAAGTTACTGTGAAGGGAAGGAAATCTGCTGTCCTTAGCAGGTGTCAAACCTTTGCAATCGTGCTACACCATCAGATCATGCTAAATGGAATAGATCCAGAACAGTTCCATCAACTCAAAATGGTTATCTGAGAATTGTATTCCACCACAATCTGTAACCATATGGTCTGACATATCTGTCACTCTACTATTACTTAACTGCGCTCACTGACCTACACTGACTCCCAGGTAAGTATGATGTGGAGATCCCAGCATTGGACTGGGGTAAACACAGAAAGAAGTCTCACAACACCAGGTGAGTGACCTGACGAAGGGGCAAACCCTAAAAGCTTGTGGGTTTACTATCAAATAAACTTGTTGGGCTTTAACCTGGTGTTGTGAGACTTCTTTCTGTGTTTATCCCAGGTAAGCAACATATTTGAAATCCTTGTTTTCAAGTCCCTCAATGGCCCTCCTTATCCCTCCCCATCTCTATAATCTCTTCCAACCCGCAACACTCTGACATGTCAGTGCTCATCTAATTCTGGCTTCTTGAGCATATCTGAAGTTAACTGCTACCATTGAGGCTGTGTCTTCAGTTGCCAAAGCCCCAGCTCTGGAACTCACTCTATGAATGACTCTGCCTACCTCCCCTCTCTCCCTTAAGGGGCTGCTTTAAAACTACCTCTTAATCTATGTTTTTGGTCTTCTGACTGAATATGATGTTACGTGTCAAGTTTTGCTTTTTAACACTCTTGTGAAGTGCCTTAGGACATTTTATTGTGCTAAAGAAGCTAGATAAATACAAGCTGTTGTTTTTTATCATTCAGCCAGCTGGCTGAGCCTACTTCAGTGAGGACTCTAAAAGTGTATGTTATGAACAGCACCATGTCTTCCTGAAAATAAGCTGCAAACTTGGTGAAACCACAATTCAGGATTACATGCATGCTAAACAGCAGCTGCAGAATACTATGGACAGTACAGCAATGGGAATACTTCAAAAGGTACTTAAAAATCATTTGGGGCATGCTGAGATTGTGAAAGGTGCTGTAGAAATGCAAGACCTTTTGCTTTCAGCTAAGTGATTATGGAATCAAGTCAAAAGCTATCATATCCAGCTATGAATGGTAGTGTGAAGTTAAAGGCTCCATGATTTTGGATGGGATTTTCCAGTCCCTCCAACCGGCAGGATCTTCTGGTCCTGCTGGAGTTGACCACTCGTGATGGATTCTCCAGCAGTGAGGCAGGCAAGCCATGCAAAAGCCAATAAGAACATAAGAAATAGGAGCAGGAGTAGGCCATCTAGCCCTTCGAGCCTGCCCCGCCATTCAATAAGATCATGGCTGATCTGTCGTGGCTCAGTTCCACATTCCCGCCCTCTCCCCATAACGCTTAATCCCCTCTCTTATCAAAAACCCATCAACCCGCGTCTTAAAAATATTTAGCGAGGCAGCCTCCACCACTTCAACGGGCAGAGAATTCCAGAGATTCACCACCCTTTGAGTGAAGAAGTTCCTCCTCAACTCCGTTCTAAACCGCCCCCCCTTTATCTTGAGGCTGTGCCCCCTAGTCCTACTATCCTTTCTGAGTGGGAAGAGTCTCTCCACCTCTATCCAATAGATTTTAGCAGGGCCAGAAGATCTCACCTGTAGCCAATGCCACACTGTAACTGCTATGGGGAAACCCAGTACTGAGAGGTCTGGAAAACGCCAGCCCTTATTACAGCCTTGGTACAAACATTAACAAAACTGCTGAATTCTCGATGTGTGTAAGAGTGACATATCCTTGACATCAAGGCAGCATTTGACCAAGTGTGAAACAAAAGAATCATAGTAAAATTGAAATCAATGGTAATTGAAGGAATCTCTCCACTGGTTGGAGTCATACCTAGTAGAAAGGGTTGCTGCAGCCAATCATCTCAATTCCAGAACATCACTGTAGGAGTTTATTAGGGTTGGCCTCTAGTTGCAAATATCTTCAGCTGTTTCATTAATTACCTTCCTTCCATCATAAGGTCAGAAATGGGAATATTTGTTGATGATTGCACAATGGCACCATTCACAATTACTCAAATAATGGAAGTGCCTTGACTGTAGCAAGACCAGACCAATATACAGATTATTTGCAACAAGAGAGTATCTAGCCATTTTTCTTGGACATTAAACAGCCTTGCCATCATGAAATCACCCACTATCAACATCCTGTGGGTCACCATTGTCCAGAAAATTAAGTGGACCAGCCATATAAATTCATCAGCAATAAGAGCAAGTCAATGGCTGGATATTCTGGAGTGGATAACTCAACTCCTGATTCTGCAAAGCTTTCCTACCCTATATAAGGCACAAGTCAGGAGTGTGATGAAATATTCTCCACTTGTCTGAATGAGTGAAGTTCAAACAACACAGAAGAAGCTTGACACCATCAAGGACAAAAGCAGCCTGATGAGTACCCCATCCACCAGCTTCATTCCCTCCATCATGAAAACGATGTGGTGCAGCATATACCATCTATAAAATACTCTGCAGTAACTTGCCAAGGTTTCTTTGACAGCACCTTCCCAACTTACATCCTCTTATCACCTCGAAGAACAAGGCTATCAAGCAAATAAGAGCACCACCACCTGCAAATTCCCCTCAAAGTTGCACACTGTCCTGACTTGGAAGGACATCACCGTTTCTTCATCATCGCTGAATCAAATTCTACTTAACAGCACTGTGAGAGTATATTCACCACTTAGACTGCATCAATTCAAGAAAATGGTGCATCATTTTCTCAAGGACAATTTGGAATGGGCAATAAATGCCACATTCTGCAAATGAGTAGAAAAACTTTTAAAATGTGAACTTGAGTAATTGATCTGTTTTAAAATTCTATGTTATTTTATATTTAAATTTCAAGTTCCTATAGGCACAGAGTGCGGATTAGTTGGCTCAGTTAGCTGGATGGCTGGAGTAGAATATAATGCCAACAATTCCCAAGCTAGCTATGGTAGCTCATGGTGAGCTGCCTTCTTAGTTTGCCTCATGCTTAAGGTAGTGCCCCTCAAGATACATAACCAATTGTCTCTCTCTCTCTCTAATGGAGAGAAATGTCTGTGGTTCTTTGTGTATCTAAGGTTAATTACCTACCTATTTCCACAGAAATATAACTTTTCATGTATAGTTGTGATGCTATCTGCCAGTGATAATGTTAATGGGAAAGTTGGGGTCAACATACTTAGTGTGACAAGTTCACTTAGCCAGTTTCTTTAAAAATCTTGACATAGGATTTTAGAATGGATAATTGGAAGTGCATGCAAATGTCAGATTATTGATATCTAATAGTTGCCAATGGTCAAACCGTGACACTGGGGATTCACAAGAGGCTGGAATTAAAGGAGTGCAGATGTCTCAAAAGAGATAAGGATGGAGGGATCCTTAGAGGGATTTCAAAACAAGAATTAGAATTTTAAAATGGAGAAACTGCCAGACCAGATGCCAGTGTAGGTTGGCAAACCTGAACAGATTGCATGCAAGTTAGGAGATGGGCAGCAAAGTTTTGATAAGCTCAAGTTTATGGAGAGTGCAAACCTCAAAATTTAAAAGGATATTGACAAGCTCCATCAGTGGTTGGAGAGAGAGTAATTTAATATAGGAAGATAAAAATGATGAACTTTGGAAGCGGGGAGATTGATATGAGTTATCTTGTAAACTAGGAATATGCCTGAGGTGTAGGAGAGACATTTGGCTGTTTTAGTTGGCAGGTCACTAAAGTTGTCAGCACAATATTTTCAAGGGTTGTTGATGCAATTTTGTTCTCTATTGAAAAATGAGGGGATAGAAATACAGGAGCAGGCCATTTAGCCTCTCGAGCCCACTACTAAGAACAAGAATTACTAGATCATGGCTGATCTTCTACCTCAGTGCCATCTTTCCGCAGTACCCCTTGATGCAACTGGTATCTAGAAATCTATCAATCTCAACTTTAAACATACTCAATGACTGATCCTCCAAAGCCCTCTGACTAGGTAGAGAATTTTAAAGATTCACTACCCTCTGACTGAAGAAATTCCTCCTAATCTCAATCCTAAATGGCCTACTTCTTATTCTAAGACTGTGTCCCCCAACCAGGGGAAGGATACGTTCCCGTACCTACGGTGTCAAGCCCTGTAGAAATTTTGTACATCTCAGTGAGATTGGAGAGGATATATATACACAAGGGTTGCACAGTTGAACCTAAAAAGGGAACAGTTTATTAAGCAAGACTGACAACCTTTTCAATTGTTCCCTCCTGAGAAAAAGAACATGGAAAGGGGCTATGATAGTGGTTAGTGATAGTTAAAAATGATAAAAGGTTTGAACAAATTGGATCCAAATTAGCTCACTGGCTTTGTACATAATGTAAACTCATTGGGTCAAGTTTAGAAACCAAGGAAATAGGAAGTGTAAGAGCAATTTCTTTAATGAAATGTGGAACAGATCACTGACAAGTGGAGTGGAACGCAACAATCCTTCACTGGGTCAAGGAAATAGGTTCTTGTCAATAACTGGCATTTATGCTGGTTCGAAATGTACCAAGGAAGTGCTGCTGGCAAATATACTCCGATGTACAGCTGTTTTAACATAATTTTAAAAATAAGATCAACAATTCCAGTGACGGCAGAAGAAAAGTATCGCTATTGCGTAGGCTCTTGATTCCTCTGAGAATTTCCGCCGGCTAAGAGCTCGCTACGTCCTTTAAGGTGAGATAGCTGCCGCCTTGCGCTGGGACACCGGATTGCAGTTGTAAGAAAAGAGCTATAAGCTATACAGTCATGGTGGTAACTGCTGTTCCTTCAGCAGTCAAAGTGTTTCTGCTGGATATCGAGGGGACCACAACACCAATCTCCTTTGTAAAGGTAAAGGGAAGGCAGTGAGCGATAACTTTACAGCGCAAGGCGTCTATTTTAGAGGATGGGTTAAGGGTGCTCTATCCCAGTGCAAAGAGGAACACACGAGGAGTCTTCAACTCGGAACTGCTTCCGCTTGCTGCTGTTCCTGTTGTTGTTCCTGTGGGCAGTTACTGCACCATATTTAATATTGGCATTTCCCACAGTAAGAAAAGGAATTGTTGCTTCATGGCAGCGTACAGTTATCTTTAAAATATCCCTGAAAGCGAGGTTATGGGGCACTAGTGTTAGAATGTCCATAGCCCATGTAAAGCACTGCTACAGTTTAACAGAGGACTTAGAGAAACCCTCTTGCAGTTGCAGTCTAGATCGACACAGATTTTATTACAGATTTATGCATCTTTGTTTTCCAAGTCTCTGAATCTAGTTGTTTTTCAGGATTTGCTGGCACAGAGTTGAAATTTTACATTTTTCACAGCAACATGACATTGCTGCCTCACGCCGCCAAGGATCCAGGTTCGATTCCCGGCTTGGGTCACTGTCTGTGCAGAGTCTGTACATTGTCCACGTTTCTGCGTGGGTTTCCTCCGGGTGCTCCGGTTTCCTCCCATACTCTAAAGATGTTCATGTTAAGTGGAATGGCCATGCTAAATTGCCTCTTCGTGACACCGGCTATGGTAAATGTATGGGGTTTTGGGGTTAGGGCTTGGGTGAGATTGTGGTTGGTGGACTGAAAGGCCTCCTTCTGTATTCTGATTCTATACATGCATCCATATATAGCATCTTTGACATATTAAAGGTGCAAAATAATTAACAGGAGCTGAATTCATGGAGCATAATTTGACAGTGATCCACATGCAGAGGTATTAAGGCAAGTGGTCAGAAACTCGGTCAAAGAAGGGTTTTTATGAGTCTTAAAGGAACAAGGAAAGAAATCCTGCAATTATGTGGTGCCTTTCACTGCCAGAAGACATCATAACCAGTATTTCACTTTTGAAGTGTAATGTAGTAAGCATGCAGCCAGTTTATTCACAGCAAACTCCCAGAGGCAGAAATGTGGTAGTGACCAGATCATCTACTTTTGAGATGAAGAAACTAGGGATGAGAACATAAGAAACAGGAGCAGTAGAGCATTCAGCCCCTCAAGCCTGCTCCCCTATTCAGTCAGATCATGGTTGATCTGATTGTGGTCTCAACTACTTCACAGTCTTTCGTCGGTAAGTATTGACTTATAAATCAGAAAGAAGGAAACCAGAGCACACCCATAGGGAGAACATGCAGACTCCGCACTGCGACCAGAGGCCAGGAATCGAATCTGGATCCCTGGTGCTGTGAGGCAGCAATGCTAACCACTGTGCCACCCCAGTAGCCTGGGATTGAAGGGTGTGAGCTCTGATGTTTATATATGATAGAGAGCAAGTCTATATAGAGGGTTGAAAAAGGAGACAAGGCTATTCAAGTCAGTATGCTGGGGCACAGTAATTGGTAACCATCAATGGACATAAAATTCTGAAATGATTTGAAGTTTCTAGTGGTGAGTAAGTGGCAAAAAACATAGGGCAAAATAGGGGTGAATTAAGGATGGAAGCAAACAATGATCTGGAAATGGGTAAAGGGATAAAGGATTTTCCCATTGATTCAATGAATGGGTGTTCAGTATGTAAAAAAAATTACAGTCCAGGTTGATGTTGTCTCTCTTCTGACGTTCAGCACATGCAGCATGCATGCATATCCTGAAGGCACTTGGCTCTGTTCTCAAATGTCAAAATCACTTAACGACAGAGATTTTTCCATTTGTGTCGGTGCTGAACCACATCTGAAGTAGGAAGCACCACTGAAGATTAAAGAATGTGGGAATAGCACATCCAATTATTTAAATTACAGAATCCCTACAGTGCTGAAGGAGGTCGTTCAGCCCATCAAGCCTGCACCAACAACCATCCCACCCAAGCCCTGTAATCCATAACCCTGACACTAAGGGGCAGTTTAGCATGTCCAATTAATCTAACCTGCACATATTTGGACTGTGAGAGGAAACTGGAGCACTCAGATGAAAACCACACAAACTCCACACTGATGGTCAAACAAGGTCGGAATTGTACAGGGGTCCCTGGTGCTGTGAGACAGCAGCACTAACAACTGTGCCGTCCTTCAAAACTTTTAAAAGCTGGGATTTCAGTTATGTTCAGCAATTCATAATAAAATTACTTTGTGAGGCATCAAATCACTCAGAAATGTATTTCTCTGTAAATTGGTATTGCTTATGCTGTCTAAACTAATATGCATTGTACGTATTTTTAAATTAGGATGTTTTGTTTCCTTACGTCAAAGAACATGTGAACGGATACCTCCATGCACACTGGCATGAGAAGGAATGTCAGGAAGATGTAGAGCTTTTGAGAAAACAGGTAAATCTGACCAGTCAGAACATCACTCTTACATACTTGTTGCCTTTAGAAAAGGTTTTGTTGAACTGAATGTGACAGTGGGGAAATGTGCTGAGCACCTGGTGGAGGTATTTACAAGAATGCCTATCTTTAACGTTTAAAATAATGCTTGATCAATGCACTAACTGAAATGACTGCTTGAAATTTCCAGTGCTATATCAAAGAACAAAGAAAATTACAGCACAGGAAAAGGCCCTTCGGCCTTCCAAGCCTACACTGACCATGCTGCCCATGTGAACTAAAACCCTCTACTCTTAAGGTATCCATATCCCTCTATTCCCATCTTATTCATGTATTTGTCCAGATGCCCCTTAAAAGTCACTATCGTATCTGCTTCAACTACCTCTCCTGGCAGCAAGTTCCAGCACCCACCACCCCCTGTGTAAAAAAAAAACTTGCCTCGAACATCTCCTTTAAACCTTCTCCATCGCCTTAAACCTACGCCCCTAGTAATTAAATCTTCCACCCTGGGAAAAAGCTTCTGACTCTGTTTATGCCCCTCATAATTTTGTAGACTTCTTTCAGGTCAACCTCTGTTGTTCCAGTGAGAACAGTATGAAGTAACAGACTTTGTGAATTCAATAGCCTGTTTGTGTAATAAACGAATAGATATTGCAGTGATTACAAAGTAGTAATCTCCACTCGGGGCATAGATGTTACAATGGATTATGGGGGGACATTCAGCCCACCTTAGCCATCAGAGAGAACGGCAATGAGGGTGGAAAATCCAGAGAGAACCAGAAAACGTGATTCTCTCCGGAGCAATTATGTTTCCCAATTTTCCCTGCCCCTCACTGGTGATGTTACAAGGTTCACTCATGCAAAAGACGTGAACCTGATTTCAATAGATTTAAATACATTTTAATGTTATTATCCAGCTACCCTGCCACATCATTCCCCCCTCACTGAATATTCAAATTGTACCAACTTCACATCACATCAGCGAGGTTTACAACAGCCTTTTGAAAATTAGATTCAGTTGAGGGGATCCCCTGGAGGCACAAAGCTAAGTATAGCTCCCCGGGAGGGGGAGGGGTGGTGGGGGAGATGGAGGGGGACATGTCAGGGCAGTGCCCTGGCACAGAGCCCTACACAGTGCCAATCTGATAGTATCAGCGCAAGCGAGGGGGCTGTGCCGGGGGAGGGGGTTAGCAATTATGTGTGGTGTGGAAGGGGGGAGGAGAGTGGGTAGTGAGGGGGGAGCTTGCACGCACAGGGGAGTGGACAGCAGTGATACTTTTCCAGTGGTGGGGTAGAGAGATCCCCCAAAGGGGGATTGTGTACAGGGGACTCTTATTTCCTCTGGGGGGGTGGGGGGAGGAGCTGTGTATTTAAAAATGATGCCCTGATCCAGCTCCGCCTGATGGCATGAACCTTGTCCACTCATTTTGTTTTAATTTCAAGAGACTCAAGATCTGGAGTGAAAACTGGTTTGTGTAAGTGGATGGCTACATTGCCACTTTTCAGTCAGAACCTGACACTTGGAAAAAATCTGGCAAGATTCTGCGCTATGTTTATAAGTTTAGACATTTTGTGGGACTATCTGGAAACAACCCCCACTTATCCAGTTTTTTTATGCTGCATATCAGAATCAGAAAATGATACAATAGAGAAGACTCTGCTGGTTTCATAGCTATTTAATTAGTCCCACACACTTCTTTCCCTATTTTCCTGCAAAGTTTTCTCCTTCAAGTTTTGAACCAATCCACATTTCTAAGTTGCTATTGAACCTGCTTCCAGCATATTTCTAGATCATTAAAAACTCACTGCACTTTTTTTGTCATTTACTTTAAATCTGTGTCCTCTGATTACTGATGTTTCTGCTACTGGGAATAGTTCTTTCTTATTTATTCATTGATGCTATTCATGATTTTTAGCAACACCATCAAATCCCTTAGTATTCTCAGCTGTAAGTAAAACAACACCAGCTTCCCCAGTCGTCAAAACAGAAAGTGGTGGAAATACTCAGTATATCTGGCAACTGGATTTTATCACCCTTATGGGAAAAAAATTCCCATGGGTTATCTTTGCATTCCAGGGTCATCCTAGACATGTTGAGAGAAGGATCTAAGACTGCTTTATGTTATCCAGCCAATTCTAGTGGGGCAGAGCTAAATCAGTTATCGGTTATATCAATTCAAGTCTGCACGGTTTGAATTTACAGGAAGGGAGATGATAACCATTCCACTTCCAATCAGTAATATTCTCCACAAATGACTAAAAATAATGAAATAAAACATATTCAATGAAGTGGATTGCATTTGATCATTGATCACTTGTGAAATTAAGAAAGTTTTTAACCTGATCCATTCCTTCATTAAGGCTAAAGATGACAAGCAATTAGATGGAGCAGTGCCAATTCCAGAATTGTGCTCAGGGGAGAATGCTGACAAGGAACAAGCTATCAAAACTGTGATAAACAATATCTTGTGGCAGATGTCCCAGGACAGGAAGACAACAGCTTTGAAGCAGCTACAGGGTCACATGTGGAAAGAAGCCTATGTACGTGGAGAAGTGAAAGGAGAGTAAGTGATTTCAAATGTGCATATAATATGGAGCAAAATGCATTTGATTTAGCAATTGCAATAGATTCAGAATATCTTGAGTTCTTCTGCTATGAAGGAAAATGACATGAAATAAGAAAGTCCCAGGTTCCACTTGGGCTAATTTCAGCTTAGGCAATGGTATTACAACTAGTAATTTGAGCAAAGGAAGGGAAGCACAACTAGGACCTTTGCTGTCTAGTGATTCCAGAAGGACAATGGTGTGTGTGTGTGTGTGTGTGTAAGTTTTTTTTTATTAATTCATGGCTGACATCGTTGGCTGGCCAGGGCAGTTGAGAGTCAACCCCATTGTGGTGGGTCTGGACTCACATGTTTGCCAGACCAGGTAAGGACAGCAGATTTCCTTCCCTAAAGGACATAAGTGAAGCAAATAGGTTTTTCCAACAATCAACAATGGTTTCAGTAGGTTCTCAATTTCAGGTTTTATTTTATTGAATTCAAATTCCACCACCTGCCATAATGGGATTTGAACCCGGGTTCCCAGAACATGAGCTGAATTTCTGGATTAATAGTCTAGTGATAATACCACTAAGCCATTGCCTCCCCTATGTATCTGCTGAGAATTGGATCATACTTGGCTGTGATAACCTTACAGCTCTTGCTGTCTTGAGGATATTGAAATGACCATTGGATAAGATACCAGAGGGCTGCAAGCACCCATGAAACCAAACCCTTGAGAGGGTCAGTATCTTTGGGTGTAAGAAAATTGAATAGGAAAAAAATCAGGGTGAAGCAATGACTATTTTTTACACAAGTGGCAACCAAATGATAATTGCAGTGAATAACTATTTGTTTTAATGTGAGTCAGAGTGTATGAAGATGTTGTTCCAGCTATTAAGGAATGGAAGAAAGCCGGCAAAAAGGTGTACATCTATTCCTCAGGCAGCGTAGAGGCTCAGAAACTTTTGTTTGGATATTCGGTTGAAGGAGACCTGTTGGAGGTAGGAAGCCATTGTTTGTTTTGTCAGCCCATAACAGATATTGAGGTTTCCATAGACAATCTTCATGAGGATCATTTATTAGTGTCACAAGTAGGCTTACATTAACACTGCAATGAAGTTACTGTGAAAATTCCCTAGTCGTCTCACTCTGGTGCCTGTTCGAGTACACTGAAGGAGAATTTAGCATGGCCAATGCACCTAACCAGACTGTGAAAGGAAACCGGAACACCCAGAGGAAACCCACACAGACAAGGGGAGAATGTGCAGACCCCACAGACTGTGACCCAAACTGGGAATTGAACCCGGGTCCCTGGTGTTGTGAGGCAGCAGTGCTAACCACTGTGCTGCCCCATGTCTGGCATGTCTGGTTTAGGAAGGAGAAAATTGTCCAGGGTTTTCATTCCTGAACATTAACCATCACCTTCAACTGGAAATTTTCTATTTGACAGCCGAGGACTGGATCAGTGTCTGCAAAGGAGCGAAATAAAATCAATAATGCTGGATAGCGGGAGTAGGTTCATAAGTTAAATGTAAATCAACACAACTGCAATATATATAGCTTGGCAATATAACCAAATGCCTCTCTAAATGACGTAAAGTGGTGATGGATTTGAAGTTTTGACTAAGTGCATGTTCTGTGCCATATCTGAAGATGAAATCTATATCGTTTGGTCACTTGTTTCATCCTCTCAGCTTTTTGATGGCCATTTTGACACCAAGATTGGATCCAAAGTAGAAATGGAAAGCTACAGAAGGATTGCTCAAGACATTGGTTGTTCCACAGACAACATACTTTTTTTAACAGATGTAACTAAAGGTACACATTTATTTAATGATTATTGAATGTTTTTTACAACTTACTTGTGTGTTCCACAATATTTCTGTGGGAGGAAAAAAACAAGTGGATAAGAAATGCATTGGAGTGAGGAGATTGCAAGGATTTTGGCAAGGGACTGTCAAAGCATTTAGAATTCCTACAGTGCAGAAGATGCCATTCAGCCCATTGAGTTTGCAGTGACTCTCTGACACAGCATCTTATCTAGACCCTCTCCCCCCCCCCACCCCTGTAACCCCGCACATTTACTCCACTAATCCATTTTAATTTACACATCTTGGGAACACTAAGGGACAAGCTAGCATGGCCAATTCACCTAACCTGCACCTAATCTTTGGATTGTGGGAGGAAGCCGGCGTACCTGGAGGAAACCCACGCAGATAGATCTTGAATATTAACAGTGCTTAGTGGTCACCTTGTGGGGACAGTAATGTTGTAGGGGTGGGACGTTGTCTATGGAGGCCAACATGAGGCATTATCTGGCCCAGGAGGGATGTGGCAGGGGAGCAGCATTCTATCACTTCTTTCCTGCGCGTGTGCCGTTGGAGGCACCCATCGGAACTGCAGGGTTTAGCCTCGCTGTAGACTTGTGCAGCGCGATTCAGACTAGCTATACATTTTTACAGGCAAAGTGTATATAGGGGCCCCTCAGAATTGGTCGAAAAGTCAGATCCGAAACACTCCCAATTTCAAGTCTGCCCAGCACTTAGAATCAAAATGGTAAAACAGTGCCCCATTTGTCCCTAAGTATACAGTATGCATTAACAGACCACTCATTATTTTAAATACAGTCATGTTTAATGAGTGATAATGATCATTATGATTTAATTCCACTATCTTCTAGGACTTGTCATAGCTTCATGGTAAATTATTTATTAGGGAATTAGCACACTTAGAGATTAAAGGATATTAATTTCATTGAAAACTGTTACTTCTCTTATAGTTGCAAAGAAAATGCTAATTGTGTAACTTTTACCTCATTCTCATCTCATTGCTTCACTTTGTACCCTGTGGCTCGTTGAAATTATGTGCAATCATTTACAAATGTATAACATTTTAAATTATTTTAATTTTATTTATTTTATTTTAATTTTGTCAGAGGCCAGGGCTGCAGAACAAGCAGGAGTACACGTGACTCTTGTGGTGAGGCCTGGAAATGCAAAGCTGACAGAAGAAGAAATGTTTCGTTCTATTATCACCACCTTTGCTGAATTGGCGTTATCTGGTCAATGAAAACTGCACTTCAAAACCCTTCTTCTGCAGTGGGATTTGCTAAAATAATTTCTCTGCAAAGATTTTCAATAAATATGTTCTGATCATGAGCAGGCATTCACAGCAAGTTGTATTACACATTTTACAAGGAGCAGTGAGATGTGGATTTGTAATGAATTTTTCCTTTGTGATGTTAAGTTCACAATCTCAGTACTGCTGCTGTGGAAAAGTATTGACCACACGGAGAAGTCATTATCTCATGAGGTGAACAAGAATATTCAGATGAGAAGTCACTCCAGGCTTCACTCACACAGCTTTATTGAGGCTGGGTTGTGGTTTGTGCGCTATGGAACTGGATCATCAACTCTTCCAGTCAAACATGGTGCAGTTCAAGGATTTCTGTTAAATAGCAATGTGGAAGTGTGAAATTTATATATCCACCCGAAATGTGAAAAATCTATAGTTGTACAGTTTGATATACTTTTGCACTGATGTTGCTGGAGAAAGCATTTTGAGCTGTATAATAATGAACCTGCAGCAGTTACTAGTCATGATTTTAATGGAATTAGTACTCCACTATTCATTATGATCATGGCTGATCATCAAATTCAATATCCCGATCTCCTTTCCCCCATATCCCTTGATCCCTTTAGCCCCAAGAGCTACATCTAATTTCTTCTTGAAATCAGACAACGGTTTGGCCTCAATTACTTTCTGTGTTAGTGAATTCCACACATTCACCGGTGAAGAAATTTCTCCTCACCTCATTTCAAAAAGGTTTATCCCTTATCCTCAAACTACGACCCCTAGTTCTGGACTCCTCCACCATTGGGAACATTCTTTGTGAATCTACTCTGTCTAACCCTGTTAGAATTTTATAAGTTGCCATGAGATCCCCTCTCACTCTTCCAAACTTCAGTGAATATAATCCTAAATGACTTAGGGTAGGATTTTACAACCTCGCTCAGGCGAGATCATAAAATCCCACCTGAGGCCAACAGAAATTTCTGTTCTGCACGTCGCTGCACCCCCCCCAGAATTGGGGTGGGTGAGGCAATAAAATTCCAGCCTTAGTCTCTCCTCATATGACAGACCTGCCATCTCAGGAATCAGCCAGGTAAAACTTCGCTGTACCCCCTTTATTAGCAAGGACATCCTTCCTTAGGTAAGGACACCAAAACTGCACACAATATTCCAGACGTGGCTTCACCAACACCTTATACAATTGCAGTAAAACAATCCCTATTCCTACATTCAAATCAGTACATACCAGTTCAAAATAGTCAATATACAGTATTAGAGTTCCATTTTCAGGTAAAGACCCAGTTCAGACAAATTTTACTAGTCTTTGCATCATGGTTTTAAATACTATGAGTGTGAGATGAAAATACATCAAGCAATCCCAACAACATCAGAAAAAGAAAAGTATGTTTCATTAAACTCTTTAACAAAGCTCATTTAACCAATTTTAATAATGTAGGGCTTATTTCAGCTTTTTTTTAACTAAAATCCTTTTCCCAACATTCTCTTCCCTGAATTCACCTTTTTGTTTTGAATAACATAGAACATCTTTGTAGTACAAGCCAGGATAATATTTATTAGTGTCAGCCTGTGGTAACACACTCATCTCAAAATCAGGAGGTTGTGGGTTTAAATACCACTCACATGATTTGAGCACATACTAGGCTGACACTTTAGTCAGGAATGAGTTTGTGCACTGTTTGCACTGTCTCTTTTTCTGATTCTATGTTCCTACATTAAAGTAGAGCATGAGAGTTCTATCCAGGAGAATATATATCCATCAACCATTATAACACTAAAAGCACACTACCTGGTTATTTGTTTCATGGATTAAGGATTGGCTAATAGGCTGAAAACAGTGAGTAGGTATAAACGGGTCATTCTCGCATTGGTAGGATGTGGCTAGTGGGGTACCACAAGGATCAGTACTTGTGAAGTAATCCACTTTGGTAGTAGGAACAGATGTGCAGAGTATTTTCTTAATGGTAGGAAATTAGAAAGTATAGATGTACGAAGGGACCTGGGTATCCTTGTCCATAAGTCACTGAAGGCTAACATTCAGGTGCAACAAATATTAGGAAGGCTAATGGAATGTTAACCTTTATAGAAACTAGAAGCAGGAGTAGGCCAGTCGGCACTTCAAACCTGCTCACCATTCATTTTGATCATGGCTAATCATCAATTTCCCTTGATCCCTTCAGCCCTTAGAGCTACATCTAATTTCTTCTGGAAATCAGACAACATTTTGGCCTCAACTACATTCAGTGGAAGTGAATTCCACACATTCACCACCCTCTAAGTGAAGAAATTTCTCCTCACCTCATTCCAAAAAGGTTTATCCCTTATCCTCAAACTACGAGCCTAAGTTCTGGACTCCTCCACCATTGGGAACACTCTGAATCTACCCTGTCTAACCATGTCAGAATTTTATAAATTTCTATGAGATTTTCCCCTTACTCTTCTAAACCCCAATGAATATGATCCTAACCGACTTATTCTCTCCTTATATGACAGACCTGCCACCTCAGGAATCAGTCTGGTAAACCTTCGCTGTACCCCCCTCTCCAGATGTGGCCTCACCAATGTCCTATATAATTGCAGCAAAACATCCCTAACCCAATACTCAATTCCTCTCGCTATGAAGGCTAACATATGATTTGCCTTCTTTGCTGCTTGCTGTACTTGCACGCTTATTTTCAGTGACTGATGCACAAGGACTCCAAGATCTCGTTGAGTATCCACTTCTCTCAATTTACAGCCATTCAAGTAATAATATCTTACTATTATTGCTACCAAAATGGATAACCTCCCATTTTCCACATTTTACAGCATCTGCTATGCACATGCCCACACACTCAGCCTGTCTAAATCACACTGAAGCATCTCTGCATCCTCCTCACAGCTCACCCTCTTATCCTCTTATTTGCAGAAATTTGTAACATTCTGCAAATTTGGAGATAATACATTCAATTCCCTCTTCCAAATCATTAATATATAATGTGAACAGTTGGAGTCCTAGCACAGATCCCTGCGGAACCCCACTAGTCACTGACTGCCAATCCGAAAAAGACCCATTTATGCCAACTCTTTACTTCCTATCTGCTAACCAGCTGTCTATCCATCTCAAGATCTATTTGCAATCCCATGTGCTTTAACTTTACACAGCAGTCTGTTATGTGAGATGTTGTTGAAAGCCTTCTGAAAGTCTAAGTAAACCACATCCACTGGTTTTCCTCGGTCAACTCTACTAGTTACATCCTCAAAGAATTCCAATAAATTTGTCAAGCATGATTTCCCTTTTATAAATCCATGCTGATCTTTGAGTATACCACTGCCTTCCAAATGACAAATTATGAAATCTTTGATAATAGACTCTAACAATTTCCCCTGTACTGACATTAGGCTCACTAGTCTATAGTTCCCTGTTTTCTCTCTACTTCTAAGCCCACTATTTGAATAGCGGGCTTACATTAGCTACCCTTCAATCTGCAGGAACTATTATAGAGTCCAAAGAATTTTGGAAAATAACCACCAATGGATCTACTATCTCTGGGGCCACTTCTTTAAGTACTCTGGGATGAAGATTATCGGGACCTGAAGATTTATCCACTTTCAATCCCATTAATTTCCTCAAAACCATTTCTCTACTAATGCTGATTTCCTTCAGCTCCTCACTAAAACATGTTTCTCTCAGCACTTATCACAAGAGGATTTGAGTACAGGGTCTTGCTTCAATTGTATTGAAGCTTAGCTAGACCAGACCTGGATTACTGTGTGCAGTTTTGGTCTCCTTGCCTCAGAAAGGATAGAAGTATGATAAGGGTAGTGCAACGAAGGTTCACCAGACTTATCACAGAGATGGTAGGACAGTGTTATGAAGAAACATTTGAAAAATGAGAGATGATCTCATTGAAACCTACAAAATACTTAAAGGAATAGACATGGTAGATACAGGTTAGATGTTTTTCTTGGTTGAGGAGTCTAGAACCAGGAGACACAATTTCAAAATAAGGGGAATGCCACTTGGGACTGAGAGGAGAAATTTCTTCACACAGGTGTTGTGAATCTTCAGAATTCTCTATCCCAGAGGGCTGTGGAAACTTAGTCATTGAGTATGTTTAAAGCAGAGACTGATAAATCACTGATTAATAATAATGTAAAGGGATATGGCATTGAAGTGTCTGATCAATCATAGTCATATTGAATGATGGAGCAATCTCGATGGGTTGAAATGCCTATTCCTGTTCCTATGTTCCTATTGCTGTTTGTGGAGCCTTGCTTTATGCCTATGATTTTCTGTACGAAGGCTTGAGGTTGTGGGCTGATAATTGTGTTCCTGTACAGTAATTGCAATGTAGAGACTTCGTATTGTATCTCCGGAGTATACCATCAGACCATATCACCAAGGCCTTCCCCATTTCTTAATTAGGTTACCCTGTGCATTGTTCATGTGTCTTGTCCCTCTGGATACAGTGGAAAATATTGGCACCCCAATTGCTGGTCCTGACTGACTCTTGAACATAAAACTCAAACAAACTGACTGACTCTCGAATACAATCAAAATCCTGCACCTAAAATGCTCCCAAAACATGGAATGCATTTGATTTGATTTATTATTGTCACATATATTGGGATATAGTGAAAAGTATTGTTTCTTGTATGCCAGACAGACAAAACATACCCTTCATTGAGTGCATAGGGGAGACGAAGAGGGGAGAATGCAGAATGTAATGTTGCAGTTACAGTTAGGGTATTGAGAAAGATTAACTTAGTATATGGTAGGTCCATTTAAATATCTGATAGCAGCAGGGTAAATGCTGTTCTGAGTTGGTATGTTTTCTTAGACTTTTGTATCTTTTTCCCAACAGAAGGTGGAAGGGAGTATGTCCAGGATGCATGGGATTCTTGATTATGCTGACTGCTTTTCCAAGGCAGTGGAAAGTGCAGATGGAGTCAATGGATGGGAGGTTAGTTTGCATGATGGATTGGGCTACGTTCTCCACCCTCTGTAGTTTCTTGCAGTCTTGGTCAGAGCAGGACCACGCTGCGATACTTCCGGAAAGGATGCTTTCTATGGTGCATCTGTAAAAATTGGTGAGTCATAGCGGACATGCCAAATTTCCTTAGGTTTCTGAGAAAGTAGAGGTGGTAGGCTTTCCTAGTTATAGCATTGGCATGGAGGACCAAGCTGTTTGTGATCTGGATACCTAAAAACTTGAAGCTCTCAACCATTTCCACTTCATCACCATTGATGTAGACAAAGGCATGTCCTCCACTACCTTCCTGAAGTTGATGACTATCTACTTAATTTTACTGACATTGAGGGAGAGAAGGAGCCCTGGAAAAACAGGTGTCAGTGGGAATCAGGGGATAAACCCCTCTGTTGGCACAAAAGGAAAATGGTTGTGGTGGTTAAAAGTCAATCATCTCAGCTCCAGGATATCACCGGAGGAGTTCCCCAGAGTTCCTCAAAATAGTATCCTAGGCCCAACCATCTTCAGCTGCTTCATTCAATGATCTTCTTTCCATTATAAGTGGGAATGTTTGCTGATAATTGTACAACATTCAGCACAATTCAGAACTCCTCACATACTGAAGCAGTCCATGTCCAAATGTAGTAGGATCTGGCCAAAATGCAGGCTTGGGTTGACAAGTGGCAAGTAACATTCACACCACACAAAGTGTCAGGCAACGACATTCTCCAACAAGAGAGGATCTAACCATTACCCTTTGACATACAATGTCATCACTATCATTGAATTCCCCCATCATCAACATTCTGAGGGGTTTCCATTGACAAGAAACTGAACGGGATGAGCTATATAAATAATTTCCCATAACTTCTGTCTGGTGGTGGAAAGCTATGGGCTGCCAGAAATAAAAGAATATTTTGCGCACTTCCATGCCTTGGAACTCTTGGTGGGAGCAATAGCCTTTGATCCATCTCTGCAGTCCCCAGAATGATGCAGGAGGACCCACCATGCGGCCCATTGGGGGAACACCCATTGAGATCCAGCTTGGAAATAGAAGTTTGGCATGTCCACTATGACTCTCATCAATTTTTACGGATGCACCATAGAAGAAAATCTGAGATTACATACCAACTGACTCAAGAACGGTTTCTTCCCTGCTACCATCAGACTACCTGATATTAAGCTTTTCATTCTCTACACCTGGCTATGATTGTAACACCATATTCTGCACCCTCTTCTTTCCTTCTTCTCTATGTACCCTATGAATTTTATGTTTTATCTGTACTGCGTGCAAGTAACAATATTTTTTACTGTAGCCCAGTACACGTGACAATAATAAATCAAATCAAATAAACTCAATACTTGGTTAAATGCAGCCTTAATGTCAAGGACAATCATTCTCATGTCACTTCTGCAGGCCCTAGTTCCCCGCAGCCCACATCGTGCCTCTGGCCGTGGGTTACTGGGCCCTAGTTCTTGCCCAACATTGCCAACCAGCTCATACACTACCTTCCCTGCTCCACCAGCTGCAACTTCTTTTTTCACCCTTTCACAGGATGATGGCACCTCAGACTAGGCCAGTATTTGTTGTCCATTTCCAATTATCTTTGAGAAGGTGGCAGCAAGTCACCTTCACCTACCTGCTGATGAAGTTTATCAGTGATTAAAAATATACCAAAGAAGAGTCTCACCCTAGAACGCAGTTTAAATGTCGAAAGAAATAATCTTGCAGAAATATTGCACAAGTTTTAAAGCATTCAATTTAATGTTCTAAGTAAAAGTTAAGAACATATCCATTAATATTCTGGCCTGTTGAAATGACAATGTCATTATTACTTTTCATTGGAAGTAATCAGATTGGTGCTCAGTGATGATGATCGAGGAAATTGGATTTCGGCCATCACAGCAGCGGATCGTAAATGCAGAAAGTCGAAATTCAATGGAAAACGTTGCTATGAAGAAGATTAAGATCATGGCCAACAACCATTGGCTTTTTGCTGCTTGAAAAACTTTATGATGAGCACTTTGAAAAATATCTATTTACAATATAGTTAAGGAATTCAGCAAATAATTTTAAAGCATTGCTTTTGGCATAAATTATTAATTTTAAAATGAGAAACAAAAACAGACCAATAGCATTCATTTGTGAACATGTAACATCACAAAAATAAGTGGATTTGAGTACAGGAGCAGGAATGTCTTACTGCAGTTGTACAGGGTCGTGGACAAGACCACAGTGGGTGAAAGCTTACTAAAAAATGGCAGAGTTGGTTCCGGTTTCGGCATGAAAAACAGAGTTTTTCCCACCAACAGCCCATTTGCAAGCCAAATCTTATATCTCATTAGTTAACATTTTTATGTCCACGACTATTATGTCACACTTGCGGCCTGTTCTATCTGATTTGCCCATCCCTCAAAAACTTACAACTTAACTGCTCCAACCTTTGGAGAGCTCAATATAAATGGCTCCCCAGCACTTGTTCCACAACAACTGCAGGGGATGGCAGCCAATAAGTCTGCACCTCACTTCTCAGGGGGAGCCCTCATGAGAATATTGGATGAGTGGAGTAGTGATGAGACACTATCCTGCTCCAGGAGATGGCCTTCCAGCAGGGTCGCCATCCCTGCCAGAGATGCACTGGCAGCCCTGGTCAGTGCAAGTGGGTGGCATGGTGGCACAGTGATTAATATTGCTGTCTCACAGCACCATGAACCCAGGTTCGATTCTGGCTTGGGTCACTATTTGTGCAGGGTCTGCACGTTCTCCCCATGTCTGTGTGGGTTTCCTCCAGGTGCTGTGCTTTCCTCCCATAGTCTGAAAGTTGTGCTGGTTAGGTGCAGTGGTCATGCTAAATTCTCCCTCAGTGTACACAAACAGGTGCCAGAGTGTGGCAACTAGGGGATTTTCACAGTAACTTCATTGCAGTGTTAATGCAAGCCTACTTGTGACACTAATAAATAAATGTTAAGTGCTGTGCAGAAGAGGACGTGGCATGTTTCACATTACTCAGCTGGCAAGGGGGCTGGAAGATCGGAACTCAGAAACTCACCAGCACAAATCGCGCTTTCCAAGTCTCCGGATTTTGACCAGCATGACCTCATACCCATTATGTGCAGTTTTGGTCTCCTTACCTAAGAAAGGATATATTTGCCATAGAGGCAGTGCAGTGAAGGTTCACCAGACTGATTCCTGGGATGGCAGGATTGTTGTATGAGGGAATTTGAGTCTAATAAGCCTGCATTCACTGGAATTTAAAAGAATGAGAGGGGATCTCATTGAAACATATTACATTCTGACAGGGCTGGACAGACTAGATGCAGGGATGTTACTTCCTCTGAAACAAAAACAGAAAATGCTGGAAAATCTCAGCAGGTCTCACAGCATCTGTGGAGAGAGAATAGAGCTCTATCCTCTCTCCACAGATGCTGTCAGACCTGCTGAGATTTTTCAGCATTTGTTTCAGATTCTAGCATCTGCAGTATTTTGCTTTTATCTTACTGTTTCCTCTGGCTGGGAGGACTAAAACAAGGTGTCACAGTTTCCGATACAGAGTAAGCCTCAGAGGACAGGAAATTTCAGTCAAGAGGGTGGTAAACCTATGGAATTGTCTACCCTGGGAGGCTGTTGAGATAAAGTCACTGATTATATTTAAGAAAGGATGTGGATAGATTTCTAGATAATATAGGCATCAAGAGGTATGGGATGAGGGCAGGGACATCATGTTGAGATCAGCTAATATCATGTTGAATGATGGAGGAGGCTAGAGAGGCTGAATTTCTATGTTTCTAAAATTATGGACGATCAGCCCTAATAATCAGGTTCAAGTCTAACCACATACAAATTAAAAGTCTGTATCCATTTACAAATTGTATGCAGACAAAGTTTGCAGTGCCTTGTACCAGGGTACAAAATACAACTGAACTGGAATGAGTGTGAAAGAAAAGTTGAAAGATCTTTACATTTAAAACAAATGCTGGAAATGAAATCTGATCAGGCAGCAAGTACAAAGAAAAGATACTGAAAACAGCTGTAAAACTCATATTCTTCTCTCAGGTATCACTAACTAACTCAGCATACTCATCAGACCAAAACTTGGATCACCCTGTTCTGTATGATTATAGATGGTCACAGCATGCAGAGTATTTACCTATTGAACTACCTGTCTGGCATCTAATCAAACTCACCCAGCAAAGTTCTATGATTCAGGGTGTCAGGCAGCCAGGGAACCCCCAACAATAGACAGTTTGATTGCTCTGATTCATTATTCCAATTTCTACTCAACATTCACATGGGCCAAAAGATACACAGGATGATGATTAGAGATACTGCAGTTGCGAGCAATCCACGGAATAGTCCAACTTTGAGTCCTTCATTGTTTATATTTGTCTGGAAAGTCAGAATAACCTGGACCCAGCAGACTAAAGCTCCAAAACCAAAGATCAAAACTGTGCCAGTAGAATGTATACCTGCGGCATTTGAGAGCTGTGAACATCAAAAATCAGGTTATTGTTTAAACACAAAACACACTTCAATTGCTGCAAGTACAATGTCATCAATGCAGAGACCAGTAAAGTCTATGTTAAGATTAAAGACATTGGGTGGAATTTTACCGGCACATCCGGCCAAGGTTCGTACAATCCCATCCAAGGCCAATGGAGAATGCCATTCTACAAGCCTGTTCGATTCCTGGCTTGGGTCACTGTCTGTATGGAGTTTGCATATTCTCCTTGTGTCTGCGTGGGTTTCCTCCGGATTCCTCCCACAGTCCAAAGATGTGCAGGTTTGGTTGATTGGCTGTGCTAAAATTGCCCCTTAGTGTCCTGTGATGTGTAGGTTAGAGGGATTAGTGGATAAAATATATAGGGATATGGGTGTAGGGCCTGGGTGGGATTGTGATTGGTGCAGACTTGATGGGCCAAATGGCCTCTCTCTGTACTGTAGGGTTTCTATAATTCTATGAAGTAAATTGGGACTAACTTGAGAGTTTTCAAATTTATTTTTGTTCAAGGTCCTCATGTTAGATGCTCAATTGTTACAGATGTTTAAGCTTAAGAGCTACTATGTCACAGCTACTTACTGGACAGAACTGTGCCTGAAAATAATGCTTCCTGATCAACTACAGTCTCAATTTGCTAACACTGTTCTTACTTTTTGCAAACAAACCTATTTGCTGCCAGTGTGGAAATCTTCAAAACATTTTATCGTCAGAATGAAGTCAACATTTAAGTACAGAAAATGCTGGAAAATCTCTGCAATTCTGACAGCATCTGTGGAGCGAGAATAGAGCCAACGTTATAAGTCAGTATTTCACAGATGCTGTCAGACCTCCTGAGATTTTCCAGCATTTTTGGTTTCTGTCTCAGATTCCAGCATCCATAGTAATTTGCTTTTATCAATATTTAAAAAGATGCCCAAATAAGGTAGAAGAAGCAAAAAGAAACCAAGGAGTCATTTATGGCTTATTTTGGTTATACTCATCTGAGGTTCACTCAGAGGTAGGCTTACAATGAAACACACAGCGTTGCAGCGGGGGGTCCCGTCCAGTGGGGGGAGGCCATACTAAGAGGTGGCTGTGGGGGCACCAATCAGAGCTTGGAAGGCACCGTTGGGGAGTAATGGGTAACTTGACTAGAGGCCATGGCTGAGAGTGAGAGGGTTGGGCTGGGCTGTATCTGGATTGCTGGGGGCAAGGCTGCTGCCCGGGCTTGAGGGCAGAGGCCAGGACAGGCAAGGTAAAACCAGCAATAGCAGCCAGGCAGCTATCCAGGAGCACACACGGTCGTCGAGGCTCGAGGCCTGACCACCTGAGCAAGAGGTGAACACTGGGCAGTCAGGAGATATGAGGGCTAGGCTGGCAGTCTTTTCAGGCAGCAGCAGGAGTGACTTGATCAGAGGTCAGGGCTGAGAGCAGAGGCCAGGCCAGATAGCCAACAGCCAGCAAGCCACCAACACGCTTCGGTCGTCAAAGGGAGCAGCTGCAGCAGGGGTGACTCGTTTGCAAGACAAGGGCTGAGGAGGGCTGGGCAGATGTGGGGCGAGACCCAGGACCTCACTGGTGGTGGGACATGGCATCATGCAGGGAGTGGGGAGGGGGGGGAGGCTCACAAGGAAGGAGAGCGCGGAGCCCCCAAAAGTGTAAGTCCGCCTCTAGATTCACTTCTTTTTAGATGGAGTAGCTATAATGAGAAGAATGGCCTTCTTCATCTCCATTGATTTATACGAGTCAAAGAAATAGAAATGAAAACAACTGTCTGTTTGAGGTGCCAAAAACAAAGAACCTGGATTTCACAGGACTCTTGAAAATTGCAGATATACATTTTCTGCCGATTAGTTTGGTAAGCTAATGACAGCAGGATGCTGGGCTTCCCAGATCAGTTGAGATTATTTTGGAGGAATATCAGTGGAAATCCCACAGAAATAGCCTTCCCACTCTTGCTCCAGGCTTCCTCCCAATCTCCCAGCAAAGGTACAACAGACCACTGAAGGAGTGAAATTTCAAGTATGACACTTTACCCCCTTTTCTAATGAATTTTCCTTCCCTTTTTTTGATTTTAATAACTCCCTTAGAAACAAGGAAGATAGGAGAAGGAGGAGGCCAATCAGCCCTTTGAGCATGCTCCACCATTCATCACAATCATGGCTGGTCGTCCAACTCAATCGTCTAATCCTCTTTCTCCCCATAACCTTTGATCCCATTTGCCCCAACACGGGAAGGGTCACTCTCCAACAATATGGGCAACACGTGTATCTGTCTAAGTGCATGGTCTCATATAGTGCATTTAAGTTGCTGAGCATAAATCCACAGAATTCCTACAGTGCAGAAGGAAGCCATTCGGCCCGTCAAGTCTGCACCGACTCTTCGAACGAAGCATCTTACCCGGGCCCACTCTCCCCCTGCCCTATCCCTGTGACCCCATGCTTATACCATGACTAATCCACCTAACCTGCACATCTCTGGACTGTGGGAAGAACACAGTAAAAAGTCTGACAACACCAGGTTTTAGTCCAACCTATTTATTTGATAATATACTCGCAAGCTTTCAGGGTTAGCCCCTTCGTCAGGTGAATGGAGAGTTCTGGCCTCAGACAGAGCATATAAAGCACAGACAGTTTAGAGATTACTGATTAGAATGCGAATCCTTACACCTAACCTGCTGTTCAAGTCCTGAAGTGGCTGATAATGTGAGTGGAAGGAGCACTGATCACAGTTTAAAGAGATGTGTATTGTCTCCAGACAGTACAGTAAGTGAGCAAAACCTCACTTACTGTACTGTCTGGAGACAATACACATCTCTTTAAACTGTGATCAGTGCTCCTTCCACTCACATTATCAGCCACTTCAGGACTTGAACAGCAGGTTAGGTGTAAGGATTCGCATTCTAATCAGTAATCTCTAAACTGTCTGTGCTTTATATGCTCTGTCTGAGGCCAGAACTCTCCATTCACCTGACGAAGGGGCTAACCCCGAAAGCTTGCGAGTATATTATCAAATAAATAGGTTGGACTAAAACCTGGTGTTGTCAGACTTTTTACTGTGTTTACGCCAGTCCAACGCCGGCATACCCACATCATGACTACTATCTGTGGGAAGAAACCAGAGCACCCAGAAGAGAACGTGCAAACTCCATAGACAGTCAAGGCTAGAATCAAAATTGGTCTGTGGCGCTGTGAGGCAGTAGTGCTAACCGCAGTGCCACTGTGCCACCCTGTTCAAACTACATTTCCTTGAATGACATAGTAAATTTCTAGAACTGTTCCATATGGGATAATTACCAAGTCCAAGATGTACCTTATACACGCGCACACACACACACATATACACACACAGCTGGTTTGAACTACGAAATGCTTTACTCCAACAGGTATTATTCAGTGAAAGACAGTATATTAATGATAATCAAATTTGACATTATACCTGAAAATTGGCCACTAGAGTCATTCCAAGAGATGTGAAGCTTTGTGTTACCACCCCCAGAATATTTAGCCATGGTTTTTTCAGTAGTGGCTTAAGCTGCACATAACGGAGGATAGCAATAAAAAGCACTGTTGGCGGGAGGAAAGAGTGACAAACAGAAGTGTGATAAAATGGTTTCAGTGATGAGAACTAACATCTGCTCATTTCTGTGCTACCTGTTAGCAAATAGACAGCAAGTTATTCTGAACTCAGTGAACTTTCTGAATAAAATATAACTGAATAATCATGCATATAAATTAGAAAACTGTTCATTAATACACTAGAAAAAGTGACCAGTAATTGTCACACAAAATTATTGCTGTATGCATTTTTAAACAGAGCTGCATATACTGTTATTGTATACAAAAGAGCAGTTTGAAAGCAATTGCTAAAATTCCTTGCTATGTATTTGTATTGATTCTACATTTGTTGTATTAATTTATTTATGTATCCATCAGAAGTGACATCACAGGTTGCTAGTGTGGGAAACTGTAGAGAAGAAGCAGCTGTTGTAAGTGAACACATCTCTGTGAATACAGCTCTGTTATTTTAACTCTTAGTGTCCAGAGTACAGCATATTTCCAATGTACAACATAAAAACTGGCAGCAAGGGCATCGAATGGCATTTAGAACAATCATAGTCATAAAACCCTACAGTCCAGAAAGAGGCCCTTCAGTCCATCGAGTCTGCACCAAACACAGTCCCACCCCCATATTCCTACATATTATACCCACTAATCCCTCTAACCTACACATCCCTGGACACTAAGGGGCAATTTCTTAGCATGGCCAATCAACCTAACCCGCACACCTTTGGACCATGGGAGGAAACCCATGCAGACACAAGGAGAATGTGCAAACTCCACACAGACATTGACCCAAGCCAGGAATTGAACCCAGGACCCTAGAGCTGTGAAGCAGCAGTGCTAACCACTGTGCTACCGTGCCAACCACCCAGGACAAAAGAATTTGCCAAGAAAGGTCCAGGAAGGAAACATAGTAATGAAGTTTTTGCACATGCTCCTGGAACCCAATGGGCTAGCTGGTCGTGAGTAAGAACTCTCCATAGAGCAGTTATAGAGCTCAGTGTGTTTAAAAAGTCTGAAGCTCAGGCAATTGTCTTATTTTAAAAAAAAGTCAGGTAGCTGGTGGAAACACGTTGCTAAGTGCACATATAGGGAACCTCCTTTAGTAAAGAAAATGGCAGGAGTTTTCAGTGTCGCGGGACCTTTGATGAAAATGTGGAACAATGGAGTTTCTATACTGAACGTTTTAACTATTTTGCACAGGCAAGTTAGCTGAAGAATTAGGGTGCTCACTTTCCAGAGTGACGGGGCAGGAAAATGTTTAATCTCCTTCAAAGTTTAGTGCAACCTAAGAAGCCAGACACCAAAACATGTGAAGCGTGATTTTCCCTCCAAAAAACTAAGTGCCCAATGGGCTGGAATATGGGGGTTACAGCACTCTGTGTCCCAAAGAGGCCATCAGGAGATTTTACACTGGTGGGGGAGGCGGGGGGGCGGGCGGGGGGGTGGTGGTGGTGGCGGTGGTGGTAGCCCAGCCCCACCTGAAAGGCTGGCATCAGAGTGTCAAGGAGGTCAGTGTGCATGCACTGATCTCCCAGTATACTGTATACTGATCTCCCAGTATACTATATCCTTGCCTTATCTTCTCTAAATGGTCCTAATAAATGTTTATGGTCAGTGATTACAGTAAAATGTCACTTATGAACATTTTCGTAGAATTTTTTATCCAGAAGATGATGGCCAACCCCATTTCTTGATCTATGAGTATGCCTTCTCTACATCAGTTAGAATCCTTGAAGCATAATCAATGGGCCTTTCTAACTCATCATTCATTTTATGTGACAGCACAGCTCCAATTCCATAAGGAGATACATCATGAGTATGATTTCTGCAGTAGGCCAGAAGTGGACTAAGACAAGTTGACTATAGGGATTGTTTCACTTATCCAAAGGCTTCTTTTTGCTGCTTCCAATACTTGAGTGATTTGATGTGGCTCCAATAACAAAGAATTTATTAAACTAATTTATACAAGATAAAGGTCTGACAGAACACATACACAAGTTTACTCTCTTTTCCTCCCTGGCTCCAACATCCCAGGACATGCGCCTTCGCTCCCAATAGGTGCAACTTCTGGAGCGGCTATTCCATAGGGTCTGGCCAGATCATGTGTCTGCATAGGATCACCCCTTAAATTGACTATGTTACCACGCTCCTTCTCTTCCCCACTTGCTCCCCCTCCCAGCCCCTCCCATCTCTTGCATCCATCTATGATCAAAAACAAAAGAGAAACATTATACATAGACACACAAACACAATATCACATTAGGGACACCAAAGCAAAGCCCATTCACAAAGTCAATTGGTCTGGAGACTTCCAGACTCTTCCTGGAGGCCACAGTTCAACACAAGGTCCCTCAGCAAGCAATAATTCAGTCCAGCAGCAGAAAAAATCAAACTCATCAGCTCAGAGTTGATGCTTTCAATGATGGCTTCTTCCTCTTCGGCCACAGAAGCCTGAGGCTGCCTTGGCTCCACAATGGACACAGGTATACCTGGTTCCACAGCAGGGCACACCAGTTGGTTCTCTAGATCAGGTCCAGTTCTCTTCCTCAAATGATCCACATGTTTTTGCATACAATGACCTTGTACTGCGACATGTATGAAACTGGTTCCTTTCTCTCTACAATTCTTCCTGACACCCAGGCTGGACCACTGACAAAGTTTCTCGCCATGACTAGGTCATTGACCCGGTCATCGACTTCGGATATTCTGTCCCTTTTATTTTGAATTGTGGTGTCCTTTCTGCAAGGCTTGTCTAGCCTCCACCCTCCCCAATAATTACAGAAACACCAAATCCAAGTGAGAAAACAGGCATCACCCCTTTAATAATTCAGCTGGCATAACTCCAGTAGTAGTGTTTGGCCTGGTATTATACGATTACAAGAAAGCACTCAAACGTAAAGTCAGTGGCCTCTCAGCTTGCTTTTTCATGGAAGCTTTAAATGTTTGTACAGCTTGCTCTGCTAAGCCATTCAAGGCTGGTTAGTAAGGAGCTGAACGAAGGAGGTGTATCCCATTTGACTTGACAAATGGGCAGAACTCCTCAGTGTAAATACTGTGTCATTGTCAGACATTAAGACCTCATGGATGCCATGAATGGCAAAAATCTGCTGCAAGCTGTTGACAACGGCTGTTGAACTTTCCACACACCTGACGAAGGAACAGCGTTTCCGAAAGCTTGTGGGTTTACTATCAAATAAACTGGTTGGACTTTAACCTGGTGTTGTGAGACTTCTTATTGTGTTTACCCCAGTCTGAAGCTGGTATCTCCACATCATGATAATGGCTGTGGCCATTGTAGACTTCATTAGCTGAATATCTAGCCATTCTAAATGTGCAAGAATCAAGACAAGGAACATATGTCCTATGAATGATCCAACAAAGTTTATGTGCAAAATGTGACTGGCCAGCATGGCCACTCCCATGGATGCATATTTGCTGGTGGTGGCAATGACTGCTGGGTTTGACAACTTGGGCACCGGCTGTCCTTTCTTTCAATCTCTGTCGATACCAGGGCACCAGACATAGCTTTGGGCTAATGCCCTGATCCAACCTTGTGCATGATGAAGCTCCTGTAGTAAAATCCACCACCTCTATGGTGGCACTATAACACAAGTCCCCACAATGACATGCTATCCTCACGTGTTATCTCCATCCTATCCTATTGGTAGGGTCTGATCTGCTCTGACTTGTTCTAATATCAACTTAGCATCATCCTGTTTAGTATGGAGAATAATAGGTTCCTTTCAGCCCAGAACTTAATTTGGGCAGCTGAGACTGGCAACATCTCTAGCAAGTGCAAGGCCAACACTATTTCTTGTGGTACTGGAAGAAGTAGCTACACGCAGCCAACAACAAAGCTACCCTCGCAGAGCCAATCACTAACACTGGCTTTTTTTTGTTCATTCGTGAGACATGGGTGTCGCTGGCTGACCAGCATTTATTGCCCATCCTTAGTTGTCCTTGAGAAAGTGGTGGTGAGCTGCCTTCTTGAAAGACTGCAGTCCATGTTCTGTGGGTCCAGCAATTACATCCTTTAGGACCCAACCAGCTGGGTCAGTCGTGCTGCTGCTGACATGTGGTGGACTTTGAAATCCCCCATTCAGTACATTTTGAGCCCTTGCCTCCCAGAGTGTTGTTGAACACAGAGGGGTACTGATTCATCAGCTGGAGGACGATGGTGCATGGTGGCCTGTAAGAGATTTCCTTGCCCATGTTTAACCTGAAGCCTTGAGACTTCCTGGAGCCCACAGTCAATGTTAAGAAGTCCCATGGTAACTCCCTCCTGACTGTATACCACTGTGCAGCCATCTCTGCAGGATCTGACTTGCCAGTGAGAAATGATATGTTCAAGAATGGTAATATTGGTTTCTGGGAACAAAGAACAAAGAACAAAGAACAAAAACAGCCCGGGAAACAGGCCCTTCGGCCCAATGAGCCCGCGCCGCCATCTTAACACCACCAGTCCCCCCCTCCACCCATGACCCTTATCTAATGTTTTACCTAAGGTGTGATTCCATTAGAATGACTATGTCAGCCTGTTGCTTTACTAGTCTGTGAGACAACTCTCCATATTTTGGCACTAGTCTCCATATTTTATTAAGACTTTGCAGGGTTGCTGATGCCTTTTCCGATGGTTAGGTCGATGCCAGGTGGGCCGTCCAGTTTCATTTCTTTGTTGAGACTTTGTAGCAATTGATACAACCGACTTGCCAGGCCATTTCAGAGGGCAGTTAAGAGTCAGCCACATTGCTGTGGCTCTGGAGTCACATATAGGTCCAACCAGGTAAGGACAACAGATTTCTTCCCTAAAGGACGTTAGTGAACCAGATGGGTTTTTCCAACAATCACCAATGGTTTCACGGTCATCAGTAGATTCTTAATTCCAGATTTTTTTTATTGAATTCAAATTCCACCACCTGCCGTGGCAGGATTCAAATTCTGGTTCCTAGCACATAAGCTGAGTTTCTAGATTAATGATCTGGCAATAATACCACTAGGCCATTGCCTCCTCTCAGCATAATCCAAACAGAGGCTTATGATCTGATACAATGGTGAAGTGCCTTCCAGATATATAAATGAAGTTTCTTCACCTCAGAGATTATTGCAAAACCGTCTTTGCAATTTGAACGTATTTCTTCTCAGCATCAGATAAGGTTCTTGGTACGAATACAATTGGCCTCTCTAGTCCATCTGACACACAGTCATAGAATCTCTACAGTGCAGACGGAGACCATTTGGCCCACCAGGTTTGCATTGACAACAGTTCCACTATTTCTGTAACTCCTGTTAATTCCCCTGACACCAAGGGGCAATTTAGCATGGCCAATCCACCTAACCTGCACATCTTTGAAGTGTGGGAGGAAACTGGAGAACCCAGAGAAAGCCCACATGGACATGGGGAGAACATGCACACAGTCACCCAAGACCAGAATTGAACCTGGGCCCCTGGTGCTGTTAGGCAACCATGCTAATCATTGTGCCACTGTGACATGGGAAAGGACTGCTCCCACTCCACTTCATGATGCATCACAAGTAATTACCTATGATTTGGTTGAATCAAAGTGTACAAATAGTGTTGAAGACTGTAAGCCTTGCTTTACTTTAGCAAATGCCTCTTTTTGCACCTCTCCCCATTTCTATAGTTGATGCTTCTTCAGAAGCTGATGCAATAGAGCCAGAATCATGGACACATTCTGCAGGAATCTCCCATAATAATTTACAATCCTTATGAATGATTTTAACTCTGACACATTCTTAGGCTGTGGTACTTAGATGGTTTTCACCTCGTCCTCTAGAGGATGCAAACCCATAGCATCCACCTCGAAGCCAAGGTACGTAACCTCATCCTTTTGGAAGATGCATTTATCTTGTTTTAAGTGGATGCCAGCCAGCTTCCTTAAATCTTTTTAGGACCACTTCTAAGTTTGCTCCCTGCTCCTCAGGTGATGCTCTTGTAATTAGGACATCATAAAATATACCATCACTTTGGGTGTGCACTGCAATAAACTTTCTATAGAATGCTGGAAAATAGCACAGTTGATGAGACTCCATGCATTTATGGTGACCAACTTTTGGGAGTCTTCATCCAGCTCCAACTGCTGGTATGCATGATTAAGTTCTAACTCGGTGTACCTAAGGCCCCCTGCTACTTTAGCATAGAGGTCCTTATCCTCGCAATGGGGTATCAATCTACCTGAGCTCCTTGGTCCGCAGATTGAAGTATGGTGACTTCTTACAAGCTGTCCCCAGCATACCCTCTATCTTTTACTCTCGTTATATGCTTTTAAAACTGTACTTTAATTCTTTTAAACTGTCTAATAATGCTCTATTTCAATCTCATAGTAAGTTGATCTTTCTCTATACCTTAGCTATGACTGTAACACTACATTCTGCAGCCTTTCCTTTCCTTCTCCCCTAACTACTCTATAAATGGTATACTTTGTATAGCGTGCAAGAAACAATACTTTTCACTGTATCTCAATATATGTGACAATAATAAACCAAATCAAAAATTCCCACAGTAAGATCTGGCTTCAAATTAGGGACAATGGGCACAGCCCATTCAGTAAATTAGTTTTATGATATCCAAGTCTTCCAATCTTTTTAACTCCACTTCCACTTTATAATTAAGTGCATAAGGCATGGGGTGGGCTCTAAAGAATTCTGCTGTAACCTTGAGGTTCAGGTAAATTCTGGCTTTAGCCCCTTTTAATCAGCCAAATTCTGATGGAAACGTAAGTACCTATTCAGGAGCTCTTGAAAACCTCCATCGTGAACATTCAATGTCTTCAACCGGTCCAATTTTATCTGTTTCAACTAGTCTCAACTCATGAGGCAAAGCCTGTGACCCTCAATCATTGGAACTGGTAACTGTGCTGACTGGTTCTTATAGGATACTGTTATTGCAACTGACCATACTGTCTTCAGCGTCTCTTTCATATAGGTTGATAAAATGGCTTCTAAACAACTCAACCCAAGGGTTGAAGACTTTTCTTGGAGATATCTGAATGCTTGTTCACTGACTGTGGCTGTAGCTCCAGTGTCTACTTCTATCTTTAAGAAATCTGTCATTGACCATCAGGACTATCTCAAAAGGTTGCACCTTGTTTTCAACCTGGTTTAAAGTATAAGTTACTGATCCCTTGTTGGGTTCCTCAGCCAGTTTTTTTAACCTTAACCACTGATTTTTTTTGTGTTCTGTTCTGTCTGTTTTAGTCTGCACCAAGCCTTCAAATGACCCTTCATTTCACAGCGAAAACATGTATAATTTTTGCACTTTCCTGAGAGTGCTCCCTCCACATTGAAAGCACGTTTGCATCCCAGGTGCTATACTACCCCTCTGCTGCACCCTCTCTCTGATTGTTCCTCACAGCAGCTGTTCTGGCACAAATGGTTGACCTCATTGGGCATGCCTTGTAATTTACTTATGCTTCGCTTGGCACATTTTGTTGTCTAGGCCACATCTACAGCTTTTTGCAAAGATATTTTAGTCTCAGCCAGCAGCATTTTTGTATCGTGAGACTATTGATCCCACAGACTAAACAGTCTCTAAACATCTCCCCCAAAGCTGAGCCGAATTCGCAGTGCTCTGCTAAATGTCTCAACCTTTTGTTTTTCCTCCACAGTGATCTAGTTAGCCACAAAGAAATAATGCACCCTTTCGATATACTGCCCAACAGCTCTCAACTTCTGGATCAAATGGTTCTATCTTCACAATTAAAGGCATCTTAAAAGGTATTCCTTTGATTATCAATTTCCTCCCTCTTTAACTGTGCACTGTGATTTCCTGACGAGTGTAGTTTTTCCTCGTTGCCAGTGTAGTAATTTAGAGACAACTTAATGCAGCTCCGACAACAAAAATTCATCAGACTGATGCAATATATACAAGATAAAAGTCTGACATAATGTATGCACAGGTCTACTGTCTGCTCCCTGGCTTCCACTAAATCTTTGGTGTTTTTAATAATGCATGTAGAGGTGTCAAAATTGAAGATAAGTTTGGAAGGAATCTTCGATAATAATTTACCATTCCAAGGAATGATGTATTCTTTGGGGCTGGTGCTTCTTTAGTGGTCCTAATTTTATCTTCCACTGGAATCAATCCTTGTGCATCCATTCTAATGCCCACATAATTCATCTCATTCACTTCTCTCCCTTTAACCTTACTCCAGCTTTTTAGAACCTTTTCGAAACCTCTTTCAGGTTGGTTATGTACTCCTCACCCATGGAAAACAACTGGCCCAGATGGGGCACCTGGATGAGCAGTCAGACCAGCTAGCAGGGGTATTTGCAGACATTTTCAAACTCTCATTACCATAATTTGAGGTCCCTATCTGCTTCAAGAAAACAACCATCATCCCAGTACCAAAGGAAAGCCAGGCAATGTGCCTTAATAACTATCTTCTGGTGGCCCTGACATCCATCATTATGAAGTGCTTTGAAAGGTTAGTCATGGCATGCATCAATTCCAGTCTTCCAGATTGCCTGAATGTGCTACAGCTTGCCTGCCACCGCAAGAGGTCCACAGCAGACGCCATATCCCTAACTCTGCACTCAACCCTGGAACACCTAGATAACAAACACACCTGTGTCAGACTCCTATTTATCAACTACAGTTCAGCCTTCAATACTATTATTCCAATGAAACTCATCTCCAAACTCCGTGGCCTGGGATTTGGTCCCTCCCTCTGCGACTCAATCTTGAACTTCCTAACCCACAGACTGCAGTCAGTAAGGATAGGCAACAAGGCTTCCTCCACGATCATCCTCAACACGTATCCCACAAGGCTTCAGCCCCCTACTATACTCCTTATACAGCTATGAGGCCAAATTCACCTCTAACTCGATTTTCAAGTTTGCCGACGACACCACCGGAGTGGGTTGGATCTCAAACAATGATGAGACAGAGTACAGGAAAGAGACAGAGAGTCTGGTGAACTGATGCGACAGTAATTTCTCCCTCAATCTCGACAAAACAAAGGATAGTCATTGACTTCATGAAGTGTAGTGGAAGACATTTCCCTATCTACATCAATGGGGATGGCGTAGAAATGGTTGAGAGCTTCACGTTTTTAAGTGTCCAGATCACCAACAACATGTCCTGGTCCCTTCTATGCCAACACTATAGTTAAGAAAGCCCACCAACGTCTCTACTTTCTCAGGTGACTAAAGAAATTTGGCATGTCCGCTACAATTCTCATCGACTTTATAGATGCACCATAGAAAGCATCCTTTCTGGTTGTATCACAGCTTGGTATGGCACCTGCTCTGTCCAAGAATGCAAGATACTACAAAGGATCATGGACGAAGCCCAGTTCATCACTCAAAACAGCCTCCCACCTATTGACTCCATCGACACTTCCTGCTGCCTCTGAAAAGCAGCCAGCATAATTAAGGACCACATGCACCCTGGACATACCATCTTTCACCTTCTTCCACCGGGAAAAAGATACAAAAGTCTGAGGACACATAACAACTGACTCAAGAACAGCTTCTGCCATTAGACTCTTGAATGGTCCTATCTCACATTAAGTTGATCTTTCTCTACATCCTAGCTATGACTGTAACACTACGTTCTGCACTCTCTCCTTTCCTTCTCTATGTATGATATGCTTTCTCTGTATAGTGCACAAGAAACAATACTTTTCACTTTAAGCTAATAATTGATAATAAATCAAAGCAAATCAAAATGGTTCCTGTGATTAGCATATCATCCAAGTAAACAATCACTTTAGACAAATATTGCAATTGGCCCTCCATTGTGCATTAAAAAATTGCACAAGCAGACAAGACTCTAAGTGGCAATCTGGTGTACTGGTACAGGTCCTATGTGTGTTAATAATGATGAATTCCCTGGAAGAATCATCCATTTCCAACTGCTGCTATTCATGACTCATTTTAAGCTTGTTGTATGTTAGACCCCCAGCCAAACTTGCATACAAGCCTCTATTTCAGGTATTGGGTACCTATGTAATTTCGCTGCCCTGTTTACTGTGACTTCGCTTTGCATATTCATCTGACTTTATCTGGCTTGACTACTGGCACAATGGGAGCTGCCCACTCCACAATTATACAGGCTTTATGATGCTCAAATCTTCTAATTGTCTTAGTTCAGTCTTCACCTTCTCATGCAATAAGGCATAGGTCTGACTTTATGGAATTTTGGTGTAGCTTCCAGATCAACATAAATTTTAGAATTTTCAATTTGGAATTTGCCCAATTCAATCTGTAACTATCTTGCAATTGTGTCTTTGCCTAGATACCTATCTCTCCATTCTGAACCTATGTCTCCACCGACCTAATGAAGAAGCAGCACTCTGAAAGCTCATGATTCCAAATAAACCTGTTAGACTTTAATGTGATGTTGTGAGACTTCTTATTGTGTCCACCCCAGTCCAACGTTGGCATCTCCACGTTATGCACAGGAAATGCTCCAAATAACTCTCCGCCAACATACGGTAGTCACAGTCTATTTTGTAATTATTGCCTCTGAAAATACTTAAAAGATGCCTATTTATAATACAGCTTTTGACATGACTGATATAGCATAGAACAGACCTCATACATTGTTTAGCCACTTTACAATAAACTTAACTAAAACCAACTTTCTTTCCTCCTGAAGAAAAATGTTAGAAATTTTAAAGAGGATACAATTATTAAAATGAAAGGAAATTGATGCAAATGGGAGTTGCACAGCAGAAAGAATGTCAAACATATAAGGTTTCATTCCTACCTAGAGATGCTGTCACATTCATGACTAGGCCAAAAACACAGCTTTCTGGTGGCTTGTCAGCTGCATTACTTAAAAGAAAAATGTCAGTGAATTTTCATCCCAGCAGCAAATAGTGTACATAAATGTGTATAGGCTAATGGGAGAAGCAGAGGTGCATTGAATAGAGGAAAATCTACTGTACCTTATGAAAGGAGGGTGTAACTTACAGGTCTTTTGCCTAGATTCAACACAAACCAGTCAGAAAGAAGATTTTAAAGTATTTGTTTACAATTTTTGTATTATAAATTTACATTTAACATCATTTTCTCCTATTGGTGTCAGCGCAGCTTAATTAATGGCCATCAATACAAAATAGTCAACAAGAAATCAGATAGGGAATTCAGAAAACACTTCCTTATTCAAAGAACTATAGAGCCTTAGAAAGGTTACTGCACACAAAGAGGCCTGAATAATTCAGTCCATCATGTCTGCACTGGCCAAAACTAAAGAATAAAAAGACTACCTAATCCACACCTATGTTGTGGAGATGCCAGCATTGGACTGGGGTGGGCACAATAAGAAGTCTCACAACCACCAGGTTAAAGTCCAACAGGTTTATTGGTAGCACAAGCTTTCAGAGCACTGCCCCTTCATCAGGTGAGTGAAGGATTAGGTTCACAAACAGGTCATAAAGAAACACAGACTCAATTTACAAGATAATGGTTGGAATGCGAGTCTTTTAAGACTTGATTATCTGTAAGGTACAGACAACGTGCGAGAGAGGATTAAGTACAGGTTAAAGAGGTGTAAATTGTCTCCAGACAGGACAGTTAGTGAGATTATGCAAGCCCAGGCAAATCGTGAGGATTACAGATAGTGTGACATGAACCCAAGATCCCAGTTGAGGCTATCCTCGTGTGCAGAATTTGGCTTTCAGTTTCTGCTCAACGATCCTGCATTGTTGTGTGTCTTGAAGGCCACCTTGGAGAACGCTTATCCAAAGGTCAGAGGCTGAATGCCCTTGACTGCTGAAGTGCTCCCCGACAGGAAGGGAACACTCCTGCCTGGTGATTGTCGAGTGGTGTGCATTCATCTGTTGTCATACAGCCTGCATGGTCTCGCCAATGTACCATGCCTTGAGACATCCTTTCCTGCAGCATATCAGGTAGACAACACTGGTCAAGCGCAAGAGTGTGTACCATGTAACTAGTCTGGTGAATGGTGCTCTCACATGAGATGATGACATCCATGTCGATAATACGGCACATCTCACAGAGTTTGCTGTGGGAGGGTTGTGTGGTCTCACGGTCACTGTTCTCCTGAAGGCTGGGTATTTTACTGCAGACAATGGTCTGTTTGAGGTTGCGCGATTATTTGAAGACAAGTAGTAGGGGTATGGGGATAGCCCTGGTGCGATGTTCGTCTTCACTGATGATATGTCGAAGGCTCCAGAGTAGACGTTGTGCTTCTCTGCTCTGGGGAAGTACTGGATGACTAAGGGTACTTTGTCCACTGTGTCCTATGTTTGTCTTCTGAGAACGTCGGTGCAGTTTTTCGCTGTGGTGCGTCAGAACTGTCGATCGATGAGTCAAGCGCCATATCCTGTTCTTGTAAGGGCATTTTTCAGCATCTGTAGGTATCTGTTGCGATCCTCCTCATCTGAGCAGATCCTGTGTATCCAGAGGCCTTGTCCATAGAGATTGACTTCTTTAACAAGTTTAGGGTGGAAGCTGGAGAATTGGAGCATTGTGAGGCTATCCATGGGCTTGCAGTACATTGAAGTCCTTGATGGAGATGCATGTGTCCAAGAATGCAACCGATTCTGGACAGTAGTCCATGATGAGTCTGATAGTGGGATGGAACTTGTTGCTATCATCATATAGTTGTTTCAGTGATTGTTCACCATGAGTCCAAAGGAAGAAAATGTCATCGATATATCTAGTGTATAGTGTCAGTTGAAGGCCCTGTGCAGTGAAGACATCTTGTTTGAACCTGTGCATGAAGGTGTTGGCAAATTGAGGTGCAAATTTGGTCCTCATGGCTGCTCCATGTGTCTGGATGAAGAACTAACTGGTTGTTGAAGGTGAAGAAGCTGTGGTTCAGGATGAAGCAGACGACTTGTAAAATTGCTTCTGGAGATTAGTAGTTGTCGGCTTTGAGTACTGAGGCAGGTACAGCAATTCTGTCGTCATGGGGGATACTGGTGTCGAGTGCTGAGATACCCATTATGACGAGGAGTGTTCCTGATTCAACTGCTCCATGGGTTCTGAGTTTCTGTAAGAAGTCCATTGTATCACGACAGAAGCTGGGGGGGTTCCTTGTACGATGGATTTTAGGATGCCCTCGACGTAGCCAGAGAGGTTCTCACACAGGTCCCATTGCCTGATATGGAATGGCGGGGTATGTTGGCTTTGTGTATCTTTGGGAGGCAGCAGAGATCTCCAGTGCGGGGAGTACGTGGGATGAGGGCATGGAGGGTATTCTGAAGGTTCAGGTCAAAGACCTTGATTAGTCTGTTCTTTGGTCGAATCTGCAGGTAACTGTTTGTAGTGTTGCTCGTTGTTCAGTTGTCGGTACACTTCTTTGCAGTAATCCATTCTGTACAGTACGACAGCGCTCCCTCTTTTGTCTGCTGGTTTGATGACAATGTTGCAGTTGGTCTTGGAGGGCGGATGGCATTGCATTGTGTTTGGGTGAAGTTTGGGGCTGTCATGTGAGTGCAGCTGATGAATCTGGCATTGACGCACCCTCCACATGTATGTTTGGGCATACATGTTGAGTCAAGAGCAGCAGCCTTCTGGAGGAGTCCAATTTGACTCCTTCCTCTTCGGTTGTTGCACCATGGATCTTTTTGTCGGCTAATCAGGTTCATTGGTTGTTTCATTGGATTTGCTGTTGGCCTCTTGGGGTTTGTGGAAAAACTCCCGAAGCTTCATTCACCTGATGAATTCCTCAGTGTCCACTGCAAAAGTGACGGGGTCCATTTTGGTGATGGGGCAGAAATTGAGCCCTCAGCTGAGAACTTCGATTTCGTCTGATTGAAGTGTGTAGTCTGACAAGTTGACAATGGACTTCCCTGCAGTGGTACTGTTTTCTACTGTGTACTGGAGGAGGCTTGGTTGCTGCTGGCGGTGTTACCAAGTTTCTCAACTTTCCTGTTCTTGGTGTAGTTCCATTGTCTTGTCTGCTTGGCAGTGTTTCGGAGCTGGTCTGCGTCCTGAGCGCAAGCTGAGAATATGGGCTCTATCTTGGTTTCCAGGTTGTGGCATCTGCTTTAGAGCTGGTGTATGAGGTGGTTGAGGAATGTGAGAGAAGTGCAATGGCAAAGTCTTTCAGTTTAGTCTGTTATAGGCTGAACTGAGTGAGTTTGTGGTCTGTAGTCTTTTTGGTATTTTGTATATATATAGTATATATATAGGTATCTTATCAACCTTTGGTGGGACATACAGGCTACATACCTGGCATTGTACTGACACTGAAATGCCAACAAATAGAATATAAAGAACAACAAAGAACAAAGAACAACCCAGCACGGGAAACAGGCCCTTCGGCCCAACAAGCCCGCACCGCCGCATCACCCTACACCTATTCTACCCTGCGTGTCTACAATATGAAGAACAATATGTTCAAGCCTTGTGCCTTTTTTGAAATATTCAGCGCATGGGGAGTCTCTGGTTCCCTGTTGCTTTCTGGTTGGCAATGCCTTGGACAATGAGAATTGACTTGCCAACCAATCAGCATCCATTTCATCTCTGATATAAATTATTGAGATTATTTGAAATTTGGTATTCTTGAATTTGTCCAAAGGAGTACAAGATGAAAAGCTTCAGCAACATGTCTCTATTTCCAGCAATATTCAAGTTCTGCACAATCAAATGACTGAAAACAGTTATAACAGGGGGTTTTAATGATCCTAATATAGACTGGGATAGGAATAATGCAAAAAGCAGAGAGGGAGAAAGAGTTTCTGAAATGTGTTCAGGATAGTTTTTTTGGGGGGAACTCTCCACTGGCTGGAGTCATTTTAGCACAAAGAAAGATGGAGGACAATCATTTCAGTTTCAGGACATCTCTGCAGGAGTTCCTCAGAGTAATGTCTGAGGCCCAAGCATCTTCAGCTGCTTCAATCTTCAGCACCATTTACAACTTTTCAGATACTGAAGTGGTCCATGCCCATATGCAACAAGATCTGGGCAACATTCAGGCTTGGGCTGATAAGTGATAAGTAACATTTGCACCACACAAGTGCCAGACAATGACCATTTCTAACAAGAGAGAAACTAACCATCTCCCCCTGACATTCAGTGACATTGTCAAATCTCCCACAATAAACATCTTGGGGGCTACCATTGACCAGAAACTGATCTAAACTAGCCATATAAATACTGTGACTTCTAGAGCAAATCAGAGCTTGGAATTCTGCAGTGAGTAACTTGCCTCCTGACTCACCAAAGCTTTTCTTGCAAGATTTTAAACGAGCAACATGAAGGACCAAAAGATTATACATTTCCATGTTAGGATGGTGTCTGGCTTGGAGGGGAACTTGCAGGCGGTGTGGTTTTCATGCATTTACTGCCTTTGTCCTTTAAGGTTGTAGAGTGGTACAGATCGCAGGTTTAGATGGTGCAATTGAAGGAGCCTTGGTGAGTTATCACAGAGTATCTTGTAGATGGTTCACATTGCTGTCACTGTGTATCAGTGGTGGAGGGAGTTAATGCTAGAGGTAATAAGTCACATCCTGACTCCCAAAAACCTGTCCACCATCTACCACCAGCAAAGACCATTGGGGGTGGGGGGGGGTGCAGTGCAGGTGCTGGTGGCAGTGAATACAGACTGGAGAGTAAGCTCATGAGGCAAGTGTGGCAGAGGAAGGGGGACGGAAGGTGACAGCAGAAGTGCTACAGGAAAGGTTTTGTGCATAGACAGCCACAGAAAATGACATTTGTGGCAAATGACCTTAAAATGAAACTGGCAACTTTAACACTGATATTGAAGTAGTAGTTATACATCCGTTTAAAATAAAACAACATTAAGTGAGTCAATATTAAGTGACAACTTTTGAAAATAATTGCACATTTCATTAGCGGCTGCAAATCACTAATGGAATGTTTAGTAAATTTGCTGACGACACCAAAGTTGGAGGAGTTGTAGACAGTGAGGATGGATGTTACAGTTTGCAGAGGGACATAGATAAGCTGCAGAGCTGGGCCGAGAGGTGGCAAATGGAGTTTAATACGGAAAAGTGTGAGGTAATTCACTTTGGTAAGAGTAACAGGAATACAGAATATAGGGCTAATGGAAGGACTCTTAGTAGTGTTGACGAGCACAGAGATCTCAGTGTACATGTGCATAGCTCCCTGAAAGTTGGCACCCAAGTTGATAAGGTTGTTAAGAAGGCTTTTATTGGTAGAGGGATTGAATTTCGGAGCCGTGAGGTCATGTTGCAACTGTACAAAACTCTGGTGTGGCTGCACTTGGAGTATTGCGTACAGTTCTGGTCGCCGCATTATAAGAAAGATGTGGAGGCTTTGGAAAGGGTGCAAAGGAGGTTTACCAGGATGTTGCCTGGTATGGTGGGAAGGTCCTATGAGGAAAGGCTGAAGGACTTCAGGTTATTTTCATTAGAGAGAAGAAGGTTACGCGGTGACCTAATTGAGGCATACAAGACGATCAGAGGGTTAGACAGGGTGGACAGTGAGAGCCTTTTTCCTCGGATGGTGATGGCTAACACGAGGGGACATAGCTTTAAATTAAGGGGTGGTAATTATAGGACAGATGTCAGAGGTAGGTTCTTTACTCAGAGGGTAGTAAGTGCGTGAAATGCCCTGCCTGCAGCAGTTGTGGACTCGCCAACTTTAAGGGCATTCAAATGGTCAGTGGATAGGCATATGGATAACATTGGAATAGTTTAGGTTAGAGGGTCATTAGATTGCTTCCACTGGTCGGCGCAACATCGAAGGCCGAAGGACCTGTACTGCGCTGTAATGTACTATGTTCTACGTATATGTTGAGAATGGAGCTGTCTTTCTAAACTGTCGTTACCTTCACAGCCTCAAACAAGTTCAGAAGTTCATCTCTTTTAAATTAATTCTCTACGATAAGATGCAGTGAAGCATCTTATTGTAGAGAATTAATGTCATCCATTTCAAAACTATGCAAAAGTCAGGTCAGAATACAATAGATAAACAGGGGTTGCATAACTTCAAAATAACATGGGAATGCTGGCAGCCTTCTCAAATGTTTATACCTGTTCTATGCTTGTGCGCCAACAGTGCAATTTGCCTTACTTAAGGGGCCAAGTACTCAAGTATCATTTCAAATCCATGTTCAGGCATAAATATTAAATTATAAAATCAAAATAAAGTTTCTGACCCTTCTGGAAGATTAAGCCAACAAATCCTTTTGTGCTTTACTGCAAGAATGTACCTGTTTAAAATAAAACAATTATTTAGCAGGCATCCAAAAAAAAAACAAATATAACGTTTCAAAACACAAAGATAATAGCTCCAAGATAAATAGGTTACAGTTTTAGGAACTGGGTGATGCAATGAGTTAAAAATTAGTCATTGAATTTGTGATGTGGGTTTGAAGACAGCTCAGATTGATGGGATGGAAGTCTTCCTGACAATTAGAAGGTTCTTCATGAACTAAGTTTGAACAGTCTCAGTTCAACTCAACTGAGGCCATCAACACAAAATTTCCCCTAATTAAATGCCATTACGATCAATAATTTCAATAATATCCAAAACAACCACAAAGGAAGAAACTGATGGACAAGATTATAATAATGAAACCAGAAACAAGATTAATTAAACATGCAATGTGTAATCAATAGAAACAGTAAACGATTTCTTAGGCAGCACTCAGAGCACAAATGTGGCACCATGGTGAGTCTCAATGTCTCTTACATATCTATCTTTCTCTAGTAGTGTTCAACCATTCTTCATTACCCAGGGTCTGATCCACAAGTAGCCACTGACAACCACTTTATTCCACTGGAGTTCCATGGGTATGATTATCACCAACAAAGTACACAAATGCACCACAGAAAGCATTTTTCCGGTTTTATCACAGCTTGGTATGGTTCCTGCACTGTCCAAGACTGCAAGAAACTACAAAGGGTTGCGAACGAAGCCCAATCCATCACGCAAACCAGTCTCCTACCCATTGACTCTGTCTACACTTCCCGCTGCCACGGAAAAGCAGCCAGCATAATTAAGGACCCCACACATTCCAGACATACTCTCTTCCACCTTCTTCTTTTGGGAAAAAGATACAAAAGTCTAAGGACACATGCCAACCGATAGAAGATCAGCTTCTTCCTTGCTGCCATCAGACTTTTGAATGGACCTACCTTGCATTAAGTTGATCTTTCTCTACACCTTAGCTATGACTGTAACACAACTTTCTGCACTGCTTTCCTGCTGTATGTATGGTATGCTTTGTATATCATGCAAGAAACAACACTTTTCACTTATACGAATACATGTGACAATGACAAATCAAGACAAATCAAACCTGTGGAACCTCTACCTCTTGGTCACAACAGACTTGATTGTGCAGCTTTCCTAGAGACACCTTCATTCCACTATTCAATAACCCTGTACATGGTTGATTCTGGTAAAAATAACCCAGTTCCTCAGCATGCCTGGACAGGTCATAGTTTCTTTTAGGTTTCAGTCCTCGCTGGCTCTCACACACTGCCCCCCCACCAGCAACACTCCTGTTACCTTTCTATTGTAAAAGAACTGAACTTTTAGAGCCTGCCTATTCTGATCACAGATGTAAACCTGAACTTCCAGCTTTTCCAATTTTCCCAATTAGCTTAATAGCCAAAGGAAGAGGTTCATTTCTCAGAAGTCTGATGTCATAGCCAGGAAATTCAACAAACAGTTCCCATTCCCATAAACCTGGATATGTGGTTTTCTGTTTCAATTCGGACAGGGACAGTCTCAAAAGACAAAGTACAGGTTTTAAAATAATTTCATCACAGCAGTAATAAGCAATTTTAATTAAAGGTCAAAGGATTGCTGTCTTTAAAAAGAAAATGTAATTCAATGCAATTGAAGTGCTCTTTTGATGTTTGTGCAGAGTTTAGATTATTGTATTCTAGTGGAGTTATTCTGTGATCAGCATTCCTGGTAGTGAGCATCACTGTTAGGAAGCAGATGGTATGAATGCACTACTTTAAAGCTGTTATGTTTTAAATATGATGTGGGTATGCCGGCGTTGGACTGGCGTAAACACAGTAAAAAGTCTGACAACACCAGGTTTTAATCCAACCGATTTATTTGATAGTAAACGCACAAGCTTTCGGGGTTAGTCCCTTCGTCAGGTGAATGAAGGTCACCTGACGAAGGGACTAACCCCGAAAGCTTGTGCATTTACTATCAAATAAATCGGTTGGATTAAAACCTGGTGTTGTCAGACTTTTTACTATGTTTTAAATAGTCACTTGTGTGCTAAAACAGAATGTCCTGGAAAGGGGAATGGTGATCATATTGAACTCTGCCTGGAGATAGGCCCATGTGATTTGGCTGTCATGAGGATAGAAACTCAAAACTCAAGTACCAGTTTTCACATGTTAAAACAAAAAAGGGGCAGCTGGTCTTATTGGATATAGAATCTCGGACTCAGAAAGACCCGCCAGAAAGACCAAAAAAAAGGCTGCTGCTGTTGAGATTTAAAGACCAAAGAGCTGCCAGAGAATGCCTTGCCACTGGAAGACTAACTGATGGCACTCAGGAAATTGAGTGAAGGGACTTTTGATGGGGCACTGGGAGAGTTGCCCTGGTGTGACACCAAGGAGGAATCCTGTTGGAAAGCTAGGAGGAGTTTTTGACATTATCTACAAAGCTATATACCTTCTGAAAATGTGGCATAAAATTTAATGTTTATTTGTTGGTATCACACGTAGGCTTGCATTAACACTGCAAGGAGGTTACTGTGAAAATCCCCTAGCCGCCTCACTCCACTGCCTGCGCGGGTATACTTAGAGAGAATTTAGCATGGCTGATGCACCTAACCAGCACATCTTTAAACCAGAGCACCTGGAGGAAACCCACACAGACATGAGGGGAACGTGCAAACTCCACACAGACAGTGACCCAAGCCAGGAATCAAATCCGGATCCCTGCTACTAAGAAGCGGCAGTGCTATCCACTGTGCTGCCCTATGCGGCAAGAATAAATGCGGCTTAGGGTTTTCAGTTGTGTTAATTAGTTAATGAGGGAAGTTACTTTTCTGTATTTTAGTGCATTAAGTAATGTTTAATCAATGTTAATTTTAGTTTGTTTGTTTCAGTAAAAGTCTTAAAGTCTGAAATCTTGTCATATGATTACTTCCATTGATTGCTGGGAAATTCATATCCTCCTTAACAGGGGTTAGAAGCTGTCTGACATGTTAGCCAGTGCAACTAGAAGCTCGGTGTGCATGCCCATCAGCATTCATCTACATGCTGCCCCATTAAGGCCTTCTTTTGTGAATTCTGTAGCAAACTTTACCCGCAATTTTGCAATCCTGAGAGCTGGCAAATGACCTATTCTTAATCCCTGGTCTGACTGCAGCCCATTCATGTCCAGAGATTCACCATTTGCTGATCCCATCCCCAGAGAAACCAGTGTCAGTATTGAAGCTGGTAAATGCCAGACCAAGCAATAAGATTTCTTCAGTGCTGTGCTATTGTTCTCTCTCTTTGCTCCAGGGCTGCTGTGACAGAGTAAGCACAGATCTTGGGTGCCTGGAAGCAGAACAATCAGAAGAAGGTTTGTGTGAGGGAGGGAGGGATGCCGTGGGGAAACAAAACACTCATGGTCACACCATGAGATGGAGCACAAGGCAGGAACATACAGTCCATCGACCTCAATGTTGTCAGCAATGCTGAATGATACAGGCTCTGTCACAGTCGAAGAACAAAGAACAACCCAGCACGGGAAACGGGCCCTTCGGCCCAACGAGCCCGCACCATCATTAACAGTCAGTCCCATAGTGAAGAAAACCAACTCCCAGAGAATAAGGAACCATACTGCTCCACCATTTCTGTTTCACTCCCAATGTATTGTGCATCACTTTGTTCATGGAATCATTGAGTTCCAACAGTACAGAAGAGGGCCATTCGGCCCATCAAGTCTGTAGCAACTACAATCCCATCAAGGCTCTAATTCCATAACCCCATACATTTACCCTGCTAATCTTTCTGATACTAAGATCAATTTACCATGGCCAATCAACCTAACCCACACATCTTTGGACTGTGGGAGGAAACCGGAGCACCCAGAGGAAACCCACACAGACACAAAGAGAATGTGCTAACTCCACACATACAGTGACCCAAGCCGGAACTGAACCTGGGTCTCTGGCTCTGTGAAGCAGCAGTAGTGACCACTGTGTCACCCTGTTCTGCAAGAGAGCGAGAGGGTAAAATGCACTAATTGTGTTTGACTGATATGACTGATTAGCTGGAGGAATGTGGAGGCAGTGGGAGGTAAGCTACGGGTATCAATAAATGTGGGAAAGGTGGTGTGTCTGAATGTTAGGTGCAAGTCTAGAATGTAATTTAACGCTGTGAGATAAGTGATGCAGGTATGGTGAATTGGGCAATGACAGATGTTGGTGGTGAAGATGCATTCCTCCTCCTGCCTACCTCCACTAGTAATACTGCCAGTGCTGCATCCATCAGCATGAAACCCTCCCTCTGTCCAGGAGTTCAATTTTACATGTTTTAAATTGCAGAAATATTGTTCTTTATAGCTTCCCTTTCAAAGGAACAGGATGGCTAGACCATGCACTATTAACACGATGTTTCCCAGCCCCTGTAGGGTACAATGGACGCCAGCAGGGGGACAGAGTCTCAGGTCCACACCACAATATTGGTAACGAAAAGTAGCAATACTAAGTTTATATGCTGCCCATCAATGGAACCAACCTGGGCAGATCACAAATCCTGACCCCTACTGTGCCGAAAAATCGGAATAAATCCATTTATAGCCAAAGTTACAAATGGTATTCTTTATGTTCATATTCCATGGTGAAATAAAAGTAGTCAGCTGTTAGAAATTGGCTATATGCCTTTTTAAAAATTTCTTTCATAGTATGTGGGCATTGCTAGCTAAGCCAGCAACTCCTGCCCATCTGTATTCCCCAGTGCAGTGGCAAGCCACCTTCTTGAACCACTGCAGTCCACATAGTGCAAGTTCACCCAGTGCTGTTAGGGAGTTTCAGAATTTTGACCTAGTTCCAAATCAGCACAATGTGTGTGTCTTGGGAAGGAGCTGATAGGTGCTGGTGTTACAATGCATTTGCTGTCTATGTCCTTTCAGAGAGTGGAGGCTGCAGGTTTGGAAGCTGCTGTCAAAGGAGCCTTGGGGAGTCACTGCAGTGCATGTAATAGATGGTTCACACTGCTGCCACTGTGCATCAGTGGTGAAGGGATTGAATGGTTAGGACGGTTAATGGGGTGTCAATCAAGTAAGCTGCTCTCTCCTAGATGGTGTCAAGCTTCTTCAGGGCTGGACCTGCACTCATCCAGGCAAGAGTACTCTATTGTACTCCTGAGTTGTGCCTTGTAGACAGTGGACAGGCCTTGGGAAGCCAGGATGTGAATTACTCACAGCAAAATTCCTAACCTTTGATCTGCTCTTATAGCCACAGTACTTATACGATGAGTCCAGTTCAGTTTCCCAATCAGCCTCACAATCTTCCCATGTTTATCTATTCTGGCCCCTTCAGCATCCCCAATTTTAACTACTTCAAGATTAGTAGCCATGCTTTCATCTACCCATACCAAATTCTGAACTTCCGTTACTAACCTCTCCCATCTCTCTTTCATCCTTTAAGACAATCCTTAAAATTTATCTTTATGACTAACTGTCCCAATATTTCCTTTTGTGGCTATGTCACATTTGTTTTATAAGGCTCATAAGAAGTGCCTTAAGACATTTTACTACAGTAAAGCAGTGATTCCCAAACCTTTCATTCAATGCAGGCAACTTAAGTGGGCAAAGACCACCTTTCCTGGCCCACCCACTTTTATTTGCCAAATAACTCATCAGAACTAATGGGAAAAATTATGCAGCTTTTGATGGGACACCATTAGGTGATGTCTGGGTTACAAGCTGGAAAAGTTCAGTCTCGTGTCAGGTTCATGTCAAAATGAGATAACTGAAATAATAATTCAATATTAAAATTGATATTAAGATGAGCTTTAATATCTTTGAAGTAGATAAATGTAGTTATGAGCGTTAACAACTTTTAAAAGTGGACAAGAGAAGTTATGAGACCCCTTTCTCAGCATGATGGGAAATTTAGCCAATACTACAGGCATGATGGGATCCATGACCAAGGATACTTCCGGGGCAGCTAGTCTAGCAGTTATAATAACAACAGCTCTCACAGACATTGACTGTTGAACAGGATAAGGAGGAGAAAAGGAGAAGTGATGGCCATACCTAAGGCTGAGCACTGAGATAATGGGGACATCTGCTTATAGAATAGTGTGATAAGTTAAGAAATTAATGAGAAACATCATAATGAAAAGGAGGCAGATAAGTGCTATAAACATGTGCTACAAACTCTGTACCTTGGAGAGAGGCATCAAGGCAATCTGGTTGGGGGTAGGGTGAAGCTGCAGCTGTGGGAAGGTAGGAAGAGAGTCATGAGGCAATGGGGAGAGTGGATGGAAAGGATACTAAAAGCAAGATGGGGATGGCCAGCAGCAACCCACATGCTTTATAGGTGGGGTCAGGTGCACTCTAGGTTTCACATTATTGAGCATGCAGCAGTCCCCTCAAGAATCAATTAGATCTCATCCAGATTTGATTGCCCTGAGGGCAGCTAGTGTCAATATTGACTGCCTCAGGGAAGTTAATCTTGTAGGTGAGCTCAGACACGTGTTAGACCCCTTATTTGAAAGGGACAAATCCAGGTTGAGGTGAGCCTTTGGTGTCAATTTTGTTCCCTACACCAGAGTACTTGTATCTTGTATTGAACGCATGTTTCCTGATTGTTATGTTGAAGGTTTAAGTGGCTATTCAGTGCCAACAAAATACTTGTTCATCAGTCAAATATTGAGGCAAAATTAAGACAGTAGAAAGAAGATGAAAGGTCAGAAAAGTCAAATCAATTTCAATTGGAATCAGTACCTATTTTTCCAAAAAATGTTGACATATAAAAAAAACTTAGCACAGTGATCTTACACAATACAGAGTCCAATTGATGTAAAAATACTGCTTAGAACGGGTAGAAACATCCAGTGATGAAACTTCGACATTCTTAGCTTATGTTTTTCTTCCTTCTGAAACAAAGATGATAATATTATTAAGAAGATAATTTTTAAAAAATCTATTCATCTCACCATATTTAACTGCAAACAAGTCACATTGTCCACAATTGATAAAACTTTCAATATTGGATGGTGCAAAAGTTTTAGGGCATTCTTTTAGCTCACAGAACATTGGTTTAAATCCATCTCAGAATGGATGAGAAAGTTGTAAGGATGCCAAATAAAATTATTAAAGTAACAATGGAAGGAAAATCATTGAGAAGTTTACTAAACCAGTGACATTGAAAGTACCAGCAAGAAAAAACTACAAAGGTTCATGAACAATACCCAGTCCACTCATGCAAGCTAACCTCTAATCCATTGACTCTGTCCACACTTTCTGCCGCTTCGGAAAAGCAGCCAGCAGATTTAAGGACTCCATGCACCACAGACATGCTCTTTTCCATCTTCTTCCATCGGGAAAATGATACAAAAGTCTGAGGTCATGTACCAACCGACTCAAGAACAGCTTCTTCCCTGATGTCATCAGACTTGTGAGTAGACCTACCTTATATTTAGTTGACCTTTCTCTACACCCTGGCTATGACTGTGACATACATTCTGCACCATCTCCTTTCCTTCTCTATGAATGGTAAGTTTTGTCTTTATAGTGTGCAAGAAACAATACTTTATACTGTATGCTAAAACATGTGACAATAATAAATCAAATCAAAAAGATTTTTTTTCGAAATCTTCATGTTCACCCTAATCATAGACTCCTATTCTCTAAAACTCAGCTACCAGTATGCCATCCTGCATTTCATTCTCCTTATCCTCATTATGTTAGTGGCTCCCATTCTCTCAATATTTTAAAACTAAAATCTTCATCTCAGATTCCACAACCAATCTTTGCAACCATGTAAAGCCCATGTCCTTCCAATTCTTGATCTATTGTGCAACATTTAATTCTCTATTCAAGTGATTAATCATAAAGTGAGAGGAAATCATATTAAAAATTAGTTAACTAGCCTGTACAATAATGCACCCACTGCCTGTAATAAAACAGAGGAACTGGAGGTCATATGTTGGGAAGGAATAGACAGAGAAGGGATTACTGAGATATGACTACAGCAAAATCAGGACTGGGAGCTGGAGTAGCTGTAGCTTCGTTTCTGGAGAGACAGAATTGGAAAGTAGGGAAGTTAAGTCAAATGCATATCAAACCTTAATTAGAAGACTGTCAAGATCCCGGCTGATGTTACTACTAGGCAAATCAAATCCCAGGATATAACCTTGCTTGATAAATCCTAACACTTTTTTTTATTTAGATATATGGATGAACAGAGTCATCAACGGGTCGGAGGACTGAAAATGAACTTGTACTGAAGTACAATAACGTATACTTAAGCAAGATTAATACACCACTCATTCACCCCAGCTCTTCCTTTACAGATATATGCACAAACTTGTACAAAATGATTAAAACAGTTGTTAAACAAGAAAAGACTTTCACCTCAACTATATCTTTACTGATACGTAAGGATAATACAAATTACAAATTCTAGCTTACACTCTAATGTTCTCAGTAGCACACATGGACTGAGTAAACCAATAGGCGAAATGTGGTCAGACTGAAACCAAGTGACAGATACTGCCCAATACAACATTTGCTGACATCCCCTCAATTGCCCCCTAGATGCTTGTCACACCGTGAGCCAACTGGTCTCATTGGAGCTCTGTCTTCCAAAGGAGGGCTTCCAACCTCTCCTCTTGAAGAGCACACTATGGAATCTTGGCCCAAACAATATTTTCTTTTGGATTCCATCATCAAGGATCCACCTCCAGGCAGGCCCTGTCATCACCAGGCAACAGAGGACTCCAATGGAGGTCCTCTATGGAGGGATCTTTCCCTACTATCTTGGGGACCTGGGGTGGAGGGTGGTGCATACAGCAGTTCTGTACAACAAAAGATTAAATTGGTTCACAGCCTCCCAAGCGACCTGCCCTTTTTGCAACCTTGTGGAGTGAACCATGCCTAAGTTGAATGTTATGGAGTGCACTCCCTTTTCAGTTTCCTCAAAAACCTTTTGTTGATGCTTTGTTTGCACTTCAATCCCACGCTCCTGATCTATGGACAGCTAGTCTGGACAGGGATGGGGTAGGCAGGGGGATCTTCTCATGAATCTGATCATAGGCCTGGCAAAGTGTGCCATCTACAGGTCTAGGCAACTGGTGGCCGAGAGGATCATCTGATCCAACTGTCTGCCTCACAGCTATATTTGCAGCCGGGTATCCCTGGAAAAGGAGCATGCAGTGACCGAGGGTACCGTTAACGCCTTCCGTGCCCGCTGGGCACCGCAGGGACTGGGATGCATTATCTGACTCAACTGCCTTTGCTGTCTCAGTGTGGCCTCTGGTTGTTAAGCAACTGCTGACTTTTACTTTAAACCCTATTTGTTTTATTATCAAATCATCATCACAGTACAGGCATCTTTTAAAGTGATTAAATTGAAGTTCTTAACCCTTTCTTAACACACAGTTACAGAAACACAAAATTAAACTTACGTAAAGCTAACAAATGTAAATTATTTAAAGCTACCTCTATTTCCTCCCAAGACACATGGTACTGCATGGAGTACTGGTTGCTACATTATAAAAAAGATACAGAGGCACGAGAAAGGATGCAGAGATGTTTGTGGTATCATCTATGTAAACATACATATCAGGAAATTTACAGATTAGTTGCAGAGTGGTTCCTTTTGTGGGAAAGAGCACAACTAGATGCCACCTACATAAGATGGTCAGCAATGAATCTAATAGTGAATTTAGAAGAAACTTCTTTATCCAAAAGTAGTAAGAATGTGGAACTTACTAGCACAGAGAGTGGCTGAAATGAATTGTATAGGTGGGAGGGGTTTTCTGGCCATGCTCACTCCAAGGCCAGAAAATCCCGCCCAAGATCAACACACCTTTGCATGGTCTATGTCCCACCCACTACAATTCCCGTGGCAGGTGGGATGGGAAAATTCCACCCAATGTTTTTAAGGGGAAGCTAAACAAGAAAATGAGGGAGAAGGGACTAGATGGTGCATTTAAAGGAGGAAAGATGGATGGAGGCTGGTAGAGCCTAAACACTGGTTGAGCCGAATGACCCATTTTTGGGCATATATCTTGTGTAATTCTTTGCAAAAATTACTGCTGACAGCTTTTAGTTATGTTGGCCCTAATCTCTGGAATTCATACACTGAATACCTCCACCTGTTTTTCTAACTTTAAAAATCTTCTTAAAACCCTAGTTTCAAAAACCTCTCAATTATCTCTTCTATAAACTTTCTTTCACTGAAGGGCACCTACTACATTGTCAATCCCTTTATATCTTACCCCTTAGCTGAGTACACCATCTTTTTTTTTCATTAAAGATAGTATATGAACACAAGTTGGCATTGTTGGAACAGAATAGAGGTGTAGGCAGCTATACATGAAACAGGAACATATAATGCATGGACCAGGTAGGCAAAGTGAAAAAGTATAATGTTAATAATAGCATAACAGTCAGGTTTTAGAACTACAGAAAAATGCAACATTAAATGACACACTGATTGAGGCACATAATCCTTTTATCTCGAACAGCCAGCTTCAAATCCAGAACAAGAGATGAAAGTTTCTTCACTACAGACTGCATACGTCCCAAGAGAGATTAATGGTGTGAAACCATTTCTCACTGGATGCAAGTCAGAGGACAACACTCTCCACAATTTAATGTACACTATCAACCTCAGCTAATGCTAATTAGAGTATTAGCATAAAGACAAGTACAAATAATTGACTTATAATTTTCCTATATGTAGCAAACTCTATTGTTGCATGTAAAGATATTTTGATAATATTACTTTAAAATGTGGTTTTACAAAATCATGAATTCATGCCAGTAAAAATAGGGCTTTTAAAATCCAGAGTAAAGAATCTGGTTATATGTTCAGCTTGGTATAGCTCCTGCTCTGACCAAGATTTTAAAAAAAAACACAAAGGGTCGTGAACAAAGCCCAGGCCATCATGCAAACTAGCCCCTAATCCATTGACTCTGTTAACACTTCCTGCTGCCTCAGGAAAGCAGCCAGCATAATTACAACCCCACGCACCCCGGACATACACTCCTCCACCTTCTTCCATCGAGAAAAAGATACAAAAGTCTGAGGTCAAGTACCAACCAACTCAAGAACAGCTTCTTCCCTGCTGCCATCAGACCTTTGAATGGACCTACCTTATATGAAGTTGATCTTTCTCTACACTCTAGCTATGGCTGTAACACTACATTCTGCACTCTCTTCTTTCCTTCTCTCTGAATAGTATGATTTGTCTGTATAGCGCACAAGAAACAATACTTTTCACTGTACGCCGATACGTGACAATAATAAATCAAATCAACTCAAACAGAGTCAACCAGATCAATTCATCACCGAACTCCTCGGCTTCATAACATCCTCACTCATAATGATTTAGTCATAAACCAGATTAACTCATCAACCTTAAACAAAAACAGAAAATGCTGGAAAAGTTCAGTAAGGCTGACAGCATCTTTACTGGAGTTCTATGAGGATGTGTCTAGGGCGGTGGATAGAGGAGAGCCGGTGGATGTGGTCTTTCTGGATTTTCAGAAGGCGTTTGACAAAGTACCTCACAAGAGGTTATTGTAGAAGGTCGAGGGACATGGAGTTGGGGGTAGGGTGTTAGCGTGGATAGAGGATTGGTTGTCAAATAGGAGGCAGAGAGTGGGGGTCAACGGGTGCTATTCGGATTGGCGGATGGTGACTAGTGGAGTGCCCCAGGGGTCGGTGCTGGGGCCTCAGCTTTTTACCATTTATATAGATGATCTGGAGGAGGGAACCGAGTATAGGGTGTCGAAATTTGCTGATGACACCAAGATTGGGGGAACGGCAAATTGTGCGGAGGGTGTGGAGAGTCTGCAGAAGGATCTAGATAGGCTGGGTGAATGGGCCAGGAAATGGCAAATGGAATTTAATGTTGGCAAGTGTGAGGTGGTCCACTTTGGTAGGAATAATGGTAGGAAGGACTATTACTTACGTGGCGAAAAACTGCAGCAGGCGACGGTGCAGAGGGACCTCGGGGTCCTTGTGCATGAGTCGCAAAAACCCAGCTTGCAGGTGCAGCAGGTGGTCAGGAAGGCGAATGGGATGCTGGCCTTCATAGCGAGGGGGATTGAATATAAAAGTAGGGAGGTCTTGCTGCAGCTGTATAGGGCATTGGTGAGGCCACAGCTGGAGTACTGTGTGCAGTTTTGGGCGCCGCACCTGCGCAAAGATATTTTGGCCTTGGAGGGAGTGCAGAGGAGGTTTACTAGGCTGATACCAGAGTTGAGGGCGTTGAGCTATGAGGAGAGGCTGAATAAACTAGGCTTGTACTCGTTAGAGTTTAGAAGAATGAGGGGAGATCTCATTGAGACGTATAAGATGATGAATGGGATGGATAGGATAGAGGTGGGGAGACTCTTCCCGCTCAAAAAAAGACAGTAGGACTAGGGGGCACAGCCTCAAGATAAAGGGGGGGTGGTTTAGAACGGAGTTGAGGAGGAACTTCTTCACTCAAAGGGTGGTGAATCTCTGGAATTCTCTGCCCGTTGAGGTGGTGGAGGCTGCCTCGCTAAATATTTTTAAGACGCGGGTTGATGGGTTTTTGATAAGAGAGGGGATTAAGGGTTATGGGGAGAGGGCGGGAATGTGGAACTGAGCCACGACAGATCAGCCATGATCTTATTGAATGGCGGGGCAGGCTCGAAGGGCTAGATGGCCTAGTCCTGCTCCTATTTCTTATGTTCTTATGAGAGAGAATAGGACCAACATTTCCAGTCAGGGTGATCCTTCACCGAGGCTCCTTTTATCGACAATAACACACAGCTTGAAACAATGGCTTTGTCATCAGAAGTTCTACTTTCAAACTTGCCTGACTCTTGATGAGGACCAGGGATCCAAACGGGACAAACCTCAGGGATAAACAATAATACTTAAATAAACCACAGCTCATAGTTCGTTTCTGTACTACTCCAATTAGTGAGGCACACCACTCAAGTTATTTACTGCAATCAGGCTTCCCTCCTTTAGTTTGTTATTTCTCACATATACCAAAAAAGTCTGTGACTCCTGCCCTCACATCACAATGTACACAAGCTCTCTTATTGTTGCGGACGAATTTCAAATGCGGAGGCGCACTATAAAGTCACCTGTGCGGAGAAAGCTCATCGGTGTTCTGACAAACTGAGAACAGCGACAGTGTTTGACTATGGGTCTGTCAGTGGTGGTCACTGTTCCGACACCAGGAGGATGCTGCCCTTCAGAGGCACTATCTGCAGGTACCGGCGGTGCCACCCAGCGCTCGCGCCGCCCTCTCACCTGGCAACCGGTGACTTACAGTCTCCGCCCCCGCCGAGCTGCAGGCCAATCGCAGCCAGCCCTGGAGGCAGCCCGGCCCTGACTGACAGATTACCGAACAATCGGAGGCGGGGCCCGGCGGCAAGGAATTGTCAGCCGATTGGAGCGTCTGCGCTGAGGGTGGGGCCTCATTGAAGCTCTCAGTCAGTTCCTGCTCGCTGCAACTTTCAGTCTGTACAGCAGGCGGTCAGTGTATTGGTCTAGTTAAAATAGGCTCTCTGTATAGCAGGCAATGTAATGGGAGAAAGAGCAGTGCATTGATCTAGTTAAATAGGCTCTTTGTATAGCAGGCAGTGTAATGGGAGAAAGAGCAGTATTGGTCTAGTTAAAATAGTCTTTCTGTATAGCAGGCAGTGTAGTCTAGTTAAAATAGGCTCACTGTATAGCAGGTAGTGTAATGGGAGGAAGAGCAGTGTGTTGATCTAGTTAAAATAAGCTTTCTGAATAGCTGTCCATGTATTGGGAGGAACAGTATTTTGCCTTTATCATATTTTTTGTAACTGGTGCACTCAAGCTGTTTCTTTGATATCTGGTAGAATCAAATTGGCTGAAGATTGGCACTAGTGATGGTGGGGATCTCAGGATGAAGCAGAGATGCATCATCCATTCAACACTTCTGGTTAAAAATGTTTAGAAGCAGTCCTTTTTTTTGCATTTATACACTGGGCTCATAGAAATTCTTACGGAGTCCTTCTGCTATTTTGTCCATCACCATTCATGATTCTACGTAGCAGAATTGGCTAGCCAAACCAGCCAGTATTGACACAAAGGGATCGTCTAGATTCGAAACGTCAGCTCTTTTCTCTCCTGTTGCCAGATCTGCTGAGATTTTCCAGCATTTTCTCTTTTGGTTATTGACATAAATGAATAAAAAATAAGGACAAATTGAAACTGAAGAAAAAAATCATTCACCACAAAGGACAGGATAATGAGGATAAAAGATAAGGTAAAAAAAAACAAAGAGAAACTACAAATTAAATTATCAAGGAATACAAAAACAAGTAGTAAAGTATGCTGTACACACAAACATCGCAATTAATTAAAAATGACAGGAATGGGTTTAGGGCCACGCAGTGCAGGGATACAAATGATAATCTAACAGGTAATGACAGAATTTACTAACAGGAAGTCATGGTTGACGTGGCATTTGAAGAGATCCAAAAAGATCTAATGACGTTTAACATAGATACAGAAGAGATAATGGATATATTAATATAACTTAGAGAGGATCAAATCCTTGGTGCAGATTAATTGCATTAATTCAAATTAAAATAAGTTGGAAAGAGATAATATACATTTATTTTTTCTATGTACAAGCTCATTATACAAGAGAATAGTATCTGATGACTAACAGGCAATTAATGGGTTTCCTCTGCATGCTCTAATTTCTTCCTACAGTGCAAAAAATGTGCTGGTTAAGTGCATTGGCCATGCTGAATTCTTCCTCAGTCAAGCGCCGGAGTGTGGTAACTAGGGAATTTTCACAGTAACTTCATTGCAGTGTTAATGTAAACTTACTTGTGACATTAATAAATGAAGTATATCTAACTGTAGACATTTTGTTTTGGGTTTTGCAAGCATAGGCTGGTTGAGTATAGTTTGCACCTATTACAAACTACTGAAAGAACATGCTGTCTGATTCAGCCAATTGTTCAGACATGCTGCCAATGCATCTGGCACCACACCAGACATAGGTACATCAGGTACCTGGGTGGCTTAGTGGCACCCTCCAGATGAAGGAGCAGTGCTCCAAAAGCTCATGATACTAAATAAACCAGACTTTAAGCTGGTGTTGTGAGACTTCTTACTTTTTTTAAAATAAAGATTTTAAAATTACTGTCTTTCATTTCCCTTGAGTTATTCCTGCAGAAGAAAGTAGAGCAGCTGCTGCTTTAGGTGTTAATTAGGCAAATAATGTACATTTTTAAAATTCATTTGAGAAACATGGGCATTGCTGGTTGGCCAGCAGTAATTGCCCATTCCTAGTTGCCTAAGAGTCAACCACATTGCTATGACTCTACAGTCACATGTAGGCCAGATCAGATTTCCTTCCCTAAAAGGCATCAGTGAACCACATGAGTTTTTCTGATAATTAACAATGGTTTCATGGTCATCAGTAAATTCTTAATTCCGTATTTTTTTATTAAATTTAATTTCCACCACCAGCCGAGATGGGATTCAAACCCAGGTCCCCAGAACATTAACTGAAGTTCTGAATCAATACTACTAGGCCATCATCCAGAAGTGTAGAGACTGGGAAGAGCCCAAGCTTATTTCCCAGCCCTCAGAGTTGGCTATTTCAGCTGGAGCAGCAAAAGGGTTGCTACATTTGGCTGCTATCCTGAGCTTGGCAGGGGGCAGGGGAAATCAGCCAAGATTGACACCAATATCCTGAGGTCTTCACTGAACAGAGCAAGCATGTGGATATCAACTTGGCTTTGATGTCCTTTATCACCAAATGACCTCTTGTCAATATATATTGCTCAGGTCCATGTACTGGACAGCTGCTTAAACGAGGAAGTGAGGGCTGCTGTAGTCTGTAATGCTAAATTCCAGCAACAGACTGCACTTCCCACGCTCAAGGAGAGAATTTTTGAGTGAAGCAAACCTCTTTGTTACAATGGTCAGAAGGTTGACCATTACAAGTAACACAAACACCAGAGACAAGGCAAACTCAGCAGTATTTATTTTAAACCTTTTTCAAACTCTACATTTTAAGTAAATGAGAGTGCATTAAACTTTGTAGTATGCAAACAATATTTGCTGCAACAAATTGGTCAACCGGGTAGACAGGTTATTTTATGGCCTTTGTTCCCATTTAATTTTTATTTTCACAGACCAAATTCCAAATCTCTTTTTTTAAAAATTGCTTAAAAAGTGCAGGTGTGCCTTCCATGAGCTTTGTGAGCATAATGCAGTGATGGTAATGATGAATAAATACAAAAATGCAGGATCTGATATTCTATGCAATCATATGACGAGACTACTTCTGTTTTTACTAGGAGCTTGGACAGGTAATTTCACCAGAATCTAACACCACAGGATTCAGTTCAGGACAGCCAGGTATATTGGCATTCCCAACAGTACAAGTACTGGGGTTTACGTGAGGGGAAGGCAGGTGGTGAAGGTGGTGGCAATTAAGCAAAATGCTGTAATGAATAAATGGAAATAGTTTTCAAGATGTTTCCTTATTTTGCAAGAACTCTGTTTTGTTTCACAGAACATTCTATTATTTGGCAGGTTAATGGCTTTTTGCTACCACAAGGACCTCAGAAAAGATGATATTTATTTGCTGATAAAGTAATAGTAACTCATCCAAACTAAGTGAGTCGAACCTGATATTTACTTGGGGTTGCAAAATTGCTTGTGCATTTATGTTCCTTGAGGTTGAGTACAGTGGCGCATTTGGAGTTGTTCCACACTTTGCTTGGGTATTTCCATTCATCTTTGCCTTCTCTTAGTTATTTTGGCAAATGGTGTTTAGTGGGAAATGCATCAAAATATTTATACCCCAAGCCTTTCCAAGTATGGATTTATAGCCAAGATCTGACATTAGGAGCACTGGTCAAGGTTAGTATAGATAGGTCTCTTATTGAATTAATTATGCAAAGCACAATTATATACAGATTTATGTTTAATTATCTATTGGCTCCTGTAAACTAAAGTTGGATACAAGTCCATAGAATGAATTTGTACAAGACTTCTTTTCCACATACATGTGGCATATTTTTCATGAGTACAGTACCCTCATTTATAAGCAAAATGAAACCAACACAAAATTCAATTATGTTTACAGTTCATTTAGTAAATACTGCAAATGAAGAATGTGCTGTAGAATTGACATTTCTCAGAGTGTACAGTATAAATCAGCCGAAGTTAGATTTGCAGAAATACATATGAAAGAAAGTTTGCACTTAAAAACATCTTCCTTTCCACAATTCATTGTCACATCATCACACCTACCATCTCCAGGTTTGGGGTGTAGAGTGCTTTGTAATTGTGTCATTTCTCAACTTCTTATGTTACCTCCAGCTAGAATAAATGTACTTCTAACTATCAATAGCAGGTAATAATACATACTACTCCATGACTACAATCACTGGTCACCATGCATAGGACTACCCAGCACGACAGCAAGTTGGTGTTAGGATTGATATACTAACAGAAAGGTGGCGGCTGGATTCAAGTCAAGTTTTGGCATTCTTAACAAACTCACTTGAAGTGCGTTTAATAGCATTCAACTCCAAGAACTTGGTTGGGGAGTTAAGGAAACCAACCATACTTAATGGCAAAACTAGCGAAGAAAAACATGTGATGCTTCAATGACTAAATATTTTCTAATATATTTTGTTGGCATCCTATGTCAACTTAAACTGTTCAATATGCTGATAGCAGCCAGACATGGAGAACATTCAAAAGAAGTTCATATCAATGTTCAATTCGACAAAGCATGTCAGACTTTAAATAAAAAAATTTTGGTCTCTTTCAGGTGAATTGAATTGGCTGACTGACAAACCATTTGAATAATTTACAGAGAATTTCCTGCTTAAAATATATACTCATGCACTAGCCTCATCATTGTGAGGTGTTTTTGTTTAAGAGATTCATTTTAATAATACCTATACAGGTTAGAATTGATAGAATAGATAACATGATTTCTTAAATAAAATTATGTAATTTGCATAAAGTTTAAAAGTGGCCATTTCTGTTGATTGTGAGAGGCTTCCTCTATTAACACTTCCCAAGGTTTCCACTTGGTCATTTTACATGCTGGAGAAAATTCATTCCCAGCCTGTGAAATGACTTCTTCTATCTGCCCTCGTGATTTTGTCTTCTAGTTTTTGAACATCATGCTCCAATTTTACCAAGGTAAACTATTCATTGATAGTCTGCTCAGTGTATTTACTATGGGCTGCATCCTGAGGAATGAATTCAGGACAGTAAGAATTATGGAGTGCAAAATTCTCAGCATCTCATGAGGAGTCTGGGCCAAAACGAGATCCATCAACCCCATTATTTTCTTCCGGATTCTGACCAGTGCTGTCGCAGTGCATTGGCCAGGGAAACATCACAGTGGAGCCAAAACCCGATTTCTTTGCTCTTTGCTCTGACAAAGGGTCATTCGGACTCAAAACGTTGGCTGTATTCTTTCCACAGATGCTGTCAGGCCTGCTGAGATTTTCCAGCATTTTCTGTTTTTGTTTCAGATTCCAGCATCCGCAGTATTGTGCTTTTACCTGATTTGCACTTTTTGCAGTTTCAATACAGGTGGGGGAAGTTGGGGGGTGGTCATAGGAGGGCAACTGGGAGCAGAAATAAGATCAAATTTTCTCCTTCTTATTGCAGGTACAATTGCTCGAATTTTAACGGCTCGCAGAACAACATTCTCTGTTAGCCTCAGATTGGGTTCTTACACGCCTCAGGTGGTAAAATTCCAGCAACTGAATTAATTGGAATCCTCCCACTACATGCACTTTGGCTGAGATCAGCTAATTTAACACAGGCTACAACCTTGGGACCCATCTGGTCCAAATGGTTCACCTATTCACTGAAAAAAACCTATTCAAATTATTTTCTGCTCCCTTTCCCCCTTACTAGATTCCCAGATCAGGCACCAATTGTGGATGAAAGGGAAAGCAGGATTGTTGATGCCTTAGTCAATGTACTTTTCTTTTATAGGCAACTAGGTGATGCACAAGAATGGTCCAGTAAACACTCTTCCCAATATTCTCCTGGGAAAGACATTTGGTCTCTACTTGGTAGTCAGGCAATTTAGTCATGTGATGGTTACAGGTATAGACTCAAACAAATCATGTGATTAATTTCATTAAAAAATTATTTATATCTGAGTTGATCTTTCTCTCTACTCATCAGTACTGTATTTTTTAAAATTTATTGAACTGTGGTCAAATCCATAAGTAATTGCAAGGTCAAACTTTGGTTTATTCATATTAACAGAAAATATTTCAGGTAATCTCCTGTTTTATCATTGATAAAGAATACAATAGAAAACAATAGATACACCGTTTAACCCACAAATTAGGCATTTAACTGATTACTGAGAAATACTGTCACAAAATATAGGACAAATGGATTATATAAGGTTTAACAGAATTAACACAGTCTTGGTATTTTGAAATGGCACACTGATTCTATCAACAGGAAAGGACGTAGACTCATCTTACATTTATTATTTTACACTTAATTAAATAGTTCAATGTTTGTGAGATCACCAGAGAGATGGGAACAGACAGACATTGAGTTGCTATAATATCATAAAGTGTTGCTGTGATATCCTAAAGTGTTGCTGCATGACTTATTTATTGCACATTATCACATGCTTGTGCTCTTTGCATTTCCCCTCCTCCCTCTCCCCAATTTCCCTTCTCGCACACAAACACAAGCACACACACACACAGTATGTATAGCAGCCATCTCATTGGTAACAAAACAGGAGCAACTTCCTTTACAGAGTTTGAACAGTAGAGGCACAAGCTGAGTTATGATAGTCATTTGCACCAATGAAACACTGCCTGGAGCTCACTGTCAACTGTGGCATAAATGTACTATGGGGCAGAGAACATTTTCAATGTGTTACTGAAATTAATATCCAGCATATCTAAACTGCTAATGCCCCTTAAAAGTTAGTTAACAATTTTGATTTTAAATTTTTAGATGTCTAATACATAATTGCTCCTAACCATAACCAAATAAAAAAATTGTTTCAACAAGCAGCAAGGGATAGAGCAACCAGAAGGTTAACTAAATCAGGAAACAGTCTAAGAACTGAATATTAAAGATTTTCTGAGTGTTTCCCAAATTTCCTGTAGTTTGTACCCTGTGTTTACTCCTTCCCAGTAAGGAAAGTAGTTTTCAGCTGGCCTTGATTCATATGTTCATACGTACATGAGGTCTACTTCTGTAAATTAGATTTAAATGATTTGGTCTCAAAAAGAAAGTAAAGAGTCACCAATATATTTCCTAAACACAATATGTGCCACAGCTGATAAACCTTATAAAAAGATTCCTTTTTTCCTCTCCAACAATTCTTCATACCAGAGGCACCTAAGGAGAACAGCAATGTTCCACTCCAACACCACATCAGAATAAATAAAACTGTTTTGTTTTAAATTATACAAAGATTCTTAATAATCATTTATACATATAGACATCAAAGTTTCAAGACCCTTCACTTCCCCTCAGTAACTACTTTCTTGTACAAAATTGACATGGATTCAAATAAACTGAAAAAGTAGGAAATTATCAACATCACTGGCATTAACATTAAAATAAATTAATGTAGCTTAACCCTTTCAAGCCCATGATTCTGAATTTATGTTGCAAGACTACTGCTTCAGCTTTCTAGAGTAGGAATCATTTCACAAACCTGTTTCATTAATCCATTATATTGATGTCTTAACTGAATCCAAAGTCTCCTGAAGGCAAAGGAAACTTGATTGATATACAGTTTCACCATTAGGTACTGTAGGACAGTATGGCACATCTGCTGTCACTTATTATAATCAGACCATGGCAGGCAGATTAAATATGCCTTTCTGCAGTCTGCAAAATATAGTGAATGCACTCAAGGATGCTTTTGACTTGCATGGACTAGAAAGTGTTAAGCAGGGAAAAAAATTAAACTGCAATAAAGCTAGATGCATTGTCATTGTCACAAGCTTGAAATGCAATGACTATATTTCCAAGTTAAAATAACAGCAAATTTAAATGATTGAAATCTTCATAAGGACTTTGAGATTTTCTTTGTGTTTCTTTTAAGTGCTCCCGTCCCCAGTCCTCAATTTGCGTGCTTGAATCATCTGCTTAGAGGCTCGCTTTCGGTCACTTGCCAGGCCAAGCCAACACATGAAATCAATAAAGCATGTTGTTGGGTTCAGCTGGAGACCAAACTCACTTGTCGAGTAGTCAAATGGAAATGTGTGGTGATAGTTGTGGAATCCTTCCCCTGAAAGAAACACAGCAATGTAAAATTAATCTAATATATTTCTTGTAACTGTATTTGGGGCTCTCACAAGGACCAGCATGTTGTTCGACTTGGATACCACTGTCTATCAGATGATTCCCTCAAACCTCTCCAGCAGCCATTCGGTTTCTGTAATTATTATCTCAGGTTATTATTTTCAGGGTCTTTTTTGCTAAATTTCTTTAAAATATCTTCTTTTCTTTTCAGACAAATCACAAAGTTAACATACTTGTGCAGCTAGTAATTAGGACAGCAAATGTTGAGTTTGCTTTTGTTATAAAAGGAAACAGAGTATACAAGTAAAGATATCTTACTACCATTATATAAGGCACGATCACACTTGCAGTACCATATACAGTTTTGGTCTCTTCAGCAAAGGAAAGATGCATTCATTTTCAAGAGAATACACAACAAAGGTTCACTAGATGATTCCTAGTCAGAAAGAATTACTTTGCAAGAATTGAGTAAATTAGGCCTTTACCCATTAAAATTTGGAATGAGATGGGTGAATAAATTGAAATATAAAATTCTTAAATGATTTGACAGGAGAGAGGCTGGGTAACAATTTCAGTGACTGGGGAGTCAGAAATGGGGAACCACAGTCTCTGAAAAAGGGGTCAGCTATTTGGACTGATATGAAAATAAATTTCTCCACTCAATGGATTCATGGTTAATCTTTGGAATCCTCTCCTATTGAGAGCTGTGAATTGTCAGTCATTGAGTATATTTAAGATGGAGATATCTTTGGGTACAAAGAGAATTAAGGGATATGGGATAGTGCAGAGAGTTAAGTCAAAAGATCAGCCATAATCTTACTGTAACGTGGAGACGCCGGTGTTGAACTGGGACGGACAAGATGAGGTCACACAACACCAAGTTATAGTCCAACAGTTTATTTGAAATCACAAGCTTTCGGAGCACTGCTCTTCAGTCAGGTGAAGTGCTGCTCCTTCACCTGACAAAGAAGCAGTGTTCTGAAAGCTTGTGATTTCAAATAAACCTGCGGACTATAACCTGGTATCTTTTAAAGCTTTTTTATTAGTAACACAAGTATGCTTATATTAACACTGCAATGAAATTATTGTGAAAATTTTCACAGACAGTGACCCAAGTCAGGAATCAAACCCAGGTCTCTGGCACTGTGAGCACTAACCACTGTGCCATCCTGTGTGACACCTCATGATCTTACTGAATGGCAGACTAGATTTGGATGATCAAATGGCTTACTCTGGGTCCTTTTTACTTACGTTCTCAAAATGTACAATTGGCAAGTTATTCATTGTGCCAATTCAATTATGCATCATAAAAGTCATAAGAACTAGGAGCAGGAATAGGCAATTCAGCCCCTTGAGCTGCTCTGTCATTTAACACAATCATGGCTGATCTCAGCTCCACTTAGCTCTCTGTTCACCATAGCCCTTTAAACACATACTAATTAAAAATCTGTCCACCTCTTAAGTTTACACAAAGTTCTGGCATCCACCACGCTTCGGAAGTAGTGAATTCCACAGACTCACGACCCTTTGAGAAAAATAATTTCTCCACATCTCCGTTTTAAAACTGCTACCCCTCATCCTAAAATAAGGACATCTTGTTCTAGACTGCCCGACAAGAGGAAACATCTTCTCCACATCTACTTTGTAAATCCCCTTATCATTTTGTACACCTCAATTTGATCCCTCATTCTCTTAACCTTCAGGGAGTATGGATCTAAACTGTTCAATCTTGTTCGTAAGTCAAATGCCTCATCTTTGGAATCAATCTAGTGAACTTCCTCTGAACTACCTCCAATGCAACTATATCCCTTTGCAAGGGACCAAAACTGTACACAATATTCTAAGTGCAGTCTCACTAATGCTTTATTACTCTTTAATACTTCTATATTCTATCCCTTTAGCAATAAATGCCAAGATTCCATTTACCTTCCTTATTTCCTCCATTCTAATTTTCTGAAATTCATGTATGATAACACCCAGATTTATTTGATTATATATCAATTAGTTAATTCTGATAAAGTTGAAATGTGAACATAAAGACATTTTTTATTTGTATATTTAATATCATAAAATAAACAATCTGTTGTTCATGCAACATGGCCATGCAAGATATGTCATCATTTGCAGGCGACATAGTGCCAGTTAGAAGTGTCCACTCAAGATTGAGCCCCACAACAGGTGGGCAGTGGGGTTTGGCCTCCCCCGATTTTCCAGGAATTTGGGATGAGGAGACTCCTGATTCATTCAGTGACATCCGCAATTCTGTTTGCAGCTCCAAGGCTTATTTCTTCCGGCACAGCACATTTAAGCAAGAATGGAGAAAGATCTTGGTGCAGTGTATCTGCAATTACTGAATCTTGACCTCAAATATGAATTTACTGTTACCATATCCATATGATGAAATGTGCACAACATATTAATGAGGGCTAATGCAGTCAACAAAATGAGTGTTATTGTCTGCACAATCTTATAAACTAATAGGGTATCTTTTCTGTGAAGTTAACAACATTGCATGATGCAGTTGAAGTAAAATCTGTACTTTCTGATTTTAATTGTCATGGTGGATCACCTATAGGGCACATATAAATTAATACTACATTATATCATTGATGCCCTTAAATTTATGACCCTTGCTGCAATTATATTGGATGATATTTGTAATCAGATGTCAACAATGGATGTTATCATTTTACTGGGACCTTTCTGTGTTTGGTAAATTGAATAGTCAATCTAAAAGAGAGAGGGAGGGTTGAAATGTGGTGGGGTTGGGGCAGAATAAGTGGCTCACAAACAGGAGAAGCACCAGGGCCCATACTTTCTCTCCCTCGCCGTGCAAACTATCCCACCCCCCCCTCCAAATACACTCACTCCACAACCCCTTTTTTGAGTTAATTAGCTTTATACATGTAAGTTTAAAATACAAAAGCAAAGATTAAAGGCAAACTCTTAGAAAACACGGAGTGATATAAAGATAAGTATGCTCTTCCATTTATTTGTGTGGTACGTCAATCATGACACAAATTGAAGTTGCGTAACACCTCAATTCTAGGTGGCACTGATATAATTACTGTATATAGCCTATGCCCTTTCAGTCTCTTATTATGCCTAAACTGAACTGAAGGTGGCAGCTGAAGAACAGTAAACAGATACTGATGAACCTATGCCAAGAAGGTTATGTTGTTGCTGCAAGTCTTCCAATGGTGTCAGCGTATATAGCTATTGAACCAGTGTTTCCACTTTTTCAAATGATGTGGATGGCATAAAGTGCCATACAACGAGATCATCAGGTCTATTTTTTGGATAACCATTACTGACATACACTCGTATTAAGATAGGCTTTAAGAAGATGAGGATAATTATAGCTGAAATAAAATTGACAAATGAGGACAGTTTGGCACTCTCTTTTAAAAAGGGGGGACAGAACTAATTGAAGAACTGTAGATTAGTTAGTTTAAAAACTGTGGAAGAGAGCATTAAGGATGAAATTACCATGCATCCAGGAATGGTTATATTTGATAAAGCACAAGCACTTTGAGGAGGTAACAGAGATGGTTCAAAGAAGAAACATAGTGGATCTAATATGCATGAATTGTAAGAATGCCTTCAACAAGATTTATGATTCTGTATTTCTTAATAGCCTCTTAAAAGTCTGCCATAACTGAGTTTTTTTTTTAGTTTTTCTTTCATGGGGTGTGGTCATTACTGGCAAGGCCAGCATTTGTTGCTCATCCCTAATTTCACTTAAACTGAGTGGCTTGCCACTCCATTTCAGAAGGCAGTTAAGAGTCAACCACATTGCTGTAGGTCTGGAGTCACACATAATCTTGACCAGATAAGGACAGCAGGCTTCCTTTCCTAAAGGAACCAGATGATTTTTTAAAATGACAATTGACAACAGTTTTGTACCATTATTGGGACCAGCTTTTCAATTCCAGATTATTAATAATTTAAATTCCATCAGTTTCCATGGTAGGATTTGAACCCTTGTTTCCTGAACATTAGCTTGGGCCTCTGCATTGCAAGACCAGTGGTATTACCATTATATCTACTCCTAATTTTTATTCGAAAGGATTAAAGGAACATGGTATTGGGTGGAGGATAGTGATGGGGTTAAACATTAAAGCCAGTGTTTGGAAGTGAGTCAGGGAATTTCACCAGGTGGTTTGGATACAGACCAGAACGAGTGTGGTTAAAGTTTATAAATGACGCCAAAGGGGAGGTATTGTTACATTCTTCAAAGACCAAAGGAATCTGCAAAGGGATATTGATAAATTATGAGCATTATGAACTAAACTGTAGTATATGGAATTCAATGTTAGTAATGAAAGTATGCTCAGTGCAGTGGAACAGCAAAAGGATTGGAGACAGAGCTTGATGAAGCATTAAAAGGTAGTATCTCAGGTTGAAAAGGCTATTTAAAACAATGCAAATAGAACTCCTGAAGATAAAGGAGCTATTCTCTTCAGAAGGCTTGATGGGAAGAGGATTTTAAAAAAGTCAATTTTTTCAACAAAATCCCAGATACAGTCCTCATATTTAAGACAAAATTGGTTCCAGAAAACCGTATTGTATGTCAAACATCGTAAGTCAGAACCAGTTTTCTCATAGGAATAATATTACAAATGGGAGAACCGAGGCACAATACCCTATTTTCACAGGGTAGTGAAACGTCTTTGAGATCTTCCTTCAGTATAATTGCCTTACAGTATTGTATTTCCCATGATATATTAGTAACTACATTTTCAAAAACATTTCTATACTACATCAGAGAGCTGCCCTTCCTGTGATTGTGAACAGTAAAACATAAAATTACATAAGAACTGGTAACAATTAACAGCTCACTGGTGTGGTGTCATAAAGTCAAGAGTCATAAAGTTGAAATGGGGGAGGGCAGGGAGAGTTTTCCCGACCTGTCCGCCATGGGAATCATGGCAGATGGGGGCAGACCAGACAAAGAACCGTTGACCTCTAGTGGGATTTTCCAGTTGCGGGGTGAACGCAGCCAGAAAATCCCACCCAGGGTGTCGATTTATAAACATTGTAAATGTAATTCATTGCAATCAAACGTTGTAAAGTTGAGGAAACCCTGTATCCAAGTCAACTAAAATTAGCTGCATCTCCGAGTTCGAGTCAGTACCTTCCTCCTGTCAAATAACACAAGTTTGAGAAAACATGCAAGTTCACAGAATAATTAAAAAGCTTGAGCCAACTTCCTACTCACCAATTGCTCCAAAAGTAACAAATCTATTTTCTCTAGGGCTGATGTTCTTGTCATAGGGTCTGTTTCCATACATGTGAGCAGCACTGTTCACCAACCATGTGACATTTAGAGATACTGTGTATCGAAGGATAGAAGCCAGGAAGTATGAATTCCACAGAGTCTCCCCCCAGAAGTACCAGGGGATAAAAGTTGGCATGAAGAAACACATGATGAAAACAGAGGTCTTGTAGTACCTATGAAAGACAGCAAAATTGTCTTAAAAGCATGATCATCAGTAGGAGTACAATGTCAAAGTTGCTAACACATAAATAAATCTTTTAATGATAGCTTAAAAGAAATGTACTCCCCCTGAACTAAAGGAGATCAGGTTTAAATAATACAAATGGTTATTCTTGAATCTTTGAGATTTTTTGCAATATACATGTCAGTTTTGGTTACCCCACATCAAAAAGGATATCATACAATTGAAGAAAGATCAGTGGAGGAGAGTAAGGTTGATACCTGATTGCCCTGTACGAAAGGGCTGCTGGTGTCCCCTGAAATTTTCTAATGACGATTTAAAATTATGAAGCTGTGTAGAAAGTTTATCTGCTGTATACTGGGATTCAGAACCATTGAGCATTGATTCAAACAAGTGTAATAAATGCCATTCAAACAAACACTATGAATTTCTTCCAGCTGTTCTCCTAATTAATCCTCATAACTTTACCAGAAATGCCATAAGGATGCAAAAATAAGGGCTGTGATTGAACAGCCACACTAGACACAAATGCAAATCCTTTAATAGCCACTACATCTTGCAAGAGGGCAAAAATGGGGTTTGTGCTGGCGAGATCTTGGTTTGCTGTCGTCCCTGTCCCTTATGATAACGCGATTGGGTTCATGCGCAGGAAGGGCTGTGAGCCTGATTAGCTTATTTTATAATAAATTAGAATACCATTAATACTTAACACCACTGCTTCCACCCTCATTGTAGCATCCCACCCAGCTAGTGTGATACAACACTGGCTTGAATTACTACTGGAGGAAGGAAGTTTATTTTTGGTGCAGATCAGGGTACCCTTCAAAGATGACGCCCCAATCTCTGTGGAACCGTTTTGCTGGCCTGCCAGAGTGGTGGTGCAAAATATGCCCCAGATTTTCTGCCTGAACCTAACGTACTACCAGATTTTGGAAAACTCTGCCCAAGGGTTCCATCTATCTCCCATTAAGGTTATAGTGACCAATTAGGAGAACCAACTCTGGAAATTTCTGTTGAATTACTTTAGTAAATGATGGTGAATTGCTTTAAAAAAAAAGCATGATCAACACCAGGAAAAACCTGCCGATTAAAAAGATCAAACAGGAAACTTAAAGAGAATCAATAAAGAACCAGTCATGGTCCTAGTCTCTGATTAGACTCATAGTTAGTAAATGTTTACAAATGATACAGAGCAATCTCACAGGAATGAAAGTGGTTTTAGGTATATAGAAACAGAAGTAGGCCATTTGGCTCCTCGAGCCTGCTCTACCATTCAATCGATTATAGCTAGTTGGACACTTTGATGCCTTTTATACACACAATTCCCATAATGCTTTCCTTTCGTGTTAATAAGCATACTCAATAACTGAGCTCCATAGGGATGGAGAATTCCAAAAGTTCACAATCCCCCGTGTAAAGAAATTTCTCTTCATCTCGGTCTTAAGTGGCATTCCCCTTATTTTGAAATTGCGTCCCTTGCTTCTACACTCCCCAATCAAAGTAAACATTTTACCTGCATCTATGGGCAACACGGTGGCACAGTGGTTAGCATTGCTGCTTGATGAGCCAAATGGTCTCCCCTTGCACTGCAGGGATTCTATGATTCATGTCTACTTATTCCTTTAAGTATTTCGTAATTTCAGTGAGTTCACTTCTCATTCTTTGAAACTCTGGAGAATACAGGTCCAGTTTGCTCAATAATCAATCCTGCCATCCCCAGAACAAGTTTGGCTAACCTTTGCTGTACTCCCTCAATGGCAATATCCCTTCTGCGGAAAGGGGACCAAAAATGCACAAACTACTCCAGGTGTGGTCTAACTAAGCTTCTATATATGAAGCAAGTCATCACTACTCCTGTACTCAAAGCCTGTTGTGATAAAAGTTAACATTCCATTAGCCTTTCTAACAGCTTGTTGCACCTGCATGCCAGCCTTCCATATCTTCTAGTTTTTACATCCGTACCTTCTAGTTTTTAATCATTTAGGAAATATTCTACATATTTGTTACTTCTACCAAAGTGGATCACTTCAAATTTTTCCACATTATATTCCATCTGCCATGTTCTTGCCCACTCATTCAGTCTGTCCAAATCCTCCTTAGCCGCTTTATATCTTCCTCACAACACACATTCCCACCTAGCTTTGTATCAGTCACAAACTTGGAAAATTTTAAAATCCAATTCAATCAAATCAAGTCCAATTCAGAGTCTCAACAAGTTGAGACATTCCCGATCCAAGCTGACAAGACAGGGCTCTCACCTCCTGTCATGGACTTGATCTACATGATATGATCCAAGCTGATTGGAGTAGACATAGCTCCTCCTCCAAGGCTTGATTTCATTTGCATCTTAGTCAAAAGGCCGAGATGCCGCTTTTAAAAATAGTTTCAAATGAAGCTAAAATGTAATCTAATGACTTCAACCAAGTATAGCATGTCCATACTACACTTGATCTTAGCCAAAAGGCTGAGAAGTCACAAACTTGGAAATATTAGATTTGGTCCCCACATCCAAATCATTGATATACAGTGGACAGACAGGACCCCAAATACTGATCATTGTGGTGCCCCACTAGCCACATCCAATCAATGCAGATTAGCACATTTATTCCGACTGTTTCTTGTTTGTTAGCCAATCCTTAATCAATGCCAGCATATTATCTTCTATCCCAGGTTAGACAATCAACAATCTTTGCTTGTCTGAAGTACATTAATTTACTATATTGTAAAACATATAACACATTTTCCAAAGGAATATTTCTCTGCAACCTACATCAAATTCTTATTTAACAATGAAAAAAAAATGCTTCTCAGGCATCAGGACATATGAATATTTCTATAGAATTTTCCTACTTATCCTTTCTTGTAATTGTCCCTCTGCCCCCAAATGCTTCCTCCAGTTTCTCCCTTATTCATCCTGTCCTTGCTGGATTTAGCTCCAAAATCCAAATTGCTGCTATCAGGGACAGTGAGTCATGGCTCAGCCCATTACTATCTAACACAGCCTGTACTTCAAGCAGGGAATCACAGGGCAGCAACGGGAACTCAGACTGATTCTCCCTATTCAATGTCAAGAGATAGTGTGGATCCCAGCTAGAATTAATTAAATTGATACAGTCAAGGGATCAAATCTGGGATTTTCTTGTTTTGAATATTTTAACATCACATTATGTAGCGCACCTGCCAACTCACTACTATCTTGTAGGTCATACAATCCACATGTCACTAATAGTTCTTAAAAATGTAAAACAAAACTTGGAAGGTGGAAAGAAGTAATAAGTTCTAAAGAACAAATGTCTGTCACTTATATTAAAGGCAGTTTTCGAATATTTTTGACCAGAACAGAAGGTGAAGCTGGTAACACATCACTGTAAATATGAATATTGTTGTGAGTGTTGGCATGCTATTCAACCACATGGGGCATCACACCCAAACCTGATTCTATCTTCATCAGACATCCTGATTTCCAGGAATCAGTCATTGGATAATGATCAACAGCAGGAACCCTGGCTGACTGCATTTGCTTTAACTAGATCAAGCAAATCTTAGAATGTCAAACTGACTGGCTTAATTGAAAATTATGTAGGTTTCCTGTGGGTGCTCCGGTTTCCTCCCACAGTCCAAAGATGTGCAGGTTAGGTGGATTGGCCATGCTAAAATTGTCCTTAGTATCCTAAGATGCTTAGGTTTAAGGGATTAGTGGGTAAATATGTAGGGATATGGGAGTGGGGCCTGGGTGAGATTGTGGTTGGTGCAGACTCGATGGGCCGAATGGCCTCTTTCTGTACTGTAGGGATTCTATAATTCTATGATTCTATGAAAACAGACCCAAGATTTGAAACTAGGGACTTTTGGATTGTATACTTATAACTAGACTATGTAGTGCCTTATCCATTCGGGAGTGTAAAGGGAAACAATTGATGCATTGACAACTTTCTTTTTGTGAATGTGGTTTCAATTCACGTATCATTAGTACTGCCTATTTAACATCACAATTCAGTGCAGCATAATCAAAGACAATTGTAGGATCTATTTATCAAGGTTAAGAACTGTGCACAGTCAACATGTACAAAGTTATCTGTGAAAGATGCAATGCAAATTAAGTAGGCGTACACAATTCGTGTAGAGACTTGAAGTCACCAACTCAGTTGGCTTTTCATTGAAAATGCATTAGAATCCAGGTGCAGTTTTACTGTATTCCTACATGAACATCTTGGTGTTATGAAACACAAGAACACTAGTATTACTTAGGTTATCAATCTTTTCCTTGTTTCTGAGGTAAGTAAGTCTTAAAAAGGTAGAAAAGATATAAATACAAGAGCTGGATAGGTTTCTTAATACTCTGGTAGGTGCAGCCCTCAGAATTTGATGGGTATGATAAAGTGGTTCAATGTGCATACTTTGAAAATCACTGACATTTCAAATCGTGGCCAACTATGCCTGAAACACAGGGACATAGGAACAGGAGCAAGCCATTCAGCCCATCGAGCCTGCTCTGCCATTCAATATGATCATGGCTGATTGGACACTTCAATGCCTTTATCATTCACTATTGCTAAACAATTTATAGCCAAACAATATAGTGCTTTCCTATTGTTTATATCTCACGCATACAACAGAAAGGATAGACCCTGGCTCAAAAATTCACACTTAACACAGATTTTACTCCTAGACGTCTGGTAAATATTGAAAAGTTGGTTTCACTATTTGGTGACTAAATAAAAACAGGAATCTGACCTTGGATATTAGAATTTATAGTTTTTAAATAAACTGACATGATAAAATGTAACAAAAACATGACTTTGTTGGTGGCACAGTGGTTAACACTGCTACCTCTCAGAGCCAGGGACCCAGGTTCAGTTCTCAGCTTGAGTGACTGTCTGTGCAGAGTCTGCATGGGTTTCCTCCAGGTGCTCTGGTTTCCTCTCGGAGTGAAAGACATGCTGGTTAGGCGCATTGGCCGAGCTAAATCCTCCCTTAGTGTACCCAAACAAGTGCTGGAGTGTGGCAACTAACTTCATTACAGTGTTAATGTTAGCCTACACCAATAAAAAATAAACAATTAGAAGTAAAACTTTGTGGAAAGAAAATACACGCAGAGGTAACATTTTTAACGCATCATAGATCGAGAAAGAGGAGTGAGACATGACTAGATAGGAGCGACTTTAACTGTGGGAGAAATTATGTAAAACAAATGATTTTCAATTAATGGTACCCCAAATCTGATTTTCCTTACCATTGAAATGAATGAACAGCTAATAGTTGGCAACCAATTTGATATCACCCATTTTACACTATCCCCAAAATTACTATTACTCCAAACATCTTCCGTTGAAGAGCTAGAATCGGTACTGATGTGATATCCCAATGACCTCCTTCTGTGCTATGATTTCGGATTCTTACTTGCTGACTATTTGAGTTCCAAGTAATTCTATTTAAAGGAATTTGAATGTCCTCCCTGCCAGTGCGAAGGATGATATTGCCTTACATTATAGATCAAGAAATATGTCAGGTCCATTATCGGAGGACACACCTCTTGCCAAGGTGCTGCTCTCAGATTCCACACCTTTCCATCTCCTGGCAACTGCAGCTCTTCTCTCCAGTTTCATTGTTTCTCTCCAGTATCATTGCTATCACGAATTAATTTTGTACCTTTCAAATGGTAAAGTCACTGACTCTAAGCCATACAACATCAGAATATTTCACATTCAGACTCCAGTTTGTACGGAGTTTTCTAATCCAAATCAGAACAGCTTAGCACCCTACCAGTCTGATACAGTGCTCCTGGGAAAGAGGAAGGGAAACAAGCTGAAGTTTTTGGTCTTGACCACCATCCAGTGACTCTACCTGATAGTGGAGGTGTGCGGATATTAGATGAGGATAGAATTGGGCTGGGTGTGATGTTCTCCACAGTCAGACAGCCCCCCCAACATTCCTGGTCAAGGCTCACATAAGAGCAACAGGCATGAAGATAAGCTACCAGTGGAGGGGCTACCAATGTCTGAGGGATTAAAATATAAAAATAACAGCAGGAGAGGATGACATGGCCATTGAGCTTGCTCCACAATTCAACATGATATTGGCTGATCTTAATCTTCAACCCCACTTTCTCATCCACTCCCCATATCCCTTGGGTCCCCAAGAGACCAAAAATCATCTCTCAATATCATATACTGGAGATTATAGACTCAGTTTATTGAGTCACTCATCTTAAAACAACTCCCTCATCCCAGGGACTAACCTAGTGAATCTTCACTGTACTGCCTCCAATGCAAATCGTCACTTGTTAATACAGGATTTGAGTATTGCTCAAAAAAGAGACACCCTGTTGAAGTTTATCGTCTTGCATTCATTGGTTAGCAAGACAGGTCAGATTGGTCAATCAGACACCTTTCCTTCTCCTGGCACTTGCAGCTCTTCTCTCCAGTTTTACTGTTTCTCTCCAGTATCATTGCTATCAAGTATTAATTTTGTACCTTTCAAATGGTAAAGTCACTGATTCTAAACCATACAACATCAGGATATTTCACAATCAGACTCAAGTTTGTACGGAGTTACTTGCAGTTTAAATTGTTGTTCCCGTTGAAATTTAGCTTTCTTGTGTCTGTCCTGATGAATGCAAGATGAAAAACTTCAAAAGCATGTCTCCTTTTTCAGTAATACTCCAATGCAAGTATATCCTTACTTAAATATGGAGATCAAAATGGCACACACTATTCCAGTCGTGGTCTTACCAAAGCCTTATACAATTGAGCAAGACTTCTTTACTCTTGAATTCCAAACCCCTTGCGATAAAGGACAACGTGCTTTTCCAATTGCTTGTTGTACTCTGAGCATTAATATTTACAAGATTCATGCCTCTTAAAAAATATTCTGCTTTCGATTCTTACGAGCAAAGAATCACACTTCCTCTTCCTCTTCACATCACACTTCCTCTCATAATACTTCCTCTCATAATACTTCATCTACCACCTTGTTGACAATCACATAACTTAATTGCTTTGAAGCCTCCTTTTGTCCTCAGCTATCTGCGTATTGGCAGCAAACTTCAATGCAGTACTTTCTGACACTTCTTAAAACAATAATGTAGATTATTAATAGCTGAGGCTGTCACAATGATCCTTGTGCTAATTCAAAGGTTCATGTTAATTGGAAAATGCATCATCTATCCCTTCTTTCTGATTTCTGTGTGTTAACCAATCTTTGGCCCATGCCGATATATCACCTCCAACTCCATGAGTCCTTTCTCTGCTTTTCGTGTGGCAGCTTACAAAATGCCTTTTGGAAATCCAAGTATACTACATGTACTGGCTCCCCTCTATCTACCCTACTAGTTACATCCTGTATAAAACAATACATTTGTCAAATAGCATTCTCTTTTCTTAAAGCTTATTCTGAAGGAACTATATGCATTGTTAAGACTTCCTTAATAATGGATTACAGCACTTTCTCAATGACAGATGGTCCGTGGTTCCCCGTTTTTCTTGAATATCAGTGTTTCATTTGTTTTCTCGAACGGTGGTTCTCCAGTATAGATTATTCTATCAGCCAACAGGTACAGACAGATCAAAAGAGAAAATGTAGTGCCAATACAAGAAAGGAAGAGGGGAAAGGTTGGAGGGGAAATGAAATCTGGTTTTGTTCCGCATGAAAACACAGGATAAAGATTTGCTTTGGATGTTATGTTTTAAAAGGTTACGATTTTGTTGCATATTGTTTCCAAATGAAAACTTGATCAACAGCAGTCTTGAGGGAGACAGAGGGTTTATTTCCAATAGTAGGCACCAAACAGAGATTGCGACTAGAAAGAGAAGTTTTCAAACCTCTGGGCTAAAGATTTTGGAAAGCATCGCTTTAAGATGCAAGATTATCAATAAAGCAAACATTGCAGTGTTTGCAGAAGTACAGGCAGATAAGAAATTTTCCCCTGTAATTAGAAGTTGTTTGATGAACTAGCTTTGTTGGAATGAAATAGGCTTAAATTCTTAATGTGAGGGAAAAAGAAGAAAATCAATTATCCTCATAAGAATTGCTCGTGTTTTCTTTTTGATACAATTTGTATCTCTCTAAAATGTTACATTATGTAAAAAAAAGACAGTCATTATTTGCTTTTTAAATGAGGCTCTAAGTTTCAACTCCATTATAGAGATTTCTATACATTAATTTTTAAAAATCTATAATGCAATAGAAACTAGCCCTGTCATATTATATCAGCTGTAGGAGGACATATTGTTTCATCTGACATTGTCCATGTGAAGTTTAGGAGATGGAGATCAGATAGTACGTGGGTTTATCAGCCTAGTTGTCATGTGCTCAGACTACTTACATTAAAGTCAAACCAGAAGTGTTAATCTGAAATAATTTCTTTATTTATCCTTTTAATACAACTAGTCAATAATCTATTGGCAATTTATTGATGGTGACATAACAATATGAGGATTTTACCATTAATGATGCTAAGTAAGGAACACTATTCCTAAGGTGAGGACAGAGAAATATTTTGTAAGCCCAGTTTTCTGACAATCACAATAGCCTTTAAAAAAAGGTTATCTTTTAATCTTATTGGAATGAAGCTTCCAAACAAGAAAATTATTTCAATATTTATAATAAGCAATGGTGAATGTGTGTTTCAAATATTCCTGAGCTTTTATTTCATACTGTAGTGCTTACTTTCTCTGGAACACAACAACAGGGTCAGCAAGGAGGTCACTAAAATCCAACTTCTTTCCTTTCTCTGCCACATGTGGATGTTTCTGAACAAGCAGCCAGCCGATATGAGAAAAGAAGAATCCACGAGTAGCATTGTGGGGATCGGCGTTGGTCTCTGAGAATTTGTGATGTACCCGGTGATCCCTGCACCATTCGTAGATGTCATTCTGTGAAGAGACAGGTGCAAAAATGTTGAGAGATCTGGGCATTAAATTACTTTATGAATGATCTTATGCCCTCTAATCTAGTTAATCTTTCAAACACAGTATAACTCTGACAAACCCACCAGCAGCTCAAGTGAAGAGGCAGGGTCTGACAGGATCAAGTGTTATCAAAAATTGAATAATTAAACCCCTTCTGAGCCAAAGATCAGGTTGACCAGAATGACTCCATGCACAATTAAGTACCTTGTACGTGACAAATTTGATTGGGCCGACTACTTGGCAAGTCAGAACCCTAGAATCTTTCCTTACGTTCCATGGAAGCACAGTCAAGCTAGTAGCTCCAGGATATGCAATCACTATTGTTCCCATGTGCTCAAACAACACCTAGATAGGCTGGAAAAGAGTCTAGAGGTTTACAGCATTGAAACAGCCCCTCAGCCCAACATGTCCATGATGCCCAGTTTTTGCCATGAAACTAGTTCTAATTGCCCATGTTTGGCCCATATCCCTCTATACCAATCTTACCTACGCAACTGTCTAAATGCTTTTTAGCATTAATTGTATTTGCCTCAACTAATGCCTCTGGCAACTCATTCCAGATACTCACTACTCTCTGTGTGAAAGAATTACTCTTTTGGACCCTTTTGTATCTCCCCCCTCTCACCTTAAATCTATGCCGTCTAGTTTTAGACTCCCCTCCTTTTGGGAAAAGATGTTGACAATCTACCTTTATCAATGCCCCTCATTATTTTATAGACCTCTATAAAATAGCCCCCTAGACTCCAGGTAAAAAAGTCCCAGTCTATCCAGTCTCTCCTTATAACTCAAACCATCAAGTCCTGGTAGCATCCTAGAGACCTTTTATTTGTGAGGTAAGGCTTACAGAATTCACCTGCAAATTAAATTAAAGGGCAAATTAAAATCATGTTTTGGCCATTCCACGGCCTAACAATACAAAAAGCTGGACTTTGAAATCCTGTACAAGACATTACAGAGGCTGTGGAGAGGGGGCTGTAATCATTTAGATTTTTTTTGACAGAAATTATGCAAAAGTACATAATTGAGCTAGACCCAGTGAATTGCCTGCTGTGCCTTTGATAATGGTCCCCTGGGTTTCATCCCAACTGCAATTTATTCCATGTTCCATTGAGGTGGCACCAACATTCACTCAGTCAATGTTGGTCAAGCCAGGGGGAGGCAATGGTGATAATGTCACTAGACTAGAAATACAGAGGTCCAGCCTAATGTTCTAGAGACATGAGTTTGAATCCCACCATGGCAGCTGGTGGAGCTTAAATTCAATTAATAAGTCTGAAATTAAAAGTCTAATGATGACTACAAAACCACTGTTGATTGCAGTAAAAACCCATTTGGTTCACTAATTTCCTTTAAGAAAGGAAATCTGCTGTCCTTACTTGATCTGGCCTACATGGGACACCAGATGCACAGCAATGTGACTGACCTCTTAACTGCCTTCCAAAATGGCTTAGCAAGCCCCTCAGTTGTATCAAACTGCTACAAAGTCTAAAAGGAATTAACCAGTCTGACCATTTGGCATCAATCTAAGCGCTGGAAATGACAAAAGCAAAACTCAGCCTTATTGACATTGCTAAAGTCCTCCTTGCTAACAGTTCAGTTTCCTCAATTATTCTCATCGCTGCACACCAACATCCTCCAACACTCTGATAATTGTTATTGTTTACTCTTTTTTAAATTCAGTAACTTATTGCTACAACATTGCTTTATATTTGTTCATCAATTGTTTCATTCCTTAAAACTCCAACTTTTTCTGAAATTCAGTTTATTGTTTTGCCAAACAGAACTCCAGATTCACATTGGTATTTTGGGGATCATAACCAAATTTCTGAGCTGTTATATATTTCACTAACTGGAATTTAATAGCGCAATCAAAACTGCAGAAAGAAATTTCAATCAAACATGTTAAGCATTAATTAAAATGCACATTGCAATTTCACCAAATGGATCTCATTGCCATGCTTTGCTGACAGCCATGGATTTTACTACATTTTGTCCTATTATTATTCCTGTCTGTACTGTGTACAGGTATAGATTACGATCTGCAATAGACTATCATTTTTCCAATTGCCATGATTTGAAATGAAATTGCTATATTGGAGAAGAGTTTGAACACTCATCACTGACATTTCTTCAGGAGTAATATGGTACCACTTTGCTGTTCTTCTGCCTGCTATTGTTACCAGCTGGCCCTGTCTACTAAACTGACAATCACCAGGAAGTGCCATAATTCAATAACATCTGCATACAGTGGCTGTCTACAGCTTCAAAATGTATTTCCTTACAAGTCTTTGTGTGAGAAGTGGTAACAGACCAAGAATATCACACTTGATTATGGTTATCACAGACGTCAGTGAAAACAATGCTTGGCAGTGGCCCTGATTGAGGTGAGATTTATTCTGTTTTTCTCTATACGAGAACTAATGCTCTTGGACAAATTGCCTCAGGAACCACCATTCAAGTACCAATAGGATTAGCTTTGCTGATGGCATGTCCAAGTGTGCCTCTTGCTTTGTAGAAGCCAGAAAATAACTCAAGACAGTTCCATAAAGGCATGGAAAGTCCCAAAGCAACACATGCTTCACATTTTCAATATTTAGCTTCCATGTTTTTCACATTCTGAAGAGTGGTTTTAGTTAAAATTGCCTAGAAGTCAGTAAAAGAAATTGTGCTTGCCTGTGGAGGAAGTTACATGGTTTTCCTGGAGCTGTTCATTTACAATATCACAAGAGTAAAGACCATAATGTGAAACACGTATAAGCTGTTCAACTGCCTGGAAATGTCTCTGCAATCTTCAAACAAAAACAGTTTAGCCTGATCTCTTCTGCAATTGACTGAAGGACAACCTACATTGCTTAACAATATTTTTTATTATACTTCTACTGTATTACAAAATTTCAAGGATCACCTGGATCCAGCGGCCAGCAAGGCATGACATTAAGCCAAAGAGGAAGAAAACAGTGCTTCACTCAATCAGGCCTCTAAAATCTCCTGGAAGGCACTGAAGCCAGGAGGAATAGCTCCCTGTCAGCAGCTACCAGCCAGTCATTCAGAACAGTCACCCATACAAGTGCCAACTCTCTTATCAATTCATCACACTCTTAGAACTACACAGTATGCCACAAAAGTGCTGCACATCCTCAGCTTTGCAAGCAAGGTTATATACCACCCCTCTTTTCATTCCTTTCTCCATCCTCGGTACCAATATCATCACCCTCTTAAAGCAAAATTCTACAATTAACCATTCACAGTACTCTCCAGCTAAGGGAGTAGGGATGGCTGGAGGGAGTTCTAAATCAGCATTTTGCACTATGTCTATCCAACATCCCTCGGAGCAATTACAACAACCCCTAATTTCTCAATTGACACATTCCTCAGCTATTAATTTCATCTTCATACACATCTGCTTGCAGAACAAAATGACACACAATGCTGACCAAAAGCAAGTTTGCTTTGAGGTCCTGAAAGATACAGCAGAATAGTAAAGTGTAAATGGTATTCCATTAATTGAATATAAATTAAGGAGCCAAACAAACACATTAGTGCATTAACTCCCCATAGCAGACAGCTGGGAACAAGCTAACATTAAGACCTGGGATTTAATAGTCTGAACTAATAAATATAGAATATTTCCAGTAATTAATGTTTGGATTTTTTTTTAAACTCGAGCCAAACTGAACAGTTGAAACTGCAGCTAGTTTACTTATTAAAAATGAGAGCAGAACTCACTGTGCCCTCATATCAATTAAAATCAACAGACTATTAGTAAAGATTTGAATAAAACATTTAGATAAAAATTTTTCAAACTCCTGATTACCTGTAGGTCAAGACAACATGAGCAATAGCCAACTCATTCAGTAGACACAGCATTACATCAGAATGAAGCATACATCACTGTGTGTCCTGTCATTCTATGTGAGGTTAGATACAGCAGTGATGTGTTTATGATATTGAACTAGAAACTGGGAGATTGCAAGCTTAAAATCCACAATGACAATATGTTAAATTTAATTTAATAAAAGAAATGATAGTTGCAGGATTGTTGTAAAGACCCGACTGGTTCACTAATGCTTTTCAGTAGAGAGAATCTCTCAACCTTTTCAATCTGGTCCACATGTGAATCCATTCGCTCACTACGTAACTGACTACTAATAACCTCTGCTTTGGCTTGGCAAGTTATAATTAATACAAAAATAAGGAATAAAGTCACACAGATATATTAGGAATTCAAGCATCAGGCAAGATTTCAACTCAAAACGTGTTCACTTGCAGAGATAAAATTGGGCTCATCGTGTCAGGACAAGATTTAATCAATTTCAAACTAATCAACACTGCAAAGTCCCCCTCACTAAAAATTGGTGTTCAGTTTGGGAGAGCTGTTCACAGGCTAGTCAAGCAAAAGCTTACAGAATCATATAAGAACATAAGAAATAGGAGCAGGAGGAGGCCATCTAACCCTTCGAGCCTGCCCCGCCACTCAACAAGATCATGGCTGATCTGAAGTGGATCAGTTCCACTTTCCCGCTTTCTCCCCATAACCCTTAATTCCCTTCTATCAGAAGCCTATCTACCCTTGACTTAAATATATTCAGCGAGGTAGCCTCCACCACTTCAACGGGCAGAGAATTCCAGAGACTCACCACCCTTTGAGTGAAGAAGTTCCTCCGCAACTCTGATCTAAACTGCACCCCCCCACCTTATTTTGAGGCTGTGCCCTCTAGTTCTGTTATCCTTTCTAAGTGGGAAGAATCTCTCTACCTCTACCCTATCTAGCCCTTCATTATCTTATATGTCTCTATAAGATCACCCCTCAGCCTTCTAAACTCTAACGAGTACAGACCCCGTCTATTCAATCTCTCTTATCCTTTTGCAAATGCGATGACCAAAACTGCACACAGTACTCCAGTTGCGGCCTCACCAGTGCCCTGTACAGTTGCAGCAAGACCTCCCTGCTTTTATATTCTAAGATCTAATATACATTATAACATACATTATATACATTAATATACATTAGCCAAGTATCCCAATATGTGCCATATGCCCGAATCCATGTACAAATAAATTGCTGTGTTTACCTGCATTACAATGGTGAATATAATTCTATTTGTGGATCATTAATTTCTTGCCTCAACCTTTCACAGAACTTGCACCTTTTAAATTCATACTCCCATGATTTTCTTAGTAGGCCACTGGATATGGGGAACAATGGACATTCTCTTGTTTTTCATTAAAAGAGCAAAGTCTTACCAGCATATCGTACTTCAGGGACTAACCAGGAACAATTCTACCTCTACAACTTCCTGCTGAAGAACACAACACAACATTTTGGATCCCTGGAACCTAAATCTGATTAGATTTTTAAAAATTTCACTGGTGGAGTTTTATGAACGCAAAGCTTTTTTTTTGTCTGGCAGCACTTGTTGCAAGTTGATTTTTGTTTGCAGTAGAAGTATTACATGCACAAGAAGTCCTCAGTTTAGATCTTGCCTTCTCATGAAACCACGGTCTTCTCCTCGCCTCAGTTTCCCACTCTCACATTTCCTCGTATCTTACTCCATAAATTTGCTCCCTGTCATAGTAAACCCTTGTTGTATGGCCTCATTAGCTGCAAAATTTCAAACATTGACAATGTCATTTATGATTACTTTCTCTTCCCTTCATTATCGATTTTTTTCTGTCCATCTTTAGTCCACTATACTCACCCTTTTCCCCCAAGAGAAAACTTTCTGATGGGTTTCTCTCTCCCTTTCACACACTCTAATTCTTGATTTATTTGTTTCCAGCTCCCTGCCTGCTAAAACACCTTAACATCTGTCAAGTTTCCTTGGTTCTACCTTATATTTCTTTACTCCTAAGAAATCATGTAGCAGTTTGCATTTTGGCCATTCTATCGACAAGGGTCCCATCTCTTCATCTTTAATTCTGAATTCCATAGACTGAGACATACCTGGTATGCAAGTACCATTTTTACATTCTTTCATTTTGTGAACGTAACTGGCAAAGTCAGCATTTGTTGTCCAAGCCTAATTGCTCTTAAAAAGATCATGGTGAAGGTCTTGAATTGCAGTTGTCCTCCTAACTTGTATAGTATAGTAGCTGGATCCTTTAAAAGGTGTACACTGGGAGGATCATATGAATCAATCACCCAAAGGGGAAGTAGTGTGGGGATCTTTGTGCAGAACACAGGCTCTTGCAGCCTGGATAGATCCTAGAGTTGGAAGTGTTAACATCACGAAAGCACCCTTCTAATTCATTAAATACTAACTGGTGGTCACCAGTCCTTCCAGTTACTACATTGGAGATGTATACAAGGTAAGTTAGAGCAACTTCATCGGCAGCAAGGAATTTGAAGAAACGTTGTTGCAAAACTGCAGAATGAGAGATCAATCCAAGCCTGAAAAAGCAGGAGCCTTTTCCTTGCTAGCCTCATTTTTGGGCTAGCAGGGAAGTCTGAACAATGGCCCTGCGCATACCTCAGATGAGGAGGGGGGAAAAGAGGGGGTCCCCCTCCACCAATAGACTCCTCTTAACATTAGACACTGCCCCATCAAAAGGTCTGGCCACTATAATTGCCATCCATCTATCTGTCTGCTTACACCATCAAGGCCTTGACAACCTGAGACCTCAAAACTCACCTGAGACTTAGACTCTGGGGACTGTTTGTAGACTCAGTCCTGGCCACCGAAGCTTTTGGTGTGGCCCGGATTAAAGCTACCGGCCAATCACATTGGCCAGAAATTCACTCAGCAGGGCCAGGCAAAAATACTGCCTCCAACTAATTAACACTCATTGGAATGTTAAATGACTGCAGGGCAGGGAGTAATACTGCTGCGATTCCTTGGATGGTTGGAAGGGAAACTCCACCATTCAAAAAATCCTGGCCACTGAAATTTTTCAGCTAATCATGGCTTTGTAAAGGATAGGTCAGCCTGATTAACCTGGTTGAACTTTTTCAAGAGATCACTGAAGTAGTGGATGGGAATGTTATTTATGTGGACATCCAGAAGGTAATTGATAGATTCCTACATAAGAGACTTCTTTGGATCCCAGTTGTCTCAGACTTGACACTGGCGATAACACTGGTGATGATGAGAGGTGGTCCCTTCATTCTACAACTGAGGGAGGATTCCTACATAAGAGACTGTTTACTAAATGCAATTGAGAGCAAATTATTGACCTGATTAGGAAATTAACTGAGTGGAAGGACAGAGAAAGTCAGGACTGCCAGTATTCTAATTGACTGGATATGACTCGTGGAGCCCCACAAGGTTCTGTGTACTTTAGATGGTGGAATAGAAAGCCACATGTGGAATTTGCTGACAACACACAGATAGGTAATATCATAAACAACATAGATGGAAGCAGTAAATTACGAAAAGGTTACGAAGATTAAATGAATGGGCAAAATTATGACAAATGGATTTCAATGAAGACAAACGTAAAGTTTTGCACCTTGGAACCAAAAACATCAGAACAAGGTTCTTTCTAAATTATGAAAAGCTAGAAACAGTAGAGGACCAAGTAATCTTGAGGGTTCAGGTATACGGTTCATTAAAATGTCATGAATTGGCACAAAAATTAACCCAAAAGTCTAATGGAATGCTGTATTTTATATCTAGAGGACTAGACTACAAGGAGGTTTCAGCAATACAAAGCCCTGAGAGAAAGAATATACTGATCTTGAAAAGAGGACAGCAAAGATTTACTAGAATGATTCCTGGACTTCAAGGATTAAATTACAAGAACAGAGTAAACAATCCTGGAGTTTGAGTTAACATGAGATTTAAATTACGTTTTCAAGACATTCAGGGGAAATTGGGAGAAACTATTTCTGCTAGTTGAGGAATCTAGGACTGAAAAGATAGTTTAAAAATTAAAGCCTGACCTTTCAGGAGTGAAATTAGGGAACATTTATTTGTGCAAATCATGGTAGAAGTTTGGAACGCTCTTCCACAATTGCAACTGATGCTTGAACAATTATTTATTTTAAACTGTGATTGACAGATATTTATTAACCAACGGTATTAGGGGACATGAGCAAAAGCAAGTCGATATATGCAATTAAGTCACAGATCAAGTATGATCTCAATTAATGGCCATACAGGCTTAATGAACTAAATGACCTATTCCTGTTTCTATGTTTCCACCTTCATCTCTAATGACTATTATGGGGTATTCATGGGTCTGCTCTCTCAAAAATTAATACTTTGTTTAACGCCCTCAGTTACCATAGCTCCTGCCCCAACTCCACATCCAAAACTTCTTCCTCAGTCCCCCTTCCATCTCCAAGCTTGCAATCTCCCTAAATGCTAACTACTTAAGCACCTCTCCCTGCCCCATTGCTTACTGATATCAATGGTTTTTCTTAGACTAGCATCAGTTTCCCTCTTCCAAACTGCGACCCTCAACTTCTCAGTCCTCTCCAGTTTTTATCCCATTCTTAAGCTTTCTTTACACTCTAAGATCTTTGACTATGTTATGAAACTCTGGTGTTTATACTTCAGCAACCAAAAGCCATCAAGAATCAGTGTATTTCCAAAATGTATAAGATATGCTGACATGGTCTCTGCTTTAAATCAGTCATTCTGGTGAGTGTGTTCCACAACCCAACAACCCTTTTGTGTAAAAAATCTTTTCTCCTGTACTCTATCCTAAATCTATTATTAAACTGATATTGATGTCCCCTTGCTCTAGACGTCTTAATCGCTAAGACTATCTGTTTAATTTATCTCATTCATTCATCACTTTTAAAATCTTGTGTTCTAGAATTTTTTTCAAAACTACTACAGTGAATAATGGAGGGGCATGTGATGTGTGGTTTCTGTATGATGTGGGAACTGGTGGACTCCAGGGTCCATCCCAGTGACCATGTCTGCAGTAAGTGCAGGCTGCTGGAGGAGCTCAGCTCAAGGTAGATGAGCTGGCCTCTGAGCTACAGACATTGAGGCTCATCAGGGGGAGAGAGGGTGCCATTGTCAATGGGGTGCAAGTGACATCCACCCCCCCTAGACTGGCTAACTCTAAGGGTCAGGGACAAGAGGGGGGTGGGGAGAGGAGGGAGGAGGGTGGGGAGAGGAGGGAGGAGGGTGGGGAGAGGAGGGAGGGGAGAGGAGGGAGGAGGGTGGGGAGAGGAGGGAGGAGGGTGGGGAGAGGAGGGAGGAGGGTGGGGAGAGGAGGGAGGAGGGTGGGGAGAGGAGGGAGGAGGGTGGGGAGAAGAGGGAGGAGGGTGGGGAGAAGAGGGAGGAGGGTGGGGAGAAGAGGGAGGAGGGTGGGGAGAGGAGGCCTCAGCCTCTAAATCTGCATAACAGGTTTGAGGTTCTTGCTTCCAGTCTGGAAGAGGACGAGGCAGGTGAGGTTGGTGAGCAAACTGCACATGGTACAGTGATGCAGCAGGACATAGGCAAAGAGAAGGGAAAAGGAATGTAGTAGTGATTGGGGATAGTGGGGTGAAGGGTATTGACACTGTCCTTTGTCACAATGACAAAGTGCGCAGAAGGGTGTGTTGTCTGCCTGGTGCTCGGGTCTGGGGTGTCGCAGCTGGGCTGCAGAGGAACCTGGAGTGGGAGGGTGAGAATCCGGTCGTTGTGGTACATGTGGGTGCCGGCGACGTAAGCAAAATGCGGACTGAGGATCTGGGGAGGGAGTATGAAAAGCTGGGAATGGAATTAAAAAGTAGAACCGACAAGGTGGTCATCTCTGGGCTACTGCCTGAACCGAGTGCAGACGGGCGTAAGGTTGACAGGATTAAGGAAGTGAATGGGTGGCTCAGGGATTGGTGTGGGAGGAATGGGTTTGAATTTATGGGGCATTGGCATCAGTATTGGGGTAGGTGGGACCTGTTCAGGCGGGATGGGGTTGGTCTGAACCGTGCTGGGACCAGAGTGCTGGCGAATCGAGTAAAGAGGACTGTAGACAGGGCTTTAAACTAATTGGGGGGGGGAGGGTGCGAGGGTAGGTGACGTTACGAGGTCTAAAGTTAAGGAGAGGGTACAGGTAAAGGAAAAGGCCGAGGATGTCCCAATAATAGAGGGAGTAGGGGGCGTGAGTATAGTTGGTGGCGTTACGGCAAATAGGGTCCAGGTGAAGGCTGGGATGAAAGCGCTTTATCTGAATGCACGAAGCATTCGGAATAAAGTGGATGAGCTGGTGTCGCAGATCGACACAAATGGATACGATCTGGTGGCCATTACAGAGACGTGGCTGCAAGGTGACAGGGACTGGGAGCTGAATGTACAGGGCTATCAAGTGTTTAGGAAGGATAGGCAGGAGGGAAAAGGGCGGGGGGGGGGGGGGGGGGCGTAGCTCTGCTGATTAAGGATAGTATCAAGGTGGTAGCAAGGGATGATATTGGAGCCAAGGAGCAGAACGTGGAATCGTTGTGGGTGGAGATTAGGAACAGCAAAGGGAGGAAGACGCTGGTGGGTGTCGTCTATAGGCCCCCGAATAATGATCTGGAGGTGGGGCGGGCTGTTCACGCGCAAATAAGTGCGGCGTGCAGGAATGGGACGGCCGTAGTTATGGGGGATTTCAATCTGCATATTGATTGGTCGACCCATGTTGGACGCGGTGGGCTCGAGGAGGAGTTCTTGGAATGCTGCCGGGATAGTTTCCTGGAACAGTGCGTGTTGGAGCCGACGAGGGAGAGAGCTATCTTGGATCTCGTGCTATGTAATGAGGCGGGTAGAATTAGGGACCTTGCGGTGAAGAATCCTCTTGGGGAGAGTGATCATTGTATGGTGGAGTTTCTGGTGCAGATGGAGGAGGACAAAGTGGGTTCCCAGACACGCGTACTTTGTTTGAATAGAGGGGAGTACGGTAGGATGAGAGAAGAATTGGCGAATGTGGACTGGGGGAGCGCGTTGGAGGGAGGGTCTGCTGAGGAGCAGTGGAGGATCTTTAAGGAGATCTTTCTTGGTGCTCAGCGGAAATTTATTCCGATGGTCAAAAAGGACCGTAGGAGGAGAGGTAATAAGCCGTGGATAACGAAGGAGGTGAAGGAAACTGTTAAAAGCGGAGGAATTTAGAGTAGCTAAGAGTAGTGGGCGAGAAGAGGATTGGGAGAGGTTTAAATGTCAACAAAGATTGACAAAGAAGTTGATAAAGAAGGTTAGGAGAAACTATGAAGCTGGGCTAGCGCTTAATATAAAAAAGGATAGCAAGAGTTTTTATAAATATATAAAAAGGAAGAGGCTGGCTAGGGTGAACGTTGGTGCTTTAGAGGATGAGAAAGGGGACCTAGTGGTAGGGGATGGGGGTATGGCTAAGGTATTGAATAACTTTTTTGTTTCTGTCTTCACGGAGGAGGACGTGAATAATTTGCCGGGTGTTAGCGATGGAAAGGTGGTAGGACTGGAGGGTCTTAATGACATTACTGTTACTAGAGAGGCGGTGCTAGACAGACTGGAGGGGCTGATTGTGGACAAGTCCCCAGGACCGGATGGGATGCATCCGAGGGTTCTGAAAGAAATGGCGGAGGTGATAGTGGATGCCTTGGTGGTTATTTTCCAGACGTCGCTGGATTCCGGGGAAGTGCCGGAGGATTGGAAAACGGCTAATGTTACGCCGTTGTTTAAGAAGGGTGCCAGGCAAAAGGCGGGGAATTATAGGCCGGTTAGTTAAACGTCTGTGGTAGGTAAAATGTTAGAATCCGTCATTAAGGAGGATATTGCGAGGCATCTTGAAGGGAACTGCTTGATAGAGCAGACGCAGCACGGTTTCATTAAAGGGAAGTCGTGTCTGACAAATTTATTGGAGTTCTATGAGGATGTGTCTAGGGCGGTGGATAGAGGAGAGCCGGTGGATGTGGTCTTTCTGGATTTTCAGAAGGCGTTTGACAAAGTACCTCACAAGAGGTTATTGCAGAAGGTCGAGGGACATGGAGTTGGGGGTAGGGTGTTAGCGTGGATAGAGGATTGGTTGTCAAATAGGAGGCAGAGAGTGGGGGTCAGCGGGTGCTATTCGGATTGGCGGATGGTGACTAGTGGAGTGCCCCAGGGGTCGGTGCTGGGGCCTCAGCTTTTTACCATTTATATAGATGATCTGGAGGAGGGAACCGAGTGTAGGGTGTCGAAATTTGCTGATGACACCAAGATTGGGGGAACGGCAAATTGTGCGGAGGGTGGGGAGAGTCTGCAGAAGGATCTAGATAGGCTGGGCGAATGGGCCAGGAAATGGCAAATGGAATTTAATGTTGGCAAGTGTGAGGTGGTCCACTTTGGTAGGAATAATGGTAGGAAGGACTATTACTTACGTGGCGAAAAACTGCAGCAGGCGACGGCGCAGAGGGACCTCGGGGTCCTTGTGCATGAGTCGCAAAAACCCAGCTTGCAGGTGCAGCAGGTGGTCAGGAAGGCGAATGGGATGCTGGCCTTCATAGCGAGGGGGATTGAATATAAAAGTAGGGAGGTCTTGCTGCAGCTGTATAGGGCATTGGTGAGGCCGCAGCTGGAGTACTGTGTGCAGTTTTGGGCGCCGCACCTGCGCAAAGATATTTTGGCCTTGGAGGGAGTGCAGAGGAGGTTTTCTAGGCTGATACCAGAGTTGAGGGGGTTGAGCTATGAGGAGAGGCTGAATAAACTAGGCTTGTACTTGTTAGAGTTTAGAAGAATGAGGGGAGATCTCATTGAGATGTATAAGATGATGAATGGGATGGATAGGATAGAGGTGGAGAGACTCTTCCCGCTCAAAAAAGACAGTAGGACTAGGGGGCACAGCCTCAAGATAAAGGGGGGGGGCGGTTTAGAATGGAGTTGAGGAGGAACTTCTTCACTCAAAGGGTGGTGAATCTCTGGAATTCTCTGCCCGTTGAAGTGGTGGAGGCTGCCTCGCTAAATATTTTTAAGACGCGGGTTGATGGGTTTTTGATAAGAGAGGGGATTAAGGGTTATGGGGAGAGGGCGGGAAAGTGGAACTGAGCCATGACAGATCAGCCATGATCTTATTGAATGGCGGGGCAGGCTCGAAGGGCTAGATGGCCTACTCCTGCTCCTATTTCTTATGTTCTTATGTAAGTCTTCTTTTGTATTTTCTTATGCCAGGCAGCATCATGAATCTCTGAATTGTGCTTTCTATTGACTCCAAGAGTGATCTTACTACGGTTTTAGCATCAGAGTTTTACAGCATGGAAACAGGTCCTTTGATGCAACTTGTCCATGCCCAGTTTTTACCATTAACCTAATCCCAATTGCCCAACTTTGGCCCATATCCCACTATATTAATCTTACCCATGTAATTGTCTGAATGCTGTATTACTACCACTGCCAGCTCATTCCAGACACTCACCACGTGTGTGAAAAAATTGCCCCTCTGGACCCATATGACTATAAGACATAGGAGCAGAATTAGGCCACTCAGCCCTTCAACTCTTTTGTAACTCTCCCCTCTCACCTTAAATCTATGCCCTCTGGTTTTAGACTCCCCTACCCTTGGGAAAGGATTTTGACTATCTACCTTATCTATGTCCCTCTTAATTTTATAGACCTTATAAGGGCACCCCTAAGCTTCCCACACTCCACAAAAACAGTTGCAGTCTAGCCAGCTTCTCCTTATAACTCAAACCTCCAGGTCTTGGTAGCATCCTTATAAATTTTTTCTGCACTCTTTCTAGATTAATAATATCCTTTCTATAATAGGGTGACCAGAACTGTACACAGTATTCCAAGTGTGGCCTTACCAATGTCTTGTACAACCCCAACTCCTATATTCAATGTTCTGACCAATGAAACCAAACAGGCTGAATGCCTTCTTCACCACCCTGTCCATCTGTGACTCCAATTTTAAGGAGCTATGAACCTGTATCCCTGGATCTTTCTGTTCTATAACTCTCTCCAATGCCTGCCATTAACTGAGTAAGTCCTGCCCTGGTTCGATCTACCAAAATGTTTTCTACAGAGATCCAACATGGATCTTGACTTTTGCATGTGCCTCTCGCCATGAAACCCCATATTTCAGTAGCTTTTTCTATGGCCTTATTCCCCCTTAGATGATGCTTCTTCAATGCTTCTCTCCTGTTGTCCAGCTTGGGTGGGACTGCTCGCACCTTATTTCATACTCATTTATCCAATCATATTCAAAGCATCGCTTGGAATCACTTCTCTTTTTGCTAGTGCACCATGACCTTTGATGTCCCCCAAGGATCAATCCTTGACTCCACCTATTCTTCATCTATATGCTGTCCCTTGGTGAAAGCAGAGTATGCTGTACACTGATAACGCTCAACTCTACCTCACCATCATCTCTTTCAAATCTTCCATTATTACTAAATTATCCAACTGAATCTGGTATCTAGTTCTGGATATATTACTGGCAACAGTATTTGATACTAAACAAATCTGTTTGTAACAATGTTGTCATATTTGACCCCAAGATGAGCTTCTAGTCACATATTCATGCCATCACTAAAACCGCCTATTTCCACTCTGTAACATTGCTTGACTTCACCCTGTTTCAGTTCATCTAATGCTGAAACCCTTATTAATGAATTCATAACCTAGAGGGTGGAATTTTATGAGAATTTTTTTAGAAGTGTCCAGCCCAATCTTATGCACTCAGTCTTTGAAAATATGGACTAGGCCATTTCTAGCCACTTGAGGCAATGGGTGGGGCTTAACTCGCCAGACAGTCTGCAGCTCAGATTGGAGCCACAAACTGCACATGTGCAGAAAAAGCTAAAAATAAAGCAGCTCTCCTGACGGAGCACCCCCCACCAAATACAGCCTTCTCCTGGCCCCCACAGACATCAGACACACCCCCTCCCACATTACTGACCCCTTTATCCTCCTCACCCTCCCCCCTCCCCCAAATGGTCTTGCATTTGGCCCCCTCATCACCACCCCATCCCCCAGCCTTAATGCCTGACTAACATGACCTTCTCTCTCCCCCGCCCCTGATCATTACAGAAGCGCAAATCTTCTCCCCCTCATCAGCACACTCGCAAGTGCCAACTTGGCTTCCCCTCCATGGTAACAAGGCAAACTACATTAAATTCACTGGAATGCGCTAATGGGTGTGTGATTCACCCAAACTGCCTGCAGCTGATCTGCCCTAAGAAAGGACCGCTCCATAAAAACCCCAAAGATGGAAAGGCAGGCAGTGCAGGAAGAAATGGCCTCCAGGAAAACAGCTGCCCAATTTTCTGATGCTGACCTGACCAGGTTGCTGGAGGCAGTGGAAGGCAGGACACCCTCTTCCCCCAGCAGGATGCCGCCCCAGGGGAAGGGATAGAAACGCAGCCTGGAAGGCAGTGGCAGCGAAAAACTGAATGACCTAATCCAGGCAGAAAGGGTGAGTGTTTAACCTCATCTAGCATCTTCCCCCAAATGACCCCCAGATCCCCCCACCCTCAGCACCTTGCATGCTTCCAATTCCTGACCACCCCACGCCCCCTCCCAAGCACCTCCCTTCTCTCCCAAAAGAATATCACAGTGCTTGCTCTCTGAGGGTCACCCCTGATACCCTCCAGGACTTGTGCCATCAGATTTTACATGGCTCCTTCTGACCCCTCAGGAGAAGAATGCCCATAATCACAGATGAGGGCAAAGAAACGAGGTGGTGAGTCTGAGATTTGGGTCCTCACCCCTTTGAAGAGTCGGCGCTGCAGCTTGTGGGAGAGGAGGGCCTATGGACCATTAGTGACAGCATGGTCGGGCTGGAGCATAGAAGTGAGCACCTGCCAACCCGCCACTCGGAAAAATCTCAAGTTGCATGCAGCCCTTGCACTTAACCTTGTGTCCTGTGTTGCAGGAAGTGAGCCCGACATGCCCAGGCCATGTGGGATCACTGCTCCTCACTGCTGCTCCTACCCAATCTGACCCTGACAGTTCAGAAGGGTCCTCAGGATAAGCTGACGGAGGGACCCCTGAAGCCAGCACCAGTTTTTGCGTCAGCTTCCACCTCACAATTCACCATCCCAGAGACTCTGACACTGGTGGGTCAAGTTAGTGGCAAGGCATCTGGGTCACTCCCTGGTGCACACGATACATGTGCTGACGTACAGCGGGTGGAAGAGGGAACGTCTGAGGCCTTTGGCCTGCTGGAGGCGAGGACTCAGCTAGCTCCAGGCTATATGCTGGGCCTCAAGATTACTTCTCCCTCAGCTGTTGGAGATGCAGCAACTGAGCCAGGAATGCAGGAGGGGATGACAGCAACCCTGGACCGATTGTGACACTGTTGGAAGCAGTCCAAAAGCTTTCAGATGGACCAACTATTGCCTGTCTTGCATGGTTCCCAGGCCAACACTGCAAGGATGGCATCTGTGGTGGAAAGCCTGGGGCAGACGATCCTCACCTTGAGTGACAGGGTCCAAGTGATGGGAGTCACAGCAAGCAATGGCGGAGTCCCAGAAGGCCACGGTCAAGTCACACCGGGCCACAGCTGAGGGCCTCAACAAGCGAAGATTCTGTGGCCCATGGCTGAGAGGCTCAGGAGCATGCAGGCGACCCAGTGGTACATTGCTGAGACACAGCGGGTTATGGCTGCAGCCCTTGAGAACGTGGCCCATTCACAGAGGGTCATGGCTGAAAGGCTGCAGAGCATGGGGCCAATCTCAACAGACATTTGCTGCTGCCATTGACAGGTGGCCCTTGACTCAGAGGACCATCGCAGAGGGCTCGGCTACTATGGCAAGAACGCAGGTGGTCCTCCAGGTCTGGCAGGGCCAGGTGATCCCAGAGCTTCTGAAGCTCACTGCAGGAACACCGCCATCCAATTGTGTGACCCAGGGGCCCACAGGAAACCAATGGGAGGAAGTAAGGCCTTCCAACCAGGAGACTCTGGCTCTGGATACGCCTTCTCACTCCCCCCTTCCTGACACTGGGGCATCTTAGGGCAGTGGGATGAAGAAAGTGCGATGGATACTTCCCTGCCACCTAGAAGCTGGCCAGGGCCCTCAAGGTCCAGATCCTCCATAGCTCAATCACCAAGGGCATCACAGGCCACGCTGCGCAGTAGGCGACTGGCCACCTCAACCTCCGATGTACATCTTGGGGAGACACCGAGTGGTGTGGAGGTAGGCCACATAAAGGTAAGAAGTTATAGTGACACTAAGATGACAGGTGAAGGGCACTAGTTCGATAGAATATTTAGGCACTTGAGAGTCTTACATTCGCGTCTTTGTATTTTCATTTACTTTTATTGGCACCAATAGATGTTATTTCACCCCACAGCTGTGACTAATTTGTCTCTGATTAGCCTCTAACAGGAATGTACTTACCCCACCAGTTACTGGAGGGACCCTGCATGTTGATGTTAGTGGGGCAAGGCCCTCAGTGCACTGCAACTGTGAAAATCAAGGCACTCAAATAATTCACTGGCTATAGCAGGTGGCATGCATTGGCAGCAACTTACAAATCTGTCATGGCATCCCCAGCACCCAGGAGAGATTCCCTCCTCCTCCACATCTGACACCACCCTATCTGTCCCAAGGCCCTGCATAGGAGTTTAGAGCTCTCTCACCCACCACTCATATGGACCCAGGTGCCAGCATGTTTGCAGAGCTGAGATAAGTGTCAGACTAGTTTGCACCAGGACATCATCACAATGGCGCATGGCGAGTTGTCATCACCCTCTTGCCTGCCACACAAACTCACTAACACAGAGTACCCTGGCCCACCATTCTGGTGTTACAATGTTGCAGGAGAACATAGGACTGCATGTGGCTGGGGTAGGAGATGGAACTCATGTCGGGCAACACAGACCCCTCGTGACCAAAGCACGTGGTGATCAGGGCCTCCCTCGCTGCCCTCGCATGCTTGACCCATGGATAGTGGATTTTTTTTAGTGGCATAAAGGATAGTGAAGAAGGTTATTGAGGATTGCAGTGGGATCTTGATCAATTGGGCCAGTGGGCTGATGACTGGAAGATGGAGTTTAATTTGGATAAATGTGAGGTGGTGCATTTTGATAGATCAAACCAGGACAGGACTTACTCAGTTAATGGTAGGGCACTGGGGAGAGTTACAGAGCAAAGAGATCTAGTGTACAGGTTCAAAGCTACTTGAAAGTTGAGTCACAGGTGGACAGAGTAGTGAAGAAAGCATTTGGTATGCTTGGTTTCATTGGTCACAATACTGAACACAGGAGTTAGGACGTCTTGTTGAAGTTGTACAGGACATTGGTAAGGCCACACTTGGAATACTGTGTACAGTTCTAGTCACCTTATTATAGAAAGGATATTTTTAAACTACAAAGAATGCAGAAAAAAATTTACAAGGATGCTACCAAGACTTGATGGATTGAGTTGGAAGGAGAGGCTAGCTAGACTGGGACTTTTTCCTCTGGAGCGTAGGAGACTGAGGGGTGATCTTATGAACATCTATAAAATAATGAGGGGCAAAGATCAGATAGATAGTCAATATCTTTTCCCAAAGGTAGGGGATTCTAAAACAAAAGAGCATAGCTTTAAGGTGAGAGGGGAGAGATACAAAAGGGTCCAGAGGGGCAAATTTTTCAGACAGAGAATGGTGAGTGTCTGGAACAAGCTGCCAGAGGTAATAGTAGAGGTGGATACAATTTTGTCTTTTGAAAAGGTTTTAGACAGTTACATGGGTAAAATGGGTATAGAGGGATATGGGCCAAATGCGGGCAATTGGGACTAGCTTGGTGGTTAAAAACAAAGGGGCAGCATGGACAAGTTGGGCCAAAGGGCCTGCTTCTATGCTGTAAATCTCTATGACTTTATGCTGCCACCAGCCCTCCAGTGCCTGAGTGGTGTTGCTCGTTGTCCTTCTCTTCCTGCAGCCCAGGCTCCCTGCTGGGCCTGATCCAGGTCAAAATTAATATACTAGCATACAGAGTATCTGTGACTTTCCTCACAGACTTGTGAATGGATGATTGTGAAATGCCACAAAGGTCTCCACTGGCAGTCTGGAAGGACCTCAGTGGTGTAAAAGTTTAAGGTGGCCATCAATTTCGCAGTCACCAGAAGTGGCTGCCACCCATGCCCTGAGATGCCAAGTCCCACAACAAATGGCACAGGTATCCAACTATCTCCTTTTGGAGCTAGAGCCGTCAACGATATGTGATGTCCGACAGTTGCTTCAAGGACACTCGCATGCGAATGGGGGCCCCGTCCTGTCTCTGATGGCTCACTCCCTCTCCTCTTGCAAGTGATAAAGCCTGGGCCTCCTCTACCCACAATTCATTCTCCTGCTCCTCCTCCTTAGCTCCAGCAGCAACCAAAAAGACAACAAGATCAATTGTTTGCATTGCAAAAACCATCTTGTCAATCTGAAGTGGGGGGGGTGTGGTTGGGGAAAGGGAGAATCAGATGGCAAGGTTAAAGAACTCTGCTCATCCCCAACCCAGCAACACGTACTTCCTCTACAAACATCCCCCCACCACAGCCCCTCAGCAATACACATTCCCTGTATCTTCCCCAAAGCCCCTCAGCAGCACACTCTACCCATAACAACCCCACAACCCCCCCAGAAACACACACTCCCCAAAGCCCCCAGAATGGCAACACAGTACCTCCCCCCACTCACGGATAAACACCCAGAACCCATGCGGTAGTGGGCACAGACAGTGTTGCTTGATAAGTCCTGAGGCTGCAGCACTGCCACTTCAGAGAGTTCCCAGCCCACTCCTCACCAGCAACAGTGCTTGCTGCTGCTGGCACTAGGACCCAGAATCAGTATTAAGACCCAAGTTCAGCACTCAGACCTGGGTCCATTCTGAGAGTCCAAAGTCAGACACCATGAGCAACAAAAGTCTCCCACCTTCCCACATATTCACAAGCCCCTCCAACCCTGAAATGCAACATGGCCTCACAAAATAACACCTCACTGAGCAGCATTGAGCAGTTTGAAAGCAGAAACTTACCCCTTTGCTCACCCTCACAGCTCAGGCGCCTGAATCTGACTTTTATACTTGAGTTGTCTTCCTGACTGATGCGGCTGCAGTGAATGAGGTTGTTAAGGCAGGTGAGCTGAGACAATTGGGGGTGAAGCTCACTAATGCCTTGTAATGAATGCAATAAAATGCAAATTGATGATTCATCCATTTTGGGTGAGTCCTGATCATGCTGATTATTTTTTCTTGGTAAACTTGGAATGAGCATGAAAACAGGCTACATTCCTGCTAGCTGCATCACACCCAATTTTATGATTCTTTCCCGCTGCAAAACAGGCACAAAGCGGTCATAAATTCCACCACTAGTCTTGACTATTCCAATGCATTCTGGGTTGGTTGCTCACATTCTATCCTCTGTAAACTCAAGGCCATCTAAAACTCTGCTGCCTTGCCCTGGTCTTAATACATACCAAATCTCCTCCATGCCTTAATTTTAAAATTCCCATCCTCGTTTTCAAATCCTACCATGCCTTCACTCCTCCCCAGCTTCTTTTAGTTCCACAATCTTCCAAGATATCTGATTATCTAATTCTGGTATCATGAACATTCCTAATTTTAATCGCTCCACCATTAGTGGCCATGCCTTCAGTTGCTTTGGTCCCAAACTCAGTATTTCATTCCACACCTCTCTTTTCTCCTTTAAGGCATTCCCTTCTTAGATATCACCCGCGAGCAAGCTTTTGGCTGAATATTTCCTTACGAACTTGGTATTACACCTTGTTTTAAAAAGATCCTGTGAAGGGCCTTGGGACGCTTTATCACATTAAAAGGTGATATATATACCAACATAAGTTGACATTGTGAACGTGAAGTGAACCCCAAAATCTGTCTGCTCATAACATCAACCAATGTTCCACTAAATTACATCTGTTCAGTTTTGTTTAAATCAAAACAAATCACCTCATGTTTATCCACAATGACACTCACCTGCTTTTTTTTAGTCCATTATTTTTTTTCCGAATGTAAACATTCTCACACTTACACCAAATTCCCACGGTACATAAACATTCACTTTTGTACACCCATTTGAAGGAAATGGGAAATCAAAACTTCATTTCCACATTTCATTGACGTGAAGGTGAAATTTCAGCTCAAGCCTTCCCCCTTCCTCTTTTATAAACTATAACACCACAGCGCAGATGTGTTTTATGTAAATTCATTGTTTATACAGCTATCTCAATCATTGCTCTGCCTTCCCTTCCTTTTCCCTTGAAGGATATGCAGACCCAGGGTGCTTGCACCTTCTGTTATATCTCCCAAGGGAACTTAGTATGAAGTTATTCAGGTAATCAAAGCTATTTTTCTGTAGGGCAAATTGTTAACCAGAGATTGAAGCTGAGACTGGGGCTAAGAATATTACATTGAGAGGGCAGGTTGAATAAACTTGGCTTGAATTTATTTGAATACAGTAGATTGTTTTGTCATCTGATCAAGGGGGCTAAGACATTAAAAGGATTTGGTAGGTTGCATAAGAACAACAAATTTCCTCACGTTGGGCATAATTTTAAATTAGAATTCAGTAGCAAAATCAGGGGAAACATTTTGCACAATAAGGATAGAAATCTAGAAGTTTCTCAAAAGGCTGTTGATGCTGAATCAATAGAAGTTTCTAGGACATTTTTTGTTGTGTTATGATATCAAAAGACATAGAGCAAAGGAAAGAAGATGGAGTTGAGATGCTAAATGGTTCAAGCAGCTAAATGACCCTATCCTCTTTCCAATTGTTCTCTCGTCTGCATGTCTTGGCTATTTGTTGTTTTAAGCACTCTGCCACAGAGATCAGGAATGTCTAAGGTTTTGTTGCTGGTCTCTGTTCTTTAGCTGTCAATACGTTCATTACAAATGCTCTTCAGGAAAAACTGAAAAAGTTATTTTGGATTTTGTAGTATTTGCAACTATGTTAAGAATCAAAACTGGGAAAATAGCAAACTGCTTCTATAATAGGCTTTGTGTGACCATAACAGAGAATCCAACATTGGAAGGCAGTACAGCAATGAATTAGGGCCCTAGCATGATTTCATTGGTTATGAATTCTTGCTTGCAGGCCTCTCAAATTTCAAGACTTTCCAGTAATGGCAGTAAACCTCAACCACCAGAATTGAGTATCAAAAATTGGAGGCAGCGAGCTGTGCATGACTTTCTAGTGAGTACCCCAATTTCCAATATTGATTTCAAATGGATGAGGCTCACTGACAAGGGTGTCACACCAAAAATGAACATTACTGTGTTCTCAATCCTGCTCACATTGTGATTAACAAGTGTGCAGCAGAGACCATGTCCCAGCAGGTAAAGTCAGACAATCCCTAATAACCAACAAGCAGACAATAAAACCAAGAAGCCAAAAAGACCAAGACTGATCCAAAACTCATTTCAACATAGATAAATGTCTTTTATTAAAAGAGTGAAAAGCATTAAAACAGTTTAAACTTGTAACCTGTGTCAATGCAAGTAAGTCTGGGTTACAATACAATACAGAATAAGGCCAGAATGGTCTATGCCTAAGCTCCACACCAGCCTCTTCCCACCCTCCTTCACCTTATCAGCCTGTCCATCTACATATTTCTCCCTCACGCACTTATCTAGTTCCTCCTTAAATGCCGCTCACCTCAACCTCCCTACGTGGTAGCATTTGCTAATCAACATCTAGATAAAGAAGTTTATTTTGAATTCTTTAATTGAATGTGACCCATTATTTACAGCTAACAATTCACTAGACCCCATCACAGTAACAAAGCCACTGCAATTTCATAGGAGCAATAAGGCGGCAAATTATCAAGATGATATTCACTAAAATGACTGTTGACTGAATGTTTAGTGCGCTGAACATTCAGTGCTAATTATTAAAGAAAATTGTTTTCCAGGTTGTTGTTGTGGGTCAACATTATGATCAACTGTTTGTTTACTGATAGCTGGTGGGAACTGTGATGGTGAAGGGGAGCCCTTCGTTTTCAGTTTTAAAATTGAAGATAAGATCTGACTTATTGTTAGTTCCTTAATGCTTTTGGAGCACGACACTTGCATTGGTGTCCAATTGGCAGATGTACTGTACTGGGATTAATAGCAGTAATGTGCAGTGTGACAGTGCTCTCTTATAACACACAGACTTTTATCGGGCTGTGGTTTCCCTACATAATGAGCACAAAGAGCAAATGTGGTGCACAAGCTGATTGCTTTCCTGCAGGGAAAATAAATGAATAGTTGGTGAAACAACAAAGCTTAGTTAACTCTTCATTTCCCATTTTAAATCTTTATCGCCAGACAGCAGTCTGCAAAATACGCTGAGTAATAAAGAGTTATCAAATATTTGGGAAATAAGGAAATTTAGGCTTACAGCTTGCACAAAACAGATTATTTGATCATTGTCATATTGCGGTTTGTGGGAATTTGTTGCATGCAAACTGGTTGCAGCATGTCCTACATTTTAAAAATTACTACACTTTAAAAAGTACTTAATTGGTTGTAAAGTGCTTGAAACACCTGATGCTCATGAAAAACGCTTTATAAATGTACATCAACTTTTTTCTTTTTGTGCTTTATTCTGTCGATTTTCTCCTGCCTACTCAGCATACTTATTTGAACCTTAACCTTTATGTCTCTTTATTTATCATTCTCATATCAGACTACTAATGTTGTCAACTAACTAGCAACTAGCCAAGGTTCAAACAGTGAAGCCTATCGACAAAACAGGACAGTATCAACAACACATGACAGCAACACTATCAATAATACAGGATAGCAGCATCACTCAACAGAGCAGGACAGCAGGGCTCATTAACAGCACAAAATAATACTACCAATTGATTGTGAAAAATATCTGTCAACAAACCATTCTCTTGTTTCACAGATGGTGTAACTGAAGAGCCATTTCTGGAATGACATACTGCCACTGACAAAGCCCTCTTTATTTTTGTCAAATAGGGATGAAAATGTTCCAAACTCCAGGTCCTTAATTCATGAGGAGACCTTGAAAGTAGGATTGATGCTGACCCATTGACAAAGTGCCTGACCACTTCTGCAATTCAGGAAAGGGTTTTGAGTAAATGTTTTTGATGCATTTGGAACAGCTATCTTCTGACAGGGAAATGGGGAGGAGGGGACGAATTTCCCTGCAGTATTTTGTCAAAGATCAGCAACACCAACCCACCCTCCCGTACAAACCTTCATTATAATTATTTTGTTTTACAGAATGCTATTGTCTGCTTCTGCTGATCATAAATTGAATCAATTGTTCTTTATTAACTACTTTGTGAACTGATCTTTCAATGCAAAAACATCCAGCTTTAAGGACAACTCTGAAAGAAATCACGTATTTCAATAATTGAATTTATTATAGGTCTACTCTTGAATGCATTACAAGGCTGAGAGAAAGAGAAAACCACTAAAATCCAGGTTTTGCCCCAATTAATTAAGGAAAGCCAAAATAGATTTATTAAGGAACAAATCATGTTTAACTAAATTGATGAGCTTTTTGGTGAGTTAAGGGAGGGTTAATAAGAATAGTGTGGGTATGTGGTGTACCTGGGCTTTCAAAGGGTATTTAGTAAAGTGCTACATGATAAAGTGCCACGTCATAGTCTTGCCAGCAAAGTTGAAGCCCATAGAAGAAAAGGGACAGTGGCATCTTGGAGCTGGCAAAGTGACCGGAAACATTAATGAAGAACAGTTATTTTTTTCCAGAATGGAGGAAATGCGGGCCCCATTGTACTAGGATAACTATTTTTCTTGATCTATATAAATGACCTAGATTTGAAAGCATTGTGAACTGTGAGGAGGACAATGATAGACCTCAAGAGGGCAAAGATTGGCTGGTGGAATAAAGACACCTTCCTTCTTGTCCTTTTTGGCTTTTCCCAGTTACATGGGGCTACTACAATGCTGGTTGATCGCACATTTGTATAAACCATCATTTTCTGGATTTTGTGGATGATTTTATAGCCAGGTGCCCTACCTGCCACAAACCCTCTCCATTTATCCAGACAAAGGGGACTGGCATCAATATACATTGGTTTGCCTGTATCAGTGGCTGGGTTTTTTTTATAGCCAACAAGTCTTGTGGTGGGACTTGAACCCAGCTCTTCTGATTCTGATACAAGGGAACTACCCATTGAGCCACACTAGTTCCCTCAATAGTTGAATGGAAAGACACATGGAGGAATAATTTTAACACAAGGAAGTATGAAGTGGTATAGTGTGATGCAGAGAATGAGTAGAGGCAAAATAAGAGTACAAGTCTAAAAGAAGCACAACAGCAGAGGGACCTATGAGTATATGTGCAAAAATTGTTGAAGGTGAATACCAAGGAGTTTGCTACCATCCAGTACACAGTTTGATTATTGCCCAAAATCCCCCCACCCTCATCAACACTGAATTCAATATGCAACCAATCCACCACCAAAGCATTAAGGTTGCAGTATGTGAAGTTTACAAGTACACTGCAACAACTCAGCAAGATTATTTCAACAACACATGCGATTGCAACCATTACAATAAAGAATAGCAATGTTGTGGGAACACCATTCAATCCTAGTTCCCCTCTAAGTCCTACCATCAATAGAAAATGGAAAGAATTGTTTAATTTAGACAAATGCAAGATGATGCATTTTGGTAGATTGAATCAGGGCAAGACTTATCCAGTTAATGGTAGGGAAGAGTTACAGGACAAAGAGATCTAGGGGTACATGTTCATAGCTCCTTGAAAGTGGAGTCATAGGTAGACAGTGGTGAAGAAGTGGCATGCTTGGTTTCATTGGTCAGAACATTGAATACAGGAGTTGGAATGTCTTGTTGAAGTTGTATAAGACATTGGTAAGGCTACACTTGAAATACTATGTGCAACTCTGGTCATCTTATTATAGAAAGGATATTATTAAACTAGAAAAAGCGCTGAAAAGATTTACTAGGATGCTACCAGGACTTAATGGATTGAGTTATAAAGGAGAGGCTGGAGAGACGGGGCCTTTTTTCTCTGGGGCGTTGGAGGCTAAGGGGTGATCTTATAGAGGTCTATAAAATAATGAGGGGCACAGATCAGCTAGATAGTCAATATCTTTTCCCAAAAGTAGGAGAGTCTGAAACTAGAGGGCATAGGTTTGAAGTGAGAGAGGAGAGATACAAAAGTGTCCAGAGGGGCAATTTTTTCACACAGAAGGTGGTGAGTGTCTGGAACAAGTTGCCAGAGGTAGTAGTAGAGGCAAATACAATTTTGTCTTTTAAAAAGCATTTAGATAGTTACATGGATACAATGAGTATAGAAGGATATGGGCCAAATGCGGGGTTTTAAAAAAAAAGGCGGCATGGACAAACTGGGCCGAAGGGCCTGTTTCCATGCTGTAAACCTCTATGATTGTAATATCTGCAAAGCTCATTCACTTAATGCGGCAAATACCTGGAATAATGCAACTGATTGTTGAAAGGATGCTACTTCCCACAAGTGGGATGTTAAGTGCCATTACTGTAGACAGTTTGGTTTAGAAATGCTAGATGGATCTATACACCCTGACAAAGTAGTCAAACTCTAACCAAAATAGCATTCCATCATCTTGTTCAAAGATAATGTCGCCATCACTCCTTCCCCCCTCCACTCCACCCCTGGATCCCTGCAATTGCTTTATCACTTTGCAGGACAGCTGGAAGCGATGTACATTACATCATAAAAGTATATCAGAAACAGGGAGATGGAGTATGTTGCCACTATAGAAAACTCTCAAATTATAAACAGAAACACATTTTTGGCTGGAGTTTTCATTGGTGTTCTCTTGAACAACTGCTGTTCTCTAAGGATTCTTTCAAAAAATCTACTCCCTTATCTCTATCTCAAAGCAAAAAGTGACTAAATGGAAAATCCAAACGTGCATTCACTTACATTGCCTGCATCAACCCAGAGCATTAGATCTGGCAGCAAGCAGCTTACAGAGCAGTGAACACTTCCAAACAAAAATACGTTCAAATCTGATTAATCCAATGTCCGGTTGCTAACAGGGACATCTCAGGTCAGCTTCATAAAATACAAACTAACTAAGTTAGGAGCATTGCAAAATCACAAGTTATTTATAACTGAAGGAGACCGGTCAACATATCATCATTCACCCATCCAGAGGGATTCCAATATCACCATTATAGCATTGAATTGATTCTTGCATCCCTCAAGAAGATTGCCTGCTTTCTGAGCCAAATTTTTCAGGCCCTTCCCCCTCAAGAACTTAAAACATAATATTTCATCATTGGCTGCTTCAACCAAGATTGTGGCTGTGAATCAATGAAGTACAAGTTATTTTCTATTTCCTACCAAATAAAAAAAAATGCACATATAAAACTGTAAAACTGGAATTTCTTTGCTTCCTAATCATTTGATCAGTTTACATTATTTTGCATATTCTGCAATCTGGTCTCTGGCAACATGGATTTAAAATGGGCAATGAAGAGTTACATAAGCTCAATTTGGTTGCTTCACCAACCATATTTTTTTCTCTACCTGCAGGAAAATAATGTTTTCATTTTTCACAAATAGCAGTTCAAGAATAGTGACCACAGTTCAGCAAGGTTTATGGTACTGGTGGATAAAGAAAAGTGCAGTCCTTTTGTTAAGGTGCTAAATGGGGGAAGGATAATCACAACAATATTAGGCAGGAATTGAAGAGTGTAGATTGGGGGCAGATGTTTGAGGGCAAATATCTGGCATGTGGGAGGCTTTCACGTGTAAGCTGATAGGAATTCAGGACCAGCCCATTCCTGTAAGGATGAAGGATATATATGGCAAGTTTTGGGAACCTTGGATAACAAGAGATATTGTGAGCCTAGCCAAAGAGAAAAAGGAAACATTGGTCAAGGATAGGAGGCTGGGAACACACAAAGCAAGTGGGGAATACAAGGAAAGTAGAAATTCAAGCAAGGAGTAACGAGGGCCAAAAGGGGTCACAAAAAGTCATTGGCTAGCAGGATTAAGGAAAATCCCAAGGCTTGTTATACATATATGGAGCAAGAGGGTAGCCAGGGAGAGTGTTGGCCCATTCAAGGACAGGGGAGGGAATCTATGTGTGGAACCAGAGGAAATGGGCAAGCCATTGAATGAGTACTTTGCATTAACATTCACCAAAGAGAAGGACTTGGTGGATGATGAATCTGGGGAAGGGTGTGTAGATATTTTGGGTCATGATGAGAGCAAAAAGGAGGAGTATTGGGGTTCTTGAGAAACAGTAAGGTAGACAAGTCCCCAGAGTCTGATGGGACATACCCCAGAACACAGAGAGACAAGGGAGGATATTGCTGGAGCATTGAGAGAAATCTTTGTATTCTCACTGGCTAGAGGGGAAGTTCCAAAGGATTCGAGAATAGCCAATGTTGTTTCTTTGTTTAAGAAGAGTAGCAAGGATAATCCAGGTAATTACAGGCCAGCGAACCTTACGTCAGTGGTAGGGAAGTTATTGGAGAGGATTCTTCGAGGCAGGATTTACTCCCACTTGGAAATAAGTGGCCATATTAGTGAGAGGCAACATAGTTGTGAAGGGGAGGTCATGTATCACTAACTTGAACAAAATTTTTGAGGAAATGACGAAGACGATTGATGAGGGTAGGGCAGTGGATGTGGTCTATATGGGGACTTCAGTAAGGCCTTTGACTAGGTCCCTCATGGCAGAAGGTGAAGTTGCATGGGTCAGAGGTGAGTTGGCAAGATGGACACAGAGCTGGCTCGGTCATAGAAAGAAGTCTCACAACACTGGGTAAAAGTCCAACAGGTTTATTTGGTAGCAAACACCTCTAGCTTTTGGGGCTCTGCCCCTTTGTCAGGTGAGTGAGGAGTTCTGATCACAAACAGGGCATATATAGACACACATTCAGATAACAGAATACTGATTAGAATGTGAGTCTTTATATCTAATCAAGTCTTAAAGGTGCAGACAATGTGTTGCCTGTATTGAGAGCATTAGCTATGACGAGAGGTTGGAGAAACTTGGTTTGTTCTCACTAGAACAACAGAGGTTGAGGAGCAACCAGATAGAAGTCTACAAGATTATGAGGGGCGTGGATAGAGTGGATAGTCAGAAGGTTTTTCCCAGGGTAGAAGAGTCAATTACTAGGGGGCATAGGTTTAAGGTGCGCGGGGCAAGATTTAAAGGAGATGTACAAGGCAAGTCTTTTTACACAAAGGGTGATGGCTGCCTGGAATTCTCTGCCGAGGGAGATAGTAACGTTTAAGGGGCATCTTGACAAATACATGAATAGGATGGGAATGGAGGAATAGAGGGTCTTCGGAAGGGTAGGAGGTTTTAGTTCAATTAGGCAGCATGGTCAGTGCAGGCCTGGAGGGTCGAAGGACCTGTTACTGTGCTATAATTTTCTTTGTTCTTTGAAAGCTGTTGCCACTGCTCACACTTGCTCTCCCTGCTCATTATGTGGAAAATTGCAGTCTGACACAAGGCTGTATTACGCAGTGCGTTTTAGAAGTGTGCACTGTCACTCTGTACCTCTGCACCATCATCCAATGTTACTGCTATTAATCCCAGTGCAGTACATCTGCCCACTGATCTACCTCATGGTCCACAAGCACTGAAGAATTGATGATGTTTCAGACCTCTCTTCGGTTGCTTTCTTAAGTTTTTAATTTAAAACTAAAGGTTGTCTTTCACCATCACAGTTCCCATTAGCTATCAACAAACAATTGACCATAATGTTTATCCAAAGCAATAAGCTTGAAAATTTATTTTCAGATAACTAGCACTGAACATTCAGTGCACACTAATTTCATTGCATTATTAACTTTAATGAAAGTAAAATGGCTTGCTTTTATATAGCACCTTACATGACCACATGATTTCCCAAAGTGCCTTGCAGTCAGTTAAGTACTTTTGAAGTGTAGGAACAATTGCAATGCAGTAAACATGCCAGCCAATTTGCACACAGCAAACTTCCACAAACAGCAACACCTGGTGCTAATTGAGGGGTAAATATTGGCTAGGGTATTGGTGATAATTTCTTTGCTCTTCATCAAAACAGTACCCTGGACTCTTTTGCATCATCCAAGAGAATGAAAGATGGCACTTCTGGCAATGTAGCATTCCTGCAACCTGCATTGGAGTGCTAACCTTGATTTTTGTGCAAAAGTCCTGGCATGGAACTTGAACTCAGAACCTTTGGTCTCAGAGGCAAGTCTGTTACCAACTGAACCATGGCTAACACTAATATGTGGGTTCACACACAACGTAGGATATCACATAGAGTAAGTTACTTGCTGAAGCGCTATACGGGAAAGAGTAAGTTACAAAGAAACAGAAACATAGAAAAACTACAGCACAAACAGGCCCTTCAGCCCACAAGTTGTGCCGAACATGTGCCTACCTACTAGGCATACCTATAACCCTCTACCTTACTAAGTTCCATGTACTTTTCCAAAAGTCTCTTAAAAGACCTATTGAATCCACCTCCACCACCACTGCCGGCAGCCAATTCCACGCACCCGCCATCCTCCGAGTGAAAAATTTACCCCTGACATCTCCTCTGTACCCTAAACCTGTGTCCTCTTGTGGCAACCATTTCAGCCTCTGAGAATCCACTCAATCAATACCTCTCATCATCTTATACACTTCTATCAGGTCACCCCTCATCCTTCGTCTCTCCAAGGCCTATCCTCAGAAGGCACGTCACCCAATCCAGGCAACATCCTTGTAAATCTCCTCTGCACCCTTTCCATGGCTTCCGCATCCTTTCTGTGATGAGGTGACCAGACCTGAGCACAGTACTCCAAGTAGGGTCTGACCAGGGTCTTATCAGCTGCAGCGTTATCTCCCGACTCGTGAACTCAATTCCTCGATTGATGAATGCCAGTACACCATAGGCCTTCTTAACCACAGCCTTTACCTGTGAAGCTGCTTTGAGCGTCCTATGAACCTGGACCCCAAGATCCTTCTGATCTTCCACACTGCCAAAAGTCTTACATTTAATATTATAATCTGTCATCTTATTTGACCTGCCAAAATGAATCACCACACACTTATCTGGGTTGAAGTCCATCTGCCACTTCTCCGCCCAGTTTTGCATCCTATCAATGTCTCGCTGCAACTTCTGACATCCCTCCACACAATCCACAACACCTCCAACCTTTGTGTCATCAGCAAACTTACCAACCCATCCCTCCACTCCCTCATACATGTCATTTATAAAATCACAAAGACCAAGGGTCCCAGAACAGGTCCCTGGGGCACTCCACTGGTAACCGACCTCCATGCAGAAAAAAACTCATCTACAACCACTCTTTGCCTTCTGTGGGCAAGCCACAAAGCAATGTCCCCTTGGATCCCATGCCCCCTCACTTTCTCAATAAGCCTTGCACGGGGCACCTTATCAAACGCCTTACTGAAGTCCATATAAAGCACACCTACTGCTCTTCCTTCGTCAATGTGTTTAGACGCATTCTCAAAAAATTCTATCAGGCTCGTAAAGAATGATCTGCCTTTGACAAACCCATGCTGACTATTCTTGATCATACTATTGGCGTTTATTGGTAGGGGGATTGAATTTAGGAGTCGCAGCGTTATGTTGCAACTGTACACAACTCTGGTGCGGCCGCACTGGAGTACTGTGTGCAGTTCTGGTCCCCACATTACAGGAAGGATGTGGAGGCTTTGGAGAGGGTGCAGAGGAGGTTTACCAGGATGTTGCCTGGTATGGAGGGGAGGTCCTATGAGGAGAGGCTGAGGGATTTGGGGTTGTTTTCGCTGGAAAGGCGGCGGCTAAGAGGGGATCTTATTGAAACATATAAGATGATTAGAGGTTTAGATAGGGTAGATAGTGATAGCCTTTTTCCTCGGATGGAGAAATCTAGCACGAGGTGGCATGGCTTTAAATTAAGGGGGGGTAGTTATAGGACGGATGTCAGGGGTAGGTTCTTTACCCAGAGGGTGGTGAGGGATTGGAATGCCCTGCCTGCTGCAGTTGTAAATGCGCCTAGTTTGGGGGCGTTTAAGAGATCCGTGGATAGGTTTATGGACGAAAAGGGATTGGTTTAGGTTAGTGGGTCATTGTTTTGTAACTGGTCGGCGCAACATCGTGGGCCGAAGGGCCTGTTCTGCGCTGTAATGTTCTATGTTCTATACTTCTCCAAATGTTCATAAATCCTGTCTCTCAGGATCTTCTCCATCAACTTACCAACCACTGACGTTAGACTCACTGGTCTATAATTTCCTGGGCTATCTCTTCTCCCTTTCTTGAATAAAGGAACCACATCCGCAATCCTCCAATCCTCCAGAACCACTCCCGTTTCCACTGATGACGCAACGAACATCGTCAGAGGTTCAGCAATCTTCTCCCTCGCCTCCCACAGTAACCAGGGGTACATTCCATCCGGTCCCAACGACTAATCTAACGATGTTTTTCAAAAGCTCCAACATATCCTCTTTCTTAATGTCTACATACTTGAGCTTTTCAGTCTGCTGTAAGTTTGCACAACAACCACCAAGGTCCTTTTCCACTGTGAATACTGAAGTAAAGTATTCATTAAGTATCTCTGCAATTTCTACTGGTTCTATACAAACCTTCCCACCGTCACACTTGATAGGTCCTATTCCTTCACGTCTTATCCTCTTGCTCTTCACATACTTGTAGAATGCAATTGCTGGCTACACCATCCCCACTTATTCTTGAGAAGGTGGGGCTGAGCCACCTTCTTAAAGCATTGCAGTTCATATGCCATTAGGGAGAGAGTTCTAAGATTTTGACACAGTGACAGTGAATGAACAGCGAAATAGTTCCAAGTTAGAATGGAATGTGGCTTTGTGGGAACTTGTAGGTGGTGGTGTTCCAATGTACCTGCTGTCCTTGTCCTTCTAAGTGGTGGAGGTTGGGGATTTGAAAGATGCCATCAGAGGATACTTGGTGAGTTCTTGAAGTGCATCTTGTAAATTATACACACTGCTGCCACTGTGCGTCAGTGGCGAAGGAAGTGAATGTTGAAGGTGGTGGATGGAGTGTCAATCAATGGGCTGCTTTGCCCTGGTCGGTGATGAGTTTCTTGAGTGTTGTTAGAGCTGCAATCAACCAGGCAAGTAGCAAGTATTCCATCACACTCTTGTCTTATGCTTTGTAGATGGTGGACAGGCTTTGGGGGGTTAGGAAGCAAGTTACTTTCCACAGAATTCCCAGCCTCTGACCTGTCATGTAGCCAGTGTTTATACATCTGGTCCAGTTCAGTCTCTGGTCAATGGTAACCCCAAGATATTAATACTGGGGAATTCAGTGATGGCAATACCATTGAAGAGAAAATGGTTAGATTCTCTCTTCTAGGAGATGGTCATTGTCTGGCACTTGTGTGGCATGAGTTGATCAAAATTAGCTGGGTTTCTTCAGAACACAAGTACAGATAGTTAAAATACTGGGCAGAGCATTTAGTTTGTAAATTATTGGATGACGCAAGGATTAAATAAGGTCTGACTTCTCCTTCTTCCCTAGACTTGAATTTCACATGTAGGTCTACATTAGAGCACTCTGATTATACCTCACAAGGTGCTCCAGCCATGAGTTCAGAATATTCACATTTCATGGAACTGATCTCCTGTCAAGATCAGATTCTCCTTGATGCCACTGAAAGCAACTAGAATTCACTCAGCAACACAATTCCAGTGACAAACAACACTTACACCGAAGTTTTTTCATTTCAATTCTTCAGTTAGTATGTGTAAACAAGGACTGTATAACTTAAATTCCACTTACAGCATGAATTCTGACTCATGTTTGATCTTTTGTGTGATATAAAGTGGATCCCATTGGCTCTTTAGATTTAGGGGATACATAACAGTCATGACAGTATTTGCAGCTCATCTTATTCCATCACCAAGGGGGTAGGAGTGCTAATATTTAGCAGATTCAAAGATGGCTGCATTCAGCCTCCTATTCTGCATGGGTTAAAGTTATCTTTTAGCTGCATACCATAGTCTGCAGCTCATGGATATTAAACTCTATACAAATTTGTACATCTCCAGTACAAAGACACTGGGTTAGATGAATGAAAAAGGTAGGAGGAGCATTAACCAGCACAGACCAGTTAAGCTGAACAGCTTGTTTCTGTGATGTAAATACAAGGAAATAATATGCAAAACAAGTTCAGGTGCAAATGTAGGTAATTCGCTCACTCTAAATAATTTATTCACAAATTAAATGGGAGTAAAGTCTATTTTTATAAAGCTTGATTTCTATTGCTAGCAATCTCGAATTACATTTCAGCACAATAAACATACAAATCAGATAGAATTGCCAGTTTCAACACTTATTTAAATGTCATAAAAGTCACCTGAAAAGCCATGGAATTGGCAGCAGCCAGGAACATCCTCAATGGCAGCTTTGCCTTGTAAGATCGGTGGCTCCATAAACGATGCGCACCAGCTGTCACTCCGAGAGCCGTAACTAAGAAACAAACATAAGCTGTGGAAAAACACAATAACTTGGATTAGTACCATGGCACAATACTTTCCTGTCTGTGCAGCTGGGATGTGCCATCAATGATGCAAAGTGAGTTCTATACCTTCATTTGTCCTTTTTAACCAAAATCATTGTTCCCCCACATTGGATCCTGTACAGCAGTATACTGTGTTACTCAAAGAGGAGCATTCTTGACCTCAAGAGATAATTGCCACTTGAGTAAAGAGTGTTACTGAGATGATGGTTGGGTCAGAATTCATACTGCAAACAGGAGGGATGTCTTTTTTTTAATTCATTCTTGTGGATGTGGTCAGTACTGGCTGGGAGAGTATTTATTGCCCTTGAACTGAGTGACTCGCTCAGCCATTTCAGAGGACAGTTCAGAGTCAACTTAATTCCTGATCCCTAAAGGACATCCATGAACCAACTGGGTTTCTTTTAATCACAAAAAACAATGGCTTCATGGTCATCATTAGACTTTACAATCTAGATTTCTACTGAATTCAAATACACCATCTACCATGGTGAATTTGAACCCATTATTTGCTGATGATTGGGATGAAATTAATCATGGGCAATTGCATAAAATGGTATTAACTAAATGGGAGGCTGTTTTATACATACCTGATTTTTTTTCAGTTGCCCATGTAAATGCATAGCAAGGTTTCTGCAGATGTATCTCAGAAGCAGCGCAAATGATTGAGGAATATCATGTAAAAACTGAATGAATCCAATCTGCATAAATTTCTTTGTTGTAAAAATGATATGGTATTGTGTCTTACACTATAACTGCATTGACTTATTCTAGGAAATTCCAGGGATGTCAGAAATTTTACAATGTAAGAGCTAATTGATTTGAAAAATCACTTACTGACAGATGTATTTGCTCTGCACTTTGCATTAATTCATGTTCTATTTCGGACAATTTCTCCATACACTGTCTCTCCAGAATGCCAACAAAATCAAAACACTGCAGATGTTGGAAATCTGAAGTAAAACAGAAAATGCTGGAAAAACTCAGCAAGTCCAGCAGTATCTGCCCATGATCTAAAACCTGAACTCTGTTTCTGTCTGCACCAAGGCTGCCAGACCTGTTGAGTATTTCCAGCACTTTTTGTTTCTCCAGAATGTCAATATTATTTGAAGCATAGAAAGTAAGTTGGCAATCCTAAGACTCTGTAACTGAACTTAAATGTGCACTTATTTATTAAGAGAGTTTGTTTACTTAAGAGAATTAAACTAAAGGTGACAATTCTATTGATTGGGTTTAAAAAATACACCTTGTTATGGGCTAAACAATGGAAGATTAGCATCCAGATTTCAGCCATATTTTCATAACAATAGCACCACTCTACTGAATTACAAGTAAATAATGAGGTTGAATCTTTTTGCTGTTACGAAAATTTCACTAGATATGAATTTGCTTTTAAAAGTTCCATTATTCAAATCTATAGCACTATCAATAAAATTGGAGGCTTTTGTAATTGGCATACATACATGACAATTTTTACCTACATTATGTAGGTACATTATAAATCCTGCATATACCAATTCTGGTCTAGTCACATGCATATGCAATGAAATTTGATGGTAAGAAGTCTACATTCCCCTTGCGGCTTCTCAACCCATGTAAACACCATGGACAAACTAAATCAAATTCACACTTGTGCTAAATTTAAGTTTTCAAATTGATGATGTCCAGGTACATGTTTCACACAGCAGAAAACCCATATTTTGTGCAGAATTTTATATATTAGTTATAAATTAATTACAATCAGGTTTCTCTGTACAAAACCTTAATATTATTTAACATGCAAGGTCATCTGTCCTGTTTTCAACAAGTATAGATTTTGAGTGGAATGTCTAGAAATTTCTAAAATGTGAAGGAAAGTATGATTTTAAAATGTCGGTCCATTTTCCCAATTACAACGTTTTAAATTACTTAGATAAGCAATTACTTTCATCAATATATATCAGGATGCAACGTGGATTTTAAACTTTGACTACTGTGAACCACAAAAGCATGTAATAATGACAAACTTTTCTTTGGATAATGAACTTTTTAAACTGAGCTTCAGTCAATGTATACCATAATTTGTCCTCCAGTCTCTGACTGTGATGTTGCTCACAGTCACTTAAAACTGGATTAGATAAAGCAAGCAGCTAAAATACCCAAGCCATGAATTCATGTCCTGCAAGCAAGTAGAGCAATTCCTCATTAAAACTATCTGATAGATCGGGTTGCCATCCAACTTATTTTCATGACTTCCTGATTTTGTTTTAAACTGACAAAAAAAGTGTATAAGTTGCTAAACATGGTTTGTCCTGGCTAGACACAATTCAAACTTGTTTAACTCAAATAATCTAATTCACATTTTATGCACTAAATTCCCAATTTACTATTCTCAATAATTTAAATCAAGAAATGTTGAATCATTCATTTTAATACAATGACTCTGAATTCACTATATAAAGTATTTTTAATAGAGATTGCTTTGGATTCAACCAAACAGTATAGATCAACCATTGTTTCATGTTGTATTCTCAGTTCTCCCCCTCCTCAATGATTAAAAGTTAAATCTCTTGAAGGATACAGAGTGACCGTATATTACACAGGAGTGGAACAACTGAGCAGTTCTCATGATGTCATGAACTATTGAAGAGAAGCTCCGTGCAGCGTCAGCTGAACTCAGAGGTCAGTGTTCTGCCTACAAATAACTTGATGGCTATGTACTATTTGTTATAAACTATGGGAACTTTGATTTTCTTACTTTGATTAACAAAAATTGTTCCTCTCAATCATGTTTTCAACAGTGATAGTTTTACTATTGCACTATCATTGGGTAGTTTGTTCGATGTAACACTCCTGCACATAACAGAGTGCACAATACCAGTTTTTTTAATTCAGCGCACAGATTTCACAGATTCCTTGTGAGTGAAGTGTACATTCACTATTGTTCCAAACAATACAACTGTTGTTAATAGAAAACCTGTCAACACAAAAATGTTTGTTTTGCCTTAACTTAAGCACATTAATTTTCCTATATCCCACTAACTTTGTAAGCTTGTGAATGCATAGATTCTTTAGCAATAACCATGGTTAATCTTAATGTTGATGAAACTTTCACATGTACATCCACATTGATTAGACCCAATCTATATTACCCTTAGTATTATACATAATAAGTTTTGGTAGATTTTCTGCATATCCAAACTGTTTAGCTCTCTAATACTTTTAATAGTGCTGTTATAATTCTAATGTGAAAGTCATTTAGAATCAATCAACATACTCTGTAGCCACAATAATCATTATAATTTCCATGGATATCCAAATGGTTTAGAATTTGTGGCAAACTGATTTAGTTATAATTGTAGCCATCATGGGACATGGGCTTATTCTCTTATTTCAAGATTAAGGGTTTATCTATACAAGTCATATTTCAATAGGTCATAGATCAATCTCACAATGCTTCATAGACGCACCCTCACTTTGTGTACAAGAACCAAATCTTGGGTGCTTTAACTGAGATCCAGGAGATATTTTGTTGGTAGACACTTGACAACATATAAATGTCTACTTACTCTTGATGAAAAGATTATTTGGGACTTTTGAGGTGACTGTTATCTCAACGTGTCATATTTAATAACCACATTATAAACAAACATATATACACTCTCCTGTTCAAGATGAGATACAGTTGTTATATTTTAATGCAAAATTGAACTCTTCTCGATGATAAGTTGTAGCTCATCAGTTCAGACTAAATTATTATTATTCCAGAGTCTAGTTTACAAAATCACCAAAAAATGGCTAAATAAAAGAAACCCAGTATGATTCCATTATCGATCATCCCAAACCCTTTGTCTGAAATAAGTTTTAAATGAAATCCTCCGGGGCGATTATAACAAGAAGACAAGAGTCAACGTAAAGTTAACTAAGCCTCTTTTAGATCATCTCCTCCAATTTTTCAGGTGTCTGGAGTGGTTGGGGAGTGAGACTAGTAAACTGGCTCCTGAATTCACTCCCTACCTTCTTTAAAACGCTAAAACCATCTCTCTTTCACGGGGCTCTTCGGTCACCTGTCCCAACAGCCCATGATGTGGCTGCTCGGCGTCAACATTTGGTTTGGTTACTCGCTATATAAATACGACTTGTTGTTCAAATAAGCACAAATATCTAGCGTCCACTTCTTTTTCTAGGGATGCAGGTAAATATCCAAGTAACTGCTTTTAATCATTCACACGATCCCCTAACTAAGGGCGAATGTGAAGCTGTTCTGTGGCCAAACACTGCTACCTCCTGTGTGGGAATCAAACATGATGCGTCATTCTGTGACTGGAATTTCTGACTCCATCCAGCCTGCACTGTGAGAGCGTCTGATTCCAGGTCCAAGTGTAGCTAACCTGTGCTTCTACAAAAACCGGCAGCGATGCGCATTGAAATTCATTTACTGCGACTAATGATCACTCATGATTTGCTGCTTTAGTGGTTCAGCCAGACCCATCCACTCCATGTGGCGGCCAGCACAGAGGAAGGACTTGATGTGAAATATTGTGGAGCCAGGCGGTGGCCGTGACTGCCCGACCACAAACACAAACTCTACTGCAAAGGTGGCATTTCTCCCTCTCCCCTTAAGGCAGAATAGAAACCAAATTCAGCCCGGGGCTGCTGGTGTTTTAATTGAATTAGAGTGCGGAGCGGCTGTCTTTGGGCAGGGGGGAGGTGTGGATGGAGGGAGTGCGCAGTGAGTGCGGACACTTACCCCACAGCCATGTCCGCGGCTGAGCCTGGGGGAGGAGGGTCAGCGAGTACACGGCTCCCAAGTGCAGCAGGCTCATCATCAGCACGTTTTTCCAGACGATTTTCTGCCGGGGCTCGGCTTTCCGCTGCCTCTTGTCGGCAGCCGGGCTGGGGGCTCCTCCACTCGGCTCCGTCACCTCCTCCCCAGCGATCTGGTCCTGCTTTTTCTCCATGTTCACCAGCTGGCTGTGTGCAGAGCCAGACAGCAGTGGGGGCGGCTAGCTCTGCCTTTCCTTCGGAAAGCTCTGTCAGTGTGGAGAGAGGGGGAGGGAAGGCTACAGGAGGAGCAGCAGCAGCGCAGGCATCTTGCACCAAGTGTGCAGCCCTCTCCAGCAGGGCAGCCAATCACAGGCAGCACTCCAGAGCTGCATCAAATCCAGCAAGCAGACCCATAGCAACCAGACCAGGGGCAGGGTCCAGAACCATAGCAACCAGCACCATAGGCAGGGTCCAGCACCATAGCAACCAGCACCGTAGCAACCAGACTATGGGCAGAGTCCAGCACCAAAGCAACCAAACCGGGGCAGGGTCCAGCACCATAGCAACCAGACCATGGGCGGGGTCTAGTACCACAGCAACCAGACCATGGGCAGGGTCCAGCACCATAGCAACCAGATCATGGGCGGGGTCCAGCGCCAGATCAACCAGACCACAGCCCATGGTCTGGTTGCTATGGTGCTGGACTCTGCCCATGGTCCCAGCGCCAGCCAGGGTCCAGCATCATAGTAATTACATCACCATAATAACCAGAACACACCCAGGGTCCAGAGCCATAGAAACCAGACCATAACAACCAGACTATAGTCAGGATCCAGCACTAAAGCAACCAGACCAGAGTCAATGTTCAGCACCATAGCAATGAGATCACAGCAGCCAAAGTCCAACATAATAGCAACCAGACCATAACAAAGTAAGTCAGGATCCAGAAGTCTAGCAATCAGACCTGAGTCAAGGTCCAGCAACATGGCAACCAGACTGATTCTGGCCAAAAAGGCCATTAAATGCTCCAGGCAATGTGCAGTCAGGGGGTTATTTGATTTGATTGCCTGCCTGTCTTCCATGATTGCATTTAAGTCACAGTACCCTTGATGATGGAACATGGTGAAGCCTTCTTGGACCAGTAGGCACTAGGATGACTGGACTGCAGGTAGAAAACAAGAGTTATAAAGCAGTAAACTGATATTTATATCCAGTGGGACCTCCATTGGCTGCATTCCAATTTTCTGGCTTTCTGATTATCCATCAGAACTTTCATAGGGCAAAGTATTGTGTCAGATATTGTTATCACAAAGCCCATTAACACTAGTATATTTGACATACATCACCGTCACAGTCTGCAAAGATTGAATTACTTATTTGAGTTGTTTGTGTTCCTGTCTCTAGGATTAGCTGTACATAAGAACATAAGAAATAGGAGCAGGAGTAGGCCATCTAGCCCTTCGAGCCTGCCCCACCATTCAACAAGATCATGGCTGATCTGAAGAGGCTCAGTTCCACTTTCCCGCTTTCTCCCCATAACCCTTAATCCCCTTGCCTACCAAAAACCTATCTACCAGCATCTTAAATATATTTAGCAAGGAAGCCTCAACCACTTCAACGGGCAGAGAATTCCAGAGATCCACCACCCTTTGAGTGAAGAAGTTCCTCCTCAACTCCGTTCTAAACTGCCCCCCACTTATCTTGAGGCTGTGCCCTCTAGTCCTACTGTCCTTTCTGAGCAGGAAGAACCTCTCCACCTCTACCCTATCCATCCCTTTCATCATCTTATACGTCTCAATGAGATCTCCCCTCATCCTTCTAAACTTTAACGAGTACAAGCCCAGTTTATTCAGCCTCTCCTCATAGCTCAACCCCCTCAACTCCGGTATCAGCCTAGTGAACCTCCTCTGCACTCCCTCCAAGGCCAAAATATCCTTGCGTAAGTACGGCGACCAAAACTGCACACAGTACTCCAGCTGCAGCCTCACCAGTGCCCTGTACAGTTGCAGCAAGACCTCCCTACTTTTATATTCAATCCCCCTCGCTATGAAGGCCAGCATCCCATTTGCCTTCCTGACCACCTGCTGCACCTGTAGGCTGGGTTTTTGCGGCTCATGCACAAGGACCCCCAGGTCCCTCTGCACCGTAGCATGCTGCAGCTTTTCGCCCTGTAAGTAGTAGTCCTTCCTACCATTATTCCTACCAAAGTGGATAACCTCACACTTGCCAACATGGTATTCCATCTGCCAGGTCCTCGCCCACTCACTCAGCCTATCTAGATCCCTCTGCAGACTTTCCACACCCTCCGCACAATTTGCTGTTCCACTTTTCTTTGTGTCATCAGCAAATTTCGACACCTTACACTCGGCTCCCTCCTCCAGATCATCTATATAAATGGTAAATAGCTGAGGCCTCAGCACCGATCCCTGGGGCACTCCACTAGTCACCAACCGCCAATCCGAATAGCACCCATTGACACCCACTCTCTGCCTCCTATTTGACAGCCAATCCCCTATCCACGCTAACACCCTACCCCCAACTCCATGCCCCCTAACCGTCTGTAACAACCTTTTGTGCGGCACTTTATCGAACGCCTTCTGAAAATCAAGAAACACCAGATCCACCAGTTCCCCTCTATCCACCGCACTAGACACATCCTCATAGAATTCCAATAAATTCGTCAGACACGACTTCCCCTTAACGAAACTGTGCTGCGTCAGCTCTATCAAACAATTCTTCTCAAGATGCCTCGCTATTTTCTCCTTAATTATGGATTCAAGCATTTTTCCTACAACAGACGTTAAACTAACCGGCCTATAATTCCCTGCCTTTTGCCTGCTACCCTTTTTAAACAGCGGCATAACATTAGCCGCTTTCCAATCTTCCGGCACTTCCCCAGAATCCAGCAAGGTTTGGAAAATAATCACCAAGGTATCCACTATCACCTCTGCCATTTCCTTCAGAACCCTTGGATGCATTCCATCCGGTCCTGGGGACTTGTCCACCATCAGTCCCTCTAGTCTGTCAAGCACTGCCTCTCTAGTAACAATGATCTCATTCAGGCCCTCCACTCCTACCATCTTTCCATCGTTAACACCCGGCAAACTATTCGCGTCCCCCTCCGTGAAGACTGAAGCAAAAAAGTTATTCAAGGCCTCAGCCATTTCCTCATCCCCCACCACTAAATCCCCCCTCTCATCCTCTAAGGGTCTAACATTCACCCTAGCCAGCCTTCTCCTTTTTACATATTTATAAAAACTCTTACTATCCTTTTTTATATTTAGTGCTAGCCCAGCTTCATAGTTTATCCTTCCTTTCTTTATCAACTTCTTCGTCATTCTTTGTTGATATTTAAACCTCTCCCAGTCCTCTTCTCACCCACTACTCTTAGCTACTCTAAACGCATCAGCTTTTAATTTAATACTCTCCTTTACCTCCTTTGTTATCCACGGCTGATTATCTCTCCTCCTATGATCCTTTTTAACCATTGGAATAAATTTCTGCTGAGCACCAAGAAAGATCTCCTTAAAGATCCTCCACTGTTCCTCAGCAGACCTACCTTCCAATCTGCGCCCCCAATCTACATTCGCCAATTCCTCTCTCATCTTATCGTACTCCCCTCTGTTCAAACAAAGGACACAGGTCCGGGATCCTACTTTCTCCTCCTCCATCTGCATCAGAAACTCCACCATACAATGATCACTCTTCCCAAGAGGATCCTTCACAACAAGGTCTCTAATTCTACCTGCCTCATTACATAACACCAGATCTAAGATAGCTCGCTCCCTCATCGGCTCCAACACACACTGTTCAAGGAAACTATCCCGGCAGCATTCCAAGAACTCTTCCTCAAGCCCACCGCGTCCAACATGGGTCGACCAATCAATATGTAGATTGAAATCCCCCATAATTATCGCTGTTCCATTCCTGCACACCGCATTTATTTGCGCATTTATAGCCCGCCCCACCTCCAGGTCATTATTTGGGGGCCTATAGACGACACCCACCAGCGTCTTCCTCCCCTTGCTGTTCCTAATCTCCACCCACAACGATTCCACATTCTGCTCTTTGGCGCCTATATCTTCCCTTACTGCCACCCTGAAACTATCCTTAATCAGCAGAGCTACCCCCCCCCCACCTTTTTCCTCCTGTCCAGCCTTCCTAAACACTTGATACCCCTGGACATTCAGCTCCCAGTCCCTGTCACCTTGAAACCACGTCTCTGTAATGGCCACCAGATCATATGTACTGAATGTTTTAGACCAAAGTTTGAAAGCTCTGAATTTGTGAACAGTTAGCATTATTGATTAATGCTCCCCTTCCATTGTCACAGGTAATTAAGATTGCGTTATATACTGCACAGGGTACTCTTACGTAATCTCTTCACCAAAGTTAATATTTTGTAATGGAAGGTCATTGACCTGAAACCTTAGTGATGTTTCTTTTTCCACAGATGCTGCCTGATCTACTAAGTATTTCCAGCATTTTCTGTTTTGATACATAGGCTCTTCTCCATTTATTCCAGTGGTTCCTGCTGCAATGAGGTTTGTTTTAGAATTACAGTGGTCACTAACATAGATTCGTGCATTATTATCTCTTTCTGGAGATGTTGTTGGCATAGTTTGATTAAAAAAGAATTTACAGTAAATTGGAAGGGATTCCCACATGTAGTCCGAATGTTATCTCATTGTACATCCACCGTCAGCAAATTACCCAAGAGGAAATTTGAAATCCTGACCAACTTAAAAGAAACAAAATAAATGAAAGTTATATATGGTCAAAATCTTTGCAACAGAATGAGTGTGGAGAATCCAATCAACATTACTACAAAAACAAAATCTACAAAACAAATCTGCAATCAAAAGAACGCCAATAAATGAGCCATTACAAAATAATTATATTACCAAAGGTATTAACGTCAATGTTTCAGGGACGTTGCATTTTCTGTGTGCATATTTTCCTGGAAATCAATTATAATCATCAATTCCATAATTAATACTGACCATCAGACATAAGAGTTGAAGTAGGCAATTTGGTCCAACATGATTGCTCCGCCATTCGTTGAGATCATGAACTGACCTGATGAAATAATTCTCAACTTCACTTTCCTATCTTATCTGTTTTTTTCATCCTTGAACATATTTAAGGACCCAGCCCTTACAGCTATCTGCCATTAAGAATTCCACAGCTGCCATGGCCTTGACCCTGTCCCAAATCTTAGACATAAGATATGACGGAAACTGGAACCTTTGTTATTTACGGTGTTCCCCAGGCATCTTGCTCCTGCAGGTGACCAGGAATTTGTTGCTTCCTTTGGGAGGAGGGGTGCAGTCCATGCAAATATTTGAGAATCGTTTTAGCAGAACTCTTTTTCGCAATAATTCCTTTCTAAAAAGTAATCAATTGTTTTGCAGAAGCCAACATATCTTGTCCCAATTCCACCTGAGGAAAACAAATAGACCTGTGCCATGCAGATTAACTTTGCATTTAGAACGCGAGGAAGAAGTGGGAGGATTTTGGAGGGTAACTATGACACCACCAGTTCATCTCTTTTTCAGATGTCAGTACTGGGATGAGCAGATAAAAGGGAATGTCACTCCCTATCAAATAATGAAGCAGATACATTGCCAGAACACAATTTTACAGTCCAGTATCGGTTGCCGAGCATCACCCTCCAGACCAAGATAAAATACAAGGACTAAGAGTGTCCAAAATAATACTGAATCCTTCAAATGTGGGTTTAGCAATGAGGTCCAATGTGTTAATACCTACTTTCAAGTTAGGTGTTGGGTCCCCCACTTTTCACTCTTGCTTCCAGTGTTGCACCCATTTTAAGCCCTAAAATGAGATGGAATGAATTTCCATCTCTCCTTATGCAAAACTGGATCATTTTAATATTTTTTCTTTTAAAATGTGCATTGATGGTGCATAATTCTCTACATCAGCCATCTAACTAACTAGAAATGGTGCACATTTTTTGATTTGATTTATTGGGATACAGTGAAAAGTATTGTTTTTAGTGTGCTGTACAGGCAAAATATACAATTCATAGAGTACATGGCAGAGAGGGAAAGTATAGGGTGCAGAACATAGTGTTGCAGTTACAGATAGGATGAAGAGAAAGATCAGCTTAACATATGATGGGGCCATTCAAAAATCTGATAAACTTTGATAAAGTCTGATAAACAACAGGGAATAAACTGTTCTTAAGTCTGTTGGTACGTGTTTTCAGACTTTTGATCTTTTTCCTGATGGAAGAAGGTGGAAAAGAGTATATCTGGGATGCTTGAGATGCTTAATTATGTTTTTCCAAGGCAATGGGAAGTGTAAATGGAGTCAATAGATGGGAGGCTGGTATGGGGAATGGACTGGGCTACGTTCATAGCCTTTTGTAGTTTCTTGCGGTCTTGGTTAGAGCAAGAGCCAAACCAAGCTATGATACATCAGGATAGGATGCTTTCTATGGTGCATCTTTAAGAATTGGTAAGGGTCATAGCGGGGATGCTGAATTTCATAAGAACATAAGAACATAAGAAATAGGAGCAGGAGTAGGCCATCTAGCCCTTCGAGCCTGCCCCGCCATTCAATAAGATCATGGCTGATCTGTTGTGGCTCAGTTCCACTTTCCCGCACTCTCCCCATAACCCTTAATCCCCTCTCTTATCAAGAACCCATCATCAACCCGCTTCTTAAAAATATTTAGCGAGGCAGCCTCCACCACTTCAACGGGCAGAGAATTCCAGAGATTCACCACCCTTTGAGTGAAGAAGTTCCTCCTCAACTCCGTTCTAAACCGCCTCCCCTTTATCTTGAGGCTGTGCCCCCTAGTCCTACTGTCTTTTTTGAGCGGGAAGAGTCTCTCCACCTCTATCCTTTCCATCCCATTCATCATCTTATACGTCTCAATGAGATCTCCCCTCATTCTTCTAAACTCTAACGAGTACAAGCCTAGTTTATTCAGCCTCTCCTCATAGCTCAATCCCCTCAACTCCGGTATCAGCCTAGTAAACCTCCTCTGCACTCCCTCCAGGGCCAAAATATCCTTGCGCAGGTGCGGCGCCCAAAACTGCACACAGTACTCCAGCTGCGGCCTCACCAATGCCCTATACAGCTGTAGCAAGACCTCCCTACTTTTATATTCAATCCCCCTCGCTATGAAGGCCAGCATCCCATTCGCCTTCCTGACCACCTGCTGCACCTGCAAGCTGGGTTTTTGCGACTCATGCACAAGGACCTTCCTTAGCCTTCTGAGAAAGTAGAGGTGATGGTGACCTTTCTCAACTATAGTTTTGGTGTGGACGGTCCAGTACAGGTTGTTGGTGATCTGAACACATAGAAACTTGAAGCTTTCAACCATCTCCACTTCATAACAGTTGATGTAGACAGGGTCATGTCCTTGACTATATTTTCTGAAATCAAAGCCTGGCTCCTTTGTTTTACTGATATTGAGGGAGAGATTATCTGCACAAGGATATTTTGGCCTTGGAGGGAGTGCAGAGGAGGTTCACTAGGCTGATACCGGAGGTGAGGGGGTTAGACTATGAAGAGAGATTAAATAGACTGGGTCTGTACTTGTTGGAGTTTAGAAGGATGAGGGGGGATCTTATAGAGATGTATAAGGTAATGAAAGGAATGGATAGGGTAGAGGTAGAGAGATTCTTCCCACTCAGAAAGGACAGCAGGACTAGAGGGCACAGCCTCAAGATAAGGGGGGGGCAGTTTAGAACAGAGTTGAGGAGGAACTTCTTCACTCAAAGGGTGGTGAATTTCTGGAATTCTCTCCCCGTTGAAGTGGTGGAGACTACCTTGCTAAATATATTTAAGTTACGGGTAGATAGGTTTTTGACAGACAAGGGAATTAAGGGTTATGGGGAGAAAGCGGGAAAGTGGAACTGAGCCACTTCAGATCAGCCATGATCTTATTGAATGGCGGGGCAGGCTCGAAGGGCTAGATGGCCTACTCCTGCTCTTATTTCTTATGTTTTTATGTTCTTACGTATTGTCTTAAATTTGCAATGCATATTACAATTTGTCTTTCATCTGCAACTTTGTACAAAGTTTTAGATCAGTTTAATTGTATCTTTTAATTTTAAAAATGTATAAAACCCACAACAAAGAGGAGGGACAGAGAAAGTCTACAAGGCTATGATCTTCTGGCATTCATGAAAAAAATAACATTACAACATTACTAAAAGTTATATTAAATTTACATTGAAGGCCCCTGTGGTGAAATGAACTTGTTGGGTAATGGTTTCATTTGGCTGTATTTACAAACATGCAAATATATGGAATATCTTTTTTACATATTTGTGGGATATGAGCAGCATTTATTGCCGATCCTTAGTTACCTTTGTTAAAAGGACAATTAACAGTCAACCACATTGCTGTGACTCTGGAATCATACGTAAGCCAGACCAGGTAAGGACAGCAGATTTCCTTCCCTAAAGGACATTAGTGAACTAGATGGCTTTTTCTGACAATCGACAATGGTTTCATGGTCATCAGTAGATTCTTAATTCCAGATTTTTTTTTATTGAATTCAAATTCCACCATCTGCCATGGCGAGATTCAAACCTGGGTCCCCAGACATTAGCTGAGTTTCTGGATTAACAGACCAGTGATATTACCAGTAGGCAACCACCTCTCCTAATATCGGGCAGCTGGCCCAAACTTCGCCCGAAGTAGGTGTTCAGACTTTGAAATGAGCAAAGTTTTTGTTAGCACATGGCGGGGAGTTGCTAATTTGGATCAATAGTGTCCCTGAAATACGCCTGCATCCAGTGCAGTGTCAGAGGGTTACCGCCAACGTTCCAGTCATCAGCAAAGTGACAGAATGAGTTATCGAGAGTGCTACCAAGCAGCACTTACCACCAATATCCTGCCTACTGATACTACAGTTTGGGTTCCATTAGAACCCCTCAACTCCAAAACTGTTGACTACAAACTCAACTGGAGCAGCTACTTAAATACTTTGACTGTTACTGCAGGTCAGGGGCTGGACATTCCATAGTGACTATCTGATTACCCAAAATCTCTCCAAGGCACAAAACGTGAGTGTGATGAAATATCTACAAGGTGCACTGCAGGAATTCACTAAAGTTCCTCAGGCAACACGTTACAAACCTACAACCACTACTATCTAAAAGGACAATGGTATCAGGTACATGGGAACTCCACCACCTGAAGGTTCCCCTCTAAGTCACTCACCATCCTGACTTGCAAATATATGACTGTTCCTTCACTGTTGCTGGGTCAAAAGCCTGGAATCCCCTCCCTAAGAGCACTGTAAATGTATCTACTCCTCAGGGGCTGCAGTGGTTCAAGAAGGCAGTTCACCACCACCTTCTCAGGCGTAACCAGGGATGGGCAATAAATGCTGGTCTAGCTACCGATACCTAAATCCCACAAATGAATTTTTAAAAAAAAATCTCTGATTAGCTTTATGTGCAGCTAAAAGAACATTCAAGAAGCTCAACAACATGCAGAGCAAAATAGTGGACACTCCTTCCGCCATCGATGTGTGTATTATCGACAGGAAATCATGGTTGGCTTCTTTGATAACATCCCTTAAACCCTTGATCTCCCATCAGTTAGGACAAGGACAGCAAATAGACAGACCTACCTACCTAATAGCATTGTAGAAGCACCTTCACCACCAGGACTGTATCATTTTAAGAAAAATGTCTACTGCCACCTTCTCAAAGACAACATGGGATGAGCAGCAAAGATCATCAATGCCCTCATTCCGAGAATAAGAAAAGGAAATTTCAGGTCTTACCTGACTGTAGCTGAGATAAGCAACTCATCCAAACCAAATCAACCACTCTCAGGCAAAAACTTTAACATGTAACTATTCTCATTGTTTTGGGGGTCAGACTTGTACAGTTTTGAATTCTACATCTTTGGCTTAGAAATATCTCAGGATTATTCCAGTCTCACGTGCAAGTGAGCAACCAAACAGCAGAACTGAGAGATTAAACACATGGCTAGAAAGCTGGAATAGAAGGGAAGGCGTCAGATTTCTGAGGCTTTGGACCTGTTCTGGGGTAAGTGAGACCTGAGGTAGACAGTCTGCGTTGAACAAGACTGAGATGAATATTCTGACAGGGAGATTTGCTCATGTTGTTGTGGGGGATGGGATGGATTATAAACTAGATTAGTTGGGGGATGGGAACCTGAGGGCAAAGTCAGACCAGAGAACTGGCTGGTAGTGGAGAATTAGTTAGTGACTTTGAAATTCAGAGCAGCACAGGTTAAAAATTGTGCGGCACAGGAACTTGGCGTGTTAAAATATGTATATACCTAAATGCAAGGAGCATAGTAAATAAAGTTGATGAGCTAAGGACACAGATAGACACATGACAGCATAATATCATCGCTATAATTTAAATGTGCCTTAAAGAGGGGCAAAAACAGCAGCTCATCATCCCTGGATATGGAGTTTTCAGGCAGGATAAGGAAGGAAATTAATAGGTGCGTTATAACATTACTGGTTAAGGAATCAATTACAGCTGTGAGGAGAGATGATATATAAATTAAGCATCAAATGAGGCCATATGGGCTGAGCTCAGAAATAAAAATAATAAAAATAAAAACTGAAAGTGTATTAGAGACCCCCAATAGTGGAAGGGAGGTAGAAGAACAAATACGTAGACAGTTTTCTGAATGAAATAAACAATAGGTCAGTAATCATTGGAGACCTCAAATATCCCAATATCAACTAGGATATGAACATGTGAAGGACACAGAGGATGCAACATCTTGAACTGCATTCAAGATAATTTTTTAGCCAGCATATAACAAGCCCAACTAGAGGGGGCACAATTCTAGATTGGGAAATTCAACTGGACAAATGTATGAAGTAACAGTGGGAGACCATTTTGCAGATAGTGACCATATTATAGTGAGATTTAGCATAATTGTGGAAAAGGACAAAGATAGAACAGGAGTAAATGTTCCCAAACTAAAGTTAACAAAGCTGAGAGATGAGCTATCAAGAATGGACTGGATACAGTTATTAGAAGGAAAAACTGTCAAATCAGTGAGAGGCATTCAAAAGTGAAATGGGCACAGTCTAGTCATGTCCCCAAAGAGAAAGATAACACCGCCACATCTAAAGCCTCCTGGCTTTCCAGCAACATATAGGCCAAGATAAAGCAGAAGAAAGCTTATGCCAGTCATACGAGACCATGCTGTAGAAAATCTAGAGGAGCATAGAAAGTACAGGAGTGAAGTGAAAATGGAAATTGGGAAAGCAAAAAGAGAATATGAAAAAATATTGGCAATAAAATCAAATAAAATCCCAAGATGTTTTATGAATATATTAAGAGCAAGAGGAAAGGTAAAGGGCCTATCAGGGATCTACATGGTAACTTTGAGTTTATCACAAGATGTGGGCAATGATTAACTTGTCTCTCTCTTCACTAAGCAGAGGGATGATTCAGACCTTCTAGTTAAGAAAAAGGAGCATGAAATATTAGATACAATAAGCATAGTGAGAGAGGAAGTACTGGAGGCACTGGCATCTTTGAAGGTGGATAAATAACCAAGGCCAGATGGATTGTATCCTAGGCTATTGAAGGAAGCCAGAAAGGAAACTAGCATCTAGTGAGGATCATCCTATTAGATACAGGTGAGGCATTAGAGGATTGGAGGTCTGTGAACATTGTTCCATTATTTGAAAATGGATAGGTCAGAAAACTATTGGCCAATCAGTCTGACTGAAGTATGGGCAAATTATTGGAAACACTTCTGGGAGGCAGGATAAACTGTCACTTAGAAAGGTATGGATTGATCAGGGATTGTCAGCATGGCTTTGTTATGGGAAGATAATGTCTTATTAACGAGACAGATTTTTTTGAAGAAGTAACAAGGAGAATTGATGAAGGTATTGCAGTGAATGTTGTCCACATGGATTTCGGTAAGGCATTTAACAAGGACCCACATGGCAGATGGTCAGAAAAGTGAGATCTCATGGGATACTAGGAAAGGTGGTAGGTTGTATCCAAAATTGGCTCATTTAGGAAACAAAGGATAATTTTTGATCAGTGTTTTCGTGAATGGAAAACATTTTCCGGTGGTGTTCCATATGGCTATCTTGGGGCCCTTGCTGTTTGTTGTACATATCAATAATTTAGACTAAAATGTGGGTGGAATGATTGGGCAATTTGCACATGATACAAAAAATAGCTATGTAGATGATAGTGAAGAGGATAGCTATCAACTAAATAATTATATCAATGGTTTGGTTGAGTGGGCAGATAGAATTCAATCTGGAAAAGTGTGAGGCAATGCATTTGGGAAAGGCAAACAAAGCAAGGGAATACTCAATAAAAGAGGAGAGGGCTTGAGAAATTGGGACACCTTGGATTGCATGTCATCAGGTCCCTGAAGATGTTAAGCATGACGATACTGTGCCTTTAAGAAATGTATGTGTGTGTCATATTTCTTGTGAAAGATGTGTTTAAAATTCAACTCTGGTTTACAGTGCCAATCTGTCTGCTCCAGGCATCCCACATACTGAGAATGTAGAAGAATACTTGACCTTAGTTATTGGAGTGTTTGTTTTAATCTGAACTATTGCAGTTTTGTTTATTTTTCCCCTGGGGTTTTTAACATAGGGTTTGATTAGGCTGATTGATAGATTCCCAATCATGTGCGTATGGGAGGAGTTAAGCTTAAAGAGAGAAGCTGGTAGTTTTCTGCTTTGATCTGCAAGGATCAGGAGCTCTTTTCTTTCTCTCTCTGGAGTCTGAAGTTTGGAAACTGCTAGAAAACAAGTATCACTCTCCAGAAGTGTTTGAAGACTAACAGCCCATATACCAGCACAAAAGAGAAGTTTACATCTATGAGGAATATTGCTTAAATTGGACCTACTAAAGATAGGTTAGTAGTTAAGAATTGTATCTTGTCATGTTTACATGTTTTATTTCAATTGGTAAATGTCACACTAATTCTGTTATTGTTAAACTATATCATTAAATAAAAAAATGATAAAAGCTTCCTAGTGGGTCAATAGAATCACACCTGAAGTGAAACACTTTATCCTTGCACAAATGCCAAAATCAAAGATAGTTGGGGTCTAGTCTAACTTCATAATATACTGTGGAGATTCTGATCTGATCCCTAAAACAAGACAGGTGGACAAGGTGGTCAGGAAAGCATATAGAATGCTTTCCTTTTTTGGATAAGGTATTGAATACAAAAGCAGGGATGTATTGATGGAATACATAAAATGCTGGTTGGGCCACAGCTGGAGTTTTGAGTGTAGTTCTGGTCACCACCTTACAGGAAGCACATAATTGCTCTGGAGAGGGTGCAGAGGAGATTGACAGAATGTTGCCAGAGCTCGACAGTTGCAGCTATGAAGAGGGATTGGATAGGCTAGGGTTGTTTTCCTTAGAGCAGCAGAGGCTAAGGGGTGACTAAATTGAGATGTACAAAAAAAGGAGACATGAAAGACGAGTTTCCTCTCGCAGTGGGATCAATTACTGGGAGCATAGGTTTAAGGTGATTAAGAACATAAGGAATAGGAGCAGGAGTAGGCCATCTAGCCCTTCGAGCCTGCCCCGCCATTCAATAAGATCATGGCTGATCTGTCATGGCTCAGTTCTACATTCCCGCCCTCTCCCCATAACCCTTAATCCCCTCTCTTATCAAAAACCCATCAACCCGCGTCTTAAAAATATTTAGCGAGGTAGCCTCCACCACTTCAAGGGTTAGAGGAGATATGAGGTGAAAAAATCTTTTCACCCAGGAAGTGGTGGGCATCTGGAATTCACTGCCTAAGCTGGTGGTTGAGGCTGAAATGCTCAACTCATCTTAAGTGTTGTAACCTGCAAAGCTATGGACCAGGTGCTGGAAACATCATTAAAATGAATGGCTAGTTTTTTTTTCTTTGTTGACTGGCACAGATATAATAAGCTGAATGGTATCATCCTGTATCATAACATTTCTATGGTTCTGAAGTTAACACCAAATAAATCATTATCCGTCCTTATACCTAGAAATACCCAACTCCTACCAAATAACAATCTAACTGATGAATATTGGATATTAAATGGCGACTACTTCCAATCCAGCTTTAGAAAAGACTAGATTATTAATAAAATTATATTTCAAAGACCAGAGAAAGAAAGAAAAGAGCTCCTGATTCTTGCAGATCCAAGCAGAAAACTACCTGCTTCTCTCTTTAAGCTCAACTCCTCCCATACGCCCATGATTGGGAATCTATCAATTAACCTTTCTATTAAATAGGCAATATCTTCAGTTTGGAAAGAATGTGAGCAAGATACATTGGATACTGTATGAAGTCCTCAGAGCTGACATCATGGGAGAAGCATTTGGAGGGAAAATAACATTTCCAGCTCTTTGAATACATATGTCCTGGTGAACATTCCCACCAAGCTGCATCGACACAACCATCTGAAAATTCCCACACAGGACACATACATTAGCTCCTATATTGCCATGTATGCGGGGCTGAAGGAATAAAAATATGGTCCAAGCTCTTACACTAATCAGCCAAACACTATAAAAAGAAACTTGCAGGTTATGTTGATCTTAGCCAATACTTATTCCTTAATCAACAACAAAAAGTATTTAATTTCATTATTTTTACATTGATAGTTGTGGAACCATGTTGTGTGCAAATTGGCTATGTTTCATACATTAAAATAGCTTATTTTGTGCAGCACCCAGGTTTTGTACTGGAAATCCTACACTGTTTGAGAAATTAAGGAGGATGTAGAACACAGTTGCGATCTTTCATTCACTGGATGTTAATGACAGCAGTTCTTCAGTTCCCCACATGAGATTTTCAGAATTGATCCTTTTTTAATTGTTCATTTGCTCTCATAGAAACATAAAGAAAGGAGCAGAAGGAGGACATTTGGTCCTTTGCGCCTGCTCTGCCATTCATTACAATCATGGCTGATCATCCGACTCAATAGCCTAATCCTGCTTTTTCCCCATAATCTTTGACCCCATTCACCCCAAGTGCTATATCCAGTTGAACACATTCAATGTTTTGGCATCAACTACTTCCTGTGATAATGAATTCCACAGGTTCACCGCTCTTTGGTTGAAAAAATGTCTCCTCACCTCTGTCCTAAATGGTCTACCCTGAATCCTCAGACTGTGAAACATAGAGCACATAGTCATCACCCAAACCAGGTCACAAGTTCACGACATAACTATTAAAGGACATTTGTCTCATTTTAGTTGTTCGTATAGACACCCATTATAGTATCCCTTCATTTCTTCAATGCTTCCCCAATCTATTGGACATCTGTTCCACAATTTGAATAAAGACTTGCATTTACATCACAGTTTTCACATGCATCAAATGTCTCAAAGCACCTTATCATTCCACGATTATACTTCATTGACTCTAATGATTCAGGAGGACGCCTTTCAGCCTGCTGTGTTCATGCCAACTCTCTATATGCTTGTTCCATTCCCTTGCCTTTTTCCCATAGCCCTACAATTTTTCATCTTCACACCATTATCCAATTGTCCTTTGAAAGCCCTGAAAATTTGTCTCAACTGCCCTCACAGGAAGTACTGAGAAGGTCTGAGATAGGATGGGGGCAAGAATGAATAGATAATATAGAAGTCAAAGAGAGTGGTAATAGCTATAGTGTATATATTTTCAAAATGACAGTAATCTTGATTGCTGCTTTGTACTGGCTAAACATGTTGCGTGTCAAACTGAAATGAGTTTATGGGTGGAATTTTCCCAAAAAAGACATCGAAATGTGATGATGACAAGAATAATGGAGTGATCTGTCTCTCTGGTGCGCTCTGCGCTGTAATCTTCCCACACTCAGTTACTTTTTTAGAGAGTAGGGAGTTTTGTGCTGGTATTGGGGGAGCTTGGCCTAATCATGCCAGTGAACCTGGCTTTGGAAAGCAAGGGCACCCCAATCTCTCAGTGCAATGGAAGATTCCCACCCTTCTCCATGGCCAATGGGAACTCCTCCATCATTAGTGGCATGTTCCCTCATCCCCTCCATGACAAGTTGCCAGATTGAAGCCCTGCTTATGGGTCCCTCTGCCTGATCCCTAACATTCAACCATCATGAACCCCAACATGATCCATCCCTGCATAGCCCCTCCATTATAGCCCCCATCCCTTGGCACTGCCACTGGCACACTGGCAGTGCACAACTGGTACTCCAGGATGTCCAGTGGGCACTGCCTGGATGGGCACTGCCCAACCATGCCCTGACCCCTCTGGCACAATCATCATGCCTGGTCTCTGCTAGGGGAGACCAACGATGATTCTTGCTACTATTGCATCATGTCCGAAGGTCAGAGAATTCCATCCATTGGGAGTTGAACAGGCTATGCATATTTAAATACTACTTTAAATATACTGATTGGACTCACAGTGATCTGGTTCGCACCATTAAAAAGGAGCCAAGCAAATAGCAGATTGTTTGGCGCTGAGCACAAAACTAATTTTTAGGTCTACATGTTATTCCCCAGGATTGGACTGATCTGCACCAGGCACAGCTAGGTCAGAGAATTGCCCACCACGTCTTTCAACGTCGTCCTTAGGCTTTACATTAGTCATGTACCATGTCAACCATTTTTCTCTTAGTGTGACTACTTCGCACTTGTCTGCTATGATCCTTCTCACAATTATTTTCCCATATTTATATTTGTCCTGGTTTTACAAGCCTTGTTAAATCTTCAAATTTGATGTAACCCTGCTCAGCCTCTGATGTTGCCTCTTTTTCCTTTCTAGAATATATTTGACTGGTACTATTTTTATCCCCTATTGAAATATTTCTGATTCATGTTTTTATTTGTCAATCTTTCCTTCTAATTAATTTGGACAAATTCTTTACTTAAAAAAAACCTCATTGCTGTTTCCAGTCAGATGCCCCGTTCTATCATTTCTATTCTTAAACCAAACTCTAATAATTACATTAATTAATATAACTTAAAATGAGGATACTCATGATGCTGCCTAAGTATAACAAATAGAAACAAATAACTTCTTTGTGTCTCTTTCATTGGAATTATGTAGGTCATGTTGCAATATGATGTGATTGAAGAGTTTAAAATTGCATAAGGGACAAGATAGGTAGAAGCAAATGGCTTCCAATAATTATGAGAGGACATAATATAATCTTCTATCTAAGACTTAGTACCTAACGGGCAGGAAGAATCACAAAATTGCTGAAGTCAGTCCCAGTGTTAGTGGCTGAGGCAGAAACTATTTTAACATTCAGTGTTCTAGCTAGATGGATGAAAGAAAAGGAAATAAAGAGATATAGGAACAGAATGGATAAATGTGATTACAACTGCTTTCTCAAATGGAAGGTAAATGCTGGCATGAATTAGTTAGACTGAATAATCCTTTTTGTATCATATTCCACGTTTTTCTACCACTTCATGAAGATGATGGATTCTTCATTTGCATGTAACGTGTGAAAAAGTATTTATTAATGTTTGGAAATTACATGCTGTTTAACTCAAGTCTTTGCGGGCTATGAGATTCCAATGTGAAATTAATTTGGGCAATCTCAATCCAGTTCTTAACAAATCACTCCAACTTGTTACAAAGCTGGCAATGATCTTTGTTGTAGAGAAGCAACATTTAATATTGCTAAGGAATAATTGGCTTTCTAAAGCAGGATTTCAGGTCATCATGTATCATACATTATTTGTAAAAGTTTTTTATAAATTTACTGCAAGTAACAAAGTAACCTTCAGCAATGATTGGAACAGAGTGGGAAGGAAGTACAAAAACTGAAATTGCTGGAAATATTCAGTGGGTTGGCAACATCTGTGGAGGGAACCTTTCAGTTCAAGGATCTTTCATTAGAACTGAAAAATTAGATGTTTGGTTATGATGCAGTTCAACATCAGCATTTATTTATTAGTCACAAGTAGGCTTACATTAACACTGCAATGAAGTTACTGTGAAAATCCCCTAGTCACCACACTCCGGTGCCTGTTCGGGTACACTGAGGGAGAATTTAACATGGCTAATGTACCTAACCAGCATGTTTTTCAAACTGTGGGAGGAAACTGGAACACCCGGAGGAAACCCATGCAGACATGGGGAGAACGCGCAAACTCTGCACAGACCAAGCTGGGAATTGAACCCGGTTTCTGGCACTGTGAGGTAGCAGTGCCAACCACTGTGCTACCATGCCAACCTGGTGGCAGGGTTCAATTTCAAATTTATGGAATCTTTCATTTTGATCAGAAAATGACTAAATAATATACATGATTACATCTTGAACAAACTGAAGCCTTACATACTCAAACGTGAAATGTAAAGGCACTGTCTTTGGTTTTGTTTCTCTCGAACATAAGCAAACTAGTTTGTACTCTTTAAAGTCTCCAGTTTACCCTGAAAGAACTGACTTGGTGAAGTAGTTGCCTTCATTAGCCATAGATTCAGAATTCTGTAAATTTTGGACAGCCAGTGATTATCCTCATTGGAGGATGAGGAGATGAGAGAGGTGGAAAACACAGCTTCTTACAGGAATTTTGATTTGTTCTCTACTTAAGAGAGGAAAATTAGATTAGTTTCTCTGATGCTTCAGGATGATTGGAATAAGATAGCTTCCCATTGATTTTGTTAGTATATGGTAAGTGGATTGTATTACATGGGAAACAATCAAGTATTCCAGTAAGACAGGAGTATGAGTGGAAGTACATCTGTCTTCCATCTTTCAGCAAGACATTTGTTTTTCACTTTAACTACTCAACAGAAAGATCAAGAAAGAACACAAAACAGAATTATCCCCAGTTGTAGTAGACTCCTGAATCCACCGTTAACATTGATAATTTCACAGGAGCAGATTTAGCCCATTTGATTGTGGCCGATGTGCTCCTCATCCCCATTTTCCTGCCTTCTCCCATAACCTTTCAACCCATTACCAATTAAAAATCTAACTTCTCCTTAAATTTGCTCACGGTTCTAGTATCTACCACACTTTGGGGTAGCGAATTCCAGATTTGCACACCTTTGGGAGAGGTAGTTTCTCCTCACCTCTATTTTTAATTTGCTACCCCTTATCCTAAGACGATGACCTCTTGTGTTAGAGTGCCCCACCGGTAGAAGCATCCACTTTATTCATTCCTTTTATCATCTTCAGGTGGCATGGTGGCACAGTGGTTAGCACTGCTGCCTCACAGCTCCAGTTTGGGTCACTGTCTGTGTGGACTCTGCACACTCTCCTTGTGTCTGAGTGGGTTTCTTCCCACGTTCCAAAGAACCGGCCATGGTAAATTGTCCATTAGCGTCCCAGGATGTGTACGTTACAAGGATTAGCGGGGTAAATGTGTAGGATTGTGGGGATAGGGCCTAGGGTGGGATTGTTGTCGGTGCAGACTCGATGGGCGAACAGCCTCCTCCTGCACTGTAGAGTTTCTATGATGTTGAATACCTCAATTTGATCTCCCCTCATTCTTCTAAATTCCAGAGAGTATAGGCTTAAACTGTTCAATCCTGTTCAACGTTGTATGAAACTAGTTGTCCAATGTAAATCCTAACATTCAGCTGTCTTGACTACTATGACCAATTCAACAGAAAAGAAAAGGCAAATGAATGTAAATAAATTAACGTTTATTTAAAAGATGAATTGTAGGTGTGCTTCTGAATCATAAAATTGAAGATCGGAAAAGACGAGCTGCTGTTTCAACAGTTTACTGGAGACTCAGCCATAAGTCAAGTATCGTTTTCCAGTCAAAGCCCTATACTTCTTTTTATTAAAGTATACAGTGCCACTAAATAAATCAGTGGCGCATAAACCTGTATTTCAGTTTGATCAGTAATGCATGCATCTAGATTATTACAATACTGTACGGATTCCATTTGTCCTATGTAGGTCACATAATTTAATGGCTTTCTTTTAAAAAACAGGCAATATTGAGCGATTTAAAAGATCAGGGTGCATTACCACTGGATTCATATACATCTGATTATATATTGGAATGTTTTATATGAAGGTGCTGTGGTTAGACACCCAACAAATGCAATATGGAATGAAACTTACGTCCATTAATCATGGGTATCGAAATTGTCTTTGCTCAGATTTTCATTTCAATCTAAACCAACATAGGTTTGGCCAAATTGCTTTTTAAAGTATGTAGCTTACTTTTCTCAGATAAGGCTTTTATATCAAACACCTAGTTTATTCGCCTGGGTGAGAACCACTTTCAGGACTGGCATGAATGCAGAGATTTCACTGAAGTTACTGGTGCTCACTATGTGCGTGTGGATGCTTAATCCCTCACTGTAGTTCCGAGTTTCAATGCTTCTTGCTATGTTGTGTAAACCGCCAACTATGGCTGGTGAGAGCTGCAAGAAATGAAGAAAAGTGTTAATATCAAGAACATAATTCCTCGACTGCAGCATTAATCTTGTCACTAACACACTAGTAATGGGGAATTTTGGTAGCATTCACACTATTGTTAATGGTACTGAGGGATTTCTAGAGGAATTATTTTCAAGAGATCACCTCAAAAAGTTGTCAACTATGGAAACTACTGAGAGATTTACGATCAGAAAATTGAAAATAATCAGACACAGTTCAACAAATGAAGGTATGTTTATTGTTAAGGGTCATGAATGCTGAACTTTATAAGATGGTTATGATTTAAAATGTCCCCTTTAACTTGAGATAAGACAAAACATGCTGAAAGGGGGGATTGCTGTGGAAAGGGAGAGGCTGGTTTTTTAAATTTAAAATTCTATTTTGGAGCTCAAATGTGACAGTTTCAAACAACGTGGAATTAAATTGCACCCCCTGCCAAAAGAAGTTTTTTTATAACGAGATTCCTAATTAATCCTGCCTTATTACATAAAACTAGATCAAAAATAACTGTGTAGCTATGTGGTTCCACATAATTCCACAATGTATTCAGGAAACATATGAAAACATTGTAATACCCAACTTCCAATCTATCTTTATCAATTTGATTTGTCCAGTCAATATAAATATTGAAGTCCCCCAAAATTATTACATTGCTTTTGTTTCAAGTTCCAATGATTTATTTCTTAATATTTTGTCCAGCAGTGTAACTAATGTTAGGGAGCTATTAATTACTTCCACAAGCATGTTCTTGTTATTTCTAATCTGCACCCATACTTATACAATCTCCTGATCCTCTTGAGCCACAATCCTTCCTTACTATTGTTCTTGTAGGGAGGTCTTGCTGCAGCTGTATAGGGCATTGGTGAGGCCGCAGCTGGAGTACTGTGTGCAGTTTTGGGCGCCGCACCTGCGCAAAGATATTTTGGCCTTGGAGGGAGTGCAGAGGAGGTTTACTAGGCTGATACCGGAGTTGAGGGGGTTGAGCTATGAGGAGAGGCTGAATAAACTAGGCTTGTACTCGTTAGAGTTTAGAAGAATGAGGGGAGATCTCATTGAGACGTATAAGATGATGAATGGGATGGATAGGATAGAGGTGGAGAGACTCTTCCCGCTCAAAAAAGACAGTAGGACTAGGGGGCACAGCCTCAAGATAAAGGGGGGGCGGTTTAGAACGGAGTTGAGGAGGAACTTCTTCACTCAAAGGGTGGTGAATCTCTGGAATTCTCTGCCCGTTGAAGTGGTGGAGGCTGCCTCGCTAAATATTTTTAAGACGCGGGTTGATGGGTTTTTGATAAGAGAGGGGATTAAGGGTTATGGGGAGAGGGCGGGAAAGTGGAACTGAGCCACGACAGATCAGCCATGATCTTACTGAATGGCGGGGCAGGCTCGAAGGGCTAGATGGCCTACTCCTGCTCCTATTTCTTATGTTCTTATGTTCTTTATTACCAATTCTACTCCTTTTTCATTCTGTCTATTTTTTGAAATATTAAGTTCACCGAAGCATTTATTTCCCAAACTCGGTCATTTGCAACCATGTCTCTATAATGACAGTTAGATCAAACTCATTTACAGGTCAAATATTCTTTATCTGAAACTACTGGGGCCTACTGTATTTTGGATTTCAGATTATTTTGGTTTCCTGGAACTGCATGTTGTTGTTCGTCCATCGTCATCGATGAGGACCTCGACACCATTGGTCACTTTGAAGCTGGTTGCGGTGTGTCCGAAGACGACTGATAAGGCCAATTCGGGCACTGAATGATGATGACGGTGTCAAAACTATCGCTTGATTTGGATTAAAGTGAGTTAAAGTGGATTAAAATGGTACTGCATATAAACCTGCATAATAGCCTAAGCTAGCTACAGTCTAAAGCAGGCTTATGCAACCTTTATGCTCTGGGGGCTACATTTGCATATTTTTCTTATTAAAGGGCTGCTGGAAGATAAGAAAATTTCAGAAAGTTAAGGTTTGACAAAATAAAAAACTGAATTCACAATGTAAAGCAATGTTGTAGCACTAAAAAAGAGTAAGTAATACAAGTTATCAGAACGTTGGAGGGTCATTGTACATGGGTGGGAGTGTGCATGCGTATGCATTGGTGTGTGACACAGAGTGAGTGAGAAAATTGAGATTAGGAGTAAGACCAACCCACTGGCAAACTGCTCACCCACCAAGCCCTCCCATCCACCCATTTGAGTACCATATCCTCACTGGGCCTGCAACAAAACAGTTCTCCCCGACCTTACTGCAAAAAGGACTTTGTTGGGACAGTCACAAAAAGTCTTTCCCGGGGCTATAACAATTGGATCCTTCCCCTCAACTTCAACTTCTTCTGCAGCAGCAAGGAGATGTCTTTAATCTTGGCCGTGAGCAGACAACACAACCTTTACAACTCCCAGTCACAGCTACATAGAACACTATCTATCCCCATGATTCTACTGTCCTTTATCACTAACACATTCCTTTTTGCTCCCCCCACATAAGTGGCTTTCTTCCATCTGCAGTCCTTGTGATTAGCACTGCCACATCACAGTGCTAAGGACCCAGGTTCGATTCTCAGCTTGAATCACTGTCTGTGTGCAATTTGCATGTTCTCCCCGTGTCTGCATGGGTTTCCTCCAGGTGCTCCAGTTTCTACCACAGTCCAAAGACATGTGGGTTAGGTGGATTAGCGATGCTAAATTGTCCCTTGGTGCCAGGGGGATTTGCTAGAGTAAATGCATGAGATTATGGGGATTGGGCCTGGGTTGGACTGTGGTCTGTGCAGACTCGATGGGCCAAATGGCCTCCTTCTGCACTGTAGATTCTATGATTCTAAGTACCTTGTACCTGTTGATCAAAGTCAAGAGCCAAGGATCCTAGATCAAAATGCCAAGGAGTGTAACTGCCTGCTGGAACAAACTGTTGAAGTAATTTTGCCCAACAATGTCTGCAGCTTGAACTCCAGCTCACTAATTTGAGCCAAATATGGTTATCTAGGCTTACAGTATTCTGCACAAAGGGCAGCACAATGGCACAGTGGTTAGCGTAGCTGCCTCACAACTCTGGGGACCTGGGTTCAATTCCCAGCTTGGGTCACTTCATAGAGGTTTACAACATGGAAATAGGCCCTTCAGCCCAACTTGTCCATGCCACTCTTCTTTTTTAAAAAAACCCTAAACTAATCCCAATTGCTTGCATTTGGCCCATATTCCCCTATACTCATCATACCCATGTAACTATCAAAATGCTTTTTAAAAGACAAAATTGTACCCGCCTCTACCAGTACCTCTGGCAGTTTGTTCCAGACACTCACCACCCTCTGTGTAGAAAAACTGTCCTTCTGGACACTTTCGTATTTCTCCCCTCTCACCTTAAACCCATGCCCTCTAGTTTTAGACTCCCCTACCTTTGGGAAAAGATATTTGACTATTTAGCTGATCTGTGTCCATCATCATTTTATAGACTTCTATAAAATCACCCGTCAGCCTCCTACACTCCAGAGAAAAAAAGTCCCAGTCTTTCCAGCCTCTCCTTATAACTCAATCCATCAAGTCCCAGTAGCAACCTGGCAAATCTTTTCTGCACTCTTTCTAGTTTAATAATATGCTTTCTATAATAGGATGATCAGAACTGCACACAGTATTCCAAGTGTGGCCTTACCAGTGTCTTGTACAACTTCACCAAGACATCCTAACTCCTGTATTCAGTGTTCTGACCGATGAAGCCAAGCACGACAAATGCCTTCTTCATCACTCTGGCCACCTGTGACTCTACTTTCAGGGAGCTATGAACATGTACCCCTGGTTCTCTGTTCTGTAACTCTCCCCAATGCCCTAACATTAACTGAGTAAGTCCTGCCCTGGTTCAAATCTACCAAAATGCATCACCTTGCATTTGTCTAAATTAAACTGGACAAGTTGGCCTGAAGGGCCTGTTTCCATACTGTAAATCTCTATGACTCTATGACAGTGACCCAAGCCATTCGTCAGCCCACTGGTCCAACTGATCAAGATCCTGTTGCAAGTGGAGATAACTTTCTTCACTATCCACTATGCCGTCAATCTTGGTGTCATCTGCAAACTTGCTAACCATGCCCCCTATATATTCTCATCCAAATTATTAAATGACAAATAACAGTGGACCCAGCACTGATCCCTGAGGCACACCGCTGGTCATAGGCCTCCAGTTTGAAAAACAACTCTCAGCTACCACCTTCTGTCAAGAAGCCAATTTTGTATCCATTTAGATACCTCGCCCTGGATCCCGTGAGATTTAACTTTATGCAACAACCTACCATGCGGTACCTTGTCAAAGGCCTTACTAAAGTCCATGTAGACAACATCAACTGCACTGCCCTCATCTACCTTCTTGGTTACCCCTTCAAAAAACACAATCAAATTTGTGAGACATGATTTTCTACTCACAAAGCCATGCTGACTGTCCCTAATCAGTCCTTGCATCTCTAAATGCCTATTGATCCTGTCTCTCAAACTACCTTCCAACAATTTACCCACCACAGCTGTGAGGCTCACTGGTCTGTAGTTCCCAGGCTTTTCCTTGCAGCCCTTTTTAAACAAAGACACAACATTTGCCACTCTCCAATCTTCAGGCACTTTACCTGTGACTATCAATGATTTAAATATCTCAGCTAGGGGACCCACAATTTTCTCCCTAGCCTCCCACAATGTGCTGGGATACACTTCATCTCGGGGATTTATCTATCTTGATGCACTTTAAGGTTGCCAGCACCTCCTTCTCTGTAATATGTACACTCCTCAAGACATTACTATTTATTTCCCCAAGTTCCCTTACATCCATGCTTTTCTCAACAGTAAATACTGATGAGAAATATTCATTTAGGATCTCACCTATCTCTTGTGGATCCGCACATAGATGATCTTGTTGATCCTTAAGCGGCCCTATTCTCTCCCTTGTTACTCTTTTGCCTTTTATGTATTTGTAGAATGTCTGAGTGGAGTTTGCACATTGTCTGAGTGGCTTTCCTCTGGTGCTCCGGTTTCTTCCCACAGTCCAAAGATGTGTGGGTTAGGTGCATTGGCCATGATAAATTTCCCCATAGTGTTCCAGGATGCATAGCTTAGAGGAATTAGTGGGGTAAATATGCAGGTTTTCAGGGATAGGGCCTTGGTGGGACTGTTGATGGGCTGAATGGCCTTCTTCTGCATTGTAGGGATATTAAGTAGTAATTTCTAAGTAGCAAACCCCACAATATACATCACCTACGCTTCAACGTCTGCCTAATCTAATTTACTTATTTGCTACTGATTTGGTAACGTAAAAGAAAGGTCCAGTTCCTGGCTAAGTAACAGGTACAGGAGGTAAAACAAGCAGTATCTTCTTTCTCTCTCCACTAAATTCCCAAGTTTAGCATTCAGTTCTCAGATTAGTGTGCTCTATCTTTACTTCCTAGGTTTATAATAGATGCCTGAGGATCTGCTCCATTTGGCCAAGATTCTTGTCCATTGGCATCACGTATCAGCAATCCAGACGTGGACTGTGTACAATTTTGAGATCTTTTCTGTGGAAACGTGGACTTAGAAAATTATCTCAATGAGGAAATTAATTAGCAGAGATGGCTGTGACCCATGGAGCTGTATTCATACATGGCACTATTTGCAGAAGATGGGGGAATAAAGCTGGGAAGTGGATGGTGGAGAAGTACGATTGACATGGAAATCAGGAAATATATTCTTAACTCTTCAGATAACTTATTTGTTTCTGCTGGGTGACAGAGAAAAAAAGTTAAAAAACCTGTCTCTCTTCTGGGGTTATGCCAGCTGTGCGAGTCCCATGCTGCAGGAAATAAGAGGCTGAGTTTGTGGTAAATGCAATATAAAAGGCAAGTGGTTCATGTTATATTACTCACCACCTGGTCCCGTAGCTTATCATACAGAGATTCCAGTCGCTTGTTTGCATCATCCAGCTTTCTCTTGGTTTGCTGAAGAAAGAAAATTTTATGATTTAGTTAGCAATTGAACAACAATAGAAATATCTTAAAATAGTGTACAATAATGTTCCCTCAGCCACAATTGTACTTTTCTTGCTTACTAATTTCAAGTTTCCATCTGCTTACTCTGAAAGGGTTATGTTTAAGATTCGTAGCACCCTTTATGCACCTCTCTTAAGTTTCAATTTTAGTTAACCACGTTTGGCATTGTAACAAAGTCCAAGCTTAACATTTACATAGTCGCACTTTGCAATGGAGAGGCGATTACTGGAATCCCAGCCAGAGATAACAACTGAAGTATAAATATCACATTCAAGTTGAAATCAACAAACTCAACTCACAGCAGGAATCAAACCCCAAATTAAATCACAATGTATTTGACACCTTGGCTGCCAGAAGGTCACCTTCACGATGCAGTATAACATAAAGATTCATGTACTTTCAAAAAGGCTACAGCCTTGTACTGGAGTTGTTCTGCATGTTAGTGAACAACTCATAAGAAATGTCAATCAAGTAGTCTCAAAGGGCAATCAGCCTCGGAATAGGTGATACAGTTAAGTCATAGCACAAGATCAATAATGCAACCTATTATCTATCCACACAAATGTAAATTAAATCAACTGTATATATAACACGTACAGGATCAGTAGCTGCAGTCATGCATCGCTGAATCAATCCTTCAAATGTGATCTTCAGAATGGCATGTTCCTCTGGGATGGGTTTCTTGGCAATTTTCTCAGTGGTTACTGGTTGTACTGGCTGAGCAAATAAAGTAATAGAGTCAGAGTTATTATGGCACAGGAGGCTATTTGGCCTATTAACTCCATGCTGGCTCTCTTAGAGCAATCCAGTCAGTTGCATTCTCCCCGCACTATCCTCATGTCCTAGCACATTTATTTTATTTCAAGTGCCTATGCAGTTTAGTCCTGAAATCGTTCATCGTATCTGTTTCCAGCACCCTTGTAGGCATTGAGTGCCAGGTCGATACAACGTTAAAAAAGTTCTTCCCCTCATCCCAACTGTATCTCTTGTCCAAAGCCTTAAATCTATGTTCTTTAAGCTATGCATCATCAGTTAATGGGAAGAGCTGTCCTTTATCTACCCATTCATACTCTCATACAGCTCTGTCAGATCTCCTCTCAACCTGCTTTGTTCCAAGGGGAACAAGCCCAGCTTCTCCAAGCTAGCTAAAATTTTCTCATCTCTGGACCATTCTGGTAAGTCTCCTCTCCAGGGCCCTCATATCATTCCTGAAGTTACATGACCAAGAACAGGATGCAAGACTTCTGTTGTGACCTAACCAAACCTTTATAAAAAGGTTCAGCTTTAATTTCCTACTTTCATATCAATGTTATGAAGCCCCAGATCCCATGTTTTACAAACGATTCTCTTATTCAATATAGCTTATCACTTGCAAAAATCTATATACAAAAACCTGTGTCCCTCTGCCCACTATTTAGAAATCTGCCATTAAGTATATATTCCTCCCCTTATCCCTTCTACTAAAATGCTCATTGAATACATGCACCACCAACTGTGGTTTTACCAATATACATCTCAAAAGTTACATTTAGAGGAGTAACCCTTGTGGATCAAAAATCTATTTCCACCTCAGCCTTAGATAAATTGAATGAACAAGCCTCTGCTGCTTTCTAGGGAAGAGAATTCCACAGACTAACGAACTACTTGAGATTAAAAAAACCTCATCTCAATCTTTTCCTTGTATGTGATACATAAACAGTTTAAAACGCAAAGAAAATCTTGTACCTGCATTATGTCACCAGTCGGAGCACCGGGAGCTTCCTCTGTGCTATGTTTTGGCATCATTGTTTGTAGTGTGGGCTGCATTCCAGGTTGCAATATGCCCTGATAGGGACTTTGAACTCCTGGCTGACTTGAAAGTTGCTGAGGAGTCTGGAATGAACTCTGTAGTGGAGGGGGAGATTGCTGATGCTGCATTGGAGCCTGAGGATCTGCAATTGGGTTCATGATTGGAGCTGTGATGGGTGCAGGAGGAGTAAAGTTGCCTGGAACCTAAAAAAATGTGGTAAATTAAAACAGCAAATGGATAGTTATTAAACCAAAAATTAACAGCTTAGATTGTTTGATAAGTCAAAAAACTGCTAAGGCCTTGTAGCAACTATTGGAAATTCACAACTTTTAGAGGTGCTAATTTAACACTGCCGCAAAAGTTCTAAGGAATCTAAAAATTACATTCACCTATAAATAATCAGCATTAAGTGATGAATTCATAAAGCCTTATAAATTAAAATAGAAAGTAGCAGGAATACACAGCAAGCTCATCACCATTCGAACATGGAAAATATTTATCTCGAAGATAGCACCTCCATTCCTTCCCACCTCTTTGAAAACATTTGGTCTGCCCACACCAATTGTATCAAGCAACATGTTATAGTTTAATTGGTTTGTTAAACAAGTTCAATTGACTCTTATTTATTTACAAATGGTGGTCTGCCTGCCAATTTCAGTAGCTGTTCACTCACCATGTTGTGGGGCTGGGAAGGAGGTGGGGCTCTATTTAATGCGCTTCCCTGCCAAAAGCATGCCTAACTGGGGCATGTAAAATTGGGCCCTTTGGAGTACAGAAAAAGCACTACTGAAGTGTGGGATTGGTTCATTTTCTGCATTACTTAGTCTTTGAGCCAAAGGCAGCCTATGGTTGTAACTTCTGGAGTGGCAAGTGATGCACCATTGGAAACACAGGCACATGTCCCTATTATTTAGATTTCCGTGTGTCAGGATTTGGTACACGGTTGTGGTTGGATCGAAAGAGTGAATAGAATTTTCATTCCTACCCAATGGAATTTCCACTCTGTTGTCTATTTCTAGTGTTCAGATTTTTTTCTATATCTTTAAATAGTAATTTATTTTAAACCCATCGTTAAATATAAAGAATCTTACGACATTGTATATTTCCTGACAACTATGTTGGTTGTAATTTCCTATGTTCCCATTTTAATGCAATTTGTCAACAAATTTATCGATAAAAGGTAAAATATTGTGGATGCTGGAATCTGAAAGAAAAACAAAACACTGGAGAAACTCAGGAGGTCTGACAATAACTGTGGAGAGAGGGTGATCCAGACTCGAAACGCTGGCTTTATTCTCTCTCCACAGATGCTGTCAGACTTGCTGAGTTTCTCCAGAATTTTCTGTTTTTGTTTAAGTATCTTATCAACTGTAGCTTCAGTCTAATTACCTCCCACTAACTCTGCTCAATCTGAAGACTATATACTTAATCATCGTGCTATGTGCAATGGCAGAATTTTTAAATTATTATTTAGTCATTCAGCATTAATTAACCATCACTAATTGATCTTGAGAAAGTGTTGGTGAGTTGCCTTCATGAACTGCTGCAGTCCATATGTTGTAGATACATACACCAGTGGTGCTGTTAGGAAGGCAGTTCCAGAATTTTGACCCAGCGATAGTGAAGCAACAGTGATACAATTCCAAGTCAGGATAGTGTGATGTTTGGAGGGGGAGCCTGCGGGTGGTGATGTTCCCTTGCAACTGCTGCCCTTGTCTTCTAGATGGTATTGTGGGTTTGGAAGGTGTTGTCAAGGAACCTTGCTGAGTTGCTGCAGTGCATCTTGTACGTGGTACAAACCGCTGCCACTGTTTGTTGATGATGGAATTGTAAATATTGAAGGTGGCGGATGGGGTGCCAATTAAATGGGTTGCTTTTTTTCTGGATGATTTTGAGCTTCTTGAGGGTTGTTGGAGCTGTACTTACTCAGGGAAGTGGAAAGTATTTCATCGCACTCCTGACTTATGCCTTGTAGATAGTGGACAGGCTTTGGGGAATCAGGAGGAAAGTTACTCACTGCAGGATTTCCAACCTTTAATCTGCTGTTGTAGTCACAGTATTTATATGGCTAACCCAGTTCAGTTTCAGGTCAATGGTAACCTCCAGCATGTTGATAGTGGGGAATTCAGTGATGGTAGTGCCATTAAATGTCATGTGGAGATGATTGGATTCTCTTTTGTTGGGAGATGGGCATTACCTGGCACTTGTGATTCGTGAATATTATTTGTCACTTACCAGCCCAAGCCTGAACCTTGATCACATGTTGCTGCAGGTGGACACGGACTCCTTCAGTATCTGAATATTGGTTCAGAATTACTAGTTTTTTTAAAAAGCTAAACATTTTTAATTACCATAGTCTTTTTCTTTGGCATCCTACTGAGAGCTGGTGGGTCATTCCAACCATTTTGAGGTCCTGTGAAAAACAGATTTATTTTTTACTGATCTACTTCAGCACTGTAATGCCCAATTACATTAATTCTTTCACCTTTGAAAACAACAAGCATCAGCTTTACCGTCTAAGATCTGTAAGCAACCTTTTATCTAGTTTAAATAATTATTAAGGGCTGGAAGAAAATAACTAAACAATAACACTGAGGAGACTGAGCTGTTAACTTGAGGGCCTTTAGCTGTTTCTTCCTCAGGTACAATGGTGGTGATAGTCTGACTTCTAATAATTTTTCAGTATTCCACAAAAGGCTGGCAACAATTTTTCCACCAACAGCTTAAACATTAAGGCAAAAGAAGCAAACCTAGATACAACGTGATCATCCACCTGAATCAGCACATGTTGACAAGAATATCACAGTTCTACCTTAGAGTGGAAAACATCTGCTATTTAATAGCATTGCAAGTTATGCAAAAACAAACCAGGCACTGTAACTGCTAAATACATTGAACTGACTTCTGATAAAGATCTGAGGAATTTACCACGTAATTGGAATTCTTACATGATGCAATGATAATGTGCACTGAAATCCTTGTTGAGCTGGATTTTCACAAATTGATAAAGTAAAAGCTTTTCACTTCTAAATTTTGTTTTCATAGAGTCACAGAGTAAATTCCAACACAGAAGGAGGCTTTTCCTAAGCATCAAATGTATCATCCTAAACACACAATGTTCTTTTCACATCCTCACGGTGTAAAAGATTAAAACTCAGTCTTCTGTTCAACTCTTATCTAAGGATCTCAAAGCTATGGAACTCATCTTCTCTCAATTTTTCTCTCGTCTCAAACTTTGAAAAGCCGAGCTTGCAATCACTAACTATTTCTCCATCTTCGTGTTACTTCTCTTTCGTTAATTGGGCTACAGATTTTGGCCCTGCCCATGACAGAAATTGTAAATGTCACTTCTGGACAAAATGCAGAGATGCCCATTTGTCCAACTCTTACACTCTTGACATGAGCTTATCTGTAGATTTCCTGCCCTACAATTTGCCAGGCAAAGATTTTAACTGAGGCAACTACTCAAATTTTAAAAGCTATAGAATTGAACAACTAGCTTTGGAATACTGAATATTAAAGTAACTTCAGCTCCATATGTACATGTTAACCTGACCAAATGATAATGATAAATTTCAATTAAAACCTTCTCTCCCTCCCCAGTGGACTCAACAAATAAAATTCATGTTGACCGAATTTTAGCTTGCTGAACATTTCTGCCTGTAAACATTGCAATTAACTCACTAGAAACTGCTCGCAAAGATAAAAATATTACCATAGTTACAGGTCATGTGCCTGTGTCAATACAAAGGGCAAGAGTAGCAATCCAGAATGTTGTTCCTGAACCTCACTGGATCAAAACCTTTATATTGGTGTGAAATACTTCTCCTCCAAAGGAGGAAAGTCGTTACTTCACAAAACTAACTGGTGAAAGTATCTATCTTAATATTTTGTAATAAGAAATTATTTTGTTATACAGAGATCAAACCATACGGTTAACAAGTATTACAGGATTCTTTTACTTGGATTTAATTTTTTCTCAGGGGCTCCAGAAAGCACATCTTCACAATCATCAACGGAGTTCTCGTAATTAAATACTTATGAGCATTTCATTTGAGAAAATTTTAAATTGTAATGATATTTCATTAGCTCCCAATAACCCCTGATTAGACACAATTCTTCCAATAATTCAAAAATCCCATAGCTAGGAAGCATCAATTCAAGAGAGGGAATAATCTTGTATTCATTTTAATACAAGTGCAGATGCCTGCGGAAAGCTTAAGCTAATCACACAGCATGAGTTAAAATTTAATTTGGAGTGAGGCAGGGAAGAGATAATGACTTGGAAGCAAGTACCAGGATTTTGATACCTGGTAACTGTTTTTTTTTATATACTGTGAAATTATATGTTTCTTCCTGCCAAACAGTATATTATTATTTTTGTCACAAGTAGGTTTACAGTGACACTGCAATGAAGTTACTGTGAAAATCTCCTAATCGCCACACTCCAGTGCCTGTTCAGGTACACTAAGAGGCAATTTAACATGGCCAATGCACCTAACCAGTGGATCTTCTGGAGCACCTGGAGGAGACCCACGCAAACATGGAGAGAATGTGTAAACTCCACACAGACAGTGACCAAGCTGAGAATTGAACCCAGGTCCTAGGCACTGTGCCATCCTTTAATTATGTTCGTTCATTAGTGATTTTTGGTAACTATTAGTCAGAGCCAGAAGCTAGAAAAACAGAGTGGAGGTCCACAGCATTTGTAGGCTGAATTGGCTCTCAGTATCTTTACAATAATGGAAAAAAAACACAATGGAAACATTTCATATGTGAAAAGCATTCTTTGGTGTCCTTCTATAACTTACAATCAAACCCGCTGAGGAGCATTAGGCATCAGAGTATTAATTGAGTATTATAAATAATCTGCTTCATTGATTTAATTAAAATTCAGTATAATTAGAATTCCATTAGAATTTTTAAAAAATTATTCCCAAATCAACCAAGGTTTTCAGAGTAATATTTCAGTCTCTCTAGTTCACCTTCTAAGCAAGTAGTTTGGTCCTGAGAATATGTGTCTCCTGTAGACAGAAGCAAAGCAAATTCAGAAAAAGAGATGCATGACGTAGGTAAGTTCTAAATTGTTTTTGTAATTTGGTATATGCTAATGTTTAGGGATAAACAGATAGGAGGATGACTCAGTAACTTGCATTAATAAAGTAATCAAATCCTTGCGAGATCAAAAGCACATCTCCCTTTTCAGTATTTCTTCTCGGGTTGTCTTCTTAAACCTTTTATAAGAACTAGTAGGAGACTCCAGTTAACAGTTTAACAAATTTCTATGTTAATTCTATATCCTTTACATTGGCAATTCTTCTGTCACATGAAGTACATTCGTATCCATGTTGAGAGCATGCAGCATATGGCTTCCGATAACTCACCGGTTTGTATTTTGGTGCTGTTTACATACTAAATTCAGGCTGCAAGGTGACTGTGGCAGTGTTTACACTGAAAAAGCAATTGCCTGGTCAGTTGGAGCTCCAGCCTAACCTCTCCGGTTCTTACTTGGGCCCATTAAGATTATTTATGAAGTAGAGATACAGCTAAAATTTAACAGTCTGAATCTCAAACCTTAATAGAGTTTATTAAAAATCATGAACAACTCAGAATAAAAACTAAAATCAAGGCAAAATGCTGCGCATACTGGAATCTGAAACAAAAGCAGAAAATGCAGGAAAAACTCAGCAGGCCTGACAACATCTGTGAGGAGATGAACAAAGCCAATGTTTCAAGTCAGGATGACCCTTCATCAGTGCTGTAAACAAAGAAAATCAGACAAAATTTATACTATGAGGGGTGATACTATGAGGGGTCATCACCATTTGCATTCCCTTTGTCCATGCCACTCCCATCAATTACAGCACCCCCCCCCCCATAGTAGAGATCTTGTCCAATTTTCTTTGTCTTCAACTCTAACGAAGTGTCATCAGATTCAAAACATTGGCTCTATTCACTCTTCACACATGCTTCAAACCCGTTGAGTTTTCCAGCATTTTCTGTTTCTATAAAACTGCTTGTGGTAAGTAAACCCTCTCAATTTTATCCAATAAGAAGTCTGACAACACCAGGTTTATGTCCAATCGATTTATTTGATAGTAAACTCACAAGCTTTCGAGGTTACCCTCTTCGTCAGGTGAATGGAGAGTTCTGGCCTCAGACAGTACATATAACAGCACAGACAGTTTACAGATTACTGATTAGAATGCGAATCTTTACACCTAACCTGCTGTTCAAGTCTTAAAGTGGCCAACAATGTGAGTGGAAGGAGCACTGAGCACAGGTTAAAGAGATGTGTATCGTCTCCACGGGCATTCAGCCTCCGATCTTCAGGTAAGCATTCTCCAAGGTGGCCTTGACGGCACATGACAGTGCAGAGTCGCTGAGCAGAAACTGATAGCCAAGTTCCGCACACGAGGACAATCTCAACAGGGATCTTGGGTTCATGTCACACTATCTGTAACCCCCATGACTTGCCTGTGTTTGCAAAACCTCACTTACTGTACTGTCTGGAGACAATACAATGAGCTGCACTCATCCAGGCAAGTGAACAGTATTTCATAGCACTCTTGACTTGTGGCTTGTAGATGGTGGACAAGCTTTGGGGAATCAGGCAGTGAATTACTTACTGCAGAATTTCCAGCCTCTAACCAGCACTTGTGATCGCAGTACTTATTTGGCTAGACCAGTTCAGTTTCTGATCAACGGCAAGACCCAACACTTTGGTAAGGGGGGATTCAACGATGGTAATGGCAATGAATGTCAGTGGCAGATGGTTAGATTTCTCTCCTTTGAGGATGGTTATTGCCTAGCACTTGTATGGAATAAATGTTACTTACCACCAATCATCTCAAGCCTGAATATTGTCCAGGTCTTGCTACATTTGGTCATGGACCACTTCTGTATCTGAAGAGTCACAAATGCCACTGAACATTGTGCAATCATCAGTGAACATCCACACTTCTGACCTTATGATGGAAGGTAGGTCATTGATGAAGCAGTTGATGAGTGTTGGGCCCAGGAAATTACCTTGAAGAACTACTGCTGTGATGTCCTGGAGCTGAGATTGACTTCCAACCACCATAGCCATCTTCTTTTGTACCAGGTGTGACTCCAAATAGGGGAGATTTTTCTCCTTGATTCCCATCGACTCCAGTTTTGCCAGGGCTCCTTGATGCCATATTCAGTCTAATGCTGACTTGATGTCAAGGGCAGTCACTCTCACCTCACCTCTGAAGTTCAGTCAGCTCTTTTGTCCACATCTGAACTAAGGCTGTAATGAGCTCAGGAACTGAGTGTCCTTGGCAGAACCCAAACTGAGCATTCGTGAGCAGATTATTGCTGAGAAAGTGCTGCTTGATTGTGCTATTGATGACCTCTTGCATCATTTTACTGATGATCGAGAATAGATTGATGGGGCGGTGATTGGTCAGAGTGGATTTGTCCTGTTGCTTGTGTACAGGAAGTACATGGGCAATTTTCCACATTGCCAGGTAGATGTCAGTGTTGTAGCTGTACTGGAACAGCTGGCTAGGGGTGTGGCAAGTTCTGGAGCACAAGTTTTCAGGACTATTACCGGAATATTGTCAGGGCCAATAGCCTTGCAATATCTTGATTCCATGTGAACTGAGTCGAATTGGCTAAAGACTGACATCCACGATGCTGGGGACCTCCAGAGGAGGTGAGATGCATCATCCAGTTGGCAATAGAAAGAAGGATATTCAAATTTCCAAGTGACATTAAGCAAGGAGATAGATTTTATAAATTTGTACTCCCATATTTAAGAGGCCAATATTCTTTGTATCTGATTTCACCAACAACTTTAACATAATAAAACAATGCAAGATGTTTTACTGGAACACGATAAAACAAGCTACAACACCTAACCATGTAAGAAGATATTAAGCAAAATACTGTAGATGCTGGAATCTGAAACAAGAACTGAGGACGCTGGAAAAACAGCAGGTCTGGAAGCATCTATAGCAAGAGAAAACAGGGTTAACGTTTCAAGTCTGTTTGATTCTTCATCAGGAGTAAAGAAAGGGAGAAATGTATTAGACATTAAACTGTAGCCGTGGGACACTGTAACAAGATGTAATAATCTTAAGAACATGAGACAGGTGGTTTGGTGCCAAGGACATGTGATGGTGTTCAAATTCAGGCAACAAATGCATGGGACCCTAAAATAAGGGTTCAAGATGAAGGAGGCAGACCCAATTTCAAGTCCCGAGGGCTGCAAAGCACCTAATCGGAAGATGAGATGCCATTCCTCCAGCCTCCACTGGAGTCCCAGTGCACTGCAGCAAGCCAAGGATGGATATGCGGATATGAGAGCAAGGCACCAAGTCAAAACGACAAGCAACGGAAGGCCTGGGCAATGTCCGCACGCTGAGCGAAGGTGCTCTGCAAAGCGGTCATGCACTCTATGTCCTGTCTCCCCAATGCAGAAGAAACCACACCAACAGCAGTGAACACAAGAGACAAAACACAAAATACTACCCACCCAAACAGTGTGCCCAGAACCCCAGATGGTGAAAAGGGAGGAGACAAAGGGAAAGGCACTGCACGCTCCTCAACTGGAAGGAAAGGTGCCATGGAAAGAGGGCAGGGAGCAGAGTGTGACGGATGAATAGGCCAGGGTCAATGGGGGTTGGAGGACGATGCACGCCATGGCAGCACCACACTGGAAATGAGGGGTGGAAAGCGAGAACAAGGGGACGCAACCATGGGCTTCGGAGGGAAGGCAAGGAATGAGGGCAGGTCAGAAGATCCACCTTCTAAGACAGCATCACTAGAATAGATGCAACAAGAGGCGGAGAAACCAGGAGAATGGAACAGAGCTCCCACAGGAAGCAGGGTGCAAAGGAACTGTAGTTGAGGTAGCTGTGGGAGTCAGTGGGCCTGCAATGAACCGTCCACTGAAATGAAGACAGAGAAGCCGAGGAAGGGAAGTGTCAGAGATGAACCATGCAAAAGTAAGAGACAGGTGGAAACTGGATGCAAAAATCGACAAATCCCTTCAGGTCCAGACGAGAGCATGAAGCGGCACCAACATAATCACCAATGCAATGGAAAGAGAGCAGTGGGGGTGGGCCTAAGCAGGACAGGAACAAGCAGCACTGCACACAACCCACAAAACCACTGGCACAATTGTGGCCCATGTTGGGAGCCAGAGCCACACCCTTTATTTGCAGAAAGTGAGACAAGTTAAAAGGAGAAACTACCAAGTGACAGAACAAATTCAGCCAGGCAGAGTGGGGGCATTCGGTCCTCCAGTCACAGAAAAAGTAGAGAGACCCTCCCCGGTGGGTGATGGAGGCACAGAGGGACTGGACATCAACAGGGAAGAGGAGGCATCCAAAATGTTAATTCTGTTTTTCCGCTCTACAGATACTGCCTGACCTGCTGAGTTTTTCCAGCATTCTCCGTTCTTGAAGGAGGTATTCATATCAAAAGCAAGAAATAGGGTTTATAAATGTCTTAAAGGAGGAAAGCAAGCTAGAGAGGCAGAAAGATTTATGGAGGGAATTCCCGCAGTTAGAGCTCAGATAGGTGAAGGTACGGCTAACAACAGTGCAGCGCTTGAAAACCGGGATGCTAAGTGGTCAGAATTAGAGGAGCGCATGAATTTATAATGCATCCCAAACACTGTGCAAATTTATAAAACAAACTTAGAAAACGACATAAATTGAATAAACCAGCAGTGGACTGTTATAATCTCTATCTGAGATGGTATATTCCTAAATATAAGATTGACATAAAGCAGTGCACTGTAGGAAAGCACTATAGATGAACCAAATAATTAAGTGTTCGAGCTACATAAGGAATTAAAATTTAGCTCACACTTGCAAAATGTGACCAAATAGGGTAATGGGGTTCCTGACTTCTTCACAAGAGGTTAAGAATATACCTCTTAGAATAACTCTAGAGAACCGGTCTGATCTAATTTGGAAAAGTGCCTTCTGAAAGTTTTGGGCTCGAGGAAAGTTCAACAATGATAACTGACCTGAAAATATTCAGTTATGATGAGAGATTGAGGAAACACGGAAACATTGAAAATAGGAGCAGGAGTAGCTATTTGGCCTGTTTCGAGCCTGTTTCTCCCTTCATTATGATCATGGCTGATCTTCCAATTCATCAGTCCAATCCTGCCTTCCTCTCCATATACTTTGATTCCCCTCACCCCAAGAGCTATATCTAACTCCTTGAAAACATACAAATTTACATAGAATGTAGAATACAACGTTTTGGCCTCAACAGGATTAAAAGATTCAAGAAAACAACTTGCATTTTTTTTTGGAACCTTTCACAATCTCACGTTGTCGGAAAAACTCTTTACAGCCAATTAGGCACTTGAGTTCCTGTTGTAATTCAGCAGAAATGCTGAAGCTAATTTGCATATCATCAGGTTGCATAAACAGCAGTCAGATACATGATCAGTAATCTGTTTGTGATGTTGCTTGAAAGATTAATATTGGCCAGAAGACAAGAATTTCCCTGCTCTTCAAATATTACCATGAGATCTTCTGCATCCACCCAAGAGGACAGATGGGGCCTAGGTTTGACAAAGCAGCTGAAAGCTCACATTTCCTGCAGTGTAACTCACCCTCAGTATGGCAATAGAGTGTCTACTTAGATTCAAGCTTCAGGATTGGGGCTTGAAAACATGACTTCCTGACTCAGAGAGCTACCACTAAGCCAAAGTGACCTGACGGTTTAAAATAATGAAGTAACAACACTCCTCTTCAGTAGGGTTACAATGAGGCACCTTGAGTTTTGAGCATAAACTGTTAAAATAAAATCCAGGAAAGCATTTTCACACAAAGGGTTGTGAAAGTGCAGAATGCACTGGCTAGAAGGCCATGGGTGGTACATCAATTGTAGCAGTTACAATGCAGGTGGATATGTACTTGGAAAGTAAAAGTCTTCAGAATATGGAAAAAAGTGCAGAATCAAGATTAAAAAAGTTGAACTATCATACTGTACAAAAGTGAACGGACAGATTTGAAGAGTCAAGTATTCTTCTCTTGTTCCAAATTGGTGAAGGTTTGATGAGGAAGTTTACGCTTATATTATTGAGGTGATATACTAATGCTCAGATGGATAGGGTTCAGTTGATGGTGTTATAACTTAAATCCCCCTTCTTGGGGCAGTGAGGAAAACTAGAAGAACTGGAAGTCTATATTAGTTAACTGAAGACAAAGTGCAGAAGAGACATGCAACATTTCAATGTTAACATTCGACACATAGCTCGCCTTCATGCACACTGCATGTGAACTTAGTTTACTATCTTCATGAAAACTCAGTCGTCTCCCTATGGAAGATTTTGACTAAAAAAAGCATGCATTATTTTTGTTAAGTACACATCATGCAAGGGTGCATTTTGATGTAATGCATTTCTGTTTGTGAATAAACATATTGGGTTAGCCAAATACTTTTCATGAAGGTGCAGCCTTTTAAAACATCTTTAAAGTCAAGGACAATGTGCAGAAAGATGCTTATGAAAGACATGCTTTCTCCTCCTGCACATTAACTAAGATGAGGCAGAAACCTAAACTGCCGCCAGTCATACAATGTTAAATGCAAAATGCATTCCACACAAGAAAATAAAAACATCATGCCAACAACAACAGACCTGTTCTTTGTGAGGCAGGCAGCTCATTACTTGCAGGTAGTGTACCTGTTGATCCAGTTGATGGTGGATAGCCCACAGAAGATGCTGGAGCTCCAGGTCCGCCATGCTGGTAGGATGCTCCAGAGAGAGGAAGAAAAGCAGAAGCAGGGCCAGATGATGGAGAGGATGTTTGTAGCTGTCCTGGATATGGAGGAGCCACAGAAGGAGGCAAAGCGTGAGAGGGAACAGAAGGCAAATATACAGACGGGTAGGAAGATGGTGGTGGGGGTGCAGTAGGTTGATGAGGTTGATAATAAGTTGGTCCTCCTGCTCCTTGGGGGAGCTGCTGTGGTTGGTAAGCTATGGAACAGAATTTCAATGTTAGTAAACAAGTAAGAATGATTAAAGAAACATTTATTATGGGTTATAACTCAGCAAAATATTGGGCAAAACACAAAAACTGTGATAAGTTCCTGCAACTTTCTCTTCTCTCAGAATAACGCATGTTTCTCTAAACTATTCATATTCTCATATACCATTTCTGCACATTTTCCTCCAGCCTTCCGAAAGTGCATTGTCCAAAATTGCACACAATATTTCAGTGGAGGCTGAATCAGTGTTTTATAAAAGTTTATCACAGCATCCTTGTTTTTGTATGCTATTTATAAAGCTCAGGATCCCATATGCCTTTATAACCCCTTTCTTAACCCAACCCATCACCTTCAACAACTTGTGCACAGAAATCCACATCTCTCTGCTCCTTCATTCTCTTTAGGATTGCACCCTTTATCTTTTGATGCCTTCCTTTGTTCTTCTGACCAAAATGCACCTCTTTACATTTCTCTGTATTAAATGTCACGTATCTGCCCATTCCACCAACTTGTACATCCTCTTGAAGTCTATCATTTTCCTCCTCACAGTTCATGAGTCATCTGAAAATTTTGAAATTGTGCTATGCACATCCAAATCTAGGTCATTAATATAAATCAAGAAAAGTAGCAGTCCTTGTCCCTACCCTACTGTATAATGTCCCCTATTCATTACAACTTTGTTGTCCACTGCCACTGTCACCTTTATTCCACGGACTTTAAAATTCATGCGCAAGCATATTATGTGACACTTTATCAAAGGCCTTGTGGAAGTCCAAGTGGACCACATCAACCACAATGTTCTCACCAACCTATTGCCTCATTAAAAAAATTCAAATCAAGTTAGTTAAACACGATTTACCTTTAAGAAATGTATACTGGCTTTCCTCAACTAATTCACACTTATTCAAGTGACTGTTAATTTTGTCCAGGATTATAATTTCTAAAAGTTTTTCCATCACCAAAGTTAAGATGACTGATCTGTTGTTGCTAAGTTTATCCATGCACACTCTTTTTGGACAAGGGTGTAACATTTGCAGTTCTTCAGTCCTCTGGCACTAGCACTGTATCCAAAGAGGACTGGAAGATTACAGCCTGTGCCTGTTCAATTCCCACCATTACTTCCCTCAGTATCCTTAGATACATTCTATCTGGCCTTGTGACTTAGATGCAGGCAGCCTTTCTAAATCCTCCTCTTCTATCAACTTTTAGCCCATCTGTGACACAACTACTTCTCTTTCACTAAGAACTGTGTAGCATCTTCTTCCAAGGTAAAGAGTGAGACAAAATAGTAATTTAGAACCTCAGCCATGTCCTCTATCTCCAGGCACAGGTCTCATATATGTCTTGAATTGTCCTAAACATTCCTTTCATTATCCTTTTCTTATTTATTTGCCTTAGAAGACTAGATGGGATTGTTGTCGGCGCAGGCTCAATGGGCTGAATGGCCTCCTTTTGCACTGTGGGGATTATATGAACATTAAATTGTTGTATAATGAGATGGAGTTCTCACTTCAGAACTTCAATTGTCCATATTTGTTGCCATTTGGTGACCACCAGAAATCTAAGCCAACAAGAAAAAGTAGAATTACTATCATCTCAACTATGTCTGGGATAGTTAGGACAGCTAAATGGACACATATCCTGCAGATTAAAAAAAGACAATTAATGCATCAAGCACTTGCTGGATATTTTCTGAAACTGCGGTCAGACAATAGTGACAGAACGAATGACATTGAACTTATAAATAATTTCCATGATAGTTGGAGTCAGAGCAAAGAGAGACATTATCAATTCCACTTACTTTGAGGAAATGTCTGACGGGACCCTACTTGGGAATACATGTTATAAACAGTTGTCGTTGAGGTTGGTGACTGAGCCTGTCCACTGGGATTTGGAATGCCCTGCAGTACGAAGCCTGGTGGTGGGGCTTCACCCTGGGGAAAGAGTAAACCAGAGCATGAAGCTGTAGAATTGTATTCAAAATGAGACTTCCAAAAGTAAAATATACCAGATATACTCAAGTATTAATCGATCTTGTGTACACGGCAGCCCCCATCTTCTGGCTCAAAAAAATTCCTAACTCTTTCTCCTTGCCACCCGATCATCACCTCTCCCACAGGTCAACTTTCTCTCATTCACCAAGTCTCTCAGTCACTGCTCTCCTGCATCTAAACTCTCTCCCCTCAACTTGCTCACCACTTCACCCATGGGCCAACTATCTCCCTCTCCTGACCTTTCTGTTCACTACTTCCTCTCCCGAACCCTTGCTGTGAGCGAGAGCTCAGGAGAGGGGCAGCAAAAGGAAGGAAATGACTGAAAAGCACTGCAAGTGGGAGAGAGTTTCAGGGAGTGGAATAGGCCAAAATGGCACTGACTCCATCACACATGGTCCATCAGTGCAACGAAACAATGGTAAAGTGAAAGCCCCGAAGTGTGTCCTCATACCCACAAGCTTACATGGATTTCAACCCTTGTGAAATATTACTCACGTGTGGGTCAACCCCATACCTTTTGCCTATAAATTTGGGTTCAAAAGTCGACTTTTACCGGAGAACATTTAGGGTCTGGCCAATGGGGGATTAAAAGACAATGTGAACATTTAGAAAACTGCAACACATTTGAATGGTTCCTATGGTATACTTGAATGATAAGGACTAACATTGGGAAGAATTTTTTCATTCAAAACCTTTAAGAATGCAATTTTTTTGGAAGACAGCACAAATTTTAAAATAACCCACATTTATACACGTGCAAACATGTCTCATTTTGCGAGGCATGGTCACCAGCACCAAGCAAAAAGAGGAGGACTTGGGGAAAGGGGAGGCGGTGAAAGGTAACTACAGAAATATGATTTTGTTTTAAAAACAAATCATTTGAAAGCATGATAGAAGGTAGCAAAGCAAGGGACTGTGGGGAAGTAAATTCCTGAACACAGGGTGGCACAGTGGTTAGCGCTGCTGCCTCACAGAGGCAGGGACCTGGGTTTGATTCCCGGCTTGGGTCTGTGTGGAGTCTGCACGTTCTCCCCGCATCTGCACGGATTTTCTCCTGGTTAGCTGCTGCTGGTTAGGTGCACTGGCCATGCTAAATTCTCCCTCAGTGTATCCCAACAGGTGCCGGAGTATGGTGACTAGGGGATTTTCACAGTAACTTCGTTGCAATGTTAATGGAAGCCTACTTGTGACTTCAGTAAACAAACTTTAAACTTATGAAGTTATATCATATTAAATTTATTTTAGAAGAGGATACATTCAAAACATTCTTGATGCTTTCTCCCATTTTGTTCACACTATCCTTTTAACTAGAGTTAGTTTTTCATATATAGCTCAACATTAAACGAAAGACAGAAATGGTCTCTTGATTTAAAGCATTATAGTTTTCAGGTAAGTTACAGAAGAAACTGCTTCTTGGACAGATATTTTTCATACTATAACAAGAGTTTATAGATGTTAATTCAGTTAAAAAGCTCAGATAGTAGCAGTCCATAATTTCTAATACTTCACTATCTCCAAGCTAATTGTAAAACAACTAAGACACAATGCAACTTGGTACATTAACATTTTAATGCATCAATTTTAAAATTTGTTTTGAAAACACAGCGAATTTCAATTATTCATTCAGTCTTGATATTCTAATGTCTAATATCACACTGAGAAGTCAAATGATTTCCTTCTTACTCGCCCTTGTTAAAGGTAGCAGCACACACTGCTGACTGAGTGCAGCAGGCATAGTTTTGCTTCACACCTTTGCATAGGATATTGCCTCCAAGAAAGAACGTTTTTTATCTACAAATTAGGGTTATCAAAAATCTGAGCGGAAACAATTATTTTTGGACAGTAGCCATCATCCAAAATTGGATGAAAAAGCAACAGTGGCTTTCACACAAAACATTAGAAATTGGATCTCTTCCCAATATAGTAGCTTGTGGTTCAGAATGTTTGATGGAGGGGATTAATGTAATTTTACATCATATCCCTGGCACTGAGCTCCCTTTTATTTTATCTTTGTATCCAACAAAAGAATGCAGGTGAACAGCCCTATCAACATAAATACTTCATCACTATCTTTTTTGGATGCTTAAACAAAATCGTCTGTAACGTGACCAGTCATATCTTCAACAACACTAAACCTTTCCAAGCAATCGAGTCTAACAATGCAGTGATAAAAGCTGTGAATGAGGCTTGCACAAAGCAACAGAAGCAGAATCTCTCAAGTGCTGCAACTAGTATGTACAAATCCCCATACTCCAGCATTCCTATAAGCATCCTGGAGTGAACACTGCTGCACTGTCACAATACATCATGTTTCATTTGGGACATGTGCATGTGCGCATGTTCTTCATCAAGGTTGTGCACATTAAATCTACCTTCACACCCCCAATCCCATTGCTAAAAGAAAATATATTCAATTATAGTGAACTTATAAATAAGAGTCACAAAAGTGGGGAAAATGACTGATGTTTGAAGTTTTTAATTTTTTCCCATCACGTTCAATATGCTCCATAAGGAGATTTCATGGATACCCAGTTGGAAGGAATCACTTTACAGATATGGATCCCTTTATTCAACATTTCTAAGCAACATTAAATAGGCAAGAGAATCAGTTAATGTTTGAACTGATATCTAAGTAAATTAAAAATCAGGACTCTGAATTCTTTCCAAAATTTAAACAAAAATATTCAGGAAGGACAGCAATAAACTATACACAGACAGCAAGTGAAGTGGATAGAGTGTTGCTCTCGATTGCCAGTGCAATTTTTTTAAAATGTGAAAATAGGCTGCTAATTTGGGAAAGAGTAATAGATTAACACTATTGTACCTGTGCTGATGCAGAAGCTGATGGGAAGCTGGGAAGGGCAGTGGAAGTTTGGTTACTCCATGATGTAACAGTAGGGGCAGGTCTAACCTGAATCAAACAGAGACAGACACCAATAATGGAAATAAAATAAGGAACCACAGAACACCCATCTATATTTTATACCAAAGAAAGTAAAAGGTGACATGATAGCTTTCCACAAAAACATGCACACAAACAATAACAAACGAAGACCAGTGCAATATAAAGACACTTGACATCAAAGACAAGGAAAGTAACCTTACTCCTCAAATTTTAGCAAGCACGTGTTCTATTGAGATTAACAGTGGTTATGTCATTAAGACATACAATCAATGAAGGCATTATGCACTATGCCATGTCACAAAGCAGAGGCCCAGGTCTGAGTCCAATTTCTGCAAGCACATAGAATGGATTTTTTGATAATTGTTGGTGTCACATATAGTCAATAGGAGAAATCAATGGAAGATGCCTGTTGGTAGATAGGCGGAAACAATAAACCCTTCCAGTGACGAAGAAATAGCCTTAGTGCTGAAGGGTGCGGGAAGAAACTTTTCTTGATGTAGACAACAAATGGTTCCCTTTTGTCAAGTCAGCCACAGAATCCAGCACAGAAGTGAGCCAAGTGGCAGCCAATATCACGTCCCATTGATTTAAAATTTTTAATTCAAATCCAGATTCCCAAAATATAGCAGGCAAAGAAAAGATAGTGAGGAAGACTCTATCCAGTTTTGTGTGCGTTTTACAAAATTTGCCATTCACAGGACATGGGCCAAGCATTATCAGCCACCCCGAGGTGGAGATGATGATCCACCTTCTGATATAGGTATACCAACAGTGCTGTTAGAAAGGGAGTTTCAGAATTTTGGCCCAATGATGGTTAAGGAACAGCAATATATTTCCAAGTCAGGCTAAGGTGGAACTTGCAGGGGAACTTGCAAGTAGTGATGCTCCCATCCATCTGCTGCCCTTGTCCTTCTAAATGGTAACGGTCACAGGTTTGGAAAATGCTGTTGAAGGAGGTTTGGCGAATGGCTGCAATGCAACTGCAGGAACTGGGAGCTGACTACTGTAGTTTTTGTCCATCTAGGAACAAAATGTAGGGAGAATATGGCTGGGGTGATGCATTAAAAAAAATTCCCTTAAAAATAAACAGATGAAAATTACCATGGGTGGCAAATTCCGTCAAACTATAGCAAAAGAATGTAAACCCAACAATTAGAAATACTTATCATTTTGCCTAACCCATATTGATGATTCTTCCTCCATCTATAAGCTTAAACAATCTGTGTGCACTAACCCTATTCCCTGGACCTTAAAGCTCGATTGGATCATTTATTTGGCACGTTGGCTTTCACTCTCAACATAAGTGGTATAGAACTGGTGCTGACATAAACAGCACGTAAATCATGGCTCCTGTTGGCCAAGCAGGAATTGGAATTGACAATGGTCACAGAATGGTGCACACCCCTAAGCACTCCAATTGCATCAGCTACATTACTATTCCAGCTATGGGATTTGAAAGGAGAGAGATTTGAGCTGGGAGAACCTGGCAGACAAAATAAATGGAAACACAGAAAATGCAGGAAACACAAAGGTGAGACACGCTGCAGAATAACTTTAGGCGAATGTAATAATACTGAATGGTAGGGGTTAATCAGGATAGCAACAAAGATCCTGTAAGCTGAGCTGATAGATTCAATCCTCAAAAGAATCTGATAGCTTAATACTGCTATTTGCTTTTTATTTGATATTGAATATATTGAAGCAATAAAAATTGTAACTTTTCAACTTAAAGTCTCAAGTCTCAATATTTTGAAATAGCTAACCAATAACCAGTTAGAAAATTAAACAAACAAGATATGCCAAAAATGCCCAGCTAAGTAAATATTGATGTTGGATGGGTAAAAGGACTCTGAAGATCGTTCAACCGCAGGATTTGCGGATTTCAGAAAGGGAAGGAGGGGTGTGGTCACGGTGGTCCCTTTGTCAGAGGCAACTGGTACCCGAATGCAGGTCATGCACCGGGAAGGTGGGGTGGGTGCTGAAAGCTAAAATTCTGCCCTCACTTCCAGCACCCCCTGGCCTACCTGCAAACCCTCATCCCACACACTGACCTGAGTCAGGGATCTGAAAACAATCCCTGCAGAAGACTCTGGAGAACTATCAGCAGCAGCCCAGTTCCTGACGGCTCAGTCAGCAATGGAGAATTACTGGCCTCTGATTAGCCAGCTGCCCTTGGGGTCAAACCTCCTGCCCCAGGGTCCTAACTCCCAGGGAAGGCCCAACACTGGCCTGACAGGCACTTCATTTGATAGGGTCTCCCCTTTGGAAGCGATGTGGGTTTCCCACTAGGGCCATATCAGTTCACTAAATTCCACCCCGGTCGCTGTTGTAATTAAGGGAATGCAGTCAATTTGCGCATAGTAAACTCCCACAGTCAGCAATGAAATAATGACCAGATTATCTGTTTTTGTGGTTGATTGAGGGATTAATGTTGGCCAGAACACCCAGGATCACTCTACATCATCTCTTCTCCAAAACAGTGTAATGGGATCTTTCACCCCCAGCCATGAGGACAGACAGGGCCTTGGCTTTAGTATCTCAACCAAAAGACAGCGGGCAGAACTTTCGGATCCCGTCTGCTACCCCTGCACAAAATCAGCAGTTTTGCTAGTCAGTCAAATTTTCATGCCATCCCATGATGATTTCTGCAGCAGACAGGACAGGAAAATTTAGGCCAATATCTCCAACATTGCAGCACCACCTCAGTACTGCATTGCAGTGTGTCAGCCTTGATTTTTGTGCTCAGGTTCTGGAGTGAGACCTGAATCCACAGCCTTCTGAGTCAAGAGACGAGAATGCAACTAACTGAGTCATGAAGGCCTCAAAAACCAGGGCTGGCATGGTTCCTAGAAAAATGACACTGAATTTGTCCTATTTGTTTCATTGTTTCATAGTGAAATGTACTCCTCTATTAAGAAATGCCAGTGCTTAGCTGAATGCTTGTCACAAATTATATTGATATAAAAAAACGTATTCTGTGGACATATCTGATTCAACAAGCCTAAACTTAAATGATCTCATTGCCAGTTAATATCTGTGGAGTGAATAGACTGCCCTTAGGAATGATAAATAGACTACATTTGAGATCTTAGTATTATTGATGCAGGTTATTTACACACAATTCTTGTATTGGTAACATACCAGGGTGGGGAAAGAAACAAAGCAGTTGTGATAATATATCTTAACAAAATGTCTCAGTGCTTATTTGGAGTGTAGCAATAGTTGTTTAGTTCAGAGGGGAAATCAAAGGTCTAAGGCCACAGGAGAACAAATGTTGAGTCCTTTCAAACTACTATAGATCCCATTTTATAATAGCCACTTCCAGCTAATGTGGTTTGAAAGTTAAAGTAATAAATGCACAAATTCAGTTGGACAACACTCATACTTTAAAACACTCATACTAGATTTGAAAAATTAAACTATTTTATGTAAGACATTACAAGGTCAAGATTATGCAAACAATTTCAAACTGTTAATGTTTTCCTTTAAATCGTATGGCACTCTGTTTAATGAGGTCAAATAAGTTGCAATTGAAACTAGGCCATGAAGTAAACAGAACGTACATGCTGTTATGAACATAATCAGAGTGGGCAACACAACACTATAATAGGGCATAAACATTTCTAACCAGTCTTTACACATACTTAGACATCTAGTGTATAGCAACCTGCAAAAACAATTGCATCCAACTACCAATTACCCAGCAAATTCCCAATAAAACCATCAAAAATAAAGAAAACATCTATTTTAATATAGAAGTGTATAAGCTTCAGTGACTCCCTCATGGCGTCAACAATGACACTAAAAAGGCAACAAAAGAAAAATCAAGCATATCAAAAATGGGGAAACAGGTAATAACTGACAGCAATTTTTCCCTTCAAAGGACTCCCTCATCACTTGCAGCATCCCTCTATTAAGAGCTGTCACCCTCAGGAAACCATAAAGACACCACCATCAGCCATAAGGAAAAGTTCCCAAGCAAGAGGATTGCTGTGGACAAAAGACCAACAGTACAGCTATCATACAAAGACCACTCTGAATTGGTCCTGGTTCAGAACTCCGTTTCCTACCCTTAGCAATCGTCAGAGGCTAAACCAGACTGTCCGCAGCCTTGATGTCACGTTTGACTCTGGAATGAGCTTCTGACCTCATATTCTACCTCATTATTAAGACCAGCTATTTCCATCTTCATAACATCATATGATTCCACCTCTTCCACAGTGCATCTGCTGAAACCCCCATCCATTTCTGTGTTACCTCTAGACTTGACTGTTCCAGCCCACTCCTGGCTCACAGCCCACATTTTGCTCTCTCGTAACTTGACAGCATCCAAAAGTCTAATGCTGGTGGGCTTACTCACACCATGTCCCGCTGATGTTTCAGCCTGGTGCCCGCTGAACTGGATCAATTCTTGGTTAAACAAGTCCTTGATTTTAAAATTTTAATTAATGTTTAAATTGCTCCATGACCTTCCACACAATCCAATTTTGGCCTCATGAGAATCCCCAATTTTAATCAACGTATTATTTGTGGCCATATCTTCAGCCATCAAGTCCCAGAGTTCTAGAATTCCCTCCTTAAACTTTTGGCTCAATTTTCACCTTTATGAACCTGCTTAAAGTAATTATGTTTCAAAAATGCATACGAGGAGCAGGAGTAAGTCAATCAGCCCCCCAAGTCTGCACCACCAGTTGATGGCTGATCTGATTTTAACCTCAACTCCACATTCCTGCCCATCTCCAATAACCTTTCAGCCCCTTGCTTATCAATAATCTATCTACTTCTTTCATCAAGGTATTCAAAGATTCTCCTCCCACTGCCTTTGAGGAAGAGTTACAAACACCCACAACCCTATATTTTCCCTCATCTCCATCCTAAATGCACAACTCATTTTTTAAGTGACCCCTCATTCATGACGCTCCCAAAACATTGACTTCACAAGGGGGGAGTGGACAGGGGGCAAAGCCTGCACAACCAATTCATGGCGGGAAAGTAGCCCAAGGGATATAACAACAGGACCCGGGAGGCAAAGTCACTTTGGGCCCAGTAAAGTTGAGGTTTTGTCATTTTGGTGGGACTGGGATGAAGGCGGTGTCTGAGAGGATATGTGTGTGAGAGTGACTGTGTAACAAAGTGGGTGAGGGCATAGGAGTGAGTGGCCGGCGAAATGGAGAGTGGGACTGAGTGACTGAGTGAAAGGTGGGCGTGAGTCTGTCTTATGCCTAGTCTCAGTTTTCTCACTCAGTCACACATGTACTCACATACACTGAACCTCCAATTTTACAGTAATTTCCTTTACTTATTCTTTTTTAACTCAACAAATTATCGCTGCAACATTGATGTACGTTTGTTCAGCACTTATTTATTTGCCTGAAAACTCAACGTTTCCTTAAATTCAATTTACTGTCTTGCCAAATCTTTCCTGAAATTTTCTCAATGATGCTATCATAAATACCAAGGACTGAATTTTAATGAAAGGAAATGGGTGGATTAGGATCAGGAGTGGGGTTGAAGTGTCAGAAATATGTTTGGCAAACTAAAGCTTCTCATTTTTGGCTTTAACTGAAGACAGAAGGTGGGCAGATGACTAACCTATCCACTCCAGTTCCCACAAAACCTCTGGCCTGTTTCCTCCAATTTTACCTGGTAGATAAGAGAATTTTTCAATTCATCACATGCTACGCAGCAGGCCACCAACTATTTGGAGACCTGCAAAGGCAGCTTTAAAAAATGTGACAGAAAAATGTTGACACATGGGGCTCTATTTTACCATTGCGTTGTGCCCATTTTCAGGCATGAAAACATGGTAAAGTTGGGTGTGAGGCCATTAACGTGATCTGCACCCGCGTCTGTGCAGATGGCTACTACCGAAACCCAGGAATGGCAGTGATTCAATTCACATCCAAAACGGGGGCAATGACGATTTAAATGCATTTGCACATATTTAAATTGAATTAATGAACTGCCCGCCCAACTTTATCAGCATTTTCCCCTTTACCACCGCATTCGCCAATCGGGAACCACGCCGTAATGAACAATAAACGTCTGAATCGGGTGCTCCAGCTGCTGAAGAGGTGAATTCAGAGCTTCTTATGGCTCTCTGACTCAGATCAGTGATGGGGAGGGGAAGGGGAGTGATGCCAGATCGTTGTCTGGTGGGGGGGAAGAAGAAGAAGGCGGGTCAGATGTATCTCTGGTAGTGGGGGAAGACTGATCGTTGTCTGGTGATAAGGGAGAGGGAGGCGGGTCAGATGTTTCTCGGTAGGGGGGGCGGAGGAGGCAAGATGTATCCCAGGCGGGATTCTCCGGCCCGGGGGGGGGGGGGGGGGGGGGGGGGGGGGTGCGGAATCTGACCCTGGCACGCTTTCTCAGATTTTGTTCTAACTGCGCACGCGTAGTTCAGAGCACTGATCGTTTTGGCCGCACTAAGCCCCACCCACAGCACAAATAGGACCAGAGATGTTTTTTTCAGGCTGAGTGGTATGGGGGCGCCTGAAAGCAGATTTCTAAATTGAATCTGCATTACGCTCAGATTTAGCACTTAGAACGAAAATTGTAAAATCGGGCCCAGGATTTTTCCATTGTAATGGCAACATAAAAAGCATAACTAAAAAATTATGGCAGAGGAAATAGTGTTAATTTAGGCAGAAAGTAAATGTTATATGCAAGGATTTTCTTCATTTATATACATAAAGTAGAATTGTGTCTGCCTTGTCTGTTCAGTCATGTAGGGGTCTTCTAATTAGTTCAGCACAAGTCAATGCCTGGTCCTTTTGACATTCCAACATTTTCCATTGTGTATCTATAATATCTATAGTGTCATTTGTGATTGGCTGAGTCACTCAAATCCATGATATTCCCTTCATCCAACCTGCTAGCAGGCTAGAACAGCATTTTCAACACCTAATTTTAGTACTGTTGAAAGAAATCTCATTTTTATGTTATATTCCCAGTTCAAATAACATGCTCTATACACTGTTGCACTTTGCTGTCTCATTCTATGGTTCAACCACAAGCCAGAGAAGCGGTCATTTAGTCCACAATGCATATGATAGCTCTTTGAAAGAGCTCTCTAATTGATACCACTCCACCAGTCAGACCCCACAGACCTGTAATGTTTTCCCCTTCAAGGTTTTAGAAACATAGAGGTGAATTCCACACATTCATCACTCTCTGGGTGAAGAAATTTCTCCTCAGCTCAGCCCTAAAAGGTTTACCCCTTATCCTCAAATGATGACCCATGGTTCAGGACTCCCCTACTATTGGGAACATTCTCTCTGAAGCCACCCTGTCTAATACTGTTAGAATTTTATAAGTTGCTATGAGATTCCCTCTCATTCTTATAAATTCCAATTAATATGATCCTAACTGATTTGTTTCTCCTATGACAGACCTGCCATCCTAGGAATCAGTCTACTAACTCTTTGCTGCATTCCCTCCAAAGCAAGGACATCCTTCCTCAGTTAAGGACACCAAAAGTGCACACAATACTCCAGGCGTGGCCTCATTCCCTTTTGAAAGCTATTATTGAATCTATTTCCATCATCTTTGATGGCTATATTGAGGCATTTCCAAAGAGTTAATGTAAAAGGCCCCACATTAAATTTATGTATGTGCTGCTGGACTTGAGTTGTAAAATCCAAAGTTGATGGTGAATAGCTATTAAGGTCCCAAGCTATTTATCAGCATTGGATACATTCAGTACCAATCAGAGCCTGGATGGCAAAATAAACAGAAGACAAATGGTCATATCAAGCAGTTAGGGTAATGATAAAGAATAGAGACAGACCCCAGCAATGGTGAGAAGCACAACTGAAAACACTGCAACTAGCAACCGTGCAAAATGAGAGAAAAAGAATCACCCAACCCTCAAAATAGGAATTTATAGAGGTGAGGTTAGAGCACACAACCCAAATCCCACCCCCCAACAATATACACCTATAATTTCACAATTCTCTTTGATAGCCAGTCTATTCAATTAGAGTTGGTTTAATTAACATGCACCAATTCCTCTATCACTTCAGTGAATAATACATTTTTGTAAGTGTGGAACTGCTAATGAACAAAGAACAACAAATCACCCTCAGAAACTATTAGATATCAGCTTTGGAAGGAGGACTTTGAGGAAAATGAGACAGTTTGGCACTCCAAGTGAAGGGAGTTGTATGGTGGGAATGCACATTGCAATTTTTGTATCTGGAGGTCAGTCCAATTTCAGGTCCACATTGATTTCCACCCATCTAAATCAATGAGTAGAAAAGATGAGCAGAAACAGGTTTCACAGCTGTCTGTGTCTGACACCTACTACACTTTCCCATCATCATTTCTCAGCTCGGGAACACAAATTATTTTCTTTGGAGAAATGAAAATCTTTGCATGAAACAAAAATGGAAAATGTTTGAAATGGTACACTGTAGGGCAGGCAGTTAACTAAAATCACCACTGAATGCATCCTTTCTAGGTGTATCACAGCCTCATATGGCTCCTGCTCTGACCAAGACCACAAGAAACTGCAAAGGGTTGTGAACGTAGCCCAGTCCATCATGCAAACCACCCTCTCATCCACTGACTCTGTCTACACTTCCCGCTGCCTTGAAAAAGCAGCCAGCATAATCAAGTACCCCACGCACTTCAGATATATTCTCTTCCGCCTTCTTCCATCGGGAAAATAACACATATGTCTGAAAACACATACCAACTGACTCAAAAAACAGCTTCTTCCCTGCTGCCACCAAACTTTTGAAGGGGTCTACCTTGTATTAAGTCGATCTTTCTCTACACCCTATCTGTAACTGCAACACTACATTCTGCACTCTATCCTCTTCATCTCCCCTATGCACTCTATGAATGGTGTGCTTTGTCTATATAGCATGCAAGAAACAATATTTTTCACTGTATACTAATGCATGTCACAATAATAAATCAAATCAAAAAGAACGGACAGGTTAATGTTCTAATTGGGCTCCTTCACCCAAAACATTCTGCAATCTTACTTAACTTTTTCATATTGACTAGCTCTGTATTGCAAGCATTGCTTTTCTGATTCCTTTATGGTTACTGAAGGGAATCAGATTCAGCAACCTCGGGTAGCACTCAACTGCCAGCTTCTGCAGACTTCCTTCCAGAAAACCGTACACTGCAATCTCATTTCATTCTGAGTCTATTCATCATTTGCTGCCAAAACTCACATTTTATGAGTTTTCACTGCAGCGGACAACATGCAAAAAATTAAAGAAATGGCAAATCCAGGTCGAATAAAATGGTAATATTCACCTTCTTCTTAATACCATCTGCCACTTAACACATTAAACTTTTACAATACAACAGCACATTTTTCCCCATCTAATTAAGAACCCTTCATAATCTTGTACAGCTCCATAGATTTTCTATTATACTTATTATAATATTTCACTAGATTATTTTGTCTGCCCTGCGACTGATGGTCAATGTTGGCTCCCTATACCCTAATACCTTACGTTATTAAGTTATTAATACACATCCTCATGTTTAAATCCTTTAATAGTTTTAGGTCGTGCTATCTCCCAGTACAGAGACTTGAGCATAAGATTCAGGCTGACACTTCAGTGCAGTGCTGAAGGAGTAGCGCAGTCTTTTGGATGAGATGTTAAATTGTGGTCCCATTTGCCCTCTTGGGTGGATGTAAAAAGTTCCCTCGTTCTATTTCAAAGAACAGCAAGGCAGTTCTGGCCAACATCTACCCTTCAGCCAACGTATTCAATGGATGCATAAAATGCTGGAAAATTACAGAGGGTCTGACAGCATTTGTGGAGACAGAATAGAGCTAACGTTTTGAGTCTGAATGAGGATCATCCAGACTCAAAATATTAACTCTATTCCCTTTCCACAGATACTGTCAGATCTGCTGAGAGTTTCCACATTTTCTGCTTTTGGTTCAGATTCCAGCATCCACAGTATTTTGCTTTTACCTTAAATAGATGATCTGGTCATTACCACATTGTTATTTGTAAGTTGGTTGCTGAGCTTCCTATAATTACAACAGTGACAATATTTCAAAATTGACTGTAAAGCAAATTAGGTTACCTTAAAGTCACTTCATAAATGAAAGCTTTTTCTTATTTCTAATCTGTCAATACCTTGAGATATTTTCTGTATTATATGTACCAGAGAATGCAAGTTGCGGTTGAACTGTGTTAGTAAAATTCTAAAACACACTCTCCATGTTCTTGGCATCATTTTCCAAGAAGGACGTCTAAAAGCGGCTGCAGTATTCAAATTGCAACTGCATGGATGATTCACAAAGGCCTAAGATTACCTCTGTATTGTATAAAATCCAGCATCCCAAATGCATTTCTTAAAATAAAATGATAACTCATGCTCCAATCTTTAATTATTTGTATATCTAACTCTTAATTCTTTCCACTTTTAAAATTTTACTGTTTACTCTTATTCTTCAATCCAATGTATCAACTTACTTTTCTCCATATTAAATTTCCTTTGTCTGTCCAATTTATTAACGTGTCAATATGCGCAATCTTCCACTTGGAGCTGGCAGTTAGCAGTGTCGATAATAACCAACACCACCATCTCCATATCAATTTACTAACTGCGGCATAATTTGATTGAGGCTTAGTGGCACCTTACAAAAATGCATATACATAGCAATTATTGCATTTGCATTATCAGTACAATTTCACATAACCACAGAATCCCTACAGTGCAAAAGGAGGCCGTTTGGCCCATCAAGTCTGCACCGACTCTCTGAGTATCTTACCCAGGCACACTACCTTGTCCTATCCCCATAATTCCATACATTTACCATAGCTAATCCACCTAACCCTAACATCTTGGCACACTAACAGGCAATTTAGCATTGCCGATTCACCTAACCTGCACATCTCTGGACTGTGGGAAGAAATTGGAGCACCCAGCAGAAACGCACGTAGATATGGGGAGAATGTGTGTTAACTCCACACAGACAGTCACCCAAGGCTGGAATTGAACATGGGTCCCTGGCGCTGAGTCAGCAATGCTAACCATTGTGACACCCTTGTTTATTCAAGAACTACCAAATCTGTTAAAAAACATGCTTTTTACAACCTTGTACTGTCTTTCATTAATTCATGTCTTTCCAAGCAAATATGAGTTTTACTATAAATTAAGACCCTCAGAAGCTGACTGCTCTTTGGTTACTTGGTTTATCTTTTTCAGTTTTTTGGAACAAAAGGTGTTACGTGAACAACCATCTAGCCTTCTGGTACCAATTGTAAATCCAATAATGTTTGAAAGATTACAACTGAAGTCTCTCTGTTCCTTCTGCATTCTAGGACACATGCCAGAAGTTACAGAAGTGACTTTCCACTTTGGAGTCACACCAGTTTTTCTTTTAAGTTCTATTTCACTATCTATAGCCATTGTAATTAAATGCATCCTTCTATCGTTATTACCATACCTTCTATGAAAACTGTGAAAATCAAGTCTATCTTCTTAAAGACTGGAACAGTGGATACAACGGCATAAACAAAAGACAAGACCTAACTTACATCAGAAGTTGTTACAAGCCTAGGTTATGTCATCATGCAGTTAAATACTGGGCAGTACAAGCACATCGCTTGGTCTATACTGCTAATGAGTTTATTGAATCAACTACCTGATCAGTATAGGAACTAAATTTAGTAAACTGAAATCTTACCTGAAAGCCAAGGCGTTATGAATTTACATTTCAAAAATATAATGCACAATATGAAAAATATATGCATGCCTAATCTTAGCTTAAAGTATGTAGAAGCAGCCTCACCTGTGCATAGTATTGCTGTGTAGGTGCTTGTTGCTGCAGCTGCTCTGGAGCATGTGAATGGCTGGCATTGACTCTACTTTTTGGAACTTGCTGTGGGAATGGAGCCAATTCCTGCCCACTTGCCTGTTCACCCTGGGCACGGAACAGTCTGTCTCGCAAATGCAGGATCGTCAACTGGTTGAAAGATGAAGGAATTAATTAAAATGAGGTGGGGGAGAGGATAGATTTACGAGTTTCCTCAAAGCTAGAGTGTTTCATTTTAAGGGGAGCTGTCATCAAAGCAACTGGCTTCACTTTACTTCCTTTGTGGAAGCTGATGTGATTATGTCACAGTGACAAACTCATCACGTTTTCCAATAATTTGTGTTTTTTAAAGTTGTGAAACTAAGCATGTTTATTCTGCATCATCAAGAATATTTTTCTCTGGTCATTTAATTTTGGTAAATGCAAGTAACATTGAATCTGACCTTTTGCTCACTATTACTGCAACTCTCTCAACAGCTTCCACCTTACTACAGTGGGCAAGAGGAAATAAGCACAAAAAACGCTTATTAATGGCATAAGCTGTGAAACATTGCACGAGGGAGTGGGAAAGCAAAATGAAAAGTGAGAACTGAAGTCAAAATCAGAGCAACAGTCATGTAGGAGGGGGTTCCAAATTGGGGCAGCACAGTGGCTGGCACTGATGCCTCACAGCGCCAGAGACCCGGGTTCAATTCCAGCCTTGGGTCACGGTCTGTGTGGAGTTTACACATTTGCCCTGTGTCTTCGTGGGTTTCGTCCGGGTGCTCTGGATTCCTCCCGCAATCCAAAGTTGCGCAGGTTAGGTTGATTGGCAATGATAAATTGTCCCTTAGTGGCAGGGAAATTAGTAGGGTAAATATGTGGGTTGCAGGGATAGGGCCTGGGTGGGATTGTTGTTGGTGCAAATTCAAAGGGTTAAATGATCTCCTTCCGCGCCGTAAGATTTCTATGATTCTAATAGATTGTGGTGATGTAATTTATATTAGATGAAATGTGATAAATTTTAATGCTATTTTATTGTTTACTTATTATATATTGGAGACCATTTTAATGCAAATTATAACTTCTAGTCCCACTTAATGTCACTTTTGGTAACCTTTAAGATCTACAGCTTTTATGGGGTCTGTATTTTAATAAATTTCAAGTCATTTCATACGATCAGAGTCAGTTCACAGTATTGAGCTACATGAAAGGTGTTAGCTGCAAGATAAAATAAACAAACAATGCACTAAAAATAATTAGGATAGATCAATTATTTCAGTTTTGGATTAATTTGAATTTTTCTACATGTAGAATTTTGAGAAGAAAATGGGACTTTGTTCTCCTTGATCAGCATATTCTTGTATTTTTGAGTAGTCCACATCAATATTACAGAAATTGTACCATTTATACATTCCATATGAGCCTCATTAACATCTCAGTAATTAGAACATTATTGCAGATGCATCACCATAGTAAGGTTTTCGTTGCCTGCTTGTAGTCTTGTTACAGCACAAAATTACCCGAAGGAAAACTCACTCAGCCATCATTTTGATTGGCAATTGATAAAAATCAACAACACTAATTAACTATATTTTACGAGAAAGGGAAAGAATTGCCTGTGATATTCACACTGAAGACAATTGTAAAAAAAACTACCCAAAACTTTATTTGCTTTAATATTTATAAAGCTGACAAAAATCTAGAAAACAACATGTCACATGTGGCAATTCTGTGTCTCCACAACCTGAATTGTAAGGGGTATTGTAAAAATATGAATCTTATCCTTGATTAAAAGCTGTCACTGATGTGACCCATGAAGACATCTATGCGCTCAAACTGCTTGTTTCTTCTAACATCAAGGATGATGTGGCTAGAAAGTTGAGACAAATCTAAAACACTGTTACCTGATTGGTATCAGTAGGAAGATAAGACAAAGCAGCAGCCAAACTTCCTTGGGCAGCTAACAGACCAGCATATTGACTCATCTTCTCTGCTAGAATAGCACCCACTCCATTATTGGTTGTCCCTTGGCTAAGTTCAATGGCCTTACGGAGAACCACTACTTTCTCGATCAGATCCTGAAAACAGAGGACACACAAATATAGAAGAAAATATTATCAATCTTATTGCTAGAGAAGTTTTCTCTTGAAATTAGGTCGCAACTGGAGTTAGCCACAGCAAAGCCTTGCAAACTTGGTGGTGGGAGTTACCAAGGGCAAAAAAAAGACTTGAATCATTTTAGATTTATACAGGGTCACTGGGTCCCAGTGCACAGGGTCATTCCACAATTCATGCAGCCAATGGCACAAGGTAATCATACTATAGTGATTTAAGGCTGACAGATAGGAAAACCTGGGGGAAGCTTCCCCATCAAGTGGGGAGTGGTACTAACCAGCTGCATGCAGGGGTTTTTGACCACATTTCAATGGTATGGCTACTGTGAAGCTGGGACGCTGCCCAGACAAACTGTTCAGCAGTTACTCAATAACTGTGGAAGCTGCAAATCTAAAGAGCTTAGTTCAGGTTTGCAAATGGAGTCGTGATGAAAGGGTTCTGCAAGATACTTTGAACATGCTACAGCTCCCTCTATGTAAGCAGCACAGAGCTGCACACTAAACTATTCGTAAGTTGGTGCAGGAATAAGGGGATCCTTCAATGACAACAACTTATATTTATACTGCGCCTTTAATGTAATTAAACATCCCAAGGCATCTTACAGGAGCATTATCAAACAACCCCAGCAAGGAGATATTAGAACAAATGATGACAGAGTTAGAAAGAAAGGTATTGAAAGCTTGGCTGATAAAATGGATTTTCAGCAAGTTTTTTAATAAGGTAGAAAGAAAAACGGAGAGGTTAAGAGATGGCGAACCAGACAGCAAAGCTAGATTTAAACTTTGCCACCAGTGGAACAAAAGGTAGATAGAGGGGGAAGGATGAAGAGGTGTTGGTGGATTTTTGCAAAAGCAATATCAAGAGATTATATAAGTGGAGTGAGACAAGGCCAAGTCAGCATTTCAAGGAGAGGGTTGGAGGAGGAGGAGGAGGAGAAGAAAGGAAGGCTGACAAAGATGAGGTTGGAGAATCAGATTTCTAAAGGCATGAATAGTCTGGAGGTGGAAGAAAGCCGTCTGATGATGCATAGGGGCTTGAAGCTCAGCTTGAGACTGAACAGGAAATTAATATTTCAAACTATCTGGTTTAGACATCTGCAATAGCCAGAGGTCACGGCTAATAGAATATGCAATTTATATTCATATCAACTCTTCCCTTCACAGCAGCAACCATCTGATCAAAATACATCTCACTGTTGTGCCAGTTACACCTTGTGTTTCTGCCTTTTTTTTCTACCATTGCTGTACTATTACCAGTTTTCAATACAACTGGATTATTGTTATTCAATGAAGCTGAATCTTGTTTCACAACTTCATACACTGAACCTATAACACAGGCACCCAATTAACACAGTGTCTGTGGGGGAATAGGAAATACTCAAACTGATACCTTCTTGATATTCAAACCCAATTCCTGGGCCCATTACATAGTCTAGGTTGACATTCAGCCCAACTCACTTCTGACAAAGAGCCAAATGCCCTTGAAACATTGACTCTGCTTTCTCTGCTTGCAGATGCTGCCAGACCCACAGAGATTTTCCAGCATCCTCTGTTCTCATATCAAAGCGTTCAAGATGTTATTGCATTGTTCAAAACTGGAATTACCTCAGTATTGTGATACTCATTACCGTATCACAGATCACAGGTGTAGGTTGAGAGGCAGTAGATTTAAAACGGAGATGAGGAGGAACTACTATTTGCAGAGGGTGAATTTGTGGAACTCACTGTCCACAGCGCAGTGGAGTCTGAATTGTTGACTGGTTTCAAGAGGGAGAGAGACATACTTCTAATAAAAAAGGGAAAGAAGGATATGGGAAATAGGTGGGGAGTTGGATTTGAGACCAGAGAGGGATCAGCCATGATCTGATTGAATGGCAGAGCACACTCAAAGGGCTGAACTTGCCTACTTCTGCTCCTATTTGCTATGTTCCTACCAATCATTCAACACCATCAAAACCAACTAATTGGCCATTCACTGCAATGCTGTTAGTGGACCTCGTTGTGTACAAAATTGCAGCTATGTTTGTTCACAAAACAGGAACAAACACAATTTTATTGACTGCATATGAAGAAATTGGGGTTGTTATAATTAGACAGTCTACTAACACAGGTTCTGCCCTTTAGCAAGATAGAAGTCACTTACAGTGCCATGGATTGGATGGACACGTCACCACATTCTCAACTCTAAATGTACAGCTAGGGTAAAGCATTGAAAAGCCAGGCAACGCTTATAGGTCTGGTGGAAATACTTGAAGGTGTTGACAAGTGGGGCCTGAATGTCTCAAGTGGTTACAGCTTTCCAGCCAATTTAATATAATTGAAATAAAACAGAAAATGCAGGAAAAACTCAACAGTCTGACTGTATCTGTGGAGAATAGAGCCAACACTGAGTCAGAATCATCCTGACTTGAAGCATTGGCTCTGTACTTTCTCCACAGATGTTGTCAGACTGCTGACCTTTTCCAGCATTTTCTGTTGTTGGTTCAGATTCAAGCATCTGCAGTATTTTGCCTTTATCTTAATATAGATGAAAATGTTTTCCAATCTATCTCAAGAGTAGACACCTAGGATAAAGAAAACATGTTACCAGCAAAGTCAGAGTTGGGAGACAGAAGGATTTCATGCCTTTTAAATAAATAATCTTCTAGTGTCAATTGACAGTGGTAGCAAACCAGCTTGGAAGGCTGTTACTGAATCTGGTAATTTCAAATGAGATAGGGGCTGAAATCTATAAAGTGCTGGTAGTAATCATTAAGGGGGTGGAGCGGGTGCGTGGCTTGGATAAAATCAGAAGAGGTTTGATAGGATTGTAAACAAGCCACAAGAATTCTTTCAAATATCACCATTGTTTGTTATTCCAAAAAGCACAATTGCGTTGCATCAAAGATCTCACTGACACTAACCTGAAGAGCAAGAGGTGAGTTTCCATTCTGAGCTCTATCCCAACAGGATACTAGTTTTTCCACATTACCAGCACAGATATAGCACAGGCAGGCTTGGGCTTGAAGGCTGTTGTCCCCCTCGTTCTCTAATCGGGTGCCCAAAAAATCTAGGATGGAAACAAGCAAAAGCACACCATTTTAAAAAATCTTTTTACTCATGCAATTTACTTCCCAGTCCATTTCTCTATTGTTGTGAGAATGGAGATGTGTTACATTGCCAATTGGTACAAATCACGCACATGTCACATCCTGGTCCAGATTCCCTCCTGCCGGATCCCCAATTGGTACAGTTCAGATGTGAAAGTGGGGATTTGAACCTGTTTTTTTTTCTCACTCCATGGCACTGAACTTTTGAATTCCAACTCAGTACAATTAATATCGCAGCGGGAGCCTGTAAAATGTTACAGCAGTAGAAAATTTGGAATGATATATTTTAGGGCAAGTTGTTCTGTCTCCGTCCCTTACCTCAGATATGCTGTTCCTGTCCAGCTGTAGAATCCCTGTAATTTTCTGAACCTAATCACTTGTACCCATCCATTAGCATGATCAAGGGTTAATAGAAAGGGCAGAGAAACGAGGCACAGTTGCACACCTCTTGGACCTTGGACAAAATAACTTATATGTAGAGAAAAATTTAATGGCTATTTTATTCTTTATTAAAATAAAGGACACATAAATTAAACTCCATTAATTGCAATCTCTTTCCATTTATTACACCAATGGTATCGGATCCCCTTCAGGTACATCAGTACTGCAGAAATATTTCTAATACAAGAATGGCATTTCTGTTTAATGCGTTCAATCAGTTTTGTGGTACCAACATACTGTGACTCTGGTCACTTTTACTTCATTTTTGGGGTTATGTCCACTAATATTTTGATGGAAAGGTCATGCCTCGCTAACAAAAACAGCCTGCCACAAACAATCAACAAACTTTAATGATGAATTTCGCATTTGCAACAAAGCAATCAGAGGTAGGACGGCAAATATTTCAGAATGCATGATAAAGCAACATTACTCACCACAAAGTGCAGCAAATTCATCAGGCCTGGCATATGTCAACAAGGCAGCCAAAGCTTCCTTCCAGTTCTGAAGATTGCATGACTGTAAAATCTCTTTCCAATCTCGGGTAACCACAGCATCTATCAACTAAACATTTTAATCAAAACGTCAGGACAAAGTAGACAAGTATTCAGATTCAAAACATGGTCAGAATGGGACCTTACCCTGGTAATCTTGCTCTTTGTTTTGGCAAAGTACTTTTTTTGTGTTTTAGCCAGAAGTTCCTGTCCTCCAGCTATTGCTAATATGATAGCATCTGCCATTCGATTATCGAACAAGCAAAGGTCGACAGCTCCTTCGAAGTTGCCAGTCAGCAAAGCTTGAGTAATCAGGCCATCGACGTCTGTGGTACGGAAAGGAATTTGTAAAAATGTTTCATCTTGGCAAAATATCTTAATGTAATAAATTCTGCAATGCAGCACTGAGAGATTTCTGTATTATCAGAATTGCCGTCTTTCAGAGGAGACATTAAACCATCTTCTCAAGTGGATGTAAAACAGTTCTGCTGCTGCCCTGCCTGATATCCCTTCCTCCATCTTTACCATTCAAAATGGACTAACTGGCAATTCATTGATCCACAGTTTGAGACACCATCTGCACAAACCTGTAGTTCTAATTACTTACGCTGAGGTAACAACACCTTACAAAACAAGCGATGCATCATAAAGCTCCTGAAACATCATGAGGACATGAAAACAGGACATTAAATTCAAATTCATTCTTTTCCTTTGCCTGACCCAAGACTAGCACACAATTCCAATTATGCGCTCGCTTCAGGGCTTGAAGCTAAAGTAGACATGTGATTTTCTTTCTTTATTCATTCTTGGGACACAGGCGTCACTGGCTGGCCAGCATTTATTGCCCATCCCTATCTGCCCTCAAGAAGGTGATGGTGAGCTGCCTTCTTGAGTTACTGCAGTCTACATACTGTGGATTGACCCACAAAGCCATTAGGAGAGGGAATTCCAGGATTTTGACCCAGCGACCATGAAGGAAGAGTGATATATTTCAAGGTCTGGATGGAGAGTGGCTTGGACAGGAACTTGCAGAAGGTGTTCCTACATATCTGCTGCCTCTGTTCTTCTAGATGGAAGCGGTCATGGGTTTGGAAGGTGCTGTCCAGGAATCTTTAGTGAATTTCTGCAGTGCATCTTGTAGATAGTACACTGCTACTGAGCATTGGTGGTGGAGGGAGTGGATGTTTGTAGATGTGGTGCCAATCAAATGAGCTGCTTTGTCCTGAATGGCGTCAAGCTTCTTGAGTGTTGTTGGAGTTGCATCATGCAGGCAAGTAGAGAGTATTCCATCACACTCCTGACTTCTGCCTTGGTGGATAGGCTTTAGGGAATCAGGAGGTGAATTGCTCGCCGCAGTATTCCTAGCCTCTGACCTGCTCTTGTAGCCAATGTGATGAATCCAGTTGGGTTTCTGGTCAATGGTAACCCCAAGGATGTTGACAATGGGGGATTCGGTGATAGATGGCCTGTTCGTTGCTTTTCAGCACAACAGAAGTGTTGAGAGGAGCAGTATGTTACCAGTAAGTACCCCACCTCTGATACTGTTTGTGGAAACAAGGACTTGAGTAACTTGGGTTTTCCCCCTAGCTTCCAATACTCCCTCTGATTTCACATTTCTCTTGGCTGCTGAAATCTCAGATACATTCTTCCATCAGCCACCTCACAAAACAGTGGTGTTGAAGCTGTGGAGATGCTGCTGTCAGCAGTTAAACTCTGGCTTTGTACACAGCACATCTTCCCTCATCAGGACAGCAGCAGAAGCCACCATTTGTAAAGGCTGAAAGGTGCATTTGTACAGGTGAGGGCAAATGGACGAATTCAGATAGCAGCTGCCAGACATACTTATTCGCATTTTTTATTTTGTGGTTGCAAAAGGGTCGGTCAGATTGATTGACACTTAAAAACTGATGAAAGGTTCAATGAATTTCCACGCATAGATGTCTGGGTTTAGAAGTTATATTGTTTTGGAGAATGCCAAGGAATTGGGGCTGTGGGGGCAGAGGAGTTAGAAAATTTAGATCTGAGGCAGGAGCAAGTTTCACAGCTTTATTTTAAATATTTTGTTACATGGGAAAGATGCAACCACAAACGCTGCTCTCATTTGCTCAGTTATAGGTTGGGATTTTCCAGCTGTTCATGCCAGTGGGACTTCTAGTCCCACAGAAGGGTCCACCAACCCCAACGCCACATTGAGGTCAGAAAATCTCCCCCCATAGAGTGCACACCCTTATCTTAAATTGTTGACAACTATTTTATATTTTCCCTGCAGAACATGTTGCTTACTTGTTCTGCTTTGCAGTCTGAATAGTGTCTGCAAACCCTGCCACTGTAAATAACATTCTGAAAATATTTTGTGGAACAGGTATCAACTATACACTCTAGCAAGGACTAACTGAGACATGGTGAGTCAAATGAATTTCCTCTGTGTTATAAACTTCTATGATTTGATTTGACACCTCGCAGTCTTTAAGTAAATGCAATCAGTTTTGGGAAAGAATTTGTTTTAGGTTGATTAACTTTAGCAAAGGGTCACGTGAACAAAAGGATGATTTTAGTTTTGTACTTCTGCTGACTCCTTCAAGAAGTTTGCTGGCAGAAACTACAGCGCCAGAGACCTGGGTTCAATTCTGGCCTTGGGGGACTGTCAGTGTGGAGTCTGCACATTCTCCGAGTCTGCATGGGTTTCTACAGGGTGCACCGGTTTCCTCCCACAGTCCAAAGATGTGCAGGTTAGGTGGATTGGCCATGCTAAATTATCACTTGGTGTCAGGGGGATTAGCATGTGGGGTAAATATGTGGGGTTACAGGGATAGAGTGGGATTGTTGTCAGTGCAGGCTCAATGGGATTATTCTGCACTATGGGATTCTAGAATTTTATGATGAAATCACAAATTACTGACCTCCACTGACAGAAATGTTGAATTTGGTTTCATCCTTAACTTGCTTCTCGGGTGTGGATTCACTGAGGTCCAAATCTCCTTCATCTTCTTCATGCTCACTTTCTGCCTACACGACAGAAAAAAAGATAATGATATTCCATGTACAAAACACTTGCAAACATAGGCACCACAATCATCTGTTTGTATTTTAAGATACAAGTCTATCTTGTTCAGTGTGCTAAGTGTTGTATTACTTTGAAGAATATAGTCACAAACAAATGTAACATGTGAATAAATTCTGTGACTGTCAGCAACATTTTCAGGTACCGTAGAATCACAAGAAAGATTTTGAGGCACAGTCTAAATACAGATTTATATAGTATATAATCCTAGAAAGGGTTATGTTTTTCCCTCAAAGTTCAGCCAGTTTATCCAGCAGCTGAGTACTAGGCCAGTAAAGTTGCAGGAATGATTCATGGCATGTGTTCCTTTAACTGATCCAACCACAGAGCAGTAGATGCATTACAACTGGCATCAGTACCGCTCTGTGTTATAGGTGGGATATCAACTGCAGCTCCCATTCCTGATAACTGTCCATCATCCATTCCTGGAAAAGTGTGCAACGACACCAGGAGAGGATGGATCAGCAATCAGCTGCCAATATTCACAGAGACTTTTTACATATGGTAAGGTAGGATGATTATACCCCAGCAAGGAGATTGCACCCTCAGACAAGCAAAGAAAATCCATTCATATAAAAAATTATGTATGATTTTTAAGCAATTCAACACTGGTCATTTACAAACTAAGAAATCTGAAACATGAAAAACACTGGTTTTGAAGTGTGTAGACATATTAGCAGCACAAAGTGTTGCCTGCACGCACACATATAAAATAGGATTGATCTAATACCTCCCCCAGCAACTGATCTTCTATAGCAGGGCTGTCTTCAGCACTTTCTGCTGCATGCATAAAGTCATCAGGAGCCTTAAAGTGGAAGGGTTAAATGACAACACCATAAGGAACATTAGAAAGCACAAGCAAAGACAAAAGACAGCAACGTCAAGTAGGACAATGGGGTAAGCAGATTATTCCACAAGTGATTTGAATCAAAGGTCCACATGCAAGGTCAGCAAAATACTATGCTCTTTACAAACTCTTTCTGGATCAGTGGGTAATTGTGGCAAGATACATTCCATTCACCATCACCAATACTTTCAAAGATTTTAAAGAAAAATAAAAGTGATACTCAGTGAATTAGCAGATCAGGATAAGCCAATGGGATCATGTCAGCTTTAGAATTATAGAAACCCTACAGTGCAGAAAGGGGTCATTTGGCCCATTGAGTTGCACCGACCCACAATCCCACCCAGGCCCTACCCCCCACCCCCCCCCCATCCCTACATATTTACCCGCTAATCCCTCTAACATACCCATCCTGGGGCACTAAGGGGCAATTTTAGCATGGCCAATCAACCTAACCCACACATCTTTGGACTGTGGGAGGAAACCGGAGCATCTGGAGGAAACCCATGCAGACACGAGGAGAATGTGCAAACTCCACACAGGCAGCGACCCAAGCCGGGAATTGAACCCAAGTCCCTGGAGCTCTGAAGCAGCAGTGCTAAACACTGTGCTACACAAAATTGGTTTTAGTCTTAACCTTATTCCAGGAGGGACGCTAGTGAGAATGGAAGAAGCTTTATTCAGCAAGTCACATGTATTACCCATCCTCAGATTATCTGGTGTTGATATCACGTTTGAAAATATTGCATTCTTCAATAATAACACCTTGAGTATCAAACAAAGTTATCCAAAAAAGATACAAGGTTTATTTAAAAACAAAAGAACTGCAATTTTGAATTATATCAGGTAGGTAAAATGGACTCCAGGCTAATAGCATTTTTGGGTGCAAGTAATCTAAATCATAAGGACCCCTTTCATAATGTGAAATATCATAAAATATTATGTTAGCATCCTTGTATTTTTCTCCATTCATTTTGTATTTTTAAAATTTTAGTTAGTCAGTGATGACATTTTCAACCACAAAGAAGCCTAACTAGCATTAATACAGATATAATAGTGAACCATGCAGACATTCACCGTCAGCTGCATATAATAATGTGCCACCTTACATAATTAAGCTCTACATACCCATACTTCGCATATTGCGGTCATTATCACTAGTGAGGCATTCTTATGTGCTTTTTATTGATATCACATTGAAAAATATTGGCAAAATCTGGACTAAAACAAATAAGCCACCTAAAACCTAATAGAAAACAACTGAAGCACATTTTTATTCTAATGGTATACAGCAACAGTTAATATAACATAAGCTTTGCTGCATTTCTTTACCATACATGTGGATCAGGATTGCAATCCCAATCCCAATAGTCCTTTAAGACTTAGATTTCTTCAGTTAGATGCCAATCCCATTCAATCCACAGACACAGGACTGAGGATAGGCTATGTGCCAATCCCACAAGACCAATTTAACCTAATAACATCAAGGTTACAAACTGGTCCTCATTATCAGGAACAGAAGCACACTGGTTACAAAACAACCCTGGTTTGTTACTTGGGTTTAAAAAGCACACACATTATGTACAAATTTGGTTGCCTTGATTAGTCAGTTATTACCTTCTGAAGTAACTACAATGTAACTTGCCATGAATGAAAATGAATGCATTGCACTGTCCTTCTATTTGCGCTTTTTCCTGTTTAATATAAGATCACAAGAACTAAAGCAGGAGTAGGCCATCTGGCCCCTCGAGCCTGCTCCGCCATTCAATAAGATCATGGCTGATCTTTTCATGGACTCGGCTCCATTCACCAGCCCACATAATTCCTTTACTGTTCAAAAATGTATCTATCCTTGCCTTAAAAACATTCAATGAGGTAGCCTCAACTGCTTCACTGTGCAGGGAATTCCATAGAGTCACAACCCTTTTGTGTGAAGAAGTTCCCCCTCAACTCAGTCCTAAATCTGCTCCCCCTTATTTTGAGGCCATATCCCCTAGTTCTAGTTTCACCCACCAGTGGAAACAACTCTCCTGCCTCTATCTTATCTATTCCCTTCATAATCTTATATGCTTCAACAAGATCTCCCTCATTCTTCTGAATATAGCCCCAGTCTACTCAGTCTCTCCTCATAAGCCAACCCTCTCAACTCCGGAATCAACTTAGTGAATCTCCTCTGCACCCCCTTAGTGCCAGTATATCCTTCCTCAAAAAAGGGGACCAAAACTGTACACAGTACTCCAGGTATGGCCTCACCAGCACCTGATACAGCTGCAACATTATCTCACTTTTTAAACTTCATCCCTCTAGCAATGGAGGACAAAATTCCATTTGCCTTCTTAATTACCTGCTGCACCTACAAGCCAACTCCTTATGATTCTTGCACAAGGATACCCAGGTCCGTCTGCACAGCAGCATGCTTCAATTTTTTACCATTTAAATAATAGTCCATTTTGCTATCATTCCTACCAAAATGGATGACCTCACATTTACCATTGTACTCCATCTGCCAGACCCTTGCCCACTCACTTAGACTATCTATATCCCTTTGCAGACTTTCAGTGTCCTCTGCACACTTTGCTCTGCCACTCATCTTAGTGTCATCTGCGAATTTTGACACATTACACTTGGTCTCCAACTCCAAATCATCTATGTAAATCATAAACAATTGCGGTCCCAATACTGATCCCTGAAGCACATCACTAGCCACTGATCGCCAACCAGAAAAACACCCATTTACCCCCACTCTTTGCTTTCTGTTAGTTAACCAATCCTCTATCCATGCTAATACATTACCCGTAACACTGTACACCTTTATCTTATGTAGCAGTCTTTGGTGCGGCACTTTGTCAAATGCCTTCTGGAAATCCAGATACACCACATCCACAGGTTCCCCATTGTCCACTGCACATGTAATGTTCTCAAAGAATTCCACCAAATTAGTCAAACATGACCTGCCCTTCATGAACTCATGCTGCATCTTATCAATGGGACAATTTATATCCAGATATCTTGTCATTTCTTCCTTGATGATAGATTCAAGCACTTTCTCTACTACAGAAGTTAAGCTAACTGGCCTATAATTACCCGCCTTTTGTCTACCTCCCTTTTTGAGACAGTTGGTGCCACATTTGCTATTTTCCAATCTGCGGGAACCACCCCAGAGTCCAGCAAATTTTGGTAAATTACTACTAATGCATTTGCCATTTCCCCCGCCATCTCTTTTAGTATCCTGGGATGCATTCCATCAGGTCCAGGAGACTTGTCTACCTTTAGCCCCATTAATTTGCCCAACACTACCTCTTTCATGATAATGATAGTTTCTAGGTCCTCACTTGCCATAGCCTTCCTGTCATCAATTTTTGTGTCTTCCACTGTGAAGACCAACACAAAATACTCGTTCAGTGCCTCAGCCATTTTCTCATTTCCAGTTATTACATCCCCCTTCTCATCCTCTAAAAGGACCAATGTTTACTTTAGCCACTCTTTTTCATTTTATATATTTGTAGAAACTTTTGCTATCTGTTCTTATATTCTGAGCTAGTTTACTCTCATAACCCATCTTACTTTTCTTTATAGCTTTTTTCATGGCTTTCTGTTAACCTTTAAATATTTCCCAATCCTCTAGTTTCCCATGAATCTTTGCCACTTTTCTATCAATTTGACACCCTCCTTTATTTCCTTAGATATCTGTGGCTGATTATCTCTTTTTCTACAGTCCTTTCTTATTTTGTTTCTTCTGGCTATGTTGACAGTCAGCTATTTCAAAATATGTGGTTCAACAGGCTTTTTTTCACTAGCTGATTGTATCAAGTCATCTCTTCAGTTGTTCACAACAGGCAACATAAAGATTGGGGTGGCACAGTGGCAGTGATTAGCACTGCTGCCTCATAGCGCCAGGGACCAGGGTTCGACTCCCGGCTTGGGTCACTGTCTGTGTGGAGTTTGCATGTTTTTTCCTTGTCTGCATGGGATTGCTCCAAGTGCTCCGGGTTCCTCCCACGGTCCAAAGATGTGCTGGGTTAGATGGATTAGCCATGCTAAATTCTTCGTCTGTGTACCTGAATAGGTGCTGGAATGTGGCGACTAGGGGCTTTTCATGGTACCTTCATTGCAGTGTTAATGTAAGCCTACTTTGATTAATAAACAAACTTTTTACTTTTGTTTTTGGTAGTGAGTGCAGGCAAGTTACACAACAAAAGATGTGCTGGTTAGGCGCATTGACCATTCTAAATTCTCCTCACTGTACCGGAGTGTGGAGACTAGGGAATTTTCACAGTAATTTCACCATAGTGTTAATGCAAACCTGCTTGTGACACTAGTAAATAAACTTTAAACTTAAACTTAAACAGGCAAGAAGGGGACATAAACAATGGTTTACTGTCCAAATTCAAATCTAGTTTGTCTTCAGTGTGAAGACTTGAAAAAGGCTCTGAAAATGTCCAAAGTTGTCCTTCAAACTTAACAAGAATCTACCATGCAGTACATAAAATAATTACTTTTTTTTACTGCAAATACAAAGAAGGTAAGTACTAGAGACTGGAACATTTCAATTTTGGCTGGTGCTATTCTACATCTGGTACTCCTGCTTTCAATACAGCAGAATAAAACTCTCTCTGCTTTGGACTTCAATCCAACCTCCCCAATAATATCCCCCAACTTACTGTGACCATTTTCCATTTTGTACACCACCCACGAGTGATCTCTTGGAATGAGCCAGTCAATTAGTGACAAATAAAGGACTGCCTCATGCTATAAACTGTGTTTATTTGGAATTGAATTCAGATTATCTAAACTAATTTCACATAAAAACTTTACAGCCAACCAGAGTAACAGACTTCTACCCGTAGAAACAGGAGTCTCTCGTGTGTATTCCAACTGGAGCGTGGCTGATCCGTACCCAAATTCCATTTAGTCCAGTTTAAACTTAAGCTCCTGATACAAAGTGAAAAAGTCAGCATCTAACACAAAATTAGCCTTTAAGATAGAAACTTGAGAGTTTGAAGATGAACTTCGTTTTCATTTTTCTACCTTGTGGAATAAAATTTACCCCAGGATTTGTACAATCACAGTAGCATTAAATAAAAATTAACAAGTCAGAATCAATCACATTTTCAGGTTAAATAATGATTAGGTTAAGTAGTAAATACAATCAAATACTTCAACAAATACAAGTTACAATCCAGAGAGAAAAGAAAGCAGAGATTGGAGCAAATGGGGCAGGAAAGTTAAGAGAAATGTGATAGAGGTGTTTAAAATGATTTGGGATTTTAAAAAAGATAAATTCATTATTTTGTTCAATTAGTTGGTAACTTGAGGATATACGTTTAAGATGGGTAGAAGAATAAAGGGAGAAGTTGGAAGAAATACAGTGGAATGGCCTACCAACAACAGTGGTGGAAACAGAATCCACAATAGCTCTTAAGAGGGGAAATGGATAAAGATCTGAAAAAGAAGAATTTAAAGGAAGCAGGAAAACTGTAATGGAGCTGGATAATGTGCTTTTTGGGGAAACAGGGCAGAGCGGTCAAATTTGATTTCTTCTTGCAAATAGTTGGCATAGACACAGTGAGCTAAATGATCTTCCTTTGTACTGTAAATGCAAATTGCAAAAAGAAAATGGGAATAGCATTCTATTAATAATTCTTTACATAAAAAAATGTGTGCATTATATTACAGGATAACTTTTCCAATTTCACAACCTAATATGACAGGAATCTGTGCTACAATTTGCTTATTTTGTATTGTCAGTACCTGAGATGCTGGAAGTCCAATCTTGTCTGCTCCACTTTGTAGTGCTGCTGCAATCTAAAGCAGAAAGGTACAAATATTGAGGGTAGCTGCGCTGGCCCGAATAAAGTATCCTTTCAGTTACATTCTATATTGCTTACATCCTCCTCCTTCCTAAGTGTGATGTTATCAAGTCACTGTTTCTCAAACAGATCTAACAGATAATAGGAATAAATTGCAGTTTATTTCTTTTTACCACTCAGATGTGGTTTATCACCAGAAAATCTCCTACCCACCTTCTCAGCAAGCTCTTCTTGCTTGTATCCTAGAAGCTCCAAGTATTTATTGCAATGATCCTTCTCAAAGTTCACCTGTGAAAATAAAATGGAATAATCAGTAAAATGGGACCGAGGGATACACTGACTGAATGGACTGGGGAATATCACTGCTTAATTATACCTTCCATAAGCCCAGAAAAATCTAATAATGGAAATGCATTCAAAATAGAAAATGTTGGAAATGCATAGGTCAGTCTGCTAAGCAGTGACAGCGAAAGAGTGCCAGAAAACCAAACTTTCCTTATGCCGATGCAGTGAGAAGGAGTAACAAAGAACAGTAATGCCGGCTCATACGGAAACACAGAATCGTTACACTGCAGGAGGCAGCCATTTAGCCTACCTTGTCTGCACCAAATGAGCAATTCACTTACTGCCATTCCCCAGTCTTGTTTTGTTCAAGGCTTAATCCACGCCGCTGTTCTAATATCATAATTATAATCATTTACATAGAATTACATAAAATGCATAGTACAAAAATAGGCCTTCAGCTTCAGTGGTCCATGCTGGTGATTATGCCTCATTTTCTTTTACAATTGTTCTGGGGAGATGAACATTTCTGGCAAGGCCAGCACTTCTTGTCCATCACTAATTTGCTCTGGTGCTGGATACAAACCACGTTTCCAGTAGGCCATAGTGAGTAGAGGAACAGAAGATTGAAATAGTTCTATCTTATCTTGATACGAGAGCATCAGTATGACATAACACATTTCCAGGCTTATTGCTGTGTTTATGAATGAAATTTGTCCCTATTGCAACTGGCTGTCCTGAGTAGCTAGGTGCATAAACCAAAGGGCATATTAGTTGTTTTGGCAATTTAAAACCATTTCAGATCAGTTTTCATATTTATACTCCTGGCGTATAAGCCTTGTGCCGATGGTTTTTTTTTGTCTGCAGTAGCGTTATTGCCATCAATGGGTTTCCCAGTGGAAATCTCCCTCTGAGATGGCTACCGGCAAGCTGAGATGTTCATGGGATGCTCAGTGCCTATCTGCTGTCACTGGTCACCACAGATATTTGCGCATGGCTTAATTAAACTGCTTCTTATAAGGCATTCCAATTGCAGCGCAACTCGGTTTTTCACTGGTATTAAGCTTGATCAAAGACTCGGATTTTATTATATTGCTTATCAGTTATCGCTAAACTAAATAACACACCAGCGAATATAAATGGATCCAACCAGCACACATCGAAAGATCCTCATTCGTTCAGCCAGTCAATAAATGGCAACACCTGGGAGATTACTGGTTCAATTCCTGATTCTCCGAGATAGCTGTTGCATTGTTGCAATTACTCCCATGTTAACGGATGGTTACTTTGCCAGAGTTTCTGCCCTCAGTTGTTAAAGAGTAATGGGTGGAGCAGTTGAACAGCCTGCTGACACAATCTCTAGGCTCCAACATGAAGAGTGAAGAGATAGAGGAGGATACCTTGTGACAGTCCAGTGAAAGGTAAATGCATCCTGACAAAGAGAGTGGGAAATAATGGGAGAGAGGAAAATGACACCGGTACTCAATGATATTTTAGTAAAACCATCCAGGTGTGGTCACTAGACTTCCAACCAGGTTTACATCAACAAAGATGACAGAAGAACACAAGATCATTAAGGTGTGAAGAGTCAGGTTAAGAAAACAAATGTTATGGCTACTTTTAAAAGGATTTTTGAGGCGACACTAAATCACATGTGAAAGTAAGCGGTGGTACAAGGCCTCTTGAAGCTTTACAGGCAATCTGAAAGTGTCAGAGAAGATTTTATCAAGATGACTCTTGAAATGGCAAAACATTTTTTGTTTAAATCAAAGGTTACTCCAGAAGTTACAGGTAAACAAAAGATTGTTTTACATTTCTCTGAGGCAAAGGAAATATAAAGAGGGTAAAAACAAATGTGGCTGTGAAAACTAAAGCTTACTTCCTGCAGCCTGAAGCCAAAATACCAAATTAGGAACACTGGAGAAGAGGAAGGCCATTTGGCCCGTTAAGCCTGCTCTGTCATTCAAGCAGATCATGGGTGATCACAATTTTCCCTCAATATCCTCTGATGCCATTACAATCCAAAAATCTATCCATTCCTGTCTTGAATATACTCAATGACTGGGCTTCCACAGTCCTCTGGGGTACAGAATTCCAAAGATTCGTCACCCTCTGAGTGACAAACTGCTCCTTTTCATCTCAGTCTTAAATGACTGGCCCTTTATTCTGAGACTGTGGCCCCTGGTTCTAGATTCACCAGCCAGAGGAAACATCCTAAACACATGCACCCTGCAATAATTTTCTAAGTTTCAGTGAGATCAACTCATTCTTCAAGACCATTTTCCTCAATCTATCCTCATAAGGCAATCCCTGCCATCCCAGGGATTAGTTTTGTGAACCTCCATTCCAATTCTTCCATGACAAGTATATCTTTCCTTTGATAAGGAGATCAAAACTTTACACAACACTCCAGGTGAGGTTCACCGAGGCTATAAACAAATGCAGCAACACATCTTTACTCCTGGATGCATATACCCTTGTGATGAAGGCCAATGTACCATATGTCTTCCTAATTGCTTGCCAACTTTTAGTGACTCATGAACAATAACACCAAGGTCCCTTTGGACATCAACACTTCCCAACCTTTTACCATTTAAGAAATATTCTGCCTGTCTGTTTTTCTACCAAAATGGATATCCTTGCAATTATTCACACAATATTCCATTTGCCACGTTCCTGCTCATTCACTTAGCCTGCCCAAATCCCACCTGAAGCTTCCTTGAATCCGCCTCACAACTTAGATTCCCACCTAGTTTTGTGTTATAAACAAATTTGGAAGTATTATAATTGGTTTTGAATGTGTAGCTCTAGCACTGATCCTTGTGCTACCCAGCTAGTAAATTGCCTGCCACGCTGAGAATGCCTTTTATTCCTATTCTCTGTTTTTTGCCTGTTCACCTCAGCAATTCTCATTCCATACCAGTATGTTATTCCCCTCCCATATGCTCTAATTCTGTTCCTGTGTGTGGTCTTATCAAAAGCCTTCTGAAAATCAAAATATACCACATCCACTAGTTTTCCTTTATCTATGCTAGAACCAACATCCTCAAAAAGCTCCAACAAGATTGTCAAACATGATTTCCCTTTCATAAATCCATGCTGACTCTACTCAGTCATATTCTGCCTTGCTTCTATCAGACTGTTGAATTAAATTAAATTGATCTTTCTCTACACCCTAGCAATGACTGTAACACTACATTCTGAATCCTCTCCTTCCCTTCTATACTTTATAAATGGTATGTTTTGTTTGTACAGCATGCAAGAAACAATTTTCACTGGAAAACAATAGATGTGAGAATAATAAATCAAATTAATTATCACATCTTTTAAAGGAGCAGCTTGGCGGCACAGCGGTTAGCACTGCTGCCTCACAGCACCAGGGACCTGGGTTTGATTCCCAGCTTGGGTCACAGTCTGTGCGGAGTCTGCACATTCTCCTTGTGTCTGCATGGATTTTCTGCACGCGCTCCAGTTTCCTCCCACAGTCCAAAAGAATGCTGGTGAGATACACTGGCCATGCTAAATTCTTGCTCAGTCTACCCAAATAGGTGCTAGAGTGTGGCGACCAAGGGATTTTCATGGTAACTTCATTGCAGTGTTAATATAAGCCTACTTGTGACACTAATAAATAAACTTTAACTTACAATAAAGTCTAACATTCTCCTTACTACTAATGTCAAAAAGATCTGTAGTTCTCAATTCTCCCTCTTCCTCTCTTCTTAAAATAGTGGGGTTACATCTGCTACTTTCCAGTCCACAGGAATCTTTCCAGAATCTATAGAATTTTTTTAAGATAGCGCATCCACTATCTCCAAGACATTTTTTACACAATGAGCAATTAGGAGCTGGAAAGCAACGCTTTAGATAACGTGGAGATGGATTCAACTGAGGTCTTCAAAAGGGAATTGGATAATTACCTGAAAAGTTCAGGGCTACGGGGAAAAGACAAGGAAGTAGGACTAGGTGAATTGCACTTGCAGAGAGCTGGCATGGACGTGACAGGCTGAATGGCCTGCTTTTGTGCTATAACTATTCTATGTTATCAGCGTTTCCACTCACCTTTAAAAACCCCCAAACGTTCCTCTCAAAGTCTGTCTGGGCAGCATTAATTTTCAATTGACAGTACTCCACAAAGCCTCCTGTATGTATTGTTGACTGCAGCTCATTGGAACGGTTCAGGAGTTCTGATTCTGTGACAACCTGACTGACGAATACTTGAAAAGGAACTTCCGGCTGCTGCTGCTGAGGTTGGGGCTTCACATTCTGAAACGTGACCAGCTTTCCTCCAAACTTGCCATGAAATTTAGCAAAAGGTAACACACAAAACAAATAAGCAATAGAGAAAGAGGAGAAAGAAGAAAAATCGTTCAGCCGTTAAATTCAAATTACAGCAATGGCGAGTATAACTACTTATTTCCCATCAATTAATCAATTTAAACTAAAGACTAAAATTGCAGCAATTTAAAAAACGTGGATAAAAAACCTCAGTCGTGCCACTAAAGGGGAGGCAGGTACTTCCTTATCACAAGGATATGGGAGACAAATAATTAAAATGGAAACAATGGATTTACTGTACCCTTGGCACAATATTGCACACAAAGGGAAAATGCAATATATTTACTTCATTGTTGCTGAATACGTTATTGGAAATGGCACTTGGCTACACACAGCAAGAGCTTCAAGCAGTGACCTGCAATCAGTTGATGTCAATAGGGAGGGTAGTGAAAGCTCCACAAACGACCTCAGTCCTCCTGGACTGGGTATACAAATTTAGCTCAGAATCTTGTTCTTCAGCGCTATCTGGTTATTCCTGTATCAAGTGTGCATGAGAGAATGTTAGTTGAAGACAAGAGCAGCCTTGCTGTGACGGCTCCTGCAATCAAATACCCTGTCAGCACTCGCTGTCTCAGTTTCCCCACAAGATAATCAGTCTTTGGGTAAGGCACAAAGATGGTGCTGTCAGGTGTAGATTCATACTCTAGTATGAATGATCATCTTCCGAAGAGGAGAGAAAGGGGCACATGCATATGTGGGGAAAAAAAACTTTGTGATTTTCTAAGTTTTTTTTTTACTCTAGATCACAAAGATTTCAAAACTCACAGCAAACGTAGCTCCTACAGGGCGGCGAATCCACTTGGGTGGTTTTTTAAGGGGCAGCACAGCACTCGGCTGTGTTGCAGAATGAGGGAGCTGCAATGGAGGAAGGCTTTGTCCAGTACCGAATGGATCCAAGTTCCCAAAGGAGGATGAAATCTGCCAAAAGCAAAACAGCAGTATTTGTACATCAATGGTGATACAGCCTAGAAATGTGGCACAGTGGTATTGTCACTGGACCCAGGCCCAGACCTAGACCAAGATCTGGGGACCTGGGTTCAAATCCCACCATGGCAAATGGTGAAATCTGAATTCAATAAAAATCTGGAATTAAAAATTTACTGATGAAGGATGGAAATCTGCTAGCTTTACCTGGTCTGGCTTCTCATGTATCCTCTGAAATTAAGACAGTTAAGGATGGGAAACAAATGCTGGCCCAACCAATGAAGTTAAAAAAATAAAAACACACCAAGAGACAAGGAGGCATCACCTCAGAATTCAGGTGTACGCTCACACTAAGACCAAGGCTAAAAATGGCAAATACTTGATTTGTCACATTTGTTGCTTTCAGAGCAATTCTAACAGAAACTCAAGAGCAAGTTAATCACAGGCACTGATCCTGGGAACAACTTTATCCTTGTCCCCATATCCCCCTAAGAATGTTTGACGCATCCTTGAAAAGCACGCCCAAATTAATCGACACTCACTGACCCATTCAGCACAACTAAATCCCCAGCATTGTCTCAACTCCACTTCTCTCATCCTTTCCCACATTTCTTGGAGCGCTCATACAATCGGTCTCCACTTGATTTGTGAATTTTGCATTTATTTTCTTGAAAATAAACCAGACAAATTGCAAACGTGGTGCCATATTTGTCCACAAGATGAGTTCACAGAATCATTGAATCCCTACAGTGCAGAAGGAGGCCTTTTGGTCCATCGATTCTGTACTAACCACAATCCCACCCAGACCCTACCTCTGTAACTCCACATGTTTTACCTGCCAATCCTCCTGAAATTAGCACGATTAGCAAAAATTATCCTGGCCAATCAACCTAATCAGCACATCTTTCGACTGTGGAAGGAAACCAGAGCACCCAGTGGAAACCCATGCAGACACAGAGAGAACATGCAAACTTCACATGACGGTGACTCCAGGCCGTTATTGAACCCAGATTCCTGTTGCAAGGCAGCAGTGCTAACCACTGAGCCACCATGCTGCCCAATCGCCAACCACATGTTCATGCCATCACTAAATACATTTATTTCCATGTCCATGACATCATTCAACGTCTCCCTTGCCTCAGCTCTGCCTTCATTACCACCAGACTTGACTGTTCCACTTCTGGCCAAGCTCCGAGTTTCTACCCTCCATTATTTTGAGTTAATCTAAAATTCTCCGCTAATGCCCTCACTCTCACTGTCCTGTTCACCTCTCATTTTTCTGCTTGCTGACTAACATGGAGTCCCTCTCAAGCAATGTCTTCATCCTAAAGTTCTCAACCTTGCTTTCAAGTTCTTTCTTGGCCGTGTCCCACCCTACCTCTTAAAACTACTCCTGCCCACAAGCCTCCAAGGTTTCAACACTCATCCAATTCTGGCACCTTGAGCATCCTGAATTTTAATCACGCCACCCTTCAGGGTTGTGCCTTCTGTTGCCAAGTTCCTAAGCTCTGGACTCCCCTTGTTGCACCTGCTAGGCTTTCTACCTTACTTTCCTCCTCTCAGACACTCCTGAACCCTTCCTCGTTGATCAGCTTTGGGTCATCTGACCTGTTGTTCATCCATTGTCAATGATGAGGACCTTGACACCATTAGTCATTTTAAGGCTGAATGCGGTGTGTCCGAAGATGACTGATCAGGCCAATTTGGGCACAGAATGTCCTGGCACATATTGGACAGACTTGTGTAGATGCTGTAGTTGTTGCACTGGTGGCTCTGGACTTGTGCAGCTCGCACTTAAGTTGTGCTTCAGCAATACACCTTGCTTTGTGAGCTTGACAGCCTTTGTGGATGAGGTAGTGCCAGGTAGGGCGGTTTTGTGACAGTGTTTCCCAGGTGGTTGTGTCTATGTCAAGTGACTTCAGGGAGGCCTTGAGTGTGTCTTTGAAATGTTTCTTCTGCCCCCCACTTGAGCATCTTCCAGCAGAGAGTTCCCCAAAAAGGAGCTGCTTGGGTATGCGCTCGTCTGCCATACGGATGACATGACCTGCCCACCGGGTCTGCGCTCTCACCAGCAGTGTGTGGACTGATGATAGACTTGCTCCAGAGAGAACTTCAGTGTCTGGTACTTTGTCTTGCCAACGGATGTGTAATATCCTGCGAAGACAAGTCATGTGGAAACGATTGAGCTGTCTTGCACGCCTTTGATACACAGTCCACGTTTCACAGGCACACAGAAGGGTAGTGAGTACCGCAGCACTGTAGACCTTCAGTTTTGTTGCTGGGCTGATTCCTCGACGTTCCCATACAGTGGAGCACAGTCTACCGAAAGCAGAACTTGCATTTGCTATTCTGCAGTTAACTTCTGTAGCAATAGTCACTGCTTGGGAGAGGGTGCTGCCAAGATAAGTGAACTGGTCCACTGTCTGTAGTTTCTGCTCTTTGATTGTAATTATGGATTCTGTGTACGGTGCATGAGGAGCAGGCTGGTGCATGACTTTGGTCTTTTTAATGTTGATGGTGAGTCCAAAGTTGTCACAAGCTGTGGAAAATTTGTCCATACTGACTTGCAAGTCAGCATGGAGATGCAAGTCATTTGACCTAATATTTCTTTACACCACGAGATACCATATTTTGTTCTGTAACATCCCAGTGAAGCTCCTCAGGACTTTTTTTGGATGTGGACGTGGGGGTTGATGACTAGGCCAGCATTTTCTGCGCTTGAACTGAGTTGATTCCTAGGCCATTTCAGAGGCCATTTAAGCAGCAATCAGTGGATCTGGAGTCACATGTAGGCCAGGCCAGGAAAGGATGGCAAAATTGCTTCCCTAAAAGGACATTAGTGAACCAGATAGGTTTTTATGACCTCTCCCCTTTTTATTACATTGAAAGCACTACTATGAATTGTTTTCATCTGATTGCATGACCCATTTATAAGTGTCCAATTTATATAACAGTGTCCAACGAAAGGTCTACTGATTTGTTCAGCATTAAGTGGTGAGCATGTGTAATAGTTCAATATCACAGTCTAGACTTCGGTGCTGTAACTTTTTCCATTTAAGTACTGGCTTTCCTTATGAACCTGTTGGCACTTATGTTGAAATTATGTAAAGGCATTGCTTATTAGGTACAGTGAAGGAACCACAGCAGCAACAATAGTGACAAAACATGAAAAAAGATAAATTACCACCACCTTCATAAAAGATTGATTTACATTGTCAACCTGTCGCTGCCTTTGTGCATCAAGATTGCCACCCATGAGGGAGTAGATGCTGATGTGGCCATCAAATGCAGCTGCAGAGAGGATGGCAGGATTTCTTGGGCACCACTGAATGTCAAAGCACCATTGTGTGGCTGTAGGTAGCTCATAAACCACCTGTTAAAAAAAACAATTTTGAATTAAGACATGTATATATAAAAAGTTTAATACTGAATTTAACCATTCAAATGCGAAAACACAAAACTCTGTGCCTTTTGGCCCCTTGAGTTTGCACCAAATCTCTTTCAGAGCCTATCCCCGTAACCCCCACATATTTACCCCACTAATTCCCCTAACCTATACATCCTGGTACACCAAGGGTCATTTAGCATGGCCAGTCAACCTAACCTGTACATCTTAGGACTGTTCCCAGAGATCTATCCTTCCCCTTTCTCATTTCTCTTATGCAAACTGCCCCCTGTCCACATCAACCAAAAACATAGCATCAGTTTCCACATGTTTGCCCATGACATGTAGCCGCATCGATGGTTCAGTGGTAGAATTCCATGTGGGAGGCCCGGGTTCGATTCCCGGCCAATGCACGAGCAGTAGTTAATTTGTCTGTGCTTTTCTTGTTGTGTATGTTAGCAGCATTGAATTTGCTGCTGCAAATCATCAACCTTTCATTGCATGTGAAAGCACTGGTTCAAAGAAATGAACAGTTTCCCCTGCTCTGTGCATGGGGTGGCACGGTAGCACAGTGGTTAGCACTGCTGCTTCACAGCTCCAGGGACCTGGGTTCCATTCCCAGCTTGGGTCACTGTCTGTGCACATTCTCCTTGTGTCTGCATGGGTTTCCTCTGGGTGCTCTGGTTTCCTCCCACAGTCCAAAGATGTGCAGGTTAGGTTGATTGGCCATGCTAAAAATTGCCCTTAGTATCCTGAGATGCATAGGTTAGTGGGTAAATATGTTGGGAAATGGGGGTAGGGCCTCGGTGGGATTGTGGTCAGACTCGATGGGCTGAATGGCCTCATTCTGTACTGTAGGGATTCTATGATCTATGATTCTATGAAAAGCATTATCAATTCTTTCAATCCGTCCCTCATCTCTAAATTATACAGCTGCTTATCCAACATTCAGTATTAGATGAACAGGAAAAGTGGGAAGGCCATTTTTTTGTTGCCCCAGCCAGAAACTCTGTTCCCTAGCCATCAATTCCATCCCTCTTCATGGCAACCGTCTGAAGTTGAGCTAGACCGTTAGTAACTTCAAGGTCATATTTGACCGAGATGAACTTCTGACCACATATCCACGCCATCTTTAAGACCATCTATTTCCATGTCCATAACATCAGCTGACGCTGCCCTGCCTCAGCTCATCTGTCAATGAAGCTCTTAACTGGGCCTTCTAACCTGTAGATCTGACTATTCCAAAACATCCCCTATCCTCCATTAGCTTGAACTCATCCACAGCTCTGCCACTTGTGTCCCAGCTCACTCAAGTCCCATTCAACTATCACCCCTGTGCTCACTCATGTACACTGTCAGCTATACTTTCATTTTAAATTTTTCATTCTGGTTTTAAGTCCCTCCATTATCTTGCCCTTCCCTGTCGCTGTAATCTACTCTAGATATCTTCAAGTTATCAGCTCTATTCGAGTCCTGGCATCAAGCATTCTAACTTAAATTGCATTGCCTTCAGCTCCCAAGACTCCTTGCTCTAGAATTCCCTCCCTAAACCTTCTTTCCTCCCTAAGGAGGCAACTTTGGTTAAGCTTTTGGTCATCTACCCTAATACTGTCAAACCAAGGTTCAATTTCAAAGTTTCATGTCTAATATTCCAGCAGAGCTCCTTGGAAAATATAATGTCAAAGTTGTTTTACAAGCGTATGTTGTTACTAGAAAAATTGGGATACTCAAAGGACGTGCATGAATTTTAATGTTCAGCTCATTTGTGTGAAAATACTTGACTGAAGTTTTTGATCCACGCAGAGTGACATGCACCTCTAAAACCAGTCCGATGCAAAGCTTAGTGTGATTGTTTCAATATTCAGCTTACTTCTGCAGTGTTGGGGTTCCAGCAAAGCATACGATTGTCCTTCCCACAACTCAGAAGTAGCTCTGGATCTGCCAGGCTCCAGGCAATGGCTAAAATTCCTCTGAAAAACATATTCAATTTATGATATTAGGAAGAATGAAATGCAGCTCAAGCATCAGGATTTTATTTTGTTAAAAATTTATTCCTCCCCCACAATTCTATTCCCATTTTTCTTAAGATCCTGCCCCTTGTCAAGTTTTGCTTGTTGCGGTACCAGCAACCTCCTCAGACCTCACTATCACCAGCATTAATGTATCAATTGAACTACCCTACTTAAACCAATGTCGTATTGCAGCCAAATCCAATCAGATGTTGAAAGTGAAGAATCTTCAACCGTATTAGAGTTAATATCCTTTTATCAGGTTTATGCAGTGAGTTGAAATGACCTGAAGGAATTGGAGGAGAATTGCAAATGAGTCAAAAGCAAATGCTGTTATGTCAGCAAATGCAACAGCCATACAGTGCACAGCAAGATCTCACCAAGAGCAATGAGATGGATAATCAGTTCATCAGTTTTCTGTTGGATGAGGGGAATTCCATTTTTCTTCAACCAGCGCCACAGAATCTTTTACATTTAGCTTACCCAGCAGAAAAAGATTCAGTTCAGTATTTCGTCCAAAAAGTAGTAATATAGACAATCAATGTGCTCTCAACACTGCACTGAAATACTAGCCTGCGCTAAATGGTCAAGTCCAAGAGTGAGGCTTGAACACTTGGCATTCTGACTCAGAGATAAGAGAATGTTGCCAAGTGATCCAAAGTGACACTTTGAAAATCTGTCAATGATTGACTGAGGAGGAAATGAGAACCTGACAACCCTTGAGGATAGAGAAGAAACATTGTAAATGGCCATTCTATGATGATGCATGGAGAATGACTACTGGACATTTTATTGACATAAGCAAGTCAGTACGATAAACCTGGCAAAAGCGGCATGCTGAAAGGGAGGAAGAGGGTGAGAACAAATGAAGAAAAAAGGCTACAGAAGAACCTCACCAAGGCTCCTTGAACAGCACCTTCCAAACCCTCTACCCACCAAAAAGGACAAGGGCAGTAGATGCATGGGAGCATCACCACCAGCATGGAAGCATCATCACCGGCAAGCCACACACCATACTGACCAGGAACCATTCACCATTTTGAATCCAAATCCAAACAATACTGACTGTATGTACTTATACCACATGGACTGCAACAGTTCAAGGTGGCAGCTCATCACCAGCATCTCAAGGGCAATTAAGGATGGGTAATAAATGCTGGGCTCACCAAGGACCCCAATAACCATGAACAAATACATTCTAAATCTAATGAGCTAATTTCATCACTGCCCTATTAACTATCAGTGTCAGAGAATGTTTAATGAATTATAAATATTAAGAAAAAGAATTAATATCTCACTAAATCAATATTTAAAAAGCAATTTAATGCCTTTCTCTGGGATTGACTCTACCTCGTGTGGTTTTCCAACACTCGCAGAGGAGATGTTGCAAACCGAAGGTCCCACATCTGAATCACAGGCATTCGATCGTCCTCGGAGGAAACAGCCATCTGTGTGGCAACATCAGGATGCCAGGCCAGTCCAGAACAGTGCATCTGTCAGCAGTAACAAAACACTTTATTAACAGTATATATAGTGATGCACTGTCTATGGTACAGTTTGCAGGTAAAACAAAACAGCTGGGGCGGGGGTGTACAGAATAGAGAGCCAGTGAGAAAAGGGAGACTAGTGGATTATAAGACAAAAGGGGAAAAAGTGCTGTTTTGATTCCTTCATTAAAGTTGAGTTTTAAAAGCTTATAAACATTTTTTTGAAAAGAACAAAAAAGGAACATATGATTCGGGAGGGTAAAACTGATCAATGGTGCTTCTGGACACTTCACAGCTACTAGTGGCAAGGTTGAGGATTGGGAGAAGTGCGGGGAGTGGGAGGCGGATGGAGAGCGCCAGGGGAGGCAGAAAACAACGTGCAGCCACCGAAATACTAACAAATGTTTGTATCAGGATTGATGGGCTTTTCCAGTCCTGTATATCAGGAAACTGCAGGTACAACATGATTTTAAACCAATGGACACCAATTTAAAATGAATGGGAAAAGACGACAGGGGAAACATGAGGACATTTTTAAAAAAAATACAGGTGAGTGTTTAAGATCTGGGATATACAGCTTGGGATTGGGCAGGAGGTAAATTCAACTGCGGCTTTCAAAAGGGAATTGATAAGCAACCAAAGAGAAAAAGTTTAGAATACGACTACTAAATTGTTCTTGCAGAAAGCCAGCGCAGATACAACAGGACATATGGCCTCCCTTAGTGCTTCAACCACACTGTAATAATATGGGTGAATTTTCCAGATGTGCATGGTTGTGAGACTCCATACTAGGAATACAAATCTGAAAATTATAGGACGATTGCAGCTCATTAGAAACTGAAAATGGTCCAGAAGAAAGCAGCCCACTGGATCAGCACCCCACCCATCACCTTAAACATTCACGCCCTTGATCATCGATAACTGCGCACCATCCACAAGATGCACTACAGCGAAGCACCAATGCTCCTTCAACCGTACCTTTCAAACCTGCAACCTCTACCATCCAGAAGGACAAGAGCAGCAGATGCACGGGAACACCATCACCTACACGATGGTGTTTCAAATCACACACCTTCTTAACTTGAAACCAAGTTACTGTTCCTTCACTGTCGCTGGGTCAAAATCCTAAATCTCTCTTCCGAACAGCACTTCTTACCTACAACAGATCTAGTGCATCTGTTGAAAGAGCTGGCTTAACAGCACCTGCTCAAGGGCAAGAAGAGATGGACAATAAATGCTGGCCTTGCTCATGGTGCTTATGTCCCAGAAGTTATTGAAAAAAAAAACTCTGATCCTACATCTATTGAAAATGATCACACATTGTACAGGATACTTACTGCCTGCTGATGCATGAAAAGATTGTAAAATCCTATCAGGGCGTGCAGCTCTTTTCTACCAGGTCTTTTCCCAAAATGTGATACTGGATTAAATGCAGAAATCTACCAATTCAATCTGTCTGTTGGTTTAACTGTGCATATTGGTGTAGTGACCTTACGTGCAGTGACCATGACAGAGGAGGAATAGCCAGCAGAGGTGTACTGAGGCACTGGTGGAGAGGGAGTGCCCTTGGGTTAGGTCACAACTCTGGCTGGATAGCAACATTCCAGTTCATATTAAAATTCTTTATCATGACTTAAGAATGCAGCATGCTGCCCCAAACATCACCCACTTCGCAGAAACCTACTTACTCGGTTGGTGTGGTCACTGACTTTCAGTATTGGTTCATTCTTCCGCAGGTCCCAGACAACAGCACGACCACTCGGATTAGCTGAAGCCAGAATATGCTGCACTTGCCTGTTCCAAGCTACACAACTAATGTCCTCAGGAGGCTAGGATATAAAATAAAATATTTAGCAGGGAATCAAAAAAATGTGATATGGCCACTCTTAACTTCAGCTTCTATTTAATTAAGAATTATGGGATTGCGTAATCTGATTAATCTGGAACAGAATATCAGTTAATAACTCAGTATACGAGAACTTCCAGATGCACAAAAAAGCAAGTGGAAAGTTGGAGGTTGTAACAATTAGTTAGAATGAATATGCTAATAAATGCTATGGTCTACGGTTTTGTGACTACATTGGCAGAACAACTACCCATCAACAGAACCATCTAGTTTTGAAAAACATTATAGAATCCCTGCAGTGCGGAAGGAGGTCATCGAATCTACACCGATGACAATCCCACCCAGGCCCTATTCACATAACTCCATGCATTTACCCTACCTAGTCCCCCTGACACTAAGGAACAATTTAGCATGGCCAAGCAACCTAATCCACACATCGGGCCTGATTTTATCAATCGGAGGCTAAGGGCGTAAAACAGGTCTCAGCCCAGAATCCTAGTTCCAGCGCGCCCATCCACTTCTTGCTGGCTCCGATCCGGTCCGCACTGTAGGTGGGGCTTAGCGCTGCTGGAACGATTAGAACTCTGAACTGCACACGCGCAGTTCAAAAAAAAAATCTGAAACAGCGTGCCCAGGCGCAAAAGACAAAAAACAACAGAGAGAGCGGGGTGGTGGTGGTTTTGGGGGGGTGGAATGAGCCGTGATTGGACCCCCTGGGAGGCAGCCTCCCCAGCAGATGGTACAGATTCTCCCAAGTCCAACCTCCTCCACCACCCCACCCCACCCCCCAACCAGAGGTCCACCTGAACCCGCTCCCCTCCTCTGGCAAACGCCAGCAGAAGGCCAGGAAGGTGCTGCAGGCTCTCCAACGACTGCAGGTCAGAAGGATGGTGGAGGGAGAGCAGCGATCGAGGTAAGTTGGGGGTGTGCTCTGCCGAGGGGGCCTGCCTCCCAGGGGGGCGTCCACCGGCCTCCCGGGGGAGTCCAATCTGGGGGGTCTGCGAACAGTGTCCAAGGAGGATGGGCTTCAGAGGTTTCCCTGCAGAATAGGAATTGGCTTCGGATTTTTATTCTGCAGGTTGATAACAGTGCAGATCCAGAATGGATCCGAAGGCAGTAAAGTGGGATTTGGCGGTACAGTTGGGCGCACAGTTCATTAAATCAATTTAAATGCATGCTAATGATTTTAATCATCGGGCCGCCCGATTGGCATGCAGACCGGATTTGCGCCCAAATCGGGTGTCTGTAAAAGGCGCAATCTGCTCAGATTCAGGTGCAGATCGCGTTACAGACCTGACACCCAAATTTACCATGATTTCATGCCTGAAAACGGGCACGAGTTTTTGGTAAAATCAGGCCCATCTTTGGATCATGGGAGCACCTGGGAGAAAATTTTACCAGGATGTTGCCTGGCATGGAGGGGCTGGGTTACGAGGAAAGGTTGGAGAAACTGGGACTGTTCTCCTTGGAAAGACGGAGATTGAGGGGGAACATGATAGAGGTATATAAGATACTGAAGGGAATAGACAGTGAGATAGATAGTGAGAGACTGCTCCCTAGATTGGTTACAAATACAAGAGGACATGATTTAAGGGTGAGGGGGGAGAGGTATAATTTGGATATGAGAGGAAGGTTCTTTACGCAGAGAGTTGTGGGGGTATAGAATGCGCTACCGAGTAGGGTGGTGGAGGCGGGAACGTTGGACTCGTTTAAGGTTCAGTTAGATAGGCACATGAGTGAAACGAGGATGGAGGGTTACGGTAGGGGTTATTAAATAAGGGTTAGAACCTCGGGAGACACCGGAAAGGCAGGCTTGTGATTAACGTTTTTGTCTTTTATTCCGCAGGTGGAGGTCCACCTCGTTGTCAAACGAGGGGCATGCACACGGTGGGTCGTGCGTGGGCTACTCTTGGAGGTTCCGGGAGTGGCCTAGTACTTCGTGTCGGTGTGTGTGCTTGATCCTGGACCGGTAGACGGGCGCCGCAACAGCTCGGTGACTAGCACTGCTAGCTGTGCAGATACATGGATTTGGGCCTGTGTCTGTGGGAGTTTGTGCATTCTCCCTGTGGTTGCGTGGGTTTCCTCCGGGCGCTCCGGTTTCCTCCCACACCCCAAAGATGTGCTCTTAGGCTGATTGGTTTTACCAAATTGACACTATTCTCCCCTGAATCTGGCTAAGTCAGGGATTCTATTCGTAGACACGCAGGGTAGAATAGGTGTAGGGTGATGCGGCGGCGCAGGCTCGTTGGGCCGAAGGGCCTGTTTCCCGTGCTGGGTTGTTCTTTGTTCTTTAAAATCTCTGCAGACGTGGAGAGAACGTGCAAACTCCTGTGAGCCGAGGCCAGAATTGAACCTGGGTCTCTGGCGCTGTGAGGCAGCAGTGCTAGCCGCTGTGCCACAATGCTGCTCACAGCATATCAGGCACAGTGATACAAATCATTTCAGTAGAGTGAACATCTGGCATAAGATAAAAATAAGTGTGACATACTTTCTGAACACTTCAAACTGGCAAACGTCCAAGATTTCTAACAAAGATTACGATCCCCATCCCCACCCCCGCAAACGAGCATCATCCTGAACTTCTGGTTAGAATAGAGGTAGCTGAACATCTGCTGTGTCAAATCTCCCAGATAGAAAAGACCCTGCACAGGTGTCTAATCTCACCATATAACAAAACAGCGTTTATACAGCATTTTGAAGTAAGGAGCTGATGTCAAACCTTCAGCAGCGAGTTTCAGCAGTGATTGAAAGCTTGAACGACGAGCGTATTTTTGGAAGAAAGCTTTTTAAAGTTTAGGTAGCACTTCCACACACAAAAACCAAAAGGTTCCTCCCTCTGAATGGGCAGTTTAAGATTTCCCAACTTTCAATGGGGAATATCTCCATTCCACAAGCCCCAGTACACAGGGAAAAATGCATCTTCAAAATGTTGGAAACATTTCAACTTCCTTCTCTGAAGTTATTAATAAATGATCTGATTTAAGCAGGAATTTCTATTTAAAATATGCAGAATATGCTATGCATTCTCTTGGATCCAGCTAAACCCCACAAGCCACAATCCAAAGTTCTGCATGGCTGTAAGCTACAATCACTCTAAGGCCATGCACAGTCAATGTCAGTAATTTGCTGTATAACAAAAATAAATAGATGACTGTTGTTTCACAAAAGCCCACAAAGAAAAAAAACGCTGAAATGAGAATTACTTTGCACAGCACGTTGATAGAATTCCACAGATAGCACAGAAGTGTAAACAGATTTATTCTCAAGATTGTTGAATTTTCAAACCCAGAATTTAAAAAAACTTAATTACACTCAGTCATAAAAAATAAAACAACAGATACAGGATGGAGTGAGCCATTCAGCTCCTTGATACCCTATGCTAACAGAGATAAAATAGTCATTGTTGAAAGTTCTAACTGCTCTACTATCCACAGTCTTTCGAGGGAGGGGGGAGTTCCATATTTCAATCACATGATGTGGAAGAGTGCTTCCTGCTTTCATAAGAACAGAAGAATATAAGAAATAGGAGCAGGAGTAGGCCATCTAGCCCTTCGAGCCTGCCCCGCCATTCAATAAGATCATGGCTGATCTGTCGTGGCTCAGTTCCACATTCCCGCCCTCTCCCCATAACCCTTAATCCCCTCTCTTATCAAAAACCCATCAACCCGCGTCTTAAAAATATTTAGCGAGGTAGCCTCCACCACTTCAACGGGCAGAGAATTCCAGAGATTCACCACCCTTTGAGTGAAGAAGTTCTTCCTCAACTCCGTTCTAAACTGTCCCCCCTTTATCTTGAGGCTGTGCCCCTTAGTCCTACTGTCCTTTCTGAGCGGGAAGAGTCTCTCCACCTCTATCCTATCCATCCCATTCATCATCTTATACGTCTCAATGAGATCTCCCCTCATTCTTCTAAACTCTAACGAGTACAAGCCTAGTTTATTCAGCCTCTCCTCATAGCTCAACCCCCTCAACTCCGGTATCAGCCTAGTAAACCTCCTCTGCACTCCCTCCAAGGCCAAAATATCCTTGCGTAAGTGCAGCGACCAAAACTGCACACAGTACTCCAGCTGCGGCCTCACCAATGCCCTATACAGCTGCAGCAAGACCTCCCTACTTTTATATTCAATCCCCCTCGCTATGAAGGCCAGCATCCCATTAGCCTTCCTGACCACCTACTGCACCTGCAGGCTGGGTTTTTGTGACTCATGCACAAGGACCCCGAGGTCCCTCTGCACCGTCGCCTGCTGCAGTTTTTCGCCACGTAAGTAATAGTCCTTCCTACCATTATTCCTACCAAAGTGGACCACCTCGCACTTGCCAACATTAAATTCCATTTGCCAGTTCCTGGCCCATTCGCCCAGCCTATCTAGATCCTTCTGCAGACTCTCCACACCCTCCGCGCAATTTCTCCCTGAATGGTTAATTTTATTGTATTTCTACATTTCCGATTTCACTAGTGGAAGCAGTTTGCTCTCAATCTACATTTGCAAATTCTTTCACCATTTTAAACAACTCTATCAACCCAATAGGTGTCGGCAACCTGACTTCATAACTTACTTTAAGCTTTGTTATTCTCCTGGTGAATTTCCTCTCACCCCTCCAGTGTCAACATATTCTTCCTGAGATGCAGTGCCCAAAACTGGGCAGTAGAGTGGATACAGTCAGACCAAAACTCTATACAAGTGAAGCAATACACACTCCTACTCCTGATTCTACACTGTTGGACATTCATCCATCTTTAATGGATTGTAACAAACAAAAATCAGCATAGGTCAAACCTTAACTGGCATGATGATGGACACAGTGACAGTGAGATGTAGCCACACTTCACCAGCTAATCAAAGACACATTGATATGTTTAAAGACGATCTGTTTTAAAATAAAACACAAGTGAAGACACTGATCAAAAGATGGCTGTCACAAGTCACAGGTAATTACAGGCCGGTGAGTCTTATGTCAGTGGTAGGGAAATTATTGGAGAGAATTCTTCGAGAAAGGATTTACTCCCACTTGGAAATAATTGGACATATTAGTGAGAGGCAACATGGTTTTGTGAGGTGAGGTCATGTCTCACTAATTTGATCAAGTTTTTCGAGCAAGTGTCAAAGATGATTGATGAGGATAGGGGAGTGGATGTTGTCTACATGGACTTCAGAAGGCCTTTGACACGATCCCTCATGACAGACTGATGCACAAGGTGAAGTCGCTTGGGATCAGAGGTGAGCTGGCAAGATGGATACAGAACTGGCCCAGTCATGAGACACAGAGGATAGCAGTGAAAATGTACGTTTCTGAATGGAGGGCTGTGACAAGGGGTGTTCCTCAGGGATCAATGCTGGGACCTTTGCTGTTTGTAATATATATATAAATGATTTGGAAGAAAATGCAACTGGATTGATTAGTAAGTTTGCGGACGACACAAAAGTTGGTGGATTTGCGGATAGCCGTCAGAGGAGATCCACCAGCGGATATAGATCAGTTGGAGACTTGAGCGGAGAGATGGCAGATGGAGTTTAATCTGGACAAATGGGAGGTAATGCGTTTTGGAAGGTCTAATACAGATAGGAAATATACAGCAAATGGCAGAACCCTTAAGAGTATTCATAGAGGGATCTGGGTGTACAGGTACACAGGTCACTGAAAGTGGTGGTCAAGTAGGCACACAGCATGCTTGCCTTCACCAGCCGGGGCATTAAGTTTAAAACTTGGCAAGTTATGTTGCAGCTTTATAGAACCTTAGTTAGACTGCACTTGGAATATAGTGTTCAATTCTGTTGCCATACTGCCAGAAGGATGTGGAGGCTTTGGAGAGGGTATAGAAAAGATATACCAGGATGTTGCCTGGTATGGAGAGTACTAGCTATGAGGAAAGGTGGAAAAAAACTTGGTTTGTTCTCACTGGAACGACGGAGGTTGAGGGGCGACCTGATAGAAGTCAACAAGATTATATGGGGAATGGACAGAGTGGATAGTCAGAAGCTTTTTCCCAGGGTGGAAAAGTCAATTAGTAGGGGGCATAGGTGTAAGGTGCGAGGAGCAAAGCTTAAAGGAAATATACAAGGCAAGTTTTTTCTTTACACAGAGGGTGGTGAGTGCCTGGAACTCACTGCCAGGGGAGATAGTGGAAGCAGATACGATAGTGAATTTTAAGGGGCGAATGGACAAATGCATGAATAGGATGGGAATAGAGGGGTATGGTCCCCGGAAGGGTAGGGGGTTTTAGTTTATTCAGGCAACATGGTCGGTGCAGACTTGGGAGGGCTGAGGGGCCTGTTCCTGTGGTGTAATTTTCTTTGTTCATTGTCACCTGATAGCTGAAAAGGTGACCACTTGTGTGTAAAGTCTTAACAAATAACATTCCAGCTCTTCTGTATGGAATTTCACACCTGGAAAGGAGTAGGGATTGTCAAGGTTCATTTTAAACAGAGGTCCTTGAGAGGATGGCATCAAAAATACAAAGTACTAAACCCTTAATCCACTGTAATTCTGTGAAGACAATGGGACTTGCTACCCAGCCAGTTACACCCCACCGGACACTCAACCCCATCTCAAAAATATGTCAATATGTTTCGGAGATGCAAGATCAAAAAACTGGGATTACTAAAGAGGGTTGCAAGACCTGCTAATTCCCTTCCTATGATTTTATAGAAAATAAGTTAAATCTGGTTCTGAAAATCAGAGGGGAAAAACATGCAGGAGGAAAAGCAACAAATCTGTCATCTGAAAAGACTGTTGGGAGTAAGATGTTTCTCTTCCTGGAAGCAAAAAGTGTGCTTTCAACAGAATGCAAACCTGAACTAAACCAACTCCAGAATTCTACCAGAAATTACCAAACTTCAACGGCCACAATGTTTCACAACATGTGCCTTATAGTCACACAAAGGAGGTACTCATAGTCTTTTAACTTCTCCCTGAGCTCGATTTTCTTCTGATCTGTGCACGTTGTCACATTGTTTCTTTTTCTCAGGTTTTAGTAACCAATAAACTTATTCTTTCTGACTCAAGGAAATGTGGTTTGATTAGCTCATTAGAAAGCAAATAGCTTCAACTGGAAAAAAGGGGAAAGTATTTTAATTTTTTTTATGTTGTGACACACCAAGGGGGCTGAATAAAAAGGGAGTCAGCTAAATACTCCTTACCCCATTATAGCAGAATTAACAGGTAACTGATAGACCAAGAAGGTATATTTCACATTAACTAACTAATATAACTGAAATATGCCTTACAAAATGCTTTTCCTTTATGACATGCTTGAAGACAATATGTTACATTAAAGGGTCAGTCTCAAATTCACTCCTAGTTCTTCAGCAGAGAACCTGCCAAGATCAAAACTTCTAGTCTCCTTCAACAATAGTTTCATACCATCTATATGGATATGATTATCATCAGCCAGAATACTTTTTGACAACCCCCCCATTTCCCTAAATCTTCAAGAGCTCCAATTGTTCTCTTTCCTTTCTTTCAGAAACTCTACCCTTAACAGCATCATTAGTTTTCCCTGCACTTGTGAGCTCTTTTGAAAGGTGCCAAAATCTGCCACAACATCGTAAAAGAGTTTCTCATAGAGTCACAGAGGTTTACAGCCTGGAAACAGGCCCTTCGGTCCAACTTGTTCACGTTGCCCTTTTTTTTTAAAACCCTTAAACTAATCCTAATTGCCTACAATTGGCTCATATCCCTCTATACCCATCATACCCATGTAACTATCTAAATGCTTTTTAAAAGATAAAATTGTACCTGCCTCTACTACTACTGCTGGGAGCTTGTTCCAGACACTCATCAACTTCTGTGAAAAAACTGTACGTCTGGACACTTTTATATCTCTCCCCTCTTACCCCTTATCTCTCTGGAGTGTAGAATTCCAAACACTAACCGCTCTCTAAGGAATAAACCCAACATGTGGGAATTTACTCTGCTTTGATTTACTTTACACCTTACGTAGTTTTAAAATATGGCACTTAATTAATCCATGGCACAACACTAAGAAATTCTACACCCTCGCTTTTTTAATTTAGCAACCTGTGCCTCGGAAATCTCTATTTAAATAACTATGGGATACGAATGTGTGTGGATGGATTATGATTATACTATTAACACGATCACAGATTTAATTTTTCTTTCAGACTTTGCTTTAAGACAGCCAGAGCCAAGGTGAAGAATAAAAGAAAAGGCAATGCAACAATTAAATACATATGTGGTGTACTGCATTGGTTTGAGGGGGTCTCCCTAGTTCTGGTCCTATTGAGTTGGTTGGAACACTCTGATCTCCTGAAACAAATCAAAAATTCTATTTGAATTTCTCTCCCCTTAGCAACCTGACATAATCTGGAAACATCTCAGAACTGAGGTATTTTCCAGGAATTGTAATTACACCCTTTCGCTCTTCTCTTTCACTTTGCAATTGAAGGGACATTTCAAAACATAAGCATTGTGTAAAGTTCAATGTTCATGACAATGAGTAGACCAAAGGAGGAAAGTATGCTGTGATGTTCTTCAAATAAAAATCTCATAGTAAGACAATGTCAACATCTCATCAGCAACGGACTGAAGAACAAAGAGAAAACAATGTTCCTGACCAATAAACAGAAGTGGAAATTAAACTACTAGTTCCAATCTGCAGTTAAAGACCATGAAACTGCGGCAGAGACTGATGGCACCTCAATAATTTCAATGCAGAAACTATAGAGTCCCAAATAAAACAATCCATCACATTCAGAGTCAGGGAAAATGTATGTACTCTGATTAAGCAAAATCATAGGCAGGATATGAAGAAACTTTCTTCCAATAATCCTTTCTTGATAAAAGATAGTCAATAACTTAATTTAATATTCTACTTTTAACTAGTTCCATGGGTGAACAGACACAGTGCTGTTATGCTGAACATTGCAGACTAGGAAAGATGCCGGTTATATCCCTTATCTGCACTAAGTGATCACAGTCAGGGTAACTAATAAATGGCCTCAGCATCTCTGAGTTAGGAAGAAAGATTAGGAGTGCAGACAGGTTAGGGGAAACAGTGAGATTGGAAAATGACCTATTGCCAATCCAGGGACTTTCTGTTAGAAAGCGGGCTGCTGGTGATGACTGGACTCTATTGTGATGACCTGAATTGTTTGACAGTCTGTCAGCCATCAAATGTTTGGCAGATATTCAACTGAACACCAATACATTTTCTATGATACAAGTATTTGATATTGAAGATCCAGGGATAAAGTGCTAACAAGTCACAGCATGCTCCTTTTCAATGCCACTCTAAGATGAGAAGTAATAGTTTGTCGAGGGTTTTTTAAAAAAAAGTGAATTACAATGGCCTATTGCTTCTTGAAAGCAAACAAACAGGACACATATGCAGCTGAGTAGGTCAGTTTGTCAAAAAAGTCTCAATTTCAACTCAGTTTGATTAAGATCCTGCAAGCTGTTCATTCAGTTAGTACTGGCCACACAACACTGTGACCTAGATTCACACATAGAGCTGTCAAAGTAGTACCACCAATACTGAGACCAACTGAAAGCAGCAGGTTGATCAAGCTAATATATAATTCTTCTGATGAGTAAAACATAACTGCAATAATAATTCTTAATCAAGATAAAATCAAACAGGTGGATATTTTTGGGGTGCATTCTAATTTAAATGATATTTTCTGCTGCTTTGAAAAACACTGATTAACACTGCTGGATGGTTTTCATATTCTAAAAGAAAGCAGGAAATGCTCTTTGCACCAACTTCACAACACTATGAGGAATGAAGCATTGATTAAATACAAGGAAACATTAATGGAATAAACGTACCTGAGATTTTGCTCCGGGTGTCATTGGAGTATCAAAATTATTCAGATCCCAGATATAGATTTCAGACTCATTGGCTCCTGAAGCTACAAGGTTACTCTGGACAAAAGAATCAATTAGCATCTTATTAGATGTTCAAGAAACATTATCTCAAAGGTTTTCAGAAAGGCATAGAAACATGCATAGAAAATAGAAGCAGGAGTAGGCCATTTGGTCCTTCGAGCCTGTTTCACCATTCATTATGATCATGGCTGATCATTAAATTCAATATCCTGATCCAACCTTCCCCCGCCATATCCCTCGATCCATTTAGACCCAAGAGTGATATCTAATTTCTTCTTGAAATCACACAACATTTTGGCCTGAATTACTTTCTGTGGAGTGAATTTGCAGATTCACCACTCTCTGGGTGAAGAAATTTATTCTCACCTTAGTGCTGAAAGGTTTACCCTTATCCTCAAACTATGATCCCTAGTTGTGGACTTCCCCAATATCGGGGGCATTTTTTCTGAATCCACCTTTCTAACCCTGTTTGAAGTTTCTATGAGATCCCCTCTCACTTTTCTAAACTTCAATGAATATAATCCTAGCCATCTGGTCTCACCTCACACGACAGTCCTGCCATCCCAGGAATCAGCCCAGTAAACTTTCATGTACTCCTTCTACAGCAAGAATATCCTTTCTCAGATAACAGCATCAAAACTGCACACACTACTCCATATGTGGTCTCACCAACACTCCATACAATTTCAGTAAAGCATCCCTATTTCCATACTCAAATCCTCACACTACGAAGGCCAACATACCATTTGCCTTTTTTTCTGCCTGCTCTACCTGTGTGCTTACATTAAGTGACTGATGCACAAGGACACCATGCTCTCGCTAAGTACCCCTCAATTTACACACATTCAAATAATAATCTGCCTTACTTTGTTTGCTAAAGGATAACCTCACATTTATCCACATTATACTGCATCTCCTGTGCATATGCCCACTCAATCAGCCTGTCCAAATCATGGTGAAGCATCTCTGCATCCTCCTCAAAGCTCAGCCTCCCACACACTGTATCATCTGCAAATTTGGAGATAACACATTTAGTTCCCTCATCCAAATAATTAATGTATAATGTGAACAGTTGGGGTCCTAGCACAGAACCCTGCCGAACCCACTAGTCACTGACTGCCAATCAGAAAAAGACCCATTTATTCCAACTCTTTGCTTCCTGTCTGCTAACCAGCTTTCTATCCATTTTAGATACCACCCATGCTTTAACTTTACATAATAGTTATGCAAGACCTTGTTGACAGCCTTCTGAATGTCTAAACCATATCCACTGGTTCTCCCCAGTCAACTCTAGTAGTTACATCTTCAGAGAATTCCAGTAGATTTGTCAAGCATGATTTCCCCTTTGTAAATCCATGCTGTCTATCTGATTATATCACTGCCTTCTAAATGCTGTGCAATGAAATCCTTGATAATGGACCCTAGCAACTTCCCCAGTACTGACATTAGGCTCACTGACCTATAATTCCCTGTTTTCTCTCTATCTACCTTTTTGAATAGCAGGCTTACATTAGCCACCCTCCAATCTGTAGGATTTGAAGAAGTTTGGAAAGTGATCACCAATGGATCTACTATTTCTAGGGCCACTTCCTTAAGTAATCCGGATGGAGATTTATCCATCTTCAATCCATTAATTTCCCCAAAACCACTTCCCTACTAACACTGATTTCCCTCAGCTCCTCACTAAAACTTGTGTTTCTCAGAACTCCTGGTATATTATTCACATTTTCCTTTGTGAAGACTGAAGCAAAATATGAATTTAGTCCTCAACCATTAATTTGTTCCCAGTTATAAATTCTCCCATGTTTAACTGTAAGGGGCCTACATTCATTTTTCTCAATCTTTTTCTCTTTACGTATCTATTGAAACTTTTAGTCAGTTTTTATGTTCCCCCAGCTTGCTTTCATACTCTTTTTCCCATATTAAAGAATCCCTTGATCTACTTTTGCTGAATTTTAAACTGCTCCCAATCCTTGTGTTGACTGCTTTTTCTCGCCTATTTGTATGCTTCTTCTTTGAATCTAATAGTACCTCTAATTTCCCTTGTAAGCCATGGTTTGTCTACAGTTCCCTTTCCATTCTTGCGCTAAATAAAAATAAAAAACTTTTGGAGTTCACCTATTCATTCTTTAAAAGCCTGCCATCGCCTGCCCACTGTTCTTTCTTTTAGTAATGTTTCCCAGTCCATCACAGCCAACACATGCCTCATATTATCATCATTGCCTTTATTGAGAATCAGGACCCTGGTCTCAGAATCAACTACCTCACTATCCACCTTGATAAAGAATTCTATAGTATTATAGTCAAGCATCCTCATGGGCTCTCTCACAACTAGACTGCCAACTAATTATTTCTCACTGCACAATACCCAGTCCAAGATGATCTGTTTCCTTAATAGTTCCTCAATGTATTGATCCAGAAAACCATCCTGTACACACTCCAGAAGTTCCTCTATTGTACTGTGACTCATTTGACTCACCCAATCTATATGCAGATCAAATCAGCCATTATCACAAATGTTACAATATCTCATTAATCCTTTCAGATAAAACAGGATTGAAATCAAGTGCTCTAACCAGACCAGCGCAAGCGTCCTCACCCAAAGTGCCCTTGCTGCCCATCCATCACAATCAGGCCTGCCTACAACAACACGGTGGCAAGCACCGTAAATGTGCCCTCAAGGCTCACCAGGATACAAACCCCTACCAGACTTTCTTGGGCCGCTGCCTTTCCAGTTTGAAATGTGAATTTGAATCTCTCCCAGATTGCTAAGATAAGTGTTCCTCTTTGCTGGCAATAAGATCTCATTGTAAAATGAAACTGATCCCTTGAAACCAAATTCCTTTTAGGCATAGATCTATAGCACCAGCCCCCTAATTTTGCAATATTAGTTAGAGAGATCACAAATCATGGCCTGTGCCACAGAGAAGGTCTATAAGGTTATAAAGTTAAGCAGTATATTTGGGTGCAGCACAGTCACTGCTGCACATCAATTGGGAGTATTTCATGTGGACACTGCATTAGATGCTAGATGAAAATATACAAAGAATGGACTAGCTTGCTTTCCATCATCCTGGGAGTTGCGTAATACAACATTAACAGAGCTGTTGATTAATCATGGCAATCAAGCTCTATCAATCACTCTCAAACAAACCAATTCACGAGCTGAGAAAAATCCAATTGTGGAAGCCTTTGGAACTGAAGAATTATTTTCCCCAATAATGTCACTGCTCACCTTAATAAAGGAAATAAATCACTTTTTCGTGAAAAGGTTTTTATTGAAATTTGTAATGAGCAGGTATTTTGAGCATTTGGCTAACTTACCTGAAAAGGATTGAAATCAAGTGCTCTAACTGGACCAGTGTGAGTGTCATTCTGGCCAATCACAACATCCTCTCCTCCTGCTATAATTTTAGATGGATTGTACAGAATGATATTCCCGTTTTCACCACCAGCAACCAGGACGCCGGAAGACAGACCATCAGATGTGATTTCATGAGCACCCCAAATAAGTTTATGGTATCTAGAGAATAAATTAGAATATTAGAATTAGATCACACTAAGCCATACAGACTAAATACATTGCAGATTGGCTATTGATTTGAGTTGAAAAGGTCATTACAACCATCCATTGCTTCAGGTCTACAGCACAGAAACAGGCCATTTTGCCTAACAGATCAATGTTTGCACAGATGCCTCCTCCAATCACTCTTTACTCAACCCTGCTGGTATTACTTTCTATCCTTTTCTCCCATATCTTAAATCTATTAATGCAGAAAGGTCCGAAGGGAACAGTGGGAGGGAGTCAACAGCAGTCAGCTCTCCAGTCATAACCCTCAGAAATGTCGGGCAGACAGTCACAAGTCTCAGACCCTGGCAGAATGAAGGAGCATCCTTCCATCATCCCTCAGCCTGCTGTCACAAGCTAGCAGCATCCAGCTCAACAGCACAGAAGAACACCCCTGTTAACAACAGCGCACAGTGTTGGGAGCAACACTGATGCAGCAAAAAACTGTTCGAGCAGGATTACAAAGTAGTTTGGTTTTACCTGTGTGGGGAAGAAAAGGTGCCACATGATTTCATATCCAGAGTATATTCAGCCAGGTCCAGCTCAAAGATCTCCAGGGAAGCATTTGTGCTAAAGGTGGCATCTAGCTGCTGAGCTGAGGTGCCTGCATTAAAAGTTGAAGAGAATGGAAAAAATTGCGCAATTAACTGATTTTTCTCAACAAGCAAAGTCATTGTGAGCACTTTACCAAGATAAATATTGTCTTTGTGCTGTTGGGTATGAACCAAATGTGCCTTTGCCAATGCTGGTTATTGGCTGCTAATGTCAGTTTTGCACACAAGCTACACAATCTTTCGAGCAATACAAACTATTTCCTAATAAGTCTGCGTAATGTTGTTACAGTTCAGGCGCTCTCTCCAAACTCTATTCAGCAAGATGCAGTTTCTACTAAATGATGGCAGCCCCTATAATTGGAAAATGATTAATCCTTTGCGCATCATAAATATCAGAGATTTCACAAGATTTATAATTGTGGTTTTTAATCAAGAGACGTCACACTATTTATTGCCAATGTTTTGCACCCGTCTTGCTGACCTCTCCAATCTGCAGAAAATACCATGGTGCAAGACATAAAAAACAGAAAATACTCAGCAGCTCAGGTTGGATGTTTGGTGTAGGCCTCACCCACTGCTGATTAAATCCCAGCAAAAGTGGGACAAGGCCCTTAAGTGGTCATTAATTGACTACTTAAAAGCTTCAACTGGCCCACAGGCAAGCAGGCCTCCTGAAGCCTCCCTACCACTAGTGAAAGGTCAGTGGGAATAAGGACAGTTGGGTAGCAGTGGGCTCAGCAATCATGGCACCCAATTTTATGGAATGGCGGGGCAGGCTTGAATGGCTAGATGGTCTACTCCTGCTCCTATTTCTTCGGGTTGATAGGTTTTTGATAGGCAAGGGGATTAAGGGTTATGGGGAGAGGGCAGGAATGTGGAACTGAGCCACGACAGATCAGCCATGATCTTATTGAATGGCGGGGCAGGCTCGAGGGGCTAGATGGCCTACTCCTGCTCCTATTTCTTATGTTCTTATGTTCAATCCACACATTTGTGACCATGAAATCCATGGAGTTTCAGGTGATATACAATCATGTTCACAGTCAGCAATAAAGCAGTGCACTCCAAATATGAGGGATGTCAGCAGGGTTTAGACAGTACAGTTTAGCCATGACAGGCTACTGCTCATGCACAAACCACATGAACAGGGACTGCATTTCCCGAGCAATCAGCCACTCCATTAGATTCCTGCTGAAAGTGAAAGAGTTGGGATCCCTACCTGCTGCAGAGGTCTGGAGCCTGCTGTGTACTGAGAGGTTAAACGGCAACATGGAGACAGAAGAATCTACTAAGAGAGTTTGACCATATTCTCTGATTTACCTTGTACAATTCCAAGGAAATTGACTGATTATAAAAATTTATGCTTTGCGCACACTGTTTGCCACACTTTTACTATCACATTTTCCTGATTTGCTTCTGTTTTACTTTGAGCCGATTGGAATTGAAGAAAAAGGTTTCATAAAAATCAAAATGGCTCGCATTTGGAAAATTGTGAAATTAATAAGATCTTCTTCACCTATCATTTGTATGCTTTGATGTCAGCCTGTTAACTGATCACAATTTAACCCTTCAAGTAACCAGGCCAAGTCACAGAGTTCTCTTAAACAGTTGTTTTAATCAAATTATAACTCGGTCCCTGGAAAGTCACAGGTCAGTGCCAGAAGCTTATTTTCAAATTTGATTGCAAGTGATTAGCATATACCAATCAAGGTATAGGAATTATCTCTATCCACTCACTGTTATTGATTAAGGTTACATCATTCAAACGGTACAGATATTAAAACTGATCACAATCACCTTACACTTGCTTAATATCCAATCAGCATGAAGAATTAATCTGACCTAATCCATCATTGTTACAAATTATCACTGTCTCAGTTTGTGTCTGGGTCTGTGGATATCACTCCCTTTTTCCGGTTCCTGATGTCTGATTTGATGAATTCTCTCGGACTAAAGGCCCTGGTGCTTACCTGTGAAGACTTTTATGAAGACCATTTTTCCTCATTGCAGCTTAATGTGATTTTTAAACTTGTGTGATTAATAGTCCTTTCAGACCCAAGCTAAAGGTTAGCAAATTCCATGAATCATTAGAGCAGAACTGTGAGGTCTTTCTCTTCATATCTGAAATAATTTCTTAATGGCAGAAACTAACAGCTGTACAGGAGTCTTGAGGTTAGGTGTCGACAGAGTTAAAGAATAACATTTTAATAGGAGTAGGCCATTCATCCATCAAGACTGCACTGGGTCTTTCAAACAGCAATCCAGTTAGACCCATTCCCCATTTTGTTCCCAAGTTTCCTTCAAATATTTATCCAATTCCCTTTTGAAAGCCACTATTGAAAACACTTTAAATATGTGCCCTATCGATCTTTCAGGATTTGGAAATTGTTTCTCAATTTATTTTACTTAAAACCTTAATGATCTTGGAACACTGCTATCAAATCTTGTCTATTCAAACAACGTAAAAAGTCTGACAACACCAGGTTTTAGTCCAACCTATTTATTTGATAATATACTCACAAGCTTTCGAGGGGACTGCCTCTTCGTCAGGTGAATGGAGAGTTCTGGCCTCAGACAGAGCATATAAAGCACAGACAGTTTAGAGATTACTGATTAAAATGCGAATCCTTACACCTAACCTGCTGTTCAAGACCTGAAGTGGCTGATAATGTGAGTGGAAGGAGCACTGATCACAGTTTAAAGAGATGTGTATTGTCTCCAGACAGTACAGTAAGTGAGGTTTTGCAAACCCAGGCAAGTCACGGGGGTTACAGATAGTGCGACATGAACCCAAGATCCCTGTTGAGACCGTCCTCATGTGTGCGGAACTTGGCTATCAGTCTCTGTTCAGCGACTCTGCGCTGTCGTGTGTCGTGAAGGCCGCCTTGGAGAATGCTTACCCGAAGGTCAGAGGCTGAATGCCCGTGACCACTGAAGTGTTCGCCAACAGGAAGGGAACAGTCTTGCCTGGTGACTGTCGAGCGATGTTCATTCATCCGTTGTCATAGCGTCTGCATGGTCTCCCCAATGTACCATGCTTCGGGACATCCTTTCTTGCAACGTATCAGGTAGACAATGTTGGCCGAGTTGCAAGAGTATTTACCGTGTATCTGGTGGACGGTATTCTCACGTGTGATGATGGTATCCATGTCGATGATCCGGCATGTCTTGCAGAGGTTGCTGTGGCAGGGTTGTGTGGTATTGTGGTCACTGTTCTCCTGAAGGCTGGGTAGTTTGCTGCGAACAATGGTCTGTTTGAGGTTGTGTGGTTGTCTGAAAGCAAGAAGTGGGGGTGTGGGGATAGCCCTGGCGAGATGTTCGTCTTCATCAATGATATGTTGAAGACTCCGGAGAAGATGTCGTAACGCCGGCATACCCACATCATATTCAAACAACCCCAGCATCCCCAGTCCATTCACATAAGTATAATCTCCCATCCTTGGAACTGTCCCAGTAACTCTCTTCAGTACTCTCCATGAAATCTCACGTCCTTCCTAAAACGTGATCATTTAATGGAGTAAAACAGAGCTACATGCCAGCACCAATCCTTTTCAACATGTTTTTCCTCCACATTGCTCTCTAATGCCTTCCAGATGGTAATCCTGGCATCAAAGTCAAAGACTGTATGGATGGGAAATAGTTCATTCTGAGATGATGCCATGCAAAGGCTATCGTCTCTAAGGACATACTTCACGATTTCCTCATTGCTGTGCACTGGCTGTTGGTTCAGAGCTGGACATGCAACATAGCATGGACTTGTTCTCCAATACATACAGCAACTTTAGCCTTACAATAAGCACAGGAAAACTGAAGTAATGAACAAGCCTGCTCCAGGAAGTCCCATTACAAGTCTAAGATTTCAGTTCATGATGAGAACCTGTCAGCAATGGCTAAGTTCACTTATCGCAGCAGCACACTTTCTCAAGCTGTCCACATTGATAATGAGGCACAGTAAGAATTACCAAAACAAGTGTGTCTTTCCGCAGGCTTTGAACATCAGTCTCAGAATAAAGAGGAATAAGTATGCCAACGAACTGAAAATCTATTGAGCAATCATTTTGCTCTATGCAGCTTAATGGATATTTATAAAGACACCAGCAAAGCCTAATTGTTAAAAGGGCTAACTGTACCAGGTTAAGGACTGTGGGAAGAGCAAAGAACAAGATGCACAGCAATGGAACAAATACAAGAATCAATTGGGCAGCAGCTGTTTCTATGCCTTAAATGGCCAGTGATTGAACACAGATCCCCGTGTGTTGTTTTCCTGAGAAAATTACGACCCCTGACAGAGGCATGACTCTCAGTATTCATGACCAAAATGACAGTGACTGATTAGTGCCTGCCCTTGGAATATGTGACTGGAAGTATGATCAGTGGCAGCAAGAACACCATAATAAGCAGAGACAAAGAGACATTGGTATCAGTAACCCAGGATCAACACTGTAGAAGCAAGATGCAAGTCTGGAACTCAGAGACATTGGAACAAAACCTACCAGCAGGGAATCTGATCAATTCACCTCACTGGGGTAATATCTCTAAGTTTAACGTCATGAATTTGAATATTTTGTGAAGTTTCGATACCTTGTGAATACTTGTCTATATAATGGAATAGGTCAAAAGTTAGTTACTTTGTGTTTGGTTTGATTTTATTTATTATTGTCACATGTATTAATATACAGTGAAAAGTATTGTTTCTTGCGCTATCTAGAACAAGCATAGAGAAGGAAAGGAGAGAGTGCAGAATGTAGTATTACAGTCATAGCTAGGGTGTAGAGAAAGATCAACTTAATATGAGGTAGGTCCATTCTAAAGTCTGATGGCAGCAGGGAATAAGCTGTTCTTGAGTGGGTTAATACATTGGTAAAGACAGAGATTAAATACTTTGTGTAACAAAGTTTGACGCCTGGTGTAATTTTGTGGTAACTTGGGAAGGAGATGTGTTGTACAATAATTCAAGAGTTTGAGTGCCTTTGTCCATAGCATTAGGTGACCCGAGTTTAAGGCCAAGATCTGTGTATGTAAGACTTGGACCAATGTCCTGCTCTGAAGCTCAACCACTTTCACTGGAGCTGCCTTCTGAAGATCAGATAGCAAGACAAAGTACTGGACACAGGTATTTTACACCCTAACTGGAATGCCACGCCATACTGAGACAGTCACAATGGAGTAAACTCATTCTGTAGCCAGAATTCCTGACGCACACTTACCAAAGCTAATCATGGTGTTTAAAGGAAATTCTACATGGAAACTGATGGCTTTGCTGAGGAGTTTTGATATTGACTTGGAGACTTGGGGGAAGCTCACCCAGGATCACTCCACCTGGTGCAGCCAAATAAAAAATGGTGCAGCCTTGTTTGAAAGCAAGGGGCAGACAGAAAGCACGAGGTGGGGGAGGTAGAATCCCAGGCCAGAAACTCATCCAAAATTCAATCATCTTTCCTATTTTCAGCAGAATCTTCCGGGTGCAGATCCGCTTTAACAGTCACCTACACACCAACCAGAACCTGACTAAACACTCACAGGTGAAGATCATGGGCATCTTTGCCCAGCCAGAACTAGACTTAGCGCTCCAGTTGAGACCAAACTGGCTTTTTTCTGAATATACAGATTCAATGCAACTTCCTGGCTTTTGTACTTAATGCCCTTACTGATAAAGTCCAGATTCCAATATGCGTAATTAATTGCTTTGTTACCTGTGTTGATAGTTTAAAAGGTTTGTGGACAAGCATCCATAATTTGTGCGCTTGCTTTTTGTAATCAAGTCGCAATCGGAACGTTAGCCTTTTACCTTTCCAGGCTACGCACTGATGCTTTAGTTGTCGCGTCTTAGCCAAGCCCCATCTGGAGTACTGTGATCAATCCCAGGAACCAGATCCCAGGAAGGATGTATACCGTTCAAATTCAATAGACCAATACAATTTATGTAGTTGACGGATGGTCTCATACGAATTTGATAGCTTCCCCCCATGCACCCTTTTCCCTCTCCTGGAGAAATCCAGAACAAAAGGAGAGATAGCCCATTTAGAAGTGAAATCAGAAAGCACTTTTTCATATATAACGTAACCCAAATTTGGAAATCACATCCCAGAAGTCTATGAATGATGACCAAAAGAATATCACTGGATATGGAGCAGAGATGAATAGATGTCACTGTGGTACAGATCAACCACAATCTAACTAGTTGACAGTGCAAGCTCAGGGTGTTGAGTGCCCTGCTTCCAAACATCTCTATGGCCTCTACCCTAGCTTTGCTAATCTACAGAATCTCCCCAACACTGTGAAACCCACAACTTTCCCGCTTTCCTTTCTAAACGCCACATACTTACCTCAAATCTGATATGTGATGCCAACTATCATCCCATGTATCCTAAGCTTTTAAAATGCCAAGAGATAGAATTGAGGCGGCACAGTGGTTAGCACCACTGCATCACTGTGCCAGGGACCCAGGTTCGATTCCCAGCTTGGGTTGCTGTCTGTGTGGAGTTTGCATGTTCTCTCTGTGTCTGTGTAGGTTTCCTCCGGGTGCTCCAGTTTTCTCCCACAGTCCAAAAATGTGCAGGTTAGGTTGATAGGTCATGCTAAATTGCTCCTTAGTGTTCCGAATTAGGGGGATTAGCAGGGTAAATACATGGGGTTACAGGGTTAGGGTATGTGTGGGGTGCTCTGTTGGAAAGTCAGTGCAGGCTCGATGGGCCAAATGACCTGCTTCTACATTGTAGGGATTCTATGAATATACAGCAATAATCAAGGATATTGATTAATGCTGACACTGAAAAGTTGACTAAGAATTGTAGAGTATAATCCATGTAATTTAAACATAATGTGATATATTCAACTTTTGCTGTGATTTTACAGTAAAAGCAGTTTGCCATTTGGTACAACTATACATAGGATTAATGTCAAATATCAAAGTGGAATCACTGTTTCTTTAACACACCTTAAACTGTATTGAGATGTATTTTGTTTGTATGCATTAGGACTCAAAAGCAACTGTTCACAGAAACAGCTCACAAGCTGTGGAAAATCTGATCAAGTTTGACAGGATATCTAAACAAAATTCTTGATTTATCAAGACACTGAATTTCCATAGATATTGTCCCAGGGTAACTTTGGTGAGAAAGTGACAGAATAGTGCAAATATTTAGCCGTTCACATAATTTCATTGGGGATTCCACCATCTGGTGTCAAAGTTATGGCAGGAGGTTGGAGGAGCCACCAAGGGAAATCAGGGCTAAAGATGCTTCATTATTAGGTTTTATTTACATACACAAAATACTTCGTTAGTGATATTTGGTACCTGAGGAAATATGGAGGAGGAAAGGCTAAAATTTTAAATATTTTGTTGGCCTTCTCTATAATAAGTCACACCCTAATATGTGGACAGTTTATTCCTATTTTGCATGTCCCGATTTATTAATGTAAAAGTACTGTCTATTTCATGGTCAATCTCCTGTATAATTTTATGCAGGGGCATGCAAGGGTGTAGTCTTCATGTGAAAAGTGGCATTAGACGATATGTGGCAACTGGTTCAAGGCAAGCAGATGGATTTCAGTTTTCACTAAACATTAAGTATCAATATGAAAATGTGTGAAACAGCAGATTTATTAAGAAACAGGAAAGTAGAATTAGCTGATGCAAAGGACTTACTATGCAGCACAGCAACCCCAAGAGGCAAAACAGTGGCTCAAGATGCCACTATTGGTGGGAGAATGTAATTCTAAGAGAAACATTTCCGTACATAGTTTCCAGTATAAATATAATTGAAAAAGTTGAGAAAATTTGACAACAGGAATTTTTGTATACTACGTAGATGGGTAAAGAGCTTAACGTTTTTAAAATGTATTTATTAGTGTCACAACACTGCAATGAAGTTACTGTGAAAATCCCCTAATTGCCACACTCTGGCGCCTGTTGGGGTACGTTGAGGGAGAATTTAGCATAGCCAATGCACCTCACCAGCACGTCTTTCGGACTGTGGGAGGAAGCTGGAGCATCCAGAGGTAACCCACAAAGACACGGGGAGAACATGCAAACTCTGCACGGACAATGACCCAATGCTGGAAATTGAACCCGTGTCCCTGGTGCTGTGAGGCAGCAGTGTTAAACATTGTGCCGCACTACTGCCACCCTCCCTGCAGAAAGAATCAAAAAACACTTAGTCCACTGCGCGTAGAAGAATTTCTTTCAAACTCTTCATTTCCTTTTACAGATGTTCACACTCTCCAAATTCCTTCCCTCAGCACCCACTATACAGTAGTGTAACAATTCGCACACCACAGTCAGCAATGCCAGGAGCAGATATTTAGATTTTTTTATTTTTTTAAACTTAAAGCTATGCATCTATCACATCATTCAATTTTTAACACTGAATTCACACTTTGCTGTATTGTGTGTGTTACGCCCTTCAATTGCTGGACAATTTTCAACAATTGGGGTAAAAATTGTGAATGTTAGAATTGGCCTTTACTGCAGGGATATTCAGCAGAACTCTATAACCATGTAGGCAGGTGGTGCAAATTCCATTTAATTTGTCCAACTATTTTCACTGAGTAAAAGGTAAATCATTATTTACCACTCTTAATGCCTGAGTAACTTCTACAACTAAGGTCAAAGTTATTAATTAGCATCATTTATTAATGAACAGCCAATATGAGAAATCTCTCTCCAGGGTGTGTTCAACCAGAGTGAAAAGAAAAAAGAACAAGGAAAGTTACAGCACAGGAACAGGCCCTTTGGCCCTCCAAGCCTGCACCAGCCATGCTGCCCGACTTAACTAAAATTCCTACCCTTCCAGGGATCATATCCCATCCTATTCATGTATTTGTCAAGACACTCCTTAAAAGTCACTACCTTATCTGCTTCCACTACCCCCACCCCCAGCAACGAGTTCCAGGCACCCACTATTCTCTGTGTAAAAAATCTGCCTCATACACCTCCTTTAAACTTTGCCCCTCGCACCTTAAACCTGTGCCTCCTAATAATTGACTCTTCCACCTTGGGAAAAAGCTTCTGGCTATCTATTCTGTCCATGCCTCTCATAATTGTGTAGACTTCTATCAGGTCACCCCTCAACCTCCGTCGTTCCAGTGAGAACAAACCAATTTTCTCCAACTTTTCCTCATAGCTAATGCCCTCCATACTGGGCAACATCCTGGTAAATCTTTTCTGTACCCTCTCCAAAGCCTCCACATCCTTCTGGTAGTGTGGCGACCAGAATTGAACACTATATTCCAAGTGCGGCCTAATTAAGGTCCTATAAGGCTGCAACATGACTTGCCAATTTTTAAACTCAATGCCTCAGCCGGTGAAGGCAAGCATGCCATTTGGCTTTTTGACTACCTTCTCCATCTGTACTGCCACTTTCAGTGGCCTGTGTATCTGTACATCCAGGTCCCTTTGCCTATCAATACTCTCAAGGCTTCTGCCATTTACTGTATATTTCCTATTTGTATTAGACCTTCCAAAATGCGTTACCTCATATTTGGATTAAACTCCATCTGCCATCTCTCTGTCCAAGTCTCCAACTGATCGATATCCTGCTCTATCCTCTAATGGTCATCATCGCTATCCGCAAATCCACCAACCTTTGTGTCATCCGCAAACTTACTAATCAAACCAGTTACATTTTCCTCCAAATCATTTATATATATTACAGACAGCAAAGGTCCCAACACTGATCCCTGAAGAACGCCACTAGTCACAGCCCTCCATTCAGAAATGCATCCTTCCACTGCTACCCTCAGTCTTCTTTGAGAGAGCCAGTTTAGTATCCACCTTGCCAGCTCACCTCTGATCCCATGCGACTCACCTTCTGCACTTAAATGGAACTTGGGTCAACTCACTCAGTCAGTTGGGTAAATAGAGATTTTCAGTTAAGAGCAGAGGAAAATTCTCCAGCCATTCACACTGGCAGAAATCTCTGGTCCCACTGGCAGCACACCCCCTCCAGCAGGTTTCGTGGTGATGTGGGCATTCCCATCAATAGCAATGGGACCAGAGAATCCCACTGCCAGTGAACAACTGCGAGGTGGTCCACTTTGGTAGGAATAATGGTAGGAAGGATTATTACTTACGTGGAGAAAAACTGCAGCAGGCGACGGTGCAGAGGGACCTCGGGGTCCTTGTGCATGAGTCGCAAAAACCCAGCTTGCAGGTGCAGCAGGTGGTCAGGAAGGCGAATGGGATGCTGGCCTTCATAGCGAGGGGGATTGAATATAAAAGTAGGGAGGTCTTGCTGCGGCTGTATAGGGCATTGGTGAGGCCGCAGCTGGAGTACTGTGTGCAGTTTTGGGCGCCGTACTTACGCAAGGATATTTTGGCCTTGGAGGGAGTGCAGAGGAGGTTTACTAGGCTGATGCCGGAGTTGAGGGGGTTGAGCTATGAGGAGAGGCTGAATAAACTAGGCTTGTACTCGTTAGAGTTTAGAAGAATGAGGGGAGATCTCATTGAGACGTATAAGATGATGAACGGGATGGATAGGATAGAGGTGGAGAGACTCTTCCCGCTCAGAAAGGACAGTAGGACTAGGGGGCACAGCCTCAAGATAAAGGGGGGGCAGTTTAGAACGGAGTTGAGGAGGAACTTCTTCACTCAAAGGGTGGTGAATCTCTGGAATTCTCTGCCCGTTGAAGTGGTGGAGGCTACCTCGCTAAATATTTTTAAGACGCGGGTTGATGGGTTTTTGATAAGAGAGGGGATTAAGGGTTATGGGGAGAGGGCGGGAATGTGGAACTGAGCCAAGACAGATCAGCCATGATCTTATTGAATGGCGGGGCAGGCTCGAAGGGCTAGATGGCCTACTCCTGCTCCTATTTCTTATGTTCTTATGTTATGTTCTGAGAAACACACAGCCAGGAGGCCGGAGAATTCCCCCTTTAGGTTTCTAATTCAGGACCTGTGAAAGAAGCCATGTTCTAGCAAAAAAGACACCAAGTAAAACTGCTCCTACCAGTGACAAAATTCAACTCTTTGTTCTCCAGTAATTTAAAGTTAGTTTATTTAGTCACAAGTACGCTTACATTAACACTGCAATGAAGTTACTGTGAAAATCCCCTAGCCGCCCCACTCCTGCGCCTGTTCGGGTACACTGAGGGAGAATTTAGCATGAGCAGTGCATCTAATAAATATGTCTTTCGGACTGTGGAAGGAAACCGAAGCACCCGGAGGAAAACCACACAGACCTGGGGACAACGTGCAAACTCTGCACAGACAGTGACCCAAGCCAAGAATCAAACCCAGGTCCTGGGCGCTTTGCAGCAGCAGTGCTAACCAGTGTACTGTCCTAACCTTACTTGTGTTGGACAATGGTTACAGCGTTCCTGTACTTCACCTGGATGATCATTCTTTATTCGTGAACACAAACTTTAACGGCCAGGTGAACATTTTTATGTCTATTCCAGCTCTTGTCCTCACTCAAAATCCACACTTCCCAGCAAAATCACTGGATACTGAATAGAAACCTCAATGTTATCCCAATCTCAGACATCCCATGGTCAATAATAATGGGAGCAGTAATACAGCAGTTATGATAGTGGACTAACAATATAGCAGCCATGAGTTCAAATCTCACTGCAGTTGGCTGTAAAATAGAATTCAATAAACATGGTAAATTACGGCCAGAAAAATAACAATGGAAATTGCTTCACAAATGATCTTCAGTAAAACAAACTACTCCTCAAATCACCATAGGATGTCTAGTCACATTACACAGCTGACCTTTAATGCCCTTCAAAGTGGGCAATCCATTCAATATTCAAAGGACTATCCTTTATTCTCAAATATAGTCCTTTGAATATTGAATGCCATTGACAAGACCACATTTATTGTCCATGTTGCTCACCGGTTACACAGTGGTTAGCACTGCTGTCTCACAGTGCTAGGGACCAGGGATCGATTCCCAGCTTGGGTCACTGTCAGTGTGGAGTCTCACATTCTCCCCATGTCTGCATGCGTTTCCACCGGGTACTCCAGTTTCCTCCCACAGTCCGAAAAACGTGCTGGTTAGGTGCATTGGCCATGCTAAATTCTCCCTCAGTGTACCCGCACAGGTGTCGGAGTGTGGCAGCTAGGGGATTTTCACAGTAACTTCACTGCAGTGTTAATGTAAGCCCTACTTGTGACACTAATAAGTAAACTTTAAAAACTGGCAATGACAATTTTAAAAAAATATATTTGTCTCTTTTGCAATTTTCCTTTCCACTGCAGCTCTGTCTAAGCCATATTTACTTGGATTCATATGTGTTTGGTCATTTTACACAAAACAGCTATACTCTTTTTGTAAGATGCACTGACGATTTTTGTGAACTGTTTAAATTTTTCAAGCTGTTATTCTACTGCATCAGTTTTCTTACCTGCAGCCAGGTAAATTGGGTGTTGACGAGCTGGACTCCATGCCTGGATAGCAGTCCGATTGATTTCTTTAAGCTTCATTCTCACTGGTTGAGATGAGAAAGAAAGAAAATAGCAATAGCTCAGCGCCATTAAAAACAAAATACGAACAGCAGTTTATTACAAAGTTGCTCAACAATTGAAATATAATTCTGAAACATCAAAAACACTGAAGCAGCTGTAAAAGTCATTTATTTTTAAACTGAAGCCTAAGACCCAGCAGGTCCACACCAAAGTCGGTGGTGGTCTCGCCAAGAAAGTATGTGTGATGATGAGTTAAACAGTGTAGTCATGTAGAGTGACAATTGTTAGCATTGCTGCCTCACAGCACCAGGGACCCAGGTTCGATCCCAGCCTTGGGTCACTGTCTGTGGAGTTTGGACATTTTCATCGTGTATGCATGGGTTTCCTACAGGTGCTCCAGTTTCCTCCCACAGTCCAAAGATGTGCAGGTTAGATGGATTGGCCATGCTCAGTTGCCCCTTACTGTGTAAAGATGTGTAGATGAGGGGGATTAGCTGAGTAAACAAGCAGGGTTAAAGGACTGGGGCAGGCGTGGGCCTGGATAAGCTGCTCTGACAGAGAATCAGCGCAGACACGATGGGTCGAATGATCTCTTTCTGCACTTTAAGGATTTTATGATTGAGTGTTCCCCTTGGTTTTTAAAAGTTCATCACCAATGCAAAAGAATGAATACATTTGGGAAAGAAAGAAGTTGACCAAGGTTCTAGGGGTTCTGCAGTCTTCCCCTTTCTTTGTTCGTGAGAGCCCAAATAAGGATGTTCAGCAAACTATCTGATGAAGGAAGGGGACATCAAAGTTAAACCTGGTCCTTTCCTCATCCAACATCCATAAACACACACTTTCCAACAAGTGTTATTGAATAGCACTAAGGATTAGAAATATGGCTAACCCTCCCACATCCCAGATAGACCAAGATGAATCATACAGAATCCTACAGTACAGGAGGAGGCCATTTGGCCCATTGAGTCTGCACCAACAACAATCACACCCAAGCCCTATCCCCACAACTCCATGCATTTACTCTAGCTAGTCCCCCCGACAATAAGGGGCAATTTAGCATAGCCAACGCACTAACCTGCACATCTTTGGACTGTGTGAGGAAACCAGAGCACCCGGAGGAAATGTGTACAGACACGGGGAGAATGTGCAAATTCCACACAGACAATGACCCAAGCCAGGAATTGAACCCAGGTCCCTGGCGCTGTGAGGCAGCAGTGCTAACCACTATGCCGCTGTGCCACCCATATTTGGTGTGGTAATTTGGTGGCTACACTGGACAAGCGATACAGAGGTCTTGAGTTACCAAACCATCCTTGTGACACTAAGTAATGTGTTTAAAAATTGTCTATGACAAGGTGGCACATTGGTTAACACTGCTGCCTCACAGCGCCGGTGACCTGGATTTGATTCCTGACTTGGGTCACAGTCCGTGCAGAGTCTGCAATTTCTCCCTGTGTCTGTGTGGATTTCCTCTGGGTGTTACGGTTTCCTTCCACAATCCAAAAGATGTGCTAGTTAGGTGCATTGGCCATGTTAAATTCTCCCTCAGTGTATCCAAACAGGCACTGGAATGTAGTGACGAGAGGATTTTCATAGTAACTTCATTGCAGTGTTAATGTCTTGTGATACTGATAAATAAACCAAAACTATGAAACTCCACAAGCTATCAACCGCTGAGTGCATTAGATAGCTATGTCCAACTGCACAAAACTCCTTTTACCAGGAAGCAAGAATTCAGGATAGCCTATAACTTTCACAAAAAATGAAAAAATATATTTTACAAAGTAAGTAAAACGCTCAGTAGTGGCAGCTCTTAATAACATTGTTCAGGGAAGAGAGAGAACAGAACAAGTTCAACCCAGGTTAGCTGAGCTCATTTGATGGTTGTTTATGAAATATAATTAATACTAGGACAGGATGCCAATTGATTTCCTCAGGTCAGAAATAGCAGAAAATAACATCACAAAATGGGAGAGAGGAATTTAATTCTTTAAAAAAATAAACAGTACTATAAAGAATTAATAGCTTGAAGACGAATGTGACCGAAATACTTTGGCCATGCTAAATTGCTCCTTAGTGTCAGGGGGACTCGCGAGGGTAAATGCATGAGGTTGTGAGGATAGGGCCTGGGTGGGATTGTGATCGGTGCAGTCTTGATGGGCCAAAAGGCCTCCTTCTGCACTGCAGGATTCTGTGATTCTACGAAACAGGGATACTGATTACTGGCAAGCAAAATATTTCTAAAATATTGTTTTTGTATTATATGCTGGGAACGTATCATAAGAACATAAGAAATAGGAGCAGGAGTAGGCCATCTAGCCCTTCAAGCCTGCCCCGCCATTCAATAAGATCATGGCTGATCTGAAGTGGATCAGTTCCACTTTCCCGCCTTCTCCCCATAACCCTTAATCCCCTTGTCTATCAGAAATCTATCTACCTGTGACTTAAATATATTCTACAAGGTAGCCTCCACCACTTCAATGGGCAGAGAATTCCACAGATTCACCATCCTCTGAGTGAAGAAGTTCCTCCACAACTCTGTTCTAAACTGCCGCCCCCTTATTTTGAGGCTGTGCCCTCTAGTTCTGGTTATCAAAGTACATCTGAATAAAAACAGATGTTCATCAGCATCTCAGGGCTTCACTGCCAGCCAAATACCAAGATGACCGGCTATTTAAATTATACATCTTAAAAATCATTCAGAAACATGAGTCATTTCGACCACATCACTATCAGTAACTGGTGTGGGAGAATGTATTCCTACAGAGAACAGTGTAGGAAATCAGCAGAGTTTCAGTGCACAACCCAACAAAACATGTTGACAAATTTCTGTGGAAACACTCAAAGAATGCCTTTAATTTTTAAAAATCACAATGGGAACTGAGGACAAGGAATGCTCAACTGTTAGCAATCCACTTTTTTAAATAAAGGGATAGGGTTGGACAGGTGCAAATTATGAACCAAAGAAATATTAAATTGAAATTCAAGAGATTGCATGTTAAATGCTGACATGATATGAAACTAGAAATAAAACACTGCTTCTCATGCACCAAGTATAATTTCTCCTGGAGTTGATTCTTTTATTCCACTTTTTAAAAATCTGAATTTATTTCATTCCCAATACAAGCTTTGGTTTCAATTGGTGCTGATTTTAGTTGAGTCAGCAGTAGAAGATTCCAATTGGCTTGAACAAACCAGGTGATGGCGTACTGCAACATCTCTGGATTTACAATCCAGAGGTCCAGGCTAATTTCCTGGGGGAAATGGGCTCAAATCCCACCATGGCAGCAAGTGGAATCTAAATTAAATTAAGAAGTCTGGAACATAAAGAAAGTGAGGTGCTCAATACTACTGTCACTTGTCATCAAACCCACCTGATTCACTGATATCCTCGAGGGAAGGAAACCTGCCATTCTTACCTGATCTAGCCTATATGTGACTGCAGAGCCACAGCAATGTGGTTGTCTTAACCGCCCTCAGTTGAAGGGCAATCAGGGATGGACAAGAAATGTTTTTGTCAGCGATCCCATGAAAGTGTAAAGAAAAAAGGCCTATCCAGGAATAAATGCTAGCAGGGCTCATGTTCAGGAAACAAGTGCAGGGGTGTGGTGGGAAGAAAACAAAGAATAAGGAAATACAGAACAAGTAATAACAGAAGTCAGCAGGAAAGTGATTTCTTCCTCAAACCAAGTGCTCAATAATCTCCTGGATTTCAAGGTTAGCTTCTCAATTCATTTCTTTTTCAAAAAAGTCATTTATGTGGCATGGGTGTCACTGGCTGCCCAGCATTTATTGCCCATTCCTTGTTGCCCAAGGGCAGTTGAGAGTCAACCACATTGCAGTGGCTCTGGAGTCACATGTAGGTCAGACCAGATAAGAATGGCACATTTCCTTCCCTAAAAGGACATTAGTTACCAGATGAGTTTTTCTGACAATCGACAATGGTTTCATGATCATCAGTAGATTCTTAATTCCAGGTATTTTAATTCAAATTCCACCATCTGCTGTGGTGGGATTTGAACCCAGGTTCCCAAAACATTAGTTGAGTTTCTGGATTGTCTAGCAATAATACCACTAGGCCATCACCTCCCCAGGGATTTGTTCAAATTTGACCAGCAATAGTTTGCTTGCCTATGCATCTTATTAAGAGTTTTAATGCAAAATGCCATTTCTCTATCCCATCGACAGTTAAGTTGTCTGTCTCATTGGGCCTGATTTTAACCAACTCAAAACCCAACTTTTTGCACCTTGGGCAGCACAGTGGCACAGTCGTTAGCACTGTTGCCTCACAGCGCCAGGAATCCGCGTTCGATTCCTGGCCTTAGTCGCTGTCTGTGTGGAGTTTGCACATTCTCCTTGTGTCTGCATGGGCTTCCTCTGGGTACTCCGGTTTCCTTCCACAGTCTAAAGATATGTAGGTTCGGTTGATTGGCCATGCTAAATTGCCCCTTAGTTTATGAAGGACTAGCAGAGTAAATACTTGGGGCTACGGGATAGGGGCTGGGTAGGGTTGTTGTCGATGCAGACTCAATGGGCCAAATGGCTTCCTTCTGCACTGTAGGCATTCCAGTGATTCCATGAAGAGTTAAAATTGGGCCCATTGTGTCTGCAAAGTATAATTGCCTTGAATGGGATGCTAATGTTGTCTAAAATTGTTACAACTTTCCTTGAATGGTTTGCCAATGTTGTCTAAAATTGTTACAATTTTCCTTAACGGCCTAGAACATAGAACATAGAACACTACAGCACAAACAGGCCCTTCGGCCCACGAGTTGCACCGATCACATCAACACCTACCAACCTACAGACCTATCTATAACCCTCAATTTCATTAAACCCCATATACTCATCCAGAAGTCTTTTAAAAGACCCCAGCGAGTTCGCCTCCACCACCACTGACGGCAGCCGATTCCATTCACTCACCACCCTCTGAGTGAAAAACTTACCCCTAACATCACTTCTGTACTTGCCTCCCCGCACCTTAAATCTGTGTCCTCTCGTAGCGACCATTTCAACCCGGGGAAATAGCCTCTGAGAGTCCACCCTATCTATTCCTCTCAACATTTTGTAAACTTCTATCAGGTCGCCTCTCAACCTTTGTCTCTCCAGGGAAAAGAGTCCCAGCTCCCTCAACCTAACTTCATAAGGCATGCCTCCCAGTCCAGGCAACATCCCTGTAAATCTCCTCTGTACCCTCTCAATAGCTTCTACATCTTTCCTATAGTGAGGCGACCAGAACTGCACACAATACTCTAAATGAGGCCTGACAAGGGTCTTATAAAGTTGCAGCATTACCTCCCGACTCCTAAACTCAAACCCTCGATTAATGAAGGCCAGTACACCATACGCCTTCTTGACCACCTCCTCCACCTGCGAGGCCGATTTAAGAGTCCTGTGGACCCGGACCCCTAGATTCTTCTGCTCTTCAACACTACTCAGACTTCTGCCCTTGATAGTGTACTTGTTCATCCCGTTGGTTCTGCCAAAATGGACGACTACACATTTATCCGCGTTGAAGTCCATCTGCCACTTCTCCGCCCAGTCCTGCATCCTATCTATGTCCTGCTGCAACTTTTGCCATCCTTCCACACCATCCACAACACCACCGACCTTAGTGTCATCAGCGAACTTACTTACCCATCCCTCCACTTCCTCATCCAGGTCATTTATGAAAATGACAAACAACAAGGGTCCCAGAACAGATCCTTGAGGCACTCCGCTGGTGACTGACCTCCATTCAGAAAAAGCCCCATCCACAACCACTCTCTGCCTTCTGCAGGCAAGCCAATTCTGGATCCACAAGGCCAAAGGCCCTTGGATCCCATGCCCTCTCACCTTCTCAAGATGGCCTACTCGTTCATTTCTTGACATTAGTCCTTTTGTATTTTCTGTTGATTTTTAGGTGTGTTAATCTCATTACACAATTCCCTCACCATCCAGTAATATGAAGTGAAAGCTCCCACTGTTGCCCCTTCTAAGCATCTGTATGTGGAATGGAGGCAGAAGGGGAACTTTACTGATGTGGCCAGCATTCGTTGCCCATCCCTAATTGCTCTCAGTTCAAGTGCAATCAAGAGTCAACATTATCACTACGCCATGATATGATGTGTCAAAACCAACTGTAGCGTTCTGACTGCTGAGTCAGCAGAAATCAGCACAAATCAAGATCAAAGTTTGTACTGGGAACTAAATAAATTGGGATTAAAAGAAGGGGATAAACAATCAAATATGGGGGAAATCGTACATGGCCCACTAGAGATACTATTTTTTGTTTCAGATCATGCCAACATTCAACACATAGCCTGTAGTAGGAGACTATGCAAATTTAACTTACTACCTGCTCCACTATATATGCACTAAACACTGGTTTACCATGCAGAAGCCATTCTCATCTCCTTCCCAAAAAAATGGATTTGCATCTAGGCCTCTGCCAATACTGTGTTTGGTCACTGAGGTTACGTTGCAAAAATGGTATGGTATTAATTTTCCTGGAGAAATGTCTGCCTGACACTCATGTAATAGACTAACTTAACCATCACCTTCCTCAGTGTTAATGCACATTATATAAATAAGGAGTGAATGCCCATATAGCAAAATTTTATGGTTGGATCAGATCTATAAAACTTAAAGTTAAGTCAAGGTATACATTTTTATACATCAATCTTTCTATTTAACTCAATTTTTCAAAAAGAATTCCTGACAAACTGATTAAACTGCAGTGACTCTGGGACGTGAAATGTGGAATTGTAAAGCACATGCAGTGTGGTTAGATACGAGTCACACTTGGAGCCAACTTATAGACAAACAGAAAACAACTGCACTCAGCTACTACTATGGTCATCTAAACAAGCTTGAGCATGGTAACCATTGCAAATTAAGCAACGATTTTATACTTGAATCAGAAATTCAGCACAGCCACAGAAAATGGAAGTGCGGTACATCAGAATTCTTCATTTCTAGATACTAAATTTCTAATCTGTATGTGTTTTTTTTCCCCTCCCTGAACTAATTGTAATTGGGGCTCACAGCATTGTGAAAGCAAAATCTCTAGGCTCCCTTGAACCAGTGATCACACAATATAAGCACAGTACTAGCACGGTTCAAAAGCTACAGCTTTGAAGTTCCACAAGGTTCTTCTTCTACTTCTGCAGACATGACACTCCTGTGGCATGCAATAGAGCTGCTGAACAACCATGCTTTAAAAAATGGATTGCAAATTAATCAAAACTGCAAAATCTCCATCATATACAACATTCAGGACACACTCATCAGTGCACTTTTAGCTGAAAGCTGTAGCTGATGGAGCAATTGTGTCAAAGGTTTTCGGGAGGTCACCAATAAACAACTCCATTAAGCTGTCAAAAAAGGCACACTTATACTGCATTTTCAAGGGGCAGGTACACAAAGGGAAGAGGCAAAATGATTTTGTGTTTTTACTCGTGTCTCCCCAACAGGTCCCCCTATGAGTGTGCATTTCTGCATTTAGCCATTTGCAGCATCCTGTGCGAACTCTGTTTCCAGTTCCAGACTACCAAGAGCATGTCCTCCCCAGCCAATCCCAGGAGGTCACAACATAAGCAATTTCATAAATTAACTCTGCACACATGACACTCCTGTGGCATGCTACAGTGCTGCTGAACAACCATGCTTTAAAAAATGGATTGCAGATTAATCAAAACTGCAAAATCTCCATCATATACAACAGCACAGGAACTGAATCTTTACAAGGCCCTTCTCTAAAACTTCCCCCTAGAAGATTTACAACAATGGCCCCAAGCAAATCCAACTGATTACTTGAGGATATTCAGTGCCAATTTTGCTCACTAAAATGTAAAATTGTTATTGCTGATAACAATATTAAGATGTCAAGCAGTGTAAATGGAAATATAAAATTACAAAGAAATTTTGAAAGATTAGGCGAATGGGCGAAACTATGGCAAATGGATTTCAATGTAGGCAAATGTGAAAGCGCTCACTTCAAAAGTAAAAAAATGCATAGAGCAGGATATTTTCAAAATGGTAAAAAGCTTGTACACTGTGGTACAAAGAGACCTTGGGGACCAAGCGCACAGATTATTAAAATGTCATGAACAGAAAAGAAAATAAGAATAAGGGCCAGCACGGTGGCACTGCTGACTCACAGTGCCATGGACCTGGGTTCAATTCTGACATCAGGTCACTGTCTGTGTGGAACTTGCATGTTCTCCCTGTCTGTATGGGGTTCCTCTGGGTACTCCAGTTTCCTGCCACAGTCCAAATATTAGGTTGAGTGGCCATGGTAAATTAACCCTTAGTGTCAGGGGATTAGTGGGGTAAATATGTGGGGTTATGGGAATAGGGTCTGGGTGGGATTGTGGTTGGTGCAGGCTAGATGGCCTTAATGGCATCCTTCTGCATTGTAGGGATTCTATTCTAAGAATAATGAAATGCTGGGCTTAATATAGAGTGGACTAGAACACAACGTGGGGTAGACATTATGTTTCAACTGCACAAAATCCCTGTTAGAGAACACCTGGAGTACTTGAGCAGTTCTGGGCACCACACATTAGTGAGGATATTGGACTTGGGAGGGATTGCAGAGTAGATTTAACAGAATAATAATTTAACTCTTGGGAGTCAAGGTAAGAGGAGATTACACAAGTTTGGGGTTGTATTCCCTGGAATTTACAAAGTTATGGGGTGTTTTATGAAGTCTGAAATAATAAGGGAAATGGACGAGGAGATCGAGAGAAATTATTTCTGCTAGTTGGGGAGTCTTAAGAATGAAGGTATAGCCTAATAATTAGAGTCAGACAGTTCAGAATTGAAATGTGGAAACACTCGTGCACGCACATGTTAAGGCAATGGAAGATTGGCACTCTCTTCCATATATGGCAATTGATTCTATTTAAATAGCTTAAATTTTAAATTGGAGATTTATAGATTTTCATTAAACATGAGTATTAAGAACATGGGCAAAAGTGGGTATATGAGGTTAGGTCACAGATCAGCCATAATCTCAGTGAATGGTGAAAAAAGCACAAAGGGTTAAATGGCTTAGTCCTGTTCCCATATCCCCATATTCTCTATGGTACTGAACAGATTAATTATGGAAGAACCCATTTTTACTTAGGAAAAAGCACACTCTTACTTCCTTTTAAGAACAACTGCCTGTCCTCTCAAATATATTTTGGCAAGTAAATGAACTGTAAAAAAAAGCATATGCATATTTAAAGGGGTAAATCATGTGCTCAATTCTTGAAGTGAAACTCAAACACACAATCTCTGATTCAAGAGGTAAGAACACAAGATCACAAGAAATAGAAGCAGGCATAGTCCACCAGACCTTTCAAGCCTGCCCCACGATTCAATACAATCATGAATGATCTAGGCTGGCCTCAACTCCCTTTGTGTGTCATCTCTCCATTGCCCTCCATTTTGCAATCTATCAAATATTTATCCACATCCACTTTAAATACTCCTAATAATCCAGCCTCCACCACCCTTAGAGGCAGAGAATTCCAGAGATTCACCACCCTCTGCAAGAAGAAATTTTGACGCACCTCGGTTTTAAATGATTGGCCCTTTGTCTTGTAGCTATGTCCCCTGGTTCAAGACTCTCCCACTAATGAAAACATCTCACCATCTACCTTGTCAAACCCCCTCAGGATCTTATATGTTTGAATAGGGTCATAAGAACATAAGAACATAAGAAATAGGAGCAGGAGTAGGCCATCCAGCCCTTCGAGCCTGCCCCGCCATTCAATAAGATCATGGCTGATCTGTTGTGGCTCAGTTCCACTTTCCCGCCCTCTCCCCATAACCCTTAATCCCCTCTCTTATCAAGAACCCATCAACCCGCTTCTTAAAAATATTTAGCGAGGCAGCCTCCACCACTTCAACGGGCAGAGAATTCCAGAGATTCACCACCCTTTGAGTGAAGAAGTTCCTCCTCAACTCCGTTCTAAACCGCCTCCCCTTTATCTTGAGGCTGTGCCCCCTAGTCCTACTGTCTTTTTTGAGCGGGAAGAGTCTCTCCACCTCTATCCTATCCATCCCATTCATCATCTTATACGTCTCAATGAGATCTCCCCTCATTCTTCTAAACTCTAACGAGTACAAGCCTAGTTTATTCAGCCTCTCCTCATAGCTCAATCCCCTCAACTCCGGTATCAGCCTAGTAAACCTCCTCTGCACTCCCTCCAGGGCCAAAATATCCTTGCGCAGGTGCGGCGCCCAAAACTGCACACAGTACTCCAGCTGCGGCCTCACCAATGCCCTATACAGCTGCCATCTCACATTCTTCTAAATTCCAAGGAACACAGACTCACACCATTTAATCTCTCTTGATAGGACAGCCCACTCATCCCAGGAATTAGCCTGGTGAAACTCCTTTGGACCACGTTACTTTTTTTTAGCTAAGAGGACCAAAACTGGGCAGCACGGTGACACAGTGGTTAGCACTGCTGCCTCACAGCGTCAGGGACCTGGATCTGATTCCCGGCTTGGATCATTGTCTGTGTGGAGTTTGCATGTTCTCCCCCTATCTACATGGGTTTCCTCCGGATTCTCCGATTTCTTCCCACATTCTGAAAGACGTGCTGGTTAGGTGCATTGACCCAAACAGGTGCCGGAGTGCGGCGATTAGGGAAATTTCACAGTAACTTCATTCCAACTGTGATGTACCCAAATGCACCAGTGGTTCACAGATAAAGAATGCTTGATTTATTATTGTCACATGTATTGGTATACAGTGAAAATTGATGTTTTTTGTGTGTATACAGACAAAGCATACTGAACATAGAGAAGGAAAGGAGTGAGTGCAGGATGTAGTGTTAACAAGAGTAAAGAATAGAATTAGAGGGTGTGTTGGGCACAGCTTGCAAGAAGTTGTTTCGCTCCGACGCCATTTTGGATGCTTGAATGTATGACACTGAAGGTAGTAAAAGTTGACATGAAGCGATCAAAAGAAAACAATTGCAATTATATAGCACCTTTAATGGCTTCAGAGTGTCTAAAGCGCTTGACATCAGGTGATACTTTTATTGTGTAGACGCTGTTGTAATATTAAAAATGCAGCTGTTTTCAAACAGTAGTCCCACAAGTAGCAAAACCAACAAATAGTTTTTTTAATGATGCTTATGTTTTTTGAAGGATAAATATTGGGCAGGAATCAAAGGCAAAATCTCTTAAATAGCACCATAGGACCCTACATGGCCACCTCAGAACTCAGTTGAACATCTAATCTGAAAGACAGCACCTGTAACAGTGTAGCACTCTTTTAGCACTACATTGGTGTATCAATCTAAATTATGTGTGGACTTCTTTAGAATGGAACTTGAACCTACACCCAGTTGACTCAGAGGAAAATGTTATCACTGAGCCAGACTTGACACCTAGAGAGATACAGACATTACACAGTGATCTACTGTACTGGGTTCAGTATCAAGATTCACTGTTTCCCTCCCTTCTTCGTTGGGCAAACAAAAGGATTCTAATCTTTAAAAGATTGTTGAAAGCAACTTTCATTGTACTGCAACACTCACTTTGCCCTCCATCCCTAGAAATTCATCTGCTCCATTGGCCAGTCAAATCATTATTTGCCTTGACAGCAAGAGAGAGAAAAACAGAAAATATGTTGTGCTTGGTAGGTGCAGACACAATGGGCCAAATGGCCTCCTTCTGCACCGTAGCAATTCTGTGATTAATAGCACCTTTCATGACAGGGCGGCACTGTGACATAGTGGTTAACACTTCTGCCTCACAGCTCCAGGGACCTGGTTCAATTCTGGCCTTGGGTGACAATGTGGAGTTTGCATGTTCTCCTTGTATCTGCACGGGTTTCCTCCCACACTCCAAAGGTGTGAAGATGAGGTGGATCGGCCATGCTAAACCGTCTCTTAAGTGTCCAAAAATGTGCAGATTAGGGGGATTAGCAAGGTAAATACATAGGGTTACAGGAAAGAGCCTGGGTGGGATCCTATGTTGGCGAGACGGCGCAGACTCGATGGGCAAACTGCCCTCTTTCTATGCTGTGGGGATTCTATGACCATAGGACTTTACAGACAATTAAGTATTGCTTTTGAAGCAGAGTCACTGCTGTGATGCAGAAAATGCAGCAACCAATTTCTGCACAGCAAGCCCCCATGAACAGCAATGTGATAATGACCAGATAATATATTTTGGAAATGTTGACTGCGGGATAAACATTGGCAAAGACACACCCATGCTTTTCTATGAAATAGTGCCAGGGGATATTTTAGGTCCACCTGAGGGAGCAGACAGAGCTTGGTCTAATGTCTCATTTGGAAGACAGTACATCTGACAATGCGGGCTCCAGAGTGGCACAACCTGCAGACCCAAATCCTGCCAGTTGAACCATGGCTGGTTAATGTTAATGTAAAGCCCACACCAGAGTCTGAGTACAGCAGTACTGCATAGTTAAAAGTGTCATCTGTTTTTGGAGGAAGGATTATAATCCCCACCTGCCTGCTCACAGCCTGACATAAACAGAATTATGTGGAGAACAGGAGTGATCAGGTCAATATCCAGGGAAATGACTCAGAATGGTGTCCACACAAAGATTAGATACAGACAGGCCAGAGACAGGAGAGAGTCCCAGTAATGGTGACATGTTGTATACAATGAATAAACCCACTGACAATATACAACGAGTACATCAATGTAAAAGAACAGATACATTGAAACGACTGGGGGAAAGAGGAACAGAGATTATTACCCATGGAAAGTTGGATCCGTCACTAAGCGGAGAAATGAGTTAAGTTTTAAACCCCAATAAAATCAAACCAAAACCCCCATTCCGTCCAGAGGAGTGGGCCCGCCTGCTGCTTTCCTGCACTTCCCCCTTTCCCCAGCCGGCAGGGATTTAACCGGGTACCGAAGCCCAAGCTGAGGAGGCAGCTTTCCATAGAGCAGCCCCGGGACCCCCTCCGCTTACCTCCGGCTCCGCTCTGTGTGTGTCGGCTCCGCTCCCCGGCCGCCGCCGCCGCTGCCGGTGCCACAAGTCCACGTCTCCACCAACGTGGCAGCCAAAGCAGATTGGACCAACACAACAACACTTCCGCTTCCTCAGATTGCAGAGTCCGCCCAGCATCCCTGCAGCACACACTGAGTAAGGAAGGAATACTGCAGCACAGCTGCCAGCACACCCAGCCTACACTGGGCACAGAGAGGTGCAACCCGGCCATGCACTGGGCACAGAGAGGTGCAACCCGGCCATGCACTGGGCACAGAGAGGTGCAACCCGGCCATGCACTGGACACAGAGAGGTGCAACCCGGCCATGCACTGGGCACAGAGAGGTGCAACCCGGCCATGCACTGGGCACAGAGAGGTGCAACCCAGCTACGCACTGGACACAGAGAGGTGCAACCCAGCCATGCACTGGACACAGAGAGGTGCAACCCAGCCATTCACTGGGCACACAGAGGTGCAACCCAGTTACACACTGGACACAGAGGTGCAACCCAGCTACACACTGGGCACAAAGAGGTGCAACCCAGCCAGGCACTGGGCACAGAGATGCACCCAGCCATGCAGTGGGCACAGAGGGGTGCAACCCATCCATGCACTGGACACAGAGAGGTGCAACCCATCCATGCACTGGGCACACAGAGGTGCAACCCAGCTATGCACTGGGCACACAGAGGTGCAACCCAGCCATTCACTGGGCACACAGAGGTGCAACCCAGTTACGCACTGGACACAGAAGTGCAGCCCAGCCATGCACTGGGCACAGAGAGGTGCAACCCAGCTACACACTGGGCACAAAGAGGTGCAACCCAGCCATTCACTGGGCACAGAGAGGTGCAACCCAGCTACGGACTGGGCACAGAGAGGTACAACCTGGCTATGCACTGGGCACAGAGAGGTGCAACCTGGCCATGCACTGGGCACAGAGAGGTGCAACCCAGCCATGCACTGGGCACAGAGACGTGCAGCCCAGTCAGAGAGCAATCGCACACAGGAACCCAACAATGCAATGGGTATATTTACCTGTGTCACAGGAGCAGAGCAATCACAAACAGGAACAAACCTCTGTATACCCAGCAATGCAAATATCTACCTCTATCACAGTAACAGAGCAATCACACACAGGAACCCAGCAATGTAATGGGTATCACAGTAAAAAAGCAAACATACTGCATAATGCATATAAGGGATGCAGCACTAAGAAAAATATATCCTTAACGACTTGGAAGGTTTTCTGATACAAGGTCATCAATCTGAAACATTAATTCTGTTTTTCCCTCCATGGATGCCATCTGACCAACTGGGTTTGGTTTTTGTAAGGTTTTCTTTTCCTTACTTTTGCAGGTTCACATTGATGTTTTGCACCTGTTTTCTGTGAAATATTGAAATAACCCAGGGAAAGCTCCCATGCCTCTGCCACAAACAACGTTCTGTCTTTAACTGCTGAAACTCATCCCATGCTGCTAAAAGACCAAAGGCCCAGACCACATTTGTTGTTGTTGGGAAGAGTTGGTATTTTCACTGGAGTAGATAATTCTCGACCAGTCCATACAAAGGCACATAAAAATAGAGGTCTCAATTCATACAACATTTGGGTTTACCTGCATCAATGAACACTTAAATTAATGGATGGTTTAACAGCCTTGCCATGGCTCATTTGTGATAGCTTCTGAGGATACTCCTGGTAATTCTAGGTGCATATTGCGGTGGGTGAGTTTTCCTGATTAGTCACAACACCAGAGGCCCCGCCTGGCACAAAGCAGTCCCATAAAGTGAAACTTACAGTTAGTTGTACATTAACCACAATGATAAGGAGAGAAGATAGAGATCAGGAGTACATTTTCATTGCTAACGTCAGCCCATTATAAAGCATTACCCAGGCACAATATAAGAGACTATGGCCAAGGAAGATTGTGCAACAGCTACAGAAGCTGCCTAATTTTTTTTCAATTACTTTAAAAGGAAGAAACAATATGTGGTTTCTGTTACAAATGTATGATCCTCCTATCTTGATCTTACACTCATATGCAATAGCTGTTCTTAACAACCTAGACTTTACAAGATGATGATATATCCCTTTAGGATAGACAGACCTAAAGCTGTGAGAAGAATCATAGAATTATGCAGCAATTTCCTTTCAATAGTGACTACTGAATCAGCTCCCATCTCACTTTTAGGAAGTGCAAGCCAGATTAATATAACTCACTATGTAAAAAAGATCTCCAAATCACTGTTCTCCGATTATCAGCTCGCATGTCAGTGGAAACAGTTTCTCCTTTCAGTCAAATCTCCGATCTTCTCCACTCTAAAAAGATCAATGGCAGCTTCTCCAGTCACGTTGAATGATTGAAAATTCAATGCCAGATTGTACCAATGATTACCTTTCTCAAAATAATTTTGCAGAGGATTATGAATTAAGTCTGTTGTTCTAATGCCAGTTCCCACATTCAAAGGATTTTCACAGTAACTTCATCACAGTGTGAATGTAAGCCTACTTGTGACTAATAAATAAACTTTAACAGTTAAAAAAGATCTCCTGAGTGAAATTACTTGATGTACAGCCAGCAATTCGATACTCAATTCTCTGTTTCTGTTGTGCTTTTCTCAATCAGGAAAGCAATTTGGGGACTATAATTGACTTCAGTGCCCCAAGGCCAATAAGAGAAAAATCAGCCAGGATGCTCTTAACAGCTATCCAGTGACCACCATGCACAGGGAAGCTAGATTTTCTCAGTTCTGAGCCTCTCCGCTGTTTGCGAGACTGCTGATACTAAGGGGTTGCATTTCCATGATGGTTGTGCTGACAATCAATTCCATCGCACAAGTGTTCTCCCTGGCATTCCCACACAGAGTGCAGAAGTGAAATGGAACATACTTCGAGACATCATTTACAATGCAGCACTCTCAACAAATGGGAAGCAAGAATGAGAAAAAAAAGGTTAACTGGTTTGAGGCTAACATCGCTGTATTGGAACTTGCTATTGAAACCAAGCAACCCACTCTCATTAATTACAAGAGCAATTCAGATGAAAAGACTGACTGCACGAAGGGCTGTTTGAAGTAAAGTCCAACAGACTGCTAGGCCATTGATTACAACTTTGCCAGAATATCCAGATGTCCTTCAATGTGGAACTTGGAACCAAAAAAAAAACAGGTCCAGTGACAAAAACAACCAATTGAAACAATGGCAGGGTAAGATATCATTGACTACAATAAACAAATGGGTGGAACACTACCTTGAGTTGCATTCCAACAACGTTCATACAACTTCACCAGCACATTATAAACTAAAGCACGACAGTGCATCACATTACGAGATATTAGGTCAGTCAGGTAACTAAAAGTTTAGTCAAAGAGATAGGTTTTAAGGAATGTCTTAAAGGAGGGAGAAACAGAGGGTGTAAGGAGTGTATTCTGGAGCTTGGGGCTCAGGCAACTGAAGGCAGAAACACCAATGATAGATCAATTACAATTTTAAATATATAAGTGGCCAGAATTGGAGGAAAACAGACATCTCGGAGGTTGAGAGGCTGGAGGAGATTACAGAGATAGGGAGTGGGTCAATCATTGAGGAATTTGACAGCGAGGATGAGAACATGAGAGTTAAGATATTGTTTGGCTAGGAGCCAATATAAGTTAGCAAGCACAGAAGTGATAGAATGGGACTTGCTACATGCTAAGACACAGGCAGCTGATGCTTTCAAGTTTACGAAGAGCAGAATGTGGGGGACCAGCCAGGAGTGCAATGGAATAGCCAAGTCTAGAGGTAGGAAGACATGGATGAAGGTTTCAGCAGTAGATGAGCTGAGACGGGTAAAGTTGGACAATGTTGAGGGGAGACAGTGGTGTTGTGTTAATGTCACTGCACAAGTAATCTAGAGGCCCAGGTGAATGCTCTGAGGACAGGGGTTCAAATCACACTACAGCAGCTGATAAAAGTTGAATTCAATTAAGAAATCTGAAATACTAAGCTAGTCTCAGTAATGTTAACCATGACAGCTATATCAATTGTTGTGAGATTGTTATAATTCAGGTCAGAAATGCTGAAATGTTTTATGAAGCCCACCTGGTTTGTAAATTTTGCATTTTGAATTTGACTAGGGCGAGAATGAGATATTTCACTTCAGGTATGATTCAACTGACCCACTAGGGAGCTTTTATCAAGCAAAGTTTATTTAAGTTAACGTATATAGAAAAAAAGTGAAGTTTATTTATTAGTCACAAGTAAGGCTTACATTAACACTGCAATGAAGCCACTGTGAAACTCCCTAGTCACACACTCCAGCACCTGTTCGGGTCAATGTACCTAACCATCAGACTGTGAGAGGAAACTGGAGCACCCAGAGGAAACTCATATAGACACAGACAGAATGTGTAAACTCCACATAGACAGTGATCCAAGCCAGGAATTGAACCCGGGTCCCTGGCGTTGTGAGGCAGTAGTGCTAACCACTGTGCCACTGAAGAAAATTAGCAATAACTTTTACCAATTACAAATAAAACAACCATGATATTATATAACCTTGAACAAATATATCTAAAATCTTCCAGTCAAATGTCCCATAGACACTTACTCTGTTTACCATGGGTTCAGCACAGAAAATACAAATGTTCATGTGATGCTGGAACTTAGCCCTTTGGTTGAATGCTGAGGTTCTCTTAGTGCATATATTGACAAGCTTGGAGTCAGAACAGCTTTCCCAAGCACCAGGAAGCAACTCTAGGCCCAATCACCAACAGCAGAGTTTCCACTCCAGGAAGGCCAGGAACCTTGCTTCCAGCTAACAGCAGAATTTATAAAACCAGGGAGATACAGAATCACTGATGGTCACCCTCTTCTAAACTAAAACTGCTGCTAGCAATCAAATTAAAAGTGAAATCTTGAATTCACTATGAAGAAAATAAAACTCTCCAAAACACATGACCTGCCAACCAATCTTCCCCCTAACAATATTGGGTGATAAAACAACTCCCAGAAAGTACCTGAGGCCATAGTAAAAACAAACAAAACCCCTTTTAAGCCATTGAAGTAGCAATAAAAAGACTTCTAGCAGACGGCTCAGCAACAATGAAAAAAGTCCAAAAAGGCATGCCTACCACTGTAGAGAAGATGATTTTAAAAAATTTCTTAAAGGTGCACTAATGTCACAGATCCCATCTGGTTCATTAGTGCCTCATTTAGAGAAGGAAATCAGCTGTCCTTTCCCAGCTTGGCCTACACATGACTCTAGATCTACAGCAATGGGTTAACAAGCCAGATATTCAAGAACAATTAGGGACGGCCAACAATGCATGTTTTGCCAACATCCCAAAATTAAAAAGGTAGGAATAAGTGGGTATGAATGTGAAGCTGACAGCTCACCTTGGGATCAAATATGACACTAAGGCTGTGAAGAGACTGACTTAATCTCTGACTGTTTCTGAAGAGAACAATGGAGTCGGAATCTCAGGAAAGTTTGCAGCAGAGACTGATAACAATGGCTTCAGTCTTCCCAGTATTTCACTGGAGAAAATATCTATTCATCCAGAGCTGAACATCAGAAAAATAGCAGAATAAATTTACCTACTGTGAATATACCGTCACCAGTGAATCTCTAGACAGCAGAAAGAGTTTGCCTGTCATGGAGGAGCTAGATGTTGAAGTTAAAGTTAAAAATCCCCAGTGGAGAAGCTTAGCTAAGTTATTGAATCGGTTCCCATTGGCAAAACTTCAAGTGATAATGCTATACTGCATGAATTCACCAATCTTGGGAAATGGGAACTCCATCAGCACCTGCAAGAAGCTCTCTGTCTCTACTGGACAGAGGGGGGCAGAGCTTCTGGATGCAGCATGATGCAAATATCGAGGTCAAAATTTTCCGGCCATCCTTGATGGTGGGATCTTCCGGTCCTGCCTACAGCAAACCCTATTGGTTTTCAGGCAGCAGTGGGTGCTTAAGACAGGAAACCCAATTGGCAGAGGTGTGATCTCCTGATCCTGCTGCTGGCCAATGGCAGGATTCCGCCATCCAGAAACATGCCATGGAAAATCCCACCCTGTGACCTGTATAAAAACAAGGGCACCACAGCAATCACAACTATTGAGTTATAGCTCCGCTGATCATTGTGGGGAATGTATTTGCTTGTGCTGCCATTATCAGAGTGCAGATCATGACTAATGCTTCTAGCCCAAGTCCCAGTGTGCTTTCAGAACTGGAAGTCTTACAATTAACATAATCCTCTAAATCTGGCAGCTACAAGAGAAAAGCCATAATGTATCTTATATATTGCCTTCACTGATCGCACCAAGGCACTTGGTTATATTTTTTATTCATTGAAGGAATGTGGCCAGGCCAGCATTTATTGCTCATTCCTAACTGCCCTTGAAAGGCAGGGGTGAGCTGCCTTCTTCAACTGCTGCAGTCTATATAATGTTGATGCACCCACGATGCTGTTAGGGAGGGGATTCCAGGATTTTGACAGTGAAGGAATGGGGATATATTTCCAAGTCAGGATGATAAGTGACTTGGAGGGGACTTCTAGGTGATGATGTTCCCAAGTATCTATTGCACTTGTCCTTCTGTCATAGGAGCCTTGGTAAATTCCTGCAGTGCATCTGACCAAGGTTCCTTATGTGAGCAGAAATGGTCTATTTAAGCTGTTGAAGAAAATTGACTGCCCAGTGAAGCTGCTCAATGTGATCTCTTTCCATGACAGCACAGAGCTAGCATGCATGCAACATCAGAACTCTTCAAGATCCACAGTGGAACAAAACAGGATTGCATTCTGGCACTGACGCTCAGGCTTATTCTCTTTGCTGCTATCTAATATCTTTCAGGTAATCTAGAGGGTGACTACTTTCATTCCAGAACCAACAGAAAGCTGTTCAGACTTGCTCCCTTGAGGTCCAAGACAAAGATGCACCAAGTTCTCATCAGAGAATCACTTTGTGCTGATGATGCATTCAGGCATTCCATACCAAACAACACCTTCACTGGCAAAGGGACAGATTCTCTCACGCCTAGAGTTTTATTTGACCATCAGTATAGGAAGATAAACATAAATGCACAGAACATCACTAATGCTGATTTATGGCAACATGGCAATGTGATGCTGGACTTTGTTGCTAGCTTCACATATCTAGTCTCCACGATGGCCAATAATCTATCATTAATTCTAGAGTCAACACACCGCAAACGCCACAGCTGTTATGTCCAAGCTGAATAAGGAAGTGTGGAATAACAGCAACCTGACTGACAATATCAAACACCAAGCCTACGTCTTTAAGAGTGAGTTTCCACTGTTTCTGTCCAAGATTCATCCACGGTAGCTCTTGGTTGGTCAAGAACACAAACTCTGAGCTAATTTCATCAGCATGCACTCATCACCATGCCATCAAAAACTTTGCTGGCTCAGCCACATTCATCAGTGGAATGATGGGTTTACACAAAGACCTCCAGTATGGTGAACTAGACACTGGGTCATGACCTGCTGGGAACATCCATAACTCTGCCACAAGGACACCTACAAGTGAAATTTAAAGACAGCTGACATTGATCATTTACACAGACATCCAACCATGACTCTGAGGAAGCATTGTCATAATTAAGGCTAAACGGAAAGCAGGCCTCAGAGGAAATGGAGGTGAGTGAATCTTGCACATTGTCACACAACTGCCTTCATCTGCTACAAGTGTGGCAGAAATTGCCGTGCTAGAGTGGGGCTCCTGAATCACACCAGGGATTGTTTAACAGAGATGGCCACCAAGGTGGCAACCATTGTCTGAGGATGTAAAAGACTGCTAGAAGTTCAGAATCTAGAAAAGGAGATAAAAAGATAATAAAGAGAGAGAAAATAAACTACGAGGGCAAACTAGCGAGGAATATAAAAACTGACAAGATTTTCTTTAAATATATAAAATAGAAGTGAGAGATCGAAGTGAACATAGGTCCTTAGAAAATTAATCTGAGGAGATAGTTATGGGGAACAAGGAAATGGCAGAGGAGTTAAACAGAAATCATGCAGAAGTCTTTATGGTGAAACATATTTTGAACATCCCATTAATACTAAAGGATATGGGGAGGAATTAAGTACCATCACCATCACTAGAGAAGCAGTATTAGACTAACTAATGGGGCTAAAGGCAGATAAATCCCCTGGCCACGATAGCTTGCATCCTTGGATGGTAAAAGAATGGGCTGGAGAGATAATGGATCCATTGGTTGCAATTTTCCAAAAATTGTTGGACTTTGGAGAAATACGTTAAGAAGTCTCACAACACCAGGTTAAAGTCCAACAGGTATATTTGGTAGCACAAGCCATGAGGTTTCGGAATGCTGTCCTCCTTCAGGCGAGTGGTATTCCAGTTCACAAACAGGGCATTCTGGAGAAATACCAGAGGATTGGAAAACTGCCAATGTGACATCTCTGTTCAAAAAGGGGTGAAGGCAAAAAGCAGATAATTATGAGCCGATTAGCCAAACATCCATTGTTGAGAAATGTTGGAATTAATTGGTAATAATGGCACATTTGGAAAATCATAATCCAAACTGTGTCAGGATGGCTTTGTGAATGGAAAAGGTAAGTTGTGTCTGACTGATTTATTCAAGTTTTTTGAGGAAGTCTCAACCACAGTGGAGTAGGGGGGAACCAGTAGATGTGTTGTATTTGGATTTCCAAAAGGCATTCGACAAGGTACCTCACAAAAGGTTAAGTTATAAGAGCATATGGTCTTGGAGGTAGCATATTGACATGGATAGAGAATTGGCTAATGGGCAAGAAACAGCGAGTGGGAATAAGGGGTTCTTTTTCAGGTTGGTGACCTGTAACCAAGGGGTTCCCCGGGGATCAATGCTGGGACTGCAACTGTTTACAATATATATTAATAGCCTGGAGAACAAAGCAAATGTACCATAAATAAATTTGCAGACAACATAAAAATAGGTGGAAAAGTAAGTTATGAGATAGATACAAACGGTTTACAAAGAGATATTGTAAGTGGGCAAAAAGTTGGCAAATGGAGAACAATGTGGGAAAATGTGACGTTGTTCATTTTGTCAGGGAGAACAAAAGAACAGTATTATTTAAGTGGAGAAAATCTACAGAAAGCTGCAACTCGAAGGGACTTGGAAGTACTATTGCACGGAACACAGAAAGCTAGCACATAGGTGCAGCAGGCAATCAGGAAGGCTAATGGAATGTTGATCCTTATTTCTGTAAGAGTAGGGAAGTCCTGCTGCAACTGTACAAGGTATTGGTGAAACAACAACTGGAATACTGTGAGCAATTTTAGTCCTGTTATGACCCAGACCCAAAAATTCCAAGGTACGTCTATGAAGATAGCCTAGGTCCTGCATTTTTACCTTTGAATTTGGCACGGGTGAGCACAAAGTGTTTCACTCCAGGTATGATTCAAGTGACCCACCAGGAAGCTATTATCAAACAAAGTTTATTTAAGAACACATTTAAAATATAATAAAAAGAATTAGCATAACTTACCAATTGCAAGAATCAGACATGACATAGTATAAATCTATATCCATTATACAGTATCTATAATGTTCCAAGTACAAACATACACCCCTTTCTCGGCTTGTCACAAAAAGCAAATATGCTCATGAGATGCTGGATTGGATTCGAACTCTGAGGCTTCCCAGTCCTGGAGCTTTCAGCATACCTCTGGAGAGATAGAGAGACATAGCCACTGCCTCTAACCTCTGGATAACAACTCACAGACAGCAGAATTTTCAACTCCAGAGACAGGAGAAAAGAAGAGCCACTACTTTCTGTCTCACATCGAAACAGCATCTGAGCAAAATGAAACTAAAACCATGGATTTTTCTGTGCAAAATACTGTCCCCAGGCAGCACCTGACCTGTCAATCATACTCAACCCAGCACTTACAAAAGCCTCATAACACCCCAGGGCTACATTAGTCCAGATTAAAAATAATAAAAATGCCAAATACATTGCTTCAATAATGATTAGAGGACACCGGTTACAGACAAAATGGTGCCAATAAAAACTTGCAAAGAAACATGATTAAAATACATCTCTTAAAGACACAGTATCATCACAGATCTCTTATTTAAGGAAAGATATTATTTCATTGGAGGCAATTCAGAGAAGGTTCACTGGGATGAACCCAATATGGAGGAATTGTCTCATGAGGAAAGGTTAAACGGATTAGGACTCCACTCATTGGAATTTAGAAGAATGAGAGGGGATCTCATTGAAACATATAGGATCCTTAATGGGCTTGACAGGGTAAATGCCAGGATATTTCCCGTCATGAGAGAGTCTAGGACCAGATGGCATAGTCTCAGAAAAAAGAGGTGACAATTTAAGACTGAACTGAGGAGGAATTTCATCTCTCAGAGGGTTGTGAGTCTTTGAAATTTCTTTGCTACAGAGAGCTGTGGGCAGTCATTGTTTATATTTAAGATTGAGATAGGTTTTTGATCAGTAAGGGAATCAAGGGTTATGGGGAAACGACAGGAATGTTGACATGAGGGACGTTGGTTCAGCCACAATCCTATTAAATGGGGGAAGCAGGCTCAAGGGGCTGAACTGCCTACTGCGGTTCCTTTTTCTTATGGCATAAGTTATTTGCCATTAATCCACATAAATCCCCCAGAAGCATCAGTGAAATTTATGTCAAAGATTATTGAGATAGTGGTCTAATGGTCTTAGCACAGGCTTAGTATCTAGAGACCTAGGCTAACGTTTTGGGGACATGGATTCAACTCCCACCATGGCAGCTGGTGAAATTTGAATTCAGTTAACAACCCTGGAAGTCTTAGTAATGGTAACCATAAAATTATCAATGAACCAACCTATCTGATTCACTAATGTTCTTTAGGGAAAGAAATCTGCCATCCTCACCTGGTCTGGCCTGTGTGACTCGACAACAATGTGGTTGATTCCTAAGTGCCTTGTGAAATGGCCTAGCCAGCCATTCAAGGGCAACTAGGGATGGGCAACAAATGCCCCCATCCCATTAAATAAACATAATTAAGGGATGAGCAATAAATGCTGCTCTTGCCAGCAGTGACACATCCCACGAGTGAATACCAAATGTTAAATCTACTGTGCTAAAGGGGTGAGAAACCCTCCCTGTATGGCTTTTTAAGCACTTTTCAAACACGTATATCCCCCTGAGAAACTTTTATTAGGAATCCTTGTTCAGCCTCAGCAGTTTTGGCAGCAGTGGTCCCAGGAGACTTAGGTAAGGAACTGCAAACTATGACTGAAAGCAGCTAGTCTGATTTTTAAAAGCCTACGTATCGATTCAACTGCTGAGTTTGCAGTTTTCGCTGAGTTTTTAAATTTAGTGAACTTTGATATGGCAACGTCAAAGTTCTCTGATGCTTCCTTCCCCAGGGACAAAATTTCATTCACATGTTCCCCCTTGCGGTAGTCCTGTATCATTTCAATCCTACTGCCACTTCGATCAAGCCACCTCGCCCCACAAACTGGCTTATCTTGTCCATTTCCTGGCTGCTTGTTTTAACAACCCTAATCCCTCAACAGCTATCTATCCAACTCCCTCCTCTGCCACTGACCTCCACATCAAAAGTGAGTGGATCTTGAGTACTTTCCCTATGCCATCATCACTCCTACGCTCAGCCTTACTACTATACCAAGTGCCTTTTCTCCCAGCCAAGCAATATGTATAAGATCAAATTGTACCAAGGCCTCACCCTTCCTGATCTCAAATATCCTCCACTACATCTATGCTACAGATTCTGACCACCTATGTATGTTGGTTTTAATTACTCCACTGATGCGGAAGACTTAAATGCTTCAAACCTTCCCCAATACTTTCCTGCTTTAGGACTTGTGTCATCTGCCACTCCCCAGGTAACTCTTCCAAGTTTGGTAAGAATCCTATGTAGTTCCGCCTGACATCTTACTGCATACAAATGCAATGTTATGAGTTTGTGCTCAGGTGCTTCCTTCCCTCTGCTACAGACAAAATTATGGGATGTTCCTTCCTTTTGTCAGATGCAACATTTGAATCAGTTTTGTGTTTACTGCAACCTCAACCAGACAAATGTTTTCAGGTAGTTAAGGCTCCTCTGGAGAGTTAAATGATTTCATAGGTAAAATGGGTGCAGTGGTATACTTCATTAGCTGCTCTCTGCAACAACTCCAAATAGGATTAGGTGACAACTGATGTTCTCAATCAGGCTGCCATAGGCTCATCAAGCATGTGGAACAGCAACACACTATCAGGGAATAAATCACCTATTCTCCCAACAGGCTTGAAAATATCTCAGAGACCAATTAGCTATCAGTAAGGAAACTGCTATTATTCTTACAGCAGCACTAGCCCACCTCTTCCTTCGACGCACTACGCCACTGTGGTTAGCACTGCTGCGTCACAGCTCCAGGGACCTGGGTTCAACTCCCAATCAGTCATTGCGTATGGAATTTGCACATTCTCATGGCTGTGTGGGTTTCCTCCCACAATTCAAAGATGTCAGGTTAGGTTGATTGGCTATGCTAAAATGGCCTCTTATCATGCTTGTGAGTTTTCTCTGGGTGCTCCAGTTTCCTCCCACACCCCAAAAACATGCTTTTAGGCTGATTGGTGTTAATAAATTGTCCCTAAATTAGACCTCCCTTAATCTGGCACACATATAATTCTCTAAATTTGCACCCCTTTATTGTGGAGTCCAAGAGATATAGGCAAAAGTCAGAGGTAGAAGGATTGGAATGAGGCACTGAGTGTTAAAATGGGCAGCATGGGCTTATAGGGCCAATTTCCTGTGCTATGTTGTTCTTTGTTAAAGTGTCCTGAGTTGCATGGATTAGTGGGTTAAATATGTAAGGATGTGGGGGGGAATTGTGGTCAGTGCAGACTCAATAGGCTGAATGGCATCTTTCTGTACCATGGGGTTTCTATGATTACTGCATGTGTTAAAGCTGCACTGCTATAAAGCCAGAACAATATGCTTTTGCTAAGATTTGAATCAATACTTTAATCTGCCTTTACCACCCATCAGCAGGCCAACAACCAACATTTGTCTGTTCTGAAATCATTAGATTGAGTGAATGTCTGTTAGAACACAGCTGCAGTAAACAGCTGGAAAATCATTTGCATTGTTTTGGGATGGCTGCAAAATTTACCACCCTTACTGATGTTTGTCCATTGGGACAAATCAGTGACAACTTCAGAATAGAAACTTAGGGTTGAAATCTCTAGTGAAGAGTTCATTAAAAAAAACACAAGCAATTAAAGTTGCACTAGCTTGCTTGATCAATTTTTTATTTTTCACTTTTATTCTCTTTTGAATAGCATGTTGCAAGACTGCTGCAGCAGTTCTCCCAAGAGAAACAAAACATCTTCATTTAGTCCCAATAGTTACTTGCCGAACGTGGATCAGATGATCAGTTTAAATTGCAAACAGCATCTATGGAGATGAAAACAAATCCATAAATTGTGAAAAGAACAAATATCAAGTTTTATCAATATATTAATTGGCAATCTATTCCACAAACTTGTAATATGTACAATCTTTAAATATTCACTTGCATATACTATTTGGTCTGTTTTTTTAAAAATTAAGACAAAAATGTTAATTAGCACTAAAAAAAGTTCAAAGCTGCAATGGTTATAATACCAACTTTATAGCCCACACATTCTGGACTGTACCCTCATTCAATAGGTTTTAATCCTACCCCTTATAGGGTCAGCTGGGTAGTTAGTGACAGAATGTAATCAATGGGACAGTCATGAACATCTCAAATCACAAACAAACAACCAACTGAGCTCACTCTCCACCATGAAACAAACGCAATTACCTGAACAGTGGTAGAATACACTAGTGCGAGGCACTGTGGCACTACAGCCTCACTTTTGGTGCTGGCAGTGTCTTGACAGTTGTTCAACCATGGCCTTGCCCTCTTAAAGTCCCTTTGAGGAAGAATGAACAAGTTTAAAAACATGAACTACATGAAGTTTAAAAAAAAACTACATCTGAACATGTAGAAAACTGAAATTGTCATTACTTTTTTAGCCAAGCCACCTCAGTGTAGAAAAGTGCCCATCAAGAATGCAGCATTAGCTCAGGAACAGCCTCTGAAGTTTCTACAGATATAATCTCAGAAAGGCAAGACTCATCACTGCTAACACTGCACAATTTCCTCCAAAACAATCAATTTGTATCATAACTCATCCAACCCAAAAAAATCTATGGTGACCTACCCAAATCCAGATGCAGGGATCAGTAGCAAGGACAACACCAGTATTCATAATGGTTGAAGCAAAGTGTTTAAGACAGCCTCACCATCCATAGTGTACAAACATTGCCCTTCATTCAGATCCCACAGAAGAGTATGACTACCCTACAAAATAAATGGTAAGCAAGCCACAAAAATAATGGCAGCTGGAAAAGGCTATGCATGTATCTGTTCAAACTGAATGTTCGCTTCAAAAAGGTTTGGGACACTAATGTCTGTACCTATTGCTGAGCTGCTTCAAATATTGTAAAGGTCACTACTTTATTTTGTTCTTCGCACAACAGCATTAACTGGAAACCACAAAGTACAGCTATATTTAGAATAAATAGCATTTTGCATTACTATACACATTAAAACAAAAGCACGTTGATGCAATTTTCCTCACCATTCCAAAACAGGCAGTAAATAAGCCACAACACCGGTTAGTACAAATGCCAATCATTTCTGTGACATCAATCCTTTAGCTTTCAAAATACTTTTAACTTTAAGCATAATGGTTTTATGATCTTACTAGCCAAGAATCAAAGACAGTTCACAGTAAGTACATACCTTTCTGCCTGAGGTGCAGGGAACACCAACTGAAGGTACTGCCACATAATTCAGGTACCCAGCCAGACCAATGTGGTTGGGCTTTGCAGTTTGCAAAGTTCCAAACCTAGTGATTAGTAGAGAGAAAAAAATTAACACAAAAATCAGCCGACTCACTGAAGGAAAATACTACGAGGTGTGTATTCTATCTGACTACATGTCCTCAGCTTTACAATATAATCACAGAAAATCATGATGTGAACAGCAGTGAAAAGGTTCTCATCATCGGACACGCAGATTTGATCAATTCTTCTACAAAGACCAAAAGGGGGCAAATCACCAGATATTTAAAAGATTAGCTGGGTGATTATACAACAGTCATGAAAAAAAAGTTAACAATTAATCCTGAAATACTCTTTAATCCACATTGATGCATCAAATGAACAGAAGCATTCTCCTTTTACCTTCATCAGCTTGTGCCAGCCACAGGAAACAATGACTGGGTTATTGTTGTTTGGGCAGAACCAGACAACAGATAACCACATAGCAGGCCCATCCTCCTACAAAATGAAGAAATGACAGTTTAGAAAATTTTGTCTCTAGTCATATAAAAAAGAGCATTCTATTTATTATTGATCAATTGGGCAGACAGATAAATGTGAGGTGATGCATTTTGGTGCAAACCAGGGCAGGACTTAATTAATGGTAGGGCATTAGGGAGAGTTACAGAACAGAGATCTAGGGGTACAGGTTCATAGCACCTTGTGTGACTCCACTTTCAGAGTGCTGAAGACTGCATTCAGCATTCTTGGTTTCATCAGTCAGAACACTGAACAGAGGAGTTGGGACATCCTGCTGAAGTTGTACAAGACACTGGTAAGGCCACACTTGGAATACTCTGTGCAATTCTGGTCACCCTATTACAGGAATGATATTAAATTAGAAAGAGTGCAGAAAGATTTACTAGGATGTTACTGGGACTTGACGGTTTGAGTTATAAGGAGAGGCTGGATAGACTGGGATTTCTTTCTCTAGAGAGGAGGCAGGTTAGAGGTGATCTTATAGAAGTCTATAAAATAATGAGGGACATAGATCAGCTCGATAGTCAAAACCTTTTCCCAAAAGTTGAAGAGTCTAAAACTAGAGAGCACAGGTTTACAATAAGAGAGAGAGATACCAAACAGTCCTATGAAGCAACTGTTTCAGAGGGTGGTAGGTGTCTGGAACAAGCTGCCAGAGGTGGTAGCAGAGGCAGGTACAATTTTGCCTTTTGAAAAGCAATTACACAGTTACATGGTTAAGCAAGGGGGATTGAATATAAAAGTAGGGAGGTCTTGCTGTGGCTATATAGGGCATTGGTGAGGCCGCAGCTGGAGTACTGTGTGCAGTTTTGGGCGCCGTACTTACGCAAGGATATATTGGCCTTGGAGGGAGTGCAGAGGAGGTTTACTAGGCTGATGCTGGAGTTGAGGGGGTTGAGCTATGAGGAGAGGCTGAATAAACTAGGCTTGTACTTTGAAGAATGAGGGGAGATCTCATTGAGACGTACAAGATGATGAATGGGATGGATAGGATAGAGGTGGAGAGACTCTTCCCGCTCAGAAAGGACAGTAGGACTAGGGGGCACAGCCTCAAGAGAAGGGGGGGGGGGTTTAGAACGGAGTTGAGGAAGAATTTCTTCACTCAAAGGGTGGTGAATCTCTGGAATTCTCTGCCCGTTGAAGTGGTGGAGGCTACCTCGCTAAATATTTTTAAGACGCAGGTTGATGGGTTTTTGATGAGAGGGGATTAAGGGTTATGGGGAGAGGGTGGGAATGTGGAACTGAGCCACAACAGATCAGCCATGATCTTATTGAATGGTGGGGCAGGCTCAAAGGGCCAGATGGCCTACTCCTATTTCTTATGTTCTTAAAGATGGGAATAGAGGGACATGGACCAAACACAGGCAACTGGGATTAACTTAGGAGTTAAAAAAAGGACAGCATTGACAAGTTGGGCCGAAGGGCCTGCTTCCATGCTGTAAACCTCTGACTTGAGCACAAGACGATTACATATTGAATACAAGTATCTGACAAAGATGTCACATGTGTTCCACCAAGCATCTCCAATAGACAGACATTCAACAACCTACTATAGGTCTCATCACCAAATCAGTGGTTTGTTTCCAATGACAATTGGAGCAGTTATGACATAATAAAAAGTTCAACTGCATAAATAAAGTGTACTTACACACTTCTAAATGTTTCACAACTTGAGTGGCTGTGTGAGCCCACCAAAGTGCTGAAGGTCAGCATTATGGTCTTTGGACATCCCCCATATTATAAATACAGATAAACACCATAAAGGAAAGAACATTTAGTCTGATGTGGATTCATCAGCTGAAGGATTGCAATAAGAAATAATAAGTCTCCCTTGCCCATGTTTTGAATGGAATCAAGATCCAGAACCAACTTTGTTGATTATCAGGACCAATGTATAATCATTTCAGCAGCATCTCTGCGGGGCACGTGGGACTGGACACACCAATGGATGATGGAGGCAGAGAACAAGACACTGACTACCGACTCTGCTGGTTTGACTGTACTGATTATGTCTTTGTCCTACCTGATAATGGATGTGTCCTATTCATTTATTACACTGTGTTCCCAAACAACCTAGTGACTTGCTAGAGGCTATAGTTTATAGTTAACCACACATTGCAGTGGGGCTGGGAGGGAGCTGTGGGCAGAATGAGTCAGGGCTCCAGCCAAAAGGATGTAACACAACTACCCTGCTGCTGCTGCTCACACTGTCCAGGCTGGCGGGAGGACAATCCGCCCGCTCCCTGCAGGGGGCGCCCGGCGGCACCACGTGGTGACACACCTCGGGGCCCGGGAAGGAAGCGGCGGCGGCAAAGAGGGGAGAAGCCGCGGCTCAACCGGGCCCGGGGACAGGGGAGAAGCCGCGGCTCAACCGGGCCCGGGGAGAGAGGGGAAAGGCCGCGGCTCCCCGACCAAGCGATGGGCCTCCGTTCCTGCGAGTCAAACCGATTTGCAGCCCCGGCCCCACCTCTCGGATCCCGGGTCTCGGCTCCAGCCCCACTCGGCAGCCCGGCCTCATGGAGCCCCGGTCCCCGCCTTAAACTGCCAGGGCTGCCGCCTCGCTCCACTTCCCCTTCGGATACTTACCCCGGGCTGCTGGGCAGAGCGGCTGAGGCCCTGAGAAGCCGAGTCCGGAGGCGCCCGCCTCACTCCCGGTGCCCGATGGACTCCGATCCCAGGCAGGCCGCTGCCGCCGCGGTGGAGAAGAGGACAGGCGGCGGCTCTCCGCCCCTTATAAAGGGCTGGGCGGTGAGGGCGGGGCTGAGCGGCTGAGTGACACTCGGAGCCCCGCCCACTTCGCCTCCATTCTAAGGGGTCTGGCAACACCAGGTTAGAGTCCAACAGGTTTATTTGGCAGCACAAGCTTTCGGAGCGCTGTTCCTTCTTCAGGTGAGTGAGGAGCTGTGTTCATAGAGAGGGCATATATAGACACAAACATAAATTTACAAGATAATGGTTGGAACGTGAGTCTTCACAGGTAATCAAGTCTTAAAGGTACAAACAATGTGAGTGAAGAGAGGGTTAAGCACAGGTTAGTGGACGAGGACGAGGGAGGTGAGGTTGGTGAGCAAACTGCACACGGTACAGTGATGCAGCAGGACATAGGCAAAGAGAAGGTGAAAAGGAACGTAGTAGTAATTGGGGATAGTGGGGTGAAGGGTATTGACACTGTCCTTTGTCACAATGACAAAGTGCACAGAAGGGTGTGTTGTCTGCCTGGTGCTCGGGTCCGGGATGTCGCATCTGGGCTGCAGAGGAACCTGGAGTGGGAGGGTGAGAATCCGGTCAATGTGGTACATGTGGGTGCCAACGACGTAGGCAAAATGCGAAGTAAGGATCTGGGGAGGGAGTATGAAAAGCTGGGATTGGAATTAAAAAGTAGAACCGACAAGGTGGTTATCTCTGGGCTACTGCCTGAACCGAGTGCAGATGGGCGTAGGGTTGATAGGATTAAGGAAGTGAATGGGTGGCTCGGGGATTGGTGTGGGAGGAATGGGTTTGAATTTATGGGGCATTGGCATCAGTATTGGGGTAGGTGGGACCTGTTCGGGCAGGATGGGGTTGGTCTGAACCGTGCTGGGACCAGAGTCCTGGCGAATCGTGTAAAGAGGACTGTAGACAGGGCTTTAAACTAATTGGGGGGGGGGGGGGGGGTGGGTGTGAGGGTAGGTGACATTACGAGGCCTAAAGTTAAGGAGAGGGTACAGGTAAGGGTAGAGGCCAAGGATGTCCCAATAATAAAGGGAGTAGGGGGTGTGAGTATGGTTGGTGGCGTTCCAGCAAATAGGGTCCAGGTGAAGGCTGGGATGAAAGCGCTTTATCTGAATGCACGAAGCATTCGGAATAAAGTGGATGAGCTGGTGGCGCAGATCAGCACAAATGGATATGATCTGGTGGCCATTACAGAGACGTGGCTGCAAGGTGACAGGGACTGGGAGCTGAATGTCCAGGGGTGTCAAGTGTTTAGGAAGGATAGGCAGGAGGAAAGAGGGGGGGGGCATAGCTCTGCTGATTAAGGATAGCATCAGGGTGGTAGCAAGGGATGATACTGGAGCCAAGGAGCAGAAAGTGGAATCGCTGTGGGTAGAGATTAGGAACAGCAAAGGGAGGAAGATGCTGGTGGGTGTCGTCTATAGGCCCCCGAATAATGATCTGGAGGTGGGGCGGGCTGTTAACGCGCAAATAAGTGCGGCGTGCAGGAATGGGACGGCTGTAATTATGGGGGATTTCAATCTGCATATTGATTGGTCGACCCATGTTGGACGTGGTGGGCTCGAGGAGGAGTTCTTGGAATGCTGCCGGGATAGTTAACTTGAACAGTGTGTGTTGGAGCCGACGAGGGAGCGAGCTATCTTGGATCTGGTGTTGTGTAATGAGGTGGGTAGAATTAGGGACCTTGCGGTGAAGGATCCTCTTGGGGAGAGTGATCATTGTATGGTGGAGTTTCTGGTGCAGATGGAGGAGGAGAAAGTGGGTTCCCGGACACGCCTCCTTTGTTTGAACAGAGGGGAGTACGGTAGGATGAGAGAAGAATTGGCGAATGTGGACTGGGGGAGCGCGTTGGAAGGTAGGTCTGCTGAGGAGCAGTGGAGGATCTTTAAGGAGATCTTTCTTGGTGCTCAGCAGAAATTTATTCCGATGGTCAAAAAGGACCGTAGGAGGAGAGGTAATAAGCCGTGGATAACGAAGGAGGTGAAGGAAAGTGTTAAATTAAAAGCGGAGGCGTTTAGAGTAGCTAAGAGTAGTGGGCGAGAAGAGGATTGGGAGAGGTTTAAATGTCAACAAAGATTGACAAAGAAGTTGATAAGGTAGGAGAAACTATGAAGCTGGGCTAGCGCTTAATATAAAAAAGGATAGCAAGAGTTTTTATAAATATATAAAAAGGAAGAGGCTGGCTAGGGTGAACGTTGGACCCTTAGAGGATGAGAAGGGGGACTTAGTGGTAGGGGATGGCGATATGGCTGAGGTCTTGAATAACTTTTTTGTTTCGGTCTTCACGAAGGAGGACGTGAATAATTTGCCGGGTATTAGAGATGGAAAGGTGGTAGGACTGGAGGCTCTCAATGACATTACTGTTACTAGAGAGGCGGTGCTCGACAGACTGGAGGGGGCTAATTGTGGACAAGTCCCCAGGCCTGGATGGAATGCATCCGAGGGTTCTGAAAGAAATGGCGGAGGTGATAGTGGATGACTTGGTGGTTATTTTCCAAACGTCGCTGGATTCCGGGGAAGTGCCGGAAGATTGGAAAACTTGTTTAAGAAGGGTGCCAGGCAAAAGGCAGGGAATTATAGGCTGGTTAGTTTAACGTCTGTTGTAGGTAAAATGTTAGAATCCGTCATCAAGGAGGAAATAGCGAGGCATCTTGAGGGGAATTGCTTGATAGAGCAGACGCAGCACGGTTTCGTTAAAGGGAAGTCGTGTCTGACAAATTTACTGGAGTTCTATGAGGATGTGTCTAGGGCGATGGATAAAGGAGAACCGGTGGATGTGGTCTTTCTTGATTTTCAGAAGGCGTTTGACAAGGTACCTCACAAGAGGTTATTGCAGAAGGTCAGGGGACATGGAGTTGGGGGTAGGGTGTTAGCATGGATAGAGGATTGGTTGTTAAATAGGAGGCAGAGAGTGGGGGTCAATGGGTGCTATTCGGATTGGCAGTTGGTGACTAGTGGAGTGCCCCAGGGGTCGGTGCTGGGGCCTCAGCTATTTACCATTTATATAGATGATCTGGAGGAGGGAACCGAGTGTATGGTGTCGAAATTTGCTGATGACACCAAGATTGGTGGAACGGCAAATTGTGCGGAGGGTGTGGAGAGTCTGCAGAAGGATCTAGATAGGCTGGGCGAATGGGCCAGGAACTGGCAAATGGAATTTAATGTTGGCAAGTGCAAGGTGGTCCACTTTGGTAGGAATAATGGTAGGAAGGATTATTACTTATGTGGAGAAAAACTGCAGCAGGCGACGGTGCAGAGGGACCTCGGGGTCCTTGCGCATGAGTCACAAAAACCCAGATTGCAGGTGCAGCAGGTGGTCAGGAAGGCGAATGGGATGCTGGCCTTCATAGCGAGGGGGATTGAATATAAAAGTAGGGAGGTCTTGCTGCGGCTGTATAGGGCATTGGTGAGGCCGCAGCTGGAGTACTGTGTGCAGTTTTGGGCGCCGTACTTACACAAGGATATTTTGGCCTTGGAGGGAGTGCAGAGGAGGTTTACTAGGCTGATGCCGGAGTTGAGGGGGTTGAGCTATGAGGAGAGGCTGAATAAACTAAATGGTAGGCTTCTGCAGAAAATGCAGATGTATGGGATTGGGGGTAATCTAGGTACTTGGATCAGGAATTGGCTAGCAGATAGGAGACAGAGGGTGGTGGTTGATGGTGAATATTCGTCATGGAGTTCGGTTACGAGTGGTGTGCCTCAGGGATCTGTTTTGGGGCCACTGCTGTTTGTAATTTTTATTAATGATCTGGATGAGGGTATAGTTGGGTGGATTAGTAAGTTTGCTGATGACACCAAACTCGGAGGTATGGTAGATTGTGAGGAAGGGTGTCATAGTTTGCAGGGTGACTTAGACAGGTTGCAGAGCTGGGCCGCGAGGTGGCGGATGGAGTTTAATGCGGAGAAGTGTGAGGTAATTCATTTCGGTAGGAGTAACAGATGTGTTGAGTATAGGGCTAGCGGGAGGACTTTGAATAGTGTGGAGGAGCAGAGGGATCTAGGTGTATGTGTACATAGATCCCTGAAAGTTGGGAATCAAGTAGATAAGGTTGTTAAGAAGGCATATGGTGTCTTGGCGTTTATTGGTAGGGGGATTGAATTTAGGAGTAGCAGCGTCATGTTGCAACTGTACACAACTCTGGTGCGACCGCACTTGGAGTAGTGTGTGCAGTTCTGGTCCCCACATTACAGGAAGGACGTGGAGGCTTTGGAGAGGGTGCAGAGGAGGTTTACCAGGATGTTGCCTGGTATGGTGGGGAGGTCCTATGAGGAGAGACTGAGGGATTTGGGGTTGTTTTTGCTGGAAAGAAGGAGGCTAAGAGGGGATCTTATTGAAACATATAAGATGATTAGAGGTTTAGATAGGGTGGATAGTGATAGCCTTTTTCCTCGGATGGAGAAAGTTAGCACGAGAGGGCATGGCTTTAAATTAAGGGGGGGTAGTTATAGGACGGATGTCAGCGGTAGGTTCTTTACCCAGAGGGTGGTGAGGGATTGGAATGCCCTGCCTGCTGCGGTTGTAAATGCACCTAGTTTGGGGGCGTTTAAGAGATCTGTGGATAGGTTTATGGACGAAAAGGGATTGGTTTAGGTTAGTGGGTCAGTTTTTTTTTAAAAAACTGGTTGGCGCAACATCGTGGGCCGAAGGGCCTGTTCTGCGCTGTAATGTTCTATGTTCTAAACTAGGCTTGTACTCGTTAGAGTTTAGAAGAATGAGGGGAAATCTCATTGAGACGTATAAGATGATGAATGGGATGGATAGGATAGAGGTGGAGAGACTCTTCCCGCTCAGAAAGGACAGTAGGACTAGGGGGCACAGCCTCAAGATAAAGGGGGGGCGGTTTAGAACGGAGTTGAGGAAGAACTTCTTCACTCAAAGGGTGGTGAATCTCTGGAATTCTCTGCCCGTTGAAGTGGTGGAGGCTGCCTCGCTAAATATTTTTTAAGACATGGGTTGATGGGTTTTTGATAAGAGAGGGGATTAAGGGTTATGGGGAGAGGGCAGGAATGTGGAACTGAGCCACGACAGATCAGCCATGATCTTATTGAATGGCGGGGCAGGCTTGAAGGGCTAGATGGCCTACTCCTGCTCCTATTTCTTATGTTCTTATGTAAAGAGATGTACCGTCTCCAGCCAGGATAATTAGTGAGATTTTGCAAGTCCAGGCAAGTCATGGGGGTTACAGATAGTGTGACATGAACCTAAGATTCCGGATGAGGCAGTCCTCATGTGTGGAACATGGCAATCAGTTTCTGCTCAGCGATTCTACATTATCATACGTTGTGGTTGTGAAAGCCGCCTTGGAGAATACTTACCCGAAGATCAGAGGCTGAATGCCATGACTGCTGAAACGTTCCCTGACAGAAAGAGAACTCTCCTGCCTGATTGTTGAGCGGTGTTCATTCATCCATTGTCGTAGCATCTGCATGGTCTCCCCAAAGTACCATGCCTCAGGACATTCTTTCCTGCAGGTTATCAGGTAGACAACATTGGCCGAGTCACAAGAGTATGTACCGCCTTCACTCACCAGCCCTGTCCCCATTGCCCCACACCCATTGCTATTGCTCCTGACTAAGCGTCATTGCATTTATCCAGACAAAATACTATTTCATGCCTTTGACTGAGGTAATTTATTCCAACAGTCTTGAGTGAGGATTATCACCTTGAATGGGCTGGATTAAGCTATATTTTGGTAGATTATTGAAGTGCACCTGTAGAAAGTGTTCTTTGACTTATCTCCAAATAACACAACTGGAACAAAACAAAATAACTACTGTGAAACTTTCAGAGGAAGGGATTTTTTCTAATGATAAAAGAACAAAGTAAAAACCCCTGAATGTATTCATCCAAAATTACAAAGTTTAAACTTTATTTACTAGTCACAAGTAGGCTTAAATTCATACTGCAATGAAAGTACTGTGAAAATTCCCTAATCGCCACGCTCCGGCGCCTATTTGGGTACACGGAGGGAGAATTTAGCATGGCCATTTCACCTAACCAGTATGTCTTTGGAGTGTGGGAGGAAACCGGAGCACCCAGAGGAAATCCACAGAGACATGGGGAGAACGTGCAAACTCCACACAGACAGCGATCCAAGCCGGAAATCAAACCCAAATCCCTGGTGCTGAAAGGCACCAGTGCTAACCACTGTGCTACTGTAACTTATGTTATCCAGGCTGGTCTGGTTGTATTCAGAGGGAATCCCATGCTTAAAGTAAGCATAGAGGCTAAGCTGCTGATTTCCTTAAGTCTTTCCTTATTGTGCAATGAAGATGTTTAATATTGATTTTTTAATCATTTGCATCAATTATAATAAATAGATGTAGAATACCAGATAGCTTTACTAGAGTTGTAGACTTAAAAACATGTCTTGAAGTAACAATAGTAGCCCGAAAACTGAAATAAAATTTTCAGTGCATTGCATTTTTCCCATATTGCTTAAGGGCATTCCTCATAAAAATAAATGATCCAAGAAAAGCATTGGAAAATAACATGACATAATTCTTCCAAAACAAAGTATCCAAGTTATTCTTAACCCTAAAATATCATTCGACTGTGGAGGCCCATGCATCAATGGCTGGAAGTTCATATTTCCCAGAGATTACATTCCACAACTAGAAGACCATGGGTTGTTTTCAATGAAGTTGCTTACTCGATTATACTGAAAGACAGCAGTTGCATTCATATATTTCCTTTCAGAACTTCTACATTTCATACCAGTAAAGTACTTTTAAAGTGTAGTCACTTTTAGGGTCAAAACTCACCATTTGAAAATAGGACACACTGGTTGTGCTCTGTTCCAAATTTGGATTGCCACTATTATGCCAAAAGGGGCATCAAGAAAAATCATGCAATTTGCCATCAAGCATTACATTTGAGATCTTGCTGAGAAGGTTGAGATTTGTGTATTTTAGTTATCATACTTGTTGACTTTTGTTTGATGTGCAGTTTTATAATTCATTAAATCTGACCAAATGGTATAGCCCATCTGCAATAATCAAACAGTATGCTATTGTCTGCTTTGAGTGAGAACATGGTGGGATGCTGCCTCATCAGCCTGAAGAGGACCTTTGACAGAATATTGCTTACATACGTGACGAATGTGTTGTCCAAAATAGGGTTTGATAATGGAATCAACAGTTGGATCCAACTGATTAAACATCAGTAACAGAGTCCCAATCAGTGGATGAGCTTTTCGATCAAATCTGGAATCAGGCAATGATGTCCTCTTCCTCCAGTAATGTATTGCATTGAACCTTTTGTCTGAGCCCATCAGGAAGGATGAGAGCACGGGGGAGGGGGGCAGTAATCTCAGGCAGTGGAGGCACTCATGTCAAAGCTTCCTTGTACATGAATGACATCATCATCCTCTGCTCAGATCTGGTGTTAATGTACAGACCGTCAGTTCAAACTGACCTCAGGAGGGAAAGTAAGTTGTGGCAGCAATGATGTTATGTTCTTTGGGAAGTAGGCTGATTGATTCTTTTGTCCCTTTCACTGGCAGCTCAGACTATCCACAGGTGCTTGGGATACAATAAAACATGGAAGGAACGTGTAGTCATGGTAAAAAATGTTTCTGGAGGTTACCACAACTTCCATTGCAGCTAAGAACCTGGTCCTCAGGTGTGAGACACCCGATTGCTATAGATGCTTCAGATCTGACCCATAAATCACTCCTGCTCCATAGCGATCACTCAAGCACTGGTGGTGACAAGGACCCTCCTCAACAGATTCTTCCTGCACACCTATTGTCTATCGTCTTCTGGAATGTACCTTTGCAAAACAGGTCTGGAAGAAGTTGTACTTGTAGTGCTTTTTGTCAAGTTTCTTCACAAGCATCTGTGATGCAAAACTCTCTGGTCTGCAGGCTGTTTCCAAGGAAATACACCAAGATAAACATCAACTGCTGGTGGGAGATCATGAGCGCGGTGAAAGACTTGCTTTGATATACCAGAAACTCGTTAGCGTTCCAGTGTAAAGAATTGCCAACGACTAAACGCTGCTGAGTGGTACATCCCAAGGTTCAAAACTACATAGTAAAACTTGGGGCAGCTGCTGCCAAGGGAGAATGTGGAAGGCAACCATCAAAGTAAATTCTTCAGCCATAATGCACCAATGGGCTGGAAACTGTGGGGGGAAAATCCAGTAGGCTATATGCTTCAAATGTAATGAACACTATGATAATAATTGTAAATGTAGTGAGTTATGAAGTATTGGAACAAACTGATTTGTTTTGCACTTTATGTATAATATAACCACACTCGCTAACAAAGTGCAGCCAAATGAATAAACCGAACAGTTAAAGTAAAGCTAAAGTTTATTATTAGTAATAAGTAGATTGTGACTGGTTACATATTGCTGTGAAAATCCCTTAGTGGCCACACTCCGGCACCTGTTTGGGTATCCTGAGGGAGAAGTTAGCATAGCCAATTCACCTAGCCCACACATCTTTGAATTATGGAGGAAACCACAGCACCCAGAGGAGACGTGAGAACGCAGATGCGGGGAGAACACGCAAACTCCACACAGACAATGACCCAAGCTGGCATTCAAAGCCAGGTTCCTGGCACTGTGAGGCAGCAGGGCTAACCACTGTGCCACCCCAAAAGCTTCCTGATCTACAATGCCTCTTAACACATGGCAATTAAGCAATATGGTAAATAATTTTGAAGTTATTTACAATGATTAACTGAACTTTGTACTTTGGAACACTTGATAATTATTAATCCTGTTTAATTGCACTGTTAGGTGGTTCAATTACTACACAACTTCAAAGTTGCATCCTTTTACATCATAAGTGAAAATAAACATTTGGAAATAAGAATTCAAAGTTTATATGCAAGCACAATTTCCTGAATACACAATTTCATAGTACTTACAGCTGTACATTAATGATTAGATTTATTGGCACAGCTATGCTTTTAATGGGAGCAACAAAAGTAAATAAGAACATAAGAAATAGGAGCAGGAATAGGCCATTTAGCCCTTCGAGCCAGCCCCGCCATTCAATAAGATCATGGCTGATCTGAAGTGGCTCAGTTCCACTTTCCCACCTTCTCCCCATAACCCTTAATCCCCTTGCCTATCAAAAACCTATCTACCCGCATCTTAAATATATTTAGCGAGGCAGCCTCCACCACTTCAACGGGCAGAGAATTCCAGAGATTCACCACTCTGAGTGAAGAAGTTCCTCCTCAACTCCGTTCTAAACTGCCACCCCCCCCACCCCCCCGCCCCCATCTTGAGGCTGTGCCCTCTAGTCCAGCTGTCCTTTCTGAGCGGGAAGAACCTCTCCACCTCTACCCTATCCATCCCTTTCATCATCTTGTATGTCTCTATAAGATTCCCCCCTCATCCTTCTAAACTCTAACGAGTACAAGCCTAGTTTATTCAGTCTCTCCTCATAGCTCAACCCCCTCAACTCCGGTATCAGCCTGGTAAACCTCCTCTGCACTCCCTCCAAGGCCAAAATATCCTTGCGCAAGTGCAGCAACCAAAACTGCACACAGTACTCCAGCTGCGGCCTCACTAGTGCCCTGCACAGTTGCAGCAAGACCTCCCTACTTTTATATTCAGTCCCCCTCGCTATGAAGGCCAGCATCCCATTTACCTTCCGGACCACCTGCTGCACCTGCAGGCTGGGTTTTTGCGACTCATGCGCAAGGACCCCCAGGTCCCTCTGCACTGTAGCATGCTGCAGTCTTTCGCCATGCAAGTAGTAGTCCTTCCTACCATTATTCCTACCAAAGTGGACAACCTCACACTTGCCAACATTATATTCCATCTGCCAGTTCCTCACCCATTCGCTCAGCCTATCTAGATCCCTCTGCAGACTTTCCACACCCTCCGCACAATTTGCCGTTCCGCCAATCTTTGTGTCATCAGCAAATTTCGACACCTTACACTCGGTTCCCTCCTCCAGATCATCTATATAAATGGTAAATAGCTGAGGCCCCAGCACCAACCCCTGGGGCACTCCACTAGTCACCAACCGCCAATCCAAATAGCACCCATTGACCCCCACTCTCTGCCTCCTATTTGACAGCCAATCCCCTATCCACGCTAACACCCTACCCCCAATTCCATGCCCCCTAACCTTCTGTAACAACCTCTTGTGCGGCACCTTATCAAACGCCTTCTGAAAAATCAAGAAACACCACATCCACCGGTTCCCCTCTATCCACCGCACTAGACACATCCTCATAGAATTCCAATAAATTCATCAGACACGACTTCCCCTTAACAAAACCGTGCTGCGTCTGCTCTATCAAACAATTCTCCTCAAGATGCCTCGCTATTTTCTCCTTAATTACGGATTCAAGCATTTTTCCTACCACAGACGTTAAAGTAACCGGCCTATAATTCCCTGCCTTTTGCCTGCTACCCTTTTTAAACAACGGCGTAACATTAGCCGTTTTCCAATTCCCTGGTTCACTCCCAATCTGGGGATTACTGCTGATTTGAGAGGAAAGGATTCTTGTCCTTTTATTGATGAGAGTATGACCACCCCTGCCTGGCTTTGAGTAGGTCAATTTGTTAGCTTATTTCACTTCCTAAATTAGCCTGCAATCTTTGTGGGGATGTGTCATCTCCTTAAAGGAAAATACCACATCTAAATAACACTTAGCAACTCAAAGGCAGTAGCCAAATAACATTAATTTCTATTCGAATGGTCCCGTAAATCCCAAAGAGTGGCATGGTGGTACAATGGTTAGCACTGCTGCCTCACAGCACCAAGGACCCGGGTTTGATTCCAGCCTTGGGTTAAATGTCTAGTAGTTTGCATGTTCTTCCCATGTTTACATGGGTTTCCTCTGGGTGCTCCGGTTTTCTCTCACTCCAAAGATGAGCAGGTTAGGTTCATTGGCCATGATAAATTGCTCCTTAGCGTCAGGGGGATTAGCAGAGTAATTATGTGGGGTACAGGGATAGGGCTGGGGTGGGACTGTCACCGCTGCAGGCTCAATGGGCCGAATGGCGGCCTCCTGCATTAGGGATTCTATGATAAGTGAGAGTTGCATGTTGATCAGGGAAAAGAGGGAAATAATTTCTTGTCAACTATCATCAAGATAGCCTCTGTTCGAAAGGCTCAATAGACTGAGGCATGGATCTTTAAAGATTGCGATGTCATTCAGTTTAAAAAACAGCACATAATACATATCACACTGTGCACTAATTTCTTTTCAATTAACTGGTCATTCTGTCACAGAGACAAAAGCTAGAAATCTGCAGTAAAAACAAAGGTTTGGAAATATACAGCAAGTTTAAAGGGTTTAATATTTTAGATATTTTTTCTCAAGTGTATTTTACTTATGATCGATTCCTACAGCCAACCATTCTAGATTGAAGACACCAACATTTTCAAGCTTCGGCATCATGTTGAAATCAAGACAAATGAGAAATAGTGATCAATGATAGTTTTATTATAAATGCAGCTATTTTTCATATAAAATTAGCATAAGTACATACAAAAATCAGTTTATAATATACAGAAGTTACAATTGAAGTTGATAAACATGAAAATGAAAGCTTCATTGAAAATGTGAAGTGGGAAATTATCAAGTACCTGCACAACTGATGAACCTTGCAGCATAACATTCTTATTCATTTTGTTCGGACCACTGGGACATTGTTCTCAGCTAAATATGCAACTAAAATCCTTTCAATAGGATACAGATCGCATGGCTGTTGCATCAAAAAGTATATGCCAGTTATAATTAAAGCATATGCTATTCATAAAATTGATCTGCTCTTACTTTCTCTCCAAAAGTCACCACTTTCAAGAAAAGCAGTGAAAAATGCTGCAGATCTCAGAGTGGTTGTATGTGAGGATTCCCTTCAAATGTGAAAAGTAATGAATGATGTGGAGGGTAAAGAATTAGAAAACCTGTGACAGGTGGTTAAAGCTGATTTATTCTCCACAGAAAATGTGCGTGGAACAAATCTGACATTCATACCAATATCAAGCAATGCAGCAAGTCAGAAATCTTAGACAGCAACTGCAATTAAATACATGTCAGTTTCAGCATATCACAATATAAAAAAGGATTAATTTAAAAAGTAGCATAGGAAAAGTAACAAATGAAAATGCAACGGTTTATGATCCTTATTTGCCTATCAGTCTGAAGCACAGATATCCTTTTGCATTTCACAGCACCAGAGTTGCTCTCTGCCAGAAGCGCACAGAGTAAGATGTGTATTTATGCATCTAAATTTCATCACCATCAGTAAGTATTAAACGTTGACAGAGTTTCAGAATGTTAAGAAAAATTTACTTCAGTTCCTAAATTTCTCAGGAGTTCCAACAGCTTGACAGGACAACCCCAGTACAGCATCAAGTCCAAGTGATGTGAAATACCTCAATGAAGGGCAATGTCTTCATTACTCCACAGTCAAATTACAACAATTTTACAGATAAACACTTTTGTACTGCAAAATGGAAACAATGTAGAAATGCACATGACCTTTAAAAAGAAACCTCCTTAAGCTTGGTCACGTGTTTTTCAGTTTCTTATTGAGATATAAGGAAGCTGTGCATTAAAAATGTCTCCTTATTGTATTTAGTTAGATAGAAATACTTCACACACTAGTCTTTGATACCCTCTTAGGCAGATCAACTAGTAAAGCTGTCATGATTGCATCACATCTGTATGTGAAATATGTCCCACATTATAGCTTTTGAAAAACCAACCCTAAACACCACAGAACAAATTTTGTTAACGTGATTTATAATGGAAAAAATCTGGTATTCCCAATGATTAATGATCAAAGGTGAAAGGCCCAGTTATAGCTTTAGGGTGGGAAAAATAAAAGGTTTCAATTCCTGACCTAATGTCAGTGATAATCAAACATCACAACAGGGTCAAGTAGGATGAAATGATATTGGAAATCCTGGCACTAGCAACATGAATATCTACAGGAATTCTGAAGCAATGCTTACTTTAGGAAACATAAACCTAATTTTCCCCCTACATCTGTCTGGTCCATGCCTCAATTATGACTAACCTTCTCCTTGGTCTTTGCCAATGACATTCTGAATTTGCTCTCACCAAGTATTCAAGGATAGGCTGCTGGCCACTCTTCCCAGGGAGGAGACAGGAAGAGACAATTACACAGAGATGTTTGGTACCTTACTACACTGCTGAACACAAATCTGCATTTAGTACATGGGGTCTGTGATATGTCATCATAGATGGAAGTTTTAAAAAAAAATCAGAGGCCCAGAAATATCTCTGCAAGTTCTGCAGGACAGCATTTATCAAGTTTGACTGTTTCACAGAGGATAATAAGGGTTCAAACTCAGTTACTTTATGATTCACAGTCAGTGCAATAACATCCACAAAAGAAAGATGTCCAAGCCTTGCTTTGCATAATATGCACATCATGATGTTTGCCTGCTCCCTTGGCTGGAAAACGACATGAACAGATCAAAAAATGAAAGCAAGGAAATTCAAACAAAAATACAAGCAAGGTTAAATCAGAAAAATACCTAGCTCAACTTTTCTTTTGGAAAGGTATGAAATCCTTTTTCCCCTGGATCACAGACTGCAAGCGAGGGGGTCAAGGGGCATTAGTTCTTTGCTGTCATTTCAGTGCCACTTGACCATCTGGTAGTGAGTGTCCAAAAGTAGAATACAGATGATCTGTGGGAGTGGCTAGGCTTCTCCCATTACTTCCCCCAGCAATAATGCTGGGGAATTGAAACTTCGACCAGAGAATAAAGGACACATGCCCCAGCAATAGATAATGCCATATATTAGTAATTCCTCCTACCACATGCAAAAATAAAGTTTCAATTCTGCAAGACTTTTCTTCCTTTAAAGGTTACCGGCCACTCTTATTTAGTATATGCACTTTAAAACTAAATTCTTAAACATGAATTATCATGGGTTTGTTCTCTAAACTTTCTCATCCTTTACTAATCTCTTAAAATTTGTGGATATATTAAGATGAGCCCTTCAACATAATGAACTAGTACAAAACTGATCTTAGTGTGGCAACTCATTAAATAACGAAGGGTTAAATACAATAGTTCACATATCTTGGATCTGTCTATGTGGGGCTCACTGAGCTGTAAAAATGACAGCAATGTCAATAACATAGTGGTAATTATGCCTTTCTGTCCTGCGTAATCCTCCCAAACAGAGACCAAATAGAGACAGTGAACAGCAATAGCATAAATACATTACTAGTCTCATCACAAACAGTATTAAGGACAAACACTGCTTTACACCTCAAACTTGAAAATTGGATTCCTGAAGCTTGTATCTGAAATATCCAAATGTGTTGGCTGTTTTCTGGACCTTATTGAATTATCCATCTGTCTGGCACCTTACGGTGGCACAGGGTATTTAGTACTACTAATTTAAATAAAACATTTGATAATTATCTAAAGTAGCATCAATTATAACTTTCCCAGTTTGTATGAAATACAAGTCTAAACAAATGGATTTAACTGAAGCTGACAAAAAGCACACTTCTGCTTTCAGAAGTGACAGAAGGCAATTAATCTATTTAGTATTTGGATTATTACAAAAAGTTTCTTGCATTGTGTTTGACGAATGTGAAAAGAAAAAACATACACAAAATGAAGTACAGATAATTAAGAAAATACAGAAGAATGAAATCTGTACCTTCAAATTACTGCCAGTGAAACAGCCACAGCAATAGTCACACTATTTTCACAATCTACACATGTATTCTGAATTCTATTTAGATAACCAAAAGTATTTTTGTATACAATATTTAAATATACACAATACAGCTGCATAAACTAAATTAACAGAATATATACAAATTAGTATAGCATTACAATTCTTGGTACAGCAGAGAAAGACTATGCATATCCCTACTTGAAACTTGATAAAGTACAAGCTTGAGAAGCCAGTTAGCTATTAATATACATTTTATACACCATTACTCACTTAGAATAATTAATCTAAGGCAGGTATGGATTTTAATTAGCATCAAATACCCTGTTCTAACATTCTGTAAAAATACCCTTTAAAAACATCCTCATCTTTCTTTATGTTAACAGGCTATTCCTTAAATTATGAAAACAGCAGTTATTAACAAAAAGATTTTGTGACGTTTAGGACACTGATCACTGCTGGTACCAAATTTTACTAAGTCGACTGTCCAATTTAAGTCAAACAGACAAACTTTCAACATGTCTTCCTTTAGAAAGCACTTTGAAAAAACCATCAGAATACTGGAGCTTTAAATGTTAAATTGAAACAAGGAAAATTGTCAGTTTTGCCCATATTTACAAAAAACATTTTAAGATTAAAAAATGCGTGCCTTAAATTCTTGTATATTGCACTGTCACTGTTAATGGATATAATGACATGTTCAGAGAAAATCACTCACTTTCAGGTTCCTACTTTTTTTAATCTATCTTTGAAATGGTTGTTGCATTTTTATTGAACAGAATACACTTAGAAAAAGGACGTGCAAATATGCTTTTACATAAAAAAACTTGCCCTAAAAAAGGTGTTGTTTTCCCACAATGCTCGGTGACCTGTGTGACAAAATAATGTTCCACTAAAAACTTGTTTGGAAAGATGAAGGATGACCACTGTAGCATTTTCTTCCCCTTTCCTGATCTTCATTCATAGTTGAGACATTGCTTCTAGGCCTCTGCCTAATCCAAAGGCAACTCCATACTTGGATTTTGCTTTTAGAGGGCTGTACCTGACAGATTTCCATGACACAAATGACCAAGATGGGCAACATAATTTTTATGGGGGGTGGGCGGTGCGGTCCAGAAAACCAATTTCTCCTTATTCCACTGTGCCACCTTGTGAGCTTGTTAATTGGCAGTCTTGTTTACAGGTGGCTACATGCTGGAAAGTCTACAAAATGGTCAGAGGGTCAGGAGTGCTGATAGTCAATAATACCTACATAAGTGAATTCTGTAACTCCTGATGCAAGGTGCACCCATCAGTTGATCAAGTGTGTGATAAAAGCACCATTACAGTCTATTAATTACTCTCACAGTAGGTTAACAGATTTTGAAAGTGCCATGGACCAAGTTACTAAATCCTTAATGATGAGAAGTGGGTATATTTATGTTAACAAGGACGGACATATGTAATGCAAAATTTACAGCTACACAACACCTTATTTCCATCCTTAGCCTCTGTTATATTTTTAAAAGTCATTACGTCAAAAGCTTGATCCTCATAAGTGCGCTTTGCAAGTAATTTCTAATAGAAACTTTAAATTAAGGGACTGTACTCAGATCATCCACTGCCAAGATTTTCATCTGCTCAGAGACAGTTTGCACTTCAGGTTAATAGATACTCTCATCATTTGGGGGATAGAATATCCAGGGTGTTCATGACATCCTAGGGAAACGGTCAAAGAGAAAGCAACCTTGCATAGAGGGATGCAAAATATATAAAATGTCACCACTAGCATCAAAACAGTGTTTCCTTCATGACGGTTTTGCATATTCACACATTGATTCTACATCATAAAATCTACTTTGTATTTTAAGCATTGAGTTTAAAAAGGCACCTCAGACAGACATTGCACAGAAAGTCTGCTAAGAAGGAATAATTTGACTTATTGAAAGTTCTCACTAACCGTACAGCTGTAAAACATCATGGCAAGCCCAAAACACTTCCAGCCTTTTCTTTTTAAGGAAAACCCAGCTGAAGTTTTCCTCACTGATTCTTCCTGTTCAGCTCTCACAGGAGAGCACAAGTGGATTAACAACTCAGAGCACAGCTATCTCCTTTGGCTTTCCCTGCGGAGTTTATAATTTGCATTAAACAGCGTCCAAATTCTTCTAGAATCATGCGTTCAGTGACAGATATGGTCTGGCTATTCTTCTCTCCTTCCTCTGCTTGTGCCAGAAGACATTCACAAGTTGCTTCTGCCACTTCTTTCGTCACAAATGTGAATGGCAATCTGGAAAAAAATGACAATAAAAAAGTCAGAAAAGGTGAACAAAATGAACCATTGGCTATTTCTACATTTTACTGACAAAAAAAACAAGGTTTTTTCCTATTTTTTGGTGGTGTCGTCAAGCTATAAAATATGTTGCACACCTTATCGTTTGCTTCACAACTGATAACCTTTTTTTTGGATGGCAAAAAGATCAAGTGATCTTGGGTATTATGGAAGTTTGGTAATCTAATCAAGATCCATTGGTCTGCCTCATTAGTTATGGAGGTCTCCAAGGTGCAGAGGGGAAAGTAAATGCACCTACCACTGCAGGACCTGGACCACAGCAGGAACTAGCTGGCAAAAGACATGGGATTTGTATTAAGTATATGTCAAACTCAGAGGATTTCTATTTATGCTTTTTACGGGAAGATTAAATAAAATCTTTATCTATTATGAAGGCTCCTAAAAAAACCTATGAAATAGTATTTGAAAGGTTAATCATTCATTTGATTCTTGATCCAAGTTCAAGTAGAGTCTTTTCATAATGGAAAAATGGGAAAAAAAACTGTTGGTCCAAGCAATATAAAAGCATGGCTGAATTAACGGGCTTCAGCAAGAACATGGAATAGGAAAGGTGGATTATTGTTCAACAGTTGAACAGCACCCAACCCATTCCAATTCTGCACAAACTGTGGTTTTATTGCACATCATTTATTCTCACTTTATAGTTGACACCCCCACGAAAACAAGTCCTGAAAAAATATGGCAATTTGTATCAGAGAAAATGTTTCATGTCATCAGTCGCCCTATGTAAAATTGTAATACTAAGTTGATCTGTATAATGAATTAGAAAAGCAAAATTTATTTTTGGTAATCATAACTTGAATGATCATGACAAGATATGATTACAAAAAAAATCTAGTTTACCTTTAGGACATCGTAATGATCCACATAACACATATGAAAGGAAAAATGACTCCTTTCAAATACAACATATCCAAATCCAATCCAGACAAATGGAATAAAAGGAGTTTGAACAACCTCAAGTCTAGTTCTCAATGGATATCAATGCACACATTGCAGAACATCACAACTCTAACAAGAGGGGTTGGGGAGGTTGGAGACAAGATAGAGAGCGAGATTTCAGAAGTAAAAATTTCAAAAATGAAAATAAGAATAAAAAGTGACAAAAATGGATGAATGGGATGAAAAGACGAAATTAAACAAAATAAATGGAAACACCTCCTGCTCACCCATGCCAAATTCAAATGTAAAAACTTAGAGTCTAGGCTATTTTCATAAAACACATTGCAGTTTCTGGCCTGTGTCATAACTTCGACAAATAAGGTCTGCTCTCAGATGTCAGAATCCAATCTCAGCAGACTACGTGACATGAGCCAATCAGTACTGGTTGAAACTCAACAGCAATCAATCTGCAGCTGCATCTGGGGGTACGATGGGGATTATGAAGGAATCAAGAATAGGCCCAGAACAAACCAGATCAACCTCTGAAAACAAAAGGATGATAATCACCAAACCTACGAAGCAGATGGAAAAGTGGGTGGAGTATCATCTTAAATTGTACACAGGACAGAACATTGTTACTGAAGAAGTTCTTAGGTTTTTGTCATGGAAGAGCTGGACAGACTCCACCTTAGTAGAGATCAACAAGGCCACTGATCATCTTGCCAGTGGTGACGCCACAAGAAATAATGGCATTCTATCTGAAATCATCTAAAGTGGAAAACTAGAACTGCTGCAGCTTTTCCGTGAGCTTGTGTCTCATTGTTGGATGAAAAGATCCAATGCCTCAGAACATGCATGATTGAAAAATATTCACACCAGCTCTCACAGACTGTACCAAGACCTTGGACCCTGTCAGCAGAGGCTGGCTCTTTAAAATACTGTAGATTTTGGGCTGCTTGCCGGGCCTCCTGGGTGTCATTTCTTTCTTTCCACAAGGATATGCACAGTTCCATCCATTCCAATGAAGGGCCATTGGAAGCTCTCAAGATCAGCAGCGGGTAGAACAGGGCTGTGCTTGGGTGCTAACTGTGGCATATTTCTCTCCATCCTGCTCTTGCATGCTTTCAGCAACTCAAATGAGGATGCTCATCTGCAAGTCAGAGCTGACAGCAAGCTTTTTACTGCATGCCAAGGCCAAAATGCAAAATATTTAGAGCATAAGTTACTGCTGGCTGATGACACCAAGCCATCATCCCATACAGAAACTCACTTGCAATAGTTTGAAGATCAGTTCTTCCAGGCTTGCAAGGAGTTTGGACTGATGATCAATGTCAAGAAGACAGATCCAACAGATCCTCGCTAGATCAGGCCCTTCCATCGACATTGACAACCTCAGTGTGGAGGCCACTAGCAATTTTACATACCTTGGATTAACAGTTATCAGCAACTTGTCTCTTGTTGCCAAAAATCAGCACCAGGATTATCCATATCAAAGTGGAGAAGTCAAGTATGAACCATCAGCACACCGAAAATACAAAAGCTCGAGTGCATCAGTAGCAAGGAATGGATAATATGACGGTGCTGAAGGTTGCAAAGGTCAAGAATTATACTGACAATCAATTTAAGATCATCAGTCGGGCTCATGGTGTGGCTCTTTTATGCATGTTAGAAGCTCCAAAGGTTCACAAACCAGGCCCTGTCCTTTGAAAACAGAAAGGGCATGTTCATGCACTGTACCTTTTTCAACCAAAAATTTGGGGACAGCCATTCCCTGGTTCATTCCCCATGAAAATGCCTTGACCAGAGTGAACATGCCTGGTTTGAATTTAAATAAAAGCTTGGCTATTAATTGTCCCCTGGTGCCTGCATCATGGCAACCCCTCTACCAAAGTTCACTTGCCAATCAATCAGCATCTGCTTCTCATTCAATATAAATTGTTGGTCCCTCTTGATTTGGCATTCTTGCAAATCTGTTCTGATGAGCACCAGATGAAAATCTTCAACAGGATGTTTCTTATGAGCAAAAAAAAAATTACTTAATAGAAATTAAAACATTCAAAAAAATTATGGGGTGGCCAAGTAAATGTACTAAGGCAAAAATGTTCTATATAAAACTACTGTACTTCCATTCCAACAACCATGAAACAATGGTGCTTTGAGCTTCAGTCTGAAATCTGACCCAGGACCCAAGCTCTGAAATCAGTGAATGACCTACTTTCCTCCTCCACTTGTAACTGGTGGCGTTGGTCTGGTCAGTAGGTCAGAGATCTGTGATGAAAGCTTTGTTTTTGCAGCCGTCTGTTGCTGGACACGCACTTCTGCAGCATCTGCCAAATGCATCAGGGTCTTCCGCTCAGGGCTCTCCTCAAAATTTTTACAGCCAATACATTTACATATCGATGAGCACATGATCTTTGCCTGAGGAGCAAAAATACGAAGGGAAAATATTAGATTTCATTCCAGTTTATTTCACTCATCCCTCATAATCTGACAGCTAGTAATCATTATGCATTTTCAATGAGCTGGACTATTTTGATAAAGTAATACAGGCTGAACAAAAGACCTTGATACTGGATTCATTGATTCCTTCATTAAAATGCTGGTTAAGTCTCAAATTCATATTCCTGACCAAATAAGTATAGGTTAAAATGATCAAATTCTTCAGAAGACACAATATTTGCCTCTAGATTTTTGTGATTTTTTAAAAAAAACTTCACTGATGTACTAGCTTGGACTGAAATTTGTTTCTTATTGGAGCTTCTCCCTGCCTAGCATACATTCCACTATTTACAGCATGTAATAGCAAAATCTCAGCCTCTCTTCCAATTCCTCTGGTACTTTCGCTGAGAACCTCATCTTGTTCCATTCCCTCACCCCTTTAAATTCTTCATTGTCTACTGATCCTTCAAAGACACGCCAATGATTCCGAGCCAATATCCCTCTTCAACATCTAAAACGATCCTTATCCTCCGATTACTCTTTCTCAACTCCCAATGCCTTTTCTCCTCAGAGGGTATTGACCTTTTATTTTTTTGACCAAACATTTACCTCCATAAAATTTCTTCTTGCGTTATGCAGCCCTTTGAGTCTATTCCACTATTCAATAAAATCATGGCTGATCTGATCTCTCTCGTCTATCCCTGAAAACAATTCAACAACTGTTTCCACTGCAATTTTCATAGTAACTTAATTGCAATGTTAATGTAATCTACTTGTTTCACTAATAAATAAACTTTTAAAAACTTAAGACTTTTGAGGAAGGCAGTTCCAAAAACTTGTGACCTCAGAAACAATTTCTTCTCATCTGTCTTAAATGGGCAATCCTTTATGTTTGAACAGTGCTCCTAAGTTTGAGATTCTCCCACAAAAGGAAACATCCTCTCCATATCCATGTCAAAAAGAGGGCTAAAAGAGGACATGAGAAGATCTTGGCTGATAGGATTAAGGAGAATCCTAAGGCGTTCTATAGGTATGTCAGGAACAGAAGGTTGGTCAGGGCAAGATTAGGGCCAGTTACAGACAACAGAGGGAAGTTGTGTGTGGAACCGGAGGAGATTGGAGAAGCATTGAACCAATATTTCTCTTCGGTGTTCACGCAGGGGGACATGGATATAGCTGAGGAGGACACTGGGTTGCAGGGGTGTAAAATAGACAGTATTACGGTTGATAAGGGGGATGTGCTGGATATTCTTGAGGGGCTGAAAATAGGTAAGTCCCCTGGTCCGGATGGGATCTACCCTAGGATTCTCTGGGAGGCTAGAGAGGTGATTGCAGAGCCTCTGGCTCTGATCTTCAGGTCGTCATTGGTCTCTGGTGTAGTCCCGGAGGATTGGAGGATAGCGAATGCTGTCCCATTGTTTAAGAAGGGGAACAGAGACTTTGCCGGGAATTATAGACCGGTGAGTCTTACTTCTGTTGTGGGCAAGGTTTTAGAAAAAATTATTAGGGATAGGATTTATAGTTATTTGGAGTGTAATGAATTGATTAGAAATAGTCAGCATGGTTTTGTAGCGGGTAGGTCGTGCCTTACTAACCTTATTGAGTTTTTTGAGAAGGTGACCAAAGAGGTGGATGGGGGCAAGGCAGTTGACGTGGTATATATGGATTTTAGTAAGGCGTTCAATAAGGTTCACCATGGTAGGCTTCTGCAGAAAATGCAGATGTATGGGATTGTGGGTAATCTAAGAAGTTGGATCAGGAATTGGCTATCAGATAGGAGACAGAGGGTGGTGGTTGATGGTAAATATTCATCATGGAGTTCGGTTACGAGTGGTGTGCCTCAGGGATCTGTTTTGGGGCCACTGTTGTTTGTAATCTTTATTAATGATCTGGATGAGGGTATAGTTGGGTGGATTAGTAAATTTGCTGATGACACCAAAGTCGGAGGTGTGGTAGATTGGGAGGAAGGGTGTCATAGTCTGCAGGGAGACTTAGATAGGTTGCAGAGCTGGGCCGAGAGGTGGCGGATGGAATTTAATGCGGAGAAGTGAGAGGTAATTCACTTTGGTAGGAGCAACAGATGTGTCGAGTATAGGGCTAACGGGAGGACTTTGAATAGTGTGGATGAACAGAGGGATCTAGGTGTATGAGTACATAGATCCCTGAAAGTTGGGAATCAAGTAGATAAGGTTGTTAAGAAGGCGTACGGTGTCTTGGCGTTTATTGGTAGGGGGATTGAATTTAGGAGTCGCAGCGGCATGTTGCAACTGTACACTACTCTGGTGCGGCCGCACTTGGAGTACTGTGTGCAGTTCTGGTCCCCACATTACAAGAAGGATGTGGAGGCTTTGGAGAGGGTGCAGAGGAGGTTTACTAGGATGTTGCCTGGTATGGTGGGGAGGTCCTATGAGGAGAGACTGAGGGATTTAGGGTTGTTTTCGTTGGAAAGAAGGCAGCTAAGAGGGGATCTTATTGAAACATATAAGATGATTAGAGGTTTAGATAGGGTGGATAGTGATAGCCTTTTTCCTCGGATGGAGAAAGCTAGCACGAGGGGGCATGGCTTTAAATTAAGGGGGGGTAGCTACAGGACGGATGTCAGGGGTAGGTTCTTTACCCAGCGGGTGGTGAGGGATTGGAATGCCCTGCCTGCTGCAGTTGTAAATGCGCCTAGTTTGGGGGCGTTTAAGAGATCTGTGGATAGGTTTATGGACGAAAAGGGATTGGTATAGGCTAGTGGGTCATTGTTTTTGTAACTGGTCGGCGCAACATTGTGGGCCGAAGGGCCTGTTCTGCGCTGTAATGTTCTATGTTAAAATTCCTCAGAACTTATGGTTCAAATCAAGTTAATTGTTACTCTAAATTACAACAAATCCAAGCCTAGACTGTACAACCTTTCCTTGTATGACTATCTGCCCACTCCAGGTATCAGTTAAGTAAATCATCTTTGAATTGCTTCTAATGCATTTATGTCCTTCCTTAAATAAGACGACCAATACTGTACACTGTACTCCAGGTGTGATCCTATATAACTGACGCATAACCTCCAACTCTTTTGTATTCAAATCCCATTGCAATAGATTAACATTTATTAGCTTTCCTAATTACTTGCTGCAACTTAGCCTTCTATAATTCATGCAGTTCAGAGCTCTGCAATATCACATTTTGATCATTGCTTCACTTTTATTCTTCCTGCCAAAATGGAGAATTTCACATTTTCCCACATTATACTCCATTTGCCAGAATTTTGCCACTCATTAATCTATCAACCCATGTATCATATGTCCTCTTCAACTAGTATCATCAGCAAATTTAGCAACTATACCACCAGTCCCTTTATCCAATTCATTTGTATAAATTCTAAGAAGTTGAGGCCCCAGCACTGACCCTTGTGACACACCACTCTTTACATCCTGCCAACCAAAAAAAGACCCATTTATGGCTACACTTCCTGTTGGCTAGCCAATCTCCTATCCATTCCGATATTATTCCTGATGTCATGAGCTTTTATTTTCTGCAATAGCATTTGATGTGGCGCCTTATCAAATGCCTTCAGGAAATAATTCTCTCATCTTTGTCAACAACCATTGCCTCTCTGCTTCCATGGCCAATTCTGATTTCTTCCACGCATCTCTCAATCATTTGCCCATAACTCTTTCCAATCTCTTCCTGTTCTACATATATCCTTGGAAAAATTCTGCTGAGACCTCATGTTCTGGAATTACCCCCAGAAACCCTTTCAACCTATTCACCTCCCTTTTCTCTTAAGTAACTTCAAAATTATTTAGCCTCATATTAAGCTGCTCCTCCAAAGATCTTCTCTAACTTTGTGCATTTTTTCCTTGAAGCACCTTGAGACAAACTTTCTACAGTAATGGCACGAAATGTATAAATAAATTCAAGGGATTTGAAGGAGAGAATATAGCATAGGAAGGCAACTATCCAGGGCAGTATACTAGGATATAGTAACAGAAACTCTAGAGTATCAATATTACCTTTTGGAATCCAGGATTAATACCACTAAAGTTCCCAAAAATATTACACAAGTGGGGTACAGTCCATGGTGGAGAAAATTGTACGACATATTCAAATGGCAGATCTTGATCTGCATCCAGACTATTGCAAGAGTCTAAATGCTCCAAGCCAGTTGCTGCATCTGTTCCAAGCCTCTCCCACATTGTAAAATATTGTAAGAACTTTAGAGTGCAACACTGTAGATTATATAAATAACACAGAATCAAGTGTTTATCAAGAGGTGAAAGGGAGGATGGAATTTAAACAATTATAATCACCGGGAAAGGGTACTGAGAAAAATCATAGAAACCGTAGAATGCAAGAGACCATTCAGCCCATCAAGTCTGCACCCACAACAACCCCACACATTTACCCCACTAATCCCTCTAACTTACACAGCCCAGAACACTAAGAGCAATTTAGCATGGTCAATCAACCTAACCCGCACATCTTTGGACTGTGGGAGGAAACCAGTGCATTCGAAGGAAAGCCACACAGCCAGGGGGAGAATGTGCAAACTCCACACAGACAGTGACCCAAGCTGGGAATCTAACTCAGGTCCCTGGAAGCTGAGAATCAGCAGTGCTAACCACTGTGCCACCGTGCTGCCCCAGTGATTGGCACAGCTGCATTACAGCAGAGAGTCAGTTAGTTATTAGAACTAAAAGCTGACAAATCCCCCAAATCCTGAAGGACTTCATCCTAGGATCTTAAAAGAAGTAGCTGCTGAGATAGTAGATCATTTGGTTTTAGTTTTCCAAAGTTTCTTAGATTCTGAAGAGGTCCCATCAGATTGGAAAATAGCAAACATACTTTATCTATTCAAGATAGGAAGGAGACAGAAAGCGGGAAACTCAGGCCAGTTACTTTAACATCTATCATCCAAAATTGCTGGAATCTATTAACGAGATTACAGCAGGGCACTTAGAAAATCTCAAAGGAATCAGGCAAAGTCAACATGGTTTTATGAAAAGGAAATCATGTTTGACCAATTTATTAGGAGTTCTTTGAGGAAGTAACAAGCAATGTGGATTTAGGGGAACTTGTGAATGTGCGGCACAAATTTGTTCATTTTCAAATAATCAATCTATAAAATAGAGTGAGTTGGGTTGCGATTTGGAACCTCAGGCAGATCAGTGAAATTTCTGGACTTTACTTCGTAATCAAGCAAACATAAGTATGCGCAAAAATGAATTTCCTGACCAAATTATCTACCAATCATTCTTACCTCATAGCATTCACAGTAATTCTTCAGACATCCTGATCTTTTACAGTTACATCCTTTGCTGTGCCGTCGATCAGATTCACCTTCTTTTCCTTTCCCAATCTTCGGTTTAAATGCTTCTGGATTTCTGTCAAGGCATGCCTGGAAAGGAATGGTGATTTTAGGACATTGAGGGATACAGATTTATAAAAAATTAAGTGAACAAAAAAAACAGCACAGTATCCTTTATGTTACACACCAACACCACAAAAGCATTGTAAAAATCCTTCCATAGTTAGGTGATATCCTGAGCAACCGCGCAGCTAAAATAGAGACTTCAACCAACCAAGAAATCTCAGACACAAGCTGGATTTGTGATATTATCCTACAATTGTTACAATTCTTGTTAACACTGGCTTCAAGTGGGGAAAGGAAATATTTTCGTAATACCAGAAAGTACCGAATCAAATAAGGACTATTTTGTCCTGCCCTGGAGTCAAATGCACAGTTGTCTCTCTGAGCCGCTGATAGATTTTCTCAACAAATGCTTCACCACCATTCCCTCTTCTAGAATCACAGAATTGTACAGTGCAAAGGATGTCATTCAGCCCATCATATCTGCATTGGCTTTCTGAATGAGCATTTCACCTAATGCTACTATCTATCTTTTCCCTGTAGCCCTGCATATTCTTTTATAATTTCCTTTTGAATGCCTGGATTGAACTTGCCTCCACCAGACTCTAAAGCAATGCACTCCAGATTCCAACTACTGTGAAAATGATTGTGCTCATTTCAGGATTTCCCTTCACGTTAGCTTCTCTTGCCAATAATCTTAAACCAGTGCCTTCTCATTCTCAATCCTTTCACAAATGGGAATATCTCCTTACCTCCCCAAACATCATGGTTTTGAATCCTATCAAATTTCCTGTCTTCTCTTCTCCAAGGAAAGAAGTCCTAACTTCTCTAATCTATTTTCATACTGAAGTTCCTCATCCCTGGAACCAATCTTGTAGTGCTTTTCTGCAATTTTTCCAACGCCACCATGTTTCCAAATAGGACACAATACTCCAGTTGAGACCAAATTAATATCTTATTCAAGTTCAACACAACCTCTTCGCTCCTGTACTCTATGTCCCTATCATTAAAGCCTAGGATATTGTATGCTTTATTAACTACTTTCTCAACCTATCTTGCCACCTTCAATGACTTATGCACATATACACCAAGATCTCCCTGCACCTGTACTCCCATGCAGTTGTATCTGTTACATTGTCTGTGTCTTTCCTACCATAATGAATCACTTCACATTTTTCCAGTTTGAACTCCATCTGCCACTTGTCTGTCCATTCCACCAACTTGCTTACGTCCTTTCAAAGTTCTACAATATCCTCGGCACAATTCATAACGTTTCCAAGTTGCATCTGCAAGTCTTCAATTTGCCTCTTGTATCATTTACAAGGGAACAGCAAGGGTCCCATCGCTGACCCCTGGGGAATTCCCCTACAAATTATCTTCCGGCCCAAGAAACATCATTATGCACTACTCTGCTTCCCACCATTCAGCCAATACCTGTGTCCTTAATTTCTATGTCCTTTTTATCTCTTTTATTCCACGAGCTATAATTTTGCTCACGTCTGTTGTGTGGGATTGTATCAAATGCATTTTGGGAGTCCACCGACACATCAACAGTGTTGGCCTCATCAGCTCTCTTACATCTTCAACAAACTCCAGCAAACTGCTTAAACGTGATTTTTCCTCGAGCCGGTGCTGGCTTTCCTTAATTTGTCCAAATGACTATTAACTTTGTCCTGATTTAATTGTTTCTGCAAGTTTCTCCAGTACTGACATTAAATTGATTGGCCTGCAGTTGCTGGGTTGACTTTTATCCCATTTTTTGAACATTTGCAATTCTCCAGTCTTCAGGCACCAATCCAAGGAAGACCATGCGATTATAGTTAGTGCCTCTACAATTTCAATTCACTTTCCTCAGTATCTTTCAACATATCCCATCCCATCCAGGTGTCTCAACCTTTACACAAACCCACCACACCATCAATTTTAAACCCTAGTGTATTAATTGCCTCTTTCACGGTGACCAGGGAGGCATCATCTCCCTTGGTAAAGGTAGATGCAAAGTATTCATTTACTACCTGTGTCACGTCCTTGTCTCATGTGTTAATCACCTGTTTGGTCCTTAATTGACCCTACTCTTCTACCACCCATTTATTATTTATATGCCTATAAAAAATTTTGGGATTTCCTTTCATGTTAGCTACCCATCTCAGCAATTCACTGAAGGGCAATGGAGACAATCACTTACCACTGCATATGATTTTATTTCAAAACCAGGGCCATTTTGAAAAGTATACAAGTTGAATCTCACTTTAAATGGTTTTGAGGAACAACATCAAACCAAGCAGACCAACAAACATCAACTGAGCTGAAGCAAGTTACACAGTCCTATTTTAATACTATCCAGTATTCAGTAGAACCTGAATATTACTCTGATTTCTATTTCACTTGTCACTTTAAATCTCCATTCACTCCCAGGCCGACTTCTCTGTTCTTGGCCTCCTACGCTATTTAAATGTAGCTCAATGAAAGCCCAATATTCTGGACCTCAGCAGGGAACAGGAGACCAAAGTAACACTGCCAGATGCCAAGCTCCACACTCCAACTTGCCCACCATTCTCCAGCACAGGATACCGCAAGGTGACGCTCATTCCTATCTCTGCACGATCCTCATTCCCATCTGCCTACTCGCATGCACCCGGAAGTAATCATCATATCCAAACATTGTCCCTTACTCCCCTGAACATAAGCTACTCCTAACATTCCCATTTCCTTCTTTGGAGGGTGGGGGGCAGCAGGGGAGGGGGGGTGGAATCACATAATTTGACAAGAATCAGAGACATGTGTTTTAAGACAGGGGGCATGACAAACACCTTGCTGGGTACTGGCAATGCACACAGTCACCTGCTTCATAGAACCATTACAGTGCAGAACAAAACCAGCCATCCCCATTGAGTTTGTACCAACTCTCTGAAACAGCATCCTACCTAGGCCCTCCCCTCTGCCCTATCCCTGTAACCCCATTCATTTAGCATGGCCAATCCACCTGACCAGCACATCTTTGGATTATGTCAGGAAACCCAGAGCACCCGGAGAAAATTCACGCAGACACAGAGAGAACACGCAAATTTTACACAGTGACCCAAGACCATAATCAAACCCAGGTCTTTGGTGCTGTAAGTTTTTGCACATCAGCTTAAACCATTTGTCTGGGATTCATTCTACCAAAACCTTGGTTCCCATTTTCTTTCCCAATGGACAGACATGTGGCTGCTTAGAAGACAGCTATGGCATTTAACAGTGAGAAGCCCCATGCCCTGAGCAGAGGAGAATGGTGTTCCCAGGCTGCTCTGAGGCTGGCAGTGGGAGTGTGCTGGTAGGGTGACGTGTCTTCCAGCCAGTCAGCACAAATATGCACAGCAATGATACATTCTCTGACAGTATCAATGCTGGGCAAAATAGCCTCTCAAGATTTTCTGTGGCTGTTCAGCGTAACTGCAAAACTGTCACAACTTGTCAGTTTCATGAGGCAGCTCCTTCTGCAATGGTCTCATTTTCTTCTCACTGCCAGATTGGGAACACAGACTGATTCCCATTGAAAAAGAGTGATTTCACTAGGAACTACTATCAATTGGCTTCTTAAGAAGTTCAGTTGTGTGTCTGCGACTTTTGGCCAGTGGCCATCAGCATACAGCTTGCCCCAGGGAAAAGTGGGAGGACGCGAGAGCACATTGGGACACCTGCCCAGAGGCTTTTCTCATTTTCCTTCTCCCCTACACCACTCAAGTTCATTCCCCCATCCTCACCTGTGTATCAGACCTCGTTTTAAGTTTAAACTATTGATGTTATTTTATAAAAGATAATCGTGCTATCAAACCATATTTTAGACTTCTTTTTACTTAAATGGAAAATTGATATGACAACTTTTAAAAATTAAACTAATCGTTTGCAAGGAACTTAAACATCATAATTTCCTTTCCTTGAATTTCTTGAACAACAAAAAGTCAAATAAATGTAAACTACTCTATTAATTAAAAGATCGAGCTAAAATTTCTCTGTCAGAAGTTTCAAACTGTTAAGTTTCCCCACAGATTTTCAATCAAACATAGTAACTTGAATGGCTTTTTTAATGAAAAAAATTACTGGGTGTTGGTATCATGCGTAATGCTGACATTTGCTGTCTATCCATAGTTGTTCTGTATCACCAAGTTGTTAGGCCACTTCAGAAGTTTTAACTTTATTTGGGAGATTGGAGTCACTTACAGACAAAGCATAAGGTTTCCTTCTCAAAAAGGAGATAAACCAACTAGTTGGGTTTTTGTAACATTCCAACAGTTTCCTTGTCACTTTTACTGACACCGGCTTTTTATTCAAAATGTATTTTTTTTTAAGCAGAATTTGTTATGCACACCACCATGGTGGGAATTGAACTAATGAATCTTGATTAGTTCCGTCTTTCAAACTACTAGTCCAATAATTTAACCACATAACACAATAATTCTTTATATACAATAAAAACTGTTTGAATATTGCATTCACATATAACATAGAACTGCCATATACAAATGAACTTATCAAATCAATTTGTTTAAGTTTGAATTATTCCTCTGACAAGTTACTGCATTTAATCAGCATGCACATAATAAAGGATCTGATTTTTATGCAAAACATATCCAGAGACATGACTTATGAAAAGATGAGATAAAAATGTTGCATGTAATATGAAAAGAAATTGCAGCTAATGTATTCAAAAATTAAGATAGGTAGACAATATGGTGGATATTTATTTTGCCTCACTGGAGTGTGAAGCAACCTTCAAAGACTTGAAGATGCTGACCCAGAAGGGCAACTAAATTTTATGCATGAACTAGGGACTTCAGGCAACAAAAGTTACATCAGCAAGAGCAGAAGCAAAGCAAGACCTCAGAGGTCCGAAAGGAGCCACAGAATGAGATTGGTGACAGGATAAAACACTAGGTCCAAATTGGACAGATAGCATTCCAAAAACAAAAGAAAACAAAGTGCAACAACACAGGAAAGCAGGCAAGTGATTGGCTTTGGGTATTTCTTTTCTCCCCTCTGTAAATTAGGGCACTGGTTTAAACTACAAGCCAGAAAATCAAAAACTTCAAATCAGGACAAGTATAACAATCAGTGAATTTCTAAGGAAGTATTAACAGATCAGATTTAAAGGCATTAATTAAATCAAGTTATAGCTAGGTTCTTAGATTCTATAAAGGGAGTAGAGCTTTAAAAACAAAAGAGACCATGAATGCATCTGTTGCTTGCAATTCCTGCACCATGTGGGGACTTCAGGACACTTCGTGCGCCTTGGGTGACATGTGTAGGATGTCAGTTGCTGAAGCACAAATTCAGAGTTTCCAAGCTTGAGAGGCAGCTAGAGTCATTGCACAGCATCAGAGGATGAAAGTTACAGGATTGTATGTTCCTGGAGATGCCATCAGGTTAGTAGATGAGTGGCCATGCAGAAGAGTAGGAAGAGGTAATCAATGCTAGATCAACCACAACATTGTGTGGGGGGAAAAACAATGGAAAGGTGTGTGGACAATCATCTTTGAAATGGGATCAAAATTCACTTTTGCAAAAATATCCAAGTGGCTCCCTGTGTCAAAATCTTTACATTTTCTACGTACAGGACCTTGAGAAAAATAAGTTTTATTTTCTTTTGGGATCATGAATTCAGCTAAGAATGGGGGCATTTACATCTTCTGTTTGAGTATTTTAATATGTTTTAGCTGTTAGATTCCATGCTCAGCTTTGAATGAAAATCCAATCCAATCGCTGAATTCATTCTCCTTAAAATGCAAAGCAAATCTGCAAAATTCCTACATCACTGCATCAACATACTCACTTCCAGCCAATACCATTCATCAACATTTCTATCTAAGTCCTATGGTTAGTTGCTTACAAAAATACTTGGCAATACTGGGTCCAAAAGATGTGTAGTTAGGTTGCTGCTTAGTGTCAGGTGGATTAGCAGGGTAATTACGTAGGTTTATGAGAATAAGGCCTGGGTGTCACTGAGTTCCGTGCAGACTGGATGGCTTCCTTCTGCACTCTAGGGATTCTATGACACCCAAGTCCTTAGTCAGTCCCAAAATCACATCTGACTCAACTGCCAAGAAAATGATTTTTTTTTGTCCTGTTGTCAATTCTCTAATTCACTCATTTTCAGAAATACTAAAACAGTTGCTAGTCCAATTCAAGGTTCCATGCACCCTCTGATACTCTACCCAAGCATCTAATCTTCATGTGAACTTTAATTATTGTGCTACTAGAACTTCACATCAGTCACGATCTCACTGAATGGCGGAGCAGACTCGATGGACTGCATGGTATATTTGTGTTTTTATGGTCCATGTCCACCTGTTAATAATGCATATACTTTCATCTGGTCTCACTGGAGGGAAATGCAGAGAGTAGGGACGATTACTGGCAGAGTCCAAAATGGGTACTGGTAAGCAGGGTAAAAAAGGATAAAAGTAGAATGGAGGGGTTAGGATGTATCCTGGGCAGAAAAGATCCCAAAATCAACTGTCAGGATAATCAAGATCCCAAAATCAATTCTGCCAGATAAAATACAATTTCACGTTCTTATCTAAAGGTACACCTACAGGTTCTCACCTTTATTGCTTTTTGCCGCTCAGCTTCATGTTCCAGATTGTTGAAGCAGTTAGTACAATTGCAGTTATTGCAAAATTCTCCATTTGCAAAACAATCACAGTATCTAAAATAAAAGGTTTACATTTTAAATTAATTGAAGATTAATGATTTTTACGTAAAATATCCACACAAATTGAAAACAACAATGAGTTAATCACTATCTTTTGCAGCTTGAGCAAGGATGTTAAATAGACTTAGCTTATATTTTCTAGATACTGCAATATAAATTAATCAGAGACATAACAAGGGGTTTTCACTTAGTTTTAATAATCTTCTGAGCTGGTGCAGGAGAATGAGGCACCGTATCTGCCATGCTGCATATATTGAGTGCAAGTAATCAGCTTAATTCCAAACTTGCAGATCAACTGTGAACACAACCTGTTATATTGCACAAATGATTTTCAGAGGCAACAGCTTTTCATTACTGGGACTTTTCTCTTCACTGTGTGATTCTGTTGGAAAACACCAATGGAGTCTGCTGATGGGGCTTCTCCATCACTTGGGGAACAATCTGGCCCTGGGGAGATTCCGCACTGACTGGCAGCAGAGCTTTAGGCTCTCCAGACTTCCATTAAAAAAGACAAAATTATCAAGATACAAATAGAACACAAAGTAAAGCACAACAATTAATTTATCTTTATCAAACATTCTGTGGCAACTTGTATCAAGTTTGCAAGATGAAAACATGATGTGGTGAATTGAATTTTCCCTGGTATTAAAGTAATTAATTTGAAATCACTTGACATTTATTTTTAAAAAATCATTAAAAATTTCTTTTTAAATAAACATGCTTTTAAGTTCAGAGTGCTATGCATCAAAATCTGTTGTAGAGAACATTGTTATGCAGGAATAAAACAATTTGTAGGGTGGGGAGTGGTGATGGAAACAAGATAACGAATGATCAAGTTTGGTGTCAATTCATAAATGCCATAAATAGGTGTTAGGCAACTTCATGGCTAGATGAGACTTGGAGAATATATTAATCAACCATGGAATGACAAAGTGGTAGAATGGGTAAAATGTGGTGAAAAAATTGTGTTTCAAGACTTCTTTTTCCAGACTGGAGCTTCACATCAATTTTTTCTTTTAGTCATTTCCACACATTGTTTACCTTCTGCCCTCAGCTCATTTAGTCCTGCCATAGACCCGATCCCTCTGCCAGAAGTGCCTCCTTGATCCCCTTTCCCACAATTTCTGACTGAACGTTCTTTTCTACCAGCTTGCCAAAGTTTCACTATTCCACCCTCAGTATTTTCTGTCTGTTAAGGCAATCATTAGCTTGGTCTTGGCAGTAATTCCAACTGAATCATCTCAAGACCGCCAGCCCTTCTAATCATCGCTCCATCTTGGCTAACCCGTTGATTGACTCCTGATCCTGTGGACAGATTATAAATCACATGCTTTTACTATACTGTCCTCCAGAATGTTTAGTCTCTTGAAGACAAGGCTCCCATTATCTATAACCTAACAGTTGATGAATCTATCACCACCTTGGTATTGACAAGAATCTTACTTAGATGTGGGGCATGTCCAGCTGGTTCTATTGATATCTGCTATTCATCCTTGATTTCTTATGAAGAAAGATCATTTGCCTTACCTAAGCAACCATGGAAATAGCTCAACTCTAGAAGCCCCAACTTACTATTAATACTTGGACATTTTTGCTTTCTTCGATAAGCTGACTTTCGTTCTATTGATTCCCCCCCGCCTTAGAAGTTTAAAAATTATTGGTGAATGGCAAGAATAACAAAATTCAAATCAATTTAATGCTTTGGAAATGCAATGATCTTCATGTGACTGAACTCCAGACATTGTCAAATATTTTCATGTTGAACATTTGAATCAAATTGCCACAGGACATTTGATGATGTCAAACCAATTGTTGTGCTTTACCTTTTCTGTACTCTATTTGTTGCTTGATTTTGTCTTCCTTTCTCATATGAAAACTGGAGGGACTGACCCTCTCTGCTCGACCAAAGTTCGTGCCAACTTACCCACCAATGAACATAAAACTCCAGACCTTTGCTCCAATTCCCCTCAAATTACTTTGTTCATTCTTTTCTCAATGACATCCTTCATGTTAATGCCTCTCCTCCTTTCAGTCTCTTCAGAGGACCCAAACATCAATGAGATCACCGCTTTGGTTACTTTTGATTCACTCTTACTACTTAAGATGTCCTAACATCTGCTGCCCCACCACTGCAAGAATTTGCCCCGAGTTCCTTCGCTAATTTATTCCCTAATTTCCTCTCTTGCAAGCTTTGACCTGTGACAAAACCTTATGCATTATGAATCTTCAATCTTCTGCCTTTGATACTCTCATTCACCAAATCATTCATCCATTACCTACTGCCACCGCCTCCAGCATCATTCTCTTAAGTTCAAAGGCAAACTAGAGCGAACAGAAGTCATTGGCTAGGCATTCATTAACAAATCTAAGTGAATCATATTAAGTACCACCATGTCTTGCTATTCTCAGCAAAGTTATCCTCCAACAGCATGATTAATCATGGGTCCTTTTCACATCGTCAACTTGGCATTGGAGACCCTGCTATAACAGTCAGGGGAAGGGAATTGAAGTACAAACCAATCACGTATTTATTTATTTCTAAGATTTCGAACCTTCATACAGACACTTCAGCCATCATCTGCCCCACATCCCCATACATCCCAACTCCATGCTGACTTCAATACCCATTATTTTTCATCTAAACTCCAGGGAATATTGGCCCTGTCTACTCAGTTTCCCATCATAGAACAATCTCCTCACAGGAACCAAACTAGAGAACCTTCCTTGCAGTTTCTCTCAGGAATGAGCATCCAGTAGTCGAGTTATAGCTTCACCAATTTCTGTTTTACCCTTCAATTTTTGGAGGAAAGTTTCTTCAGTCTTCTATTCCAATTCCTTTGCAACAAAAGCTAACATATTATTTGCCTTTCTAATGTTTTCTGTACCTGCATATTAACTTTCTAGGATTGATGTACAAGGATACTCAATTTTGAATTCAAATGTTTTTCAGTTTTTCCCCATTCAAAATAAATAATATTTTTAAAAATTTCACAGTGAAGTAGATAACTTCACACTTGGCCACATTGTATTCCATCTGCCAAGTTCTTGCCACTTCCTCAAACTGTACATACCCTTCAGCAGCCTCTTTGCATCTGCCTCACCACTTACTTCCCAGCTAACTTTGTAGCATCAACAAGCTTGGATACACTACTCAGTTCTTTCATCTAAGTCATTAATACAAATCATAACTAAATTAGGTCCGAATACTGACACTACATCTCGCCAACCTACAAATATCTTGTTAATTCTTACTTTGTCTATTAATTAATCCTCAATCCGTGTTAATGCATCACTTCCAATCTCGAGTCCTAATTTTTGATAATAACCTCTTCTGTGACACCTTAGCAAATGCTGTTTAATAATCCAAATACATTGCACCCTCACGTTATATTCTCAAAAAATCCAGATTTGTCAGACACGATTTTCCTTCTATAAATATCAGTGATGACTGATTAATTGTACAGTATTATGATTTTCTAAGTGTCTGTTACCAAATTCCTAATAACATTTTGCCTGCTACTGATGTTAGGATAACTGGCTTATAGTTTTCTGATCTCTCTTCTGCCTTTCTTAAAGGTTATGCTTGCTACCTTCGAATCTTTGGAAATTGTTCCAGAATGTAAAGAATTGTTGGCAGATCATAACCAAGACAATTAATCTGCATCTACTTCTTCAAACACTGGAATGTAGGTAATAGGGTCTAGGGGCTCTATCGCCATTTAGCCCCATTAAATTCTTAAGTACTTTTTTTGGTCATTGTACTGATTTCTTTAGTTCTGCATCATCAGATCATTCGTTTCCCATTATCTCTTGAATGTTCTTTGTGCCTTACATTGTGAAAACAGAAAGTTAAATGTCTCTGAAATGTCCTTAATCCAATTATAATTCCACTTTTCTGCTTCTACAGGGTCCATATTTACTCTGGATTAATACCTTCCTACTTACAAACGTATAGAAACATTTACAATCGGTTTTATACCACGTACTCGTCTAAATCTCACATTTTTCCTCAATTCTTGCTCCTCTTTTGTTGAATTTTAAAAATCCTCCCAGTCCACATGCCTTCTCTTTAGCAACATTAAAGGCTTCTTCTTTTAATCAAATGTAACCTTTAATTCCTTCTTAGCCATGAAGTCTGTACTTAAAATGAATGTATATTTGCTGCAAATTATGTTTTCATTCTTTAAATTTTACCCATTGCTTATCCACCATGGTTTTCTTTTCCCTCCTAGTTTTGTATTAAGTGCAAGATAATATTTATTACTGTTCAGTCAGTTTACCCTTCTGTAAAGATTGTAATTGGGTGCGCAAGCTCTGATCCTTGTGGCATTCTGTGATATCCTGCCATTTGAAAAGTGAATTGGTTACCCTTATTTTCTGTCAGTCAAGTGAACTTCAATCCATGCTGATATTTAGAATCATAGAAACCCTACAGTACAGAAAGAAGCCATTCAGCCCATGGAGTCTGCACCAACCACAATCCCACCCAGGCCCTGCCCCCATATCCCAACATGTTTACCCACTAATCCCTCTAACCTACACATCTCAGGACACTAAAGGCAATTTTAGCATGGCCAATCAACCTCACCTGCACGTCTTTGGACTGTGGGAGGAAATCGGAGCACCTGGAGGAAACCCACGCAGACACAAGAAGAATGTGCAAACTCCACACAGACAGCAACCCAGGCTGGGAATCGAACCCAGGTCCCTGGAGCTGTGAAGCAGCAGTGCTAACCACTATGCTACCATGTCGTCCCAAACCTCTTTTCCCAAGAGCCCTAATCTTGTGTAGCACCTTACCAAATTCTGAAAATCCAACCCTCATTGATTACACTCCTGAAAAGTATCTCTCCTGATGGGTCATGTTTTCTCAACTCTCAATTGGCTTGAATTCCAACGAGAATAAATAAAATGCTTCAAAGACAATCTGAATCTTGAAATACTGCAGCACTGACATTAATGACTAGGGGACCTTGCCGCCAAGGGTTCAAAATGGCAATGATTTATCCATCAAGTTGCATCATGCTTCAAGTTCAAGCATCTCAGTGATGAGGCAGAGCAGCAGCAGAGAAGAAAAGGAAGCAAAGTCTGTACTCCAGATCTCCCAATCTCAAGACACACTGATCTACATGCCCAAAGATTTGTGGGCCAAGAATCAGCCGTTCAGTCAGAAAATCCCTTTGCAGAAACTCATGATCCTGAGTAAGTGTCACCCTCAAAATTCTTGAAGCACAGCAATGATGGTAATGACTCTCTCAAATTGCTGTATTTACTAAACATGTTGCAACTTCCCAAATGCTGTTATCAAGACTGCAGTGCTGATCTATATTTAGGAAAGTATATCCTCTAAGCTGTGCAGCTGTACTGCAGTCCAAAAGTTCTAAGCAGGCTGCACACCAGGCATGTAAAAATACAGGTACTGTGCACTGACTTAAACAAATAGGTTAGGCACTTCAGTAAAAAAAATTTACAGGCAACATTGCTCAGGAATAGGCTCGAAAATTTCCACTCTTTCCACGCTGGATCACTGCATAAAATAACGAGAAGACTGTCTTATCTGTCTAGACTGGATGTAAAACCAGAAAACCACCCAACTGTTAAAAAATAGTGCACTTTGAAATGTACAAAATATTGTCCATTACTTCAAGTTGCAACGAGGGTTGGGTGCGTTTCAGTAAATCACTATGAAAGTCAGACATCAGTGTTTGACACCATGACTGAAAGTATCTTACTTACAGCTTGAGGCACTGAGATTTTGTACAATTACAAGGTTTCCTCGGCCGTGAGCCAGATTCTGATGCTGATGACCTATGTAAAAGGGAGAATTGGAGACAGAAAGATTAAAGGAAAAGTTATCTGAACTGGCTGATGAATAATGATATTTCTTAAAGTAGGAATTGTGGTTAACAAAACAGGATTAATTTCAACCCCAAAATAATTTTGGGATTAAGACAGGTATGCAGATTCCTTTCCATAATGTACAGTTTTCTCAAACTGTTCTTTTCACCTTAATTTTGCTTAAAAATCTATTTGCAATGACTATAAAATTATGGAATTGCTTCCTCAACCACTGTGGCAACATTGATGATTAAAGCATGTGTTTCAGTAAAGAACTAACGCTGATGTTTTCTCAATAAAAAATTCATGAATTATAGATAGAAACGTCACATCAATTTTTGATACATCAAATGACCTGACTCAAGACCACAAATGCGAAGACCCTTTATAAATGCAGCTTATGTTAATTTAGAAGGGAAATAAATATCAAAACATTAAACTTATATCCTTAAATTTAATTTTATAAACCACTTGAGAGGAAAGAAAAGTTATGCTCTGCATGGCCAAAACCTTGCAAAATTTGTAAGGCTAGTGATACTGCTTTACCTAAAAGGTGATGAATACAGAAGGCCTAGTAGGCAGAAATATACCAGTTAATACAGGCATAGATCCATTTCCCATCAATGTACTACTGATTCAGAAACTGAAAAATAAGGGACCTCTGAAATGTAGGTTCAAGGTAGTCAACAGCAGAGCTCTTTGATCAGTGCTGGGACCATGGGTGCTCACAATTTACATTAATGATTAGACTTGGGGTGTCAAAGAAATCAGTTTCTAAGACTGTGATAACAACAGATTTGAGGGGGGTTGGGAAATAGCCTAGTCTGAAGTAATAAATTACAAGATAACAACTTGCATAATTAGCAAAATAATTTCAACACAAGTGTCAGGTATTATAATTTGATAAGAAAAATAAGGAAGTCATTTTATCAATGACTTGGAAATGGGGGCTGAAGGGTGGGTTAGTAAATTTGCATCTGACACCAAGATTGGTGGAGTAGTGGACAAGATGGAGGGCTCTTGCAGGCTGCAAAGAAACATTGATAGGATGCAGAGCTGGACCATAAAGTGGCAGATGGAGTTTAATCCTGATAAAGGGGAGGATAAACTTGAATATGGATTACAGGGTCAACGGCAGGGTTCTAAGGAAAGTGGAGGAACAGAGAGATCTTGGGGTTCATATCCACAGACCTCTGAAGGTTGTCATTCAAGTGGATAGAGCCGTGAAGGCTCATAGTGCGTCAGCGTTTATTAACAGGGGGTTTGAATTTAAGAGCTGTGGGGTTATGCTGCAACTATACCAGACGTTGGTGAGACCACATTTGGAATAGTGTGTTCAGTTCTGGGCACCTCACTATAAGTAGTATGTGGAAGCATTGGAGAGAGTGCAGAGGAGATTTACCAGGATGCTGACTGGTTTGGAGGGTGGGTCTTATGAGGAAAGGTCAAGGGAAGTGGGACTTATCTCTTTAGAGCAGAAGATGATGAGGGGCAACTTAGAGGCTTATAAAATGGTGAGAGGGATTGATAGAGTGGACGTGCAGAGACTATTTCCTCAGGTGGATGTAGCTGTTACTAAGGGGCATAAATATAAGGTTCATGGTGGGGGATATAGGAGGAATGTCTGAGGTAGATTCTTCACTCAGTGCTTGGGGTGTGGAATAGACTGCCCACTGTTGTAGGGGAGTTGGACACTTCAGGAACTTTCAGGCGGTTATTGGATAGGCACATGGAGCACACTAGAATTATAGTGAGTGGGGTAGCTTGATCTTGGAATTGGACACAGCTCGGCGCAACATTCTATGTTCTATTTTATTTGGGAGACGAAGAATCAAAATGGGATTGAGGAATAAAGAGGTATGGAAGTGCAAGTACATGGATCACTAAAAACAGAGACAAAGGCATAAAAAGCAGAATGCTAATGTAGCATTAGACTAGGGAGGAGAATGGGGTAAGAATGGAGCATAAATGCTGAAATGGACTGTTGAGCCAAACTGCCCATTTCTATACTGTGCATTTGCTGCAATTCTATGCAACTCTGCAAATATTACTTAAGCTAACATTAAGGTTTTTTAATGACTTACCCATTGATTGGTAGCTTTGCTTGAGTCTGAATATTTGATGTTCCAGAAAAGCCATTATTACTGGATATCGAAACATATGAGGTTTGCTGTAGCTAATGAAAGGAAAAGTTAAATAACTTGCATATTGTGTCATTTGGCACATCCGTTTACTAGCATTTCAAATATTCCATAATAGTTTAAAAAACTTGTAAACTTTTTAGTTGACCAAATATATTATCTATTCTATAGACTCTGGAGCTGTTCCCACAAATTGGAGAATGGCAAATGTAACCCCACTACTTTTGAGTGAAAAAGGAGAATTACGGGTCAGTTGGCCTGACATCAGTATTATAAAAGACACGGTAACAAAATGTTTGGAAAGCACTAAAGCTTGGACAAAGCCAGCATGACTTTATGAAAGGCAAATCATGCTGAACAAATCTGCTAGAATTTTTTGAGGATGCAACTGGTAGAATAGAAAAGGAAGAACCAATAGATGTGGTGCTTTCAGAAGGCTTTTGATAAGTTGCCTTATGAGAGGTCAGTGGGCAAAATTAAAGCGCCTGGGATAGAGGGTAATGCACTGGCATGGATTGAGACTAGGTTGACAACAGATGGGAATAAACAGATCTTTGCCCAAGTGGCAGGCAGTGGACTAGTTGGTTACCACAGGGATTAGTGCTTGAACCCAGCTATTGATATATATAAATGACAGATGAGGGAACCAAATGACATTTCTAACTTTACTGACAACACAAAACTGGGCAGAATTGAGCTTTGAGAAGGATGCAATGAGGCTTCGAAGTTACTTAAACAAGTTGAGAGAGTTGAGAAACACATGGCTGATGCAGTACAATGCAACTAAACGTGAAGTTATACATTTTGGTGTGAAAACTGAAAGGAGGAGTATCTCAATGGTGCTATATTGGGAAGTGTTGATGTACAAAGGGATCTGGGTCTTGTTGTACGCCAGTCAATGAAAGTGGAGAAGCAGGTACAGTAAGCAATTAGGGAGGCAAATGGTGTGTTGGCCTTCATTGCAAGAGGATTCAAGTTCAGAAGTAGGAATGTCTAACTGTAGTTAAGACAGAGTCTGGGTAAGATTACACTTGGAGTACTGTGTGCAGTTTTGCTCCCCTACCTAAGGAAGGTTATACTTGCTATAGAGGGCATGTGGCCAAGATTCATTAGGCCGATTCCAGGATTGGCAGGACCGTCCTATGAGAAGAGATTGGTTTGACTGGGCTTATATTGACTAGAGTTCAGAAGAGATTGTCACACATAAAATTCTAGCAGGGTTGAACAGACTAGATGCAGGGAGGATATTTCCCCTGGCTGGGGAATCTAGAACCAGGGAATCTCAGACATAGGGTAGACCATTTAAGACTGAGGCGAGGAGAAATTTCTTCACTCAGAGTAGTGAATGTATGAAATTCTCCACCACAGAAGGCTATAGAGGACAAGCCACTGAATGCATTCAAGGGATACAATTTTTTGTGATTTTAATGGCATCAAGAGATATAGGAAGAAAGCAGGAATATGGCGTTGAGAGAGAGGAACAGCCATGATTATACTGAATGGTGGAGCAGGCTCGAGGAGCCAAATGGCCTTTTCCTGCACCTAGTTTGAATGTTTCTATGAAGAATTACTTCAACATACTTGAAAAGAGAAACAAAATGAGGGTTTGAAAATAGATAAGTCCCCTGGGCCAGACGGGATTTACCCTAGGATTCTCTGGGAGGCAAGAGAGGCGATTGCAGAGCCTCTGGCTCTGATCTTCAGGTCGTCGTTGGTCACAGGTATAGTGCCGGAGGATTGGAGGATGGCGAATGTTGTCCCATTGTTTAAGAAGGGGAACAGAGACTTCCCTGGGAATTATAGACCGGTGAGTCTTACTTCTGTTGTGGGTAAGGTTTTAGAAAAAATTATTAGGGATAGGATTTATAGTTATTTGGAGAGTAATGAATTGATTGGAGATAGTCAGCATGGTTTTGTGGAGGCTAGGTCGTGCCTTACTAACCTTATTGAGTTTTTTGAGAAAGTGACCAAAGAGGTGGATGGGGGTAAGGCAGTTGACGTGGTATATATGGATTTTAGTAAGGCATTTGATAAGGTTCACCATGGAAGGCTTCTGCAGAAAATGCAGATGTATGGGATTGAGGGTGATTTAGGTAATTGGATCAGGAATTGGCTGGCGGATAGGAGACAGAGGGTGGTGGTTGATGGTAAGTATTCGTCATGGAGTTCAGTTACGAGCGGTGTGCCTCAGGGATCTGTTTTGGGGCCACTGCTGTTTGTAATTTTTATAAATGATCTAGATGAGGGTATAGTTGGGTGGATTAGTAAATTTGCTGATGACACCAAAGTTGGAGGTGTGGTAGATAGTGAGGAAGGGTGTCTTAGTTTACAGGGGGACTTGGACAAGTTGCAGAGCTGGGCCGAGAGGTGGCGGATGGAGTTTAATGTGGAAAAATGTGAGGTAATTCACTTTGGCAGGAATAACATGTGTGGAGTATAGGGCTAACGGTAGGACTCTGAATAGTGTGGATGAACAGAGGGATCTAGGTGTATGTGTACATAGATCCCTGAAAGTTGGGAATCAAGTAGATAGGGTTGTTAGGAAGGCATACGGTGTCTTGGCGTTTATTGGTAGGGGGATTGAATTTAGGAGCTGCAGCGTCATGTTGCAACTGTACAAGACTCTGGTGCGGCCGCACTTGGAGTATTGTGTGCAGTTCTGGTCCCTACATTATAGGAAGGATGTGGAGGCTTTGGAGAGGGTGCAGAGGAGGTTTACCAGGATGTTGCCTGGTATGGAGGGGAGGTCCTATGAGGAGACACTGAGGGATTTGAGGTTGTTTTCGTTAGAAAGAAGGCGGCTAAGAGGGGACCTTATTGAAACATATAAAATGATTAGAGATTTAGATAGGGTGGACAGTGATAGCCTTTTTCCTCGGATGGAGAAAGGTAGCACGAGGGGGCATAGCTTTAAATTAAGGGGTGGTAGTTACAGGACGGATGTCAGGGGTAGGTTCTTTACCCAGAGGGTGCTGAGGGATTGGAATGCTCTGCCTGCTGCAGTTGTAAATGCGCCTAGTTTGGGGGTGTTTAAGAGATCCGTGGATAGGTTTATGGATGGAAAGGATTTGGTTTAGGTTAGAGGGTCATTGCTTTTTAACTGGTCGGCGCAACATCATGGGCCGAAGGGCCTGTTCTGCGCTGTAATGTTCTATGTTCTATGAAATATTTTTCAGTTTTCTCCTAAGTTTAAAATGGGCATCATCATGTATTAATCAAAGCAACTATTCAGCTGCTGTAAAGATCACTGCGTTCCCCATGACTTTCCACGACAAGCAGTCAATAACTAGGTAGTGTTGAGAAACCTGAATAATGTTTCCTTTCTATAAAACAGAGGGATTAATGCTATTTGTAGCATCACAATTTCTCTCTTTGCTGAGGTCAGCAGTGAAACCTGGGATATTTTGGGCTTTGATAAACATTAGAATGAGCACTTATAAATTTGGGCATCATTCATTTGCATGCATTTCAATAACAGAGAATGGAATCCTGATCCAGCCGGTCAATGTAACTTGTCTACCAAGAATGAAAGAAATAATCAATTTATATTTTCATGATTTCAGGACATTCAATGGCACTTCACTGCCAACGAAATTACTTTAGACATGTTGGAATGGGGGGGGTGGGAATTGGGGAGCTATTTGTTAACAATTGTTACACCTGAGCTGCTCAAACATTATACGTGCTAACGATTGAAGAGTTTACAGGATTAGTCAAGATGTTCCACAGCAATTTCTAGAAATACTGTTGTGTAGACTGAACTTAAGTTATCTTCAAGCTTAAATGAGATCAATAGTTTTAGGTAAATACTGGAATATTGCAGGTGCAATCTTTCACCAATACTGATGAAGCATCTTACCTGAAATACACTCTTCACAGATGCTAATAATATATACATAATTCCATTATTTAAGGAAAAAGAACAAGTTTAAAAAAACCCAGCAAATCTGAAACAAAGGCATTTATGGAGACAGAAAAACTGAAAATTCTGTAATCATGAGGTGCAATCAATGGCATGATGATATTCTAATTGAAATGTGTTGATTATCACAGCATGATAACCAGTGCTTGGTGTATGAACTAACATCTTACGTTGTTTTCAAGGCAAGGACAAGTATCAACAGGGAGCAAAAGCCATTGTTCTCCTGATCACAGATACACAATACCAAGAAAAATATAAATAATTAGAGAATCATGATTACAAATATAGCCAATGGCTGCTTTTATACCATACAAAACCAATGCTCCTTCCATTTGGGCATGACCTTCAACAAGCCTTAATAGGTTTAATTTCCATTTGCAGTACATTGCATGATATAGTGGAATCCAAAAGTGCTGGAACAGAATCTTATGTAGCGTGACAGCAGCTTGAGTTTCAAAAACAAAAAATTAAATTAAGTTGCACTGATCTTATTTTATGAAAGCAGCTCCATTTCTGAAAGTCCGAGCAAAATAATTCTTCCACTTGCCTGTGTAACGTATTGAGCTGGGACAACCGCATAGCCCATGCTGCCAGTTCCAGGTGCTGGTGCCAGAACTGTGCCTGGTGGGAGATTTGTTAAATTAGGTTGGATCTGTGGCAGTGCAGTTGCAGGCATAATGAGTCTCTGTTGGGGCTGGCTGGTGGTGACTATTTGTGCAGTGCTGCCGATGGGTTTAGGAACCACCTAAAGCCAGAAGTTTAAAAAAAACAAGTGTCTTAAAAGTTTGAATATTAGCCACTGAGAAATAGAAAGTTATGTTTGGGTTGTACACAAACACAAAAGCATTCTTTTTAAATCACGAATTAGCTTAATCCGAGTTCAAATTGCCCGAATTAAAGGAAACTTCAGCAAGGGACAAAGAACTCTCATTTTGGGAGAGGTTTGCAATAACCGTTAAAGATTACGTCTCATTACTTCATAGGCTAAAAACTGTGCAAACTGGAGGGAAAGGGGAAGGCTTTTCAGGCTGAAAGAAAATAGAGTGCTGCCTCCCATGGGATTGCAATTATTGACATAGACTTGGGTATAATTTCAAACTTTACAGATGACATGAAAATTGGAATAGCTAGATAGAAACTCAAAATTCAGTAGGACGTGCACGAACTGATGAAAGGTGCAGACACACAGCAAATGAAACTAACAGAGTGAAATGATTTTGTCCAGAAGTATGGGAACAGACATTATAAACTAAATTATATGATCTTAAAGGGTGCAGGAACAGATGTGGGTTAATATGCATAAATCTTTTACCCTTGGCCTTGTAAACCAAAACAGAAAATACAAAAGCAATGAAGTTATGGTAAATCTTTATAAATTGATGGTTAGGACCCAGCTGGAGTACTGTGGCCAATTCCAGGCACCACACTTTTGTATGGATGTCAAGACCTTGGGCAGGGTGCAGAAACAATTTACTAGAATGATCAGGAATGAAAGGTTTCCACTATGTAGAGTGACTAGACAAAGGGTTATTCTCCTCAGGACAGAAAATGTTAGGGAGATTTTTAAGAATTGTTGAAAATCGCAAAAACTTTAATGGAATAAATAAGTTAAAACTGCTACTAGTGGCAAAAAGGTAATGACGAGAGGATACAGATTTTAAATGAATGGCAAAAGAACAAGAGGATGAAAGTAACATGGCACTGGAAAAAATGCTCTACAAAGAAATACTGGTATAGTACACCTGTATAATGATATAAATTTATGGTTAACATCTTAACTCTGTTGTGTTTAAAATGTTGGGTCAAACAAAACAGTCACCATTTTCCAAAACCTCATTAAACTCGTGAACAGTTATTGGAATTGCAGTTTCAGTGACATGGCTGACAGCACTGTAGATGGCTGTGTTCTCAGCCCCCTACTATACTCCTTATGCACCTATGACTGTGTAGCCAAATTCCCCTCCAATTCGATTTTGAAGTTTGCTGACGGCACCACCGTAGTGGATCAGATCTCGAACAATAACGAGACAGAGTACAAGAACGAGAAAGAATCTGGTGAACTGATGCAGCAACAATAATCTCTCCCTCCATGTCAACAAAATGAAGGAGATTTTCATCAACTTCAGGAAGCGTAAAGGAGAACATGCCCCTGCCTTCATCAATGGGGATGAAGTAGAAAGGGTCAAGAGCTTCAAGTTTTTAGGTATACAGATTACCAACAACCTGTCCTGGTCCCCCATGCTGACACTACAGTTAAGAAAGCCCACCAGAAGACTAAGGAAATTTGGCATGTCAGCTACGACTCTCACCAACTTTTACAGATGCACCATAGAAAGCACTCTTTCTGGTTATATCACAGCTTGGTATGACTCCTGCTCTGCCCAAGACCGCAAGGAATTACAAAAGGTCGTGAATGTAGCCCAAACCATCACGGAAACCAGTCTCCTATCCACTGACTCTGTCTACCCTTCCCACTCCCTCAGCAAAACAGCAGCATAATTAAGGATCCCACATACCCCAGTCATTCTCTCTTCCACCTTCTTCCATCAAGAAGGAGATACAAAAGTCTGAGGTCACATACCAACCAACTCAAGAATAGCTTCTGCTGCTGTCAGGCTTTTGAATGGACTTGCCTTGCATCAAGTTGACCTTTCTCGACACACTATGACTGTAACACTACATTCTGCACTCTCATTTCCTTCTCTATGCTTTGCCTGTATAGCGCGCAAGGAGAAATACTTTTCACTCTAACACACGTGACAATAATAAATCAAATCAAATATGAATGTACTAACTTATTACTCACATTTTTTATGCCCTGTGCTGGCGCAATTGGGACAGACATTCGAACTTGTGGATTCAGTACTACCGTCTTGGCTGTTCAAAGGAGACAAAAATGTGTTACAGAACAGGAAAAGGTGGAAAGATTACTTTAAATATAACTTTGCAGAACACAACATCTGATCCTCACTAAAAAGCTATGAAATCATATATTGCTCTGAATATAATTTATAATTACTGGCAATATAGAGTACAAGCATTTTCTATATCATTGGAAAACATATTTTGAAAACTGCTAGGAGTTTGAACACTCACAGGATTAAAATGTTTTTAAAAAAAGTAAAGTTGCTCTGGTTCATCACCAGATGCTTTGTGTAAAGAAAACAAAAACTATTTACAATCCTGTTCAACTATGGGTCCAGAGAATTGGTAAAAATTTCATATACACCCATTGGGAAAGTGTAGATGAGACAATCCATTCAGACATCCATGCTTCCCTTTCCATGCAAATCTATAGGACCTTCATTGTAACATAAGAACATAAGAAATAGGAGCAGGAGTAGGCCATCTAGTCCTTCGAGCCTGCCCCGCCATTCAATAAGATCATGGCTGATCTGTCGTGGCTCAGTTCCACATTCCCGCCCTCTCCCCATAACCCTTAATCCCCTCTCTTATCAAAAACCCATCAACCCGTGTTTTAAAAATACTTAGCAAGGTAGCCTCCACCACTTCAATGGGCAGAGCATTCCAGAGATTCACCACCCTTTGAGTGAAGAAGTTCCTCCTCAACTCCGTTCTAAACCGCTCCCCCTTTATCTTGAGGCTGTGCCCCCTAGTCCTACTGTCCTTTCTGAGCAGGAAGAGTCTCTCCGCCTCTATCCTATCCATCCCATTCATCATCTTATACGTCTCAATGAGATCTCCCCTCATTCTTCTAAACTCTAACGACTACAAGCCTAGTTTATTCAGCCTCTCCTCATAGCTCAACCCCCTCAACTCCGGCATTAGCCTAGTAAACCTCCTCTGCACTCTCTCCAAGGCCAAAATATCCTTGCGTAAGTACGGCGCCCAAAATTGCACACAGTACTCCAGCTGCAGCCTCACCAATGCCCTATACAGCCGCAGCAAGACCTCCCTACTTTTATATTCAATCCCCCTCGCTATGAAGGCCAGCATCCCATTCGTCTTCCTGACCACCTGCTGCACCTGCAAGCTGGGTTTTTGTGACTCATGCACAAGGACCCCGATGTCCCTCTGCACTGTCGCCTGCTGCAGTTTTTCGCCACGTAAGTAATAATCCTTCCTACCATCATTCCTACCAAAGTGGACCACCTCGCACTTGCCAACATTAAATTCCATTTGCCAGTTCCTGGCCCATTCGCCCAGCCTATCTAGATCCTTCTGCAAACTCTCCACACCCTCCGCACCATTTGCCATTCCACCAATCTTGGTGTCATCAGCAAATTTCGACACCATACACTCGGTTCCCTCCTCCAGATCATCTATATAAATGGTAAATAGCTGAGGCCCCAGCACCGACCCCTGGGGCACTCCACTAGTCACCAAACGCCAATCTGAATAGCACCCATTGACCCCCACTCTCTGCCTCCTATTTGACAACCAATCCTCTATCCACTTAACACCCTACCCCCAACTCCATGTCCCCTGACCTTCTGCAATAACCTCTTGTGAGGTACTTTGTCAGACGCCTTCTGAAAATCCAGAAAGACCACATCCACCGGCTCTCCTCTATCCACCGCCCTAGACACATCCTCATAGAACTCCAGTAAATTTGTCAGACACAACTTGCCTTTAACGAAACCGTGCTGCGTCTGCTCTATCAAGCAATTCCCCTCAAGATGCCTCGCTATTTCCTCCTTGATGACGGATTCTAACATTTTACCTACAACAGACGTTAAACTAACCGGCCTATAATTCCCTGCCTTTTGCCTGGCACCCTTCTTAAACAACGGCTTAACATTAGCCGTTTTCCAATCTTCCGGCACTTCCCCGGAATCCAGCAACGTCTGGAAAATAACCACCAAGGCATCCACTATCACCTTCGCCATTTCTTTCAGAACCCTCGGATGCATTCCATCCAGTCCTGGCGACTTGTCCACAATCAGCCCCTCCAGTCTGTCGAGCACCGCCTCTCTAGTAACAGTAATGTCATTAAGACCCTCCAGTCCTACCACCTTTCCATCTCTAACACCCGGCAAATTATTCATGTCCTCTTCCGTGAAGACCGAAACAAAAAAGTTATTCAAGACCTCAGCCATATCCCCATCCCCTACCACTAAGTCCCCCTTCTCATCCCCTAAGGGAGCAATGTTCACCCTAGCCAGCCTCTTCCTTTTTATATATTTATAAAAACTCTTGCTATCCTTTTTTATATTAAGCGCTTGCCCAGCTTCATAGTTTCTCCTACCCTTCTTTATCAAATTCTTTGTCAATCTTTGTTGACATTTAAACCTCTCCCAATCCTCTTCTCGCCCACTACTCTTAGCTACTCTAAACGCCTCCGCTTTTAATTTAACACTTTCCTTCACCTCCTTCGTTATCCACGGCTTATTACTTCTCCTCCTACGGTCCTTTTTGACCATCGGAATAAATTTCTGCTGAGCACCAAGAAAGATCTCCTTAAAGATCCTCCACTGCTCCTCAGCAGACCTACCTTCCAACGTGCTCCCCCAGTCCACATTCGCCAATTCTTCTCTCATCCTACCGTACTCCCCTCTGTTCAAACAAAGGACGCGTGTCCAGGAACCCACTTTCTCCTCCTCCACCTGCACCAGAAACTCCACCATACAATGATCACTCTCCCCAAGAGGATCCTTCACCGCAAGGTCCAAGATAGCTCGCTCCCTCGTCGGCTCCAACACACACTGTTCAAGGAAACTATCCCGGCAGCGTTCCAAGAACTCCTCCTCGAGCCCACCGCATCCAACATGGGTTGACCAATCAATATGTAGATTGAAATCCCCCATAATTACGGCCGTCCCATTCCTGCACCCAACTGCCCCTTGAACGAACTCATGACCTTGCCTTCCATTTTCCTTGCCCCGATTTAATTTCACATGCTCAGGAATAACTTTTTAAAATTCACTTTGCATCTTCCACATTTCTATAAATGTCTCCTATTATTCACCCCTTCTCAGGATTGAAAGGCTGACCTTTTCATTTAACTCTATCTTGACAGAAGAATCAGCCTTGCTGGTCTTCTTGATAATGCTTTTCTGGACTTGTGCTTCAATGACCAAAATGAATGCAGTACTCAAAATATGGCCTGATCAGAGCAGTGTATGACATCTCAGTTTTATGCTTTTGTATTTGGCAATATAGCTCAGTATTCATAAATAGAAGTGTGAAATGCAGATAGAAACTTGAAGGTTAGAAAGTAGAGGATATTAACACATCTTTCTTGGGCTGGAAGGATGCGGCGTCAGTGTTCAAAACAATGCACTTTTATGGACTGGGCCATTATTGTCCAAAAATCAATATTTAAAATTCATGTGATAAATTTGAATGACTAAAAATTAACTTTTACAATCGTGGAGTTTCATTACTTCAGATTTTAAAAATTGTTGACAATCTTGAAAAAATAAAAATGCAATTAATTTAAAATGTTTTCTTTTTTATCTCAATCTCGTTCATAAAATCAGAGTGTTCCTACAGCACAGAAAAAGTCCATTTGGCCCATCAAGGTCGTATCAACAACAATCCCACCCAGGCCCTAACCCCATAATCCCACATATTTACCCTGCTAATTTCCCTGACACTAAGGAGCAATTGTGCATGGCCAATCTACCTAACCTGCACATCTTTGGACTGTGGAATTTTTGAAACTTTGGAATTTCCTTCTGTTTCATTTTCTTTACATTGTGTTAAATAATACGGTACATCCCTTTTCAGAATTGGTGCTGCACATTAACAATTCTTTAACCAGGCTGGTTAGGTCACAGTTACTTGTCTATTCACACAGGTCCCAAGTCACCTCTCAAAGGTGCAGTGTGCTAAATTATCTCTCTTCTATGCAAATTCCAGAACTAATGTAGAGTGAGGTTTGAGTGTTGTCAGAATATATGTGGAAGTGATCAACATGTCTGTGCATGACATCATCAAGGGCAATCAAGTAGGTGAAAGGGAAAAAGCAAATAAGGGGCACCTGAGGCAACATTGCAAAGTCAGAAAGTGTTATTTCTGAAGATATTTACCTATGATAAGCTTATGCAAATGGAAGCAAGCAGGGCTTTCCAACTGAGATGGGCTGTGAGGCCAGGATGGAGACTGCACAAAGACTGTGTCGAGGACAAGAATAATGTGCTACAGTCATAATGTGTGGCATTTATGATTTGGATTAGAGTTGTTTCAGTGCATTGACTGGGTTAGAAACATGATTAGAGACTTAAATGCATTCAGTTTTGAAAGTTAGATTGATATAGCTGTCGCACATGAAAGCTTGACTGAATTCCAAACCTACTAATGGATTGAATTCAGCTGGGGTTATTTATGCAGCTGCTCAGAACTGTTGAGATTGTTCATCTTGATAGTTTTATGACCACCAAATATAATTTTTAAATGGTTTCTGAATGACTTTACACATTCACAAACATCAAGACTTCCCAATATTATAAAAGTTCTGTACATAAGCGATATTGGGGGGAGTGGAAATAGGCAGGTGGGTGAATGGGCATGAGAGGGGTGAAGGGGTAGGAGTGAGGGTTGAGGAGACTCTCATCCACAGACTGGACCAATATCCAAGTGAAAGGAGACAGGCCTAACCTGGCTGCCATGGAATCCATCAACCTGTTTCCTCCTTTGACCTACTGCCATAGATGGCAAGCCCAACTCCACACCCACTACTCCCTTCCACCATGAAAATAGCATCAGCAGGAAGAAATAGCGTGATATTAGGAAATCTCCAAAGTCCCATTTCCAGCCTCAAAGATGAAAAGCAAACCACAAAAGTTTTCATACATTTTAAAAATTTATTTTCTAGTAGAAAAACGTTTGCATCAAAATTACTAAAAATATGAGACATATCTTCATGAGCTCTCTGGCTGAAGTTATGTCCTTGATGGATATGTGCAAACACAGTAAAAATCCTAAGGCAAAGTGTTGTGCCCGTTTTAAAGCTATTGCTAAGGTGATGAGGCAGGCCCAATTCTACCTCAGCAGAATGGGGATTGAACTAGAAATATATGGGCCAATAAATGAATTTACAGATGAAATATTCACTCCTCACCTAGAACTATGATTACTCCTTGTAAAGTTACCACTAACCTCTTCCCAAATCTTGTACCTGTTGTACCATTGGTTGGAAAGATTTTGTTCTCAATAGACACCAAACAATTCCAAGATCAGAAAATTGACATTTCAGAAATATTTTAATATTGATTATTAAACCCCATGACACAAAGGAATTCCAGTAAGTACATTTTTTGTTGCTCAAACCTTGTGATAATGGTTGTGTGTTGGTGCTGGAGCTGACTGCCTGAGGGGAACTGCTGGCCGTCGTTGCAGTAACTAGGCGCACGTAATGAAACTTGCTGCCTGGTACTTGAATCTGCTGAACGTTGGGTGGTGTTGCCAGAGGAATGATGGTTTTGAACTGGGTGGCATTCACTGTTCCCATTGTTAATGTTTGGGCAGCTGGTTTCACTGTCTGCTCAGGAAGTCCACAGATAATGTTCAGTTAAAAACAGATCATGGTATACTTTATAAACTAGAATTTTCAAAACTGACAAAACAATTGCATTACCTGAAAATCTTTAAAGAGGGTTACTTACCAGGCCATTTCAAAAAAAGACTTTCAAAAATCGTATAATTTGTGCAATTAAATAAATTTACTTTTCTGCTTCAGCTTTAAAAGTGCTTTTGCATTTAACCTCAGCACCAGCAGGTCTCATGGCACTGCTTATTCGCCATTCAGAAAATAATCAGCATAACCAAAGTTTGGCAGTGAAATCATTGCAGAAAATGACAATATGCACAGCTTTCTATATATAATTAGAAAATGTCCCATGCAAACAGATGTGGTGAAGGGAAATAATTGTGGTATTAGGTGAAATGAGATTGAAGGATTGGGGGAACATTTGGAGAAACACAATACACAGAATATAATTCAGCCCCAATTTTAAGGTGATACATTGACATAATTTGCAGTTGCAGATAAACTTGCAATAATTTTGGAAGCAGAAACATAGAGATGGTTGGATTGGATGAGTAATGGTGAGACAAAAAATTCTACGGCATCAGTGTTGGTCCCATTATAAACATGAACATACTATGAACATAGAAATTTATGAAATTATGAAACTTATGAAGCTAATGCAAGTGACTAGAATGTCAATGGGAACTAAGTTGTTACATACAGGAAGTGTGTACAGAACAAATTTAATACATTACAAATTGCAGGAGTTACAATGTTTACGACAGTTATCCGGAATTGCAATTAACATATATACAATACAATGCTTGATATTTGGGTTTAGGAGTACAAGAAAAGTAATTGATCTATTAAGTTTGCTCTTCCTACAAAATCACTGTAGTGGTTTTTTCCAAATTCATATAAAAAATTGTAGCAAGTTATGCTCAAACCATAACAGTCATATTTCCATTACTAACATGCATTTATAGAGTGCCTTCAACACAGTAAAAATCCTAAGGCACTTCAAAACCTAGAAACTGATTGAAATAGGACAGTAGCTGAAAGTATGGTTTAAAATCTCAGGTTTGAGGAAGTTTTTAAAGGATGGGGATAGTGAGTGAAGGGAGCAGCTTTAGGAATCCAGCAAAACAAGAAAGGGAAAAAAAGCACATCCAACAAGGGCTGAAGGACTTGAAGGTTATAAAACCATTGAGTACCAATTTCCAAAATTGCTTATACCAACAAAATAGCTTTCTTAGCTGTTTAGGCTAAAATGATAGAAGAGAACAGTAGAACGTGGCCTAGATTATTCCACTTCTAAATACAGATGGCACTGTAATCAAGAAACATGACGGTAGAGCTTAAACTACAAAATGTTTATGGTTTTGTACTGCTGCAAGATCAAATAGTGGGCGTTTTCTGTGGGGTACATGGAGTCCTGCTGTTTGACCCTCCTCTGTTGCAGAGGGCTTCATTTGAAGTTTGTCAACAACTGGATATTCAACCAGCAAAGTTAGTGTTTGAACACGTATCCAGCTTCTCCCCAAATAGCAACTCAGCCATATATGGCTAAAACACTTCAGCAGGGTAGAATGATTAAACATGTCTACTTTTGTTTCTTGACCACGTGACTTTCATCTCTATCAGTTAATTATTTTCTCTTTCTCTGCTGACATTTCATTCTGCACCAGCTAAACTGCATTGAGTTTTGTTCTCTTTTTCAGCTCATTTATTTTTCATGTTTCTCTCTCTTCAAAAACATTTTTTGTTACAACTGTGACCAGATAGCAACACCAGTTTCAGAACTCAGGTAATCTAATGAAATAGAAATAATAGCACTGGGGTACAAAGCAGCTGGAGTTTGGTGGGAAGGATGGAGTAATAGGTTTAGTAGTAAGTTAGACAGTCTGGTCACTTCCAGCTACTGGATTTCCATAATCCAGGGAGGCTGCAGTGTTATCATCCTCAACACAAGCCCAACGTAGGCTCCTTTTTTAAAAATGCTAACACAAAGTTGTTGCTCATGCTTCAAAATAGGTGCGCAAGCCCATCTGCAAGTCCTTGAAGCTATGGAGAGAAGTCATTTCTAAAACAAAAATCATGCTGACTGAAAATCTGATCTGTTAGAAAAATTAAACAGCTAGTGTTCACACCCACTTCTAAGAATTCAGCTTTCCCCTCAAATCGGGCCCTATATTATGGATTGAAAAAGAGTCTGAGAAACATTCACCTGTGGTTTACTAATGAGGTTAAGGATCGCATTAGATTAAAAGAAGCTTACTTTGAAAAGAATGGAATGAGACTGAGGTATGGGAGTGTTTTAGAAACAGCAAAAGGTTTTAGGGTGAGATGACCCTTAATCAGAACTGAAGATATTTCAAAACGCAAGAGATTTTAACGCTGTGTAAAGTGGGACGAGAGGACAGATGAAACAAAAGAGGTCTGTGATAGCAAGCAATATTAAAACAGCAAAATACTACATGCTGCAAGAGCCAAATGGATATAGTAAATAAACAAAAGTCGCGTCCAAATGAGACATCATCAGCTACATAGCAGCTGCCTGAATACAACATGAATAGGTAAAGAAAGGAACATGATAAGACTAAACCTGCAAATTGAAAATTAAAAACAGATGTTCTGTGTGTTCAAGGAACAGCACCGTATTTTTCAACTTTTAGACTTCAATATTGAGTACAATTTAACTTTTGTCTTCATCCTGTTCCATGCGTTTTTTTTCCCTTTTGACTATGATGGAAGAAAATCTGCTATCCTTACCTCGCCTATGGCTACATGCCCACAGAAACATGATTAACTCTTAAGTGCCCTCCAATGGCCTAGAACGCCACTCAGTTGTATGAAAGCACTACACAGCGTAGGCCAAAGAGAGAGCTTGAGAGCTAACCTTATTTGGAGACTTCAGTGGTGAGATAGCAATCTTGTTGGCTGTCTGTTGTGCTGCAGAGGTGAGATTGGACCCAATAGTACCACCTTCAGAAATGGTGATAGTATTTGGGGCAGTTCCAAGTGCATTCTGAGGAAGAACTCTACCTGCAAAATATCACAAAACCAAAAGTAAATAGATTTGAATACTTGTATACATATTCTGTAGGATAAAGTTCACGTTAAAAAAAATTGATGAATCAGAGAACACTGGTAGAATGACCTGTTATAAGGTTCTTGTTGTGGACGGGTTTGGCAATGATGAATTTTGTGATCATTGATCCCGCAGAAGTAGGTGTGCACTTCTTGGCAATCTGCAAAACACATGAACTTCTGTAAATAGCAGAGTAGCAGACTTTAGGCAAAATTCAGAGTTCAATTATGTCACTGAATTCCAATATGCCTCACTACCACATGGCACTGGACAGTTGGAAACCTCCTCTACTCCCCCCTAACCCCCTCAAAAGTAATGGATATAGATCTGGCACAATTCAAAATGTATTTAAGATTCTCTAGAATATTTGTTTGATTTCTTCAATATCAATTTTTCTCCCGTTTGACTTATTGTTCAATTTAGTTCATTTGTGTTCTTTTGACAGATATCTTTGATTAAAAGTAGACAGAAATCCTACCAGGACAATTGACAAGGGAGGAGACAATAAATTTGAGCAAAAGATTTGTGAAAATAGTTGGAACACAGAAAGAACAATGACTTTCTGCAGTAAATCGGTATGGGGATGGAGGAGAAAGGGAGGAATTCAATACATGCTTCATGTAAGAAGATTCAAGCTGCATGTTAATTTAGCCTAAAAAAAGTGATTTTTTAAAATTTGTGTCACAAGTAGCATTAATACTGCAATGAAGTTACTGTGAAAATCCCCATGTCACCACACCGGCACCTATTTGGGTACGCTAAGGGAAAATTTAGCACGACCAATGCATCTAACCAGCACGTCTTTCGGAATGTGGGAGGAAACCCATGCAGACACGCGGAGAATTTGCAAACTCTGCACAGTGACCCAAGCAGGGAATCGTACCCAGGTCCCTGGCACTGTGAGCAGTGCTAACTACTATGCCATGATCCATAATTGCTGAACCTTCAGTCCAACCAATGTATGCTGGCCTCAAATCCAAACAAACTTTTCATATATTGATGAAATGCGTAACGCAAGTAAATGAAATAATGTAATTCTTTTGAATATAATAGAACCTTCAGTATTCATAGTCTACCAGAATGAGCGTGTGTGTAACCTAAGCTAATATCGTCTCATTGCACTGTGCCTAACATTAACCTCCTCTGTCCAATACAAATCAATCTCAGCCTATAAGACTCAATTCAAACATTGTCTGCACTAGCCCTTATTTCTAACTAACATGTTGCTATGCTATGTAAGCATTGCCAAATGTTATGCTTCTTCCCAATCTGCTTATTTGCTTTCAGTGGTAAAATTAAGTTTCACTGTTTAGTCATTCAAGTTCTTCAAACATCTCAAAAGACATTACATTGAATAGTAAATCCAACATGATGGAAATGATGTGGGCCCCACTAGAACCACTTATCTCCAGACTTCATTCCAGCCTTGGGCCAAACATGGACAAAAAAGTTGAATTACTGAGCCTTGGCAAGGGTGACTGCTCTTCACATCAAGATAACATTTGACCGAGTGCAGTATTAAAGAGCCCTAAATAGAAAAACTGAAGTCAATGAGAATTGTGTGTGGTGTGCACACGGTATGTGTGCACTGTGTGTGGTTCCTCAGGGTAGTGTCTTGTGGCCCAATCATCTCTAGCTGCTTCATCAGTGATCTTTGCTCCAGCAGTACAGACTGCAATCAGTAAGGATAGGCAACACCACCACCTCCATGATCATCATCAACACCAGTGCCCCACAAGGCTGTGTCCTCCTTCCCCTACCATACTCCTTACACACGTGACTGGGGCAAAATTCCCTTTCAACTCAATTTTCAAGTTTGCTGATGACATCATTGTAGTGGGTCGGATCACAAACAATGATGAGGCACAGTACAGGAAACAGTTAGAGAATCTGGTGAACTGGTGTGACAACAATAATCTATCCCTCAATGTCAACAAAATGAAGGAGATAGTCATCGACTTCAGGAAGCATAGTGGAGAACATGCCCCAGTTTACCTCAATGGGGACAAAGTAGAAATGATCAAAAGCTTCAAGTTTTTAGGTGTCCAGATCGCCAACCACCTGTCCTGGTCCCCCTCCCATGCCGACACTATCGTTATGAAAGCTCACCAATGCCTCTACTTTCTTTGAAGACCAAGGAAATTTGGCATGTCTGCTACGACTCTTACCAACTTTTACAGATGCACCATAGAAAGTATTCTTTCTGCTGTATCACAGCTTGGTATGACTACTGCTCTGACCAAGACTGCCAGAAACTACAAAGGGTCATGAATGAAGCCCAGTCCATCACGCAAACCACCCTCCTATTCATTGGCCATCTAAGCTTTTTGCTGCCTCAGAAAAGCAGCCAGCAAAATCAAGGACCCCATGCACCCCAGACATTCTCTCTTCCACCGGGAGTCTGCAATCATGTACCAACCAACTCAAGATCAGCTTCTTCCCTGCTGCCATCAGATTTCTGAATCTATCTTGCAGTAAATTGATCGTTTCCTACTCCGTGGCTATGATTGTAATACTACATCTGCGCTCTCTCCTTTCCTTCTTCACGAATGGTATAAATTTGTCTGTATAGCATGCAAAAAACAATACTAATACACATGACAATAATAAAATCAAATCAAAATCATTAGGCCAGAAGTGAGGATGTCCACTGATGAAGCAAATTCATCTCAAATTGCAACTATTTGAAGCAACGAAACAGAAATTGCAGGGCTAGAAAGATCATCTCCCTTTCTCCACAATTGACAACATATCTTCAACTGTCATAGCTGTACATTCCAGTATTCCATCCCAAGCTTATTCATCTTTCAAACCCCCTTTTCTTTCTTAAAAGCCACCCATTTGATCTATTTTTTTGCTGCCACTCTAACATCTCCTCCTGTGGGTTTACATCCATGACGCACCTTGGAATTCTCCTGCACATTAATTTTGCAATACAAATGGAAGTTGTTCTGAAAATGCTGCATTTTATTTTTTTTTATACCTGCAGAAAGCTTTGCACACACTTTCTAAATATGAGTCAACGTACTCTGCAAGGGTTGTCTGTCAGAGGTTAGAAGAGGAAATCCTCCAGCGTATATCAATACTCACAGGGTGAACACAACCCTAACATCCTATACACTGATCAGCTCAAAATATCTGTGATATTACTGACACTATATTCACATTTCTCTTCATCATTCAAAATTAGTTTACCACTACTCATAATCACTTGTTTCAAATAGTCATAGTAAACTTTAAATGTAGTTACTGACAATGTAATTTCAATGTAAATGAAATGGAATTACTTCACAAGATTAAAATTCTGATAGCCAACTAAATTTTCAGGCTTAGCTAATATACAGGCAATAGAGACTCTGATTTGCGAGACACTAGTATTTCTTGCAGGCCTAAAACTGCTAAAAGATTGGAAACAGATTATTCAAAAAAAGTGACAGAACAGACACAGGCAACCACAGGGTCATGAGTCATACTTCAATTTTGTGCAAATTAAAGGAACTGACAGGAGTAAACTTGAGGAACATTAGTACATTATATAAATCTGTATTAACTGCTGTTAATTAAAGAACATCCTGCTGGAATAACCCACTCTGATTGAGGAGGTGACAACCCAGTCACCTATAGCAAATCCCATAACATTGGCTTCCAAAATATATTTTGTGAATGACGCTGAAGTTGTCTAAGGTGAAGTTTAAAGAAGCCCAAGAATATTTTTGGAAGACTTTATGTTCCATGTGTATTGTGAATGCAAAGCAGCAATCAATAAAGCTATTTGATGATTGGCTGAACTATTTTGTCAAAATTTAGGATGCAGAGGAAATCACATCAAACCTGCAATGTTCTATTCAGACAACACCAAATATAAGTCCAGTTCTGGTTGCTGAGCAACAAGAGATATTCAGATGTCAAAGGTATTGCAAAGAGCCATGAGGCTGATCCCTCATCAGGAATACGATCACTATTAAATGGTAGAGAACCCTGGATTAAGTCTAAAAATAGACATTGAAAACATGATCTTAGAGTTATATAAAAATAGCATGCAAGTTGTTAATCATGAATTTTAATTTAAATTAAATAGTGACACATGAACAGAGGGAAACAAATTAAAACTGATAAAAACCAATGTTAAGACTGATATAGGAGGGCTTTTTACTTCAGAATTAATGGTCACATGGAATTAGTTTCTGTTCATAGCGTAGGCAAAGACACTGGAATCAAACAACTGAAAGCAGCAATGAAATTTTAAAAAATAAACTGATTTTTTTAAAATGTCAAGGGATGCGAGCGTTGCTGGCAAATTAAAAAGTTGCGTTTTATAATCAATCGTTCTAAGTTTATTGAAAGAAGCCTGATTAAAGTCCCTTTTATTTTGAGTCTAACAACAGTGAAGGTAAATGATTGGTCATTCTAAACAAGTCATTTAATTTTTTAAACTAATGGTGCAACCTGTAGCATAGTGGGCCTACTAAAAACTAATCCAGAGTCAGGGGGGCTGTGGGGCAAGAAAAAGGGAAATAGCAAGATAGGGAGATAAATTAGCAAAACAGAGAAAAGCAGGGAGAAAGGACAATATTCTGATGCTGCTAAGTCATGGCCTATGACCCACTAGATGGGTACAGCTCATAGCATGGCTGAATAAAAGCAACAATACATACTCACAATATACAGTTCACTATTGACAATGTCACACAAGGTTTTCCTATGCTGACACCTACAGGTCTGTCAGTCATTCAATAACCTCACCAACTACACAATCTATAAAGTTTCAGTATAATGACTGAATCTTTTTAGAAACAGCTCACTTACCTGGTTGTGTGTAGACTGAGCTGATGTATTAAGAGATGGGTTTCCAGAAGCCAACACATTTGATACACCAGTTACTGCTTTTCCCTCAACTATTCCACCAAGTGTAACCACCTTAATTTGTTTCTGTACCTGTGGATCCATAGATTGTAACTGAGATGAGACTTGAAGGTGGGCTGCTTGACTTGATGGTAACGAAAGTACAATGGACTGTCGAGACTTTCCGAGAGCGGTCACAACCAGCTGCTGTCCAACTGGCTCTGACTTAATAGTTTGGCTGTAATCAGAGGGTTCTGATATTGGGTTAAGGATAATCTGATTTGCTGATAAAGACATTGGTGTTCCAGCAGTTGTGTTTGGGAGGCTGGTTTTACCAGTAGCCGTTGGTGTACTGTCATCAGGATTAAGTTCCATTTTTATATTTGGGTTGCCTAAAACTGGGGTAGTATTATTTGTCCACACAGTGACATGGTCTGCGATGTTAGACAGAATCTCAGAGCTCTTGCCTTCATTAGGATCTATAATTTCCTCAAACTCAGTTTCCATGGGAACTGGATCCCCATGCTCTGATGTTATTGTGACAGCCTCAATACTGTCATCTTCGATGATGGTTGTGTCCATTATCTCCTCAGGAAGCAGGCTGTTCACCTCAGCCGACACCACCTCCATGTTAATAATGCAGATATTTTGCAAGAACTGGATAACTGAAACAAAAGGGAAAAATAAAAGTTACTTTTGCAGCAATTGGAATAACCATACATCAAATTTAAAGAACAGACTTGGCAAAAGGAAAAGTTCTCACATGATTCACCTTTGGTGGCTGCCAACACAATGAGTATTCTACTTCCACTAATATTAACATTAGGGACTGAAATTTACAAGATACAGCAGTCCCAGCTCTCCCTGCTAAAATGTAAGTGGGTGAGGGGGTGGGGAGGGGGGACTTCCAATACCAGGTTTAATATGGTTCCTTCCCAAGTTGGGCTACGTACATACTGTTTCAAGAAATCCTCCTGATGTTCCTTACACTTTCTGACCCATTCAAGACCCCAGCAGTAAGCGAGTCCCAATCAATATAGAAAAAGTTAAAAATCACCCACCACAACAACCCTGTTGTTTCTGCATCTTTCCAAAATCTGTTTGCATATCTGCACCCTTATTTCCCGCTGGCTGTTTGAAAGCCTGTAAAAAAACCCAACATTGTGACTGCACTCTTCATATTCCTGAGCTCCACCCATGTTGCCTTGCTGCCTAATCCATCCGAGATGTCCTCCCTCTGTTCAGCTATGATATTTTCCTTAATCAGTAATGCAACTCCCCCACCCCTTTTACACCTCCCCAACCTGCCTGAAGCATCCAAATCCTGGAATGTTTAGCTACCAATCCTATCCCTTTTTCAACATCATAGTTCCAAGTACTAATCCAAGCTCTAAGTTCTGTTATATCTGTTATACTCCTCACGTCGAAACAAATGCACTTCAGACTATCAGTCCCATTGTGTTCATCAACTTCTCCCTGCCTGCTCCTCCTCTTAATCTTACTGAGCTTAGTCTGTAGCCCACCCTCAGTTATTTCTCTGACTGCTCTGGCTCCCAGCCCCCGCCATACTAAACTCTCGAGTGACTCTAGCAAATCTATCTGCCAGGGAATTAGTGACCCTCCAGTATAGGTGTAACCCGTCCTTCTCATAAAGGTCCCACCTGTCTCAGAAGAGATCCCAATGATCAAGATATCTGAACCCTCCCTCCTACACCTGCACTTTTTAGCCATCTTACTATCTTCCTATTCCGAGCCTCACTGGCATATGGCACAGGAAGTAGTTCTGAGAATTACAACACTATAGGTCCTTTTTTTAAACTTACTACCTAACTCCTTGAACTCCCCTTGCAGGACTTTGTCACTCTTCCTGCCAATGTCATTGTGCCTATGTCAGCAACATCATCTTCCCTCCTAAAGACTGATACAAAGTACTCATTTAGTACCACATGCTGAACCCATTTGGTCCCTCATTAATCTCACTCCTTTTACTGCCCTTTTGTTAAGATGACTTTTGGATTCCCTTCTGAGTTGGCTGCCAGTCTCCTCTTCTACTCCCACTTTGCTCCTCCTATTTCCTTTTTCCACTTTCCCTCTGAACTTCCTATATTCAGTCTAGTTTTCATATGAATTATCAACCTTTGATTATCACTCTTTCCACTTTATGGAGACTGCCAAATGAAAGTCATGCAATATGCTTAGAATTAGAATTATCCAGTCTAAAAGAAACAAAAGCATGGGTCAGGGTTTCAGCAGCAAGTGAGGGAGAGGTTGGGGTGAAGGCAGTCAAAATTGTGAAGATGCAAGTAGGCAATAGTGCAAACGGCAAGGATAAGGGATCAGAAATTCAGCTCTGGGTCACAGAGGGTTTCAAGTTTGTTAATGGTCTAATTCAGCGTTCTCCAACCTTTTCACCCAAGGGGACACATTTCAAGATTTCTCTCATTCAGGTGCTGCTGAGTAAATTTTGGCACAAATTACATGTTTATTCTAAAAAGGAGATATGAAAAGAAAACTTGAACAAAAACAAAGGTGAGCATTACCATATTGGAGTGTATTAGCATGTTCGGAATACCCCCACCCGACCCCCTTCCCCCATCTAGCCCCCTTCAATACCCCAACCCACCCCTCAATACGTGCACCCCGCCCTTCAATATCCCTATTCTGCCCCTTCAATAATTACACCCATCCATTCACGGCACAGTGATTAGCACTGCTGCCTCACAGCACCAGGGACCTAGGTTCAATTCCTGCCTCAAGTCACTGTCTGTGTGGAGTTTGCATGTTCTCCCCACGTCTGCCTGCGTTTCCTCTCACAGTCTAAAGATGTGCAGCTTTGTTGGATTGGCCATACTAAATTGACTCTAGTGTCAGGGTGATTAGCAGAGTAAATATGTGGGGTTACAGGGATAGGACCTGGGTGGAATTGTGGTCGGTGCAGACTCAATGGGCTAAATGGTGTGCATGTGCGCGGTAGTTTTGGGATTTGACTCTTGATCTGAGAGGAGTTAGCTCATTTCAGTACACTGTTAAAATTGATCTCTGGATAAGCCAGGAATAAATCCTGAATTTCTTAGGAATTCTTCAACATTCAATGAGACTGATTAAAACAAAAAAAAGACAAAAGGAAAAGCAGATCAGGGCACATTCTAGCTTGGGTGGGATACCCGATGTAGAACAGCCCAGCAACCCATTTAGACTGATCAGATTAAGAGTCAAGGATTAGGTGAAAGGGAGAAGACCAAAGGAGAATAAACCATTTGCATGAACTGCCATGGAGGCTTCTGCAATGTCCTTGAAACTGTAGTCACCTTTTAGGTGCAGTTCAGTTTCTCCAGACCTCTCCCCCACACAGTACAATGCCAAACATTTGAACTGTGAACATGGAACACTACTTCTCCTTTACTTTTCTGCAGCTTTTGACAAAACTGATCATGCCGTTCACTACCAATGCCTCTCAATGATCCAGCTCAGTGGGGCAGCTTTCATTTGGTCCTATCAACTGTTCAATCATTGCCAGAACATTTGTAGCTGTACCTCTTATAATCACACAGTCATCCAAATATTCATTCATTGACTATAACAATAACCGTCCCTCCAGCACACTTATCTAAATGTCATCCTTTAACATCATCCACAGAAACCAAGTCAGTTTGCATACGTATGCGGTTGTCCACTGATAACTTGGATGGCCACAGATGTTTCTCCTTCTAAACTTCAGCTCATGCAAAATTCCTGGCTATTTCCTGCTCCACACCAAGTCTGAGAGCTGAAGTTGAATAGTTAAGGGTTCAGTGAGCAGGATGTTGATTTCTTGGATGAGATAAGGAAGACAGGGAAGAGTTAGACAAGAAGCTAACGAGACAGACAGAAGTTCTGGGTAGGTTGATATGGGATAATATTTAACTAGTGGGAAAAGATAGGAAAATAACAGCAAAGGCATTTGAAGGCATGGTGCCTAAATGACAAAATAACTTTGTTAGTGACAAAGGTGAAGAGACTGGCAAAAAGGTTTAAAGATTTAGTTGATAGCAAATAAAAGGAACTTGGGCTTATCTTTATTCTCCAGAATGGTGCAAACATGATGGATTGTTTTGTCAGAAAACAGATTATAATGAAGGATTTGGGGGAAATGAAGAATCAGTTTAGACTAGGTGATTTAAGAAGAAACTGTCATAATATGAGCCAAATGCCACATTTGAGTACAAGATTCTAGGAGCCTGAAGTGATACCTCCAGAAATGTTCCCCCTTTTCTTTTCACTTTTTCAGAACCTATTCCTTCATCACCGATGGTGCATTTGGTTGAAGTTCAGCTCTGTCCTAACCAATGAATTACCTTTGGCGATTAGTCAAAATTCATTATGTATAATGTCATGAGATCTGGCCATTAATTTGCATGCGTCAATGTCAACAAACAACGAAAAGAGTCAGTTAGACTGTTTTCATAACATTGGTTGAGTGAAAAATGCGGACAAGAACATAGGAAGAACTCCCCTACTCTTTTTTGAATGGTGCCTTGAGGCTATTTTTTGACCATACTAGGGGCGGGAGTTGTTTAAAGGAAGCTTTTCACTGTATATAGGTTAAGTGCATACTAGGGAATTTTTTTTTCATGAAATCTAGTTCGCCAATAAGTGTTGCTCTTTTTAGGGACCAGCACACACTAACCCAACAAAAAAGATGAGCAGGTAACGTAATCTTTTTCCGTATGAAGTGGTGGATTGCGGAAGCAGCAACTTGACTTCCACAAACTGCCATTCAATTTCCTTTGGAGAACCCCCATCCCTATAGTATTCTAATATCAACAATGGTGAAGAATACATCATGAAAATGGGCATAAATGCAGATGATACAACTCATTAGGAAGCAATTCATCAAACCTCCAAATAGTGATGTTTCCCTCACAACTGACAGGGTTTTTAATGTCAACCCAAGATTCTAGAAGTAATTTAAGTGCATGTGAAAATGGCAGCAATGCTACAGCATTTTATATGAGATACTTCCAGCTGAACAGACTAACAGGCAGCCACTGTTAGCATAACAGCTGTTGTTTCTGTACATTTGCATCAAAAGTTGCATTGGCCCATGATTGGCTGCACATTCCTTCACCTCAACAGGCCATGCAGCAACTACAACTAAGAGGAAGCATAAGTGGTTCCCTTGATTTCTGCCAAGTGTTCTCTAAACCAACCATGGAGAGAGTATGGAAGCAGCAAAAGGAATTATGTTACCCTTTCACGCTATAGGAAATGGCCTAGTCTCTGAACAGCACTTTCCTACAACATCACAATGGAAATAAGTACCATGTCAGCCAGCAAAATTCCCAGGACCACATTAATGTGATGCAAGCTGACATCGCAAATTGCTGCATCACCATTCTAGGGTAACACTTTGTTTTTACCATTAAGTTCCTTTACAAGTTGGCTTACTAAAATAGATTACTGAAAGTTGGTTTTGGATTATTGATTTTCAGGATATTGCTGACATTCAAATTATAAAAGGTTATTCTGGTAGAATATGATTTCTATTAGTTTTATGGTAACAACTAATATCATACCAACCATATCTTAATTTATACATACTTTCTTTGAGATTAATCCATTGAATTAGTCAGGTTGTTTAAATGCCAAATAACCACAACATGAGTTGGGTTTGCCATGAATACACTGACTTCCGTAATTGTCATTGTGCAAGACTCTTTGGCGTTTTAATTTCCCAGTTTCTCCAGCTCCTTGTGACACACACAAGTACAAGAAATGGTTTGCACACAGAATGCAATTCAAACAACAACTCTACATTTTGACCCTTGACAATGAACATTAATGCATATAATGCATGTTAGTAGACCTATTTTCTCGGTGCTCTTTGCATTTTGTAGGTTGAAGCTAAAAAAATTAATTTATCAGTTTCTTCAGTCAAATTACATAATTATCTGTCTTCCTAGAATTTTGCTCATCTCCCTTGTTTCAACGTTGAATAATTTGGACACAATGCAAAACACTGCATTGCTGGAAATCTGAAATAACAAAACGCTGGAAACACAAATACAGAAAGAGAAAACCGACATAGCAAAACAAAAAAGTGGAAAAAACAATTAACGTAATGAAGGGAGAGGTTATGATCTAAAGTTGTTGAACTTGATTTTGAGGCCAGAAGGCTGTACAGTGCCAAGTCTATTCCTCAAGCTTGCATCGAGTTTCACTGGAACACTGTAGTAGGTCATGGACAGAAAGGTCAGCACGGGCGGCACAGTGGTAGCTCTGCTGGCTCAACACCAGGGACCTGGATTCAATTCAGGCCTCGAGTTGCTGCCTTTGTGGAATTTGCATGTTCTCTCCGAGTCTGCATGGGTTTTGCTCAGGTGCTCCAGTTTCCTCCCACAGTCAACGATGGGGAGGTTTGGTGGATTGGCCATGCTAAACTGTCCATTGGTACCAGGGGGATTGGCAGGTAAATGTGTGTGGTTGCGCGGATAGGGACCAGGTGGGATCGTTGTTGGTGCAGGCTCCTTCTGCACTGTAGGGATTCTGTGATTCAAAGTGGAAAATTAAAACGATAAGCAACCGAAAGCCTGAGATTGTGCTTACAGACTGAATAGTTGTTGCGCAAAGCAGACATTCAGACTATCTTTGGTCTTCCCAATATAGACAAGATAACATCATGAATAGCAAATACAGTACACTAAACTGAAAGGAATAAATCACTTTCACCTGAAGGGGTGTTCTAGGTTATGGAGGGTGAGAAAGAAGGTGGTTAAATGATATCTGTTTGTACAGAAAGGTGCAGTAACGAACAGAGGAAGTTAGCAGTGACTAATTTATTAGGGTGTCGTGGAGAAAACAATTCCTTTGGAATGCTGTTAAGGGAGGCAAAGAGCTCTTTGGTGGCGGCATTATGCTGGAGTTGACAGAAATGGTGGAAGATAATCTGTTGAATACCGAGATTGGTGGGTTGGGCAAAGAGAATCCTGTCATGACTCTGGGTGAGGGGGATAGTACAAGGAGCACATGAAATGGGTCAGATATGGTGGAGGATTATGTAAATCAGGCTGGGGTGGAAGGTTGCATCATCAGAACAGACATGATGGAGACGGAAAAACTGAATCAAATCCTTACAGGAAGTAGAATGTAACGAGAAGTAATCACTGTAGCTGTGGAAGTCCATGGACTCGCAGTGAATATTAGTAGATAGCTTAGCTCTAGAAATGGAGGCAGAGAAGTCGTCAAAGATGGACCAAATAAAGGGGTGGGAAGGGTGAAAACTGAAAACAAAGTCAATGAAGCTTTCCAGTTCATGGTGAGAGAAGGACCACTGATTTATCCATTAACATACTGGGAAAGAGACAAGGGAGGGGGCATGAACAGGACTGGAATATTCAACGTTCCACATATCTCACAAAAAGGCAGGCACAATTGGAACCCATTTGGATACACATAGCAACATATTTAATTTGGAGGAAGTGAGTCGAGTTGAAGGAAGAGTTCTTCAGAGAGCAAGTTCTGCCAGGTTGGGGGGGCGGAATCAGCTGGGCCTCCTATCAAAAAACACAGAGCTCTAAGACTTTTCTGGTAGGTATAAAGAGACTGGACATCCAGAGCGAAGAGGAAGTGATTAGGGCCTGGAAACTGTTGAAGTCACATAGTAGCATTATGCTGAAGTGACTGAAGACGATGTCATCAATGACGAAGGGAGGGGGAATGGGAAATGTATAGGTGGTCAGTCAGAACACCCAAAAACACAACTGAAAGGGGTCCAATGATAAGAAGGGTGTAAGGTCATAATAGAATTTATATTGTATGAAAGACCGAGAATTTAAAGTTGATGTGTTGGGGATGACAACTCAGACCATGCCAATGAAGAAAGGGGTAATTAGTAATAGTGGGGGAGAGACAGGAGCAGAAATTACCCATGTTTTGTAAGTGGAAGCTAGTTCTGTGATGTTCATTAAAACATAGTGAAATAATTTGGGTTGGACAGGACATCATGGGTTTGTACAGCCTAGTTTAGCTGAGCGTGCAGTAACCAAAAGGAATGATGCCAGTGCCAATAGAGCCAAATGCTTGACAGGCATTTTTTTCTTAGTGTCATTGGCAAGGCCAGCATTTTTATTGTCCATCCCTAATTGCTTGAGATGATGATAAGTTACCTTGTCAGTACACTACAGTCCATTTGGTGTAGGTACACCCACCATGATGTTAGGAGAGTTCCAGGACTTTGATCCAGTGACAATGAAGAAACAGTAATACAGTACCAAATCATAATGGTTAGTGGTTTGAAGGGAAACTTGCAAGTGCTATGTTCCCACACATCTGCTGCCCTTCTAGGTGATAGAAGTTGTGCAAATGCAAGATACTGTTGAAGTTCTTGCAACATATCTTATAAATGGTGTAGACTGCTGTCATTGTATGTTGGTGGAGGGAGTGATTGTTGAAAGTGGTGGATGGAGTGCTAGTGAAGCAGGCTGCTTTGTCATGAATGTTGAGATTCTTGTATTATTGGAGCTTCACTCATCCAGTTAAGTGGAGAATATTCCATCACACTACTGACCAGTGCCTTGTGGATGGTGGACAGGCTTTGGGAACTTGTAATGAGTGACACTGAAGAATTTCCAGCCTCTAACCTGCACTTGTAGCTACAGTATTTATATAGCTGGCCCAGTTCAGTTTCTGGTAAATGGTAACCCCCAGAGTATTTATAGTTATGAAAATACATATTAGGAGCAGGAGAAGGCCACCCAATCCCTTGAGCCTGCACCATCATTCAGTAAGATCATGGCTGAATGGATGATCATGTCACCATCAACCCACTGGTATCTTCTCTGGCTGCTCTTTGTTGTAGACAAAGACAAAGACAAAGAACAACCCAGCACGGGAAACAGGCCCTTCGGCCCAACAAGCCCGCGCCGCCGCATCACCCTACACCTATTCTACTCTGCGTGTCTACGAATAGAACCCCTGACTTAGCCAGCTTCAGGGGAGAATAGTGTCAATTTGGTAAAACCAATCAGCCTAAGAGCACATCTTTGGGGTGTGGGAGGAAACCGGAGCGCCCGGAGGAAACCCACGCATCCACAGGGAGAATGCACAAACTCCCACAGACACAGGCCCAAATCCATGTATCTGCACAGCTAGCAGTGCTAGTCACCGAGCTGTTGCAGTGCCCGTCTACCGGTCCAGGATCAAGCACACACACCGACACGAAGTACTAGGCCACTCCTGGAACCTCCAAGAGTAGCCCACGCACGACCCACCGTGTGCGTGCCCCTCGTTTGACAACGAGGTGGACCTCCACCTGCGGAATAAAAGACAAAAACGTTAATCACAAGCCTGCCTTTCCGGTGTCTCCCGAGGTTCTAACCCTTATTTAATAACCCCTACCGTAACCCTCCATCCTTGTTTCACTCATGTGCCTATCTAACTGAACCTTAAACGAGTCCAACGTTCCCGCCTCCACCACCCTACTCGGTAGCGCATTCTATACCCCCACAACTCTCTGCGTAAAGAACCTTCCTCTCATATCCAAATTATACCTCTCCCCCCTCACCCTTAAATCATGTCCTCTTGTATTTGTAACCAATCTAGGGAGCAGTCTCTCACTATTGACTCTGTCTATTCCCTTCAGTATCTTATATACCTCTATCATGTCCCTCCTCAATCTCCGTCTTTCCAAGGAGGACAGTCCCAGTTTCTCCAACCTTTCCTCGTAACCCAGCCCCTCCATGCCAGGCAACATCCTGGTAAACCTCCTCTGCACCCTTTCCAGAGCCTCCACGTCCTTCCGGTAGTAAGGTGACCAGAACTGGACGCAGGACTCCAAATGCGGTCTAACCAACGTTCTATACAACTGAAGCATTAGACGGCAGCTTTTAAACTCTATACCCCTTCCTATAAAGGCTAGCATTCCATAAGCCTTCCTGACAACATTCTCCACTTGTGTCGCAACCTTCATGGATTTGTGAACCTGCACTCCCAGGTCCCTCTGTGTTTCTATACTCCTAATTTGTCTGCCTTTAATCACATAGCTCCTCTCTACATTATTCCTTCCAAAATGCATCACCTCGCATTTGTCAGGATTAAATTCCATCTGCCACCTATCTGCCCAATGCACCAACCTATCTATATCCTGTTGTATCACCTCACAATCCACTTCGGTACCCGCCAACCCTGCCATCTTGGTGTCATCAGCAAACTTGCTGATTACACAGACTACAAAGAGGAGAGGTCCCAGTACTGAGCCCTGCGGCACACCACTGGTCACTGGCCTCCAGCCGGACAAAGTCCCCTCCACAACTACCCTCTGTCTCCTATTACCCAGCCAGTTCTCAATCCACCTAGCTACCTGACCTCGTATCCCATGCGCCTTAACCTTTTCTACCAGCCTACCATGAGGGACTTTGTCAAACGCCTTACTGAAATCCATATAGATGACATCAACGGCTCTCCCATCGTCAACCGTTTTTGTCACCTCCTCAAAGAATTCCACCAGATTCGTAAGGCAAGACCTCCCTCTAACAAAGCCATGTTGCGTATCCCCAATCAGACCGCAACGCTCCAAATGCTCATACATCCTACCCCTAAGTACTTTTTCCATTAATTTTCCTACCACCGACGTCAAACTCACCGGCCTATAATTTCCAGGGTTATCCCTGCTACCTTTTTTGAACAGCGGTACCACATTTGCTACCCTCCAGTCTTCTGGGACCTCACCTGTGTCCAAAGAAGAGACAAAGATTTGCGCCAGAGGCCCAGCAATTTCATCTTTCACCTCCCTAAGCAGCCTGGGATAAATACCATCAGGCCCCGGAGCTTTGTCCGTCCTTACGCTACCTAAAAGCCCTAGCACTTCCTCCCTCGTAATAGATACTTCCTGCAGCTGATCCTCGGCTCCCTCTAACAGGCCGCACGATTCTGAACCCCTCTCCTTCGTGAATACCGACGCAAAGTATTCATTCAGGAGCTCCCCCATTCCCTCCGACTCAATACATATCTCCCCACTTTTGTCCCTCAGAGGACCAATTTTCCCTCTAACTACTCTCTTGCTCCTAATATAGGAATAAAATGCCTTTGGATTTTCCTTAATCCTACCAGCCAAAGCCATTTCATGCCCTCTCTTCGCCCTAATTCCCCTTTTTAGCTCCCTCCTACTCTCTCTATATTCCTCCAGCGCACTCTCTGTACCCAGTCTTTTCGACCTAACATACGCCTCCCTCTTCTTCCTGACCAAGTCTTCAATACCCCCTGTAATCCACGGCTCTCTAATCCTACCTTTCCCATCCTTCCGCTTAACTGGAACATACCTCCCCTGCAACCATTTCATTTTGCCCTTAAAAGCCTCCCACTTGCCAACCGTGGACTTGCCAGCTAACAGTCCCTCCCAATCAGTGTCCTGCAGCTCCCTCCTAATCCTGCCATAGTTCGCCTTTCCCCAGTTCAGCACCCTCCTGTTCGGCCGGCACTCGTCCCTTTCCATTTTTATCCTAAGTAGACGGACTTGTGGCTAATAGTGACCACATGTTCGCCTACCTCTACCTCACCCACCTGCCCCGGCTCATTACCCAACACTAAATCCAGTATAGCCCCTCCCCTAGTCGGACTAGTTACATACTGCTCTAGAGACCCTTTCAAAACACATTTCACAAACTCCTCTCCCTCCGTACCCCCAGCTCTAGGCCCCCTCCAATTCACTCCAGGAAGATTAAAGTCACCCACTACAACCACCCTATTCTTCCTGCACCTATCCAAAATGCCCCTGCAAATGCCTTCCTCCACTGACCTCGGGCTGTTGGGTGGCCTATAATACACCCCTAGCAACGTAATCGCTCCCTTTTTATTCCTCAACTCCACCCACAGTGACTCAATCCCTATCTCTTCTATATTGTCCTCCCTCAGCACTACTGTGATGCTTTCCTTGACTAACAGTGCCATCCCTCCACCTCTCTTCAACCCTCCTCTGTCACACCTAAAACACTTGTACCCAGGAACATTCAGCTGCCAGTCCTGCCCTTCCCTTAACCATGTCTCTGTTACAGCCACCACATCTAACTGCCTCACAAACATCAAGGCCCTAAGCTCACCCGTTTTCCCTGCCACACTCCTAGCATTGAAACAGACACAGTTCAACCCACAAGTGTCCCTCGGAACCTCCTTCTCCCTGATACTTTTCCTTTCACCCGACTCTCTCCCAGCCACCTCCCCACCCCCCCTCCATATTAGTTTAAACCCTTCATAAACACCCCAGCTAACCTCCCCGCTAAGACATTAGTTCCCCTCCCGTTCAAATTCTCCCCACCCCTCCTGTACAATTGCCCTTCTCTCCTAAACACCTCCCAGTGATCCACAAAAGTAAAGCCCTCTACCCTACACCAATCCCTCAACCATGCATTCAGCTGCATGATCTCGTCATTCTTTGCCCTGCTGGTACTGGGCAACAACCCAGAGAGTGCCACCCTGGAGGTCCCACTCTTTAGTTTGGCCCCCAACTCCCTAAATTGCCTACAGACCTCTACCCTACTCCTCCTTCCTATGTCCCCCTCCCCTACATGTACTATGACCTCAGCCTGTGCCCCCTCCCCTTTCAAAATTCCCTCTACCCTGTCCGTTACATCCTTGACCCCTGCTCCAGGGAGGCAGACCACCATCCTGGAGTCACGCCTCTGTCCACAGAACCTCCTATCGATACCTCTGACCCTCCCGTCCCCTACCACTATCACCTTGCCAGCCCCCTTCTGTCCCTCTAAGTCAGTCTTCTCCTCCTCCTGCCTATCTTTCTGTGCCCCTGTCGACGAACCATGGGGGGGCCCCTGGGGAGGCCGGGGGACCCTGACTACTCTTCTTCTTCCTCTTTCCCCTCCTAACAGTCGTCCATCCTCCCTTCTCTTCAGCCCTTGAGACCTCCTCCTGCTCATGGTTCCCAGCCATTATCTCCTCGTTCTCCCTGACTAGAAACGCATCTTCCAGCCGCCCCTCGAGTTGCCTGACCCGGGCCCTCAAGCGCTGCAGTTCTATACATTTACTGCAGATGTGGACCTTGGGGACACGTGACACCACCAGGAACTCCCACATGTGGCACCTGACACAACTTACATTCCTCCCTATGTTGTAGTAACATGTTGTGTCATTCTGTGGTCAAGCACAATTTGACTGTGAAGGCAAACACACCTAAATCCAATCTTTGCCTCACCCAAAGCACAAATGTACTTTCCCAGGATAGATCTATGGATAGCAATGAGAAACAAGAATCCTTGCTGATGTGTTCTCTTTGCTAGCCCTGTGGAGATCATGCTAGCATCCTAATAGCTGCCCTGGCTGGATTTCCATATTCAATACAGGTTGTTGTGCAAATCAAAGACATTCTAGCCTGTCTCTCTCAGTGCAAGAACTTTGCCACTTGAACAACCCAAAAGAAGTTTTCTTTTGCTTTTTAGAACTTAGTGGGGTATTTTGCACACACCAGGATGAGAATAATAATTACTGCAGAATGGAAGCACTTACTTTTGTACTTATGTCACTTAGTGCCAGCATTACACATTTCTGCATTAAGTACAGAATGAGTCACATGTACAGCAATATTATGCACTTATGCCTCCAAAAGTAGCACATGGTAACTATCACAAAGTAAAATATGGTGAACGATTAAAATTTTAAAATAAAAAGTACTTGAAATAAGCAGGTCAGCCAGCATTTGTGGAAAGAGAAACAGTTACAGATGACTTGAAAAATTAATTCTCATTCTATCAGATTAAGGGACACAAGTGCCAAGACATGATCACTTCCAACAAGTGAGAATCTAACCATCTCTTCCCCAGACATTTGTTGGCATTACCATTGCTAAAAACCTGACCAACATTCTGGGGCCATCCTGACTAAAAACATAACTACTGTGGCTACAAAAGCATGTCAGAGGCTTGGAATTCTGCAACAAGTAACCAATCCCGTTTACCCAAAGCCTTTACAGGACATCTCAAGAATGTGAAAGATTACTTGCCACTTGCCTGAGTACAGTCCCAACAACACTCAAAGCTTAACAACATCCAGGACAAAATATCCCACTTGATGGTGACCCCATCTACAATTTCAATATTCAGTTCCTCCACTAACAATGTAATAGCTGCAATCTTTACAGTCCACAAGGTGTACAGCATTTTGTTTTTAGATTTGTATCATCCACCATGCGCTACTCTGGAGGCATAATGTGCATAATAACATCAACTTCTACAATGATACCTCCCAAGCCAGTGACCTTTACTATCAAGTGCAGCATTGGAACCACTACTTGCTTGTTTTGCCTTTCAAGTAACACGTGACCCTGAATTTTTTTTTACTCATTTGAGGGACATGGGCATCGCTGGCTGGCCAGCATTTATTGCCCATCCTTAGTTGCCCTTGAGAAGGAGGTGGTGAGCTGCCTTCTTGAATCGCTGCAGTCCATGTCCCGTGGGTTGACCCACAATGCCATTAGGGAGGGATTTCCAGGATTTTAACCCAGTGACTGTGAAGGAATGGTGATATATTCCCAAGTCAGGATGGTGAGTGGTTTGGGGGGAATTTGCAGGTAATGGTGCTCCCATTTAACTACTGCCCTTGTCTTTCTAGGTGGAAGCAGTCATTGGTATGGAAGGTGCTGTCTAAGGACCTCTGGTGAATTGCTGCAGTGCATCTTGTAGATAGTACACACTGCTGCCGAGTGTCAGCGGTGGAGGGACTGATGTTTGCAGATGTGGTGCAAATCAAGCGGGCTGCTTTGTCTTGGTGCCAAGCTTCTTGAGTGTTGTTGGAGTGCACCCATCCAGACAAGTGGGGAATATTCCATCTCACTACTGAGTTGTGTGTCTTGTAGATGTTGGGGAGTCAGGTGGTGAGTTGCTTGCCAAAGTAATCGTAGCTTTTGACCTGCTGTTGTAGCCACTGTGTTTATGCGGTGAGGCTAGTTGAGTTTCTGGTTAATGATATCCCCCAGGATGTTGACAGTGGGGGAATTTAGTGATGATTACACCATTGAATGTCAAAAAGTGGTGATTAGAGTGTCTCTTATTGGTGATGGTCACTGCCTGGCATTTATATGGCATGAATGTTACTTGCCACTTGTCAGTCCAAGCCTGGATATTGTCCCGATCTTGCTGCATTTGAACTGCTTCAGTATCTAAGTAATTGTGAATGGTGCTGAACATTGTGCAATCAGCGAACATCCCCACTTCTGACCTTATGATAGAGGGAAGGTCATTGATGAAACAACACAAGATTGTTGGGTTTAGGACACTACCTTGAGTGACTCCTGTAGGGATATCCTGGAGCTGAAATGAGTGATTATCCACAATCATAACCATCTTATGTGCCAGGAATGACTCTAACCAGCAGAGAGTTTGCCCCCTGATACTCATTGATTCCAGTTTTGCTAGGCCTTCTTGATGCCATACTTGATCAAATGTGGCCATGATGTCATGGGCTGTCACTCACCTCACCAATGGAATTCAGCTCTTTTGTTCGTATTTGAGCCAAGGTTGCAATGAGGTCAGCGGCTGAATGACCGTGGCAAAACCCAAACTGAGCAGGTTCTGCTTGATAGCACTGTTGGTGACACCAACCCCCCCCTCACTTTACCGATGATCGAGAGTACACCGATTGGGCGATAATTGGCCAGGTTGTATTTGTCCTGCTTTGTGTACAGGACATAACAGGGCATCCCTTCATTGCTGCTGGGTTAAAATTCTAGAACTCTCTAGCCAACTGCACTGTGGGAATATCTACACCACAAGCACCTTAGCTATTAAAAGTGGTGGCTTACCAATACCTTCTCATGGGCAACTGGAAATGGGCAATAATGTAGGTCTGGTCAGCAATGCCACTGTCACAGTCGGAGTTAAATAGATTACAGTACTTGCCATTGCCAAAGTATGATCTGTAACAACCAAGCACACATTGGAATATCAGAGAGGATACAGATATTCTGGAACTTCACTTCACTTACTGGTCAGAGAGAAATTAGAGTCAGAATTTAACAGCATGGAAAGAGGCCATTCAGCCCATTGTGTCCATGCCATCAAGTACTTATCTATTCTGATCCCATTTTACAGCACTTGGCCCACACCCGCGCTATGGCATTTCAAGTGCTCATCTAAATATTTCTTAAATGTGAGGGTTCCCACCTCTACCACACTTTCGGACAGAGAGTTCCAGATTCCCACCACCATCTGGATGAAAAGGTTTTCCTTACATTTCCTATAAATCTCCTGCCCCTCAACTTAAATCTATACCCTCTGGTTATTGACTCCATTACTCCATTCTGTGTGTCTCAATTTTAAACATATCAGTTCCCCCCACTCCCCCCCCCCTTCAGCCTTCTCTGCTCCAACGAAAACAACTCCAGCTGACCCAGTCACTCTTGATAGCTGAAACACTCCAGCCCAGGCAACATCCTGATGAATCTTCACTGCACCTTCTCTAGTGCAATCACTTCCTTCCTGGTGTGGTGAATAGAACTGCACACAGTATTTCAGCTGTGGACCAACTAGTGTTTTATACAGCTCCATCATAACCTTCCAGCCCTTATATTTAATGTCTTGGTTAGTATTACATCTTAACCACCTTATCTACCTGTCCTGCTGCCTTCAGGGATCAATGGACATGGACACCAAGGTCCCTCTGATTCTGTCTAGGGTCTGACCATTGGCTATCATAAATTATACTTGAATTTTCTCCTTGTGCTAAAACAAGAGAATTAAATAATTGGAGAAGAATTGAACAAAGAATTTGAGGCGATGGAAAGCTTGATGGAATAAACAGTCTGTACTTATTCTATGCTTTTGACTAATCCCAAGATAAAAAATTAAATATCCTGTAACTAAATTGGGATATTTTTATTTCCTACATCAAATATTAGCTTCTTTACATTGCAAGATTGTCATTAGTATTACTAATAGCAATAAACGTAGCCAATGTAAACAGATGGCACAAGCAGCAGCCAAACTTTAAAAATTTCATCCCGTTGCCTGTAACAGCAAATACATTTTATAATCAATGGCACGGAAGCTGGGACTCCCACTTTGGAATCTCTGTTCAACTTGTATATGTGGGCTCTCTCTGTCGTGTCCTGGTATTAGTTCATCTGTTTTGATAGTCCCCCAATATCAGAGGCATTTCACAGCTGGGCTGACCAAACAGGAGTTTTTATTAACTTTAAAGGTGTATTGATAACTTTTGAGAAACGAAATGCACCACAAACCTCACATACAACCCCTTCTGTGGTGTTTTTGTTTCAATTTGAACATATTACAGTACATCTGTTCTGCAAAAATTTCAATAGATTGACACACCAAATCCCAATCTGTTCATCAAATTATCCAACTTCTCTCAGTTTCCCAGTCAATAGTTATCTCTCATTCAACACTAAATTTGGTAGTAAATTATTGTTCAACCTCACTGCTGGTGGTGGGGACTTGCCACGTGAAAATTGGCTGCCATGTATACTAACTAGAGGTCACATCAAAAAAATCTCTTGTGGAAAGCATTTCCCACTGGCCTCTGTGTATAAGTTCTTTCTTATTTCCATTTTCAAAATCATCCAAGGCCCTGTTTGATAGAGCAGACGCAGCACGGTTTCGTTAAGGAGAAGTCGTGTCTGACAAATTTATTGGCGTTCTATGAGGATGTGTCTAGGGCGGTGGATAGAGGAGTTTCTTGATTTTCAGAAGGCGTTTGATAAGGTGCCTCACAAGAGGTTATTACAGAAGGTCAGGGGGCATGGAGTTGGGGGTAGGGTGTTAGCGTGGATAGGGGATTGGCTGTCAAATAGGAGGCAGAGAGTGGGGGTCAATGGATGCTATTCGGATTGGCGGTTGTTGACTAGTGGAGTGCCCCAGGAGTCGGTGCTGGGGCCTCAGCTATTTACCATTTATATAGATGATCTGGAGGAGGGAACCGAGTGTATGGTGTTGAAATTTGCTGATGACACAAAGATTGGCGGAACGGCAAATTGTGCGGAGGGTGTGGAGAGTCTGCAGAAGGATCTAGACAGGCTGGGCGAATGGGCCAGGAACTGGCAAATGGAATTTAATGTTGGCAAGTGTGAAATTGTCCACTTTGGTAGGAATAATGGTAGGAAGGACTATTACTTACATGGCGAAAAACTGCAGCATGCGACAGTGCAGAGGGACCTCGGGGTCCTTGTGCATGAGTCACAAAAACCCAGCCTGCAGGTGCAGCAGGTGGTCAGGAAGGCAAATGGGATGCTGGCCTTCATAGCGAGGGGGATTGAATATAAAAGTAGGGAGGTCTTGCTGCAGCTGTACAGGGCACTGGTGAGGCCGCAGCTGGAGTACTGTGTGCAGTTTTGGTCACCGCACTTACGCAAGGATATTTTGGCCTTGGAGGGAGTGCAGAGGAGGTTTACTAGGCTGATACCGGAGTTGAGGGGGTTGAACTATGAAGAGAGGCTGAATAAACTAGGCTTGTAATCGTTAGAGTTTAGAAGAATGAGGGGAAATCTCATTGAGACATACAAGATGATGAATGGGATGGATAGGATAGAGGTGGAGAGGCTCTTCCCGCTCAAAAAGGACAGTAGGACTAGAGGGCACAGCCTCAAGATAAAGGGGGGGTGGTTTAGAACGGAGTTGAGGAGGAACTTCTTCACTCAAAGGGTGGTGAATCTCTGGAATTCTCTGCCCGTTGAAGTGGTGGAGGCTGCCTCGCTAAATATATTTAAGACGCGGGTTGATAGGTTTTTGATAGGCAAGGGGATTAAGGGTTATGGGGAGAGGGCGGGAATGTGGAACTGAGACACGACAGATCAGCCATGATCTTATTGAATGGCGGGGCAGGCTCGAGGGGCTAGATGGCCTACTCCTGTTCCTATTTCTTATGTTCTGTTGCCCAAACTGCTCCATTTTTCTTTCCTTTCTGTACCCTCGTTTAGTTCAACTTTTGTCTAAAGCATGTTCTCCTCCTACCACTGATGACAACCTATAGTATAAAATAGTGTACACAAGAAGCCATTTGTACCTAAGCTACCTTGCTAAACTAAGCTACTTTGTAATTTGCTCCCTGCTAGATTTCTTCTCGCATTTAAAATCTACCTCTTCAGTAGCACTTTGGCCCACTTTCTGTCATCTTGTCCCCAAGTGAGGTGTTTTGTTACATTAACATGGTGACACCGTTAACTCATAGGTGCTGAAATCTGATAAAACATCCAAAGATTGGAGCTAAATATCCATGTCCACCACAACATCAGTTGTTAAATAAGATCAATGCAACCAATGCTGGAACAGAGCTCAATCTTGGGGATGCAGTAATCACGTTAACAGAGTTGAATAGGACTATTACAATTTAGCTGCACTTCTTTGGGTGGGGGTGGGGAAGAGAGAAATGGTGGGTAATGCCTATATATGGGGTCCGCTGTAAATAACATTAAATTGATAGCAGAATAAAGACGACTTCCAGGAATCAGGATTTTTGAAGGATAACTTTCTGCGTGACCTCTATTTGCTAATTAGGTTTATTGATGAAAACCCTAAACAGAAATGCCACGAAGTGCTGCGGCTTGGCCCTTAAAATTTATAATACATTAAGTGAACGATTTCACACCGCACTTGGAACAAGCGAGCCTGATGGCTAGAAAACTTCTAAACGTAACCTTTGTGAGGCGGAATCTGGGCGTACGTTACTGTGTCTTTAAGAGAGCCACGTCTCTCCGGACCATCTCAAAAGGAAAACAGAACGACAGGCCTCTGCATCCGAATGATTAATGCCTAGCCAAGAAAACCTGGCGTATTACAAGCGTGACATCTGGTTGCAAAAAGGGAAGAATGTGTCATTTTGTGTAGATGCGGCCGGGGAGAGTGCAGAGTTGGCTCGGCTGTTTCAGACCAAGCTCGGGGTGTATTTATTATTAGGCTGGGATTGCATTTCGAAAGGTCCGCCATTTTCACCTCGTCATCACATTTCCAGAGAAAGGCAGGGCCTGAGTGAGACTGGGAGACACACAAAATAATACGAAAAAACCGCGGAAAAAAACTTAACAGGAAATCACACAGTTGTCAAACAAACCCCGCAAACATTCAACCTGATGTCCTGGCGCATTCCCCCAACCCGGGGGGGGGGGGGGAAACAAACAAAACTTACAAATCAACAATCTACCTGCGTGGAAATAAAATCTCGAACAGATGCGTTTCAGCGACTCCCAACACAAAAATATATTTATTCCTCCAGTGCTGGGCGACTTAAGGAAATGATTCCTGCTTACAGACACAGCATCAAAAGAAAACCAAACCTCGGGGTTTGGACTGCCCGCTACTGATAACACTGACAGTACAAAGCCTTTCGGATCATTATCCCAGGGGCGGGGGGAATCTGTAACTGGGAAGATCAGTCAGGAAACAAAATTAAACTCCACGAAATGTTACAGCTGCCAAAACACACATTTATAGGCATCGCTTGAAGCCAGTACAATTAGTGTCAAGCAATGTCTATAATGTGTTGCTGCAACTATTTAGATTAATAACATTTTAACAATGTAGGCCATTTTTTGAAGTGCCCATCGTTGTACATATATGTTCTAAAGCTGGGTTATGATGATTGACTATGAACCTCTCATGCCCCAGAAATGTATTAAAGTTACACAATATAAAAATTATACTTTACTGTAACAAAAACGAGACACTGGAGGATGGGGAAGGAGTTTCAAAGATACTAAAGCGGCATAAAAAGGAGGAACAAAGGGGCAAAAGAACGATACAAAAGAGCTGTCACCGGAGGAGGAGAAGGAGGAGGGTCAGTGAAGGGACTGACCCAAGACGGCGGCCAACTTCCACTGGAGACACCTTAAACTGGTCACCGGGTGACACAGAGCAGAGACCCGGCTCCCGTCCCGGCTACAGGCTATCACTCCCATTCAAGCCCGGCTGGAAGGCACCCAGCCGCCGCCAGTCACATCAGGGCCAGGGGCAGTGATGAAGCCTCACTCCGCTCTCCCTCAGACATAAACACACCCGTCTCGCTGAAGGCGCTCCCGGTAACTCACCGGCTCTGCTGCCCGGCCCGCCCACACCTCAGAGCGGGCGGCATGGAGGGTCCTGCCTTGCTGCTCGGTGCCTGCGGCCTGGGCTGGCGCTGCCGCTCCCGGTTACCACACACACACAGCCCCCGTCACCGGGACACCGACCGTGTTTGTTCAAAATCACGCGCCCAGCGCCATTCCTCCAGCTCTAACATCCCATAATAATCACTCGGCGCCCCGGGAGACCACGGTCCCGCTCCGCGGAGCACGGCGGCGTTGCGTCATCGTCTTCCCCGGCACGCATGGCGCGGCGTACGTAACCCCGCCCATTCTGTTACCAGTGATTCCCCAGTCACCCTGCCCAGTTCTTACCCGAAAGATACCTCCCGGCCAGTTCTCCACCAATACTCTACAGAGTAATTATGGGTTAGACTCAGTTGTATCATTGAGAATTACATGGAAATGGTAACATTGAGAAGTTGAGTTCGAGGTCCTTGTCAGCTTCTTTTCTAAGCATATGAGAAAATGGGTCTTTTTCTAAAGTAGTCATGATGTGGATGTGCCGACGTTGGACTGGGCTAAACACAGTAAAAAGTCTGACAACACCCGGTTTAAGTCCAACCGATTTATTTGATAGTAAACTCACTAGCTTGTGAGTTTACTATCAAATAAATCGGTTGGACTTAAACCGGGTGTTGTCAGACTTTTTACTGTCTTTTTCTAAACACAGAAAGCAAATGTTTACTTCCAACCAGTTCCCATAGCAAAATACTTTGCTCTCAGTCGATTCAGATTAATGGCAGGTTCCCGGACCATGTGCTCCATCTTCCATATTTTGGGAGCCTCCTCTGAACTAAAGAGGACAAAATTCATCATTGTCTCCTACATGCTAGCTCAGCCTTCAGTCAACTGAGGAACACAATGCTTGAGGACCAGGATCTCAAATCTAAGTCTAAGGTAATGCTTTAGCGGGCAGTAGTGATCCCATGCTCCTGTATGCTGAGAAGACTGAGATGATTTAAAGCAGGCAGGGTAAAGAATACTGGAGAAGTACCACCAGCAGTGCCTTTGCAAGAACCTTTAAACCCAATGACAAGAAAGATGGCCAAATAGCAATGTCCTCTCCCAAGCCAGTTTTCCTGGCATAAATGTGCTGATCACTCAAAATGAGCTCAGGCATGTAGTTTGTTTGCCTGACACCAGACACTTGAGGTCATGCTCTACTTGGAATTTGCCGTTCAGGGGATTTCCAGGTGGAGAGTGGAAACACTATCAGGGTGGCTTCAAAACATCCCTTACTACTTCATGAGAGACTCTGGCTTATGACCAACCAAGATAGAGAAGGTTCATCCGAGAAGGTACCAGACACATTGAGAGACTTCATCAAGAGCACACAGAGGTAAAATTGAGGCCTGACGTAAGACTATATGAAGTAGGGACAGAAAGAAGCCATTCAGACCATTGAGTCTACTCTGTCACTCAAAGAGACCAATAACTGATCTGATATGAAAATCCTCAGCCCATTTTCCCACCTTATCCTCATACCCTTGATTGCCTTACTGATTGAAAGTCTGTCTATCTCAGCCTTGAACAGGCACCTCCCTCTGCAACTGGATCCTGAACTTCCGAACTCACAGACCACAATCAGTAAGGGTAGGCAACAACACCACCTCCATGATCATCCTCCATACTGGTGCCCCACAAGGCTGTGTTCTCAGCCCCCTACTATACTCCTTATATGATTGTGGCTAAATTCCCCTCCAATTCGATTTTCAAGTTTGCTGATGACACCAGTGTAGTAGGTTGGATTTCAAACAATGATGAGACAAAGTATAGGAATGAGATAAAGAATCTGGTATGGCAACAATAATCTCTCCCTCAATGTCAACAAAATGAAGGAGATTGTCATCAACTTCAGGAAGCGTAAAGGAGAACATGCCCCGGTCTACATCAAAGGGGACGAAGTAGAAAGGATCTAGAGCTTCAAGTTTTTAGATGTCCAGATCACCAACAACCTGTCCTGGTCCCCCCATGCCGACACTATAGTTAAGAAAGCCCACCAACACCTCTGCTTTCTTGTAAGACTAAGGACATTTGGCATATCAGCTACAGCTCTCACCAACTTTTACAGGTGCATCATAGAAAGCATTCTTACTGGTTGTATCACAGCTTGGTATGGCTCCTGTCCTGCCCAATACCACAAGGAACTACAAAAGGTCATGAATGTAGCCCAATCCATCCTCCCATCCATTGATTCTGTCTACACTTCCCACTGGCTTGGCAAAGCAGCAGCACACTTAAGGACCCCATGCACTTCAGGCATTCTCTCTTCCACCTTCTTCCATTGGGAAAAATATACAAAAGTCTGAGGTCGTGAACCAACCACTCAAGAACAGCTTCTTCCTTGCTGCTGTCAGACTTTTGAATGGACTTACGTTGCATTCAGTTGATCTTTCTCTGCACTCTCGCTATGACTGTAACACTATATTCTGCACTACCTCGTTCCCTTCCCAATGAACGGTATGTTTTGTCTGAAAAGCATGCAAGAAACAATAATTTTCACTGTATTTAATACATGTGACAATAATAAATCGAATCAAATCAAAATACCAAGGTGAAATTGAGGCATGAAATAAGAATATAAAATGTAGGGACAGAAATAAGCCATTCAGACCATTGAGTCTACTCTGTCATTCAAAGAGATCATGACTGATCTGATATGAAAATCCTCAACTCCACTTTCTCGCTTTATCCCCATACCCCTTGATTGCCTTACTAATTGAATGTCTGTCTATTTCAGCCTTGAACATGCTTAACGACCCAGCCACTGTAACCCTCTCCGGTTTACTAATTATTGCTCTATATGAGGTCAACCAATTCAGCACAAACCAGGAATTGATTTGAATACTGTCTGTCACTGTCCTGCACCAATTACAGAAATTCCAACTTCATAATATGAGTTTGAAAAGATTGATGCAGTACTGGAGCTAAATATAATTTTGAAGTAGAATGTTATCATAGTTTCAGGTCATAATATAAAATGATTTGTGTAGCAGGAATATAATCATGAAAATAAAGTTAATGCACAACTTTTTAGTCTATGGCTTGGATGAGTAGGTGGTTCAATGGCACAAACACTGGAATTTTACATCTGAGACTTGGATTCAAATACAGCACAATCAAGCTGACCAGTTGAAAGTAGACTCATGTTAAATGAATTACTTGTTTTCTGATGAAAAAATGTCAATCTGCTTAAACCACAGTATATAGGATGGCTGATGTAGGAAACAATAAAATGTCAGGTAAGTGTATTACTGAGTATTGTGAGTTAGAACTGACGTACTTTGATGGGCAGAAAGCAAAATGTATTCTACATTTAACTGTGTTTGGTGTTGGATCCTGGAAGATTATTTTCTTTTCTCATGTGTCATCCATGGGAACAGAAAACGTGCCAAAAAAGTGCCAATTTAATAAAAAGAACTCAGCAGACACAACGGATTTCAAAGTTCATGATTTTTAGGTCAATATTACTTTTATGTTAACATTACTATTTGTTTGAAAAGTGTTTGGTGTTTTCTAAGTGTGAAACCTCTGTTCAACAATTGGTTATGTATTGGGCTATCAGCTCAGAGCTTGTGGAGCTGTACAACGTTTTAATAATTGTTATATCCACAGTGGTGAGTAAAACCAATTAAAAAAATACATATACCTTCCAAAGGTCTGATAACAGAGATATATATGTTATAATCAGCCTTCATTGGACTTAAGTAAAGCTTTTGCTGAGAGAAGATTGTGAACGGGGTTTTGCTTTGATTTTGCGCCAGAACTGAAAATTCTGCAGTTACTTGGAGAGAGAAATATCACTGAACACAGATCAAGGCATCTTATTTTAATGTTTCTTCTTCATCAAAGCCTTTTCACTTGCAAAAAAGACAACAAAAGTTCCTGTGTGGAAAAATCATGTCTGTGAACACAGTGTAGCATATTAGAGCAGGGAAGTTAGGCTAGAACGCTATAAAACATGAATTAGATTGCAGCTAGAGTATAGCGTACAGTTTTGTTCTCTACATCACAGGGGATTAGGTCCTTCCTGTCCACTTTGTCTCAGCTTCTCATAGTTCTATATAATCACTTCAATCTCTCATCAGCCTTCACTGTTCCAAAGAAACCACTCTTAGCTGACCCAACCTTTCCTCATAGTTAAAATTCTCCAGTACTGGAAACATTCTTGTAAATTTCTTTTGTACCCTCCCTGGTGTGAATGTGAAAGGCCTATTTTCCTTAATGGGAGACAGTGGTATAGGGGTATTGTCACCGGACTAGTAAACCAGAGACCAGGGGTAATGCTCTGAGGATCTGGGTTTGAATCCCACCATGAAAGATGGTGAAATTTGAATTCAATAAAAATCCGGAATTAAAAGTCTAATGATGACCATGAAACCATTATAAAACCCCATCTGGTTCACTTGTCTTTTAGGGAAGGAAATCTATTGTCCTTACCTGGTCTGGCCTAATCCACAGCAATGTGGTTAACTCTTACACTCTGAAGTGGCCAGTGATCCACTCAGTTCAAGGGCATAAGGGATGGAAAATAAATGCGGGCCCAGCCAACGACGCCTACATCCAATTAAAAATGGAGATGTCAATAACCAAACAGCATAAATTTAAAGTGATTGGCAGAAGGATTAAATGGGAGATTAGGAGGAATTCTTCTACCCAGAGTGTGGTGGGGATTTGGAACTCACTGCCTGAAATAAGACAGAAATCCTTGTCACTAGTACTACATTCTGCACTCTCTCTTTTCCTTCTCTATGAACAGTATGCTCTATCTGTATAATGTGCAAGAAACAATACTTTTCACTGTATATTGATCCATGTGAAAATAATAAATCAAATCAAAATCTATACCCCCATTTATTGACTCCTCTACTAAGGGGAAATGTTCCTTCCTACCTCATAGAATCCCTACAGTACAGAAGCAGGCCATTCGGCCCATCAAGTCTGGACTGACCACACCCAGACCTATTCCCATAACCCCACACGTTTACCCTGCTAATCCATGCAACAAGCAGGTGAATCATCTCTGCATCCTCTTGTGTGCAAGTGCATCCTTCCTATAATGTGGCTGCACATGGTGCAAATAGTATTCCAGCTATGGCCTAACAAGCATTTTATACAGCTCTATCATAACCTCCCTGCTCTTATATTTTATGCCCCTGCTTAAAAAGGTAAGTATCCTATAGGCCTTCTTAACCACCTTATCTATCTGTCCTGTCTTCAAGGATCCATGGACATGCACCCCAAGATTCCTCTGGTCCTTCGTACTTCCTAGCATCCTTCTGTTCATTGTGTCACATGGATCAACATACAGTGAAAAGTATTGTTTCTTGCACACTATACAGATAGGGCATACCATTCATAAAGAAGGAAAAGAGAGAGTGCAGAATGTAGTATTATAGTCACAGCTAAGGTGTAGAAAAAGATCAACTTAATGAAAGGTAGGTCCATTCTAAAGTCTGATGGCAGCAGGGAAGAAGCTGTTCTTGAGTCACTTGGTATGTGACCTCAAACTTTTGTATCTTTATCTCGACAAAAGAAGGTGGAAGAGAGAATGTCTGAGATGTGTGGGGTCCTTAATTTTGCTGGCTGCTTTGCTGAGGCAGTGGGAAGTGTACACAGAGTCAATGGATGGGAGGCTGGTTTGCTACATTGAATTGCGCTACATTCACAACCTTTTGTCATTTCTTGTGATCTTCAGCAGAGCAAGAGCCATATCAAACTGTTAAGGTAAGCAGCAGGAGATTTAAATGGGATCTGAAGAAAATCTTTCATTCAGAGGTGTTGGAAATCTGGAACAGGTTGGCAGAGGCAGCAACCCTCAAAACACTTTAAGAAGCATTTAGATGATACTTGAAACACCATAGCAAACAAGATGATAGATCAAGTGCTGGAAAATGTGATTAGGATAGATGTTTGGTGGCTGATGGAGACACAATGAGCTGAAAGGCCTCTTTTTTGAGCTGGAAAACCCTATGGGTGGGATTCTACGACTTTGTTCGGGCAGGATCATAAGATCCTCGCCCATTCTAATTCTGGGGTGGGCGAGGTGATAGAGTTTGCGCCTATGACCTCTGAAGTTGAGTGAACTTTATCACATCCACCAATATTGAAATTGGAAGATAAGTAGTTTAAAAAGATCTGGATAAGCTCATTGATCAATGCTCATTTCAGACTGTCCAGAGTAAATGGGTTCCACATACATCATACAGAAATTCTTATCAGTGTTTGTTCTGCAGGGGAAATTAGCCATATGTTGATCACCAGTGGATTTTCTCATTTCCGTAACTGGGAATTCATCATACAACAATGATAATGCTAAATAATAGTTTTATTAATATTCTTTGTGATAACACAGCTGATTATAACACTGGCACTCATTGTCCATCCCTATATTCATCTCTCCAGTCACAATTAATTTCATGGAAATCAACTCATGAAGAATTGCTTTTCAGCTGCTATCTTATGCTTGGTAAGTTCGTATCTGAGACTCTCGAAACCCTGAGAATAAGGTGGAACAACTGCACGCACTATGTTCTATGAAGCCAAGGAAAGGCTGGGATATGTGAAGAAAGATGGTAGGTAGCACAGTGGTACAAAAACAGAAAATGCTGGAAAATTCAACAGAGCTGACAGCATTTGTGGAGAGAGAATAGATCCAATGTTAAAAAAAACAGGATGATTCTTTGTCAGAGCGTTTCTTTTGGAATTGAGAAGGAAGGGTAATAAAAATGGATGAATGAGATGAAAAGAAGAAATAAAGTAAATGGAGATGGGGTGAAGATGCAGGGGAGAGACACCACAATGTGTTAAGCATTGGTTTAGAGTCCTCCCTTCAGGAGACGAAGCTCCGGCTGCCAGAAGATGATTGCAGACCTCCCAGGGCGGATGGCGCTGTTGTGCCGTGGTGACGGTGGGAGAGGCACTCTTGTGGCCGACAGCAACTCCTTGTTGGAGGTGGGGGAAGATGGCGGCGGGGGCGATGAGGCAGGAGTTGGCTGTACTGATGAACTCCAGCGGCTCCCACAAGGATCTAGCCGGCAAGTGAGTAAAGCAAGGAGAGTGGGTGAGCGTGGGTGGGTCGCGGCTTGGGCCGTCGGCAACTGCAGAAGGCAAATGGCGGAACTCTGCCTCCTAACGGCCCAGCTTCAGCAACCGTCGCCCAGCCTGGTTATCATTAAAGAGCGGTCCTCCAGCCTGGCACCTAGGGCAGTGAATGTGACCCGGCCTTTGACAGTTCTGGTGGAGAGATAACCTCATCTCCTGTCTCCGGGCTGGGTGGCTAAAATCTATCCTCACATTTGATCCGTCTGGGAGGACGAGGAAGGGGGTCAAATTCCTCCTGTCAATTTTTATCAAAATATCAACATAGTATCCGTTTTGGATTCCACGAGCTTCCCCACCCCCTAGTGTGAAGACATCAACCTATGTTGACATCTAGTCTTCGACCTGAGCAACAACTGATGTCGGATAGACACATATTCGGTACCCGAGATCAGAGGAATTCCTGCTGTATGGATTTAAACAGGGATGTAATATCTTTTATTATCAAATTTCCTACAAGGACTAATTGTTCATGAAAAAAGACCAATCACGCAAAGTACCATAAATTACTAATGGCCCCCGTGTGACACGGACGTTGATGTCGGATTCGTCCCTTAAATGCTGAGATTACTGGTGGAAAGTACCATTAATAGCCAATAACTTCATGCCACATTGGTGGTCCCTGGTTCTAGCTATACAAGTGATATGAACACAACTATTGCAATCTTTAATTGTGAATGAATTATGTGGGTTCTTTTTGAAGTGTAGATGTAAGAATGTTGATCCTCCTGAAGGAACAATAGACCTGGACCAAAGGCAAATGGGAAAAACAACCCTTCCTACTCGGGCTCGGGATTCCCATTCTTGACTGTAGTGTATTATTTCCTAGAAAAGAGGAGTGTGTGAATGGGTCATGAGTCTCCATACCCAGCAAATTTGATTGAATTTTTTGAGGGTGTGGTCAGGTATGTGGATGAGGGTATTGCAATTGATGTAATTTATATGGATTTCAGCAAAGCCTTTGACAAGGTCCCATAAGGGAACCTGATAAAGGAGACAAAAGCACAAGCGATCCAGAGTAACTTGGTAAGTTGGATCAAAAACTGGCTTGGTGATAGAAGGCTGTTTGTGTGACTGGAGACTAGTGTTCAGTGGTGTACCACAAGCACAAGCACGGTTTCATTAAAGGGAAGTCGTGTCTGACAAATTTACTGGAGTTCTATGAGGATGTGTCTAGGGCAGTGGATAGAGGAGAGCCGGTGGATGTGGTCTTTCTAGATTTTCAGAAGGCGTTTGACAAAGTGCCTCACAAGAGGTTATTGCAGAAGGTCGAGGGACATGGAGTTGGGGGTAGGGTGTTAGCGTGGATAGAGGTTTGGTTGTCAAATAGGAGGCAGATAGTGGGGGTCAACGGGTGCTATTCGGATTGGCGGATGGTGACTAGTGGAGTGCCCCAGGGGTCGGTGCTGGGGCCTCAGCTTTTTACCATTTATATAGATGATCTGGAGGAGGGAACCGAGTGTAGAGTGTCGAAATTTGCTGATGACACCAAGATTGGGGGAACGGCAAATTGTGCGGAGGGTGTGGAGAGTCTACAGAAGGATCTAGATAGGCTGGGCGAATGGGCCAGGAAATGGCAAATGGAATTTAATGTTGGCAAGTGTGAGGTGGTCCACTTTGGTAGGAAGAATGGTAGGAAGGACTATTACTTACGGGGCGAAAAACTGCAGCAGGCGACGGTGCAGAGCCATGATCTTATTGAATGGCGGGGCAGGCTCGAAGGGCTGGATGGCCTACTCCTGCTCCTATTTCTTATGTTCTTATGAATCAGTGTTAGGTCCCTTATTGTTCATGATGTTTGTAAACAGTATTAATGAGAATGTGGGGGAGGATGATAAGTAAGTTTGCAAATGAAACAAAGATTGGCAGAATGATTAATTGTGAAGAAGATCATCTTAGGTTGCAAGAAGATATAGACGGGTTGGTCAGATGGGCAGATCAGTGGCAGATGGAATAAACCCTGAAAAGTGTGAGGTGATGCACTTTAGAAGGATTAACAAGACGGGAGAATACTCAATAAATGGCAGGAGACTAGGAAGCTCAGGGGAATGGAGAGATTTGGGATACTTGTCCACAAAGTTCTGAAGGTGGCAGGACAGGTTAGTAAGGAATTAAGGCATATGGGACACCTTCCTTTATCAGCCATGGCATAGATTATGAGAGTGGGGTGGTTATGTTGGAGCTGCACAAAACTTTGGTTAGGCCACAGCTAAAGTACTGTGTGTAGTTGTAGTCACCTCACTATAGGAAGGATGTGATCGCAATGGAGAGGGTGCAGATGAGGTTCACCAGAATGCTGTCTTGGATGGAACATTTGAGCTATGAAGAGAGGCTGGATAGGCTCAGGTTTTTTTTAGAGCAGAAAAGGCTGAGGGGACCTGACTGAGGTGCATAACTTTGAGGGCTACATATAGGGTGGATAGGAAGCAACTGTTCCCCTTAGTTGAAGGGTCAGTAATGATGGGACATAATTTCAAGGTGAGGGGCAGGAGGTTTAGAGGGGATTTGAGGAAACGTTTTTCACCCAGAGGTAGTGGGAATCTAGAATGCATTGCCTCAGGGGGGTGGGTGGTCATAGAGGTGGGAAAATTCTCAACTACTAAAAAATATGCGGTTGAGCACTGGAAATATCATAACATTCAAGGCTATGGGCCAAGCGCTGGAAAGTGGGTCTAGTGTAGCTTTTTCAGTTCAGAGTTGGCAGGCCGAAATACGTTTTCTGTACTGGATAATTCTGTGACTCCAGAAAGAGGGAATTCAGCAGAAAATGTTTTGGCAACCTTTATCCTAGATTGTGTCAATCACTGCCTTAGCAGAGAAAGAGGAAAAAAAAGCTACCCTTTTAAAATTCTATAAAAGAACTGCAACTTAGTTTTATACAGTAATTATAGATTATGTGTACTATATATTCTTTATTATGTTAGTAGAATTAAGTTAATTGCATTTTCAAATGCTATAAATCACAGGAACCCGCCGTCTATTGAGATCAAAAACAAGCTGTTTATATGTCACTATTTCAAAACATAAAATGCCATTGAAACATTTCTGCATGAAAGGTGATATATAAATCCAATTATTTAATTTTAATATTGATAATAGGCTTTCATTCAAACATAATATTGGACAGCCAATTATACACTTGCCCAAATTAAGGTGTGATTGAAAGGACAGTTTGAGTTGTAGAATTTTAGGGAAAATGAACAAGTTATTCAGACGAATTGTCATTCGATGTTTTGATTTATGGTGGCACAACTTTCAGTGGCCTTTGCTTGGAATGGTTTCCTTTCCAGCAGCATTTATGAATTTTATATTGTTAGTCCTTTAGCAGGTTAAAACATAGTAATAGTTGCTCTTAGTTTGCACGTAAGATGTCATAGAATGGGAGTCTTCACTTGCCCATTCTTTGTTGAAACGTATATTCAAAGAAGAAAGCTTTCTTTAAAAAAATCTTAACATTGTTTGAGATTGTTGTAAATTTTATGCTTAGGTTGTCAGAATTTACTTTTGCAATGCAGGCTCTGATATCAAATCTTTCTGATTTGAATGTAATAGATCAAACACAGACATCAAGGATAGTCCATAAAGCTCCTTAAAAATGTCTGCAGCACTTGAAATTAAACTTCTTATACTCAAAAAGCCTAATAGATATTCCTGTGAAAATGCAAGAAAATACATTATGTGCTGTTCCTAATGATGATGTTTGAACCCTAATTCGGTTGCCATCTTAACCCGATTGCAAGTCCATGCTGAGAAAGCTTCCATATGCTATTACTTTGGATAGGAGTTGTGAAAGTTGTACTGTATTGCATTTAGGGAAACCTTTTGCTATTTTCTGGATGTCACACTTGATTTTTGTTCATTTGGGGATAAGTCTATAAAGTTTTGCTCTCTGTTGCTGGTGAGACCAGATGAATACAGAATATACATGGTTAGCATGGTGGCACAGTGGTTAGCACAGCAACCTCACAGTGCTACGGACCCAGGTTCATTTCCAGTCTTGGGTGACTGTCTGGCGTTTACATGATTTCCATGTCTGTGTGGGTTTCCTCCAGGTGCTCCAGTTTCCTCCCGCAGTCCAAAAATGTGCTGTTTAGGTGGACTGGCCATGCTGAATTGCCCTTTAATGTCCCAAGATATGTAGGTCGGGGGGGTTAGCATGGCAAATACCCGAAATTACAGAGATGGGGTGGGCCTGGACAAGATAGTCTATTGGGGAGAGGGTGCAGACTTGATGGGCCAAATAGCCTCCCTTCTATGATTGTATGACATCAGGGTTTTGAGGAGCAAAATATTTATTCAAAGGCTGATTTAAGTTGAATTATATTACAAGTAATGAAGTTGCAACATCAGTCATATTCATGCCTTTTTATTGTATGGAAAAGGTCCTGCAGTTTGTTTGATGGGTTGCAGAAATTTAAAAACTTGTTTTTGGGAGAAAAACCAAAAGCAGATGCGAGTAACATGTTGATCACACTGGGAAGTACAACCGTCAGCATAGTGATCATGGAATTGCTTTCCTTGCATAGTATCAGTGTTTTCCATGTGCTTACATTGATGGTACTCAGTTGCAAAGGGAGAGTTTTTTTCATTCCTCATATTTTCCTAGAGTACATTGATGAAGAGTGGTCAGCTTTTTTTTGTTTATTAATTCAGCATGAATCAAATTGATGCATTGGAGAGGCCTCAAAGGAAAGCAACAAAAATAATTTGCAAATTACTATGGATGCTGGAATCTGAAGCAAGAACAGAAAATACTTGGAAATTTCAGCAGGTCTGACAGCATCTGTGAAGAGACAACAGAGCTAATGTTTCAAGTCTGGATGACTGTCAGGATAATTGAAGATTTTGCTGTTATAAATTATGGATAACATCTTGTGGCACTGTTTTAGTTAAATAAACAATATGATGCAGGTTTTTAAAATGCTAAATAAATAACATAATGGCAAGCAGCTTTCTTAAATTGGGCTGGGAATGAAGAACTGGATTGAACAGTTGAAAATGAACGAGGCTCAGTTAGGATTTGAGACCAGCATTTGGATGTGTGGAATCAATTTCTGGCTTATAGTGGGTAGGTCCTGTTAGACTAGTCTGGTTGACTGAAGGTGATGTCCTATTGGCTGGGTTTTTAAAGTTTTGATTTGATTTATTATTTCACATTATTAGGATACAGTGAAAAGTATTGTTTCTTGTGTGCTATACAGACAAAACATACTGTTCACAGAGTACATACGGGAGAAGAAAAGGTTAGGTGCAAAATAGTGTTACAGTTACCAATAGGATGTAGCGAAAGATCAGCTTAATATATGGTAGATTCAAAAGTCTGATGGCAGCAGGGAAGAAGCTGTTCTTGAGTTGGGTGGTATGTGTTCTCAGACTTTTGCATCTTTTTCCCAACAGAAGAAGGTGGAAAAGAGTATGTCTGGGATGCGAGGGGCCCTCAATTATGCTGGCTGCTTTTCTGAAGGAGCGAGAAGTATAGACTGCCTCAATGGGTGGAAGACTGGTTTGCCTGATGGACTAGCCTTGTTCATAACCCTTTGTAGTTTTTTGTAGCCTTGGTCAGAGCAGGAGCCATACCAAACTCTGATACAACCAGAAAGGATGCTTTCTATGGTGCATCTGTGACAGTTGTAGTGGACATGCCGAATTTCCTTAGCCTCCTGAGAAAGTAGAGGCAGTGGAGGTATTTCTTAACTATAGCTTTGGCCTGGAGGGACCAGGACACATTGTTGATCTGAACACCTAGAAATTTGAAGCTCTTGACCATTTTGAGTTTAGAAGAATGAGGGGAGATCTCATTGAGACATATAAGATGATGAATGGGATGGATAGGATAGAGGTGGAGAGACTCTTCCTGCTCAGCAAGGACAGTAGGACTAGGGGGCACAGCCTCAAGATAAAGGGGGGACGGTTTAGAACGGAGTTGAGGAAGAACTTCTTCACTCAAAGGGTGGTGAATCTCTAGAATTCTCTGTCCGTTGAAGTGGTGGAGGCTACCTCGCTAAATATTTTTAAGACACGGGCTGATGGGTTTTTGATAAGAGAGGGGATTAAAGGTTATGGGGAGAGGGCGGGAATGTGGAACTGAGCGACGACAGATCAGCCATGATCTTATTGAATGGCGGGGCAAGCTCGAAGGGCTAGATGGCCTACTCCTGCTCCTATTTCTTATGTTCTTATTTCCACTTCATCACCATCGATGTAGACAGGGGCATGTCTTTCACTGCATTTCTTGACGTCGATAACTATTTCCTTTGTTCTGCTGATATTGCGGAAGGGATTTTTGTCATCACATCATTTCACCAAATTCTGTATCTGTTTTCTGTACTCCATCTTGTCATTGTTTGAGATCTGACTTACTGCAGCGGTGTCATCAGTAAACTTGAAAATGGAGTTGGAGCAGAGTTTGGCCACATGGTCGTAAGTGTATATGGAATATAGTAAGGGGCTGAGGACACAGCCTTGAAAGCAGCAAGACTGATGTACCTAGACTTGCAAAAATGTTTTTTAATTAAAGCAATGTGTGCAAATCTTTACAAACAAAGTGTAGTGATCATCAAGGACAGATACTAATGTATTAATTTGTTAAACAGGAGAAAAGCAAGAGTTGAAAACAGGGCTAAATTGCCTTGAGAATAATTGAATAAGTTCTCTAATGGGATTCTGTCCCACGTTTGATGTGCACAAATGATCTGGACCAAGGATCAGCAGATTGTGTCTCCAGAGCCATATGCAGATCTTTAATGTCCAATTTGTGTTTCTGAGTTGTTTCTAGTTGAATTGCATTTTCATGAAAAAATTCTAAAAGGATGTTTTTATTGTGCATTTAAGAGGCTTAGTGGTGCTTCACCTTATGGTTTCAAAACATAATTTTAAAGAAAGTGTCGTGTTCTTAAAAAAACTATAGGAGTGGTATAGCTAGTTCGCTGGTTCACGGAGTACACCTGAGATGATAAATTTTTCTGAATGTGCTAAAATAACTTTTTTAATCATGCAAATATACGACCAAGCAGCAGAAGTAGGCCATTAAGCCCCTTGAGCCTACTCCGCCATTTAATAACATGGCTCATCTGATAGTAATCTCAAATCTGCATTCCACTTAGCCCCCAATAATCTATTATCCTTTACTTACGGAGAATCTATCTGCTTTTGCCTTAAAAATATCCAAAGACTCAGCATACATACAGCATGCCTTCATTGGCCAGGGCATTGAGTATAAAAGTTGGCAAGTTATGTTACAGCAGTACAAAACTTTAGTTAGGCTGCATTTGGAATATTCTATGTAGTTCTGGTCGATACACTACCAGAAGGATGAGGATGCTTTGAAGAGGGTGCAAAGAAGGTTTACCAGAATGTTGCCTGGTCTTCAGGATTTAAGGTATGAGAAGAGCTTGGATAAACTCAGATTGTTTTCACTGGAAAGAAGGAGGTTGAGGGGTGAGGTGATAGAAGTCTACAAAATTATGAGAGGTGTTGATAAGGTGGATAGTCAGAGGCTTTTTCCCAAGGTGGAAGGGTTGACTACAAGAGGGCACATGTTTAAGGTGAGAGGTGGTAAGTTTTTCCTTAGCCCCCCTGAGAAAGAGGATGGTAGGTGCCTGGAATGCACTGCCAGTGGACATGGTGGAAGCAGGCACGTTAGCAATGTTCAAGGTGTTTCTTGATTGACACATGAGCGGGAGGCGATCAGAAGGATAGAAACAGCACATGAGTAAGGCTTGGTGTTCCTGTGCAGTGTTGTTCTTTGTTCTTTGTTTTTTGACTTTGCTTCCTCCACCTTTTCAGGCAGAAAGTTCTGAAGACTCATGAACCTCTGAGTGAAAATAATTAGCCTCCACTTCATCTTAAGTGGGTAACCCTGCATTTTTAACAGTGACTCGTAGTTATAATTCTTCCACAAGAGGAAACATCCCCTCCATAGCCACCCTGTCAAAACCCCTCAGGATTTTATGTTTCAATCAAGTTGCCTCTTGCTCTTCTGAACTCCAAGCATACAAGCCTAGCCTGTCCAACCTTTCCTCATAAGAGAACTTACCCATTCCAGGTATGTGGAGTTGCCAGCATTGGTGTGGGGTAGGCACAGTAAGTAGTCTCACAACACCAGGTTAAAGTCCAACAGGTTTATTTGGTAGCACGAGCCTTCGGAGCACCACTCCTTCATCAGGTGAAGAAGAAGTGCTCCAAAAGCCCGTGCTACCAAAAAACCTGTTGAACTTTAACCTGGTGTTGTGAGACTACTTACTGTGCCATTCCAGGTACTCATCTGGTAAACTTTCTCTGAACTACTCCCAACACATTTACATTCTTCCTTGAATAAGGAAACCAGTACTGTACCTAGAACTCCAACTGTAGACTCACTAGTGCCCTGTAAAACTAAAGCATAAACTCCTTACTTTTGTATTCAATTCCCCTCACAATAATAACATTCATTATATTTGCTAATTACCTGCATGATAGCTTGTTGTGTGAGATTCATTGAAGGAAGACGGTGGCATAATGATGTTGTCACAGGCCTGGTATTCCAGAGACCCAGGTCTGAATCCCACCATGGTAGATGGTGTAATTTGAATTCAATAAAAGTTGTCATGACCGTGAAACTATTGTTGATTGTCGTAAAAACCCATCTTGTTCACTGATGTTCTTTAGAGAAGGAAAATGGCCACCTTTACCTAGTCTGGCCTAGTTGTGACTCCAGACTCTCAGTAATGTCATTGACTGCATGAATGTGATGAAAGTTGCAGCACATTATAAAGATCCAGCATGAAGAATATTAATATGAATGTGTTGTCAGTAATGAAAGATAATATGACCACTTTTCCAGCCATATATTGATAAATTTTTCTAACTGTGTAATGATATGCGTTAGAACATAAGAAATAGGTCATTAGACTCTTCAAGCCTGCTGTGGCATTCAGTAACATCATGGCTTATCTTATTGCAGCCTCAACTCTACTTTCTGTCTGCCCATCACTATTGAGACCCCCATTGCCTCCACATAATCTTGATTCCTTTCTTTACCACTTAGCCAATCCATCTATCCCTCTGGTAACATTTTATTTACTGCTTACTTTAATTTTTTGTTTGAAGTTTGTTTATTAGTCACAATTAAGGCTTACATTCACACTGCAATGAAGTTACTGTGAAATTCTCCTAATCGCCATACTCTAGTGCCAATGGTCCATGCACTTTACTAGCACATCTTTCAGACTGTGGGAAGAAACCCAGAGGAAACCACGCATACATGAAAAATGTACAAACTCCACACAGTGACCCAAGCCGGGATTCAAACGCAGGTCCCTGGCACTGTGAGACAGCAATGCTAACCATTTTGCCATCGTGCTGTACTACTTCTCTCTCCCTGCCTGCCCACCACCACCCCCCCCCCCCCACGCCCTAACTTCTGTACTATATTGTTGCAATCTTGGATACATTTCATTCAGCCTCTTTATCTAATTAATTAATATAGGTGTAAATAGCTGAGGCCCAAGTGCTGATTGCTGCAGTACGATATTAGCTACAGTGTGTTGGCCTGGAAATGTCCCATTTATTCCTACTCTTTGTATTCTGTTCATTAACCAGTCTGTTCAGGCTAATGTATTATTTCAGTCTCATGAGCCCTAATTTTGTGTAATAACTTCTCGTGGTACATTACTGAATACTTCTTGAAAATTCAAATATGTTATGTAAGCATTTAACAGAAGGAAAAAAGAGAGGCAATACATACTTCATGGCACTGTTGTAGGAAGTGTGCAAAGGCAGAGAGACCTAGGGGTTCACGTGCTTGAATCTTTGAAGGTGATACAATATATTGAGTGTGAGCAGAAAAACATGTGGGTCTTGGGCTTCGTGAAGAGAGGTGTTGAGTACAAAAAGCAAAAGAGCTATACTTAACCTTTATAAACCTCTGGTTAGGCTACAATTGGAATATTGCGTCCAGTTCTGGCACCACCTTTTAGGAAAAATATGAGAGTCTTTGAACAGGTGCAGGGGAGATTTACCAGAATGGTGGATTTTAGCTGCCAGATTGGGTTGGAGAATTTGGTGGTATTCTTGGAACACAGAAGGTTGAGGAGAGATTTGAGAGAGCTGTGCAGAATGACATCAGGTTTAGATAAGGTGAACAAATAAATTCTGTTCCCATTAGCTGATGATACAAGGACCAATGAACAAAGATTTAAGATTTTGGGGAAAAAATGAGGGGGAACGTGAGTCAGAACTTTTTTATGTAACAGCTGGTAATGAGCTGGAATCTATTGTCTCTGAGAGTAGTCAAAGTGATGATGATTAATGATTCCAAAAGGAAATTGGGTGGGCATTTGAGGAATTAAATTTGCATAACTATGGGTTTAGAGTGGGGGAATGAGATTGACTCGATTTGTCTTCAGAGAACTGGCATGGACCCAGGGCAGAATGGCCACCTTCTGTGCCATAATAACTCTGACTACACTAGTTCCTCCTTATCCATTCTATTAGTTACATCCTCAAATTTATCAAAAGTGATTTCTTTCTTAAGTTCATGTTGATTCTGTTTAATCATATTTAATCATATGACTTTTGAAGCACCCTGTCACCATATTCTAACAGTAGCTTCTAGTGTTCTGTTTACTATTGATTTTAGGCTGGCGGGGCAAGAGATCCCATTTTCTCTTTTCCTTAAACAATAGGGTTATGTTATTTCCTTCCAATCATTGGGAATGGCCCTAAAATTGAAGGAATTCTGGAGGTTCAAAACCAATGCATTCACTATCAGTAGCTAACTTTTTTAAGATCCCTAGCACACAGGTTATCAGGTTCAGTGGGTTTGTTGCCATAAAGTCCCACTAATTTTTCCCATACTATTGTTCATTTTGATATCAATTTCTTATTCTCACTAAACTATTCATTCCCCATTATTTCAGAATGATTTTGTCTTCTATCTTGAAGCCAGATATTAAGTATTTGCTTGTCTCGACCATTTTCTTGTTTCCCATTACAATTTCACCCTTATCTGCCTTTAATGGGTCCACATTTACTTTCACTAATCTCTTCCTAGTTACAGACCTGTAGAAATGTTAACCATCGGTTATTGTACATGCTTTTTCCCCTTTCATTATCAATTTTTTTATCCCCGATTTGCTCAACTCAAAAGTCCTTCCAATCCTCAGGCTTACTACACTGTTTGGCAACTTTATAAGTCTCTTCCTTAACTCCTCTTGATGGCCATGGTTGAATCAAATTTTCTGGGAGTTCTTGTGCTGTAAAGAAATGCATTGTTTTTGCAAGTTATATATTAAGTTTTTTTCAATGTAGTATCTTACCCACTCAAATCTCATTGCCTTGTTCAGATATAAAACCCTGATTTTGGAATCACTTTCAAAGACTTCATTACAACAAGATTATTAAATAACACCTTCTCATTGCACAATACAAGATTCAAAATAACCAGTTCACTAGTTGGTTCCTCAATACACTGTCTAGTAAACTAACTTTTATATATTCTGTGAACTCATCCTCCACACTTCTGCAAAAGCTCATTGTAACATAATCTGAATGCTAAGACACCACTCCAAAATTGTATTAAAAACCTTGTTTTCTGTGAATTTCTTAACCAATGTTCAGTTTTATATTAAATACAAAGTGCTGGAAATACTCAGCAGGTCTAACAGTATCAGAGAAGATAAGATGTACTCAACTCAAAACATTCGCTCCGTTTCTCTTTCCGTGGATATTCCAGATCTATTGAGTATTTTTGGCAGCGTAAGCTTTTATTACTGTGTTCTAGCATGTGTAATATTTTGCTTTTGGTTCAATACTGCCTAGTAGTCAAACTATAAGATGTAATTTTATATACATGAATATATTTTCTGATTATAGTACAAGATTAGCCTTCCATTACTTCTGTAAGATCTATTTATTTAATCAGTTTAATCAGTTACGCTCTAGTTCACATCAGGATGATAATATAATATGATAGATTATAATCACCCTCTTTATTCATCCTGTGCTGAACTGCTTGTTCCAATTTTTTCCAATTATTTTACTGACTTATGCTGGGATGCAGTTCCCTGTTGAATGTAAACTTCTGGTATCTTATGCAAACAACATTTCTCATGTGCCTATCAATTGAGTGCTAATAAGATATTTAGGTGGCGTGAATCATAGCTGGACACAGTAGGATTCAATTTGGAGTAAGAACCTTGAGCTTTCCCCTTCTCAGCTGAGGAGGTCCTTTGGTTCAGTTGCAGGCAATCTTTGGCTAACTGTGGCTCTGGTTGCGTTTAGCCAGCTAAGATGAGAATAACTAAGATCTGAAACTGGGATCCCCTCATTCTTAAGGCTTAGAACTTAAGCTAATAATGTTAATTCTCTTTGACACAAATATCCTTGATTCCTGTTAACTTGAATGAAAATTAATTTATAAAAACAAATTATAATATCTTTATAAATGGTGTCAATTTCCATAAAAATCTTGAACTAAAGTTTATTTATTAATCACAAGTAAGGCTTACATTAACACTGCAATGAAGTTATTGTGGAAATCCCCTAGTCCCCACACTCTGGCACCTGTTCGGGTCAATGCACCTAACCAGTACAATTTTATGTAAGGACTGTGACGTTTGTAAGGAGATTGATGCCAGACAGCTCTTTGTCCTCTTTAATAGGTATCGCCAGATCCTGGAAAAAGCCTTGCAACTAACAGGAACTGAGCAACTGGAGGCTTTGAAGGCCTTTGTTGAGGCTAGTGAGTATTGTGCTTTAATATATTTATTGTGTACAAAATTCAGCAAAGATTGAATTATGTATTACGTACTTTGTTCTCTAATAATCCGAACAAAATATATCTGCACCACACCCTCCCAGTTTGAGATGGCTCTCTTTCCCTGTCCATTGACACCCCTCCTTCACGTTCAAACAGACAATCTTCTCATGCGCATCCCAGCTCAAAGTGACATTTTTCTCACCTTGTCCTCCTTTTCACCCTCCAACTGCAACTTGTCCCATCTCCACTCTCCCCACTTTGTGCAGCTCATCCCACCTACTGTTGAACAAAGTAATCCAATATGACTATGCTGTGGCAGGAACTTTCTCAATAATGTGAGGTATTGGGATTCCTGCAATGGTACCTTTGAAATCCATAAACTCTCCCACCAACAGGTTCATGGAAACATCACCATTAGCAAGTTCACCTCCAAGTCACACACAATCCTGATTGATTGACATCCTTCCATCTGTGAGAGATAAAATCCCACATAAGAGACTGTTAACTAAGGTAGTAGTCCAGAGAATTAAGGGCAAATGACATGGCTGGGAAATTGATTGAATGGCAGGTGACGCATAAGGTAGGGGTAATGAGTAGGTATTCAAATTGGCAGGATGCAACTAATGGTGTGTTAGGGCCTCAGTTGGAGTTAGGCCACAGATCAGCCGTGGTCTAATTAAATGCCAGAACGAGCTCAATGGGCTGAATGGTCTTCTCCTGTTCCTATGAATGCAGCCTCAGAATTAGGATGAGGTTGGATGAGATTAGCAGCTGTACTTGTTTTGATGACTGAGCAAGTTAGTTCTGGAAAAGTAAAGTCTGCCACACTTTGTCCCTTTCTCGTGGTGTAGGATGATCACTGCTTATGTGTTTTTTACCGGGCTGGCGTCTGCTATGGAGTTTCTAAAACCACACATCATGATAGTGATGAATGCCTGTCCACAGCTGGGGTCATCATTTGCATTGGTTTTCTGTTCAAGTTTCCCACTTATTGGGATTGATGCTAGAAAGATGGGAACTTAGGAAATAAGAACAGAAGTATTCAGATGCTCGAATCTGCTCCCCCAATCAATTAGGTCAAAGCTGACCTTCTAACCAAGTGTTATTTTCCACACTGTCCCCATATCCCTTGTTGTCTGTACTATCTAGAAATCTGTCGATTCTGTCTTCAGTGCACTAAATGACTGAGCTTCCATAGCCCTCTGGGGTAGAGAATGCCAAAGCTTTACCACCCTTTGAGTTTTTTAAATTCATTCACGGGATGTTGGATGAGCAATAAATGCTAACTAGGCCAACATTTATTGTTCATCCCTAATTGAGAGGTAGTGAGCTGCCTTCTTGAACCATTGCAGCCGATGTAGTGTAGATACATCCAGAATGTCAGGGAGGGAATTCAACGATTTTGACCCAGCGACAATGAAGGAACAACTCTACTTCCAAGTCAGGATGGTGAGTGGAAACTTCCAGATGGTGGTGTTGCCATGAGTTTGCTGCCTTTGTCCTTCAAGATGAAAGTGGTCATGGGTTTGAAAGTTGCTGACTACAGAGGCTTGGTGAGATCCTGAAGTGAATTTTATAGATTATACACACTGAATGAGCAGTAATTTCTTTCAACTAAATGTTGGGAAGATTGAAGCCATTGTTTTCAGTCCCCTACTTGTTGACTCCATTCATGACTGACTTAAATAAATAAATTTATTTACTCCAGTTGGTCTACATTTTTTTAAACCAAGTATTTCCAACAAATGTGAAGTTTGGACAACAGTCTTTCAGTGAAAATTTGTATAAAAATCAGTCAACCATGTGGATATTGGATTGACTGTATTTAAATATCTGGTGACAGTAGTAAAGGGTCTCAATTATGAATACAATGCAGAATTAAACTGCTTTTGACTTGTTATAACCCAATGACAACATTGCCTTATTAAAAATTAGAAATTATTTTTGTTTCTCATCAAATACATTAAATTGTCCTATATGATTTTGCGATACATTACACTGAACAGAATGTCTAATTCTGTTAAAAGCTCAGGTTTGGAAAGTTGATTTATCTGCTTAATAAATGTAGCCATGATTAATCATGTTTCAAGCTTTCAATTGAAAAGTTGTTGTCAAATGCCAGCTGCACTGTGTGTTGCGTTCAGGATAATAGACTCTTCTGTCATACTTATGATGATTTTGGATCTTTTCTATGCTTCTCTCTCAAGATTATTTTGGTTTTCTTGTCATAGATCATTATAAACAAGACCCATTTCCTTAATTCTCAACAGTGTCTGAACAAGTCCTGAGAACTAAAGTTACTTTTTCAATAACACCTGGAACAATGGACAGCATATAGTCTTCAAAAGTGTCACATGGTGTCATTTTGAGTTTAAAATACAAAATAAACTGCAAATTTGCCTAATTTAACATTAGTATGCATTTAGAGAAGGAATGCATTTTTTTCTCATAATCCTTTCTATGATATTTCAACCTTATGAAGGTTCTAATTGATTTAATTATCTTCTACTGACTCAACTTAATCAACACAGCCAGCTGTGTCTCCATCCTGTTCCTTGTTCTGACTTGTGTTGATTGTTATAACTGGCAGTCTGATTTAAAAAAAAATTGATTTCTGTATTGAATTGGACAAATGACATCTTCTGTGTTTCATCAAAGTACCATCAAACAATTTGCTTTGGATTCAGGGTTTTTTTTGCAGCTGGTGTCAAAAACTTGGCCTATTATAACAGGATTTAAAGGTATAGGCATGAAGCCAAACCTTAACAAAATGATACATTTTTGTCTGTGATCCATGTTAGAAGCTTACAGCAAATGATAGAAGATAAATTTGTATCTTTATCATGATAAATCCTTTATAAGTGAAGAATCTGATTTCCACCAAATTATATTTACAACATGCAGAAACAAAATGCAGGTGTCACTTTTCAGACAGTGAACAGAAATATTTACATTGATAATTGTGAATTATGTGTTTCAAGGAGTTTAACTCCTCTCACAATCCATAACGAAATCTAGCAGCTAGTGTCAATAAATTGTCAGCATTATATTATCTGTAGAAGACTTGTGATTTATTGTTTTCTTTTGTTTTCATACAGTGGTCAATGAAAATGTCAGTCTAGTGATTTCCCGGCAACTGCTGACTGACTTTTGCTCCCACCTACCAAATCTTCCAGATGGTACAGCCAAAGAAATCTATCACTTTACTTTGGAAAAGATCCAGCCTCGAGTCATTTCATTTGAAGAGCAGGTGAGGGCGTGGCAGGCAGTAAGCAGCAATATTTATTTTTGTTAAAGTAAATGTAGTTTGCTTTTTAATTGTGAAAATCTTTAATTGATTTATTTTCTTTGAACCATATAAAACAAACAAAAGCCCACAATATTTTTTGAATTTCCTTGTTCTGTGTTATTATGAATAAATTGTAATGTGAAACACTCATCGAATCAATTGCGTTTTGATCCAAGCCTCTGAACAAAGTATGAAAACAAGAATGTGAAGCGTGAATATCCTCACAGTCTCTCAATTCAGAATGTATTAAAATACGTGGTTCAGGTAGAAAAGCTACGAATTTAGATGGCTTCCAGAATAAATGAAGCACAAAAATATCTTCCCATTCTGACCCAGTTCAAGTCAGCTGGAAATAACTTCTTATAATGCCTTAAGGACCTTAAGCTCATCCATCATTTTTTGTATGTTCTAAAACAGGACAATCCCACTTTTATTCTATTTTCAGTTATCTCCATTTAAATATTCCGTGGCTCACATACCCATAATCCAAAATCCATTATTATACTCTGAGCTGCCCTTTGTTGAGGATGATTAAATGGATGTTCCCAGTACAATACTTGAGAGAGTTACAACAGACAGTTTATATATTCAAATATATCCTTCAATTCTTCATTTACCATATTTACTAGCTTCGAGGCAGCACAGTGGTGTAGTACATATGCAGGCCCGGATTCCATTTCTGGCTTGGGCATTGTCTGTGTGGAGTTCACATGTTCTCCCTGTTTCTGTGTGGGTTTCCTCTGGGTGCTCCGGTTTCCTCCCACAGTCCAAAGATGTGCAGGTTAAGTGAATTGGCCAAGCTAAATTCTCCCTTAGGGTACCCGAACAGGCAGTGGAGTGTGGGGATTAGGGGATTTTCACAGTAACTTCATTGTAGTGTTAATGTAAATATACTTGTGACATACACTTTTTAACTTTAGCTGTCAGTTGAAAAGTATTTAAAATTTTAGTTCTTTTTTTGCCAATTTAGTGTCACTGTTTGTTGTTGCATGTGTGGATAGTGAATTGGGTGTGACAGTAAGTCTAGCAGTAAACATATCTATGCTGAGGTGGTATAACAGGTTGATATTCAAAAATACTGTGCTGTACAGTGGGGCATAACTGCAGTTTCCTATGGTGGGTGGGATTTTCCATGTAACCTGTTCTGTGTTTCGCAGAGGTGACCTGCCATTGGCAGGCAGTGGGATCTTCTGGACCCACCATTGCCAAAACGGTTTCCCATTGAATTCACCTCTTGCCACGGGTTTTGCCATCGGTGGAACCAGAAGATCCCACCAGCGTGAATGGCCGGAAAGTTCCAGCCAGTAAGTCCTGGGGGTGATGGCGAGGAGCACAACGTAGCTCCATTCAGGTGAATTGCTTGTTCTGCTTGAGTATTATATGTTACTTGGATCAAGGGTAGCATTTGTACAACCTTTGAAACAGATCCTATAATTTTATTTTTGATTGTGGATTGTTAAAGGGAAGCCGAATAAGAATATGAGCGATCTAGAAAAAAAACTCTAATTTCCCATGCAATAATATAAAATATTTTTTATATAAAAATGTCTATAACCTTAAAATGTGTTCAATGACAGCTCCTTCACTAATTACTAATCATTGACCTTTGTCTTATCATGAATTGTATTTATGGTTGTTGTGCTTAATCCTCAGGTGGCTTCTATAAGACAGCATCTAGCCACCATCTATGAGAAGGAAGAAGATTGGAGAAATGCTGCACAAGTTTTGGTGGGAATTCCACTAGAAACTGGACAAAAGTGTGTATTGAGTGGGTCTCCATTTTCCTTGAAATAGTGTGCCGTATTGTAGCTATTTTAAGCAAGGCGGTTGCTTTAAAAATGATTGTCCACAATTCATTGCACAAAGAAACATTTTAAATTTTCCCTTTAAAACAGAGATGATAGCAAATATTGAGTAGCTGATTTAGTTGGGCCCTTATCATTTTTGAGACAATTACATAGTCACAGATGACACATTTAGATCATTGAATATAAGCAATGATGCAGAAGAGTTGCTGCTTTATAGGAACATAAGAACTAGGAGCAGGAGTAGGCAATTCAGCCCCTTGAGTCTGCTCTGCATTCAATATGAACATGGCTAATCTCATCTTGGCCTCAATTCCATTTTCCTGCCCGTTCTGCATAACCCTTCATCCCATTACTAATTAAAAATCTGTCTCCTTAAGTTTACTCCACGTCCCTGGGATTCTGAGGTAATGATGAATTCCACAAATTCATTACCCAGAGAGAGAAATTGTTTCTCCTCATACTCAATCATCTCTGTTTTAAATCTGCTATCCCTTATCCTAGAACTGTGGCCTCTTATTCTAGCTTGACCCACAAAAGAAAGCATCTGCTCTACGCGTACTATATCAATACCTTCATTCATCTCATATACCTCAATTAGATCTCCTCTTATTCTTCTAAATCTAGAGAGTATAAGCCTAAACTGCTCAATCTGTCCTCGTATGACAAACCCCCAACTCTAGAATCAATCTAGTGAATTTCCGCTGAACTGCCTCTAATGCCACTACATTCTTTCTCAAACAAGAAGTTCAAAACTGCACACAGTTCATCAGATGTGATCTTACCATGCCTTGTATAGCTGCAGCAACAGTTCCTTACTTTTATACTGCATTTCTTTAGCTATAAATGCCAAAATTCCATTTGCTTCCCTGCTGTTCCTGCCTGTCGGTTTTCTGTGACTCATGCACAAGGACATCTAGATCCCTCTATACCAAAGCAGCCTGAAGTTTCTCTCCATTTAGGCAATAAGTTGCCACTCCATTTCTCTGATCAAAATGGACAACCTCACTCCCATTCACGTTAAACTCCATCTGCCACATTCTGGCCCACTCATCTAACTTACCTATATCTATTTGTAAATTTCTTATTTCCTCATTGCAACTTACTATCCCACATATTTTAGTGTCAGCTGCAAATTTGGTTATAGTATCTATCCCTGCATCCAAATCATTAATATAGATTATAAATAGTTGGGGAACGAGAACCAAACCTTGTGGCACCCCATTAGTTACATTTTGCCAACCAGAGAAAAAAATACTTGTCCCAGCCCTCTGCCTTCTATCAGTTAGCCAGTTTTCTATCCAAGCTAATAAATTACCCCTAACCCCATGTGTTGTTACCTTGTGAATTAACCTCCTGTGCAGCACCTTATCAAACACCTTCCTGAAGTCCAGATATATTACATCTACAGGATCCCCATTATCCACTTTGTTTGTTATATCTAAGAATAACTAGCAAATTAATCAAAATTCGATTACCCTTCATAAAACCCCGCTGACTGATGGATTGTGTTTTGACTTTCTAAATGTCCTGTTATTACTTCCTTAATAATGGATTTTAACCATTTCCCAACAACAGGTGTTAACTAACTGGTTTATTCTTTGCTACTTTCTGCCTCCCTCCGTTTGAATAAATGCATTACATTAGCATTTTTCCAATCCACTGGGACCTTTTCCTATATCCAGGGAATTTTGGAATATTACATCCAATGGATCTACTATCTCCACTGTCACTTCCTTTAATATCCTAGGATGTAGCCATCAGGCCCTGGGAACTTGTCTGCCTTCGAATACTATTTGTTGAATAGTATTTCCCAATTGGTGATGGTTGTTCTAAATTCCTTCCTTTCTATTGCTTCTGCATTATTGAGATATACTTAGTGTCCTCCATCATGAAAACTAAGGCAAAATATTGATTTAATGCCTCCGCCATTTCTGTGTTCCCCACTATTAACTCCCTGGTGTCATTCTCCAGGAGACGAACATTCACTTTGCTACTCTCTTCCCTTTACATACTTATAGAAGCTTTTGCTATCCTTTTTGTATTTTGTGCTCGTTTTCGTTTCATAATTTACCTTTGCTATTTTTATTTCATTTTTAGTAACCCTTTGGGAAACTTTTAAAGATCAGCAATCTGCCAGCCTGCCACTGGTCTTTGCAATATAGTATGCCTTTATGTTGTTTTTAAAAGTCTTACTTAGTCATGGATGTTTTTTACCCTTTTACAATCTTTTTTCCTCTCTAGAATATGTTTCAGTTGTGAGGAATTGAATATCTCCTTAACTGCCGCAACTCATCAGCTATCCTACCTTTTAGCCATCCCGTCCAGTCCATTAAGGCCAAGTCTGTCCTCATGCCTACGTAATTACCTTTGTTTAACTCTAGAATGCGAGTGTGAGACTCCCAATTTCATGCCCTCAAACTGAATTTTAGATTCTATCATACTATGATCACTCTTCCCCAGAGGATCCTTAGCTATGAGATCATTACTTAATCTCTGCTCATTACACAATACCAAATCCAGAATATCCTGCTCCCTGGTTGGTTCCATGACACATTGCTTCGTGAAATAATCTCTAATACGTTCAATGAACTCTTCCTTGAGATCATCCTGGCCAATTTGATTAATCCAGTCCATTTGCATGTTAAAATCACCCATGACTATTGCCTTCCCAATATATACATCTTGTTTTTGCAGTGTACTCTGCTGCTCACTGTCTGCCTTCCCCTACCGGGGTTCTCTGGGCAACACCTCTTTTAGGAAGAGATTGGGTGGGCGACTGACCTGCGCTCAGCCTTCTGCCAGTGACATGCTGAAGCTATCCACAGGAAATTGTGTGAAATCAGCTCCGTATTGTCTCCTGATTGTCTCTCATTCCTTATTTGGCATGTTTTGGTGTCTCTTATGTCTCTTCTAATAATAACATGTCCAAGATAAAATCTCGGAGTGGGGAAACTGGCCTCTGTTTCCATCATTGCACAACATGGTTTTGCCTGAAATTGTCAGCTGCTTCCGATCTTTGGTTGAAACCATGCCTTAGAACCTACAACAGTTCAAATAACCTCTGACATGTTCTCCATTCTACCATTACCATCAAGCCAGGAGCCAGCCCTGGTTGAATGAGGAGTGCAGGAGAGCATGCCAGGAGCAGCACCAAGCATACCAAATAATGCAATGCTAACCTGCTGAAGCTACAAAACAAAATTACATCCATGCTAACCAACAGAGTACCATGCTACAGGTAAAGAGCTAAGTGATCCCACAACCAAATAAAGCTCTGCAATCTTGCCACATCCAATTGTGAATAGTGGTGCATAATTAATCAGCTAACTGAGGAGGAAACTCCAGAGATATTCCCATGTTAATAATGGGGGAGCCTAGCATATCAGTGCGAAAGACAAGGCTGAAACATTTGCAATCATTTTCAGCCAAATGTACTAAATGGATGATCCACCGCAGCCTCTTTCTGAGGTCTCCAGCACCCTTGATGCCAGTCTTAAGCCAACTTGATTCACCCTGCACAATGTTGGAAATGTAGCGTCAGGGCTTACCAAACTGTGGATCATGACCAAGAGTTTCAAGGCTGCTATGGTTGCTGAGAGCTCTGACTGATTCCTGCCAGCGGTAAAACCCCTTTAAATCCTCATGTTCTTCTGTTGGTGTATGTGGCCTAATAGACTGCTCTCTGAGGCCCGATTGCTGCAAAAGAAAATGTGTAAAAGGTGGGTGTTCATTATTTTTATAGGAAGCCTATTTCATCAGTAATCAGAATTATATTGTATCAATAATGAGGATCCTATTATATCAACACAGAGTCCTATTACATTAATAGTTAGGTTCTTCTTACTTGAAGATTCAGTTTGCTACTATATTAATAACCAGGGCACCATTGCACCAAAAATCTCATGTCCATTGAATCAATGATCAGATCTTATTGCAAAAATAATGTGTATTGCACTAATAATGAGGAACTAAGTACATTAATTACACAGTTCCAAATACATTAATAATCAGCTGCATATTGTTCAATAATAAGGAAATTATTGCATCAACAATATGGGCACTAATGTATTAAATATCAGCATTATTTCAACTAATCAGTGTCACATTTCAGCTGAAGCCGTCTCACCTCTGTTTCCGCCCCCCACCGTCTCAACCCTGACTCCCCCACACACACCACTCATGCACTCTTTTCTACCTGCAAGTTGCACACATCCTGACTTGGAAATATATTGCCATCCCTTCATTGTCAATTGTTCAAAATCCTGGAACTCCTTCTCACCAGCACTGTGAAAAGGCTGCAACAGTTCCAGAATGGTTCTCAGGGGCAATTGTAAAGTTCACACCCCAAGAACAAATAAAAAGGAAATGTTGGTTGGAACCTTCAAAATAAAACTTGAAATTTACTGAATGTGCAGTAAATAAGGAAATGCACAATATTTACTTTGAGTTTAGTGTCCAAAGGAAATAAATTTTTATTTTAAATCCTGAATGTATGCTCATATTTTGCAATATATAAGGTTTTTTTGGTTTTAAGTTAAAAAATATTGTTTGTTTACTATTAAACCTTATTCTTTTTGAAGACAATATAATGTGGACTATAAACTGGATACCTATCTGAAAATTGCTCGTTTGTACCTGGAAGACGATGATCCTGTGCAGGCAGAAGCTTACATAAACCGGGCTTCTCTACTTCAAAATGAATCAACCAATGAACAGCTACAGATACATTACAAGGTAGATTGACGCTTTTGAAAAACAGTTGTTACTTACATGGATAAAGACTAGTGAAGCAATGTGAATGTTCCTACAGTATGAAGAATGCAGTAACTCTTGGTTATCTCAAATAAAAACATTAGCCTCAAGTTAAATACCCTATCTGATCTGAGTCAGCTGATTATAGCTAAGGGTGCAGTATGGGCATTACAACTGGAATCTTACCACTATTCAAGTGGTAAGATTCCAGTTGTAATGGAATTTGTAATGGAATTTGTAATGGAATTCCTGTGACAGGAATTTCCCATCTTGCTGTAGTGAACAAAGATTTGGCTACCTGCCAAATTCTCCAACTTTGCTGTAGTGGGAGTATGGTGTGAACAGCAGGTAAGATCGCGCTCTACATGTGTCTTAGAATCCTTGGATCAGAGAGGGGGAAAGTCAGTTAGAGTTCTTACAATTTCTTTTTCTGTTTTTAAAAGCTAATTGGCAGTCCTGTGACTGTTCACTCAGGTTTTTCAAAAAAAAGTAAACGTTACCGTCTTTTGAGTTAGGGTTTCATCCTGGGACCTTCCTGTCCTGTAGTAACATCAAATGGATTGTAATAATCTCTTCAAATATCTCACTTAGTTATAATTAAATTGCATTACTTTTAATTGTATTGTGTTTTGAGAACCACGTAATGACAAATGTACCGATAGAAAAAGATGTCCGACTAATTCTCTTAAAATTTGGAATTGTTCATTTAATTATTTGTGCTCACATTTTTAGTTTTTAATCATTATTCCACTGTATAGGTCATTTGCTTATAAACATATCACTATTCTTCAGTTCGCCATCCCTTAATAAAATATTTTGTATCACTGCAATTTAGTTTGTGGTAGACTCAGCTTCAAACTTTTTAATTCATTTTTTAATGTTAATCATAACCATTTTGATAACTAGTTTAGATATATGCTATCTAAAAAAGTAAAAAAATTCATGTTTATCACCTAGTCATTTTAAAACTTTACAATGGTTAAAAACTTTTATTTTCTGTACGTGAAATATTCTTCTATGATTTTGTCTTCAGGTGTGCTATGCTCGTGTCCTCGACTACAGAAGGAAATTTATCGAAGCCGCTCAGCGATATAATGAACTTTCGTACAAGTCTATAGTACATGAGACAGAGCGATTAGAGGCATTAAAGCATGCACTACACTGCACCATTCTAGCATCAGCAGGTAATACATTTATATTGTAGACCAGTACTACCAAGGCAGTGGATAGTTCTAGCAGCAATGTGGGCAATAACTATTAATTGAGTTGACTATTTTGGTTTGCAGTCCCAAGTTTGAACCAGCATGCTTATGGATTTGTTCGTGGACTAGAGTGCAATGTGCTAGCCTCCATTAATGGATAAGTACACTAATAAATTAACATTTGATGGTGTTCTAAAAAATTATAATTATTGTAGTGTAAATTTTCTCTCATTTTGATCCCTTTTTGAACTTCCTGGCTTCAAAATTTCTCCTGAATCAGTAACACAAAAATGATCTGAGATCCAGGCTCCTTCAAAGCTGATCTCAAATCTCTGTCCAGTAGTGAGCTCAGGAAGCATTTCCATAGAGAGATTTTGAAAAGAAATTGAAGCCTAAGATATGAATTTGACTGGTGGCTGGAAATCCAAGCATTATGGATAGAGCAATTAACTAGCTTCAGTAACAATATTTTGAAAGAATAACAAGAGATGTTGCATTTCATTGTCATGCTAACAATTTAGAAATACATACAATAAAAGCTTTGCTGTTTGATGTTAAAAGTTGACAATTCAAGTTGTTGCTACATTTGCATGTTTGTAAATGGCAAACCAATTGTTCAGTTCTGGAAGCACTTAACTTTGGTAAATAATTTTTTGAACCATTATTTATTCCAAATGTAAATGCATCAGATGAGATGACTTCCTGCAAAAGCCAAAATTTAGTGTCGAGCATATATTAGTTTTGTTATTTATTGAACTTTGGAACTGTTATCATCTTTCTGGTTTTGATTTTAATGTTATAGCAGAAAACTACAGAATTCTGTTGAAAATAAATTTTTTTAAGTGAATTTTGGGCAAATCGGAATTGATCCAAAAAGAGCCTTAGTAACTTTTGGAGCTATATGTGGAATATCGAATCCTGCAATAACAATCTTTGCATTTGCATTCAAATAAAACTTACCAACACTTGCTTGTCCAACTACACATAAATGTTGTGGTCTCATTTTGCTTTTGTGAACACCTGTATTGAAATTCATAGGACAGAGGGGTCATAAAGTGAGGCCAAAAGCTAAATCCAGGGCATGCATATAAATATTTTTTCTCAATTTGGATGCACAACTGTAGAAACGTATTCAAATAAATTTGGCTGATGTTTCAATCAGATGCATCTAGGCCTTTACATTTCCACAGTTTGTCATAGATTTGGCAAAAGGACTAGGTTCAAATCTTCCTATCATTCTATTTAATTTAGTTTTATTCAGTGTAATGTCAAGGATTATTAAAAAGTGGGTATGTCATATCAATATTTATATATTTAAATTCATTCTATTTTATGTCTTATTTTAATGCAGCAGATTTTTTTTCAGGCGAGCATAAATGGGAAGCCAGATTCCATGTATAGATATAACATTGTGAACAAATACTGCAGTACAACAAAGTTTAAATTTTAAAATTCATAGCAATCCTGTTGGTTGTATTTCCCTTGCAGGACAGCAGCGTTCCCGTATGCTGGCAACCCTGTTTAAGGATGAACGCTGCCAGCAACTTGCAGCTTATGGCATTCTAGAGAAAATGTATCTGGATAGAATTATTCGAGGGAACCAGCTGCAGGAGTTTGCTGCCATGCTGATGCCTCACCAGAAAGCAACGACTGCTGATGGTAAAGTCTTCACAGTCAGTTTTTGTCCTGAAGGTGTGTGTTTCACACCTTTTTTTGTAGTGTGTAGCAGAATGTTTTGTGCATGATCCACCGTATACTGTTGATACTGTAAACTTTTATTTTTGACAGTGAATATTAACATTCTGCCAGACCAAGGATGCACATGCGGGCAATGTTGCTCAAGTCCAGCCTGAGTGTCAGTGCATTATGTTGAACACTATATGTCGTTGAGTTCTGCATGTAACTGTGTGGAAAACTTCAACGCAGCACTTCTGTTAAGGCCTGACTACAAAAAAATGCATGTTGCTCTTCTTCATTGGTTGTATTATTGTTCTCCTCCTTCCTAGTAGAGCAACTAAAATTCTTGTTAATTACTGGATGATGAGACTAAGTGCAGACTGCTGTACATGTAAGATTTTCACCAAGATCACTGATATATGGTTTTAAATGAAAATGAATGGTATTGCGGAACTTAATCCCTAGAAAAGCAGCAAAAGTTTCACAGTTCCATATAATAAAAACATTTTAACTTTTTTTGTTGATGCAGATCAATAGGCCTGGTTATATTCATTCATCCTGAGGGTGTTAGTTAATTGTTTAAAACCGTTGTGGATTGGGCAACTTCAACCCAGTTAGTCCATTGCTTCTGGTATGCGTCTAGGAGAAGTAAAGGAAGGGATATAATATTTTCCTCAGGAATGTAGTACACTATAGGAGACTAGCATTTTCCATTGCCTTTCTATGTTGAAAGTGGCAATCTTGATCAGTGGCAAAAAGCTATACGTATATTTCTAAGATTAATTGAAGACACCACTTATTGTAGGACTGCTGAGTTTGCTGATTTCAGTCTGGATAGCACTTAATGTGCTACAATTCCCTTGGGTAGGGCGAGGAATCAACCAGTTTTCATTCCTGACCAGAGTTCAATGCAAAGTTTAAGTAAGTGGAGAAAATCTGCCAACCTGATCAAGTTTAACTGTGATTCCCTGCACAGTGGAATTTCCCACCATTAGTAATTGCCTAGGTCCACAAATTAAGGTTAGTCACTTTTTATGCATAAAATGGCTAGCATGTCCATTGAAAATATAACTTAGCATGAATCAATGCCTTCAGGTGAGGAAGAGGGGAAGGGACAAAATTGGATCTTTTAAAAGTTCAAAATCTTAAAACTGCATTTGTACAGCAGCTTGTTACTGGTTAAATTAACATGTTGACAATTCAGTCACTGATAGTAATTAAAGTTTCCCACTTTAATTGGAAAATACATCCATAAATGGAGACAATGCAATGGAAAACCATTTCATTTATCACCTGAGGTGAATTGCATCTTTTCAGTTCATGAATGGGATAAATTATCTGTACAATGCTTTGTCATCAAGTATTTCTCGAGAACCCAAAGCTCTGGGTTTAAGACCAACATCAGGACTTGTTGGCCTCTGAAAGAGCATTCATAACACAGTTTAACAGGCCGATAATCAGTTCCAGATTCCTTCCGCCACTTCCCCACTATTCCCTTCAAAGGAAAAAAATGTGCGTGAAGAAACATCAAAAGAAAAAATTCTGTTTATACTTTATGATATCAAAGACTTTTTGAAACTGTATAATTTTGTTTTAGTTTAGACCATTGTGGTCAGTAGTTTCAAGTCTCAATGGATTCTTAATGTGTTTTGAAGCTTGAAATGGCCAGAAATGAGAGATTGTGACCAGGTATAACTATCTGTTGAGTCTAGATCAGTCTGATCTAGTCAGATCATACACGCGATGGGTTGTACGAGGGCTGCTATTGGTTGTTTCGAGAATAGCCTAGTACTTCATGTCGTTAGTGTACGCTTAAACTGAAGCAGATGCTGGGCAACACGACAGCTCAGTGACTACCACTGCTTGCTGTGCAGACACATGGATTTGGGCCAGTGTCTGTTTAAAAAGGGTAGCAGGCAAAAGGCAGGGAATTATAGGCCAGTTAGTTTAACGTCTGTGGTGGGAAAAATGCTTGAATCCGTCATCAAAGAAGAAATAGCGAGGCACCTTGAGAAAAATTGTTGATAGAGCAGACGCAGCACGGATTCGTTAAGGGGAAGCCGTGTCTGACGAATTTATTGGAATTCTATGATGATGTGACTAGCGCGGTAGACGGAGGGGAACCGGTGGATGTGGTGTTTCTCAATTTTCAGAAGGCGTTTGATAAGGTGCCGCACAAAAGGTTGCTTCAGAAGGTTAGGGGGCATGGAGTTGGGGGTAAAGTGTTAGCATGGTTAGAGGATTGGCTGCCTAATAGGGGGCAGAGAGTTGGTATCAATGGGTGCTATTCGGATTGGTGGTTGGTGACTAGTGGAGTGCCACAGGGATCGGTGCTGGGGCCTCAGCTATTTACCATTTATATAGATGATTTGGAAGAGGGGGCTGAGTGTAGGGTGTCGAAATTTGCTGATGACACAAAGATAAGCGGAAAAGCAAATTGTGCGGAGGGTGTGGAAAGTCTGCAGAGGGATCTAGATAGGCTAAGCGAGTGGGCGAGGACCTGGCAGATGGAGTACAATGTTAGCAAGTGTGAGGTTATCCACTTTGGCAAGAATAATAGTAGGAGGGACTACTATTTAAAGGACAAAAAGCTGCAACATGCTACGGTGCAGAGGGACCTGGGGGTCCTTGTGCATGAGTCGCAAAAACCCAGTCTGCGGGTGCAGCAGGTGATCAAGAAGGTGAATGGAATGCTGGCCTTTATAGCGAGGGGGATCGAATATAAAAGCAGGGAGGTCTTGCTGCAACTGTACAAGGCACTGGTGAGGCCGCAGCTGGAATACTGTGTGCAGTTTTGGTCACCGCACTTGCGCAAGGATATTTTGGCCTCGGAGGGAGTGCAGAGGAGGTTCACTAGGCTGATACCGGAGATGAGGAGGTTGGACTATGAAGAGAGACTAAATAGACTGGGTTTGTACTCGTTGGAGTTTAGAAGGATGAGGGGGGATCTTATAGAGACGTATAAGATAATGAAGGGGATGGATAGGGTAGAGGTAGAGAGAGTCTTCCTGCTTAGAAAGGACAGCAGGACTAGAGGGCACAGCCTCAAGATAAGGGGGGTCAGTTTAGAACGGAGTTGAGGAGGAACTTCTTCACTCAAAGGGTGGTGAATCTCTGGAATTCTCTGCCCGTTGATGTGGTAGAGGCTACCTCGCTAAATATATTTAAGACACGGGTGGATAGGTTTTTGGTAGGCAAGGGAATTAAGGGTTATGGGGAGAAAGTGGGAAAGTGGAACTGAGCCACTTCAGATCAGCCATGATCTTATTGAATGGCGGGGCAGGCTCGAAGGGCTAAATGGCCTACTCCTGCTTCTATTTCTTATGTTGTATGTCTGTGGGAGTTTGTGCATTCTCCCTGTGCTTGCGTGGGTTTTCTCCGGGTGCTCCGGTTTCCTCCCACACCCCAAAGATGTGCTATTAGGCTGATTGGTGTAATAAATTGTCCCTAAATTAGTTTTCCCTCAATGTGGAATGCCATAAGCATAGACAAGGGTCATGGATGGTGGGGGGACTCATAATGTTAAAATGGTGGCTCGGGCTCGTTGGGCCGAAGGGCCTGTTTCCCAGGCTGTTTTGTTCTTTGCCCCTAATTTCTAACTTACCTTGCCCTTTTCATTTCGAATTTGCCGCTGTCTTTTGTTCTCTTGGTGCAACATTTTGACTGTGCCACTATTTAACTGACTAACACAGAGCTATCCACCCATAGAAACTATAGAAACCATAGAAAATTTACAGCTCAGAAACAGGCCTTTTGGCCCTTCTTGTCTGTGCCGAACCATTTTTTGCCTAGTACCACTGACCTGCACTTGGACCATATCCCTCCACACCCTCTCATCCATGTACCTGTCCAAATTTTTCTTAAATGTTGAAAGTAACCCCGCATTTACCACTTTATCCGGCAGCTTATTCCACACTCCCACCACTCTGTGTGAAGAAACCCCCCCTTTAAACTTTTCTCCTTTTACCCTTAACCCATGCCCTCTGTTTTTTTTTCTCCCCTAGCCTCAGTGGAAAAAGCCTGCTTGCATTCACTCTATCTATACCCATCAAAATCTTATACACCTCTATCAAATCTCCCCTCATTCTTCTACGCTCCAGGGAATAAAGTCCAAACCTATTCAATCTCTCTTTGTAACTCAGCTTCTCAGGTCCCGGTAACATCCTCGAACTTTCTCAGCACTTTCAACCTTATTTACATCCTTCCTGTAACTAGGTGACCAAAACCGTACACAATACTCTAAATTCGGCCTCACCAATGCCTTATTTAACCTTACCATAACATTCCAACTTTTATACTCGATACTCTGATTTATAAAGGCCAATTTACCAAAAGCACTCCTTACAACCCTATCCACCTGTGATGTCACTTCTAGGGAATTCTATACCTGTACTCCCAGATCCCTCTGTTCAACTGCACTCTTCAGAGTCCTACCATTTACCCTGTATGTTCTACTTTGGTTTGTCCTTCCAAAGCGCAATACCTCACATTTGTCTGCGTTAAATTCCATTTGCCTTTTTTCAGCCCATTTTTCCAGTTGGTCCAAATCCCTCTGCAAGCTTTGAAAACCTTCCTCACTGTCCACTACACCTCCAATCTTTGTATCATCAGCAAATTTGCTGATCCAATTTACCACATTGTCACCCAGATCATTGATATAGATGACAAACAACAATGGACCCAACACCGATCCCTGCAGCACACCACTAGTCACAGGCCTCCACTCAGAGAAACAGTCCTCCACAGTCACTCTCTGGCTTCTTCTATTGAGCCAGTGTCTAATCCAATTTACTACCTCCCCATGTATACCTAGCGACTGAACCTTCCTAACTAACCTCCCATGAGGGACCAATCTGCAGTCACCCATTTGCAATTGTAAGCTGGGTAAATGCATGCCAGGGAGCCTTAGGCCACACTGCATGTTTAAATTTTGCTCACATAATTTGCACGCATTTCAAGCTTTCAGAGATAGTGTCCTCATTTTGATAAATTCATCAATGTCTTAACAATGCTAAAACAGCTCTCTTCAAACCTGCAGCCCAATAAAGTTCAAACCAGACTAGCCAGTATATCAGAATTATAAGTACACGTAGAACTAGAAACAAATTCCCAGATCTAAGAGACTGTGTGCAGCCTGACAGCTGTGATTTCGGTATCTTCACAGTCTACTTCCTCAGGAGTGCCTGATGGTTTTTATGTTTAGTGTCCTGCCTGCATAGACTTTGTCACATGCTATGTGGCACAACATTGTGGATCCCTAGTGTAACCCTGATGTTTTAAAAATGTTATGTTTAAGTTACATTTGTTACACCTCCATGTTCTGGAGCAAAAAAGTGCAGGTTCTTCAGTTCCTCTCTACATGTTTTCACATAGTTGTTAATTGTATCAGGTGCGACAGACCCAACTTTTATAGAAATAAACTTTGATTTTATTTTTTGAGTATCAGTTGAGATAGTAATAGGGTTGAAATGGTATAGAAGGAAATACATGCCATATCCACAGCCAAATGAATCAAGTAAGTTAAAGGTGATTTTAAATAATGAAAATAGTCTCTATTCAACACGTGTTACAAACGATGGTTTCTTCAATAAATTTGGTGTTGCATGTTGTCCTCCCTAGCAGCAGAAACTTCATTTGCAGTTTATTTAAATAGGTTTCATAGAATCCCTGCATGCAGAAAGAGACTATTCGGCCCATTGAGTCCGCACCAGAGCATCTTGCTCAGGCACACCCTGCCCTATCACAATAACCCCACTAATCTTGTTAACCGACACATCTTGAACACAAAGGGCAATTTAGCATGGCCTATCAACCTAACTTGCACTCTTTGAACTGTGGAAGGAAACTGGAGCACCCAGAAGAAACCCATATAGACACAGGGGGAATGTGCAAACTCCACACATAGGGTGACCTAAGGTTGATATTGAATCCAGGTTCCTGGTACTGTGAGACAGCAGTGCTAACCATATACCACTTCTGTATCAGTGTGTTGCTCTAGGTTTTCTTTAACGGAGTTAATTTATCATTTGCTTCAGCCTCATAAGGATGCTACTGTTGAAACTGAGTTTTGCCCACTTGGAGATTTATTAAGTCACCATAGATTGACTAAGATGTGCTTAAGCTCATGTTTCTCCATATTTTGCTAGATCTTTAATAAGATTTGTCATAGAATGTGTAGAGCAAAATAGATGTTCACCTAAAGGGAAATTAAAAACCCTGGACTTTTATTCCTAGTGGTTAGATGTATACCAGCTTTGTGAGAGGCCTAAGAGCTTCTCCCCGCCATATAAACACAGTAAGGTGAGGGTTTTTTCTCTGATTATTGCTCCCAATGGGAAAGCTGAGAGCTTGCCATATGTAAACTAACACCATACTTTAATTATTGCACTGTCTCAAAGTTGAACATTTATTGCAATATAATTCCCCTTTCTGATGACTTAAAATGTTAAAGACTTTGGGCCAGCAACTGACAACCCTCAGGTTTCTTTTTAATCAAAATTTAATCATTTAAAAAAAAATGTGAAATTGTATCTATTGTAATGATGTGATGTTTCCTCCCTAATACCAGGTTCCAGTATACTGGACAGGGCAGTCATTGAGCACAACCTGCTTTCTGCCAGTAAACTGTACAATAATATTACATTTGAAGAGCTTGGAGCTTTGCTAGAAATACCGCCAGCCAAGGTAAGCTCTCAAAGTATGAACTTATTTTCTTATGTTTAACTTTGATGGAAAATCCCAGGCAGCCGGACACCAAACCAACAGACAGTATGAGTCTTTAGTGTTTATGTTTTGCCATTTTTAAATTTAATTTATGCAAGAAAAACAGCTTCTAAAATGAGTATTTCCTGCTTACTGAGAGCATTACTTAAGAGTAGATTATTTGAATTTGTTTTTCATGGTTTTTCTCATAGGGCGTTGAATAGATGCTGGGCGCTAGCTACTACAGCAACATCAATAAAATAAATATAAATCGTGGCAGCTCGGAATTTTCTTTCAGATTGGAGATTATGGGAGACCAATATTAGGGTATTGTCTCTTTACCTCCCTGCATTCGTCTCTATCCTAGATTAATGAACAAGAGCACTTATAACTTTGTATTACTAGCCAATCCAATTGAGAATTTTGCCTGAATTGGAAATACTTCACCATTGAAGTAGGGGACACTTTTCTAAGGTTTGGGTTGATCTTGATCTATTGTGAAGGCATTTTAATAGAGGCTGACTATATTCCTATTATGTTGGACTGTGATTGATTTGGTTTCTTTATCAAATGTTAATTGGAAACCATATGCAGAATAATTAGGTATCTGGTATTTTTAAAGAAGCACTCTCGGACCCAAGCACTGTGGGTAATTTTGACAATGATTACCCATCCACCTTCTATCTGGAAAATAACATCTGCAACATAGAATCATCTAATTGTTGATTGCAAAGCAAAACAAAACAAAATCACTAACCACTCTCCTGTGCTTCATTGTTACTTTTTCTTTTACTGGACTGTTTTTCTCCACACCAAGAAGGAATCCTGTTTAGATATGGTGTTTATTAACTCCCCAATTATTTGAAAGTGCTTAACAAAATACAAGTTGCTTATGATCAGATCTTGATCTGTATCCAAATAATGCAACATTATTGGCAGCCTGAAAGTAATACAGGACTTGTTTTTGGTGAAACTAATTGAAGCAGTCTCAGATATGGAGTTGTCACCATTGGAATTTCATTTAAAAGTGAAGGTTTCAGGATTTATCTCCTTCAGAGTAAACTATAATACTTAATGATGTTCAGTCCAGTGGAATGGTTAACAGTGGCTCATGGCCTGGGTTTGTGTAAGATATGTTGCTGAATCCAACAGTTCAAAGAAACATGGAAAATCTTATGAGGGGGCAGTGCCCCAAAGATGCCCTTTGGACTTGAGGTAAGGTTTGAAAGGCAATTGCCTAGAAGTGCAAACTTCCCCTGAGCAATTGCCCTGCCTGGGAAACTTTCTGAATATACAATTTAAATCACAAACCAGATAATTTTGACTGGGCAATGTCTATAGTTATCCAGCAAAGGTTAGAATTAAAACCACTTTTAACTTTCGTGCAATATTGGACACACCCAGGACGCTACATGATGCACCATCACCATCACCACCAAGTTCTATCCACTTGCCTTTGGCACTTACCATCTCCCTGACCTCTCAAAGATCTTTAAATTCAAGGATCTTTAACTTATTTAGTTTACAGCAGATAGTGCCATGATAAAGGAGGCTTAGCTCCTGAAGTTCAATGCTCAGCCTCAGAAACATGCTGCGTTGCCTGGAACTTTCCCAGCCATGTCTGACAAGTCTGGGTATTAAACCAAATCAGCCTGGCATTACTTTAAATCATCCATTTCAAGAGTATTGCACCCATCTCGGCTAATCAAAATTACACCATAAAAAGATCTTGTATGTGAAGAAGAGAAAAGAACTGCAAAGCTTGGTTGGTTAGTTGAACTGGTTGTAGACTCAGACTGGACTAGATGCTAGTTTTGTTGTTGGCATTAAGTATTATGATAAAACATCCTGAAGTAGAGATTTTTATGGTAAATAAAATGTTGCAATATAGAGTTATGGAAATGTGCTATGGAGTGGCATTGAGGACATCCTTCTGCACAATCAGCTCATGCAACATCACATTTGCTTCAACAGGAGGCTGTGTGCTTCCCTGCAGGTACAGCTGTACCTTGATTCCTTTATGCATTTTTATGTTATTCCTTACTGTTAATCACCTGACTTCAGTCTTGGCAATGATTGCTTATAGGTTAAGGTAACCTCTGTGTCTTTCTAAAGATTTTCAAAATCATTAGACAAAGTACAGGGAATGGAAGGAGTTTCCTGTGCAATAGCACCAGCTCACAGTAGTTGGCCCAAATGACTTACTTCTATAATGTATGTTCCATTCTATTCCCTTTAATTGTCCCCTTTGTTTTGGGTTTCACTTGCACAATTTTTTGTTCTCATAGCCAGTTTGTTCAATAAATGTAACCAGACCTGTCGCTGGTTTTGCTAACAATTTTGCACATGTATGACCTGAACTCCGCATCAATGAGCAGGTTGTTGTTGAGCAGATGCCATTTAATAGCATTGTTGATTATAACTTCCTTCACTTTGCTAATGATTGAGTTTTGGCTTATGGGACAATAATTGGTTGGATGAAATATATTCTGCTTTTCGTAGACTGGAAATACCTGAACAATTTTCCATATTGCCTGGAAGATGCAGGTGATGTATCTGAACTGAAACAACTTGGCTAGAAGAGTAGCTGGTTCTGAAGCACAAATCTTTGACATTATAACCAGGATGCTGAGAGAGTCAGTGGACGTTGATATATTTGGTGCTCATGGCCATTTCTTGACATCATATAAAGTGAATCGAATTGGCTGAAATGCTGGGAGACATCTGCTTGGCACTTCTGATGATGGTTGTGAATTCTTCAGCATCAACCTCTTGGAGCTTGCTAACTTATCTGAGTGTGAGGTTCTGCACTTTCTAGTTTAATCTGAGTTAGCAGCCTAAATGGGAAAATGCATGAGGAACAGAGTCAAAGTTGAATAAGACAGATTTGGATGTTCTTCATGTGCATGAGCCAAAATGTTTTTTCTGTGTTTTGTGTGGGACTTTGAAGCAGAAGCAGGTTGATGGTGCTGGTAAGCTATGCTTTAGAAAATCATAATATAGAATCGTAGAATTCCTACTGTTCAGAAAAGGCCATTTGGCCCATTGAGTCTGCACTGACCACAATCCCACCCAGGCCCTACCCCCATATCCCTACATATTTACCCACTAATCCCCCTAACCTATGCATCTCAGGACACTAAGGACAATTTTAGCATGGCCAATTAATCAAACCCACACACCTTTTAGACTGTGGGAGGAAACCGGAGCACCTGGAGGAAACCCACCGCAGACACAAGGAGAATGTGCAAACTCCACACACAGTGACCCAAGCTGGGAATGGAAGGAGTTTCATTCCCGGCTCTGATTAGACAGGCTCAACATGGCTTAATGAAAAGAGAAATCATTCTTTACAAATTTGTTATTTTTTTCAGGATGTAACTAGCAGGATAAATAAAGAGTACCAGAGGAGATGGTATATTTTTGAAAGAAAGGACTCATGGTGTTGAGGGTAATATGTTAGCATGCGTGAAGCATTGGCCAAAGGACAGAAGTCAATGAGTAGGAATAAAAATCATTTTCAAGTTAGTAGGCACTCTGGTGTCACAAGGATAGGTGCAGAGTCCTCAGCTATTTTCAGTGTTCTATATTAATGACTTGTATAAAGGAATGGAGTGTAATCTGTCTTTAGATTTGCTGATAATATGCTGATGGGAAAGTAAACTTTGAGAAAGTCACAAAGAGTCTGCAAAGAAATATTGACAGGTTAAGTGACTGGGCAAGAAGATGACAGAAGGGGCATAACGCAGAGCAATGTGAGGTTATTCATTTTGGTAGGAAGAATAAAGGAATATCTTTTAAGTGGTGAAAACTATTAAATGTATTCTATTCATCAGGATTTAGATCCATGTACACAAAACACGAAGTGAACTTGCAGGTACTGCAAGCAATTAGGAAAGCAAAAGGTAGGTTGGCCTTCATTTAATGGGGGTTGGCGGACAAGTGTACAGATGACTTCATTTGTGCAGGGTTTTGGTGAGACTATACCTGGAATACTGTGTAGTGTTGGTCTTGGTTTCCAAGAAAGAATATACTTGTCTTAGTTGACATGCAATGAAGGTTTACTAGGTTGATTCCTGGAGTGAGCGTTTGGTCTTATTGAAATTGGAGAGTAGAAACCCATTCTACTGGGTGTTTAAAAGACCGAGAAGAGTTCTTGTTGATGTATCTGAGATTGAATGGACTTCCTGGTGTTGTCAGACTTTTTACTGTGTTTACGCCAGTCCAACGCCGGCATACCCACATCATTGAATGGACTTGACAGGGTAGGTACTGAGAGGTTGTTTTCCATGATTGGGAGTTTAGAACGACTGTTGTTTTTCCTCTTATCAATGGGCTGAGTTATATCCTTTCGTGTCTTTCTGCTCTGCGATCATGGCTTTTTCTTCTATTCTTCTCATTGAGTAGTTCTGTTGTTGCCCATTTGAGTAGTTCATTCTGTGCAAGCACCTAGGGACAGCAACAGAAGAAAAGGGAGAATGTGTATGAGCAAAATATTAGTCAAACACTGGTATATGTGGTGGCCAACTTAAGTCAAGGCCTATAAACTAAAACTTTGTTAAGGGGTATACAATTACTTTTTCACCTACCTGATCAGACCTCTGCATACCATAAGATTTCTGGAGTATCTGCTTTCAGATCTGTGCCATGCTGCTCTTGCACTAATTGGCAACAGCAGACTATTTATTTTCCCTTTGTGATGCAGTACTGTGGTACAGTGTTGGTGTATCCAAGCTGCAATGGTGCATGGAGGTGCAATCTGAATGTAATGAAAAAGTAATGAATGATTCTTGTGGAATAAATATTTCTTCTTACAGTTATTGCATAAAACAATAAGATGCTATGGCATTTATTGGGTTTTATAGAGACCAGATAAACATTAATAGATAGTATTACTGATAATGACATATATATATATGCCATGATAATTATTGATAGTTAAGCCACACTTGTAATACAAGACCAGAAAATTCAACATGTTACCATTTGAGCTTGACGATTTGATGGCTGATCAGACATTTAGAATAGATACTTAAATTTTTTTTTACCTTTCTTTCATTGTGGCTGTGGGAAAATCTACATGGCTCCAAGTATTATTTAATCCAAATAGCTGGACTAATGCTTTAATAAGAATAACTCACATTATTTGACTCTCAGTCCTTAATTTTCCAAATCTACAGTGGATATCTTTTCAAATCCAGACCTAATAAAGGCAGTTTGTGTTTTCAACTGATCTTTTAGCACAGATTGTCCCTACTTGTTGTGTGTCTAGGTGCTAGTTGTTGCCAGCCAGTCGCTGATAATGCTTCTTTCAATTTAAACTGTCCTTCTAAAAGAAACTTACTTATCAGATAGAATTCAATAAGTATTAGTCACACTCTTACTCTAGTGTGTGAGTGCATTTTGTACTGTGGTACAGAGCCAAATAGACAAGTTTTCGATTTGATTCTTTGTCCTCTCCTCCAGCACAGTGATGGAAGCAGCTGCAACAATAGTGTGCATTTATGTTGCACTTTTAATGCAGTAAAGATGTTCCTTGATGTTTCACAGGAGTGTTATCAGACATAATTTGATATTAGGCTTCATAAAGAGGTATTAGGACAGGTGACTAAAGGTTTGGCCAAAGATTTGGGTTTTAGGAAGCAACTGAAAAGCGCTTAGAGAGGTAGATAGGTTTAAGGGAGTGGAGCCTAGAGGTAGAAGCTTAGAAGGTTGAAAACATAGTCATCAGTGGAGGAGCGATGAAAATCAGGGTGTGCAGAAGCTTGAATTGGAGGCAACACAGACCTTGAGGAATTAACAGGCATATTGCTGGGTGGAGACATGGAGAGATTTGAACTGAATGATGAGAATTTTAAAACCTCAGGTTGCTGATCTGGCAACCCAAGAGAAAACAACCAGGGGTTGATGAGTGAGCAGGAGTTGATGTGAGGAGGAACGGGTGAGTGTTTTAGTAGAAGATGAGTTGGTGAGAAGATGGATGATGTTATGGAGGTGGAGTGTGGCAGTCTCGATGATGGAGATGATATAGGAGGAGATGCTCAACTCAGTGCTGTTGATTAAACTACCGAGTTTGGGCTGAAGGCAGCAGCTTTAGTCTTCCCAGTATTCAACTGACAAAAATTTCTCGTCATCCAATACTCCATATTGGACAAGCAGCATAACAAAAAAAAGTCAGTGGAGGAGTCAAGTGGGTGAGGTAGACCTGCAAAGGGTTCATGTGGTATCAGATGCATTTTTGGATAATGTCACCAAAGCATGTAAATGCAAACTAGGCTGGGACCAAGGACCAACTAAAGAATAAAATGGTAAAACTATGACAATTGATTGACCATATTAAATATATTCCTTATTTAGGGATCCTGGAGGTAATGATGAAGGAAGGGAAACCATTGGACTGAGTTTTCTAGATAGGCAGAAATTGAATCAAATGAGAATAGTCTCACCGGGCTGGCGAAAGAGTAATTGAAGGAGGATGGCGTAGTCAACAATGTCAGTGGCTGTAGGAAGGTTGAGGAGGGTAGGGAGAGATAGACCAACATGGTCACAGTCACATTAGGATATAATTTGTGATTTTGTTTCTATTCGAGTGTGAATCGGAAGAGTTCAAACTCAGAATTATAGGAAAGGTGGGTATGGATTTAGGAAGCCAACATGTTCAAGTGCTTTGGCAAGAAAGGAGTTTGGAGCTGAAGCTGTAGACGGCAAGGCATTTGGGAGGGAGAGGTTGATGTTAGGGATAGGTTTTGAGATGGGTGGTGCTGATCACAGGCCACGATCTCCCTGAAGATTGAAAAATCAGTCATCATTCCCATTTCTGTTCACTTTCCAGTGAAGCACGTTGGCAAATGAGCCCCACTGTCATATAGCCTGCTGACACTCAGCCTGTGCACAAATATAAAGGAACACCAAGTAAGTGAGATTTGCACATTTGAATGCCTATTAAACCAATTATCCAGTGTGATTCCACAGTTTGAATCGATGACTTTAATAGAATGCGAAAAAATACTGGAAAAACAAATGGATGAAAATTCTTCCTATCCTACCTGTAAACATTATGGCCTGGATTTTGCATTCAGCAGCAAACAAATGATTCATCACTCATTATGCCTACAGCAACCCACACATTTCTCATAGACTTTGAGTGGCAACTTACAGTCATTGAATGTTTATAATGCAATAGGTCCTTCTGTAAGAGTTCTGGGACCTGTGTGAATGTGGCAAGCAACAGTGTGTTCTCAACTAATCAGATTGAAGACTCCTCAGTGAAACATGCAGAGTTTAAACTAGTAACAAAAATTATGTTCAGAAAGCAAAAAAAAAGGATTGTGAGAGAGAGATGAAAGACAAGAAAAAGGTTTAAAATCCTCGAGTTAATTCCTGAAGAAATGAGACTTCATACTTGTGAAAATTAATTTTCAGTGTCAGAGTGTTTGATTGTAATTCAAACTTGTGCATGTACTGACGTCAGATGTTGCTGCCCGATTTACTCATTAACCGTAAACTCTGTAACCTCACTGTAATTCTTACTGCAAAATCCAGGTCTGTGTTGTTTATACCCTCCAATAAAATACTTTCAAACATTCCAATTTTTCATTTGGAAGTTGACTGACTTTAATGGTCAGAATTGAGCCATATTGGAAGTACATTTTTATCCTCCAGTGTTTGAAAGTACTTCAGTGTTTATGGATGTTGGAAAAAAAATCCGAACCAGCTTTAATTTACTGCATGTTAGAATGTTCAAACATGCAACCCAGCTGGCTCAGGAGTTTTATGAATATTACAGTTCTTGCATTTGCAACATATTGTTCTTTAAATGTATCCTAGATCTTGTAACCACACTTGCTGTGACTGTATTTTTTTCCATATTCTTTCATGGGATGTGACGAGCCAGACTTTGTTACCCATCCCTAATTGCCCTTGAAAAGGTTTTGGTGAGGTGTCTTCTTGAACAGCTGCAGTACAAGTGACATAGATACAACTATTAGTACTATCAGGAAGGGTCTTCTAGGTTTTGACCAAGTGACAGTGAAGGAAGTAATACATTTCAATGTCAGAATGCTGTGTGGCTTGGAGGGGACTTTGCAATTGGTCAGTCTTCCCAAACTACTTCTGCTTTTTTTCTTCTAAATAATAGAAGTCATTGGCTTGAAAAATGCTGTCAAATGACGTTTGGTGAAATACTCTGTACATGTTAGAGGTGGCACATCCTGCTGCCATTGTGCATTGATGGTAGAGGGATTGAATGTGGAAGGTGGTGGATGGGTGCCAATCAAATGGGCTGCTTTGTTCTGGATGGTGTTGCACTTCTTGAGTGTTAATGGAGCTGCATTCATCCAGGCAAGTGGAGAATATTCCATCACACTTCTGACTTGTGTTTTACAGATTGTGAACGAGCTGTAGGGAGTCGTGAGGGGGCGGCATGGTGGCACAGTGATTAGCACTGCTGCCTCACAGCGTCAGAGACCTGGATTAAATTCTGCTCTCAGTGAATGTGTGGAGTTTGCATGTTCTCCCCCTGTCTGCGTGCATTTCCTCCTGGGTGTTCTGGTTTCCTTCCACAGTCCAAAGGTGCGCAGGTTAGCCATGCCAAATTGACCCTTAGTGTCAGGGGGATTAGTAGGGTAAATACATGGGTTATGGGGATAGGGCCTGGGCGGCATTGTTGTCAGTGCTGACTCAATGGGCCGAATGGCCTCCTTTTGCACTGTAGGGTTTCTATGAATTTCCTGCATCCCACCTCTGCTTGTAATGACAGCATTTATTTGGCTGATCCAGTTCAATTAGTGGTAACTCTTCAGGATGTTGATATTGGGATGTTCAGCGATGGTAATGCTCTTGAATGACAAATGAAGTTGGTGAGATGCTCTCTTATTGGAGACATTGCCTGGCACTTGGGTTGTGCGAATGTTACTTGCCATTTTCCACCTTTTGCTGCATATGGACACAGACAGTTTCAGTATCTGAGGAGAATGGATGGCATTGGCCACTCCTTCATAAAATGGAATGTGAAGAATTAATTTAATATAGCCAATCAACTGCATGTTATTGTATAATTTATGCAATTGTCCTTTTTATCTTTCTATTAATGTGGTAAAACTTTTCAGTGGGTTTCAATACAAGCTTTCCACTTGAACAGCTAGTTTAACACATTGGTGAAATAATCAGTTCTTTCCAACTCAGTGTAGTTCAAAACAGAGGAATATGCCAACCCTTTTGTTAACCTATATTATTATATGTTATTTACTTAAGGATTACATTCTTAAATTCATTGAAAGCTTTTTATTCTGCATTTGTTTTCGCAAAAACTGTTTTGCTTTTCTTCAGATAGGTGGTATTAATTTTTCATGTCTATTTGTGATGCTTCTATTCCAATGTGGGTCAGACTTGTGCAGTGCTAAGTGCAAAAGCAATCCATTAAATAAATTTGTGCACTATCACTCCTGCTCGTAATGTGCAAAACTAGCCATAGTGTCAGATTGATTGTCAGGCCCATTTAATTCATCAGAATGACCGTTATTGGTGTTGGAATTATCATATCGGTGCAGCAGGGTATGCTTTTCTGTGTTTGAGGCACATTGGGCAAAATCAATTAATCTTTGTCGTGCAAATTAAAAATTGCCCAAACACTGGAAAACTGAAATAAACTCAGGAAATGCTAGAAAAGCACAACAGTTGAGGCAGCTTTGGTAAAAAGGAAAGACAATTTAATATTTTGGGTATAGATGTTTTGCAGGCACAAATATAGTAACTTGTGTTTTCTCCTGATATTGCAGACCAATCAATATTTATATCTTTGGTACCTTTGCACTGTGTTTATGCTATACCTAGTCTGAAATCCTGTACCTTAAAGAACAATTAAATAGTTTGTGTTTAAATTTTGGTGTCAAAAGCACAAAAAAACTTTATCAACTTTTTTTTAAAAAATGATCCTCAAGTTTGTACAAGCTGTGAAAGTTAATACTTTCCATGCTTACAGCAAATTATTGGTTAGCAGCATTGGTTTCCTTCATTTTAATGTCAAAGGCTATTTATTTTATCATATCATATAATTTTATATGTTCAGAAATACCAGAAGAGATCACATCTTGTGTGATATGCATCATAGCATTTATTGCACCTATTTTCTCTGGTACTTCCATGTATGTATGAAGTATCACTGCATTTATCCAGGAGTTTATATTCAAATAAAAGTTGGGTTTGACATCTGAAAAGTTAAGAGCAAGAATTTTAAAACAGATCTATTTCTGGTGCATAGTTTCAATTCTTGCTGAAGATTTATGAAGTGAAACAGGCCAATCATCAGAACTTAGTTCAACATTTATCCTAGACTTTGATATATAATCTAAAACTGTTGTTGAAGGGACTACTATTTAATTTATTTAATTATAAAGAAGGCTATTTTTATGGAAACATCTATTAATGTCAAGGTCCAATGTGACAGGAGGCGTTTAATTGGCATGCTATTGGTCTGCCTCTGGCTTAATAGCCACCCAAAATATCAGCCTGGCTAGCAGGCAGGGGGGGAACTAGCAGCAGGAAGCCATTGGCACTTGTGGTTGAGATTGGGAGACATTGGAGTCAGAGTACATACTAGGAAATGGGGCAGGCAGGCACCTCCTGTTCCACAGAAGAGTGCCAGAAGAGTGATTCCTCAGCAACTCTTGCCTTAGATCAGCAGCCAGACAGCTGGCAGCTCAACCTCCCCCCACCTCTCTTTCCAATAAATAAGTTGTGATGTATTTTGGTCACAACTTTGGACTACTGTTTAGCACCCCATCTGTCTTTTACAGGGAGCTTGCCAATAACCTGATTGTTATTATTGAAAGAGATTGTTTCTTAACACTGATTTTAAACTGAGACCCTTGTCTTCCCTCATAGCAATATTTTCCATTTCAGAGAGCTTGGTAATAGAAACATAGAAATACAGAACATTACAGCACAGTACATGCCTTTCGGCCCTCAATGCTGTGCCGAGCTATGTCCAATCCCAAGATCAAGCTATACCCTCCCTATAATTCTGGTGTGCTCCATGTGTCTCTCTAATAACCGCTTGAAAGTTCCTGAAGTGTCGGAGTCCACTATCACAGCAGGCAGTCTATTCCACACCCCAACCACTTTGAGTAAATGAACCTTTATAGTTATGCTCCCCAGTAACAGCTACATCCGCCCGAGGAAATAATCTCTGCATGTCCATTCTATCAATCCCTCTCATCATCTTTTATAAACCTCTATTAAGTCGCCTCTCATCCTCCTCGGCTCCAAAGAGAAAAGCCCCAGCTCCCTCAACCTTTCCTCATAAGACCTACCCTCCAAACCAGTCAGCATCCTGGTAAATCTCCTCTGCACTCTCTCCAATGCTTCCACGTCCTCCTTATAATGAGGTGACCAGAACTGAACACAATATTCCAAATGTAATCTCACCAATGTCCTGTATAGTTGCAGCATAACCCCACTGCTCTTAAACTCAAGCCCCCTGTTAATAAACACTAACACACTACAAGCCTTCTTCACAGCTCTATCCACTTGAATGGCAACCTTCAGAGATCTGTGGATATGAACCCCAAGATCTCTCTGTTCCTCCACTTTCCTTAGAACCCTGCCGTTGACCCTGTAATCTGCATTCAAGTTTGTCCTATCAAAATGGATCACCTCACACTTATCAGGGTTAAACTCCATCTGCCACTTTTCGGCCCAGCTCTGCATCCCATCAATGTCTCTTTGCAGCCTGCAAGAGCCCTCCATCTCATCCGTTACTTCGCCAATCTTGTGTCATCAGCAAATTTACTAACCCACCGTTCAGCCCCTTCTTCCAAGTCATTGATAAAAATCACAAAAAGCAAAGGACCCAGCACTGACCCCTGTGGTACACCGCTGGTAACTGGCTTCCAGTCTGAAAATTTTCCCTCCACCACCACCCTCTGTCTTCTATGATACAGCCAGTTACTTACCTAGTTGGCCAAATTTCCTTCTATCCCACACCTTCTTCATGAGCCTACCATGGGGCACCTTATCAAATGCCTTACTAAAATCCAAGTATACGACATCAACTGCTCTACCTTCGTCCACACACTTAGTTACCTCCTCAAAGAATTCAATCAAATTTGTGAGTCAGGAGTTACCCCTCACGAAACCATGCTGACTATCCCGGATTAAACTGAATCTTACCAAATGGTCACAAGTCCTGTCTCTCAGGACCCTTTCCATTAACTTACCGACCACCGAAGTAAGACTAACTGGCCTATAATTACCAGGGTCATTCCTATTTACTTTCTTGAAAAGGGGAACAACATTTGTCACTCTCCAGTCCTCTGGCACTATCCCTGTGGACAGTGAGGACCCAAAGATCAAAGCTAAAGGCTCCACAATCTCACCTCTTGCCTCCCAAAGTATTCTAGGAGGTATCCTATTTGGCCTGGGGGACTTATCCACCCTCAGGTTTTTCAAAATTGCTTATACATCATCCCTCAGAACATCTACCTCCTCCATCCTATCAGCCTGATCATGCACATCTCAAAAACATGGCCCCTCTCCTTAGTGAACATTGTAATGTAGTACAATTAGAAAACTTAAGTCACAGTAATTGTTGACCCTTGAGATACCACCTTTGGGAAAGGAGTACGGTAAAAAGTATTTCTGCACATTTAATATTATTGTCACATGTATTAGTATATAGTGAAAAGTATTGTTTCCTGCGTGCTGTACAGACAAAGCATACAGTATATAGAGAAGGAAAAGAGAGTGTGCAGAATGTAGTGTTAAAGTCGTAGCTAGAGTATAGAGAAAGATTAACTTAATGCAAGGCAGGTCCATTCACAAGTCTGATAGCAGCAGGAAAGAAGCTGTTCTTGAGTCGGTTGGTACGTATCCTCAGACTTTAGTATCTTTTTCCCAATGGAAGAAGGTGGAAGAAAATATGTCTGGGGTGTGCAGGGTCCTTGATTATGCTGACTGCTTTTCCACAGCAGTGGGAAGTGTAGACAGATTCAGTGTATAGGAGGCTGGTTTGAGTGGTGAACTGGGCTTCATTCACCACCCTTTGTAGTTTTTTGTGATCTTGAGCAGAGCAGGAGCCATACCAAGCTGTGATGCAACAAGAAAGAATGCTTTCTATGGTGCATCTGTGAAAGTTGGTGAGACATGCGGACATGCCAAATTTCCTTAGCGTCCTGAGAAAGTAATGGGCTTTCTTAACTATAGCATTGGCACGAAGGGACTAGGACAGGGTATTGGTGATTTGGACACCTAAAAACTTGAAGCTCCCAACCATTTCCACTTTGTCCCTATTAATGTACATGATGTGGAGATGCTGATATTAGACTGGGGTAAACACAGTAAGAAGTCTCACAACACCAGGTTAAAGTCCAACAGTTTATTTGGTAGAACAAGCCACTAGCTTTTGGAGCGTTGCCTCTTCATCAGGTTAGTGGGAGTTCTGTTCACAAACAGGGCATATAAAGACACAAACTCAATTTACAAAATAATGGTTGGAATGCAAGTCTTTACAGGTAATCAAGTCTTAAAGATACAGACAATGTGAGTGGAGAGAGGGTTAAGCACAGGTTAAAGAGATGTGTATTGTCTCCAGCCGGGACAGTTAATAAGATTTCTCTAATGGAGATTTTTGAGAGATTTCTTTCTGATAGGATGTCCTGTTGTCTCTTATCTTGCTCACCTACTTTGCTTTCTAACTTCCTTCTCATTTTTGAAAAAATGCCCACTTCCACAGCCACATTTTCTTCCTGGACATTTGGCTCTGAATTCAGCTTACTCCATGTAGATTCCACCTTAAATTTCACCCTTCATGTTATGAGTAGGGCCAGCATGATGGTGCAGTGGTTAGCGCTGCTGTCTCTCAGCTCCAGAGACCCATGTTTGATTCTGGCCTTGGTGCCTGTCTAGAGTTTGCATGTTCTTCCCATGTCTTCTTGGATTTTTGCCAGGTTCTTCCCACAGTCTAAAGAGAAGCAGGTTAGGTGGATTGGCCATGGTAAATTGCTCCTCAGTTTGTCTGAGTGTGTGCCATGTGATGGACTGGCATCTCGTCCTGGGTATATTCTGACTAATGCCCAGTGTCTGCCGGGATAGGCCCGTGACCCTGAATTGGGGTAATTGGTTAAGCGAAAGTGAAGTATTATGAGTAGAGATATCGTCAAGACATCCCAAACTCCTTGGACTGTTGTTCTCGCTGCATCCTAGGATGCACACTCAGTGCCGTGTGCTGCCATATGCACGCTCAATCTCTCCCTTAAGCAACATCAATTCATCCCAACACAAAGCTGTCCTGGTTTACAATTTCATTTTGTCTCTCACTTCATTTAGCATCTTTAACAATAAAGTTTTCTCTTCCTTTCAGATGCGAAGGATCATAAAACTTCACTAACTCAAGGGTATTGATACCCTGCTGAATCTTCCTCTCCTTCCCTCCAATTCCCTACCCCCCTTGTGCTTCACCCCTTGCTGTGTCTTCACTTACTTCTGCTCTCTGACTCTGAATGTTCTGTCTCAGCAAAGGCTTTAGTTTCATTCAATTATGTCTTCACCTCCATGCCATCATTTTTGACCAGTAGTCCAATCTCCCTTTCAAACAGTTATGTCATGCCAGCAGCTGTCAATTAAAGTGTCTAGTGAAGGTCAGGAGATAGTGTCCAGGTGGAAGGAGAACGTTGGAAACACTTGAAAGGGTCATTCTCAATTTCTCTGCTCCTCTTATTTCCTCTAACCTATCTGTCTTGGAACTTGCTGCATTCCATTTTCTCAGATCCAAATCTTACATCATCATCAGATATACTGACAAGTGGACAGGTTATCTGACATCCTGACCTCTACCTTGCAGCTACCAAACACCAACTCCCTGGCACGTCCTCCTACCTCCTCCTAGGCAGTAACCCACTACTAAGCATCAAGCCATTCTGTCCAAAACTGTCATTGACCTTGGAGATCTTCCATCCACAGCCTTCATTTTCATAGAACCCCGAGCACCAAACAACCTGCTTCTAGCTTCTTCCCAATTATTTCAGCCTGTTCATGTCCAACTGAGCTTATTCCTCACTATCTCAGCATTTTTAGTTCTCGCCTTCTAGACTCTTTTCCTACCTACATCTGCAACTCTTTCAATGCCCCATGTGACTTCAGCAATTATCAGTTCCCTGGCCCTAACGATTTCCTCTTTACATTCAATCACTCAACACTTCCATTTCCCACCAGGATGGTCTTAGAGCTCTCTGCTTCTTTCTCAAACAGAGGTCAGGCCAGTCTCCATCCACTACCACCATCCTCCTCCATCTGGCTGAGCTTGTTCTCAATCGGAACAACTTTTCCATCAACTTCACTCACTTCAAATAAAAGATATTGCTGAGCGTTCCCACATGGGTTCCAGTTATGCCTGGCTTTTTGTAGAATATGTGGAACATACATTATTCCAGTCCTACTTAAGACCCCTCCATCATCTGATTTTGAGTCCTGCTCTTACCATGAACTGGAAAACTTCATTGATTTTGTTTCCAATTTCCACAGTTCCCACCCCTTCTCCGGGTCCAGTCTGCATGGGTTTTTTCTGGGTGCTCCAGGTTTCCTCCCACTGTGGAAAAACGTGTTAGTTGGGTGCATTGACCATGCTAAGTTCTCCCTCAATGTTACCAAACAGGCACAGGAGTGTGGCAACTAGGGTATTTACACAGTAACTTCACTGCCGTGTTAATGTAAGCCTAATTGTGACACTGATAAATAAACTTCAGCTTTGACTTCCCTTTCCTTCCTCAATTTCTCTTCCATTTCTGGAATTAGGTTACAGACTACTATGCACTACAAACCTATGGTCTCCCACAGCTATCTCAACTACTTTTCCTCACACCCTGCTTCCTGTTACGACCCTCTTCCATTCTCCCAGTTTCTTTTTCTCAGTGACATCTGTTCTGACAGTGCAACCTTCCACACTCGCTCACACTTCTGATTTATGCTGCATTTTCCCCAACTGAGGCTTCTAGCTCACCATAGTTGACTGGGCCCTCCACTATCTCTGATCCATTTTCCCATTACTGCTTTCACCCCTTACCCTTCCTCCCAGATTCAAGATCAGGTTCCTTTGACCTCATCTCCCAACTCACCAGCCGCTGTGTTCAATGGATCATCCTCCCCAGCTCCAATGTGATACACCACTAAACTGGTTTTCCCTGCCCATGCTTTTCAACATTCCGAAAGGACCTTTCCCTTTGTGACATTCCTGTTCACTCTTCACTGACCCCTTCCCTTCTCTGCAGCACTTTTCATCACCTGCTGTTTCATCTCCTCCCTTTTCACTGTCCAAGGCCCCCCACACACACTTTCCAAGTGAAACTGTGAGTTACTTGTAGTTTGAATTTAGTATATTTTATTCACTGTTCACAATGTGGTCTCCCCTACAAAATCTTAACCAAATGCAGATTGGGTGACCACTTTGCAGAACACTGACACTTAGTTCATAAGCACGATACCAAATTTCTGGTGGGTTGACACTTTAATTCTCCACCTTGTTTCCTTGCCCACTTTTCTGTCCATGGTCTGCTACGTTGTTCCAGTGAATCTCAACATAAGCTTGAGGAACAGAACCTTATTCAGCTTGGCACTCTACAGCTTTCCAGCCTTAAGATCAATGGCTTTAGATCATAACCTCTGCATTCATCATGTATGTGTTTTTTCTGGGATGGTCTTTTGCTTTTTTCTTTATCCTTTCGTGTTGCATCCATACGGCTGCTATGTAGCCATTCATGTCTCATTTGAACACAATCTTTGTTTCTTTACCATGCTTATGGTTGCTTTCTTTGGCTGTTGCATTATGAAATCTTTTGTTATTTCGTTTCCCTGCCCACTACCTTATCACAAACCATCTCCTGTTCTTCCTGCCCCTCCCCTCACTTCTCCCCCTTCCACCGATTTAAAATCTCTGGTATTTCTATCTTTTCTCATTTCTGATTCAAGGTCATCGACTTGGAACATCAACCCTGATTCTTTCCACAGGTGCTGCCTGACCTGCTGAGCATTTCTTCATTTTAGTTTTATTTCAGATTCCCAGCATCTGCAGTATTTTGCTGATGAATTAATTGTTTCTTTTTGTTTTCTCCCCTCCCAAACTAGGCAGAAAAAATTGCCTCTCAGATGATCACAGAAGGGCGAATGAATGGATTTATTGATCAAATTGATGGAATTGTCCACTTTGAAAGTAAGTGCTTTTGTAAGTGCCTCTTTTCTGAAAATTATTCTTTTTTTATATTTTTAATTTTTCATAAAGCCGAGAATCTTGCATGATTAAATTCAGGTGCTGACCTCAAACAAATTTGACCACAACAACCTCACAATTATTTTTCCTACCAGCAGTTTAAATGAGGGGGCTGCCCTCGCATGCAATGATTTCGCAGCCAAACAGACAATCAATTACGTTGCAATATTCATATCCAGTAAACCAGGAACTTAAAAGCACCTAAAGTATTTAACTCTAAGTTTCAGAAAGCGAAATAAATATATAATTAAGATTGAAGTGAAAATAAAGGTTAACAGGCTTTAAAAATGTCTTGTTTTTATATATGTGTGGATTTTTTTTATCACTAAAGACATTTGACATTCCATAAATATATGATTAACTATTCAGGGTTTCTAAGGGTATTCTGCGGTAATTTTGTACGCTATTTAAAAACTCAATTACACCTTATTCAACAAGGGGTAACTTTTAAGGGCTCTTATAGCAAGGCAAGCTATGTAGAAGTGGAAGTTTTAATCAATTCATGGTTGAAATGGAGAACATAGTAGTCATGATGTGGGTATGCCGGCGTTGGACTGGCGTAAACACAGTAAAAAGTCTGACAACACCAGGTTTTAGTCCAACCGATTTATTTGATAGTACTCACAAGCTTTCGAGGTTTCCCTCTTCGTCAGGTGAATGGAGAGTTCTGGCCTCAGAGCATATAAAGCACAGGCAGTTTAGAGATAATCTCTAAACTGTCTGTGCTTTATATGCTCTGTCTGAGGCCAGAACTCTCCATTCACCTGACGAAGAGGGAAACCTCGAAAGCTTGTGAGTATTATCAAATAAATCGGTTGGACTAAAACCTGGTGTTGTCAGACTTTTTACTGTGAAATGGAGAACACAGCCTGGGAACCTTTAGAGCAAACCTTTCAGAAGAACATAGACTTTCAGGAAGTAGCTCTGGATTTTTGCACTGCATGGAGCATATCCAGATTCTTGACATTACCATCTGTTTCAGTGGAGTAATTATGGCTTGACCAACATCATCAAAGCAAAAATCTTAGGTCACTATGACAATTTGATAGTATAAATGTTACAGGATATGGCTGACTCTTGTGCCTATTGTTTTCAATGCAGTAAACTCCCACCTCTTCTGGATTAAGGATATTTTCAAAGATATTATGCCAAATCTTGCTGGAAAATTTATGATAAGTAATAGTGGTAAATGCCATTATTGATGTACAAATTAGATTCAGGGGATTAAAATATATCAGCATGAGTTCTAACCTCCAGAACAAGCAGTGGAAGGGTGCATTTCTGAATGGAGAGCTGTGACAAGTGAAGTTCCTTAGGGATCAGTGCTGGGATCTTTGCTGTTTGTAATATATATAAATGATTTAGAGGAAAATGTAACTGGTTTGATTAGTAAGTTTGCGGACGACACAAAGGTTGGTGGATTTGCGGATAGTGATGAGGACCATCAGGATATAGATCGGTTGGAGACTTTGGGCAGAGAGATGGCAGATGGAGTTTAATCTGGACAAATGTGAGGTAATGTATTTTGGAAGGTCTAATACAGATAGGAAATATACAGTAGATGGCAGAACCCTCAAGAGTATTAATAGACAAAGGGATCTGGGTATACACTACACAGGTCACTAAAATTGGCAGTGCAGATGGAGAAGGTAGTCAAGAAGGCATAGGGCATGCTTGCCTTCATTGGACAGGGCATTGAGTTTAAAAATTGGCAAGTCATGTTGCAGCTTTATTAGAACTTTAGGCCGCACTTGGAATATAGTGTTCAATTCTGGTCGCCATATTCCCAGAAGGATAGGGAGGCTTTGGAGACGGTACAGAAAAGAGTTACGGGGATGTTACCTGGTATGGAGAGCATTAGCTATGGGAAGAGATTGAAGAAACTTGGTTTGTTCTCACTGGAACAACAGAGGTTGAAGGGCGACCTGATAGAAGTCTACAAGATTATGAGCGGCATGGACAGAGTGGATAGTCAGAAGCTTTTTCCCCAGAGTGGAAGAGTCAATTACTAGAAGGCACAGGTTTAAGGTGCAAGGGACAAGGTTTAAAGGAGATATACGAGGCAAATTTTTTACAGTGTAGTGGGTGCCTACTACTCCCACTAGTAAGCACCCACTATCTGTGTAAAAGAAGCGGTTACGGTAGTGACTTCTAAGGGGCGTCTTGACAAATACATGAATAGGATGGAAATAGAGGGTTATGGTCCCTGGAAGGGTAGGGGTTTTAGTTAGGTCGGGCAGCATGGTCGGTGCAGGCTTGGAAGGCCGAAGGGCCTGTTCCTGTGTTGTAATTATCTTTGTTCTAACATGCTGGTGCATTTAAGTCCTGCATATGGCATCTCGCCCTTAACTATCCCAAGAATTTGCTAATTAATCACCTATTAAGCACACTGCAGAATGTTAGGTTGCTGATTAAGAGCACACATATCCTTTAAACAATGTAATTGCTAATATAATGGCAATCAAACTTTCTGGCACAGAGAGGAAACAATCTAAAATATTCAGTCTCATTCTAGCATGTAGTAAATTCTTTGAGATTTAAAAATTGTCAAATTTTAGATTTTTTTCCTTTTTCTGTCTTTTTCTTAATCCAATCTATCTATCTTTCCCTGTTACAGTTCCTGTACCTAAATGGCCACTAATGCACCTCCCTCTGTTATTTTACTTTTTTTCTCAGTTCTTGAATCTGAAGGCATAGGGAGATATAAGTTGGTCCTGCCATTCACTAACATTTCAGATGCCCTGTTGCCCTTGCTATGGTGCTGTTCGCTCACGTTCCCAACAAGTTATGATTTTTGAGTTGAGAGGTCATATGGAAAATTCTAAACAATACTGTGCATCCGCCCCAATGCTGCAATGCTGCACTCCAATGTTTAACCCAAATGTAGCACATTAATGTCTGCTTATAATCTAGTAGCGCTCCAAATGAAAGGCGGCCCTAATTCAAGTTAATGGTGCACATGTAATATCTTCAGTTTAAATATCCCAATTTTACCTTTTCCTTTCCTGCAGGCAGTGACATATTCAGTCCTGTGGAAATAGGCCATTCTCCAGTAGTTTATTTATATGACCAATCTTCATCTGTAAACTTAGACAGTGAGTAATGACAGACTGTTAAACACTGTAGGTATCTCAGTCAAGACTACTGTTACCGATAGCTCATGTCCACAAGCTCACCGAGTATCATTTAGGAGTGGAAATCTGATCATATTTTCTTCACTACTTCCATAGCCCAGGAGTTTTGAGGAAATTGTGAAGACTCACCTGCCGTTAAGCTAAACTTATTCCAAAGCAACTGGAGAAAGAACCAGCATCTTTCCTAATATGCATTGGTCAATTCTGCACTATTCCACAACTTCTACTAACTAAACAACTGAAGGAGCCCCATATTCAATTCAGTAATTCCAATATTGTGAGCACAAAAACAACCAAAACATCTACTCTTCGTAAGCGAAATGTGTTTTATATGTTCTTCAGGACGGCTTGGTAAATAATTACTTTTTATTAATTAATAGACCGTATGTAAACAGTTCATCCCTGATTTTGATCATCTTCTGAATGAAATCAGCAGGCTTTTTCAAACTGGGGGAAGCATGGTTAAACTGTGTTGATTTGATTTATTATTGTCACATGTATTGAGATACAGTAAGAAGTACTGTTTCATGCACACTATACAGACAAAAAATACCATTCACAGAGTACAAAGGGGAGAGGGAAAGGAAAGAGTGCAGAATATAGTGTTGCAGTCACAGCTAGGATTTAGAGAAAGATCAACTTAATATAAGGTGGGTCCATTCAAAGTCTGATGGTACCAGGGAAGCAGCTGTTCGGTTGATACGTGGTCTCACTTTTGTATATTTTTCCCGATGGAAGAAAGTGGACGAGCGTCAGGAGTGCATGGGGTCCTTGATTATGCTGGCTGCTTTTCTGAGGTAGCAGAAAGTGTAGACGGAGTTAATGCATGGGGGATTAGGCTACATTCACAACCCTTTGTAGTTTCTTACCAAGTCTCTTGCCATAACAAGTTGTGATACGTCCAGGAAGAATGCTTTTTATGGTGCATCTGTAAAAATTGGTTGAAGTCATAGCAGACATGCCGATTTTCCTAAGCCTCCTGAGAAAGTAGAGGTGCTGGTAGGCCTTCTTAACTGCAGCATCAGCTTGGAGGGACTAGGGCAGGTTATTGATGATCTGGACACCTAGAAACTTGAAGCTCGCGATCATTTCCACTTCACCACCATTGATGTAAACAGGGGAATGTTCTCAACAATGCGTTCTGAGGTTGATGACTATCTCCTTCATTTTACTAACATTGAGGAAGAGGTTATTGTCCTCTCCTGACAGGTGTAAAATTCCAGCAGGAATTGCCAAATAGCAATCTAAGCAGGAACTGTGGCTGAAATTTGCTCCCTAGATTAGGGCATTGAGACGCTGTTATTTTGTTGAAGATAATGGCATAATAATAATGTCACTAAACTCTCAATTACAAAGTGCCAACCTAATTCTCTGGGTACATGGGTTCAAATCCTACGATGGCAGTTGGAATTGAATTCAATTGATAAAGCTAAAATTAAAAGTTAGTCTCTATAATAGTGACCATTGTTGTAAAAACATATCCAGTTCATTCATGTCCTACAGGAGATGAAATCTGCTGTCTTTATCTTGTTTCTCTTACATGTGACTCCAACTTACAGCAATGTGGTTAACTCTTAAATGCTGTAGGAAGCCATTCAGTTGTATCAAACCACTACAGAAAAGTCAGCAAGGAATGAAACTGGACGGACCACTTCCATCAGCCTTTGCAGGGTCAACAGGGCTGGGTTTGCCATGTCCAACTAACTAATATCTGGTCTTGTACCAAAATTGGAATTACTAAATTGAATTTGGAGCCCATTCAATTATTTAGTTAGTAAAAGTTGTGTGATGATGCAGAATTGACCAATATATACCAGGAAAGAAGCAGGTTCTTGCTCCTGTTGCTTCAGAATGAGCTATCAATTTGAAGAGCAAGTAAGCCGTCACAATCTCCCTCAAAACTCCACAGGCACAACGGATCCTTAAGAGATGGTAGCACGGTGCTTTACAGTCGTGAGGCAAAAGCTCTAGGAGACCTCACCATTGACTTCAGAACCTGTGAAGTCTCTCAGCATTAGGCCAAACATGGCCAAGGAAACCACTTACTGATTTAGCACTCACCCCCAACGTTTCCTAAGAATCAGTACTCCTCAGTGTGGAACACACTTGGAAGAAGCACTAAGTGTTCTCTGGATGGTGAACTTCTATAGCACCACTGCTGACCAAGCTGGTCAAGTGCTGAAGGACATAGCCGCTGGACTGAATTTGTAGTAGATGGTGAGTGAATCAACAAAAGGGAAAAAACCTACTTACCTCATCCTCACCAACCTGCCTGCTGCAGATGTATCAGTCCATGATTGCATTGGCAAAAATGACCAACACAGAGTCCTGGTGGAGACAAAGGCCCATCTTCATATTGAGGACACCCTCCATCAAGTTGTGTGATATTTTAATGTGCTAAAAGGAATAGATTTCGAATAGATCTCACAAAAGTGGGAATCCATGAGACATTGTGAACCTTCAGCAGCAGCAGAATTCTGTTCAACCACAATCTGTAATCTCATAGTTTAATATATCCCTCACTCTACCTACCATTGCCATCAAACTGGGGGATCAACCCTGGTGTGATGAAGAATGCAACAGGACATGCCAGGAGAACATAGCAACTATGCCTAATTTAAGGCAGAACTAAAAATTAGGTGTCAACCTGGTGAAGCTACAATGCAGAACCATCTCCGTACCAAAAAGGCTGAAGAATTTGTAACCATCTTCATCCAGAAGTACTGAATGAATGATCCACTTCAGCCTACTCCTGTGGTCCAGGGATCACAGATTTCAGTCTTCAGCCAGTCTGATTCACTCGATGTGATATGAAGAAACAGTTGAAGAAACTGCATACTGCAAAGACTATGGACTGTAACAATATTTTGTCAATGCTGAAGACTTGTGCTCCAGGACTTGGTGCTACAACGCTGGCATTTACCTAGCAATGTGGAAAATCAACCAGGTATTCCCTGCCCATAAACAGCAGGACAAATCCAACCCAACCAATTATCATCTCATCAGTCTACTCTTAATCATCGACAAAGTTATGGAAAGGGTCATCAACAGTTTTATCCAGTGGCATTTTCTCAGCAAAGCCTGCTCACTGATGCTCATTTTGGGTTCTGCCAGGGCCACTCAGCTCCTGACCTCATTATAGCCCTGATCCAAACATAGACAAAAGAGCTGAACTCCAGAGGTACAGTGAGGATGGAGGCCCTTGACATCAAGGCAGCATTTTACTGAGTGTGGCATCAAGGGGCCCTAGCAAAACTTAGTTAATGGGAAACAGGGAAAACACTCCATTAGTTGGAGTCAAAGTTGTTGGTGGTCAATCATCTCAGTCCAGGGACATTATTGCAGGAGTTCCTCAAAGTAGTGTCCTCAGCCCAACCATCTTCAACTGTTCCAAAAATGCCTTTTCCTCCATCACAAGGTCAGAAGCAAAAATGATTGCTGATGATTGCATAATGTTCAGCACCATTTGCAACCCCTCAGATGCTGCAGCATTCCGCGTCCATATGTAGCAAGACGTGGCCAACATTGAGGCATGGGCTGATAAGTGGCAGATAATATTTGTGCCACGCAAATGCCAGTCGAGAGCTACCTCCAGCAAGAGAGAATTTCACCATTTCCTTTTGGCATTCAGTAGCATTACCATTACTGAATCCCCCACTATCAACATGTTGGATGTTTCCCATTGATGATAAATCGAACTGGACCTGTCATAATACTGCGACTACAAGAGCAGGTTAGAGGCTGAGAATTCGGTAGCTTGCCTGCTACCTATAACACACAAGTCAGGTGTGTGATGGAATATTCTCCACTTGCCTGGATGAGTGCAGTTCCAACAATGCTCAAGATGCCTGATAGCATCCAGGACAAAGCAGCCTGATTGGCACCCCAGTTGATCGGCAACCCATCCAAGACCGTGAGTATTCATTCCCTGCATCACCAGTGCACAGTGGCAGCAATGCAATGCAGCATCCTGCAAAGACTCCTTCAAGAGCAACTTCCAAACTTGCAGCCTTGACCAACTAGAAGTTCAAGGTCAGCAGATGCATGGGAACACACACTATTCAGATTTGTAACTAAATCACTGTTCCTGAGTCAAAATTCTGGAACTCCCTAACAGTCGTACATGACATGGACTGCAGCGATTCTAGAAAGCTGCTTACCACCACCTTCTCAAGGTCAGTTAGAGATGGACAAGAAATGCTGGCCTAGGCAGCAAAGCGCACATTCTTACAAAATAAATAAACAAATCCCTTGCTGCTAGCTCAAGACTGACTAGCAGTCAATATTGGAACCTTCCCTTGTTGACACGACTCAGCCACATACTGCCTTTATGAAGAGAGTCACTGGGAAGTTGATCTAAAGTTTGTAATGATTCAATTCAATATGTTTGAAATAATTCACATTTTTAAAGAGATGATGGTTGAAGCAGATAATGTTTTTTCCCTGTTTCTTGTGGGGAAAAAAAAATAATCTTAGCAATATTGAATTACTTTTGGTATTTTATAAAGTTATTGTTGCTCACTTTCCTGAAGATTTTGATAATGCTAGAAATTGAATATATCAGTGTACACAGAGTACCTTCATCCTGTCATGATCTCCACTATAGTTTTATTTATTTATCTTTTAGTGCTACAGTGGAAGCAGCAAGCTTTTTTACAAAAAAGGTGTATATTAATGGACATAGAATTTAATAGTTAATTTGTTTATAATTCTTTAAAATTACTTAAATCTTGATGCATTTTAAAATTGATTTTTTTTTAGAAACATAATTCAAAACTGATTTAGCCAAAGAAGACAGAGGATAGCAGTGGAAGGGTGTTTTTCTGAATGGAGGTCTGTAACTAATGGTGTCCCGTAGGGATCAGTGCTGGGACCTCTGCTGTTTGTAATATATAGAAATGATTTGGAAGAAAATGTAGCTGGTCTGATTAGAAAGTTTGCAGATAATACAAAGATTGGCGGAGTTGTGGATAGTGATGAAGATTGTCAGAGAATACAGCAGAATATAGATAGGCTGGAAAAATGGGCAAAGAAATGGAAGATGGAATTTTACCTGGATAGATGTGAGGTGATCCATTTTGGTAGATTCAATTTAGGTAGGAGCTATAAAATAGCATGGAAACACAGAGGTCTGGAGTACAGGTCCACAGATCCTTAAAAATGGCAGCACAGGAGAAAAAGGTGGTGAAGATAGCATATGGCATGCTTGCCTTCATCAGATAGGGCGTCAAGGATGAAAGTTGGCAAATTATGTTACAGTTGTATAAAACGTTGGTTAGGCCACATTTGAAACACTGTGGCCAGTTCTGGTCACCACACTACCAGAAGGAGGAGTGAACTTTGGAGAGAGTCCAGTAAAGGTTTACCAGGGTATTTCCTGGTATGGAGGGTATTAGCTATGAGGGAAGATTGAATAAACTGGGATTGTTCTCCCTGGAAAGATGGAGGCTGAATGGCGACCTGATAGAAGTTTATAAAATTTATGAGAGGTAAAGACAGGGTGAAAAGTTGGAAGCTTTTTCCGAGGGCAGAAATGACAATTACAAGGGGATACAAGTTCAAGATAAAGGGGGGAAGGTTCAGTGGAGATGTTGGGGGGTGGGGAAGCTTTTTTACACAGAGGGTAATGGGCGCCTGGAATGCAGTCAAGTGAGGCGTTTGAGGCAGACACATTAGCCACATTTAAGACTTATCTTGATAGGCATATGAACAAACGGGAATATAACTGGTGCAGGCATGGAGGCCGAAAGGCCTGTTTCTGTGCTGTACTGTCCTTTGTTCTTTATATAGAAAGTATTTGGCCCTTGGTGTCTGCACCACCATTCAATATGATCATGGCTGATCATGCACTTTTCAGTATCCTACTCCTGCTTTTTCTCCATACCCCTTGATCCCTTTAGCCACAAGGGCCACGTCCAACTCCCTCTTGAATATATCTAACAAACTGGCTCTGACAGCTTTTCGTGGTAGAGAATTCCACAACTCTGAGTGAAGAAGTTCGTTCTCATCTCAGTCCTGAATAGCTTATCCCTTATTCTTAGAATGTGACCCATAGTTCTCTACTTCCCCAACATTGGATCATTCTTCCCACATCTAGCCTGTCCAGTCCCATTAGGATTTTATATGTTTCTATGGGATCCCCTCTAGTTCTCTACATTCCAGTGAGTACAAGCCCATCAGTCCAGTCTTTCTTCATATCTCAGTCCTGCCATTCTGGAAATCAGTCTGGTGAACCTTTGCTGGATTCCCTCGATAGCAAGAACATCCTTTCTCAGGCAAGGAGACTAAAACTGCACACAATACTCAAGGTATGGCCTCACCAAGGCCGTGTATAACTGCAGCAAGACATCCCTACTCCTATACACAAATCCTCTTGCTATGAAGGCCAGCATGCCATTAGCTTTCCTCACCACCTGTTGTACCAGCATGCCAACCTTCAGCAACTATTTCACCATAACAACAGGTCATGTTGTGCATCACGTTTTCCTAAACTACCACCATTCAGATAATCTTCCTTCTTGTTTGTACCACCAAAATGGATAATCTCATATTTATCTACCTTTTTATTGTATTTGCCCACTCAGTCAGCTTGTTCAAGTCATCCTGTAGTCTCTTAGCATCCTCCTCACAGCACACACTGCCACCCAGCTTAGTGTCATCTGCAAATCTGGAGATATTGCATTCAATTCCTTCATCCAAATCATTAATGTATATTGTGAACAGCTGGGGTCCCAGCACTGAACCATGCGGTACCCCACTTGTCACCACCTGCCCCTCTGAAAAGGACCCATTTCTTCCCACTCTGCTTCCTGTCTGCCAACTAGTTCCCTATCCATGTCAATACATTACCCCCAGTACCATGATGTTTAATTTTGCTCATTAATCTCTTGTATGGGACCTTGTCGAAAGCCATTTGGAAGTCCAGATATACGATATCCATTGGATCACCCTTGTCCACTCTACTGGCCACATCTTCAAAAAATTCCAGAAGATTTATCAAGCATGATTTCTCTTTTAGTGAATCATGCTGACTTGGATCAGAAATCAGGATGGAGCATAGCTGCTTGCAATTTCTTGGCTCTCTACTTCAGAAGGAAATGTCAAACTAACTGATTTACAATTCCTTGTTTTCTCTCTCCTTTTTTAAAAAGTGGAGTTATATTAGCTACCTTCCAATCCATTGGAACTCTTCCAACAGCTATAGAATGCTGGAAAATGATCACCAAAGTGTCCACTACTTCTAGGGCCTTTTAAGTTCTTTGGGATGCATAGCATCAGGCCCTGGCGACTTATTGGGTCTTAATTACAGCAATTTTCCCAATACAATTTCTGAACTAATAAGGATTTTCTTCAGTTCCTCCTTCATGCTAGACCCTGTGTCCCCTAATATTTCTGGAAGGTTATTCCTTTGTGAAGACAGATCCAAAATATTTGTTCAGCTGGTCTGCCATCACTTTGTTGCCCATTATGAATTCACCTGATTCTAAATGTGTGGGACCTACATTTATATTCGTCAGCCTTTTTTTTTCCTCTTCACATACCTGCAGCAGATTTTGCAGTCAGTTTTTATGTTTTGTGCAAACTTACTTATTCTATTTTTCCCTTCCGAATTAACCCCTTTGTCCTTAGCTGAATTTTAAATTTCTCCCAGTCCTCAGTTTGGTGCTTTTTCTGGGCAGTTTAGATGCCTCCTCTTTGGCTTTAATACACAAAATTCTGAATTTACTTTAGGAAAGAGGTCATTGTGTTGATAAAATTAGCTTAACAGATGGCTATGTCTTTATGTATTTTGGAAGTCTTAACAAATGAGAGTCCCAGCTGATGTAGAAACTCTGGAGAAAGTTAATTGGCACATATTCACAGGTGTAAATGAATAAAATTATGACATTTACTTAAAATATGTAGAAAGAAAATGATTATTAAAAAATTCTGATGCAATTTATTAATTGATGCATCCGCCGTAGAAGGATTTTTATTGATTCATTTGAGTTACAAAAATGTGTAATTTCCCTCTACTTTCAACTATTGATCTATTTTCTACAGACATAAAGAGACAAGAAATTGCAAGCAGCTATGCTGGTTTCTGATATGAGTGCATCATATTCATCAGCACTTAAGCAATGCTACTGATTTTTAACCAATTACTTACATTTCCCCCTCTCCCCTCCAGTCCACTTATCCATTCTGAATGGAGTATACTCATTTCACTATTGACTCGCAGCTAACTTGACATCTGTATTGAAAAGAAAAAATTAAATGTTACAAAGATCTACTCTTTGAAATGTGTCTATCCCCCGAATAGAATGTTCAAGAAATGGCCCTATTTAATTGGCAATAATTAATTTTGTCTGCATATTTTGGGGTAGAAAAGACAAAATGGGGACGGATACTTGGTTTAAAAAAAAACGATTAAGTGAATTTTTCACTGGAAGGAAGGTAGCAATAAGAAAACCTATAGCATCTCATCTGTCATCTGAACCCTAATTGAGCTGAAGTGAGACTACGATGTGTGTTTTTTTTTAATTCCCGCACTCGATAGGTGGCTGGAGGTAAATGTACAAACTTCAATGTACAGTAGGTTTTCTGGCCTCTGAATTGCATATAAGAAAAACAAACATTTTAATTAAAGTATCTTTAACTACCTTTTTTTCTTCCCCTTCTAATATCAGTCTTTTCTGGTTTCTTCTGATGCTGGAAAACTGTTATGGACTTTCTGGCAAGTAGCCTAAGTGACGTTGTTCTTATGATAATCTGGATTCATTGACTTACTAACTGTTCGGGGGGTGGGAGGGTTGGTGTCAGTAAATGTGGACTAAGACTTGGTGCCTTGATTGATTTCATTCTCCTTTCTGTCGCCCGTTAAACCTGGATGCTGGGTCAATTGATATTTCAAGACTGAGATTTTTATTGGATAAGGATATCTCAAGAGAGTTGGAGCAAAGCTGGGTTAATGAAATTAAGATACATGGTAGCCACGGCCTAATTGAATGGGGAATAGGCTCAAAGAGTTCACTAGCATATTGTAGTTCCTATCTTTATAACTTACCTGCTCCCCCTGCTTTACATTGTCGCAACTAAAATCAGAAACCTATTATTAGGAGAAGTCACAACTCTATCATTCTGCCACAATACATTAGTACTTCAGCGCTCTTCAAACAACATATCTTTTGTTTTTGGCGAATTAGACTGGTATTATATCTACTATTATATCTATTTTTCTTTCAGCTCGTGAAGCTTTGCCCACATGGGACAAACAGATCCAGTCCCTTTGTTTCCAAGTGAACAATTTACTGGAGAAGATCAGCCAAGCTGCCCCAGAATGGACAGCACAGGCAATGGAAGCTCAGATGTCACAGTAATAGCTCCAACCAAATTTATGGGATTGCAGCGCCATCAAGGTTTCAAGATTCAGTTCTCCCCATATTTAAAATATTGAATTTGTTCCTTCCAGAACTTAATTTGCAGTTGTTTATTTAAAATCTTTTTACAAGAATAGGGAGCTTGTTTCCATCACGCCCGCATTGAGTTTGGAAACGTTTTCTTCAATTACACTGGATCCAAAATAGCACCATAGTCACTAGTGAAGGGGGTTCTGTTGTGAATGCAGCAATGGGATTTGTTTCCTGTGAGTTTGGTTGCTCTTTGTTGAATTCAAAAAACTGTAGCCCAGTTTGCTATCAAACAGTAAACAGTGTGGTTTAATTAGAAAACAGCAAACCTTTATTTTTGACCCTCTTATCAAAGGAAGTCAATCCAGAATCTTTGAGAATTGTTTGCTGAATTCTGAAGAAAAGAACGGATCGAGTCTGTGCTAACACAACTTGTTCAAGAAAATAAACTCTTACTTTGAGAATGTCTTCTTTTTCCAATGAATTAACTGTATATTTAAAAAGCCCCTTTGCCTTTGCTATTGCTACGACAAAACTGTTTTTGTTTTACAGATTTTCCTTTTTTAAAAAAATAAAAGGTTGATTTTTCTTTTGCTCTTCAAGATGACTGATCATATTTGTGAATGGAACCTTTCTCGATTCGTTCTAGTTATGATATTTATTCATTTAGTCCGTTCATGGTCCTAGAACCAAGCAATAATTTTGTCATTGGCTAGAAGGAGTTCTGTAAGACTCGCACAAAGTTTAGTCAGCGGATACTCCTTGACAATGTGAGTCATTGAATTCACTGTACTCTCAGCTGCAGCCTCGATGGTCATGGCGAGTCCACTGGTGTTGGATGGCTGCACAGAGGCCTTGGCTGTCTGGAAACAGTTTGAAAAGGCCTACTTATACCATGGGAGATTAAAGCTGGGTAGACAAGCAGTGAGAGAGTAGTTTCTGGAGAATGTTTTCTCCTGCTAATCCTCCTGCCCACAGCTGTTACTGTTACTCCTTAGCATGCTGGCTTTAACATTTGGGGTGACATGAGAGAAAGCATTATTCTAGTGGGTTGTACAGAACAAAATGCCTAACTTTCTAATTACAGAAAATTATCACCCTAATTGTTACTTTCTGCAGCTGTTTACTTTATTAGTTTTGGATTAGGTAGGCAATTCATTGGATAATGGGCATTTTTGTACTGGAGAACTGGATTGGGATGTTCGTCCAAAACCTGGCTCAGCTTAATATGTCTACATTAATCACATCATTTTCTCATGAGTAGGTAAACCTATATTAATTTTCTTTAAACAAAGCAAGTAAGGTCATACAGAAAGTTTACACTCTGCATGAATAAACGATTATAATTTGTTTTTTTCCAACACGTAGGTACTCAGACCCAAACTGTGGGCGGCCAGAGTTGGTTATAGCGAAATCAGGGACTATCATACAGCAGAACTAAATGGCTGCTTGAAAATACATCTTTGGTTATAACCAAGTCTTGAATTTATATAAAATACTTAATTTCTCAAGGCCAATTTGAATTTTTCAGGCCAAGCAGGGTTGGGGAGGATAGGAGATAAGCATGGGTAGGTGAGAGGGAAGATGTGCTGAGAAAAGGGAATGCAAAACAGCAGGGTTTAGAACATCTGAGATAATTGAATAGCTGGCATTTGAGGAAGTGAGAAATGCGTCTCGATATCACTGTACAGGGAACTGCAGTCAGAGTGAGGAAATGAAATAAGGTTAACAAGCTGGCGGAAAAACTACCGTATGTAGTTGGTTGGCAGGGGTGAGTGCTGTTGGTGGAAGACTGGCATTTAGATAGGGGATGTAGCCATATGCTATGTTGGAGGAGGGGGAGGTTGAAGAATAGGGGAGGTCCATGATCCCTGTTCAGGGTGGCATAAGCTTATGTTCAATAGGTAAGAAGGTGAAGTTTCTGATCAGGTAAGGAACTTTTGGATCATGTCCTAGTTTAATTTTACCAATTGTTTCTTTCCGGTGTTGCTCCAAGGATTCTTGCTGCTTGGACTCACTGTTGTTTTCCAAGAGTTTTAAGGGGGTTCTGGTTTTCTTCAATACATAGGATTGTTTCCACACGTGGGCTGCATTCCTTTGTGCACTCATGAATGCACACTTTGAAATTCTTTTATTTTGATTTCAATTTAAAGGTGCAATGCATTGAAATTATATTAAATGTATTACCTTATTCATTTGTCCATTTTTATTGACACCATAAGTATTGAATGTTTTCTGAGACGATTATTGATTGAGTATCTTTTGGGGTGATACACAACGTTAGGTACACACCAGCCATTTTACATGTCAAATAATACATTAACAGCACCATTTAGCAGGACAACACTATTGAAATTCTGAAACCACTTCCCTCCTGAAGGAAAGTTCTACATAAATATATCCTGATTTCTGTAAGCCAGTTAATTAAAATTTAGAATATTTATTCATTCCTACTCTGTTACTCAGCCTTAGCCCACTGCCCTGCACAGATGATAAACCTTTGGTTTTAGTAAATCAAAGAATCTTGTATCCTATTAAATGTTTGATCATCTTAGTGTGTGCTTATGGCTATTACAACCCATCAGATTTCTGTTCCTGTTATCTTAAGTCATATTAGATCATAAGACATAGGAGCAGAATTAGGCCTCTCAGGCCATCAAGTCTGCTCCGCCATTCAACCATGGCTGATATTTTTCTAATCCCCATTCTCCAGCCTTTTCCCCATAATGCCTGATCCCCTTTTTAATCAAGAACTAATCTCTCTATCTTAAAGATACTCAATGACCTGGCCTCCAACTGCCTCCTGTGGCAAAGAATTCTACATATTCATCACTCTCTGGCTGAAGAAATTCTTCCTCATCTCTGTTTTAAAGAATTGTCCCTTTCGCCTGAGGCTGTGCCTTCTGGTTCTAGTTTTTCCTACAAGTGGAAACATCCTCTCCACATCCACTCTATCTAGGCCTCGCAGTATCCTGTAAGTTTCAATAAGATTTCCCCTCATCCTTCTAAACTCCCAACGAGTACAGACCCAGAGTACTCAACCGTTCCTCATACGACAGGCTCTTCATTCCAGGGATTATTCTTGTGAGCCTCCTTGGGACCCTTTCCAAGGCCAGCACATCCTTCCTTAGATATGGGGCCCAAAACTGCTCACAATGGGTTCTGACCAGAGACTTACACAGCTTCAGAAGTGCATCCATGCTCTTGTGTTCTAGCCCTTTCGACATGAATGCTAACATTGCATTTGCCTGCCTAACTGTCAACTGAACTTGCTCGTTAACCTTAAGAGAATCTTGAACAAGGACTCCCAAGTCATTTTATGTTTCTGGTTTCCTAAGCATTTTCCCAATTAGAAAATAGTCTATGCCTCCATTCCTCCTTCCAAAGTGCATAACCTCACACTTTTCCACATTGTATTCATCTGCCAATTCTTTGCCCACTCCCCTAACTTGTCCAAGTCCTTTTGCAGTCCTCCGGCTTCCTCAATATAACATGTCCCTTTTACGTATCTTTGTATCAGCTGCAAACTTAGTAACAGTGCCTTCAGTTCCTTCCTCCAAATTGTTAATATATATTGTGAAAAGTTGTGGTCCCAGCATTGATCCCTCAGGCACACCACTAGTCACTGGCTGCCATCCTGAAAAAGACCCCTTTATCCCCAATCTCTGCCTTCTGCCTGTCAGCCAATCCTCTATCCACACCAGGATCTTATCCTTAACACCATGGGCACTTATTCAACAATCTCCAATGCGACACCTTGTTAAAGGCCTTCTGAAAATCTAAATAAATCATGTCCGTGGTTCTCCTTTATCTAACTTCCTTGTTACTCCTCAAAGAATTCTAACATCTGTCAGACACAACCTCCCCTTGACAAAGCCGTGCTGACTCTGTCTTACTTGATCATGCACTTCCAAGTACATCTTTAATAATGGACTCTAAAATCTTGCCAATGACCGAAGTCAGGCTAACCGGCCTATAATTTCCCATTTGCCGCCTCCCTCCCTTCTTAAACAGCAGTGTTACATTAACTACTTTCCAGTCTTCTGGTACCCTCCCTGCCTCCCGTGATTCCTGAAAGATCACCTCCAATGCCTCCACAATTTCATCAGCAATCTCTTTTAGAACCTGGGGTGTAGTCCATCCGGTTCAGGTGATTTATCCACCTTCAGACCTTTCAGATTCCCCAGAACATTCTCCTTCGTGATGGCCACTATATACTCACCTATGCCCCTGACTCTCCTTGAGCTCTGGCATCCCACTGATACCTTCCACCTTGAAGACTGATGCAAACTAACTATTCAGTTGCTTTGCCATTTCTTTGTTTCCTATTATTGTTTCTCCAGCCTCATTTTCCAATGGCTATTTTTGCCTCTCTCTCTTACCTTTTATATATTGAAAAAAACTCTTCCTGTCTTTTATAGAACATAGAACACTACAGCACAAACAGGCCCTTCGGCCCACGAGTTGTGCCGATCACATCAACACCTACAGACCTATCTATAACCCTCAATTTCGTTAAACCCCATATACTCATCCAGAAGTCTTTTAAAAGACCCCAGCGAGTTCGTCTCCACCACCACTGACGGCAGCCGATTCCATTCACTCACCACCCTCTGAGTGAAAAACTTACCCCTAACATCACTTCTGAACTTCCCTCCCTGCACCTTAAATCTGTGTCCTCTCGTAGCAACCATTTCAACCCGGGGAAATAGCCTCTGAGAGTCCACCCTATCTATTCCTCTCAACATTTTGTAAACTTCTATCACTTTTTATATTACTAGCTAGCTTACACTCATCTAATCTTCTCCTCCCCACCCCCCACCACCCTTATTGCTTTTTTAGTTGTTCTCTGTTCGCTTTTAAAGGCTTTCCAATCCTCTGGCTTCCCACTAATCCTTACCACTTTGTATGCTTTTTCTTTTGTGTTTATGTTGTCTTTGACTTCCCTCATCAGCCATGAATGCCTCGTCCTCCCCTTGGGATGAATTTCTGTTGTGCCTCCTGAATAACTCCGAAACTCCTGTCATTGCTGTTCCACTGTCTTCCCTGCTAGGCTCCCTTCCCAATCAACTCTGGCTGGCTCCTCCCTCATGTCTTTGTAATTACCTTTATATAATTGTAATTCCATTACATCTGATTCCAGCTTCTCCCCCTCAAACTGCAGATTAAATTCTATCATGCTGTGGTCACTGCTCCTAAGGGTTCCTTCACCTTAAGTTCCTCAATCATATCTGCCTCATTATGCATCACCAAATCCAGAATTGCCTGTTCCCTGCTAGGCTGTGCCACAACCTTGCTCCAAAAAGCCATCTCTTAGACATTCCACAAATTCCTTTTCTTGGGATGCACTATCTATCTGATTTTCCCAGTCCACCAGCATATTGAAGTCCCCCATGATTATTGTAATATTGCCTTTTTTTAAATGCCTTTTCTATCTCCTGCTTTATTTTCTGCCCCACATCCTGACTACTGCTAGACGGCCTGTACATAACTCCCATCAGGGTCTCTTTACCTTTGCAATTCCTCAACTCTACCCACAGAGATTCTATGCCTTTTGATTCTCTATCACTTTGATTTAACTTCACTCCTTACTAACAATGCAACCCCATCCCCTTTGCCCATCTGCCTGTCCTTTCGACAGGACACATATCCTTGGATACTTAGACCCCAGCCCTGATCCCCTTGCAGCCACATCTCTGTGATGTCCACAACATCGTACTGGCCAATTTCAATGTGCGCAACAAACTCATTTACCTTGTTCCGTATACTGCAAGGATTTAGGTACAACACCCTCAGTCCTGCATTGATCACCTCCCTTCTCATATTTCTCCCCATTTTTGAGGTTAGATTTTTGCCACCATCTATACTGTTTTAATACATGGTCTGGATACTTTACTAACTTCTCCTGAGCCCTCAGCTCCATTAACCTGCACTTCTACTCTTCCCTTTAAATTTGATTTTCTAATTTGCCATACAACTGAACCCCCCTCTCCATCCCCACCCACCCAATATTTAGTTTAAAGCCCTCTTTATAGCACTGGTTACATGATTCGCAAGGACTCTGATCCCAGCATGATTCAGATGAAGACCATTCCATCAGAACAGATCCCCTCTTCCCCAATACTGGTGCCAATGTCTCATGAATTCAAACCCATTCCTCCCACACCAATCTTTGAGCCACACGTTTACCTCCTTAATGTTATTGACCCTGTGCCAATTTGCTCGTGGCTCAGGCAGTAATCAAGAGATTATTACCTTTTTGGTTCTGCTTTTTAATTTAGCTCCTAGCTGTTCATTTGCCCTTAGCAGAACCTTTTTTCCTGTTCTACCTATGTCATTGGTACCTATGTGGACCATGACAACTGGGTCTTTTCTCTCCCACTCCAAGTTCCTCAGCAGCCCAGAAGAGATATCCTGAACCCGAGTACCAGGTAGGGAACACAACCTTCGGGATTCTTGGTCCTGGTCACAGAGAACAGTGTCAATGCCCCTACCTATACTATCCCCGTAACGTATTACGACTACATTTCTTCTTCTCTCCCCACGTGAACGGCTGCCTGTTAAATTAAGAATTAAGAATAACTCTTACTGACCGATCAGTGCTCTCCCTTGTAGCTTCTGCTGCCTGTTTTCACCTAACTTGCTGTTTTCACCTAACGCTAAAAGGACTCCTCACAGCCAGGCAGCACTTACCGTGCAGTCAGAGCGGCACTGTGAAGCCTTTGTTTCTATAGGCACAACTTACAAAGCCCTGGAACTGGTTTTAACTAGTTGTACAAACAACCAGCCAAGTTCAGTTGAGAGCTGACTCAGCTGATTCCTGTTGCAGGAATGCACTAGAGTGTAGCTTTTAACTTCCCAAATAAGAACTAATTTAGCTCACCCTGAAAGCAAGTTTAATGACTACTTACCTCCTTATAATTTACCACTTGAATTTCCTGTTTTCGCCCAACTCCAAAAGCACTCCTCACAGTCAGGCAGCACTCACCGTGCAGTCAGACTCATGTCCTAAAATCTTGCAGATTGGTAGCAAATGTAACTACACTATTTAAAAGAGGGGTGAGAGAAAACAGAACTACAGATCGGTTACCCTGACAGGTAGTGGAGAAAATGCTAGAAACTATTCTGAGGGATGGATTGCTCAACAAGGTAGATGCTGAGATGGTTCCCATATTTGGAAAGCCTAAAACAGAGGTTAGCCATTTAGGACTGAAGTGAGAAATTCCTTCTCTCGGAGAATTGTGTTTCTTTCAAGTTCTGTATTCAGAGGAGTGTGGATGTTCCATTGTTGCACATAGTAAAAGCTGAGATTGATAGATTTTTGGACATTACGAAGGTATGGGGTCAAGCAGAAAAGTGGTTAAAGTTGAAATAGAAGTTGGCACTGATCTTCTAGAATGGTAGAAATGGCCAGAGGTTCCAAATATCCTGCTCCTGCAGTGAAATCGCAATATGTCATATACTCAAATGATGTAAAATTGTGGCTATGTAAAGTTAACCATTCCTGCTGAAAGAATAGCAAATCCCATAGAACGATGCCTACGATAGTAGAAATTCAGAGGATGACATGGCTGCCTGTCCTGATATTGAAGAAGCTCTGTTAATGTGGTTCAAGGCAGTGCAAGCACAGAACAATCTCTGCTATGAGTTCAATTCTACAGTAAAAGGGATGTTGCACTTACAAAGAAGTTGGACCAAGTGGAGTGAAGTGCACCTCCAGTGACGGATGGCAGGACTGATTCAAGACAAAGCACGTAATGCAGAAAAAGATTCCAAAGTTTTTCCAGAGATAACACCTCATGATTTTCAATGCTTGTCACATGTTTGGGCCATTGTAAGATTTGAATAAAATAAGTAAAGACTTTTCACACATGTACAGCATTACGCATTTTCATTTGGCATTTGAATCTGTTGTTTTTGACTTGGAGCACATTTGCAGGCATATTGGGTTACATTGAGATACCTTCAGATGGGAAAGGGGCCTCCTTGGCTATCACAAAGCTCTGCTTAAAGCAAATTTGTGGGTGAATCCCTTGGGATTTGACTCATTGGGATTTTACTGTATTTTATTATACCCCATTGGATTGGAAAAGTTGCCAAAGTCATTCCATTATTTACAAATAAAATGAGTTATTGGATGAAACATAATGTTTACTGACGTTTTGAAGATCGTTTCCTGCAATTTATCCAAGTTTCTACATAAAGCTGGTATTGGAGATAGGATATTTTCTTTTAATGTTCCGGCTAGGCACTGTTGCAGCCTGAATGTGCTTTCACATGTTAAATCATTAAGTGTTTTTCATTCAAATTCACAAGAAAAAATAGTGCTTTTCTTGAGAATGTTTAAAATTCTGGTAAAGCCTGTGGAATTCTAGAGACTGGACAGAAACCTGCGTTGCAGGCCAAAATGGGACTGATTTTTTTTTAAACACTGTATGCCTCACTGTGATGTGGAGATGCTGGCATTGGACTGGGGTAAACACAGTAAGAAGTCTCACAATTTTGGTTGGACTTTAAATTTTTTCTTTTAATTTGATGCTACCTTTATCTCAAATACGCAAGTGCTTCCTTATAACCTGGTGTTGTGAGACTTCTTACTGTGCCTCACTATGGCCAGTAGATGAGGCTGTTGCAAACCTTTTGTAAAACCATTTACCGCTGGGCAAAACTGTTTTTCTGGTTTCTGTTCTAATTTTTCATTGATCTTTGTTTGTACCCCGCAGCACAACTTTATTGGCCTGCTTCAAAATAATTACCTGTAATTAATTTAAAGTATTAAAGTTATATATACAGTTTAATCATCTTCATTTTAGGCATAAGGCATAAGAACATAAGAAATAGGAGCAGGAGTAGGCCAACTAGCCCTTCGAGCCTGCCCCGCCATTCAATAAGATCATGGCTGATCTGTTGTGGCTCAGTTCCACATTCCCGCCCTCTCCCCATAACCCTTAATCCCCTCTCTCATCAAAAACCCATCAACCCACATCTTAAAAATATTTAGCGAGGCAGCCTCCACCACTTCAACGGGCAGAGAATTCCAGAGATTCACCACCCTTTGAGTGAAGAAGTTCCTCCTCAACGCCGTTCTAAACCGCCCCCCCTTTATCTTGAGGCTGTGCCCCCTAGTCCTACTGTCCTTTCTGAGTGGGAAGAGTCTCTCCACCCCTATCCTATCCATCCCATTCATCATCTTATACGTCTCAATGAGATCTCCCCTCATTCTTCTAAACTCTAACGAGTACAAGCCTAATCTATTCAGCCTCTCCTCATAGCTCAACCCCCTCAACTCCGGCATCAGCCTAGTAAACCTCCTCTGCACTCCCTCCAAGGCTAAAATATCCTTGCGTAAGTACGGCACCCAAAACTGCACACAGTACTCCAGCTGCGGCCTCACCAATGCCCTATACAGCCGCAGCAAGACCTCCCTACTTTTATATTCAATCCCCCTCGCGATGAAGGCCAGCATCCCATTTGCCTTCCTGACCACCTGCTGCACCTGCAAGCTGGGTTTTTGCGACTCATGCACAAAGACCCCGAGGTCCCTCTGCACCGTCGCCTGCTGCAGTTTTTCTCCACGTAAGTAATAATCCTTCCTACCATTATTCCTACCAAAGTGGACCACCTTGCATTTGCCAACATTAAATTCCATTTGCCATTTCCTGGCCCATTCGCCCAGCCTATCTAGATCCTTCTGTAGACTCTCCCCACCCTCCGCACAATTTGCCTTTCCACCAATTTTGGTGTCATCAGCAAATTTCGACACCCTACACTCAGTTCCCTCCTCCAGATCATCTATATAAATGGTAAATAGCTGAGGCCCCAGCACCGACCCCTGGGGCACTCCACTAGTCACCATCCGCCAATCCGAATAGCACCCATTGACCCCCACTCTCTGCCTCCTATTTGACAACCAGTCCTCTATCCACGCTAACACCCTACCCCCAACTCCATGCCCCCTGACCTTCTGTAATAACCTCTTGTGAGGTAATCTAATTTCTTCTTAATCATTTGTTTTAAACTTGGAATCTTGTTGTATTAGCTGTTGTGTATTTTTAGTGTGAGTCTATCTACTTTGTGTTAAGATGCAGTGCCCAGAATGCCCAGAATTGAGCATAGTAACTGGTCTGACCAGCATACTATAAAGTCTCAGTATTTTGTTTTCTGGGTATATATGGACAATGGAGACCTAAGTCATTAAACACAAATGTATTTACTCACATCTGATCACAAGGAAGTTTCCAGCCTCTTCTCATTTCTTTCATTTCTCTCTTGCATTTTATCTTTACATTTGTCCTCTCTTCCAGATAGTGTCAGGCTTCTTAAGTATTGTTGGAGCTGCACTCATCCAGGCAAGTGAAGCGTGTTTTGTCACACTCCTGACTTGTGTCTTGTAAGTGGTGGACAGGTTTTGGGAAGTCAGGAAGCAAGTTATTCTCTGCAGATTTCCCAGCCTCTAACCCATTGTTTTACTCAGTGTTTTATGAGGTTGATCCATTCTGGTCAATGTTGACCCCCAAACTGCTGACATTGAGATTGAGCAATGATAGTTCTGTTCAATGCCAAGGGCAGGTGATTAGATTCTCCGGCATTTGTGTGTTTGAACATCACTTGATATCTATCAGCCCAATCTTGAATGCTATCCAAGTTTTATCACGTGAGCCTTCAGGGATCATCTTCAGGAACGTCTTCGGGGTTGAGATCAGCCTTCAACAACCGCAGCTACTTTCTTTGTGATTCCCATTGACATCAATTTTACTGCTGCTCCTTGGTGTCACAATCTGTCTGGGGTATAGAGTATAAGAGCTGTCGTCTAATGCTTCAGTTGTACAGAACGTTGGTTAGACCGCATTTGGAGTACTGCGTCCAGTTCTGGTCACCTTACTACCGGAAGGACGTGGAGACCCTGGAGAGAGTGCAGAGGAGGTTTACCAGGATGCTGCCTGGTGTGGAAGGACTGGGATATGAGGAAAGATTGGGTAAACTGGGGCTTTTCTCCTTAGAAAGACGGAGATTAAGGGGGGATCTGATAGAGGCATATAAAATAATGAAAGGTATAGATAGAGTCAACAGTAGCAGGCTTTTCCCTAGATTGGAGAGAACTATCACGAGAGGTCACGATCTAAGGGTGAGGGGGGAGAAGTATAATTTGGATACTAGGGGAAGGTTTTTCACACAGAGGGTCGTGGGGGTATGGAATGCGCTGCCAAGTAAGGTGGTGGAGGCAGGCACGCTGGGCTTGTTTAAGGTTTACTTAGATAGGCACATGAGTGAAACAGGGATGGAGGGTTATATAAGACGGTTTTTAAAAAGGGTCAGAGCCTCGGGTTGATACTGGAAATGTAATAGTACATGTTAATATTTTGTCTCTTTTAATCCACAGGTGTTGGTCCACCTTGTTGTCAAACGAGGGGCATGCACACAGTGGGTCGTGCACAGGCTGTTCTTGGATGTTTCGAGAGTAGCCTAGTACTTTGTGTCGATGTGTGTGCTTAATCCTGGACCAGCAGACGGGCACCACAACAGCTCAGTGACTATCACTGCTAGCTGTGCAGATACATGGATTTGGGCCTGTGTCTGTGGGAGTTTGTGCATTCTCCCTGTGGTTGCGTGGGTTTCCTCCGGGTGCTCCAGTTTCCTCCCACACCCCAAAGATGTGCTCTTAGGCTGATTGGTGTACCAAATTGACCCTACACTATTCTCCCCTGAATCTGGGGTACCATTCGCATACACACGGGGCAAGGTAGGTGTAGGAAAATGCTTTAAAATGGCGGCGCGGGCTCGTTGGGCCAAAGGGCCTGTTTCCCCTGCCGGGTTGTTCTTTGTTCTTTGTTTGTAAATGTTGCCTTGAGGTCATAGGTAGTTATTCTCAATTCATCTCTGCAAATCAACCCTTGTTTGTGAAAAAACTTTCCATCTGAATGAACCTAGTGGAACCCAAACTGAGCATTTTTGAGTGTATTAATGGTTATCTTACCATTGATACGCTTGATACACCTTCCATCATTTTGCTCATGGTTGAAAGTAAACTGATAGGGCAACAATTGGCTAGATTGAATATGTTTTAATTTTTTGTGGACAGGACATACCTGGGCAATATGCCACAGTGTCAAGTAGATGCCAGTGTTGTGACTGTACTGTACCCACAGCCTTTAATGTATCCAGTGTGCTTAGCTGGTTATATAACTGAAAGTAAATTTAATTGGCTGAAGAACTACTTTTTTGTTCAGGATTTTACTCACCTTCCTAATATGAGGAGAACAAGCCATCTTAGATTTAGTGATGAGTAATAATTAGTTAATCTAATTGGAAGAGATTAGGTAACAGTGAATGTAATGTAATAGAATTTAGTATCTGTTTTGAGAGTGAATAATTTGAGTCAAGAACCAAGGCTTTAATCTGGGATAGTGCTGAATTTGGAGAGATGAGGCAGAAATTGAATGCAGTAGACTGGGCAGAAACATGAATGAATGAAAGCTATGGATGAGTGATGGGAGACCTGAAATACCCTTAAAGGGAAAGAACCCTGTTTGTATAATTGTACAAACTTAGTCAACAAAGGAAGTGAGAAAAAGTAAAAGAAAATGGCTGTAGAAACCATCTGGAATTGGAGAATTTTAAAGGGGTAGAAGGGAAGTTTAAGAGCCTTTTTGTCCTTTAGTTTTTCATAAGCTGGATGGCATTTGTTGCCCATGCTTCATTTCTCCTATAATTGAGAGGTTTTCTAGACCATCTCAGACGGCAGTTAAGAATTAGCCACATCGCTGTGGGTCTGAAGTCACATGTCACATGTCAATTTCTGCTTGCACCTCTACTTCTTTATATCACTATGTTGATTTCTAAGGGATCCCAGTTTGCTTGGTTTCCAATTTTCCTCACATTGTGTAAATCTTTTCTTTTAATTTGACATTATCTTTATCTCATTTGTGACTACCGTTGTTCAAGTACACATGTGCTTCCTTATAATGGCTTTGTATTGTGCCAAATACTTTGAATTTTTCTCAGTTGCCTGTGGGTTTACACAGTTTATACAATAACAGTTATTATGGTTAATACATTTTTCAGACATTCGAAGTTTACCATTCTTAAATTTAAAATCTTGGTTTGTCAGTCTCCTTCTTCCCCATCAAACCTGATTTAAGATACAATAATATTATAGTCCCCATTTGTAACTTGCACTTTTACCATCATAGGGAATCATAGAATCCCTATAGTGCAGAAGGAGGCCATTTGACCCATCGAGTTTGCACTGATCACAATCTCACCCAGGCTCTATTCCGTAAACCCACACATTTGGGAGGAAACCGGACCATCTGGAGGAAACCCATGCAGACACGGGGAGAATGTGTAAACTCCACACAGACAGCAGAAGCTGGAATGGAACCCAGATCTCTGGTGCTGTGAGGCAGCAGTGCTAACCATTGGGTCACTGTGTCGATTTTAACTAATTCTGGTTCACTCTTCAAGACCAAACCTAGGATGGCCTATTCCTTATCAGCTTTATTGGCCTGGAGTTTTCTCTGTTGTTCTTCTCTTCAGTGCACTTGATCCAAAATTGGCCAAAGAATGCAAAAGGTTTCAGACAAAAATTAAGTCCAGTGCAAAAGAAACTTCTGTGATCTTTTGTGCTAGTCACATCAGCCCAGTCTAAATTTGTGGTGAATTTAGTTTGTACTGACCAAGCAAGTACAACTTGACACCATTCAATACATTGATCCTCACCTGAAGTTGTTGTAGCATTTCTGCTTGAATAGTGGTGAGTGAAATTAGCTCTGTGATTACTACAACAGCAGGTTTGAGGCCAGTAAAGGGCAAAATCATGTCTAAAAGGCACCGCATGCTTATAGGAGCAATCTTTTATACCAGACAATTAACAATCATCATAATTTATAATCAGCTTAGAAATAATTTTCAATGGCACCATAAACAATGCTCTAAATGAGACATCAATTTTGGACAATACAATAAACAATGTTGCAATTTTATTGTTGATAAGCGGAATTTGAAATCTAAATATTCTGAGTGGCAAAATTAAGCAAAACAAAAGAAACTATGTGTACTCATCTCACAATACAGGAGATCAAAGGATATTGGGCAACACTGGTTGCTTCCTATGAATCACTCTGGTTATTTCTGTGTGCATTGCTGGCAAGGCCAGCATTTATTGCCTATCCCTAATTTCCCTTAAGAAGGTAATGGTATGCCACCTTCTTGAACCAATGCAGTCCATGTAATGTAGGGGCACCCACAATGCTGTTGGGAAGAGAGGTCCAAGATTTTGACCTGATTTTGACAGTGAAGGTATAGGGTATATTTCCAAGTCAGGATGAGAGGGGAACTTGTATGTTGTGGTGTTTCCATGAATCTGCTACCCTTGTCCTTCTAGATAGGCTTGGAAAGTGCTGTTGAAGGATTCTTGGTGAGTTGCTGCAGTGCATCTAGTAGATGGCGTACATTACTACCATTTTGAATATGTTTCAAAACTTAATACTTGATAAAGTAGATGATTCTAATACATTAAATCCAACTTGAATGTTTTGTGTAACTTAAGTATTCCGAGGATTTAAAGTGTGCGACTTGAATTAAGCCAGTGATGGTTTTATTGTCCAGTGCTCATAGTGGACAAATTAATGAACACCAGTACACCCACAATATGTAGTGTGTGGGCTCCACCTGGAAAGAGTAGGGAAGTGAAGCTAGAGTTCAAGTTTTAGTCATACTCTGAAGTTCACCTACAAGCAGACTTTAGCAGAGTTCAAATATGATGTGAAAAGGAGAACAAAAACAGAAAATGCTGGAAAATCTCAGCTGGTCTGTTTTGAGACCAAGAAGTCTCACAACACCAGCTTAAAGTTCAACAGGTTTATTTGGTAGCACAAGCCACTAGCTTTCGGAGCGCTGCCCCTTCATCAAGTGAGTGGGAGTTTCATTCACAGAAAGGGCATATAAAGACACAAACTCAATTTACAAAATAATTGTTGGAATGCGAGTCTCTTCAGGTAATCAAGTCTTAAAGGTACAGACAATGTGAGTGGAGAGAGGGTTAAGCACAGGTTAAAGAGATGTGTACTGTCTCCAGCCAGGGCAGTTAGTGAGATTTGGCAAGCCCGGGCAAGTTTGAGAGAACAGATCTAATGTTTTTAGTCTGAATCCAGACTCCAAACATTAGCTTTGTTCTCTCTCCATAGATGCTGTCAGACCAGCTGAGATTTTCCAGCATTTTCTGTTTTTGTTTCAGATTTCAACATCCTCAGTAATTCATTTATGTGTACTTTCAACAACACAACTCATTCAGCTGAATGCTTTCAGTATCAATATTTCTATATGTCCCATTCATATAGAACACCATTCTAAATTATTCTTATAGTAAAACACACAGTTAAATTTGTAGTGTTTTTATCTGAATGCAAGAAGACGTACACTAAGTTTGTTGATATCTGTGATTTATCAGAAAACAATTCCAGAAATAATAACCACATTTTTTTTCTTGCATGTTCTAAAGGTGACATTAGATGGACCATTTCTCTTCTGTGACTCATGATTTAAGACAAACAGTATATTACTAACTCACGTTTAATGATAGAGATTCTAATGTGAAGGTGGTCATTGGATGGGGGGAGGGGAGCATGGGTTGTGGGGGAACACGTGGGGAGGAATTGAAATTTGGAGCATATTCAGCAATGTATCAAGTCATTTATAATGCTGCCAATGTGAATATTCAGATCATTCAAATTGTTCTTTGAAAAGCAGTTTTTAAAATGTCATGATATACTTGCAATTTAAAATGATAAAGCAATAGAAATCTTCATCTTATTAAAGTAGTTTCAGATTTAGGAAATTCATGGAAAATTATTCTGAAGGAAATAATTCTAGAAAATTGCAAATTTGGAATCTGACATGAAGAAATGAATCGTATATGATTGCAGAATGGCCTATCTGGGCCATTCTGTAATCATTCTTGAATATCCAACTTTGGCCCAATTTGGACCAGCCTGGTTTCGGGTTGGTGTGCTGCCTTCAACAATGTTAATGGAAGTGTTCACTTTCTGAAAAGTTTAATCCCTGATGCCATATGTACATCGCTAGAGTACATATGTAACTGGCACAAGCTAAGAATTCCCTTGCAGGCTAACCACATGCTATGTGACTCTGCTGGATAACTTTAGATCTCAGGATGATGATTTAAAAAAGTTTCATGAAGAAAACAAATTACACATATGCTGTTAGTTGTCAATTTTAATCTGTTGTCGATGCAATTTTTGATTGTTCTGTTGTTCTTTTTGTCAATCTTCATTTTGTATTGGAGGAATTTAACATATAAAGGTTTTACCTGCCAGCAAAGAAAGAAAAAGTAGAAAGTATGAATACCAATCAAAGTAAATATTAATGTTATGAATAGCCACAGACTTTATGAATGTAAGAAATAGAAATAGGAATAGACCATTTAGCCCTTTAAACTTTTCCATCATTCAATACAACCATGATTCTCCACTCCACCCCTGAAACTGATAAAAATGGATCCCTTGCCCCTTCTATTGGTGCTGACTCCTTGTGCTTTCACGACCACTAGGAGTCTCTTGTGCCGTGCCCAGTCTCCCATCCTTCCTGTATCAGACTAAACAGCGAGTGTTAGCAGACTGTTCGATGTAGAGTAAAGGCAAGATTCTAGACATACTCTGAAAATCACATAACAAGCAGACTCTAGCAGAGTTCAAACATGATCTGAAAAGGAGAAATAAAAACTGAAAATGCTGGAAAATCTCAGCAGCTGTTTTGAGTCTGGATCCAGACTTGAAGCGTTAGCTTTGTTCTCTCTCCACAGATGATGTCAGACCTGCAACGACTTTCTAACATTTTCTGTTTTTGTTTCACATTCCAGCATCTGCAGTAATTTGCTTTTATCAATAAAGAAGACCTTGGCTGATTTGAAACCCCCTTTGCCCAGGGATATGATGGGTAACTGCAGTGTTCTACCTGAGATGAGGTTTTAGCATGGAGAAAAAGGATTGAACACAGGACCTTTCTGGTTTGCCTGTCTTCTTGCAATCCATGTGATATTTTTGCCTACTTTACATTAGGGGAGCTTAAGCTGTACTGTCTCATTAGAAAGCTAAAACATTGCAGGATAAGGTAAACAAATTTGGTTTCATCACTGTTATCTTTATAGACTGATGTTTTTACCAATGGTCTTTTGACCTATTGTATACTGTTTCAGAGGGGCAGCTGTATATATTCTTTATCATACAAACTTACTTGTAGTGTTACTTAAAAAAAATCAGGAACCTCAATGTTTCCACATTTTACTGTTTTGGTTATATGCTGTTAAACAATTAACATATAGTGAGCAATTAAGATATAGTATATGATGTATCTATTGCATATGTGCACATATTGTTGGAAGATGCAGATTGAGTAAGTGGATGATAAGGCATATGGGATCCTGGGCTGTATAAATAAACAGTACATGTTGTGAGGCACTACCACCATGCTAAATGGGATAGATTTTGAACAGACCTCGCAACTCAAAGCTAGGTTTTAAGAGGAGCCATGGGCATCAGCAGTAGCAGAGTTGTATTCAATTACAATACGCAACCTCATGGTCCAGCATATTTTCCACTCTACCATCTAACTGTGGGGTCATGTTTAGTTCAATGAAAAGTACAGAACAGCATGCTAGAAGCAGCACCAGGCATATCTAAAAATGAGGTGTCAACCTGGTGAAGCTACCGGCATGTCAAACAGCATAAACAGCATGTGAGAGTCAGAACTAAGCAATCCCACAAGCAATGAATCAGACTTGGGCTCTGCAATCTTATTAAACCCACAAAGGGTGGACAATTAAATTAGCTGGATGAAGAGACTCCACAAATATCCCCATCTTTGATGGTGGAGGAGCCCAGCACATCATTGCAAAAGATAAGGCTGAAGCATTTGTAACAATCTTCAGCCAGAAGTATGGAGTGGATGATCCCTCTCAGCCTCCTCTGAACATTTCCAGCATTACGGGTGCCAGTCTTCAGCCAATACAATTCAATCAGTATGGTCTATACAACACCTCTGCTCAAGAAGGAATAAAGGAATAAATTGGGTAGCTGGAGATTTAAGAATGGTAGTGGTTGCTAATTTAGAAATCATAATACAAGAAAAATGAATGCTTAGAAAGTAATAGTTAATTTCGGTCATATTTCTTTTTTAAAAAGTTAATATAATGGTTTATATATGTAAATATTAGTTCTTTTCATCACAGAGATTACAAATATAATAGCACCCTCTTCAGTATCTTTGTAATAGAATCACAGAATGGTTACAGATCAGAAGGCCCTCATGTCCGCACCAGCTCTGTGTGACAATATACAATTCCCCTTTGAAAGCCACGATTGAATATACCTTCACCACATTTGCAGGCAGTGTATTTGCTGTGCTAAACTGATTTTTCTACATGACCTTATGAGGGAAAGTCATGAATGAAACAGCTGAAGAGACTTGGGTATAGCACGTAAACCCTACAAATTCCTAGGACAGCGATGTCCTAGGGCTGAAATGTTTGCCCTTCAGCAACCACAAAATCTTCCTGTGTACTGGGTGCCCTCTTTTGCTGCCTTCTGCTCCCGTTTCTTATGGTCTCATTTCAAAATGGATAATTAATATAAATTGTATTGTGCAGCATGAAAACACATGGAAAACATTGTACATGTACATTTACCACATCTATTTAGACCTCAGATCACTTCATATGTGGTGATTATCTGCATGCAGAGATTATTTTTATGCAGGCACAGCAGACTTATGTGCATAACAAAATACCACCAAAAAAAGAGAGATGAGTGACCATTTAATCTGTATCCCTGGAACTGGTAAGGAAAGAGGAAAGTTCTCAACGATACTGGGAGAACTTCTCTTTTTTGAATAACACGGTAGGATCTATAGTACTCTACTGATCAAGCAAATGGAACCTCAGTTGATCTGAGACATTAATCTAATGTCAGACTAGAGTTTGTACGTACATCCTGAGGTGGTGTTTCTTTTCAAGGTTTTATTTCGAGACAAGCGTATTGCCAATTGAGCCAAACTAATTCTACCTTCAATTATCCTTAAAAAAAAATGTTTATAGCTGGATTCCTCTACTCACCAAATGTGATGTGACGTATGCAGAAAATCTTGAACCACATTAATTGAGATAATTTAATTCTCGTTTAATTTGGCAAAGAGAGCACGGGAGGCAACACATTGTTGTCCACCAATCACTACAAAGGCTTCCCTGTACAAACAGATATTAAAAAAAAGTTCAGGAAATAAACACCAAACTACCTTTATTTATTGTTATATCTTTATTTTGTCGTCAATCCAATTCTCATTGTGTGCAGCCTGGGTTCCAGAGAAGGAGGAATGTGTTAACATGTGTTGGTAGGTTCAGGCTGTATGTTTCAATGTTATTCTGTGGTCTGAGAGGAAGTTTAGCTGGTAATCTCATTTTTTTCCCTACACCTCACATTAAACCTTTCATCCTTCCCTTATAATACAATAAATCATATCTACATCGCGCTTTGTTGCCACACAGCATTCAAGGTTCTTCACCTAATGAATGCTTTTGCAATGCCCTGCCTGTTACTTAGGGCAATGTGTTAGGTATTGTGCAGGCACCTTGTGAAATACTAATATGTCTGATTAGTGTGAAAGCGATCATCTGGACCCGAAGTCTAGAGGACCAAAGGGTTGTCTGGACTTGGAAAGTCAGCTCTTTTCTCTCCTTACGGATGCTGCCAGACCTGCTGAGATTTTCTAGCATTTTCTCTTTTGGTTTCAGATTCCAACATCTGCAGTAATTTGCTTTTAAAGGTTTGTGATATCTGATGACAGATTATCACGCCTGCGTTGGAAATATAGCTGGCCCAAAATGCTTCCAATCTCTCTGATATTGTAGTATTTTAAGATTAAAAGATAAACAACTGTCATCAGCTCCACTGCTTGTTCAGTTAAAAATTACATCCGGTGGTCTCTGCATCAATCTTGCAGACTTTTTCAGTGAACATGGGACTTTTCTCATCCATGATTGTAGCTCCTCCCTTGTTGGTGTTCCTGGGTTCTTATTAACAGTTTACGGCAGTGATGGAGAGCTTAGGCTAGTAAGTGGGCTACATGGCAGCATTGGTGGTTCAGTGGTAGAATTCTCACCTGTCATGCAGGAGGCCTGGGTTCGATTCCTGGCCAATGCAAGACCAGTGTTTAATTCCTCTCCCTGTGTTATGGTGAAAAACTGGATTGACTGTTCTTGTACTCACTGGGATTTAGAAGAATGAGAGAGGATCTTATAGAAACATATAAAATCCTGATGGAACTGGATGGACTAGATGTGGGAAGACTGTTCCTGATGTTGGGGAATTAGAGGTCACAGTCTAAGAATAAGGGGTAAGCTATTCAGAACTGAGATGAGGAAGAACTTTTTCACTCAGAGAGTTGTGAACCTGTGGAATTCTCTATCACAGAAAGCTGTTAGGGCCAGTTTGTTAGATTTGTTCAAGTGGGAGCTGGATGTGGCTCTTGTGGCTAAAAGGATCAAGTGGTATGGAGAGAAAGCGGGAGTGGGATACTAAAAGTGCATAATCAAATCAAATGGTGGTACAGGTTCGAAGGGCTGAATGGCCTTCGCCTGCACCTATTCTCTATGAGTGATCTCTTTCATCTCAGTGGTCCACAAGATTGAAATCAAACTTGCTCACTAATCATGAATAAAATTACATACGTTTAATACATGCTGAATATTTCACCATGAGTTATAAAAAATGCTTAGTCATTTTTATATTAATGGAACTATCATCAGCTTCAAATGGTAAAAACAAAATAAATATTTATGCTTTGGACACGGGGGCACGCACGGCTCTCACAGTCAATGTTGTGTGCAATAAGTGTGCACCTTTACATACAAATTACTGCAGTTAGGAAAAAACTACGAGGATGGAAATCAGCAGAATGTGGCAACTCTGTGTATGGGTAACAGTCAACAAAATGTCTTGTGGGCCACACTCAGAGCCCAGATGGGCCACATGTGGACCCTAGACCACAGGTTGTCCACTGCTGGCTTACAGATTTCCAGATTTCTCCTGCTGGAAGCTCCAGGCTCCATGCAACCGTCCCAATTTCCCATTAGCAGAGACTCCATGCTCAATTAAAAATAGGCCTTTACTCTTAGAAGGATCCTCACTTTTGTCAGGAGCCCTCCCACACCCACACCCACCTCCAACATACTATCGATTTTTGAGCAATTAATTTTAAGTACAACTGCTGCATCACTGGAAGACTTCTGTTAAACAAACCTTGTGAAATGTTGGCATTTTCATTATAAAAAAGAGGGAAAATTTTTAGATTTATTCTGAAACTTAATCTACATTTATTTTTCTAATTTATACACAGTAACCTATCCAGTCCAGAATGCTTGAAGCCCTGTCATTTCTGGATTTTGGAATTTTCTGGATTATACAATGACGTCAGAATATCTAACCACAAATACGTGAACCGGAAAACTGCATAGGTATAAACGTTTACCTGAACCACAAAATAGTGATAAAATACTATAAAGCTGTAATAAATCATTTTAATTATCCAAATACTGCACCTTCCACGTTTTTACTGCCCAAAAACTGTGCTAAAATTGTGCTAAAGTCCATTATCAAGGATTTTATTGCGCAGCATTAGGAAAGCAGTTGTTTAATCAGACAAAGTCAGCATGGATTTACATACGACAAATCTGTTGGAATTCTTTGAGAATGTAACCAGTAGAGTTGACCAGGGAGAACCGATCGATGTGATTTATTTAGACTTTCAGGTGGCTTTCAACAAGGTCTCACATGTAAAGTTTAAAGCACATGGGACTATGAGTAGTGCTTTGAGATGAATAGAGAGCTGGTTAGCAGACAAGAAGCAAAGAGTTAGAATAAATTAATCTTTTTCCAATAGACAGGTGGTGTGACTAATGGGGTACTGTCGGGATTGTGCTAAGACACCAAGCGTTCACCTTGTATATGAATGATTTGGATGAGGGAACTAAATGCATTATCACCAAATTTGCAGATGACACAATGTTGATTGGGATGGAGCTGTGAAGAGAATGCAGACATGTTTCAGTGTGATTTGTACAGGTTGAATGAGGGAACACGTACATGACAGAAGCAGTATAATGTGGATAAATGTGAGGTTATCCACTTTGGTAGCAAAAATAGTAAGTCAGGTTATTATTTGAATGTATTATTTGAATGTGTGTAAATTGACAGAAGTGGACTCTCAGCAAGACCTTGATGTCCTCGTGCATCCTTCACTGAAAGTATTTCATAGCAAGAGGATTTGATATAGGGATAGAGATGTTTTGCTGCAAGTTACAGAGGTCGGAGGGGCGACTCCTGGGAAGACTTTGGAAATAAAATTGACCATTTTAAAATCAAGGTACTGATGTACCTGGAGTGCATGTGGATCAGTGAATGCAGTGGTAATGGGTGCATGGGACTGGATAGGAGTTGGAAATATGGGCACTTAAGCTTTGGATAAGTTTAAGTTTATTGAGGGTGGAAGATAGTAAGCTGCAGAAAAAGCATTGGAATAGTAGCAGCAGATAATCTGAGGCTGCCTAGAGATGACAATGGTAAGGAGGTTTAAAAGGGAAATGAGATAAATAGAGACTCTGACATTTTGCTTATTCACTTTTGGGATCCAAGGGATATTAATGCTGAACATTCCTTCATGAGGTTGAATGACAATAGCTAGATGGAACAAATAGCTTTTTATTTAATCTTTTCACGTGTCCTTAAAGTCTGACCTACTCACAGTAATGTTGTACTTTGCTCTGATGAGCGTTCTCATAGCCATGGAAGTACCACAGAGACAACACTCGTTCATGTTACCTGCAATTTGACAGCCCAGGCACAATGTACAGCACATACCACAGCAACCTGGAAATAATGAGAGAAAACATAAAATGCAAATGTATCACAAACTTCCAATGGAGAAAGCCGAGAAGTTTATCTGTTTGCAGGCAATGTTGTAAACTTTACAGCAACGAATGGAATGAATTATTTGTGCTACTGACCCTGTTGGTATGTTATTTAAAAATCAGGGAAAGCGCTTTCCAAAGCATTTGAAAATCTTAGATTTTGCGGTCATGCCACTGATCTTGCGCATGGAGAGTTCAGGCTCAAAGCTCCCCCCAGTATGTTAGAAAGAACTGAAAATTAGCGAGCAAGCAGATAGGACAAGTTAATATGGCTATGTCAGACAATCCAAAACTATATACATAGACTGGGATTTTCTTACATATTCCAAGATCAGCACAACAATCGCACAGTCCGGTGTTCCAATCCCTTTTTTGTGCGGAGACAGGCTGGTTTACTATAACCATGGGCCTGACTCCAAATTCGGCCATTTTGGGGCTTTTTTTTGCTTCACACTGGTGCACACAAAATCTAGAAACAATGAAGAGAATTTTTTATTGAGAAATGAGTAATGACAGTGGATTTTCCTACAACTCTTCTCATGTAACGTTTCCAATCTCCCATGTTTTATGCCGTCATTCTTGCAGGACAGCGTCTGATAGAGCTGGCAAGGCTAACTCCACAGAGATGAGGGAGCCCTTTTTGAAGGGCACTCAATCTCAAAATAATGTTATAGGCTCCCCTCCCCCACCCCCCACGGACACTGGTACCCCTGGCAGGCAAGGGGAACACCTCTAACCCTCAAACACAGACCGCCAACCTCCTCCCCTAACCACTCAGTGGTCAGGTCACCTGCTGCCCACCCCAAACCATGCAGGCTTTAGGATGACCCAACTGACCCCTCCCCCCATCCTCACTGGCATTATGGGGGACCCCTCAAACCCCCATCTTCACTGACATCAGGGTGCAAATTCCTCTCCATTCTCAGTGTCTGGCAACTCCTCTCCCACTGCCATGCAAGCACAACCACCCCTCCCTCAACCCCACCATTGCTCCATCCCCACATAATGGGAACGCCCACAATGAGGTACTCTAGAATCTCCGTCCCTTGCTCCATCATCTGGCCCCATCCTAGGGCAATGCCAAGCTGCCGGGAGGCCAGGGGGCAATGTCTGCCATGCAACTCATCACCCAGGGGGTAGACTTATCTCTGTGTCCCGGCGTAGTCATCATGACTTTTTTTGTTTTGTCATTGGTGGGATGGGGGGGGGCCGGTGGGGGGCATCTAACACCCCTGGAAGCAACTGCATTGAAAGCCATTCAGTAACGTTAACATGTATTTAGATTCATGGTATTCATGTTCACGTCCCTTCCAGGCTGAAAGTGCTGGAAATACTCAGCAGGTTTGGTAGCATCTGCGAAGAGAGAAACAGAGTTAACATTTTAGGCCAGACCTGCTGAATAATTGCAGCATTTTCTGTTTTCAGTTCGGATTTCCAGTATTCACAGTATTTTGCTTTTGTATTCATGTTCTATTATTCAACTGGATATAAAATTAGCTGTGTGGCAGGGGTCAGGGATCATGGACAGATACTTAGCTTTACAGGGTTCGGACAGTTGTGTGCCACAGGAATCTTTGTTGGGACCTCAGTTATTCACTATATTTAGTAACAACCAAGCTCCTAGTCAGTGAACCACATATCCAAGTTTTCCAATGGCATGAAGATAGGTGAAATTACAAGCATTGATGACGGGAATATAAAATTACAAAGAGACATTAATAGATTGAATTTTTAAAAAAATTCTTAAATGGAATATGGGACTTACTGACAAAGCCAGCGTTTGATACCCATCCCTAATTGCCTTTGAACTGAGTGGCATGATAGACCATCTCGGAAGGTGTTTAAGAGTCAAGCTCATTGCTGTCGATCTGGGGTGTCTGAGTCTGCAGGAAAGACCCAGTAATGATGGCAGATTTTCTTTCCTGTTGGCAGCATGGTGGCACAGTGTTTAGCATTGCTGTCTCACCACTCCAGAGACCTGGGCTCGATTCCCAGCTTGCGTCACTGTCTGTGTGCAGTTTGCACATTCTTCCTGTGTCTGCATGGGTTTCCTCCGGGTGCTTCAGTTTCTTCCCACAGTCCAAAGGTGTGCAGGTTAGGTCAAGCTAAATTGCCCCTTAACGTCCCAGGATGCATAGGTTAGAGGGATTAGTGGGGTAAATTTGTGGGGTTGCACGGATAAGGCCTGGGTGGGATTGTTATTGGTGCAGACTAGCTGGGCCGATTGGTCTCCTTCTGCATTGTAGGGATTCCATGACTCTATGAAACATGCTAGTGATTTCACAGATGGATTCTTTCTACAACTGATGGTATGATCAACATTACTGAGACTGATTACATTCCAGATTGATTCATTGAACTTACATTCCACTAGCATCCAATGGTAGGATTTGAACCCAGATTCCCAGAGCATCAGCCTAGGTCCCTGGATTTCTAGTCCAGTAACAATACTACTACACCAAAACTGTGAGGAAAATAATTTAAATATTAGGTAACTTGGACCTAAAAGGTTGGATCAGGATTCTTTATAGAATCATAAAATCCCCACAGTACAGAAGGAGGCCATTTGGCCCATTGAGTCTGCACTGACAACAATCCCACCCAGGCACTGTCCCCATAACCCTACGTATTCACCTGTTAATCCTCCTGACACTAAAGGACAATTTAATATGGCCAATCAACCTAACCCACACATCTTTGGACTGTGAGAGGAAACCGGAGCACCCGGAGGAAACCCACACAGACACGAGGAGAATGTGCAAACTCCACACAGACAGTGTGCCTGGCACTGTAAGGCAGCAGTGCTAACCACTGTGCCGCCCGTGAAAATTTAGCAACAGTGGAGGGTCCAGATATAGAGATTGTTAAAATGTCATGGATAAGTACAAAAGTAAATCAAAAAGACTAAAAGAATTTAGGGAGTTAGGAATTAAAGTAAAAAGTAGGACCTCGAAGGTAGTAATCTCAGGATTGCTACCATGCCATATGCTAGTCAGAATAGGATTGTCAGGATAGCTAAAATGAATACCTGGCTTGAGGAATGGTGCAAGAGGGAGGCATTCAAATTCCTGGGACAGTGAAACCAGTTCTGGGGAGGTGGGACTAGTACAAATAGAACAGTCTGCACCTGGACAGAACTGGAACCGATGTTCTGGGGGAATGTTTGCTACTGCTGTTGAGGAAGGTATAAACTAATGTGACGGGTTTAGGAACCAATGCAGGACAGAAAAGGCAGTAAGGGGAAAAGTGGAATGCAGAGAAACCAAGGGGAAAAATCAAAAAGGGTCACAGTACAAATTATAGAGACTGTGGAGAACTCAATGAATGCATCCAGTAAGGCTAAGAGAAATAAAACACAGGGAGAGTGTACAAAAGATGTGCAATCACACTGGGTAGAAATAAAAAATAGCAAAGGCAAGAAGTACTTGGCAGGAGTAATCTATAGGTCCCAAAGCAGTAGTTCTGCAGTGGGGCACAGGATAAACCAGGAAATACTGGGGGCTTGCAAGAAAGGGACAGCAACAATCATGGGTGATATTAATATGCACATAGATTGGAAGAATCAAATTGGCCAGGGTAGCCTAGAGGCAGAGTTCATTAAATGTATTAGAGACTGCTTCTTGGAACAGTATGTTGTGGGACGAACCAGGGAGTAGGCTATTCTGGATTTGGTATTGTGTATGAGGAGGGATTAATTGATGACCTCATAGTTAAGGATCCTCTAGGAAGTAGTGACCGTAGTATAATAGAATTCAAAAGTCAATTTGGGGATGAGAAAGTCGAGTCCCACACTAGCATTTTGGAATTAAACAAAGGAAATGACATAGACATGAGGACAGATTTGGCCTGAGTAGAGTGGGTAGAAAGACTAAAAGATAGGACAATGGATGAGCAGTGGCAGTTGTTTAAAGAGATATTCAAGTCTTCACAATATCCAATGACTATTTAAATGCTCTTAATGTTGGCAAGTCCACTACTGTTGCTGGCAGGGCATTCCACACCCTTACTACTCTCTGAGTAAAGAACCTACCTCTGACATCTGCCTTGTATCTATCACCCCTCAATTTAAAGCTATCTTCCCTCATGCTAGGCATCACCATCCGAGGAAAAAGGCCCTCACTGTCCCCCTATCTAACAATCTGATCATCTTGTATACCTCTATTAAGTCACCTCTCAACCTTCTTCTCTCTAACAAAAACAACCTCAAGCCCCTCAGCCTTTCCTCATAAGACCTTCCCACCATACCAGGCAACATCCTCTATACCCTTTCCAATGCTTCCATATCCTTCCATATAATGCGGCCACCAGAACTGTACGCAATACTTCAAGTGCAGCTGCACCAGAGTTTTGTACAGCTGCAACATGACCTCACGGCTCCGAAATTCAATCCTTCTACCAATAAAAGCTAACACACCTTACGCCTTCTTAACAACACTATCTATCTGGTGCCAACTTTCAGGGACCTATGCAATGGACTCTGAGATCTCTCTGCTCATTCACACTACCAAGTATCTTATCATTAGCCTGTATCTTATCATCTGCATTCCTGTTACTCCTTCCAAAGTGAATCACTTCACACTTTTCCGCATTAAACTCCATTTGCCACCTCTCAGCCCAGCTCTGCAGCTTATCTATGTCCCTCTGTAACCTGCAACATACTCCCACACTGTCCACAACTCCACTGACTTTAGTGTCATCTGTAAATTTACTAACACGTTCTTCTACACCCTCATCCGGGACATGTATAAAAATGACAAACAGCAGTGGCCCTAAAACAGATCCTTGTGGTACACCACTAGTAACTGAACTCCAGGATGAACATTTCCCATCAACCACCACCCTCTGTCTTCTTACAGTTAGCCAACATCTGATCCAAACCACTAAATCACCCTCAATTCCATTCCTCTGTATTTTCTGAAATAGCTTACTGTGAGGAACCTTATCAACTGCTTTACTGAAATCCATATACACCACATCAACTGCTTTACTCTCATCCACTACTTTGGTCACCTTCTCAAAGAACTCAATAAGGTTTGTGAGGCACAACCCACCCTTCACAAAACTGTGTTGACTATCCCTAATCAAATTATTCCTTTCCAGATGATTATAAATCCTATCTCTATAATCCTTTCCAAAACTTTGCCCACAACAGAAGTAAGGTTCACTGGTCTATAATTACCAGGGTTGTCTCTACTCCCCTTCTTGAACAAGGGGACAACATTTGCCATCCTCCAGTCTTCTGACAGTTTTGCTGTAGACAATGACAACATAAAAATCAAAGCCAAAGGCTCTGCAATCTCTTCCCTAGCCTCCCAGAGAATCCTAGGGTAAATCCCATCCGGCCCAGGGGACTAACCTATTTTCATACTTTCCAGAATTACTAACACCTCCTCCTTATGAACCTCAATCCCGTCTCGACCAATAGCTTGTATCTCAGTATTCTCTTTGACAACATTGTCTTTTTCCTGTGTGAATACTGACGAAAAATATTCATTTAGCGCCTCTCCTACCTCTTTAGACTCCATGCACAACTTCTCACTACTGTCCTTGATTGGCCCTAACCTTACCCTAGTTATTCTTTTATTCCTGACACACCTATAGAAAGCTTTAGGGTTTTCCTTGATCCTACCAGCCAAAGACTTCTCATGTCTCCTCCTGGCTCTTCTTAGCTCTCTCTTTAGGTCCTTCCTGGCTAACTTGTAATTCTCAAACGCCCTAACTGAGCTTCACATCGCATCTTTACATAAGTCTCCTTCCTTTTCACAAGAAATTCAACTTCTTTAGTAAACCACTGTTCCCTCACTCGACCACTTCCTCCCTACCTGACAGGTACATACTTATCAAGGATATACAGTAACTGTTCCTTGAACAAGCTCCACATTTCAATTATGCCCAGTCCCTGCAGTTTCCTTCCCCATCCTATGCATCCTAAATCTCCCCTAATTGCATCATAATTTCCTTTCCCCCAACTATAACTGTTGCCCTGTGGTATATACCTATCCCTTCCCATCACTAAAACAAACATAACAGAATTATGGTCGCTATTACCAATGTGCTCACACACCTCCAAATCTAACACCTCGTCTGGTTCATTACCCAATGGCCTCGCCGCTTGTTGGCTTATCTACATACTATGTCAGGAAACCCTCCTGCACGCATTGGACAAAAACTGAACCCTCTAACGTGCTTGAGCTATAGATTTTCCAATCGATATTTGTAAAGTTAAAGACCCCCACAACAACTACCCTGTTACTTTCATAGTGTTACAGTGATCACATTTGTATAAGTTTCAAGATACTGGTAGAAAAGGATAGAAGTAGTCCCAGAGTGAAAGTACTAAACTGGGGGAAGGCTAACTACAACAGTATTAGGCAGGAGTTAGGGAACGTAGACTTGGGGCAGCTGTTTGAGGGTAAATCCAGATCCGATATATGGGGGTCTTTTAAACGTCAGTTGTTAACAATTCAGAACAAGTATGTATCTTTAAAAATGAAAGATAAAGATGGCAAGATTTAGGGACCCTGGATGACAAGAAAGATAATGAGCTTAGTGAAAAACTAAAAGAAGGCATACATAAATTTCAGGAAATTGAAAATGGGTAAGGCTCTTGAAGAATACAAAGATAGCAGGAAAAAGCTTAAACAGGGGCCATAAAATGTCTTTGGCAGGCAGGATTAAGGAGACCTAAGACTTTTTATGCGTATATAAGGGGAAAGAGGCTAGTTAAGGAAAGGGTAGGTCCACTCAAGGACAGTGGTCTGTATTTGCGTATGGAGCCAGATGAGGTGAGTAAGATTCTTAACGAGTACTTTGCATCAGTATTCACAAAGGAGTAGGATGTCCTGGATGAAGAGTGCAGAAAGAAGGATATTGACATTCTAGGACATGTTGAGATAAAAAGGGAGGGGGTATTGGAGGTTTTGAAAAACAGTAAGGTGGACAAGTCCCCAGGGCCAGATAGGGTCTGTCCCAGAATATACTGAGAGATTTGAGGGAAGAAATTGCTGAGGCCTTGGCCAAAATCTTTGTATCCTCTTTAGTCACGGGTGAGGTACCAGTACCAGTCAACATCTTTTCCCAAAGGTAGGGGAATCTAAAATTAGAGGGCATAGGTTTAAGGTAAGAAGGGAGAGGTATAAAAGGGTCCAAAGGGGCAATTTTTTCACACAGAGGGTGGTGAGTGTCTGGAACAAGCTGACAGAGGTAGTAGTAGAGGTGGGTACAATTTTGCCTTTCAGAAAGCATTTAGACAGTTACATGGGTAAAATGGTATTGAGGGATATGGGCCAAATGCGGGCAATTGGGACTAGCTTTGTGGTTTAAAAAAAGAGCAGCATGGACAATTTGGGTCGAGTGGCCTGTTTCCATGCTGTAAGCCTCTATGACCAAAAGATTAGAAAGTAGCTAACTCTGTTTAAGAAGGCAGAAGAGACAATCTGGGAAATTACAGGCTTGTGAGCCTTACATCAGTGGTGGGGATTCTTAGGGACAGGATGTACTCACTCTGGGAGATAAAAGGCTTATTAGTGATAGGCAGCATAGTTTTGTGAAGGGGAGATCGTGTCTCACAAACTTGATTGAGTTCTTTGAGGAAGTGACATGAAAAATTGACCAGGGAGGGCAGTGGATGTTGTACACGTGGACTTCATGTAAGGCCTTCGATAAAGTTCCTCATGGCAGGCTGATACAGTGAAGTCATATGGGATCTGAGGTGAACTGGTTTGGGCATAGAAAGCAGGGAGTAGCAGTGGAAGGATACATTATTAACTGGAGGTCTGTGACAAGCAGTGTTCCACATGGATCAGTGGTGGGGCCCCTGTTTGTAATATATATAAATGATTTGGAGGAAAATGTAGGTAGCCTGATTAGTAAATTTGCAGATGATACAAAAATTGGGGCAGTACCAGATAGTGAGGAGGGTTGTCAAAGAACACTGCAGGATATAAATCAGTTAGAAACCTGGGCCGAAAGATGGCAGATGGAATTTAACCCAGAGAAATGTGAGGTGATGTGATTTGGAAAGTCTACTGCAGAAGGAAAGTATACAATAAATGGTAGAACCCTTAGAAATGTTTGCATACACAGGGATCTGGGTGTGCAGATTCACAGTTCCCTGAAGGTGCTAACTCAGGTGGACAAGGCAGTCAAGAAGGCATATGGCATGCTGGCCTTCATCAGTCGGGGCATTAAATATAGGAATTTGAGAAATCATGTTGCAGCTATATAAGACTTTGGTTAGGCTACAGTTGGAATATTGCATACAATTCTGGTCGCCTCACTACTGGAATGATGTCAATGCATTGGAAAGGGTGCGGAAGAGATTTACCAGGATGTTGCCTGGTTTGGAGAATATGGACTATGAAGAAAGGTTGAATAAACTTGGATTGTTTTCATTGGAGCGCAGATGATAAGGAGAGACCTGATAGAGGTTTACAAGATTATGACAGACTTGGATAGAGTGAATAGTCAGAGTCTTTTTCCCAGGGTCAAAGAGCCAACTAGGGGCATAGGTTGAGAGTGAGAGGGGGAAAGGTTAAAAGAAATGTAAGGGACATCACACAAAGGGTGGTAAATGCCTGGAATGCACTGCTGGAGGAGGTGTTGGAAGCAGGTTCTATAACAACATTCAAGAAGCATCTGGATAGATACACGAACAGGCAGGGAATAGAGAGATATGGACCACATAGAGGTAAGAAAATATTAAATTAGTGAGGCATGACTTGGTGGGCTGAAGGGCCTGTCCTGCGTTGTACTGTTATTTATTGTTCTTTGTAAAAGAATATCGGACTTTATAGCTGGAGGACATAGGATATGAGGATGTGGAAATAATTCTTTGACTATACAAAGCTCTGATTAGATACACCTGAAGTACTGTGAACACCTTTGATTACCACGCCTTAGAAAGTACATGTTGACCTTGAAGGGAGCATACCACAGATTTGTTAGGGTGATAACTGGACTCCAAACGTTGAATTACAAATAGAGATTACACAAACTAAGGTTCTATTGTTCATTTCCTTCACCCCCGCATTTTATCTGTACTCCTACTCTTAATTTTTATGATTTGATTCTTATGATACCTTGACAAAGCCATATAATTTTTTGCTGCTTTCTACTTAGTGAGAAGACTATGATATCCCCAGTTTTTGTGCACGGGGTCATGGTCACATCCTTGACACAGCGACGGACATCACCGGCTGCAGCTTAAAAGGATCTGAGAAACTGAGGTTGGCAATATCAACGATGGCAACTGGCAATGCCATCCTTGCCCTAGTTCTGGGGGTTGCAGGTCCGGATTGAGAAGGTGGCACAACCGAGTGAATACATGCTTAGTGAATTGCAACACCCTCAGACACTGCTTCAGGCTGAGGTGGAGGTAGGAGAAAAACACAGATCTCCATCAAAATCTCCATCTCCATCTGCTGTCCCACAAACTGGACAGAGCCAGGACAGCCGGGAGGCTGTTGACCTTGGAATCCTCCACATTGACTCGGGGCCAATTAAGTTTTATCACATCAAGCCAAACATGAGAAAGGAAGCCTGCTGATTGTTGCCTACCATTTGCACTCAGCTGATGAACTCCTCCATGTTGAATAACACTGGGAGGACACACTGAAGGTGTTAAGGACACAGAATTGGGACTTCAATATTCATCGCTAAGAATGGTAGCACTGATATTGGCCGAGCTGGCTGAGTCCTGGAGGACATTTCTGTCAAACTGGTCCAGCGGCAGGTATTGATTCAGCCAAGAGAGAAGAATCTAATTAAATTGTCCTCGCCAACCTACTTGTCGGAGATGTACCTGTCCATGACAGTTTAGGAAGTAATGACCACCAAACAGGGACTGTGAAGACCAAGTGCCATCTTCACACTGAGGATACCCTGCAGCGTGTTGTGTGGCATTACAAACATATTAAATTGAATAGATTCCGAACAGATGCAATAACTCAAAACTAAGCATCCGTGAGGTGCTGTGGGCCTTCAGCTACCACAGGATTGTATTCAACCACAATCTGTAACCTCATGGCTCAACATTTTCCCTACTCTAATATTATCATGAAGCCATGAAGGGGATCAATGCTGGTTCAGCGAAGAGTGCTGGAGGCATTGTCAGTGACAACACCAGGCTTACATAAACATGAAGTGTCAACCTGCCAGAACTACATGCCTGCCAAACAGACAAACAGAGCTAAGTGATTCCACAACCAATGGATCACATCTAAGCTCTACAGTGCTGCCACATCCAGGCATGAATGGTGGTGCAAAGTTAAATGACTAAATTAATTCTAACAGGAGGGGAAGGCTCCACAGTTGTCCCCAGTCTTAATGATTGGGGAACCCAGCACATCACTGCAAAAGGCAAAGCTGAAATATTTGTACCTACCTTCATCCTGATGTGCTGAGTGGATGATTCATCCCAGCCTCCTCCTGAAGTTCCAGCATCACAAATGCTAGACTTTGGATTTTTCAATTCATTTCATGTGATATCAAGAAATGGCTGAAGGCACTGGATGCAGGAAAGATTAGGATCTCGACAACATCCTGGCAATAGTACTGAAGATTTGTGCCCCAGAAGTAGCTGTGCCTCTGGCCAAATTGTTTCAGTTCAGCTACAACACTGGCATTTACCCAATAATGTGGAAACTCCTGTCAGCATAAACAAGTCAAACACAGCCAATTGTCTCCCCATCAGTTTACTCTCAATAATCAACAAAGTGATGGAAGGGGTTGAAACCACCACTATCAAGAGGTATTAACTCAGTTATAACCTTCTCAGTGATGCTCAGTTTGAGTTCTGCCAGGGCAGTTGATTCCTGAGAAAATGATAACATTGGTCCAAAAACAGACAAAAGAGCTAAACTCAAGCAGTGATGTGAAAGTGACAGCTTTTGACATCAAGGCACCATTTGACCAAATGTGACATCAATGAGCCCTAATAAATTCAAAGTAAATGGGTATCAGGGAGAAAATTCCCCATTGATTAGTGTCATACCTGGTGCAAAGGAAGATGGTTGCAATTGCTGGCTGCCAATCATGTCAGTCCCTGGACATTCCTGCACGAGATCTATATGGTAGAGTCCTAGGCCCAACCTTCTGCAGCTGGTTCAACAATGACCTTCCCTCCATTGTATGATCAGAAGAGGGGATGTTCACTGATGATTGTGCAATGTTCAATACTATTTGCAGCTCTTTAGATACTGAAGCTGTTCATGTTCATATTCAGCAAGATCTGGATAGCATTCAGGTTGGGCTGGTAAGTGGCAGGTAACTTTCATTCCATGCAAGTGCCAATCAATGACATCTTCAAAAAGAGAGAATCTAACCATCTCTCCTTGATATTCAATGGAAGCGTTGCTGAATCTCCCACTATCACATCCTGCAACTTACCATTGGCCAGAAACTGAACTGGTCCAGCCATATAAATATTGTGGGTACAAAAACAAGTCAAAGACTGAGAAAGTTGCAGCAAGTGACTCATCTCTTGGCTCCCTAAAATCTTGTCCACTACAATCTACAAGGCTCAAGTCGGGAGGGTAATGGAACACTCTTCGTTTGCCTGGATGGTTGCAGCTCCAACAACACTCATGAAGCTTGACAACAACCAGGAAATAGCAGCCCTCTTGACTGGCATTCCGCCTACCACTTTAACCATTCACTCCTCCCATCATCATTGCATTAAGGAAAGGAACATCTGTAATTATGGGTGATTTTAATCTGCAAATGGATGGGACAAATTAAATTTGTCACAATACCGTAGGGGCAAAATTCTTGGTGTATGGGATGGTTTTCTAGACCAATATGTTGAGGAACCAACTAGCGAGCAGGCTATTCTAGACTGGGTGTTGTGTAATGAGAAGGGGATAATTGGTAACCTAGTTGTGCAAGACCCCTTGGTTATGAGCGACCATAACATGATAGAATTTTTCATCAAGGTGGAGAGTGACATAGTTGATTCTGAGATTAGGGTCCAGAGTCTTAATAAAAGAAACTGTGAAGATATGAGATACAAGCTGGCAATGATAGGTTGGGAAATGTCACTGAAAGGGAGAGACAATGGAAAACATTCAAGGAACGCAAGGGTGAACTTCAACAATTGTTTATTCCTGTCTATAAAAAAAGTAAGGTCTGAGATACCTGGAGTTATAATCCAATGGAAAATATAAAATATATAAAGTAATGCTGGAAAGGCAGCCAAACCATGCTTACAAGGGAAATTAGAAATAGTGTTAGATCCAAGAGAGAGGCATACAAAACAGCAGACCTGAGGATTGGGAACAGTTTAGAATTCAGCAAAGGAGGACCAAGGGATTGATTAGGAAGGGGAAAATAGATTATGAGAGCAACTTTGTGGGGAACATAAAAACTGACTGTAAAAGTTTCTATAGGTATGTGAGCAATATAAAATTGGTGAAGACAAATGTAGGTCCCTTACAGTCAGAAATAGGGGAATTTAAAATAGGGACCAAAGAAACAGCTGCCCAACTCAATACATAATTTGGTTCCATCTTCACAAAAGGAGGAGACAAATGAGATACCAGAAATGTTGGAGAACATGGGGTTTAGTGAGTGAGAGGAAATGAAGGAGATAAAGTTTAAAGTTTGTTTATTAGTCACAAGCAGGCTGACAGTCACACTGCAATGAAGTTACTGTGAAATCCCCTAGTCACCACACTCTGGTGCCTGTTTGGGTACACAGAGGGAAAATTTAGCATGGCCAATGCACCTAATGAGCGTGTCTTTGGACTGTGGGAGGAAACCGGAGCACTCAAAGTAAACCCACGCAAGATCAATGTTAGTTGGGAAATGGTCTTGGGGAAACTGAGAAGATTGACTGCTGATAAGCCACAGCACCTGGATAATCTACATCCCAGATAACTTAAGGAAGTGGCCCAAGAAAAACTGGATGCATTAGTGATCATGTTCCAAGATTCTGCAGATTCTGGAACAGTTCCTACAAATTGGAGGGTATCTAATGTAACCCCACTATTTAAAAAGGGAGGTAGCGAGAAAACAGGGAATTATAGATCAGTAACTCTAATGTCGGTAGTGGGGGAAGTTTTAGAGTCCATTAACAAAGATTTTATAGAAAAACATTTGGAAAACAGTGGCAGGATCAGACAAAGTCAGCATGGATTTATGAAAGGGAAATAATGTTTGACAAATCTGTTGGAATTCTTTGAGGATGTAACTAGTAGAGCTGGTGAAGCTGAGGGAGGGGGGCAATAGATGTGGTTTATTTGGACACATTAGTGATTGTGTATAAATTAAAGCACGTGGAGTTGGGGTAATGTATTGAGATGGATAGAAAACTGGTTGGCAGACAGGGAACACAGAGTAGGAATAAACTGGTCTTTAACTGATTGGCAGTCACTGACTGTTGGGGTACTGCAGAGATCAGTGCTAGAACCTCAGCTATTCACAATATATATTAATGATTTAGATGAGGGAACTAAATGTAATATCTTCAAATTTGCAAATGACACAAAGTTGCGAGAAGGATGCAGAAATCCTTCAGTTTGATTTGGACAAGTTGAGTGAGAAGGCAAATGATTGGCAGATGCAGTTTAATTTAGATATCCAAAGGTTATTCACTTTGGTAGCAAAAGCACAAAGGCAGAATACTACCTGAATGGCTATAAATTAGGAGAGAAGAATGTGCAATAAGACCTGGATATCCTTGTACACCAGCTGCTGAAGGTAAACACACAGGTGCAGCAGGCAATGAAAAGGGCAAATAGTATGTTGGCCTTCATAGCAAGAAGATTTGAGTACAGGGATGCCTTGCTGCAGTTATACAGGGTCATAGTCAGACCACACCTGGAATGTTGTGCGCAATTTTGGTCTCCTTATTGAAGGAAGGATGTTCTTTCTCTAGAGCAAGTGCAAGGAAGATTTACCAGAATGATTCCTGGGTTGGTGGGACTGACATATGAGGAGAGATTGAGCCAGTTAGGATTGCATTCGCTGGAGTTCAGAAGAATGAGAGGGGATCTCATAGAAACCTATAAAATTCTAACAGGGCTAGACAGGGTGGATGAAAGAAGGATGTTCCCGATGGTGGGTGTGTCCCGAACCAGGGGTCACAGTCTGAGGATACAAGGTAGACTATTTAGGACAGAGATGAAAATAAATTTCTTCACCCAAACAGCGGACAGCCTATGGAATTTATTATTACAGAAAGCAGTTGAAGCCAAAACATTGAATGTTTTCAAGAAGCAGTTAGGTACAGCACTTCAAACAGAGGGAATCAAAGGATATGGGAGGAAGTTGGGATCAGGCTAGTGAGTTGGATGATCAGCCATGAACATATTGAATGGCAGAGCAAGCTTGAAGGACAGAATGGCTCCTCCTGCTTCTATTTTCTATGTTTCAATGCTGCATTTCCATGATGACAGCAGTGTGTACCATCTACAAACTGCAATGCAGCAACTCAACAAGTCTCCACTGACTGTACCTTCCAAGGCCACAGTTCCTAACACCTTGAAGGGCAAGGGCAGCAAATGATTTGAGTTCTCCTTCTAGTCACTCACCCTCCTGACTTGGAAGTATATTTCTGTTCCTTCACTGTCGCTGGCTCAAAATCCTGGAATTCCCTCCCTACTTCTCTTATCCTTTTCCTTTTCTTTCTCTTCCAAATGTAAGTCTATTGAATTATTACCAAACAATAAGCTATTTTCTGTACTGTTTTTCATTATGATTGTGGTTAACATTAGCAAATGAAGAAGAAACTAAACCCTGGAATTCCTTCTCTAACAGCACTGTTGGTGTAGCTACACCAGATGGACTGGTCTTCTTCAAAACGACAGCTCACCATCACCTTTTTCAGGACAATTACGATGGGTGACAAACGCAAGCTTTGTCTATGTCGCCCACATCCCAAGAAAGGTTAAAAAAATTGTGTATTCACCTCAGAGGAAGTGCAGCAATGATTTACCAGAATGATACTTAGACACCAATAGTTAAATTACAATGAGACATTACACTCATCGAGCTTGTAATCCTTGTGGTTTGATCAATGTTTTTTGGGATATTAAGGGGAACTGAAAAAATTGATGGAGATAAATTATTTTTGCTATTTGTGGAGTCTAACAATGGAATTTTACTGCCCCACCCGCCATGGAATTGGAGTGGGCGAGGGGCGGACAATGGAAATGTCCATTTACCTTGGACGGGATTTTCCATGTCGAGCGAGGCCATAAAATCCTGCAGGACTTAGGAGCATTGTCTAAAAATTGAAGACATTTTTCTGGACTGAAATTAGGAAACACAAAGGGTGGTGAAAGTTTGAAACCCAAATGCAAATGTCAATTGGTGCCACCGCATTTATTAATTTTAAACCTGAGACGGATAGATTTAAGTTACTAAGTCAGATGAGACAAAGGAGGGATGGGAATCATGGTCTCATTCAAAGATGGGACAGGCTTGAGTAGCTAAATGGGCTTTTCCTGTTCTATGTTTTCATAAGACACAACTATCTTAAGGGACACTAAATTGTTCTCACTGACTGATTCACAAATTAAATGCTTAACACTACTTCAGCTTCAGAGTCCTTCACTCATCACATTTATCACCAAAAATGCAGTACATTTTCCTTAAAATTTGAACTTATTTTTATAGTTTCCTTTATAATTACTTTGGCACCATTTGACTTTGTGACTTAATCAGGTCAATGGTGTGTGTTTTTGGTCGAATTAAGGAGCCTGCTACTTACTATGAGCCGACATGTTTTCCCTGCGGGAAGTGCAAGTAATATATTAGTCATTAGTTTTGAGTTGATCTCCTGACTTTACCAGCATTTCCCCTTGAGAATAATACAAGTTACTGTTAGAGTTCCCTAATCATTATGAAAGCACTTCAGTTCCCTTTGGGAAGGTCAGGCGTTAAAAATGTTTTTGAATATCTAAGTCCAAAGTTCATGCTCTACTCCTCCACTAACCAGCGGCGAAAAATCTCAAGGTTGCCAGGGTATAACAAGTACATTTTAAATAATGAGTCAGAAATAAACTTATCCAGAAAATAATTGAAACAGAATTAAATTCAGCCCAATTTGTGTCCATTCCTTGTGATATACCAGGCATATTAGTTTATTGTCAATAAATGTTTAATATATGTCACACAAAAGTGACTGTATTTAAAATTCTGGGTCTGATTTAATTTTTACCCTTCCTTATCTAACACTTACTTACCGTCTTTAGTAAAGAAGCGTGTCTGGAGACGCTTTCCACTCCACTACATCGAAGAATCAGTTGCACTTTCTATCTTCAGTTTTTATATAGGAGTGATTAAAGAGATGGATCTTTGCCAAAACATTTGTTAGTTTATGCCTCACGTGATATGGGCTAGTATTTAAACATTTGCCTTAAACCCTAGCACGTTGCGAAGCATTGAAGGGGACCAGTTGGAATATCAAGAAATGGTTGAAAACACTGGATATTCCAAAGGCTCTGAGCCCTGTAAACATTCCAGTAATAATACTGAAGATTTATGCTCTAGAACCTGCTGCACCCTTCACTAAGCTGATTCAATACAGCTATGACACTGACACCTGACAATGTGAAAAGTTGCTCAGGTATGTCCTGTACACAAAAGGTAGGACAAATCCAGCCTGGTCAATCAGTCTCTCAATTATCGGCAAATTGATTGCACGGGTCATCAACAGTGTTATCAAGTGGCACTTGTTCAGAAATCAACTGCTTGCTGGTGCTTGGTTTTATGTTCCACTGGGACAACTCAGCTCCCGACCTCATTACAGTGTTAGTTCAAACATGGACAAAAGAGCTGAATGCCAGATGAGAGTGACTGCCTTTGACATCAAGGCAACATTTGACAAAGTATAGCATCCTAGCAAATCTAGAGTCAACGAGAATTGGGGGAAACTCGCCACTAGTTGGAGTTATACCTATCATCTGAAAAGATAGTTTGTGGTTGTTGGAAGTCAATCATCTCAATCCCAGGACATCACTGCAGGATATGGTTTAGGGTTGCCAGGGTGCACGGGAGTGTCACTCCAGCACCTCCTATGTAAAAGCTTTAAAATTCACGGCTGGTTGGTAAACATTCCTTTGATGATTGGCTATCAATAATAGGCCATACTTGATTATTCTTTCCAGTGATCTCAGTGGAATCTCCTCCATTAATTGTCTGACTGGATGTTCACTCTAAGATTGGTGTTGGTTTGAATCCTCATTGCCTGCAGTATTGAACTACTTGTTTCCGGGGGTAACACATGCAGAGAGATTTGGCTCATTGATGGCAACAATCAGAACTGGAGGGAAATCCTCTCCCAACAATGTGGGACTGTGTGACATGGAGGAGGCTGCTGCGGGGATCATATTGAATGAATTCTACCTATGTAATGATGTGGGGCACAAGGCTAAGTTTGCCCATGAGTTCCTGGAGTTTGGGTTCAGGCTGGATGGTAACAGTTGACCAGAATGTCCGAAGCTCGCAGTGCGGCTGTGAAGCTGGAACCTGGGGAGATCATTAATTGCCATTGTGACGGTGCCGTTGAACTGCCCTCTTGAACCACTGCACTCCTTGAGGTATAGGTACACCCACAATGCTGTTAGTGAGGGAACTCTAGGATTTTGACCTAGTGACAGTGAAGGAATGGCAATATAGTTCCAAGTCAGGAGGGTGAGTAACTTGGAGGGTAACCTCCAGGTGGTGGTGTTCTCATCTATCTGTTGCCATTGTCCTTCTAGATAGTAATAGTCGTGGGTTTGGAAGGTGTTGTCTGTGGAGCTTGGTGAGTTTCTGCAGTGTTGATGGTACTCACTACTGTCACTGGAGGGAGTGAATGTTCATGGGTTGCTTTGTCCTGGATGATATCAAGCTTCTTGAGTGATGTTAATTTCATTCAACCAGGCAAGTGGAGAGTATTCCACCACACTACTGACCTGTGCTTTATAGATGGTGGACAGGCTTTAGGGAGACAGGAGGTGAGCTAATCATCACAGGATTTCTACCCTTTGACCTGCTTTGGTAGCCACAATATTTATATTGCTAGTCCAGTTCAATTTCTGGTCAATGGTGACCTCCAGGATGTTGATGTGATGGATTCAGTGACAGTAATGCCATTGAATACCAAAGGGTAATGGTTAGATCCTCTCTTGTTCGAGATGGTCATTGCCTGGCACCTGTGTAGTGTGAATGTTACTTGTCAGCTCAAGCCTGGATATTGAGCAGGTCAAGCTGCATTTAGACATGAACTACTTCAGTACGTGATGAGTCGTGAATGGTGCTGAACATTATGCGATCATCAGTGAGCCTCCCACTTCAAGGCTGTAGCATGGTCAGGAGCTTGGTGAAACCCTGTGTCATTTTCCCGTGTCTGTGTGGGTTTTCTCTGGGTGCTTTGGTTTCCTCCCACAGTCCAATCCATGTAACCTGCACATCTTTGACTATGCAAAATTGTCCCTTAGTTTCAGGGGGACTAGCTAAGGAAAATGCAAGGGCTATGGGGATAGGACCGAGGTGAGACTGAACATAAGAACATAAGAAATAGGAGCAGGAGTAGGCCATCTAGCCCTTCGAGCCTGCCCTGCCATTCAATAAGATCATGGCTGATCCGACGTGGCTCAGTTCCACCTTCCCGCCTTCTCCCCATAACCCTTAATCCCCCTGCCTATCAAAAACCCATCTACCCGCATCTTAAAAATATTTAGCGAGGCAGCCTCCACCACTTCAACGGGCAGAGAATTCCAGAGATTCATCACCCTTTGAGTGAAGAAGTTCCTCCTCAACTCCGTTCTAAACCGCCCCCCCCTTTATCTTGAGGCTGTGCCCCTCTAGTCCTACTGTCCTTTCTGAGCGGGAAGAGCCTCTCCACCTCTATCCTATCCATCCCATTCATCATCTTATACGTTTCAATGAGATCTCCCCTCATTCTTCTAAACTCTAACGAGTACAAGCCTAGTTTATTCAGCCTCTCCTCATAGCTCAACCCCCTCAACTCCAGAATCAGCCTAGTGAACCTCCTCTGTACTCCCTCCAAGGCCAAAATATCCTTGCGTAAGTGCGGCGACCAAAGCTGCACACAGTACTCCAGCTGCGGCCTCACCAGTGCCCTGTACAGTTGCAGCAAGACCTCCCTACTTTTATATTCAATCCCCCTCGCTATGAAGGCCAGCATCCCATTTGCCTTCCTGACCACCTGCTGCACCTGCAGGCTGCGTTTTTGTGACTCATGCACAAGGACCCCGAGGTCCCTCTGCACCATAGCCTGCTGCAGTTTTTCACCATGTAAGTAGTGGTCCTTCCTACCATTATTCCTACCAAAGTGGACAACTTCACACTTGCCAACATTAAATTCCATTTGCCAGTTCCTGGCCCATTCGCCCAGCCTATCTAGATCCTTCTGCAGACTCTCCACACCCTCCGCACAATTTGCCGTTCCACCAATCTTGGTGTCATCAGCAAACTTCGATGCCATACACTCGGTTCCCTCCTCCAGATCATCTATATAAATGGTAAATAGCTGAGGCCCCAGCACTGACCCCTGGGGCACTCCACTAGTCATCAACCGCCAATCCGAATAGCACCCATTGACCCCCACTCTCTGCCTCCTATTTGACAGCCAATCCCCTATCCACACTAACACCCTACCCCCAACTCCATGCCCCCTAACCGTCTGTAACAACCTCTCGTGCGGCACCTTATCAAACTGAAAGTTGTTTCAGAATCTAGTCACTAATTCATGGATTTACTCACACACCTAGTCCAAATAAAAACCTTCCCTAGAATGGTGAGTTCAATTCTTAACACAATTTCAAAAGCAAACTATTCGTGGCAGTATTTCTGAATTAATCATTGACCAAGCGCTGTGTTAACAAAGGTGATAGATATTCACTTGACACTAAAATACGCACTTATCTTTTGTATTAAATAAAATGTAAATCATACAGGAAACAGCACATTTATTTGATGTTGATTGCTCAACAAGTGATATTTGCTCAATGAGTAATGAAAAGATTCCCAAGAGAATTATCAGCCCACTGAGCTGGGTCATGACTATTACTTCCATGCGCAACAATCCTTTACTCTGGGATGAGAATTGAAGAGTGTTCCTTATTTGATGGGGAAGAAGGAAGTAGCAATATTATTGACAACGGGGCCCTGCGCTAAACAGAAGAGATTAGTAATTAAATGTGTCCTGGTTACTCATTGCAGTGACTGAGGAATCTTTTAAGTTAAGATTATCATATTTTCCTCCAGGTAGCTTTCCCACCAACGCAGCTAGGACCACCTAATAAGAAATGTCCAAGCCCAAACCCATTTCTAAGCTGCAAAGTAGACTACAAAAATGTACTGAATATTTCCTGCCACCTTATGTAGGCTGTGAACGCAAGCTTTGAGACATGACAGCGCTTCCCTTCCTGTTCCTACACCATTACCTATGGATCTATCCTTGGTTCTCTTGTATCAACATGTTGCCACTCATCAATGTCATTGGAAAGCACAGCACTTGATTTCACATATTCACAGGTGGTGCCCAGTTCTACCTCACGAACACTTCCCTCAACTCTCCCACTGTGGTTAACTTATCAGATTGCTTATCTGACATCCAGTAGGGGGTGAGCAATAATTTCTTCTTTGTAAATATTGGGAAGACTGAAGTCAATATTTTGGTCCCTGCTCCTCCGTTCCCTCACCACCGACTCCATCCCTCTCTGTGGAAAGAGTGTGTGAATAAGCCAGTCTATTCACAGCCTTGATGACCCTGAAATGAGTTTCCAACCTCATATTCTTGCTATCACTAAGACTATCTATTTCCACCTCTAACGTTGCTCAACTTCATTGTTGTTTCACCTCCTCTGCTGCTCAAACTCTCATTCACGCTTTTGTTGTCTCTTGATTCAACTATTCTAAGGTACTCCTAACTAAGCTCCAAAATTCTGCCCTCTGTGAACTCAAGGTCTTCCAAAACTCTGCTGCCAATGTCTTCACTCGCAGTCTATCATCTTCCCCTATCGCCCCTGTTCTCGTTGACCTATTTGGCTCCTGGACATCAATGCCTTGATTTTAAAATTCTCATCCATGTTTTCAAATTCCTCCATGCCGTACAGTCTTTCCATCACAGTAACCTCCTCTAACCCCTCAATCCTCCATGATACCTGTAGCTCTTGAAAATCTTCCCTAGGCCTCTCCCCATTTTACTTTATGCCTTTAAGACACTCCTTAAAACCTACCTCTTTCATCAAGATTTTTGTCATCTGGTCTAAGGTCTCCATGTGTGACTCAGCGTCAAACTTTGTGTGTGATTCACTTATATATATTACTCAAGGTTTCCGCCATCTCTGCAAATAAACTAGAAATTTAAGCTCTGATAGAGATTTCTACTTCTGCTAATAAGAAGACTTGCACTTCTGTAGTCCACCTCACAACCACAGGATGTTTTAAAACTCTTTGCAGTCGCCCAAGGTGGCCTTCACGACACATGACAACATAGAATCGCTGAGCAAAAACCAATAGCCAAGTTCTGCACACGAGGATGGCTTCAACTGGGATCTTGGGTTCCTGTCACACTATCTGTAACCTCCACAACTTGCCTGGGCTTGCAAGATCTCACTAACTGTCCTGGCTGGAGACAATTCACATCTCTTGAACCAGTGATTATCCCATAAGAACATAAGAACATAAGAAATAGGAGCAGGAGTAGGCCATCTAGCCCTTCGAGCCTGCCCCGCCATTCAATAAGATCATGGCTGATCTGAAGTGGCTCAGTTCCACTTTCCCGCTTTCTCCCCATAACCCTTAATTCCCCTGTCTATCAGAAATCTATCTACCTGTGAATATATATATACATTAAATATATTCAATGAGGTAGCCTCCACCACTTCAATGGGCAGAGAATTCTAGAGATTCACCACCCTTTGAGTGAAGAAGTTCCTCCTCAACTCCGTTCTAAACTGCGCCCCCCCCCACTTATTTTGGGCTGTGCTCTCAAGTTCTGTTTTCCTTTCTAATTGGAAAGAATCTCTCTACCTCTACCCTATCTAGCCCCTTCATTATCTTGTAAGTCTCTATAAGATCCCCCCTCAGCCTTCTAAACTCTAATGAGTACAGACTCAGTCTATTCAATCTCTCCTCATAAGCTAACCCCCTCATCTCTGGTATCAGCCTGGTGAACTTCTCCCTCTCCCTGGTGAACCAGATCCCTCTCTCCATTCACATTGTCTGTACCTGTAAAAACGTGATTACCTGTTAAGACTCGCATTCCAACCATTACCTTGTAAATTGAGTTTGTGTCTAAATATATAGCAAGCTATTTTAGATCTGGTGTTGTGTAAAGAGGCAGGTAGAATTAGGGATCTTCTTGTGAGAGATCCTCTTGGGACGAGCAATCATTGTATGGTTGAGTTTTTGATGCAGATGGAGGATGAGAAAGTAGGGTCCCGAACCTGTGTCCTCTGTTTGAACAGAGGGGAGTACGATAGATTGAGAGAGGAATTAGAGAATGTAGATTGGGGGCACAGATTGGTTGGTAGGACGGCTGAGGAACAGTGGAGAATTTTTAAGGAGATCTTTTTCAGTACTCAGCAGAAATATATTCCGATGGTAAAGAAGAAATGTAGGAGAAGGGATAACCAGCCGTGGTTATCTAAGGAAATAAAGGAGAGTATTAAATTAAAAGCTGATGCGTTCAGAGTGGCTAAAAGTAGTGGGCGATTAGAAGATTGGGAAAAATTTAAAAATCAACAAAGAACGACGAAAAAGTTGATAAAGAAAGGAAAGATAGACTATGAAGCTAAACTAGTACTAAATATAAAAAAGGACAGTAAGAGTTTTTACAAATATATAAAGAAGAGAAGGCTGACTAGAGTGAATGTTGGACCCTTAGAGGATGAGAGGGGGGATTTAGTGGTGGGAGATGAGGAAATGGCTGAGGCCTTAAATAAGTTTTTTGCCTCGGTCTTCATGGAGGAGGACACGAATAGTTTGCTGGACCCTAAAGATAGAAGGATGGTAGGGGTTGAGGGCCTGAATGCAATTACTGTCACTAGAGAGGTAGCGCTTGATAGACTAATGGGACTGAAGGTGGACAAGTCCCCAGGACTGGATGGAATGCATCCCAGGGTTCTGAAAGAAATGGCAGAGGTGATAGTGGGTGCCTTAATAATTATTTACCAAAATTCGCTGGATGCCGGGTAAGTGCCGGAAGATTGGAAAACGGCTAATGTTACGCCGCTGTTTAAAAAAGGTAGCAGACAAAAGGCAGGGAATTATAGGCCGGTTAGTTTAACGTCTGTAGTTGGAAAAATGCTAGAATCCGTCATCAAAGAAGAAATAGCGAGGCACCTAGAAAAGAATGGTTTGATTGAGCAGTCGCAGCACGGATTCGTTAAGGGGAAGTCGTGTTTGACAGATTTATTGGATTTCTATGAGGATGTGACTAGTGTGGTAGACAGAGGGGAACCGGTGGATGTGGTGTTTTTAGATTTCCAAAAGGTGTTTGATAAGGTGCCTCATAAAAGGTTGCTACAGAATGTCAGGATGCACGGAGTTGGGGGTAAGGTGTTAGTGTGGATTGAGGATTGGCTGTCTAATAGGAAGCAGAGAGTTGTTGTCAATGGGTGCTATTCTGGTTGGCGGTTGGTGACTAGTGGAGTGCCACAGGGATCGGTGCTGGGGCCTCAACTGTTTACCATTTATATAGACGATCTGGAGGAGGGGGCTGAGTGTAGGGTGACGAAATTTGCTGATGACACGAAGGTGAGTGGAAAAGCAAATTGTGTGGAGGGTGTGGAAAGTCTGCAGAGGGATCTGGATAGGCTGAGCGAGTGGGCGAGGACCTGGCAGGTGGAGTATAGTGTTAGCAAGTTTGAGGTTATCCACTTTGGCAGAAATAATAGTAGGAGGGATTATTATTTAAAAGGCGAAAAGCTGCAGCAGGCGGCGGTGCAGAGGGACCTGGGGGTCCTTATGCACGAGTCGCAAAAACCCAGTCTGCAGGTGCAGCAGGTGGTCAAGAAGGCGAATGGAATGTTGGCCTTCATAGCGAGGGGGATAGAATATAAAAGTAGGGAGGTCTTGCTGCAACTGTACAGGGTACTGGTGAGGCTGCAGCTGGAGTACTGTGTGCAGTTTTGGTCACCGCACTTGTGCAAGGATATATTGGCCTTGGAGGGAGTGCAGAGGAGGTTCACTAGGCTGATATTGGAGATGAAGGGGTTGGACTATGAAGAGAGACTAAATAGACTGGGTCTGTACTCGTTGGAGTTTAGAAGGATGAGGGGGGATCTTATAAAGACATATAAGATAATGAAAGGGATGGATAGGATAGAGGTAGAGAGATTCTTCCTGCTTAGAAAGAATAGCAGGACTAGAGGCACAGCCTCAAGATAAGGTGGGGGGGGACAGCTTAGATCAGAGTTGAGGAGGAACTTCTTCACTCAAAGGGTGGTGAATCTCTGGAATTCTCTGCCCATTGAAGTGGTGGAGGCTACCTCGCTAAATATATTTAAGACACTGGTAGATGGGTTTTTGACAGACAAGGGAATTAAGGGTTATGGGGAGAAAGCGGGAAAGTGGAACTGAGCCACTTCAGATCAGCCATGATCTTATTGAATGGCGGGGCAGGCTCGAAGGGCTAGATGGCCTACTCCTGCTCCTATTTCTTATGTTCTTATGTATGTCCTGTTTGCGAACACAACTCTTCACTCACCTGCTGAAGGTAAATATGTAGGGATGTGGGGTAGGGCCTGGGTGGGATTGTGGTCGGTGCAGACTCGATGGGCCAAATGGCTTCCTTCTGCACTGTAGGGTTTCTATGATGATCTATGAAAGAGCAGCATTCCGAAAGCATGTGCTATCAAATAAACCTGTTGGACTTTAACCTGGTGTTGTGAGCTGATTGAGGTAGATTTGAAATGTTACTGTTGTTGGCAAGGAAATGAGGGAGCCAATTTATAAAGAGCACATCTCACTAACAACAAAAAAAAATGACCAGAACATTGTGTTTTTGATGTTGATTGAGGGATAAGTATTTACCAGAGCACTGGAGGATTTTCCCCATTCTGAATTTTAATCCTATGATCGTTTATATCTACCTGAGAAAGCTAACAGATCTTCTGTTTAACACCGCAGCTAAAAGACCACAACTCTGACAGGGCAGCATTCCCCTGGTGGTGTATGGAATGAAATGTCAGCGTAGATTACACACTCAAGCCCCTGTAGTGGGTTTTTGAATCTGCAACTTGCTGATGTGAGCCTGTCACCACTGAGTTTAGGCTAATGCCTAAAGAAGTGAAAAAGATGTGAAGATTGTAGGAGGGAAATAAAACGAGTCGAGCCTTGGAGACCATGTTGAACCTCAAGAAAAGCTTTTATTCCATATGCATGAGGGAGAGATAAACTTGGGCCTGAAATCCCAGGTTGCCTGTATGTCCTCTCTGCCCTGGTAGATCTAATACAGATTAATATATTGTTTTGCGTCACAAATGTTTACATTAACATATTAATTCCTTGAGTTGGATACAGAATGGCTCTTTTAATCTTGTTATGTATACATTGTTCAATACAACTTTGTTACTCAGTCTCTTAGGTAGTTTTGTTTACCTAATTATAATGTCAAAGAATTTTATCTATCCAACTGATTTGCACTGGTGTGTTAATTGTTAGCTCCCTCTGCTAGATGCTTGTGATTTATGGAAGACTATACCCTCCCTAGATTGTACAGAGCCTGGCTGTCTTGATGCTGGTTCTCCCATTGTTGTAATAATTTTTTGCACATCAGAAATTGATGGCATGCGTTAATCATTATCTGTTGGCAGAGTAGGCCTCGAACTGTCTGTATTAACCCTTTCCTTCCCTCTGGTGACGTCTGGCTCTCTAGGCTTACTCTATGTAGCCCTGCATGTGTAGTACTGAAATTAAATAAAATATGAACAGACATATAAATTAAAATATAAAAGATATCCCCGCTATTGCCCTACAACAAAGATTTAATTTTATATTTGCTTTATTTCTTGATTATGAAAGAAATATTGAAGTATCGGGTTAAGGTTAAGTGCACAGCATTAAAGACTGCTTAATATAAATAGTATATAATATTGGGTAGCACGGTGGCACAGTGGTTATCACTGCTGCTTCACAGCACCAGGGACCCAAGTTCAATTCCCGGCTTGGGTCACTGCCTGTGTGGAGTTTGCACATTCTCCCCATGTCTGCATGGGTTTTCTTTGGGTGCTCTGGTTTCCTCCCACACTCTAAAAATGTGCAGGTTAGGTTGATTAGCCATACTAAATTGACCCTAATGCCAAGGGATTAGTAGGGTAAGTAGGGTTATGGGGATAGGGCCTGGGTGGGATTGTGGTCAGTGCAAACTTGATGGGCCAAATGGCCTCTGTCTGCACTATAGGGATTCAATGATTCTCATATTTTCATTTACAGCTTGCTCTGCCTTCAGTGATCCAACTGTTAATAAAGTTTTTAAGATTAAATATTTACACAATCTAAATAGTGATTGCAACAGAGAGGCCATTGTAAGAAAATTTTCTTATATGGGAGTTACAGGGTGTTTCTATGTTACGCCCAGCATTAACCTACTCCTTTACGAGAGTGTAACTATTTAATGGGCTGGCTTATCTGTGTTCCAGTCTGTTTCGAGCAAATTAAAGAAATGATGGGATATGTCAGTTATTGCAGTTCAGCACAGGCTTTCCTTGTAGTCATGTACATGCTGCCCCTTAGTGTTATCATCTGCAGATATGGAGCCACCTTCCATATGTGATGGTACCCCTGAAACCTCTGCAATAAACATACGCATTACTTTATGATGCTCATTGCACTCACTCAATCCTGACTCCTAACATGTCAGAATAATTAAACCTTGTGCTATTTTTCTACATGGATGATCAAATAAATGCAAGTTACTGTGTTCTATGTTATTTACTGGTGGTTCTACAATCCTACTAATCAGTGAGGTATGCAGGGCGGTGGCTAGATTGAGATTAAGGCTGGGGCAGGTGGGGAGAAGGGAGGGTGGCTGTCCCCACCCACATTCTGCAAAGAGAAGCCCCGAATGATCACAACGCCTCCCCCTTCCTTCCAGACTCTTGATGCTTTCTTAAAAAGAACGAGCGGCCCACTCCTGTCTTGGCAGTGAAGGTAAAAATGACCCTCAATGTCTGGAGGAGAGGAGGATGAGGAAAAGGGAAAAGTCAGTAAAGAAAATATCGTGAGAAAACAAAAGCAATGAGGCAAAATTCTGATTTATAAAATATCCTTGATGCATGATAGACTTATTTTAGACGTTACTCAGAAAATCCAGGGATCTGAAGTGAAAGACTAACTATAGAAACATTTAATGAGTTTAATGAGGTTAGTGGTTTTATCAAAAGAGAGAATCATTTATAAATTAAAATTTAACATGAATCATCATACATAGAATTCTTTCTAAATGCACACCTTCCTCAATGCCTCATGTTACTTCAAAACAAACAGCAATGAAAACCAGAAGAATGTTCCCCTTTTTCCTCAAAATGTTGGCTCAGGTGAGAAAAGCAATGTGTAGCTCGCCAGCTGCACAGCCGGCTTTTCCCACCATATTGTCCAGCACTTAGGAAAAAACTTCTGGAGGCCTGTCCCATGCTGTCACTCTGGAGCTCCTGGCCTGAAAAAGCCAGCAACGTTAGGTTTCCAGAAACAGCAATCGATCCTCAAGTAAAAACACTCCCCCCACCACCCTGACATACACACACAGGGCACTGCCCCCATGGACATAGGGAATTCCCCCAATAGAACTCCCCAGAGCCAACCCTTGACATTGCCCCTGCCATGGACACCTGGTACTACAGTGCCAGAGGGTAGTGCCAGGAGCTGTACCAGAATGCCATTGGACAGTGCCAGGGTACTGGTCCAGGCATGTCCCTCACAGCACCCCCCCACCCCACCCCATCCCCAACTTGGTAGGTTCCCTTTACCTGTTTCACATTTTTAAAACGTCACAGCAGTGAGGGGGGGAGATCAGGGTAGGGGTCTGGCTCACACTAAATTCCCGCCATCTCTCTGAGTCAGTACATATGAATATGTCCAGCACTCCTCAATGCTGACTTGCAGAGTTTACACTTACTCCTTGACTAATTGGGCTTCATAAATTCTGCTGTTTGTTCATCATACTTAACAGACAGCTGGTTCATACAAAGAACAAAGAACAAAAACAGCCCGGGAAACAGGCCCTTCGGCCCAACGAGCCCGCGCTGCCATCTGAACACCACCAGTCCCCCCCCTCCACCCATGACCCTTGTCTAACGTTTTATGGCCATCCACACTGAGGGAAACTAATTTAGGGACAATTTATTAGTCCCTAAATTATATCGGTTTTAACGCTACCTAAAAGCCCTAACACTTCTTCCCTCATAATTGATAGATTGTTCAATTGGTCTACCGCTCCCTCGATGGCCGTACTAGACATCAAGCCCCTCTCCTTCGTGAATACTGACGCAAAGTATTCATTCAGGATCTCCCCCATTCCCTCTACCTCTAAGCACAATTCCCCTCGTCTGTCCCTGAGAGGACCGATTTTACCCCTAGCCACCCTTTTGCTCTTAAGATAGGAGTAAAACGCCTTTGGATTCTCCTTAATCCTACCTGCCAAAGCCATCTCATGCCCCCTCTTTGCTCTCCTAACTCCCCGTTTGAGATCCCTCCTACTCTCTCTGTAATCCCCCAACGCTCTCTCTGTTCCCAGCTGCTTAGACCTGACATATGCCTCTTATTTCTTCCTAACCAAGTCTTCTATATCTCTAGTAATCCACAGCTGTCTAATCCTACCTTTCCCATCCTTTCTCCTAACCGGCACATGCCTTTCCTGCACCCTTTGCAGTTTTCCCTTGAAAGACTCCCACATGCCTAACGTGGTCTTGCCTTCCAACAGCCTATCCCAGTCTGTATCCCTAAGCTCCTGCCTAAGCCGGCTGTATCTAGCCTTCCCCCAATTTAGCACCCTCCCCTTAGGACAGCTCTCGTCTTTTTCCATTCGTATCCTAAAGTAGATGGAGTTGTGGTCGCTATTAGCCACATGTTCGCCTACTGCAACCTCAACCACCTGACCCGGCTCATTGTCCAGAACTAAATCCAGTATGGCCCCCTCTCTAGTCGGGCTACCTACGTACTGCTGCAAGGATCCTTCCAATACACATCTTATGAATTCCTCCCCATCCGAACCCCCAGCTCTAGGCACCTTCCAATCCACCCCAGGGAGATTAAAATCTCCCACTACAACAACCCTGTTCTTCCTACGCTTATCCAAAATGTCCCTACATATACCCTCTTCCACTGCCTGCGGGCTGTCGGGCGGCCTATAGTACACTCCTAGCATAGTAATGGCCCCCTTCCTATTCCTCAACTCCACCCATAAAGACTCAATGTCCAACCCCTCCATGTTATCCTCCCTCTGCACTGCTGTGATGTGCTCCCTAACTAAGAGCGTCACTCCCCCTCCTCTTTTCAAACCTCTCCTATGTTTCTATTGCTGCTCAGTCGCCTCTATTCTTGTTCACCCATTTGAATCCTTGCTGTCATGTGGGTTACTACCCTCATAATTCAGGCTCAGGTGGGAGGTCTGAGAATATATGTGACTTTTGGGGTTTGACTTTGGAGCAAATTTTAGTACCTTCTTATCGAGCCCACCCAGGATGCCAAATATTGTCTGGAGATTTTACACACTTCAAAGAACAAAGAACAAAAACAGCCCAGGAAACAGGCCCTTCGGCCCAACGAGCCCACGCCGCCATTTTAATATTACCAGTCCCCCCCTCCACCCATGACCCTTATCTATTGTTTTTAATGGCAATCCACATTGAGGGAAACTAATTTAGGGACAATTTATTACTTCCAATCAGCCTAATAGCACATCTTTGGGGTGTGGGAAGAAACTGGAGCACCCAGAGAAAACCCACGCAAGCACGGGGAGAATGCGCAAACTCCCACAGACACCAGCCCAAATCCATGTGTCTGCACAGCAATCAGCGATAGTCACTGAGCTGTCGTGTTGCCCAGCATCTGATCCAGTTTAAGGACACACTAATGACATGAAGCAATAGGCCAATCTCGAACATTCAAGAGCAGCCCAAGTACGACCCATCACGTGTATGCCCCTCGTTGGACAACAAGGCGGACCGACTTAAAACCTGTAAATTAAAAGAGAAAAAACATTAATATCATTCCTTTTACATTACCAGGGACGTCCCACTGCTAATGAACTTTACTTAAAACAATCTCCTATATCCTCCCATCTCCAACCCACTCATGTGCCTGTCTAAGTAACTCAAACAACTCCAGCGTGCCTGTCTCCACCACCTTACTTGGCAGAGCATTCCATACCCCCACTACCCTCTGTGTGAAAAACCTCCTTCTAATATCCGTGTTATACCTCTCCCCCCTCACCTTAGGCCCGTGGCCCCTTGTACTGTGTGTCTCTAACATAGAGTAAACAGAGGTAAGCTATTTCCTATCTATACCCTTCATAATCTTATATACCTCTATTAGATCCCCCCTCAGTCGCTGTCTTTCAAGGGAAAACAGCCCCAGTTTGCTCAATCTTTCCTCATAACCCAGTCCTTCCATACCAGGCAACATCCTGGTAAACCTCCTCTGCACTCTCTCCAGTGTCTCCATGTCCTTCCGGTAGTAAGGCGACCAGAACTGGACGCAGTACTCCAAATGCGGCCTAACGAACGTTCTGTACAACTGCAACATTAGACTCCAGCTCTTATATTCTATACCCCTTCCTATAAAGGCTAACACACCATAGGCTTTCTTCACCACACTCTCCACTTGTACTGCCACCTTCAAAGACTTGTGCACTTGCACCCCCAGGTCTCGCTGTGTTTCTATACTCCTTACGGGCTTACCCTTTATCATATAATTCCCCCCTACATTATTCCTGCCAAAATGCATCACCTCACATTTATCAGGATTAAACTCCATTTGCCATGTATCTGCCCAATATACCAGCCTATCAATATCCCGTTGTATTGCCAGACACTGCTCGTCAATCCAGCCATCTTGGTGTCATCAGCAAATTTACTGATCACACCACTTAATCCCTCTTCCAAGTCATTTATATACACTACAAAGAGAAGAGGTCCCAGTACTGAGCCCTGCGGCACACCACTAGTGACAGACCTCCAGCTAGAAAAAGACCCCTCCACTACTACTCTCTGTGTCCTCTTAGCAAGCCAGTTCTCCACCCATCTAGATACCCAGCCTCGTATCCCATAAGCCTTAATCTTTTCAACCAATCTTTTCAAAATGGGTTTTCAGTCCTGGAGGCTACAGTTGAGGAAGCATCAACTGGGGATAGCCAAAGGGAGCAGGACTCTGGGGTGAGCCTATTGTAAAAGCTCAGGTGTCTAGGGGATGCAAGAGATTGGGCCTCGTGATTGGGGACTCTACAGTTACGGGGACGGATAGGAGAGTTGGTAGTAAGGGTAGGGACTCAGGGCTGGTGTGTTGCCTACCAGGGGCTGGGGTCCGGGATGTGTCAGAGAGGATATTCAAGACTCTTAGGGGAGAGGGTGATCAACCCCAAGTTATAATTCATGTGGGGACTCATGACATAGGGAGGCTAAGGGAAGGGGATATTAAGCAGAGTTTCATGGAGTTGGGATGGAAACTAAAGGCCAAGTCAAACAGAGTGGTTATCTCTGGACTCTTGCCTGTGCCACGGGATAGTTTAGAGAGGAATAGGGAGAGGGAAAGTTTGAACTTGTGGCTGAGGGGATGGTGCAGGAGGGAGGGGTTTAATTACTTGAGCAATTGGGGCTCATTCTGGGGAAGGTGGGATCTCTATAAGAGTGATGATATACATCTGAACCAGAGGGGAACAAATATCCTGGGGGGTAAATTTGTGAAGGCTATGCGGAGTGGTTTAAACTGATTCAGAGGGGGGGTGGGATCCTGGGTAGAGGGGGTGAAAGTGAGGGGGGCAAAGAAGGGGATGGCATTGCACGGCATTGTGGGGGTGGGGCGGAGCGAGGTTTGAAATGTATATACTTTAACGCGAGGAGTATTCGCAATAAAGTGGATGAACTTGCAGCGTGGACCAGTACCTGGGACTTTGATGTTGTGGCCATTTCAGAGACGTGGATAGAGCAGGGTCAGGAATGGATGTTGCAGGTGCCGGGGTACAAGTGCTTTAGTCGGAGTAGAGAAGGAGGTAGAAGGGGGGGTGGAGTAGCATTATTGGTCAAGGACTATATCACAGTGTCAGAGAGGAAGTTTAATGAGGACTTGTCTGTTGAGGTAGTATGGGCAGAAATTAGAAATAGGAGAGGAGAGGTCACCCTGTTGGGAGTCTTTTATAGACCTCCAAAAAGTTCTAGAGAGGTTGAGGAAAGGATTGCAGAGACGATCCTGGTTAGGAGTGAAAGTAATAGGGTAATTGTTATGGGGGACTTTAACTTTACTAATATTGATTGGAATTGCTATAGCTCTAGCTCGTTAGAGGGGTCAGTTTTTGTTCAAAGTGTGCAGGAAGGTTTTTTGACTCAATATGTAGATAGGCCAACTAGAGGTGAGGCTATATTGGACTTGGTGCTGGGAAATGAGCCAGACCAGGTGCTAGACTTGGAAGTTGGTGTGCATTTTGGTGATAGTGACCACAATTCGGTTACGTTCACCTTAGTGATGGAAAGGGATAGGCATGAACCTCGGGTCAGTAGTTTTAGCTGGGGGAAGGGTAATTATGAGGCCATTAGGAGAGAATTAGGAAGCATTGGTTGGACTAGGAGATTACAGGGACTAGGAACGTCTGAAATGTGGAGTTTTTTCAAGGAGCAGCTACTGCGGGTCTGTGATAGGTATGTCCCTGTCAGGCAAGGAGGAATTGGTAGGGCTAGGGAACCGTGGTGCACAAAAAAAGTTGATTTGTTGGTTAGGAAGAAGAAGGAGGCTTATGTTCGGATGAGGCTTGAGGGCTCGGGTAGTGCAGTAGAAAGCTTTAGATTGGCTAGGAGGGAGTTGAAGAGGGAGTTAAGAAGGGCTAGAAGAGGGCATGAGATGACTTTGGCTGATAGGATTAAGGAGAATCCTAAGGCGTTCTATAGGTATGTCAAGAACAGAAGGTTGGTTAGGGCAAGATTAGGGCCAGTTACAGACAGTAGGGGGAAGTTGTGTGTGGAACCGGAAGAGATTGGAGAGGCATTGAACCATTATTTCTCTTCGGTGTTCACGCAGGACGATATGAATGTAGCTGAGGAGGTCACTGGGGTGAAGGGGTGTAAAATAGAAAGTATTGCAGTTGATACAGAGGATGTGTTGGATATTCTAGAAGGGTTAAAAATAGATAAGTCCCCTGGTCCAGACGGGATTTACCCTAGGATTCTATGGGAGGCAAGAGAGGTGATTGCAGAGCCACTGGCTCTGATCTTCAGGTCGTCGTTGGTCTCTGGTATAGTACCGGAAGATTGGAGGACAGCGAATGTTGTCCCATTGTTTAAGAAGGGGAACAGAGACTTCCCTGGGAATTATAGACCAGTGAGTCTTACTTCTGTAGTGGGCAAGATTTTAGAAAGAATTATTAGGGATAGGATTTATAGTTATTTGGAGAGTAATGAATTGATTAGAGATAGTCAGCATGGTTTTGTAGCGGGAAGGTCGTGCCTTACTAACCTTATTGAGTTCTTTGAGAAGGTGACCAAAGAGGTGGATGGGGGTAAGGCAGTAGACGTGGTATATATGGATTTTAGTAAGGCGTTTGATAAGGTTCACCATGGTATGCTTCTGCAGAAAATGCAGATGTATGGGATTGGTGGTAATTTAGGTACTTGGATCAGGAATTGGTTAGCAGATAGGAGACAGAGGGTGGTGGTTGATGGTAATTATTCATCATGGAGTTCGGTTACAAGTGGTGTGCCTCAGGGATCTGTTTTGGGGCCACTGCTGTTTGTAATCTTTATTAATGATCTGGATGAGGGTATAGTTGGGTGGATTAGTAAGTTTGCTGATGACACCAAAGTCGGAGGTGTGGTAGATTATGAGGAAGGGTGTCGAAGTTTGCAGGGTGACTTGGACAGGTTGCAGAGCTGGGCTGCGAGGTGGCGGATGGAGTTTAATGCGGAGAAGTGTGAGGTAATCCATTTCGGTAGGAATAACAGATGTGTTGAGTATAGGGCTAACGGGAGGACTTTGAATAGAGTGGAGGAGCAGAGGGATCTAGGTGTATGTGTACATAGATCCCTGAAAGTAGGGAATCAAGTAGATAAGGTTGTTAAGAAGGCATACAGTGTCTTGGCGTTTATTGGTAGGGGGATTGAATTTAGGAGTCGCAGCGTCATGTTGCAACTGTACACAACTCTGGTGCGGCCGCACTTGGAGTACTGTGTGCAGTTCTGGTCCCCACATTACAGGAAGGATGTGGAGGCTTTGGAGAGGGTGCAGAGGAGGTTTACCAGGATGTTGCCTGGTATGCAGGGGAGGTCCTATGAGGAGAGACTGAGGGATTTGGGGTTGTTTTCACTGGAAAGAAGGCGGCTAAGAGGGGATCTTATAGAAACATATAAGATGATTAGAGGTTTAGATAGGGTGGATGGTGATAGCCTGTTTCCTCGGATGGAGAAAGCTAGCACGAGGGGGCATGGCTTTAAATTAAGGGGGGGTAGTTATAGGACGGATGTCAGGGGCAGGTTCTTTACCCAGAGGGTGGTGAGGGACTGGAATGCCCTGCCTGCTGCAGTTGTAAATGCGCCTAGTTTGGGGGCGTTTAAGAGATTGGTGGATAGGTTTATGGACGAAAAGGGATTGGTTTAGATTAGTGGGTCAATGTTTTTTTTTAAAAATAAGACTGGTCGGCGCAACATTGTGGGCCGAAGGGCCTGTTCCGCGCTGTAATGTTCTATGTTCTATGTTCTATGTTCAACCTACCATGAGGGACTTGGTCAAATGCCTTACTGAAATCCATATAGACGACATCAACAGCTCGTCCTTCGTCGACTGTTTTTGTAACCTCCTCAAAAAATTCTACCAGATTCGTAAGGCAAGACTTCCCCTTTACAAAGCCATGCTGCGTATCCTTAATCAGATCGCAACGCTCTAAGTGCTCATACATCCTATCCCTAAGAATCCTCTCCATCAACTTGCCTACCACTGACGTCAAACTCACCGGCCTATAGTTACCCGGATTAACCCTCCTACCCTTTTTAAACAACGGTACCACGTTTGCTATCCTCCGGTCCTCTGGGACCTCACCTGTGTCCAAAGAAGAGACAAAGATTTGCGTCAGAGGCCCAGCAATTTCATCTCTCGCCTCCCTAAGCAGCCTAGGATAAATGCCATCAGGCCCCGGAGATATATCAGTTTTAATGCTACCTCAAACCCTAACACTTCTTCCCTCATAATGGATAGTTCCTTCAATTGGTCTACAGCTCCCTCGTTGACCGTGCCAGACATCAAGCCCCGCTCCTTCGTGAATACCGATGCAAAGTATTAATTCAGGATCTCCCCCATTCCCTCAGACTCTAAGCACAATTCCCCTCGTCTGTCCCTGAGGGGACCGATTTTTCCCCTAGCCACTCTTTTGCTCCTAATATAAGAGTAAAACGCCTTTGAATTTTCCTTAATCCTACCCGCCAAAGCCATTTCATGCCCCCTTTTTGCCCTCCTAACTAAGAAACATAAGAAACAGGAGCAGGAGTAGGCCATTTAGCCCCTCGAGCCTGCCCCGCCATTCAACAAGATCATGGCTGATCTGAAGTGTCTCAGTTCCACTTTCCCGCTTTCTCCCCATAACCCTTAATCCCCTTGTCTACCAAAAACCTATCTACCCGTGTCTTAAATATATTTAGCGAGGTAGCCTCCACCACTTCAATGGGCAGAGAATTCCAGAGATTCACCACCCTTTGAGTGAAGAAATTCCTCCTCAACTCCATTCTAAACTGCACCCCCCTTATCTTGAGGCTGTGCCCTCTAGTCCTGCTGTCCTTTCTGAGCGGGAAGAACCTCTCAACCTCTACCCTATCCATCCCCTTCATCATCTTATACGTCTCAATACGATTCCCCCCTCATCCTTCTAAACTTCAACGAGTACAAGCCCAGTTTATTCAGCCTCTCCTCATAGCTCAACCCCCTCAACTCTGGTATCAGCCTAGTGGACCTCCTCTGCACTCCCTCCAAGGCCAAAATATCCTTGCGCAAGTATGGTGACCAAAACTGCACACAGTACTCCAGCTGCGGCCTCACCAGTGCCCTGTACAGTTGCAGCAAGACCTCCCTACTTTTATATTCAATCCCCCTTGCTATGAAGGCCAGCATCCCATTTGCCTTCCTGATCACCTGCTGCTCCTGAAGACTGGGTTTTTGCGACTCATGCACAAGGACCCCCAGGTCCCTCTGCACCGTAGCATGTTGCAGCTTCTTGCCCTTTAAATAGTAGTCCCTCCTCCAATTATTCCTGCCAAAGTGGACAACCTCACACTTGCCAACATTGTATTCCATCTGCCAGGTCCTCGCCCACTCACTCAGCCTATCTAGATCCCTCTGCAGACTCTCCACACCCTCCGCACAATTTGCTTTTCCACTTATCTTTGTGTTATCAGCAAATTTCGACACTCTACAGTCAGCTCCCTCCTCCAGATCTATATAAATGGTAAATAGCTGAGGCCCCAGCACCGATCCCTGGGGCACTCCACTAGTCACCAACCGCCAATCCGAATAACACCCATTGACTCCTACTCTCTGTCTCCTATTTGACAGCCAATCCTCTATCCACGCTAACACCTTGCCCCCAACTCCATGCCCCCTGACCTTCTGTAACAACCTTTTGTGCGGCACCTTATCAAACACCTTCTGAAAATCAAGAAACACCACATCCACCGGTTCCCCTCTGTCCACCACACTAGTCACATCCTCATAGAAATCCAATAAATTCGTCAGACACGACTTCCCCTTAACGAATCCGTGCTGCATCTGCTCTATCAAACAATTCTTCTCAAGGTGCCTCGCTATTTCTTCTTTGATGACGGATTCAAGCATTTTTCCAACTACAGACGTTAAACTAACTGGCCTATAATTCCCTGCCTTTTGCCTGCTACCCTTTTTAAACAGCGGCGTAACATTAGCCGTTTTCCAATCTTCCGGCACTTCCCCGGAATCCAGCGAGGTTTGGAAAATAATCACTAAGGCGTCTACTATCACCTCTGCCATTTCCTTCAGAACCTTGGGATGCATTCCATCCGGTCCTGGGGACTTGTCCACCATCAGTCCCGCTAGTTGATCAAGCACCACCTCTCTAGTGACAGTAATCGTATTCAGGCCCTCAACTCCTACCATCCTTCTATCTTTAATACCCAGCAAACTATTCGCGTCCTCCTCCGTGAAGACTGAAGCAAAAAACTTATTTAAGGCCTCAGCCATTTCCTCATCTCCCACCACTAAATCCCCCCTCTCATCCTCTAAGGGTCCAACATTCACTCTAGCCAGCCTCCTCTTCTTTATATATTTATAAAAACTCTTACTGTCCTTTTTTATATTTAGTGCTAGTTTAGCTTCATAGTCTATCCTTCCTTTCTTTGTCAACTTCGTCATTCTTTGTTGATTTTTAAACCTCTCCCAATCCTCTACTCGCCCACTACTTTTAGCCACTCTAAACGCATCAGCTTTTAGTTTAATACTCTCCTTTATTTCCTTCATTAACCACAGCTGATTATCCCTTCTCCTACGATCCTTCTTTACCATTGGAATAAATTTCTGCTGAGCACCAAGAAAGATCTCCTTAAAGATCCTCCACTGTTCCTCAGCAGTCCTACCGACCAATCCGCGCCCCCAATCTACATTTGCCAATTCCTCTCTCATCCTATCATACTCCCCTCTGTTCAAACAGAGGACACAGGTCCGGGATCCTACTTTCTCATCCTCCATCTGCATCAGAAACTCCACCATACAATGATCACAAGAGGATCCCTCACAACAAGGTCCCTAATTCTACCTGCCTCATTACATAACACCAGACCTAAGATAGCTCGCTCCCTCGTTGGTTCCAGCACACACTGTTCAAGGAAACTATCCCGACAGCATTCCAAGAACTCTTCCTCAAGCCCACCGCGTCCAACATGGGTCAACCAATCAATATGTAGATTGAAATCCCCCATAATTATCGCCGTTCCATTTCTGCACGCATCATTTATTTGCATGTTTATATCCCGCCTCACCTCCAAGTTATTATTTGGGGGCCTATAGACCACACCCACCAGCGTCTTCCTCCCCTTACTGTTCCTTATCTCCACCCACAACGATTCCATGTCCTGCTCTTTGGCTCCAATATCATCCCTTGCTACCACCCTGATGCTATCCTTAATCAGCAGAGCTATGCCCCCCCCTTTCCTCCCGCCTATCCTTCCTAAACACTTGACACCCCTGGACATTCAGCTCCCAGTCCCTGTCACCTTGCAGCCACGTCTCTGTAATGGCCACCAGATCATATCCATTTGTGCTGATCTGTGCCACCAGCTCATCCATTTTATTCCGAATGCTTCGTGCATTTAGATAAAGTGTCTTTATCCCAGCCTTTATCTGGACCCTATTTGAAGGAACATTACCAACCTTTCTCATGCCCCCTTCTCCCTTTATTATTGGGACATCCTTGACCTCTTCCCGTACCTGTACCCTCTCTTTTACTTTAGACCCTGTAATTTCACCTACCCTCGCACCCTCCCCCCCCCCTAATTAGTTTAAAGCCCTATCTACAGTCCAAGTTATACGATTCGCCAGGACTCTGGTCCCAGCACGGTTTAGACCAACACCATCCCATCCGAACAGGTCCCACCTACCCCAATACTGGTGCCAATGCCCCATAAATTCAAAACCATTCCTCCCACACCAATCCCTGAGCCACCCATTCATCTCTTTAATCCTATCTACCCTACGCCCATCTGCACACGGTTCAGGTAGTAATCCAGAGATAACCACCTTGTCGGTTCTGCTTTTTAATTCCATTCCCAGCTTTTCATACTCCCTCTCCAGATCCTTAGTCCCCAATTTGCCTATGTCGTTGGCACCCACATGTACCACAACAACTGGATTCTCACCCTCCCACTCCAGGTTCCTCTGCAGCCCAGATGAAACATCCTGGACCCAAGCACCAGGCAGACAACACACCCTTCTGTGTTCTTTATCATTGTGACAAAGGACAGTGTCAATACCCCTAACCACACTATCCCCAATTACCACTAATTCCTCTTTACTTCTTTGTCTTTGTCCTGTGTCTGCATCACTGTACTGTGGGCAGTTTGCTTGTCAACCTTACAGCCCTCATTCTTGTCCCCACTGGGAGCAAGAACCTCAAACCTGTTGTGTAGATTGAGAGGTTGAGGCATTTGGGTCCCCCCCTTCTTCCTCCTCACTCCCCCCCCCCCTCCTTCCCCCAGCAGCCCCCTCTTGTTCCTGACCCTTAGAGTGAGCCAGTCCAGGGGGTGTGGATGTCTCTTGCACCCCATTGACAATGGCACCCTCTCTCCCCCTGATGAGCCTCAGTGTCTGTAGCTCAGAGGCCAGCTCACCTACTTTGAGCTGGAGCTCCTCCAGCAACCTGCACTTACTGCAGACATGGTCACTGGGAAGGGCCTTGGGGTCCACCAGCTCCCACATCATACAGAAACCACACATCACATGCCCCTCCATCACACTGTCTTAGTAATTTCTGAACACAGTTAACAAGTCAAACTCACCTGGCCCTTTTCTCCCAAGCCCTTTGATCCTAAGCCCTTTGATCCTAAGCCCTTACAGCCCACTCTGCTTCCCTCTCACTCCGCTGCCCGCTGTCTACAGCAGGCCTCCTTTTAAACCTAGTGCGGTTTAAAAAAAAATCCCTTCCCACAAATCCCCGCAGCCCACTACCTTTGTAGTTTTAAAATCTGAAAACGTTACTGAGCCTGCGAAAATGTTTTTTTAAAGGTAATCTCTTACCTTACTCTGAGTGACCTTCACTCCGCCCGCTCCAGCTAACTCCCCTTTTGAGATCCCTCCTACTCTCTCTGTACTCCTCCAACGCTCTCTCTGTTCCCAGTTGCTTAGACCTGACATACGCCTCTCGTTTCTCCCTGACCAGGTCTTCTATATCTCTAGTAATCCACGGCTCTCTAATCCTACCTTTCCCATCCTTCCTCCTAACCGGCACATGCCTTTCCTGCACCCATTACAGTTTTCCCTTGAAAGACTCCCACATGCCTAACGTGGTCTTGCCTTCCAACAGCCTATCCCAGTCTGTTTCCCTAAGCTCCTGCCTAATCCGGCTGTATCTAGCCTTCCCCCAGTTTAGCACCCTCCCCTTAGGACAGCACTCATCTTTTTCCATTCATATCCTAAAGTAGACGGAGTTGTGGTCACTATTAGCCACATGTTCACCTACTGCAACCTCAACCACCTGACCCGGCTCATTGCCCAGAACTAAATCCAGTATAGCCCCATCTCTAGTCAGGCTATCTACATACTGCTCCAAGGACCCTTCCAATTCACATCTTACGAATTCCTCCCCGTACAAACCCCCAGCTCTAGGCACCTTCCAATCTACCCCAGGGAAATTAAAATCTCCTACTACAACAACCCTGTTCTTCCTACACTTGTCCAAAATGTCTCTACATATACCCTCTTCCACTGCCCACGGGCTGTCAGGCAGCCTGTAGTACACTCCTAGTACAGTAATGGCCCCCTTCCTATTCCTCAACTCCACCCACAGAGACTCAATTTCCAACCCCTCTATGTTATCCTCCCTCTGCACCGCTGTGATGTGCTCCCTAACTAACAGCACCACTCCCCCTATTCATTATTGCTTCGTTCTTCCTGACTAAAAATAAATCTTCCAGCCTCAGCTCCAATTGCCTAACCCGGGCCCTCAATCGCTGCAACTCCAGACATTTGGTGCAGATGTGGACTTTCCGGAGATGTGGTGTCTCCAGGAACTCCCACATATTGCACCTAACGCAGCTGACGCGTCTCCCCAAGGACCCTGCCATTTATTTGACCACCCTTAGAATTATGGACACAGAAGGAAAAATTGGACCAGTAACTCACCTTGCCTAAGCCTGCTCTCGCCTAAGCCCTGTGAGCCAAAGCCCTTGCAGCACTCACTCTGCATCCCCTCACTCCACTGCCCGCTCCCGACGCTGCCCACTGTCTATTGCGGCCTTCTTTTTGTACTCCCGCGCTCCCTTCCCGACTGTCCCCCCACCTATCTCCCGCTATGGAACGCGAAAACAAACAAAAACCCCACGAACCAGCAATACACTAAAGAATTAAAGTAAATCACAAGTTCAAGACTCACCAGCCACCAGTACACTGCTCCAGAGAACAATGAGTTTACTATAACTCTTTTACCAAGATGCTCTTTCTTGTGCGATAAGCAGAGGACAGTCGACTCATGATTATACTGTGTTGGCTTGTTCTAATCCCCATCAGGCCTGGCTGCTCTGGCTGTTGGCTTCCTGGTCACAAAATGGATCCTGAGCTGCAGGCTACCCACCACTTTTCCACACTGTCCTCTTCCCAGTTCACAATGCTCCCAAGTTTCGTGTCATCTGCAAGTTTTGAAACATCCATTAAGTACTTCTCCAAGTTTCTTGTCGCTCAGCCAATTTTACATCAAAGTTGCTACTATTCCTCTGGTAACTATTGTACAGCGTGCTATCAAACTCCTTTTGGAAATCCATGTACACCACATCCACGGCATTGGCCTCATCAATCCTTTATGTAATCTTTCCAAAAAACTCCAGTTAATTAAATGCAATATTCACAAAGGAAATAAAAATCTGTTGATTCATTCGAATAGGCTGCATAAATAAAATAAATACTTCTGCACTACTTGATTTAAGCATGATTCATTTGTCTGGCTTGATAACAAAAATCAAATGTACATAACAACAGCAATAACCTAAATTTCCATTGAACTCATTATACGAGATCAATTTTTATTGCACTCCCAACATCAGCATTGAAGTCTGCATTAAAGTTCCACAGTTAATTAGTCATTGTAGAAAGGTAGATAACACCTCAAGTTAGTTAATATTTACCAATTTGCAAGGCAAAACAATGCATCTTGTTTACCCTTTTTGAATGCTTTGGTTTTAAAAAGCTTCTGAGGTGACCAAGGCGTAGTCTTAAGCTGCAATGTTGGTTTTGCACAATAAGTAGTCTCACAATACCAGGTTAAAGTCCAAAGGCTTATTTGATAACATGAGCTTTCAGAGCGTTGCCCCTTCATCAGGCGAGTGAAGAGTTCAGTTCACAAACAGGGCAAACTCAATTAATGGTTGGAATGCGAGTCTTAACAGGTAATCAAGTCTTTACAGGTGCAAACAATGTGATTGGAGAGAGAGTTAAGCACAGGTTAAAGAAGTGTGAATTGTCCCAAGCCGGGACAGTTAGTGAGATTTTGCAAATCCAGGCAAGTCATGGGGGTTACAGATAGTGTGACATAAACCCAAGATCCCGGTTGAGGCCGTCTTTATGTGTGCGGAAGTTGGCTATCAGTTTCTGCTCAGTGGTTGTTGTACGTCATGAAGGCCATCTTAGAAAATGCTTACCTGAAGATCAGAGGCTGTATGCCCTTGACTGCTGAAGTGTTCCCTAACAGGAAGGGAACACTCCTGCCTGGTGATTGTTGAGTGGTGTCCATTCATCCGTTGTCATAGCGCCTGCATGGTTTCGCCAATGTACCATGCCAATGTAACATGTCATCAATGAAGATGAACATCTCATCAAGGCCATCCCCACACTTCCACTACTTACCTTCAAACAACCATGTAACCTCAAACAGAGAGCACTGTACACAGCAAACTACCCAGCCTTCAGGAGCACAGTGACCACGACACCACAAAACTCTGCCACAGCAACCTACCAGATAATCGTACCAGATAATCGACACAGATGCTATCATCTCATGTGAGAACACCACCCACCAGGTATACAGTACATACTCTTGTGACTCAGCCAACATGGTCTACCTGATACACAGTAAGAAATCTGACAACACCAGGCTTCAGTCCAACTGATTTATTTGATAGTAAATTCACATGCTTGGCTTACGTTTCTTAAAAGTTTCTTACTGTGTTTACCCCAGTCCAACGCCGGCATCTCCACGTCATACCTGATACACTACAGGAAAGGATGTCCTGAGACATGATACATTGGTGAAACCATGCATAAGCTATGATAACGGATGAATGGACGCCACTCAACAATCACCATAGCAGTGTTCCCTTCCTGTCAGGGAATACTTCAACAGTCACGGCATTCAGCCTCTGATCTTCAGGTAAGCATTTTCCAAGGTGGCCTTCACGACTCACAACAATGCAGAATCACTGCGCAGAAATTGATAGCCAAGTTCCGCACACATGAGGACGGCATCAATCAGGATCTTGTGTTCATGTCACACTAACTGTAACCCCCACGACTTGCCTGGGTTTGCAAAATCTCACTAAGAATGTAAGAACTAGGAGAAGGAGTAGGCCATCTGGCCCCTCAGATCTGCTCTGCCATTCATTAAGATCATGACTGATCTTTTTGTGAACTCAGCTCTACTGACCATAACCCTCAATTCTTTTACTGTTCAAACAATTATCTATCCTTGCCTTAAAAACGGTCAATGAGATAGCCTCAACTGCTTCACTCGGCAGGGAATTCCACAGATTCACAACTCTTTGTGTAAAGAGGTTCCTCCTCTACTCAGTCTTTAATCTGTTTCCCATTATTTTGAGGCCATGTCCTCTAGTTCTAGTTTCACCCGCCAGTGGAAACAACTTCCCTGCTTCCATCTTATCTATTCCCTTCATAATTTTATATGTTTCTATAAGATCTCCCCTCATTCTTTTGAATTTCAATGAGTATAGCCCCAGTCTACTCAATGTCTCCTCATAAGCCAACCCTCTCAACTCCAGAATCAATCTAGTGAATCTCCTCTGCACCCTCTCCACTGCCACTAACTGTCCTGGCTGGAGACAATTCGCACCTCTTTAACGTGCTTTACCCTCTCTCCACTCACATTGTGTGCACCTGTAAAGACTTGATCACCTGTTAAGATTTGCATTCCAACCATTATCTTGTAATTGAGTTTGTGTCTATATATGCTCTGTTTACGAACTCTTCACTTACCTGATGAAGGGGCAGTGCTCCGTAAGCTCATGGTACCAAATATACCTGTTGGACTTTAACCTGATGTTATGAGACTACTTACTGTGTTTACCCCAGTCCAAAGCCAGCAACGCCACATGATGCTAATTTTGCACACACATTTTGTGCAAGATGTCACTTTGGAAAAGTTGCTGAAACGTGGGCAAGAAATAGTCACTGGAGAATCACATCGGGTCTGATTGACAATTAAATTGCTTGCTAGAGCTTATTAAGAGGCTGCATGTGGTTTTGGTGGGTAACGCATCAATCAATCATCTCTCCTAACAACTGTCATCCAGTTGGGTGGGACAGCATTCACCTTGTTCTTTTCTTATCAATCTAATTGTAGCCTAAGAACTTTTTGCAACATCCTCTCTTCCTATTCCTGTGCTGTTAACTCTGGTGCCCCCAGAGATCTATCCTATCTAGCCCCCTCCTCCTTCACATCTGCTTGCTGTCCCTCGATGACTGCACCCAAAAGCACAGCAATAGTTTTCACATGCATGCCGACACTCAGTTCTACTTCACCCCCTTTCTCAACTCTTCCACCGTTGCTAAAATTATCAAGAGATCTCATCGGACAGCTAGTACTGAATAAGCAGAAATTTCCTCCAAATAAATATTGGAAAGTCACCCATAAAACTCAGTTTCCTCGCAACTGACTCCATGCCACTCCCTGGAATGATCAGAGACTAAAGCAGACATTTTGCAACCATGGTATCATAATTTGAGCCCGGGCTGAGCTCCTGGCCACATATCCATGCCATCACCAAGACAGATTCTAGCACCCACAGCAATTTGGTTTTGCTTGTTCACATCACTTGACTTAACTCCTGGGTAACCTCATCTGCTACTGAAACACTCATCAATGTCTGTTACCACTTTGCCAATATTCCAAAGCACTACTTGTTGGTCTCCCACACTCTGTTGGATATGGGCAAGTGCAGGAAAATGGAATTAGTGCTCATTTTGTGGAAGATATTGTCTGCGCAGACTTGACGGGCCAAAGAGCCTTTTCTGCAGTATGACTCTATGGCCTGAATTTTACTATCCTGCCCACCATGGGAATCGGACCGGGCGAGAGGCGAGCCATGGAACCTCAGCAGACCTTGGGGGAGATTTTACGGTTTTAGGACGAGCAAGGCTGTAAAAATCCCACCCAAGACTCTATGATTTTACATCCTACCCTTAGTAAACTTCTGGTCATCACACTGTTGCCCATGTCTTAACTTGTTCACTGACCTACATTCCTCACATCAACCAATGCCCTGATTTTAAAATTCTCATCACTGATTTCAAATCCTCAGTGCCCTCGCCCCTACCTGTCTCTGTAATCATCTCCTGCATACCACATTCCAAAGTAATTACACTCATCTAATTCTAGTATCTTGAGAATGCCTGAGTTTAATCGCTCCAGCAGTAATGGCTGTGCCTTCAGCTGCCTATGGCCCAAGTTCTGGAATTTCTTCCCTAAGCCTCTCTACCTCACGTTCCTTCTATAAGACATTCCTGAAAATCTACTTCCAACCAAATTTTGGTCATCCACACTGATATCTCCTTCTGCAGCACAGTGTCATATTTTTGTTTTATGAAGAGCCTTTGGACATTTTATTATGTCAAAGGGTCCATACAAGTTGTTCAAAATCAAAATTCTCTCAACCTGAAATATAAAAAAAACCACGATCCTCAGCAGATCAGGTAGCATCTGTGGAAACAGAGTTACTGTTTCAGATTGAGACCTTTCATTGGAAATGATTCTACATAAGTTGTTATTTAGAAAAGTACTTCAAAAGACATCAGGAGACAAAGCCAGCAAGGGAGGAAGTCTCCAGGATTCAAGTCCAATGTCAGGGTTGGTTAACCCAGTAAGGAGTGTTCAACAGTTAAACAGGTTGATAATCAGCTCAGGAATCCTTCCACCATTTCCTCTAATATTCCCCAAAGGGCTACGGTGTGAAGATACGCTAAAGGAAAAGTGCCCACGGCGTCCACCAGGAGACTGCTCTGCAACGAAGCTAGTGTATTAATGACCTCACCCACTTCACCAGGGTAAGTGAAGCCTCAATCCTCATGCTCATCTCACTGAATGGTGCAGGGTACATGGCACTTGGGGCGATGTGATAAGGGACACTTCAAAGCCTCATTGCAGTCCCATCTCCTCTGCAGGTGGAAAGGCCACTCTGAGTTTCTGACCCTTCCATACACAGGGCTCACATACTGCCCAGGAGTGGGGGAAGGAAGTGAGGGAATTTTGGCTTTGAGGGCATCAGCAAGCATCATTAATGACTTGCCTCTTTGGACCTCATCCTTATATCACTGCTCTGGAGAGTGCTGCTCCTGAACCCGTGTTGACAAGCTGCACAGCATCAATCACATGATACACAATCCAGTGGGTTATTTGTAAAACTGGAAGCATGAGAATGATACCTCAAACTCAATCCCATCTTCTCTCTTTGCTCATGATAATTCATATTAGAAGAAAAAGCATTAACATAGGAGGGAACTGGCTACATCTCAATAATCTAACATACTTCGAGGAGCAGGCAATCCCGTTGGCAGGGGAAGAACATAAGAACATAAGAAATAGGAGCAGGAGTAGGCCATCTAGCCCTTCGAGCCTGCCCCGCCATTCAATAAGATCATGGCTGATCTGTCGTGGCTCAGTTCCACTTTCCCGCCCTCTCCCCATAACCCTTAATCCCCTCTCTTATCAAAAACCCATCAACCCGCGTCTTAAAAATATTTAGCGAGGCAGCCTCCACCACTTCAACGGGCAGAGAATTCCAGAGATTCACCACCCTTTGAGTGAAGAAGTTCCTCCTCAACTCTGTTCTAAACCGCCCCCCCTTTATCTTCAGGCTGTGCCCCCTAGTCCTACTGTCTTTCTTGAGCGGGAAGAGTCTCTCCACCTCTATCCTATCCAGCCCATTCATCATCTTATACGTCTCAATGAGATCTCCCCTCATAAGGACAGGACAGAGGCTGCAGAGATGGAGGTCAGTGATCTCGATCCAGTCAGGAGACACGCATGTCATGTTGAAGCCTAAAGGTCACACCTTCTTCCATATTGCATGCAGTTCATGCAATCACTCACTCTGTCCTCTCTGACATACAGGCGTCAACAGGTCGTAGCCCAGTCCATCAATAAAAGGATCATGTACAAAGAGCATGTACCTTCACAACAATCACTGCATCCTCCACCAGTCCCTCAGTGGGTACTAGATGTATTTCAGGCTGGGTCTCACATTGTGGTTGTCACCGCATGGACATGTGCCACAGTAAGAGAAAGCAGGGTCAGCCAAGTTCACTGGCACTCAGATAACTACTGCAGAAGAGGCATTTGCAACATCCAAGACAGATGAGGTGCCTCTAGAATTGTTTGCCCACATGATGCTGGTGAGGCAGCAAGAGGTGGAAGAACATTAGGCAGACTTAGCCGAGGCTGTCAAAAGAGTGGCACAGGACGAGGTCTCCATAGAGAGGGTGGTGGACTTCATGGAGACTCAGCAGATTCTGCTGGATATTCATGCAGACCTACATTTCACCTCTTGTAGCCTTGGGTGAGCTTTTCTAGTGGTTATGTGAGAGGGTATGCGGCACTTCAACATCCCTCCTGGTACCCTTTCCCTTCAAGGAATTAGGCAGAAGTACTTGTACTCAAAAGGAGGTGCAGCAATTGGGGTGTGCAGCTCTTCTGAATCTCCTTTGCCTGTGACCCCTCCCTATGACTCCTTCAACCTGTTCAGAGCAGCTTCTCCACAGCAGGACAGTCAGAGAAAGCCTGGGCTGTCCAGGCCTCAGGTCTCCAAGGTCATCCAAGAAAATCGGGCCAACTGGTTGGCAGACTACCCCCACCCTAGCTGCAGATGTCAGGGGAATACTTAGAGGAAGTGGTTGGGAAAGAAAAATGAAGAAGTTTTGATCTCATATGTGGCTGCGTGGGTGTGTTGATTGTTAAATGTATCACACTTTTGTAAATCGTTCAATCGTGATGTGATTTATTTGTTGTGGTAACCTGGCCACAAAAAAGTAGTCAAACACAATGTGATATTCATTCTTCTTATAAAATATCGAAGTACAGTACAGCATAGACTCAGAACTGAAGCCAGTTAGTTACACAAGTCTCATGGTACCGATGACGTCAACTGCACGTACTCATATCCATAACTACTAAAGACATCAATGTACACATTCAAATAGGAGGATGCTTACTGTATAACACGTGAGTTTTTAATCTTCTGAGTGCCACATCCTCCCTTGTCCCCACCACCATCTTTTGTAACCTGGAATCAGGTATGTGCTGGGCAGCAAAGGCCTTTACCCTTGCAAGTTATGTGCAAAAAGTCTCCCACACAAGCTTTGGTTTTCACACATCAATCCATTTTAATGCCCTAGTATTTTCAGTCCTACACCTGGGTTTCCCCTTCAATTGCCCAATTGCACTGACTTGCATCTCCACTCATTCCCAATGAGCCAACTACCATGCAACATCTAGAGATTGCCACCACAAACAGCCATGGTTCAAATAACATTGCAAGTTGAACATAACTTCACTCCATCTCAGACAACCCTCCCTTCATAACCATTGACACCTCCAACCCCCCCATCCCCCAACGCCAGGAATTAGTGATGACCCTCCCACAGTCAAAGTACAAAGAACAGTACAGCACAACACCAGGCTCTTCAGCCCTCCAAGCCTGCGCCAATCACATTGTCATGTCTAGACAACTGCCTGTATCCCTTTATTTCCTATCTGTTCATATGTCTTTCCAGATAAGTCTTAAATGTCGCTAACGTGTCTGCTTCAACCACCTCAGTTAGCAGTGCATTCCAGACCACCACTCCCTACAAAAAACTCCCCTGTATATCTCTACTGAACCTTTCCCCTCATCCTTTAACACTCCCCCATCACCCTCTAGTTGCAGGTCAATGTTGAAATCTACCTTCCCAAAGAGCCCAAGCTCGTCACAGTACATCTGACTCTCCAGAATCCATGTCTCCTTCTGTCTCCCCTCGAAGCCGTTTCACTGGCATCACAGGGGCCATCGGCCAACCACTCTACTGGCTCCCACTGCCACCTTTAACCCTTACCATCTCTCTTCCCTGGGTTTGCCCCCCCTCCCCAACACTGACTGAAACCACGGACCTTCCTATAAAGCCCACTTGCCTCACTTCCCACCACCCCCACCCCTGCACACCACTCTGCCACTCCCCGTCCCCATTCGCACCTGCACACCATCCCCTCGTCTTCACACAAGGGAACTTCAGCTCAACAGCATCAAAACCCTCTGAACATTGCCCTCGTTTTTAATGAAGTATGTTCTCTAAAGCCCATCTTTGTCGAGAACTTATCTGTTTGTCCTCTGTGTGCACATGCACATTGTGCACATGCTGTGGAATTTTAAAAGGGTAGTTATATTTCCAGATTACAATTGCATGTTAACCAGTTCTTGCAATTTATTTTTAAAAAGTTTTGTTCTATAATAAATGAATCATGTTGACTTTGTTGAAAGAAGCCTGGTTAAAATCTTTTATTCTGGGTCTAACAGTAATGAAGATAAACAATTGGCCATTTTGGTGAGAAAAAAGTTTTTAAATTAATGGTCCAACCTGTAGATTGAGTATTTATCCTTTTAGAATCTGAAGTCTGGGTCAGCACCAAGACTATGCTTCACACCAAGTAATAAACGTTTTTCTTTCACCCATATGTACTGCGACAAGACTAAATATTACAAGTCACATTCTGGTTTACCGGGAGCAAAATTTGCTTCCTTGAGTGGTTTCTGATACTGAAAACAAGAATTGGGTAAAATCTAGAAATGTAAAAAACTCAACTTTGATTTCTTAATAAGGAATTGAAATTACAAAATTGTATTTCAAATAAATTATGATGTGGAGATGCCGGCATTGGACTGGGGTAGGCACAGTTAAGAAGTATCACAACACCAGGTTAAAGTCCAACAGTTTATTTAGTATCACAAGCTTTCAGAGCACTACTCCATCAGGTGAGTCAACCTGATGAAGGAGTAGCACTCCGAAAACTCGTGACACCAAATCAATCTGTTGGACTTTAACCTGATGTTGAGAGACTTCTTACTGTAGAATAAATTAGTTCCAAGAGATGAATACACACATTTATAGAATGGCAATAAAAGTACAATATGGACAATGGGATCATTATCTGCTTTACTGTATTATTTTGATTTCTGCCTTGAAGGCTGCCAGTGAGTAACTATAGTTCACAGTGCATCTCTTCAGTTTTAGGAGTCTTATTGCTTCTTTTCCACAGGTTTCCAAGTACAATTCCAGAAAGCAGTACAAGTCCCAATGTGCGATTCAAGCAGAATTTCTTCCAGCAATCTTGAGGATTATTAATGTCCAATGAGTATATCTGTTACAGAAGGAAGAGTTTGCATTAGATTCATTTAAATGCAAAGTGGACAAAGTTTATAGATTTTTAAAGATGCATTTCAATAAAATGGTCTAATTTAAGGATTAGTTGAAAAAGAATTGTATAAAGGGTCTGATTTTACCATTGCATCATGCCCATTTTTGGGCATGAAAACTTGGTAAAGGCAGGCATGAAGCCATTAATGCAATCCATACCCATGTCTGCGCAGATGCCCAGTTTACCAAGGCCCAAAAACGGTCACAATTAGCATCCAAAATCGGTGCAACGGCAATTTAAATGCATTTGCATGAATTTAAATTGAATTAATGGGCTGCCTACCCAATTTTACCAGCATTTCCCCCTTTACCATCACATTTGCGCGTTCAGATTCGGCGTGAAAACATGCTTAGCAAAGGTCTGTTTCGGGTGCTCCAGCTTCTGAAGAGGTAACTTCAGAGCTTCCAGCAGCTCTCTGACTCAGATCGGTAGTGGTGGGGGAGGGAAGGTGGGTCAGATGTATCTCTGGTTGGCGGGCCGGTGGGGGGGCGGGGGGGGGGGGGGATCGTTATCTGGTGGGAGGGTCGGGAGGGAGGCCAGATCATTGTCTGGTTGGAGGGTGGGGCAGATGGCTCTGCTGCCAACTCTGCGGGCGATCAGTTTTTTTTTGGGGGGGTGTGGTGAAGAGGGCAGACGGTCGCGATCAATCTGGGTAGCGCAGGGGTGCGGGGGATAAGGGGGACAGTTACGTTGTAGGGGTAGGGGTGATGTCTGTGGGAGCCATCGCTCCCAGGCCACTTTATTTGCTTTTTGCAGCCCGGAAGCAATGTGACAGGGGCGTGATTTTCAAATTTTTTTCCTTACTGCGCATGCGCAGTTCAGGGCTCTGATCATTTTGGGTGCATTAAGCCCTACCTACAGCGCAATTCAGACCCGCGATTTTTTTCCAGGCTAAATGCGTATGGGAGTGCCTGAAACTACACTTCCAAGGTGGATCTGAATTATCTCCAGACTCAACACTTAGAATGAAAACAGTAAAATCCGGCCCAAAAAGCTTGTATTATGGTTGAGATAACAAAGTTTGCCATTGTTTAAATAAATTAACATTTGGCCAGGTCCTGTTGATAACTTGATAAAAAGTCAGTCATTTGTACTGCTAAAATATCAGTAGATCTTTAAAATGTGGCATTTTGTATTTAAATTGGGACTTTTCTTGAGGAATATCTACTTCCACAATTTGTTTTCTAGCAACAAAGTTAATTCCTCCTTGGATTGCCCCTCCCAATCTTTATAATCCCCTCCAACCTTCTGACATGTGCACTGATCTAATTCTGCCTTCTTGCATGCTCCCAATCATAATTACCATTGGTGGCCATACCTCCAGCTGCCTGACAAGCTCTGGAATTTGTACTCTTACACTTGTTCCTCTCTCAACTTGCTTGCCTCTTAAGGAACTTCTAGAAACCTACCGCTTCAATCAAGCTTTTGATCATCTGACCTAATATCCCCTTTTGTGGTTTGGTATCATACTTATTTTTATAATGTTCATATGAAGTGCACTGTGATATTTTTATTACATTAAATAAAAGTTGTCGTTCTGGTCACAAACTTCCCTACGACAAAACACGTTGCTCTTTTAATATCCAAAAGTCACAATCCTCAAAGGGAATGTTGCCTAATATTTGGTTCATTCTTTTCCTTGTAATGCTATATTTTGGCCCACAAGTTAATTCTTTGCATCCGGTTTGGACCAATGTGAATGATCCCTGCACCTTAATGAGCAGGCTCAAATTATATCCAATATTGAGCATTAGGTCCCCTTTACATAAGGCCAGCGAGCTGCAGATACCTGAACATCCCACACAGTTTGCCAGTAAAGGTATCAATGCTGGGACACAGAAATACTGAAACTTTAGTTTTCAATGTTTTAGTTTTATTCTCCCCAACAGAAACAATATTTATTTTTGGAATTTCTCCTTCAAATTTAGATGGGCATATGCCAGATTCACCATTGACATTTTCCTTGTACAATGTAATTTGGAAGTGCGTGACTTTTCTACTCAATGAGGAGACTATTTTCAACTAATTATAGATTGTGCAACCTTACAGGTGAAAATTACAATATAAAGTTGTTACTCAGAATATAACATAAGCTACAAAGATATCACAATATTAGTTAATGCATCTTCCTTGCAACTTTATGAGGAGAATATAACAGAAACATATTCAAGTATTTTGAGATACAATATGGTTCTTACAGAATACACAGACTAGCTTTAAAAAACAATTTTCAATTTTCCAACAGTGAGTCACTTAAGAAGGCACTTAATCTGATACACAATTTCTGGAGAAAGCTTATGATATAAATTAAGGTGATTCTAGTACAGAAATTAAGATATCATTGTTAATTTTTAAAACATATCTGTTCAAAGTTCATTAATTCATTATTAGTCTAATGCTACTTGTTATTATACCCTCAAGTGAGAATATACTACACAGGAAATGAGAGTAGATATACTGAATGCATTGGGTATATTGTGGTTTGTAAGCAGCATTTACATTCAAAAGTTGCCTCAGGTTTTCATATGCTGAAAGTGTCAGGTAACACCTACTCTTGCCACAGAATCTTCACTATGGCTTCACTCCTGCCGTAAGTGGTCTGGTTTAAATCTTCCCAATATATATTTTAAAAAATTTAGCTCTTAATTAAAATGAAAACCAGTCAACAGCAATAAATTCAATAGGTTGCCATGATGTGGAGATGCTGGCATTGGACAGGGGTAGGCACAGTAAGATGTCCCACAACACCAGATTAAGTCCACCAGGTTTATTTGGTACACAAGTTTTTGGAGTGCTGCCCCTTCATCAGGTCTTCAACCTGGTGTTGAGACTTCTTACTGTACAATTGGTTGGAATTTGTCTTCTGGTTAGTTAGAATTTTGCCTGCGCTGTTCAGCTCAAACATCTTTGTCTGGTAAGTTGTAGGGAGTGCAAGCTGATATTAGCACAGCAAGGGCAACTGTGGGAATTTAATTAATAATGGGGCCAACAATGTATCTTCCTTAACCAAAGTGATTAAAAGATTGAAAAAATATAGAGAAAGGACTGAGGAGGAGAGTAAATTCAAGTAGTTGAACAGAATGTCAAATCAAGTACAGAACAAGTAATAAAGAGAGGGAAAGACTGGACTGAAAAACACAGCATGGGATAAAGTGAGAGAAAAATTTTTAATTAATTGGGCTTTCTTAAAGTCTCTGATAATTTACTACTTTAAGGGATGAGACTTCATACTTTTAGTTGTTCATTTTCTGGGTAAGAGATGTTGATTAGCTGTCATTAAAAACGATCACATTGTCTAAGTGATACTGATGGTAACTTTAAGACACAAAGTTAACTTAATGAATGTTCAATCTACAAATGCAGCAACGTCCTGAAAGTCACAGGAAGTTTAGGTGCAAGATGCATTTTCACAAAACTAAACAGCAGAGTGATGGAAAACAATCAGCAACATGTGGTGATTTATGTGGGCAGCACGGTGGCAGAGTGGTTAGCACTGCTGCCTCAGTGCTGGCTTCAATTCCTGGCTTGGGTCACTGTCTGTACGGAGTTTGCACATTCTCCCCATGTCTGTTTCCTCTGGACGCTCTGGTTCCTTCCACAGCCTGAAAGACGCGCTGGTTAGACACGGGTTGATAGGTTTTTGGTAGGCAAGGGAATTAAGGGTTATGGGAGAAAGCGGGAAAGTGGAACTGAGCCACTTCAAATCAGCCATGATCTTATTGAATGGCGGGGCAGGCTCGAAGGGCTAGATGGCCTACTCCTGCTCCTATTTCTTATGTTCTTATGTTAGGTGCATTGACCCAAATAGGCACTGGAGTGTGGCGACTAGGGGAATTTCACAGTAACTTCATTGCAGTGTTATGTAAGCCTTACTTGTGACTAATAAATAAACTTTACCTTAATTAATGAAGTTGTCTTCCTTGCCACAGGTTGCTGGCCAATTTGTACATTAAAAGCTGTAATATTTCAAGATAATCTAGCTCACTGACATCACCAAGATGGTTATCATCTCTTTTTAAACACAAGATAATGTGTGCAACAAAAGATTTCACAACTTAATGACATTTGAGAAACATGTGCTTCCAGGGTTGGGTGCACACCCAAGCAACGTAAAGTTTTCAAGTTTTATGTTGGCTTGGGTGCGCACCCTACCTGAAAGCACAAAATCACACAAAAAGCCACTGATTGGGTGTCCCAATGCAATATTTCAGTTGGCGGGCACAGACACAACTCAGAAACGTGCCCATTGACATTCAAGAAGCCAATTTAAATTAAACAGCAACTGACTGGGATTTCACATTGCCCGCCTGTCTTTTTAGTTGGTGGGCTGGCTGATTGGCTAGGTAAACTTTATATTTTAGCTGCAACCTTGATCCAGGACAGGATGAAAATCAGGCCTCAAATAAAATTAACAAGTATGTCTGGGGAATGGGATCAGTGCATAATTGTGCCGTCCAGACACAGGAGGCATAGTTTTTCTTTTTTTTTAAGAAACAGGTAAAGCAACTATCCCTCTGAGGGACTATATTGGAAGCATCAGCCCACACACCTTTTTCTTCAGCATCCTCCCACCCTCCCCAGCAGCAATCAGCCATGTGCGTGTGGAAGAGTTCAGGGCTTTGTAAAATTGGCAGAACAATCCAAAGTTAGATTGCATTTGCTTTGTCAGATGATTCCAAACGCAATGCAATTGTCTAGGGGAAATTAGCCCTTCTGGCAAATTGCTAGATAAACTTTCACCTGCGAGGGAATTCCCCAGGGCATCTTCAGGGTACCACCCTAAGCTGCTGCTGTGGAGCCAGGAAGTTACAGGCCACTTTATGGTTCAAGGTATAGTATGAAATCATTTCACTGAAGCTGAAAATATACGGATAGTCCCGATACAGAATAAATAGGATCTGTCTTGCAATATGAGGTCTAATTCAACTACCTTTTGTATTAACTGATTTTTCATTGATGACTAAAATGTTTAGAGTTAGCCATTGTCAGCATTGATCTAACTATTAATTTTGTGAAATTATTCCAGAATGCAGCTAATGCAGAATATATTGTCACACATCAAATAATAAGTTAGCACATCTGCAAAATATACAAGAAATTTGGTCAAAACCATATAACCAATAATGGTTCCCCTTCAATGCCACTTTTTGTGCTTTTGTATTATAGCCTTTTGTTGCAATTTGAAATGAGGATTTTGTTTCAGAATAAACAAAATACTACAAAGGTGCAACTATTCTCAGTCTTGAAAAATGGATAAAAACAAAAGCTAAATTTGCAATTTTGTTGAAATCTAGTCCCATGTAATTTCAAAGGCATTTTAGTTACCATAAATACTGTACAGAGATGTGCAAATGTTCATACCTGATGAGCCAGATGAGCTCCGACAGTTACCACAGCAGCATAGTAGGGCAATGTCTGGTCACTGTTTAGTCCAACCACAGTCAATCCTGTCAGCATGATTGTGCTAAATCCTATTAGCCACTGTTTGGTCTGTTCTTGAAACTTCAATGCCGTTGATTTCACTCCTATTAGAACATCATCTGCTTTATCCTAGATACAGAAACCCAAAATAAAACAGTTTCAAGAATGGTCTATCACACCACAAACTATTGCCTACTGTTAGTAATCATCCCTGGATGCCCATTCACCCAGACCTAAAGACAGTTAGGAAACTGCCTTGAATGTGGGTGCACACGTCTGGATAACATCCCTCCCCAGTGGGAACATAATGTCTTTCATAATGTGCATACTAGTGCTTTTATAAGAACATAAGAAATAGGAGCAGGAGTAGGCCATCTAGCCCTTCGAGCCTGCCCCGCCATTCAATAAGATCATGGCTGATCTGTCATGGCTCAGTTCCACATTCCCGCCCTCTCCCCATAACCCTTAATCCCCTCTCTTATCAAAAGCCCATCAACCCGCGTCTTAAAAATATTTAGCGAGGCAGCCTCCACCACTTCAACGGGCAGAGAATTCCAGAGATTCACCACCCTTTGAGTGAAGAAGTTCCTCCTCAACTCCGTTCTAAACTGCCCCCCCTTTATCTTGAGGCTGTGCCCCCTAGTCCTACTGTCCTTTCTGAGCGGGAAGAGTCTCTCCACCTCTATCCTATCCATCCCATTCATCATCTTATACGTCTCAATGAGATCTTCCCTCATTCTTCTAAACTCTAACGAGTACAAGCCCAATTTATTCAGCCCCTCCTCATAGCTCAACCCCCTCAACTCTGGCATCAGCCTAGTAAACCTCCTCTGCACTCCCTCCAAGGCCAAAATATCCTTGCGTAAGTACGGCGCCCAAACCTGCACACAGTACTCCAGCTGCGGCCTCACCAATGCCCTATACAGCCACAGCAAGACCTCCCTACTTTTATATTCAATCCCCCTCGCTATGAAGGCCAGCATCCCATTCGCCTTCCTGACCACCTGCTGCACCTGCAAGCTGGGTTTTTGCGACTCATGCACAAGGACCCCGAGGTCCCTCTGCACCGTCGCCTGCTGCAGTTTTTCGCCACGTAAGTAATAATCCTTCCTACCATTATTCCTACCAAAGTGGACCACCTCACACTTGCCAACATTAAATTCCATTTGCCATTTCCTGGCCCATTTGCCCAGCCTATCTAGATCCTTCTGTAGACTCTCCACACCCTCCGCACAATTTGCTGTTCCACCAATCTTGGTGTCATCTTAACAGTGCTTTTAATGCTAATTTCATGTTAAAAGATAAAAGCTTAAATGAAATACAGCAGCCTTATTAGCAGAAAATGCTGAATAAACACAGGAGGTCTGGCAGCGTCTGTGAATAAAAAACCAAGGTTAGTATTGGGTCCATATGACCCGTCTACAAAACAAAGTTCATTCAGCATTTTCTATTTTTATTTCAGATTTCCAGCATCTGCAGTATTTTGCTTTTATTTGAGTTTTATTATTTGATTTTGGTTTTATATAAATTATGCAGGATGAGTGGGAGAATTCTGTGGAAAGTCACCTCATGCGATGTTAGGATGCAGAAAATCAGCACCATAACAAGGAAGAGATCTCAACCTACTTGCTGCTGGAAGCATTTGAACAATTTATGCTGTTAGATTTACAGGTAAATCACAAATTCACAAAAACCCTACATAATGGCTTGGTACTCAATTTGCAAGTTATAAATAACTTGATCTTAAAACACACCTTTTCTGATTCCTGTCCAGATGATATTTTGCATAAAATACTATTGCTTATGTATTGTACATTCAACCTTCTCTTTTGGTAGATTCACCTTCAGCTGCCTGGGCCTTATTTGAATCCTCTCCAAAACCTCTTAGTTTTTCCACCTTCTTCCTCTCCTTCTTTAAGTCCCTTCTTAAATCCACCTCTTTAAACCCAGGTTTTTAAAGAAATTTGGGTCATTTTTCTCTTTAGAGAATACAAATGTAATTTGTTTGTATCTGATTTGGACCACTATACTATGTTGCAATGCCACAATAACTGCTCATGACAAACTTGGTGTGATTTAGGTTTTAGCAACTCTTGATGCTGCCTGCTCTAGTCAAGAAATTTAAATTAATTTTACTTTATAATCTTACCTGATGTGCATAAATAGTGTCATATATCAATGTCCACATGACACCAGAAATATAAAGTGGTAGGCAGATTGACCAATCGCAGGAACTCTTCACAGCAGACCATCCTAAAAGTGCTCCCCAGTTGAATGCAAGACCTAGAGAAAATAATTCATAAGAAATCTAATGTAAATGCAAATCTATAAAATAAATAGTGGGAAAAACTCAGTTCGGGAGACTCGTCAGCAGGTGGTGGGATGGGAAGAGGAGTACAGTACACCAGATGGCAAAGAAGCAGCTGACTTACTTCGTCATGAAGTATTTTGGGCAAACAGAATTTCCAATGCAAGCATGACATTAACAAGGAACAGTATCCTCTCTAGCAGCAAATTCACTAGGGCAAATAAACTTCACATATACTTATGCAAAGGCAAATATTGCTGACACTGGAAATCTGAAGTGAAACACAGAAAATACTCAAAAGTACTAATGATTGACTATTTCTGCAGTTTGATTGAGCTGTGACCCAGAGATGCGTGGAAGCAGTCGCGATCCAGAGATCTGGGGGCAGGGGGAGAAGTTCAAGTGAGTGGTTGGAGTTGGGTGAAGCCCTTGCAAAGCGGCACCAATCAAGTCTTGCAAGAAATAACATTAAAACAAATCTCATGCCGGAGATTACAGGCCCTGTTAACTTAATGATATTAAACAGGAATATTGTTAAATGGAGCACTGTAACACGTACTTGCTGTAACTGCTAGATCAGATTGCTTTTTAACCTCTGACACAGGGAGCCTATTTTATTTTTGAAGGGCTGGGATTTACATAATTTCACATCTTGACAGTTCTATAAACCTTCTTCACCCTTCAAGAGTATTTCATCTCCCACACTTGGTTTAAGGTCTTTGTTACAATGAAAATGGGGCCTATTTGAATTCAGCACTGAGCTTAAATGGCTTTGCTGAGTTGTATTTCCCTCATGCAGAATAATGCCTTTGTGCCTTACCAGTGAAAATGGGATGTCAGAAATGGGAGATGTACTTCTAGGTCTGGGTCCCGTCTGCCATTTTGGAAGTTCCATGGCATCTCCATGGATCTGTGAAATTTCAGGTCAAAATATTTGTTCAACATCTCTGCCATTTCCTAATTCTCAACTTGCTCTGTCTCTAAGAGACCCACATTTAGCCCTGCTAATCTTTTTTTTTACATAAGGTGGGGCTTTTTATCATTGTTTGGCAAACTATTTTAAATGTTTGAGTGATTGAAAACATTAATAGGGTTGCATCCAGCAGGGAGAGAACCATAAAAGACAAAAGGTATAAGACAGATGCCCATGTTTTTACTTAGCAAGAGAAAGAAAAACAATTTACTACCTACAAAAACCTGTGATATAAACAGGACAGAGAAGTTAAGTTCACAATTTCTCATTAAATTTATACACTGTAGTTTTTGGATATAGTACTGAGTTGCACTACTCTGTATGGTTGATTAGGATCCTTAAGATGAATGCTTTGTCAATAATACTTGAAATCAATTATTAAGTATATTATGGTCACAAATTGTTTGAATCTATTGTTCTAAGAATCTATTACCCCAGAAGGGTAGGGGGTTTTAGTTCAGTTGGGCAGCGTAGTCGGTGCAGACTTGGAAGGCCGAAGGGCCTGTTCTTGAACCGTAATTTTTTTTGGCAGTAAGAGATTGCTCATATATAACTTTATACATGGGCGGTCCTATTCTCCAGTCCCACATTAATTGTTGCGCTGTTGAGCACCTTTGCATTACAATGCAATGCAAGCAAATACACCCTCCTTGCTTCTCAAAATAAAATTTACTTCACTTCCAGCAGAGTACAGCTATTCACAATACAACCTTTACTTGCTGTTCCTTGTAATTTTGCTCACCCATCTTATACCTTGACCCGATTCCTTCACTCAGGGTATTGCATTGATTTCCACTCACTCTGGTGGATTTCTCAACTTCCAAGTGTATAATAAGCTTCTCCAATTTTCCTCTTAGGCACACTCTAGTCAGGCTTCAGCTGCTTTTAGTTTTTCATATCTCGGTATTCTGCTCAGGGTTCATTGTTTAAATGCCACCTTTCATATCAGTGCTCATTATGTTGTGCTATGGCTTTGTTTGATGTCTTAGTGATGAGATCTTGAGACTTATCTGTTTGAACTTGAACCATCTTTGTTCATCTTCAACTCTGTTCAGATTCCAGTTACTGCCAAGCATAGAGCTGCTGTCACCAAGCAGGCTCCTTCTAGATTGTTCTACAAGTCTATTAACATATACATCATACTTTGGGCTGTGTTATTCTCTAGTCTCATGTTACCCCTAGCTCTGACGAGCACCTTTACATTACAACAGCATATAGGCACCAACAACCTAAACCCTCAAAATTCTCTTTCAAATTTAAACCAATATATCAATCACAATTTAAATTTTCATTATGCCTAAAACAGACACTATTCTATGGCATGCTGTGTTGATGTACCAGAAATTTGGGAATCTTGTGCCTCATCAAAATATTAGAAACTTGAAATGATGTAAAACAGGATGTTGATTCACTATTGCCAATTTTTCGCTTACAAAGTCTGTGAAATAAGACTTCTGTATTTGTATACAGTAAATGGCAGAACCCTTAAGAGTATTGATAGGCAGAGGGATCTATCACAGGTCACTGAAAGTGGCAGTGCAGGTGGAGAAGATAGTCAAAAAGGCATACGGCATGCTTGCCTTCTTCAGCTAGGGCACTGAGTTTAAAAATTGGCAAGTCATGTTGCAGCTTTATAGAACCTTAGTTAGGTCGCAGTTGGATCATAGTGTTCAATTCTGGTCGCCACACTACCAGAAGAGTGTGGAGGTTTTGGAGAGGGTACAGAAAAGATTTACCAGGTTGTTGTCTGGCATGAAGGGCATTAGCTATGAGGAGAAGTTGGAGAAACTTGGTTTGTTCTTACTGGAACGACAGAGGTTGAGGGGTGACTTGATGGAAGTCTACAAGATTACGAGAGGCATGGACAGAGTGGATAGTCAGAAGCTTTTTTCCAGGGTGGAAGAGTCAATTCTAGGGGGCACAGGTCTAAGGTGTGAGGGGCAAGATTTAAAGGAGATATACAAGGCAGTTTTTTTTTTACACAGAGTGTGGTGGATGCCTGGAACTCGTTGCCAGGGGAGGTAGTGGAAACAGATACTGTAACGATTTTTAAGGGGCGCCTTGACAAATACATGAATAGGATGGGAATAGGGGGATATGGTCCCCAGAAGGGTAGGGGGTTTTAGTTCAGTTGGGCAGCGTAGTCGGTGCAGACTTGGAGGGCTGAAGGGCCTGTTCTTGAACGGTAATTTTTTTTTGGCAGTAAGAGATTGCTCAAGAAAAGGTCTTACAAATCTCTATTCCATTCTAGGTTCACCCCACCATGCAACATCCTGTTTAAAATCTGTGGTCACACTGTGAGACAAATTTCTCTGGGAAGAGGATTCCCTATCATTCATTGCAACTTTGGCAAAAAAAATTGAATTCCCAGAAAAACAACATAAAGGTCTTATACCATCAAGAGCCTTAATGGAAACCCTAGCCTAAAACACAAGTATTTCTGGAAATGATTTTGATAACATTTCTCAGGGGTTGGACGAAGGCAATACAGTCTGAACTGCTTCCTTCCCCCAGTGACTCTACCAAACATATCGGATTAGTAATACATATGGAGTATATGCAGAGTTCTTCCTATCTCCAACATGCTGTTACCAGAGAGGATATTATTGCTTGTAAATGTCACACTTGTATGGAATATTATTTTTGTCCTTGATACTGCACTTCAGGCTTCCTGCTCCTGGTGCTCAAGTTGGAATCCTTCAGGTCAACTGCATATAGCTAACCTTCCAGCCACATGCTGCAAGTGATCCATAGGAGAGTGACTAACAAATTACCAGCCAGCCTGAAGTCATCAAACATCCAAAAAACAAGATGTTACTGAAGTAGTAAATACTCGGCAAATCAGGCGTTGTCCGAGAGAAGAAAGATTGGTTAATATTTTAGCTTGATGACCATTTATCCATTATAGGTGGCTGAACACCACCTTCTCAACAACAAGTAGGAATGTGCATCAAATGCTGACCTCGCCAGCAATGCCCATAATCTATAAAAGAAGAAAAACGCATGTTGGATTCTGACAGGAGGTCACACCCAAAACATCCATTTATCTGGCACTTCCAGGAAAAAGCAACAGAAAGTTTTGAATGCCACACACACTAGGATCAACAATTTTCCAATGCTCACTGAATTGTGCCTACCTTATATGGAACAATTGGATCCAGTGCCCCTCTTCTGGTTATGTGTGCAATACCAAGGAGCCACTAAGTGTTTTAAGCTTATTTATTAGTGTCACGAGTAGGCAATGAAGTTACTGTGAAAATCCCCTGAAAAAGATGGGCAAAGAGAAGGAGGATAGCTACATTTCTGATAATGGGTATTTTGTTTATTGACTGAAATTCTTTCAGGACCAAAAAAGGAACCAAGCTGAGACCCAGGAATCCTGAAGGGATGCTGATACAGCCTGCACTGAGCTTTGGTTGACATGCTGTGGGCCACATATATATGTTCCAAATGCTTTGTAAATGTCTGTGTTTCAATAAGCTGCGTGAACAAGCTCCTGTCAGAACAGGTCAGGTCCACATAGTGGAAAGCCTGGAAACCTTAAACTCTGCTTTGTTTAATGCATTCTGTAAACTATGCCTGATGATGGGGAGCAACTTAAACAGAACTCACTTGGTGCTTTGATGCAAAGACACAGATAAATGGATTCAGAAATGGTGCTCAGAACATTTAGCCACTCTGCGCCCGCAGTATCATTTGACTAATAGACAGATTAATGTAAATGATCAGTAAATATGCACAATGCCTGCCCAAAATTCCAATATAAACTGCCAGTAATCGAGGCACAATGCCAAAAGCTCAAAATCAGAAAATTACTCTTGTGTGTTTACACTTAATACAGTTAACAGCTTTACTTTTAGGTTGGAAGGTAGATTTGAAACTTAATTTGGACTAGCTTTGGACTTGATCAGGGAATCTGATTAATATAGAACACGCTTTCATGTATCTTTACTTCAAATACTGTTTTCCATTGAGACAGGCTATAAAGGCAAGTAAAATATTTCAATTATTTTACTCTTTTGTTGATCATAAAATACAAAGTTAATATAGATGATCAAAAAAGTCCATTAAACACGTTTGGATGAAATAATTTGACGTTACACATAGGTGCGGACACAGTTCACTCGCTAATTAACACAGCTGTAATTCTTTAATGTTAATAAGTTAAACCGTAGTTCCAGTAAAACTACAGGAATTATTTCTTCTGGAGAAGGAAGTGCTTTCAATTTAAATACACTATAATTATATGTTATCTTATTCTGCAATAGCTCATCTACCCTTGAGAGAAGTCATAAACGAAATAATTTCCTGGTAGATTGATATACATGCTCACGTTGGTTTTGATTGTCTGAATCCCTGATCTCACTGACATAAAAGGCAAATCATTCACCGTGTGGCTTTCAATGAATGAACATGGATCATTCTTCTCACTGGTACATTGAGTAAATTCAGGAGTTGCAGAATAATGAACCAAATATCAGTCTCAGTATACTGATTCTTAAAATTGGTTGGTGTTCATAATGCCATTCACTTTACAACTCAACATACAGATCAGAAATCGAAAACAGATGAACTTTAGTTTTTTTGTCAAAAAATTTACTTAAAAATGCATTAACCCTGTTTCAGATTATTTATCTATAGCTATGGTTTTGAGTTACTTATTTCTTGGAAAATGAGCTACTAACAAATCACAGACTTTACACACCCAGAATTAATTGTGGCCAATATGTTAGCCTCTTCATCAGGGGGTAAGTCACCACCAGTCCCAGCGATGCAGCTCCAAGCACAATGCTGTCAATAGAAAGAAATGGACATCCCATATTAGTAGCATAGCACAAAATCACTAGAGTCAATTGGATTTATATTGGTATTTTAACAGTTCCTAGATTGTTCCTTCCATTAATATATTCACCTGCATTTTACAGGGGCTGCATGTGGCACTTCTCCACGCTTTCCATCAAAGCTGTAGCAGCTCAGGGATTTGGTGCCTCTCAGATTAGGCTTAATGCATTACTGATCCTGCCTAACTTTAAAAAGTACAAACTCTAAATTAGGTAAAATTGTTCAAATCTAAAGCACTTTACAAGTTGGTGCACGAATGACAACTGCTGCTTTTTCAGATAAGTCATATCAAATAAGTTTGATAAAATGTCAGTTTTCTTTACGTAACTTAAATCACCAGCACAGAACAGAAACTGATTTATTCCCTATTCATATAATTGTCCTGTTAAAGTCAATGATTCGAAGTAAATGTAAATTGGGTTGTAGGAAAAAATGCTGCCGATTATTCTGCTTGATCAACATTTTATTCAAAAACCTAAATATCCTTCCCCCTCAAAACTGGCTGCAGTGTCTACAATGCTGTGTATTATAAAAATTCACCAACGCTCCCCCTGCAGCACTTCTCAAAGTAAGAAGTCTCACAACATCAGGTTAAAGTCCAACAGGTTTATTTGGTAGTAAACGCCACTAGCTTTGGGGCTTTGCCCCTTTGTCAGGTGAGTGGGGAGTTCTGATCACAAACAGAGCTTATTTAGGCACACACTCAGTTTACAGAATACTGATTAGAATGCAAATCTTTATAACTAATCAAGCATTCTAATCAGTATTCTGTAAGCTGAGTGTGTGCCTTTATATGCTCTGTTTGTGAGCAGAACTCCCCACTCACCTGATGAAGCGGCAAAGCCCCGAAAGCAAAAGCTGGTGGCATTTACTATCAAATACACCTGCTGACTTCAACCTGGTGTTATGAGACTTTTTACTGTGTTTACCCCAGTCCAACACCAGCATCTCTACATCAGCACTTCCCAAACCCATAACTTGCACCACCTAGAGGACAACGGTATCATGTTCCTGAGATATAAAAAAACCTTCACGTCACATACCGTCTTGACTTGGATATATAATCACTGTTCCTTCTTTGCTGCTGTATGAAAACCCTATGACTCCTCAACCCACAGATTGTGGGAACGTTTTTACCACAGTGGTTCAAAAAGGACAATCAGTATCTTCTCAAGGGCAACTAGTATGAGCCAATAAAAGCCTTATCCAAGAAACGGCTGTAAATAGCTGAGAAGCATGTACAGCAATGTCCTGACTCTGATATGATGGCACCTCCCAACAGCATAACCAGCTTTTCCTTGCGCTAGGTGCTACTTCAGCCACTGAAGAGCTACTCCTTTGATCCCTATTGACTTCAGTTTTACTAGGGCTCTTTTGGGCTACATTCTGAATTTTTTTTATTCATTTGTGGGACATGTGCATCACCAGCTAGCCAGCAATTATTGCCCATCCCTCGTTGCCCTTGGACTGCGGGGCTTGCTAGGCTATTTCAGACGGCAGCTGAGAGACAACCACATTGTTGTAGCTCTGGTGTCACATGTAGACCAGACCAGGTAAGGACAGCAAATTTCCTTCCCTAAAGGGCATTAGTGAACCAAATTAAAATTAAATTACTAATTCATTGATTGTGCAATGGTTTTGCACATTGTAAAGTAAATAAAGCTGTCAGTACCAAAATTAAACATTATTGCTGACTGCTATTAACAGGGAGATACTGCCCTCTTCAGGGCTTTTATAAAAGGACAAATTTAGAATTTATTTATTTACAATGTTATATTCCAGAGCACTGTTTAAATCGAAGTAATTTGAAGAGTAAAGTGGAAAATAAGTCAAGTCCCATACTGTTACATGCAAGTCAGACTTTGTGAAATTATTGTCTAATTTCTAGATTTTCAATCTAATTTGCTAACAAATGATGAGTTTATACATCCACAGTTCTGAGAAAGGAGCCCCATCACACCAAACATTAGCTTAAAAAGGGCAGAAGAAAATAGCAATTAAAACAGGGAGATGCTGCACCAATAGAAGAAGCAGATTTAATGACCAGAATTTTTTGCAGTCTTTAGGGATGGGCCTGGAGGCAGGAACACATCAAGTAACATGGTAGATGGCCCGGCTGTTCGATGCCCAAATGGGCAACTTAAATGACTAAGAGCTTCTTTCTGCTTCCGTAAACATTTTCCCAGCACTAGCTGGGGATATTGGGTGATAACCCTGGCAAAAACCACCCATGTGCTGCCAATAAAATGCAGCCCCAGGTCCCACTGCCAGCTAACCCGAGTTTCCCCAGCTGCTTTCAGCCCCAGAAACACTGCAGCCTGCAAAATATCCCAGCCAATGTTTCAAGTCTGTGATTTTTCATCAGAAGTAAGAGACCTGAAAGATTGACTGTTTCTCTCTTCACAGATACTGTCAGGCCTGCTGATAATCTCCAGCATTTTCTATATTTATTTCAGATTTTCAGCATGTAGAGTATTTTGCTTTTTTAGAAAAGTGGAATTCTCTACCCACCGTCAGACTAATCAAAACAATTCAACATTTCACCTATTCTACAAATAAGAGGTGTTAGCTTCACTTGCCTGTAATAATTTAAGCACAAGAGAACAGCGAGTGCCAAACTCAGCTGACCACCCAAAAACACCAGAGCCTGAAAATGACTGACATCTCCAGCAGCAATGGGTCGAATTACTGTTCTGGCAACCTATTTCAGAGTCAGCAGAGAAAAACATGACAATTAACAACAATCCTTGAGAACAGGTTTTAAATACAGCACAAGAAATACAGCAGACATTATAAGATGTCAATAATCTGCATTCACTTAACTAACATAAGTAGAAAGTGCTTGGCAGGTCAAGCAGCATTTTGAAACTTAAGACAGAAAAGAAATTCCTTTCTCCACCACTCTTTCTGATTCTAGCCTTTACTCACAATTCTCCCAACCCCTAAAGTAATAAGAAAGGAGCTCAGAAAATTAGGAAATAGAATCAATACAAAGTAAGGTTAAAAAAGTTTATTTATTAGTCACAATTAAGGCTTACATTAACAATGCAATGAAGTTCTGAAATTCCCCTAGTAACCACAGTCCGGCATCTGTTCAATGCACCTAACCAGCATGTCTTTCCGATTGTGGGAAGAAACCGAAGTACCCAGAGGAAACCTACGCACACACAGGGAGAATGTGCAAACTCCACACAGACAGTGATCCAAGCCAGGAATCGAACCTGGGTCCCTGGCACTGTGAAGCAGCAGTGCTATCCATGCCACCCCAGGTGAAGATTACAAACAAGGGTCATAAAACACTGATAGGAGTCATTTCTAGTCCCCTTAACAGTGGATATGCAATTAGACAAAGCACTTGGCAAGAAATCATGAGGGACCTAGACAAAGTAAATAGGGAGAAACTATTCCCTCTCATGAAAGGATCAAGAATGAGGGGACATAAACTGAAAGTATTTGGTAACAGAAGCCAAAGCAACACAAGGATAAAACTTTCACACAGCAAATAGTTAAGATCTGGAATGCACTGCCCAAGAGTGTGGTGGAGGCAGGTTCAACTGACACATTCAAAAAGGAATTAGACAATTATCTAAGAAGGGAGAATGGAGACTCGGCTCCATTTACCTGCCCGCTTATCATAACCCTCAATTCCTTTACTTTCAAAAATTTACCTATCCTTGCCTGAACTGCATCGCTGGGCAGGGAATTCCATAGATTCACAACTCTTTGCGTGATATCTAACTGCTTCTTGAAAACATACAATATTTTGGCCTCAACTACTTTGTGGTATGAATTTCACAGGCCGACCAATCTCTGGATGAAGAAGTTTCTCATCTCTGTCCTGAACAGTCTACCCTGCATCCTCAGACTGTAATCCTGCCATCGGGAACATCTTTCTTGTCTCTGACTTGTCTATTGCTGTTAGGATCTTATCATTTATGAGAAATGCCTCATGCTTCCAAACTCCAGCGAATATAATCCTAACCGATTTAATCTCTCCTCATGTGACATTCCTGCCATCCCAGGAATCAGTCTGGTAAACGTTCTCTGCACTCCCTCAATAGAAGAGTATCCTTCCTCAGATAAGGAGACCAAAACTGCATACAATATTCCAGGTGTGGCCTCACTAAGGCTCTGTATAATTGCAGCAAGACATCACTGTTCCTGCACTCAAATTCTCTTGCTGTGAAGGCCAACATACCATTCGGCATTTTTACTGCCTGCATACCTTCAGTGACTGATGTACAGGGACATCCAGGTCTTGTTGCACACCCTTCCCCTAATTTATGGCCAGATAGTAATCTGTCTTCCCGTTTTTGCTACCAAAGTGGATAACCTCACTTTTATCCAAATTATACTGCATCTGCCAATCATTTGCCCACACACTTAGCTTGTCCAAATCACACTGAAGGATCTCTGCATCTTCCTCACAGTTCACCCTCCCACCCAGCTGTGGGTCATCTGCAAATTTGGATATATTACATTCAGTTCCTTCATCTAAATCATTAGTGTATTTAGTGAATAGCTGAAGTCCCAGCACTATTCTTGCAGTACTCTACTCGTCACTGCCTGACATTTTAGAAAAAGACCAGTTCATTCCTACTCTGTTTCCTGTCTGCCAATTGGTTTTCTATCCATCTCTATCCCCAACCCCATGTGCTTTAATTTTACATATTAATCACTCATGTGGGACTACTGTTGCCTTCTGAAAGTTCAAATAAACCACATACACTGGCTCCCCTTTATCAACTTTACCAGTTACATCCTCAAAAGGATTCCAGTAATTAAGTCACGCAAGGCTTCCCTTTCATAAATCCATGGTGATTCCGTCTGATCCTGCCACTGTTTTCCAAGTATTTTGCTATAAAATCTTCAATAATGAATTTTAGAATTTTCCCCATTACTAACATCAGGCTTACTGGTCTAATCCCTGTTTTCTCTCTACCTCCCTTTTTAAATAGTGGGATTACCCGCCAATTTGTAAGAACTGTTCCAGAGTCTATAGAATCTTAGAATGCATCTAGTATTTCTCAGGCCACTTCCTTAAGTACTCTAGGATGTAGATCAAGTACTGGGGACTTAACAGCTTTCAACCCTACCAGTTTCTCCAATACCATTTCTTTACTAATATCATCTCCTTCAATCCCTCGCTTTCACTACGCCGTGTTCCCACCGTGTTCTAATATCTTATTTGCTTAAATTGGTTACATATTATTATATATAAACAATTTTTCTTTACAATGTCAACAATATATTTATATCGCACCTTTAACACAAAACATCCCAAGGCATTTCACAAGAGCATAATAAAACAAAGTATGACACCATAGATCATTTCAGCACAGTACAGGCCCTTTGGCCCTCGATGTTGCGCCAACCAGTAGAACCAATCTAATGACCCTCTAACCTAAACTATTCCAATGTTATCCATATGCCTATCCACTGACCATTTGAATGCCCTTAAAGTTGGCGAGTCCACAACTGCTGTAGGCAGGGCATTCCACACCCTTACTACCCTCTGAGTAAAGAACCTACCTCTGACTTCTGTCCTATAATTACCACCCCTTAATTTAAAGCTATGTCCCTCGTGTTAGCTATCACCATCCGAGGAAAAAGGCTCTCACTATCCACCCTATCTAACCCTCTGATCATCTTGTATGCCTCAATTAGGTCACCTCTTAACCTTCTTCTCTCTAACGAAAATAACCTCAAGTCCCTCAGCCTTTCCTCATAAGGCCTTCCCACCATACCAGGCAACATCCTGGTAAACCTCCTCTGCACCCTTTCCAATGACTCCACATCCTTTTTATAATGCGACGACCAGAACTGTACACAATATTCCAAGTGAGGCCACACCAGAGTTTTGTACCAAGTCACATTAAGAGCTAATAGGTCAAATGACCAAATGTTTAGTCAAAAAGGTAAGTTTTAAAACGTATTAAAGAAAGCAAGGTATAGAGGTGGAGAAGTTTAAGTAGGATATTCCAGAGATTGGGACCTAGGCAATTCAAGGTGTGATCATCAATTGTGGAGCAATTATAACCAGGATGCACAAGAGGCCAGAAATTTCAGAGGACTGTGGGAGATTACAGAAATACAAAGCAGCATATACATGGAGGAATTTTACAACATAGGTGAGAATGTTCAAATCAAGATATTGTCTGACTGGAAGCCAAGCAAGTTTGAATTCAGGCCAGTTAAGACATGGTAGCAAAGTTTTGGATGACCTCAAGTTTATAGAGACTAAAATGTGGGAGACTAGCCAAGGAAATTCCCAAGTTTATAAGAAGTGTAGGATTTGTATTGATTAGTTTAAACTGCAAGATTATATGTAGTGTAAAATGAGGACTCATACTAAATAGAAAATTATCCTTGTTAATGTCACTAACAGTCTTCTAAAATAAATAGCTAACACAGAAACATGTGCTAGTGGAGAGTTACCTTTCTGTCAATGTCTTTATCCCACATGTCATTGATTGTACACCCAGCTCCTCGCATCAGTATTGCACCTGTTCCAAAAAGTGCAAGCATGGATAGATCTGGAAGACATCCTGGTTCTGCTGCTAAACTGATACTCCAGGTACAAGGCAAATACAGCAACCAGGTCCCTGAAACATTAAATTGTAACTCATTAAATAGTGTGTCAGTACCTTATCAGGCCAGGATTGGGGAAAGAAGTAAATAAAATATATTTATGAGGGCAACAGGTCAGACACATTGGTGTAAGGAGCAAACTGATATGCAAAACCATTCTGCATGCACAAAATTGTACTATTGCTTAGAATGGTTCAAAAACTAAGGATCAAATTATCAGGAAACTTAAGTTTAATGAAATGTTGCATGTCCAAAATTAACCTTGGCCTTTTAACAGACGCTGACTACCCTTTATACATTCACTACAAAATTTAACTTTGCCCATTTCTGCAAGTTTTTACACTGTCATCAATTTATTGATTGATGATAACTCGTGAAAGCGATAATGCAAGTGAATGCCACTCACACTTGATAAAACTTGCACTTATTCCGGTCTGATAGAGGTTTCCGAAGGAATCTGCAAGCAGCAACGTGCAGAGAATCCCTGATATCAGGTGGGAGTCACTGACTGACAGACACCAGCTTCAGGTTCCAGTCCGGCCCCAGCAGAAAGATAGACAGACAGATAGGCGTCCCATCTCCCTCCCATCCCCAGTATTCCGCTCTTGATTTACCGATGGGTTTGTCGAGTCGCATCAGTTTAAGATAAGGCTGCACGGCCGGAGGCGCCGATCCCACCAGTGCCGCCGCCGCCGACAGGCCGCTACTGCGCCTGATGTCCCCGCTGAAAAGCGGGCGGACATAATGAGCCGGCGTCCTGGTCCTGGCCGCGACCGTTAAGCAGCACCAACAGCCCCGAGCCTGCACGAGCCCGGCCAACCGCCTGCAACAAGCCGACCTCAACCACAACTGCCACATCTTGCGCAGCTCCTCCGGCACGTCACCGGGGGGGGAGGAGCCAGCGCGTGTCAGACTGCAGAGCATGCGCAGCGCCACTTCGGACCCTGTTCGTCGAAGTCGGAACATTGATCCGGAGGAGTGTGTTGGAGGAGGGGGAATGGTTAGTGGAAAGTAATTTGGTGAGTGTGACGGCTGGTAGCTGAGGGAAACTGATTTTTTTTGCAAGAGATGGAGCAGTGACAGAGGGCATTGACCGGTCAAAATCTGGTCAAGAGTCTAATCTCAGTAAGAGTCTCACAACACCAGGTTAAAGACCAATTTAAACCTGTTATAGTGTTTACCCCAGTCCAACGCCGGCATCGCCACATCAAGAGTCTAATTTACCAGAGTGGGATGGGCACTTCTCCATCTCCACATCATATCACAGTCGGAGATTGAGGAAAAAAGTGGAGATGGCATCATAATGCTTTTATAACTGATTTGAGGAGGAATTTCTGGTGAATCTACCGAATTTGTTGCCAAAGAAGACTGTGGAGGCCAAGTCATTGAATATATTTAAGACACAGATAAATAAGTTCTTGATTGGTAAAGGGGTCAAGGGTTATAGGGAAAAAGCAGGAGAATGGGTTTGAGAAACTTATCAGCCGTGATTGAATAGTGGAGCAGACTTGACAGGTCAAATGGTCTAATTCTGCACCAAAATCTTATTGTCTTAATGTGGTTTTTGCAGAAGGCGATATGGGAAGAATAATAATTATGGTGATCCGCTGTCCCACAGTGTGCTCAGAGTAGCTCAAAATGTCCTGGGTTGCAGCTTTTTTCCTCTACATGAGCCATATCAGAGACTTCTGTCAGCAGTTCACCTTTTTGCACAGCATCAACATCTCTTTACTTGCTCCTGCCCATTATTTCACACTCCATTTATTGTCCTCAAAATCATTGGTGGAGAGGGAGGTTAAGTGGAGGCCAGTGGGGAAAAGCAGGAGACCAATGTGAGAGGTGAGATATGATTTCTAGGTGGCACTGGAGTGCGTTTCTGAGTTATTGGGAATAATTTACCTCCCATGATTATCTATAAATTCCCTCATGATCACCTAGGAGTTTGGAAGGAACCAGCTTCCAGGTGGCAACAGATAATTGGCAACACTGCCAATCTCAACAGACAGCACAAATAGTCACCCACAAAATGGTGCCCTCTCTCCCCAGCCCACAGTCACCACCCTCGAATATTTCCATCCTCAACAATCGTTTAACTCCTCATACTTCTAATTGCCTGCCTTTTCTCGTTGCAAGGGAAGAGAGCCCATAATTTTCAGGAGAGGCAGAAAAATGTGTTGGTGGGTGGGGGAAACTGCATCCATAGTTTTCTTGACCATAAGGGAGGGAGAATCACTCGAGTTGACAGGGTGATTGCTATACAGGCAGTCGCTGTTGGAAAGATGGGGATGGCCCAGAGACTGAGAGACAACATTAGATCACACTGCTACCTGGTATTGAACTGTCACTCATGTTGAATCAATGTCTGCATTAACTGTCATGATCTACACTATGATAAAGTGGAATCCTATTTCATCTCCATGCAGCACTAATGCCTGTCTTTCATTTTCTGTAGATGCATTGTTTGGGGCTACAACAGGACATGAGGGAGGAGGCAGTGCAATCCCCAGAGATGGACAATTACTCTAAGGAAGCATTGTCAAATGATTGCTCACACCGTCCACCATTGCAGATATAAATACCCTAGTGGATCCGGCATCACAATTAGAAAGAGTGGCACAAGGTGAAAAGCACATTATGGAGCCAGAGCAGATGCTGCAGGCAGAGACAATAGTGGAGAGACCACATGGAGGGCTGTTCTGTTCAACTGGACACAGATGCTGAGTACCAGGGATTATAAACAAACAGGTTCTTATGGAGCAGCAATAGGAACTGTGTGGGCTTCTGTCTGAATTTCCTGACAGTGTGCACCCTTGTGCAGTAGATGAAGGATTTTAATGGAGATAGAGCTATGATAATCAACTATTTAACTTTAATTGCGAGGGATGCTGTAGAAGTATGTAAACTTTTGAGCACAGATTTGTTAAAAGAAAATCATGTCAGATTAAATTGCTTGCATTTTTTTGATGTGCTAACAGAGAGGGTTGATGAGGGTAATGCTCTTGATATGGTGTATCTGGACTTTCAAAAGGCAGTTGATAAAAGACAAAAGACATGTGAGCAAAATAAGAGTTTGTTGAATAAGAGGGACAGTAACAACGTGAATATGGAAATAGAGAAGTGATTAACAGTTATTTTTCAGACTGGAGGCACGTTTAGAGTAGAGTTTATAGTGGGTCTGTGTTTTCGGTGTGTCAGTGACTCCTGATTTTCCAGATATATACGGCTTATAGAGCACAATTTCAAAACTTGCAAATGATACTAAACTTGGAAGTATGTTGAAATTGACATTGACAGGTTGGTGGAATGGGCATAAGATGAAATTTAATGAGGAGAAGAGTGAAGTAATCCATTTTGTTTGGAAGAACTTGGAGAAAGAATATAAAATAAATAGTACAATTCTAAACTGAGTACAAATGTAGGTGTACATATGCATAAATCGTGGAAAGTGGCAGGGTAGTTTGAGAGACCAGTTAATAAAGTGTATGGCATGTTAGGCTTAATAAGAACTTAAGCAATCTGAGCAAAAGATTATTAGTTACCCTCTGAGCCTGGTTTACCATTCAATAAGATAATGGCTGATCTGATTGTGGTATTAATTCCACTTGCCTGGACACCGTCCCCCCCGTCCCCACCATAATCTTTGACTCATTTGCTAGTCAAAATCTGTCTGACTCAATCTGCAGATGTCATTAGTAGTCATGATGTGGATATGCCGGCGTTGGACTGGGGTAAACTCTCCATTCACCTGACGAAGAGGGAAACCTCAAAAGCTTGTGCATTTACTATCAAATAAATCGGTTGGACTAAAACCTGGCGTTGTCAGACTTTTTACTCAGTCTGCAGGAGCAGAGAATGCAAAAGGAAAGAAGTTATGTTCTATAAAACACAGGGTTAGCCTCAACTGGAATATTACATCTTGTCCTGGGCACCACACTTTAGGAAGGATGCGATGACATTAAGAGGTGTAGAAAAGATTTGTGAGAATGCTTCCAGGGATGTGAACCTTCAGTTGCAAAGATAGACTGGAGAAGTTGGGACCATTTTCCTTGGAGAAGACAAGATTGAGAGGATATCTGAGATAAATACTCAAAATCTTGAGGGTCTGGACAGAAAAGATAAGGACAAATTATTTCTATTGGTGCAAGTACTGAGAACCAGAAGGCACAGATTTACCCGAAAGACCCCCCACCCCCAGAAGGCACAGATTTAAGTCACTTGGCAAAAGAAACAATGGTGACATAGAATCCTACAATGCAGAAGGGGGCTATTTGGCCCATCAAGTCTACATGGACCACAATCCTACCCAACCCTATCCCCATAACCCCATGCATTTACCCTTGCTAGTCCCCCTGATACTAAGGGGCAATTTAGCATGGCCAATCCACTTAACCTGCACATTTTTGGGCAAGGAAGAACTTTTGATGCAGTGTACAGGATCTGGACTGCATTGCCTGAGAATGTGATGGAGGCAGGTCTAATTGAGGAATTCAAGAGGAAATTGGATTGTTATTTCAAAAGGAAGAAGAAAAGGAATAAAATTGGATGGAAGAGGTGAGGTGATGAAGGAAGGTAGGGGCAGGGTGAGGGGGTGGGGGAGTCGGGTAGGAAGCTGCTTGGAGATGGACGTTATGGGATCCAAAAGATCAATCTGCCTGAAGAGAATTCAAGTGTCCTACGTACTGGCCATTTGAGCTGTATTCACAGATTTAGTGTCTAAGGTAATGTTGGAGAATAAATGGCACAGAAAAAACAAATCCTAAGGGCACATAAATCTCTCTAATTCAAACAAAAGTTTTAAGTTTATTTATTATTAGTCATAAGTAAGGCTTACATTAACACTGCAATGAAGTTACTGTGAAATTCAATCTGAAAAGCAATTTGAATCACACTATTACCTCTGAGGAGACTCGTTGATATTTGAGCACTACTGATGATTAAGTGTTCTGTTTGATCTGAACACTGTAATTTGTTGTTGGGGGGGGTCATAACAACCTTTCTGTTAACTACACTATACACTTATATCTAGCTAAATAATGATGAGACAAAACATGAATTCAACAATACAAGCGCATATAATCCAAATGCAATTAAGTCTTAAACAACAACACTGAGTGGAGTCAGGCCCAGAGATAAAATAGGGAAGGAGCAAGGCTACGGTTTCACTTGGTCTATACTGCGGCATCAGAAGCACCCCGCGCCACCTGGTGAAAGACTGGTATTGGAGGGTGTTTGGGAAAGCTTATAATTGCTTGCGCATCCTCTCAAGAGTCTAGGAAGCATAGACTGAAAGGCTGTAAATTGTGGAGAGAGGGCTGAAATTGAGGCATAAGAATTGAGCTTTGACAAAGGATCATCTGGACTCGAAATGTCAGCTCTTTTCTCCTTACAGATGATGCCAGACCTACTGAGATTTTCCAGCATTTTCTTGCTTTGGACAGAGGCATAAGAGTTCCTCTTGTAAAGTTTATTTATTAGTCACATGTAGGCTTACATTAACACTGTAATTAAGTTATTATGAAAATCACTGAGTCGCCACACTCCAGCACCTGTTTGGGTATACTGAGGGGGAATTCAGCATGGCCAATGCACCTAACTGGCATATCTTTCGGATTGTGGGAGGAAACTGGAGCACCTGAAGGAAACCCACGCAGACTCAGGGAGAATGTGCAGACTCCACACAAATATAGTGACCCAAGCTGGGTATTAAACCGAGGTCCCTGGCGCTGTGAGGGAGCAGTGCTAACCACTGTGCTATTATGCCACCCAAGTACAAGATGTAAATATAGTTAAAGAATGGCATTAATTTTGTCAGAGTGGCAATGTGTTACAAGCAATAAAGTTTCCCCAAATCAGTTCATTTCTATCTTTATTTATGATGCAAATGCAGACAACAGCAAGTGAATAGTTTGAGGAAAGGGCCACAATGTGAGGCCAAAATTCCTGAAAGCCTTTAAAAAAAAACTTAAAAGTACCTCAGCCTACTATCAAATATTGCTAAGGCTGAAGGGCAGAAAACTGAGAAGTAGCATCAAAAATGAAGAGAAAAGAAGCTCTTAGTGCCTATGTTTAGAATAGCTATAAATAATATGTGTGGTAGAAAATGCATTGGGAGGTATCAGAATGGCACTCCTGCATCATAACATTTAAGAAGTATTTTTGATATGTGCTTGAATGCCAAGGCATACAAATACCAGAAAATGGGATCAGAATAGTTAGGTGGTTGTTTTCAACTGATGCAGATGCGAATGGCCTGTTCTATGCTGTAGACCACTATAACTGTATAATTAAACTGCTACTTGCTTCAAGCAAGAGGGTCAGAATCTGGACATGGCTGGCTGGGCCAGCAATTATTGCACATTCCTAACTGATCTCCATTTCAGAGGGCATTTGAGAACCACATTGCTTTGGATCTGGAGTCACTTGTAGAGCAGACCAGGATGGCAGATTTCCTTCCTTATAGAACATCAGTGAACCAGATGGGTTTTTACGACATTTGACAGTGGTTTTATGGTCATCATTAGACTTTTAATTCCAGATTTTTATTGAATTCAAACTTTACCATCTGCCATGACGAGATTTGAACCTGGGCTCCAGAGTATGACCCTGGGTCTTTGGATTATCAGTCCAGTGACAATACCACTATGCCATTTGGGCCAAAGAATTGAGGTATAGGTTACTTTATATTCAACCTACTGTTTCAAATATTAATGCTTTCATAAGAAATAGGAACAGGAATAGGCCATTTTGCCTATCAAGCCCTCTCCACCAACCAGTGGATGGTTGATCTGATTGTGGCCTAATGTCATTCTCTTTGACTGCATTTTCCATGCTCTCATCCCTTAATCTATACTCCTTAGTCAACCAAAAATCAGTCTAACTCAGCCATGAAAATATTCAGTGACTCAGACTCTATTGTTTTCTGTGGAAGGAAATTCCAAAGACTAACAACTCTGAGAGAAAATAATCCCTCCATTTTAAATGGAAAACCCCTTATCTTTAAACTGCCCCCCCTAGTTAGAGATTCGCCACAAGAGGAAGCATCCCCTCCACATTTACCCTGTCAAGACTGCTCAGAACCTTATATATTTAAAAAAAAACACCTCTCATTCTACTAAATTCCGACAAGTATGCTCAAACTTTCCTCATAAGTCACAACACTTTCATCCAGGAATCAGCCAAGTCAATCTTATTTGAATTGCTTTCAATGTAAATATATTCCTTGTGGCCAATTGCCTGAGCAACTAGGCCCGACACAGAATTGGACAATCTAAATTAAACAGTAGTCAACAGCCTCCACAGCCATGCCTGATGGGAATTCAGACCCCCATCATTGGCTGAAAGCTAGAGAAACTTCCAGAATGGTGCAAAGAGTGGATAAGAGACACCTGGAGGCCATCCCCAGCGAACTCAACTTAATCCCCACTGACGATTCAATCAACATCAAAAATTAAGGGGAGACCCAGTTACAATGGAAGGGGGCTTGCTTGACCAAATTTCACCAAGAAGACCCTGAGTTCAAAGGCAAGAGAGGGAATAGCTCAGTGAACTGGACCCAGCAGCAGTTCATCAGCATCGGTTGTATCAGAAATCTCAGACAGATAGCATAATGTGTGAAGTTATTCTGGGAGTTGAGTTGTTTTCGAATAGAGTTTGTATGATCAGGATTTTTTAATGAAATTTGGGTTAATCTGTGGACTGAGTCTTGTCCTTTGTCCATCTCGTGAGTAAGGGCACCAGGGTAAAGTGTTTTAATGCAGTCTAGTTGAAGTGCCTGCCCATTCCCAGACAACACCCTCCTCAGATAAGGACACTAAAACTTCAGTACTCCAGGTGCACTCTCACCAATGACAAAAGTTACAGCAAGGCTTCCCTTCACTTATACTCCATTCTCCTTGCAATAAAGACCAACATTCCATTTGCCTTCCTAATTATTTACTCTACAGCATGCTAATGTTTGTGTTTCATGTACAAGGATACCCAAATCCCTCTATACTGAAATATTCTGTCGTTCTTTCCAATGATTAATATTCTACTTTTTGCCCCTTCATAACAAAGTGGAGAACTTCACATTATCCCACATTATATTCCATCTGGCATTATTTTCTCTGCTCAGTTAAAGTATCTATCTTTGCAGATGTTTTGTATCCTCCTCACAACTTGCCTTCCTACCTGTCTTTGTATCACCTGAAAATTTGTCTACAATACAGTCAGTTCTTTCATCCAAATTTTCATATAGATCATAAATAGTTGAAGCCTGAGCATTAATCCCTCTAGTTACAGTTTTCCAATCTGAAGATGACCCATTTATTCTGACTCTTAGTTTCCTGTTAGTTAGCCAATCTTCTATCCATGCTAGCTAGTATCACCCAACATCATAATCTTGTGCAGTAAAATCTTATGTGGCACTTTATTGAATGCCTTTTGGAAATCCAAATACATTACACCTACTGGTTCTCCTTTTTCCACATGCTTGTTACATTCTTGAAAAAGCGATAAGTTGTGAAACATGATAGCATGTTGACTCCACCTAATTGTATTATGATTTTCTAATTGCCCTGCTATTACCTCCTCAATAGCATTTTCTCAATAACTGACCAGCCTATATAGCCTCTTGCTTCCTGTCTCTCTCTTTTCTTGAATAGTGAATTTACAGTACAGGGCTGGTATAGTACAGCATGTACTCCTTACAGTCCCTTGGTAACGATGTTTCTCTTCTTTATTTCCTCTGGAAAACCATGGCCCAATCAAGTAAGCAAGTAGTTCCCTGCCAGTGTTATTTTCTAACCAGCCACTAGAAGATGCCAAAGGACAGCATCAGAATGAAACTGTTGAATTGCTTTCTGATTTCCCCACTCCGATTAGACTCTCTTTTTGGGGAGATGCAACTTCAGATGTAAATTCATGTATATCTGTTGTTTTACTGAGCACATTGCTGCACTCCAAACATAGCAGAGGAATAGGGAAGAGAATGCTCTCCTGAAGTTAGGAATAGGCACAGCCACTCGTACCCACTGTGCCTCAAGACCTCCGCATATTCATAGTGGGCATTAAATCCTATGGAAACCATTATCCTCCCTATTCAAATTCACAATATTCACCCCAAGCACAATAAACTGGAAGCACAAGTCATAAGATCATAAGAAATAGGAGCAGGAGTAGGCCATCTAGCCCTTCGAGCCTGCCCTTCCATTCAACAAGATCATGGCTGATCTGAAGTGGGTCAGTTTCCTGCTTTCTCCCCATAACCCTTAATTCCCTTGTCTATCAGAAACCTATCTACCCGTGACTTAAATATATTCAGCGAGGTAGTCTCCACCACTTCAATGGGCAGAGAATTCCAGAGACTCACCACCCTTTGAGTGAAGAAGTTCCTCCTCAACTCCGATCTAAACTGCGCCTCCCCCCGCCTTATTTTGAGGCTGTGCCCTCTAGTTCTGCTATCCTTTCTAAGAGGGAAGAATCTCTCTACCTCTACCCTATCTAGCCCCTTCATTATCTTATATGTCTCTATAAGATCCCCCCTCAGCCTTCTAAACTCCAATGAGTAAAGTCTGCAAAGTCTGGAATCCAATTTAGAGCACGAATCTTAGTTGATTTTGTAACATACCACTCAACAAGATTCCCCTTCCCACCCAACACCAGCTCAACCCCACTAAACATGAGGCCAATTGCAATGCCCCTCCACGAGAGATGAGCAAATTTAGCCTAGATCACTAAGACTGAAATTCAGACTCTCTTGGCTTGAATCTGGCTCTTGCAGGATCTGGTTTTGGGTCTAAGGAATGAAGTGGGTCAAATCAACCAAATGCCAATTGGGATTTTAAAGAATACCGATCATTGTATTGTAAGATTTAGGTTAGCCATAGTAAATTGAAATCAAAAATTGACAGGCTAAATTGCAAACAACGTTGCTGCCTTGAAAGAGGTGATGGTTTAGGTACACTTGTGGCGCATTCCAATGAAGCAGAAAGGCAGAGCAAGCAAAGCCAAATTTCCCTGGATGACAAAAAAGATAGAGGGAGAGGTGTAGCCGAAAGAGTACAGAGGAGGTTCACTAGGCTGATACCAGAGATGAGGGGGTTGGACTATGAAGAGAGACTGAATAGACTGGGTCTGTACTCGTTGGAGTTTAGAAGGATGAGGTGGGATCTTATAGAGATGTATAAGATAATGAAAGGGATGAATAGGGTAGAGGTAGAGAGATTCTTCCCGCTTAGAAAGGATAGCAGGACTAGAGGACACAGCCTCAAGATAAGGGGGGGGCAATTTAGATCGGAGTTGAGGAGGAACTTCTTCACTCAAAGGGTGGTGAATCTCTGGAATTCTCCGCCCGTTGAAGTGGTGGAGGCCACGTCGCTAAATATATTTTAAGTCATGGGTAGATAGGTTTTTGACAGACAAGATAGGTTTTTGACAGGCAAATTGCGCGGAGGGTGTGGGGATTCTGCAGAAGGCTCTAGATAGGCTGGGCGAATGGGCCAGGAAATGGCAAATGGAATTTAATGTTGGCAAGTGTGAGGTGGTCCACTTTGGTAGGAATAATGGTAGAAAGGACTATTACTTACGGGGCGAAAAACTGCAGCAGGCGACGGTGCAGAGGGACCTCGGGGTCCTTGTGCATGAGTCGCAAAAACCCAGCCTGCAGGTGCAGCAGGTGGTCAGGAAGGCAAATGGGATGCTGGCCTTCATAGCGAGGGGGATTGAATATAAAAGTAGGGAGGTCTTGCTGCAGCTGTATAGGGCATTGGTGAGGCTGCAGCTGGAGTACTCTGTGCAGTTTTGGTCGCCGTACTTACGCAAGGATATTTTGGCCTTGGAGGGAGTGCAGAGGAGGTTTACTAGGCTGATGCCGGAGTTGAGGGGGTTGAGCTATGAGGAGAGGCTGAATAAACTAGGCTTGTACTCGTTAGAGTTTAGAAGAATGAGGGGAGATCTCATTGAGACGTATAAGATGATGAATGGGATGGATAGGATAGAGGTGGAGAGGCTCTTCCCGCTCAGAAAGGACAGTAGGACTAGGGGGCACAGCCTCAAGATAAAGGGGGGGCGGTTTAGAACAGAGTTGAGGAGGAACTTCTTCACTCAAAGGGTGGTGAATCTCTGGAATTCTCTGCCCGTTGAAGTGGTGGAGGCTGCCTCGCTAAATATTTTTAAGACGCGGGTTGATGGGTTTTTGATAAGCGAGGGGATTAAGGGCTATGGGGAGAGGGTGGGAATGTGGAACTGAGACACAACAGATCAGCCATGATCTTATTGAATGGCGGGGCAGGCTCGAAGGGCTGGATGGCCTACTCCTGCTCCTATTTCTTATGTTCTTATGTTCTAAGAGAATTAAGGGTTATGGGGAGAAAGCGGGAAAGTGGAACTGATCCACTTCAGATCAGCCATGATCTTATTGAATGGCGGAGCAGGCTCGAGGGGCTAGATGGCCTACTCCTGCTCCTATTCCTTATGTTCTTCTGTTCTTAAGATCAGGTTGTTTGTACAAGGGAGAATCATGTTGAACGTAGAAAGTTTAGAAAAATGATAAAGGAAATCAGAGAGTATGGGATGGGATTGGTAGCTAACTCAAAAATTGAATCTATTTGTCCTGTACAAGCATTTAAATTGTATGAGGGTAGTAGGAGGAGACTCAGTCAATTAGGGAATGTGGCAAAACTATGCCACTTGTGGGTATAGGGGGCAGAAACACACAGGGAAATCGCTGCATTCAACCTTAATCTCGCTAATAAGATTAAAATCAATGCAACTGAGTTCAAACCAGGTTCTCATCCTTTCCAAGAGACATCCTGATCACGCCAGGTGGGATGGGCTGAGAATATTGGAAATTATCTAACGCCTGCCGCAAATTCCATTTCAGGCCTCTTGTCAAATTCACTAGCCTAGCATGATTTGCATCTGGAGGATAAGGGGGCCAGAGAATCACTCCCTTTGTCTTTTGTTTTTGTTTATATGTCTTGCCAACAATGGAAGAGTGGAATATTTTATAGTGCGGTAGCTGGTTCAGACATTTTTTTAAAACTAGGTTGTTATTCATAAGATTGTTAACCACTACTTCTTCCTTCACAATACATTGCAAAATACGGCACAGTGACAAGGGAACAGGCAGAACAATCAAGATTATTTTCTTCTGTAGCAGATACTTAATATTTTGTCTGGTATCGGTTATCAGCGCATGGTGATTCAAGGCCATGAATGGCATGGTTAGTGCAGAACTAACCAACCTCTGCTGTGTCCCTGCTTCAGGAATACATTCATTTCTAGGTTTTCATTCCTACCTTAGCATTCATGTGACTTCTTGAATTGACATTGCCAAAAAATTGTTAGCAACTGTTTTTTCCCCTAGAGAGCATTGCACTATACATTAAATGCAGTTAATCCTATGGCTCTGTACCCACTACAAATTGAATTGAAAAACTACTAGTTGTTACCCATATGGTGAGAGTTGGGGAAAGAGGGGGAATGTTGGAATGTGGTGGTGGTGGCAAACTTTAGACCAATTTCTGTTGACATTCTTCCTCTTTTCATCCTGGTTCTGGAATTCCAACATTCTGCCTACATTGCCCACTCTGTCAATAATGATTCAGTTGGAGATGGCTTGGCAGATTCCAGTTTTCTCACCAGTACTCAATGAGGCAGATATATTTGCCGTACAATAGCTGTAATTGGGGCCCACAAGGCTATGTATCAACCAATCTCTGAGACATTAACAGCGAACATTGAATTCCAGATTAAAAAAAAATACTTTCAGCTTCTGTTGAGTTTGCATGGTGCCATTCTAGATTTTTGGTCTTCTGTGTGCAGCAGCACTGTATGATTTGAGACAGGACGTTGCTAAAACAAACCAGGTTCCCCGATGCTCACTTACATTGATGCAGCTCCTGACCAGAATATTTTGTGTTAAAATATGTAAACTTATTTAATGTAGGGCATTAATACCAGCAGAGAGAACACTTTCAACCCACCCTGGCTGGAATCAAATTTATCCTTCAGTTAATGAAAGTTCATGACCTAACTCACTGCACCACCCATTTCCTCTCCTCAGGACTCTTTAAAAAATCCTTTCTTGTATAAATGTCTTTTCTCTGCACAACTTTCCAGTTCGACAGTCTGAGACGAGGCTTGACTTTGCAGAGTACAATAATCCAGTGTAACTGTGCACAAAGCATCACATGCTGGACAACATGTTCTTGAACATCTGCTGTGTTATCAGCTGACATTACTCAGCTGGAAACCCGGAAATCTCTATGGTTATTTATGCACAGAAATAATCCCAAATGAGGATCAAAATGTATTCTTTTATTTAGTTTGCTTTGAATCAAGGCATTTCCATGTGCACCCTTTGCTTGCTTTGAGTTCAGTAAAATTCAGCATAGTGCAATCTCCTAGTTCAAAATTAAATATAATTGGAAAAATATAAACATGGGATCAAAGGTTAGGCATCAGACTTCAGAGGCCTAAGTTATGGAAGTAATAAATAATATTTTCCAATTAGATTATTACTAATGTCTGTCTCACCAGTTTTACATTTGAAGCATAGAGTACAGGAATAAAGAAATAATGATGCACTTCGACAAAACTTTGATCAGGCCACAGTTCAGAACACTCCCTGCAGTTTTGGAACACCAATTTATAGAAAATGCAATGAGGATTAGACAATGCGCAATGTAGGTTCACCAGGAAGATGCCTAGAATGGGAAACTATAATTCAAAGTAGAGATTTGAGATAGTGGGACTACTTTCAATGGAACAGAGTAAAGCTTTTGAGAAGATTTAATGTAAGTTTTTAAAATCATGAAGGGTTTTGAGACTGTATAGGGAAAATCAATTTCAATATTTAAGGGCCATTAGTTTAAAATTAGTAATGTAATTGTACAGAACTTAAGTATTGCTGAAAGAAGAGACTTTTTGTCAAAACTTTTCAGCTTGCACTCAATAGGACATTCACAATGGTACAATGTAAGGGAAATCAACAAATGCATACTGTCTGAGAAGAGAATGCTGATTGGTTAGCAAGTGGACACTGATTGATAGAGGCATTGCCATGGAGAATGCACTGGCTGATGGTGACTGCCAAGCATTTCTGAAATTTAAGGCAGGTAGCTTGATTGACCAATACAAATTGATCAAGGCATTGCCCTGAGGAATGAACTAGTGAATGGCTGTTATTTATTTTGTATAGCTGAAACAGGCACAATGTTTGCATATGATTGGTCTGTCCACAAAGAACAGAGTCCTGTGGATTAATGTATGTAACGTCCAATACACAGAAATGCACCACACTGTGAGCCTGACTGACAATCTTAAATTGGTTGTCAGCATAATTCTTAGCATCCTTAGCAAATGTTGTCCTATCACAGCATCACATTTAATGTTGGACACAAATGGTGTTTTAAATTTTGCAAACACAGACAGGCTGGGTATGTTCCATATCTTGCACTTTTACCATTTTGCACTTTATGTCATGCAAACAAGCCGAAGATGGTTACTTTTCTTTCATTCGTGGGACCTGGGCGTCGCTGGCTAGCCAGCATTTATTACCCATCCCTAGTTACCCGAGGGCAGTTGGGAGTCAATTACATTAGCTGTGGCCCTGGAATCACATATAGGCCAGACCAGATAAGGACAGCAGATTTTCTTCCCTAAAGGACATTAGCAAGCCAGATGGGATTTCCGACAATCGACAGGGTTTCATGGTCATCAGTAGATTCTTAATTCCTGATATTTTTTACTGAATTTTTAAATTCCACCATCTGCCATGGCAACTCCAAACCCAGAGCATTAGCTGAGTTTCTGGATTAATAGTCTAGTGATAATATCACTAGGCCATTGCCTCCCCTATAATCTACCTCTCCTGTGGTAGACTATGCACTTTCAATCCTGGAAAGTGCATAGTCTACCTCAGATTACCCTGAAAGGGTAAGGTATCTCAAAAACTTGAAGAACAGGTCAAACTAGTGCTGTTACTATGCAGTAGCAACCTGAGTGGTATTTGCCACTAATAAGTAACTGAAGTCAAGTCAAATGATGTTCCGCTTGTAATATAAATGAGTAATGTGGTATATGAATTTCAGTGTCAGTGTGATGCTAGGTTCATAGGCCATACCTCCCAAAGATTGGCAATCGCATCAAAAAACATGTCTCTTCTGCTGTTCACAGCAGGCACAAAGTTCCTTTAGTCAGAGCTGAGGAGAGAGTTACACAAGAGAGTTGTTGGAACACAGAATACTTTCCCACATTGTGAGACTAAGGCAGAGATCGTTGTACCATTTGAGGAAAAATTGGACCTTTTCTGTGTGTGTGTGTGTGTGTGTGTGTGTGTGTGTGTGTATGTGGCTGCTCAGAGATGGACATGGTAGGCACTAGTCGGAGTTAAGGATACAACATTGCTGTCCTGATTCTCTAACCTCTGCTTATATTGAGTGAGGCTTCATGTTGCAACTTATGTGTAAAATTTTAATTGGTCTCTCTACACACCTGTACTAGTAATGTTATTACAAATGCAAATCAAAAAGAGTGCAGAAGATATTCACCAGGATGTTGCCTGGACTCGTATGTTTCAAATATGAAGAGAGTCTGGTTAGGCTATGTTTGTCCTCCTTAGAGCAGAGAAGGCTGGGGGAGGGAGAACGAGATTGAGGTGTACAAAATTATGAAGTAAAGGGGTCAATAACTAGCGGGCATAGATTTAAGGTGAGGGGATTTAGAGGGGACTAAGGAAAAACTATTTCATCCAGAGGGTGGTGATGATTTGGAACTCACTGCCTGAAAGGATGCTAGAGGCAGGAACCCTCACAACATTTAAGAAGCATTTAGATGAGCACTTGAAATGGCGTAGCATTCAGGGCTACAGACCAAGTGATGGAAAATGAAATTAGAATAGATAGATTCTTAATGGCCAGTGCAGACACTGTGGGCCAAAGGGCTACTCTTTTTGCTGTAAAACTCAAGACAACTTTTTGGGTGGAATTTTACAAAAATGATTCAAAATGTCAGCTTGCATGAAAATGGGAGAGTTGCACACCTTTTTTTGGATGAGTCTTCATGCCCAATCTTAGTACATGGAAAAATAATCTAGACCATTTCTAGCTGCTGCAGGCAGTGGGCTGGGCTTAATTCACCAGTTATTCTGCAGAGGAAATTATTGTGCGTGTGCAGACCTCTGATTCTGCACATGCACAATAGCAGCTGCAGATGGAGCTATTGTGCATGTGCAGATTGCTGATTCTGCACATGTGCAATTCTAACAGCAGAGATCTGACAGAGAGAAAGCTGTTAGGGCCCTGCCGCGGTAGGCAGCCTCAACAAACTCCCCCACCTGATTGCACTTCCTGGGTGGAGCCTCAATGGCCTCTGGTCTATTGACGAGGTCAGCACAACTGTTCCCCATTCATGGGATGCAGGTGTTTTCCTCACCAGCGAGAACCTCTCCCAATGAGGCCATAAAGGCAAGTGAGCCCAGACGATTGAGCACTGGACTCACTAATGCCATTTAAGTCAGCATCTCAATAAATCAACATAATTTATTCAGCCTCTCACCCATTTCTGGTGGGAGGCTGACCTCGCTGGAAATTCAGTGAAGATCACGAGTGCCGAGAAATCGGGTATCATCTTGATTATTCGGCTCTTGTGCGTTTTTACCGGCTCACTCCGCCCATCGATGTGTGGGGTGAGCCAGTAAAATCCCAACCTAGAAATCCATAACTAGCACCAAAACTGCCATCTGACCTGAGATCTGTTAACTCTGTATTGCTCAAACAAAGATATCCTATCCTATCTCTGTTTGCTTAAAACTTCTCAACATTAAGAAATGTAATCAAATGTTGATTTATTTCACTGAAGATGACTTTGTACCAGGATCAATATGAGAGGATTACTTTGATCATTTAGTACGTATACATGTGATAGTGAGTTATATGTATACAGGTTTAACTTTGCTCTCTGGAAGCAGACATATTGAACCCAGACCCCATGCTTTTGCATTGACAGCAAGGTGAATGTGTGCAGCAGTCAGCTGAAAGGTTATGTAGACCAATCATTACACTGTAAGGACTATGTTGCTACAGGCCCTTGTCTGGCTCCTAGTCTTGAAGTTAGAGATTAAATTTCTTCTATGTCTTTATGTTGCTGTATCATTTTGGCAGGAGTAGAATGGGATGCTATTGTTGCTAAAGTTAGAGAAGTCCAAGTAGTGGAAAACATTAAAACTTGAGCAATAACCTACAGTATCCACTGAATTCATTGAAACAAAAAAGGATCCTCGTACAAATAACAGAAAAGTAGTATTTCCTATTAACACTTTAGTGTCAGTCAGGATTAATTATTATAATTATAATTTCTATAGTTAAATGGCAGCTGAGGACCTAATTTTTTAATAGGGGTTATTGTTTCTCATCTTCACTGCCTGGGCAGTAATCTACCAGAATGAATTGCTTGCCTGTTGCAGAACCTGATGAATATTCATCCCATTTATTTAGAAATGAATAACAAAGGGGACTGGACGTGCATCCCACTAACTTATTCCACCATTGGTCCAACTTATTGTTTAAGTCAAATCTCTATAGCCATTGTCTGGGAAATATGTTGACTGCTGATTAACATCTGGTGACAGAGCTGAAAGTGAGCCCCTCAAAATAGTTTTGACGTCAGCAATTGCCCCTATGCTGAACTTTGCATAAAAGCAGATTCTAGAATCATAGAATCCCTACAACACAGAGGGAGGCTATTCGGCCTGTCGAGCCTGCATCAACAATAATTCCACCCATGTCCTATCCCCGTAACCCCAAGATGGAATCTCATTTTGTTAAGGCATGTGAAGAAGAGGTGATGGGGCATTTAATGGATACATTTCAGTGGTGTGATATTAAGAGGAGTCTATGGATGATCTCATTAGCTCAACAGTGATAAAAATGGCGGCCTGGAAGACATAAGGTTGGAGGTAATTTATGTAATGAATGAATTAATTGTGCATTAATGCATCATTAATTCAATGTACATGAGTAAGGAAAGCAAATTTGAATTGCTGATCACTTTTACACCAAATAAAAACACTTCTACATCAGTTTTATAGATTTAACAATGAGAGGAAAATCCAGGCGATAATTGTGAATTTGAGTTGATCCCATGTTCAATAGCTCGTATAGTTTGATAACATTTGAATTATTATTTCAAATAACAATTCAGGATGCTTCTGTACGAACAATGAATATGCTGGTAGCAAATTATTTTCCAATCTCTGTTATCACAGTGTTTATTCCTTTAGTATAATAATTTATAAGTGCTGTCCTATGCATTACAGGACTCTGAGTTAAAAATTGTATTTCTTTTCTACAAACCCCTTAGGATAGTGAATGAAATATTGCTGTAAAAAAATCCAGTTTTATATAGATAATTTCTTGTCATTTTATCCTTTTATGCCAAATAATTTAATTACATAAAGACTACAATGTACAATATTAAATAAAAGGAGTATGGTGAGAATTATGAAATAAATTATTGTTTTAATTATGCAATGTAACATTAGATGGATTATTTTCATTGATTAATATTAAATTAAAGACAAGTGACCACAACTTTAATACAAACCCTGGATCCATTTAAATAGCAATTAAAAGAAACCGGCACACATTTTGAATGGGGAATACCACAAATAGTGATTGATGCTAAATACATTACAGTACTCAAAGGCATTGGTTAATTACTTAAAGAAGAATATTAAAAGGGCACTGGGGATAAATGGGATTGGTAGAAACTCAATACAGACTGGAAAAACCAAACAATCTTTTCTTGTGCTAAAAATGTAATTGATATTGTTCACGATGAGGTGGCGAGGAATTGTATACTGTCTTCAACAAACTATTTTTATTTGAAATTTAATAAAAATGATTTTACGTAATGTATTATTGGATGATATTAATTATATAGGACGGTGTTGTAGCTGTCTTTAAGTGGGTACATAATCTGTGGCCTTCATCAGACAGGATGTGATGTCATCTGTCATGTGACACAGAGTTGGAATGTGTTAGTTCATCAAACAAAGCATACTAGTGAGAGATCGCAACATTATTTATACACTATTTTTGTTTTTGAGTATCACTGTCTGGCCAGCATTTACTGCCAATCCCTAGTTGTCCTTGAGAAGATGGTGGTGAGCTGCCTTCTTGAAATGCTGCAGTGCGAGTGCTATGGATTGACCCACAGGAATTCCAGGATTTTGACCTAACGACTGTGAAGAAATGGAATATTTTCAAGCCAGAATGGTGACTGGCTTGGAGGGGAATTTGCAAGTGTTGGCACTCCCATGTATCTGTGCCTTTGTTCTTCTAAATGGAAGTGGTCATGGGTTTGGAAGATACTGTCTAAGGATCTTTGGTGAATTTCTGCAGTGCATCTTGCAGATAGTACACACTGCTGCTACAGAGCATTGATGGTGGAGACAGTGGATATTTGTGGATATGGTGCCCATCAGGGGAGCTGTTTTGGCCTGAATAGTGTCAAGTTTATTGAGTTTTGTTGGAGCTGTACCTGTACAGACAAGTGGGGGGAATTCCATCACACTCCTGACTTGTGCCTTTAGATATGGACAGGCTTTGGGTAGTCAGGATGTGAGTTACTTGCCGCAATATCCCTAGCCTCTGACTTGTACTTGTAGCCACTGTGTTTATGTGACGAGTCCAGTTGAGTTTCTGGTCAATGGTAACCCCAAGCATGTTGATAGTAGGGGATTCAGCGATGGTTACACCACTGAATATCAAGGCGCGGTGGTTAGATTGTCTCTTACTAATGCTGGTCATTGCCTGGCATTAGTGTGGGGCAAATTTTACTTGCCACTTGTCAGCCCAAGCCTGGATATTGTCCAGACCTTGTTGCATTTGAACATGGACTGCTTCAGTATCTGAGGAGTCACGAATAGTGCTGAACATTGTGCACATATCCCCACTTCTGACCTTATGATAGATGGAATGTCACTGATGAAACAGAAGATAACTCACAATATAGTTTATCAGGTCTACCTGAATGACTGGTGAGTTTGTGTTTGAGGCATAGAGGGAAACACAAACCAATGGGATTCTCCAAAAAATATTGTGAGGCAATCTTACCAGTAAGTGGCAAGGTGTCAGTTCTGGTGAGAAAATTGATGCGAAGCTCTCCAGCTCCACTGACCTGTTTTCACCTCAGATTTTGAGATTCTTAGTCTGAAAAAAAAAGAGTGGATGTGTTTTATGCTGTCATTCTGGCAAGTTGGATCTCTTAGAACCAGGAACAAGCTCCACCTAGATTGGGGCACTATCTTTAAAGGTCATTAGTGGCATCAACCATGCTCACCACCCCTCACATCATTGCTGGCATCCCCTTCCTATCCTCTTCATGATCATCACCAATATCAACCACCACCCCCATTCCCCCCACAACCAACGCCAGCATCAACCATTCCCCACCCCATCATCATGGGCATTCCACCCCCCTCCTCCCTCTGAACAATCATCACTGGCATCAACTATCCCCCTGCCCTCGCCTCCCTTGTGCTTTGACTCTTTCATGCAAGGCATATGGCACTGGGTGAGCCCTGCAAAATTTGGATGTTGAATCCAAGTTTATATAGATTTTAGCTTTGACGCCCCGTATCTTGCCTAATTCATTTTGATGTTTTCTCAAGACTTCTTGGAAACTGCCATCACTTACATTGAAAATTTATATCTGTCTTGCAGCATATCATTCAGTGACAACACAAATTTGCACTGCTCCGCTAATTGCCTCAGCCTTGCCTTGAATGCAGCAATCGTCTCCCTGGGTTCCTAATAACAGAATTAAATGGATAGCGCTGTATGATGACAGATGGTCAGCGTGTTGCAATGTTTGAGAGTGATGTGTCTTTCATTGCTGAGTAATTGGCAGTATGTGGAATGTGCTATGCGTGTGTGTGAGGATTGTGACAGTGGTTAGTGTGAGGGTGAGGTGGAGCAAATGAATACTGGGCATGAGTTTTGATTGTGGGAAATTGCAGCTAGATGAATGCTGGCGAGGTGCATGAAGCACCATTTGCTGGTGGAGTACCTCACCTCAGCAGCTACAGGCATTGGTCGAGTGTGTGGTCCCAAGGACTGTCCATCTGGTCAGGTGAGAACAACTGCCGTTCCTCTGGCCTAGGCATTCTGCTGCGAGGAGGCAACTTCACCATCTCCGAAGTTAAGGAAGTGGTGGGAGGTCGCCTCCTCGTAGCAGACGTCACATACAAGAACTGCCCTCTCAGGCTGATTAATGTGTATGCCCCTGCCGTCAGTTGCCACTTCTGCTCACCACCTCCAGGTCAATCATTCTGGGTGTGGATTTTAATTGCATTATTAACAAGGCCAGCCGATCCAGCAGGGTTGAAAACAAACTGGACACTACGCCCAGAGTCCTGCTGGAAACAGTCAAAGATGCCAAGCTGCTCGACGTCTTCAGTAACCCAGCAGACGGAGGGCAGCAAAGATACACGTGGTCGAGGCCAGATGGGTCAATCTGCTCCAGGATCGATTTCATGTTTGTATCCCACATGCTCACGGTCAGGTCCACCGACGTCAAGCTGATGTTCTTTTCTGGCCACTGCGTCCTGCTGGCCAACTGTCAGCTAGAGGAAAACCAGAAAGTGGGCAGGAGGTCCTTGAAGTTAAATATAGAACTGTTGACCCCAGAGAACCTTGAGGAACTCAAAAGAGTTTACCACAGTTGGAGGACGGTGAATCCCTTCTTTGAGTCTCCATCGCTCTGGTGGGAAACCATCAAGGGCAACATCAAGAGGTTCTTCATCTGCAAAGGGATTCAGAAGGCCAGGGAGATACAGGGGGGAAATGTCCCGACTCCAGAAAAGCATGCAGGAGCCACTCTCAGTCAATGGGGTCGATGGGGGTTGATGTCAAGGAGGATCTCCGGTAGGCCTCACTCTTTGCCTCAGAGGCCTCCACAAGGTTATCTTCCGGTCCAGGGTCCGCTCTGTGGAGCAGGACGAAACATGCTCGCGTTTCTTCTTCCAGAAGATGCACAGAGAAACCTCTGTGATCAGAAGCCTGAAGCAAGAAGATGCCCTGTAAGGTCATCGCAGTCTGACATTCTGAGAATCTGCAAATGCTGGACTGTATGACCTGGAGCCAACAGACAGCACGGCCTCCCAGTCTTTCCTGTCATCTATCATGCAGGTCTTAGACGAAGGCGAGCGGGAGAGCCTGGACAGACCGGTATCTCTGGATGAGCTGACAAAGGCCATCGAGTCCTTTCAGAAGGGTAAAATTCCTGGAAGTGACAGCTTACCAGCTGAGTTTTACTTGGTGTTGTGAGGCTTGATGGGCCCGGACCTCCTGGAAGTATATGAAAGTATCCTTCTGGAAGGCAGTATGTCATAATCCATAAGGATAGGCATCATTACCCTCATCTACAAGCAAAAAAGGGAAAGGGAAGAAATTAGGAATTGGCAATCTATTTCACTGTTGAACGTAGACTATAAAATTCTGGCCAAGGCCATCGCCAACAGGGTCAAATCTGCTCTGGGGTCAATGATCCATCCTGATCAAACCTGTGCTGTACCCAGCAGCAAGATCTCTGATAGCCTTGTGCTACTCAGGGATACGATTGCCTACGTGCAGGACAGACAGGTGGATACGTGCCTGATCAGCCTAGACCAGGAGAAGACGTTTGACAGAATATCTCACAGCTACGTGATGAATGTGCTCTCCAAAATGAGCTTTGGGGAGGGAATCCGCAATTGGATCCAACTGCTCCACACAGACATCAGTAGTGCAGTTTCAATCAATGGGTGGGAATCAGAGAGGTTTCAGATCAGGTCTGGAGTCAGGCAGGGCTGCCCTTTCTCCTCTGTCCTTTTTGTGTGTTGTGTTGAACCCTTTGCCAAGGCCCTCAGAAGCAACCCAGGCATCAAAGGGGTTACAATCCCAGGCAGCGGAGCACGCAGATCAAGGCCTCCCTGTACATGGCTGTCTTTTGCTCAGATCCCTCGTCTGTTCGCAGGGTCCTCCAAGTATGTGAGCAGTTTGAGCTGGTCTTGGGAGCCAAAGTCAACCAGGGCAAAAGTGAGGCCATGTTCTTTGGAAACTTGGCTGACAAATCCTTTGACCCTTCATCGTCAGGGCAGATTACCTGAAGGTATTGGGGATATGGTTTGGAGTGGCAAAATCTGGGAAGAGCTTTTCGCCAAAGCCAGGCAAAAATTGGACTTGTGGGAGCAACGCTGTCTCTCTATCACCGGAAAAAACCTGGTGATCTGATGTGAGTTACTGTCTGTGTTGTTATACATGGTGCAGGTGTGGTCTATCCCCAAATCCTGCGCTGCAGCAGTGACCCCGGCCATCTTCAAATTTATCTGGAGATCAAAGATGGATCATGTCCGGAGGGAAGCGATGCACAAATCTCCAGAGAACGGAGGGAAAAATGCTGCCCTCATCTTGATGGCCACCTTTGTGTTCGGTTGCATCAAGCTGTGTGTCGATCCTCGGTACACTAACAGCAAGTGCCACTACTTTTTGAGGTTCTACCTGTCCCAAGTGTTGCGGAGGATGGATCTGGCCACACTGCCGTGGGCAGTACTGCAGCACCTGTCCTTCATGGAGGAATTTTTCCGCAAACACACCTTTGACTACATGGCGATCAAGCAGTGGTCGGCGCGTAATGTCCTTGAGGCCCTGAGAGTAAAGGAGATGACGGATCCTGTCGGTTGGTTCCCTGAGCAGACTGTCAGTGTCATCTGGCAGAATGCCTCAATGAACTGACAAACAAGCATCAAGACCTGGCTTGCCTGGTGGTGAGAAGGGCACTCCCTGTCAGATCCTTTATGCACGCTCAAGGTCTCAACATCACCGCATGCTGCCCTTCAAGCAGCTGCAGGGGTGATGAGATGATCGCACATCTCCTTGTGGAATGTGCCTTTGCAAAGAAGGTCTGGAGTGAGATGCAATGGTATTTGTTGAGGTTTGTCCCAAGCAGCTCGGTGACACAGGACTCTGTGTTCTACGGGCTGTTTCCGGGGATGCACACCGAGACAAATATCAACTGCTGCTGAAGGATCATCAGATCGTGAAGGATGCACTTTGGTCTGCCCGAAACTTGCTGATCTTCCAGTTAAAAGAATTGTCCTCCACCGAGTGTTGCAGATTGGCACATTCCAAGGTCCAAGACTACGTGCTGAGGAATGCGCTCAAGCTTGGGGAAAGGCCACATTGTAAAACCTTTCAACTGAGGCAGACCGAGGGTCTGGTGACTGCAGAATACCCTTGGCCTGTGTGCTAAACTGAAAAATAACAGCATGCAGTAAAACCTAAGGCATGTGTATAGCTTTACGTAATGAAATGTAATGAATGTAAATAAGCATAGTATTGTACAGGAAAAATGATTCTTTTTTCGGCACTGTTTGTAATTTTTGGATCTGTTGTTTTGCAATTGTATATTTGAGAGTTTTTTTATGAATAAAGTATATTTTTGAAATAAAAAAAAATTGCTGGTGCAATTGCAATGATATGGCTTCTCGGCCTTTCGCCTAAGATCAAATGTAGTATCGACATGCTGTACTTGGTTGAAGTCATTAGGTTACATTTTAGCTTCATTTGAAGCAATTTTTAAAAGTGGCATCTTGGCCTTTTGGCTAAGATGCAAATGAGATCAAGCCTTGGAGGAGCAGCTATGCGTACTCCAATCAGCTTGGATCGTGTAGATCAAGCCCAAGACAGGAGGTGAGAGCCCTGTCTTGTCAGCTTGGATCGGGAATGTCTCAACTTGTTGAGACTCTGAATTGGACTTGATTTGATTGAATTGGAATAAAAACAAAAAAAAAATTGCAACGATATGGCACAGCAGATGCAGTCACTGACCTTGAACCTCTTCTGGCACTGTACCTAGATCCTAGGGGCCAGACTCCTGGCATTACAATGGAATGGAATTTTCTGCTTTGGTAAACACTGCACGTCACTGCTCAATAGCTCTGCATGCTGAAGATTGACTACTGTTGCTGATGTCCTCTGTGGTTTTACTTGATTCAAATGCAATGAAACAAGTTGGAGGTGTAAAAATTCAGCTGAAATCATTTTGATGTCCATTACGTCTATGGTGTGCCTGCAGTGGAGCTTAGCCTTAGCCCCAAAGCAGATGTTAATGTAAATCATAACTCTTTTAACAGTCTTTCTTGGCGCAGTCTCCAACAACATTGTTCTCTGGCAACCATAGGTAATTCTATCTCTGCCTATATATCCAAGTTTCAGATATTCAGAAGTGCAGGCACTCTAGACCTGGTTTTAATTCAAAAACCGGGATATCTTGAGCACAGATTTTATTATCCAACATTTAACAACCAGATATATTAGCTGGATACGAGCAGAGGATCACAGTGACTTACTTTAGGAGGTGGAAAAAGCTTTGCCGCATCTGGAATTCCCATGTTATTAATTAAGTGGAAATCAGCTCTGGATTCATGGATTTCTGCATAATAGGCAGGTTTGTATACTATCTTGATGATGTTGTAACTAAGTACATCCAGAAGGTGAAACCTTATTGCCCTGGAACATTTTATTCCTTGATAATGAAGCCTTTCTTGTGGACGTTAAAAGCTTCTTACCAACTACAACAATTGTCTGATGCAGATATAATGCATTATGATAACAAGTACTTATTTGAAAACAGGAATACATTTTATTAACTATCTTCACTATAAGTTACTGTTCTTGTTCGTAAAGGCATACTTCAAAGCATTTTATGAGGTTGTAGTGATTCCCAAGCAGTGGCCTCCAAGGAATGATTGAAAAGATACTTTTTAACGTGACCTGCAGGAGACCGGGTTATAATGGCTAAATAGATCAATTTTGAATGAAGAATGGAATATGCGTTCATCATATGTACAAACACAATGGGCTGAATTTCCCAGCCCTTTCTGCCAGAGGAAAGCCCAGTCCCACCAATGGCGACCCTCCCTCTCCCCCAACCCCAAGTTCCCTGGCACCGCAGCTGACAAACAATGCAAAAAACCATTGACATCGGAAGCCTGTTGCAATCAAACAAGCAGAGGGAAAACAGCGGAGCAATTTTACCCTTGTTCACCTGATTGAAACAGGTTTGAGTAGTTAATTTAATATGTTTGCAAAGTCAAATCCAATAATAGTCTTCATACTACCGGGTGATTCATTTGTCATCTCAGATATTGCAAGAAAAAATGGATAAATTTTCCTTTCCTACTGACCCACCCATTCTTATTGTGCCAAAGTCAAGGTAGAGAAACAATCTACAGCCTCGGACTAATTAACCATCTCATAAATCAAAACATATCCTCCATAGAATCCTAGATCAAACCTCTTTTTCTTCACCATTGTGATAATCAAATGCCATCAAGAATTGGAAAGAACTAGAAAAATGAGTAAGTATTCCAATAACAAATTAGGAGCAATTTAGCACTCCCATTTGTTGCATTGCCGAGAAAACTAGACTGACAGGAATTACAAACTCTGTCAGAGAGGTGCATGACGATATTACACATTAGGTTTCTACAGTTGCTTGAAAGTCAAAAGGCTATGTGTTCAAGCTCTTATATCAGGGCAGAACTAGGGAATGTGCTATTGTTCGATATGCTGTCATCTGAATGAGATGTTTGACTGAGGCCCCATATGTCAGCCTTCTGAGTGTAAAATATTCCACGGCATTACCAAAGAAGAACAGAAAGTTCAGTGACCTGACCCGAGCCAGAAAAAAAATGATTAACTCAACTCACTTGTTACTTGTGGAACTTTTTGAATTGCTGTTCTGCTTATCTTAACAATAGTGACTGTACTTTATAAGCAGAGTGTGCACAATTAACCTAGGAGCATGTGGAATGTCGGATAGGATCTGCAGCAGAATATCATCATCAGAGAACGTAAGGCAGCTCTAGCCTTTGGTATGCAGGCAGCACCAGTGGCCATTAACTCTTTAAAACACTACAGTGCAAAACATTTTCTCTTCAGCTATTTGGTTGATACCTTTTAATTTGCCTTGTTTATATTGCAGTACCAATGCCCCATGCCAACTGGAAGATTTATACGCTCAAGACAGAGTCACATGTATGCACTCCCAATTTCCTCAGATGGCCATTCATGTGGGAGAGAACAGCCAGAATCATAAAGTCCCTGCACTGCAGAAGTAGGCCATTTGGCTCATCGAGCCTATGGTGACAACAATTCCACCCAGGCCCTTTCCATGTAACCCCATGTATTTACCTTGCCAACTCCAGCTCCCATGCTCCACCACCATCCCTCCACCGCCCCCGCCACCCCCGACACCAGGGGAAATTTATCATGGCCAATCCACCTAATCCGCATATCTTTGGACTGTGGGAGGAGACCGGAGCACCCAGAGGAAACCCACGCAGACACGGGGAGAATGTGCAAACTCCACACAGACAGTCACCCAATGCCGGAATTGAATCCAGCCCATGCCACTGAGACAGCAGTGCTAACCACTGTGCCACCATGCTGCCTGAATCAGTTTGATCTCGGACCAGAATGCGAACCTTGGCTTGTTGGACTGAAGGTCATCTGACTTCACCTAAGTCATAAACTGGACAGCATCAGTTTGACAGCTCAGAACACCTGTCAGTGAAGCAGCACTGACATGGAACCCGAAGGCACGTTTTAAAAGGCACACAATCATAAGTATTAATGAGAAATGGAAGTAACTCACACATTTTGTCAGTTAAGGAATTGTTTGTACTAACAAAAAGTACAGATTGATTTATAACTAAATAGATCTGAATTGTTGGCATTGGTGTTTGTGTGCAATAGAAAGGAGCAACAGTGTATGAATAATTCATAAAGATAGTGGACACAATTCAAGGTGATCCTTACAAGCTCTGCCTTTGCATGTCTGGAAGGTGGCAAAGGATTCTCTTGTAAACTCTCCACCAGTCAAGGCCTTCTGACCTTGACTATCCTTTTCCTGAAATGGACTCAGTAGCCTTTGTCAGTAGCAAAATGTACAGCACGTAGCTGATCAAAATAAAACAATGCAAGAAAACCTAAGAGCACTCTACAAAGCGTGGCCCAGGTGTATTCAGGCACCTGAGGTATGTTTTCAGAATCCTTATTGTCTGGTCAATAGCAACACTGGTGGCATGATTAATTGGCTGTTCCTCAAGATCCAGATCATTGTTATCAACCAGTGCTGCAGAGAATTCCTATTACATGATTACCAATCAGCTGTCTATTGTTGACCCGTGGCCAGTGGTGGGATTACAGACGGAACCATCCAAATGAACACTTGCATAAAATAAATTTTTGGGATTCCTGGGTAATAGCAGATGGAGAAAAGTAACTTTGCAGCTTATTGATTTGTGGATTCATTTGGTAGTCTTATTTCTGTTTCCAGCATTCATTCGTATTTTGAGGTGGCTGACATTGCACACTACACCTTGAGGGAATGATACATCACCCTATGAAGAAAGTTTATTGTGTTTTTGAAAGGGGCAGGTATGGTGACATGGGTTTGCCTTGCACCTGGCAAAACCCTGCCACTCTGTAAAATCGAGCAGCTACTCACAGGAAAGGATATGAACTTTGCTGCTCATACAAACAATATACCGGTGACTTGATCTACACAGCAATGGACAGCCAATTTGCTGATATTGCAAATGTTCCCTGATGCCAACAAAAGAAAACGAATCACATAGAGATTCATTGCCACATCGCCTTTTGCAGTCAGATCAACTGCAGGTCTATGGAGAGAAGGCATCATAACTCAGATATTCTTTCACAAAGAAAGTGTATCCTTCTCAAGCACTGCAAGGCTGTTGTGTGTAAATGACTCTGTCCATGTGCCTGGCTTACCTACATTGTTGCTGTTGATTCTTTTCATGGCGTTAAAAGGGGAACGTCTAAAGAAAGCACCATGTTTCCTGAAATACTATAGTCACAAGTTTTATTGAAAAAAGCAGCAATATTGAAACTATTAGGAAAGGGGAAATGGCAGAAACAGAAATAAGATTACCAAATAAGTCCACAAATCAATAAACTGCAAAATTACTTTTCTTTGCCTGCCATTGCCCAAGAATCCTGAAAACCTCTCTTATGCAAGTGTTCATTTGGGAGAGGTGGAAGCACAGTTATTAACAGAATGATTTGGAACATTACATTCTGATGAGTTATTTACTTTCAGCAGGCTGTATTGTGCAGGCTCAATGGGTATGATGGCCATTCAGAAGTTAAAACCAGCTCACGTTGAAAAGCCTTCGGAAGATGGGGCTCCATGATGGACGGCCAATGGCAGGAGTCTGGGGAATGGCAATTGAAGGTAGAAGCTAATATATCCCATAATATGTCCAAGAAGAGTTGGCAACTCTATTTAGACACCCAATTATTAAAGACAGCAGTTCTGATCCAAATTTTTGTTTCAATGTTACCTCTGCTTCATTCTCTTAAAAAAAGAGAACCAAGGCTTCATTTGTTATAAGATCCTGAAATCCTCTACTCTAACTTAACTGTGTCTTCTAACAATAAAACTTAAGACTTAAAACTTAATCTAACTTGACTGCACAATGTCTTCTAATGATACATATTTTCAACCAGAAGCTGGATTTCAAACTAACAAACATACCTCAAATATGGAAGAGATTTGTTTCCGCAAGCAGAAAAGTTTGATCGTTAGGTCAGTCAAATTTACTTGCCACCTTCCTCAGCTCTGGTTCTTGGTTTACTGATGGGTGTCATGCCACCATTCAAATACCTGCAAGGGCATCACAACAGCATGCTCACTTTTTGCCCCCACCCCGCCCCCTCCCCAACCCCCAAATAACACTCATACCAGGCAACAAGCTTGTCAACAATGCTTATTTTCACATGTTCATGTGTAAAGCGAATTGATGGGGAGAAACAGGCTGAGCCAATAGAATTGTGCACCAGCAATGGGCATGCCAGCCAGAGGCATGCCAGCAAAAGGGCAAACTGGCACAGTCAGCAGAAAATTGGAGGGGAAATTACAATAAACGGTGTGTTCCTATTCTGAAAAAGTAAGTGTGTGTGAGATGAAATGTGTCATATGGAGGGAATACCCCCAGTAATGAAGAGTTATTTATATCAAAACTTAACTCGGGGAATGCAGTTAGATGTACCATGTTTGGGGTTTTCTTTGCTAGACCTTCCATGGTGGATAAACTGACACCGAGCCAAAAATAAAACTTTGCTGTTTTCCCAGTCTAAAACACAATTCCTTTTCACCAAATACTATAATTCATTGCAACCCGGGGAAAAAATAGCTGGTGCTCCACCACAACTTATCACTTCAGACCTGTCAATATTGTGTGAGTGAGACATGCACCCCACTCCTTACATTTTCCTAAATTGTTCCAGTTATCTTACTTTCTTTTAGTAAAGCATTTCTGACACTATTCCCTGATTGCAATGAGTTGAAGCACATGGTAAAAAGAAATAGTACTTTATGCTTGGAGATCAGAAGACCTCTATTTTGAGCTTGGTGTCAGTTTACAGTAGGACTATCTCTTCAAGTATAGCTTGTGTTTGGTGGACATCACTGTAAATCTTCTGTTGTCATCCAGAGGCTGCTTCCATTCAGCTGTGGCTGCCAAAGAGAAGGATTTCTCTCAATATGAGAACATCCCAGTGTAATCATTTAATGCTTAGCTAGAGGGCAGTAATTCCAATTCCAATTCCCAAGGTGTAGCACAACGAAGTGTGAGAGGTTTCTTAGGGTTTGCTAATGGTGTATGGAAAACAAGTGGCAGGGTAAAGGGGACAGACTCAAGAGAGGAAGCAAAGAAATGATGATGCCATGCTGATGCAAAGGATGGAAATCTCTGATTTGGTTTGTGTAATGAAAAAGATGGAAACAGGGATGTATGAACAAAATGAAGAAAACTGTCTGGACACTCAAACATTTAATAAAAAACCAGGACTGTCTTAGCAAAGCTGGATGTCTGGGCACAATACTTGTCAAAAATAATTTCAGCCAGTCTGTCTCTGTGTGGAATTTGCACATTTTCCCAATGCCTCTGTGGGTTTCCTCCGGATATTCCAGTTTCCTCCCACACTCCAAAGATGTGCGGGTTAGGTGGATTGGCCATGGTAAATTGTCTCTTACTGTCAGGGTAAATGCATGAGGGGTATGGGGATGGGACCTGGGTAGGATTGTGGTTGGTGCAGACTTCATGGGCTGAATGACCTCCTTCTGTACTTTAGGATTCTATGATTCAAAGACATTGTTACAACTTCTGTAGAGATTGTTAACTTTTAAAAAGTAGTTTGACCTTCCAGTTAATAATGGAAAGGGTAACATGACAAGATTTCATGTCTAATGACTTTTACTGTAATTAAAGACTAAAAGGACTGTTGACTAAAAATTAACTTCGTAGGCCACTTATACTTTAAACCACAAAACAGAACATTCTCCCCCTTCTTTTAACACAACTGAAAACACATTTCCCTGCACCTTAAGCTGTGCTTTAAGTAGACATTTAATTGCTTTGGAACCATTCCAATGTGATTCTTACCTCCCAATGGTTTACTTATGTTCTTCTCCTTTCTCAGCCTGGGTACTTTTAATCTCAGAATTGTCTTTCAATTTAATTGCCCACTTAAAGGTTTCAATTACTGGCAGGCCATGAAGGCTGTTCATAAGAACATAAGAAATAGGAGCAGGAGTAGGCCATCTAGCCCTTCGAGCCTGCCCCGCCATTCAATAAGATCATGGCTGATCCGAAGTGGCTCAGTTCCACTTAACTGCCTGCTCTCCATAACCCTTAATTCCCTTATTGATCAGAAATCTATCTACCTGTGACTTAAACATATTCAACGAGGTGGCTTCCTCCGCTTCAATGGGCAGAGAATTCCAGAGATTCACTCCCCTCTGAGAGAAGTTCCTCCTCAACTCTGTTCTAAACTGTCTCCCCCTTATTTTGAGGCTGTGTCCTCTAGCTCTTGTTTCCTTTCTAAGTGGGAAGAATCTCTCTGCCTCTACGCTATCTAGCCACTTCATTATCTTATATGTCTCTATAAGATCCCCCCCTCAGCCTTCTAAACTCCAACGAGTACAGGCCCAATCTACTCAATCTCTCCTCATAAGCTAACCCCCTCATCTCCAGTATCAACCTGGTGAACCTCCTCTGTACTCCCTCCAAGGTGAATATATCCTTTCGCAAATAAGAGGACCAAAACTGCACACAGTACTCTAGTTGCAGCCTCACCAGTACCTTGTACAGTTGCAGCAAGACCTCCCTGCTTTTATATTCTATCTCCCTCGCTATAAAGCCCAATATTCCATTTGCCTTCTTGATCACCTGCTGCACCTGCAGACTGGGTTTTTGCGATTCATGCACAAGGACCCCCAGGTCCCTCTGCATAGTAGCATGTTGTAATTTTTCACTGTTTAAATAGTAGTCCATTTTACTATTATTCCTTCCAAAGTGGATAACCTCACACTTGCCAACGTTATACTCCATCTGCCAGGTCCTCGCCCACTCACTCAGCCTATCCAAGCCTTCTCATGAGTTCATGAGTCTTCTCATCCACTCACTTCATCAGGGAAGAGATAGGAAGATGGCAGAGTTCACCCTGTCCAATTAAACGCCCCCCGACTTCCAAATTCAGCTTGAGGGTAGGCATTATATTTGATGTGCAATTACCCCCACACAGTGCATATTCCATCTCCATCCCTTTGTTTCCCTTTTGCCCAGCCCAGACCTAATTATGAAATCTTTACAAGACAAAAGAGATTGCCATACGGAAGTCAAGTATCCAAATGAAATGAATTTAAAAGCAAAATATCGCAGATGCTGGAAATGATGGATGAACTCAACAGGTCTGGCAGCATCTGTGGATCAAGAAACAGAGTTAATGTTTTGAATCCATATGACTTATAGACGTGTAACATCAATTCTGTTTCTTTCTCCACTGAAGCTGCCAGACCTGTTGAGTATATCCAGAATTTTTGGATTTTATTATAAAACCAGTTTAATCTTGTTTTGGTTTAGATAAATAATACATAAATGGCAAATAAAGTTGCAATAATCTTTCAATATTGATCTGGAGTAACGTTCTGACCTTCCTCTCACTCCACCACTGGCAGCCCCTTCCTCCGTGCTGCTCCCAATCAAATGTTTCTGCTGCTGTTCCTGTCTCTGCAGGAGAGGCCAGGCTGTATGCCGCCCCACTGCATTCTCCCAAACTCTCTTTTCCCACCCCCAGCAAACCCCAATCAACTTGACATTCCCCATTTTGCCCCTCAAGTCCCCATCAGATCCCCCTCCCTTTAGCCCTGGTCACCTCCCTCTGACCCCCATCAGTTTTCTAATTCTCTCCTCTTTCCATAGTCCTGATCTCCTGACTGTGTTTTGATGATCAATAGGTTTCTGTGTAAAACCAGGAGGCTTTTGATGGTTTCCTTTTAAAGTTCATCCTTGGTGGCACTGCTGACTCAGCATAGTGGGAGAACACTGACAGTATCTCATCTCTTCTAAAGTATACTAATGGTTATCTCTCATGACTGTACTGAATTGGGATGCTAAGGATATTGAATTAATGAATTCAGTACTTCAAGCAGAAAACAATAGTTCCTCCAATGTCTGATAAAGGTTTAATTACTTTGTTCAGTGCTTCATTCCCTGTCTGACTGAGTTCTCAACTCCCAGTGTTGACTATACAGAATGGTGCTGCAGGGCAAAATTTAAAAGTTCTGTTCCCCTGGGTTGTTGGAAGCAGCACCCCTACTATTTGAGGGGGCTGATCTTAGCTTCAGTTCCATGCTTCTGATCTTTTGGCTACCTGGTACAGGGGAGGGCCTCCTCAGGATCTACTATTGGGTCTAACCAAGTAGCCATCCATTAGTCAAGATTGGAGGAGTTTGGTCCAAATGCCTGCCTTCTGTGTTGGATATCCCTACACCAGGGTAGTTTTGGAGAAGGAGCTGGCAGTATCTGCCAGTCCACTCAAGGCCTTCTACAAACCTCAGCCCTCCAGAGTGGCTGGTTAATTTGGCTGATGCAGATAATAGAATTCTTATTTTAGTTGACAAATTTCCTTTAGATTTTAATGATTTTTTTTCTATTAGATGTACTCCTTTAAAAGGGGGGATTTTTGTGAGATTATTTTCCACGTTGTTTGCTGACAATGGGGCAGCCCAATGTCATCCCTAAGTGTAATCAAAAGAGCAAGATTCCATGGTCATTCTATCATCTTGTAAAATTATCCTTGTGTGTTTTTGTAATGAAGGGTTTGGTATATTTGACTGGCAACTTTTAATATAAATTCTTAAAATAACTTTGGAACAGTTCCAGTGGAACAGGTCTTGCCTTGCTCCCCACTCACCGTATTTTTCTTTTTAAGATATCTGTAGTTCAAATATTTGTTTTCAGCCCAACCTTACACTAGATTCTAAACATGATGAGTTAACTCCCAGGCATTTAACCTGCCTAATGTTTGACGTCTTCAGATGTGTCATTGCCACAAGGTTTATTTTGCAAGTTGTATTTTGCACACTAATTGAGGTGGTGCTATCAATCTTCACTGAGTAATGATTTGCCAATCATTCACAACGGAAGTGCCATTTGCATGCCTACAGTCAGACCTGAATTAATGAATAACTCTATCAGAATTGGCCCACTCCTATACTAAGGTCGTACAAAGCTATCAGGCTTTGTCTTCGAATTTAAGCTGGCCAAATTAACAGCTTGACGAACATTTTGAACAGGTTGGAATTTCACTAGTAAAGAATTGGTTGACAAGAGTTTCAATTTTGTCCCTATGATGAGCGAGTTCCTGAGAGGGGGTGGGCACAGATACAGGAGAGAAAGTCAGAGTGAGATTCTATCCAGGACAGGTCTGCAGACTTCTTGCAGCTGGTTTCAGAGTAGTCTTGGCACAAGTCATTGTAGTCCATCTCTGTCCCAGCTATTTCAGGTATATGGGATAGGGAGAATGAAATGAGGTCAAGAGGACACATATATATTTAAAGACTGCCAGTATAGACTGGGTATGAGTAATTTGCATCTTAACATTTAAGTTTGTAAAAATGTGAATTGTGTTTTAAACACTAAGATAAAAACAAAATACTGCAGATGCTGGAATCTGAAACATAAACAGAAAATGCTGGAAAATCTCAGCAGGTCTGACAGCATCTGTGGGGAATTGTGTTTTACCAGCCAAATGTTGGATGCTGTTTGTATCAAAATCAATGGGATAAGAATCAGACAGGTTACACAGCAGGTGGATGATGGCAAATTACCAGCCTAAAATGACCCCCAATGTCTGGCGAGGAAGAGGGGGAATGAATGGGGGTGGGGCGTGGGGAGAGAAAAGTTAGTAGAGAAAAAAATATGAGAAAGCTGAAATAGTTCTTATGTAAATTATGATTTATACAATACGTATGAAGCTCAATAGATTCAGGGATCAGAAACGAAAGCAAAACTACACAAATGCTTCACAAGTTAAACCATTAAAGTAGAAAAAAATAGAAAAATCTAACCCTAATCATCATACATAGAATTCTTTTTAAAAACACACCTTCCTGAATGCTTTGTGTTACTTCACAACAAACCACAACAAATACCACACATTAGTGTGAGCCTATGTTTTAAAGATGGTGCATTGTCCAATGTTACAACATATCGCACCACACTGGAAATTTTATGTTGCTGTTGTAAATGTTGTCTTTCAATTTCCATTGAGCCTTACAGTACTAGTAACTAGTTACAGGAACTTTGGAAATATAATTATAAATATGACTTCTACCTGGCATCAGAAAGTAGTTCTGTTATCTGTGATTTTCATGAACTTTAGTCATTTATAAATTGTGTGTTGCACCTGAAACAGGAGGTTCCACACCTGAATGAGTCTCCTTGACGCAAGAAGAATTTTTGGCCCTGCCCTTTCTGACTGTGATCAGCTGTTGTTATTACAAATAGCTCAGTGATTATAGCAGACTGCCCTAAAGGGGAATTCCACTTGCTGGAAGTTGGTTTTGTTTTTACTAATAGTTTCTCAAAAAGAGTTAGGCCTAGAATTTTCCCAAAATTACTTTTCAAAAAACTGAAGTTGGTTGTATCCAAGCTTTCTCCCATCTGCTTGTTTACTGGTGTAAAATGGACAAGAGCAGATGCCCTGTCTGGAAAATGCTGTCAAGCCTGACCTTTTCACCAATAAAATACTTCACTGCAGATTATGACAATTTTTATTGCCAGTATAAAGTTATGATCAGACAAGCATCATCTAGATCCAGATGACATAAGTGCATGGCATCGTGCCGAGATGACAGAGAACTCACTCAAACCTCCAAGTCTTCTTGGAGGGTAAGGCGGGGTGGCAGGAGCTGTGGTATTGAAGCAATGACACCTCAGTGTGGGTATTTGTGATGCCTGGATTGAGGTGTCACTGGCACTATCTGCCAGCTCACTCAATCCTAGGACTGCATAACAGTGCCACAGAAAGTTCCATATCATCAGTAAAGGCGGACAAGTTAACTCCATTTATACCTTTGCTTGTCCATCATGTTTTCTTAAACTAATATGTTTTCTTAAACTAACATGCACTCAATAACCTATTATAGTGCTGTCTCGTTAGGGGAGTTTCCAGCTCGATATGCTGCAGCCTCCCAAATCGCCACCTGGCAACTGCTTACATGTACAAACCTAAAACCCCTCCTCGATTTTTAAAAATATATTTTCATTGAAGATTTTTCCCATGTTTTACAAACAACACAACAAACACTCTAGGAACAGCATAATCATTTTCCAATATATGCAGAAAGAGAAAAGAACACTGTTGGTTCAGATTGTTCATTACAAACGGTGCTTCCAAGGATACAAACAACGAAAGGATATTTCAGAGTTTGGGAGAAAACAGGGTAAAGCACAGGGTACGTGGTATAACAATGCATGCCTTCACTTACAGAATATTAGACAGAGTCACATAACTTACATTCCAGGAGTAAGTAGCTATTGCCATTGTGTATATGGCCAAGGAGAACATAGGATATCGGCATAGATGTAGAAAATGCTGATTAGCCAAAGATTTTTGCACCATGCTGGGCACACACCAAAGTATACTCAATCCCATCTCCAGCTATATCAGGGGCGCAATTGATACAAAACTATGGGCAGAATCTTACCAAAAAATAGCAATTGTCTGATTACAAACCAATGTGTTGAGTTGGTTTTGTCTCCAGATTTTATGACACTCTGTCAAAAAAGGGGGGACATGTTTCACGCTGTCATGTGGGGGCCTGAATACGCCGGCAAAGCCCAGCTACACTGAGATCAGGACATGCTTTAAAAAGGTGAGATTTGTGACTTCTAGATTTCACCCCCAATGTCTTTTCCTAGGATATGTGTTCTGTCTGCACATTTACAGGAGTCTGTCAGATATTGTTTGACCACAAAATAACAAAAATGCAGAAAACAACTATGGAACAACAATTGTTCTGAGGGGGCTTTCCTCACTAACTGTGAGAAGTCATTGTGCCATATTAGCAATCTCCCACCTACTCCTCCACAATGACGCTACATTCACTATAGCCATGACAAGGATAAAGGATGCCACACAATATCTTCCACCATTATAAATGCAAGGATTCTAAGATGAAAAAATAGATAAATATCACAAAGCCTTGGTGCCATATAGCCTACCCAACATGTTCCCCAACACTCTAAACCTTTTTAAGAATATTAAACCACAAAGATTTGATTTTAGCATCGGACCAGAAGCATTACAGGTAGTCCCCTGTGTTACCTGGCACCCCTGGCACAACGAGGATATAGTAGGATCAAATCTGTGTCGTAAGCTTGGAGTAATTAAAGGAACACACTGAAGGATATGTTCCATTACAAATAAATGGACATCTCTAGTTTTCAAAGGATGACAAGCAAAATTCATTCCAGTGCTTGTGTACTAGATCACCCCTATCAACATGACAAATAACATCACAAAATCAAAAAAGGAGTGTGGAGACATGGGATAAAGTCCATAATTAGTGATGAAATGCAGATGACTCCATCCACAGAGGCCAAATCCTTAGTAGCATTGTTGAACATCATTCAGGATCTGTCAGATGTCACCCTCAATGTGGCAGGGTAAAGCAATATTACACTGTTACAATTTTTATATCTATAGAGCACTTTTGGATTATCTTTTTTGTTAGCTGCCAGGTTCCTCTCATACTCTCTCTTTGCTTCTCTTATTTGCTTTTTCAAATCCTCTGGGAACCTTCTATATTCAGCCTAGTTTTGTTTCTATATCCGCCTGATATCTACCCTTCAACCTGAATTATCTCACTAAAAAAGAAATGATGAGGAAATTCATTCACTAAGGTAATCATTTTCCAAAATCAGTGTTTTGGAAATTCCTCTTGTATTGCTCCAGCATGATAGATTTATATGACTGTGTTCATTCCAAAGATTCTGTTGTATATCATTTTTATCCTTTGCTCCTTTCTATAATTATCACACGTAAATGACATATTTTATTGTTTTACAACATAATTACCCAGATTTTCAAGGCTGTAGATATAGTGAAAAATTACCTGCAACTCCAGGAATACATGTGCCTGTGTATTGATATCTGATTTGAGAGTGGTATATTACATTTCATTGCAAACAAGACGCATAAACATTCCTGCTGCCAGTGCAAATTGGAAAAATGTCTATGTGGGAGAAAACTACTACAAATCAACATGCAGTGTTTTCTTTTTTCAAATGCGTGCACCATTCCATGTGTTGATATTAGGCTTTCTTCCAAGTGAAGGTAGAAGATGATGACTGATTTGAGATTTTGTTTTTAGTTGGGTGGGTGAAGTAGGTCTACCATTAGATGCAAACAAGTAGGAGGCAAATGGACTGCAAATCATCTGCCCTCAGCAAAGGATGAAAAATCCTGAGATAAGGCTGAAAAATTAACTGTTGATAATTTTGTCAGACTCACTTTGCCTATAATTAAACATTCCAAAAGCTTTGCAAATCCACATGGGTAAATTAATACTTTAGCAATGTTGGCCTGCAAAACAATAAATATTTCTCTTCTTCTGCTTCTGCTGATGTGCCAGAAAGACTGGTGAAAATTTGAGTCTATCTATAAACTAATAACATTGAGTTTCTTCCCTCTTTGATTTTTGATTTGATTTGATTTATTATTGTTGCATGCATTAACATACAGTGAAAAGCATTGTTTCTTGCACACTATAGATAAAACATACTGTTTGTAGAGAAGGAAATGAGAGTGCAGAATGTATTGTTACAGTCATGGCTAGGGTGTAGAGAAAAATCAACTTAATGCAAGGTGAATCCATTCAAAAGTCTGACGGCAGCAGGGAAGAAGCTGTTCTTGAATTGTTTGGTACATGACCTCAGACTTTTGTATCATTTTCCTGAAGGAAGAAGGTGGAAGAGAGAATGCCTGGGGTTTGTGGGGCCCTTAATTATGCTGGCTGCTTTGCCAAGGCAACGGGAAGTGTAGACAGAGTCAATGGATGGGAGGCTGGTTTGCGTGGTGGATTGGGCTACACTTATGACCTTTTGTAGATCCTTGTGGTCTTGGGCAGAGCAGGAGCCATACCAAGCTGTGGTACAACTTGAAGGAATGCTTTCTATGGTGCATCTGTAAAAGTTGATGAGAGCCTTCTCTGAAACATCCAATAAAATAATTCTGGACTTAAAATAAATTATGTAACTTGAATTTCAGCAAACAGGTGGATTTTAATATTGTTAAATGGGTATTAACTGGGTTAGGGTTAGAGTAGGGTTACTGTTATGGGACATCACTGATTTAATCAAGGTACAGTAACCATTATGGCTGGCATCTATCTTAGCATAATCCAAATAAGCTACACAACAAGAGGGGCCAATATAGTTGCTGCACTGAGGAAATTTCAAGCTGAAAGCTGGGGAATTAATTTCTAGAATGTATTACTCAGGAGATGTAAAGTCACAACTATTTGGAGTGTTGTATCATTTTTTGACAGAAGCTGAACACTATTAATTGCACAGAGGTTTATCGATATCTTCTCAATTGTTAATGATAAAACATAATTTTCATTTATTAATAACAGAAAATGGCAAAGATTATTTAAAAAATGCAGGGCCTTTGGAACAAACAAAGATATGGAAATCCATAAGGAAGGTGCATTCATAATGTGGCCAAACGGATCAATTGTCAGCTTGGAAATCCTTCCAAGATGCCTGATGGTAGGCAGGAAAGAGGAGGAGAGTTCTGCCTCTTTCAGGTGCCATGCCTTGAGACAGCATTGGCAAACATGGACGTCTAATGGTCCATAATTATGCTTGGGGATGTATTGCATTGGTTGGCTATTTCCTTCTGTGGTATGGCTGTTTATTTTCGTGGGTGGTCCAAAGAGCGAAGAAACTCCATGCATTAGTTTATAGACAAATTCAAGTTTTCATCAATCTTTCTGGCACACTACCAGAAGCAAAAGAGAAATATTTATTTTCTTGCAGGCCAGCTTTACAAAAGTATTAATTTACTCATGTGAATTTGCAAAGTGTGCAGAATACTTAATTAGATGCATGTTGGCCGAATGACGTTATCATCAGATAACCTTAGCTGAGGATTTTTCGACCTTTGTTGAGGACATGTGGTAAAAGTTGGAAGGTCTCCTTGTCAGTAAGAACGGTGTGGTAGCTACAGTGCAACAGTCTCCCTACATTAAAGACCCCACACGTAGTGGGCTTAACTGTGGAAAGCAAGTGCCCTTCCCATTTCGAGCACCTACCAAAGATGAAGGGGGCAATTCTCCCAAAAGTGCTGAATTGGTGGGAAAACTGTTCCAGATCACGACTGTTTTCTCAGTGCAGCTTTAGACCTGAATCTCTGTACTGCAGAGGTCACAATTGTAAATATCATTAAAAACTCAGAGGGCGGGGCTATTTGCACCAGAGTTTGACAGCTCAGGAACTCTGCGCATGCGCAGTGGCCCCGATCTGTCGATCTCCCCGTTTGCTGGCCAGCTCAATCGCTGGCCAGCCCGGGACCCCCACAGTGCTGCCCCTCTAGCACCCCCCCCCACCCCTCCACGGCCTGTTCACGGTCCCCACGACAATTCTCAGGCAGCCCTCACCCTCACCCCACCCAGGAACGCCCCAATGTCCAGCCCACCATCCCAGCCCCAGCAGTGGCAATTTCCCCCTTTCCCATTGATCCCCTTCCCCCACTGACCCACCCCTCCAGGGTCAGATCCACCGGGAGGCAGGCCACCATGGCAGACCACACCCCCAGCAGCCTGCCCCAATCATTGGCCTCCCTCCAACCCAGACCGATCCCCATGCAGAATGGCAGTGGGATCCCCACCTCACCAATTGCCCCAAGCCCTGCCCACAATAGGCCCCACCCCTTGGCACTGCCTGATGCCCAGTGACAGCCCCATGGTGCCTCCTGGGCATGGGAACTTTGCCCCTTGGGCAGTGCCAGGGAGCACAGGGTGGCACTGCCAGAGTGCCCATGCCCAGGGGGCAACTCCCCAGCTGCCCAACCCCCTGGGGGGCCCTGATTGTCCCCCTTCATTCTGATGAAATCTCCAACTAGTTCCCTGAACATGGAGAACTACTCTAAACCCTGGTGGAATGAAGTACTCCTGGCAGGGTGGGAAATAATACTGGGCCCAGCAAATTCTGTGTCGGGCCCAATAATCACACGATAATCAAAATATATTTAAAGTAAATTTTAAAAAGATTCAAATGACTTAGCTCTCTTCCCGTCAGTTTCCAGTGTGGTCTTGACTGCGACTGTGCTCCGGCTCTGGAAGATGTGCATGCGTTCCTGACACATGCACGTATCCAGCAAAATGACCGACACATGATTCTGTGGACCGGAACTGCCTGAAAAGTTGCGGGTCGCGTTGGGAGAATTGGGCCCAAAGTCTTCAGAAGCAGCTTGAAGTATTTAGATGAGCAAACTCTCAATCTGTATACACAAATAAGTACGTGGGAAGAGGCACACAGCTATTTTGCACCTGTAATTTATTGGCCCCCATCACTTTTTCCAACTCTCCAAAGTTGATGCCAAAATAATCATACTTGGTTCATGTCATAACTCAGCTGGTGTTATGATTTAAGATTTGTGACCAATAGTGTGATCAAAGGACAACCAATGAAATTACCAACTGAAACAATTTGATTTCTTTTGAACTAATGAAGATTTCATGGTAACTTGATGGCTGGACTTCATTCTTGAATGGAATGCTATTTCACATTACAATTAATGAAAAATATATAAATTAAGGAAGTCAACTAATCTTCAAAGGTTTATTGATATAGTAACATAGCCAGAGGCAAGACTACATTGCAATTGCACTGCAAATAAATAATCTGCAACATTAATGTTATTCAGCATTGTTCAGTCATACCAGCTGTTTATAATTACCCGCTCTGTTATATATCCTCAAGTCCATGAGGATGAAAGAAAGTATTTGCCCTTAAATAGCACCTTTCATGACTTCAGGCTGTCCCGAAATGTTTTAAAGCCAATGAATTACTTTCTTGAAGGGTAGTCACTGTTGTAATTTAGGAAAATCACAATATCCTCATTCATGTTTTCTAATCAAAAACTAGGGATATCCTGTTTATACAAAGTGTAACAATTATGAAGTTAAATTCCAGCCTTGAGTGACTGTCTGTGTGGAGTTTGCTCGTCCCCCCGTGCCTGCTTGGGTTTCCTCCTGGTGCTCTGGTTTCCTCCCACAGTCCAAAGATATGCGGGCAAGGTGAATTGGCCATGATAAGTTGTCCCTTAGTGTCCAAAGATATGTAGGTCAGATAGATTAGCCGTAGTGTGGGGTAACGGGGATACGGTGGAGAGAGGGCCTGGGTAAGAGAGTTGGTGCTGACTCAGTAGGCAGAATAGCCTCTGTTGTGGGGTTCCATGATTTTATGATTTTGTGGAGGAATTCAAAAATAGTGCCCTTTGGGGGTTAAAGTCTCAGTTGAAAAACCACAAAGTTTGGAAACTAAGGAAAGTCTTGATAATGACAAACAATTAGGAGTTAATCCAGAGGCTGGTTTATTAACGGGCCTCACTTAGGAACCTTCCAGAGAAACTGAAATGGGATGAAGGTCAATGATGGGAAGAGGTCAGGCCCTGCTGAGAAATCAGCTCTCATTGGTGAGGCCCAAAGGTAAGAGAGAGGCAGACCAGAATGTCAATCTTGACTCAAGGCTGGAAGCTGGATGGGATGGCCAAGAGCAGGTAAACAATGGGAGGGGTGGATGGCTTGAGGTGAACAGCATTGTGTAGCAAGCTTATTGGGAGTGGGATAGGTGAAAAATAGTGCAGCAGTCAGACTAGTTGGAGGGGGAGGGGGGAACCAAGATCCAAAATCAAATGGGCCACTTGAGCCATAATCAGAGTATGTGGCTGGTTCTCCTCATAATGCCACTGGGTCTCACCTACCACACATCCAACCCACAAGTGCTGGGAACACAGCCCATGTCTTAACTGATGACGGAATTCACACAGTTGATGCTGAATTTCTGTGGAGTTTTCTCTGTTGCTACTCTTTTCTCTTGGGAAGTAGCCAATCTTCCACCACTTATAGATAACATATATGAGCAAAGTTACATTTTCTTAAAGAATCAGATTATTGCTAGTATGACAGATTCCCTTTCAAAACCTAGCTCCCACTATCTTCAGCCATTTTTAGATCATATCCTTTAAAAACGTAGCAATGAGCAAAGCCAGTGTCAGTGTTCATCTTTTGATTTTCTCTCATTTGTCCTTCTCATTCTCTGGTCCATAAAGAACACCATTTCAAAGCAAAACTTGGGAACGATTGAAATAATTTACTGTACTCTCAAACAATTCCAATCCATATTTAAGGTAAAGGAGAGATGGGGAGATGGGGGGATGGGGAAGGTGGGGGTGGGGGCTGACGGGGGAAGAGCGGAGGTGCATGGGGAGCATGAAAGTCTGTGCATTTTCTCCTTAAATTGCTAAAAGTTTAGATTCCTGTTTCACAAGTTTCTTGTGTGTCAAGAAACATGTTATTACGGGATTGGAATTCGTCACTAATCAGTGTAATGTGAAAACAGCGTAGCTTAGCAACGATATCTACATACATCACGGAAATAGTACACTCCTTTGTACTGATATCACCATGCATCTCCAAACATACTTCCTAAAACATAATCCACGAATAAAATATTTTTGATCATTTCCCAATATAGTTAACAACATAATTAAAATCTAAATGCCTTACTCTCATAAGGCATTATTTTTCATTATAAAAGGGGACAATGTAGACAGGATTACAGAGGGCTCTTTGTTTGAAAGCACTCAAGTAATAAACCAAGATGTTGAGATTCAGGCTGTGATTGACTAACAAGATTTCTGATTAATTCTTACCCAGAATATGAAATAACCCATATCACAGAAATTGATGGCACAGCAACACTATCCTTTTTTGAAGGTAGTAATCCAGATTGGTGAAAACAAGGGACAAGGAATTAGAGCAGAAATTCATAATTCCTCTGTCAAGTACCTGTTTTTTTTCCATGTCATTCCCTTTTCTGTCCCTTTTTAAAGGCTGCTCCTGATCAGGAGGTTGTGTAGTATTATATCTTCTCTATAAAGGAGCCATGATTGTGTATCAAATGGTATGTCATCTTTATCATTGAAAGGTCTCCACTGTACTGAAGTGGAATTTTGGAAGAAGAGGAGCTTGAAACCCAGAGTGTGCAGACAGTTTTTGAAAATCAGTAATGATTCGCACCAACATAGCATCATGCTGGGTGAGTGGGAACATGCAGTGAGTGTGGAAGTAGTGGCATTAAGCCTGTTAATCATGTTTAAACGTGTTATAAAATTTGCATCATCATGTTCACCCCCTTAATGGGCATGAACTGATCCTGTCATCGGCAGGGTAATGAGGAAGATCATGCTCAGGATTCTCACTGGGGTAAGCGCTATTTTTTGGCCTGTTATGATAGTTAGTGGCCATTGCAGGATTCGTGCCCATGGCTAGCACTGCTGCTAACTTGTGGTCTAAAAGTCTGCAAAGAGACATAGGTTAATTGAGTGGGCAAAAATTGGCAGACAGAATATAACGTGGGAAAATGTGAGATCTATCCACTTTGGCAAGAAGAATAGAAAGCAGAATATTAGTTAAATGGAAAGAGACTGCAGAATACTGCAGTCCAGAAGGATGTGCGTGTCCTCATTATATGCTCCACAACATGTTTTGCATGCGGGTACAGCAAGAACTTAGGCATGCAAATAGCATATTGGCCTTTATGGCAAGGAGTTGTCTTGCTACAACTGTAAAGGACATTGGTGAAATTGCACCTGGTCCACTGTGTGCAGTTATTTTCACCTTTTTGATTTGATTTGAATTATTATTGTCACATGTATTAGTATACAGTGAAAAATATTGTTTCTTGTGCACTATACAGACAAAGCATACTGTACATAGAAAAAGAAAGAAGAGAGTTCTGAATATAGTGTTACAGTCATAGCTAGGGTGTAGAGAAAGATCAGCTTAACGTTCAAAAGTTTGATGGCATCAGGGAAGAAACTGTTCTTGAGTCAGTTGTTACGTGTCCTTAGATTTTTGTATCTTTTTTCCAATGGAAGAAGGTGGAAGAGAGTATGTCCAGGCTGCATGGGATCCTTAGTTATGCCGGCTGCTTTTCCGAGGCAGTGAGAAGTGTAGATAGAGTCAATGAGTGGGAGGCTGGTTTGCGTGATGGACTGGGATTTGTTCATGACCTTTTGTAGGTTTTTGCAGTCTTGGGCTGAGCAGGAGCTATACCAAGCAGCGATACAACTGGAAAGAATGTTTTCCATGGTGCATCTGTAAAAGTTGGTGAGAGTCATAGTGGACATGCCAAATTTCCTTCATGTTCTGAGAAAGTAGAGGTTGGTTAAGCAGGACATTATTTGCATTAGAAGCAGTTCAGAGAAGGTTCGCTAGGTTGATTCCTGCGATGAAACTGTTGTCTTTTAAGGAAATGTTGAGCACGTTGGCCCGATATTTATTGAAGTTGAGAAGATTGAGAGGTGATCTTATTAAGATTCAGAGGAGTCTTGACAGGATAAGCTCTTAGAACATGTTTCCCCTCTTGGGGGGGCGGAGGGGGGGACCTAGACCGAGGAGACATGGTTTCAAAGTAAGTAGTGTCCCATTTAACTTGGAGACGAGGAAGAATCTCTTTTCTCAGAGGGCTATTAGTGTTTGGAGTTGTTGTTCCTAGTGAGCAGTGAAGACTTGGTCTTTGAATTTAAAGGCTGAGTTTGATAGATCTTAGATTGACATGGGAATCAAGGATTATGAGAGACAGGGAGGAAAGTGGAGCCAAGGCCACACCATATCATCCATGATCTTATTGAGCAGCCTCAAGTAGCAGAATGGCTTCTCCTCTACCTTCTCTTATTTTCTACGCTCTTATAAGTTTTTTTCCCCTCCAGCTTCCACTTTGAACTCCAATTTCCCTGTGCATCTTTTATCTCTCCTCTCTTCTTCTTATCTTCTCACTTGTCTGTCTATGCTCAGCTCTTCACCCAGTCTGCAAAGGGTGGGATTTTATGGCCTCGCTCATCCCAAAACTGTAAAATTCCATCCAAAGTCAATGGTCCTTTCCACATGGAAGGGTCTGTAGACCTTGGACAGGTGGCAGCGGGACCGTAAAACTCTGGCCCATATCTCCCCTCTCTATTCTCTTCCCTCTTATCTCTTCTCCATCCTCATCCTCCTTCTCTTTCCTCTTCATTTCTCTCCAACCCCCCTCAATCCCCTCTCTCATCTCAACTCTCTCCTTTCGATCCCTCACTATACCTTCTCCTCCTGCTCTCCTTCTCCCACCCCTTTCATACCTCCCCTTTTTTTCTTCTCTCCCCTTTATCCGCTTTCCCTCAATCCCCTTCTTCTCTCTTCTCCCTGCCCCTCTCTGCATTTCTACCTATTTCTTTCCCTTTCATCCCCACCCCTTGCACCCTCTCCCGTTCCCTCTCTCCCATCCTCTTCTATAACCCTCAATCCATCTCACCCTATGGTTACTCAGCCAGCCAGTGTTTAGTGTAAAAGCTCACACATAAATTGTAGCAATTCATGTTCCCATGGAAACATGTTTTAACAAGAATCCAAGAAGTTCAGAAAGAATGACGATGTGGAGATGGAAAAGAAGTGTGAAGGGACAGAAAGATTTGCTGGTGTGTTCAGTCAAGTTGAAAACTTGATTTCCGTGCAGTCACAATAAGGCCCATTTGCAAAAAGAAATTACTGCTTTAAATGAAAACTTTGTACTGTACCTGCTGTCTGCTGACGTTTAGCATTGTAGTGCTTAATCTCTGGTTTCTGCTAAGCCTTCCCAGTTAAACTTGGTGACAGCTAAGCCAGCCACCCACACTAACTTTCCATTACATGACTGGATCTGACGTTACGAGAGATCATATGATATTTATTTTCTTCCACATTCCAGAGATTGTAATATTAACTCTTCAGTAAAAGCATTGCTCAGTGAGAATCTGTGCATTTTAAACAAGTGCCTTTCATAAGACAGTGCCTTAAGGCTTATATGTATTTGAAAAATTATTTATTGTAAATGTATAACTAAGTAGAGACCACCCTTTCTTAACATATTATGGCTTAGGCTCACGTAATGGTTGCTATAGTTTCTAATGATTCTGAACCCAAGCTCCTTGGGCTCAATGCCATACTGGGAACAGATGTCCTCACCCCATGGAAACCACCAGAATGGAAATTCAAATTGGAAATTGCAACTCGCAATATTTTATGCTTTCCAACTTGTTTTGAGCACAAAGCACATATTGGGGCAACAATCTGCTGTGAAAATGCAGAAGTAAGAGGCAGGTTGTCTAAAAAAGTGTTCCCCATTTTGATTAGGAGAAGCGTCAATTGAAAGTGAGGTACTTTCCCACAGAAGGAATTGATCAATCTCAGGTCTACAGAGATGCCTATAGTAGTTCATCAGCCCTGTTAACCAAGGAATTAGACATGTAAGTCATTTAAAACTGGGACAAATATTGCTGACAAAAGTGGAAAATGGAATTTAACCTGAAAATAACAGTTTCTGTAACAATAATGTGAACACACACCCACCGCTACCCACACAGTGAGATATTGATTTCAGCTACATCACTGTAGGAAGATTCTGAACCCAAGCCAAATGTGCCTTCATAAGGATTAAACAGTCAGTTACCCCAGGCTGTTTCAGCACACAACTTTCAGCTATAATCAACTGTGCAGCATTAATGCCACATATTTACTGGGAGCAAGTCCTCAGTCTGCCCTTCCAGCTGGTCAGACAGTGTCATGATGAAGGTTGAGAATAAAAATGGGTCAAGTATCTGGCGATGCAAAGGAAAATGTCAGAGTGCAGCATTTTCAAAGGATAAACATATGTACAATAATCATTTTCATCAAGGCCATTTTTATCCAAGATACATTTATGGCTATTTAGATATTTGGCTTTGGTTTTTCATTTTATGGATTCTTGTGCCACCCTTGGTATTCTGTCAGTTTGGTGAATTTATTTCATTGTAATATCTTTTATAACAATCATAATTTTTGTGTTTAGTTTTGCTTTCAGTGTGATTGTGCAATGATTTTATATAATGCAAATTACATTTTATTCATAGATAAATAGATTGATAAACACAAGGAGAGAGTTATAATGCTGTTTTCCAAATGAGGGGGATAAAGACATTCTGCAGGTTATCTGAGTTCAGCATATCTTGGGTTGATTATTGAATACTCATTCCATCAGGGAATTGCTTACGTAGGTTGGAAAAGATCAATTTCTAGATATAAATTGGAACTGAACTTTGACACTAATTCTGACAGGATTATGAATAAGATCAATTCTGAATGGGGAAACAACGATGTGAAGCTTCAGCCATTAGCCAGCAGTGAAGCCATGTGCAAAGTGAATAATATTCCAACAATATTTTTCCAATTAAACCAGATTAGCCTTGAAATTACTGTTTATAGCTTTGCAACTATTGATGTGTTTTGTCTGACAATCTTCCCACTGCAATTTTAAGAGCAACCCTAACTACTTAAAATAAATGACAAGTGTAAGTGAGGAGGAGATGGGCACCTGGGTGTCAGTGGAAGCCTCTGGCATCCTGAGATGGACTAACAACCAGTTCTGCCAAACTGATCATGCATTAGCTGTCATTTGAGAAGGGTTGAGTGGCTGATGTGGCATTGCTATACAAAGAGGACCACATACAATCTAGCCAAACCTTTTGGCAATGTGTTCATTGATCTGCAAAGAAACACAATCTGGGAGGGCACGTGGGGTAGCTTTGTCAATTAAGGATGCCTATCGTGAGAGGTAATCTTGGCTTGAAAGAACATGATGTAGAGTCAGTTTGGGTAAAGGTAAGAAATAGTAAAGGGAAGACATTACTCATGGCAGTTGTTTATAGTTCAAGAGAAAGTAGAGAATCTGCAATGAGAAATAGTTTAAGTGAGTTAGCAGACGGAATATAATGTGGAAGAATGTGAACTTGTACACTTTGACAGGAAGAATAGAAAAACAGCATGTTATTTAAATGGAGAGGGATTTCAGAACTCAGAGGTACAGGGGGATTTGGATGTCCTACTACATGAATCATAAAAAGTTAGTATGCAAACACAGTGAGTGAAAAGGAAGGCAATGGCATGTTGGCATCTATTGCCAGGGGAATGGGATATAAAAGTAGATATGTTTTACTGCAGTTGCATAGGACCTTGGTGAAATTACATCGGGAATACTATGTACAGTTTTGATCTCGTTATTAGAAAAATGATATAATTGCATTACCAGCAGTACAGAGAAGATTCATTCAACTCATTCCTAGAATGAGGGGCTTATCTTTTTACACAAGATTGAATAGGTTAAGCAGATACACATTGGAGTTGACAAGAATGAGAAGTGATCTTACTGAAATATATAAAATGCTGATGGGATTCCACTGGTGGGAGCGACTGGAACCAAGGGCAGAGTTTAAGAATATAGAGATTTTGTTCTCTTAAATGATCGTTAGTAAATGGAATTCTCTGCCCGTTGAAGTGGTGGAGGCTACCTCGCTAAATATTTTTAAGACGCGGGTTGATGGGTTTTTGATAAGAGAGGGGATTAAGGGTTACGGGGAGAGGGCAGGAATGTGGAACTGAGCCATGACAGATCAGCCATGATCTTATTGAATGGCGGGGCAGGCTCGAAGGGCTAGATGGCCTACTCCTGCTCCTATTTCTTATGTTCTTATGGAGGTTGGGTCATTGAATTTAATCAAGGCAGAATTAGATAGGTTATTGACAGACAAGGGAGTCAAGAGATATGGGAGCAGATGACAAAGTGGAGTTGAGACTACTACCAGATCAGCTACGATAGTACTGCACGGTGGATTAGGCTCAAAGGACAGAATGGTCAAGCCCTGTTCCTAAGTCCAATGTTCCTGTGTTCCAAAAAAGAGTAGGAGAATCCTAAACTATGGTTCTCTTTTCAATCCCCCAGCATGTTGCATCAGGACATGTAAATCTGCTATAGGTTGGAACTCAAGTGTTTTCCTAGGAGCAGTTGGAGAATTCATGAGAGATAGGTTTTACTACAGTGTTAAGAAATTTTTGCTCACATCTGGAGAATTTCAACTAGTGATCACCTCCATGCATACTGTCAGTCCTTGTGAGGTTCCTGATCCTTGTAATAACTTCATAAAATACTTATCCTCAGAAGACTGGCTTCACTGTCTTGTTCTTCATAATTGAAAGCCCTAGTGCAAATATTGGCAACCTTAATAATAAGATGTGCCATTTTAAAATTTAATCAGAAACACAATGGCCCAAATTTCCTGGCCAGTGTCACTGCTGCCCACAAAGATTTCTGCCACCCCAATCCTTTTACAGTTTTTCAGCCATATCTTCTGAAACATTGACAGCTATCCTTGGAGAAGATCATTAGGTGCAAGAGAAGCTGGAAGAAGGGAGGAGATATCCCCTTTTCATAATAGTAGCTGTGGTATTCTGGTAAGTTTTAATTGTTCAAGAATTTCAGTGAGTGAGAGTTAGTGAATGGGTAAGTCGGTGAGAGAGTGAATAACGTAAGTAGCTGGGTGAATGGTTGAGGTGGGTAGGTGGGTGAGTGGGTGAGGTAGATAGGTTGGTGAAGCGGATGAGTTGGATGGATGGGTGGGTGAAGCGGGTAAATGAGTAGGTAAGTTAGATGGTTGTTTGATGGTCGGGGTGCAGACAAGTGATCAGATGGTAGCCAGGTCTGGTTGGGCATTGTTTGGGTCTGGTCTGTAAGGTAGTTGGGTGGTTGGGGTAAGTAGTTGGGTGATCGGGGTAGTCAGGTCAGTCAGATTGGTGATTGAGGGACTGCAGCTGTGATGTTCAGTTGAGCTATGTTGGCTAACCACTGAGGTAAACTAAGTACTAAACAGTATGACATTGCCAGGGTAAGTTAGCAGGTAAGTCCTTTGTATCTGACCCTAGCTTCCACCCTGATCTCAGGAATGGAGGCATTCACAGGAGGTCCTAGGCAGCATAAATCAGCTCATCAGAAGTTGAAACATCCAGTCAATTCCCATGATGTGTATGTATCAGAACTTCTGCAGGGTCCTGATACCCATCTCCTAACTTATGTCCCATCTCCAATGATTGGAGACCAGGAGATTTGGGCCAAGATCTCAAGAACCCACAAAGTTATTGCACAAATTCCAAAAATAATGAAAAAAAAACAAACACATTTCTTCTTTGTAACCACTTCAATCCTTTTAATTATAATAACTCACATCAAGTTTAATTCAAACGCTGATCACTTTAAAATATGTCTGTCGACTATTAACCTGCGTGGTACTATTGATGAAAATCACAGACTTCTGCTTCCTGTAGTAATAAATTAAACTTTTTTTTGTTGGAAAACAGCCTCAAACAAAGGGCCATGGTTAGTTCCTTTATTGGTGTGCCTATGTTTACAAGTGACTCATGATTGGCTAGCAGGCAATATGAAAGCCATTTAAGAAATGATTTAATTTTGCTTGGCAAGCCAGTACAACTGTAACAAATGACTTTTAATCCAAGCAAGTTTTTGACAGAATGTGATATTTTTATGATTTATTATTTCACAGGTTCTCAACATTATTTGTTAAAATATCCCTTGCCAAGAAGAGATTCAGCTATCAGATATTCATTTTAGATTAGAAACACATTTGGATGACAGTTTTCTAAACATTGATAATGGAAAAAAAGGGTTCAATTGATCAAGGTCAACAACCAAATGTGTCCTCAATGAATTAGGTGCTTATTTTTGACACTAACTGATATAGTCTCTCACATGATGATTGATTATTTATGCTGGGTGCTCGAAGACCACTGACTCCCACCATACTTCAACCCAAAATATGCCAACAACCTCAAGACAGGAGGAGAGAGAATTAGAGGGAAACTTTAAAAAAGAGATATAGCTGGTGCAAGAATATGAGACAGAAGTGAGTGTGATGGAACATTTGCCTGAATGTCTGCAACCACAGTTGTGCTCAAAAAGTGGGCAGTTGCTGAAAACAGGTGTTAAGAGCCTTAAATATGTAAATTAGTGGGCTACACATATTAAAGGACCCTTTTCAATATTCCTTGGTGATGAGTCAGCAAGGTTGGGTACATAAACGTGACACTTATTTGCACTGTGTATATCTTCATTTCCTTCCTGGCTTACTTACACCCTGAGTGAAGTAATATCAATATTCATGAGGAACTTGATCATATTTTTCCACGAAACATATTTGATGTAACCTTGTTATATGTCTGCCCTCAACATCAAATCAGCTTTTGGCAGAGGATGGCATTAGGGAGCCCTAGCAAAATTGTAATGGAATTCGGGGTGGGGGGGGCAGAATATCTTCACTTGTTAGAGTCAGAACTTGCATAAAGAAAGTTGTAGTTATTGGAAGGCAAACATCTCAGCTTCAGAATATCACTGAGGGTGCCATAACATGAGTCATGACACAGAGTATTCTGAAGTTGAAGGAATCCTGAGAGGGAATTATACTTGCCACAAGAAGCTTATAGCTTGAGGGGCACCTCTCCGCATAAGCGTGGCTGACCATGAATCTAGCCTGCTCCTACCACCAGGCATGGCACCTGGCATGTTTGGAAGGCTTTACAGGTTGACACACTCAAGCTGTTTGAGTATGTGATGAACGCAACTTCGTTTGCCATCAAGTCCTGGGGTAGGACTTGAACCCGAAGCTTTGGGCTCAGAGGCAGGGATGCTACTCACTGCACCACAAGACCTACAGTAAGACTTGGTAAGGATAAATAGGGTGATAGTCGATAAAGTCATGCAAAAAATGGGTAAGGGCCAGACTTGGAGCACTGGCTAAACCTCTGACTGACAATGGGGTGAAAATTGGTAATGGTGAGTTTAGAGAGAATTGTGAAAATATAAGCATTGTGGTCATAAACAACACCACAGCTGGAAGTCCTTTCAGCAATAGACTCTATGAAAGAAACCACACCATGATCTATGAGATGCTCCATAAATGTTAGCCAATCAACCAAACTGCACAACATCATATTTCCACTTGGTAATAAGTGCCTGCAATTCACTGATATTATTAAGCAATAATGCTTGTGCATTTACTGACATGCACAATTCCCTTAGTTTAGATTTTATTACAATCTCCCTTTGAACCCACCTCTTAACTTCCTGTTCCCTTCTTCAGTGCTATCTATCTCTCCCAGTATTCTGTGCACCTGACTATTGCTCTTTGGTATTACCTCCTGGTTCCTACATCCCTGACAATTTAGTTTAAGCTTCCCCAATATCACCAACCTACCTCCCCTCAAGAAATTCAGTCCTGGCTCTGTTTTGGTGCAACCCATCTGGCCTGTACAGGTCTCAACTCCCCCAGAGGCAGTCAAATATGCCCAGGAGTCCAAAGCCTTCCTTCCTGCATCATCTTTTCATCTGCATTATTTTCCTATTTCTATATTCAGTTATGCATGGTACAGGGAGTAATCTGGAGGTTACTAATTTTGAGGTCCTTCTAGTTAAATTATTACCTAGCTCCCTAAATTATGATTGCAGGATCGTATCCCTCTGTCTGCCTATGTCATTGGTATCAATGTGGACTATGACTGCTGGCTGTTTACCTTTCCCATTCAGGGTGCTCTGTAGCTGTTCAATGACATCCTTGATCCTGGCAGGTAAAGATAAAGCTGCCATAGTCCCAGATGACCATAGTCTGTGAATGGTGGTGATTTAACCTGAGAGTCACCACACCTCAGGTGAAGGGCATGGTTGAGAAGGCAGAGTCCTCATGCTTAACGTCAGCCAGGACAGGAATTGAACCCCTGCTATTGATGTGACACTGCCTTACTAACCAACTATTGAAGTCCATTCACCCCAGTTAGTTGGAATTGATTGTTAGTTCAAAAGTGCAAATAGAAGCCAATAGCTTGACTAGGTTGTGCAATTGAAGAAGGGCGACATGACAATCTAGGAACACTGCTATAAATAGAAGTTCTTATGACCAGGAGGGTTTGGCAGTTGCAAGGTAAATAGAAGATAAATTAATGGATCAGAACTTCTGTGCAGTGGTAATCAGATTGCCACTCTGCTTCTTTTTATTTATCTTAGTCGGGAATTGCACATTTCTTGCCCAACTATGATTCCCATGGAGGGTGAGACGGGAAATTATCGGCCACTGGCTCTGGCAGAAGCAATAAATCTGGGGTTTTACTTGCCAAATATTTTATGAAAAATTCTATCCAAGTGGCTTTCTGAGCATTGTTCTCTCATTGAATATTATATCCCTTTAGGATTAAATAATTTTGACAAAGTGACTGAAATAAGTGTCAACGGTTGACCTTGCTAATATAAAAGAGATGCTAAAATGAAAAGACATCTCTAAGGTAAAATGCTTCATACAAGTCATCAATTGTTTGATTGTTTTACCAAAAGGAATGCTTGCATAAAGGGACTTTTGGAAGTCCGAGAAGAGGGACATCTTTTATTATAACATGTACAAAATATGGAAAATATCTTTTTCTTGCTCTTGTCTTCAATTTGAAATATTGTTTGCATGTGGTAAAGTTTGATTTAAGTAAAATAGGGAACCCTATTGGTGGTATTGTTAGGAACAATGTACAATTTTTAAGATGAATTTATAAAAATTTGTGTTTTATGAACAGTGAAATATGCTTTTGGTTTCATTTAGTTTTTGTTCATGAGTTTGATACTGGGGAGTCTGGATGGTCATGGTCAGGTTTCCTGAATTTGCATATACATTTTTTAATGAGGTTTTACAACCCTTGAAGTTGAAGAGATTGATTAAAAAGAGTTAGGATGTTAGCAATATTCTCGGGAAAAAACACAAAATATAAAAAGCTGCCATTGCTCAGTGACAGAGGTCCAGTAACACACAGGGGCATGTAGAAAGACAGAAAGAAGTTCGGTGTGTACGTCAGAGAATGAAGACATGAGCTCTAAGTCCTCTGATAAGAAATTTTGCAAGACTGCTAGGAAGACTGAGTTCATTGAACTCGTGTTTGTTCTGCAGTTGAAACAATTATGCGTTTAGAGTGTGGTTTTGGTTATATTAGGAAGAGATACCAATTTGGTGAAAAGTATCAAGTAAATGCCCAAAAATACACTGGAATAAAACAAATTTGCAAATGTGCCAGCCTAAACAAGAAAACTTGACATAAAGATAGTGGAAAATTTTCACTTGTTGTACCTGTTAATTCTCAGATATTTTCGACCAGTCTGCTTAATCTAAGATTTTACCCTAAGGTCCTTATTTGCACTATGGACAAAGGACAAACATAAGTAAAGGTTCAACAAGCTTATTAATAATAACACTATTAACCCTTAAATTACCCATATAAAACAAGAGGATACCCCAGATTCATGTATACTACCTGCAAAGATGGTTCGGTTAAAACTGCAGGCTTGATGCTCTGAATCCCTCTGGTCTGTTATCACGAATGTGAATCTCGATGGCAGCTTCTTCCTTCCTTTCTTCTCTGGTCAGTCTTCCGGATGGTCAAGTTTGCCTCCTTTGTTGTGTCTTCACTGCTGGTGTGTCTGAAAATGTGTCCCTTTATCCCCCTGCCTGCTTGCCTTTCCAGAATCTTTTCTGGCTTCCGGACAATGAGGTCCCGGGACGGGTTTCCAATACACAGTGGGTTTCTTGATGTCTGCCTGACAGGACACCAGGGTCTGCCCCCAGGTGTCCATCTCCATGCTGTTATTTACGTGTAACCTATTATCAGATAAGCTAACTGCAAGAACTCTCGGCGACAGAAAGTCTGGCCCAATCTGAGCTTCTAACAATGGGCCGGTGCATTTCAATGGGGTGCAATGATCTCCTGTTAAGTATCAGTAGGGTGCAACAACCTTTGATGGGCGATTGATGGGTCTGGCCCAGCATGTTTGTGTATTTGTCCAACGGCCTGCCCGAGGTTTGACTCTGTTTGGTTTTAATATGCCCAATTCCTTAATTTAGGACATCCAATTTTATCAGCCTTAACACTAGGCCCTGTTTATATTACCACATTCCCTCCTGTTGATCCGATGAGCGTCAGCGAACTGGATCATACAATTCTCACCAAATCATCTCAACAAGCAAGTACCCCGAATCTGGGGTTGATAGTATCCCTAACCCACAGTAGTACCAGCAAATTTAAATGAAGTAAAATAATTTAAAAAAACAATAAGAAACAATACATCAATCGGGTATATACAAACAAAGCAAAAAAAAATACAAAATGACAAGTGACTATACGTATTAAATATAGATGGGAGAGTATCAAGGCTCTTGATTGTAGAGCCTCTCCCGATGTTGGATGGCTCTTGCCAAGTTCCACTGGGTGAATTTGAATGTGAGGGTGGTTAGGTACACTGCCATAAGTAGGATTCCTATTACGGCCAGGTGTAACAGAATGCGGACCCGTGGGTGGATTTGGACATTTGAACCCCAATCCCAGAGGCCTTCCCACCATGTAGTGACTCTAATTTCACTAATGTTCTCCTCTATTTCCCCTGTTTGTTGCACCACTTTGACAAAGGTCTTGTGTGCTGTGATCGGTTATGTTTGAATTTGTTGAAGTTTCTCATGGGGAAGTGTTATCCCAGTATCAAAGTTTTCAAAATAGTCTCCAAGCTTTGTCTCAATTTCTCGCTAGCATTTATTAGTGTTTTCTCTCTTCTGTGTATGTCTACCATCTCAATTAATCCTATCCTAGCGGGAATCTGTGGTTTAATGCAAAAGGTAGTGTTGTGGATGTTACAAGTGGCTCCCCCATACCAGTAATTTTCTAGCGAGGTTGTAATACAATATTCTCCTTCCCCCCGTAAGCCACCTGGGTGACATCCTTTTCCAAATTTCGAATTCCCAGTGTACAATTTAGGTTAGTGGATGTTCTGAATCCATACAGGGCATGTTCATTTTCATACACCGGATATGAACACACAACCATTTTGTCTATGTATTCACATTTCTCCAGATTGGTGCCTATGTGCTTCCCTACTTTTCTCAACCACATACGGTAGAGTTCCCTGGTATCCCATCCACATTCCTCCTTTAATGATCCCTATATTTTCGGCTTCAAAAAGTCACAACCCAACCTTCTCTTTTGAAATTACTGGGATTCCCAACACCATTCCTAGTGCAGTCTCTGGGGTTCCTCTACAACTATCATTAGACCAGACCTTGGTCAGTTGCCGTAATTGGCAGTTAGTGACATTGGGGCGTCTTTTTCCCCAGTATAGGTGTTCAATCTGTTCATCACTGATCCAGGACGGAACTTGCCTCCTGCTAACCTGGTCGAGATTCTCTCATAACTGCTCGACCATCCATTGCCCATAGATGCTACATAGAGTTTGATTCTGTTGCCTGGCATCATTTTCCATCCTCTCTCAGGCGATCTGATTAATAGTTTGGGCATGTCCTTCTAGTACAGCAACTATAAGGCTACTAGCACTGTTCTCAGCCAAATCTCCTTCAGCGACTTGCTGAGCATTTTCAATTAAGCTGTCCAAGGTTGGTTTAACTTGTTGGGTTAGGACTCTGAGCTTATTGTCCAAATCAGCTAGATCCAGTGCACTAATAGTGAATATCCCAGCTCTGTATGCAGTCACCAGATCACTCAGGATTTCCCTCCTCTTGCGTTCTTTGAGCTGGGCATTTCTTCCCCCACGTGTGTCCCAGTGTTTCGGCTTAGAAAATTGTACCTCCACTTGAACCAGAAGGGGCTAAGTGCGGAGTCTGGTAATTGTGTTCCAGCTAAATCAACCACTACTGGTACCAATTCGTAGTGTGTGTTGTGGAATAATACTTTCCCTGTATGTTTTAGTATCAACCCATTTTGGGGCCCTGGGGTGGTTTCGGGACAAGTGGGGATGGCTGTGCTAACAGTTGGTCTTAAGCCATTCTTAATTTAATAGTATATATAATTGTTCCGAATAACCTTACCAGGGCACTTGTTTCTTAATTCCAGCCCTTTTTCTGGGCTGTGAGCTAGACAGGCTAGCTCTATGCACCCACAATTACTAGTGAGGTTCGTCCTTAGGGAGCAGTAATCAGAGCTCCCATTATCTTTCCTGTACGCCACTCTTTAGTTATTACACCCATAGGTGATACTCTTATTGGGGTGTACCCATAGGATGCCATCCTCACATTTGCCTGCATCTGGTGGAGTGAACCACATATATCCGGCATATCGTAGGCTGCTCTTCTGGTCTTTGGTTGATGTGGTATCTGTGGTTCAGTCTGAGACAAAGAGTCCCAGATAGCAGAGAAGTATGTAGTTTATTCTGGAGGAGATCAAGGTAGAACCTGTTAATTCTTATTAATACCTGATTCTCTTTTCCTTTCCTTTACCAGAATATCGTATGATACCCCTCTTTTTCAAAAAAAAAGGAATAAGTAAATGAATAATAAAGGCCCAATAGTGTCATATGAAGGGTTGGTCGGCAAATATTGTTTAATGGGGTTGAGTGGAGTAAGGAGTTTGCAGAATGTGAAAATAAAATGTTGGGTAAGTGGCATGTGTCCTCGTTGTTGGAGGACTATGGCACAGTATAATAATAGATTCTTCATCCCACAACCAAACTGTGGTGTGTTGGAAGATTATGGTGCAGTATAATGTGGATAGATAAGAAGCCCTTTTCAATTGAGTGATGCATGGAGTGGATGGATAAAGCTATTTACAATCTGGATTCCGATGTCCTGATTCTTCCTTAGTGGAGGGAACCTATGTGGGCAGGCTTTGGCTGCCAGATACCCACTGTGAATACCGGGTCAAACAGTTCTGGGAGTCCCGGTACCAAGGGCGCCATGGGGTAAGGTTTGCAGATTCCCCATCCTTTTTGTCAGAGTCTCCTGGGTTAGGGTTTTATTCCTGAAGCCCTGTAAATTGGGGTGGAAACTGCAGATTCATGTGCTGATTCTACGGGTAGTGGATGGCGCTTATAGTGGCTTCTCAGGCCAGTCCTTCAAGGGGCATAGGTCAGGGTCCATCATCAGGAAACCACTGAGATAGTCGCGTGGGGTAGTTGGGTGGTGCTCTACAGTCCCGGGCAAAATGGTTGGGTTGCCCACGAGTATAACACTGCGTTTGTGGGCATGGGCCTCTGGGCTCAGCTCTGTATTGTTCTCAGTGTCGGGCGTTGGGCCTATGTCCTGTGCAGCCTTGTGGTTCCCTGTGTTGGCGATTAGCAGGGATGTATGGGTGTGCAGAGTTTGTTGGTCCCCTGAAATTTGGTGGTGCCCTACAGTCCCGGGCAAAATGGTTGGGATGCCCGCAGTTATAACACTATGCTTATGGGGGTGCATATCTGGGATTGGTTTTATCTTGTTCCCTCTACCTGGGGTTGGAAATATATCAGGGTTTTGCGGTCTTCTGTATCGATGATTGGCAGGGGTATAGGGGGTGAGTTTCCCAATTCCCTGTTTCCACCTCCCTCTTCATTACGCCAAACCAGGTCTGGGTCCGTGTGGATCGGGTTCATCATTCTGTGTTTTGAGGGCTTGGGGGTGTCTGTTCATCTGAATTCCCGTTCCCACACGCGAGCCATTTTGCGGATGGCCCAGGCTTATCATCAGGGTCAAAATTCTCACAGGCTTTCCGTCTCCCCTCGGTGGCGTGTGCTATCAGGGTCTGAATCCATGTGGACCGGTGGTGTGCATTTAATTGGACTCAATTTAATTGGCCAAAAACCACAACAAATTGGTTCCATAGTCAACTAGCATAGGCTGTTGGGTGCTCCCTTCTCTTTTGTTGGCAGTTGTTTAAGCCTTGTACCGGGTCATCCCTATTGTAGCATATGGCAGCCAGAACGGTCTTCATTTCTGGTAGAGTTCCCCCAGCCACGTTCTGGGGTTCGGGTAGGGCGGAACGGATGGCAGGACTTAAACATAACTGAATGAGTTTAACTTCTTCTGCCTCATCTAGGCCGTTTAAAACACGATATTGGGTGACCTGGTCAAAGAGAGCATGTGGATCCCCGGAGGCTTCAGATACTCCAATCACTTAAGCTATGTCAGTGAGCTGTGTCATGGTGTATGAAGTTACATAAGTTACATTGTGGTTTTGTCCATCCTGTCGACTGGTGGTGACCTGATTCATCAGTACAGGAACCGGATTAGTGACTGGGCTTATTGGGAAGGTAATAGGACTAGGAGTTGAGACTGAGTTTTCCGAGATGGGGGCTGGATTAGGTGGTGCCATTGGTTTAATTACTGGGAAGGGAGATGGGAGTCCCCAGTGACGCTAGTTGTTGTGTGACTGCAGGCATCCTCTGCTAAATCCCCCCATTCTACCCCTGGGTCACTATCACCAGTTTCAGTGGTGTATGCACACGTTACACCCCTTTTTATGGCTAGTTGTGATTTTAAATCTTCCATCTCGTGCAAGCATTTGGAGTGGTCTGTTGCGCGGGCTGTATTTGCTTTTCCCGCTTGGTGCAAAATTTTTACTACAGCCTGCAAGTCGCTGTATTTACGTTTAACTTCCTCTACCTGTTGCAGCGCAGCCTCTCTCTCACTGGCACCGCGCTGTGCCTTTTGGTAGGCTTTATCACATTGAGCCTGGAACTGGCTCACGTGTATCATATTAATCTGGTTCCTTTCCTGTGCCAACGTCTGCTTCCAATTGTTGTACGCACGTGGTAGCACTCATTGAATCCTGCTTAGTTGGGTTACCCAGGCTTCTCTGTCCCGTTTAACCTGGATAATCTCTGCTTCTCTACCAAGGAGCTGTTCAAGACAACCAGCAATTGCAATCGCCTTCCTAAGCTTGGGAGCCTTTTACCCATTTCCTTATGGGCATGATTCCAACAATTCTCTCCCAGATCCAGTTGTGGGGCGTTACCCCACTGTACACATTTGGGCCACTTATGGTTCAAATATGAACGGAGAACTTCCTCCCATTCGACATGACTGGCCGTAATTATTTCCTTTCAGGATTCACCACTTGAGTGTAGGTAAGCAATCGGGGTAGGGGTCCGGTTTTCAGTAAATTCCCTCCCATAGATTTTACCCAAATTCTCTTGACTATCTCAGTTCTAACTACACAGTTTGTCCACCTTGTATTACAGACACTGGGTTATTAGTCGAATCTGTATTAGTCCTTCACTCACTTAAGACTGGCCATCACATGGGGCAGCCTCCCCTCTTAATTCAGGCTCAGATGGAGTGTTGGAGAATACCAGGTTGAAGGTTCGACTTCAGAGAAATGTATCACTCCTTATCGAAGGACCGTCTGGGGTGCCAAATGTTGTACCTGTTAATTCTCAGATACTTTCAATCAGTTTGCTTACTCCAAGGTTTTATCCTGGTGCCCTTATTTGCAAGATGGACTAAGGACAAACACAAGTAAAGGTTCAACAAGTTTATTAAAAAATAACACTAATAACCCTTAAATTACCCACATAAAACAAGAGGCTACCCCAGATTCAAGTATACTACCTGCCAAAATGGTTTGGTTAAAACTGCAGGCTCGATTCTCTGAGTCCCTCTAGTCCGTCATCATGAAGGTGAGTCTCAATGGCAGCTTCTTCCTTCCTTCATTCTCTAGTCAGTCTTCCAAAAGGTCAAGGTCGTCTCCCTCGTCGAGTCTTCGCTGCTGGTGTGTCTGAAAATGTGTGTTACTTTTCCAGCAACTTCTCTAGCTTCTGGCCAATGAGGTCCCAGGAGGGGGTTCCAATACCAGTGGGTTTCTTGATGTCTGACTGACAGGACACGAGGGTCCGCCACCAGGTGTCCATCTCCATGCTGTTGCTTACATGTAACCTGTTATCAGATAAGCTAACTGCAGGAACTCGCGGTTACAGAAAGTGCATTTCAATGGGGTGCAATGATCTCCTGCTAAGCATCAGTAGGGTGCAATGACCTTTGATGGGTGATTGATGGGTCAAGCCCAGACATGTTTGTGCATTTGTGCAATTGGCCTGCCTGAGGTTTGACTGTGTTTGATTTTTAATATGCCCAATTCTTTAATTTAGGATATCCAATTTTATCAGCCTTAACACTAGGCCCTGTTTATATTACCACACACTGGGTTCAAAAAGGCAACTCATCACTTTTCAAGGATAACTATGAATGAGCAACAATGCTGCCCAAGCCGGTGACGCTCACATCCCATGGAAAGAAACACAAAAAGATTTGATGTCTCTAATGTATTAATTTGTTACATAAATAACCTCTCTGTTGTGCAAAGTAAAACTGTAACCCAGCAACTCCTAACTCTTCCATTCCACTTGGAATTAGTTTCACAATGATTCCAACTGACCGATGGTTTATTCTGTTACTAATTTTAATCTTCCCCAGAGTAAGCAGCAATTAGATTTTGCCTGTTCTCAGAATAAGTGCCATCAACATTTGTTCAATGAAGTAGTATTCTTTTTCAATACCTGCATTATGCTCTTTCAATAATGACTAATAACTTAATTCCCTCTGAATAGTGATAGCTTACCCAAAGCTGTATACAGGCAATAATGGCATAGCATGGTTTATTGCACATTGAGACACTTTAACGTTGCTTGCATAAACATGTGCATTAATGCTACCATAGTTTAACACCATATTGTGCTTTCTTCTTACATTTCAACATGACTTCCTTTCTAAAATACTTCATTGGATGTAAAACACTTTGGGATATCCTGAGGTTGTAAAAGGTATTGTTATATAAATACAATTTTTTTTGCTTTTATGCAAAATATTTTTATGTTATTTAGTGTCCTCTTTCCAAAATTATGAGTTCAGAGCTTCTTTGCAACAAGGAGTTGTTCTGATTTAGGTACCCAGAGTCATAGAGGTTTACAGCATGAAAACAGGCCCTTTGGCCCAACTGTCCATGCCACCTTTTTTTAAAACCCCTAAGCTAATCCCAATTGCCCACATTTGGCCCATACCCCTCTATACCCATCATACCCATATAACTATCTAAATGCTTTATAAAAGACAAAATTGTACTCACCTCTACTGCTACCTCTGGCAGCTCATTCCAGACCCTCACCACCCTCTATATGAAAAAATTGCCCCTCCGGACACTTTTGTATTTCTCCCCTCTCACCTTAAACCTATGCCTTCTAGTTTTAGACTCCCCTACTTTTGGGAAAAGATATTGACTATCTATCTTGTCTATACCCTTCATTATTTTATAGACCTTTATCAAGCCACCCCTCAGCCTCCTACGGCTCCAGAGAAAAAAATCCCAGTCTATTCAGCCTCAAGAATAATTTACAAAGCCCTCAACTGGTGCTTGGTTGATTGCTAATTTGCAATCCAAAATAAGCTAATTTCATTTTTGATGCTAAAAAAAAGTAACTGATATTGTCATGGTCAGATTTTAATTCTCATGTTATATGCCTTTATATACCCTGCCTTTGTTGGTAAATTGGCAAGATGCAGAGCAGAACCATGCAACTGTTTTATTTTCTTGTAGTAAATAATTTACCTCTTTGGTACTGAATGGTAGTATAGGTTTGTCAGGTAAGTGTACATGTCAGGTTTATTTGCCTGTACTGTGAGTCTTTTCTACTGAAATTAGTGCCTGTGGCTAAAATGGTGTCACCATATCCTTTGCCTAATTAGCAATTTCTGACACAAAGCACAATTTTACTATAGAAAGCTTTCATTCATTGAGAATTTTTGCAGCTCTGCAAGTTAAAAGAGGCAGAAGAGCCCTACCAATCAAGACCTTGTGTAAGTTTTAGGCCTCATTCAGACAGGGCGAGGTTTACCAACACTGGTTACAGACCTTCCTGGATGTTTGATCATGTGATCCTGCAATGACATCTGCTCAAGGGCTAGTCTCCAATGCTTTTCTCAACCTTCTCTATCACTTATCCCTGGGCCCCATTCCCAATGTTCCTCTGTGCTCTAGCTCTCAAACCCCTAATTGCTGATTCCCTTGCTGATTAATCAGTCATCAATTATCTCATATTGGTTTTATAAGACCAGCAAAACCAAATTCTAATTATTTACCATTTTGCCAGAGTTAGCCCACAGAGGAGATCTTCACTTTTATTTGGAAAGTAGTAAGGAATTGGTACACTAAAGGCAGGACACCTGACCCCCACCAACCCTACTGTGCCTTCAAATAAAATCTTTAACTTTTGACAATTTATAATGCACTTTGCTCATTAAAGCACTAGCCATCATGATTTTTTTCAACTATTTATCAATGATTGGAAAACTGCACACAGCAGTTGCCTGAAATCCCAATCCATCCATCGGATGGGTAAGGCTCCCTGTGGCAGTTGGAAAATGATCCATTTAGCATGAGTTTCGGGATTCACTGAACACAGCCAGAGTAAAGCTTCTTTAAATCATAAATCTCAACCCCAACCAAATAAAGAACACTTTTTGTAGCAGAATTCTTTTATCAGGTATGTCCAAAGTAAAATTGTAATTTAGTACTCATCAGTACCAAGCTGAGTCATTTTGCCTGCTGGTCTATATCTATTTGATTTGGTTTGTTTTATTGTCACATATACTAGTACACAGTGAAAAGTATTGTTTCTTGTGCACTATACAGATAAAGTATACTGTTCATAGAGAAGGAAACGAGAGAGTGCAAAATGTAGTGTTACAGCCACAGCTAGGGTGTAGAGAAAGATCAACTTAATATGAGGTAGATCCACTCAAAAGTCTGACGGCAACAGGGCAAAAGCTGTTCTTGAGTCTGTATGATCTCAGACTTTTGTATCTTCTTCCCAATGGAAGAAGCTGGAAGAGAGAATGTCCGGGTGCGTGGGGTCCTTAATTATGCTGGCTGCTTTTCCGAGGCGGCGGGAAGTGTAGACAGAGTCAATGGATTGGAGGCTGGTTTGAGTGATGGACTGGGCTTTGTTCATGACCCTTTACAGTTTCTTGTGGTCTTGGTCAGAGCAGGAGCCATAGCAAGCTGTGATACAACCAGAAATAATTTCTATGGTGTATCTGTAGAAGTTGATAATAATTGTAATGGACGGCTAATTTTCCTTAGTCTCCTGAGAAAGTCGAGGTGCTGGTGGGCTTTCTTGACTATAGCATCCACATGGAGGGACCAGGACAGGTTGTTAGTGATCTGGGCACCTAAAAACTTGAAGCTTTTGATCATTTCTACTTCGGCTGCATTGACGTAGACAGGGATATGCTCTCTACTACGCTTCCTGAAGTCAATGACTATTTCCTTTGTTTTGTAGACATTAAGGGAGAGATTATTGTTGTTACACCAGTTCATCAGATTCTCTATCTCTTTCCTGTACTGTGTCTCGTCATTGTTTGAGATCCGATCTACAGCGGTGATGTCATCAGGAAACATTAAAATCGAGTTGGAGGGGAATTTGGCCACACAGTCAATGTTATATAAGGAGTACAGCAGGGGACTGAGGACAGAGCCTTGTGGGGCACCGGTGTTGAGGATGATCATGAAGGAGGTGTTGTTGCCTATCTTTACTGACTGTGGTCTGTGGGTTAGGAAGTCTAGGATCCCGTTGCAGAGGGAGGAGCCAAGCCCCAGGCCATGAAGTTTGGAGATGAGCTTCTAGGAATAATGGTGTTAAAGGTTGAGCTCTTGTCTACGAGTAGGAGTTTGACATAGGAGTCTTTGTTATCTAGGTGTTCCAGGGTTGAGTGTACTGCCATGGGGATGGCATCTGCTGTGGACCTGTTGCGGCAATAAGCGAACTGTAATGGACCCAGGCAGTCTGGATGGCAGGATTCGTGCCATGACTAACCTTTTGAAGCACTTCATAATGACAAATGTCAGAGCCACTGGATGATAGTCATTAATGCACGCTGCCTGGTAGTGGGATGATGGTCATCTTCTTAAAGCAGGTAGGGACCTCAGATCAGTGTGAAGAGAGGCTGAAGATGTCAGCAAATACCCCACCAGCTGGACTGCATGGGACCTGGGTGCTCATCCGGGTACCCCATCTGGGCCAGTTGCTTTAGTGAGAAAGGTGCTCTGAGGTCGGCAATGGTGACCTCCGATACCGGTTTGTACAAGGCTTCCGGGATGGAGGGTGCGCTCTCACTGACCTCTTGCTCAAAACGGGCGTAGAATGCATTGAGCTCATCGGAGAGGGGTTCATTGGAACCAGCGATTTTACCTGCCTTCATCCTGTAGCCTGTTATTTCTTGCAGACCTTGCCTTAGTTGGCAGGAGTTTATGTGGCTAGCCTGGGATTCTAGCTTGGTCCAGTACTTGGTCATCCTTGATGGATCTCCTTAGATCATATCTGGCTTTCTTGTATAGGTCAGAGTCGCCTGACTTGAATGTCTCAGACCTGGACTTCAGCAGGCAGTGGATATCCCTGTTCATCCATGGTTTCCAGTTGGGAAACATGTGGATTTGCTCCTTTGGCACAGTCTTCTTCAAATTTACTCATGAAGTCAGTATATACTAGAAATGGGTCAATATTCTCAAAACCTGCTTCACTTTGGATTAGGTCCCTTTCCCCTAATAGCTCTATTAGTTGCAACTACTGGAGAAACTGTTGGATGACAATCTTCAGTTCGCCTGTTTCTATTCTAACTCAGTTGGCTAGATGACAGACATGTGATGAAAAATGTTAATGGAACAGGGTTGATTCCTATTCTGGCTGAGGTAGTTTTGGGGCCAGCCTCCTTGTCCTGCTGTGAAGTTGCTGGTGTTGGACTGGGGCTAACACAATAAGAAGTCTCACAACACCAGGTTAAAGTCCAACAGATTTATTTAGTAGCAAAATCCACTAGCTTTTGGAGAGCTGCTCCTTCATCAGGTAAGTAGGAGTTCTGTTCACAAACAGCATATAAAGACATGAACTCAATTTACAAAATAATGGTTGGAACGTGAGTCTTTACAGGTAACCAAGTTTTAAAAGTAAAGAAAATGTGAGTGGAGAGAGCATCAAGCACAGGTTAAAGAGATGTGTATTGTCTCCAGACAGGACAGTTAGTGAGATTTTGCAAGCCCAGGCAAGTCATGGCGGTTACAGATAATGTGACATGAACCCAAGATCCTGGTTGAGGCCATCCTCATGTGTGCAGAACTTGGCTATCAGTCTCTGCTCAACAACTCTGCGTTGCCGTGTGTCGTGAAGGCCGCCTTGGAGAACGCTTACCTGAAGATCAGAGGCCGAATGCCTGTGACCGCTGAAGTATTTCCCAACAGGGAGAGAACAGTCTTGCCTGGTGATTGTTGAGCAGTATTCATTCATCTGTTGTCGTAGCGTCTGCATTGTCTCCCCAATGTTCCATGCCTCAGGACATCCTTTCCTGCAGCGTATCAGGTAGACAACGTTGGCCTGGTTGCAAGAGTATGTACCGTGTACCTGGTGGATGGTGTGCTCACACGAGATGATGGCATCAGTGTCAATGATCCGGCACGTCTTGCAGAGGTTGCTGTGGCAGGGTTGTGTGATGTCATGGTCACTGTTCTCCTGAAGGCTGGGTAGTTTGCTGTGGACAATGGTCTGTTTGAGGTTATGCAGTTATTTGGAGGCAAGAAGTGGGGGTGTGGGATTGGCGGGATGGCTTTGGTGAGATGTTCGTCTTCAATGACATGTTGAAGGCTCCAGAGAAGATATCGTAGCTTCTCCGCTCCAGCAAAGTACTGGACGACGAAGGATACTCTGTCCTTGTCCCATGTTTGTCTTCTGAGGAGGTTGGTGCGGTTTTTCATTGTGGCGCATTGGAATTGTCGATCGATGAGTCGAGCGCCATATCCTGTTCTCATGAGGGAATCTTTCAGCATCTGGAGGTGTCTGTTGCGATCCTCATCTAAGCAGATCCTGTGTACGTGGAGGGCTTGTCCATAGGGGCTGGCTTCTTTAACGTTTTTAGGGTGGAAGCTGGAGAAGTGGAAGTGAAGTGCTGAGGTGACCATGCTTGATGGAGATGCGTGTGTCCAAGAGTGTAACTGATTCTGGAGAGTAGTCCATGGTGAGTCTGATGGTGGGATGGAACTTGTCAATGTCATCATATAGTTGTTTCAGTGATTGTTCACCATGAGGCCAAAGAACGAAAATGTCATCGATGTATCTATTGAATAGTACAGGACCTTCAAACGATGTAGTGGATGCCTTGGTGGTTATTTTCCAGACGTCGCTGGATTCCGGGGAAGTGCCGGAAGATTGGAAAACGGCTAATGTTACGCCGTTGTTTAAGAAGGGTGCCAGGCAAAAGGCAGGGAATTATAGGCCGGATAGTTTAACGTCTGTTGTAGGTAAAATGTTAGAATCCGTCATCAAGGAGGAAATAGCAAGGCATCTTGAGGGGAATTGCTTGATAGAGCAGACGCAGCACGGTTTTGTTAAAGGGAAGTCGTGTCTGACAAGTTTACTGGAGTTCTATGAGGATGTGTCTAGGGCGGTGGATAAAGGAGAGCCGGTGGATGTGGTCTTTCTTGATTTTCAGAAGGCGTTTGACAAGGTACCTCACAAGAGGTTATTGCACAAGGTCAGGGGACATGGAGTTGGGGGTAGGGTGTTAGCGTGGATAGAGGATTGGTTGTCAAATAGGAGGCAGAGAGTGGGGGTCAATGGGTGCTATTCGGATTGGTGGTTGGTGACTAGTGGAGTGCCCCAGGGGTCGGTGCTGGGGCCTCAGCTTTTTACCATTTATATAGATGATCTGGAGGAGGGAACCGAGTGTATGGTGTCGAAATTTGCTGATGACACCAAGATTGGTGGAACGGCAAATTGTGCGGAGGGTGTGGAGAGTCTACAGAAGGATCTAGATAGGCTGGGCGAATGGGCCAGGAAATGGCAAATGGAATTTAATGTTGGCAAGTGTGAGGTGGTCCACTTTGGTAGGAATAATGGTAGGAAGGATTATTACTTATGTGGCGAAAAACTGCAGCAGGCGACGGTGCAGAGGGACCTTGGGGTCCTTGTGCATGAGTCGCAAAAACCCAGCTTGCAGGTGCAGCAGGTGGTCAGGAAGGCGAATGGGATGCTGGCCTTCATAGCGAGGGGGATTGAATATAAAAGTAGGGAGGTCTTGCTGCAGCTGTATAGGGCATTGGTGAGGCCACAGCTGGAGTACTGTGTGCAGTTTTGGGCACCGTACTTACGCAAGGATATTTTGGCCTTGGAGGGAGTGCAGAGGAGGTTCACTAGGCTGATGCCGGAGTTGGGGGGGTTGAGCTATGAGGAGGCTGAATAAACTAGGCTTGTACTCGTTAGAGTTTAGAAGAATGAGGGGAGATCTCGTTGAGACGTATAAGATGATGAATGGGATGGATAGGATAGAGGTGGAGAGACTCTTCCCGCTCAGAAAGGACAGTAGGACTAGGGGGCACAGCCTCAAGATAAAGGGGGGGCGGTTTAGAACGGAGTTGAGGAAGAATTTCTTCACTCAAAGGGTGGTGAATCTCTGGAATTCTCTGCCCGTTGAAGTGGTGGAGGCTGCCTCGCTAAATATTTTTAAGAAGCGGGTTGATGGGTTTTTGATAAGAGAGGGGATTAAGGGTTATGGGGAGAGGGCGGGAATGTGGAACTGAGCCACAACAGATCAGCCATGATCTTATTGAATGGCGGGGCAGGCTCGAAGGGCTGGATGGCCTACTCCTGCTCCTATTTCTTATGTTCAATACACTAGATACATCAATGATATTTTCTTCCTTTGGAAGAATGAACACCACTCGACAATCACCAGGCAAGAGTGTTCTCTTCCTGTTGGGGAATACTTCAGTGGTCACGGGCATTCGGCCTCTGATCTGATTGGTTCCACTGGTCGGCACAACATCGAGGGCCGAAGGGCCTGTACTGCGCTGTAATGTACTATCTTCAGGTAAGCGTTCTCCAAGGCAGCCTTCTCGACACACGACAATGCAGAGTCACTGAGCAGAGACTGATAGCCAAATTCCGTACACGAGGACGGCCTCAACGGGGATCTTGGGTTCATATCACATAATCTGTAACCGCCACGACTTGCCTGGGCTTGCAAAATCTCATTAACTGTCCTGTCTGGAGACAATACACATCTCTTTAACCTGTACTTAACCCTCTCTCCACTCACATTGTCTGTACCTTTTAGACTTGATTACCTGTAGATTCGTATTCCAACAATTATTTTGTAAATTGAATTTGTGTCTTTATATGCCCTGTTTGTAAACAGAACTCCAACTTACCTGACAAAGGAGCAGTGCTCCGAAAGCTAGTGGATTTTGCTACCAAATAAACCTGTTGGACTTTAACCTGGTATTGTGATACTTCTTACTGTTTTTGCCCTGCCCCAGAGAGTGGAAGGTGATGATAAACCACCACTAGGAAAAAAAAACAGCCAAGTTCAGATGGCTCAGATTAAAACTTCAGTGGGCAACAAGCCAACGACCTGCCTCTGGACAATACAAACATAAGAGAATGATGAAATAGAACTGTACACAAATTGTGGTGTGTCAGTCAGTCACAGTTCGTTTAATGGCATTGTAGGCAGCAGATACATGGGAACACCAACACCTGAGAGTTCCCCTCCAAGCCACTCACCATCCTACTTTTGAAATGTATCACCATTCCTTCCCTGTTGCTGGGTCAAAATCCTGGAATTTTCTCCCTAGCAGCACTGTAGGTGTACCTACAAATGCAGAGACTGCAATGATTCAAGAAGGCAGCTCACACCACCTTTTCAAGAACAATTAGGGGTGGACAATAAATGGGAGAGAGGACCTGGGTAAGAGACTGTGTCAGAGTCAGCAGTGCAGAATGGCCTCTATGATTCTATTATTAAATCATCCTAGCCCACACATCTTTGGCCTCTTTGAAGGTCAAACCAAATAAACAAACTCAAGTTTAATAAGGACAAAATAAAAGGGGCAGCTCCCCAAACGGAAGGGGAACAGCCCGAACAAAATCAAAATTCAAAGGAAACTTGAAAACATCAAATTAAGATGTGATTAAGGTCAATAATGCACCACAGCCCCGGCGGTGCCTACAGGCACGGGAGGCATCAGCTGTGCCTGTGGACACCACATGCTCCCGCTCTAGGGACACCTGGCCGCAAATGTAGCTGTGGTAGAGGGGCAGACAGTCAGGATGGATAGGCCCCTTGATCGCCTGCTGCCTGGATCTGTAAATGGCACGTTTCACCAGGTCCAGGAGCAGGTTCACGAGGAGGTCACCGTCCCTCCCCTTCCCTTCTCCGCACCAGGTGCCCATAGATCAGAAGCGTGGGACTGAAGTGCAAACAAAACATCAAAAGAGGGTTCTTCAAGAAAACAAAAAGTGAGTGCAACCTAAGACACAAAACATAGACATGGTCCATGGACTCCACAAGGCCACAGAAGGGGCAAGCTTCCAAGCCCGTGAACCCTACGATTGTGTGGAACTGCTGCATGCATCACCCTCCATTCCAGGTCCCCGAAGTAATTGGGGGAGATTTCTCCATAAAGGGACCTCCACCACCTGACGGCAACAAGGCCTGCCAAGGTGTATCCGGGCTACAGGCGAGGATGCCGTAGTGGAAGGACTGTGGGAGGAAACTGGAGCATCGGGGGGCAATCCAGGGAGACATGGGGGCAATGTGCAAACTCCACAGAGTCACCCGATTCTGGAATTGAACCTGGGTTGCTGGCATTGAGCAGCAGTGTGAAACTTGAAAACATCAAATTAAGATGTGATTAAGGTCAATAATGCACCACAGCCCCGGCGGTGCCTACAGGCACGGGAGGCATCAGCTGTGCCTGTGGACACCACATGCTCCCGCTCTAGGGACACCTGGCCGCAAATGTAGCTGTGGTAGAGGGGCAGACAGTCAGGATGGATAGGCCCCTTGATCGCCTGCTGCCTGGATCTGTAAATGGCACGTTTCACCAGGTCCAGGAGCAGGTTCACGAGGAGGTCACCGTCCCTCCCCTTCCCTTCTCCGCACCAGGTGCCCATAGATCAGAAGCTGTGGGACTGAAGTGCAAACAAAACATCAAAAGAGGGTTCTTCAAGAAAACAAAAAGTGAGTGCAACCTAAGACACAAAACATAGACATGGTCCATGGACTCCACAAGGCCACAGAAGGGGCAAGCTTCCAAGCCCGTGAACCCTACGATTGTGTGGATTCACTGTGCCGCCCAATGTTGGGATTACACGCATTGAATATGTGAGGACAACTTTGTGCATACAAAAGGAGGATGGTCTATATAAGATTTACATATATGCCTTAGCAGTCAAATATAAAGTTCACAACTTCTAAAGAAAATATAGATTTCAAAGGGCCTTTATTTACCCGACCTCTGATGGTAGAAGTTTGTCATACAATATGTATAAACTGGAAATATACAATAAATTAATATCTACAGAGAATTTGTACACAATGCCAAAGGAACAGACAGTGCTACATACAGTACTTTTCATAAGTGCGTTGCTTGCTTTCATACCTGAATGGAGGAAAAAATAAGTGCACTTGTTTCTGTACAATTAAGTTACACTATTACTACATATTTTTGTAAACTAGGACTTCGCCTCCATACTTCTACATCACACAGAAGTTATAGGAAACAACTTCTACTTCAAGTATTAAACTAGGAGCAAGCGCATTCATTATCAGTCATATCAACTAGTACATCACTAATCGCACAGTAAAATTCTCAAAAATATTTGATTGGCACTTGAGCCACCAAAAGCTTGTACAAAAACAAGTTATTGTACCAAAGAATCCTGTTTGAGGTAATTGCTGCTAAAAAGTAAGAGCACAGCGGTTCTGAAAGAATACAAGCATAAAACCTGTAATATTTATAAATTTTAAAAGTATACTTCCTCAGTTGGCACTTTTTTCTTTTAAAAAGCTCTTTTAAATATACATTTTGATAATGTAACTTAACTGATTTAGACACTCTCCAATCAGCTGGAGTGACATATGAAAAATTGCTGATAACTATGAGTGCTAACACATCTGTTACTCTCACACAGCTTTGTGAAGATTGGAGACGAGGGAGGGGGTGGAATTGGCAATGGACGGGAAAATATAATCAGTGAGAGCAGCAGACTATTTTAACACTGAAAATTGATGATATTAGGAATCCCAATACCTGAGGTTTAAAGCTCAGTCCTCTAAATCTGAAATCCCTTAAATGATCATCTGTTCACTGAAATTAAAACTGTGCACCACAAGAAACCCCTGTGACAGTCAACTAAACTTAACTAGTGAATAATTTAAACTTTGGAGCAAAAAATAAATTTACAGGGCTTTCCAACTCTGAATTAAAAAAACTGCTATTCTAGCACTGTAGATAAAGGTGAGTAACTTGGATGCATTCCTAATAATGACATCCACTTCCATCTTTCCCTTTTTTACAAATAACTTCTACTTTCCCCAGATATTTTATCAATATTTTACAATCAAAAGAATGGATATTAAAGAATTTAATTTCCAGAGACTATGAAAGCTAGTTTTGAAATATCAGCAATTTTTGATAAAAAGACATGGTTATTGTCAATCATGCGAAAGAGCTGTGTGGACATTTTTTTATATATAATTTCAACTTAAATTGAGGGCAAATAAATTTTTAAAAGGAATTTTTAAACTTCCAACAAGAAAAACTGACATTAGAGCAGTCAATTTATTGATTCTGCACTTTGAGCTGAGGGAGCCATACTTAATGTACCAATTCTCTAACCTGTGCTTCTTTCGAGTGCACCAACATTGAATTTATCCTCATATTTCTGCCAATGAATATGGATAGCATGCAAATGTTCCATTTTTAGCAATGAATAGTCAAAACAAGCTTCATAAAAAACACACACTATCTAGCCTTACAATAGTTGTGTTGCACAAAGGGAAGTACAGAGCATCCCTCAACCATCTGAATTTGATTACAGAGGGCTCTGCAGTTCATCTGGTCAATCACAAACTGCTTTTGAATGTGTTGAAGGAATTTAAGTGACTGTTTTCAGTCTTTGAAACAGAACATGCAAATGCAGATTTTCATCTCTCAAAAAGATGCTAGGTGATTTATATTACCACATCATGCAATTAATTTCAATGCTAATAGAACTAGCTCTAACAAATAGAAAATTGCGACAAGTTTTGAATGACAAGTACTTACTCCAAAGGAATTTTTCTCTGACATTGGGTGAAGGTACTAGTAAGAATAATGCCAAATTACAATTTTGAGGGAGGGGGAAGCAATACCTCCAAGTTATATTACAATGCAATACCCCTGTAGCTTATAAATTAACTTGAGACTTTGCTTTTAAAATGACCTCAATTTGGGCCAGCTAAAAGCACAAACATATATTAAAAAAAAAGTCACAGTTCTAAAATGGGGATTGAGTTTGAAAACAGAAATTTTGCCACTTGGACTGATGCAAGACGTCTTGAGGGAAGAATTCTCCTTCTATGTCACTCTGTGGGGAATTGCTTAGGCCATCTTCACAACAGCTCATTTCTTCACATGAATCCTCACTTTAAAAAAAAAGTGAATAATAGAAAAAATTCAGAAGATAATCAAATTCAGTATTGTAAGCTATCTTTCTAGATATAAAAGAAAATAATATATTTTAGCACAAAAATGTTTCAATATCAGTAAACCACAGCAATTTACCTTTCAGTTTCATTGAAGCAACCAGCTTCTGGGATAGTTGGTAGTTCAGGAACACTATAATAACTATTCTGTAAATGACGGGCTGTACGTCGAGAAACAATCCATACTAGCTTCTTGTTATCAGGTTTGCAGCATTCAGGTGAAGAGTAGTCAGCCAAGCATTTTGATACCAATTCACACCAATACATTAGGTCAGAATGACTAATCTGAAAGACAATATTACTATCATCAATTTTATTTGTCAATGTTTTTAAGATGGCAGCAGTTTGAGAGGATGCATCATGTGGACAGAAAAATTAAGCCTCTTCAGTAGTGATTGGCAGTGCAAGAGCATCCTGGTTCAGTATAGTTATATCAGAGGAAGTGGTGGCTTAGTGATACTGTCACTGGACTAGTAATCCCAAGTTCAAAGCTCACCACGGCAGATGGTGAAATTTAAATTCAACAAAAAGTCTGGAATTGAAAGTCTACTGATGACCATGAAACCATTGTTGATTATAAAAGCCAATCTGGTTCACTGGTGCCTTTGACTCCAAATCCACAGCAATGTGGTTGACTTTTAAATCGCTTAGCAAACCACTCAGTTCAAAGGCAATTAGGGGTGGCCACAAATAGTGGCCCAGTCAGAGATAATCAATACCTCACTCCCTTCTCCGAACGAATAAAAAAGGCTGGCACTTGAGGGCATCCTGTGCATTGGTTATTTCCCCCCCTCCTATGGATTGGTTCATCTGCCAGTACTGTACTTGTGAGCACATGTCCCAGGAGATGAGCAATGCCAAGTTGGAAATGTTTGCCTGCATTTGCTGGCCAATCTCCTTGACCTAGAGCATACCAGAGTAGAGGAAAAGCAGATACCAAGATTGCATTTTGCCTCAGCTACCTTGCCAAAACACTACTAATGCCTGATAGAGGAGACATTTTAGAGGACATAGTTATCTTACATATCTGTGCAGGAGAGGGAGCAGTCTTTAGCTGTGATGCTGTTGCTGCACTGACATAATATGGATTGTAGTCTTATTGATGTAATTCTCTTTTTTTGGTTTGGTTATGTACAAACAATTGTGTCGCTACAAGTTTCCATCAGGACAATAAGTCTATTAATTACTTGATAATGGATCTCACTGGAAATAATGCCCCATTTGTTCCATGTTGCATTGATTTGTGCATTAGAATCACAATACACAGGTTATTGCCCTTAAACAAATTGAAAAGAACTCCCGAATATATTGTGATTCAGTGGCATTATATAATTGGATCCAAATGGTTGAGTAAATGCGGTTTAACAAATATTTTACACTTGTAGCAAAATTGCCTACCACAGGTTTAAATTGATGATAAATTAAAACCATTGCCTACATAATCATATTGCAGTGCATTTTTCTTTAGACATAGTAACGTAATACTGTCATGACTCTGAATCAGACAATTGTGATTTTTCCACAATGAAATTTATAAATGCAATGGGATGAGGGAAGAAATAATACATTGGTTTTCATGTCTTTACTTAGCAGTTTCTGCAGATGGTAGCAGCTCTCACCTCCAGCCTACTTAACTAATCAAAATGACAGTGTTCTAAACAAAGGAAACATGCTAACCCAATTAACAGAGAGAAAGAGTGTAATTCTGAAAAACACATCTCCCAATATACCTACTTTGGAGTGCTTTTGAATGCGTAGTATGATTTCAAACAAGTCACTAGATTTCAGGTTTTCAACTTCAAGGGTCAGAAGGGACAAGGCCAATACAGATGGCTGCAAAGGAAAGGAAATTTTAGTCTAAACTTATCTTTACAACACAACAGAAGATACTTCAAGTGAGCTTGAAACTGGGATTACACATTGCATTTTTAATAGTATTACAACAACCATTAAACTTACTTTAGCCCTAGTAAACACAAATCGACAGTTGCAGGCTTTTAGTTGTGCTTCCAATCTGTCAAGGATTAGAAATTTTATCCTACAGAAAGAAAAATAGAAATATTAAAAATACATAATAAAACCCTAAAGATCTACTTCGTCAATCATGATCTTCAGCCATCTTTGAAATGTGTGGTCATATTCAGACACTAACAAACAAGCTTTGTTCTAACATACATGTCAGAAAATTGGAGCTGCAATCTTTTGTACACATACATGAATGTGCACAAAAGATCACATTCCAATTTTAATGATACACACTGCTACAAACCAAGCTTTTAAACAAAAGCAGAAACTTTGACAATGAGTATGGTGTGAGAATTTTAAGAAAGTAAATTAAGTTTTGGTTGAATATATTACAGGCTAATCCTATTATTAAAGATCAGATACTAACCCTTCAGTTACATGGCAGTGTGCCAGGGCATGATACAGGTGTAGAAAATGCAAGGCGGTGACAGCCTTAAATTCCCCTTTTAGTTTTTCATTAACAATCTTTTCCATCCGCTTGAGATCCGACACTGTAAACTTGCAGTGGCTAATCCGGAGTAAGTCATGGGCTGAAGGGATATTACATTCTTCTTCAATGGTCTTTGCTGCGATATGGAAGACACTTATTCCTAGACATGGTAGGTGTTTTGGTCGCACCTATAGAAACAAAAAACAGGCAATTTTTTAAAAAAGATTTTAAAAATATGAAAGCAACTTAAAAGCTTAGGAGCTTATGAGATTAAATCAATTTTAGTCAAAAATACACATCCAAATGTTTAAAATTCTCACCTTCATCAATGACAAAAATCTATCCAGTAGGTTAACTGCTAAAACAAAGGTTTCAGTACTACAGCCGAAGAATCTGGTCAAACTCCGGAGATCTTCCACCTTGGCATCTCTTAACTTTGGGGAGACACAATCATCATTCTGTGAACCAAAAAAAATTCAATGGTCTCATCTGTCATTCAATCAGAATCAGACTTAGGAACAGATAAAATTTCTGGTGTTTTTTTTAGGTCAGATTTGAATGGAAGTTAAATGCAGTACTCCAAAACAATTGAAGTATTATTTCTGCTGATAGAACAATTATTACCGAGTATATACTGATTTAAAGTTTTGAATCAGGAAAAAAAAAGACTGACAGATACCAGGTCTGAACACAATAGTGAAGCAACTGCACAACAATTAATCATATTCTTAAGTTTAAAGTTTATTTATTAGTGTCACAAGTAGGTTTACATTAACACTGCAATGAAGTTACTGTGAAAATCCCCTAGTCGCCACCCTGCGACGCCTGTTCGGGTACACCACGGGAGAATTTAGCATGACCAATGTACCTAACCAGCATATCTTTTGGACTATGGAAGGAAACCCACACAAACACGGGGAGAACATGCAAACTCCACACGTGACCCAAGGCAGGAATCAAACCTGGGGCCCTGGTGCTGAGAAGCAGCAGAGCTACTTAAAGCTTTCAATCTTTCACCAACTCTACATTTTTTGGTTTTAAACTCCTATGTTAAATTCTAGATAAGTGGGTGAAACATCAGCAACAGTGGACTTAAAGGATGCATCCTTGCTTCATGGCACACCATGGTCTAGCAGGATACTGCACCCTCCCAAAATCAAAGGCAAACTAACTTAGATTTACCATGTATCCGCAAAGTATTTATTTTCTTTTCCACGCTATGGCAGGCCAAAGGAAAAAAACATCAATGCTCAAGAAGATAAATAAACGGCGGAAAAAATTTCCTTCTAATGTGCATATTCGTTACCTCCAAGGTTGCTTCGATTGCATCAAGTCCACTGGCCCTTGGTAGGAACTTGGATTCCTGCTCCAAGTACTGATTTATCTGTTTCAGTAGCTTACGAGCTTCGTTGTTTTGCTCATAGGATACCAAGTCTTTCATCTTTAACAAAAAATAAAAACATGGAATTACCAATGCTTAGAAGTTTACACAGTAGCTGTAGCTTTTTTGAAAGACGTCTAGGAGTGGCAGAAATTGGTCATTGAAAATTAAGCTTATAAATATTAACAGCTTTTCTTTGAGCACAGCAAGTTTATTCAGTAACTAAACCACAGACACCAGTTATGATATTTGCTCAGCTGACATGATCCATTAAACAGCAACAGCAGTTAAAAGGCTTTACAATTTACTCGCGGGGCTCCTCATTCAGTTCATTATAAACAAACTCCCAGACCCCCCCCCCCACCCCCTTCCCCCCTTTATCAGTGTAAAGAGCCAGATCATTCTCACTTTCCCCCTCAGACCCCTCTCCCTCAACATCAATGTAATTCTCAGATCCCTGACTCTCCCCAGTTGATCAAATGTAAACACTCACATTTCCTCCTATTTGAACTCACCGTTGGGCCGATTAAAGCAGCTCTCGGATACCGTTAAAATCCGGAGTGAGGATCGGACAGATCATCCGCCCTCTCCCTCAGGTTCCCCCTCGCTCTCTATCCTCCTCTCTCTCTGTTTCTCTCTCCCCTCTCTCTGTTTTTCCTCTATCCTTCTGGTTTTTTTTCTATTTTCTTTCCCTCTGTTTCTCTCTCGCTCTGTTGTCTTTTTCCTCAGTTTCTCTTTTTTTCCCCAAACTCTGATTTCTCTCGCTGTTTTTCTTTGTGTTTCTTTCTCTCTATTTTCTCTTTCTCTCTTTGCTCCTTCCTCTGTTCCTCTTTCAATGTCGGATATTTACTGTTGTCAATGACATCACTGAGGCGGAGGTATTTTTCTGACTCAGTAAAATGGTTCTGCCCCTTTGCTCTGTTGTTTTCAGATTGACTCACACCGCACTCTCCGGCAGCTCCTGAGAGGGCGGGGGGGGCGGGGCTTAACTTCCCTCACTCACTCACAGGCGATTACGCTGCGGGACTATTTTGTTGATTATGTGCTGCGGAGGCGCACTCCACTGGCGGCGCCTCACTTCGGTTAAATGTCCAGCTCTGATTGGTCCATTCGAAAAGGCCGCCCAAATTACAGCGTTCCCATTGGGCGGACAGTGCGAAACCCGATTGGCTGGCATTAACTAGGCAGCGTTCCGCCATTGGCTGGAGGTATCACAGACATAGCGCTGATTGGTGGAGCCTGAAAGAGCTGCGGCTTGCTGATTGGTGGAGAAGGTCTTTTCCCAGGGTGTGTTGGTGGGCAGAATCCAATTCTGAATGGAGGGAAGAACCAGACCCAAAACCCAACACTGAGATTTCAGAGAGCAGCAGACACAAAATCTAACACTGAGTCTCCAGAGTGCAGTCATGATGTGGAGATGCTGGTGTTGGACTGGGGTAAACACTGTAAGAAGTCTGACAACACCCGGTTTAAGTCCAACCGGTTTATTTAATAGTAAACTCACTATTTTTCGAGGTTTCCCTCTTCGTCAGGTGAATGGAGAGTTCTGGCCTCAGACAGAGCATATAAAGCACAGACAGTTTACAGATTACTGATTAGAATGCGAATCTTTACACCTAACCTGCTGTTCAAGTCCTAAAGTGGCCGACAATGTGAGTGGAAGGAGCGCTGATCACAAGTGAAAGAGATGTGTATTGTCTCCAGACAGTACAGTAAGTGAGGTTTTGTAAACCCAGGCAAGTCACGGGGGTTACAGATAGTACGACATGAAACCAAGATCCCTGTTGAGACCATCCTCGTGTGCGGAACTTGGCTATCAGTCTCTGCTCAGCGACTCTGCGCTGTCGTGTGTCATGAAGGCCGCCTTGGAGAATGCTTACCCGAAGGTCAGAGGCTGAATGCCCATGACCACTGAAGTGTTCGCCAACAGGAAGGGAACAGTCTTGCCTGGTGATTGTCAAGCGATGTTCATTCATCCGTTGTCGTAGCGTCTGCATGGTCTCCCCAGTGTACCATGCTTCGGGACATCCTTTCTTGCAACGTATCAGGTAGACAACGTTGGCCGAGTTGCAAGAGTATTTACCATGTAGCTGGTGGATGGTATTCTCACGTGTGATGATGGTATCCATGTCAATGATCCGGCATGTCTTGCAGAGGTTGCTCTGGCAAGGTTGTGTGGTGTTGTGGTCACTGTTCTCCTGAAGGCTGGGTAGTTTGCTGCAAACAATGGTCTGTTTGAGGTTGCGTGGTTGTCTGAAGGTTGCCAATGTTGTCTACCTGATACGTTGCAAGAAAGGATGTCCCGACGCATGGTACATTGGGGAGACCGTGCAGACGCTACGACAACGGATGAATGAACATCGCTCGACAATCACCAGGCAAGACTGTTCCCTTCCTGTTGGCGAACACTTCAGTGGTCATGGGCATTCAGCCTCTGACCTTCGGGTAAGCATTCTCCAAGGCGGACTTCACGACACACGACAGCGCAGAGTCACTGAGCAGAGACTGATAGCCAAGTTCCGCACACATGAGGGTGGTCTCAACAGGGATCTTGGGGTTGTGTTGCACTATCTGTAACCCCCGTGACTTGCCTGGGTTTACAAAACCTCACTTACTGTACTGTCTGGAGACAATACACATCTCTTTAACCTGTGATCAGTGCTCCTTCCACTCACATTGTTGGCCACTTTAGGGCTTGAAGAGCAGGTTAGGTGTAAAGATTCGCATTCTAATCAGTAATCTGTAAACTGTCTGTGCTTTATATGCTCTGTCTGAGGCCAGAACTCTTCATTCACCTGACGAAGAGGGAAACCTCGAAAGCTAGTGAGTTTACTATCAAATAAATTGATTGGACTTAAACCGGGTGTTGTCAGACTTTTCACTGTTTTCAGAGTGCAGCAGATACAAAACCCAACAGAGATTTCAGAGTGCAGCAGATACAAAACCCAGTACTGAGATTTCAAAGTGCAGCAGACACAGGTCCCAACAGTGAGATTTCAGAGTGCAGCAGACACAAAACCCAACAGAGATTTCAGAGTGCAGCAGACACAAAACCTATCACTGAGATTTGAGTGCAGCAGGCACAGGACCCAACACAGATTTCAGAGTGCAGCAGATGCAAAGCCCAATACTGAGATTTCAAAGTGCAGCAGACACAGATCCCAACACTGAGATTTCAGAGTGCAACAGATACAAAACCCAACACTGAGATTTCAGAGGGGAGCAGATAGAAAACCCAACACTGAGATTTCAGAGTGCAGCAGACACAAAACCTTTCATTGAGACTTGAGAGTGCAGCAGGCCCAAAACCTATCACTGAGATTTGGGTGTGCATCAGACACCAAACCTGTTACTGAGATTTGAGAGTGCATCAGGCACAAAACCGAACACAGATTTGAGAGTGAAGCAGGCACAAAACCTGATACTGACATTTGAAAGCGCAGCAGACCCAAAACCTGTCATTAAGATTTGAGAGTGCAGCAGACACAAAATCTGTCACTGAGATTTGAGAGTGCAGCAGACAAAGAACGTATTACTGAGATTTAAGAGTGCATCACACACAAAATACTCACAACCCACACCCTAATATAAGATTACTGAGTTACACATTGTGACATCCCTTGTAAAGTGAAGGGAGTTGGAACTAGAATTTTGAGATGATTTCTGAGGCAATACATTTATTATGGGCAATATATGCTATCTATTCATTTACACAATGAAAACAGAAACTGCTGGAAAACTCAGCTGACTTAGCAATGTCTGTGGGGAGAGAGATAACATTTTGAGTCCAAAGGGTATCTTTGGGAGTCTATTCTATGGACTCATTTTGCCAGTCTTCACAGTATTTTGCTTTTGTCTATCTATCTAATCATTTAATTGGTTTACAATGACTTCCCTAGCATTTGGGTCACCAACACTTCAATATAACTCTGGAATCTTCAGGATTTAAAAATAATCATAGAATCCCCACAGTGCAAAATGAGGTCATTGGCCCATTGAGCCTACATCAACTCAATCCCACCCAGGCTCTATCCCCATAACCCCATGTACCTTAAAAGAGGCCATAACCCCATGTATTAACCCTGCTAATCCCCCTGATACTAAGGGGCAATTTAGCATGGCCAATCAATCTAACCTGCACATCTTTGGACTGTGGGAGGAAACTGAAGCACCCGGAGGAAACACACATAGACCTTGGGTGAATGTACAAATTCCACAAAAACAGTGACCTGAGGCTGGAATTGAACTTCAGTGAGACAGGAGCGCTAACCACTTGTATTAATCTCTAGAGAGAAATAGGGCTATTTTTTTCAATCAAGTGTTTTTATAATTTTCCTTTAACATTTTTGCTTATTATAGAAATATTGATGATGGGGTATTAACTGTTTAGCTTTGCAGGACGGTGGGAGACAGTAGATTGTATGATATGTTCCACCAGGGTTTCTTTGTCAACAAGATAAAAAGGAACAACTTAAACCCAAACTAAAAATAATATGGAGAGCATGTTCATTTTTCTTTTGTCATTTGCAGGATGTGGGCATCACTGTCAAGGCCAGCATTTATTGCTCATCCCTAACTGCCCCTAAGAAGGTGGTGGTGAACTGCCTCCTTGAACCTCGACAGTCCTTACGGTGTAAGTGCACCACAGTGCTGTTAGGGAGGGAGATTACCCCAGTGGGCAGCAATCCTCCCAGTGGACAGTGATCCTCTGCTGTCAACAATAAACCCCATTAGACAATAATTCTTACCAGTGGTCAGTAACACCCAACAGTGGTCAATTTTATTTTTGCAAAAATATACTTTATACACAGGATATCTGAAACATACATTACAAAACATTTCAAATTGACATGACAAGAAAGTGGAATGATATTGACATTTTGTCCAGAGTTCAAGATGCTTTCAGAGGTGAGGGATGAAATTGCTGGGCCTCTGACGCAAATCTTTGTCTCTTCTTTGGACACAGGTGAGGTCCCAGAGGATTGGCGCATTGCAAATGTAGTACCGTTGTTTAAGAAGGGTCAGAGGGATAACCCAGGGAATTATAGGCCGGTGAGCTTGACTTCAGTTATAGGCAAGCTAATGGAGAGGATCTTCAAGGATAGGATGTATGAACATCTGGAGCGCTGCAATCTGATCAGGGATACGCAGCATGGCTTCGTTACAGGGAGGTCGTGCCTTACTAATCTAGTGGAATTTTTTGAAGAGGTGACAAAAACGGTTGACGAAGGACAAGCCGTTGATGTCGTCTATATGGATTTCAGTAAGGCGTTTGACAAGGTCCCTCATGGTAGGCTGATAGAAAAGGTGAAGGCTCATGGGATACAAGGCCAGGTATGTAGATGGGTGGAGAACTGGCTTGGGAGGAGGAGACAGCGAGTAGTAGTGGAAGGCTCCTTTTCCAATTGGAGGTCTGTCACCAGTGGTGTGCCGCAGGGCTCGGTACTAGGACCTCTTCTATTTGTGGTATATATTAATGACTTGGAAGAGGGGGTAGGTGGTGTGATCAGCAAATTTGCTGATGACACTAAGATGGTTGGATTGGCGGGTACTGAGGAGCAGTGCCTGGCAATGCAACAGGACATAGACAGGCTGGTAGATTGGGCAGATAGATGGCAAATGGAATTTAATCCGGAGAAATGCGAGGTGATGCACTTTGGCCGGAATAATGTGGAGGGGAGTTATACGATAAAAGGTAGAACTATCCGGAGTATAGATACGCAGAGAGACCTGGGGGTGCAAGTGCACAAGTCCCTGAAGGTGTCGGCGCAGGTGCAGAATGTGATGAGGAAAGCGTATGGTATGTTAGCCTTCATAGGAAGAGGTATAGAATATAAGAGTAGGAGTCTGATGTTGCAGTTGTATAGAACGTTGGTTAGGCCTCACTTGGAGTACTGCGTCCAGTTCTGGTCGCCGTACTACCGGAAGGATGTAGAGATCCTGGAGAGAGTGCAGAGGAGATTTACCAGGATGCTGCCTGGTATGGAAGGGCTGTCTTACGAGGAAAGATTGAATGAACTTGGGCTGTTTTCCCTTGAGAGACGTCGGCTGAGGGGGGATCTAATAGAGGTTTATAAGATTATGAAGGGGATAGATAGAGTAAACGGTGGTAAGCTTTTTCCGCGATTAGAAATGGATAGAACGAGGGGTCACGGGCTTAGGGTGAGGGGGGCTAGGTATAAGACAAATATTAGAGGGCAGTTTTTCACGCAAAGGGTAGTGGGGGTGTGGAATGCACTGCCGAGTAAGGTGGTGGAAGCGGGCACGCTAGGGTTGTTTAAGAGTCACTTAGACAGCCACATGAGCGAGCTACATATAGGGGGATATAGTAGGCCTTACTAAACATTGCAGGCTTGGGAATACGTTTTGCCTCAGGGATGTTAGTCTTTGCCTGTTTAATAATGAATTTTTTTGTCTCCACAGGCATTTAAGTCCAGCAAGGGGCATGCATACGGCAGGTTGTAGTGGGCTGCTCTTGGATGTTGCTTCGGGAGTTGCCTATTGCTTCATGTCGTTAGTGTGCTTAAACTGGACCATCTCGAGGGCAACATGACAGCTCAGAGACTATCTCTGTTACTGTGCGGACACATGGATTTGGGCCTGTGTCTGTGGGAGTTTGCACGTTCTCCCCGTGGTTGCGTGGGTTTCCTCCGGGTGCTCCGGTTTCCTCCCACATCCCCAAAGATGTGCTTTTAGGCTGATTGATTGGGTACTAAATTGTCCCTAAATTGGACCTCCCTGATCCTCGCACATTAGGCGTAGACTAAAATCATGAATAGGTCACTGAGACAGTGGGACGGCGGCGCGGGCTCGTTGGGCCGAAGGGCCTGTTTCCCGTGCTGTGTTGTTCTTTGTTCTTTGTGCTCCAATTCAGTAATGAGAACAGTACAAACATTTCAATATTTTTGTTACAGAGTACAATTCTGCTCAAACTATATACATTGGTCATGTTGCATTCAGAGCTACTTCAATACAGTTAGATATGGTTAGGATTAAGTTCACAGTCCAAGGGTTTACTTGGTTACTAATCCCTTGCCCTTACAGAGTGGTTTTTCCCAGTTGAGCAATTGTGGCGGCTGCCCCAAGTTTGAGTGCATCCCTCAGCATGTAATCCTGGGCCTTGGAATATGCCAGCCTGTAACACTCGGTCGAGGACAATTTTTTGCACTGTAAGATCAACAAGTTTCAGGCAGACCAAAATGCGCCTTTCATTAAGTTAATGATCCTCCAAAAGCATCTGATGTTTGTCTCGGTATTTGTCCATGGGAACAGCCCATAGAATACAAAGCCCAGTATCACAGAGCTGCACAGGATGAACTTTGACTAATGCCACTGCATCTCTCCAGACATCCCCAGTCGACAATCAGGCCCTAGTGTATATGATCGCCCCCTCACCTCCAGCTGATAGTGACACCAGTGTATATGACCCCCACAGGATAGTGACACCCTGTGTATACACCACCCCGAAGTGGACAGTGACACCCAGCATACATGACCCCCAGTGGATAGTGACACCCAGTATATACCACCCAAATGGAAGTGACACCCAGTGGATAGTGACACCCAGTGTATACAACTCCCCAGTGGACAGTGATACCCAGTGTATATGCCCCTGTGGATAGTGATACCCAGTGTATATGCCCTCCCAGTGGATAGTGATACCCAGTGTATATGCCCTCCCAGTGGATAGTGATACCCAGTGTATATGTCCTCCCAGTGGATAGTGATACCCAGTGTATATGCCCCAGTGGATAGTGATACCCAGTGTATATGCCCACCCCCAGTGGATAGTGATACCCAGTGTATATGCCCACCCCCAGTGGATAGTGATACCCAGTGTATATGCCCACCCCCAGTGGATAGTGATACCCAGTGTATATGCCCACCCCCAGTGGATAGTGATACCCAGTGTATTATGCCCTCCCAGTGGACAGTGACCCCCACTGGCCTGGACTTTACTTGTTTACAGATATCGCATTGCATTATGGGAGCTCAGACCTCAGAACTCCCCCATTGAGTCTGTGTCCTGGTGCCGGGCTAAAGTAGCGCCAGTGAATATTTCGCCTTCCCGGCTGTCGGTGTCGGCTGCCGGCTGCAGTAGCCTGTCCCTGGGGTTTGGGGCGATGTTGGGGTGGGCGATGGCGGGAGGGACAGGTGTTTTGTTGGTTTTGGAGGTGTGCGCGGATGTATGCGGGCGGGTGAGGCGGTGGGTCCGGCTCTTTTTGCGGGTCTCGGCCTGGCGGGGAAGCGGCTCCCGGGCGGAGCGGAGCCCGATGTGAGGAGCGGGGCGGCACCGAGCGCAGCCCAGGCCCGGCACACAACACCTTCCTGCTGCCGCCGCCACCCAGCACCGACATGGAGCAGTGAAGCGAGGGGCGGGCAGCGGGTTCATGGACCAGATGATCCAGTCCGACTGTCAACATCGCAGCTTCGCAGGAGAGGTGAGAGAGAGAGAGGGGGGAGGGGAATCGGGAATGGGGAATTCGGGGGGGAGGAGAGGAGGAGGAGGAGAGGAGGAGGAGGAAGGGGGCGGGGAGGAGAGGGTGGGGGGGGCGGGGAGGAGAGGGTGGGGGGGGGCGGGGAGGAGAGGGTGGGGGGGGAGCGGGGAGGAGAGGGTGGGGGGGGAGCGGGGAGGAGAGGGTGGGGGGGGAGCGGGAGTGGGGAGAGGGGGGAGTGGGGAGGAGAGGGTGGGGGGGGAGCGGGAGTGGGGAGAGGGGGGAGTGGGGAGGGGGGAGGGGGGGAGCGGGGAGGGGGGGAGGGGGGAGGCGGGGGGAGGGGGGAGGCGGGGAGGGGGGGAGGGGGGGGGAGCGGGGGGGGGGCGGGAGGAGTGGGAGCGGGGGGGAGGGGGGGGGAGCGGGGGGAGCGGGGAGGGGGGGAGGGGGGGGAGCGGGGAGGGGGGGGAGCGGGGGGAGCGGGGAGGGGGGGGAGCGGGGAGGGGGGGAGGGGGGGAGCGGGGAGGGGGGGAGCGGGGGGAGCGGGGAGCGGGGGGAGCGGGGAGGGGGGGAGCGGGGGGAGCGGGGAGGGGGGGAGCGGGGGGAGCGGGGAGGGGGGGGAGTGGGGAGGGGGGGGAGCGGGGAGGGGGGGGAGCGGGAGTGGGGGGGAGGGGGGAGGGGGGGGAGCGGGAGGGGGGGAGAGGGGGGAGCGGGAGTGGGGGAGAGGGGGGAGCGGGAGGGGGGGGGAGGGGGGGAGCGGGAGGAGTGGGAGCGGGAGGGGGGGAGCGGGAGGGGGGGAGTGGGAGCGGGAGGGGGGGAGCGGGGGGAGTGGGAGCGGGGAGGGGGGGGGAGCGGGGGGAGTGGGAGCGGGGAGGGGGGGGGAGCGGGGGGAGTGGGAGGGGGGAGCGGGGGGAGTGGGAGCGGGGAGGGGGGGAGCGGGGGGAGTGGGAGCGGGGAGGGGGGGAGCAGGGAGGGGGGGAGCAGGGAGGGGGGGAGCGGGGGAGGGAGGGGGGAGGGAGGGGGGGAGCGGGGGAGGGAGGGGGGGAGGGAGGGGGGGAGCGGGGGAGCGGGGGAGGGAGGGGGGGGAGCGGGAGAGAGGAGAGAGTGGGGGGGAGGAGAGAGTGGGGGGGGGGCGGCGGGGGGAGGAGAGAGTGGGGGGGCGGGCGGCGGGGGGAGGAGAGAGTGGGGGGGCGGGCGGCGGGGGGGGAGGAGAGAGTGGGGAATTCGGGGGGGGCGGAGAGGGGGGGGAATTAGAGGAACTGAGGAGGGGGCTGGGGGTAGTGAGAAAGGGAGAAGGGGGGTGGAGGAGGAGGGAAAGGGATAGTGGGTGATCGGAGGGATGGTGGGGTGAAAGGAGGTAATGTGGGGGAATTGGGGGGAGGAGGGATAGAGAGGAATGGGAGTGGATGGAGGGTTTGTGGGAATGGGAAGTGGGTTAGGAGGGGATACTAGCAGGGGTATAGGAGTGAGGGGAGAGGGAATAGGAAAGGAATGGGGGAGTAACTTAGTAGGAGTCAAGGAAATGAGGGGATGGTGAGGAAGGGGGGTGGAGGTGGATGGAGGGGTGGAGAGAGGCAGGGAGGGGAGGGGAATGAGTGGGGAGTGGGAGGTGAAGGGGAAGGAATGGGAGGAGCGGATGAAGGAAAATGGGCAAGGGGAGAGCAAATGAAAAGCGGTGAGGGAGGAAGGGGATGTGGAGAGTTTGAGGAAGAATGGTGGGTGAGAGGGAGGGGGAATGGGTAGGGGGGAAATGGGTTTAAGGGATGTATGGAGAACACATGGGTAGAGTGGTAGTGCGTGGAAGGTGGAGGGGACAGGGAGAGCAGTGTGGGTGGGTGGTGCGAGGAGGAGGAAGTGGAGGGTGATGGAGAGAAGTTCACGGGCAAGAGGAAGAAACCATGGAGGGGGTCGTGCTTTGGGAGGGGGAAGTGGAGTTGTGCAAAATGAGGGACTGAGTGAAGAGGGAATATGGTGGCGTGGATGAAGAGAGTGGTGGGGTGTGGAGGGGGGAAACAAGGGAGACAAAGGAGCTGGGGGGAATTGAGAAAGGGTAAAATCAAAACGCTGCAAGAGCTGGAGGATGGAGACAGTGCTGGGGAAGAGAGCAGAAGTGAGATGGTGGCACACTGGATTGAAGTGGGAGATAAGGGTTGAAGGTATGGTGAGAGTGGAATGGAAGTAAGGATGGTTGGAAAATTCTGTGTCTGAAAAGGTGTAACTGTGCCTTGATTTGTAGTTTAATATAGATTGCACAAGAACTTTGGAAAGATTCAATCAATCATTTGTTAGAATCCAGTATTAGTTGAGCCACAGCTTCCAATTTAACATTTTGAGAACCAAAGCATTTGTCTATCCCTTACCTATCTATGCTGTTGATGAAATTTCTCTCTCCCCAGGTACTCTTTCAGGCTGGACCAGCCTTATCATGACCATGGTGCCTTTTTTAGTTTTAAGCTGATTAGCAGACCACACACCCTTTCCGTTACAAACGTTGCTTACTTTCACCTCTGCTGATGAAATCTTTATAATTGCCTTTGTTATTGCTAGGATCAGTGATTTCAATGGATTCCTCCTATGTTCCTAAAACTCTTGCATGTATCTTGTTTTGTATTAAATCCTGTTTGTTATGTTACCTTTTTCCATCTCGCCCACATTCTGGTCTTTTGTGCATTGCTCTCTCCTCAACTGCGGAGGAGGGTGGAGTTGGTCTTCAGCTGACTTGATGCTGTTGTCTGGACCTTTTGTTCTTTTAAAACCTCCTCATACAACTCATCTCTAAGCCAGCCTTAGGCATTTTATAAATAAGAACATAAGAAATAGGAGCAGGAGTAGGCCATCTAGCCCTTCGAGCCTGCCCCGCCATTCAATAAGATCATGGCTGATCTGTCGTGGCTCAGTTCCACTTTCCCGCCCTCTCCCCATAACCCTTAATCCCCTCTCTTATCAAGAACCCATCAACCCGCTTCTTAAAAATATTTAGCGAGGCAGCCTCCACCACTTCAACGGGCAGAGAATTCCAGAGATTCACCACCCTTTGAGTGAAGAAGTTCCTCCTCAACTCCGTTCTAAACCGCCTCCCCTTTATCTTGAGGCTGTGCCCCCTAGTCCTACTGTCTTTTTTGAGCGGGAAGAGTCTCTCCACCTCTATCCTATCCATCCCATTCATCATCTTATACGTCTCAATGAGATCTCCCCTCATTCTTCTAAACTCTAACGAGTACAAGCCTAGTTTATTCAGCCTCTCCTCATAGCTCAATCCCCTCAACTCCGGTATCAGCCTAGTAAACCTCCTCTGCACTCCCTCCAGGGCCAAAATATCCTTGCGCAGGTGCGGCGCCCAAAACTGCACACAGTACTCCAGCTGCGGCCTCACCAATGCCCTATACAGCTGCAGCAAGACCTCCCTACTTTTAAATTCAATCCCCCTCGCTATGAAGGCCAGCATCCCATTCGCCTTCCTGACCACCTGCTGCACCTGCAAGCTGGGTTTTTGCGACTCATGCACAAGGACCCCGATGTCCCTCTGCACCGTCGCCTGCTGCAGTTTTTCGCCTCGTAAGTAATAATCCTTCCTACCATTCTTCCTACCAAAGTGGACCACCTCACACTTGCCAACATTAAATTCCATTTGCCATTTCCTGGCCCATTCGCCCAGCCTATCTAGATCCTTCTGCAGACTCTCCACACCCTCCGCACAATTTGCCGTTCCCCCAATCTTGGTGTCATCAGCAAATTTCGACACCATACACTCGGTTCCCTCCTCCGGATCATCTATATAAATGGTAAATAGCTGAGGCCCATGCAAATTCTTATTCCACTTCTCAGTTGCCCTTTACACCAGCCCTCCGAGCTCTTCCCTGAAAATTTGTCCAAAGCCTTGTCATCCTTCCCATCCTCAAACTAAATCCTGCTTGTCCATCATCCTTGCTTTCACTGACTTCTACTGTCTTTGTGCTTCCAGTTCAAAATCTGCAGTTTCCTCCAGTCTGAGCTTATAGCCATCGAACTTGAACCTCTTGTCATGTATCCTCCTCCAATTCATATTTGTAGATTCTGCTCTCTCTGAAATTCCACTTCCAAATCTCTTCATCTTGACAACCATCTTCTGTCTGTTCACCCTTGCATGAAGCACCTTGGATTATTTCTTATATTAGAAGATGCTATGCAGATGCTGTTTTTTTTTCCCTTCTGTATTGTGATCAGATCTTGGCGGCGAGAATGCAAGTGCTTGAGTAGACTGGAATTCTAAGAAAGAATGTCATTGATTATCTTTAACTGTGTGCCCCATGGCTCATGAGCAGTCTGGGGGAGTCACCCTGTATTGTTTCATGAGTTTGTGGGTGATGTCTAGGTAACATGCATTGCAATTATTTACTTATGCAAATAATTGCAGAGGCAACCTAAGCGATGCTCCAACATTCTGCACCTACCTTCTTTGCCAAGATCAGGAGAAATGCTTTTAAGATGGCATAACTTTTTCATTTCACCTTTTTTAGACAAAAACAAATATTGCAGATCTGGTTTTAGTGACCAGCAACCAGTTAGAGAGAATTGCTAACAAAAGATAATGTGTACAAATCTACTGTATAAATTACCGTAACAGTTTTGGTAGTACTATTGAAACATAGAAACTAGAAGCAAGGATAGGCCATTCAGCCCTTTGCGTCTGCTCCACCATTCATGATCATGGCTGATCGTATTCCCCCCATATCACTTGATCCCTTTAGCCCCAAGAGCAATATCTAATTTCTTCATCAAATCAGACAATGTTTTCGCCTCAACTACTTTGTGGTAGTGAATTTCACGCATTCACCACAGGTAAGGCAGGGAATTATAGGCCGGTTAGTTTAACGTCTGTTGTAGGTAAAATGTTAGAATCCGTCATCAAGGAGGAAATAGCGAGGCATCTTGAGGGGAATTGCTTGATAGAGCAGACGCAGCACGGTTGTGTTAAGGGGAAGTCGTGTCTGACAAATTTATTGGAGTTCTATGAGGATGTGTCTAGGGCGGTGGATAAAGGAGAGCCGGTGGATGTGGTCTTTCTTGATTTTTCAGAAGGCGTTTGACAAGGTACCTCACAAGAGGTTATTGCAGAAGGTAAGGGGGCATGGAGTTGGGGGTAGGGTGTTAGCGTGGATAGAGGATTGGCTGTCAAATAGGAGGCAGAGAGTGGGGGTTAATGGGTGCTATTCGGATTGGCGGTTGGTGACTAGTGGAGTGCCCCAGGGGTCGGTGCTGGGGCCTCAGCTTTTTACCATTTATATAGATGATCTGGAGGAGGGAACCGAGTGTATGGTGTTGAAATTTGCTGATGACACCAAGATTGGTGGAACGGCAAATTGTGCGGAGGGTGTGGAGAGTCTGCAGAATGATCTAGATAGGCTGGGCGTATGGGCCAGGAACTGGCAAATGGAATTTAATGTTGGCAAGTGCGAGGTGGTCCACTTTGGTAGGAATAATGGTAGGAAGGACTATTATTTACGTGGCGAAAAACTGCAGCAGGCGACGGTGCAGAGGGACATCGGGGTCCTTGTGCATGAGTCGCAAAAACCCAGCCTGCAGGTGCAGCAGGTGGTCAGGAAGGCGAATGGGAAGCTGGCCTTCATAGCGAGGGGGATTGAATATAAAAGTAGGGAGGTCTTGCTGCGGCTGTATAGGGCATTGGTGAGGCTGCAGCTGGAGTACTGTGTGCAGTTTTGGTCACTGCACTTACGCAAGGATATCTTGGCCTTGGAGGGAGTGCAGAGGAAGTTTACTAGGCTGATACCAGAGTTGAGGGGGTTGAGCTATGAGGAGAAGCTGAATAAACTAGGCTTGTACTCATTAGAGTTTAGAAGAATGAGGGGAGATCTCATTGAGACATATAAGATGATGAATGGGATGGATAGGATAGAGGTGGAGAGACTCTTCCAGCTCAGAAAGGACAGTAGGACTAGGGGGCACAGCCTCAAGATAAAGGGGGGGCGGTATAGAACGGAGTTGAGGAGGAACTTCTTCACTCAAAGGGTGGTGAATCTCTGGAATTCTCTGCCCGTTGAAGTGGTGGAGGCTGCCTCGCTAAATATTTTTAAGACGCGGGTTGATGGGTTTTTGATAAGAGAGGGGATTAAGGGTTATGGGGAGAGGGCGGGAATGTGGAACTGAGCCACGACAGATCAGCCATGATCTTATTGAATGGCGGGGCAGACTCGAAGGGCTGGATGGCCTACTCCTGCTCCTATTTCTTATGTTCTTATGTGAAGAAATTCCTCCTCACCGCAGTTCTAAAAGGTTTCCCTCATATCCTCAAACTATGACCCCTTGTTCTGGACTCCCCCACCATTTGGAACATTCTTCCTGAATCTACCCTGTCTAACCTTATTAGAATTTTATAAGTTTCTATGAGATCCCCTCTCACTCTTCTGAACTCCAATGAATATAATCCTAACTGATTTAGTCTCTCCTTATATGACAGACCTGCCATCCCAGGAATCAGCCTGGTAAATCTTAGCTATACTCCCTCTATAGCAAGGAAATCCTTCCTCAGATAAGGACACCAAAACTGCATACAGTACTCCAGAGGTGGCTTCACCAACACCCTATACAACTGCAGCAAAATATATTGTTCTGTAACGTAATCTATAATGCTGTCAGGTGCCATATCAGTAATTGTCAAAACTTCTTGTTGTAACAGAACCTCCTTTATCACTGGATTAACTTTTCAGCTATGTTTTTCCAATTTTCTTCTGGTGTCATTGGCTACTATTTCTTCTGTATTGAGCAGGCTGAGCACAGAGCAGCAAAGTGGTTTGTAACTTGCTGCCATGTATAGACCTCCATCATCCATCGGAAAGCTAGTTTGCCAGAAATGAAAATCTCAGTTCAGATGAGGCAGGCTTCACAGTACAACTGACAAGACAATTACAGACCTGTCGGGTAGAAAGCTCCCCTAATGGCTGTGAGTAGCTGACATCCACATGAGTGCTTACAACAGTAGTTACTGGAGCCAATGGTTATATTTTGCATTGTTAGTATTCTTGTTAAGAAATTAAAAATCTTGCAGCATAATGGTTGCTGTAGCAGCACTAAAGTCACGTTTAACCCTGGTGTCTGATCAAACCACATCTTGTGTAAAACACAATTCGATATTTGCACGTTATGTTTAGCAGACATAATTAGAGTTTGTCGTAGCGGTTTCTGAATGCTGACAAGTCTTCACTATTAGCTGTCCCATGGAGCTGTTTTTAAAATAGAATTGAACCACCTAAAGTGCAAAAAGAATTTGGCATACAGATTTATTAAGGGGATTTCTAATTTCTCAATTCATGCCAAACCATCTTTAAAATCTGGCAATCAGTGATATTAACAAATATTATCCAAGATATGCAAACATGATGGCATTGCTACTAGCTGTACTTTGTTAACTTGCATTAAACATTGTCTATTATGATAGCTTGTTTATGGAGATTGTAACTCACTCCATGCCCTAAATAAAGTTGAAAATCTTATTTTGCAACAAAAATGTGAACATGCTAATTCGTTTTTGCATAGTTTTTTTCTTTCTAGAGAGACATCATTTAAATCAGGGCAAAGTATTTTTAATCTGATGTTAAACTGGACTGTGGAAACTTGGTGCAATAGGGTTGACCAGTTTAAAAGCAAACTACCTGCAGAAAGCTGAATGAAGGAATTGAAATAGTTTCCTCACTTGCTTAGTAAATATTAGCTGGTGTGGCATAATAGTGGTAGGCAGACTAGATATTCCAAGGTTTGATAAACAGAAATTGCTGCTCTGAAATTAATCTTGGTTATCTAGAGCTGGGGGAGGGTAAACCTATGTCTTTTTGGGGCTATTGATTGAGATCTGTATATACATTTTAGGCTTGACTGGGATGCATTTAATCATCACCTTACCCAACAACATTTCCTGTCTACACCAAAACATGCCTCTAAGTCAAATTTCTCCTTTGATAATTGCACACAAAGCTAAATCTGGTGAAATGAAATTGGGGAGAGAGTCCACCTGTAATAATTCAGTCCCCAATTCAAAGTTGTCAATTCTAATGCTTATTTTTGCATTTCCATTGTAAATTCCTATTTTCGTGCTTCCAGTCTAAGTAAACATTTAACACATTGATTACATGTATAATAGAAATGTAGGAATTTAAAATGGAAAAAAGTTATCAAGTCATACAGGTATAAGAAATCATACTTGCTGTTAAGTTTCCATTGTAGAACCACTTCTTGCAACAGGCTACAAGCCATCTCCCATAAAAGCTGGAGTTTTGACTCTTTATACTGCTGAGAGATCCTGCAAAGATGGAAGTGCTGGGAAAGTCAACCTCTTTAGTTGAGTTTTGGGAACTACTTGTGGTAGTTATGCTGCCTGGTTTACCTTGGGAGCACAGCTGTCAGAATTTGGGACTGTCCCAGCAATGAGTAGGGAAGGTGGGTAATTTTAGTTGACTATAATTCACCAAGCAAGGAGATTGTTGTGGATGCTCATTTGTGTTTTCACTTTGTTGTGGATCACTTCTTTGCTCACTGTCCCACCAAATTTCACATTTTATACTTAAATTTCCAGAAGGCAGTTGATAAGGTACCACATCAAAGGTTATAGCGGAAAATAAAAGCTCCTGGTGTAGGGGTAACATATTGGCACGAATTGAAAATTGACCAGCTAACAGGCTTTTAGAATAGAATTCCCACAGTATAGAAGAAGGCCATTCAGCCCATTGAGCCTTTACTGACAGCAATCCCATCCAGGCCCTATCCCTGTTACCACACACATTTATCCTGTTAATCCCCTTGATACTAAGGGTCAATTTACTGTGGCCAATCAACCTGACCCGCATATCTTTGGACTGGAAGGAAACCGGAGCACCCAGAGGAAACCTAAGCAGACATGAGGAGAATGTGCAGACTCCACATAGACAGTGACCTGAGGCTGGAATTGAACCCAGGTCCCTGGTGCTGTGAAGCCTCCATGCCAGCCACTGGTGCTGCCTCTGGTTATCGTGTGCCACAGAGTTCAATTTATATAAATGACTTGGATGAAGGAATTGAAGGTATCACTGCTAAGATTGCTGACAGTGCTAAGATTGGTAGGAAGATAAATTATGAAGAGACTATAAAGAAATTACAAAGGTACGTAGGTTAAGTGAGTGGTCAAAAACGTGGCAAATGGAGTATAATATGGGCAAATGTCAAATTTGGCAAGAAGAATAGAAAAGCTCTATCTGAATGGTGAGAGATTTCAGAGTTCTGAGGTACAGTGGGATCTGGGTATCCTGGTGCGTGAATCACAAGGTCTGATGTATAGGTACAGTAAGTAATTAGGAAAGGTAATAGGATGTTAATGAGAATGGAATTGATGACAAAAGTAGGGAGGTTGTATTTCAATAATACAGGGCATTGGTGAGACCACATCTGGAATATTCTGTACAGTACTGGTCTCCTTATCGAAGGAAAGGTGTAACTGTGTTAGAAGCAGTTCAGAAAGGATGCACTAGACTAAAACCAGGAATGGGCAGATTGTCTTATGTAGAAAGGTTGAAGAAGTTACGTTTGTATCTACTAGAGTTTAGAAGAGCAAGAGGCAACTTGATCAAAACCTTCTTGTGGGAAATAGTTAAGGTGGATGTGCAGCAGAAGTCTCCTCCTGTTGGAGACTCTAGAACTGGGGCTCACCCTTTTAAAAATAAGGGATCGTACGTTTAAGATGGTGATGAGAATTTTTTTGTGTTGTGAGACTCTCACTCTTCCTCAAAAGGCAGTGGAAGCTGGATCTTTGAATATAAGGTAGAACTAGATAGATTCTTAATTAACAATGGGGTGAAAAGTTATTGGGTGTGGACAGGAACGTGAGGTTGAGGTTATGGTCAGATCGGCTATGATCTTATTGAATGGCAGACTGCTCAGGGGCCAAGTGGCCTACACTTGCTCCTAATACGTATCATAAAAAGGCTAGGATCCCATCTCCTGACTCAGCCTGTCTGCCTGTTTACAAGGCACAAGTCAGGAATGTGATGGAAAAGAAGAATGGGTCAGGTGACCTGGGACGTTGGATGGCGCTTGCCTGGAGTCTCTTATGCAGACTTTGCTCGGATTAAGACATGATGATAAATTGTTCGTTAGTTTACCACCACTGACCTTGTGGTTATTATTAGTCCCAATAACAGACCACATATCTAATATCTGTTGACGGGATGGAGTCATGGCCCACAGACTGCAATTCACAAGAGAGGGAGAAAGATTGACAATGTCGCCTTGGATTCCAAAAATAGTGGGAAATGCCAGGGTATGAGGGCAAAATCAAGGGAACAGGCTAGTCATCAAGAAGGAGTAGCCGCAGAGGGGCTCAGACAGCATTTAGCGTTGCAGCAGTACTGCCAGGAAGGCTGAAGGCAGTGGTCACAAAGGGATCTTGCCAAAAGGAGCACCGAGACTATTGGAGGAAAAACAGTCGCAAGGGGACTCAGATGTAGGGGAGTATATAACATATGCCAATATGAAATTCTATAAAATTGGATTCTAAATAATTTGTTGGAATTTGTGTACATTAAGAAAGTTCCATTGCAAATTTATTTGGCTTACAATTCTCAAATGACTTGCATTTTGCCAATGAGTAAGTTGTGAGAATTTACAATTGAACATAATTGAGTATAAATTAATACAACAGGAAATACATTATGAAACTGTCTTATGGTAAATAACATAAGAAATAGGAGCAGGAGTAGGCCATCTCGTCCTTCGAGCCTGCCCTGCCATTCATTAAGATCATGGCTGATCTGAAGTGGATCAGTTCCACTTTCTTGCTTTCTCCCCATAACCCTTAATTCCCTTGTCTGTCAAAAACCTATCTACCCGTGACTTAAATATATTCAGCGAGGTAGCCTCCACTGCTTCAACGGGCAGAGATTCACCACCCTTTGAGTGAAGAAGTTCCTCCTCAACTCCAATCTAAACTGCACCCCCCCCCCCCCCCAACTCCAGTTGAGGCTGTGCCCTCTAGTCCTGCTATTCTTTCTAAGCGGGAAGAATCTCTCTACCTCTACCCTATCCATCCCCTTCATTATCTTATACGTCTTTATAAGATCCCCTCTCATCCTTCTAAACTCCAACGATACAGACCCAGTCTGTTTAGTCTCTCTTCATAGTCCAACCCCGTCATCTCCAGTATCAGCCTAGTGTACCTCCTCTGCACTCCCTCCAGGGCCAAAATATCCTTGCGCAAGTGCGGTGACCAAAACTGCACACAGTACTCCAGCTGCGGCCTCACCAGTACCCTGTACAGTTGCAGCAAGAGTTCCCTGCTTTTATATTCTATCCCCCTCGCTTTAAAGGCCAGCATTCCATTCGCCTTCTTGATCACTTGCAGACTGGGTTTTTGTGACTCATGCACAAGGACCCCCAGGTCCCTCTGCACCGAAGCATGCTGCAGCTTTTCGCCCTTTAAATAGTAATCCCTCCTACTATTATTTCTGCCAGAGTGGATAACCTCACACTTGCTAACATTATACTCCATCTGCCAGGTCCTTGCCCGCTCGCTCAGCCTATCCAGATCCCTCTGCAGACTTCCCACACCCTCCACGCAATTTGCTTTACCACTCATCTTCGTGTCATCAGCAAATTTCGTCACCCTACAGTCAGCCCCCTCCTCCAGATCACCTATGTAAATGGTAAATAGCTGAGGCCCCAGCGCCGATCCCTGCGGGACTCCACTAGTCACCAACCGCCAATCAGAATAGCACCCATTGACACCAACTCTCTGCTTCCTATTAGACAACCAATCCTCTATCCACGCTAACACCTTACCCCCAACTCCATGCACCCTGACATTCTGTAGCAACCTTTTATGAGGCACCTTATCAAACGCCTTTTGAAAATCTAAAAACCCCACATCCACCAGTTCCCCTGTCTACTGCACTAGTCACATCCTCATAGGAATCCAATAAATTTGTCAAACATGACTTCCCCTTAACGAATCCGTGCTGTGTCTGCTCTATCAAACCATTCCTTTCTAGGTGCCTCGCTATTTCTTCTTTGATGACGGATTCAAGCATTTTTCCAACTACAGATGTTAAACTAACTGGCCTATAATTCCCTGCCTTTTGTCTGCTGCCTTTTTTAAACAATGGTGTAACATTAGCTGTTTTCCAATCTTCCAGCACTTCCCTGGAATCCAGCGAATTTTGGTAAATAATTATTAAGGCACCCACTATCACCTCTGCCATTTCCTTCAGAACCCTGGGATGCATTCCATCCAGTCCTGGGGACTTGTCCACCTTCAGTCCCATTAGTCTATCAAGCGCTACCTCTCTAGTGACAGTAATCGCATGCAGGTCCTCAACTCCTACCATTCTTCTATCTTTAATATCCGGCAAACTATTCGTGTCCTCCTCCGTGAAGACCGAGGCAAAAAACTTATTTAAGGCCTCAGCCATTTCCTCATCTCCCACCACTAAATCCCCCCCTCTCATCCTCTAAGGGTCCAACATTCACTCTAGTCAGCCTTCTCCTCTTTATATATTTGTAAAAACTCTTACTGTCCTTTTTTATATTTAGTACTAGTTTAGCTTCATAGTCTATCCTTCCTTTCATTATCAACTTCTTACTCATTCTTTGTTGATTTTTTAAACCTTTCCCAATCTTGTAATTGCCCACTACTTTTAGCCACTCTGAACGCATCAGCTTTTAATTTAATACTCTCCTTTATTTAGTTCGATAACCACGGCTGGTTATCCCTTCTCCTACATTCCTTCTTTACCATCGGAATATATTTCTGCTGAGCATCGAAAAAGATCTCCTTAATAATCCTCCACTGTTCCTTACCAACCAATCTGTGCGCCCAATCTACATTTGCCAATTCCTGTCTCATCCTATTGTACTCCCCTCTGTTCAAACAGAGGACACAGGTTCGGGACCCTACTTTCTCATCCTCTATCTGCATCAAAAACCATACAATGATTGCTTGTCCCAAGAGGATCCCTCACAATAAGATCACTAATTCTTCCTGCCTTGTTACACAACACCAGATCTAAGATAGCTCACTCCCTCGTAGGTTCCGTCACACACTGTTCAAGGAAACTATCCCGACAGCATTCCAAGAACTCTTCCTCAAGCATCCGACTTGGGTCAACCAATCAATATGCAGATTAAAATCCCCATAATTATCGCCATTCCATTTTTGCACGCATCATTTATTTGCTTGTTTATAGCCCGCCCCACCTCTAAGTTGTTATTTGGGGGCCTATAGACCACACCCACCAGCGTCTTCCCTTACTATTCCAAAGTAATAGTATGGTCTCCTAGCTTAGAGGACTGGCAAAGGCTGTGCCCTCACTGAGTAAATTTAAACTACTACTGGTAGAGCCTTTATTACATTCCTGACTAAAGAAGTACATGAAAGCTGCAAGCAGCGTCACATTGGACAGTTTTAGGATTGGTGCAATTGTGGAAAATGATTGTCCACTATAGTATACTGAAAATCAGCCATTTATTTAAGATTATAAAGAATCAAGATTGGAACAATGAATTACATATCCACCTATGGCAACGGTAGACTACAAACAATAGAACAAAGGAATTTGTGACTTTGGTGCAGTACCCATATTAGACAAACATTCCTCACTTTCAGTGGCGATTGAGGAAGAAGGACAGCCCATTCACGATTTGAAAGCTCCCCCCATTATTTGCTTGCTCCGATGGTGGATGGCGGGGCGGGGGGCGTCTCCTGCATTTTAACTAGAGCAGATTCTAAACCATGAACAGCTAAAGGCATTGTGTTGTCTATGTATGTGCAGTTCACAATGGGCAATGTTGGAAAATACTTCTACCTGAGCTATGAAGCATTTTATTCTCATTGCAGAATTTAGTGTTTCAATATGGAATGTGATTTATAAATTGATTGCTTAATTAGTCTTAATTTTATTTTCCCTGGTTAAAAATTACATTGAGCAGAATGTACTTTTGGATGTAGAGTGAAGCCTGTATAGACAGACACGCTCCAAGACAGGTTGCATAAACAGAAAATGCTGGAAATACTCAGCAGGTCTGGCGAGTTGTGACTTTTCTTTCGTCTGTTCTGACCTGATTTGTTTTTCTCCTCGTGTGCTGCCAGACTGGTTAAATATTTCTATCAACTTCTGCTTTCATTTCAGATTTCCAGCATCCACAGTGTTGTGTTTTTGTTATTGAAGAAGTCGTCCAGTTTTATAGCACAAAAGAGGCTCTTCGGCCTGTCATGGAGCAGTGCTCCGAAAGCTTGTGGCTTGTGCTACCAAATAAACCTGTTGGACTTCAACCTGGTGTTGTGAGACTTCTTGCTGTGCTTACTCCAGTCCAACGCCAGCATCTCCACATCATGTCTGCACACCTGACCATAAAGAACTTATCTATTCTAATCCCATTTTTTGGCACTTGATCCATAGCCTTGCATGCTATGGCATTTAAAGTGTTCATCTAAATGCATCTTGATGTTGAGGGTTCCTGCCTCTACCACCCCTTTTTTTTGGGCGGGGAGATCACATTCCCACCACCCTCTAGATAAAAAAAGATTTTTGTCACTTGCCTCTTACTTTAAATCTATTCCCCCCCCCCCCCCAATTATTAAGAGGAAAAATTCCTTCCTATACCTCATAATTTTGCACACCTTAATCAGGTTCACCTCACTTCTGTCTTTGCTCGAAGGAAAACTTAGCCAGCCTCTCTCCAAAGCTGAAAACAGTCCAGCCCAGCCAACATCCCGGAGAATCTCCTCTGCACCCTCTCCAGTGCAATCGCATCCTTCCTATAGTGTGCTGACCTGAACTACCCACAGAAATCTAACTGTGGCCTAATGTGTGTTTTATACAGCTCCACCATAACCTCCCTGCTGTTGTATTTAATGCCTTGGTGAATAAAAACAAATATCCCACATACCTTCATAACCTCCTTATCTACCTGCCGTGCTGCCTTTAGGGATCTGCATCAAAAGCTAAGGACTAATTGTCATGATATAAATAATGGGTGCTGCATTACAGTCACGTGCTAAGCATCAATGTATCAATCTATGAACTACGTGAGAACGGCAAGAAGTACATTCAGTGAAATAATTATTTCTAACTTATGGGAACCAGAAAAATAAAATGCAGTATTTTGCTTTTGGAACGCAATAAACGCATACTTGAATAATGATGAAACAAGATGCATCAAAGTTTCTTGTCTTGCACTCATCAGGACGCTAACCAGTATAAGGGGAAAACAATTGTATGAAAGAGAATGCAAATTCATAAACGGGCTGAATGTCATCACTGTAGCTGTTTTAGGCTGCTACTATGCAGTAGAAAAATGAGTAGTGTTCACTACTAACGGGATGTTGCCAATGACATTTTGCCTATCTCATGAGTGATGTGGCATATGAATTTCAGTCCTGGTGTGATGCTGGGTATTTTGCTAAACATCCCAAAGACTGCTAGATTGTATCAAGCAAAAATGTACCAGCTATTGTTCGCAATAGATAAGGTACAGGCACATCCAGTGAATCCATGCTTCCAAAACTCAAAACAGTGATGGAAACATTTGCTAAGTAATTCTCAGTCTGCTAAGAATTATGCTGACAACCAATTTAAGATTCAGTTGGGCTTGCATGTGCTGAAGCTGCATATATTAATAAGGGCGGCACGTAGCACAGTGGTTAGCACTGCTGCCTCACAGCACCAAGGACCCAGGTTCAAATCTGGCCTCAGTCACTGTGTGGAATTTGCACTTTCTCCTCATGTCTGCTTGGGTTTCCTCCCACAGTCCAAAGATGTGCGGGATTGGTTGATTGGCCATGGTAAATTGACCCTTAGTGTCAGGGGGGTTAGCAGGGTAAATGTGTGGAGTTATGGGGATAGGGCTGGGTGGGACTGCAATCAGTACAGACTCGATGGGCCAAAGGCCACCTTTTGTATAGTAGGGATTCTATTCTGTGATTCTAGTACGCAGCGCCCTACTCTTTGCAGACAGAAACGTACACGCGTTGCACCTGTTTGAGCTAAACAAAGTAAGTGACAGCCACTTCCTGAAACATTCCTGATAAATCAGTGCGTGCCTTACCAGGGTCAAACTGCCTGGTTTTAAAATTTCAAACAATGCTTGGCAGTTAACTGTCAGTCACCATTTAATTGATGCATTCTCCATACCAATGCCCATTTCTGCCAATCCATTTCCACTTGCCAACCAGTCAGCATTCTCTTCTATAGTTTAAATTGTTGTTTTCACCTTTTACTGGTATTCTTGCAAAGTGTCCTGATGGTTACAAGCCAAAATGCTCTATGTGTCTCTTTTCAGCAATACTCAAGTTCTACACTGCCAAACAACCAAAGGTATACTTATTGAGTGACCCAAATAAGATTCATGATAAATTTGAGAGAACTCTGAATCCATGGACAAAAGAAATTACAATGTCTGAACAGCCTTCAAAGCACCAAGCCCTTCAAGTCTATATGCAGCACTGCTTGAGGCAAAACAGTTTACTATATTTGGAACTTGCACTGATTCAGCACCACAGGTGCTTGCCCTTCCTTTCTGAATCATTGGGATCAAATGCCTCTTGAGGGATAGAGTGCTTTCTCTGCCACTATAGAGTGTCAGTCCCCAAAATGTAGACAATTTCTGGGGTTTCACTGTCTACCTTAAATTTGTTTGTATTTAAGTTTATTTTGTTTTATATTTTTCTTCACAATGTTTTGCCCTAACCACCTTCCACCACTTGGAGATCATGACTTTCTATGTGAATCTGGACTAAGTTTATTTAATGATCAAAACAATCTCAAGTGAGTTGTTGATCCTGTCCTTGCTTATATTTTCGAATGGGGTCACTGGATAGCACAGTTAGGAACAGGTTTCCTCTTCCCTTTGCACCCAGACATGTTGGCTGAGTAGTGTTGAGGCCAGTCATGTTACTGCCTGCATGGGTTAATGACTTTTCTTTAAAGATAGATACATACATTTAGATTTTTGTGAACTAAATGGCTCAATAGTTTATAATTATTCATAATGAGGAAATGCTCTAAGACTATAGTAGAGGATGGCACTATGGTTAGCACTGCTACCTTATGGCGCCAGGGACCTGGATTCGATTCCCGGTTTGGGTCACTGTTCTGCAGAGTCTGCAGGTTCTCCCAGTATCAGTGTGGGTTTCCTCTGCGTGTTCCAGTTTCTTCCCACGGTATGAAAAACATGCTGGTTAGTTGCATTGGCCATGGTATATTCTCCCTCAGTGTACACGAACAGGCACTGGAGTGTGGCAACTAGGGGATTTTCACAGTAACTTCATTGCAGTGTTAGCGTAAGCCTACTTGTGACACTAAATAAATTAAGTCAAATATAAAAATGTTTTTCTACTCACTTTTGTGGTTACTATCTTAATTTTAAAATCTATCGCTGCAACTTGGAGAGCATAGTAACCTAGAAGGTTGTAAGCTTGAGTCCCAGGAATATTAGAGAGTTTTTGTGATTCTTTTTGTTTAAGCAATTAAATGAAATAGTATGTAGAGCTGATTTAATTGTTGGTAGAAAATCACTAACTAAAGTCATGATTGGCAGGTTTGCTCCCTGGATAGGATTACCGGTCCAATCCTGGTCTTTGTGGAGTTAGCTGATCTTGACTGGGATGGTATGAGGGATATTCCTTTTGTCCTCTTTTTTGGAAGATAATTAAGAACAAGGAAAGGGTGGATTTTTCCTTTCTGCACCTCTAGCATCAGCTGAGGATGGATCAGTATTATATAGGGGACCTATTGCGTTCAGTTGTAATTCAGTAATGGATTGCTGATGGTGGAGTAATTTGGTCATGCTCTGGTACTAGTAGATTTTGTTTCTGTAGCTTCAGGGAAGCAGGAAGAGAAAAAAGTGTTCCCATAAATTATTATTGGGCTATATCTATCGCAACTATTTTTAAACACACTGAGATAATGGTTCGTCATTTATCATTTGTGTCAACTGTGTTTCAGTTGGTAATACTGGGATGCTGGCCTTCATAGCGAGGGGGATTGAATATAAAAGTAGGGAGGTCTTGCTGCGGCTGTATAGGGCATTGGTGAGGCCGCAGCTGGAGTACTGTGTGCAGTTTTGGGCGCTGTACTTACGCAAGGATGTCTTGGCCTTGGAGGGAGTGCAGAGGAGGTTTACTAGGCTGATGCCGGAGTTGAGGGGGTTGAGCTATGAGGACAGGCTGAATAAACTAGGCTTGTACTCGTTAGAGTTTAGAAGAATGAGGGGAGATCTCATTGAGACGTATAAGATGATGAATGGGATGGATAGGATAGAGGTGGAGAGACTCTTCCCGCTCAGAAAGGACAGTAGGCCTAGGGGGCACAGCCTCAAGATAAAGGGGGGGTGGTTTAGAACGGAGTTGAGGAAGAATTTCTTCACTCAAAGGGTGGTGAATCTCTGGAATTCTCTGCCCGTTGAAGTGGTGGAGGCTACCTCGCTAAATATTTTTAAGACGCGGGTTGATGGGTTTTTGATAAGAGAGGGGATTAAGGGTTATGGGGAGAGGGCGGGAATGTGGAACTGAGCCACGACAGATCAGCCATGATCTTATTGAATGGTGGGGCAGGCTCGAAGGGCTAGATGGCCTACTCCTGCTCCTATTTCTTATGTTCTTGCCTCTAATGCAGAAGGGTCTGGGTTCCTCATTCCAGGACTTGAACATAGTCAGCAAGGTGGCTGCTCCAGAACAATACTGAAGCCTACTCGTGACACTAAATAAATTAAGTCAAATATAAAAATGTTTTTCTTGGTGGTGCCATCTTTCAGATGAGAGGTTAAGTCAAGGTCCCATCTCCTCTTTCAGGAGAACTTAAAGCATTCTGGCATTATTTCAAAGAAGAGCAGGTGAGTTATCCCCAGTGTTCAGACTGATGTTTATCTCTCCATCAATATTGCAATAACAGATTATTTGGTAATTGTCACCTTTGTTTAGCAGGAGCTTACTGTGTGCACATTGCTTCATTTCCTACAGTACAATAGTGACTATGCTTCAAAAGTGCTTTTTTGGCTGTAAAGCATTCAGGGAGTCTTATGGTTGTAGGAAGTGATCTATAAATGCAAGTTCAGTGCACATCAGTTCAAAACGTGTGTAGTCATTTTTATATTGATTTAACTTTTGCTCTTAATTTGCAGGTAGCTGTATCCATTTGGGAGGTTGGCAAATCCAAGGGGTATCATGAAGTTTTCAGGACCCTTGGAGAGCCAGAGGCTGTCCGTCCTTTTGGAGAAAGCAGTCTCTAGGGAAGAACAGATGTGGAAGGTGTATGTGCCAAAATACCTAACCAATCCGGTAACTATTACGTTGTTGAATTAGCTTTATGTAATATGAAGCTCTTGGGAATGCGTGTTTTTAAAAACAAAAGTGTATTTGGTAGGATAAAGCAAGAATGAATGTGGGTGTGTTCTTTAAATATCATAAGCAGTTAATTGCTAGTATAAATCCTGCTTGACTATTAGCAAAAACCAGCTGAGTTCTCCGTGTAAAACTATTTTCCAAAAATAGCTTTTCATAATTTCATGAGGGGATATGTTTACCTACTCTGCAATATATTTCAAGGTTGTTTTAAAATTAAGAATGCCAAAGAATATTGTTTTCTAGGGGTGGTGATGTGCCATAATGCTCTAGTAATGATAGTATTCCAGTTGCATTGACACTTTAAAGCGTTTAAGTGTTAGACTCATTTCATTTTCAATATAGCTGGGACACTGCAAGTTTCCATCTCTCAACAATCTGACTAATTCACAGGCTGCACCTAACATTTTGGGAATTCACATTCACTTCTTTCCTAGTACTTATTGCCCATCTCTTGTTGCCCTTCAGAAGGTGGTGATGCCCACCTTGCTGCTGGAGAGGGAGTTTCAGGAATTTGACCTAGTGACAGTTAAGGAGAGGATCTAACCATCACCCATGACATTCAGTGGCATTACGATGGCTGAATCCCCCACTATCAATATGCTGCAGACTACCACTGACCAGAAATTGAACTCGACTAACCTGGTGGTGACATTCCGGGTATTTGTCCTTCTAGATGGTAATTGTTGGGGGTTTGGAAGGTGCTGCCTAAGGAACCTTGGCGAGTTCCTGCAGTGCATCTTGTAGATGGTACATGCGGCTACCATTGTTTGTCAGTGGTAGAGGAATTAAATATTTGTGAAGGGGTAACAATCAAGCAGGCTGCTTTGTCTTGGGTGGTATTGACCTGGTTGAGTGTTGTTGGAGATGCACTCGTCCAGGTAAGTGGACAGTATTCAGTTACACTCCTGATTGGGCCTTTTGGTGATGAAGTTTTGGGGAGAGTCAGGGTCATAGAATCATAGAATGTACAGTGCAGAAGGAGGCCATTTGGCCTATTGAGCCTGCAGCGACAACAATCCCACCCAAGTCCTGTCCTATCCCTGTACCCCACATATTTATCCACCTAATCTCATTGACATTTATCTGCAATTTAGCATAGTCAATCAACCTAACCCTCACATCATTGGGAGGAAACCAGAGCACCCAGACACAAGTAGAACCTGCAAACTTCACACAGACAGTGACTGAGGCCGGAATTGAACCTGGGTCCTTGGTGCTGCGAGGCAGTAGTTGGTAGCCAGAAAAGGTGAGTTAATGCTGCAGGATTCCTAGCCTTTGACCTGCTCTGTAAGCCGCAGTATTTATGTGGCTAGTCCAGTTCAATTTCTGGTCAGTGGTGGTCTACAGGATGTTGATGCTGGGGGATCCAGCAATGATAATACCATTGAATGTCATGGGATGATGGTTAGATCCTCTCCTGTTGGAGATAGGCATTGCGTGGCATGAATGCTATTTGCTACTTGTCAACCCAAGCATGGATATTGTCCAAATGCAGCAAGATCTGGACATGAACTGCTTCAGTATCTGAGAAGTCCTGAATGGGGCTGAACATTGTGCAGTCATCAGTGAAAATCCCCACATCTGACCTTACGATGGAAGGAAGGTCATTGATGAAGCAGCTGAAGATGGTTGGGCCAAGAACACTACCTTGAGGTACTCCTGCAGTGATGTGCCAGAGCTGAGATTATTGACTTCCAATTGCAACAGCCATCTTCCTTTGTGCCAGGTATGACTCCAACCAGCAGAGAGTTTGCCCCTGGGTTCCCATTGATTCCAGTTTTGCTAGGGCTCCTTGATGCCACACTTGGGCAAATGCTGCTTCGATTTCATATTCGGCTCTTGTTCATATTTGAACCAAGGCTGTTATATGGTCAGTGTGACATGAACCCACTATTTGTAATCTCCACGACTTGCCTGGGCTTGCAACGTCTCATTTACTGTCCAGTCTGGAGACAATACACATCTCTTTAACCTATGCTTAATGCTATCTCCGCTCACATTGTCTGCACCTTTAAGATTTGATTAGCTGTAAAAACTCACATCCTAATCAGTATTCCGTAAACTGCGTGTCTTTACATCCCCTGTTTGTGATTAGAACTCTCCACTCACCTGACAAAGGGTCAGAGGCCCGAAAGCTAGTGGCTTTTGCTACCAAATAAACCTGTTGGACTTCAACCTGGTGTTGTGAAACTTCTTACTGTCTTTACCCCAGTCCAACACTGGCATCTCCACATCATATATTCCTGGAGCCCTTGAAATGCCCTGATCACTTCTAGAGGCTTTCCTGTCCCTGGAAATGCTGGCTGTTACAGTTGCTGCACAGATTTCTAGCTTTCAGGTCTTTTTAAATTCTTGTCACCATTGCTGCTAGGCAAATCCTTGACACCATACCCATATTAACTTCAGTGCTCCCTCTGGGTGGTATTACTGATTTATGAAGGGGGAGGGGGAATCTGCTCTGCTGAACTAATTCTTACTCAATATGTCGACTTACTCTCTGTCCAAAGATGGTGTCAGACCTGTTGAGATTTTCCAACATTTTCTATTTTTACTTCAGAATCCAGCATCTGCAATATTTTGCCTTTATCTTTGCCTGCAAATCTGACATTTATAATCCTCCACTCCAACCCCCTCCCACCACCCATTCCAGCACATCCCTGCATTGTGTAAACTAAAGCAGGTGCTTTTAAGAATTGGGAGGTGAAGAGAACTCTTAGAGAAGTGTAAAATGGATAATGGTAATTGTTGTGTTGCGACTATGGGGTACTTTTGGACAGATGAGTTAGATTGAATGGCTTCCTCATTTACATTTATTTTTGACATGCTTTACCTATATGTTGGGCTTAATCTTGGTTTCAACCTAATCTTGGTTTCAACTCTCTAAAGTTTTGCCTCGCCTCAGATTTCACCCAACAGTTGATGGGATTATTGTGAGCTGCTGTAATGAGGTGGTTTATCTGGCCACAAATTATATTCCATGAGCATTGCCTGTGCTCCTCTATTTTGTGTAACAGGAGCTTTGCCTTTCATGTGACAAGGATCCTACAGTGATGCTCTATCCCCAGATTGAACACTGCATCTTGCGATCTGGCTGGACACAAAATAGTTTCCTGTGTTTTTTTTTTAAACCTTATAAATTACGCTCAAGTAATCTTTTGCTTAAATGCAAACTCTGGTCTATCATTTCTGCCGAAGTGAAACTTTCAAGGGATAAGATATTTTACAATGTTCAGGTTGGTTCCAAGGGCAGTATATTGTTGGATGATCTTTTGAAACCTTTCTTAAAGATCAGAAATGTAAATTAATAGCAGCTTCTTTTTTCGTGCAGCTTAGAGTTGTGATCTTTGAATTCAGAATTTTGTAATTGACTTCAATCACAGACTAAATCACATTCCTGAGTAGCAGTAGGAGTTGTATATAGATTTTCAGCTGATATTGTTTTGGATTCAGTCTGGTGATTAAGTTGAAGTTTCAATGGAAACTGGTTAACTATTTTATTCCAAAAAGTATAATTTGGGATTTTAAGTACTGAGATGAAAAGATCGCAGAAAAATGATTTAATAATCTCATATACTTGTTAGTACTCCACTTTCCCTCCTTAGATTAGTGTTGATAGGCTGACAATAGGTTGATAAGCAGACAAAAGGCAGGGAATTATAGGCTGGTTAGTTTAATGTCTGTAGTTGGAAAAATGCTAGAATCAGTCATCAAAGAAGAAATAGCGAGGCACCTAGAAAAGAATGGTTCGATCGAGCAGACGCAGCACGGATTTGTTAAGGGGAAGTCGTGTTTGACGAATTTATTGGATTTCTATGAGGATGTGACTAGTGTGGGAACCGGTGGAAGTGGTGTTTTTAGATTTCCAAAAGGTGTTTGATAAGGTGCCTCACAAAAGGTTGCTACAGAAGGTTAGGGTGCACGGAGTTGGGGGTAAGGTGTTAGCATGGATAGAGGATTGGTTGTCTAATAGGAAGCAGAGAGTTGTTATCAATGGGTGCTGTTCTGGTTGGCAGTTGATGACTAGTGGAGTGCCGCAGGTGCTGGGGCCTCAACTGTTTACCATTTATATAGATGATCTGGAGGAGGGGGCTGAGTGTAGGGTGACGAAATTTGCTGATGACACGAAGATGAGTGGAAAAGCAAATTGCGTGGAGGGTGTGGAAAGTCTGCAGAGAGATCTGAATAGGCTGAGCGAGTGGGTGAGGACCTGGCAGATGGTTATCCACTTTGGCAGAAATAATAGTAGGAGGGATTATTATTTAAAAAGCGAAAAGCTGCAGCATGCTACGGTGCAGAGGGACCTGGGGGTCCTTATGCACGAGTCGCAAAAACCCAGTCTGCAGGTGCAGCAGGTGATCAAGAAGGCGAATGGAATGTTGGCCTTTATAGCGAGGGGGATAGAATATAAAAGTAGGGAGGTCTTGCTGCAACTGTACAAGGTACTGGTGAGGCCGCAGCTGGAGTACTGTGTGCAGTTTTGGTCGCCGCACTTGCAGAAGGATATATTGGCCTTGGAGGGAGTGCAGAGAAGGTTCACTACGCTGATACCGGAGATGAGGGGGTTAGCCTGTGAAGAGAGACTGAATAGACTGGGTCTGTACTCGTTGCGGTTTAGAAGGCTGAGGGGGGATCTTATAGAGACGTATAAGATAATGGAGGGGATGGATAGGGTAGAGGTAGAGAGATTCTTCCCGTTTAGAAAGGATAGCAGGACTAGAGGACACAGCCTCAAGATAAGGTGGGGGGGGGGGGGACAGCTTAGATCAGAGTTGAGGAGGAACTTCTTCACTCAAAAGGTGGTGAATCTCTGGAATCCTATGCCCGTTAAGTGCTGGAGGCTACCTAGCTGAATATATTTAAGTCATGGGTAGATAGGTTTCTGATGGGGGAATTCAGGGTTATGGGGAGAAAGCGGGCAAGTGGAACTGATACACTTCAGATCAGCCGTGATCTTATTGAATGGTGGCGCAGGCTAGATGGCCTACTCCTGCTCCTATTTCTTATGTTCTTATGAAATGGCCAGTGGATTGTTTATTGTAATGAATATTAGCATTTTCAATGCAGTCTCCTTTTTTGATGTGCATTTATGCCTTACTTGAAGGAATGGGTGATTAGGGATGGAAATATACTTCAAGGTGATAGATTTCAAGAGGACCTAGACAAGATACTATAATGGGAGACATGGCAGTTTAAACTTAACACAGTGCAAAATGACATGTTTTAATGGGAAGAGGAGAAGCAGTGTATGTTACAGGGTACAATTGTAAAGAGGTATCGGAACAGAGAGAAATCTGTGTGCATAAATCATCAAAGTTAATAGGGTAGATTAAAAATGCATACTGAAAGCATGAAAGTTATAAAGAACCCTTTGTAAAATATTGGGGTCATTTCTGGCCACCGCTATTTAGGGACAATCTGAAGGCCTTGGATAGGTGCAGAAAAGATTTTAAAAAATGTTTCTGTGCCTGGGGTAGTCCTCAAAGCAAAGAGGTTTGAGAGGAGATTTAATACAGGTACTCAATCATGAAGAGTCTAAACAGTGTCGATGGAGAGAAATTATTCCCATTGACAGTTGGGTAGAGAACTCGAGGGGACAAATTTAAGGTAGCTGGCAAACAGAACCAATGCTGGCATGAAGAAAACAGTTTGAAACAGAGAGTGGTTATAATCTGGAATGAAGGATAGTGGAAACCTTCAACAAGGAAGTCAATAAATACTTCAAGGAAAAATATATTACAAGGTGACTGGGAAAAGATGGGAGATGTACATACCTGGATTGCTTTTGCAGAAAACCAGCATGAACTCAGTTGGCTGAATGGCCTCCTATGTTGTAACCATAAGAATAAGAAGAAATAGGAGCAGGAGTAGGCCATCCAGCCCTTCGAGCCTGCCCCGCCATTCAATAAGATCATGGCTGATCAGTTCCACTTTCCCACCCTCTCCCCATAACCCTTAATCCCCTCTCCTATCAAAAACCCATCAACCCGCGTTATATCTTATTGGACAATAACTTGGCAATATTTGAAAACTCACTTAGTGGATGGAAATAATTTAGTGCAGCATAAAATCTGTCATTTTTGCTCAACTAGAAATATTGTATTTTCTTTTGGACATTTGAATGACTGTTTTAAAAGAAAACTTAAATGGTCTTTTGCTTTCCAAATTTACTCTATATAATCTAAACTTCACCTGTAGGTAACTGGAGAATTGAAGGTCATGTACTTTCACTTTCAAATGCCGCTTTAAAACTCGCCTCTCCAGTTACACTAGTGATCGTTTCCCCCGCCTTCCTCCCATACTTGTACTGTGTTCAGTTAATCTTCATTCTTTATAAAGTGCCTTGTGGTATTTAGCTACATTTAAAGGCATGAGGCTGTGGCAGATTAAATGGAAAAACGGTATATACGAAAATCTTGTGTGCTCATGTTGGGAACCTAGCCTGGACTACCTATTGATCTTGGCCACAGGACGTACATAATTAGCCAGTGGTGTTTAATATCTTGTTTTGTAGTAGTAAATATTGTCCCAAAAATTCTGTTTCTTAATGTAAATGTAATGCCAAAATTAATTGTGTTTTTTATTCAATTTGAAAATTAAGAGCCATGAGGTGAGCATTTGTCCTCTTCCAAAAGCTTGGTAAATCTTCTCTTGCTTGTTTTACCTCTTTGGTACTGCCTGAGTTACTGGAATTGCTTATTGATACTTTGACTTTGATATTTAGATATATCTTTGGGCGTGCCTGACAGCAAGGAAAGAAGATTGCGATGAGTTTAATGGTAGAAGCTGATTAAAATGTTTTAACTCAATTTCCTGGTAATATTGAAGGCTGACAGGTGGAAAGGGTTGTGATATAAGGAAACAGTTCAGGGGCTGCTGGGAAGACTGTAGGAATGTTTGTGGTGCTTGAGAAAGTGGTAGGTAGGGGAGGGGGATGCAGTTTGCAGCTGCTAATGCTGGGCTACTGAGGAAAGCACTTTTCCCCAAGTGCTGAATCTGGCTGCTCCCACCTTCCTTTATTTACTAGGCTTCCCTGAGTCCTGTGAAACCTTTCCGCCCCAGAATACTGGGGAGGCTCAGTCATTGAGTATGTTCAAGACTGAGATTGATAGATTTGTAGATGTTAAAATAATCAAGGGATGTTGTATGAAAATGGTGCTGAGATAAAAGATCAACCATGATCTAATTGAATTGAAGAGCAGACTGAAGGGGCCAAATGGCCTACTGCTATTTCCTATGTTCCATCTTGGAAATGTTGAATTTGATTTGCTGGCAAAATCTTTAGGCACAAAATCTTGTTCAAACACCATAATTTCAGTCCTGCATGTTTAACTCCTAAAGCTGCTATAGTTAAACTGTAAGTAGATCCATTTGCAGTGGCTTGGGTTCAGGTCTCATCCCTCCACTTGACACATGCTCATCCCATTTGTGGTGGACAAATATTTGATAGTAACAGTGATTCTGTATAATATGGCTAAGAAGCAGATATCCTTCAAGAATGGCTTCATAATCTGAAGCATAGCCTTTTTTGAAGATACGATCCAGTGTCCCTAGCAGTATGCTACCTCCCTGCTACCGGGGTAAAGGACATTGGAATTGGTGGGGGAAAAGAATACTTCGGAAAGGGAAGATTGATTGAGGCTCATAAGATTGAGGGGTCTGACCTGGGTGAGTAGAAGCAGCTGTTCCCCTTGGTTGAGGGATCATAGTTTTAGCACAAGGTGCGGGAGATTTGAGAAAAAAGATTCACCGAAGTTGGTAAAAATCTGAAATGCACTCCCTGGGAAGGTAGGAGAAACCTTACAACCTTCAAAAAAAAAATTTGGATGAGCACTTGAAACATCATAACACTTAAAGATATGGGACAAGTGTGGAAAAATGGGATTAGCGTGCCTTTAGTGGTATTTATTGTTGGTGCAGACTCAATGAGCCAAAGAGCCTTTTCTGTGCTGTCTGACTATGACTCTAAAGACTATCCAAAAATCAAAGCCAATGAATTAGATAGTGGAGTTCAGAAGAATCTCCCATACTCTGTGCACTGCTGAGAGCCTCGGTGTGAATAGCATAAGAAGTCGGTGGGTGGGGCCTACTCCTGCCTGGGAGGCTGGCAGCACAGTGCTGAGTGGGCTACTGCACATGCACCCATCTGCCAGTACCCAGATTGGCACATTCACAGTGGCCCATCTGTTGGCCTCCCGATCACCGGAACCCATACCCGCCTCGGCCCAATCTCAACCCCCGTCCTCCCCAATGGCCAGCTCCAATTGCATCCCTCCCTTCCCCATTGATTCTGATAGCAGAGTGGCAGTGGGATACCTGTCCCCTTGGCGCTGCCCTACACCTACTGGACAGTGCCAAGATACTCCTGAGCATAGGCACTTTGCCCCTTGGGCAGTGTTGGGGCAGGCTTGCAGTACAAAGGGGCAAATGTTTTGGGGGGGGGGGGCACCCACGCTACCTGACTTTCTGGGGGGCCCCCTGATTGCTCCCCCCCGCCCCCTTTACTCCAGTGGGGTTGAGTCACTACTAATCCCTGCTGGAGTAAAATATTCCTGGCAGGGGTGAGATGCTAGTGCGCCCAAAAATTTCAGTCCCGGACCCTTTAATTATGTTTAAATGATTCCTTGAATACCTAATGCTGAACTGACAGTGCTGGAGGATGCGCTCAGAGCCGGATGCCCAGCAGATTGCGCTAACTAGGCGCTGCTTAAATTCTTGGCCCGCTGAACTAAAAAAGATTAGCGCAGTGGGATGAGAGAATCACCTTAACCGTGTAGGTAGATAAGCCTTTAAAAAGAATAGCAACTGGGTTTAATAAATACAGGGTGCAAGATCAAAGATTATTTTGGTATAATTGTAATGTATAGGTTATATTTATTAAATATAGAATGCAGTTTGGGTGTTTTGTTACAGAAATTGTATTAAAACTGTAGGGCATATATAGCATTGTTCCACCAGAATTTGAGGGATAATCACCTAGAAGGGACTTGGTGACTTATTTCTGCTGGAGTTCAGAGAGCAAAATGGATGTTTTTAAAATTGTGAAAAAAACTTTGATAAAGCAGGGAATTTCTTATTTCTGTTGGGCAGTAAATAACAAGATTGATTTCAGATTACCACTGAGATTGAGGTTAAGGTTTGTGAGAAACTTTGCACAGGATTGTTTAACATTAAATACTTTGCCACAAAATGATTGTGACAATTGTCATTGTGTCAAGTGGAAATAGATAAATATTTGGACAGTAAGATGTGTGGTTATGGTGAGAGATCAGGTTGATGGGATTAGCTTTTGCTTGTTCCAACAAAGAGGCCGCTACTGCTCTGTAAACTATGGTTATACCCATTGCTTATGAGAAGCACAAGTGTTTTAATGTGATATATACAGTGAATGGTAAAACTTGAGTTAAGTAATCAACATCTTTAATCTTGTTTAGCACTGCCTCCCCTAATTGTTAGCTATTGCATTCATACTAAATCAGTCTCACTTTTAATGAGGTATGTGCAGTTGATTTGAACTTGCTTGAGGACCTGGTATTACCTGAAATCAGGAAAGCCTTTTAGATTATAAGTGCCTGGAATAGTCACTGCACTGAAGTTATAATGTAGTTGATTATTAACTGACTTTCTGAAATAGCCTAGCAAGCCATTCAGTTCAAGGGGCAATTGGGGACAGGCAATAAATGCTGACCCAGCCAGCGATGCCCACATTTGATAAATGTATTTAAAAAAAAGTGCCTTTGTAATACCGCGATAGGAAATGTAATTTGCCTGATGTGCGGTGAGCATGGCATACGTAACTGGGAATTCTCAATGCACTGAATTATATTGTCAACTACTCTTAATAATTTGTGACAGAAAAGAAAGACTTGCATTTATATAGTGCTTTGCACAACAACTGGATATCGCAAAGGCTTTACAGTTGGTATTTTCAATGTTGTAATGCAGAAACATGACAGCTAATTTGCACAAGACAAACTGTCAAATGGCAATGTCATAATGACAAGATGAACATTTTTTGTGTGCATTTAGAGAGATATTGGCCAGAACATTAGGGTAACTCCTTGCTGTTTGAAATAATATTGTGGGATCTTTTACAACTATTTGAGCTGGTAGGTGGGGCCCTTAGTTCAATATCTCCTCTGAAGAATTGACATCTCCAACAGTGAAGCATTCCCTCAGTACTGCACTGAAGCTTCAACCTTAATTATTGTGTCCAACCCGTGCAGTGGGACTTGAAGCTTATGACTCAATGAACTCATGGTGGACAAAATAAACAGCAGTGTAAGTTATATTCCAGAGCATCTGTTTGCCATTCTGAAGAAATTTATTATTTTGAGGGAAGTGGATTCATTTGGGTGTTGGAGAAAATTATGCCATGTCCCAGTACTGCTTGTATATTTGATGTCATAATGTGTGAAATGTCTTATCAATCCTAGTCTAATTAAATTCCTTTTAGTTACAAATACATTTTGTAAACCAGCATCTGTATGGAAATCCTCTTAACTGGTTTCTGTTTGCTTCTGCAGGATACAGATGTCTCTCCAGCACAGCGGGATGAGGTGATTCAATGGCTGGCTGACTTGAACAGCAAATTTCACTTTTATCCAGAAACCCTCTCTCTTGCCATCACTATTTTGGACAGGTTTTTAGCTCTGGTAAAGGTAAGGACCTTGTATATCATTATGAAAGCTTTTTCTTGCTTTCTGTTTATTTCTAGAAGGAAAATGATTAGATTTTGTTTTCAATAATTAGTGTTCAGCTTTAGTTCATGCTGTTACGACCATCCCCAGGTGAGATTCCCCAATTTGTCACCATCCAGCAGGGACACCCCTAATCGTTACAAACCCAATGAGATAACCAACAGAAATAATCTTGTCCCAGTTTTCCACTGGGAACCTTTCATAATACGAGTCCCTCTTCAGAACTATACATACAAACCCAGCAAATCTTCAACGAAGTCCATCTTAATAAAATTGCAACTTAGTGGAGAAACCGAGGTGGCAGCCCATAGTATGTCCAAACATGGATGTGTTTATATTGCCATCTCTTTTTAAAGTTAGTGGTTGTGCTTTTTATTTTAGCTCTTTATAAACTTACCTTTTTAAGTTGTCGTAGGCCCAGCTGACCATAGGCACTGACTGGTGGTGATTTAACCTGAGGATCACCACACCTCTGGGTGAGGAGCAAGGTTGAGAGGGTGGGCCTTCATGAATAACCTCAGCCAGTACGGAAATTGAACCTGTGCTGTTGGCGTTGCTAACCAGCCAACTAAGCTAAACCAACCCCCATAGATGTATTATGGGGAACTATGAAGGAGAAAGGAAGAAAAGCTTATGCTAATTATGTTAGATGAAGAGGAGCTTATGTAGAACATAAATACTGGTACAGTGCATGTGGCCCAAATGGCCTGGCTGTGCTATAGCTCCTATGTGGTAACGATGTGCTGTTGCAGAACTTTTTAAATGCCTTTGTTGAATTTTTCTAAATGTTACATGGGCAGTGGCATTTATGTAAACATAGGGTATTAAAGCATAAAACTTCAGCCATTGCCATATATGTTAATTGTCGTGAACCACCCTGGTTTTATTTCTAGTTTTACTTGGTGTTCTGGATGATCTGTTGACTGCACTGTAGTGAGCAATTGAAAATGTAAATTAGATTCCTGACACAGCTCACGTAACCACAGTGTAGTTTGTTAGTTCTTGGCTTTGAACATACAAAATGTAATTTGTGACTTCAACCACAGAGAAAAATACATGACTGGTGTACTGTTTAATTCCTTAGAATTAAGAATTTGAAATAAGTACTCTTTAGAGTTTTGAAGAATTAATTTTACCCTTGATTTTCAAGGCACGTCCAAAGTATCTGTGGTGCATAGCCATCAGTTGTTTCTTCCTGGCAGCTAAAACCAATGAAGAAGATGAGGTTGGTAAACTACTTATTATTTTTAAATTGGCAAAATTTATTTTATTTCTTTTTACCCTGCTGTCCCTTCTATTGTTCCCAAACCATTCAAAAAAATGTTGTATGCATTCAGAAGCCTTGTGTTTTTTTATTGACTGTGCAGCTGAGATTGGGAATTTACTATTTGCAATGCAGCAGGTCATATCTTACTATTTTATGGCAGATCAAATTGAAATCCATGCATTTTAGTACCTAAAGACTGTTCTGTGTAAACAGTTAAATGAAAATGATTTAAGCAAGCTTTTGAAGACGGATTATTCTACCTTGATCTGTAGCTAATGCTCTGAAGCCAGGCTTGAAGGTACAGCTTACAAATCTAACCCTGAATCTCTTCTAAGAGTATCGCTCCTAGAAAATGTCTTTTGTAACATTAAAACTAAAGGCCATTGATGCTTATGTTGTCGTTGTTTATGTTGTTTCATAATGATGCTGTGTAATGTTTGTTTTCATTGATCACAGAAATCATAGAAACCCTACAGTACAGAAAGAGGCCATTTGGCCCATCGAATCTGCACCAACCACAATCCCACCCAGGCCCTACCCCATATCCCTACATATTTTACCCACTAATCCCTCTAACCTAAGCATCGTAGGACACTAAGGGGGAATTTTAGCATGGCCAATCAACCTCACCCACACATCTTTGGACTGTGGGAGGAAACCAGAGCACCTGGAGGAAACCCACGCAGACATGAGGAGAATGTGCAGACTCCACACACAGTGACCCAAGCTGGGAATCAAACCCAGGTCCGTGGAGCTATGAAGCTGCGGTGCTAACCACTGTGCTACTGTGCTGTCCAAATTTTAATTATCGTTACCTTAACTTTGCAGTATAACAAAGTATTCAGTATTGTTTTTACATTTGTGACTAGACCAAAAACCTGTACCATTGTGACAGCTTAAAAATGTGAAATTGACCTTCAGAGATGCCTCAAGATGCGTAGAAAAATCCTACAGGCTTATACTGAGCAGTGAAGTGGATTTCTAATGCTTTGCAGGAATTGGAAGATACAAATGTTGTATTATTTTCATCTGCATCTGTTTATTCTGGTTTGATGCATACTTGGTATTTATAAAATCATTCTCTTGTACTTCTCTTCTACAGATCATTCCACCTCTAAAGGATTTGGTAAAGAACAGCAGTTGTGGTTGTTCATCTGCAGATATTCTGAGAATGGAGAGGATTGTATTGGATAAACTGAACTGGGATCTGCACACAGCAACACCTTTGGATTTCCTTCATATTGTAAGTATGTAAGACTTTGGGTAAATGCATTTGAGTAATTATTCCAAAACTCCATCAATTTCATACAAATACTTTGTGACTGTTTAGGCAATTTATCTACAAGAACACCATTCCCCACATTGAGGAGGAGGTTGGACAAACTTCAGCTGTACCCATAGTGTGTGTAAACTGGTTTAGTGTGCGTATGCCTGTTGTTGTCATAGAAATATACTTTCTCCACTAAAAGTGACTTCACAACTTGGAAAGTAATCTAGAATGAAGCCATGCTGTGCTGCTGCATGATCTAACGTGCTACAAGTTTGTTTTCATATGTCTACCATGTACACTTATTTCAAAATAAGTATCTTAGAAAATTGCTGCATTGTCCACAGGTAATTTGGTCATAGTCTTGTGCTGCTGCAAAATGGTATATTAAGCTGCAAGTGCCAACTTTCCTGCCAACAACACAACTTCTAAACTATAGACTGAGGGATGAAACATTCATCAACATTAAAATTACCACTGAGGCATTACCTCAGTAACTGTTTACCTAAATGCACAATAATGGTTCATACTGCACCATAAAGGAATAGTACAAGAGACATTTGTTCCACCCCGTCCTTGCTTCCATGTATTAAAAGGACTAGTTTCTGCTTAACATTACATGGATATATGACACAAACAGGCCACTCAGCCCAGCCAGTTTATGCTGGTGTTTAGGTACCACGTGAACCTTCCTCTGACTTTCCACTCCCAAGGATGAGATTTTCTGGCCTTTCCTGCTGATGGGATTTTGCAGTCCTGTCGGTGGAGAGTGCAAATAATGGGAAATCCTGTTGACAGCAGCAGGACCATAAGATGCCACCGCTGGCCAAAGGTGGGCTGCCTCAGCCACTGCAAAACACATCGCAGAGGGTGTCAAAAATCATGCCCTAAATCTATCATCATCTACCTCCCTTCTCCTTCATGTATTTATCTAGATTCCCCTTACCTACATGGGAATTACTTACTTCAACCCCTCTGTGGTTGCACATTAAAGTAACAATTGCATTGTTGGAGTGATTGGGCAAAATGTTTTGATTTTGATTTATTATTGTCACATGTATTAGTATACAGTGAAAAATATTGTTCCTTGCGTGCTGTACAGGCAAAGCATACCGCACTTAGAGAAGGAAACGAGAGAATGCGGAATGTAGTGTTACAGTCATAGCTAGGGTGTAGAGGAAGATCAACTTAATGCAAGGTAGGTCCATTCAGGAGTCTGATAGCAGCAGGGAGAAGCTGTTCTTCAGTTGGTTGGTACGTGACATCAGATTTTTGAATCTTTTTCCTGATGGAAGAAGGTGGAAGAGAGAATGTTTAGGGTGCATGATGAGGTCCTTAATTATGCTGGCTGTTTTGCCGAGACAGCAGGAAGTGTAGACAGAGTCAATGGATGGAAAGCTGGTTTGTGTGATGGATTGGGCTATGTTCACAACCTTTTGTAGTTTCTTGCGGTCTAGGGCAGAGCAGGAGCCATACCAAGCTGTGATACAACCAGATACATGGTGAGAGTCATAGCTGACATGCCAAATTTCTTCAGTCATCTGAGAAAGTAGAGGCGTTGGTGGGCTTTTTTAACTATAGTATCGGCCTGGGGGGACCAGGACAGGTGGTTGTTGAGCTGGACACCTGAAAAACACTTGAAGCTCTCTACCATTTCTACTTGGTCCCCATTGATGTAGACAAGGGCATGTTCTCCTTTAGGTTTCCTGAAGTCAATGACAATCTCCTTCGATTTGTTGACATCAAGGGAGTGATTATTGTCACCAGTTCATCAGGTTGTCTCTCATTCCTGTACGCTGTCTCATCATTGTTTGAGATCTGACCCACTACGGTGGTGTCGTCGGGAAATTTGTGGAGGGGAATTTGGCCGCAGTCATGGGTGTATAAGGACTATAAGGGGGCTGAGCCTGGTGGGGCACCAGTGTTTAGGATGATCGTGTGTACTACTTCTAGATCCTGTAAATTACAACTGATGGTAAGGATCCTATTTCCGTGATGAGTTAAGCACCAGGATTTAAATACTGTCTTCTGTTGGGTTTAGGTGCCTATCCATAAAACTTGGAAATATTTATGTATTAATACTTGAATTTCATTGTTGGTTGTGGGGGGGGCGCGGTTGCGTTGTGGGGCTCATTTCTGTTCCCTTAACTTACTATGCCAAGCAGCTGAAAGAGAGCACAGCAGGCAAGGGAATGACCTGGCTTTCCAAAGTCTGTTCCACCCGCTTCCCTCTCAGTATTCCTACAGATGTTATTTATAGAATGTTTATCTTATGTGTTTATTTTCTCTGCCATTCTTCCTGGTGCATTTTGACCACAGGAGAGCTTGTAGAACTGATAGTAGCTAAGTCGTGCAGAACGTGAAAGGCCTAGTTTTAATTGGTATTGAATCAGCTAATCTAAAGACGGGTAGCACAAAAATCTAACAGCATCAGTGCCCTGCGATGAGGGGAAAATATGTCTCTCTGGCAAGTGGAGGATCTATGATACTTGAAATCTGTGCATTTTCAAGTTTATTTCTTGCTTGAGTATCTTGTAACAATGTTTTCTTTGTCACTGTGATCTTTTTAAATGTTTGTTTAGTTTCATGCAATGGTGATATCCAGCTGTCCCCAGTTACTCAGCAACCCGCCTAAGATGACCCCATCCCAACATATTGCACTCCTTATCAGGCAGCTACAACAGTGTGTGGCCTGTCACCAGCTTCTGCAGTTCAAGGGCTCTACACTTGCACTGGCGATCATCAGTCTCAAGCTGGAAACATCAATTCCTGATTGGCTAGCTCTCACTATTGATCTGCTGAAAAGGGCGCAGGTATGAATTAATTTCTTCACTTAAGAGATCATGAATCTTTCGAATTCTCACTAAGCTGTGAATTCTTGGTTGTTGTGTATATTCAAGACTGGTTGATATGTTTTTGGATACTTAGAGATATGGCGATAATGCAGGAAAGTGGAAAATCAGCCGTGATCTTATAGAATGACAATGCAGGCTTGAAGGGTCAACTGGCCTTCCCCTGCTCTGATTTCCTTGTTCTTATCCTCCCTGTGGAATGCAAGAAAGGGAACGTAGAATTTACTATTGACTGCAACTAGTTCAGTACAGAACTATTCAATTGCTTCAGCACACAGGACCATTACAGTTAAGTGTAATCGCCAAACAATTTTGGATAAAATCCTAAAATGTCTGCTAAAGCTAGATGCACTTTATTAGAATATTAAATGTACTGGGATTAAGAGTTTTAAGGTGTGTTCATTGCTGCAACTGCCTGGAAATGGAACTCCTTTTGAGAGGGCGGAAAGCAATGTTTAAGGTTTCAAATATCTAAAATTATTGTGGATTGATTTTTATGTGACAGTAATGTACCAATTAATTATGGGCCTCTTGGCTTTTTTAACATTGATATTCAAATAACTTTTTCAGATCGATAGCTTACAGCTAATTCGTTGTCGTGAGCTTGTGGCTGGACACCTATCCACATTTCAGGCTTCTCTACCACCCAATGCGGTGTACATCTACAACCCCTGCAAGCAAACCATGGTGCTATGTGCTAGGGGAGCACATAGATTATATTCCTCTCCTACCACAGAGCCAGCGTTGGTTGTCAAGGACGCCACCAAGAGAATTGGCAGTACAGCAGCACCCTGCCGACGCCTGCCTGTTTCCTACAGCTTCAAGCAGGCCTCGGCAAAACGTAAAGTAGAAGAGATGGAAGTGGATGACTTCTATGATGGCATAAAGCGTTTGTACAATGAGGACGGCAGTCAAGAAATTGTGGGGATGGATACTGTAACCTCTAGCTGTGGCACAAATCTACAGATTAAAGAGAGCAGTATCTCTCCATGTCCTCCACTTCAGCCAGTTACAGTCATCTAACTGGCCAAAGTGGCAAAAGTTTAAGACTTGTGCTACTTTTAGATGGAAGAAGACAGTGTTGAAGGGCATACCTTACCAGGCTGAAATGAAGTGAGCCAAACATTTTCATGCTGCTAATTTTAGTCTAACCATTTATTCAAGCACTCAAAAAGTATGAAAAAGAATATACTAAAAAAATTTAAAAGACCCAAAAACTTGAACAAAAAAAGTTGTAGCAATTTTAAAGTTTTCTCTCGTGTTGTCAGTATAATTGCATCTATCTCTAAATCTTTTCTGTTCTTGTGCCGTCTGTTCTCCCTGTTCCCAGCCCACAATTCGCTGTGACCTATTCAAATTTTACAGCCTAGTTGTTGTTTACTTACCGTCCAATTTCATCCTGTAGTTCCTTGTGCTTAAATATGTTTGTGCATGTTGTCTTACATACACTGACCTTTGCTGAAGAGGATTTTTGGAGGGGGAGGTGGTATTTTTGTAACTCTTCAGGAGATGTGATGTGAAGCAAAAATTGTTAAGTAAGCAAATTTTCTTGAGTGGCCAAGCTTCCCTTAACTGCCCAAAAGCTGAAATTGCTGGAAGGTTTTGGTTATGAATGAGAGGTTTTTAACATGGCTGAATAGCTCTGTAAATTTGTTTTATAATGGAAACAGCACTTTTGAGTTTTATTTCCTTTAATTTGGAAGATCTTTTGGGTCTCCAGGAAATGTATTTTTTTAAGGATTGATTTTATGTGAATTCTGAGCATTTTGTAAATTAATACTCTAATCAGTTAAGTGAAGTGGTGCATCACCATCTAGAAGATGCCTATTTATTTTCCTTTAATTGAGTTGTGCCATTTTTGGGAAACCATGAACTTGCCATAAATCTGCATCAGTTTAGTTTACATAAACCTGAGTTTTAAACTTTTATACAAAACAAACTTCAGTTCACATCAGAGTGGGTTTTATTACCAGGAATTCACATAAGATCAAAAATTCTAAATGGGCAGTTATTTAAAATTAAACCTATTTTAGCTCCACTATGCTTTAACTGATTCTGAATGTGGAAAAAAAGTAATCGTTATTTTTTCCCTACCTGTTTCTTAAATCATCTGACTCTGGGCACAGTGCTCTCTCTCTGTAGTCTGAATAAGGTACTGCATTCTTTGAAAAAGTGCGGTTGTACTGCTGAGGTGCTTCTGGCAGCAATAAAGTTGTCCTTGATTCAATATTTTTTTTTGCTTTCTTTTCAAATACAGAATTCTGTTTCTAAAGTCTTGTATTTAAACCTTTTACATAACTACTTTTAGTCACATTCATCTCCGTGCTCACTTCTTTGCACAGGAGTCCATTCCCTACTCAATGGATCCTTTCAATCTTCCTCTAGCCTGCTACCTGCTGCTGATCTTATTGAGAATTGTTGGCATAACCTCAGTCGCCTCAGTTTCTCTCTCCTCTCCAACCTGTCTCCTTCTGAACTTGCTGCACTCCATTATCTCTAGTCTAACTGTGCCTTAATCAAACCTGTTGACAAGGGTGGTGCTGTTGTTGTCTGGTGTATTGATCTTTACCTTGCAAAGGCTCAGCTCCAAATCAAACACTTCCTCCTATCTCCATGTGGGCATGACTCCATTACTGAGCATCAATTTTTTGTTTGTTACACCCTGATCAACTCCATTTTCCCAAACCCTTCAACCCCCTCCCACAGCACTTTCCTATGCAGTTGCAGAAGATGCATTTGCTGCCCCTTTACCTCCTCACCATCAAGGGACTTGCTACTTTCATGTTAAGCAGCATTTCACTTGCACCTTCAATTTGGTCTGTTCTACTCACTGTTCTTAATGTGGCCGTCTCACTTTGGGGAGACTAAGTGCAGACTGGACGACCACTTTGCAGAACACAGAAGACCGCCAACCTTCTTAGTCACTTGCCCTTTCAACTCAGCATCTTGCTTTCGGGCCGTGGCCCTCCTTGGTCTTCTGTAATGCTCCAGTGATGCCTAATGCAAACTGGAAGAATGTTGACTCCACGGATGCTACCAATCCAGCTTTTTTTTTGTATTATGTTGATTATTCTCAAAGAAATGTACCAATAGTTAACTGACATGAAGCAACTGCATTGTCTACTTTTGGCCTACGTTGATAGCAGATATCTTTCCCTATTTCTGAGCAAAATACTGTTAAACTCAGGCAGCTGTGTCTAATGTGATTTATACACAAAACTTGTCATGCAGATACACATCAATGAAGTAAGCCAGTTCCTTTGAACAGAACATCTGCCACCACAGACATCGTGGTATGCACCACCTACATTGGTCACTAAAACACAACGGATTCTGAAAAAAAAATCCAGTCACGAACCTTGTGGCTGAAAGGTATTGAACGTTAACTAAAATACTGAGTATTTCCAGCATTTCCTATAGCTCTGTCCATAAGGGAAATTCAAAGATCCTCTTAACTGGTACATGTGAGTATTTAGTTAAAGTGGGAATTTGTTCATTTGACAATGAATTCCCTTCTGTGAGGACTTTTTGTTGAGTACTTACTGTAAACAGAAAATAATGGCTACAAAATTTTACTGCCACCCACAGGAAATTTAACAAATAGAGCAATTCTAAATCTTAGTGTTGGGAATTAGACATCCATGGTTCAGCTTTTGGCATATGATTGCTACTTAGTTAAAGGAACTAATACGCATGTTTCTAAGGGAAGGGCTCTAGCGACTAAACTCTGGAGTTTGTGCATCACCTGGGGGGGGGAATAAGGAGAGTAATACATTCAAGGTAATTAAATGGAGAATATAAGTTTAACCAATTTATTGGAGTTCTTTGAAGAAGTATTTCCTTTGTAGATAAAGGGGAACTGACGGATGTACTGTATTTAAATTTCCAGAAGGCACTTAATAAGTTGCCACATCAAAGGTTTTTGTGGGAAATAAAAACTCATGGTCTCGGGGTGTTGTTCGCCCATCATCATCGATGAGGACCTCGACACCATTAGTCATTTTGAGGCTGAATGTGGTGTGTCCGAAGATGACTGATCAGGCCAGTTTGGGCATGGAATGTCCTGGCACATATTGGACAAACTTGTGTAGGCACTGTACTTGTTACGCTGGTGGCTCTGGACTTGCGCAGCTCGCACTTAAGTTGTGCTTCAGCAGTACACCTTGCTTCGTAAGCTTGATAGCCTTTGCGAATGAGGCAGCGCCAGGTAGGGCAGTCTTGTGCCAGCATTTCCCAAGTGGTCGTGTCTATGTTAAGTGACTTCACGGAGGCCTTGAGTGTGTCTTTGAAATATTTCTTCTGCCCTCCATATGAGCATCTTCCAGCAGAGTTCCCCAAAAAGGAGCTGCTTGGGTATGCACTCGTCTGCCATACGGATGACATGACCAGCCCACCGGATCTGCGCTCTCATCAGCAGTCTGTGGACTGATGGTAGACTTGCTGTAGAGAGAACTTCAGTGTCTGGTACTTTGTCTTGCCATTCTGCAAAGACAAGTCATTTGGAAATGATTGAGTTGTCTTGCATGCCTTCGATACTCAGTCCACATTTCATGGGCGTACAGGAAGGTAGTGAGCACCGCGGCACTGTAGATGTTCAGTTTTGTGCTGATTCCTCGACGTACCCATACAGTGGAGCACAGTCTACTGAAAGCAGAACTTGCCTTTGCTATTCTGCAGTTAACTTCTGTATCAATAGTCACTGCTTGGGACAGGGTAGTGCCAAGGTAAGTGAACTGATTCATTGCCTGTAGTTTCTGCCCTTTGTGATGATGGGTTCTGTGTACGGTGCATGAAGAGCAGGCTGGTGCATGACTTTGGTCTTTTTAATGTTGATGGTGAGTCCAAAGTTGTCACACGCTGTGGAAAATCCGTCCGTACTGACTTGCATCTCTGGCTCCGAGCCATCATATAGGACGCAGTCATCGGCAAGGAGAAAGTCTCAGAACAGTCTCCTTCACTTTGGAAATAGCTTAAAGTCTCGTCAGGTTGAAGAGCTTCCCATCCACTCTGTATTTGAGGCTGATGCAGCAACACTGTCCTGGAAGGCATCAATCAATGGCAGTAAACATGTTGAACAGTGTGGGTGCGAGCACACAGCCATGTTTGACGCCATTGGTGACTGGCATTGTCTCAGAGGATTCTCCGCCATCCAGTACTCTGGCCATCATGCCATCATGGAACTGGCGTACCATCTGAATTTGGGGGGCAGCCGAACTTTGACATGATCCTCCGCAGGCCTTGTTGGCTTAGTGTCGAAGGCTTTTGTGAGGTCAACAAAGGTTGTGCACAGCTTGCGATTTTGCTCCTGACACTTCTGAAGTTGGCGTGCAGCAAAAATCATGTCAATAGTCCCGTGACCTTTGCAGAAGCCGCACTGTAACTCTGGAAGCAGGCCCAGCTCCAGATGAGTGACCAGATGATTTAGCAGGACTCATGCGAGGGTTTTTCCTGTGATGGAGAGCAGTGAGATTCCTTGGTGGTTGTCGCATACTTGCCGATTGCCCTTCCTGGAAGATCAGAAGGATTTTGGGGTCCGAGTTCATAGGATGCTCAAAGCAGCTGCACAGGTTGAAGCTGTGGTTAACAAGGCATATGGTGTACTGGCCGCCTTCAATTGAGGAATTGAGTTTAGGAGTCAAGGGATAATATTGCAGCTATATAAGATCCTGGTCAGACCTGACTTGGAGTACTGTGCTAAGTGCTAGTTGCCTCATTACAGGAAGGATATGGAAGCCATTAGAAAGAGTGCAGAGGAAATTTACAAGGATGTTGCCTGGATTGGGGAGCATGCCTTATGAGGATAGGTTGAGGGAGCTCATCCTTTTCTCAAGGGTGAAACTCAGTGAGTTTCTCTGAGTACAGGACCAGCAGCCTTGTAGATCTCTGTGGGTATGGCATCTGTCCCCTGGGGCTTTGCTACTGGATAGCTGGCTGACAGCTTTCGTGACTTTGGCTGCTACCGTTGGGTCATCTACGGCGCTGTTGATATCGACCTGGGGAATCCTGTCTATTGCCTCATCGTTAGTAGATGACGGTCGGTTGGGGACGGCTTCAAAGTGTTCAGCCCGTCTCTTCAGGATCTGAGCCCTGTATGTAATGAGTTGTACCATCTGTACTCAGGGGGGAACTCCCGAGAGATTGAGGTCCATAGAGAGTATTAAAGGCTTCATAGAACCATTCCAAGTTGTTTCTGTCAGCATATCCCTGCATTTCATTTGCCTTGTCACTCAGCCAGGCATCCTGCATTTTACGCAGTTTATTCTGGACTGTCCTGCATTTTTCTTGGCAGCTGATGATGGGTTGTTTTGACAGGCCCGATGACGATGGTGCTTTTCAACAAGTAGAGCCTGTATCTCCTCCTCATCCTCATTGAACCAGTCATGCTGCTTGCGGGTAGAGGGCCTGAGCGTCTTCAGTGTAGATGTATGGACAGCATCCCTGAGTCATCCTCAGTGCTGCCTGTGAGGTGTAGGGCAGCAAGCTTGATTTCTAAGTCTTCGGCTAGTGCTGAAGCTATGCTGGGGTTCCTTAGCTTGGCCGCATTGATTCTTTTCATAACCTTCTGATGCAGAGCCTCATTTTAGAGACAGAGCCTGTGATCTGTCTGGCAGTTGGCACCACACGTGGCCTTGATCACTCTGACATCTTGCCTGTCTTTTCTCTTGACGATGACATAGCCGATAAAATGCCAATGCTTAGCGTGGGGGTGCATCCAAGAGGTTTTGTTTTGGGTAGGCAGATGGAAGATTGTGTTAGTAATGAGGAAGTCGTGTGCTGCACAGGCTTTCATTTAAGAGTAGGCCATTACTGTTACACTTGCCCAATGACTCCCTGCCAGATTGCAGAGTCACACCCTACTCTTGCATTGAAATCGCCAAGCAAAATCAGCTTGTCAGGACTGCTCATTGCTGATAGTAGGGCGTCTAGTTCTTTATAGAACTTGTCTTTCATCTCGTCCAGGTTGTTCATTGTGGGGCATAGGCGCTGATCAGGGTGGCTTGACTTCTGTAGCAGAAGCTGTAATGTCATAAGCTGGTCGTTCACACCCTTGGATAGACTAACAAGCTTCCGAACAAGGTGACTCCTGACGGCAAATCCAACTCCAGTGTCATGATGCTCATCGCTACCACGACTGCTCCAGAAAAAAGTGTATCAACTTCCAATTTCAGTCAACTGACCTACATTGGCAAGATGAGTTTAACTCAGGGTTGCAATGTCAGTGTTGTATCTTGCAAGGTCTCTGGCAACTAAGGTTGTTCTTTCTGGTCTGTCTGCTGTAGGTTTGCCCAAAAGTGTGTGCACATTCCAAGTGCCAATGGTGTGTGGTGTCACCTTCTGTTTTGCTTTTGTTTATTCAACTGCAAGATGGGATCCTGGCCAGGGTCTAACGAAGCAGGCAATGTGTAGGGCACCTTTTCTAGCTCCTTCCTCATTCTTTGGAGGTGAGCAGTGCGTTCCTGAAGAGGACTGCTCAGTTGTCCAGGTACACACCGAGTTTCATTGCTGCTTCAGTCAGCGGAAAATGACCATTAGACCTGAGCTGCCTCTGTGCAGGTCTGTGACTACAGCTCCCAGTATATCTGCACCTGCTGCTTTGTCGCTTGTGATGATGAATTAAAGGGAGAGTTGCACAGCGTCAGCCACACTCTGTTCCCAATTCCCATCTAGAGCCAGTGTCAAGACAGCTGGAGATGGGACCAGGTGCAGTGGATGACCAAGACATCTGTGTGTTGTCTTGCTCTTTGCGTTCCATGATGCTTGCAGAGACTGCCACCTTGACCGTTGGACCTTTGTGGTCTCATCCGCTCAATCTGCCAGAGTCTGTCATCATATGCTGGGATAGACATCTCCCTATCTCACTGAGCTTAAGAACCCTTGGCTACCCTTACCTGGTTTAGCTGGCTTGTCAAAGCCGTTGCCCAGGTTGTGGCATGCAAACAGCTATGGGGAGCCACAGGTGAGAGCTGAATGCCAGGTGAGGACAAAGGGTGGACAAACTGCCCTGAAAAGAACATGTTGGCATGGATAGAAGATTGGTTGGCTAACAGGAAATTGTAGGTATAAATTGTTTTTTTTTGTTGACAAGATGTAATGAGTAATGTGTGACAGGGATCAGGGCTGGGGCTTCAACTTTCTACAATTCTTGTTATATCCAGGGTGGTAGGATGTGCAACGTATGCTGCAGTTTGCACCATTAGTTAAAAAGTTTAACTCACTTACCTTCACTACTAAAACCAGAATAAACTTTAACCAAGGTTCTTTCAATCAACTTTTATTGTAAAACAATTTGCACAAACTGGTACACACAATTGCCCTCAAGAAGTCTATCATTTTTTACAGAGGCTCTAGCATACAACTGGATGACAAATGAATACGCTATCTGCAGAAATGGACTTTGGAGAATAGGTTTTATAATAGGTTAACAATTGCAGGGTTTTTATGCTGCCTGTCTACTTAGAGCTCCCTCGTGTGAAGTTGGAGGAGAATATCAAGCTGGATCAATTCTTTGCATCTCTGCATTTCAGGTTACCAAATTCGTACAAGTTATACTCATGATGATCTGGCAGCAGATTGATACCTACACACAATTTCGAGCAGGGAACAAGTGAGTTAGGGTGGTCTTCCTTCTGATGTATTCTTCAAAACCCTATCTGTGCAAATGAGGTAAATGATATTTAATATGTTATGAAGATTGGGGAGGAAAGAACAAATGCAAAAAGGTTTCATGATGTGGAAGGATCCTTGTGGCAAAAATGTGATTCTTCAGCCAGCTAACTACACCAGGTTCTCAAAATCTCCCTATATCATCAACTGAAATATTTATTTTTCTCTCTAGCACTGCTTCCTGACATGGTAATTTTAAGCATCTGCTGTGTTTTGCTATTGATCCAATTTCCATAATTCTTTTGCTGGAGGTCTTTATTTATTTTGAGGCAGTGGCATGAAAATACTTTCCATTAGGATAGTAGGCTCTCAAAAAAGGTTAACTTGGAGTATATTTTACATCATTTTCACCATTCAATAAATGTTACTTTTGTGGTCAATGGCCAAAGCAACTAGAACTAACATAGAATTGAACAGGGATATGTGTATCCAGGATACCTAAAATGGACCCCAAGGATGACCTGTATTAACTTTATTGGGTGCTGTGACCATCCTGTGACCCCATTTGCTGAAAGCCAGAGAACATTCCAGCAGGGCTGGGAGAAGGGGATAAAAATAGATATCTGGAGATGACTTGACCAGCCTGCTGCGACTTGTGATGAGAGGATGTGCAAGATCCATTTTCATACCAAGACGATCCTGAGTTCATCTGTTGACACAAGCTCAGTGAATTGAATCTAACGACCCTGTCATGTTCACCAAAGTGAGTAGTATGTATGTTTTAGTTTGGGGGAAAGTTAATTTATTGCATAAGAGTTGCTTCTTGCACTTATGTATTTTAACAGAACCAAGTTTGAACCACAGTTCTTTTCTTCTAAAGTAAAAGCACCTGGTAAACGTGTTTTTGAGTAAGAAACTGGCCGCTATGTCCGCATAGAATATTTCATATGGTTTAAAAAAACTAATTCTTACTACAATAATTTACATTTAAATTGAATTTTTAATATGAAACAATACAATGATCATGAGCAAACACAAATTGATATTTGCCCCATTATTAGGGTAGAAGAACAAAAGCTTGGTCAGAGGAGTAGGTTTTAACAATATGTTCTAGAAGAAAATGTTTACAAAGGGAATTCTAGCACTCAAGACTTGGGTAACAGAAGGCATGGCCACTAATGGTGCACCGATTAAAATCTGGAATGCACTAAATGTTAGAATTGGAGGAGTGAAACGTTTTTGGAGTATTGTGGCATTGATAGAGGTTACAAACACAAGGCAGTTAAGACCATGGCGTCGTTTGAAAGCCACTTGAAGAATTTAAAATCGATGCTGCAGAGAAGCAGGCCCAAGAGGATTTTTACTTAAGGCTGCTGTTAGATCCACATTAGATGCTTTTACCTCAGGACAGTGATAAAAGTACGCAGTATGTAATACTCAAAGAAAATTGCACATTATCTTTAGGTACTTCAACATATCACATTTCCTTGCCTACTTTTAATGAACAGCCAACTTAAAGACTTTCTGTTCTGTATATAAATCACTATATCATTTGTTGTTTTCAATAGATCTGAAACTTTGTTTCTCATGCATTATTTGCCCAATGCCTTGAGATAAAGCCAGTGTTCTCCTCAACCGCTCTTCATATGACAAACCCTGCATTCTTGGGATCATAGTTATGAACTTCCTCTGGACTCCTCTAAGGCCAGCCCATTCATCCTTAGATATGGGGCTCAAAACTGCTGACAATATTCCAAATAGAGTTTATAAGAACATAAGAAATAGAAGCAGGAGTACACCATCTAGCCCCTCGAGCCTTCCCCACCATTCAATAAGATCATGGCTGATCAGATAGTGGTTCAGTTCCACTTACAAAGAACAAAAACATCCTGGGAAACAGGCCTTTTGGCCCAACGAGTCCATGTCGCCATTTTAACATTAACAGTCCCCCCTCCACCCATGACCCTTATCTATGCTTATGGCATCCACATTGAGGGAAACTAATTTAGGAGAGTGGCCTAGTACTTCGTGTAGTTGTGTGCGCTTAAACCTGGACCAGCAGATGGACACCACAACAGCTCAATGACTATCACTGCTAGCTGTGCAGATACATGGATTTGGGCCAGTGTCTGTGGGAGTTTGTGCATTCTCCCTGTGGTTGCATGGGTTTCCTCCCACATCCCAAAGATGTGCTCTTAGGCTGATTGGTGTACCAAATTGTCCCTACACTATTCTCCCCTGAATCTGGTTACAATAGGGTACCATTTGCATACACACAGGGCAAGGTAGGTGTAGGAAAATGCTTTGTTAAGATAGCAGCGTGGGCTCATTGGGCCAAAGGGCCTGTTTCCTGTGCTGGGTTGTTCTTTGTTATTACCTCCAATCAGCCTAATAGCACATCTTTGGGGTGTGTTACTTGTAAGTAACTCAAACAACTCCAGCGTGCCTGCCTCCACCACCTTGCTTGGCAGAGCATTCCATACCTCCACTACCCTCTGTGTGAAAAACCTCCCTCTAATATCCGTGTTATACCTCTCCCCCCTCACCCTAAGCCCGTGGCCCCTCGTACTGTGTGTCTCTAACATAGGAAATAGCTTACCACTGTTTACTCTATCTATACCTTTCATAATCTTATATACCTCTATCAGATCCCCTCTCCATTGTCGTCTTTCAAGGGAAAACAGCCCCAATTTGCTCAATCTTTCCTCATAACCCAGTCCTTCCATACCAGACAACATCCTGGTAAACTTCCTCTGCACTCTCTCCAGAGTCTCCATGTCCTTCTGGTAGTAAGGCGACCAGAACTGGACACAGTACTCCAAATGCGGCCTAACCAACGTTCTATACAACCGCAACATTAGACTCCAGCTCTTATACTCTATACCCCTTCCTATAAAAGCTAACATACCATAAGCTTTCTTCACAACCTTCTCCACTTGTACTGCCACTTTCAAAGATTTGTGCACTTGCACCCCCAAAAACAAAGCAAAGAACAACTCAGCTCGGGAAACAGGCCCAACGAGCCTGCGCCGCCATCTTAACAAAGCATTTTCCTACACCTACCTTGCCCTGTGTGTTTGCAAATGGTACCCCTATTGTAGCCAGATTCAGGGGAGAATAGTGTAGGGTCAATTTGGTACACCAATCAGCCTAAGAGCACAGTTTTGGGGTGTGGGAGGAAACCGGAGCACCCAGAAAAAACCCACGCAATCACAGGGAGAATGTGCAAACTCCCACAGACACTGGCCCAAATTCATGTATCTGAACAGCAAACAGTGATAGTCACTGAGCTGTCATGTTGCCTGTCAGATGGTCCAGTTTAAGCGTACACTAACAATGTGAAGCACTAGGCAACTCTCAAAGCAACATCCAAGAGCATCCCTCGCACGACCCACTGCGTGTATGCCCCTTGTTGGGCAACAAGGTGGACTGAATCACCTGTGAAGTAAAAGAAAAGACATCAATAAACATGCGCAATGCCTTCTGGAAATCTAAAAACACTGCATTCATCAGTTCCCCTCTGTCAACCGCACTCGTTACATCTTCATAAAAGTCCAGTAAATTTGTCAAACACGACTTCCCCTTCATGAATCCATGCTGCGTCTGCTTGATTGAACTATTCTTTCCCAGGTGTCCTGCTATTTCTTCTTTAATGATGGATTCCAGCATTTTCCCAACTATGGACGTTAAGCTAACTGACCTGTAGTTACCCACCTTTTGTCTACCTCCTTTTTTAAAGTAGTGTTACATTAGCTGTTTTCCAATCAGCTGGCACCTTCCCAAAGTCCAGCAAATTTTGATAAATTACAACTAACACTTTTGCTATTACTTCTGCCATTTCCTGGGATGTATTCCATCTGGGCCCGGGGACTTGTCTACCTTCAGTCCCATTAGCTTACCCAGCACTACCAGTTTAGTAACAGTAATCGTTTTAAGGTCCACACCCCCTACAATCCCATGACTGTCAATTTTCGGTAAGCTATTTGTGTCTTCTACCATGAAGACTGACACAAAAAACTTGTTTAAGGCCTCGTTTCCCATTATTAAATCCCTCTTCTCGTCTTCTAAGGGTCCAACGTTTACTTTAGCCACTCTTTTCCTTTTTATATATTTGTAAAAACTTTTACTATCAGTTTTTATATTTTGTGCTAGTTTAGTTTCATAATCTATCTTTCCTTTATCGCTTTCTTAGTAGTTCTTTGTTGTTTTTAAAGCTTTCCCAATCTTCTAGTTCCCCACTAGTTTTGGCCACTCTGCGTGCATTGGTTTATTTCCTCAGTTATCCATGGCTGGTTATCCCTTTTCTTACATTCCTTCTTTATCACCAGAATATATTTTTGCTGAGTACTGAGAAAAATCTCCTTAAAAATCCTCCACTGTTCCTCAGCTGTCCTACCAACTAGTCTGCGCTCCCAGTCTACATTAGCCAATTCTGCTCTCATCCCATTGTACTCCCCTCTGTTCAAGCAAAGGACACTGGTTTGGGACTCTACTTTCTCACGCTCCATCCATATTAGAAATTCAGCCATATTGTGATCACTCATTCCAAGAGGATCCCTTATAGATCTACCCTACCTCCTTTTCCTTCCTGTCTATCCTTCCGAAATGTCTGATACCCCTGGATATTCAGTTCCCAGTCCTGGTCACCCTGCAATCACGTTTCTGTAATGGCCACTAAATCATACCCATTTGTACAGTTGATGAAGGGCCGTGGATGTCATCTGTATGGATTTCAGTAAGGCGTTTGACAAAGTCCCTCATGGCAGGTTGGTGAAAAAGGTTAAGGCTCATGGAATACAAGGATAGGTAACTACTTGGGTTGAGAACTGGCTTGGTCACAGGAGACAGAGGGTGGCAGTGGAAGGGTCTTTTTCTAGAGTATAGAGTATATTGAGTATAGAAACACAGAGGGACCTAGGTGTGCAAGTTCAGAAGTCCTTGATGGTGGTAGCACAGGTGGAGAAGGTGGTGAAGAAAGCATATGGTATGCTTGCCTTTATAGGAAGGGGTATAGAGTATAAAAGCTGGCATCTGATGTTGCAGTTGTATATAACATTGGTTAGACCACATTTAGAGTACTGCGTCTACTTCTGGTCGCCACACTACCAGAAGAACGTGGAGGCCTTAGACAGAGTGCAGAGGAGGCGTACCAGGATGCTGCCTGGTATGGAGAGTCTCAGCTATGAGAGATTGGGCAAATTGGGGTTGTTCTCCCTGGAAAGATGGAGAACGAGGGGAGACCTAATAGAGGTGTATAAGACTATGAAGGGTATAGATAGAGTGAACAGTGGGAAGCTTTTTCCCCAGGTTGGAGGCGAAGATCACGAGGGGTCACAGGCTCAAGGTGAGAGGGGCGAGGTATAACTGATGTTAGAGGGATTTTTTTTATTACACAGAGGGTTGTGGGGGCCTGGAATGCACTGCCAATTAGGGTGGTGGAGGCAGACACGCTAGGGTTGTCTAAGACTTACCTGGAAAAGCACGAGCAGACTGGAGATGGAGGGATACAAAAGAATGTTCTAGTTGAAGATCAAGAGTCTCAGGATGTTCCTGGGAATTAACAGATTCCTATCAGCCATCCAACAAATTTTAAGGCTCACCTTGTCACTTACGTTGGAGCTATTGGGGATCTTCCATTAATGTCTGTGTAGCCTGTTGTACGTCTCTTTATGTTTATTGATGTCTCCTTTTACATCCACAGGCGATTTGGTCCACCTTGTTGGCCAACAAGGGGCATACACGCAGTGGGTCGTGCAAGGGTTGCTCTTGGATGTTGCTTCGAGAGTTGCCTAGTACTTCACGTCTGTTGGTATATGCTTAAACTGGACAAATTGACAGGCAACACGACAGCTCAGTGACTATCACTGTCCGCTCTGCAGTTACAGGGACCTGGGTCGGATCTCTGGCTTGGATCAATGTCTGTGGGAGTTTGCACATTCTCCCCGTGCTTGTGTGGGTTTTCTCCAGGTGGTCCAGTTTCCTCCCACATCTCAAAAACGTCTTTTTAGGCTGATTGGTGTTAATAAATTGTCCCTGAATTGGATCTCCCTTAATCTGGCACACATATAATTCCCTAAATTTGCACCTCCTTTATTGTGGAGTCCACTAGAGGTAGACAAAAACGTCGACGATCGACGAAAGAGTTGAATAAGGCACTCAGTGTTAAAATGGGCTGCATGGGCTTGTAGGGCCAAAGGGCTGTGCTACAAGTGCTGTGCTGTTCTTGTACTGATTTGTGCCATCAACTCATTTTCTTTGTTTCGAATGCTATGTGCATTTGGGTAAAGTGTCTTTATGCTAGCCTTTATCAGGACCCAATTTGTTAGTTCATTTTTGTGACTGCACACTCTGTCCCTACCTGTTACAAACTGGTTATCCTTCCCCAGACCATCTCCCTCCACTGCATTGACCACCTCTCTTCTCGTGCTCGTCACCTCTTTTACTGTGCCTGAGCTTAGATTCCTGCCGCCTCTCTGTCCTATTACATGGTCTGGAAACATTACTAATTGACCAGAGCCTTATTCAGTCTCAGCAGCATATCCCCGTTCTTGCATGCTAGCCCTTCAAAAATGAACGCCAACATTGAATTTGCCTTCCTAATGGACAATTGAACCTGCATGTTAACATTAAGAGTCCTCAACCAGGACTCCCAAGTCCCTTTGTGTTTCAGATTTACAAAGCCTTTCCCCATTTAGAAAATAGTCCATGTCTCTATTCCTCCTACCAAAGTGTACACCTCACACTTTCCCACATTGTAGTTGGAATACAACCCTTGTGCGTTCTCCTAGCCTATCCAAATCATTCTGCAGCCTTATCACTTTCTCAACATTACCTGTCCCTCTACATATCTTTGTTTCATTTGCAAATTTAGCGATCATGCCCTCAGTTCCATCTTCCTGATCATTAATGTATATAGTCAAAAGTTGTGGTTCCAACACTGACTCCTGTGGAACACCACCCTGGTTGCCATCCTGAAAAGTACCCCATTTATCCCCACTCTGCCTTCTGTCAGCCAAACTTCTACCCATGCCACTATCTTGCCTCTAACACCATTGGCTCTTAGCTTATTTAGCAGCCTCCTGTAAGGGATCTTGTCAAATGCTTTCCGAAAATCCAAATAAATCACATCCACTGGCTCCCCTTTGTCTAACTTTTCCACTACCTCCTCAAAGAATTCTAATAGATGTGTCAGACAGGACCTCCTTTTGATGAAGCTGTGCTGACTCATAAGAACATAAGAAATAGGAGCAGGAGTAGGCCATCTAGCCCTTCGAGCCTGCCCCGCCATTCAATAAGATCATGGCTGATCTGTCGCTGCTCAGTTCCACTTTCCCGCCCTCTCCCCATAACCCTTAATCCCCTCTCTTATCAAAAACCCATCAACCCGCGTCTTAAAAATATTTAGCGAGGCAGCCTCCACCACTTCAATTCCAGAGATTCACCACCCTTTGAGTGAAGAAGTTCCTCCTCAACTCCGTTCTAAACCGTCCCCCTTTTATCTTGAGGCTGTGCCCACTAGTCCTACTGTCTTTTTTGAGCGGGAAGAGTCTCTCCACCTCTATCCTATCCATCCCATTCATCATCTTATATGTGTCAATGAGATCTCCCCTCATTCTTCTAAACTCTAACGAGTACAAGCCCAGTTTATTCAGCCTCTCCTCATAGCTCAACCCCCTCAACTCTGGTATCAGCCTAGTAAACCTCCTCTGCACTCCCTCCAAGGCCAAAATATCTTTGCGCAGGTGCGGCGCCCAAAACTGCACACAATACTCCAGCTGCGGCCTCACCAATGCCCTATACAGCTGCAGCAAGACCTCCCTACTTTTATATTCAATCCCCCTCGCTATGAAGGCCAGCATCCCATTCGCCTTCCTGACCACCTGCTGCACTCAGCTCTATTTTACCATGCATTTTGAAGTACTTCACAATTTCGTCCTTAATAATGGACTCCACGATCTTACCCACAACCTAGGTCCAGCTAACTGACCTATAATTTCCCAGCTTCTGCCTCCCTCCTTTTTTAAACAGCGGTGTTACATTAGCGACTTTCTAGTCTTTTTGGATCTTCCCTAACTCCATTGATTCCTGAAAGACCACCACCAATGCCTCCACAATCTCCTCAGCCATCTTCTTCTGAACCCTGGAGTATAGTCTGGTCCAGGTGATTTATCCACCTTCAGACCTTTCAGCTTCCCTAGCACCATCTCTTTGGTGTTGGCTACTACATTTACCTCTGCCTCCTGACTCTCAAAGTTCTAGCATTTTACTGGTGTCTTTTCCATGAAGACTGATACAAAGTACCTATTCAGTTCCTCTGCCATTTCTTTGTCCCCCATTATTACTACTTCTGCCTCATTTTCCAGCAATCCAATGTCCATACTTGGTTCTCTCTTACCTTTTATATGCCTAAAAAAAACCTCTTGCAATCTTCTTTTATATTACTAGCTAGCTTACCCTCATGTTTCATCTTCTCCATTCTTTTGTTAATTGTCCTCTGCTTGCTTTTAAAGGCTTCCCAATCCTCTGGCTTCCCATTATTCCTCACCTCACGGTATGCTCATCAGGATCAGCCAGCCAAGAAGACAGTGGTACAACACACAGATTAAAATTTCCCTGCCTATTTCCTCATCATTGGTGACAGTGATTCATACCAAATAGAGAATTCCCTCCCCCCAGAAAGAGGACAGGCCCTCCATATTTTGATGATTTAGCCTTGGGGGTGGGGCAGGGATTATGGGACTAATTAAGAAAGTCCAAAAAATATTTCATTATTGATTATCAAATAATTTAACCAGTTGAAGTTGAAATAAAAATAAATCAGAAATTGAATTCTTTAATCAAACTTTCAATACAGATGGGGGGAGGCAAAAAAAGCAAAACATCTGCCCTAAAGTCCATTAATCACATTATGATTAGAATGAAGTGGTTTAAAATCAGTTTATTTTCTTACAGAACTTCACTTTTCACAGTCTCCAAATCAATGGTTAAAATATATAGCTGGTTACCGAAAAGCATACTCTACTAGATCATTGTACATCTGAAGAACTGGTATAACTGTAATAAGTCAATTTTCATCCAAGACCACCTCAGCATTACAGCATTCTTGTACTTTTTTGTAATATTTGCATTGACTTCCTTCGTCAGGATAAATGCTAGTTATTTGTCAATTTAACTCTTGGTATTGAATTCACTTTAAAATTTCCTTTTTTAAAATATATTAACGTAGAAATAGTCTATTATTTACTGTGTTAAATCAGAACGTAATTGCTCCATTAATGCCAAGTTCATAAATGGGATATTAAGTAGGCTAAAGTAAAATCCAGATATTGTAAATGTTTCCTTTCACAGAACCTAAAAACAAGCTTTTCATTGGATACGCATTAAAACTTATAACAAAGATAATAAAATTGTAACTTGGTACATTATAAAAACCTCAGTCTTCCTTGATTATCCCCTTTTCTGAAAGCTTTGTGATAAAAATATTAAGCGTCAACATTGTGATGCATTCAAGGGTCGACCAGTCTTTCCCATGCTAATTCAATTTTGTAGAGGAAAGTCAGTTATGATTGACTAAAAACAGACTTTGTAATCAATTGTTTTAAGAAGTTTGTTAGTTTAGGTTTACCTGCATGTATGCATTGGCGAAGAGTGAGAAGAAAAAGTGCAAGACTATAAAAAAGGTTGAAATGCTGTGACAAGAAGAAGAATTGTTAGTGACAAAACATTTAGTACACAGTCTAATCTCTGATGTTATGAAGAATGATTATACAAATAATATATAACACAAACTCAGGAAAGGTCAACTGCTATAAATATTGCACTGTCTCATCCTGTTCCTGTCACATGTAGATTTTATTAGGATATTTCTCCATGCCAAAACTATAAAATACTGACATATTCAACATGCTACAGTACAAGAAATGTGACCAGAAAGGAGCTGGAATAGTGATGACCCAAGAAAGAATTCTTCTGCGTGGTGTGTGAATACATTGTAGCTCTTCTAAAGCTTTAGGAATCTCATCCAGTGGAGAAGGGAACAGGCAGCAGAACAACTAGATAAAGAAGCTACAGAGGAAAATTAAAAGAAAATTTCAGTTAAACAGGTAGCAGGTAAAAGGAGGGAAAAAAAAAGGGGAACAGAACCGAATGAACAAACACGAGTACTTGAGATGGATCTGGGAGTGTTATGCACCAGTGCAATATCTTGAAGGAAAGACAAGATTAGGAAATTAATATAATTGACAACTCGCCCTCCTACTGAAGATTCTTAAAGATACTAGCCATCATTTGATAATTGTGAATTCAGATAGCACCAGCAGAATATTCATCTGCAGCAGACATCTGAGCAGAGCCCAACCCCTGTCTCCATCTGCCAACCACACTTGGATAGTGATCACGAGTAGGAATATCTGACTGATATTTCCGTTCCTGACTGATGAAGGAAAGTTGCATAACCTCTATTGCTATCCCAAATGAGATAGCAAACTCAGCCTTCAGATTTACATGGCTCGAGTATGCACTAGGCAATTCAGTTACTGGGCCACTGGAAGCTGTTTTTTTAAAAAACTGACAAGTACACAGATTTGTATTTCTCCTAATAAATTCTATTTTTTAAAATCACAAATGGGTCTCCACATTAACACTTTTCCACACTGTGAAGAAACCATCTTTCCCCAACTACAAAGGATACTGTATGATGGCACACCACTGAATATGTTGAACTTCATAAATATCCAACTTCTAGTTTCAAAACAATTAGGAGCACATGCAAGTTTGCAGAAACAATAGATTTGACAAGGCAATAATGCTTTTTGCAAGTTTGCTCAGTAAGCTGCGTACAATAAACAACTTATTGACTCAACAACAGTAAAAGGACAGATGGTAGCTTGCATTGAAAAAAAATTAAACATTTCAATAAAAAAAAATACATGTGGGCACGATGTATTTACTAAAGACGCAGGATATTCAGATTCTGGTTCCCTATCGTTAGGAGGTTATTACAATAGTGTCATGTGCACTTGTGGTTATCTTGTGTAATATTTTGATGCTACAAAAATCATTTATCACACACCTCACAGACAGGTTATACAAAACAGCCATTTGAATAACCATGCTAGCACCATTATATTTATATGTGCTATAGAATACTCAAGGGATGTGTATATAACCAATAGCTAAGTATTTTATAATACTATCAAAAAATTAACCGTTATTACTTCATGACCACCTTATAAAACCTAACAGCAAATAAACAATTAGCTAAATGCACATAATTCTAATCATGCCTTATACAAATTTGTTAGAAACATACTCAAGGATTCACTAATTCGCCCCCTCCCTCCCACCCAAATCCCGATATAAAATCACAAATAAGAAGCATAAAAAGGCATATAAATACATTTTGTTACATAGTATATGTTGTTCACATCTTAGAGCAATATAGCGATATAGAAATAACTGGTCACGGCACACATATGTATGTAATGGTGCATCTTGGAGAAAAAGCAACAAACATGTTTAGCAACAAGGTGATTACGAGGCTGCAATTCATACAAAAATGCATAGACACCAAGCTGAACTTTACAAAATTCCCAAGTGTTTACTGCATTAAAGTGGAGCACAGTCAATGCAAAAATAAATGTGACATCTTGGTGAGCAATTTATTTGGCAGAGCAGAAAACAAAGTAGGAGACAAGTGTGTAAGTGGCAGCTGGTAGAACACTTCATAGTGGTGAAATCAGACAGTAGACTGGCTGAGATGTTTTTCTGCTGGTGTTCTGAACCCTTCGCTCATCAAAATTGGTCAGTTCAGAGGCCAGAGCACAGGCAACCAATCTTTTGGGCTATATATTCATCGCCAAGAATACAAAAGTTCCAACTGCCATACTTACATGCATAGGTGAAAGAACAATCCAACTAGATTTGTGGGATATTAGTTATTCCGTGCAGAGCCAAGGATTACTGTGAAAACAAGGTAGAAAACATACAAAACAAAATAAAACTGCTGCTAGGGTAGTCAGCTAAACATGGCCCAGGAAAGATGTGCAGTTAAAAGCATTTTGTTTTGATTAACACATCCTCAAGATTACAAATTAAGGACTAATGTTAAAATTTTGCTTACCAATAAGTCAGCAATAGAAAAATTGGTACATATTGAATCTCATTGCTCCTTCATTCCCCAACACCACCCCTCCCTACCTGTTAAAACAGGAGTTATTGCTATAGTTTATTCAGCAAGGTCAGAAAAGGGTGGTGTGTGTTAATACAACTTGAGAATGATGTCCCAGGCAGTCATTTAGAGGAGCAACAGACTTGGATATTCTTCCTCTCTATGTCCCCATATAATCTCATGCAATATTTGGCTAGAAACTGCAGTGAAGGTGGTCCTACCCAATTGAGATAAGCTGAAAGATGTCATTATTGAATATGAACCGGAGCTACTGAGTTAACCAAACGCAGTACAGTTGATATTCAATGACGTATTAACATTGTAAAGCTTGTCAACATTGAAATTAAGATATACTCAGGTGAGTACATTCTCAGATGAAAATTCAAACCCAAGGTGAAACAATTTCAAGATTACTGAATATCTTTCACAATGCCAACCTGCCCCCCACCCCCGGTAAAAAATCTTCGGTCTAAAAAAGTTGTTTTTATAATTCCTATGCACTAAAACATGACAAACATCATTCAAGAGGATAGATCCAATTTGTAAAGTGTTGAACTTTCACAAGTTTTAATGTGCAAGTGTTCTAATAACAGACATACAGTTAACTGCACTGATGATTGAAATACAAATGCTGAAGGTTAAAATGTAGATTGGTGTTAAGACTGCTCGTGCACATGCCAAGGTGGGTGTCAACATCTCCCTTTCCCGAGCCATGTTTGGTTGGTAAGCAAAACTGAAGCCTGCCATAGAAAGGTTTGAAGCTGTGCAACTCTGCTGTAGTAATATCAGTCCTTGTTTAAAATAAGGAAGAGGCACTGCCAAGATGAGAGAGAGCACAGACTAATCCAGAGCAGCCACAGAAGAACAATCACCAACTTCCCCTTGGAAAGGCATCACAGGAGAATCTATCACCCTTCAATGGCATCAAAGTGTTAAAAGGAACAACTTTAACCTATGGAATCAGCACACTTTAACAGCAGAGACAGATATAACTTTAAATATCTTATTAATGATAACTGAAACATGTTTCAAGGAACTTGGAAATATGTTTCATTTTAGATGAATAGGAACAGACTTTTTTGTTTCCTAAATAGGCTGCTTCTTATGGCAGCAATAGGCAAAGCAAAAAAGTACATAGTAACCAGTAAACTAAAAATCATCTTTCAGATTTAGTTCCTGTAACACTCCTGAATGGAAGAGAGGTCGGGGAGGTAGCTACGATATCCTGATGTGCATCGCTTCTCCCCACCCACAAGGCTGACCACTTCCCTGTCCTATTATGTTAGCTTGTTTCCAAAGCACTAAAACTACACACCCCTTCTCACTGCCCACCCAGATACCAGTTTGTTTTCATTTTAAGTCGTGCCCTTTCTCCATTTCATGGAATGCTCTTGAAAGGATTTTCCTATATGAAAGATAATTGTTAATGTTTTCTGAATTTTTTTTAAGATGGATGGACATTCTGATGCCAGACACGTTACAGCTAAGCAGATGGATAGGGTGACATCCTTGAACTTGCCAGGGTTGCTTATGTGAAGCTTGCACTGCAATTAAAAAAGGGGAAAAAATAAAACACACAATTAGAAATGATACCTCATAAATAAATTCATTTGTTACATTCCAATACAGTTCCAAAAGCAATGATTAAAAACAAACTTTTTTTTATAAAAAGCTGCATTTAATTACAACTGCAAATAAGTAACTCATGCATTATAGCAAATCATAGGAGTTTCAAAAAAAATGACCACAAAGCACAGGCAGTTGGGAGATAAATTACACACCCAACCTAAATTCAATGAAGAATGGAATCATCAAATATATTGCCCCACTCATGCTACCCTCCCCAAAGTGATCTCTTAGGCCAATTAAAATAGCATTGAGGTTTGGAAACTTAAGGTACAACTATGTTCATGTAGTTTCAAGCTGGTGTTTCACAGGCCATGACATTTTAAAAGTGATCCCTTTATGTGATGAAGTTTTTCCACATTTAAACCACTTCCTTGGAGAATAAGTCACAGTCTCTCCACTGCCATTGTCCTAATCTTTTACGTGGCAGAACGCTGTTCCACAACTCAAACAGTGGAAACTCAAACCTAATCAAAGCCTAATGCTTTAAGTTGCACCTATTCCCACACTGTTCCTGGCAACACCTGTCCCTAAAGAGTACACACTATGAAAAGCAAGTTCTGCGTTTGTGGTGGTGTACAGTTAGTTGTTGGATCACTGTTCTACTGAGTTGCCCAATTAAGATTTGAACGGTTACACAGCTTGCATTAGCTATCAAGGGAATCCTGTCTAGTGATAGGTTTGGTCATAATACATGCTGTACTGTTGAACTTGAGAGTTTTTAATACTCAGTATAAAAATCCCTCAATACCTTAAGAGGAAAGCAAAGTTGCAAAGGTAATTGTTACTTAGGAAGCAAAAAAAAATGGAAACTTTGGCCCAAAATTTCCAAATGCATTTTAGTGTGTCCACATCATTTAAGTTGGAAATGCACTAGAATACAGTTCAACTACAATTTAATTGAATGGCTCGAGGAGCTAAATGGCTTATTCCTGAACATATGTTCTAAAGTTAGAAATGGGCGTTTTGAAAAGCTTGGGAAATGTACCATGCTCTCAGTTTCCAGGATCCACTTTACAGATGAACCTTCAACCAATGGGCAAGGTATTAAATGAGTACTTTGCAGCAGTATTCACCAAAGAGGATGACTTGATGGATGATGAGTCTGGGAAAGGTTGTGTAGATAGTTTGAGTCATGTTGAGATCAAAAAGGTGGTAGTACTGGGGTTTTTGAGAAACATTAAGGTAGACAAGTCCCCAGGGCCTGATGGGATATACCTCAGAATACTGAGAGGTGCCAGGGAGAAGTTTGCTGGGGCCTTGAGAGAAATCTTTGTATCCTCACTGGCTACAGGGGAAGTCATGATGTGGAGTTGCTGGCGTTGGACTGGGGTAAACACAGTAAGAAGTCTGACAACACAGGTCAAAGTCCAACAGGTTTATTTGGCAGTAAATGCCACTAGCTTTTGGAGCACTCCCACTCACCTGACAAAGGAGCAGCGGGCACTCCGAAAGCCAGTGACTTTTGCCACCAAATAAATCTGTTGGACTTTAAACTGGTGTTGTGAGACTTCTTACAAGGAAAGTCCCAGAGGATTAGAGAATAGCCACTGTTGTTCCTTTGTTTAAGAAGGGTAGCAAGAATAATCAAGGTAATTACTGGCTGGTGAACCTTACATCAGTGGTAGGGAAATTATTGGAAAGAATTATTTGAGACAGGCTTTATTCCCACTTGGAAATAAGTGGACGTATTAGTGAGGGACAACATGGTTTTGTGAAGGGGAGGTCGTGTCACGCTAATTTGATCAAGTTTTTTGAGGAAGTGACGAAGATGATTGATGAGGGTAGGGCAGTGGATGTTGTCTACATGGACTTCAGTAAGGCTTTTGACAAAGCTACTCATGGCAGACTGATGCAGAAGGTAAAGTCGCATGGAATCAGAGGTGAGCTGGCAAAGTGGATACACAAGTGGCTCGGTCAAAGAAGACAAAGGGTAGCAGTAGAACGGTGCGTTTCTGAATGGAGGGCTGTGACAAGTGGCGTTCCTCAGGGATCAATGTTGGGACCTTTGCTGTTTGTAATATAATATCTGAAGGAAAACGTAACTAGTTTGATTAGTAAGTTTGCAGACAACACAAAAGGTTGGTGGATTGCGGATAGTGATGAGGACTATCAGTGGATACAGCAGGATATAGATCAGTTGGAGACTTGGGTGGACAGATGGCAGATGGACTTTAATCTGGATAAATGTGAGGTACTGCATTTTGGATGTTCTAATACAGATAGGAAATACACAGTAAATAGCAGAACCCTTAAGAGTATTGCTAAGCAAAGGGATCTGGGTGTACAGGTACACAGGTCACTGTAAGTGGCAATGCAGGTGGAGAAGGTAATTGAGAAGGTATGCTTGCCTTCAATGGCCAGGGCATTGAGTTTAAAAATTGGCAAGTCACGTTGCAGCTTTATAGAACCTTAGTTAGGCCGTGTTTGGAATATAGTGTTCAATTCTGGTCACCACTCTACCAGAAGGATATGGAGGCTTTTGAGAGGGTACAGAAAAGATTTACCAGGATGTTGCCTGGTATGGAGGGCATTAGCTACGAAGAGGGGTTAGAGAAACTTGGTTTGTTCTCACGGGAACGACGGACGTTAAGGGGCGACCTGATAGGAGACTACTAGATTATGACAGGCATGGATAGAGTGGATAGTCCGAAGCTTTCTCCCAGGGTGGAAGAGACAATTACTAGGGGGCACAGGTTTAAGGTGTGAGGGGCAAGGTTTAAAGGAGATCTACGAGGCAGATTTTTTTTTATATACAGAGAGTGGTGGGTGCCTGGAACTCACTGCCTGGGGGGAGGTAGTGGAAGCGGATACGGTAGTGACTTTTAAGAGGGATCTTGACAAATACATGAAAAGGATAGGAATAGAGGGATATAGTCCCAGTAAGGTAGGGGGTTTTAGTTAAGTTGGGTAGCATAGTCGGTGCGGGCTCGGAGGGCCGCAGGGCCTGTTCCTGTGCTGTAATTTTCTTTATTCTACCACACATAGCATCCAGATCAGCAAGACAGCATGTCCTGCAAACTTGAAGATGTTGGAAATGTTTTGAAAACCCTTTTTCAGCCCTCTTTTAGACAGGCCACTAGAGTTATATTCTCCCCTCGCCTTGACTATGGATGGTGATAGATTTGCAATCATATTCTGATCCACCCACATTCCCTTTTTTCTGTTGAGCACGTGAGATGGTGCCCATTGAGCAAGACTACTTTGGCTGACTCAGTGGCAGAAGTTCCCAGTCCACATGTCCCAATACTGATTTCAGCCTTGTGTTTTCAGTCCCTCAGATTGTAAAGGAGGAAGTCAACAGAACCTCAGTATTCTCTGACTATAAAGCGTATTGTTCGTCTTCACAACTGATGCGTGTGTGGTGTGTGCTCAGAAATGCATGAGTTCAATGCACAACATTTAATAATTAGAGATCAATTCTTGATTATTGGAGAATTTTTTTTTAAACACAGTAGCTGGTAACGCGGGTTTCACCGCCTCACATGGGTACAATCCCATCAACACAAAAAGCACAGAGTATGTAAGTTAATAACTTGATTGGTCTTCACAGCCAAGCTAGGTTATGTTGTGGACAGACGTCCGAACACGTACTTTCAAATAGGATTCAGCAGTTAGCCAGGGAAGACCCAAAGAGAGAGCAAAGAAGAGCCAGGGGAAGACATGAGAAGTTTTTGGCTGGTAGGATCAAGGAAAACCCTCAAGTATTCTATAGGTATATCAGGAATAAAAGAATGACTAGGGTAAGATTAGGGCCAGTCAAGGATAGTAGTGGGAAGTTGTGCATGGAGTCCAAAAAGATAGGACAGGCGCCAAATGAATATTTTTCTTCAGTATTCACACAGGAAAAAGACAATGTTGTTGAGGAGAATACTGAGATACAAGCTATTAGACAAGATAGGATTGAGGTTCATAAGGAGATGTTAGCAATTCTGGAAAGTATGAAAATAGGTAAGTCCCCCTGGGCCGGATGGGATTTATCCTAGGATTCTCTGGGAAGCTAGGGAGGAGATTACAGAGCCTTTGGCTTTGATCTTTAGGTCATCATTGTCCACAGAAATAGTGCCAGAAGACTGGAGGATGGCAAATGTTGTCCCCTTGTTCAAGAGGGGAGTAGAGACAACCCTGGTAGTTATAGACCATGAGCCTTACTTCTGTTGTGGGCAAAGTTTTGGAAAGGATTATAAGAGGATTTATCTGGAAAGGAATAATTTGATTAGGGATAGTCAGCACGGTTTTGTGAAGTGTAGGTCGTGCCTCACCTACTTTGAGTTCTTTGAGAAGGTGACCAAAGTAGTGGATGAGGGTAAAGCAGTTGATGTGGTGTACATAGATTTCAGTAAAGCGTTTGATAAGGTTCCCCATGGTAAGCTATTACAGAAGATATGGAGGGGCATGGGATTGAGGGTGATTTAGCAGTTTGGATCAGAAATTGGCTAACTGTAAGAAGACAGAAGGTGGTGGTTGATGGGAAATGTTCATCCTGGAGTTCAGTTACTAGTAGTGTACCACAAGGATCTGATTTGGGGCCACTGCTGTTTGTCATTTTTATAAATGATGCAGGTGTAGTAAGTTACTTGATAGTGTGATTGAGCAGAGAGATCTCAGTATCCATGTACATAGATCCTTGAAAGTTGGCACCCAAGTTGATAGGGTTGTCAAGAAGGCGTACAGTGTGTTAGCTTTTATTAGTAGAGGGATTGAGTTTTGGAGCCATGAGGTCATGTTGCAGCTGTACAAAACTCCAGTGCAGCCACACTTGGAGTATTGCGTACAGTTCTAGTCGCCGCATTATAGAAAGGACGTGGAAGCATTGGAAAGGGTGCAGAGGAGATTTACCAGGATATTGCCTGGTATGGTGGGAAGGTCTTACGAGGAAAGGCTGAGGGATTTGAGGCTGTTTTTGTTAGAGAGATGAAGGTTAAGAGGTGACCTAAAACGGGCACATAAGCTTATCAGAGGATTAGATAGGGTGGACAGTGAGAGCCTTTTTCCTCAGATGGAGATGGCTAGCATGAGAGGGACACAGCTTTAAACTGAGGGGTGATAGATATAGGACAGATGTCAGAGGTAGGTTCTTTATTCAGAGTAGTAAGGGCGTGGAATGCCCAGCCTGCAACAGTAGTGGATTCACCAACATTAAGGGCATTTAAATGGTCATTGTATAAACATATGGACGATATTGGAATAGTGTAGGTTAGATGGGCTTTAAATTGGTTTAGACAGGTCGACGCAACTTTGAGGGCCGAAGGGCCTGTACTGCACTGTAATGTTTACATTCAGCAATCAAGAATGGCACATATACCCCTCTCCAGGCAGGGGATGTCAAGGTCAGCTATAGCGCTTCCACTTCTGTCCCAGATCAAATCATGGATTGATATGAGATTTAGTCAGAAAACTGCATTTCCAGCCTCAAAACCCAGAGATGCTTTCGGAATCTCTCTCAAGAGATGTCAGTCATGGTAATAAGAAACATCTTAGGAATAAGTATCAATGTCAAAAAAAAAGAAATTGGAATGGATAGCTTACAATTTAATCCCAATCCTTTGGAAATATTTTAACATTAGGGACTTTGAATTGCCTGCGAATTACTCATTTTGTCTGGAGGAGTGAAGATAAGTAGCAAATGACAGCCAGAGCTAATCGATCCTACAACTAATGGGTCAGATCTAAGCTCTGCCTCCTGCCACATCCACCTGTGAATGGTGGTGGACAATTAAACAACTATATTAGTTTATGGTCCTGCAGATTCTAACCAGCAGTCAAACAACCAAGAGCCATCTGATCAGGAACAAAAGGGATCTAAATCATTGGGCTGAGAAATAACAAATGAAATTCAATATTGAGCACAGCAAAGTGATTACTATAGCAGCAGATCAGAGAATAAACTAATTGGCAGTAGTCTACAAGATGTAGCGCAGGAACAAGATTTGGGAGTATTGTCAACAGATCACTGAAGCGTGCAGCAGCAGTAAATAGGATCTTGGGTTGTATAATGCATGAAACAGAACACAAATCACACGATGTGACAACGAGTCTATATATGACCGTGGTCAACCTGGAGCAATGCGCGCAGTTCTGGTTGCCTTAGTGTAGGAAGAATATCATAACATTGAAAAAAGATACAGTAAGATCATTTAGATTGAGACTATGAGTGCTTTTAAGAAGTAGGACCGATAGCAAAAATAACTGAACAATCGGACAGTGAACAATGCATTCTGCTTTCAACTCTGGGCTAGCCAGTTGGACTAATGTTTTTCTCTCTATATTTACACATGTTCCTAAGTTATTCATCTTGTATTAGTTTACAATCCTGTAGATTCTAACCAGTGGTGAAACACTGATTCTATCCCTGACATGGCATAACGTTAACTTATAAATGCTAGAAGCTCCATACAGGCATTATAAAACAGCTCAAATGCACTTGTTAGAAAACAAACACATATGGAACCGTGCAACAGATCATACTTAATAAGTTTGCTTAATCAATGTGCAGTGTAAGCAATACAATGATAGCGTTAGTGATTGAAAGTTATGTTAATGGTATAGACATGCAAAAGCGACACAAAGTGCTGTCCACACACCATGGAACAATATTGTGGTAAGTCGAAGCACCTGTAAAAAGTAGGTAGCTGGAGAATCACCTGTAGATAGCTGCACCCCACAACTCTTCATCTGACATTGCCCAAACTATACTAGTGATAGGAAATGGGATCTTTCCTCAGACTTTTCCCTACTGTAAACTCCATATGAAAGGAATACATTAAATTGCCAAATCTATTAGATGCCTATTCCTGCGATTGGAAAGTACACAAATTACAAAATTTATGAAGTATTGTCATTGATTATCAACATTCATAAGCCATATGCAGGAAACACGGAAATAATTCAAAACTTTCTCCTGATTTTTCCAGCCCTATGAAGTAAACACTTTAGGAGTTTGTAGGCCACATGCTTGATTGTAGTCGTAACTGAACTTCAAAAATAATTTGACATTAATAAGATATCAGCAAGTAAGCAAGAAACACTGCCTTCTTCAATTTAATAATTATGGCCGATAAGGTGAAAATCTGTCTTTACAAAACATACATCAAACATACCACCAATGGTTGAAGTTACTGAAAGAATCTATATTCAGTAATACATTTACACTGTTACTAATATAGTAATATTTCTGATGAGAAATACATTTTGTTTTGTTTATGACTGCACAAAAATGCAAGAATAGACCAGGCAGGCCTTTGAGCCGATTTCACCATTCATTTCTGATCTTGGATTTCAAGTCCACTTTTCCAGCCATTCCCCAAATCCTTCGATTCCCTGAGACACTAAAAATCTATCCATCCCAGTCTTAAAAGTAGTCAACAATGGAGCATCCACAATCTTTGGGGTAAAGAATTCCAAAGATTCACAACCCTTGGAGTGAAGTATTTTCTCTTCATCTCAGTTCTAAATAATCAGCCCCCGTACCCAGAGACTCTGCTCCCACGTTTTAGATTCCTTGAGCAGTGGAAACACTACCTTGGTGTCAACCCTTTCAAGATCCTTCAGAATCTTGAGTGTTTCAATGAAATTGCCTCTCAATCTTATAAACTCCAAAGAATATGGGCCCAATTTACTCAGCTTAATCATAGGTCAAATCCCTCATTCCAGGGCCAATCTAGTGAACTGTTACTGTACCACTGCTGATGCGAGTACATCTTTCCTTAAATATGGATATCAAAACTGCGTCCATTGGGCGCAATTTTCCCAAAAGAGTTGTCCCTGGCAGGAAAATTGGTGTGATTTCTGCTGGGTGGGTTGACATGATCCAAATCACAATCGACCCACACGTAGACATTTTTTGGAGTTCAGGGTGATTCCTGCCAAGAAAGCGATGTGCAGGACCTAAAGATGCCGGCATAGCTGGTTCCCAAGGATGCCCCAATCTCCAAACAATCCTATAGACTGCTGACTTCATGTTGCAATGGTGGGTTGGTGAATATGTGAAAATACACAAATCATGTAATGGCCCATCTCACAAGAATCTCTGGTCATAATGTGATTTGCACCTGGGCACACGGGACCAGAGAATCGCCCCCATTATTCTAGATGTGGTTTCACCAAAGCCCTGCACAACTGTACCACAACATCTTTATTCCTGTACTCCGGATTCCTTTGTAATTAAGGATGTGCCATTTGCCTTCTTTGCTAGACCTGCATGCTAACTTCCTGCACTCCCTGAGCACATTACTTTGGAAAGAAAACATTGTTTTTATCTGCAAAGTGAATAACTTCACACTTAACACATTATATTTGATCTGCAATTTTATTGCCTACTCAATTGAGCAGTGTCTATCCCTTTGCAGCCTGTGTCCTTCCTCCCCCCTCCCCATCCCCCCCCAACAGCTTACTTCTACACCTAACTTTATATTATATACATTACTCTCTCCAACTCGCTTTCTCTTCATCTATTATTAATAGATTATAAATAGCTGAGGTCCCCCACACTAATCACTGCTTCATTCCACTAGGTACAGACCGCCAAATTCAAAATGCTTCATTTATGCCCACTCTGTTTTTTTTCCCCATCACTAATTCTCTATCCATACTAATATAGCACGCCCTGACTCCATGTGCGCTTACCTTGTCTATTAACCTTTCCTGTGGCACTAAGCAAATGCCTTTTGGGAGACCCAGGTGTACTACATCTACTGGTTTGCCTTTATCTACCCTACCGTTTATCAAATAATTTGTGAAACAGAATTTCCCTTTTATGCAAACATGCTGACATGTTCTGATCATACTATATTTTTCTAAGTGCATTGTTAAAACTCCTTCAATAATGGATTCTAGCATTTTCTCAGCATCTGATGTCAGGTTTCTCTTTCTCTCCTTTCTTGAAAGTGGTGGAACAATTGCTAACTTCTAATCTTATGGGACCATTTCGAAATTTAACAAAAATGGAAATTCATGATTAGCACATTCATCTCTACAGGTATCTATTTTAGAACCCAAGGGTGTAGGCCATCAGGTCCCAGGGATCAGTCAGGTTTTAGTCTCGAGTTTCTCCAATTCTTTTTCAATGCCAATATTAATTACCTCAATATCCTTACTCTTATCAGCCCCATGGTAACGCTATCTCAGGTATGCAACTTGTGTCTTCTACTGTTAAGAAAGACACACAATATTTGTTCAATGTCCGTGCCTTCCTTTGTTGTTAGGTCAAAAAATCTGAAATTCCTTTCCTGACAGCACAATGTGTGTACCTACCCCACAAGAGCTGTAATGGGTTCAAGGAGGCGGCTCATAACCACCTTCTGAAGGGCAACTATGGATGGCCAATAAATGCTGGCCTTGCCAGTGATGTCCACATCCCATGAACAAATAAAAATAAAACTTACCCCATTCAAGTGGTTACTTCTGATGTGAGAGCCTTGGCCTCATGCATGAACAGGCCAGTCAATAATGGAATGGCAAGTCAGATTAGTCCTCACTTGACATCTACAAAGCCTGTCAGTAGTTTCCTGGCTGAGACCCGCTAACCTCTTAAGCGGATAAGAACATTAAAGGATTGAATGACAAATCTTCTTGGCTCTGTAAGGCGCAATGCCAAGCTTAAGAACTGCATTCAGTAAGCCATCTAGCAGCTTTTTGTAAGTTTCTAATGAAGAATGTAATAACATTGTGGAAACTTGGCCAATTGCATGGCACAGGTTTGTGCACAAAATAAGTTCACAATTTAATTCTAGTAGCATTCCGATTCCCCATTTGAATTTGAAATGTTAGCCACACCACTTTGGAGCAGCATCAAGCAGAGGAAAGATGTGGGACTAGTTTTACCTGGCTGTCAACAGCATACACCTGGTGGTTAGTCCAGGTCAGTTAAAACTGCAGCCAAGATCATTCACCTAGCAACTGTATTCATGTGAACAGATGCTCTATTTAGAGGTTTGTAAAAAAAACAAGCTCAGAGTGAATTTGTTCTTCAACAGAAAACAATTGTAGAAATATACCAAGTATATTTGGTATACATTTGGAGAAAAACACCTCAGGGACTGCAGGGTTTTCCACTCCGTGACCACCATTTATTAAACTGGTTTCTGATTTCAAGTAATCCAGCTGTGATCTCTGTATTTACATAACACCAAAATGTACCTATTACTACAGTTGGGTAGGTCTTCACTTTGTGCAATAGTGTAAAATGGGTGCCTGCAATTTCAGCTATTAAATCAATAAAAAAAAAATGGAGATGATGCATGACAAGTTGCTGACTTGCTACCATCTGATCTACACTATCACGCAAAAAATCAATATCTACCCTAGGATGTAGGAACTCAAACTCTTGCACAACTCTTTGCACCTAATCAGTTTCACCTCATGTTTGACCCAAAAAAAGTAATTTTCTCATAACCTATTATTGCCAAATTGCAGAAAGAATTTGATAACTGGTAGTTATCAATCCTCTTCTGAAAATGCCCATCAGCCCTGAACAAAGACCAAGGGACTAACCCAAAAAAACCATGGAATACTACACAACAAACACTTTAAAATTTCTCACATTTTTCACATGGGGTCATACAGATGAATTCAATACTAAATTTTACAAACTGCTCGAACTTAATTCTCAGTTAATAACATACACCAAAACTTTAAGATGCAAAGTTCAATCTCTCCTATGAGTTTGCTCACTTTCTAACTCTTGTTGCATTAAGATGCTCTAATTTCAGCATTTAGAAAACAGACTATTGAAGCTGTTAAACAAGAATAAAGTGGAAACAATCCATAGAATATTCAGGCCTGCCTCTTACCATACAAGGCATAGCGAACCAACACAAGAACATTTCTTAAACCGTGTATTTATGAGACCTACCTGGTAGCCAATTTTAACACATATCTAATAAATAAATATTACTATTTCTAGCCATTTGAGGTTTTGTTTTGCTCCCTTTCCTTTTGAAGATTGAAATCAGATCAGGAGAGTTCTGTAGAAAGATATAAATATATGAAAGAAGTAAAGCAGCATTTTAAATACATTGAACACTGACGTACTTCTTCTTATCCTTGTCCTTCTTGGTTGTTTGGGAAGCTTGTTGAGCCTGTGATTGAAGCAGCTGAGTTGCTGCTTTCCTCTTGTTGAATGCATTCATTTCATCCTCCAGGTCCTTCTTCTTATCTTCAAGTTTCTTCTTCTCATCTTGGTGAGTCTTCTTCAGGTGATCAAACTTCTCATGAAGCTGCGAACACATAACATACCATGCACTTCAGACACAGGCCTGCCTCATATGTACATCGAAGTGAAATGAATAGTTGTGACAAGGAAACTAGCTTGATGGATAATCATAAGCATGTAGTGTACTGTATAGACAAGTGATCCAGACATCGTGAATTCAAATCTCACCATGGCAAGTTGTGAAACTAAAGTCAATATCATATGCAAATTAATAAAAGCAAATTACTACGGATGCTGGAATCTGAAACCGAAACAGAAAATGCTGGAAAATCTCAGCAGGTCTGGCAGCAACTGGAAGTTTCAAGTCTAGATGATCCTTTGCCAAAACTAAAAGGCATAGAAAGTGGGAGATATTTATACTGCAGGGGAGGAAATGAAAGAAATATGAGTCGTAGCCACAGAAACCAAGGAAAAAGGCTACTAACAGCTGTCCAAAGAGAGAATAAAGGGTGTAAATGGCCAAATGGGGTGGAGGGGGAATGGTTCAGAAGTTTTCTCTTTGCAAATTGTGGGCTACCACTAGAAAGAAAATGGAGCAGGATAAACAAATTTTCACGAGAAGGATTGTAAAAGGAAATCTCCCACCACTACATATCCACAACTCCAGTCCCTCACGGTGTGGTTGTTTTTTAATCCCCTCCCTTTGAGCTCAGGGTAACATTGAACGGTTAATAAATGTAACCTTGCCAGATTTATACACATTCCAAGACAAAAGGCCTCGCTATACTACACATTTGCTTTTTAAAAAAAGGGTTTCTCTTTTTCACTCCTGAAAGAGGCATGTCATGTTAAAGCATGATCTCTTAGGCATCAGTTCATCCAAGCAAACACAAGAATACAACACAAGAAATAGAAGAGTAGGCCATCAGGCTCTTCAAGCCTGCCCTGCCATTCAACACGATCATGGCTGATCCATGCTGGCCTCAACTCCTTTTTGGTGCCTTTTCCCCTTTAACCTCCTATTCCTCCATCTATCAAATACTTACCCGCCTCCACTTCAAGTATTTCTAATGATCCAGCCCCCACCACCCTTTGAAACAGAGAATTCCAGAGATTCACCACCCTCTGTGAGAAGAAATTACTACATACCTCAGTTTTAAATGACCAGCCCTTTACCTTGTAGTTATGTCCCCTGGTTTGTGATTCTCCCACTAGTGAAAACATCTCACCATCTACCCTATCAAGCCCTCTCAGGATCTTATATTTTTGAATAAGGTCATTTCTCACTCTTCTAAACTCCAAGGAACACAGGCCCAGACTATTCAGTCTCTCTTGATAGGACAACCCTCTCTTCCCAAGAATTAGTGTGGTAGATCTCCTTTGAACTGCCTCCAACGTTACTATATCATTTTTAGGTAAGGGGGACCAAAACGCTGTACAATTGCAACAGAAACTCCCTATTTTTAAACTCCAACCCCTTTCTGTGCAAGGCCAGGCAGCAAGTGGTATTAGGACGTTGGTGAAAGAGGCATCACATTTGAAGAACATCTAGTCTTCACATGCAATTTCCAACAGGAGATATTGGATACCTCACAGAAGAATTAACTTTGCAGTAACCTCATTACCCCAATTAAACTTGGGGAAATAGCACAAATCATGTACTTTGCTGTCCTTTGCACCAAGTCGTGACTGACTAGAAACTTCAGTGGACCATAAATACTGTGGCTAGAAGAGCAGATCTGACGCTGAGAAATAAGGTGAAGCCTGTCCACCATCTACAAGACACAAGTCAGGAGTGTGATAGAATACTCTCCACTTGCCTGGAGCAGTGCAACTCCTGCATTACACAAGAAGCTCGATACCATCCAGGATAAAAGCAGCCCACTTGATTCGCCACCTCATCCACCACCTTCATCATTCATTCCCTCCACAATCGATGTATAGTAGCAGAAGTGTGTACCGTCTACAAGATACACTGCAGAAACTCACCAAGGCTTTTTTATTAATATCTTCTAAACCTGTACCATTTGCCACCTAGAAGGACAAAGGCAGCAGCTGTATGGCAAGACCACCACCTGCATGTCCCCTCCAAGTCATACACCATCTTGAATTTGAAATATATTATTGTTCTTTCATTCTTGGATCAAAATCCTGGAACTCGCTCCCTAACTGCATCGTGAATGTACCTGCATCACACGGTGTGCATTGGTTCAAAGCAGCTCACCATCGTCAGTGTACTATTAATCACAGTGTATGGAAATTATCTTAAGGGAATTGGGGTTAAACATGCAACACTGATTGTCCTATAAATAGAAACAGCTGGAACACTTTGGGTGGAGATCTTCTGGTAGGTTAGTAGGATTGAGGAAGTTGAATCTAAAGGACTAGTCTGGATTGATTCTTCTACCACAGCCATTTGTTGTGGCTAACAATCATTGTTTCCTCAAGGGAAATTAGGGTTAGGCAATAATTGCTTCCTCGCCATGAATAAAGAAGTTAATAATCCATTTAATCATATTTGTACTTAAAATTGATATTAGAAGTGTATTAATAAATCATTCAGGTCACTGATTTGCAGCTTGGTTAATCAGTTCCTTATTGTGGAGCCAGATATTAAGCTTCTACAGACTTTGGCAATACATTGCAAAAATGCAGAATAGGTCACAACTTGAGTCTGAATATTGTGGGTAGTGGGATTTTGCCAACTCCGATTGACCCACCACCATTTCATGCTCGAATGAGCGTCAAGTTGCTGCAGGTGGGATCTCTGCCCCTCACTGGCAAGAAAGTCTCACCTTAGAGAGCTGCCGGCAAAATGACTGGCCAGCAGCTCTCTAGTTCCGGCAGCCGACAGAAGGAAAATACTTCAATATGCCAAAGCCAAAGCCCTGGGGCTGGACGACAAGGTAGGTTTTGGGGGGTCCTTGGAAATATCAATTTTAACAAAGAATATTTTGTCTATAATGGGATAGGAGTTTTCAATGTTAAATGTCATCCAATACAACTGCTGTCTAAGCGTTCATGACAAAAAAGCCCATTGAGTCCAGCTACAGACTCTGGGATTCCACTCACATTAAATTTTTTTAAAAATGTTGTGTTTCAAGTTTTTCAAAGCTCCAGCTCACTAGCAGCCTTTCCCCTATTCCCCTGATGAAAGGGCAAACCCCGAAAGCTTGTGGGTTTACTATCAAATAAACTTGTTGGACTTTAACCTGGTGTTGTGAGATTTCTTTCTACTTTTCTTCTTTGCGCCACTGATGGATAAATGGTTGCGTTTGGATTCTTCAGACTGTCTGACCAGTCAACCTTTCTGGCCCACTTTTAAGCCAATCGCTGTCCCCAGCACAACATACCTCTGCCCAGCGACAAACCCCTCTAAAATGATCCAAGAACAGTGCTCCTGTAGAATTATTCCCTTCCAGGACAATATTTTGCCCCCTCCATCCACCTCCCCAAGTACAAGTTCTACCTCTTTCTCAGCTTCTTTCAGCTCAGCCTCCTTCTCTTTCACCCTCGTGACGAACATCTGTCTCATTTCTTCCTCCTTTTTCTGAAGCTCAGTCAAGAATTCATTTCTCTTTGCCTCATAGGTCTCCTGTAGGCTAAGGTAGAAAAGAGACATATAGAAACGCAACTGATATTATTTTCAACCTATGTAAACATACTCTAAATGTGCACAAACGTTTTTTCAGGAAAACTACAAAATTTTTGCTTGGCTTTGTCCCGTACTATTTAATTAAGATATAGCTTTGATCCATCATAAATATAAAAAGATCCTTTGTCACTGAATGTTAAACACCACGATTTTAAAAATACATTTAAGTATCGTACTTGAATTGCTACTGAAAACGGGTCAGACATCCGGAAGTCGAGGCCCCACTGTATCTTGAAATTATCTCCATTTAACTGAGTATGATCCAGAACCAGCACTTCTGTGCTGCAGATATTTGCAATGTGCATTTGATCTTTTCAGTACCAATTCAAGCACATTGCAAATATCTGCAGCACAAAAGTGCTGGTTCTGGATCATACTCAGTTGAATGGAGATAATTTCAAGATACAGTGGGGCCTCAACTTCCGGACGTCTGACCCATTTACAAGAGAAAAGCAAAATACTGTGGATGCTGGAATCTGAACAAAATAGAGTGCTGGAAAATCTCAGCAGGTCTGACAGCATCTGTAGAGAGAGAATAGAACCAACATTTTGAATCTGAGTCACCCTTTGTCAGAACTGGGTTCCATCCAGACATGAAATTGATCCCAGTGGATTAAAATACACACTTGAAAGATATTTTCTATCTTTTATCCGCCTCTTCAGAACAAAGCTGTAAGCTGGGATTGAGTATTAAAGGCACTGATAGTCTGAAAATATTTCACAGTTCCAGAATCTAAGTTTTGTTAAGTTATTTGACTGCAGGGGGCACCACTGTTGAATGCAATCCTGTATTTGTCCAATATTCACACCCACAAGTAATTGGAACAGTATGACCAAATAGGAATCAGGGATCAATTGTCCCCTCTCTCGCAGAGGGATTCTGAAGTCACCATAATGTCCCTATCTGAAAGGTCCTTTCTGATCTATATATGATCAGCTTGAGGCTTTTATAGAATCCCTCGAGTGCAAAAAGGGGTCATTCGGCCCATCAAGCCTGCACCAACAACAATCCAATCCAGGCCCTATCTCCATATATTTACTATACTAATCCCCCTGACATTAAGGGGCAATTTAGCATGACCAATCTACCTAACCTGCACGCCTTTGGAGTGTGGGAGGAAACCGGAGCACCTGGAGGAAACCCACGCAGACACGGGGAAAATGTGCAAACTCCACAAAGATAGTCACCCAATGCCAGAACCGAACCTATGTCCCTCGCACTGTAAGGCAGCAATGCTAACCACTGTGCCACCATGCCACCCATATCTTATTTATAAAGCTCAATAATGCACCCGTATATAACCAGATAGACCCAAAAGTTATTCACATTCAGAAACACATTTTTAATATTCACCATAATAAACCCAGGGACAGAATCAAAACATTAAAAAACATCTTTTCTACTTCCCTCTGGATTTTGATGAATCGGCATTATATAATGTATATTTTAAAAAGGAACCCTATCAACGCTTTGCTACATTTCTATATGACATCACCCTCACTGTAGTACTTTAAAACTAGCTCCGTACCTCAAATTTTAAAACTAGCTCTGTACCTGAATGGCTTGCTGTCTGGGTCTGTGTCTTTAAATCCCATTTCCTCCAGTTTGCAGCGTCTGTACAGTTCATAATGACGGGCATGTGTCTGCTCCCTCAAATCCTCCATATTTACACGAATCAGCATTTCGCGGAGCTTCACAAAGTCGCAATGGTTTTCATTTTCCACTATAAAGCGATTTATTTTTTGAAATGAGGAAATAAGAAATATGAGGGGAGAAGTCGTCATTTTTTGTCAGCAAATGTATTCTTTGAAACAAAGTTTAAAGCATATAATTTCAAGTTCCTTAATGTTTCCACAAATCAGACTGCAAGATACCTTTTAGATTATATTTGTACATTGTACTGGTTGCTATCCTGGTTTCTGGGGAAAGGAGCTGGTGAGTGGGGGGGGAATTGCAGCATTTTTTAAAACTGCACATTTGTTTAAAGATTGTGTATGTGCAACTGATGACGCCCAGTCTCAAATTACACAAGGTACTGCAGCTACTGACATATACAAGTAATACATTCTACAAAGTAATCAAGTGTAATTAAAAGAATTTCATAATTAGGCCCAAACAAACCAGCTCTCTCCCTATGTTGTTTTACAAGGAATTTTTTTTTAAATCCATATGTTTCACTGTTGCATTTTATGCTGAAAAGAATTCAGCAATTATTTGCTACCGTCCATGCACATTTTTCAGTCTTGTTTCTGATACTGGAAGATGGTCAGGATTGTTTCACTGGTACTGTGTTTAACTCACCAGAATCTAAAGTTGATCATTTGGATGTTATTCACCTCCTACTCTGTAGACTTATTACTCAGCACAAAGCATCTCAGCACTATAATTTAGTGAACTGTTTCTCAGTTCAGTACTATAATAAATAGAAGCAAATTACTGTGGATGCTGAAATCTGAAACAAACAAAAAAATGCTGGAAAATCTCAGCAGGTCTGACAGCATCTCTGGAGAGAGAAAAGAGCTGCTATGTTTTGAGTCTGGCTGGCCCTTCGTCAGAGTTCTGATGAAGGGTCATCCAGATCCAAAAACATTAGCTCAGTGCTAGAATCCAATTTGGTATGAACCCCGTAAGGTAAAGGCAAATACTGAATTCTATATGATTTCACAGGCCTTTGAGAGGTACTGCTTATATGAAATTTGTGTTAAATGTAAGTATATCTGTGTACAGGGTGCACTATATTCTTTTCAGATCATCTCACTGAATATCACAAGTTCAATGCATGTAAAGAAGAATAAAGGGGTAAAGTTGCCATAGTCCCAGATGACCATATGGTGCACTCTCCCTCAAAGCGGAGAGCCGATTGATGGCAGTTTCACTATACCTCAGTCGAGACCCAGGTTGAGAAGGTGGGCTTTTATGAATAATTTCAGCTGGTATGGGAATTGAACCCTTGCTGTTGGTGTCACTCTGCATCACTGACCAGCAGTCCAGCCAGCAAAGTTAACCAAGAAGAATGGATAGGCTTTAAATACTATTTTACATCATACAAAAAGCTCAAACACAAACAAATCAAAAATTTAACATCTTCAGGTATAAAAGCTTTACTAGAACGGGAAAAAAGCTCTTTGGTTCCAGGAGTTTTTTTTTTCCCCCCAGAATAATTTTCCTGTGAAATGCAACAATATGCTCTTGGGGTGCCTGAACCACAGCCTGGTGACTGCTTTCCCTGGTGTGATTAGATGCCCAAATCAACACTTGCATTCAGCAGCAATATGTGGTAGCTGATCCAACTGAGACTGTACAGCAGTGTTCCAATAGGCTGCAGCCAAAAATCAGTTCTAAAAGCACAATGCATCAATGACATTTGTTCATTGCTGCGCATGATGACTGATCGGTTAACACAATTCGAAAGTATGATTAAGTTAAAGTGCTCTCTATCAATTATCGCAAAGAAATATATTTGGCAATTTTGCAATTGCTCTTCCTATCACGGAGCACATGAAACACAAGGAAGCCAGATTTTATTTTTAAAAGATGCATCTTCCTACTCATTCATACCCTGTACAATTCCCCAGGGATACTGCCGAGCTTTCGCCATTTTATTGCCAATCTTTATTTCTTCAGTGCTGCCAACAACGGCAAATGGAAGATGGCCCTGCAGAGAAAGGAACAAAGAGAAATAAGTTCTTCCTGCCTCAGTCTGTGACAGGCCAAAAAGGGACCAATACATTCCGTCCCTATGCTAATGCTTTTTTGACAATTCACTTTGCAAGTACAAAATCCAAAAAGGACAAAACTACAATGCCTAATTTTGAAATTTCTTTTATCTATTCTTTCATGGGATGTGGATCATTGGCTGAGCTAGCAATTATTACCCATCCCTCAAGGTGGTGGTGCTGAGCTTCCCTTTAATATTTTTAGGAAGGGTGTTCCAGGATTTATATTCAGAGACAGTTAAGGAACCGTGATAGAGTAGCGGGTGTTCCCATGCATCAGGTGCCCTTGTCCTTCTAGATGGTGGTAGAGTTTTCAGGTTTGGAAGGTGCTGTTGAAGGAATGTCAGTGAATTGCCATGAATACATCTCATAGATGGTACAGGTTCCTTCCAATGTATGTCATTGGTGGGGAGTTGGGTGCCAATCAAGTGGACTCCTTTGTTTTGGATGGTGTTGAGCTTCTTGCATGTTGTTGGGGCTGTACTTTTCCGGGCAAGTGGAGGGGGCTCCATCACGCTCCTGACTTGTGCTTTGCAGATTGTGGACAGACTTTGAGGAGTCTTGCCAAAGAACTCCAAATCTCTGTCCTGCTATTATACCCACAGTAGTTATTCAGTTCAGTTTCTGGTCAATGGTCACCCTTAGGATGTCGATAGTGTGATATTCAGTGATGATAATGCCACTGAATGCCAAGGAGATGTGAATCCATGCTTTCTTGTCTTCTGCAGTGTAGGGATTCTAACCAGAGCCATCTCTCTTTGTGCTAGGTATGACTCTAACTAGTAAAGAGTTTTCCCCCAGATTTGCACTAAATACAACTCTGCTTGGGTTCATTGATGCCACACTATCAAACGCCATGTCATTGTCAAGCGTGTTCACTCTCATTACACTCTTGTCCATATTTGTCCAAGGCTGCAATGGGGTCAGAAGTTAAGGGGCCCTGAAAGAACCCAAACTAAGTGTCAATGAGAAGATTATTGCTGAGTAAGTGCAGTTGAAAGCACTGTTAATGACACCTTCTGCCACTTTGCTTGATAAGAGTGTAAACCAATGGAGCTGTAATTGCCAGAGTTGGATTTGTCCTGCTGTTTGTATAAGGGACATACGTGGACAGTTTTCCACATTGCCAGGTAAATGCCAGTGTTGTAGCTGTATGGGAACAGTTCTGCCAGGGATGCATGAGTTCTGGAGCACAAATGTTCAAACAGGACAAATCCAACTTGGAGTGAATCAAACTTGCTGTAGGCAAGGTGAGAACCTCCAAAAGGAGGCTTAAATGGACCATCCACCTGGCATTTCTCGCTGAAGATGGTTGCAAATGTTTCAACTTTGTCTTTTGCATTGAAATGTTGGCTCCCCCATTCTTAAGGGATGTCGTCTCCCCCATGTAATCGTTTAATCTTCACCATTATTCACAACTGGATCTGGCAGGACTGCAGAGGTTAAATCTAATCAATTGGTTGTGGGATCGCTTAGTTCTGTTTATCACTTACTGTTTGGCATATAAATAGTCCTGCGTTGTAGCTTACTATCAAGTCACTTTTCCCAACCAGAGTACATTCTGTGCTCTTGCCACCTTCAGTGTTTCTTCAAATTGGTGTTCAACATGGAAGAGTACCGATTCATCAACTTAAAGGGGCAGGAAATGCTGTACATAATAATCAGCAGAAAGTTTCCCTTCCCATGACATCTGGGAGTCAATGGTAAGGATCCCAAGGCACTCCCTCCCAACTGTATACCAATGTGCCACTTTCTCTGGTTAGTTCTCTGTCACTCTGTTCTGCCAGTGGGACAAGGCATATCAAGGTGATGGTAGTGTGTGGGACATGGTTTGTAAGGTATGATTCCATGAATATGACTACATCAGGCTGTAGCACAGCTCTGCCAATTTTGGCACAAGCTCCCAGTTGTTACTAAGGATTTTGCAGGATTGATGGGACCGCTCGTCCCAAGGCAATCCATCCCAATGGATCAAGACAGAGAGTCGTAGAGATATACAGCATGGAAACTGGCCCTTCGGTGCAGCTTGTTTCCTAAACTGAACTAAAAGCATTTAGATGCACAAAATTAAAACGTACATTGGGTAAGGGAGGAAAGAGGGTAATATTTGACAAGTAATATCAAGACAGCAACTTTGTCATTTTGCATTACAAATTAGATGGCAAAAGATCAAGTAATTTAAATGTTAAAAAAATATATATTCCATAAGTAATTACAACCTACATTCATTGTTGAATTGATCTCAGCAACAGTTTCATCATCCGTTGGGAATTGGTAAATCTGCACACCATTACTGACTAATTCACTCATGATTTTGATCTTGAATTTATGTAGTTCACTCTTGGATATTGTGTCTGCTTTGGCAATGATGGGGATTATATTCACCTGTAAAAATAAAAATACATCAGCTCTTGTTTGATCAAAGGCCACATCCTGAATTCTATCGAATGATAAATTTATGTGTAAAGTTTTTTTAAGAAATAAAAGATACAACCTAATAAGTACGAAGTGCAGATGAATAATTTATTAAAATATAGAGTCACATTTCTGATAATGATCAGTGGCATCACAATGGATGGGTCACTCATTCTCTCTTGCACGTGTCAACACCCAGACTGATAAAGCAAGGTTTTCAATCTCTGGGAATTAAGGGAAATGGCAAGCGAATGGGAAACTGCACTCGACACAGATCAGCTCTGATATTTCTGAATGGTGCTGCTGGCTCAAGGGACCTTATGGTCTACTCCTGCTCCTTTTTCTTATGTTATTAAGCTCCCTGCCTCACCCTCAACCACCAATTCTCTCCTATTTCAGCAATCTTATTGCTGTCACAAAAGAATCATTGAATCCCTACAGTGCAGAATGAGAACTTCTGGTCCATCGAGTCTGCACCAACTCTCCAAAAGAGCATCCCATCCAGGCCCTCCACTCCATTCAATCCCCACATTTACCAAAGCTAATCCCACTTTACCTATACATCTCTGGACACTAAAGAGTAATTTGGCATGGTCAATCCACCTAACCTGCACATCTTTGGACTGTGGTAAGAAATCAGAGCACCAGAGGAAACCCACACAGAAACGGGGAGAACATGCAGACTCTGCACAGGCAGTGACCCAAGTGTAAGTCCAACCGATTTATTTGATATTCTGAACACCCATCTGGTTCACCAATGTTCTTTAGGGGAGGAAATCTGCCAGCCTTACCTGGTCCAGTCTACACGCAATTCCCCAGGTCCACATTAATGCGCCTGATCTTTAATTGCCCTCAAATGGCACAGCAAATCACTGAATCCAAAGGCAATTAGGGACTGGCAACTAATGCTGGCCTTATCAAGCAATGCCCACATTCCATGAAAGAATAAAGGAAAAAGTCTTATAATGGTGAACAAAGTTCAGAAAATAAAGTGCTGACTGGAAATAGAAGTGTCCGTATATAAAGTATTTCGTTTGGATGAGTGTTATGCAACAGTAGATGAAAGAAACATGATCAGTAGGAAAGATGCTGGTATAATCAGACATCTTCAAACTAGATTGCAGGGATAGGGCAGCACAGTGGCACGGAGCAGGGACACAGGTTCAATTCCCAGTTTGGGTCACTGTCTGTGTGGCGTCTGCGCATTCTTCCCATGTCTGTGTGGGTTTCCTCCGGATGCTCTCATTTCCACACACGGTCCAAATGATGTGCTGGTTAGGTGCACTGGTCATGCTAAATTCTCGCTCAGTATTCTAACAGGCGCCAGACTGTGGCAATTAGGGGATTTTCACAGTAACTTAACTGCAGTATTAACGTAAGCCTACTTATGACACTAATAAATAAACTAAACTTTAGTACGTTAGCTGGAGGGGATTGAGGCATGATTTATCTTGAATCCTGATGTGGAGAAGATTTCAAATGTTGATTTTAATTTTACAGAGGCAGAACGTCAACAACCATGTCTCATGATATTTAACCTTCACTGGCCAATTGTAAATTGTGTGAGATTAAAGACTTGCTGTGACACCACTGCCTGTCTGCAATAGGAACATCACCAAAGTTTCCATTGCTAGCTGGAGACTAGCAAACAATACAAAGGATTGTTTAACTATAATGCACAACTTGAAATTATTCTGGTTTCTCCACTCTGCTGCCTGTCAACAAGTAACTTGCATTTAGACAACATCTCCCACATTGTTCTCAGAGCGCAGTTAATTGACATTCAATCATTTGTCCACAAAACCACAAAGTTCCACAAATAGCAATGAGTTGAATAACCAATTAATCTCAAAAGTTCTTCAAAATTTGACAGTCTGCATCCTGTCCAAAATTAAATTATACTTGGCCACCACTCAGTCAGAGAGATATGCTTTTGGTCCATCTTTGCATCCCCAAATCTTGTCCCCACATCTTGAACCCTAGTCCATAGTTTTGACTTTCTCCACAACATCTCTGCAACCTTGTCCAATTCTCAGTCCTTGGAACTTGGTCTGCTTTATTGCTCCATCTGTTGAACTGAGATAGCTTGGTTACAATCCCTGGAACTGGCCCCACTTTCACATTCTAACTTCAAATGTTTGCAAAAAAAAAAGACATTTTGACCAATCTTTCTTCATATATATATATGGATCAGTGTTTGTTTCTTTTTGTTTTTCTCTCTGCACAGTTCTAGAAGATTTTTCCTATGTTTCATACGCTCAGGCTTTTCCCATGTTATACATGTTCAGGCAAGGACATTTAATCCTGTGAGTAAATATCCATAAGTAGAAAAGCTGAGAGGCATTCAACTGTTTTATTTACTATACGTACAGTTGATCTGGTTCCCTTAAACCAATTTCCACCCCTAACCCCCAGAAAGGTCCCTTGCTTTATTCTCCCCCAGTATTGAGTTAGTCAGTCTCAGCTGGGACAGTAGTAGAGGCACTAGCAATCACCAGAATGTTGCTGGACTTTAGTCACAGACTACAGATAACTCTTGAGATGCCACTCAACATCAGGATCACATTTGGCTTTGAATGCACAAATAATCTTTTGATGCTTACTGCCTAGCTGAGAGTGGCAGCGGGGAGGGGGGGGTGCTGTGTGTGTGTGTGTGTGTGTGTGTGTGTGTGTGTGTGTGTGTTTGTTTTTGTGTGTGTGTGTGGGGAGAGAGATACAAGCCCATGTGTAAACATACCATGCCACCTGAAAAAACAGGGAAGAACTGGAGTGAGAGTGTGAAGCTTAAACTTGGTGGGAACAATCAATAAATCCCTACATTGCAGAAGGAGGTCATTCAGTCCATCAAGCCTGGACCAACAACAATTCCAACAGGCCCTATCCCATAACCTCATGCATCCACCCTGCTAATCACCTGATACTAAGGGGGTAATTTATCATGTCTAATCAACCTAACTGTGGGTTTCCTCCCACATCTTTGGACTGTGGGAGGAAACCTACACAGATGTGACCCAAACCGGGAATCAAACCCGAGTCCCAGAGCTGTGAGGCAGCAGTGCTAACCACTGTGCTGCTCAACGAGGAACAAAAACATCAACAGCTTGCATGCAAAGCAATGCCAATAGGGGTATCTTTATTTCTACTGGTCTGACCAAATATGCAATTAAAAAGTCACGTCATTCATGCAAAGTAAGAAATTTCAGAGTGTGAATTTTCAGAATCAAGAAAAAGTTTAAGAATTAGTGGATTGCCCCAGACAGAAAAATACAACTTTCTGAACACACAAAATTCTAGGAATATAAATTTCTTGTAGTCAGGCAGGAAGGCTTAAATTTTAACATTTTAAAACCATTGACTGAAATCTCTTCCTTGTAACTCAGTAGAAAAATAAAGCTATTCACTGTACTCTTCTTGATCCATCTGTACCAATAACTTCATGCTAGCTGAGCTAGTAAATGCAACATCTAATAAAAAAGGAAGACTTGTATCATGCTTTTCATGACCACTGGACACTTTACACGCAACTGATTTGCCAGCAAACTCCCATAAGCACATTGTGACATTGATTGAAGAATAAACAGCAGCAAGGACACCCTAATTCTTTTGAAATAACATCATAGGATCTTATACACCCACCAAAACAGATAGATGGAACCTGGATTTAATGTACCATCTGAAAGACAGCTCCTCCAACAGTGCAGCACTCCCTCAGTACTGCACATCGTCAGCCTTGATTTTTGTGTCCAAGCTCTGGAGCAGGACTTGAATCTGGAGCCCTGTGATCTACAGCTGGCAGACAACATGGACACAGAGAGCAGGAAGCTCCCAAACTCCTTCCCGCCTCCCTGCCCCCTCCAGTTTCTGCTCAGTCAGCCAGTCCTCAAAAAAACAAGGAACCTACATTTTTTTGTTTTTTTTTCCCCTATAGCATCTTTTCTCATTTCAAAGATGTTCACAAATGGTGAATTGATCTTAAAAGTCCTTTAAATATTTTTGGATTAAGCCACCTACTCTGTGGATTTCTGGCTAGTTGCTCACTGCCTCCGAGTTGGGATAATCTTTATTCCTTGCCACTGAATCCTATACATTGAAGGATTTTTACAGGATCTTGAAATAATCTCTAAGACATTGCCACCCAAAGTTAACCCTATTCATTTACCATAACTAATCTACAAGAATTTGACGCTATAGCATGTTCACTTTTCCAAATTCTTGAGCACGCATAGAATCTTGCAGTTTCAAAAATACTTCCTAAATTTGACATTTGCTCTTGATCTGTATTGCATCAAACTAAGCAACACTGATTTTGAATGGGTTGAGTTCAGTTACAATGCCAGGACCCCTCTCACAAAAGATCAAACAGTTCCACACATAAAAAATGGGCATGTGGCAGAGTTAAATTGAAGACAGTTAGTGATCCTGGAACTGCACCCCAGCACCTGGAGGGAAAAACAAAGAACAAAAGGCTCTCCCTACCTAACAGGCACACTGTAGGAAGGATGTGATTGCGCTAGAGATGGTGCAGAGGTTGTTGGCTGGACTGCAGTGTTTCAGCTATGAAGAGAGTTTAAGTTTAATGTTGGTGTCACAAGTAGGCTTACATTAACACCGCAACAAAGTTGAAGTGAAAATCCGTCACAAGGTTGGTTAGGCTGGGGCTGTTTTCCTTGGAGCAGAGAAGGACCTGATTGAGGTGTACAAAATTATGAGGGACAGAAACACAGATGAATGTTTCCCCTTAGTAAAGGGGTCGATAACCAAGGGACATAGATTTAAGGTCACGGGCCAGAGATATAAAGGGGGTTTGAGGAAACGTTCTTCCAGCCAGAGGGTAATGGGAAATCTGGAACTCAGTGCCTGAAAGGGTGATAGAGACAGGAACACTAATAACATTTAAAAAGCATTTAGATGAGCACTTGAAATGGCAGCTACGGACCAAGTGCTGGAAAACGGGATTCAGAATAGAAAGGTGATGGGCCAAAGGGCCTTTTTCTATGCTGTCAAGCTCTATGACAAAAGAAAGTACAGATCGTTTTTGAACCCAGCAGTCCTTGAAGGTCCAACAACATACTGTAAACATCTGGTGACTCCTCAAAAAGAAACCATTTCTGAAGGTGGTGACAAATGCCTAATAATTCTGCAATTTTGTTTCTATCGTTGCAGATTCACGTTTTGGGATTAGCTACTGTTACACTAACAAGAATGATACTTACAGTTTGAGTGACATCACACCCAAACGGTAATATCTTGATTATCCTGAACACGCTAAATTCACTATTTTCATCGATTCAAGAGCGGGATTGATGGATTTATCACTTCATCCTTTTTGCGCCACTGAACTAACTCCTAATCTTCACCAAAAGAAACATCTTTCCCCTGAACCCACACAGGCACTGCTCTGAAATTTGCAGTTCAATTGCCAGGATTGCAGATCAAGCTACAAAAGAACCAGCTAGTGCCCAACTTCCAGTCAGCTCAAACTGTGGAGTAACCAGGTTTGAGAGCTGTTTGTGACATGCGATATATACAGAGTAAACTAATTTATCTGACACATTTCAAATACAAGCTTCTAGGAAACAATCTTTCATTTTGGACAGATAAATATTGCACTAAACAATACTCCCATAAAAAAACGCTACTTCCTTTTAAGTAGTTATAATAGAAAACACTAGTATCTACATCCTTTTCAACAACACTTGCAAGGAATGAAGAGGAAGCATGCCAAGGAAATCAAAAGAGCATGGGATCTGCAGCAGGAAATGAACTACCCCATCACTTTGAGCAAACGTCTTAAAAACTACCTTATTTGAATTATGTTAAGTCTGAAAAACAACTCTAATTAACAAGTGGAAACTCAAGGGTAGCTGCATTTTGTGATTATCTTTTGAACAACAGCCTCTCTAGAGAGCTAACCGATTTGTCCATGAGTGGAAACATTTGTGAGCAGTTTACCACATGTGAAAGATTTTTCATCCACATCACATCAAAGCAAGTAAAACCTTCTTGTGGAGGAAGATGAAAAGGTGGAACAAGTTGCTCATAAACAGCAAGTCAAACAGAAGAAGACTAACTGATCGCAGGGAGGAATTAAAAGGACTGGAAGCATTAGGAAGAGCATTCCAGCAACAAGGCCCATGATAGGCATGATGCGGAAATGGTACAGCAAGGAAAATCTGTAATATCTCAGCAATCTGGTGTTAGAAAAGGACTTTTAAGAGTTTGCATCAATTGTAAATCAATCAAGTGTAATTTGTTTGCTAAGAAAAAAATACTGGTCCATGTGACTAGACAATCTTTGGCCCGGAGCAATACTAACAGGAAGCAAGCTAAAATAAATAGTCACTTGGCATCATCAAACCCAAGTATTGCTGGAAACAAGAGAGACATGCTGTCAAAGCTTTTCATCTTACACTCAGATGCAAAATGCCAAATTTCAGAGGGAACATCAACTTTACAGTTGGTTAAAAAGTCAGATCGGATTGGTCAAAATGTTGCCATGGTGAACGCACCAGGGTGATACTGTCCCCCCTGTTTTTATTTAATCAAAAAAGCTGCCCCTTATAATTGTACACTTTGCAATAATGTCTCCTCTCAGTCTCCTCTGCTCCAAGGAAAACAGCCTCCCCCAGTCTATCCAATCTCTCTTGATAACAAACTCTCCAGCCCAGGCAACATCCTGGTAAATCTGTTCTGCACTCTTTCCAGTGCAATCACATCCCTCCTATGATGTGGATTCCAGAACTGCACACAATACACTTGCTGTGGCCTAACCAACATTTTATATGGTTTCAGCATAACCTCCCTGCTAATAAAGGCAAGTATATCATATGTCTTCTTAGCCACTTTATCCCAGACAACTACATATGCATGTATGTGTACAAGAAGTGTTGTCACTGGAGGAATTCAAGATCCCACTTTTAGAGGAAAACATCTCTTTTGAAAACACAAGAGGCTGGTTAGAATCTAGAATGTACTGTCTGAGAGTTTTGTGGAAGCCAAATTCACTTACGGTTTTCACAAGGGAATCAGATGGATGCAACTGATGCAAAAAGATTTATCAGTTATGGGTGGGTGTGCGGGCGGAGTGGGGTGGGGTGGGCAGGGCAGGGTAGTGGGATGTGACTAGCCAAATTACTCTTTGAGAGCCAGCATGCAGGAGGGGCCAAATTGCCCTCCTCTGTGCTTCCCAATGGTCCTATAATATGGGTAGTAGGAGCTGGTGAAATGTCCAATTGGTCAGTATTGAAAGATCAGAGTGGGTCGAGTGGGTGAAGGACCTTAGATTTATATGAAGCTCAAGTAAGAAATCAAGATTTAGAAGTATAGGTGATGGACTGATTTTCTCCTACTAATGTGAAATATGCTGAAAAGATTATAATCTCACCATTATTCGCTGCACGCACTGGAGGAGTGACAGGAGATACCAACCCAAGTCAACCATGCATAATGACAAAGTCAACAAGCAGCAATGAGGAATGGAGGCATGAGGCTTTGGAAAGTTCTACTGGACTTCCAATCAGCTGGCACAGATCTATAGCATTTTTTCTCTTAAACTGTTCCTGTTTGACAGGTCTTCAGAGAGTTGCAAAGTTCTTACTAAACGATGTAGAAGTTACAGCTTCTATCACGATGACAAGAACTCTGAATATAGATAATATGAAACAAAACTTTTTTTCTTCAAAAAGCCATCATTGAGGAATAATAAAGATAGTTATGCTGAATTCAGTTGCTATTGGAGTTGGAAACAAATAGTTTTGGCAAGGATTTCTATAATAGCTCACTGAATCATATCTGTAACGTAAATGCTACACTGAGAAGAAACTCAACTTAGATTTATATGGCAGTAAATGATCCCAACATGCTCATTATCAAATAAAATTTGACAATATGGCAATGAGGCACATCAGATGATATTCAAACTAATGACTAAAAGCTTAGACAAAGAGGGAGATTTTAAAGGAGGGAGAAAAGAGGAAAGGTTTGTGGAAGGAATGCCAGGGTTTAGGACCAAGGCAGCTGACACTTTGGTTACCAATGATGAACTAACTAAATTGGGGAAGCAACAGAGACCAGAATTGAAGAAAAAAAGATAACTCAAGGGGGCTGTTGGAGGTTACAGAGAAAGGAACAAGGTCAATAGAGTTTTGGAAACACAGATGAGAAGTTTGAAAGAGAGACATTGCCAGACTCCGACAATGTAGGTCAGCAAGAGGGGATAGCTGACCAGGATGGGTATGAATTAGGATTCAGGCAGCAGAATTTTGGCTCACATTTGGGAAAAGTAGGATAGTGAAGTTAGTTAGGAGTGTATTGGAATGGTTAACCTAGCAGTAACTAAGACACAGAAGAGGTTTTCAGCAGATGAGTAGCTGATAATAAATACAAATAAATATTTAACGCCTACATATTTCTTTTTAGAAAGTACTCTAAAATGAACTTAAGTGCCCTGGATGCAGTTTACATTCCTTGTGCTAAATATTCATTCAAATGATAAACTACAGCAAATGGATGACAGGCAGTTCTTGTACATGCGACACAATTTGTTCCTGCAAACCACGTCAAAAGTTGAAATGCAATTTGGAACAGATTTCCCCACAGGAAAGGTGTTAAAAATGGGGCACTGGCTCCATCAGCAGGCATGGCAGCAACTCCACTGGCAAACTGAGACCTCATTTTCCACGGGTTTCAATGTTCGTCCTAATGCAGGACACAGGGATTGTTCTCTGTACTCAGCCGCAGGTGTGGAAGAACTCATTGTAATCATTGAGATATCGGCCAGCAGGAAAAGGCAGGATTGGGACTGGCATGGGACGGCACAATGGTTAGCACTGCTACCTCTCAGCGCCAGGGACCCAGGTTCAATTCTGGCCTTGGGTTACTGTCTGTGTGGAGTTTGCATCTTTTCCCTGTGTCTGCATGGGTTTCCTCTGGATGCCCCAGTTTCCTCCCACAATCGAAAGATGTGCAGATTAGGTGGATCGGCCATGCCAAATTTCCCCTTTGTGTCCAAATATGTGTAGGTTAGATGGATTAGCCTTGGTAAATGTGGGAGGTTATAGGGATAGGATGGGGAGAGTGCCTTGGCAAAATAGTCTATCAGAGAAATAGTGCAAATGCGATGGGTCGAATGGCCTCATCTGCAGTGCAGGGATTCTATGATCTATGAAATTGTAGCCCCAAAGACAGTTTTCTGGTTACCAATTTAAAATAGGTAGCTGAATACCCTGTATTAACCTCTAAAAAGCAACGGAAACAAGCTAGGTAATGTGGTCAAAGAGATCAGTTTAACAGTGACTTAAAAAATGTAAACAATTGCCCATACATACATTCAGAAGTGCAATCAGCATCTTGTTTAGAGATTTGACAATCTCACATTATTAAGAGGGAACAATAGTCAATTACCTTGCTATCTAATTTTTTCATCGTAACAAGATCAAGGGATTTCAGGGAGTGTCCTGTGGGTGCAATGAAGTACAGACAAGCGTGAATTCGAGAGTCAGGATAGTTGTAGAACGAACGTCTGATTTTCAACTCTTCCTGGAGGTAGGCTTCAAACTGTGCATCAATGTATTCAACAATCGGCTTGTAGCTGGAACGCAAACAAGGGCTATGTTATTTAGAAGCATATGAAAAAATTCATGAAGTAAAATATAGGCATTACCTGGATAATTAACCAAATCAAACATACAAACTGGCTTAAGTCAAATTGAAGGAACTGTCTGCGGCTTTTATTTAGAAAAAAAGCTAAAACCCAACTTAATTGGAGCAATTGCAAGATGGGGAACCGCCAGTGAGAGGTGGGGGAGGACGAGGACGAGGACGAGGACCCATCAACAAGAGGGAGGACAAGTGAGCAACAGGAGGAGAAAAGGCAAGTGAAAGAGGAGGAACAGTGAATGACAAGGAAATGATTAGCAAGTGAATGGGGTTAACAAGAGAGACAGGATAGGTAGTGAGTGAGAAGGATAATGAGATAAGAGGGGTGGTGGAGATAGCAAGAGAAGTAGAGATAATAGAAAGAGAGATGGGGAATTAGTCAGAGCACAAGAGAGGGGGAGAAAAGCAATTGAGAAAGGATGGATAGTGAGTGAGAAAGAGGGGATTGAGAGAGAAGGTTGGCATGAGACAGAAAGAGGCAGAGAGCCTAAGGGATATAGTGAAAGGGGAGGTAGGTTAATGAGAGAGGGAATGAAGGCAAAAGAGAGAAAAACAGAAAAAAAGTGCGAGAAAGGGTAAATGGCAAGTCAGAGACAGAGAAAAGGGAAATGTTCCAGACACAAGAGTCCTACTATTGGCTTCATTCCAGATTACTATCTAGTGACAACTGTGGAAAGTTTTGATTTGTAAACATCTGATGATTTGAAACCACTGTTCATCAGGATACTCACGACAGTAATTGTGTGTTTGTGAATTTATGAGTAAGGCACCGGAAGAGCGTCACCATCATTGAACTACAACATAGAATTTTAATGCTGCATTTCTAATAAAAATTGTTATAGAAAAAAAAAACTTACCTGTCTTCCTTGTTTATCTGGTCTCCAAATCCTACTGTATCTACAATGGTCAGCTTTAGTCTGACGTTACTCTCTTGCAGTTCATAGCTGCTTGATTTTAACCGGACACCAGGTTCGGTGTGGGATGCTTGTGTATTTTCAAATTTAGTGTTGAACAACGTGTCCATTAACGTTGATTTACCAATACCAGTTTCACCTAAAATATTAAATTAAAACAAATGCTTTTCAATTCATGTTTTACTCTTGGACTAATCTGTGAAATAGTAAAGCAGAAGTATATTTAGGGATTTTAACAAACTATGCACAAAAGATAACAGTGACTGAACCAATCTAAGATTCACAGCTGATTTTTACTTAAAACAAGGTAATCAATGGTCATATAAAAAGACAAAACAATTTTTTTTTTAAATTCTTTGTGGAAGAGGGGTATCGCTGACCGAGCAACATTTATTGCACACCCTTAGTTGCCAACCACATTACTGTGGCTCTGGAGTCACATGCAGGCCAGACCGGTAAGATTTCCTTCCTAAAATATTTGTGTGAATCAGATGGGTTTTTCCAACAATCGACAGTGGTTTTGGAGTCATCAGTAGATTCTTAATTCCAGGTTTTTTTTTATTGATTTCAAATTCCACCAAATGCCATGTTGGGATTAGAACCCAGGTCCCCAAACATTAGCTGAGTTTCTGGATTATTAGTTTGGTGATAATACCACTAGGTCATTGTCCCTTCTCAGATTAATGCTTGATGCAATCATTAAACGTCTCAGTTCTAAACACTCTAGTCCTTCTCCAAGATACTTGAATCAAGCAGAAGGCAAATGAAAATATAAGAAACAGGAGCAGGAATTATCCACGCAGCTCTTCATGCCAGCTCCAACAATTTAAAAGGGCTGGTCTTACCTGAACTCCCCGCAATATTCCCATATTCTAATTTTATTAGCATCCAAACACCTATCAATCTTGTCTTGGATACATCCATCAACTGAGCTTCCACAGCCCACTGGGGTAGAGAATTCCAAAGATTCACAATCCCCCTAAATGAAGGGATTTCTCCTCATCTTAGTCCAAAATGCCCCCCATTTTCCAATGCTGACACCACTAGCTCTAGACTCATCAGCCAAGGGGAAGTCCCTCAAAAATGTCACATGTTTCAATGAGATCATCTCTTATTTTCCTAAATTCTATAAGCCCAGTCTAATAGATCTATCCCATCGTTCCAGGAATTAGTCTCATGAACCTTTATTGCACCTCCTCCAAGGTGTATTCTAATATTAGATATAATGTGGCACACTCTGTATTATGTGGGATCACAGGTCAGATAGCGCACGTCAGAGGAGACTGTAATGCTACAGGTGCCTAATAGTTGTGTTCATGTCATAAAAGTGTGTTATTGTTAAAGTTAGTTCACAGCATTAGTGTTGGTCATCCTGCATCATAAAACAAGGCACAAGGCTAGAGCATCTTCCTCAGGTAAAGACACCAAAACTACACACAAATGTTCCAGGTTCGGTCTCACAAAGGCCCTATAATGTTTGCAGTGAGACTTCTTTATTCTTGTACCCCATTCTTTCTGTGATAGGGAATAATATAACATCCACTTTCCAAATTTCTGCGATTCACGTGCAAGGAAATTCAGGACACAATAAATACTGAATTTTGTCAGTCTCTCACTACTGAAAAAAATGTTCTGCGTTTTTATTTTTCCATCCAAAAATCAAAACCACAATCTATTTGCTCTTGCTCAGTTACTTGAACCTGTTTTCATTCCTTTGCAGCCTTATTTCCCATTTTGTAACAGTAAACTTGGATACATTACACTTGGTTCCTTAAGACATGGATATAGATGGAAACAACTGAGCCCCAAGTACTGACCCTTATTAGTTACAGAATGTTAACTTGAACAACGACCCATTTACTCCTACTGTTTTTGTCCATTAACCGATCCACAATCCATGCTTACATAGAACACCCAACCCAATGAGATCTCATATTTTTGTAATAATCTGTGACACCACTTCAAATTCTTTTTGGAAATAGGAAGTCCTCTATCAAAGATCTTAATAATGTACAACAGGCCCACAGCAATATGGTTGACATTTAATTGCCTTCTGAAATGACCTAGCAAGCCAGTCATCTTGAAGATACTCTCCCCATTGTATTGTGTGGCACTACCACCTTGCCACATGCGATCAATTTCAAACAGATCTAGAAACTGAAAATTGGGCATGCATACAGTGCTTATGGACCATCATTAGCAGCAGAATTCTATATAACCACATGTTACTCATGGCCTGGCATACCCTCCACACTACTGTTACCATGAAGTTTTGGGGGGGTGGGGGGAGGAGAAGCGTGAAGGATTCAACAATGGCTCAATGATGGATACAGGAGGGCATGCCAGGAGCATCACCAGAATACCAAAAAATGACACCAACCTGCAATACAGGACCACTTGCACACCAAAACAGCAGAAGCAGCACTGCATAACAGTGCTAAGCGGTCCCAAAACCAATAGATCAGAGGGGACTATATCATCATCATTCCTTCATTGCCGCTGGGTCAAAATCATACAATACCCTCCCTAACAGCACTGTGGGTGTACTAACACCACATGGACTACAGTGGCTCAGGAACGTACCATCTTCTCAAGAGCAATTAGGGATGGGCAATGAACACTGGCCTAACCAGCAATGGCCACAACTCATGAAAGAATAAAAAAGATCCAAGCTCTGCAACCCTGCTGCCACATCCAGTTGTAAATGATAGTGGACAGTTAAACAAATCAGGAGCTTCTACAAATATTCCCACCCTCAATGATGGAGGAACCCAGCACATTGGTGCAAAAGATAAGTCTGAAGCATTTGCAACTATCTTCAGCCAGAAATGCTGATTGGATGGTCCATCTCGGCCGCCTCCTGTGCTTCCCAATATTAGATGCCAGTTTCTAGCCAATTCTATTCATGTCATGTGATATCAAGAAATGGCTGAAGGCACTGGACATTGCAAATAGGCCCTGACAACATCCCAGCAATAGTTCAGATCATGTGCTCCAGAACTAGCTGCACTCGCAGCCAAGCTGTTCCAGCACTGCTGCAACACTAGAATCTACCCGGCAATGTAGAAAATTGCCCGAGTATGTCCCACCCACAAAAAGCTTTGTTTCAATTTGTGAAGGACTTTAATTGAACATGAAAGGACAATTTGCCCTGGTTGGGGATCAGTGATGTAAGGGTCAGAGTAAAATCAGAACAGAGAACAATGACAGAGGTTAGGAAAACTTCTATACGTAAGATTGTTGAAGCATAAAGCAAGCTACTTGAAGAAAGTGGATAGGTATTTGAAACGGGGGAAAATGCAAGGTTATGGGGAGAGAGAAAGGCAATGAGATTACTCTTCGCTTGCTCCAGAAAATAGCTAGAACAGAAATGATTGGCCAAAAGGCCTTGTTCTTTTTGTAAGTATGAAAGGTTTTTATTATACATGTGGGGGAAGGGGGAGGTCTGTCTAATCTTGTACAGAGAGGAGTTAGGATAAACTGAATAGCTACTAGCTTGTGATCTTGCAGTAAAACTGATTTTAATCGGCATAACATTTCGCCACTACTTTTTCCTGAAATAAAGAATCTTTTTGTTTTCTTTTTCACGCAGATTCTTTAAATTGTCACACACAAAAATGGTGGAAATAGATGAATATTACAAAACAGAGCAATCTGACAGGCTGATGCCAAACGAGAATATATTTATTGTTTTCTTACAAGGTCTTGATTGTTCCATTAATATGAATAGCATTGATTGGAGCTATCCAAGCATCTTCCTCTTTATTCCCACAGCACTTCCAGTGATTTCCCATTCAAGCTCGGAATCAATTTGCACCCCATTCCATTGAAAAATATATAGTTTAAAAAAAATACAACATACCAATTCCTCTGAGTTCCACAGTGACCTGAAACTTCCTGTGTAGGCTGTGCACAAGTTTGTCTCTGGGTTACTGTGCATGGGCAGCCAGGCACAAAAAAATATGAAGGGCCTGTGCATTTAAGCAAATTGCCCAGGAACTACAGGAAAAGAATGAGAGGGTACATCGATGAAAATGAAACACAGAGGTCAGTTCTTTGTATTGTTGGCCTACTCCTCGTCTTAAACAAGACCATTTTACTCCCACAAAAGCAACATTTGAACAAACCCCACGAGCACTACGTCAGCACATCACTGACAAAGCAACCACTGTGTGTGTGTCAAGTTCACTGAGCTTGTGATCAAATTGTGGTGCAAGGTTTCAGCAATTTGATCAAGATGATTTCCATACATCATACACCATACGAGGCTCACTTGTATTTGGAGCAATTTTGCAAGGTAATTCCTACATCCAATTTGTGAATCAAGCAGTCCAGTATTCCAAGCAATCTTCAATTCTAAAATATATTAGGCAGTAAACAAAATTCTTGACAAATGCATTGTTACAACAGACAAAAGTCGAAACATCTGCATTTTATTTTAAACACAACACGTACCACTCTGATGCATACTAAAGTAACCAAAATGAAGTCTTCTCAAATTTTATACTGGCACTCAACTTGCTGGCATTAAGTTTATTTTCTTATCAATGGAACAAAATTTTAAAACATGTTGAAGTCCAAGACAAAATGTAAACTTAATTTACCAGAGTTTTAAAATTGAAAAAAGATCCTGAAATTGAAAAATAAATTCCTAACCATGCGCAATGTTTTTAATCTTAATCTTGTGATCCCCATAGAGACCGATAACTTGTTAAAGAACAAATGAATTCCCTAACGATTGATGGAAACTTTAATTTTTTAAAGATTTTTACTGTAACAAACAAACCAAAGCAACAAAAACTAAATACTACCTAACAGGCAACTAATGCACTGAACTGAAGAAAAAGGGTATTTTCACATAACCAATGCAATAGAGACATGTCTTATAACTTATTTTGATGTTCAGCACACTTCTGGTGGATATACAGCATTACAAGGTCCAGTCCCGAGATACTCCCAGTATTCTAGCAGGCTCACTTCTACATGCTCTTCCAAATTAAATCTTCTGTCTCTTTCGGAAATCATTCCACTCTGCCCCAGTAAACAGACTTCCATCAGCAGGACACAGTTTGATGACTCCTTGCTCCTTAAATCCTCAGAAATCCCATGTGTTCTGTTGTCTTCTTTTTGAGTAAAGAACAGCTCTCACCAGCATCCTGCTTGGCTGCTAACAGAAGCACATCTCACTACTCTTCACAACAGCTGCATTGTTGCTGTGTCTCTGTATCCACAAAAGAGTTGTCTTTTGTATCAAGTTGTAAAAATTGTCACTTGATTTTTTTTTAAATAGTTTGACGTTTCCCATGACAATTAAATCATGAGCCTGTCTCCGGCAGAGGTTTGGAATTCTATTCGGAATATTCTGTTTCACTTTAAGTTAAAAGAGATAGTTTATGAAACAAAATTTTCCTTAAGAATTTTGCTCTGCAGTTCAAAGCCAAGTTGAAATAAACATTTTAAAATATGTGCATAGCTGAGAGCCTCACACCAAGTTTTTCTATTTATAGCAGATTTTACTGCCCGAGTGGTGAACTGTAAGGTTACATTTTATATTAATAGAATCTGAACATCTCAGAAAGCAGCCATTCCTGTCATGTTTGTGGTAGCTCCCGGAATGAGTAATTCACTGAGAACTACTCCCCTGGGCTCTCTCTTTTTTCCACATTCTTCCTTTTCAGATAAGAATCCAATTCCCTCTTACATTCCTGATTTAACCTGCTTCCACCACATTCTCAGGCAGTGCATTCCAGATTCTGATCATTTGCTGTGTGAAAAGTTCTCTCATGTTGCCACTATTTGCTTTACCAATGAACCTATATCTGAGTCTTCTGCCTCTTAATACTCCCTACCTATTCTCTCCAGACCCCTCATGATCTTGAATATCTCTTTCAAATCTCTTCTCAACCATTCCTCCTTCAAAGGAAAGTTATAACTTCTCGAAAGTATCTCCATGAATGCAGTTCCTCATCCCTGGAACCACTCATGAATCTTTTATTCTCTCTCTCTCTAATGCCTTCACATAATTCCCAATGGGCAATGAATGCTGGCCAGCCAGTGATATCCATTACCTACAAATGAATAAAAACAATTGTGGCATCCAGGACTGGATGCAATTCTCTAGTTGTGGATGAACCAGTGTTTCATACAGGTTTAGCTTCACTCCGTAGGCCTAACTTTTCAGAATGGTGAGTGCTCAGCACACACCATCCTGAGAGTCAATGGAGAATTCACTCCTCGTGCCTCAAAACAGGCCGACTGCCATTTTATGCTCAATACAGCACTGATTAGCAGCAGGCAGGACTTTTGTCCACCCTTGGATGGAAGAGCAGGGGTCCCTGGGGAACTCTACTACAAACATCCCTCCAGTTTGAAAAGCACCCATTAACCACCACTGACTTTTGTCACTCAGCCAATCTAATATCCATGTTCCTATTGTCTCTTTCACTCCATGGGTGCAAGTTTGCTCACAAGTTTATTGTATGACACTTTATCAGATGTTTTCTAGAAGTCCATATACACCATATCAACACCATCACTCGGCAACCCTCTGTAACCTCGTCAAAAGACTCAAAACATTAGTTAAACACGTTTTGTCCTTAACAAATCCATGCTGCCTTTCCTTGACTAACTCGCATTCGCCCAAATGATTTTGTCCAGAATTAATAGGGTGGGATTTTCCATCCCACCCAATTAGGAAACAGAGTGGGTGGGATGGAAAATTTGATGGACCAGCAAAAGGTGCTTTGACATTGGGTGAGAATTTCTAGTCCCACAGTGGATGGGGCCGGAAAACCCCACCCAATCGGTTCTATAAACTTCACCACTGAGGTTAAGCTGACTGGCCTGCAGTTACTCAGCTTATCTTTACACCGATTCTTTTGAACAAGGGTGTAACATTTGCAATTCGCCAGTCCTCTGGCACCATCTGAGTCCAAGGGAGACTGGAACGTTCTGGCCAATGCCTTTGCAATTTCAATTCTGGTTCCTGGTCTCTTATCAGCTTTTAAGTACCGACAGCCTATCCAATACTTTCTCCTGACCAATATTAAAAACACAAAGCTAAAAATTAAATTTGTTTCTAAAGAAAACATCACCCAGAGTAAGTTACTTGGTAGATAGGGAGCCATTGCTATCTACCAATAGTTCTGTTTTTAGGTTAGTCTATTGACAGGAAAATATACAACTTCTCTTGTGTCTTGTACAACAAGTATAAACCACTTACTAGAATTCTAAAGAAAGAGTTCCAAGACAAAAATGTGAACAATAAGTTTGCTATGCTCCTGGTCCTGGGTGGGACATAAGGCTGCAAATAAATAATAGTGTAACCAAAAATATTGCATCACCAACAACATTGACAATATTCTCCATCATGCTTCCAATATTCATATCTCAAAGTAGTGATTGTTTCAGAAATGGTCATTTTTAAATGCACATCAAGCTAATTAAAATATTTACTGAAAAAGTTTTTTGAACCAAATTGTCAATGGAGTTCAAAAATTCCAATTTCTTCTGAATACAAAAGGACAAAATAAAATTTTGGATTTTTCTGCATGTTTTATTGTTCAACAAGCTTAAAATTTAATCCTTGTATAAACTCTGGCAAAAGAAAATTCCACCATGGACAATTGTCATTCAGGATAAATGTAATAGAGCAGCTAACAGTTGTGTTGATGCATTATACAGCAATTTATGACTCTATTTCCATCATCTCAAATGGATCAATTACTGTGTTTGGAGAAAGAGGATCACTCTGCAACAACAGAGGGTAGAATCAACCTTGCCTGCCCTTGAATATATACTGGTTACTGAGCAGCACTGGCAGATGTCAGGGAGCAGGTTTAGTTCAACCAGGAGAATTCTTTTTTTTTTAAAGCCACTTTTTATAAAATGAGAAAGGAGTCTCATACTTGAATAACTTACTTTCACCTGCAGGATCACATGGAAGTTTGATATTTGCTTAAATACAAGCTTGCAGTGTTTCCAATGCTAATTAGTAATTTCTACACACGAATTTCAAACTGCTTCATGCAGAGCAAAACAAGTGACGTGGTTGGCTTCAGGCCATTTTTCACTCTCTACTGAGCTCTCGTGATTATGAATAAACTAAACTCAGTGAGAATACTGTTTTTTCTAGGCCACCAGGGTCCATGTGATGCTCCGCAGACAACGCGTTACTAATGGACAAAAACAGGAGTCCAAGAATGTAAAACATTCTCTGTTTTTTCCAACAGGACATACCTCCTAACAGAAACCTACACACAGGCTGGGTGAAATAGCCTCTGGAACAGCTTTAATATACAAGCTTAGGACCAGTTTGCATTCAACAATTTATGAACTCAGTAAAAGTTATGAAGTGTTGTGTTCAAGTATGCAAAATGTCATTTTTCAAAATATTTTAATCTTCAGAATCCAGTAAAACTAAGTGGTTCAAATTCTGTGCTCCATGCTGTAACATGTCAATAATTGAGTTGTTTTGTCTGCGGAATCCCTTTTCAGAAACCCAAATTATTTTGCAACTAATGTACTGATTTAAATACTTTTAACTGCCGATTCAGAATCATCCATATGGAAATGGGCAATTATTTAATAGTCTGTTACATATATTTTCTTTAAAACTTCACTGCACCACAGTAAAAGAAAGAGAAAGGAATGTACAAGGAATTGTCAAAGAGAAAGTTGGCAATCTCACGTGCAGCTAATAGCGGCGATCTCTCTCCTGCTTTGTAATACTGGAGGTGGAGGGACAAAGAAACAATGAAAATTAAGCACTTTAATAGATTATATAGTCTATCCAGCTGCATGTTTAAATTGGCAATTCACTACACATTGGGTTCACCAGCTGAAAATCGAGCGAGAGAAGCTGGCCGCAACTGAACAGATTGCTGCTTTACTGAGAATGGTTCTACACTAAGCCGTGTAAAGTAGGTCATTCCTAATGCAATTCATTCACAGGAAAATAGCCATTCCCTTGATTATTATTCCATGTACTTTTCATCCCTTCTTTCTTTTTTCCTGACTCCCTAATTATATGTAACAGTTATTCATTTAAAAAAAAAGATTTTTGACAAAATGATCTGAGAATTTGGCTCCTGATGCTAAGGCTGCAAGAATTGTCCAACCCTGGGTTCTCTTTTAGCAGTGGTAGGCTGCCTGCTTAAACTGCTGCAGTACTTTTGGTAACAGTGCTCTCACAGTAGGATCAGGTAAGGAATCCCAAGACTGTGACCTGTTATATATTACTATATTCATATTGAAACAGATGTTGATATTCATTTGACTTTATTTGGCCAAGTCAGATATCCAGACCAACTCTTCCAGTGTAACAGTGTGGATGTAGAATCACAATGTTTCCAGCACAGAAGGATTGCATTCAGCAGTCGTCTTCATGCTGGCCCTTTGCAAGGATAACTCAACTCAGTCCCATTTCCCTGTCGCCCAGCAAATTCTCCCTTTTCAGGCTCTTAGCAATTTCTCATTTGAAAGCCACTCTTGAACCTGCCTTGATCACATTTTTAAGCAGTGCTTTACAGATGTTAACCATTCACCACATGAAAAAGCTTTTGCTCACCTCACCATTCATCTTATAAATCAGTGTCTTCTGGTTCTCAACCCCTCTGAAAATGGGGACAGTCTCCTTCCAACCTAGACCGTTCCTGATTTTGAACACCTCTATTAAATTCTTCTTGATCTGCTTTTCTTCAAGGAGAACAGTGAGAGCTTCCCCAATTTATTCTCATTACTGGCCCCTCATCTCTGGAGCCATTCTCATACACTTTTCTCCTGCATCTTCTTCATACCCTTGCAAAAGTTTGGTACCAGGTTGAACCGATTCATCATAACTTCTTTGCTTTTGTACTCATTCTTCTATTTATGGAGCTCCAGATTTTGTATGCTGTCTTGAATATCTTTTTAAGCACTTTCTCAACCTATCCTCCTTTTTTTTCTTACCAAAATGTATCACTTTTTGCACTTAATTTAATCTGCCTTCTGTCCATATCTTATTTGTTGCCTACAAAGCGTTCAAGTTCTGTTAGAATCTGAGGTCAAAAACTTTCAAGTGCAAATTGAGAGTGCCGCCTCAGAGTCAAGATGACACTTAAAGACACATTAATATAAAAAAGACATGTATAAATAAATATAAGTATTTTAATGACCCAACTGAAAAGATTGCAACACATCAGTGACTCAGATCTTCAAATTCAATATGTCCAATTGCTTGGACTTGAAATTAGGACTTCAAATGTAGATTTTTAGCGTGTTACCATGAAGAAGTTCCAGTATAGCGGCATACAGTCAAACTTTTGACAGGTTAAAGGTGAAGAGAACTGTTGGGGTCAAGTATTTAACTGTTTGAGAGTTGTGCAATGCATTCCAAACCTTCCAAACTCCCAAAAAAATCCACAACGAAACCATTAGGCCGGAATTTTACCCTACCGCTCACCATAGGAATGGAACGTGCGGGGGTTGAACCATGGAAAGGTCTGTTGATCTCGGGTGCGATTTTATGGTTTCTGGATGAGCGAGGCTGTAAAATCCTGCCTTTAAAGTTTACAGATTACTCAGGCAGAGACAGTTATGCAGACAAGCAGCGTAGCCAAGGAGATTCCTTGAAACAAGGTTGCATTCCAGTATTTGGTGCCTGAGTTGTTTCAGGATTACTCCACAAGCTGCTTTACTTCCCTCCTAATTGGTATTTTTGCTAAACATAACAAAAAGTGCTAGGTTAGGAAGGCAAGAGATCTCATAACTAATCTAAAACAGCTCATAGAATCCCTAGATTCCCTACAGTGCAGAAGGAGGCCATTTGGCCCATTGAGTCTGTACCAACCACAATCCCACCCAGGCCCTATTTCCATAACCCCACATATTTAATCTGCTAATCCTCTGACACGAAGGGGCAATTTATTATGGCCAATCAACCTAACCTGCATATCTTTAAACTGTGGGAGGAAACTGGAGCACCCGGAGGAAACCCACACAGACACAGGGAGAATGTGCAAACTTCACACAAGTCAGTGACCAAGGACGGAATTGAACCCGGGTCACTGGCGCTGAGAGGCAGCAGCGTTAATCACTGTGCCACCATGCCGCCCAGGTTCACTAAGTAAACTGAGAAACAACAGGAGGATCTCTCAAAGTTATGACTTTTATATAAACATTTCAGATTTCAGGGATGGAAAAGATAAATAGATCAAACCATCCCGTTGCAAACACTGTGAATGTTATGGTTGACTCTGTGCCCCAGAGAGGACTGATTGTCACAGAAAGTGCCTTGTATCATCATCACTGATGACCAGTCTGTGGCATCCTCTCCACTGTTCATGCTCCTTAATGTGACATAAATCCTGAATAGTTAAGCTATCCACAACTGCCCCTTTTGATTTACGTCAGCTGGAATTTTCTGGCTGCACATGCTCAGCCACATCTCCTTTCACTGCTGCAGGCCCAGAAAATGCTGCCAGTGCGAATGGCCAGAAAATTCCAGCCCCCATCTTTCAACTTCAGAATCATTAGCCAAATACTCACAGTGACACATTGCACACACTGCTACAGAATGCCTGCAACAGACTGGTTACAATGATATTCCTGTTTTTCCACACCCAATGCCTCTCTAACAAGGTTGACACTTCAGTATAGTGCTACAGGAATGTCTCTTCATTGCGCTGTTTTCGGATATGATGCTAAACCAAGACCATGTCTGCCAAATCACAACAAACAGAATTCACAGCAGGTTAAGGATTTTCCTAGTTTCATGGACCACATTCATTCTTCAACCAGCAACACAAATACCACAAGTGGATAGTTATCTCATTTGATAGTTAGGGAATGTAAATTGAAGTTCCTTCTTTCATGCTTTCATATTGTACTCACCTACACAAAGAATATTAAAGCAAAATCCTTGCGTTGTTGACTTGTTGACTAACTGATCTGGAAGGCTGTCAAATCCAACATGACCAGCAAGATTCAAGTTTCGCAAGTCTTCACTGTGTGACTGCAAAATGAAGAAATAATAGTCACAAAATTGGTTTCTGTAAAAAGCCAATGCTTATTGCCCAATTACACCACCCTTTGATGCTGCTTCTCTTCCTAAAGATACCATTCAGTTTATGCTTCACCTCTGGGAGTGAGGGTGTACCGAGCAAACCCTTCAGCAAGTTCTTGAGGCACAATCTAATATTGTGCAGATCAATGTGAACATCCAGCAAACTAACAATTGATTTTTATCTGACGCAAAATTAAATTAACATATCATGGATAGCAAGATTGTACTTTGATATGAACATCATCTTCTGTCCTATTCTACAATAGCTTCTGCACATTAAATTGCCTAATGAGTCAGGAGATTCTAGTTCAAAGTGCATTGAAAATCTCTACATCATGTTCAAACTATGGAATAAAATAATTGCCAAGTTCTCAACACATACCTGCAATATACTACACTATGATGCAGAGACGCCTGCGTTGGACTGAGGTAAGCACAGTAAGAAGTCTCACAACACCTGGTTAAAGTCCAATAGGTTTAATTGGCAGCATTAGCTTTCGGAATCTCATGAGCCTGAGACTCCGAAAGCTTGTGCTGCCAAATAAACCTGTTGGACTTTAACCTGATGTTGTGAGACTTCTTAATATACTACACTATACATATGCGGTCTTGTAAACAATCATTTACCATCTCAGATATAAAGCCCCAAGCAGGGGCTCAACCCCTGGTGTCTGTTGTGCCAGTTAGATCATGGCTGATTGGTATTTTAATTCCACTATTCCATCTTACCTCTACATCCAGTAAAGACTGAGTGATGAAAATAATCAGCCAACTGACATCTTAAAAGCTCCAATTAAATATTAACTATATCAACTATAGGGGAGGCAATGGCCTCAAGGTATTATTGCGAAACACTTAATTCAAAAACTCAGCTAATGGTCTGGGGAATCCGGGTTTGAATCCCGCCACAACAGATGGTGGAATTTGAACATACTTTAAAAAGAAATTTGGAATTAAGAATCTACTGATGTCCATGAAACCATTGTCAATTATTGGAAAAAAACTCATCTAGTTCATTAATGTCCTTTAGGGAAGGAAATCTGCCACCCTTACCCGGTCTGGCCTACGTGTGACTCCAGTGCCATTGCCAATGTGGTTGACTCTCAACTGCCCAAGGACTACTTGGGATGGGGCAATAAATGCTGGCCAGTCAGCGACATCCATGTGCCACAAATGAATAAAAATAAACTTGTGCCTTTCTAAACTATATTTTGGTGAATCCTACTGAACTTGGAACATCCTGGCTATTAGATATTTCTACAGCAGATGTTCCTTCCTGCCACACCCATCCACGAGATAATAAACATGTTGCATTCATTAAGAAAAGCAAGCGAGACACACCAACCAAGTTAAAGTCCCTTCTCTCTTTCTCCTCCCCCCACCCACCCACCCAACTCCCACCAGTTTTCTCTCGTATTATGACTAAATGGGCAGTCTTCATACACCAATCTACCTGATGAATGTTGCTAAGTTAAACAGTGCAAGCACCACCACTGCTCCATTGCTATATGATTTGGGAACTATGCGGTTATGTATATGCATACAGCGGTATCCAGAGTGCCACATCACTCACTACTGCACTACATTTTGTGTACGGAACTAACAATGCATCAGTCTGGTGTGATTGGAGAAAAGCATTCAAAGAAAGACCCAGTGTTTGAGTTTAAAATTATTTCGATCTTCTGAGAAATAACCAATCTTTTTAAAAGTTTATTTATTAGTGTCACAAGTAGGCTTGCATTAACACTGCAATGAAGTTACTGTGAAAATCTCCTATTCACCACACTCCGGCACCTGTTCCTGTACACCAAGAGAGAATTTAGTATGGCCAATGCACCTCACCAATCTTTTGGATTGTGGGAGGAAACTGGAGCACCCAGAGGAAACCCATGCAGACACAGGGAGAACATGCAGACTCTGTATAGACAGTGACCCAAGCCGGAAACGGACCCCAGTCCCTGGCACTGTGAGAAGCAGTGCTAATGACAATGTCCCATGTGTGGATCATGTTCTCCTCTAACCCATGTTCACAGGCTTTCAGCAAGTGCTGCAGGATAGTGATAAGCGTTGAAAACCTCAATCACTTGGATATTTTAGTTGGTCTTAATAAAGTAGCTGTATTTGGTATGCAAAATATTCATAATGGGATGTTAGTGTGTAATAATATTGTTCAATTGTATTGTAAATTGTGATAAACAGGTATTGTGCAGTAGAAAGTGGAAATTAAATTGATTACATTTGATGCTTACAGGGATTTTAGTTGTGTTTCAAAGGATGCCATGAGTTCTGTATTTATCATCTCCATCATCTCTTGTGGCACTGCACATGAGGAGGCAAGATCAAGGGCAATATTCAGGCAAAGTAAGGTTACAGGCTGAGATAGACCAAAAGCTTAGGCCTTGAACTTCAGTGTAAAAGGATGCCAACTCACAGTGGAGATTAAAGTTGTGCTTGTAGAAATGAACATTGTGCACAGTATTTGTGAACGAGGCGCTCGATGGCACAGCAGTTAGCAGTGCTGTCTCACAGGGTTCGATTCCCAGCTTGGGTCACTGTCTGTGTGGAGTTTGCATACTCTCACTGTGTCTGCATGAGTTTCCTCTAGGTGCTCCCGTTTCCCTCTACAGTCCAGAGATGTGCAGGTTAGGTGGATTGGCCATGCTGAATTGAGCCTTGTCAGGGGAACGAGCTAGGGTAAATGCGTGGGGTTACGAGGATAGGGCTTGGGTGGGATTGTGGTAGGTGCAGACTCGATGGGCCAAATAGCCCCCTTCTACACTGCAGGATTCTATGGGTTCTGTGAAAAGGCTGGGAAGTGTGGTTGAGATTTTTTTTTAATCTATTGTATAATGCTTTCAGAAGTGGAATAATTAAATACTAGAAAGGCATTGCTCCAAATTCTCAATTTGTGTTTAATCTCCAGAAAATTTTGATCCAAAATACCATCTCTTGATAAACTGGTTGCCATTTGTATGGCACAGCTGTACTTCACTTTGCTTGAAATTTATGGCCACAATTTATAAGAGTCAAGTTGTTAAGCTTGGCTGATATGTTCATCACTCGGCAATCTTTACTCAGAGCAGCTGCTCTTTTCATCTCTAATCAAGTAAAATATTCAGAAATTTGACTCTTGATCCTTGGAACACTGGGGAGTTGTGATATGAATAATCTTTAGGAGAATTCACTAAAATATATTTGACAGGGTTATTTACACAGATGCCTTTGGCTATTGTCCTTTGTAAAGCATCCCACACATCGCAGAATCCCTACAGTGCAGAAGGATGCCATTTGGCCCATCATGTCTGCACTGACCCTCCAACAGAGCATCCCATACAGGTCTTATCCCCGTAACCCTACATATTTACCCCACTAATCCTCCTTCTTACACATCTTTGGGACACTAAGGGGCAATTTAACATGTCCAATCAACGTAACCTGCACATTTTTGGACTGTGGAAAGAAACTGGAGCACCCAGAGGAAACCCACACAGCCACAGGGAGAACATGCAGACTCCACACAGTATTGGCATAGCCCATTTCATGCAGCGCTACACAGATTTCTGTTGATTCCTCAAGGAGAGCCACTATCTATATGGTGTTCTTCAATGAATTATTGCCCAACATCTGTCCCATGACAAGTAATGTAGTATGCATGGCATTACCAACCCTAATGAAACTCAAACCACACTCCCCCACGCAACCCACCTCACATTGGAGAGGGCATGGTGAGAGAAAGAAAATGAAATAGTTAACAAGGAATCACACAGCACAAAATAAGGTCCTTCAGCCCATCTGTCAGCTTTTTCAAAGTGCTGTACAGTTAATCCCACTCCATCAATCATTCCCCATTGGTGGCCAATTCTCCAGACTGATATCCAGAACCCCTAAATGGGGATAGAGAGGGGTGTAAACATGGTAATTCTCCTGTTTCCAATTGCTAACTAACTGAAAATGGACATCAGATTGAGGTCAAGACTAGAGTTGGTCAAAATGCTCTCTCCCTCTATTGAACAGTTTTGCTGACATTCCCATGTAAACCTAGATGGTGAATATGAGGTAAGAGGCTACCATGAGATGCCTAAAGCTATGAAAAGATAATTCAGCAAGACTCTTCCCCACAAGATGCCCCAACTCCTGGCCACCTGACCCTTGTACATAAGGAAATGGAATTGTACCTGTGCTCTACTTACTGGATTATGCTATTTGAATTTCATGGGGCTGGAAATTTGAAAAGGCCAGAAGCCTCAGTCATCTCTTAGCTGTGCCGCGGCAACTTGATTAGCACTGCTGCCTCACAACACCAGGCACCCAGATTCAACTCCAGCTTCGGGTCACTGTCTGTTTGGAGTTTGCACATTCTCTGCATGGGTTTCCTCCAAGTGCTCCGGTTTCCACAGTCCAAACATGCGCAAGTTAGGTTGACTTGCAATGCTATATTGTCTCTTTGTGTCAGAAGGATTAGCAGGGTAATGTGGGGTTAAGGGGATAAAGTCAAAGTCTGGGTGGCACTGTTGTCAATGTAGACTTAATGGGCCGAATGGCCTCCTTCTGCACTAGGGATTCTGTTAATGGGAGCATTTTATATTAGCCCCGGCACTCTAGGATAAATATCGATGTAGCAAACAAACAGAAAAGGCTTGGCCATCCTTAGTAATAGGCAGAGGCCATCTCCTTGCTATTTGTAGAAGATTCAATGACTTGGGAAAACCAGAAGAACAGGAAGGCTGACATCATGCCCTTTTTTAAAAAAAATCAAAAGGATGAATCTAAGTTAACCAGACACTTTTAAAAGCTTAATGATGAACCCCAGATAGCGGTTTCAAACCACTGCATGCCAGCACAGCGTTGTTTGAGCTGAAACTAAGGAACAAAGTTAATGAAGAACAGATGTACATACCACAGTGACATACAAAACACTTTAATGACCCTAATGTGACAAACAAGCCTGGAGGAATGTGAGCAGGGCCAAACTGAAAAGTACAGAATGGTCACATATGTTGCAATTGTTACTGCCAAACTCTAAATCCTCAAAGGCTTCCAACAAAAAAAGAGGATTTTTCCAACAGCCTTTCCAGGAGCTCTTGAAAAACTGAGTGAGACTTTTGATTTGCATTGTAAGCAATAAGAAACAGAAAAACCAAATCAAATTTAAGTAAACTATTCCTAGCAGGTTTACACTGGAGTTTATTCTGTATCCCCAAAATGAGTGTTATGGAGAAATTCGAAGATGATTAATTCACCTAAAAAGCAAAAGAAAATCATTCTTTTTCAATGTGGATCCTTTGCAATGTTTGATATTTGCATTCACAGCTTTCAAGGATTTATATAGCATTGAGGAGGAATTTCTTCACTCAGAGGGTGATGAGTCTTTGGAATTTTCTGCTGCAAAGGGGTGTGGAAGTTCAGTCATTGAGTATATTCAAGCCTGACATTGACAGAGTTCTACATATTAAAGACATTGAGGAATACAGGGATTTTGCAGGAAAACTTGGTTGAGGTAGAAGGTTAGCCATTATCTCAGTGAATGGCAGAGTGGTCTCAAAGGGCTGAATGGCCTGTTTCTGCTCCTACTTTTTAGGCTCTTAATATGTTTAGATTACATTTTAAGACTCATTATCAAATGAAATGCCAATTATTATTACTGTTCAAAACAGGTTCCTTGCTTCCAGTTATACTACATACAGGCTTTCATGAGTAGCAGTTTCATCATTGCTTCAGTTATGCAACCAGTGTGGAGAATCACTGGAACTGAATTCTATCTACCTCTTGGGGACTGCCTCATATCTACTACATTGTGGACTCAAATTTCAGATGGTACCTACCCCAAATCACTTTTTCTTCCTCTTGAAGATACTGTCTTTCACAAAGGTGCAGCTCCCAGCAGTGAAAAGATCTTCCCGATACTTCATCCAAGAGCTGCTCGTTCTTTTGTCAAAGCCATAGTTGGAATTTTACACCAAAGTGTTGGCCCCGCACCCCAGCTGAAAAGTCAGGGGTGAGCCCACCTTCAGTTGGCTGGGAACACCCACCACAATTTCAACTGTTATTGGGCCACTGATTGGAGATTAGGAGACGTGACCAAAAGCTTAGCAGAAGGATGGATTTTGAGGAGGTTGTTTCGGACATTAAAGAGAGTGAAATAACAGAGACATTTAGGGAGGGAACTGCAAAGATGAGTGCAGGTGGTTAAAGAGTCAACCAACAATTTTGGGTGGGGAGGGATGCACAAGATGTGGACCATCACTAGGAAGGAATTACTGGAAACTATGGAAGTATCAATAAGATTAGAGACAGGCTAATGTATGATGCACATTCCTAAAGGATGACAAAATAGGCAAAAGGCAACTACAAGACCCATATGAACTCTCCATCCCATTGGCAGTAAGCATGTGGATACTGGCACAATAGAAAGAAATAGAAGTGGCAATGTTTTTTGTTTTTAAGCAGAATGTGGTCAGGATCGGGACTGCACTACCCAAGATAATGGTGGAAGTGAATTCAAACAGTGGGTTTCAAAAAGGAACTGTTAATGATCTGAAAAGAACAGATTTGCAGGGCTGAGGAATGTGATTGCTCCTGCAGAGAACAAGTATGGACACGTCAGGCCAAAAGGATTTTGTCTGCTCTGCAGCCATTCTACAATTAGCTAGCAATCAACACTCAGTCCGAATTCAGAAAGAGAATCTGAGTAATTTCCTCTGTTTCTTCAAAGGAGTGACAAGTCAACTTCTCAAAATCCTATAACTAATAAAGGGACAATAGATCACATACATGACTGATGAATGGTGCTGAGACAACTAAAATTTAAGCTGAAAGATAACTAAGATTCTTCCAAGACTTGCATGAAAGAAGCTAGGTCTGGCAATGGATGGCTAGGCCAATTATATACTAATTCAGCTTAGTTTGCAGCCTCCAAACCAGAGAAAACAAACTTATGTACTGTACAGAGGGATGAAAGGGGAGGATATTTGTGGCCCAAAGTATTCTGCTCCTACGTTTAATTATGCAAGTTGCATTCTGGCAGCAATGATAGATGCCCAGGAAAAGCTTTTTTTTAAAATGGGTGAGTTAGAGAAAATAATTAAGAAAATTAGGGATTTTAAATACATCTATAATTGAACAAATAGTTGGTTGCTGAAGATGGTGAGGGAAATACATTTTAGAATTACAGAAAAAATTTTTTGGAAAGTTTTGATGTTTATATGAACCTCCCAAAATCTTTTCTGAATATAATACTTAGATTCCCAAAACGAAATGTTTCAACAAAAACACTAGCAATAAGTTGCCAGATCCAGTGTGCAACTATTCTGAAAATTGCTTTTTGTTGTTTACAAAAATGTCAAGCTTTTAAAAGAATAAGTTCCAACTCTAGCCTTTCCATTTTAGCTGCACAGTTTGTGACTGTGAGAAACTGGTACGATTTAACAAGCGGAGGGAATTAAATTGGTCTTTCCCCTGGTGTTTTTACAGCTGTGCTGGAGTTTGACCTAATATTTTCACTTCCCTATTCACAGTCTGTCATGTCTGTTCGAGCAGACGCTAACAGCAATAAAAAAAACACACTGCCTTTGTGAATGCTGCAGACACAGCATTTTTCCCTTGATTGTACATAGTTGTCAATTATCACTGTTAATTGTGAAGTTCATTCAAATATTACATTTGTTATTTAAGAATTTCTGAAAAAAATCTGCTCAGACACACTTCACAATTTGAACAGAATGTTTTGTTCCAGACTAATTCTTATTATAAATACAGCTAAGTGCTGATCATAATCCGAGGATTATTCACAATTTCGATCTTCTTCTGCACACGTGTATAATTTATTCAAGGAATTCGAAGTTTGCAGTAGAATAAAAAAGGCAACCAACTTTGGAGTTTTCCTCAGTTGGCAACCAAAGAAAGTTATGCTACAAGAATCAGAATTGAGTTGGTAAAGTCAGAACTGAAGCATTGGTTTTAAACATGTCAATTGATTGTGGCAGCCTACAAGGTTGGGTGGGACGAAAGGCAAAGAAGGGGAAAAAATATTTTGTCAAAGTTGCCTCTAATTGCTATTCAGGTGAAAGTGTGAACAGCAAGGAAGCCAGCAGAATTAAGATGACTCGCCAGCAACTGGGATTACATAGTGAATGAACTGTTTCACTCATTGAAGGTCACATTTTGGTACCTTGCCAAGTAGCAATCATGTAATTATTGGTCTTGAGAACAAGAGTATTGCCAAGATATTCTACCACTCAGAGTTCCAAAGCAGAGCCAGATTCACTCCTTATCCAACATCCGTACACCCAAGACTACCATCAAATTCAAGGGACTGAATGGCCTACTCCTGTTCCTAATTCTTATGCTCAGTCATTTGTTACAGAACTTGAGTACTACTGAGAAAGACACACGTTGCTGAAACTTTTCGTCTTGTACAATTTGTAAGAATATCAAATAGTAAAAGGAACAATTTATACTGCATGAAAAGAGAGTGCTGATTGATTGGCAGAAGCATTGCCACTGAAAATGCACCAATTAACTGAAAACTGACAGTTAATCGCCAAGCTTCATTTAAATTCAAAGCTTGGCGATTAACTGTCAGTTATCAGTTAATTGGTGGTAGGTCGGCTCTGGCTGGTCAAGGTGTTGCCCTGGAAAATAAACCAAGAATTGGCTGTCACCTATTTTGTCTAGTTGTCTAGTACATGTTTGGGGCAGCATGCCGGCACAGTGGTCAGCAGTGCTGCTTCACTGTGCCAGGGACCTGGGTTTGATTCTGGCCTTGGGTCACTGTCTGTATGGAGTTAGCATGTTCTCCCCATGTCTGTGTGTTTTCGCTGGGTGCTCTGGTTTCCTCCCAAAGTCTAAAAATTAAGTGGATTGGCCATGCTAAATTACCCAGCAAACTATGCAGCCTTCAGGAAAACAGTGACCACGACACTGCACAACCCTGCCACAGCAATCTCAGCAAGACGTGCCAGATCATTGACATAGATGCCATCAACTCACGAGGTACCATCCACCAGGTACACGATACATACTCTTGCAACTCAGCCAACATCGTCTACCTGATAAGCTGCAAGAAAGGATGTCCTGAGGCACAGTACATTAGGGAGACCATACAGACCGCTGTGACAATGGATGAATGAACACCACTTGACAATCACCAAGCAGGAGTGTTTTCTTCCTCTTGGGAAACACTTCAGCAGTTACCGACATTCAGCCTCTAATCTTTGGGTAAGCCTTCCCCAAGGCAGTCTTTGCAACACACAACGCTGAATTACCGAGCAGAAACTGATAGCCAAGTTCCGCACACAAGGACGGCCTCAACCGGGATCTTGGGTTCATGTCACTCTATCTGTAACCCCCAAGACTTGCCTGGGCTTGCAAAATCTCATTAACTATCCTGGCTGGAGACAATATACATCTCTTTAACCTGTGTGCTTAACTCTCTCTCCACTCACATTGTCTCAACCTTTAAGACTCGATTACCTGTAAAGACTCACATTCCAACCATTATCTTGTAAATTGAGTTTGTGTCTATATATGCCCTGTTCGGTGAACACAACACATTCACCTGATGAAGGAGCAGTGCTCCTAAAGCTTGTGGCTTGTGCTACCAAATAAACTTGTTGGACTTTAACTTGGTGTTGAGAGACTTCTTACTGTGCTAAATTGCCCTTAAGTGTCTGAAAGTGCAAGTTAGGTGGATTAGCCATGGTAAATGCACAGGGTGACAGAGATAGGATGGAGAGGTGGGTCCAGGTAAAATGCTCTTTTGGATAGTCGGTGCAAACGCAAATGGGCTGAATGGCCTCCTTCTAAACTATAGGGATTCTGTAGATGTTCTTTCTGTCCATAATGGACAAGGCCCTGTGTAGTAATACATGTAACTTTGTAAAAGCCATACACCTCAAAGACTGGCAGATAAACATGTCCTTTCAACTGTTTGCAATGGGCAAAGTACTGACTGTACCCAACCAAACTGGTTTGCATAGTATCCAATATTGGATGCGATTCCATGATTGGACAACATTTGCTAAACAGTAATGATTGTGTATATTTAATTTATCATCAGTTGTGCTCACAGTGCGGCTCACTTACACTCGCTAGAAGCTACATATATTCACACACTGGGCCCTGTTCTCTTCAGAAAAGACAATAAGAAGTCTCTCAACACCAGGTTAAAGTCCAACAGGTTTATTTGTAGCAAATACCACTCGCTTTCAGAACTGGCTGTTCCTTCATCAAGAACTCCCACCCAGCTGACGAAGGAACAGCCAGTTCCGAAAGCTAGTGGTGTTTGCTACAAATAAACCCGTTGGATTTTAACCTGGTGTTGTGAGACTTCTTACTGTGTTTATCCCAGTCAACGCCAACATCTCCACATCATGACTCTTCAGAAAACACAGGGCCTGATTTTATCTTTTTCATTCTAAGTGCTGAATTTGGGTGTAACGCAGATCCGACTTAGAAATCTGCTTTCAGGAGCTCCTATACGCACTCAGCCTGAAAAAAAAACATGGGTCCCATTTGCGCTGTGGGCGGGGCTTACGCGGCTGAAACGATTGGAGCACTGAACTGAGCACGAGCAGTTGGAAAAAAAATTGAAGAAGTGCGTCTGTGTCAGATCACTCCTGGGCTGCAGAAAGTGAAGTAAGCAGCCCAGGAACGAAAAGCAGGAGCAACGGCCCCCACACATATCACTGTTCCCCTTATACACCCACCCCTCGCTCTCCCTACCAGATATCCATCTGGCCTCCCCCTCACCAGTGAGCGATTGGGCCTGCACCCCCCCTAGAGATACATCTCACCCAACTCCCTCCTCCCCCACCCCGAGAATAGTCTGGCCTCATTCGCCCCCCCACAGGAACATCTGACCCGCCTCCCCTCCCAACCACCAGACGATTGGTCCTCCCCAGCCCCGAGATAGATCTGAGCCACCTCCCTCCTCCCCCCCACTACTGATCAGAGTCAGAGAGCCATTGGAAGCACTGAACTCGCCTCTTCAGCAGCTGGAGCGCCCGATTCAGACTTTTATTCAGCAGGTTCATTTCGGCGTGATTCCAGATTAGCCAACACGGTGGTAAAGGGGGAAATGCTGATAAAGTTGGGCAGGAAGTTCATTAATTCAATTGAAATGCATGCAAATACATTTAAATTGCTGTTGCGCCCATTTCGGGTGTGAATCGGATCGCCACCATTCCCGCGTTTCGGTAAAGTGACAATCTGCTTGGATGCGGGCGCAGATCATGTTAATGGCCTCACACCCACATTATCATGTTTTTGCGCCCGTGCAATGGTAAAATCGGGCCCGCAGTCACAATTTTCCATCCTCATTCACAGCTGGGATTTTCCAGTGCCACCGAAATTGAATGGAGATTTGGGGAAAAACACCAAATTCTCCATTCTCACTTGCAGTGGGTCCCACCACGTACGAGACCACCGAATCCCACCCAATACACCTTCTTTTTGGCAAGACTCAAATTCCTGTGTTCTTTCACTTCCATCAGGATTACTCCTTATCAATCAGTAGTTTGGGTCCAAACACTAAACCAAGGTGCTGAGACGAACCTTAACACCCCCAAACCACCATCCAGATGAGCACAAATGTACATCTCAATTAATATGTATTGTAACTGATCCCTAATAACGGACATAATAAGCATTCTTTTAAAGTTAATAATGGTGTCATAAACACACGTGGAAAACAAAACTTGATAATTACACTGTGAAACTAGGCTTTAAATCAATTTTCCAACTGACATTAAGTCAGGAGTTAAAATTGTGGATACTCAGAAATAAGGTTCCTTTAACGAAGTGAACTGACTTACGGAGCATGGTTAGGAAATTGACATCGATCACCAGCACCAAGTCGGGTTGCAAGCTTGCTCTCCATTCTATGATCAGTTAGTTAATAAAGACCATAAAATGTAGGAGCAGATGTAGACTATTCAACCCATTGAGATTACGGCTAATCTGACGTAATCCTCAGATCCACTGTCCTGCCTTATTCCCATAAACCTTGTGATTCCTTAACCAATTAAAATTTGGTAATAATCTCAAATGGACAGCAGGAAGAACGCAACAATTAGCCCCAAATTCCCAGGCTCAGGAGAAAAAAGGGGAAAAATTTTAGGAAGGGGTTCCTTTATTGATTTCTACAGTGTGATTCTGCTGAAAACAGGAAGACATCCGATGTCAGGCATGAAAATAAATGGATTGGCCAGAATGTTTGAACACTGACCAAACAGAGGATTTCACCTCAAGACAACAGAAAAAATTGACAAATCAGTTGTAAAGATAGACAGTAACAAGCTGTGAAGTTAAATAAATGACCAGACTTAAAAAGCAAATGTGACTTCCGCAGTTGTTGGATGAAGAGGCGCGCGCGGGGGGAGGGGGCGGGGGAAGAGTTTATAAACTCCTGAGAATTTCTAGCAATTGAACATTTTCACTCCCGCTGCTCTTTCACAATAGGGGGAAAATTAAGCAAGTTTTCAGTTCATCATCTGTAATTAATATGGACATATTCAAGCATTTTATATTTTCATGGACTACAAAGGCACACACCATTGACTCAGGGGCCACATGTAAAGTTTAAATCTATATTTATTTTCATGAAGCTCGAGCTGCCAATACTGTGTTCTAATTTAAGGTTTTATCTACCAGCGAGGCAACAACACAAATGGGAAAATACTTCCAAACTCACTGAGTCAAACAGGAGAAGACTGTGAATAAGTAAAAATACAAATAAAGCAAAATCTCCTGGACTTCAAATATCAATTGCATTGGAAAGGATGCACCAGACACGGATGCTGCCACAGATTGTACAATTGTTAATGGATGAAAAATTCATCTGCAACATATCTAAAGCAACATTTAGCATGTTTTTACTGATTATGAATTCATTTCAAGTAAAAACATAAGAAATAGGAGCAGGAGTAGGCCATCCAGCCCTTCGAGCCTGCCCCGCCATTCAATAAGATCATGGCTGATCTGTCGTGGCTCAGTTCCACATTCCCGCCCTCTCCCCATAACCCTTAATCCCCTCTCTTATCAAAATCCCATCAACCCGTGTCTTAAAAATATTTAGCGAGGCAGCCTCCACCACTTCAACGGGCAGAAAATTCCAGAGAAAAAAGAACATGTATCCTTGGAGCTCAAATACGGTAACATAGATGGCAGACAGACACATGCCTACGAATAGAGGTTTAGTGCCTCAAACTTCAGATCCTCTCACACTGTGGGTGACACAGTGGATAGCACTGCTGCCTCACAGTGCCAGGGACCCCTATTTGATTCCAGACTTGGGTCACTGTCTGTGCAAAGTCTGCATGTCCTCCCTGTGTCTGCACAGGTTGCCCCCCACAGTCCAAAAGATGCGCTGCTTAGGTACATTGGCCATGCTAAATTCTCCCCCAGTGTCTCCGAACAGACCACTAGGGGATTTTTGCAATAACTTCTTTGCAGTAAGCCCACTTGCGACATTACTAAATAAATTAAACAATTCACAGGCACCAATGGACTATTAGGTAAATTGACTTTCTTCACTTAAAGGCCCGGAATGTAGTCCATTCCTGTCATCCAATCTGCACAAAAACAGACACACAGCTATTACTGGCATTTCACAAGCTGTAACAGACAAAAAGGTGCCCAGGAGCCAGTCCCTGGAACACATCGTGATGACACTGATCCAGTGACATGACTGGAGAGAATGGCAAAGGGGGAAACAGAAAACTCTTCTGCCTTTTGAACATGGACATCGTAATTTAAACAATGGCACTGGAGAAAAATCGTACTGGTCAAAATTTATTTGCCAAAATAAATCTTCGACCCAAAATGGCCCCATTCGATGCTGATCCCAAGAAGTGACAGGCAACAGCTTTGAGGAATTTTCACTCGGCTTTTTCCGATGGTTTGCCCAATGCAATTTAATCCAGAATAAAAGCAAAGTATTATTCTTGCTGGAAATTGGAAATAAAAACAGAGAATGTGGGAAAAACTCAGAACGTCAGGTGACATCGGTGGAGAGAGAAAGTCTGAAGAGTCATACAGACTCAAAATACTAATTGTTTCATTCTCTAATTTAATTCAGAACTTTTGTTGCAAAGCGTCCACAGCTGTTTAGCTTTGACTTCAACCAGTAAAGGAAATGGAGTAAAATTAATTTAAATTTACTGGATAACACCTTCAGAAAGTGGCAGAATCTAACAAAGAATTGCAAGAATCACAGAGCCAACTTAATGCTTTCTGAATTTCCCATTACAGAGTGTTCTCTGGAATGCAAGTCTTCTACACTGTTTACATATTACGTAGATCAAAGAAGAATGAGATAATCAGGAATTTAAGTTTACGTCATTTCAAATTCCCATCATTCATTCATAAGTCCAGCTGTTCCATAAGCTCCATCTAAGCAGAAAGAAAATAAGGTAGAAGGCTGAGAGACCAATGGAAATTAGGCTAAATGGTACATAAGAACAAAGAACAGTACAGCAGAGGAACAGGCCCTTCGGCCCTCCAATCCTGTGCCAATCATGATGGCCTAATTAAAGTAAACAAAAACGTTCTGCCTTTACCTCGGTCCATATCCCTCTATTTCCTCCCTATTCATATACCCATCTAGATGCCTTTTAAATGTTGCTAATACGACTGCTTCCACCACCTCCTCTGGCAGCACATTCCAGGCACTCACCACTCTCTGCGTGGAAAACTTCTCCCGCACATCTCCCTTAAACTTTCCCCCTCTCACCTTGAAATTGTGCCCCCTTGTAATTGACACTGACACCCTGGGAAAATATGGAATATACACATAAAGGCAAATAGAAGTACAGATTTAGTCAGTAAACAGATATCACAAAATGCATTCATATAACACTTAAAATAATGAAACATCCACAGAGATCTGCACACCACTGCACTAACGTCTGAGGTTTGTGGTGCTAACCACCCATCAGCAGCTGAGTGTGTCTGCCACTGTACGTGAGCTTCAAAAATACATTTCCTCTGTCACTCTGAATTTTTAACCAATACAAACACCCAAGATAGCAGACTACTTCTAACTGTGGGCTTATATTTATTAACGAGTATCTAACACTGGCTGGCTCAAAGTCACATGTCCCCCATTCACTTCTGGAAATTGGCATCTGAAACTATTGTTCGATCTGCATTTTAATTTCTTGTTCACCGGTTTCTTGTTTGTTTTTGAGAGCTCGGAAAGGGCTATGTTTATCTCTTTCAAAAGGAGCAATTATTAAACAAAAATGGGACAGAGCAAAATGAACAGATAATAGGTGAACAAATGTTTGGTCAAAGGAGCTTCCTAGAGGAGCTAGCGTTAGAGAGGCAGAGGTTTGAGAGGAATGTCCAGAACATTAGGCCTGGGCAGCTGAAAGCATGCATGTTTAAATTTGGGATACCCAATACCCCAAAATTAGAGGACCCCATATCTTGGAGGATTGTGCAGGTGGAGGAGGTTACAGAGGTCAGGAGGGATGAGAAAGCGATGTATTGCCAGGAGTAATTATTTACTAATGTGTGAATAACTATACATTAGAAGGTTCTGTCAAACATTAGTGGACTTTTATCCAATTAGACCTCAAGGATTTAATTTAAGTAAGCAAATTTAAGAAACAGGATCACTTTATTTCATGGATCTAGGCTATGATTGCAGGATGAACACCTAGTTGGGGGGGATCACATACACTGCCAATAACCCCTGATCCCCTTATTGATCAAAGGCCTATCTTTATCTTAAACACACTCAATGATCTGGCCTCTACAGCCCTCTGTGGCAATAAGTTCCACTGATTCACCACCTTCTGGCTGAAAAAATTCCTCCGCATCTCAGTTTCAAAGGAACATCCCTTAACTCTGAGGTTGTGCCTCAAGTTCTAGTCTCTCCTACTAGTGGAAACATCCTCTTCACATCCATTGCATCTAGGCCTCTCAGTTTTCTGTAAGTTTCTGTTAGATCCCCCCTCATCCTTCTAAACTCCATCAAGTACAGACTCAGACTCCTCAATCGTTCCTCATATGACAAACCCTTCATTCCTGCAAACCTCCTCTGGACCCCCTCCAAGGCCAGCACATTCTTCCTTTAAGTTATGGAGCCCAAAACTGCTCACAATTTTCCACATGGGGTCTGACCAGAGCCTTATACAGCCTCAGCAGTACATCCCTGCTCTCATTTCTAGAGGGCTAGAATGCAAATGCTAACATTGAATTTGCCTTCCTAACCGCCAACTGAACCTGCATGTTAACCTTAAGGGAGTCCTGAACTAGGACTCCTAAGTCCCTTTGTGCTTCAGATTTCCGAAGCCTTTCCCCATTTAGAAAATAGTCTACATCTCTATTCTTCCTCCAAAGTGCATAACCTCACACTTTCCCATGTTGTATTCTTTCAGGGCATTAAAGGCAACACAGAGTCAACTGGAAGTACATTTGTGTCAGTCCCGTGAGATTTATTTTTATCGTGGTTGCTGTCCATTTTCCGGCATAACCACTTCTTATTGTGGACATTTATCGCAACAACATTCAATGGAAAAAGTACAGCCCAGTCCAAATAGGTTTTAGGCTGATTAGTGGCAAGCAATATTTGCGCAACACAAAAATGTTAACCACTTCTCCTTCACATTCAACAGCATTACTCCCAGTGTACATCCTATATAAATACTGTGGCTGTAAAAGCAGGTCAGAGACTGGGGAATTTGAGACAAGTAACTCACCTCCCAACTTCACTACCTTAAGGGCAATTAGAGATGGCAATATATGCTGGCTTTGCCAGTGATGCCCAGATCTCAAGAACAAACATAAAACAAAATTCAGCAATATTTTGAAATATCTTTGTAAACTGGGATGAGAAATTTCACGCAATAAGCACCAACACATGATGACATCTCCAGGACAAACCCAATCACATAAATCACTCTGTGCTGTATGTCTTCTTTTCCACCAAATATTCATTTTGTTTTAAAACAATACTCTATACATAATACCAAACAAATACGTTCTATTCATTGGTGTGACTACAGTATCTTGTGCTCAGCTCTGCTTACAGAGATCAGAAATTTTGAACTCGTTAGAAAATCAATGAAAATAAAGTCTGATGAAAATCTCTCTATTCACAAATTAAGACTATTTTTAAGCAAAATCATCAAAATTATAATTTCTTTTTTTAAAAAACCAGTTGGAAATTCTTATGTCTATGTCTTTCTCAGTCCTGTCCTTGGTACTTCCCCATCCTCACAGCAAGACATGCAAGAAAATGGCACGGTACAAGGGTTTAAGTGTTGTCCAACTGATACCTAAAGACACACAGACACCACAAAGCTATTTAGGAAACAAAATTGACATGTAAGAGGCAAGGTTGATCAGAGAAGACAACATTTACCCATCCATATGCATTAAGTGTGTATAATTCAAGAGTCTGCCATTTTAAGTAGTTAGGCAAAAAATGTATAATGAAGGTAACAATTAGACATTTGTACATGTTACGCATCCATTGAAGTTAAAACATTTGGGACAAAGGTTCTGTTGCATCTATGCTGTTAGAACTGTTCTTATAAAGATCTTAACGCTTCTTAAGAGCGGCTTACGGTGCAATATTCACCCCAGTTAAACTGTTGTGGTTTCAGGCCATGAAGAAAATTCCAAATGTGTGAACTCCACTATTGCTGTAAAGACAGGATTGCTATTTTCAAATTTGTGTTTTTTTGTAAAGGCAATAAAAAGTCTAGAAATGCCTGGTTTGCAGAGAACATCTATTAATACCACACTCCTATCTGTGTAGGTTTTCTGCAGTATTTTGTTAGGATAGGCCTTCTTATTATGGGTCCCTTGAAACGTTGGTGCCATTTCTTTACACTGGCAGAGTGTTTCTCTATTAAAAATAATCTTTTGCCCTCCCTCATTACAATCTTCACACCCCACCCCCCCCCCCCCCCCCCCCACACACACACACACACACACACACACACCCACACACTCCTGAGAGCATTTCCTTGTTTAGGTCCAAAGCATCAATACTAAGCTATGCCAGCATGGGAGCATCACAGTCAAATCTAACCCTACTCATATATAAACCTTCATACACATGCATTTCCAACAGGGACTCAATGGATAACGATAAGGAGCCCTGCCAATTCCGATCTTGCTAAACTAGGAATAGTAAGTACATCAGAAACATTCCTTCTGGCAGGGTGGCTGATGTAAATTTAATAAGAGGAATACAGGTCCCGATGTGAAACTGTTTAAACGTACAATTCATGTGTGGTCTGACCAGCATTACATTGCTCAAGCCATTTGATTTGATTATGGGCTCCATACAGTATCAGTTGGACGAGAGGAAGGAACAAGGCACCTGGATTGCACTCCAGCACCCCTTCCTCAGGCAGATAGGGAGGTACCACAGAGATGGAGAAAGAATGTGCACCTGTCAGCCCTGGGGCTCCCTCTCAGGCCTCTCCTCATCCCCTCTGCCAATAACTCCACTGCCTCCAGTAGATGAGGTCCAGGAGGATGTCCCTGCACTAGAGCACAAAAACCCGCAATAGTCAAGACTTGGCAAGACCTCGGACCTCCGGAGGAGGCAATAATCACTCTCGAGTATTCCACCATCACCCTTGACCCCACAACAGTGGCAGTGGGCATGCCATCTCTCCCGCTTGACTCTGTCCCATTAGCCTTAAGTCCTTGACCTTCTCCCTACCATCCTTGACCAGTCCTAACAATCACTCTGAGACCTTCCATTATCTTAATTCTAACTGGCCTCCCCTTGAACCACATCGACCACCCCCAAATGACAAAACAGCTTCTCCACTTCCACAGCCAGGACATTATCGAGTCCACCCTTTTTAGGCCTCTTACCTTTCATCTCCTGACTGCTCTCCACCATCACATTCCTGCCAAAAAACACCCAAGATGCCAGGTCCCTCCTGTTGTGCACATCCATCCATCCCCTACCCACAACAGAAACAGAAAATATTGGAAAAACTCAGCGTACCTATTTATTTCTCTTCACCTTTCACCTCAAGGCTGTCAATACCACACCTTGTGGGCCTTCCGATCTGGCCTAAGAACACAAGCAACTCAAATTTTTACTTCTGTTTGTGCAACTTACTCACTGATTTGTCTTGGTTGACTATCATGTGTCTGCAGCTTTTCCAAAAGGCTCGGTAGTGAATAGATCCAAAATCTACGCACAGATCCATTAGTGGCAACAACAGCTTGAGCTAAATGCAAGTTCATGAGGACACGGATTTATACTTGGCCCTGAATTATTACAAGAATTGTTCCAATCTCCTACCGTCATTTCTATGGGAACTCTCAAAGCAAGTGTAAACAGGCCTTTTCAGCCACTTGCACTGTTTCTCAAAGGACTTTGCCAATCTTCCAACTGAGGTTTTGACAGACAATCGGGACAAACAATGTGGAAATTTAGAATCCAGGACCTCCACGAGCCTCTACGGTGCTCAAAGACATGGTGGCCAACAACAACTTCTATTTAGATACGCTATACAAAACAATTTTAACTCTGCATTTCAATCTTTATTATCCTTTTGTAAAAATGTCTCACGTCCTTCTATTTATTTTTAACCACTGATGGAAACATTTATGTGGACTGTCCAGACGCAGTGAACACTGGATTTTGCAGCTCATTTTCATATAAAATATAATTAAAAAAACAAAATTGTTTTTGTTGTTGTTTGTGTTGTCCTCAGGAATTGTTCAGTTAAATGCATACTTTTTCTGGACAAATTGAATTCGGCCAAAACGGAATTGCCAGCACATTTTTGGGATGGTGAGTTGGAGAGTCGGTGGAAATCAGATGAACAACTGTTAGGTAATTTGGATTAATATTAATTAATTCAACTTTGAAAAAAAATTGGAAAAGAAACTGGATTAAAATAATGATGGAACTGATCAGTATGTACCACTGTCGCTATTGAAACACCTAACAAAAATCATAGAATCACTGAATCGCTCAGGTGCATAAGGAAACCATCCGGCCCATCGAGTCTGCATTGACCCGCTGACAGAGCGTCTTACCCAGTCCCTATCCTTGTAACCCCGTGTATTTACCTACTAATTCCCCTAACTTATACATCTTTGCAACTGAAGAAAACCTACGCAGACACAGGGAGAACATGCAAACTCCACACAGACACAAGGCTGGAATTGAACAAGGGTCCTGGCACTGTGAGGCAGCAATGCTAACACTGTGCCACCCTTACTAGCCTCGACTCTTCCCATTTCTGAAGGCAGTGTCTCACTGAGATGTAGTTCCACGGGTGAGAGTAACCTTCCAGTACTATCCACATTTGACCCAGAAGCATGACCTTATTATCATCCAGACTGTGTCATTTATAGCGGGACCAACAGTGAGCCCTAACTATTATTTTCCTAGCCACCAGGAATTGAAGTCAATTGAGATGCCCTACCATCTCCCTGGTTAAAATCAATTAACTTCGTCCAAAGCAATGATCAAGCTCATTACATAGCTCACCTGTACTTCCAACTTTGCTTAAAATTAAACTCAAAATACTCCTGACGTAAGAACAAAAAGGTGAAAAACAGAACATTCTCATTCTGAGACAAGCTGGGCAATGAAGTGAGCCTTATGGCTAGTCAGATTAATCCACATCTAGTACCTGTGCTGTAGCTACATGAAGTCACTAGTCTGCAAAATATTTTAAAATTCAAGAAGAAACTCTAGCTGAATGAATGGGTGTGGATGTGGAGGGGACAAAGGAACAGAGAAACTGGAGCAGCAGTAGGCCATCCAGCCACTTGAGTATGCTCAGCTATTCAATTAGATCACAGCTGATTGTATACCTCAACACCACTGTCCTGCACTATCCCCATATTGCATGATGTCTCCAATATCTAGAAATCTATCAATCTTGAACATGTTCACTGACTGTGTCTCCAAAGCCACCTGCAGTAGAGAATTCCAAACATTTACCACTCTCAAGTGAAGAAATTCCTCATCATCTCAGTACTAAATAGCCTAACCCTAATACTGAATGTACAGGTGTGATCTTACTGACCATTCATGCCATGCTCTGTTCTGTGGCAGCTGTCCCTCTGAAGGAGCACATTGGGAGCACCTGTCCTCGCGGCACCTGTCCTCCACCCACCTTCCACGAGAGTACTCAATGCAGTAGGATGGGAAAATCTCAGCAGAGTGAACAGCCTTTAACATTCTGGCCTAAGTTCCCCAGTTCTAGATCCCAAGCAGGGAAATCTCTTTCCTGCATCAACCTTATCGAGCCCTGAAAGAAGTTTGTATGTATCAATGAGGTCACTTTTCATATTTCTAAATTCAAGAGAACATAGGCCCAGTCTTTTCAACATATGGACAAGATTCCCACAGAAACCCACCCGCCCAAACCCAGACACAACTTTGCACTTAGGCAGGCAGGAAGCCACGGCCCATTCACCTATTATGGTCCTTAAATAGCTGCTCAAGGGTCTTACCCTACCCAGCCTCAATTTTTAGGCTGGTGGGAATGGATAGTGAGAGAAAGTGACAATTATACATTTTCCCACATTGTGCTCCATTTACCAGGTCTTTGCCCATTAATTATCCTATCCCTTTGTAGCTTCCTTATGTCCTCTTCACAACCAACTTTCTACTTATCTTTGCGTTATCAGCAAAGTTTGTAACCAAATCTTTGCCCTTTTCATCCAAGTCATTTTTATAAATTGTAAAATCTTGAGGACCCAGCACTGATCCCTGTGGCAAACCATTGTTACATCTTGCCAACCAGACAAAGACCCATTTATACCGACTGTTACCTAGCTGGTCGTGTATCCATGCCAATATGCTACCAGCAACACCATGAGCTCGTATTTTGCACAGTAACTTTTGATGTGGCACCTTATTAAGCTTTCCTGAAATCCAAGTACAGTACATCCACTGGCTCTTCCTTATCCACAGCGCACATTACTTCCTCAAGGAACTACAACAAAATAGTTAAACATAATTTCCCTTTCACAAACCACATCAACTGGGTCTCATTACCTTGAATTTATCTAAGTGCCCTGCTATAATGCCTTTAACAATAGCTTCTAAATTTTCCCAATGACAGATGTTAAATTAACAGGCCTGTAATTTTGTGCTTTCTGTCACCCTCCTTTCTCAATAATGGAGTTACACTGGCTACTTCCTAATATACTGGTTGAGGGAGCTAGGTCTTTTCTCCCTGGAGAGACGGAGGATGAGAGGCGACCTGATAGAGGTTTATGAGATGTTGAGAGGTATAGATAGGGTGGATTCTCAGAGGCTATTTCCCAGGGCTGAAATGGTCGCTATGAGAGGACTAAGGTTTAAGGTGCTGGGAAGTAGGTACAATGGAGATGTCAAGGGTAAGTTTTTCACTCAGAGGATGGTGAGTGAGTGGAATCGGCTGCCGTCAGTGGTGGTGGAGGCAAACTCGTTGGGGGTCTTTTAAGAGACTTCTGGATGAGTACATGGGATTTAATGGGATTGATAGGTCTGGTGGGTAAGGATACAATCAGCGCAACTTGTGGGCCATAGGGACTGTTTGTGCTGAAGTGTTCTATGTTCTACTGGGCCAATCAGGAAGGCTTCCCTTATGTTTATGTTGCAGCATCAACCCAAGGGTGGTATGAAAGGTCAGGGCTGAAATAAAATTAACAAATTTACCTGGGGACTGGGGTCTGTGTATGATTGTGCTACCTAGACACTGGTGGCACAGTTTTGCAATAGATATTTCTTTTTTTCAGGGGTTAGCAGCTCTCTGAGACAGTTCTGAGGCGGCTGTCCCTCTGAGGAAGCACCTGTCCTCGCCGTACCTGTCCTCCACCTACCTTCCACAAGACTACTCAGTCTTTCACAGCATGGTTTTCATGCTGACTGGTTAATTAATAGAAATCATGCTGCAGGGGTGACCACGGCCAGGAACATGTTTCATACTCACTTTGGGACCCTGGGTACATATGCATGATGGACGAATAACTCAGGCCTCGGGAATTTTGAAAAATGAACACCAATGACTACCTCACTAGCCACTTCTCCTAAGACCCTCGGATGAAGCCTATCAGCTGGGGACCTGTCAACCCACATTTCCAACAATTTGCTGAGCACCACTTCTGTGGTGATTGTGGTTTTCTTGAATTTCTCGTTCCCAACCAATTGCTAACTTACAGCTATTTTTGGGATGTTACTGGGATTCTCTCTAGTAAAGACCAATGCAAAATACTGTTTCAGTTTATTTGCCACTTCCTAAATTTCCGTTATTCACTCCCCAAATGCACTTTCTCTACAGCCAACGCTCGTTTTGTTAACTCTTTTCTTTATTAAAAGATCTATAGAAACTTTGACAATCTGTCTTTTTGTTTCTAGCTAGCTTTCTCTGGAACTCCAATTAAATTAAAATTTAAGTTTGAGGGCAAATTAATCAATCAATTTCCAAGAGAAAACAGAATATTCCAAGGGTTATCTTTGATCAGTTGGTAGCACTTATAACCTAGTAAGAAGGATCATACCCCACTTTAGTTTGCAGAAGGCATTAAGTTAGGTAGCACAGTAGCTTGGGTGGGGGGGGTTAGAGACAGGTGACTAAAGCTCAGTCAAAGGGGTAGGTTTTGAGAAGTCCCTTAAAGAAGGAATAAGAGATGGCAGAGGGATTTGGGGGCTAATTCCAGAGCTTAGGGCTTATGCAGCTGAAGTTATCGCCACAAATGGCGCAGCAATTAAAATTGGAAATGCTCACAAGGTTAGAATGGGAGAAATCCAAAAATCAGAAGTCAGAAAGGTTACAGCAATAAAAATAGGTGATGCCATGAGGGGATTTGAGAATGAATATTTTAAAATCGAGGCAGAGGCTAGCATCCAATAAGTCAAGCACATAATAGATGGGTGTTTGGCACTTGGTGCAGGTTAGGATACAAATAGCAGAGTTTTGGATGATTTTAAATTTATGAAGAATGAAAGATAGGAAGGCTGGCCAGGAGAGCAAATAATAAATACAGATGATGATTGTTCAGCTGCTTAAGCTTGTTCATGAGATTATGACTGATCTGTATCCCAACTTCTTTCAATTACTTGGGCTCCTTGTGGCTAGCAATAATCTATCAATTTCAGATTTTAAATTACTGAGCGAGAATCTGCTGATTTTTGTGAAGAAAGTTCCACTTCTAACAACCTGTGAAGACACGTATTCCAACTTCCCTCCTTAAGGGCCTGGCTCTGATTTTGAGGTTATGCACCTTTCTCCTAGACTCCTCATCAATGGAAAATGTTTCTTTCTACATATCAATTCCTCTTAAAACCCTAAAAATCTCAATCAATTCACCCCTTAACCTTCAACATCTAGGTAATACAAGCTTAGTTTGAGTATTCCACTCAATTTAACCGTTGGATCCTTGGTAACATTCTGGAGAATTCGCACTGCTCTCCTTTCGAAGCCAAAATAAACTTTATGCAGTGCAGTATCCAACAGCACACAAAATATTCCAGATCTAACCAGGGTTTGTAGAACAGTAGGAAAACTTCCAGCCCGTTATGTTCTACCCATGAAGGCTAACATTCCATTAACCTACTATTTATTGTGCCTGATCACTATACTTCAGTCATCCGTGGACATGGACCCCCAAATTGTTTGGACCCTCATTGTTTCTAGCTTCTCACTTTTGGTCCAAAGTAGATGACCTCACGCTTATCTGCGTCAAAATTAATCTGCCACAATTTTGCCCACTCACACAATCTTATGCTCCCGTTTACATTACTTACTGCTCCACCAGTCTTTGTTTGCTTCATCAGTAAACTTAGATGTACGGTTTTTGTTTTATCTAAGCCATTATTATAAATTAAGGGAATATTTGAGGTCACAGCACAAACACTTTTGAGACATCACTAGTCACTTCCTTCAACTTCAGTACATACACATTGCCCCCTACTCTGTCCTTAAGCATCTAACTAATTCAATAATTTGCCTATAATTCTATCTGCTTTTAATTCAGCAAATTAATTTCAGAAATCTATCCATCTTGCTTCCAGAGACAATCTCCAGTCTATTACTTCAAAAAAATCATTTATGTTCGTTTGATATGACCTAACCTTAAAAAACCATACTGGCCCTCTAATCTGCTCAAGTTTCAAAGCCGTCCTTAGTTCTGGGTTCCAATAGCATCCCTACAACAGATATTAGAACAACAGCTTCATCATTTTGTTTCTTTTTTACTTGTGATTTCCCAAAGTGAAAAAGGGACAATGTCTGAATTGAGCGCACTTTAAAAGGAATGATTCAATAAGTCTGTAATTTTCTTATTTCCGCTTGCAGTAGCAGCCCATCTGCTTTTCAAGGCCCATGTTACCCTTGACTACAATTTTCCTTCTAATTTAATTGTTAAAAATTTTGTACCAATCCTTTCATGATATTGACAGACCGCGGAGGAGCAAAAGAATTTAGCAATGACTGTACACAAATCATTAAACGCTAATGGGCAGGTAGGGAAAAAAAAATCAAATAAACCTAAGGAAAATTGGTCTCTGTCTCAAGGGAGTCTAATTCCAAAGTAAACAGCAATACTTCATGGTCAAGCTCCACTTGGAGTAGTGCATTCAGTTTTGGGCACCAAACTTTAGCAAATATATTGGTCTTGGATGGGGCGTATTTGTAGAATTATAGAATTCCTATAGTTCAGAAGGAAACCATTTGACCCATCGAGGCTGCACCAATAACAATCCCACCCAGGCCCTATCCCTGTAACATCACATATTTACCCTACTACTACTGACACTAAGTGGCAATTTAGCATGACTAATGCACGTAACCAGCACATCTTTGGACTGTGGATGGAAGCCAGAGCATCTAGAGGAAACCCAAGCAGACATGTGGAAAATGTGCAGTCTCCACATAGTCACCTGAGGCCGAACTGAACCTGAGTCCCTGGTGCTGTGAGGCAGTGATGCTAACCATTGTGCCACCCAAATTCTCCAAAATAATATGGAAGCTTAAAGGGTTAAATTTGGAGACCAATTTGCATAAACTTGAATGATCCATTCCTTTTCCTAAGTGCAGTCTTAAGTACAGTACATAACTAGTTTAACACCTCAATGTAGTATTGAACAGTGCTAATTTGTCAGAAATACAATTCTTCAGATGAGAGGTCATCACGTTTGCCTAATTAACCAGATCTCACGCACTGGAAAAGTAATTCATTGGTTGTAAAGCCCTGTAGGGATGAAATGAGGATACAATTTAAATGAAAATTATTTCTTTCTAACTCTTGTGAAAGCATTTGCTAAAAGAAAAATTGTACTGTCAGTACAAAATGTACTTCTGTGTTCTGTCAGAAGAGAGGAGAAGGCCACATATCAACATTGAACAAAAATAAAGGAGGCACAAAGAACCATTTAATTTCATGACTTGCCTACAGAGAATGCCTTAGCAAACTTATCCAATGAGCATCTGCACCAAACAGACCAAGAATGACCTAGCTTCAACCCAGTCTGTATAGAGCCAACTAGCTTCAACTGCACAGCCAACCAAGCCTCCAACACTAAAGAATGGGCAAATTAGCCAGGGTTCCTGTGCTGATCATTAATAGCTGCTTAGAGCAGATAGTTCTCCTGGGGTTTTGATCAACCCCAATCCCTTCAACCAACATCATTAAAAAAAGTCTAAATTTCTTTGTTGTTTTAAGGTCTATTGAGTGAGGGGCTGCATGGTGGCATAGTGGGGTTAACACTGTTGCTTCTCAGTGCCAGGGACCCAGGTTCAATTCTGGCCTCAGATCACTATCTGTGTGAAGTTAGCATGTTCTCCCATGTTTGCATGGGTTTCCTTCTGGTACTATAGTTTCCTCCCACAGTCCAAAGATGTGTGGCTTAGGTCGACTGACCATGCAAAATTGATCCTTAGTGTCCAGGAGATTGGCGGGATAAGTAGTGGAGTTTCAGGGATAGGATCTGGGTGGGATTGTTTTGGTGTAGGCTCAATGGCTGCTTTCGACTCTGTAGGGATTCTATGATTGCTGTGTTTCCCTACATTACATTTCAAAAATACTCAATTGGCTCTGAAGCATATTGGGGAGAAAACTGCCTGATAAGAAAAGAGAATTAGGCAACTAAATCCAAGTAAATTTGATAAAATTGTTATTAATTTCCAATCATTCCATCTCTTTAATACCTAATTTCTCCTAAATGGGATTTTTAAGATGGAAAAGAATTGTGGTGGCAAGGAACTAGGCACTTTCTAACAGTTATGATTCTAACAAGCAGCCATGGATTAAGCAAAAATGTTGCTCACAGAATATTACAAAAGGCAGACCCTACTATTCTCAGATTAGAACAGGCCTCCCTCGCTTTAAAAGGAAGGAAGGACAATTTGTCTGTAACAGGGTTCTTTGCAGAAAATAAGAAATAAATCAATGTTCATCCAGGAAGAGTCAGAACTAAAAGTGTACAGAGGGAGGGAATCAGATTTGTTTTTAATAAATGCAGACAGCAGCTACAAGACAGAATGCAAAGCAGTGATCCACGTGAGCAAATGTGTACAATGTTCAGCTTGTGGTACTGTAATAATGAATAGAAAATGCCTTGGATAAATTCCCATATTTCAAAAAGTGGCAACAGTGTGAAATGTCATAAAGGGAAACCAGGCGTTCAAACTGCAGCTTGAGATCAGAAGGATTTGCTGAAAATATCTTTGCAGGCATGTATCGCTTATAGGAATGTTATCTTGTGTTTGGATTCAGGATTGAATGCATACAGAATCTGAAGTTAACCATAAACATCAACTATCCATTGCAAGACTCTCCCTTTCCCCCTTCCCTCCACTATCCAGCCAAAATCTTTTGCATCTGCAAAAAGCTTTAACTACTGGAGTTAGTCTTTTTCAACCACCTTCCGTTAGCAGGAGTTTAACCAACTCTTGCAAATTATGGAAGTCAAGCTAGTATTAGTTGCAGCTGGCAGCAACCACAACTTTGATAGCAATGGAGTTTGATAAATTAATTGGCATGCTGCCTCCAGCATTGGAGATCTCCCTCAGGAAGTGGTTTTTCCCAAACCACCCGAGCGAATGCCAAAACGTTAACGTCTGCAGCCAGGAGCAAAAAGTCCAGTGTCCACAATGGTCATTCAAGCCACTTCAATCCTACTCTCCAATACAAACCTTCCAATAAAGCAAGTCCAAAAGCCAAAAGATGTGATAACCAATTTGTGCTCGGAATATCTTCAGATGGAAGTGATTCTGCAAAACAACTTTCCTTGCCAACAATTCAACAGGAAGGATCTGGTAACAGATTACTGCCTGAACAAAATATGTGCATATGCATTTATTCTGAAGTCACAGACATGACTTTAAAATTACTGCAGATGTGCAAGTATTACACTATCGTTAAACAGTCACACTTGTGACTTCAGGAAACTATGTCAAAAGTGCCAAATCAAAAGGAAGGTTGAAAGCACACAGATGGTGTTCACATAGTCTGAGAGCTCAGCTTACCAGCAAGAACAAAAATTGGAAGATGTGACCAAATTCTCATCAGTGACTGTATTTCCTGCTCTGGTATCAAATAGTGGGAGTTACCAAACTAACGCCCCATTCAAGGGAATTGTTTGTACCTCCAGTGGCATTTGTATCTTTTCCTTCACAGGATCAACCACCCTCTTCCTGTCAGAGATAAACCTACAAAGTAACTGAAAGTGCAACACAATCAAAAGTGATCTGCACTTATTGCTCTGCATTGGCATTACGAGTCTGGATGTGGCAAAAGAATTTATAAGGATGCACAAGGAAGTAGGACCTCTTCAACTTGAAGTTGTTTCTGAATAATATAAATTTGCTATGAAAGATACAAAGGTAAAAATGACTCATACAGCGGCTTTAAACTCAAGTGTAATGTTAAGCTGAGAGGGAAATAAGTGGTACTTTGATATTTGGGTAGGTGCTGGATCTCATACGAGATCTCATAGGTTGCAGGTCACGTCCAATGTTAAGCATGCAGCCAGACCGAACCGAGGAGGACACTTCAGATCACAGCAACTCAGGAGAAGCAGAGCTATGGATTGGGAAAAATGGACACACTTACAACCCTCAAGTTTTTTTCTTATGTCTGTTCTTACTCCTTGGTCACTCTTGATCATTCCATTCTTCTTTCTACGTTTATTAGCAAAGCACAATCTGTTGTTAACTCTCCTTTTGTGTAGTACTTCTTTCTTCTGACTTTACTACTTTAGTCTCTACTCTGTTTCTCTTTAGGAACATAGGACTTAGGGACAGGAGTAGGCCATTTACCCTTTCAAACCCACTCCATCGGATCACGGCTGATCTGATTGTGGTCTCAACTCCACTTTCCTGTCTGTCTCTCATAATCCTCCACTGTCATCTATCAAAAATATAACACAACCTTGATTGAACTCAATAACCCAGCATTCACTGCTTTCTGGGGAAGGGAATTCCACAGACTAACAGCCCTAAGGAAATATTTCTCCTCATCTCCATCTGAAATGGGAGACAGCTTATTCTTAAAGTATGTCTCCTAGTTCTAGCCTTCTCCCACAAAATAAATATTCTCTCAGTATCCACCCCATTAAGTCTCCTCAGGATCTTGTATATAAGGTTACTTCTCATTCTTCTAATTGGTAAGGCCCAATCTGTTTAAACTTTCTTCATAAGACCACAAAAACTACAAAGGGTCATGAACGAAGCCTAGTGCATCACTGAAACCAGCCTCCCATCCATTGATCCTGTCTACACTTCCTGCTACCTTGGAAAGGCAGCCAGCATAATTAAGGACCCCATGCACCCCAGGCATACTCTCTTCCAACTTCTTCCATCAGGGAAAAGATACAAAAATCTGAGGTCATGCACCAACAGTTTCTTTCCTGTTGCCATCAGACTTTTGAATGAACCTACCTTGCACTAAGTTGATCTTTCTCCACACCCTAGCAATGACTGTAACACACTCTGCACACACTCTTTTTCTTCTCTATGAACGGTATGCTTTGTCTGCATAGCATGCAAGAAACAATACTTCTCACTGTACACTAAAACATGTGACAATAATAAATCAAATCAAATAATCCTTTCATCCCAGGAATGAGACAAGGGAACCTTCTCTGAACTGCTTCTAACGAATAACATTGCTTCAGGAGATCAAAACTGTACACAGTACTCAAGATACATTGTCCCCAAGACCTTGTACAGCTAAAGTATTCCCATTGAAATAAGCACCAACATTCCATTGGCCTTCCTAAACACTTGTTGCACCTGCATACTAACTTTATTTTATTCATACATCAGGATACCCAGATTCCTCTATACCACCGAGTTCTGCAATCTTCCTCCATTTAAAAAGTACACTACTTTTCTGTTCTTCCTGCCAAAGTGGACAAGTTCACATTTTCCCACATAATAATCCATCTGCCAAAATTTTTGCCCACTGACTTCACCTAGATCCCTTTGCAACTATTAATCTACCCTCGTCTTTCTGACAGCAGAGCTACAGACATGAAAGAGAAGATAGCAAAGAACAATATAAGTTTATTTATTAGTCACAAGTGGGCTTACATTAACATTAAATTACTGTGAAAATCCCCTAGTCGCCACACTCAGTGTTAGGGCATACTAAGGGAGAATATAACATGGTCAGTGTACTTCACCAGCACAACAGCATTTTTTTTTACATTATCAAGACAAAACCATGAACAAAGCCACAAAACTCCAGGCTAGGGTGAAGTGTGGTACTGCCTACATGTAATGTTACACTAATTCTGCAATTGTTTGAGATAGACACAGAACTATGTCACTGCTACATAACACCATTCTATTTTGCAGTTACAAGTAATTTGCCAGTTATGAAAATTATCAGAAATAACACTGGAAAGCTGTTCTGGAATCTAACTACCTCCTGATGACACATTCTTGATTTTCTTAAGGGTTTGAATGTACCTTGGTTTCTCACAATTGACGGACTGAGTTTCCAGGACATGATGACATGCAGGTGTGTGCTTTGACTGGTTGAAAGGACTCCATAACAATGATATCATCCTAAAAATCTTGTGCTGATAAATCAACTACTTCCTCCTTACAGCATGTGAAAAGTCCTACCATCTGTGTACACTTCCTATCAACTTTTTAGGTCATTTCCCATGTTGACATTTATAGTACTAAATGCCTTTGCCTATAATGTGCTGTAATTACACCCCCCTAACAGAAGTGTTTCAGTCCTTTCATTGGAAAGTGACTGTAATTACAGCATGACAAATTTATATGGGCAGTTCCATAATAAATATAGAACTTACAACAGAAAATGAAAACGAGTACAAAACACATGACTTTAAAATAAGGAGTGAATTTCATGTGTGCATCCTGACCCAATTATCCCTTTCTAACCTTACTTCAAAATATTGCATTTGCTTTTGCAAAATTGGAATCTGAAGGGGATAAACTTCTTAACCAGTTGCTGCCATGAGGAACTGGATGATGCAAGTTGCAGGGAGCTTTATGGCTTGAACTCCATCAGAACAAGGAAAAAGGTATTGGAAGTCTGGACTGCCAGCATTTGGCTGCAAATATCTAGAAGGGTTTGACCATAGAAGAAATGCTGGGACATTCAATATTTTCTGAAATTGTTGCAGTTTGAATCTATTTCATTTTAACTCTGCTCAAAATCCTCTTCCTGCCTTGAGGCCTACTTGAACTCCACAAAAGTGTCTCAGACATTTTCTCATGAAGCTTCCTCCACACTTTTGCTAATGCAAAGCCAACTAGAGTTAAATTGGGCATGGCCAAGAAGTAAAACAGATGCTGCAGCATTAGTTATCCTAACACACACAAACACACACTCCAACATCCAGTTCCCATAACTTAGGTAGAACTAGCGATAATGCCTTTTTTGTGTCACGTATGAATTTAAGTTAATCCCAAAAAGTAACGAAGATCCAGCTGTCATGATGTGATATGTGCAATACTAATCTTTAATTTCATCTGATGGCCAAATATACATTGAACTGCTTTAAAAGCAATTTGAAAAAAAGCAGGCAAAGATGCTGTCTTAAGATGACAACGACAGGCCACTTGACATGTCTGATTTTCCAGGTTGAACATTCTGGAAGTTTTCAATGTGGTTTATAATCAAGACATGCCAAGGCAATCTCCTATGGAATTTCATATCTGTTGATGTAAAGATTTACTTAAAAGATGAACTAAAACAGTACTCAATATCCTATAATTTGCTAATCTATAGATACATCTTTCAGGTACAGACAGAAAGTCTACCAGGACAATGACTATATTAGTGTTCTTGCTAGCTTATCACAAGGAAGAATGGTCCATTCAGAAGTGAATGGCTGGGACATTAGACAAACCAATCAACCAGGCCATAAAACAATAGCCAATATCAGTCTAGACTTGAACTAACCAATTATCTTCTGGAGAACGATGTCCAAAGGTGTGCAGGTTAAATGGAGTGACCATGCAAAATTGTTCCTTAATGTCGCAAAATGTATAGATTCTAGGGTTAGAGAGGTAAACGTGCAGGGTTAAAAGGATTGGCCCTAGCCAAGATGCTAGGTCAGAGTGTCACTGCGGACTTGATGGGCCAAACAGCCTCCTTCTGCACTCTAGGGATTCTATTCTATGTGATTATCCAACTCATTGTGAGGAAGAGGGTTCAGGTAACCAGAATAAATATTTTGAAATGTATGAAATATATTTTATTACAACTCACGCAGCTAAAGAGTCTACAGGAACTCTGCCAATGGAGCAGTAGACCATCTCTTTCTCCCATTTTCAAATTCAGAGCTCTGGTACAGTTTGAATCCAGATGTGGGTATGCTGGTGTTGGACTGGCGTAAACACAGTAAAAAGTCTGACAACACCAGGTTTTAGTCCAACCTATTTATTTGATAATATACTCACTAGCTTTCGGGGTTACCCCCTTGTCTGTGCTTTATATGCTCTGTCTGAGGCCAGAACTCTCCATTCACCTGACGAAGGGGGTAACCCCGAAAGCTAGTGAGTATATTATCAAATAAATAGGTTGGACTAAAACCTGGTGTTGTCAGACTTTTTACTGAGTTTGAATCCAGCACAGAGGTAGAGATTTTCAATCAAATGGAGTCTCAGGTGCAATATCATCAACTTTTGGAAAACACAGATTATGTTTGAAAGAGACTGTCTCCAGAAATTGCAGTTTACATTTGCTTCATCCACACTGGAATTTCAACACCACTATGGGCAAATCTGTCTCAGCATTGAACAACCATGAAGGACTCAAACAGTATTTACACTATTTTTAGCCTTTTATTACCAAATCTTAAATCTAACCAAAACATAATTTCCTACTGTATAACTTGTAATTTTGCATGTTCACGAGTGTGTGTGTTGCGATGGTTGGGACGTATGTTTACTTTTTTGAATATCGTTACTTGGGTGGGTTTTTTAGCACACTAGGAGCTGAGCCCTTTATATTTAAACTCAAGAAAGGCAACACAGTGGTTAGCACAGCTGCCTCATAGCGCCAGAGACTCGGATTCAATTCTGGCCTTGAGTCACCGATTGTGCAAACTCTGCACATTCTCCCCATGTCTGTGTGGGTTTCCTCCGGGTGCTCTGGTTTCCTCCCACACTCCAAAGATGTGTGGGTTAGGTTGACTGGCCAGGCAAACTAAATTGCCCCTTATTGTCAGGGAGATTAGCAGGGTGAATACGTAGGGTTACAGGGATAGGCTGGATTGTTGTCAGTGCAGGCTCGGTGCCAACTGGCCTCCTTCTGCACTGTAGGGATTCTGTGATCCTATGGTTCTATGAAAGCCTGATGGACAGAGTTCTTTGCAACGAGCTTAAATAATTAAGTGCAGACACGGAACTGATCCTGGTAAATTACAACAAAAAGTTATGATCAATTGAAGAGTGAGAAGAAAGGCAAGTCCTGGCACGTGTCTTCAATAGTCAAATATAGGCAAACAATTTGGCAATTGGAGTGACAATTAACAGTCAGGACATTCAGTGCTCTGCAACAAAAGGAAGCCCAGTCACATGAGCACCATGTGTTTCTAATTGTGCACAAATTCATTTATGGAATAGCTGCTCTTTGTGCAGTCCAACATTATTTTCATGCCAATTTATCCCAGTCACATTAACCATCCCCAAGCTCCAATGTCCCACTCATTTTAAATCTTCAGGTTTGGTCATTCACTCAACTGTGCATGAATATGCTGCCTTCCCTCCCCTCCGTTACCACAAAGCTGTCTGGCACTTACTGTCTAGGCTCACCCAAAGCACAGTCTCTCAGGTCTAAGGAACAAAGTCAGAATCTTCAGGTGAGAAAATGAAATTACTCCATGTTTACTACAATACTGGCAGTAATTATAGTCAAAATGAATAAGTTGCAAGTTAAATACATCACCATTTTGCAGTTTACACATTTCTGTGAATTACATATTAGGTGAAGTAATATATATTCAGGTTCTGATGTGAAGGTCCTCATACTTCGTAGCAACTCTGTTGCTATTATCAGAGGTTAAAATATTTTACAACTCATGGCCACAATGTGTGTTGTTTGACTAAGTATGAATAGAATTGTCATTTAGGTTTATCTATTCTGCTCCATGGATGTTACAATCAGATATTATTAGAGGCTTCCTTTACTGAGATGCTACTTCTGACAGGATAGTGTAAATGGCATATTGCAAGGTTACTGTAAGTAGTTAACATATAATCAAGCAACACCACAAATTCAACATTTAAATTGCTTTTTATGTGGGATCTTCACAAATTGACTATGAGTTTGCCTATATAATAAGTGACTATAATTCTAACTTATCCAAATGTTATGCAATGTGTTTTAAGAAGTCCTGAGGGCATGAAAAGTTGAAAGAATTTGGATTTCTCATTCAGTAAATGCAGAGTTAATGTACTACATGGAAATATCCTACAATAGCCTTGTCCTAGAGCAGGTCTTCCTACAAATCTTTCTACAAAATTTCTAACATATGTAATGGCCCCTTAAAGAGAATTACTGTAAATATTAAAATAACATTTTTGAAAAAATTATTACAGATATAAATGTGATATCAAAACAAGTAGTCAAGGCCATGGACCATACAGAGTCTTACCTTGAAGTATTCCTTCTCACTTCCCTCAATTTCACCTACCACAATCTTCCCCATCACTATTAAGCTCACCCTCTCACGACTTCTCATAAGTATGAAAAGCCAATCAACAAAATCAGTCTCAAAAGTAGTCACTCTCTTTAAAGTAAAACACCTGTTTCTTCATCTCTTCACCACTAGCGCAAGACCATCCAACATTCACTTCTTGGGCATATTTGACAGTCAACCAATCCCTATTCTCTGACACAGCTCTTTCAAAGGTTGCCATGTTCAAAAACCCATATTTTCTTATTCTCTTCAGGTTAACCATTCTCTCCATCCTTAATGTTGACATCATCCTGCAAAAATGCACATATCTTTTCTATTGAGTTCCTCTACCTAGTTCCAGTCCACTGGCAGCAATGAAATTGGTCGGGACAACCTTAACATCCTCTGCAACTACACTCATCATCCGTCTTCATTTGCCTCAAATTCTACACCTCTTTTGCAGAATTAATCATGTAACCTTCTTCTATTGCACCACTCTCAAGGTTCTTCCAGTCATCTGTCCACGACCTCAACATAGTTCTTCCTAAATCATCTTTTATCACTTCTAGTAATCCCAGAGCTTCATCCTTGCCTACGCCTCTCCACTCATTAATTCCATTCACACACCTTTTATGCCATGAACATCGTGGATTTAAGGACTATTGCCACAATTTTTGACCATCTGGCAAATATCTAATCTGGGAGAAATCAAAATTTCCTTCACTGCAATTTTCAATGCCATCCTTTTGTGCTCCTGCCAGTACTGATGTATTGCTATCCCAAGTCCTGTGACTCCTTTCACCCTAGTTAAATCCTAGCATTACATCCAACTGAGCTGAATACTTTACCTCACAGTTAGACCATCGCCACATCCTTCTATAACTGTTACTATTCTCTACTTGTTCTATAACATTCACTACTGCCATTAAAAACTCTAATCCATGCACCTGTCATCTTCAGGATAGACTTTCCAAACAATATTTTTGCTTGCCTTCTTCCTTTACCTTTACAAACATCAACTAAAACAGCACAGTATATCCTCTCTAGCACAAAGTCTCACAACTGAATCAGCCCAGCTGTCCCAAAGTTCTGCCCTGGCAAAGATACTTCCAAGATTCTTTGACTTGTTTTCAAATCTCTCTGCAGCTATAGTTGGTTCCAGATTCACGAGTTGCAACTCGACAATTCTGCCCACATCATCCATTTACCCAAGTTCAGGGCATTCTCCATTCATTTCAGCAACTACATTGTATCGCCCCCACCCTTTCCCCTGCTGGATTTCTGTTCTTTTAACTGCCAATCTTTGATTTTTTTTTACACTGTTGTTGAGAATGCATTTCAAGGCTGTAATTCAATCAAGATTTCCTCGACACTGAATTTGTATCTTACTGTTGCCAGGCTCCGAGGCTCTGGCTCCAATTAGTAATAACATTGCATATTATCTAACGTTTAACGGGATCTCATGCAAGCCCCACCCCCTTGGCCTACCTCAACTCAGCCAAACTAAAGATGCTGTCATCTGCCACATGGCAAACGGGAAGAAAATTTAAAAGAGTTCAAGACAAGATGCGAAGACCCCTCTCCACTTACACCCGGAGATATGAAAAATCTATCTTGGAGGGGGTCGGTTGGCAAAAATTATAGAGTGTTAATTTAGATCCAGCTCTTGGTCCGATTACTAATCCTCCTGCCCATGATGCAAATTGCATTTATGAAAATTGAAAAATAAAGGGGAAAATATAGTGTTCAGTTGATGAGTCAGTGCAGGAGCACAGGCCCTGCTTTGCCACAGCTTCCTCTGTCTGTGGGAAGCTCATTCAGCGCTGAGCTGACTGCTGGCAGCGAGAGAGGGAGAGGTCCCATCCGTTCCAGCAGCAACCTCTGGGAAAGGCAAACTCCATTCTCCCCCACTCCGGGCTCTCCCGCCGTTCAAACAACTTAACATTAAAATAATCCAACATTAAGAGCGACGCCATTAACACTTGTTAACGGAAAAGGTGTGGACTGGTGAACATGTCTTTAATTAACCTCGCTTGACTACTTAGCAATAAGTGGAAATGCACAACTGAAATGCTTCAGATTTAATTTCCCAACTGAAACAACTGGTTGAACTGCCGCTTCCTTTTCTCAGCCCCCCCGCCCCCCCGCTGTTAAAGTTAACCCCTTCCAACAGGCAACTGTGCAGTTTAGCGGTTCATTGACAGAAAAGGGAACAGTCCAATCGCACCCTAAAGCCTCTACATTCACACAGAGACGTTACATTAAAGAATGGGCACTCACCGGCTTCCTTCCGACTAAAGCAGTCATCCTGAGTTGCTGTAGCTGGGCGGGGGACTGTGTGTGTAGCTGGTACTCTGCTAAGCTCCTTACTCTAAGCCTCTCCACTGGCTTCAATATGGCATCCTGCACACAGACAGGCTCCTCACTCACTCACGCACACAGGCAGAGCCCGCGGGGGTGTCGCGCAATCCTCAATCCTGAACTGAAACATTGTATCCGCCCCGTGCAACAAAGTGTCCAAGATCAACAATTGCACTCATTATGATGTAACAAATCCCACCGAGTGCGGACGCCTGAAATACGTGGGATCCTTCTAACACAACATTAAAAGAATGTGCCCCCCTCTCGATTACAGTAACTTAATGTGGTCCGGGAGAGGAGGAGATAAACAGATACTTTATGTCTTTCCTGGAAGTTTGTTGTTAAGTGGATGTTTCTCATGCGTGTTTCTTTCAGATTAACTAAAACGTTTCAAGCAGTAGAACATTTCCTACATTCGTGCTATTTAGATTCCACATTTGGAAATTTACATTTTTGATTTGCAGTGTGTGTTAATGTAATACGACCATAATGTGTCCAGGCAACGCGTGTCATTATTTTAGCACATCCTACTGATAACAGCAAAGCTAAACCAAACTGAAAATGCCAGAAATGCACACTGAAAACATTCAACTGGTGTCAGATAAATTAACGTTTCAGGTGTAAACTCTACATAGATGCAACGTAAGATACAATCTCGGAAAATACGCATGCTGGAATCTATGTTTCAGTGAATGTATGCATTAAACTGACTGCAACAATCAAGCAGGTCCCCGTTTGCAGTTCCTTGCCTTTACCATATCTGTCGATCCGTTACTCGAAACGACTGGCAGACAGCACAAGATTTTTGGTTGTATTGTCGACCAGGCGAATCAAACTTTAAGGGCACTGACCTACAATTTTTATCCAAATAGACCACTCGCGTTAATGATGCCATCCTCATGGGCATGTGGAGCGAACGTGTGTTCTAGTTTGTTAAGTGTTGGGCTGATGATTTATCACTCCACTGATGTAGTTAAAGCAGTCATGGCAACAGTTGGTTTCAGAATATGGAACTTAAATGTATCAATATAAACACTGCCATAAATTATCTTGCTCATAATTGAACTATGGTAGGAGTTTGTGCTGTGAAGAAATGTAGGTAAATAGTTGATCGATGAATAAAGTTCAAATTTGAAAGAAAAAGTCCTAGATTAGAAAAGGATTGCCACTCCTCAGTATTGCTCTGTAAATCTTCTGCTGGATGTGCATCTGAAAGGCAAGTGAGAACATGACCGAGCTTCGATGTGATGCCCCCTGCTGTCAAATATCAAAAGAGAACGTTATAAAAGGATGGAAGGCAAGAGAAATTGAAGGACAAAGGATGATGATACAAGCCAAAGAGGAATGGTGATGGATGAAGTAAAAGGAAATCAAAAATTGGTCTGAGCAGGTGAAAATGGCAATAGCAGAATCATTACCAGCAGCTGCTGTCAAGAGAGCAGTGGTTATGATCTGGATTTTTTGAACTTTGAATTTGTTAAGTCTGGAAGGGTGTAAAATTCCTAATTAAAAGATGAAGGTACTGTTCCTTGACCTTTCACTGAGCTTCATTATGATAACAGTGGAGGCCAATGACAGAGAGATCAGAGTGGAGCAGATAGTTAAAATAACATGCAACCAAAAACTTACAATTGCACTTGTGGACTTGAGAGAGGTGTTCTACAAAGCAGTCACTCAATCTGCATTTGGTCTACCCAAGGTAGAGGAGACTGCACCGTATACCAAACGTACAGCATGCTAGATTGAAAGAAATTCAAGTAAATCATTGCTTCACTTAGAGTTGCATTTGGGGCTCTAGATGGTAAATTTGATTTGATTTATTATTGTCACATGTACTAACATGTAGTGAAAAGTATTGGTTCTCGCTTACTATACAGACAAGGCGTCCTGTTCATAGAGAAGGAAACAAGAGAATGCAGAATATAGTGTTACAGACATAGCTAGGGTATAGAGAAAGATCAACTTAATGCAAGGTAAGTTATTCAAAAGTCTGGCAGCAGCAGACAAGAAGCTGTTCTTGAGTAGGTTGGTGTGTGACCTCAGACTTCTGTATCTTTTTCCCGATGGAAGAAGTTGGAAAAGAGAATGAACGGGGTGTGCGGTGTCCTTGATTATGCTGGCTGCTTTGCTAAGAGAGTGGGAAGTGTAGATAGAGTCACTGGATGGGAGGCTGGTTTGCCTAATGGATTGGGCTATATTCACTACCTTTTGTAGTTCTTTGTGGTCTTGGGCAGAGCAGGAGCCATACCAAGCTGTGGTACAACCAGAAACAATGCTTTCTATGGTGCATTTGTAAAAGTCTTAGCTGACATGCCAAATTTCCTTAGTCTTCTGAGAATGTAGAGCTGTCGGTGGGTTTTCTTAACTGTAATGTTGGCATGGGAGGACCATGACAGGTTGTTGATGATCTGGACACCTAAAAACTTGAAATTCTTGACCTTTTCTATTTTGTCCCATTGATGCATGTTCTCCTTTACGCTTCCTGAAGTCGATGACAATCTTCTTTGTTTTGTTGACATTGGGGGAAAGATTATTGTTGCCACGCCAGTTCACCAGATTCTCTATCTCATTCCTGTACTCTGTCTCTCCATTGTTTGCAATCCAACCCACTACAATGGTGTCGTCAGCAAACCTGAAAATCGATTTGGAGGGGAATTTGGCCACACAGTCATACATGTACAAGGAGTATAATAAGGGGTTGAGAACACAGCCTTGTGGGGCACTGGTGTTGAGGATAATCATGGAAGAGGTGTTGTTGCCTACCCTGACTGTGGTCTGTGAGTTAGGAAGTTCAGGGTCCAGTCACAATGGGAGGTGCCAAGACCCAGGCCACAGAGTTTAGAAATGAGTTTCGTGGGAATAATGGTGTTGAAGGCTGAGTTGTAGTCAATAAATAGGTCTGACATAGGTGTCCTTGTTATCTAGGTGTTCCAGAATTGAGTGCAGGGTCAGGCAGATGGCGTCTGCTGTGGACCTGTTGTGCTGGTAGGCAAACTGTAGTCCGAGAGACTGGAATTGATTTGTGCCATGACTAGCCTTTCGAAGCACTTTATAATGATGGATGTAAGAGCCACCGGCCATCTGCTTGATTTTTCATAGGTACTGGGATAATGTGTCTTCTTGAAGCAGATAGGGACCTCAGATTGTTGTAAAGAGAGGTTGAAGATGTCTGCAAATACTCCCGCCAGCAAATCTGCATAGGATCTGAGTGCTCATCCGGGTACCTCATTTGGGCCAGTCGTTTTCTGTGAGTTGATCTTCGAGAAAGCTGCTCTGATATCTGCAATGGTGACCCCCAGACACAGGTTCATCGAGGCTTCCAGGGTGGAGAGCATTCTCTTGTTGACCTCTTGCTCAAAACAGGCATAGAGTGCATTGAGCTCATCAGGTTGGGGTGCATTGGAGCCAGCAATTTTACATGCCTTCATATTGTAGTCTGTTACGTCTTGCAGACCTTGCCATTGTCAGTGGGGGTCAGTATGGCTAGCCTAGGATTTTAGCTTGGTCACGAGATAATTGGGCCAATGTTATATCTCCTCAACATTCACATGAAGGTGCCAGGTGGAGAGTATAGAATATTGGGTGTAATTGAGGAGTGTATTATGGTATCATGGAGGGAACTGTGCCTTCAGAATGCTGAAAGGAGAAGGAAAGGTGCATTTAGAAAAGGAAATGGTGGATCAAGGTCATTTGGCAGAATATTTCATCACCAAACAAGCTTCAAGACCTAGCTTAGCTGGTGGTGAGAAAGGCCCTCCCATCAGATCTTTCCTACATGCCAGGAGCATGTTGCCCTTGAGGTGACTGTGGTGGGGAAGGTCACAATTGTTGACCTCCTTGTGGAATGTGCCTATACAAAAAAGGTGTGGAGAGAGATGGGATGATTTTTGTCCAGGTTCACCCCCAGCAGCTCCATGATGCAGGAATCTGTGGTCTACGGGATGCACTCTGAGACGAACATCAGCTATTGGTGGAGGATCATCAACTCAGTGGAAGATGTTCTTTTGATCTGCCTGAAACTTGTTTGGCTCCAATACAAGGAAATGTCCCTGGCCAAGTGCTGCAGACTGGCACATTCCAATGCCCAGGCCTGCCTGTTGAGGGGCACACTAAAGCTTGGGGCAGCTGCTGCCGAGGTGCAATACAGGAAGGTCGCTGTCTGAGATCTTTCAGCCACAGTGCACCGAGAGGAGGGGAACTGCATGGAACCCCTTCAGGCTGTATGACTTACATTGATTGTATACAGTGAATGTTACATATATCACAATTGCATTGAAACATCTCAGAGTGCAACTTGATCTAGATAGACAACTTAAATATCTTTGCATCGTTTATAATGACCATATTGAAATAGCTGTATGTTTCTTTGACTGTATTGAAGAGTCTCAGAGTGCAACATGATGTACATAGAACATGAATATTATTGCATTTTATGTGATGGCAGTTTTGAAATGTTTGAAATGTTCTTTCAGATTTCTTTTTGCAAAAATATACTTTATTCATATAAAATCTGGAAGACACATTACAAAACATCTCCAAGGATGACAGATGAAATTTACATTTTCTCCAGAGGTGCTTCAGTTCAATAATAAGATCATTACATATATTTCAATATTTTTATTATAGAGAAAAATTATTTACAAACTATATACTTAGGTCATGTTGCACTCTGCAGTACTTCAATGACGTTACACATAGTTGAAATTAAACACACGGTCTGAGGGGTTTTACCCGGTTATTAGCCCCTCGGTCTACGTTGGTTAAAAGTCCTCACACAGTGGCCTTCCCCCATTACACCTTGGTGATTACAAGTATATCTTTGCAAAAAAAGTCCTTCGATGTGGTTATATCTAGCCCTCAGTAGGAGGTTTGTCTCCAACAACCGGTGTGGTTATTATAGCTTGGCGCAGGAAAAAGACCATTCACACATTCTCAAGTGGCCATTATCCAGTCCAATTTCTGTAGACAAAGTGTCTGTGGCAAACCACCACCTCAAGGATCTGTGTGTTTGTGTGTGTATTTAGTCAAATAAATAAAACTGAAAATAAAAAGCTGCTAGCAGCAAAAGTGACCTTGGATTTGTCTGACTGGTAGAAACCCAACTGGTCCACTAATACCTTTTTTCCAAAACATAAACTTTATTCCTAAAATTTACACAAGTACTTTGTGATAATTCGAAGTTGACATTACTGTGTTGCAGTAACTAAATTGCTCCTTAGTGTCAGGGGGATTATTAGCAGGGTGGATGCATGGGGTTATGGGGATAGGGACTAGGTGGGATTGCAGTCGGTGCGGGCTCCATGGGTCGCATGGTCTCCTTTTGCACTGTAGGGATTCTATAAAAACTGAGGCACGCGTGAAATATTCACTGTATACATTCAGTTCTGCCTCTCATTCTTTCGCAACCAGACTGTAGTGTGGTGGGAGTACGACTTTTAAACCTTCCCCTTACACAATGTCCTGTCGTGTGAAGTGTTTGGGTGGAGTGCCGGACTTTGATTAGACTTTTGCGGCTTACCTGGTGTAGAGCGTTTACAATCCGGAATGTAGAGTGACAGCCGGATCGTCCTATGAGAGACAGCACCGTGACGTCACTCCGAGCCAGCAGCCAATGGGAGCCTCTGTAAGGGGGCGGGCTAAGCGCAGGTGAGCGGGCAGGTGGGGGAGCGGCAGTGCCGGCGGAGCGGCTCCCAGACCCCCAGCGGCCGGGAGGAGGAGGGCGAGCAGTGACAATCCGCCAGCCATGGCCGCCACCTTCAGTCAGGAGGCCGTTCTGGATTTCCTGCTGCTCCACCGCGGCAAGGTGAGGAATGTGGAGCTGACTGCCCACTTCAGCCGCTTCCTCAGAGACCCCGAGCGGCAGCTGCAGAGCCGCGAACTCTTCAAGGAGTTTGTCAACTCGCTCGCTGTGGTGAAGTTGGAGGGCGGCGAGAAGTACATCGTCCTGAAGAAAAGGTACGTGGAACTGATCCCCGAAGAGGTTGACACTTCGGGCGACGCCGTCCTGCCTGCTCGCCCGGTCAGGGGAGAGAAGGAGAGGCAAAGGGCAGCTCAGTGCACCCAGCTGCCGCCGCCTGCTGCTGCTGGACAGCTGGCAGGGAGTCCGCTCCGGGCTCGGCAAAGGCAACAGGAGGCAGCAGCAGCACCGAAAGGCAGCAATGCTCACCGTCCCACCAGAGCCCAGGAGAAAGCTGCTCCCAAAGAGGAAGTGAGTGGATGCACCTCAGTGCGCGAAGATTGTCCCTCACAACCTGAGCCGACAAGGAAAGATGCCAAAAGAACCAATGTAGACCAAGCCGTTCGACAGAGGGATTCGAGTGGAGTGACCAACTCAACAGAGCAGAAATCTATAAATCTTCAAATCAAAAACAGAAGAGGTCCTGTATCTCCAAGCCATTGCACTGGTGACAATGTGAGAGTATTTAATAGAGATAGCAAAGGCAGCAGTAATTGCACAGCCTCGCCCAACATTTCTCATCTCGCCCCTCCTCCCTCTGTTGTTAAGTGTAAAGGGCAGGGACTCTATAGACTACCCCCGGAGAACAATTCCGTGGTCATTTCTGATGTACCTGTCACTGAAAACTTGCAGTTGAATTGCGAGCAGAGTCCGCCGGAGAATTTTGCACAGAAGTCAGAAAAACGTTTTCAGAGAGAGCAGAGGCAGAGCTGTGCGGTTACTCAGCAGAACAAAATGATCAACCACTGGCAGAACCCTTCATCATCAAAGAAACGTAGAAGTACTGACAAAGTACAGAAAATATCACCAACCGAGAGTGACACCAAAGTGCTTGTAAATTCAGCAATAAATACAGAAGAACGCATTCAAAAGAATCAGAGAAAGCTGTCGCAGCAGCAAAGTCGGGCATCTGCTGGAGATGGGCAGCCATTGGGTAATAAATGGCATTCTAAAGCGCAAAGTATATTGCCCAAAATACGCAAGCCTTCTCTTAAAAATATTAAGAGTAATGTACTTTCTCAGAAAATGCCAACAGTTCCATTAGTCGGTAACAAATCAACTACTCCAAAAATAGTCGACAGAGAAACAGTTCGGCACAAAAAGGATCAGCCAGTAAGTTTAGCCCAGACAGAGAGTCACAACGAGTGCAGAAATGAGGATCCATTAAAAACTGAGGGTGCTTCAGAAAAACCTTTTCTCGATCCTACTGAGCATGAATGGATGGTGGAGACAGCTGTTGGCAGGTTTGGACAGGCTTATGGTTTATTCTGCAAAGACCCTAACTTTGCCATGAAGAAGGATTTTATTTCTGGCTACACAGTGCTTCACTGGATAGCAAAACATGGCAACCACCGTGCGCTCTCTCGCTTTATTAATGGTGCAAGTAAAATGAAAGTTAAATTAAATGTAAACATTAAATCTACCTGTGGGTACACTCCTTTACACATAGCTGTTATACATGAACAGTTGAAAATCATTCAATACTTAGTGAAGAAATATCAAGCAAATGTTAATTTAAGGGACCACAGTGGTAAGAAACCTTGGCAGTACCTGAACAGTGACTCTCCCAAGGATGTGTGCCAGATGTTGGGTGCTCCTGCACATAAACATGCAATGCATTCTGAGAACAACAGCACATTTCGAGCAAAGAACAACACGCAAGGATCGTCTCCTGCTATAAGTAGAAAAACATCTTTCACTGCTCTTCTCAAATCTCCACGGGTTCTTCACAACCTCATGCATTGGGACTCTGATCGCTGTCATACAATAATTGAGGATAATGAACAAGACTGAAGCATAACTTTTAATATATTTGATAATTCATATCAGAAATAGGAATCTTGCTGCTGGATCTGTAATGTATTTAATGCATTTATTCATTGTGGTAGCATTTTTCAAAGTAATTTATATATTTTTAATTGATACATTGCAACTGGGTCTGATATTGTTAAACTGTACCTCAAGTGAAGAGTTCAGATTATGCCATCAATCGCAGCAGTGAAGATTGAGTTTTCTCTCAATGCCTGCTGTAACTTGAAATTGTACTTAAAGCCATAAAAGTTATTTACAAACATGCGAGGCCACTTGGCTCCTCAAGCCTGCGCCATCATTCAGTGAGATCATGCCTGATCTGATTGTAACCTCAACCCCACATTTCTGCCTACCCTCTCCCAATAACCTTTCACCCGCTTGTTACGCAAGAATTTATCTAGCTCTGCTTAAAAATATTATAAGAAATTCCATGGCTGTTGAGGAAAACTCACCACCCTCTCTGAGATAAAAAAAATTCTCCTCGCCTCCGTAATTTCTATTCTAATTTATTTTTCTCTGTGTAAAGTTCCCACAACTTTCAAACAATCTCTGTTGGCAGTGTGCTTGGTTCGTACTAGGGTACATGTACTAGGGTACATTTGCTGCCCATTTTCTAGTAATTCACCAAGTCCTCCTTCATGTGAAGCTTTGAACAGTAAATGTCTTTAATCTGATTGTGGAGGGCATTAGTGCTGTTTCTTCTGAAATCAATGCAGTTTACCTCAGCAGTCCCTGACAGTGATAAGGAGAAGGAATTTCCTTCCCTCTTCCTTAGATCAAGTGTGTCTGCCGTTTTCACTTTTAGGATCTAGAAATTCAGTCAACCCAGCTGTTATTTTGTATATAAGTGTGGCACTTTTTTTTCCTCTAGTTTTGAACACCAATAACTGCGCATATAAGGCGTTTGATAAGGTTCACCATGGTAGGCTTCTGCAGAAAATGCAGATGTATGGGATTGAGGGTAATCTAGGAAATTGGATCAGGAATTGGCTAGCAGATAGGAGACAGAGGGTGGTTGTTGATGGTAAATATTCGTCATGGAGTTCAGTTACGAGTGGTGTGCCTCAGGGATCTGTTTTGGGGCCACTGCTGTTTGTAATTTTTATTAATGATCTGGATGAGGGTATAGTTGGGTGGATTAGTAAGTTTGCTGATGACACCAAAGTCGGAGGTGTGGTAGATTGTGAGGAAGGGTGTCGTAGTTTGCAGGGTGACTTAGACAGGTTGCAGAGCTGGGCCGAGAGGTGGCGGATGGAGTTTAATGCGGAGAAGTGTGAGGTAATTCACTTTGGTAGGAATAACAGATGTGTCGAGTATAGGGCTAACGGGAGGACTCTGAATAGTGTGGATGAACAGAGGGATCTAGGTGTATGTGTACATAGATCCCTGAAAGTAGGGAATCAAGTAGATAAGGTTGTTAAGAAGGCATACAGTGTCTTGGCGTTTATTGGTAGGGGGATTGAATTTAGGAGTCGCAGCGTCATGTTGCAACTGTACACAACTCTGGTGCGGCCGCACTTGGAGTATTGTGTGCAGTTCTGGTCCCCACATTATAGGAAGGATGTGGAGGCTTTGGAGAGGGTGCAGAGGAGGTTTACCAGGATGTTGCCTGGTATGGAGGGGAGGTCCTATGAGGAGAGACAGAGGGATTTGGGGTTGTTTTCGCTAGAAAGAAGGCGGCTAAGAGGGGATCTTATTGAAACATATAAGATGATTAGAGGTTTAGATAGGGTGGATAGTGATAGCCTTTTTCCTCGGATGGAGAAAGCTAGCACGAGGGGGCATGGCTTTAAATTAAGGGGAGGTAGTTATAGGACGGATGTCAGGGGTAGGTTCTTTACCCAGAGGGTGGTGAGGGATTGGAATGCCCTGCCTGCTGCAGTTGTAAATGCGCCTAGTTTGGGGGCGTTTAAGAGATCCGTGGATAGGTTTATGGATGAAAAGGGATTGGTTTAGGTTAGAGGGTCATTGTTTTTTAACTGGTCGGCGCAACATCGTGGGCCGAAGGGCCTGTTCTGCGCTGTAATGTTCTATGTTCTATAATTGGTCATGGCCTGGGCCACTACAAACTTGCTGTTTCCTGACACTTTGGTATCTGATGTTCCTATTATTGAAGTATTCTCAAACTCTGCAGCATACTGCAGGTGGACATTCAGGATTGTGTGGCATGTTGAGAGATCACAAATTCCTGCCAACATTTTGAGCAAAATTCAATGTGCTGGAGCCAGGAATATTAGAAAGGAAATAAGCTGAGGAAGGTAAATAAGACGGCTGGAAAAAATTAGAAGAGAAAGGTAAAGTTCCCGTAAACTTTGAAGGAACTAAAAATCAAATTTTGTAATAAAGCTGACTAATAAACATTAGCCAGCAATTTTCTCTGCAAAACATCAGGCAATTTTTGCCACGATCCTTTGCACGTTTTCAGTGAGTCTGGTCATGATTGCGTATTGAACTTGATGCTTGTAGTTACTGTGTATGAAGATCAGTAGATTACATCAGCACTGCAACTATATTTCTCAGTTTATCAACATCACTAATGTGACTACGCTCCTCAGGTCAGTCTATGTGCATCAGCGTTGTAAGTAAACTCTAGGATATATGTTCTTCAGCACCGTGATTACATTTCTGGGGTGTATCTGTGTACAACAGCATTATGATTATACTCCTCAAAGAAATCTGTGTGCGACAATACTGAGATTATATTTCTGGAGTGTATTTTTTTAATTCATTTACGGGATGTAGCCATCACTGGCTAGGCCAGCATTTATTGCCCATCCCTAGTAGCCCTTGAGAAGGTGATGGTGAGCTGCTTTCTTGAGCTGCTGCAGTCCCTGAGATGTAGATACATCCACAGTGCTGTTAGGGAGAGAATTGCAAAATTTTGACAGTGAAGGAATAGTGATGTATATACAAGTCAGGATGGGGAGTGACTTGGAGGAGAACCTCCAGGTGGTGGTATTCTTAGATATCTGCTGCCCTTGTCCTTCTAGATGGTAGTGGTCGTGGGTTTAGAAGGTGCTGCCTGAGGAGCCTCGTGTTCTTGCAGTGCACATTGTAGATAGTACACAATGCCACTACTGCACGTCAGTGGTGGAGAGATTGAATGTTTGTGGAAGGGGTAGCAATCAAGCGGGCTGTTTTTTCCTGGATGGTGTTGAACATCTTGAGTGTTGTTGAAGAAACACCCTTCCAGGAAAGTGGAGAGTATTCCATCAGATTGCTGACTTGTGTCTTGTATATGATGGAGAGAATTTGGGGAATCAGGAAATGAGATACTCGCTGCAGGATTCATAGCCTTTGACCTACTCTTGTGGCCACAGTATTTATATGGCTAGTCCAGTTAGTTTCTGGTCAATAACTCCTAGCATGTTGATAGTGGGGGATTCAGTGATGATGATGCCATTGAACGTCAAGGGGTGATGGTTAAATTCTCTTTTATTGGAGATGGTCATTCCCTGGCATTTGTAGAGCACAAATGCTACTTGCCATTTGTCAGCCCACACCTGGATAATTGTCCAGATCTTGCTGCATTTGAAGTTGGACTGCTTCAGTATCTGAGGAGTGCTAATGGTACTGAACAATGTGCAGTCATTGGTAAACACCCCCACTCCTGACTGTACAATGGAAGAAAGACCTTCGAGGAAGCAGCTAAAAGTGGTTGGGTGAGGGTACTACCTTGTGGAACTCCTGCACTGATATCCTGAAGCTGAGATGATTGACTTCTAACCATCAGGACCATCTTCCTTTGTGCCAGGGATGACTCCATGAGAGTTTTTCCTCTGATTCCCATTGATTTCAGTTTTGCTAGGGCACCTTAATGCCATTATCAATCAAATGCTGCCTTGATGTCAAGGGCTGTCATCCATTTCATCTCTAGAATTCAGCTCTTTTGTCCATGTTTGAACAAAGGCTGTAATGGGGTCAGGAACTGAGTGGCCTTGGCAGAACCCAAATTGAGCCTCCGTGAGTAGGTTATTGTTAAGTGTACTTGATAGCACTTTGACGACTTTTGCAATCACTTTACTGATGATTGGGAGTAAACTGATGGGATGATAATTGGTCAGGTTGGATTTATTCTGTTTTTGAACATAGGACATACCTGGGCAATTCGCCATGTCCTTACTATTTGCCAGTATTGTAGCTGTACAGGAACAACATGGCTGGGGGCGTGGCTAGTTCTGGAGCATAAGTCTTCAATAATATTGACGGAATATATCTGTGTAAACTTGCACTATGACCATATACCTCAAGCATTGTTATGAACACCAATCATGTAATTACATTTCTTGAGTATATTTATGTACACAGAATTGTGACAATACTCCTTGGGTACATCTGTGTACACCAGCACTGTGACTACAATCCCGGAGTTGGAAACAAATATTACAAGGGGCCACGGGCTTAGGGTGAGGGGGCGAGGTATAATTCAGATGTTAGAGGGAGGTTTTTCACACAGAGGGTTGTGGGGGTATGGAAATGCACTGCCAAGTAAGGTGGTGGAGGCAGGCACGCTGGAGCTGTTTAAGGGATACTTAGATAGGCACATGAGTGGAATAGAGATGGAGGGATATAGGAGACTGCTTTAAATAAGGATCAAGAGTCTTGCGACGTCCCTGGGAATCAATTGATTCCTATGGACCTTCCAACATATTTTCTGGCTCACTTGTTTTACTTTTGAGCTTCTGGGGATTCCCTTGAAAAGTTTGCATAAAATGTGCACGTTATTGATGTTTTTCTCTTTTAATCTACAGATGCTTCGGTCCGCCTTGTTGCCCAACAAGGGGCATTCACGCGGTGGGTTGTGTGAGGGCTGCTCTTGGATGTTTCGAGAGTAGCCTAGTGCTTCACGTCGTTCGTGTATGCTTAAACTGGACCAGTTAATGGGCAACACAACAACTCAGTGGCTATCACTGTTTGCTGTGCAGATACATGGATTTGGGCCAGTGTCTGTGGGAGTTTGCGTGTTCTCCCCGTGTTTGCGTGGGTTTTCTCCGGGTGCTCCAGTTTCCTCCCACACCCGAAAGGTGTGCTCTTAGGCTGATTGGTGTAACAAATTGTCCCCAAATTAGTCTCCCCTCAATCTGGTTTCCAATGTTGAGTGCCATAAGCACAGACAAGGGTCATGGGTGGAAGAGGGGACTCACAATGTTGAAATGGCGGCGCAGGCTCGTTGGGCCGAAGGGCCTGTTTCCCGTGCTGTGTTGTTCTATGTTCTTTGTTCTTTGTTCTATATCTGTGTATACCAGCACCATTACTACAATTCTGGAATATATCTTTGTGCCAGCACTGTGTAACTACACTCCTCAGGAATGTATGATTGTGAAAGATTGTGAATGAATGAATGTGAAAGATCAATATTATAGAGTGTATTTTTTCAGTCCTTCTGTGCTTGACTCATAATTCCAAAAACTGAATGCAAGGTAATAAAATTTATAATATAAGATTTGTATTTGTTTGCATAGTAAGTGCCATTGAACACTGAATGTACAATTTTAATTATTTCCTGTTGTGCTGCTTCTATGAGGCAGCTTAATGTAGAACCATGGCAATATCTTAGTGTCTGATTTTAAGAAAGAGACTGGCCAAGATTTAGTTTGCAAATAGAAAGAATTTCAACAGGATGTTGCAGCAGGATAGCAATGGAAAATCACTTGAAAAGAAAACCGGCATTAATTATTTCAACCTTACATAATAATGCAAATTGTTTGGCAGCATAGCCAGAGCATTTATGAGGTGGTGATGTACTGCTTTTGTCATTGGGCTAGTAATCCAGAGACGCACGGGACCTGGGTTCGAATCCTGCTAGGGAGGCAGATGTTGGAGTTAGAATTCAATAAAAATCTGGAAGTAAAAGTCTAATGATGACCATTAAAAAACCATTGTTGTAAAAAATACCCATCTGTTTCTCTAATACCCTTTAGGCAAAGAAATCTGCCAACATGTGACTCCAGATCCACAGCAATGTGGTTGATTTGTGAAAATTGGATAAGGGATGAAACTAGACAAGTGAAACGGGGCATCAACCTAGACACTGGAAACAGTGGCAAATTCAGCCCTGGGGTCTGTGCCTGCAATAGCCTGACATAGTCATACTCACTGAGTTATTATATTACAGATAATATCCCAGGGACTACCATCCCTGGGTGTGCCCTGTCCCACCAGAGGGAGAAACCCAGCAGAGGAAGTGACATGTGGTCCACAGTCGGGAGAGAGTTGCCCTGTGAATCCTCAACATTGACTCTGGACCTCATAAAGTCTCATGACACCAGGTCAAATGGGCAAAGAAACCGCCTACTGATTACCATGTACTGCCTCCCATTGGCTGATGAATCAATATTCCTTCATGTCGAACAACACTTGGAGAAAATAATGAGGGTGGCAAGGATACAGAATGTATTCACGGGTGGGGGACTTCAATGTCCATCATCAAAGGTGGCTTGGTAGCACCATTACAGACCGAGCTGACTGAAAATGAAGGACATAGCTGCTAGGCTGGGCCTGCAACAGTGGTGAGGAAACTAACAAGAGGGACAAATCTCATCCTCAACATCCTGCCTGCCAGAAATGCACCTGTCCATGACAGTATCAGTAGGAGCTGCCACCCGACAATACTTGTGAAGACAAACCCTCAATTTGAAGGTGGGGGGGGTATGTTCTATTGTGTTGTGTGGCTCTACACTCATGCTAAGTTATATAAATTTTATTGTGCGTGAACTTGATTATGTTGTGGGCAGAGGATGGAGAAGGTTTCATTCTGAGACCTCCCCGGTGCAAATCCCGTCATGGTCCTCACATAAGAGTCAGCGGCCATAATGGGATTTGTGCACATGTCAAACGGGCCTGAAAAATCCCAGCCTGAAGCTCAACTTAGATTTAATCCACCTTGAAAATCAAGAGAACAGAATTCCAATAGTTTACCCTGGTGTCTGCAAACAGATTTTTTGTCACCCACCAAATTAAGTAGCACTGCTTGCCATGATTGCCACTGCTGGCAGAGTGGAAAATGCCACCCACAACGTCATTTTTTTTTAGATATATGTTGACAACACCTAACTCTACCTCATCACAACCTGTCTTTGATTCCTCCACTCCAAATTGTCAGACAAGTTGTTTGGCATCTCGTACTGGATGATCTAAAATTCTTCCAAGTAAACATGGGGAAAACCAAACCATTGGCAGAATTTTCCAGTCATTCCTGCCAGTGGTACCTGCTGATTCCGCTAACGCTAACCTCTCCACTGCAGGCTCCCTGGTGGGGAGGGTGTGAACAACAGGAAGCCCTGGCAGGACCAGAAGATCCCCATTCCTCTATCAGGATCTGAGGTTCAAATAGGCTGCTACTCATTTGCTGTCATATTGACCCCAGGATGAATTTCTGACCATGTGATGGCCATCACCTCTTTACCATCACCTGACCCCATCCCTGGCCTAGATCATCTGCTGCTGAAACTCTCACCAATTACTTTGTAACTTCTGGACTGGACAATTCCGATACACGCCTGGCCGACCTCCCATAATCTACCCTGCATCTATTCCTAGTTTCTATGTTTCTGCAAACTTAAACTCATCTGCAGAAACTTTGCTGCCTTAGTCCTGTCTTGCCCCATATCCTCTTGACCCACTATCCCTGTCCTTGCTGACCTACATTGGTTCCAGGTTAAGCAATTCTTGATTTTAAAAATTTCATCTTTGTTTTCAAATACCTCCATGGTCCAGCCCTCCCTAGCTCTGTAATCTCTTTCAAGCCCGTGAGCCTCAAAGACATATGCACTCTTCCAATCTAGCCTCTTGAGCATCTTCGATTTTAACTGTTCCACAATAGCTGGACATACCTTCAGCAGCCAAGATCCAAGCTCTAAATCCCTCTCTAAACTCTCCATATCTCCTCCTCTTTTAAGATACTCCTCAAAACATAGCTCTGAAACTAACCTTTTGGTCTTCTACCTTAATATCACCTAGTGTCAAATTTTGCTATGTTAAAGTCCCTATATGAATCAAAGTTGTACACTGAAATAATTTTGCAGCCTACAGCTCGCTCTCACTGCCATTATTCCCTGCTGAACCTGTGATCAGCCCTGTGGTTTGACTGGTTTTGCAGCTTCAACTGCAGGATGGTTCCTGGCCAATGATTCATCTTCCTGGGATGACACACATTTCTCCACCCATGCTAGTGTTTTTTTCTGCTGCAATCAACTCTGCACAGCCCCTTGATTTTCATACCTCAATCAGTATGTCATGTTTAATTAGTTACTGGACTTCCCTCTCCTGCCACCCCCTTGTCTGAACTTTATTAACACTCCTTGATACTCTATGCCTATTCCATCCTATCTATATCAATGTTACCTCACCATGGAACTTCTGCTTTTAACTCTTGATGCCTTCTTATAGTCTGAGTCCTATTCCCTATTCAGGATATATGTATCTGAGTAATTGGTACATAAACAGAACTCAAGTAACTCGAGTTTCCCCTATGTTTTTTCACATACACATTTGGGCAGCTGCTCTGTATTTGAGCCCATCACTTCCATTTTCAATAATTTTCTCTCCCCATTTTTATTATTTTCTTTACCTTTCCCAGACTCCTCTCTCCTGTCATCATGCCTCCTTTATTTCTCCATACTCTACCCTCCCAAATCCGTATGCTAACCCTAAAGCACTCCTCAACCTTCTGTCCTGCCACTTTCCTGGGTTTGATTTCCCCTTGGATAAGCCTGCAGTTCCCACTGTCCCTTCTTGGCGTTCTCCAAAGAGCCAGTTGAAACCTTCATTGCTGCCTTCTTACCAGCAACTCCAACTTACTCTGTCACTAACATTCCAGCCCAGTGCGCCCACTGGGGGCTAATCTTGCCAATCCCCATCCCGTCTAGTTCACCACTCTCAGTGAAGACCCTATGGATTCTGCCAGCACATCAGTTCTCATTGCCTCTCTCTGGATCTCCTGACAGAATATCAGTTCATATGTGAACAAGGCACTTGTCAACCAGAGTTCATTGGGCACAATTGCATTGAAATCATGGCCTTGGTGGAAGCCTGTCTGAGGGATGATGACACCTTCCCCCTAAATGAAAACTTCCTGTTCGGCTATACCTTCCACCCCCACGCCTTGCCCAGATTGCCACTGTGGTGATGTGCCTCTTATCACCAGATCACAGCTTGCTGTCTCTTTATACTCTTCTGGCGCTTTCTCTTCCTCTGAAAAAAAACTTCACGAAGGGAAGTGACGACCTCGTGGTATTGTCGCTAGACTATTAATTCAAAAACTCAGCTAATGTTTGGGCAGCACAGTAGCACAGTGGTTAGTACTGCTGCTTCACAGCTCCAGAAACCTGGGTTCGATTCCTGGCTTGGGTCACTGTCTGTGTGGAGTTTGCACATTCTCCTTGTGTCTGTGCGGGTTTCCTCCGATTTCCTCCCACAGTCCAAAAATGTGTGGGTTAGGTTGACTAGCCATGCTAAAATTGCCCCTTAGTGTCCTGAGATGTGTAGGTTAGAGGGATTAGCAGGTAAATATGGGGGTAGGCCCTGGGTGGGATTGTGGTCAGTGCAGACTCGATAGGCCCAATGGCCTCTTTCTGTATTGTAGGGTTTCTATCATTCTATGAACTTCTCACCTCCTTGCAGCTTATTTAAAATTCTCATTCTTTGTCACCCATCCAAGCAACATAAAGATTTTCTCATTAAAATATCTTCAGTGCTTTCCTCCAACAGCTGCTGTACTGATTACTTCTCACACTTGATTATTTCAATTTGTATCTCAATTCATCTTGCCCTCTCTCCTCTAGGTTCTCTGCCTTTTTATCCTCCTTTCATCTCTCCCTCCATGTGAACTATCCAATTCATAATCCTACCTACCTGCTTGTTGCTCTTATCATATCAATCAAATGAGGCTATGTCAAAGAAAATTTCTTTGCATCGCTGTCCAGTCACAATAGCCTTTACCATCCCAACCCTATCTCTGTCTGTGTCCAATCTGGGAGAAAAAATACTCCCCGTTTACTTAAAAGTGCATTTTTGAAATCCCAACTGTTCAGCCTTTGGCTCTCCAATCATCATGACATTTCTGCAGCTACTGATCTGCTCAACCAGGTCCTTAGCTTCATTTCTGATGCTCCATTCCCAATTAAAACCATTACTTTCTCACACCCTGACTGTTCCTCCAGGAAACAAAGAACAAAGAACAACACAGCATGGGAAACAGACCCTTTGACCCAAAGAGCCCACACTGCCATTTCTTCAGCTCCACTTCTGAAGTCCAAGAATTACATCCTTTGGGGGATCCAAATATTTTGCTCTGAAGAGGTGAGTCTGTGATTATCATATTTAAGTAGTTGTTGTTCCAATTTGGCAGCTATTTAAATTTAAACATGGCAGCTAAAGTGAGGTGAAGGCTGCCAGCTCCAGCAGGTAAGTGCTTGTGGGCCACACATAGATAACCTGGCTGTGGCTTTTCACTTTCTGCACTGTACAGGTTCTATGAATACATTACTGTTTAGTGTTAATACCGTTGTTATCATATGACCTCCTACCATCACCTGCCTCGCCCCCAGACTCCTGCCAGTAGTTATCAAACATGTCAATCTTAACAGGCTCCGCCTTCCCAATGTGGCCTGGTTTTGACTTCTGAAAATCTGGTCAGCCTAACTTCCTAACTTTCCCTCTTATGACTTTACATTCAACCCTGCCTGTGCATAAATTGCCTGTCGCCAATCCTCTGGTGTTTCTACTGTGACCTAAATTTCTGTACTCAGAAACCTACTGCACCTGTTTTCTGCTGGTCCTGATGTGTCTTGGCACCTTTGCTCTTTACCGGATACTCAGTGAGAAAAAGAATTCCTTTCCCCAGCTGATCAAAGAAACACAAAGCGTCACCAAAATTATAATATTCATTTTTTGCTGCGCAACAAACTAGTGCAATGCCAAATTTGAATTTCCTTCCTACCACTGAGTACTTTATCTTACCTCCATTAAACTGGAGCTAATGGGAAGCAGAGAGTTCCTTAGAGGTGTCAGTCAGATTGGAAGGGATAACTTGTCAGGTACCACACTTATGTGCCTCCTGATAGGCAACCAAGAGTTACACTTATTGGCTGATCAATGCATGTGATCATGAGAAGAAACTTGTGTTGTTAATAATTACAGTACAACAGGGGAGCCAAAGGTTATCGAGAGTAGACAGAATGTGGAATTGATGCCACAATCAGATCAGCCATGTTGTATGGCAGAGCACACTCAAGAAGCCAAATGTCCTACTCATTCTCCTAATTTGTATGTTCATATATACGTTCATTATAAAAAGGATATTATTAAACAAGAAAGAATACAGAAAACATTTACTAGGATGCTACTGGGACTTGCTGGTTTGAGTTATAAGGAGAAATTCAGTAGACTGGGACTTTTTTCTCTGGAGTGTAGGAAACTTAGGGTGATCTTATAGAGGTCTACAAAATAATGAGGGGTATAGATCGGCTAGATAATCAATATCTTGTCACAAAGGCAGGGGAGTCTAAAATTAGAGCGCATAGGTTTAAGGTGAGAGGGCAGGGCAACTTTTTTCACACAGAGGGTGATGAGTGTCTGGAACAAACTGCCAGAGGTAGTGGTAGAGGCGGGTACAATACATTTTTTAAAAGGCATTTAGACAGTTTCATGGGTAAGATGGATATAGAGGGATGTGGGCCAAATATGGGCAATTGGGACTAGCTTAGTGGTTTAAAAAAAGGGACAACATGGACAAATTGCTGAAGGGTCTGTTTCCATGCTGTAAATCTCTATGACTGTGTATGTTCATATAAAAAGGGTTTATGGAAAGTAACATCTCTTAAAATAATTGAAAAGAACAGTCTGATAGCATTGACATCTTTCACTATATGTATAAACATTGCTGTATTAGACTCAGTACCTGTAACCATTTTAGGAATGTATATTGAGTAAAACTTTTTAAAATGGAATGTTATCGGTCCAGTAAAGGTGAATATAATGTTCTTTTTATTGCTTGTTATTCAATATGTGCATGTTTACTGTCCCATCATTACTTACAATGGATCTTCTGTCATTTATTAAGTAATTTAATGACAGAGAATCAGATTCATACATTCGTCATCATAATCATATTTTTCAAAGCAGACTATCTAAAAGTAAAGAAATTTACTCTAACCACAGGCCATGTTGTTCTTACCATTAATGATTTGTAATATAAGAAAACATGGAACAATAAAGTTAACTTGGCCCCTTCAGACCTATTCCTCCCACAAAGCATGTACAATCTGTTCTATCACAACCCAAGCCATTTAATCTCCCTGGGAGAAGTCTGCAAAATTTCCTTGCAGCCTCCCAAAAGTAAACTGAGCAAAATCTCAGAATTGATCTAACTTCACAGCCTTGGAGCAGCTGCTTTCTTTGGCATAATATTCTTCTTTTCTCGCAGTAATCGTTCTCAGGATTTTGATGCCGAGATTTCTGGAATAGTTCTGGCACTCATGGAAATCATTATCACAGCTGTTACAGAGACTGATTTTGTTGTCAGAGTTGACGTTAAAGATACTCTTGAAACGATTAATCTACACTCAGCTTTTACTCCTTCCTAGTCCATTTAATAGTCCCCAGTCTGCTTCACCTATTGCTGCTGATGCCAAGTCCACATGGGTCTTAGGCATAAAGAACAGTTATTAACACTGACCTGAGCAGCAACTGTAGCACAGTGGTTAGCATTGCTGCCTCACAGCACCAAGGGCCCGGGTTTGATTCTCAGCTTGGGTCACTGTCTGCATGGAGTTTGCATGTTCTCCCCGTGTCTGCATGGGTTTCCTTCGGGTGCTCTGGTTTCCTCCCACAGTCCGAAAGACGTGCTGGTTAGGTGGATTGGCTATGCTAAATTTTCCCTCAATGTGCCCAAACAGGTACCAGAGTGTGATGACTGGGATTTTCACAGTAGCTTAATTGCAGTGTTAACGTAAGCATACTTGTGGCATGAATAAATAAAATAATAAAAAAACAGTGTTTAATAAAGAAGCAAACCTTTTGACTATGGGTAGGATTGGTTTGAGATGTTTGAGAGACCTCTGGAAGAGCTGTGGTGGCCACACATTGAAAGGATGGGTTTTTAAACTTCTGACAATTCCCACACATGCATCCATCTGAAAAATTCTGAAATTGTCATGCAGCGTATTGCAACTTGGTAAACTAGGCACTGTTTATTAGCCTTGGCTCACTGGGAACAATACAATAAATGAAGTGGGAATTTTCAATTCCATCCAGCTATGGATTCTCTAATCTGATGCAATAATGCCACCAGAGTCCAGATTGAATACAATCTCAATCCTTGTTTTGATAGGATTAGTAGAAGCATCTCTCTCTGACACTCTCCCTCTTTAATGGCTTTGTTATTGGGATTATTGGCTCACCGTTGCAGGGATGGCTGGCCTTCATGAATCTGGGAGATTTATTTTGGGATTTCCGTTGGCTGCTTAACATTTGGGTATTAGGACTCAACACATTTGGACTCCACAATATCAAAAAGCTATACTGTATGCTTGTTCTCACTCTTACTTACAACTTATAACTGTGCGAATGAGAATGAACACACTCATGAGTACATCATCACAGGAAGTGAGGCAATGTGTCGTGATCTTGCTTTCTCTTATGGTTAAACATAGACACAGTAAGAGATGTTCCAATAAAGTTTCCTTACTGCAGCAGACTCCATAAAGATTCTGTATTAACACAATGAGACCACGAATATTATAAAAAATATTTTAATTTATATTTGAAATTTGATCTGAAATAAAAACGGAAAATGCTGGAAAAAGGTTGGAACATCTGAGTTGACAGAAACAAAGTTTACTTTTATTTGTCAATGGTCATGATCTCCCATCATTGGGTTCTCGTTTCCATAGATATTGTCTGACCTGCTGAGAATTTCCAGCATTTTTTTGTTTCTTTTTACTTTTCCAGCAGTTGTAATATTATGCTTTTAGATTTTTATTTGGCTGCTTTTATCTATTTGTGAAGAACTGACATGTCTAGGCATGTATCTCAGTGACACCGAACAGAAACATGCAATTGGTACACACTTCAATCTGGCCTGTAATAAAAGAAATGATACAATGTTTCTGCTCACCCTCTCCCACCCCACTTTCCAAAACAAATCCTGATTGCCTTTTTCCACTTATTGATAATTGAGTATTTGGTCATGATGTATTTGCATTTAATTTATTAGGGAAAACTTCAGCAAAACCAGTCATGCCTGATTTTAGCAACTCTATATTTACTGCTTATCTGCTCCATTGCAGGCATGTAGGTGTTTAATAACACTGATGACTAATTAAGAGTGACAAATCACTATGTTATGGTCCTTATTCTGTTCTTAACATGTCAATCATACTTGATGGATAATAATGGATGACATAAACTTTAAATAATACTTAGGTCCATTAATTCTCTTTTTCAGATGGGTTAATCTACTCTAAAACTATAAATTTCAGTACAACATTTAGTGTTACAAGATGGGATTTTCCAGCCCCCCCGCAGCGTGTTCTCCAGCAGCAGAGGCGACTCACCATTGGCCACCAGCAGGATCTTCTGGTCCTGCCAATGTCCATGGTACTTTGCGTGGCATGCTAATCCTGCCACTGGGGAATCCACTATGGGGGTGGTGTGGTTTGCCTTCAACAGGACTGGAAGATCCTGCTAGTGGGAAAAACTGGAAAATCCCACCCATTGTGTCCTAAAAAGTGGCAAACATTTATAGCCATTGGGCACTATTCCCTCCAAAACCTTATATTTTGTGCAACCAATTTTTTTTTAATGCGTCAAATCTTCAAAATTTTTGTGTGACTGCACAGGCATGGCATTTAATACAGAACCATGTACATGCGCAGCTTAGTGAAAACATTAGCACTAGTCATGTTTCAAAGAAGAAACTTGACAAAATCGTTCAAATATCTATTTTTGTCTTTTTGAAAACCATCTACAGGATGTGAGCAAGGCCAGAGTTTATGAGCCACAATTAAATGGTGATTAGCCTTTTTGATTGCAGCTCAGTAAGTTATTAGGCCATGAAAGAAAGCTGTTAAGTGTCAGCTGCATTATTACAGATTGGCTGATCTTCTTCCTGAGAGGACATCAGTAAAGCAATTGAGTTTTGATGACAATCCAATCCAATAGCTTCATAGGGTGGGATTCTCTCATATTGAGACTAAGTGCAGTGGCAGGGGTAGGAATATGGAGTGTTTCCCACTGCAGAAGCTGGTGGTGCTTGAAGACTCGAGCAGAGGCCGGTTTGCGGGCTCCCCACTGGGCGCCATGGCTTCTGCGCTTCCCTGGCAGCCGATTTCTGACACGATCAGTTCCATGCCAGAAATCGGTGCAGAGCTGCATAATTTATTTAAATTATCTTTTAAATTTAGTTTAAATAGCATTAGCGGGCCCAGGACTAAAATCTCCGGGCCTGCTAGCCTGCCAACAACTACCCTCCCCTCTCCCACTCCCATCAGGAGTGGTTCATTCCAGCAGAGCTTAGTGTAGCTCCCCACTAGTGGGGACTTGGTGGCCAGACCCCACTGGAATGAACCACTACTGGCAGGGTGAGTGGGCGGGGGGGGGAGGTGCAGAGGCTAGAGGAGCCTTAAGGTTCCCCCCCCCCACCCCCCCCCCCCAGAAGATCAGGCAACAAGGGGTGCCCTTTGGGCATTGCCACCTTGGCAGTACCAGCCTGGGCCCCTGGCACTGCCCAAGGGGCAAAGTGCCAATGCCCAGGGACACCTTCACACTGTCCACTAGGCATAGGGGATGGTGGGACCTGATGGGGCAGGGCCCCTGGGGAGTGGGAGTGGTGGGTGGTCCCACTGCTATTCTGCATTTGGGCTGAGTGACAGAAGGAGGGAGGCCAGCGCCAGGGATCCAGGTTCAATTTCCCGCTTGGGTCGCTGTCTGTGTGGAGTTTGTACTTTCTCCCCTTATCAGCGTGCGTTTCCTCCAGGTGCTCTGGTTTCTCCCCACAGTCCAGAAGATGTACTGGTTAGTTGAATTGGCCATACTAAATTGCCCCTTAGTGTCAGGGTGGCTAGCTAGAGTAAATGCGTGGGGTTATGGGGATAGCACCTAGGTGGGACTGTGGTCGGTGCAGACTTGATGGGCCGAATGGCCATCTTCCACACTGTAGGATTCTACAATTCTATGAAAGGAGTCAGAGAAGGAGGAATCAAGACAAGTACAAAGCACAGTAAGATGAATAAGAAAAGGGATAGGCAGAGAAATCAAGGGCCAGAATCAAACACAGTGAAAAATAATGGGAACGGGACAAGCAATGTTAAAAAGACAAGTCTTAAATCTTTATGCCTCAATACACAGGACATTCTCGAAACATGGATGAATTGATTGCAGAAACAGACGTATGGATATGATATAGTCGGGATTACGGGGACATGGCTGCAGGGTGACCAGGACGGGAACTGAACATCCAGGAGCATTCTAGACAAGAAGGAAAAGGTGGTGGGTTTGCACTGCTGGGCAAAGAGGAAATTAATGCAATAGTGAGGAAAAATATTCACTCTATCGATATGGAATCTGTATGGATAGAGCTGAGAAACACTAAGGGACAAAAAATATTAGTGGAGTTTATATAAGGGAGGCAGTGGCATAGTGGTATTGTCACTAGACTTGTAATTCAGAGATCCAGGGACTTGGGTTCAAATCCCACCATGGTAAATGTTGAAATTTGAATTCAATACTAATCTGGAATTAAAAGTCTAACAATGACTATGAAATCATTGTTGTTTGCTGCTTAGGGAAGGAAATCTGTCACCCTAACCTGGTTTGGCCTATATGTGCTTCTAGATGGTTGCCATCAGGGAATGCCCAGCCAATGGTGCCAAAGTGGTGTCCATACCATGGCTTACAAGGAAAATTAAAGGTAGTATCAGATCCGAGCAAGAGGTGTACAAATGGACCAGAAAAGAATCCCACAAGGAAGAAAAAGGTCTGGATTTAAGAAGGGAAAAACAGAGTTTGAGAGTAAGCGTGTGGGGTATAAAAACAGGTAGTGAAAGTTTCTACAGGTATGTGAAGTGAGTCAGAAAGGCAAAGGAGCAACATGGTGCAGGGCAGAGTATAAATTGGATTGAGATCGAGGAATCTATCTTGGGAGTCAGAGAAATGGTAAATCTGTAGGACAGCAGCTTAAGACAGGGGAATATAAATCAAGTCTGTCTGTGTGTTTCTTTTAGGTTAACCAAATAAATCAACAAATTGGGGGATATATCAAAAGGCAGCCCCATACAGGAATATTGCATCAAAGTAAAGAGAGTCTCAAAGGAAACTTAAAACATCAAACACACCAGTGCCCATGGTTCCTAGTGTGTGTGCATTTGTGTGTGCCTATGTGTGCGCGTGTTGTGCGAGCCTGTGTACATGCTTTGTTGTGTTTTAGAAAGTGCCCAAAAATCAGAACTGATTAATTAAATCTTCAATAAATGTAATTCAATATATTTCAAATACTGCATTATGATTCTATTTATAGGAAAGCTTTCTTGTAGATAGAAATATACCTTTTGTTTAGCTGTGGGATGTCTTATTGTTTTCATATAATACATCAGTTATGAAATGGAAAGATATGGTCTTACTATTCAAGATAATAATATTCAAGAATTATATTTGTAACATCTGTGCATGAATACTTACACATTCAGATTTTATCAAGGATGTTCTCTAGAGCTATCTGGCTATAGAATGGGAATTGTTTTGATAAAAGGGTGACAATAGACTAAGTATGTGCTGAGCTAATAAAACTATTTGACAGTCCGGTTTTAGCCCACAATTTTGAGGCTCATTGAATATTATTATAATACCAAGCGGAGGAGTTACAACAGGAACCTGATGCTTGGCACACAAACACTGTTTAGAGGCATAGAGTATTCGAGGTATACAACACGAAAAAAGGCCCTTTGGCCCATTGCACCTGCACCGGTCAAAGACAACCTGCTAACTATTCTAATCCCATTTTCCAGCATTTGGCCCATAGCCATGTGTGCCACGGAATCATAAGTGCACATCTAAATACTTCTTAAATATTAGGAGGTCTCTGCCTTCATCCCCTTTTCAGGCAGAGAGTTACAGACCTCCACCACCCTTTGGGTGAAAAGTTTTTTTCTCACATCCCGTCTAAATCTCCTGCCCCGTACCTATGCTCTATAGACATTAATCCCTCCACCAAGGGGAAAAGTTTCTTCCTAATTGTTCCACTATGCCCCTCATAATTTTACACATCTCAATCATGTTCCCCCCTCAATCTCCTCTGCTCTGAGGAAAAACAACTTCAGTCTATCCAATGGCTCTTCATAACCAAAATGCTACAGCCCACTCAACATTCTGGTAAATCTCATCTGCAACTTTTCCAATGCTATAACATCTCTCGTACGAGGTGGACTCCAGAACTGCACACAATACCCTAGCCGTGGCCGAAGCAACGTTTTAATTTAATTCCAGCATAACCTCCTTGTTCTTAAACTCCATGCCTCAGCTAATAAAGGCAAGAGTAGAATATGCCTTTTTAGCCACTTTATCCAGCTGTCCTGCTATCTTAAGGGACCTGTCCCTCTGATCCTCAGTGCTTCCCAGGGTCCTGTGTTCATCCTGTATTCCCTTGTCTTGTTTGTCCTGCCCAAATGCATCACCTCACACTTCTCCAGATTGAATTCCATTTGCTACTGATCAGCTGACCTGACTAGCATGTCCTGTAACCTAAGGCTACCCACCTCATTATTTACCACACATCAACTTTCATTTCTTCCATCAATTTTACTGATCAGCCCGCCTACATTTAAGTCTAAATCATTCATATAAACCACAGCCAGCAAAAGCCCCAATATTGATCCTTGTAGGATCCCACTGGATACAGAAAAACACCCCTCAGTTATCACCCTCTGCTTCTTGCCACTCAGCCAATTTTCTCTGGATTCCATGGGATTTTACCTTCGCTATCAAACTCTCATGTGGGACCTTGTCAAAATGTTTAGAATTATTTTTGGTGGGGCAGTTGACACTTCCATGGAAAGTGTAGCATGCACTGCCTGACACACAGTGAATGGTTTGGAATGATTCGGGGACCAAGTGTAAGGGTGCACAGGATCTCAGACATGATATGAAGGTTCAGAAGTGGAGGGATGGCATGCAACTGCAGGGGAGGAGGAAGCAATTTTGCTGCTCTGTCCCTTTTTCCTGCAGTGGAGATACTGGAATTGGACTGGGGTAAATACTGTAAGAAGTCTCACATCAGCAGGTTAAAGTCTAACAAGTCCTTTTTGCTGCATCAGCTGATGTTGCTCTGCCTGCCTTCATGTCCTCCCATTCCTCCTCCAGGCCAAAGGGTATCCTAGCAAAATGCCAATGATTAAGCACTGTCTTTCTCCTGGTGACTCCGAGATCTAGTATAGTATAACGAGACTGGGATAATTATTAATATCATAGTAAAAGATACTCTGGGAAAAAATGACAATAATATAATTGAATTGCACACTGAGATTTAGAGCGACACACTCAAATCTTAAATTTAAAACAATTTCATAGGAATGAGGGAAGAGCTGTTTAGATAGTATTCATTGTGTAAATAGACAGAGATGGAAGAACAGATTTTTCTTGTTTTAATGGAATTTTTTTTTTGGAACATTTTGAATAATTAAGAGGGCCTAAAGAATGCACTTTGAAAATCAAGGATCAGTCAAAGTCATGCTGTGGATATGCTGGCGTTGGACTGGGGTAGAGGACTGTAGACAGGGCTTTAAACTAATTAGGGGGGGGGAGGGTGCGAGGGTAGGTGACGCTACGAGGTCTAAAGTTAAGGATAGGGTACAGGTAAGGGAAGAGGCCGAGGATGTCCCAATTGGTGGCGTTACGGCAAATAGGGTCCAGGTGAAGGCTGGGATGAAAGCACTTTATCTGAATGCACGAAGCATTCGGAATAAAGTGGATGAGCTGGTGGCGCAGATCGACACAAATGGATACGATCTGGTGGCCATTACAGAGACGTGGCTGCAAGGTGACAGGGACTGGGAGATGAATGTACAGGGCTATCAAGTGTTTAGGAAGGATAGGCAGGAGGAAAGAGGGGGTGGCGTAGCTCTGCTGATTAAGGATAGTATCAAGGTGGTAGCAAGGGATGATATCGGAGCCAAAGAGCAGAAAGTGGAATCGTTGTGGGTGGAGATTAGGAACAGCAAAGGGAGGAAGACGCTGGTGGGTGTCGTCTATAGGCCCCCGAATAATGATCTGGAGGTGGGGCGGGCTGTTAACACGCAAATAAGTGCGGCGTGCAGGAATGGGACGGCAGTAGTTATGGGAGATTTCAATCTGCATATTGATTGGTCGACCCATGTTGGACGAGGTGGGCTCGAGGAGGAGTTCCTGGAATGCTGCCGGGATAATTTCCTTGAACAGTGTGTGTTGGAGCCGACGAGGGAGCGAGCTATCTTGGATCTGGTGCTATGTAATGAGGCGGGTAGAATTAGGGACCTTGCGGTGAAGGATCCTCTTGGAGAGAGTGATCATTGTATGGTGGAGTTTCTGGTGCAGATGGAGGAGGAGAAAGTGGGTTCCCGGACACGCGTCCTTTGTTTGAATAGAGGGGAGTATGGTAGGATGAGAGAAGAATTGGCGAATGTGGACTGGGGGAGTGCGTTGGAAGGTAGGTCTGCTGAGGAGCAGTGGAGGATCTTTAAGGAGATCTTTCTTGGTGCTCAGCAGAAATTTATTCCGATGGTTAAAAAGGACAGTAGGAAGAGAGGTAATAAGCCGTGGATAACGAAGGAGGTGAAGGAAAGTGTTAAATTAAAAGCGGAGGAATTTAGAGTAGCTAAGAGTAGTGGGCGAGAAGAGGATTGGGAAAGGTTTAAATGTCAACAAAGATTGACAAAGAAGTTGATAAAGGAGGGTAGGAGAAGCTATGAGGCTGGGCTAGCACTTAATATAAAAAAGGATAGCAAGAGTTTTTATAAATATATAAAAAGGAAGAGGCTGGCTAGGGTGAACGTTGGTCCTTTAGAGGATGAGAAAGGGGAGCTAGTGGTAGGGGATGGGGATATGGCTAAGGTCTTGAATAACTTTTTTGTTTCTGTCTTCACGGAGGAGGACGTGAATAATTTGCCGGGTGTTAGCGATGGAAAGGTGGTAGGAATGGAGGGTCTTAATGACATTACTGTTACTAGAGAGGTGGTGCTCGACAGACTGGAGGGGCTGATTGTGGACAAGTCCCCAGGACCGGATGGAATGCATCCGAGGGTTCTGAAAGAAATGGCGGAGGTGATAGTGGATGCCTTGGTGGTTATTTTCCAGACGTCGCTGGATTCCGGGGAAGTGCCGGAAGATTGGAAAACGGCTAATGTTACGCCGTTGTTTAAGAAGGGTGCCAGGCAAAAGGCGGGGAATTATAGGCCGGTTAGTTTAACGTCTGTGGTAGGTAAAATGTTAGAATCCGTCATTAAGCAGGAAATTGCGAGGCATCTTGAAGGGAATTGCTTGATAGGGCGGACGCAACACGGTTTCATTAAAGGGAAGTCGTGTCTGACAAATTTACTGGAGTTCTATGAGGATGTGTCTAGGGCAGTGGATAGAGGAGAGCCGGTGGATGTGGTCTTTCTGGATTTTCAGAAGGCGTTTGACAAGGTACCTCACAAGAGGTTATTGCAGAAGGTCAGGGGACATGGAGTTGGGGGTAGGGTGTTAGCGTGGATAGAGGATTGGTTGTCAAATAGGAGGCAGAGAGTGGGGGTCAATGGGTGCTATTCGGATTGGCGGTTGGTGACTAGTGGGGTGCCCCAGGGGTCGGTGCTGGGGCCTCAGCTATTTACCATTTATATAGATGATCTGGAGGAGGGAACCGAGTGCAGGGTGTCGAAATTTGCTGATGACACCAAGATTGGGGGAAAGGCAAATTGTGCGGAGGGTTTGGAGAGTCTGCAGAAGGATCTAGATAGGCTGGGCGAATGGGCCAGGAAATGGCAAATGGAATTTAATGTTGGCAAGTGTGAGGTGGTCCACTTTGGTAGGAATAATGGTAGGAAGGACTATTACTTACGTGGCGAAAAACTGCAGCAGGCGACGGTGCAGAGGGACCTCGGGGTCCTTGTGCATGAGTCGCAAAAACCCAGCTTGCAGGTGCAGCAGGTGGTCAGGAAGGCGAATGGGATGCTGGCCTTCATAGCGAGGGGGATTGAATATAAAAGTAGGGAGGTCTTGCTGCAGCTGTATAGGGCATTGGTGAGGCCGCAGCTGGAGTACTGTGTGCAGTTTTGGGCGCCGCACCTGCGCAAGGATATTTTGGCCCTGGAGGGAGTGCAGAGGAGGTTTACTAGGCTGATACCGGAGTTGAGGGGATTGAGCTATGAGGAGAGGCTGAATAAACTAGGCTTGTACTCGTTAGAGTTTAGAAGAATGAGGGGAGATCTCATTGAGACGTATAAGATGATGAATGGGATGGATAGGATAGAGGTGGAGAGACTCTTCCCGCTCAAAAAAGACAGTAGGACTAGGGGGCACAGCCTCAAGATAAAGGGGAGGCGGTTTAGAACGGAGTTGAGGAAGAACTTCTTCACTCAAAGGGTGGTGAATCTCTGGAATTCTCTGCCCGTTGAAGTGGTGGACGCTGCCTCGCTAAATATTTTTAAGAAGCGGGTTGATGGGTTCTTGATAAGAGAGGGGATTAAGGGTTATGGGGAGAGGGCGGGAAAGTGGAACTGAGCCACAACAGATCAGCCATGATCTTATTGAATGGTGGGGCAGGCTCGAAGGGCTAGATGGCCTACTCCTGCTCCTATTTCTTATGTTCTTATGTTCTTATGTAAACACAGTAAAAAGTCTGACAACACCAGGTTTAAGTCCAACTGATTTATTTGATACTATCAAGTGCCATTTATAGAATGATTTATTTGATACTATCAAATAAATCGGTTGGACTTAAACCTGGTGTCATCAGACTTTTTACTCAGTCAAAGTCAACATGGTTTTGCAGAAGAGGAATGGTGTTTATCAAATTTATTAGTGTTGAAGGTGCAACTTGTACAGAAGATAAAGAAGAGTTGACAGATGGAATGTGTTTGGATTTTCAAAAGGTTTTCAATAAGGTCCACACAAAAGGTTAATACACAAGTGCTCAGAGAGCTGGCGGTAATATCGAGATCCAAGTGGTCAACGACAAGAAGCAAAGAGTAATGATTAATGGGGCATTTTTAGGTTGGCAGGCTGTAATTAGTGGAGTGCCACAAGGATCAGTGCTACAGCCTCAGCTATTTACAATCCATACTAATGATTTACATCAGAGGTCTCTGATTTACATCAGAGGTCCAGGGGCTATATCTGGCCCGCAGCCAGTGGGGTGGGATTCCCGCTACTGAAAACATTCCCGTGTCTGGAAGCCTGCCACTGACTCAGGACCCAGTCACGGGGATGGAAGCCACAGGCCGGACAGTTGCTGCCACTCTGCATGGTATCTGATGGACCCATGGGAATCCCCGCCCCATTTACCAGCCTATTGTCCAATCAGAGCTGCCATCCTGTGACTGATAGTTCATTAAACAAATCAGCAGTTGAGCCATCTGTTTTCCAATTGCTGCTCTGCGTTGACTGAGTGACAGCTGCTTTATCCAATCCGAAATGATCAAGAACAATGACGATGGCAATTCAGACCAATTGTAGAGCGATGTGCCCAGCACAATACCCACATTATGATTGACATCCATTGCAGCCAATTGCCATGCACTGTTGTAATACAGTCACCAATCGCAATGAAGTTAAAATTATTTGGCACCCTTTTTTAGAAAAATAACTTTATTATAAAAATAACGTCCTAACTTTAGAACCTTTTTTTTCTTTGGCTCACGAAAATGTGTAAAATATATGATGTGGCCCTTGTACTGAAAAGTTTGGAGACCCCTGATTTAAACTAAAGTGATTGTGAATAATGTATCCAAGTTTGTGAGTGGTAGAGTTAGGTGGAAATGTAAGTTGTGAGAAGGACAAAAAAAAGAAATTTAATGCCGTCTCCTGAGGGGAATTTAATCACGGCTGTTCCTTCACGCATTTATGTTTCAGGTTCTGTTTAGCTTAGCATTCTGTGACTGGGAGAAGCACAGGATCACAAGATAGTTACAGGTTAGCAAGGCCATTTGGTCCATTTTAATCCATAAAATGTAAAGGTAAAAATCAGCAACAAACCCCAGTTTTCCAGTACTATCATCAATATTTTTGATGGGGATCCATTTTTCAGCAAGTTATTCCATTTCATCCCAGCCATTTATGCTTAGGAGGGGTGGCATGTTCCACCCACTCTTTGAAGTACTCTGCAAATGAAACTTCAATTGACTACTACCTTCCAATAATTGAGCTTTATGACCAAGTTTGATTTCTTCCTTCTTCCAGTTAAGAGCATGAAGATTTATCCTTGAGGGGAAACTGAGAGAATGATTGTTACCCTCTTAAAACATGTTTACCTCAATCCCTGATTTACATTATAATCTTTTACATAAACTTGGTGACATCTTGGGACTATGACATCATGGTAAAATTGAGCTCAAGCCTGGGAAGATTGTACTGGAAAAGACAAATAATAACATTTCCTTCATCAGCCTTAGCTATTGGCAAATCAACATATTAGGCTGAAAGCTGCTGATAAGTTCTGTGTTGTTGCTGAAGGATTGAGAGAAACTGAAGATTAAATTGAATTGAACTAAGTTGTCTCTGTACATCGTCTTGTTTGCGTCACAATGCAAAATGGCACAAAACTGGCTCTGTATTGGAGCAGGCAAGAAGAAGAATAATTTGAAAGCAGATCACAAGCCTCATTAAAATCTGGGCAGTCAGCACTCTTGGTGTCAGCCTGCCTTTCTCTTTCAAGGCTGCCAGCTCCTGATCCATACAGCCAGCTTTTTTTCTCATTTCCATTTCACATCAGCCTTATGCTCCACTGCCTCAGTTATTCACACATTTCGCTATCTCTTCAATGTCTTTAATCTGTTATACAACGCATCTTTCCTATCATACCATTTTCAATTTTCTTCAGCTGTTTAACCACCTTGTTTCTCTTTTAAACACTTTGCTGATCATTCTATTCTATTGCACGTCTATGATTTTGAATCTATCCCTTTCTCTTTGTACTGTTCCTTTTTAAGGGGCATTCATCTATAACTGATAAACATCTACACACTAAAGATTGGGTTGTCTCTCGTATCTCATGCCAGACACCATTAGTCAGATATCTCTTTTGTACTCATTTATTCTGCAACTTGCTTGAAACATTATGCTGTGGTACAGGCAAAACATTAGTGAATGGCTGGACCAACCCCCTTAAACCGACAAAATTTAAGGAGCGAGAAGGAGGGTGAGTTAAAGTTAAATTGGGTACAGAAAGTCAAATAAAGAGAAGGAAAGAAATATTGGATTGAGAGAGAAAAAAAGAGACAGGAAGGAGGTAAGAAATACATTTAAAAATAATTAAGCCTCAAAGACTTCTCACTACTCGAAAGAATGAAACTTTAAAGTTTCAAGTGCTCCCTTTCTGGGACACAGAGTTTGCCTGGTATTGCATCAACAATTATTATTTTGTTAAAAGGATATTCCTACTCTTAATTACAAAGCTTGATGGTCTGAGCTCGTTGGGCAATTAATGTGCAAATCTAGCAAGCTCTCGTAAACGAGGAGCGGTTAAGGGTGAGATGCTGCGTGAGCAAAGCAAAGAGGGAGTGGCCGAAATCAATCAGCAAGTTAAATAGCAACATAGAAACTAGGAGCATGAGTAGGCCATTCAGCTCTTCAAGCCTGCTCACCCATTCATTATGGTCATAGCTGATCATCAAATTCAATTTTCTTCTACCCCCATATCTCTTGATCCTGTTAACCCCAAGAGCTATATCTAATTTCTTTTTGAAATCACAGGCCTCAACTACATTCTGTGTAACTGAGTTCCACCCATTCACCACCCTTTGGGTGACAAAATTTCTCCTCATTTCAGTTCTAAAATGTTTACTCTTTATCCTCAAACTAGGGTTCTGGACTCCCCCCACCATCAGGAACATTATTTCTGGATCTACCTTGCCTAACCCTGTTCTAGAGATTCTAGGAATTCAAGTTGGTGCAGTGGATTAGAACATGATATTTCCTGAGAATTTGGAAACTTGTCATGTCAGTTGGACAGAAGTCTGAGACTTTGGTCTTGAATATAATCTCATGTGGTGAAAACTTAATTTACAGTACTTCTCAGAAAGAACACTGGATGTGTTTCTGTTTGGGGCAAAGATTTTAAAGTTTACTTATTAGTGTCACAAGTAGGCTTACATTAACACTGCAATGAATTTATTGTGAAAATACCTAGTCACCACACTTTGGTACCTGTTTGGGTACACTGAGGCAAAATTTAGCATGGCCAATGTACCTAACCAGTGCTGTGGGAGGAAACCGGAGCATCTAGAGGAAACCCACACAGATATGGGGAGAATGTGCAAACTGTGTGCAGATAGTGACCCAAGGCCGGAACTGAATGTGGGTCCCTGGAGCTGTGAGGCAGTAGTGTTAACCACTGTGACACCGTGCCACCCATGTATCACTTTTACAAGAGACATGTGCCTTAGAAACATAGAATCCTACAGTGCAGAAAGAGGCCAATCAGCCCATGGAACCTGCACTGACCACAATCCCACCCAGGCCCTACCCCCACATCCCTACACATTTTACCTGCTAATCCTGCTAATGTACACATCTCAGGACACTAAGGGGCAATTTTAGCCAATTAACCAAATGTAAATCAGAAACAATATGATCTCCTGAATTGGTTCCGATCATTCACTGGGCTCGGAGAGGAACTTTTCTGATTTTCTGCCCCAGTGTGGCTTTATCTACATTTTTCGCTTCTCTCAGCCAGTTTCACGGCTCCTAATGGGTAGAAATTCTCAACTACATGGGATAGACTTATGTGGTCTTTCTTTAGCCATCATTTTCATTTGCTCTTATGTATACTCTAAGTGAAATGAGCTCGAGACAAGTTAATTAATTTTTTTGTGGATTTGAATCTGCAAAACCTGGATTTTGACTGCCTTCCTCCTAAAATAACTGTTTCTGTTATAGTGCAAATTACCTGGTTGATTTTTGTCCGATGTGCATTGCAATTGGCAGAATTACAAACATGATTAGACTACTCAAAGCTAGATTGAATTTTCTGACAGAATTTGGGTATAGTAAAATCTGAATTCAGATCATTAGTTCGACCCCACCTCGACCCCTTTGCTTTTATTTCATTTAATTTTTAACTGTTCTCTTCCTTTTTGCTTACTTTATTTTTCTTCTCCCCCATTTTTTTCTCCCATTTTATCCCCATTCCCTTACCTTATCTCCCATTTTCCTCCCCTTTGCCCCCTTTTTCTCAATTTTACCTCTTTTCCCACCCATCTCCCCTCACTCCACATCTTCATCTGTCACAGCTCACCTTCTGATTTCAGCTTCTCTGCTGTTTGGCCATTCACACCTTTTATTGTCTTTATGGACTGCCATTAGCAGCCTTTCTCCTTGTTTCTGTGGCTATGACTCATCTTTCATTCCCTCGCGCTGCCGTATAAATATCACCCATTTTCAATGCCTTTTAGCTTTGACAAAGGGGCATCTGGACTTGAAACGTCACCTCTTTTCTCTCCTTAAAGATGCTGCCTAACCTGCTGAGATTTTCCAGCATTTTCTCTTTTGGATCCCTATCCCTATACTCAAATCCTCTCGCTTAGTAGGTCAACATACCATTTGCCTTCTTTACCGACTGCTGTACCTGCATGCTTACTTTCAGGAACTGACGTACAAGTGCACCAAGGTCTTGCTGAGTATCCACATCACTCAATTTATACCCATTCAAGTAATAATCTGAAGGTTGAAAAAGTCTTTAAAGTATATGGGATCCTGGACTTCATAAATAGGAACATGGAGTATTAAATCAAACAAGTGTTGATAAACCTGCATAAAACACTGGTTCGACCTCAACCGGATTATTGTGCCCAGTTCTGAGTGCCAAGGTTTAGTAAGGACACAAATACATTAAAGAGGGTGCAGAAAAGATTCACATGGATGGTTTGAGCCTTGAGAAACTTCAGTTACTTGGATAGTTTGACAAAGCTGAAGCTATTCTCCTCGAAGAGAAGGTTAAGAGGATATTTAAAAGGGGCATTCAAAATCATGAGGAGGCTGGACAGAATGGATAAGGAGAAACTATTCCTACTGGTGTAAGGGTTGAGAATCAGAGGACAAAGATTCAAGGCGATTGACAATCGCGACATGAGGAAAACTTTTTTTACGCAGTGAGTGGTTAGGATCTGGAGTGCATTGCCTGAAAGAGCAGATTGATGGATGCAGACTCAATGGAGGCATTCAAAAGAAGATTGGATTGACAAGAAATAGGGGCGAATAGATGGCGGAATGGGGCTGAGTAAATTACCCTTGCAGAGAGAGACAGCACTAACACGATGGGCTGAATAGTGAGAAATTAACTGGGATATTTATCAGTAAATATATTTAACGGAACTTTGTCTGTAAAATTAAACTGCAAGCCTAAATTTAGCATTCATCAACAGAAATGCTATTTCCATTTTATTTAATCTTGTATTTATTTCCCAACTCTAGTTATTTTGATGGCATGTATTTGGATTAGCTAAGGGTGGGGTAGCACACCCTTCTCTGTGGAGTATTGCAGCATTCTTGTCTTTTTAAAAAAATATTTGTTCGGGGATGTGGGTGTCACTGGCTGGGCCAGTATTTGTTGCTCAACAATGATTTCATGGTCATCATCAGACTTCAACGCCAGAATTTTCCTAAATTCAAGTTTCACCATCTGGCATGGTGGGATTTAAACCCGGATCCTCAAAGCATTACCCCAGGTCCCTGGACATTACCCTGAGTCCAGTGACAACAACAATACACCACTGCCTCCCCTTCTTGTTTAAGTGTAATTAATTAATTTTAAATGTAATTGTTAATTATCTGAAGAACTTTTAAGATTCATTCTTAAAATATCCAAAGAGCACAAACAGAAAAACTCACCTTATAGCTGAAATTGAGAAATTAAATGCACTTTTGAAAAATGACCACAAGATGGAGGTATTTTCCAAATCATAGAATTTTTAAACCGTGGTAGGACTTGGAATCTGAAATGAAACAGAGAATATTGGATTTACACAGGAAAAGAAAAATGACAGGCTAAAATCTTGCTTCCAGAGGAAGAGTCATAACTGGAAACTGGAAAATACAAATGTTTTTAAATGTGGCTGAATAAAGCTAAAGAGTCATTTTGCTCCTGACCTTATTACAGCTTTGGTCTAACCATGGACAAAAGAGCTGAACTCCAGAGGTAAGGTGAGTTGAGAATGACTGTCCTTGACATCATGGCAGCATTTGACTGGATGCGAGTCCTAGCAAAACTGCAATCAATGGGAATTGGGGGAAAACCCTCCAATGTTGAAGATTGAAAAGCGGCTAATGTTACGCCGTTGTTTAAGAAGGGTGGCAGGCAAAAGGCAGGGAATTATAGGCCGGTTAGTTTAACGTCTGTTGTAGGTAAAATGTTAGAATCCGTCATCAAGGAGGAAATAGCAAGGCATCTTGAGGGCAATTGCTTGATAGAGCAGACGCAGCACGGTTTCGTTAAGGGGAAGTCGTGTCTGACAAATTTACTGGAGTTCTATGAGGGTGTGTCTAGGGCGGTGGATAGAGGAGAGCAGGTGGATGTGGTCTTTCTTGATTTTCAGAAGGCGTTTGACAAGGTACCTCACAAGAGGTTATTGCAGAAGGTCAGGGGACATGGAGTTGGGGGTAGGGTGTTAGCGTGGATAGAGGATTGGTTGTCAAATAGGAGGCAGAGAGTGGGGGTTAATGGGTGCTATTCGGATTGGCGGTTGGTGACTAGTGGAGTGCCCCAGGGGTCGGTGCTGGGGCCTCAGCTATTTACCATTTATATAGATGATCTGGAGGAGGGAACCGAGTGTATGGTGTCGAAATTTGCTGATGACACCAAGATTGGTGGAAAGGCAAATTGCGCGGAGGGTGTGGAGAGTCTGCAGAAGGATCTAGATAGGCTGGGCGAATGGGCCAGGAACTGGCAAATGGAATTTAATGTTGGTAAGTGCGAGGTGGTCCACTTTTGTAGGAATAATGGTAGGAAGGACTATTACTTACGTGGCGAAAAACTGCAGCAGGCGACGGTGCAGAGGGACCTCGGGGTCCTTGTGCCTGAGTCGCAAAAACCCAGCCTGCAGGTGCAGCAGGTGGTCAGGAAGGCGAATGGGATGCTGGCCTTCATAGCGAGGGGGATTGAATATAAAAGTATGGAGGTCTTGCTGCGGCTGTATAGGACATTGGTGAGGCCGCAGCTGGAGTACTGTGTGCAGTTTTGGTCGCCGTACTTACGCAAGGATATTTTGGCCTTGGAGGGAGTGCAGAGGAGGTTTACTAGGTTGATACCGGAGTTGAGGGGGTTGAGCTATGAGGAGAGGCTGAATAAACTAGGCTTGTACTCGTTAGAGTTTAGAAGAATGAGGGGAGATCTCATTGAGACATACAAGATGATGAATGGGACGGATAGGATAGAGGTGGAGAGACTCTTCTCGCTCAGAAAGGACAGTAGGACTAGGGGGCACAGCCTCAAGATAAAGGGGGGACAGTTTAGAACGGAGTTGAGGAGGAACTTCTTCACTCAAAGGGTGGTGAATCTCTGGAATTCTCTGCCCGTTGAGGTGGTGGAGGCTGCCTCGCTAAATATTTTTAAGACGCAGGTTGATGGGTTTTTGATAAGCGAGGGGATTAAGGGTTATGGGGAGAGGGCGGGAATGTGGGACTGAGCCACGACAGATCAGCCATGATTTTATTGAATGGTGGGGCAGGCTCGAAGGGCTAGATGGCCTACTCCTGCTCCTATTTCTTATGTTCTTATGTTATGTTTGGATTCATACCTGACACAAAGGAAGATAGCTGTGGTTATTGGAGGTCAATCATCTCAGTCCCAGGACATTGCTGCAGGAGTTCCTGAGGATAATGTCCTACACCCAAACATCTTCAGCTGCTTCATCAAAGACATTCCTTCCATCATAAGCTCATTCATGGTTAAAAGGAAAAAGTGAGGACGTTCAGCATTGTTTGCATCTCCGTCAGACACTGAAGCAGTTCAAATGCAGCAAAACCTGGACAATACCCAGGCTTGGGCTGACAAATGGCAAGCAACATTCACGCCAAATGTACCGTGAAATGACCATTTCTAAGAAAAAGAGGATCTAAACATATTCTCTTGATATTCAATAGCATTATTATCACTGAATCCCCCCACTATCAACAACTAAAGTTACCATAGACCTGAAACTGGACTAGCCATATAAATATTGCAGCAGTGAGTAACTCGCCTACTGACTTCCCAAATCCTGTTCACCATCTACAAGCCACAAGTCAGGAGTATCATGGAACATCCTCCAATTGCCGAGATGAGTGCAGGTACAGCAATGCTCAAGAAGCTCAACACCTTCCAGGGCAAAGTAGCCCACTTGATTGGCATACCCCTCACCACCAATGCACGTCGACAGCAGTGTGTACCATCTACAAAATGCACTGCAGTAACTCACCAAGGCTCCTTCGATTATACTCATGACTTCCACCAAGCATAGCAGATGCACGACAGCACCACCCAAAGCAAGTCACACACCACCCAAACGTGCAAGTATATCCCCGTCCTTCCTGAAACTCCATTCTTACTGTGGATGTATCTACACCACATGGACTGCAGTGGCTCAATAAGATGGTTCATCCCCACCTAAAGGGAAATTCGGGATGGATAACAAATGCTGACCTTGGCAGTGATGCTCACATCCCATGAAAGAATAAAAAAAGAGGATCGGAATTGTGGGACAGGGGTTTGTAGTAAAAGGAAAGCTAGGGGTTACCAATCACTGTCAAGGAGTTAATGACTGAAGTATGTAGCCAGCAAACCAATTTTTTGGAAAACTGGGAAGTGGTGAGACTAGTGATTGATGCACAAGATCAGCACTGAGTCAGCCCTCGAAAGGTATGAAAATAAGAACATAAGAAATAGGAGCAGGAGTAGGCCATCTAGCCCTTCGAGCCTGCCCTGCCATTCAATAAGATCATGGCTGATCTGAAGGTTATCAGTTCCACTTGCCCGCTTTCTCCCCATAACCCTTAATTCCCTTATCTATCAGAAATCTATCTACCCATGACTTAAATATGTTCTATGAGGTAGCCTCCACCACTTCAATGGGCAGATAATTCCAGAGATTCACCACCCTTTGAGTGAAGAAGAGCCTCCTCAACTCCGTTCTAACGTGTCCCCCCTTTATTTTGAGGCTGTGCCCTCTAGTTCTGATATCCTTTCTAAGCAGGAAGAATCTCTCTACCTCTACCATATCCATTCCCTTCATTATCTTGTAAGTCTCTATAAGATCCCCCCTCAGCCTTCTAAACTCTAACGAGTACAGACCTAGTCTATTCAATCTCTCTTCATAGGCTAACCTCCTCATCTCCGGTATCAGCCTGGTGAACCTTGTCTGTACTCCCTCCAAGGCCAATATATCCTTTTGCAAGTGCGGCGACGAAAACTGCACACAATACTCCAGCTGCGGCCTCACCAGTACCTTGTACAGTTGCAGCAAGACCTCCCTACTTTTATATTCTATCCCCCTCGCTATGAAGGCCAACATTCCATTCACCTTCTTGACCACCTGCTGCACCTGCAGACTGGGTTTTTGCGATTCGTGCACAAGGACCCCCAGGTCCCTCTGCACTGTAGCATGCTGCAGCTTTTTGCCCTTTAAAGAATAATCCCTATTATTATTTCTACCAAAGTGGATAACCTCACATTTGCTAACATTATGCTCCATCTGCCAGGTCCTCGCCCACTCAGCCTATCTAGATCCCTCTGCAGACTTTCCACACCCTCCACGCAATTTGTTTTTCCACTCATCTTCAGCAGCAAATTTCGTCACCCTACACTCAGCCCCCTCCTCCAGATCACCTATATAAATCGTAAATAGCTGAGGCCCCAGCACTGATCCCTGCGGCACTCCACTAGTCCCCAACCGCCAATCAGAATAGCACCCATTGATACCAACTCTCTGCCTCCTATTAGACAACCAATCCTCAATCCACGCTAACACCTTACCCCCAACTCCATGCACCCTCACCTTTTGCAGCAACCTTTTATGTGGCACCTTATCGAATGCCTTCTGGAAATCTAAAAACACCACATCCACCGGTTCCCCTCTGTCTACCGCACTAGTCACATCCTCATAGAAATCTAATAAATTCAATAAACACAACTTCCCCTTAACAAATCCGTGCTGCGTCTGCTTGATCAAACCGTTCTTTTCTAGGTGTCTTGCTATTTCTTCTTTGATGAAAATAGCCGAATAAAGATCAGAACTCGATACACAAATGTTGTTTCCAGGTTGCCAATGTATCATCATTGCTTTTAGTAACACTGAGACAGATTTTGCAGTAAATATGGCAATGAGAAAATCACATTGGAAATCAGGCAGACACTTCTAGCAGGTGCACACCAGTCACATGCTGTGAGAATCGAGAAATTGTTCAAGAAGTTCCACTCCCTTTACCTTTTATTCCGTAACATCTTTGGTATTTAATCCAACCATCCCCCCCAACCTATAATCTATATCTGCAAAGCTTGCTCATTTACACTTTGCTTTTCTACCTTTGCCCAAGAAATGGGTATTATGTCTTAAAATGGATCTTAAAACTCATATCTATTTTCAGGTAGAATTTTGAGAGTTTTTTTTTGTTTTTATTCCAATTCAATCAAATCAAGCCCAATTCAGAGTCCCAACAAGTTGGGACATTCCCAATCCAAGCTGACAAGACAGGTCTCTCACCTCCAGTCTTGGGCTTGATCTACATGATCTAAGCTGATTGCAGTAGACATAGCTCCTAAGAAATAGGAAATAGGAGCAGGAGTAGGCCATCTGGCCCTTTGAGCCTGCTCCAAGGCTTGATCTCATTTGCATCTTAGCCAAAAGACCAAGATGCCGCTTTTAAAAACTGCTTCAAACGATGCTAAAATGTAACCTAATGACTTCAACCAAGCACAGCATGTCGATACTGCACTTGATGTTGAAACTTATCACATTTTAATCTCTCTCCAGTTCTGAAGGGCCACATTGAACTCAGGATGTTAATTATTTCTCCCTTTCCACAATTGCTGCTGACCTGCTGAGTTTTTCCAGTTCTGTTTTATTTCAGGTCTCCAGCATCCGCAGAATTTTGCTTTCAAAAAATAACACAGGTGCGCTTGGTGAGGGGACAGATAATTGCACTGTGAAAGAGCAGTACTGAATCGCACAGACTAACAGCATTTCATCATGTGTTGCTGTGTTAACTGAGCCCAAATGATGGGGAAATTGATCGAAGTATAATCGCAAAAAGCTTCACTAACTCTGATCACTGCCAAGTGAACCCTTATGGAAGGGTGCGTGTGTGTGAATATCAGTCAAAGATAGGATGGGGCTGAGCTCTGTTATCCACTGACGCGATCCAACTTCACAAATAAAGAATGGCTGCTGGATGAGATCTGAAAGGTTGTCAGCATAAGGAGGGGGAAAAAGGGGAACAGATCTGACATACAATACACAATTTTGCCTTTTTATGGATTAGCTTTTTGGAAGTGCACTCAATGATGAAAGGACCAGACTGCATTTTAATCCTGTGTTAAATAAAGGCAATCCAGTCGTATAGTCAGTTATTCAACTCAAATAAAACAAATATACAGGACCAGCTAAGAATCATGGAGTTAGGCTGATTTGGCCAACTTTGCAGGCACACGGAGGGAATAATTCAGAGCACTGCACACAACTGCTGGTTGGGGCATTGGTAGAACATTCAGTTGATATGTGACATCAGTATGTTGGGAAAATCCAGCACTGTCTGTAACCAGGCACAATGCAGCACCATCTTTAAACCACCACAATCTGGCTCTACCTGGGCCTTCTCTGGTTTAACAAGAGCATCCCCAGACTCTCCACAAGATCAAAGTCCCTCATTCCTGCTGCCAGGCCTGTAAATTTCCTTTGCATCCTCTTGAGCACCTTTTCAATGATGGCTAGCCCAGGGTTGAACACAATATTCTACCTGAGGCCTAAATGGCATTTTATGAAGTCTCGGAATAACTTCTTTGAATTTCTACTTTACACATCCAACAACATAGTTAACAGCCATCTCAACTTATCCTACCACCTTCAAACATGAATGGACACACACCTCCAGACTCCTCTGCTCCTGCACTGCCATTAAAATTGTACCATCTAGTTTATATTGCCTCTCCTCACAATGAATGAGATTCCCAATTTGGTGTCAACTAGGACCTCTTTGAACTGTGGAGTCAAAGGATAGTTAAAACACAGAAAGAAGCCATTTGGCTCATTGTATCTGTGCAGGTTCTTTGCAAGAACAATTCACCTAGTCCCACTCCAGCTATTTTTTCCACTTCCTTGCAAATGTTTTCTCCTCAGATAATTATCCAGTTCTTTTTCTGAATGCCCCAGTTGAACCTGCCTCCATCACGCACACAGGCAGTGTGTTCTAAGTCCTAACAACTCACGGTGTAAAAAACTTATTTCCTCATGTTGCCATTGATTTTTTTTACAATCACCTTAAATCAGTGTCCTCTGGTTCCTGCTGCTTCCACCAAACAACATCAGTTTCTCCTTATCCACTCTGCTTGGATTCCTCATAATTTTGAATACCTCAATCAAATCTTTTCTCTTAGTCTTCACTTCTTTAAGGAGAATAATTATAGCTTCTCCAATCCATCCTTGTAACTGAAATCGCTTATCCCTGAAACCATTGTGATCAATCTTTTCTGCTCTATGATGTCTTCATATCCTTCTTGAAGTGTGATGCTGTAGTTGAGTCAACTATATTATTTTGAGTTTGTCCACATTTATTTTGTCTGGTTTTCTCATAAGCACCAGGGAGATTTCTATCTGGTTTGAAATCAAGCTCAGGCTCCACTGTCTAATCAAGGTAATCCTCTCCCACACACCCATTACTCATGTTTATATGAATTATTAGGCCAGGGTAAGTATTAATTGTAATTGTTCATCAAGTAGGAGGAGGGGTTCAGAGAACATTATTCATTTTCTGAACATTAAGTCTCTCTAATAAAGAATAAACATTAAAAACGATAGCCTATTTCTGGACAGCAAATGGTGCTGGTAAATGTGTTAGGAATGTTTTACATAATAATGGTGTTATATTCACATAGGAAACAAAACACACAACCAACTGCCGACACACATCATTTTTATTGTCTGCAGCAGTTAAGTGGTTTTACAAGCTTCAATGTCATGATTTCTGTCTGAAAACGCATCTCACCAAAACATGTGACTGTGAGAAGTACAGCAAACTCTTTCTTATTTATTTCACATACCATACAACTGGCTGATTTGAGAGAAGCCATGCAGTGTGTTTCACATCACTGTCTGGACAAAGACTCAGAATGGCTATGGGGGAACGTATTGAATGAGTCCAGCTGGGACCATAGCCAAGTCGTGATTGAACCCTGAAAAGTCATCACTCTCTGAATTTTAAAAAAACATGTTGGCATTACAATCAGGAATGAGCAATTATCCATACAGCAACATATCGTCAGATGCAGCAACAAAGCTTTAAAAAAACTAATACCCAGGACTGACACAGGCTGAGAAATGAACACTCTTAGCACATCTGCTATGTCAGTGACTATTATGTAGGAAGTTAGTATTATGTACAGTGGTTTACAAGCATCCCAATACACTGAGAAATCAGAATATAAAAAATGAGTATTTTAAAAGGAGAGAACAAAAGACAGCATTAGAAAATCTGTTATTACTAACTGAATCAACACATTAGCAAACCCACGAAAATAGAGCTCTGTGGGTGGAGCTGTGCACATCTGCACTGTAAACTGCATTCCCAATACTACAATTAACATCACATTACGCACACAGGGATGGGAACACTCTTGAAACAGGTGAGCTTGGATCACGTGGTGTGCTTATTGTAATTTCCTTCATCCACGGAGAATACTTCTGCGACAAACACGTTCCACTTGCTCCACAGACCTCAGTCATCTAGATTGTGTTTTCAATCAAGTCCAACCTAGACATAAATTTTGGGACCCTGGAAGAGCTCCTGCCTTCTGGCAATGGGCACCCATGCTGGATAGTCTTCAGTGGCCATCGAAGTCAACCAGCTGTAAGAAGGGCGAGCACTCAGTGGCTTGTTTTGGTTGTGGGGGGTGTGCCATGTCTAACATCTAATTGCCAAATGTTACGACATAATGCATTTATATAGAAATTTAAGTTTATAAACATCATTTGAACAACTGATAGTTTGAACTGGATTTCATGATGTGAAAATTGAGCATCACCCAACATTAGTTGGAAAGTATTGGTCAGTTGTCCGTGTGTACCATTCTGAAATGCTTCTCCAAACTGCAGCTTTCTCTCTGTTCTTGGTGGTCCTAAGTCCTTCATTGTTAATTTAAAAAAAGACAAAACTTTTGAAGATTGTAATCACTTTGTGTGACTATAGGTCGCTTCCTTTCATCCAAAAGTTATTTTCTTACAAAATTAGATTTTCTTTTCCCTACGCAATAAAGTAGAACCATAAAAGGTTAGCGTATGTACAGAAACTTACACTTCAAAATTATAAATAGTAGTAATTCACTTGATGTTATTGGGAAGGCTACAAAATGCTTTCTTTTTGTTTTTAAAATAAGTTGCAAGCAGGGACTTTTTATTGTGCTGTTCTCCTTGGTCAGGGTTTTAAAAAGTATCTTTAATGTCACTCTTGAAACGATGCTTGAGATGCCCCACAGGCATTTTCAAGTTTTGTGCTGTTGCAGACTTACCTATACTGAGTTCCCAATAGAAGCATCTTCTGTCTAAACAATGCTAGCCATTGTTCCTTTAAAACCTAGAATTTGATAGCAATTTAAATATGCCGTTTTCTTCATCCAGAATCGTCCTTGTTCTTGTTCGCTGAGTGATTTAGGGTTAAAACCTGATTAAAAATTCTTACGTTTTTCCTTTTTTTTAAAGTGAAGAGGTAAATTTTGTTTGCGAGGCGGCAGGCTCTGGGTGGCTGGCAGGTGAGTGAGCCGTCCTTTGTGATACAAAGTCAGCAGGCAGGCTCTCCAACAAACACTTCAGCTGCTCCTCACCCAGCTTGATCTTGTCGTCCAGCTCCCGCTGCTCCAGCAGCAGAGCTGCCTTCATCCTCACAAAGTGCTGGTAGTCTTGGAATTGCTCCTCTGTCAAGTAGTTCTCCAGGATGTCCAGGACCACACGTGCCCTGCGATCCAGATTCTCCTTCAGTTCCTTGGCATCCTCGTGTTGGCTAGTCAGAAGTCTCCGCTTCTCATTCAACAGATTCTGAAACATAAAATGCACAACTTTTCAGTTAACTCTATGCTACTTAAATCCCACAGTGCAGAAGGAGGGCATTCGACCCACTGAGTCTGCACCAACCACTATCCCACCCAGGCCCAATCCCCATAACCCCATGCATTTACCCTAGCTGGTCCCCCTCACACTAAGGGGTAATTTAGCATGGCCAATCTACCTAATCCTGCACATCTCTGGACTGTGGGAGGAAACCGGAGCATCAGAAGGGAACCCATGCCATTACAGGGAGAATGTGCAAACTCCACACAGTGACCCAAGCCAGGAATTGAACCCGGATCCCTAGCACTGTGAGGCATCAGGCAAATTGTGCGGAGGGTGTGGAGAGTCTGCAGAAGGATCTAGATAGGCTGGGCGAATGGGCCAGGAAATGGCAAATGGAATTTAATGTTGGCAAGTGTGAGGTGGTCCACTTTGGTAGGAAGAATGGTAGGAAGGACTATTACTTACGTGGCGAAAAACTGCAGCAGGCGACGGTGCAGAGGGACCTCGGGGTCCTTGTGCATGAGTCGCAAAAACCCAGCTTGCAGGTGCAGCAGGTGGTCAGGAAGGCGAATGGGATGCTGGCCTTCATAGCGAGGGGGATTGAATATAAAAGTAGGGAGGTCTTGCTGCAGCTGTATAGGGCATTGGTGAGGCCGCAGCTGGAGTACTGTGTGCAGTTTTGGGCGCCGCACCTGTGCAAGGATATTTTGGCCCTGGAGGGAGTGCAGAGGAGGTTTACTAGGCTGATACCGGAGTTGAGGGGGTTGAGCTATGAGGAGAGGCTGAATAAACTAGGCTTGTACTCGTTAGAGTTTAGAAGAATGAGGGGAGATCTCATTGAGACGTATAAGATGATGAATGGGATGGATAGGATAGAGGTGGAGAGACTCTTCCCGCTCAAAAAAGACAGTAGGACTAGGGGGCACAGCCTCAAGATAAAGGGGAGGCGGTTTAGAACGGAGTTGAGGAGGAACTTCTTCACTCAAAGGGTGGTGAATCTCTAGAATTCTCTGCCCGTTGAAGTGGTGGAGGCTGCCTCGCTAAATATTTTTAAGAAGCGGGTTGATGGGTTTTTGATAAGAGAGGGGATTAAGGGTTATGGGGAGAGGGCGGGAAAGTGGAACTGAGCCACAACAGATCAGCCATGATCTTATTGAATGGCGGGGCAGGCTCGAAGGGCTAGATGGCCTACTCCTGCTCCTATTTCTTATGTTCTTATGTCACTTGCCACATTTAACGTGAAAACTTTTGAGGAGAAATCAGAAAGCAACGAGGTCCAAGCAGCCCATACTTTTCATCCCCTTGTGCCCAGTTTACTGCCCTCCCCTTCATTCACTGGGATACAGAACCTTGGGGCTCACTTACTTGGTCTCGAGTAGCTGATCAACGTGGTCACTGTTTGAGTGCCAGTGACTATGAGAAGACATCACAGCCAATCCCAAGATAATGATCAACCAACAGCCACATACTGCATGGTGGCACAGTGGTTAGCACTGCTGCCTCACAGCGCCAGGAACCCAGGTTCAATTCCTAGCTTTGGTCACTGTCTATATAGAGTCTGCACATTCTCCCGTGTTCCCGATTAGATACATTCTTAGCTGAATTCTCCCTCAGTGTAACTGAACGGGAGTGTGGCAACTAGGGGATTTTCACAGTAACTTCATTGCAATGTTAATATAAGCCTATTTGCGACTAATAATTAACATATAAACATATTTATAATAGAACGGTGATATGGAGCACTAAATCCGCTTATTTTTCTCGTCCCTAATCTAGGGATGTTGAAACTAACGCTAATATATTATGTGCTGTCTTAATTGAAATGAGCTGAATTGGGGATCTAACTTGTGACCTTTCTGGCCTGTGTGTCTCAGTTACTGCTTTTCCTCTCACCATTTTCTTCAATACTTTTGTTTCATAAAAACTGTCCCCAAAGTTGGCTGATATTAACACCACTTTGACGCATTTCTTTAGCTTCGAGATGCAAAATTCCCTGAATGGTTCATTCATCCAAATGGGTTTTGAAGAAGAGAGCCACAGTGGACAGGTTCCTTATTACCCACAGTTCTCATAGGTTGGTTCCTATTTCATTCATATTTGGGTGTGTATCTAGGGTCCATTAATTCCAAACTGACTGGTAGGTGATATTTCTCAAAAAACAGGAAAACTGACTGTCTCCCATTTTGTCTCACCCTTTTTGTCAACTGCACTGAAACATCAGTATTAGAAGTTACTGAGTATCAGTGCTCAGGAATGACCTGGGTTCATTTCCTAAGTTGTGTTAAATTATCCAGTAAAGAAAGATTCCATCAGTAATACAGGGCTATTATATTAGTATCGTATTATCGTATCACAAATGTGAGGTAATGCATTTTGGAAAGTCTAATACAGATAGGAAATATACAGTAAATGGCAGAATCGTTAGGAGTATTGACAGGCAGAGGGATCTGGGTGTACACACACACAGGTCACTGAAAGTGGCAATGCAGGTGGAGAAGGTAGTCAAGAAGGCATACGGCATGCTTGTCTTCATTGGCTGGGGCACTGAGTTTAAAAATTGGAAAGTCACGTTGCAGCTTCACAGAATGTTAGTGGGGCTGCACTTGGAATATAGTGTTCAACTCTGGTGGCTACATTACCATAAAGATGTGGGGGCTTTGGAGAGGGTAAACAGAAGATTTACCAGGATGTTGCCTGGTATGGAGGACATTAGCTATGAGGAGAGGTTGGAGAAACTTGGTTTGTTCTCACTGGAATGACTCAGGTTAAGGGGCAATCTGATAGAAGTCTACAGGATTATGAGAGGCATGGACAGAGTGGATAGTCTGGGTGGCTTTTTCCCAGGGTGGAAGAATCAATTACTAGGGGGCACAGATTTAAGGTGCGAGGGGCAAAGTTTAAAGGAGATGTACGAGGCAAGTTTTTCTTTAAACAGAGGATGGTGGATGCCTGGAATTTGCTGCCGGGGAGGTAGTCGAAGCAAATATGATAGTGAGTTTTCAGGGGCATCTGGACAAATACATGAATAGAATGGGAATAGAGGGATATGGTCCCCAGAGCAATAGGGATTTTTAGTTAAGTCGGGCAGCATGGTTGGTGCAGGCTTGGAGGGCTGAAGGGCCTGTTCCTGTGCTGTAATTTTCTTTGTTCTTTAGTATCTTTAAAACAGCACTTCATTATGAGTTGTGGGTTCCTTGTAATCTTTACAGTCCAGTCTTGCATTAAAACAGCATCAACTTCCAGCTCATGAGGGAAACATACCATCAGTGGCCATATTGATTAGTTACCCGAGGCCTAGTAAGTGAATGGGTGCAGCACAGTGGCACAGTGGTTAGCCCTGCTGCCTCTCAGCGCCAGGCACCCAGGTTCGATTCCGGCTTGGGTCACTGTGTAGAGTCTGCATGTTCTCCCCGTGTCTGCGTGGATTTCCTCTGGGTGCTCTCGTTTCCTCCCACAGTCTGAAAGATGTGCTGGTTAGGTGCATTGGCCATGCTAAATTCTCCCTCAGCGTACCCAAACAGGTGTCGGAGTGTGGTGACTCAGGGATTTTCACAGTAAATTCATTGTGGTGTTAATGTGAGCTTACTTATGAGTAATAATAAAAAAAATTAAACTTTACTTCTTCCCTCCACTGAAGACCACAATCATTTCAACAACTACCCTGAGACAGAAATATTAGCCCTCCTATATGTTACAAGTTCTAAATGATAAGAACCAAAGCCTCCCTCTGTTGATTACATAATATGAAATCAAACCAAAAGCAGCATGGGTTAAGATTACGTACACGCTCCTCAGCATTTGTATTTTCATCCAGAGTCTTCAGGATATTTTCCACTCGAGCCAAACGACCGGAGAGGGAAAGCAGCAAGTTCACTACTTTATCCAAATCCCCAATGAACATCTTGTACTTTTCAAACTCGTTGGACTTGCACAGGCCTTTAATCATGTTCTCCACATCCTCACCCACAGCACTGTTCAGTTTCATGTCAGCTGCAAGGTTCTCCTTGGCTTCACGTAGGGTCTGGAGTTTGTACGTTATACTTTCAATTAGCTCAGACTACAAATCAAGAAAGACAGAGAACAGAATTAAATTAGGAGAAAGTGTAATATCACTTCGGAAGCTTTTTGTTAAAACCTTTAAAAGCCTAACTAATTTTGACCATTTCACTCATTCACCACATTTTTGTTTACTGTTGTCACATTACACTGTATAGGATGAATTTACATTCCAGTGTTATCATGGGTGGCTTCAGGAAGTGTGCTGCACAGCAAATGATGGGGTGCCACTACCTGCAGAGGGGCAGGAAACTCAGTGAGGAGATGCCACTGGCAACAAGCAATTGGCCATCATTTGTTTTGGCCCAGTAAAGGCTTCTGCAGGCCGGTGATCTGATCATCCCTGGCTTCAGCACACGTGTCTCTGCTTTCAGGAAAATCAGACAGGCAGAAGCAAAGAAGTCATTCACATCTGTCAAACGGGTGTTGGTCCGTTACTGCTGGCTGTATAGAATCCTCCTCCCTCCCCCAGCATAAATCACAGTAGCAACACGGGCATCTCCAGCATGAATTACTTCTACTTGATTGAATTACGTAATGTAAAGAGGCATCAGTCAGCAGCAGATCACTTTCTGTGGCTGCACTGAAAACCATATCAAAGGATCTGTAATAGTGAATGTTGTTGAAAGGATGTGGCAATTCTTCATGGTCTGTGGAAGGCCCAGGACATTGCCACTGCAAACTGATATTGACATACATTCATCATGTCACATCAATATGCAGCAAATTGATGCTAGTGGTCTAAATTCAACCAAATAAAAATAACTTTTTTTTCAACTAGCTGTTCTGCACCAGAAAGACATTTCAAAGAGAAAATATAATCATTATCTGCAAAGCAACCGACTAAGTTATTATTCTGCCTATTAAAAACAGCAGCATTTGGCTATTCCTCCTGAAGGTTCTGACATTCTTCATATAAGAGCCTCCGTAACTGGGGCCGGAATTCTCAGACCTGGCCTGCGGCTGGGGTTCTCCAGGACTGCTGCAATGAATGCGGATTTGGCCGAGCGCCAAATTCTCCATCCTTGCTGGCAGTGGTAGCGGGGTGTACGAGACTGGAAAATTCTGGCCAGAGCCTTGCAGGCTGTTTGACTGCGCTGGATGTGGCAATGAGGTTGGAAGTAGCAATGAGCAGGCCCAACACTGAGGCTAATAAACCGTGGCGTGCCACCTGCTACGGTACCAAAGATTAGTTAACTCAGAGTTTAGTATCATATTGGAATAGTACTTTCAGCAACTGAGAAGTGATGCAGCCAAGTTTCGCTTTTGGTGATGAAGGTTTGAAATGGCAGTACCTTTTTCTCATTGATGTCTGTCTCTTCTTCCTCCTCATCTTCACCGGAATTTCTCTGCATATCCTTTACTTTCTTCACCAGTTCAGCTTTGACAGCAGATGCGCTGTGATAAGTGGGACAGTGAGTCAAAGCTGCTCCCGTCTCTCTCTCTTCTTTCCTAAGGACAAAGAAGGAAGTTTAAGAGATTTAAGTCACTATTTGTGAACACACAAGCTATCCAGAAGACAAAAAAACCCCTTCAATAGGGAGAGTTAGAGGCATTCTATTTAACAAATCAAACCGCAAGTTACCCGGATATCTCCAAAGCTGAAAAACACTTCAAATCCTTTTTTAAAGGTAATTCTTTGCCTCTATCCCACACACTGGCAAATCCAAGCGCGTTCCAAGGTACGAGTTCGCATTCACCTTCCCCAAATATGAAGGGCCAACACTGGCTAAATGGCCTCCTTCTGTGTGATCTTATAGTTATATGAAGTTACCATTCTTTCAGAGTATTTTCCAGCAGGTCATCAAAAACAGGAAATAATCTCCCTCTTTTCCAGGCCAATTAAAAAAACTGTAACTCTGGCTAAGATTAGCAAGGAACATTATAAGCACCTGATAGGGTTACTTTGCTGTACAATTGATTACCAGCCCAGTTTCTCCATTTTCCCAGTCTCAGCAGCTGACAGAGACCCAGGTTAAGAAAAACTAAATATTAAGAGCTCACAAAGCTGGGGGTCCCATCAGCATGAACTCTCAGTGAGAATGATTAAAACCTCACAACAATCTAGTCGGAAAGTTTTGGTCTCTAAGAAACACGAGACATTTACACTGCTGAGGGCAGAGACTAATCTGTGGTATGAGTGTCCAACTTGGGCTTATCATCCTGGTAAGGATGCATTCATGAGACAACCTTACAATTGTATAAATGGTTACAGAAGATCTTAATCTGAAATACTACTTTAAGTTAAACTGCAGGAGGTAATGAAAGGATCACAGATTCCAACGGGATATTTTATAACAGACATCAGGGAATTCCTCTTCTCACATAGTGATCAGTGTGTGGTAATGGAGCCAAAACCTTGGAATTGTTTAAGAAACAATTGGTTGATGTAATGGTGGATGTTAGGATATCTCTGGGTGGATGATTCAAGGCCACATCCGTGATTATCTTATGAACCCATGGTTCACTTTAAGAATGCAGGACAACAGCACTAGCAGTGTTTAACAGACATACGCAAACAGTCTCATCAACCAACTTCAGACTCATAGAAGATAATCATTCTCACTAGTGAAGGATAGTCAATGGTAATGATAGTGTACACCCACAAAAACATAAACACATACATACATGCACACACACTATGTATTAGGTACGTGGGGCAGTCTTTCTCCCATGATCATACCTGTTGTGTATAGTTTTTTTAATCAAAAAAACTCCACTAAGAAAAGTGCAATATCCATTTTCCCCTTACCCAGTAGCATCAGCTGCTTAATGTCAAGAACATCACACCAGCAAAAACAGGACATCTCACTATCAACAACAGCAGCTATCTCTCTGCTCGTTCCCTTGTTTTGGGGTGCACAGAGTCTGCATTTTGCTAACACCAGTGTGGGGGAAAACAGTACCATATATACTTTGCACAAACAGCATCAACACAATCATATTGCTAACAATATTTAATGGACGTCTACTAATATCTCCCTTTACAAAGCTTTAGGACTTACTTATCTTCCTCAGATACAGGCTTGTTGACCACCTTTTGCAACCTTGGCCTTCTGTGCTGTGCCTCTTGCCTCACCGTGGTGCTCCTGGGGAAAATACCCTCCATGAGATCCATAGTCGTCTTCAGGTTCGAATCTGGATCTAATATCTCTGCCAGAGATTTATCTTTGCCAATGATCTCCTTGGCAAGTTCTTCCAACTTGAGGTCCTCAGGAGACTTTACACTTACTTCAAGTGGCACAGAGAGGTGTTTGTGCTCCACATTTTCTTGGCTTGTGGCATCCTTTTGGGTTTTAACACATGCTGCATCCCAGCTTTGGTTTCTGGGCTGCGAAGTTTGGGTAGCGTGAGTTTGTTCTGGTCCTGTAAGGGTGTTTGTTGTCACACCTTCCAGCCCACAGTTGACTGCAGAAACACTGCAGCTGCAAGGTGGGTTTGTCTGGCCATTTTTCTCCATGCTGGTCACCGCAGGTACATTGTCCTTTGCAGCTGGAAACCTTCAAGATGCAAAAAAGTGGTGTCAAACAACAGAAGAGCCCACATTCAATTGTGACTATCATAACAGCTGATAAACTTTATTTTCACAGAATCATAGAATCCTGACAGTGCAGAAGGAGGCCATTCGGCCCATCGAGCCTGCATGGCGAACAATCCCACCCAGGCCTTATCCCCGTAATCCCATGTTTTAACCCTGTTAATCCCCCTGACACTAAGGAGCAATTTAGCATGGCCATCATTTAGTAAGATTTTGGTGAAACAAAATCATATTTATATTGCTTCAAGTTTTTATTCTCATTTCAGAGGTCAGTGTAGCTTTCGTTCAACATTTTTCCAAGTATTAAACATAGTATTAATTTAAACATAAACATAATATTAATTTAGTAGTGTAACTGAATGATGTTTCCCCAAACTATTAACAAAATATTTAAAAATAAACGGTAAAATCATTTAAATGAAACATTCATATATTGCCATATCACATCTCAGAAACACTTCAAACCACTTCACATATAATTATCCACTTCAGAGTATGACAATTGTTTTAAGCAGGCAATTAATTTCAAAATAATTGAATACAAAGTAATTCCTTGGTGCAAGATTTTATAATACTCAATTCTGAATATCTTCTGGTTCTGTTGGCCTGACTGCAAAAACTGTTTTTATTTAAATTATTTTTGCCTCATGTTCTTTAAGCTGTCTCCAGCTTACAAACTGCACTCAGTGAGATGAGAGAGTGTCAAACACCATGTTTCCATGCAGTTAGCCAGCAGGGAGACAGTGATGACGAAGGATTATTTTCCTGCATATCCAGATTAATTTAGGATTTTGTTTGCTTAAACTCTGAACATTACCGGTGCGTGGAGTGGTCCCTGTTGTGAACCTTATGTTCCACAATTACCAGCACCTGAGATTTTTGTTTGAAAACTGATTTTAATTTAAAAAAATACAGAAATTAGTGGTTGCAGCTGTAATCAATGCAGTTATATCCTAGCCATACACGGTTGAATATTCAAACCTGGTCAGAAGTAGTAGATAAAGTTTATTTATTTATTACTCACAAGTACATCTACATTAACACTGCAATGAAGTTACTGTGCAAATCCCCACACTCTGGCACCTGTTTGGGTAACTGAGGGAGAATTTAGCATGGCCAGTGCACAGATAGAAACAAGGGATTTTCTGCTACATCCTCCTTAATTGAAGTTATATTGAACAAAAACGTTTTCATTCCTGAATGTTGTCATTTAAAGAAAGGAATTATGTTGTGTCTGTTTACCTGTAATGTAAATTCCCCCATACCAACTTCAATCAAATATAAAACTTTATTCAGGCGATTTAATACACTAGTTGCAAAATGTACTGTAGCAAAAATTTTCATCTGAAGATTTGCTGCTTTGCATTTATAATGCCAGTTAGTTGCAGCATGTGCTATTTATTCTCAATAATGGAGAAACTATCACCAGATTATCATTTACAATAATGCCAATAACCCATTAAATGAAATGCTTCATAGAAAAATTTCCCCACATTATTACAAATTCAGTATAATATGCGTTGTATGGAAGTTAGTAGACCGAAAGAACAGTATTTAGCAAAATATATGCAAGAGATTTAAATACTGTAGTTGTAAGAGATTTTAATATGGACTTCTCCTTGCCATTCCTTCCTCCTCTCAGTAATTTATTCTGTAATTTATTAAAATTTTGGGCCTGGCGCATATTACATAAATAAACATACACTTAAAGGAAGTCAATCCTGACTTTCACTGAAGAGAAAAATTGCCCTATGCACAATTCTTCGAACTGAAGTACTTTATATGCTCATAACTTGTGTGGAGTTTGCATGTTCTCCCCGTGTCTGCGTGGGTTTCCTCCCACAATCCAAAATGTGTAGGTTAGGTGGATGGGGTTACAGAGATAGGGAACGGATGTGGGTCTGGGTAAGATGCTCTTTCAGAGGGTGGGTGCAGACTCCTTCTGCACTGTTTGGATTCTATGGTTCTGATTTGCAGGTTTAATTAATTGGTGGGTGCGAGGCGAGAGAAAATTCTCTTTTATGATATTTACATTAATTCTCTTTTTTATGGACCTTCCTGTACCACCCATCACAGAATTAAACTGAACTTACACCACGGAAACAGGTCATCAGTTTACACAGGTATTAATGTTCCAAACAAGCCTCCTCACAGTCTACTTCAGCTAATCCTATTGGTGCCATTGTGGAACCTGCTCCCAGTCCTTCCCTAGTACAGGTCTCAAATGATTGAAGGCAGAAGTAAAAAAAAAGCAGGGGTTGTGGGAAATGGTGTTTGTTTTTTTAAATTCCTGCAGACGCCTGCCTGTTGCAGCACAGCTGAATTCTCAAAAATAAAAGGGTTGTGTGAGCAAACCTGTGATCCATTATTGAGTGGAACTATGCAGAGTAGTATGTCAAAGGCTCTAATGGGCCGTATGTACCACTTATACTCATTACTTTCATCCATTTCTCTCCCTTAAGTGTTCTCTGGATGAATTTTGCTGAACCATGCATTCAAGAACTCTACTTGAAAAAGCTGATTGCAGTTCCCAAATTGACCACCGAGTGGCGCTGGGTGTCCACTCTTTGGGGATCTGGATGTTTGCTGAGCTGCTGCAATATCATTCATTCCATTCAGAATACGTGAGCTTTCTTCAGGATTGTGGCACCGATTTGGAGGGCCAATTATCACAAGGAATACTTCCTTATTTGGGTTTTCAAACAGGATTCTAATTATAAAGCTCCATCAAATGGTGGATGACCTAATGCTGAGTTCAGCTCATTTGGCTGAAAGAAGTGAAATGATTTGAGAAGGGGCAGAAACATCTAGAAAATCTGAATCTCAGGTTTTGAGCTCAGACTGTGGCTCCTCCCGGCTGTGGATTCTCTTTTCTCACCTCCCAGTTTGTTCCCCTATTTTCCAGAAGGTTTTGTCTCTTGCTAGAGCCTGGCTGCACAATACTTCACTCTTTCATTTACTGAACAAGAAGGTAAACCCGATGAAGCATCACAATCTGTGTCTGACTTTATTGAAGAACGGTAAGAAGTCTCACAACACCAGATTAAAGTCCAACAGTGACCACTTACCTGATGAAGGACCAGCCAGTGCTCCCAAAGCTAGTGGCTTTTGCTACCAAATAAACCTGTTGGACTTTAACCTGGTGTTGTGAAACTTCTTACTGTGTTTACCCCAGTCCAACGCCGGCATCTCCACATCTTTATTGAAGAGCCGCAGAGATCTCTTGTGGAGAGCAGCAGCAGCAGGAGGGGTTGATCGAGGCAGAGTTATATGATGGACATCGCAGAGTAAGTGCATGCAGACGAGTTACAGTGACCTACCCTGACAGCACACCTCCAGGGAGCTATGAGCAGCAGCGTATACTCTGTACAATCAGATACAAATATCTGCTATAGATGAAGAGTGACTGGGTATAAATGCTACTCGACTTCACTCCTGATAAATTAATGACACATCATTTAGGTGGTGTGTAACCAGGTATAAAACTGTTCAACTTCCCGCCATTGCACCCACCTCCTGAGCACACAAGTTTTGTTTGAGGCCCCCATGCAAGTTAACACTGTCCTCACATACTAACCCCACCCCCCCCATTCTTTCAAAACCATCAGAATCTCTTTTCTCAAAGATGCACTCTCAATCCCTTCTGTTGCTGCAAACTACTGCTCCGCCTCTCCGCCAGCCCCCATCTCTCCGCCAGCCCCCTCCTCTGCTCCCATTTCCAGGCATATCTCTACCACAACTGCCTTTTCAATCCCTATGGTCAGATTTTTGCCACTCTCACAGCAGTCAGTATGGTGATGAATGGCCTTCTGACTGTAGTCAGGGTGTACTCTCTCATCCTTTGACCACACCAGCCATGTTCACACCATTCTCCTCTAATACCTCACTGGGGCTGTCTCAGTTTCCACTCCAGGGACCTGAGCAGAATTCTAGGCTTGGCACTCCAGCTCAGTCCTGAGAAGGTGCTACACTGTTGTAAGTGCCTTTTCTCTGGATCAGATATTAAACCCGGATCTGTTTACTCAATCACACAATCAGAATCTCATTAGCTGTAAAGCTCTTCTGGACACCCCAAGTCATGAAAGGCGCTATATAAATGGAAGTTCTTTCTTTCTCTTTTTATCCCTAACCAAGTTTCTCCATCTCTGTCCTCACTGACTGACATTTTCTTCCATCCTCAAAATTCTCATCCTTATGTTTCAATCTTTTCATGGCCTTACCTCTCTACCAACCTTGTACCTTTCCTCTCCACACATCCAAAATCTCATTAGAAGGGTACACCATACCCACAACCTATCAATTATAGCACTGTGACCATATTGTGCTCTTTTCAGCCGACCAAAATAACATCTAAAATAATTCCCTGTTAAATGTGTGTGAAGAGGATGTTTGAAAGGGAAAAGTGAACCTGATTTTGTACAGGCGCTGATGTTTTGGCACCACTGGAACAGTCATACGTTAGGTGGAAGCTGCCAACTCAGTCCAGGGTGACTGGAGTCTCCCTTTCCCAGTGACATGGCTGCCATAATCCTGCCCATGGGCTGCCCTGACGAGCGGTTTCCCTGCCAACATGACGGCCATATTAGTTTCAGGCCTTTTAGTTTATAACTTCAATGCAGGCAGCCGAGACACCTCCATGTTGAGGTGCCCTCACACTCGCCCGCCTGCCTCAGCAGTGCCCATCTTTATCAGGCTGACACCCCTGAGGGTCCTTTGATTGAGCCTCCAATCTCAGGAACCCACTTCAGGACATTGAGAGTGGAATTGTGAAATTAGGAAGCTTGCTCCCAGACAGTTGGGCCGCAAGGCGTGCTGACAACATGGGCAAGCGCACGTTATCCATTTGGACCTGATATCAGGATCCTGATACCAGTTGGGAAATCCCACCTAGAATTTTATAAAAATACTTCAGATGTAGATCAGTTTTTTTTAATAACGCATCGACCTGCATGATGTCCCTCAGTGAGTCTTATGACTAGTTATTCTAGTTACTGGAGTTTAATGTATAGTTAGTTACCTGGTCAAAGCTTCCTCGTCATTCCTGATAAACAATTCCTCTGCTTGCTCATCCTTAAAACAAATTGGAGGTGGCGGTGGTGGGAAGTCCGGCTCTCTAATCCTTGGAAGGGCTCTGGGATCCTGTGCAGGTGGAGGTGGAGATGGAAATGGCTGGTAGCCACTGCTGAGGGCTGACTGCTGATCCAGCCCTTGGAGAAACACTTCGTCATCCTCCGGACAAGACGATGATGACTGCAGGTGTAATGGCGACAGGGACAAGAGCGCTTTGCTCTGAGAAGGGGGCTGAGTGGGGGGCATCGCAGACTCCCTGCTGCTCGCTATGATATTCTGCTCCTGTTCAGGTTGACTGAGATTTAACCCGGTCACACTGGGAAACGGGCTTCGTTTTGCCCAGTCATCAATCGTTGAATTGACCCATTTCAGTTTTGGAGCTGGAGGCCTCTGTGGGGGCGATGCCTTCTTCTTCAAGGCTGCATCAGCACCGATTCCTTCCTGGTGGTACTTTACAAATGACTCCTGCCCTCCTGCCATCGGTTTGCAGCTTAAACTTTCTTGAGCACTTGTATTGGATTTGCCGTACTGTTCTGAAGCTGCGTTCTCGGAGGCACTGCGATGGCTGTGTGGGCCTAGGTTGGGCAGCTGACCAATGCTGGACGTGCTTCTGGGCCGGTAGGCTTCAACTGGTTTGTGTTTCTCATTCCGATTGGACAATTTGCTTCCTGCCAGGTAGTTGGGCTCATTCTCATAACTGGTTGGGAGATGAGTTCCTGTGGACTTGTTTCTTCCATCTTTCCCTTCAATGTTTACAGACCTTCAAATGCAAAAATAAGTTAGTGAAGGGTCACCAATTCCACAAGGCCAAATTTTATTGGAAATAAAAACAGGAAATGCTGGAAGTAGCCTACTATTCAAAAACAGGAGGTAGAGAAAGAACAGGAAACTGTAGAGCAGTGAGCCTAATGTCGGTACTGGGGAAGTTGCTAGAGTCTATTGTCAAGGAATTCATACCTCAGTCAATGGTATAATCAGACAAAGTCAGCATGGATTTACAAAAGGGAAATCATGCTTGACAAATTTATTGGAATTCTTTGAGGATGTAACTAGTAGAGTTGACCGAGGAAAACCACTGGATGTGGTTTACTTAGACTTTCAGAAGGCTTTCAACAACATCTCACATAACAGACTGCTAAGTAAAGTTAAAGCACATGGGATTGCAAATAGATCTTGAGATGGATAGCTGGTTAGCAGATAAGAAGCAAAGAGTTGGCATAAATGGGTCTTTTTCTGAGTGGCAGTCAGTGACTAGTGGGGTTCCGCAGGGATCTGTGCTAGGACTCCAACTGTTCACATTATATATTAATGATTGGAAGAGGAAACCAAATGTATTATCTTCAAGTTTGCAGATGATACAAAGTTGGGTGGGAGGGTGAGCTGTGTCAGCATATGCAAGACAGATGCAGTATAATGTGGATAAATGTGAGGTTGTTCATTTTGGTAGCAATAACAGGAAGACAGATTATTACTTGAATGGGTATAAATTGAGAGAGGTAAATACTCAATGAGACCTTGGTGCCCTCATGTGTCAGTTGCTGAAAGTAAGCACGTAGGTACAGCAGGCAGTGAAGAAGGCAAATGGTACGTTTGCCTTCAAAGCAAGGGGATTTGAGTATAAGAATAGGGATGTTTTGCTACAGTTGTATAGGGTGTTGGTAAGGCCACACCTAGAGTATTGTCTGCAGTTTTGGTGTCTTTATCTGACAAAGATAATTATCCCTTGCTATAGAGGGAGTACAGCAAAGTACAACAGACTATTCCACCATGGCAGGCATCACTGGCAAAACTAACCTGGTAACCCCCATCCCAGAGTGCCCATTCTGGCTGAGATTAACAGATACTGAAGACCACTGCACCAGAATAGGAGGAAGCCTTTTCATCCACCATATCTCTACCAGCTAATTGCTACAGGAACGGAAAAGTAATTTCACGCCTTGCTCCCTATTACCCAGAGTCTTGTATCTTCAATCTTAGTCAACCCTGCCCTTTCCATCTCAGTTATTCCACACTCCACCAATTTTTCCCAACCTCACTCCTCAGTCTCTTAAATGAATTCTCGAGTGACTGATTCTCTTCCAAGCAGAGGGAAATGTTCCTTGTTCACTGAACCAAACTGCTTCTTCATTTTAAATCTTCCCTTAAGCAGTACTCCAGTGGATGTAGGCCCTGTATATCGAGGCTCTCCTCGCAACAGCAGTTCCTCGTTCCTGAGGAAATCTATGCCCCACACTTTCTGAAACTACAACATTCTTTCAATAATGTCCATAGTATGGAATACTTATTTTAACGGCTCGCACTCACGGCAACGGCCCACGCCATTTCCCTGGGCTCTGAGATATAAAATGACTATACGAATGAGGAACTGATTGAACAGTGAAATGCACAGAACTTTACTCCAATTATGTTAATGGCTTCAGGAGAGAGTAAGGAAAAAGGAGGAGAGAGAGAGAATTGAAATATAAAGAAACGGAAAATATGCACAACTCCAAATTGTGACAGGGTGCAGAACTTTAAAACTTTGCAATGTCTGTTGGTGTATTTTCATACCAGTCTTCTGATGCTGTCCTCCCGAGCTGCCGGCCGCAGTCCAAACGCTGTGGTCTGGAAGCTTGTATTCTTGAACCAGAGGGCGATGGTACACTGTGAACGAGACAGTACACTTTTCAGCACTGCATCAAATCACTCTGCCCAGTTTACTCGTGCCCTTGGAGAGACTCCTGGAGCAGTACTTTGTGAGGGAGCAGCACCAAAAATGCTGGAAGGAACGTGTAACGCTATTTCAGCTGAATACATTCTCTAATCCAAGTCACATCAAAATGTGAGTGATGGAGCAGAGAGGAACCCTGCACCCAGTTCCAGGTAAACAATATGCATTCCCTGCAAAAGGGATGCAAAAAAGCCCTGTAGTCTGTGAGGTGAACAGAGATACTTTGAACCCACTGCATTAAAATTATTCATACATTGTTATCTGGCCCCAGGGAGTAAACCAAAAAACCTAATAAAAGCTAATGGGTTTGGCTGTAAAACAGAAAGAAATCCCACAACACCAGCTTAACATCCAACAGGCTAATGTTACGCCGTTGTTTAAGAAGGGTGGCAGGCAAAAGGCAGGGAATTATAGGCCGGTTAGTTTAATGTCTGTTGTAGGTAAAATGTTAGGATCCGTCATCAAGGAGGAAATAGCGAGGCATCTTGAGGGGAATTGCTTGATAGAGCAGACGCAGCACGGTTGTGTTAAGGGGAAGTCGTGTCTGACAAATTTATTGGAGTTCTATGAGGGTGTGTCTAGGGCGGTGGATAGAGGAGAGCAGGTGGATGTGGTCTTTCTTGATTTTCAGAAGGCGTTTGACAAGGTACCTCACAAGAGGTTATTGCAGAAGGTAAGGGGGCATGGAGTTGGGGGTAGGGTGTTAGCGTGGATAGAGGATTGGCTGTCTAATAGGAGGCAGAGAGTGGGGGTCAATGGGTGCTATTCAGATTGGCGGTTGGTGACTAGTGGAGTGCCCCAGGGGTCGGTGCTGGGGCCTCAGCTATTTACCATTTATATAGATGATCTGGAGGAGGGAACCGAGTGTATGGTGTCGAAATTTGCTGACGACACCAAGATTGGTGGAACGGCAAATTGTGTGGAGGGTGTGGAGAGTCTGCAGAAGGATCTAGATAGGCTGGGCGAATGGGCCAGGAACTGGCAAATGGAATTTAATGTTGGCAAGTGCAAGGTGGTCCACTTTGGTAGGAATAATGGTACGAAGGACTATTACTTATGTGGCGAAAAACTGCAGCAGGCGATGGTGCAGAGGGACCTTGGGGTCCTTGTGCATGAGTCGCAAAAACCCAGCTTGCAGGTGCAGCAGGTGGTCAGGAAGGCTAATGGGATGCTGGCCTTCATAGCGAGGGGGATTGAATATAAAAGTAGGGAGGTCTTGCTGCAGCTGTGTAGGGCACTGGTGAGGCCGCAGCTGGAGTACTGAGTGCAGTTTTGGTCGCTGCACTTACGCAAGGATATTTTGGCCTTGGAGGGAGTGCAGAGGAGGTTTACTAGGCTGATACCGGAGTTGAGGGGGTTGAGCTATGAGGAGAGGCTGAATAAACTAGGCTTGTACTCGTTAGAGTTTAGAAGAATGAGGGGAGATCTCATTGAGACGTATAAGATGATGAATGGGATGGATAGGATAGAGGTGGAGAGACTCTTCCCGCTCAGAAAGGATAGTAGGACTAGGGGGCACAGCCTCAAGATAAAGGGGGGGGCGGTTTAGAACGGAGTTGAGGAGGAACTTCTTCACTCAAAGGGTGGTGAATCTCTGGAATTCTCTGCCCGTTGAAGTGGTGGAGGCTGCCTCGCTAAATATTTTTAAGACGCGGGTTGATGGGTTTTTGATAAGCGAGGGGATTAAGGGTTATGGGGAGAGGGCGGGAATGTGGAACTGAGCCACGACAGATCAGCCATGATCTTATTGAATGGCGGGGCAGGCTCGAAGGGCTAGATGGCCTACTCCTGCTCCTATTTCTTATGTTCTTATGTAAGTTTATTTGTAGCAAATGCTGCAAGCTTTCAGAACAGGCTGTCCCTTCGTCAGGTGGCTGGGAACTCCCAACCCTGGTGTTGTGGGATTTCTTTCTATTTTACCCCAGTCCAACGCCGGCATCTCCAAATCAGGGTTTTGTTGTGACAGAGAGCCACAAGTTAAAACATTATAATTTTAAAAGAAGGCTGGCTTTATCTGGTAAAGCTTTTTCTAATATTCTATAATCATACTTGAGCAACATGTGGGCCGCCAGCCTTCACGTGCTAGCTGATAGGTGGAAAACACTGTTCAGACATGAAATTAAAGGGATGCAGGCACCCACGAAACCATAGCCTGGCCTTCACAACAGAAGGGTGCAACTTGAGGAGGAACAGATCATGGTGTTACACTGATTCATTGCGATGCAGCCTCTCGAAACAGCTCCAGCAACATTTCTACATTTAATGCACAGCGTTCAATCTGTTGGCCAACGTTTAATTGGGAAAAGTACAGGATGGAATGAAAATAGTTCTTGAGCCATAACAACCTGCTCGCCCGCAAGAATTCAATTTCACAAATGGAAACTGAATTTCTGACAGCCATCTAATTAACACTTAAAAAAAAACTAACTACATGAAGGTTACACAACTATTCTTCCTTCCCCCACACCCCCACCCACATCAAAATAAATTGTCAAAAGATTTCTTCATTAAGACCACATCTTTCTGAAACTGTGCTCAAATTATACCACTGAAATAGGTTAAAATACTGACATGAGGAAGTGAAGCAGGATAGGATAGTTGCATTTCTTTTCTTGGTCACAGAAACTGCCTCGCAATATACAATGACATGCCCAGGAATGTATACAGGAAAAGATAACCATCAAGTATTTCCTGAAACAGTTTGACTCACATCATGGATGCTCAACTGGTTTGCCAACTTAATCAGAATCCCTTCCATGATGCTTGGCCATAATGAAAAAATATTTTTCCAAGACTTCTCTTCATCCATCTTTGGAAGATTCACAAAATCCAAAATGTACCCCAGAGGCAGAAATACAGAAATGCAGGAAGTAAGGGAACTCAGCATCAAAAACAGAAGCATGCAATGCAAAGCAAGGTCAAATCTTAATTGACTGGATTCAGCATTCCATGGTGTGAAACAAACACAGGGAGGTAAAATAAGCAAAGCAAGTGTTTTTAACAAGGCTCGATACTGTAACTTCCTCCAGCCATTCCACCATGATATCTCTGCACTCCTCCAATTCTGGTCTTGTGAGTATCCTCAATTTTAATCACTCCACTACTGAGAGTCATGCCTTCAGCTGCCTAAGCCATGAACTCTAGAATTCCCATCCTATATCTCTCCGTCTCTTTCCTTTGTTAAGATGCTCTTTTAAAACCTATCTCTTCTACTTGCCCTGTCCAAATATTTCTTATACAGCGTGATGTCCATTTTTGCTTGATAATGCTTTCTGTGAAGGGCCTTGCGTTGCAGGTTCTTGGTGATTGTAAGTTGCTACTGAAGACGGAGGTCACAATTGCGAGGTCTAGCTCACACAAAAGATGAAGCAAAATAAAAAAGTGCAAACCTCTTTTTGGAAGAATAAAATTCAGTAGCTCAAATAAGTTAATTATGAGTCTGCATCACCACATAAAATTTTTTCTGGATATGCTTCCTCTGTTGGCCATTTTCAAAAAAATGTTTATTTATTAATGTACAAGTCGGTTTACATTAACACTGTAATGAAGTTGTGAAAATCCCATAGTCGCTGTATTCTGCACCTATTCGGATGCACTGAAGAAGAATTTAGCATGGCCAATGCAACTAACCAGCATGTCTTTCGGACTGTGGGAGGAAACGCATGCAGACACAGGGAGAATGTGGCCTCAAGTGGATGTGAGCATATAGCCAGTAAACCTGCTTCATGCTTAGATTTGCTTGGTGATACTAGTGAATGAGTGAGCTTCCTAAAGCCAGGTTTGAGTGCTGCCCCATCTTGCCCCTAATCTAAACAGCACTGTGCAGAGAGGCGCCAAGTGAAGGCTGAGGAATCTTTACCCATGGCCAACCACTGGGAGTAATAATGGCAGTGTGGAGCAGGCTGCTCATTCAGCTGCACCAGGTCAGGGGAATTTAAAAAAAATCAGTGTGTCCTCTCTTAGTGGAAGAGAAAGGAAAGCCAGAGCGAGAGCGAGCCACAGCACAAACCTGAGCACAAACAGACATGCACAAGAAAGCAAAATGAGCTGAGATTAGTGTCAAATCAGTCACTCTGAATTTCTGTAAAGATTCAGGAGTGGTTTAATCTGGACGCACTTGCAATTTTTGCTGCAGACAGAATATAGTGCAGATGCTTCACATACAAAGGAATCCATTGTTGCTCCAACCATAATACTGCACAATGCAACTGTCCTGCAGACACACTCTGCACTTTATATGGTGGAATGCAATTGTTTCTATGGACAGCAGGTGCAGTTTTCAAGGATGAACAGAGAGGATTGACAGCAGGCACTAGATAACTCTGCTGTTTGCACGCCTTCCATTTAGGAAAACCCGTTTATCAGCTGCATGAGAAGCAATAGGACAAAATCCATCGCAGGAATAATCCTAATTTTTACATACCCATGGATGCTGCCCCCACAGTCAGTGGCCATAAGCTTCGACGAAGAAAGCAGATCCTTTGCAGCCTGGCCAAAAGGCCTGTTCATGGCACAGAGAACATCCTAGGAAGGAAAAAAAAGGCATTTATAATCTAACCCAGTAAACATAATGCAGGAGCTGGATGTCCTGACTAAATAGAAAAGGTGTTTAAAATATGTTCAGAACAAGGATTTTCACTGAACAGTGCAGGTAGGCCAGGTGCAGAGAGTTCTTTATTCTAAATCTTCTTCCCTCTTCTGAAGCCACAAGCTCATACAGTAAATGTGAAGACAATACATGATGATGGAAATTGTCACAATTCCCAATCTTCTCACAGCTGACAGACACATTGCTACATTTTCCGATAGTACACGGGAACGCCAGCTGATTCATTCTGCCCTTAATCTAGGGACATTTGTCATATATAACACAAACTGCTGCTCTAGCTGGGATCCATTATCTCACTCTAGAATATTCTAGAAACTAAATCCGTCCGACTGTGCCTTCACTCAGCTATTGGGCAAGTTATTCAATTACTTTTGCTAAATGTTTAAGTGAATGCTGAACATGCTGCCTGAATTAACATCAATGGGGTGAGAGGTGATGCATCAATGTTGCCACTTTCCAACAAAACACACACATTAATACAAGCATGTTAATCACACGTGTAAAGAATACCATAGTAAATGACTTTTACATTTTTTTGGCTCCCAATGACTGAATGCTCCCTTCATATTCCGGTTCACATCCCACCACCGTAGCTGATGGAATTTAAATTCAATGGAATATAAAGCTGGTTTCAGTAAAGGTGACCATGATAACTCTCATTGGTTGTTGCAAAAACCCCACCTGATTTTTAGGAGGGGATATCTGCCATCCTGACCCATCCTGGCTTTTATTAACCCCAAAGCTGCAGCTCAGCTTCCGTCTGAAACAGTGTGGGCAGCCACTCAGTTTGGGGGGGGGGGGGGATGGAGGAGAGGAGGTGGTGGTGCAAAGTGTTGGACAACATTGTGTCAATGAATGTATAAAAGAAAAAATATAACCACTGTATTGTGGCTGGGAGTGGGATTGGAGTAGGTTCCACCCGTCGTCTAGTTCAGGGCCGGCTCCTGTCGTGGCTGAGGTGAAGTATTTTGGCAAAGGCCAATTATCGGCAACTTTTGGGTTGGCGAGGCTCAGCTCCCTACTGGGCAGCTCATGGTCCCGTCACTAACTGAAGCTTTGGTGAGACTTACATTTGATGATTTATTCTGACAGATGTGAACTGATTATTTTGATGGATGCCCAGTAGAAAGCCACATATTATAGTGGATCTGGAGACAGAAGAGTTTAGATGAATGGAGGACAAATAGGCACCATGAGAGTTACTGGCACAAAATAATACCAACTGCATTGCCTGTCAAGGCCCTGATTTTCTTCCATTGTTTATTGTAAGGTTAAAAAGCTCCCATCCTAAATTTATTCAGAAAGAATGTGCAGGCCAAGACTATACTAGCCAAATGGATGGAAAATACAACGTCTTCTAATCTAGAATTGCACAAACTCAGCCTCAGCCTGCTGTCACTATGTTAATTAAAGAATAAACCAGCCTTTAAATAACAGCACACAGGGAAAATAATAAAACTATCTGCATTGCCTGGCTATGACGAATGGCAGCAGCAGCTGTATAACACTCTGCCTGCTTCTGTTTAAATAATAAAGGCTCCATTGCATTCTTGTTTTGATTTAATCTGATGATCCAGGTGGAGATAATGTCAATTATACACATTTCAAGGGGTAATCAATTCATCAGAGTCTGATCTTGATTGTATGCTGTTTACATCTTATCAATTAGATATATTGCATTATTTGTGCTGCTGCTGAATGTGGAGTGTAACAGTTCTGGGGTGATCATGGCCCAGCAACCTTTGGAAGGAGTCTTAAGGAAATCACTTCACTCCATCTCAGCATTTCCACCGCCTGAGAAGGAACTGCAATTGCTTTTAACAATTAAAAAATCTCTCAGGTAGTTGTTCATATTGCCAGGGCCATTTTAAAATGCAGTTTTTAATCTTTCCAGTTTGGGAGTACCCCACTAGATTTACAATCACATTAAATTTTAACCAGCATTTGAACCCAACTGAGCATAGCTCTGTTCAACCGTGTGAACCAGCAATTACTATTGCGAGGCAGTGTTGTGTAGGGCCAGTAAACTGGTACCTCGAGCATAATTGTGTCATGGGAGTCAGTGCAACATGATGACTGACACTAAAGACTGATAAATACCTGAGCTATTCATCAATGCAGACAGATAAAACCTATAATGAGAGGATGCAATTAATGGGGTAGTGTAGGATTACAAAGGATTTCCTGACAGCTAATAGTCTGGTATTCTAACCAGAGATTTAGCTAGAGTCCTGGCAAATTCTCTTTTGATTATTTTAGAAGCTGTCAAACACAGAATAGCTCCCATGACCCGAGACAAAAATCATTTTTTTTGATATCTTGGGGCAGTCTTAGATGACAACTGGTGACTATGCCCACATGCCCTGTCAGATTGCTCTGTAACAGATTCTGCAATAATCAGTACTGAATTCTCATTCTTGGAGTATGGTTCTGAAGTTTGCAGTCAACACAAAACGTGGCCGCCTGATAAATGGACAGCACCAGTCGACGACTTTGAGAGGATACAGACAGACTGATAAAACGGGCAGACACATTGTAGATGCAACTTAGTTTAGTTTGAAGTGATAGACTTTTGGAGAGGCAGTATAGTTAAATGGTATCATTTTAAGAGGGAGGCACTCAAGAGCAAAGAGACCTAGGAATACTTGGTCACAAATCCTTGAAGGTGACAAAGAAAACAGATTGTTTGTTTTTGTAAACAGGAGCATTGAATGTAAAAATGGGAAGTCACGTTCAGCTCACAAATTTCTGGTCAGGCATCAGCTGGAACATTGTGTAGAATTCTGGGCACCACAATTTAAGAAGGCTGTCAAGGCCTGGGCGATGGTGGGGAGGGTTTAACCAGGATGATATTAGGATGAGGAACTTGCATTATAATGAAGTTGGGAACAGTACTCCTTGGAGCAGAGAAGGTTATAGGGAAGCCTAAGAGAGGTATTTAAGATTGTGATGAGCTTCAAAATAGAACAGAAACTGTTTCCTCTGGCAACTGGGTCAGTATTCCGAGACTGTGAACTTAAAACAATTGGTAAAAGATCTAGTGGGGAAATGAGGAGAAATTCCTTCAAACAGAGGTTGTTAAAGGTCTGGAACACTACATCTTTCAGTACTTTCAAGGACCCAGCACAGGCATGTCAGGCAAAATGGCCTCTCCACACTATAGGATCACATGACTCTAACTTGTGAATAACTCCAATTTCAATGCTATCCAGGGATTTATAATTTCTTCTCACCTTTACAAGAGGATACAATTGGGAAAGTACAACATAGAAAATACTTGACTAAAATAAAGTTGTTAATCAATTTACATGCTAGATCTCAGTATTTTACAAAAATATCTTGCCCCACTGAAAAACAATCAGGTACAATAGTGACATTTAAGGGGCAACTAGATGAATACATGAATAGGATGGGAATGGAAGGATGTGGACTCCATATCAGGTTTGGAAGGTTGAAGGGCCTGTTCCTGTGCTGTACTGTTCTTTGCACAATTTACATACACGATACTGAGTACTGATTTCTCAGCTGTATGGCAGGTTGGGTTATGAGAGCTATTCATTCAATTTTTAAAATTCACATTGGGTGTTTGTTCACATGGGCATCGCTGGCTAGCCAGCATTTATTGCCCATCCCTAGATCCATTGGAGGGCAGTTGAGAGTCAACCACGCTGCTGTGGCTCTGGAGTCACTGGTAGGCCAGACTAGACAAGGACAGCAGATTTCCTTCCCTGAAGGGGACATCAGTGAACCAGATTGGTTCATCTGCCAATCGACAATGGTTTCATGGTCATCAGTAGATTCTTCATTCCAGATTTTTAAAATTGAATTCAAATTCCGCCATCTGCCATGGTGAGATTCAAACCCGGGTTCTCAGAACATTAGCTGAGTTTCTAGATTAATATTCTGGGGGCATCTCTTTCAGCACCAAAGAAAAAACAAACTCAAATTAACTTAGGGAATAGTCTAGGGGTAATACCACGAGGCCATCACCTCTCCTCAATTCCTAGTTTTCTCCTTTCTTCTGGAGGTGAAAACTTGTGCTTCCTAGTCAACTGGCAGTGCCCCCTGTAATGCACTGTCAATGTCTGATCTATGACAGTGAATGCTGGTGGCTTCATTGCCTGGAGTGGGCTGCATGGATAAGCCAAATCAAAGCACACCTTCAGTTGACACCCACAAATGCTAGTATCCTGCAGGGCCATTGGACTATGGTGAGATGAGGAAGGCCCTGGCGAAATCTGACTTTACAGAACCCAGGAACTTTGAGCGCAATAACAGCTAACCACCCCCCCCACCATCTCTTCAGCTGAAATAAAAACAGAAAATGCTGGAAATATTCGGCAGGCCTAGCAGCATCTGCAAAGAGAGAAGTAGAGTTAACTTTGAAGGTCTGTGATCTTTGATCAGAGTTCTGATGAAAGGTCATTAACTTGAAATGATAGTTCTGTGTCCGTTTCTAACAGATGCTGAGTGTTTCCAGCATTTTCAGTTTTTATTTTGGATTTCTGGCAATATTTTCTGTCTCTTCAGCATCACTCGGGGGGGGGGGGGGGGGGGCGGTGTGTGTGTGTGTGTGTGTGTGTGTGTGTGTGTGTGTGTGGTAGCTGGGAGTTTCCTTACCTTTCTGGCCAGTACCACAGCAGATGTTGCATTTACTACAGGGCTGTCAGAAGAACAATAATATGATGGCTTCCATCATGGCTTGGTTGAACTAACTGAATGTGGGGCATTGAACGCAGACATTGACAATGCTATTCTTTGTATTCTTCAACACTGCCCCTTTGACTCAAGTGCATTAATTTACACTTACCTCGGAGATCATTTCTGTTGAGGGTGATGATCTTGACCGGACGTGGACAGCCACTGGGTTTTCAGATCGTTCAAGCAGGTTGTCAGCAGATGCAAACTTGCCAGAATTCCTTGCGGACGAGTGCCTGTCAAATGGTGGCTGTGGGTAATGGTGATACTGATTTTGACGAGACTGGTTGTAGGCTCGGACTGGATCTTGAGGAGCTATTTTATTCAGTGTTAACTCCGAGCCGTATGTGCGCTCCATGTTCATTCTGTGCCGGCTCAGTGAGGCTCCGCCACCGGCCTGATGTGCACTGCCATAGAAATCAAAGCTGCCGGATAGTCCAGGAGGGAGCGTCGAGGAAACACGAGCTCCTTCGGGCAATCGTTCAACAGGCTGGCGGCCATAGATGCTCTGATCGAGCAGCGAGCTCATACTGGAACAGGAGGAGAGGCTCTGATCATCGGACCGGCTCGGCTGCAGATAGACACTTTGCGACCGCTCCTTCACCACCCCAGTTTCCTGCACCACAGGCCTTTTGCCAGTTTTCCGGTGAATGTAATCAGCAAGGGCATTCTGCTGGATCTGTTTCAGTTCAGGCTTGGAGAGGTTCACCGTTGACAAGGTCCTTGCGTCTCTTTCGAAAAGCCTCCGCCTGTCTGCCACGGACCTCAGCTCTGTGGCTTCGGGGAATGTAAAGGTCCGATCTTTCTTCTGCTGACCGGCAAATGAGGTTTCGCTGTCTGACACTCCCAGCTCATTTATTTTCTCAGGCTCGGAGTACGATCGCTTCTTCTGCTCTGCTGTCAGGCGCTTCCTGTTTCCGATACGGGCAACATGGTGACTGCTATGAAGCTCTTTGCTGCTGAATTCGGGCGTCGGATTCCTCACTTCTGTCGGTGTGATGCAATGCCTTTCCTTTGGTATGTGCAAGAGCTTTGCCTGAGACACTGACCCAACGTGGGCCGAGGCTGGCCTGTCGGGAGTCTTCTGTTTGATCATAAATGGAGAGGTTAAGTCCAGATCTTTCCGCCGGAAAGAAGTGGCCCTCAGCACCTTGCTCTGAGCATCTTTCAGGCTGTTCCTGTAAGCCCGGTTAAATGCATTATCGGGGGGAGAACCCGAAACATCATCTTCCCAGAGCGTATTCTTGTCACCTTTATCCATCAGCTGGATAGAACTTTTGCTCTTGCTGAGCTGGGCTCCCTTGTTTGTGATGGGAAGTGAAATGCGGTTACTCCTAGGAGCCGATTTAGCAAGAAATTGCAGCTCTTCATCCTGACGCCGCACTTCCTCCATTTTATTCCCGACGTCCCTGCTCTCGCAGGTCAAATGATGCAGGATCGGGGTCTTATCTGCAGTTATTAGGTTGTTCAGTGAAGCTGATGATTGCCTCACTGGTTGACTTTCTGTGGCACTGCACTTGCTCCTCACATCATCCACGCAGTTAATGGAACTCCTTGCACTGGAAGACTGGCTTAACCTACCGGAGTCTGGGCCGTAGAGAAATCCTCGGCTATTTGGGACTCTCTCGCTCTCATGTTCGCGTTGCTCAATCTTATTGACAGTCTCAAGCACAGAGGAACGTTTTGCCACTTCTGGTTTTGCAAATTGACCGCTCTGGGAACTTTGGGTGCTACTGGTACTGTACCGTGACCTGCTGAAATCAAACCTGCTTTGCTGCTCCTGGCACTGATTCTGCTCCTCGTATTTGGGCTGAACGGTGGTGATTATGTCACTGTAGCGTTTAGGACACTGTTGCCTCTCATAGTTACCCCAGTGGTCAGAGACCTGCTCTTTGTAGTCTGGACCCCGTTTTGGAGCTAACCGGCTGTCATTGTAACTTTCCCACTGCTGTAACATTTTTGCATCCAAACTTTGCTGCCTACGGTGGACCATTTTGCTTTCTGGGGGATTATGCCAAAGAGGAGAGCTTTGTCTATCTCGGTTCTCATCCTGCGTCCAAGACGGATGATTTTCCCGTTCAATTTTCCTCTGGAAAGACTCTCCATCCAGTTGGCCTTTTCCTTGCCAGCTCTCAGCTCTCGGTCTGGGCGGGACTTTCTCGGTGCTTTTCCTTCTTTGCTGTGTTTGTGGAGGTTCGCTATTTCCACAAGGGTATTGTGCATCGCTTGTGCCGGCACTGGCTTGAGAACTGCGACAAGGCAGTGGTCCAACATCAGGAGTCACCGGAGCAGTGTCAGGAGGACATTCTGAATCAGAGAAGACATGCACTTTGTAATGACCACACTGCCCCTCTGGATGACCTGACATCTTTTCATATTCATTGTTAGAGTCAAGGTGAGCAACACTGGATTGATACAGGGCAGACTTACTGATGATGCTTTGGTTTTTGCTTTCTTCTACATTGCACGGAGCACATTTAGTCCTTTCATTTGAATTTTGAGCGCTGTGTGCATTTTCTCTACTTAGAGCAGGGTAGAGTAACCCGTTATTGCTGTTTTGATGCAAACAGTGAGTGTTGTTGGTTGGTGCCTGGGCATACCGTGGTTCAGGCTGAGGCACTGGATAAATTCCAGTTGGTAGCATTGCTTGACCTGGTTGTGGTGCGTGAGTGTAACTGTGCTTAGGCTGAATAGCTGGGCTACTTTCAGGGCTCTTCTCCAGCACTGTGTTGAGTTGTCCTTCTACAAATACAGGCTTCAGTGGATGGGTTTGTCCACCAGAACCTGTGCTAATATGGTGAGGCCACACTCCCTTTGGCTGAGGTCGAACAGGCTTGGCCTGTCCATCCAGACTTGACCAGGAGGTAGGTTTCTCATGACTTCTAATTGCCATGAAACTGTCACTGCGGGTTGGAGGAGGAGGAGGTGCTTTATTATCTGTCTCATAAGAGCTCCTACTTGGGTTATTCCACACTGGTCCAATACTGTGCCTGTTGCCACTGTAGGACTTGTTATAGCTCCGGGGATCAGACTGGGCTCGGCTACTGGAGCTCTTAATCGTCGAAGGGCAGCTAACTTCATGTTCCTCAGAGATTCCGCTGTGAGAGTCATAGACTGTCTTTACATACTTTATGTCAGCTTGTCTAATTCCTTCGTGTAGACTATTCCTGGAAGGCATGTTTTCCATGGAATAAGAACGTTCAGTGCGGAAGGTTGGAGCTGGGTATTCGGGAATACTGGAATTTGTAGAGAAGGAGCTGTAGGCGGAGTCCCTTTTGCTATGATGGTGGGGGAGCTGATCTATGCTGTTGGTGGATTTGGCAGACGAGAGGTTGCAGGGGTGGTAAGGAGGGTTGGTGTGGTCCAGGCTTTCCATGCTACCCCTTGAACTGTACTGATCAGGACTTCTTCTTAGATACCCGTGATCATAGCCAGAAAGGTCACTGGTAGAAGAACTGGTGAGGTAAAAGAGAAGTATTACCACAGATTGGCACTGATTCAAACAAAGAAAAAATAACATTTGAGTGCCCAGAAACTACCCTGTTGTGTGCAGTAATTCAATACATAAAATAAAAGCTTAAGACAAAAATAAACAGTAGTGTGTGGTCAAATGAAAGCTATAATATTCATATACCTTCAAATACATTCATCAATGCTATTCTGATTAGTTACGTCAGGGCTTTGAACACCAATATTAACTTTCACAGCACTATAAAAAAGTGTTGTTTAATTGCGTGTTAACTCCAAATTACCTTTTGGTATGCTGATTATCTATCTGGCTGGTTAGGGTCTGTGGCAAAATGATTTTAGTATTCTCATATTCCACTAATGGTTGGTGGGAGGGGGACATCACACTGATACTCTTCCTGAAATCAAACATAATTTGGAGCTTGATCCCTTCAGTGGCCAAGACTGGCTGGGACAGAGCCTGTACCCTAAACCTACTGACCCAGAGGCAAGAATGGATCCTAGAGTAAAATAAATGTTTTTGTAATAAGAACACTTCCTATAAATGCCAACAGAATTCCTGGGCGAATGTCTGTTACACTTGGTATTCTGACGGAAAAAGCACATTCTTGACTCATGTTCAGTAATGACCTAATCAATTTGCTTGTCTTTAGAGATGAGTTAAAAAGAAGCGAAGGGCTATGAAAAGTGAAAAATAAATGAAAGGACATCCCTATAGTTCTTTAGTTACCAGAGACCATGGTTATCATTGTTGCTACGAAGAAGGTGTAGCAAACTGAAAACCTGATATACATTCGAGGCTGAAAACACTTGAATATTGAGGTTGTGTGTCCAGGAGCCAGAGATTTCTACCAGTAGACATCACCTCAACAAGAGTTAAGTATTAAGACAGAATATACTTTTACCTATTGCCATTTACATAAACTGGGTTTTTTTGTTTGAAGAATTTGTAAAGACACTGATGGGCGTCCCTAACATCCAGTGTCAAATGGCTCCAACACGCGAAACACAGCGAGTGATGCTTGTACCTTTTTTTTTGCTATGTATGTATATCATCACTGGCTCCTTATGCTGCACTCCTTTCGACATCTTCTGTTATAAATTTTTATGCATATATTTGTAATGGACATTGCCAAATAAAGCCGTTAGGTTGCAATTATACCCTCCAACCAGTGAGGATGTTGCAATATTATCACTGGCAGTGTTGAATTGCAACTTCATACCAGCAGTTTCAATACAAGCACATACATAGAAATTTATATTGGAAATATTAATGCGTGACTTTAAACTGAGGATGGAATTGCACTTGTGTCTCCTAGTTAATTATTCACATCCTCTAGTTTTGCTTTACCTGTGGCAATATTTCATCTTGATTTCTCGTACACAGGACATATATCAGAAATATGCTACTATCCTTGATTCCCTTCATTCTTGCTCCTCTCTCTCCAAACACTTCTCAAGCAGTTCAGTTTCCCCTTCCCCTCCCCATTCCATGCATTTCCTATTTTCAATGAACCTGACTTACAATCTCTCTGTCACCTCAGTCCATACCATCTTTGCAAGCTCTCTAGTTTCAGAATCCCACTACACCATTAAATCCTTTATCCTTTGTGATCTCTCTCAGTGATGACAGAGTCTTTTGTTGCCTCGGTCCGACTTTCTGCAAATCACTTTGTAAATCTCTTTGCATCTGCAACCATCATAAAAATACCTGTCCATTGTTTTGATCATCTGCTGTTTTATTCACTTTTAAACATTTCTCACCTCAGTAAAGTACCGCAGGGCATTTTCTGTGTTGCTCTCATGGTGAACAGATGCTGTTTTTTTTTCATTACCACATCTGCAATTTCTTCCCTATGCTAGTTATGAGACATAATAGCAACTTAAATCTGGAATAGATTCAACAGATGCTGAACATGTCACATCTACGCAGTCCAGAGAAGGATGTAAATGGCAGGGCAAATTACTTGGACTGAACTATTTCTTGTTGTTCCAACACAAACAGCAAAGATCTGCATAAATACTCCAATGTTTCAAGGTCTCCATACAGTGTGGAATAAAAGTGCTCACTTTATTTGATTCCACAGTGAATGGAGAGGCGGAAAGATTCCAGACGTAGCACTGTGTAATTAGAAACCTAATGTTACCCAAGATCACTTTTCTGCGTAGGCTGGATATGCCCAGGCAACAGAAGTCGTCCCTGTGGTTACTCAACATAATGTCAACTCACAGCCTCCTTGGCTAAGGAACAAAGCAGTGTACTTTTGGGGTCTGGCACTGGAACCGACCCCACATCAAGGTAAAGCAACTGAAATCTGCTCATGAATTTGACGTTAGTTGATGATGGATAAATAAGATAACCGAGGGCATTTGCTGCTGTATTAAAGCAGCTTTATGTTCAATAATAGTAACTGCTTGCATTTATATAGCAGCTTTTAGTATCTGTGCCATTGCTCCCTATCCTTTGATATTCTTAACCAATATCTATCTATCTTAGTGTTGAAAGCTTTAATTCACCCGGGCATGACAGTTTTATTTTTGGGGAGGGGAGTTCCAGATTTCTACTGCACTCCTGAAGGAAGCAGGCTCTATTACTATTCAGTTCCCTGGTTCTGGATACTTCTACCAGAAAAACTAGTGTCTCCATATCTACTCTCTTGGATCCTTTCACATTTTTAAACTGCAGATAATGACAACAGTGCAGTCATGCCGATGCCAATGACTGTAGTGCATGGGCACCTATTACTCCCACTATCCTGCAGTTTCAAGGCAATGAGTTAAGTCAAAGCCTCACAGGCTACAGCAACTATCCACTCACTATCTTACTCAAAGGATAATGCAGGAGTCCCAATTGTGAGCACTGGCCATTTATTAACCCATGTGAAACATTCCGACATTATGACAACCTAACATTAGCCTTCACTGAAAACTCACACGTTTCCCAGAAAGGGCATTGGAGCGCGACTAGGAACAGGATCCAGGGATGATTTTTGTCTGACTTAACCCAGAAGCTCTCATGGAAAAGGCCACCAAGAAAGACCTGGCTATCACAGTGGTTGCCAGCAGCCAATGTAGGAAGATATCCCATGCTTTTCAAAACAGAGTTTAAATTCTGCTCCAAGAAAATATTAAATTGGATAGAGTGACTTGAGAAACCAACTTGCATATACATTTCACAAGAAAAGTAGATTGTTTTCACTTTCAAGTGTTTATTTGCCATTCCAAAAACCAAAGAAATCCTAACCTCCCTTTATTTCTTGGTCCTCCACTGATACAGAATCCGAATCCAGATAATGTTTGATTGTTCCCATGATTATATAATTAGTTTGCACCCATGACTGTTACAAATTAACCAAACCCACTAGGACAACAAGGAGACGTTATAACACAAAGCACACAAAGGAACTTGGCAGTATATATGGGTGCAACATTAGTCAAAACATGCAATGAAACAATAGCGACAATGTTAAGTATTTATCTAATCTCTTAAAACAGTGTTGAGTCAAACCAAAGGGAACGGTTAGCAGTTTCTGCTAAACCTCATTTCAACACAGCGGCAGACTTTTTGTAAGAAAATCAAACAGAAATGCAACCCTCATGGCAGTGACACTTCACCAACATGACGCCAAGGGTCATCTATCATATCCTCACTTAGGTACCAGTCAACATTTCTCCACTATTTAGTGCAAGATAGCAATATCACCAGTCACTGTGCACATTTCCAGATCATGCATCACAGACTTTGGTATGGTATTGACAAGAAATCTCCCATTTCAATGCCGTCATTAAGATGTCCTTTTATCTATTCTAAATATAAAGTATGCAATAACGTAATTCAAATTGATCTCACTTGTAAAGATTAAGGCTATTTCATACATTTGAATCACAACTTTTGTCTTTACAACACACCAATTTAATAAAAAAAAATTTGCCCCATACACATCTTGCAACAATCCAAAAATCAGATGGTACTCCTATTTAAAATAAACATAGCTAATTTTCTATTGCATCTGTGAAAGGTTAATGTCAGAAAAGGTTACAGGAAAGACGAAATGAGGAGTTGGTGTGAAAAATCTGAGGGAGGTATCAAAAGAAATACAAAATATCTCCACAAATTTAAGAGGAAGGAGTTCACATTGTTCATAATACTTAAAAATGTTACTTGCAGGAAAGAAATGGGACATACATATACAAATTAAATACATCATGCAACTAGATTTAGCAAATCAATGTAACTGAACAAATTCCACTGCAAAGATCATGCATTAAGGTTCCATTCCAACACCCAAAGCACCTGCTCCCCCAGCTGTGCTGTTCAACTGACTTAATCCTAGTGATGTGAAGCCAAGGCAGCACATCTACCAATTAAAGCACATGTACCTAATTTATAGGCAAGGAGTTTTAGATCTCTTTGATGATTATTAACATAAACATTCAGCTCAAGAGTAAGCATATCTGGGAATGGAAGAAGATGAAAGTGATGCACCTAAATAAAAAACATGTGATTGTGGGACTCTATCTTATGCCAACACTGAGGACAAGGCATTAACTGTAATATATATCTTTTTACAGATTTCACAACCAGTATTTTAAGTTTCTCTAAATCTTCAACTTTAGATTAACAGTGAATGTGCGCAAGAGGTTGAAGGAATGGCAATAACTAAAGCACAGATTGTTAAATGTCCGCTATTAGAACTGCCACCCCATTACTGTAAGTGAAACAGATTTAAATCCGCTTCGAAGGTAACTCTTCTTGATCCAAATCGTTTCATAGCATATTGTTTCATAGAAGAAAATAACAGATTCTCTTGTTGCCATAGGGATAAACAAGACCCCTACTAACCTAGAGTGGTAGGTTTGGTGCCAAGGAGTGCTAATCGTGCCCTGAGATATTTGCATCATGCTTGAATCTGGTTGGGTTTCCACTAACTTCGTAGAATGCCAGGAGTGAGGTCGGGCTGTGGGTTCAGTCCGCCTGTGGACAGAAACAAAACAAAATATCGATTTAGTTACAGAGTAACAGTAACAAATAAAGAGCAAGTCTGATCAACACATTTTGCTTGTTTGCTTGTTCTGTCTAGTGAATCATTTCCAGGTTCACTTTCACTCTATGGGGGCGACTCTCCGGCCCCGTGCGCACAGGTGCACATCACATTATGGACACAGAATCGAGCAAAAAGGGCCAAATATGATTTGCTCCGGGGAGAATCCCAACCTTGCCCACAGCGATGTAATCTGGTTCATGCCTAATGAGGCTGTGAGCTAGTTTAGCATATTTAAATCTGTATTTAAATACGCATTTCTGGGTTTTAGCCAGATTCACCTGGCTCCCAGTATTCATTAACCCACTGGCACAACGTGAAGCCGGCAGAAATCACTACTGGTCACCACAAACAGAGACCAGGTGTGATGGTCACACTGAAGGTGCTCAGAGGCCAATGTAGCCCTCAGAAGCTCAGTGACATGGCTGGACAGTGCCCTTTAAAAACTATGCCCTGATCTCGGAGAAGCCAGTCTTGGCGCTGTCTTTTGGTCCTGTACATCTCTTTGTGTCGACAATCTTCCCAAACTCCAAAAAATTGTCTAAGCGTGGCTGAATTGTGATCTGGATCACACCAACTGACCCAGCTGAATTCTCACTGCTTTTCCCACCAGAGATGACATTTCCAGTCATGGTCTACTCTCACGCCAAGAACAGGGCAGAAAACAGCGCTAGGAGAAAGCAAAATTCAGAGACACGGTGCCTTGCCTGGTCCCGCTTGAATCTGGACTGAAGTCATTCTGCCGCCTTACTGCCACATTAAATACATTGGAATCACCAGTTTGATGACTTCTAACTATTAGAATAGTGACAACTCTGAAGATGATGTTGCTAAAACGGCCTGATCTATCAGCAACAACCATTCAATGACAAGAAGGTCTATCAATCAGGAGATGAAGTTGCTGTCAGGTAGTCAAAAGTGGAAACCAATCTATAATTCCCCAGGTTGTATGTTTTTAATCTTGGTTTTGCTGCCAAATTGTGATACAAAGTGAAGGCTAATCAATTGCAGGAAAGATTCCAATTAGTATCAACTGTTCCTACATCATACGCTTGCAATTATTTTAAAAACAAGACCGTTGATAATGGCGAACAACATTTCTGATGCAAGTAAAACCCAAAGCAATAGAAAACATTCTCAGGATGGTCCCTTGCTTGATCAATCACATCAAAACATGCTCTGGGATTTCAAAGTTCCCTATGATTAGTAAACTACTGCAATAAACACCACATCAGCAGCCAGCGTGCTCTCCCACCAGATTATTTTTGGAAGGAGAACAGCAGACTGGATCAAACCAATAATGAAAAATGAAAAAGCTAAAACATAATTAATATCAAAGCGAAGTAAATCCTCACTTGCAGCTTTCACTTGAGTTTCTAAAGAAAATTAAATTTGGCAAGACAACTTTATGATTCTTTCTTCCAATGTATTAAAAGTGAAAGGAAGAATGATTGAACTTTGAGGTTCAATGCCAAATTGAGCAAAGTATTCTGGAGCAATAATTTAAATTTATTGTTTGATAATCAGATCGGCATCTGTGATAAAGTGGAAATTCTTTTGATCTACTACAGAAATTGACTTTTAGGTAAGATGAAAGCCAGGAGCACTGAGTTGCAGCCATGGATTGCTTTATTTAAAAACTGGAATTGCTTTTGTGTCAATATAACTCGGTACCTAATCAAAGTGGCCACTGAAGGCATAAGGATCAAAACAGACAGTATTGCTTTGGTCGCCTGTTACAAGGATAATGGAATGGGGCTGCTGATGTAATAATGCCCAATTTGCATTAACACTCAGCATGGATTTCTACTCCAGACTGACAATGTTATTTGTTCATTGTGGGTATTGTAGCCACATCTGATCTTCTCTCCATCCAAATCATTCTAGCAAGCGTCACTGGATAACAACCGGCAGGAGGAGGTCTGGCTCCTCTCTCTAGCTTATCTCTCCGGACCAAAAACAAATAACTTAGTTTCAAAAGAGGGTGTTTCAACTGTAATACAATTTGCGCTTCATTGCTTTTAAGAACACAACATAAGAACATAAGAAATAGGAGCAGGAGTAGGCCATCTAGCCCTTCGAGCCTGCCCCGCCATTCAATAAGATCATGGCTGATCTGTCGTGGCTCAGTTCCACATTCCCACCCTCTCCCCATAACCCTTAATCCCCTCTCTTATCAAAAACCTATCAACCCGCGTCTTAAAAATATTTAGCGAGGCAGCCTCCACCACCTCAACGGGCAGAGAATTCCAGAGATTCACCACCCTTTGAGTGAAGAAGTTCCTCCTCAACTCCGTTCTAAACTGCCCCCCCCTTATCTTAAGGCTGTGCCCCCTAGTCCTACTGTCCTTTCTGAGCAGGAAGAGTCTCTCCACCTCTATCCTATCCATCCCATTCATCATCTTATATGTCTCAATGAGATCTCCCCTCATTCTTCTAAACTCTAACGAGTACAAGCCTAGTTTATTCAGCCTCTCCTCATAGCTCAACCCCCTCAACTCCGGTATCAGCCTAGTAAACCTCCTCTGCACTCCCTCCAAGGCCAAAATATCCTCGCGTAAGTACGGCGACCAAAACTGCACACAGTACTCCAGCTGCGGCCTCACCAATGCCCTATACAGCCGCAGCAAGACCTCCCTACTTTTATATTCAATCCCCCTCGCTATGAAGGCCAACATCCCATTAGCCTTCCTGACCACCTGCTGCACCTGCAGGCTGGGTTTTTGCGACTCATGCACAAGGACCCTGAGGTCCCTCTGCACCATCGCCTGCTGCAGTTTTTCGCCACGTAAGTAATAGTCCTTCGTACTATTATTCCTACCAAAGTGGACCACCTCGCACTTGCCAACATTAAATTCCATTTGCCAGTTCCTGGCCCATTCGCCCAGCCTATCTAGATCCTTCTGCAGACTCTCCACACCCTCCGCACAATTTGCCGTTCCACCAATCTTGGTGTCATCAGCAAATTTCGACACCATACACTCGGTTCCCTCCTCCAGATCATCTATATAAATGGTAAATAGCTGAGGCCCCAGCACCGACCCCTGGGGCACTCCACTAGTCACCAACCGCCAATCCGAATAGCACCCATTGACCCCCACTCTCTGCCTCCTATTTGACAACCAATCCTCTACCCACGCTAACACCCTACCCCCAACTCCATGCCCCCTTACCTTCTGCAATAACCTCTTGTGAGGTACCTTGTCAAACGCCTTCTGAAAATCAAGACAGACCACATCCACCGGCTCTCCTCTATCCACCGCCCTAGACACATCCTCATAGAACTCCAATAAATTTGTCAGACACGACTTCCCCTTAACGAAACCGTGCTGCGTCTGCTCTATCAAGCAATTCCCTCAAGATGCCTCGCTACTTCCTCCTTGATGACGGATTCTAACATTTTACCTGCAACAGACGTTAAACTAACCGGCCTATAATTCCCTGCCTTTTGCCTGCCACCCTTCTTAAACAACGGCGTAACATTAGCCATTTTCCAATCTTCCGGCACTTCCCCGGAATCCAGCGACGTTTGGAAAATAACCACCAAGGCATCCACTATCACCTCCGCCATTTCTTTCAGAACCCTCGGATGCATTCCATCCGGTCCTGGGGACTTGTCCACAATCAGTCCCTCCAGTCTGTCAAGCACCGCCTCTCTAGTAACAATAATGTCGTTGAGACCCTCCAGTCCTACCACCTTTCCATCGCTAACACCCAGCAAATTATTCACATCCTCCTCCGTGAAGACCGAAACAAAAAAGTTATTCAAGACATCAATGCACGATTTATCCACCTCAAAGAGTGCACCAGTTTAGATGCGCAAGTCAGGTTGATTAACCATGCTAAACTGTCCTTTAGTGTCGGGGATTAGCAGGGTAACACATGGGATGAAGGGGTTAAGGTCTGGGTGGGATTGTTGTCAGTGCAGGCTCGATGGGCTGAATAGCCTCCTTTTGCACTGTTGGGATTCTGTTCTATGGATAAATTTGTTAAATGTTTTTTAAAATAGGTTCTGTACCAAAACGCTGGACCTCCAAGAATAAAGATGGTAGAAGCCTTTGGAAATACATTTATTCTTCATGTTTTTTGAAGTTCTTTCTCCTCTGTGCATCACAGGCACTAAGTATAATATTAGCACACAAAGGCATTACAGTGACCACAGACATTTTGAAGTTGTACTGATGAAGAGATCACAGGTCATGCTTCTGAATTTGATGTGTGTTTTGAACTGTCTGAAACAGGCGCCTCCATGTGAGCAAGTCATCGAAACACAAGTTGGGATACCAATAACTGTAGCAGTGCAAAAGCCTACTTAGAACATAGAACATTACAGCACAAACAGGCCCTTTGGCCACAAGTTGCGCCGATCATATCCATACCTACCAGGCCTATCTATAACTCTCAATCCCATTAAATCCCATGGACTCATCCTGAAGTCTCTTAAAAGACCCCAGCGAGTTTGTCTCTACCACTACCGACAGCAGCCGATTCCACTCACTCACCACCCTCTGAGTGAAAAACTTACCAAAAAAGTTCTGGGGTAAACATGCAAAGCTCTGCTCGTGAGTATTAATCTGCTTCCCCATGTAATTAAGTAAGTTCTTTACATTCATGTAACTCACTGGCAAACTTAGTTTGCTACCACATTAGAGGAGTCTATGCACTGCTAAACTCAAGCAGTCCAAGACTGCCACCTCTTCACAGTCTCTCTCAGTTCTGCTACAAAGTCAGGACCAAATCAAGGGCTACACTGCCATTACTGTCTCGCTGTAAAATGGAAACCCTTTTCAGAAATTTCCAGAAATGACGTTAATTGGGCCTTTAAACTTTTTTTTATGTTACAAGCACTGTACAAAATGCAAGTTGATGCTGAAATTTTACAATATTTGGCAAAATGTCTCTAGATTAAAAATATGAAGCTTTACAAACTTTACAGTGAATAAGTAGTTCCTTAAATGGCAATTTATCTAACTTCTTTTGCAGAATCAATAACAGAAAGGAACTTAAAGACATAATGTTGAAATCTGTATTAATTTCAGAAAGATCCATTACACCATTTCCTAATATTTCTCAAAACTGTGGAACTTCTTAGTGTCATTAAATCATGACTTTTTTATTTACATTCTCTTCCAACATTCTTAATATAACGTGTTGCATAGAATCCCTACAGTGCAGAAGAGGCCACTTAGCCCATCAAGTCTACACCGACTCTCTGACAGTCTCTTATCCAGATCCTCTTCCCTGCCCTATCCCCAGAATCCTACACATTTACCATGGCTAATCCATCTAATCTACACATCTTGGGATACTAAAAGGCATTTTTTTAAAACCATGGTCAATCCAACTAGCCTGCACACCTTTGAAGTGTGGAAAGAAACCAGAGCACCCGGACGAAACCTGCAGACATGGGGAGAATTCCACACAGTCACCCAAGGCCAGGATTGAACCCAGGTCCCTGAAGCAGCACTTGTTAACCACTGTGCCACCATGCTGCAGGGACAGGTGAAGAAATAAAAACAGAAAATGCTGGATAAACTCAGCAGCATCTATGGAGAGAGAAACAGAGTTAATATTTTGAGTCATTTACAGAACATTCTGCAGAAGGTCTTGGAAGATTAACTTTGTTTCTTTCTTCACAGATTCAGCTAGGACTGTTCAGTTTATCCAGTACGTTCTGTTTTTATTTCAGATTTCTAGCATCCTTAGTTTTGCACTTTTACTAGGGAGAGGTTATGAATTGGGACCAAAAACACCATCAGAAAAACTGGTTTTGAAAGTAATGAGAGATTTGAAGAAATGGAAAGGAGTGAGATCCAAAACATTCCTTCCTACTCTGGCTGCTGGTCAAACTTCACACCGGCCGGAATCTTATCACCGTTCACGCTGGTGGGATTTTCCCATCCTGCTGCAGTGAACAGAGATTTTGTTGGATGCCAAATTAGAACATAGAACATAACAGCGCAGAACAGGCCCTTCGGCCCACGATGTTGCGCCGACCAGTTTTTTTTAAAAAAAACACTGACCCACTAATCTAAACCAATCCCTTTTCGTCCATAAACCTATCCACAGATCTCTTAAACGCCCCCAAACTAGGTGCATTTACAACCGCAGCAGGCAGGGCATTCCAATCCCTCACCACCCTCTGGGTAAAGAACCTACCCCTGACATCCGTCCTGTAACTACCACCCCTTAATTTAAAGCCATGCCCCCTCGTGCTAGCATTCTCCATCCGAGGAAAAAGGCTATCACTATCCACCCTATCTAAACCTCTAATCATCTTATATGTTTCAATAAGATCCCCTCTTAGCCTCCTTCTTTCCAACGAAAACAACCCCAAATCCCTCAGTCTCTCCTCATATGACCTCCCCTCCATACCAGGCAACATCCTGGTAAACCTCCTCTGCACCCTCTCCAAAGCCTCCACGTCCTTCCTGTAATGTGGGGACCAGAACTGCACACAGTACTCCAAGTGCGGCCGCAACAGAGTTGTGTACAGTTGCAACATGACGCTGCGACTCCTAAATTCAATCCCCCTACCAATAAACGCCAAGACACCGTATGCCTTCTTAACTACCTTATCTACTTGATTCCCAACTTTCAGGGATCTATGTACACATACACCTAGATCCCTCTGCTCCTCCACACTATTCAAAGTCCTCCCGTTAGCCCTATACTGCACACATCTGTTACTCCTACCGAAATGAATTACCTCACACTTCTCCGCATTAAACTCCATCTGCCACCTCGCGGCCCAGCTCTGCAACCTGTCTAAGTCACCCTGCAAACTATGACACCCTTCCTCACAATCTACCACACCACCGACTTTGGTGGCATCAGCAAACTTACTAATCCACCCAACTATACCCTCATCCAGATCATTAATAAAAATTACAAACAGCAGTGGCCCCAAAACAGATCCCTGAGGCACACCGACATCGCAGTGAGAGCATAGCATGAATGGCTGGTAAGATTGTGCCCACTGCCTTTAGTCCTTCATTAAGGTTTTAATTAAAAATAAATAGATCAAGTAATTTTCAAACTCTCACTATTTTTGACACACAAATGTAAATACAACTTGACCTTTCTGGAAGTCCATTTATGTCGCAGACACAATCAATAGAATTTTACTGGAAACACGAGACAGAAAATACTTTATAGACAGATGGGTACAAAGAATAAAAAAAAGTACAGCATAGGAACAGGCCCTTCGGCCCCCCCCCCCCAAACCTGTGCCCATCATGATGCCCTAACTAAACTAAAAACAATCCTTCTGCCCTTACTAGGACTGTATTCCTTCATTCCCTCCCTATTCTTCAATGTTGCTAATGTGCCTGCTTCCACCACCTCCTCTGGCAGTGCATTCCAGACACCCACCATTCTCTGCATGAAAAACTTCCCTGCACATTTCCCTTAAAATCTCCCCTTCTCACCTTGAACCTGTGCCCTTTTGTAATTGACACTTACACCCTAGGGAAATGCCTCTGACTATCCACCTTGTCTATGCCTCTCATAATTTTGTAGACCTCTATCAGGGCTCCCCTCAGCCTCCATTTTTCCAGTGAAAACAATCCTAGTTTATTCAACACCCTCGAAACCAGACAACATCCTTGTGAACCTTCTTTGCACTCTTTCCAAAGCTTTCATGTCCTTCTGGTAGTGTGGTGACCAGAACTGCACGCAATACTCCAAATGTGGCCTAATCAAGGTTTTATATAGCTGCAACATGATTTCTCAACTTTTGTACTCAATGCCTCAGCTATGAAGGCAAGCATGCCATATGCCTTCCTAATTACCTTCGTCACCTGTTTTGCTACTTTTAGGGACATGCATGCCTAGACCTATCTATATGTTAATGATCCTGAGGGCTATAATCGCTGGTTTATCCCTGCTTCCCTTTTTAAATGAGGGAACAACATTGACTATTCTCCAGTCCTCTGGAACCTCTCTTGTGGTCAAAGAGGATGTGAAGATATCTGTTAAGGCCCCAGCTGTTTCTCCTTTGCTTCCCGAAATAACGTGGGATGGATCCCATCCAGCCACAGGGACTTGTCTACCTTAAAACAATTTATGGTACTCATCACTTCCACCTTCGATCTATTGACATTCTCTAGAATGTCCACACACCTATCTCTGACCTCAACATCCGTGATGTACTTCTCCTTGGTGAATACTGATACAAAGTACTCATTAAGGATCTCACCCACTTCCTATGGCTCCATGCGTAACTTTCCTCCATTGTCCTAGAGTGGGCCTACTCTTCCTCTTGCTATTCTCCTGTTCACATGTGCATAAAAAGCCTTGGGATTCTCCTTGACCCTTAGGGGCCCTTTTAGCTCTCCTAATTCCACTTTAACTTCCTTCCTACTTTCACCATGCTCTTCAGAGAGCTTGTCAGTTTTTAGATGCCTAGACCTATCCTTACTTTTTCCCTTTGACAATGCTTACAATTTCCCTTGTCATCCATGGTTCCCAAATCCTTCCATTTCTACTCTTCATTTTTGCGAGGACATGTCTGTCCTGCACTTCAATGAACTGGCATTTAAATGCCTCCCACATGCATGCATGACATAGATTTGCTCTCAAATATTCACTCCCAATCTACATTCCCCGGTTGCTGTCTAATTTGGTTGTAATTGGCCCTCATCTAATTAAGCACTCTCACCATTCTTGTCCTTAGTCATGACCATCAGAAATCTTATGGAATTATTATCACTAAGCCCAAAATGCTCCCCCACTAAAACATCAATGATCTGGCCTGGCTCATTCCCCAATACCAAGTCTAGTATGCCCCCCTCCCTGTTTGGATTGTCAACATGCTGTATCAAAAAGCCCTCCTGGACACATCTAAAAAACTGCTCTCCATCTGAGCCCCTGGCTGTAAGGGAATCCCAGTCAATATAGGGGAAATTAAAGTCTCCAATCACAACTATCCCGCTTTTTTTCACAGCTTTTCAGTAACTGGCTGCTCCTCTGTTGAGAAGTCTATAGTACGCTCCCAACGTTGTGATTTCACACTTCCTATTCCTGAGCTCTACCCATAATACCTCACTGCTAGATCCTTCCAATGTCTCCTCCCTCAACGCAACTGTGATGTGTTCTCTAATCAGCAATACAACTTCCCTATCCCTTTTCTTTCCCCTTCTGTATCATCTAAAACAACGATATCCTGGAATATCAAGCTGCCAGCCTTGTCCCTCTTTTAACCATGTTTCTGTAATTGCAATAAAATCCATAATTCTGTGCAGTAATCCAAGCTCTCAGTTCATCTGTCTTACCTATTGTCCTTCTTGCATAATATTTGTATGATAGGTTAAATTGCTAAAAGCAGGTATGAACAACCAGTTGAGGAAATACCTTTTAAAATTTACATGTTGACCTATGGAAGATGAGCGCAGATTTAACTGAGATTATCTGTAAATTCAATTATAGAATGGTGTCACTGTATGCACCTCCATTCACCCTAATAATGGAGTGTTCCTCGGGGCACCTTCCCATTTTGTGCCTTTATCCATCACAGTTTTTATTAGCCATCACAGGTTTTTATTAATGCATCACTACCAGGTAAAGTAACCCATTGTATGCATAATGGATGGAATTCATATTAATTACAATTATAAGTTTTTTTGTAGTGAGCACACTATTACATTAATTGAAGTTCTCCTCATAATCAAGATGGAGTCAGCATCCTGTATTGGGTTAGTTATAGTGCGAAGAAATGAAGGAACATTCCTGAAGGAGTGTTTTCTGCCTCATCACCATTTTGCATTTATGAGGGAGATTTTCCAGGCCTGTTCGTCTCAGCCTCAAATCCTGTTGTGGCTGCAAACTCTCGTGAGGGGGTGATTAAGGGACTTGCACTGGGGAGATCGATCTCAGAATAAGATCTACCACAGACCCCGCTGGAGACATAATTGCTGGGCATGAACCTGATTACCATTAATTTGAATAGATTTAAAAATTCTTAAATGGCTTAACGCTGTTGCTTCCAGGGGCATCAGGTGTTGCTTCCCATCAGCGTTCCCCAGCAGTTGAGATGACCGCACTGGTCAATCTCTGTGAAGCCAGCCTTGCCAGCTCTACCAGACCCCACCCTCAAGAACAACGGTGCAAAACATCCCCCCTGCTTTTTATCTGAAAAGATGTCAGAAGATTTGGGAAAAAACCTGATGTTGGAGGAACCCGCCAGATTTCAGTCAGAACCTGACACTTGGCCATTTTTTGGGAAAATTCCACCCACTGTTTTCTGGGAAATGATTAAATGCTGAACACCAGTTAAAAGAAAACTGACACAGCCACCGCCTGCCCGCCTCCCCCCCCCCCCCCCCAAAGAACTGACATGTAATGTAAAAGTAGTAAGATAGGCTTTGCACGTCAAGCTCTAGGTGTACCCAACATTCCTTTACTTATATAGGAGGGGGAAAAAACCATGGAAGACCAAAGGAAAAATCCAAACGGTGAAGCCAAAAAATTATTGGATTCTGCTCATTGGGCTTCTTTGTGGTTCCCTTAGAATGTCTTTTCACATGTTAACAAAGCCCCAACCACTCATAATCTTGATCGTACTGACATTCTGTCTTTCATAGCCTTGATCGTAATGATGATCTTTGATTGAACTTGGCTTAAAACTGCACTGCTGTGATCCTTAACACATCCTGCTCACTTGGATATACTTTCCATTATCTGCTCCACCCAAATTGCTGTGGTGATAGCGTGGCCCTCATCAATAAATTTTGCCTTGGTCCCTTTGGCGCATCAACCTGATCAAGAGTCCTCTCTTCTCTCCTGTAAAATGCTAGTCATCTACCATTGTCAAGTCCTATCTAAAAAAAACTCTGTAGTTTGAGACCATGTGATTCTCCCAAGAGCATCTGGTTATAGATTTATAAGTTTTACTTCTATTTAACACCCTGACATCACCCAAAACAATGCTGAGCACGTAACCCAGATAGCTGTGGTGACAGAGTTCATCCTGTTCAGTTGCAGTACCAGTTTTGAGAAGCCCTCGCCCATGAGGCTGTATGTAGTGTGCAAGGAAGTGGGAAACTGGGCAGTGGGCAAAGCTGTGCATCTCCGATTGAGTCAGTTTTACACAATCCTTATTAATTGAGCAATGTGCAGCCCATGCAATACAGTTCTTCAAGAAATAGCCTAAAACAAGAATTTACTACAGAATTACAGACTATTTTTTAACAAGCAGTTAAGTATAAGCTGAAGATTTTTGAGCGATGTCTAAAATATCAGTATGCAGAAGCAGTACCAAAAAAAGTAGTTTACATCACTTTCTATGAGCAAAAGGCTTCTGGGATTCAACATGTCATAGCAGCGATAACTTGTTTGGAGATTAGGGTGAAAAGATCTCACAGAGATTAAGTCAGAGTCTGGGTGTGTCCAATTACAAACAGAATGTGATAAACCAAGATCAAGCCAAAGCAAGGATTTTAAGAAAAAGGAATTTAAAAGGGCAAATGTATGTTGTAACAAACGTCACTATTCTATAACTAAGGTCAAAGCATTTTTGGCCAGATCAGTTTTCAAACTTCTCAGCACCACATCTGACAGCAAACTTGTTGAGAAAGCACAGGATAATTCTGACTTTTTGTTTGTACCGACTTCAGGAGAAAAATCTGCAGAGATTTAAAACCTTCGATCAACTCATCCATTTTACAATGTCAAAATGCTGCCACAAAACAGATTTGACAATGCATTTTTTTATTCCGTCAGTAGGTTTAATGAAACTAGATTACATCACCAATCGTGAACAGGCATTGTGGACTGTGTGTTTTCAAAGGCTGCAATAATAATAGATCACTTGGGAATCAGTTTGCAAAACAAAACTGCATTTTAATATTTGAGATGATATCACTGGTCCATATTGGGAGATTGAGTCAGAGTTCATCAGTGGTAAAATGAAATGGTCATCATCTATATTTTTTTTTCAGCATCCAGCTGGGGTACATTCCTCTGCTTTGACAGAATTACCTTCAGACCTCCTCCTATGTCACAGTTCAAAAACAGATTATTGACACTTGTTTTTATCATCAAGAATAGTTGTTACTTACTCCTCTGAAGGAGGGTATTTAGTTTTTATATTTAAGCAATTAACACTTCAGTTTTCATTAAACGCCAATTATTAGTGAGGTTAAGTCTCAGAGGCCATCCACATTTAATTCCAGGCTTTTTCCATTGAGATTCACATTGCCTCTATACACACCTTAATTACATCGACTGTATGCAACCTTTCAATCAATTCCACTGTCCGAACCGCCCAAGTAGTCTATATTTGCATAACATTCCAGAACCATTTTAAGGGAGAATCATTGGGCCAAGGTGAATTGATTAGCAATACTCACAACAGATACAAGCTAATTTGCAAAACGAACATTAACAAGAGACAGATTTGAACAACCCTCTCTGGCATTACTCATCAGGAGATTGAAGCACGATTGCAGTGTTGAGCTGTTAGTCTGGTCTGTGCTTTTAAGTCTAAACAGGTAAATATTGAAAATGTATTTAGAAGGGTTAATGACCTTCACCATTGAAAGTAGACAGAGATAAGTTTTCATCTCTGTTAGTCTATCTGGCTGTTTGAAACAATATGGCTGGGATTCTCCCAAAAATATTCTAAATTCCAACGACAGGAAAAATAGATGCAATTTCCACCGTTTTTTTAAACATACTTACCAGACTGATTCTCCAATGCTGCGCATCACAGAGTGCCCTTGCAGATTCACTCTGGAAATCTGGGGACAGGGCTTATTCCTGCTCAAGATGCCAGCAGCATGGCGCTGAGTGGGCCACTGCGCATGTGCTGATCTGTCAGTGCTGAGATTGGTGCACGCGCAGTGCCCCCTCCCATTGTCGGCTCCAGACTGCTGGCCAGCCCCGCAACCCCCTATTGCTGGACTTCTGAACCCCCCAGTGCCCAATCGCTGGCCTCCCGCATCTCTCCGGCCAGCCCCTATGTCTTTCCACCCAAGCCTGTCCTGATTCCCCCGCAAGCAGCCCCGATCCCACCCCAGATGGCCAGCCCCAATCATCCTCACCCCTTCCTCCCCCACTTATCTTTTTGCAGAGTGCCAGCAGGTCCTCCCTCACTGATCGCACCCTCTCTCCAATATGCCTTGCCTCCAGTAGGCACCGTCCCCATCTGCTCCTTGGCACTGTCTAGTTCCTGGTGAGCAGTGCCAGGCGGGCACTGCCCAAGTGGCACCCCCCTTACCCTCAACCTCCCAGCGGGCCCTCATTTGCTCTGCTCTCTCCAGCAGATTGGACACCTGTTCCCCAATAGTGGAGAGCTGTCATAAAGGTCACTGGAGGAACCACTCCCGGCAGTGGGGTGGCACTACCAGGCCCGGAGAATTCCATCCCAGGCCTGCTAATCATATGGAAATATAAATTTGATTGACATTTCCATATGATAATCAGCTCCACCCCAAATTCCGATCTGGAGCTTATTACATCAGAAAATTTACTTTGGGATACACATGGAGGCCTTGGCATCCAGAGTGAATCCCGCAAAATGGCCGCCACTGATGTCTCTCAGCCCACTGCGCTACTCGAGCAGCACAGCAGGCTGGAATAATCACCTTCTATATCTCAAAAACAAATGGACATTTTTCGACAAAACTTTGTGCATGGGTAGGGTATTAGCCAAGGAAGAACTGATTAATTTTTGGCAAAAGAGCAAATGTGGAGCCTAGAATTTAAAAACAAATCCATTAACATTGGAAAATAGTGCAAATTAACATTTTTCCTGAATATTGTTGATTGTTTTAGGAATGTTGTGAATTGTTTCAACTGAGGTGATGGTATTCGTCACAGTTGATCAAGTGTTAGTTGACTTTTCAGAGCATAGATTGGCGAGAAGCCTCCTCAGTGAGATTACAGAATCCTACAGTGCAGAAGGAAGTCATTCAAACCATCGAGTCTGCACTGACCGCAATCCCACCCAGGCCCCATCACCAATCCGCCTAATCTGCACACATCTTTGGACTGTGGGAGGAAAGTGGAGCACCTGGAGGAAACCCATGCAGACATGAGGAGAATGCGCAAACTCCACACAGTGGCCAGGCAGGAATCAAACCCAGGTCCCTGACGCTGTGAGGCAGCAGTGCTAACCCACTGTGCCACCGTGCCGCACTATGGAAGCTCTTAACAAAAAGAGCTTTACAGCTTTATAGTTAGAAAGATTCATCAAGCATGCTAAACCTCAAGGAAGAGCTGTGTAATTATAATAATGTTGAGTTAACACAGCATGGCAGAAATATAGACTGCAAGAAACTGCAAAAGGTCGTGAACGTCCATCACGCAAACCAGTCTCCCATCCATTAACACCGTCTATATTCCTGCTGCCTCGGAAAAGCAGCCAGCATAATTAAGGACCCCACACACCCTGGACATGCTCTCTTTCACCTTCTTCCATCAGGAAGAAGATACAAAAGTCTGTGGTCACTTACCAACCGACTCAAAAACAGCTTTTTTCCTGCTGCCATCTGACTTTTGAATGGACCTACCTCATACTAAGTTGATTTTTCTCTACACCCTAGCTTTGATTGTAACACTACATTCTGCACTCTCTCCTTTCCATCTCTATAAACGGTATGGTTTGTCTGTATAGCACACATAAAACAATACTTTTCACTATATACTAATACATGTGTCAATAATAAATCAAATATATATGCTCTTTTGCGTGCCCTCTTCACTTGCTCAAATTCATGTTCATAGTGGGCACCCACACTCAAGGATGCTGGCCAAAGAAAGGGTTGCAGTGGAGATCCTGAACTCCCGCCTCCTAGAAATATGGGTGTAAAATTTGTGAATTTACCTGACAAGTTGGTACAGTCAACAACTTGTAATGCTTATAAATGACTGGCTATCTTTACAGGGTATTTTTGAATCTGAAACAAAGTCCGGAAGTGTAGTAGCTGCACAATAGATAGTATGGAGGGAGAGGTCAGTCATTATTTGTGGGTAGGGGGGAGGATGCCCCTCTTTGTTGAGGGGTTGATGGTGCTCCCCTGTTCAGTGTGCTGGCACCATTTCATTTTGCAGGGGGATGTGGTCTGTAAATGAGTGTAGAGACCGGGCTGCCATTTTTAACAGAGGGCCTGGCTGGCAGTTTGCTTGCAATGCATCTGACAGAAGCTGCTAATGCCAACATGAAACTCTCCAGGTTTCTCACTGGCGTGGGCACCAAGTCCCAATTCCGCAGAATTGCCCCCATTGTCTTTTAAGTCCTGGGTGAAATTCACCCAGGATTGCTTTACCAGGCACAAGCAAATAAAGAACAGAGCAATCTCCTTTGAAAGCAAGTATCAGAGGCAGAAAGAAAATGAAAGGAGATATTGTCCCAGGCTGGTAACTAACTCACAACTCAGTTGCCTCTGGTATTGTGTCTTATTTGAAGTTGGAACTTCTGGGTGTCTTAGCAATCAGTTCTGCACCCACTGGTAGCTATTGCAACACCACAGATGACGAACATGGTTATCTTCTGCCTCGAAGGACAAACAAGAAATAGAAGCAAGCAATGTAAAATAAAAATGTGTTTTACATCAGGAGATTTGTCAAATGACTTGGCATCTTCAACAAATATCATTTATTGCATTCTTTTAGAATTTGCCACCTTCTTTTGTAGCAAAATGCCTCTTTTCCTGAATGGATAGTTTTGGACGAAATGTGCAGCAATGTTAACATTCAAGGTGGTAAGCTCTTGGCAACCATTGATGAATTTAGAAAGCTTACACACATATGTATAGGGGCCACTCTTGATTAGTCAGGAATGGCAACATGCCGTAAATAAAATGCTTGAAAAAACAGTCCTAATTAATGACCTGCTACAATAATTAATGGTCCAGAAAACAAACAGACTGCACAGTCCTAACAAGGAAGACAATAAAAGACAAATAGTGGGTCATTTTCCCTGATTAATGAGCCACATTTCAGACCATATGGTTGTGTTCAAGAAGATTCATAGCTTTGACCTTTATGTCTGACAAAGCCGAGTTCCTTGTCTTTTTTAATCTCACCTTTTGAGATGGACGCCGGCAGTTAAATGACTGATGTGTAGTAACACTCACACGATAAACCAATGGTTTCTCAAATTATTTTACTGAAGCTGGATTTATGTGGCGCACATGAGAATTCAAAGCAATGCAATATACCTCCTGGAGTGGGTTTTGTACCTTAACGTTGAGCTTCAGGTTATATAATTACTTTGCATTGAAAAACTATTTTGTATCAAAATTAGAGCGGTAATATAGATGCAATCTGATTTCTGATTGCTTATCCAACTGGTCACCTTAGATTGCATGGAGGATATTTGTTGTGCAGCTCTTTCAGATAAAAAAGGGGATTTTTATTTAGCACAAATTTTAATTCGTTAATTATTCAAAATAAAATGGCCTGATTTTGTGTTTTTAAAATAATAACATAATACTTTTTGTTGCACTAAACTGACAGGAAGTTCTGCTGGATAAGTATCACGTTGGGAGTGAGAAAGCATCATGATCCAGTACAGCAATCAGAAGTTGGATAGGAAACATAAATAATGTAACCTTGGGCTGGAAACATTTTTGTAACTTTAGTCACCCTCAATACACTACATGAGTTATCCTGCTACTGTTATAGGGTCATAGAGTTTCACAGCAAAAAAAAAGAGGCTTTTCAGTCCATTGCACCTGTGCTAGCCATTAAGCACCTATCTATTCTAATTGCATTTTCCAGCACTTGGTCCACCCTTGCCTTTAATGCTGTGGTGTTTCAAGTGCTCATCTCTGTGGTCTTATAGATTTAAATTTTAAAAACCTGTCACATTTGCCAATGCAGCAGGCATCCATTTGACACAAATACTTAGAAAAATATTGTTTAGCTAGGAAACAGAGTAATAACAATAAGGGTGCAACAGAAGGATGCAATCACAACAAATCCATGCACTGGGTAGAGCTTCACTGATCCTACACAGAGGTCACACCAAGGTGATTAATTAAAGTCAGGGTTAGCCAACATTTAGACCAGCGTGTTATACAGGAAAAGATAAAATCATTTTGTCTCCTGGCTGAAAGCTCCAGTTTGAAAATCTTTAAACAATATCCTAATTGGATATTGCAGGCAAACACTTTTTTTATTTTGTTTGTGGGAAATGGGCATCACTGGCTGGCCAGCATTTATTGCCCAACCCTAGTTGTCCTTGAACTGAGTGCTTGCTAGGCCATTTCAGAGGGCCGTTGAGAGTCAACCAAATGTAGGCCAGACCAGGTAAGAATGACAAATTTCCTTCCCTATAGGACATTAGTGAATCAGATGGGTTTTCCCGACAATCAATGGTTTCACGATCATCAGTAAACGTTTAATATCAGGTGTTTTTATTGAATTCAAATTCCACCATCTGCTGTGGCAGGAATTGAACTCGGGTCCCCAGAACATTAAGGATTTTCTGGATTAATAGTCTAATGATAATACTACTAGGCATCGCCTCCTTGTCATAGAGTCATAGAGGTTTACAGCATGGAAACAGGCCCTTTGGCCCAACTTGTCCATGATGCTCTTATTTTAAAAACCTCAAGCTAATCCCAATTGCCGCATGTGGCCTATATCCCTCTGTACCCATTGTACCTACGTAACTATCTAAATGTTTTTTAAAAGATAAAATTGTACCCACCCCTACTACTACCTCTGGCAACTTGTTCCAGACACTCACCACTCTGTGTGAAAAAATTACCCCTCTGGACACTTTTGTATCTTTCCCCTCTCACCTTAAACCTATGCCCTCTAGTTTTAGACTCCCCTACCTTAGGGAAAAGATATTGACTATCTACCTTGTCTATGCCCCTCATTATTTGATAGACCTCTATAAGGTCACCCCTCAGCCTCTTATGCTCCAGAGAAAAAAGTTCCAGTCTATTCAGCCTCTCCTTATAACTCAATCCATCAAGTCCCGGTAGCATCCTAGTAAATCTTTTCTGCAGTCTTTCTAGTTTAATAGTATCCTTTGTATAATAGGGTGACCAGAACTGCACACAGTATTCCCATTGTGGTCGTACCAATGTCTTGTGCAACTTCAACAAGATGTCCCAACCTCTGTATTCAAAGTTCTGATCGATGAAACGAAGCATGCCGAATGCCTTCTTCACCACACTTTCCACCTGTGACTCCACTTTCAAGGAGCTATGAACATGTACCCAAAGATCTCTTTGTTTTGTAACTCCCCCCTACGTCCTATCATTAACTGAGTAAGTCCTGCCTTGGTTCAATCTACCAAAATGCATCACCTCGCGTGTATCTAAATTAAACTCCTTCTGCCATTCGTCAGGCCACTGGCCCAATTGATCAAGATCCCATTGCAATTGGAGACAACTTTCTTCACTGTCCACTATGCCGCCAATCTTAGTGTCATCTGCAAACTTATTAACCGTTCCCCTATATTCTCATCCAAATCATTAATATAAATGACAAATAACAGTGGGCCCAGCACTGATCCCTAAGGCACACTGCTGGTCACAGGCCTCCAGTTTGAAAAACAATTCTCTACAACTGTCAAGAAGCCAATTTTGTATCACCCTGGATCCCGTTAACTTTATGCAACAACCTACAATGTGGTATGTTGTCAAAGGCCTTGCTAAAGTCCATGTAGACAAAATCAACTGCACTGCCCTCATCTACCTTCTTGGTTACCCCTTCAAAAAACTCAACTAAATTTGTGAGACATGATTTTCCACTCACAAAGCCATGCTGACTGTTCCTAATCAGTCCTTGCATCTCTAAATGCCTGTAGATCCTGTCTCTCAAAATATCTTCTAACAATTTACCCACCACAGATATGAAGCTCAGCGGCCTGTAGTTCCCAGGCTTTTCCCTGCAACCCTTCTTAAGCAAGGGTATTTGGTTAACACTAATCTGGCATGAAATTGAGAATCCCTATAGTATACATTATTTTAACAAAGCACATTAGTGTCATGTAAAAATTGTGGAAAATCATTAAGTTCCTGTGTGGTTGATGTAACAGGATAGGCACTGAACAGACACCAAACAGCTTCTGACAAGATAACAGCTGTGACACTAGCATTGTTACATTTTGCACTTGGGTGGGTCAATATGTAAAACGTAATCCATAGAAAACAGAGAAAATCCAACAGAGCCAATTTACGGCTCTACAAGCAGCATAATTTTGGGAGCGGTTTTTAATGTTGTCAGAAACAGATACCAACTCATCAGTTCATCAACTCTCTTTTTGGAAGGAGCATTCAGCTGCAGAGCTTAGAGTCTACATTCAGCCATGGATAGAAGGATTGATAGTGAGGAGAGAGTAAGTGTCCTCAATATCAAAGTAGTTTTCCACCAGAATGGCACCAAGATGCAGATGAACAGTGACACCATGCCAGGCGTTAATTACTTCTAACAACACACCCATGACTATTTTCCCCTTTGACCTTCAATGGCACCACCACTGTGGAGTCCCTCACTGTTAATAACTTGGGCAATCTGCATAGACCTCCCTCTACATTTTCCTTCACTTTCTAAAATACACCATATGTAGACTACATTTAACAGGGGTGTTGGCATTAAGTCTATCCCTGCCAAAGCACCTTCCTGAAGATGATAGCTGTCTAATATTCCAGTCATATGCACTGAATTTCCATAAGGTGGAAATGAGGATTTGCATATAGGCTATCAATATAGATATGATCAAAATGTGATGTACTCAGCAAAATATATCTCAATGGCTAAACAATATAAACAGAAGCGTGAAGAACTTTATTCTGCACCTAAACTATGCTATACCTAATTTTTAAGTGATTGAATCACACACAATGGGTACATAAAACTAAGAACTACCCAAGTAAAAGAAAGAATTCATACATGTGTATTTACATGTAACCATATATATTCCCAGGACATCCACCACAGCTAATTCAATGCTTCTGAAGTATGGTCACTGTTATGCAGGCAATCACAGCAGCAAATGTGCAAGTTTTAATGAAGCGAACTTAGGTAAGTGGCTGTGTAAATACTTTTTTGATGGAGTAAGTCAAAGGACCTACATTAGAAGACATTAGAAATGTTCTCTTGCTAACGCTCAAGTAGAACCATCGGATTATTAAGTCCGAGTAGGCAAAAAGGATCTCAGTTCAAAGTCTCACCTGAAATTCATGGACTATATTGTGTCAATATAGAGTATGTATGAATTGTGTCAATATGGAGTATATTTTGTCAATATAGACTATATCATGTCAAAATGGAGTATCTATCGTTTGTGCCAATATGGACTATTTTGTGTCAATATGGAATACCTGAGGATTGTGTCAATATGGAATATTTACACATTGTATCAATATGGACTATTTTGTGTCAATATGGAGTGTCTATGGATTGTCAATATGGACTAGTTCATGTCAATATGAAGTATATCATGTCAATATGAAGTATCTACGGATCATATCAATATGGACTAATGTGTCAATATGGAGTGTCTATGGATTGTCAATATGGACTAGTTCATGTCAATATGAAGTATATCATGTCAATATTAAGTATCTATGGATCATATCAATTTGGACTATAATGTGTCAAATGGAGTGTCTATGGGTTGTCGATATGGACTATTTCATGTCACTATGAAGTATATCATGTCAATATGGAGTATCATGGATCATGTCAATATGGACTTTCAGAAGGTTCAACAAAAGAGAGTTTTAGCAAATTACCAAAAATAAAAGGGAATGGCACAAACAGCATGATGTAGGAGATAGTGCAGTTATAAAGGGACAGCTCTCTGATTGTCAGGACGCTCTCTCAAAGATACGTAGTGACGCCTCAGCTTTTCAGCAAAATATTAATGACTTGAAGGGATATATCCAATTTTGCATTTTACACAAAACAACAGTAAATTGAGAGATTTGGAGCAATAAGCTGTAAAGAAATATAGACAGCCTGTATGAATGAGCAAATCTATGGCAGATGGAGTTCAATGTTGGGAAGTGTGAAGCTTGGATCAAAGTCAAATCTCAATGTTGAAAAGACTAGGAACTGTGAAGGAACAAAGGGAATAAATACATCCAGGTGTACAGATCATTAAAGTTAGTGCACACAAATATAAAGTAATAAAAAAGTCAATGAAATGGCCTTTATTTCAAAGGTATTGAAGTATAAAGTGAGTAAGCCACGCCTTAGTTGCATGGGCAGAGATAAAACGAAGTACAGTGATCATTATTGGGCACAGGCTTCAGGAAATATATATTAACCTTGAAGATGATACTACACAGATTTATCAGGATGAGTTTTGTGTTTAAAGATTTAAATTTTGAAAGCAGATTATATACACCTAATTTGTGTCCCTATATTAGAAAGATAAAAATTAAATGATTCAAAGGGTAGATATAAACTATTTCATCTAATGGGGGAATCCAGAACAAGGGGGCACAATTTTAAAATTTAGTGAGGCCATTTTTTCAAAGAAAGGCCAGTGGAAAATTAGACATCTCTTTCAAAAGGCTGTTGGGTCAACTGAAACGTTGAGGACTTAGATTTAATGGTCTTTGTTAGAATGGGATATGATGGAAACAAGAAGAAAATTGATTGAGTGTCCAGATTAGTCATGATTGAATTGAATGGTGGAACAGGCTTGATGGGCTGAATGGCCTTCTCCTGACCTCTTCTTCCTCCAAGTCAAGTTTACTAAGCAGCTTGTTTCAATAACTTGAGCTTTACAGTAAAGTGACAACACCACTTCTAATTGGGAAAAATCCAATCATCCAAGTATAAAATTATATATGCAGCAACTATACAACTTTGAACAAGTTGAGCTGAAAACAATCACAAAAGACTCTTAAGCAGTCTGCATATTATGTTGCAAGATTGCAATGAACATGCAGACACTGGCAGAGGCAACTTTATTTGTACAGGTACAGGCAAAAGTGTCCCGAGTAAAGAAGTGCCCTTCAGATTTTGCCAAAACAAAGGACTACTAAGGACATTTATCAATAAATGCAGATTGACGGTATGATAATGGATTCATGAAGTTAGACAGGTCTGCGGCATAGCTTTCATAGTTCACATGCCTCGACCTCCAGCATGGCAATAAAGTGCACTTTGAATCTTAGCTAAAGGGCTAAAGTGACAATACTAAAGATACTGGTTAGTGTGGAATTGAAATGGAATGCAGGAATGAAAAAGCTGTGTAAAATCAATGCTTGTAATTCTTAACCATTTGATGGTCTGATTACATCAAACATAAAAGCTCTCTTTTGGCACCAAAGCCTGACTTCAGCTGAATTCTTTTAGCTTGAGGCTTCTGTTTATTTATTACAGTATTTAAATCTTTTTAATGTTAAAAAGAATTGCATTAAACTGAACACACTGCCTTTGAGTTCTGCTCAAACATCATCCTCCAGATCAAAATTAGCAAGAAAATGAAAGGCACAACAGAGGCCCAAGGCAGCTTTACTTTGCCTTGGAAACATTTTGTTCAGATCAACACAATGATTCTATAAATAGCAGCTGGTCTTTCCAGAAGAAAGCGCAGGGGAAGAAAAACCGGTAACGCAAATCCCAGTCCAGGTTTAGAGTTCAGCCCTAAAATCTGTACAGTTGGGTATTTCACCCAGCAAAAATACCAGGACATGTCCGCCCTGCAACTGCAGCTCATGGCATTTGGCACTGTGTAACTGCAGTGAGTGAAGCCATGTACACTGGTGCAAGTTGCCAGCTGGGGTTCCAGAAACAAATCTTTCATGCCACTAACCGCCTGCGCACATACCCTACCTTCTCCTTGATTTACAAAACAAATGCATTTAACAAAATACAACTCCTCCTTTTCAGCCCTCCTCTGAAGTCAAGACTGCTAATGTTATACTAAGCTCAACCGATGCTTTGAATATTGATGGCCTTGTAAAGATGGGCACAAGTTCCACTCCTATTAGGCTAACACAGAATTCACAACTGAAGCCTCCGCCAAATTTGCAGCCATTCTGGCAAACTCCTTTCAGACTTATGGCTGGAGACCACCATAATGACGTGAAATTTTCCAAACCTTCCGTGATTTGTAAATCCAAAATGGTTTTCACTTATTGTGCTTCAAAGTTCGTTCTGTGGCTACTGGCTGCTTCTTCTCCCAGGCAACAGAGTGTGATTGAGCCAGACCATTTGCAACCTTGTGTCACATTTGACCCCAAGATGAACTTCTGACTTAATTTCCACGCCATCAATAAGATTGCCTGTTTCCATCTTCATAACTTCACGCAACTTTATTCTTGCCTCAGCTCATCTGCTGCTGAAACCCTCATTCATGTCTTTGTTACATCTAGACTTGACTGTTCTAATGTCCTCTTGGCTGGTTTCCCACATTCTACCCTCTGTAACCTTGGGGTCATCCATTGTCCATGCATCTTAACTCACAACAAGTCCCATTTTCCTATCGCTCCTATGCTTGCTGACCTACATTGGTTCCTGGTTAAAAACCACTTTGATTTTAAAATTCTCACACATGTTTTTAAATTCCTCTGTGGCTGCAATCCTCCCCACCTCTGCAATCACCTCCAGCCCCACCACCCTCTGAGAAATCTGCACAGCTTTAATTCTGGGATCTTGAGCGTCCCTAATTTTAAGTGCTCCGCCATTGGTGGCCTTGCCTTTTGCTGCTTACGCCTCAAGCTCTGGAGTTCCCTCCCTATACCTCTTTGCCTCTCTATCTCGATTTCCTCCTGTAAGCCACTCCTTTAAGCCAATCTCTTCGATCAGTTCTTGGTCATCTGACTTAATATCATCTATGTGGTTCAGGGTCATATTTACTCCTGTGAGGCACCTAGGGATGTTTTATTACATTTAAGGCACTATATAAAAATATAAAGTTGTTGTTGTTTTAAAGTAGGAACATTTTAAATTTTATTTAGTGGAGTAATCTGTAGGAATTTTGGAGCATTGCAGTTGTCATCATGGTGAGGTGAAGAAGGAAGTCTTTTTTTTGACTTCCTTCTTCCTGAGTTCACTGCTTGTGATAATGCCACAAGTGCCCCTGCTTCAACTCAAGCTAGGGTGAGCGAGATGGATACATTCCATTGAATACAAAGAGATTAAATTGGGTTATGGCACAATTTTGCAAACTATTATTTTTGCATTTTACAACTTCACTTGAATGCAATAACTGGGCTCTCCATCCTTATATCATTCCATGTCATACAAAACTCCAGAAGTGGCTTAGGGGTGGGAACGAGGATAAAAATAACTTTTTCCTCAGGCTTCTATTAATATTACCCCAAAACAGCCTTTACGCGGGTGTTCTTCTGAGTGGCATTAGTGGATATGCTCACTAATTTTCAGTCTTTCGTTCAGTAAAAGATGACTCTACTGAACGCCGAATGTTTCAAAGGAAGTAACAAGGAGGAAATCTAAATCCACCTGACTCTGCACTAACTCAGAGACAGAAGACTATTACAACTAAACTACAACAACAATTTAACGAAACATCTAAAGGTCTATTATAATAGGTATCAGAAATCTTTGGTAAAAGTTCTATTATTTACCCAACATATGATTTCGGAAGGAAAATGGGTGCCTCTCTAAACAAAATTAATAAAAATTAAACATGGATCCATTACCTGTGACGTTATATTTTTATACATATTGTCATAGAAAAAGTGACAATTTCCGTCATATTTATTTTAACTAACATGATAAAAATTGGAATTGGATTCAATATTTCAGATTTTTTAAAGCAGTTATTTAAGATGCACAGCACATTTAATCTCTTTTAAAATTGCATTCTGTAATAGGATGCTGCATTTTCAATCAATTACCATTACTTTCTGATCTTCGTGCACCAGTCGGTGTTTCTAAGAACTATATGTCTTAGGAGAATCTAAGTAGACAATAGAGACAAATAAACAGAAGGATATACATCATCAAACTTACAGTCTGCTTCTTTCAGCCAAAGTGAGTTTACTTATTATTTTGTATCAACACACAATCTTCGCCTTTACCTGCTTTTCTTTTGGTCTAAAACTCTTCCCTGACATGCTGTTCTCCTCCAACGTGGATCAGAGGCACTGAAAACTGAACTGGGAAAGAGAGAAGCTGTGAGCTCAGCCTTGCCCTTGTCTGGGCATGCGTCCCTGTCAAAACAAACAGGACGCAAAGATTTGCAGAGCAGCAGCATTCCACAGCATTGTTAAGGTTGAATATATTAGAAACAGAAAATTGCAAGAGAAAAAGATTCAAGTTCAAAGGTCAGGTATCGAAGTGCATTGTTGAACTGCCATTGTTTGACAAGCAGCAACTGGTCAAATAGAAAGCCGTGATTATGCATTCAGTGAGCAAAGAAATTAAGCAAAATGATTACACCACAGAAAGCAGAGCAGGACTATGACACTCCCTCACTATGTAAAATGAGACACACTTTCAACAGAGGTGATAATAAAAGAGCAATCTGATTGAAACTATATGACACAAAGGCTTGGGAGAGCCAGTGTATAGATAATATTGTATAATACAGGCACGCACAAATTCCCTCCAAACCCCTCCCCCACCTACTGCACTGACAGGCTACGCTGGCCTCTGCTCCGTGATGGTGGAGAGATCAATAAGAATCTCCTGTTGGCTGCTTTCATACAGCTCAGAATGGATAACTAGAGACTGATCTCGCTTTCGAGCTCTTTAAATTATTGATTTGCAGAACCTTCTCCAGTCACATGTCTCTGCCTCCATCTCTTGCCAACTCTGTACTGTGGATTACTGCTGGTTCCCTAATCCCTCTCCTCTGTCATTGGAGGCTGACCTCTGAATCATTCCACACCTGTCTTCCAGCATTTCTTCGATATACATCTCAATGTGCTTATACTTTTCACTCTTCACTCTTCAAATGCATTCTGGAAACCTAACCCAATGTAAATTCCTTCATTTCCCACTTGGTGTCCATCTCTCTCAAAGACATAGCTTGATCTGAAGATCAGAATATAAACTGATATCACAGAATCCTACAGAGCAGGAGGCCATTCTGCTGATTGAGTCTGCACTGACCACAATCCCACCCAGGCTCTATCCCCATAACCCCATGCATTTATCCTAGTTAGGCAAATTAGCGTGGCCAATCCACCTAACCCATACATCTTTGGAATGTGGGAGGAAATCGGAGCACCCAGAGGAAACACATGCAGACATGGGAAGAATGTGCAAATTCCACACAGACAGTGACCCAAGCTGGAAATTGAACCCGGATCCCTGGCACTGGGAGGCAGCAATGCTAACAACTATGCTGCTGTGCGATCCCAGTACTATTTGCTGGATCCATCCTAAATTTGATCACAGGGGCAAAAGAGGAACAATTTCAAAACAATCTCTTCTGAAGATGAAGGCAATTGTTTTATAACCTTGAACTTACTTTGTTAAATGCTGAATTATTAATTATCTATTTAATTCTTGTTACATTGATCTAAGTGCCTAAAGAAGGCATTCAAACTACTTGAAAATGACAGGATTTTGCAGCAACATGAATGGGAAAATTACACCTTAGTAAAGTTTCAAACATTCAGCTGGTCAAACATTTATGGGAACATCAAAGTGTGTACTGAAAAAGCAGAAAGTTTCATTAAAGTCACATCCTTGCTTATTGTAAATGCCTCCAAAATTGATACTTGAGTGTTAAAGAACTTTTCACCAAAATGCTCAAAGGGCTGAATAATTAGTAGCAGAGTGCTACTGCAGAAACCAATGATTAGCATTTCACAGTGCACCTATTTTTAGTACAAGTTTACTTATTGTTTTAACCCTCAAGCAACCAATCACTTAAGGCAGTAATATTTCAAATAACTTCCATCAATGTTGAGGAATGTAGGTGAAGATAAATCTGCTCCCTAAAAATGCCCACCTATGGAAATCTATTTGAATGCAAATTATCAATTACAAGACTTGTGTATGTTGGGAGATGAACATTTGTTCAATTCTCAGCACTAACACCTTGTACTGAAACAGTGTCAGAATCAGGAACGCTTGCCGCAGGCACACAAAACCATTTGGAGCTGGAGGGCCAGGTACACAGTTGTAGATAATCCAGTGGGCTGCGTATAATTGCACAATAATACGAGTTGCCCCCAGATCCCCACACAAAATGCAAGAGTCCTGTGCCCACTAAAAGCAAGACAATAATGATGACAACAGCAGTTTGCATTTAATAGATGAAAATTGTCCCAAGGCACTTCGCAAGAGGTGTGGAGAAAATTAACGTCAAACCAAAAAACAGCAAAGAAGGATCAACCCTTGGTTAAAAGGTTGCATTTGAAGAATGAGAGTGAGGAGGTTTTCAGGAGACAGTTCCAGTTTATTCAGGTCTCTAAATTACTTTGCTTCAGGACTGCATTTGGTCCGCCTCAGAGTATGCTAACGTAGGAATCTAACCAGAATATATTAGTGAGCTTACATCTGTGAGCATTTCATGTTAACTTTCTGCTCTATTCGTAATTAGAATCAAAAATGTAAACTTAACAAGCTGTAATTACAATCCCTGTCAGTAGGATGCAATGCAATATTAAAAACTGATTTAATGCACCATTTCAAAGAATACATCCTATATGTTAATGTGTAATTAATACTTGCAAAACAAATATTGAAGAAGCAGTTATATTGATGTAGTTTTAATCTGTTTTTCACAAAACATCCATTAGTGCCATAAAAGCAAGATACTGTAAATGCTGGAAATTGGAAATAAAAATAGAAAATGCTGGAAAAACTGAAGAAGTCATGTGTTCACTCAGTTTCTCTCTTGACAAAGTTCATCCAGCAATTTTCTGTTTTTATATCCTTAGTGTCATTCAGTTTTTGTGTTGGATTCTCCTGAAAGATGACAGTTCCTTAAACAGAATCCACAGAATTCCTACAGTACAGAAGGAGGCCGTTTGGCCCATTGAGCCTGCACCGACAACAATTCCACCCTATCCCCATAAGCTCACATATTTTCTCTGCTAATCGCCCTGAAACTAGGGTCAATCTATCATGGCCCATTCACCTAATCTGCATTGTTGAATTGTAGGAGGAAACTGGAGCATCCAGAGGAAATCCATGCAGACGTGGAGGAACTGTGCAAATTCCATACAGACAGTGACCCAAGCTGGGTCACTGAGGCAGCAGTGCTAACCACTGTGCCACGTAGCACCCAATAGGATCGACTGATTGAAAGAACAGCTTCGTTAAACAGAATGATTAGTTTGTTCCAATTCATTGTTAGCCCTTCTTGACTTTTCATAGCAGAGAGCCACTCTTTTTGTTCTGTGAAAAATCACACTTTTATTTTGTTTATTAGCGTCACAAGTAGGCTTATATTACAATGAAGTTACTATGAAAATCCCCAAGTTGCCACACTCCAGCACTCAGGTACACTGAGGGAGAAGTTAGCACGGTCAATTCACCTAACCACCACGTCTTTCAGACTGTGGAAGGAAACTGAAGCACCCAGAGGGAACCCAAGCAGGTGGAGAGAATGTACAGACTCCACACAGACAGTGCCCAATCTGGGAATCAAACCTGGTACTCTGGTGCTGTGAGGTAGCAGAGCTAACCATTGTGCCACCGTACAATGGCACTGAAGAATAAATGCTCACTTATTTTTAAACAGCATTTATTCATTCATAACCCAAGTCCTATAGGAAGGAATGCATGACTATCAGAGAAAGATAAATGGAAGTTTTTGCCAGTGCAAACATTTGAACATAATAACATTGCATTGTACGGCCAGTTTGAGCATGTTGATCACAAGATTGGGAAGAGGGACCTCTCTCACTGTACAGAGCAAGATGGTTATCAGTGGCACAGAAAGCAGAAGTGGTATTTTTATTTATTTTAGGACTTGTAAAATGGTACATATTGCGCAGGAATATCGCAAGATCAAAGATAGGGCCATAAAATTATCCAGGATGTTATTTTGTAACAAACAATTTTCTCTAATGACAGAGAAACTGTATACAATCTGTGAGGGAATGGACTTAAGCAGATTTTCTCTTTCCTTGTACGTGCCACATTCAGGCATTTTATGATGGTAATAAGTTCACAGGGTCAGTTGTCAGGACAAATTTTGTTTCCATATGGCAAGCAACCATGGATCAAATTCAATTTTAGTGTTGATATGTTGTTACTATTACCATTGCTTTTACTCAATGGTATTCTGAACAGATAGTAAATTTAGTGACCTGGAAGTTGCGGTGTAATGATGGTGAAAATGTTAGTGTTCGCCATCATTAGTAAAACTGACAGAACCTTCCAGAGTCTGCAAACACAGAGAATAACTTGGAAAGCCAGACATTACTGAGAAGCACTGATTCACCATTGCTGAGTCACCACCAGAATGCAATCAATGGAACTGGTGAGAACTTGCACTTGTAGACTGTTAGTCTTGCTACAGAAAACTTTGACAAACTTGCACTTTGTTGGAAGAGGCGTAACTGGGTTTTTAAACGTTAAAGTGCCTTTATAATTACTCATGAATGGCCTCGCTGGCTGCAAGAGGCTTATTTTATACTTGAGGAATGTCAAATTTCTCCATTTATTTAAAAATAATGGGATTTAGTGCTTTTAACGAGGGGGCACGGCTTTAGATTAAGGGGGGGTAGTTATAGGACTGATGTCAGGGGTAGGTTCTTTACCCAGAGGGTGGTGAGGGACTGGAATGCCCTGCCAGCTGCAGCTGTAAATGCGCCTAGTTTGGGGGCGTTTAAGAGATCTGTGGATAGGTTTATGGACGAAATGGGATTGGTTTAGATTAGTGGGTTAGTGTTGTTTTTTTTTAAAAGCTGGTCGGCGCAACATCGTGGGCCGAAGGGCCTGTTCTGCGCTGTAATGTTCTATGTTCTATGATTTTCGGTCTGTGAGAATTCTTCCCTGTGATTAGCTGCTTGCTAATATCACTGCGGGTGGGCATCAAGTTTAAACTGATGCCAGGAAAAGGGAAAGTAACAGCACAGTGACCACTGGATCTTTGTGGACAGCTCTCTTCAAGGTCTGCAGTGAGTGCTGTTGTTTCACCAGTGACTATAAAATCCAGGCCAATATTTAATCCATATTTAGAGACTATTGCGGTGCTGAGCACCTATTTCCCAAGGTAAGTTCAAGTGATGTAACAGAATGTGTCGAGATACATTATTCTCAGAATAATCTTCGTATTATATAGAGATGGGGGTGAGTGTGTTCACTCAGTTGATGAGAATCATGGGAAAGAGTTTCCTAACTCTTATAACCACCTTTCTTGAGAGGTTCAGGCCAGTTAGTAACTGCAGGCTCCAAGGGCCCCCACTGGGCACTTATACTGCATTACTGTGGAAAATATTTACATAGAAATAAGTTAACAAATGAACTCATACAAGTCACGAACTTGGCAGCATTCAGTGGTTTGATTCTCTATAATCCATCCTCCAATCTGTTTATTTTATCTGCATTTATTGCAGAACTTTGTGGTTATAAAATGAAATGACTTTGGTTCAAAGTAATGAGTTGCTCTGGATCAAACAAGTGTAGAGAAAGAAATCAGGGGAACCCAAATAGGGTTAAGTATCTGTAAAACAGCACTCATTTTATTCAGCAACAAAAGGCTTGAGAGTTTGAACTTCACCCCAGAGTGGATAATTTGGCTTGATGCTCCAGTGGAATGTTGAGAAAGTGCTACATTGTGGGAGCTGCCACTTTTCCCTTGGGACAGTAAACTAAAGTCTCACTGGCTGGTTCAGGTGTATATTAAAGATCTTGTTGCAGTTTTCGTGGAATAGGAATCAGTAATGCTGACTTTCTAGTCAGTGTTCCTGCCTCAAGCAACAGTATCAAAAAAATCTAAATTAACCACTTATCTATTTTGTGATTGGTTTGGTGTTCTTGATGCAGAATGGGCTGCTATATTTGCCAACGGTCACTTCGTGTGAGTTATAATTTATTGAAGTATTTGGAGATATTGACATGTTAAAGTGCCATTTAAATGCAAAATATTATTTTCATTGTTGTCTCATATTAGAAACCGAGTAAAATGATTGGAACAGAGGAATAGGGTAAAAGTTCAAGGCAAATGCTGACGTGCTGGGAAAATGAAGGCATTGTTTTCAGGACAAGAGTATGAGGAGGAATTTATGGACAGGCTGACAGCAAAAGCAATATGAGGGAGAAGAATGCTCTGGTGCTCAGGTGAGTTAGAAATGGAAAAATGTCAGCACTATGGGAAAGGAAGCAGGGTTTATTAGGAACACAAGGAGAGGCTGATGTTCTAGGAGGTGATTGTAAACTGCATTATAACTGTGGGACTCCCACAGCACAATATTCAAAACAGGCTATCCAACAACAGGAACAATCTCCCAAATATATATTGTTCATAAAAAGCAGGACAAATCTAACTCGGTCAATTAACACCCCATTAGCCATTAAGTGATGGAAGGAGGCTTATCAAGTTGTACCTACTCACTAATAATCCATTTACTGATACTCAATTTACATTCTGCCAGGACCACTTAGCTGTAGACTTCACTACAGCCTTGGTCAAAGCATGGACACAGGAGTGGAATTCCAGAGGCGAGGTGAGAGTGACTGTTCTTGACATCAAGTGACAAATTGGTCAGCTTGATTGGCACCTAACCCACTAGCTTATTAGCATATTCTTCCATTTCTTTCTTCCTTATGTACTTATCTGCATTTTCCATAAACTCTATGCCATTCACCTCTTCATGTTTTTGGGTGAAGTTACTCCTATTAGATTTATCAGTGACTATCTTGGATATTGAGTCCTTGCTTTTAGTTGCCCCACTTAACCTTGTTTAAGGCTGTTTATTCTTTAGGGTTTGTTTTTCCAATTTGCATCACCATTTCCTTCTTCACACTGTTTATACGCATCATTGGCATCTGACTGTGTACTGTCATCCACACAGCAATGGAATAGTGCTGTCAGGAGCGTTGCCTGTAACTAAAGGAGTTGGCTTGGAAGATTCCCAGATTAGTCTGGATATCACCTACTCGCTGGCTTGATAACCACCTCACTCCGAATGGCAAAAAGTACTGCTGATTTTCTGCTTCTTCATCAAGGTAAGAAACTGGGAAGAGATTCACTGGGAATCAGGAAAGAAGCTCACTGTGGAACCTAACTCCAGTTCATACATTAATTGATATGAAAAAAATCTGATTCACTTAACACTGTTTTGCTTAAAGTTGGGTTTTTAAAGAAAGCAACTCAGATGTTAAGTGAGAAATTATTGTATTTATAGATCCTGGTTCTGATCTTCCCTGCAAGTGGAAGCATCTTCTTCATATCTAAACTATTAAACCCTTCTATAAGTTCAAAGTCTCTCACTCCTCAGCATGTTCAGCCTTTCCTGATGAGTATACATCTGGATCCTGGCATCATTTTAATGAATCTATTTTGTACCATGGGTTGGCCAACTGGTAGTGGAATTGCTGCTGCTGCTGTGCAAGTCTGCTGCTTTAGGAAGTGGTGAGACCAACATTCCCCCCAGGCCAGTATAAAAGCAGCTTCATCTCAGCATCATCACAACAGCACCATGTAACTTGACTTTAAATCAAGTTGACCGAAAGCCAATTGTTTTTATTGAACATCATGTAACAAAAATGCAGATGGTTTAAAGGCTGCTCAAAAAGCTTTTGTGCTGCAGAATACACATTGCAGCTTTTCAACCTTTAAAACCTGATTCATGTTGTGTATACACAGCAATCCTATGGAGGTTGCATTCCATGCACTGAGCATTCACTCCCTCCAGGAAAATAACAGGAGATTCACATCAGGTGTTTGTATATCCGTGTAACCTGACCTGCCTGTTTCTCAGGTCAGTGCGTGCATAATCACAGTAACTAACCTCCAATGGTTCATATGCAAATATTTACTTGGTATCACTTGTAAACATAAAACAAACATAAATTGGTAGCCACGGTGGAAATTGGCTTTTGTGAAGAGCAGAGTGGCACACTGAATTAGCACACTGCCCTTCACCTCTGGCACTGACACCTGATTTGAATCCAGCACTGATGGATGGGATGGTACCGGACTAGCCACAAGCTTTGCCATACAAGTTACTCAAGAGTTTCTCAAATCTGTCCATAGTGGGTTAAAAGCCTACAGGGCTAACTAAATTGGTCCCAGTGCTACATTTACTTGTGACAAGTTTGGGGGAAATCTTCCTTAGGTTGCCAGAAGGATGGCACTATTCAAGTATGAGAATGACGCAGTGGCACAGTGGTTAGCAGTGCTGCCTCACAGCGTTAGGGACCCGGGTTCTATTCTGGCCTCGGGTGTCTGTGTCTGCATGGGTTTCCTCCGGATGCTCCAGTTTCCTCCCACAGTCCAAAGATGTATGAGTTTGGTTGATTGACCATGCTGAATTGCCTCCAGGGGGATCAGCAAGGTACATATGTGAGGTTACGGGGAGAGGTCCTGGGCGGGATTGTTGTAAATGAAGACCTGATGAACCAAATAGCTTCCTTTTGCACTGTTGGAAATCTATGAATTATGGGAGCTTGCCCAGTGCCCTAGCCATTATCTATCTCTTAAGTTTTAAATTTACTTGCAGGTTGAGAGATCCTCCAACCTCCGAGGGAAGACCCTAACCTGGGAGTGACCCAGAGGACCCTAACACGTGGACCCAGACATCGGTACATTGTAACCGCGACCCCAGACATGTCATCGACTTACTGGCCCTTGACCCATCCATGCCGGAGTGTGATCTGGACATGTCCGATCTCCACAGCCTAACAGCGATCCAGAACGACCAACTGCACAGACACATCTACTGATGCAAGAACCACGAGCAGGGCAACTAATCCTCCATCCGCATATCAACCAGAACGGAGAACCTCACCGGACACATCTATACCTTAATACTGCAAACTACTCTCCCTGCCTCCCAGGCCCGAAAACAAGCAGTCTCTCCAGCAAACGTGGAAACATGCAGGCCTGCAGGTGAGAGTGAAACAACGTGGTTCCCCCCTCCCCAGCTTACTCTTTGCAAATGTCCAATCTCTGGAAAACAAGCTAGACAATCTTAAAGCCAGACTCACTTTCTGAAGAGAACAGAGGGGCTGCTGTGTGCTCTGTGGCTTGTGGGTTTACTATCAAATAAACTGGTTGGACTTTAACCTGGTGTTGTGAGACTTCTTACTGTGTTTACCCCAGTCCAATGCCAGCATCTCCACATCGTGTGCTCTGTTTCACAGAGATGTAGCTCCCTCCTGCTTCACCAGACTGTGCCCTACAGCCAGAGGGTTTTTCAATCCATCAAATTGACTGTATAGCAGCCTCAGGCAAGACTGGGGGAGTTGGGGTCTGCCTCCTCATCAACACCGTGTGGTCTCTAGACATAGCTACACTGGCAAGTTTCTGTTCCCTGGATCTAGAATACCTGATACTAAAATGCCACCCCCTACTATCTTTCATGGGAACAGTTTATATCCCACCCTATGCAGATGTGAAGACCACATTGGACAAAATATACACCACCACGAATAGCATGGGACCGAACATCCTGAGGCCTTGTTCATCGTGGCTGGGGACTTCAATCAGATGAAGCTCAAGCATTCTATCAAGTTATCACCAACACATCTCCTGTTCTACCAGAGGCCCAAACACCCTAGACCACTGCTACACAAATATCAAATACGCCTATTGCTCTATCACCCACCCAAGGATGTGCTCCTGCTCCCGGCTTATAAGCAAAAACTGAAATGAGAGAATCCATCAAAGAAAGTCATGCAATGTTGGTCTGAAGAATTGGGATGATCTCTTACGGGACTGCTTTGAGTCAGGAGACTGGTCAGTGTTTAAAAACTCTGCGACCAGCCTGAACCAGTACACCACCACAGTAACTGACTTAATTAGTAAGTGTGTAGAAGACTGTGCCAAAGAAGCAAATCCGTGTGTTTCCCAACTGGAAACCATGGAAGAACATGGATATCCACTACTTGCTGAAATCCAGGTCCGAGGCATTCAAGAAAGTGAGGTATGAGGTGTTGTGAGACTTCTTACTGTGCTTACCCCAGTCCAACGTCGGCATCTCCATATCATGGCTATACAAGAAAGCCAGATATGATCTATGGAGATCCACCAAAGATGCCAAAAGACAGTACCGGACCAAGCTAGAATGCCAGGCTAGCCAGACAGACTCCCGACTATGGCAAGGTCTGCAAGCCATAACAGACTATAAGGCAGGTAAAATCACTGGCTCGAATGCACCCCTCCCCAATGAGCTCAAAGCATCCTACGCCCGTTTTCAGTAAGGGGTCAGTGAGAGCACGCCCTTTGTCCTGGAAGCCTCTGACGAAGCGGTCATCATTGCTGATGTCAGAGCAGCCTTCTCGAAAGTCAGCGACTGGCCCAGATGGAGTTCCCGGATGAGCGCTCAGGCCTTGCACGGACCAGTTGGCAGTGGTATTCGCAGATATCTTTAATCTCTCTTTACACGAATCTGAGGTTCTGGCAACCATTATTCCTGTACCAAAGAAAAGCCAGGCAGTATGCCTTAATGGCTATTGTCCGGTGGCTCTAATGTCCATCATTATGAAGTACTTTGAAAAGTTAGCCATGGCACAGTCAATTCCTGCCTGTCAGACTGCCCGGGTCCACTAGTGTTTGAATACCACTGTAACAGCTCCACAGCAGACACCATCTCCCTGGCCCTGCACTCAACCTTGGAACACCTTGATAACAAGGACACCTACGTCAGACTCCTATTCACAAATTACACCTCAGCCTTTAACACCATTATTCCTACAACACTCATCTCCAAACTTCATGGCCTGGGGCTTGGCTCCTTCTTCTGCAACTGGATCCTAGACTTCCTAACCCACAGACCAATCAGTAAGGCTGGGCAACAACACCTCCTTCATGATCATCCTCAACACCGGTGCTCCGCAAGACTATGTCCTCAGCCCCTCACCATATTCCTTATACAACACTGACTGTGTGGCCAAATTCCCCTTCAACTCAATTTTCAAGTTTCCTGATGACACCACCGTCATGGTTCAGATCTCATACAATGACAAGACACAGTTTAGGAAAGCGTAAGAGAATCTGGTGAACTGGTGCAGCAACAATAATCTCTCCCTCAATGTCAACAAAACGAGGGAGATGGTCATCGACTTCAGGAAGCGAAGTGGAGGGCACGTGCCTGCCTATATCAATGGGGACAAAGAAGACATGGTTGAGGGCTTCAGGTTTTTAGGTGTCCAGATCAGCAACAGCGTGTTCTGGTCCCTCCATGCAGATGCTATAGTTAAGAAAGCCTAGCAACACCTCTACTTTCTCAGGAGACTAAGGAAATTTGGCATGTCCGCTTCAACTTTCACCAATGCACAAGGAAAGCATTATTTCTGGTTGTATCACAGTTTGGTATGGGTCCTGCTCAGCCCAAGACCGCAAGGAACTATAAAGGGTCATGAATGAAGCCCAGTCCACCCACTCAAACCAGCCTCCTGCCCACTGACACTGTCTACATTTCCAGCTGCCTCAGAAAAGCAGCCAGCATAATTAAGGACTCCAGGCACCCCAGACATTCTCTCTTCCACCTTCTTCCATGGAGAAAAAGATACAAAAGTCTGAAGATGCGCACCAACCGACTCAAGAACAGCTTCTTCCCTGCTGCCATCAGACTTTTGAGTGGACTTAACTTGCATTAAGTTGATCTTTCTCTACACCCTAGCTATGACTGTTCTTCTGCACTCCTTTCCTTCCCTACATATGGTATGTTTTATCAGTATAGTGCGCAAGAAACAACGCTTTTCACTGTATACTAATACAACTGATAATAATAAATCAAAATAACAGCATGATAAAATGATTATTTGCTTTTTAAAATCTCATTGCTGGTTTGTGGGACTTTTCATGCACAGACTGCTCACTGCAATTCACTACCTTACATGGTCAATATTTCAAAAGCTGCGGAGGGCTTTGGGGCATTGAGGCTGTGAAAGGCCTCATGTAAATGAGAATCAGCTCCCTTTCCTAGAATCTCTACTGTACAGAAGGAGGCCATTCGCCCCATCGAGTCTGCGCCGACCACAATCTCACCTAAGGCCTATTCCTGTAACCCCACATATTTACCCTTGCAAAAGCTAAAATAATCTGAGGAATTGAGGGATGATTTACCAATTAAATATAAAGCAACCAAAATAAAAACCTATGCAGCTTTCATATGCCCAATTTTAAAAAGAATTACTGGAGGATAAGTATCTGATTATTTCTTAACCTGCCTTCTACTGACATGGCCGTGGCATGAGAATTGTTTCAAACATAATGGGAAAAATACATTTCAATCAATTTGCTGAAATGAAGGACAACACTGATAAATACAATGTACGCTATCATCTTCCCTCCTCTACCTGCATCTGACTTTGGCTCCTTCAGGAATGAAGCAAACCAGCCTAGATATAACAAAAGGCAAGGAAAAAATTGTAAGCACAGATGAAAAGCTGCCCTTCTACAAGAGCCAATTCCTGTTAGGGCAGCCATCAACATCCAGATCAACTCCTAACAAATCAGTTACAAGTGCCTCAATAAAGCCTGACAGGCAAAGCAGGGACATAGTGTGCTGTGGGCAAGCTGATCTTGGAAAAGATCTTGACACATTAATCACTACCCTGTCCAACAAATGCTGAAAGAGAACCCAAAACACGCACATTAACCCTTAAGATGAGGAAGAAGCTAAAACTCCAAGTAGCCATTGCACTAAACAGTCCATCAGAGCGTTAATGGTCAATATAAAATAACTCAATTTAGCTAATGTCTGAGAGCATGTTCCAAACTGCTTTAGTTACATGTCACACAAGGCAAACTTTAAAATAACACAATCCTCAGACAATATTATCCATTTTGTGTGGGAAAGTACAAGAAACTCAATAGGTTACACAAAATCACAAAAATAAAAGCTCTCAATATATTCTCAATCCTTGATCTCCACAGTGCCTTATTGTATGTCAGACGTGAACAAGCCATCTCACACTGATTGGCAAAAAATTTGATAAGTTCACTGTGTCTGCTGTAATATCAATGCAAAACTCTGCACAATAACAATATGAAATACTGCTGTCATCTCAACTGTTGTTTCTGTTACTTTAATTCGCAAGGGAAGGAGATGACAAATTCACTTGTTGTGACCGAGTTCTCATTATTCTGCGCTATAATCAAGGGGGAAAAGGTTGTGTCCCGTATCCACAGGTTGACAGCGGTTCCACTTCTTCACAAATCTCTGCCATCCAATCACCTTTTCTGTAACACAGCTCCACAATCATTGTCAGCTCCCAGTATGTCCCTTGATGCTTTGCTCTGTGTATCAAGTGGTCAAAATAAAAATCACAGGTACCAGAGTTTTTGATTGAACTACTGATGCAAACAGAAGTTTCCAAAAGAAGTATTTCATTATTGACTTATTTGATAGTCTTAGCAACAAAATGAAGCAACAGCTAAAGGTGCAGACCATTCAACCTTCACAACAAAGTTATACACAAAACAAAAGGAAGATTTAACTTCCACAAACCGCCGTATTCGTTGTTTGTGGAAACAGGAGCAAGGCTGTACAGTGCCGTAATTCAATCCTACAATTCAGGTGACATCATGAACCTCTGAGACTAAATACCCCCTTTATAGAAACAAACGGAAACTGAAGCAACAACATGTTTCCAAAACAACTCCATTTAAACCATACCTACTTTGTGCCCACCCAGTAAAATACTGAATACAACATCCCAGAGTCAATTTCTGATCTGTGATGAGTTAGATGATCTTTGTAGAGAGGTCGAAGCAAAGTTGCAATTGGCCTCAACATTACTCAACCTGGGTAAGGAAAATCCTCCAGGATTCCTGCCCTCTGTATAGGGGACCATGTTGGAAAGTGGCTGTGTACAAACAGTTGGATAGAGTTTGCCTGTGATGGCTGTGCAGCTCAAGTAAAAATCTGACAGTGTCAAGGTTCACATGAATGAGGTAGAAGAGAGCATTTGGAATCCACATTCCACCATGAAACAAGATAAGAGGGAATGAACGGAGTAGGGACAGCCAGCACCTCTCTTCGGAACGATTTTGCAGAAGCTGATGCATAGAGAAGAAAGTTTGACTATTCTCACTCATCACTGAGATCTATTGTGGAAGCAAAGAACATGGGTCCCCAATATTTCCAGGAATGGGTGAGAGGTGCAGGGAGAGGGTGGAAGAGAGATGAGGGACCTGAATATGCTGAGAATTGCAAGTTGCTGCCAAACTTACCAACAGGATCTCATTTTTTTGGGTCTGTTTTTCACCCAGCAGTTGACCAAATTGATAGACTGCCTGGCAACTGGGAGGACATCAGCAGGGTCCCTTGTGGATGGCCCTCTACAACAGTTCTTTGGGGGTGGTTGGGGTTCGGCACTACAGCCTGCAAGGTTGGGGGAGGATTAATATTGATGATTCCAAAACTATGGCCAACACATCTGCTTCTGGTTTATTTCAGGACCTCATTACGCTTTCTCTATGGGTATCAAAAGGGGTTTTTGAGCCACTGCTCCTCTGTATTTTAACGTGAAACTGGCCAAGTACAAGTCAGCATCAGCTAATAATCTGTAAACTTGAATACTTTTAGGTATTTTGCCGAACTTATATTAAAATGTAAAAAGGAATTTGGCATTGGTAATATAAACTGAAGTTGGAGTTTTATTAACTGTTTCTTTAAAAAAAGCCAGCAGCAGTAAAAATAAACTAACATTTAGATAGTTGCATGTTGCAACTATAATTACAGAAATGTAGCTGGACTCTCAATTCCATACAACTCAAACCAGATTATTTTGAAAGGACACAGTAGGCTGTTGGTGATGACTGGAGTGGCTATGTGAGGATAGGATTAATAAACTGGACAACGTGAAGGGACATTATAACATATTCTAACTGAATGCCGAGTGTTCCTAGATCTATGTTTAAACCACAGAACCATGAGAATCACCCAGGTCTGAAGCTGTGTCATCTACACCAAAGATGTGCGGGTTAGGCTGATCGGCCATGCTAAATTGTCCCTTATTATTGGGGAATTATCAAGGTAAACATGTGAGGTTACAGGGATAGGGCCGCAGTGGAATTATTGTTGGTACAAGTTCGATGAGCCTCTTTCTGCACTGTAGGGATTCTATGAAAATCAGTGAAGATAACAAGGCCAGTAAGAAGTACATTTCGACCACATATTCTTGTTTCATCGTGAATATGTAATATGTTTGGAGTGTGAGGCAGATTGCTTGATAACAGCCAAGTGAAACTGCCCAGCCCTGCCGTAGAAATAGACCCTTAACCTGAGCAAGAAGGCAAAACCATGAATATATTTTAAGGGAATTTAAGAGTAAGTTGGTGTTAGGGTTTTTCTGAACATCATAAGTTCACCAGAGAGGAAAACCGATGCTTCAGACCTTTAACTGTTATTTGGAATCAGGATGGGGGCTGATAGGAACGGTGTCTGGAAAGAACAGTGTTGGGTACGGGAGGGACTGCATGAGAGCTGGGTCAGGGAAGTGGGACTGGACCACTACAACAAACTCAGAAAGTGACTCCACAGCAGCAAAGCCCAGCAGAGGCAAAGGGAGACTCCAGCTCCTTAAGACCTTGCGATGCATTACACATTTCTGATGGCATCCAAAAATAGTCTGATAATATTTACATTCTCAATATTCCGTCCAATTCAAAATAGTTCACAACAATTTTAAATGAAGTCCTTCTCAGAACTAACATTTTAAAGCCCATTGATATTTTAACTCAGGCAAGGGTTTTACTAATTTGCATATCCCTGAAATTCAAACTCTTAAGTGAACTCTGCGGGTCTTCATTTACTTTGTACTGTTTCACACAGCAGCTTTGGGAATGAAACTTTTTCGGTCACTTGACAGAAACAAGGTAAAGCACATGCAAATCCAAACCTTTCATGTGCCTACATGATAGACTGGCATAACTAGCACGAAAGACGCTATTTAAAAACACATATAAATATACATTGCGTATGATGATTAATAAGTTGTCATTTTCTAAACTTACCTTTCTATTATAAATAGGTGAATAGATTTTATACCCCAGGCTAGGCCATAATATTAAAAAACATGCAGTCCAGATGCGTGGTCAGCAGACTAAGGTATAGCTTTACAAGAACTTAATGCTGGAAGTTGTCCATCTGAGTGACAGGAGCAACCCTGCTGTTGGGTATCTCAAAGAATATCTCCCACAATCGATCATTCCAACTTTCAAGTTAAGGCCCAGAAGGCAGCACTAAGGCAGACACTTCTCATTCCAAGACCCTTTTGGGGTGGGGGGAGTGAGGGGAAGAAAACCTTAAGATTTACCTGTGAAAACTGCAAGGGGAAAAAAACAACCTCGGAATTAAAATGAACAGCTTCGGAGAATGTTAGACCTGCAACATGAGACTTCCCTTCAGCCAACTGACTAACTGCTCCCTCCTCCTGCATCAGGTAATCATAAAGCCAAATGTGTCTGATTGGCTGTCAACTCCCTGGGCTATATTTGCATTACAATTAACTTCAAGCTCTCTGAAGCTTGAAAAACACATTCAAGTATCCAGCAGTGAGGGACTGTATTCCTGCACTAAAGCACCATGGATACTCTGTTTACTTAATGACTTTATCTATCAAAATGCTTCTTGAAGTCCATTAGGACTCGTTAGATTTTAAGGGCTGCAGTGAAGATGCTTATCGGACAAATGCTGACAAAGTTAATAATCTCACATACGCCAAAGGATAAAGACAATTAGACTGATTTTTGTCAGCCCTACTCATGAAAACTTGATGGAATGCAGAGGCATTTTGTTCCTGAATAACACTGAACTCCTTTATGGTGTTTGTGGTGTCAGCAGCATGAACAGGGAGCAGCAGTGTAATTTTAATGCAAATCTATGATCAGGGATCTTTGCCACTGGCTCTCTCAAATAGCATCAGGTGCAATTCAAGGAAAACTACCCCCGATAAGTACCAGGGATTACTAAAAATTACTATAGGTAATTCAGCCCTTCTATAGCCTATTTTGCCACTCAATTATACGTCTGCTCTGAACTTTAAATCCATCAAGCTGCCTTGGTTCCATTACATTTAATGCTGAACACGGCACTATCTATTTTAGTCATGAAATTTCCAAATGATCCAAGGTTCAAAGCATTTAGGGCGCAAGTTCCAGAGCTATAGTTAAAAAAACCCAGCAACACCTCCACTTTCTCATGAGGCTAAGGAAATTTGGCATGTCCACTATGACTCTCACTAATTTTTACAGATGAACCATAGAAAGCATTCTTTCCGGATGCATCATAGTTTGGTATAGCTCCCGCTTTGACCAAGACCACAAAACACTAAGGTTGTGAATGGAGCTCAGTCACGCAAACCAGCCTCTCATCTATTGATTCTGTTGACACTTCCTGCTGCCTTGGAACAGTCACCATAATCAAGCACCCCACGCACCCCAGACATACTCCCTTCCATCTTCTCCCATTGAGAAAAAGATACAGAAGTCTGAGGACATGTTCCAACCAACTCAAAACAGCTTCTTTCCTATTGTCCTTAGACTTTTGAATGGTTCTATCAATATTAAGTTGCTCTTTCTCCTCACCCTATTGGTAACTGTAACACTATTATCGCACTCTAACCTTTCCTTCTCTCCTATGTCATCTATGTCCAGTATGTTTTGTCTGTTTAGCATGCAAGAAACAATACTTTTCACCATATACCAATATTATGACAATAATAAATCAAGTCAAATTTCCATTATCCTTTGTGAGAAGAAGTGCTTCCTCATGTCACCTCTGAACAGCCTGACTCGATTTTGAAGTGCTGCTTTGAAACAGGCCACTGGTAGGTGCACAAGAGCTGTTTGAGCTGTTTCCCTCTGAATTTTTCCCTCTTCCTGTGGGGAGATATTTGAAATCTGAACATCTCCTCTTACAATAAATGTAAGATTAGGAACTTACTGAACTGACAGTCATGGAATGCACTACTGATCTTTCAACTGGATCATACCATCATTTTCCCCCTGCACTTCCCCAGCTGGTGAGGTCAGGGATGAGAATCTACTGATATAATGAGCGACATGAGATACTGAGGCTATCTCTAGTGGAGCAGTAAAGACCAACAGGAGGTTTAAGAAAGGTTCTAAAAATTAATCAGTGCTGAGATTTCAAGCTGAGATAGGCGGGCAAAGAAATTCAATTTTCTCTAGTTAGGGAATCAATCACAGTTGCTCATTAACTCAAAAATTATTACGAAAAGAATGAGGAGAGTTGTGTGGAGGAAGTTCTTTAAACAGACAGAATGACATGTTGAAAAGTGTTAGTCCATGGGAAGTAACTGAGGTGTAGGCTATGCCCCTTTTGGAAGGAGAAGGGAAGAAAAGGGGCAAATTTTACTGGCTGGCCCGCCACAGGAATTGGAGCGAGTGAGGGGCGCACCATGGAAAGGTCCATTGACATCGGGCGGGATTTTCCAGTTTTGGGGCAAACGAGGCCAGAAAATCTCACCCAAAACGTTTGTATGGTTGTAGTATGGATAGAAAGCAATACAGTGGGTCAGGTTTGGATTACGCCAGCAAAGATAAGAAGAACTAAGTGGCATGACGTATGTCATGAAGGTTACCTTTGAGAACGTTTACCCAATGATCAGAAGCCGAATGCCCGTGACCGCTGAAGTGTTTGCCAACAGGAAGGGAACAGTTTGCCTGGTGATTGTTGAGTGTCTGCATGGTACACTGGGGAGACCATGCAGACGCTATGACAACGGATGAATGAACACCACTCAACAATCACCAGGCAAGACTGTTCTCTTCCTGTTGGCGAACACTTCAGCGGTCACGGGCATTTGGCCTCTGATCTTCGAGTAAACGTTCTCCAAGACGGCTTTCACAACATACAACAGCACAGAGTCGCTGAGCAGAAACTGATAGCCAAGTTCCGCACGCATGAGGACGGCCTCAACCGGGATCTTGGGTTCATGTCACACTATCTGTAACCTCCATGACTTGCCGAACTTGCAACATCTCACTCACTATCCTGTCTGGAGACAATACACATCTCTTTAACCTATGCTTAATGCTATCTCCACTCACATTGTCTGCACCTTTAAGACTTGAATAGCTGATTAGCTGTAAAGACTCAAATTCTAATCAGTATTCTGTAAACTGTGTGTGCCTTTATGTGCCCTATTTGTGATCAGAACTCTCCACTCACCTGACAAAGGAACAGCGTTCCAAACGCTAGTGGTGTTTACTACCAAATAAACCTGTTGGATTTTAACCTAGTGTTGTGGCACATCTCCTGGCCAGAGAGGATTTGAAAGTTGTGGGTAAACTGTGACTGGCCTCAAGGTCTTGTAGCTGAAAAGGGAGCAAAAACAGGGGTGGCACGATAGCGCAGTGGTTAAACCTGTTTTAACCTGGTGTTGTGAGACTTCTTACTGTGTTTATCCCAGTCCAATGCCGGTATCCCCACATCACAGGAGATGTGCCAGAGGACTGGAGGATAGCTCATGTGGTGCCATTATTCAAGAAGGGAAATGGGAAAAACAAGGTAATTGCACGTCCGCGAGTCGAACACCTGTGGTGGGGAAATTATTGGGAAAAATTCTGAGGGACAGAATTAATCTCCACTTGGAGAGGTAAGGATTAATTGAGGATAGTCAGCATGGCTTTGTCAGAGGGTGATATGAATAGAGGGTCAATAACCATGAGGTACAGATTTAAGGTAAGGGGCAAGAGATTTAGAGGGGATTTGAGGAAAAGCTATTGCACTCAGAAGGTGGTGGGAATCTGAACTCACTGACTAAAAGGGTGGTATAGTTTGATGGATCAATGGTGCATTTCGTGACCCTCACAACATTTAAGTAGCATTTAGATGAACACATGAAATGCTATAGCATACGAAGCTATGGACCAAGTACTGGAAAGTGGGATTAGAATAAATAGGTGTTTAATGGCTAGCGCAGGCACAATAGGCCAAAGGGCCTCTTTCTGTGCTGTAAAACTCTGTAAGGTAGCGCCGAGCAGTGATTTAAAGTAGGCCTTTAGGGGAGCTCAATCCCATTGCATACGATGCATTTACCAATGAAGACATCAAGTCATGGCCATTTTGAAAAAGCTTTCTTGTGCAAAAAATATGAAAGTAGCTGAATGACAGGAAACAGAGAAGAGCAATGAATGGTCTGTTTTTTTGGACTGAAGGAAGGTATACAGTGGGGTTTCCCCAGGATTCAGTGCTCTCCTTGATATATATTTACAACCCAGACCTGGGGGTATATAGCACAATTTCAAAATCTGCAGATGACATAAAACTTGGAAGTATGATGAGCTGTGAGGAGGAAATTGATAGATTGCAACAGGATTTGGATAGTAGGTGGAATAGCCTGATATGTAGCAAATAAAATTTAATGCAGAGAAATGTGAAGTGATACATTTTGGAGGAGGAACGAGGAAACACAATGTAATATCAAGGGTTCAATTCTGAAGTGAGTGCAGGAAAAGATAGAGATCTTGGGGTATATGTACTCAAATTGTTGAAGGTGGATAAATGGTTAATAAGGCATACAGGATCTTGGGCTTTATGAATAGAGGCAAAGTGTACAAAACAAGAACATTATGAACCTATAAAACAATGGTTCAGCCTCAACTGAAGTAATATGACAAATTCTGACTACCACACTTTAGAATTGATGTGAAGGCTTTAGAGTGGGTGCTGAAAAGATTTACAAGAATTGTTCCAAGGATGAGGGACTTTATTAATGTGGACAAACTGGAGAAACGGTCAACAGGAGGTTTAACAGAGGCATTCAAATCATGAGCAGTGATTCCTGCTGGCAGAAGGATTGAACACAGTATGAAGTCTCACAACACCAGGTTAAAGTCCAACAGGTTTATTCGGGAGTAAACGCCACTATCTTTCAGGGCTTTGCCCCTTCGTCAGGTGAGTGGGGAGTTCTGATCACAAACAGGGCAGATAAAGGCTCACACTCAGTTTGCAGAATACTGATTAGAATATGAGTCTTTACAGCTAATCAAGTCTTAAAGGTGCAGACATATGTGATTGGAGATAGTATTAAGCATAGGTTAAAGAGATGTGTATTGTCTCCAGACAGGACAGTAAGTGAGATGTTGCAAACCCAGGCAAGTCATGGGGGTTACAAATTATGTAACATGAGCCCAATATCCCGGTTGAGGCTGTCCTCATGTGTGCGCAACTTGGCTATCAGTTTCTGCTCAGCGACTCTGTGCTGTCGTATGTCGTGAAAGCCGCCTTGGAGAACATTTACCCGAAGATCAGAGGCCAAATGCCTGTGACCACTGAAGTGTTCGCCAACAGGAAGAGGACAATCTTGCTACTGAATAAACCTGTTGGACTTGGAACTTCTTACTGTGTTTACCCCAGTCCAACGCCGGCATCTCTACATCATGACAGGAGGATTGAAACCAGAGGACATTGTTTTAAGGAGGAATGACATGGGGAAAACTTTTTTTTAAAGTTTAAAGTTTATTTATTAGTGTCACAAGTAGGCTTATGTCAACACTGCAATGAAGTTACTGTGAAAATCCCCCAGTTGCCACATTCCGAAGCCTGTCCGGGTACATTGAGGGAGAATTTAGTATGGCCAATGCACCTAACCAGCACACCTTTGGACTGTGGGAGAAAACCAGAGCACTTGGAAGAAACCCACACAGGCATAGGGAGAACATGCAAACTCCTCACAGAAAGTGACCCAAGCACGGAATCAAACCTATGTCCCTGGAGCTGTGAGGCAGCACCGCTAGATACTCTGCCACTGTGCCGCAGCAAGTAGTTAGGATCAGGAACATACTGTCTGCGAGTGTGGTGGAGGCAAATCAAAGTTTATCTTTCTAATGTTGATGTGGAGGTGAAGTCTTATGATCTGGGCTTGCCAGTGATGGTCAAGTTACTATTAACTCTGTTCTTGCAATCCAGAAGTTTCACGTTAATTTTCAAAAGTGCCTGAAGAGAAAAGAAAATGTGAAGGGATATAGGGGCAGATAGACGAATAAGACTGGCTGATTTTTCACAAGGATCAGCACATACATAATGGGCTGAATGCCCTCCTTCTGTGGTGTAACCATTTTCTGATTTTATGAAAAATCAGTTTACTGCATTGCAAGGAGCAACACTGTTAATACGAAACTTCGCACACTATTTAAAATGTCACCACATATAATAGAAAGTCAAGGGAAGACCAAGTCCAATCCAGAAAATAAGATGCACAGAACTTGTTTGATACAGCAGAACTGAAGGGCCACTATAAGAAAAAATTGAGAAAGTCAATTGGTGAAAACTACAAAACAAAAACCTCGAAAATTCAGATGACTGAAGAATCAATTTTGGGAATGTTTATTCATGACTCGTTAAAAGAGAATATTTCCTACCTTACACAGCTGCCTTGTAAGTTGACAGTTCAACTTCACAGCAATCTCTACTATGTTAATGAGTGACTATACGGTGAAAGGACTAAGCAGAAGAGAAATGACATTCCATTCTAAAGGAACAATTGGCCATATAAGAGCAAAGCATGAATAGCTTTTTCATACAATGTACCTGTGGATTGGGCAGCTTAGTCTTTCCAGCTATTGTCACTTTTTTTTCCAAACTATTCTATCATTTCTTTGCATCACTCTAAGTAGTATTTGATTTTACCCATAACAAATTATTTATGGACAGGTGTATTCAATGGAGTCATGAGATATTTTCTCAATTACATTCCTTTCTCGTATTTTGGTTTCCATGTTTCCATGCCTGATACACATGGCAGGGACACATCCAGAACTCAGGCAAGTTAACAGAGTTACTAAATTTAAAATGCTTTTTGAGAACAATTGCTCAATAACTTTGGCACATTCCTTTAAAAGTATGCTGAACACACAATGCTCAAGTGTTTACAATCTTACAAATGGTATATAAAGTCATAATTGGGAATTGAACTCTCAATCATGCACTGAATGCTGCATAAATATTCCTTTCAGTTACACCCAGTATTATCTGCTTTTGATGCCTACATAGCAACTTCCAAAATAGTCAGTGAAGCACTTTTGAGGCAACTAGCAAAACTGTGGTAAGAAACTGTCCAAATATGTTCTTCATTTCTTCAGAACTTATATTACTGACACCATCACTGCATGGAGAGTTATGAGTCAAGTCAGAAGTCCACATCTGACTTCACAGGCTATTCCAGGACTGGATAATAAAATGCAGTTTCACCAGCTACCCGCATGCTAAAACTATTTCTTTTTCAAAACATGCATTTCTGGAGGGCAGCTAGGTCACACACCTCATGTCATGTTAATGCCGCTGTCCAACATAATAACAGACAACTGGATTCAACTCATCCAACTTTCTCTTTGTGATATTACCAATGCAGAATGTCTGAGACTGGAGAATGAAAAGAATGGAGAGGGAAAATCAATGCAGCCATTGACTTCTGTGCAGCAACAGTAGTGTGCGACCTCAGTAAAGTTCTTTTATTCATTTTAGTTATTCAGCTCACAAGGAAACATAAAAGACCACCAATCTCATAAATGCGGTCTTCCTGCTACTTATATGAATAAAATTTATAAAAGTGTGAAAAATACTGAATTTTTAAACTGTTTTGAAATTCTGAGCCATTTTTGCTCATTGCCTTTCACAATCACAGGCAGAAAGATAAAACTCAGATTTACACTAGGCTGGAGGAGGAGTGTTACGGCCCACGGCTGAGCTCATGCAGATTTGTACCTGGATGAACCTGCCACGTCAGAAGACATGTATACAAAATATAGAAGTAAAAGGATTTTCATGCTTTCATATTATCCACATTAATACAAATCTGCAATAACCATATGCGTAATACTGAAGTTCTCTCAGTACAAGTATCGCGGTGACTTTGTGCATAGTCAAACATTCTGTATCTGTTGTTTTCTCACTCTTTGTATCAAGCATGTACTCTCTTTGTCCCAATGTGTAAAGATTGCTCAGACCTATTGCCCTAACCTGTATAAATGATTGAGACAACGGAGGCATTTTCTGGTCCAGATTTTGCCGCGAGAAGATCTCAGTTTGAGATCTTCCCCAACCCTGCTGGCAATGTTATGAGGCTCATGCCCAGAAACCGGATTACCACAGAAGTGACTAAATTTTAATACAATTAAACGCTTAAAGCTGCTGTTTTCTAGGAGTTTTGAATTCTCCCATCCAGCATTAGATTTGAGGGTGGGGGGTCTAACTACAGTGATTAAGGGGAGAGGGGGACTGATGCTGTCAAGGATGGATGGATGAATGGGGAGGGGGGGGTCTGTACTCTGAAGAGAGAGAATATGTGTGTGTGTGTGAACACAAATATTTAGTGGTCGGAGGGGAGGTTGCCCCTCCGTGATCAAGGGTTGGGGTGTTCTCCTTGTCTGCAGAGGGTTGTGATGTCTCTAGATGAGAGGGGGGAACCTGTCACTTTACTTTGAGATCTATTTAAAACGCTTTGTGGAGCCAGCCTTGCTGACACTGAGACTCCACACAACCAGAATGCAAGACACGCCCTCCTGGTTTTTTATTGACAAAGTCGTCAGAAGATCTGCAGTAAAAACCTGACTGTGTTTCTGGGGGGAAACACACTGGTTTTCAGTCAGAACCTGACACCTTGCCATTTTTTGGAAAATTCTGCCCAATGTTGCAAGATCTAGCTTGGAGGATTGAGAACCTCGTGCAATGAGTAAAAGGTATCACAATTAATTACTGATCAAGTTATTATAAATTAAATGGAGTAATGGGTGGTTGTCATTTTCTTTATGGAGTTGACAAATAAATACATTTTTTTAAACAGAGAAGTGAAAACATGTCTGTTTCTCTCCTGCAAGCTGACTCTGTTCTCAAAGACTATGCTTCTGTGTTTTCTTCCTCTTCCTTATTTACGTGCTTCCCATCAGTGCCACAATCACCAGATTTCCATATATGTGTGTACATGACTGCTACGCCTCTCTCGATTCTGCAGAGAACACTCTTTTCTTGTTATATCCTTGGCAGCCTTGTTGTCATTCGCCTATACCTACTCACCCTATCTGAAAGGTTTCTCTGCCTTTGTACAAGCCTTTGCTCACCCACCTCAAGTACAGAATCCATTTATCAATTTTTTTTCTATTTTTCTAAAGGAGTTTTTGTTTGTTGCCACACTTAATCACCAACACCCAATCTGGGAAGTATTTTGAATAACAAAGAAAAATATGAGGAAGGTATCAGAATGCCCTTTTCATAGAATCCTTACAGTCAGAAGGAGATCATTCAGCCCACTGAGTCTGCACTTACTATTATCCAGGCTTATCCTATAACCAAACAGAAAATGCTGGAAAACCTCAGCAGGTTTGACAGTATCTGTGGAGACAGAATAGAGCCAACATTTCGAGTCTGGATATTTTGCTGAGATTTTCCAGCATTTTCTGTTTTTGTTTCAGGTTACAGTGTCCGCAGCATTCTGCTTTTATCACATAACCACCGCTGACACTAAGGGGCAATTTAGCATGACCAATCCACCTAACCCGCACATCTTTGGAGTGTGGGAGGAAACTCCACACAGTCACCCAAGGCTGGATCTGAACCCGACTCCCTGGTGCTGTGAGGCAGCAATGCTAACCACTGTGCCACCATACCTCTAAAACAATGCTTCTTTTTAAAACAGTCCAACTCCATAAAAGCCCTCTTTAAAAAGATTTGCATTTATCTAGCACATTTCTCCACCATTAGATGTCTCAAAGCAATTTACAGCTAATGAAGTACTTAATGAAGTACAGTCACTGTACTTTAATGTAGGAAATGCAGCAGCTAATTTGCACTCATCGGATTCCCAAAACAACAATGTGGTGATGACCAAATAATCTGTTTTCTGTCATGTTGACTGGAGGATAAATATTGGCAAAGATATTGGAATAATCTCTCTGCTCAAAATAATGCCGTGGGATCTTGAACATCCACTCAAGTATTTTACCCTGAAAAGGCAAAGTATTACATGGTGGTGCACTGATTAGCATTGCTGCCTCATAGCAACAAGGATCTAAGTTTGAGTGTCTGTGTGGAGTCTGCATCTTTTCTCTGCTTGGGTTTCCTCCCACAGTCCGAAAGATGTGCTGGTTAGGTGCATTGGCCGTGCTAAGTTCTCCCTCACTGCACCCAAACAGGCACCAGAGTGTGTTGACAAGGGAATTTTCACAGTAACTTCATTGCAATGCTAATGTAAGCCCACTTTGACACTAATAAATAAACTTTAAACTTATTATCTGAAAAATTTGAACTGGGTAAGTGAATGGTATTTTCTACTACCAGGATGCTGCTGTCAGTCCTAAAGATGTTCTGCCTGCCACATAATTGAGCATCATCATTTTGGTACCAATATGATGCCAGTTACATATAGGTCGTATATTCCATAGCTGCCTGATTGAATCAAAAAGCATGTTCCTTAGGTTGTTCATAGGAGGCAGATAGACCATACTCAACCAGCCTGTGCTTGTAAAACTCAAAACAAAACATCTACTACTAGATGTGATTCCACTACTGTGCTGCACTTGCTGAACAATCCTGAACATGCTAATAGCTACAATAACAACCAATTTAAGATCATATATCTAGTTCGTAGCATGGTTGACTTACACTTGCTGGAAGCAACATACATTCATATGCAGGCATCCATTCTTTGCAACAAAAGGAAGATGTCCAAACCTTGCATCTTTTCAAATTACCCTGGAATTTCTCATATAGATGTAGTCTAATACATTACCAATAGCAGCGCAGTTTGGGAATGCAGGTCTATAATGGGAAAATCATGGATGTTAAGATTCAGAATCATGAGGTATTTCTACAATCTCCCAACATACAAATCAGACCTCATAAAGTCACATTGAATTGCGAGCACATAGACAGTTAATCTGATCTTCTTGCTCTATACTTGTGTTTGAATTGTACACAAGCCTTCCCTTGCAAATGGCCACCCGCTCTTCCACACTCTTCTCTCCATATCCCTCTATTCCTTTTTCCTTCAGGTGTGCGTTCTGTCTCTTGTTACATGCATCACTGAGACCTGCTCTAACTGCTGCACATGGCAATAGATTGCACATGCTTAATGCACAGGACTGTAGCACTCTCTCTCTTGGCTGCTCAAAGAACAATCTAGTGATTTGCTTCATTCCATTTGGAAATAAATTTAAATAAAAAGAATCTTAGATGTAGGAGGGATAACCACAATTTTGATCTGAAGCCAAATTCAGATTCCTAATTTGGGCATAGAGCAAAATCAGAACGATAAATCCACAACCACTGATGTGAAGCTTTCGCCCTTTGCAATGTGTGACTTGAACAGTTAAACTCTATTCTCAAAAGGGAATTACGGGAATCGAATGGTGTAACTAAGGTAGAGTTTGTAACCATCTTCAGACAGAGCCACAAGCAACTGGTGAGGGCAGGAAAAGAACCTCCTATGGAGCTGCCTAACAGGTTCACCTTCTTTGGTAGCAGTAATGCAAATAAATAAAGACACAGTGGACATAGGTGATTCTTAGACACACAACAGCAAATGGTTACCCATGGAGAAAACAGTACAGGTAGGAAGAGCATGGTGATTGTGAGGATTTTATAGTCTTACTGGGTGAGAGGGAAGTTAGATGGTTTCTTCTGCAGATGTGACCCAGAGTCCTAAACAGAATGTTGCCTCCCAGGTGCCTTGGAGCCAATACAAAAAGGTACTGAAATGGGACAATGAGCAGCTAGACATCATGGTTATTGTGGGAACCAATGACATAATCCTTTGACATACAAAAGGATATCTGATATAAAATGGGGCTCATCTGCTCCAAAACTCTATCAACATCTCACAACTGGGCAAGCATGATTGGAGTTCTAGTGACATGTTCATCAATGGCACAAGTTTGCTTCATCACAATAGCACTAACAGGAAAAAACCACAGTTTTCAATTTATGTCTTTTTTCTAATTAACATTATAATTTTACATATATTAGTTTCTGTTCATGTCACTGTCTCGACCTGACAGACGTCGCTCTGGTGCAGCAATGAATGGGCACGAGGTACTTCACGGGCTTCAGCCAATTTTTATTCCCATCAAAAATATTGACAAGCTTCCAAATTCTGCAACAATGTCCCCCGCTGTTTTGCGACTTCAAAAAAATACTTGATAGTTTGTTTGGTCTGAGCATTTTTGTCATCAACCGTTCCTGGGAAAATTCATGCACAATCAACATAAATGCTTGAAATTTCCACCGGCCAGCCAGCCACACCCTGTGAAACCAAACACTACAGAGATGAAAATGAGATTTCATGGCATCTAAACAAGATGGATAATTTCTGTGCAGACATGGAAAGCAAACAGACAACTGGCATAGCAATCTGCCTCTGCACCTTAAATCAGAACCACAAAGGGTGGGTGAGGCAGTTACAGAGTTACTGCTTATAACTTACAGTGGTAGTGAAGGAGCGACAGTATCATCCAATCCTGGTGTAATTTAAACCAATGCACTTCATTTCAAAGCATATATACAACACCACCTTGCATTTATATAGCACCTTTAATGCAAATAAGCATCCCAAGATGCTTTACATAAAATATAGGCAGACATAAACTCTTCACAGAATTGTTAGGAGAGATTATGTTTTATTTGTCTTATCTTATCAGAAATTATCTTATGTTCACATAAGTGTGGGTGAAGAGATATATTTTGTGAAAGTTTCTAAACGGAGGAAGAGAGGATGAGAGGCAGAGGAGTTTGGGTATGGAGATCCAAAAAGTAGCATTTAAGATTGCTCAACAATTATGAGCCAATCAAGTGTTTAATACATTAGTCACTGGACAGCCACATGTGGCTATTTGGGAGTCCAGAGATGATTAACTTCAAGTAAATAAAAAATGAATAATAGATATTGTCATTGGGGATGTGATCTCAGTACACATTCACATGGTGCGTGCAAGCGAACATTAATGCTTTCTGTGTGTTTGTTGCTAAAATAGGAAGAATAAATGCAGAGTTTGCATGTGTCTTTTGATCATTGAAATTGCTTTACTTCCTTAGTTACTGAAATGATGGTAGTTGTTTGTTAAGTATGTATACAAGTGAAGCAAATGTATCCGTACTGTTTGAATGCATGTCAAGTGCATATAACTAAATTTAGTGCATTTGGCTAAAACACAGCCATGCCTGTGGATCTTACTGAACAATGCAGATTGAAGACTCAGCGTGTGGCTTGCTGGACATTTCAGTAAGTCATTGTACAGTCAGAAAGACAAGTCTGGCTAAGTGTCAAACAAAAATAAAGCTAGTGAATGTAATATTGGCCATGTGACTTGTAAGATCCCTGTGTGCTGAGTTCATTTTTGAATTATTTGCAGTATACAGGGTCAGGAGAAGAAACACATGAGCTACTCAGTATCCCATACTGGAGATGGAGTGGTGCAGGGTTATTTCTGGCTTATTGAATTTTCAGAAAAACTGAGGAAAAAATTCAATTCAAAAGGCCACATAATAGCCAGTGCAAAAAAATACGAAAAGTCACACTGGCATAATATAGTTGCAAGTTCCAATTGTTTTTGATCATGTCAGAGTTCCCTACGCTTACTCATGTGGTCAGAATGAAAATATGTCATTCCACAGCACAGACATCCCTTACACTTACATGCACAAAAAGGCAATGAAAAGAAAACTCAATCAGAACACTATAGACTGATGAGAAAGATGGAGATTGATGTCAGCATTGTAACTGTCCCATTTTGCAACAACAACAAAGCTGCGTTCTCAGTAATATTCATTTTATTGCTTTTACATTCAGCTTATGCCAAGATGAGACCAACAATTGCTTTAAGTATTATTGTAATTATCAGGCACTGCTGGCTTTCTCTTTCTATTGTGCTGCATTCAGCTGTTAAGTTAATACTCTCGAGTTACAGATGTACCTATCCAATGCCCTTTGTCTAAAAATTCTTCTGCCACACAGTTGGAACTGGGGCAAAATGTTTCCCTTAAAAACAATTGTCAATATTTTAAATGTTAATCATCTTCACAGCAGTGAAATTTTCAAAGTGTTCACCAACATTAATAAAAAACTCCAAACTAGATTTACTCTAATTAATTCTACCTGGTTCCAAATATATTAACGCCCCTTCGTACTAGTGGGTTTTGATCGCTATGTTCAAGTCTTTGCTGTAGTGTAAATAACCTGATGCTTCACAGACTCTCCTTGAACAATGGTTTGACTCTAGCCACAAGTGTTGGTGGATGATGAAACTCAAAAGTTCACCCTGACAGCTTTTGCCATTGGATCATTTTAATCTGGGTTAAAATCCTGGAACTCTTTTCCTAACAGGACCATGGATGTACCTACACCAGATGAGCTGCAGTGGTTGAAGGCGGTGGCAGCTCACCACCACCTCAAGGATGGGAAATAAATGCTGGTCTAGCCAGCACATCACATGCCATGAAAGAATAAATTTTTAATAATGAACGTATCAACTGAATGCACCTTAACTCATTGCCATTCACATAACCAAGCTGCAACCAGAAACAAATTGCAAGTGTTTCAATATGTAATCAATTTTCTGACCTTACCACCCTCTTAACAAGTAGACACTCTTAATGTGCCCAAGTACAAAGCCTACTATTAATACAAAATTATTTGAAATCATTTGCTGTAATATTTACAATGATACGAGTGTTTCTGGAATGTTTGCAGAGCTTGGAAAGTAATGCTTAGCCGGATCAGACTTGAGCAATAGATGAACTATTAACACGTTATCTAACTAAGGTACAAATTCAATTTATTAAATGAAAATACAATGGCTTTCGCTAGCAAACTCTTAATGCACCTCAGGCTATAGGAAGGACTGTTTTAGCTCTTAATGAAAGCACTGCCAGTTATATGCAAGAGGTGTTTCAAGCATAACCTAATTCAAAAGTGGCCCCAGAAATATGGATTTTCTTTCAGTATCAGAATATCAAAATATGTGTGCAATATAATTAAATGCCATGGAAACTATATCTTAGGTTGACATTCAACACCAACATGACATGCCCAAGACATTTAAAAAAAAATTAAAACTGCAAATATATTCGACATAGTGGAAAATCACTGGGCCTTAACCAGGGGCCCGCGTCTCGCAGAGCAAGAGACAGTACAACAATTCAAATCACTATGCAACCACAGTTGTGAAAATAATCTTTATCTTTGTTCACATAAAGTTAGAAAGACGATTAATTCCTGTCCTATAAAAATTCCAAAAAGTTGAGAAAATGGCATAAAGGTCGAATGTTAAAGTTATAAATAACTTAGAGATCCAACATTACATCAGTTACCTTAACCTCTGACTTATGTCACTACAATACACGGTCACGTTTACAATCCACTGGTTAATAGTTCACAGCTTTACACCCCAAATGTAGTCAGTAAGTGCACTTCATGTATTTTAAATAGGTTAATTTTTTTTTGCTTGGCAGATACTGTTAACCTTCATTACTTCTGGACACTTTGGACTAAGTACTTGGAATCTTTTCCTGTGGTATTATCTCAGGGCTGTAATCTGAAGAACACCGAGAGTGAAATCAAGGGGAAATCATGAAGTATCTGTGGGTACGTAACGGAATGTTTGCATTCTTGAAAAGATAAAATAGACCAGTCATCCAAGATATCCCCATGAGTGACCAAGAAATGCAGCATCAATCCAGCCAGGTTCAAGAATGACCCAGGTTTCACCCAAACTAATACTACAACAAAAGAGCGAACATCAAAAAGAACCTCACTCACACACCCAATGGCGAAGATGGACCATTAAACAGCAGACAGATCAAATACTTCTTCCTGTCAGTCAAGGGATTAACTGAACATTTTCAGGAATGTAATTAAGTACAAGCTTGGATTCCTAACCAACTCGACATTTTAATTTTAGTAAGGCTAATGAAGCTCCAAGATCACTGATCACAACCACCTGAAAGAACTAAGCCAAAACAAAGAATGGCTGCATTCTTCTGGCATTTTCACAAAATACATACACATGCAAGCACACAGATTATGATCCTGGGGTAATACCACAGGAAAAGATTCCAAATATTTGGTCAGAAGTGTCCAGAAGTAATGAATGTTAACAACTTCCTGCAAGCCAAAAAACCTAACATTTTTAAGATTCATACTGTTATGTAGCACCAATGTTCAGTAGGATGATGCAAAATGGCAAAAGATCTGTTCCTGCTTTCTACAATCAACAGTCTCTTAAACCCAAATCATTTCCTGATTTATTCCTTTTTTACTCTTGTGATCTTGCTGGTGCCCTGAAACATGGGTTTGGCCTTTCACCACGTATAGCATAAAGCAAAAGGGCAAAATACAACTGACAGATCTCCTCACCAACCAGATTCAACCTCTTTTATTTCTCCACTCCCTAAAGTTCCACTGGTAGCAGTCAGCGAAGAGATCATGATTCATTTGCACCCAGCAACAGAGGACACCCTTCTGTCTGCACCCAGCTACAGAGTACACCCTTCTGTCTTTATTTTTATTTGCACGTTTTATTTGCAACCAGCTACAGAGGACACCCTTCTGTCTGCACCCAGCATCCCTGCACACACAATTCCAGTAGGGGTCTCTGCAAAGCCAGCAGAAGCAGGAACATATAGAACATAGAACACTACAGCACAAACAGGGCCTTCAGCCCACACGTTGCGCCGATCACATCTATACCTACCAAGCCATACAACTATCTGCAACTCCCAATCCCATTAGATCCCATATACCCATCCAGAAGTCTTTTAAAAGACCCCAGCGAGTTCGCCTCTACCATCACCGATGGCAGCCGATTCCACTCACTCATCACTCTCTGAGTGAAAAACTTTCCCCTAACATCTCCTCTGTACCTGCTCCCCAGCGCCTTAAACCTGTGTCCTCTCGTAGCGACCATTTCAGCCCTGGGAAATAGCCTCCGAGAATCCACCCTATCTATTCCTCTCAACATTTTATAAACCTCTATCAGGTCGCCTCTCAACCTTCATCTCTCCAGGGAGAAGAGACCTAGCTCTCTCAACCTATCTTCATAAGGCATGCCTCCCAATCCAGGCAACATCCTTGTAAATCTTGTCTGCACCCTCTCAATAGCTTCCACATCCTTCCTGTAGTGAGGTGACCAGAACTGCGCATAGTACTCCAAGTGGGGTCTGACAAGGGTCTTATAAAGTTGCAGCATTACCTCCCGACTCCAAAACTCAATCCCTCGATTAATGAAGGCCAGTACACGATACGCCTTCTTGACCACATCCTCCACCTGCGAGGCCGATTTAAGAGCCCTATGGACCCAGACCCCAAGTTCCTTCTGCTCTTCAGCCCAGCTAAGACTCCTACCCTTGATATTGTACTCCTGCATCCCGTTGGTCCTGCCAAAATGGACCACTACACATTTATCTGCGTTGAAGTCTATCTGCCACTTCTCCGCCCAGTTTTGCATTCTATCTATGTCACGCTGCAACTTCTGACATCCCTCCAGACTATCCACAACATCAACCTTCGTATTGTTGGCAAACTTACTAACCCCTCCCTCCACTTCCTCATCCAGTCATTTATGAAAATGACAAACAGCAAGGGTCCTAGAACAGATCCCTGGGGCACTCCACTGGTGACCGACCTCCATGCAGAAAAAGACCCATCCACAACCACTCTCTCCTTCTGCTGACAAGCCAGTTCTGGATCCACAAGGCCAAAGCCCCTTGGAGCCCATGCCCTCTCACCTTCTCAAGAAGTCTTGCATGGGGGACCTTATCAAATGCCTTGCTGAAGTCCATGTAACCGCTCTTCCTTTTTCAATGTGTTCAGTCACATTTTCAGAGAACTCAACTAGGCTCGTAAGGCACGACCTGCCCTTGACAAAGCCGTGCTGACTATTCCTGAACATTCTAAACTTCTCTAAATGCTCATAAATCTCGTTCCTCAGAATCCTCTCCATCAACTTACCAACCACTGAGGTCAGACTCACCGGTCGGTAATTTCCCAGGCTATCCCTGTTCCCTTCCTTGAAAATAGGAACCACATCCGCAATCCTCCAATCCTCCGGAACCTCTCCCGTCTCCATCAACGATGCAAAGATCATCGCCAGGGGCTCTGCAATCACTTCCCTCACCTCCCACAGTAACTTGGGTACATCCCATCCGGTCCCGGTGACTTATCTATCTTGATAGAACTTAAAAGTTCCAACGCATCTTCTTTCTTAATATCCACATATTCAATCTTTTCAGTCTGCCGCAAACCTGTAGTACAACCTCCCAGATCACTTTCCACCGTGAATACCGAGGCAAAGTACTCATTAAGTACCTCTGCCATTTCTTCCGCTTCCACACAGACCTTTCCCCCTTCACCTTTTATAGGTCCTATCCCTTCTTTTCTCATCCTTTTACTCTTCACATATTTGTAGAACACCTTGGGATTCTCCTTAATTTTACCCGCCAAGGCCTTCTCATGACCCCTTCTGGCTCTCCTAATTTCCTTTTTAAGCTCCTTTCTACAAGCCTTATACTCCTCTAGATCCTTAACATCTCTTAGCTCTCTGAACCTTTTACACGCCTTTCTTTTCTTCCTGACTAGGTTCACCACAACCTTCGTGCACCACGGCTCCCACGACCTACCAAAACCTCCTTGTCTCATCGGAACGTTGTCGTGCAGAGCTCCAGTCAAACATTCCTTGAAAATCGCCACCTTCATTCAGTACTTCTCCCCCAGAACACCTCCTTCCAGTTTACTTGCCCAATTGTCTGCCTGATGTCATCATATTTCCCCTTACTCCAGACAAACACCTTCCTAGCCTGCCTGATCCTATCTCTTTCCAATGCTATCGTGAAGGAGATAGAATTATGATCTCCATCTCCGAGATGCCCTCCCACCGAGAGATCCGTCACCTGTCCTGGTTCATTAGCCAGCACCAGGTCAAGTACAGCCTCTCCTCTCGTAGGCTTATCCATGTGCTGTGTCAGGAAACCCTCCTGAACACACTTAACAAACTCCTCCCCATCCAAACCCGTTACCCTAGGGATATTCCAGTCAATGTTTGGGAAATTAAAGTCTCCCATCATGACAACTCTGTTATTACTACATCTCTCTAGGATCTGTTTCCCTATCTGCGCCTCAACTTCCCTGTCACTATTGGGCGGCCTATAGATAACACCCAGCAAAGTTATCGACCCTTTGCTGTTCCTAACTTCCACCCACAGAGACTCCGTAGACAGTCCTTCCACGGCATCCACCTTCTCTACAGCCATGACACTGTCCCTGATCAACAGTGCCACTCCCCCACCTCTTTTGCCCCCCTCCCTGTCCTTCCTGAAGCATCTGAATCCCGCCACCTGAAGTACCCAGTCCAGTCCCTGAGACATCCAAGTCTCTGTAATGGCCACCACATCACATTCCCAAGCAGTAATCCACGCCCTAAGCTCACCTACTTTGTTCACTACACTCCTGGCGTTAAAATAGACACACCTCAGACCCTCGGTCTGGGCACTTCCCTTCTCCATCACCCGTCTAACCTCCCTCTCATACTGTCTACAGTCCTTCTCTACCTGGGATCTAACTTCCTCGCTCCGAGTCTCCTCATCTCTATTCCCTCCCCCCATCCTTTCTAGTTTAAAGTCCCCCCAGTAGCCCTAACCAATCTTCCCGCCAAGATATTGGTCCCCCTGGGATTCAAGTACCACCCATCTTTACTGAACAGGTCACACCTGCCCCTAAAGAGGTCCCAATGATCCAGGAACAGGAATCCCTGCCCCCTGCTCCAGTCCCTCAGCCATGCATTCGCCCTCCACCTCATTCCATTTCTGCTCTCTCTCCCGTGGCGCAGGCAGCAATCCTGAGATTACTACCTTCGCATTCCTCTTTCTCAGCTGTCTACCTAATTCCCTATAATCCCTTTTCATGACCCCTTCCCTCTTCCTGCCTATGTCAGCGGTACCTATATGAACCACAACCTCCAGCTCCTCACCCTGCACTTTCAGGATGTCTGGGGCGCATCCAAAGACATCCCGGATCCCAGCTCCAGGGAGGCAAATCACCATTCGTGACTCCCGTCTGCGTCCGCAAAAACGCCTGTCTGATCCCCTCACTATGGAGTCCCCTATTAACACTGCATTGTTGCTCTTTTTCTTACTTTTTTGAAGTACTGGGTCAGGCTCAGCTCCAGAGACCTGGCCACCGCTTCCTCCCCCAGGTGAGCTGTCCCCACAAGCAGTACTCAGACAGGAGTACTTATTTTGAAGGGGGACATCCACCGGCATGCACTCCATCACGTGAGCTTTCCCCTTCCTAACTGTTACCCACTTGCCTTCTTCCCATTGCCCCAGTGTGACCACTTGCCAGTAGCTCCTGTCAATTACCTCCTCATTCTCTCTAATGAGGCGAAGGTCCTTAAGCTGCAGTTCCAGTTCCTTAACCAGGAATCACGTTAACTCTCTGCTGTGGCCAATTGTAATGCTGCACTCTGTCCTGATGTGTAACAACTCATTCAAACCAGGAATCAAACCCGCTCCGATTTCTCTCAGCCATCACAGCCAGGGTCTGATAGTTTATGACAGAGCTTGTGCTGCACTGCCCACTCGTGTGAACAAAATCTGAAATCATATCAATACCTTCTCCATGGAGAAACTTATTGTGTGTCGCAAAAACTATAAATTTGCTTTTTTATATTCAAGGATTTTTTTTGCCTTGGCAATTCCATCCTCTTTTCCACTTCTTCTGACATGGGCTTGATGGGACAATAGGCCTCTTTCTGTGCCATATTGATGCTGTGGCTCTTTTCTCTATCACCATCAAGTCTTCCTTACAGTGCTAAAATGCAGGTCCCTTTAATTGTTTTACTCCATTCTTAAAGTTACAAAGCCAATGCTCAGAGTGGAGCAGGTAGATCTAAGTCCATTCCTTTCTTGTTCTACAAACCGAATTCAAAATCCAATTGAATCCAATTCATGGTCCCCACAAGAGAGACACAAGATCCAAGCAGATAAATGAGGCTCTGAGGCATCTTGAGCTTGATCTGATGCTTGATCTTAGCCAAAAGTCCAAGAAGCAATCATTCACTCTCCTCAGCCAGATAAGTATCGAGTAGATCAGGTTTTGCTTCAGAGAGAATTGGTGGCAATTGATGCTGATTAAAACTTGTACTTAAGTTGTGCCTTGCTAATGGTAATTGTATCCAGGAAAATAAGTAGAAGAATTCTCAAAGGAAACTGCAAGTTTCAACCTGGCATGGTGAAGAGAAGTGAGCCTCTGTTGGAGATCTTGGCCTGATTGTGGGACTGCTTTTGTAATGCTACACATCTGCCAAAAGCAGGGCACAGTGTCTCACACATGAGAAACATTCCACTTGAGTTAGCTGATAAATCTGAAATTGCTTTTTCTGAAATTTGATGTATTGGTTGCCTGTTAATTAATGTTAGATCCATGTTGATTTTAGTTTCTTTGTTACAGTAAAAGTCTTAAAAGATGGAATCTTACCTTTCAATTCTGTCAGTGGCTGGGAAACCGATCTTTGTAAAAAGTTATCTGCCTCCAAAAAGATCGTATTTTGATGGTGCTATATTGCTTTCCATCTGCATAATCATTCCAATGGTCCCGTCTCCCAATGGAAAGCATGGAAAAATACTGAAATCCCAGCAAATGACAACAATGATGATGTAGCTGTAGCATAGGATGCAAAAGCTTTAGAAGATTTCTATTTATGTTTGAAGTGTTGTTAACTACTAAAGGGGGACTTCTTTTACTTGCCACTATGGTTACTCCTGTCCTGTAAATTCTCATGCATGAGTTAATCCTCAGGCTGAAAATGGTTTTCTTTTTCATCAATTTCAGATCATATTACCTTTGATACTAGAGGCTAAAAAGGGGAATAAGAGCAATAAAATAGGTACGTAGTTGGAACGCACACAGGAACTAAATGAGTCAACACAATATAATAATACCTTTGCATCAATTAGATTCAAGGGTGAGTCCTACCCAGACACGAAGATCCGAGCATGTCCAACATAATTAATGGTCATAAGTAAGGCACTTCCTACAGCCGCTGTTCTGTCCCACAGCAAAATATGGTTTTGAATCTTGCTAATTCATTGAAGTCACTAGGATAGAAAATATAATCCAAAGCAAGTTACACTGGTATGTTAGGGAGTATACTTTCTACAATGAGTTGGCATTGTTCTGTACGGTTTAGTGGGATGGGATATAGCTAAAGCTCATTCAGACTGACCTCAAATGTATGAAGCTTTGAGTGCCTACTAAAAACCTAAAGGAAGGGTAAATACATCCTATTTCAAAACAATTCTTTGATCACGCAACTCAATGTAAACACACACACACTTGTGGAATTGCAATTCCATGGCACACTAAAGTAAATTTACTCATGTAAATTGAGTTTGTGCCTTTATATGCCTTGTTTGTGATCAAAACTCCCACCCACCTGACGAAGGAACAGCCAGTTCCAAAAGCCAGTGGCTACAAATAAACCTGTTGGACTTTAACCTGGTGTTGTGAGACTTTCTTACTGCACTAAAGGCTGCTGTGCCTCCCAGCTTTTTAATGAAATAATTGTGTTTACTCAAGGAATGGTCAATACCTTTTGCTAATTCTTTCTATAAAGTCAAAGATTTGATGAACTGAAAGAAAAATGCTTCACAAGTCTAATTGCCCAGCAATACCTTAAAATGACCAAATGAAATAAATTCAGAGAAAAATGGGAGCTCATAACCTGCAACCCTAGATCAATCACTGACCTCCAAACTCCAAAACACAAATTATTGCCAAAAATATACTTTATTTTAAACAATTCAGAAATTTTTGTGTCCAATCACAATTCAGTGCATTTTGATTGCAACCACCAGGTGGATTTGTGATTAAGCACTTCCATTTGATGTGAATGATTGCTGTGTCAATACTAACAGGCAGGTTTGCAAGCTTCTCTCACAGAAACCATCCAGTAAAACATTCTGGTAATACTATTAGGCTACGTTTATGTCAACCTAATAATCCTACTTAGTCATGAGAATAGCACAAAGACTCTTCTCCCCCCCACCCTGCCCCCACTAACAATTATTGTTGCAAAAGTTTTCTTTAGAACCCTTCCACTGTGGAAATATTTTGCAGAACTTTTTTTCTACTTGCAGTCTTAAGAGTTTTTTTGAAATATCCCCACTTAGACATTGCCAGTGACATTCAATCCGACGTCAGTCACTGGCAATGATTTCAACGCTATCTTTGATGTGTAATAATCTTCCCAGCCTGGGGCAGTATTTCTGTAACAAAGTTAAATCGCCAGACTACTTATTGTGTGTGTGTGTGTGTGTGTGTGTGTGTGTGTGTGTGTGTGTGTGTGTGTGTGGGGGTGTCTTCCAGATTGTCTTGCAAATTCTAGCATAGTTTATATATTTCCCCATCAATTTCTCTTTCCCATCTCCTGACCTTATTGCTTCCTGCTGGGGTCTACTTCCATAGGTTCCAGGAACCTTCAGTACCTTGTCCGAGTAGTGAAAGACAGTGAGTTTGACTGCTGGGCCATCACAGCGGGGTCCAATCCTGATCTCTTCTAACATTCTCACACATGGAGTCTGGTAGAGGGTATTATGCAGCAATGGGAAGTCTTTAGCTGATTTTGTTCCTGTCTATCAGCCTACAGTGTTGTCGTTATCTTGTCCCTAATGCTATCTTAATTGTTCCTTTAATCCAGCACCGACAAGGTAGTGGTCCTGGGAGCTTCCTGACTGGAACAACTCAGTAGCAACTTGGACAATACAGCTTCTAGTCAGTCCACCACAGGTACTGTTAACTGGAGTTAAATGTTTGGAATGTGGTACATGAGCAATCAGAATTCTAAACATTTCCCTAGATCAAGAATAAGTTAAATTGGAATTTACAATCTGGGAATTGATTGATTCACGATAAACACAACCGCATGAAATGGTCCAGCGATATGTGGCCAGGATAAATTGTCAGGAGATTAGCAAGGTAAATAGGTGGGGTTTCGAGAATAGGGCTTGGATGGGTTTGTGGCCAGTGCAGACTCAATGGGCTGAATGGCCTCCTTCTGCACTGTAGGGATTGTATGATTCTATTCTATCCAACTAAATTCTGAGAGTTGAATGGGAGTGAAAGCCACAGCCCAGTCTGTGATACCAGTAGTGTTGTCAGCACCAGTAATATGTTCATTAATGGTGAGCAAAGCAGTAAAAACGATGCAGGATGTGTCCCTGGCTTAAAACAACACATCCATTATGACATCCATAATCAATCTCCCATTCAGTGTCAACAAGTGGAAAAAGCAACAGAGCTTAGCAGCATAGCCACATGATCTCAGCAGGCAAGGGGGCCTAGGGAAATAACCACAAGGTAAGAAAGAGTGAAGGAAGATGCTGCAGAGTCCTTACCTTTTATCCATGAGCAATGTCATAGGGCAAGGGTTGTTTCATTTTAACATCAGATACTTGTTCCAGTGGATTATCCATTGAGATCACACCTCCCTAAACAATTGATGCTGCCCAATTTTACAGCACACAATCGACAAATGTTTTTCTTTTAGCCAAATAGCAATGCTAATTGTGTTGTGAAACATTGTGCAAACAAAATGATTTAAATGAAAAACAACATTCGAATAACGTTTGGTATTTACAGAAGAGAGTTTTCGGACATGTTGGCTGGTAAAATTAAATCTATCCTTTGTGACAACCTTAGGTCTAATTCACGAAGCACAAAGCCTCACTGCTTTGCCTGACTATATGCTATGTTCTTGCACACACGCAAAAGCTCCATTCCTCAACTGCCAAAATGTTGGCGACAGATCGATATTGAAGAGCCCAATGAAACAATTCGCTCTCTGATAGCATTAAAAAGCGAGGAATGAGGTTCACACCAGTGGAAGTTATACTACAGTCAACTCCAAAGCTAAGCAGTGAAATCATTTTCTTGTGATAGTCTCACAACACTTGTCTCAATTCACTTTGGGCCATGTCATATTAGAAGTCATCTAAACGTTTTACGTTGATGCAAGGTCTCATGTGTCACATTAACACCAAAGGTGAAATACGGCAAGTGGGAGAGAGGGGGCAGGTAAAATACATATTTGTGGTTATCCCATCACCTTCTTGCTCACCTAGACTTGGTCCCCATAACATGCTAGGTGAGCGAGTGCAAAAATTGGCAACATGCCTGCCATACTTAAATGGATAATAAAGGGCAATTAGGCTTGTTAGCAAACCTACTGACCTGCATTATATGCTTCATTTGCCAAAACATGGGAGTCAGACAGGAGTGGGTGGACCATTTTTTTTTTAGAGCCTTCACGAGATAAGGTGGAAAGTGGGGGAACCTCATTTAAGGGATGCCTCAGGGACACCCCCACATCACCTCCCCCCTGCCCACCCACCAGATGTTACCCCAGCCCCTGGTGAAAATGACAAGCCTGAGGCATCTGCAGACAGAGGCTTGCACTGCAAGAGCAGCTCGTGGGGACTACTCTCTCAGGCTGTGTGCTCAGATGGCTTCCAATCCTCACAGACTTTTTGTTGCATCCTCCTTTGAGGCTTCCGCTTGAGCAGCACACTGACACTTGAGGCCACCGGTGGGCCAACTGACTCTCCTTCCTCCTCGACTCACCTAACTGGGCAGCAAACCCAGAGACTGCCCACTAATTGGTCAACCTGGAAGGTGCACTGCTCTGACAGCCAGGTTACAGGCCTCATATCTGGTCATTGAAAATATTTGAGGCGGGGGAGGGGGAGGTGGTTGGTATATGGCAGTGATTCATAAGATATCAGGCAGCAAAGGGTTAAATAATGAGGACACATTACACAAACTACTTTAGACTTCTTTAAGTTTGAAAGGTTGGAGAAAGTGATTTTGATAGAGTAGATACCAATTTTTACAGTTGCACCATGGAAAGCATCCTTTCTGGATGTATCACAGCTTGGTGTGGTTCCTGCTCTGACCAAGATCGCAAGAAACTACAAAAGGTTGCAAACCTATCGCAGTCCATCACACAAACCAGTCTCCCATCCACTGACTCCATCTACGCTTCCTGCTGTCTCGGAGAAGCAGTCAGCATAATTAAGGGCCCCATGCACTTCAGACATACTCTCTTCCACCTTCTTCCATCAGGAAAAAGTTACGAAAGTCTGAGATCACGTGCCAACCAAGTCAAGAACCGCTTCTTCACCGCTGCCATCAGACTTTTGAACAGATCTATCTTATATTAAGCTGATCTGTCTGCACGCTCTAGCTGTGACTGTAATACTACATTCTGCTTTCCTTTCCTTCTCCCCTATGTACTCTATGAATGGTATGTTTTGTTTGTACAGCACGCAAAAAACAATACATTTGACAATCATAGATCAGAACAAATCAAAACAAGGGGGTATAATCTTAAAAATCTGTTCAGAAGTGAACTCAGGTAGTACCTTTTCAGACCAACGATTGCAGAAGTCTGGAACTTGCCTTCACAAAACTGAGGATGCTGGATCAATTGACATTTTCAAGATTGAGATTGACAAATATTTCTTAGGGAAAGGTATCAAAGAACATGGAGCAAAAGTGAATAAATGAAATGAAGGTACAAAGCAACCCTGATCTAATGGAATGAAAAAAGATTTGCATTTATAAAATATTATTCATGAGCCCAGGTGTCCAAAAGCTCTTTACAGCCAATGAAATACCTGTGAAATGTAGTCATGGGGGGAGGGGGGGGGGCGCAAACACATTGTGCACAGCAAGTTTCCAACACTTGTTACTGACCAGATAAATCAGTTTTGGTGATGTTGATTAAGGGAAAAATATTGGCCTGGGCACTAGGGAAAAGTCCCTTGCTTTTCTTCAGAATAGTGCCATTGCATCTTTTATGTTTATCTGAGAGGGTAGATGGGCTCTTGGTTCAACATCTCATCTGAAAGAGAGAAGGATGGAACAGGCTTGAATAGCCTATTCCTGTTTTCCTATTCCAATAAAAGATCACAGTATTGATGGTTGCATAAAGCACTGCAACTTTTATCTGTATGGCTACGCTAAGCAAGTGCAGGTTGAAGTAGGGGGGCGGGGGGGGGGGGGGGTGGGTACTGAGAAATCATCCAGGGTTCCCTTATTCAAATGCTATTTCATTGAATAAAGTGAAGTGATGCTTGCAAGAAGGCAATGACATTCCTGCCAACACTCCCTATTATGGTTCACAAACAATGGATGTCACGGCCGAGATACAGGGCAGCTATCAGCACCTATGGGATGCAGGAAGAGTTGCATCTTCAGGGAAGAAAGGGACAAATTGGCTTTTTAAACTTAATTTGAAAGGGAAGTCCTCCTGCTAAGGTGTGATTATAGGTGCAATTGCTCATTTGAAAATAATCTCACTTTTGTTTATTGAGCTGACATTGCGTAAAGTATCACATTGAGCACAGTCCATATACAGTAGCAGCTCCTGTATTTAACTTTATCTACACCCTTAGGCAAGGCTATTTAAACAAGAGTTTCCTGCAAACAAATTGACAAGTTAAACTTGCCAACTCAACTCCAAGTCTCTTGGAAATTTATTACCAGAGCCATGTCAGAAACACAATGCTGGGCATCTGCAGCCAACACATTGAGCAGAAGAACTTGCTGGTGGTCATTTTGACTTTTTTTCCAACCATTTTCTCTCAAAGGTAAACTGGGAATAATGTACCATGTTTTCAACTTAGTTAAACAACCCACTGGAATAGCCCACTGGGCAATAATGTGCCTCATTACACAATGATAAGGTGATAATTTCAAGAAAATTACCCATTAAATATTCTTATCTGGTTTGTGGTTGGGAAGGAGTGTGGACTTTTGGCTACAGTCAAGCATCAGATCAAGCCAAGATGGGGTGAAATGCCTTATCTGGTCAGCTTGGATCTTGTTTGTCTCTCTCATGGGGACCATGAATTGGATTCAATTTGAATTTGGTTTTCGGAGCAAGCAAAGAATGGATTTGGGTTTGCTCGGTCCATTCTGAGCATTGGCTTTATAACTTTAAGGATGGAGCGATTTTTATTTGTGGTAAAGAATAGATTGAGATTCAGCATTTCTGCTTCAAGGAGGAAGGATTTTTAAAAATCCACACGATGCAAGTTGTACCAGTCTCTACAAGCTTATTACAGAACAGCACTGACAGAGCTAGAGTCAGGTGATTCAACTGTTAAATGAGGGAAGCAACAAAGAGAAAAAGAAAATTATTGAAGTGGAGGATGCAAGGAAAAGCAAAACAACTTCTTTTTCAATTTTTCTGTTCAATGCTTTCCCTTCAAACCACGCCAACTCAGTATCCTCCTGCTTGTTCCAAACTTTATCTTTACCAATGTATTTCAATTATAATACACACTTGGACTTTCATGAATGAAAAGTCAAATTTGCTGCATCACCACATTTAATCACATCTGGATAAATTTTCAGGGGAAAATGTGTATTACATTCAGAAAATTACAGAACCTCACATTTAACGCTCCACTCACCCTCCCACAATACGTTGGTGAAAAATCAGAAGCCTCTCATATTCTCCAATCATTTTTCTCTTACTCTTCCTTCTGAACTGCTCTCTCAGCAGGTGGTGCCTGCCACGCACAGTATTTCCAGTCATGTTCAATTACAAAAGCAAAGAGATGATGGGAGTGAGATGTTGAATTTGGTCTGGTGAAACATTCCAGAATAATTTTCCAATCTCGGTTAGCTTTATTTACATCTAACTCAGAGCTCAGAGAGAGCTAACCATTGTGGGCTTGCTTTTCCTCCACCAATAATAATTTCAATGGTTTTGACAAGTTAAATCTGGATCAACAGCAATGATCCACTTTGTTCAATTATTCTGACTTGATAACAAAGCTTGTCCGTCTTCAGTCAGTTAGGTCTTATCCCAATCCTCATAGCAACACCCATCACCCTCAAGAATCGTGCCTCCATATTTACTCCTGTGCTGTACTCTCTCTTCAATCCTGTTTTTCTTTTTTACTTGTTGGACATTTTTTGCATTCATCCCATCACACAGCCTACTAACTATTATCCAATGCCTTCACATCAATACATTGTGAATGTTAAGAAAGCTGTCACCGTGAAAGTTCTGGCCTAACCCATGATTAGCTGTATGGCTGTCAGTCTGAGCTCTCCACGGGATATTTTGTTGCCTGTATTATGTACTTTGGAATTCTACTTTTAACATCTTTAAATTATCTGTCATTATCTTGGCCACCTCTTCAGCCTTTAATACAGCATGCCATCACATACCTTTAAACAAATTACCATCATATAGCCTCCAACTAAAAGGTACGAGGTGATTGATATTTGGTTACATCTCAAACTGTTTAACCTATGCTGGATTTAATGATTTTTCTCATTGACTCAAAAGTACCCCATCATTTAGTGATGCCTCTCCACTGTTCCCTCCGCACATCAATGACCTCCCTCCACTCGTCAATCAATCCCATATATTATTTTGCAAATGATTCAATGTGACATTCCCCAACATCCATCACAGAAGCTAGTGTATTTACAAGTTCACCAGTGCAGTACATGAATCTTCATATCTTGAGCTCCTTCATTCCTTCAACAGGACAAATTAAACATGAATTTGTCTAACTTTTCAAATATCTACCACCTTTATTTTGAATGTGTGGTGGACTCTGTTCTCTCTCTTTCTTCATCATCTGATACTCTTAACCTTACCAGCTCCCCGGCATCAATACTACTTCCCATCCCTATGCAAAATTATTTCAGAATTGCACAATTTCCATTCTTTTGCCACCTCCACACCAAATGCTCTTGAACCTTTTGGCAATATAATCGTAAACATGCTAATGCTTGAACACCTCTTTTACTTCTGGACAGTGCAAGCTGTCTAGCTTGCACTCCTGGACAGGGTACAAGACAAAGCTGCTCATCCAGAAGGCAAACACATCTCACTCTAGCCTCTAATCAATCTCTCTTACACTATCCTTTTCTGAAGTTGGATGAATTGGTCCTTCTAAGTTCCAAATCTGCCACCTCCGTGCTCTTTCTCTTTAATAAGGCATCTCCTCAGAGCTGTTATTTATGTGCAAACTGGGTTTCCACAGCATCCCTGGTGAAAGTACAACAGCAAAGCTGAAGCCGCACAGAAAATTCCTGGCCCAAAATTCATCATGCAATCTGATAACCTAAACTTATTTCTTCTTTGAAATGCTTGATCCCTTAACTCTTTCCTTCTCCCATAATATTCAGGCTGTTAAAATCCAGTTTGGTAACCCATAATCATTATGTTTTGATTTAACTTGCTTTCAATGCTGTTCAGCTCTCAGTGATGTCTCCAGGGGGCCATGGTGTTCCTCTTAATTTCTCAATAATCATTAAACAAAAGATACCCTATTCAGTATATGAAGCCTTAGAAAGCACATTGTACAAACTGTCGGCACAAATTTCTTAAATCCAAAGATGTTTTCACTCCTTCACCATTCATCTCCTAAATTGCCCCTTAGTGTCAGGGGAGACTAGGGGAGTAAACACATGGGGTTATGGGGATAGGGCCTGGGTAGAATTGTGGTCGGTGCAGACTCGATGGCTCGAATGGCCTCCTTCTGCCTGTAGGACTTAATGATTCTATGACCTCCATGTCAGATGGAAGACAAACTCCAGTATCTAGTGGAGAACAAAAGGACTACAATGCATTACTTTCAGAAATGACTGTCAAAATGATAAGCCTGCTGGTCGACAAATTTGGAATCAGGGGCCAGCTCAGGTACCAACAAATCACATAACTATCGCTTGAATTTGGGTTCGAACTTAATTCCACTGGCACTCCACTTAGTTCATTGAGCAATACAGTGGCAATAGGGCTTTAGTGACTTTCTGTCTGGCTGTCCGCAATCCCAGTTCCAACACTGCCTAATGCAAGGGTGCCTGTTTGAGTCAGTCACCTGGCTATGCTGGGACTTTTGCCCAATGTGCACTTATAAGAACTTGAAAGAAAACCTTACCAATTGATAGCTGGTGTAACTATTGTTCAGCATTTAATAAAATCCGAAATCTTTAGCATTGGCAGCTGAACAGATTTTTTAAAAATTTACTTGAATATTTGGTTCTTCACTTGCCTCTGTTTCTACTTTTGGAGTAGTCTGGTATCACTCCGATTTGCAGGATAGTGCCACCGATACGTCCTTGCAGGTTCTCACCATTCCATGCGAATATGCCTGTCCCTGGGATTTAATAGTTAGGCAGACCTTGTAGCATTTGATCTGTGCACTTCATTCAACTAGAATTTCAACCCAACCTCGCATTACAATTGATTATGACTAACTGGGACAAAAGAGATATTGATTAGCAAAGATTGATCACATACCGGAAAATGCCACAGAGTTTATAGGTTGGAATTAACCTTTGCATAGCTCAAGTGCAACCAGTAACCCTGGTATTTTAACACGCATATTGGATTTCACTCATTCACACAATCACTGTCTATCAGAAATCATCCATAAAAACATTAAAGGGGAGAGAGCAAAGATTTGCACATTCTACCGCTGTCTGCGTGGGTTTCTTCTGGGTGCACCGGGTTCCTCCCACAGTCCAAAGATGAGTGGGTTAGGTTGATGCTAATGCTAAGGCCATGCTAAATTTCTCCTTAGTGTTAGGGGACCAGTGAGGTAAATACGTGGGGTTGTATGGATAGGGCTGGGGTGAGACTGTAGGTCTAAATGGGCTGAATGACCTCCTTCTGCACTGTAGGGAATCTATGATTCAGTGCAGATCTCTGCCATTTAAATCTGATCACAAATACTGCAGAAAGTTATCTTGAGAGAAACAATGTCCATCTGGTTTTTAACCATGAAATCTAAGGTGAAATGTACAAAGGTCTACTCATGACACCGTAACCAGGCAGTCAGCATGACAAAGCTTAACTGACTTACTTATCTGATTGGCTAGCTTTTAGGTATTTGAATATTCGGTCAGTTTCAGGATCAATGTCAGCAGACTTTGCACACTCTACCTAGGTAAGGCAGCATGAACAATTGATTCCCTGGCAACCACACACGATCATTTCAATTAATAAAACAGCACATTTTAAGCAGACAGGTTGAATCAGGATTTTAAAACAATTAAACAAAACATAAACGTATTCGAGAAAGCCTCTGTCACATCATCTACCTGTCTGTAGAAATAACACATCAGTACCTGTGAGCTTTTGAAACATGTGGTTATCTTCAAAGTGGGTTAGATGATTCAGATTAGTGAGCATGCATAACTGCAGCCAGAGGAATGATACTAGATACCAGGTCCAAAACCTGTCTTTTGTTCATGTTTGTAGCTTTGAGGCCACTTAATCTTGTGCGAGCAAACACATTATGCCAATGTACTTTTTCAATGGTTAAATGTTAGTTTTAATTTTTAAAAATCAGCTTACCCACTCAGAAGGCCTTTTAACGTTGGGCAATCTTTTCAATCCTTCCTTAATCCACTTGTTAATTTACATTTGTAACAGAAGCATTCCACTGTTCAACATGGCTCTCTCCCTCTCACAGCCAAACAACTCCTCCACTAACTAATCACAAGTCCATCCTGCTCCAGACAGGAATGTGCCACATTGCAAAAGGGAGGTGAGTTCTAAAAATGAACTCTGCCAAGTGCTGTTAAAAAAAACAAAGACGTCCACTGATTTTAATCCTATAGAAATCAACAGGAGATGTTAGCCTCAGCAGCTGTTAAGTAGAGGATTGCCTGAAGATGGGGAGTAATTAAATAATTCCTCACCATCTCACCCCTTCCATTTCTAATCATTGTCTGGATAACCCACTGTGGCACTCAGGGCTTTCTAGAAATGAAGTTTTGGAGGTAGCGTTATGGGCAGCTCAAGTTGAAAACTGACTTGAAAGGCCACGGGTGAGATCAAGTGAGCACCAAGATCATCAGTTGGGGTTGAAATTTACCTCATATTTTGGACGTTTCAAAATTACTTCCAGAAAACTATAATATTTACTGATTTAATACAACGTTGACAAACACAATTAGAACATTTATGTAACACCTTTTCACACACCTCCTGGAAATGTTTCAAAGTGCTTCACATACAATTAATTACTTTGAAACCCAAATGATTGTTGTGTTAAACCCAGTAACCACTGTACACAGCAAAGTATTACTTACTGATAAATGGAATAAAAACAGTAAATGCTGGAAATACCCAACAGTTCTGATGAAAGATCATTAACCTAATAACTCTGTCACTCTGCCCACAGATGCTACTTGACCTGCTGAGTATTTTTGATTTTCTGTTTCTATTTTAGATTTCTGCAGTATCTTTCTGAGGGAAGGATTAATCTGGTTTTGATTTTATCAGTTGCGTACACAGTGTGAAGCAGTTGTGAAGATTAAAATGAATTAAATAGCTTTTTTTTATTTTTTAGTAATAGAAGTACAGTCAAAATCAAAATCCAGACTAACCTTTTTGAAAATACCCAAATTCTATTACATTTTCCTCAATCTCTCTGCTGATTGAAGTTCTCCAAATTATACTAATGAGCAGTACAGATTATGAAGATCTTAGGCTTGATTTCAGTTCTGTCCAGATTACTGACCAAAGCTGTGGAGGGTCACAGGCACCACTGTATTGGCCTTTATTGTATCTTGCGAAGATGGATGACCAAGTAGATTAGCGAATGAACGGTTTACTAGATTAAATAACTATGTGCAGAGAGTGATATAAAGGCCACGGTACTCCGCAATTCCATACTCCTAACTGGCAATGAAAACTCATGCTCAGCACCAGGTTTTGCATACTCTGATCTGATTGGCTGAGTGGGTCACATGGCCCTCTGAGAGTTGGCCCCTTAAAAGGCCACGCTACCACATCATTCTGCTTTGAGTTCCCGATTAACACTTTTCAATAACAACTGAACAATTTGCAATATTATACAACAAATGCATCTCAAACACAGTCCCTTATAAGATATGTTGGTCCGATGACTTCCTGATCCTTTGGGAGCACTGTAATTCACTAGCCAGTTGCTCTGGATGTTGAGGTAACTTCAGTTTGAACCTCAAGTGAATGGACTCTCGACTTGCAAAGGTGCATCAGTGCAGATAATTTCTCCAGTTTCCACTGGACTATTATTTGCTTCTTCCTTGGGATGGCTCACTGCTGCAGTACTTTCATCCAAAGCAATATCACTGACAGGCATACAAGGGATGGGCTGCCCCACTGGTTCAGTGTGTGATTCTCTCCTTCTCAAATGGTCCAGGTGTTTCTTTACCCTTTTTCCTTGGACAGTTATTTCATATGCCACTGAACCTTTTCTGGACACAACTATTCCAGGGATCCAATTTGACCAGCACCATATTTCTTTACATAAACCATGTTGTCTTCCTTAAATGCCCTCTCCATTTTTGTCAAGTGGTGTTGCTTCTTCTGTGTATTCTGTTTTGCCTCCACTTTCCCTACCAAATTTGGAAGTATGAGATCCAAACGTCCTAATATGTCTGTCCATTAGCACCTTGGCAGATGTAACACCTGTTGTGGTATGGGGTGCTGTTCTATAGACGATCAGGAAATGGGCCAGTTTGGTTTGTGGAGAGGCTGAAGACAGATGACACGGTGGCTTTAAATGTTCAGATGGCTCACTCAGCCAGTCCATTTGAAGCAGGGAGATAGGGTGCAGTTCAAATACGTTGAATGCCATTGGTTCTTATGAAACGTTGTAACTTTTCGCGAGTGAAAGCAGTCCGATTATTGGATACTAGCACTTTGGGCAATCAGTGGGTGGCAAATGTCTGTTGCAATTACTTGACCATTGCTGATGAGGTCATGGGCTTCATTTTGTACATGTCCAACTACTTGGAGTGCGCATCTATTATGAACAGGAAGGTGGTGTCCATGAATAGGTCCACAAAATCAATGTATAGCTGCACTGATGGTTGACTTGGCCACTCAAAAAGGTGCATTACTAGTGCAGATGGCAATTTTTGCTGCATTTGACATTGTTCACATTGTTTTTCCAGATTCTTAATGTTGGTATCTATCCCAGGTCACCACACATAAACATTGTCATCATTCCAGGATGGGGACAATGTAATTCCTGTAACAGTAACTTTCTAGTGGGAGTAGGAATGACCACTCTTGCTTCCCATAATAATATGCCATCCTCACAACTGAACTTGTTTTTTCTTAGATGTAAGGGCCTTAATTGCTCAGACCTTTTATCATAATGCCAGCTGTGGAGGACCATACACTATACCCGAGATAATGTGGGGTCTTTCTGAGTCCAAAACATGGCCTGTCATGCTGACATGGACAACATAGCAAGAAAGGTTAAAGGAAGAACAATGTGCTGTGGTGCTAGCAGAGGTGATATACTTTTGGATAGGGGAAAGTGGCTTAATTCGTCCGTGTTCGAAAGGTGTGTGCCAGCCAATGTTGAAAAATACTCATAGATTCCAGCCATAGAGACCAGCATTGGACCCTCACTGAAGCTTTGGGAGGAATGACCTTATCCTCCTGAAATAGGTCCAATAGGGGTTTGTGGTCAGTAACTCCTGTGAAATGCTGCCCATAAATGTACTGATGGAACTTCACTCCAAAGATGATGGCTAGTTCCTCTTTTTCGATTTGAGAGTAATCAGAGCACTGGGAGGAAATCCATGCAGACGCAGGGAGAAAGTGTAAACCCCCCTGCTGAGAAATGGTTGAGAGGACCTCACTCAGCACAGCTCAGTTTCATTTTAATCAACATCTGGGGCCATATACACTGTTGACTGCTTAAATCAGGAGCTTTTGCTGTTCAATAAAACTAGAAATGTATTACTTTGTAGATTAAAAGACCAGTTAACAAGGAGGTGCTGAAAAGATAAGAATAGCTCATGGATTGACTTCCATTGTGCTTTATTGCTGTTAGTTAACAGTAACAATTATGTGCCAGTTCTGTTTGGCTGGTGACAGAATTGGTTTGTGACACAAAGAATACTAAAAAAATCAACCCGAGAGTGAACATTCTTTAGAATAAACATACCCGCAGTCACACTGTATGTATGAGAATATTTAGCAAAACATCTGTTGACCATCAAAGTATATTGAGATCCAAGAGGGCCGTTATCAGTTTGCCACTGTACAGGACTCAAACACAATGCTTAATGTGCAAAACCTAAATGTTACATAGAAAACTATATCACATTGTCAGTCATGATTTTTACTGTTGTGGGATTGATTGCTTTGTTGATGTTTGGAGGTTGAATTCCGTTGAGGAGGTTTTTGCGTGCTGTAACCTAGGCAGAAGATCCAGAGAAGCAATATAAATATTGTTTATGTCACATCTTCGATTATTTCTATAAAACTGCACCAAAGTTATAGCGGACAATCAGGAAAAAGCCCCAGGGAAATTCAACCCCTTGAATCGTTGTTACACCCTTTCATAAGCATTATTGGCACTTGCAAAGAAGTTTACCTCATCTTGCAGGATATGGTTTGGTGCACACACACTATGTAATATGAGAATGAAGCCAGTAAATATCTGTGAATTTGTTACAGAAGTATAACACAGCTGGGGGATTCTGGTGCCCTGATAAACCACAAGAACAGTTCATGTGCAGAGCCCCAAGACTGTCACACAACTACTTATTGTTCAAATACCAGTCAATCTTCTGTGGAATGGGAGTGGAGGAGTCAAACTCAAGTTAGTTCAGGTGAAGTAACATTCAATGCCAAGAATAACTGAGCCAAGATGCGTGGGCGTCAGTCTTCACTGTAAAGTCATAGATTATGTCCTTATTGCTGTATTTTCATTTTAAATTCCTACGTCACCTGCCTCTTTCAACAAGCTTTTGATCAGTTGTTCAAATATCTTCTGATGTGATTTGATATCAGATATTATTTGATAACACGCCTGTGAAGCAACTTGGGATATTTTGCTATGCTAAGGGCACTATGTAGAAGCAAGTTGTTATTTATAATTGAAACTCGCTGTCCAAAAATGTTATGTTGTTCTGACAACTTTCCCATCAGCAATGGCACTGCAGCACCTCCACTGAGATGAGCCTGTAACTGCAACACCATAAGGTTACACAGGTATGAAAACATGGAGGGGGATTTTCTGATCTCTCTGTGGCACGTTTCTCATGGTGGGAGGTAGTGCACCGTTCACCGGCCGCATGTTGCCAGACAACCCACAGCAGGGGTGCAGCGTCGGCAAGTCTAGAAGATCCCACCAATGTGAACAGCAGAAAATTCTGGCCCACAGCAATTTGGAATGAAAAATTGGTCACAGGAAATGTGTGTAGGTAGGTTAGGTGGAACGATGTTCACAAGGTAACAACTCATTCTTAGATTAAATTACATTTTCCTGCTTGAGAGTCCTTGGCTACTGCTATAAGTTTGATTGACATTGCACACCAGGCTTGGAAACTGACAAATATCTCTTTTCCTGGATTGTTGTTATAACAATGAACACACATTGTTGCAACATCATTTGTAAAACTAAAAGTATTTTACTTAAGTATAGATGCTCATTAACCTATGCATATTGCAAGAAAAATATACTCTGGTGCAATGTTCCCGCAGTCACCTAGCTGGAGTAAATAATAGAGGCATGATTTCTGTATAGCAGAATAGGCATCTAAAAAGGCAATGCTAAATATTTTATTTTGCTAAAATCATTATATTTTCCATATTAGTGCTGTGTAGGGGAGTTGGTCTTTGGGTCAGTTGGCTGGACACAATGTGGATCACATTGTTGCTAGCAGCACAGGGTTTGATTCCCATTCTGGCTTGGGTGCATTCTAAATCTGAAGAAAGACTAGGTGACAGCATCTGAATATTTTGAAATCAAAACTAGAAATTTGGATTTGGAAATTTAAAATCAAGGATTCTAGTGAGAATTCCCTGATTAAGTCTAATTAATATAGCAGAGGCAGATGATAGACTTACACAGTTGGCAGGGCTGTATTTACAAAGCACCTTTTGTTATCTCAGGTTGCCCAAAGCACTTTACAACCAACAGTGCTTTTGAAACAAAGGATGGAATTCCCTGGCACCCCCCCCAAGTGGCTGGGATTCTCCGGTCCCGCTGCAGTGAATGGAGTTTGACTGAATGTCAAATTTTCTGTTCTCACTGGCAGCGGTGGCAGGCCAAACAAGATCAGAGAATTTTGGGCAAAGTCACTGTTGCCAACATAGATGGAGCAGCAGCCAATTTACACACAGAAAGGTCCCAGAAGCAGCAATGAGACAAATCTTTTTTAATGATGTTAGCTCAGGGATAAAAATCTGCCAGGATATACAAAGGTTAAAGCACTGGCACAATGTGGCAAAAATCAAATATATTTTGCCTTAACACTGAACTTTAAAATCAGCTCTACCCAAAAACTGTAAACAGCTTTGTCAGCAATCAGATTTTTTACATTACTTACTACCACCACCTTGTCCTGGAAAATGATTCTACTTTGACTCAATTGCATTATTGAATGTACACTTCCTGTCAAAGAACAAAGTGTATAAAACACCTAAATATGTAATTAGATAGAGCAAACAAAGCAAATTTAATCAAATGTGGAGAAGATTCAATCCGTTATGTTCTGATGCCAGGTAACAATACGTAATGCAGAAAATTGTAATGCTAATAATTCCATGGTTTTCTTTATTGGGTTGAGTTGATTTTATCATAATTTATTATTCAGAACAAAACCTAATTCAATTTACCGCAATTTTTTAACCTATGTCATGGTACTGTCCTGGATTTAGTATTTTATTTTATGTCCAGTATTATGCCATAGATCATTACAAAATATAAAATAAACATTAGTTCAATTAACTTGGCAGCTGGCTGAGTTGGTCATTTCTGAATGAACATGATTTTCTCTGTGACAAAATTACACATCTTTATCTACAAGAAATATAAAACATTGGAACTACTTGAAAAAAAATTAACTGCTTGGTAGGAATCGTAGGTTTATACCTCACAGAGAGAGACCCTTCAGTCCATCATGTCTGCATCAACAAAAACTCATATTTACTTTGCACCTTCAACATGATAAAATGTCCCAAGATGCTGCAACAGTTCTTCAAAAGAGCTATCCATTTAGCCTTACTCCCCTGCTCTTTGCAGGGGCCCTCATTCAAAGTCACTCTGTATCTGATCGAGTGAGTGACATTGGGGAGAGGTTGGAGTGCAGGAAGCCATATCCCTGCCTTGTTTTCAACACCACATCACGCCCCCCCAACTCCGGCTTGTGCCCTGGGAACTTCACCCACCCTACTTACCTGACTCCAGAGGATCCATCACCAATCCTAAAGGTAAGCCCCAGTGTAATGTCAAGGGCAACACTTCCAGTGCCCCAGATGGTACTACAGTGCAGCCAGCCTCCAATTGGCCAGCAGCTCTCGGGCAAGATTTCCATCTTACTGGGCCTTAATTCAGTGCAAGGCTCAGGGCTGTCCAAGTAAATGCCTTATTACTTTGGAACTGTCTTAGACCTTCTGTGGAAAGACAACATAGTTCTCCAACCAGTGAGCAGGACCCATGTCGCTGGCACTAAGTCCCACCCAAGGAAAGAGAAAATGAATCAACAAAAGGCACAGGAGAAAAGATGAACAGAATCTATTTCCAAGATGCTGGGTTCTCTCATTGTCACAACCACAGGATGTCGAATCCCTGTACCAGCTGTGGTTGTTCATGGAGGCTGGCATCTTTATTTCGACTCGTGCTTGACGTGGAAAGTGCCCTATTTAATCAATTGCTTATCTCTAATGGAGAAAGATGCCTGTGGTCCTTTGTGGGTTTGAGTTAATGACCTACCTTACGTATTGTGCTATTTGCATCATTACCATGCAAACTGCATTGCGTAACCTTTTCAAAGCCCATACGGCTGAGAATAATCGGTTTTCAGATAAAATTGCAAATTGTAGCGCAACTTTCAGGGATATTTGAAAACTTAAACTCAATACTCATGTAAAGCCCTTCATTTGCAATGTGGAAAAACAAGATATTTTATGTTGATCGGCACAATGTTTCAGCAACTGTGTACATCTGCTGACAGAGTTTTTCCAAAATCCATTTTCTTTTTTTCAGGCTCCCTCATCCTGTACGTTAATCGCCAGACCAGAAGGTGCAGCAGACAATTTGTTCCCATTGCTGACCTGGGAAGGTTTACCTGCCTGTTTTCTTTTCCTTTGCTCCTGGTTTGGGAAATGCTTGACTTTGTTCATCGTCGGCTGGACGATGTGACAGCCAGGATTGCACACACGCCACACGGTGGAAATGCAAGCTTCTTACTGCTCTGCGGTCTATCACATACTGTGCATGATCCAACTACAATTACTATAGCTGGCCTGCTGCAGTGGTCACATTAGATGGCTGTGACTGAGCTCCATTGGCCCTTCCAGCTCACTGAAAGCCGCCAGAAAGTTCAGCATTTCATCTCCCAGGAAACAACAAAAGCCTCCAAGAATGAAAGAGTGCAAGCAAAGTCAGTGCAGGGTGAGCCAGAGAGCAACACCATCTTCCATACACAAAGTCTCTGTGTCACAAAAAACAGGCCAAGACTGGGCTGACTGCTGAGGATAGCAGAGGGTGCAGAATGGGAAAGAGCAGGAGACAAAGCTCAGCTCTATTTATCTGTTGGATTTAACACTTTTTTTTAGGATCTTCACAATGTATACAAAATTGCTGAATGCTTAAGCACTTATAGGCACCTAAAATAAATTCAGCACTTGTTACAAAGAAGAACATTGAAATCTCTATCCACCACAACACTGCACATTAAAGAAGCCCCCCTGCAAATATTTTAAAATAAGAACGTTTATTCATTTTATATGGAATATCATGGCATACGCAACTGTTCGGAAAAGGACAGTAGGTTTTCTTTCAATTAAAGCCCAATAACTAACCTGGCAAAATGCCTCAGTTCATGAAACATTTTCACCCAGCATGATATTCTAATCCTATAAATTTGTTCCAGCAGCAGCCTGATAGTGAATATGCCTGGCAAATCCGTTTTAGGAATTATTTACATTTTGTTGAAGGGTCTGGAAAACATGGTGACTGAAAGAAAAGGAGTGTGCACCTCATCTGTAATTAATGGAATTAATTGCAAATAAGGGTGGCACTCAAAATTAATCTTGTGCATGTTGTAAGGTGCACCTGGCTACCATTGTTGAGGTGTCTACTTTACAACTATGCAAAGCTAATTGTATGGCCTCAAATTGTATAAATCCTATCATAATGGGCAGGAGAACACTAAACTGCTGAGGTGCACAATGCATCTCCATCCTGCCATGTATGTGTCATGGTTTAGAGGCATAACACTTCATTAACATGCATCAGCCAGGCACCCACCATACAACTGGAAGCCTGATTTGAATTGAAAAGTCGTCAGTGAGACTTTCAAGGGCTCTGAAACGTGATAGCAAAAGGGAGATGGAGTTACTGGTTCAAGAAGATAAGAGCCTTTTAAGAACTCCTTATAGGTCAGAAGGACCAGTAGTAGCTCAATAGTGGCACAAGAAAACCTTTGACATCACTCTGCCAATGTTGGCTTCTCACAGCCCCTCTGTGAGCAACAACTCTCCCTGGTCCAGCCCCAATTTTTGCCTCCCTCCCAAATATCCAGAAAGGTTCTTGACCACTATGGCTTCCCAGCAGATGGCCACGTTGTCTTGACCAACTGCCTTGCAGCAAATAGTCCTACTAAATTGTTCCTGTGCTGCTGGGCCTGTCCCCCTCACTCTTTCCATCTTTCTGTAGCAGGCCCTTATCTTCACTATGGTTTTAATACCAAGGGAATCTCATAATCTTCTAAGCTTCTAAGCGTGATCTTCTAAGCTTCAAGTCTTACTGCCTGTACACGGTAACATTTAGTATTCACTGTTCAGAGAAGGTTCAGTAAATTGATTCCACAGAAGTGGAATTTGTCTTCTGAAGAAAGATAGAGCAATTTAGGCCTATACTTTCTGGAGTTAAGAAGAATGAGAGGAGATCTAATTGACGTATATAAGATGATAAAGGGGATTGATGGGGTAGACATAGAGAGGATGTTTCCTCTTGTGGGGCAATCTAGAATGAGAGACCATAGTTTTAGGACAAAACATAGTTGATTTAAAACAAAGATGAGAAGAAATTATTTCTTTCAAAGGGTCGTGAATCTGTGGAATTCACTACCCTAGAGCATGGTGAATGCCAGGACATTGAGTATATTTGAGGAGGAGATAGACAGATTTTTAATTAATGATGGCTTGAAGGGTTATAAGAACAGGCAGGAAAGTGGAGTTGAGGCTGTGGCGAGATCAGCCATGATTGTATTGAATGGCAGAGCAGGCCACAGAATACCTACTCCTGCTCCTAGTTCTTATGTTCTTAGTTTTTCCTAAGTTCCAGAGAGAAGCTCTGGTCACACATATGAGTGGTCATGTGCAGAGCTCTCTTCTTGAGCAAACAATTTAAGTAAACTATCCCAGGCAAACATTTATTCTACAGCTAAACACAATCATGAGTTACACAATGGCCTTGATTTATCAACACCTATGTTTTTGTTAAAATAATAAAAGAATTTTGTTAATAAACAAGGATTACTGACTGGTTTTCAGAACTGAAACTGGAGGGTCGCGTTTCTAGAAATAATTTTTCTCCTGAGCACTAAGGTATAAAATGAATACTTTAATCACATCCAATGGTTTCCTCTTGTGGTCAGATCACCAGGCAAAGACCACAAACTTTGATGAAAGGTAGTACCAAAAAGCTGCCACACATCCCATAAGTAGCCAGAAAAAGTGAAACTTCCTAGGAAACAAGAGTAGTTCATCCTTGCAGTTTTTTCCAACTGACTTCACAAATACATTTTCTTAAACCAATGTTAAGTTTACTCTTGGAATGGACAAAGAATAATTTCATTCTGGTTCTCAAACAGGATTCCACCAGAAACGTTCATCAGTTTTACTCCTTCAGGCGCTGACTACCGCATTGCGCATTTTCTTTTAAATGGTTGTTTTTACTCTTTCCTGCCTTGTTATATTTCATAATCATTTTCAGACACACAACAAAGCAACAGTCACAAATCAGCAATCTGGAGTAATATGGGGGAATTAGCGTTGAATGTTATGTTTGTATTTTACTATCCATTATGATCGGTGAAGTGAGAGAATGAATATACTGTTTTTGACCAGTGGAAAATTACTCTAAAATAATTAATGTCAGAAAACAAATGGGATCTTTTACCCTCGTAACTTTTACCACCATTACGTTGGGCGGCTCGGTGGTACAGTGATTAGCACTGCTGCCTCATAGCGCCGGGGACCCCGGTTTGATTCCCGACTGAGGTCACTGTCTCTGGAGTCTGCACGTTCTCCCCTTATCTGCGTGGCTCTCCTCTGGCTGCTCCGGTTTTCTCCCACTGACCAAAAGACATGCTGATTAGATACATTCGCCATGCTAAATTGTCTATGTACCCGAACACGCGACTAGGGGATTTTCAACAGTAACTTCACTGTAGTGTTAATGTAAGCCTACTTGTGACAATAATAAATAAACTTTAAACCTTGTATTTAACCTCCCCCTTACCCCCAATACAATTTTCGCCCCACTGATATTGCTCATGATTACTCAAACTGTGTATTGGAAGCACTTCATTTTCTTACACTCTACTGGGTTCAGAGGCATATGTTAAAATGATTTGAGGCTTGTGCTATAATTTCACCTAGATCCACATCTGGCACAAGATTCACATCTGTTTCAACGCCAGGACTAGAAGACTTTTCATGCGAGTCTGCGCTGTAGCAACAAAGAACAACAAGCTGCTCACAGAATGCGTTTATAAACATGTTGTACCTCAGAGATACCTCACTCAAAGGGTGGTGAATCTCTGGAATTCTCTGCCCGTTGAAGTGGTGGAGGCTACCTCGCTAAATATTTTTAAGACGCGGGTTGATGGGTTTTTGATGAGAGGGGATTAAGGGTTATGGGGAGAGGGCGGGAATGTGGAACTGAGCCACGACAGATCAGCCATGATCTTATTGAATGGCGGGGCAGGCTCGAAGGGCTAGATGGCCTACTCCTGCTCCTATTTCTTATGTTCTTATATTGCTGTGGTTTTGGCATAGCCTGATGAAGCCTATTACAGAAGTCACAATGTTACTGCTGTAGAAGAACAAAAGACAGGGCTCCGTTGGGTGGTGAAATGACAACTGTTTTCATGGGAAGGGGCCAGCTTGCAACTATTCTGTGGTTGAGTATGTTTGGTGCTTTACAGGCAAATTTTGCAGAGAAATAGAACATTGCCCAAGAACAATCTTTCTTAGATTAGGGATTCAATAGGCCACATACAAATGATCAGAATTAGAATCAGAACTTCGATCAATTTGTACCAACTTTGCAGTGAAATCAAGCAACAGAGTTAGTTCTGAGAGGGTTCAATTTATCTGCACATTCAGCATTTTTGAGAAATGGCAGCCTGTATTACTTCTTGCCTCACATGGGGATAACCTCATGTTGATTAACTTTCCCACAGAATTACTTTCTAATACCACATGCTTCAAGTCCACAATCCACGTGTTTAAATGTCAGAAAACTGAAGAATTGGGCACAAGCCCAAGATTAGCTGATATATTTCCATAAAAAGGCTCCTAATTGCAGAATACTTCATTAGCAGAAAGATTATGAAACACATTTTAATTCATTCCTGTTGACCAGAAGCATTCCAGTCGATATGAACGGATTCACGTGAAAGCCACCAATACAAATGAACACTGCAGTCCTCAAACTGAAATTTCTTTCAAAGGACTTGCTGCCAAAAAATCTTCAGCATTTTGTAACCATGTGATCTGTCAATTAGTAAAAAGTCTGACAACACCAGGTTTTAGTCCAACCTATTTATTTGATAATATTCTCACAAGCTTTCGAGGGGTTACCCTCTTCGTCATTCACCTGACGAAGAGGGTAACCCCTCGAAAGCTTGTGAGAATATTATCAAATAAATAGGTTGGACTAAAACCTGGTGTTGTCAGACTTTTTACTGTGTTTACGCCAGTCCAACGCCGGCATACCCACATCATTTGTCAATTAACCACACACACAGTTTGATGATAAAATTATGACAGGAAAAAATTGGACCACTTACCAATATCACCGAAAAGGTCAGTATGATAAGTCACTTTGCTTACCCTTTATTTCCTGATGGAAGAAATTTAACCACAAGTGCCAAAAGAAACACAAAAAGCAGCTCCCTGTACATTTCATGATAACATTGTTCCATTCTGCTCAGATTTTTAATATGTAAACACCATAAACAAAGCAAAATACTTTTCATGTTGTAAAATTCTGTGAAACTAACTGCAGATGACAAGAATTATCCACTGGGAGAAAAATTACCATTAGCCAACAACAGCTGATCTCAAGACTTGTACTGTGTTGTAAGCAAGGTTAAATCTTTCTGCACATTTTCCCAGTTCACATAAATGCTTTGAAATGAATGAAATATGAGGTCGATTAAGAGACTCTTCACATAATGGAGAGAGATGGCATCTTGAAGGAACAGTGACACAAAGACTTTCTACCTTGCATGTCAGATGCTCCTGCTTATAATCAGGGCTCAGTTGCAGTGGAATTGAATATAGACAGATTTGTACAGGACTGGCATATTGTGACATTGGTTATCTCTGTTTGAACAGTTTGAGGATGGAGTGATTGTCACAAATATTTCCTTTCCACAGAGATTCTGTTGAATCTATCATTTTGCTCACCATTAAAAGTCACAACTAAAAAGATTTATGAAGATATGTAGACCAATTCGAACAAACAATTCTGAGTCACTTCTTGCAGTATACCCAGTCCCTAGCCTGCTCTTGTAGGCATGCTGTTGAAATGTCAAGATCCAACAAATAGTGATGAGGTAAATCATGACTTGATCTACCAACTGTAACTTGTTTTGCTTTCACACAGTGCTGACCCTTGTTCTGTTATTAACACTTTCTGTTCCCTTGCCTTTTTCCCCATCATTAGCACCTATTTTAGTCTTTAACACTTCCATTAACATTCCCTTTGGCTTGTGTTCATGACATCTTTCCGAATCTCACTTCAGCTCCCACCTACCCCTGATCTTTTCTTCTCTGCCTTCTCCGCAGTATCACACATCTGCCCCTCTTTCGCTCTGAAGTAATCATACGGACTTGAAACATTAACTCTGTTTTCTCTTCATAGATGCTGCCAGACTTTTGCCGAATCTTTCCAGCATTTTCTGTTTTTATTTTAGATTTCCAGCATCCACTGTTTTTTGCTTTTACAGAATGAGCCCATTTGGCCCATTGTGTTGGTGCCAGCTTTTTGAAAGAGATCTCTAATTAGTCCCATTCCCCCACTTTCTCCCAAAAGTAGTTCCTTCCTGTTCAATTGCATTTGAATCTTTCACCACCTTTCAGGCAGCGTGTTCCTTTCAAGTATTTCCTTACCTTGGAATGTTATGTGAATCCTAACTCATTGGAGCTACTGAATAATTTGTTTTATTGGGACCCTTCTTTGGAGCTATGAAATTGTTCATCTCATGCCAATAGCTTTCTTGCACACATGGTGTAGGCAACAAAGAACAAAGAAAATTACAGCACAGGAACAGGCCCTATGGCCCTCCTAGCCTGCACTGACCATGCTGCCTGACTTAACTAAAACCCCCTACACTTCCAGTGGCCATATCCCACTATTCCCATCTCATTCATGTACTTATCAAGATGCCCCTTAAAAGGCACTACCGTATCTGTTTCCACTATCTACCCCGGCACTGAGTTCCAGGCATCCACGACTTTCTGTGAAAAAAAATCTGTCTCGTCCACCTATTTTAAAACTTGCCCCTCGCACCTTAAACCTATGCCCCCCAGTAATTAGCTCTTCCACCCTGGGAAAAAGCTTCTGACAATTCACTCTGTCCATGCCTCTCATAATCTTAGAGACTTCTATCAGTTCTCCCCTCAATCTCTGTCACTCCAGTGAGAACAAGGCTAAAGCAAAATCTAGGCTTTGTCCAAAACCAATGCTGCTGCTAAATGAAGAGAAAAAGGTTCATGAATCAAGGGTGGGCACAGAAAGAAGCCTCACAACACCAGGCCAAAGTCCAACAGGCTTATTTGGAATCACAAGCTTTCGGACTGCTGCTCCTTCACCACCTAATGAAGGAGCAGCACTCCGAAATCTCGTGATTCCAAATAAACCTGTTGGACTTTAACATTGTTTTGTGAGACTTCTTACCAAGTGCAACTAAACTGACCCAAGTTTGGCAAGGTACATCACATTCATTTCCATTGGTCAGCTTCAATTGCAATTGGAAATTTATCAATTTAAGGGATTTACATTAATATAATAGTAATTAAAAAATAAAGTAGTACTCAAGGGCCAATGGAAAATTCACTTTCTATTGACAAACCATTGGCTTTGTTATATTTTGCATGAAGAACACCTTAGCTGGGATTTTTCACTCCTGTTTACAATGGGTGGATGTGACGGTGGGAGCAGAAAATATCATGAAAGTGAGTGCAGCGTTGAATAGGGAAAGGGTCATGCCCAGGACTGCCTCTTGGCACTGCCCCCAGAACTACCCTGTGGCATTGTCTCAGCAGTGTTGGTGGGGGGGGGGGGGGGGGTGCAGTGTCAGTGAACTCTTTTGTGCTGAAGTGGCCATTAAAAATGGCAGCCCAATCCTCAAATGTCTAAGTTGCTGGTGGGGCAGGCAAATTAGAGGCCGCCCTGCCAGTGATGTGTGTGGGACCTGCCTCCAAGTTTTTTCTTCAAAGTCTGGAACTCTACTGTGGACAAAGTGTCACTGCTGTCGGGTTCACCATGGCTTTCCTGTTGTCCGCCATCAGTCTTGGCCAGTTGCTGGGAAAATCTCGTCCCTTATTTTTCGACATCAAATTAAGAAACAATGACACGTCTGGTCATTTCAATCTATTTGAAATAATTGGAGAATAATTTCTTTTACCCCAGGAATTCATATTAGGCTGTGTGCTGAAGCCTGCACATTATTTAGAAGTCAGTGCCCCCTCACCATAGAGAATACTGGCAGCACATCAAACCTAATTATGAAAGAAGTCTTGAAGCTTTGAATTTGCCATTGAAAAATTACCAACTAAATTGAACAAGGCAGGGTTATGCATGGAAATTGCAACAGTGAGCAGTCACAAAGGTACTTGACTGTAGCAAGCAATGCTACATTCAGCAAAATAGATTCTGTATCTCTGAGTTGGTTTTGTATTATTTAGGTGTTTAGGCCAGTTATTGCACATATACTTGTTTTTTTGGGGGGGTGGGGGAGGTGAGGAAAATGGTATCTGAATGAAAGAAGAGCCTGCCAATTTTATTGTGGTCTTGTAGGAGTGAGGTGTCAAGTGATAGGGCAAGCAATATATCGTTTTTATTAGAGGTGTGAGTTCAAAATAGTCTCCTGGGAGGATCGTTTATTCACTTCAAAGGGATGTGATGACATTTACACCTTTACAGTTCTGCCATTAACTTGTCTGGATGTTAATTATTGAGTGCACAATAATGGAGGCAAAACCGACCAGTTTATTTTACCTTCAGCCACTTTCAAGAGGAGTTTGTGCTGTTTGGAATAAAGGCACTTTCACTCTTAGCATTCCTCTATTTCAGATATGGGACAACAACGATTGTGTGCTGTCTCCTCACATTGTTGCACAGCATGATTCAACAGTCAGGTTGAGAGCTGGATTTTGCAATGGAAATGCAGTGACCAACGTACAGACGCCACTTTTTCCACAAAGCGAACCAGAGGGAGAGTTGCCCCTTATATACCCTGCCCAACATTCATTGAAATAGGCAGTGTATGTAAAGAGGCAGCCAATACAGTATAGCCCAAGACAAATTTATACCTGTAAAAGTTTATATCAAATGATTTCAAATAAACCAGTTGGACATTAACCTGGTGTTGTTAGACTTCTTACTGTGCCCACCCTAGTCAAATGCTGGCATCTCCACCTCATCTCTATTGTCCAGCTAAGATTGAGAATTCAGAAATGGGGAGTGAGACAATCACTTGAAACTGGAATGGACTGCCTACAACTTGCCATGAAATGTATTTATTAATTGTAGTCTCATAATTGTATGCATCTTATGGCAAAAGAGCAGACTTTTAAGAAACACGCCTCTGTCTCCCTCAATAGTTCAGATGATCAAGTGTACTGTGGAACACCAAAGACCAAGCAAATTCCAAATTTAATCACTGAGGAATGGTAAGTTAACCGATCAAAGCTGGGATGCCAATAAGCATGATTCTGAGCTTTAGCACCTTTGATGAGTGAGAGATCAATGAATGTTGTCAAGTGAGGGCAAGATTAGAATTGGCTGTAAGTAGCTAATAAAACATTGCTGGGCCAACATGAAGTATGGCTGCTATTGCTTCTATTTAACTTCTGCTATTTTATGTCAATTTCCTTCTACTTTTCAGTAGGCCAGGAATATCCACATAATGAGCCCAAAAGTCATTTGTTGACTGCAAACCCTAGCAATGGGACTCAGAAAGGCCAGGCAAATTAATCTTTACGCCTGTACATCATTCAGTTTTGTTAAGATTGCCCAATTTGAACTGTGGGCCATGGTGTTCGGAAAACACTGTTCTAAGCACAGCAACCTCATTGATGGATAAATCCTAAATCAGAAGACCAAAATCTGTATCTATCAGCATTTTGAAATATATGCAGATTTATGGCAAATGGTGACTACTTATGAAGTTTAATTATAAAAGTACTCAGTAGGCACAATGAAGTCTATAGAGATATAAATCTTGGGCACTCTGATGTTTTGCCATCTATCCTCTTGAACAGGAATCTCAAAGGTCTCCAGTGACAAATCAGACTTGTGTCATAAAATGAATAAGTACCTGTCTGCTCAGCAGAACGTGATCTCTGGCCACGACTGAGAAAGGAACAGGGAACTCTCCTGATGTAGTGCATATTACTCTGGCCTCAATCAACACCACCTTAAACAGACTGTTGATTCATTGCATTGCTGTTTGTGCATGTCAAATGGCTGCCAACTTCCCTACATGACAACGGTCATTAGCTGAAATCTTGCTGGTGTTTGCGCCGGCGGAATCTTACAGACCTGCCGACTGCGCAATCCTGCCACGGGTTTCCCAGCAGCAACGGGTGTGTTCAATGGGAAATTCCATTGATAACGGTGGGACCATAGGATCAGGCAGACAAGAAACAGCTCACTGCCTCCTGCCGCAGCTAAACATGACATGGAGGGGGAGAAAATATTGCCCATTGTATTTTAAGGTAATTAATTCTAAGTGAGTTATTTCTGAGATTTGGAGAGACAATAAAGTATTTTTTTAAATGCGAGTATCATTGTTACTTTGATGCAAAAGAAAAATTATGCAAGAGGTCAGTGTGATTTGCATCCCTATAATATCATGCACAAGTACCATGACAACACTTTTGTTATGCTATGATGTTTGCCTTGTACAAACGCATAATGACTGAGTCATGTGCCTCCAGACAGAGAAAGTGCACCCTGCAGCAGCTTAGAAGGCAAAAATGTGTTTTTTTCCTCTTTAAAAGCACTAAAATTACATTCTGTAAAGGACTTGTACCATCAAGAGTTTTTGAGACCCACAGATTTTTTTCTGAAAAATGTCAGGATTTAAGGGAACAGAACCATTCATGCAAATATATTTTTTAAACCTGCTGAAAAAGGTCCACAGTACTCGAGCTTATTACTATTTTTTATTAATGTAGTGAATACCTTGCTTCTATCATGTGAGAAACAGACTTGCCATTGCGTGCACTTTTCTGATGCTAATTTACAAAATGTAAGTGACACCTTCTCCCTGCACATTGTGAAACCTTCACCTCAGGCGGGTAACCATGCGGACACCACAGTTCCCAGAAAGCTGATACGGGAATCATTTTGTGAGATGACAGTCTCAAAGAGCAAGGCTGGAAGATAACAGATCCTGTGAAGAGCAGGACATCTTCACAGCTGCAAAATGCTCTGATCGGCTTACACACTGATATTTTTCTTTTCAACGAGCTTTGAAAGATCAAACTGACAATTTAGATTAATGGCAACTACAACTGTGCCTACAGCACACAGATGTAATTTTACAGGGTTTTCAAGGACATTGTGAAGAAGAGCGGCTTCTACAAAGTGAACAGATTCCCATCCACGCAGTTTGCCGTGAGGTAATCGGGGGAGGTATTTTCCTTCCATATAAACTCATGAGGCTCAAAAGGTTGCCTGGATGTGCTCATCTCAATCTCTGTATTGTTGCTTGACTCCTGTCACTGCTTTGTTATGTCCCCCCCTTTACTCCCCTATGTGAAGAGCAATCTGCCCCAGAGATGACACCAGGAGGCACATGAGAACAACTCAAGGTGAAAGGCTTGCCAACTCTTCCATCTTTGAAAGGGGGGAAAAGAGTGATTAGCTCTCGCTTCACTTCCAATGGTTTTATGACAGAAACATGTAGAAACAGTTATATTGCAGATTTCACCAAACAATTTTTTATAAAAGATGAGAACATTGTTTTCGTTATTTATGACCTGGGATACAATAGGCATGGATAATTAAGGATTAATTTTGCTGCCTGTTCTGCCATCAAAATGGGCAAGAGACTCCAAATTCATGAATGCTTTATTGAGTAGGGGTAGCATGAGAACATAGCAGTTCTGCACAGCAGCACTCTTGGGCTTTTTACTCTTGCCACAATAGATATACAGAGGGCAGCTACTTGGATATGCAAATCTTTGTGAATGTCTTCCTTGCATTGCAAGTCCTTCATGATTCATTTGATATTAATATTGTAACCGTATCAAGGTCTTCTTTTACTTCACTGAATTGACCCAGTTCAATTAAAAAACTTTGGCTTGCATCATTACCAAGCAAACATCTTTTACAAAATCACTGTGTACTTAGTAGGAAAGATTAATGGGAATGAAGCACCACTGCGTTCTACCTATTTTTGTTGTGTATGCCCTCTACCTCCCCAAGCTGAACAGTACAAATTTGAATAAAATTCTGTGCATTTAGGGTGGGCATTGCAATCCACTCAAAAGCTTCACAGTAAAGCTAATTCTTCCTGTTAACATGTCTGCTTCCAATTGTTGTAACGTACTTTACATTAATGCTCCCTCGGGTACAGTGACTTTCTGTAATAGAAGCATGCATCACATTAGTGTTCCTATCCAGTTTGACACTGTTTTTGATAAGCGAGGGGATTAAGGGTTATGGGGAGAGGGCGGGAATGTGGAACTGAGACACGACAGATCAGCCATGATCTTATTGAATGGCGGGGCAGGCTTGAAGGGCTGGATGGCCTACTCCTGCTCCTATTTCTTATATTCTTATGAAAGGGAAGTCTCAAGTTCTGCACGTTGTGAATAGGACTTCATTGCACAGTGTGCCCATTTTCTGAACTTTTGGAATTACCACCTCATGATTGGCTATGATTTAATTCTTTCATTTGTAAATCCATACAAAAACTAAGATCATAGAAGCCCTACAGTGTATAAGGAGACCATTTGGCCCATTGACTCTTACCCAGGCTTCGCTTGTAACTCCATGAAATTGCCCCACTAATCCCCCAATTTATATTTCTTGGGAAACTAAGGGGCAATTGAGCATAGCCAATCAACCTAACCTGCACATTTTTGGGCTGTGGGAGGAACCAGAGTACCCGGAAGAAATCCACGCAGACACGGGGAGGACGTGCAAGCTCACAGAGACCCAAGGCCAGAACTGAACCCAGGTCCCTGGCGCTATGAGGCAGCAGTGCTAACCATTTTGTACTAATCTGACACTGTGATATACAAAATTGTATTTTTCTACCTGCCATAACTGAAAATTACCTTTATGCACTTGCCAGCATTCATATTTTCTTTTGTTCTCTAATTGTGGATAATTTTTATTTACTCTCTTATAAGTAAAGCGATTTCACTGACTTCACGTCGACGTTGACGAGAATACCATTTTAAAAAAATCATTCTGTATAGATTAGATTTCCAACATTTTCAGTTTTAATTTATCTCCCATTATGTAAATCTGCTACATGGTTTCTTTTGTGCGCTCACTGACTTCAGCGAAGGCTGACAATTGACTACGGTGCTTCACCTCAGTACCCTGCAATAAGAGGGACTGAGGTGATAAGAAGCAGGAGAATGATCAGCAAGCTTCAGCCCTGACTGCTATCCAGTGATTTCCTGTTAGGGGACATGTACATGGGTGCACATATTCATATACAGATATATGATCTGATTCAATTGTTCTTAAAATAGTTCCTGTTGGCCAGCTGCATCAGATTCAGCTTCAAGTTCCTTTAAGGCAAGATTCCTTCTTCTGCAGGAAGAAAGCTGTTTTTCACTTTTGTTTCTCAATATTACCAGAAAATTGTTCTTAACAAAGGAAAATGTAATCAGGCAAAACTTTTTACCAAACTGAAGAAGGAAATATTGAGAATGGTCATCTAAAGATGGGTTTAAATGAAGGCCTTGAAGAGAGGTGGATGGGTTAAGGATGGATTTCCAGAACTTGGGATCAGGATGACTGAAGGCAATGATGCAGTGATGGGAATAGAATACATATATATGGTCTACTCCTGTTCCTATTTCTTATGGTCTTAAATTGCCATAGTTGGAGAGGCACAGAATACTTAAAGGAATGCAAGCTGCAGGAGGTTACAGAAATTGAGAGCATTAAACAAGAGGATGAGCAAGATAGTTTTGAGTTGGGGGGGGGGGGGGGTGGACTGGAAATCCACATAAGTCAGTGCATATTGAGGTGATGACTGAGTCGAATTTGGGCAATACAGTTTTTGGTGAGCATAAATTTATTGAGATTGAAGGATGGGATGCTAGTCATCATTATAGTTAAATCTGGACTTAACAAAACTAGGGGTTAGAGTTGAACAGCAGTTGGGTTGTGTCGGATGGAGTTGGGCAATGTAACAGAGGTGGAAGTAGGTAATCTTTTGCTCTTCCATATTTTCACCTCTCTCAATTTCACCTCTTTTCTTTTCGCACCTTGTTACAGTGCTCCCTTCCCTCACTTCACTTATTTTACTCTCCTGTTATTTTTCACTTGCCGTTTCTCTTACCTTATTCCAACTTTTACAGATTTATCTTATGCCCCACAATTCTGCAACTGCTGCCGGGGAGATGACAGCGATCAACACAGGGAGACTAAAGGAGTTGGACAAGACCCTCAATTAGCAACAACTGAAGTAAAAATTGATAAAACATGGTAAAAGTATGATTGGCCTTTCCTTAACAATCCATTGGGTCAATGGTTGCATCAGTGAATGGGCTTTGCAGAGATTCCACCTCCTCCCAATGAGAGAACATTCTGCCAATACTTGCTGCCCTTTAAGAAAAGTTACCTCACAAAGATATTGGAGCTCATTTGTGAAATACATGCAAGGAATCGAAAGCTTTAGCAAAACGGGGTAGAAAATTGACAATAAGCAGTATTGCGAGACTGTGGAAATGTCTGGGTGACAACATTACTCATGTCTGTGCTTACCGGGTATAAATATGCCTTGTTTCCATCACACACTCTGACAGGAGGGACATTTACAAACATCCCAAAGATTTAAAACTGTGCAATGTACATGAAATACTCCACAAAATGTTAACTTCAACAGCAGTGTGGTAACCAGATATTACCAGATCATAATTCAGTCATACGTGCAATAAACCCCACTAATTCAGGGTGCAGTGTCTGTGCATGTGGTTTCTGTTTTTGGGTTTTATCAATTATTTGGTTGATAAGACTTGATTCATAATGGGTCCCTGGTGGCCGATGTTTCATTTAGAAAGTTTGAAGGGATACAATACTATAAAGCAGTCTTGCTGCTACACATATCAATCTTCAGTGGAAATAGAAGTTTGTGCTTTTCTTGGAAAATTCCAGCTGTCAGTCCCGAGGCCTGGATATCATCAAGGAATCTTGGAAAGATTTCACATCAACAAGATGCAGCTATTCATGCCTTGGGCATGGGTTCCAAATAGATATAAGCAATTAAAACTTGGCACATCTTTGTCATTGCCACTAATCTGTCGTTAGAAATTGTAGTGACAGATGGCTTGGTGAATTTATTAAACATTTGACAATATTTGTATTGTCTAAATCTAAATCCCAAGTAGACTATAAATTGAGGTTTAGGTTTTGTACACTATTTCGAAATGCTAGGCCATACTCCCTCTCCTTCACTTCCCAATTCCCACACATGGATTAAAACATGACAAACGTAATTCTTTACCCCCATCCTTCTGTGCCATTAATATCTCTAGGACTCCATTCAATGAAAATTCCTCCTGCCGTTCCTTTCCACAACACTTGAACTGCTATACATTTATCTTTTTAAGGCAGACTGGAGAAACACCAACCTTGTTTCAAATACACACTGCCAAAAAACAAAATGATGTGACATTCTTCCTATTAATCGGTTAAATGATTGATAATGGATGTTATCATTGCATATGCATTCCTAACGTAAGTCAGAAAATTGTTGAGGTTCACTAATACTTGTAAAAGAAATACCATAGTTGTTTACATTAGCTACTAATGTCACATTTCACTGAACAGGATCATTAATGTCACTTTTCACTAAATAGAATTACTAATGTCACTTTTGAGATGTTCCAAAAACATCTCAAGTCAAAAATCTGTTTACACTCAAAAATATTTTCAGCAGAACACTAATATGATGGTTAGGGAGAACCTATGGATGTTGTCTATATATATAAAATATATATGGGATGCCAAAAAGTTCCACATAAAATATTATTAGTAAGTTAACAAAAATAAAAGTACATGGAAAAATGGAAGTAGCTTTCTTACAATTGGTTAGTGGGTAGAAGAGAGACAATGCGGGATGAGCAGTTTGCTCTCTGCTTGACAGAATGTGTCAAGTGGTGTTATCTAGGAATCTGTATTGAGGCCTTCACCATATATACTAATGATCTGTATGGTGGAAAAAGCATTAAATGTCCACATTTGCAGTTGACACTTAGTTAGAAGGCTTGGTGCAGTCTGTGTGAATGAATTTACAAAGGTTCATCATCTAAATTACTGGGTGAAACCATAGCAAATGCAAGGTCAAAGTGGAGAAGCACAAGGTTATCCACTTCAGATCTGAAAAAGATGAACTGGAATATTTTCTTAATAGTCAGAGACTAGGAGCCCTGGTGAAGTAAGGGGATTTAAGTGCCCATTCACACAAATCACTAAAAGTTAGAGCACAGATAGAAAATGGAATCATTAGGATCTTTATCTAAATGTAGCAGTGATGCATCAGGCTGTGTAGAGCCATGATTAGGCCCTAATTGGAATCTGGTGTTCAGTTTGGGGTACAAAACCTTAGCAATGATCTACTGGAGGGGTTTATGCACAGATTCAGCAAAATTATACCAAAATTTGAAGGAATAAATTATAAGGACAGATTGTGTAGCTTTTGCTTGTATTCCCTTGAGTTAAGAATGCTGAAGAATGAACAAATCAAAGTGTTTAAAATTATAAAGGGGTTTGGTAAGTCAAATAAAGAGGAGTTATTTGCTCTGATGGACAGAATGAAAGCAGATTAGAGGTAGTCAAGTTACAAGTTAAAAAAGGAAGTGCCTTTTCACAGAAAAGTTGGAGAAATCTGGAACCAAATTTCTAAAAGGTCAGGGTTTCAATGGAAGTGCAAATTAAGGCAGATAAATGGAGTTGCGATATAATGAGCCATAGTCTAATTGAAAGACAGAATAGATGCTGAATGGCCTAGCCCAGTTCCTATATTATTTTCCAAAAGCATCATTAACCCACAGTAAAAATATAATGATATCTTGTAACACAAGTCACCAAAGGAAAGTGAACCTGAGTCAAAGGTCTAATTTATGTCCCATATTTATTTCAAAATAAAATCTAGTTATAAATTGCTCCGAATTCAGTTTCCCTTACAGGATCTAGGAATCAGTTATTGCTCCTGCATCCCAACTATCTTGTCTTTATCTTCCTTTTCCAGGCATAAAAATGTTCTCTTCTTTCTACAAATGCTAATATTTGATATTTGTTGAGTGTATCTCTCCCGCATACATGCACGTACGCACGAACACACACACTCACATTACTCAAGTTAATTGACTATATTCTAAATTCAGAGTGTTAAAACTAATTGGACGCTTTTATTCTGCACAAATTTCCTTCGAATATTAAGGTTGTTAGATTAACATGACAGATTTGTGAGGTGTAACTGCATTAAAATCAAATCCTTGGATGTTATAGCACAGGGACATTGTATTTGGTACATGACATCAGTTGTGGAGTTTTACATATGAACATGCAAAATCGGAGCAGAGGTAGGCCATTCGCCCCCAAGCCTGCTCCACCATTCAATTTCAGGACAAATGCCTTTGTGGCATTACACCTGTTCTATTTTTTTTAAATAGCCTTTTAAGACATGTTCATAAGAACATAAGAAATAGGAGCAGGAGTAGGCCATCTAGCCCTTCGAGCCTGCCCCGCCATTCAATAAGATCATGGCTGATCTGTTGTGGCTCAGTTCCACTTTCCCGCCCTCTCCCCATAACCCTTAATCCCCTCTCTTATCAAGAACCCATCAACCCGCTTCTTAAAAATATTTAGCGAGGTAGCCTCCACCACTTCAACGGGCAGAGAATTCCAGAGATTCACCACCCTTTGAGTGAAGAAGTTCCTCCTCAACTCCGTTCTAAACCGCCTCCCCTTTATCTTGAGGCTGTGCCCCCTAGTCCTACTGTCTTTTTTGAGCGGGAAGAGTCTCTCCACCTCTATCCTATCCATCCCATTCATCATCTTATACGTCTCAATGAGATCTCCCCTCATTCTTCTAAACTCTAACGAGTACAAGCCTAGTTTATTCAGCCTCTCCTCATAGCTCAATCCCCTCAACTCCGGTATCAGCCTAGTAAACCTCCTCTGCACTCCCTCCAGGGCCAAAATATCCTTGCGCAGGTGCGGCGCCCAAAACTGCACACAGTACTCCAGCTGCGGCCTCACCAATGCCCTATACAGCTGCAGCAAGACCTCCCTACTTTTATATTCAATCCCCCTCGCTATGAAGGCCAGCATCCCATTCGCCTTCCTGACCACCTGCTGCACCTGCAAGCTGGGTTTTTGCGACTCATGCACAAGGACCCCGAGGTCCCTCTGCACCGTCGCCTGCTGCAGTTTTTCGCCTCGTAAGTAATAGTCCTTCCTACCATTCTTCCTACCAAAGTGGACCACCTCACACTTGCCAACATTAAATTCCATTTGCCATTTCCTGGCCCATTCGCCCAGCCTATCTAGATCCTTCTGCAGACTCTCCACACCCTCCACACAATTTGCCTTTCCCCCAATCTTAGTGTCATCAGCAAATTTCGACACCCTGCACTCGGTTCCCTCCTCCAGATCATCTATATAAATGGTAAATAGCTGAGGCCCCAGCACCGACCCCTGGGGCACCCCACTAGTCACCAACCGCCAATCCGAACAGCACCCATTGACCCCCACTCTCTGCCTCCTATTTGACAACCAATCCTCTATCCACGCTAACACCCTACCCCCAACTCCATGTCCCCTGACCTTCTGCAATAACCTCTTGTGAGGTACCTTGTCAAACGCCTTCTGAAAATCCAGAAAGACCACATCCACCGGCTCTCCTCTATCCACTGCCCTAGACACATCCTCATAGAACTCCAGTAAATTTGTCAGACACGACTTCCCTTTAATGAAACTGTGTTGCGTCCGCCCTATCAAGCAATTCCCTTCAAGATGCCTCGCAATTTCCTCCTTAATGACGGATTCTAACATTTTACCTACCCGTTCCACAATATTAATGTAGGATTTCTATTTGCGCTTCTAATTCCACATCCCATCTATTCGCGATAACATTTAATTCCCTTACTCAACAAGAATCTATCCAGCTTAGCCTTAAGAATATTTAGTGACCCTGCTGAGGCAGAGTTTCAAAGTCACACAACCCCCAGAGAGAAAAGATCCTCTTAATCTCTATTTTAAAAGAGTGACACCTAATTTTAGAACAGTGCTCTCTAGAGTTCTGGTCTCACCCACAAGAGGAAACATCCCTCCTGTCTCCACCTTGTCAAGACCATTCAGGATCTTACCTACTTGAATCAAATCATCCCTCACTCTTGTAAATTTCAACGGAAACAAGCCCAATCTGTCCAACCTATCCTAATAAGACAACCCCTTGTTCCTGATATCAATCTAGTAAACCTCTTCTGAATTGCCTCCAAATAAGGCAATTCTTAAATAAGGAGACCAAAGTTGCACACAGTATTCAAGATGTGGTCTCATCAATGTCCCGTATAACTGAAGCATAACATTTTTACTTTTTTGCTCAATTCCTCTCAGGTAATAGTCCAGAAATGATTACCCTTGAGGTTCTGTTCTGCAATTTGGTGCCCAGCTCCTCATACCACCTAAGCAGAATCTCTTTCCTAGCCTTGACTATGTTGTTGGTAGCTACGTAGACCACAACAAGTGAATTCCCTCTCTCCCACTACAAATTTTTCTCCAGCCCTGAGCAGACATCAGCATAGCAGCATGGTGGCACGTTGGTTAGCACTGCTGATTTACAGCACCAGGGACCTGGGTTCAATTTCGGCCTTGGGGCACCGTCTGTGTGGAGTTTGCACATTCTCCCCGTGTCTGCATGAGTTTCTTCCAGGGGCTCCGGTTTCCTTCCACATTCCAAAGATGTGCGAATTAGGTTGATTGGCCATGTTAAATTGACCCTTAGTGTCAGGGAGATTAGCAGGGTAAATACATGGTGTTACAGGGATAGGGTCTGGGTAGAATTGCTATCGGTGCAGACTCGATGGTAGAATGGCCTCCTTCTGCACTGTAGGGATTCTATTTCATTCTATTCTATAGCTGCCTGGACTCTTGCTCTCTGCTACAGAGAAGAGTGCTGATTTCTCTTAGAATACTATTACTACATTCCTTTTTGTGCCCCCACCCCCACTTGAATGGCTTTCTGTGCCATGGTGCCATGCCAATCAGCTCATCCACCCTGCTGCCATCACACTCATCTAAATAAGCTAAAAGGACCTCTGGACTGTCGACAGGGCTGTCTGTTCTAATCCCTATATGCTGTGTGCTTCCTGTACTATTTGTTGAAATAAAGATAATGTTCTATTGATTTTGTACTTCATACTTGTATTGCATATTTCAATTCTGTAGGCATAGAGGAGAGGAAACATAAATTTCCTCAATTGTTATGGATTCATCTTTGTTCAGCATTTAACATTATGAAAACATTATCTTTGGTTTAAGCAAGAAAGAAACACACATTGATGTAACAATTTCAGAGTGAACCAAAGATCTTTACAACCAATGAAGTACTTTGGAGATGTTGTAACTGTTGTATTGGAGGAAACACAGCAGTAAATTTGCGCACAGCAAGTTCTGATGTGATAATGATCAGACAATCTGATGGCTAAATATTTTCCACTACTCAAGAGAATGTTTCCCTTGCTTTCATTAAGACAGTGCCACACGATCTTTCACATGCAGTTGAGAGAGATGAGATTTCAGTTTTATGTCTCACTTGAAAGACAGGGCCTCTGTCAGTACAGCTCACTGTCAGTCAACAATAAAGATTAGGTATCATCAGTAGATGGCAGGGGAACAGTAGCATGTGGGTGCAAAATAAAAATAAATATATATAGCGGTATAAATTTTTAAAAATTCATTCATGGGACATGGGTATCGCTGGTTGCCTAGCATTTATTGCCCATCCTTAGTTGTCCTTGAGAAGGTGGTGGTGACCTGCCTTCTTGAATCGCTGCAGTCCACGTGCTCTGGGTTGACCTACAATGGCGGGAGGGAATTCTAGGATTTTGACCCAGTAACCGCAAAGGAATGCTATATATTTCCAAATGTCTGTGCTTTATATGCTCTGTCTGAGGCCAGAACTCTCCATTCACCTGACGAAAGGGCTAACCCTGAAAGCTTGAGAGTCTATTATCAAATAAATCGGTTGGACTAAAACCTGGTGTTGTCAGACTTTTTACTATTAATATATTTCCAAGTCAGGATGGTGAGTAGCTTGGAGGGGAACTTGCAGGTGGTGGTCTTCCCATGTTTCTGCTGCCCCTGTCCTTTCAGATGGAAGTGGTCGTGGGTTTGGAAGGTACTGTCTAAGGATATTTGGTGAATCGCTGCAGTGCATCTTGTAGATAGTACGCACTGCTGTGACTGAGCATCAGTGGTGGAGGGAATAGATGTTTGTAGATGATCAGATGTTCAGATATATATATATATAGTATTTATAAAAGTATACATATAAATATCATCTGCATTTACACCACCTTCCAGCATGATGTGGGCCCATTATTACATCTGAGTAGTTTCATTATTCAGAGTTTTCTTCTCTGAAAAAAGTGATCAGAACTTCAAAAGGATCTTCCAAGACTAGTGGTGGCTTTTCATTTTGATACCTAGTCCCAAAATCTGCCTTTGTGGCATTACACCTGTTCTATTTTTTTTAAATAGCCTTTTAAGACATGTTCCACAATATTAATGTAGGATTGTTGCCTGATCATTTACGAAATTTGGTGAGAAATGATAATGAATCTGAATAGAGGAGATAAAAGGCTTTTTCTGTGACAGATCACACTTAAGTGGTACAATGCCTGCAGACACGTGATTTCACAGCAGGGGCCAACGTTGTGCAAGGCATGGGGCAACTGTCGTTCAGCGTATCCTATTTCAGGAACTGAGCCTGCTTCTCCACTGCGCTGATGCTGACTTTCGCTTAATTGTTCTTGGAGAGGCCAGTGAGATGGGGTATGACAATTGGCCTGTGTTTCTGGGCTTGGGACAATGACAAAGAATAAAAGTCAGACAAGGTTCTCAGTTTTAATTGGCATTCACAGAATCAAAGAATCCTGCTGCTCAGACTGAGACCGTTCGGCCTATTGTGCCTGTGTCAGCTTTTTGAAAGAGCTGTTCCCACTTTCCTGCTTTTTCTACGAAGCCCTGCTGGTAATGTATATAAGTTGTGCTGAGGAAGAACAAGACTAGGTTCTGTGAAGGCCAATAGGCAGTGAAAGCTCACCATCTCATGTGTAGAAAGTAGCTGGCACACATGCAACTCTGTGCACTTCCAGTATGTGTTCAGGATGGGTGTGAAGAATGTGGGAGCAAAGTACAGGCAGTGCTGCTGATGTTCGCCTTTCAGGATATATTAAATAGAGCTCACTCTCTGTTTAATGCATTACAGAGATGCTGAACGCTCCAGTCATCTGCTGTCTATTCTAAGTAACTTTTCTCAAAATGAAATCATTCCAGAGAGGCTGTTGCCATGAGGCTTCATGGATCACAACAGATGGCAGTGAGCTTTGCTCAGGGGGATCTGCTCTGAAGCCCTCCACTCGAGCATGCCACTAACATTCTTCACATGCCTCAGGTCGAAGTTTCACTGTTGTGTGCCCTGTTTCCAAGACAATCTGCCCATATTGAGCTACACTTTGGCCTCTTGTTAAGGTACAATACAATTCTTTGGATGGCATTTTATAGAAATTCCTTCTACAAGAATTTGAACTTTGCTGTCTCCACTCCCACAGCCAAATAAAAATCATCAACAATTAACACACAATAATACAATACATAACATTTTCAAACACCTACTTACATAATTAGAACTTGCTAATTTACTTCATGAGCCTAGAGTTTTGAAAGGGTGTTTCTTGGCTGTTGTCTGCAGATATCTGAACTGGGGCATTGGAACCGATTTTATCAAGTGTAGAAGGAGGAATGCATTTAATGGTGTTCTGTTCTCGACCTGAGAGTTGTTATGGCTACAGACACATCTGAATGGACCAGATTTGTGTGGAAATGACACACACTGTTATTACTGTGCAAATCAGACTGCAACTTGTGGCAAGGTAGAGATATCACGAGAAATGTGAATCACCATAAGTTACTGGCCAATTCGCACCAGTCCCCTGTCAGCTTTGTGAAAATGGTATTGCACACTTAGGTCCCCATAAGTTATTTGAAGTTGCTACACTTCCACAATAAACTCATCACAGAAAGCTAAACTAAGTAATTAGTAGCATAGGAAGTACCATTTTAATGTTGTGATAATTAATAGTGCTACTAATCAGCCTCACTTTCTGAAAAGGATAGAGCTATTGAAATCTTATTCTCCTGGATGTGAATTGCTTTAGGAGATTTAGAAAATGACAAATATCAGAATTTTCCTTTTTGTCTTTTTTCTCTTTTAACCCAATCTTTCTTTATTTCTCTTTTTATACCTGATTTGACATTTAAATCATTCACCAGAATCCACCCTCCTTCTTAACCCTTCCTATTTATTTCCCAATCCTTTAATCTCATTAATTCACTGTTTGTTCCTGATGTTCTGACTACTGGTGGGAAGTGAGGGTGGAGGTGGCAGGGGAGTGAGGCTGAAGAAAATGGGGTTGCAGCCGAGAAAAGATATTTTTACATTGCAGGATGATCCTGGAATAGTGAATAGTTTTGGCAGATGACAGCATGGTTATGTGTTTATGTGTGACCACAGGCTCTGGACATCACCCCACCACCTTCCCCCCATCCCTGAGAGCATAATTCCTGTCTAGTTCTGTTAGATTTTTATAGGCTTCTATGAGATCCCCCCCCTCCCCCCACATTCTTCTGAATGCCAGCAAATACTCCATTTTGCCTCATTCATCAGTCCCACTATTCCAAGAATCAGTCTAGTAAACCATTGCTGCAATCCCTCTGTAGCAAGAACATCCTTCCTCGGATAACGAGACCTAAACTGGGCACAATATTCAAGGTGAGGCCTCACCAAGGCCCTGTATAATTGCAGCAAGACATCCCTGCTCCTGTATTTGAATCCCCTCACTATGAAGGCCAACATACCATTTGCCTTCTTTATTGCCTGCTGCACCTGCACGTTCACCTTCAGCAGCTGGTCTACTAGGACACCCAAGTCTCATTGCATATTCACCTCTCTCAATCTAGAGCCATTCAGATAATCTTCTCCCTTCCTGCTTTTGCTACCAAAGTGATAACCGTATATTAGTCCACATTATACTGCATCCGTCATGCATTTGCCCACTCACTCAGCTTGTCCAAATCACATTGAAGCATCTCTGCATCCTCCTTACAGTTCCCCCTTCCAACCAGCTTTGTATCATCTGCAAATTTGGAGATCTTGCATTTAGTTCACTCGCTTAAATCACTTATAAATAGCTGGGGTCCTAGCACTGATCAAGGGCGGCACGGTGGACAGTGGTTAGCACTGCTGCCTCACAATGCCAGGGACCTGGGTTTAATTCCGGCCTCAGATCACTGTCCATGTAGAGTTTGCATATTCTCACTGTGTCCGCATGGGTTTCCTCTGGGTGCTCCATTTTCTCCCACAGTCCAAAGATGTGCGGGTTACGTTGAATGGTCATGCTAATTTGACCCTTGAGTCAGGGGGATTAGCAGGGTAAATATGTGGGATTACGTGAATAGGGCCTGGATGGGATTGGGATCAGTGTAGACTTGATGGGCCAAATGGCCTCCTTCTGCAGTACAGGGATTCTATGATTTGCAGATTAGGTGGATAGGCTGCGCAAAATTGTCCCTTCGTGTCAGGGGAATAAACAGGGTAAATATGTGGAGTTACGGGAATAGCATCTACGTGGGATTGTTGTCAGTGCAGGCTAGATGGACCAAATAGTGTCCTTCTGCACAGTCGTGATCCTATGATCCTTGCAGTACCATATTAGTCACTGCCTGCCATTTGTAAAAAATACATTTGTTCCTACTCTTTGTGTCTTGTTAGCCAAACATCTACTCATCTAAAAACACCATCCCCACTTTAATTTTACACACTAATCTCTTACGTGGGACTTTGTCAAAGCCTTCTGAAAGTCCACTGGCTCCCCCTCAGCATCCTTGAAGAATTCCAGTAGATATGTCAAGCATGATTTCCCTTTCATAACTCCAATCTGACTCTGTCCGATCCTGCCATATTCTTGCCCACTCACCCAACTTGTCAATATCTCTCTGTAGGCCTTGTGTCCTGCTCAACTCTCACCTTCCTACCTAAGGAGGAAATATTTGCATGGCTTTGGGGAAAAAGCAAGTACAGTTACTAATTTGTTTGCTATTTCCAAGAATCGGTTCAAGCACCATGAACTGACTGACCTCCTTCTTCTGCAAGACTAAGTAGAAAAAAACATGCAGCTTCATAACTACCATCTTGTCATTACATAGAAAGAAAGGTAGGAGCAGAAAGAGGCCATTACGTTCATGGCTGATCATCCAGCCAAATAGCCTAATCCTGCTTTCTCCCCATAGCCTTTGGTCCCATTCACTCCAAGTGCTATATCCAGCTGCCCCTTGAATACATTAAATGTTTTGGCATAAACTACTTCCTATGGTAATGAATTCCACAGACTCACCACTCTTTGGGTGAAGAAATTCTCCTCACCTCCGTCCTAAATAGTCTACCCTGAATCCTCACACTGTGACCCCTGATTCTGGACTCCCCCACCATCGGGAACATCCTCCCTGCATCCACTCTGTCTAGTCCTGTTAGAATTTTATAAGTCTCTGTGAGATCCTCCATAGAAACATGTTGTGTAACATTACGTGTAGACACAATTTTCTTTTTGCCGTTTGTTGTGGCAGGAAGGACTGGTCTGCTACTTTCTGACCTTTCGGATAAGGTAAATTCAAAGCCCGATTTAGGAAGATATGAGGTGTACACGGAGTCACTCTAGGCTGCTCTCAGGTATCTATGAACAGAATGTTCAAAATGTTTTCAGCGCAGGTCTGTAAGTGATTGCCTCCACTATCCTTCCACCTGCAAATTATGAGTGAGTGACAAAAAGCATAGGGAAAAAAAGCAGCTTATAATAAAATACATGATAGCAATCTCAGAGAGCTGAAATAGATGACTTGCATATAACATTGCCCACAGAGAAAGCAATTTCTATAAACGTATGAAAAAGCTGCAGGACACTTGCAAGATAAAACAGTCAATTTAATTAAATACATTGGACTAAACCCATATTTCTAAATAGAGAAGCGATCAGCTCTGATCTTTGTATCAAAAAGACCAACCAGAACGGATTCCGTAATCCTCCTGACAAGTCACTGCAGAAAACAAAAATGCACAGTTGAATACATACCTCAGGCATGGCGCATGGGTCAGTCAGTAAATGCAGAGAGATATACTTTGTCCATGGCAGCCAGTACTACAGGCTTCACAGCAATAATTAAGCAACAAAGGGGTTTAAGCGGCTGAAGTAAGACAATGATTCAGCACAAGAAAGGCTTCCTTAAAACAAACAAGGCACAAGCGATCTCAGCCAGTGCACCTTGCAGCAAGGAAGTGTCGAGGCAATAAACAGAAACGTGGCTCAAATTACTGTCCTCTGACAAACCAATCACGAGCAACTTAACCTGAAACTATGAAGTCACGGAGCACTCTCGGATACAGATAGCCAGCTTCTGTGTGAAAGAAAGTGACACCTGATACTCAGGAAGCTTAGCAAAAATACCCGCATTTTACCGAAAAAATAACTACAATCATGGTTTCAGGCAGTTTAAAGACAAAAATTTCATCTAAATCATTGCTTTAGACTTATTGGCTTCTTTGTAAAGCTTCTTTTTAAGCACTGTTGTAAAAACTGCTCTGCTTCCCACACATGGTCGTATAAATAATTTCTTTCATTGCTGGCACATGTAACTAAGGGTGGTACAGTGGGAGCAATTTAGTGGTCACCAGAGATGTGAACAATGTTCAGCAATTAAATCAAACATTATGGAGCAAAGTTTCAGAAGTCTAAATCTACATCTCATGACCAACAGTCACCTGTCTGCTCAAATAGTTTATTTTCAGTCAACTGCCTTTCCCAAATTAAAAAAAACACATAACCACAATACAAGCTATACTTCAAATTCCATAAATAATACTTCAAGTGTTATGATCTGGAATGCACCATCAGAAAGGGAGGTTAAAACAGATTTAATATTAATTTACAAAACGGAGTTGGATGTCTATTTGAAAGAAAGAAATTCGAGGGGCTATGGGGAAATATTAGGGGAATAGGGTGTAAATGGATAGCTCTTTCGAAGTGCTAGGAAAGGCACAAAGGGCCAAATGACCTCATTCTGTGTGATATCATTTTATTCTACTAGCCAGGCAGCACCTTATATTCTTTAAGATCATTAGAGTGTGGAAAAGCAAGGCATTTTATAAGAGAAGTTTTAATTATTTGTTAAATAAATGTTTGGACAGCGAAGGGTGATGCAGTGGGAGTGTCCCCCAGGTTAGCCAGAGTAACAAACAGCCATGGATCACTGTCCTGAATTACCATCCAGTAATACCTACAAGGAGTACATGTGTTCAAAACACTCCTCAGAATCAAAGATTCTCATGATGTGAACTGATGACCTGTCCATGGATGATGAATGACTATTTGAGCACAGGACTGCTTTTGTCAATGTGTATGAGGGGTGAGGGCGGGCGAGCGCATGCGAGCGAGTGTGAGGGCTGTGTGCTCGTGTGTTGGTGTGTGCATGTGCATGTGTAAGGGGTGCATGCGTGTGTCTACACAGACTTGTCCAATCTTTTTGGCTGGGGGGAGTGGGCGGGGGTGGCACGCATCAATTTTTCTTACACCTTGGGAATAAGGGGAGCCCCTGGCAGAATGTTTTGTGGCGGTGGAGACAAACCACCATTTGCCGCGGCCGGACTTTCAGGTTCTGCGACTGTCAGTGGGCTTTCCTGTGGTTTGCACTGGAAGACTCCATCAACAAATAGCTGCAATATTCTGCCAATATTTGGAACAACATTAAACATGAATTTCAAAAATATAAAGCTGACATATGAAAAGAAACAACTTACTAAGAAAAAAAATAAATTGATGGTTTTAATAAAGTCAGAAATAAAGATGACCATTAGTGTGAAAGAGCGAGAGAGTATGTGTCCAGCTCACTCTCAGGCTCAGGATGCTCACTCTCAGTCCCCCTGGGAATGGTCGAAAGTGTTTGTTGGTGCGTGGGGGAGAGGCAGAGCCCTGCAATTGGGACAGAGCCTGACACACACACACAATACCTTCCCCTCCCCTTTCACTACACACACACAGACACACGCACTTTTGCTCATTTACCCTCACTCACTCGTCCACCTTCACGCACATTCACTCACTTGCCTACCCTCATACACACTCACTCACTTTCACACTCACACAAACTTGTTAACTCAGCTGGGGGAGGGGTGGATGTGATGAGAAGCCTGGAGCGAAGCCTGAAGCCTAGCAGCGCGTGATCACAGGTACCCACCCAGATGACTGCCAAGAGCTGGGAGGTACATGGGGAGGGCTTGGGAAGGGACATGGGCCTGGTGTGGGGAGAGTCAAGAGGGATGCCAAGAGAACTGTGGAAGGTGCATGGGGAGCCAGAAGCAAGCAACTGGAGCCAGGCCAGAGCTCGTGTAAAGCAACCGGAACCATGGAAACCATGGTGAATAATGGCCTCATGCACTCCATTGTCTGTCTTTACACACTCCTGGGTGCTGGTGTTCACTGCCCCTCCTATCACTCAATAGTCAGCCTATCAGCAGCAAATACAGGACAAAAACAGGCCATGATTGGAGGAGCAGTTCCCTGCAGAAATCCTCAAATTCACTGCCCAGCATGTTCAGCGATCAATCTGAGGGCTATATAAGAAGGCTTTGTGCGTCAACATGCAGGCATAAGTTGGACAAGCCTCGTCTATCATTTTAAGGAGAAAAGGATAAGAAAAACGGAGATATTTGTTCCTGTCCAGGAAAAATTAGACTTCATTAATTTACTAGAACAGCCAGCACGTAAACTGCAAAAGCTCCAGCATTGGAATTTGGTTTTTTAGCAAAGCCAATTCACAAGGCTCTGCTTAAGATACCATTTGCTCATTAACCAGCTATGTGAAATCTTTGTTCACTCCTTTAGTAAATCTCTTATCTCTGAGCTGTTGGACTACTGGATCTTTGCCCAACGACGCCTCTACTTTCTCAGGAGATGAAGAAAATTTGGCATCTCTGCTACGACTCTCACCAACTTCTACAGATGCACCATAGAAAGCATCCTTTCTGGTTGAATCACTGGCTCCTGCTCTGTCCAAGACTGCAATAAACTACAAAGGGTCCTGAACAAAGCCAGTCTATCACTCAAATCAGCCTCTCACCCATGGACTCCATCTACACTTTCCACTGCCTCGGAAAAGCAGCCAGCATAGTTACGGACCCCATGCACCCATCTCTTCCACCTTCTTCCATCAGGATAAAAATACAGAAGTCTGAGATCGGACTCAAGAACAGCTTCTTCCTTGCTGCCAGACTTTTGAATGGACCGATCTCACATTAAGTTGCTCTTTCTGTACACCCTAGCTATGACTGTAATACTACAGTCTCTACTCTCCCCTTTCCTTCTCTATGTACTGTATGCTTTATCTGTATAGTGTGCAAGGAATAATATTTTTCACTATATACTAATAGATGTGACAATAATAATACAAATCAAATCAAAAAGCTTCACCATAACTTGGAGAAAACTGAGAACACGAAACAGCTCACAACTAGATGGAAAACATCATATTGCAAACAATGCTGTAAGTAACTATAACTTCATTTGGGTTCCCTATTGCTGAAATCATGCAAACAAAATCTGGCTGGCTGCTTTGCTATAGGATAAAGATGACAAATGGGCTTCAGGCAAGGACTCTGCAGATGCAATTATTCTGACCAAAAGTCTCTGAAAAATAAATCACTGCTCTCTTCTGAGGAATTCTCCAACACTAGCCATCTCCAAAGATACTATGCCCTGAAGAGTGAGAAAGGCCATCTTGCTTATACAAATAATATGAACGTTATAGGAACTTGTCTGTTCACATTTTAAGAATCTCGACATAAATATTCTTTCTTGAGACATTCTAATCCCCCGGTGCAAGTAAAACAAAATCTTTCGAAAATTCTATCTGCTGACTGACATAGGGAAGGGGCTTTTAAATCCCATTCTCATCAATGGATGTACAGAGGGCAGAAAAGCAATCCAATAGAATAATGTTGGCAAACACAATCAAATGCAAGCCCTTTATAAGCTGATGAAAAAGTATCCATGTTACCTACTTATTGGGAAAGTCAGCTTTGCATAAAAATTCTTTCCGATGCAAAAATACAATAATATTTGTGCCAGTATTATAATGGAATGACACCAAAAGCAGTTGTTGCAAAAGGCAGTCTTTTGGGATACGAGTGAACCCTAAAGCTGCCTTCAAATGACTGTATACAATGTGTTGACAAACAAAATATGGGCATTCCCCAGGATATAATATACCCGCTGTAAATGTTCAGAACAAGCAAAACATTTCATCAAATAAAGGATAAATCCTTAGCTACTGATTATGCAACTCCATAAGTTGTGGCTGAAGCATGATGCTCTCACCTTAACTTCACCACATTAATGGTGTGAAAGATCACACAGTAAAAATTACATATTCATACTTCTGAATATCTGCCAGTGACTATGAAGGCAAAATTTAAGCTTGTGTATCAAGTACTAAAGAATAGATTTCAGTTAGCAGAGTAACTTAATCCATATTTTATCTGGCATTAGACAAGGAAGGATTTGTAAATTTGGCTATACATTAAGTCCCGTATTTAATAGATAATTGTGAGCAACTAACTATTTTGGGCCACTTTATAAATCATGGGCTTGGCAAAACCCTTTCCTTTGAATATATAATTATATTATAATCATTATAATACATGAGGTTAGTTTCTGTTTCAACATTTCAAACTAGAATTTGCACAATTCTTTGTTTACTGGACCAAACAATTTTTTTCTGCTGGACAGGCAAATCACAATATCACAATGAGTACAAACACATTTTCTTTTTTCCCTTCCCACTAACACTCCCATTTGTAAAGTTATCGGCAGATTTCATTGTCAGCAACAATCAGAGAACAATTACGTCAGAGCTTCCTGGAACAATCCGTCTATTCATTTCTACCTGGGCCCTTTGAGAAAGCAGCTCTGCTTTCATCGGGTGCTTCCTGTTGTTGAATAGGATTCCTGTGTCAAAACTTGCTTCCTGATCTGGGAGTGAAATTGAAGAACGCCTTCTCCCCTCAGAGTCTGTCAGCTTTACTTCCATCAAAGGACACAACTAGAATATTTCTAGAGATAAATAGCAGGTACAGAAGGATGCAGTAATTGCACAGGTTATTATACAGATTTTACCTTTCACATGAATCGCAAAAAAAGGACCAGGTGTGAGCAAGGCTTCGTGCTGTCGATATAAAGCCCACTCATGGACCACCTATTCTATAATACACCATAAAGAAATGAGAAAATGATAATATGAACAGAGTACTGTGGATGCTGGAAATCCATAATGAGACCAAAAAGTGCTGGAAATCGGACCAGCATTTCAAAGTGCATGCACTGGGGACACTAATCTGGCCCATGGGTTTCAGATGCTGTGCTCCAAATGTTTGCAAAACTGAGCTAGCTCTATGTCATGTCAGAGACCTCTACCGAGCAACGTAATTCTGTAGGTGGAAAAGAAGGTATGTGCAAACAGTTTCTGACAAGGTATGAAATGTTGCCTATTTATATACATGCAATCGCAGTATGACTGGGCAGAGTGAACACAGTTTCATGACAGAGAAATCATGTTTCACAAAGTTCCAAATCAGAGGTTGTTATACAAAATTACAACTCATGGGACTGGTGTAAAAAGTAGCATGGATTAAGGATCAGAAAACAGAGTAGAAATGAACAGGTCCCATTTTCGGGATGACAAGGTGTGAAGAGCCACAGGGATCATTGTTTGGGCTTCAGTCATTTACAATCTACATCAACGAGTGAGGTGAGGACACTGAGCCTAATATATATTAAATTAGTTGATGATACAAAGTTAGGTAGGAAAGTAAGCTGTGGGCGCACACAAAGGTAGTGCAAAAGGATATAGACCGGCTAAGTAGATAATTACATAAGATGGCAGAAGGAGTGTAATGGCTCATAGGAAGCATGGAAAAGCAGAATATTTTTTCAAAGGGTGAGAGACTAGAAAATGTTAGCATGCAGAGGAATTTGGAGACCCTTGTACATGAATCGCAGGATGTAGAAATGCAGGCATTGCAAGCCAAGGAGGAGGCAAATTATGTGCTAGCATTTACAGCAAGGGTGTTGGAGAATAAGAATAAGAGAGTCTTGCTGAAATTATATAGGACTTAGGTGAGAGCACACTTGGGCTACTGGATATAATTTTGGCCTTCGTGAAGGCACGATATATTTGTCTTAGAGTGGCCGTGACAAAGATTCACTAGATTAATTCCTGATTGAGAAGGCTGTCCATTGAAGGGAGGTTGAATAGATTGTACCTTTATTCTCTGGAGTTTAGGAGAATGAGAGATAATCTGAGTGAAACATACAAGGTTCTCCAGGGATTTGACAGACTAGATGCTAAGAAGTTGATTTCCCTGCCTGCAGAGTATAGAAGTAAGGGTCTTAGGATAAGGGATTGGCCATTTTGAATGGAGATGAGTAGTTTCTTTTCATGCAGAGAATCATGAATCCTAAGGATCCTCAACCCCAGAGAACTGTGGATGTTCTGGTGATGAATTTCTTCTAGACATAGATTGAGAGATTTTTGGGAACTAAAGAAATCAGATGAAATAGGAGAAGATAGGAAAGTGAAACTGACGTAGAAGTTCAATTACAATCAATTAATGATGATTAAGCTCCTGGGTCCATATGTCCTATTTGTGTGTTTGTTTCTTAATCTCTTGTGTTATGTGACATAAAAGTTTGCACCAGAAAGCATAATTATGTTCATTTGAGGAAAATAAACATATTTTTCATTTGAAAATCTCGAGTGGTTTTTGTGACCTTGAGAATACAACATAAAAAAGTGAGGAAAACTGCATCTTGCTCAGTCATAAAAGCACGTCTAAGACCTTGAGATGTTGATAAAACGAAGTGATGAAGTGAATTGGACATTAATCTAACAGGAATTGGTGAATGCCGTTCACTACTATAATTTGTTACTGTTCAGTTGGTAGCGTTCTCCCCTCTGAGTAAGAAGGTTATGGATTCAAGTCCCGCTCCAGAATTTGAACATAAAAATCCAGGCTGACATTTCAGTGTAGTCCTGAGGGAGTGCCGGACTGTTAGCGATCTTGTCTTTTGGAAGAGACGTTAAACCAAGATGCCATCTGCCTCTTAGGATAAAGATCAAATGGCAAGAGCAGGAGAGTTGTCTCTGTGTACTGGCCAATCTGTATTCTTCAATCAATATTACAAAAAACAGATTGCTTGGTCATTATCATATGGCTGCTCATGGGAACTTGCTGTGTCCAAATCGGTTGCTGCGTTTCCAACAGCACAACAGTGACACTACTTCAAAAAGAACTTCAGTGGCTGTAAAGCGCTTTGGGGATTTGAGGGCAAAAAGATGTTACCTTAATTCATGTCTTTTTTTGGAAAATATATACTTTAAAATATCCTTCCCATAATTCCTAACAAGTGCCACGTGGCTGATGAATTTCAGGATTATAAATGTACTTTATAACTCTCCATTTTATCAAAGTATACAGTTTCAAAGCATTCACTTCAAAGAGGACCAGGAATTCAGCAACGTGCATTCATCTCTCACATAAACAATCCCTCCCCTCGATCATGCCAAGGGTCTTCATCATTTCACATCCCTCTAGTTATTCTTTAATGATCTAGCCACAGATTTGCACCATCATTAAGACTGCCTATTTTCATCCATGTAACCTCACCCAACCATGTCCTGCCTCCGTTCATTTGCTGCTGATATCTGATGCATGCCTTTGTTAATTCTAGATTTAACTATTCGAATGCACTCCTGGTTGGTTCCCTACATTCTACCCTCCAGAAACTGGAGGTTATCCAGAACTTTGCTGCCAATGTCCTGAATCACAACAAATCCTGTTCACCTATCATCCTGTGCTCGTTGACCTACACTGGCTCCTGGTCAAGCATTGTTCTCAAATTCCTCCATAGCTTCAACCCCCCCATTGCTGAAATCCCCTCCAATCTCAAAACCTTCCAAAGTATCAGTGCTCACTTATTTCTGGTTTCTTAAATGTCACTGAATTTTCCACGTTAGGTGGCCGAACCTTCAGCTGCTGAGGCCCGAAGCTCTGGAAACGGCTAATGTTACGCCGCTGTTTAAAAAGGGTAGCAGGGAATTATAGGCCGGTTAGTTTAACGTCTGTTGTAGGAAAAATGCTTGAATCCGTAATCAAGGAGAAAATAGCAAGGCACCTCGAGAAGAATTGTTTGATAGAGCAGACACAGCACGGTTTCGTTAAGGGGAAGTCGTGTCTGACGAATTTATTGGAATTCTATGAGGATGTGTCTAGGGCAGTGGATAGAGGGGAACCGGTGGATGTGGTGTTTCTTGATTTTCAGAAGGCGTTTGACAAGGTGCCGCACAAAAGGTTGTTACAGAAGGTCAGGGGGCATGAAGTTGGGGGTAGGGTGTTAGCGTGGATAGGGGACTGGCTGTCAAATAGGAGGTGTCAATGGGTGCTATTCGGATTGGCGGTTGGTGACTAGTGGAGTGCCCCAGGGATCAGTGCTGGGGCCTCAGCTATTCACCATTTATATAGATGATCTGGAGGAGGGAGCCGAGTGTAAGGTGTCGAAATTTGCTGATGACACAAAGATTGGTGGAACGGCAAATTGTGCGGAGGGTGTGGAAAGTCTGCAGAGGGATCTAGACAGGCTGAGCGAGTGGGCGAGGACCTGGCAGATGGAATACAATGTTGGCAAGTGTGAGGTTGTCCACTTTGGTAGGAATAATGGTAGGAAGGACTACTACTTACAGGGCGAAAAGCTGCAGCATGCTACGGTGCAGAGGGACCTCGGGGTCCTTGTGCATGAGTCGCAAAAACCCAGCCTGCAGGTGGTCAGGAAGGCAAATGGGATGCTGGCCTTCATAGCGAGGGGGATTGAATATAAAAGTAGGGAGGTCTTGCTGCAACTGTACAGGGCACTGGTGAGGCCGCAGCTGGAGTACTGTGTACAGTTTTGGTTACCACACCTGCGCAAGGATATTTTGGCCTTGGAGGGAGTGCACAGGAGGTTCACTAGGCTGATACTGGAATTGAGGGGGTTGAGCTATGAGGAGAGGCTGAATAAACTGGGCTTGTACTCGTTAGAGTTTAGAAGGATGAGGGGAGATCTCATTGAGACGTATAAGATGATGAAAGGGATGGATAGGGTAGAGGTAGAGAGGTTCTTCCTGCTCAGAAAGGACAGGAGGACTAGAGGGCACAGCCTCAAGGGGGTGTGGCAGTTTAGAACGGAGTTGAGGAAGAACTTCTTCACTCAAAGGGTGGTGAATCTCTGGAATTCTCTGCCCGTTGAAGTGGTTGAGGCTTCCTCGCTAAATATATTTACGACGTGGGTAGATAGGTTTTTGGTAGGCAAGGGGATTAAGGGTTATGGGGAGAAAGCGGGAAAGTGGAACTGAGCCACTTCAGATCAGCCATGATCTTGTTGAATGGCGGGGCAGGCTCGAAGGGCTAGATGGCCTACTCCTGCTCCTATTTCTTATGTTCTTAATAATATCCTCCCCACCCCTTTATAACTCTTTCCTCCTTTAAAGCTCTGTTAAAACCTAACCCTTTGACCAAGCTTTTGGTCAGCTGCCCCATCTCCTAATACAGCTTGGTGTCATATTTTGTTTCACATTATATATACAACACACCTTGGGACATTAAACGTAAAGCTGTTGTTGTACGCTGCAATGTCAAAACTCAGACATACTGTTGAGTAGGAGGTGGCAAGACCAAGCACTTCAGAGATAGAGAGACAGGTAGAGGGAAAGAATACAAGAAGGAGACAGAGAGAGGGGGAGAAAGAAGAGCATGCGCAGAAGTCACAACACTTAGAATCATAGAAATGCTACAGTGCAGAAGGAGGCCATTCGGCCCATTGAATGTGCACCGACAATAATCCCACCCAGGCCCTACCCCAGTAACCCTACACATATACCCCGTCAATCCTGCTAACCAAGCATCCCGGGACACTAGGGGCAATTTAGCATGGTCAATGTATGTAACCCGCACATCTTTGGACCTCTGGTATACTTTCTATTGGTTACCTCAACAGTTGCATTGGTAGAGTCTTGGTAAAGGTTGTGTGGCCTGTTTGTACTACTGGGTAAGGTGCATGGTGACCCAGAAGAGGGAAATGGAGGAAAACGAGAAAAAATCTTTAAAAAATAACATTATTACTTGCAACAAAAAACACAGCCTGTTATGTTTAATGAACTGAAAAGGTTTCATAGTTCAGAAGCTTTCCTTTATTGTTACTCTGGAGCAGAGTGACAATGCATTTCATGTACTTAATTTCCTTGACATTATTCTAGATTGATACAATCTTCATTCAATGACATACCTGATTAACACAAAGATTTATATTAAAGCCAGAAACAACACTGTGCACGTGGGACATACGAGGACGTTATCATTAAGTTTTCTGAAAATAGAGCAGAGTATAAAATTACATTTTATCAGCATTTTTATTTACATAAAGGTGACAAGTTATTTTCTTCAGCGTCATGTCAGGTAACATAATACGTGAGCGTCTGCCTAATTATTGAATTTGGTACGCACATCTATCAAGATAAATTAAGTTCTCAAGTTTCTAAACTTGACATGTAAAACAAACAAGGCAGAGACTTGTCTTAAATTTCACCAGAGTAATCATTACGTGCAATGACAATATAATTTCATGAGAATGAAAATTCTATCAAATTTCATGGGAAATCCTTGCAAGTCATTGAGGCAATTCCTGATCACTGACTGACTGGGCAGAAACAGAACAGCCCTTTCCACATGAGGATGAAGTAAAGATGGAGGGAATATTGTGGAAGTAAAAGTAAATAGCAATGAATGTCTAATGAGTGCCTAATATTCTTCTATTTAGGATAAAAATTTCTCCCTCTACCACATACTTGTGATCTGTTTCTTCATTGAATCACCTTAAATGCACCAGTGAGCCCAGCTTCGGAGCGCTTTGGCTCCGTTTTGTAAGGGTGCCCTGATTTCACAGGGAGGCTCGCTAACTCCCCATCCCCACCCCAAATGGACAGAGGGACAGCCATCTTATTAGTGGCATGGCCCCCACTCCCTCCCCAACACAGGTCTTCGGAGCCTTCCCAATTGGGCCACTGTCTGACCCCCTACATGTTCCCTATCATGTCCCCCAACATACCTCAGACATCATGATCTCCGGCATGATCCACTCCTGCCAGAGTCCACCTGTCAGAACACCCCCATGGGCATTCGGCCTCTGATCTTCGGGTAAACGTTCTCCAAGGCGGCCTTCACGACATACGACAGCACAGAGTCACTGAGCAGAAACTGATAGCCAAGTTCCGCACACATGAGGACGGCCTCAACCGGGATCTCGAGTTCATGTCATACTATCTGTAACCCCCAAGACTTGCCTGAACTTGCAACATCTCACTTACTGTCCTGTCTGGAGACAATACACATCTCTTTAACCTATGAGTAATGCTATCTCCACTCACATTGTCTGCACCTTTAAGACTTGAATAGCACATTAGCTGAAAAGACTTGCATTCTAATCAGTACTCTGTAAACTGTGTGTGCCCTGTTTGTGATCAGAACTCTCCACTCACCTGGCGAAGGAACAGCGCTCCGAAAGCTAGTGGCGTTTACTACCAAATAAACCTGTTAGACTTTAACATGGTGTTGTGAGACTTCTTACTGTGTTCACTCTAGGAGCACCAGTTAGGCACCGTTAATGTACCAGTTGGGTGCTGCCAGTGTGCCAGAGGGGTGACCCACTATCTAAAATTAGCTGTGGTAGTTTGGGACAGGATGGTCTCAGCACAGTTCCTTCAAGGCTTATCCACTCGTGAAAGATCAAGCTGAAATGTAAATGAATATGTAAATGAATAAATCACAGGATAATAATTTGGCTCATAAATTCATCCATCAAGAAGATGCTTTGGTTCCTCCCATTGTGGCAGTTGATTTTTTGTTTCAAATGCTTGCAAAGTGTTTGCCTCCATTGCTGTAACTGAAAGTCTGTTTCATACAACAATCACTCTCCAGAATACCAGCCTTGGTTCAGTGGTAGCAATTTCACCTTCGAGCTGGAGAAATGTGAGTTCACACCCTATTCCAGATAATCAAATACATAATCTCACGTGAATTGAGAAAGAAAATTTAAAAGAACTAATTTCTGAAACCAATACATTCTGTTCACAAACACCATTGAGAGTAGCAAATTATTCAGAGAACAATGATGTGAAATTACTGTTTAGTTCTAAATGCCACTAAAGGGAAACTTCCCAATTTTTAGTGACATTTGGTGTTCTTGGGAACCATCCTAGTGGGTGACAGAGACACCACTTACTCAAAGCATCAGCATAATGAAACCATGGCTGAAATCCAGCTACGTCAAGCTGTCCCATAACATCTACTTACTGTAATGTGGATGGACAGTTTCCTTTTGCCAATTTACCAGGATATTGACAGTGTGATGCAGGCATTAGATTATCTTCAGGAATGTCTGCACTCAATTAAAATCACCACATCTTAAATGCAACACAAAAGCTGCATTGTTACTTCTGACACAAAGGGAAGCTTTCTTAACCCTTAGTAACCAAAACAGAGCTTCAGCTTTCAACCATATTTTTGTTCATGTAATTTCATTATATAGAATATGACTGATAAGGGGTTACCATACTGCAAATTCGTAGTCACAGCATGAACGTAAAGGAAAAATGAAGAGTGACTCCTGTATACTCTGTGTATTGGGCAGCACCAACACAGGAAGTGGGCTAGCAACCAGACACCAGGCCAGCTGTCTCACTGAGAAGGTCTTAACAGGGTATCCAAGAATCAGAAGATGGGGCTTTAATCAGAATAAGTGCAATAGATGACAGCCCTGTTGGCCAGAACAGTGGGAACTCGAACTCAATTCGATGTTTGGAGGTTCATTAATTATGCACAGTTGAGTATAATGCTGAATCTGCTGGCGTGTCACGTGCTGATTCATCTGACCACCATCAGCTGGTGGCCTTGAGGTCTGATAGCATATTTAAACACCAGTCCAATACATACATCTCACTCTCTCTGTCTGCCTTTAGAAAATATGCAGAGATATCTTCCAGCCAATAGAGGAAGAAAGCAGGCCCCCCGAGGCCTTGATCAGAGGAGTGTGGGCACACAGGCATGATCTGTATCCCAGTGATGGCTCCAGGAAGCACATCAACCTCACTTCATGTCTCTGGTGTGGCAGGCTGTCACAGGGCAGGTGAGTGAGGCTGGCAAAGACACCTGAAGCACCATCCAGTGCAGGAAGAAGATGAATGATCTCATCTGCTCCACTAGGGTAAGTCTCTGCTCAACTCTCTCCAGTATCAAACTCCCATCACGGCATCATGCATTCAAACAGCAACTCTCTTTAATAGATCTCACACATCTTGCTCGAGAGCAATAGTTATAGCAGACGCTATAGTTAGAGGTACAGAATGGTGCATCTGTGGACACGATAGAATCTACAGAATGGTATGTTGCCTCCCTGGTGCAAGGATCCAGGATGTCTCTGTTCAGGCAGAAAGCATTCTGAAGGGAGAAGGTGAACAGCCAGAGGTCGTGGTACATATAGGTACTAATGACATAGGTAGGAAGAGTGATGAGGTCCTGCAGCAGCAGGCTACAGAGTTCAGTAGAAAGTTAAAAAGCAGGTTGTAATTTCAAGATTGCCCTCTGTGCCATGTGCCAGTGAGGCCAGAAATAGGAAGATAGTATAGCTCAACACATGGGTAAACAGCTGGTGTAGGAGGGAAGGTTTGGGATATCTGGACTATTGGGATCTCTTCTGGGCCAGGTGGAACCTATACAAGGAGGACAGGTTGCATCTAAACTGGAGGGGCATAAATATTCTAGCCGGGAGGTTTGACAGTGTCACACGGGAGGATTTGAACTAGTTTGGCAGAAGGATGGGAACCAAAGTAAAGGTGAATTAATTGAAGGGGAACTAGAGAGTAGGGCCAGTGAGACATAGAGGAGGAACAGGCAGAATATGGTTGCTAATCAAAGAGGGTCAAGTGGACTGAAGTGAATTTGTTTTAATGCGAGAAGTGTAAAAGGTAAGGCAGATGAACTTAAGAGCTTGGATTAGTATATGGAATTCTGAAGTTGTTGCCACTAAGGGAAGGACAGGTTCCAGGATACAGATGTTTTAGGCAGGATAGAGGGGGAAATGTAAAAGGGGTGGGGGAATTGCACTACCAGTTAAGGAGAATATCACAGCTGTGCTGCGGGAAGACACACTGGAGGGCTCATACAGCGAGGCAATATGGATAGAGCTCAGGGATAGGAAGGGTGTGTTCATAATGTTGGCGATTTACTATAGGCCTCCCAACAGCCAGAGGAACAAAAATGTGGGCAAATTTTGGCAAGGTGTAGAAGTAACAGGGTTGTTGTGCTGGGTGATTATAACTTCTCCTATATTGACTGGGATTCACTTAGTGCTAGGGGTGTGGATCGGGCAGAATAGACAGTCCAACTAGTGAAGGGGCCAAACTGGACCTGGTATTGGTGAATGAACCTGACCAGGTGGTCGACATTTCAATAGGGGAGCAGTGCAGGACCAGTGACCACAATTCAGTAAGCTTTAAGGTACTGATGGATCAAGGTAAGAGTAGTCCTTAGGTGAAGATGCTAAACTGGGGGTAATGACAACAATATTTGGCAGGAACTGAACAATGTAGACTGGGGGCAGATGTTTCAGGGCAAATCATTATCTGGCATGTGAGAGGCTTTCAAGTGCAAGTTGATAAGAATTCAGAACCAATACATTCCTGTAAGGATGAAGGATAAGTATGGCAAGTTTTGGGAACCTTGGATAATGAGAGATATTGTGAGCCTAGTCAAAAAGAAAAAGGAAGCATTTGTCAAGGGTAGGAGGCTGGGAACACACAAAGCAAGTGTGGAATACAAGGAAAGTAGAAAAACACTTAAGCAAGGAGTCAGGATGGCTAAAAGGTTCACGGAAAATCATTGGCCAGCAGGATTAAGGAATATTCCAAGGCTTTTTATACATATATAAAGAGCTAGAGGGTCGACATGGTGAGTTGCCCACTCTGGAAGAGGGGGGAATCTACACTTGGAGCCAGAGGAAATGGATGAGGTATTAAAGGAGTACTTTGTGTCAGTATTCACCAAAGAGAAGGACGATGAGTCTGAGGAAGGGTGTGTAGATAGTTTGAGTCATGTTGAGATCAAAAAGGTAGACAAATCCCCAGGGCCTGATAGGATATACCCCAGAATACTGAGAGCAGCAAGAGAGGAAATTGTTGGGGCCTTGAGAGAAATCTTTGTATCCTACTGGCGACAGGGGAGATCCCAGAGGATTGGAGAAAAGCTTCTTTTGTTTAGAGAGGGTAGCAAAGATAATCCAGATAACTTCAGACCAGTGAGCCTTACGTCAGTGGTAGGGAAATTATTGGAAAGGATTCACTCCCACTTGGAAATGAGCAGACGTATTAGCAAGAGGCAACATGGCTTTATGAAGAAGAGATCATGTCTCACTAACTTTACCGAGTCTTTCGAGGAAGTGATAAAGATGATTGATGAGGGCAGGGCATAGTTGTTGTCCACATGGACTTCAGTAAGGCCTTTGACAAGGTCCTTCATAGCAGACTGGTACAGAACGTGAAATCACATGGGATCAGAGGTGAGCTGGCAAGGTGGATACTAACTGGCTCGGTCATAGAAGACAGAGGGTAGCAGTGGAAGAGTGTATTTCTGAATGGAGGGCTATGACTAGTAGCATTCCTCAGGGATCAGTGCTGGGACCTTTAATGTTTGTAATATATATAAATGACTTGGAGGAGAATGTAACTGGTTTGATTAGTAAGTCTGCAGATGACGCAAAGGTTGGTGGAATTGAGGATAATGATGAGGACTGTCAGAGGGTACAGCAGGATATAGATCAGTTGGAGACTTGGATGAAGAGATAGCAGATGGAGTTTAATCCGGACAAATGTGAGGTAATGCATTTTGGAAGGTCTAATACAGATAGGAAACATACATTAAATGGCAGAACTCTTTAGAATATTGACAGGCAGAGGGACCTGGATGTACAGATACACAGGTCACTGAAAGTGGAAACACAGGAGGAGAAAGTTGTCAAGAAGGCATACAGTATGTTTGTCTTTGTTGGCTGTGGCACTGAATTTGAAAATTGGCAAGTCATGTTGCAGCTTTATTGAACCTTAGTTCGGCCGCACTTGGAATATAGTGTTCAATTTCAGTCGCCACCCTACCAGAAAGATGTGGAGGCTTTTATAGAGGGTACAGGAAATATTTACCAGAATGTTGCCTGGTATGGAGGACATTAGCAATGAGGTGAGGTTGGAGAAACTTAGCATGTTCTCGCTGGAATAATGGAGGTGATAGAACTCTACAAGATTATGAGGGACATGGACAAAATGGATAGTCAGAAACATTTTCCCAGGGTAGAAGAGTCAAGTACTAGGGGGCATAGGTTTAAGGTGCGAAGGGCAAGGTTTAAAGGAGATGCACAAGGCAAGCTTTTTTTTTTAAATAGAGAGGGTGGTGGGTGCCTGGAACTCTGCGGGGGGAGGCAGTGGAAGCAGGTACGATAGTGACTTTTAAGGGGCATCTTGACAAATACTTGAATAAGATGGGAATAGAGAGATATGGTCCTGGGAAGGGTAGGGAGTTTTAGTTCAGTTGGGCAGTATGGTCAGTGCAGGCTCGGAGGGCCAAAGGGCCTGTTCCTGTGCTGAAATTTCTTTGTTCACATCCATTAGCAGGGTACATTTCTGCATTATTTCTCTCACTGAGGCATTCACATTATCATCATCCCACCTATCATGTAGCTCACACTCATCTTTTGGCCCTTCTAGGAAAAAGAAAATCACCATATTCAGGCGACATGCAACTTAGCCAACCTTTTCTCCATCCCTTCTCATCACATGACTTTCTTTCAACTTCGTATAGATTAAACTGGCATAAAACAGACGTGAAAGGTCACAGATTGGGGAAGGAATGGCTGGCCTTACCCTCACTGAGTTTGAGGAGGCTACAGCCGAGCTTGCTGGGAAAGAGAGGGATTGCCTTTCCCAGTAACCTAGTATGGATCACAGCTCCATCACTTCATCAAGTCCTGGCACAGTGATGCAGTCTTATATAATTCATGCTCATCAACCAAAACTCTATTCTCTACATTTTAGGCATCAGCAGATAGATACCCACAATGCAGCAAAGCAACACTCTGAACCTCCACACCATGTCAATGAGGAAACTCTGGAAGAACCATCATTGTGCTCACACACTGTCCTCCACCTGCGCTTACACACACACCTCAGTGGGGCATGGCTCTAGATTAGATTTGAACATAGAACACTACAGTACAAACAGGCCCTTCGGCCCATAAGTTGCACCAATCACATCTACACCCACCAAGCCATAGAACTATCTGCAACTCCCAAACCCATTAGATCCCATATACCCATCCAGAAGTCTTTTAAAAGACCCCAGCGAGTTCGCCTCTACCACCACTGACGGCAGCCGATTCCACTCACTCACCACCCTCTGAGTGAAAAACTTTCCCCTAACATCTCCTCTGAACTTGATTCCCAGCACCTTAAACCCGTGTCCTCTCGTAGCGACCATTTCAGCCCTGGGAAATAGCCTCCAAGAATCCATCCTATCTATTCCTCTCAACATTTTATAAACCTCTATCAGATCGCCTCTCAATCTTCATCTCTCCAGGGAGAAGACACCTAGCTCCCTCAACCTATCTTCATAGGGCATGCCTCCCAATCCAGGCAACATCCTTGTAAATCTCCTCTGCACCCTCTCAATAGCTTCCACATCCTTCCTGTAGTGAGACGATCAGAACTGCGCACAATGCTCCAAGTGGGGTCTGACAAGGGTGTTATAAAGTTGCAGCATTACCTCCCGACTCCTAAACTCAATCCCTCGATTAATGAAGGCCAGTACACCACACGTGTTCTTGACCACATCCTCCACCTGCGAGGCCAATATAAGAGTCCTACAGACCAGGACCCCAAGATCCTTCTGCTCTTCAACCCAGCTAAGACTCCTACCCTTGATATTGTACTCCTGCATCCCGTTGGTCCTGCCAAAATGGACCACTACACATTTATTCGTGTTGAAGTCCATCTGCCACTTCTCCGCCCAATCTTGCATCCTATCTATGTCACGCTGCAACTTCTGACATCCCTCCAGACTGTCCACAACACCACCAACCTTCGTGTCGTCGGCAAACTTACTAACCCATCCCTCCACTTCCTCATCCAGTCATTTATGAAAATGACAAACAGCAAGGGTCCTAGAACAGATCCCTGGGGCACTCCACTGGTGACCGACCTCCATGCAGAAAAAGACCCATCCACAACCACTCTCTCCTTCTGCAGGCAAGCCAGTTCTGGATCCACAAGGCCAAAGCCCCTTGGAGCCCACGCCCTCTCTTCTTCTTAAGAAGTCTTGCATGGGGGACCTTATCAAACACCTTGCTGAAGTCCATGTAAACCACGTCCACTGCTCTTCCTTTTTCAATGTGTTCAGTCACATTTTCAGAGAACTCAACTAGGCTCGTAAGGCACGACCTGCCCTTGACAAAGCCGTGCTGACTATTCCTGAACATTCTAAACTTCTCTAAATGCTCATAAATCTCGTCCCTCAGAATCCTCTCCATCAACTTACCAACCACTGAGGTCAGACTCACCGGTCGGTAATTTCCCAGGCTATCCCTGTTCCCTTCCTTAAAAATAGGAACCACATCCGCAATCCTCCAATCCTCCGGAACCTCTCCTGTCTCCATCGACGATGCAAAGATCATCGCCAGGGGCTCTGCAATCACTTCCCTCACCTCCCACAGTAACTTGGGTACATTCCATCCGGTCCCAGTGACTTATCTATCTTGATAGAACTTAAAAGTTCCAACGCATCTTCTTTCTTAATATCCACATATTCAATCTTTTCAGTCTGCCGCAAACCTGTAGTACAACCTCCCAGATCACTTTCCACCGTGAATACCGAGGCAAAGTACTCATTAAGTACCTCTGCCATTTCTTCCGCTTCCACACAGACCTTTCCCCCTTCACCTTTTATAGGTCCTATCCCTTCTTTTCTCATCCTTTTACTCTTCACATATTTGTAGAACACCTTGGGATTCTCCTTAATTTTACCCGCCAAAGCCTTCTCATGACCCCTTCTGGCTTTCCTAATTTCCTTTTTAAGCTCCTTTCTACAAGCCTTATACTCCTCTAGATCCTTAACATCTCTTAGCTCTCTGAACCTTTTATACGCCTTTCTTCTCTTCCTTACCAGGTTCACCACAACCTTCGTGCACCACGGTTCCCGCGACCTACCAAAACCTCCTTGTCTCATCGGAACGTTGTCGTGCAGAGCTCCAGTCAAACATTCCTTGAAAATCGCCACCTTCATTCAGTACTTTTCCCCCAGAACACCTCCTTCCAGTTTACTTGTCCAATTGTCTGCCTGATGTCATCATATTTCCCCTTACTCCAGACAAACACCTTCCTAGCCTGCCTGATCCTATCTCTTTCCAATGCTATTGTGAAGGAGATAGAATTATGATCTCCATCTCCGAGATGCCCTCCCACCGAGAGATCCGTCACCTGTCCTGGTTCATTAGCCAGCACCAGGTCAAGTACAGCCTCTCCTCTCGTAGGCTTATCCATGTGCTGTGTCAGGAAACCCTCCTGAACACACCTAACAAACTCCTCCCCATCCAAACCTGTTACCCTAGGGATATTCTAGTCGATGTTTGGGAAATTAAAGTCTCCCATCACGACAACTCTGTTATTACTACATCTCTCTAGGATCTGTTTCCCTATCTGCACCTCAACTTCCCTGTCACTATTGGGCGGCCTATAGAATACACCCAGCAAAGTTATTGACCCTTTGCTGTTCCTAACTTCCATCCACAGAGACTCTGTAGACAGTCCCTCCACAGCATCCACCTTCTCTGCAGCCAAAACACTGTCCCTGATCAACAGTGCTACTCCGCCACCTCTTTTACCCCCCTCCCTGTCCTTCCTGAAGCATCTGAATCCTGGCACCTTAAGTACCCAGTCCTGTCCCTGAGACATCCAAGTCTCTGTAATGGCCACCACATCACATTCCCAAGCAGCAATCCACGCCCCAAGCTCATCTACTTTGTTCACTACACTCCTGGCATTAAAAATAGACACACCTCAGACCCTCGGTCTGGGCACTTCCCTTCTCCATCACTTGGTGTTACTTTCTGGAGAACAGCATCAGAGACAGGGACAGCCCAGATCTCCAGCACTCAGGAGGGCTGCTGGAGACCAGCCACATGCTCAGAGTCATAGAATTCCTAAAGTTCATAAGGATGCCATTTGGCCCATCGTGTCTGCACTGACAATAATCCCAGCAGGCCACATTCCCGTATCCCCACATATTTACCCTGCTAATCCCTGACACTAAGTGTCAATTTAGTGTGGCCAATCAACCTAACCTGCATGTTTGGACTGTGGGAAGAAATCAGAGCACTCGAAGGAAATCCACTGAAGGGAGAACGTGCAGACTCCACACACTCAGTGACCCAAGGCCAGAATTGAACCTGGGTCACTGGCGCTGTGAGGCAGCAGTGCAAATCAATGTGCCACGTGCTGCCCCAAGATGATGAGCAATTGGAAACAGCTGGAGATGCAACAACTAGCAGTGGAACATCAGACAGCAGACTGGAGTGAAAAATGGAGGAGTCCGTCTGATGTTGTGGCTCTGACATGCCAACGCCTCAAGGTCACCATGGGAAGCCTGGCGACCACCTTGGAGACCGTGGTCCAGCCGGTCATGCCAGATTTGCACTCGACCCTGCACCAGATGGGCACCATCAGGATGTAGACCACATGGGGATGGGCACCTGGATCTCCCTCCAGGTGCACCAACTCCTGCAGGAATCAGGGCTGGGCCCTAGGGCTTGTACAGTAGGTTAGGAAAATTAAGAAATTTTGATGTCACTTTTGGGTCACAGGAGTGCAATCACTAAAGAAATTGCACGTTTATGAATACATTTGATCGTTTTGTGAATGCGTTAGTATATTTGAGGGTGTTGTGAATTTGTACACTGGAATCCTCCCACTTAGTGATAGTGTCCCACTGTGAAATTAATGTTCTAGTGACGTCAACCTCAGTTGAACAAGCCTCCACACTCCACGTGTGATGTCAGGGAGATATGTGTAAACCCTTATCTGAAGTGTGTGTTGTAAGCATTTCTAATGCTTCTTCCACAAGGAACACCACTGAGTGAGGGCAGCTCATCAGCTTCATATTCTAGTGGCATCTGTGTCTTCTCAGTGGTAGTGGCAGAAGATAAGCTTGGGAGGTGGAAATCTCTCAGCATGTCCTTATCTCAGTCACAGCAGCTTTTGCATCATCGGCCTACTCCTGCTCCTATTTCTATTTCTATTTCAAATGGTGGCAAAAGCTTCAAGTCTCCTGAAGTAAATTCAAAGGCGATGTATTGTGGCTTCAACAAGGAATAGTTTATTACTAACATGACTTATAAGAACATAAGAACATAAGAAATAGGAGCAGGAGTGGGCCATCTAGCCCTTCGAGCCTGCCCCGCCATTCAATAAGATCATGGCTGATCTGTCGTGGCTCAGTTCCACATTCCCGCCCTCTCCCCATAACCCTTAATCCCCTCTCTTATCAAAAACCCATCAACCCGCGTCTTAAAAATATTCAGCGAGGCAGCCTCCACCACCTCAACGGGCAGAGAATTCCAGAGATTCACCACCCTTTGAGTGAAGAAGTTCCTCCTCAACTCCGTTCTAAACCGCCCCCCCTTTATCTGGAGGCTGTGCCCCCTAGTCCTACTGTCCTTTCTGAGCGGGAAGAGCCTCTCCACCTCTATCCTATCCATCCCTTTCATCATCTTATACGTCCCAATGAGATCTCCCCTCATTCTTCTAAACTCTAACGAGTACAAGCCTAGTTTATTCAGCCTCTCCTCATAGCTCAACCCCCTCAACTCTGGTATCAGCCTAGTAAACCTCCTCTGCACTCCCTCCAAGGCCAAAATATCCTTGCGTAAGTACGGCGACCAAAACTGCACACAATACTCCAGCTGCGGCCTCACCAATGCCCTATACAGCTGCAGCAAGACCTCCCTACTTTTATATTCAATCCCCCTCGCTATGAAGGCCAACATCCCATTAGCCTTCCTGACCACCTGCTGCACCTGCAGGCTGGTGCGACTCATGCACAAGGACCCTGAGGTCCCTCTGCACCGTCGCTTGCTGCAGTTTTTCACCACGTAAGTAATAGTCCTTCCTACCATTATTCCTACCAAAGTGGACCACCTCACACTTGCCAACATTAAATTCCATTTGCCAGTTCCTGGCCCATTCGCCCAGCCTATCTAGATCCTTCTGCAGACTCTCCACACCCTCTGCGCAATTTGCCGTTCCACCAATCTTGGTGTCATCAGCAAATTTCGACACCATACACTCGGTTCCATCCTCCAGATCATCTATATAAATGGTAAATAGCTGAGGCCCCAGCTCCCAGTTGGCTTGGTTTCTCGTGCGGTCTCTCTATAAGGTCCATCCCCATCACATGGGCCCCCTCAAAGGATTGCCCCTTTAAAGGGGCCACTTTACTCCAACTAATCAGAGGGCAGGTTCACACCTGAAAAGGGCCCCTGTTGTGCCAGACCAGAGACTAACGCAAGATGATTCTGTCTGTGGTTCCAACACTATTTTGTTTACCATGAAAAGACTATTTGACAAAAACATTTATTTCTGATGTTTATTTTGTTTGTTCTCCCATTTCACTGCTTTTGATTCTCCTTGTGCACTTTCACCTGCTGATAGGATAGATTATAGACAAGTTTAAGGCAGCTTTTGAAAACTGGTTTATATTCCCTGGGGTTTAGAATGGTGAGGGGTTGATCTAATTCAGGTGTTCAATTTTTTTTACGGATTAGGGTAGATACTAATAAACCATATCCTCTTGTGGGGAAATCTGGAACAAATGGACGTAAATCTTAAATTGAGAGATAGATGGGACATTTGGAAGCAAAAATCAGGAAAAACACTTCACACAGGACTTTAGAAATACGAATCTGACATGTGCAGAAACATAAGTGTGAAGGCTGTCACAAAATTTGGTAGATTAGCAATTTGGGACTTTAATGTGGCAGTAAATTAAGATCTCCCTCATGTGTGGAACTAATTAAGCCTCTAAAACTGAATCTTCAGGAAAGGGTGCAGTGAATTTCAATTTTCTTTGGCCCAGTTTTTATCACAATGGTCCAAGTTTCAAATCCCTATGATGATCAAGGTCAAAAGATACATCAAAGAGAAACCTTGATGGAACAAGTTTTTTCATCTTCCTTCTGTCCACATGAGGGAATGACTCATCTCTTTTTCAGGAGGCAAGTTATGTACAATTTAAACCCGCTCCCAACCACTCATTGCACTCTGCCAGTAGATTGTACTTTGCAATTAATATTTTGCTCAACTCCTAATTTTTGTTTGCTAATCTCTTTATAAACCATATTAGGAAGTAGATGAATTGAAAAGTATTTACCAGGTTTCAACAACTGTACAGAATACAGTTGAGGGCTATAGAGGCAGAAAGTGGAACCAGTGGTACTGGGTTAAACCTAGTCAAGTAACAGAAAATGCTGCAGGTTTTAAAAATAACCTGTGGAATACAAATGGAATGAAATTCTTTCCATTGACAATTTCACTGCAAGAATATAGGCTCAAGTACAAAACAGGATTTCCTGTTATGCACATTTGTATATTTTTTCTGTAAAATTCTCAACAGAAGGAATTTCACCTAATTAGCCTTATGATTGCTTTATTCCCCTGGGCACAAACAGATAACGGAACATCTATGCCCATTCAAAATGGCAGTAAAATAGTTAGCATAGCAAGCGTATGCATCATCTTATCTTGATCCACATCTTCCCAGCATAGCAGTTACTGCACTTCAACGCAACTCCTTTTAAATTAATTTTTTCAGAGTTGTTAAAGAAAACTTAAGTCTTTTTGTCTTTAGGTACCCTTTCGTAAATAGTTTGAAGTATAGGAATTAACAAAACTGGTTATAAATTAGAAAACTTCACTATTTCAAAAATGTGGCAAATGATAGCACATAATAAAGTTCATCACAGACAGAACCTATCTGCTCTCTAACTGCCCATAATCAGTACGTATTAAGTGGAAAGAGATGCATCTTTTCTTACCCTTGGAGTGTGTATTACAATTAAATAATTCAGCAACAGGTTTTCATGAGCTTTAAGATAAGGAAGGTTATTTTCTTCTCATGTACTTGCCCCGAATTAATACAACATTGTGCACTCTCATGCACACACAGAAGAAAAAGATAGTGCACTTTTACAGGTCACACTTTAATTCATTCTCTGATTTATGATTTCCATTCTTCCATGTGACAGGCCAGTGATTTCTCAAGTGGTTTGTTAATTTAAAATTGAAGTTGGGGGTTCTGTAAAATGAAACATACACACCAGGTTACAAGGTTTCTTAGAGTCAGATTCTTAGCAGGTTGATTCTCAGGTAAACTTTGAAGTTGGAACAAGTACTTTGGCTGATTGATGACTTGCAGCTAGCTTTAGAGTCTGGTTCTCAGACTGGCTCACGACAGAAAGATCTGCTGGGTCCTGAGGTAGTAAGTCCCTGAAACCAACCCCAATCACAATACTGCTGGGTCACACTTCTGAGGCCCACCCAGCCTAGTTTGGATGGGAAAGGACGTTGAGAGAGGAAATCGTGATACAACTGAAAATTGACAGTGGCCATTGAGTTTCAATCTTCCTTTTTACCCAGTATGAAACAAGACGACAGATTGTCTGGAAATTTCATAGTCTACGTAATAGTCCATCCTAAACAACAAGATACAGGAATTCTACAAATGGCCATGAGGCACTTGTCTTATGTCCATGTTTAACTAAATTCACTGGAGGTTTGATACTGTTGACAATTCAAATGCCAAAAGTCACATGATTTGCAGCAGCCATCTTAACAGCAATTTTTATTAACTGAATTTCATAATATGACATGTGTACGCTGCTGGCAGCTGACACGATGCAAAGAATCAACTTTTCCTAAATATTCCACAATTTGAAAAGTAAACTTAATACACGATAACAGTCCCTCCGCAAACCCATTAAAATTTGGTTATGTTTTATCGCAGTCAACTTGCCATCGTCAGTCATCGACAAGTAAGTTAATTAATGACAATGGGAACAATTTAGGAAAATTGGCTTTAAAAGATACCTTTTCTGCTCAATTAACCCCAGTACAAGCTGTACAGCCCACTGGATGGTATGCCCTAATAACTGTTAGTTTTGTTTGAGAATTCTGCTGATTAAGGACAACTGTTGGGGCAGAAGCAATTCCAATGAATGCTGGTCTTTGTTACATTACCGCACGTTTCTTTCAAGATCTGGCACAGTACAGGTTAGAAAATGGGAGGACTGAAATACATGGCTGAATTCCACAAACAATTGATGCAAACAATAAACCCCATGTTTAGTAATCAATTCCAGAATATTTTTGCTCAAAATTACTTTTTCCAGATAATGTTTGTGCTAAACATATTTGATATATAGTTGGATTCTTACAATTTGTGTAAGCATCCAGAGTACAGATTAAATTAGTTCATACAACTTTCCATTGTCCACGTTCTACAACTCAATGTCAGCCACAGGATCCAAATTCACCACCTTTCGATCAATTTTTATACAATTGGTATGTTATTAAACTTGGGAATAGGTAAAACATTGGCAGAAGGATAGAATCTCTGTGAGAAAACCTATGTAGGGTTGTGGGGTAACAGGGATGGGGGTAGAAGAGAAGAAAACATTGAATGGGGTGTCAAGATACTTATGTTGGCACCATTACAAATTCTAATTTGCATCAATGCATTGGATTCAGAAATGAGATTTGTTCAAATTTGAGCACTGAGCTTTGAAACGAGAAAGAAGTAATTAATTTAAGTGAGTTAGACAAAATGCTTAAGAAGACAGAGATCAGTATCAAATACTGCACATTAGAAAGGAATGTGTAGATGAGATTTGCACTCAACAACTAATACTGACATAGCTAAATGCAACGTTAAGTATGTTCAAGCACTGCAAAGCAGCAGTCAACAACTCAAATTGGAACTCTAGTGTCAAAACACTCACATACAACTCTGAGAAAGCCGTGGTCAAACTCCACAAAGCTTTCAGGTCAGATCACACCTTGAGTATTCTGTTCAGTCCTGGTCAATAATGTATCATTTTAAGCAGTTTCAATGAGGCAGTTTTATAATGTTTCCCTCAGTGTTCTAGAAAGGCAATTCACAATAGAAAAGCTTCCCATCCATCAAGGAATAAATTCTTGCACAACTCTGCTTATGATTCCTCATGGTGCATTTCATGTAGTAATTAATAATCTGGAATGGTCTTCCAGGTGTGAAGAGAAAATACTGTGGAAGTATTCAACAGACAGTTAGATGTTCTGAAGGGGGAGATTAAGGAATTTAATCCAGCTGATTGGGGGTCTCACCAACTGACAGGAGCGTCAGGAAGTGCTGTGTGTCATCTCCTTTGGGGAAGGTCCATCGTGTTAAGTGCCGATTAAGCACATCTGGGAATGGAATTCCCACCACCATCAACCCCCACCCTGTGAGTTGCTAGACAATCACATCATCCCACCTCAATTCTCTCAACTAGTTTATTATTTATTAGTCACATGTAGGCTTACAGTCACACTGCAAGTTACAGTGAAAATCCCCTAGTTGCCACACTCTGGCACCTGTTCAGGTATACTGAGGGAGAATTTAACATGGCCAACGCAGCTAATCAGCACACCTTTGGACTGTGGGAGGAAACCGAAGCAGCCGGAGTAAACCCATGCAGACGCGGGGAGAATGTGCAGACTCCACAGAGACAGTGATCCAAGCTGGGAACCCGGGTCCCTGGCACTGTGAGGCAGCAGTGCTAACCACTATACCACCCATGCTGCCCCTAGGCACTAAGTGCCCGACAACTGTTGTAAAGAAGTATTTGGTTCACTAATATTCTTTAGGGAGGAAAATCTGCCATCTTTACCTGGTCTGGCCTACATGTGACTCCAAACCCACAGAAATGTGGTTTACTCTTTACTGTTCTCTAAAATGGCCTAGCAAGCCACTCAGTTCAAGGGATGGGCAACGAATGCTGGCCTTGCCAGTGACACCATATCCCATGAAAGAATCATTTTTCTATTATCTCTTTACACAGAAATACCTTTGGATACAGTTATGTTGGTGAAATGGTTTGAGCAAAATAAATTTGCAACTGATACTGAACATCTTTAATTTTACATGATCTCAAGTTGAATGCAGTATTTCCTAGGTGACGAGTAAAGCTGCTTTTTCCCTGCAACAAAATGTTTTAGCTGTAACTGTTCCCCCGTCCAGTTAACACTTCTTCCTCAGATGCTGTCTGACATGCTGAGAATTTTCAGCATTTCGCATTTTTTTACTTCAGATTTCCAAAATCTGTGGTTTTTTTTGTAAGCAAATTAGAGACACCTCAAAATTATTCCCCTTAGTGTTCCAAAATCATATCTTATTCCTTTTAAATGCTAAACGCAAGGCAATAAATTCCATGGTCAGTGCTGTTGACTAATTTGTGTTGCAGGCTTAGTCTTAGATGTTGCTCGAGGCTATTCAATCCTGTTAAAGGTTGAGTTTGTAACACATACTCATTATAAATAACAACAATGCATTTACTTAGCAGCTTTTAGGGTGATGAAACATCCCAAGGTGTTTCACAGCAGCTTTATAAAACATAGTAAGGCACTGAGCCACATTAGGAGATAGTGGATCAGATGACCAAAAGCTTGCTCAAAGAGGCTAATTTGAAAAGGGTCCTAAAGTAGAAAAGTGAGGCAGGGAGGCAGAGAGATGTCAGAAGGGTACTCCAGAACCTAGGACTTAGGCAGCTGACAGCATACCTACCAATGGTGACTGGGAATTAGAGAAATGCAAATAACTCAGAAGGTTAGAGGAGATTTAGAGGGAAAGGTCAGGTCATGGAGGAATTTTGAAAAGAAGGATGAGAATTTTGAACTGTCTAACTTGGAGCTAACGTAGGTCAAAGAGCACAGGGGTGGTCAGGAAATGAAATTTTCTGTGAGTTAAGGCACGGACAGCAGAGCTTTAGATGACCTCAAGTTTACAAAAAGTGTCTCAGCCTTTTGGCCAAGATCGAACATCAGATCAAGCCTATGATGTGGCGCAATGCCTCATCTCATCAGCTTGGATCTTGTTTGTCTCTCTTGTGGGGATCATGAATTTGATTCAATTGGATTTTGAATTTTGTTTTTGGAGCAAGCAAGGAATGGATTCAGGTTTGTCTGGTCCACTCTGAGCATTAGCTTCGTAACTTTAAGAATGGAGTAAAAATAAGTTTACGGAAGGTAGAATGTGAGAGACCAGCCACAGGCTTGCAGTGGAATAGTCAAATCTAAAAATAACAAAGGCACGGTTGAGGGCTTCAGCAGCATAGAAGCGAAATGGAGTGGTGTTAAGGAGATGGAAAGGTTGTCATAGTGATGCATGAATATCAGACTGGAAGCTCATCTCAGCATTAAATGTGACACCAAGGAAGTCTGGCTTAATCTCAGACCCTAGGCAGGAAGAGCAGTGGAGTAGGTAGCTGGGGAATAGAGTTTGGAGCAAGGACCAAAACAACAGCTTAAGAATTGGAGGAAATTTCTGCTCATCCAGTACTAGCACTTGTCTAGTCTGACTCTGAATTTACAGTTTGCAGTCTTAACATGGAATCACTTGATTCAAGAGAAAAACACCAAGAGGCATTAATTATTCAGAAAGTATGCTGAAATGAACAATCGTAATTAAGCTCCTGAAATTCACAATTAAGTCAATTATTATCTTGTGGAAGAATTACCTGCCAGCAATGAAGAATTTCTTTCGTTTTTTAGCTTTCAGGATTGAGTTAATTCAGTTTAACTAATTTGGAATAAAGAATGGCATTCATTATTATCCTAATCTTCAGTAAAACCGGCCTCATGTCCTAGGCCCAACCATCTTCAACTGTTTCATTAATGACCTTCCCCACATCATAAGGTCAGAAGTGGGAATGTTCGCCAATGATTGCACAATGTTCATTTATGACTCCTCAGATATTGAATCAGTCCATAACCAAATGCAGCAAGACTGGGACAATATTCAGGCTTGGGCTGTCAAATGGGAAGTAACATTGGTGCCACACACAAGAACTTTTTTATGCAGAGGGTGTTGGGTGTCTGGAATTCATTGGCTGAGTTGATGGTGGAGGCAGAGACTTTAAACTTTAAAAAGTACCTGGGTCTGCACCGTAAGTGCTGTAAGTTGCAGAGCTACGAGCTGTGTGCAGGAAGATGGGATTAAAAAGGGCACCTGGGTGTCTGTGGGTCAACACAGTGAGAAGTTTCACAACACCTGGTTAAAGTCTAACAGGTTTATTTGGTAGCAAATAACCTGTCGGATTTTAACCTGGTATTTTGAGACTTCTTGCTGTGTTTACCCCAGTTCAATGCTGGCATCTCCACGTTATGTCCGTGAGTCCTTTCATGCTGCATCTGTATGGTTCTAAGTCAAACGTGTGATGGAATATTCTCTACTTGACTGGCTGAGTGCAGCTCCAACAACCCTCAAAAAGCTAAACCTCATACAGGACAAAGTGGCCCGCTTGATTGTTACCCCTTCCACAAACATTCACACCTTCCACTCTTGATGAACAGTGGCAGCCATGTGTGTCATCTACAAATTGCACTGTCGGAACTCACCAAGGTTCCTTCAGCAGCACCTTCCAAACTCACAACCACTACCATCTAGAAGAACAAGGACAGCAAACATTTGGAACCACCACTATCTGGAAGATCCCTCCAAGCCACTATCGTCCTGACTTGGAAATATATTACAGTTCCTTCACTGTTGGTGTGTCAATATCCTGGAGTTCCCTCCCTAACAGCATTGTGGGTGTACTCAAGACACATGAACTGCAGCAGGTCAAGAAGGCAGCTCACCACCACCTTCTCAAGGGCAGTTAAGGGATGGGCAATAAACACTGGTCCAGTCAGTGATGCCACATTCCAAAAATTAATTTTTAGGTAAATACAGGAAAATGGAAATTGACTTCTTTCCATTTTCATCTCCACATTGCGCACTTCCATAATGTTAGCATACAATTGAAAAGGAAATGCCACTTCCTTTGGCAAAAAAAATCATAGTCCCATTGCTCGCAACCAAACTGTAAGAAACAATAATTGTTTCTTTTTTCCTGGTACCAGCAAAAGAAGCTTCAATCTCGTCAGTCTGGTGTTGCTGTGAAATTCAATCCCAGGGATGAATTGACACTATACAAACCTACTATACTAACCACTTCCCTCATTGTTTTAATTCTTTGAATTAGTAATACTTCCTAAATGGTCATTTGATAAAGTAGCATCGCATAAGTGGCAGCACCTTATTGGAGGTGGGAGGGTTGGGCACAAGTTTGTTACACCCTTGCAATTTAACTGGAATGTGTGATTCAGAACAACGATCTCTACGTTTGTCATTCTGTAATCTAATTATTTTGAAGATATGTGCCCCACCTTCCAACACCCAAAACTGTGGCGCTTTCCAGATGGCAAAGATTGTTGAGTGGAGTTCTGCAGTCAGAAAATGAAAAATATACATTTTCAGGTTTATGTGTGATGTACTTGATTATTTCTCCTTTTCTGAAAACTCTCTGTGCATGGTATTAAATCATATTTTGAAGTATTTAAACATTTCCTAATCCGATCATAAACAGGTCACACAACAATACTAGAATGATCAGAAAAGATGGAAACATCAAACTGGGTGGCACGGTAGCACAGTGGTTAGCACTGTTGTCTCACAGCACCAGGGACCCGGGTTCAATTCCCGGCTCGAGTCACTGTCTGTGTGCACATTCTCCCCATATCTGCATGGGTTTCCTCCAGGTGTTCCGGTTTCCTCCCACATTCTGAAAGACGTGCTGGTTAGGCACATTTATCCGAACAGACGCCAGACTGTGACAACTAGGGGAATGTCACAGTAACTTCATTGCAGTGTTAATGGATGCCTTAATTGTGATTAATAAATAAACTTTTACTCTAAATGGGATCAAATGTGATCATGGACCTAAGTTAGCTAATTTCCAAAATAACTATTTCCACAAAACATAAGCAATGCATCCTTTCCAAAAAGGGACAACTGAAGTGAAATCAATGGCTGGAATTTTCCAGCCACTCACACTGGTGGGATCTTCCGCTCACACCTTTAGCGCATCCCTGCCATGGGTTTCCAGGTGCAATGAGTGCATTCAGCAGGAAATGGTGTTGATGATGGTGGGACCAGAAGCTCCGCTGGCAACCAATGGCAGGCCACCTCCGCTGCTGTGAAATATGAGCGGGTTGTGCGGAAACTCCTGCCCAATGTCTTCAATAAGATTGAGATGGAAATCCTAAACAAACTGATAGGACTCACAAAAACATCATTGGGAATGGATGGTGTTTTTCTGGAATGCTGGAAGAGACTAGGGAGGCGTATTGTAAGGCATCAATACCCATAAGGAAATCACAGGATAGTGAGGAGCTACCAATGCATCAGAGACGAGCAAAAGTAGTGCTCATGGTCAAAAAGGGGATGAATTGACACAGTCAACTATAAACCCATTAGTCTCATTTTCATTCTGCATAAAATTATCAGAGGCAGGCCTTGTAGCAGCACGCTTCTGCACCTGGCAGCCCCAGCACTCATTGTGGGATTGCTCACCTGACTCCTATTTCAGCCCACTGCCTCTGACCAAAACACCAACTTGCAGGCAGCCATTTTTAAAGCTTGGGCTTAGTGAGCCAGGAAATCTTCCCACTCTGAAAAGCTGACCTGGGGACAAAAATCTGACCACTTGTGAATGTCATGAAAGAAGGGAATGATGAAGTTGAAAGAAAAGCTAACAGTCTCAGCAAACTTGAAGGTCAACACTTCCAACCAACGCAGAGCAGCAACTAAAAAAAATTGAAATATTTAGACAGAAGAATTGAATACAGGTTAGAGTGAGTTTAATCAAACCACAACTTGAGCATTGTGATCAGCTTTGATGACTGAGACAAGAGGGAGGATTTCAATACTGAAGACAAAGGGAACAGTCAGGAGACTGATCTCTAGAGTAAGAGCTCTGAATTGCAAAGGAAGACCCTTGGGGAAGCTTGGCACCTCAGTCTGGAGGGGAGATAGTTAATTGTGTGAAAAGGTAAATTATGAATATTATTTCAGAACAAATTGCAAAATCAAAGTTGAGGTAAAAGGCAAATTGAGGATTGATAGCCAGAAATCTTTCATCAAAACAAAAAACAATCAACATATGACATGGACTCCTGGATAGATGAGCAAAGACAACAATCTGGAATCATTCAATGTTATAATTGTAGGACACTTTGGGTTGGAAAAATTACGGTGGTCTGAATATCCTCAATTATTTTGTGACTTTGTGGAGTAACGGACCTTGATCATTTTGTATGGAAATTTGCTTTTTCCTGTATTAACATGCACCTGCGTATTTCTTTGTGAGATTCCCAACTTGAACATAAAAACATATAAGAACGTAAGAAATAGGAGCAGGAGTAGGCCATCTAGCCCTTCGAGCCTGCCCCGCCATTCAATAAGATCATGGCTGATCTGTCGTGGCTCAGTTCCACATTCCCGCCCTCTCCCCATAACCCTTAATCCCCTCTCTTATCAAAAACCCATCAACCCGCATCTTAAAAATATTTAGCGAGGTAGCCTCCACCACTTCAACGGGCAGAGAATTCCAGAGATTCACCACCCTTTGAGTGAAGAAGTTCCTCCTCAACTCTGTTCTAAACCGCCCCCCCTTTATCTTGAGGCTGTGCCCCCTAGTCCTGCTATCCTTTCTGAGCGGGAAGAGTCTCTCCACCTCTATCCTATCCATCCCATTCATCATCTTATACGTCTCAATGAGATCTCCCCTCATTCTTCTAAACTCTAACGAGTACAAACCTAATTTATTCAGCCTCTCCTCATAACTCAACCCCCTCAACTCCGGCATCAGCCTAGTAAACCTCCTCTGCACTCCCTCCAAGGCCAAAATATCCTTGCGTAAGTGCGGCGCCCAAAACTGCACACAGTACTCCAGCTGCGGCCTCACCAATGCCCTATACAGCCGCAGCAAGACCTCCCTACTTTTATATTCAATCCCCCTCGCGATGAAGGCCAGCATCCCCTTCGCCTTCCTGACCACCTGCTGCACCTGCAAGCTGGGTTTTTGCGACTCATGCACAAGGACCCCGAGGTCCCTCGGCACCGTCGCCTGCTGCAGTTTTTCTCCACGTAAGTAATAATCCTTCCTACCATTATTCCTACCAAAGTGGACCACCTCGCACTTGCCAACATTAAATTCCATTTGCCATTTCCTGGCCCATTCGCCCAGCCTATCTAGATCCTTCTGTAGACTCTCCCCACCCTCCACACAATTTGCCTTTCCACCAATTTTGGTGTCATCAGCAAATTTCGACACCCTACACTCGGTTCCCTCCTCCAGATCATCTATATAAATGGTAAATAGCTGAGGCCCCAGCACCGACCCCTGGGGCACTCCACTAGTCACCATCCGCCAATCCGAATAGCACCCATTGACCCCCACTCTCTGCCTCCTATTTGACAACCAGTCCTCTATCCACGCTAACACCCTACCCCCAACTCCATGCCCCCTGACCTTCTGCAATAACCTCTTGTGAGGTACCTTGTCAAACGCCTTCTGAAAATCAAGAAAGACCACATCCACCGGCTCTCCTCTATCCACCGCCCTAGACACATCCTCATAGAACTCCAGTAAATTTGTCAGACATGACTTCCCTTTAACGAAACCGTGCTGCGTCTGCTCTATCAAGCAGTTCCCCTCAAGATGCCTTGCTATTTCCTCCTTGATGACGGATTCTAACATTTTACCTACAACAGACGTTAAACTAACAGGCCTATAATTCCCCGCCTTTTGCCTGGCACCCTTCTTAAACAACGGCGTAACATTAGCCGTTTTCCAATCTTCCGGCACTTCCCCGGAATCCAGCGACGTCTGGAAAATAACCACCAAGGCATCCACTATCACCTCCGCCATTTCTTTCAGGACCCTCAGATGCATTCCATCCGGTCCTGGGGACTTGTCCACAATCAGCCCCTTGGAACACATTGGAGCAGGGAAGAGGTCATTTGAAGTCCTATTCCCGACATTGCTGCTTAATGACTGTTTCCTCCACTCCCACCTGATGAAGACAGGAGGTCAGATTATGTCATGATTGGACAGGCACCAACCTCCATTGCCTTCCCCAGGTGGCTACGCTTCATTAAAGGGAATTCAGTGATCAGAGAATCAAATCTGTCAAATGAAGAAAAATTCTTGCATCTGGTGATTTTTACAAATCTTCATACAACCAGGGTTTAGGAATTAAAGCCAATAACCTTGAAAATATTTAAATATATTATACACAAAATAAATTACATAATAAAACCATTGATCTGATAATAATTTTGCATGCCAATTCACAACTGACACCTTCAACTGTTATCACACTGCATCTATCACAGTGAACCAACAGTGGAATTTACCCTATGCAGTTCCCTTTGCAACTGCTTGTGAAGCAAAATAATTTATTTGGTTTAAACTTGAAAAAGCTACTTCAAAGGACAGGGATTATCAGGGAACATGCTGCATCAATAACTATGTAGAAGAAGTCATTGTCATTCATTGACAAACTACAAACCTGTGTAACTCACTAACCTTTTCCATTTACATGACAATGTCATTTGGCAGTATTTTTTCAGTAAACAAGTTGTTCTATTTTACACATCCTACACACCAATTCCACTAAACTCTTTTTAAGATATATTTTTCTGTATTTTGGACACAGCAGATTCAAGGCCTTGCAAATTGTTGAATGTTTTATTTTTATCCAAGCTATCATTTTTCAAATGATCAGAAAATACAAGTCACCTTTGTTAGAATTTCATTTTGGGGAGCTCACCTCTAATCCCGCCTGTTAATGTTGCAGTTATTGTCCATATTAACCAAATTCACTCCCCCATTACGGCTTCTGTTGTTTTACAATCTTCACCTTAGAGCTTATTGGAGATCTTCACATTCTGAATGATCCAACAATAAACTGAAACGTACTTTGACCATCATTAAAACATTCACATCCTGTTTGGCTCCTTTGTAGGCTAGAATAATTATACTGCATACTAGGCAGGTGACAAGCCTTAACTGAATAAAACAGACTTGGTTATCTAGGCGGAAGATTAAACCTTTTCATAGATCACAACAATTTCATGAGTTCAGCAGTGAAACTGGTTCAAAAAAACTCTTTAAAATATTTGCAAGGAGTGTGGGAAAGTGGTGTAGTGATAGTCACTCACTATTTCAATTCATTCAATTTGGTCAGAAGGTGTGTTCTAATATTAGTGTTCATATACTGGATGTTTACTCTCTGCAAACTGATTTCAGTACAGTGATAACTTGAGAGATCAAGCCACATCACGAAGACCTCATCTCCCCACGCTACTAGTTTGGCTTATTTTGTGTTGAAAAATGAAGGCATTTTTAATGTTAAACTAAGTGCTCAGTTTAACTATTGCACTAAAAATTGTTAAATAAAACAATTTTACACAATTTTGATGATATTTGGGGCACATTCTCTTTACCAAGTTAAAGAAGTCAGTGTGGTCAATTGTTTTTCTTTGGAAACCTGATCTTACTCACCTGCCTAATAATTACAACTTTCCTCGTTCCAATTTAGTGGTTATTTATTAAAAGAAATTAAGCTGACCTGAAAGGACATAGCCTATGGTCTATTCACAGGTTGCTCAGTTCTTTGTCAATACAGGTCCCCACCTTTACATTCTGAGACTTGATGTAAAACAATGCACAGAATCTGACTGTCTCACCTTGCAGAAATATGATCCCACTCCATTTAAATTGCTGAATTTAACATCCTAGAAACAGTAATTTATTAATTGTCAATTTAATCTGCTTCTTTAAACTGGGCACAAATGTAAAAGAAGTTTAAATTTATTTATTAGTGTCACAAGTAGGCTTACATTAACACTGCAATGAAGTTACTGTGGAAATCCCCAGTCACCACACACTGGCGCCTGTTCGAGAACACTGAAGGAGAATTTAGCATGGCCAAAGCATCTAATATGCATGTCTTTCAGAGACGTGGGAGAAAACAAGAGCACCCAGAAGAAACCCAAACAGAGATGGGAAGAATATGCAAAATCCACACAGATAGTGACCCAATCTGGGAAACAAACCCTGGTCCCTGGTGCTCTGAGGCAGCAATTCAAGCAATATAACAATGTCTGGACAATGATAACAGTTTTGAAAAAGCAGTAATGCACAATAAGGATAATTAAACACTGAACTGTTTTTTTTTGCAACTGTCTCAAAAAGATACATGTCCAGATCTTCCAGTCCTTGGATCATTGGAAGGGGAAGCTAATGAACACATGAAGGGAAAGAAGTAGAAGGATATATTGTTAGGCTTGGCTGAAGAAGGGTTGGATGAGGTTCAAGTGGAGAATAAACACCAGCATGGACCATTTGGGCTGAATGCCGTTTTCCATGCTGTACTTTCCAACTTTCAACTTAAATTCCAACTGTTGCAGACTTCTAAGTGTGATGTAAATGCACTCAGTGTTTCTGAGAATTGGATCTCAAACAATGATGAGACAGAGTACAGGAATGAGATAGAGAATCTGGTGAACTGGTGCGGCAACAATAATGTCTGCCTCAATGTCAACAAAACGAAGGAGATTGTCATCAACTTCAGGAAGTGTAGTGGAGAACATGTCGCTGTCTACATCAACGGGGATGAAGTAGAAATGGTCGAAAGCTTCAAGTTTTTAGGTGGTCCAAATCACCAACAGCCTGTGCTGGTCCCCCATGCCAGCACTATAGGTAAGAAAGCCCATCAATGCCTCTAATTTGGCATGTCAGCTACGACTCTCACCAACTTTTACAGATGAACCATAGAAAGCATTCTTTCTGGTTGTACCACAGCTTGGTATGGCTCCTGCTCTGCCCAAGACTGCAAGAAACTACAAAACGTCGTGAATGCAGCCCAATCCATCATGCAAACCAGTCTCCCATCCATTAATTCTGTCTACACTTCCTGCTGCCTTGGCAAAGCAGCCAGCATAATCAGTGACCCCATGCATCCCAGACATTCTGTCTTCCACCTTCTTCCGTCAGGAAAAAGATACAAGAGTCTGAGATCACATACCAAATGACTCAAGAACAGTTTCTTCCCTGCTGCCATCAGACTTTTGAATGGACCTACCTCGCATTAAGTTAATCTTTCTCTACATCCTAGCTATGACTGTAATACTACATTCTGCACTCTGTCTTTTTCTTCTCTATGAATGATACACTTTGTCTGTACAGCACACAAAAAATAATACTTTTCACTGTATGTTAACACATGTGACAATAATAAATCAAATCAAAGAAGTCATAATGGGTCCATACTGATTTTTATTCTCTATTTCCTCCTCCCAAAGCATTTGATCTAACCCAATATCCTTTTACTCCTTTCCCTAATCTGCATATCTTGCTTTACCTTAAATACATCTAGTTTCTTTTTCATGGCAATAGGTTCTATATTCTCATCAGTCTTGCAGTAAAGAAGTTTTGCTCGAATTCCCTTTTACATGTATTGGTGACTGGGATCAGTGTCACAGTTTGTAGGATGGAGCCGCACAAGAATCCCATGTCCAAACAAATTTACTGGTCAATATAGTTTTTAAAAAAACTGCTATGTTTGCTTTACTGCAATTTATGAAACTAATACTGAGCAAAGGGCCCCATTGTTAAGGAACCCGAAAAGGGTGATTAATTACACGAAAGCCCATCGCTGACAAGTTGAAGAGGAAGCAGGGTACTGATATTTTGTGGAAGTCCAATTCATATTCTCTTTCAGTGGATGACATGTTTATTGATAAGTCACTAATGTGCAGTAAGTTGTCAATGTTTCATTCCTGCTTTTCCTTGGGAATCAAATCCCTGGAGCTCAGAGCATGACCACAATCAGTGTATCCCGAGATGCAGTCCACGTGTAGAGAGAGCAGCAATGAACCCAGGAGACACAGGCCGAATGCAAATGCACCATAATATCTTGCATGTTATCTCTTTGGTATCATTTACATTTATACCTGAAGAAAAACTTGTATTTCTTGTGCTTCTCATGAGCTCAGGCACTCCCAAAATGTTTTATATCCAATGAAATACTTCTGAAATGCAGCAAGACAGCAAATGTTATCAATTTACACAATAAGCTCCTGCAACCAGCAATGTGATAATGATCCATTTCCTGGTGTTGGTTGAAAGATAAAAATGAGCCAGGACACCATAAAGGATGATATTTGATGATGTGGAGTTGCTGGCATTGGACTGGGATGGGCACAGTAAGTAGTCTCACAACACCAGGTTAAAGTCCTACAGGTTTATTTGGAATCACGAGCTTTCAGAGTGCTGCTGCTTCCTCAGGTGAGTCACCTGGAGGTAACTATGCAGGTGCAGTAGTCAGTAAAGAAGGCAAATGGTATGTTGGCCTTCATAGTGAGAAGATTTGAGTACAAAATCTTGCTGTAATTATGCAGGGCCTTGATGTGACCACATTTTGAATACTGTGTGCAGTTTTGGTCTCCAATCAACTTCGAAATAAAGTATGATTAGCAGCACACTGAAATAGTGCTAAGATATTGGTAGCTGCTTGGAAATTTCATATTTTTATTGTGGTTCTGTCTGGCTCATTTGTTTTATTGGCATTGACCAGTATATTTGGCATCTTTCTAAACTGTATTATAGTACCTTACCTCAGATTTGCAGTGCTGAATATTACTATACTATTCACAATGTTTTGCCAGTGTTCACAAAAGTTGCTGAGAATATAGCTGAAGAAGGATATTCTTGGTAATGGATGGAATACAGTGAAGATTTACCAGCATGATTCGTGGGTTGGCAAGACTGATGTACAGAGAGCGATTGAGTTGGCTAGGATTATATTCATTGGAGTTCAAAAGAATGAGGCACATCATCTATTTACTCGATTAATTCAGCAACTTTATTGTGAATGCCCTATTCATTAAGGCACAATGCCTTAAGGCTTGTCCTGTTACTATTATTTTTCACTGTGCCCATGTTTGATTCTGAGCCTTGAATTCTCTGTCTATCACTTTTCTTATTCCTCTTTCCATCTTTCGTTCTTGTCCATATTTCCCCCTTGGACATTTGTTCTGCCTGTACTCACAGAAACCTATAAAATTCTAAGAGCACTAAATAGGGTAGATGCTAGAAAGGTGTTCCCGATGGCAAGGGAGTCCAGACCAGGGGTCATAGTCTTAAGGATATGGAGTAAACCATTTAGGGCTGTGATGAGGAGAAATTTCTTCACTTAGAGAGTGGTGAGCCTGTGAAATTTTCTATCACAAAAAGCAGTTGAGGCTAAAACATTAAATGTTTTCAAGAAGAAGTTAGATAGAGTTTTCGGGGCTAAAGGGATCAAAGGATATGTTGGGGGGGAGGGGGGGTGGTGGAGAACGGGAATAGGTTACTGAGTTGGATGATCAGCCATGATCATAGTGAATGATAGACCAAGCCCAAAACGGCCAAATAGCCTATGAATAGCTCCTATTTTCTATATTCCCATGTTTCTATATGGGGTCCAAAAATGCAGAATGCTTGTGTGAAATGCAAACTGCTGATAAGAATTATTTTGGCAATGACCAACTTTCAGAAATAACAAAATCTCATTATTTATGTCTGATCCATCTCTGCTCATGATGCCACATGTATCTTACTGCTCAATGGCATACGCCATAAAATGCACTATCTTGACATAAACAATATTTAATGGTCTCAGATTAATCTGTCACACTATCACTAGACACATAAATAAACACACACCAATCAACATCGAAATAATGTAGGATTAGCCTTACACTAAAATAGTGCTAAGATATTGGAAGCTGCTTGGAAATTTCATGTTTTTATTGTGGTTCTGTCTGGCTCATTTGTTTTACTGGCATAGACCAATATATCTGGCATCTTTCTAAAATGTATCATAGTACCTTACCTCAGTTTTGCAGTGCTGAATATTACTATGTTATTACAAGGTTATTACAAAGTTTTGCCAGCAAGATCAGTGTTCACAAAAGTCGCTGAGAATACAGTTGATCTTCCCATGCGGAGCTATCTAAAAGCCAGCTTGGTAAACCATTTATTTGGAAATGTAAAAAGTTTTCATATTGTGCATGGAAAAGTATTGAATGGGACTGTCTCAAATATTTTCCATCCTTAACTTTATTCCACATGTGTCACGTGTTTGAAGAGTAATTTAAATCTAATTTGAATTGTGCGATATCACAAATGGAAATTTTCTCCATGGTTCCCAGAGCCCTATACATCAATACCTCTTCATTCCCAGCTGTTGTGCTCATTCACAGCTAGTCAATTCCCACAGTCTAATTATTATAAGTATCTGGGCTACACCTGCAGCTGAATCCTGCTTCTGAACAAAACATGGTTGTCAGAGGACGTATGTTGTATCTATAAACCAATATAGAGCTTTGAGTATTTTACAAAGCAACTGTTTCAGATATACTTGTAAGCCACAAAACTTCAGCTCAAGGTTGTTCGTTATTTGAACTCCAGAATGTGTTGAATCTACAGTTTAAGATTTCACTTCTTGGGAACATTTACACAATTATTAAGGTTTAACTTATCAAATTGTACCGTACATAAGATTAGTGATGAAAAGACTAAATTTGTACACATTATTGCAATGTTATTAAGAAAGTCTAAGCTAGTGCCTCTAGGTGCCAAAATACTGGAACGTAACTTTAAGAAAGAATGTGTGGTGTTATAGCAAGGGCATATTTTGTACATTTAGGCTCCAGTGTGTCTAGCATCAGCACTACACAGAAGCCAAGACTGCAATACTGATTGACTAGAAGAATGGTTTGAAAGATGGGTTTCCGGTCAAAGGAGTTCAACTTGAAGTTAGATTTTTTGTGGGGAAGCCAGGAGCACTTTTCCCATTGGTCAAGAATTGTAAATATTTGGTTAGGAGCTGTTAAATGTATTGACATAGATGCACCTACTAGGCTGAAAGTTGCAAAAGCTGCTTGCCAAAAGGGTATAAAAATAGGGAAGCATCATTGGAGACTTTGCACTTGCCAGGGGTAACATTTGTCACAGGACAATTGTTGGGGACATTTGTCAGGAGAGAAAGTTAGGTGCTACCCCTAACACTTGTAGAACACTCGTAGGAAGTTAGCACTTGTGTAGAACATTGCCAGTCAACTTTGTCACAGGTCAGGGATTGCCATAAGAATCCAGAGCAGAATGCAAATTCAGTATTTGGGCTAAAGGGAAATTGCCTTGAGAAATTGAATAGTCTTTGTTGGAAAACTGTCTCCACAGAGAGAAAGAATATCCACTAGAGTGAAGTCTTAAAGCTGCAAGGGATTTCTACATATGTTAGAATTAAGTTGGCTAAGTTAAAATCTCAAAAGACATTGTATGTCAAGAGACCAGGCTCAAGCAACCAAGAGAAGATCCCAGAATCCATGGAAAGAAAGACTAGCATACATTGACCTTGTTATCATACCATGCCTTAACCAAGGGAATGTTAAGTAATGATTTTTGTTGTCTAATAAACCTTGTTAGTTTGCAATCTAAATTAATAATTCTCCTTTTTGACAACAGGGTATTCCTTGACAAGAACTTTCTTTTTTTGGGGCTTAGCATAGAGTCCAAATTCCCGTGCATCAATTTAACAGCCTTTCCTATTAGTCATTTACCTGCTGTCCCTCACCATCTCATCCAATGCAACACCAACTTTCAAATGTATGCTGATAACTCCCGGCTCAACTTCACTACCACTTTTCTGAAACTGCCATGACCTCTGATTTGTCATACTGCTTGTCCAACATTCAGTACTGGATGAACAGAAAGTTCTTCAACTAAATATTGGGCAGACAACAACTATATTTTTGGTCCCCACCACAAACCCTATTCCCTTGCCACCAACTCCATCTCTTACTTTGGCTCATGTCTGAGATTGAACTAGGCTAGTCATAACCCTGATGCCCTTTTTCACACTAATGGGAGCTCTCCAGGAACAAAACTACCTACTTCCAACTCCTTAGCCTTCCTTGGCTCTGCCCCTATCTCAGGTTATCTGCTGCCAAGATCTTTATCCATGCCTTTGTTACCTCTAGACTCTACTATCCCAATGTTTTCCTGGCTGGTTCCCCAACTTCCATCCCCACATAAGCTCGAGTTCACCTAAAACTCTGCCGCTTGTAAATCTTGCCGATGCATTGTCTTTTTGCTCATCGAACTTCATTGGCTCCTGCTCCGGCAATGCCTCAATTTTCAAATGGGCATCTTTGTTTTCAAATCCCTTGTTGGCCTCATCCTTTCCTATTTCCGTAATTTCCGTCAGGCTGACAACCCACCTAGACCTTTCTATCCCTGTGACTGCATCAACAATACTGACTGTGTGTTCAACTATCTGGACCCCAAGCTCTGGAATTCCCTGGCACACCTCAGTCTCTTTCTCTTCCTTTAAAACCTATCTCTGAGTTTTTTTTGATATCTGTCCCAATACCATCTTATGTGGCTCAATGTCAACTTTTGTTTGATAATGTTTCTTTACAAAGTGCCTTGAAATGACTTACCAACATTAAGGCATTAAATAAATGCAAGTTTATCCTTGTATAGCCCTCAGACAGTCTAAAACTTGTTCATTCTGAAGCTTATAACTTGGATTTTAAACTGACATCAGCCACTGTACTTCCATGGGAGTTATGGTGGAACTGTTGGTTCATCGTCATGATAAACTATCTAAACAGATGACTCCAGTCCAGTTTCTGTTTTGCTGTTGCTTTTTTCTACAGGCCCCATTCTACTGCTGCTCTTTCACTCTTCCTCCAAGTCTGGTTTTTTACCAAGCTCTTAGTCCTAACTCCATTCATTAAAAGGATGAATCCAGAAAATAACTGCTTTGCCTGCTATTGTATTTGTAGAAGTGTAATTTTCATTTGTTAATCTACTAGCAACATTTTTTGTCACTGTTTCAAGGGTGTTAGATTGCAAATCATACAGATGATTCAAAGATAAATTGCATCTGATGTTGAAATACTGTTTGAAATAACAAAATAGGTGATACGCACTCAGATAGTCTCGACCAATTTTAATAAGCCAAGGCCTTTCACTGGAATAGAATCCTGGAATCCCCACAATGCAGAAGGAGGCCATTTGCCCCATTGAGTCAAATCTCTGAAAGAGCATCTTACCCAGGCTCATTCCCCCACTCCGCCCTATCCCTATAACTCTACACATTTACCATGACTAGAATAGAAATGAAAAAAAATGCTGAAAACACCAAGCAAGCCAGCTTGTTTCTGTAGGGAAGAAAACTGTTGACATTCCAGGCTTCTGATGCAGAGGTACTTCTGAACTATCAACATTTTCCCTTTATCAGGTTTTTCCATTATGTTTTGCTTTTGTTTCAGATTTCAAGCATGCCTAACATATGTTTTACTTTAGCTGTTGTTATTGGATTCAGAGAGTATCTCCAGATGACTAGATTGCATCTCATACCTGCGAATGAGCAGCTTCAGGGTCTTGTAGGAACCTTTCACCAGCGTGATGGCCTCTTGTCTGTAGCCGCTCAGCTCCACATCATTGATATTGACCACTTCATCCCCCACCTGCAGTTTGCTTGTTAGCAAGTCTGCTTTCCCTCCTTCCTCAATCTACAAAAGAAGAGAAAAAATAGACCAAATTCGATGAAAACATCTTAAGCTTAGGACCTTTCAATCATGGTTGCAGTTGACCTCCTGCAGGGCTTTAAGTTGGATTGCTAATTAAACTGTGCCACTACACTTTTTAACCTTGACCCTCAGTAATGAGGAACGCCACAATCCTGTGGTATTCCAGGCACCACCTGCACAGAATTAGTGATTCACAAAACCCGGCTGAAAAATAAAGTCTTGTTCATTTTTGCAATCAATGGCTCGTATCAGCACAGCCACCATAGCTTTGAATTTTGAGCACAATAAGTCACCTTCCTAGCTGTCAAAGATTTGCACAGTGCGTCTTGTTCACCAATGTGCAAAAAATATTCGTCTCAATGCTTAGTGGGCTGGAGAATTAGATATAAATAAGCAATACTGATCCACTTGCAGTACACTTTTTATCATCAAATTCTCTCGCTTCATTACGTTTTTAACACTGACTTCAATAAGCAGTGCCTATTGTTTCCCCCAAGAATTTTAACTGTGTATTTCTGAAATTATTAAAATAATGTACTACTTTTTGTTCTTGTGCTAACATTGCAATTTTCTTATCTAGTCACTGAATGGAAACCCTTGCAAATAGTTATTAGTGTTTAGGCTAACTCAGCATGGCTATCAGCAAACGAATTTAAATTATTCATATTTCTGAACGGATTGCAAAAGCAATGATCCTGCCTGCTTATAATAGCTGTCAACTCTACAAGAGGAGAGAATTGCTTATATAGTTAATCTTACTTCAGCAATTATTAATGGTGCAAAAGTACACAAATTAATCCTGATTTGCAGACAGACATGTTGAGGATAAATGTTGCTTATTTATCTTTGCAATGGTTGATTAATGAACTCTCAGAATTAGGATAAAAATACCAATTCAGCATGTGCTTAACCATAAATGAGTTATTTGCAGACATGAGATAAGCTGTGTTGTCGAGGTAATCCTGAGAAAGGAAAAAATCCAGTGCCAAACTCCTTAAAAGCTCCTATAACCTTTGGCCCCTCTCCACGGACCAACCAATATCCCACTGAGGAAATCCAGACAATGTTCTCCTAATCCTACGAAATGCACCCTGGCTATATAATGCTGAATAACAAAAGAATCCTTAAATCAGTGGAAAAAAAATGGTCCCGCTGCGAAATCTGAGACTGCATCATACACTGCGCCTTTCATGAGGGCTGGATTGCATTGGTCTTCCGAAGAATTAAGTAAACACAAAAGCTTCAAATCCTAGAAGATTTAAAGTTTCCTAAATAACCAGCTTCAATTGCCCAAAAATTGTGTAACTTGCTAAAAATTCTTAAGTCAAATTAACTAATGCTTATGGGGTCAGGAATGCTTTGTATAGAAGGGCACAAAAGAATTTCTTTTGTCAATCCTCGCAAGGTAGTTAGAGAGTCGTCAGAAATTAAAAGCAGAAATGTAACAATGAACATTTAAGTAAATGTCTAGTAATAACTCAGGTAGCATACACCAAACTGATGCTGTTCCATTATTGATCACAAAAACCAGGAATGCAACTCATCTCAAATGAAGCCAAGCACTTTTTATAAAGCTGATCTGAAAACTTCAAACAAGTTTTTCGCATGCATTTCGTAAGTTAATGGCGCGGTGGCACAGTGGTTAGCACAGCTGCTTTACAGTGCCAGGGACCCGGGTTCATCTCCCTGCTTGGGTGAGTGTATGGAGTTTGCACATTCTCCCTGTGTCTGCGTGGGTTTTCTCTGGGTGCTCCGGTTTCCTCCCACAGTCCAAAGATGTGTGGGTTACATGGATTAGCCACGCTAAATTGCCCCTTAGTGTCAGGGGAACTAGCTAGGGTAAAATGCTTGGGATTCTGGGGTTAGGGCCTGGGTGGGATTGAGGTCAATCTTGATGGGCCAAATGGCCTCCTTCTGCACTGTAAATTCTAAAGGGTTAATACAGCAAAATGTTGCATGAATGGCCTAATTTGGAATCAAGGTACTGATAGTTAAAGGGCTACATCTTTCAGCAGAGAAGGACAAAATAAAGGGACTTGATTGAGTTTGAGGAGCTGGGTTTAAACCTAACCAAAAGAGATGAGATGGAAATCTTCTTTCTCGATTTACAACTGCTTCTACACAAAATAGTTTAGTGCGGATTTAAACACATTATAAAGAGTGTAGGTCTTCAACATAAAATTTGTTACGTTTACAATTGTACACTATTTGCTGGTGTGTAAAATAAAAACATTGAACTTGTGAGTTGGCATGAGGGAATGTTAGTAAAGTGAATAAAGGGAGATCTTATTCACTCTTTACTCTCTATCCATTTTGTATTATATCTAAAAACAGAAAATGCTGGGAAAAACTCAGCAGGTCAGGCATCCTCAGTGGAGAAACAGAATCAAAGCATTAACTCCAGCTCTCCCTCCACCGGTGCTGCCAGACCTGTTTTGTTTCTTCGGCATTTTGTATTTTTATTTCAGATTTCCAGCACTTTGCTTTTATCCCATTTATGTTACATATAAATTATTTATTTACATTACAACTAGTTTCCACTCTCAGAGACCCGGGCGCGATGGCTGGGTTGTGCCCATTGGGCAATGCAGCGATGGATCATGCTGGGGTCATGAAGGGGGAAGGGCATGTCAGGGGTCATGATGAGAGGTCATGGTGCCCCATTGGAAGGGCCCCAGTAATGGGAGGGGGGAGGGAGAACATGCTGCCAATGAGAATGGGGTCACAATAGCAACACAGAAGATAGGAGTAGGAGGATGACGACATTTGGCCCTTCGAGCCTGCTCCGCCACTCATTACAATCATGGCTGATCGTCCAGCTCAATAGCCTAATCCTGCTTTGTCCCCATAACCTTTGATCCCATTTTCCCAAGTGCTATATCCAGCCACCTCTTGAACACATTCAATGTTTTGGCATCAACTACTTTCTGTGGTAATAAATTCCACAGGCTCATCACTGTTTGGGTGAAGAAATGTCTCATCTCCATCATAAATGGTCTACCCTGAAACCTCAGACTGTAACCCCTGGTTCTGGACTCCCCCACCATCGGGAATATCCTCCCTGCATCCACTCTGTCTGGTCCTGTTAAATTTTATAAGTGTCTATGAGATCCCCGCTCATCTGTCTGAACTCCAGCGAAAACAATCGTAACCGAGTCAATCTCTCCTTATACATCAGTCCTGCCATCCCCGTAATCAGCCTGGTAAACCTGTGTGTGGGAGGAGGGAGGTAACCCCCCCAGTGCACTGCGAGATCAAGGCACCCTTGTGAAACAGCACCCGAGAGATCTGAAACCTTGCTCACCAGCACTTTTAGGCCCCACCCATCCTGCCCCACCAAAAAATAGTGACTTGTTGGGGGAAGATTGAGGTGCAAAGCATGGCTGAGAGAGTGGCCCAGATCACTCCATTACTCTCACCATTATGACCCCTTGGGTGTGATCTTACAAGAAAAATTCTAAATGCTGAACGAGAAAACAGGAGAGAATGCTGCCAGCTTTTCCTTCCCCATCAGTACAGCTGCAGAGTTTCTCCCATGCATTCCCCTATCATAGCTCCACTCTCACTCAGGCCCCACCCCCAAGGTACTGCCCCGGCACAGTTACAGTGCTTGGTGGGCAGTGCCAGCGTGCTCAGTGGGAACTGTCAGGCTGGCACTGCCCTATGGACATCACATAGCCCTGCTCCTGACCATCTGGTGGCTTCAATGGTTTCCAATACTCCCAGTGAGGACATCATGCCAGGTCTCCACTGATGGAGAGCAGCTGTGATTCCCACCAGTCAGAAGCACGGACCATCAAGGGGGTTAATGCAAGTGAGCCCAGACAGTAGCATCCAGGGCTGCTAAAATGTCATTAATATTTAAATCAAATGCTTTTGGCCAGCAGAGTGGGCCGGTAAGATCGGGAGAGGTAAGAAACTGGGCATGAACCTAGTCAACCATAATTGTTTGCCTCTCACCCCACCTTACCACCTCGTCTCACCGAACAGCAGGTGTGACGAGGTCATAGAATTAAGCCCTTAGCAATTTTTTTGGGAGAATTCCATCCAAGGTCTTTCTAACCTTTATACCAATGGGATATTTTAACTGTGCTGAAGCAAGCAAGTTCTTAAAGAATTCTTATTTCTTATTGAAACATATGAGATCCTGAGAGACTTGACAAGATGAATGCTGAAAGGATGTTTTCTTTTGTGGGAGAGACCAGAACTAGGGGACAGAGTTTAAAGTGGAGTTGAAGAGAAATTATTTCTTTCAGAAGGTAGTGAGTTTCTGGAACTCACTTCCCTAGTGAAGGGTGGAGTCAGAGTCTATGTATATTTTTAAGGCAGAGGTGGAAGATTCTTGACTAACAAGAGAGTTAAAGGTTCCCGGGAATAGGGGAAGTGGAGTTGAGGCCACAGTCAGATCAGCCATGATCATATTGAATGACACTGCAGGCTCAAGAGGCTGATTGGCCTGCTCCTGCTCCAAATTCTTCCATTCTTGAATGATGAGAGAGAAAAAGATTGTACTTGGTTAGGGTGCCCTTTAATGTTTGTCAGCAGTCCCAAGTTACCTTGTTCAAACATGCACTAAATTTGGACTCGTTTATGTATGAGTCAGCAGGAGGGATTTTCCAGCTGCGCTCATCCCAAGGTTGGAAAATCCCGCCTGAGGTCAATGGACCTTTACATGTTCTGTGTGTCGCTCACTATGATTCTTGTGGTGGGTGGGGTGGGAAAATTCCACCTGGCATTACTGAGCTGAGGCAAAGAAGGAGAGAAGGTAAGAATATTAGTGAAAGAAATGTGAACATCTCACCATTTGAAGTGGCTGGTAGCTGATTTTCAGCCAAATCATGCTGGCTTTGAGAATGCACCGCCGAGAAGTTCATCTTGATAGCACAAGAACTACCAGGGCTACATTTATAAAATGATGTAGGTTTAATTAGTTGATGATAATTCCTGGATTATTGACGTGAAAACAGAAACCCACCCAACAGGCCAGTAACTGTGCTATTTTCGGATGCCTGTGTAGATAACATGGTTTGCAGATTAATATCAGAATGGTATTTGAAACAAATACAAAGCTCTGCTTTATTTCCAAAAGACTGGTCATGTGCGATATTTATCAGCTGCCTAATATTTTCTCTGTTCCACAGAAGTCTTGGCTAATTAGTGTTGCAGGTAAAAAGCCATGGATTCGATGAAAACTTTGTCAGACATGGAGAGATGGGTATCTAAGGGATTCATGCCAACAATTGACAGATATTCTCAGGCTAAGGGAACGGAATTCAGTTGGAACCCTATGTGCGAAATCACTGGTAGATAGCACTGTTGTGTGTTCTAAGCCTGAGGTAAATTGTATGCTCCCTATCTGCTGTTTCCATATATTTCTAATTTTAGAGAGGAGAGGAGAGAGAAATCCAAGAATGAAGCAACCCAAGACATTCTTGTATCCAGTAGAGAGCTAATACTGTCAGGGGCTTGCAGTCATCCCCTCTTGTATCAAAGTTGTTCAGTACAGACAAAGGCAAAAGAACAAAGAAATTAAAATCCTGCTGAATTAAACACAAATACAAACAAATTTAACCTTCTCTTCTATTAGGCAGGCCCTCAGGATTGAAGATGACTTGCTTCCATTTCCAGTTTGATCGGTTAGAAGATGGTGAATGAATTCAATGTGCTGTCAGTCTGCAGATCCTGCCATACGTGGGGAGCATGTGCCTGAGGGGTCAAATAGATGAGTCGTTTGGAGGTTTGTGTGCTCTGACACCTCAGCGGCACTCTTGCATGTTCCTAACAAAGTCACTTGATATGCTCAGTGCCTTCCCAGATAGGCCTTCTTCATTTTGGTCAGTCACAAGCCAGGGACTCTGAAGAGTCATTATCTGTTATCTGAAAAGGAAGAGTGCGCAGAGTTACAAGGGGAGTGGATGGCACTTGGGAAATTGCTCATTTGGAGAGCTGGTATAGGCTGAATGGCCTCCTCTGCACTGTTACAATTCTGTGGAATATTTGACATTCCCAGGGATACTTTGAGGACGTTTCTAAAACGTTTCAGCTGTTCTCCTGGGAGTCTCCTGTCGTAACTGAATTCCGAGTAGAGTAATTGTTTCGAGAGTCTAGTGCCAGGCACATGAACGACATGTCCCATCCAATGGATGTGGTTTGAAGTGCTGTGATGTTGGGCAAGTTGCTTTGGGAGAAGGTGCTGCATTGGACAGCCTTTCTTGCCAACAGATTTGAAGAATCAGGCATTGCTGGTGGTACTTCTCCAGTACTTTGAGGTAATTGCTGTAGGCACTCCTAGTCTCCAAAGCAAGTAGGAACATGGAGATCACTGTTAACCATAAACCATGATCTTAGCCTTGGGTTTGAGATCCTGACCCTCAAAATATTCTGAGTGAGTGTGTGCACAAATTTCATCTGTATATTGAAACTCAATGACTGATTTTGGAGTGGTTTTGGATTGAAGGTGACATAAATTGAGGTGGTTCTGTTTAGTGCTATTGGTTATCTTCACGTCCATGGGTAATTTGCCAGAGGTGAGGTACAGTATTGCACTGAGAAAAACGAGATGAGTTGTTGCAATTCTTCGCTGAAACGGTGTTTGTGTTTCTGTTGGTGAGGATCACAGCTTATACATCATTGTAGAGTTGACAGAGGATTTTGACAAATATGAGGGCAGGCAAATTTGAGGAGGATACTCCAATAGCCTTTGAGGTTGACAGAGTCTGTTTCATGTATAAGGACAGTGGTCTTCATCAGTCTCTTGTCCCAGTGAGTCTTTATTGAACCACTTAAGATGTCTGCCTCCAGAGACAGCCTCATGGCGTAGTTATATGCAAAGCCGGATGTATTAATCAGACTGGTTACATTTCAAACCTATTTTTCATAGTAAATAACAGATGCAAACATCCCCCTTTACTAAATGATTCAAAGACATATTTGCATTCACAATCATGTGTGACTGTATGTTATCCAAGTTATCCATTATGCATCCACTGTTTTCATGCATTACCCCTGTCTGGCTGGTTGCAGGAAAGGAGTAGCTTCACTATCTGAGTGTACATGCATGTGGTTGCATCTGTTTTTTCAGCTGGCTTCAACTCTCACTTTGAATTGCCAACTGCAAAATTGTAGGTCATTCTTTCCTCACTGTTTCTTTGTGTCATCTGTGAAATTTGCTTGTTCTGATCTTGCACAGCTTGGTTCATTGAATACTTGGGTTTATTGTGCATTTTCACCCACATGAACTCAGCTAGAATCTTGCCCTTCCAATCTTTAACTTCAGCTCTGATGTGAACATTTTCCTGTAGAACTGAATCACTTTTTTCACTTGCAGCCTTGTGTGCTTTTCTTTTGTCCTCTTTACAGCAGCTTTTATTTTTGCAGACTTGAACAGATGTATATTCATTGGTGCTCCTTGTCTTCTCTGTCATTTCCAGAATTAAAAATCTATTTTTTCTCTATTTCTGCACATCATGTTTCATTATATAATGACAGCAATCTTCATCAGTGTTTTAAATGATTCTTTACTGAACTGGTCTTCAAATACTTGCTTCTGAAGACAGTATCGTGCCATACCTGCGTGACTGGCCAGATTTTTGATTCAAGTTATTATCGTCACATGAATTGGGATACAGTGAAAAGTATTGTTTCTTGCACTATACAAACAAAACATACCATTCATAGAGAACATAGGGAAAAAGGAAAGGAGAGGGTGCAGAATATAATGTTGCAGATACAGATAGGGTGAAGAGAAAGACCAGCTTAATGTATGATAGGTCCGTTCAAAAGTCTGATGGCAGCAGCAAAGAAGCTGTTCTTGAATCAGTTGGCACATGTTCTCAGACTTTCATGGAACAGAGTATATCCAGGGTGTGTGGGGTCCATGATGATCTAGCTGTTTTTCCAAGAGAGCGGGAAGTGTAGAAAAGTCAATGGATAGGAGGCTGGTTTGCATGATGGACTAGGCTACATTCACAACCCTTTGTAGTTTCTTGTGGTCTTGGGCAGAGCAGGTGCCATACCAAGCTGTGATACAACCAGAAAGAATGCTTTCTATGGTGCATCTGTAAAAATTGGAGAGCGTCGTAGCGGACATACCCAATTTCTTTAGCCTCCTGAAAAAGTAGAGCTGTTGGTGGGCTTTCTTAACTATAGCATCAGCACGGAGGGACCAGGATAGATTTGGTGATCTGGACACCTAGAAGCTTGAAACTCTTGACTATTTCCATTTCAGCCCTACTGATGCAGAAAGGGGCATGTCTTCCTCAACATTTCCTGAAGTCGATGACAATCTCCTTCATTTTACTGATATTGAGGGAGAGATTATCTTTGCACCATTTCACCAGATTCTCTAAATCCTTCATGTACTCCATCTCGTCACTGTTTGAGATCCGACCCACTACAGTATTCATAAGCAAACTTGAAAATGGAGTTCGAGTAAAATTTGGCCACACAGTCTTATGTGTATAAGAAGTGTAGTCTACACCCTAGCTATGACTGTAACACTACATTCTGCACCCTCTCCTTTTCTTCTCTATGTACTGTATACTTTGTGTAGCGTGCAAGGAACAGTACTTTTCACTGCATACTAATACATAAGACAATAATAAATCAAATCAAATCAAAAAATAGACTGAAGAAGAATTTGGGCAATATGCTTGCTACCATGTTGTTAGAAGTTCAGGGGTATTATAATTTACTTTCCATTCTTTATGAAAGAAATTTACTTCTGTTCTGGTGGCTGCTGCTGGAGTAGAGACAGGCAGCCATGATATAAAATTTAACAACACGTTGGTGTTCAGGAAATAGGCTCAATGTTTAGATACAATACAAGATTGATATGCATTAAACAGAAACTGATGATGCTGTCACAAGGGCTATGGGTAATATTTTGGGTTTAAATAACCTCAACACATACTCTGCATACTGAACATGACAATAGTATTTGTATTACAGCAGCTTGTTTTTAAGGACAGATCCAGAAGCAGTAGCATCTGTTTAAATGCTCCTAACTTCAGACAAATGCCATCACACTTTCAGAGTTTTTTGTGGCAGTATCACAACATAAATATTAGTATTAAACTGGTCATTTATCTCAGCCCAATCCTTTGAAAGAAGCAGGCATGAAAAAGCTAAGACCATTTTAAGTAGAAGTATTTGGGAATATTTTCTCAATCATTTCTTTAATAGGCTAGATGATTCACTTGTCCTACTATTCTAATTTATTTTGTAAGAATAAAAGCAGAGCCCAATCTTCGATATTTTCTACATTTTTCACTCTTTCATTATTACTTCTTCACTGCATTTACCATGCAGCCAAATGTTCTAAAATGGAAACTACATATCACCACCAACACCAGGGGGAAAATAGCTGCTTTAATCACTTAAACCCCTCAATGTATCTTTTTCACTGATTAAAAAAGGGTTTGCTCCATGTCCTGTTTGACCTTACTGATGCAGCATAGTATCTGCCATCTATTCCAATGTAAAGCACTGTTAAATGGCTCTAATCCTGGGCTATTAGCATGGTGAGAGGTTTAAATGTCCTTTTGTATTTCTAACATATGACTACTTCCCTCACACCTGCGCAATGTAATCACAGATATTCATCTGGGTGGTAGCCATTGTCTGCTTTCAATCCGGGATCAAATGCACTTACTGATGTTGTGGACATTTGCTTTAATATCACATTTTTCTCTTGTTGAGAAACACTGAATTAGGATTTTTATCGATTAGGAATGTGAAAGAATTTAAAACACTTCTCTTCCAGGACTAAGATGTAACAGCTGGAAGTTGCTTTTTCAGTCATGTGATGCTCTAGTTTGCTTTTCCAAACTGGCTTTTGAAGTAGATTTTACAAGTATAAAAAGAATAAAGTGTATGGAACATGCATTCTACACGTGCATAGCCTCAACAAAATATTTGTGGTTTCCTAAAATTGTTAGAAGCCGCAAAAGTAATTGTTGAAATGTAATTCTAGTTGCAATCTTTGGCATGGCACAATACCACTTTTCTCCAGAGCTATCTCAGACATAGCATGTGATCACCTAAAGATTGCCATACTGCAGATTCTATAAACAGACCAAACAAGACAACTGAATCTTATTTACAAAATTACTCATAAATATTTGTATTAAACTGGTATTAAATTTGTATTAAACTAAATTTTTCTAAAGATCAAATTTCTGTTCCTGCAACTCTTTCCTCTCACTTAATTGTCTAGCTGTGTGACAAAAAAGTACATATTCTTGGTGAGCTTTAGGTTTGTCAAAGTCCCTTTAAAATTTAATTATCATGTCAGCAGTTTAACAACAAGCTAGAACCTGGATTTTGCCCAAGCCCTGCTCCATATGGAGCTGCAAGAATTGTACAAGTCTTGGAGTAGTTTGACTGGGAGTCTAACACAGCCTTTAAATGTAATACTACATTGTATTTTTAAAGGTCCACTTTAGAAATCCTCAATGTTCATTTAATTTTAAACTTGACATGAAGTAAAGTGATTAACCCAGTTTGGATTTTACTAATAGTTCCTGTTTCAATTTGAGAGGCAGATATTCAAATCCCAAGATGTTCTGGTAAAATCAGACAGATCTGTTTGAGTTCGGCAGGCTGGAAACCTCGTGTAAGCAGCTGCTTGGAAAATGTTTGTATTTTTGGAGGTCCATCATTAAAAGATTCTTTTATTTTTTTAAATAGTTTTTTTTAAACTTAGTGAATGAGATAAACCAGAACTTTATATAATTATTAGATCATTGAGATTATCTGTGGTCATTTCTTCATTTGCTGAATTAATTTGTTTCATATTTTAAATCTTAGGTCTTTCCCCTGGTACAGTCCTCGTCTTCACTATCCAAGCAATACCAATCTGAAAGTTTATAGTGGACAACTGGTTCAACCATTCATCATTAGATAAAGTACAACTGGGACTTGCTCTCTCCTGCTAAAACTGCCCATCACTCCAGGATAATGAGATGGTTACTTTTTTTTTTACAGAACATCTTCTTGCACCCTCTTCCCTTGCCCCCTTCACTTTCACCTGTTGGATGAGCTTAGGAACATCTTTTTTATTAAGACAGAGACCATCTGTTTAGCTGCCTCTGTTGTTGCCCTCCTTTTTCACCAGCCCACTGCGCCAAACTTTTACTGAGAATCCATTCTTGCCCCAACCCAAATTCAAATCTTTCTCCACTTCCTCTTCTATCTCTCCTTAAGATCTATCCAAGCTCTTCTTGTCCCTATGATCCACTTCCTTGACCCTATTCCCACTAAACTGCTGATCACCTAACTTCTTCTCCTGGGCTCCCCATGTTAGTTGATCTCAGTAACAGTTCCCTTTATTCAGGGTTGATCCTCTCCGCTTCAAATCTTGTGCCATCACATCATCCTCAAAAAAAACTCTGTCCTTGCAAGGGGCAGCATGGTGGCACAGTGGTTAGACTGCTGCCTCACAGCGCCAGGGACCCGGGTTCAATTCCTGGCTTGGGTCATTCTCTGTGCGGAGTTTGCGTATTCTCCTCGTGTCTGTGTGGGATTCCTTCAGGTGCTCCAGTTTCCTCCCACAGTCCAAAAAACGGCTGGTTAGATGCATTGGCCGTGCTAAATTCTCCCTCAGTGTACCTTAACAGGCACCAGAGTGTGGCAATTGGGGGATTTTCACAGTAACTTCATTGCAGTGTCAATGTAAGCCTACTTAATGAATAAACTTTAAAACTTTAAACTACTGACACATCTACAACTTCCTTTTCCTCTTGAAAACTCTTCAGCTTCTTATTGCCTCCAAATCAGTACCCAAACTTTTTGGAACTCCATGCTCGAATCTCTCAAGTCAGATTCCCATTTCTCCTGAATCCTACCACAGTGTTTCAGCAGCTTCTTTCACTGAACCATCAGCGAAACATGCTATTATTTCAAACACACAGCAACTGTTTTCCAAATCTCCTGGGTCAGGGCCCCAGACACGCTTAGAGGTCCTGTTTGCCTGGCCTCAGCTCCAGCTGAACGCTGCATTACAGAGTGTGTGGAAGACAGCTTTGTGTTGAATGGGAAAGGGACTGAAATAATTTTTCATTTTGCAAGAATGCAGCATTTTACCATCCTCTCAGAGACAGATTGTCAGACAGTGACTCCAAACTGAAACACTTAGTCAAAAATATGCATGGACCTAATTTAAGGATAAGAGATTTAAGTATAAGAAATGGAGAATATTTGATGTATATAACCTTTCTTTACAATAATAAAATGAGAAGCTTGAAGCTGTAAAACCTTCTCTGGCAGTTTCAATACAGGCTTTATCTATAATTCAGATAAAAACTTTAAGTCTACTTGGCACATCATAATATTCAAAGTTATGGGCCAAATGCTGGTAAATGGGGTTAGGTGGGAGGTCAGGTGTTTCTTGCATGTTGGTGCAAACTCAATGGGCCGAATGGCCTCTTTGCCACTGTGTGATTCTGTGATGCTGGACATTCTCTTAACTTCCTCAGATTGTACAATGAGTAGTTCAACACGTAATTTTCCCAATCCATTCCTTTTATATTATTAAGCAATACAAGTCAATGTCATTTGCTGTAACAGAAAGCACAGAGTCCTGGTGAGATTAAAATATCAGCTTTTGTTCATTTACTTTCATCAGTTCAGATAAATAATTTGCACAAGTTGGAAAAGGGGCCTGAATAGTTTATACACAATGTTGTTTATTGGAAATGACAGATTTGGCTGCACAGCCACTTCATCAAATTGCAAGAGAGTCCTCTCTGGCACAGAAATGTTCAAAAATTTCTTGACAATGCAATCTATACTCCACCATTGTGATCATTGTTTGTGAACCATATCCATAGATCTCTGGGAGCAACGCAAAATAAATTATTGTCCTCTGGTCAATGAATTTACCAACAAACAGATAATCAACATTACCTGTTATAAATTATGTATATTCTACATGAATGTAAAAGAGCTGATGTTTGTTCTCTTTGCTGCAGAAGGCTGCAGAGACCAGGTCATTGTGTGTCTTTAAGACAGAGATAGATAGGTTCTTGATTGATAAGGGGTTCAGGGATTGTGGGGGAAAAGGCAGGAGAATGGGGATGAGAAAAATATAAGCCATAATTGAATGGCGGAGCAGACTCAATGGGCCCCATGGCCTAATTCCATTCTTATGTCTTATGGTTCACCCCCAGGTAATTTTAATAAATGTTATGTGTTATCATATGACGAAGGGAGGATGCTCCTGATGGTGGGGGAGCCCAGAACCAGGGGTCACAGTCTGAGGATTCAGGGGAGACCATTTAGGATGGAGATGAGGAAATATTTCTTCACTCAAAGAGTGGTGAGTCTGTGGAATTCATTGCCACAAGAAACAGTTGATGCCAAAACATTGAGTGTATTCAAGAGGCAGCGAGAAATAGCACCTGGGGCAAATGGGGTCAAAGGTTGTGGGGAGAAAGCAGGATTAGGCTATTGAGTTGGACAGTCGGCACGATCGTGATGAATGACAGAGCAGGCTCTCTCCATTGAACCCCCGTGAAATAGGAGACCGGTCGGAGTAGATCAGAAACTGGAGGGCAAGTCACGTTGTACATTTTACAAGCACCTCCCCCACAGTGTCTTCAACATACCAGAGTAGGACTGTCATTGACCCATGGAATTGTTAACATTAAAATATAATGAAAAATGAAATCTTTTTGGTGCAAGAGGTCTGAAAGTGCAGGGCCTTTTTCAATCTAATACCACAGCCTGGTTGACCAAATCACCTACATTCTGCCGTGTGCACAGTCCCTTTTGTTTCATGGAACAACTAATATGCAGAAAAGGTTGGAGAGACAGTCAGTTCTTCCCGGTCTATGGTGTCTTTAATCTAAATACTTACCTGGAAGTAATAAATCAAGCGATGTATTCTTTGTTACTACAAAATCTAGATTACTAGAATAAAATACCTGAGAAATTCAAGGTGATATTATGTTCAGTGACATTTCTTGCTTTGCTATGTGTATGTGGGATACAGTAACTGCAAAAGCTGAAAATGAGCCACAAAATTCAATATCTACAATATATGGCTACATATTCAGAGCCCATCATTGGAAAACAAACCTTGTGACTCATGACAGTGTAAATCTTACCAACCATAAATAAATATGATGTTTCTCACCGTCATATGATCCACCAATTAATTCTTGTGGCGAAACTTTAGATTCCCATTGTTCTTGATCTAATCCTCAAACATTAAAAACAGGCTAATGTAAAGCCCAGGTCACATGGTGAGAGCGGTGACTCATCAGTTACAATCAAATTAGCCATGTGATTTCCTAGTTTGCCATTCTAATTCTTCTCAAGCCTTTGAGGGTTTTTTTTTGCAGAAATCACCTCATCACTAACCCTGTCCGCCACTCAATTAAAACATCTGCATTACTGCTTAGCAGTGTTTGGTTGGAATTTTTTACTTCATTCGTGAGACATTGGTGTCGTTGGCTGGCCAGCATTTATTGCCCATCCCTCATTGCCCTTGAGAGGGATTGACACAACTTGCTAGGCCATTTCAGGGGGCAGTTGAGAGTCAACCACATTTCTATGGCTCTGAAGTCACACATAGGCCAGACCAGGTAAGGATAGCAGATTTCCTTCCCTAATGGACATCAGTGAACCAGTTGGGTTTTTCTGACAATGGTTTCATTGTCAACAGTAGATTCTTAATTCCAGGTACTTTTTTATTGAATTCAAATTCCACCATCTGCCCCAACACCTGGGGCCCAGAACATTAGCCGAGTTTCTGGATTAATAGTGTAGTGATGATACCACTAGGCCATCACCTCCTTGAACTGGGCTAGAAGCATTTGTGAGTGATGAAGAAAAAGGGGCTTTGATGAGAGGTTACATTTGTTTCTTTGTTCTCTATTGAAGCTGCTTGACCTGCTGAGTATTTCAAGCATTTTCTGTTTGCATTTCAGATTTCCAGAATCGCACTATTTCACTCGTGTAGTCAGTCTCACCACAAGAATTAATTGACAGATCATTTTCTTACAGGTGAGAAATGTGGTAGGTGAATGCCAGAGTACAATATGCAAATATCTTTTTGTAATTCCTGTGTCAGTCACATCTCATGCCAACTGAATATAGGTAAGAGTTCGGCTCAATTAGAAACAAAAGGTATCCAAGCCAGAAGATGCTTCTGAAATAGACGAAAGGAATACAATAACACAGATATGGGGAGAAAGTAGAAAACTATGTTCATTTTTCATCGCATCTTTTGTTTTTAAACACTCCTATCTATGAGGTAATGAGAATAGGGATTGACACTGCACCACACCCAAACATATGTGTCTAGAGGCAATTTTCTTCATACATAGAAGACAATAAGCCATTCCGCAAACATATTTGGTACTACAGTAATAACATTAACCTGTCTCGAGTCTCATCTTCACTGATGTTTCATTGATACAAAAATCTGCCCTTTGCAATAGAATGCAAGGTTAAATCTCACAACTTTTAATATTTTCACACGAGTTTGCTGAGATGCAAAAATGGAAATGATATAATGCATCATACTATCCACAAGGGGCATTTTGAGGTAAGTGGATATTTAAACAGTGGAGAATGAGGAAGAAGAAATTAAAAATAAACAATATCAATAGCATGAGCAATGTTCCATGACTAAACAAAGGGAGTGCTTTAAGTACTTAAAGCAATCCAAGGAAAGCCAAAAAAACCCCATGCAAACATAATGTGCAGTCATAGAATCTCTGAGGAATTAAAGCATTTAGGGGCTTTCTAGTGAGATCAAAAATACCATGAAAAGTTCAATTAACAATTTAATGTATGGGAGGAGATGAAAGTGCAAAGATTGTAATCTAAGGGAAATAACTAATACTAATTCAGTGTTTGTAAGATGCATTCTCATTCATTTGACAACTAGCAACATATGGTCCATGAATCTGGATCATGTAAATGCAACCAGACTAATTAAAATCTACAGGGCTTGACGCTTGTCTGCAACCAATCCCATTTTAAGCCAATAAAAGGTTCTTTAACCTCGGTGAGATAACCAATGCCCAGCTCCGCCAGAGCTGGGATGCAATAAGATCCTTGACCCTTGGTCTGCCTGCAACAGGGATTTATAAAAATTGCCTCAAGGTGCTCCACCCCTGCATCATCCCCGCCAAACAAAATAGAATTCACACCATCTATAAAATATTGAGGTGGTAATAACTTGTACATCAACCTCAATAGTAACACTCACCTCTGAGCCAGCAGATCACAGGTTCAAGTCCAGGTAGAGAGGCTCAAAAAGGGAATTTCAGAGTTTAGTGCTCCAGCAACTGACAGTTTGGTCACTAATGATGGTATGATAAAAATTAGTGCTGTAGAATTGGAGAAGTGTAGACATCTTGTAAGATTTGAGGGCTGGAGGAGCTTACAGAAACAGCAAGCTCAACTTAAAAGATGGTATTACGAGATTTATATAAAATAAATTTAGACAGCATCAATCTAGCTTCTGATAAGGGTGTGTACATTACATAAAATTTCCTTGAGCAATAAGAGGAACTGCCACATGGCAACTTAATGGTTTTATTTCAATAGTGATAATCAGCCTAATTTTTGGAAGATGAGAGATTGCAGTAAGGATTTTGATTTATATCAGTGTTAGAATCCTGAGACTCTCCATCCTCGATATTGGGTAGTAGAAGCTTAAACGAAACAAAGGGCAAACCTCAAATTTGTGACACAGGATTCTTGGCCGTTGCCCATTAAAATAATGCATTGATTCTCTTATGAATCTCATTAATTTTCTTGGGGTTGGGGAAGGGGGAGAATCTTCACTAATTTTTTTTTTACATAGTGCAGTGCTTGGTATGGCTCCTGCTCTATCCAGGACTGCAAGAAACTACAAAGGGTCGTGAATGAAGCTCAGTCCATCACTTAAACCAGCCTCCCAACCACTGACGCTGTCTACACTTCCCTCTGCCTTGGAAAAGTAGCCAGCATAATCAAGGACCCGATGCACCCCTCCGACATACCCTCTTCTATCTTCTTCCATCAGAAAAAAGATACAAAAGTCTGACTCACATACCAAACAACTCAAGAACAGTTTCATTCCTGCTGCCTTCAGACTTTTGAATGAACCTATCTTATATTAAATTGATCTTTCTCTACACCCGACTGTAACATGAATTTTACACCTCCCCTTTCCTTCTCTTTGAATTCTGTGTTTTGTCTGTATAGCATGAAAGAAACAATAATAAATCAGATCAAAATCAAATGAGGGATGATAAATAAATGCTGACCTTGTCAGCCATATTCACATCCCATGAACAAATAATTAAAAAAAAGGTCTAGATGTTGGGGGCACAGCCATTTTAAACTGAAAGTAAGAGAAATGTCTTCACTTGGGGTTATGAATCTTTGAAATTCTCAACTCTAGTGGGCTGTGAATGCTCAAGATGTTGAGTATTTTCATGGCTGTGATGGATATATTTTTGGACTCCAGGAAAATCTGAGAATATGAGGAAGTTGGGCTGAAAAGTGAAGTTAAAGTTAAGGATCAGCCATGGTTGTACTGAATAACATAGCAGGCTCATGAACCATATGGTCTGTTCCTGCTCCTATTTCTAATGCTCTTAAGTCACATCCAAAGAGCACAGCAGAGTAATCAGGTTACTCATAGTGAGCAAAGCATGTGTGACTCAAATTACACATTTCCTAAAGGTTTACCCATTAAAAACACTCTAATAAAGCCTCGCCACCTCAAAGCAATTCCAACCAAGGAAACCAACCTGATTCATACTGTACTTTTCTCTCTAAATCCTTTATGCAACCATGTTGTTCCACAACTCCCATAATTTATACTCCTAAACATAGCCACTTATATACTAAACCGCACAGCAACCCCGGATGAAAATACTGAAGCTTGGTCATAAATTTTTACCTGCATTATGTTCCGAAACCCTCAACCATTGATATGTCTCATATTCCCAAACTGGGGAGAGTTACTTCAAGGGATGGCAGCAGATAGACAATGGCAAACATTCAAGGAACTGTTTATTCCTGTCTGGCACAAGAGCAAAATAGGTAAGGGGGCCAATCCATGGCTTACAAAGTAAATTAGAGAGAGTATCTGACCTAAGGAAGAAGCATACAGATTGGCCAAGAAAAATAATAGGTCTGAGGATTGGGAGCAGTTTGGAATTCAGCAAAGGAGGACCAAGGGATTGATTAAGAAGGGGAAAATACCGTATGAAAGTAAGCTTGCAGGGAATGTAAAGGCTAACTATGAGTTTCTATAGATACACGAAGAGAAAGAGTTTGGTGAAGACAAACATAGACAGAACTGGGAGAATGTTTAATAGGGGACAAAGAAATGGTCAAGCAACTGAGTACATACTTTGGTTCTGTCTTCACAAAATAGGACACAAATCAGATGCCAGAAATGTTGAAGAATGCAAGATTTAATGAGAGGAAAGAACTGAGGGAGATGAATATTAGTAGAGACATGTTGCTGGGAAAATTGATGGGATTGAAAGTGGATAAATCCCTGCGGCCTGATAATCTAAATCACAGAATACCCAAGGAAGTGGCTCTAGAAATAGTGGATGCATTGGTGGTCATCTCCCAGGATTCTACAGACTCTGGAACAGTCCCTGCAGATTGGACGGTTGCGAATGTCACTCCAATATTCAAAAAGGGACAAAGAGAAAACAGGGAATTTTAGGCCAGTAAGCTTAACATTGGTAGTGGAGAAAATTCTTGAATCCGTTATCAAGTACTTTTTAGCAGAGCATTTAGAAAGCAGTGGCAGGATCAGGCAGAGTCAGCATGGATTTATGAAGGGGAAATCATGCTTGATAAATTTGTTGGAATTCTTTGAACATATAACTAATAGAGTTGACAAGGATGAACCAGTTGATGTGGTATATTTGGATTTTCAGAAAAAGTGTCCGAAAGTCCTGCACAAGAGATTATAGTGCAAGATTAAAGCACATGAGATTGGAGGTGGTATATTGAGATGGATAGAAAACTGGTTGGCAGAGACGAAACAAAGAGTAGGAATTAATGGGTGCTTTTCAAATTGGCAGGCAGTAACTAGTGGGGTGCCACAGGGATGGGTGCTGGGACCCCAGCTATTCACAATATATATTAATGATTTGGATGAAGGAACAAAATGTAACATTTCAAAGTTTGCAGATGATGCCAAATTGGTAGGAGGATGAACTGCAATGAGGATGCAGAGATCTTTCAGAATGATCTGGGTAGGTTGGGTGAATGGGCTAATCAATGGCAGATGCAGTATAATTTGGATAAGTGAGAGGTTATTCATTTTGGAAGCAAAAACAAAAAGGAAGATTACTACCTGAATGGCTATAAATTAGGAGAGGGGAGTGTGCAGCGAGACCTGAGTGTCCTTGTGCACCAGTCACTGAAGGCAAGCGTGCAGGTGCAGCAAGCAGTAAAGGCGGCAAATGGCATGTTGGCCTTCATTGCGAGAGGTTTCAAGTACAGGAGCAGGGATGTGTTATTGCAACTATACAGGGCCTTGGTGAGGCCACACCTAGAGTACTGCTTGCAGTTTTGGTCTCCTTTTCTGAGGAAGGATGTGCTTGATCCCAAGCGAGCGCAGCAAAGGTTTACCAGGCTGATGGCGGGACTGACACTTGAGGAGAGATTGATTAAGTTAGGATTGTTTTCACTGGAGTTCAGACAAATGAGCAGGGAGATCTCAGGCTTATATAATTCTAACAGGTCTAGACAGGATAGATGCAGGGAGGATATTCCCAATGGTGGGCAAGTCCAGAAACAGGGGTCACAGTCTGAGCATTCAGGATAGACAATTTATGATGGAAATGAGGAGACATTTCTTCAACCAAAAAGAGTGGTGAGCCTGTGGAATTCATTACCACAGGAAGTAGTTAATGTCAAACACTGAATGCATTCAAGAGGCAGCTAGATATTTGCACTTGGGGCAAATGGGATCAAAGGTTATGGGGAAAAAGCAGGATTAAGCTATTAAGTTGGATGATCAGCCATGATCGTAATGAATGACAAAGCAAGCTCAAAGGGCCAAATGGCTGCCTCCTACTCCTACCTTCTATGTGTCCATATGCTGGCTTCCCTTTCCCTTCCCTCCTGTGTTAGCAGATATTTCTCAATAAGTGCTATCGGAACATGCATCACTCTTTGTCTCTGTGGCTTCTGCCTGATTCCAGCCCATTTCCCCACACCTCTTCACTCCCCTCAATGCTACCAAACTGCAGCCAATCTCTAGACATCCAGATCCATCAAGTTAGGTCCAAATGCCAGGCTCCACACACCTTTTTCCTCTCCTGCTACTTGGACCCATTCTATACCACATTCCAAATTCAGGACCTAGCTATATCGCCATCAGTGCACTCTTCTTGCCTCCCCTCCTAGCCCACATCCCTGATTCTCTTTTTATCTGCTCAGATAAATGGCAAAAAAAGCAAGGAAAGATGTAAAAGAATAACAAGATGGCAGTAAGTAAAACAAAATGGAGTGAGATTGACTGAATTAATAAGAAATTTATATAATAATTTGCAAAAACCTGTGATCTTTATACAGAGATTGCACTTTGACATGGAAATATTTCAGTTCAGAAACAGGAGTCACTTAGAATGCCCTTAGGCAAAGCAGGATGACATCAAAGGTTGAGCTGTGAATGTTTTTTCAGGTGGGGAATTTTCAAAACCTTAATATTTTAATTAATTAGCGAGCAGGACAGCTTGCTCCTTAGAAGGTCAGGGAACAATAGCTTCCTTAAAATGTCCCATGGTGCTTCACAGGTGCATTATCAAACGAAGCCTGCCACTGAACCACACACAAAGCTTTTGGAACATGTGATCAACAGCTTGATAACAGAAGTATGTCTTAAGGCACAGTTTAAGAGCAGAGCTGAAGGCATGGCTGGCAGGAGTGAAGTAATAACAATTGGGATGTGCAAGAGGCCAAAAGTGGAAGAGGGCCAACGGTTGCAGGGATGGAAGAGTTACTGAGATAGGAAGGGGCAAGGCCATGGAGGAGTTTGAAAATAAGGATGGGAGTTCAAAATCACAGTGTTTGCCAGGAGACTGGGAATCAATGTCAGCAAGCATGTGAGTGATAATTTTCCTCGTAGACTGCTGACAACCTCCAGGAAATAGCATTTTAAAGTTTCTGCTCCAAGAAAACAATATTCAGACTGTCTATATGGTTAAGACGACTGCAAAGAAAATGACAGGAACAAAGCCCTCTGCAGCTTCTAGAGGAATACAGGGAATGCTTGTTCCTCCAGTCTCACCTTTTCAATAATTTGTCCCTCGTTTGTTAAAAATAGAAAGTCACACATTTTATTTTTGCAAAGTGAACTTTGAACTTATAGGGGTGGAATTTTCCAGCCATGCTCACCCCAAGACTGGAAAATCTCACCTGAGGTCAAAGAACTTTGCGTGATCTATGTCCCATCCACTACGATTCCCGTGGCGGGTGGGATAGGAAAATTCTGCCCATGGGGTGTGTGACAGATTGTTTATTCAGTGGGCCAACTAAAATGACAAGCATACAGTGAGAAGATGGATGAGCAAGCAAGTGCCCATAGCCATTGGCAGAAACTGTTCTTGTGGCAGTCCATATCTTCAGGACAACCCATAATCTCAAAATGCAAACTCCTCTTCCTCTTCATGTGCATTCTTAGGTTCGCTGCTGTGCTGAGCAGTGCCACTCAATGACACTTATGCATCAAAATTGAAATTGGAAAGATGCTCAGCTGCTACTGCTTGGGTTAGATCCAAATTCAGGACCTACATGTCCTCGGGGTGATAAGCCTGTATCCACCCATCTATTGCCTCAGTATTTCTTTTGAATTCTTACGCCTCCTTTATTTACTGCACTAGATTAAAAACCATTACATTTGACTGTATATACATTAATGCTAATTGAAGTGGAACCTTGTGGGAGAGATTTCACAGTTTGTATTACTCTTTCCCAATTTTTTTCCCCCGATTCATCATATTAAAACTTCCGCACAAATCCAGCAATTTGTTTCATCATTTTTAAAACTTGGATCTTGTCCTCCCTTGTGTTATTCTTTTCAAATGTATGGGCTTTATGATGTATTAAGATTCTAGCAGGAAGCATATAATTGTTTTCCTCCTTTGGTCGATGTAATAATTCACTAAATAATGCTGTTAATGTAATCACATGAAGGACCACAGTTTATTATATTGTAATAAGGGACTCACTTTCCTCTGAAGGCACTGGTCTGTGATGGCAGACAGCTCTAAGCGCCAGTGTAGGACCAGTCAACAGCGGCAAATCACAGTTGAACCTAATCATGGCTTCAGCCAGCGCATTTTCAACCATGGGTCATTGAACAAGTCAGAATTGAGCACTCTGACCTCCTCTTTTCCTCCAAGCCCATGGCTATAAATGCTTCCCCTGTTGTTACCTCAGCTGAGATAAACTAAATGAAGTATTCATAAAAGCAAGATCGAGTATTTATCTAACACTTGCATAGTGACATAATTTCATGATTATTGAAGGAATAGGTAACTGATTATTAATGCAACAGAGACGTGTAATTAATACAATTAGATCTGAATTATTAACATAATGGAATCCCAATAACAAATGTAAATATATTGAAATTATTATTATAATAATAGGAAGCAGATTATTTACGCAATAAGATCCTGATTATTGATGCAATAGGCCTCAGAGTATTTAAAGAATGGTGTCCTAATTACTAATGTAACAGGACTCTGAGCATTGATGTAATAGGATCCTCATTATTGATCAATAGATTTCTGATCATTGCTGTCAGAGAATCACCATCATTAATACATACTGATACTGAGTATTGATGCAAGGTGATCCTGATGATCAAAGAATTGGGTTTTCTATAGATAGAAAAATTCTCAGAACAATATATTAGGCTATGCCCATCAACAGAAAAGGGTGAGGATTTAGATAGGCCTCAGGGCTCTCAGAAATCCATCTAAGCTCCCCAAAGTTCTGTCTCGCAACTCTTTCCCCCCGCCCCCTCCAAACCCATCCATACTTTGGGAAGCCCTGATCTATATTACTGAATTCTATCTGGTCTAATGGAAATCATCTATTCCTGTGTGGGTGGAACCACCTTCCACATACACACGTGCACGCATACACTTACCCCAAGCTTAAATTGTTTAGATTCCTTCAATGTCACACCTTTGTCTCATGATTCTCAAAAAAATGGCATTATTGTAGTACCAGTTCACCTGCTTTTATTTAAATTCTCTATTTTCCACATCTGTTCAGAAGCAAGTAGTTTGGATTTGACAGTCTCATTAATGCATTTATCCATACTTGAGCATCAAAAGCATAAAAAAGAAATTAATTTTCATGAAGATGTGTTGTGGGGGTGGGGGGGTGATTCTCCCAAAAGTGCTGAATTGGCAGCGAAGCTATTCTAGATTGTGCCTGATCTGACAGGTCAGCTTCTCACCTGAATCTCCACATTCGGTGCACTGAAGAGGTTCCAGTCGTGAATATCATTCAAACCCAGGGGGTGGGGCCTATTTGCACCAGAGTTTGACAGTTCTGGAGCTCTGAGCATGCACAGTGGCCCCAAACTGTCAAACTCCCGTTTGCTGGCCAACCCAATCGCTGGCCAGCCTGGGATCCCTGTAGTGCTGCCCCTCTAGCCCCCCCACAGCCTGATCATGGGACCCACAATGATTCCAGGGCCAGCCCTGACCTCCACCCACCCTGGATGCCCAGGTCTCACACCCCAGCAGTGGCAATCCCCCACCCCACTCATCCCAGCAGACCCTTTCCCTGCTGACTGCACCCCCCACCCCCAGAGGCATCCTCCACCTGCCCCTGGCAGACCAACCAGACTCCCTCTCCCCCCAGCCTGCCCCAATCACAGCCCTCCCTCCATCCCAGACCAATCCAAATTTAGAGTGGCAGTGGGAACCCCCCCACCCCCACCAACTGTCCCTGGGCCCCACCCACAACAGGCCTCACCACCTTGGCACTGCCCAATGTCCTGTGGGCAGTGCCAATGTGCCTCCTGGGCATGGGCACTTTGCCCCTGGGCAGAGCCGAGGGGACAGGCTGGCACCACCGCCTCACTGCCCGACCCCCTTCATTCTGGGGGTGTATTCCACCAGCTCCCCAAACGTGAGGAGCTAGTCTAAACCCTACCGGAATGAGGTAATCCTGATGGGATGGGAGATTCGATCGGGATCCAATAGGTCCTGATAATTAACTAACCTACACATTTAAAATAGATTTTAAAAAGATTTAAATTACTTATCTGTATTCCCGCTAGTTTCCAGTGTGGTCAGGCGGGTGACTGCTTGTTGGCTCTGGGACACGTGCATGCATTCCCCGCACATCGCAAGTCCCCATTCAAGGCCACAGACGCATGTCTCCTGGCCGGACCTGCCAGAGAAATGGTGGGTACGGATGGGGGAATCATAGCCGTGCGTCTGGTCCCTTTAAGGGGTGATCTTTCGGGAGTTCAACTGGGAACCAGGGTAGGGGATCATCGAGGTAGGGTGCGGGCTTTTGCCTCAGATTGATCCAGGAGGCAGACTGGCAGTATTGAAGCTGCACTATTCTGTGAACAGCATGTTTTGCAAATAAGCGTATGTTGTTTATACCTAACTGATGGAGCCAAGTTATTACAAGATACCTGCTAAACAAAATGTCAGAGCCGGAGACAGCTGTAGCAATTACGATGTAATAAGCACAACAGAAATATCGGATTTTATCGGCCCTGTGGTTCCCACTCTCCCGACCTAAAATGTTGGTGGGGCATCTACCCAGGGGAAGAACGGTTGCTCAACCCGTCAGTTAATGGTCAATTGGCCATCAACAGGCCAGAAGAAATCCCACCTCAAAGAGCTTCCGGCCAGTTAGATAGCTGACAGCTCTGTCGTCCCAGCAGCGCAGAGTGCGCTCCAGGGCTCACTGTTGGGCCAACTGGTGACCTCAGGTGAGATTATCCCTGGAGCCAAACACCAAGGTAAGTGGTTGGGTTCAGGGCGTGTATTTCACTGGGGTCAGGTTGGCAGGTTCCAAATGAGAGGGATGAGGAAAGGCTGGGTTTGAGAGGCCGTAAGGGGTAGGGTAAAGGAATCAATGTGATCTTGAGGATTTGCTCTGATGGGTACAGGGAACCTGCAAGGGGAGTCTCCAATCCCCTTGCCGGACACTCAAGGCAGCTAAAGCTGTCAGGCTTCCAAAATGGTCGAAATAGTGACGGGGAGGGGCAATCAGGACCTTAAATGACCACTTAAGAGCTATATTGGCCCATGGGCAGATGGTCTGCCTGATGCCTCCATTGCCCGCACATAATTTCATACAGGTTGGGGAGGTGGTAGGAAGACCATGCACTGGACTTTACAAGAAGCTCCGTCTTTAAACCAGACATAGGGGGAGCGAACCAGAAACCACAGCACTTCAGGAATGCCCTGCAAAATTATACATATGTGATGGTGTATTATCATTGCAACACAATTCAGTTCATTTTGTCGTATGTTTTATGAACACACACAGCAACCAAAATTGTGAAGCACAATGGACACATGCATGCAAACGTATTTGCATTGTATGGTTAATGCAACATGTTGGAATAACATACAATGCAACAAACACCACTGAAACTACTTTATAAAACTGATCATTTCAGCCTTCAACCCTACAATGTCTTTTGCTTTTGAGAAATATTAAAATTAACTGAGAAACAAGATGTGAAATGTAATTAAGGCTGGTATGCAATTCAGCCTCAATATTGAGACAAGTTCCAAGGTCATTATACTCCCATCTAGAGTGAATACACATGACCTGGACCTTGGGAGGCAGGCATGTACAATTCCAAAGGGGTCAGTAGTTATCTGGCCAGAATAGACCAGAGGCCACAATGGACACAATATTGTTACTTTCTTGGAATATTCATAGTTTAGGATAACACTAAGAACAGGATCTGTTAAGGCAGTACAAACTTCAATAATATCCTACACCCCGCAAACCATGCAGTGACACAAAGTGCGAATCTCTTTATAAATTAAAGGAGTTTTTCACACAAAGCATAAGTAACTGTTTACTGTTCAATGCACACCTATCTAAATTAGGTAATCATTTGATAAAATGGCGCCAGTCATCCCTTTCCTTCAAGCAATGTGCAGATGGAGCAAAGGTTAACACAGGTTGAGGTTAACTTAGTCAAAAATGGCACTTGTTTCTATGCCATGTTGTATGATACTTCTGTAATCACCAATTACATCAATGGGGCCATCAATTGTAATAATAAAACCCCAATGTGGCTTTAGAAAAATGCATGTTTTTCTACCAGGTTTCTCCAAATAAGAAAACACTCTGAGGAAATGAATAAAGGTTGCAAAATGTTCAGCCAATTTTGGTTTATCAGTACTTGGGCTGCATCTGAATACCAGCTGACAAAACTAATTACAGTAGCCTTGCATTAAAGCAGAACTGGTATAGCAGCAGACTTTGATCTCAATGACAAGGGAAATCATCCCCTTTGGCAAGCAGTTCCTCGTAATACTGGATTCTGGATTAGTGATGCATTCCTCACATTTCTGTAGCAGATTGTCTAATCAGAGGAAACCACAAAGTAAAAATTATAATTAGCTTAGTGGCTGGTATCCAATTCAACCTCAATATTCAGACAAGTCTCAAGATCATTGCAACTCCCGACTAGAGTGAATATACACAACCTGAACCTGGGGACACAGGCATGTATAATTCTAATGAGGCCAGTAATTAACTAGCCAAAATAGTCCAATGACTATGATTGTCACAATATTGTTACTTTCTTGGATTAGTCAGGGTTTCATACAATATAGAGAAAGAACAGCATGTAGACAAACTGCCTTACCCAATATCCTACACCCTGCAATCCACACGGTGACACAAACTACAAAGTTTGTTCAGTTTATGTTTTTAAACATATAAAATATACGAACAGTATCTTTCAGGCTAAGGTGATTGGATTCGTTCCTTACTGTCAAAAGAGTTCTGTTTGTCTTTGCTCCGGGCAGGAGATTAACCAGTTCAGTTGATGTGTTATCTGTAAATAAAAGACCTGATGTTTTGCATGTGTTTAATGGGATGTGATTTGTCAGTTGATTACAACAAATCAATCAACAACAACAAACTGTATTTTTTTTTATTCATTCGTGGGACATGGGCATAGCTGGCTGGCCAGCATTTATTGCCCATCCCTGGTTGCCCTTGAACTGAGTGGCTTATTAGGCCATGTCAGAATACAATTGAGAGTCAACCACATTGCTGTGTGTCTGGAGTCACATGTAGAACAGACCAGCTAAGGATTGCAGATTTCTTTCCCTAAAAGACATTAGGCATATCGAATTTTTAACATAATAAAAGATCCTGAGGAGGTGAAGACTGGGATGAAGGCACTTTATCTGAATGCGCGAAGCATTAGGAATAAAGTGGATGAGCTGATGGCGCAGATCGGCACAAATGGATATGATCTGGTGGCCATTACAGAGACGTGGCTGCAAGGTGACAGGGACTGGGAGCTGAATGTCCAGGGGTATCAAGTGTTTAGGAAGGATAGGCGGGAGGGAAAAGGGGGGGGGCGTAGCTCTGCTGATTAAGGATAGCATCAGGGTGGTAGCAAGGGATGATATTGGAGCCAAAGAGCAGAAAGTGGAATCATTGTGGGTAGAGATTAGGAACAGCAAAGGGAGGAAGACGCTGGTGGGTGTCGTCTGTAGGCCCCCGAATAATGATCTGGAGGTGGGGCAGGCTGTTAACACGCAAATAAGTGCGGCGTGCAGGAATGGGACGGCCGTAGTTATGGGGGATTTCAATCTGCATATTGATTGGTCGGCCCACGTTGGACGCAGTGGGCTCGAGGAGTTGTTCTTGGAATGCTGCCGGGATAGTTTCCTGGAACAGTGTGTGTTGGAGCCGATGAGGGAGCGAGCTATCTTGGATCTGGTGTTATGTAATGAGGCAGGTAGAATCAGGGACCTTGTGGTGAAGGATCCTCTTGGGGAGAGTGATCATTGTATGGTGGAGTTTCTGGTGCAGATGGAGGAGGACAAAGTGGGTTCCCGGACACATGTCCTTTGTTTGAACAGAGGGGAGTACGGTAGGATGAGAGAGGAATTGGCGAATTTGGACTGGGGGAGCATGTTGGAAGGTAGGTCTGCTGAGGAGCAGTGGAGGATCTTTAAGATCTTTCTTAGTGCTCAGCAGAAATTTATTCTGATGGTCAAAAAGGACAGTAGGAGGAGAGGTAATAAGCCGTGGATAACGAAGGAGGTGAAGGAAAGTGTTAAATTAAAAGCGGAGGCGTTTAGAGTAGCTAAGAGTAGTGGGCGAGAAGAGGATTGGGAGAGGTTTAAATGTCAACAAAGATTGACAAAGAAGTTGATAAGGTAGGAGAAACTATGAAGCTGGGCTAGCGCTTAATATAAAAAAGGATAGCAAGAGTTTTTATAAGTATATAAAAAGGAAGAGGCTGGCTAGGGTGAACGTTGGACCCTGAGAGGATGAGAAGGGGGACTTAGTGGTAGGGGATGGGGAAATGGCTGAGGTCTTGAATAACTTTTTTGTTTCGGTCTTCACGGAGGAGGACGTGAATAATTTGCCGGGTGTTAGAGATGGAAAGGTGGTAGGACTGGAGGGCCTCGATGACATTACTGTTACTAGAGAGGCAGTGCTCGACAGACTGGAGGGGCTGATTGTGGACAAGTCCCTAGGACCGGATGGAATGCATCTGAGGGTTCTGAAAGAAATGGCGGAGGTGATAGTGGATGCCTTGGTGGTTATTTTCCAGACATCGCTGGATTCCGGGGAAGTGCCGGAAGATTGGAAAATGGCTAATGTTACGCCGTTGTTTAAGAAGGGTGGCAGGCAAAAGGCGGGGAATTATAGGCCGGTTAGTTTAACGTCTGTTGTAGGTAAAACGTTAGAATCTGTCATCAAGGAGGAAATAGCGAGGCATCTTGAGGGGAATTGCTTGATAGAGCAGACGCAGCACGGTTTCGTTAAGGGGAAGTCGTGTCTGATGAATTTACTGGAGTTCTATGAGGATGTGTCTACGGCGGTGGATAGAGGAGAGCCGGTGGATGTGGTCTTTCTTGATTTTCAGAAGGCGTTTGACAAGGTACCTCACAAGAGGTTACTGCAGAAGGTAAGGGAGCATGGAGTTGGGGGTAGGGTGTTAGCATGGATAGAGGATTGGTTGTCAAATAGGAGGCAGAGAGTGGGGGTCAATGGGTGCTATTCGGATTGGCGGTTGGTGACTAGTGGAGTGCCTCAGGGGTTGGTTCTGGGGCCTCAGCTATTTACCATTTATATAGATGATCTGGAGGAGGGAACCGAGTGTATGGTGTCGAAATTTGCTGATGACACCAAGATTGGAGGAACGGCAAATTGTGTGGAGGGTGTGGAGAGTCTGCAGAAGGATCTAGATAGGCTGGGCGAATGGGCCAGGAACTGGCAAATGGAATTTAATGTTGGCAAGTGCGAGGTGGTCCACTTTGGTAGGAATAATGGTAGGAAGGATTATTACTTACGTGGAGAAAAACTGCAGCAGGCAACGGTGCAGAGGGACCTCGGGGTCCTTGTGCATGAGTCGCAAAAACCCAGCTTGCAGGTGCAGCAGGTGGTCAGGAAGGCGAATGGGATGCTGGCCTTCATAGCGAGGGGGATTGAATATAAAAGTAGGGAGGTCTTGCTGCGGCTATATAGGGCATTGGTGAGGCCGCAGCTGGAGTACTGTGTGCAGTTTTGGGCGCCGTACTTACGCAAGGATATTTTGGCCTTGGAGGGAGTGCAGAGGAGGTTTACTAGGCTGATGCCGGAGTTGAGGGGGTTGAGCTATGAGGAGAGGCTGAATAAACTAGGCTTGTACTCGTTAGAGTTTAGAAGAATGAGGGGAGATCTCATTGAGACATATAAGATGAAGAATGGGATGGATAGGCTAGAGGTGGAAAGACTCTTCCCGCTCAGAAAGGACAGTAGGACTAGGGGGCACAGCCTCAAGATAAAGGGGGGGCGGTTTAGAATGGAGTTGAGGAAGAACTTCTTCACTCAAAGGGTGGGGAATCTCTGGAATTCTCTGCCCGTTGAAGTGGTGGAGGCTGCCTCGCTAAATATTTTTAAGACGCGGGTTGATGGGTTTCTGATAAGAGAGGGGATTAAGGGTTATGGGGAGAGGGCGGGAATATGGAACTGAGCCACGACAGATCAGCCATGATCTTGTTGAATGGCGGGGCAGGCTCGAAGGGCCGGATGGCCTACTTCTGCTCCTATTTCTTATGTTCTTATGAGCATTATACAACAAAATTTGACACCAAGCTATATAAGGAAATATTAGGGCTGACAACCAAAACTTCAGGAGTGTCTTAAAGGGGAAAAGTCCAATAGCAGTGTCCTCTCCCATGCCAACATACTCGGTATCAAGGTGCTCAGTTGTGGTAGGAGACTCCCAAGAGGACAGCATAAATGCTTTAGGGATGTCTTCAATGTATCCTTGCCACTTCATGGGAATGCCTGGCTTGTGACTGAACTACATGAAGAAAGTTCATTTGGGAAGGCAAAGGGCACATCAGAAGAGTTTGTTGAGAACTTGCAGAGGTGAAGTTAAGGCATCAGACAGAAGTGTACAGTCTTCAAACACCTCACCTGCCTGACAACTGAAGTCCCACATGCACCAAAGTCTGCAGCTCTCGCATTATGATTTATTAGCCGTCTCAGAACCCACTGAACCAGAGTAGAAGCAAGTCATCCTCCAGCTGAAGAAATACCAAAGAAGAAGGAGGAAGGAGGAAACAGTGGAGGAGAGATCTCGAGGGGGAATTCTAAAGCTACAGGTCAGGCAACTGAAAGCTAATGGTGGAATGATTAAAACTGATGTCGTTCAACAGGTCAGAGTTAGGGGAGCAAGCTATCAGAGTTATGAGGCTGGAAGAGGTTCCTGAGATATGGAAGGGCGAGGGCACGGAGGAATTTGAAAACAAAGGGTAAATTTTAAATTGAGGCATTGCTTCACCGGAAGATGGGTGTATGAGATTTGGTGTGAGGACACAGGTAGGAGAGTTTACGGATTTACGGAGGCTAGGAGGACATTCGAATATTCAGGTATAGAGGTAACGGAAGCACTGGTGAGAGTTTCAGCTGCAAATAAGTTGAGTCCAGGTGAAGTTGGGTGTTGTTATGGAGATAGCTCACTTTTGGATCAAATTTGTGAACAATATGGCTCAGCCTCAGACAACTAGCAGAGAGAGGGATGAAGCTCGTTGACCTGTGTTGTATTCTGAATTAAGTCATCTAGGGGCAGCATGTAGATGAGAAATAGGAGGGTGCCGTGAGGATAGGTCTATGGGAGATACCATGGTGACCAAGCAGGAGAGGGAAGGGATGCTATTACAAGTGATAATCTGGCTGTGGTTGGATCAGCAAGATTGGAAAACTGATGGACCAACAATGCCAAATATGTTTTGCTCTCCTCCTCTCCCTGTAAAGTCTTCATCATGTCACATTGGAAGAAGCTAAGTTGCTTTTGGAAAACAAGGAAGAGAAAGAAACAGCAGATGCACCTATAGGAATTTCATCAATGCAAACATCACACTCAAATGTATTATTGTTGTGACAAATTGATTTGAGGCAAAGTCAAGTTGACTCACTTTTTAATCTGCTCTAAACTGGGAATTAACAAGAATTTAATTCATAGCAATAGAAAGGTTGAAGATCTGTGCTTTGTAATTATAGGACAGATTTCTAAGCTTGTTGCTAAAATTCAGATGAACATTGTTTCATTTAAGATATTAAAATATGATGATTTTAGGTTTTTAAGAAAAAGTCCCAAAAGGCCTTATTCTTTTATTACTTATTCCAGATAATATCCTTAAAATGCATCTATTTTTCTTCCAAAGTAATATAATTGAATACGACCAGGATACATCTACTGTTATCTAGTCTAAGTGACATTCTGAAACTGTATAGCCAAAGCTATTTAGCTTTTGTATTTTACTTGAAATTCCCTAAACAACACAGCTCGAGGCATCAGTCAATCAGGGTATGAAGATTCTAGACTATTTCTGTTTGCCATGCCAGTTCCAAAGTCTCCCATTCTTGAGACATAATTATAAATCTATTTTATTTTCTACCATCACATTAATCCATTTCTCCAGTTTACAATAACTGATTGCAGAAATAAAATTGATTAGCTCTTTTTGAACTGACAAATCTCTAATATGTGGGCGATATTTTTGTCTCAGAAGTGAAGCACAAAATTCCATTTATTTTCCTAATAGCAGTACTACACAAAAGATCATTGCTAATTCCTAGGTTCATGCATTGTGGTCAGGTACAGAATAAAGATGCAAATTTTAGATTACACGGGATATGTGAGTGTGGCGGGGGGGGGTCCATGGCAGCGGTAGAAGGGACATAGTGGGGGTGGATTCAGAAATGTCCCAGGCTGTGAACCAAACTGTGACAACAGCTAACAGACAAAAAAATGTAGTCGAGTACCTCATTCATCAAACTGACAACCATCCCCCGTCCATTGTAGATGCATTTTTATTCAATTCTAAACATTATCTTGATGTTTAGAAAAGACAGTCTTGAAAAGACAGTCTGGAAATCTGTTTCAGATGGAGATTATCATCATTCCAGATTCCTAAAAATCATAGCCAGGCAATAGGATAATAAACAGTGACCTGGACTTTGCTTTTGCCATCATTGTGAAAGTGACAGCAATATCTGCCGTTCACTTAGCAAAATCAAAATTATGATCCTGAGTTTCCCCTCTATAGTGTGCAGTGGTAAAGTCCTCAAAGATGGAAATCACTGAATTGATGCAAACATCTACTTTTTACTACGTTGTTCTTGCTGGTTATCAAAATTTTGGAAAGGTTACATCTCATTCAGGGATGTGTAACTGGGTTTTTAACAGCAGACAATCCCATGTTTACCATTGGACAACTTCTCTGACCATGAAAATGTAAGCTGAGATTCTCAGATCTCATTCAGCTTGCCAGTGCTGCCAGTGAGAATGGAGAATTTGGTGCTCAGCCAAAATTCAATTCCCTGCAGTGAGACCAGAAAATCCCAGCCGCAGGCAAGGTCAGGAAATTCCAGCCATAATTTTATATTTGTATCATATCTAATTGCTCCATTCCATAACAAAGAAGTCACAGTTTTTTTAAAAACCTCATTCCAGCTTTTACTTTAATCCCATGTGTATTTCACAATCCTTACTTTTCTTTTGAGAAAATAAATAGAGAATAATGGCACTGTCATCCTTTTATACTCGTGGACCAATGGAAAAGGAGACTTTGGGGGCAATTCTCGAGTCCCGTGTAGGCAGGTACAAGTCGCATTACAGCTGCAGACTCTTGCGAGAGGGGCCACTGTGCAGAAAGAACTCATTTTGAGATTCTGCCTGCCCCGGCTGGTGATGTAATGTGGTTCATGGTCATTTGTCACCTGTAAAAAGTCTGACAACCTTGTCAGTGGAATGTCCCATCAGGTTGTTTGTTGTTGAATGTCCTATCCAGACAAGCAGGTTAGTTTCCTTTCTTGTATATTCCAGTAAAAAGTCTGACAACACCAGGTTTATAAATCGGTTGGACTTAAACCTGGTGTTGTTAGACTTTTTACTGTGTTTACCCAAGTCCAACGCCGGCACATCCACATCATGTATATTCCATGCATATTGGCAGAAAATTTCTAAGTGTTTTCCCCAGCAGGAAAAGTGGTGAGATTCCTGCTGGATGGATTGGCCTGATCCAAAATGCAATCCACCCATATTTAGACATTCGTCTGGAGTTTGGGGTGATTCCTGACGGGAGACACCGGCAAGGCTGACTTCTGAAGAGATCAGGACACATCTTCAGACCTTCCTCCTTCTCACCAGCAAAGATTTTCACCTCCTTCCGCCCGATTCACTGGCATCAGAGCCTTCCCCCACACCAACTGTATATTACCCACTGTTGGGGTCACCAGAGCACACCCTTCAGGCCCTGCACTTTAACAGCGTCAACCTGGTAGGGCCATATCAGCATATTTAAATATAGGTTTTCTGTTTAAAGCAGATTTACCCGGTTCCCAGAAATCACCCATCTGCCAGTGTGATTTTGGCCCTACCAGGTTGTCTAAATATGGGTGGATTGCATTTTGGATCAGGCCAACCCATCCAGCAGGAATCTCACCACTTTTCCTGCTGGGGAAAACACTTAGAAATCTTCTGCCAATATGCATGGAATATACAAGACAGGAAACTAACCTGCTTGTCTGGATAGGACATTCAACAACAAACAACCTGATGGGACATTCCACTGACAAGGTATTAAACTGCAACAAATCATTCCTGTTAATTACTGGCTGCTGCTGTCCAAATACATGCAGAAGCTAGTTCACAATAGACCTAGAGACTTCTTGGATTCAGAATAGAATTCCTCAGAATGAGTGCGAGTAGAAACCCATTTTATTGCAAGGAGATGCAAATTGATGAAATGTAAACACTATTGTGTCAATGCCCAAGTTGTCAAAGACTGTTTGTGTGGACAATGGAAAACAAATACTCCAGTCACATGACAGTAATCAGGTCTTGCTAAGGAACATTTTGGAAGCAGCCACATAGAGATGAAGAGAGACCAAGAAAGGGAACAGGTCCAGTCCAGTAAAGGAAGAACCTTACCTAGAATCCATCAGCAGACAGAATTATTATGACTAAGTATTAGAATAATAATAGTAATAATAATTAGAGCACCCATCGTTATGAAGTGCTTCGAAAGGTTAATCTTGGCACAAATCAATTCCGGCCTCCCAGACAACCTGGATCCACTTCAGTTTGCCTAACGCTGCAACAGGTCCACTGCAGACGCCATTTCCCTGGCCCTGCACTCAACCCTGGAACACTTAGATAACAAGGATACCTATGTCAGATTCCTGTTTATTGACTACAGCTCAGCCTTCAACACTATTATTCCCATGAAACTCATCTCCAAACTCCGTGGCCTGGGCTTCGGCACCTTCCTCTGCGACTGGATCCTGAACTTTCTAACTCAGACTACAATCGGTAAGGATAGGCAACAACATGATCATCCTCAGCCCCCTACTATACTCCTTAGACACCTCTGACTGTATGGCCAAATCCCCCCATTTCAATTTTCAAGTTTGCTGACGACACCACCATAGTGGGTCGGATTACAGTACAGGAATGAGATAGAGAAGCTGGTGAAATGTATGGCCACAATAATCTCTCTCTCAATGTCAACAAAACGAAGAAGATTGTCATCGACTTCAGCAAGCAAAGAGGAGTACATGCCCCTGTTGACGGGGACAAAGTAGAAACAGTTGAGAGCTTCAAGTTTTTAGGTGTCCAGATCTCCAACAAACTGTCTCGGTCCCCCGTGCCAGCACTATAGTTAAGAAAGCCCACCAATGCCTCTACTTTCTCAGAAGACTAAGGAAATTTGGCATGTCAGCTACGACTCCCACCAACTTTTACAGACGCACTATAGAAAGCATTCTTCTGGTTGTAAAACTGCTTGGTATGGCTCCTGCTCTGTCCAAGACCGCAAGAAACTACAGAACGTCTTGAATGTAGCCCAATCCATCATGCAAACCAGCCTCCTATCCATTGACTCTGTCTACACTTCCCGCTGCCTTGGCAAAGCAGCCAGCATAATTAAGGACCCCATGCACCCTGGACATTCTCTCTTCCACCTTCTTCCTTCAGGGAAAAGATACAAAAATCTGAGGTCACATACCAACTGACTCAAGAACAGCTTCTTCCCTCTGCTGTTAGACTTTTGAATGGACTTACCTTGCATTAAAGTTGATCTTTCTCTACACTCTAGCTATAACTGTCGCACTACATTTTGTATTCTCTCGCTTCCTTCTCTATGAATGTCTGTATAGCACGCAAGAAACAATACTTTGTTATGTTAATACATGTGACAATAATAAATCAAAATCAAAGAATTGGAGCTAGCCTGAAACAACCGATTTGAGGAACAAGACAGATTTTCACTTTAGGGATTCAAATGCACCTAGACTGGAGTGAAGCTAGAAACCTGCTGGTGCAAGCAGTAAGCCACTGCGAATCTGTATCAAAAACTTTCAACCTCCGTTTCTTCAGTGAACGGAAAGGAAACCACGGGCCTGCAATGCTTCAAACGTGCATAAGAAAATCAAGGGCGATATGAAATTTTGAATTTTTAAGTGCATGCTAGCTCTTTTTAAATTACATTTCCTGGGTATATGTGTGTGTGTTGTGAATGCATTCAAGAGTCAAAAAGAAATTTACACTTTTTTAATCTTATGAGAAAACCTGTCTTTAGTCTGATCTTGAGAGCTGCAGCTTTTAAATCAAGCTCCTCCAGTCAATGAAGAGGTGGGAAAAGGGGGAACCATCCAACCTCTCTCCCTGGTCTGTAACAATAATAAAACCTATTATTTCCCGGTTTTCAGTCTGTGACAATTCTTGATCAGTGATTGGCTGCTTGGCCTACTCAATACATCAGTGTTAATAGATGCCAAGGAGCAATGTTGATATCCATGGGATAAAGCTCACTGCATCTTTCTGGACATCTTACTTCAAGGTGTGCGGCAAATGCCTTCATTTCATTGTTGACTGAAAAATCCAGCCATTGTACTAGGTATCTTGCAAATTTAGAAATCCTTGAAGGTGGCAGAGCAAGTTAATAATGCAGTTCAGAAAGTATATGGAACACATGGATTGGTCAGTAGAAGTGTTGAGTAAAAAAAAACTAGGAAGTCATATTAAATCTTTGCAAAGCTGCTTAGTCCTTCACTGGAGTACTGCATTCAATTCTAGCCAGCATTCTTTAAGAAGGATATCATGGTCTTACAGAGAAGGTTATACCATGATGATACTATGGAAGAAAGTCTCTGTGGAGAGAGTGCAGAAGCTGGGTTTGTTCTCCTGAAAATAGAGGACACTGTAGGGAGATGTAATAGCGTTTAAACGTCAAAGTGTTTAACAGCACAGAAACAGGGCATTCAGCGCAATAGGCCAAAGTCAGTTTTCATGCTTCACTCACTCAAGCTTCTTCCACCTTTTTTCATCCAACCCCATCAACACATCCTGCTATTCCTTTTTCCCTGATGTATCGATTTAGTTTCCCTTTGATGCAACTATTCCATTCGCCTCAACTACAGCTTGTGTTAGTGAGTTTCACATTAAAACACACTCTGGATAAAGATTATGGTTATATTTATGCCCCCTAGTTATGGCCTTGCAAGCTACTAAAAATCATTTGTGTGCCAAGGTGTTAAAAACTGATGGGTTTTGATAGAGCAAGTTGGGAGAAACTATTTTTTCTGGCAAGTAACCACAGACATAAAATAATTGGCAAAAAGAACTAAAGGGAAAATAAGGAGAAATTATTTCACACAATTAGCTATGATGTCTGGAACTTTTTAGCTGACAGTGCAGTGTTTTCTATAAAAGCAAATTATTGCGGATGCTAGAATCTGAAACCAAAAGAGAAAACATTGGAAAATCTCTGCGGATCTGGCAGCATCTGTAAAGAGAGAAAAGAGCTGATGTCTCAAGTCCAGATGACTCTTTGTAACAGCTAAAAGGCATAGAAAGTGAGAGATATTTACACTGCAGGTTGAGGGAATGAAAGTCATAGCCATAGAAACCAGAGGAAAAGACTGCTAACAGCTATCCACAGAGAGAATAAAGCGTGAGTGGCAGAGAAGCTGTAAGCTGTGACAGATGCAGATGTTTGGTGGGGGGGGAATGCGACAGATGTAGAATGTAGAAAATGGGGAGCAGTGGAAGAAAAGGTAAGGGAAGGGGGATAAAGTGGGGGGGGGGGGGGAAGAAAAATGAAGACAATAAAGAAATAAGAAGTACAGAACAGTAAAATATTAAACAAAATAGAACAAAAACAGAGGAGGCCGAGGTGGGGTGGTGCAAATCATGTGAAGTTGTTTAATTTGATGTTGGGACCGAAAGGCTGTAAAGTGCCTAGCCAGAAGATGAGATGCTGTTCCTGCAGTTTGTGTTGAGCTTCACTTGAACACTGCAACCAGCCAAGTCCAGACATGTGGGCATGGGAGCAGGATTGTCTGTTAAAATGGCAAGCAACCGGAAGAAGTCTCACAACACCAGGTTAAAGTCCAACAGGTTTATTTGTAGCAAACACTGCTAGCTTTTGGAACTGGCTGTTCCTTCATCAGGTGGGTGGGAGTTCTGATCACAAAAAGGGCATATAAAGACACAAACTTAATTACATGAATAATGATTGGCATGCGAGTCTTTAAGCGAATCAAGTCTTAAAGATAAAGACAATGTGAGCTGAGAGAGCATTAAGCACAGGTTAAAAAGATGTGTGTTGTTTCCAGACAGGAAAGTTAGTGAGATTTTGCAAATCCACGCAAGTTGTGGGGGTTACAGATAGTGTGACATGAACCCAAGATCCCGGTTGAGGCCATCATGTGTGCGGAACATGGCTATCAGTTTCTGCTCAGCGACTGCACTGTCGTGTGTCGTGAAGGCTGCCTTGGAGAACGCTTACCCGAAGATCAGAGGCCGAACGGCCGTGACTGCTGAAGTGTTCCCCAACAGGAAGGGAACACTCTTACCTGGTGATTGTCGAGCGCTGTTCATTCATCTGTTGTCGCAATCGGAAGGTCAGGGTCCTGACTGTTGAGCCCCTTGGTCTGCGCACAAAGCGATTACCCAGTCTACATTTGGTCTCTCTGATACAGAGGAGACCACATTGGGAGCAGCAAATGCAATACACCAAATTGAAAGAGGTGCAAGTGAAACACTGCTGAACCTTGAAGTGTTTTCTATAGAAGCTTTTGAAAGGACATATACACGAAGAAAACTAATATCCAGAATTATGCGGAAATAGCCAAGGTGTGGGCTTGAATTACTCAGTTCTTTCAATGAGACTGCATAAGCATAATGGGCCAAATGGCCTCCTTCTATGCTGTAAGAGTCAATAGTTCCAGATGTGAAGCATTCCTACCACTGGAATATTCTTCTCCTAATAATTCTGCATATGTAACCCAAATCCAGAGAGTTTCCAGAGATCATATTCTGACACGTTTTTAAAAAACTGTCTACATTTATTGCCCACCCCTAATTGTCCTTGGGAAGTGAGCTACTTTCTTGAACCACTGCAGCCCATGTGGTATAGGTTCCCCCCTCACCCGCCACCACCCCTTGCTGCTAGGCAGAGTGTTCCACAAGTTTAGCCTGCAAGTGAAGAATCAGTGAAATAGTTCCACATCAGGTTGATCAGTTCCATGTGGTTTGGAGGGGAACTCACAGGTGATCCAGCTCCTGTGCATTTGCTGCCCTTATCTTTCTAGCTGGTAGAGATCATGGATTTGGGATGTGCTGTTGAAGGGGCCTTAGGGAGCTATTGTAGAGCATTGTGTTTCCAAAAAGAATAAATTCAACTATCTCTTCTTGGCATTCAACTCCATAACCATTACTGAACTCCCCCACAAACATTCTGGGGTTTAGCACTGATCAGAAACTTAACTGACCCAACCACATGGATACTGTGGCTAAAAAAAGGTCATCAGTTGGGAATTCAGTGGTGAGTAACTCAACTCCTGACTCTTTGAACCTTTCCATCATCTAAAAGGCACAGGCTGAGTGTGCATGGAATCCCCTCCACTTGTAGATCTAACAAAGCTCAAGAATCTTGACACCATCCAAGGCAAAGCAACTGACTGGATTGGCACCTACACCACCAGCACATTTCAGCAACATCTCGCTTTGGGAGATGCTCATTGTCTGGCACCTATGTGGAATAAATGCTACTTGCCTTTTATCAGCCCAAGTCTGAATATTGTCCAAGCCCTGCTGCATTCTATACATTGTTGTCCAAAGGCAAGAAAATTCTACACACCAACATAAATATTATACTCTAAAAGAGTCATTATAGAACCATATAGCAGCACAGAAGAAGCTTATTTTGTCCATCATACCCGTGTTCTCTCGATGTTAGAATTATTCAAAATTATTTCCATTGCTGTGTTTTGTCCCAAAGCCATGCTTGTTCCTCCATTTCAAATGTATGTTTACTCTTCCCTAACAAGGTGCAGTGCCCTCTGCCTAAGTGCTCTTGGTATGCTTGAATAACATTTTTCACCCAATAATGAAACATTTTCAAATGTGGCTCCACATGTTCAGTTATAATATATTAAATTGATATCCCCTCATCACCAACACTCTAACTAGACAAAAAGGTCTTTCCTTATTCTTCCTTTATAATTTACCTGTCAAGGGAATATTGGATTTGTTAAGACTCTATTATGAGTCTTTTATGTTTTAATGGAAATAGTTGCAGTGTTTCAAGTTTCTACTTGTAATTACAGTCCCACATTCCTGGTGAATCAGTCCTGTACACTTACACATCCTTTGTAACAGGACTCAAAGAACTGCACCGACCAATGCTCTAAATGTGTCCCAACCATTGGTTTGCAAAAAACAACACAACTGCTTTGTACTTGTACTCAACGTTCGCCTTTATAAAAATCCAAACAACTGAAGTCTTTTGTCGGAAATGGGAAATAGTGCTTACTCGGCTTGGCAAGGATTTAGGGTTTAACTTCAGTTTGTGCGACGTAAGTGGTGGAAGCCTTGCATTGCTTCTGTAAGGGAGACCCAATGCTATTCAAGTGCAATTAGGCACTTACCTGGACAGTGTGGGCCTCCCAACTATTCAGGAAACCCTACCCTGAGAGCTGCTGGCCAATCAGAAGCCTGCAGCATCACTGGGAATGGTGTTGACTGCCAGTAATGCACTAAGGCCTTCACTGGAACTGATTTCCTGGCCAGAGGTAAGTGAGATGGAACGAGAGTTGGAGGGAGTGTCTCATCAATGAAAAAGGATAGCGAGGTCTGATGCAAGGACAGGTGGGTGGCTGACAGCAGCTCCCCCTCTTTCTTTTACGGCAAACCAAGTAAACTAACTCAAATTAACTTACTGACAAAGTAAAAGGGGCAGCTCCCCAAAAGGAGGGAACAGCCTGAACAGAAGTACAAAGGAAACTTAAAACACCAAATCATAGTATGATTGTTGGGGTCTATAATGCATCCCAGCCCCTGAGGTGCCCAAGGGCACGGAAGGCAAGCAGCCTCCTCCCAATGCCATATCAAGTGCTTGTGAAAGAGGGAGCCTCCCCCCTCACCAAGAAGCTGTCGGCAAACCCAAACGGTTCACTGGGCATCCTATGGGGGAGCTGTGCTAGTCATATTAAATCCCTGCACCTCTGGTAAATCCTGTTGGGCTTAGGGCTAACTGTTCTTAAGTGGCTCATTAACGAGGCTAATTGATATTTCATTGCCAGTGGATGCGATTCCTGTGTCTGGCTCTCCTCATCCCTGCTAAATGACAGTTTTCCCACTGTTAGGAATCAGATGCAAGGAACCTGCCTGATTCTCCAAACCTCCCTGCTACCATGCCCACCCCAAAGGGCTCCATTAAATTCCACCCTCTGTTTCTAATTTGAACTCACATTCTGGATTTTTAAGGGTTAATTTCAAAGGTCAAACAAAGGTAAGACGGTGCCATCAAGATAATGAAGGGGTTCGTATCATAAGGAGGGAGTCCAATTGAAACTGTTACCTTAATGATGCGAGACAATAGGTAATTCATTATCTCATTTCAGACGCTTCCAGTCAGCATTCACAACATGGTGGGAGAAACTGTGCTTCTGCATTTATTGTTGTTGGTTAGATATTCACACTTGAGAAAACAATGGCTAAATGAATTAGCAACCCCCCAGGCTAACCCCAGATAGATGTCAAACTGCCAACTTTTTGTTCAGACAAGATATTTCAGATTTCATTCATTTCATATTTGACTAAGTTAGAACTATTCCACACAATGTTCCATCATCTTGTTTTTTTGACTTTTATGGCCATATCCCTTTTCAATCTCATTGCATTTTGCTCTCTTCACTCCAGCACTCTTGTATTCATATTTGCATTATTCTTCCTGTATTTACACTGCACCTAATGTCGCCATGTCAGTCATTTCCCAAATGTTCTCCGATTCTTTTCATCAGTTTTTGACTCCAATTCACTTCTCAGAATTCAATCCAGCAAAAAGCTATGAATGCTGGACATCTGAAAATAAAACTGCAAATGCCAGAAGTACTCAACAGGTCTAGCTGCATCTGTAGGGTGAGAAGCTGAGTTAATGTTACAAGTCAGCAACCTTCCATCAAAATTCATAACTTATTTTTTTCCTGGACATGAAACATAGTGATCTTGGAAGGGATCCTAGCTGCATTCTAAAAAGAAATTTTCACTGTGATGATATGCATTAACTTTATTCCAGTTTATATTGGAATAATTCAAATCAGCTAACAATATTGCTTTGCTGTACATATAACTCCCTATATAAATGTTTATATGTATAAAATATATCTATCTGAACTGTCTAATATTTCCATCTCTACGTTAATCACCACTGCATAGTGGCCAGCAAACATACCAGCAATTGCACAACTTCCCATCCTATGTCATTAACTTCATTCAGATGGATTCAGTATTAATGACCTCCCATAACTTATTGTTCCAAGGCAAATTTTACTTCTTTGTAATTACACACTGATGGGATTAAAAAAAGGTGGAAGCAGAGAACTCATCTGCAAATACCATTCTTGGCCCAAATATTTGCAAAGAGAAAAATGAATCTCCATAGTGTCAGATGATACAGAAGGCACCAGACATTTTCACCACTCCAAAAGAACCTGTAATGCAACAAAACATGTCAAACTTTAAATTTTAATATTAAAATGACATTTAACCTTGCAGTCTCTGGCCGTAATTGAATACTCTCTACCCACACCTATCATAATGACATGATAGCTGTGCTTTTAATTAAAACATTGTCTTTTTTAAACTTAGAAACAACTGTACCATACATGTCCAGAGGCACTTGTTTTGCTAGTCTTTAAATCGTTTTTGTCATTTTCTTTTGAAGTGATATTCACACGCAGCTTTGCCTGTTTTAGAACACTCACTCTGTCGCAAAGCTATTCACCACATGCAGAACTCTGCAGCGTTTTTGAATGATGTGGTAAAGCACAAGTTTGAAACACAGGTTTCTGTTTCTTTCCTACCCAAACCTCAAATATCCACTTTCAGTCAATAAATCAACACTGCTCCAGTTCAGTTCCACAGCATATTTTGAAAACCCAATTAACATTAATCAAAAATGTATTTTCTCCTCATTGAATACAGAGCTTTGAAATCTCTTACATGAGGAGTGACGTCAAAATGCAAATTGGTGTCTTTGCATTCAGGCTTTAGAAGCATTTGTTCACATTTGTCATCAATTGGAAATAATACAAATCAGCACAGACAATGTTAACTTTAGCATTAGTTTGAAATTTGAAAGCTGCTCCCTCATAAGTAAATTATTTTAATACTTGCTGAATGTATTGAAATGATACAAAATTATTGATTAACTCAGATTTGTGCTGTCCCATTAAGTGCTATTTATAATATTGTAATTGATCTTTGGTGCCAACAAATTGGTACTATCTTCATTTTAAATAAATGGTCATTTTCAAAGAGAATAATTTATTTCTCTCTTTTTAACAATTTCAAGATGAACTGGTAAAGAAATACCCTACATTTTGGCATACAAATATGATTCTTCCTCATATAGGGGTGAATCAGCATCCTATTTCCAAGTGCCACGCCCAAGAGAAGATGGCAATTCACCATCATCTGCCCTTGAAACCATGACATTAATGATTTGACTCATAGACACCACACAAAATATATGCTCAATGCACCTGCGCTTCTCCTCCCTGCTTCTGTTGCCATCTTGTCCTGGAAGCAAAAGGTACAAAATAACTTGGATAGACACAAACTCTCCTATTCTGCTCCAACATAAAAGAATCTCTTCATTTAAGGTGATACCTCCATGTCTCACACATTGTCAGTTAATCAGATATTTGCAGATTGGTAAATACAGTGTGGATTTTTGGTCACTAAGGACGAGGTTGAAGTTAGCCAAATTCTTCTTGCTCAGGGGCCTATTAGTGGGCCAATGATAGAGAAGACAGAATATTGCAACAGTGAAACAGTCCATTCAGCTGATCAGATCGGCACCAACTTTCCTCCACAAATCACCAAGTTTAATCCTACCCCTGTCCTTACACCATGTCCTTTAATAACTCTCATTTTCAACTTTATTGAAAACATCTTGACTATTGGACTAATTTATGGACTGGATTTCAATGATGGCTGATGGCATGAACTCACATTCCAATAATCCATTGTGTAAACAAACTTCCACAATCTCCACTGAATGCTTTTTGTGATTATCTAACATTCGTGCCCTCTCACTGACATTGGGAACAATATATCACCACTTCCCTTCACCATAAATTTTTCATAATCTTGAGTTACACCATCAGGTCACCCTTTAACTTTCCCAGTTCTAGTGAAAAAATAACTATCGTGTTGAAAGTCTTTTTTCAGACTGCAACTCTCTTCATTCCTGGAAACACACTCATAGATCTCCGCTGCACATGTTTCATTATGTTTTATCCCTTCATCTATGTGAATTTACAACTAGGATTCTTGGGTAAAGCAACAATACTTTTTCCCATCCCATAGCATAATCCACTTCCTTTTGTTTGTTCGGACAAACTACTGGGCAAGTTGTGCCAAAATAAATGGGGCAAAAAATAGGGCAATTGAAAATACTGACAGCCAGACCATCAGACCCTGCAACGGCATGAATGGCTCCATGGCATACATCAGGGTAAAATCAGTCCCCAATCGTAACATTATGGAGAATTGTTACACAACACTGCAGTTTATTTTGAAACAGAAGTAAACCAGAGCAACAGTAGTTAAACAGTGAAAACCTTCAGTTCTTTGAAATATGAAGATGAATTTCACCAACATAATATATATTTCTTAATAATTGAAGGACAAGTATAAAATTGTAATGGATTTAAAATTCTTCTCTTTTAAGTGTCACTTTTCAGTCGGTTTCATTGTCTGAGGCGTTCGAGGACAATGCTCCCTTCTTTGATTTCCTCTGCCAACCAGAAAATTCATTTGCTGCTCATACACTCCAAAGTTCAATGCCATTCTTGTCACAATCTACAAAACAAGATTCCAACCATTCCACGGTGCAGTCCATTACCAGGTAGCATAATCAAAGAATAATGGATGATACATTACTTCATTTCAGTGCATTGAATCCATTAATCTAAAGGCTGTTAGCCAAACATCTTGTTCTGTGTACTTGCTGTCATTTTCAATGACAAAATACATAGCAACTCCCATTGTACACACAAGTGTACTGAGTAGATGGTACAGTTGTCAGATGTTAACATTTGCTTTTCATCTGAAGGATTAGTTTAAAAAAAACAAACCTAAACCTTGGTGCTACAATTAGCAGCAGCTTGCTTTGTTCTGCCCTGACCGTACTGTGAAGTGACTGAAGGTAGACTGACAAAGCTCAGTGGGCTGTTGGCTACTGAGCTGTTTTTGAACATTGCACAGTTTGCTTTTATGTGGCACAAAGCTGTACAGTATTTGACTTTGTTAGCTATACTGTCATTCAATGTGTCTTAGTGTCCAAATTGTCTTCAGGAATAAGATTTTAATGTGGGTACATCAATCATATAATTACAAATAAATGTCCAACTGACAGCTTAAACTTGGGTTTAAATTAATGATCGGCAGGTTAAATTTCTTGTAATACACAAATATTGTATCAACAATTCATCTTTTTTTAAAAAAACTCCAAATAATTTCAGATAATGCCTGAGTTGAAACAGTGAATGAACCATGTGATTCGATAAAGGACTCAGATTCATATATACCCACCTGGTAAATAAGAAAAGCTGACCAAAGATGTCAAAAAAATGTTGACAATCCAAACATAGCCCTGGATATGTGCTTATGCCACAAAGGAGAATGGACTTGTCACATTTTAAATGGCTGACATTTCCAACATTTTATCAATGCTCAAAATAATAGCAAAAGCTATGATTAGGTGGCCTAAAGTCATACGGGTAAATTACTGGCTGGTACAGATATATATTGGTAAATCCATTGCGAAGTTCAATTGTTAAATGGCTTTAAAATCACAGAATTCCTACAGTGCAGAAAAGTTCATCCAGCCCATCGGGTCTGTCCCGACTCTCTGACAGACTATCTTACCCAGGCCCTCTCCCCTGTCCTATCCTCTTGAATGTTATGATGTGCCAAGTGTTCATCCAGGTTTTTGAAGGAAGTGACGCAACCTGCCTCTACCACCCTGCCAGGCAGTGCATTCCAGATCGTCACCACCCTTGGGTAAAATTTTTTTCCTTACATCGCCCCTGAACCCCTCACCTTGAACCTATGTCCCCTCATGCTCTCTATCCTCTCTGCCCATGTCCCTCATAAAGTTGTATATCTCGATCAAATTGCCCCTCAGTCTTCTCTGCTCCAACGAAAGCAAAGTAAGAAGTCTCACAACACCAGGTTAAAGTCCAACAGGTTTATTTGGTAGCAAACGCCACTAGCTTTCAGAGAGCTGCTCCTTCATCAGGTGAGTGGGAGTTCTGTTCACAAACAGGGCATATAAAGACACAAACTCCATTTACAGAACAATGATTGGAATGTGAGTTTTTACAGCTAATCAAGTTTAAAGGCACAGACAATGTGAGTGGAGAGAGCGTTAAGCACAGGTTAAAGAGATGTGTATTGTCTCCAGGCAGGACAGTAAGTGAGATTTTGCAAGTCTAGGCAAGTCATGGGGGTTACAAATCGTGTGACATGAACCCAAGGTCATGGTAGAGGCCATCCTCAAACGTGCGGAACTTGGCTATCAGTTTCTGCTCAGTGACTCTGCATTGTCATGTGTCATGAAGGCCACCTTGAAGCAAACTTATCCGAAGATCAGAGGCTGAATGTCCGTGACTGCTGAAGTGTTCACGAACAGGAAGAGAACTGTCTTGTCTGGTGATTGTCGAGTGCTGTTCATTCATCCATTGTTATAGCATCTGCATGGTCTCTCCAATGTACCATGCCTCGGGACATCCTTTCCTACAATGTTTCAGATAGGCAACGTTGGCCGAGTAGCAAGAGTAAGTACTGTGTACCTGGTGGATGGTGTTCTCACATGAGATGATGGCATCTGTGTCAATGATCCGGTATGTCTTGCAGAGGTTGCTGTGGCAGGGTTGTGTGGTGTTGTGGTCACTGTTCTCCTGAAGGCCGGGTAGTTTGCTGCGGACAATGGTCTGTTTGAGGTTGTGCAGTTGTTTGAAGGCAAGAAGTGGGGGTGTGGGGATGGCCTTGGTGAGATGTTCGTCTTCATCAATGACACGTTGAAGGCTCCGGAGCAGATGTCGTAGCTTCTCCGCTCCGGGGAAGTACTGGACGACGAAGGGTACTCCGTCCACCGTGTCCCATGTTTGTCTTCTGAGGAGGTTGATGCGGTTTTCCGCTGTGGCACGTGGGAACTTTCAATCGATGAGTCAAGCGCCATATCCTGTTCTTATGAGGACATCTTTCAGCGTCTGGAGGTGTCTGTTGCGATCCTCCTCATCTGCTGGTGTAGAGTGCCAAGACATCCATTGTGACGAGGAGTGCTCCTGGTTCAACCGCCCCACGAGTGCTGACACTCGGATCAATTTCGCATGGCCAATCAACCTAACCTGCACATCTTTGGACATCTTGTCAACCAAACTAATAGTCACGACTCTTACCTCTCTCACTCTGGTTTGGCACCTGCTCAACTCCACTCTAGCTCTGTAAAGTGCCTTAGAGCATTTTCTTTGTATTACAGATACTATATAAATTCATCTTGATCGAATAAGGATGCAATACGAGATGAGTTAGGACGTTGGATGCAAGTCTAGCGTCTGTTGATTTTAAGGATGCTGTGTAAAATGAGGTTGGACTGTTTCAATCCAGTTCCTATTAAGTGGAAGTCCACAATGCAAAATTGATCCTAAAATGGCACTAAGTTAGCAGTGCTCCACCTGGAGGCCACAAGAACACCTCATGGGAAATGAAAGTGTCACGTTAGTGAGGTGGGAGTGGTGAAATTTGAGATTGTAATTTGTGTTTTCATCACAATCTACCTTATTATTCTGAGGCTGCCAAATTCAAATTATCTGTTATTTTTAACAGGAATCTATCAAAATACATCTGCGCTGTTTTATGAAAATTGCTTCATTTATACCATTTGAGAATTCAATTTTTTGAGCAGTAAATTGATTTTGAATTTAGATGGATGCAGTACTGCTCATATCAATGCTGTGGCAAGATTTCAATTACATCAGGGTAGTATAACGTGCCAATGGTACATTTAAATGCTTAAATGGTGCAGCCTGACCTTTAACGCATCAACATGAATGTTGACCATGCTGTTCTGTGTTTGAGCTTTCACCATTTAGTTTTGCTCAAGCATATCAACCACAGCATGACTCTGGTTGATGGAAAACACTTTTCTATTGAATTTAACATCACATGTCTCCTGAAGTCTCTCACACAAACAAAATAGAAAATGCCTGTCCATCCTCTTGGATCTTTTAGATCAATGGAATACTAATCAAGAAGCTGGTCAATCTCACTTTGCTCCCAAGGTACAGCATGGTTGCTTGAAGCTCTGAAATCACTTCAGTCAGAGTGGCTGAGCTGCTGGTCAGCACCAGTGAACCAGCATCAGGTACGACTGAAACAATCATTGATGTGCCAGGACCAAGTTAGTCTCTGAGCCACTGACTCATCAGTATGTTCTCTCTGTTTGTCCAGAATCCACTTTTTTACATTTGTAAACTTTCACATCCTCTCTCCATCTTGGCCAGTTTCAGGATCGTCCCCTTCACACAGATGTCTAAACTACACTTCCATTCATCACGAAAATAATCACTGTGTCACATGAACATACAAAATAGGAACAGACATGGGCCATTCACAATTTTACACCGCTGGATTGGTGCTTGTTCATGGTAAATCCTGCATTTGTGATTAAATTGGATCTTAGTGAAAGCTTGAATTGTAAGCTAACTAGTGTCTAAGTGGAAGCTCTATCCCCTGACTTAGTAGGAGGAGGTCACTTGGCCCCTTCATCCTGCTTCATCATTCAACAGATCACAGCTGATCTGTTTACATTTTGAGTACTACATTCCTATCTATCCCTGGTAACCTTTGATTCCCTTGCCTAACAAGAATCCATCCACCTTTTCCTTAAAAATATTCAATGAGCCTTCACGACCTTCTGAGCCAATGACTGGCTTGTCCCACCCCTTCTTTCTCCTGCGAGCCACTGACCCTGATCTCCGATGTAAAGTACCCCCTTTCATGGCCCTGCCCGCATCATAGCCCTGTCCCCTTCAGGCCCCACCCCCCTCCCCTTAGGCCTCACCACTTAGGTATTACTTGGTGCCCAGTGGGCACTACCAGAGTGCTCAGCTGGCAGTGCCAGAGTGCCATTTTGGCACTGCAAGTGCCAGGTTGGCATTGCCCAAAGATCATTGTCCCTGACCATCCTGGGGGGCTTCAATGGCCTTCAGCCCACTGACAAGGCCATCATGTCAGGTCTCTGTTGGTAGGGACCATACCTGATCCTTGCCGGTGAGGACCTCGCATTGAAGTCCTCTGAAATCACTTTGATCACTATCTGAATCACTAAATAATGTGTTCCAATAGCTTTGTTATATATCATATGGATCTTCCTCAACTTCATCACTATTGGTAACTTTGGCATCATCATCCTAGAAGCCTTTGTCCTCTGTACCGTCAAGTACATTTAATATTATGGGGGCTCTGGCAAGGTGGTAATCCTTCTTCACTGACGTAGGTTTCCCTTCTGCGTGTGGGAGTTGAAGCATGTTCCTTTTATCCACTGGTGAGTCCCAACGTCCATGGGGGTGGGGAGGGGTCTGGATGTGTGTGGGGAGATGCCCCGTTGTCACTGGGAGGAGGGGGATTCCCAATGTCCATTGGAGGAGGGCTGTACACATGTCCATGAGGGAGTATCCCAATGCTTTGTGGGGGAGGGGGAGCCTGATGTCCATGGAGGAGGCCTTAAAGTTAACACTGATTTGGGCTGTGAGATCCTCGCCAGCATTATGAAAGTGCACAGAATGCTGTCAAATCAGGCTAAAAAAGGTGCCTGTGAAGCTGGTGAGTTTCACCATTTTTCTCATTTTGGGAAAATTGCACCTTACATTATCAACAAGGTGGGATTTAAATATTATCCAAATGAGAGAAAAACCTTTCCTTTGTGTTGTCCTCCTGGTGTCAAATTGCACACTTCTCTGACCCATTTCTTGCAACCACTTTCTTGCGTCCAGGCTTTTATATGAACACAGATGACAAAGCCTTTCTGAAATTTCTCTTTGGGGGCAGCTTTTCATTTGAATTTCACCATTGGCTTTAATTTTGTGGCATCTGCCATACAAGATGGATCCACTAGGTACCATGGTTTCTCAGTTATTGCAGAAGGTCAGGGGACATGGAATTGGGGGTAGGGTGTTAGCGTGGATAGAGGATTGGTTGTCAAATAGGAGGCAGAGAGTGGGGGTCAATGGGTGCTATTCGGATTGGCGGTTGGTGACTAGTGGAGTGCCCCAGGGGTCAGTGCTGGGGCCTCAGCTATTTACCATTTATATAGATGATCTGGAGGAGGGAACCGAGTGCAGGGTGTCGAAATTTGCTGATGACACCAAGATTGGGGGAAAGGCAAATTGTGCGGAGGGTGTGGAGAGTCTGCAGAAGGATCTAGATAGGCTGGGCGAATGGGCCAGGAAATGGCAAATGGAATTTAATGTTGGCAAGTGTGAGGTGGTCCACTTTGGTAGGAAGAATGGTAGGAAGGACTATTACTTACGAGGCGAAAAACTGCAGCAGGCGACGGTGCAGAGGGACCTCGGGGTCCTTGTGCATGAGTCGCAAAAACCCAGCTTGCAGGTGCAGCAGGTGGTCAGGAAGGCGAATGGGATGCTGGCCTTCATAGCGAGGGGGATTGAATATAAAAGTAGGGAGGTCTTGCTGCAGCTGTATAGGGCATTGGTGAGGCCGCAGCTGGAGTACTGTGTGCAGTTTTGGGCGCCGCACCTGCGCAAGGATATTTTGGCCCTGGAGGGAGTGCAGAGGAGGTTTACTAGGCTGATACTGGAGTTGAGGGGATTGAGCTATGAGGAGAGGCTGAATAAACTAGGCTTGTACTCGTTAGAGTTTAGAAGAATGAGGGGAGATCTCATTGAGACGTATAAGATGATGAATGGGATGGATAGGATAGAGGTGGAGAGACTCTTCCCGCTCAAAAAAGACAGTAGGACTAGGGGGCACAGCCTCAAGATAAAGGGGAGGTGGTTTAGAACGGAGTTGAGGAGGAACTTCTTCACTCAAAGGGTGGTGAATCTCTGGAATTCTCTGCCCGTTGAAGTGGTGGAGGCTGCCTCGCTAAATATTTTTAAGAAGCGGGTTGATGGGTTCTTGATAAGAGAGGGGATTAAGGGTTATGGAGAGAGGGCGGGAAAGTGGAACTGAGCCACGACAGATCAGCCATGATCTTATTGAATGGCGGGGCAGGCTCGAGGGGCTAGATGGCCTACTCCTGCTCCTATTTCTTATGTTCTTATGTTCTTATGTTCTCATAGCCAGTCTGTGCAAGGATGGAACTTCAACTAATCCCAGTAACAGTCTTGTTTGGTGAGATGTTGAAAATCATCGCTGTTCCACGCATGTTTCTAATGCCAGACAGTCGATACTTGATTTTTTTTTGTCAAAGTCAGGTGGCAGATGCTGTAAAATTTTTATTTTGTTCTGGATCTTGTGAACCAGTTGATGACACTGCCTTGAATTCTGAATGCCACATTCCTTCACTTCTCTGACGGCATGGAGTTGGGTGGCTTGCAAGTGATAATATGACCTTTTTGCTTAATTTTGTTAACCCATTCTACAATTTCTCACCAATTTAAACTGAGCTGTGCACTTAACTCTTTCTCAAAGGCATCGCTACAGATCTTGTCACTCACATTAGTCCTATTGATTGGCTGGAAAATTGCCACAATCTAAATGTTCCCATGCATGCCGTTAAATAAATTAAATGTGATAATTACCAGTAAGTAACTAATAATCACCATGTGGTCTGATTCCTAAAAATCAAGGGCTGAGTTTTTACAAGGTTTTTTAGGCCAAAAATCATGGGGTCGACCTTTATACAAGATTGACTTTTACACATGTATATATGGTACTGCTTCCAATTTACTGGACCGTTCATGGTATATTCACTGGGGAGATTAATCACCAAGCATTTTCATCTTGTCAATAAACATAACTTAAATCTTTTTGTAGCTTGGAACTTGAACCCCCTCCTTTCATTTCCACATTCCTCTTCCATCCTTGACCTCATGCACTCAACTAACCAAAAACACCATAAATTTCAGGGACAATCTTGATCCTCCTCTGGGCTCTCTTATTCCAACAGTACAAATTTTAGCCAGTTGAATTGCATCACGCATTATTTTTATCTTCAGATACTTATTTTTTTATCTTATAAATATTTGTAAGAAATCTGACTGAGATTCTCTCTTATTTTCCAGGTTTTAAGGCAATCTGTTGACAAGACTCTAAAACTCACTGGCTGTCTTGCCAATGATTTTAGCATACTCGACATTGTTTTCCCATCCACTCTTTGTTTTCGTCAATCCAATTTTATTCCTGATCTGATGGAAGATCTCCACCCAAAACAGGAACACACTTTTTCACTCCCAGATACTGGCAGGTCATTTCTGCATTTCTAACATTCTGCTTTGGGACTGTGGAGGGCAGATTCATTCTGTATCAAACCCATGATGGCACGGTGACACAGTGGTTAGCACTGATGCTGCACAGTGCCAAGGACCTGGATTCGATTCCCAACTTGGGTCACTGTCGGTGTGGAGTTTGCAAATTTTCCTTGTGTCTGCAGAGGTTTCCTCCAGGTTCTCCACTTTCCTCCCACAGTCTAAAGATGTGTGGATTAGGTGGATTGGCCATGCTGAATTGCTCCTTAGTGTCAGGGGACTAGCTAGGATAAATGCACGGGGTTGCGGGGATCGTACCTGGGTGGGATTGTGGTCGGCGCTGACTCAATGGGCCGAATGGTCTCCTTCTGCACCGTAGGATTCTATGATTCTATGACAATTCCTGCTGGAGGTATGCTCAATTTTAACAGCTGGTGTAAGAATAGAAAATTATGACATTCCTTAGTACTTTTTCCCTCAGACTAATGAGCAAAAATATTCAAACATTAAAAAGCTCAAGACATAAATCTATCTCTCATACATGAGACATTCAGGAGAAATAGTTTCCGGGTAACAAATTCTAACTTATACGTGCCAAGAGAGTGAATGAGAAAGTTAAGATATCAATCATGGTTTTTCCCACAGAAATGGATTTTCCACTTTGATTCAAGTCCATTACTGAGGCACTGATGTTACCACCTCCCCGCCACCCCTACTCACATCCTTGAAAAAAGAATTATCCACACCCAAACCATAAAACCAATTAATCACAATGGAAGTAACCCAAGAGACTTCAGCATGTTTGCCAGTTACTCGGATGCAATGCTGTGGGACCAGATCATGTGCTTCAAACAGTGAATCAGATGTCATTCATGTCATCAATGGACCAAGGACATAGGCTATATTTCTTGAAAAATATTTAAAAAGCTGCCAATACACAGCAGGACAATTAGTATTTGAAGTGAAATGCAAGCCAGATGCATGATTATACTTTAGGTAATCTCTTTCCAATGTTGGGCTGAGCTTCTGTGTATTTCCAGCATTTTATGCATGTTTGATTTTAGTCACCTGTAGTCATTTTTTGAAACCTTCATTATTGTTTTGATATTTTACATGAGATGGAAATTATCAAAAGCTGGATTTTATGGTTCCCCACTGGCCGTGTTTGCATTCGGGGCAGACACATAAAATGTAAGCTCACCACTTTTTCACCCATGCTGTTTCCCATAATATTGGAAGTGTAAATAAAAAACTAAGGGTCAACTGAAGTTGTTAACTGAGCATTAACTAGTATTAAATTGGACAGCTCGTTCTTAGGTGCAACACAGCCATAAGGGTCAAATGGCATCCTCCTGTGTTGTTAGGTTTATAAGTCTCTTTTTAATTGCAAATGGTGTTGACTTCTGACCTGGACAACTCATTCCTGGCTTTGAGATTGTCAATAAAGATTGATGTGCCTGTTGCAAACATGATGCAGCATTCACAATCCCCATCTTTTAGAAAGTATGGAAAGCTCCTTAATGCAACGTTAGTTAAATTCATTTCATAATTTCATCAGTTTTGGTGACGATGTGGTTGGAAGCTTCACCACAAGAAGGACATGGAAGCTATTGAGAGGGTGCAGAGGAGGTTTCCAAGGATGTTGCCTGGATTGGGAGGCAAACCTCATGAGGATAGGTTGAGGGAGCTAGGTCTCTTCTCCCTGGAGAGACGAAGGTTGAGAGGCGACCTGATAGAGGTTTATAACATGTTGAGAGGTATAGATAGGGTGGATTCTCGGAGGCTATTTCCCAGGGCTGAAATGGTCGCTACGAGAAGACACAGGTTTAAGGTGCTGGGGAGCAGGTACAGAGGAGATGTGAGGGGTAAGTTTTTCACTCAGAGAGTGGTGAGTGAGTGGAATCGGCTGCCGTCGGTGGTGGTAGAGGCAAACTCACTGGGGTCTTTTAAGAGACTTCTGGATGAGTACATGGGATTGAGAGTTATAGATAGGCCTGGTAGGTATGGATATGATCGTCCCACAAGTTGCTGTGTGTTCTATGTTCTATATGTTCATCAAAGTGTGCACCTACGTTGTGAACAGACTGGTGTAATCAGACTATTATTAGGCATAAGTCAAACTGGTGAGGATTACACAGGCAGAAAGGGAATGGGTGACCATCAGGCAAAATGAAAACCTCAGGAAGGAAGTGCAGAAGTCCCCTGTTGTCATCATCTTCTCAAACAGATGCAACGTTTTAGGTACGGTTGGCGGGAATGGGTTGGCCTCTCAGGGAAAGCAGTAGCCACTAAGTTCATGGCACTACAGGAGGCTCTGCTGCACAGACAGACAGATTCAATAGTAAATGATACAGACAGGCGTTTCAGCGCCGCAGACGTGAATCAAGGACGGTATATGTTGCCTCCCTGATACCAAGGTCAGGGACATCACAGAGCAGCTACAGGACATTCTAGAGAAGGCAGGTGAACAGACAGTAGTCATGGTACACACAGGTACCAACAACATAGGTAACCAATGGGATGAGGTCCTGAAAGCTGAATATAGGAAGTTAGTAGGTAAATTAAGATGCAGGATCTCAAATGTAGTAATCTCAGGATTACTCCCAGTGCCTTGTGTGAGCAAGAGCAGGAGTAAAAGGATGCATTAGAAATAAAAGGACAGATCAGATAAATATGTGGCTGGGGAAAGATGTACCAAGGAAGGGTTTAGATTCTCGACAGACTGGGATCAGTTCTGGGGAATGTGGGGCCTGCACAAGCCAACGGTTTGCATCTGGACAAAAAACTGGGACCAACATCCTCTCAGGCCTTTTGCTAATTCTTTGGGGAAGTTTTAAACTCATATAGCAGGGGATGGGAACCAAAGGACAGGCTGAGATGGGTCAGATCCAGATCAGGAAATGGGAGGTAAAATATTAGTTGGTGACGTGGTCAGTATCTCAGACAGACAAAAGAAACAAAGGTTAAAATGCATCCAAAGGAAATTGATGGGGCCGAACTGTTTATACTTCAATGCAAGGAGTATTACAACAAGACACATGAATGAAGGGCACAGATAGGCACTTGGCAGCACAATGTTGTTGCTATAATGGAAACCCAGTTAAAGGAGGGTCAAAACTGGCAGCTCAATATCCCTGGATATAGCGTTTTCAAGCAGGTTGGAGTGGGTGACAAAAAGAAGGGCGCGGGGACATTATTGGTTAAAGAATCAATTCCAGTTGTGAGATAGGATGATATACAAAACGGGTTAACAAATGAGGTTTTGTGGGCTTATGTGGAATCAGGAGCTTTTAAAGTGCTGCTCTCCACTTTCTTGATGAAGGGACAGTGTTCTGAAAGCTCATGATTCCAAATAAACCTGTTGGACTTTAACCTGGTATTGTGAGACTTCTTACTGTGCTTACCCCAGTCCAACAGCGGCATCTCCACATCATGGTTTTATAGGTTAAGCAAAGGAATAAAAATGGGGGAGCCAGACTATTAGATGGACTGGACAAAACTGCTAAAGGAAAAATCAGTGATGAACCAGTGGGAAGCACTAATAAGTGAGATCCTTAGAGTACAAAGCAGACACGTCCTCTCCAAAAATAATAATGGTATTATGATAGTCACAAAAAACTCAACACTGCTGATAGCTGACAGGAGTTTGGAAAGTACAGGGATCAAATTAAAAAAAAAAGGGAAATCAAAGAGAGGGCATGAAAAAATATTAGCAAGCAAGAATAAGGTTTTTATCAGTATCTAAAGAACAAAAGGATAGTTAAGGAAAATGTGGGACCTATAAGAGTTGAAGGAGGGAACTTGTGTGAAGATGCAGAAGATATGGGAAAAGTTTTAAATGAATTTTTTGTCTCTGCATACACAAAGGAAGGGGGTGATGCAGGAATAGTAATCCAACAAGAGCAGCGTGACATATTGGATAAAATCATAATGAAAGAGGAAGTGTCAGAAGAGTTCAAATCCTTGAAAATGATAAGTTGGCAGGGCCAACTTAACTTGTTCCCTAGGGTGTTGAAGGTGGTCAGGGAGGAAATAGCAGATGCTCCGAGGATTATTTTCCAATCTTCACTAGACACAGATGAGGTGCAGAGAAAATGCAATTGTGGCTTTGTTGTTTAAAAAGGGTCTGAAGGAAATGCCAAATAATTATAGGCCAATTTGCCTTACTTTGGTGGGGGGCAAATTGTTAGAATTAATCCTGAGAGATGAGATAAACTATCACTTAGAAAGGCATGGACCTGTCAGGGGTAGTCAGCATGGCTTTGTCAAGAGAAGGTCATCCTTACAAATTTGATTGAATTCTTTGAGGAAGTGACAAGGAGGATCAATGAGGGTAGTGCAATGGATGATATCTACATAGATTTTAGTAAGACATTTGACAAGGTCTCACATGCCAGACTGATCTGAAAAGGTAAAAGCCCATGGGATACAGGATAATGTGGCAAATTGTATGCAAAGTTGGCTTAGTAACAGGAAGCAAAGAGTAATGGCTGATGGCTGCCCTTGCCAATGGAAAGCTCTTTCAGTTGGTGTTCTGCAGGGCACAATGTTGGGACCCTTGCTGTTTGTTTTATACATTAACAATTTAGACTTGAACATCAGGGCCACGATTGGGAAATTTGCATGGCAAATTTGTGGAAAATGTGTTGTGGAGCATGTAGAGCGTAGCTGTAAGCTCCAAAGTGAGATAGATGAATTGGAGGAGTGGGCAAGGAGGCATGTGGAGTTCAACTCTAATAAGTGTGAGGTAATGCATTTAGAGAGGTCAAACAGTAAAAGGGAATGCACAATAATGGGAATAAACTGAGAGGGGTAGAGGAAGTGAGAGATTTTGGCATGCAAGTGCACAGATCTATAAAGGTAGCAGTACAGGTAGATAAGGTTTTAAACAAGGCATAGGGTACGCTCTCCTTCACAGGCAGAGCTGTAGATTACAAAAGTAGAGACATAATGATGAAACTGCATAAGACACTGGTGAGGCCACAACTAGAGTAGTGTGTGCAGTTCTGGTGACCACATTACAGAAAGGATGTAATTGCTCTGGAGAGAGTGTGGAGAAGATTTATTGGAATGGTGCCAGGGCTGGAAAACAGTAGCTATAAGAGGAGATTGGAGAGGTTGGGGTTGTTTTCCTCGGAACAGAGAAGGCTGAGGGGCGACATGATTGAGGCATACAAAACTGAAGGGTAGGGAGAGAGTTGTCAGGAAAAACCTGTTTCCTTTGGCAGGGAGTTCAAAAATGAGGGGTCATAGATTCAAGCCAAATGGCAAAAGAATTAGTTGAGAAATGAGGAAAAACTTAGATGCAGAGAGTGGTGGGTGGAAGAAATTCGCTGTCTGAGTTGATGGTGGAGGCAGAACCCTAAACATATTTTAAAAATATCTGGATCTGCACCTTAAATGCTGTAAGTTGCAGATTATGAGCCATGTGCAGGAAGATGGAATTAGAAAGTGCACCTGGGTGTCTTTGGTTTGGCATGGACAAGACAAGTTCAATGGCCTCCTTCTGTGCTGTTTCATTTCTACAGCTCCATATTTAAATTAAATCATGAATTTTAAAATAAAATAAAACAAAAACTCAAACATGAAATCGTGGACAAGCACAAAAGACCCATCAAGTTGCAAAGAGGAAAAAATATAGCTGATCATTTTGTGTCCGGGTCTCAATTCAGAATGTTAACCTGCCCTTTCCTCCTCAGAGATGTTGACTGGCGTGCAGCATACTTCCAGAATTTTCCTTTTTAATGTCAGATTGCCAGCAAGCTCTTTTCACCTCATATCTCTGCTAAAACAATTACGTTTATTAAGACATATTTCCTGGGCATTTTGTAACTGAATACCATTAATTTGGTTACAGGCCAGGTTACACAGATTAAGTGCATGGCTTGCAGGCAGCCTGTAACTTTGTTCCAAAAGCTTAGTACTGTAATGATGTTTTGCAGGAATACTTGAGAAGGCAAATTAAGAGAATTCGGATGTCTCTATACCACAAGGGTGATGTTTAATTGGACTCCAGTTTTTCATGGACCTGTAGATCATTAAGGCCTCACAATTTAGTCCACATGCAGCATTTGCAATTATCATTGTAAAGTTCAATGGAAAACTCAAACTCACTATTGATGGTGCTGCTAGAAAATGGTATTGGTTACATCACCATGATAAGATAAACACATTAGTCTAGAAGACAAAACGTGTGAAATTATAATGTAGGACTGAACAGCAACAATAACCTATGATTCTGCTTTCCTGTATCATCACGGCAAAGACTTTGCTATAACAGGCAAGTAATGAGTCAGCCAGAACCAAAGGCATACATTGGAACATTTTGTACGCTCAAATTTTCAATTACATTGCAATTAAATGCTTACCTGACATTTGTGTAACCCAAATATGTTGGCAATGCATGAATCACTATAATTATTTGTTTCATTGTGGGTATGTATTACATGAACCGATCTCCAAAATTAGGGGTCCGTTCTTTTTTGTTTAAAATGGATGAAGAATCCTGTCAACAACAAAAAGAACACTTTGCAGCTTCCTGTGCTGGAAGTGGAAGGTCAGTGAAGCTTTATTTTTGGAGGGATGAGTAGAGATGCACAGATTGCTTAATAATACAACACAGAGCTGCATAAAAAGAGTGTTTGTTGATGGACTTAAGGTGAGGGGGGAGCGGTACAACACAGATATTAGAGGGAGGTTTTTCACACAGAGGGTAGTAGGGGTATGGAATGCTCTGCCAAGTAAGGTGGTGGAGGCTAACACGCTAGAGTCCTTCAAGAATAACTTAGACAGGCACATGACTGAGTTGGAGATGGGTGGATATAGGAGAACCTTTTAAATAAGGGTCATTAGCATTGGGGCGTCCCTGGTAATGTAAATGGGTATAGTATGATAATAATGTTTTTTCTCTATCATTCACAGGTTTTAAGTCAATAGGGGTCATGGGTAGAGAGGTGGATTGGTGGTGTTGAGATGGCGGCGCGGGCTCGTTGGGCCGAAGGGCCTGTTTCCCGGGCTGATTTTGTTCTTTGTTCTTTGAAACAGGCATGAGGTTTGCGCTCAATTTAGGAAACTGATATAAAATTTGAAGTGGCAATTAAATAATTGTTTAAACATCAACGTACGCTCACAGCACTCTACCTCCAATTTGTGGTGATCTCAGTTACTCTATCATTGTCAGGAGAGACAAAAACTGCAAGAAAGAAACATGGAAAGACTCACGGCACAGGAGGAGGGAAACCAGCCCATCATGTCCGTGCAAACTGAAAAACAGCAATTTAACTTAATCCTACATTCCAGTTCTTGGTCCAAAGCCCCACAGGTTACAGCACTTCAAATTCATACCCAAATGTTTTTTTTAAATGTGATAAGTGTTTTTGGGCAGAATTCCCCGTCCCGCCCACTCCGGGAATTGTAGCGGGCAGGACAGGTCCATGCAAAGTTCCGTTGACCTACAGCGGGATTCTCCGGTCTTGGGATGAGCGCGGCCAAAAAAATCCTGCCCACTGTCTCTTTCAACCTTTCAAACAGTGATTTCTGGGTGAAAAGATTATTCCTGAATTCACCACTAACCTCCGACCAATTACTTTAAATCTATGACCCGTATCGATGAATTCTCTGTTGAAGGAGCTAGGTCCTTCTTATTCACATTATCTAGGCCCCTCATAATTTTATGCATCTCAATTAAATCTCCCCTCAGTCTCCTCTGTTCCAAAGAAAACCGTCCCCACCAATCCAATCTTTCCTTATAGCTAAAATTCTCTATTCCTGGCCACATCTTTGCAAAGCTGTTCTGCACTCTCAAGTGCTATCACATTCTTTCAGTATTGCAGTGATCAGAACCATACACAATACTCTAGCTGTGGTCTAACAAGTGTTTTAACTGGTTCTAAAATAACCTCCCTGCTCTTTTACTCTAGGCATCAGCCCTGATGTGTCAAGAGCTGGGGTTGCTGGTGGGGAAGGCTCATCCCTGCCAATGCGGCATCATAGGCCCTGCCCATTTTGTTTAATTCTATTATATAACGCAACTGTGCTCCTGCTTCCGGCTTACAAACAAAAACTGAAGCAGAAGAATCGAATAAAGAAAGTCGTGCAATGTTGGTCTGAGGAATCGGATGATTTCCTACTGGACAGCTTTGAGTCAGTGGACTGGTCAATATTAAAAACTTAGTGACCAACCTGAATGTGTAGACCACTACAGTAACTGACTTCATTAGAAAGTACGTAGAAGACTGCATGCCAAAGAAGCAAATCTGAGTGTTTCCCAACCAGAAATCATGGATAAACAGGGATATCCACTGCTTGCTGAAGTCCAGATCAGAGGGTGTTCAAGTCAGGCCAGCTTGACCTACACTAGAAATCCAGATATGATCTATGGAGATCCATTAGAGATGCCAAAAGACATTACCAAACCAAGGTAGAGTCCCAGACTAGCTAAATGGACTCTTGCTGGCAATGGCAAGGTCTGCAAGAAATAACAGGCTACAAATGAAAGCATATAAAATTGCTGACTCCAATGCACCCCTCCCCAATCATCTCAATGCATTCTATGCCCGTTTTAAGCAAGAGATCTGTGAGCGCACGCCCTACACCACAGAAGCTTTGGCCAAACCTGAGAGCAGCCTTTTCAAAAGTCAACCCTCAGAAAGCAACGGACCCGGATGAACACCCTGGTCCCACGTGGACCAGCTGGCGGGGATATTCACAGACATTTTTAACCTCTCGTTACACTAATCTGAGGTCCCTATCTGCTTTAAGATGATCATCATCCCTATACCAAAGAAAAGCCAAGCAGCATGCCCTTAATGACTACTGCCCAGTGGCTCTGACATCCATCATGATGAAATGCTTTGAAAGGTTAGTCATGGTAAGAATCAACTCTGGCCTCCCAGATTGCCTGGATCCACTAGTCCACTTATCACTGCAACAGGTTCACAGCAGATGCCATCTCCCTGGTGCTACACTCAACCCTAGAACACCTGGACAACAAAGATACTTATGTCCGATTTCTATTTATTGACTCCCGCTCAACCTTCAAAAAACTTCCCTGCAAAACTCATCTCCAAATTCCCTGGCCTTGGCTCCTCACTCTGTGACAGGATCCTAGACTTCCTAACCCACAGACTGCAATCTGTAAGGGTAGGCAACAAAACCTCCTTCATAATCATTCTCAACACCAGTGCCCCATAAGGCTGTGTCCTCAACCCCTTACTATATTCCTTATAAACCTATGGCTGTGTGGCCAAATTCTTGATTTTCAAGTTTGCTAATAACACCACCATAATGGGTCAGATCTCAAACCATGATGAGACAGGATATAGAAAAGAGGTAGAGAATCTGGTGAACTAGTGCAATGATGATAATCTCTCCCTCAATGTTAGCAAAATGAATGAAGGAGATTGTCATCAGCTTCAGGAAGTGTAATGGAGAACATGCCCTGTCTACATCAACAGGGATGAAGTGGAAATGGTTGACAGCTTCAGGTTTCTAGGTATCCAGATAACCAATAATTTGTCCTGGACCCCCAATGCCGGCGCTATGGTTAAGAAAGTCTGCCAGCGACTCTACTTTCTCAGAAGGCTAAGGAAATTTTGCGTGTCCTCTATGACCCTCACCAGCTTTTACAGATGCACCATAAAAAGCATTCTTTCTGGTTGTATCACAGCTTACTATGACTTCTGCTCTACTCAAGACCACAACAAACTACTACAGGTTGTGAATGAAGTCCAGTCCATCATGCAAATCAGCTTCCCATCCAATGACTCTGTCCACATTTCCTGTTGCCTCGGAAAAGCAGCTAGTATAATTAAGGGTCCCACGCACTCCGGACATTCTCTTTTCCACCTTCTTCCTTCCAGGAAAAAGATACAAAAGTCTGAGGTCACGTACCAACTGACTCAAAAACAGCTTCTTCCCTGCTACCACTTTTGAATGGACCAACCTCATACTAAATTGATCTTTCTCTACACCTTTTCAGACTCATTGAGAAGTTATTGGGCTAATAGCTATCATGCCATGTTGCAATGCAAAGGACTAGCCACAGACGTCAGAGAAATTTCATCAGCAGAAAGAAATTTATGGTTCTACACTGTATGATTCATGTTTGTGTGTCTTTGGACTGCAGGGGGAAATTGCTGAGCAACATCTCATTGATATTGCCTTTAATTATAGTTACGATGAGTGTGAAACCATAGAAATGAACGTGGAAGATGTTATCGAATCATTGTTCATTGTCTTGGAATCCAAACATCTTGACTGAGCAACAGATAAATCAGGAGACAAAATTCAATTACTGTGTGTGCCATTTGAAAATATGAATGTAACACTACATTCTGCACCCTTCGTTTCTTCGCTACGTATGGTGTGTGTTCTCTGTATAGCACACAAGAAACAACACTTTTCACCGTATACTAATAGATATGACAATAATAAATCAAATCAAAACATCACTTCCCTCTTTTCAATTTTTAGGTTCTAGTGCCAAGTACTGGAATTTTCTCCCTCATCCTTTCCACCTCTTAGGCGCTCTCATACTTCAAGGCACTCCTTAAGACCTACCAGTTTAACCAAGTGTTTTAACACCTGTCCTATAGTCAGTCTCCTTATGTGATTCACACCTTTTTAAAGTTTCTAATTTATACTTTCATAGGATGTGGGCATCACTAGCTAGGCCAACAGTTAGTACCCATCCCTAACTACCCTTTGGAAAGTGGTGGTAAGCCACATTCCTTAACTGCTGCAGTCCACATGGTGTGTATACACCCACAGTAATGTTTAGGAGGGAGATCTGGGATTTTGTCCCAGCAACAGTGAAGGAACATGACATATTTCCAAGTCAGGATGATGTACCGTTTATCAGATGTACCAGATATCTGCTGCCCTTGTCCTTCTAGATGGTAGGGGTCACAAATTTGGAAGGTCCTGTTGAAAGAGCCTCAGTGGGTGGCTGTTAACACTCATCGAAAACATAGGCTGTTAACACTCATCGAAAACATAATGGTATTTTTCCACCTTGGTAACTTGCTACAAAAATGTAAGTTGTTGTCATTTGAAGTTTAAACTTTGCACTAGAAAGTTACAGCAGACCCTCGGTGGAATTTAGAACACCTGACTTGGAAATATATTACTGTTCCTTCACTGACATTGGATCAAACTCCTGGAACTCTCTCCTCTCAGCCCCCCCAATAGCACTGTGCGTGTACCTACAGCACATGCACTGCAGTGGTTCATGGAGATAGCTCACCACCACATTCTCAAAAGCAATTAGGGGTGGGTAATAATTGCTGGCCTTGAAAGCACTGCCCACGTTCCTTGAATGAATAAATGAAAAAAACATTTTGCTTGGACAAAGCACAGTCACCTTAAAAATATTCAGGCAACGATGGGGCCTGAATGGGATTGTAGTCGGTACAAACTCGATGGGCCAAATGGTCTCCTTCTTTACTATAGGGACACATGTACACGCACCCACAGAAAGGTTCACTAATGAGTAGACCAGTTACAGTTAATTTTATTTTTTGGAATACCTTACCCAAATTATGTGCCTGTTTAAGCCAAAACATCTTTTTCTTTAACCAATATTAAGTTTTCAGAGTGACCTTGTCAAGTTTTGCAAGTATGCAACACCTTGTTGCCTTTGCCTTCTGGTTATCCACATCATACAACAATCATTTTCTTACAGAAACAAAAGGTTTAAAATTAACAAGAAAAAGTGTTTCCGGCCAGTGAGTGAATGGTGACAAGATTTTCATTGAAAAGTCTTCTTTCATCTTAAGGGCATAATACAAACTGCAACTGATTTTCTTGATGTTGTTGAGTTGAGTTATCAGCTCAGCAATATGCAACTTCCAGACAGTTACTGGAATTCCTACTTATTTCAAATTGCTGATGTTAAACTGCTATTCTGTCATTGCTTGCTGGACAAGTTGACATGTCTGCTATAGTTCTCACTTTTTCCATTGGAGGAGATGGATCTATTCCAGAAAAGCTGACTGACTACTACTTTCTCTTATTTCCCTTTTTGTGATCACTGCTTATCTGGAGCAAGTACTCACGAGACATTCAATTCAATCTGACATTACAGCTGGATGGTTTTCCCATAGTATCCTTGTAGGCCGAAGACAGAAGAGGTTTCTTTGTACAAGCCAGATTCTGATTGGCTGAGAAACCTTCTTCCGGCCTCCGGCATGTTGTTGAAATGTAAATATTTAAGTATATGTTTTTAACGAGCTAAAGAAAAGCATGGGGCTCCGAATCAAATTGGACAGGACCGTGATTCAGTCAGTTGGGTTGCCATGGTGCTTAAGAATGAATTGTGGGAATGGCCTGCTGCACACTGTATGAAATCAAGAAGTAATGAGGAGGATGTGAACTGGTGGAGAAGCAGCTGGTGTGTGGAATGTGGACTCAGGCTGATGCACAGCAATGTTTACAAGGTAGTTCTTAGTGGATTACATTTTGGGTAATCTCAAGACATTTTAGTTCATTTAGATTTTAGAAGCATGTAATTGTCATCTTAGCTTAGCAAACACAGCTTTGCTTATCGTGTTTTGTTTCCATATAATGGCATTTGAATTTAACAGCACTGACTGTGTGGACTGTATGAATGAATTTGTGAGGACCTCACTCACTTCAAGAGATGATGCATTATAGATGTTGGACCGGGACTTCCACAATCACGTATGGCCAGTGCAGGTGGGGGAGCGGGGAGAGACAGACAAGGAGTGGGGAAGAGAGAGGGAGAATATCCTGTGCACCAAAGTCTTTTGGTAATCCAATCCAACATTATCATCCATTTTTCTTTCCGAAATAGGTTAAATTCTCTGGCCTCCTCTCAGAGATTTTCTCAGTAGTGGGAGGTGGGACGCTATTCACTGGCAGCGGGATTGTCCGGTTCCGCTGCTGTCAATGGGAATTCACACTGAAGCTACCCCATGCCGCTGGGAACCCTGCAGCACAAGATACACTACTGGCAGGACCAGACAATCCCTCTGGTATGAACAGCCTGAGAATTCCAGCTAAGGTTTCTCACAAGTTACTCACTAATGCTGAATGTACATCATTGAGTCTTTGTGACAGTGTCTCAAGGTTACCCTTTCCTGGAAAATGTTGTACACATTTTCCACACACTTGTTTTTGTTTTTATAAAAATATCACACCAACATAATCCAAATTTACGGTTTGATGCAACACACACACACCCAAACATACTTCAAACAGTGCAAACTTAACAAAACCAAATGATAGGCTCATCTCCTAAAGTAACCAAAAAAATCTGATTCTTCCCCATTTATAGTTAAGAAAACATTTATCTTTTATGGGCAGCACAGTGATTAGTGAGCTGTCTCGCAGCTCCAGGGATCCAGGTTCAATTCAAGCCTTGGGTGACTGGCTGTGTGCAGTTTGCATATTCTCCCCGTATCTGCATTGGTTTCTTGCGGGTGCTCCGGTTTCCTCCCACACTCCAAAGATGTGCAGGTTATGTGGATTGGCTGCTAAATTGCCCCTTAATGTCCAAAGATGTAGTTTAAATGGATTGGTTGATGCAGATGAATGGCCTCCTTCTGCACTGTAGGAATTCTCTGAATGCTGAATCTGTTTATAATTTATTTTCTTCTCTCACAAGATATCTGTGTACCATTCTACAGTAGACTGTGGCCTGGGTAACTTGCAATTTTTTCCCTTGTTGGGAGAAGCCATTTTGTAGCCATTTGGTGCTTTGTTTTTAAACCACCCAAGATTGAGCATTATGGATGCAAATTTACAACCACCAAGATTAACAACGGTGGAAGGTTGTAAATAGTAACTATAATGGCAACTAGAAGAAATGGAGGTCAAACCCACATTTTGTGCACACTTCACCAGGGAGACTTGGACATTTACATACACAAAACTAAACCATTTGCCCACATATCTGTGCTGGAACAGTCAAAAACTGAGGCCACTAACATACAATCTCCATCTTCGTCTGTTTAGAACGTTTGTTCCTAAAGAATGCAATGGTCTCCGAATGTCTCTCAATCACCCCCTGCACCAAAGCCTTCTGTGCTCCAACACCCTTCTTCATAAAGACATTTCTCTGAACCTCTCTCATCAATATTTTAATGATGAAATCTCAGCACCGATTCCCCAACAGAAGAAAATAATCCTTCCCTATTTACTTCGTCAAAAGCCTTCCTAATTTTCAAAGCACAAACTAAAGTTCTTGGACTGCTCTAGTTCAGTAGAAATTGCCCAATTATCTCCTGTGTTTCCTCAAAACAGTAGCTTTTCCACCCCAGTCTCATCCTGGTGAATTTCAATTAGATATTGTCAGTGATTTTAATATTCTTCATATAATCACTTACACCAGTCTGTACATGGTACTCTAATTACTGCATTTAAAATATTATGATATCTGCTTTTACAATCTTACACTATTAGCTTTTTACGTGATGTTATCTACCTAACTTATAATTTCAGGGAACTACGTGTTTGAAATCTAGGTTCAGTTGCTCATTCATATCTACAAGTTTCTTTCAGTTGAGGGAAAGGCCAGCAGGCACAATGGGCCAAAAGACTATATCTGTTACTTGATAAACTGCTTTGACTTGATACTTATTTGCATGTTACAGATTAAATGATGCAAATCTGATTCACATCCATCAATGATTCCCAAAAAACACACAAAGCTACTGGCTTTATATCCATAACTATCCAGTACAATTCCCCTTGTGTTTCTGGACTTTTCAAGTGCCTTCAGGCTCCAGTTATGCAAACTTCCTATGGTCACACACTCTGCTACAGGTATGTCAGAAAGGTGGACATTATTATGATTCTATTTGCAGTCTCCAAATTTTGAGTCTGACAGGGATGCTCACACAGTGTAGTTCAACAATGCCACACAACGACCTCTGCTGGTACATCCAAGATATTACAGAATTACTGCATCAATCATTTGGACATCACTCCACTTGGCAACAGGCTGACCCATATCATTCAAATCATCTTGGGTTTTGCTCAGAATGAATGTTTGGTCATCTCATTTGAAGCATACTTTAATATATATAAAAAATATATTTAAATACATGTCTGTGCTTTGCCTCAACACATACTAGGAGGAAGAATTAAATAAAAGATTGTAATAAGCTTCAGTATTTTCCTACCAGCATTGCATCATTCATTCTATAATGGTGAGTAGTCTATTGTTTATAACTCATACCGAACCACAGAACATAATTTTGAAGAATGTTCTTGCCTACTTATAGTTGCAAGAACTAAATCACACTGCTTGAAGTGTTTCTGACGTTAAGATGGGCTAGATCAATAAATTCAGTGAGAAATGGATTCAAAAATGAACATGGGCTCTAATCAAAAACAAATGTAAAAGAAATTTCAGGGTAAAATCAGTGAGAAGAAAACTTAAAATGTCTGGGTCATACTTTTCTAGATTTCTGACATACTTTCCCAGAATAATCAAACACAAGTAGCACGGAAACAATTAAGCTGCTACATTTTGGTGAATCGTAAAACAACACAATAGTAACACTGAGAACAGAGTAGCTCATTAGCTCACAAGTGGCAATTTCACAAGAAGCCCCAGGCATTGCAAATGACTTTGTTGGTGAAGGCTGTTTATATCCACATGAAGGATGCAGGTATTCTCCTGCCTTCTTCCCACATCCTGTAAAGGCCATTTTAAAATCACGACAGTCTGTCAGCAGCACACCAGGATACGTCCCTAATTTCTGGGAATAATTTTCTGTAAAACGCAGAAGTTCTCAAAGATACAGAAAATCAAACCTTATTACTTTAATGCTCCAGGGGATTGTATGTTAATGCATTAAATGATGAAATAAAGCCCTTGATTCATTGCTTGACATGAGATCATTTCCATATGAATTGTCCAAATCATAGAATTGTTACAGAGGAGAAGGTGTCCATTTAACCCATTGTGTCTGCACCAGCTCTCCAAATGAGCTAGTGCAGACACAACTACTTAGTGCCATTCTCCTATCTTCTCCCTATTTTTCCTTTTCAGATAACAGCCTAGCTCCCCTTTGAATGCTTCAGTTGAACCTGCCTAGACTATACTTTAAGTTGTTAGATGAGGTGGCAAACAAGTGGGCTGCTTTATCCTGCATGGTGCTGAGCTTTTCCAGTGTTGTCAGAACTACACTCATCCAGGCAAGTGACAAGTATTCCATCACATTCTAAACTTGCGTTTGTAGATGGTAGACAGGCTTCAGAGAGCCATGAGGCAAGTTACTTGCTTCAGAATTCCCAGTCTCTGACCTGCTCTTGTAGTCACAGTGAGAAGTCTCACAACACCAGGTTAAAGTCCAGCAGGTTTATTTGATAGCACAAGCCACAAGCTTTCAGAGCTTCAACAGGTGCAACTCTCTAAAAGCCTGTGGCTTGTGCTACCAAATAAACCTGTGGAACTTTAACCTAGTGTTGTGACACTTCTTACTGTGCTTACCCCAGTCCAATGCCGGCATCTCCCCATCACGCTCTTGTAGTCATAGCATTTATACAACTGGTGCAGTTCAATTTCTGGTCAGTGGTAACCTCCAGGATGTTCAGGCATGATAATGTCATTAAATATTGAAGGGAGATGGTTAGATGCTCTCTTGTTGAAAGTGGTCTTTGCTTGGCAATTCACCTATCAGTCCAAGTTCCAGTTTTGTCCAGGTCTTGCTTTGTACAGCCACTGTCTTCTTCAGTAACTCACTGGGCCTAGGATACTCTCCTGAGTATTTGCAGTAATGTTCTGTGGCTCAGACGATTGACCTCCAATAACCAAAACCATCTTCTTTTGTATTAATTATGACTCCAACCAGTGGAGAGTTTTTTCTCCGCAATTCCCATTGCCTTCAGTTTTTGCTAAAGCTCCTTGACACCAACTCAGTCAAATGCTGCCTTGAGGTCAAGGCAGTCACTTGTAACTCATTCCTAGAATGCTGCTCTTTTGTCCATGTCTGGACCAAGGTTGTAATGGATAATGAGCTGAGTGACCCTGATGAAATCCAAACTGAACAGCAGTGAATAATTATTGCCGAATAAGAGCTCTTCGTTCGCACTATTGATAAGCCCTTCCATCACTGATGATGGAGTGAATTGACGGAGTGGTAATTGGCCTGGTTGGAGTTTTCCTGTTTTTTGTGGGAAGTCATACATGGGCATTTTTCCACATTGCTGGGTAGATGCCAACATGGTATTTGTACTGGAACAGTTTGGCTAAGGGTGTACAGTACAAGTCTTCATACTGTTGCTAGAATGTAGGCAGGGTCTGTAACCTTTGCTGCATCCAGTGCCTTCAGCTGTTTCATGATATCATATGGAGCGAATCGAATTGGCTGAAGACTAGCATCTGTGTTGCTGGGGAGTGGAGGATGTGGATCACCCACTTAGCAATCCTGGCTGAAGTTGGTGTGGTCCTGCTTTCTGGTGTGCCTACTTAACCAATCTGATTACCAATATAGTGGCTCATCAGAGAGCAGAACCATGACATGAATAAAGATTGGTTAGTCATCCTTTTCTATTCTTAGCTTCCTAATCATTGTGTATTCCATGGTACTTCTGTCCTTCACAACGAATAATTTGTCAGAGTCAAATGTGTCAGCTCTCTTGTCATGATGATATGACGTATGCATTTGTAATATTAATCTTTATTTTCATTAGCTGGTCAAATATACATATTGAACTTCTTTAAAGGTACTTTTAAGCGAAGTAAAGATGCAGAGTTAATATGGCTGCCACAGGTCATCTGATATACCTGTGATCACACTGAGGTTTCCAATGTATATTACAATTGCTAAAGCAACTTTCGGTGGAATTTCAACCTGCTAAGGTCAAGAATTACATCAAAGATGAACTGAAGCTGGTAACTAGCTCTCCAGATTTGAATTACTATAAAACTACAGTTAAAGCCACCAGACATAGACAGAGAGACAAAAGGGACAATGCTTATGCTGAAGGTGTTATGTTTTTTGTAGTGCATCACAAGGAAAAATGGTCCACTCAGAAGTGATGATTGGGACAGTTTTAAAAAAGCTAGTCACTCAGGCTATAACAGTAACAAAGATCCAGACATGAGAAAGGCCTTGTTGTCAGAATCACTATTTTTGAAATGTCTTTTTTTTTTACAATGCCCTGGTTGCTTTCGGCATTCTGGAGAAGTCTGCAAAGGTTACCAGGTTATTTCACCTTGGGTGCAAAAGATCCAATTCTGAGGAGGAGGGAATAGAATTTATAACAGACTATCTGCTGAAATTGCAGTTTACATCAGCTGCAATCTCACTAGAATTTCAGGACCACCTTAAAAACTGCCTCAGCCACAAACAGTAGTTAAGGACCCAAACAGTAAACTTTACTTTTGGGCTTTTATCATTGACCCTCAATGTGGCCAAAAGTTAAACTCCTCTACTGTATAAAACTTATAATTTTGCTTGCTTGTGTGCATATGCATGTATACGTGTATGTGCGTGTACGCCTATGAACATGGCCTTGTGCCTGCCATATGTGTGCCAATGTGTGTGCGCATCATGGAAGTTGGTTCATGGGTACATTTTTTAATTTTTTTAAACCTGGGTTGGTTTTTAGCTGAATAGAAACTAATCCCAACTCAAGAAAGCCTATCGGACTGAGCTCTTTGTGATTAGCTGGCAAATGATTCAGTACAGATACTAAATTGACATCTTCATCCTTTTAAAATTAAAAAACTATTATGATTTATAAAGGAGTGGTAGAGAAAGGGAAAGTCCTGACATGTGAATTTGCCCTGTTGTAACACTCCTAATAATGATCTTCACCCCAAAGTTCTCCAAAGCACAAACACATCCAATTTCCTTAAACTTTTGCTGTGACTTGTATCAAAATCATATTTTGTTGCTGACCACAGTGCTCCAGCTGAGGTCTGATGAATTCTTCAGATTAATTTGCCAGTACAACCGAGTGCCTTTTTACAAACTGTACCTCAACACCGTGCTGATCATCTTTCTTTCAGAATTATTAATAACACTTTAGGAATTATGAATCACAATTATTAAAACTAAAATACATTTACCAACTTTTCATGCACACAAGTGCCTTTCATCATCAGCACTTCCCCCATTCCTTTCCTTACTATCTGAGTGAGGAGTAGAAGCCACATACAAATTGCATTAATGCAGGACCATTTCCTCCTGCAGTCTATTTGGAATTCATTTGTATAAATAGCCTTTTTAATATTCACATGGCAGGGCAAAGATCAATGATATCATGCTGACACAGGAGTAAATTTGCAGTTAATTATCACTCATTAAACAAGCATCAGATCATGAGTCTAGCATGACTGCAACTTAGCACATATCTGAACTATTGCCCAGATCACTGACTCTCCTTTCCCCCTTACAGTCCATTTGTCTCAATCCTTTTTGAACAGTCTGTTTTTAACTCCAGTGTCGTTTTTGCCTAGTAACCTGGTTCCACCCACAATAAACCTCAAGGTTAAAACACATTGTGGGATGATGTGATCAAGATGTTAAAAACATTTCAAGGATTTTATAGGGCAGATATGGATAAGCTGCTTAATGTGATGGAAAAATCCAGTACAAGGGAGAACTCTGATTATTCAAATATAGACTCAGAAAATAAAAGCATAAAGAAGGCAGATGGGCAGGAATTCCTGAAATGGCAAATTTTTGGATCAATGCGCTTCCAGTCCAACACAGAAAGTAGTAGTGCTGGATCTCATTCTGGTGAATGAAGTGGAGCAAGTAATTCATGTTTCAGTGGGGAATCAAAATATCATTAAATTTAGATTAGTTATGGAACAGGACAAGGGGAAGTCAAACACAAAAATACCCAATCAAAAAAGAGCTAATTTTATTGCATTGAAAATGGGTCTGGCCCAGACACAATCAAAGGTCAAAGATAAACCAGTAACTGAACAATTGGAGGGTTTCGCAGAGAAAATAATTCTGGTACAAATGAAGCACATTTCTATGAGGGGGAAAGAAAGGACACCCAAAACTAGAGCCCCCTGAGTAACTAAACACATAGAGAACAACATGAAACACATAAAGAACAACATGTCAGCATCATAAGCAGTGGAGTACCAAACTGAGTACAATAGTTGTTGAAATAGAGGGACAAAAAGAGTGTATGAGAATAGATTAACAGATAACACGAGAGGGGGCACAAAAATCACATGTAAACGTTTAAATCATAAAATGAGTGAATGGCGGGACTGATTAAGGAAGGAAAAGGAAATCTTGTAGACAGAGGGCAAGGCTGAATGACTAAATGAGTATTTGCATCTGTCCTCATGAAAGCAAAGGATGCCACCAATGTCACAGTAAAGATGTGGGCAATATAGAAATTGGACAGTATAAAAATTAAGAGGAAAGAGACAGCACTCAAAGTAGAAAAGTCTAGATGGGCTGCATCTTAGGATCCTGAGGGAAGAAAGATTGGAAATTGTGGAGCTTTTGGCCAAAATATTGAAATCATAGATGTGAAACGGATGCCTGGAGACTGGAGAAATGCATGTGTTATAAACCTCTTCAAAACAGGGGTGAGAGATAAACAACAAAGGCAGTCAACCTAGCATTAACTTCAGGGGACATGGGTTTCGCTGACTAGGCCAGCATGAATTACCCATCATGCACTGCCCTCTGGAGTTTAGCCTTTTAGTCCATGTTTGAACCAAGCCTGTAACGAGGTCAGGAGCTGACTGGCCCGGACAGTACTGAAACTGGATGTCAATGACCAGGTTATTGCAAAGCAAGTGCCATCAGATACCACTGCTGATGACCCCTTCTATCCACTACCAATGATCAAAAGCAGACTGATGGTGTTATTATTGACCATGTTGAATTTGTCCTACTTTTTGTATACAGGACATACCTGGGTAATTTTTCACATTGCTGGGAGATGCCAGTGTTGTAACTGCACTGTTACAACTTGGCTAGGGGCATGACATGGTTTGGAGCACAAATATTCAGTGCTATTGATGGAATATTGTCAGGGCTCATAGCTTTTGCAGTATCCAGTGCCTTGAGCTATTTGTTAATATCACAAGGAGTGAACTGAGTTGGCTGAAAACTGGCGCCTGTGATGCTGGTGACCACAGTAAAAAGTCTGACAACACCAGGTTTTAGTCCAACTGATTTATTTGATAGTAAACTCACAAGCTTTCGAGGGGACTCCCTCTTCGTCAGGTGAATGGAGAGTTCTGGCCTCGGACAGAGCATATAATGTGCTTTATATGCTCTGTCCGAGGCCAGAACTCTCCATTCACCTGATGAAGAGAGAGTCCCCTCGAAAGCTAGTGAGTTTACTATCAAATAAATCGGTTGGACTAAAACCTGGTGTTGTCAGACTTTTTACTGTGTTTACCCCAGTCCAACGCCGGCACATCCACATCATGCTGGTGACCTTCAGAGGAGGCCGAGATGGATCATTCACTGGGCACTTCTGGCTGAACGTTGTTGCAAATTCTTCAGCCTTATCTTATGCACTGATGTGCTGGTCTCCACCATCATTGTGGATGGGATTTTAGTGGAGCCTTCTCCTCCGGTGAGTTAATTGTCCAACACCATTCAAAACCGGATGTGGCAGGATTGCAAAGTTTAGATCTGATCCATGTGCTATTTGGCACATACATAATCCAGTGTTGTCGATTCACCAGATTTATACTGAACTTATCGGTATGTCTGGTGCTGCTCCTAGCATGTATTTCTGCACTCTTCACTGAATCAGAGTTGATCCCCGACTTGATTTTTTTTTGTTCATGGACTGTTGGCTGATTTTGTGGTCTTGGACAAAGCAGGAGCCATACCAAGCTGTAGTACAACCAGAAGGAATGCTTTCTATGGTGAACAAAGAACAAAAAAAAAACAAAAACAGCCTGGGAAACAGGCCCTTCGGCCCAACGAGCCTGCGTCGCCATCTCAACACCACCAGTCCCCCCCCCCCACCCATGACCCTTATCTATTGTTTTATGGCCATCCAGATTGAGGGAAACTGATTTAGGGACAATTTATTACTGCCAATCAGCCTGACAGCACATCTTTGGGGTGTGGGAGGAAACTGAAGCACCCGGAGAAAACCCACACAAGCATGGAGAGAATGCGCAAACTCCCACAGACACTGGCCCAAATCCATGTGTCTGCACAGCAATCAGTGATAGTCACTGAGCTGTCATCTTGCCCAGTATCTGGTCCAGTTTAGGCACACACTAACGACATGAAGCACTAAGAACATAAGAAATAGGAGCAGGAGTAGGCCATCTAGCCCTTCGAGCCTGCCCCGCCATTCAATAAGATCATGGGTGATCTGTCGTGGCTCAGTTCCACATTCCCGCCCTCTCCCCATAACCCTTAATCCCCTCTCTTATCAAAAACCCATCAACCCGTGTCTTAAAAATATTTAGCGAGGTAGCCTCCACCACTTCAACGGGCAGAGAATTCCAGAGATTCACCACCCTTTGAGTGAAGAAGTTCCTCCTCAACTCCGTTCTAAACCGCCCCCCCTTTATCTTGAGGCTGTGCCCCCTAGTCCTACTATCCTTTCTGAGCGGGAAGAGTCTCTCCACCTCCATCCTATCCATCCCATTCATCATCTTATACGTCTCAATGAGATCTCCCCTCATTCTTCTAAACTCTAACGAGTACAAGCCTAGTTTATTCAGCCTCTCCTCATAGCTCAACCCCCTCAACTCCGGCATCAGCCTAGTAAACCTCCTCTGCACTCCCTCCAAGGCCAAAATATCCTCGCGTAAGTACGGCGCCCAAAACTGCACACACTAGGCCAATCTCGAACAACCAAGAGCAGCCCAAGTACGACCCAGCGCCTGTATGCCCCTCGTTGGACACAAGGCGGACCGACTTAAAACCTGTGAATGAAAAGGGAAAAAAAACATTATTATTGTACCATATCCATTTACCTTACCAGGGACGCCCCAATGCTAATGACCCTTATTTAAAACAATCTCCTATATCCACCCATCTCCAACCCACTCATATGCCAGTCTAAGTTACTCTTAAATGACTCTAGAGTGTTTGCCTCCACCACCTTACTTGGCAGAGCATTCCATACCCCCACTACCCTCTGTGTGAAAAACCTCCCTCTAATATCTGTGTTATACCTCTCCCCCCTCACCTTAAGCCCATGGCCCCTTGTCCTATGTGTCTCTATCATAGGAAATAGCTTATCTCTGTTTACTCTATCTATACCCTTCATAATCTTATATACCTCTATTAGATCCCCCCTCAGTCGCTGTCTTTCAAGGGAAAACAGCCCCAATTTATTCAATCTTTCCTCATACCCCAGTCCTTCCATACTAGACAACATCCTGGTAAACCTCCTCTGCACTCTCTCCAGAGTCTCCACGTCCTTCCGGTAGTAAGGCGACCAGAACTGGACGTAGTACTCTAAATGCGGCCTAACCAACGTTCTGTACAAAGCAGACATGCCAAATTTCCTTAGCCTCCTGAGAAAGTAGAAGCGTTGGTGGGCTTTCTTAACTATAGCATCGGCTTGGAGGGACCAGGACAGGCTGTTGATGAACTGGACACCTAGAAACTTTGCATCTTTGAATATTATGATATTTCAAGTTCTCATCTAAATTTTGTTTGAAGGTTGTAAGGTTTCCGGCCTCAACTTCCTTCCCAGGAAGTGCATTCCAGATTTCCACAACCTCTGAGTGAAAACTTTTTTCTCCCTCCAAATCGCCTGTCCCTTCTCTGAGCTGCTTCTAGTACATTTACATTGTTCCTGAAATAAGGAGACCAGTCATGTACACAACACTCTAGTGTGGTCTCACCAATGAGGTAGAATGAGGAGCAGCAATACAAACTAAACGGCAACACGTTAAAAGGAGTGCAGAGATTCAACTCTTTGAAGGTGGCAGATTAAGTTGACAAATTATTTAAAAATCGTTACAAAGAGAGGCCTAGGGACAAAAAGTTTAAAAGTTCTATTAAATTTTCAGAAAGCCCTATTATGTCCAAATTTAAAATCAAACATTAGTGAAGATGTCATGACCTTAGATAAGGAGCAGGGGTGATTTATTCTCGTACCAGTGATGAAAGACTGTAATAATGTACTATGATCCGAGAAACTGGGGTTGTTTTCCTTGGAACAGAGAATGTTAAGCAGAGATTTGATGGAGGCATTCAAAATCATGAAGGGTTTTGTGAGAATAAATGACGGGGAATTGTTTCCAGTGATTGAAGGGTCAGTCAGCAAAAATTACAGATGTAAGGAAATTGACAAAAGAATCAGAAGTGACATCTAGAAAAAGAATTGTGGAGGTTTTGGCCAAAATCCTTCTCTGATATGGAAGTGATCTGACAGTGAGTTGCATTGATCTGAGCTGCCACTACCTGAAGTAGATTGAATAATAATTTTTAAAAAATTGGATCAACACTTGAAATAATCTGCAGGTTCACAGGAAGGAGCAATGGAATTGGGATAATTAATTGCCTCTTCATAGAACTGGCACAATATGCAAAACGGCCTCCTTCTGTGCTGCACTATTCTTGGAATTTCAGAACTATAACTTTAAAATTAGAGCCAGGCTGTTCTGGGAAAAGTCAGGAAGCACCTTTTCAACACAACATGGTTGAAAACAGTAAAATTCTCAAACTGAAAGGCTGTGAATACTGGAGCAACTGAAGTTTGAGATGGAGAGATTTTATTTTATTTGGTGGAAGTATCAAGGAATATGGAACAAAGACAAAAATTAAACTCGATATGTAGGGCAGCTATGATCTAACTAAATGGTGAGCAGGGTGAAGGGCTAAATGGCCTTCTTCTGTTCTAATATTACTTTCAGCAGTCCACCACCCACCCAAAGGGATAAAAGAAGAAGACAGCAAGAGAAGAAAAGGACAAGGAGAGAAGAAGAGAAGAGAAAAGGGGACAGTTGGAACAACAATTCAATAGCTAAGACAGTGAACACATTCTCCACATCAATGATCGAATAGTTATGTTATAAATCTTACATTTGCATTCATTTCCTGGCTATTTTTTTCTGATTTTAAATTCCTATGTACAACACTGGCATAAGATTCAAATTCCAACTTGACATTTTCTCATAAACATCTTCCATTTCATAGGAATCTAAAATAGAAAAATACAAATAAGGATATAGTTTGATTTTAAAGTAGGAACTGATTTATTCAAACAACAATCATCTTCCATCTTGGCTTGGATAAAAATTCCTTGCAATTTTTCCCAGCACGTTGCCAAAACCTTCTCAGAAGTAGCTCCATGGAAGTTCCAAAATTTTGTCTCGACACCCCTTGCACGCCCGCCGTAGGATGCAAAACTATGGGAAATTAGTTCTTGTATATTAAACATGTTTGGTACCTGTGTATTTCCTGTCCCAAAAAGTCCATTTGTTAAAAGTTTCTGTAAAGCGCTTAGATTATAAATGTTAACATTTAAATTTAATGTAATTTGCTATTGCCTTGCCACATCAATGGTACTGTCCAATAGGGATCATTCCACAGGTATTGACATGACCATGGCAACACTGTTTAGGTCACAGGAACTAATTTTAGTAATAAACTGCCGTAGACACAATGCTAGCACATGTCTATATTCAATTAACTACCATTTACCACCAATTAGTGTGAAGCTTTGATGTTTTTCTCTTTCACCAAAGTTTGTAATTCTTCAAGCACAGTGCATTTTGGTGAAGCTTCTAGTTTCTGTCCAGCAAGCGATATTTTGCTTCTCAAAGTAATTCTAAAAATGCGGATTCATACAAAAAGGCTTACCAGATCCGCTTTCCATCCAGAATGCTCTCACCCTTTCCCATGACGTGTCTCGGCAGAGCTGTCTATTATTGACTGTGTTTACTTTCTCCTGCCGGCCTGGATAGATAATTCTGATAATATTGAGACATTGTGGTCAGCTTAAACAGTGTGCTGATGTTTCTATGGCGCTGAGGTTTCACGTTTCTATCCACGTTGCACAACATTTTTAGCAGGACCCCAATAAACAGCAACCAAGGAAACTAAGCAAATGCAACAGTCAAAAAATATTCAAAAACTGTGCGTTTAATTTTATCACAAAAAGGTTAAAATGCACGTGATTTGTTGCTGAACAAGTTAATTAAATATTCATTGATTAAAATTGCAATTAACCACAACTGGATACCCAATTATCCATGAGAATCCCAGTTTTTTAAAAAAAATTAATTCTTTTGATGTGGGCATTGCTGGATGGACAGCATTTATTGCCCAATTCTAACTCCCTTTGAAATGGGTGGCATTTAAGAGTCAACCACATTACTGTGGATCAGGAGTTATAAGTTAGCCAGATCAGATGAGGACAGCAGATTTCCTTCACTAAAGGGCATTAGACAGCTGGAAAGATTTACACAACAATGGTTTCATTGTCAGACTTTGAATTGCAGATTTTTATTGAATTCAAATTTCACCACCTGCTGTGGTGAGATTCAAACCTCGGTCCCAGGAGCATTTCTCTGGGTCTCTGGCTTATTAGTCTACCGACAATACCACTATGTCACCTGGGCTATCACAACACTGTGCTATCACAACTTAAAACCAGAAAATGATGGAAATGTTCAGCAGATCTGGCAGCATCAGTCGAAAGATAAGCAGAATGAATGTTTCAGGTTGATGACCTATCATCTGGTCATTAACCAGAAATATTGGCTGGAATTCTGCAACCTCATCTGCAGCTGGGATTCTCCAGTCCTGCTGCAGTGAACGGAGATTTGATTGAGTGCCAAATTTTCATTTCTTGCTGACAGCAGCAATGGAGCATGAGACTGGAAAATTCTGGCCACTCACTCAGTTTTTCTCTCTCCACAGAACACTGTCAGACCTGTGAAGCATTTCCATCATTTTCTATTTTTATCCATTCTTATTTTTTAGTTGCTGTCTGTGCAGAGTTTGCATGTTCTCCCTGTGTCTGCATGGGTTTCCTCCCACAGACCAAAGATGTATGGGTTAGGTTGATTGGCCATGCTGAAATTGCCCCTTACTGTCCTGAGATACATAGGTTAGAGGGATTAGCAGGTAAATATGTAGGGATATGGGGTAGGGCCTGGGTGGGATTGTGGTTGGTGCAGACTCGATGGGCCAAATAGCCTCTTTCTGCACTGTAGGGTTTCTATGATTCTATGATCTTATATTTGCAGTATTTTGCTTATGTACTTGATCTTTGCTTTGGCCTTCTAGTAACTAGGTGAGGCTGTATGCGCTCACCTCCTGTCCAGCTTTTGCTATATTATGCTATCATTTTCTTACCTCAGCCTTTTCCATATCTAGTCACAGATCACCAATTATATGCATTATATCTTAAATTCTCATTTTCCACCCTTCTACAACTTTAATTCTCAATTTGCTGTTTTAATCCCATCCACTATCTTATCTACCTGCCCAGTGTTTGGATTTTCAAACTGGATTCCGAAATACCTCACCTGGGTTCCAGATGCAATTTTTAAATTCAAATAGCATTATTGGCTACAATGTCAAGTAGATATGTCACATATCCCAATGACTAGTTGTTCATACCAAACAGCAAGTCCCTTTGGCTGTCTGCAAATAGGCAGAGTGTTCACCGTACTGGATTAACCTGTGTATGCAAAACTCCAAAAATAATATCAAATGCGAGATGTGATTCTGTGATTGGATAGCACTTGCTGAACAATCACGTATGCTAAGGAGTACAATAACAACCAATTTAAAATTATCAGTCAGGCTCACAGTGTGGCTCACTTACTCTTGTCAGAAGCTACATATATTCACAAACAGGAACCTATGCTCTACAGCCAAAAGTAACATACGCAAGCACTGTCTCTCCTCTGAATTAGACAGAGGTATGGAGAATAATAACTTCCCAGTGCATTCTCCATGGCAATGCCTCAACTTGTCAACCACTCAACACTCTTTTCTCATGCAGAATAAATTGTTGCTCCCTTTGAAATTTGGCATTCTTGCATCTGCCCAGATGAGTGCAAGTTGGAAAGCATCTCTCTGCTCTGTATTCCAAAGCAACTAGTTCTGAAATGTAATATCTTAATGTAGGAAACACAACAATCAATTTAGCCACTATCAAGATAATTTATTTTGTACATTTCCAAAAGGAGTTGCTAATATTTTAAATGCGAGAATTGTCTTCCATAAAGCTGAGAGATTAATGTCCAATTTATTTCTGTCTTTTGGAAAACACAAAGAACAAATCCTCATTAGATGGTTTTATCTCTTCATTTCAAATCATAAATTTAAATAATGCATGTTGAAAATTTTGCAAACTGCAGATGTTCAGGAGGGATAAATGTGGTTGGAAACCCTTCTCTAGGGGAAAACTATCCAGCCAAAGCCTAGGGTTCTGAGATAGGCTGTGATTTGAGAAAAAAAAAATATGGAAAGCTATTCAAGGGACAGAATTAATCACATTATTGTAAAATACGTAGTTTATTCTTTTTAAAGAATCCAATTTTGGACATTACAAGTTGCAGTTACTATGGGGAAATTTAAGATTTTCTCTACCCTCCCAAAAACATCTTGGATGGAAAGTTCCAACTGCTTTGACCTTTCATTTGTAACCCAGGACTCATCATCTTTCATAGGAACGAGAAGTTGCTCATTTGCATCTTGTAATTATTTATATGACTTTTGATTCATGCTTCCTATCTTCTAAGCTTCAATTAGCTCCTGTTTGAATTTGAGCTATTTGGCAAATACTGCAAAAATAGAATTTTCCAATTATAAAATGCTGACAAAGTGCGGCTTAAAATGGACATGGCAACTAAGATTCACGTGGACCAGAAGCTGTTTAAGACATTGCCACAATCTTTGAGATTTGATGAACATAATTCCTATTTACTTTGAGTAATCCATGACCACCACATGGACTATTGAGATTTGAGAACTACATTTCACAACAAATGTCAATAAAAGGCATTACAGTTGCATTGCAAAATCTGAAAAAGTAAATACATTTGAACAATTCTTGCAATTCATGATTTGGAACTGATAGTTTGAGCTAACTGTAATTATTTAAAATGTTTAATTATAATTGAAAGTTCATGAACAAATGGCCAAGGCTAGCAAAGATCTGCATCTGATTAACAAGTGGCTCCACTTAATTCTGTCGTAGGATGTTGGATACAGTTTGGTCTGAAGAAAACTTTGTGGTCATATGCAAGTTAATTCTAAGTCTTTATTGACTGGTAGAACTATTTACAAATATACAGTAAAGGGTTCAAGCTGGGAGGTGTCTCTATACTTGCTGGAGTCTTCATAAATACCTCTGTCCAGCACAAGACAATCCCTGGGTGTTGGTCATATGCTTCTTACACCATATTAATGCTATATGTGCCAGACCTTTATATTACACCTCCCCCAAGTTTTATCCAATGCATTTTGTTTTTATGGGTTACCTTATCTCTTATGTTGTTCCTATTATCAGTTATTTGCATTGACATCATTACATTATCACTGCCCCATCTCACCTCTCTTCAAGTTCTTGAATTCACAGGTTCAGGCTGTCTCGAGGCTTAATGACCTTTCCATATCTCATTCACACTTTGTCAGAGGACATTTTCCCATGAATGGATATTATGTTTGTAAGGAATGTGAGATACAAATAGTTGCAACCACGTTAGTTCCAATGGGCTTTGAATGAGTGGCACGGTGGCTAGCACTGTGGCCTCACAGCACCAAGGACCCAGATTCAATTCTGGCCTCAGATGAACTGTCTGTGTGGAGTCTGCATGTTCTCCCTGCGTCTGTGCAGGTCTCCTCCAGGTGCTCTGGTTTCCTCCCACAGAAAGAAATCCCACAACACCAGTTTAAAGTCCAAACAGGACTGTTTGGACTTTTAACTGGTGTTGTGGGATTTCTTTCTGTTTTATCCTAGTCCAATGCCAGCATCATTCCTCCCACAGTTCAAAGATGTGCAAGTTAGGTGGATTGGCCAAGCTAAAATTGCCCCTTTGTGTCCAAAATTGTTTAGTTTAGGTGGATTGGCCAGGTAAATGCGTGGGGTTACGTGGCTAGGGCAGAGAGGAGGGCCAGGGTGGGATGCTTTTTCAGGGAGTCAGTCCAGACCTAATGGGCCGGATGATCTCTTTCTGAACTTTAGGGATACTATGGTTCTTTAAGCACAAAAAAATCAGAGAAGTAGCTCATCGAGCAAGCTCTGCCATTCCAAGATCATGGCTGATCTTGGGCTTCAACTCCATTTTCCTGCTCACTCCCCATATCCCTCAATTCCCTATGAGACCAAAAATCTGTCTATTCAAGTGGTAAATGCATTCAATGATGGAGCACCCACGATCCTCTGGGATAGGGAATTCCAATGAGCCAAACCTTTTGAATTAAGTAGTTTCTTCTCAACTCTGTCCTAAATGATTGGCCCCTTATCTTGTGACTGTACCTATGTTTAGATTCCCCCAGCAGCGGAAATAATCACTCAGGGTACATGCTATCAAAACACTTTAAAATTTTGTAGTTTTCAATGAGATTATCTCATTCTTCTAAACTCCAGAGGATCCAAGCCCAATTTACTTAACCTATCACCATAGGACAACCCCTTCATCCCAAGCACCAAGCTAGCGAACATTTTCAAACTTATTCAAAAACTAACAACTTGGGTGATCATTTATCTTTCCAACAGCCTGTAGAGAAGGAGCAAATACCCAGTGTGGACATAATGAAGGATTAACAAATACATTAATCCTCCATTATGGCTATACTGGAATGCTGTAAGAGGTCTCACAACACCAGGTTAAAGTCCAACAGGTTTATTTGATAGTAAACACCACAAGCTTTCGGAATGCTGTTCCTTCGTCAGGTGAGTGGAAAGTTCTTTCAGAACAGTGTTCCGAAAGCTTGTGGTGTTTATTACCAAATAAACCTGTTGGACTATAACCTGGTGTTGTGAGACTTCTTACAGTGTTTACCCCAGTCCAATGCCGGCATCTCCACATTATATATTGGAACGTCCAGAGGATTTCCTGAAGAATTATCAATACTTGGGTCCAACAACTCCACTGAAACATGGCTAGTGCTATCATAGAAACTTAATGCTGTAGGATATGTTCCTTGTGCAGAAGCAAGCAGTTTTATAAAGAACATTCCAACATCTATTTTCATCTTGAACTGAGCCCAACACAAATATTTAACGGCAAAAACAACATAATGAGTACATTAATATTCTGAAGTTGAAAAACACATTATCATGAATTCTTGACAATTGCCATCCAACTAATTTTGAAACGGTGTGTTTTTTGAATAAGGTGCCTGGTTTTAAATTCTGTGCTACATGATATGGAAGCAGTAGTTATTCGGGTTTCTAATGAAACTTTTTCAGCAGTAAACCAAATCTCAAAACTCAACATGTAATAATGCCCCTGCCATGCCACTCTCCCTCTTCTCGATTAATTTTGCTTTTGGAAAAAGGTAACAACTCTGGCCCTTTCATTTTACAAACCTGATAAAGTATCTGCTGCAAGACGCTCTCTTTCAAATGAAAAAAAAGTCATGCACCATTGTCCCTAATGTACTAAGGAGTCACAGTGTTTTCCGGTGACAGATATGTAGCCAAAAATAGTTTGAGTTATGGAGGTAGTTATGCGAGCATTCAAGTACGTCGCGATACAATCAAGAAGACTGCTTTTGATTTTGTTCAGTAATTCAGAGCAGGATGAAGATTGCTGTACAAGGTCACTACCGGGTTAATTTTGATAATGTGAGCTGCTGATGAATAGGAGCTCTGACCAGTTACTTTTTGCAATGCTCTATTTCATCTTTCAGCCTCTGGGACTAGCACTCTTGGCTCACCCTGTAAACTTGCTTTGAATGACTTGTGGCTGGGTTTCCAGAAGTGATTTTGATTAGATGCTGCTGTCAAAACGTCTGGCTAGCAGTCTCTGCCACTAAACCTACATTTATTGCAAAAATGAAGTTCAAGAAGTTTTAATAATTCGATATCATTGTAACTCTTCTATCAATACAGAGGAGCGCTCTGCAATGAAAGCTAAAGGCCATATTATTTTGTTAAAAACAAAATGTAGAATGTTCAATTAGCGTTGCACATCGCTGCATCATTAATTCAGCTGCAAGCAAAATTCCTCTAATTTCTGCCCAGTCTTTCTTGTCTGGCCCTGAAAGGTTATGTGCTTCTGCTAACAAGTGCATTGACTGCCCCCATGTCATCATAAATGTTGCTCTGAATCATTAGTTAGACAATGCACACGATCCATTCAGTTAGTGCCTCCTTGGAAAAGAACGGCGGTTGTCTGGAACTCAATGACAAACAGGACATTGAAGTTATGTTCCCTCCAGTGAGATGGCACCATTTATTGTACATTCAACTTGAGGAAGATAGAGCATTCTTATAACAATTATTTATATGATAACTCTTGTTATGATTATGAATGTTAACCAATTTATTAGATTTCAAAGTGTTTACCATTCTAACCAAGGGAATCCAATTTTTTTCCCTAAGTTCTGGATCCAAAATAAAAATCTAGAGTGTTGGCAGAGGTCTGGGAAGAAGCAGATTTTCCATCTCTTTGCTGGGGAGTGATGCATTACCAGGGAAAGGGACTACATCTTTTCTAAACTGTATTAATGGCAAAAAGCAATAATTTTGCTTGGTACACACTGCCCAGTGTCACAAGCCACACTGATGTTAATGGATGTCCCAACTTGAAACATGGTTCATGGTGGTGTATGGTTGCTTTGGAATATTGTGGGTAGTCACGTAAAACCCCAGTGAGGAATCAGTCCAGTCATTGTGCAACAATTATTCAGGAATACTTATTAAAAGAAAAGTGCATAATAGGAAGGACTACAATACTCTTCAGGCACTTAAGTACATGAATAGCTAAACACACACACAAATTATATAGAAATTACCCCTTGTTCTAAAATATATCAATGATCCTTGAACTCCTTAAGATTTTCTTTTCCCAAACAACAAATTAAATAAATCCATAAGTCAAATCCAGCTCATAGTTACCACACAAGGCTGATGAAGAAGTCTGGAAAATGTCTTTTCCTGGTCCCACAAAAATATTTAAACTGCCTTCATGAAGGTTTCTTGCAGTTCTTTGGCTCTAAGAATTAGATGTAACACTCTAGCATCTCTGAGAAGTGAAAGATGTTATAGCAGCCCTTAGCTTTGATATGGGTCCTAGTCTCCTAGCTGCGAGTTGCAGACTGGCTTTTGAGGGCGGTAACAGTTTTTCTGTTTCCCCCTTTTGTTCTTTCAAACTCACACGTCAGCTAGCTACATATCAAATTCTTTCCTTTCTATAGCCCTGAACCACCCAGTCATTTAGGTAAACTATTTCCACTTGGGGAAACTTAACACTTCAATAGCAGTCATCTAAGTAATCTGTTTCTACTGTAGGAGCAATTAAGACCTAATCACCTTTACGTGGTCTCATGCATTTGGATTGGCCTGATCATTTTTAAAGGCTTGTCTGCCCCTGGAAATGCTGGCTATTACTGTTGCTGGGCAGATTTCTCCCTTTTGGGCCTTTTTTTATATTCTTATTACTGTACCTCCTAGGGAAATCCTTGGCATTTGTACCAATGCTAAATGGACTCAAGGATTAAGGTTCAATCCATGGACTGCTGAGTAGCTAATCTCAGCTAGAGTGTCTATCTACAAGTAGCATCAGCACTCTTGGACTCAAAAGAATGAAAATAAACAGCCAGTGATCTCATTCTTGATCACTAGTCATTTATTCATTTATGCTGCTTAGATATTAGATGAGGCCAGGCTGAGACACACCAGTGATGCCCCCTCCCCTCAAAACACAGGACAATATCCTGATAACGCTGACAATATCCTGATAACACTATCTCAGCTCAGAAAGGAAGAAAAATCACTTGGGGCGAGATACCATCAGAGATTTCTGCACTCATTGCTTCAGCATCATCAGGAGCAAAATAATCTTTTAAAAAGGACACAAGACCTCAACATGAATTCCATCACATCTGGTGTAAAACTTTAGATCATTCCTTAATCATAAGGAATCTTATTAATCATTACTTTCAGTCATTTATAATCACAATTCTCTTCCTGTGTCTGCCTTTAGCAGTGAAGCAATTCTGGTAACAATATGTGGAGTTCTTTCATCACAGGTTACTTGGCTAATTTCCATGACCAGAATACTAAAACTGATTTATTTTTAAACTGGCAGCATTTCCTGTCTGGTAAATCAATCCTAGAATTATTCTTCTCCAGCAGACTTGGTCTTCAGTTACTTGGAGACTGCGTCTTAAAATTGCATTTAACACAAACACCAACTGATATGTTTTCAACGTTTCTGCTTCTCTCTCTCTTTCCATTCCCAAAATCTGCCCCCTAAAATTTTTGCACTGTAATGTATTTTGATTGTTTTTCTCTGAAGAGCATTTATACATTTTGTCAAGTTTTTTGGAACCTTCTGTGACTGACTTTCTTCCAGTGGTGTTGCTCTGTTAATGGCCACTGGGAGGCACATAAAAGCAGTTAAATAGCTAAACATTTGAGCTTTGCCTCCCTTCCTAAAGAAAAGAAAGCCATCTCTGTTCAGTAACTTCCCAATACAATGAACTTTCAAATATCATTGTTCATGGACTTAAGGATTCTTTCCCATATTATACATTTTTACCTTTCCATGTGGATTTTAGGCAGACCCAGTCACACTGATATATAAAATGGTTTTTGATATTGCTCCCTCTGATGGAAGAGAGCCACACATCACAGGGGTTGACAGTTAATGGTTACCCATTGGATTAGCCACCGACATCCTCTGACTTTAGCCTGGTCTTCCACGTGGAGGTAAAGCACTACTACCAGACATCTCCAGAGTCTGTCTTTACAAATGCAAATGGTTCAGGTATCTTCAGTTGACTGCCATTTTCAGGTGGGCCTGAGTGAGCCCTGTGGCCGATTGTGGCTTGTCCAAAGGGGGGAACCTGGCAGGTCGGCCCGGAGTGTCTTAAACACTTCTGCTGCCATTAAAGATGTTCGCTGTGATCACTGTGCATATACAGCGGTTTGCACGTGATGATGGAGCCTGGAGAAGCCGCACCCTCCCATGCCCCAGGCACCTTTCCAACTTGATCAAAAAGGCCTCCTGAAAACCTGCTCCACAATTTACATAGACCAGAATCTTGTCGAGGTGTTGGGATTCTCGGCTGCTGGCTGCCGAGCTGGCGACGTCCCTGCACAGCCTCTTTTCAGGAAGGCCCAGCACAAGTACTTAACACATTAACAGTGGGCCTTCCCCTGGACCAGATGGTGAATTTGGTCACAAGGGGGCAGCTAATCAGGCAGGAGAACAGCAATTGGAAACCATGCCTCCATCCCAACTAAGACTGCGCAGAAGGTGGATGACCTTCCTGCCCTTCCATCAACTGAAGTCCTCCTAAGGCCACAGCAGCAGGTGGGATGCTTGCCATACAGACAGCATGAGTAAACCCATACAGGGTTGCCTGGGGCAAGGAGGGGTATTGTCCCTCAAGAGGACTGTGTGCCTGGTCGAGGTACTTGACACGGGGGAGGAGGTCCGCAAAGAACCACCCCTCCGATTTTGCTGTGAGAAATCTCTTCCATGACACCCACGTCTCAATCCCCTACCCACTGTCACTCAACTGCAGTGTGTTATCTAGCAAAGAAATCAGGCCTCAGATGGGTGTTGTACCTGCAGTGGTCACCCCATCCCCAGTGGCACGGACATTCAACAAAGCTGTCAACTTTCTCCCACAAGGGTCCATGACCTCAGGAATGGCCCTCCGCTGTCCAGTTAAGCGCCTGAGTGGCAGGTAATCAGCTGCTCTTTCCATAAAAGAGGCAACACGGAGCTGTTGCTGGCTCTCCAGCTGGTAGGTGAGACTCCCATCACTTCAATTAATGATCACCTTGCATTCTTGCTCACCAGTCAGCTGCCACCTCTCAATGAGAAACTGACCAGGAAACGTTGACAAGGTCCTAGAGTTAAAAGCCCACTTTCCCACGTGGCTGAGGCAGGTCAGGACTATTGGCTCCCTGTCTCTGCCTACTCCAATTTTAAATTGGAGCTCTTAATGTCCAGAGTGGGACTATGGCATTCCATGATCCATGGCCATTTAACAGTGTAACATCTTTGGTCCTTTTAACCATATTGGGGAACAGTGCAAAATGCAGAATAATGTTAGACAGAGCTTTGCTAAGGGTAACCTTTTTCTAAAACATTGCTCACTTTAAAGCAAGGGTTAGGATTGTCCAGACCCTCTTTGGTCAGACCTGCCCACTGTGGTGGATGTGGTGGGCCAGCCCAAAGCAAAATTACCAAGCTGTGATGCAACCAGAAAGAATGCTTTCTATGGTGCATCTGTAAACGTTGGTGAGAGTCGTAGCTGACATGCCAAATTTCCTTAGTCTTCTGAGAAAATAGTGGAGTTGGTGTGCTTTCTTAATATCATGTCGGCATGGGGGTCCAGGACAGGTTGTTGGTGATCTGGACACCTAAAAACTTGAAGCTCTCGACTCTTTCTACTTCAGTCCCGTTGACGTAGATAGGGGCACGTTCTCTTTCACGCTTTCTGAAGATGATGATGATCTTCTTCGTTTTGTTGACGTTGAGGGAGAGATTATTGTTACAGCACCAGTTCAGCAGATTCTCTATCTCATTCCTGTGCTCTTCCCTGCTGCTGTCAGACTTTTGAATGGACTTACCTTGCATTAAGTTGACCTTTCTCTACACCTTAGCTATAACTGTAACACTACATCCTGCACTCTCTTGCATCCTTCTCTAGGAACGGTATGTTCTGACTGCATTGTGTATAAAAAAAAATACTTTTCTCTATATGTTAATACATGTGACAATAATAAATCAAATCAATCCACTTAACCCACACATCTTTGGATTGCGGGAGGAAACTGGAGCACCCGGAGGAAATCCATGCAGACATAAGAACATAAGAAATAGGAGCAGGAGTAGGCCATCTAGCCCTTCGAGCCTGCCCCGCCATTCAATAAGATCATGGCTGATCTGTCGCTGCTCAGTTCCACTTTCCCGCCCTCTCCCCATAACCCTTAATCCCCTCTCTTATCAAAAACCCATCAACCCGCGTCTTAAAAATATTTAGCGAGGCAGCCTCCACCACTTCAACGGGCAGAGAATTCCAGAGATTCACCACCCTTTGAGTGAAGAAGTTCCTCCTCAACTCCGTTCTAAACCGCCCCCCCTTTATCTTGAGGCTGTGCCACCTAGTCCTACTGTCTTTTTTGAGCGGGAAGAGTCTCTCCACCTCTATCCTATCCATCCCATTCATCATCTTATACGTCTCAATCAGATCTCCCCTCATTCTTCTAAACTCTAACAAGTACAAGCCTAGTTTATTCAGCCTCTCCTCATAGCTCAACCCCCTTAACTCTGGTATCAGCCTAGTAAACCTCCTCTGCACTCCCTCCAAGGCCAAAATATCTTTGCGCAGGTGTGGCGCCCAAAACTGCACACAGTACTCCAGCTGCAGCCTCACCAATGCCCTATACAGCTGCAGCAAGACCTCCCTACTTTTATATTCAATCCCCCTCGCTATGAAGGCCAGCATCCCATTAGCCTTCCTGACCACCTGCTGCACCTGCAAGCTGGGTTTTTGCGACTCATGCACAAGGACACAGGAAGAATGTGCAAATTTCACACAGGCAGTGACCCAAGCCAGGAATCGAACCTGGGTTCTTGGCGCTGTGAGGCAGCAGTACTAACCACTGTACCACAGGATCAGATGATCCTGGCTGTGGGCGGGGCAAGAAAATCACTTGTCAGATTTTTAATCTCTGGATTAAAAGCCAAGAGAAAATTGAGAGGAAAGAACTTGACCAAAACCTGTGCAAATTCACAGAAAACCAGCTCTTATTTAGAACAGGGCTGAAAATGAAAAGAGGATGGATCTAAAAGAAGGCACGGTTACGCTAAATGACAACCATCAATTAAACATGAAACATAGGAGCAGGGGTAGGCCTCTCGAACCTGCTCCACCATTCAATGGTGAATCTGATTGTGGCTTTAACTCCACATCCCTGCCTATCCACCCACTAACCTCGTTGATCAGAAATCTGTCTAATTAATTATTTAGAAAGCTCACCGATGTTCTATGAAACTCTGTGATGATGTGACAAAGTTCTGGATGGTTTTATTTACAGTCAATTGAGCCACAAAACTCATTGAGCTCGTCTTCTGTTTTCTGTTAAACCCTTTTTAATTACTGTGCAATTTCAGGGCTTTTTCTTTGGGAATTGTATTGTTTCCTTGAAAATACATGTTTAGATGTCTCCAGTTCCAGAGTAATTTGCCCAAATGGTCCAAGGACTTGGGTATGTTGGATTTTTATATCGAGAGCTTTCAAACAGTATAAAAATTATTTGTATAAAAACTGAAAATATAGGGCAGAGTTTTATGGCCCCTCTTGGGGTGGGATCTTCAAGTCCTGGCAAGGCTCACCAAATTTTCCAGTCCTGCCCATGAATTTCACAAATACAATTTACAAATAATTCAAATGTACAATATCTGTTAAATGAACTGTTCAATTGGCCTCTCTAGCAAATTCAAATTCAAAGTAACCTCTTCTTTTCTATTTCTGAATCTCCAATTTCATTACGGGAAATTCTCCTTGCTTGTCCTGCTGCATATCACCAACAGATCATTCTCCATTCCTACATTACACAGGAAAGAAAACCTGATCCGAAGACTTGCCCATTTTTCAGATCCAGTTTTCTGTCTGAGGCATTAGATAAAATGGAAGGGTTTTTTCAACACAGAAACAGGAAAGGCTGGAAAATCTCAGCAGGTCTGACAGCATCTGTGGAAAGAGAATAGAACCAACCTTTCTAGTCTGGATGAGTCATGGACTCAAAGCTCAAAACTTTTGACTCTATTCTCTCTCCACAGATGCTGTCTGACTTGCTGAGATTTTCCAGAATTTCCTGTTTTTGTTTCAGATTTCAACATCTGCAGTAATTTGCTTTTCTCAAAAGTTCTTCCGATACTTCCAGAATTTTTACTGATTCAGCAACCTGAAAAAAAAACCTGAAAATGCATGATCCTACTTCAGAAAAAACAACTTTAATGATCCTTCTTTATTGTTGCAATAAAGTTTATTAGGTTTATTTGTTAGTTACATGTAAGGCTTACATTAATACTGCAAGAAGTTACTGTGAAATTCCCCTAGTTGCCACAGTCTGGCACCTAATGCACCTAACCAGCACGTCTTTCAGATTGTGGAGGAAACCGGAGCACCCAGAGGAAACCCACACAGACACAGGGAGAATGTACAAACACCACACAGACAGTGACCCAAGCCGGGAATCGCACCCGGGTCCCTGGTGCTGTGAAACAGCAGAGCTAACCATTGTGCTACCATGCCACAATATGATGCTGGAATCCTGCTGTTTGCAGGATGTAGAATATGTACTTTATTCAGCAATCAAGGAGCAATCTCTGAGGCTAATCTGTTTGTCACAAGGTATTAGATATACAAATCCTTGACAAGGTGCGAAATGGTACTCAATTCAATTGATATCAAGATAGAATGCCTTTGTAGAACCAGGGAATCTCTACAGTGTAGGAAGAGGCCATTCAGCCCATTGAGTCTGCACTAACTCACCAAAAGAACATTGCACCCAGACCCTTCCGTATTCCTTGACCCCACACAATTAAGCATGGCCAGTCAATCGAACCTACACATCTTTGGAGTGTGGGAGGAAAACGGAGCACCTGGAGAAAACCCAAGCAGACACATGGAGCATGCGCAAATTCCACACAGACAGTTATGACTGACTTTTATTGACAATCATATGCTATATCAAGCCTATCTGGTATCTTTAATTGGTGGTGTGAATAATTGTAGAGGATTTCTTCTAAGTTTAACTTTGAACCAGCTTGACTGTAAAAGAAATAGTGATTTATAACCAGGATGTTGCATCATATGCTTCAGTTTCTTATTTCACTGAGGAAGTCAATGACATGCATTGCTCAAGCACAGCTTTTTATTATACATTTTGCTGTGCAGTTACAGGAAAAATTGAAATATAGTTTGAGCAACAATTTGCCTTTATAGAACCTTTTAATGCAGAAAAACATACCAAGCAACTTCATGGAGGAATGTGGAGATGTTGTTCAGGGTGATCAAGAGCGTGACCCCAGAGAGGATATTAAGGGAGTTCCTAGAGGAAAGGGAGATAGAATCATCGAATCCGACAGTGCAGAAGGATGCCATTGAGCCTGTATCAACAACAATTTCACCCAGGCCCCATCTTCATAACCCCATGCATTTACCCTAGCTGGTCCCTCTGACAATAAGGGGCAATTTAGCGTGGCCAATCCACCTAAGCCACACTCCTTTGAACTGGGAGGAAACCTGAGCACCTGGAGGAAACTCATGCTGACACAGGGAGAATGTACAAATTCCACACAGACAGTGATCCAAGCTGGGAATCAAACCCGGGTCCCTGGAGCTGTGAGGCAGCATTGCCAATCACTGCGGTGCCCCAATCTGGGGTTTTAGGGAAAGAAATACCAAATATGAATGTCAAGGCTGAAGTTGCAGTTGGCAAAGCTGAGCTAAAGTGAAAGACTTAGAGAGATACGGAAGGACAAGGCTGCAAAAAAGGTTCAAACATGAGTGACAATTTTAAATTTGAGCAGTTAGGGGACTGAGTGCAAAGGAAAGTCAGTGATAGGACTTGTGGACAATAAGAGTTTTAGATCAGGTGAATTTTATATCGGATGGAGGCTGACAGACTGACCAGGAAGTAGTCTGATAAGGACATGGCAAAGGGAAGGCTGGGCTTTTTTGGCAGCTGATTGGATGAGCAATTGCTATTTGTTTTATGTATTTATTTATATTGAGTTTGTTTTGTGGAATGAGTCTGTTGATAGCAAGGCTAGCACTTACTGCCCAATTCTAATCAAAATAAAAATGGAATTTGTTGAAGAGTTTTGAATTCTGCTGACGTGCAGAGATCTGGTGCTACAATTCACTGCAATTTAAAGCTCACATGTAGAGTTGTTGCCCTGATTGCTTATATGATCAACTCTAGATTTAACAGACTCATATCAGTCTCGCCAACCGAAGTGTCTTCACCAGACCATGCAGGATGACAGCAATTCTGAGGGAATAGGGCAGTGGTTTCAGGAAAATGCCTGTTGCTGATTCAACCACCGTCCTCCTGTGCCCATCACCTGTGAGGTGCCCATACCCTCTTTGGACTTATTTCTACTGTACATGACATCTTCATCCATCCCCTTCCAGTAAACAATGTGATATCCCTTTGAACCGCTTGTTTGTGAGCCATTCATGCTGCCTTGTCAGGGACCAGCTTCCCAGCCCTTGGTCTTCCGCCTGCCTTCCATTGTTCATCCTCTTCATCCATCTTTTAAACTCTCTACCTGCCATCGTAGTGCTTGCCCTACTCCACCCATTACCCTCTCAATGCACAGCCGTTCTTCCACATTGTTCCCCTTGTCTTCATCAGATCACCCCCACCCTCAGTAGGCACTCCAACCCCGATTGAACTTCAGACCTTTGTTACAGGCTGCAGCATATTGCTGATCAGATAGGTAAGGGTATGAGGCACTGGGGAAGGGGAGAGGGGCAAGCCCTGTACTCCTGAACCGCAGGCGCAGGACTGATCTGAGATAGTGACACAGGAGGGTCCATGGGTCTGGCAGCACAGCAGTCTCCATGACGACCAGCTCGGGCATGGGGACCAGGAATTGGTCTGCCCCATCAGACTGATGGAGAGTGCATCAGCAGCAGTGTGGCACTATGGCAGAAAGCTTGTTGCATTTGATAAGAGAGGGGATTAAGGGTTATGGGGAGAGGGCGGGAAAGTGGAACTGAGCCACAACAGATCAGCCATGATCTTATTGAATGGCGGGGCAGGCTCGAAGGGCCAGATGGCCTACTCCTGCTCCTATTTCTTATGTTCTTATGTTCTTATGTTCTTATGTTCACTTGCCTTGTAGGCTCTGGCAAACTGAGGGCTGTTTTGTGCACCCACCCTTCAGCAATCAGGTTTGATGCTAACATCATTTCCCACTGCCATGACAGAAGATTGGAAGGGAATGGGATGCTAGCAGGCAGCTGTTTCATGGTGCATTTATACAATGCACATGGAGTTTGTGCCACCTACCAGTGGCTGACCGACCCATCATTGGGAGAACTGCAACATGCTTTTACGCTGGCAGGCCTCTGACTTTTTGGCTCCTTCCAGATTCTCAGCGACCACCCACCACCAAACCCAACATGAGTAGGTTGAGTGACTTCTGCCCTACAAGCAAATACAGAAATTTAAGATAAAGATTGAGGAAAAAAATGGCTCAACTCCCCTTCCCTCCTACACACAGGTAGTTTACTTCCTGATGGCTGAACTCAGGATTACTTTCACAGAAGGTCACGGAAGCAAATAGTTACCTTCTGCGTTATTGAGTGAAGGGCGTTTGGTGATGAGGGCAGTGTGGTGGTGGAGAGAGAAAATATGTGGTAACTTCTCAAAAATAAAGATTAAGTTTGGTTAAACATTTTAATCAAATTATGGATATTATTTGTTTTTTCTCTTTGTTTTCTATTCACACAAAGTGAACAAATCGACATGACACATTTCCACTGCTACTGAGCTCTAATCAGTGGAATCAGGAGAGGATTAAATTCCAGACTCACTTAATCAGGAAATTCTTAACAACCACTGCTCATTGCTCAGTGGAATTAGATGGTCATGTTAAAGGCTGGTGCTTGGGATAAGGGGAAATTCTGCAAACTATCATTTAGTTTTGTGCAGATGAACACTGAAAAGCAGCTGCATTGTTTGGAAATCTTTGTGCCGACAGTCCGTTCTGTGGACACTCATCAGGAACCTCATTAAACAAACACATCTTAAGCACAAGGTCCTAGTTTAAAGAAGCACAATTGTCATGAAAAGGTGCTAGCCGCGTTTTCTGTCATTTAGGAGGAGTCAAAATGCGGGGCAGCATTTTTGACACAAAAAGTAACAGAATAATATGGACTATAGAACGTGTATTCATGGATGTACTGCCGTGACATGTACACAGGTAGTGATGTGTTGGTCGTGTGAGAGTTCTCACCATTGCGGCTACAGGCATGGCATGTCAGATCTGCTGAAGATCTGATAGTAAGCCATTTAATTTGTGACCCTTTGTCATCTTTCCTATACAACCTGGAAACTTTACATGCTGTCAGGAGTTGGCTGAGATGGCACAAGGGCTTTGGCGCATCGACCCACTCATCCGTGATAAGAACATCACTGACAATGGAAAAAGCTTGAAAAGTAATGGCGCATATACTGCCTTGCTAGCTTACTTGATAAAATGAAGCAGACGTAAGCATACACGCTGTCAAACCAAGTCGGCCCAGAGGCAGCTGAAACATCTGAATCCTCCAGCTTCCAAGGGGAGAAAGACTGAAAGGACCCTCAGGTACTGTTTAAAAAATTTGAACACAGATGCGTGCCTGTACAATTGCCATTGTGGAGTGAGACGTTTTTAACACCACTAACCAGAAATTTAGTTAACTGGTATAGTCATCAACATTGACAATTCTGGCTAAGAGGTGCGTACTTGATACTCTCACCAACTAACTCATAAGAGAACATATCAACAGTGATTTCACAAGTTTGCCCTGCAAAGAATACACAGCAATGCTGCAGAAACAGTTGCTTTACAAAAATAAACTCATGTTAGAATCCACCATTACTAGAATCTGCCTGCTAAATGAGCAGTCCCGGGGAGCACCAAGGAACTAAGGACAGAAACAGAAGCTTTCCTGGTACAGAACACACACCCTGTCCAATGTTGTGGCTACCATAAAAAAAGTGAATACTTGGCAGTTAATGAGCATTGTAATACGTATGACAAATGGAATCACTTTGCCAAGTGCTGCAGGTTAAAGCCACAGCAACTTGCCACCACCACAACTATGTTGCAGCTAGCTACCCACCATGATTGGTAACATGAACAAAGTAAATGAGCTGGAGGTGAATCTAAACAACCAGGGCATCAAACCCCTTAAAATATTCTACTGCCAATGGGAAAAGATTAAATATTCACACTGTAAAAAATTAAATTTGGCAATGCTGAGAGTCAAATTGGATACCAGGGCAAATTGCAATGTATTGACGTATTCTGTGGCAAATCAAAAATCTTGTTGCATATGGTGGACAAACCACAGACAGAGAAGGCACAGTCATCCTGCACAGCACACAGGCAAGTTCCCATTCTACATAGTCGAACAGGACGTCAAAACTGCTGCTGAGTCTCCAGGATAGCATTGCACTGGGTCTAATCCATCTTGGACCGAATGTACACACCCTAAAGTACTGAGCACCTGGGATGCTAGAATACAAGACCTGTTCAACTGTGATATTATTGGGAAGCTGCCCGTCGCATATCACGAGGCAGGATGACTCAGCCACACCCACTGTCTGTACTCCAAGAAGGGTATCCTTAATATGAAACAGAAAGTAGTCAACGAATTAAATACTGTTATAAAACTGGGTTTCATAGCTCCCAGAGATGAGGCCACAGGGTGGATTTCTGTGATGGTAGCTGTGGTAACGAAAGATGGCATGGTCAGGATCTATATCGATCCAGTTCCCTAAATAAAGCACTTCTGAGACACCCAACATCCTGAAAGGACAGTTGAACAGATTATAAATGACATGTCCGATGCTCTGGTTTTTGGCATCCTTGATGCAAGGTGCGAGTTTTAGCAAATCCATCTGGATGAAGAATCTTCGAAGTTCACTACATTCATGTCTCCAGTAGGCAGATACAGGTTCCTCCAAATGCCCTATGGTAGTGAGGTCTTCCAATGGTCTATGGAACAGCTCTTTGCAGAGCGACCTTGTGAAATCATTGGGGAGGTGATGGCCTAGTGGTATTATCACTAGACTATCAATACAGAAACTCAGATGTGGAGTCCTAGGTTTGAATTCTGCCATAGCAGATGGTGGAATTCGAATTCATTAAAAATATCAGGAATATCAGGAATCTACTGATGACCATGAAACCATTGTCGATTGTCAGAAAAACCTATCTGGTTCACTAATGTCCTAGAGGAAAGGAAATCTGCACCCCTACCTGGTCTGGTCTTCAAGTGGCTCCAGAGTCACAGCAATGTGGCTGAATGTCAACTGCCCTCTGAAAAAGCCACTCAGTTCAAGGGCAATTAAGGATGGGCAATAAATGCTGGTGAGACTGAGATGCCCATGTCCCATGAATGACTAAAAGGTCTCACTGAGCTGGAAACTCACTTTGCCCCAGATTGAGAAGGAACTCCACGCCCTAGCCTGCGCACATCAGAAATTCCACACTTTCATCAATGGCCATTGTGCCAAAGTTGGAACTGATCACCAGCTGCTCATCACCACCATTAAAAAGACTGTCCGTACTGTATCACCATGCCTGCAGCGAATGATGCTCGAGCTCCAACTCTACAACCTCATTGTGATCTATGAGTGCAGTAAGGAGCTTTCCCTCATGGTGCCCTCTCCAGAGCTCACCTACCCACCACTGGGCATGTAGATTGTGAGGAGGACATTGATATTATGACAATTCAAGTGCTGTTGTCCCACAGAAATCAAGACCTCAAAGCTGCCCTACAAGTGGATCACATATTCAGGCCACTTCATGACATTTTTATGAAATAATGCCCCCTGAAATGACGTGAAAAGAGCTTTTCCACAAGCTCTATACTTTTTATACCAGACAGCAGTTAAACATGCAAGATGGACTGATACTGCATGGTCCCAGCTCACTGCAGAGGGGCTACACCCAGCAACTCCACCAAGGGCACTCAGGAGTGCAAACAACAAAAGACAAGGCAAAGGAAACCACAATTGTACTGACTGTCAATGTACAGTGACATAGAGAGGAAAGTATCCAGATGTGCACTGTACAATATGCCTCAAGTCTCATCAAACCAAAGAACCACTGCACCTCCATGAAGTCATGATGTGGAGATGCCAGCGTTGGACTGGGGTAAACACAGTAAGAAGTTGCACAACACCAGGTTAAAGTCCAACAGGTTTATTTGATAGTAAACACCAACAGTTTTCGGGGCTCTGCCCCTTCGTCAGGTGACTGGGGAGTTCGGATCACAAACAGAGCATATAAAGGGACACACTCAGTTGACAGAATACTGATCAGAATGTGAGTCTTTACAGCTAATCAAGTCTTAACGGTCCAGTCAATGTGAGTGGAGACAGCATTAAGCATAGGTTAAAGAGATGTGTATTATCTCCAGACAGGACAGTAAGTGAGATGTTGCAAGTCCAGGCAAGTCATGGGGGTTACAAATAGTGTGACACGAACCCAAGATCCCGGTTGAGACTGTCCTCGTGTGTGTGCAACTTGGCCACCAGTCTCTGCGCTGTCGTGTGTCATGAAGGCGACCTTGGAGAACGCTTACCTGAAAATCAGAGGCCAAATGCCCATGACCACTGAAGTGTTCGCCAACAGGAAGAGAACAGTATTGCCTCGTGATTGTCGAGAGGTGTTCATTCATCTGTTGCCGTAGCATCTGCATGGTTTCCCCAACGTACCATGCCTTGAGACATCCTTTCCTGCAGTGTATCAGGTAGACAACATTGGCCGAGTTGCAAGAGTATGTACCGTGTACCTGGTGGATGGTGTGTTCACATGAGATGATGGCATCCATGTCAATAATCCGGCATGTCTTGCAGAGGTTGCTGTGGCAGGGTTGTGTGGTGTTATGGTCACTGTTCCCCTGAAGGCTGGGTAGTTTGCTGCGGACAATGGTCTGTTTGAGGTTGTGCAGTTGTTTGATGGCAAGAAGTGGGGGTGTGGGATGGCCTTGGCGAGATGTTTGTCTTCATCAATGACGTGTTGAAGACTCCAGAGAAGATGTCGTTGCTTCTCTGCTTCAGGGAAGTACTGGACGATGAAGGGTACTCTGTTCACCGTATCCAGTGTTTGTCCTCTGAGGAGGTTGGCGCACTTTCTTGCTGTCGCGCATCGGAACTGTTGATCAATGAGTCGAACACTATATCCTGTTCTTATGAGGTATCTTTCAGCGTCTGGAGGTGTCCGTTGCGATCCTCCTCATCTGAGTAGATCCTGTATATACGGAGAGCTTGTCTGTAGGGGATGGCTTCTTTAACGTGTTTAGGGTGGAAGCTGGAGAAGTGGAGCATCGTGAGGTTATCTGTGGGTTTGCAATACAGTGAAGTGTTGAGGTGACTGTCCTTGATGAAGATGCCTGTGTCCAAGAATGCAACCGATTCCGGAGCGTAGTTCATGGTGAGTCTGATGGTGGGATGGAACTTGATGTCATCATATAGTTGTTTCAGTGATTGTTCCAAAGGAAGAAAATGTCATCCATGTATCTACTGTATAACATCGGTTAAAGGTCCTGTGTGGTGAAGAAGTCTTGCTCAAGCCTGTGCATGAAGATGTTGGCATATTGAGGTACGAATTTGGTCCCCATGGCTGTTCCATGTGTCTGGATGAAGCACTGATTGTTGAAGGTGAAGACATTGCGGTCCAGGATGAAGCAGATGAGTTGTAAAATTGCATCTGGAAACTAACAGTTTTCGGGCAAGCCCTCCATATACACAGGATCTGCTCAGATGAGGAGGATCACAACAGACACCTTCAAATGCTGAAAGATGCCCTCATAAGAAAAGGATATGGCACTCGACTCATTGATCGACAGTTCCGATGTGCCACAGCAAAAAACCGCACCAGCCTCCTCCGAAGACAAACATGGGACACGGTGGACAGAGTACCCTTCGTTATCCAGTTCTTCCCTGGAGCGGAGAAGCTACGACATCTTGTCTGGAGACTTCAGCATGTCATTGCCTCCTCAGGCATGAGAGCAGTTTTTAAGTCTTGGGTAGAGTTAGGCTTTGATGAATATTAAAATTTGGTGATGAAAAGGGAAGTGCTTGGCACAAAAGATGGAACTGAGATGCATGCAAGTGGCATTAACAATGAATAACCTGTGGGACTTCCATTTGTAATTCAATGTGAGAGGTGGCCTGCAATGCCAAAATGTGTCTTTTTATCAAACGTGGTTTTTAAAAAGTGGTATTAACAGCATCCACAGGGAGAGCTGTGACCAAAATTGATTCACTCTGACAAAAGAAAACGTGCCTTCAATTTGGAGATAATTATATTCCTGCTTTAGCTCCAGCTTGTTTTCCAATGAGAAGGATAACAATTCTGAGACAACCAGTACTTCTATACATCCCTCAAGTACTGTGGAAGGTTAGACAATACATAGAATTGACACATTCAGCGTAACTTGCACATCCAATACATATAATTAAAGTTTTAGCTCAAATCAGCACATCAGAAATATGCATTGATGAAAATATCTTATACCCTACAATTGGTAGTGTTGTACTACAAACATTAAAGTTCTAATGTTATGTTTTCTTACAGAAGAGAGAAGGCAGATTTTTTGGCCTTCAGGTGGAAGTGAAGGTCTTACAAACTTTCGGGAGTGTCGAGGAATAGGATGATATAATTAGTTATAAAGAAAGTTGTCTACCTTTAAGAAATGCACAAAAGCTAAATTATACACATGGGACGTAGACGATCATGCAAAGATTCTGAAACAGAATTGAAGCAGTTCTTAAATACATTTAGTATAAGTTAAAATTACAAATGTTCCTAATGCCTACAAACAATTAAACTTTTTTTGCTCAAGTCAATAAGAAAAAATATTTCAATAAAAATGACATAAAGGCATATTCTATAAACACAGATACAAGTGTATGTTACTAAAATGGTACCAACAGATCTGTGATTGGAATGATTTGTAATACTTGGTTACATACACAGTACCTTCTTAAATGATGAGTTAGATGACAAAGATGCTTATATTCATTAAGCTGTAACTCAAAAAAAATGCATATTTGCCATTTATTTCAAACCAAGGAAAGGAAAGCTTCCTATTATATTGTGCCTCATCACATCTCAAATATTTCAAGCACTTCACATGCGATTACTTCCAATTTATTTGCTTTTAGAAATGTAGATATGGGCCAGTAGAAAATTCAGAGTATAGATACTAAAGCTTTAAAAGCATAATGTAGCTGTAGGCATTAGATATTAGCATGCTGAAGAGTCTACCCACCTACACAAAGGTCTCAGTGAAGCAGTAACCTTATGGGAAACTGGTTTTGCAATAATAGGAGGTTTCATATTACTCAGCAGTTATCCACTGAATCAACTACTTGGCTCATGATTTTATTCCATCAGCACTTAGTGTTTCATAAAAAGCACATTAATATAAGTAATATGATAAATATTATTTTAAGAACATAAGAAATAGGAGCAGGAGTAGGCCATCTAGCCCTTCGAGCCTGCCCCGCTATTCAATAAGATCATGGCTGATCTGAAGTGGATCAGTTCCACTTTCCCGCTCTCTCCCTATAACCCTCAATTCCCTTGTCTGCCAAAAACCTATCTACCCGTGACTTAAATATATTTAGTGAGGTAAATTCCAGAGATTCACCACCCTTTGAGTGAAGAAGTTCCTCCTCAACTCTGATCTAAATGCCCCCCCCCCCCTTATCTTGAGGTTGTGCCCTCTAGTCCTGCTATCCTTTCTCTACCCTATCCATCCCTTTCATTATCTTATACGTCTCTATAAGATCCCCCCTTATCCTTCTAAACTCCAACGAGCACAGGCCCAGTCTATTTAGTCTCTCTTCATAGTCCAACCCCCTCATCTCCGGACTTTTACTAGATACCAAAACATCCAAAGATAACATGAGGACAATGATAAATGTTCATCTTGCAGAATATAACTGATAAATTTTTCCACCATGTCATTCATTGCCCTGGGTACAACATGTGCTTGCAGTCCTAATTTTTTGGGCTACTGATCAGGACCCTTAGACTCAGGGATTAAAATTCAGCTCAGCTCGTTTTGCATTGTGCTCATCAACACACATGGAATTATCAGAGCAGGGCTTTTCTGTTTAACCTCAATGGCTAAGCTAACCGGCTTCCTGACATCACTGTACTGTGAGTAGGAACATCTTCACCGATAAACCTTCAAGTATCCAAAATATACGTTGAACATGGAAAAATAAGGCTGGTTTCACAATTATCTATAACAATCTGTACTTGATCAGTACGCTGCTAACTTGACCCAGCCATATTTATGTTACAAAGTGCCAGTTGTGACAAAAGTGTCGGCTGCTTTTATCATGCACATAATAAAAAGATTGTTATTGCAACAATACTGATCAATTTGTAAATTCTAATTTGATAACTGTGTCACTGTAACCTTGTTCAACTCAGGACACACTATTATTTCCTTGCAGACCCAGTCTGGTTAGCTTTTCAAGTAGTTGGACTCTCATTGCCAGGAGGAGTCAACATCCTATACTAGTCTCGTCCACATGTCACGCATCAACGCAATAACTGAATGGTGTGGCATTCAGTGGAATTATGATGATGACGTACAATGTGATCATACACATCTGACTGAACAGGTAGCATGGGTCTTATAAAGTGAATCAATTGTTGGCTAAATCATGTTACTTCTTTGCAAATTCTATGTACAATAACCATGACAAAATTTACAGTATAAATATACCAACAATGGACAGTTAGTAGTTAAGAAATGGAAGTCACCAAAGTGGGTCGGATGTATTCTTTCTAGTTGCGTGTTTTTGTGGGAAATATCTCTCACCAAATAATGATCAGGCCAACTGGCATTTAAAGCTTAGTTAACACTCCAAACCTTCTTGTTCAGAAACTATGTTACAATTTGGAAAGTGGGATGGAATGGGAGAAAATGTCCCAGATAACTAGACAAAGATATATATTTCAAAAGGTATTTAATACACTCCATAAAAAGTAATCAACTAGTGTCAACATTATCAATATGTGCACAGAAAATTTGTGATCTGTGTGGGCTAGAAAAAATCTCAATACTTTCAAAGTCAGAACATTTTTTCTCCTCTTTAAAATGATTTTCAGCAGTTCTGATCTGTCAACATGCCGCCCACTCTGTTGGCCATTTCAGAAGAGCGTAAAAGGTTGACTCATGCGACAGCTGCTGCTTACCGTGTTGCCTGCTGGCAACATAACACCACTGTACACTCCCATTTCAAAAATAATTACATTTTTTAACCATCTGATGGTCCACTGATATTGCCAGTTTTGCTTTTTATGATTCACATTAACATAAAGCCAATATTATTACTCAAGAGTGAAGTCATTAAACAGACAGCCCTTTGGCATCCTCTGACTAACTAAAAAAGCAGTCCTATTTGGTCCTGTAAGAAGTTCAATGGATACACTTTAAAGATGGATGTTTAACTGAAATGCCTGATCCCACTTTTAAGCTAATATAAAGCTCACTATCAAAAAACTTAAAATTTGCAAGTGTGGAGGTTGGTACACAGCATTTACGGTTATGCTTCATGAATAGAGAACTTCCTAAAATCTAGAATTGATGAACCCAAATTAATTGTACAATTAAAATGAAATATCAGCATCCAAATCCAAACTACATGGAAAGAAAATATATCTGTTAAGCTACACAGGATCATTAATAGGTACGAACTCAGAACTAGTGAAACTCACATCTCAAACACATTAGCAGTTTGATCCTGTCACTCACTCAAATCCCTCTGTGGCTGAGACAGGGTTAAGCATAAATTGTGCAAAATTCTCCTCCCCATTTGCTTCAATTCAATACGTTGCTCATATCTATGCAACTTCTCAGTTACATCTATCGAATTTGAAACGTTTCATTTGTTGCAAAAACAAGCTAGAAACTAAGTGGCAAACACCTGTTACTTGGCTTTGAGTTCCAGTTCTCTACTGGGGTTCTATAAGGACAAGTGATTCACTCAGTCCGATTAGCACCCAGGCAATGATCGTAAAAGTCAATTCCAACAGCTTCACCATAAACCCTGGTGCATAACATTTGCTGCTGCTGCTGACATGTTCAACATTCCAATGCAAAATACATTTGTGAAAGGGCTTTTTGTTTTATGGTTAAAAATTGGCATTAAAATGAACACCTTTTAATCCTTTTTGAAGAGTTTGAACTTTTCTTCATCAGATGAAGTACTTCAGTGTATATAAACACATTAGTTTAACATTTGTCATTTAGTGTCTATTGCACAACAGCCCTTAGCCCCCATGTGCAACTACTTTCATTCCTGTACCAGTAATACTCACTGCCTCTGGCAGAGATTAATGATTTAATGTTTATTGTGCCCACATTTGGTCATTTTTGTACTATGCCCAAAATAACAGTTGAGACAGTACAAACTTCATATAATACCATTAACATAACAACCAGAGCCAAGAGATTTTCAATCCATCAGCCTGGACTGATTTTGAACTCATATTCTGAAAGGTGAATGTCCAGCTTGCTAAACCACTGCACAATCCAATCCCCTATATCAAATTACAAAGCTAGGCACAGCCAGCTGTGTAATTGGATCTCTATTTTCACTACTGGCTGTGAAAATTTAATTAGCTATTGCTTGTTACGTTCAGAGAAGACTCATCATATAGTGACATTGCATCTTTGGAGAACATAGAGGGTGGCATGGTGGCACAGTGGTTAGCACTGCTGCCTCACAGCGCCAAGGACCAGGGATCGATTCCTGGTTTGGGTCACTGTGTGTGTGGAATCAGCACATTCTTCTTGTGTCTGCATGGGTTTCCTTCAGTTTCCTCTCTCAGATCGAAAAGCATGCTGGTTAGGTGCATTGGCCAAACTAAATTCTCCCTCAGTGTACCCGAACAGGTAGTGGAGTGTGGTGACTGGGGGATTTTCACAGTAAGTTCAATGCAGTGTTAATGTAAGTCTACTTGTGACACTAATAAATAAAATAAAAAACATTTATAGTAACACCAAAGAGCATCCATTCTATCTTACCAAAGAACATCACCAGCCTTGAATCAATACTGTCACCTGAATCAGTATTGTCACCTGAGTTCAAGGTAGTGGGGCTCAATTCCTACTCTAAAGATCTGAGCATATGACGCAGGCAGACAATTCAATTCTGAGTTAACTGGAGATGCTGCACTGAGATACCATCTTTGCGATAAAATATTAAGCCAAGGCCTAGGTTTCTTCTCAGATACAAAAGGCACTAGAAAGTATTGTGGAACATGCTGAAGTTGTGAAAGGTACTATCTAAATGTAATTCCTTTCCTTCTTCAACAAAATGTGATTTTATCAGTCAATTTTAAAGGAATAAAGTTTACTATGCACTTAGCTCCTGGAAAAGCATATTCCAAAGCTCCATTTAAAAGATTCCATATTTAACTACTGTACAAAGACTCCTCTGAATGTTTATATCTAGATCAGTAAAGTTTAAATGTCATTTTCAGGTGCAAGTCTTTTATCAATCACAATCTGAATTATATAAATCTGTAACATCAGAACTATCAGTGAGGTGATGATATCTCCCTATTACAAATCAATATTCCAATCTTCCCAACAACTCATTGGGTTGCTTCAATTTTGTTGTTTTCAGGACACTATCACCATATTTTGAAAATGTAATGGCTTCCCCCACTTAGCAAATATCTGCACCAATTATATTCCCTTTCTGGTACTGAGACCCCTTTAAGAGGGCAGTTCCTAAGGGTCACACGATTAGGCCAGGCCCCGTGGAATGCTGATGCAAAAAGCTGAACCAATCAAGTGCAAGGGTACATAACCCAGTTTGGAGAAGATTCTCTGTTGGAGCCAAGGAGAAGTGTAGCATACTTGCATAGTTATTTTGTCCAACTCTATTAGTGTAAATACTTGTTGGTCGGCAATAAAGCCTCTGTGACTTAAGCCATATTGAGTCGCTCTCTTACGCCTTCCTTCCTCTATAACATGTTCATTGTTTGCTGTGTTCCAGTTCAATGGGAACTGGGGACACTTTGTTGCCCATCTGGTCAGTTTTCCAATGTTCCAATGAAGCCCAACGCAAGCTGGAGGAGCAATATCTTATCTTCCAATTAGGCATATTACAGCTTTCAGGACTCAACAATGAGTTCAACAACTTTAGACTGTGACCTTTCTCCTCCATCTTAACCCCTTTTTTCTAAGTATTCCATACACTCACTGTCACAATGCAAAAAAATCGTCCTTTGCCCCTCCTCCCTCCCTTCTGCATTTGTCGCATTTTTACAGTTGCTACATCTTGTTGCAATCTCTCATAGCTGCAATTTAATATCTAACCTGTTTCTCCCTCTCCTTAGTTCTGATGAAGAGCCAAACGGAATCAAACTCTGTTTTCTCTCCCTATAGATGCTGTCAGAGCTGCTGTGTTTTTCCAGCATCCTCTGTTCTTGTTTCAGATTCCAACCTCGTTAATATAAGAACATAAGAACATAAGAACATAAGAAATAGGAGCAGGAGTAGGCCATCTGGCCCTTCGAGCCTGCCCCGCCATTCAATAAGATCATGGCTGATCTGTCGTGGCTCAGTTCCACTTTCCCGCCCTCTCCCCATAACCCTTAATCCCCTCTCTTATCAAAAACCCATCAACCCGCTTCTTAAAAATATTTAGCGAGGCAGCCTCCACCACTTCAACGGGCAGAGAATTCCAGAGATTCACCACCCTTTGAGTGAAGAAGTTCCTCCTCAACTCCGTTCTGAACCGCCCCCCCTCTATCTTGAGGCTGTGCCCCCTAGTCCTACTGTCTTTTTTGAGCGGGAAGAGTCTTTTTGCTTATTTTACATCAGTTTTTATGTTGGACTTAATAATGATCAATATGGTACCATGGAGACATCACAATCAAAACCCAACACCAGTTCAGTTCTGAATACTGTCAAGCGGGCTTCATTAGGCATGATGATCCTGGTTAACTTTCCCATTCTCAGCGGTACTGAAGTCAGCTGCTGCACTCCCACCACCAGCTCAGTTGAGATCAACTTTCCTGTGACAGATTGGGGAATGAACCTCAGATCTGAATCCTGATCCTGGAGTTCGTTCCCTCAACCTCTTCACTTCAGTTTAGGATTAGACTTCAGAGATTCCTGATGGGAAGAGAAATAACCCACCCTTTAGGCAAAGCTCCAGAAAACAAAACACTAAAACAGCTCCTCTTGAGCCAAAATAAATCACAGACTTCATTTGTTGGCAATACAATTGAAGTAATCGCAATCTGTATGGTCAAAGAATTAAACTATACATTCAGCTCCATACTGATGAAAACAAGAAGAAAATTGATATGTTTATGGGGAAGGTTGATAAAAAGTGAGTGAAAGGAGTCAAAGATTATGCTTATCGCAATGCATGGCAAGGGGTGGGAGAGGGAACATAAACATTGTGATGGCCAAATGGTCTGTTCGCTGCTGTACAAACTGTGTAATTTATAGTAAATATATTCACTTATAATTCACGTCTGATCACAGGTTGATCAGATTCACAGCCATAGGTTACAAGACTGACTTTTTTTTAATCATCACCTCTTCAATGAGTGGAGCACCGGCCATGTGCCTTTTATAGTAATGAGATGAGACACAGGGAGAAGCCAAGAGTGGAATCCAATCATCTACGTGACACTTTCCAAAACTCTAATGGCTCTGGCTGATTGGATAATCCAGCTATCCGGATGACCAGTTCCAGCTGTGAGCTCATGAACTTGCTGAAACAAACACATACCAGCGACAGCAACTATTTTAATGAACTGAAAGAAAATAGAAAGGAATGAAATGCTGGGGTAATTTAGAAACTGTCCACATAGATGCATTAGCTAAATGCTGTTTCACAGCTTTGCTGACATACCGTAAGTGCTACGTCTAAGATGTACAGAACAAACTATAACATTGTGTTTAAAATGCACTTTATGCAGTTTGAAAGACAGGTCCGTGGCTCAGATTGTTAATTCACTCAATGCATTTCAAGATCAGCTTCATACAGAATGTAACTATTGAGAAATAACAAATATTTTTATATGAAAACAGGACAAGTAAATGTGCATCAGGACAAACTGACTTGATTCTTTCAAACTATTATTAGCTTCTCAATATGTAACAGAAGCTGGAATGAAAGCCCAACAATGTGGATCGGAGCAGGGAGGAGCAAATAGTTTGAGCAGGTTATAAATATCAGATTTGGCAAATGTTCCCACAATTTGTTCATCACAAAACGTGATGATGATCTCCATGGAATTACTTTGGGAGAGAAGTAGAATGACAAAAGGGACTTTCTTGTAAGGAACTGAATAATTAACGTTGAAGGAGGAACAAGACTGTAATCGGCATTTTGAGGACTACACTCTCTACATTACTTTATCTCTTCCTTTTCCTTATCAACCTTGAATTCAAGTTATTGGACAGGTCTTCCAGTGTGCAGCCGAGTGAGAGAACATGCCGTTGAGCAGGTTTAAAACTGCGTTTTTACCTTTTTACTCCGTTGGCTTTGGACCTTCCTGTTCCAACTCCAGCTTGAATCCATCAGCGAGATGAGTTGGGGGGTAGAGTAACAAAGCATAACAGCACTGAAGCTGTGCCTCCATTGTGATCATGAACTGAAGGAATGCCCTTGACATCTGTCATCACTTCACTGATTTGTAGACTTTTTAAACGTGCCCCTCTCAGTTAGATCCCCCCGAATTGCGACACTGTTCAGCTTCTCCATCAACACAATTCATCACCCATCATCAGCTGCGCTCCCCCCCCCCCCACCCCCCATACCCTCTGGCAATTTTCACCATTCCCCTGCACCTGGAAAATGCTCAAACCTGCCCCCAAATAATGCTGATTCTGTTCCGACATCGACTGATCTAAACAGCTAGGGACTTTGGTTGGTGAATGTTATTGGGAGTGGGTGGAGGGAAATATTGTTATGTAATGAAGAGGATGAGTAGTTTCAAGAGGGGTGCAAGGTTGGTGAGCATTATTCAGGGGTGGGGGAGAGGGGGATGGTGTGAGCAGTGTTGGTTAAAACACAGTTTTAAACATGCTCAGCAGAGGCTGAGCCATTATGGATGAGCTATGCCAGCAGGGTGGGTGAGCTGTGCCAAGAGGGAGGCATGCTGTGTTGGTGGAAACCGGGAAGAGGGGGAGCAGTGTCAGGATTGCTGGGGTACTTTAACACTCCACCTCATTTATGCCATTTGCTTAAAAGATGCACTCCAGAACAGGCATTACACCAGTTTGGAAAAGCTCAAAGTAAGCCTGCGTCAAAAACAGGGGAATATGGGGCAAATGACCCAAATTTACTTGTTTACAAGTTCTAGGGCAACCATCAACCAGGAGCCCCACTAAAGTCTGTATCCTACAGGTAATTCCTAGTTCTTGTATAAATTGACTCATCAAAACTTCCAATGCCATTGCAACCCTTAGTAGGAGCAAACACCTTGGGGTTTATTCATTTTGGGATTGGAATGTATGGGCCACCATGTCTTGAGTACATGGTATTCAAAATGTCACCATTCCTTGGCCTGTGTTTATTTCAGAGAACTGTATTCACAGAGTGTTATGATTCATTTAAACCCAGCATTAAACTATGAATAATGACTATTATATTATCATTGGCATTAGCTGCTTTAGGGAATGTATTGATGAAGTAGTGAATTGCTTAAAATGAAAATTTGAAGGATGGTAAAATGGTAACACTACATAAGTTTTGAGGTGCCAAAGTTCTCCCCACAGTGTCAATGTTCCAGTGAAAAGAACGATACATGCTATTTATAAAGAAAGTAAGGAGGTAGAGAATTCAAAAGACTCAAACCTATAGGCGATACAGCAATGGCTCAGTCACTGGCTTGCACTATAGACCAGCAGGGCCAAAAGGACTGTTTTCATATTGTACATTGGATGCATCAAAGAATCCCTATGGTGCACATGGAGGCCATTCGGTCCATCAAGCCTACACCAACCACCCAGGCCTTATCTCCTTAACTCCACCTATTTATCCTGCTAATTGTCGTGACACTAATGGTCAATTTAGCATGACCAATTCACCTAAACCCACATGTCTTTGGAGATCTATGCAAAGCTTCTCCTCATTTGCAGTTTTCAGCAATTGTCCAGCATTTTTCTGAATTCTTTATAGTTGACCAACCAAAATCCATAATGCAGGACATCAGCAGGATTGAAAGCAACAGGGAAGAAGATAAGGGCTGAGATGATGCTAAGCTGAGGATTTAAAACTTCTTAGGATAGGATGATTGAAGGAGGCAATACAATGTGAAGGAAAAATATTTCACGTACTGCGATAAGGATCACCTTAACAACAACTTCTATTTTCTTCAGGTCACTGACCAGAATTTTCCAGCCCTTCACGCCAGTGGGATCCCCCAGTCTCATCAATAGTGCACCCCCTGCTGCAGGTTTCAGAGCAACGAGAGGTTTGTTCAATGGGAAGCCTGATTGACAGCAGACAATGGCTGGCCACCTCCACATTGCGAGCAAAAAATCCTGCTCAATGTTGTGTTGCATGAAATACAAGATGGCTGAAGCAATTTAGGAAGCACTTCAGAGGCAGCCTTACTACAAAGTCCTTACCAGTAGCTGATATATAACTGATGCAAAAAAAAAGGAACAGTTTGGAAACACGAAGAAAATGATGGTATGCAACAACTCAGTTCTGTTATCTTTGCTTGTGAGATAAAAAACATTTTCAAACTCATTTTCACTAATAGTCATATAAATGAGACGCCTTCCTGTTTACATGACAAGCAAGCTCATCAGACTAATCACATTCCAGAGATTTCAAGTAATGGCACGACTGCTGCATCCCACAATATGTTATGTGGCTCAACACAATTGGCACATCTTAAAGAACGAGAAGAAAGCAGCACCCACTTGACTGAGTACTCTGACACTGTAACACACTATTACCCTCCAATTATTCAGTGCATGAATGCCCCACATGGTCACTGGAAGTTTGCCTCAGTGACTAGTGAAGAGCCATAGAATACAATGATTGAGACCTATAGAAGCGGTGAAATTAATATATCATTCTCTGCTGTGACAAATAAACGTGATGTGGAGATGCTGACGTTGGACTGGGATAAACACAGTAAGAAGTCTCACAACACCAGGTTAAAGTCCAACAAGTTTATTTGGTAGCAAAAGCCACTAGCTTTTGGAGAACTGCCCCTTCGTCAGGTGAGTGGGAGTTCTAATCACAAAAGTTTATACTTAGGGGATAATCAGCCTAATTGTAGCATTTAAATGCAAACTTGGGAAATCTAATGCAACTATCTGTAAAGATAGCAGGTGGGTAAGTGAACTGGAGCATTAACATTTGAAACAAACTACACACAAAATCTGTAAAATTAATAAAGTATTTTACTGAGGAACATTAGTGACCCAGTTAAATTTTTATGGTAATTCAGCAGCTGTTTGGTTAGCATTCTCCCTTCATCAGAAAGGAGTAAATGAATTTTGAGAGAAAACTTGCATGCAGCATAAAAACAAACAGCAAAAGTTTCTACGGATATGAAAATACTGGAAAATCTCAGCAAGTCTGACCACATCTGTGGGGAGAGGACAGAACTATTGTTGAGAGTCTGGGTGACCCTTCAACCAGACTCAAAGCCATATTAATACTATGTTTACCAAGAGCAACTCAGAAGCTAGGAATCCTGTGGTGAGTAACTACCATCTGACTCCCAGCAAGGGGGTTGGGAGGCCAGTTTAGAGAGGCTGCTGCATGGGGAAGGACCAAAAAATGGCTTCCCAAAGGCCTCAATAGGCCTAAGGGCAAGCAAGCTGCCTGACATATTCCCTACCCACCATAATATGGGAGATGGGTCAAGAGCCCAGCACATCCATGCAAAAGATAAGGCTGAAATATTCGCAGCAACCTTCAGCCAGAAGTACCAAATGGATGATCCATCTCAGCCTCCTCCAGTGGTCCCAAGCACCTCAGTCGCCAGCCAATTCGACTCACTCCACTTGATATCAAGAAACGGCTGGAGGCATTGTATACTGCAAAGGCAATGGGTGCTGATAACATTCCGGCAATAGTAGTGAAGACTTGTGCTCCAGAACTTGCTGCTCCCCTCGCCAAGCTGTTTCAATTCAGTTATAACACCGGCATCTACCCAACAGTGTGGAAAATTGCTCAGTTATGTCCTATAAGCAAAAAGCAGGACAAAACCAACACAGCCAATTACTGCCCAATCAGTCTACTCTTGATCATCAGTAAAATGATGGAAGGGGTCATCAACAGTGCTATCAAGCAGCACCTGCTCAGCAATAACCTGTTCAGTGACACCCAGTTTGCATTTCGTCAGGGTCACTCAGCTCCTGACCCCATTACAGCCTTGGTTCAAACATGGACAAAAGAGCTGAATTCCAGAGATGAGGTGAGAGTGAAGCCCTTGACATCAAGGCTGCATTCGACCAGGTGTGGCATCAAGAAGCCCTAGCGAAACTAGAATCAATGGGTATCGGAGGCAAATTCTCTGCGGGTTGGAGTCATAAAGTTAAAAGTTTATTTATTAGTCACAAATGAGGCTTACATTAACACTGCAATGAAGTTACTGTGTAATTCCCCTAGTTACCACACTCCTGTTCGGGTCAATGCACCTAACTAGCATGTCTTTCAGACTGTGGGGGGAAAACAGGAGTACCCAGAGGAAACCCACACAGATACGGGAAAAATGTGCAAACTCCACACAGACAATGACCCAAGCCAGGAATCAGATCCAGGTCCCTGGTGCTGTGAGGCAACAGTGCTAACCACTGTGCCGCTTACGAAAAAGTTTCGTACTAAGTACTAATTTAGTTTAGTTTAATACCAAGAATGATAACTTTACTAAAGTTTACCAAGAAGACACTTGTGGTTGAGGAGGGTCAGTCATCTCAGCTCCAGGACATCTCTGCAGGAGTCCCTTAGGGTAGTGTCCGAGGCCAAACAATCTTCAGCTGCTTCATCAATGACCTTCCCTCCATCACAAGGTCAGAAGTGGGGATGTTCACCAATGATTGCGCAATGTTCAGCATCATTCATGACTCCTCAGATACTGAAGAGGTCCATGTTCAAATGCAACAAGATCTGGACAATATGCAAGCTTGGGCTGACAAATGGCCAGTAACATTTGTGCCACACAAATGCCTGGCAATGACCATCACCAATAAGAGAGACTCTAACCACTGCCCCTTGACATTCAATTGTGTAACCATCACTGAATCCCCCACTGTCAATATCCTTGGGGTTACCATTGACTAGAAACTCAACTGGATTCACCACATAAACACAGTGGCTACAAGAATTGCTAGGAATACTGCAGCAACCAACTTACCTCCTGATTCCCCAAAGCCTATCCAACATCAACAACGCACAAGTCAGTAGTGTGATGAAAAACACCCCACTTGCCTGGATGAGTGCAGCTCCAACAACATTCAAGATGCTTAAAACCATCCAGGACAATCCCTCCATCACCGACGCTCAGTAGCAGCAGTGGGTACTATCTACAAGATACACTGCGTAAATTTACCAAAGATCCTTAAACAGCACCTTCCAAACCCATGGTCACTTCCATCCAGGACAAGGCAGCAGATACATTGCAACACCACCATCTGCAAGTTCACCTCCAAGTCACTCACCAACCTGACTTGGAAATATATTGCCAGTCGCTGGGTCAAAATCCTGGAATTCCCCCCCTAACGTCATTATGGGTCAATCCACAGAATATGGACTGCAGCGATTCATGAAGGCCACTCACCACCAACTTCTCAAGGGCAATAAAATGCTGACCACCCAGCGATGCCCATGTCCTACAAATGAATAATAATAAAAAAGGAGTAGAGGCAAAAGTGGTGGGAAGGCCACTGCTTTATTTTGTGAGCCTCCTGCCTTCAGATTTGCTGGTAGGGCAGTAAACTGCAGCCCCTGAACACAGTGATGCAAAATGATGCTCAAGGCTACATTCAGACTAGCAAAACACAACTGGACTTGAGGAAAGGCAGAAGCAAATGACAAATTGTTAAGAAGCATGTGAATATAATTATTACAGTGAAAAGATTTGGAGATGTACAGCCTTAAAAAACAGTTGTCGTAATGACCAGTCGTACACAAAAAAGACAGAATTCAAGGTATACAGGAAAACGTGCCAAAACCAGTCATCACCTGGACTGAGAAAGAATGGACAAGACCATAAGACATAGGAGTCTCTCGGCCCATCAAGTCTGCTTCACCGTTCAATCATGGCTGATATTTTTTTCATCCCCATCCTCCTGCCTTTTCCCCATAACCGCTGATCCTCTTATTAATCAAGAGCCTACTGCTGTCTTAAAGACACTCAATGACTTGGCCTCTACAGCTGCCTGTGGCAAAGTTCCACAGGTTCACTACTTTGGCTGAAGAAATTCCTCCTCATCTGTTTTAAAGGACCGTCCCTTTAGCCTGAGGTTGTGTCCTCTGATTCTAGCTTTTCCTACTATTGGAAACATCCTCTCCACATCCACTCTATCCAGGCCTGTAAGTTTCAATAAGATCCCCCTCATCCTTCTAAACTTCAATGAGTCCTTAACTGTTTGTCATACAACAAGTTCTTCATTCTTGTGAACCTCCTCTGGACCTTTTCTAAGGATCCTTCCTTAGTTATGGGGCCCAAAACTGCTCACAATACTCCAAATGGGGTCTGACTAGGGCCTTATACAGCCTCAGAAGTACATCCCTGCTCTTATATTCTAGCGCTCTCAACATGAATGCTGACATTACATTTGCCTTCCTAATTGCCAACTGAACCTGCACATTAACCTTAAGAGAATCTTGAACAAAGGCTCCCAAATCCTTTTGTGTTTCTGATTTCTGTCTGTGCCTCCATTCCTCCTTCCAAAGTGCATAACCTCATTCAAATCTGTCCTTACATTGCATTTTTCACATAGGTCTCCCAAGTCACAGTCAGTAAATTACTTTTGAAGTGTAGTCACAGATATAATACAGGAAAATAGCATTGTTGATTTATACAGAAAAAGATCTCACAAGTAGAAAATTAGATCAATGACCATTTAATCAGCTTGATTGGTATTGGTTGAGGCCAAGAAGGGTGTGGGCAACTTTTACATTTATCTGTGAGGCAGATGGGGATTCAGTTTAATTAAAACTTTTTGAATGACATAATGTAACAAAGCAGAATTCTCTTATCAGTGTCCCACTCTGTGCTTCACTCTTGCGCTGGACCTATTGCTGTGAACAACAGGGCCAAATTGTGTCTCAGGTCAGAGACTGATCCTCTTTGTAACTCTGAGTAGATGTAAGCTATTATTGACATGAAGTCGTTTTCAGCATGTGTCAACATCTTCAGCGAAGGAAGATTGAAGTAATGAAAAATGCAGAAAAGGCAGAAGCTTTTTTGTCTTGCATTCATCAGGACAATCACAAAGCAGTCGCAGGATAATGTGTGCAAGGCATTTTCGACAAAGTAACATAAATTGTCACCTTGCATTAAAAAATTCAAAAAACACAGTTTCACAACTCTCAGCAAAATGATACTCAATGAGAAATGGTAAACTGAATTAGCATAATCATGCCCACCAACACGGAACTCAGAGAAGCTGGAAAGAAAAATGGGTGCAAGCTAGAATCTGGCTTGCTAAAAATACCTTCAGAAAATGGTACAAGTTATACGTAAAATGGGATGCAGTATGCAGGAAATGCATTAACCTCCTGGCTTTCTTTAGATATTTGTTTTCAACGACTGTAAAATACCACAAGTTAAAAAACAATAATTGTAATTCCTTGAGCAGTTTTAAAATTAACTTTTTCTAAATAAAGGCTTAAACTTACAGTGCTGCACAAACCCGAATTCTATAAATAAAAATCTGAGAACTGGTTGGACCCATTATAGTTCAAGGCCTCTCATCATTAACTTTACCAGCAGGGGAAATGTTACAACTATCTTTAAAAAAGACTCATAAATTAGAATTCCTTCCGGTGTTCTTTGCAGATAGAAAGAACATATACACACATTATGCCTGTTTCAGCTTAACAAAGTAAGTGATAGCCATTCGCTGGTTAATTCTTCACAGCAAAGCTTTTACTAATCATAGTCCAGAAACCTGGTTTAAATTTTCAAGCAATGCTTGGCAGTTAACTGTCAATCATTATTAACAGGTGCAATCTCCATGACAATGCCTTTACCAGAGTCCACTTGTCAACCAACTAGTTGTTATTTCTCCTAACATTTGGTATTCTTGTGGTTGTCCTGATGAAATCAAGACAAAAAACTTCAACAAAACATGATTTTTCAGCAAATTTCAAAATCAGAATTCTTGAACATTAACCAGTTATTGCTGCTGGATAGATATAAACGTGTTATATAACATATACAAATCATGATCAACCAGTTCAGGCTTAGCTATTCAACCCATAGCTGTATACTATGGCATCACAGATGAAGAACAACTTAATCTGAAGAACAACTTCAACAACTGCAAGGTGAGAGTTTACATCCAAAAAATGTGCTGGTTAGCTGCATTGGCCATGCTAAATTCTCCCTCTGTGTACCCGAACAGGCGACTAGGGTATTTTCGCAGTAACTTCATTGCAGTGTTAATGTAAGCCTACTTGTGACACTAATAAATAAACCAACTTTAAAAAACAAACTATTTCTGAAACATGATTAAGAACGGAAATCAGAACCTTTAGGAGGGATGTGAATAATGTTGAAGGAGGAACGGTGTTTGAAAGATAGAATTACCATAACTTCACCCTTTCTTGGAGGCAATCATGCAATCAGAATGAGTCAAAATTATGATGAAGAATGAAGTAAGTGAAGACATCAAACAGAGCTAGTGCTGATCGAAAACAATGTTTTATGCAATTGATTACATAGTATTGCATTACATAATATTTACAGAACAGTAATGGGCCATTCAATCCAACAGGTCAAAATTGTTTTCCATATACACACAAGCCTCCTTCAACATTATTCACATTTTTCACAATATAGAGACCAGACCTTTAACACTTCTCTAATTGTGGTCTAACCAAGGTTCAATACAACCTTAATACAACTCTGCTTTTCATTTCTATGCCTACAAAAGAACCCTAGTGTTATGTATGCTTTTATTAATGATCTTATTAATCTGTGTCGTTGCATTTAGTAATTTGTGTACTTGTACCCCAGATCCCTGTGTACCTCTATCCCAATTTGATACACATTTTCCAAGGAATATTTTACATCCTTACTCTTCCTACCTAATGTTTATGAATGTCCTTTTGTTTCATTTATTAGTATCACAAGTAGGTTTACATTAACACTGTATTGAAGTTACTGTGAAAATCCTCCAGTTGCCACACTCCAGCGCCTGTTCGGGTACTTATTCTTCAGTATTCCTGTACTTGGACTACACTGGCAAATTCAGTGTTGGATGTAAAATTTGAAATTATATATCCAGTTCCTGAATCAAAGTGATCCAGCACTGATTGTTGTGGACCACCATATTCCAACTTTTGATATAAATATTAAATGTGGGGATGGTTCAATGAAAAATGAGAAGTGTGAAAACAGAGAGAAAAAAAATCAACGGAAACAGTACAGCGGAAGACTAGAGAATCATGGCTTAACATGCAGCACTAATTTCAATGTGATAAAGCCAACAACAGAAAAGTAAGAACTGAACTTCCTGTAGGAGGCAGCCTTACAGAATATACAAAATGAAGTTAGATGGCATTTCTAAATGGTCTCTGTATCTAATTAATACTAAGATTATGAGAGTCACAAGCCAAACAGGTGCAAAAATGATCACAACTTTTATTTCCAAATAAGGTAAAAAGCAGCACATTTGTGATCATGTGTAGTCTAAATAGATGGTTTCAAATAAAGCTCATTTGTTTATCACAGTTTGGATTTGCAACATACCTTGCTCAATGGGTTAGTTGCATGCTTTTACAAAATGCACATTGGAGTTAAAGCATTGCTTTATAGATCACCATCCATAAACATAACCACCAAAAACCAGTGGAAAACCACTATTGAAACACAAACACTGAGTTAAAATTTTGGCAATTGCTTTGGGAATGCTGGGAAGAGAGTCTGGCAACATTTGCATCCATGCAATTGACATTCTTATGAAGTTAAAAGGAAACCAAAATAAGGCACAATATTTGAAACATTTGGCAGTTTTAAGTTCTGTTACAATGATGGATATCATCCACTGATGGTTTTCTATCTTTGGACACAGATTTTTTATAGTTTTGTGCTGACTGAGTATTTGATACTTATCAGGCCAATCATAAATTATATTAATTTGACCAGCATACTGTGGATAAACAAAACAGTCAGATGGCCATCAATTTAATCCTTCCAACGCCAATGAAAAGTGAGATCCATTTATGTTTTTGTCTAAAGATGATTTGAGTTATATACAAGATCTCCTTTGCTCTCATTGTAACTGCTGAAAATTGTGTGTCTTCTTAAAAGTGTTGCTCCTCAATTTTCTCTCTGGCATTCTGACATAAAAGCACTGATTCTTTTGCTGCGATATGCTCCCACTGATGGAAGTAATTTGCCTTTAGAATTAACATGATTCATCTGAAAGCCTTATTAGGGTGTGTCAGCAAACTATCTAACCACAGAGGACGTCATAGCTGAGTCTGGCTGACCTTGCTCTCACCAGACATCCAAACACCGGGAGGGTGCCCAGTACTAGGAGTCTGGTCAATTGTCCCCTTACTAACTCACTGCCAATTATTGCTGCCCTACTGTCAGTTAGGATCAGTTAGCGCAGCTCAGAGCAGGCACAGATCCTGCAGCCTTCTTTGTATATAGCCCTCACAGACTAGATTTTCCCCTCTGAACCATCAGTGTCATCTAGGCTGTGCTTTTTAACAATGCAAGGAGCTGGAGAATTTTGATGCTTTCTGATCTTGTGGTGAGCATATGTGCATGTTCCATGGCAGTGAGGTTGGGTACATGTGTCCACCTTGCAGTATCAATATGCCCTATTAGATATATGGAAACCAACCACAATCCTACGCGTGTGGAAGAAGGGCACACCTTTGCTTTTGAACAGAAGAAATATCTATTAACAGAAGCTCCTTGAACTATAGATTTGCCAAATATAATAACTTAATGATTGACTACATACAGTATTGTATTTTTCTATAACTAAACAAAAATAACTTTTTTAAAAAAGGAGGGGCATTTGTCCTGACTTTTGTCTCAAGCACTGTACAATAAATTCAAAGCTTACGGAACTACACTGCGTGAATCAAAAACAGAAAAATGCTGGAAAATCTCAGCAGGTCTGACAGCATCTGTGGACAGAGCGTAGAGCCAACATTTTGAGTCTAGGTGACCCTTCGTCAAGGTAATCTTGTTGCCTGACCCATCTCTTTGCCGTGCAGGATACAGGAGTCAGTCTTAAGTGCTAAAAGGACCCAGGAAACTCAAGGAACATTTCCAGAGCCGTTGTTTTGTCTTTAGTAAATACAACTGAAAACTTCAAATTTGAAAATAGATGTTCAGAAATTATTTTAAAAATATACCTACATATTTTCTTTTGCTATCAATACCTATTGCAGAGCTACAATTTGTTCAAGTTATTTCTAAGGCCTTGAATTCAAAATGGGTGGCAATTTCAGCAAGAGATAAAAAGCTAATATTACAGTGTGGGAAACCATGTCTCATGGGATCAGAGGCATGTACAATATCTTATCTATTAACTGTGTATGGACCCAAGCCAGTCAGATAAGTGGTTTCCTAAATCAGGACTACACCCCATTTACAAAGCATAATTTCAAAGAAAAACAAGACATCATGCCACTAAACTCCAGACAGTTCTTCCTTTCAGTTCATTCAACTGATAAGTTTGTTTTGCATTATTCAGATTTAGCAAAGTTCACTCTTCTGCATTTCGTACTTTATTGAAGCTCAGACAAGGTCACGTGGAAGTAAATCTGTACAACCATGTGATAAGAAGTGATGAAATACTTTCTTAGACAGCAGGAAACGTAGTACCTGATGAAAAATTGGTGTCAAGAGTGGATAAGAACCACTCAGCTGCCTTTACACAGGAAAACTGAGGATTTACTCATTTGACCCAATTCAACAAGTCTGCCTCAATTTCAGAAAATATGTTACTGTTAATTAAACCATGTCTTGCTGAGCTCTCTGATGGCTCAGTGGATAATGACATTGCGTGGCATGGTACTGATCCGTACAGATCCATTCAGTTCGGTCCTTGCTTCAATCCTTCATCTGTACTGTCTCAGCTGATTTCAACTCAGGGTAACAGTGGGAAAGCAATCAGCCAAAAAGCTCTTGCTGACAAGGAAATGTTCAAGCTTGGGCAGTGGTGCAAAGAGGATTAGGCTCTGATGCCATCATGGTCAAAGAAAACTCACTCATTGTCTGGACCTAGCAAAGAAGGATGGTCATAAGGGCACTTGAGGAGCTTCAGTCTAGTACGAGGCATAGTTTAATCAGGGGAGTGGAAAATTCACCTTCTGCACATTTATACCTGGTAGTAATTAGCATCTACTCTAAACCCAAGCAGTCACTTGCAAAGAAGGGAGTCATGCCCAGAATATGTACCTTCAGAAGGTGGGGTGGGGCAGCCCGGCAAAGCTGTGGTGTTGGTGGGAGGGACTCAAAAGACATACTCAATCTTAAGAGTAATGCCCCCAAATCACAAATTTCAGAGCACAATCTTTAATTTACATCTTACCGCTACTAGAATTCAGGATAGGGATTGATGTTCATTACTGCAAGTGTTGCATGTTGCAGCTATTGTCTCAGAGCAAGGAACCTCCTTATTTATTCTGTTTTCTTACGATTGTGCAGAATAAAACAAATAGAATCTAAATTGCATTTTCAAAAATGACCTCCTGTGTATTCTCTGCATTCCAGTATAAATCACTGACGATTGAAGTGAAATTAAGATCATAAATTCTCAGAAAGTAAGGAAATTAAAACTATGAATTTTCTTAAACATTGGACAATCTGACATGATCCTTTCTCAACTTGCTACATAGATAAAACATTGCAATGAGTCATGAGGAGCCATTACATTGTTGATCCATGGATTGACGCACAATTCTATTACAGCACAGCAAGTTGTTCTATTCAAAAAATGTGTTTGCATTCAAAGCAGTTTATAAATAAAGTTTTCCAAAATAGGATAGTACCTAGACTTGCAAATACCAACACAGTACAATACATTGTACAGTACTAAAAAGAGCCCACACAAAAGGCTAGAATTGCATTTCTTTTTATTGTTCATTTGTGCCCACTCAGGCAACGTTCATATTCTTGTCTCACATCCTGGAGTCTGCTAGCTTATCAGATGAAACTGAAGTGCCATTTCACATGACTGATTAAGTATGTCGATCAGTTAAAAGAGGATTCCAATACCCGTTTTGCTATTTAACCCTTCCTTGCCACACCCTATCACAAACCTCCCCTGTTGTTCTTTCCTACCATTCTCCACCCCATCCCACAACATCCCTAACTTTATCCAGTTCAGATGAAAGATCTTTGACTTCAAACATCTCAATTTCTTTCTCTGTAAACAGTTGCTGCCTGTGTGCAAGAAACGATTTTCTTTCTGATCCAGATTTCCAGCACTGCAGTACATGCATTTTTTTGTTGGCACCACATTTTTATTTCATGATGTTAGCCTCCTCCCAACATGGTTTGGAGGGGGGGAGGGTGGTAAATGTGTTATTGTTTTCCCCTTAACGGGTGAACAAGAATTATTACATTGTGAATGAGGGCAAAAGTGAGCCTCAAACTAAGTATGCAATTTCTGTTGAGGTTGAGGGAAGTAAAGACAAAGAAGAGTAATTTCAAAAATGCCCCTATTTGGGCAGATAAATCCTTTTGAAGCCTCTTTGAAGAGCTGGATACAATACAATAGAACACTTCGGCATTACCTTCAGGCTAACAGAGTAGAGCAGCAGGGGAAGAGTAAGGCCATCCGCTGCAGTGTGTGGAGGGACTCAGGCTTACAATTTGACCCATCAGCCTCACAGCCGCAGGTATTCCTGACTCACGTGAGATTGCTGAACTGGTAAATTTACATGTCTATCTGAAAGCATCAGTCATATTGCAGAGATTTAAGTTTAATTCAAGTGGGTGACCCCCCAAAAAACTACTGCAACTTATAACACCAAGTTGAAGCAATTCTCAGGGCACTGAATCTTTGTACCACTTGAATGATATGCTATGGGACAGATTAGTCTGCAGGACAAATAATGAGGCTATTCAACAGAAGTTACTAGCAGAGGCAGATATAAAATTTAAGCAAGCATTGGAGATACCTCTGGCAATGAAAAGAGCTGAAGAGTGCATGATAGTTACAAAGTGTGCAAAATAGCACTATTCACCAGTTAAGGCGGTAATCTGCAGTCAGCAGTGGCACCAAAAAAGATGTAGTCGTAATACAGGAAGCAAATTCAGCCACAAATAAAACAAGATTTAGAAGAGGAAATCAATCTACAAAGATTGAAGCAGACTGTTACCATTGAGGGTAACAACTCTCCTGAATCCTGCAGATATAAAAGGGCTGAGTGTTCTTTCTGTCACAGGGAAGGCTATTTAAGGCATTAGTGCAAAAGCAAGTCGAGTTTACCCAGTAGCCAATTAAGTAGAGCATCACAAGTATATGTGGAAGAAGCTAGCACCAATGATTTAGATTGGATTTGATTTTTTGTCACATGTATTAGTGTACAGTGAGAAGTATTGTTTCTTGCACACTATACAGACAAAGCAAACCATTCATAGAGGAGAGGGTGCAGAATGTAGTGTTATAGTCATAGCTAGAATGTAGCAAAATATCAATTTAATATGAAGCAGGTCCATTTAAAAGTCTGATGACAGCTGCAAAGAATGTTGAAGATCTCGATCTTTTCTACTTCATCCCCGTTGATGTGAACAGGGGCATGTCCTCCCCTGCACTTCTTGAAGTTGATGACTATCTCCTTCATTTTGTTGATACCGAGGGAGAGATTATTGTCGTCACACCAATTCACCAGATTCTCAGGGCGGGATTTTCTGGCTGTACTCGCCCCAAGACCAGAAAATTCCATCCTCTATCTCTTTTCTGTACTCCATCTCATCATTGTTTGAGATCCGACCCACTATGATCAGCAAACTTGAAAATATATGTTCATTCCATGTTTAATGTGGAAATGGGCAAAATAGCCCCGATTACTATACTGCTCCTGGTAAATGGAAAGTGTCTTAAAATGGAAGTAGACACAGGACATCTGGTACTGTGATAGGTCAACATACATTTCAACACTTGAGAAATTGAATTTAAAGAGTACTGCAGTAACATTAACAACTTACACAGGAGAAGCCATAAAAATAATGGACACAACAATACCACCCATATGCTATGGAGCAGATTACTATGCAAAGTTAAAGGACGTGTGATTGCAAGTGGTGTCTTGAGATGGATAGAAAGCTGGTTAGCAGACAAGAAGCAAAGAGTTGGATTAAATGGGTCTTTTTCCGATTGGTAGGCAGTGAATAGTGAGGTACCACAGGGATCTGTGCTAGGACTCCAACTGATCACATCCATTCCCAGTTGCAGAATAGTTCTTAGTACCAAGTTCCACCTCAGTTATTCCCCTCATTTCTTAAACAATATCTCCTCATTCGTCCCATGCTACCCTTCCCATGTTTCATTCCAAATCCTATTCATCTACTGCAGCTATGTCACATGACATTTATTTTGCCAATATATCGTCCCTCAACAACAAAAATAATTACATTTATCTAATGCCTTTGACACAGCTGAAGGTCGCAAACCATGACACTGCAACTTTATCAAATAAAATTTGACACTGAGCAACCATATAAAGTGACCAGGTCACTTGACTAAATGTTTGGTCAAACAGGTAGGTTTTAAGAAATGTCTTAAAAGAGGAGTGAGAGATGAGGAGGGTTAAAAGAAAGGATTTCAGACCTTATGGCCTACAAAACTGAAGGCAGCAGCAGCCTCCAATGTGAAGCAATTAAAATTGATTAGGCCACGCAGCCAAGACTGGAGAAATGCAGAGATTTCAGGGGTTTGTAGGACTGGAGAGAATTACAGAGATATGGAGAGGAGAGACCATGGAGAGCTGTGAAAGAAAGAATGGGAAATTTAAAATTGAGGTGTTGCTTAACCAGGAACCAATAGGTCAGTGCACACAGGGCTGACAGATGAACAGGATTTAGTGGGAGTAAGGATACAGGTAGTAGGATTTTGGATGATGTAAAGTTTATGCAGTGCGCAAAGTGTGAGGCTGGCCTGGACAGCATTGAAATGGGCAGGTCTAGAGGTAACAAAAGTATCAATGAGGGTTGAGCAGAGGTAGGTGATGTTATGAAGCCTCTTATACACCTATGACTGTGTGGCCAAATTCCCCTCCAATTCCATTTTCAAGTTTGCTGACGACACCATCATAGTGGATCGGATCTCAAACAATGACAAGACAGAGCATAGAAATGAGGCAAATAATCCAGTGAGCTGTTGTGGTAACAATAATCTCTCTCTCAATGTCACCAAAACGAAGGAGATTGTCATTGACTTCAGGAAGCATAAAGGAGAACGTGCCCCTGTCTTCATCAACAGGGACGAAGTAGAAAGGATCGAGAGTTTCAGTTTTTGGGGGTGTCTAGATCACAAACAATCTGTCCTGGACCCCCATGTTGACACTATAGTTAAGAAAGCCCACCAATACCTCTACTTTCTCAGAAGACTAAGGAAATTTGGCATGTCAGCTACGACACTCGCCAACTTTTACAGATGCACCATAGGAAGTATTCTTTCTGGTTGTATCACAGCTTGGTTTGGCTCCTGCTCTGCCCAAGACTGTGAGGAACTACAATAGGTCGTGAATGTAGCCCAATCTATCATGCAAACAGCCTCCCATCCATTGACTCTGTCTACACTTCCCGCTGCCTTGGCAAAGCAGCAAACATAATTAAGGACACCACGCACCCAAGACATTCTCTCTTCCACCTTCTTCTTTCAGGAAAAAGATACAAAAGTCTGAGGTCACATACCAACCGACTCAAGAACAGCTTTTTCCCTGCTGCTGTCAGACTTTTGAATGGACTTACCTTGCATTAAGTTGATCCTTCTCTACATCCTAGCTATGACTGTAACACTACATTCTGCACTCTCTCCTTTCCTTCTCTATGAACAATATGTTTTGTCTGTTTGGCACAAGAAACAATACTACAGTGACAATAAATCAAATCAAATCAAAAATGAAGGTTTAAACAGGTAGTCTTAATGATGGACTAGACAAGCATACAAACCTATGAATTACAAACAAGAGTCAGCCACTTCGCCTCTGAAGCCTGCTTTTCCAGAAGTGAGATCATGGCTGGTCTGATTGTGGTTGCAACTCCAACTTCCCACTGATCTTGCTAATTAAGAATCTGTGTCTTAAAATTATTTAATGACCCTGCCTCCACAGGTCTCTGGGGAAAAGAGTTCCAAAGACTTATGATCTGGTTCTTGTATGTTTCAATAAGATCGCTTCTCATTCATCTAAATTCCAACTGATACAGGCCCAGACTGTCCAACATTTCCTTATAGGAAAGCCTCCCCTCATTCCAGGAATCAGTCCAGCAGTCTAGTGAATTTTCTCTGAACTGTTCCTCATGTGTTTATATCCTTTCTTAAATTAAGGAACCAAAACTGTACCCAGTTCTCCAGATGTGCTCTCATCAACTGCACAATTGTAGCAAATGTCCCTATTATATTCCGTTCCCCTCACAATAAATGACAATATTAAATTTGCTCTCCTAGTCACTGGCTGCGCCTACATGCTAACTTATTGTAATGTACCAGATAACTCAGGATCTCTTGATATCTCAGAGTTCTGCAATCTCTCTCCATTTAAGCTGCCTTTCTATTCTTCCTGCTAAAGTGGACAACCTCAGATTTTCTCTTATTACACTCCCATTTATTACTCACTCACTTAACTGATCTGCATCCCTGATGTCCTTTTCACAACTTACTACCTATCTTTGTATCAAAAGCAAATATTGCAACCATGTATGCGTTCCTTTAATCATCATTAACTTAAATTGTAAATAGTTGAGGCCCCAGCATGGATCCCTGTGGCACTCCACTCATTCCAACTCGCCAACCCAAAAAGCGATCTATATATCACCATATTTTGTTCCTGAGAGTTAATATTTATGCTAACATGTTACCACCTACACCATGAGCTCTTACCATGTGTAGTAAACATTGTAATAGCAGCTTGTCAAATGCCTTCTGGAAATCTAACCACAGCACATCCACATTGCTTGTTACTTCCTCAAAGAACTCCAATAAATTAGCCAAAAAAGCTTATTGGCTGGAATTTTCCGGCCTTTCACACTAGAGGGATCTTCCAGTTCTACCGATGGTGCACCCCTGCCGTGGGTGAAGGATGCATTCAGTGGAAAACCCCATGGGCAGGAAACAGAAAATCCTGCCCATTGTCTTGCTCTCTAAAATATTCCAAAATTCCCTAGATTTGGGGGCAGTTCCATTAGATTGGAAAATAGCATGTGTAACTTCTTTATGCAAAAGGAGGGAGACAGAAAATAGGAAATACAGGCTAGTTAGCTTAATGTTGGTCACAGCGATAACGTTAGAAGCTATTATGAAAGATGTTATCGCAGGGCATTGGATTAAAAAAAAAAATCAGGCACAGTCAACAGTTTTGTGAAAGGCAAATCATGCTTAACCAATTTATTGGAGTTCTTTGAAGAAATAATAAGTGCTGTGGATCATGGGGAATGGGTGGATATATTGAAATTTCCAAAAGGTTTTCCATAAGATGCCACATCAAACGTTATTGCAAAAAATAAAAGCTCATGCTGTAGTGGTAACATAATGGACAGAAGACTGACTAACCAAAAGGAAATTGAGAGTAGGCATAAATGGGTCATTTTTCTGATAGGTAAGATGGTATGCCACAGGGATCAGAGTTGGTGCTTCAACTTTTTATAATTTATATGCATGACTTGAATGAAGAGACTGAAGGTTTGGTTGCTAAACTTGCGGATGCCAAACAGATAAGTAGGAAAGGAAAGAAGACATAAGGAGGCTAATAAAAGGATATAGATAGCTTATGTGAGGGGGCAAATATCTGGAAAATGGAGCATAATGGGGAGAAATGTGATTTGACAGGAAGATTAAAAAAGTGTATAATCTAAATGGTGAGAGAATGTAACCTTTAAATGCAGAGATTTCTTTGAAACTCCTCTTCCTGAAAAGGTGGTGGAGCAGAGACTTTGAATATTTTTAAGGCATAGGTGAATCAATTCATGGTAAGCAAGGGGAAGATAAAATCATAGAATCCCTACATTGCAGAAAGTGGACATTTGGCCCATCGAGGCTGCACCAATCACAATCCCACCAAGGCCTTATCCTTATATCCCTACATATTTACCCACTAATCCCTCTATCCTATGCATCCCAGGACACTAAAGGACAATTTAGAAGGCCAATCAACCCAGCCTGTCGAAGGGGCAAACCCCGAAAGCTTGTGAGTTTACTATCAAATAAATTGGTTGGACTTAAACCTGGTGTTGTCAGACTTCTTACTGTGTTTACCCCAGTCCAACGCCAGCATCTCTACATCGTGACTGCGGGAGGAAACCAGAGCACCCGGAGGAATCCCACGTAGACACAGAGAGAATGTGCAAACTCCATGCAGACAGTGATCCAAGCTGGGATTCGAACACAGGTCTCTGAAGCTGTAAAGCAGCAGTGCTAACCACTGTGCTACCGTGCCGCCCATAGGTTATCAAAAGTAGGTATAATGCAGATTTGAGGTTAGTATCAGATCAGCTGTGATCTTATTAAATGGCGGAGCAGGCTTGAGGGGCTGTATGGCCTACTCCTGCTTCTCATCTGCTTGAAGATTCTTTCCAATCTCAACTACTGTTTGAGACTGATTTCAGTCAAATTCTATAATGATGTACTCCCAGTTCAAATGAAGTAAACTGCTTACACCTACATAATAACATTATTTGCATTCTAAACATCTCGACCATATCACTCAATCTGTTCACTAATAAAAATTTCAGTAACTGAATCTCTTCATGCGTTAGATCTCCAAATACTGATAACATTTTTATTGCTCATCTTTAACCTGATATGAATGCACAAATGTCTTTGAAGGCAGGACATACATACAGCATACACAGTATTGCAAACATGGCCTTGCCAGCAACATATGCAAGTTTAAAACGTTATATACACAGCCATAAAGTGCAAAGTGTTGCTTCAGCATTTTTAGAGGTTTGTGTCAATCTCTTCTTATGTAAATCTTGCTTTATGCTGTAAATTAAAGACCTCAGTTTTAAGATGCCTTGAAGGGATAACATTTTACATGGAATAATGAGGTATTTGTTGATGTGAAGCTGTCTATTGTTGAGTAGCTCACACATTCTTTGTGCAGTCATGTGGATTACAATCTCAAATATTTTCAGGACCTTGCATCTGAACCTCATTAGCACACTCACGCATAGATTGCTGCTCTCCCAGGCCACCTTGGAAAGCAAATGCGTTTGTCAGCATGTGCACTTTGCAATTGTGCCACAAGGGGAAAGAGAACTTGAACCTGCACACGAGGAATTTTAGGATGTGGTTTGTACTATTAGCAAGAAATTCTTTAGCTAACTCAAGAATGAAGCAGAGCTTTTCAGATTAGCCCATAGATAATACATCTTTTGATAAAAATTGCCCGGACCAAAATGTGTAACTAATTTAAAAAACATCATCCGTGGTACTTTAAAAAAACAGTTCAACTGGATATTTAACTTTAAAAATGCCACCTTTTAAAAACATAGACTGGAATTCTCCAACCTCGTCCACTGCTGGGATTCCCTGATCCCGCTGCAGTGAATGGAGGTTTTGTAGCGGTGGCACATTGGAGAATCCCTGCTATACATACTTGCAAAAAAAATGTTTAATACAAAAAAAGCAAATAGCTTAAGTACTACTGACGCATTTTTTGGAGATCATTGAACAAATGCACAGCATTGCATTCTGCATGAAAATAATTGTTGCATTTGCTGATATACCAGTCTGTGTTTTACTAGTTCAAAGAAACTGACAACATAGTTCCTAATCCCAACAGGAAAACGCAAATCAATGTTTGCTTACCGTACTTGGTTGTTTGCTAGAATAGATCAAGAACTCGCAACTTGAAAATATATAAAAGGTTTCAAAACACCATAAAAAAAATTACTGCAGATGCAGGAATCTGAAACCAAAAGAGAAAATGCTGGAAAATCTCAGAAGGTCTGGCAGCATCTGTAAGGAGAGAGTTGATCTTTGGGTCATTTGGATTCGAAAGATCAGCTCTTTTCTTTCCTTACAGATGCTGCCAGACCTGCCGAGATTTTCCAGCATTTTCTCTTTTGGTTTCAAAACACCCTTTTGGGAAAATCTGAGGCTGTTTCAATTTTCAAAAATTCTACATTTGAGCATAGAGGATAACAAGGATTTTTACTGCTATTACATTTTATTGAAGTTACTTTACAAATGCACATCTTGAACTGTGATACGGGTGGGGGTAGCTATACGGGAGGTTGTTGCCTGAAGAGTGATACAAATTACTCTATCATATAAAAAATGTACATTTGCAAAGCACTCAATACATGAAGTGTCAGAGATCTTTTGAAGAATGAATGATACAAGCAGATGCGATGGAATTACAGTAGACAGGCAGTAAATTGAGACTTTTGATGGCAAAGAGTGGGGGGAGCAGAGTTTGTTTGGAAGAAGATCTCAGAGGCCAAGCATGTTAAACTGTAGATTTAACTGGGAGGAGTACTTCAAGCCAATGGATGAAAGGCAAGGAATCTAAGCAAACTGTGGCTCAGTGGTGGCACTCTCTCCTCTGAGCCACAAGGTTATGGGCAGAAGTATCAATCCACAGGTTTCATATTGTCAATGACCCCTCAGTGCATCACAACTGCATTGTCTGAGGTGCCATCCTTAAACACATTAATCTGAGCCTCAATCCACCCTCTCAGGTAGATGTAAAAGTTCCAACAGCAGATCCATCCAGAAACCTGACCAATATTTACCCCTCAAACAACACCAGGAAAGAACAGATTGTCTGATTTACATCAGAACTTGCTTGGTATAAATTAGTTATGACACATTGTACGTTATGATTTGCATTTATGTAGCACCTTTAATGGTGGCACTATCAAACAAAATTTGACACCAAGCCACCTTAGGAGAAATGACCCAAAAATGGACTAAGAGATAGCTTTTAATGAACATCTTCATTGAGAAGAGAGTAGAGAGGCTAGTAAAGAAATTCCAAAGTACAGGGATAAAGGTATTGGCTTCAAATGGCAACAGGCCAAAACTGGAGGAGTGAAGCGATCTCATAGGATTGCGACAAAATCAGGCAATGTTCCAGAGGGAGAAGTAGGCTCTCTTAGAGATGGAGTGAATTTGCCATCGGGAGATCATCTTGAGGTCAAATACGATACCTGGGTATGACTGATTTAAAACATCAAGGTTTCAAACTGGCTGAGCTGTCAAATAGTGGTGGAGTAATTGGCTAAAAAATTTTCTTATTTTTTTTAAACAGGGTGTGGGCCTCCCTGGCTCAGCCAGCATTTATTGCCCATTTCTTCTGGCCCTTGAGAAGGTGGTAAATGTAGTTTGTGTTGAGAACTGAAAACAATATCCTCAGTCTACCCAATATTTAGCTGGAGCAAATGTCTGCTACAACAGATACTGCACTTTAAAAAGTACATAGCTGGCTGCAGAGCACTTTGGGACCCCAGGTCATGAAAGGCGCAATGCAATTGCACATCTTTCTTCCTGACAGGATTGGGTACATGGTTTGAGAGGATTACTCAAATGAGCTGGATGTAGGAACGAGGGATTTAAAATAAAATAATGATATTGAAACTGTTGCAAAAACAAAGGAAGCTAGCAGAATTTGGTGAATGTGCAGAAAAGGTTTTGTACCATCAGGCTGACTGTTCAGCCAAAGAGATTGATTAGTATAATTATATATTCGTATATAATGTTAACAGATAAAATGTTACAGCATCCACAGTATTCAACTACGTAATAAACTCACATGTGAACTGGCTTTCTCTGTGTCAGTCTTTTTTGTATGTGAGGCATAATACAAAAAAATTGGTGACAAGAATGGAATACATGGCTGAAAGTTCACTAATATGGGCAGCAGAGTGTGGGTGAACAGCACACAGTGGCTCCTGCTGACCTTGTCACTCGGGTGGTGGAGATTTCCACCATCACACAGTCCTAATTCCACAGGATGATTCTGTCACAGATCTCCTGGAACTGGTTTCTCTTGTCATCTTTAATCACCAACTAGACCGGTTTCAAAAGAGTTCATTTAGCCTAAACTGATTTCAGAATTTTTTAAATCAACACTGTATTCTATCTCACCTGCCTCACCTATAGTACATGTGGAGGAGACTCTGTATTAGTGTCATGACCAGCCCCAGTGATGTGTCACTGTTGAGTTTGGAAACAGGACAATATGGCTCAATAAACCATTCAGCTCATTTACTGAAGAGGCATGATGGAGAGTAAGACAACTCTTGAGTGCAAGAAAGCAATTTTGCGAATGGAAATTGGCCCTGACATGCATGATATACTAACAAACCTTCTTGGTCCCTACGAGGGGAAAGGTGCCATTCAAAATAATCATCATTAAGTTGGAGGAACGTTTCACCTTAGTCCCTAGAGATAGTGGAAAGCTACAAATTTGGAGCCGGAAATCAAAGAATAGTAAACCAGTTGACAAAGACATTGTGATAATACATTGCAACTTTGGCATATTCTTAGACCATATGCATTATGTGACGGATTTGTGCGTCGTCTGGTGAATGAAAGAATCCAATTTAAGTTACTGAATCCACAAAATATTGCATTTGAGCTAATATGTAAGATTGCAGTTTCCATGGAGATGGCAAAGAATGCTCAGGAATTTTGTTCTACGCAAATGATTTCTGCCCAGTCAGGAGGCTTCTGCCATGTTGAAGGTGGAAAACTCTGGTCAGAACAGTGTTGGTGATAGTGATTTAATGACTGGCTATCATTATGATGTCTAAAATGTAGCACAAACACGTTGGTACAAAAATGCCAAATGCTTCAAATGCCAAAGGAAAGGCCACATTGCGACTCCTGGCTGAGCGAAAGTCTAATTGGGAAAGAGAACTCATTCCTGTGCTAATAGCAACATCACAAGGGTAGAACCCAGAATTCTGAAGTGAATCCACAGTACTCAAGTGAAGATGAGTTTGGGCTGTACAGCATTAATGCTATTAGCAATCAGTCAAATAATGGAGACTTTTGTACAAAGGATTTTGAAAATCAACAGTACATCAATGTGCACATCAGTACAGCTACAGTTTGCTTATTATGAGCATACAACATACAACAACAAATCTAGAGAAGCACCTCTTACAGAGCACAGTTCAGATGGAAACCTGATCTGATGAAGTGTTAAAAACATGTGGGCAAATGAAATGCAATGTCCAAAATAAGGGCAAATCCCTCATTGCCTCTAGTTGCTGTGTGATGTGTTAACAAACCCAACATTAATGGATAAAGACTGGCTTTACAAGCTGAATTTTGACTGAAAGCATGTTTTCAAAGTTGAGACAGCCAAGAAATTTGGTCCACTATAGTTACAATAACATTTTTGAGGACAGTTACAATGGCATAATCAGTGTAGAAATGCACACCTGAATCTAGCCAGATACAAGACTAGCATGCTGGAGGACTAGGCCAATCCTTCTGCTCTCAAAAACCAGTAAGTAGTCTCATAACACCAGGGTAAAGTCCAACAGGTTTATTTGGTAGCAAGAGCTTTCGGAGCGTTGCCCCTTCATCAGGTGTGTAGGTTCCATGGCAAGTGGTGATAGAACCAACCTACTTGACCTCATCCTCGTCAGTCTGCCTGCTGTAGATATATCTGTCCATGAAAATATTGGCAGGAGTGACCACCATACAGTTATTGTGGAGATTAAGTCTCATCTTCACATTGAGGATACCCTCCAGGTTGTGTGACATTACCACTGTGCTAAATCAAATACTTTTTGAACAGATCCAGCAACTCAAAATTAGATAGCCATGAGGTGCTGTGGGCCATCAGTAGCACAATTGTATGCAATCACAATCTGTAACATCATATCCTGGCACACCCCCCACTCATTTTATGCAAATTGCAGTATTTGCAGATGTATTTCAAGGTTGCCATAATGATTAATCTCTTGTTAATCTGTTAACACAACTTGGTAACAACAATTTGGCCTGATTGCCTTTTTATGAAACATAAACTATGTTGGTTGAAAATTCAAAATTAATGAGGAGTTAAAGGTCAGTAGTTCATAGTATGGCTTTCATGAAAAAAATAGTATGATTGTTAATCCTACACAAAAAATGCGTGGAACATTTTATGTGTTGCATCCAACAAATAGTAACGGCATGGCCGACCAAAATATTTAAACAATAAATTTTTTGTTACTCTAAAAGTAAATTGAAAATTCAGAATTCTGTTAGGCTAACAGGGCAGAATTAGGTGGACTGGTATTGACTATGCAAAACTCAGGCCTTTAAATATGAAGTCAATTTTAAGAATATTTTCACACTATATGCTGCATCAGGGTATCTAATCTATGGCTTGTCCGCCAAATGTAGGTCACAGAAGGAACCCTTGTTCTTCACCACCCCATTACCAGGGACTGTTTCCTCGAGTGTCTGGGAGTATCTTGCTGCCACACAATTTCCTGCCCCACCACACTGGCCATTACATCATTCCCACTGGGCTTGGTGAGGAGTCCAGATTAAAAGAAAACTAAATCAGCAGCTGGTGCTCAACAGTTCAAAGCTCTTACTGGTGCACCGGTGCTTACTTCTGGCTCACTTTGTGTCCCTACATTATACACTGGCATCAAGTTAAATTGGAGCTTAAACATGGCCTATGAGGCTCCACTGCATGAACCAAAGCATCATTTAAGGAGAAAAGATTAGTACAATGAGGCACTGTGCTAGCTCAACCTCTGGTAAATTACACAGTCGTGTTTTGAAGGATCATGGCATCAGATCCAACACTAAACTCAAAAGCCCATAATGCAACAGTTGTCCCCATGCTTCTTTACAGTGCTGAAACTTGGACAACTTATTGTCGGCACATCAAGGCCCTTGAACAACATCTACACAATCTTAGAAGCAGCTTGCAAAAAAGAACAAGAATGAGCATCCTCCAAGACACAGACTTTTGAAGCCATGAGGCCATGATAATCTTACATCAGCTGAGATGGGTGGAACGTGTTGTCAGAATACCCAACTCAAGATTGCCAAAGAGATGTTCTACTCAGAGTTATGCTTGACAGCCTGTTCACATTGGGGCAAAAGGAAACTCTTCAAAGCCTATCTTGAAGCCTCCAGGAAGCAGATGCCCAATCAAAATCACAATGACAACTTATTATTCAAAAATGGTGTCAAGATCCAGAGACGGAACAGCAAGAGAAAGGGAAAGAGAAGGCTTCAGTCTGCCATCAGCCAATGTCTTCACTGTGGGAGATGCTGTACGGCTAAGATAGGGATCACAAACCATCAACAAACCCACTGCTGACACCAACATCCTATTTAACACAGTCATTCACAAGAAAGAATCATTCCTGACATGAGAGATTGCTGCTGCTGGTGAAGAAATATATATTCCACTTTTATACACCAGCACATGTGGAAGCCATATTCTCTGTAAAAGCTGCAATGTGTTGATGTGTAGCTTGTTTTTTTTCTTAAAATCATTCTCCCTATTTAAAAACATAGAAGCAGAAGGTGAGTCACATCTCTTTCCAACAGCAAAATAAGGGTAATTATCATGTCATTACAGTTATATTTACAGTAATGAATACTTAAACCTAGGACCATGCAAGGATCTAATGCAAGTTAAGAACATAAGAACATAAGAAATAGGAGCAGGAGTAGGCCATCCAGCCCTTCGAGCCTGCCCCGCCATTCAATAAGATCATGGCTGATCTGTCGCTGCTCAGTTTAAGGGGCTGTAATGCTATGTGACCAACCCTGGAACCTTCAACCTATTAAATTACATAACAGATATATTTCCTGTTCCTCAGCATTAGGAGTTACGCAGTGTGATTGATAGCATTTTGGACAATTTCCAATGTGAAATATTGCATGCTGTGATATCTACAAGGTAGTTTAACCTCTTTCCTGACATTTATACTGCAGTATTAGCAGGGAATTATTCAGTGGATTATAGAAATCCTATAAAGAGCATATTTTCTGTGTTACTCACACCTCATTAAGTACCATATGGAAAGAAGTTCCCATTGCACATAAACATTCTTTTAGCCAATTATTGAAATGCCTTCCACTGGCACATAATTGAAATCTCCATGCAAACAGAATTTTTATTTTTTTTGTCATTCATCCTCAGGATGTGGGGATCAATGTCACTGGCAAAGCCAGCAGTCAGCACCCATCGACAGATGTCCTTAGGCTTATTATAATGGAGTGGCTTTCTAGGTATCTTCAGGAGTCACTTCGTTATGAGGATTGCCCACTTCCAGCCTCCATTATCTCCTTCACCCACGCCTCAGCTCATCAGCTACTAATGCCCTCAATCATGCCTTTATTAACTCGACTTGACTACTCCAAAGCTCTCTTGGCCAGCCTCACAACTTGCACCCTCCATAAACATGAGCTCATCCATATCCTACTTTGCACCTCATCCTGTTCTCCTATTGCTGCTGAGCTTTCTGACCTACACTGGCCACAAATTTAGAACAACCCGCATTCCATTCTGAGCCCATCCCCATTTCTGTTAACTCCTCCACAGCCTCACGACCCTCAGATATCCCCTAATCTGGTCTCTTGCACATCCTTAATTTTAAATCACTCCATCACTGGCAGCCATGCATTCAGCTCCCTCAGTCTAAGCTCCAGAATTCTGTCCCAAAACCTCTTCACCTCACTCTTCTGTATGCTCCTTAAAACATGCCCCATTCATTCAGCTTTTTAGTTCCTGTCCCAATACTTCCTTATGTAGCTTGGTCAAGTGTCAGGTTTTATTTGACAATGGTCCTGAAAATGATCATACTACATTAAAGGGTGCTGCGTAAATGTAAGTCATTATTGTTGTCAGTTAATTATATTTGTACAGGGCTGGAGTCACATAAATGCTCAATGGGGTAAGGACAACAATTTTTCTTCCTTAATGAGTTGGGGAACCAGCTGGATTTTTGTGACAATCCAACAGATTTACAGACAATAGACCTTCTATGAAACATATAAGATGATTAGAGGTTTAGATAGGGTGGATAGTAATAGCCTTTTTCCTCTGATGGAGAAATCTAGCACGAGGGGGCATGGCTTTAAATTAAGGGGTGGTAGTTATAGGACGGATGTCAGGGGGAGGTTCTTTACCCAGAGGGTGGTGAGGGATTGGAATGCCCTGCCTGCTGCAGTTGTAAATGCGCCTAGTTTGGGGGCGTTTAAGCGATCCGTGGATAGGTTTATGGACGAGAAGGGATTGGTTTAGGTTAGTGGGTCATTGTTTTGTAACTGGTCGGCGCAACATCGTGGGCCGAAGGGCCTGTTCTGCGCTGTAATGTTCTATGTTCTATGTTCTATTTTAAATTAAAATTCTCAAATTCACACCTCCAGATGATGATGTATGTAAGGCAAATCATAGTTCCCTGGTTTACTAGTCAAGTGATATGTTCATTATTGTATCCACAAGTAGAAAATAACGTAATGCCATAAATGTTGCATACAAGTGGATGTCAGTACATTGTATGTAGCACTAGGCATTAAAGCATTAGGTCAAAAATGTTGTTATACTATATTTGAATGCATTTGCACATTGTTTTTTTAATTTATTCATTCACAGGATGAAGGAGTCACTGGCAAGGTCAACATTTATTGTCCATCCCTAATTGTCCTTGAGAAAGTGAGCTGCCTTCTTGAATTGCTACAGTCCACATGCTGTAGGTCAACCCACGGTGCTGTTATGGACGGATTTCCAGGATTTGGACCCAGTGACAGTAAAGGATCAGTGATATAGTTCTAAGTCAGGATGGTGTGTTGCTTACAGGTACTGGTGTTCTGGTAAAGGTCACGGGTTTGGAATGTGCTGTCTGAGAAACCTTGGTGAGTTTCCACAGTTCATCACATAGATAGTACACACTGCTGTTACTTTGTATTCAATGGTAGAGGGAATAAATGTTTAAGGCAGTGGATGGGATGTCAGTCAAGGGGGTTATTTTGTCCTTGAAGGGTAGGATAAACTATGAAGTTGGGCTAGCGCTCGATAAAAAAAAGGATAGTAAGAGTTTTTATAAATAGATAAAAAGGAAGAGGCTGACTAGGGTGAACGTTGGACCCTTAGAGGATGAGAGGGGGGACTTAGTGGTAGGGGATGGGGAAATGGCTGAGGACTTGAATAACTTTTTTGTATCGGTCTTCACGGAGGAGGGCGTGAATAATTTGCTGGGTGTTAGCGATGGAAAGATGGTAGGAGTGGAGGGCCTGAATGACATTATTGTTACTAGAAAGGCAGTGCTCGAAAGACTGGAGGGACTGATTGTGGACAAGTCCCCAGGACCGGATGGAATGCATCCAAGGGTTAAAAAAGAAATGGCGGAGGTGATAGTGGATGCCTTGGTGGTTATTTTCCAAACGTCGCTGGATTCCAGGAAAGTGCTGGAAGATTGGAAAACGGCTAATGTTACGCCGTTGTTTAAGAAGGGTGACAGGCAAAAGGCAGAGAATTATAGGCCGGTTAGTTTAACATCTGTTGTAGGTAAAATGCTAGAATCTGTGATCAAGGAGAAAATAGCGAGGCATCTTGAGGAGAATTGTTTGATAGAGCAGACGCAGCACGGTTTCGTTAAGGGGAAGTCGTGTCTGACAAATTTATTAGAATTCTATGAGGATGTGTCTAGGGTGGTGGATAGAGGAGAGCTGGTGGATGTGGTGTTTCTTGATTTTCAGAAGGCGTTTGATAAGGTGCCGCACAAGAGGTTATTACAGAAGGTCAGGGGGCATGGAGTTGGGGGTAGGGTTTTAGCGTGGATAGGGGATTGGCTGTCAAATAGGAGGCAGAGAGTGGGGGTCAATGGGTGCTATTCAGATTGGCGGTTGGTGACTAGTGGAGTGCCCCAGGGGTTGGTGCTGGGGCCTCAGCTATTTCCCACTTATATAGATGATCTGGAGGAGGGAACCAAATGTATGGTGTCGAAATTTGCTGATGACACCAAGATTGGTGGAACGGCAAATTGTGCGGAGGGTGTGGAGAGTCTGCAGAAGGATCTAGATAGGCTGGGCAAATGGGCCAGGAACTGGCAAATGGAATTTAATGTTGGCAAGTGTGAAGTTGTCCACTTTGGTAGGAATAATGGTAGGAAGGGCTATTACTTACATGGCGAAAAGCTACAGCAGGCAACGGTGCAGAGATACCTCGGGATCCTTGTGCATGAGTCGCAAAAACCCAGCCTGCAGGTGCAGCAGGTGGTCAGGAAGGCGAATGGGATGCTGGCCTTCATAGCGAGGGGGATTGAATACAAAAGTAGGGAGGTCTTGCTGCAACTGTACAGGGCACTGGTGAGGCTGCAGCTGGAATACTGTGTGCAGTTTTGGTCGCCGCACTTACGCAAGGATATTTTGGCCTTGGAGGGAGTGCAGAGGAGGTTTACTAGGCTGATACCAGAGTTGAGGGGGTTGAGCTATGAGGAGAGGCTGAATAAACTAGGCTTGTACTCGTTAGAGTTTAGAAGAATGAGGGAAAATCTCATTGAGACATATAAGATGATGATTGGGATGGATAGGATAGAGGTGGAGAGGCTCTTCCTGCTCAAAGGACAGTAGGACTAGAGGGGCACAGCCTCAAGATAAAGGGGGGGCGGTTTAGAACGGAGTTGAGGAGGAACTTCTTCACTCAAAGGGTGGTGAATCTCTGGAATTCTCTGCCCGTTGAAGTGGTGGAGGCTGCCTCGCTAAATATATTTAAGACGCGGGTTGATAGGTTTTTGATAGGCGAGGGGATTAAGGGTTATGGGGAGAGGGCGGGAAGGTGGAACTGAGACACAACAGATCAGCCATGATCTTATTGAATGGCGGGGCAGGCTCGAAGGGCTAGATGGCCTACTCCTGCTCCTATTTCTTATGTTCTTGAAGGTGTCAAATTTCTTGAGTGTTGTTGGAGCATTGATCCAAGCAAATGGAGAATATTCCATCACACCCCTGACTTGTGCTTTGTCGATGGTGGTTAGGCTTTGGGATTCAGAAAGGAGTTACTTGTCCCAAAATTCCCTGTCTCTGATCTGATCTTGTAGTCACAGTACACATATATTATATATATTTACGGCTGATCCAGTTCAATTTCTAGTCAAATGCAACCCCCAAGATGCTGATAGCAGGGGATCGAGGGATGCTAATGCAATTGAGATGATTAGATTCTCTTGTTGGAGATGGTCATTGCCTGACACTTGTGTGGTTCGAATGTTATTTGCCACTTGTCAGTCCAAGCCTGAATATTGTCTATGTCTTGCTGCATCTAAGCATGGACTGCTTCAGTATGTAAGGAGTCACAAATTAAACTTCACAGTCATTGGCAAACATCCCCACTTCTGACTTTACGATGGAGAGAAGATCATTGATGAAGTCGCTGAGGTTGAGCCTCAGACACTACTCTGAGGAACTCCTGCAGTCATGTCCCGGAACAGAGATGATTCAGCTTCAATCACCGCAACTAGCTTTCTTTGTGCTAGGTAAGACTCCAACCCATAGCATATTCCCCCTGGTTCCTCTTGACTTCAGTGTTGCTATGGCTCCTTGATGTCACACTCAGTCAAATGCTTGATGTCAAGGGTATCGTTCTCACCTCACCTAATTAATTTTAGTTTCTCGAATCCCAATAACCTCTCTGTCAATTGTGCACAAGACACTGGGAGAACTCACAATTTTATTGCCACCTGAACGGGCAAATGGGACCATGGTTTAATGTTTCATCTGATGGATGGCACATTTAATAATATGCTGCATTTGAGTTCCAAGGAGGAATCCAAAAACTTCTGATTGTTACCTAATCACGTAGAACTTGAATATTGCTGAAAAGAGAGACAGGTTGCTAAGGCTTCTCATCTTGCATTCATTCGGACAAACACAAGAATGCCAAATTTCAAACCATCACAATTTAGATTACAGAAGAAAATGATGCTAGTTGGTTGGAAAGTCAACTCTAATTGGCCAAGTCATTGTCATCGAGAAAATAAGAGGGAAACGATAGGCTTCCCAGATTCTGTGGTAATTCAAAACAGGTGCAAGATTGAACTTTCTTCCTGTGTTTATTCACTGGTTAACTAAGTTGGCTGGACGCTGGTTCATGATACAGAGTAACGCCAACTACGCATGTTCATTTCCCAAATCGGCTGAGACTATTCACAAAGATCCCTGCCTTCTCAACTTTGCCCCCCACCTGAGGTATGTTGACCCTCTGGTTAAGTCATCATCAGTCAGTCTTTCTCTCTCTCTCTCACACAAAGGGAAGAGTAGCCTATGTTCTTCTGGGACTGTGGCGACATTAACATTTTCATATTCTTAGTTTACGTTCGTATTCAAGGAAACAAAAGGAAAATGTTCATGTCCTGCATCTTTTTTCAATTACTCGGGAGCTTGGAGAACCTGTCATTCCCTGTGGCTTTCGCCATCGCAATGCTTCAGCCTATCAGGGTCCACTCATCAGCCAACCAGACCTTTTTCGCCTGTCATATAAATTGTTGGGATCATTTGGAATTCTGGCATTTGTCAAGACAAAAAGTTTTGGCATCATGTCTCTCACTCCAGCAACCTTCTAATTCTGAGACAAGGGTGAGATTATCAGTAAGTCAGCCTGACACACGCAGCAATGAGGCAAATAGCACAAGGTCAACTTAATCCTTATTGAGCTGAAAGGTTGATTTTACATGAGATCGGAGAGTTTGATAAGAGGGGAAATATCTTTAAGTGGTATGCTAAAGGCTTTGTTCCACAAAACTCTCGTAGGCAAAATTCAAATAATGATAATATTATTATTCCATAATTGCTTCTGATATTGGGTTGAACAGTTGGTTAATTGTGAAGGATAGTTTTGTTTTTAAGTCCAAACTTTAGTCAAATCAATGTCAAAGAAGGACCCATGAGCATGTTTACATTACACTTTCTCAAAACAATTTTAAAAATTACATTCCTCCACCTAACCAAATAAAAATCCCTGAGTTGTTTGTATCATCTATTTGTTATTTTCGCAGAAAACGTTGAGTAAAAAGTGTGTATTAGCAAAATATAAAAAGGCAGATGTTTATACTTTAAAATCTTTAGTTGGTTCACAAATTCTGAGACTCTTTAGAACATACCTATTAAATGGCTGACGTATTACATACCAAGCAGCTGTAAATTTAGATTTCCATCAGCATCACAGCTATCCTGAATCAAACTCTACAGACCTTTATGCTCGATTTCCTTACTATAAATGTCAGTTTCGAATGAAAGTCTCCCATCCCCACCACTACACATCTCTGAATGCTACTTTAAGGATAGCACAGTGGCACAGTGTCAAAGATGTGTAGGTTAAGGGTATTAACAGGATTATGGGGTTGGGGTTGGGTAAGATGCTCTGATGGAGAGTCAGTGTAGACCTGATGGGCCGAATGGCCTCCTCCTGCACTGTAGGTACTTTATGATTCAAAGGGATACTTAAATCATCTCCCGAGATACTCTGGGTGCGTGATGACAAAACAATTAACCATCAAAACCTTCCACCTTGCTCTGATGTTGAGATGACATCCTCATTATTTAACAATGCCGTACCTGTCTTAATAACTTAGATCTTTACTTAGATTGTCAGGAATTTTACCTTGAACAGAATAACTGAAATGGTTATGACAATCTAAAGCAGTCTCCAAACACTATTCCCATTTGGTTGCAGCTTACACGTTTGACACTTAGCAAGGTCTTCACCCATGTAAAAGGGCCCTCAACTTTCGAGGTCCAATCATGTATCACTAAGGGGACAGAGATGGTGGCACAGCGGTGATGTCTCTGGATAGTGACCCAGAGACACCTTGGCAGCTGATGGAATTTAAGTCCAATTAACAAATCTGGAATTGAAAAGTAGTCTCAAACCATCTTCAATTTTCATAAAAACCCAACTGATTCACATTTTGGGAAGGAAATCTGCCACCCTTACTTGGTCTGGCCGACATGTGGCTCCAGATCCCTAAGAATGTGATTGACTCTGAGCTGTCCCATGGAATATACAGCTTCTTCTATTCTGCCCTGCAATAAGCCCCATTCAACAATTGCTTCCATCCTCATAGCTCCACACTCATTTCCCCATTTCGCCATTCATCTTAAAATGCCTCCCTAACATTTAGCACCATATTTCTGTAACTTCCTCCAGTGTTGTATTTTCCCACTCATCCTAAACCTTCGGTCTGGTAACTCACGGCTTTTTGTTCAAAAAAATTATACAACCTGCAACTGCCTCACCATTAATCTCTGAAACATCTTTTCTAAATCTCTTTATTTGTGAACTCACTTCCCTTGTTAAAAGCTCTCTCAAAAACTCACCTTTTTCAACCATACTATATGCCACTTCTCCTAATTTCCCCCTTCATGGTTTAGCTTCCATTTCTTTTATGCTAAAGGAATTGCATTAGTACAAGCTGTTTTAAACCTTCGAAATGTCACACTCATGTTTGAAAATGAAAACACATTAAATAGCAAGAGGCAGTTTAATTAGCATGGAAAAAAGATTGGATGTCAAAGTAGTCTGGTCACTGGAAGCTGAAAATAGAACTTCTTTTAAAACAACATTGGTGAGCTCACTTTTCATCATCCAAAAACAACTTCCTGCAAACTGATATATAGGGAAGGATTTTATGGCCACGCTCATCCCGAAACCGTAAAATCCTGCCCGAGGTCCATGGACTTTTCCATTGTCCACCCCGCGCCCACTCTGATTCCCATGGCGAGTGGACAAGTGATAAAATTCCGGCATAATGTCTCTAAATTCAACCATAGTACACACAAATGCTGAGATTCTGCCGATTTCAAATTTTAATTAATTATTAATGTCCTATTAGAAAAAATTGCATTAATTTAAATAAAGGCAATACCAGGAGATAGAAAAAATAATTTCCAAAGGATAAACTATTCTTGGAGTTGAATAATGGCAGAAATTCAAATTGTATGAATTTCTGTGAGGCACAGTGGCACAGTGCTGCGTCACAGCACCAACGACCCACATTCAATTCCGGCCTCGGGTCACTATGTGGAGTTTGCACATTCTTCCTGTGTCTGTATGGGTTTCCTCCGGGGGCTCTCAGTTTCCTTCCACAGTCCAAAGATGTGCAGGTTAGGTTGATTGGCCATACTCAATTGATCCTAGGTGGCAGGGGATTCGCAGGGTAAATATATGGGGCTACGGGAATAGGACCTGGATGGGATTGTGTTGGTGCAGACTCAATGGGCCAAATGGCCTCCTTACGTACTGTAGGGATTCTATGATTCTGCTACTTGATAGTAAAGTTGTAAAATGACATTAGCCACAAACCATGTTTGCCCACAATCCTGCATGTACCCTACTGAGAGCAAGGCTCTTTCCATTTGTAACCCCTTTACATGAGTCACATTCAAACCTCCATTACCAACCAATGAATAATCAGAAATTAGCTGATAATTAAGCTTCCCAAAATGTTGGTCTTTAATACATTATCCAACAGGATTTCAAAGCTTGCAAAACTTGTGGTGTTACCATATTCACCACATGATACAAAATACATGCATTATTAATAAAACAAATGTGCAATCTTTTGAAAATAAGTTTGAGATTTTAAATTGTCAGCAATTAAGGCTAACACACTCACTGCCAGAGCCAGGAGAGCATTTGCAAAAGGGTTTTGCAATCCAACTGTTCCACAAATAATCTGCGGCAACACTCTCAAAGGGTGGTGACAATCTGTTAACTGAAATGATCCTTTCTTGACGGAGTGCTCAGTTTATTTCAAAAAACAAATTTCTTTATGAGTAAACAATCTCGATCAGTATTCATATTAGTTCAGAGGAGAGTAAAGAAGTAACAGATCTCTATATTTTGATTCTTGTTCTGATTATGCTCTATGTCAGCTGCCATTTCTAAACATAAAGTTGGGTTTTCGTGGGTAACTCAGTAGGGAAATTTCCTGACTCAACAGATTTGCCTCAGTTTAAAGGGTCTTATGAATCACACAGTATTTATCCAGGGAGGCAGGGGCCACAGAAGCAGTTCCTAGGCTGCCATGCGGCTTGGCTCGTACCAAGGTTGTCTGATTAGAATACCCGACTGGGTTCTCTGCGACCGTCCCAGCTGTAATCAAAGCAGCCTCATTCACTCCACCCATTCCCCAAGGCCCTCCCATATGTTCCATGCCAACCAATATCACTCACCCAATCCTTATGGCCCTCTCAAGTTGAGTACAAGGGACCATAACAGTGACTTTGGGCCTAAGGTGGCTTTTGCTTGGAAATGATAAGACCCTTAAAAGGTTATGAAATTCAAACTATGGTTCAAAATTCCTCTCAGGGGCAGTTGGTCAGACAACACAAGAATTGTAAGGGGCTAGGAGATGCCCATCTCCGCAGAAGAGCTGTCTAGGCCAGGAGGGCAGGAAGCAGGCTTGCAACCTGAACTTTATCATGCACCAACAAAAACTGCAGGTGTCAGAAATCATAGAATCATAGACAGAATCCCACTCAGACCCTATCCCTGTAACCCCACACATCCTCCCTGTTAGTTCCCCTGACACTAAGGGGCAATTTAGCATGGCGAATCATCCCAACCTTGGAATCAGGTCCCACTCACCATTTTTAAATGTCTCTGCAGTTGCCCCGACTCTATGAAAGTCTGGCTAAAAGACCTTTGCCTCCTTTAATCTCTCACCATATTCCAATAACAACCTAATCCTTTCAAGCATTCCTTCAACAGATCCATTAGGATAAAAGCTGAACACACTTGGATGTAGCTGCACTGCCCAGCTTGCCAAAATTGCACATTTCACCTTTTATTGACAGCCAGGCAGCATTCTCTGTCACACACACACCTCAATTTAGCGAGAAACACCAACTACCATCTGAACAAAACCAAGCTCTTAATTTGCATCCCTTATGTCACTAGATTCCCAAAGGAAATTGGAAGTAATCCGTCGACTGTTTGGAAGGTCAATCCTGCTCTCGCAGCACTTAACAGAGTGTTCCCATTGATCTAAATGTATTGTCAGAGGTACTCAGAAAGAACAGGCAATGAGAAAGTAATAAATGGTAAGACTAATTTTTCTTACTTAGTTCACTGGAAATCCAAGGACTGAATTATATTCTGATAGGCATCGTCACAGAGTGGCCGATATGCAACTCCTGTCTAACAGCAACGTAACTGATTCTTTCTTGCTCTCTTGGAACGGGCAATAATAGTCTCATGATTGACAGCCACACTCATACCCACCACTGAATGTCTAACACAACTCAACATTGTACAAATAACATCAATTTGCCATACATGGTGAGCAACAAGCATATCAGTCAACCCTGTTGTAGATGGTACACACTACTGTGCCAGAATTGCAAGGAATGAATGTTTAAGGTAGTGGTCAGAGTGTCAAATGAGTGAGTTACTTTGTCTCGATAGCGCCAAGCTTCTTGAGTGTTGTTGGAACCATACTTGCCCCAAGCAAGTGGAGAGCATTATATCACAGTCCTGACTTATCCCTTGCAGGTGGTCAACAAGTTTTTGGGCGTCAAGACGTCAGTAGCTTGCCACAGAATTCCCAGCCCACATCTGCTCTGGTCATCACAATATTTATATGGGTAGTCCATGGTCAGATTTATTCTCATCACTCATTACCTATCACAGTGTGCATGAATGTTACTTGCCATTCTTTAACACAAATCTGAGTAATTTCCATGTCTTGCTGGAGGTGGGCATGGACTTCTTATTAATTAAGGAATTGAAAATAAAACTAAACACTGTGCAATCATCTGCAAACATCCCCACTTCTGATCTTATGAAGGAGGGAAGCTCTAAAGGTAGTTGGGCCAAGGACACTGTCTCAAGGAACCCGTGCATTGAAGCTGCTGGGGCTGACATTAACCTTGCTCACATATGTACCAATTACACACAGCTGGAAGGGAAATTTGAAGTGCTTGATTCTGCCAAGATTTTAACTTCAAACCACAGAACTAAATTATCTCTCTGTAATACTCAAGAGACTGCACCACAGATGGATAAGAAGCAGATGTTCCCACATAACCTCCAAAATACTACAATTGCTTGTGAAATGCCTAATGGAAAACCAATGAACAGAGAGAAAATAAATCAAAGCATGAATCGAGCTGCGTTGTTTTAATGCAGCATTAGCACAGATCTGGGAATTGGTAAAGACATTGGATGGCAGCCAAGGGTGGAGAGGGCAGGTGGTGGAAGGAAAGGGCACAAAGTTACAGCAGAGTTCCTTTAAGTAACATTTTTTGAATGTATACTTAGGAGTGCAAACTGCCTAAAATTACTTTTTATTCCAATACCAATGTGATTGTGGCAAAATATGCTAATATAAGGCCTACATAACCAGTTTTAAGTAATATATTGATGTAAACAATGCAGATAAAATCTAATGATCCATTCATTAAGAATTTTCTGAAAACATCAATCTTGAGGTTCTCTAAAAAATCATTCAAAAAATTTGCTGCTTGCAGCCAAATGTCGTATCTGCTTAAGGAAGCTGCTTTAGTGACTTGTATTTTGTGGTCAGCAGTGAAGAAGCAATGGTGCTCACTGCTGATCTCTAAGGAAGGGCCTCACTAAGACCTACTGATCTCTGTGGTGTAGTTTTCCCCTTTGCGGACAATGGTTTAAATTTGACACCAAATCAAAGGCATGTCTTGGCACACAGTAAAAATGTCAGCACAAAGGTAATGAGTCAATGACATTGACATATTCACATACAGTAGACCAAGAGTTAAAAGCTTCATATTTTTCACTTCTAATTTAAATTTTCAGATCGCAAATGAATAATGATTGGATTAAGATAGAACTTAGAATGACATTAAATAAACTTTAAAACATTCAAAAAAGTGGAACTCAAAATTATGGATAAATTTAACCTTTGCACAAATATAAAATTAGCTTCTTGCGGCTATTGAAGGTGCTTAGTGGTAATTATTAAGTTAGATTATGAAGTTGGTACACCACTAAAAATCCAGATACACTGCATGAAACAAAATGTAACTTCTTTCCAAGGGTCTTTAATAGCAAAGCCAATTGCGTAAGAGTAGAAGTTCTCATCAACTCACAAGGTTTCCTGCTGATTGCCATCAAGGGGTGCCTCAATATCACACTCCAAACAAACACAGAATCATTGACAGATTTTTGCCTTATGCTGAGCACATGTGGACTCCAGATGTTTCTGTCAGTGGAATAATGATGACGAACACCAACAGTTTCCCTGTCATTCTCATTACAAGATCCAGCCTTTTCCTTCCAATTGAACCAATTAATCTATCTATACAACCTTGTTGATTGGAACTCTCAAAACCTGCAGCTGAGGAGATGCGGAAAAATTGAAGTAGTATATCCATAATAAGCAATATCAGAATGATCCTTGGCACCTTGCCTCAGTTTTGACAGTGTAGCATTAGGACTCTCACACATGTTTGAGAACCCAAAACCTCAACTTAACTGTTTGGTAGCCTTCAAGGGAAGCAAGGCATTTGAGAACCCAAAACCTCAACTTAACTGTTTGGTAGCATTCAAGGGAAGCAAGGCATTATCTACAAAGCACAAACACAGGCATAAGCTCCTATAAATACACAATTTTTAGATGGTGAGATAAGAACATAAGGAATAGGAGCAGCAGTAGGCCATCTAGCCCTTCAAGCCTGCCCCGCTATTGAATAAGATCATGGCTGATCTGAAGTGGATCAGTTCCACTTTCCCGCTTTCTCCCCATAACCCTTAATTCCCTTGTCTGTCAAAAACCTATCTACCCGTGACTTAAATATATTTAGCGAGGTAGCCTCCACCACTTCAACGGGCAGAGAATTCCAGAGATTCACCACCCTTTGAGTGAAGAAGTTCCTCCTCAACTCCATTCTAAACTGCACCCCCCCTCCTTATCTTGACGCTGTGCCCTCTAGTCCTGCTGTCCTTTCTGAGCGGGAAGAATCTCTCTACCTCTACCCTATCCATCCCCGTCATTATCTTATACGTCTCTATAAGATCCCCCTCATCCTTCTAAACTCCGAGTACAGACCCAGTCTATTTAGTCTCTCTTCATAGTCCAACCCCCTCATCTCCGGTATCAGCCGAGTGAGCCTCCTCTGCACTCCCTCCAAGGCCAAAATATCCTTGCGCAAGTGCGGCCACCAAAACTGCATATAGTACTCCAGCTGCGGCCTCACCAGTGCCCTGTACAGTTGCAGCAAGACCTCCCTGCTTTTATATTCTATCCCCCTCGCTACAAAGGCTAGCATCCCATTCGCCTTCTTGATCACCTGCTGCACCTGCAGACTGGGTTTTTGCGACTCATGCACAAGGACCCCCAGGTCCCTCTGCACCGTAGTATGCTGCAGCTTTTCTCCCTTTAAATAGTAATCCCTCCTACTATTATTCCTGCCAAAGTGGATAACCTCACACTTGCTAACATTGTACTCCATCTGCCAGGTCCCCGCCCACTCGCTCAGCCTATCCAGATCAATTTGTAATTTGAAAATTACAAATTTTTTTACAAAAGTTGAAAATTACAAAATTTGAGATGTAATTTGAAAATTTCGTTACTTCAATAAATTACATGTTTACACTGAAGTTTTCTTCACAAATGTCTCATCTCACAACAGCAAATTAATTATTTTGCACCAGTGCTTGGCAGTACCATTTGTGTCCCGAGTTATAAGAAAAATTCATCAGTTTGTAATCTGCTCACAGCAGTAATCATTAAATATAACTGATCAGTGTTAAGGCATTAAAAAAACTTACCTCTCAGTTTTTGATTTAAGTTGTTGAACTCCATGTTGAGTCTGGAAGACTCAAAGGGTCTTCAGTGAGTTCAACAATTTGGGATAGTAACCTTTACCCTGATTTTTTCAGATGGAAGCTTTTGCTGGTGATTCTGCTACTTTGCATTTACATCTCCTCAAGATGCATTCTTTGTTTTACCACTTCCAAATTGACATCATCTTTTGTCTCGCAGGATTGGCCATTTCATCTCTCCTGTCCTCCACCCTATCACAGATGTTCTCTTTTGTTTTACCCCCCTCTCTCCTACTCCATGTTAACTTAAAACCTCTAATATCTCAAACCTTTTCCAGTTCTGATGACAGGCCAACACCCTACAATGTTTCTTTCTCTGCATGTTGAGTAATAGACTGAACCTTTCTAGAATTTTCTGTTTTTAAATGGTCACAACAGCTTTCAAGTTGGGCTGTAGACTTGATTTTAGATACAACTGGTCACATAAACTGTTAATGTAAAATTACAGAATTAAGGGAATACTAACAAATGAAAACCAGGCAAAAATGTTTGTGACACACCACATCATGCAAATATGCATACTTCAAAACACAGAAAAGAGAGGGAAATAGGGTAAGGGTTTGATTCCCATTTAAGTACAAAGATTTGACAGTCCAGCCATGCAGTGCATAAAAAAATTGCAACGGGGGAAACCTGATCTTATCAAAGTTCTTATTGCCGTTTTAGAACAAATATAGCCCATTCCACTGAAATGAGAAGGATCAGATAACAGCTAGATGAATGGGATACATCGTCCTGCTGTTACCAGGCTATGTATAACAAGCCTGTCCATGTGTACCTCAATAACCACCATGAAGGGTGGGCTCAGAGATAGTGCAGTGGGTCAAGGTGACTGTTACATTTGTAATCTTTTGATAGTGAGTACACTGTCTAGAAATTGGATAAGTTAGCCAAGACTGATAAATGTGGTTTCAACCATTCCAACACTTAACCAGGATCTATAAGTACATACACAGCTAATCTAAACAAAGCACCTCAAAATGAGTTAACACTTAATATATTCTCTTACCCAAAGAAAAAACCCAAAATGAAAATTTTTGTGCAAAAGGTGATCTTCTAATGAAACAGAAGTGTTTAATAAAATTTCTCTTAACATTATACGCTGGAATTTGCCCTTCCAAAAATAAACCTTTTATCAACTAGAGTCTGGCATTTCATTTACATTGTAAATTTATTTGACACTGTAGTTTATATTGTATTCCCATGGCTGCAAAAATCTCAGATGTTAGTTTTTAGATAGTCAATTCTCCTAAGGCTGATCTGGTAGCTTAATGCTCTTCTGGGCAGATTAGATTTCCTATTTGAAACACTATCTATGTAGGTTAGTGAAACAAATACAATGTATTCATCTTTTGATTTTATTCGATTTTTCCCACAGTCATTAAATGTCATTCTCCATGCTGCACGCGTTAATGCCAGTCATGATTCCCAGGGATACCAAAGCCACTTAACAGAATTATGCGCCTTGGACCATATTAGCAATTTGTATAAAGCTCAATCCAGCGAGATACCAAAGGGTTTAACATATCATTTCTAAACATGTGTAATAGAAATGGAACTTATCATTAACATCAGAAAATGCAGAATATCTTTATGATTGATTTGCCCACATCATTCAGTGCCATTAATTCTTCTAGTGAGTCTTGGTACTGCGGGCTATTTCATTACAAATACAAAATAGACATTGTAGGAATTATAAGTAGTATTAAATAAGTAGCAAAACTAATAGAGGAACTTTAAGTATGGCATGACACAGTGAGCTACATGTAAATACTATGTTGATTATATTGTTAAGATAGACCGGTGTAGGGCATCTTTTAATTAAACACAGCAAGTCCTCACTTAAAGTCCTGGTCTCAATCCTGAAACCTTGGCCAGAATTCTCCGATCTTACCTGCAGCTGGGATTCTCTGATCTGCTGCAGTGAATGGAAATTGGGCTAAACGCCAAATTTCCCTTCCCCTCTGGCAGAGTTGGTGGGGCATGCAATACCAGAGAATTCCAGCCCCTGACTCACAGGAATCAATGTTAAAATTGTACTTCTGTAAGACCTTCCTTATCAGAGTAAAAAAACTAAAACATTATGCCTTCCAAGCAGAAATATTTTATATAACTAAGTTCCTACATTGATAAATGGAATAACTTTTTCACACAAATGGCAAGGTGGGTGCAAAATCCTGCCAGTATCAAAAAATGAGAATTTTGCTGGTGAGACCTTGTGACACAAATGTCCCTATCCCCTCCATTGACATAATGAGGTTCCCACCCAGAAAGGTCAGGAATCTCATTTAAAAGTATTAACAGCTAATTGTAGGGCTTCCCCATTGTATCATTCTTTGCATTTTGGGATGTCTTCTCCTCTCTTTCCCCCAACAGCTTTTGCAAGAAAATCTGAAATTCTCTGACTGGGGAAGCTGATCAGCCAACAGAAAAATCACAGCTGGAAAAAGAACCAAAATCTCTTTATCAAACCACAGAATGCCCGAATCAAAGAATCGCCAGCAGAAGTCAACCTGTATCAGCCACAATACTCATCATCAACTCCTCGCAACTCAAGACTGTTCTGTTTAACTTATTAAAATATTTTCTCACCACTGGACACAATTCTGGTGTCTAATCCATATGAATATAGATGCATGTGTTTTACAATTTCTCCTTCCCGTTTTAGTAGTTAACAACTCACTCTATCTTACCTAACTCAAGAAACCTGGTTAAGAACATAAGAACATCAGAAATAGGAGCAGGAGTAGGCCATCTAGCCCTTCAAGCCTGCCCCGCTATTCAATAAGATCATGGCTGATCTGAAGTGGATTAGTTCCACTTTCCTGCTTTCTCCACATAACCCTTAATTCCCTTGTCTGTCAAAAACCTATCTACCCATGACTTAAATATATTTAGCGAGGTAGCCTCCACCACTTCAACGGGCAGAGAATTCCAGAGATTCACCACCCTTTGAGTGAAGAAGTTCCTCCTCAACTCCGTTCTAAACTGCGCCCCCCCTTATCTTGAGGCTGTGCCCTCTAGTCCTGCTGTCCTTCCTAAGCGGGAAGAATCTCTACCTCTATCTGATCCATCCCTTTCATTATGTTATACGTCTCTATAAGATCCCCTCGCATCCTTCTAAACTCCAACGAGTACAGACCCAGTCTATTCAGTCTCTCTTCATAGTCTAACCCGTTCATCTCCGGTATCAGCCTAGTGAACCTCCTCTGCACTCCCTCCAAGGCCAAAATATCCTTGCGCAAGTGTGGCCATCAAAACTGCACACAGTACTCCAGCTGTGGCCTCACCAGTGCCCTGTACAGTTGCAGCAAGACCTCCCTGCTTTTATATTCTATCCCCCTCGCTATAAAGGTCAGCATCCCATTCGCCTTCTTGATCATCTGCTACACCTGCAGACTGGGTTTTTGCGACTCATGCACAAGGACCCCCAGGTCCCTCTGCACCGTAGCATGCTGCAGCATTTCTCCCTTTAAATAGTAATCCCTCCTAATATTATTTCTGCCAAAGTGGATAACCTCACACTTGCTAACATTGTACTCCATCTGCCAGGTCCTCGCCCACTCGCTCAGCCTATCCAGATCCCTCTGCAGTCTTTCCACACCCTCCGCACAATTTGCTTTTCCACTCATCTTCGTGTCATCAGCAAATTTAGTTACCCTACACTCAGCCCCCTCCTCCAGATCATCTATATAAATGGTAAATAGCTGAGGCCCCAGCACCGATCCCTACGGCACTCCACTAGTCACCAACCACCAATCTGAATAGCACCCATTGATACCAACTCTCTGCCTCCTATTAGACAACCAATCCTCTATCCACGCTAACACCTTACCCCCAACTCCATGCCCCCTAACCTTCTGAAGCAACCTTTTGTGCGGCACCTTATCAAACGCCTTTTGAAAATCGAGAAACACCACATCCACCGGTTCCCCTCTGTCTACCGCACTAGTCACATCCTCATAGAATTCCAATAAATTTGTCAAACACGACTTCCCCTTAACGAATCCGTGCTGCGTCTGCTCTATCAAACCATTCTTTTCTAGGTGCCTCGCTATTTCTTCTTTGATGACGGATTCAAGCATTTTTCCAACTACATACGTTAAACTAACCGGCCTATAATTCCCTGCCTTTTGCCTGCTACCTTTATCAAACAGCGGCGTAACATTAGCCGTTTTCCAATCTTCCGGCACTTACCCGGAATCCAGCGAAGTTTGGTAAATAATCACTAAGGCATCTACTATCACCTCTGCCATTTCCTTCAGAAAACTGGGATGCATTCCACTCGGTCCTGGGGACTTGTCCACCATCAGTCCCGTTAGTCTATCAAGCACTACCTCTCTAGTGACAGTAATCGCGTTCAGATCAATGGTTAAATTGACTACTTTATAAACCTAGCTACTGAGTAGGGAAATGGTATCCAAGGAAAAGGGTACTTTCCCTTGGATTAAACCTTTGTTACTCCCAGCACAGGTTGGGTTAAATAAAGACACTGAGCCAGTCATCCCTCCTCACACGGTCTGTAACAATTTGGGGGTATTCTAGTTGGACGGTGACAGATTAAGGGGTCTCACCCTGATCAACAACTTTTGTGGAAGTGCACCTGGCACGGGTGATAATAATACGGATAAAACAAAAAGTTGTTTGACAGGTGAAGCAGTAAGTAGGAAATGCCCACAACAGCAGCAAGGTTAAAAGCTATATTTATTCTCATCCATTTTGATTTTTGAGTTTCTAACTTCCCTGTTTGTGTAAGTGTGTAATAAGGATTTTAATCAGGATAATTTGTTATAATACCAGTATAAACTATCTCAACAGAAACACTACTTATCTTTTCAAATAAGTTTTCTGCTTATTCCTCTTTGTTGTTAGAGGGATTTTGCAATTTGACTATTACGGCCTCTTAGATCACAGGAATGACAATGCTTAATAAAACTCCACTGGTTATAATGTACTTTGGGACAATTCATGGCATATAGAATCATAGAGTCCCTACAGTGCAGGAGGAGGTCATTTGGCTCATTGAGACTGCACTGACCACAATCCCACCCAGGCCCTATTCCTGTAACAGAAAATATTTACCTTTCTGGTTTGTCTGACACTAAGGGTCAATTTAGCATGGCCATTCAATTTAACCTCACACATCTTTGGAATTTATGAGGAGACTGGAGCATCCAGGGGAAACCCACACAGACATGGAGAACATGTAAACTCCACACAACAGTTACATGAGGCAGGAATTGAATCAGGGTCTCTTGCACTGAGAAGCCACCGTACTGCCCGAATTGAAAGATATTATATAAGTTCAAGTTCCTTTTTTCCTGCAGGGAAATAAAACCCACTCTTTGACATACATTAGCCACGATTTTCCCCAAAAAGTATCATAAAGTGAGAAAATGGGAACAATCCGTGCCGGTCTGTCTGGTGCGAGCTGGACTGCATTCATCCCACACTCAGGTTATTTTTTGGAAGAGCAGTCAGTCTCACACCAGTTCTGGGCGGGGCAGAAAGGGGCCTAAACAGGCTGGTGAGCCTGGCTGCAAAGCAAGCGGATGCTGTTTCACAAAGACTCCCCAATCTCTCAGTGCACTGGGAGATCCACTCCCTCCCACAATGGACGTTGGGATAACCCCCCCCCATCCCTCATCAGCAGCATGTTTCCCCACCCCCCTTCCCCCTCCTCCGTACTTCCCGGATTGCCCAATGAGTCTCCCTGCAGGCCACTGACATGACCCCTGCTCAGGCCCCACCCCCTTGGCACTGCCCTGACAAACTGGCAGTGTCCAACCAGCACTTCCAGGGTGGCACTGCCAGATGGACACTACCCAGCCATGTCCCTGACCGCCTGGGGGTTTCAATGGCTTCTAGCATAGCCATCATGCCTGGTTTCTGCAAGTGGAGACCAGTGGGAGTTTTTGCCAGGCTCATTCCGTGCCTGAGGATCAGAAGATCCCAGGAGCTGGGAGAATCTGGGCTAAGCATTTTAAAATGCTACTTTAAACATGCTAATAGGCGTTGTGTCCTTTTTGGGCAAGATCCGGTTTGTACCAGTAGAAAGGGACAGGTTTAATTGCAAATAGTTTGATGCCACGCATGAAGCCCATTTTTAGGATGCACTTTTTTTGGGATTGGTGCAAGACAAGGCTGAAAAATTGCCCCATTATGTCCTTAATTTATACACAGACACTGAATGTCATTGATTTTAGTATTCTTCCCTCTTCCCCTTGTATAATTCTCCAACTAATTGCATTGGTAAACCAACTGTTCTAAGGCTTCTGACAACACTGCTACAGATATTGAGTTAGAGACTAGGATATGGGACAGCTAATAGGTGTGAAAATAGAGCCATGGAGAAATTCTAGACCTAAAGTTGAACATACACAGGGCACAACACATTGTTGCCATCACCTGCTCATGAATTAAGCCCACTCGCATTCAAATTGTTGCAGGGATTGGGAGAAAGATCACTCTTCACTGAATCCATCACTTCCTGAATTGGGATATGCTTCCCAAAGCGAATCTTGGCATTTGCCCCTGCTCATTTCGGGGAAAAAGGCAATAAATTAAATTCATTTTTCCTGCCCTAATCTCTGCAGCAATTCTGAAGACGACACTGGCAGATATTTTGAATTTTCAAAGCTTTGATAGCACATGAAGTTCAGCCAGGAACATTCTTAGCAGATTGATCATATGCATTTGATTTATATAGTATTAGGAGAGATAAGCAAAATTTCTTTATTTGGGTCACTGAAAGGACTTCTATCGTCTTTTTTTTCCCCAGAGAAAAACACCCATATAAAATAAGTGGTTGGTGTCCTGTACAAGCTAATGCATATCCTTCTGCAGGCTTCTGGATTTGACTTCTGGGGCAGAAGCAACTTAAAATTTCATTGAAATTACAACAGATAAAGAAGTCAGTTAGTGTTTATCCTCCATCTTAGAAGTAGGCTTTATTCTTTGTGCAATTGTCTTCCTATATCTCTTAATTTCTCTTTATTTCAATCATCATTCTAATCGAGTCTTCAATGACAACACAGTCTCCATTTCAATCACTAACTCTGTCTCTACCTTAACTTCCTGGTAAGGAATCCAGGATTCCAAACAAAATGTAGTTCACCACATAAAGCAGAGAATTGAATGTACAGCACTTACATTGATCCAAGATGAGGCTATTCATTTTGTATGACTGTGAGGGCATCTAATCATATGATAAAAGAGTAACTTCAGTACAAGATGCAGCTATGAAACTTCTGTTTTGACAGAATTAGTAGACTCTCGTGTCAAACCTGCTGTTACTGTGAACAAGGTCGCTGCCTCCTGCTGAGAATTGTCTAGACTGGCTATCACGTCACATGACCAGGATAGCAAAGCCAAAAGACAATTAACCATACAAAGGGAATTCCTTGCACTGTGTGATATACAAAAGGACCCAAATATACCATTATTGGGAAGGCTTTACTGTGGTACAGAATATCTAAAATATAGCATTGGGGGGGAAAAATATGAAAATAATTTCCCTTCTCCCCACGCAATGTGGACAAGTACCATTAAATGAATTACATTGTTTCTGAGAGCACCAACATAGCAGAATTTACAGCACAATTAGCTGAACAATTTTCTTCTATAATTTACAGTGATTTTGTATCCTTCAAATGTGAGAATTTGGTCAGGGATTTGGCCTTTTTTCATATTGCTGCCATGAACATTTACCTCAACGATCATTTTACAGTGCTGTTTATATGAACAACTGCATCAATGAAGCCAATGTGCTTTAAGTTACACAAACACTTTGATGATATGTCCAGATTTATTGCTGAAGCAATCCCACAATGCTTTGCGGCATGTGTTGCTCTAAGGTTCAGTCCATCCACATTGCCGAATGGACCTACGAGCACTAGTGCCAGGAAAATAAGATTGCACGCATGCAGATATTTAAAAGCTATGGATCTTCTTCAAATTCAGAGGGAATCCTTAAAACCCAGCATTACAGAAACATAGGCAACTATGGCATACGCAAAGGCAGTGTGAGGCACTCTGTCCATTTGTGACAGTAGCAACAGATGGCTGAGTGCTGCCTCATTTATGTTGCAGGGTCGCCCCCAAAATTATGGCTGCCGTTTGGTGTATGAGATAAATAGGGCAGAATAGAAGCTGGTTTAGATCTATTTAAAAACATAACTCTCATATCTCAAGTTATCCTGAATTATGTTTGTCAGAAAGAAGTTCATATTCTAGAGATATGATTATTCACCAAAAATATTAACTTTGGTTAATAAATAGGAATAACTAACTCCATTATGGACATACCAATAGAATTTCATCATGCATTGGTACTCATTAGCTTTTAATTGTTCTTGGTTCAGTGATTAAACTCTCTCAGAGCCAGAATACTGTCAGTTCAAGCCCCATTCCATAAACTTATGCGCATAATCTAGGCTGACATGTTAGTGCAGTACTGAAGGAGGGTTACACCATCAGGGGTTAACAATTCTAATAAATCCAGTGGCACTGTTCAAAGAGCATCAGGGAATTCTCCGTGTCCCAGCCAACATCACAAACATCTGGTCATTTATCTATTTTGGGGCCTTAGCTAGCACAAATAGATTACTGCCTTTTTCTTAATTATAACTTTGCAGCCTTCTAGACTAAACATTGAGTTCAAAAATTTCAAATCATAATCACTGGTCCTTTTCTTTTCAGGCAGTGGCGGTGATGATTCTGCTATTGTCATCTACATATCCTGTATATCCATCTTTTGTTTCTTGAACTTGTCTCATTACCATCTCCTTTTTACCTTGCACCATCATCCATCCCTTACGTAATCTCTCCTCTTTTCCATCCAACCCGTTTTACTCCACAAAGGTAAACTATCCCTCCTTACTCTTCTTAGCCTGTCTGCAGTTTTTGACATGGCTGACCACAGTACCTGTCTCCAAAGCCTTTTTGATGTCATCTATCTAGGTGGGTCTGCTCTTAACTGCTTCCATTCTTATGTATCCAATGGTAGCCAGAAAATCATTTTCAAAGGATTCTCTGCCTGCTCCTGCAACACTTCTTACCTGTCTCACATTTTTCATCCAAATGCAGACCTTTAGAGGCAGCACCAGAAGGCACGACATTAATTTTCACATGTACCGTGATGACACCCAGCTCTACCTCAACAACATCTCTCAATCCCGCCACTGTTTACCTGTCATCCAATATTGAGCAAGCAGTAATTAAATATTGGGAAGATTGAAGTCATTTCTAGGCTCTCAGCCAAGCCTCATTAATTCATTATTTGCTGTGATCCCAGACATCCATTAGAATTTTGAAATACCTGAGCCCCAGGGAAAACATTATTTGATTGACAGTTCTGGATCTGTGGTTTCTTCTGTAAATTGCACAACATTAACTTACAAAAAATAAAGAGGTATCACACGGTTGCAGTTTCAGCTACTGATACATTCAAAGCTCTGGAATGTTTGACATTTTTATTTGGTCTGTCGTTACTTTGTAAGGAAGTGAAAAGTTATCAACGATTTACTTTTTTTTAAGAACACTTTTGCACATCCTAGTGTCACTATAGCGTTAATTGCTTTTATACAGTCTATAATGGATGAATGGACATGTAAATTCCACAGCTAGGCATGTGGGCATAAGGGCCATAGGGCGGGTGGGAGGAATGCCTTTGCATGTGGGGACATGAGGAACCATTGGGGTTGAGTGGGGTGGGCAGGGGGGGGGGGGGGGGGCATACCTTAACATGGACAGAGAATGGGAAGTATGCAGATGCCTTACTGTTCTTATTATAAATGGAACAAAGTTCCACAGCACCAAGGTGGGCCTCTTAAACACGTCTCGGCATCCAGTAGCCCTGATAGCTGCCTGTGAACTCTTTCCTTGGTTGACTTGTTTGACTGCAACCCACACCCACACACTCACAACCCCCAATGAAAATCCGGTCTTACCTGATACTTTCCCCCAAGGCTAGCAGGCTGAGCCAAGAGTTTTCCCAACTCCTACTACCCATGCTGAAGACAAAAATCCAGCTCATAGACAGGGAACTGGCAGACCACTAAATATATCCAACTAGAGCAGTAACAGCACTGCCAAGTTAAAAGATGCAGATTCTTTAGCACAAATGTCAAAATAACTCAGATACATATATAAGCTGTTTACATGTTCAAGTACAAAGTGACATTCCTTTCCATCTTATTGATCTATATGCATTCATATTCAAAAATAGTGAACAGTTTGAGAAAATTCACTGAACTAAAAAATAAATACCTCTTATTTAAAACAACATGCCAAAAAAGTAGCTGTCTACACTCTCTTTAACTGGGCATGCTGGCAACTTATCCACCCTGTGACTTGTTGGTACCCAATATGTGGCTTAGAAAGATTGTTTGAGACAGTGTAAATGTGGGAAGCCAAAACAGTGGAGAAGATATTCTGTTTACTAATTATTAATGCATTGTAGAATATTCAGCTGGGTCATGTCAAATTTGAAGCAATTTACATTACTGATGGCCAAGATGCCCTATCCTTAGCTTCTTCAAGAGCTGTGAATTACTGATTTCCAGCTGTTCTTGCAGTGAGGATATTCTTATCGAAGTGGGGCTGGTGGGATGGAGGGGAAATGGGGGAAGGTGGGGAGGGAAATATTGACAGTGTATCTACCTCACCCTATGTCTGCCTGCCACCTGCTGGAATAACTCTAAATGCAAGGTGATACTGTGGTGTATTCAGTTTGTTAGAAATGTAAACAACAGAGTGCAAGCAACAGCAAGCGGCAGGAAGGCTGGTGGTGCATGTCTTCTTAAAGTAAAAAGATTGAATATTAAGAGTAACTGTAATTGTAATCCCCATTAAAAATGTAATGACTGACTTTTTATTTAATTACAGTGCATTACAAAACTATTTGTTACTCCTCTGTTAAGAAACTTCTGTGCCAACTTGGCCAAAAGAGCTTCATCTTTTTCTGATAGAACAAGATTATTTTGTCAAACAAGCAGTTAATAATTGATAGTAGAAAGGAGCTGTAATAGTCCAGAGAGAACTCAGCTGAAGGAAAAATTATACGGACTGTAAAAGCTACTGAATTGCACTTTTAAAATTAAACTAGCTGACAGCTTGGCTTTGGTTTTTAACACAAATATGTTCTCAAACCTGAAGTGAGATATTTGGTCACAAATTCGCCCCAACCACCCCCCCCCCACCCCCAGGGATTTTATATGCTTCAATCAAGTCGCCTCTTACCCTTCTAAACTCCAGTGGATACAAACCTAGGCTGTTAAATCTTTCCTCATAAGACAACCTGCCCAAGCCAGGTATTGGTTTAGTGAACCTTCTCTGAATGCTTCCAGTGCATTTACATTCTTCCTTAAAAATGGAGACCAAAACTGTACACAGCACTCCAGATGTGTTCTCACCAATGCCCTGACTTTTGTTTTCAATTTTTCACACAACAAATTATAACATTCGATTAGATTTCTTAATTATTTGCTGTTTCTGCAATCCAGCGTTTTGCAATGGATGCACTTCGGACCCATGATCTTTCTACATCTCAACACTTTGCAATTTCTCACTATGTACGTAATATTACCCTCTACACCATAAGCTGGTGGCACAGTGGTTAGCAATGCTGCCTCACAGCACCAGGATCCAGGTTCAATTCCCAGCTTGGGTCACTGTCTGTGTGGAGTTTGCACGTTCTCTCCGTGTCCGCATCAGTTTCCTCTGGGTGCTCCAGTTTCATCCAACAGTCTGAAAGACGTGCTGGTGAGGTGTATTGACCTGAAGTGTGGTGTGGCGATTAGGGGAATTCCACCTTACTTGTGACTAATAAATACATTTTACTTTTATTTTTTCACAATAACCTTTGATATGGCACCTTAACAAATGCCTTCTGGAAATCTAAATCCAGTACAATCAGTTTCTCTTTATCCATAATGTATGTTACTTCTTCAAAGAACTCAATAAATTGGTAAAACATGATTTCCCTTTCACAAAACCACATTGACTGTGCCTGATTAGTCTGAACTTTTCCAGGTGGTCTGCTATAACATACTTTTTTTTAAAAAGTTAACTACGGATGGTGAGTCCCCTCTGTGGAATTATTCTTTTTTGTTAGAATGTATCTATTCTGTTATCTGAAATATCTCCTTAAATGTCTGCCACTGCACCTCTATTGACTGATCCTTTAACCTAATGTTCCAGTTCATGTTAAGTAGCTATGCTTTTATGCCCTCACAATTGCCCTTATTTTAAGTCTAATATTGTAGTCTTGGACCCATTCTTCTCTCCTTCAAACTGTAAGTTCTTTATTATTCACATATTTACACTAGCAGATTAATACTTAAAGATCCCATGGAGTTTCACTCTTTTAAACTAGAGGACTCAAACTAAAGGACATAGTTTAAGAATAAGATGTCTTTTAACATAGAGATGAGTAGATTGCTTTTTCTCTTAGACTTGTTGTCTGTGGAATTCTCTTCCATAGGAAATATTGGAAGTTGAGTCTTTAAATTTATTCAAAGCAGAGTTAAATGGATTTTTGATAGAAAAGGAGTCAAGGATTATGGGAAGTAGCCATTAAGGTGGTGCTGAGATGACAATCAGGTCAGCCATGATCATATTGAATGGCAGAGCAGGCCGAAAGAACTGAATGGCCTACACTTGCTACTATGTCCTATTTTCTAAGCATGTGCAATATTGATTCTTTCATCATCACTGTTTTTCACCCTAGTACCAAGATGCAAATAAAATAAAGAAACAAGAATTTGCATCATGATAGTGCCTTCCACGTTCCTAGGATGCTCCAAAGTGCTTTACAATTAATAAAGTACTTTCGAAGTGTTATTGCTGCTGTAATGATGGCAATGCAGCAGCAAGGTCCCAGGAAGAGTAATGAGTCTAAAGGTCAGATGATCTATTATATAAGGGAGAAACACTGGCCAGGAAATTGGGACAAGTCTCCAGCTTTTTAATAGTCCCCTCTGACATGCACCTGAGAGGGCAGATAGTTCAACTTTCCATTGGCACCTCAGGTGGTGCAGAACTCCCTCACTGAGAAAGCACTCTTTTTGATTGTTTCACAGCTTGGTATGGCTCCTGCTCTGCTCAAGGCCACAAGGAACTGTAAAAGGTCATGAATGTAGTCCAATCCATCACGCAAACCAGCCTCCCATCCATTGACTCTGTCCACGCTTCCCGCTGCCTCGGCAAAGCAGCCACTATAATTAAGGACACCGCGCACCCCGGACATTCTCCCTTCCACCTTCTTCCTTCGGGAAAAGATACAAAAGTCTGAGTTCACGAACCAACGGACTCAAGAACAGCTTCTTCCCTGCTGCTGTCAGACTTTTGAGTGGACTTGCCTTGCATTAAGTTGATCTTTCTCTACACCCTAACTGTGACTGTAACACTACATTCTGCACTCTCTCGTTTCCTTCGCTATGAACAGTGTGTTTTGTCTGTATAGCACGCAGGAAACAATACCTTTCACTATTTGTTAGTGCATGAGACAATAATAAATCAAATCAAATCAGTCATCTGAAATTGTGTGCTTGAACCTAGAACTCAAACTCAAGAGGTGAGAGTTAGAGATGTCGTATCAAATTTTGAGGTGCTGGAGCTTTAAGCGTGTTGGTTGTATCATTTTTAAAGCTACTATTATATTGTTCCCTTTGCATTAATCATTTGAGCCCCCAAATATCTGTAAGACTATGCTTTGCAGGTGAAAAGTACTGGTGCTGGTATTTTAAATCATTAGTTTTAGCAGAGCTAGAATTTAATTACGCAACAGTTTAATTATTTAATTCAAGCCTATTGAATACATGAATTATCAAAAAGTTTACTTCTGACCGAGGGGATGGTAAACAGAGGGAACACAGCTTTTCCTGATTTATATTAATCACCTAGGCTTGGGTGTAAACGGCATAATTCCAAATTTGAATTATTGTGAACTGAGGAGGATAGTGATAGACTGAGGATATGGACAGGCTGGTGGAATGGGCAGACATGTGCCAGACAAAATTTAATGCAGAGAAGTGTCAAGTAATTCATTTTGGCCAGGAAGGGGAGAGGTGTCATAAAATAAAGTGTATACTGCAAAAGAAAATGTGCAGGGCAAGAGGGCATATGTGCATAAATCGTAGAAATCATAGAAACCCTACAGTGCAGAAAGAGGCCATTTGGCTCATCGAGTTTGCACTGACCAAATCATTGAAGATGCCATCGCAGGTTGAGAAACAGTTAATAAATCATACTGAATCCTATGTTTTATAAATAAGGGCACAGAGTACAAAAGCAAGTAAGTTTTGAACTTTCATAAAACTGGTTCAGCCTCAACAGGAAGGATGTGAAGGTTTTGGAAAAGGTGCAGAAAAGATCGACAAGAATGGTTCTGAGGATGAGAGTAGATTTTCGAAGTTAGAGCTGTTCTCCTCAGAGAGAAGATTTATTAGACATGTTCAAAATCATGAAGGTTCTGGATAGAGTAAATGGGGAGAAGCTGTTCCCATTGACAGAAGGTCAAGAACCCCAAGATGATTAACAAAAGAACCAGAGGGAAGAGGAGGAAAAACTTCTCTATACAATAAGTGGTTTGGATCTGGAATGCACTGTGGGCATGTGGTGGAGACAGATTCAATCTTGGTTTTCAAAAGGCAACTGGATCATGATCTGAAAAGAAAAGATTTTACAAGGAAAGAGTCGAGGGGTAAGACTAACTGAGTTGCTGGTGCAGAGAACCAACATTGACACAACGTACTGAATGGTCTCCTTCTGCGCTGTAACCATTTTCCGATTCCAGCGTGGATACATTAAAGGAACTTGATAAGCATCTAAGGAAGAAGGAAGCTGAAGGTTTCTTAATCTGAAGTGTGGTTAAGAAAGATGCGAGGAAGCTTGTGTGGAATTTAAACACCAACATAGATGAGGTGGGCCAAATGGCCTGTTTCTATGCTGCAAGTTCTACCTAAAGTTGCCAGTACAGAATACAAACACTACATTGCATTTCACATCCTCAGGCCATCACAGCCAAGGATTAATGTTCAGCAGGCAAACCCATACAGGGTGTTCGAGAATATTAATGTTACTTTAGGTCCCAAGAACCTTGCGCTTCTAAGACCCTGAAATGGCTGTTTATGAGAAAGCTGTATGCAGGAAATTACAATGTCTGTATTTTTATTTTACAGTGAGGGAGCTGTACAGGATGGTTATTGCTGTTACTGCAGTACATTGACTCAGGGACATTCAGCAGCAGCTTGATGCCTGGGTCCAGCCTCCCCTCCACCGCCTCTTAATTGCCCCAGGTTCCAGATTCACAGCTGCACCACAAGCTCTGGACATTCTGGTCAACTGTTACCATCCAGCCTGAACCAAAACTCCAGGAACTCATGGGCAAACATACTTTTGTGCCCCACATCATTACGCAGGTAGAATTCACTCGACATGATCCCCGCAGCAGCCTCCTCCACGTCACACAGTCCCACATGGTTGGGAGAGGATTTCCCTCCAGTTCTGATTGGCTCATTGATGGCAACAAATCTCTCTGCACGTGTTACCCCTGGAAACAAGTAGTTCAATACTGCAGGCAATGAGGATTCAAATCAACACCAATTTTAGAGTGAACATCCAGTCAGACAATTAATGGAGGAGACTCCACTGAGATCACTGGAAAGAATAATCAAGTGTGGCCTATTATTGATAGTCAATCAAAGTAGAGTTTACCATCCAGCTGTGAATATTAAAGCCTCCCAATCTTGCCCTCCACAGAACCTCCTCTCCAGCTCACCCCTCCCCTCTCCTCCATTAACCTCCCCAACATCAGTATTTCTCTCCCCACTCTTCACCTCACCCCCCCACCCCCCTAGCAACAATGCAGTACCGAGTGAAATTGATAGACTGGCTTCACATAGTGGGAACTCTTGGCCTAATACTTCTGATTTTTTAAAACCGTTCTGTCAGGTCCTCAGCTCCGGACACTCAATGTAGGTGACAAGAACTTTATTTAAACTACAGAGCTAGGCCCCATAGCTCCCAGGATCTGGTATTTGTAAGTGGTTGCATCCCCCTCTTCGGGCCCAGGTTAGAAAAGCCAGAGTGGCTCTCCGTTGCACTCTGGTAGCACAACACCCTTGCTGAGAATAATACCATAGAACCAAGGAAGAAATTATTAATTCAATTCAGAACAATGGTGGTATCAAATTCTCTGCCATAAAAGCTTCTGCAGGCTTGTGTGGGGTGGGGACTGGGGGGGTGGGGGGAGGTGCTTTGTTTTGGCAAAGTTGTTGCCCCTTCTTCTCGTGCCAATTCTTCGCCATTCGTCCTTCATAGAAAAGTTCAAGCGTATAAGAAAGCCATTCGGTTTTGATTATTTTATTTTTTCTACGATGTTTACACTTTTTAATACGTGGCCAGTGATGAGCCTGGGGTTTCGGGAAAATACCTGCATTTCCTTTTGGGATTGTGCCTTTAACGTCAAAGTGAAACCATGGAGTATCCTGAAAGGGGTGTGAATGAGCTGTCTAGTAAGCTTTTTAGATCCAGGAAAAACCCATGTGACCTGAGGTTGCCAAGGGGATGAAAGCACAAGAGCAAAGGCTAAATAGAAAGCTGATTGGAGATCGAATTACAGCTGTTCTAAGAACTTACTGTTCAGAACACAGTGCAGCATTTTTCGGGTGGCAGCCTTTCCCGACCCTTCAACCAAAGCATCAGCAGGGAATGTGTCCCTGCCCATCACAACAGCCCCACAGTCATTTAACACTGAGGGTTAATTGGTTAAAGGTGGGGCTTCCATCCATCACTCAGATGGAAGACCCACCTCTGACAGCTGTCAGCCAGTCTGATTGGCCAGCAGCTCTGTTGTCTCAGCAGCATCAGAGGCAGCAGTGGCCTAGTCTGGGACTGCAGGATCTTGTAGCAGAGAGGGGAGGAAGGGCCCAGTTGCAAGTATTTTGATGGAGAGGCCAAGAGAGGGAAAGGAGCACCTGGAAGAATAGGGGGTGGGAATACGGAAATTCAACCCTTCAGTGAGGCACCAAGGTGAAAAAAAGGGCCCTTGAGGGAGGAGCTCCTTGTAAAATTGTGGATCAGTCAGATGTGCTTAGGACAGGGATTAAAAGGCAGCTGGGGAATTTTGCTGATTTCCCCTGCCCAAAAACCAGCTTGCAGGGGACTGTAAAATTCTGCCCACAGAACTCTTGTGGAGGGAAGCAAGGAAAGCTCTCTCCAGATAGATAAGTTTTCCTTTTGGAAGTAAGATTTGGGATCTGGAGTGGACTGCCTGAGAATGGAGGCAGATTTCTTCAAGACATTGGATTATTATATGAAAAGTAAGAACGTGCAACTCAGTGGGAGAATGGCATGAGGTGAACCGCTACCTCAGAGAGCTAGCATAGACACGATGGGTCAATTGGCCTTCCCTGCGCTGTAACCACTGTGATTCCATGGCTCTGAGATACAACTCCAGGTTCTCTTGGTGAGGTGACATATGAGCGAGCTGTAAGGGACTAAATCCTGGATAAATGGCTTGAATATGCTAAAAACTCCATACAGACAGTGACCCAAGGCTGGAATTGAACCCGGCCCCCTGGCGCTGTGGGGAAGCAGTGCTAACCACAGTGCCGTATATCTTTGTGTCAATTATTTGAGGTGAAATTTATCATTTTTTTAAAAAAATGCCATTCACTTGTTTATTGATGTTTTAATCATGTTGGGGGAGGGGGGTGGAATTCTCTGGCCATTCACGCTAGTGGGATTCTCCAGTCCCGCTGGCAGCGCACCCTGCCTTCGGGGTTTGCAGTGACATGGGGTGACATCGATGGAAAATCCCATTGACAGCGGTGGGATCAGAGAATCTCACTGCCAATGAACAGAGCGCCACCTTCTGCCACCAAGAACCATGCGGCTGAGGGATTGGCAAAGTACCCACCCCTATGATTTCAGTGGAAATTTTTAAAGGTGAAATCATGTCCATCAGTTTTCTTTCCATTGGCATCATGGTGACCCCTTTCTTTTAAAACATTATTGACCTCTTAAGAGAATTGTAACACATCCCTCATCTTTATACATAAGATTACCTTACTTATGCTCAAACATTTTTTTTACTCCACCTGTAGTCACTTAAACTTTGGGACTGCATGTTTACTACTAATTTACAATTATTAAACGAAGATTCAAAGCTCAAATTTCACAGGGAATGTGATATGAACCAAAAAGTGATTATTAAAATCTTAAGACTCTCAGCATCATTTCTTATAGTATGTTTGAGGATTCCAATTTTCTATCTATCTGATAGTAAAAAAATACAGAACAAAGTTTCTGAAAGACAAGAGGGTGAAGTGGCAAAAACTTGTCTTTCTTTCTTCTAAATAATTCTGATTTCTTCAATTTTTCTTCAATTCTCTGGGAGGTAAGCTCTTAAGAAAATAAGGTGATATAGGCTTAGCGTGGCACAGTGCAGAATTAATGCCATACTGCTAATTAGCAGCCATGGATGTTCTGGTTTAACATTCAACATTTGACATAGAAAAGTGAACATATTAGCAAATGGTTCTTCTAAATTTTTCTCTCCTCCCTGTCCACATTTACATCATCAGCCAGTTTTATGTAAGGGAATTAACTTACATGCTATTCCCTTTAGAAGGTAAAGCACAAAGTGATTATATAGACACAATCAGCCATCTCAATGCTTCACAGAAATTCTGTTCAGCACGCTATGTATCTAGTAACAGTCCACAAACCTGAAATAATAATGCTGTGGCACAAACGTTAGCACTGCTGCCTCACAGTGCCAGGGACCCAGGTTCAATTCCCGGCTTGGGTCACTGTCTGTGCGGAGTCTACACATTCTCTCTTGTCTGCGTGGGTTTCCTCTGGGTGTTCCCGTTTCCTCCCACAGTCCGAAAGGTGTTCTGGTTTGGTGCATTGTGTGGTAATATAGAGGGGATCTAGTTTTAAGACCAATTAAATTGGATATTCTAAATTAAAGAATTGGGCATATTAAAATCAAACAAACACAGTCAAACCTCGGGCAGGCCAGACTTGACTACAGTCTTATATAGAAATACACAGAAACATGTCTGTACCTGGCCCATCAAAGATCACTGCACTCTACTGAGACAAACAAGAGATCATCACACCCCATTGAAATGCACTGGCCTATTGTTAGCCCTGAACATCACCCAAGCACAACACAACGCCATTCGCGCTCTCAAGACCAACCACAACATTATCATCAAACCAGCATACAAAGGAGGGACCACTGTCATAAGAACATAAGAAATAGGAGCAGGAGTAGGCCATCTAGCCCTTCGAGCCTGCCCCGCCATTCAATAAAATCATGGCTGATCTGTCGTGGCTCAGTTCCACATTCCCGCCCTCTCCCCATAACCCTTAATCCCCTCGCTTATCAAAAACCCATCAACCCGCGTCTTAAAAATATTTAGCGAGGTAGCCTCCACCACTTCAACGGGCAGAGAATTCCAGAGATTCACCACCCTTTGAGTGAAGAAGTTCCTCCTCAATTCTGTTCTAAACCGCCCCCCCTTTATCTTGAGGCTGTGCCCCCTAGTCCTACTGTCCTTTCTGAGCAGGAAGAGTCTCTCCACCTCTATCCTATCCATCCCATTCATCATCTTATACATCTCAATGAGATCTCCCCTCATTCTTCTAAACTCTAACGAGTACAAGCCTAGTTTATTCAGCCTCTCCTCATAGCTCAACCCCCTCAACTCTGGTATCAGCCTAGTAAACCTCCTCTGCACTCCCAAGGCCAAAATATCCTTGCGTAAGTATGGCGCCCAAAACTGCACACAATACTCCAGCTGCGGCCTCACCAATGCCCTATACAGCCGCAGCAAGACCTCCCTACTTTTATATTCAATCCCCCTCGCTATGAAGGCCAGCATCCCATTCGCCTTCCTGACCACCTGCTGCACCTGCAAGCTGGGTTTTTGCGACTCATGCACAAGGACCCCAAGGTCCCTCTGCATCGTCACCTGCTGCAGTTTTTCGCCACGTAAGTAATAATCCTTCCTACCATTATTCCTACCAAAGTGGACCACCTCGCACTTGCCAACATTAAATACCATTTGCCATTTCCTGGAACAAAATGGATTACTGCAAAGAAGTGTCCCAACAACCAAACAACAAGTAACACGACAGACAATTACCCTCAGCTCCAATGAAAGAACAAACCCGTCAACTCAACAGACTGATCAAGACCTTTGATCTGGACCTTCAGAGCACCCTCCGTGCTCTCATCCCAAGTACTTCATGCGTTTGAGATCTCTATTGCCTCCTGAAGATGCACAAGGCCAACACACCAAGCTGTCCCATTGTGTCAGGCAATGGGACCCTGTGCAAGAATCTCTTCGGCTATATCGAGGGCATCCTGAACCCTTTGTACAAGAAACCCTCAGCTTCTTCGCAACACTACAGACTTACTACAGAAACTCAGCACATGGAGCAGTTGAACCAGGAGTACTCTTCATCACAATGGATGTCTTGGTGCTCTACACCAGCACCTCCCTCAACGACAGCATTGCTGCAACTGCCTCAGTACTCAACGCTGACAACTGCCAGTCTCCGGATGCAATTCTACAACTCATCTGCTTCATCCTAGACCACAATGTCTTCACCTTCAACAACCAGTTCTTCATCCAGACGCATGGAACAGCCATGAGGCCCACATTTGCACCTCAATATGCCAACATCTTGATGCACAGGCTCGAACAAGACTTCTTCATCGCACAGGACCTTCAACCGACGCATCGATGACATTTTCTTCCTTTGGACTCACAGCAAACAATCATTGAAACAACTATATGATGACACCGACACGTTCCATCCCACCATCAGGCTCACCACGGACTACTTTCCAGAATTGGTTGCATTCTTGGACACACGCATCTCCATCAAGGATAGTTACCTCAGCACTTCACTACACCGCAAGCCCACGAATAACCTCACAATGCTCCACTTCTCTAGTTTCCACCCTAAACACATTAAAGTAGTCATCCCCAAAAGACAAACCCTCCGTATACACAGGATCTGCTCAGATGAGGAGGATCGTAACATACACCTACAGAAGCTGAAAGACACCCTAAAAAGGACAGGACATGGCGCTTGACTCATCGATTGACAGTTCCGATGTGCCACAGCAAAAAACCTCACCATATTCCTCAGAACACAAACATGAGACATGGTGGACACAGTATCCTTCGTCGTCTAGTACTTCCCTGGAGTGGAGAAGCTACAACATCTTCTCCGGAGTCTTCAACATGTCATCGATGAAGACGAACATCTCACCAAGGCCATCCCCCCACTCCCACTTCTTACCTTCAAACAACCACACAACCTCAAACAGACCATTGTACACAGCAAACTACCCTGCCTTCAGAAGAACAGTGACCATGACACCACACAACCCTGCTACAGCAGCCTCTGCAAGATGTGCCGGATCATCAACACAGATGCTATCATCTCACATGAGAACACCATCTAACAGGTACACGGTACATACTCTTGCAACGTTCTCTACCTGATACGCTGCAGGAAAGGATGTCCCGAGGCACAGTACATTGGGGAGACCATGCAGACGCTACGACAACGGATGAACGAACACTGCTCGACAATCACCAGGTAGGAGTGTTCCCTTCATGTTGGGGAACATTTCATCAGTCACGGGCATTCAGCCTCTGATGTTCGGATAAGCATTCTCCAAGGCAGCCTTCATGACACATGACAACACAGAATTGCTGGGCAGAAACTGATAGCCAAGTTCTGCACGAGGACGGCCTCAACCGGGATCTGGGGTTCACATCATACTATCTGTAACCCCACAACTTGCCTGGGCTTACAAAATCTCATTAACTGTCCTGGCTGGAGACAATACACATCTCTTTAACCTGTGCTTGGCCCTCTCTCCACTCACATTGTCTGTACCTTTAAGACTTTAAAGACTGAGTTTGTGTCTGTATATGCCTGTTTGTGAACACAAGTCCTCACTGATCTGATGAAGGAGCAGTGCTCCAAAAGCTTGTGCTGCCAAATAAACTTGTTAGGCTTTAACCTGGTGTTGTGAAACTTCTTATATTGTTAGAAGCCCAGATCAGGCCAGACTTCGTCACCTAAAGTTCCTGCAGTTACCTTATCTCGCAACAGGTTACATGTAAGCAACACCATGGAGATGGACACCTGGGAACAGGCCCTGGTGTCCCGTCAGGCAGGCATCAAGAAACCCACTGGGTATTAGGACACCCTCCCGCGCCCTCATTGACCGGAAGCCAGAGAAGTTTCTTGAAAGGCAAGTGAGCAAGGGGATAAAGATATGCATCTCAGACACACCAGCAGCAAAGACTAGATGAGGGAGGCGACCTTGACCTTGACCATCCGGAAGACTGACCAGAAAAGGAAGAAGCTGCCATCAAGATTCACCTTCATGACGACGGACCAGAGGAACTCAGGAAATCAGACCTGCAGTTTAATCAAACCATCTTTGCAGATAGTATACTTTAATCTGGGGTATTCTATTGTTTTGAGAGTAATCTAAAGGTTAATAAAGTTTTAAAGTTTATTTATCAGTTGCAAGTAAGGCTTATATTAACACTGCAATGAAGTTACTGTGAAATTTCCCTAGTTGCCACAGTCCGGTACCTGTTCGGGTCATTGCATCCAACCAGCATGTCTTTCAGAATGTGGGAGGAAACCAGAGCACCCGGAGGAAACCCACACAGACAAGTGGAGAATGTGCAAACTCCACACAGACAGTGACCCAAGCCGGGAATCAAACCCAGGTCCCTGGCGCTGTGAGGCAGCAGTGCTAACCATTGTGCCACCGTGCCACCCCAGTGTTATTATTAATAAACTTATTGAACCTTTACTTGTGTTTTTCCTTTGTCCATCTTGCAAATAAGGGTAAAACTTTAAGTAAACAGATTTTGATTTGATTTATTACTGTCACGTGTATTAACATACAGTGAAAAGTATTGTTTCTTGTGCACTTTACAGACAAACATGCCGTTCATAGAGAAGGAATGGAGGGAGTGCAGAATGTAGTGTTACAGTCATAGCTAGGATATAGAGAAAGATCACCTTAATGCTAGGTAAGTCCATTCAAAAGTCTGACAGCAGTAGGGAAGAAGCTGTTCTTGAGTCAGTTGATACGCAATCTCAAACTTTTGTCTCTTTTTCCCAAAGGAAGAAGGTGAAACAGAGAATGTCCGAGGTGCATGGGGTCCTTAATTATGCTGGCTGTTTTGCCAAGGCAGCAGGAAGAGTCAATGGATGGGAGGCTGGTTTGTGTGAAGGATTGGGCTACATTCATGACCTTTTGCGATCTTGGGCAGAGCAGGAGGGAACTGAGTGTATGGTGTCAAAATTTGCTGATGACACCAAGATTGGTGGAACAGCAAATTGTGCGGAGGGTGTGGAGAGTCTGCAGAAGGATCTAGATAGGCTGGGCGAATGGGCCAGGAACTGGCAAATGGAATTTAATGTTGGCAAGTGCGAGGTTGTCCACTTTGGTAGGAATAATGGTAAGAAGGACTATTACTTACGTGGCGAAAAACTGCAGCATGCGACGGTGCAGAGGGACCTCGGGGTCCTTGTGCATGAGTCGCAAAAACCCAGCCTGCAGGTGCAGCAGGTGGTCAGGAAGGCAAATGGGATGCTGGCCTTCATAGCGAGGGGGATTGAATGTAAAAGTAGGGAGGTCTTGCTGCAACTGTACAGGGCACTGGTGAGGCCGCAGCTGGAGTACTGTGTGCAGTTTTGGTCGCCGCACTTACGCAAGGATATTTTGACCTTGGAGGAAGTGCAGAGGAGGTTTACTAGGCTGATTCCGGAGTTGAGGGGGTTGAGCTATGAGGAGAGGCTGAATAAACTAGGCTTGTACTCATTAGAGTTTAGAAGAATGAGGGGAGATCTCATTGAGACGTATGAGATGTTGAATGGGATGGATAGGATAGAGGTGGAAAGACTCTTCCCACTCAAAAAAGACAGTAGGACTAGGGGGCACAGCCTCAGGATAAAGGGGGGGCGGTGTAGAACGGAGTTAAGGAGGAACTTCTTCACTCAAAGGGTGGTGAATCTCTGGAATTCTCTGCCCGTTGAAGTGGTGGAGGCTGCCTCGCTCAATATTTTTAAGACGCGGGTTGATAGGTTTTTGATAGGCAAGGGGATTAAGGGTTATGAGGAGAGGGCGGGAATGTGGAACTGAGCCACGACAGATCAGCCATGATCTTATTGAATGGCGGGGCAGGATCCAGGGGCTAGATGGCCTACTCCTGCTCCTATTTCTTATGTTCTTATACCAAGCTGTGATACAACAAGAATGTTTTCTATGGTGCATCTGTAAAGGTTGTTGAGAGTCATAGCTGACATGCCAAATTTCCTTTGTCATCTGAGAAAGTAGAGGCATCGGTGAGCTTTCTTAATTATAGTGTCAGCATGGGGGAACCAGGACAGGTTTTTGGTGATCTGGATACCTAAAAACTTGAAGCTCTTGACCCTTTCTATTTCACCTCCATTGATGTAGACAGGGGCATGTTCTCCTTTACGCTTCCTGAAGTCGTTGGCAATCTCCGTTTTGTTGACATTGAGGGAGAGACTATTGTTGCCGCACAGTTCACCAGATTCTCTACCTCATTCTTGTACTCTGTCTCGTCATTGTTTGAAATCCGACCCACTATTGAAAGTATGAGATTTTACAGATGCGATAATCCGCTATGCTAAATTCTCCTTCAGTGTACCCAAACAGGCACCAGAGTGTGGCGACTAGGGGATTTTCACAGTAACTTAAATGCAGTGTAAGCCTACTTGTGACAAATAAATAAACTTTAAATGCTGACAGACTTGCTGAGTATTTCAAGCATTTCCTGTTTTTATTTCAGGTGTCCAGCATCTGCAATATTCTGCTTTTGTCTTATATACTGCACAGTTATCCTATGTCTCCAAATTGTCCATCATTCTCTTCTGAGAAAGTCCTAAATCACAAAAATCGGATGAAATGACTGGAGTACCCCTTGAACTAACTAAAATTACAATTGAATATTGCCCCTCATGATTTTGGACATCTCTATCAAATCTCTTAGCTGTTCTCCTTGGAGAACAGCTCTAACTTCTCCAATATCCTCATAACTGCAGTTTCTTAACCTTGGAACCAGTCTTGTAAACCTCTTTGGCACTCTCTCCTGTACGGTCACATTCTTCCGCAGTGCCCTACTTAGAACTCTACAACGTTGAGGTCTAACTTGTGTCTTGTGTAAGTTCAGTATAACCTCCATGCTCTTATACTTTTTGCCTCTATTAGTAAATCCCTGAATACTATAAACCTTATTAACTGTTCTCTCCACTTGTCCTGCTAGCTTCAATGATCTATGCACATAAACACCCAGGTCTTTCTGCTTCTGCACTGCTTCAAGAATTGTACACCTTATTTTATATTGCCTGCCTGTATTCCTATCAAAATGGAATGCCTCTTGCTTCTCCACATTGAACTTCATCTGCCACTCTACCAACCTGTCTATGTTCTTTTGAAGTTCTACACTGTTATGCTGAGATGCTACTGTACATTTAAGAAATGTATTTATAATCATGTTGTCAGTAACTGTAAGTAGGTACAGAGCTGCCTGTTTAGAAAACCTTTTAATGCTGCTTACATGGTTTAAATGGGGTTCTATTTTTACTTTGGGCCTAATGCAGTGTCCAGAATTTTTGTGGCCCTGAATTGTTGGAGAAAAAAAATGATGGATAGGACAGGTGCCTTTGGATAGTTTTTAACTTTTACTTTCAGTTTGGCTGCTGTCTTAGTTAGAAGGTGTTTTATTTCACATGCACAGTGTTCTTTTTCTCCAGAGTGTTTTGGAAAGCTATTCTGACATTAAGCTTGTCTGTGTGTGTGTCAAGAAAGCTGCAGAATCCAACAGCATCAGGTAAATATCCTTGTTGTCTGTGTTAAACCTGTGACAGGGGTATGTTTACAAGGAGGTTTTTTTTTGGATGGAACATTTCATTTAGTTGTTAAGGTTTAGACAATATCATTTTTTTTGTTTGTAATTGGTAAAAGTTATTGCTAATTTTATTTCTCCATGTTAACTGAATTCTTAAATAAACTTTGTTTGATAAAAGCTCCCTAGTGGGTCATTTGAATCAAACCTGAAGTGAAGCATCTCATGCTCACCCATGCCAAATTCAATTTGGAAAACTTATGATCCAGGTGAACTTCATAAAACACTTTGGAATTCCTGACTTGGATTATAACATGCTTCACAGTTTACAATGCTTCCAAGTTTCATGTCATCTACAAATTCTGAAATTGTCCCCAGCATACCAAGATCTAGATCATTAATATATATATATAGAAACCCTGCAGTGCAGAAGGAGGCCATTTGGCCCATCGAGTCTACACTGACAACTATGACACCTAGGCCTTATCCCCGTAAGCCCACATATTTACCCCGCTAATCTCATTAACCTACACACCCCGGGTACTGACAGACAAGTTAGCATGGCCAATCCACCTAACCTGCACATCTTTGGACTGTGGGAGGAAACCCATGCAAACAGGGGGAGAATGTGCAAACTCCACACAGACACTGACCCAAGCCTGGAATTGAACCCAGGTCTCTGGAGCTGTGAGGCAACAATGCTAACCATTGTGCCACAGTGCTGCCCCTATATATATATCAGATAAAACAAATATCCCAATCCCGATCCCTGGAGAACTCCATTACAACCTTTCCTCCAGCCCATCAGCTGAACCCAAGTTGCTGCTGTACCTTTTTTCCATGAGCTATAACCTCACAAGTCTGTTGTGTGGCACTGTTTCAAAGCCTTTTGAAAGTCCATGCACAACACATCAACAGCATTACCCTCTTTAACCTTTCCTGTTACCTCTTCAAAAAAACTCCAGCAAATTAGTTAAACACAATTTCCCCTTTAGAAATCCATGCTGGCTCTTCCTAATCAACCCACATTTTTCAAAACTATCACTAATTCTATCCCCAATACTTGTTTCTAGAAGCTTCCCTACAACTGAAGTTAAATTGACTGGTCTGTAATTGCCAGGCTTACCCTTACATCCTTTTTTGAACAAGAGATCCTGGAGAAACACTTTCTCCAAGAGACCAAGCTTTGAGTGAAATCCTTCACTTCTGTGATGGATGCACTTGAAACCAATTTGAAGAAAAGAGCAATCATGCATGAAAATGTTGCAAATAATACTTAGTTTTTGCTTCATGTGGATTCCTTGGAAAAACAGCTGTGCGAAGGTGTAAAGCTGCTCATGAAAAATGATCCTGACGACGTCGATGTTAACCTCAATGGGGAGATAAAGAAAATTGTTCAGATAAGGGAACTTTACACCATTAGAACCTGTATCAAGTCATCATCCAAAGCAACATTCTGTTGGTTTTTCCTAATGGATGTACAATATTGTAGCTCTTTTTCAGTCTAATGGTAACAAACTGCTGGGGGGAAAAGAAAGATTACTTTCACAAATGAAAAACATCAAGAACGAACTACAGATAACAATGTTGCAAGAAAAGCCATCCGCACTGAGCATTTTGTGCATAGAAAATGATTAAAAAAAAGTGAGACTATAATTTGAGGACATCATTAGTGTCCAAAAATCACAAAGAGAAAGGTTTGAAGTTTTGTGTGGGTTGTATAGCTTCTTCCATTTACTAAGTGATGATCTGTGTAGCTGCCCTCATGTCACTACAGATTAAAGGTTCTCACACATGATAATTAAGCAATCAAGTATTTCATAATGTAAATATATGTTTTAGATTATTAGCTTTTCGTTGCACCCTATGTATATATGTAAATATGAAGCTTTAACATTTTTATTTTCATTGTCATCTCTGTTAGAATAAAACACTTTTTTTGGTAGTGCTATGGGGCCTCTTAGGCTTGACATAATTTAGTTCCTCAGCATGTCAAAATCCAGCCCTGGTTCAAACTGATCATTGCCTGTCTGCGTTTGTTTTGTTTCTGTTGTTTGGGAGCCAATATGGTGCTGCCAGAGCACAGGAAAGCCCATTGTTAGCAAAGCATATAGAATAATCAGCTGGTGGCATTCATTAGTAGTTCACAAGACAGTCCAAAGTCCAAAGTTGCAGACTCCCATTAAAATGAAAGAGCCCACTGTGAACTGCAAGCAGTTTCATCTTAATACTGGTGGTACACAATGGTCCACCCTTTGCTTTTACTCAAGACCCAAACAGTGATGTTTGCTCCCATTGAGGCACTTAAAAGCCTGGAATGCGCATTAACTTTCACATAGTGACAACATTACTAAAATGTAATGGTAGTTAATGTAGTATACAGGACAACAGGAACAGAAGTAAACTATTCAGCCCCTCAAGCCATTATCACCATTCAATGAAATCCTGGCTAAAGGGTATTTTAACTCATCCATCTGCTTTGACTGCATTTTTTTTTAGACCCTTGATAACAATATGCCCGTATAAACTACCATATTCCCTTGAATATAGAAGATGATGTAATCTGTCTGCATTATCTAACCCTTGGAGCCCCACTAATATCCCAGTGAATCTGTGCTGTACTCCTATCAAGGCCAATATATATTTCCTAATGTGAGGTGCCCAGAACTATGCAATATTCCAGATGTGGTAAGACCAGGACTTTGTCTTGATACAGTTGAATATCCACCCCCCCCCTTCCCCTCCCCCCCACCCTATTGTATTATAGCTTTCTAGTTATGAATGCAGACATTCTATTAGTCTTGTTTTTTGTACCTGATACTACATTTTAGTGATTTGAGCGTATGGACCACTAAATCCCCTTAAACCTCCATTATTCCTAATTTTTCATCACTTAAGTAATTCTCAGATTCATCCATTTATGGCCCATGAATGACCTCACACATTTAGTCAAAAATCCACATGTCACAGTTTCACCCACTCACTTCATCTACCAATTTAATCAATTTTATGCTCTCTTTACACTAATTATGCCACAAATCTTTGCATCATCAGCAATGTGTGCCACAGCACAGATCCTTGCTGGATACCACTAGTCCCTTCCTCCCATTTTGAGTATTCACACATTTTTCGACTACCTAACCAATCTTCTAGCAAGCTTAATAATTTGTCTTCAACCCCCACAAGCTTCTTTGTACCTAACAGTTGCTCAAGTGGAACCTCACAGAATGCCAGCTGACATTTATGGACATTTCTCTGTTGACTACATTAGCTACTTGCTCAACAAATTCAATTAGATTCTTGGAACATTACCTACCCTTTGCAAATCTGTGTTAGCTCTCACCAATGAGCTCTGATTTCTCAAAGTGCTCAGTCACTTTATCCTTAATCCTAGATTTTAATAACTTCCCCACACAGATATTTAGGCAGGCAGGCCTATAATTCTATGTTTGTTTTAAATCTAATCTTCCTTAAACAAAGGAATTTGTAATTTTCCAATCTTAAAAAAGACAACCCCTGAACTGAGAGAACGTTTTGGAATAATATTGTTAAAACTGCTGCAATTTGCTTAATTTCTTCATTTAAGATCCTGGGGTGGAAACCATAAGGTCCCGAGGATTTGTCTGTCTTAGTGCCATTTTTTTGATTCTGTTTTCCTGCTTATGTTAAGTTTAGTGAGTTCCAGTCCTTGATTCATTATTAGTTTCCTTAAAATGTCAGGTATTTTATCATTTTATCCTATTCCTCTACTGTGAAGTAATTACTCAACAAGTCTGCCATTTCCATATTTTCAGTTGCAAAATTAACACTATCTATCTTGAAGGACGACATTATCCCTGACTATCATTTTCTTCCAAGATAATTATAAAAAAAAACTTTCTTGACATTGAAATCCCTCGAGTTTCTTTCAAATTTCTTTTTTCAGCAATTACCTTCCTTTTGTCTTTCTTTAATATTCTTTATGAGTTAATCAGTCAGCCAAAGCTACCTTATTTGTTAAGAACAGTTCTTCCCTCTTACAAAATATTAGTCCAGGATTAAGCTAAATGCATTATTTTTTCCTAATATATTTAATTTATTTGTAAAATATCTGAAAGAACACTACAAACATCACAAAATGGCCAGTACAGAAATTGCAATAATATTAGGTTTTCTATATACATCATGTCACATCTGGTGTGCTAAATGTATATTTTTAAAATGTTTTACTCTATCCTTTAAGTTACAAAGCCAATGCTCAAAACGGACCAGGTAGAATCAAATCCGTTCCTTCCTTACTCCAAAAAACAAATTCAAATTCCAACCGAATCCAATTAAAGGTCTCCACAAGAGAGACGAACAAGATCCAAGCTGATGAGATAAGTCATTGCCCCCCAACTTGGACTTGATCTGACACTTGAACTGAGCAAAAAAGCCAAGGAGCTTGGAAAAGCTAAATGTATTTTGAAAACTTGCCAGCGTTCATTTGTAGTTTTATCCTATTGTAGTTTTGACCAGTTTGCTGTCAGCAGTCTCTATCTTGTCCCATTGAAGTTAGCCTTACCAAAATCTAAAGTTTTAATGTGTGTTAAATTTCCCCTTTCAAACCTAACACCAAATTTTAAACATTATAATTAATGTTAATTTTGCAACATTAAAGGATATTTATCCATGTTTGGCTCAGTGCTAAATCTGGTGTGGTGTGCCCTCTTGTTGGTTGTTGAATATATTGTTTCAGAAAACTAAATTGAGTACGCTAAAGAAATTTGACTCAACTGACAACTGACTCAAGAACAGCTTCTTCTCCGCTGCTCTCAGACTTTTTAACGGATTTACCTTGCATTGACTTGATCTTTCTCTATACCCTAGCTATCACTGTAACACTCCATTCTGCACTCTCTTGTTTCCTTCTCTATGAACAGTATGCTTTGTCTGTATAGTGCGCAAGAAACAATATTTTTCACTGTATGTTAATACATGTGACAATAATAAATCAAATCAAATCACTGCTTTTCTGATTGAGCTACTTTGCTCTTCCCACATGAAAATTGGAACCTCCCAACTTTGCATGTTGTGGTAATATTAGGAGGAGGATGGGTGTAGGAGGAGCTGATGACAGTATGTATTATTTTACTGCTTTTTTCATGAATTTTCTGCGGGTGGGGTGGTGGGGGGAAGGGGAATTGGAGAGAAGCAGCTTACCCAGCACTCAACTGGGAAGTTCAGTATTGTTTAAAACTCTAATGAGGGTGATTATGTTATTAACTGCACCCAGTGGAGAAGACATGCTCACAAGGATCACGGGTCAAAGATTAAGTTATAACATTGTAATCTCAACTTAAGCTTGTACTGGCTGCATGCCTTCATAAGCACTGCTTGTTCAAATGAAAAAAAACGATTTGCATTTATATCACACCTTACACAACCACAAGTTGCCCCAAAGTGCTTTACAACCAATGAACTGCTTTTGGAGTTCAGTCACTTTTGCAATTCAAGAAAGGTGGCAGTCAATTTCTGCACAGTTGGGTTGCGCAAATAGTAATGTGACAATGGCCAGATAATCTGTTTTTATGATGTCAACGGATAGTGGCCAGGACAATGGAGATAAATTCCTTATCTAATGGCATGGGAACTCCTATATCTACCTGAGGGATTTTTAAGCCTCATCTGAAGAAGATACCTCCCATTGTGTTGCATTCTCTCAAGTACTGCACCAGGATATCAGCAAACTTAAAATTTTGTACGTTAATACATGTAACAACAATAAATCAAAATCAACATAAATCAAATCAAATTCCAGCTCAGGCAAATGAACCACAGCTAACATGCCAAGAGCACCCGCAGTTCCGCAATTCAAAGTTCTGTTTCCTGACTAACAACCAAGAGCTTGCTTTAAGTTACAAACATCTTCCAAGCTTCTATTAGGTTAGTAAAAGTGCAAAGAAGTACTGAAAGAATTTAAATTTATTCATTTTTATCACAAATTGCAGTAGAACAAAGGAAATTGGAAAGAGACAAGGAGGTTTGAAAACCATTTCAGAGAATGGGGAATGTGGACATTTCGTGGCTTTCAGTTTTAAACAGTGGGAGATACAGAAGGCAGCATGTGGAATCATCAGCTCCAAGCCTAAATTCTTAGGAGTGAGGCCCTGGGGATAGAGCTCAGAGAATTCACTGGAAGTCAACCTTCGGATATGACTTAGTTTTTAGGTGCAAGGGAAAAAATAATGGAAAATTAGATGAAGTTAATTGACATCTTCTTGAATTCTGACACAGGAAGTACACACAACACAGAAAATCTTTAATAAGAACATAAGAAATAGGAGCAGGAGTAGGCCATCTAGCCCCTCGAGCCTGCCCCGCCATTCAATAAGATCATGGCTGATCTGAAGTGGATCAGTTCCACTTTCCCGCTTTCTCCCCATAACCCTTAATTCCCTTAATATATCATGAGTAAAATATTAAACATTCTTTAGGTAAGAAATACTGGTACCAGATGTATATCTGAATGTAGAAGCCAGGTTTTCCAGCCCATGATTGATAATGTCTGAGAGAAATAAACTGAAAATGAACTATATTCTTTCAAATTACACCTTGCTGTTGTATAAAACCAACCATTATGGATCACTTCATGTCACATCTCTTTCACACACAGCCCTTCTGGTGAGGCAGAGAACTGAATGACAGGGGAAAGCAAAAAAAAAAGAGTATTGCCCTCAATCATTCATCTAACTATTAGAACATAAGAACATAAGAAATAGAAGCAGGAGTAGGCCATCTAGCCCTTCGAGCCTGCCCTGCTATTCAATAAGATCATGGCTGATCTGAAGTGGATTAGTTCCACTTTCCCGCTTTGTCCCCAAAACCCTTAATTCCCCGTCTATCAGAAACCTATCTACCCGTGACTTAAATATATTTAGTGAGGCAGCCTCCACCACTTCAACGGGCAGAGAATTCCAGAGATTCACCACCCTTTGAGTGAAGAAGTTCCTCCTCAACTCCAATCTAAACTGCACCCCCCCCCCCCCCCCCCCCCGCATCCCCTTATCTTGAGGCTGTGTCCTCTAGTCCTGCTATCCTTTCTAAGTGGGAAGAATCTCTCTACCTCTACCCTATCCATCCCCTTCATTATCTTATATGTCTCTATAAGATCCCCCCCCATCCTTCTAAACTCCAACAAGTACAGACCCAGTCTATTTAGCCTCTCTTCATAGGCCAACCCCCTCATCTCCGGTATCCTCTGCACTCCCTCCAAGGCCAATATATCCTTGCGCAAGTGCGGCAACCAAAACCGCACACAGTACTCCAGCTGCGGCCTCACCAGTGCCCTGTACAGTTGCAGCAAGACCTCCCTGCTTTTATATTCTATCCCCCTCGCTATAAAGGCCAACATTCCATTCGCCTTCTTCATCACCTGCTGCACCCACAGACTGGGTTTTTGCGACTTGTGCACAAGGACCCCCAGGTCCCTCTGCATTGTAGCATGCTGCAGCTTTTCGCCTTTTAAATAATAATCCCTCCTACTATTATTTCTGCCAAAGTGGATAACCTCACACTTGCTAACATTGTACTCCATCTGCCAGGTCCTCGCCCACTCGCTCAGCCCATCCAGATCTCTCTGCAGACTTTCCACACCCTCCACGCAATTTGCTTTTCCACTCATCTTCGTGTCATCAGCAAATTTCACCACCCTACACTCAGCCCCCTCCTCCAGATCATCTATATAAATGGTAAACAGTTGAGGCCCCAGCACCGATCCCTGCGGCACTCCACTAGTCACCAACCGCCAACCAGAATAGCACCCATTGATACCAACTCTCTGCTTCCTATTAGACAGCCAATCCTCTATCCACGTTAACACCTTACCCCCAACTCCGTGCACCCTAACCTTCTGTAGCAACCTTTTATGAGGCACCTTATCAAGCACCTTTTGGAAATCCAAAAACACCACATCCATCGGTTCCCCTGTCTACTGCACTAGTCACATCCTCATAGAAATCCAATAAATTCGTCAAACACAACTTCCCCTTAACGAATCTATTCAAGTCATTAATGATTAAGGCATCTTTTTCAATGATTTCCCATCATGAAATGCAGCAAAAATGACTTTGTCAGCACAGATCTACCCATTTGCTCCAGAGTAAATAACATGCACACTTATTCAGCCTGAGCTTGTTATCTTTTTAAGTGAATAACGTGCTATAGAGGTAAACCTAAGGGAGGTGCAACAAGGATATGTGGTGACGTGAATGCATTTACAATGAAGGAAGGCAATTTTACAAGATAGTACACCCAATTAAACATGCCATTTATAAACGGTGTAATAACAATGCTTTCTGCTTTCTTTATATAGAGGTATTCAGAAATACATTAGCGAGGAATTCATGAATACATTAACTAAACAATATAAAATAAATCATGTACTTTGGAATATTATTCAGTGCAAAGAGGACAATCAGAGATAGAGATGCCTTAACATATAATCAATATAAAAATTGTTTAATCTCTGGGCCCTAGATCTATCATGGCAGACAAATGATCAAAGATAAATATTATATAATGCAAGTTCTATACAGTTTGTGGAATTTTGCTCCATTTACTATGTGGACGAAAGACGCAACTTATAGAACTTTTATTCAGGAGATAAAATGATACAATATGTGTTAAAAAGGAAAACCCTTGGAAAACAAATGGATGTTTTCCATGCTTCATAGAGTCATTCTGTCCTAGATTTACACTATAATAATAGAATTACTACAGTATAGAAGGCAGCCATTTGACCTATTGAATTTGTGCCAACTCTGCGACAGAGCATCACACCCAGGTCACCCCCTACCCTACCCCATGCATTTATCCTGCTAGATAGAAAGTAGAAGTCGGAGTAGGCCATTTGGCCTTTCGAGCCTGCTTGCCATTCATTTTCTTCATGGTTGATCATGAAATTTAATATCCTGATCCCAATTTTCCCCCATATCCCTTGATCCCTTTAACCCTAGAACTATACCTAATTTCTTCTTGAAATCAGACAACATTTTGGCCTCAACCACATTCTGTGATAGTGAATTCCACACATTCACCACCCTTTGGATGAAGAAAATTCTCCTCACCTCAGTTCTAACAGGTTTACCCCTTATCCTCAAACTATGACTCCTAATTCCGGATTCCCCCACCATATATACTTGTGCAAAGGCTGTCTCCCATAAAAGTTAACACCATGAGTGGAATCTTCTGGCCCTACTTGTCAGCGGGATCTTCCAGTCTCACAGAAGGTGACCCCTACGGGCTTCCTGGCAACAAGGTGGGTGAGCCATGCAAAATGCCATAGGCTTCCTGCTAATAGCCAATGGTAAACCACTTCCGCCATGGTTAGACATGCTGTGTTTAATCCCAGCCCATATTTTTGGCCTAAAAAACAGTTTTATCATATACCTCAGGTAAAGTCAACCCTAATCTTGCAGGGATCAAAGTTCAAAAATTTCAGAACCAAAATATAATCTCTACAATCATATCAAAATCCACAACTCATTATTAAATAAAGCTACGAATACCATATTTCCTTAAGTTGCTCCTAATGGTTCAAACAGGGAGAATGTAGATCAATTTTGATTTTGAGGGGGATGGGGGAAGAAGATAACGGATTGGAGAAGAATAAAAAGCAACGCATTTGGAAATAAGATGCAGGGACCAACTTCCAGAGCAACTTTAAATGAATGTCCGCCCAGTTCTTGTGTCTTTAGTCCTCAGTTTTCATAGGAAAGGAATGGGTGGGGATACTCAGGCTTTGCCAATCGGGCCCTTTCACCAATGCCTAGGTCAAGGGCAGCAAGACAGTATAACATTGACAAATGTGAAGTTATCCACTTTGGAAGAAATAATAGTAAAATGGAATATTATTTAAATGGTGAGAAATTACAACATGCTACTATGCAGAGGGACCTGGGGGTCCTTGTGCATGAATCGCAAAAACTCAGTTTGCAGGTGCAGCAGGTGATCAAGAAGGCAAATGGAATGTTGGCCTTTATCAGAAGGGGGATGGAGTATAAAAGCAGGGAGGTTTTGCTGCAACTGTACAAGGCACTGGTGAGGCCACAACTAAAGTACTGTGTGCAATTTTGGTCCCTTTATTTGCGAAAGGATATATTGGCTTTGGAGGGAGTTTAGAGAAGGTTCACCAGGTTGATACTGGAGATGAGGGGGTTAGCTTATGAGGAGACGTTGAGTAGACTGGGCTTGTACTCGGAGTTTAGAAGGCTGAGGGGTGATCTTATAGAGACATACAAGATAATGAAGGGGCTAGATAGGATAGAGGTAGAGAGAATCTTCCTGCTTGGAAAGGATAGCAGAACTAGAGGGCACAGCCTCAAAATAAGGGGGGGGGGGCAGCAGTTTTGAACAGAGTTGAGGAGGAACTTCTTCTCTCAGAGGGTAGTGAATCTCTGGAATTCTCTGCCCATTGAAGTGGTGGAGGCTACCTTGTTGAATATGTTTAAGACACGGGTAGATAAATTTCTGATCGATTAGGGAATTAAGGGTTATGGGGAGCAGGCGAGTAAGTGGAATTGATCCACTTCAGATCAGCCATGATCTTATTGAATGGCAGGGCAGGCTTGAAGGGCTAGATGGCCTACTCCTGCTTCTATCTCTTATGTTCTTATGGTGGCATCAGTGTGATATTTTCCAGCCCTCCCCTTAGTCCCCTGGGCAATATTGAAAACACAGGCCCAGTTGCTGCCACCACTTCAGCTCTTGGGAGGCAGTAAGTGAGGAGGCTTTCTAATAAAAATATAGGGAGAAAGAGGGAGGAATAAATGGCTGGTATGAATGCCACTTCACCCATTACCTTGCAGAATCTTTTGAGAGCCATGCTAGGTGTGCCAGGCAGGTGCATTTTAGTTGTAAGTAACCCCCTCAAAAACATTACCTGTATAAAAGTCAACCCCTTAACTTTTGCCATTTAATATTGGGCCCAAAAATTATACATTTACAGAAGTATATATGGGAAAAGTACCACTCTAAATATTTTTTGTTTACATCTATAAATCATTGACATAAGACAACATTTATATAAGGTACACCAGGTCAAATTCTGGAACTCCATTCCTAACAGCATCGTGGGTGTACATACATCACAGGGTCTGCAGCGGGTCAAGAAGATCCACAACTTCGTCACATTCAAGCTCATCCAACCAATGCTAGCTAACACCATGAATCTTTCCCTCATCATTTGGTAAAGGGAGAAGCACAAGCCAGAATCCCCTTCCTTCCTTTCAAATGCATTTGTTTGTAGTTTAAACATGGTGCCTGGCATAGGCAACTGCCTTTCCGATATTCATACTGCATCTCACTCAAAAGCAAACATAGTGGGCAAGGGAGATCAGACAGGAGAAAATAAATTCAAAAACAAAAAACATGTTGTGTTGCAACTATCATTTTGATATTCCTAGATCAGAATCAGGCTTTTCCTGTACGCTCCAAAGCTTTCCTCTGTATTTTTCCTGCAGCTCCTTCGTTTTCCTGTGAGTTTCCTGTATACACCCATAAATGAAAGCACACCAACAAGTCCGGAAACTCAAAAATTGCTTAGCTCTTTGCCTCACAGTAAAGAAATAAATGAGAGAAACGATCAGGCCTAGATATTATTTTGAGCAATACAAACAGCTTACAGATTAATTCAAAAGTTTGGAAATACAAGTACACTACCTTGAAGTCACTGAGGAAAAAGAAAGTTCAATAATTATTGAAACATAACAAAACTGAAGGAAAGAAATTGATTGCAGGAGAGGGGAATGTGTTCCTGGCCACCAATCAATGATCGGGCATTCAGAAGTAACTGTTTGGAAAACAGTAAAGGGAAGTAGAAGAGGAAAAGGTTCCAGCCAGCAATGCGCCCTGGAGAAACTATGACATTTCAAACAAAGCTGCTCAAAGTAAAAGGCATGGAACTAAAGAAGTCACATGAAATGTAGGATTTAAACAGGTTGGATACCAAAAGTGGCTGTCACCATTAGGAATTCCACATCTTACTTATGAAATATAGAAAATAGGCGTAGGAGTAGGACATTTGGCCCTTCAAGCCTGCTCCGCCATTTATTATGATCATGGCTGATCATCCAACCCAACAGCTTGATTCTGCCTAACCCCCTTTCAAATATCCTTTGATCCCTTTTTCCCTGAAGATCTATGTCTAACTCCTCGTTGAAAGTATACAATGTTTTGGCCTCAACTGCTTTCTATGGTAGCAAATTCCACAGGCTGAACACTAAGTGAAGAAATTTCTCCTCATTTCAGTCCTGAAAGGTTTACCCCATATCTCTAGACCATGATCCCTGATTCTGAAATGCGTGACACACAGAAAAGCAACTTAGGAAAACTGAAGCAACATTACTGATACCAGTCATTTCCACAGATGAGGACAATTTGTTGCCTATAGCATTCTTTGTCCTATACTGTCATGACATGCACTATAACATTGATTCAGAAAAGTTAAATAAGGTTTGAAGAAATAGATTTATGGTTTTGAAGTGACAAAGTCTCCAACCTGAAAACTAAGATTCAGGCTGTCTGATTAATATAAAGGCGAAATACTGTGAGTGCTGGAAATCGGAAATAAAACAAGAAAATGCCGGATAAACTCAACTGGTCTGGCAGCATCTGTGGAGAAAGAAACAAAGTTAATATCTCAGACCTAAATGATCCTTCTATGATCCTTGTACAAAACTACTGTTCTGTCGAAGGATCACTTAGATGTAAAATGTTAACTCTGTTTATCTCCACAGATGCTGCAAAGACCTGCTGTCTGGTTAATTCTTTCTGGAAGCATAAATAGTGGAACTCCTGCAGCATTGGTAAATGCACATCCTCTCTAAATTCACAGTCAAACCTGGAGAGAGAGAATAGGGGATTCATTTCACCCCTCCACATTTGTCATAACAACAGTATCATGAAAGGAGTGGATGTGATGAAGGAGCTTTTGGTGGACAGTCAGTCTCCTCCAAATCTTGAGACTCCTGCCCTGCTGACAATGTAAAACACTTTAGCAAGATGTATTCGCTAGCGAGTTCTTTATTAGCGAGTTCTCCAACAGGCACATAAATCAATCACACACTGCATTCCTTCATCACTATTCATCTTAATCCATTTGTACATTAAAGATGATCCAAATAGGTTGGCAGCTGCCAGGATCACTCAAAGCAGAACAAAAATGATCGAATGAACATTATAAGAATGCCCAAAATCTATCTTTGGGCCTGTAATGCTGGGAAACCAGGATAGAATATTTAAAATAATTAAGAGGAAATTCTTAAAATTATTTGGTGTTGAAAGTGAATCAGAATTAGCAGTTGTAATCTCAAGAACATGGATCTGTTACAGCACTATTAATATAAAACTCAGCTTTCAAACTGAAGTGCATGGCAATGTCATCAGTACTCCAAGTAAAGAAGGTGAAGGGAACACAGCAGGAGTAGAACTGAGAGGGGATGCCTTTGGAAGGCTTAAAGCTCAGGATCATTGTCCTGAGATCACGAACACTATAATGAAAGAGACATCACTAACACCACAATGAGAGGGAGAGAGTGCAAGAACTATGCACAGTTGACTGGTTTCTCTCACATGTAAAGGAGCAAGAATATTTTATCCATATCAGAAGAAAGGAAGTTGAGCTAAATGCTGCTGAAATTGATAAACAACTGGGGAAGTAAGGTGGGGGGGGATACTCTTTCAGAGAGCTGTCGAAGACTTGATAGGCTGAATCGCCTCCTGCTACACTGTAGGATTTCTGTGGTTCAATGCTTCTATTTTGTGGACATTAAACAGAGCAATAGCCCATCTTACAGGTTTCAGAAAAAGACTTTGGAAATTAGAGGATTTGTTTCCACAGAGGTTCCCCCAACTTCTGCTATAACAGCAATGCAAAAGCTGGAAATATCTCAGAAAAATAAATTATCATTCCTCTACTCTTCCCATCAAAATTAGAGCTTTTGAGAGAATGAGAAATGGACAACGCTCAGAGTATTTATGTGACACTGTCTTCCAACTCCATATATTTTAAAGTCACTAAAACAAGCTGTAAAAACATGTAGGACTTCAGAGATAACCCATTATAATCATTCTGCCCCACAGTTCAGATTCCAAATTTGAAGTGTTCAGCCTTTCGGGGCCAGTATAATGTCATAGCAAGAAATTTCTAACCAGATCTCTGCCATGTTCAAGTATCTAGGTGAAGGAACTGAGGGGCATTATGGATAAGTTTGCTGATGATACAAAAATAGTCGGAGGGACAGGTAGTATTGAGGAGGCGGGCAGGATGCAAAATGACTTGGACAGGTCAGAAGATTGGGCAAAGAAATAGCAGACACAAGGCAACAGGGAAAGTGTGACATTTGCACTTTGATAGGAAGAATAGAGGAATAGACAGTTTTCTAACTGGGGAGAGAATTCAGAAATCAGAAGCGCAAAGGGACTTGGGAGTCCTAATTCAGGATTCTCTGAAGGTTGAGTTGGTAGTAAGATCTCAAAATGAAATGTTAGCATTCATTTTGAAAGGACTAGAATACAAAAGAGATTTACTGCTGAGGCTTTATAAAGCTCTGGTAAAACCACATTTGGAATATTGCAAGCAATTTTGGGCCCTGTATCTAAAGAAGGATGTGTGGGCCTTGGAAAAGGTTCAGAGGAGATTCATAAGTATGATCCTGGGGATGAAAAGCTTCGTGAACGAGAAGCATTTGAGATCTCTGGATCTGTACTCAATGCAGTTTAGAAAGATGAGGGGGAACCCCATTGAAACTTACAGAATACTGAAAGGCCTGGATAGAGTGGATGTGGGGAAGATGTTTTCAATAGTAGGAGAGATAAAGATCTGAGAACATAACATAAGAACATAAGAAATAGGAGCAGGAGTAGGCCATCTGGCCCTTCGAGCCTGCCCCGCCATTCATGGCTGATCTGTCGTGGCTCAGTTCCACATTCTGAGGGCATAGCCTCAGAGTAAAAGAATGAATCCTTATAACTGAGGAGTAGTTTCTTCAGCCAGAAGGTGGTGAATCTGTGGAATTCATTGCCCCAGAAGGCTGTGGAGGCCAGGTCATTGAGTATATTTAAGACAGCAATAGATAGGTTTTGATTGGTAAGGTGATCAAAGGTTACAGGAAAAAGGCGGGAAAATGGGGTTGAATACTTATCAGCAATGACTAAATGGCAGAGAAGACTCGATGGCCTAATTCTGCTCCAATATTTTATGGTTTTATGATAGCTACAGGTCTCAATGATGATTCAGTTGCTCAAATGATCCTTACAGACTACGGTCACAGATTTAATTCTCCAGTTAATGAGTTAACCAGTCTTAGTTACAGCAACATTAGGAGTACTACCAATAATCTCAGCATCATGAGATAAGGAAAAAGAAAAACAAGGTCAGAAAACATTCTCATTCCTGACTCCAGCGTGCAATCGCTTGTGAACCTCAGCAAAGTATAGGACTGGCTTACTCTTGAAAGTGAAAGCTATTTAATATTTATTTGGGGAAATTACCCATAGATGTGATGTTCTTTTTCAATAACCATATTCAATTCTTAGTGTGCAAAATGCAAGAATCCATAAGCAAGGGATATTGTTGTATTGAGAAACATCTGTTATTTACGCTTCACGTTTACCATTTCAAGATTTGGGGATTTAAGAAGCCATCTTAAGGATTTGAAGTAGTGACGAGAGGAACTCTTATTTTTTTGTAAAGCTGACAAACCTACCGTAGGGGATTGTCTATAATTGGAGGAACAGCTGTGAACAATTTATCTTCGTGCTTTACATTCACACCCTGGGCTTTAGAGTGAGTTAAATATGAATCTGGAACACATCAAATTATACACAGAGTGTAGCCTGCACCAAAAACAAAATAAAACTATTGTAAGTAGCAGCACCAGTGATTAAATATCTCAGTTTGGGGGATAATTTTTCACTTATGTAATTTGCAATCCAGGACACAGAAGATTTGTGTGAAAGCATTTTTCTCTTTAAAAAAAATTCTCCATCAGATGTGGATCTGAGATTATTTATAAAACTCACAAGTCTGAGGTTGGCCCACAATTTGAATGGTTTCCATTCTGGTTTTCCACATATATTTTCAAAATTGTATATAAATTAAAGCATTGCCCATATACAAGATTGAAGCCACTGAAACCAGTCATTCAAATGCTATACTGCATTGTCCATTTTGAAATTTGTCACTCGTCTAACTTATTTAATGCCATAATACAGCGGCACAATGGTTAGCACTGCTGCCTCACAGTACCAGGGACCTGGGTTCGATTCCTGGCTTCGGTCACTGTCTGTGTGGAATTTGCACATTCTCCCCATGTCTGCAGGGATTTCCTCCCACAGTCCAAAGATGTGCTGGTTTTGTGCATTGTCCATCAAAATTTCTCCTCAAAGGACCAGACAAGGAGTAGCGATGAGGGGATTTTTATACTAACTTTATTGCATTGTGAATGTAAGCCGACTTGTGACCAATAAATAAACTTTAACTTTAAAAGCAAAATACTGCAAGATATTGGAAATCTGAAATAAAAACAGAAAATGAGGGAAAAACTTCAACTGGCAAGTTGCTGAGCTTGATGTTAAATTCATGACCATCTGTCAAATCTCTCCTGACCCCCCATCTATCCCTTATCTGCTACTTTGTTCCACCCTCTCTTAAACAGTCCATCATATTTCTTCCTCTCTTTAGCTTTGAAGAAGAGTCACTTCCCTAACTAACCACGATCCCCCTGTACTTTTTGATAACCTTCTTCGCTATCAACGATACCTCCTAATGTAGTATCATCTACTAACCATGCCTTGTACATTCACACCCAAATCATTTATATAAATAACGAATAACAAGGGTCCTAACACCACACCACAGCCTCTAGTCTGAAGAACAACCTTTGACCATCTCCCTTTGCTTCCTACCATCGAGACAATTTTAAACCCAGTTAGCTAGCTCTCGCTGGATCCCAGCAACCTAACTTCCAGACTTACCAGCCATACGGGACCTTGTCAAAGGCCTTGCTGAATCCATATAGACAACATCTACCGTCCCATCCTCATCCATCCTCTTGGTTATCTCTTCAAAAAGCTCAAAGATTTGTGAGACATGACTTCCCACATACAAAGCTGTACAGACTAATACTAATCAGACCTTGACTATCCAAATGTTGGTAGATCATTTCTTCAGAATCACCTCCAGTAACTCACTCACCACTGATGTCAGGCTCACTGACATCTCTAGCTTGTTTTTGCTACCCTTCTTAAACAATGGAACAACATTAGCCCCCTACAGTCTTCCAGAACTTCATAGGTCAAAAGAGATGAAGCAATTATCTCTGCAAGGGCCTCTGTAATTTCTTCCCAAACCTCACACAAAATTTGAGGATGCAGTTGATCAGGCACGGGGGATTTATCCACCTTAATGTGCTTCAAGGCTACAAATACCTCCTCCCTAGTAATATCCCTGTGGGCCAAGACACCATCACTTGTTCCCCTTATTTCTAGTACCCAAAGTTTTCTCCTCAGTTAACATCAAGGAGAAATATTCATTAAAAATCAGGAAGTCACTCTCCCATTCTGCAGTTTTCATTAAAATATTTGCATCTGCGCTCTCCAATCACCCACAGCCGAATCCTTGTATTATTCCAGTACCACCCTAGAACTTAAGGACAATGTGCGATCCTTTTCCCGATAACCAATTGCCCTTGCCAACATCTAATCCAAGCCCTGTCATCACTTTCATATCAAGTGTAAGCAACATAACAACTTATTTTTCTCATGGGTTAAGACTGTCCATGCAGCCACCATCTTACAATTCATTTGCCTGCTATTCTCCAGCTACCCTCCTGCCCTTGCAACTCACTTGCATTACACTACATTTACTTGTCCCTGCGGCCCTGAACTTGTTTACTTTCTCTCCAAAATCCACCTTTTGCACCTTTAATATGTTCCATACCCAAATATGAATATTCAATACTTAACTTGACAAATGCTTGCCAGCATCCTTAAATGGTTCCCCTTGCAGAGATACTTTTTTCTCTTTACAATCACCACTAAGCATTAAAAAAAACACCCTAACCCCATTTTCCTTTTTCTAAACCCCCTGTCATCAGCAAATACTTGAACGATAATGCTGTCCAAATGCATCTCTCCCAAAATTCTCCTTTAAATCCTTATACTCTGGTATTGCCTGCACAAGGTTGTTACTGACAATTCTAGTTTTCATATTATATGGAAAAGTTGTTCCAGTTTTAAATGTATGCTGATGCCACTCAGCCTGCTTCCCCACGGCCACTTTGTTGTTGGATCTGGAGCCTGATCTCAAAGATGATCCAGATCAGTCTCCAGCTGAACACTGAGAAAACCATAGCTTTTTTTTGATTCTTGATAAACTTTCCATATACTTCTCCCAACTACAGTTCTCTTCTTTGCTGCTTTATGTGTTTATTCAGTGCCCTGTCCAACCCAAAGAGGTTCCAATGCTGTAGGTAATCATCTCAAAGGCCTCTAATTTCAACTTTGCAAAATGTCCTCACTCCTACCTCCATCTTTATTGAAGCCATTAAGGCTCAACTCAAGACTTGAATTCTCCAAAACAATGACCTGAGCTCTTGCTTATATGCCTGGCAATTTATCCAAAACAGTCACCTACATCCTGTCCCACACTGGTTCACCCACAATCCTGTCATCTCTCATCTTGCTATCTCCCAATGCACCAAATTCAAGTCCTTGCCTTCAACTACAAACTACATAGTCTCACCTCAACCTACTTTTACAATATGCCCTATTCAGTGTTGCTAGGCTACAAGATTTAGCTTTTTCTCTTACTGTCAGCAAACTGAAGGATTTTCCAACTACAGTTTGTAAATCCTTTGTACCAAGAGGGACAAAGCTCACTAATATTCTACTCTAATACTGAGCTTCAAGCTTGGACCCAATCGACCTTGGAAGGTGTGCAGCACAGATTCACCAATATATTACCAAGTCTCCAATGGTTATAAGGATCGATTACAGAACCTAAGCCTGTATTCACTGGAATGCAGAAGGTTCAGAACAATTTGGTTGACCTTCGAAGGATTTTCTTTTGAAGAGGAATTGATAGAATAGAAACTTTTCCACTATTGGATGAGTCTAGGACAAGGAGCGTATCAAACTCAAACCATTTAGGAGAGAAATTAGAAAACAGTTCTTCATACGAAAGGGTTGTTGAAGTGTAGAACTCACTCCAACAAAATGCAGTAGATGCAAGGTCAAATAATAATTTTTAATCTGAGATTGATTTTCATAAATAAAGGTACAAAAGGATATAGAGCCAATGCAAGTGAAGTTAAGATACAGATGGTTATGATTCACTGAATGGTGGAACAGGCTCAAGGCGCTGAATACCTGCTCCCATTACAAAATTCTTCTAAAGGCAAATCCAGAAGATCATCCATGCTTAGCTCGAAGGAGGTAGATTTTTTGGGAGTGGCATGATAGCACAGTGGTTAGCCTCAAGGTGCCAGGGACCTGGATTCAATTTCCAACTTGAATCACTGTCTGTGCGGGGACTGCAAGTCCTCCCTGTGTCTGCGCAGTTTTCCTCCGGATACTCTGGTTCTCTTCCACAGTCCAAAGACATGCTGATTAGGTGCACTGGCCATGCTAAATTCTCCCTCAGTGTACCCAAACAAGTACCAGAATGCGATGACTAGGGGATTTTCACAGTAACCTCATTGCAGTGTTAATGTAAGCCTACTTGTGATACTAATAAATGAATTAAAACTAACTAAACATGCTGGACCAAGGGTGAACCTTCCTATAGAAGGTTGGACAGTCGCAATTGAGTACCTCAATGAAGAAGACTTGATCACAGGACAAAACAGACCACAGACTGGCATCAACAATCTCACCCAGATAAGTGTTAGAAAGATTGTTGCGAAGAAGTAGAAAATTTACATACGGTTACTATATGGATATTCTTCTGAAGGTTAGGAACTGTTAAAGATTTATAAGATGATAGGAGATCTGTGATTTTACTTCATATTTGATAAGTTAACAGCCGGATAACACACAAGTAACTAAATGACACTTGAAAAAGTAAAGTCAAAAATGCTGGGAATCTGATGAAGACTCCCACCTAGTCTCTTCGAAATACATAAGCTTTGTATTTGCAGCATTTGTGTTTTGCCAAGCCAAAGTTAGATATGGCATGATGTGCAAATTAATGAATTTAAGGACAGTTACTTTGGTAAAATAAAATATTTTGTCAGTCATTGAGAATCGTTTCTGAGTTTCCATTATCATAAAGCTGCACTTGTAATGCAGGCAATTACAGTCAGTAAAGTGAAATACTCTTCTCTCTTGTCTGATGAAATCATGAGTGACTTATCAGCAGTAATGTAATATCAACAAGATACAATTTATAGCCCACTCGATCTTCATAATATGGCCAAGTTAAACAGATTAAAGAATTTCAATATGCACATACATTTTAAGTATACACTACATTAATGCAGATTGTAAAATTCTTCTTATGGCACCATGAGTAAATGGCCAACCGCATGCTGTTTCTCATTATTACATTATTTCTATAAAACAGAGAGGATGTCAATGTATTTGATAATATTTTGCATCTGGCCTGTTGCTCAACTTGACAATGTTTGATGCATAGAGTGGAATAATTGTCAATTCAGAGCACTGGCTATTCAGATCTCGAAAAATGCCAAAACTCAAAGTGTTTGTGACAAAAAGAAGATTGAATCATGGCTGCTACTGTGCATAAAGAACTAGCTATCCACCACATGTTCAATGTGTTCAAATTAATGATTGTGAGCTATTACAATGTTAAAAAAGTTATTTGATAAGAGAACACCTGGTAAACAAAATGATCCAATTACATATAATCATTTAGAAATCAGTATGAAAAATATAAAGATTAAATTATAGGGTCTGCTGCTACATTGTACTTTTTCCAACATCTCCCATCTGGAAGTTTTAATGCTACTTACCAGGAAAAACAAATGTTATTTTACTATTTGTACAATGCCAATATGAACTTTAAAAATGCAAACTCGTTGCCAAGCCAGCCACAATACACCCATTAATACAAACCTGAACTACAAGGCAAAGTCTCTTAATCTTACTGTTACTTGACAAATGGGTGAACGCACCACTTCCTTTTTGATTTTCCATACTGAAAACCAACTAATTGAATATAGTTTTTTCTAAAATAAATGATGCTTTAAATAAAAAGACTTACTGTATAACAGGCAGACTAGGAAGTCTGGAACTGTTCTTTAAAAGTGATGCCCCTTTTACGGTTTAAATAAACCAGGCTGACAAAGCTGCACATGTTTTTGGCATTCCTTTGCCAATCCTGGAACACAGCCAAAGTTTCAGCCACATTCCACATGTTCACTTCCCAGCTTCTATGAGACAGCTTCTTAAACATGGACCTTGATATCAGTTTGGATGGAAGCCTCTTGTTCTCTCCTTTTTTCTCAGTTTCAGAAAAGTTTTTCACTGAGCAAATAAAAAATGAGCTCACTGGCATGGACAACTGACTTCAGACAATATGCAAAAGTTGTAAATTTGTAGGTTATTATGAAAAAGACTGCTTTAAGGTCACATTTCACAAACTCACTAAAAGAAGACAGACTCTTTTTGGCTCAGCATTGTTCATCACAGAGCTTTTCAAGTCTACTCTTATGTATGTTGAATTCACCATGTCACTCTGCACCAGGCTCTCAACACAAATGTAGCGCGTTGTTCCCTGTGCTCAGAATGAACAAATATCAGTTTTCAAATGCTGACTTCAAACAGAGTTTTAGAAATCAAATATGAAATAGAATACAATTCCCAGTTCACTCACTTGAAGCTGTATAATGAAAGATTGCTTTTCTAAAAATAAAAGGAAATAATCTAAAAACATAACTGAAGTACTGTTCAGATAAATTCCAGAATAGACTGGAAAACATTCTGTTTACAGCCCTTAGAAGATAGAAGTGTTGTGCTATAAAGAGATGCAAATACAGTGAATATTCCATAATGAGGCTCAAAGGATCAAGAACCAACATTGTAGCTGGAAGTCTTACAGATATAGGATAATCCAATCTACTAATTTTTATTTCTCCTTCTCCCCCAACCTATGCAGCACTAACATTTCATAAGTTTGGTTTCCAGCTAACCAAATACTAATTAGAATCCCAATAAACACCATGCATTGTAAGATTGAACCACAGAATCCCTACTTTCAGGACGAAGCCATCCAGCCCATTGAGTCTGCACCAACTCACAAAAAGAGCACACCACCCAGGTACTCCCCTCTGCCCTAGCCCTGTAACCCCACGCACTTGCCTTGGCTAATCCATCTAACCTACACATTTTTGGATCGACTAACTTTGTTACCTTTTCAGTAATCTGCTCAGGACATTACTTACACAAATATTTGTTCTATTGTTATTTTAAGTAAATCAACCAGTTTAATGAAGCAGTTAAACACCAAGGTTCTGATGGCATCCATTCACTACTTTAAAACTTTGTTTTCATGTTTTATAATGCGAGAAATGCTCAAATGAATCAGAGGAGGAGGATTAAGGAAGCAGAAAGAAACAAGAAAGCAAAATTTCCCCAAGAATTAAAGGCAATGTAATTTTTTCTTCTCATTGACTTGCCTCTCTTCCTATCTCTGCAGCACTGATTCATTGGTGTAACAATTCCCCAGAGTTCTTGGCACCCTCCAGTGAGTTTCAACATTAAATGGAGTAGATTTTTTGGCTGCAGGGGAAAATCACAAGCAACCTTTTCTTGTAAATCAACAAATTTTACAGGCATAAATTTTCAACAGTGGTCATTGCTTGCAATCAGAAAAGGGGAACTCTAGTTGATTTTCTCTGCCCAAGCTGGGGACATTGAAGCCTCTTTAGAAATAAGAAAGGAGTAGATCTTAAGTTCTTTGACCATGCCTCTGTCATTTAATCCAATCATGCCTGACCTTCTGCCTCAACTCCACTTTCCAGTACAGATCCTTTGAATCCCTGAGACACCAAAATATCTACTTCAACCTTAAATATAGTCAATGATGGAATATTCATAACCCTTTCGAGTAGACAATTCCAAAGATTCACAGCCCTTTGAGTGAAGAGATTTCTCTTCATTTCAATTCTTATTAGCCTACAGGGACTGTGCCCTCATGTTCTAGATTCCCAAACCAGGGGAAACAATCTCCCTATCCACCGTCAAACTCAAATCTTACATGTTTTAATGAGCTAATTCTTCTAAACACCAGAAATTATTGGCCCAGTTTACTTATCTGCTCACCATAGGGCCACCCTCTCACTCCAATGGTCAACTTAGTGAACATTTGCTAAGCTGCCCCCAATGTTAATCCTTCTTGAGATACAGAGGCCAAAATTATACACACAACTCCAGATTATGTGACCTCTGTAGCTAAACTGAGCACAGGTTGGGAATTATACTGGTGACTTCTTTGAAGTTTCCAGTTATAAATAGTTGCTAATGTTGAAAGAAAATCACCAAGGGAGGATATTGACAAGAGATGGAAAATGATACAAGCATTCAAACAATACCTTTTAGTGGCTGAGTATAATAGATTTAGAGATTCTATATTTTAATTTGGAACATGGATTTGAAAATGCTAAAATATTACAGTACACCAATGTTCAATTGACAGTTTTGAAATATGCATTACTATTCCCAGTATTCAAAGTATTTTTAACAAAATAGTTCCTTCACCAGTCACACTTCTTTTTTGTTCTCAGCCCTTTTAGTTATTTTCCTCCACTTTTTAGATTCCACCTTAGTTTATGCCATTTCATAATTGAGGCACAATGAAGTGTCTTAAAAGACAGATTCAAAAAAATTGTAAACTGCTGCCCCAGGGCCAACAATTTTAATCAGTCAAAATAATGGTAACAGTAAAATGGAAACTGCATCTTCTTCCACTAGTTCATCAGGTATGTTGACCATTCATTTAGTGCTATTTTCCCCTTCTTAGGCTTTGAATTGAATTGTTCAGTTCTGCAATTGACAAAAGCTATGGTGCAACTAAGGAGGTTACACTATTAATCATTTACACCCAAACAGCCATAGGTGCTGTCACGGTCGTTCAGTCAACACGCCAAAGTTTTCCAGCTCAAAACTATCATTACTTTTTAACAGTTTGAAATGATTACTAAACAAGACCAGCATAATATTCAGAACTTATTATCCATCCAGGGCTGGGGTACATCAGTTTTCACGCATCAGCAACATCTGTCTAGGGGGTCTCCTGAAGCAAGCTACCACAATGCAATCAACTTACAACAGCATATTAAGGAACAATGGAAGAGTGTAAGGGCGGCACAGCCTTCTCATGCACTGAGTGACTAGTCTTTGTTTTCCAATGAGTAGTGGTGCCAGATTCCATATTAAAAAGCTACCACTGCACTAAAATTAAACATCAGATAGAAAGACAGGCTCAACAAGGTGAACCTCCAACTTCAGTCTTGTGAGTGTGGCTATTCATGGTTACCAGCAGTACTCTGTCATTATCCAGCTTTTGCTCAAAATGTTTCTGCTTTCCAAAAACTGTTTGTTCACATTGGGATAGAATTGATGGGCTACTCTCTGTTATGAAGTGGGTGTACTTTAGGTTTTTCCAGACAATGCTACTTAGTCTGGAGTAGCTCGAAGGGGGAAGGGATGGAGAGATTGGGTGTGAATAATGCGAGGGGAAGAAGGAGCTTACAGCTTTGGTAAACAATCAACTTTTCAGAAGTTGTGACCTGATAGAAACATCAAAATGATTTCCAGCCCCTCACCCCACTTCCTCCCATCCCAGAAAAAAGGAGTAATTTGCATTGCAATTATGTCCATATTTCCTAAGGAGATTAAATGCTGCTTACCCGATTCATACAAAATGGCAGTAATATAGTAATCTTAGTTTTACAGACACACACACATATAGGCACACAAGATAAATATAACAGCTAAGTCACAGTGTATCACAAACAGGTTACTGCCTGCCAAATAATCTCCATCACACTTGCTGCCAGTGAGTAATCTGTTTGCATTGTGCTGACCAAGTCTCTCTGGAGCTTCAGCATCATCCAGGAAAGACAAGCCCTCCAAATCTTACTCTCTTCCAAACAGGAAGCACCTAATTTAGAACCCTGTCTTGTCAGCTTGGATCGGGAATGTCTCAACTTGTTGAGACTCTGAATTGGACTTGAGCTGACTGAATTAGAATAAAAACAAAACAAAAAAACTTCACTGTTCACCTAATCTCCATGTTTCTGGCCAAATTTAAACTTGATGACCAGAATGGAAATCACTGCATAAATAGATCAATAATCTATCGATCAGCTGAAGAAGGAGCCTATTTGTTGACAATTACTCTCTTTGTGTTGAACTCTCTATACAAACGGGTCGGCAAGACGTTATAACCCGCTAAGTGTTATTTAAATCATGATGTTATTTCTGTAATTCCATAATCTGACCTGGAAAGTGACCCCAAGCAGACGTTTGTATCGCGATGTGCTGGTATGCGAGTGCGTCCAAGTGATGCAGCTCCCAGTGGCATCACACACACACACGGCATGTTTGCTATTAATGGAGTGTGTTGTTGTGGAAACCGGATCCCTTGTACTTATTATTTCAGTACAGAACTTGTATCTCCCTTTATCTCCGAGGAGGGACGCGCTCTTAGTGAGGACAAACCTTCTTCCAGCTATCTGACTTGATCGGTGCTCTCTCGCCAGAGGCACGGGTGAAAGGGAACATTAATGTGGATGACAATCTGCATCACATTTTACACCGATTTCAACAGTGAAAAAAAAATCAACATTTTAAAAACCCATTTGCTTCTATGCAATTCAGGGCACAAACCAAAGTCGACCATTTATTAATAGCTTCCAAAGGCTGGCTCTGTGTAGCTAGTGTGGCATTAAAAAGGGGAATGCATTATTTCGTTTTCCTCTCAGTGTGTGTGAGAGACAGTGCTCCTTACCTTGGAGATGATCAGCGGCTCCCCATGTTCAAGACCACCTTTCAGTGTGAATCCCCAGGGAGCGCCTCCCTGCAGGAACACTTGCACAGTCACAGAGTTGGGTCTCCCTTTCTGCTTCTCGGCTCTTGCTCTGTACAGGCTGGGCTGCATACTTCCCTCTTTTTACACTCAAGATTTAAAACAAAACACTCGGATAAAGGAGCTTCAAAATATATATATTCTTTGACGATGAAACCTGCCCGGGGTCAGAAGCCAGAATCTTGCTGGCCGGTTTGTTTGTGCGGAGAAAGCCGCCTTTGCACTGGTGCACAGTTCACTCAACACCATTCCTTCCAGCACTTCAGCATCATCTCAATGGCAGACTCAGTGATGCTTGCAGACATCCCCACAGTGTGTTCCTCTCCCTCTTCACTTGGGAAGGAGAAATGCACCCAAGTCTCCTTTTCAAATGCCACCAGCACGGTCTTTTTTTTTAAAAAAATAAATCCACACAGAAATTATGACAAAGTTGGAAAAGCAGCAGCTGCAGCAGCAACTTTTTCACTTGATTGATTATCTTCTCCCCATCCGATTCTGATTTACCATTTCAATGGGGTTTGGTTTTGTTTTTGGTGCAGAGTAGGAGGGGAGAAGAGGCGCTTCCCTGTCACTGCTCCAGTCTGTCAGAGAGGGGGTGGATTCCAGGCACCTGAAGCTTCTTCTTCTTTCACCCAACCTCTCCCCCCCCCCCCCCCCCCCTCTCTCCGCCAAGTGTCACTGGCTAACGGCCGGTACAGGGAGCTGGGTAAGGGGTGCAGCCAGTTGGCGGCTCGCTGGAAGTTAGTGTGAAGCAGGAGGAGTGGGCGCCGGGCGCGGACATTCTGGAGTCCCTGACCCAGTCCGGGGCAGAGCCTGGGCTCCTCTCAGCTGCACCGCCTCCCTCTGCCGCACCGGCTGCTCAATAGCGCCTCCTCCCGCCCTGCAGCTGCTCAGCGCCCCCGACACTCCGCCCAACCACACTGACCAGGAAGTTTGGACGTGCACAGCCTCCCGCTCCGCATGCGCTCCGGCTGCCTCTGCAGCCCGGGCTATGCGCCGCGCGGCCTCAGGGGGCGCTCTCAGGCCGCCCAGGAGAGGAGCCAGACCCTACTGTCCTCCAAGTCAAAACCCAATGGAGGAAGGGGGGCGAGGGGAAGAGACATCCAAATCTTCAGCAGTAAACCCACATCTGTAATAACGCCTGCAGAATGTTAATACACCTTTAAATATTCGATTTCAGCGTTAAGGCTCAGATTTTTTAAACCTTTATTTATTAATGTCACAAGTAGGCTTACACTGCAATGAAGTTACTGTGAAAATCCCCTAGTTGCCACGCTCTGGCACCTGTTCGGTACACTGAGGGAGAATTTAGCATGGCCAATGCAACTAACCAGTACGTCTTTTGGATTGTGGGAGGAAACCCCTGCAGACATGGGGTAAACGTGCAGACTCCACACAGACAGTGACCCAAGCCAGGAATCAAGCCCAGGTCCCTGGTGCTGTGAGGTAGCAGTGCTAACCAGTGTATCACTATGCCACCCAGATGTGAGAGGAGCACAGTCCTGCTTCCCAGTAATATTCCCTGAATCTGTCTCTTGCCAAGATCAGGGAGATGAAGCCAGCTATATGCAGATGGCAGAACAGCTGGGAGCATAGTGAACAGTGAGGGGGAAAGTGTTATAACTTCAAGAGGACAAAAATGGTTCTGGGCATGAGGAACAAAATTAGAAAATGCTGGAAAATCTCAGCAAGCCTGACAACATCTGTGGAGACAGAATAAATCCAGTGTTTTGAGTCAAGATGACCAAGGTCAGACCTGCTGGGATTTTCCAGCATTTTCTGTATCCACAGTATTTTGTTTTTATCCAGGGATGAGGAACTTCAGTTAACTAGATTGAGTGAAGAAATTGGGACTGTTTTCCTGGGAGTGGAGAAAGTTGAGAGATGGTTAGATGGAGGTATTTAAAATCATGAGAGATCTCATTAGAGCTGGCAGGGAGAAATTGTTCCCATAGGTGGCTGGATTCCGAAAGAGAGAGTGCAGACATAATTGGAAAAGAAGCAATGAAGACAGAGTCACAGAATTATTACAGCACAGCAATGAGTTGCTAGGATCAGGAGTACATAGCCTATCAGTGTGGTGGAGGTAGATTCAATCAATACATTTAAGGGGGAATTAGATTATCATCTGAAAAGGCAGAAGAAGCAGACCTACAGGGAAGAAGATACGGTAAATTTCTCATTCAGAGAGCTGGTACAGACACAATGGCTAGAATTTTCCAGCCATTCTCTCAGGATTTTCCGGTCCTGCTGACAGCAACTCCTGCCACAGGTTTCCTGGTGGGGGGTGCATAATAACATGGCAAATTCGATGAACAAACATTTTGTTTCTGTCTTCACTGTGGAAAATACAAAGAAATTCCAGTAATAGCTGTAAGTCAGGAGATGGGAGAGAGAGAGGATCTTGGTGAAATTATAATCACTAGGGAAGCTGTATTGAGCAAACTGATGGACCTGCGGGCTGACAAGTCTCTGGGCCCAGACTGACTTCATCCTGGGGTCTTAAAAGAAGTGACTAATGAGGTAGTGGATGCTTTGGTGTTAATTTTATAAAATTTGCTGGATTCTGGAAAGGTTCCATTAGAATGAAAAGGAGAAAATATAACCCCTCTGTTCAAGAAGACAAGGAGGTAGAAAACAGGAAATAATAAGCCAGTGAGGTTGATGGAAGGTGCTAGAATCAATCATTAAGGAAGTTATAGCTAGATGCTCAGAAAAACTCAAGGTAATTGGGAAGAGTCAGCACGGTTCTTAAAAAGGGAAATCATGTTTAACCTATTCGTTGCAGCTTTTGAAGGAGTGATGTGGATAGAGGGGAGCCTGTAGATGTGCTGTACTCAGATTTCCAGAAGGTTTTTGATAAACTGCCGCATTAAAGGTCATTGCAGAAAATAAAAGTTCATACTGTAGGGGGGAAACGTATTAGTGGATAGAAGTTTGGCTGGCTGACTGAAAGCAGTCTGCTTAAATGGGTCTTTTTCTGATAAGGAGTATGCAATGTGTGGAGTCTTGCAGGATCTGTGCTGGGGCATCAACTTATAACAACTTATATCAATGACTTAGATGGGGGAGCAAAGGCATGATAGCTAAATTTGCAGATAACACAAGGATAGGTAGGAAAATATGGACAGGACCCAAGGGGTTTGCAACTGAATATTGATTGATTGAGTGAGTGGGCAAAAAATGGAGTATAATGTGGAAAAATGTAAACTTGTTCTCTTTGGCAGGAAGATTAAAAAACACAGGCCAGAATTTTACCATTTCGCCTGCCATGGGAATCAGAGCGGGTGAGGGGCAGAGCTAGGGAAGGTCCGTTGACCTCAGGCGAGATTTGACTGTTCCCTGACAAATGGGGTCATAAAATCCTGCACAGTGTACTTAAATGGAGATGAATTGCAAAATACTGAAGTGCCACAGCATCTAGGTGTTCTTGTGATGAGTCATAAAAAGTTAGTATGTAAGCACAACAAGCAATTCAGTAGGCTAACATCCTCTATTGTGAGAGGGATTGAACATAAAATTAAGGATGTTACCCTTCAGTCATATAGAGCATTGCTGAGACCACTTCTCAAAAACTGTATGCAGCTTTGGTCTCCTTATTTAACAAAGGATATAAATGCATTGGAGGCAGTTCAGAGGTGGCTTTGAAAGCTGAAATGAGTGGGTTGTCTAATGAGAATTTTATAAAACCTTGGATTATTGGGTGCAAATCTGGTCACCACATTATCAGGAGGACATGATTGCGCTGGAGGGGTACAGAGGAGATTCACCAAGATGTTGCCCGGGATAGAAAATTCCAGCTTTGGATTCGCTGGATTTTTCTTTTCTGTGGAAAAAAAGAAGGCTAAGGGGATCTGATAAAGGTATACAAAAATACGAGAGGCAAAAATAGGATAGATCATAAGAATCTTTTCCCCATGGTAGAGGCATCTAAGACCATAGGGCATCAGCATAAGGGGAGGAGAAAGTGGATAGAGGGGATCTGAGGGAAAAGGTCTTTCACCCAGAGGATGGTGGAAATATGGAATATGCTGCCTGAGAAGGTGGTGGAGGCATGTAATCTCACAATTTAAGAAGCAGTTAAATTGCCAAGGCATAGACCAAGTGCTGGAAAATGGAATTAGTAGAGATTGATATTTAAATTGTTGACATAGACATGGAAGGCCAAAGGCCCTGTTTCTGTGCTGTATGCTGAAACTCTACCACCTCAACTGCCTAGAATCAGAGCAGGTGAGGGTCTGATAATGGATATCCCTGCTGACCTCAGGTGGGAATTTCCAGTCTCACATGAGCAAGGCTGTAAAATTTTGCCCTATGATTCCAAATAGATTGGACAGGCTGGGCTTGATTTTGTTGGAGTTGAGAAGAGTGAGGGGTGACTTGATTAAAATATGTAAGATCCTGATTGGTCTTGACAAGGTGGACTTGAAAAGAATGTTTCCTCTTGTGGGTGAGTCCAGAACTAGGGGGAATCCTTTTAGGACAGATATTTTTTCTCTGAGGGTTGTTGACTTCAGAACACTCTGTCTCAGAATGTGGTGGAGGTAGGTTCATTGAATACTTTAAGGAGAAGATGGATAAATTCTTGTTAGGCAAGGTAATCAAAGGTTATTGGGAGGCGAAAGGAATGTGCAACTCAAAATGCAAACAAATCAGCTATGACCTTATTGAATAGTGAAGCAGGATATAGGGGCCAGTTTTGCACATTTGTTAGTATTAGGTTAGACTTTGCGCTTTGGGTGCAATTGGGACCTGCATCCAAAATGTGTTTAAAATTGCACCGGTTAGGTTACAATTCAAGTTTCCACCAAGATTCAGTTTAATCATAAATGCAGGAGTTTTCATGAACTAGCAACAATCTGGCAGCATAATACTTTGATCATTTATATTCATTCAAGACGTATTCTCTGAAGTATTTAAGGGTAATAACTTGGCACAATTTTATTAATAATACAACTGAACATTGGTTTAATCACCAAAAATAAGCATTTTCAGTAAAGGTGTCCAGTCTTCTGTGTGTTTCCTGATTTAAAATCAATAAAAACTAAAGAACAGTCCAAAGATGTGTGGGTTAAGTTGATTGGCTATGCTAAATTGACGTTAGCGCCGGGGGATTAGCAGGGTAAATGTATGGGGTTACGGGAATAGGGCCTGGTTGGGATTGTGGTCGGTACAGACTCGATGGACCAAATGGCCTCCTTCTGTATTATAGGGATTTAATGATTCTATAAAGGATCATCGAATTGTTTACTTAGTGTGCCCTAGTCATTTTCTTAGTAAGAAAAGGAGCTTAATTTGAAGAGTAACACAATTAGCAGAACCCTGCAATTTCAACCTGGGAACATAGCCCCTTTTTGCAGGAGGTCTTAATGCAGGCAAACTGATTGTGGAAAATAAATGGAAGTGAGTTTGGGCTTCACTCACATTTAAAATTCTTCAATCTTTTGTTCTGGTCTGACTGATTTCACTTGGATTGCACTGATATTGTTAGTGGAAACAAGTGAAGAACCTATCCCTATGTGTTTTGTGCATTTCTACCCATTACTGGACATAAGGTCAAGGGCAGCATGATTAGAAAGCATCCAGCCATATGTTTCTAATGCAAGGAAAGCAGTGGGATTTATTGCTGACTGCTAGGTCAGAGCAAGAGACTGGGCTGAATATATAATGAAAAGATAAACAGGATAAATTAAAATAGAAACATTATATTAGTAGGGCATTTCAGTCAGGCAAATATAAATTGGAAATGCCCAAGAGGCCTAGAGGAAAAGGTTGCTTCATGACTTGGTGAGTCAGTTAAGTCACAGGAGGAAACTCTTAGCTTGACTCGATAATGGCAACTGATTCTGACAGTGTGCAGAAAATAGAAAACTGTGGGTGAGAATAACATCATTTTAAGGTCAAAATTATTTAGAATTTAACATTGCGAACACTCTGTCATCCTAAAAAGACCAGCTGCGAAGACATGCAGGAAGCTACATAAACAGTTTGGTTGGGTTTAGTTGAATTATTTTCTCATATCTCAAGGGAATACAAGTGAAGTACCTTAAAGGGAACTAAAGAAAATACAGGATGAATACAATAAGCAAGCATAGGTTCAAAAATACGAGTCAAATAGACAAGTCCAAATGAATGGAGATGGACGACCAGCTTCACAAAACCTGTAGAAAATGAGCTTCACTAGACTTGCAGAAAGTAAGGGAAGGGTTCCATTAGGAAGATTAAAGAAAGCTTCAAAATGTGTTAAAAGATGATCAGAGAGATGTGGAATAATTGAAAATAAATGTAACTACAGATACTACAACAATCAGTAAGAAATTCTTCCTGTATCATGGCATCAGTATCAATTGGTTGTTGAATTGAACTAACTGATACTTGATCTCAAAGGGCCAATTCAGGAGAGGCCAGAGAAATCATCCGGGAGGCATGAAGTCAATGAAGTGGCAAAGTTGCATGCAAGGAGCATGAGATTAATTAAGGCAACTGAGTAGGCATGTTTTAGTCACTAGCATATCCATGAATGTGATTTAACAATAGCTTCCAAATTTAATGCTCAACAAATGAGAATTCTGGGCTATTCACTACCCAGCCTAAAAGCTGGAATCTCGGATGCAGTAACAAAGGAAAATCTTTGTAATCTGTTAGAAAGGAAAGAAAAGATACGAGAAACATTGTAGGGAATAGAAGAAAGGAGCTACTCTAGAAGCTGAGGGACAGAGATCCCTGGGGGATGGGGTGGACAGAGAAACATTAGCTCCGTAGCTCGACACTGCAACCAAGAGAAGCTGCTAGTGAAGGCACTATCCTCATAGAATGGGAATCATACACCGAATATTACTGGATCCACAAACATTGGGGAGAAGGTGCGGAAGAAGGGAGATCCAGACACCACAGGCTACACGACTGAAGTACCAAGAAGGGCAGCATGTGACTGGCCAGAATTGACAGGATAACATGAGAGCCATTCCATGAGAGGGACGGAAGAAGGAATGTCCCTTGGTCCAGAGAATTCAGAAATGAGACCAAGTATCTGCAGCAGTCTGAGCAGCACCCAGAGAAGATTGTGCCTCTCCAGGGAGTTAGTGACAGACCAGTGCATGCTGCTGCAGGGTGACTTGTGTTTGATGTGGGTGGATACCTGACGCCAGTTGCCTGAAAGATCACCACCACATTATATTTCAAAGCACCTGGATCTTTTCAAGTATTTACTGAAGATACTGATTATTCTGCTGGATCTGGCTGTCCATTACGGTCACACACATTTTCATGGAGGAAGACATGCACTCACACATCAAGACATGGCAAAACTCACAGCCTGGATTGACCAGCAGATGCCCGCGCAATGTCTCTGGCAGCTCTGCCAGATGAGCTGCTGTTCGAACACAGGAACCTGCAACTTCAGGTGGATCTGCATGGCCTACACCTCAAGCCAGTCATCAACTTGGAGCTCAACATAGGCCTCGTTTCCATCAGTCCTTCAACTGTTAGAGCCCTTTGCTGTGAGAGTTTTTGTCAGCTGCTCCTGTGTGTCAGTGATGTGCTCACCGGATTGTGCACTCAAGCCATTTCACAAACACACTCCCACCAGGGTAAATATATCTGCACTGGTGGATGATGTGGAGAATGATGTGATGTTCCATCCTCTGATAAACAAGCCAAGCTGGAATTCAGGATTTCAGTTCTGGCTGCAACATGTCTCTTCTGGATCCTCAGCCCTGCATGGAGTAAGAAGGACAATTAGTTTCAGATTCTTTGTAATCAATCCTATCTTTCACGTGTGCATGTGCTTCCCTTGAGTCTGCAGGGCTGGCATCACTTTCACTTGACCCCAATCTCGCAATCCATCTTGGCCCTTATTCTCTGCTCCTCAGACAGTTCCAGAGGCTCCATTTCCATAATGTTAACATCTTGTGACCCATTGCCACCTGTCTTTAACCTTCCCTGGCATTAAGGGCAATCAGGAAGGTAAAGTGGGTCTCAAAACAAACATAATTTCTCTCCCTCCTTACCGGGCATCCATCAGAATCACAATGAATCCTCCCGCATATGCTTTGCACATATCCATTTACAGCAACCTAGAATCTGTTAACACGAGGTGAAGACTTATGACACATATAATGTCATTGCTCCTAGGCCATTGTTTTTACTCTCCTCCCTGTATGATCGTTCTGTCATGGGAACTCACTTATTTTGAATGCATAGCATTAATTTTATTAAATCTTTCTCAGGATGTGGGCATCATTGTTGAGGCTAGCATTTATCACCCATTCCTAATTGCCCATGAGAAAGTAATGGGGAACTGTCTCATCATAGAATCTCTGCAGTGCAGAATTAAGCCATCTGGCCGATCGAGTCTGCATCAACTCACCGACAGAGAATCCCAGGCCCTGTCCCTATAGTCACACATATTTACCCCGCTAATCCCCCTAACCTACACATTTTGGGGTACTAAGGGGCAATTGAGCAGGGCCAATCAACCTAACCTGCATGTCCTTGGAATCTGGGGGGAAACCAGAGCACCCAGAGGCAGCCCACGCAGACACCGGGAGAACACAATTGAAATTAAACTTGGCTGAGCTGATAGTTCTTTGTCCTTGGTTCGAATGTTTTAACAATACACTGAAGAGAGAACAGTCCCATTATGCTGAAGCTCACCTTTGCCCAACTATAAAAAAAGACAGAAGACATAGATTGCCTCATTAATCTAACTATAACTAACTGCATTTTCCCAAGGATTGATCATCATTAAAGACCCTGGACATATTCCCTTCCACCTTCTTCCATCGGGAAAAATATACAAAAATCTGAAGTCATACACCAACCGACTTAAGAACAGCTTCTTCCCTGCTGCTGACAGACTTTTGAATGGACCTACCTCATACCAAGTTGACCCTTCTCTACACCTTAGCTATGACTGTAACATGACATTCTGCACTCTCTCCTTTCCTTCCCTACGTGCGGTATGCTTTGTCTGTATAGTGTGCAAGAAAAAATACTTTTCCCTGTATTCTAATACATGTGACAATAATAAATCAAATCAAATAGTATGGAACTGAACTACACATCCCATAAAGATTCAGCTTTGATTCCTGGTCGTTAGCATGCCTCAGCGTAGGGAACAGCAATGTCTCTGGAATGAACCTAAAAATAGAAACCACTAAAAAGAATCAGGAATTAACAAGCAGCAGTAATATGAATTCCAAACAAAAAAATGATTCTGGAACCTCATTCATTAAACTCATTGATTATTGCAATTAAAGCAATAATTAAAAAGTCAAATTAAACAGTGTTAAAACATAGCATGTAGATTGTTCCAGAAAGGAATGTTGTCTTATTATGTTCAATTCTGATATAATTACAAGTCTTACATAAAGTTTATTGCACATTAGATGTTCATATAGTGGCAAATTAAATCCATCTGTAGCAGGGAAAGAAAAACATATCAGATTGTTCTGAATGGATAAGAAACTTACCCTGGATGATTAATTGAAATATAAGTCAAGTAGGATACTACCCGGTGTTGCAATTTGAATCAACCATGTTGCTCAATTTAATTTGTTTAAGGAGGCCAACGACTATCATAATCAGGAGGAGGTGGTGATGTAGTACAAATTTTGCTGAACTTGTAATTCAGAGACCCAGGGTAACACCCTAGGGACCAGAGTTTGAATCCCATTAAGGCAGATGATGGAATTTGAATTAAACAAAAAGTCTGGAATTACCAAGTCTGATGAAATCGTTGTAGATTTGTTTTTGTTTAAAAACCGACCTGATTCATTAATGCCCCTTTAGGGAAGAAAATCTGCCGTCCTTACCTGGTCTGACCTATACGTGACTCCAGATTCATAGGAATGTTGATGACATCTGGGGGCTAGTGCCAAAATTGGAAAAGCTGTCCCACAGATTAGACAAGCAACAGCCTGACATAGTCATACTCACAAAAACATTTGCAGATGTCGACAATATCAGTAAGTGGGACCAGCGCACAGCCCTTGAGGAAACAAAGTCTGGTCTTTTTCACATTGAAGATATCCTCCATTGCATTGTGTGGCATCACCACCATGGATGGACTTCAGATAGATCTAGCAACTCAAGACCTGTACTCAACCTCAATCGATAACCCCCATGGCTCAGCATAGATCCCACTCTACAATTACCTTAAAGCCGGGATCAACCCTGGTTCAATGAAGAGTGCAGGAGGGCATGCCAGAAGGGGTATCAGGCATATCTACACAGATGTCAGTATGCATCCAGCTTATTTCACTCAATGTGATATCAAGAAACATCTGAAGGCTCTGCAACAGCTCCAGCCCTGACAATATTCTGGTAATAGGAAAGGGAAGGGTAAAACTACAAGCTGTATAATGGTTAATTGGAACCAAAGTCGCAGGTCAGCATATGAGGAAAAGGTAGAAGTTAATAGGATGAACAAGCAGGGCCAGTCTAATGAATACAGAGGGGAAAGGAAACATAAAAAATCAAAATGTAAGGTGTCTGTAAGAGTGAAAGTTGGGGATGAGGCTGAATGTTATCAGAGATTAAAAAAGGATGTCAAGATGTGTGAATAGTGTAGTGCACAAGAAAATTCTGCAAGGGAAAGACATATTTAAAAACCCTGTACCTAAAAGCATGCAGAATTCAGAGTAAGGTTAATAAGTTGATGGCACAAATAGAGACAGGTGGGTATGATTTGGTGGAGATTACTGAAACATGATTAGAGGAGGATCTGGACTGGGAGTTGAATGTCCAAGAGCATTCAGTATTCCGAAAGGAGAAACAGGATGAAACAGGAGGTGGAATTGCTTTATTGGTTAAAGATGACATCAAGGCTATGTGAGGAAATGATACTGGCAATAAGGGCCAAAATATTGAATAGGTCTGGGTGGAAATAAAAAACAAAGGAAAAGCTCCTTATTTGAGTAATTTAAAGGCTCCCGAGCAATACTTCTAACATGGGTATAGCATAAATCAAGTAATAATAAGGGCTTGTGAGAAGGGCACAGGAGTAATCACGGGGGGTTTTAACATGTACATTAACTGGATTAATCAAATTGGCACAAGTAGCCTTGAGGGGGATTTCATAAATGAGGAATTGTTTCTTAGACCAATATGTTATGGAGCCAACCAGGGAGCAGACTATTTTAGATTTAGTTTTATGTGACAAAGAAGGATTGATAAATAGTCTTGTTGTTAAGGACCCTCTTGGAAGGAGTGATCACAGTAGGCTAGAATTTCAGATTCCGATTCAGCAAGAGTAGACCGAGTGCCATACTAGAGTTTTAATGTTGGGCAGAGGTAATTATACAGGCCTAGGAAAGAGTTGGCCCAAGTAGACTGGGCACAAATAATTGAGGGCAAGACAGTTGAGGATCAATGGCAGATGTTCAGTGAGATATTGAATATCTCTCAATTAAAGTATATTCTTGAAAGGAAGAAGAATTGTAATACAAAGAAAAATGTCCGGTGGCTAAACAAGGAAGCCAAAGGGGACATAAAGGCAAAAACTAGGGCATACCAAACTGCAAAAGCTAATGGTAAACTTTAAGGTTCAGCAAAAGGCTATTAAAAATAAAATCAAAAGAGTTAAGATGAACTACGTAAGGAAATTGGCAGGAAACATAAACACAGACACCAAAAGCTTCTATGAGTATATAAAGAGGAAGAACTTAGCTAAAGTAGATGTTGACCCTTTAGAGGACAATAATGACGAACACAGAGTTGACAGAGGCACTGAACCAATATTTTGCATCTGTCCTCATGATAGGAGATAATAAAAATTTTCCAAAAACTGCAGTCAAAGCAGAGGAACTTAGTGCAATAACCACAACTAGGAAGTGGGTATTGAATAAACTCATGGAATTAAAGGCAGATAAGTCTCCGAGACGCAATGCCTGCACCCTAGAATATTAAAGGAGGTAGCAATAGGGATAGTGGATGCATTGTTTGTAATATTTCAAAATTCTTGGATTCTGGTAAGATCCCAGTGAATTGGAAAAATGCTAAAATGATGCCCCTTTTCAAAAAGGGAGAGAGGCAAAAAGTAGGAAATCATAGGCCGGTTAGTTCGGCCTCTGTGGGGGGAAGTTGCTGGAATCAATTATTAAAGAGGAGATAACTGAACATTTGAAAGACAAAGCTCAATCCACCAGTGTAAACGTGGTTTTCTGAAGGGTTAGTCATGCTTGATAAACTTGCTTGAGTTCTTTGAGGACACAATCAGAAATGTAGATAATGGGAAATATGTGGATGTAGTATATCTAGACTTACAGAAAGCATTTGACAAGGTGCTGTATTAAAGACTGATCCAGAAGGTGAGATCACAGGGGACTGAGGGTAGAGTGGATTGGATTGAGGATTGGCCACAGAAAGCAGTGGATTGGGATAAATGGGTTTTTCTTTGGCTGGCGAAATGTAATTAGTGGGGTGCTGCAAGGTCAGTCCTCGGACCTCAATTGTTTACAACCTATATGAATATTTTGCAAGGAGGCATAGAGTATGGCACAACAAAATTTGTGGATGATACGAAAATAGGTGAAAGAGCAGGCAGTGAAGAGGAGATAAAGATTTAACAGATGGATATAGATAGGAGAATGGGTTTAATGTGGATAAGTGTGAGGTTATCCAATTTGGCCAAAAATAATAGAAAGGGAAATTAGTTTCTAAGTGGAAAGCAAATTCTGGGCAGAGAGATCTGGGTGTCTATGTTCCTGAATCGCGGAAAGTCGGTATACATGTACAGCACGTAATAAAAAAGGCAAATGGAATGTTAGCATTTATTGCAGAAGGACTGGAGTATAAAGGTTGAGAAGTGTTGTTGCAATCATATATGGTGTAGTTGAGACCACATCTGGGGTATTGTGTCCAGTTTTGGTCTCCTTATTTGAGGAAGGATGTGGTGGCATTGGAGGTAGTTCAAAGGAGATTCACCAGATTGATTCCAGGGATGAAAGGGTTGACATATGAGGATCATTAATAGTCCTATCAAGCAGCATGTGCTTAGTAATTACTTATTCACTGACACTCAGTTTGGGTTCCACTACTCAACTCTTAAGCTTATTCACCTTGGACAAAACATGGAGAACAGAGCTGAATTTCAGAGGTGAGATGGGAGTCTTTGACATCAAAGCCACATTTGAGAGTGTAGCATCAAGGAACGCTAGCAACACTGGAATCAATGGGAATTGGGGGAAAGCTCTCCTTTGCGTCAAGTCATTTCTACCACAAAGAAAGATTGTTATGGTTGTTGGAAGTCAGTCATTTCAGTTCCAGGATTTCACTACAAGGGTTCCTCAGGTCCTAGGCTCAACTATCTTCAGCTACTTCATTAATTACCTTCCTTCCACCATAAGGCCAGAGGTGGAGATGTTTGCTGACAATCGCACAACATTCAGCACCATTTGTGACTCTTCAGATATTGAAACAGTTCATGTTCAAATGCAGCAAGATCTAGACAATGCTTGGCAAACAACAGTCACACCACAAAAGTGCTAGACAATAAATATCTCCAACAAGAGAGTTTCTAACAATTAACCCTTAATGCCACATTCAGTGGCATTACCAGCGCTGAATCTCCCACAATCGACATCCTGCGGGTTACCATTCTCAGAAACAAACTAGACTAGTCATATAAAAAATGTGGCTACAAGAGCTGGGAATCCTGCAGTGAGTAACTCATCTCCTGACTCCCAAAACCCTGTCCACAATCTATAAGCCAGAAGCGTGATGGAATACTCTACACATATTCTCCATGCCAACCTATGATCCATCTACCCACCCTCCATGGCCTCTTATATCATCCATGACAACCTAAACCCACCTGCCCAACCCCAATCATCCCTCATACCTTCCATTCCAAGACATGCTCAACCATCTATTCCCAAGGTCTCTTATTTGCTCAATGCCATCTCATGTCCGTGCACATCCTAGGACTCTCTATAGTGCCTGTGCCAGCTTAATGCCAAGTAATGACCCATGCCCTTCACCCACTATCCTTTTCCCTTACACCTACCATGCCAATTCATTCAGTCTGCACCATGGGTAGACTTGAGGAGCATGCTGAGATTAAATAAAGTTCTATGTGTCTATTGCAGACTTTATTTTTAAAAATACACTCTCATTCATTAAAAATAAATTATTAAATTTACATTCCTTCAACTACATAAACCCATTTAAGAATAAACATTTCAATCAAGTGGATAATTCCTTATAAAAACAAGCATTGGAATTGGTAATGACACATCAAAGAGTCAATAACCATTTGGAGCTGCCAATCAAACTGTGATATGGAGATGCTAGTGTTGGACTGGGGTCGACAAAATGAGAGTTCACACACACCAGGTTATAGGCCAACAGGTTTATTTGAAATCACAAGCTTTCAGAGTGCTGCTCCTTCATCAGGTGAAGTGAAGCGAGGTGCGCAGGCATAGAATATATAGTGACGGTAGCCCGACACTAACAGGGTAAGAGTCTCAAAAGATAAGTGCAGACAATGTAGGCCAGCTGAATAACAAGTCTTTACAATAATCACAAGTGCTAATAGGTAAATGCAAGCAGTTACTTATAATCAGTATGTGTAAATTACTTTACACATGTTCTACTTCAACTGATAAAGGAGCAGCACTTCGAAAGCTTGTGATTTCAAATAAACTTATTGCACTACAACCTAATGTCGTGTGACCTCTCAACTAATCAAACTGTGAAATGGCAGGCATCCTGTTGTGATAAGTGGAAGGTTGTGAAATCAACCATGTATCACTAATCCAGCAATGGCAACCCTTAGGTTTATGTCAGCAGACAAAGTGAATTGGCGCACAGTGATTTTTTTGTTTCACACTCCAGACATTTTTTTTCAAAGATTCAGAAGGCAGCAGTTTTAAATGCCTTGAAGGCTTGACAGTTGCTTTTGATAGTTTTTGACACTTTTGACAGTCACGTTTGATGTTTTAGTTTGACACTTTTGACAGTTAATGAGTTTATACACTATTTACACATATACGTAACAACCCAGAAGCACTCCTTACCTGCCCCCCCCACCCCCCCGCCCACCAAATGGCACCAAACCTCTCATAGGTAACCTTGAACTGTATTCAAAGGGGTATCTCTCCAAAAGGGTACCCCACCTTTCCAAAGTATTCCACAAAGTTCAGGCTTGTTCTTATCAGGTCTAATTTACACATATCATGTTTTACGCACCTGCGTCACCAAACTTAGATACCACAGAATCATTACAGCACAGAAGGAGGCCATTTGGCCCAACATGTCTGCACCAGCTCTCCAAATGAGCTTCATGACTTAGTGTCATTCCCCTGCCTTTTCCCCATGGCCCTGCAAATTTCTTTTAACAGCAGTTATTGCCCATCCCTAATTACGTTTGAACTGAATGGCTTGCTAGGTCATTTCAGAAGGCATTTAAGAGTCAACCACATTACTGGGGTCATATGTAGTTTTGACCAGAGGATGGTAGATTCCCTTTCTCCCTACAGAACATAGTGAATCCAATATGTATTTAAAAAATTGATGACAATGGTTTCATGGTTATCATTAGAAAAGGCCAGTTCCTTGAATGAATGGAGGCAGCTGCTGATTTATATGGGCAGCTGTCTCTGTGAAATGTGCATGTGAAAATCCCCTATGAAAATGGTAGATCATAGAATGCCTACAGTGCAGGAGTCCATTTAGCCCATTGAGCCTGCACCAACAACAATGCCAGCCAGGCCCTGTTCTTGTAACTCCGTGTATTTACCCTGCTAAAACCCTCTGACAGTAAGGGGCAAATTTAGCATGGCCAATCCACCTAACCCCCACATTTTTGGACTGTGGGAGGAAACACAGCCCAAAGATGTGCAGTTGGAGGAGGGAACGTGCAAATTTCACCCAGCCAGTCACCTGAGGCCTGATTTGAACCTGGGACCCTGGTGCTGTGTGGTAGCAGTGCTAATTACTGTGCTAACCTACAATTTTGAGTGGGAGGGATTTTGGTCTCTTCCACTACTTTCACAATGATGGAGATGCTCACCAGGTCAATGCGTTCTCCAAAAATCCTCTATAAAATGGTTTATTTCAGCATTGTCGCAGTTTAATGCCAAAAATACAAACGTTGGAATGAATTTTTCCTTCTAAATTCTCTGAAGACCGATACTTATGCAGGATTGGAAAAAAAAGGATGTTTGTGGAGAAGTTTGATACTGAGCTCAGACATAAGTTTGTTAGTCAGTTATTGTCAATCAGCCAAATGCAAATCATGGCAAATGACCACCTGTTCAATGTAGTGGTCTTCTGAAACCCTAATGTGTGAAAATCCTCTCAGTTGCATCAATGATGTTGGTAAATAATAGTCCTGGGAATATTATGTATAAAATGTGAATTTGAGGCAAGGGATTCACTAGCCTCTTCCAGAGAGGAATTTGGATATAATGTTCGAACTGATGTCATAGAAAAATGGGAAATCAGGCAAAGGGTGAGAGGATTCTTTCTTTTAAAAGTTAGTAGCAGCTAGTTTCAGGGAATGCTTAATGTTAATGTAATCTCTGAACTGAATTAAAGTTGTGTGCTTTGTTACTTCAGTTTTATAAGGAGTGATATGAAGTATAATCAATTGTACTGAGAGCTGTGTTCTGCTCAGTCGTATATCATTTGTAAAATATACAAGTCCCTTATGTTATAATTGGCCTCCTTTTTGGAGAGTATTAGTGTACCTGCTGGAAGGTAAGAAAAACATAGATGTGTACATGTGCAGCATGATTGTATCCAAGAAAGGACCTCATCCAAAGAGTCCTCGGATTATTCTATCATATCATTAGATGCAGGGCAAGAAAGATAATCTTGTAATCAAGGAATGGTGGATACATGTCCAGTGATACTGAATCCTGAGGATGTACAGTGCAATCCTAATATTTATAAGATACCTACAGGCTGCAAAATAGAGAAACAAGAGTTAAATAGGAGCCAAGATGGAGAGAGGATGATGGGAGGGGTCAAGGAATTAGGAGGAATGTGGTGAGGATTATGTTTAGAAGGAGAAGGGGAGATCACACATTGGGGACAGAGGAAGGATGAGATGGAGAAGGAAGGATAGTTAAGAGGGAGAGAATTCCATATACCTTTTCAACAAACCTTACAATTTGTCCTTTCCCTTTAAAGACTTGTTAGTGTAAACTCCTCAAGTCCTTCTGATACTGCACTGCTTTAAAATTGTACCTTTAAGTTATATTGCCTCCCTTACTCATGTCAAAATTAATCACTTCATACTTCTTAGTGTTAAATTTCATTTCTTTTCTTTCATGAGATGTGAGCAACTGTGGCTGAGCCAGCATTTGTCGCCCATCACTACTTACCCTTAGGGAGGTGGTGAGCCACCATTTGAAATCAATCAGCACTACTGATGTAAATACATGTGTGGGTACGCATTGCAGTTAGGAAGAGACTTCCAGGTTTTTTTGATAACTGACAGTAAAGGAGTAGTGATATAGTTCCAAGTCAGGATGGTGTGTGGCTTTGAGGGCAATTTGCAGGGGTGGCACGGTGGCACAGTGGTTAGCACTGCTGCCCCACAGCTCCAGGGACCTGGGTTCAATTCTGGCCTTGGGTGATTGTCTGTATGGAGTTTGCACATTCTCCCCATGTCTGCATGAGTTTCCTCCCACACACCAAAGATGTGCATGTTAGCTTGATTGGCCGTGGTAAATTGTCCCATTGTGTCAGTGGATTAGCAGGGTAAATATATGGGATCACGGAGAGAGTGTGGGATTGATGTCCGTGCAGACCTAATGGGCCAAATGGCCTTCTTCTGCAAGGATTCGATGATTCTATGAAGTGGTGGTGTTCCCATACATCTCTTGATCTTGTCTGTCTGGGTGGTGGGGTTCCCAGGTTTTTTAAGGTGTTATCAGAGGAGATTTGACTTGGTGCTGCTGTGAATATTGTGTTTGATGCACATTGCTGACACTGTGTACCAATGGTGGAGTGAGTGAAAATGGTGGGTGTGGACTGATCAAGCTGGTTGCTTTACGCTGGATGATATCGAGCTTCTTAAATATTGTTGGAGCCGTACTCATCCAGGCACGTGGAGAATATTCCATCGCACTCCTGACTTGTGCCTTGTAGATGGTGGACAGATTTTGGGGAGTCAGGAGGTGAGTTACTTACTGAAGAATTCCTTGCCTCTGACTTATCTCTGACTTCAAGTATTTATAGGGCTGGTCCAGTTCAATTTTTGATCCAGGGTAATGCTGTTGAATGTGAAGGGGAGGTGGTTAGATTCTGTTGGTTGAAGATAATAATTATCTGGTAATTGTGTGGCACAGGTGTTACCTGCCATTCATCTGCTCAAGTCTGAATGCTCTCCAGCTCTTCCTTTTTTTGAAGACAGACTACTTCCTTGAGGAGTTGAGAATGCTACTGAACATTATGCTTTTCACCAATGAAAATCCCCACTTTTGTCATCAGGATTGAGGAATGCAGCTGAAAATGATTGAACCTCAGACACTACACTGAGGAATTCCTCCATCGATTCCCTCGAATTGAGGAGATTATCCTCCAAAAACCACAAACCTTTGTTCTGGGTATGACTCCAACCAGTGGAAGGTTTTCCTCATTTGTCATGTGTCCATTCAATTCATCAGCCAGTGTATGTCCTCCTGATTATTATTTTTCTCATGTTTACTATTTTATCAATTTTGTGTCATATGCAAATTTTGAAATTATGCTATGTGTACTTAAGTCCAGTTCATTAATATATATCAAAAAGAGCACTGTCCCCAACCCTGAATCCTGGGGGACACCGTCTTCCCTTTCTGAACCATGCTGTCTTATTGGTGACCCCTCTGTCCTCAGGCACCACTCCAGTCTCTAAGGAGAATTGGAAGATTGTGGTCAGTGACTCTGTAATTCCACCCCTACTTCCTACAGCAACCTAGGGTACATTCCATCCAGAGGGTGACTTTTCAACTTTGAGCGCTGTTAGTTCCCCTTCTTACTCAATGTTTCCTATCCAATTTTTCTACTAGCTTGTTTTCATATATATTTTTACATTTTTTGTGCATGTGTATACACTGTTACTTAGTTGTGAGTCTTCAGTGGGATCTGAGTCCAAGTAATCAAAGTGGAATCATATAATCATAGAATACTAAAGTGCAGAAGGAGGCCATTCGGCCCATTGAGTCTGCACCAATCACAATCCCACCAAGCCCTATCCCCATAACCCCATGCATTTACCCTAACTTTGACACTAATCGCCAATCCACCTAATCCATATGTCCTTGGATTGGGTCTTATGTAACTGTAGGGTCAGGGAGGGGAAGCAACCATGTGTGTGTAGCAACAGCAAAGTGTGGATGGCGTCCATTCAGCAAATGCACAATCATTGACATGGCTAGGGGCTACACAACGAAGTGGGCTAACCCAGAGGAGTGTGACAGTACTTGCTGCGGTCAGGATCTGTCAGCTTTTCCAAGAGGAACAACTTATGCGCTAGGTCTGCAGGACTTTCTTTTTCTTACGTTCTCTGCCCAAACATGCTTGGTGATTATTTGCCAAACTATGGGTAAGTGCCCTGATTTTTTTTGTTATTGTTAGGGTGACAAGGTAGATCCTGAGACTGTCTCAGCTGGAACAGGAGTCAAACCCCGTGCTGTTAATATTAATCAGATCCACATGCTAGCTGTCCAGCCAACGAGCTACCTGCTCCCCATGTAGGGTGTTAAAGATGAATAAATACAAGCTTAAAAGCCTTGACAGGTACAAGGATTGTTCCTGGAGATCTTAAAATGAACCAAACAACAGGGAATGGGCTGATTTCTCATTTTCCCACAGGATAATCAAGGCTTGAAGTGTCTAAGACAGAAAAATGTGAAAAGTTTGTTAAGAAAAAGATTAAGTTTAAACTTAGCCAAGGGAAAAGACAAGATGACAAAAAGAGGCTTTAAAAATTTTCAGAGACAGTCTACAAAAAGGCGCAGATAAGGCACTAAGCCCCCAAGTGCTCAGTTTATGCAATTACAGTGTGATGAAGTTGCATAAAGGTCATTTGAAATTTTGGCAAAGGAATTTATAATGATATAAAAGTGAGACAAAAGGTCAGACAAAATTATGGTAACACCACATAAAGTGGTACAAAACAAACCGCAGATAATTGTAAGATTTTTAATATATTAGATATATACATTTAAATGATGGAGTAAAACCTCTCAGTAGAATCAATAATATTTGTAACGATAATACAAATAGTAAAAGTTTATATTTATATAGTGACCTTCATGAACTCAGAATGTCCCTAGGTACATTACAGTTAATGATGTGCTCTTTGAAATATACTCACTGTTGTAACTGCAGGGGAACACAGTGGACAATTTGGGGAAACAAACCAACAAGATCCCACCAACAGCATATTATCTGAAAATTTATTGCATGACACTCATCATGGATTGATATTAAGACAGGCAATAATGTCATATCAGGTATTGATAAACAATTGCTGGAAATGTTCAGCAGGTCAGACAGCATCTATGGAGAGGAAGGTGTTAACATTTCAGGTCACTAACCTTAGTTCAGAACAGGTCTATCAGCTTCTGATGAAAGGTCATTGATCTGAAACATTAACTTTTTCTCACCACAGATGCTGCCTGACCTACTAAGCATTTCCAGCATCTTTTGTTTTTATTTCAATTTTTCAGCATCTGTCACAGTTTGCTTTTGTAATATTGAAAATATTTTGTATTTTGTAATATTGAACCAAGAAGCTCTGGGTTCAGGTCTCATCCTAGGACCTGATGACCAAGGAAGGTGTGTTCATAATGCAGCCAACAGGTTGAATATTAACTGCAAAATCCTTCTAAATATGCAAATGGTTGGTGGTCAGAATGGGAGAGATTCCTGGTCATCCATATTTGATGTGGAGTGGTCCCCGTCAAGGTATAAGCCCCTGGTGACCAGCTAGCAACCTGTTCAAAGAGAAAAAAATCACGATAGGAGCAGATGAAAGACTGCCAACAATAGGTAAAAAGACAAAGATAAACCCTGATTGTTATTTTGAATTTGGACAACAAATTAGATATAGATGAATGAGACATAAGACTCCCTATGTCCACATTGTAATTCAGCTTCCAGCTTTGAGAAGAGGTTATTCTACTTTATACAAAAGAATGCCCTCAGGAAAGAGGGACAAAAGGAAATTAAATTTTATGTGAAGAACACAGGCCAAAGTGCAGCAGTGGAGATGAGTACTGCAACGACAGCAACTTTATATTGCCTTTAACAGCCGTCCCATATTATGTCATAGGAACATCATCAAACAAAACTTGAAGCAAAGTTACATAAGAAGACATTGGAACGGGTGGTTGAAGCAGTAGGCTGTAAGGAGTATCTTAAGGGACAAGAGAGAGGTAAAAAGGCAGAGAGATTTCAAGCTGATCTTCCAGACCTGAGGACTCAAGCAGATGAAAGCATCGTTTGCAATGATGGAACAATTAAATATTGAAATGTGCAAGAGGCAGGGATCCCAGTCGGTTGCGAGACTGGGGAATGTCAGTGATAGGTAAGAGTGAGGCCACTGAGGGATTTGAAAACTGAGGTAAAAAATTTAAAATCAAGCCCTGCTCTTTGAGCCTCTCTTGATTTTTTTAAATGAAGGCTCAAAAGAGTTTGAGCTCAAATATCATACAGACGCTACCACCTTCACCAGCAGAATCTGCTGCTCCATTTGGCCATGAAAGATGGCAGGCTTATTCTTCTGCTATTGTACAATCTCGTTATACAGGTAGCTCATTGTACAAGCTTAGTAACTTGTTAACTGGTGATTTAAAAATGGTGGGTGGGTTTCTGATGTAAGTGCCAGTTCACCTTGCATAATATTTGAGACTGGCGTGATGATCTAATCTTGTCGATCTGAATCATCACATCCCATGTTCCATTGCTGTAGGGGCGTGACCCACCCAATTTGTAACCATAAAATTCAGCCCAAGTTTACTTTCGGAATGACATGAAACTCTTTTATATATTGTCAGAATATATAAAGATCACAATGTGATCTTTAAGCATCAGGCTTCCTTCATATAATATATTTTTGGAAAGGATGGCAAAATTATTGTCAGTGTTTCCAGGTGTTCATACCACCAGTAAGGAAGTCAACTATCCTACTTCAGGTACTTGTGTCATCGCACTATGAGGCTCTGTTGAGTTGCCCAATTCTTAATCTGGCAAAGATAACATAAAAAAGTCTGGAGTGCAGTGTTTCAGTATAAACCATTTTCCATTAAGAGGCACCATGTGTTGTTTATAGAAGGGACACTAAACATGCCACTGTCGCTTCATTCTTCTCAGCCTCCTCTCAGTGCAAGCAGGCATTGAAGATGAAATGCAGCATCAACTCCAATGTGCCAGTGCTGTCTTCCGACACCTGAAGAAACATGCACAATGTACAACGGACACCTTGAATCCTTGGAGAGATATCACAATCATTGCCTCTGCAAAATCCTGTAAATCCATTGGCAGGATAGGCTTACCAACGTGAGCATCCTCTCCCAGGCCAATATCCCCAGCATCAAGGCACAGGGCACGCTCGACCAGCTCGATGGGCAGGCCACATTGTCCACATGCCTGATACAAGACTCCCAAACAAGTGCCCTAATCCGAGCTCCACAATGGCAAGTGATCAATAAGAATGCAGAGAAAATGCTATAAGGATACCCTGAAAGCCTCTTTAAATAAATGCAACATCCCCATTGACATGTGAGAAACGCTTGCCTTAGCTCGCACAAACTGGAGAAGAAGCATCCTCAAAGGTGCCAATCACCTTGAGCATCAGTGGATGCAGCATGTGGAGGCCAAGTGTAAATAGCGGAAAGAGGGCACAGAATCTAAAGCATCCCATTCACCCACCTCATCAAACACCACCTGCCAAACCTGTGGCAGAGTGTGCGGCCCCAGGATTGGACTATTCAGCCACCACAGAACCCATCTCCCCGGAGTGAAAGCAAATCATCCTCGACCATGAGGGACTGCCAAAAAAGAAAAAAGTTACTTCACTGTAGGTCAGTGTCATTTCTACCCAACTTACGTTCTAATTCCTAAAGCTAATGTTAAAAGAAATTCTCATCAGTTATTGTAGCAACTGACAAATTTTAACTTCCCACTCATTTTTTTGCCAGTAATCTTCCATTTCATGCATACAGCTTTGAAAGCCACGTCAGAAAATACAATTTCCATTTCCGATCAAGGATGTCCTTTGATGTAACATCCATTGTTCTTCTTGGCAGGCATTTTTAAAAACAGAATTAGTATTCTTTTATGACCATGGACGCCAGAAGTTATTTCAAAGTAGTGCATCGTTGTTAATTGCTATAGTATTTTTTAAATCACTGCCTCAATGGAATAACTATAATTATATAAAAATAACTTCTTCCAAGGTACATCAGAGGTAAGTGAATTTGTAATCAAATCAAATTTTTGATTTTTCCTTTCCTTTACCTTATTTAAAAGCAGTACATCCAAAAATGTAAAAAACAGAATTCATTTATTTTCTATTTTTTTATTAACAGAATCTTCTATGGAGTTTATGTTTTTTTTCATGTGTTCAAGGTGATAAGATTCCTCCAAACCATCACAATGGAATTGATGCATCATATGTCTTGACAGGACAGCTTCTTCTAAACAAAAAGGGGAGTGACATTTATCAAGTTGTTTCCAGATATAGGCTTCCAGATATTTCTCAGTAGATCAACATGTCACATGCATCTTGATTTTTTTATAGTTTGGATCAGATTTGGCTGAAGAACCAACCATTGGAAACAGTTTGTCAAGGACATTTTTATATGTGGCTTTCACTTCATAGAGCCACAGAGTTCACATGGCACAGAAGGAGGCAATTTGGCCGATCGAGTCCATGCTGGCTGTTCATAGAACAATCCAATCAGTCCCATTCTCCCTTTCTATCCTCATAGACCTGCATGTTTATTTTCCTCAAGCGCCCATTCAATTTCCTTTTAAGGTTATTTATCATTTCTATTTCCATCACCCTTGTAGTCAGCAAGTTCCAGTTCATTGCTTAAAGGAGCTTTTCCTCACATACCCCATGTATCTCTTGTCAAAAGCCTTAAATCTGTGATCATTAGCCCTTGCACCATCAGCTAATGGGAACAACTTTTCTTTGTCAACTGTAGCTAACTTGTCATAATCTTGCACACATTAAGCAAGTCTCTGCTTAACCTCCTTTGTTCTGAAGAGAACAATCCCAGCTTCTCTAACCTTTTAGCTAAAATCCTTCAACCCTGAAACTAACCTGACAAACCTATACTGTACCCTCTCACAAACACTCCCATCTTTCCTAAACTGTGTTGACCAGAACTGGTCACAATTCTGTGGTTTGGTCTAACCAAAGGTTTACAAAGTTCAACATAATTGTCCCTGCTTTTGTACTCAATACCATTCCCCTCGCCAAGTCCCATTGGCTTTGCTAATTACTCTCTCAATATGCCCTGCCACATTCAAGTAAAGTTAAAGTTTATTTATTAGCCACAAGTAATGCTTACATTACCATTGAAATTCCCTTAGTCCGGCTCCTGTTCGGGTCAATGCACCTAACCAGTATGTCCTTCAGAATGTGGGAGGAAACCGGAGCACCTGGAGGAAACCCATGCAGACATGGGGAGACCACACAAACTCCAAGCAGTGACTCAATTCGGGAATTGAATCTGGGTCCCTGGTGCTGTGAAACAGCAGTACTAACCTCTGTACAACCGTGCCGCCCTTTGAAGATTCATAGATATATATGCACATGAACGCCTAGTTCTCACTGTCCCTGCACATTCTTCAGAACTGTACTGATGAGCCTATATTGCCTTTCCCTATCTATTCCTTCTGCCAAGATGTATTACCTCACACTACTCTATTAAATTCCATCAGGCACTTGACTGCCCATTCTGCTAACCTATCTACGTCCTCTTGCAGTTGATTTGTATCATCTTCACTGTTTGATAGACCTCCAGATTTGGTATCATTGGCAAATTTTAAAATTTGACCCTGCAGTACAATATCCAAGTCATTTATATATATGTGAACAAAGCAATGGTCCTACTACTGACCCTTGGGGAACACTATTGTCAACAAGCCTGAGAAAGAACCATATACCATGATTTGTGATCTTCTGTCCTTAAGCCCAAACAAACAGTAGGAAATGCCACAGGAAAAATATTGAATATTGTTTGTTCAGACTGATTTTTTAAAGATCAGAAAAGATGGATTTGGTTATACTGACAAATAAAAACACAATAAAAGCAAGGGCAGTGGAAGATGAGAAGAGAATGGGTCTCAATGATGGGGAGGGGTGGGGGGAGGCAGCTCAGTAGTGGTGTTTGTTGGTGAAGTTTCTCCAAAACAAACAGAATGCGTGTTATTTTCTGTAATTAATGACTTGATAACTAATTTACACCCTCAAGATGAGCACGTCTCAAATTCCTGACATTGTGTCAGCAGGTTTTTAATTAATTATGCTTATTATTCTCTGTAATTAATCATCTATTGACACAATTACATGAATTGCAAATGTGCGCATCCTGAGAGGGCAAATTAATTATCAGGTTATTAATAATAAGCAGCTTATTTTTTCCAAAAGAACACTTTTACCTCCACGTGTTTGCATGTTTTATATGATTGTAGCTTAACTGGTGTTGCATGTGGGTGTCAAGACAAAGTGCATCTTTCACTGGAACAGGGTAAGAGGACAGGATTTAAGTAGGGCAGTGTGGACAGATCTAATTCAATTACCATTTTAAAGTAATCTATTCTGTTGTTAGTTTATATTACATGTAATTAATCAGAAAATGATACAGTAATTTGGGAAGCTGAACTGCTGGGAGATTTAAACATATGGTACTATAGCATCACCATTAGCAGGAGAGTGGAAGTACAACATGATAAATGCAGTTTGAAAGTGAGCCAAAAAATTACAATGTGACAATGGAAAACTGAGTTTCTTCGAATGAGCTGAGAATTGTCTACGTTTGTGTTGCTGGTTTGAAAAAATGAATTGTTGATTTAATTTATATTTGTTGACACTTGTTTCATGTCATAAAGCAGTAGGTTTTTAGTTGCCACAATCTTGACAGTGATTGACTAGATTTTAGCAGAAATTATCATTTATACCTAATATTTATAATCACTAGGGGGCTACAGGGCTAGGGTGGGTGAAAGGATTTGGGTAAGATATTCGTTAGGCCAAACGGCCTCCTTCTGCACTGTGTTAAAATGTAACCAATGATAACATTGAATCTGTTATAATGTAACCAATGGTAACATGTTGTGAGGGTCAGCTGATCAGCTGACCTGGTAGACAATGTAACCAATCACAAATTGACCAAAAAAAAGGGCAGCACAGTGGCATAGTGGTTAGCACTGTTGCCTCACAGTGTCAGGGACCTGGGTTCAATTTCGGCCTTAGGTCACTGTTTGTGTGGAATTTGCACATTCTCCGTGTCTGCATAGGTTTCTTCCGAGTGCTCCGGTTTTCTCTCACACTCAAAAAATGAGGCTAAATTGACCATTAGTGTCAGGAGATTAGCAGGGTAAATACACGGGGTTATGTGGATAGGGTCTGGGTGGAATTGTTGTCGGTGCAGGCTCGATGGGTGGAATGGTCTCCTTCTGCACTGTAGGGATTCTCTGATTCTATGAAAATGATGTGGTCAGTATAAATAGAAACAGTTGGGAATTACAGGGTGCTTGCATGGCCCAGATGTGGCCTCAAGTGTTGCAGTAATTAAGTTTCTTTGATTAAATCTTTTCCTTTGATTTACTTGCGAAGTAAGTTTTTTTATTGCTTACAACTGAAGAATTCCTTCTGTCGGATGAACATACTGTAGGGATTATATGATTCTATAATACTATAATTTCCCATACCTATTTTACCAAGAACAAACTTTCAATTATATAACGCATCTCATAGCAATTAAAAACAAATGAATTACTGTTGAAGTATTGTTACTATAGCTTGGTTGGGAAATACTGCAACCATTTTCTGCACTACAGAGTCCAACAAACATCAACTGAGATGAATGGCATAATTCTGTTTTGATTGAGAGCTGAATGTTGGCCAGTAGAAGCTCCAACTCTTCTTTGAACAATGTTAAAGGATCTTTCACAATACCCTGAACAGGCAGAGAGGGCATTGTTTTGATGACCAAATCATCACAATGTTGATATTCCTCATCCTCCAGTGTTACATTTCCACCACAACTGACTGGACAAACGATTAGAATATTTTTCAGCGAACAAAGCCGTGTAATGCTGCAAATAATAGATAGTAATGAAAAAATTTCAATTGCAAATATCTGTGGGAATTTCAAACTTCAGGTCATAAAATTTTTAAGTGTAATGCTAACTACAGTTAAAAATAATAACCTCATTTATCTCTAATACTGGTAAATTATTTGCTTTCAAATAATTATAGAAGCCACATTTTATCTATGTTGACTCTATCTCTGACTTTTATCTCTGTGAGCTAAATATAGACTGGGAAAGGAATAGTGCCAAGCGGGGGCAAGAGTTCCTGGAATGTATTCAAGATCATTTTCTGCAGTTGTATGTTTCCGGTTCAATTAGAGGGAAGGCATTCTTGGACCTGATTCTGGGAATAATGGCTCAAGTCGATCAAGTATCAGTGTGAGAGCATTTAGGGACAGTGACCATTGTATCGTAAGGTTTAGGCACACAGATGGCAGATGAAGTTCAATGAGGGGAAGTGTGAAGTGATTCATTGTGGCAGGAAAAATATGGAGAGACAATATAAAAAAAGGGGAAAAACTCTAAAGGAGATGCAGGAGCAGTGGGGCTGTGGCGTATATGTATATAAGTCAATGAAGAGGAGAGAGCAATTAATAAAACATATTATATTTAAGACTTTATTAATAGGGGCATTAAGTATAATAGTAAGGATGTCATGTTGACATTATGTAAGACATTAGCTTTTAGTCCTCATCTAGAGTACTGTGTCCAGTTCTGGGCACCATGTTTTAGGAAAGTTCTGAAAGCATTGGAGGGAGGACAGAGAAGATTCACAAGAATGATTCCAGGGATAAAGAATTGTAGCTATGGGGATAGATTGGAGAGGTTGGGACTGTTTTCCTTGCAGAAAAAATGGCTGAGACTTGATAGAGGTATTCAAAATCCTAAGGGCTCTGGACAGGTAAATAGTGAGAAATTATTCCCATTCAAGGGAGCATCAAGAATTAGAGGGTACAGATTCAAAATCATTGGCAAAAGGAGCAGTTTTTTTCACCCAAAGGATGGTTGGATTCTGAAACAAACATCCTGAGAGGGTGGTGGAGGTAGGTTTGATTGAGATATCCAAAAGGGATTTCTACGTGAAAAGAAAGAATGGGCAAGGTTATAGAGATAAGGCAGAGGAGTGAGATTAGATAAAAATGCTCTTGCAGAGAGGCAGTGAGAACTTGACGGGCTGATTGGCCTCCTTCTGGACCGTTGTGAATTCCAGTTCATAATTCCCTTGTTTTAGAATGTAATTCCAGTTTTCAGAATCAAAGTTTTAATTCCATAAATTGGGGGGCAACCCTGATGTAAATACAACTCAAACAAATCTGGGTTTATTACACTTAAATGGTAACTTCTGTTTGTCTTGCAAAGTCAGTGGTAGAGGTGTAGACTTCAAATAATAAATTATCCACTCTGAGCTTATAAGGGAGCAATTAAACATTTTAATAATTCATATAGATGCCAGATCAAAAGAAGGTAAGACCAGGTACAAACATGTTGTTAAGGAATAACGCCTACAATTTTGAAGAGGGTAATTACATCCATTAGCGATTTGACTTATTCATGTGGGTTACAGAATCAAAGAGATATGTTGAAGGTAAAATAACTTGTTTAATTGAACCATCCCAAAACATGCCACAATTCCATGGAGATAGTGGATCAGGGTGGAGCTTTGGTTAGAAGGTTATTTTCTTTAATTTTTTTCTGTGTGGTTGCTAACAGAAGCAGACAGTTTAGTTTTGGATTTTGTTGAGGAAAAGCCATGGGGAGATTTGCTTGCAGCTCGTGGAAGAAAGCTATAGTGGTCCACTAGGGCTCTTTGGCAGAAAGCAGTCAGCAGAGTTAGCCTGTAAGTTTGTGAGAAATAGTTGGATATATGCCAACAACTTCATACCTTTGAGTTGATACCAGGAAAAACAAATGAACTTTCAAGGTTTTAAAAGATAAAGGAACTCTTGGCTGTTGGGTGGGGGTGGGGAGGGAACAAAAGGTAGAACTGAGTTAATGGTATAAGTCTTTATAAGCTATAGTATTCAGTTAGTAGGCTTTGCTTTATTTAATTTCTCTTTATACATACAATAATGTTTGTTTTTGATTAAAGACATTAAATCTTGTAGCATCTTTGTGTTGGTTATTTGCAGGTTATTTGCAAGGCGTTAGGATTTTATCTTTAAATAATAACCATCCCTGACAGGATTGTAATGTTACAAAAATATAAACTGTTATTGTTGTTAACATAGACTTAACAATATTGACAAAAAAGAAAAGGGAAATGAAGAGAGTGTTTGTTTATGCTGGAAAGGGGAAAATGCAGCCCTATGGAAAAGAGCAGGGGAATGGGACTAATTAGATAGCTCTTTCAAAAAGCCAGGACAAGCATGGTAGGCTAAATAGCCTCCTTCAATGCTAAACAATTCCATAAATACATAAAAACACAACAGCACCTAATCTTTAGATTGTTTCTATGGTCAATATGTACTTAAATTCAGCAGAAAAATGTTGAAAGATAATAAAAGAGGACAATATTGTTCCAAGAACATACAGTTTTCCTGTACTCTCACACTATATCAACCAAGGTAATTGAAATGAATAGAAGGATTCAGCTTCTACTTGTAATGAATAGCTGCAATTCAACCTCCATTGATAGAGGGACAGAACACAGACCAGCGATGACAGTTCCCTTCTTGTTCTCACAACTACAGTGTTAGGGGGCGACCCTTGAAGCTACTGGCTCTGCATAGGTAAGGTTACTAGGCAACAGGAGAAGAACTTCTGGGTTCGATGGACTAATGAATTCCTAATTCTGCGAGCAGATAGAATGCTATTGGCCAATGTAAATAAAGTGTATTAACGTAATTGGGCCATCCAGCTTGGATGACAGGTTGGCCAAGAGCATCAAACCTTCAGAAATGTATATCTGTTGTACACATGTGATGTAAGGAATGAGAGAAGTTAGAATCCTCTGACCATCTCTCTCCCAATGCAATGGTCAAATAAAGAACATCTTTGACAACATACTGTCTTTCGCAAGTCTTTGTGTTTACTGAAATTAGCTGAATACAAGAGGACACCCCAAGGAAATCTCCTTAAGGTTACTGAATCAGCTCAATGGCAGAGAAGAAACACCATGAATGAGAATGAAATGAAATACAGAAAGAGAAAGGGAGGGAAAGAAAGATTAGATTGAGAGGCATCATTCTATACTAAGATTGGGTGACCAATAGTATTCTACAACTGTTTGTGCCATTGCTGTACTGGAAGAATTTTGGCCAAATTATAAATGCATCTTGCCTGGCCTTCAAGTCCAGCGTTTGGATTTAAACCCAGAGCCTTTGGCTCAGAGGGCAAGGATGCTACCCAATGCACCACTAGACCTTCATGGGGGGCACTGTGGTGGTTTGTACTGCTACCTTACAGCACCAAGGACCTGGGTTCGATTCCAGCACTGAATGACTGTGTGTGCGTGGGTTTCCTCAGGGCACTCCAGTTTCCTCTCACAGTCCAAAGATGTGCGGGTTAGGTGGATTGGCTGTGCTAAATTGCCCGTGGTGTCTCAAAATGCGCAGGTTGGGGGATCAGTTGGGTAAATACATGAGGTTACAGGGGCAGAGTGCGTGATGGACATGGGTAAGATACTCTATTGGAGAGTTGATGCAGACTTGATGGGCTGAATAGCCTGCTTCTGCACTGTTGGGATTCTATGATTCATTGAGAGACATTGCAGGAACATAAATCTTGGTTTATGTTACTGCAATGCTGTTATCAGCCTTGATCTTCTACAACGAGTTTAATTTGTAATTAATGTGTTAATTAATTAACAGCAAATTTTTGAAACTCACAAGTAGGTTAACATCATGATATTGATGAAACATGGTTAACAATGTAACAGTGATTGACAACTCACACCATTTCTGCTCTATGCCAAAACATGCAGCACAATTTACACATAACAACAAAATTTGCACTAGACTTGCTATTATTTTGGTGGAAAGCTATGGTTCAATAATGATTCAGATAAGGAATGTCAGGAAATTTCATCATGGTCCATGATGCAAATAATGCCTCAGTCAGCGGTGTCCTAAAGTTTAAAGTTTATTTATTAGTGTCACAAGTAGGCTTACATTAACACTGCAATGAAGTTACTGTGAAAAATCCCCAAGTCGCCGCACTCTGGCACCTGTTCAGGTACACTGAGGGAGAATTTAGCATGGCCAATGCACCTAACCAGCACGTCTTTCAGACTGTGGGAGAAAACTGGAACACCCAGAGGAAATCCACGCAGACATGGGGAGTGGGTGCAGACTCCAAACAGACAGTGACCCAAGCCAGGAATGACCCACTGCGCAGAGAGGCAGCAGTGCTAACCACTGTGCCACCTGCTGTCCTTCCACTCCCTGGAAAAAAATCCTGATCAGTGAAATGGATAACCTTTCTCCTGCTCCTTTGGGTTTCTGGAACTTGTCATCATTAGCGCCCATGATTCACCAATCTTCAGAACATCAACAAGCAAGTATTTAAATTCTTATTGCTTGTGATTGTTACAATTGGCACTCCAAATAGTTCTTCAAACTTGAATGACTTCACAGTCCAAAACATTAATGCTTCTTATGCCCAAATTTATTTTATTTATTAATTCACAGGATGGGGGCATTATTGATTTTGCCAGAATTTACTGGCCACCCTAATTGCTGTTGAGGTGGTGGTGGTGGGGAGCTGCCTTCTGAATCGTTGAATGGTTTCAAAAAGGAGATGGATAAATTTCTAATAAAAAAGGGTTAAGGGGATATGGAAACAGGTGGTGAGATGGATTTAAGACTAGGGAGAGATGAACCATGATCTGATTGAATAGCAGAGTAGGCTCAAAGGGCTGAATTTGCCTACTTCTGCTCCTAATGCCTATATTCTTGAAGTGTGGCCGTCCATATGGTGTTAGCGAGGGAGTTCCATGAGTTTGACCCAGTGACTGAAGGAATGGCAATACAGTCCCAAATCAGGATGGTGTGTGGCTCAGAGGGGAACTTGCAGGTGGTGGTATTCCAGCGCCTCTGTTGCCCCGGTCCTTCTAGGTGATAAGAGGTGCTGCCCAAAATGTCTAATGGAGTGGACAACAGGGGAGCAGACTGCATGTCCCCCTCCTCCCTCCCCCTTTTTGTGAGCAAGCCCTAGTTGGGGAGCAGGAGGCTCGTGTTGTGATAAAATGCCCAGTAATGCCCACATCGACACAGTCCATTGTGACTGCACAGGGGCAGTCCTTTGTGACCTCACAGAGCCGCAGGGAACTGGAACGGCGACTGCTAAGATATGGAGCGTTGGAAGCCTTCGAGCGTTCAGCCGCCTCATTTCCCGCTTTGCAGTCGGCTCCAGCGTAGCGGACAGCGTCAGCACTTTGGAACCACAGCCGAGGCTGGGCTGGGCTGGGCTGGGCTGGAGGCCGCTGAGCGCCCGTAGACTGAGGGAAAGGCTTCCTCTGTAACCAGGGCGACAGCTGGCGTTGAACCGAACTCTCACAGTGTGCGCGGCGGGCAGGATAACAATAGTTATATTTTTATTCTCTTATTTGGAATTTTTTTACCTGAACTCTTTTTATATATATATAAAAAATCGCAATAAAGGTCGATATATTTATTTAAATGTAAATGTTTATTTTTAAGTAAACAAACGTTAATGCCCAAAGGATTTATTTTTAAAAAACGAGTCGCTTGTATTAAAAATGTCCAACGTCTTTGAAACTGAAGCTGAGAAGAAGGCAGCGACCAATGGCAGCTTTACGAAAGGTGGATCACTGAGTTGTTCATCGCTTCTCGATGTTTCAGAACTATCCCCAGCTTTAGAGAGTGAGTATCGTGTGGTGAAATTTTCATTCATGCTGTGTTATGTAAACAGGGCTGGGCATGCAATCTAAGACAATGGTTCTGAACTGGGACACTTTGATGTGAATATTGAGTATCTGATTGAAGTTGAACATTACCAAGGTAGGATGGGGAGGACAAGCACTTCTCACCTTCAGCTAGGCCGCAGTTTTCCAAGCGTTCTTGCCGTCGTGGGAAGCTGGATGAGTGGTGCCATGGGTCAGAATAGAATTGAGGATGCAAAAGGAGTTAACGTTTATTTATTCGAGCCACAAATAGGCTTACATTAACATTACAATGAAGTTACTGTCAAAATCCCCTTGTCGCCACACTCCAGCACTATTTGGCCACACTGAGGGAAACTTTAGCATGGTCAATGCATCTAACCAACAAATCTTTTGGATTGTGGGAGGAAATCAGAGCACCTGGAGGAAACCCATGGAGGACGTGCAGACTCTGTACAGACAGTGACCCAAGCTGGAAATTGAACCCAGGTCTCTGGCTCTATGAGGCAGCAGAGCTAACCACTATGCCACCATATCACCCAAAGAATGTGGCATAAGTCTACAGGTCGCAGTTTCCACTGAGTGCTTTTGTTTTTCATCACCTCCCAGCAACCAAATAATTGAAACAAAATGTTGTGTTTTAAATTTATTCCTTCATGGTAATGTGGGCATTGTTGGCTAGACCAACATTTATGGCCCATCCCTAATTGCCTTTGAGGAGGTGGTGGTGGGGAACTATTGATAACTATTGTAATAATAAGTAGATTTAACTGAACAAGTCAAAATTGGTTTTGCTTTTACTGACAATTCACCGACAATTCCAGTCTTTGTGTCTTTGAGATGAGATGATAATCCTGTCGAACTACTGGAGCAACTTGATTATATGACAGACAATGCAGATTTGCCAAAGGCAAATTGTGTCTGACTAAACTGGTTCTCTTTATGGAAGTAGCAGAGAGGATTGATGAAGGTGTTGCGGTAGGTGGATTTCCTGACGTTCAAAAGGCACTGGATGATGTCCCATATCATGGCTTATTTGGAAAATAGTAACACATTGCATTAAAGTGACAGTGATTAATTGGGTACACTGGTTGTGTGAAAGAAGGTAAAAGAGTAATGGTGGATAGATGCTTTTCTGACTGGAGAGAAGTATACAGTAATGCCTGCCAGAGGTCAATATTGGGGCCACTGCTTTTCTTGTTATATTTAAATTAATTGGACTTACGTATAAGACTTGTGATAAAAGTAAATTACTGCGGATGCTGAAATCTGAACCAAATGGGGCATGTGGCACAGTGGTTAGCACTGCTGCCTCACAGTGCCAGGGACCTGGGTTCGATTCCTGGCTTGGGTTACTGTCTGTATGGAGTTCTCCCTGTTCCTCCGGGTGCTCTGGTTTCCTCCCACATTCTGAAACACGTGCTGGTTGGGTGCATTGACCTGAACAGGCACCAGACTGTAGCGACTAGGGGAATTTCACAGTAACTTAGTTTTAGTGTTAATGTAAAGCTTACTTGTGACTAATAAATAAGCTTTAAACAAATACAGAAAATGCTGTGACAGCATCTGTGGAGAGAACAGCTAACGTTTCGAGTTTAGATGTTTTTGAGACAGGAGCAATCAGAGTGGGAAATAAGGAAATAACAGAAACATTTACAAAAGAATGTTCTAGTTGAGGATCAAGAGCCTCAGGACATTCCTGGGAATTAATAGATTCTTATGGGCTGTCCAACATATTTTATGGCTCAACTGTCTCTTACGTTGGAGCTACTGGGGATCTTCCGTTAGTGTCTGTAAAGGCTGTTGTATGTTTATTGATGTCTCTTTTTTGCATCCACAGGCGATTGGGTCCACCTTGTTGGCCAACAAGGGGCATACACATGGTGGGTCGTGCAAGGGCTGCTCTTGGATGTTGCTTCGAGAGTTGCGTAGTGCTTCACGTCGTTAGTGTATGCTTAAACTGGACCAATTGACGGGCAACACGACAGCTCAGTGACTAACGCTGTTTGCTGTGCAGTTACAGGGACCCGGGTTGGATCTCCGACTTGGGTCGGTGTCTGTGGGAGTTTGCACATTCTCCCTGTGCTTGCGTGGGTTTTCTCCGGGTGCTCCGGTTTCCTCCCACACCCCAAAAACGTGCTTTTAGGCTGATTGGTGTTAATAAATTGTCCCTAAATTGGATCTCCGTTAATCTGGCGCACATATAATTCTCTAAATTTGCACCCCTCTATTGTGGAGTCCACGAGATGTAGACAAAAGTTGTAGGTAGAAGAAGGATTAGAATGAGGCACTCACTGAGTGTTAAAATGGGCGGCACGGGCTTGTAGGGCTGAAGGGCCTGTTTCTTGTGTTGTGTTTGTTCTTTAATAAAACAAATAGAAGATACATTCAGAAATAGTGTGGAACCAAAGATCTCATGAAAATGAGGAATTTGGAGAAAACAGAAAATGCTGGATAAACTCAGCAGATTTGGAAACATCTGTACAGAGAGAAACTGTCAATCCTAATGTGCTTGGCCGGAATATTATTAAGGCATGTGGAGAAATAACTAATGCCTGTACAACAGCATCTTGGGTACAACCATCAAGGGAAGCCTAAAGATTTTAACAGATTAGATGTGACAAAAGAAGTCTGGTCCCATCATACAATTTGTACGAGATCAAAATATGCAGGCCTGTCATGAAATATAGCAGGAGCAGTGGCTTTATTCAGTTGCATTGGTTTGATTCTGGGGTCTGAAACAAATCAATGGCTTGGAATTTGAAGTGTTCCAACAAATAAGAGTTGCACTAAAAATATCGTAAAGAATAATTAAAAATATGCACGATGCATCAGTAGGCATCGTGTATGAGGCATTGTTTACTAAATTTTATTGCTCAATTATTTTAAAGTTTAAAAGGCATAATATTGTAGAGCGTACAATTAATGCTAAAGAATGCGCAAGGCGAGAGAATTGAGACAAAGTGAGGTTACATTCTCCATGGAATATGTAAACAGCCTTTTAAATATAATGGGTGCAAATGTAATGGGACCATTGCTGGCAAGGAATACCCCAGTGTGTAGATACAAAATGAGCTTTGCATTAGCTATTTGAATACAGGGATACAAACTTCAGTGAAAAGCATATAAGTGTAGTTAAACCCATGCTTTAACATAGTGCTTAAACCTATGCTTTAACATAGTGGGTAGAATTTCTTCTAGAAAATCAATCAGGTTAGAAACCTTGCATTTCAGCTAGTCAAGTAACCAGAGAAGCAGTGTACATCAAACAGCTCTGCACTATTCGTGGAGCGATTTATTGAAGCATGGAACCAAATGTTGCACCCATATGCTGAATAGAACTCCTGTGGCTAGAATCACAAGTGAAATGTATCCTGTACAGAGAAGCTGGTGACACCATTTTCAGAGCAGGTGGTCAGGAAGGCTAATGGGATGCTGGCCTTCATAGCGAGGGGGATTGAAAATAAAAGTAGGGAGGTCTTGCTGCGGCTATATAGGGCATTGGTGAGGCCACAGCTGGAGTACTGTGTGCAGTTTTGGTCGCCGCACTTACGCGAGGATATTTTGGCCTTGGAGGGAGTGCAGAGGAGGTTTACTAGGCTGATACCAGAGTTGAGGGGGTTGAGCTATGAGGAGAGGCTGAATAAACTAGGCTTGTACTCGTTAGAGTTTAGAAGAATGAGGGGAGATCTCATTGAGACATATAAGATGATGAATGGGATGGATAGGATAGAGGTGGAGAGACTCTTCCCGCTCAGAAAGGACAGTAGGACTAGGGGGCACAGCCTCAAGATAAAGGGGGGGCGGTTTAGAACGGAGTTGAGGAGGAACTTCTTCACTCAAAGGGTGGTGAATCTCTGGAATTCTCTGCCCGTTGAGGTGGTGGAGGCTGCCTTGTTAAATATTTTTAAGACGCGGGTTGATGGGTTTTTGATAAGCGAGGGGATTAAGGGTTATGGGGAGAGGGCGGGAATGTGGAACTGAGACATGACAGATCAGCCATGATCTTGTTGAATGGCGGGGCAGGCTCGAAGGGCTAGATGGCCTACTCCTGCTCCTATTTCTTATGTTCTTATATTATTTGCTTGTTGAATAGACCATTGTTGATTACAGCAGCTTGTCAGGGAAGACAGAAATTTGGTGGAATGCGTCTCACTTTGCAGGATGACTTGACCTAATTGGTAGAATGCACTGAGGAAAACCTGGGACGTGTGTGGCTTTGCCAGAACTTCTGCTAAAATTGTAATCCGAACCACTGCAAGTACCAAATGAACCAAATGTTGGTTCTACTGTTGGTCAACAACATAAACTATCGGCCTACAGGAAGGTTCTTTATAAGGCAGTGAGCAAATATGACGACGAGTTGCATAGTTGAAGTACTGTTCTGGTGGCATAAAAGTAAGATTTATCATGTTTAAAATGTTAAAATTGTATGTAATTATGAAGGGAATATCCATGTGGTATCTGTGGATGAGATGTTTTAATGTAACTAATAGTAATGCAACTATTAGTGTAATGCATTGAAAATTGTATTGTGTATTTTGCCCACTTGTGGCTAGGAAACAGAAGGCATCTGCTAGCCAGAGAATACATATTAAAGGATTCCTAGTTAACAGCTTATGTGTTCTAACTTTAATTTTAAATATCTCTGGCTGTCTATATAACTATTTCTGCCCCAAGAATTTCACAAATACCATTGTATTAGTTTAAATGTTTATTTTTCACGTGCCTCTGCAGTTTTAATTGATGTGTGCTATTTAGAACATAGAAAAACTACAGCACAAACAGGCCCTTCGGCCCACAAGTTGCGTTGATGATATCCATACCTACTAGGGTTACCTATAACCCTCAATTCTATTAAGCCCCATGTACTCATCCAGAAGTCTCTTGAAAGACCCTATCGAATTTGCTTCACCACCACTGACGGCAGCTGATTCCCCTGAGTGAAAAACTTACCCCTAATATCTCCTCTGTGTCTACTCCCCAGCACCTTAAACCTGTGTCCTCTCATAGCAACCATTCTGGCCCTGGGAAAAAGCCTCTGAAATCCACCCAATCTATATCTTGTTTCATTTTTGAGTTCAAATGAAAATTCAGTAATTGAGCAAGTTATTTATTCTGTCAAATGCATGTATTGTGGACTACATTTTGCATATTACAAATAAGTTGATGGTCAAATAATAGTAAGAATAGATTTCTTGAGATATGGGCTTTGCTGGCAGTTATTCCCTGTAGTTGCCCCAAGATTGTGGTGGTGATTTGCCTTGTTGAACAACTGTCCCTATCTACTTCAAGAAGACGACCATCATCCCTGTACCAAAGAAAAGCCAGGCAGTGTGCCTTAATGACTATCGCGTGGTGGCTCTGACATCCATCATTATAAAGTGGTTTGAAAGGTTAGTCACGTCACCAATCAATTCTGGCCTCCCAGATTGCTCAGATCCACTACAGTTCGGCTATTGCTGCAACAGGTCCACAGTAAACATCATCTTCGTGGCCTTACACTCAACACCTTGATAACAAAGACACCTATGTCAGACTCCTATTTATTGACTACGATTCAGCTTCAACGCCATTATTCCTATAAAACCCATGTCCAACTTCCGTGGTCTAGGGTTCGGCTCCTCCTTCTGCAACTGGATCCTAGACTTCCTTACCGACAGACCTCAATCAGTAAGGATAGGCAACATCATCTCCTCCACGATTATCCTAAATACCGGTGCCCCACAAGGCTGTGTCCTCAGCCTCTTATTATACTCCTTGTACACCTGTGACTGTGTTGCCAAATTCTCCATCAACTCGATTTTCACTCGCCCCGTTTAATTTTTTGACCGACAGATCTTTAATTGTTATGAGGCAAGACTTCCACCCTGTTCCAGGAGAAAGAGCTTTGAGCCAATTAGAGGCTGGTAGCTCTGCAATACTGGTAGTGCCATCAGGAGCAGTGACCTCTGCTGCGATGAGGACATTGAGGAGACAAAGTGATGGACCAAACCTCCAGATAAGTCTTGGATTTCGCCAGGACCAGGCTGACAGGCCCTGATGAGGGTGGTGGGTTTGTATGTTGGAGGGGTTCCTGAATGGTACTGGAGGCCTGGAGAGAAAGCACTCTCCCATCTCGGTAGCTAGCAACTTGCAGGGTCATACGTGTCGAGCTGCATGTTAGGCTGTTGTAAAGTGAAAGGTGGGTAGATGTGCCCTGACTAACTTTGACTAGTTTGTAGTAACCCTTTATAACTTAGACAGGTTAGGCGGTGAGATAGACAAAGGGGACAAGAATCAGGTGAAGTTCCAACACAACCTTATTGAACACTATCAAGGAAAAACAATATTGATCAAACTCTACTATCTTACTTTAATTAAACTCCAACAATCTTACCATAGGACTCTTCTGTAAACAGTCTCAAATCTACACTATTTTCTCCTGACACGTGCTTCTGAGGATTCGTTACACCCTGTCCACAAGCCCCTATCACTGTATTGGAACTGTTTGTCTGAAAAGATTGGTAATGCCCATTCAATAAGACTGGGACAGACTGTTCCTTGGTCTTTGAGGATTGGCTGATGTTTGAGTTTGTGCAGTCATCGATTTAGGCTTCGTCTGTCATCTAGGGCTGGTTCTGGTCTTTGGGTCATCTCACCAGGTTGTCAGTCTGATAACGCTGTCCCTGAGGTACAAGGAGCTGGAGATGCTGTGCAGCTTGGCTTGGTCGAAGGTGCTCTCAGGAGATGTCATTGAAGAAGGCGCAAAAACAGAGCCAGGCTCCAGGTTGCCCCCTCCATCCTCCTCTTCACACCCTTCTCAAAGATTCTATGGCCTGTGTCAAATATTAGTATTGGGTGGGGGCAGGAAGATCCAATGAGGCGACTGCTTTCCATATTTGGAGGTCACAGAGCATGGTTTTGGATCTTCAATGGTCAAGTCCTGTCCTTGTCATGTTATGCTGCTGGCCTCCTACCGAGCTGGGTGCCACCAAGTGTAGCAGGTTCACTGGAGATGTAAATAATGTGACCATTAGCACCTGGCCAGGCAGTTCCAGGCCTGTCTGGTTTTGACGGAGAGTTGATTGTCCAAGGCCTGGCTGCGTGAATACAGTCTATTCCATCTCTGCAGTTTGCAAATTGCAAAGTCTGGCTAGGTTTAAACTTGGCCTCCACATTTTGAGTTTTTATCCACGCTTATGAAAAACTACCAATATTTCTGTCACAATCCTGGATGTCTTGGGTCACCTAACCACAATGTGCAGGCCTCTCCTGTTGCCCATTAAATCTGAGCAGAACAGGATGAAGCCCACATGTGACCTGCTGATTATTTCTACCATTTTCCATTTCTAGCACAGCGCTGATAATTGGTGTAAACAGACAGATAAGAATGTAAGAAATAGGATCATGAGGAGACCAGATGGTGCGTTGAGCCTGCTGCACCATTCAATATGGTCGCGGCTGATCTTGGATATATTTCCATTATTCCACCTGCTTCCCATATCCCTTAATTCCCTGAGAGGCCAAACATCTGTTCATCCCAGCCTTAACTGTATCTAGCAATGGGGAATCCAAAGCTCTCTGGGGTAGAGAATTCCAAAGATTCATAACTCTGAGTGAAGAATTGTCTCTTCATCTCAATTCTAAATAATTAGCCCCTTGTCCTGAGACTGTCCCCTCGTTTTAAGTTCACAACCAATGAAAACTATCTCTCTGCACCTACTCTATCAAGCCCATTCAAAATCTTGCAGGTTTCAATGAGATCGCTTTTCATTCTTCAAAACACCAGGCAATATGAGCACAATTTACACAGCCTCTCATCATAGGGCAATCCCTTCATCCATGGACTAATTTAGTGAACTTTTGCTATGCCGCCTCCAATGCAAGTATATTCTTTCTCAAACATGGAGACCAAAACTGCGCACAGTACTGATATGTTCTCGTCAAAACCTTATACTACTGTAGCAAGACTTCTAATTTTTGTATTCCAATTCCCTTAAAGTCTAACATGCCATATGCCTTCCTAATTGCTTGCTGCACTTTCTGCATTCCTTATACCAGCACACCCTCTTTGGACATCAACATTAAGTTTCCCACCTTTTTGAAACAAAAATTCTGCTGACCAAAATAAATAACTTCACATTTCCCTATATTATACTCCATCTGCCATCTTGTTGTCTACTCGCCTTACCTGTCTATATCTCTTTGCAGCCTCTCTGGGTGGGATTTCTGGCCTTTGCGAGCAACAGGATCTTCTGAACCCACGAAAGGTGACCAACCCCCTCATGACAGGTTCCCTGGTAGTGAGGCGGGTGAGCTATACAAAATGCCACAGACTTTGACAGGACCAGGAGATCTCGCTGATTTCCGAGCCACATCTGCTACTTTAAAACACACCATGAATTTGTCTATCGTATTGCAGGCACTTTGTGCATTCAGCTAAAGAAACTTTAATTTCATTATTTTACTTCTGTTCCCTGCAATGACCTTGTTCATAGTTGTATATTTTTTGTTAAACTCTGTCCCTTTCTGCCCCACACTGCTTGGCTTTCTGTATGTCACTATATTATTTCAATACCTTGACTTTCTCTTTGAACTTCCAAGTCTCCCTTTCCCCCATCCACTCTGTTAGTTTAAAGTGCTTTCCTCTAGTTATACAATTGGCTTGGACATTGTTCCCAGCTCAGTTCAAGTTGAGCGCATTCCAGTGGAATAGCTCACTCTTCCCTGACTGCTAATGCCAGTGCACTATGAAGCAAAACCCTTCTTTCTGCACTGTTCTTTCAGCCATGCATTTAATTCATTGATCTTTAATAGTGTGCCAATTAGCTCACAATTCAGGTAACAGTCCAGAGATGATTACCTTTGATGTTCTCAGTTTTAATATGGACCCTATCTCCTCAAATTCTCTTTGCAGAACACTATTCTGGATTCTATCTATGTTGTTTGTTCCCACATGGACCCTCATACTTCAAGTTTCTCTCCAACTGTGAGGAAATGTCGTTAACACAGGCATTGGGCACATTGCACAATCTTCGGAGGTCCCTGTCACAGCTGAGGAGACAGTTTCTATGTCCCCGATCGTTTCGTCCCCTATCACACCACATTCCTCTTCACTCTACCACTTGAATGGCATCCTTCACCATAGTCAGTCCGTTTATTCACCTTGCAGTCCTTCTCTTATCCACAGGGTAACAAGCATTTGATACCTGTTGGATAAAGTCAGGGGCTAAGGGGTCTCCATCACTACATGCTGATCCCCCACTCCCACCTGACCTGCAACCACATCTTCCAGTCTCTGACTATTGACCAAATCTAAAGTCCTGCCTTTCCTAAGGGATGTGACCACCTCCTTAAGTGCATAGCTAACTGTTTCCCTCCCTGATGCATCACAGGTTCTGCAGCTCTGACTCTAAATCAATAACTCAGAGTCCTCAAGCTGCAGACGTTTACTGCAGCCGTATTTGCCTTGGATCACACTGGTGTCCAGAAACTATCACGTTTCATAGCCATAACACATCACCTACCCTCCCATCTTAATTCTGTGTTCATTAGTTAATTAAGTACTTTTCCTTAATTAATTTATAATTAACAAATCCCACCTCTCCTAATAAACTTCACTACTGCAAGTACAATGTAATGCTACTAATAAAATCTTACAATTATTAATAAATAACACACTTTAAAAGATACAGAAACAAAACACTCACCAACCAATCACTTATCTGTTTTCCTGTGACTGCATACTTTGATAATTTTCCAAATGTGGGTGTTCCATACACTGATCCACCCCCCACCCCCTGCTCCACCCTCTGCTCCCTCAAGACCTGTCTACCATCTACAAGGCACAAGTCAAGAGTGTGATAGAATACTCTCTCCAATTGTCTGGATGAATGCAGCTCCAACAGGTCTCAAGAAGCTCAACCTCATCCAGGACAACAGCCGGTTTGGTTGGCACCCCATCCACCACAATAAACATTCACTCCCTCCACCATGGACGCACAGTGGCAGCAGTGTGAACCATTTATCAGATGCTATCAAACAGTGCGACTGGAATCTTGTGCTGTTCACGCTGGCAGGATTTTCCCATCCCACTGCAGTGAACAGAAATTTGGGTGGCCGCTAAATTCTCTGACCTTGCTCCAGCGGAGAGTAGCGTGAACGGGCGGTAAGATAGTGCCCACAATTTTTCTGATTTCCTCAGGCACTGTATCCTGTCCTGAATATTCTTTCTATAACTCCAATCGGAGTATTCTCCCCACCAACTCTAAAGTCCTGCCTTTCCTAAGGGATGTGACCACCTCCTTAAGTGCATAGCTAACTGTTTCCCTCCCTGATGCATCACAGGTTCTGCAGCTCAGACTCCAAATCAATGACTCAGAGTCCTCGAGCTCCCCAAATTGCAGAGCTTTTAATTGCTTTTGTTTTACTCTTTTTAAAATTTCCTTCTTAAATATGCCTATGCAGCAATGTACCAAGGCTCCTTTGACAGCACATTTCAAACCTGCAATCTCTACCACCTAGAAGGACAAGGACAGCAGCTGTATGGAAGCACCAGCACCTGCGAATTCCCCTCCAAGTCGCATAACATCCCGACTTAGGGATATATCGCTATTCCTTTGCTGTGGCTGGGTAAAAATCCTGGAATTCCCTCCCTAATGGCACTATGGGTGTACCTACAACATACAGATTGCAATGGTTCAAGAAGGCAGCTCACCATCATCTTCTCAAGGGCAATAAATGCTGGTCTAGCCAGTGATAGCCATACCCCATGAGTTAATATACAAAAACAAAAGAGCAACTTTTATATAGGAGTGGGCTCTCTTCTATTTGATTCTTCTATCTTATGGCATGGCAAGTTTGAATTGTGGGGAACTGAAACCCAAACCGACATTGTCCCACTGTGCCAGCGTTCATTAGAGGTGTGGCAGGAGTAAGTGAAATTTAGAGGCATGGAACAGAGATGGAAAGACAGCACAAGTGTGACATGTACATGCTGAGGGAAGGGCAAATTTAAGATAAAATTGATTAGCAAAATCATGATTTCCATAAATGTATAAATCATAAATTCCCAACTGCAAAATAATGTTCTTGTTTATGTTGCTGTGAATCATAAACTGATTATTCTTTGTTAATTATGTCATAATACCCCATCACAACACTGTCATTGCAATATCTCTCTAAGCTTTTTCCACTTTTGTCCAGCTGTGGCGGTAAGAATATCTCTCTTTGATTTTTAATTTTGTTTCAATATATATGTAATGAAAAGAGTAGAGGACTTCAGCTAATTACTAATTAATGTCATTTGAAGCTCTTTATTTTTAAGTTATGCCCTTGCTATTTACTCTCTGTCCATACACATGGGTCTGGATATATCTTAATTTCTTAAATACTCCCTCACTTAAGTTTTAAAAGTAATTTTATTGAAATATTGAAGTCAATTGAGAAAATGTGACTTCACCTCATTTGATATAATCTCATTCTGGAAGAGAACTGTAAACATTATTACATTATTTTGAAGCTAGGCTTTTTTCTTAACATTGCATATTTGCCTTAATTAATTATGATGTGGAGTTCCAGTGTTGGATTGGGGTGGGCACGGTAAGAAGTCTCACAACACTACGTTAAAGTCAAACAAAATAAACCAAATAAATCTTTTGGACTTTAACTTAGTGTTGTGAGACTTCTTACTTAATTAATTAGTACGCAATACCACATAATGAGATTTCACTTTACTTTTACTGAAGCTGTCGTCATTTGCAGACTTTTTAAAATATGTTTTTGTAGTCTGTGCAGTACAACGGATTCTATGTGGTCTGTGGGAGAAATTGGTTTTGTTGGCTTTTTTCTTGTATGTTTGCTCATGATGCAATTTTGAAGCAGATCCTGATCCTATTCCATCAAAGTCATAGGCCGGAATTCTCATGCTGTGCCAGGAGAGAGGAAGGAGAATTTGGCGCTTAGCCAAATCTCCATTCACAGCGGCGAGAAAGGAGAATCCCACTGGCGTGAATGGCTGGAGAATTCCAGCCATTATTTCTGGTGCTGTTCACAGCTTTCCTATGCTCTTTCTTTGTAATTCTCTCAAGCGCTATATATTGGCTTAAATGTTCTTTAACCCTGACCTGAATATTCCCTGTTCTTTGTCCCAATATTAATTACAGAGCTTTTAACTGCTTCCGACGTACTCTTCAGAACTTTCTTCCTAAATGTGTCTTTTCTTTTCCCCTCTACCTTTCTCATTTTTTTCAATCTCTACACAATACTCAACTCTTAGTAATCCTTTTTGTCCATGGCACAAACAACTCTCTTCTACTTCCACAGCATCCACCTCCATCCCATTTCTCCATTATGCCTTGAAGCCCCGGTCCCTCAAAGTTGATTATTCCAATATCCTTCTTGCAAGTTCCCTAGCATCAATCTGCCACATGTTTAAATTCATCTGAAAAACCACATTTAATTTCCTTATCCATAGTAAACCCCTTTTGCTATCAACCAACTCCCTTCCAAAGTCAGTGACTGTACACCCCGACAATTGATTTGACACTCACCCACCTTCCATTGTCTCCTCCTATGTTACATTTTTAAAAATGATTTTATGAGATGTGGGCATTGCTGTCCAGACCAGCATTTATTGTCCATCACTGTTTGCCTTTGAGAAGTTGGTGGTCAGATGCCTTCTTGAACCGTTGCTGTCCCTGTAGTATTGAAACACCCTCAGTACTGTCAGGGAGGGAATTCCAGGATTTTGACCCAGTGACAGTGAAGGATTGGCAATATTTCTGCGTGCACCTTTGATTCTTAGATGTATTGGCCTCTCTAGCATTAGCAGCTGCTTATTCAGCCACTGTGATCCTGTTTTTTGGAATTTTCTTTGTGTTCCCTTCCCTACTCTTGAAAGTTTCCTCAAAACTTCCTTCTTTAACAGCATTTTCAGTTCCACATCTGAGACTCTCTGTTCCTTTTTTTTTTAACTGCATCCCCTTTTTTCCTTCATTGTAAAAGACTGAGTTCTCTTCTGGTCTTGACTGCCATATAAATGCAAGTTCGTATGGATGTGATTGTAGTTGGTGTAATGATAAAATTAGGAAATTAATACTTGGACCATTTCATCTAAAATTGGATTTATTTTCATTTTCAGTATCAAAAACTTGTAATGTTCTGTACTGTGTTGCTGTTATTTTGTAATGCTTTGAATATTGGAAGTGCAAAAGTTATGACACCCAAACCAACAAATGGTAAATCTACAAGTCTAAGTACAAAGATGGCCTGACCTGTTGTCTGCTAAGACAGTGAATAACGTTTAGCTGATTTGGTAGTGGAGTGAAATCATCTTTTAGATTTATACTGACATTGATGTGACTTCATCAAAATGTTCCTCTCCTTTCAACAATATCCTTGCACTGTCGTAGTTTCCATTAATGGAAAAAGTGTTGTCAACTGTTGTCGTTGATGAGCAACCTCTTGTGGCAGAATTCAAAGGAAAACATTGTATTTTCATTACTTATTTCTGTGCTTTCTAATTAGTCATTCAGATCAGATGGGCAGCACGGTAGCACAGTGGTTAGCACTGCTGCTTCATAGCTCCAGGGACCTGGGTTCGATTCCCGGCTTGGGTCACTGTATGTGTGGAGTTTGCACATTCTCCTTGTGTCTGCATGGGTTTCCTCTGGGTGCTCCGGTTTCCTCCCACAATCCAGAGATGTGCAGGTTAGGTTGATTGGCCATGCTAAAATTGCCTCTTAGTGTCCTGAGATGTGTAGGTTAGAGGGATTAGTGGGTAAAATATGTCGGGATATGGGGGTAGGGCCTGGATGGGATTGTGGTCGGTGCAGACTCAGTGGGCTGAATGGCCTCTTTCTGCACTGTAGGGATTCTATGGATCAGATGCAATATTGACTAAAGAGTTTGAGATCTTGGGGAAATTCATTATCCAGCTTCACTTAATTCTGACGAAGGGTCATTCCGACTCGAAATGTTAACTCTGTTCTCCCTCCACAGATGCTGTCAGACCTGCTGAATTTCTCCAGCATTTTCTGTTTATGTTTCAGATTCCAGCATCTGCAGTATTTTGTCTTTATTTCACTGTTAACTTGTTTACTTGCAAAATGGCAATATCTATTTAATATGAATATTAACTTAATGGCTGGAATTCTTCTGTGGGTTTCCCATCAGTGTGGGATGATGTCAATGGGAATTCCCATTGACAATGGCAAGACCAGAGAATCCTGCCACTAGCAAACAATACACTAACTCCCACAGGCAGAAAGCACACAGCTGAGAGGCCAGAGAACCTCACCCAACATGATATAGAATGTGTTACAAAAATCTATTGCCATACTCGTGCTGTCAACTGCTAGTTAAATCACATGGAAGAAAGCATTTTACTACTGTGCTACTATCGAAATGTTTCAATTATTCTTCATGAAAGTGAAATCTCTTTTTGGAATGAGTGAATTAATGTAGTTTGGAATTCAAAGAGTAAAATAAAAGCTGGTGATTGAGTTGGGCTGAAAAGAAGAGCAACAGCATGCACACAGACTAAAGAGCAACATACTTGTGAATCCAGTTCCATGCTATGATTATTATGTTATTTTATTACTAGGGGCTCGTGGACGCTTATCATCTACTGACAATCGGTCTTGTCAGTCAAGTCTGCATGCCACAGAAGCTGGAAAAGAACCATTTACATTGTGTAAATGTAAGTGTTTGGATTATTGATATTCTTTGGATATTTTAATTCCTGATTGAATACTTGAACATAACACTAACTCAATTTTAGACATTAAGAGGTTGTTTTAACTAGATGAGGAATCTAGGCCTAGTGGGCACAGTTTTAGGACCACCAATCATTTAGGACTGAGATGAAATTTCTTCGTTCAAAGTGTTGTGAATCTTTGGAATTCTGTACCCTAGGCGATTGCAGATGCTCCATCGCTAACTATATTTAAGGCTGAGATGGACAAATGTTTGGTCTGTCAGTGAAGGAAGGGATATGGGGAGCGGGCAGGTAGATGGAGTTGAAACCCAAGGTCAGCTGTGATTGTATTGAATGGCAGAGCAGACTCAATTGTATGGCCTACTACTATTTCTATCTCTTGTGTTTTTGGATTCTTAATGTGTTCTTGTGAAATCTTTGTAGTGGAGAGATTATAAGCCATGGTGTGTCAGTTTTTATTCTATGGTAGCAAATTCTAACTTAAATTAATAATTTTTACAAAGTTATAATATGTCCTCTCATTTTACAATATCTTTTTTAAGCATTTGTCTAGTGTTATAGAATTTTAACTTCAGAATACTATTTGTGTATTTTTGTGGAATTGTAGTGCTTGTGGGTGTATATGCAGTCTGTGCAGCTTCAGCATGTTAAGGTACTTTATTGAATGGGGAGGTTACAAGATCAATTCAAATTCATTTAATGAAATAAATCTAGAACAAACAGCCAGTCTTCGTAATCGTGATCAGAATTGTCATAAAACCCATGCTCATTATCTCTTAACAAAGGAAATCCACTGTCCATACCTGTTCTGGCCTGTATGTGACTCCAGACTCACAGCAATGCAGTCATCTAAATTGCCTTCTGAAATGGCCCAGCAAGCCTTTCCATTGTCTCAAACTGCTAAGGAAAGTTTAATAAAAATAAAACTGGGCAGACCTCCCAACATTCACCTCAAGTGAACAAAACAAAGTCTTCCATTCTAACATCTGGGAACCTTTGCCAAAACTTGAATAGCGCTTTCATAGACTAATTAAGCAAACAGGCTGACAACCTTACAACCAATGTTGCAGAGCTTCTCCTTTGCCATCCTGTCCTGACCCATTGGCAGATATACCCATCAGAGGGGGGTGACACAATGGCATACAGTTGCGAGGGAATAGCAACTCCCTCAATATTTGGGGCCTCAACATTGATTCCAGGGCCCATTGAGTTCTATGGCGTCCAGTCAAACCTATTCAAGGAAACCTTGTGCAATTACCATTACCAGTTGTGCCATCCCACAACTGTTGAATGCCACTTGGAAGAAGCATTGAGGGTAACAAAGGCATAGAATGTACTCTGGGTGCTGACTTCAACATCCATCATGAAGAGTGCCTCAGTAATGTGATTACTGATAGCTGTCTGAGTCCTGAAGGACATACCTGCCTGTGGGAGAAAGTTAAATCTCACGGGATCCAGGGTGAAGCATCTAAATGCATACAAAATTGGCTTCTTGACAGAAGCCAGAGTTTGGTTGTAGGAGTTGTTTTTCAAACTGGAGGCCTGTGACCAGCGGTGTACCTCAGGGATCAGTGCTGGGTCCACTGTTATTTGTCATTTATATTAATGATTTGGATGAGAATATAGGGGGCATGGTTAGTAAGTTTGCAGATAACACCAAGATTGGTGGCATGGTGGACAGTGAAGAAGGTTATCTCTAATTGCAGTGGGATCTTGATCAATTGGGCCAGAGGGCTGATGAATGGCATATGGAGTTTAATTTAGTAAAATGCGAGGTAATGCAGTGCAGAGGGACCTGGGGGTCCTTGTGCACGAATCGCAAAAACTCAGTCTGCAGGTGCAGCAGGTGATTAAGAAGGCAAATGGAATGTTTGCCTTTATAGCGAGGGGGATAGAATATAAAAGCAGGGAAGTCTTGCTGCAACTGTACAGGGCACTGGTGAGGCCGCAACTGGAGTACTGTGTGCAGTTTTGGTCCCCTTATTTGCAAAAGGATATATTGGCCTTGGAAGGAGTACAGAGAAGGTTCACCAGGCTGATACCGGAGATGAGGAGGTTAGCTTATAAAGAGAGATTGAATAAACTGGGCCTGTTCTCGTTAGAGTTTAGAAGGCTGAGGGGGGATCTTACAGCGACATATAAGATAATGAAGGGGATAGATAGGGTAGAGGTAGAGACATTCTTCCCACTTAGAAAGGAAAACAGAACTAGAGGGCACAGTCTCAAAATAAGTGGGGGGGCAGTTTAGGATGGAGTTGAGGAGGAACTTCTTCACTCAAAGGATGGTGAATCTCTGGAATTCTCTGCCTGTTGAAGTGGTAGAGGCTACCTCGCTGAATATATTTAAGTCACAGGTAGATAGATTTCTGATAGACAAGGGAATTAAGGGTTATGGGGAGAAAGCAGGAAAGTGGAACTGATCCACTTCAGATCAGCCATGATCTTATTGAATGGCGGGGCAGGCTCGAAGGGCTAGACGGTCTACTCCTGCTCCTATTTCTTATGTTCTTATTTTGGTAGGTTGAACCAGGGCAGGACTTAATCAATTAATGGTAGGGCACTGGGGAGAGTTACAGAACAAAGAGATCTTTGGGTACATGTTCTTAGCTCCTTGAAAGTGGAGTCACAGGTGGACAGAGTGGTTAAGAAGGCATTCGGCATGCTTGGTTTCATTGGTCAGAACATTGAATACAGGAGTTGGGATGTCTTCTTGAAGTTGGACATGACATTAGTACGGCCATACTTGGAATACCGTGTGCAATTCTGGTCACCCTATTATAGAAAGGATATTATTAAACTAGAAAGAGGAAGATTTACTAGGATGCAACCAGGACTTAATGGATTGGGTTATAAGGAGAGGCTGAATAGATTGGAACTTTTTTCTCTGGAGCCATAGGAGGCTGAAGGGTGTCCTTATAGGGGTCTATAAAATAATGAGGGACATAGACAAGATAGATAGTCAATATCTTTTCCCAAAGGTAGGGGAGTCTAAAACTAGAGGGCATAGGTTTAAGGTGCGAGGGCAGAGATACAAAAGTGTCAGGAGGGGCAATTTTTTCGCACAGAGAGTGGTGAGTGTCTGGAACAAGCTGCCAGAGGTAGTAGTAAAGGCAGATTCAATTTTATCTTTTAAAAAGTATTTAGATAGTTATATGGTTATGACAGGTATAGAGGGATATGGGCCAAATGCGGGCAATTGGGATTAGTTTAGGGGTTTTAAAAAACAAGGGCTGCATGAACAAGTTGGGCTGAAGGGCTTGTTTCCATGCTGTAAATCTCTATGACTCTATGGCAAATATTGAGCGAATCCACATAAGTGAAAGATCTACTTTACTTTATCCTCACCAAGCTACATGTCACAGATGCATCTGTCCATGACAGTATTGGTAAAATAACCATCACACAGCCCTTTGGAGGTGAAGTCCCACCTTGACACCCTCCATCATGTTGCATGGCACCACCACCATGCAAAATGGAATAGATTCAGAATAGATCTGGCAACTCAAAACTGAGGATCCATCATCTGTTGCACATCATCAGTAGCAACAGACTTGTATTCAAACATAATCTGTAACCTTACAGCCTGGCACATCCCTCATTCTATCATTGTCATCAGGCCAGAGGACCACCCCGCTTTAGTGATCAGTGCAGAATGCATGTCAGGTAGAGCACCAAGTGTACTTAAAGATGGGGTGCCAACCTGGTGAAAAAAGGACAACATGCATGCTAAACAGCATACTGTGGAGGAACTAAGAAATCCAAAATCATTGGATTAGATTTAAGCTCTGCAATCCTGCCATATCCAGCCATGAATGATGGTGAACAATTAAATAAATAATAGGTGGAGGATTTTCCCCATTCTTAATAATGGTGGAGCCCCCAGCAAGTAAATGCAAAGGATAAGGTTGAAGTATTTGCAACCATCTTCAGTTGGAGGTGCCAAGTAGATGATCCATCTTGACGTCTTCCTGAGATGCACAGCATTACAGATACCAATCTTCAGCCAATTCAATTCACTCCATGTAATGTAGAGAAACTGAAGACACTGGATAAAACAAAAGCTGTGGACATCCAATAGTTTCTCAGCTGTAGTATTGAAGATATGTGCTTCAATACAAGCTGTGCGTCTGTCAAACTGTTCCAATGCAGCATTGGCATTGACATGTCAACATGGAAAATTACTCAGGAATGTCCTGTCCACAAAAAGCAGGATTATTCCAATCTGGCCGATTACAGCCTTATCAGTCTACACTCAATCACCAGCAAAGTCATGAACGGTGTCATTGACAGTGCAATCAAATGGCACTGATTCACCAAAAAACCTGCTAACTGATGCTCAGTTTGGGTTCTGTCAGGCCCACTTGGCGCCAGATGTTATTTCAGCACTTGTCCAAACATGGACCACAAAACCTATGTTCTAGACGTGAGGTGAGAATGGCATTTGAGTGTCGCATTGAGGAGCCGTAGCAAAGCTGAAGTCAACGGGAACTGGAGAGGGGGAGGAGGGCAGTGGGGGTGGATGGTGGTGGAAGCGGGGAATTCTCCATTTGCTGGAATCATACCAAGCACAAAGTTTACGGTTATCACAGAGGAAAATGTCCTAGACCCAGTCACCTTTAGCTGATACATCAATGACCTCCCTCCAACTTCATGTCAGAAGCAGGAATTTTCACTGTGCAAAGTTCATTACCATTCGCAACTTCTCATTTAAATAAACAGTCCCAGCGCATGTGCAGCAAGACCTAGACAATATTCAGGCTTGTTCTGATAATTGAGAATTAATATTCATGCTACTCAAATGCCAAACATGACCCTGAACAATGAGAGAATCTAACCGCCTCTCTTGATATTCAATGACATTGCTGTCACACAATCTCCCACTATCAACTTCCCCAGGGGATTACCATTAATTAGATACTGCAGTGATTCACGGAGATAGTTCATAGCCATTTTCTCGAGGACAATTAGGGTTGAATAATAAATGCTGGCCTTGCTAATGGTGTCCACATCCCATGAATGAATAAGCATACTAGCTGCCTAGTTCCTTCTCTGGAGTGTTTCGCTGATTTTTTTGAATTGCCATACACTATTTCCACTCAGGATGTGACAGGCAAGTCAACAAGTGACCATGTGAGCAGAAACAATACAGACAGTTTCTCTGTTAATCTAGCCTATTACATCAGTTGAGATAACTCTTGACAGTTTCTGACTCAGTTCTTTATGTCTGGGGTCACAGTCATAGATACAGAAAGTCGTGTGTGATATTTTCATTTCAGAATAATGAGGGCACCTCAAAGGCTGATGGGGCCAGAATTAATTTGCTTTATTATTTCACATGTATTAGTATACAGTGAAAAAGTATTGTTTCTTGCACGCTGTACAGAGAAAGCATAATGTTCATAGAGAAGGAAAGGAGAGAGTGCAGCATGTAGTGTTACAGTCATAGCTAGTGTGTAGAGAAAGATCAACTTAATGCACGGTAGGTCCATTCAGAAGTCTGATGGCAGGAAGGAAGAGGCTGTTCTTGAGTCGGTTGGTATGTGACCTCAGACTTTTGTATCTTTTTCCTGATGGAAAAAGGTGGAAGAGAATATGTCTTGGGGTATGTGGAGGCCTTAATTATGCTGGCTGCATAATTCCCAAGGCAGTGGGAAGTATAAATAGAGTTATTGGATAGGTGGCTGGTTTGAGTGATGGATTGGGCTACATTAACGATCTTCTGTAGTTTCTTGCGCGTTGAACAGAGCAGGATCCATACCAAGCAGTGATACAACCAGAAAGAATGCTTTCTATTGTGCATCTGTAAAGATTGGTGAGAATCGTAGCTGATATGCCAAATTTCCTTGGTCGTTTGTGAAAGTAGAGACGTTGGTGGGCTTTCTTAACTATAATGTCAGCATGGAGGGGGACCAGGAGAGGTTGTTGGTGATCTAGACACCTAAAAACATGAAGCTGTTGACTTTTTCTACTTCATCCCCATTGATATAGCAGGGGCATGTTCTCCCCTATGCTCCTTGAAGCCAATGGCAATTTCCTTTGTTTTGTTGAGGGAGAGATTGGATTGATGATGAAATTAAATTAATTGAAATTAGGCTGGGAGTGCGCTCATGTGGAGCATAAATATCAGCATAGACCAATTGGGCTCAATGGCCTGTCCCTGTGCTTTAGATTTGAGACACATATCGTGATGCCCAGTTTAATAATAGCATATCTCTGGCTACTGAGCTATTGTAAAGAAAATTACAATCGGCTACTGGGCTATTGTAAAGAAAATTACACTCATCCAATGTTCATGTCCTTGTTGCAAAGGACTGTGACACAGATGCCAATTCTTTGTCCCATGTCTTGAATCAAGAATGTCTTTGGCAGTTCCACACAAGAGTTTTCTTAATAATTCATTCAGGGATTTAAGAAAACACTGATATTTTCAACTTCTTAATTTGATTAATTGTAGTTATGATTCTCATGGTCTTAAAATGAAAATATTTTGAATAATACATTTTCTTTTTCAGATATTTCTGATAGCAGAAGACCGAGCAAAAACTTAGAGGAATTGAGGTTAGTTTCAGGTAGAGTTATTAAGTGCATGTTTGGTTGACGTCTCTCTGCTGATGTGATACTCAACTGAATGTGCTGCAGATAGTGCGTTACTTGTTAATAGAACATTACAGCACAAACAGGCCCTTCGGCCCACGAGTTGCGCCGATCACATCAACACCTACCAATCTATAGACCTATCTATAACCCCCAATCCCATTAAATTCCATACACTCATCCAGAAGTCTTTTAAAAGACCCCAGCGAGTTCGCCTTCACCACCACTGACGGCAGCCAATTCCATTCACTCACCACCCTCTGAGTGAAAAACTTACCCCTAACATCACTTCTGTACTTGCCTCCCCGCACCTTCAAGCTGTGTCCTCTTGTAGCGACCATTTCAACCCGGGGAAATAGCCTCTGAGAATCCACCCTATCTATTCCACTCAACATTTTATAAACTTCTATCAGGTCGCCTCTCAACCTACGTCTCTCCAGGGAAAAGAGTCCCAGCTCCCTCAACCTACTTCATAAGGCATGCCTCCCAGTCCAGGCAACATCCTTGTAAATCTCCTCTGTACCCTTTCAATAGCTTCTACGTCCTTCCTATAGTGAGGCGACCAGAACTGCGCACAGTACTCCAAATGAGGCCTGACAAGGGTCCTATAAAGTTGCAGCATTACCTCCCGATTCCTAAACTCAATCCCTCGATTAATGAAGGCCAGTACACCATATGCCTTCTTGACCACATCCTCCGCCTGTGAGGCCGATTTAAGAGTCCTGTGGACCCGGACCCCAAGATCCTTCTGCTCTACAACACTACTAAGACTCCTGATCCTTCTGCTCTACAACACTACTAAGACTCCTTGTTCTCATCCAAAGAAGGAAAGCTTAGGAGAAATTAATTTCATACATTTAACAACCTTATCACAAATTAGAATATGGAAGATTCAGTGCACACACTGTAAAATGGCACTCCGTAGGGACTTACAACTTGAGAAACAGTGGTTGGGCAATCTGTGATTTTTTTTTAATCCATTAAAGTTAATGGCAAAAAATCACATTTGACATTTCACAATTTCCCAAGATGCACTCCTCACCAGGAATACTAAATCAAGGGGCAGACTTTTCTGCTCTCTGGTGGTGAGCTTGGAGGGAGGAAGGGGTGGGGGATTTGCAGAGGAAGAAAGTGTATTTACTTATGTGGGATGGTGACGGTCCTGAATCTTGTCACCACCAATGGAGGTCCTTAAGTGACCAATTAATGATCACTTAAGGACCTCATCTAGCCACCACTAATATTAGCCCAGCTGCAGACAGGTCCGTCACCTTGTGGTGTGCATGGCAGCTAATACTATGCAGCCAGCTTCTCACCTCTTAGCAGGTTGTGGGGAATGGGATGGAGACATCAAAGGCATTCAATGCCTGATTGAGGTACTGGACATCAGGAAAACAGAACCCGCTGAGAGTCATCTCCCTGCCCTTGCTACCAACCCTCCTCCCCCCCACTACCACCACCACCAAGCCCACCTTCCTATGACCCCCTCCCCCAGCACATTACTTACCACAAATTAGAATATGGAAGATTCTGCGCGCACACTGTAAAATGGCACTCATTTTACAGTTCTTCAGCGTCCTGGAACTCTGGTGTCTATCCTTCTGGCAGTAGCCACGGTCTCCCCCAGTAGCACTGCTGAGCACAAGAGCTGCCACCTGTGGTGGGTGAGACTTCTTGTACCGGGGCCTGGATTCAGAGAAATGGCCTGTTGCTGGCTTCGCTTGGTTGGCTTGTGGTTCAGCGAGCCTTCCTGACAAGAAGCAACGCAGGTCTCTCACCAGCACCCTAGCTGACAGATGAGACCCTCTATCGCCTCAACAAGATTTTGCCCAACGAGTCACTCTTTCACTCTTTACATAAGTTTAGGTTTTAAATTCCAAGGAAGGTATTTTCTGATGCATTTGACACAATTTTCAAACATACTGAATATTGTTGCAATTTTCTCCATCCCTGCCAGTGAGGCACAGGTATGGTGCAGAAGATCACAATCACTGGTCACATTTTGCCATTTAGATGGAAGATTAAACAGAGATTAAAACGTTCTGATTTTTCTTGTTTTAAATTGATATAGTTGACCATATCTTTAAGTTAGAGACCATTGTATTCCTCGGCCCCTTTTTCTGTGAAGATAGAGTGTGAGCGAGATTATATTGTAGCAGTTTGCATCAGTCAGTGCTTTGTCCCTAAACACTAATTCTGAGAATCTGTCGTAGACACACCTATTCCTTAGTATTCATCCTTTTCACAGAAACATTAAATACTACAAGTTTCTGAATTGTTCTTGCTGGTAATATTTTGGTTACTAAACATTAATTCAGTAACATAATAATTTCTTTCTTAAATCATAACTTTTCTGATCATATAGTTAGTTTCTTTTCCCCATCCTCCTCAACTAATAAATTTGTGACAAGCTTGACAACAGAACTTGATTGAGCACTTAGTCCTTTTCAAAAGCAGGAAGTGTAATGAAACCGGTCTGCCAGTACATTAAAACTTAAGATTTTAATGGAACTAACTTTCTTTCCTCCAACACTCCTCTTTTTATCACAGGTGTGCAGGGCAGTTTATGAATGTGAACATCAGTTTAACTGAAAGAATCACTGATTCTAGTCAGAGTAGACTATAGTGGCCTGAAGACTACAATATGTTAAACAACGACAATAATGTACATTTATCTGGCCTCCAAAAGAAAAAGCTTGTTCAAAGAAGTAGGTTTGAGAAAGAGCAAGAGATAGAGAGCTTTAAGGAGGGAATACCAGCTCATGGGACTTGTACTGCTGAAGGCAAGATTGTCAGTAGCAAGGTGGAGGGAGTAGGGATACAGAAAAGGCCAGAAATCTCAGATTGCAAAGTACTCATAGAATTTTTGGGTTGGAGGAGGCTACTGAGATATGGAGGCTACAAAGTAATTTAAACACAAGGATAAGTATTTTAAATTGGAATTGTTGGAAGACTGGGTGCCACTGTAGATTAGTGAATTTGGGTTTGAGGTGAACAGAATTTAGTGCAAGTTGGGTTATCGGCAACTGTGTTTATGGAAGATAGACAGATAGCAGGAAAGCATTTGTATAGTTGACTCTAGTGGTTGGAAATCTACAGATGACGGTTTTGGCAGTTAATGGACTGAGGCAGAGGTAGAGGCAGACAAAGTTGGAGGCGGAACTTAGTGGTCTTCATGATGGAGAGGATATGAGATTGGAAGATCTGCTCAGAGTTAAATCACCTTCAGACAGTGAGTGAGGCTAAAGACTCCATTACTTTCATTAATTTAACGTTTTTAAAATTTAGGTTCAAAGTCAGCAGTGCTGACTTAAACTTAGTCAGTTAATTGATCAGATTTTGCTGGAGCTATGTCCCATAAAGTTAGATTTGGTGCAGCAAGTTTAACTTTAGAAGATGTTACCCCGAAAGCTTTTGAAACTGCAAACAATATTGGTGTGGCAAGGGCATTAGTGCATCTGGGAGCTTGGAGAAAAATGGGACAAATGCTGTATCTCATTAATCAATGAAATTAAAGATTGAGAAATAAAGAGAGAAAAGTGGATATGAGAGTGATTGAATTCATTGTCAAATTAGGTGCAGAAAAAGAAATAAAGAGAGGGAAAGAAAGATTGGATTCAGGGAGAGAGGAAAAAAGAGGCAAAGGGAAGTTTAGAATTTTTAAAATTGTATTTGACAACAGCCTGAAGGAATAAGATTACATTCTTATAATAGTTTACTTGGCAAGAGAGTTTGACTGGAAATCAAGTTATGTTAAAAGGATACTTACACTGAACATTATTAAACTTTGGCAAAATTTAGTGAATTTAATGGACAATTAATGTGCAAATGCAGCAACTTCATATAACTCATAGGAAGGTTAAGCATAAGATACCTTTTCTTACAGCTAATCACAGAGCTTTGCAAATTAACCAGCAACTTGAGGATTCACAATTCATGTGTTATTTCTTCCTCACTGTTGCTGGCTGATTTGCACTTTAATAACTTTGCGTTGTTGAAAAGTTGTTTTTTAACAAATTCTGACCCTTAGTTATAATTCTTGTGACTTTTTCAAGATCTATGAAGAAGATCTCAAAACATATTCACCTTGTTACTTAAAAAAAAAGGAAGTTATATTGGATGAATATAATAAAGTATTGTATTTTCACTGCTGCATGTGTTTTATGGAGTGTGTAGGAAGTAGAATTGAGCAAAGATCTGATTGTTGAGACTTGCAATAGGGACAAGACTAATCTTTAGCAAAAACATTGCTGACTTATTTATAATGAGCGCAGCAGATGCAATTTATCATTGGCTGATTTTCTTTTGTGATGGCTGAGATGATGGATGTTACTGTTGGCTAGTAGAACATTTTCCAGCATCAGTGACAAAACACCTTATACCCTATTTTTGTGTTCCTATCTATAGGAAAGAATTAGAAAGACAGACAAAAGAAACAAAGATACTTCAGGAAGAGGTAGAACTTGCTACCAAATTAACAATGGAAAAATTCAACTGGAATTTAAATGAGGGTAGAAATTGTAGTCATGATGAGTTCTCAACTAGCCCCAACGACACGTCAAAAACAGACCGTAAGTATAGGACCATGTACTACAATGTGGAGATGATGTCTTGATGCATAGTACAATTACCATAAATTTTAGACATGTGTATTTGGGGTCAATTATCCCCACATTTTCCTGATGGATAAGACAGCTTTCAAAAGAGGCATCTTAAGGGACACTGGATGGTCATTGTTTGAAATGTTGAGAATGTGCAGAAAATCCTTTCTTTCAATATGCTACAATGGAAAATAAAACTTTATGCCACGGTCTCCACTTTGGAAATGTAGGGTTACAATTTCTTGCATTTATTTCAATCTTTAGATATTGTTAGATCAAAGTCTCAAATTTATTCAAAATTTGAGTCATTGCTATTTCCATCAATGCACCCCTCCCCAATAAGCTCAACACATTCTCTGCTCGTTTTGAGCAAGATGTCAACAAGAGCATGCCCTCCACCCCAGAAGCCTCGGCCAAACCCATTTCCAAGGTCACCATCGCAGATGTCAGAGCAGCTTTCTTGAAAGTCAATCCACATGAAGCAACCGGCCTGGATGGGGTACCCAGACGATCTCTCAGATCCTGTGCGGACCAGCTGGTGGGGATATTCACAGACATCTCTAACCTCTCTTTACACAGTCTGAGCTCCCTATCTGCTTTTAAAAAAATGACAATCATCCCAGTATCAAAGAGAAGTGTGTCTTAATGACTATTGTCCGGTGGCCCTGACATCCATCATTATGAAGTGCTTTGAAAAGTTAGTCATGGCACAAATTAATTCCGACCTCCCAGACTGTCTGGATCCACTACAGTTTGCCTACCGCTGCAACAGGTCCACAGCAAACACCAACTGCCTGATCCTGCATTCAACCCTGGAACACTAAGATAACATAGGCACCTATGTCAGACTCCTATTTACTGACCTCAATTCAGCCTTCAACACTATTATTCCTACAAAACTCATCTCCAAACTCTGTAGCTTGGGGCTCGGTTCCTCCCTCTGCGACTGGATCGTAGACCCAGAGACCACAATCAGTAAGGATAGGCGACATTACCTCCTCCATGATCACCCTCAACATCGGTGCCCTACAAGGCTGTGTCCTCAGCCCCTTGCTATATTCCTTATACACCCCTGACTGCGTTGCCAAACTCCTTTTCAATTCGATCTTCAAGTTTGCTGATGACACCACTGTAGTGGGTTGGATCTCAAACAATGATGAGATGAAATATAGGAAAGAGACAGAAAATCTGGTGAACTGGTGCAACAATAATAATCTCTCCCTCAATGTCAACAAAATGAAGAAAGTAGTCATCAACTTCAGGAACCATAGTGGAGGACATGCCCCCTGTTTACATCAATGGGGATTAAGTGGAAATGGTTGAGAGCTTCAAGCTCCCAGGTGTCCAGGTCACCAACAACCTGTGTCCTGGTCCTTCCACACTAATACTATAGTTAAGAAAGCCCAATAATGCCTCTACCTTCTCAAGAGGTTCAGAAAATTTGGCATATCCACTATGACTCTCACCAACCTTTACAGATGCACCATAGAAAGCATTCTTTCTGGTTGTATCACAGCTTGGTTTGACTCCTGCTCTGCTGAAGACTGCAAAAAAACTACGAAGGGTCCAGTCCAGTCCATTACACAAACCAGCCTCCCATCCATTGACTGTTTATACTTCCCGCTGCCTCGGAAAAGCAGCCAGCATAAAAAAGGATCCCACCCACCCCAAACATATCTTCTTCCACCTTCTTCTGCAGGGAAAAAGAATCAAAAGCTTGATTCTATGACACATACTAACTGATTCAAGAACAGCTTCTTCCCTGCTGCCATCATACTTTTGAATGGACCTACCTTGCATTAAGTTGATCTTTCTCTACACCCTAGCTATCACTATAACACTACATTCTGCACCCTCTCCTTTCCTTCTTTATGTGTAGAATGCTTTGTCTGTTTAACGCGCAAGGAACAATACTTTTCACTGTATACTAATACTTGTGACAATAATAAATCCAATCAAATCAATTACCCATCACGTTTTGTGTCCTAGCCTAAAACGACTGACCCTTCCCCTACCCACTGCTTTGGTTCTCTCCACATTGAAAATAAGTTTGGTTCTAAATGCTTTGTTTGCCAACACTCGATCATGATCATTTTGTTCTGGAGTTACACTGCAAAACAAAAACTTTTTTGTAATAACTTAGTCAATTTTAAGCAACTAACTTGTTAAAGTCTTTTCAGGGAGGATGTAAAGCACTTATGAGTGATGGTCGTAGTGCATTACAAATTGTTTAACAAAGGGAGCAGGGATAATCCAGGAAATTATAGGTTGATGAGCCTGATGTCAGTGGAAGGGAAGCTTTTGGAGAAGATACTGAGGGACAGGATATATGCGCATTTTGAAGAAAATAGACTAGTTAGTGACAGACAGCATGGTGTTGTACAGGGAAGGTCACGTCTTACCAAGTTGATTGAGTTTTTGAAGAGGTGACAAAGATAATTGACAGAAGGGCTTTGGATATAATTTAAATAGACTTTAGTAAAGCATTTGACATAGTTCCACATGGCAGACTGGTACGAAAACTAAAATCACATGGGATTTGGAGTGGGCTGGCTAGATGGATACAGAACTGATTTGGTCATAGAAGACAGGGTAGCAATGGAAGGATGCTTTTCAAAATGTAGCTAGTGCTGTTCCACAGGTTGTTTGTAGTATATATAAATGATCTACAGGAAAATGTGTGTGGTCTGATTAGTAAGTTTGCAGATGACACAAAGATTGGTGGTGTTGCTAATAGTGCTGGGGGTTGTCAGAGGATACAGCAAGATATAGATAGATTGGAGACTTGCGTACAGAAATGGCAGATGGAGTTTAATCGGGACAAATGCGAGGTGATGCATTTTGGATGATCAAATTTAGATATAAATTATACTGTAAATGGCAGAACACTTAGGAACCATTAACATACAGAGGGATCTGGACATGCAGTCCACAGTTTCCAAAAATTAGCAACACAGGTGACCAAGGTAATTAAAAAGGCAAATGGCATGCTTGTCTTCATCAGCTGGGGCATTGCAATTCCACAGTGGTCTTATTTAATTGTTCCTCAGTAAACTGTGGCCATTTATCTTAGCCAGATCTATGCTACCCAATCCCCACTTCCACCAAATCCACCAGGGGTCAAGCTGCTTGAACACAGCTGACACTTTTATGTGCTTGATGATGTGTAAAATTGTTCAGGTATATCCTACCTGCAAAAAATGTTTTAACCTATCTCATATCTCCCAATCGTCAGCAAAGTAATGGAAGAAGCTACCAACAGTGCTATGAGGCAACATTTACTCACGGAGATCTATTCATTGATTCCCAATGCAGACTCCATTTAGCTTCAGACTTCATCATTATCTTATTGCAGGCATTGATGCAAGAGCTAAATGCAGAGTGGGATGAGAGTGAGTGCAACTGCTCGCAACATCAGCATTCAACTTTATATGGATAAAGCTGGAACTCCTCTAATAACTGGAGCTGTCACTGACCTATAAGAAAGTAGTTGTGATTGTTGTCGGAGAGTTGTTAGAGTAGGAGTTCACTGGTCACCTCTTGCCGCTCAGCCACCTTAATTTGCCCCTTTGATGACCTTCCCTTCATTATGATGTCAGAATTGGGATTGTTTGGTGATAATTACAATGTGCTCAGGTCCATTCACAGCTCTGTGACAATGAAACAGCCCATTGCAGAACTGCATTAACACGTGGACAATATTTAAACTCAGGCTGACAAGTGTCAAGGACCACTTGCATGATGTAGGTGCTATGTAACGACCATCTGCAGCAAGGCAAACTGCAACTACCCATTCTTGACCTTTAATTGCATGACTGAATTTTCCACTTTCCAAATCTTCTATGTCATTTTGAACTGAATTTTAAAAGGATTAACCAAGTTAATAGAAGCAGACGTTATGTACCCTGACAAGTGCATCACTTCTTGACCCCTCAAAGCTTTGCCGATATCTACAATAATGATTGAAAACACATCTTGGTGTGCCTATGATGGCTGCTGCAACAAGAATCGGAGTTCAACATTATCCAGAACAGTGAACCGTGCTTATTCAGAGTCCTGCCATCGGATTCGATAATTTTCTCCCTCCATAATTGGCACAGTGTGGCTTCAGTAGATCCAATTTACAGGAGACGTTGCAGCAACTCACTAAGATTACTTTGACAGCACGTCTCATCCAGCTGGAGAAACTATTGATTTAACCACATCAGACAGGAAGTCCAATGACATGGTGGTGGTTGTTGGGTTGAGAGAAATGGCAGAGTTAGGGTGGTGTGCTGTGCAAGGTGACAATGTTGATGGGCAGCATATTGATGGGGATGAGTTATGAGTTAAAAATGGATTTTTCAAGGACACTAATGACTATAAAGCGACAACGAGAGAATCCTTTGATAGAGTTATATTCGTTGCTTTGAGATAAGTGGGAACTGAACCAAGTTAAATGCATAAACCTTAACCATAGTGGATGAAATAGTGAGGGTAGTTCAGTTTAACGTAATGTTTAAGATTTTTTAAATTTCCTGAATAATTTTGTAAACCTTTTATATCCAGCTTTCAGAATCTCTTGCCCAGGTTGAAAAGCTGAACATTTCCCTCCACAATCCTGAATTTTACACTGTGAATTTACAGGTCTTCATTGTTCCCTGAATAAAACCTAAATACTGTGGATGCTGGAAATTGGAGATAAAAATACAGTATAGGAAAAGCTCAGATCTGGCAACATGGAGAGATAAGCAGAACTATAATTTCTAAAAAAAAGTCAGCCACAATCGACTCCATATTATTTCTCTCTCTCCACAGATGCAGCCAGACTTGCTGAATTTTTCCAGCACTTTATTGTTCCCCTTGTTTCTTGGCCAGCAGACTGGGCATTGTTTTCGAGCTGCAGTCTGGTCTGCATGGAAAAAAAATCATAGAAACCCTATAGTACAGAAAGAGGCCATTCAGCCCATTGAGTCTGCACCGAGCACAACCCCACCCAGGCCCTACACCCATATCCCTATATATTTACCCACTAATCTCTCTAACCTACGCATCTCAGGACAATTTTAGCATGGCCAATCAACCTAACCCGCACATCTTTGGACTGTGGGAGGAAACTGGAGCACCAGGAGGAAACCCATGCAGACACAAGGAGAGTGTGCAAACACCACACATACAGTGACCCAAGCCAGGAATCGAACCCAGGTCCCTGGAGCTGTGAAGCAGCAGTACTAACCACTAAGCTACCGTGCCGCCCTCATTTACATGGTTTAATGAGAATTTCTTCTTATCATTATTCTACTGTTATTAATATGTTGCCAATGACTTGAGTGTAATAAGTTTACCAGGGTATTATGTTCACATTTGGAACAAGGGGAAATAGATTAAGGCAACTCTCTTTACCTCCATTTTCCCAGATGGCTTTACATTTCCTTTTCCCTTGTACTTATTAGTGACTGCCTGATAATGCCTTTGGACAACCTGAACCATGAATTGTTGGGTAATGTAGAGAATGCAAAAAGAAATGTAAAGGCTGTGCTGAAGCACAGCTTGCCTTTTTTACCACCCTACCAATTTCTGATGATAACTATTCTTTGGTTATGCTGCTGGTCACACATCTTGATCCCAAAAGGACAGTGCTATTTGCCAAATGATGGAAGATTTTTGAACCACCACAGGTTTTACCAATCGTGAAGTCAAAGGAAAGCTAAAATATAATTCACTTGCGAATATCATCAGAATGAATCTAAAAATATTTCATTTGACTGAATTTGTTTCAAAATTGATGTAAGCTGTTTCTTTCTATAGCTGTCTGGAACTTTTTCTAATTTTCCACCTTGCTTTGCCTCGATCTCTTTTGTATTATACATATCTTCTACGTTCAAATGGCTGTCTGCACATTTTTCTTTGTGTTCACCTTTTGCATATGGTTTCAAAATGCATTTGTTGTGGGCTTTAACTGATCACAGCTTTACCCTTCGAGTAACCAGGTAAGTAACAGGGTTCTCTTAAACACCTGTTTTAATACAAGCTACAGAAAGAATGCTGCGAAGCTACAGTTCACCAGAGTGGTGTATTCCAAGATATAATGGCAATTAAAATTTTCAAAATCAATTACAAGTAATTAGCATAAACCAATCACAATCACTTTACACTTGCTTCATTATAAAATCCATTCAGCATGTACTACTTCATAGCACAACTCATTTTTGTACCTGTGGATCACTCCCATTTTCCAGTTACAGACGTCTGATTTATGTGCTTTGCCAGACTAATGGCTTTGGTGTCTGTCCATGAAGGCTCTTATAAGAAGATCTTTGTTTTTCAGTCTGTGTGATTTTTAAACTTGTGTGATTATTAACCCATTAAACATTATTTTATATTTTTCAGTTTCCCTTTCAGAACATGGTGTTACAACATTACAACCTAAGAAATAGGAATAAAACTAGGCCATTTGACCTTGAACTTGCCTAATCATTCAACAAAATTGTGGCTGGTTGTCTTTACTTCCGGGTCCTACTGTATCTCTATTGTCATCTCATTCCCTTTGTATCCAAAATTCTGCTGATTTCTGTTTTGAATCTACTCAACAACAGATTATCCATAGACTACTGGGGTAGAGAATTCCAAAATATCACCATCCTTTGAGTGAAGACATTTCTCATCTCAGTGCTAAATGGCTGACCCTTTCTTTATTCTGAGATTGTGATCCCTAATTCTAAACTTTTGGAACAAGGAGAAACATTGTCCCAACATCTACTTGTCAAACTCCATGTGTTTCAATGAGATTTCCTCACATTTTTCTAAGTTCAGTGGAATATAGGCTATTCACCTTGACCTCTCCTTGTAGGGCAATCTGCTCATCTCGGAAACCAGTGTAGAAAATCTTGGTACACTCCCTCTCAGGCAGGTGTATCCTTCTCTGGTCAATGAGACCAAAACTGTACACAATACTTAAGGTGTGATCTCACTAAGGCCCTAAATAACGCAAGTAAAACTGCTTTACTCTTGCACTTGTTATAATCGCAAATGAGACCACCAATTGTCATGATCTCAGTAGTGATCAGTAATGAAAACCCAGATATTTAATAAAAGGCTGAAAGGACGAGATTCATGGTTTAAATCAAAACAGTTTTCCTAAACAAAATCAAAACATCAGTATTCATAGTTATACCAAGTTAAATGTTTGGAGATATTTAAAGTACAAAAAACATTGCTACTTATTTTCTAAACTGAGTTTAACATTAATTTTCTCCTGCTTCCATTTGCTTTCCGCCCCCAAAACCCAAGTGAGATACTTAACAAAATTTTGAAAAACAACCACTTGATCTGAGTACCTTGCTCTGCAGTCAGATTATTCTAAAAACACTGAACACTGTTTTCAACTTGCATGCTGCGTTAAAAGAATTTCAAAATGGTTACCTCAGTCACAAGAACACTCCCCATATTTATTTCCCAAAGTTTTGCTTATATGATGTCGAAACTGGCAATGCTTTTGTTTTATGGTGAGGGGGGTAAGTAGATTCTGTAATGGCCCAGCAGTCAATCCCCTGAATGTATCATTTTTCAGTTTAATGTGATAGGAAGATATACCTCCAGATAACCAACCTTCCAGCAGACTTTCTGTCTCTGCTGAAGAGCTAGTCTTATGGGAATGTAAATTTTAGGTCCGATATATTTTTTCAGTAAATTCCTTTGAAGTAGTTTTTGACATTCTTAGGTCTGAAATTCCATAGAGTGTCTTGGCATGTCTGATTTACAGTTCACAGTGGAATTTTCAGAAGTTGGTTAACTTGCAGTACCATACTTCAGGTGACTTGTGGCAGCAATCTTTAGCCAGCATCTTTTTTTGTCATTTAAAAGTCCGTTTTAATCAGCGAATATATGTTTAGTCAACCAGTGAAATTGCAGATGAATATCATTTATGCACAAGTCACATCATTATGACAATGTCTTTTTTTCAGAAATATGCAAATTCTATACTGCCAAACAATTATTTGTTTTTAAACTGATTTTTCAGGTTCTTTTGCAGCAGCCTTCCCAAAGGTGCGATCTCCATTTCATAGCTCATTATTTCAGGCTTCTAACTCAAAAACCTCTCGTAACAAATCGCCACAGACTACGAGATATGATTTGGATTTGGTTATATCCAGAAAGAATGTCCCGTCTTCTGGATTACCATGTGTGGAGAAGCCAATGGATGACTGTGCAAGTGAGGTAAACAATTTATATAAGTGATCAAGCGAAGAGAAATTCTTTATGAAAAGCAAATTATTTGAAAATATATCTTTTTGTCCTCTACCTCTCCATTTCATGCTTGAGAGTATGGGTAGATGTCGCTCAGGAGTCAGTCCTACTGTTGAACTGAGCACCAGTAAGTATCTTGTACAACTATACCCAGAGATTTTTTTTTGAATATTGCATTCCCTTTCCTGGTCATGTTTACGAACTTGCTTTTGGAGAAATTGTAGAAACGATACCTGCATCTTCTCATTTCCATGACATTCATATGTTTGTTGTAAACTTTATTTATTATTATTTGCTGAGCCATTTGATGTGGCAACCAAACTTTGTCGGAATTTTCCCAGTTAAAATAAAACACAAAGGTCCTCCAGCCCTCAGCTCTCATATCCCTCACACTCCCCATGCCCCATCTATACCACCCTCATGGCCCAGTGCCGAGCTGTAGCACTCCACCCATTCCCCCATGACCTCTCACGCTCCTTATGTCAAGTTACAGCCTCACTCATCCTCGTGGTCCCTTATGCCCCCATGCCAATCTCTGCACTTCGATACCAATTGACTCACTTATATACTGTATAGACCAATGAATCCTATAGTGGCAGCAGGGTGTGCTTAACAAAAAAACTTTAAAAAGTTATTCATTCATTACATTCCACAATGTTTAAAAAAAAAGTCATCTCACTATAAGGCAGCTGTCTCAACAAAAGTAATAATGCCTTGGCTCCCGAACAGCCAAGCCTCATTATACATGCCTCGTTATGATCTCTCCAATGAGAGTAACTTTCTTATTGGGCTCCCTTTACGCTGCTGTTTTTTCCCCCCATTAACCAGCCCATGCTACGGTCACCATTGGCAGCTGCACATGCATGAAGTGTTCCAGTCCGCTGCATGCCCCATGTGCCTCCAAATGCATCAGGCAATGTCCAATAAATAAATCCACCAATAGACATGATAGACGTGCCCTTAAACCAATCAATGAACACTGTTCAAGCAGACTAAAACTGAGATAAAAGCAAAATACTGCGGGTGCTAGAAATCTGAAGAAAAAAAAAGAAAATGCTGGAAAAACTCAGCAGGTTGGGCAGGATTGGTAGAGAGAGAGAGAAACAGAGTTAAAGTTTTGAGTTCTTATGACTCTCTTTCAGAACAGAAACAGAGTATTGTTATTATAAATGTGGGGTCTGAATAGGATCAAATGTGGATGTGAGATCCACTTACCCCATGATTGAATGGTCTTCTGCCACTCATCTGGCTCGTACATGAAAATAACTAATTGGTTGAGGTACCAGAGACCTGCCTTTACCTGTAACACTTTGATGTCTTTAAGGAAGTGAAGGAGGATGCTAATGATTCAGAGATGGGGAAAATACTATAACTGTTGGAGTTCATAACTGCTGTATTCACCTTCTTCAATACCCACCACATTTTAAGATATTATTTTGATCCAAAATGCTGGCTCATGTGGCCTTTTAAGGCAAATGTCTCAGCAATCACTGCGATAATGTGCTGGGATTGCATATCTAAAATAACATACTATTTTGACAAGTATTTATGACAAAATTCCATAGTACAGGGATAATACACAAGATATGGATAAATCAAATATATTTCTAACCTTGGCAAATATTAAAAAGAACAATGATTCTTTGATCATTGATGGGTCTTTGGGTGCAGATGAAGAATACTTGAAATTCTGTGTTGTGCTGTGAAAATCATTCTCATATTTCTGTAAATTTAATTTTCATTTAGCATGCCCCAATTTGAAATTTAGTGCGCGACAAATCGGCAAGGTTTCTGAAATCGGCAGAATTTAAAGAAGTTGTGATCACTGCATTTTCTTAGCTCAAAGTACATTTAAATTTCTTTGCAGATTTTTCTTCACAGAAAATGAATGAAAGTAATGCTGTCCTTGAAGAATTTTGATGAAAGTTAGGAGTTTCTTGAACAATGAGAATCACTCCTTATCTCATTATTTCTGTTGGGTGTATTCAGAGAAAAGGCTGCAATCCCTTAGGTGCAGGACAAAAATGGTCCCTGAACTTGTGTGTGCTCTTTTCCATAAGAACTTTTAACAGGAGTTTGGTGAATAGATGATGAAATGCACTTATGAAGGAACTCATTGTCTAATCATTTTAATGTACTGAAATAGTTTTATCACAGATTTTACTTAAAGTTCTGTGATAAGGTAATTTGCTTTCTTTTCATTGTTAGTATTCATATATGTATAATTTTTTAATGACAATGGACCTAAAATGAATTATTGTTATGACAATAAATTGAAGCTTAATTTTGCTAAACATCTTATACATTTTCCTCCCTCTTTTCAGAATGTTCAATATCATGAACAGCCAAAGTTTAATATGAGACAGTCTGTGATAGATTTGCAGAGTAAATTACAGGAATTGCAAACTGAAAGAGATAACTTGATGGACCTCAGGCAAGTACTGACCTGATTTACTGTCGGGAAATCTGGTGAACATATTTTTAGACTTATTTAAATTCCCTCTCATTTTTGTTCACTGTAACCTCCTACTCAATTAATATTATTAATTTTTCAACGTGGAGGTGGGATGTTTTGACAAATTCAGTTACAGGGTGGCATGGCAGCACAGTGGTTAGCACTGGTGCCTCAGTGCTGATACGGGCACCCTTTAAAGATGGCGTTCCAGCCTCTGTGGCCGACTGGAGGGACAGTGTAAACCACACTCCCGATTTTTTTTTTAGTAGCGTGGTAAAGATCTGGTCTGAATATTCGACTATACAACTGGAGAGATACACATCTTGATTTAGTTAGAGCCTGGCACTCTGACAAATTATGGGAAAATTTCACCCCCAGTATTTTCCATATCATACAACAACTGTGGTCTTAAATGTGAACAATCTGAGCAGACTGTAGCTTCACGTTTCCAACCATCTGCAGCCCTGGTTATGTTTTTTGTAGATGCCTTGTGAGCAAATAAACTTCTTATCATATTTTTCTCTCTGATCTGGAGGGTGCCACAACAGTTAAATTCAAAGGAACACAAAGCAACCCTGAGTTTATATAAACAGTTGTTCCTTTTTAAAAAGAACTCTGTCCAATTTTCAACCATTTCTCTTGAAGACACTAACTATCTGTCAAGGTGCACTTTCTCCCATACCTGACGCTCTGTTTTCTTGTCCAATTAACCATTCCTTATGGCAACTGTGAGTGCCAACATGGAATAGCATTTTCCATCTTCCCCTGAAATTCACACACATATACAGTGGAAATTATCAGCTTTGGGAAATCTGACTGATTCCTATTTAACCCCGGCCCTCCCTGCTTCATCTTTACACAAAGTTACTTAGGCCAGTGGTAGAAGACTGAAGCAAAGTAGCTTTAAATCAGCTAATTAGGGAGAGACTAGGGATTCCAAATGGAAGATTCCTTGTGTGGCTTAGCAGCATACCAGGTGGTATATTTTATTCAGTAAGATAAATCTTTTTTAAAATAATTGTGGTCTATCTGTTCTCCATCTTGCCCTCATCACCTCTGGAGTCTCAATGCATTAACATGCTATTCCAGAACTAAAACTTGCTGGCATCTCAAAAGGTGCTGCTACTGTGATAGCTCACCAGATTTTATGCAATGGTGACAATGGACAAGTATGCCGGCTATTATTTTTTCTCATTCTTAATTACTTCTGTATTATTCCCAGTTGGATTTTTCTACTTTAATGTAAAAATTGTTCTATTTTGGCCTGGATTGATTTAAAAGTATTTAAACAGAGCTGTAAAAAGTCCAAGAATTAATGGAACCTTGCAAGAGTGGTGGCTGAAATCAGTGAATTTTTGTTCTATTTCAGATTTAAAGAAAGTCAGGACCAAGGAGAATTGATATGCAAGCTGCACAACACAGTGCAAGACCTTGAAACAGTTAATCATATGCAAGATGAGACTGTTCGAGATGCCAACATTCAGATTGAGCAACTGAGGAAAAAAGTACATGTCTATGATACTGTGCTTAATGAAATCCGTCAAGCATTGATGAATTATGAAGAGCGCACTGGCAAGAAAATATATGAACATGAGAATATCTGCAACCTTCTTGTCCAGAAAATGGGCACAACAGTGGATAAAATCCTGAGAGACATGGATGCTGATATTTGCTACCTCAAAGAAAGACTTGGTCCAGTAAGTGATTGACATGTTTCACTGGGTGGAAATTTCCTGGGCTTTGGGTGGGGGCTGAGGGATGTTGCGCACACTGGGCAGTATTCATAGAATCATAGAATCTCTACAGTGCAGAAGCAGGCCATTCAACCCATCAAGTCTACGCTGACTCTCTGTCAGAGCATCAAACCCAGACCCTAACTCTTAACCTACATATTTACCCCACTAATCCCCCTAACCTAGACTTCCTGGGACACTAAGGGACAGTTTAGCATGACCAATCCATCTACCCTGCACATGTTTGGACTGTGGGAGGAAACTTGAACACCTGGAGGAAACCCATGCAGACATGGGAAAAATATGCAAACTCTACACAGTTGCACAAGGCTGGAATTGAACCTGGATCCCAGCAGTGCCACCTGTGCCACCCTGCCACCCTGTGGGATTGCGGGGCGTTGCCAAGAAAATGGTGGATACCATGTTGTGACAGTTTTCTGATGCAGTGCTGCCATCAGGAAAATTTCCCAGGGACAGGACTGCAGGCAAAGAGGCTGTGTGCCAAATAGAGGCAGGTAGCCAATTTAAATATTTAATTAGACACCATTAGGATCTTTTGTTGAGGCCATGGTGGTAGGTACCCTGCTGGGTGGAGGGGCTGCTAGTTTCATGGAGTGGCTATCCACAAGGGCATTGGAGCTGGAATTGCTGGAATTTTACCGGCACGACCGCCCCAGAATCGAGGTGGGCGGGGCTCGCAGAACAGCATTCTCAGGTGGGATCTTAGGAGCCTTGGGCAGGCAAAGAGGTAAAATTCTGCTACATGTCTCAAAGAGCAGTAAAATTGCTGAGCAGACCCCATTGCTGGAAATGTGGGCTCAGGACTCCCATTTAGTCTCAATGTCAGTGTCCCAAAGCTTGTGGTAGAGTTCTGACCATTGTTTTCTAAAGATTTCTGATGGAACTTGGATATTTCTGGGATACTGTTTACTCAAACACATTTGATGATCTCATCCCCAGCAAAAACTCACCCATCTAATTAATTTTCCCAGTATAGCTTCGCTGCTTCAAGTCTGAGCAGTGTAGACAAACTCATCTAGTGCACGATTGTTTGAGCCATCTATTATCGGATCTCATCTCCCTCTGCCAAAACCACCCACTATTGCAGACTTATCCAGGGGCTTCTGCTTCTCCTGCCTCCTCCACCCTAGTACCCCTAGTACAAGGGGTTCAAGAAGCCTATTTATTCAACTACTTACTGCTGCCTTCTTTTTCCGGGTCAAACTCTTAAACACGTCTCATGTTTCTCTGATTCCTGTCATGTTTCCCTCTGATCTCTCATTATGCCCTCTCTGAGCATCTCTTTTCAATGAGACTTACCTCGTGCTCCCTTAACCCAGTCCTTCTGAAGTGCTGATCACAAATATCCATGAATAAGTGATTCCCCTCCCTTGAGCATTGGGCTCTTGCCTTAAGAAATGCTATCATTGCATTCCCCAAAAAATCCACTTCTGACCCCGAGTCCATGGAAGTACCTGCCCACATTTCAAAAAGATGAAAATTCATCAACCTGAAATGCTAACTTGCTTCTCTCTCCATATATGTTGCCAGACCTGAAATGTATTTCCAGCGTTTTTTTGGTGTTTTGCAGAGCTTCAAATTTCCATTTTTCTACAGTCCTTATTATTTCAATATCTATGTCCTTCTTTCTGACAGCCTCTTGTTTGAATCTCTCCAATCCAGTTCTGCCATACCAGAGCACTGAATCAACTCCAATCAAAGTCACTGTTACTGTATTCACCGTGCATTATTCTTTCTCACTCATTTCCATATCGCTGCAACCGGTGACACAATTGGCCACACCATCCTCCTATCTAACACTGTACAACTTCAATACATTCTTTCTACTTTTATCATTCCCACTGTGACTGGAGCATCTTCAGCAATGGCTAGTTTTCCTGTGATGCGCCAATTTCGCTAGACATTCTCAAGGATTTATCTTTAGCTCATTCACTTGCCTCAAAAATGTGGCTCCTTGTTGTTGACATCCGCAGGCATGGGAACAGTTTCTACATTTACACAGACAAGAGCTACTATAATTCCCTTGATCCCTTCATTTCCTATTCCATGCTTCAACTCCTCAGCCCCATTGTCATTGACCTATATTGGCTCCCAGTACCCTTGTATCCTTTTTGGTCTTCCCTGATAATGTCTGCTTTTGCTTTGATATCCATATTTTCCTCGTGCCTATGTGAAGTTCCTTGGAATGTCTGAGGCTCAGTATAAATGCATGATGCCTAGAAGCTGTCCAAGTGAAGCATGAGACAACAAACTAATATTAAGTTATCAGTGAGAAATATTATTATCTGAAGAATCATATGCAAAGCAAACAAGGAGGACACCTCTGAGTTAGTGGTATGGAAATGCATTTTCACATCTGATCATTTTCTGAGGAAAATATATACTTTTGATATTTTGCCAAATTTGAAATCCATCATTTTCTGAATTAACTTATCATTATTTTGTTGTTCCAAAAACATAATAGAACTAGAATATAGAATTAGCCTTAATCCTGACACAGGTAAAGCTGATTTTTTTATATTTTTGAAATGATAGTCTGGTGTTTTGCATGTATTTTCTGGCACAGTGTTTTGTGGGTCTGGGAATCCTTGCTGACTTTCCATTACCCCTGCCTAAGGATACTGAGACAGATATAGTTTCTGATAAATATAGTTTCCCATAGCAGACACAGCTGACATCATTTACTTCAGCGCATTCCATTTATCAAGTTTGTGACACTGTTGAGCTTATGGCACATTGCCACATAGTTGTTCTATTAATATCAGTCTGAGTACGAGTTGAAGTATTTCTATTTGTTTATACAGCCTTACTTTAACAAGAATTGATATGCATGCACCTGTGTGTCTATGTGACAATTTCCAATTACTACCTACCAACCACATGACTACAAATGTATCTCTGCCAGGGAGTAATGAAATTCTTTTAGTTAGGGCTTGATCAGATGCTGCCTCAGACTTGACTCATTTTTGTCCCATTGTCATTTTCACAGTGGTTGACTGCCAGATTTCAGGCCTCAGCCAGATTTCTTCCTAACTTTCCATCTGGCTATCGGCCTGTCTCACTGCTATTCCTCATATTGTCCCATTCTCACTGCAGTTGGCCTCAGATCTACTGCACAAGAAACTGGAAGACAATCCAATGTATTGGTATAGTGGTATTATAACCGGACCAGTAATCCAGGATAATACTGTGAGGACTTGAGTTCGAATCCCGTCATGGCAGATTCTGAAATTTGAATTCAATAAAAATTCTGGAATTAAGAGTCTAATGTGACCATTAAATCATTGTAAAAACCCATTTTGTTCATTAATGCCTTTTTGAGGAAGGAAATCTGCTGTCTTTACATGGTTTGGCCTGTATGTGACTCCAAATCCACAGTAATGTTGACTCTTAGTGCTTGGCTTGCTAGAGCACCTGTGGGTATACCTGCAGCAGATGAAGAAGTTAGCTCGCCACCATATTCTCAAGAGCAATATGGATTAGCAATAAATGCTGGCCTAGCCAGCAAAACCCAGATTATTTGAATGATTAAAAAAAAATTGAAAATGCTCAAGCTCAAGTCCTCATTTTGCTATTCCACTCATTTCCATTCGCCTTTTCAAATCTCTTGCCCCCTCCATCATTGATCCCTCTGAGATTTTTGTGTCTTGTTCTGGCCTCTAATGCAGATTTTCAAAGCTGTGCACCTAGTTGCAAGCGCTGGAAACTTCTCTCTGAACGTCTCTGCTCATCTTAATTTTCCCTCCTTCTCAAAAATGCACCTGTCAATGTTCAAGGTCAATGGAACTACCTGTTTGACGAAGGCAGTGGCTCAGGTTTTATGGTCAGCAACAAGTTAGACACTTCACACTGACCTCTGGTTATAAGGCCGAATGAGATTAAAAAGAAAGGGATGAATTAAAACAAAGGTGAAAATTTTAAAACCAAGGCATTGCTTAACTGGGGTCAACAGGTTCACATGCATTGTCTTTGTAAGAACATGGTCAGCAGAGAATTGGCCTCGGGTTTACAGAGTGTGGGAACCTCACTGGGGATGCTTGGAGTTGTCAAGTCTAGAAGTAGCAAAGTCACAGATGAAGATTTCAGCAGCAGATGAACTAAGATGGGTCAAAGCTGGACGATGTTACAAAAGTGGAAACGAGCAATCTTAGTGGGAGTGTGAATATGTAGTTGGATGCGTATCTTGGGGCCGAATTTTGTGAACAAACTAGTTCAGCTGCAAGCAGTTTGTTGAGGACAGAAATGGAGCTGATAGCTTGGGACTGGGATTTGGAACAGAGCCCTCTGAGTGAGCTTGCTAATTAGTACCAAATATTGGTATGGCTTCTAGAGTAGATGCAGGCAAATCTTGCATTGAGACCATTTAAACTAATTTCACGGGATCCTTAAAGCAACAAATATAAAAAAGGATAGCAAGAGTTTTTATAAATATATAAAAAGGAAGAGGCTGGCTCGGGTGAACGTTGGCCCCTTAGAGGATGAGAAGGGGGACTTAGTGGTAGGGGATGGGGAAATGGCTGAGGGCTTGAATAACTTTTTTGTTTCGGTCTTCACGGAGGAGGACGTGAATAATTTGCCGGATGTTAGAGATGGAAAGGTGGTAGGACTGGAGGGTCTTAATGACATTACTGTTACTAGAGAGGTGGTGCTCGACAGACTGGAGGGGCTGATTGTGGACAAGTCCCCAGGACCGGATGGAATGCATCCAAGGGCCCTGAAAGAAATGGCGGAGCTGATAGTGGATGCCTTGGTGGTTATTTTCCAGACGTCGCTGGATTCCGGGGAAGTGCCGGAAGATTGGAAAACGGCTAATGTTACGCCGTTGTTTAAGAAGGGTGCCAGGCAAAAGGCGGGGAATTATAGGCCTGTTAGTTTAATGTCTGTTGTAGGTAAAATGTTAGAATCCGTCATCAAGGAGGAAATAGCGAGGCATTTTGAGGGGAACTGCTTGATAGAGCAGACGCAGCACGGTTTCATTAAAGGGAAGTCGTGTCTGACAAATTTACTGGAGTTCTATGAGGATGTGTCTAGGGCGGTGGATAGAGGAGAGCCGGTGGATGTGGTCTTTCTGGATTTTCAGAAGGCATTTGACAAGGTACCTCACAAGAGGTTATTGCAGAAGGTGTAAGGGGGCATGGAGTTGGGGGTAGGGTGTTAGCGTGGATAGAGGACTGGTTGTCAAATAGGAGGCAGAGAGTGGGGGTCAATGGGTGCTATTCGGATTGGCGGATGGTGACTAGTGGAGTGCCCCAGGGTTCGGTGCTGGGGCCTCAGCTATTTACCATTTATATAGATGATCTGGAGGAGGGAACCGAGTGTAGGGTGTCGAAATTTGCTGATGACAACAAAATTGGTGGAAAGGCAAATTGTGCGGAGGGTGGGGAGAGTCTACAGAAGGATCTAGATAGGCTGGGCGAATGGGCCAGGAAATGGCAAATGGAATTTAATGTTGGCAAGTGCGAAGTGGTCCACTTTGGTAGGAATAATGGTAGGAAGGATTATTACTTACGTGGAGAAAAACTGCAGCAGGCGACGGTGCAGAGGGACCTCGGGGTCCTTGTGCATGAGTCGCAAAAACCCAGTTTGCAGGTGCAGCAGGTGGTCAGGAAGGCGAATGGGATGCTGGCCTTCATCGCGAGGGGGATTGAATGTAAAAGTAGGGAGGTCTTGCTGCGGCTGTATAGGGCATTGGTGAGGCTGCAGCTGGAGTACTGTGTGCAGTTTTGGGCGCCGTACTTATGCAAGGATATTTTGGCCTTGGAGGGAGTGCAGGGGAGGTTTACTAGGCTGATGCCGGAGTTGAGGGGGTTGAGCTATGAGGAGAGGCTGAATAAATTAGGCTTGTACTCATTAGAGTTTAGAAGAATGAGGGGAGATCTCATTGAGACGTATAAGATGATGAATGGGATGGATAGGATAGAGGTGGAGAGACTCTTCCTGCTCAGAAAGGATAGTAGGACTAGGGGGCACAGCCTCAAGATAAAGGGGGGGCGGTTTAGAACGGAGTTGAGGAGGAACTTCTTCACTCAAAGGGTGGTGAATCTCTGGAATTCTCTGCCAGTTGAAGTGGTGGAGGCTACCTCGCTAAATATTTTTAAGACGCGTGTTGATGGGTTTTTGATAAGCGAGGGAATTAAGGGTTATGGGGAGAGGGCGGGAATGTGGAGCTGAGCCAAGACAGATCAGCCATGATCTTATTGAATGGCGGGGCAGGCTCGAAGGGCTAGATGGCCTACTCCTGCTCCTATTTCTTATGTTCTTATGTTCAACTTAGCGGTGTTCCGAATATTTAAGTGGACAATTCTGCTGCTTATCTAGTACTGATGCACAACAAGCAGTCTGATAATTTAGCAGCAGTGGAGAAATTGGGAGGGATAGTGGTGAGGTGTTATCATAGGGCAGCATGCAGATGAGAATTAAGATTGAGCCAAGGATAGATTCTTGAACCACAGGTAGTTGTATGGTAGTAAGAAGATAGGAAGAGAAGACACTGCAGGTGATAACCTGATAATGATTTGATAAATGAGAATCGAAATAGCCAAGTGCAGTCTCAGCACCTGTTGAGAGGTGTTAGGGGAGGTTGATATTGTTAGGCATGCTGAAGGCTGCACACGGGTGAAGAAGGATGAGCAGAAGTAATTTACCTCTCTCACAATCTCACAGGATGCCACTCATAACTTTGATAAGAGACCTTTCAGTTCTGTGGAGAAGAGAAAACTTGTGTTATGATCTCTGTGGAAATTAACAAACCCACAAGAACCAAATTTATCCAACTTCCACAGCAAAAAAACCCAAGCACACTACCTCATCTTTTATAACTTTTGCTTTAGCACTGAAACGAAAGTTAACATAAATTAAATATGAACTAACAGACAAATTGTAGTCAGTATAAACTATAAATTGCACTCGAAAGAGCAGATGCAAGGAAGATAGATCTCAGGGATTTAATAGGTAGCCCACTTAGTACATATGGCATCATGTTCAACCACAAAATTCATCAAAATTCTGGGCGGGATTTTATGACCTCGCTCGTCCCAAACATTAAAATCCCATCCGAGGTCAATGGAACTTTCCATGTTCTGCCCCTCGCCTGCTCCGATTCCCATGGCGGGAGGGGTGGTAAAATTCTGGCTTCTGTCTTCCTCAGAGCTCCAGTTCCTTTCTCCAAGCACAAGTCAGACATAGATGCTCTTTCAACACATGCTCTCTACCAACCCAAGTTTCACACAAGCATTCATAGAACATAGAATCCCTAAAGTGCAAAAAGAGGCCATTCAGCCCATCGAGTCTGCACCAACTCTCCAGAAAAGCACCCCACCCAGGCCCTCCCCTCCGCACTATCTCCGTAACCCTGCACATTTACCATGGCTAATCCACCTACCTTTCCCTTTCAGTTAGGGTGATCTCTTCCCAAGAATCTGTTCCTACACCTGGATAAATGAATTAGATTTTTAATGTGTGTAATACTGTGTACAGTTCTGGTCACCCTATTATAGAAAAGATTATTACACTAGAAAGAGTGCAGAAGAGATGCTACCGGGACTTGATGGTTTGAGTTATAAGGAGAGGCTGGATAGAATGGGTCTTTTTTCTCTGGAGTGTAGAAGATTGAGGGGTGATCTTATAGAGATCTATAAAATAATGAGGGGCAACGATCAGCTAGATTGTCAATATCTTTTCCCAAAGGTAAAACTAGAGGTTTAAGGTGAGAGAGGAGAGATACAAAAGTGTCCAAAGAGGCAATTTTTTCACACAGAGGGTGGTGAGTAGCTGGAACAAGCTGTCAGAGGTAGTAGTAGAGGTGGTTTCAATTTTGTCTTTTAAAAAACATTTTGGCAATTACATGGATAAAATGGGTATAGAGGGATACATGCCAGTGCAGGCAATTGGGACTAGCTTAGGGGTTTAAAAAAAAGGGTGGCATGGATGTTGGGCTGAAGTGCCTGTTTCCATGCTGTAAACCTCTATGGTTCAGATGTGTAAAAAATATTGTAAGTAGATTAAAACAATGAAAGTTTAAGAGAGAAAGGCAGACATTAGGATGAAGTAGAAGCAGGGAAGAAGAGAAATCTATAAAAGGATGGAGAAAGTGCACAAACTATGAAAATAGAGCCAGAAGTGAGAAAGTGTAAGATCCAGAGAGGGGAATCATAAGTTAACAAGAACAAGTGAGGAGATGGAAATAATTATGGCACGATAGATAAGTAATGACAGTCACGGAAGGGACATTTAGATCTAGATTTTATTCATTAGAAATTAGTTCCAGGAATATTGCAACTTTCTATTAAAAAGATTTCCACGTTTACTTTGCATTATTATTTCTGAGAAACAATTCAGTATCATTGTGTCATTATCTGTTCACTAGTTGAATTAGTTATTATCATCCTGAAACATGTTATTTGGGTTTAGATGGAAGAACAGCTGGAAAACCTGAAAACTGAATCTCACAGCAAAACTGAAGCTTTGCTTAAGCAACAAGAAGACCGGTAATTCTCTTTAAGGTCTCCTTTATGTTAAATTGCACTTTGTGTTATTATGGATTGTTAGGTAGGGAGAAGCTGAATTAGAATAAATTTGCTATCTGAAGCTTCCCCACACAGTATTTTTGAAATTTGTGGTTTTAATATACATGTTTTCCCTTTTTTAGATTTACCCTGTGTCACTCATCATTCTTTGCTGAGAGATTGTTTAATCCCAAGACTTATGCATTTTGTTGTTGAACTGAATGTTTCTGATGACTTTTTTAAATTCCCTTTTTCTTTCTTTGGGAAATGGTCTACCTTTGATTCAGCGTATGTCCCAGTACCACAGGTTGGAAATCTCAGATGTAAACATACACTGTGCATGGAAATATAAAAGTGCTTTGCCAGTTTAATGAACACCTTTTCGACAATTGTTAAAAATTCCAGTTTCTCTTTACTGTTAGTTCATGATTATGAACAATGTTTCAAAATCATAGATACTAATTTTAAAGAACTATAATGTCTGAGATTCAATATCCAACTTTAATTTCATGTGTTGACTACATGCTAAGGTAACCGTTTCCTCTGGCACATTGCCCTAGTAGCCATTCTTCATGTATGGACATAGAGTGACCGGCAGTAGGTTATTTGGATGTACCAGTGAGGGCTTTGCAACCTCACTGGTACCGTTCCAGTATGTTGGTTTAATCTTCTGTCCAGGAGCATCTTAATTTTAAAATTCTCACTCTTGATTCCAAATCTCTCTATGGCCTCACCCCTCTCCATCTTTGTGATTTCCTTCAGTCCAACAACCCTCCAATGTATCTGTGCTGATCTAATTCTGGCCTCTTATGCAGCCACAGTTTTAATCACCTTAATATTTGGCGCATGTGCCTTCAGTCAACTAGACCTCCAAGCTCTGGAATACCCTCCCTCCACGTATCCACCTCACATTCCTCCTTATCACACTCCTTACAACCTACCACTCTGACCAAGCTTTTATCCATCTGACCCCATGTTTTGTTTTATAATATTCCTGTGATATGACTTGGGATGTTTCATTACATTAAAGGTACTACTGTTGTTACTGGGGGTACTGAGGGCAGATTCCCTGATAGAGGTCAATTAACACAGCACAGATTGGAAGCCATGTCTAGGTTATCGCTGGATAGTGTGGTGCAACCACCTCATGTTTTAAACAGCTAAGCCATTGTGGAAGTCATGTTGATTGTTAAGTTTTTATTACTGTGGAAATCGAAGACTTCAAGTAACATTTAAACAGACTTTAAAAATAGAGATGTCAGACCTTGGTATTGCAAGGGGCTAGTGTAAAAGAGCGAAGAAGCCTTGCTACAATTGTACAAAGCTTTCGGAGACCACATCATGACTCTGCAATTTTGATGTATTTATCTGAGGAAGAATATTGGAACTGGTCTGGCAAAGGTTTGCTAGATTGATTCCTGGGGACAAGAGGGTGTCCTATGATGAGAAGCTGCGTGAATTGTGTTGTAGGGTGTTAGGCATAGTTTGATAGGTCTTATTCGGGTATTCATTGTCTTAGGTAGTTTCACAGAAAGCATTTATAAACTACTAAAAACTATCTACATAAATACAGTAAAAGTCTAAGCTAGGAGCTGTCTCCGTGCTTGCTTAGACACATGGCTCTGACAATACTACACTGAGTCCTAGGTGGGAGATAGTGGTGTCATGGTAATTTCACTAGACAAATAGACCTGGTTAATTCTCTGGAGACATGGATTTAAATCCCATCATGGCAGCTGGTGGAGATTGAATAAATTTGATTTTTAAAAAAGACTGTGATTGAAATAGTAATATTGACCTTGAAACTGAGATTGATTATTGTAAAAATCCACAGCATACTCGAGAAAGAATGAACTCAGTTAGTTTAATTGCACAAACCGAGGGAGGTAGATAGCAACTTTGTCTCCTTTGCATCAGACAGTAAAAGAGGTATTGAGAGAAGAAAGATTTACAGTGCAGAGACCACAGAAATATAAATATTGTTTCACCTTTGTCCAAAGTCTAACAAGGTATTCCTTCTCGGAGGTCAGCAGGTTGAAAACTGATACTGTATAATTCACTTTTCTGGTGAAGCTAACTTCACGCAATAAAAAAGGACTGCAGAGATGAATCAATCTTGTTGGCAGTGTTACAGATGTTCCTGCAGAAAACAGTGTAAATGGTGGCAGCTATTTTCTTTTTTTTTATTTGTTCATGGGATGTGGGCTTCACTGTCCGAGCCAGCATTTATTGCCCATCCCTGAGGACATTTTAAGAGTCAACCACTTTGCTGTCAATCTGGAGTCACGTGTAGGTTGGAATAGGTAAGGATGACAGATTTCCCTCCCTAAAGGATAGATGGGATTTTACAATAGTTGAAAATAGTTCCATTGTCATCATTAAGAATTTTAATTCCAGATCTTTATTGAATTCAAATTTCACTATCTGTCATTGTGGGGATTGAACCTGGGTCCTCAGTGCATTACCCTGGGTCTCTGGATTGCTAGTTCAGTGACAATACTACTATACCATTGCCTCCTCTTATTTGACCTGGGCACAGCTCCTTTTCTGTGAGGCTGTATGTGGAATGGTAAAATGGCAAGATTTGAAATTTTACGGTACAGTAAAGCACTATAGCATGTTTTGCCAGCTAGAGTCCTCATTACCCCTATCTCTCCTCTCCCTTTGGCAAAGGACATGTATCCCTCATCCAGCCCCTGAAATTGTTGAGCATCCCAGCCATTAAAAATTGAAAGGAAATTTGTGGGGCCCTTTGTCCTAGTAGATGAGCAGAGTCGATTTGCTAGTTTGAGTTATGAAATGTAGTCGTGTGCTCCAGAGAACTCCCCCTTTCTTATATCAGCTACACTTTATGCACAGTCTACTGAATTCACACTTCAGTTTAAGTTTCTATTTTCTTTGTCGCCAATCAATCCTATTGTCCACACCAGGGAGAAAAATCATCTTCAGACTTGGTCATTTCTTATAGTTAGTTTCAGTAATGTAATTAGTCTGGTCAAACTAAATTTAAATAAATGATTGAAAGTGTTTTTGTTCAGTTTAGTCTTTGTTATTGATTTTCTGGGAAAAATTTGATACTATCCTCAGATGAGCTCAGAGGCAGTGCCAGGGGGAGGCGGTGGGAGAATGGTGGCCATTTGATGACGTGGGTCGGGGGGAGCACTGCCATCTTTTCAGCTTCTCCTGGTTCAGCTTTGAGAGGGAATGGTGGATGATAACTTCATCAACTGAAGATAGTTGAAGTAATTAAATAATTACTTAAAGGCCTCTGTTGCTGGTATTCAACCAGTAGGGAGCTTGCCATCTGGGCAGACCATTCAGCAATCCAGATTATATTTGCTAGCAGCCTACCCTTATTCACGAACAAGGAGCATCTGCTGAAAGCTACCTCCTTGCCTTGCTTCCAACCCCTAACCCTTCACTGGCAACACTCTCAGTGTCATCCTTACCTTGGTGCACACTCATCACTATGTAGAGATTCATTACTGATCCCTCCTGCAGGTCTTCATGTAGTACCTACAATGGCCACTGTTCCTGGTGGTGCTATGCAGATGACTTCAGATTGGCCAGCTGCTTTTGGGGGTGTGATTTCCATTCCACTGGGGGCTTAATTTTGTGGGAGGCCTGACGCTGTCCGGGTAAGTGCCTGATTACGTGATAATTGTGTCAGGCCTCCTGGAGAGAAAGTTCATGGGGCTCCCATTGGTCCTCCAATCATTGGCAAGACTCCTGTTGCACTCATTAAATTCCACCCTTTATTCCAGAGGGCAATGTTTTGCTTCTTAAGTCGAAATGTATATCATTAAATGTGGTATCTTCTTGACCCATTGTGACTACATCAAAGTTCTTGATAACATTTAGTCAAGAATCATACCCACAAATGTTGCTTAGATTGCTTTTGGATGTGGAGTGGGTACATTTAAGTGCAAGACTTCAAATGGGCATGGGAGGCTGAAGTGGTGCAAGGTGATCCTAGAAAATTGTATGGTATCAGGATTCCTCTGTACTTGCCCATCTCCTCAAGCTCTGACAGGATTTCTACAATGGTGTAACTATAACCGAGCCCATCAACTGGCACAAAACCAACTTTAAACTCAGGGATACAGATATCAGTGATGGACTGGTTGGATGAGGATTCCTCCTCAAAGCCTTTTGCAAAGAAGCCATCCTTGAATCAGTTGCTGCCCACTTTGTCAATCTTTAGCTATGGCCCTGATTTATGAGAAGGAGTGATATGAATGGAGGGAAGAAATTGCTTTTAATAATGAGTTGATCAAGAATTCCATACCAAAAGCCCTTGACTGATGCATGCTTGTCCATTTACGTTGGCACCTGATCTAGCTGAGATAATGGGTGTTTATTGCCTTTTGGATATACCCAGGGATTTTGTTTACTAGAATAAGATAGCCATTGGGTCCAGGCAAATAAAAATCAAATATGAATGAATAGTTGAGGAATATTATGTCCACACAGCAGATGTACTTGATGTTACTTAGTTCACATTGTGATATCTACCACTGGGAATGGATATCTTGCATTAGAAGACAATTTAGACTTTTTCCTTTCACCTTTTTCATGCTGAGCTCCAGCAAAATAGTATAGGAGGCTTTAACTCGGCTTTTCTTAGAAATTAAAAAAATACAGTGAATACGAGTGGACTTTTTGTATTTTTCTTTACTTGCTGTTGACCAAATCTGTTATTCCATATATGGCAATGCAAGACTCCTGTACAGTCTGCTTTGTGCACAGAGCAAATATAATGAGGTTCGAGCATAAAATCCTATCCCCAGTGCCAGGTCTAAGGAGTTCTGAGGGAAGAGCAATGATAAACAAAGTCACTTATGGGGTACAGAATTTTGAGAATCAGCTTCTTTGGATAGTGCTGGTGCTCATATTTGGTGAACTTGAACCTCCTTCCAATATTGAGAGCTTCTTTGTTTTGTTTAGATTAAAGCTGGGTGTTGAGTTGCACAAGCAGACAGTTGAGCTGTACCTGGGATTACATTTGGTGAAACCATTCAGTATCTCCAACTTCTCATAAGAGAAATTCTCCTGCCAAGATAGACTGGAAGATTCATTTGCCTGTTACTGGGGAGATCTGAAACATGCAAACGTGCCTGTCTGTGGAGCAAGATATCCTGAGCTGCATCATCTACCACCACTACCACCACCACCAATGAGGTCATCAATTGTGGATTGTTGCAGTAGCTTAGCAGTCTGTGCAAAAGCAACACAGCAAACCAGCTATCCCTGACCAATGGCATGAGGTTAGTTAATGTCATCATTAAACTGAACCATGTGATAAATAAATGTAACTAATTTTCAGTGTGACATGGGTACATGGAGTTTTAGCACAGACACCCCAATTTTTAAATGACTTGTGCTTTTCCATATCCCTTTGATAAAATTCTCAGAGTTTAGGGGCTAGGTTTCTTGGGACAGTCAACCTATTGCCATGGAAGTTTTGGCTTCAGAGATAAATATTGAGTGGTTATTTTTCAAACTGTGTGGTGAAGTGTGCAATTGTGTCATGCAGGGTTGGGACTGTTGCTGTCTTTGATATATATTAATGACGTGGACTTGGAGACACGTAACATCATTTCAAAGTTTGCAGATGACACAAAATATAGTGGTGCAGTAAATAACGAGGAGGATATTAACAGATTTTAGGAGGTTATAGACAGACTTGTATAATTGGCAAACTCATGGCTGATGAAATTTAACGCAGAGGTGTGTAAAGTGATTAATTTTGGCAGGAAGAAAGATGAGAGACATCATAAACTGAGTAGTACAATTAAAAGGAGGTACAGGAACAGCAACTTGCAGCTGGATATATGCAATTCTCTGAAGGTGGCAGGACAAATTTAGAAGGCTATTTAAAAAGGCACGTGGGATCGTTGACTTTACAAGTAGAAACATTAGAATACGAAAGCAACAAAGTTATGCTGAACCTTGCACAAACACAGTTCTGGTCCCCAGGTGGAATGCTGTGACCAGTTGAGAAGCATGTCAATGCCTTAGCAAGGCGAAGAAAAGATTTATTAGAATGGTGCCAGGTGTGAACTGCTTCAGCTACATGGAGAAACTTCAAGAAAGGGCTTCTACTCCTAAGAGCTTAGAAGATTTGATGGAGGTATTCAAAGCCGTGAAGAGTTTTAATAGGTTAAGTAAGGAGAAACTGACAAAGGGGCAAGCCAACAGATTTAAGGGAACAATATGAGGAAGCAAGACTTTTTGCGGTATTCTAAAATACACTGCCTGAAAGGGTATTGGAAGTTGATTAAATAATCATTTTCAATGAATAATTGGATAAGTACTTGAAGTGGAAACATTTGCAGGACCATGGGAAAGAGCAGGAATGTGGAACTAATTAAATAACGTTTTGAAGAACCAGTACGGGCATTGTGGGCCAAATGGCTTCCTTCTGTGCTGTATCATTCTATGACCGTATGAAGACTCATCTTCAGCTAAAGGGATGCCTTCTTTGTGACTAGGATTTACTCTTGTTGTTTGGTCACCCCAAGAAGGATGAGTGTTTCCTGAAATGCAATTAATGTAAAGATCTTGAATTATTTTATCCTTAAGGAGGCGTTCAAAATGGTAATGCTACTTCAGATCATTTAGGGAGTAGACTTCTGGCATCTATCAACCTTAAAGATCCGTCCATGATAATTGAGGTAAATCCAGCCCTTGAGTCTCAAAGCCAGCTATCGGTGTAACATTCTCCCTTTCAGTCTGGTCTCAGCATTACCATAGTGCTTCTTCGCTGCGACAGCTACATATTTCTATCTGCTTAGAAAGTAAGTCTGCTGCACTCCTTTTCAAAACTCACAAACTATATATATTCATGGAAAATCAATAATTCCTCCTTAATGAAAAAAATGAACTACCAATCAGCAATGAATCTGCCTTTCATAACAGCTTCATTTTAAATAGATCTGCTCAAAGTCTGAATATAATTTTGTATACCATGAAGAAGAAAGCAGAATCCAAATGTAAAATTGTTTGTAGGCCCTACATGGCAGCTTTGTTGTGTCAGGTATGAAAGGATTCACAAGAGAATTGTCATCACACTTGTCTTGGAGTGTGCCTTAAAGCATCCACAGTTGCTTCATGACGTAAACAATAAGACAACTGCTACCTCAATCTCATGTTCTTGCGAAAGAAGAGGGATTGTGTGTGTGTGTGTGTGTGTGTGTGTGTGAAGGGGATGGCAGAGGAACTCATCACTCACTGTATTTTCTAATCTCCTGAATGTAGTCACAACTTAAAGAGAGGGCCTGTTCTTTCACACAGACCTCTGGATACTCATAGCATCCCCTGGATTGGCCATTTATTTAAAATCACTCTTGGCATGAAAATTTTATTGAGGCAACATTTCTTTCCTCACATGACAATTATTCAGCATTCAGAAAAAGGTCTGCTCTAAAGTCATAAAATATCAAATTAATTTAAATTTCTTGACTCCTTGGTATTCAGTACCCCAGCTGGTTTTGGTTTCTTTTGGAACTTTTTGGCCCATCATGTAATTTGTTGGAGTTTTGGGTTTCATGTTTCCAGATTCATGTAAAGCAGGTTAACACAGGGCTGCACAGTATCATAGTGGTTAGCACTGCTGCCTCACAGTACCAGGGACCTGGGTTCAATTCCAGCTTTGGGTGACTGTGTGGAATTTGTACATTCTCTATGTCTGCATGGGATTCCTCCGGATGCTCTGGTTTGCCTCCAGAATCCAAAGATGTGCAGGTTAGGTGGACTGGCCAGGGTAAATGTGCAGGCTTACGAGGACATGATGGAGAGAAGGGCCTGAGTCAGATGCTCTTTCAGAGAATCGGTGTAGACTCGATGGGCTTAATAGGAATTCTTTGGTTCCATGGGTTCTATGGTTTAAAACTTAAACTTTCCATTTTTCTGTTGTCTTTACCTGAAACATGAGCCTTGATTTTTGCAAGATCTTATCTGGTCTATTTCATCTATTGATCTTATGAGGCTATGTATTTGTATATGAGGCACTAGTCAGCTGCATAGTTTGGTGATTTCCCCTGCGTTATTGAGGCAATTAAATAGAGCGCTCCTATTTCAGATGTAAAAGTTTTGTGTTTTACAAGAAGTGACCAAACATTAATACAAAATTTGGCGGTCAACAATAAACAAACAATTTTTGAATGGGTGGTTAGAATACATCTTTACTCATCAGCAGCTAAAATGAACAGCTTGGGGTTGTTTTGCTTGTGCCCTGGACCAAAATATAAATAGTCTATCTTGGCGAACCTGTGTTAGCTAAATGAAATGGTTTGCAAGTATTGTTGTAGAATTTTAAACTAAATCGTGGGGGCAAGGGTTCAGTTGCATGGCAAATTAAGAAATCAAAGTTAAAGGAAAAGGTATGAGTGCAAGTTAGTGATGAGGCTGATTGTTACCAGAAAAGAAAAGGAAGGGACAGAATGTGTGAACATCATATTACATTAAAGAATTGTGCAAGAGTAGGGAAATTTGATAATAGAACAAACTTAAAGACTTTGTACTTAAATGCACTAAGCATTCAGAATAAAATTAGTGAGTTAGTGGTGCAAATAGAGACAAATAGGTATGATTTGGTGGTGATTACTGAGACATGGTTACAAGGAGACCAGGTTTAGGAATTGAATATCCAAGGGTAACCAGTGTTTCGGAAAGATAAGCAGAAAGGAAAAGGAAGTGTTGGAGCTTTGTTAGTAAAGGGAGGGATCAGTGCTGCAGTGAGAAATGGTACAGGCATTGAAAATCAAAATGTGAATTAGTCTGGGTAGAAATGAGAAATAACAAGGGCAAGTTGAAGTAATCTACAGGTTCCCAAACAGCAGTTCTGCAGTATAAACCAGAAGATACTGGAGGCTTGTAAGAAAGGCATGGGAATAATCATAGGTGAAGCTAATATGCACATAGACTGGAGTATCAAATTGATAAGGGTAGACTTGAGGGAGAGTTCATTTAATGTATTAGAAATTCTTTCTTGGAACCATCCAAGGAGCAGGCTATTCTGGGCTTTGAATTGTGTAATGAGGAGGGATTGATTAATGATCTCATAGTTAAAGATCATTTAGGGAAGAGTGATCATAGCGTGCTAGAATTCCAAATTCAGTTTGAAGGTGAGAAATTGGAGCCCCACAGTAGCGTTCTAAAGTTAAACAAAGGTAATTATATAGGCATGAGGATAGAGTTAGCCCTGGTGGATTGGGCAGGAGGACTAAAAGGTGAGACAGCTGATGAACAATGGCAGATGTTTAAGGAGATAGTCAATTCCAACTAAAATATATTCCGAAGAGGAAAAAAGATTTGGGAAAAGCATCTATGGCTAAGCAAGGAAGTTAAAGATAATGTAAAGACAAAAATTAAGGCATACCATACTGCAAAGGCTGGTGGCAGGCTAGAAAATTGGAAAAGTTTTAAAGATCAACAAAGGCTATTTAAAAAAAAGAAAAAAGGTAAGTTATGGAAGAAAATTAGCACAAAATATTTAAAAACACAAAAGTATATAAAAAAGAAGAGAATTGCTAAAGTGAATGTTGGCCCCTTGGAGGATGAGACGGGGGTGTTAATAACATGAACAAGAAATGGCAGCATGCTAAATTAATATTTTGCGTCAGTTTTCATGGTGGAAGACATTAGTACCGTCTGGATAGTAACTGGTAATGTAGAGGGTATAGAAAGAGAGGAACTTAGAACAATCATCATCACTAAGGAAAAAGTATTGAGCAAACTATTGAGATTGAAAGCAGACAGATCTCCAGGGCCTGATGGACAATGTCTTGGTGTCTTAATGGAAGTGGCAGAGGAGATAGTGGATCCATTGGTTATAATACTCCAAAATTCTCTGGATGTGGGAAAGGTCCCAGTGGATTGGAAAAATGCTAATATTTTCTTATGCAAAAAAGGAGGGAAGCAGAAAGTTGAAAACTATAGACCAGATAGTTTAGCATCTGTCATTGGAAAATTGTTAGAATCTATTATTAAGCAAGTAATAATAGGATGTTTGGAAAGTCAAAATGCAATTGCTCAGAGTCAGCATGGATATGTGAAGGGAAAATCATGTTTGACTAATTTGCTGGAGTTGTTTGAAGATGCAACGTGCAAAGTGGATAATAGGGATCCTATAGACGTATGTCTAGATTTCTAGAATGTGTTTGATAACGTGCTGCACGAAAGGTTAACACACAAACAAAGATTACATGACGTTCGCAGTAATTTATTAGCTTGGTTAGACTAGTTAACCAACAGAAAGCAAAGAGTCGGGATAAATGGATTTTTTCTGGTTGGCAAGGGGTGCCACAGGGTTCAGTCCTCAGACCTGAAACTATTTATAATCTATGTTAATGACTTGGATGCAGGAATAGAAGATACTGTAGCCAAATTTGCAGGTTACACTAAAATGGTGGGATAGTAAATTGCAATGAGGAAATAAGAAATTTACACGTTCATAGAAATGCTTATAGAAATATGGATAGGTTAGATGAATGAGCCAAAATTTGGCAGGTGGAGTTTAATGTGGATGAGTGTGAAGTTATCCATTTTGGTCAGAAAAAAGAAAGGCAACGTATTATCCAAATTGAGAGAAACCTCATAGTGCTTTGGTGCAGAGAGATCTCACTTGTGCATGAATTGCAAAGAAGTGGTATGCAGATACAGCAGCTTATAACAAAGGCAAATTGAATTTTAGTATTTGTTGCTCAAGGAATAGAGTGGAAAAGTAGGGACATGTTGCTGCAACTGTACAAGGCATTAGTGAGACTGCGCCTGGAGTATTGTGTACAGCTTTGGTCCTCTTACTAAAGAAGGAATATAGTTGCATTGGAGGCAGTTCGAAGGAGGTCACTAGATTGGTTCCAGAAATGAGGGGTTTGTCTTATGAAGAGAGATTGAGCAATTCTGGCATATGCTGTTCAGAATTTGGACCAATGAGAGGAGATCTTATTGAGGTATGTAAGATGATGGAGGGTTTTGACAGGATGGACGTAGCGGGGATGTTTCCACTTGGGCAAGCAAGAACAGAGGTTATAGCACTAGGATAAGGTGTAGCAGATTTAAAACAGGTATGAGGAGAAATTACTTTTCTCAAAGGGCCATGAACCTGTGAAATTCACTACCCCAGAGTGTGGTGGATGCTGGGACTTTGAGTAAATTTGAGAAGATAGACAGATTTTTAATTAATAACGGGTTGAGGAGTTATGGAGAATGGGCAGGAAAATGGAGTTGAGATTGAGTTGACATCAGCCATGATCCTGTTGAATGGCAGAACAGGCTCAAGTGGTTAAAGTGTCTACTCCTGCTCCGAGTTCTTGCGTTGTGTTGAACTGGCTGCTCAAGTTAATATCTAATTGAGGCTTGCTTCAAAATTAAGTCCTGGAAATTCACACCCTCATTTTTCTCTATTCCTTTCACTTACACCACTTCTGTTTGAAGAATGAATACATTTTGAGGAATGTTTAAGATTTTATCTTTAATATGTTTTCCCTCATTCTTTGAATACCGGTCAGACCTCAGATTCAAAGGTCCTGCTGCACAATCAACTCTCAGTGCTTTTCTGATCTGATTTACTTTAGTTCTTATTCTTTATGTATGCATTAATTTAGTCTTATTCTTTATATATGCATTTATTTAGTCATCAACTATTTGATAAATTTAGTTTCTCTTCTGTTGATTCAATTTTTTTAGAGAAGTTGAATCTTAAATTAGGAGGCGGATCACTATGACTTCTGAATAGTTTAAAAAATGGCCATGTGTAAGGGGGTTCCCCTTTCCTTTTCCCAGTCAAGGCTGACTCATTATTTTTTATAAGGAGGCTGAACTGCATTTAAAGAAAACCATAACAAAGGTAGCAAATCTAAAGTGTTCATATTCTGATGTATGAATAAAATGGTCTGGTGCATCATTTGTATACGAATGATGTCTTGTATTTAGTATCATTCCTCTGTACTGAATTCAAGTCTATGTGTACTTCAGTATGTTCTTTGGATATGTTACTGTGAGAGGACCAAGTCCTTGGCATCCGTCATTGTTGCAGTGACTGTAAGCTGCTTGGAGTTCCAACAGGAAAAATACAACATTACCTTTTCCTCCAGTTTCCTCTTCTCCAATGAGGAAGCAGCTGTCCTTGCTCAAGAATTGCACCACAATGTTTTAGCTGTGATGAAATATTTATTGGCGTGGAGTGTGTATAGAGTGCTGTTCAGAACTCTTTATAAATTCACCAATTAAGAATTTTGATTTTACTTTTGCTGTTACATCCTCATAGAAATATAGAATGATACTGCACAGAAGAAGGTTGCTCAGCCCATTTGTACCTGTGATGATAGAGCTATCTAGTCAGTCCCACTCCTTTCTTTGTTTTTTCCACACAGATCTGTAATTCCTTTTGCTTCAAATGCATATCCAATTCCATTTTGAAGGTTACTATTGAATGGCTTCTGCTACCCTTTAAGGCAATGCATTCTAGATCACAACAACTTGTTACATAAAATGTTTTCTCTTGTTTGTTCTGGTTCTTTGACTAATCGTCTCGAATCAGTGTCCTCTGGTTATCAACCCTCCATCCATGAGAAATTGTTTATCCTTATGTACAGTATGAAAGCAGTTCATGACTGAGCACCTCAATCATTTATTTTTAACCTCAATTCTGAGAACAATACTGCAGCTTCTCCAGAGTTTCCACATGACTGAAGTTTCTCATTCCTGGTAACTTTCTAATACATCTCTCCTGCATCTTATCTTCTCTTAAGGCCTTCACATCCTTCCTAATGAGTGGTGCACATAATTGAACACAACACTCCTGCTGATGTGTTCTCTATAAAAACACAATAATAATCTATACTTCAGTGCAATGCTCAGTGAGTTGCATGGTGTCACAAACCCAGCTGATATCTGCAAGGGTGTCCCATGGTCCATGGTGGCGTATTGTTTTGTCTACAGGAATGGTGTAAGGAGCCACATGCGGTGGTACACAGCGAGAACAGTAACCAGCCCAGTCATAGTGTAACACTTACTAAAGACTATTTATTCCAATAAAAACACAGGTTTACACAAACAGGACAATAATGATCTAAGATGGTTGTATACAAGAAAACAAATAAACACACCCACGCAGTTTAAGTAGGAATTAACCTTTTGATCCAAAGTACATTTACCAGATCTGAACTCCTTCAGGACATCCATCTATCTGAACAACATCCAATTCAATGGACCTGTAGGTAAAGGCCAGCTTGTAGTTACCACACCGTATATGATTGAGTAATTATTATGGAGAATGTCTCTTCTTGGTTCCACAGAGGTATGGATTTTACCTACCTCCATGAAGGTTTTCTGCACCCTTGTTTCAGATCTGTCAGTTGGTACTGGTTTACATGTTACTAGATGGAATCTGCTCCCTGCTTCCATGAAGAGGTTGTCAATTATTATCATTGTTTCACTTTGAAGATTCTTTCTGTATATTTGGTTGTCTGTCCCTTTGGCTTCTGTCAAAATGTGTCTTCCCTCAATGCTGCAATCTATGTGTTGCAAGAAGCAGGATGGTGTATTTATTTTCGTCTGTCTACAACTTTTAATCTCGTTATTGGGATTCACATCTGATGAAATATACTTTGAAATGCTGGCAGTTTTGAACCTGCATGCACATTCATGACACATGGTCAGAGGTGGGTTTCTCTGGATAAAATGGTAAATTTTTCCCATTGTCCCAGTTAACATTCCTCTTTGAGTATCACTGATTAATTATCAGCCTGTTGGTTTTTGTGGTGTCTTAATGTATGTAAAATGTCTACCACATTTTCAGTCTTTGAGCTTCAAAGAAATTTTTAAATATGTAAGAGTTAGGGATGTTTCTGAGGAGTGATAAGGCAGTAGATAGAATGTTTTTCCTTCATTTTAGTATTGGATTCAATGCTATTTTGCTTATTTCTTGAGTACTTGACAAATGCAATCTACTGTGTACTAAAAAGGTTGAATGCACTGCAACATTCCGCCTCACTTAGGAGGCAGGTTTTTTAAATCCTACAGTGCCAGAGACACCTGCTGAAAACTTCCATACCTGGCTTTATAAATGGAAAGCACCATTTTGAAAATATCACTGTTTGGCTGCAGTACTTGTTACACTTTAGGAGGTGCTGTGGTTGGTATTAACAATTGAAACTCCTTCATGTTCCCTTACTAATAGAGTATTTGCTTTGAGGGTCTTAAACTCCAAAACTGGATTGTCAGAATCGTAGTCTGAGGTTGCGATAATTTGCAGTAAGTCCTCACTTAAAGTTGTGTTTGAACTCCTGAAAATCACAACTTTAAATGAAGCAAGTGAATTTTGAGTTTCCATAGGAATCAATGCTACAGCCAATGTTAGGTTACTTTGGACATTTCTTACCTGGAAATGTACAAGTTGAAATACTGTACAATACATGTGCAGCATTGTGTATTTCTATCTGAAAGAACTTGAAAAACAAAATAAGCTGCTAACTATAAAAGAAATATTGTATAAACCGAAAGGAAGATTTTGTAGGGCTATGGGGAAAGAACAAGGGATTGGGACTAGTTGGATAGCTACTGTATTTCAAAACATCGGGCATGATTGGCTGAATGTCTTCCTTCGGTGTTGCATAAGTTGACTGTTCTCTGATTAGAAACCTTGTCCTCTGATCTTTTCTCTGAATAGAAAATCGTTACCAAATTTTCCTCTGTACGATTCAGAAATCTTGTCACCTCAGTGCTTTATTCTGCAATTCTTCCACTCATGCAGCTAAATGTATTTTAAAAAATATCTTTTGGTAACCTCTCAACTTTGAAATACCGCATCACATTTTCATGTCTCCTTTTATCTCAGCACATTGCGTTTAGTTGGCCCAGTGATTTTCTTCCCAAGCATTCCTTACCCTTTGAAGGACACATTTAATCCCTTTGTCATAGGTGGCTACTCAAGCCCTCCAGTCACCTTCAGATCGGTTTACGATATCCTCTGCCTGAATTTCCATACATTCATGGCAATAGGATTTCTTCTCATTTACGATAAACTGATCTGTGATGATGATGTGCAAATCTGACACCAATGCACAATTCTGAAGCTGATGTTAGAAATGATGAAAACATGAAAATGGCGATGCAAAATGGAAAACAGACCCTGAAGAATAAACTTTAAACCAAAATGGTATTGAGGGGATCACTTAAATTGAGGACTTCCTGTAGTGCAGTAATCAACTAAGTGATCACAGTACGATCCAACAATTTCTCCGCCAACTTAAGATTAAAAATTCTCTCCTTGGTGAATAGAGGAAAAGGAGGGATGAGGATTGGTTCCTAAATTTCTGCCTTGACTCCTATTGAGAAAGAAACCTTAGTGCCACCCCCAACCACTCAAAAAAGCATGAAAATCCAAATCTTGCATAGATGTCATGAATGATCAATTTATATTATCTATGATCAAAAGTTTTTTTTGTTATGTATTAGTCACAAGTAAGGCTTACATTAACACTGCAATGAAGTTATTGTGAAATTCCCCTCATCACCACACTCCGGTGTCTGTTCAGGTCAACGCACCTAACCAGCACATCTTTCAGAATGTGGGAAGAAACTGGAGCACCCGGAGGAAACGCACGTAGACAGGGGGAGAATGTGCAAACTCCACACAGACAGTGATCCAAGCTGTGAATCGAACCCAGGTCCCTTGTCATTCTGTAGCAGCAGTGCTAACCGCTGTGCTACCATGCCACCCCCATATAAATGTAAAAGTAAAGTTGTTCCTTGTTCTCAATTGATGTTCTTTTTTTAAACTAGCACTAAATATAAAAAAGGATAGTAAGAATTTTTATAAATATATAAAGAGGAGGAGGCTGGCTAGGGTGAATGTTGGACCCTTAGAGGATGAGAGGGGAGATTTAGTGGTGGGGGATGAGGAAATGGCTGAGACCTTAAATAAGTTTTTTGTCTCGGTCTTCATGGAGGAGGACACGAATAGTTTGCCAGGTATTAAAGATAGAAGGATAGTAGGAGTTGAGGGCCTGAATGCGATCACTGTCACTAGAGAGGTAGTGCTTGATCGACTAGCAGGACTGATGGTGGACAAGTCCCCAGGACCGGATGGAATGCATCCCAGGGTTCTGAAGGAAATGGCAGAGGTGATAGTAGATGCCTTAGTGATTATTTTCCAAACCTCGCTGGATTCCGGGGAAGTGCCGGAAGATTGGAAAACGGCTAATGTTATGCCGCTGTTTAAAAAGGGTAGCAGACAAAAGGTAGGGAATTATAGGCCGGTTAGTTTAATGTCTGTTGTAGGAAAAATACTTGAATCCGTCATCAAACAAGAAATAGCGAGGCACCTTGAGAAGAATTGTTTGATAGAGCAGACACAGCACGGATTCGTTAAGGGGAAGTCGTGTCTGACAAATTTATTGGAATTCTATGAGGATGTGACTAGTGCGGTAGACAGAGGGGAACTGGTGGATGTGGTGTTTCTCGATTTTCAGAAGGCATTTGATAAGGCGCCGCACAAGAGGTTGCTTCAGAACATTAGGGGGCATGGAGTTGGTGGGAAGGTGTTAGCGTGGATAGAGGATTGGTTGTCTAATAGGAGGCAGAGAGTTGGTATCAATGGGTGCTATTCTGATTGGCGATTGGTGACTAGTGTAGTGCCCCAGGAATCAGTGCTGGGGCCTCAACTATTTACCATTTATATAGATGATCTGGAGGAGGGGGCTGAGTGTAGGGTGTCGAAATTTGCTGATGACACAAAGATAAGTGAAAAAGCAAATTGTGCAGAGGGTGTGGAAAGTCTGCAGAGGGATCTAGATAGGCTGAGCGAGTGGGCGAGGACGTGGCAGATGGAGTACAATGTTAGCAAGTATGAGGTTATCCACTTTGGCAGGAATAATAATAGTAGGAGGGATTACTATTTAAAGGGCGAAAAGCTGCAGCATGCTACGGTGCAGAGGGACCTGGGGGTCCTTGTGCATGAGTCGCAAAAACCCAGCCTGCAGGTGCAGCAGGTGATCAGGAAGGCGAATGGGATGCTGGCCTTTATAGCGAGGGGGATAGAATATAAAAGCAGGGAGGTCTTGCTGCAACTGTACAGGGCTCTGGTGAAGCCACAGCTGGAGTACTGTGTGCAGTTTTGGTCGCCGCACTTGCGCAAGGATATATTGGCCTTGGAGGGAGTGCAGAGGAGGTTCACTGGGCTGATACTGGAGATGAGGGGGTTGGACTATGAAGAGAGGCTGAATAGACAGGGTTTGTACTCGTTGGAGTTTAGAAGGATGAGGGGGGATCTCATAGAGACATATAAGTTAATGAAGGGGATGGATAGGGTAGAGGTTGAGAGGTTCTTCCCGCTCAGAAAGGACAGCGGGACTAGAGGGCACAGCCTCAAGATAAGGGGGGTGCAGTTTAGAACGGAGTTGAGGAGGAACTTCTTCACTCGAAGGGTGGTGAATCTCTGGAATTCTCTGCCTGTTGATGTGGTGGAGGCTACCTCGCTAAATATATTTAAGACACGGGTAGATAGGTTTTTGGTAGGCAAGGGAATTAAGGGTTATGGGGAGAAAGCGGGAAAGTGGAACTGAGCCACTTCAGATCAGCCGTGATCTTGTTGAATGGCGGGGCAGGCTCGAAGGGCTAGATGGCCTACTCCTGCTCCTATTTCTTATGTTCTTATGTTCTTAAAGAGCAGCAATATTGAGATCCACTCAAAGAATCTTTGGACAGTACTTTGTAAATATATTTGGGGCGATTCTCCCATCCCGCTGCTCTAATTTTTTTAGTGCAGTGGGCCAGGAGATTTAAGCTGCACCCGGTGCGCGGATTCCATGCTGGACGTCCCATCCTGATAACATCTTTCAATGACAGATTTCTGGTGGCATCAGCTCTGCATTGGAAATAGATGCGGAGCTGCATTATACATGCAAACGAGCATGTAAATCTGATTTAAATATAATTAATTGACCCGGGACTGAAACCTCCTGGCCCACTAGCCTCTTCCCCACTTTTTCGTTGTATCTTTTAAAACAAAGTACCATCATGTGGAGAATTCTAGGGTAACTACCCATCCTTCCTTCATAGAATACAGCAGCTGAATCATGAACATGAACGAGAATTGTCAGCATTAACTGGAAAAGTAAACCGTTCTCGCAGCTTTGCCACAAATTTCCAGAATCAGGTGGAGGCTATACAGTAAGTGTAGACTTTTTCCATCATGCATTATTGTCATTGTTTAGATGACTCTTTGAAGAGTTGAAAAACCATACAAGTCCCTTGATGCTTGTTACTTGGGATAAATTTAGAACTTGGTTATCGGGCATCAAATTTCAGATACATGTGCTAACAAGGAGGCGAAATTTAATCGACCAGCTTTTCACAAAACGTGTTAAATGAAGCCCGTCCTGTCAGTTACAGATCATTAATACATTTTAAGCAAGTGAAAGAGCGAGAGTTTAGAAAGAACGAAGGGTCATGAATGAAGCCAATCTGTCATGCAAACCAGCCTCCCATCCATTGACTCCGTCTACACATCCGCTGCCTTAAAAATGCAGCCAGCATAATCAAGGACCTCACACATTCTGGACATTCTCTCTTTTACCACCTTCCGTTGGGAAAAATATACAGAAATCCGAGGTCACATACCAACCAACTCAAGAACAGTTTCTTCCATGCTGCCGTCAGACTTTTGAATGGACCTTCCTCATATTAATTTGATCTTTCTCTACTTCCTAGCTGTGACTGTAACATTCCATTCTGCACCCTCGCATTTCCTTCTCTATGAATGGTATGCTTTGTATAACGCACGAGAAGCAATACTTTTCACTTTGTACTAATACATGTGACAAAAATAAATCAAATCAAATAATTTCAGTGCAGAAATGGCACTTAGGAGGAAATGTGATTTTACTCGGCATTCCCAATCCCACACCACTTCCATCTGGCATTTTTGTGGGTTGGGAATGTTGGTGTGCAAAACACTCACCCAACCTGACAAGGCTGAAATAGAGGGCAAAGATCTCATTACCTATTGCATAGTATTTTCATCAGCCAGTATGAGGATTTGTAAGCCCAGTAAAACACAGCAGGTTTGATGGTTTTTGAAAAAATGGAGAGCCTGTTGGGTCTGGAATATTCTGAGACACAAGTGTGAAATGTTTTTGCACCTCCAGATGTCATTATTAGGCAATGTTCTATAATGTAGATTTATTTTTAATGCAGTGATTCATCATCAGGATCTGAACTTTAAAGGTAAGTAGACCCTTACATTGACCAGCCTTGTGTATTTGTTCACATGCATTACAGTGCTTTTGCAATGGAAAAAGACACCATAATGCGATGAAAAATATTTTAAAATATCCCATCAGCCTGTACAGTCATCTTTTCTACTGTGAGTTAAATGGCTGTTGCTGTTTCAAAGAAAAGACTGTTTTTAGACTTAAGCTGATTGATGTGTGTAATTTGAAATTAAAATGAGCACTTTTTTTCAGATTTGTTGGCACAAACTAATAGGATTACAAATATCAGGTTTTTGACACACAGCCGAATGTAATTTTTTTTCTCATTATTAATGATATGGAGACTTTTAATAGGTGGTGAGAGGTTAATTTCTTCCCCAAGGAATGTAAAATATTTCCCATTGATATGTGACTAAGGTCGGGGGTGGGGGGCCTGGATAAGATGTTTTGTTGGATAGTTGGTGCAGATTTGATGGGCCGAATGGTGTCCTTCTGCACTGTAGAGATTCTGTGATGTTACATCGGCTTTCCATAGCCAAATAGCTACACCATGAGACTATTCTCGGGAGGCACACATCTTAACAGATTATACATATTTATTGAACTATGATAAAGCACTGAAGAAGCACGGCTGTCCTTAAACTTCAAACATGATATCAAAATTTGGAGAAAAAATTGATCCTTCAACCTTGGAAATGTTGCAAAGAAGACAGTGAGAACCCAGGCACATACAAACATTCAAACCTGCAAAGTGCTGCTGAAACAGACAAATACATACCAAAGGCTGCAAAAAAAGTATTGAGTGAGTAAGTAACATGGCTGGAGTAAATTTTTCTCTCCTTTCTCCTGAAGAAATGAAAGGAGATATGTGGCAAAATTGACAGTTTTTCTGCTTGCAATAACAAAACCATGAGATTGCAATCAATTTAATTAACAGTCCGGAACCAGTAAGAGTAACTACATGCCTCACATTTCTGGGGTGGGACTGCTTCAAATTGTGTACCATCCTAAATGTAATCAATGAGCAAAGAAAATAGATGGCAGCCATGTTGAACATCTTGAATGAATGCTTTAAACCTCGAGTGAATGTTATGTATGAATGCTATATTCTTCAATAGAGATAAGTAAAATGAAAACCATAGATGAGTATGTGATTGCAGTCATACAACTTGCAGAATCATGTGAATTTGGACAGCTAAAAAATAACTACATGTGTAGGACCTCTCAATGAGAGCAAGTCCACTGAAAGATGAGAAACTGATGCTAAAGAAACTGATAGACGTTCAAAATGCAGAAGTTTTTAAATGTCAGTTGGAGCACCTATATGACAGAACAGACCAGGAGATGCATTATGCTGAGAGCCATTCCAGGCGTAAAGAGCAGAGCCATCGCAGAGAAAGGTTGCAAATATTGCAGAAGATGTTATACAAAAGAGAAGGCAAATTACCCTGTGTGAAGAAAGCAGTGTTTTAGCTGCCAAGATAGTCCAGGGTCACTGGTCTTCTCCATCTCAAACTTCAAAGGCATCCCCAGCCATTTTCGGGTAAGTTCCGACTTCTGAATGCCATGATGTTTGTGACGTGTTCTGGAGTGGCATATTTTCCTGCTGGTGTAATGACAAATCATGTGTTGGGGGAAGATTCCTGTCGAGCCTTTGTTTGCATTCATTGGTGGGATGCAAATTGGCCTTCAGTGAGATTCCCGATCTGCTGTGGCAGGCACCATCAGAAAAGTCTGCTGTAAGTGCATGAAACCGATTTTTAGGCATGCCACCAAATTCTTCTTCCACCACACACACACCCGCCCCCCCGCATGTGAAATGCATGTGCAGAGACTGATTGGGAGAGCAAAAATTGTGAATGCACTTTCCCAGTTTGATCTGCAACTCTGACCGCTTTACATTGATTTTCTGAATGAGATCATTTATGTAAATTAGAACAGTAGTTGTCTCAACATCCAGGCCAGATAGTACATAAAACTTAAAACCCATCTAATGAGCAGTTCAATTGCTTTTATATCCATTTCCCAGGCTTAACCTTTTGATTTTGATTTGGTTTGATTTATTATTGTCACATGTATTAACATACAATGAAAAGAATTGCATCTTGCACGTTATACAGACAAAGCATACTGTTCATAGAGAAGGAAACGATAAAGTTCAGAATGTAGTGTTACAGTTATAGCTCGGATGTAGAGAAAGATCAACTTAATGCAAGGTAGGTCCATTGAAAAGTCTGATAGCAGCAGGGAAAAAGCTGTTCTTGAATCGGTTGGTATATGACCTCAGACTTTTGTATCTTTTTCTCAATGGAAAAAGGTGGAAGTGAGTATGCCAGGGGTGCGTGGGGTCCTTGATTATGGCTGCTTTGCCGAAGCTGTGGGAAGTGTAGACAGAATCAGTGGATGGGAGGCTGGTTTGCATGATAGACTGGGCTACGTTCACAACGTTTTGTAGTTTCTTGCACTCTTGGGCAGAGCCGTAGCCTTACCAAACTGTGATACAACCAGAAAGAATGCTTTCTATGGTGCATCTGTTAAAGTTGGTGAAAGTTATAGCTGACATGCCAAATTTCCTTAGCCTTCTGAGAAAATAGAAGCATTGGTGGGCTTTCTTAATGAATAATCTTTTGTGTGGAAAATCCCTCTAAAGCCAAATTACATCACGCCCATAAAGTTTCCTGCAATCCAGTTAAATAGTCATTAAAGGGGTTGAGGGGTTAGTCAATCAGTTTCATAACCTTAGAATTCATGCTGACTGTTTTGCAGTTTATTATTTCAGAGGTGATTTTTAAGCTTATTCCTAATAGTTGAATCCAATATTTTATGTGGAATGGAAGTAAAACTAATTAAATTTGTAGCTTTCTGTGTTTGCTTTCTGATCGCTTTTGAATATGTGTATCATATTAGCTTGTTTACAATTGACTGGAAGCTCCCCAGTGTCCATTGGTGCCTAGTGAATATGATTGTTAATGTCTCAGAAATCTGCTTCCTACACTCAGCACTCTAGGATAAAAACTGTCTATTGCTGAGACTTTATTTGTTTTGAATATAAATAGCTTGCTTTAGACGCTCCACCTCGTATATACTGAAATCTGTCATTTTCCTTAAGAACATAAGAAATAAGAGCAGGAGTAGAACATTTGGCCTCTCGAGCCCGCTCCGCTGTTCAGTAAGATCACGCCTGATTTGATTGATGAGTTAAGTCCGCTTTTCTTTTGATCCCTTATAAATGTGATTCTACCGTAGATCAAAAATCTAATTCAGCCTTGAATATCTTCAAAGACCAAACCTTCACTGCTCTCTGGCGTAAAAGATTCCAAAGACTAATGACCGTCTGAGGGAGAAAATTCTTCCTTATCAGTCTCCATTCAGAGACTCCATATTTTGAAATCATATTCGGAAAACATTGGGAGGAATTTAATGACCTGCCCCTCCTGGTTAAGTTTTGAGGCAAGGGGACCATGTAATTGTGGGGTGCAGAACCTGCCACCTTCCTGTTTTCTTCCAATTAATTCTGGAGTGGGAAGGTTTGCAGATAATCTTTCCACCTGGATGCTGGTTGAGGCCATTAAATGAGAAATCCATAATACCCGATCAATGGTAGGTGGGGAGAAGTGAAGCTCTAGGAGTAGAGTTTCCCCCACATTGGCGATGTTTGTAATTAAATGTTTCCATTGGAGCTGGGAGTTCAGGTAGATGGGTTCCCATTTTCAATTAGGAGCTGAGGTATCGGACATCCAGGGATACAAATCCAGGTGGGCACAAATGCCACCAGCTTTGGTGGCAGATGTTGGGCTGTCCACTCTCCTCATTAAATTCCATTCATCCTCTTAGCATCTTGTCTGTCAAACTAGCTAAGAATTGTCTCCGTTTCAATAAGATCGCTTCTCATTCTTCTAACCTACAGTGAGTTCAGGCCAATCTGTTCAATATTTTCTCATAAAACAAACTCTTCATCCCAGGTTAATTGCCTCCAATGCAAGTTTTTCCCTCCTTACGAAAGGAGACTCGGGACTGGATTTAACTTTTCTGACAGGTGGAAGGAGGCGAAGTGGGAACTTATGGTCTACTGCTCCCGCCCCCACTACCTCAGCATGACAAACCAAGCCAGATGGCCAGTTTACAACCACCTGGCAGGAGGATGAGCCATTTGCATTGGGAAGGGGCTCCATGCCCAATTGGGCATCTAGGCTAGGATGTCAGGTGGGATAGGGGTATCGCTGTGAATTGGAAGCCAGTCATAGCTACCAGTTCAAAAACTCTCATTTGTCACGGCAGCCTAAACCAGTGAGTAAATACATTCTAATAACATCCAAAGTCTGCCACCTTTTCCAGCACATTTTGTTGCTACATGCAACTATGATCCCATTTACAGATTCTTTTATCCATCTTTGAGCCACTTCATCATACTTGGTGTAGATCACTTCAAAATGGCTTCTGGTCGGACTACTAAACATAGAGTCAGCATGAAAAATTGCAGTTAAGTCATTTACAAGCTCAGTCAGTAGTTAATTGTTATTTCAAAATGCTAGATAGGCTTCCAAGTTTGATGCTCACTTGCCTTCCATAATATCAAAGGCTGGCATAATAACACAACATTGCCAATGTCATTATATTCTATGTAAGAGGGGAAGGAAGGGGCAGGGTAGAAGAGGAGATGGCTATAGAATCTAACCCCAAAACCTTGCACAGTATTCTTTAATTTGATCTCATCGTAGAATCATATAATCCCTACAATGCAGAAGGAGGCCATTTGGCCATTCAAGTTTGCACTGATTCTCAGACAAAGCACCTTACCCAGGCCCTATCTTTGTAATTCCCCCACATTTTTCCCCACTAATTCCTGTAACTTAATATACCTTGAGAATTAAGGGACAATTTAGCATGGCCAGTTCATCTAACTTGTACATCTTTGGACTGTGGAAAGAAACCAGAGCACCTGGAGGAAACCCACGTAGACATGGAGAGAACGTGGAAACTCCACATGGACAATCATCCAAGGCTGGAATTGAACCCAGGCCCCTAGTGCTGTGAGGTAGCAGTGCTAACCACTGTGCCACCGTGCTACCCAGTTGCAGCAAGACCTCCTAGTTTTATATCCCATCCCCCTTGCAATAAAGACCAACAGTCCATTTACCTTTCTAATTATTTACTATACTTTCATGCTAACTTTTTGTGTTTCTTGTAGTAAGACTGCCAGGTTCCTCTGTACCTTAGCATTCTGCAGTCTCTCTCCATTTAAATCATATTCAGCTTTCTATTCTTCCCTCCAAAGTGGACAACCTCACATTTTCTCACATTATGCTCAGTTTACCAATGTTTTGTCATTCATGTGTCTTAACCTTTTGCATATATCCTTTTGCATACTCTGTTTCCTCCTCACAACTTGCTTTTCTACCTATCCTCATATTGTCAGAAAATCTGGCTGCAGTATACTTGGCCTCTTCATTCAAGTCATTAATTGTAGGTATAACTAGTAACAACCCACTGGTTATGATTTGCTAACCAGAAAATTTCCTATTTGTTTTAATTCTGGTTCCTGTTGGCTAGCCAATCCTTTATCCGTGGAAACACATCATCACCAACACTATGAGATCTTATCCCTTGTAGTAACCTTTTATGCTGCAACTTATTGAATACCTTCTGCAATCCAAATACAGTACATCCACTCATTCCCCTTTATCTTGTTGCATCTTGTATTTGCTACATCTATAAAGAACTCTAATGAATATATCAAGCACAATTGTCAAGCACCATGTTGACTGTGCCTGACTATTTTAGGATATTTTAAATGTCTGTTGGCTACTTAACCATGAATTCCAAGATTATCGCCATGACAGATGTGAAGGTAACTGGCCTGCTTTCTGTCTCCCTTCTTTCTTGAATAGAACTGTCACACTTAAGGCTTTCCAATCGGCTTGTACCTTTCCAAAATCCGGGGAATCAATGCATCTACTATCTCTTGCAGCCACTTCTTTTAAGCACTTAGAATGCAGACCATCAGGGGACTTGTTAACCTTTAGTTCCATTAATTTGTTCAATACTTTTTTCCCTCATGATAGGGAATGATTAAAGTTCCTCCCTTGCTTTTACTTGACACATCTTTTTGGAATGGCATGTTACTCATGTCTTCTCATGTTATCGTTCAGATTTTTCTTTTACAATTTTAACATTTTCTGTTACAACCCCTTTTGCAGCAGTCATGGTTTTTATCTCTTTAACTGACCTTTTACTGATCTGGTACCTAAATTATCTTTTACTATTGTTTTTAGCCTCAGCGGCTATGCCTTTCTCCAGGTTTCTCTTTGCTCCACTGATTATAATTCCAACAGTGCTCTGTGTTTTCTCATTGTCATCCCAGTGAACAGTTTCCCTTCTCTCTGTGAAATGTTTGCATCCTTATTTTTCCTCTTTGTTTCTGTTTGAATGTGGTTGTTAATCCATTTAGGATCATGCTTATTTAGTTGAGCTTTGTTGGTTTTGTACATGTTTCTAATTGGAGTATTTGATATTCTTTTAATATAGAGGAATATGTTGCAGGTATCCAATATTTCAAGGTTTTAAATATTAAAATATTAAATTCTCCCATCTTATATGTTTTATTTGTGTTGTTGTTTGTAATTTAATCGTATTCATGGTTATTGGAGCATAAATTTAAATTCTCAACTTTTTTTTCTGCTGTTATGTATAGAAAAGTATTAAGTCAGTATTTTTCTTGCTTCCAGAGAGCAGGCAAGGAATCAGAGCACAATGTACTCACGACAGCTTACAGAACTGGAGTCCACAGTCTGTCATCTGCGAACTGAACTACGGGAAGCAAAAAGGATGTATGAGGACAAGGTCTGGTCTGCAACTATAATTACACAATAATTTATTTCAGTTGTTTGATGTCAGCAGCATTCCCTTTGCTTGCCACCTTGTTAAAAATATGAGAGCTGCACCTTGCAAAAGAGTTGGTTGAACAATTCATATAATTTTTCATTCTGGTAGCAACATCTGCAAATGTCACACTCCCTGCTAACCAAATATACTGGGAAAGGATTAGCGCCACTGGCTGCCTAGGTAATCCACAAGTCCACCATAACCATACTAATTTTCTGGGTTTATCACATAATGCATTATAAACAATATAATGTGTGTACTTTAAATATAGTGCATCATAACAGAAACTATACAACAGTTGCCAACAAAGCAAATTAAAATGAACTTTAGCTGTGGCACAACAACATGAGATTTTATTGCCTGTATACAAATAGGGAGGTCAGGGTGTGTTGCAGCACGGGTTAACACTGTTGCTTCACAGCACCTGGGACCCAGGATCAATGCCCAGCTTGGGTCACTGTGTGGAGTCTGCACATTTGCCCCATGTCTGCGTGGGTTTCTGCCGGGTGCTCTGGTTTCCTCCCACATTCTGAAAGATGTGCTGGTTAGCTGCATTGACCCGAACAGACATTGGACTGTGGCGACTAGGGGAATTTCATAGTAACTTCATTGCAGTGTTAATGTAAGCCTACTTGTGACTAATAAATAAACTTTACTTTTACTTTAGCATTTCCCATGGAAATTGCAGTGTTAAAATCAATACCTACATGTGTCCATGTTGCCAGTAATATACCACCAAATGGCATTATAATGAGAATTCTCCAGTAGCATTAATGCCAGCAACAATCCATCACAAGTCTCGATCTGTAATCAGATTGCAATCTCAGTGAGATTTTGTGAGTGCTGTCTTCTTAGACTGTCCATAATATTTTGGCTTTGTGCAAAGAGTTTCTAAACAGTGTGGGTAGTTCATGTGGTAGATAATGTGACTCTTAATTCAAAGGTCATGATCTTGAATTCCACATTGGAAAACTGTTTTTCTCCTTAAATGTCAAAATAAAACAAAATACTGTTTTATTGATTTTTATCAAAAAGTTAAAAGTTGAAGTTTATTTATTAAGGCTTACATTAACACTGCAATGATGTTACTCTGAAAAGTGTCTCTAAACTAAATATCACAGTCAATTCTCCACATTGGAAGTTGAGAATCTCATTTACTGTAATTTACTGATTATACATCTTTATCATTTACTTAATTATTAGAAGTGTGTTTTATAGAGGGAGCAGTTGATACATGGATAAGTGAACTAGATACAAGAACTTGGTAAGGACTATACAGACCTAAAAATGGGGAACTTGAACTTTATTGTTAGTTTTTGTGAAGCATCCAATTAGCATTTAAGCCTAGACTGCAAGTGCAAGAAGTGCTCCCCCTAGTGTTGTGACCTTGTTTAAACTTGAGCTTCATTGTACTTTTGTGCTGTTTCATCAGATAGAGAATTTGGAGAAGGAAGTGGAGCGATCTCAATGTGAGATGTATAATTGCAAGAGAGAGAGAGATGAATACAGGCAACAGGTTGAAAACACAAATGGCCGAATCCAACTGTTAATGGTAAGTTTAGCTGCTATTTAATTTTTAAACTGAAATCATTTACTTTTAATATATCAAGAAGGATAGAATTTTTTTTGTGTTTAATTACAATTGTTTGACACTTATAACTGGTTTCACAGACTTTCAGTTACATACAAATGTACTAATTAGGCCATTCAGCTCCTGGAAATCTGCTACACCATTTGATAAGATCATGGCTGAGCTGATTGTGATTTTAACTCAATTTTCCTGTCTACCCCATACTCATTGCCTCCCTTGTCAATCAAGAATCTAGCTCATTTGGGCTTAAAATATTCAATAACTCGGCTTATACAGCTCTATGCGGAAGAGAATTCCATGCATTAATGACACTGAGTTCTGCTCAACTCAGTCTTCAGTGGAAGACCTGTTATTTTTAAACTTTGTGCCCTAGATCTCATTTCTCTCTAAAGGGAAATGTCCTCTCAGCATTCATACTGTCACCTCCCCTCAGGACCTTATACGTTTCAATAAAATCACCTCTCATTCTTCAAAACTCTAATGGATACAGACCCAATCTTTCCAACATTTCCTCGCAAGTTAACTCCTTCATGTTCAAAATCATGAGGGGGCTGGACAGAGTAGATAGGAAGAAACTTTTCCAGCTGGTAAAAAGGTCATGAACAGTTGGGCACAGGTTTAAAGTGAATAGCAAGAGAAGCAAATGTGATGTGAGAAAAAAACTTTTTCACATGACAAGTGGCTTGGATCTGGAATGCAATAGCTGGGAGTGTGGTGAAGGCAGGTTCAATTGAGGCATTCAAGAGGGCACTAATGATTACTTGAACAGAAACAATATGCAGGTGTATGAATGAAGGCGCGGGAATGGCACCAAGTCACCTTGCAGACACAATGGGCCAAATGGCCTCCTTCCGTAACAATTCTGTGATCCATCCCAGGAGTCAGTCAAGTGAATCTTCTCTGAACTGCTTCTAATGCAATAATATCCTTTCTTAAGTAAGATAGACCAAAGCAGTACACAGTACTCCAGATGTGATCTTGCCAGCATAATTGTAGCAAAACATATTTACTTGTTATGTTAATCTCCCTTGCAATAAATTACAACATTTCATTTGTCTTCCTAATGACATGCAATACCAGGACAGCAGTTTTTTGAGATTCATTTACCAGAGCATCCACATCTCTCTGTACCATCGAATTCTGCAATCTCACTCTATTTAAATAATATACAGCTTTTCTATTCTTCCTTGCAAAGTGGACAAGTTCACATTTTCCCACGTTATACTCCACTTTCTTAAAACCTATCTATGCCTCTTTTAAAATTATGTCATCTTCACATACTACCTATCTTTGTTGATAAATTTGCTGATGATACAAATGTCGATAGGAAGGTAAGCTGTGAAAAGGACAATAAGAGACTACAAAGGGATATAGATAGATCAAGTGAATGGGCAAAGCTCTTGGGTCAACTGGTGCAGTGAGCCAGGAAGATAATGTGCGAGGTTTTTGGGCTGGGCGTGTACTGGTCACGTGCTGAAAGCCATCTTTCCTGTTTTGTTAGCATGATCAGCTTCGCATCTCTTTAAGTATCAATATCATGATTAATATGTAATTAATACATCTGGCTTCCCGACTGTTTCCCCTCTCGTCAGTGAGAGTCATTCATGGTCCCCATCCAATGGTGACCAAATGTGATGGCCACGCTGGAGGGATTGAAGACCATTGAAACCTCCAAGTTGTTGGCGGCATGACTGGCAGTGCCCATCCAAGCACCCTGGCAGTACTGAACCACACCATAATAGGCAATGCCAAGGGGGTGGAGCTCTGACGGGGTGAAGCTCTGCAGATGCGGGTAGGCAAGGGGGGTGATTGACAAAAGATGGTGCTTGTAGAGGGATTGATCGGCAAAGGGGGGACATACAGTGGAGTGATTGGCAAAGTGGGGAATGTGCAAGAGGGGTGATCAACAAAGGGGGAAGTTTATGGGGGGGGGGGGGGTTGGTGATCATCAAAGAGGGGGCCACAAAGTGGTTTGTAATGGGGGACTCATCGACAGGGTACCGATGCCCTAATGCTAGTGACCTATGTTGCATGGGGATGGGGGGGGGGGCGGGGTGTCATACCGCCACCAGTGACAGGAGGGGAAGGTGATGGGGTATGAGTACTGTTAGAGAGAGATTAGGGCGTCAATGGCAGTCTGCAGCCAGCTTCTCCAGTGAGCTTCGGCTCCATTCATCTCTTCCCCTGCTGGCATGAAGCTTTTGACTGCCAAAAAAATTGACAGTGTGGGAAGATTGTGAAGGGTAGCTCGCTGAAAAAAGCAGAATGAAACACTCCATTTTTCAAACTTTTTTCGGAAGATGCCCCCCATCCCACCGCACCATCAGGAAATAGGGAATAGTGTGGGAAAATGTGAAATCATCCATCCTGGCAGGAAGAATAAATAAGGAGCGTATTATCTAAATGGTGAGATATCGCAGAGCATTGAGATGGAGGGATCTGGATGTCCTAGTGCATGAATTGCAAAAATGTTAGGATGCAGCTACAGCATGTAATTAGGTAGTTAACAAAATGCTATAGTTTATTGCAAGAGGAATTGAATACAAAAATATGCAGATAATGGGAGAGGAGAAATGAAGGAATTGCATCTGTGCATCTGCAACATGTTTGCAAGATCCTGCCCACTGTTGTACATTAAGCCCAGTATGCCTTTATTGCCTCTATTTCACAAAATCCCCAAAAGATATCCTAATCCGTTCTTTGCTGTGGGCAAAAGCATTTTTTTCAATTTCTATTAGGTATTATGCATTTTGACTTTCAGGCTGATTATTGTAAACTTGAAGAGGACCTCAAAGTGGCAAAAGAACAAAACCAGAAGCTGTGGGAACGTGGCACAAGTAGTAGCATCTCTGTTGAAAACTTGGAGCAGGAATTGGAATGTAAAAATCAGGAAATTCTGCGGCTGGATGGTGTAATAAACTCCCTGAAGGAGCAGTACCAGCATCAGTTACAATGTCAGGTTGGTCAGCAAGGTGGCTCTCAAACCTATTTAATTGTGGGTCCTCAGTTCAATTAGATTGGTGATCATGAACCCCCCGGTACCCCAATCCAACACGTTTAAATTATAATATTAAATAATTCTTGTATTTGGCACATTTTCTTAATATTAAATGTTTTTTAAAACTCCCCACTCTTAACCCAGGCCGAACTCATCTCTCTCTACTTAGAGATTGTCATTGCCAGCCTTTGTAGTTAGACCCACTTGTAGAAGTGGGTCTAACTACTGAAACATCCTGCTGCACACATTGTTCCTCAATGCCACTTCCGTTTGAGGTGAACTGCTCTGCTGCCCTTGTTCTTCTAGGCACTGAAGATTTTGTAAGATGCTATTGGGATAGCCTTTTGATGCAGTATTTGCCTTGCTGCCAGGCTGAGCCAATGGTGAAATTAATGATTAAGGTGGTAGAAGGGGTGCCGATCAAGCAGACTATTTTTTTCCTGGATGGTGTCAAGCTTAATGAGTGCTATTGAAGCTGCATTCATGCAGACAAGTAGGGGATATTCCATCATACTCCTGACTTGTCTTGTAGATGGTGAGTAGGCTTTGGGGAGTCAGGAAGTAGTTATTTGCTGTCGAATACCCAGCCCCTGATCTGCTCTTGTAGCCATGTTATTTTTGTGACTGTTCCAGTTAAGGTTTTGATCTATGACAAGTGCCAGAATGTTGATGATAGGAAGGGAATTAGCAATGGCAATGCTGTTGAATGTCGGGGAGAAATATAGAGATTCCGTCTACTTAGAGATATGATGTGGATATGCCAGCGTTGGACTGGGGTAAACACAGTAAAAGGTCTGACACCAGGTTTAAGTCCAACCAGAACTCTCCATTCACCTGACGAAGGGACAAACCCGAAAGCTAGTGAGTTTACTATCAAATAAATCGGTTGGACTTAAACCTGGTGTTGTCAGACTTTTTACTGTACTTAGAGATAGTCATTGCCTGACACTCGTGTGACATGAATCTCAATTCAAGTCCGAATGTTACCCAAGTCAATGTGCATGTATGTAGACATAGTTTGTATCATTATCTGATGGACGGAACTGAACTCTGCAATTATTAGTGTGTATCCATTCAGACTTTATAATAGATGGAAGATCATTGATGAGGTAGCTGTAGATAGTTGGGTCAAAATCATTTAAGCTTGTGTCACATAATTGAGGTAGAATTTCATGCAGCAGAATCAAGCTATGGCAGAGGATCAAGCCGCTTAAATATAATTCCTTTCCTGTGAAAGTGTTGTACTTTATTTCTTTAAATAAGAAGTCCTTGATCATACATGCCATAGGTTCAAATGAAGTACTTTCATTTGAAGCACTTTTTGTTATTTCTATTATTCCTAAGGGTTTTTTCTGGTGAAAACTCAGGTTGGAAAATATTCCCTCTAACCACAAGACATTCTTTAAGTGTGGGGATGTCAGTGTAAAATCTCAAAGTAGAAATACTGCAGAGAGTAGAACATGCAAAAGACCAATTCTCGATATGGAAGTCCAAACAGATTTTTGAATACCATTCCCAGTGGCCAGAGAGTAAAAAACAGTCTCTTTCATGCTGGAATACGTCCTCTCCAACTTAACCACTTAAGTCGGCAAAGACATAACATATTAGTAATGAGTAGTGCCAGAACATTTGCTTCAAAATTTCTAAGGACTTTTTTTTAATACGTTGAGAAACTAACTAAAAGATCATGATCCATACTGTAAAGTAAAATTCAATAGGGTTCTTTTAAAATAAACATTCTTTTAGACAGTTTTTAACATGTTTTTTCCTTGTTCAACCAATAAAGGCATCAATCGAGGAGCAAAGGAATGAAGACCAAGAGAATATCAAGACCCTAATCAAACAATATGAGAACTGTAAGGAACAGCTTTGTGAAACTGGTGAAGAGCTCAACCTGAAGAATCAGCAACTTGACAAAACAGAAATAACCATCTGTCACTTGAGGGAATCAATAAAAGAAAAGGAAAGATGTTTGGAAAATGAAGCCATGGAAAAAAGTAAACTGAAACAAGAAATTGAAGAGAAATGCCAAAAAATTCATCGGATGAAAATAGCAGAGGAGACCATTTGTGATCAGTTTGAAGAAGCTGTTACCCATTTGAAGAAAATGCAGAATGATAATGATGCAGTGAAAATGGAGCTGAATGAGAAAAATAAGATGCTTTCGACTTTGCGGCAGGAAATGGAAAGCATTTCTGAAATGACATCACAACAGAGTTGTGCATCTGAGGCATTGCAGCTTGAAAGAAAACAACTTCAAACTGAAGTGGATTGCCAAAACCAAAAGATTCAAGAATTAAAGGTCAGATAAGAATATACAACCAGAAATAGACCATTCGATCAACTTGTTTATGCACCACCCAAGTTTAATTCCACCTTTCTTTGTCTAAATTCATCAGCATAACCTTCTATTCCTTTTTCTCTCTCGTGTGTGTGTGTATGTATAACTTCCTCTTCAATGAATCAGTGCTATTCACTGTAACTATTCCATGTATTGACTTCCATATTTTAATCCCACTGCATGTAAAAAAGATGCTCCTCACTTTCCTATGAGATCTATTCTACCATTTACATTTATGCCACCTAGTTTTGGACCCTCTTCAACTGGAAATACTTTTTCTATTTCCGTCCTTTCTAATTATCTAGCATCGATCAAGTCACCCCTCAGTTTTTATTTGTCCAGATAGAAGACCCCCAGCTGTTCAATGTGTTCTGATAGGTATAACCTCCTTGTAAATCCTTTTGAATTTTCTTCCGTGTCTCTATGTTCTTTCTGTTGTACAGAGAGCAGAACTGTATGCAACATTTCCAAGTGTCGTGTAACCAAGGTTCTGTATACAATTAACATAACTTCTTATCTCCCTGGAAATTATCCTGTGCTTTTTAGTTTCTTTTAAAAAGGTCTTATTAAACTGTATGTCTGCCTTTCGTGAGTTGTGTATCTGTGTCATCTGATCCTTTTAATTCTGTACACTACTTAGACTCTAGAAGTGGATGGAAAAGTAAAATAAATTCTTACTTTTTTACCAAGTCTGGGATCAGATTTATCTCTGTGAATTATGTTGAAATATTTGCAAAATCAATACTGCGAATTAGTCCAGAAGTACACTAACAGCTAGGCCAGAATCAGTTAAGTGTGGGTGGTCTGATGGGGAGGGAAGATGAGGCCCAGGGCTGGTAAAGGGTCTTGTCAGAGCACCTTCAGAGGGCAGACATAGCAGCCCCAGTTTAGAAAGAGCACTCTTGAAGTACTTATCCCACCCAAGGACCACACTGGGTAACCAGCTGGGTTTTCCCACCATTCCAGAAATCCTGCTGCCAGGCTCAAAATTGATGGGGGTGGGAAGTGGCCTTTCAGTAAAATTGTGAACCAGTTGGGCACAGGGTGGTAATCTGAAAAGCACCCTGTGAAATTTTCTGAGCCTTGCTGCCGTCTGCAAACCCAACTGCAGGGAACCATAGAATTCTGCCCCAGATTATAGACCACCAAATAGGAGGAAGAAGATTGAGGCAAATTTCAAAAGGATACAAGAACTGTAGAATAGTGATAATGGAGTCTTAAATTATCTTAATATAGATTGAGATAGCGATGCTGTAAAAGACATAGAGGGACAGGAATTCCTTAAATGTATGTAAGAGTACAAGAAAACTTCCTTAATCAGTATCTTTCCAGCCCAACAATGAAGGAAGCAATCGTATATCTAGCTGTGGGGTCCTGGGATCTTGCAGAACTCTGTGCTACATGGTGATTTTGGGAGGGGACGGGGGGGGTGCAATTATTGCAAAAAAAGATTCTATGTCAAATTCACATAAAAACTGGAGTAAATCTCACTGTTTTTTCAGTATGAGTTTGAAAACGAATCTTCCACACTCTGCTCCGCAGAGTGCACTAGCATAAATCAGTCCAAACACCAGTGGGCTATTCCCACTGGAGAGGCCGGTAGCATAGCGCTGAGTGGGCCACTTCACATGCGCTGATCCGTCAATGGTCCCACACTGCCAGCCTCCCGATTGCTGGCCAGCTCAATTGCTGGCCAGCCCCACGACCCCTCATTGCTGCCCCTCCGATGAGCACCACGACATCCTCAAGTCTCCCAGCGCCAGATTTCCAGCACTGTCAGCTCAGTGTCAAAAAGTGGCATGGACCTGCATAAGTCATGCGGTTCAAATTTAAAAACAAGTTAAATCCCGTTAGCGAGCATGGGACTAAAGTCTCAGACCTGCATGTCTCTCCACCTGGAATCCCCCACCCCGCCAAGAGTGTCGATCACTGGCCCCCAAACATGCCCGGGCCAGCCTCGGCTTAGCCTTCTCACCCTCCATTCCCCTACTGCATACCGCCCCACCTCTCCCCTGCAGGCTGACACCCCCTCTGTCACTCAGCCCAAATGCAGAGTGGCAGTGGAAGCCCCAGCCCCATTGATTGCCCCACAGAGGCCCCATCCCCATGGCACTGCCCAATGTTGGTGGGCAGTGCCAAGACGCCCCTTGCATGTTGGCACTTTGCCCATGGGCAGTGCCAGAGGCCCAGGCTGGCACTCCCAAGGTGACAATGCCCAGGGAGCACCCCCCCCCTTAGACCCAACCTCGTGGGTATTGAGGAAGCAGGGGGTTTGCAGAAGGACTTGGACAGGTTAGGACAGTGGGCAAAGAAGTGGCCCCCCTTCATTCCAGCAGGATCGGGCAGCCAGCTCCCAGCAAGTGGGGCACTATATCAAATCCCGCTGGAGTGAACCACTCCTGGTGGGGCGGGGGATTCCAGGTGGAGAGACTTGCAGGTCTGAGACTTTAGTCCCGGGCTCACTAATGGGATTTAACTTGTTTTTAAATTGGCAACTGCATGACTTATGCAGGTCCATGCCACTTTCTGACACTGAGCTGACAGTGCTGGAAATCTGGCGCTGGGAGACTTGTGGATGTTGCAGTGCTCAGCGAGAAGCCCGTGAAATGCTCTCCGCTCAAGTCTCGCTTGTTACAAAAGCAGATCAGCAGTAAGGGAGAATCATCCCGCTGGTGTCCTAATACGTGAATCACAGAAAGTTAGAATGCAGGTAGGGCAAGTGATTAGGAAGGCAAATGTAATGTAAGTGTTTATTGCAAGGGGTTAGGAATATAAAAGAAAGGATGTTTTTCCAGTAGCTGTAGAGGGCCTCGGTGAGGCCACATCAAGAGCACTCTGCATAGGTTTTGTCTTCTATTTTAAAAATTATATAATTGTGTTAGAAGCAGTTCAGAGAAGGTTCACTTGACTCATTTGTGGGATGAAGGGCTTATCTCATGAACCCGTTCAACCAGGTTGGGCTGATATTTATTGGAGCTTAGAAGAATGAGAGGTGAACTTATTGATGTACTGAAGATTCTAAGGGAGCTTGAAAGGATGGAAACCGGGAGGATGTTTTCTCATGTGGGAAAGTTTAGGACTAGGGGACATAGTTTAAGAATAAGACTTTTCTCTTAGAAGACCAAGATGGAGCGATGTTTTTTCTGACCAGCCAGTCTCCCTTTTTAAATAATAATACAACATTCGCAATCATTTGCAATGGTGCCTGTAGCCAGAGAGTATTTGAAAACTGTTAGAACTTCTGCTATCTTCTCTGTTGCTTCTTTTAGCAGTTTGGAAAACATTTCATCCAGGTTTGGGGGTTTATCTACTTCCAAAGATGCTAACTGCTTGATATTTCCTCTCTTTCTGTCTATATCCCATCCAATATTTCAATCTCCTCCTTGTTAACTACAATGTCCACATCATCAACCTCTTTGTAAGGATAGATGCAAAATATCCATTAAGAATTATGCTTGTGCCTTCCACCTCCAGACACATTAGCTTTTTAGGTTACAGAACAGAATGCACTCGGGTGACCCATGTACTATATGCCTAGTCTTCATTATCTGCTAGAAGGTCACCTAATACCTTTCTGTCTGTGCACTTGTAAGTTACAGGGTGACCACCTGCAGAGACCGCCTGTGCTGTCTGGTCGACTTTCTGGATGCAGCTCTGAAATTCCAGTTGCTGCTCAATTAGCAAGTCCCAGAGGTTTAACCTGCTCCAGCTGATGATTTTTTTCATGCACGTGTGATCATCCAGAACACACAAAATGTCCTGTAGTTCCCAGCTGCACAGGATTTGCTTTAGTGCCATGTCTCTGTTTCTTAGAATACTAACAAAATGTCTCAATTTAACCCAACACCATGTATTACTGATTCAGCTTCCTTCTCATAATAATTAACATCTATTCAGGCAATCACAATTCATTGACAGATAACTGCTGCTGATGGGCAGTTGCTGTTTGAATATTGATTTTTTTTTTGCAGTATACTTTAGAGCTTTTGAAGTTCCAGGTTAAATTCAGGAAGTTAAACTAAAGACTGAACTACATTCCAGTTGGACTGTACATACCCGCATCTAAGCCATCAAAAGACTCCTATTCACACCAAATGTTTGCTCTTTGTTTCCAGTGACCACAACTTTTCACAATATACATTAACAATTTGGAGGAAGGAACCGAAGGCACCGTTGCTAAGTTTGCAGATGATACAAAGATATGTAGAGGAACACGTAGTATTGAGGAAGTATTGTAGTATTGGGGTTTGCAGAAGGACTTGGACAGGTTAGGAGAGTGGGCAAAGAAGTGGCAGATGGAATACAATGTGGAAAAGTGTGAGATTATGCACTTTGGAAGGAGGAATGGAAGCATAGACTATGCTTAGGAAATCAGAAACACAAAGGGACTTGGGAGTCCTTGTTCAAGATTCTCTTAATATTAACGTGCAGGTTCAGCTGGCAGTTAGGAAGGCAAATGCAATGTTAGCATTCATGTTGAGAGGGCTAGAGTACAAGTAAGAAATCTCACAACACCAGGTTGAAGTCCAACAGGTTTATTTGGCAGCAGAAGCTTTCTTGAGTCCTCCTTCAGGTGAGTGAAGTGTTGTATTCACAAAGAGGGCACACACAGACACAAATTCAATTTACAAGATAATAGTTGGAATGCAAGTCTTTACAGGTAATCAGGTCTTAAAGGTACAGACAATGTGAGTGGAGAGAGGGTAAAGAGGTATGTATTGTCTCCAGCCAGGACTTTAACCTGGTGTTGTGAGACTTCTTACTGTGCTTACCTCAGTCCAATGCTTGCATCTCCACATCATTGTATACAAGAGCAGGGATGTAGTTCTGAGGCTATATAAGACTCTGGTCAGACCCCATTTTGAGTATTCTGAGCAGTTTTGAGCCCCATATCTAAGGAAGGATGTGCTGGCCTTGGAAAGGGTCCTGAGGAGGTTCACAAGAATGATCTCTGGAATGAAGAGCTTGTCATATAAGGAATGGTTGAGGACTCTGGGTCTGTACTCGTTGGAGTTTAAAAGGATGAGGGGAGGATCTTATTGAAACTTACAGGATACCGTGAGGCCTGGATAGAGTGGATGTGGAGAGGATGTTTTCACTAGTAGGAAAAACTAGAATCAGAGGGCACGACCTCGAGCTAAAGGGATGATCCTCTAAGACAGAGATGAGGAAGAATTTCTTCAGCCAGAGAATAGTGAATCTGTGGAACTCTTTGCTGCAGAAGGCGGTGGAGGCAGGTCATTGAGTAGCTTTAAGACAGAGATAAATAGGTTCTTGATTAATACGGGGATCAGGGGTTATGGGGAAAAGGCAGGAGAATGAGGATGAGAAAAATATCAGCCATGATTGAATGGCGAAGCAGACTTGATGGGCCGAGTGGCCTAATTCTGCTCCGATGTCTTATGATCTTATAATGCACTCTGTTCTGAGACCACCCTTATGCTAACCATTGCAATTGTGAAATATCTGCAAAACATGCAGGTGGTTATTGCTATTGTTATGATAGTTTGCTTCCGGGCAACTGAGTGAACAAAATTTGCATTTCCATCGACTTCAAGAATTTTGCTTGGTTTAGCATTAACTTGCTCCGACACAAGGTTGATCAAAGTAGCGAATTATCAATCGAATGCCATTGGTGCTAACAGGCTATTTTTGTAATAGTGGACTACCAGATGCAAGTACAATTGTGTAGGTTGTCATTGTGCATTAATCCAGTTTGATGTTAATAATTCTGTTTTCTGTTAGAATGATTTGGAACATAAAGATGCACAAATGCAAGAGCTGAAGGCACACCTCTGTGAGTTGGAAAAGGAGAAGATTAAACTGGTAAATGCTGCAACTGAGCAAATGTCTGAACTGAGAGACTTGTTACAGGAAAAGGATGTGCTTTCAACTGAATTAAATCTCATCCAGAACCAAATGGGTGATCTGAAAGGTATGAAGACAGTGTCAACAAGGCAAATTCAATCTTTTATATCTTGATTGTACCTTGTTTACCCAGAAATGTTTTAAACTCTTTTTTCCCCAGCACTACCCCCTTCTCAAAGCAAACACACCATGTTCATATAAATATGAGTTTGATATCTTTGTGATTGCAAGGCAATTGATGTGGCCCCACCAGCATTTCATTGAAATGTAGCTCCATTAGTGAATGATTGACAATGTTAACGAAAGCTGTAAATGGAACATAAACTTTTAAAAATTTATTTGTTCATGAAATATGGGCATTGCTGACTAGACTAGCACTTTATTGTCCATGCGTATTCACCTTTGAGAAGATGGTGGTGAGCTCCCTTCTTGAACTGCTACAGCCCGTGTAGTGTGGGAACACTCAGTCCTGTTGGGAAGAAACTTCCAGGAATTTGACCCAGTAATGGTGATATAAGTCTGGTTGGTGCATCACTTGCTGGGGAACTTGAACGTTGTGGTGTTCCATGCATCAGCATAACTACATACAGACTATATTAACTGTTGTGTATTTGTTAAAGTAAGTTATGACCGTTCTGGAGAATTAGTCATCTGGATTTTTTATCATATTACTTAAAGTAATAGGACTATTTCCTTCAATAGCTCACATTGTGCGGCATAAATAAGACAAAAGTTTTAACGGTTAAATAGCAGGAATGGCTTACGTTTGCCAAATGTTGCTGTGGTAGATATGGGAGTTGATTTGACCATTCAGGGCAGATCTGTTAGCAAAAACTGTACCCTACTCACTCAGTCTTCAAGTTATTGAGCCTGACTGACAGCAAGAGTTATCCTGCCCCACATGGGAGTAGAAAGATTTTGGGGATGCGTATTTCATGAAGCAGTCATCTTACTGTTTGAGTGTTACGAGTGGAAGGTTTGGAAGTGAGTGATTGTATAATGAGGTGAAAGGGACTCTGTGTTGCCAGGTAAGTTTTCAATAATGAATAGATGCTCCAAGGATGTTGACTCAGGAAAAGCTGCAGGAATCCCTGTTTGCCCAGAGAGGGAGAGTCGAATGCAAGAATGCAGCTGCAAATAGTTGAAAGACGCCAGACAATCAATTCTGTAATAGTAATTGTGAGTCCTGAATGTTGTGATGCCTTCAGGGTAGAGGACATTAGAGAGCTGATGTAGAAGTTGGTAAATTGTCTGTAAACTGTAGTTCATTATCAACATGAGCAAGGATAGGATTCAGGATTAGCAAAAAACTTGTTCTAAGAATTAGAAAATAAGAAGCAGAATATTACAGGTAATTTCAACTTTATTACCAATGCTACATAGAACATAGAACATAGAACACTACAGCACAAACAGGCCCTTCGGCCCACAAGTTGCGCCGACCACATCACCTACCAACCTACAGACCTATCTATAACCCTCAATCTCATTAAACCCCATATACTCATCCAGAAGTCTTTTAAAAGACCCCAGCGAGTTCGCCTCCACCACCACTGACGGCAGCCGATTCCATTCACTCACCACCCTCTGAGTGAAAAACTTACCCCTAACATCACTTCTGAACCTCCCTCCCCGCACCTTAAATCTGTGTCCTCTCGTAGCGACCATTTCAAACCGGGGAAATAGCCTCTGAGAGTCCACCCTATCTATTCCTCTCAACATTTTGTAAACTTCTATCAGGTCGCCTCTCAACCTTCGTCTCTCCAGGGAAAAGAGTCCCAGCTCCCTCAACCTAACTTCATAAGGCATGCCTCCCAGTCCAGGCAACATCCTTGTAAATCTCCTCTGCACCCTTTCAATAGCTTCTACATCTTTCCTATAGTGAGGCGACCAGAACTGCGCACAATACTCCAAATGAGGCCTGACAAGGGTCTTATAAAGTTCCAGCATTACCTCCCGACTCCTAAACTCAATCCCTCGATTAATGAAGGCCAGTACACCATACGCCTTCTTGACCACCTCCTCCACCTGCGAGGCCGATTTAAGAGTCCTGTGGACCCGGACCCCAAGATCCTTCTGCTCCTCAACACTACTCAGACTTCTGCCCTTAATAGTGTACTCGTTCATCCCGTTGGTTCTGCCAAAATGGACGACAACACATTTATCCGCGTTGAAGTCCATCTGCCACTTCTCCGCCCAGTCCTGCATCCTATCTATGTCCTGCTGCAACTTTTGCCATCCTTCCAGATCATCCACAACACCACCGACCTTCGTGTCATCAGCGAACTTACTTACCCATCCCTCCACTTCCTCATCCAGGTCATTTATGAAAATGACAAACAACAAGGGTCCCAGAACAGATCCTTGAGGCACTCCGCTGGTGACTGACCTCCATTCAGAAAAAGCCCCATCCACAACCACTCTCTGTCTTCTGCAGGCAAGCCAGTTCTGGATCCACAAGGCCAAAGGCCCTTGGATCCCATGCCCTCTCACCTTCTCAAGAAGTCTTGCATGGGGGACCTTATCAAACGCCTTGCTGAAGTCCATGTACACTACGTCCACGGCACTTCCTTCGTCAATGTGTTCAGTCACATTATCGAAGAACTCAACTAGGCTTGTAAGGCACGACCTGCCCTTGACAAATCCATGCTGACTATTCCTGATCATGTCAAACCTCTCCAAATGTTCGTAAATCTTGTCCCTCAGAAGCCTCTCCATCAGCTTACCAACCACTGAGGTCAGACTCACCGGTCGGTAATTTCCCGGGCTATCTCTGTTCCCTTTCTTAAAAATAGGAACTACATCCGCAATCCTCCAATCCTCTGGAACCTCTCCCGTCTCCATTGACGACGCAAAGATCATCGCCAGGGGCTCTGCAATCTCTTCCCTCGCCTCCCACAGTATCCTACATGATGGCTGGAGGTGAATGTATGATTACAGAAATAGTAAATGAGGTAAAAATCCACAATTCTGGGTTACCAGGACCAGGAGTGAGATGGACAGACAGGACATAAGAAATAGGAACATGAGTTGACCATACCACCCCTCAAGCAGAGTCACCATTCCAAAAGATATGGCTGATCTTCAGGCTTAACTTCACTTTTTCACTTCCTCCACATATCCCTCGATTTCCTGTGTGATCAAAAATCTATCATGCTCAGTTGTAAATGTATTCAATGATGGAACATCTACAACCTTCTGGATAGAGAATTACAAAGATTCATAATCCGTTAGGTGAAGAAATTTCTCCTCATCCCAGTCCTATATGACCTGCCTGATCTTGAGAGAGTACCCCTGTCCTTGATTCTCCAGTAAGAAGTCTCACAACACAGGGTTAAAGTCCAACAGGTTTATTTGGTAGCAAATGTCACTAGCTTTTGGACTCTGCCCCTTCATCAGGTGAGTGGGGAGTTCTGATCACAAACAAGACATATAACGACACACATTCAGTTTACAGAATACTGATTAGAATGCGAGTTTGTAGTCATGCATGTGAGTCATTCTAATTGCCCATTACCTTGTTGCCCATTCACTTAACCTGTCTCTATCTCTTTGTAGCTTCTTTGTGTCCATCTCATAGACTACATTCTGCCCTAGCTTTGCATCACCTATTAACTTATATACATTACTTTCTGCCTCTCAATCTAAGTCATTGTGAACAGTCTGCACTGATGTTGTGGCATTCCACGAGTCTCAGCCTGCCAACTTGAGAATGCCTCTTTTATTTCTCTGTGTGCTAATAAATTACCCACAACTTCATGAGCCCTTATCTTGTACATTAACCTTTGTGTATCACCTTATCGGATATCTTTTGGAAATCAAGCATATACTGCAGCAGCTGGTTCCCCTTTATCTATACTACTGGTTACAGCCTCAAAAAACTAATAAATATGTCAAACCTTATTCCATTTTCATCAAACTGTGTTGACTTTGTCTGATCATACTATAAATTTTGAATTGAATTGTTAAGACTTCCTTAATAATAGATTCCAGCATTTTCTCTGATATCAGCCTAACTAGCTTGTTTCCCTGTTTTCAACAACCACCGCCCCCCAAAACCTCACTGAGTGGATAGCAGAATTAGACTTGTTCACTTTTCAATCTGCTGGGACAGTTCCAGCGCCTAGGGATCCAGAACCTCACACCCGAACAGCACTGAGAGTAGGATTCTTTCAAAGGGCTGAATTGGAGCTCTGGTTGAGAATTAGCACTCTGAGTGTAGGGGAGGAATGGTGCGAGGGAAGAGTCAGCATCTTGGAAAGGAAGGATGAGTTTGTGATGTTTAGCTAATGAGGTAGAAACATTAAAAGATATAAAGGTCAAGATAGCAACAAAAAATTAAGGTGACAATAAAAAGAAAAATCCAAAGGGGTGCAACCTAAAATGTTTGGATATCCATGAATAGAGTAGAAGAAATAATAGTAGAGAACAAGAGTCACAGATTAAAATAGAAAATCAATGCAATATACTATTATGTCACAATTTTCCATTTGAATTTCATTAGGGTTATAGATCAGTTAGTACCATTAATTTAATTAATGTGTCAGCACAGTGGCACAGTGGTTAGCAATACTGCCTCACAGTACCAGGGACCTGGGTTCAATTCTGGCTTCAGGTAACTGTCTGTGTGGAGCTTGCACATTCTCCCTGTGTCTGCATGGGTTTCCTCTGGATGCTCCGGTTTCCTCCCACAGTCCAGAGATATGCGGATTAGTTGGATTGGCTGTACTAAATTGCCCTTTAGTGTCAGGTGGACTAGCAGGGTAAATACGTGAGGTTAAGGGAATAGGACCTAGGTGGGATTGTTATCAGAGCAGGCTTGATGGGCCAAATGGCCTTCTACTGCACCACGGGGATTCTATTCTATAAATTAAGTATTCATTTGAATAAAACTTAAAAGAGGGATAAAGGAGGTGGGATAACAACAATTTACAGCTAATATTTGTGCCCTGGAGTATGGAAATATTTAAATAGGCATAAAGTCAAACCACATGCTTTGACTCCAAATGAGGAATAGACAAGACGTCTTACTTGAGAGCATATTATAAATTGCTATTTAGTTATATTATACTTCGCCAAACAAGCAAAGTATAATATAATAAAGGACCTTCTTCCAGATTAAATAGAAGGAGAAATCTGCAAATAGTGATCAGGAGTGGGAAATATTTGAACAGGAGCTAAAGATACAAATCAAGTATTTTCTAGTATTCCATCAATGAAAAGGGATGCATGCGCAAATTTGAATCTGAAGAGAGATATCTAATGCTCACAACGCAATTTATAAACATTGAAGCCAAATAAAGGATAAAGGAAATTATGAAATGGAAATTCTAAAGGCTGAGAGGGAATGTAGGAGACCATTCCAAAATATAGTGCATTAAAGGGTGTTTTTTACAGGGATATTTGCAGTAATATGTAGAATAAAGGCCAATAAGTAGGCAAACTTTGGAGAATGAAGGAATAGCAGATAGTGGAATGCATTGCTTCGGTTTTCAAGAGAAAATATTATATTGAAAGTTCCATAGAAAAACACAACAGTGAGTGGAGGATATTATTTAATGAAAAGTGGCACTGAATGTTTACTCAGATTAGAAATAGACAAATTACCAGCTCCCATTGGTTTATACCCAAGGAATACTGGGGTAAACTAAAGTTGAAACAGCAAAGCCTGTTACAGTTCTTCATAATTTTTCTGCAGCAAAGAAAATTGGGCTGGAAGGAGATGAATATGATAGCTTTCTTCACACACGCTAAGCAACTTTAGTCCTGTTTGTTTTGCTTCTGTTGGTTAATGAATTGATGGAACCTGTAATAATGAAACAAAATATGAAGCACGTGGGAAAAAACATAGGGATGGGAAGTACGTTTTATAGAGGTCTGTTAATGTGTTGAGATGCTTTGATTTTGTGCATTGTTGTCTAATTGTGAAATATATTAAATAAGGACTGTTGAATGCTTAAAGTTCAAATGTCATTTATTTGTTTGAGTTTATGATTTAGCTCTTTATTGGTTGATTGTAGAGGAGTATAATAATTTGCAGAGGAGCTACAATTGCAAAACAGAAGAATATGATTGGGCTACTAGCAAACTTAAAGCTCAGCTGAAATCAACGCAAAATGATCTTGAACAAACCAGAGAAGCAATGAAAGTACTCGAGGGAGCTGATACACATGGTACCAATTTTTAGCCCATATTTACTATACTATCATATTTATATATATATAAGCTACTTTGTTCTATGCTTTTCTCTTGAGAATTGTGTTGACTTGTAGAGTGGACAAACAGTGGAGATTTTTTAAAAACTTACATATGATTAAAATATTTGGGCCTTTTGTAACTGTATAACATGTATTATTCAAGTAATTTTCCTTTGGACATGCAGTTGACCAAACAAACAAAATTATTTTTAACATCCTGAAATTGCTGAACTTACAAAATACTTTGGCTTCCAGTGAAACCCATGAAATTTGTAATACTGTAACTGAAAGAGATTTGGTAATCCTCTGACCACGCTCCAGCATGTGTTCCACATTCCTTTATTATTTAGTACCCTTGCAATATTCTACAACTCATGACCACTGCCATCTAGAAGGACAAGCGCAGCAGATATCTGGGAACCCCACTATCTGGATGTCCCCCTCCAAGTCACTTACCATCCTGACTTGAAAATATATCACCGTTCCATCAGTGTCAATGGATCAAAGTACTGGTATTCCCTCCCTAACTACATCGTGGGGTTACCTACATCCCAGGGACTGCAACAGTTCAAGAGGACAGCTCACCACCAACTTCTGAAGGGCAACTAGGGATGGGCATTAAATGCCCACATTCCGTGAATAAGATGGAAAACAATGCAGCAATCTTCTCACGTATTTGTGAGAAGGGAAAATTCAGTCAGTGGGAACTGTGAATTACAAAAAATGCTGGAATTGATGATGGTCAGTTTGAATCTAGAAGGTTTCAGATGAAGGATATCCTAACTTTCCCTTTCAGATACTGGCTGACATGATCTGCATTTCTAATTTCTTACTAATTACAAATTTATACATTTGCAATTTATGGCTCTAAATGTATATGGAGAGAGAATAGTGAGCTTTTGTAACCTCCTGCCATAATTTTGATGGAAGGTTGCTGTTACCTTTGGAGAGATGACTGGAAAGGGTCATATATACTATTTCTAAGAAAGCACCAACGATCTTGCAACAAAGATATGGCAGGAAATCAGGACAACCCATTTTAAAATTCAGGGCTTGATTTTTTTTGAAAGTATTGAACTCTTTTATACTTTGAAGAAATTGAAGAAAAATACTCTGCTGAATAACAGTGAAAATTTGTGCTGCTCTTCCAGTCCTCAGATTTAGAATGGCCCAAATTTGTCCGTTTGCTATAAGGATTTGGCTCTATGTAGTTAGACCTTTCCTGTCCTCTCAATGTCATGCCCTAATTTACTTCAAAAAGTTGAATTGTGTGCTTTACAGCAATGAAAGTTGCCATGGGAATGCAAAAGCAGATCACAGCCAAGCGTGGACAGATTGATGCACTACAGAGTAAGATCCAATTCCTGGAAGAATCTTTAGAGAACTCTGAGAGGGTATGCAGTAATTCATTATTCTTAGAAACATATACAAATGATTGAAAACAAATTGTTGTTCTTCACTTGGTCACTCTCTGCTTAATAATGATACCTCACCATCTAATGGGGGCTTGTTGCACACAGGGCACACTCCAAAGCATACATTTCCATTAATACTTTGCATCTTAATCAGGTGTTACTTTCTAACATTTCCTAAGTGAAGATGTGCTCCTAGCCATATTTTAATTTCTCTACTATGAAATACTGATATTTCTTGATAGCTTTCCTTGCATACAAAGAATAAAAGCCTTCTGCATTTATTCAACTTACTGTTATAAGTATAGGTATCATAAAATTCTGTCAAAGATTAGTAACGTTTTCCAAATTTTACGTGTTCACAACATATTTGATTGTAGGCACCAATTCTTCCTTTCTTAGCCAGGTTTCACTATTATTATTTAAATTGGCTCCAGCATCAAGCAGGTGTTCTAGTTAATGCTAAATTCTGAATTTCAGACTCACACTGAACATAAGAACATAAGAAATAGGAGAAATAGGAGCAGGAGTAGGCCATCCAGCCCCTCGAGCCTGCCCCGCCATTCAATAAGATCATGGCTGATCTGTCGCTGCTCAGTTCCACTTTCCCGCCCTCTCCCCATAACCCTAAATCCCCTCTCCTATCAAAAACCCATCAACCCGCGTCTTAAAAATATTTAGCGAGGCAGCCTCCACCACTTCAACGGGCAGAGAATTCCAGAGATTCACCACCCTTTGAGTGAAGAAGTTCCTCCTCAACTCCCTTCTAAACCGCCCCCCTTTTATCTTGAGGCTGTGCCCCCTAGTCCTATTGTCTTTTTTGAGCGGGAAGAGTCTTTCCACCTCTATCCTATCCATCCCATTCATCATCTTATACGTCTCAATGAGATCTCCTCTCATTCTTCTAAACTCTAACGAGTACAAGCCCAGTTTATTCAGCCTCTCCTCATAGCTCAACCCCCTCAACTCCGGTATCAGCCTAGTAAACCTCCTCTGCACTCCCTCCAAGGCCAAAATATCTTTGCGCAGGTGCGGCGCCCAAAAATGCACACAGTACTCCAGTTGCGGCCTCACCAATGCCCTATACAGCTGCAGCAAGACCTCCCTACTTTTATATTCAATCCCCTTCGCTATGAAGGCCAGCATCCCATTCGCCTTCCTGACCACCTGCTGCACCTGCAAGCTGGGTTTTTGTGACTCATGCACAAGGACCCCGAGGTCCCTCTGCACCGTCGCCTGCTGCAGTTTATCGCCCCGTAAGTAATAGTCCTTCCTGCCATTCTTCCTACCAAAGTGGACCACCTCACACTTGCCAACATTAAATTCCATTTGCCATTTCCTGGCCCATTCGCCCAGCCTATCTAGATCCTTCTGCAGACTCTGCAAACATCATTTACCCTTTTGGATATCTGGTACCAATGTTTTACTGCTGATGTTTTAGAGGGGGCAATTTGCGGGATTCCTGTGAGGGTTCACGTCCCACTAGCATCTCCCAGCGCCGGTCTACTCTGTGCCTGAAATCGGCAGGGAGATGGGGAATAGCATTTAAATAATATTTTACACATTTCACATTTCACTTAAATGCTATGAGAGGACCCGGGACTGAATTCTCCAGACTGCTAGCCTCTCCCATCCCGCCAAAGTGTTTCACTTTCAGGGAGCCAGTGACCTGACCCGCTGGAGTGAAAAGGGGACAGTTGGAGCCCACCAAGGGGTCAGGTGGCAGTGGGTGCACCCTGGGCATGGGCACCCTGGCAGTGACATCCTGTGTGCCCTGGCACTGCGATAGAGCTGGCCAGCAAACGAGAGGCTGACAATTTGGGGCCAATGCACATGTTTGGAACCCCACTGATTTCAGCCTCCCAGTTGGGAATAGGCCCCTCCCCCTGAAATTTAATGATATTCATGCTGGTAGCCTCTGCATTGCACATTGTGGGAGATTCTAGTGTGAGCTTCCACTGAAAAAAAAGCGTGAACTACTCCCGCTTTCTGCAAATTCAACACTTAGGGACCTATTTTAACCTTTTTAATTCTAAGTGAAGAATGTGGGTGTGATTCAGGTCTGACATGTAAACCTGTTCTCAGGTGCCCCCGTATGCACTCAGCCTGAAAAAGATTCGTGAGTCTGCATCACGCTGTGGACAGGGCTTATCATGCCCAAAATGCTGCTGCTTCGATTGGAGCCTTCAACTGCGCAAGCGCAGGAAAAAAGAAATTTGAAAATGGCTCCCCTGTCACATTGCTCCCAGGCGGCAAAAAGCAGATAAAGTGGCCCTGGAGCGATGGCCCCCAAAGATATCATCCAAACCACCCCCCCCCCCCCCCCCCCCCCCCCACAAAACATAATGTTCCCCTTATCTACCCATCCCTCCACAATGCAGACCGATTGTGACCTCTTGCCCCCTTTCTGAGAGACAGCGGACCCCCCTGCTCCTGCCATACACACACACACCCACCCACCCACCCACCCCGTTTCGGGCATGATGCTGATCGCAGCCATTTTTGGACCTCGGTAAAGAAGAATTTGTGCGCCCAAATTTTACCAAGTTTTTGTGCCCAAAAAAAGATGCAACACAATGGTAAAATAGGGCCCTTAGAATTCTTTTGGGAGAATTCCACCCAGAATCGTCAAAAATGCAAAGCTTGCTCCATGGTAGGCTCCACAGTGATCATTTCAATAATCCTAGCACTGCTGCCCTCATCAAATGGTTGAGGCTGGCCAAGAAATGCTTTCAGATGTGGTGGGAAGACACTGATCTGCTCCTGGAACTGCAGTTTGGGAAAAAGCCCAGTGCAGAGCTCGCATTTGTGAGCTTGCCAGAGCTGATAGGGGCAGCCAAAGAAATTCATCAACCACTAGCAAGAAATCCAAATTTGCATTTGGACATAGAGCTCTGGAATTCTTTTTAACAATTGACATGCTTTGCTATTTGTAATCTCCACTTTAGTGCATGTATAGAGAAGGGGGACTCCAGAGAATATAATTTTCAGAAGCTATGTTCACACCATTCCTTCCCCCTCCATCCAACTCCTCTTTGCCCTTCCGTTCTTTCCCTTCTGAGCTCCACCTCCTACTCGTGATTTGTAGACAATTTCATTTTGCTACTTTGCACCTTTGTATGGAATAGCAAATGTGTTATTGTATATGTTTCTCTGCAATTTATTTCAATTTAAGCAATAGGAGATTGTACACATTCCGCTTTTCAAGGCCACTGTCCCTCACTTTTTATTTTTGCCTTGCACAAAAATGTTGATGTGAATTAAATGAAGTGCCTGCATGATGTAAATTGACCAATTCATTGAATTGTTATCTGATGGAGATTATTGGTGAAATGTTTCACTCCTCTCCCACAAACTTTTTTATATAGCTGCATACCATGATGAGAGTTTTAAGTTTTCCAGCCAGCTGCTTTTGGCAGAAGGTCAAACATGGTTAAATTTAGCTAACTTCCAGAGCAGCCTTAGAAGGAGTGGTTCTGATTCAAATGGAGTTGTTATACTCTTCAAATTGAAGGTATTGTTTCTATTTTTAATTGCATTTTAATATTTGCAATTCTACACTCAGGTTCCTACCCGCATTCTTTTCTGAAAATATTCAGCATTTCCAGATGACCGTAAATGCCCTGAGTGAGGTTAACTATGATGTTCCCATGTACATAGCTGCAATGATTATACTGTACACAATGAAAAACCTGGCAAGCTATTAACATTTTAAATACTTCTAGAATATCTCAGCTAAACCAATTGTGAAACATTTCTTACCATTTTTAGAAACATCCAAAAGTACATTCAATGTTTAGTTTATATGTCTTGAATAAAGAAAATATCAATGTTTCAAATTATTTCTGTTCAAAAAATTAAGCCCAGGTGCCTGATTTATCAATATTGTCCTATCTCATATTTTGCCTAAATACAAATTGGATTAAAGTTTACTTATTCACCAGTGTGCAAAATAAAATTGTGGTATACTGAAATGGAGACTGAAGACTAGAATTTCCAATTGGAATAAGGGGGAAAGGCTTAATCCCAGATCTTCACCTACGTAGCTTCATCTTCAATTTAGTGACAGGATTTGTTTAGAATCCCAAGAAGTGCCTGTCAGATCACTAAACGAAATGTGGAAATAAGGTGTTAGTGATAATATTATATAATGTACACAATTTGTTGGCATTCATGCAAGGCTAGCATTGATTCATCCATCTGCCCATTAAGTGATATTCAGAGCTGCTAAGAACCATCCTTCATGAACAGCCCAATATGAAGACTGCTTTTTTTTGGTTCGATCTCCACATTTCCTTACAGGTGATCAGCAACCATGTGAATTGTAGCACTGCAATCTTAACCAATGCCCAGAATTGCTGAAGTGGGTTCTTTATAGTGGAAAAAAGGGACCAAAGGAGAGATGTCTAGCATATCAGGCTGAATCAGAAATGTTTTGTGCCCATCTGGAGTTAGTGGAGAAGTGTCAAGAGATGCCCCTTGCATATCTGTTTTCTGTTATGGTTAGCCGATCTCTTGAAGGCCAGTTGGTTGAGTTGGCTAGATGGCTAGTGTGTTGCATGGGTCTCAATCCTGTGGCTGAGGTAGACTTGGGTCCTGCCTCCTTGCCCTATCAGTAGGAAAAAATATTATGGCACTTAGCCGAGGTTCCGTGAATAATTGTCAACGACCTTTAGACAGGAAATTCAAAGAAAGGAAGGAACCTTCTCCTGCAACAGATTTAGGCCTCAACTGAAGCACTGTGGCCAATTCTGAGAACTACTTTCAGGCAAAGGAAATTTACTGGAGTGATTCCAGGAGTAAGATACCAGTTTTGCAGAGACACCAGAAAAACTGGAATTGTCCTCCTTTGTAGGAGGTCCACAGTGCTTAGTACAAAAAAGCTTAAGAAAGATTTAATAAAGATCTTCAAAATTATAAAGGATTTTGATGGAGTAAATAGCAAGAATGAATGTCCAATTTGAGCAGCTTGCCTGAGAGAACTGTAGCACTTCAATTTGCCCTATTTGCAGCTCAGCAAATTAGAACAATGCAGTTAAATTGCTCCCCTTGCAGAAATCGTGCAACACCAAAGAATTTTGCTTAATTCCAATTAGGAAAACCACAGTGTTTATTCCTTCAAACTGCTGAAGGTGTTTAAATGTTTCAGATTTCCCACTCATAAATGGGTAAATGCCCCAAAATGCAAGCATAGTCATCTATATTTCTTAAGATAATCCTAGAACTATGAATCACTTTACTGCAGTTTAGATGCTGCTCTTCCAACCTACATCCAATGTATGTGATGCATCTTTTCTTATCTTGGTTATTCTAGTTTTAGAAATCTTAATGTTGTCATTAAATAGTCAGTCTAGAATGTGGAAGTGAGTTTGGCTTTGAAACAACGGGTGAGATTTTCCGGTCGCGCTCACCTCAAGGTCACAAAATCCTGCCCGCAGTGAATGGATTTTTGCATGGTCGTGTCCCGCCTGCTACAATTCCAGTGGCAGGTGGGACAGGAAAGTTTCACACAATATCTATGATTACATTTCCCGTCTCTTCTTCCATCTACCCTCTCCCCCAAATAAAGTTTAACCTGTTTTATGTTCTGTAGGAGAAATGCTACCTAAAAGAAGAGAAGGTTCGCCTAACTAAGGAACTTGCCTGTATCGTATCAGAACGAAACAAAATTGCTGGAGAACTTGATGCCCTGAAATCACAAGAGAAAAGCTTGAAGGAAAAACTGGTTAGATTGGAGTCAGCACTAGAGAAGGTAGGAATAGGAAATAGGAGCAGGAGTAGGCCAACTAGCCCTTCGAGCCTGCCCCGCCATTCAATAAGATCATGGCTGATCTGTTGTGGCTCAGTTCCACATTCCCGCCCTCTCCCCATAACCCTTAATCCCCTCTCTTATCAAAAACCCATCAACCCGCGTCTTAAAAATATTTAGCGAGGTAGCCTCCACCACTTCAACGGGCAGAGAATTCCAGAGATTCACCACCCTTTGAGTGAAGAAGTTCCTCCTCAACTCTGTTCTAAACCGCCCCCCCTTTATCTTGAGGCTGTGCCCCCTAGTCCTGCTATCCTTTCTGAGCGGGAAGAGTCTCTCCACCTCTATCCTATCCATCCCATTCATCATCTTATACGTCTCAATGAGATCTCCCCTCATTCTTCTAAACTCTAACGAGTACAAGCCTAATTTATTCAGCCTCTCCTCATAGCTCAACCCCCTCAACTCCGGCATCAGCCTAGTAAACCTCCTTTGCACTCCCTCCAAGGCCAAAATATCCTTGCGTAAGTACGGTGCCCAAAACTGCACACAGTACTCCAGCTGCGGCCTCACCAATGCCCTGTACAGCCACAGCAAGACCTCCCTACTTTTATATTCAATCCCCCTCGCGATGAAGGCCAGCATCCCATTAGCCTTCCTGACCACCTGCTGCACCTGCAAGCTGGGTTTTTGCGACTCATGCACAAGGACCCCGAGGTCCCTCTGCACCGTCGCCTGCTGCAGTTTTTCTCCACGTAAGTAATAATCCTTCCTACCATTATTCCTACCAAAGTGGACCACCTCGCACTTGCCAACATTAAATTCCATTTGCCATTTCCTGGCCCATTCGCCCAGCCTATCTAGATCCTTCTGTAGATTCTCCCCACCCTCCGCACAATTTGCCTTTCCACCAATTTTGGTGTCATCAGCAAATTTCGACACCCTACACTCGGTTCCCTCCTCCAGGTCATCTATATAAATGGTAAATAGCTGAGGCCCCAGCACCGACCCCTGGGGCACTCCACTAGTCACCATCCGCCAATCCGAATAGCACCCATTGACCCCCACTCTCTGCCTCCTATTTGACAACCAGTCCTCTATCCACGCTAACACCCTACCCCCAACTCCATGCCCCCTGACCTTCTGCAATAACCTCTTGTGAGGTACCTTGTCAAACGCCTTCTGAAAATCAAGAAAGACCACATCCACCGGCTCTCCTCTATCCACCGCCCTAGACACATCCTCATAGAACTCCAGTAAATTTGTCAGACACGACTTCCCTTTAACGAAACCATGCTGCGTCTGCTCTATCAAGCAGTTCCCCTCAAGATGCCTTGCTATTTCCTCCTTGATGACGGATTCTAACATTTTACCTACAACAGACGTTAAACTAACAGGCCTATAATTCCCCGCCTTTTGCCTGGCACCCTTCTTAAACAACGGCATAACATTAGCCGTTTTCCAACCTTCCGGCACTTCCCCGGAATCCAGCGACATCTGGAAAATAACCACCAAGGCATCCACTATCACCTCCGCCATTTCTTTCAGGACCCTCGGATGCATTCCATCCGGTCCTGGGGACTTGTCCACAATCAGCCCCTCCAGTCTGTCGAGCACCACCTCTCTAGTAACAGTAATGTCATCGAGACCCTCCAGTCCTACCACCTTTCCATCTCTAACATCCGGCAAATTATTCACGTCCTCCTCCGTGAAGACCAAAACAAAAAAGTTATTCAAGACCTCAGCCATATCCCCATCCCCTACCACTAAGTCCCCCTTCTCATCCTCTAAGGGACCAACGTTCACCCTAGCCAGCCTCTTCCTTTTTATATATTTATAAAAACTCTTGCTATCCTTTTTTATATTAAGCGCTAGCCCAGCTTCATAGTTTCTCCTACCCTTCTTTATCAACTTCTTTGTCAATCTTTGTTGACATTTAAACCTCTCCCAATCCTCTTCTCGCCCACTACTCTTAGCTACTCTAAACGCCTGTTCTTTTAATTTAACACTTTCTGTGGTAGCTGTGTCAGCTTTAATTATTAGGGGCATCGTTTGTATTCCTCAGCATTTGTATGTAGAGTGACTCCTTAAATAAACTTTGCCACCTAGTTTTTGCATCAAGGGTCCAAACATACACTGACCAGCAGGTAAAACAGATATCATTAATATCAACAGTAGGGTGGATTTGAACCCAGGTGAGTTAAGGGAAAGGCCAGTGTTCTAACCCACTGCACCACTCATTTTCTGCTCTGGTGCCAATGGTATGAAAGTAGAAATTATCAACGTTTTCACTGACAATTGTCCAATCAGTTTTCAAAAGGCCACATGCTTTAAGTAAGGGGCAGACTTTGCAACATGGGATAGGGGAAGGGAAATAAATTAAAAAACCTGTTCCTTCAAATGACTTTTCTGCTGACCTTTCTTTGACATGATTTAGAGGAAGATCCCTTTTCACTACTGCTCTTTTGCTGAAGGTGTCCCTAGTAGTTTATGAAAAGGACATTAGATTTTATCTTTTCAAAGATTCCTTTCTCACAAATTTTTTGCCCGAAGTCAAGGTAGTTTTGTTCGCGAATGCCTCGCCTTCTCAACCTTGGTCCTTGCCTGAGATATGGTATCCTGAGGTTAAATGACTACCAGTCAGGGGGACTATGTTGACTCTACCTTTTACCTAAAATGTTTTATTTTCTTGTTTTTAGAGACAGTTCTTCAAACAACTAACATTGCATGGTGTCTCAATCCTTCTTTTGTAAAAAGAAAATCCTTTGTCACATCTGTTTCTTGTAGCTTCTGAGAACAGATATTTTATAGAGTGAAACCTGTAATTTAGGAGTACCTATGGGACTCCTTTGTCTGCAGATGTCATTATTTTCAAAGTAGTCACTTGATGCACAGGAAAGCAGATGAGGCATGACTGCATCTTGTGCTCTATTTTCACTCTCACCTGGAATAGTGCCTAATTTGAAGCCCTGTCATGTCAGCAGGGTGTGTTTTCCGTTCACTTTATGTTTATTATGTTTCCCATTGTTATCCCAGAGCTCAGGGCCCTGATCCTGTTATCTACTGTGATGGCAGCCTGCACAGGACAAGGTGATTGCTGAATGACAGAGTCATTGGTCAGCAGGTGGGAGGGTGTTGGTGATGATGGAATAAGGTTATTGCACAGCTGTTCCTTTGTATGCAGCAGCTGCTAATGTTTGAAGTTCTAGAGGGCGACAGCTATGAGTACCTGAGGTGCTCATGATATAAGGTTGTCAACTCTTGTTGGAGGTATTATGTGAGGTTTGATCACCGACTAGGCCAAGTGACTTCTACAAATGTTATTGGGTTCACATTATAAAGAAATCTCCATTATACAAAATGAGGAATTCTTGGAGGGCAGTCTGGTTGGGAAGCTTGGGTACTGCAATCTTGTGGGGGGTCCAAAGATGGAGAGACTATGGTGGCTTACAAGAGCAGGCAAAATTTTCCCAAAAGATCTCTAAGTGTCAAAATGGCAAGAAAAATGGGGTGAAACACGCTGGTCTCTCAGGTGCAATCTTTTGACAGTTAGCCCATTAAGCGTCTAATTAAATGCAATTTTATGTCTGCTTTTATGGTTGGCAGGTGGCCTGCTTGACCAGGTGTATTTTACATTTCAGCTGCAACCTCGGTCCAGAATGGGATGAAAGATCAGGGCTGAAATAGAATTTAAAAAGTCGTCAGATGACTGAAGTTTGTGTCTGAATATGTGTTGTATAGAGAGCTCCATAGCACTATCCTTCTGAGGGAACACATTGGCAGCGCCAACCCATACCGTCTCTTTTCTTGGTACCCACCCTCCCCAGCAGCACTCAGCCTTTCCCAGCACACGCTTCATGCTTCTTTGTTAATTGGCTAGCCAGTGTGAAATTGTATTCCAGGGCCAGCCGCAGCCTAAAATCATTTTGCACTTACTTCCAGGTTCTGTACATGCACCCGATGGCTCAGAGTTCATTATAGTGTAAGCTATTTGGGACTGCTAGTAAATGCCCATTTTTGTTTTGCAGATGTCCCTTTTCTTGGACTGCCCATTTGTACAGGTTTCTCTGTAAATTATAAAACTAGATTCCATTTACCTTGGTGGATGAACAGTTTCTTTTAAGTCCGAACAATATCTATGCACCAACGACACTAAAAGTGATCTTTTCAAATTTCCAAATTCATAGTCCTAATTGTGTTCATATAATTCATTTATTCACTTATCTGAATTCTGAGTTGCAAAAGCATCAAGAACTGGATTTGTAAAGTGATTATGTCACATGACCACAGGTTCCTCCTACAAAACATAGAAACATTACATAGTGTCCCAGTTGGAAATCATAGAATAATAAGTTGCAGAAGTATCTACCATCTCGAACAGCATAAAATTATAATTGGTAATGGATTTCAGGATATAAATAATGCTTTGAATAAAACCTGCTAAGGGAGCAGCTAAACTTGACTGATTATGATTTATTTTCATGTGTAACAGGCCTGCCTCAGGTTTTCTGATTGTCAGTCAGTTATTCAGCGTCAAGAGCAGGACTTCATGCGTTTAAAGCTGCAGCATGCTTTGGAAGTAAAGGTATGAACTGTTTGCTTACTTTACATTTTAATGTTTTGTGGATGCTTTGCTGTTTAATGATTTCCTTTAAATCTTAGTTTCAGTCTCTGTCATTGGTACTTGATTTTTAAGCCTCTTTAACTAAACAGTTTTGGATAATTTTGTGTCTGCTTTAACTACTTAATTCTTTGGGACTTATATAAAATGGAAAGGATTGGTTTAAATTCATATAATAGTATTACTATAAAGCTTGGACTTGGCTTACAAAGTAATGACTTCCAGAGGATCAACATTTTTTACTTTACATTGTATGCCCTCAAGATGGGTTTCCAGAAAGGCATATACTGTTTAGTTTTGCATGTTGAGACTTTGACTTTCTGTAGGGTCTGGGCTTAGTTATTTCAAATCATTCCATTCATTGTGACTATCAATCTAGGTAGAACCAATTACACAGGGCAGAATATAACACTACCACCCACCCTGGAGTGGACTTGGGGAGGTGAGATGAGTGTTTAATTAGGTGGGAACACTTGACTGGAGAGCCTGTTGTCTTCCTGACTACCCCCACCCCAACTCTATCCCATCACTGGGTTGATGGATGGACTAGTCAGCCAGTAAAAACTGGTAGCCTGCTTATGGACTGAGGTTGGGACCTTCCTAATCAGATAACATACTCAGTGGACGGCTCTGCGCTGACAGAGGCAGCCCCGAAGGAAAAGTCTCCTCCTGCCCTCCACATCAATGCCCCCACTCCATCTCCCTCTTCAGGGCATGCTTAACATGTCCCCAGTAAGTGCACCTCATTCACCTGGGTTCTGAGGTCACCTTGGCTGCTTCTCTGCCTGGCACCTTTTTCAGTGCGCACCATTCCAAGTGGTGTTTCTGGGTATGAACACTGCCAGCCTTTGACTTAACAGCAGCTCTTGGAGACAGGATCCCATCCTAATGTCCTGGGAACCCCAACCTCAAGCAAATTAATGTCTGATTGGAATTCCATCCCACCAGAACGAGCTGTTGCAGCGTTGGCACCATCTCTCCAGCCAGTGGATAGGACCACTGCCATGGTCATTAAATTCAGCCCAAAAGTTGGATTCCAGATCAGTAAATAAAGCCGTGGACAGAAAAATATCTATGAATTGGGTTTACTCATACAGACTTTCAGATGGCATTTAATACAATTCCTTCTAAGACCTAAAGTTTAAGCTCATAGAATTGAGAATTGAAGGAGACTTATTAACCTGGTTAGGAAATTGACTGAGTGGAAAAAGAAAGAATAAGGATAATGGACATGTACTCTAATTGGCACACTGTAGCCAAATGTGTCCCATAGAGATTTGTTTTGGGGCTTCAGCTTTTCATTGCTTTCATTAATGAATTAGATTATAAGGTGGAAAACCAGTTTGCTAATGACGCAAAGGTAGGGAGCATGTAATTACTAAAGAAATATTGATAAATAAAGCAAATGGACAAAACTGTGGTATACGGATTTCAATGTGAGGTCATCCACTTTGGATCTAAAATCAAATAACTTTCTAAATGATTAAAAGCTACAAACAATGGAGACTTGGGAGTCGACATGCACAGATCATTAAAATATCATGAACAGAATATAATGAAATAATAATATATTGGAATCCTGGCCTTTTTATCTAGAGGGCCAGAAGATGAGAGGGTCTAAGTCATGCTTCAGTTATACACCTGGAGTATTGAGAGTCATTTTGGGCATTGCATCTTAGGAAGGATATATTGGTTTTGGGGGGAATTTAGCTTGGGTTTACTGGAAAGATGCCTGAACCCTAATGGTTAATAGAATTTGAATTTTTTAAATGTGATTTTTCAAATAATTATGTATTTGATCGTATGTAAAGCTATATGAAGAAATAAGCCAGCCATATATCTTGAGTTAACAAGAGTTTGATTAATTGTTTAAAAAACTCACTCAGGTAACAGTGTAGGATCTATTTTTTAAAAAAATGCCCTGAATCCCAAAGCTATACACATGGACTAGCATGCAAAATAGAACAAGTACAGGGTAGAGAAGGTGGAATTGATAAGAATTAAAGTCCATAAGGAAAGAAAAATATACATTCCCAAGTCCTTTTGATGGTATTTGTTGTGGCCAATGTAAAATGGTTATTTTTCTGGACACAGGTTCTTTTAAACAGCGATCTACCTTTTCCCAAAGTGGATGTTATGGCATTTTTGAAGTTCCTTTCGATTGAAATTCTCTTTCTTCGTGATATAGTCTAAAATGTAACAGAGTTAGGATCCTGAACTTGAACAGCAGGGAGAGTGAGATAATGTTAAATTCTGCAGTGCTTCTGTGTGTTCCTTTCTGCAGACTCCTTTCTTGCTGTAACCAACATACAAGCAGATAATCATAGCCTTTCAGACATGGGGTTTCAACCATGTTACAGCTGGCTATCGGCCCACAAAAGGGGGCAGTCCATATTAATGAAGCAGTTTCAATCCCCCGTTGTCAAAGCTATCAAGATGCCATTGAAACAGAAAGGGGTCCTTCGCACCCTCCTTGCCTAATGAGTTTCATTAGTCCTTCTCTGTTTCTGGCAATATATGAAGCCTAGTAGCTTGTTGTCTTTGCTTTACAGAAACTTCAAACAATGGCAGATGTTACATCCATCAGGTAAACTGCCTAGACATGTCCACTATAATCTGCTTTCAGATGCTACTGGAAACATGGGAAATTTGTAGGTCAGGTTACTTCTGCAGTCATTTTAGAACATTGTCTTTGCAGTTCTAGTGCCTTTGCAGTTCTACCTGACTTTCTTTCCTTTTAAAAAACAATCCAAGGCCTTACACCAGTCAATGAAACTAATGACTAATAGTCCACATTGCACATGACACATCCTTGTAACAGTGCATTTTTTTCATTTGTTTATACCAGTGTTGTCCAATATGCTAGCTACATGTGGCTAATTGCATCTTTAATTAATAATTTACTACTATTGTGTATTTGCAAAATGTATGCATGTGTACTTGAAACTTTTTATGTATTCATTGGTAAAATGTTAATTTGCTACACGATATCTAACACAAACTTTAAAAAGCCAGTCGTAAGTACTGTGAGATCACAAGCAACATTGCATGGAGAGAAGTCATCATGGCCAGCTCATCCAATTAGAATACTCCAGGCCAATGGAAGGAAAGAAACTCAACAATAAGGAACAGTTCCAACAGGGCGCGACATGTCCAAGGGCAAGCAGCATTTAACCATGTTCTGGATGGAGAGCAGGGGGCAAGTCTGGTGCATCTCAACGAGTCAACATTCTCAGCAGCCAGTCTGATAAAGTCGAAGCATCACCTGCAATTAATGTAAAAATGCCTAAAAACTAGTGAAAATTATTGGGTGAGATTTTCCAATCTTGTCTGTACCTGCCGCACTGCCAGCAAGAATGGAGAATATGGTGCTCAGCCAAAATTCCATCCACTGCAGTGGCACTGGAGAGTTCCAGCTGTGGACGAGGTCAGAGGTTTTTGGTGATTGTATCTGATATATTCATGCCAGATTTACAGACTTTGAAAGAAAAAGATGGCAGAGTTTCACGCTGAAAAGTGGTATGTGTCTTTAGAGTAATTATACGCAGTGAGATACATATTGCATATTAGCCATTTCCCACTGAAGTTTAATACACATGGATGAAATGGTATTACCATACCACCCTTATAGTTAGCAAATTCCCTTGGATAACATTGATATGTATCATGTAGAATAACCCTATTTGTTGGTTTATATTCATGATTTGGATCTGTGTCTTTTCAGTTAGCCTTCCATAATGACTGAAGATGGCATGTAATAGCAGATGAGAAAATATAGTATCCAGTTCACACAATAAAAGGGTCTAGGTTGTCATCCAAGTTAACTTAAAGTATTGTTTACAGACACCTTGTAGCACCGATATGGATAACTTGTGGATCTTGTGCCAATAGCAAACTCACCGTAAAGTACATCTGCAGCTATCAGTCATTTGGCTGACATGACCCAGTCAATCAGTTAATTAGATATTGGGCAGAATTTAATATTTGCAATAGGGATCTCACCTGCTGGCTAAGGAACCAGCAGGAGCCTGGCATTGCCACAGTTATGGGAAGCCAAGTGCCTGTCAGGGGCTTAATTTAACTCTCATGTAGATTGGGATAAACAGACAAACTCATGTCAAAAATATAACAAACCTGTGTAGTTTTTTGCAACAATATGTTCTGGAACCAGCAAGGATGCTTACCATATTAGATCTAATAAAGGGTAATGTTTCAGGTTTAATAACAGCCTTTGTGAGTGAGAATGACTGCTCTTGATATCAAGCCTGCATTTAACCAACTGTGTCATTAAGAAGCCCTAGTAAAACTGGACTCAAGGATTATTGGGGAAAACTCTCCACTGGACTCATACCTGGTACAAAGGAAGGTAATTGTGGTTGTTGGAGGTCAGTCATCTCAGCTCCAGGACATCACTGCAGGAGTTCCTCAAGGGAGTGTCCTAGGCCAATCAAACAATCTATTTGTTGGTTTATATTCATGATTTGGACAGTGTCTTTTCAGTCAGCCTTCCATAATGACTTTACTGTGGATGGTGTCAGGTGTCTTGAATGTTGTTGGATCTGTTCTCATCTAGACAAGTGGTGAACCGATGCCGTGTAGATGGCAGACAGACTTTGGGCGTCCAGAGAAAAGTTATTAAAGATTAAAGCACAAGGGGAAACTAAAGAATTGGTCTGTATACCGGGGAGGGGGGGGGGGGAATGGTCTGATTCAAGTTTTTTATGGCATTAGAGGGAACCGATAGGGTAGATTGGGAGAAAATATTTCTGCTGATTGGAAAACCTGGATATTAGAGTCAGATCAGGGATGAGGTTAGGAAACAATTCTGCGTGCAAAGGGTTGTAGAAGTTTAGAACTTCCTTCTGCAAGTGATGGTTGGTGCTGGGCCAATCGTTAATTTTAAATCTGAGGTTGATTGGTTTTTGTGAACCATGGTGTTGGGTATAAAGCAAAAGTTGCTATGTAGAGCTGGGCCACATATTAATCATGATCTTATTGAATGACAGAACTGACCTAAGAAACTAAATGACCTGACCAGTACTAACAGTCCATCACCTCTTCAAAAGTTACTTTTTCACACTGAACTGCAGGGCTGAAATCCTGGTTGCCGTACTCACAAGAAAAAGTTTTCCTCTCATTGGGCAGGATTTTCCATCTGTGCTCGCCCCAAAACTGGAAAATATTATGCGCGGTCGACAGACCCGAGCATGGTCCGCCCCCCTCACCCACTATGATTCCCATGGCAGGCGGGATGGGAAAATTCCCTCCTGTGTGTTTGTAGGAAGATCAAAAAAGTGTTGTTATGCACATTTTTGGCTGCATTAAATTTACTGAGCTGAAGAAATCATTTCACAGAGTGTTATCCTGTCCACATAATATTAGAAAATACTTTTTTTTTAAATCGCTAATCAAATTAATTCCTAAATTTACAATTTAATGAAGATCAATGAAAGGTCACATAAGGGTATAACAAGCTTAGCAACACTGCAGAGTAGTTGTGAAGAAATAGTCTTCTTTCAAATGTAATGAATGCTATAATGATGAACAACATTTGAAAAGGTTAAGAATGGGATTGAAAGCTATGAGTATAAAAATAGACACAGACTGTGTGCAGCATTATCATTCCAATCCTGCTGAGGCCATGAAATATCTGAAGTACACTGGCTAAAGGTGGAAAATATAAATTGTAATCTTTGATTGATGCATTGTGATTTTGCTTAATTGCCTTATGGAGCCCGGGTGAAACTTTCAAAAGTTTCTTGGAATTTTTACTTCTAATTACTGGCCTCCCTCAGGTGACTTATTTAATTGGAATAGTTCCATGGCAGTTTAAATAACAAGTCATCTGCTGGGAGATTTGGTAGGTGGAATTGTCTGTTGTCCTGATTGTTAAAGTAATATTTTAAACTTGCTGAATTAAAAAAGGAAAATGCTGCTGTAGTGTACTAGAGGTTTGAGCAGAAGTTTGTGAATGAGTGTTTAAATTGCTCTAGTACAGTACAAGTACATTCAGAGTGTTTGAAATTAGAAAATAATTGACTTGGGGGTGGGAGGGAGATGAAATTGTTTTGTCATGTTAAAACTGCTATTGGAATGGAGGTCATCTGTATTTCCTCCAAGACTAGCCCTAAGCAGGAAGAGCATGACTTTGCTATTATTTTGTACATGAATTATGAAAGATGGACAGGATCAAAACACATGCTGTAATCCTTCAAACAGAATATTACTAATATGCTGTATCAAGTTGATCCTGGCTGAGGTTGTGTTACTAATTCTGAACTGAAATAAATTGAACTCTTAATGCCACAATTTAATTTGGTAAAACGTCTGACAACACCAGGTTTTAGTCCAACCTATTTATTTGATAATATTCTCACTAGCTTTCGAGGGGACAGCCTCTTCGTCAGGTGAATGGAGAGTTCTCAGAACTCTCCATTCACCTGACGAAGAGGCTGTCCCCTCGAAAGCTAGTGAGAATATTATCAAATAAATAGGTTGAACTAAAACCTGGTGTTGTCAGACGTTTTACTGTGTTTACGCCAGTCCAACGCCGGCATACCCACATCATGACAATTTAATTTGACAGCAAACTTTTACTTATACCCATTTAAGTTGCCAATTAACTTAACGTTAACACACAGTTAAAGTAATAACATAATCAATAGTACACCGAACAAAGATTTGATTTATTTGTTCAATAATCATGTGCATCGCTGGCAAGGCCCTCATTTATTGTCAGTCCCTGATTGCCCTTGAAAAGCTGGTGCTGAGCTGCTGCCTTGAACTGCTTGCTGCATTCCATTTGGTGTAGGTAGAATTGCAGTGTTGTTAGGATGAGCCAGATGTTAACTACATTTAACCAATGGCGTGCTTGGTTGCTGCTGATTAAGCTGTACCGGGATCCTTTCATTTGATTTGGCTTATATCGGACAACCGAGCCAGAAAACCTGAACATAAATTTAAGTACCTGTTAGCCCCATGAACTTGGCTGTTCCACTGGCGGAGACACTGAGCAAAGACCAGCAACATTGTCACACAAAAGAATAGAAGGCAAATCAACAGAGATTGCTTTGTGCACTTTTTGGTGTTCAATTGCAGGGTTCCAATGGGAGAAATCATCCATTCTGTTATCTTCTTTCCTTTTTTTCAAACCAATATTGTTTTGCTTGTTTTCATTTTAGTTAAAACATCATGTTGTCAAAATCAATCACGTTTTTTGCAATATTTTGCTATATATTTTTACTTTTTTTGAAAGTATATACTACTAACCTTCCATGATAATTTTGTATAATATCTTTGTTTTAAAGGAGCTCCAGGGTCCAGGTTTTAGTACTACTCCTGGTCAGTGTTCAAACGCTCGAGCCTATTCCCCTCCAGTTTGTGTTAATCCATCATCTTCCCGGCCATCGTCAGGATGCCTTTCTTCTGTAAGCGTTTGTCTTTCGTCATCCATTTTATGAATGCATTTTTACTTTCCAGGACCATAACCTTGCTGTGAGTAACTTCTTTCATCCCTTGTGAAGATACCTTGAGTGCAGGGGGAACCTGTGGGGCTGGCAGTTCAAAGATCCCTGGTTTCCTCATAGCAGATCATTCACCTACCGCTTTTCTTTACACAGTAGTAGGGTAATGGGGGCAGGCTGGCAGCTCTGCTAATTTCTCCTGGTTTATTCCAGTTCTGTAATGCGATTACACTCACCAAAAAATTTGGTGAAACCTTTGTTTGTCTTGTTGACCGACCGAGAAAGATTAATTGGTTACGAGCCTGAGGAGGAGCTGCTGTTTCAGATAGGCCATTCAGCGAAAACAGACCCAGTTGAAAAGTAGGCAAAGCAATGGTTGGTTTTGTCAATGAATAACGTAACAATTAAATTGAATTGCAGCAAACATTCATCATCAAACCTGAAATGCACTTTGCAGCTGTGATTTTCCAGGCAGAATTACATCTGTCTGAGTCCTGCTAAATGCAACAAATAACTATTCAGACAAGGAATTAAGAGCCTACCTACCTGAAACTTTTAAAGTGGAAATACTTGAGCAACCAGCATTTTCTTCAGCTGTATTAATGAAAAGGACACCAATTAATAACTGACTAAAGTCTAGTTTGCCAAATAGATGAGCAAGTTGACCTGATAAAAATAAAAATGCCAAGTGAAAATGCCATGGGATCAAAATTTAAAAAATACTGATAATACTCAGCAGGTCTGGCAGCATCAATGGAGAAGGAAACAGTTTCAGGTGACTGACCTTTCTCAGAACTGAAAAAAAGTTTAGAGATGCAACAGATTTTACGCAAGTGCTGAGACCAAGGAGTAGTGGTGAGAGAGAACAAATGAGAAAGTTTGTGATGGGGTGGAAGACAGGAAAAATTAAGTGAGAAAAGGGGTACTGATGCAAAACAAAAGGAAATGGTAATGGGACAGGAAGCAAGATGGATGTAGAAAGGCTCTTGTAGGTGAGTCCAGAATTAAAGGGCACTGTTCTAAAATTGTGTCGCCCTTTTAGGACAGAGATGAGGAGAATTTTTTTCTCTGAGATTTGTACAACTTTGGAACTCTGCCTCAGAAGGCAGTTGGAGACAAAGTCATTGAATAGTTTTAAGATAGATTCTTGTTAAACAAGAGAATAAAAGGTTACCGGGGTACTTGGGAATGTAAACTTGAACCAAAAACAGATCTGCCATGATCTTATCAAATGGCAGAGCAGGTTCAAGGGGCTGAATGGCCTACTTGGTCCCCTAATTTGTATGTTTGTATGAAAAAATAGATTGGTCTAGTGGAAGCATAAATGAGAATAGCAGAAACATCACTAAGAGATGGTGTCCAAAAAAATAGGGGCCAATTTTATGATTTGAATTTGTTGAAAGTATTGAGTTTGGAAGTCTGTAAATTATCTAATCAAAAGGTTACATTATGTTTCTCAAATTTACTCTGAGCCTCACTGGGACACAGTAAGAAGGCTCACAACACCAGGTTAAAGTCCAACCAATTTATTTGATAGTAAACTCACAAGCTTTTGGGGTTTGCCCTTCTTCAGTTGAATGTCTGTGCTGTTATATGCTCTGTCTGAGGCCAGAACTCTCCATTCAGCTGACGAAGGGGCAAACCCCAAAAGCTTGTGAGTTTACTATCAAATAAATTGAGTGGATTTTAACCTGGTGTTGTGAGACTTCTTACTGTGTTTACCCCAGTCCAACACCGGCATCTCCACATCCTCACTGGGACACCATGGAGATCGATGAATGAGAGGTTCGAGTGCAAATTAGATGTGAAAATTAAAATGATAGATGACCAGAAGTTCAGGGTTACGCTTGCAGAGGGGTTCTGCAAAGTGACCACCCAATCTATTTTCAATCTCCCCATTGTTGAATTTACCACATCATGAGCTGTTAACGCAGTAGCCTGTTTTGGAAGTATGCCATACAGCTCTGTTTGTTCTGAATATTGTGTTTATCAGCTTGTGTCCAATATCCTCTAAGTAGCAAGTCAGAAAAGGGGCGACATTTTTCAAACAGCTGAAGGTTAAACACCTCTTACTTCTATTTGTATACCTCAGTGGAAAGATAGTGTTACAGTTCCATGTAACTAACCAGACAGATCTAAAGACACGTATAGACAAAATATTTCTCTGTTTACATTTGTGATTGTTTCTGTCCATTGATCTATAGACATCTGTTTTAAATAATTCTGTGCTTGACTATCATCAGGCCCCAATGATCTTTTACTCTGGCCATTGATGACACTGTTTCTGCTCCACTCCCAATGTTAATTGTCATTTGTCCTAGTTGTTTGTCCTGCAAATCGTGATGTAAATGCACCATTTAAAGATCACACACAGCAGAGACAATGGAGTCTGTTGCAAATATAACCATTAGAACAAATTCTGCACCAATATGTGAGGATGTGTAACTTGTTCAGACATCAATTACATTATTCATCAGGGTTTATCTTTTGCAGAATTTTGCAGAGCAAGCTGTTATAGTGCTATTGTCTATTTAAGAGGAGTAAGAAGGAAATGAGTGCTAACTGGTTTTGATTTCAGGTGGTTCTAGTGGAGTTCTGCAAGGTTCAATCCTCATGTTTACTTACAATCTGTAGTAATAACTTAGATGAGGGACCATAGAATTCTTATAGTCCAGAAGGAGGCCATTCAGCCCATTAAGCCAGCACCGATAACAATCCCATCCAGACCAATTGTGAGATAACCAAGTTTGCTGATGATACAAAGCTAGGTGGGAAAGTAGGCTGTGTGGTGGACACAAACAAACTGCAAGGGGATATGGACAGATTTCGTGATTGGACAAGAAGATAGCAGATAGAATATAACCTGGGGAAGTGCAGAATTATTCACTGGCAGGAAGAATGGAAAAGCAGCATATCTTTGTGATAATAGTCAGTTTTGGTAGTTAGACAGATTTGGAGGTCCTTGCAAATGAATCACAAGTTGACATGCAGGTAAAACAAGCAGTTAGGAAAGCAAGTGAGATCACATTGGAGCACCTATACTATGTAAGTTTTACTGTCCTTACCAAAGGAAGAATTTATTGCTTTAGAGGGGATGCAATAAAGGTTACTTGAGTGATTCCTGGGATGAAATAGCTGACCCAAGATGAGAGATTTGTGCATAATATACACAAATATGTCTGGAGTTTAGAAAAATGAGGTGAACTCATTGAAATGTGTAAGATTCTGAGAGGGAGTCACAGTTTTGTTGCTGAGAGGCTGTTTTATCTGTCTGGACTGTTTAGAATTAGGTCTCGGTCCTAAATTGTCAACTCCTGGTTTTGAAACTGAGGTAAGAAAAGATTTCTTCATTTGAGAGGATTGTGAACCTTTGCAGTTGTTTACCACAGAAGGCTATGAATGCTCAGCCAATGAGTTTATTCCTCTCTGGTGGGCATATCATTGGAAAAGGTTCTGAGGAACAGTATAAATTGGCAATTAGAAAGGCACAAATTAATTAAATCAGTGACAGGAGGCAAAAGGTAATTATCCACAGATGCTTTTGTGACTAGAAGGTTGCTTTCAGTGGTGTTCTATAGTTCTCAGTATGAGATCTTTTGCACTTTGTGGTCTATATGAATGATTTAGGCTTAGATATGGTGGCCGGGGAGGCATTATTAAGAAATTTGCAGATGATGCAAAAATTTAATATGAGGAACAAGGCTGCAGATTGCGTAACTGTATCAATGGGTGGGTTCGGTGGGCAGAAAAGTCATTAATGGATTCAATCCAGAAAAGCAGGAAGTAATGCATTTGGGAAGGACAAACAGAATATACCAGTAATGGTTGGGACAGAAGTACAGAGGAACCTTACATTTCCAGAGCATGCTGGAGGCAGCAGGACAGGTCAATAAGTTGGTTAGGAAGGTGTGCACGGATATTTTATTAGCCAAAGCACAGAACGTAAGAGTGGGGAGGTTATGCTAGAATTGTATAAAGCTGCAAGCTGTAGTCATAATAAATTCACTCCGATTAAGGCACTGTCAGTTTCACTTCTGATTAATGGTTGCTGCATCACTGGAAGAAAGTGATAATACTGGAGAGAGGTGCATAGGAGAATTATGAGGACATTTCCAGCACTAGAAAATTTTGGCTGTGAGGGAAGATGGCATAGGCTAGGGTTGTTTTCTGTAGAATACAGTAGGTTAAGGGTCAGTTTTGTTTAGATGTATGCAATTATGAAAGGCTTGGAATAAATAGTGTAGATGGGAAGGATCTATTTCCCTTAAAAGAAAGGTCAATAACAGGGAGACGTAAATTTGAAATAAATGGCAGAAAGATAAGAGAAATATTTTCACCTAGAGGTAGTGGGAATGTCTGGAACTCTCTGGCTTAAAAGGTGTTGGAATCAGAAATTCTCAGCTCATTTAACTCAGGTGTGCACTTGAAGTGCTGTAACCTACAGGACTACGGACCAAGAGCTAAAACTGGGATTAGGCTGAACAGCTTTTTCAGAAAAGTAAAGTGGACCAAATAACTGCCTTTGTACTAGAAATTTTCTTCATTTTTATTGAAATTGATAGATTTCTGGGTATTAAATTAATTAGAGGACATGGAAATAGGATGGTAAAGTGGACTTGATGCAGAACTTCAGCCATGGTCTTAAATGAATTGTGAATTAGGCTCAGTGGGCAGCATGGCCATCTTCTGGGCCTACTTCTTGTATGGTCACTATGCAGCTTGTAATTGCAGCATTGCTAGTTTCCAGTCTACTGCTAGAGATACCAGGATGTTGTAATAGTACCCAGTAAAGTTGCCAAATCCCATGCACAATGGCAAATTACAGCTGTTTAATTGAACATGTCAGTCATGGAAAATGCATAGATGTATTTATATTTCTCCCTCCATTGCAATAGTCAACTTATTTGGTGGGCATGAACGTTAGAAGACAAATCCAATCTTGTGATAAATCACTTTAATTTCCATCTTCTTGATGACAATGTTCATACATGAACTTTCATTTTAGCTGAAAAATGTTTAACATTTTATGCTGAAATGTAATCCTCCAGAAAGCAGGTGTTCACCATAGTTACCATAGGTCATCAGATCATGGAGCAAGTACTGCATCAATTGTAACGGATTTGAGAAATGTGTGTACTCTTTCACTGACATTATGTTAAGATTCATGAAAGTTGTGTCACCATCACAGGACACTTCACGCATTGCAAAATTATTAATTGAAGTTTCAGAAAGGTTAAAACCAAACTGTAGTGAACTTTTCAAAAAGCTTGCAACTCTAGAGATAATGGGGATCATTTTGTCATCGCCACTTGAATGGTAAACTGAGGGAGTAGATTTCATTGAAAACTAAATAGGATAGTTCTCGCATTAATTTCACCCATTTGAGTTGAAAATTAGCTCAATGTTTCCTCCCCAGCTCCAAAGATCTAAGTCAATTTCAAATTGCATCATAATGTTAAGAACATAAGAACTAGGAGGAGGAGGAGTTGGCCATCTGGCTCCTCGAGCCAGTTCCACCATTTAATAAGATCAGGGCTGATCTTTTCATGGACTCAGCCCCACATACTCGCCCATTCACCATAACTCTTATTCCTTTATTGTTCAAATGTCTACCTTTGCCTTAAAAACCATTCAGCAAGGTAGCCTCAGCTGCTTCATTGGGCAAGGAATTCAACAGATTCTCAACCCTTTGGGTGAAGAAGTTCTTCCTCAACTCAGTCCTAAATCTGTTCACCCTTACTGAGGCTATGCCCCCAAGTTCTTGTTTTCCCTGCCTGTGGAAACAACCTCCCTGCTTTTATCTTACCTATTCTCTTCATAATTTTATATGTTTGTATAAGATCTCCCCTCATTCTTTTAAATTCCAGTGAGTATAGTCCCAGTCTATTTAGTCTCTCCTCATAAGCCAACCCCCTCAACTCTGGAATTAACCTAGTGGATCTCCTCTGCACCCCTTCCAGTGCCAATATATCCTTTCTCAAGTAAGGAGACCAAAACCGTACACAATACTCCCAAGTGTGGCCTCACCAGCACCTTATACAGCTGCATAGTAACCTCCCTGTTTTAAAACTCTATCCTTCTAGCAATGAAGGACAAAATTTCATTTGTCTTGATTAGCTGCTGCAACCTGTAAACCAACTTTTTGCAATTCATACACAAGGATACCCAGGTCCCTTTGCACAGCAGCAAGCTACAATTGTTTACCAATTAAATGATAGTCCATTTTGCTGTTATTCCTATCAAAATGGATGACCTCACATTTACCAATATTGTACTCCATGTGCCAGACCCTTGTCTACTTGAGCCTTTTCATTAACTATTTAATTATATATTTTTTTCCACTAATAAACTTCAGGCAGTGTCCGGATCCTGTTGTTTTCAAGAGGAGTTAAACCCTGAACTAAAAAATATTCTAATGGATCTGAAGAGTGCAGCTTCTGATGGATGCAGCCGATCAGGTGGTTTAAATTACACTGAATGTGAAGGAGAACGAACATCAAGAAATATGCATGCTGTGTAAGATTCAAATACTTGATATATTTTATTGTTTGGTCATAATGGAGCAAATTAAACTTGTTAAATTAGTTTAAATTTACCAGAATTACAAGTTCAGGGTGAAATAGCTGAATTCCATGTTTACTTTCCTGGACAATGAAGTTATTAAAGCACGCTGTCCCATGTTTCTATTGACAATACTACCAGTTCATACAATTTATGGAACGAGGCATTCTGTTTGGAGGCGAGTATTCACTTTCCAGAGTTAACATTTGGATAAATTCACATATCTCAGGTATAGATCATCTAAATCTATTTGAATTTTTCTGAGGCTGCGAATTGAAGGGCCCTCTTCGTGCATTCCAGGATACTTTTTCTGTTGCCTCCATTGAAATAGAAAATATGGTCAATCTGTATTATTTGCTAGACTAACCTAATAAGTCTTTGTAAACAAAGCTTTATTGTCTTGATGCCGACTATGTTTTGACCGTAAGAAATAGGAACAGGAGTAGGCTATTCGGCCTCTCAAGCCTGCTCCACCATTCAATAGGATTGTGGCTGATCCAACATTTCTCATGTCCACTTTCCTGCCCATTCCCCATAACCCTTGATTCCCCTACTGATCAAAAATCTATCTCAGCCTTAAATATACAAAAGGGCTGTGCCCCACAGCTCTGTGGCAAGGAGTTCCAAAGATTCTCAGTCCTCAGAATAAATTCCTCCTCATCTCAGTCTTAAATTGGCACCTTTTTATTCTGAGACAATGCCCTGTGGTCCTAGACTCTTTGGAGCAGGAAACATCCTCTCAGCATTTCTTCTATCAAGTTCCCTAACAATCCTATATGTTTCAGTGAGGCCGCCTTTCATTCTTCTAAAGTCCAATGAGCAGAAACCCAACCTGCTGCTCATAAGATAATCCCTCCATACCAGGGAACCTTCTCTAAACTACATCTGATTAAATAATATCCTTCCTTCAATAAGGGGACCAAAATTGCTCACAATATTCCAGATGTAGTCTCGTCAGTACCTTGTACAGTGAAGCAAGACCTCCCTATTCTTATACTCCAACCCCCTTGAAATAAGGGCCAATATTCCATTAGCTTTCCTAATTACCTGCTGCACCTGTGCTAGCTTTCTATGTTTTATGCACAAGAATCCCAAGTTCCTTTGCATTGCAATTTTGTGTTTTTTTTTCTCCATTTAAGTAATACTCCATTCTACTTTTTACCCAGTTACTTGATCTTTCAATATCTCTGTAAATTGTTCACCCCCACCCCCAGATTGCCTTTCCATCAATTTTTGTGCTTGTAACTTTGGCTACAATACATTCACTTCCTTCCTCCAAGTCATTAACATATATTGTGAACAGTTGCAGCCCTAGCACTGATCCCTGTGGAACCACACTGATTACAGGTCACCAATCTGAAAAAGAACCCCTTCACTCGCTGTCTCCTGCTCATTAGCCAATCCTCCAACCAGGCTAATATTCTACTTTTTGCATTAGAGGTATTCCTCGATGAATTTAGTTGTGATAAAATAAGCCAAAAATGGCTTCACCACAAAAAGCATTTTTAACCTGTCTAATAAATCACGTGTGTAACCTGATTTTGCTGCTTTAAAGAACCATTAACCAGTTTAGTTACTGTAGAATAATTTAAACAAAAATAGAAGCTCTTTAGTCCATAATAGCATTGTACCTTTGTGTTGAGAAAAGAAAAACAGCTTAATTTTAATGAGCACAATGAGTGGAAATTCACCACAATGATTAATTTGATCTGGTGTCATAGCCAGTTGTGTCAGGCTAACTTCCCATGAGCTAACTCAAAAATTGTGGAAATATAATTTGGTGTGATTCTAACTTACACTTGAAACTCCAGGATCATTTATTTGCACTGAGCTGGCAGATTTTAAGCAAAAACAGCCTAATTTTCTATTTTTTTTGAAGTTCACATTCCCTGGTTTGAAATGTTTGTTGCTGTGTACAATGTCCTCCAAGAAGAACATGTTCAATTCTTCCTTGTAACTTTGGTTCACGAGACTAGGTTGAGCATCCTGATTGTATTTTTTTCTTTCCCTCTCCCTCTTTCTTGAGCAGAAATAACTTTCCGAAGTTACTTCAAATCGAGTCTAATCAGTTAACACTATCACTTTGTCTGAATTGCATCCTTCCTCTCAACTAATTACCTTGTTTACCATTTTTATTATAGCCATAAAGTAGGTTGATGGTTCTAATTAAATCACCAATCTTTATTTTCTGATCAGCCTTCTGCACCACTATTCCATTCAATGCATACTGCCAATTTTAAGTCCTTCTTCCTTCTTTTAAATATTTGCTCATGGGATGAAGACATTGCTGACTGGACCAGTATTTGTTGTTCACTTTTCATTTTGGTAAAACAAATAAACAAACTAATGCACAAAGCAAGAATGGGATCCCTCAAGGGTGGGGGGGGTGTGGTGGTGGTGGTGGTGGTGGGGGAGGGTGGGATGGTGCGGGGGTGTGGGGGTGGGTACTGACCAAAACAAAAACCAAAGCGGAAAGGAAACTTAAAACATCAAAGCAAAATGTGATTAAAGGGGGTTGATAATACACCCCAGTCCCTGTGGGGCCCAACAAGCCACAGAAGGCCTTGTTGGTGCCCTTGGACACCTTATGCTCACTCTCCAGGGCCAACCCACTGCCACAATAGATGCGCAGACAGTTGGGTCGGGAGCCCTCTTCTGTCACCTGCAGCCTGGACCTGTTAATGGCACATTAGCTTGTGAACCAGCCAGGAGCAGGTTCACAAGTAACTCCTCCGCCTTCAACGCCCCTCCATCCCTAATACCCCTTGAGCTGACTGGCTTGCTCACCAATTTCAGAGGGCATTTAAGAGTCACCCACATCACTGTGCATCTTTTGTACTAATTGTTTTTAACTGATTTCTTCCTGATTTATTGTCTCTTTCATTTTAGTTCACTTTTTGCTTTGGTGTTCCACCATCTTGATTTCTTAATGTGGTAAGTTCACCAAGCAAAGGTATCCTGTGGCAGTTTGGACAAAGGGAGCACAGGTTGAAAAAAAAATGCTGATTTCTGAATGGCATTGGCCACTCTTGTTCAACCCCCTACAACAGCCCACCCTCAAGCATGCAATGAATTTACCCTAATGAACAATAAACCATCACATCTAATAGTATTTACATTCTATTAACCCTGTATACTGGAAGCTCTACATCTTTCTGCCTCTGGATACATTGCCACTTACAGCATCTTCTGTAAATATGAAAATCTTTATATACTGGATACCTTCTTACATATTTATGAAAAATCATAAATGAAGTGATAATGTGGCTCCTAAGGAAATAAGTCCATCTTGCATACTTGAAGTGTTAGATTTCAGAATACTCAAGTTGGGTGGAAAATTCATTTAAGAATATTTGCTTCCGTGAAAACAACATACAATAACTGCTTAAGCCTGAAAATAATCTTAAAATTGGTAGCTATGAAATTAGAGAGTTGCTGAATTTCACTGCATTACTTTTGTCCCCTGTTGTTTCAATTTTAGGGATGACTTGAATACAGACGTCTGTATGTACAAAGGAACACAAGACACCTGCTTCAGGTTTGAGAATTCTACAGTTTGGTTGGATGTGTTTATTATCAAATGTTCCTTTCAGTTCAGTATTGTTTCGTGATTGATGAATTGTTGGGGGAACAAAAAAAATTGAAAATATCAGTCATCGTTTTCTACTGCAAATAGTATTAATAAAATTAAATTCAAATCAAGCTTGCCAAATTCCATAATTTATGAAATGTACTTGGAAAAACAACCTAAAAATGAACTGAGTAATGTAGTTTTGGAATTCCCTCACTTCATAACAAGATTTTTGCAATTTAATTACCAGTGTGAGCGGGAATTAAGACTGTATTTGATAGCAGATGTTTCAATAAATGTATATTTGTGGTAAATTTGCTCTCATTTATCCCTTTTCTTATTACTTGCCACTCCTGTGTTAACTGACCACTCATTAGTATACGCTCAGTTCTCACTCTTTTTAATCTACTTAAGTACCAATTTTCATAGCTTGTGTCTGTGGAACCATAGTCCAGCAATCTCCAATAGCTCATCTATGTCCAAATCCAGACAATAAGTGTCAACCACTCTTGGACCTTTGAGGGAGACGATGGCCTTGTGGTATTATTGCTAGATTATTAATCAAGAAACACAGCTAATGTTCTGGGGACCTGAGTTTGAATCCCATCACCCAGATGGTGGAATTTGAATTTAATAAAATATATCTGGAATTAAGAATCTACTGATGACCATGAAACTATTGTCAATTGTCAATTGTCAGAAAAACTCATCTGGTTCACTAATGTCCTTTTAGGGAAGGGAATCCACCATTTTTAATTGGTCTGGCCTACATGCGATTCTAGAGCCACAGCAATGTGGTTGACTCTCAGCTGCCCCCTGAAATGGCCTGGGAAGCCACTCATAAGAATAACAATCTGATCCTATCCTCCTTACCTGACATCCACAAGCACACACGCTATCCAGCAAGGCTGACTGGATTGCTTTTTCAATGCCTTTTCTTGCAAAATTAAACTTTGAAATAACACTTTTGAGGATTTTTTTTTTTAAATACAGCATCTTTGAAATCCAAAATCGCTTGAATGTACTACCCACCTTATTTGACAGTTAACATTGGGCTGGGCAGCTATTTCGCTTCTCCTTTGCTCTCCCTGCAGCAATGTTTGTTTGCATGCTTGCTGAAGTTAACCCTATATGCTGTTGTTACTAAGTCCATGCATGCTGCCAGCAAGTTGGAATGCTATCTGCATCTCTTCCCTGCAGGGATCGAATGATGTGTACTCCGGATGTAAAAGAACCCTTCAGTATTGAGAATTTTACTTGCACTGGTGAGTTTAACATTAACGCGGCTGGGGTTCGGTCAGAGTCTGTATCTCCTTGATACTAGCAAAATATTAACCTGAATGTTATTCTAAAAAATCTAATTTGCATGGGAATCTATACTGCTGCACTTCCACAACAAATTTGTATAAGGGATGTTAATGTTAACATAACCAAAAATGTTTTGAGGTTTTGGAAAAAAAAAGCTGTCTACTTCGTAACCATTAAATTGTGATTGTGCACATGTCCAACAGGAGGCTGGTATTAAGCATCAGGAACTAGACACTTCACGCTTCAGAGAACAGTTCAGCACTTTTACATGTGGTATAGTGAGATTAGCTTTCACTTCACCTCAAGCATGCATTTCAGAGCACATCCCAATACAGTAACTTAGTGCTAAGTCTTGCTTATTTTTGTGCTGTGAGCCAGTTTTCATTTAAGATTTAGTCAACATAGAACCCTTTTACGGATATTGACAGAAGACTGTCGTCCTAACAGTTTGACTAGATTGAAGCCAAGTTCTGCAGCTGAATGCAGGGCATTCTAATACCTAGCACACACATCTGTGCAATACTTTGTAGTTAATATAAACAGCTCTGAAGAGGAGTTATATGGATTCAAAACATTAACTCTATTTTCTCTCTCCACAGACGCTGCCAGATTTGAGTTTTTGCAGCATTTTCTGTTTTTGTTTCAGATTCCTTCATTTTGCTATCATTATAAACATTCTCTGCTGTTTTTCCTCAGTATTTAATGCAAACAATACCAAAGCCATTTTCTGACGACTTTATAGGTAGGAACCTTGGAGGCAACCTGTTTCTGATGTGCTATACATTTAGTGCAAATGGTGAAAAGTTTGGGTGCTCAGATTTCCAGCATGTGCTCACAATTGATGTGGTTCTCTGCTGGATATATGGACATTATATATTAGAAAAACAGTACCTTTTTGGCTAAAGCTTTCTCTCATAACATTGAAGTTGCTTTGTATTTCTCAAATGTGTAGAAACCTTATTTCTTGCTTGTCTTAATTGTAATCAATTACAGGCGACGGTGCAGAGGGACCTCGGGGTCCTTGTGCATGAGTCGCAAAAACCCAGCCTGCAGGTGCAGCAGGTGGTCAGGAAGGCGAATGGGATGCTGGCCTTCATAGCGAGGGGGATTGAATATAAAAGTAGGGAGGTCTTGCTGCAGCTGTATAGGGCATTGGTGAGGCCGCAGCTGGAGTACTGTGTGCAGTTTTGGGCGCCGCACCTGCGCAAGGATATTTTGGCCTTGGAGGGAGTGCAGAGGAGGTTTACTAGGCTGATACCGGAGTTGAGGGGGTTGAGCTATGAGGAGAGGCTGAATAAACTAGGCTTGTACTCGTTAGAGTTTAGAAGAATGAGGGGAGATCTCATTGAGACGTATAAGATGATGAATGGGATGGATAGGATAGAGGTGGAAAGACTCTTCCCGCTCAAAAAAGACAGTAGGACTAGGGGGCACAGCCTCAAGATAAAGGGGGGGCAGTTCAGAACGGAGTTGAGGAGGAACTTCTTCACTCAAAGGGTGGTGAATCTCTGGAATTCTCTGCCCATTGAAGTGGTGGAGGCTGCCTCGCTAAATATTTTTAAGAAGCGGGTTGATGGGTTTTTGATAAGAGAGGGGATTAAGGGTTATGGGGAGAGGGCGGGAAAGTGGAACTGAGCCACGACAGATCAGCCATGATCTTATTGAATGGCGGGGCAGGCTCGAAGGGCCAGATGGCCTACTCCTGCTCCTATTTCTTATGTTCTTATGTTCTTATGTTCTAATCCAGTTGTTTCAAATAAGTAGCAAATTGTGGGATTGAATTTGATCTGCCCTGATTTTTTGGGTGCAGGGGTCAGGAATTGTGAGCACACCTCTCAAAATCAAGGTTGTCTGAATGAGGTTTTCATCTACTCACCTCATTTGACTGACATTGAGCTGGGGAGCTTTAGCACTTCAGCTGTGAGCCTCCCAGCAACATTGTTTGATCAGGAGATACAGGATGCCTATTCTGAAGACTCTTGTGATCATTTGGCTAGTAAAATCAGCTTTGAGCCCATGTCGGATTCTCCAGAGATCAATAGTTAGCCAAGTGGAACTATGGGATTGTTGTAAGTACTCAGTCACCATTACTGATAACTGCATAAATCTAAAAGAAAGCTAGTTAACAGAATTTAATGTTGTTTACCAGATCAAACAGAAGTGAAATAGAAAACACTAAATGTGAATATGGAAAAGGGAAACCTCAGATGCTATAAACCTGCTGAATATTTCCAGTATCTTCTGTTTATATTTCAAGATGGACAGTATTTTGTTTTCATGTTAATGTTTAATTCATCACCATTTATCTCCACTTGAAGTTATACTCCTCTGCAAAAGCATTTTTGTTTGTCTCTTTTCCTGTTTCAACTTTCTAGTTCTTTCCTTCCTTGCTTTTGAATAGGAGCTACCAAAACTCACCTTTTTCTTCTTTCCTCCCCAACCCCACCCACTCCCAGTCTCTGAACTTACTACACCTAACTTCTTCCTGTTTTGATGAAAGTAATTCCTTTTTCTCTCTCCACAGCTGCTGCCTAACCAGCTGAGTTTTTTTTACTTCCTAACCTGTTTGTATGTGGGTTCAGCTTTAATTCTTGCCTTTCTCAGACTGGCTGCCACAACGGGAATTAAAACCAACAATTGAGTTCTTTAAATTGTCATATCAGTTTATTTACAGATTGTACTTGCATCCATCATAGAACATAGAAAAACTACAACACAAACAGGCCTTTCGGCCCACAAATTGCGCTAATCATTATCTCTCCCTACTAGGCCTACCTAATACCCTCAATCCTATTAAGTCCCATACCTGCAGTTTTAATGCATCAATTGTCTGCTTAGTTGTGAATAGGCTAGGATGTCAGTCTCCAGGAACTACTCACAAACATTACATTAGATTGTCCATCAAATAGAAACTGCGACAGAAATAGAAGCTAAATTTTGACTCATTATTGAAATCACAGCACAAGAAGCACACCATATGTCACTGTAGATTCTTCCACAATAGGCCAGATCAGGGTCAGCAGCGCTTAAGTTTAAACACTTGTGTTTGAGTTATTTTGTTTTATAAAATGCATTTAAAAATGTCATCTGTGCAGATTTCTGATTCAAGGTTATAAGCTGTAACATTGTACAAAGTATATGTACATCATAGCTTTGACAGTATTAAAGGATAAACTGCATTCGGTTTATAGCCTTGGGCCAAAATAATGATGTATTAAAATTAATACTATATTTTAAGAGACAGAGTTACTTAAACTATTGTGGTGTTATTGGTAATGTTTCTGTAGACTGTAATTTTGACTAAATGTAAAATTATGCAATCTGAAACAGATCAGCCTACAAATGGAACAGTTTTAAAACCACATCTAGTAAAGGTGTGAAAGGTATTGAAACTTTATCAAACAATCTTTGGATCAGTAAGAGAATAACTGGAAAATGCAATGAAAGCTGGGAGATATCTCACTGAGCTCCTTGCAGGTATTGAAAGGCAGTGTTCTGGTTTCGTGATATTGTATTACCATGTTAAACAATAAAATCAATTGGTTAATAAAGAATCAGCTGAGACACCTGATTACTTTGTAAGAGATAAACCAAAGCTGCAGTGTTAATGCTGTAAATTAGCTGTGCTGCTTCTAATTTGAAAACCAAGTTGAATATAAATCAGCATTGGCTATGTATGCTGCAAATTTCACCAATCTTGTTGTTGAAGGAAATCCTGGGCCAGTATGCTCTTATTTGTAGGCAAGCAAATTGGTTTAGTTGCAAAATAAAAACAAAATGCTGGAAAATCCAGCATCTGCAGTATTTTGCAGTTTAATTCAGATATGGTTTATGCCTAAAATAGTACAACTACTATTTGGCTCAAGCAATGACTGTTTACTCTGTTCAATAGATGATGGGTTTTTAAAAATATCTCCCTCTCCTCTTCATGCTAAAAGGAAATGTTATGAACCAGTAATGTGTATTTTGCATCTTGCAACCTTTTAAGTTTAGAGGTTAGGTCTAATAAAGTTAATTTCAATAAACTGTACCACTAAGCTTTATGGAGATAGTCCCTTTTTGTCACCGAAGAGTAGAATCATGCACGTTAAAACAATGACTATCTCTTCAACACAATGAAGTGCAGGAAAAAGGGGATGCTATTTGGGGTAAATGATTAGAATTGCCCTTCTCCAGCAGTTCAGGGGCCAGTTTAATCCCTTTGAAAAGAAGTGCTGTGCACAGCCTTTTCAGTTTGAAAGAATTCCAGCAATATTTTTTCAAGTTCTTCTCTCAGTTCCAGCTTTCATTGTAATGTAATAAAACACCAAGGCATTTCAAAAGAGTATGAAACAAAAGCCACGCAAGGACATAGTTAGGCTGATAACCAAACACCTGAAGGGCTCCCTTAAAAATTCTTGGATATGCACATGAAATGCCTTTAACGTGCAGGGCTATGGGCCAAGGATTGTCACAGAAAGAGGAAAAGGAGAGCGCGGCAGAAAATTTGAGGAGAAATTTCAGCTGCAAGGACAGATCCAATGATACAATTAAATCTGTGGGTTCTGAAGAGAGACCAGAATTAGAAGATTGAAATGACTTCTCTTTCTGCTCCTGCATTCTTAACGGTGTTACCCTCCCTCACACACATCCCCACCCCCTACCCCCTGATCTACCTTGGCTCCCTCCAATTTCTAATCTGAATGATTACCCCTCAGCAGAGATTAGAGGTAGGGTAGTGACTTCAGCGGCGCTGGTGTGTGTGTGTGTGGCGGGGGGTAACTTTGTAAATGAGATTTTTTTAAAAACAAGGCTCTTACTGAACTAGGAGGTAGCGTAGGTCATTAAACACAGGATAATGGATGAACAGAATTTAGTGGGAGTTGGGATGAAGAATAGCAGAGTTCAGGATGATATCAAGTTTATAGAGGGGAGAATGTGGGACACTGGCAAAAAGTGCATTGGGATAGTCATTTCTAAAGGTAACAAGGGATGTGTGCGTGAGTCTCAGAGGGTGAATTATGCCATGGGTGAAGCCAGGCAATGTGGAAATAGGGAATGATAACAGCATAGAGGGATGGTCAGAATCCCATTTCAGAAGCAAATGTGACATGATTGTGAACAATCTAGTTTAGCCTCAGAATTGCCAGATGGAACCTGTGGCAAGGGAATGAAGTTTGTGGTGGGAACCAAAGGCAAGATTTCAGTCTTTCCAAAACTTAGTTGTTGGACATTTCTTATTTAGTATGGAATGACTGACTAACATCTTACAACAAATGAGGAGTCTGAATGTGGTCTCTAGAAGGGTTGAGTGAAATGATGCTTAGGTTTGGTGTAATCAGCATACACGTGGAAACTGATGTCTCGTTTGGATGATGTTGCTGATTAGAAATTAGAGGGAGCCAAGGATATATTTTTAGAAGCATCACCATTCAAAATGCAGGAGCAGAAAGAGAAGGTACTGCAGGAATTCTCAGATGATTACATTGTTAATGGAACCAGTGAGTGTAGTACCACCCAGTTGGAAGAGTGTGGAGGGGTGCTGGAGGAGGTTTGGTGTGGTCAACACTGTGAAAGGCTGCAGGTCGCTCCAGATTAAAAAGAGTGATCATTTATTCTTGAAGTAGATATACAGCTTGTTATTTGTATTTTGATAAGAACTGTTTTGGTACTGTGGCAGGGTCAGGAAAACAGATTGGAGAGATTTCAAATATGGAGTTCCAGGAAACTTTGAGTGTATTGTCACCTCTCCCTAAGGTTCAATTTTAAATTTAATTTCTCCCCCTGCCCCAGCATAGAGTGAACTTCTCCATAAATCTTAATGAGGTCTACGCTTCACCCTTCAGGGCCACAACACTAATTCAGTCAGCTGATTCAAGAAAAACTCCACATTTGGAGAAAATGTTAAAGCTTTCCCATGATGAGAAATTTTTGATTTTCACTCAGCAAGCACATTAGGATGTTTTACTGCATGAAAACCTTGTACACAAACATTTCCTTATACCTAACTATTGCAACATTTGAAATGAAACTTCAGTGCCTGTTGAGAACTGAAAAAGAAAGCAGCAGCACTGAACTCAGGACTTCAGTTAAATAAGGTGCAATTTTTTATTGCTTATTCTCTGATCTGATTGCAGCAACTCCACATTGATGCCTCTAGTAACAGTTTGATGTATTTCAATTACCCAGTTACATCTTGATAAAGATAAAAATTGCTTTACTCCCTGCAGCAGACCACTCGTTACAGATAGGTGGTCCATGTTACGCCTCCTCCCCGAAGCATCAGAGCCTGTCAGAGAGATCACCAGTATCTTCCTTGCTAACTGGCTCATTTTGTGAGCACAACCGGGAATCCTCGGTCCTCGACGACTTGTGTGCTTCAAGGACTGGCTACATGTCAGCACCATATTCAGAAAATGAACTTTGCTTCCAAACTACTGGTAAGAACAATTGTGTACTCAAAGGGGGAGCCATGAAAACTTTTCCTTTTTATAGTCTTGACAAAGGAAGTTTGATTTTAGTTTGCTTTTGAAGGGTTAAGTTTTAAAACAAGGTGAGCATCTGCAATCAATTAAAGAGTGGGGGGGGGGGATGTATCTCAGCTATTAGCTAAACTTCAAATCCAAAATTAAAGCCATGTCAAAAACACAAGTGTCATTAACAAAACTCTCAGTTATTGAACCAGTATATTCCAGCAGAAAAATCTTGTCCAAAATGGGGAACTAAAGTTGTGATTAAATGGAAGAGTATGAAGACGAAGACAACTTTGCAAGTTACTTTTCCTTCAAATACTTAGGATTACATAAGATATATAGAACAGATACAGGCCATTCAGCCTAATCAATCCAAGTGCTTATGCTCCACTTGAATTTCATCCCATCTATTCCTTTCTACCTCCATGCATATGCTTGTCTGGTTTTCCCCTTAAGTGCATCTGTACTATTTACTTCAACTACTCAGTGGTGACAAATTCACATTCTCACCACTGGGTAAGAAACTGAATTCCCTATTGGATCTTATGGTGACTAAGATTAATGGCCTCTACATAGCCACTCAAAACCTTTCATTATTCTAAAGCCCTGCATTAGGCCACCCCCTCAGCCTTTTAAAAAGAGGAAAAGATCAGCCCAGTCTTTTGTTATATACCATTGGTACTATTTCCCATACTTCTACAATCATTTTTATGGTGGGGCAACAAGAACTGCACACAGTATTCTAGTCTGTCTAAGGTTTGATAACACAGCTTCCCTACTCAGTCCTGTCCCTTTAGAAATAACACTGCTTGCTTTGCTTTCAAAAATACCTCACCTTACTAATCTGTGGCGCAACTGATGTATTTGTGCTCAGTTACTCTATCCTACCCAGACATACACCCCTCCAAGTAATATAACTTTAGTATTCTTATCAAGATGTACTACCACACATCTGTGTGAATTTAATGGGCTAATTATTGGCCCTTTCTGTAATTTTATTAATATTTAATTTTTTGCAGTCCTCTATATTGACTATTCCACATACACCCACCCCCTCCAAATTTGGTGGTGTTTGTGAATTTGAAGTGTTTTTATTCTAAAAACCAAGACATTGATATAAACTGTGAACACCAATTGTCCCAGCACTGATCCTTCTCACCTGCTATTGATCCACTATACACTGTCTTGAAGCTAGTTAGCAATCCATTCTGCCATTATCCCCAGACTGTGTATTCCAAGAATCATTGGCATAAGCTATTGGGCCCATCAACGTGTCTGTGCTGCGCCCCCCCCGCCACCCGAAGGAGAAATTCACCTGTGCCACTTTCTTGCTTTTTCAGCGCTATGCACTTTTTTTTGCTTTTCAGGTAACAGTCCAATTGCCTTTTGAGTACCTCAATTGAACCTGCCTCTACCACATAAGCTCCATACTACATAAAAGTTTTTCATGTCACCCTCATTTTGCCAATTATCTTGAATCTGTGCCTTTTGATTTTTTGAACATTGCACCAGTTGGACATTTCTCCCTTCCATCAGTAAGGACATTTTTGCTCATCTACCCTGTCCAGACCCTACAGTATTTGAATAATCAGTCAACTCTCCCCTCAAATCAATAGTCCCAGCTTTTCTTAAGCACTCCTTCATGTTAATCTATTATGGGACACAAGCCCATGATTTGCCCTGTCTCAAACTGTTTGATCAAGCACAATTTTCCCTTAAACAATATTACCATATTTCTCACTAAGGTGGTTCTATTTTCTGTTTAGTAAATATTCTATTTTCACTCACTATATTAAGCTGATTGATCTCATGTTCCTCTTATTTATAGGAATTACATCAAGTACTCTGCACTGTATCTAACAAAGTACACATAGCAATGCCTCTGCTGCAGATTTTTTAAAAATGTGGATACAATCCAGTGATTGTTTTAATTTATTCAATACATCCCTTATTTTGAATATACTTCTCATTAAATCATTCAGTATTCTTTTCATTGTTCTCATCTCCCTTGCAAATACAAAGGCAGAAGTAATTTGCTGTTTTCACTACCTGTGATATTATCCCATCAAACCCTTAAATGGTCCTAATCCCATCAGTCTTCCTTAACTACAAGTTTGATAATTTTAGTCCCTTCCCAATTGTTTTTGGCTTCAATCCAAATCTCAGACAGCAAGAGTGTCCTGTGCACTTAAATCTCTTAAGGGTTAACTGTCCCTTGTCTTTATTCATATGCAATCCTACTAGTAATTAATTGATCTTTCCTTTTATCACTAAAGTTCACCCATACTCAAATTTTCCCCAATCACTTTGTCACCATAATATGGGTTTCATTTAGATTAGTCATGTGCCATGAAATTCAAAAATTAGACTAAAATAGACTTTTATCTTCAACCAATGTGTATGACCAACAGGACCCAGAGCTGAAGACAAAAGGTCTCATGCAAAGCTCAAGGCCACAAAAGCTCAGAGCATTAAGACAGAAAATAGGAGGTGTACCTCATTTAAAATGAGGGTCTGCCATGAAGATTGGGGACCACTGATCTAAATGTTCCTCTACTTATCTGCAGTGGTTTTGTCCCTGTTACTTGATCCATTAGTGAATCTTGCCTTAGACTTCAGAATGGAATTCTGTACACATCACAAGAACTCTACTCCCTATCTCCTCTGGTCAATTAATGTCAGGGTAGTTGAAATCCAAGTTTAAAACAAACTCAATTCCAAGTAGGTACATTTCTTTCACTTGTAAGAGAAATAACCTTTTGTTGTAATCTGTATCCATATGGATTCCATTTGAACATTTCACCTCTTCTAAAGATTATACCCTACAATGTACAATTCCCATCCTCATTTTACCATAATCAATGCACACTAATCATGTCTTCTAATAAGTGGACCCAGCACTGATCCTTGAAGCACACTGCTGAGCACAGGCCTTCAGTTTGAACAACCACCCTCTAGCTTCTGTTATCAAGCCAACTTTATGTATTCAATTACCAACCTCACTCTGGATCCTGAGAGATTTAACCTTATGCAACAACCTATGCAGTACCCTGTCAAAGGCTTTGTAGCCAACATTAACTGCCCTGCCCTCATCTTAGTTACCCCTTAAAAAGAACTCATTCGAGAGACATGATTTTCCACCCAAAGCCACACTGACTGTCTTAAGTCAGTCCTTGTCTCTCAATGTCTGTAGGTCCTGGCTGTCAGAATACTCAACTTTGAACAGAACTGACAGGATAGACTTCACTAAGTTTCTGTCCCAGAATAGCCCATGAAAAAGCAACCAGTCTTTCCCACAGCAACCATTCCTCCTATGTTAATTTGCTGATAAGTCTGCTCAGTTCCAGTTTGTACATGGCTCAGACAACAATCCAGAAATTCTTACCCTTGAAGTGTTGCTACTCTAGTAACAGATATAGGTTAACAATTTAGATGGCAAGGTGAACCACTGATAAGGATTTTTGATAATTATACTAATTTGATTTAATAACTGTTCAATAGAAAGCATTTTATTTCTTTAATCAAATGCTACAGGACATCTGAAAGTGCTTTACAGGCAACAAAGCATTGAAGTTAATGACTAACATAAATGCCATAGTCCAAATTTCAGATCCTAAGTTTTAATGTACTTCCTGACTATTTATCCCTCCAGATTCTGACCAGATGGATGTTGCAGGGCAGGCCTGCAAAAAGCTGCAGAATAAACTGGATGGTCTGCAAAACCTGGTGGAAGATCTTCAACTCAAGAATCATGGTATTATAATACTAACACTTTGCACATTTTAAAGTTTGCCTCCTTCTAAATTTAAGAGTAGCTAGAAATAAAATCTCTACAGTGTTGAAAATGGAATCTTGAGACTCATTCTGGTCCATGCTTCCATTATATGCTTCAAAAAAAAAAACAGCTGTTTGTACATAATCAGTTTATTTCAGGGTTTCAGATTACAATTTAATGCTTTGGAACCATTACAGAATCTAAAACATTTGATTTACAGAAATGTCCTCCATGATCAGAAACCAAGAGAAGAGGATAAAGAGAGTAAAAGACAGAGAGAAAATGCTAAAGAAGTGAAGTCCATGTTTCTGCATTTTATTCTTTACCATGTATGGGTTTTGACTTGCTGCAGTACACAAAATAAAATCTGCTGCTATTTAATATGTTGTGAAACCTATTTTATTTCCTCTACATGATATTGGATATCAGGTACAGGAGATCCAGATGGGTACAGGATACTTGGCTACCACAAGTTCAAGAGCAATTGAAACACTACAGAACTTTTAGTCTCATGTATGGAGTAAGCAAAAATATACTGGAAAGAGACATGAAATCACTCTACAAGCCCAGAAGAGCTAAGCTAAGGAGGACATGCAAGCTACAGCTTGACCTTGGTCTTCTATATACCCGTTACCTATGCAGAGTTTTCACCACATTCTGTTCAAACAAGGAAAAAAAAATCATTCTAGTCAAAGATGATGAAACTGAAAAAAAACAAACTAGAGGTTTGTGTGAAGTCAAAGTATAAATGAGTTCAAACAATGTTGAGGGATTGCTGTAATGGGATTTTTCTATGTTAATTAGAAATCATCAACTGTAGTTCTGGTGTGACTATGCTATGTCTTGGTCATAAAAGATTACTTCTGTCTTGTAATTAATTTTGCAATCAGTATATGGAGGAGATAACCATGCTTCCATTTTCTTTTACTGGTAGGATATTTTGAAATATACTGGATGTTTTGATGAGTCAGTTAAGATTAGTGGCATTTTGGCAAGAGCAAATCTTAAGCAAAAAAAACCACACCCAGTTCATATGGCCAAAATTAGAACTAACTCAAGGCCATGTGAAATTTCAGTATAGACTTAGACTTAGCATGTTTATTCTTTTCAGTGATATTCATGTTCAGCTGTTGAGAAAAGCATAAGCAAGTTTTCATCTGGAAAAGAAAACCAGCTTTCAACTAGTCTTGTCCACCCTTTTGGATTAGTGGAGCAGCAACTGGAGAAAAGCAATATAGTGGGCATGTTCAGGGACAGATTTCTAATATGCATAATATGTTCAGAATTCACACTGCCTCCTTAAAATTCAGAATTACATGCAAAATCCAAATCGGGTGTCATTTCATACTATCAAGACTCCACTCAGTTTTAGTGTACTTTTCAACCACTAGAACTACAGCTATTTCCATGTAATGTTTCCTGGCAAATTTCCTGAACAGTGTGCCTGGCAAAAGAATTTAACTTCTACTGAAATGAAAAATCATATGTTTTATCCCAAGAACTACAACTGCAAATACCTGAAAAATCCAAGTCAATCTGCTCCCTATTCAATATCAGATTTTTGATTTCCAACTTCAACCAATCCCCCTGAGTCTGACCTGAATACTAACATCAGAGCAGCAATTCTTCTGAACCCCTGCACGATACTAATGTGAAAGAATTAGAATTTTAGGCTAGAGGGGAGCACAGATTTCATACATTTACGATCATGTACTTGTCCTTTTTGGTTTTAAATTTAAGCTACAATATTTCAAAACTTGAACAGCATAACTGCATTACACTTATGCCACAAAACATTTATTTAATTTAGTATATTGTAGATTTAAATTACCAAGAGTTAAAGAATTCACAACATGCAAACCAAGTTTATATATAAAGCTCAGGTTTTTTTTTGAAAGACAAACCTCTTTCTAGTTGCTGGTTTCTGATCACATCAGTGGCTGGGAAAGAAGGGGATGTCAGTATACCTTTGAAAAAGCTCAACCTTTTTATCCAGAAATATTTACTGAAATCCAATGAAAATAATCATTCCCCACAAAATAGTAGCAGAAATTGATGAAGATTAAAGTGACATCATGCAGTAATTATATTACTCATTAAAAAATTATAGTAAATATGAATACTCTATGCTTATTTACATTGCTGATTACCATAGTAATGTCTCTTGAGGAAATGACAGTGCAAAGCACATCTCAGCAGCATCAGATGGTTACCTAGAGACAGATAGCCTTCAGAAGTGAAAAATCCTGGCAGCCCACACAAACAAATGAAATGAAAGCAGAAATAGAAAGACGAGAGAAACAGCTGACAGATGTCAAACTAAAATTTGACATCAAGTTACATTATCACTGAACTACATTTCCTTTTGAAAGCAGTCAGTTAAGTGAATGCTTCATCTTGCAGTACTGACCAGCGTACACTTCCATGATTCAGTGGTAGCCCCAGCACTGATAGATTTCAAAATCTTCATGACCTGTCTCTAGTAGCCTATTGAGACATTCCTCCCACCGGCAGATCTTTCCATCTTCCACCACCACATATTTCCACTCAATCTTGGAATTTACTGGCAGCAGAATGGAATTAGACCAAAAACCATCCTTGTTTGGTTTCAATGGCACATACTTCTCCCACTGGCCCAGACACTCGTGGTTTCCTGTCACTGCAAGGAGCTGAGCACTTGAACAAGTAATATAGTGAACATTAAAATTCACAGAGATGTTATTGAGGGGCAAAGGAGACACTGCAGCAACTTTCCTGGCAATATTTTCAGGCTCTGAACTTACACTTGTTCTTTCTGACTCAGCATTAACCTGCTCTTGAAAGAATTTTCTTTTATCTTCTCTTTCAATTTCAGTTTGAATGCAGTTCAACTCACTTGTGTTAATACTACTTTCACAAGTATCAGTCATGTCACCATTATTTAGATAATCTGTTCTATTGAGTTTCTGATTAACTGCTGAAATTAGATCAAAAGCTTCATCTTGATGCTCAGATTTCTCATGCACCTTTTCAATGCTGACTGTTGATTTTGTTTCTGTCCCATAATTACACTCTTCAATTCTGCTTGCGTTAGTGACTTGCCCAATGTCAGATGGCCAGGCTATCAAATTCAATGGTGTGTGGTTCTCACAAACACTCTGTCTGGAATCAGAAATATTCTGCTTATTTGAGAGATGTTGGTTTTCTTCACACTTCTCATTCTTGACCATTGCATCAGAATTATCTTTGGCCTCCAAAGCAGCAGTATTTTGTTCAAAAGGAGACTGCTGAACATCAACTTTCAACTCTGTCTTGATCTTTGCTATGTCATCCCTTTCACCACCTGCAATTTTACCTGTAAAGAATTAGAAGACATTTTCACTTGATACTTAGCACTGAAACTTATAAACTGATTTTTCACTGTATATCCCAATACATGTGACAAGTATTGTCATTTGCACACTATACAGACAAAACACTTCATTGAATACATACAGGAGAAGATGTCTAATGTAGTTTGAAAGAGTTAGAGTATGGTTTTAAAAGCATAGAAGGTAGAATTAGAGGGTATGCTGGGAACAGCCTGCAAGAAGTTGCCTTGTTCTGGGGCCACTTTTTTTTCATAACTTACATATGGAAACATTCAAAACAATCCAACTTTACCACAATATTTCAGGGAGCTGATTAGGTTCTACTCCAAGAATCTAATTTGGAAAATTTTATTCAAGAATATTTGTAAGTATTAAAAATTAGCTATACAATATGATTTTTCATAATGTGGCATTTAGTTCATGGCATCCAAGATTAGATGTTATATGTACAAATAAAGTCTTGTTTTAATTCAGGCCATTTAGTCCAACAAGCAAAATAACTTGAATAAAGAAATGGAATCCTGATATTTAAGATTAGCCTCCTTCATAGAGGAATATCTCAAATGCTAATGAAAATTGCCAAATGCATACAAATGATTTCAAAATTAGATAAATTTTGAATTTGACATCCCTGTGCATCAGTACATGCCATGCAGGTGCTACTTGTTCCGTTTGGGGATAGTTCTGACTACATTGCTATAGAATGCTCCAAGTAGTTGGACAGTGCTGTACCACCTATCCTTTGTGGAAAGATTTCATAGAATCTTAGAACCCTATAGTGCAGAAAGAGGCCCTTTGACCCATTGAGTCTGCACCAAACAGTCCCATCCGGGCCCTACCCCCATATCCTAATATTATATCCACTAATCCCTCTAACCTATGCATCCCTAGATACTAAGGGGCAATTTCTTAGCACGGCCAATCAACCTAACCCACACATCTTTGGACTGTGGGAAGAAACTAGAGGACCTGGAGGAAACCCATGCAGACACAACAAGAATGTGCAAACTCCACAGTGGCCTGAGCCAGGAATTGAACCCACATCCCTGGAGCTGTGAAGCAGCAGTGCTAACCACTGTGCTGCTCCAAGGTGGTCACTGTGGGATTTCATGCCTTGCAGACTCAATACAGTAAATACTCATCTCCAGCCCTTGGATTTAGCCAACAGCTTGCATTTGGGCTAGTATGCACTGAGTAACATGTGGGTAGCACACCTTAGAAATTTGCTTTGTTCTGAAATTACATTCACTCAAAGCAAAGCCAAAAATCAGACACAGTGGTGGAGCAGGCTTAACAGCCTACTCCCATTCTTATGTTCACATCCAGTCTCACCCCCTCCCCACATTACCATTGCCTTAATGGCAGGGAAGAGACCATTGATCACTTCTTTTTGGAATGTACTTCTGTAAAAGGACAATCTGATTTGGGGGGGGCGGGCAGGGTGCTGTGGAGAGAGATTTTTGTCAAAGTTTATCTTGAGTAGCTGTGATTCTATGGGCTGTTCACTTGAGACAAACAGCTAGAGGATCAACAATTGTGAAAGATGCTTTTTTTTTTGGGGGGTCTACCAAAAATCTAGGTCTCAGTGTAAGTGCTACCCACAGAGCATTGTGGACTGGCACATTGCAAGGTCCAGAACTACATACTGAGATGCAAAGCTTGGGGCAACTGCCATAATTGAAAAAAGTCATTGCCTAAAGCCTTTGAGCCACAAGTGCACAAAGGAACTGGAAATGGTTTCAACACTTAGGCTGAGTGAGTTGCATGTAATATTTACTGTAAGCATTCCATGTATCACAGTTCTATCTGCCACCTGATGAGCCACAACAGTAACCTATGAACAGCACAAGGACCATGTGGCTAGCAACCACAAAGCCAATCCTAGTTGTGATTTTTTATGCATCTGACTCTCCTCCCAGGATACAGATGGAAATATTGGCAACATCTTGCCATCTGCTACTGCACATGTCACTGATCCTGAGAACCAAATACATTGCCTGCTTCTCCAACAAGAATCAAGAGTGAGAACATGACTGATGTTTGCAGGATTTCCCATGACACCATTGCCTGTAGACATCATTTTGCAGGCACTACATGTGAAACTCCACCAGATACTGCAACCAAAAGGGATCATAAACTTTAATCAGCATGATTCTCTGCCTATTTACTGATTACAATTAGACTTACATTCACACTGCAAGGAAGTTACCATGAAATGACTGATATCCAAGTAGGAGTCACAATACCTTCATTCTACAGTAGTCTACGACTAGACAATTTAGATTTGAGGCACCATAAAACCAAGGGCCACTGCTGACCGTGTACCTCATGACTCTGGACAATCACATGCAACAGAATAAGACTATTAATGTGCTGAAACAATGTTTCAGTGCCTGGACTACACTGGAGGAGTCACTTTGGAAAGCCAGGGTAGAGTCAACATATGATCTGTTGCTCTATGTGGACAGTCCACATCACCAGATGTAGGACAGCATAAGAGGCAGCAGTCTTCATAGTCCCTTTCTGTCCAGGGAATAAAGGAGACACCATTGCCTAAAACCCCTTTTAATAAGTCTCCTTCCTTGCTGCCCAGTGATCATCATAACATCCATCCAGTCAAAATACAAAAATAATTAAATGGCACAAGCCAAATAAGAAATCAATATTATACCATATTTGCACCCATGTGGAATCTGTTTTGTGTGCCTGTACAGTGCTATCACCAGTCACTGTCACTTGGCTGGTGGAAGATTGCTAACTTTCACAACAACTCTGGGTTGAACAAGCCCAGATGCAGGTTGCATTCACTTGGCACAAGCAAACAGCAAGAGTACTGACAAATGGCTGTAGCAGAAGATGTTGTCTTCCTAACAGGGGGACAGCAGATGTCAACTCAATGGAGACATTGTCCCTTGGACAGCCTCACAACCATTCTAAGTTACTAGTTTGCTGTGACACCTTGAGCACCGTTATTGACAGCCATGATGGTAGAAGTCTGAGCTTCAAAAAAAAAGGAGCAAGAGAAATTAGAGTGTACAGTCTGAGCTTCAACTGAAGCTCAGATTTCTGGTGGAAGCAAAGACATTGGCCATCAGATGCCAAAATCTTGGCTGGCTCCACAAGTGTGCTAATTGAATTAACCACCCCTCCTGTGTTGGAAAGGACCTAACTTGTGTGCAAAGGTCATTGCCAAGATGTCGCTGGACTCCATGTTCATTGGCAGTGACCACAGGCTCTTTTCTGGTAGGCTACCAATGCATCTGGTATTTTGTTGTGCAGACCAACTAGCTCTCTTCAGTCAGTCACACCAAAGTGCTCAAGTGAGTCATCTACAAAAGCAGTAGTGTGCCAAGCTCCCTCACCAGTATGCTGGTATCTATATTAAACTGGTTTGCTACCATGGCTAGAGGCCACATATCTACCCATCTCAAAACAGCTATCCTCTCAATTAGTCAGTATCAGAGCTGTTGTTGGCCTCAAATGTGGTATAATGTAACAGTACTGCATCATTTCTGTTTCTCCACTGCCTGGGTAACTAAAAGGAAGAAAGGCACAAGGGTAAGGCTGTAGTGCAGCAGGGCAAAGCATGTGGAATCAGTGTGAGGATACCATCACCTCTGACATTTTCAACCCAGTCATGGCCATACCCTCAACAATTGCCATTCCAATAATAACCAGCAATCTGATCCCTAGGGATCATGCTGGCAAGCCTGTTCACTTCTGGTTAGCTCCTGCTGCCTCTTGTGCACTTTTCTCCTGCCAGAGAGAAAAAGATGCATGCCAATGGGGATCATGCAATCTGTTTGGCTGATATGGCTGTCACAATTATAGACTAGAATCCCTACAATGTAGGAGGCCATTTGGCCCATCAAGCCTGCACTGACAATAATCCCCCTCAGACCTGATCCCCAAACTCCTTGCTAGTTCCCCAACATTAAGGGGCAATGTAACATGGCCAATCGATCTAATCTACACATCTTTGGACTGAGAGGAAACCCACACAGACATGGGAGAATCCACAGACATCCAAGGCCAGTATTAAACCCAGGTCCCTGGCACTGAGGCAGCTGTGCTAGCCACACTGCCACCAGCAACATATAGCTGAGAGAATTAAGTGGGTGAATGCAGCAGTGCCAACTGTACAAGGGTGTTGTCATCCAAATGAATATCAGGCACAAATTATGCAAGTTGGTTGATTGATGCAAGCAGTGGCTGGTGGTGCAATTGCAAAGGTTTGAACGTGCAATCACTGACCTTGACAATTTATTGCAGCACACATTCAAGTGCTCAAAACCTACCTCCTGGCATTAGTACCCTTGCTTCAAGCACTCTGTGGAAGAGATCCTGTACTGCAAGACATCAGTCCCCACTTTGCACTTTTTTCACCAAGGCTTCTAAAGAGCCTCCAAGAATCTTGGAGCCCACTCTCGCTCCTATTTTGTTCACGGATCCCCCGCACAATAGCCAGTACCTGCTCCCACTATACTTAACGAAAGAAGGGTGCGCAAAGTTATTAATTACATCCGTTCCGACAAGCAACGGAAAAGTTAGTGACTAGCTGGACGGTGAAAATCATTTAAAACAGCGGATAACAATTGGCACAATGCCCACGTTGCAGACAACAGGTTTCAAGGGCTCACTCAGGGGTCGAAAAGAGTGCAGTGTTCATTTGGTGCAATGCGGTGTGGGGACGGTGCACAGGAGATTGGAGTGGGTACAGACACCTCAGGGTAGACCCTCATCCCGAGCTCAGCACATTCCTCATCTCAAACCGAGATGTGAACTGACCAGGCAGTGAACTTTAGGATTCATCTCCCTGACGACTCTCCCTCAATAACTGCCCGCAACAGAACTGGAGTCAATACAGGCATTTCACATTAAAAACGTTCCGTCAAATCCTTTTATTGTCTGTTCCATATTAATAAGCTTATAAAAACGCTTTAAGAATGATTCGAGAGAAGTTATCTGAGTGGATAAGGGTTAAGCTTCACTCAGACAACCCAAAAATGTGACCTTTGTATCCCAGGTTGATTTAGTCCCCTCCGGACTGCGTTATAGTACTGAACGCAGATTTCGAGGCGACTTTCAAACTGAAGAAACGGGACTGAGGTTTGTGGAATCAGTGTGACAGATTCAGGTTTCAATCACTATATTCCCCAGCTGCTGGTGAACTTCCTGCTCCAAGCAAAAGCCACCCCTGGACTGCACACCCAGGAAGAGACAGCTGCTCCCAGCCACCCTGCCCTGCCCAACAAGCAGCTCCAAAGCAAACAGCGAGTTAATTTTTACCAGCGCTGCTCTCCTGCTGCCTCTGTCCGTCCTCACGGCCGACCTCCCCCTGGCTGCGGTCACTGTCCTCCAGGGAAGTGCTCGCCAGCTGCTCCCGCTTCCTGCCTCTGCTAAACCACAGCCAGCTGCTGACAGCCACAGCCAGCGCCACCGGCAGCACTGCCCACACACTGCTCAGCATTGCCACCATGCCCTGTAATAGGCTCGCCAGCCCCACTGCCATCGCCGCTTATTCCCAAACCTTCCACTGCTCCGGGGATCCCGCTTCACTCTGATCCTTTTCAGCTGTTGCTGTGGATTAATCCCCGCCCCGGACCGCCTCCCAGCCCCGCCCCCAGCCTGTCCCCGCCCCCTGATCCAGGCCCCGCCCCCAGCCCTGGAACCTTCCACACACCTGACGAAGGAACACCGTTTCCGAAAGCTTGTGGGCTCACTGTCAAATGAACTGGTTGGTCTTAAACCTGGTGTTGTGAGATTTCTTACTATGTTTACCCCCCAGTCCAACACCAGCATTGCTACATCCTTCTTCCTCCCCAGCTCCAAGCCAGTCACTGACACTGTGCACAACAAATCCATTGGCAGGATGTGCCAGGATTTCATTAGAAATTGGCCCTGTTCCTCCTGGGATGTATCTGTACACATGTTCTTAGCTTACATACCAAGTAGGAACAGAATTAGACCATTCCGCCCCTGGAGCCTGCTGCACAATTTGATAAGATTGTGGCTGACCTGTTTGTGTTTCAAGTTCCACATCCCATCTCCCACCCAAAAACCTTTGTTCCCTTTGCCCAATAGCAATCCTCTGCCTTAAAAATGTTCAATTACCCCATGGCTTTCTGAAGCAAAGAGTTCCAAAGTCTCGCAACCCTTTGAAAACAAAACTAATTTCTATACTAAAAGGACAACAGCCTCTAATTGTAAAGCAGTGCCCCCTAGTTCTGGACTCACTCACAATTCACAAGAGAAAACACCTTTTCCATGTCCACCTTGTCAAGAATTTTCAGGATCTCCAATCAAGTCACCCCTCATTCTTCAAATCCAGTCTGTCCCAGCTTTCCTCATAAGTCAACCTACTCATTCCAGGTATCAATCTCATAAACATCCACTGAAATACCTTCAATACATCTTTCCTTAAATAAGGAAGTCAAAATTGCACAGTATTGGAGATATGATCTGACGAATGCTCTGTATAACCAAAGCATTACATTCTTACTCTTATGTTCATTCCTTTCACGATAAAGGATAGCACTCCACTAGCCTTCGAACTTATGAGTTCTACCTGCATACTGATTCATGCACTAGAACACCCAGATCTCTGCACCTTGGAATTCTGCAGTTATTCTTCCTGCCAAAATAAACAACTTCACATTTTACTACATCTACCAGACTTTTGCCTACTCACTCAACTTATCTATGTGCAATCTCATGTCCACTTCACAACTTACTTCCCAACCTATCGTTGTGGCATCTGCAAATTTAGCTACCATGCCTTCACTTCCTGCATCTAAGTCATTGATATAAATTGTAAAAATCTGAGGCCCCTGCGGAATTCCACTCTCATATCCTGCCAATCAGACAAAGATCCATTTATGCATTCTCTCTGTTTTCTGTCAGCCAGCCAATTCATGCTAATACGTTAACCCCTACATCATGAGCTCATACTTGCTCAATAACCTTTAAGATGGCATTGTGTCAAAAATCCAACTACAGCATGTCTACAGGGTCCTCTTTATCCACAATGCATGTTACTCCTTCAAAGAATTCTTGTTAAACATAATTTTCCTCTCACTCTGATTACCTTAAATTTTTCTAAGTGCCAAGCTATGACATCTTTAATGATTGATTATAATACCTTCCTACAACAGATGTCAAGCAAACTAGCCCATAGTTTTCTGTTTTCTGCCTCCCTTCTTGAATAGAGGGGTTGTATTTGCTACTTTCTCATCTGATGGAACCTTTCTAGACTCCAGTGAATTTTGGAAAATTAAGACCAATCCACTACATCATTTGCCACCATGTTTAAGATCCCAGAATGAAATCCATCAGGACCCGCAGACTAATCCGCTCACAGCTCCATCAGTTTGCTGAGTACACCTTCCCTAATAATTATAATTTCACCAATTTCCTCATTCCCTTCCAATTCCTGATTTACAACTATTTCTGGGAATGTTTTTGTTTCTTTTATAGTGAAGTCAATAGCAAATTATTTGTTCATTTCATCTTCCATATTATCTAATAACTCTCCATTGTTTCTCCCTGAAGGTGGCATAGTGGTTAGCACTGCTGCCTTACAGTGCCAGAGAGCTGAGTTTGATTCTCAGCTTGGATCACTGTCTGTGTGGAGTTTGCACATTCTCCCCATCTCTACATTGATTTCCTCCAGGCGCTCCAATTCCCTCCCATAGTCCAAAAATGTGCAGGTTAGGTGGATTAGCCATGCTAAATTGCCCCTTACTGTCAGGGGGACTAGCTAAGGTAAATGTATGGGTTATAGGGATAGGACCTGGAAGGGGTTGTGATCGGTTTAGACTCAATGAGCCGAATGGTGTTGTCCTGCACTGAATGATTCTACGATTTATGATCTATTACTGTTCGGGGCTGTTATAAATGTTTTCTTGCATTTAAAACTATCGTTCCCCTCAAGTAGTCAGACAAAGTAACAGAGTGGTTTAAGATGATTTATTATAGCTATAGGACTCCAAATGAAGTCATTCAGTAAAATAATTAGAAATACATAGGCAATTAAAATCTCAACTTTGATTACATGTAATTAGCGTATACCGATAAATGTATAGGAGATATTTCTATCCAATCGTAGTTAAGGTTACATCATGCATACATAAGGTATAATGTCCAATTATAACTTATAGATGTTATATCATCAAGAAACGATTGCTATATCTCTGACCAATGGTATCTCAACCTCCCTTTCCATTGTTCCTTGTTCTAATGGGCAGACATGATCTGCAGCTACACATCTTTCAATTAGATAGTGCTTCAGTATCTGGGCTTTAATCAAAACCTGTCATCTGCACACAACTTTCCCTCTGTGACTGAGGTTCAGCTTGCTGCTTATGGGATTCTTAAACTTGAGTGATTATTAATCCTATCAAGGACGAACACTCACTTTACTGTTTTCCTTCTTAAATATATGTAGAAACTCATGTTGTAATTTATATTTCTAGTTAGATTTCTCATTCCAATTTCTATCTCCTGATTAATATTTTAGTCAGTCTCTGCCTTTTTTTATATTCTGACCAATCATCTGACCTGCCGTTCATCTTTGCACAGTTATATTCTTTTTCCTTAAGGTTGATTCTTTCTTTAACTTCCACAGCTTGCTCGGCTTTCATGTCCACATAATTGTCCTCATTTGACTTTAAAATACTCATTTTAGAGCCACTCTTTGCCCCTTCAAGTTGGATGTAACATTTAATCATAATGTGCTTGCTGCTATCAAGAGGTGTCTTTATTCTGAGATTATTGATACATCCTGTCACATTACACAATATCAAGCCTAATATAACCTGCTCTCTGGTTGGTTCCGGAACATGCTAAGAAACTACCACAAAAGTGTTCTATGAATTCTTCATCCAAACTCTACTGCCAATCTGATTGGCACCCTGGCCCTGCCAGCCTGGCACTGCACACAGGGCACCCACCCTGGTACTGTCCACCCTGCACTGGGCAATGCTAAGGGGGCGAGGCATAAAAGGGGCATGGCCTAAAGGAAGGTGGCAGGGCCTTGATGAGGGCAGACCCTAAGGGGAGGAGCTATGCACTCTGCAATTGGGCCAGGGTAGGTGGGGAGAGCTGATCGGCCAGGGCTAGGGGGATGGTTGCGCAGGGCAATTGGCCTGTTGTACAGAACACTAAGAGATGTGTGCATGTGCAATAGCATCCTCTAACTGTGAGCAACCAGCTTTCTGGTGAGAATAGACTCTATCCACTCGGTCTACTGACCTGAATCACACTTTGGCTTTTTTTTGCACTACGTGGCATAAAATCATGTATGAAAATTTGTTGGAAAAATGGGCGTGATTCTCTCCCATTTTCACATTCATTTGGCACTTGGAATTATTTTGGTAGGAGCACCCCCGACATTTCAAAGAATCATTTTGTCCTATAATGTGTGGCAAATATATGTGAACATCTTCAAATTAAAATGGGCCTCTTCTTCTTTCCAGCAAGACAGCAATGCCAATTGACACTTTTTACATTTCATTGTAAAGAAGGACTGGAGGATATACATTCATTTGTAAAGCAAGAATACAGGAAGCCTTTTACGTCCATAATGAATTTTATAAATCATACGAACACAAAGGATATATTGGATTGGAACTGTTATTGATGTATATTTCTTTCTGACAGATGCAAACAAATATAACAGTGGCAATATGTAGATGCACCTAAGTCAATGTTAATAGATATTAGTACAGACAAATAGCAGCTCACACTTCTTTTGGCAAACTTCCAAACAAAATGAAGTTTTTCTGCTGCAGTACTTTTAGTCATGCTAGTAACTTTATTCAAGACAATTGTAACATTCTGCTCTCTGACTCCTATTTGTCTTCAACTATTACTTATGGAGTAATAATAATTTGTAAAAAAAAGTTTCAAAATTTCCAGTTTCAGTTGTTTGTGACAACTTTAGTCTTTCAATTCTCCTTAGGTGATGTAAGAATTCTTGTGAAATTTCAGTCGGGTTTCTCAACATATTGGGTAGGATTTTACAGCCTCGCTTGAGTGACACCAGAAATTCCTGCCGCTGATTGACAGAGATTTCTGTTGCTGGACTTTCGTCTGCTCCGACTGTGGACAGGTGAGGTGGTAGGGTTCTGGCCAAAGTATTCAGCCTTGAGCACGCAGAGTGAAATGGCTGCAAAAATATTTCAGACTGTCGAAACAATTTGCGCAGGACACCTTTATTGTTCAAAGCATGCAATTTTGATTTTTTTCTAAATATTTATCGTGTATAGGATTGTGAGAAATTTGTGCTTGTAGTCACGTACTCCTTAAAAATGTTCATGCATCACCATGATACCCTACGCGAGGAGAAACTGTAATATTTGTGATTACTTCTAAAGGTTTGATAATTAATGTGTGTTCTTTTAATTCAACTAGATGTTCACTTCTGAAATCCTGACCTTGAAACACTAACTCTCTGTTGACATAAAACTGGCACTAGTCAAGGCAAGGACAGACATCGCTCATGACCCTAGTTCTTGTATTATTTTACAATTTGGCACACCCCAAGCAGTATGTTATAAGTAACAGAAATAGTATAAGAAGGTCACCATAATTTAAGATTACTCACGTCTCAAGAAGTAAACACCCCTAGTAATCAAATAGCTTATTTTATCAATAGTCTGTCAGACGATTGCCTCACCTTTAAAAAAATAACTTTATCATTAGGTTGTCTACTTTGGCCTGCCTTTATTGCTTCCATACATTTCTTTCCAGATAATCTGTCATCTCAATCCTTCTTCAAATGGAAAATAAAACATAATGAGTCAATTGGCATTCTCCTGAAACATTAATCAAAACTGAATACTTGAAGTTCTCCCTGAAACAAAAATTTAGAAGGTATAAAATATGATCAGACATCTTTCCCTAATAGTCACTGCATTTGATCAGTAATTCATTTGTGAATTGCTATGAGGTATTTTATCCTGATATGATGGAGTTACATAAGTTCACAAATGTGTCATAGTGAAACTGAGGCATAACGTTTCAAACAAACCTTGCAGATTTTGAAATCCAGCAACAAGTGGACTGACCACAATTTAGAAAATGATGGGAGCAATCATACCAATAAAATTCTAAGTTCTGAAGGAGCATGAAAATGGGAATCACACCCACTCTTTGGGCGAGCTCCCAGATGCAATCGTACAGCACTGAGAAAAAAAGAGACAAAATGTAATTCTTGCCAGAAAGGGGGAATGGGCGGAGCCTATTCACACCGAGAAGTGGCTGCTGAGCTGTAGGGGTGCCATTGTGCAGGCATCCTGATCTTCCAATGTTCTGTGTACAAGATCTGTCATTCCCTCCCACCTGCCCCCAAACATTGCATCGCCCCCATTCACCGCCTGGGCATGACCCCTCCCCTCCGATCAATTGCTGGACATGCTGCCCCCCATGAAAAGCCCCTGGACATTGCCCCCCCCACCGCTGATCCCATCGTCCCCCCAATTGCCACCCCAATCAGTGCCCCGGCCAATCACCACCCTCAAGCCCCCCCTTCATCCCAGCCTATTTCCGCCCCAACTGATCCCCACTTCCCCCGATCGCCTCCCCAGCCAATCCCCACCTCCTCTTCCCAGTGCAGAGTATCCCCTGTCTGGAGCTCCCCCACCTCCCCATCATGGCCCCGCTCCATCAGGTTCCATCCCCTCCCCTTAAGCCCTGTCCCCTTGTATAGCACCAGTTATATTAGAAACATAACTAACATGCAGTAGTTGGTAATAAGTGCATACAGATATAACTATTCAGGAAAGATTGAGTAGACAAGGAATGAGATGATGTTGTGCTATATGTAGGTACATAAGGTACATAAAGTTGATCTTGATGGAGGTGTAAATGTCAAACAATATATTACTATAGTTCAACATCTTTAGTGGAAAAAAGACAAAGTAAACATGAGAGGAATCTAAAGACATCAAAGGTCAAAATAAAATGGATGGCAGTTTCCTTAAAATGGGGATAAGAGAAATATGCTCAAAGAGGAAACTTTTTCTGAATGAGCACTTCAATCAACCAAACATAAATGGGAAATGTTGATGTGGATTGTAGACTGTTGGTAAACATCAATTCAAGACTGCTTCATAGCACCAGGGAACCCAGGAAAGGCAGTGCATTGACTCAGCAATGACAAAACATTCAGGAAAAAGTATCAAAAATAGAATTCTAGACACTACCGGAGGATAGTGACCACAGAACTTTTGAGAATAAGTATCACGTGGTGAAAACAAAAATGCAGAGAAGTGTGAAGAGGTCTATCATTTTAAGAGATTTAACCTCTAAATTCAGCAAATTGATGGAAGATTGGGAAGGGTTTACTTAATAATACTTCAAGATGACAGGTGGGACACGGCTAGTGATACAATGCTGAACATACAGGAGAAAATATATAACTAGAATCAGTAATGCAGATGAAACAAAATAACCCTTAAAAGTCTTAACAAATGAATCTTAAGCCAAATAAAGAAGGAAAGAATGACCACAAGTCCTACATGGAGAATGGGAAATAATACACCCCAATGAATATAGGAAAATTGAGAATCCGGTTAAAGGGGTAGCAAAAATCTAACAAATGTTCTGCATGGAGGGTGATCTTATTCAAATTTGGCAGAAAGAGTGTCGGTTCTGACAAGAAAAGTGGAGTGAATTGCGCCAATGGCTCCAGTGTATTTTCTGATTGGATCTTGAGCCTCATTGACAAAACTTTTTATGGCCATAAAAAGACACACCACATCCCCCACAGCTCCACTTTAACCCCTTAAGCAAGGCTCAAAGTGAAGGTGTGTCTGAGTAAGTGACCATGGGCAATGAATCCTGTAGTTTCTCAGAGCTGAGTGCACTGTAAGAAGTAGTAAGAAGGACCTTGCCTTTATTGTTGCTTTATAATATTAAAGAATCTAATGAAAAGACAAGTAAAAATTTTGCATAAATGAATAATCTTGTGAGCAAAAGTTTACATGATGAATATTTTATTGGAATGGAATTAGATGGCTAGGAACAACTCATGTCACAGGACCCATCTATAACATACATACAACAGTTTGCTAAGGTGACATAGTAGTTAGCATTGCTGCCTCACAACGCCAGGGACCCAGGTTCAATTCTGGTCTTTGGTGACTCACTGTGGAGTTTACACATTCTCCCCATTTCTGTGTGGGTTTCCTTCAGGTGCCCCAGTTTCCACCCACACTCCAAAGATGTGCAGGTTAGGTTGATTAGCCATGCAAAATTGATCCTTGGTGTTTGTCCCAAGGTGTGTAGGCTAGGGGGATTGGCAGGAAAAATGTGTGGGGTTGCAGGGATAGGGCCTGGATAAGAAGATTTGTCAGCAATTCAGTGCAGACTTGATGGACCAAATAGCCTCTTTCTGCAATGTATTAATTATTTATGACAAAATCCCTGCAATCAGAAGATTGAGTTATGAGAAAAAACTTATTGATGGAAGTGACTTGAGATTTTATTAAGTTATACTAGAAAATAAATGGTCTAGAAAAGGAAGATCCAAAATATAACATCAAATATATGGCATAGAACAACACAGGTTCACACCATTAAATACAATTTTAGGACTGATGTCAATAAGGTAATTATTGAGTGGCTGAATAAACTAGGTTTGTACTCATTAGAGTTTAGAAGAATGAGGGGAGATCTCATTGAGACGTATAAGATGTTGAATGGGATGGATAGGATAGAGGTGGAGAGGCTCTTCCCACTCAGAAAGGACAGTAGGACTAGAGGGCACAGCCTCAGGATAAAGGGGGGGCGGTTTAGAACGGAGTTGAGGAGGAACTTCTTCACTCAAAGGGTGGTGAATCTCTGGAATTCTCTGCCCGTTGAAGTGGTGGAGGCTGCCTCGCTCAATATTTTTAAGACGTGGGTTGATAGGTTTTTGATAGGCAAGGGGATTAAGGGTTATGGGGAGAGGGCGGGAATGTGGAACTGAGCCACGACAGATCAGCCATGATCTTATTGAATGGCGGGGCAGGCTCGAGGGGCTAGATGGCCTGCTCCTGCTCCTATTTCTTATGTTCTTATGTTTCTTATGTTCTTATGTAATTTTAATACAAAAGGGCTGAATGCATGTTGTGGAATTTAGGGCAGGTTCCTGCAGGCGCAAACCTTGGGGTCATTTAAGAAACAGCACAATGTGTAATTATGAAACTGTACAGCCTCTGTTGAGAGATGCATTCAGTTGGGTTGATTATAATTCCTGGTGTGTACCAACAATCAAACTTGACAATTTGCTGGCAACAAACTAAGATAGAATTCCATTAACTGATTCATGCCAAAATCCATCAACAGTTTAAACAGCTTGACTAATAATTATTCACTTCTGAATAAACAGCACCTCCTATGAGTTTTCTTTTCCCTTTGTTCTATTATTTGCTGATATTAACAATTAACTGATTACACCAAACTGCTGCAGGTTATTTGATACAAAACTTGTTATCCTGACCAGAACCCAAACCCCATAATGTTCTATCCAAGTCTTCTTGGCAGACCTTGTAGCTGAGTTATAAGAAATAAAGCATGAAAAAATAATACAATTTCTCTGACATATTAAAAAGGCAGAAGATTTTCTACAATTATAATTATGACATTCATGTCCCAGTTTTGGAATTCAAGAGTTAATAGGAATTTCCTCAGACTCACAGAAATCTAATCTTTAGACTGCAGCCTGGAGGTCAGGAAGCCAGGTAGTTCAGAAGGCTTTGCTGTGAACTTTCAACTCAGCCATGGCATTTGCACCCAATTTCAGGGCTCCCATCCAATCAGAGTGGCTGGACATAATCACAAACCACATCTGACTGCTCAACTCTCACTAACTCCAGCAGCGATTAGAATGGATTCATTCTGCCATTGCCGGGACAAAGAAAGCAACTGGCTTAATAATGGAATCTCAACATAGGAAGCTTGTTCTCCCTGCGCTCCCTTTGTACCTCCTATTCACCCACCGTTCCCCCCCCACTTCCCCCCTCCTCTCCCAACCTCACCTTTGCCCAACACTTGTTGACACCCCTGAAGTTAATGTGGGCTGGACTTGTATCTGAGAGACCTGGAAGTGACAGAGGAAATAAGTGATAGGGACGAGGCCTATCATCATAGGTACACCAGTGCCAAGATATTTAGTGAGTTCACCAAAGCAGGAAAGACCTTTCACATTCAAGTGCAAATCCCACGCTTAGATCCCCTAGTATTCCCCTGTGCAGTGAGTCCTCAGAACAAAACATCTTGCAGCTCCACTCATTCCTCTCCAGGTACCTCACATCCCACATCTGAACAGCCCACATTGATTCCCATTCTCATCTTAACAGTATCTCACACCCATCCCTTAGTCACTCTCCGTGAATGTTGTCATTTCAAAAAATTCAATTTCTCACTCTTACAATGCTTTCTCTCTCTTCAGGAGAAGAAAGCACAGGATTCTAAGGAGAGGCAAGGAACTGCAAATGGCCCTGCAGTAATTGCCACCTTGTCAATTACAGAGGAAGACTCCATGGAGAACAGAGTCTAGTGGTGTGCATGGCCAGTAATGTTGGAGAGATGGTGGGTCTCCCATTTTGTGCAGCCAAATGGTACACAACACTTACTCGTGTTGAATTGATATCAGCAGCCTCTAAATATGGTCACTTGCATTATGCTGACTGTGAAGTCTTTCATCTTGTCTGTCCTCACTTACATTTCACCTCCCACAGCTCATCACGCAGGTGATGGTGCAGGAAATGGCCAGGACTCTTCTGAGGAAGGTGTGCACTCTCGAGGTGCACAATCACACAACTCCAACAGCTCAGAAACACATACCTCTGAGACTGGTAACTACATGATCAAATAGTGAGGCACACAGCACAAGTGCGCAGGAGCAGGTGTCTCAGAGACAGGGCTGAAATGGAGAGTCCCCTATGGAGGTGCAGGACAAGCCAAGCTCTGATCAGCTACAAGCAAATGCTAACTTTCAGGGGGTGCTGATGGAGAGGACCATTTTGTAGCAGCAGCAAAAAACATGTGCAGTTCAGTCAGAATTTCCAGAGACACTACTGGAGAGAGATTGGAGAGGTTTGGCCCTGGCATGAGGGTTGCCCACTTTCATGAGAAGTGGTCATATTCATGGAGAATCAGTCACGGCAGCAAGCAAGGGTGCTCAACAGTGGCCTGCAAATTCTGTTTAAATAAGATGGAAGAAACCTCACCTTGGCTGTTTAGTGCCTCCATAAAGTGCTATCCAACTCCTTGGACAGCAGGAAGGAGCAGAATCTTGAGAGAAGAGATGGAGAAAGGGCACCTGGAAGTGGAGACTTTTCTCAAGGTACCTCCACTCCTTCTCCCTTGTTGACCTGCTTTCAGTGGAAGAAAAGTAGTCACAGCAGCCAGGGCATTATCCTCTCTGTCCTTCAATCACTAGAGATGATGGGCTGGCTGGACTGTGACATTTGTTTAACCCGTTGATGCCACTGAATGAACTTGTGTGACAGTGGAGGAATGTTCTCCCTGAACTTTGGAATGTCTTTTTGTACTGGAGTTACAGAAATTTAAATTTAAACTTTTTAGAAAATAAATTAAGATGATTTCCAATTCCAAAATAGAGCTGGCTCCTCTTTAAATATGGCACCTGCTCCTGCATTGCCATTGGTGTTGTGGGCTTCCCGATGTCAGAGCCTCCTTTGGCATGTGTTTCAATGACAAACCTACATGATCTGCATTCACCTGCTGCCATCTAATCCAGTTCAGCTGACTGGCACAGACACACGCCAGATTCCAGATGATCACCAGCCCTGCCGGAGGGTGCCGCCATGGTAGGAGTAAATCCAACCCATTAATACAGTCGCAATTCCTATCATCAGCCTGTCTTTTTAAAGCTAACTTGACTTACCTATAGCAGAGAAGAGAAGGTAATGAACAGTTTAATTAATGTAACTTCATTTTGTGAAGTCTGATACCTGATCAGAGAAACAGCCAAAATTATTGATTCTGTTTCATTTCGGTCTCTGCTTTCTTTTGTTATCATTACTATTTTCTGCTAATTAAACTTGAACACCAGGTCTGTACTGTAATGAAATATCAATTTTCCAACTTGATTCTGCAGCTGTGGAAAACAGTACAAGTTCACTTTTCATGAGCTTAAGTGAAAATCAACTACCTTACTTCACTATTTGCTTCTGAACTATTCAATAAGCCATTTTTGGAAGAGTGCAATTATTTGGTCAGCATCAAAGACAGAATGTTTCATTGCATCACTTCCATGTATGTTTCCTTATTGACTAATGCTATCAAAAAGGGATGCATAGTTCACATTCACACGCACGTCAAAATTTTTCAGCTTTTTGCCTTTTTGGAAATTATTTTACAAATAAACCAAATTAAACAAATAAAGTGATATGTAAGGATGATCATAAGAACATAAGAACATAAGAAATAGGAGCAGGAGTAGGCCATCTAGCCCTTCGAGCCTGCCCCGCCATTCAATAAGATCATGGCTGATCTGTCGTGGCTCAGTTCCACTTTCCCGCCCTCTCCCCATAACCCTTAATCCCCTCTCTTATCAAGAACCCATCAACCCGCTTCTTAAAAATATTTAGCGAGGCAGCCTCCACCACTTCAACGGGCAGAGAATTCCAGAGATTCACCACCCTTTGAGTGAAGAAGTTCCTCCTCAACTCCGTTCTAAACCGCCTCCCCTTTATCTTGAGGCTGTGCCCCCTAGTCCTACTGTCTTTTTTGAGCGGGAAGAGTCTCTCCACCTCTATCCTATCCATCCCATTCATCATCTTATACGTCTCAATGAGATCTCCCCTCATTCTTCTAAACTCTAACGAGTACAAGCCTAGTTTAAGCCTAGTTTATTATATGTGGATCACAGTGAAATGTGTAAACAACGGAGTCTGCTCTTCAAAGAACGTTCTAACTTGAGTTAACGTTGGTCTGGGCACCGCCTATCCTGCAATTACATCAAACAAAGAATACTTTAGGATCCTACACTGGACAAACTACATTCTTACAAACCACACCAATTTAATGCTTCTATTAACAGCAAGTACTGGATCGGCTGTGGGATATTGAGCGCCTTATCTCCCTTTTGATATTGTCATATCAAATATTTTAAGAAGAAATACAGACAGGCAATTGATGGACATTCTAATTCACTTTCATACAGGCAAATTCAGACTCTGTTGACCAACTCCACCATGTGGCAAACAGGTCCATATACATTTTAAATCCATTTACATCAATAGGATGAAGTGATAGTGTACGGGCCCAAGCAGCTTTGCGGAAAGAAACCCCTGAACAGTCATAAAATAATTCAAATCTGCTGAACTCGCTCTGTCAACCTAATTCAATATTTAAACAAGCTAAAATTTGCATTTTCAAATCAAATACAAATTAGAAGTGCCAATATCCAAACTTAAATGTCACCAGTGCAGATGACAGAGAACAACATTGGGCAGGAGATTGCAGGGGCAGAGCATCTCGTGGTGTGCCCTGTTAAGCTAGATTTTTTCCTGCACTCTTCAGCTTGGAAACACCATAGCCTGCTGGAAGCATGAACTAATAATGGTGTGGCAAGAGGAATGGGACATCTAGGACCTTCATGAATGGTAGGACCAACAGTGTATCTCCTTAACCAGTGAGATTTAAGGATTGGAAAAGCAGTATCTATACGGGATGACAGGGATGAAATTGCAGGTCCACTAGCAGAGATACGTGAAACATCGACAGCCACAGGTGAGGTGCCTGAAGATTGGAGAATGACAAACATTGTGCCTTTGTTTAATAAGGGCTGCAAGGAAAAGCCTGGGAACTACAGACTGGTGAGCCTAATGTCAGTGCCCGGTAAGTTGTTAGAAGTTATTTTGAGAGACAGGCTCTACAGGCATTTAGACGCAAGGACTAATTAGGGACAGTCAGCATGGCTTTGTGAATGGAAAATCATGTCCCACAAATTGGATTGAGTTTTTTGAATGAATAACCAAGAAGGTAGATGAGGGCAGTGCAATTGTTGTTGTCTACATGGACTTTAGCGAAGCCTTTGACAGGGTACCGCATGGTAGGTTGTTGCATAAGGTTAAATCTCATGGGATCCAGGGTAAGGTAGTGAATTGGATACAAACTTAGCTGGACAGAGGGTGGTTTAAAAGGTTTTTTTTTCAAACTGGAGGCCTGTGACCAGCAGTGTGCCTCAGAGATCAATGCTGGGTCCACTGTTATTTGTCATTTATCATTTATATTAATGACTTGGATGAGAATTTAGGAGGCATGGTTAGTAAGTTAGCAGATGACACTAAGATTGATGGCATAGTGGATAGTGAAGAAGGTTGTCTAGGATTGCAATGGGTTCGTGATCAATTAGGCCAATGGGCTGACAAATGGCAGATAGAGTTTAATTTAGATAAATGCAAGGTGATGCATTTTGGTAGATTGAACCTGGGCAGGACCTACTCAGTTAATGGTAGGGCTTTGGGGGAAGTTATAGAACAAAGAGAACTAGAGGTACAGGTTCATAGCTCCTTGAAAGTGGAGTCACAGGTGGACAGGGTGGTGAAGAAGGCATTCGGCGTGCTTGGTTTCATTGGTCCGAGCATCAAATACAGGAGTTGGGATACCTTCTTGAAGTTGTACAAGAAATTAGTGAAGCCACCCTTGGAATACTGTGTACAGTTCTGGTTATCCTATTATAAAAAGGATAATATTAAACTAGAAAGAGTGCAGAAAAGATTTACTAGGATGCTATCGGGACATTTTAAAACCAACAACAATGACTTACTCCACATAAACGAATCAGAATCTGTTTAAATTGTTCCCTTTTTGGTCCGGAGAGGTTGATGGGCATTGCATTAGCAATTATAAGTCATTTAAAAAGGTACTTACGGCATTAATCATCTATCCTAACTTACTACAGCCTGCTTAATGGACGATTAGTGTGGAAATCCAGTAAATTCTTAAAAATAATGGAGAAACTAAGGACAACAGCTGAGAACTTCTTTGGAGCTGCTCGTGGTTTGCCAGTATTACTTCACTGTAGGGGTGACTAAATCTCATTTACAAACATCAATGCAGTTTCTGTTGCACTTCTAATGAACTAAAACTGGAAAAGTGGGAGCGACTCCTTGAGTTTTCCCAGTCTGTCAGCAGAAAAACTAAAGGTAAGCCTCAATTCTCGATATGTGAGGCTGAATAATCTGAAGCAAACATCAAATTTTGTAAAGAAAGAACAGATTCTGGTCTTAAAAAAAGAGTCAGGCCTATGTCGCCCAGTCAGCAGCAATGTTAGGTACATTGCTGTGAAGGGTTTTTCGAACAGGCTATGCTACCCACTTCTTCCAGCATCTTCCAACCCTAACTGAAGCAGAAATGGTCAGCACAGACACTCCAGGTTAAGGCCAGCAAGTGTAAGAGAGTTAGGGGAAAGAGAAGACATGTCTCCTAGTTACAACATTAGCTGCTGTATACAGGTAAGCTTTTAAAGGTTTCAAGTCTTTTAACATATTAGGGTGGGTGAGTGAAAGAGTGAGTGGTTGAATGAGTGAATAGGTGAGTGAGAGAATGGGTAGATGGGCGAGGTGGGTAAGTGGGTAGAGCTTTTAGGTGGTTGGGTGGGATGGTTGGATCTGGTCATCGGGTGGTCAGGGGAGTTGTTGAGTGGGTGGGGTGGGGGGGTGGTGCATGACAACAATTGCAGTGCCGGGATGAGCTACAGAGCCGTTAGACCAGGAATTCAACTGTCTCACATTTCCAGGGTAAGCTTGCAGGTAAATTCTGTGCAACTGGCCCAAGTTAAACTCAGGGTTGGAAATATTTGTAGAGGGTCTCGGGCAGCAAGGAATCAGCTCTTCACAAGTTTAAACCTCCTGGGCAATTTCTGCATAGTGTCAGGACTTCTACAAGCTCCTGAAGCACATCTCCTAATGTATGTCTAATCTCTGACTATCTAGAGACCAGAAGTTTTGAGCCATGTTTAGGGTAGGAGCTTTGTCAGAATTAAAATGCAATGCTCCAGTCTTCCTTGCAACTGCTGGAGTCACTAACTGGAAAATTGCATATTCAGTCCATGATTTTCCATCCAAATAGGTGCATGCTAGAATCACTGAAGTGGAAAATCTCCCTTAAAGTTCCCTCTGGCCAAATGCTGTACTGTAGATATTAACCTTTGCTTTTGCTTCACAGATACAGGAAGACCTAGTGTGCATTTGCACATTGCTCTATTTCAAATTGTCAGCATTTGTAACTTTTATTTTTACCAAAATAACCATACATTTTGAAACACTGGATACAAAATTGAATTCAAATTTTGAAGATAAAAGTATTTTGATTCTCTTCTATGTTCAGCACATTGCCATTTAGTATATTCACCTTGCAGTTATCAAAATCTGATCAAACGAATATATCATTGAGCAGGGCTCAGTACTGGGACCTCTCCTCTTTGTAATATACATAAATGACTTGGAAGAGAGTGTAGGTGGTGTGATCAGCAAGTTTGCTGATGACACCAAGATGGCAGGGTTGGCGGGTACTGAACTGGATTGTCAGGTGATACAACAGGATATAGATAGGTTGGTGCATTGGGCAGATAGGTGGCAGATGGAATTTAATCCTGACAAATGCGAGGTGATGCATTTTGGAAGGAATAATGCAGAGAGGAGCTATGTGATAAAAGGTAGACAGATTAGGAGTATAGACATACAGAGGGACCTGGGAGTGCAGGTTCACAAATCCATGAAGGTTGCGTCACAAGTGGAGAAGGTTGTTAGGAAGGCGTATGGAATGTTAGCCTTTATAGGAAGGGGTATAGAGTATAAAAGCTGCAGTCTAATGCTTCAGTTGTACAGAACGTTGGTTAGACCGCATTTGGAGTACTGCGTCCAGTTCTGGTCACCTTACTACCGGAAGGACGTGGAGTCTCTGGAAAGGGTGCAGAGGAGGTTTACCAGGATGCTGCCTGGCATGGAGGGGCTGGGTTACGGGGAAAGGTTGGAGAAACTGGGACTTTTCTCCTTGGAAAGACGGAGATTGAGGGGGGACATGATAGAGGTATATAAGATACTGAAGGGAATAGATAGAGTTAATAGTGAGAGACTGCTCCCTAGACTGGGTACAAACACGAGAGGTCATGATTTAAGGGTGAGGGGGGAGAGGTATAATTTGGAAGTGAGAGGAAGGTTCTTTACGCAGAGAGTTGTGGGGGTATGGAACGCGCTACCGAGTAGGGTGGTGGAGGCGGGAACGTTGGACTCGTTTAAGGTTCAGTTAGATAGACACGAGTGAAACGAGGATGGAGGGTTATGGTAGGGGCTATTAAATAAGGTTAGAACCTCGGGAGACACCGGAAAAGCAGGCTTGTAAGATTAACGTTTTTGTCTTTTTATTCCGCAGGTGGAGGTCCACCTCGTGTCAAACAAGGGGCATGCACACGGTGGGTCGTGCGTGGGCTGCTCTTGGAAGTTCTGGGAGTGGCCTAGTACTTCGTGTCGGTGTGTGTGCTTGATCCTGGACCGGTAGACGGGCGCCGCAACAGCTCGGTGACTAGCACTGCTAGCTGTGCAGATACATGGATTTGGGCCTGTGTCTGTGGGAGTTTGCGCATTCTCCCTGTGGTTGCGTGGGTTTCCTCCGGGCGCTCCGGTTTCCTCCCACACCCCAAAGATGTGCTCTTAGGCTGATTGGTTTTACCAAATTGACACTATTCTCCCCTGAATCTGGCTAAGTTAGGGGTTCCATTCGTAGACATGCAGGGTAGAATAGGTGCAGGGTGATGCGGCGGCGCGGGCTCGTTGGGCCGAAGGGCCTGTTTCCCGTGCTGGGTTGTTCTTTGTTCTTTGTATCATTACTTGTGTACTGTGGCATTCTTTTGATTTCCTCCCACTCATTATGTGACAGTTTTCATGTCTGTATTCGAGAATGTGACAGTCCAGGAAACTTTTCTGCCACTGTGTCATTACTATTGACCTCAATCTTCTGAGCTTTCCCCATATTTCAGTTGCAAACAGTTAACAACTTCCTTTTCTAAAATGGCTTCACTTCTGTCACTGGCATCTTATGCCCCAGCAAACTTTAGCAAAAATTTAGTTTCTTTTGGAAATGATTTAGAGTGTATACGTCTGGTTATTAATTTCTTAATTAGCGGAATAGATTTTCTCTATTCATCTCAACAAACATACTTCTCACCGCTCAAAAGCTCTCTTCCTTCTTGTTCTAATGACAGGAACCAAGGTTTTTCCATTCTTTTCTCAAAACCAAAGCACCTTGTTCTTGGAATTATCCTGGTGAATCTCCATACCTTGACATAGAAACATGGAAAATAGGAGCAGAGGTTGGCAGCATTTGACCCCTCGAGCCTGCACTGCCATTCAATATGATTATAGCTGATTCTCTATCTTAATGCCATATTCCTGCTTTCTCCCCCATACCCCTTCACGCTATTAAAATCTAAAAGAAATCTTTCGTAAAATGGGCCACGCCAAACAGCATATAATCTCCTAACTGTAGTCTAACCAATAATTTTTATAGGCTTAAGTTAACTATATTATAGTAAATACATGAAAAACAACTAAATGAAGAAAAATCTGTTCCAGTTAACTTGAATGCTCACTTTCAATTAATTGGTCAGTTAGACTGTACAAATCTGATGATAAGTAAGTGTGCAGGGTCTGTCACAATGGAAAGAGACCCCCGGATGGATAACGAAAATTGATGAACTCCCAAAATTTTACTCTTGCGTTTACAATTGAGCAAAATAGTTCTGAATTGTAATCTTCTATGCTGTGTGGTTAATTTAGTGAGCAAGTCAAAAGATTGGCAGTAATGACTGACATCTAGGACACATTTTGTTTTGTGAAAGTTCTAGCAATAAATAAAGGCTTCACCCTTTTTTAGTTTAGAAATAAAATGTGATTGCTTTGTCCTTTTAAGAGATGGAAGTGTTCCTTGAATTACACACTATATGTAATCAGAAAATCAGCAAGAACTGTTCAGGTAACACATCAGAGAACTTGTCCATTTATTGGATTACGTGTAGTGTTCACACATTACATGTATTGATACATTGTTTTTGAAGGAACGCAAGTATTTTCACATGAATATATATAATTGTGCAAAATGTTGCTTAAGTATAAACTAAATAGGGAGTCATAGTCACATATAAGCAGTGATAAAATGATATAATTGGTATTACTTGCTAATTAAAAAACGCAATCACGTTCACTGAAGGGGCAGGTTTTAGCTGTTCCACTTTGTTCTTCTGATTATCCTTTCCTTTATCTTCGGAAAAAATTTTCTTCAGAAACTGAAATATTTAAAACCATAATATGTTAATCATGATGAATACTTAGAAGTACAAACTAAAACAGTTAAACCACATCACTTACACAAAATACCTATTTTTCAAATCTGTATATCTTCCTAATTTCATGTGGCCTTCAAGATTATCACTTGTAAGTGTCCTTCCCTTGGCAGACTGCATTCAGATATTAATGATACCAAATGTTCTCATGACAATGGTACTAACTATTCCAAATGTCACCTATTGGAAGAGACCATCACTTAACCTATTTTGCGGTTGTATCACTCCTAAAACATACTTTTGCAAATGCTTAATGGGTTTGCAACTATAGGCAAAATGTCACTTCTATCATTTCCGAAATGCTTACAGTTTTGTTGGAGGTTCAAAGGACAATGTGGACCAAGGTAACAGGACTATTGAGCAAAGTGTTTTCGTTTATATCCTTGAAGAAAGAATAGCTGAATGCTTGATACATTTGTTAGCTGATTCATTGGTCACATGTATAAAAATGGCACTTGCAAAAGCAATCCTATTTAAAGGTGCTTATTGGCTTATGTAATACACACATAAAATGTTTATAGTATTAAGTGTTGTGCATATGCCCACTGAACCTGAAAGGTGAGCACAGGTGGCCACAGGGACAGAAAAATGCTAGGGTCCGCTGGTTAGGTTTGTCTCAATTTTCTGGGACATCATCCAAGTTGTGTTAGAAATTGTTATACCCTCTAGCCCTCACCCTCCCCAAGCACTGTTTGTGTCCCTTCATATCTTCCAGGGCACCTCCAGAGACAGTCACCCACTATTCAACATGCGCCATGTGGAGATGTAATCCAAAACTCCTAATAACCTAATACAGCACTCACTCCTATATACTTCATAACAAAAACTAAACCCCATTCATAAATGCCATTTAAAGGGCAGAATTCTCCTATTTGGGACTACGTTCTGTGGGGGAGATGGTGTTTCCTGATGCAGGGCCAGCGGAAACTCTGCCATGTCTTTCAACCTTGACCTAATTAATTTTGCAATGAGTGTTTTACACCATATTCCGCGGTGGGACAAATCACACTGCGCACATCTGCTGTCCTATCCAATCACCATATTTATTCAGTATCCAGAATCCCTACTGTCGGCACCAACCTTTGTGGAGATGTTAGAAAGAGAATGTGAGAGTCTAGCATCTTAGTTTAGTGATACCACCCTGCATGCCCTCCTCAATCATGTTACAGTCAGGAGGAATGAACTCTAACTGGATGATGTGAGAGGCAGGAGGCCCAGCAGAATTACAAACCCAGGTTGGGAGCAGGTAGGTGATGCTGTCAGTGCCCAGGGGATGGAGACAATTAGATGAATAACCTTATTCATCCTGCCAGGATAAGTCTCAATAATGGTTGCATAATCCACAAAGACTCCGAAATATCAATGTCCAAGGACCAGCGGCAACAATATGTCCTGCCTCACAGCCCCATCTCACTGCATCCATACTTTGCCCCCAGTGTAGGCGCAGAGGAAATGAACAGCCTCATATCATGGATGAGCCTTCCTCATGCATTTGAATGTGCTCTGGACTCTGGAGGGAGCTGGTCCAAAACTCTAGCCCAATTCACACCAGTGATGACTTGCCATACAAAAGTGGGATGCCTTACGAGAGGGACAAAGGGGAATGTTCAAAAATGCAATGCTCCAGCCAATATAATATTCAAATCTTCTCAAGCATTCTCTTCTCTGAGCAAGATAAGCTCCAACAAAATTGAGCACAGCAAGAGAAGGTCAAAAGGGGGTCAACAACAACTGAGGGTTCTCACAGAGTTTGAGGAAAGGGCCCCGGAGCTTTCAGGAATCGAATGGAACTGAGCCTTCGGCAATGGGGAACTTTGCCATCCACCTAGCAAGGATTCTTCCATTGAATGGAAGCCTCAGGGTCAAATGTGCCTCCATCTGGAGGCAGATGATGCTGTCACTCTCCTATCTCACTTGCAGGTGCCTTTAGGAAGAGACCAAGGCCAGAGGAAGTGGAAGAGGAGCCCCTCTTTGGCCCCAGCCTAAGGCAAGACAGGAGCTGGGAAGGAGGGGGAGATGAGAGATCCATACTGTTCAAGGCATCACAGCATTCACCTGCCCCTCCAGCAGCTCAGGTACAGCTCCAGCAGTTTGGACTCCCTCCCTTACTCCTCTTCTTTACCTTCAGTCTTGTCTTGTGTTTTGCTCCTTTGTCACCTCTTATTCCATCACCATTCCTTACTGCCTCCCTTGCTCCTCCTTCTTTTATGACACTTTTCCCCACAGTGCCATCTCTCTCCCTCAATATTCCTTCTTCCCCTCAACCATCCTAAGCTCTCCAAAGTCCTAGCCCAAGTCTTTGCCCCATGACACCCACTCCAATCTCTCTCTCCCTCAGATCTTTATCTCCCAAAGCACCTTGCCCCACAGTATCATGTGTCTTTCCTATTCTTTCTTGCCCCCCGAGACTTTCCAGCTATTCTTTCCTGCTCCCAGAGACTTTCACCCCTCCTAATTCAGTCCCTGCCAGGCTCTACACCACTTTCCCCCCCAGTATCTTCACTTCCTCCCCCATCCCAGTCTGACCTCCCTAGGCATCTTCAACCCCTCCTCCCAGCCAGCCCTCAACGTCTTCTTCCCCCATGGCCAGACTCACCCTCCCCCCAAGATCCAGGACATCTCTGCAGAAGTTCCTCAGGGTGGCCCAACCATCTTTAGCTGCTTCATTAATAACCTTCCTTCCATCATAAGGTCAGAAGTGGGGACGTTTGCCAATGATTGCACAATGTTCAACATTATTCATGATTCCTCAGATATTGTAGCAGTCCATGACCAAGGCACCAAGACCTGGACAATATCCAGGTTTGGGCTGATATGCGGCAAGTAACCTTTGTGTCACACAAGCACCAGGCAATGACTGCTCCTGAAGAGAGAATCTAGCCATTGCCACTTGATATTCAATGGCATTACCAAAACTGAATCCCAAATATCAACATTCTGGGGGGGTATCATTGACCAGAAACTCAGCTGGACTAACCATATAATACTGTGGCCCCAAGAGCAGATCTGAGGTTGGGGATTATGTGGCAAGTATCGCACTGACTCCCTAAAGTTTGTCCACAATCTACAAGACACAAGTCAAGAGTGTAATGGAATACTCTCCACTTGCCTCTCCACTAGCTCCAACAGTCAGGAAGCTCAACACCGTTCAGGACAAAAACAGCCCACTTGATTAGCAGTGCCTATCACAAACATTCACTTTCTGCACCACCGATGCACAGTAGCAACAGTATGTATGATCTACAAAATGCACTCGAGGATCCTTAAGCAGCACCTTCCAAATCCATGACCGCTACCATCTGGAAAGACAAGGGCACTAGATACATGGGAATACCACCACCTACAGATTCCTCTCCAAGTTACTCAACATCCTGATATGGAAATATATCACCATTCCTTCACTGTTGCTGGGTAAAAATCCTGGAATTCCCTTCCTAACAGCACTGTGGGTGTATATACACCTCATCAACTGCAGTAGTTCAAGAAAGCAGCTCATCATCTCTCAAGGGCAATTAGGGATAGGCAACAAATGCTGGCCTAGCCAGTGAAGGCCACATCCCTTGAATGAACAAAAGAAACCTCCGGGGTGATTGAGCCTCTGATGATCCAGCTGCTGGCTGCTGCAGCCTCAAAGCTGGAGGAAATGTTTGTTCGGGGGCTAGGGCTAGATTGAACATTACAGGAAGTTTGCCCAGGTGAGCTCGTGGAAGAGAGGCATATAGCAGAAGATTCTCTTTGCATTCCAGGATGCTCCTGGACAGTGAACTTTGTCTAAGTTTACTGATTTCATTTTGGTAATTTGATCTGTAATATACAAGAACTATTATATTCATTGTCCAATTAGAGACTGTGGGTGGTACATAGATACAGAAGGACCAACTGGAATTGGTCTTAAAGAGAGCTTTGGGAGGATTTGTCAGAAGCACTTAAAAGCAAAGAAAACTGGTCCACCATAAGAACATAAGAAATAGGAGCAGGAGTAGGCCATCTAGCCCTTCGAGCCTGCCCTGCCATTCAATAAGATCATGGCTGATCTGAAGTGGCTCAGTTCCACTTTCCCGCCTTCTCCCCATAACCCTTAATCCCCTTGCCTATCAAAAACCTATCAACCCGCGTCTTAAATATATTTAGCGAGGCAGCCTCCACCACTTCAACGGGCAGAGAATTCCAGAGATTCACCACCCTTTGAGTGAAGAAGTTCCTCCTCAACTCCGTTCTAAACTGCCCCCCCCTTATCTTGAGGCTGTGCCCTCTAGTCCTACTGTCCTTTCTGAGCAGGAAGAGCCTCTCCACCTCTATCCTATCCATCCCATTCATCATCTTATACGTCTCAATGAGATCTCCCCTCATTCTTCTAAACTCTAACAAGTACAAGCCTAGTTTATTCAGCCTCTCCTCATAGCTCAACCCCCTCAACTCCGGTATCAGCCTAGTGAACCTCCCCTGCACTCCCTCCAAGGCCAAAATATCCTTGCGTAAGTGCGGCGACCAAAACTGCACACAGTACTCCAGCTGCGGCCTCACCAGTGCCCTGTACAGTTGCAGCAAGACCTCCCTACTTTTATATTCAATCCCCCTCGCTATGAAGGCCAGCATCCCATTCACCTTCCTGACCACCTGCTGCACCTGTAGGCTGGGTTTTTGCGATTCATGCACAAGGACCCCGAGGTCCCTCTGCACCGTAGCATGCTGCAGTTTTTCGCCATGTAAGTAGTAGTCCTTCCTACCATTATTCCTACCAAAGTGGACAACTTCACACTTGCCAACATTAAATTCCATTTGCCAGTTCCTGGCCCATTCGCCCAGCCTATCCAGATCCCTCTGCAGACTTTCCACACCCTCCGCACAATTTGCCGTTCCACCGATCTTGGTGTCATCAGCAAATTTCGACACCATACACTCGGTTCCCTCCTCCAGATCATCTATATAAATGGTAAATAGCTGAGGCCCCAGCACCTATCCCTGGGGCACTCCACTAGTCACCAACCGCCAATCCGAATAGCACCCATTGACCCCCACTCTCTGCCTCCTATTTGACAGCCAATCCCCTATCCACGCTAACATCCTACCCCCAACTCCATGCCCCCTAACCTTCTGTAACAACCTCTTGTGCGGCAATAAGACACTATGACACTAACAAGAAGCGGAGCTGGCCAAGTCGTGCAGTTTGTCATCTGTTCACCTCTAGGTCTTGAGTTAGATTCTACACAAACTAAGGAAATAAAAATCTTTCCATAAGCTATTTTAGTTAACAGAGCTGCAATGTCTACCCAGTACCAAACAAATATTCTACATAATTTAGTGTCAATTAATGTCACTAATTTGGCAATATTTTTGACCAACACTACAATGCAGTGATGTGGTAGATGCTTTTCTTTTATAGTTTGTGCTACTATCTGTTGGAATTTATTCTGCCTGTGCTATACAAAGCCCTGCCGTACACACTGAATAATAGATGCCAAAATTGGAAAACAGGTATATTCCCCAGCATTGATGTTGCTCACCTGCATTAAAAATATAATTCAGCAAAGCTGAAACTGCCATATGTTCCCATAGCCCCTTGCAATGTGCACAGTTCAAGAGTGCAAAATAACATGAAAGTGAGTTCTCTAATTTAAGAGGGAGTCTATCAGAGATACAATGTTTTCAAACAACACGAACATCAATATTTAACAACATTATAACAATAGGGGGGGGCAATGAATTCAGTTTAATTGACAGCGACAGCTTATTATAAAATTATTAGCTGTCTCTGATGTGGGGCTGTAAATACAAAGTTTGGTTTATACGGAATTAATTACCTGAAGGAATTTAAATATATTGAATGGGTTTTTATCAGAGTGTTTTTTAAAATGTAGTCAAGTCTCTACTTGAGACTTCAAACTTAACCTTATTTCATCTCAGCATGGCTCCAGAAGTCTGTCCATAGTGGATACTGAGTCAGTTGGCTGTCATGAAGGGTAAGGGAAAAGGGTGATGGGCCATTGGTTGGCATACTGGCATATAATTATAAGGGACCATTGGGATGCGTAAGAAGGTCATGGGTTGACATTGTTAGTAGCGGTCACCCCACCACCCAGAATGAAAATCTGAACATTCAGGGAAGTTTCCCTAAGTCTCTAGGAAATCTGCAGAATTCTTGGAAAGGGCCTTGGAGATCAAAGGCCTCATATTCATGTAATACTGCAGTATACAGAACTGTGATTTTGCATTCAGCATATATTACATTAGTCTGATTTCACATTTCTGAGTTTATAACTTTGCTCCACCTATGCAAGCTGCTGTGCATTTGTACTTTGTTAGTCTCTTCTTACCTCTGGCGTCCTGTGTCCTCTATCCCTTGTGAATTTCATGAAAGATATTGTTGTACGCATCCTTCTTACTTCTTTATCCTTCAAAGGAAGTTGCAAAGGAGATAAATTAGATGACTGATCACAACACTCCTGTCTTCCCATTTGCTCCTCTCTGCCACCGGTCCTCATGTCTACCTTCAAGTATAACTGTTGCCAAACTTGGTGAAGATGTCTGACTATTCAATATTATGGAGGAATGCTAATATCAAGGTTGTAGAGGAAAAGATGCTTCATTCTTTACCAATCTTACAATCTTAGGTAGGTAGGTAAGTAATTAGTCATATTTCATGAAAGACCATAGACACCTAAAATAAAGATTATTTATTTATTAGTCACAAGTAAGGTTTACATTAACACTGCAATGAAGTTGCTGTGAAATTCCGCTAGTCACCACAGCCTGTTCGGGTCAATGCACCTAACCAGCATGTCTTTCAGACTGTGGGAGAAAACCAGAGCACCTGGAGGAAACCCAAGCAGACATGGGGAGAACGTGCAAACCCCACACAGACAGTGACCCAAGCCAGGAATTGAACCCAGGTGCCTGGTGCTAACCACTGTGCCACCATACCACTCCATGCGAGAGAGACAACTGGTTAATTCAGCGGTTCCCAAACTGTAGGTCATAACCCCTAGTGCGGTTACTGGACAAACAATTGGGGTCGCAAGCTCTGAGGCAGCTATGGTGGCTGTGGAGTAGAGACTCAGATTTGACAGTCCTGGGATATGATGTGAGGCCCCCTTTAAAGGTAGTGTTTTTCTGCATGTGGGCACAGTCTAATCTATTGAACTCTGAGACCTGACTGCTGATACCAACACAGCCTGCAAAATACTACGTGTCTTATCTGTTTCTTCTGTGCATGTACCCATGCTGTTTGATCTCCCATTGCACTGACCAACCTTCCCCCACTGCCTCCAATTTTCACTCTAGGATCGCACCAAGGCAGAAAATGGGGTCACTGCAGAAATGATTTTGGGAAGCACAGAGTTATTTACTACTGAAAGGGTCAATAACGACCTACAATTCTATAGCATCTTTCATGAACACTAAACTTTCCATAGAGCTTTACAGCCAATTAGGTATTTTTTAAATGCAGTCACTGTTGAAATGTAGGAATTGCAGCAGCCAGCACCTACAAGCTTTGGAAAGCAGCAATATGATAATGACCAGATAATAATTATTTTGTGAGGTTGGCTGAGGAATTAATATTGCGCAGGACACCAAGAATAATTCCTCTGCTCTTCTTCAAAATAACGCCTTGAGATTGTTTACATCAATCTGAGAGGGCAGACAAGGCTTCGTTTTAATGTTACATCCGAAAGCTCATCCGGCAATGCAGCACTGCCTGTGGACTACACAGGAGTGACAGCTTTGATTTTTCTGCTCATGCCCTAGGCTGGCACTTGAACCCAAACCAGTCTGATGCAGAATCAAAAGTGCTACCAGCTGAGCCACAACTAACACTAACCAAGAAACATCCAAGACTAACAGCTCGTTTGACACAGGAACAAATATTTATTTGAAAAATCTCTCATATTCTATTTACAAAATATTACTTGCACACCATACAAATCAAACCATCAGCTGTTGATTTTTTTTAAAACATTGATTTAAAACAGCTCTTTATCTGTAATGTGTTGAAGGTTAGTGTTTCTCTTTCAATCCCCTCTTCTATTGCAATTACTAATAAAGTATTGTTCATTATTGTACATTTATAATAATCGTTTATGCATTTTTTGAATAGTTTTTATGTATAAACAGATTTTGGCAATGGGTTGGATGTTCAAACAGTATCAAAAGTCTTCTATGCTAATAAAAATACCTTGAATAAGTGAATTTAACAATTAGGTTGCTGCACTTAGTTTCCAAAATAAATCTACCCTCAAGTATAACTATTGCCCAATTTGGTAAAGATCTCCGACTATTCAGTACTTTGGAGGAATATTAATATCAGATGGTTCGGGAAAACATGCTCCAGCAACTGCTCTCTTCTTACTTTCTTAGGTAGGTAGGTAATTAGCCTTAGTTCATGAAAGACCATTTTAACATTAATATAAGACAGTGTGAATTCCTGAGTCTGAGTGGAGTCCACATTAATTTTGGAATATAACTACAGTACATTTGATCCCTATGTAGTTTCCTGTCATTGACGATTTCTGCCTAATGAATTCCTCTTTCAATTGGGAAAGCTACAGATCCACCATTGTCATTATGATCACCAACAACAGGTGCACTGCAGACATTTTGGCTTGGATTTTCACCGAGTCTGGATGACTTTGTCGACTTTTAAAAATGGCGAGCGGATCCCCATTCCAGGATTCCTAACTCCATTCCTGGTTTTCTGATTTTCAGGAGTGCTTTTTTAAGGGTGCAGGCTGGCTCAAGTTACAAGGCCTTGCCCTACACTCCTTAACTGGCTGGCTCCATTGCAAGGAAAGGCAGGTTCTAGTCCTCTGCAGTTTTCATGGAGTCAGGCCAGTTTTATAATGTCATGGTTCACAGACCCTCAGAGGTGTCATGAGCCATAATCTGCATGAGGGAACCTTTTCAAATCTAAGTTCAAAAAATGTCCTCCTCATGTCCCCTATGTCAGGCTATGCAGCCACCTATTCCCTATATCCCCTCATGTTAGGCAGTTCCCCCCACCACCTTCCGTGGCCTCTCATACCCCCTCTACTACCAGGCCCATGACCCATAGTGCCATAGCTTGGCATGAGAGGCTATGGGAGGTGGGTGGGGGACAGAGTCTGGCATGGGAGAGGTGAAGGGCCATGAGGATGATTGGGAGGCATAGCTTGGCACAGGAACATGAGGGGCCATGGGATTGAGTTGGGGGCATAGCCTGGTATGGGAGCATGAGAGAACATGGGGTGGATATGGAGTTAAATCGTGGCATGGGGGGGCGTTAGGGACCATGGGAGGAGTACAGAGGCATTGCTTGGCATGGGGGCATGGATGAGTGTGTGAGAACTGATGGTTGGTGGGCCTTATTTCTTTCATTATAACTGGGACAATACTCATAGCACCAAGGTAGGCCCTTTAAACAGCCCACCTCAGCACCTGGCAACAACCCCTTCGGCTGCCTCCAACCTATTTTCACATTTGCTGGTCTAACTGCAGCTAGCATTTGCCTCTTCAGCAATGAAGATCTCATTTTTGTAGATACTTTCACCTGAGGTGGAAAGGTCATGTCTGACTAACTTGCTTGCAGTTTTTGAGGAAGTAAGAAGGAGGACTGATGAGGGTGATGTATGTAGTTGAAGTGGGGCTTGATTTTATGTGCCCCCGTCGGGCATATTTCAGAAGATGTGGTGTATAAATAAGGAAATTGGTGGGGGGGGAATTGTGGGGAGTAATTATGGCAGGTGCAGAAATTGGCAGCACACCCATCATGGTTAAATAAATAATCAAGGGTTAATTGATCTTCTTAACAAAACATGGTGGGCTGAGTGGCCTCCTTTTGTGCTGTAAACTTTCTATTATTCTAGTTTTCTCAACACTTGTTGCCCACCTCAGTGATGAAAATCCAGACCTTCAACTTGACTAACATTTCCACTTTTTGCTGAGTGGAAGATTTCCATCATTGTGCACTGCTCCATCCAGTGGCTAAACCTATAATTTCCTATCTTGCTTCCCATCAAGCCAATAGAGGATAAATTTTACTCTGTGCACTTGGGTTAAATGGACAATAGTGTATCTATTTTACATCCGTCCTGCAATAGAAATGAAAATTGGAGAAGACGTGATGTAGCTGCCAATTTGCTAATACCTGTTTTACATTATGGTACTGAAACTCCCTTTGTATTCGTACATGTTTCAAAACTGGAACTTGTGGAAATCTTTACAGGATTTCAGTGATTCACCAATAAAGTTATTAAGCCACTATCACTTGTTCCACTCAAAGAGCTGGCTTGTTCTTCAAAACGTGGAGATGCTGGCGTTGGACTGGGGTAAACACAGTAAGAAGTCTCACAACACCAGGTTAAAGTCCAACAGGAAAGTGGTGTTTCCTATCAAATAAACCTGTTGGACTTTAACCTGGTGTTGTGAGACTTCTTACTATTGTTCTTCAAATCCAGAAACATTAACAGAAACTCAGTTTTCCAAAGTATCTGCAAACAAAACTTTTATGTTTGAAGGTTTTTGACTGCATGATATGGCACTAAATAAATGCAAGCCCCACTTTAAATTTAATTAGCTCCCAACTGCATGACAGTAGTCACTGTCATGTGTGTGGTTCCCATGCCTGATCAGCCTACGTCCACCCCTATAGAAAAATGTCAATAAAATATTCGCCACAGTCAACTCCCCATCTAAGCCACACATGAAAGATGGTGCCTTGGGTGGGGTACCAGTGGTTGCTCTGTATCCATTATACTGTCACCTACATGAGTCATCAACTTCTAGATGGAAGAGGAGAAAACTGAAAGTAAAAAAAATTATCAATAAATAATTATTTTTTGCATAATCAAGCTAACTCACAAATTTGAAAGCTTACTATTATCAAAATAACTAAATATACTTTGTCCATGTGTTCATTCACAATGTTATGGAGTTAAACCCAGAAGAGCGTTACCAGAAAATAGTTCCTGTAGATGGAGTGTATCTGGATTGCCTGCCAGAAGGCATTTGATGTGGTGCTGTACAAAAGGTTAATACACTAGGTTAGATCACATGGGGTTTAGGGTAATATATTAGCTGGAGTAGAGGATTGGCTAACAAATTGAGAGCAGAGTGTGGGGATAAATGGGTCTTTTTCAGGTCGGCAAACTGCAACTAGCGCTGTGTCACCAAGGTTCAGTCTTTGGGCTCCAACTATTTACAATCTATATTAATGACTTGGATGCAGCGACAGAATGTACCATAGCCAAATTTACAAATCTTATTAAAATAGGTGGGAAAGCAAGTTGCAATGAGGAAGTAAACCTTTTACCAATGGATATGGGTATGCAAGGTGAATAGGCCAAAAAAAGGGTGAAAAAAGTGAGGTTATCCATTTTGGATCAAAGGAATAAAAATTTTAGTTTACTTATTCATGTCACAAGTGGGCTTACGTTAACACTGCAATGAAGTTACTGAAAATTCCTGAGTCACCATACACCGGTGCCTGTCTGGGCACACTGAGGGAGAATTTTAGCGTGGCCAATGCACCTAACCAGCAAGTCCTTTGCACTGTGGGAGGAAACTGGAGCACCTGGAGGGAACTCACACAAGCCCGGGAAGAACGTGAAGACTCCGCACGGACAGTGAACCAAGCCTGGAATCAAACCCAGGTCCCTGGTATTGTGAGGCAGCAGTGCCAACCACTGTGCCACCATTCACTTATTATTTAAGTGGAGTAAAACTTCAAAATGCTTCGCTTCAGAGGGATCTGGGTGCCCTCATGTGCGAAATCACAGAAATTTAGTATGCAGGTGCAACATGTAATAAAGTTTATTTATTAGTCACGAGTCAGCTTACATTAACAATGCATTGAAGTTACCGTGAAAATCCCCTTGTCGCCATACTCTGACACGTGTTTGGTTATATTGAAAAAGAATTTAGCATGGCCAATGCACCTAACCAGCATGTCTTTCAAACTGTGGGAGAAAATCGGAGTGCCCGGAGAAAACTCACGCAGACACAGGGAGAACGTGTAAACTCCACACAGACAGTGACCCAATCCAGGAATCAAACTCTTTTCCTAGCACTGTGAGGCTGCACTGTTAAAAACTGTGCCGCCCACACACCCAAAATAAGGAAAGTAAATGTATTTTTGGCATTCATTGCTAATAGAAGAGTATAAAAATAGAGAAGCGCTGTTGCAACTGTGTTGGGCATTGATGAGACTGCATCTGGATTATTGCATAATTTTGTCCCCTTACTTGAGGAAGGAAATAAATGCATTAGAGATGATTCAGACAAAGTTGACTAAATTGATTCCAAGAATGAAGGACTTGCCTTATGCAGAGAGAGTGAGCAGTTTAGGCTGTTATTTGCTGTCGTTTAGAAGAATGAGAGACCTAACTGAAGTATATAAGATGTTAAAAGGGGATTGACAAAGTAGACGTAGAGTGGATTTTCCCACTAGTTGGACATTCTAGAGGCCATAGTTTTAGGCTAAGGTGTGGCAGATTTAAAACAGAAATAACAAAGAATTATTTCACTCAAAGGGTCATGAATCTGTGGAATACTCCACCCAAGAATGTGGTGAGTGTTGGAACACAAAACAAATTTGAGGAGATTTTAGATTTTAAATTAGTAGAGGAGTGAAGGATTGGGGGAGTGGGCAGGAAGGTGGAGCTAAGCCGAGATGGGATCAGCCGCGATCATATTGAATGGCAGAGCAGGCTCAAGGGACTGAATTGCCTACTCCTGATCCTAGTTCCAATGTTCTTAGGTTCTTATGTTTTATGATAAGAAAACCAGGCAATGAAAAGCAATTAGGTTGCATAAAATCATGGTGACCAGCAGAATTTATGATGCTACATTATCAGAACTTTTCTTTTATTTCTTTTCCCTCAACCAAGACTCTGCCTAGAGTATTCCTTTAAATAGTGCACATTGTATTAGGAAGTTAGTTTCAATAGGATGACCATGCTATTTAAATTGGAGAAAGAGAAAGATGACAAAACCAATGTCACCAAGATGGATACAGGCCAGTTATTTATATCAGAAATTTTTGGCTCCTATCAGATGGTCCTTTTTTTATTGAACAGAAAAATCCATCTAATTAAAATAGTTTGATAAGACACTGAAAATCAGATGATCCAGTTATTAATTTGCCAAAATAAGGAAGTATATTACCATCGCTCCAACTGCTATAGGAAAATACGATTTGCTTTCCTGAGCCTTAGAACTGGGATCCATCAAAGGTTCATCAGCTCTTCTTTTCTTCCATGTCTTTGGATCCAAATACCATGCTCCATATATATATTTACACCCATATGCCTCAGTGGATTCCTGCTGAAAAATAAAAGCTAAATAAACTTTTTCTCTGTGAGTTTATGTGAAGACCTGCAATCTATTGATACAATATAAACGCAAATTACTCTTCCAATATTACCTTAATGTAAAAACAAAATCAGCAGTTATGCAGAAACATAATTGGTGGAATCAGAGGTGGGAGATTAGGAACTGACTCTAAGTGTTCCCACCCCGCCAGATTAACAGTGCAAACCAAGCCTGGTATTTTTTTTTGGCAGTTAATGGGACAAGATCTGGAGAGAAAACTGGCCACTGGAACTGGAGAGTTCCACACCAGTTTTCTCACCAGAACTGACACACAAATTCTCGTTAGATTCCACCAATTACGTTTCTGCATAACTGCTGATTTTTTTTACATTATGGTAGTATTATGGATGTGAACCTGATCTTGTTGTCGGCGAAAATCAGATATCACCGTCTCACCGGCAAGATCTGTGACCTCCGAGTTTCGCTGGACCTTGAGCTCTTTTGGTGATCTCATGGACGGAGAGTGAGGCCACAAGATCCTGCCTAATACAAAACAAAACATTCCCTTTGTCCTGATAAAGGATCTTAGATAAGCCTCATAACTGTGATCAGTTTGGTGAATGTGGACTAGTTTTGAACACCTACAAAGCTCAGAGAAAAATTATTCACCTATTTTGTTCTAATTTGCCTGGGATTTTATTTGTTTTTTCATGACTCCCAAGAGTGTCTGTTTTGTGAACCACAACTATACAGGGCAAAGTAGATGAACCAACTGCTCTTTTTTGCTGCCATTTTTGTAAGCTTTCACAATCTTTTCTATTTTACTTTCAACATATGTCCTATTTCTATTTGTTTGGAGAATAAGTCTGCCAGAAGGAATGTCTGCTTGCGACCCATGTTAAAGGTTCCATTTGGAACCCTTACATTTTACTGGCAGTGATATTATCTATTGGCTGTAATTTCCTCAGAGCGGCAAATACTGGCAGACTGCCACTTTGGAGGGACTTATCCTCACTGAAATTCCAAAGCTCCGGCCTCACCCAACCTTCCTCCCTCACGCTGAGTGAGACAGGAGGACTGAAGCTCACCCTTGGCTGCATTGGTGCAGAGTAATGGGAACACAGAGGAGAAAGACACATGCCCTTTTTCTGACACCAGATGTGTAAAGGAGGCGTTAAAGAGGACAATTTCAAGGAAGTAGGTACGGTTTAAAGGTGAGTGGTAATTCAGACATTGTGGGGAGAGCAGACATAGGTGGGGGACAGTCAGTACTTCAGGAGGAATGTGATGTGGGCAATCCCCTGGAAGGGGGGTGGGGTGGGTGGTCATCAGTATGCCTGGTGTCTCGTGCAGAGTCAACCCAGGCTTTTTAAAGATCGTTATTCTGAAGTCAGAAGTGTTTTTTCTTTCCTCTTCTAATTCTTTCAGTGTAACTATGAGGTTAAAATGGGCAAAACTATCTGAAGTTAGTGATTTAAATTACTTTGTCAGATTGATCCCAATGCAGTGCAATTGTCCAAGGGAAGTTAGCCCAATGGGACATTCCCGCACCTGGCAACATGCTATCGGGATTCCCCAGTGCATCACTGGGGTATCTCCCAAATGCGATGCTGGTAAACGAGGATGTTATGGACCATTATTTATTTAATCAGATGTCATCTCAGAAGAGCAAAAAATTCTTGGGAAAGCCTCCAGCCAAGCATTAACCTTTCTCTATAAATACTGATCGAATCACTGCATGAATTTCAGGATATGGTGGCTTAATTATAAAGAGTTCAGTTCTACTTAACATGAGATGCACACCAAATGCAGAGATGTTGATACGCTTCACAATCATCAGACTTAAAAGAGAGAAGCATTCTTTCAGCAGAGAGTGCGGAATCTGGCATTGTGTTTTCTCAGATTGGGCAACTCTACTGATTCTCTGAATTACTCTTTCTGTCTCTGTCTGTTTTCTTGTTGTGCCTGTATCTGTGTGTGTGTCCTGATTCCAGCACAGCTAACAGAAATTTTGATTAAAATTTTAAAAAAAGATTTATCTCCACACAGATCTAGGGCAATTAAACAAACACCTGGAATTTTTGTAGGATTCTCCCAATCAACTGCCATAACTTAAGTCATATATCAGTGGAACCCCCAGGCAAACAGCAGGATATCAGGAGAAACATGCAGAATTTTTCTCCCAAATTATTTTGCTTATATTTTGTTCCCCTCTAAACATGAAATAGTGAAAGATGTTCTCAATGTTTTTCAAGAAACAGATTGTTGGTAAATTGTAAATGTCTGCTTACCAAGGCAGTGGTTTTGCGGCTCTTAACTGAAGTTTTCAGTGGAGGGGCTCCAATTATCATCCTTAACTCTCCAGGAATATTCGCCAGCTTCAATACTTTGAGGGGTATAGCAAGGGCAGAACTGGTTTCATAATTAATGGCAAAGAGGCGCATGATCGTAGATTCTTCTATATTGTTGTTCTCTCCACCCTTTACAGTACAAGCAATTTATGAAATAAACAGTGTAATTATCATGCACATAGTTTGATGTGTAAACTAATGGCAAAGTAAGTAGAGCCAAAAATAATTCTCTTTTGGGAATGTGGAAGAATCTTCATTGTAAAGTGTCCCACAAACCAATAGCACTAGAATCAAATTTTTCCCTTTGCTGAGTTAGTTGAGCAGAGAAGGGACTGCTAGATAGATTCCACAAGGCTATCCCATTTAAAGTGTGGGTATTTAAGAAATCTTCCAGAGATGCTAGTTGAGCTGCCATAATAGGGGTGAACCTGTCATGTCTCTACAGCAGTATGGTTGTGATCAATAGCTCAGCACAATGTGGAAAATTGAACCTGCAATCCATGTTGCTCCAATGCCTTATCCACCACACACTGAATTCTATTAATTCTCTTTTGCATTGCCTTTAATAAAACATTGAGAAATTTGGTTGATAATAGCAGCTAACATAAAACAAAGAAAATTTATTCTAAAATTTAAAGTTTGAGTTTTACAGCATGAGGCAGGTTGGATGATCACCATCAAAAACATTATTCGAGTTTGGACTAAACCAGGCTAGCAGGGCCCCCAGATGAGAAAGAAGTAATTTGTATTTATAAAGCGGCTTTTATTACCTCAGACTGTCCCAAGGTGCTTTTCAGCCAATGATTTACTTTGGAAATGTAGCTAGTGTTGCAGTGTAGGAATTTCAGGTCTTTAATTACTTTGGAATATTTTGGAGTACTAATAAGCAATCAAGAGGATGAATTTCCTTGATGTTTCTCCTGCTCCACTGGCATAATTACCACTGTGGTCATTTGTCAGAATCCTGTTCATCCAACATATATAACTGTGTTTCCACCAATGTTACAGGGCTAGAATGGGAAAAGGCCAGAGGAAATTCAGTCCCCAAGTATTCTATTACTGTACTTATTCTGCTACTGATTCAATTTATCTGTGAATACATTTCAATGAGTAGTTCCCAGCCTGAATCATTAGGACACTTAGTGTACTGTTTTCCACTGATTTCAGAGAGATCAGTTGTTTTGTGATTAGTTATATTGGATAATGAGGTTATATTCACTGCCACGTATACACAAATCTGAACAGGATTTATGATTCGCCCCAGGTAGCTATGTGCAATGTTGATTCTCAATTTATAGGCAACAGGCCTATGGACATTTTCCTAAATGCCCTCAAGGAATGCAAGGTATTTTGTCATGAAAGGGGAATAATGTTCGAAAGTGCACCATAGAAAACATCTTTTCTGGTTGTATCACAGCTTAGTATGGCTCTTGATCTGCCCAAGACCGTAAGAAACTACAAAGGGTCATGAATGAAGTCCATTCCATCACTTAAACCAGCCTCCCATCCATTGACTCTGACTACACATCCCGCTGCCTCGGAAAAGCAACCAGCATAATTAAGAACCTCGTCCATCCTGGACATATTCTCTTCCACCTTCTTCCGTTGGGAAAAAGATGCAAAAGTCTGAGGTCATGTACCAACCAACTCAAGAACAGCTTCATCTCTGCTACTGTCAGACTTTTGAATGGGCTTACCTCACACTATGTTGATCTTTCTCTTCACCCTAGCTATGACTGTAACACTCAATTCTGCACTCTCTCCTTTCCTTCTCTATGAACACTATGCTTTATCTATATAGCATGCAAGAAACAATACTTTTCATTGTATACCAATACATGGAACAATAATAAATCAAATTAAATCATAAGGAATATCTCCAGAGATATGTCATTAAAATAGACTGCAAACCTATATATGTTGAAGAGTATTGTTACAATTTTGAAGCCCTAATTCTTCATATGCAAAAATGTGCTTACTAGTGATGAATTATTATGATCTTTGCTAATAATTTCTTTTTTGTGACTTGCTGTATTCCCAGATTTTGATATGAAGAATGCAATGTTGAATAATTATTTTTTTCAAATGAAAAACTCATGACACATGCTGTGAAAGTTGATGTTTGTTTCCAATTGTCTTTTATGATTGTAGTTTTTTTTTAACGACTGTTTGTATTGTAATTATCCTTTGAATGTATTGTGTCTTCTAAGTATATGCAGGGATCACACAAGAAAGGGGATATTGTCAATAGCAGGAACCTATCGCAGGATCAGCACTTCACAAAATTAGATTTATAAAATAGTTGGCTGATTCAAGAGATCAGTTGGAAACATAGAAACTAGAAGCAGCAGTAATCAATCCAGCCCTTCAAGCCTGCTCCACCTTTCATCTTGATCATGGTTGATCATCAAATTCAACATCCTGATCCCCCTTCCTCCTACATTCCTTGATTGCTTTAGCCCCAAAGCTATATCAAATTTCAACTCCATTGCAACACATCAATTATCTTATTCATATACATTTGCTCTACATACCAGAGAAGCAACCCAGTCACAAAATTCCTTTGTTACTTGTTTTATTTCTTCATCTTGTTGTGGTGACTTGTCCCATTTTAGTTTGGTTTTCTGGTCTTCTTTCTGTGTCCCTCTGGACAAAATCCACTTGTATGGGTTTCTATGTGTCGATTCTTCATTGCTGTACAACACAAGCACAAATAACTACTGAAACTGTTTGTTTCAATAGAAATATCACACTATTCCAAGGCTGATCTGCAATAAAAATATTTTAAAGCTCTAAACTAAGGATTCATGTAGGGATATAGCTTTGCAACACGTCATCAGATTTTACATAACAACTGGGATGCAAAGATCTTCTCAGAATATTTGCAACACTGACCATGTCGAAGGCATAGAGACCCACTGCAAAAAGCTAGTTAACAAAGCAAGTTTTAAAAATTACTTTAGTGCAAGCATGATGCATGCACATATGTGGGTTTAACCACCCCCCCCCCCAACTCCCGGCTTCTTCTTAGATTGGCTTTGTGCCTTCCCCAGGAAGTTAGATGAAGAGAGGTACAGAGTGGCTAATTATTTTGTGTAACGGATGTTCCAGGCTAAGGTGGGCCATACTCTGTGGACCAGTTGGTCTTAACCAGCCCTTCTGTTTAATTTTTTTATAAAAATTAAAAGATCAAAGATTTTTGGATTTTTTTGGCAGCCTGAGGTGTGACAGAACAGGTCTCTCAGGTAGTAGCTGTGATCCTGACTCTGCTCCAAATTCTCAGGTGGGAATCATTTCAATATGGGGACATGTGTATCTGCACCAGTTTTGGCACTACTGGAGTGTTTGTATCAGTAGCAGCCAACAATTTCACCTTGTTACATTAAATAACTAGCTACTCCAGCTGAAAATATAAACATATTGAAAACATTGGTCAGTGAAACTGCCAACAACAACAATCAATCACTCTGCAATTAATACCTTTCAATGAGACTAAAGCCTTTATTTTTACTGAGTTCTGGTCCCAGCACCCACCAATATGTCTGCATCCTTCAATGCATACTAGTGTAGCTTTGGACCTACTTCGGGGCAGGAGATTGGTGCCAGTTCACCTTCTTCTGGTAAAGTCCACACGGAAGGTGTGGAGGGTACTGCAGCACAACATGCACTGCTCCTGGAAGACCATGGAAACATTTATACAGGCAAGTGGAAAGACAGTGATTATTATTTCAATAGACCTGCTGTTCATAGTAAACACACGTAAAGGCAGGAATTGGAGATTTCCAAAAAGATTTTCCCATGCATCAGCCAAAGTCTTGTTGGAAGATCCATGTCATCTTATGGCAGACAATTGAGAGAATCACAAACTTCCCAAATCAAAGGCATGCTACCACAGAGGAAAAATAAAAATGATTTCTGTAGTGTTTTTGGTAACCACCTTCGAGCGCTCAGAGTAGCTTGGAAACTGGCTCAAACACAAGGGAGTACATGGCAACCCTTTGTTTAGAAAGGGCTGCAGGGAAAAGCCTGGGAACTACAGGCCAGTGGTGGGTAAATTGTTGGAAGGTATTTTGAAAGACAGGATCTACAGGCATTTAGAGATGCAAGGACTAATTAGAGACAATCAGCATGGCTTTGTGAGTGGAAAATCATGATTAATAAATTTGATTGAGCTTTTTGAAGGGGTAACCAAGAAGGTATATGAGGGCAATGCAGCCGATGTTGTCTACATAGACTTTAGCAAGGCCTTTGACAAGGTACTGCATAAGAGCATAAAAACATAAGAAATAGGAGTAGGAGTAGGCCATCTGGCCCTTCGAGCCTGCCCCGCCATTCAATAAGATCATGGCTGATCTGTCGTGGCTCAGTTCCACATTCCCGCCCTCTCCCCATAACCCTTAATCCCCTCTCTTATCAAAAACCCATCAACCCGCGTCTTAAAAATATTTAGCGAGGTAGCCTCCACCACTTCAACGGGCAGAGAATTCCAGAGATTCACCACCCTTTGAGTGAAGAAGTTCTTCCTCAACTCCGTTCTAAACCGCCCCCCCCCCTTTATCTTGAGGCTGTGCCCCCTAGTCCTACTGTCCTTTCTGAGCAGGAAGACTCTCTCCACCTCTATCCTATCCATCCCATTCATCATCTTATATGTCTCAATGAGATCTCCCCTCATTCTTCTAAACTCTAACGAGTACAAGCCTAGTTTATTCAGCCTCTCCTCATAGCTCAACCCCCTCAACTCCGGCATCAGCCTAGTAAACCTCCTCTGCACTCCCTCCAAGGCCAAAATATCCTTGCGTAAGTACGGCGCCCAAAACTGCACAGTACTCCAGCTGCGGCCTCACCAATGCCCTATATAGCCGCAGCAAGACCTCCCTACTTTTATATTCAATCCCCCTCGCTATGAAGGCCAGCATGCCATTCGCCTTCCTGACCACCTGCTGCACCTGCAAGCTGGGTTTTTGCAATTCATGCACAAGGACCCCGAGGTCCCTCTGCACCGTCGCCTGCTGCAGTTTTTCGCCATGTAAGTAATAATCCTTCCTACCATTATTCCTACCAAAGTGGACCACCTCTCACTGGTAGGTTGTTGTATAAGATTAAATCTCATGGGATCCAGGGTGAGGTATCTAAATGGATACAAAATTGGCTTCTTGACAGAAGCTAGAGGATAGTTGTAGAGAGTTGTTTTTCAAACTGGAGGCCCGTGACCAGCAGTGTGCATTAGGGATCAGTGCTGGGCCCACTGTTATTTGTCATTTATATTAATGATTTGGATGAGAATATAGGAGGCATGGTTCGTAAGTTTGCAGATGACACTAAGATTGGTGGTATAGTGGACAGTGAAGAAAGTTATCTCCAATTGCAACGGGATCTTGATCAATTGGGCCAGTGGGCTGACGAATGGCAGATGAAGTTTAATTTAGACAAATGTGAGGTGATGCATTTCGGTAGACTGAACCAGGGCAGGACTTACTCAGTTAATGGTAGGGCACTGGGGAGAGTTACAGAACAAAGACATCTTTGGGTACGTGTTCATAGCGCCTTGAAAGTGGAGTCACAGGTGGACAGTGTGGTGAAGAAGGCATTTGGCATGCTTGGTTTCATTGGTCAGAACACTGAATACAGGAGTTGGAATGTCTTGTTGAAGTTGTACAAGGCGTTGGTAAGGCCACACTTGGAATTCTGTGTGCAATTCTGGTCATCCTATTATAGAAAAGATATTATTAAACTAGAAAGAGTGCAGAGAAAGTTTACTAGGATGCTACCGGGACGTGATGCTTTGGGTTCTAAGGAGAGGCTGGATAGACTGGGACTTTTTTCTCTGCAGTGTAGGAGGCTGAGGGGTGATCTTATAGAGGTCTGTAAAATACTGAGGGGCATAGAACAGCCAGATGTTTGATATCTTTTCCCAAAGGTAGGGGAATCTAAAACTAGAGGGCGTAGTTTAAGGTGAGAGGGGAAAGTGTCCAGAGGAGCAATTTTTTCACACAGAGGGTGGGTGGTGAATGTCTGGAACAAGCTTCCAGAGGTAGTAGTAGGGGCAGGTACAATTTTGTCTTTTGAAAAGCATTTAGATAATTACATGGGTACGATGGCTGTAGAGGAATATGAGCCAAATGCGGGCAATTGGGATTAGTTTAGAGGTTTTAAGAAAAAAAGCTGCATGGACAAGTTGGGCCAAAGGGCCTCTGTCCATGCTACAAACCTCTACGACTCTATGACTCTAACAAGACCCCAAAGGAGGATGTAATTGGCGGAAGGAGCAGGCTTCGTTACGATAAAAAAAGTTTGAATTAAAATGTGGATCAGTTATGACTGGACTATTTGGCCTTTTTTTAGGTAAACCAAATAAACAAACTCAAGAACAAAGAACAACCCAGCACGGGAAACAGGCCCTTCGGCCCAACGAGCCCGCGCCGCCGCATCACCCTACACCTATTCTACCCTGCATGTCTACGAATGGAACCCTACTCAGTCAGATTCAGGGAAGAAATAGTGTCAATTTGGTAAAAACCGATTAGCCTAAGAGCACATCTTTGGGGTGTGGGAGGAAACCGGAGCGCCCGGAGGAAACCCACGCAACCACAGGGAGAATGCGCAAACTCCCACAGACACAGGCCCAAATCCATGTGTCTGCACAGCTAGCAGTGCTAGTCACTGAGCTGTTGTGGCGCCCGTCTACCGGTCCAGAATCAAGCACACACACCGACATGAAGTACTAGGCCACTCCTGGACTTCCAAGAGCAGCCCACGCACGACCCGCCGTGTGCATGCCCCTCGCTTGACACGAGGTGGACCTCCACCTGTGGAATAAAGACAAAAATATTAATCTTACAGCCTGCCCTTCCGGTGTGTCCCGAGGTTTAACCCTATTTAATAGCCCCTACCATATCCCTCCATTCTCGTTTCACTCATGTGCCTATCTAACTGCATCTTAAACGAGTCCAACGTTCCTGCCTCCACCACCCTACTCGGTAGCGCGTTCCAGACCCCCACAACTCTCTGCGTAAAGAACCTTCTTCTCACCTCCAAATTATACCTCTCCCCCGTCACCCTTAAATGATGACCTCTCGTGTTCGTACCCAGTCTAGGGAGCAGTCTCTCACTATTAACTCTATCTATTCCCTTCAGTATCTTATATACTTCTATCATGTCCCCTCTCAATCTCCGTCTTTCCAAGGAGAATAGTCCCAGTTTCTTCAACCTCTCCTCGTAACCCAGTCCCCCCATGCCAGGCAACATCCTGGTAAACCTCCTCTGCACCCTTTCCAGAGACTCCACGTCCTTCCGGTAGTAAGGTGACCAGAACTGGATGCAGTACTCCAAATGCGGTCTAACCAATGTTCTGTACAACTGAAGCATTAGACGGCAGCTTTTATACTCTATGCCCCTTCCTATAAAGGCTAACATCCCATAAGCCTTCCTAACAACCTTCTCCACTTGTGACGCAACCTTCATGGATTTGTGAACCTGCACTCCCAGGTCCCTCTGTATGTCTATACTCCTAATCGGCCTACCTTTTATCACATAGCTCCTCTCTGCATTATTCCGTCCAAAATGCATCACCTCGCATTTGTCAGGATTAAATGCCATCTGCCACCTATCTGCCCACTGCACCAACCTATCTATATCCTGTTGTATCACCTGACAATCCAGTTCCGTACCCGCCAACCCTGCCATCTTGGTGTCATCAGCAAACTTGCTGATCACACCACCTATGCCCTCTTCCAAGTCATTTATGTAGACTACAAAGAGGAGAGGTCCCAGTACTGAGCCCTGCAGCACACCACTGGTCAGTGGCCTCCAGCCCGACAAGGTCCCCTCCACAACTACCCTCTGTCTCCTATTTCCCAGCCAGTTCTCAATCCACCTAGCTACCTGGCCTCGTATCCCATGCGCCTTAACCTTTTCTACCAGCCTACCGTGAGGGACTTTGTCAAACGCCTTACTGAAATCCATATAGATGACATCAACGGCTCTCCCATCGTCAACCGTTTTTGTCACCTCCTCAAAGAATTCCACCAGATTCGTAAGGCAAGACCTCCCTCTAACAAAGCCATGTTGCGTATCCCTAATCAGATCGCAACGCTCCAAACGCTCATACATCCTACCCCTAAGTATTTTTTCCATTAACTTCCCTACCACCGACGTCAAACTCACCGGTCTATAATTCCCAGGGTTATCCCTACTACCTTTTTTGAACAACGGGACCACATTTGCTACCCTCCAGTCTTCTGGGACCTCACCTGTGTCCAAAGAAGAGACAAAGATGTGCGCCAGAGGCCCAGCAATTTCATCTTTCGCCTCCCTAAGCAGCCTGGGATAAATACCATCAGGCCCCGGAGCTTTATCCGTCCTTACGCTACCTAAAAGCCCTAGCACTTCCTCTCTCGTAATAACTATATCCTGCAACTGAACCTCCGCTCCCTCCAAGAGACCGCACGATTCCGAACCCCTCTCCTTTGTGAATACCGACGCAAAGTATTCATTCAGGAGCTCCCCCATTCCCTCCGACTCAATACACAACTCTCCACTCTTGTCCCTAAGAGGACCAGTTTTCCCTCTAACTACTCTCTTGCCTCTAACATAGGAATAAAATGCCTTTGGATTTTCCTTAATCCTACCAGCCAAAGCCATCTCATGCCCTCTCTTCGCCCTTCTAATTCCCCTTTTTAGCTCCTTTTTTTGTTTTTAAAATCACAACTCATCCCCCAAACCCCCCTCCCCAGGCCCCAAACTCCCCCTCCCCCTCCCCAGGCCCCAAACTCCCCCTCCCCCTCCCCATCCTCCAAATTCTCCCTCTACACTTCATTATTAAAAACACATATGAAAAATATTGAATACTCAAAATAGCAAGTCATTAAAATACATGATTGAGCCCCATGGCAACTTTACCAAAGCAAGAGAGAAAGTCATAACTGTGCACTCAAGTTTGCTTTACATGTCTGTGCAAAACTGAATTATATACAAAAGAATTATTACAAGAACATTTTTATGGGACTCTTTTGCACTTGTTATCAGTAATGCAAGAGTTACAGCACCACACACACAACATAATTACCAGTTAGCTACCAAGTGAGAGTGTGTGTCTGCGCGCGTGTGTGTATGTGCGTGTGCACGTGTGTAGATCAACATGGCTCATAGTGGAGTTAGCCATTTATACTCAAGATTTTCAAATAAACTAAAGTTTTAAGGATGCCACCATGACTGGAGTTTCCCTAACATCAGCATCAAACTTGTGGTTGGGTACAGTTGATACAATGACTTTCATTTTAACTAATATAAAACTCTACTTACAAATCAACAATTACTGCAATGACATTGCTCCCCTACATCTGGCAACGGTCCTCTGAATTACCCAACTCGTGTATCGCTACTTGCTTTTCCAATAACAGGTTCAGGCAGCTTGGGTTTGGCATGTCAGAAAAGAGAGAGCATAAGCGAGAACTAGTCGAGTTCAAGAGGAACTGTTGTCAGGATTCTCTGACTTACGAGCCCTGAAACCTTTGCTGCAACTTTGCAGTATTCCCTAGCTCATCAATACTGTTTAAACAAACAATAGTTCTAAAAGGTTGAGGATTGCAGAAATTTAACCCATTGCCATTTATGGAAAGTTGTTTGGTAGGCAAGCATACAGCAATTGTAACTACCCAAGATGAATTTCATTAGCTGTAAAGGTCCAAGACATCTTGGGCTTGTGCAAAGCATCATACAAATTAGTTAGTTTCACATCCAGGAACTTTATATTTAAAATACATTGGTTCAGAATTTCCTGAACCAATGTATTTTAACTCAAGTTAAATCAGGACAAAGTAAAATGGGCAGCTTCCCAAAAGGAGGGGGAACAGCCCAAACAAAATAAAAGTACAAAGGAAACTTGAAAACATCAAATGATAATGTGATTATTAGGCCCGATAATGCACCCTAACCCCTGTAGTGCTCAATGGGCATGGAAGGCGTCAACTGTGCCCGTGGACACAACATGCTCTCTCTTTAGGGGCACTTGGCCGTGAACGTAGCTGCAGTAGGATTTTGAATAAGCCGAGCTCTTTTTGTTTTTTACTTCAGCATCTCATTATTTGCTATTTTTAAATGTGTTTGTCATTAAAAACACTTAAGCACAGGAGGTACTTACTCCTCTGAGCATTTTATGTTGGATGCCTTCTCTTCTTTTAATTTCATAACCTTCAGCTTCACTTCAGCAGGTACCTCCTCACAAATCTCCTCATTGGTCAAGACTATATCAGGATCCAGAATACCCACAATTTCCTCAAAGAGCTGGATTGAAAATATTTGTGTTATTCTTCTCGTGAAATGTACATGTCTGTAAAACTTTTGTGGCTGTTCTTAGTTAATTACCCAACAAGAAGATTGGCTCAGCTGGTAGCAGTGTCTATGAATTACAAAGGAGTCGGTTCAAATTTCACAGCTGGATTTGTGTTCAGGCTAGTCTGAGTTTCCAGTGTAGTACCTAGTAAGTACTCCTTTGGCCATGATGCCATCTTTCAGCTGAAGCACTAAATCAAAGCCTTGACTGCCTGTTTTGTCTTTTACTTTATTTTGAACCCATGTTCGCTGTCCGCGGGAATGCCAGCAGGGACTCAAGATCTGGTGAAACCCAGAAATCATGAAAAATGGGTGTGAACCAGATTTATGTTCATTTTAATATATGATCATATGATTAAAGACCCCTCCGCCAGATATTGAGCCCCCACCATATTTTCAAACTGCATCAGCATGTTTATGACAGGTTCGCCCAGACGTGAACTTATCGTGGGGGCATACATGACAGCATGAAACTCACCTAGGTGTTTTTTGTGACAGAGTGTGGTAAGATCTGGAGAGAAACACACTGGTTTTCTCACTGAAAACATCATTCTGCCATTTTTTGGTAAGACTCCCCCCAGTACATGAGCAATGTTGGTGAGGCCAGCATTTATTGCTCATACCAATTGCCCCTGAGAAGGTGGTGGGAAGCTGTCTTCTTGAACTGCTGCAGCCCCTAGTATCCCATTTAGCTATAGAATAAACCTCCCTCTACATTGTCCCCATCAAACACTCCGAGGGACCGTAAGCAAAGTGTTATCTGCAGAATAAATCTCCCTCTAAACTGTCAGCAGCAAGCACTCCCAGGGCATGCACTGCACGGGTTTAGATACAGAATAAAACTCTCTCTAAACGGTCCCCATCAAACAATGCCAGGACAGATGCAAAACGACATTAGATACAGAGTAAAGCTTCCTCTACTCTGCTCACTTCAAACACTCCCAGGATAAGTACCGCAAAGTGATATATGCAGGGCTGTAAGGAAGGAAGTTCCATGATTTTGACTCAGTGACAGTGAAGGAATGGTGATGTATTTTCAAGTAAGCATGGCGAGTACCTTGGAGGGGTACTTCCAGGTAGTGGTGTTCCATGTGTACGCTGTCTTTATCCTTCTAGGTACTAGCACTTTTGGGTTTGGAAGGTGCTGTCTGAAGGAGACTTGGTGAGTTCCTGCAGTGCATCTTGTAGATGGTACACATTGTTTTCAGTAGTTTGAGGTAATATTTGAAATACATAATAATGTGGCTCTTTCTTATATATATTTATCAACAGAAGCCAGCGGCTTCTATGCCCATTTACTCTCACAAAATATCTAAATTTGGAATGGAAGCCACAAAGAGTATAACAGACTTCTCTAAGGGAAATTCCTTGCAGATACTTAGTAAGTTAAGTGTATGGGTAGATTTAGCCATTTTAGCACGAGTGATTGAGTCTTTAATGCAATTTTGTTATCAATGTTATAGTCTAAGGAAGGTCCAAAGGCTAAGATTACAGGTGGAAAAAAATGTGTTTTAAGTTAAGCAATGTGACTGTTTTACACTGCAGTAATTGAATCGGTCAATTTTTTTTTAGTAACTTATTTTGCAGTGAATAAGTAGTTAAAATCCTTGAGACAAAAGTAAAATACTGTGGATGCTGGAATCTGAAACAAAAACAGAATGTCCTGACTGGAAACGTTGGCTCTATTCTCTCTCTCTGCTGTCAGACATGCTGAGATTTTCCAGCATTTTCTGTTTTTGCTGCAGTTAAACTCCTTAGTTGATCCAAACAGAAAAATGTGGCTTTTTTTTGCTATCAGACAAATGTGATAAACTCTATATGAGTTTTTGAATTTATGCATGTGATTTTATTTCTACCCATCCAGCAAAAAGGGGGCAGGTAGAACAATTTAAAATTGCCCTGTGGGAATTACCCACCAAGGTCTTGCTCTTTTCCTGCAGCATCCAATTTTAATCTACTTAGAGTAGACCTGCTTTAAATGTGCAGATTGAACTCTGATGATATCATTCAAGCCTAACTGCTATTTTAACCAGAGGCCCAAAAAAAGTCAGTTAAAATCAGACAATACCAGCATTTTGTCCAAATAATTTCCTACCTCTGGAGGTACTCCTTCTTCCAGATGTGGGTAAAGAGCTAATGGATGCTGACTCAAGCCATATTCAATTTCTTCCATCTGTTCTCTCTTCGTCTGTTGTAATGGTAAACACTTGGAAAAATACATCTGTGATTTAGTCAGTCTTTTTGACACACTCTGAACAGGTTTGAACGTTTCTGTCACATTCTTGAGAAAGGGACTTAGACCAGCACCTTTCTCACTTTGTATTATCGCTAAATCCTCTTGTGATTGAGGTGGATACCCATCACGAAAATCATCCAATCCATTTTTCATGAAACGCCATCGACGTCCATTCAAAGCATCAGACTGTGAGTTCTTTCTTAGGCACTTGGTTTTTATCCTCTCCTTGTACCTACAATTTCAATTAAGTTTTCAGTTTAATTCATTATCTGGAGCTGTACCTCACTATCATAGATTCATGGAATCATTGAATCCCTACAGTGCAGAATGAGGCCATTTGGATCATCAGGTCTGCACTGACTCTCTGACAGAGAGTCTCTCTGACAGAGTCACCCAGGCCCTTTTCCCCATCCTATCCCATAAACACACACATTTACCATGGCTAACCCATCTAACTTTCACATCTTGAGACACTAAGGGGCAATTTACCATGGCCAATCCAAATAATCTGCACATTTTTGGACTGTAAGAAGTCTCACAACACCAGGTTAAAGTCCAACAGGTTTATTTGGTAGTAAATGCCACTAGCTTTCAGAATGCTGTTCCTTCGTCAGGTGACTGGAGAGTTCTGATCTCAAACAGGGCACATAAAGGCACACACAGTTTACAGAATACTGATTGGAATGCGAGTCTTTACAGCTAATCTGCTATTCAAGTCTTAAAGGTGCAGGCAATGTGAGTGGAGGTAGGGTTAAGCATAGGTTAAAAAGATGTGTATTGTCTCCAGACAGGACAGTAAGTGAGATGTTGCAAGTTCAGGCAAGTCATGGCAGTTACAGATAGTGTGACACAAACACAAGATCCCGGTTGAGGCTGTCCTTAAGTGTGCTGAACTTGGCTATCAGTTTATGCTCAGCGACTCTGCGCTGTTGTATGTCGTGAAGGCCACCTTGGAGACTGTTTATCCGAAGATCAGAGGCCGAATGCCTGTGACATTTTTGGACTGTCAGAGGAAACCCATGCAGCCACTGGGAGAACATGCAGACTCCATAATGACAGTCACCCAAAGCTGGAAATGAATCCTAGTGCTATGAGACAGCAGTGCTAACCATTGTGCCGCCATGTAATTATATCACTATGCCTTGTCTTTTTCTCAAAACAGCCCTGGATTTACAGGGCAGATTAATTCTTAAGGTCCCCTCCAGTAGCAGTGATATTCTACTGTTCATAGACATCTTCTACCACACGAGGAGAAGGGATGGCTCCACGTCTAGGCTATGTGCAGGTACACTTAGTGGAGATATTGAGGGCAGAAAATACAGATGGAATTGGTAGTAGGTTGTTTTTGAAAAGCACTGGACTTATGAACGGTCATGGAAAATCTGGTGGAATAGAAAGATATGCAGGAATAAGAAGCACAATGTGATCGACCCTATCACTGCCGTGATTTTCATGCACTTTAATGGTAAAGTCACGAAATTATTGCACAACTGCAACCATATCTTTTGCACTGTATTGGAGAAGCTCATGCTGTTTACAGCCTCACTCAGTCTACAGAAATATCTGGCAGCCACATTAGAGGCCAAACAAAAACTTCTGTTATTGTTTCAGATTCAACATTCGCAGTGTTTTGCCTTTAAAAACTTCCCTTTTTTGCTCTGAATCCTGGAACCACAGCTCTGCAAAATCCCTAATTCTACATAGAACATAGAACACTACAGCACAAACAGGCCCTTCGGCCCACGAGTTGCGCCGATCACAACACCTACCAATCTATAGACCTATCTATAACCCCCAATCCCATTAAACCCCATATACTCATCCAGAAGTCTTTTAAAAGACCCCAGCGAGTTCGCCTCCACCACCACTGACGGCAACCGATTCCATTCACTCACCACCCTGAGTGAAAAACTTACCCCTAACATCACTTCTGTACTTGCCTCCCCGCACCTTAAATCTGTGTCCTCTCGTAGCGACCATTTCAACCTGGGGAAATAGCCTCTGAGAATCCACCCTATCTATTCCTCTCAACATTTTATAAACTTCTATCAGGTCGCCTCTCAACCTACGTCTCTCCAGGGAAAAGAGTCCCAGCTCCCTCAACCTAACTTCATAAGGCATGCCTCCCAGTCCAGGCAACATCCTTGTAAATCTCATCTGTACCCTTTCAATAGCTTCTACGTCCTTCCTATAGAGGCGACCAGAACTGCGCACAGTACTCCAAATGTGGCCTGACAAGGGTCTTATAAAGTTGCAGCATTACCTCCCGATTCCTAAACTCAATCCCTCGATTAATGAAGGCCAGTACACCATACGCCTTCTTGACCACATCCTCCACCTGCGAGGCTGATTTAAGAGTCCTGTGGACCCGGACCCCAAGATCCTTCTGCTCTTCAACACTACTAAGACTCCTGCCCTTGATAGTGTACTCGTTCATCCCGTTGGTTCTGCCAAAATGGACGACTACACATTTATCCACGTTGAAATCCATCTGCCACTTCTCCGCCCAGTCCTGCATCCTATTTATGTCCTGCTGCAACTTTTGACATCCTTCCAGACCATCCACAACACCACCGACCTTCGTGTCATCAGCGAACTTACTTACCCATCCCTCCACTTCCTCATCTAGGTCATTTATGAAAATAACAAACAGCAAGGGTCCTAGAACAGATCCCTGGGGCACTCCACTGGTGACTGACCTACCTAACACCTTTTTTAAAAAGTCAGGGATGCTCTTTACCCAAGTAACGTCGAAGAAGCGTCACCAAAACGGAAGAAAGAGCAACCTGAAAGTACGTCCGGATTTATATAACTGTTGCTACAACAACAGCACTTAACCAGCCTGCCTTCAGATGGGCCGAAAGGAATCCCTGGCAGGCCAGATTTACATACTGCTTGTCAATAACAAACTGTAGTAAAGAAGTTAGCCGCTGCTGTGGAGCGGGCTAATCGAACACCAACACCTGGACTTCATGAGTGAGGCACTTACCACGGCTGAGGAAGTGGCTCCTTGTCCGAACGTATTTTGCTTAACTCGGATTTCTCAACAAGAAGCGTGTCGTACTTGCGGCTCATAGTGGCGGTTTGGGCCGCTCTGTGGTTAATTGCGGACAGCGTTGGCACCTGAAGCTGCCCCAGGCCGGCCCTGACTTCCCGCCTGAATCCTCCAGCCGATTGTAAACAATGTGGTTGCTAGGAGACGCCATTGTACAAGCTGCAAACCCCGGATGAGCGGTTTTATCCTCAACAGAGAGAGTGACGAGTCTGTCACACCATAGGACAGCAGAGGACCCCATTCACCGACTGACCGTCATGGCTCTGTGCAAGAAGATTCACTTAATCCCATGCCCCAGGTCTTTCTCTGTAGCATTGCATTTTTCCCCTTTGCAACTATGCTTTAAATTCCCTTTTGAGAATTGCTACCCTAGCTATGATTGTAACACTACATTCTGTACTCTCTTCTTTCCTTCCCTATGTATGGTGTTAGAGATAAATATAAAATGTGGTTAACATAAAATTACGACTCAAGAAACAGAACTAGGATCTTGTGACTATACAACAGCAAACAGACATAGTTTAAACAACAGAGGATGGGGCAAGGATGAGGGGAGAATGAATGTTATCTCATGAGAACAAACTAAGCAGGACAAAAACCTACAATTCGGCATATTACCAACCCACATTATGGGAACAACTGTGGTTTTAATCACTAATACAGGGTATGAAAGTTGCTGAGGCTAGACAGAACTATAGTCAAGGACAGTGAAGAAACTGCCTATTGTGTAGGGATAACACCAGACGTGCAGTGTGAAGTAAGACACGTACACCACATCTTGTAGGAATGTAAAGTGTCCAGATTGTGAGACAAATGGTAAGCAAGATGTGTTGTTTCTGCAACTGAGTATATTTTCTAACTACAGGGGGATAAAGGTCGCTGAGATAGCAGGGACATCAGCGATTAAGTTAGCAGAAGACTGAATACAGTCGGTTTGAACTGGACTTGTTAACAGTTCTCCAGGGAACATCGATAAGACGGATGAGTTCCCATGAGAACTAATCAAGTAAGGATATTGAAACAACCCTACAATATGCACTCTTGCAATAACAGGAAAATATGGCTAGAGGGGAGTAGAGGGGCTTGGGACATGAGCCAACATACAGCACAGCCTGTGGCTAGGGGCACCTTTAGCCAATAGGGGAATGACAACACATAAATGGGATGGGGACCACCAATTAGGGGAGAACAACGTATTGTGTAATTGATCAATATGCTTGTAAAAATAGTATAAAACCCCTGCTTAAACTCGATGTAAGGTGTGCCTATTTTATTGGACACCTGGTCTTGCAAGAACGTTAAATAAAATATCTTGCTCCTTCGGAACTTGACTCGACTAAATTGTTTGACTGTGAGCTGCGTTTCTCACATATGGTATGGTTTGTCTGTGTAGCACTTAAGAAACAATACTTTTCACTGTATACTAATACATGTGACAATAATAAATCAAGTCAAATCAAATACTGACTCTACTTCCTCCACTAAGTGCATCCCATTTCACATCAACTCCTTGAAGTTTCCTTATCTTTCCAAATGGGTGTTCAGGTTACTACCATTCACTGGTGGAAACAATTTGTCCCACTCAAAACTCCTGAATTTTGAACACTTCTATTAAATGTCCCCTAATCTTCTCTGTTTTAAGAAAAACAAGCCCATTGTATCTAGATAAAGGCAAAATACTGCAGATGCTGGAATCTGAACCAAAAACAGAAAATGCTGGAAAGTCTCAGCAGGTCTAATAGCAGCTGTGGAAAGAGAATAGATCTTTTGGTTGGACTTAAAACCTGGTGTTGTCAGACTTCTTACTGTGAAAGAGAATAGAGCCAATGTTTCAAGTGAGGATGACCCTTTGTCAGTGTATCTTTCCATATATATGGATCTACATTCTCATAAATCTTGTCTGCATCTTTTCAAATAACATCCTTCCTAAATCACGGTGCCTAAATTATAGGCAATATTCCAATGTTTTATGATGATTTAGCATGACTTTCTTGCATTTGTATTTATACCTCTATATACATTTATCAATCTTGTCAACTTGTCCTGTCACTTTCAAAGACTTGCAGATGCCAACCTCAGGTCTCTTTGTTCCTGCAGTCTCTCTAAAATTCAACTATTTGCATTGCCTCTTTCTCCCTTCTAAAATGCATCACCAACATGTAGTCTGCCATGTGTCTGTCCAGTTTACCATTTTGTCCTCCTGAAGTCTGCTTTTATCGTCTTCACTGTTAACTATATTAGCAAAGCTTTGTGTCAACTGTCCACTTTGAAATTATGCCTCCTTATCTAAGTCAGTTTATTAAAATATATCAGAAAGATTGATGTTCAAATACTCTCAGTCGGTTTTGTATCCGCACAGCCATTGCCCCTTTAATTCCATGAATTTCCATTTTCCTAACAAATTTATTATGTAGCACTTTATCTAATAACTGTTTAAGGTCTATATACCTAACCACACCATCACCAATTCTCTCATTACTCAGATTGGTGAAAGACAGAAAGTGGTATATCACAAGCCCTCGAAGATCTGAGGCACCTGGGAGTCATTCTAGATGTAGCAGTCTTGTGAATTCACAGGAAACCTGGCACAGGTCTGCATGTTCAATTTCTGATGATTGCCGACCAGCAGCATGTTGAGCAAATAGAACCTTTTACTGTTGATAAAGACCAGTGACTGCTACCGCAAAACTCCTAAAATGATATGCCTCCGATCTATGGCAGCCTGCTGATATGAAAAGACAGAGATCGCTGCAAATCCCAGAAATCTGGCAGCCTGGCTGGCTTCATCCAGTGTAAATACCCAAAGGCATCTGTAACTCCCCTTATGTATTTATGCGATGAGGACTGAGAGACGCCACAAAGATCCCCAGTAGATCCCTGGAAGCAAGTTCCAATGCAATGTGTTCTGTGAACTAAACCCTCAGGAACTGGACACCGAAGAAGGTTTAGTCATTCTTTTGAAATTTGCAGATAAAATGTAAGTGAAAGGTGGCTTATTAAATATCTATGAGACTTTGTTGGACTTTGATCGTTTTTTTAAAATGGATGATTCTTCCATAGAAGAATACATCAGGGAGTTTAACTGACTGTTCAAGATTGCAATGATTCTACTTGAAAGTTCTTCAATCAATACTTGCCTTTAAATTATTGGACTGTACTAGGATATCAAACATGATATATACCTGGAGTTAAATGCAAAGGGAAAGAAACAATTTGGATCAAATGTCTTTAAAAAATTTCTGGGAAGATATTCAATTCTGGTGCTTTTATGGTGCAAATAAATGGGCTGTTCAGCAGTGAGACCAAAGATGGAGAATACAATGTTAGCAGCATTTTGAAACTGATCACATAAAGGGCCCAAACATCTGTATGAAAGAAAAATTACAAATAAAAAGAATGAGAACAGAGATTCTTTTGGCAGCTATAACAGGTGGCAGGAGTTGGGAAATTATGGAAGGAGGATGAACCTTAGGAATAATAAAGGGGTTGCCAATAGGAGCTTCAAGTGAGACTCTCATTATCATTATGTGTTAAATTGCCCAGAAATAAAGAACAGGGTTTTTGAGACAACATACAACACGGAAGGCAATACTGACCAATCAGAAGGAACTGTATTGGTCACCTGAAGATTCAATCTGTTAATGAGTACCCTAGTCACAGATTTCATAGAATCCCTACAATACAGGTGGAGGCCATTTAGCCCATCATGTCTGTATCAATCACAATCCCACACAGGCCCTATTCCCATTTATCCTGCGGATCCTCTTTACACTAGGGTCAATTTAGCATGGCCAATCAACCTAACTTGCACAACTTTAGAGTGTAGGAGGGAACCGGAGCCCCTCCCATGCAGGGAGAATGTGCAAACTCATGCAGACAGTGATCCAAGGCCAGAATTGAACCCATGTCCCTGGTGCTGTGAGGCAGCAGTGCTAACCACTGTGCTGCCCACCACTGTGCCACCATGCCATCCCTGTGCCTCTGTGTCGACTTGTTCAATTGCACAGTTCTAGATGGTGGCTAAATGATATGTGGAGTGGACAGGTTAAAGTGTTACGTGGATTCTTTATATAAGGAAACTAGAAGTAAAGTCAAAGAACATGACAGTTCTACTTGTTTCAGTTTCAGTGATGGTAACAAGTTGAAATGGCCAAAAAGAATACCAATTCCACACAAAATAATTTTATCAGTATTCATGTAATATTAGGTGAAATTCTTTTACTGTTAAGTAATCCTTCAATGAAAAAGGCCCGAATGAATTTGGACATAGAGCATGATAAAACAATTGTGTCTGGGAGATCTGCAGATTTGCAATCGACACTGTTGGGACATTATTATATTACTTTAAGGTCTATCATCCCTAGCAAGGATGTTAGAGTTATTAATAGCAACTCGGGGTGGGAAATTAACCAGGCTGGGGGAATCTCTGACATTACCATTAGTAAATCTGTGATGTAATTTATTAACCAAGGTTTTCTGAGTGACAATTCTACCCCACCGACCCCACCCCCCTCAATATGGTGTATAGAAGATTTACCACCACTGACATTAGGCTGACTGATCTGCTGTTACCTGGTGTAACTTTTTTTCCTTTTTTCAACAGGGGCATAACACTTGTAACCCTCCAGTCTTGTGGCACCGCTCTGATATCCAAGGGGCATTGTGATATTGTGGCTGGAGCCTCTACTTTTTCAACCCTTACTTCTCTCAGGAACCTTAGATACATCCCATTTAGACCACTTGTACAGTTATTATCTCATCTAAATTAGGATAATTGATCGTGATTCTGGGGTGATTGCGTGGTCCTGTAACCTGTATGTAAAATTACCCCTCTATTACTATCCCTCTATTTTCTGGTCTTTAGTATACATCTAGCAGTGTAACAGGTTCTTTTCTGCATCTTAATGTTATCCAACTGGGACTTGGAGTTGGGGGTAGGGTGTTAGCGTGGATAGAGGATTGGTTGTCAAATAGGAGGCAGAGAGTGGGGGTCAACGGGTGCTATTCGGATTGGCGGATGGTGACTAGTGGAGTGCCCCAGGGGTCGGTGCTGGGGCCTCAGCTTTTTACCATTTATATAGATGATCTGGAGGAGGGAACCGAGTGTGGGGTGTCGAAATTTGAGGATGACACCAAGATTGGTGGAACGGCAAATTGCGCGGAGGGTGTGGAGAGTCTGCAGAAGGATCTAGATAGGCTGGGCGAATGGGCCAGGAAATGGCAAATGGAATTTAATGTTGGCAAGTGTGAGGTGGTCCACTTTGGTAGGAAGAATGGTAGGAAGGACTATTACTTACGTGGCGAAAAACTGCAGCAGGCGACGGTGCAGAGGGACCTTGGGGTCCTTGTGCATGAGTCGCAAAAACCCAGCTTGCAGGTGCAGCAGATGGTCAGGAAGGCAAATGGGATGCTGGCCTTCATAGCGAAGGGGATTGAATATAAAAGCAGGGAGGTCTTGCTGCAGCTGTATAGGGCATTGGTGAGGCCGCAGCTGGAGTACTGTGTGCAGTTTTGGGTGCCACACCTGCGCAAAGATATTTTGGCCTTGGAGGGAGTGCAGAGGAGGTTTACTAGGCTGATACCGGAGTTGAGGGGGTTGAACTATGAGGAGAGGCTGAATAAACTAGGCTTGTACTCGTTGGAGTTTAGAAGAATGAGGGGAGATCTCATTGAGACGTATAAGATGATGAATGGGATGGATAGGATAGAGGTGGAGAGACTCTTCCTGCTCAAAAAAGACACTAGGACTAGGGGGCACAGCCTCAAGTTTTAGAACGGAGTTGAGGAGGAACTTCTTCACTCAAAGGGTGGTGAATCTCTGGAATTCTCTGCCCGTTGAAGTGGTGGAGGCTGCCTCGCTAAATATTTTCAAGAAGCGGGTTGATGGTTTTTTGATAAGAGAGGGGATTAAGGGTTATGGGGAGAGGGCGGGAAAGTGGAACTGAGCCACGACAGATCAGCCATGATCTTATTGAATGGCGGGGCAGGCTCGAGGGGCCAGATGGCCTACTCCTGCTCCTATTTCTTATGTTCTTATGTTCTTATGTACCTTTGAGCCATCAACTCCATTTGCATGGAATGTGCATGTTCGCCAATGTTCATGTGGATTTCTTCCAGGTGTTCCAGTTGCCTCCCACAGTACAAAGTTGTGCAAATTACGATATGTAGCTTAGGGGGATTAGTGGGGTACGTACATGGAGGTACGAGATAGGGCCTGGGTGGGTTACTCTATCGGCAAGTCAGTGGAGACTCAGTGAGCCAAATGGCCTCTTTCTGCATTGTACGGATTCCATGATTCTGATTCAAATTCTACACTATCACTTTCGAGGGCTGTAATAGTATCTCCAGAATACATTGTAGCCAGGAATGTTACATTTCCATTTCTACCCTTTTTTGAACCAATTCTGTTAATAAGACCAGTTAGAAACCTGTGGCTACAGCTCACAAACTTTACTTGTTACACATGTTGCATTTACCGATGTGCACCAAAGCTGCTGGCAAACTATTTTCAACTGTTCACACAAGAACAGTTAATCTCTCTGTGAGGACGAGGGCTCAGCCATGTAGGTGCAACCCACAGGTTCTTTTTTTACTGATCCCGGCTGCCTTGAATTGATCCTAATTTTCAAGACTGGAAAGTCCTTGCGCTTGTTCTATTTCATGCAGAAACCTAGCCCACCTAGCTGCTCATGTATTCAGTAACACCCTATAAATGCCACCTGACCTCCTGGGCTTTTCTTGGAGTTTCCCATTTTCAACCGGTTAATCAGTTCTTAGATGAATTAAAAAGATTATGTGAGAATTTCCTCCTCCATTTTGAACACTGCCACACAATCTTTTATGTAATCATAGGGGCACCATCACTGGCGATGGTGGGGGGTGGGGAGAGGGGGGTTGTGGATGACGCTGATGATGGGGGGGATGTGAATGCCAGTGATGATGGGGGATGTAAATGCTGGAGATGATGTGTTGCGGTGGGGGAGGTGGGTGGAATGGGTAGAAGGTTGTTGCCACTGATAATCAAGGGAAGAGGAAATAAGCTTCCTGTTCCAATTGGGGAGCCTTTAAAGATGGTGCCCTGGTCTCAATGGAGCTTGCTCCTGTTTCTAAGAGCCACCACCTCACCAGAGTGGTGGTGTAAACCACACCCACTCTCTTTTTTTCAAACTAAGGAGCTGAAAATCTGGAGAAAAAATAGGTTTGTAGAATTGGAATTTCACACCAGTTTTCTGGCCAGAAGTGAGATTTCACCAATTTCTGATAAGATTGCCCTGTATGATTCTAGTGTGGATCCATTCAGAGAACTTGTTAAACAAGAAGAACAAAGAAGTTGAAGGTTACCCTGATAATGTGGTCAAGAAAGGTGGGAGAAAGCTTGTGTGGAACACCAATATAGATGAAATGGGCAAAATGGCCTGTTTCTGTGCTATAAATTCCATGTGAAGTTGCTGGTAGGGAATACAAACACAATGCTGTGTTTCAAAATCTCAGGCCATGGGATTAATGTTCAGTAGGCAAACACAGCAGGATGTTTGGAAATATTGATGCTGTTTTAAATTCTGGGAATCTTGAGCTTCTAAGATGCTAAAATGCCTGTATATGGGAAAGCTGTGTGCAGGGAATTGTAGGGTCTATATTTTTTACAGTCAGGGAGCTGTAGAGGAGGGTTACAGGAGGGCTGCTGTATATTGACTCAGAGACAATCAGAAGCAGCTTAAAGCTGGGGAGCCTGGGCTCAGCCTTGCCTCCACCACCTTTGAAGTTGATCCTAAAAGATCTTCACTAAAAAGTTAATTCGGGACAGAGAGTATCAGGGAGTTGGCAATGGTTTGCATGCAGTTTTCCCTAATCAGCAACATTGGAAAGATGCAGTGTTTGAGTGGGACTCGATTTTCAACCTGCTCAATACTCATCTTACATCTCCTACTGCCTGATGTGTTATGAACAATCTCCAGGTTTGACAATGGTGATGTGTGGTTGCCAGATTTTCTGTGGTTAATTATTTTACAGTGGGGAAGAAAGTTTCAGGAAATTATTACGGTGAAGCTTGCTCTCCACATTGTTCGAGCTGGCACTAGGCACTCACTCATATCAAAGACTGAATAAACCTTTCAATGACGAAGAAAGGCACTAAGTTCCAGAGTGAATGGCTCTGTCCAGAGCTTTTTAATATGTTCTCTCCTACCCACAGCACAGTCCACATGCACCCACTGCATAAGGAAAGCTTAACTAATCTTTTCTCAAGTCACCTTTGTCCTAAAGTGAAAACCCAGCATTTCACTTGTCCTGAAGCCAGGTTCCCAAATATTTTCAGAAAGAAACTTGGGAGCAGAGGCACGTCTGTGCTGACCCAAGCAGTATGTAGTTAGACTAGCCCTTCTCAACATCCCTCCTGTTGATAACGGATGGTCAGGCAGTGAAGAGTTTACCATCCAGTAGTGGATAGGAGATGTAGGAGTGGCATTCTGGCATCACTACACCCCCGCTGTTATTGCTTCATTTGACAACACATACGCAGAAAGCTTGTTTACCTTAACCTAAATTCTTTAGACTGACACCTGCTTCTCTCTCCTGTGTGGACTCTTCATTCTTTACTCCTAGGAAGATCCTGTAGAACTGGGCTTCCCAAACCTTTTTCTAATGTGACTATTTTAATGCCTCAGTTGTTGTACAGTACATCCTGAATTGTGTGGTTCACCTCCAGATAAAGAGCAGCCAGGCCCCAGTGGCAGGGCAAAATGCTGGCACACTTTGTAGCTTTGCTGCCATGCAGCCACCAGGATCCACAATTGAGACTGGCTGATTGAATGGATAAGACCCTTAAACAGCTGTAATTTTCTGCAGTATACCCTTCCACAGATCAGTAAAAATGATGAAACCCAGTTCTGTGGGATAGCTGTGGTGTGAAGATAGCTGGACATTCTATTTCTTTCAAGATGTCAGCACATACACTCAACTAATACCTGCCACGATGCCAATTTATCAACTAGGCCAGACTGCCCTGATAGCAACTAACTTGTGGCAGCCTGCAGTTGGATTCCCAGAAGAAAGCACCCAGAAGTTCTTAGAATTTATTTATAGGATATGGGCTTCTTTTGCTGGGCCAGGATCCATTGCTCATCCATAATTGCCCCTGAGCCACTTTCATGAACCACTGTAGTCCATGTGGTTTATGTATATTCACAGTGCCATTAGAAAAATAGTTCCAGACTTTTGACCCAGCAACAATGAAGGAATGGTGATATAGTTCTAAATCAGGATGCTGAATAACATGGAGGGGTACTTGCAGGTGGTGATGTTCCCATGTATCTGCTGCACTTGTCCTTCGAAATGGTAGTGGTTGAGTGTTTGGAAGGTACCGTTGAAGGAGCCTTGGTGAATTTCCACAGTGCATCTCGTAGATGATACATACTGTGCTACTGTGCATCAGTGGTGGAGGGAGTGAATGTGGAAGAGATGTCAATCAAGTGGGCTGCTTTGTCCTGGATGGCATCCAGCTTTTGAGCGCTGTTGGAGCTGCATTCTTTCAAGCAAGGGGAGAGTATTCCATCATATTCCTGACTTGTGCCTTGTAGATTGTGGACAGGCTTTGGGGAGTCAGGAGTTGGATTACTCACAGCAGGATTCATAGCTGCTGACCTGCTTTTGTAGTCACGATATTTGTATAGTTAGTCCAGTGCAGTTTCTGGTCAATGGTAAGTGCCAGGATGTTGATAGTTTAGGATTCAGCAATGATAATGGCATTGAGTGTCGTGGGGAGATGATGTGATTTTCTTTTGTTGGAGATGGTCATTGCCTGGCATTTCTGGTTGAAGACTGTAAAAAATTCTTCAGTCTTAATTGTTGAATTGGCATGCTGGTCTCCCCCATCACTGAGGATGAGAATATTTGTGGAGCTTCTTGCTCCAGTCAGTTATTTACTTGTCCACTATCATTTATGTTTTGATGTGGCAGGACAGAAGAGTGTAAATTTGACCTATTGATTGGGATTGTTTAGCTCTATCACTTGCTGCTTATGCTGTTTGCATGCAACTAGTCTTGTTTTGTAACTTCACCAAGTTAACACCTCATTTTAGGTATGCCTGGTTCTGCTCCTGGCATGCCATTCTGCAGTTTTGAATCAACTAGCGTTGATCCCCTGGCTTGGTAGAAATGGTAGACTCGGGGATATGCTGGGCCCTGAAATTATAGATTGTGGTTGTATACAAGTCTCCTGCTGCTGATGGGCCACAGCACTCATGGTTGCCCAGACTTAAGTTGTTAGATCTGTCAAAATCTATCTGATTTAGCATGGTGGTAATGCCACACAACTTGATGGAGGGTATTCTCATTGTGAAATTGGGACTTTGTCTCCACAAGGATTGTGTGGTGGTCATTCCTTCCGATACTGTCATGAACAAATACATCTGTGACAGACAGTTTGGTGAGGATGAGGTCAAGTATGTTTTTCCCTCTGGCTTGTTCCTCAATACCTTTCCCAATCTAGCAGCCATGTCCTTTAGGACTTGACCTTCTCGGTCAGTGGTTGTGCTACAGAGTCACTCTTGGTATTGGACATTTAAGTCCCCCACCCAGAGTACATTTTGCACTCTTGCCACCCTCAGTGCTTCCTCCAAGTGGTGTTCAATATGAAGGAGTACAGATTCATCAGCTGAAGGGGGACATTACGTGGTAGTCAGCAGGAAGTTTCCTTGCCAATGTTTGATCTGATGCCAAGAAACTTCATGGGGTCTGCAGTTGATGTTGAGAACTCCCAGGATAACTCCCTACTGACTGTATGCCACTGTGCTGTCACCTCTGCTCAGTCTGTCTGCTGGTGAGACAGGACATACCCAGGAATGGTAATGGTATTGCCTGGGACTTTATCTGTAAGATATGATTCCATGAGTATGACTACGTCATGCTGTTGCTTTACTAGTCCGTTAGGCAGCTTTCCCAATTTTGGCACAAGCCCTGATATTAGTAAGGAGATTCAGGGTCACCAGGGCTGCATTTTCCATTGTCATTTTTGGTGCCAGGTGGTTCATTTGGTTTCATTTCTTTTTGTAGACTTTGTAGCAGTTGGACACAACTGAGTGGTTTGCTAGACTATTTCAGAAGGCAATTAAAAGTTGAACATATGGCTGTGGATCTGGAGTCACATGTCGGCCAGGCCAGGTAAGCATGGCAGATTTCCTTCCCTAAAGGACATTAGAAAATGACATTTTTTTTTCATAATCAACAATGGCTTCATTTTCTTCACTCTACTTTTAATTTCAGATTTATTTGTTGAATTCAAATTCCATTATCTGCCATGGTGGAATTCAAATCCTCAGAGCGATACCTGAGTTTCTGAATTACTAGTCATCAACCGTAAGCATCTCATGGATCCCAGCCATATACCAACTCTACTCAACCCACTGGAGAGCACGAGATAAGAATTAGGAAATATTCTGTAAAGAAAAACACTATGGATGGATAAACCTGGTGAGAAATAAATGCAATGTATTTATTACTTTTGAAGTTAAATTAATCAATTTGATCACATTCAGCACTTTGGCCTTCATTGTGGTTTTGGAGTTGTTTCTGAGTCAGAGTGTTTGTGGAACTTGCTAAATGGTTTGAATATTCAGTGCAGGATGAAGAGAGTGGTAAAGAATCTGACAAATTTTATTATACAGAGGGCCTATGGCTACATTCTTAGCTTGCAGGGATTCTACATTCTCAGGGGAGGGATATAAAAATCTCAGTAGAATTGCTGGGTGTATACAAATGTGGCAGGCTTGTGCTCTGTTGCCCCAATGATTATGTGTGTATTTTTTGATTTTTTAAAAATTTATTATTGTCACATATATTAACATATAGTGCAAAGTATTGTTTCCTGTGCGCTATACAGACAAAACATACTGTTAATAGAGAAGGAAACGAGAGTGCAGAATGTAGTGTTACAGTCATAGCTAGGGTGTAGAGAAAGATCTACCTAATGCAAGGTAAGTCCATTCAAAAGTTTGACAGCAGCAGGGAAGAAGCTGTCCTTGAGTCAGTTGGCACATGCCTTCAGACTTTTGTATCTTTTTCCTGACAGAAGAAGGTGGAAGAGAGAGTGCATGGAGTCCTTAAATATGCTGACTGCTTTGTCGAGGTAGTGGGAAGTGTAGGTAGGGTCAATGGATGGGAGGGTGGTTTGTGTGATGGATTAGGCTACATTCATGACCTTTTGTAGTTCCTTACAGTCTTGGGCAGAGCAGGAGCCATACCAAGCTGTGATACAACTGGAAATAATGTTTTCTATGGTGCATCTGTAAAAATTGGTGAGAGTTGTAGTTGACATGCCAAGTTTCCTTAGTCTTCTGAGAAAGTAGAGGCCTTGGTGGCTTTCTTAACCGTTGTGTCAGCATCACACAATCATTCATGCCTTGCATGGAAGGAAAGTCAACTTCTGCTTCAAAACCAAGACCTGTTCAATGCTAAGGTATATCAATGGTGATGGTAATGTACTGCTTAGCTTGACAATGCCGACATTAGTTGCCTACCTAATGCAGCTGTGAACTACAAACTGAGAGAGGTGATTGATAACCCTTGTAGATAACTGAAGGCATCTAGCAGAACAAAATTCAGAGTTGTGTGACTTTGAGGACCAAAGTCATGTCACAGGCCCCAATCTGGTCCAGTAGGCATCAAGTCCTGTGGCAGGAAGTTGTAGAGATCTTTGGCACTCCATCTGAAGAAGGGCAATCCCTTCTAGTGTTGCACTCAAAAAAGTCCAACAAGATGACTCATAAACTATACAAAAACAGAAAATACTCGAAAATCTCAGCAGGTCTCACAGTATCTGTGGAGAGAGAACAGAGCCAACTTTTCAAGTTTGGAATGACCTTTGGGTTGGTTCATTTTCCAGCATTTTCTGTTTTTGTCTCAGATTACCAAATCTGCAGTATTTTGCTTTTACCATAAACTATACATCTTATGTCCTCCAGTGTGCAGCATCCGTTCATCTGGTGTCTCATGAGAAGCTTAGGTGCTGGTTGCTGAGCCTGCTCTTGCTCCTCATCCTCCAGCCCTCTGCATATTAACTACTGTGCTGGGTTCAGGGGGGGAGAGAGAGCCAGACTGGGGAGGGGGAAGGAAGGGGAGACAGAGAAAGAAAGAGAGAGCTGAATTGGGGAGGGGCCCAGTTCAAGTTGTCAACTTTGGTGTACTGAGGAGACCTGTCCTTGGAAGTTTTATCGCAAGATCTCCCACCTCTAATCCCTAATATTTGTATAACTACTGCATGAAAGTATGTTTTTAACATCCCCATAAATATTTCTTTTCTGGGTTGTTCACTGCAAGGGATTAATCTTTAATTCCTGGAGACTCCAAGATAACCTTGGTGGGTTCAGCCACCCTGGGCCCAGTGGGGTATTGATTCATTTTCAGTAAGTGCTGAGTTGGTGTGAAATGCTGAAGGAGTTGAGAAAAAATAGTGGGAATGCTAGAGTTCTGAGATTTAAAAAAAAATGCTGCAAACGTACAGCCAGTTAGTTAACATAGAACATAGAACACTACAGCACAAACAGGCCCTTCGGCCCACGAGTTGCACCGATCACATCAACACCTACCAATCCATAGACCTATCTATAACCCCAATCCCATTAGTTAGTAACAAAAACAGATTTTTTTTGTTTTTATTCCAATTCAATCAAATCAAGTCCAATTCAGAGTCTCAACAAATTGAGACATTCCTGATCCAAGCTAACGAAACAGAGCTCTCATCTCCAGTCTTGGGCTTGATCTCCATGATCCAAACTGATTGCAGTAGGCATAGCTCCTCCTCCAAGGCTTGATCTCATTTGCATCTTAGCCAAAAGGCTGGGATGCTGCTTTTAAAAATTGCTTCAAATGAAGCTAAAATGTAACCTAATGACTTCAACTAAGCACAGCATGTCGATATTACACTTGATCTTTGCCAAAAGGCCCAGAAGTAACAAAAACAGAAAATGCTGGAAAATCCCAGCAGATCTGACAGTCAATACGTTTCTGACCAGAGGCGCCCCGCCTCTTGATATTACAACCAGAATCTGTTTCCTTTGCGGATTCTTGCTCGCTTGCCATCTGCAGCATTTCTTGCTGCAGTCCGGATTGTCATTCGGCGCACTGTCCTGGGGTGCCGCCTTCTGCGTGCGGCTGGCCTGCCAGTGCGCAACCGCGGGGACGGGTTGGAGTGGCAGCGCCCGAGCTGGGGTTTGTTTTGAGTTCTGTCAGTCAGTCATTGCACTCGCTGGGGACAGCGACAACAGCAGCAGCACAGATCCTGACTCCCCACTCATACTCTCTACAATGGGTGCCCGGCCTGTAGTCAGTTACACCATCGGCGTCCTTTGCATTATCTTACTAGTAACGAGCATTGCTCTCCTCGTCACTAACGTCTTCCTCGACGTGGTCCACAATTACGTGAAAAAGGTAAGGATCGTTAATATTTTTTTTGTGCTGCGCTTACCAGTGGGAAGTCATAGCAATGCATCTCGTTTTGCTAACTTTCATTTCCACCTGTTTAATGTTTTGGTTTACCCCGGTGATGTAACATCGGTTGTCTTGGGTTGATGCTGACATGAAGAAATTAACAGTAGAGGCCGCCACATCAGTGAATCACGGCGGATACAATTGATACTTTTGTTATTTGTTGAGCTTTCTTCAACAAAAGCAGATGTGCTTAAATTTTGATCAGTTAAATACACGTCGCACAATAAGCCTGGAGTGAGTGTGTGATGCAGAATTGACGATTAAGACCTGATACTGTAGAAAGGTTCCTTATTCTGAAACAGGTATAAGTTAATTAAGTGTTTTTTTTAAACTTTCATTTGCTTTTCAACTGATATGCCACTTATCCAGTTGGGAATGGTCAAAGCAGTCAACATGATTTGGACAATTGGACATCTTGGGAATTTGAGTCATGGGTAGATCACGTTCGCAGCAATTCAAAGTTCCTTTAAAATTTCCAATGTATTTCGTCAGCTGAGAATTAACAAATAAATGAGTATGGAGCGAGGGATGCCTGAAAATTTTGTTGAAAATATTTAGATTTGAGATTTATTTTTTGGAAGGTGATAACCAGATGTTTAGATACAGGATGGGTGCAAGGATAAGGAAACTGGAGTAAAGAATATACAAAAAGTTGGAAGTACATAGTTTTTTTTTTATAAGCTGTTTTTCATTGCATGAATTTGATTTTGCAGTGTGCTGAGTATTTTAATTTCTAACAGGTGATAAATGGAAACTAACTGCTAGTGAGGACCCGGGAGAAAAAAGGGTAATTCTGTGACTTGGAATTTTTGAAAGTGACCTTTAGAAGATAATTGTGTGGAAAATTCCTGTATGTTTTTTCCAACACAAAAGTAGAATCATAGAATCCCTGTAGTGCAGAAAAGGCCATCCAGCCTGTTGTGTCTGCACCAACTCTTTAAAAGTATCCTACCCAAGCCTTCTACCTGCCCATCACTTTAACCCCACATGTTTACTGTGGCTAATCCAATCAATATACACATTATGGAGCACTAAGGGGCAAATGATCATGGCCAATCCACCTAATCTGCACATTTCAGAACTGTGGGATGAAATCAAAGCATCTGGAGGAAATCCACACAGACACAGGGAAGATGTGCAAACTCCACACAGATGGTCACCTAAGGCTGGAATTGAACCAGGTCTCTGGCACTGTGGGGTAGCACTGATAACCACTGTGCCATCTAATAACAGTAACCTGTTCTCAATTGGTAGATGTCCTTTAGGTGCCCAGTGCTTAGGTTTGTTAACTATTTAATATTTAAATTGATACTTTCAAGTATCAATTTATTCTGGTCTTGCCAGAGAGAGACATTTGTTGTATAAATGTTTCTTCCAGTTTTCAATACCTATTTACACATCAATCCATTTTTCTGCCCACTTAAGTAATCTAGATCCTCTTCAGTGTTTGCTATTGTGTTGCGTCTGCCTTTTTTTAAAAAGACTAATTATTTTCATGTTCTGGTGGACTTTTTTAAAGGGGAGATTTAAACACTTCAATAAAATTATTAAAGAAATTGAGGGGGAAATGGAGAAAAACTGTTTCCTCTGGGTGAATCCAGAACAAGATGACATTAGCTTAAAATTAGTCAGAATTTATTGCCCATCTCTAATTGCAAAAGTGGTGGTGAGCCAAAACAAGAATTGAAACGCTCTTCCCAGAAAGCCCTTGAGACTAGGTCAATTGACAATTTCAAAAGTTATATGAACCTGGATTTTGTTTGAAAAGGTTTTATTACAGTTAGGAAGTTCATAACATTACAGGATTGTAATTTTTGGCTTATAAGAATACCAGATTTTGGGACTGTAGCTTTTAAATGTAGGGCAGATTAAAAGGAATAATGTGACCTGTGCTGGTGTCTTCCTGACACCTAAACCTGGGTAATTTCACTGTTTGAGATTGGGTGACAGTTCCAGTTGGTTTAGGTGCAAGGTATTTATGCACGGAGGTGGTGGCAGTAGTTCTTGAATCTTCAAAAAGTAGATCCTGAGTCTCCCAAAGTCCCAGAAAGATGTTATGAATATTAAGTTGTAAGCTTTATGATGAAAAGTGGGGCCTGAATTAACACTATGCATATTCATCTGGCACCTCTAGTATAAGAAAATGTCCCAAGATACTTCATAGGAACATTATCAAACAAAATTTGTCACTAGGCCACAAGAATACTGGGGCAGGTGACCAAAAGCTTGGTCAGAGAGAGAGAGGTTTTAAGGAGCATTTTAATTGATAAGTGAGATTGAGAGGCAGAGAGGTAAGAGGAGGAAATTCCAGAGTGCAGTGCCTGAATAGCTGAAGGCAGTGGTGACACAATTAAAACTGGTGGTGCTCAAGGCTAAAATAACATCTTGAGGGTTGTAGGATTGGAAGAGATTAGAGATGGGGAGAATTGAGGTCCTGGGGAGAATTGAGGTCCTGGGGGCAATTGAAAACATGGATGAAGATGTGAAAATTGTGATGCCACTTATCCATGAGTGTAAGTCAGCGAGTATGATTGTTGAGTGAAACTTGGTGCAATTCGGACATAGGCAGCAGAGTTTTTAAGATTAGCTCAAGTTTACAGACGGTAGAATGTGGGTGGCAGGATTGCATTGAAATATTTAAGTCTGCATGTGACAAAAGCATGAATGAGGGTTACAGCCACAGGTGATGGATCCGGAAATGTTAGATGAAAATAGGCAGTCCTAATGAAGTTTGGTAATGTAAATAAACACTGGTTTCCTGCTGTAGCTAGTGAGGATCTGCATTCCATCACCAAACTACCACATTCTTCTTCACAATTAGCAAGATGCATTTTTATTGTATTTAGCAAGCAGCAGCAAATATAAACAATTGAGGTCATAAATTAGTCACTAGTGAATCTAATAAGAGATTCAGCAGAAACTACTTTCCCATTTGGATGTGGAGTGGTTCAGGTAAATAGTTATAGATGCATTTTAGGGTAAGCTACTTAACTACTAGAGGGAGAAAGAAATGAAGGAAATGGTGATGGTGTTAGTTGAAGTGAGTGTGGCATTAGATTTGTGTAGAGTGTAAAACACCAGCATACAACTATTAGGCCAAATAGCTGCCTTTTGTGCTGTAAATTCATTCTAAGTGGCAGTATTATAGTTATAATTATCTACAAGTTGCAGAACTTGGCTGAGTCACTAGTTTTATGTTCTTTGTCCCTGGTAGTGTGATCATGTGACTGGTATTGTTTAGACAAGTGGAAAAACAATTCAGCATTTTGCATCTACCTCCCTAACTAAACTGGTTTAGGCTTGTGTTGAAGGACTGGTAAAGGGACATACACACCTTAGTGGAAGAAAGTTTAAAGAAGCCAAATTGATACCCTATAATGTAATGTTAAGACAGCACACTCACTGAACTTCACTGAAGCCAATCTTTATGGCAAAAATGACTCATTGCTGCTTTGCTTCACAAATGCAAGTAATTAAAAAATGGTGCTCCTTTAATCTGAATTATGGTTTTGTTCACTATCAAGTTAAACTGCACTTTTACATTTTTGTTTGGTTTATCTCTGTAATAAATACTTAAGCTTCTTAGGCAAGCATAATAATTGGCAGGAAAAAAAAGACGTTGTGTATTTTTATGTTCCAATTAAAGAAAACTGGGCTCTTCCTAATGGCTTATCAAGTGCTAAGGCAATAGTAGTTGCCTCTTTAAAGTGATACATTAACATACGTTTCTGTTTCTATCATTGATAAGTGTATGAGCTTGTCTGTCTTGAGAAAATAATTGGGCCCAGTCATACCTCCTCTGACTAGCATGCTAATACTTGTTTTCCAAGTTCAGATATGAGTAATGTCTTGTGTTGGGAGTGCGATGCTACAGGACAAAGTTTTCAGGATATTACATAGGCAAAAATAAGTAAATGCTATCAGAAGAGGATGAAAATTGAACAGGGGGATAGGAAGTTCCATTAAATTGAACGGTAAATAGAAAATGTTTATTCACGTGGTACTTTTACTGTGAAGGACGTACCAGTTCATCTTGAAATAAAGCGTGGTATGATGAGTCAGGCAACCAGATCTGAAGCAGATGTTGTAGTTGTGTTCATTAAGTGTAGAAATGCTTCTAACTAGATAGATAGATAGCAGTATAGACTCAAAGGGCCTACAGTGTATCTTCCCCTACAAATTGTTGTTTATCTACCTAGGGCAGAACGCTGGCACAGTGGTTAGCACTGTTGCCTCACTGCGCCAGGGAGCAGGGTTTGATTCCTGGCTTAGGTCACTCTGTATGGAGTTCCTCTGGGTGCTCGGCAGGTGCATTGGCAATGCTAAATTCTCCCTCGGTGTACCCGAACAGATGCTGGAGTGTAGCGACGAGGGGATTTTCACAGTGATGTCATTGCAGTGTTAATGAATGCCTACTTGTGACCCAAATAATAAAAATGTATAGTACAAATATGTGAAGAAGAGCAGTATTAAGAAAGTCCTGGCACTACTTAGTAAAACAGAATGAATTGTCTAACACTTCAGTCAAAGTTGCATGTGCTCAGTCACTGACCAGTGTGTTTTTAAAAGATCATTAAATTTCTTTGCACTTTAAAAATAATCTAGATCAACAAGACTCCTCCTCCACTCCACCATTTCCACCCCCTTCCCCTACTGATTTTAATATTCTCCCCAGAATTTCTTTCTCCAGACTAGCACATTGCATTCTGCTATCAGAATAAATGCTTTACTGTGCACGTGAAATGTTTTATCCTGTGTTGTGTATGACATTGTGTATGTAACTCTGGAAGTGTGAAGGCCAGGGCAAATTTGTTTTTTTTCTCTCACTTACTGTGTGTTACTTAAATGTATTCTTCTCATCTTGCTGTTTGAGTATATTTGAATACAACTCTTAGAGATTCGCCAAAACCTTTTAAGACTGACCCGGGGTAAATTGAAGCTGTATTTAATCTGTTAATTATTAAGTCATCATTTCTCTCCCTCTCTTTTTGTTAGACTCTTTCTACTTGTTTGGGAATGTTTCATAAACAAGCATTATTTGCACTCGTTTCACAAAAACTTGCATCTTTTAAAATCTGGTTCTTTGTCTCTTTACAGCTCCGGCCCTATCCAGTCTTTCTCCTGGCAGAGTTGAGAGATGCCTTTGTCTTTCTTCAACTGCAAAATATCCAACTAAAATTTTAAAATTTTCCATCTTAAAAGGGCTTCTTGGGATGTCCACATACTTCTGCTGACTTAGTTTTCCTTCATGCTGTAGCCCTCTCTAATCACAAAAGGAACCCAGTTGGAACTGAACCAACCCTCACACATACAAACACCTTTATCCAGCATGAATCTAACTACAGTTTTACTCTTCCTTCCACAAAAACATTAAGGTAACCCCATTTAAAACTATACCTTATCTCTAACATTTGCCAATACAAATATATATCCCCTAAAACTACCTTTACTTTCCTAACACTAATGACTGATAATCTATCTCCAATCACTGGGTTCATACCTTCTGACATCTAGACTGGACTAGTTTTTTGCTATGTCCTTTGTCAAGGCTAACATATGTGAAGCATCCCAGCAGCCTTCACTTTACAGGCTTCTATCTAGTAGCTTTTCATGGCCTAAACTATTACTGCAACATGCCATTGCTACCAAACACCTAGGTTACCCTTTCTAACCAATGAAATTCCCATCTTTGTTCTGATGGGAATTTTCAGTTTTAACCACGGAATCCCTACAGTGCAGGAGGAGGCCATTCAGCCCATTGATATGTTTCTTCCACATTGCTTGTAATGCTCTTCGTATTAAATAACTTGCTGATACTTGTTGTCTGCTGTCTAACAGTGCACTTTAACAAGGAGACAGCAATTAACATAGCCTTCTTCCACCTACTTATTTGCTACTTACAATGTCATCTTCTGTACATTACAAAAACAACATACAAATTAGGCATTGTTGTGCAATAATCTCCCTGTATACAAGTATAACTGAACTTTGTTACTTTCAATTTTAATCATATGCTTCACTTCCATCCTGACTTCAATCTTCTGCATTGTTCCAGTCAAGTTTAGTACAATATCAAGAACAGCATCCTCTTGCCTGGGCGTAGGCTACAGTCTATCTGGCCTTAAGGTTGACTTGAACAACTTTCATATGTCCGTTTTTATTTCTTAGATTTCTATTATCTTTTTCCTTCTTATCTGTGGCTAATTCCTGTACACTCGCCTTTATTTTCATCAGTGTTGAAATGGGGACTCCCTGTTGATCACTAAATTACAGGAAAGTTGAAATATTGTATATGTGGCCTGCTTAAGCAGCCTGCCTAGAAGATGATGCAATTGTAAATTAAATGTGAATATAATGGCTATTTTCCAGTTCAAAGAAGCTGTTAGTGAATTTAGCAAGTGAAGGGTGTGGGTGTGTGCATGTTATGATTCTTTAAGAGCCAGTAAAGATTTTTATAAGGCTTGCAAGTGATAAATTTATGTTTGATTTCTTTTTGAGGGCCACACCCTACCCAGGATTTGGGACATCAACATAGTCAAGCTGTCTTATGTTTTGGTTATAATTTATTGAACCAATTACAAATGCCTGAGAAAGAAATTTACAATTTAAATTAGTCTCTGTTTTTCACACCAAACAAAAGTGAGTTGTTTCAGTCCCTCTTATCCATTCATATGTTGAAGAATTGTAATCTTTCCTCTCCTCTCCTAACCAACATTTTTCTTGTTTTACAAAAGCAAAACACTGCAAATGCCAGGAAGCTGATATAAAAATAAAGACTGGAAATATTCAGATTATGCAGCATATGTTGGTTGATAATCTTGTGTCAGGACTACTTTCGCAAGGTCATTGACCTGAAACTTTTTTTTGTACCTTTTTAACTTTTCCACCTTTTTTGGCTGAAGCTGGTCCCTTTGTGCTTAAAACTTCGATATCAATGAGGCAACAGATCCTTGGACTTGACATAAACCTATTGCTTCGGTGTGTAAATAAGTGATGCTGTGCACTAATCAACCTGAAGCCAAGCCAGCACTCAATTCACGTTTTGTCTACAGTAATGGGTTAGGGGCATGTATTGGTGCAGGAAAGATACAGATGAGTAATCAGAAACCAGCCACTTTTCATTGGGCTGGAAGGTGATTTTGAAAGTAAATGGACTAAGGACTTGTTGCTGTTAAAGTAAGGAAAGACATAATCTATTGATAACCTGGGAGAGGAAGAAGAATGGATAATTGTACATTTGAATATTTCTACATGAGGAACCCGGCATAAACATTGTAAAACTGCTGTTCATAAGGTCAGTGAGTACAACGTTTGTTTTGGTGGTAGGATAACTCTCCACTGCAACAGTCTTATCCATTCTAGGGACATTTTTTTTGTATGCTGCCCTCTTCCTTCCACGTGCTTGATAATATCCTCTGCACTTTTTAAAATCATAAAGAACAGGGTATAAAATATATGCTTATTCCACCCTTGTTCCGAAGGGAATTTTTCAGTTTTAACCATGGAATTGCTACAGTGCAGAAGGAGGCCATTCAGCCCATTGATATGTGTGATATGTTCCTTCCACGTTGGTTGTAATGCTCTTCATATTAAATAATTTGCTGCTACTTGCTGCCTGATCTCTCCTGGATGTGTGTCATTTGAGTGAAGTATCAGGGATTTTCAGCACCAGTGGAAATTTCAACAAAATATGTTTTCCCAATATAAGCAGTGCTGGCAAGACTGCATTGATTAGTCTCTCCTTTAGCTGTTCTGACGTTACTGGACGCTGCTATAAGAAAAAGACTCTTGTAGTCTTTGCTTGCAGTGCTCCCACAATAGTACTAATCAGGTGGAGCATTTCAGTATTCTGACCCAGCACCAATTAGGATGCAAGTCCATGCCATAATGGTGTGTGACCTGGAAAGCGACTTCAGAGCTATTCTTGTCCTTCTCTGGTCAAAGTCATGAGTTGCTGAGCTGCTTCCTGTAAATGGTGCATTCTGCAGCCACTTTACATCTGTGCTTTGAGCGATGGGTATTGAGTCAGAAAAGATAAAGACAAATTACTGTGGATGCTGGAATCTGAAACAAACAGAAAATGCTGGAGAAACTCAGCAGGTCTGACAGCATTAGTGAAGAGAGAATAGAGCCAATGTTTTGAAGCAGGATGACCTTTTATCTGAGCTCAGATCTGACGAAGGGTCATCCTGACTTGAAATGTTAGCATTATTCTGTCTCCACAGATGATGTCAGGCCTGCTGAGTTTCTCCAGCATTTTTTGTTTCTTGTATTGAGACCAGTGGTAGCTGCTGATTAACTGGTTTGCTTTGGCTTGATTGTTGTTGCTGTTGAGTATTGTTTGTATCCAGTTCAAGAAGTACAGTACTCGACTCCTTATACATCTGAGTGTGCGGCCAAATTCCCCTCCAGTTCAATTTTCAAGTTTGCATGTGACACCACCGTAAGTGAGTCAGATCTGAAACAATAATAAGACAGAGTACAGGAATGAGATGGAGAATCTGGTGAACTGGTACAGCAACAATAATCTCTCTCTCAATGTCAACAAAACAAGAGATTGTCATCGACTTCAGGAAGTGTAAAGGAGAACATGCTTCCTGCCAAAACGCCTGTCGGTTTTTAGGTGTTCGGATCACCAACAACCTATTCTGCTCCCCCACCCCCCATGCCGACACTCTAGTTAAGAAAGCTCACCAACATCTTGACTTTCTCAGAAAACTAAGGAAATTTGGCATGTCAACTATGACTCTCACCAACTTTTACAGATGCATCATAGAAAGCATTCTTTCTGGTTGCATCACAGCTTGATATGGCTCCTGCTTTGCCCAAGACTGCAAGGAACTACAAAAGGTCTTGAATGTGGCCCAAACCAGTCTCCCATCCGTTGATTCTATGTACACTTCCTGCTGCCTTGGCAAAGGCGCCAGCATAATTAAGAACCTCGTGCACCCTGGACGTTCTCTTTTCCACCTTCTTCCTTCGGGGAAAAGATACAAAAGTCTGAGGTCACATGCCAACAGACTCAAGAACAGCTGCTTCCCTGCTGCTGTCAGACTTTTGAATGGACTTGCCTTGCATTAAGTTGATCTTTCTCTACACCCTAACTATGACTGTAACACTACATTCTGCACTGTTGCGTTTCCTTCTCTCTGAACGATATGCTTTCTGTATAGTGCGCAATAAACAATACTTTTCACTGATAATACATGTGACAATAATAAACCAAATCAAAGTGGAGAGTATTTCGTAATGCTCCTGATTTGAACTTTGAAGCTGATTAAGGTTTGGGCAGGGGGGAGGGAATAGAGATTGGGTTTGGTGAGGAGTTGAGTCATGTAACAGTGTTGGACTGAGAATATGAATGAAAACAGGAAGCAGACAAGTAGACTAGCAAGTGAGGCAATTCGTAGGATATCCACCCGCTTTCTGTTCCAGTTATACTGTGGGCTGGCATAGGCTGCTTTATCAGTGGAGATGAGAAACAATACAAGTTGTTTACGATTATCCCCATTCTTAACTTCATGCCGGGGGGATGTTGATTGATGAAGCAACTAACTATCATTGAGCAGAAGATTTTTCTTTTGGGCCTGTGGTGGTTGGCCTCTTACAACCAGCTGTGTGCATATTGACTTTAACTTTAGTGTTTTGTCTGTTGTGTTCGAAATCCCTTGATGTTGCTATCCAAATCATTGTCCTCTTACTAAGAGAGGTTACACTCTCATCGCTCTCATATTCAGTTCCTGCATCAATGCTTGCCCAAAGGCCAGTGATGAGCTGGGGTACTGAGTGATTAAAATCTAAACTAAACATTGAACAGGTGATTCTTCAGCTGTTTAAATTGAAAACCCTTTTCAGAAGCCTAATCATTCAGAGATTGTATGATAATTGGCTGTGACATTTATCACTTTTCTCTTGTTACTGAGGTGACATTGGTAAATTTGCATATTTTTTGTGTAAATTACAATATCACAACTACAGTGGACCAATTTGGTTCTCGTCTGCAGCTCTTCAGTTTTGTCGCCAGGATCTTGCAAGGATAAGGGCCATAGACTTAGACTTCAGCCAATCCAATTCAACCCTTGCTGGCTGAGATTAGCTAATTCAGTGCAAAGCTAAAATGAAAATGTGGCATTCTGCTCTTGTATCATTCCCAGTTTGGGTCACTGTCTGTGCAAAGTCTGCACTTTCTCCCCCGTGTCTGCATGGGTTCCCTCCGGGTGCCCTGGTTTCCTCCCACAGTCCGAAAGACATGCTGGTTAGGCATATTGACCATGCTAAATTCTCCCTTAGTGCACTCAAGCAGACACCAGGATGTGGTGACTAGGGGATTTTCACAGTAATTTCATTGCAGTGTTAACATAAAGCCTACTTGTGTCAATCATAAATAAACTTAAACTTCATTATTTACTGGCAATATTAGAAGTCTGATTTTAAAAAATAAGTTTTAACACTATTGCAGTTGTTTTGATTCTTCCCTTTCTGTCCACACTCGCTTTACCCAACCTCAGCCGAGTCAGCACTTATGCAACTGCAAATTTAAGAACTTAATAGGAGCAGGAGTAGGCCATCTAGCCCTTCGAGCCTGCTCCGCCATTCAATAAGATCATGGCTGATCAGTTTCACTTTCCTGCTTTCTCCCCATAACCCTTAATTCCCTTGTCTGTCAAAAACCTATCTACCCGTGACTTAAATATATTTAGCGAGGTAGCCTCCACCACTTCAACGGGCAGAGAATTCCAGAGATTCACCACCCTTTGAGTGAAGAAGTTCCTCCTCAACTCTGATCTAAACTGCAACCCCTGCCCCCGCCTTATCTTGAGGCTGTGCCCTCTAGTCCTGCTATCCTTTCTAAGCGGGAAGAATCTCTCTACCTCTACCCTATCCATCCCTTTCATTATCTTATACATCTCTATAAGATCCCCCCTCATCCTTCTAAACTCCAACGAGTATGGACCCAGTCTATTTAGTCTCTCTTCGTAATCCAACCCCCTCATCTCCGGTATCAGCCTAGTGAACCTCCTCTGCGCTCCAAGGCCAAAATATCCTTGTGCAAGTGCGGCGACCAAAACTGCACACAGTACTCCAGCTGTGGCCTCACCAGTACCCTGTACAGTTGCAGCCAGACCTCCCTACTTTTATATTCTATCCCCCTCGCTATAAAGGCTAGCATTCCATTCGCCTTCTTGATCACCTGCTGCACCTGCAGACTGGGTTTTTGCGACTCGTGCCCAAGAACCTCCAGGTCCCTCTGCACCGTGGCATGCTGCAGCTTTTCGCCCTTTAAATAGTAGTCCCTCCTTCTATTATTTCTGTCAAAAGTGGATAACCTCACACTTGCTAACATTATACTCCATCTGCCAGGTCCTCGCCCACTCGCTCAGCCTATCTAGATCCCTCTGCAGACTTTCCACACCCTCCACGCAATTTGCTTTACCACTCATCTTCATGTCATCAGCAAATTTCGTCACCCTACACTCAGCCCCCTCCTCCAGATCGTCTATATAAATGGTAAATAGCTGAGGCACCAGCACCGATTCCTGTGGCAAGTTGCTTTGTTTTCTCAAGCTGTTTCCCACTGGTGGACGTGTTTTCTCTTGTGTGTCAGCTACTTTCAATTCAGTTCACCCATTTGGCAGTACTTGCCAGATCAGGAATTAATTATGAGCAAGTGAATATAGGCATTCATACTTAGAAATCATGGAAACCCTACAAGGCAAAAGGAGGCCATTTCAGCCCATTGAGTCAGCACCAATGACAACCCCAGCAAAGCCCTATCCCTGTAACCCCACCTAATTATCATGACCAATCCACCTAACCTGCACACATTTGGATTGTGGGAGGAAACCCACACAGATATGGGGAGAATGTGCAAACTTGTGTGCTAACCAGGGTTTTCTAAAGCTTGCATCTGATTTGATTTATCATTGTCACATGTATTGGGATATAATGAAAAGTATTGTTTCTTGCGTACTATACAGACAAAACCTACTATTCATAGAGTACTTAATGGAGAAGGGAAGGAAAGGGTGCAGAATATAGTTATGCACTCAACTAGAGTGTGGAGAAAGGTCAGCTTAATGTATGGTAGGTGCATTCAAAATTCTGGCAGCAGGGAAGAAGCTGTTCTTGAGTTAGTTGGTAAGCGATCTTGACCTTTTATATCTTCCATTGGAAGGGAGTATGTCCACCTCAGCTATTGCATTGAATTAATTAATCTGTTCTTAGTTTTCACAGTAGAATGCCTACCATTTAAAAGATTTGTCCCATCCGTGTTGCTGTCTTTTGTCATATTTTGCCCTTGCTGTATCTTTCTGCAGGAAATACAGCTGAGGAATGACACGGTTACCTTTGAAACTTGGAGAGATCCTCCCCCACCAATTTACATGCAGTTTTACTTCTTTAATGTCACAAACCCTGAGGAGGTGCTGAATGGTGGAAAACCATTTCTTGAAGAAAAAGGTCCTTACACTTACAGGTATGATCAATGAAAATTCTAATCTTTTCAATTGAAACTGCTTCATGATATTTAAATCATTTGTACTTTCCATAAATTGAGTTTTTAAAATGCTATGTTTAAAACAAAACAACATGGAATGAGGAAGGTGACTTGGTCCCTGCAGTCTGCTCTATTTGTAGACCAGCGATATTGTGTGTCATTATGGATTCCACCCAATGCATTCAATCTATTCGTTGCTGCATTAATTTCACTGTACATGCTAACCTAGCAAATCCTACACAAACAGCTCCAAAATTAAGCTGATGGAGACTCAAAATGCAGACCCCTCTAATTGGCCAGATATCATGAACCTATGGCATAGAAACATAGAAGATCAGAACAGGAGGAGGCCATTTGGCCCTTCAAACCTGCTACGCCATTCATTGAGATTATGCCTGATCATTCAATAGCCTAATCCTGCTTTTCTCCATAATCTTTTGATCCTATTCAGCCCAAGTGTTATATGCAGCTGCCTCTTGAATACGTGACATGTGATGACAGAGTTACAGGAGTTAGTCATTTAAGATGTAGGAACCCACAATGTTCAAGGGAAGAGAAAAAAAAGTACACTTATGACAGTCTGAAGGGATAAGTGCAAACATTGAAAGATTGGAGCAAACTATTCTTGGAGTGTCTGGGGCTTGCTACTTGGAAAAGCTTGAATGTTCCCATTTTAAACAAGCTGCACTCTGATTCTTTTTATGCCAATGCCAATCCCAGTCTTCTCAGGTGAGGGTTACTCTGTTGAAAAATCCAACGTTTAGGCCATTTAAATCCAAAGGTCTATTGCTACCTTGAACCCTTTTCTCATTTCCCCTTTCCAATGTTCCTTGTGCCTTTTTATTTATACAGGACAGGTCATAATCTCCTCTGACGATTCTACCTTTGCACATGGGCATTTAAAAGTCATAACTTGCATTATGCTGGAAATTTCCTTGATAAACTGAAGAAGTTGGGCAGTTTATTTCAATTGCAGTACATTCCAAATTACTGTCAGCCTGCACGTACATGCATCTTAAAGGGAACACTTCCCCTCTTTCCCTCCCTGCCTTGTTTGGAGGCATTCCAATTAACCTGGTCATTGCTCAGACACCACTTTCCTCCCTCTCTGACCCTATTTTTAAGGAAATTAATTTTGGCAATGACGTTCTATAAGCGAGAACTCTTGGAAAAGCCACAGCAAAGCAGCAGCCAGAACTGCCTCCACTAGTTGTGATACCAAGGCGAGTGGCCCACATGTGTCAGCAAATGCTTAAAGCAGACGAACTCAGGGCACTGGCTATCAGTAAAAAAACACAGTGCACGTTAAGTATTTGTACTTCCCTCTGATCTTCGGGCAAATAGTGCAAAATCCCTAAGTCTGCATCTGAATAGGAATAAAATTTACATCTGATTAAATGGTCCCATTATTTGCAGTTGAACTTTGCCACTGATAATTTGCAGAGATAGAGTTTTACTCAACTCACTTTTTTTAAATTGTTTATCTCCCCGCCCCCAACAGCTTCTGAGAAGTATAACAATTAGTCTTGATTAAATGTGTAAAAGCTGAAATTTTGTTTTTGAGTGCTTGTTTTAATCTGCATTAGAATAGTGTTGGAGATTAAATGGCAAACTGATTTAGTTAGGTTTTGTTTTTTACTGCCATGAACTTGTTGCTTAGTTTTCATGACTCATGTCTTGAACCAAAGCTGCCTACTTGGATCTCGTGGTATTGCTCAGCAGGAAACGCATTTATTGTAAAGACTGATAATTTGCAAGTTTTTCTTTTGACTTAAAATTCCTCCTTCCCACTTTCCAGTCAGTGGAGACATGTAGGTCATTGTCATGAGTGAACACTGTCTTGTCAATTGGTCAAAGTCATCGCCAGTTCTTTTTTAAAACAAAAGATTGAAGTTAAACCTCAGGGGTTGAAATAGATTTGATTCGAGTCTGATAGTTTCCCTGCCCAACAATTCTAAATCCAAATCACCCTGATATCTGCCTCCCTGAGTCCATGCCCATTGTGCCCTGTCTCCAATGCCTCAGTTATTCTCCATGGTCTTTCTCATTCCTTGCACTTCCTCCAGCTCAAGAATTCCTCCCTTAAACTGGCTTTTGATTTAAAGCCTTGTCTGCCTTTCACTGCACCCTGATAATTCGAAAACATTGCTATTCTATTCTCTCCCTTCCCTGTCCCTAGTTTCTTTTGCCATTGCCGAAGATGAGATAGGCCAATCTGCAACAGACAAGAGATGTCACAAGAAACAGGAGCGAGACTAGACTATACAGCCTGTCAAGCCTACTGTGCCATTCTGTATGGTCATTTCTCAGCTTGGGCTTCAACTCTATTTTCCTGTCTGCTCCTCGTATCGTAGAGAGACTAAAAATCTGTCCATCTCAGCCTTAAGTATATTCAATGATGGAACACCCACAACCTGCTAGGGTAGAGACTTCCAAAGATTTGTGGAATCCCTACAGTTCAGAAGGAGGCCATTTGGTCCATCAAGCCTGCACTGACCATATCCCACCCAGGCCCCATCTCCACAACCCCACATATTTACCCTCCTAATTCCCCTGGCACTAACAGTCAATTTATCATGGCCAATCTGCCTAATCTACACACCTTTGGCATGTGGGAGGAAACCGGACCACTTGGAGGAAACCTACACAGACACGGGGAGGTGTGTGGAGTTTGCACAACTACCCAAGGCAGGAATGGAACCCAGGTCGATGGTACTGGGTCAAAAGGATCATTCAACCCTTTGAAATAATTTCTCTTTGTCTCAGACCTGAGACTGTGTTCCATGTTTTGTTTCTACTGGTCAGGGAATCTATCAACATCTATCCTATCGAGTGCTTTCTGAATATTGTAGGTTTCAATAAGATTGCCCCTCATTCTTCTAAACTCCCAAAAGTTTACTCAACCTCTCGTTATAGGACAACCCCTCATCCCAAGGACCAAATTGCCTCCAGTACAAGTATATCCTTTCTTAAATGTTGTGACCGAAACAGTGCAGTATTCTGGGTATGATCTCCAAAGTTATGCACAATTATGGCAGACTTTATTTGCTTACTTCAGTTCCCGAGCAATAAAAGCCAACATGCCATTTATCACCTTAATAGCATGCAGGTACAGCAAGCAAACTTTCTGCATTCCTTTCTGCACAAACAATTCTCTTTGAATATCGATACTTAAAAGTTTCATATACCTTTTAAAAAATACTATGCTTTTCTCTTACAACCAAAATAAATATCTTCACAGTTCCTTGCATTATATCTCATCTGCAATCTTGTCCACTCACTTAACCTGCCTATATCTCTACGTCCTCCCCAGAGCTTACCCCCCCCCCCAACTTCCCAGCTTTGTATTATCATATTTTGATGCTTTACTCTCTCTCCCTTCCCCCAATTCGTTAATATAGATCGTAGATGGTTGTGACCCCAGCACTGATACTTGTCACTCCATTCACTATCTATCAGTCTAAAAATGCCCCAATAATTTTGATTGTCTGCTTCCGATCTATTCACTAATCTTCATCCGTGCAGTATAGTATGCCAACTCCATGAGCTTTTATTTTGCATATTAGCATTCTGTGGGGCATCTTATTAAAATTATTTTGGAAATCCAGGTATATTGACTGGTTTATCTTCATCCACTTTCCTTGTTATATCCTCAAAACTCTCTAATAACTTTGCCAAACAGGACATTTCAGTAAAATCATTTGATTATAGTGCGTTAAGACTTCAATAATTTTAGATTCTGGCATTATCCCAGTGGCTGTTAGGTTAACTGGCAAATAGTTCCCTTTTTGCTTTTTTCCCCCCATGAGAAGCAGTGTAATGTTTGCCAACTTGCAAATTCATGGGGCGATTCCTGAATCTTAAGCAATTTTGAAAAATCATAGTCAGGATACTCACTGTCTCTTCAGCTATCTCTTTTCGAATCGTCAGGTGTAGGCCATCAGGACCTGGGTATTTGTCAGATTATAGTCCCTTCAGTTTCTCCAATACTTCTTCTCTATTAATTTCCTCACTTTTTAACCCCTAGGCTACCATCTTCTCTGGTATAAAACTTATGTCTGTGTTCACGCTAGAAGAGACAACTGACTTGTTGCATGCTTCTGCCATTTCCTCATTCCCCATGATTTCTCCTGACTTTGCTTCCATAGGACCAATGTTTACTTACTACACTTTCGTTTATATTTCAAAAGCTGTTAAAATCTGTTTTTATATTTTTGTCTAGTTAACTCTTTCTCCTGTTTTTAGCTTGTTTGGCACTGAGAATTTTTTTGGTAAGATCGTCCCTTTGTTTTTTTAATGAAATCTATCTTTGCGCTACTCATTTATCACCATATTGAGTTTATTTACTCCGTTTAACTTCACCAGCTCTTCCCTCATCCATTTAATTGCCTTTAAGGTTTCTTCTTTGTAATTCAAGCATGTCACTTCAAAACTTAACAAGAAATTCAGTGGTATATCAGTGATATATCAGGCCCAACTCTCTCCCTCAAATGATCCACGTTTTTTTTCCTTAGGGTGACACAGAGACACAGTGGTTAGCACTGTTGCCTCTCAGCGCTAGAGACTGGGTTCGATTCCCAGTTTGGGTCACTTTTTGTGCAGAGTCTGCACGCTCTCCCAGTGTCTGTGTGAGTTTTCTCTGGATACTCCAGTTTCTTACCCAATCCGAAAGACATGCTGGTTAGGTGCATTGGCCATGCTAAATTCTCCATCAATGTATCCGAGCAGGTGCTGGAGTATGGTGACTAGGGGCTTTTCATATGTTAATGTAAGTCTACTTGTGACGCTAAGAAATAAACTAGTCCTTCTACAATGTGGTAGACTGGTTCATTTTTCTGTAGTTTTACCAGGCACTATTGCTGGTCCTGCTGCCAAGTTCCTGGCCAGGACTAGATTGCCAACTGGGAAAACTCTGTCCTTTTCCCCAAGTCATGGTTGTCTTTCTGGGAGGTGGGGGGGCCTTGCCAAATCTGGAAATACTAAATCCAAATGGGTTAGTGAATGGCATCCCATTAATAATTTATCAGGCATGACCCTTGGTGTTAACTCTGAAGTTCTGCCTATCTTCAGGGTTGTGACTGCAGTGTCCGGGTAACTTCCCCCTTGCTAATGCATCAGAGTCTGCTGCTCTGACTCCAGCCCAATGGCTCTGAGCTGAACCTCCTCAAGTCTCACTGTGGATGTCTTGGTGTCCATGAATGCTCACATCTGCAGTTGCAACACATCACCAGCCCTGCTACCTTTTGTCATGTTTGTTAATTTTTTATTTTTAAAAATATATAATTAACAAATCCTGCTATTTCCAATTATCTGTACTAGTGCCTGTAAACATTACTCCTATCCATACCTTACAACTACTAGTCTTTTATTTGAGTTCAGAAAGATGAACAAGGAAATCCTCCCCAACCAATCACTTGCGTTTTCCCCCTCTGACATTGCACTGATTTTCCTGAGAATGTGGTTGGTCAACATGTCAAACCACACCTCCTCCTCCTTCCTTCTCTCTCTTTCTTTCTTTCTTTCTTTCTCTCTCTCTCTCTCTCTCTCTCTCTCTCTCTCTCCACCCCCCCCCCCCCCCCCCCACACACACACACACCACACGCACTCTCTTGTTGAACTGTATGCAGTTGTAACAGTTTGATTAGTGACTAATATACTCTTGCATTAGAGAGTCATGGTTATATATGTTTGGCATAATCTAGGCTAAAAATTCATCAGGAAATGTCGTATTGTTTGAGGCGCACTGTGTCCACAAGCGCTAAACTAAGATTCGCTATACTGGTTTCAGTGGCCATTAAAGATCTTATCACACTTTTTTAAGTAAGGTTTTCTGAGTTGTGGCCCAAATTCATTCCTCAGCCAACTCCACCACAGCAGATTAATTTATCATAAATTCCGTGTCTTTCTCTGGTGAAGTTAGCTGCTGTGTCTGCCGACAAAGCAGTGGCATGAACTTCAGAGATGCACGATGTATTTTACAATATATAGTAATTGAGAAAAGCGAAGAGTAAGTGCAACCTTTGTCCCCTCCCACCTTACTGAGGTCAAAATGATGCAAACACAAGCTGTTTAAACCCACTGAGGCATCAAACCTGATGAAATGGACCTTAGGTGGAGAAGGTGTTTTGTACAGGCTTGAGTGGTTGTCTGTGTTTTTCTCGCTTCATTATTTATTTAAATAGCAGCCAGTTTTGGCATCTTTCAGAGAGCATAAACTTAGAGAAAACGTGACATTCCTGGATGACAATGAGATGGTGTCTGCTCTGACCTCTAAGACCTACGTATTTGTTCCTGAGTTGTCGAAAGGCGATCCTACAACTGATTTGATTAGGACAGTGAATGTTCCAGTTGTGGTGAGTTGCTTCTTTTTTAAACTTGACATTTAACAGATGTGCTAAGATACAGTCAGGTTGACTTGCGTGTATTTGAGATAAACTTTGACATTTGAGCTGCTTTTGATTTTTAATGGCCATTTCACATATTTCAGCAATAACCTTTAAATTTCAGTGATGAGGCTTTGGGTTGTTGAAAAGGAGGTCTTTTTCTCAGAGGGACACTGTACTTGAGGGGACAGCTGCCCTAATAATTTGGAAACTCCAGTTGGGTCTGCTTTCACATTATTTTAAAGAAGTAAATGTTGGGACCTACGGCTGTATTCCAAACTTTTGATGTTGGGACTTTTTAATAGGATTCTATAGCCAAAAGGCTACCAAATGCGTGAAATTTTCCCAAGAGGATACAAGGTGCCTGCTTCAGCGTGGCACTTAAGGCCGTAGGAATGGAGTAGGCCCTTTATCCCCAGCACCAGTTCTATTATTCAATGAAATTGAGGCTCACTTATGATATCCCTCCACATACCTGCTTTTGTCCCACACCCCTTTAATACCAGTTATTAATGAAAACCTGCCCATCTTGGTGTTCAAGTTAATAATTCACCTAGTGTTAATTGTCATTTATGGAAGAGAATTTCAAACTTTGGCCACCCTTTACATGCAGGAAGGTTTATAAGGCCTGGCTGTAACATTTAAACTGTGATTTCTCCCCCCACCACCACCAGTCTGCAACTTGCCAACCTGCAGAAATAGTTCCTCTATACTCATCATACCTGTTCTTTAATGTGTTTAAAATTTCAATCAAGTCATGATTTCTTGGAATTTAGAAGGTTAAATTTAGCCCTAGTTTGTGTAATCTCTTCTTGTAATTTTAACCCTTGGTGTCCAGGTATAATTTTGATAAATTTGCACTGCACTTTCTCCAAGGCTAATAATAACATCCAAGGCACATTGGATGTTGCCTAGAGCTGCTCTGTGTTCCAGCTGTGAGCTAACCAGGCCTTTTGTATAGCTGAATTGTGACCTCTTCGTAATCTATTCCTCTAGATATTTAAAGAAAAGCATTCCATTAGCCTTTTTGTTCATTTTGTTTTGTTTTTGTGACAGTTAAATTATCTGTGTACCTGTATTCCTAATTTCTGGCTGTTCTTTGTTTGGGGAGTAGCAGCTCTGTACTATTTAGGTCCAAAGTGGTTGACCTCACGTTTGAAATGCTATTACCACATTTGGTCTGCTGTTTCAATGTTTCTTTATAACTTCCGCTTACTTTGTTTACAATACTGCTTTTCTTTGTGTGATTGGCAGATTTGAAAATGTGGTTTCTATCTCAGCATCTAAATTATTAACAAATGTACTGACTAGTTTTAGGTTCCAACAGAGATCCTTTCAGAGTCCTGGTCACCATCTTGCCAATTAGCCCTTGTAATGCATGTGATTTACTTGGGGTGGAGTTTGTTAGACTCTTCTGGGACAGGGAAAGAATGTGCCATACAATAGGTCTATGCATTTTGTTTTCCTGTGTCAGAGGGATGCCTTTCACTCCACTCCCCCTCCAGTTATTACATTAGTATAAGATCTTCTCTATTTCATATGCAACTATACAAGAAGAAAATGCTCTTTGAAGTCAGCTATACATCAGAGTAACTTTTTAAACAATTTAGCCCCTGTTTGAATTGATATACTTTCCATTCTTTTTATAAACAGACGGTAATGAATATGGTAAAGTATTCCAGCTTCCGAATTTTACTGGCAGAAGCTTTGTTTGTGGCCACAGGGGTTGGTCTCTTTACAACACGAACAGTACATGAACTACTTTGGGGTTACAAAGATCCTGTACTTTCATCTATCCATTTCTTTGAAAGAGACATAGATGATTACTTTGGACTGTATTATAAGGTAAGTCATTATTGAACTTGTGTGAATATGTTGGGATTCAGCAATGAAAACTGAAAATGCACAGCAATTTGGCCAACATTTTGAAAGAAAACCTAGGAACTTTTCAAATCCAGTCTTAGTGATAAAGTATAGGGCAATATTGGTCATCATTCTCTTCAGATGCTGACTATGATTTGATTCTCCCCCCTCCAATTTGACGTAGGGTGGCTCAGTGCCTGTCTGTTTAGTACTGTTGACTTGACTGACATTTTGGGAAACTTCCCAGCACTATAAATAGATCTTTGAGTTGTTGACCATCGTGTGCTCAAAATAGCTCTAAAGAAAAATAGACGCATCAGGTTGCATACAGGACCACAGCAATGATCTGGATTTCTTGTCGTGTAGGAAAACAGCATTGAAACAACTTGGTTTTCCAGCAAAATTCGGGACGTGTTAAAACTATGATCAGTTTTACATTGTCCGCCATTAGGGTGGCACAGTGGTTAGCACTACTGCCTCACAGCAACCGGGATCTGAGTTCCATTCCCGGTTTGGGTCACTGTCTCTGTGGAGTCTACACGATCTTCCCGTGTCTGTGTGGGTTTGCTCGACAGACTGGAGGGGCTGATTGTGGACAAGTCCCCAGGACCGGATGGAATGCATCCGAGGGTTCTGAAAGAAATGGCGGAGGTTATAGTGGATGCCTTGGTGGTTATTTTCCAGACGTCGCTGGATTCCGGGGAAGTGCCGGAAGATTGGAAAACGGCTAATGTTACGCCGTTGTTTAAGAAGGGTGCCAGGCAAAAGGCGGGGAATTATAGGCCGGTTAGTTTAACGTCTGTGGTAGGTAAAATGTTAGAATCCGTCATTAAGGAGGAAATTGCGAGGCATCTTGAAGGGAATTGCTTGATAGGGCAGACGCAACACGGTTTCATTAAAGGGAAGTCGTGTCTGACAAATTTACTGGAGTTCTATGAGGATGTGTCTAGGGCAGTGGATAGAGGAGAGCCGGTGGATGTGGTCTTTCTGGATTTTCGGAAGGCGTTTGACAAGGTACCTCACAAGAGGTTATTGCAGAAGGTCAGGGGACATGGAGTTGGGGGTAGGGTGTTAGCGTGGATAGAGGATTGGTTGTCAAATAGGAGGCAGAGAGTGGGGGTCAATGGGTGCTATTCGGATTGGCGGTTGGTGACTAGTGGGGTGCCCCAGGGGTCGGTGCTGGGGCCTCAGCTATTTACCATTTATATAGATGATCTGGAGGAGGGAACCGAGTGCAGGGTGTCGAAATTTGCTGATGACACCAAGATTGGGGGAAAGGCAAATTGTGCGGAGGGTGTGGAGAGTCTGCAGAAGGATCTAGATAGGCTGGGCGAATGGGCCAGGAAATGGCAAATGGAATTTAATGTTGGCAAGTGTGAGGTGGTCCACTTTGGTAGGAAGAATGGTAGGAAGGACTATTACTTACGAGGCGAAAAACTGCAGCAGGCGACGGTGCAGAGGGACCTCGGGGTCCTTGTGCATGAGTCGCAAAAACCCAGCTTGCAGGTGCAGCAGGTGGTCAGGAAGGCGAATGGGATGCTGGCCTTCATAGCGAGGGGGATTGAATATAAAAGTAGGGAGGTCTTGCTGCAGCTGTATAGGGCATTGGTGAGGCCGCAGCTGGAGTACTGTGTGCAGTTTTGGGCGCCGCATCTGCGCAAGGATATTTTGGCCCTGGAGGGAGTGCAGAGGAGGTTTACTAGGCTGATACCGGAGTTGAGGGGATTGAGCTATGAGGAGAGGCTGAATAAACTGGGCTTGTACTCGTTAGAGTTTAGAAGAATGAGGGGAGATCTCATTGAGACGTATAAGATGATGAATGGGATGGATAGGATAGAGGTGGAGAGACTCTTCCCGCTCAAAAAAGACAGTAGGACTAGGGGGCACAGCCTCAAGATAAAGGGGAGGCGGTTTAGAACGGAGTTGAGGAGGAACTTCTTCACTCAAAGGGTGGTGAATCTCTGGAATTCTCTGCCCGTTGAAGTGGTGGAGGCTGCCTCGCTAAATATTTTTAAGAAGCGGGTTGATGGGTTCTTGATAAGAGAGGGGATTAAGGGTTATGGGGAGAGGGCGGGAAAGTGGAACTGAGCCACGACAGATCAGCCATGATCTTATTGAATGGCGGGGCAGGCTCGAAGGGCTAGATGGCCTACTCCTGCTCCTATTTCTTATGTTCTTATGTTCTTATGTTCTTATGTTCTTATGTTCTTATGTTCCTTTGGGTGCTCCAGTTTCCTTCCACAGTCTAAAAGATGTGCTGATTAGGTGTATTGGCCATGCTAAATTCTTTGTGTAACCAAACAGGTGCTGGGGTGTGGTGATTAGGGGATTTTCACAGTAACTTAGTTGCAGTGTTATGTATACCCACTTGTGACACTAATAAATAAACTTTGTGTGTGGGATGGGAAAGATTCCTTTGCAGTACTTTTTGAATGAATTAGTAGATTGAAGCTGAATTCACAATAGTTTCTCAGTGAACGTGGTTGAAATTTAGTGATTTTCTTTAAAAGGATAAAAATTCAGTTTCCTTAAATATTCCTTAGCCAATATGCATTTTCAAGCTCTGCATTCCTGTGGATTGACCAGATGAGTCTGTACACAGCCATGTTTTACACATCATTATGGTATTACAATTAATTTTGTGTTTTGGGGGGTGAATGATTAAAATTATATTTGGAAAGGATTCTATAATGGTGAGGGGGGGGTAGCGGGTGGTGGTTCAGGTAATCTACTTGTGCCTTAGTTTGATTTGCAGTCATGGCTTTGTAATATGTTGCATCTTTAGATGAATGGGACAGATGACGGTGAATATGTTTTTCTTACGGGACAAGAAAACTATGAAAACTTTACTAGAATCATCGAATGGAGGGGTAACAAGTAAGTGCTTTTACTTTTGGTTTCCAATTAAAACTTTGACTGAATGAAATGAAATGCCCAGATCTAAACAAGAATCTACTGCTCTGGAAACTTCAAACTGGGGTTGGGTTTTGGTTAACTCAGTTTACAGTCGAATATTTGCTGCCAATTAGAAGTGGGATAATGTGTGGAAAATATTAATTAAATTTGTTGCTTATATACATCAGATTGTAAAATTGGAATTTGTAGTTCATTCATGTGTATTGGATGTTTCATTCCTTTAATTTCAGCTCTAATGCAAGGTTTCTTTTCTTTTCTTTCCCCCATTCCCCAATTCAGCTCATTGGATTGGTGGACAACGGATATGTGCAATATGATCAATGGTACTGATGGTACTTCCTTCCACCCACTAGTAACCAAAAATGATACCCTTCAGTTCTTTTCCTCAGATCTTTGCCGGTGAGAATAAGTTACTGTGTGTGTGTTTGTTTTCATGGTTTTGTTGCACCCAACTGGTTAGGTGCAGTAGTAAATATGCAGAGCTAACGCCAACAATAGTTTGCATTTCATATGCTGCTTTTTAATGTATTCAAACATCCTGAGGATTTTTGAATGCAGGATAAGACAATTGTTGACATCGAACGAAAGGAGGAGATATTAAGTGGGATGAGTAAAAGCTGGGCTAAAAAGAGCAGTTTTAAAGAGTGTTGTAAAGGAGGAAAGTGTTTTAGAAATGGAAAGTTTGGGAAGGAAATTCTAGGACTCGGGACCTAGATGGCAGAAGGCAAGGCTACTAGTAGTGGGGATGAAAGAAATTGCAGCATGTGCAAGTGGCCAGAACCAGAGGAATGTAAGTAGCACAGAAGTGCTGTGGGGCTGAAAGAGGTTACAGAGAGGAAGGTGTATAGTCATGGAGAGAATAGAGCTTCTCTTTTTGCCTTGCAAGTTTGTCATTCTCTCTCTCTCTCTCTCTCTCTCTCTCTGTCTCCCCACTCCACCATTCTCCTTGTGAATGCCATGATAAAGCATGAAAGAAAATAAGGCAGAGCAAAAACTACCTTTTCTTCTAGTTCGGTTCAAGCATGCATTTTAATAAATTAATTTGCTAATATTCCTGTCAGCTGTCTTGTGCCATTTATTACGTTGAAGTCACTTTATCCTGCGAATTGTTTATACTTTCTGACCACTTGAAGGAACAGGACTTGCTCATTGGGATGGGGGAAGGGGAACAGGAAAGAATATTTTGCAGTAGCCTTTGAGCTCCAATGTCTGAAGACACTTGGAATTGCATGCAATTCTGGCCAATTGCCAGTCAGTTAGGAAAGCAAGAAGTTGATTCATTCATGTAGCTTGTCATTCAGGTCCTTTTGGAATTGAATTGCAGTTTTACCTGGGTGCAATTATTGTTTGGGCTTCATGACTGTCTCAGATACTTGTTGTCATGAGTGTACAATCAGGTTAGTGCCAGCTGCAACCCATTTTGTGCTAACCTACTTTACCTCATTGGAGGTATTGATTGATACTGTAACAATCCCAAATCCCTCTTTAAGGAGGTGGAAATCCATTTCTTGATTGTGTACATCAGTTGGCAACAGGTCTTGATGTTATCTGCAGTGAATAGCGTGCAACAGGGTTGAGTTAACAGTCATCTGTGGAACTGCATTGCTGCAAAGACTTCAGGAGAAAGGGTGGGATGGGATGTGTGCTCGCTGTATGTTTAAAAGGGTCCCGTTGTAAAAAGGTAGTTTGGCAAACAGCGTCCAGTATATGGTTCAAGTTAAAGTGAGCTGATGCTTTACAATGTTGTCTTCACACTTGTACAAACAAGCTGTAACTCTGCTTTCTAAAACAATTGTAAGCAGTAAGACTCATTTGTAAACTCTTAGCCCATTTTGATATTACTGAGCAGCTTCTATTGCTGATTCAATATTTGTACTCAATTAAATGGAAGCAGAAAGGGACTGTTTCTGTATTGCCTTGCTGTCGATCGTCCTTCTGAAAACAATAGCCATACCTGCTTCTCAAAGCTTGTCTGGTTGTGTGTGTTGTTTTTAAACATGATGTATCTATTTTGAACACAGGTCTCTCTATGCTACTTTTGAGAAGGAGCTGGGAGTCAAAGGGATTCCAGTCTTTCGATTTGTGCTGCCAAGTGAAGTGTTTGCCAATGTTACCATCAACCCAGAAAATGCTGGTTTCTGTGTTCCAGCTGGCAACTGCCTGGGATCAGGTGTACTGAATGTGAGCATGTGCAAGCAAGGTAACTGGATAGAGCCACCTGTTGTTAAATGATGCAAGGAAGGCAGTGGTGTGTCTGCAGAGGCGAGTTCTAGACGTTTCAAGATAAAATTAAAGGTGGTGAGGGGAGAAGGGGTGTTTGCTGGTTATCTTGGTTAGATGGCCAAGGTGTGTTTCAGAATGACAGCAACAGCTCAATCCCTGTGTCTAAGGTACATGTAGGGCCTCTCCCCTTGTCCTCCTGCCCTGTAATAAAATCATGGCATAAGTCATCAGATAATTCAGCACATTAGCTGGAGAAGAAAAATATTTTTACAGTGCTGGTGTTTTAGGTTATTAGTCTCTGAAGGATTTTATTGTGGCTGCTTGTGATTTTACCAGTCACAGGTCAGACTGCAATTGTGATGGGGAATTAGAAGTGGTAGGTGATGCAACCTAAGCTTGCCCTTGCAGTACTCATAATTAGCATTTGAAGTTCCAACTACATTGCACTTCCAGTTTTAAAAAAAATCCACTTATAGCCAGACAGCTTTTATTTTGCAAAGAATTGGAGGGCATTTAATATTTGTATGAACTCCACTTGAGTTAGAAGCAAGAGTGCTCCCATTGGGCCTAGCTGTTAATAAAGGCAGTTTTGTGTTAATGTCTGTTTCTCTGCTGCTGGATATCTAACTTTATTAGTTACTGTGGCAAATCACCACTTATGGTTGATCAGTTAACCTAACCTTTCTTTTGTAATTTGATTAACTTTTTACTGAGCCTTTCCTCTGGTAGTTAAGGTATGTGTAAGTTTAATATGTACAAGCATTCATTATACTGCTGTCTCTCATAAACCAGAATCACCTTACTTACTGAGTCCAGTATCACATTGACATTCTCAAATAAATAACATTCTTTTTCTCTCTTGCTCCAATAGGTGCTCCTATTATTATTTCGTCTCCACATTTTTACCAGGCAGATCCAAAATTTATTGATGCTATTGAAGGAATGCATCCAAATAAGGCCAATCATGAAACTTTTCTGGACATAAACCCTGTAAGTAAATGAAGTTCACATCATTTAAAACAAGGGTATGCATGTGCCTCATCACCTGAGTATAGCAACTCATGCAGTTAAAACCAAACCAGTCTATTCTGCACAGACATCTGTTCAGGGGTGAAAGTAAACCAGTACAGTTTGGTACGGTGTGCCAGTAAGAAAGTGGTCAAAACATTCAGTACAAGTGGATAAAATAAGTTAGGTTTAACTGTATTAATAACAGAGAATCTGGTTGCTTGAATTAAATATATTTCATATTCCCTAGAAACACTTTTTATCAAGTGGTAGCAGCTTATGTGATTGCAAACATTAGTTTTTGACTGCTGTATAAACTACTTTCTTCTTATTGGTCAAGTTTAGCCTTCAACACCATTATTCCAATGAAACTCATCTCCAAACTCCGGGGCCTGGACCTCGGCTCCTCCCTCTGTGATTGGATCCTAAACTTCCTAACTCTCACCACAATCAGTAAGGATAGGCAACAACACCTCCTCCACAATCATCCTCAACACCGATGCCCCTCAACACTGTGTTCTCAGCCCCCTACTATATTCCTTATACACCCATGACTGTGTAACCAAATTCCCCTCCAATTTGATTTTCAAGTTTGCTGATGACACCACCACAGATTTCAAACAGTGACAAGAGAGTACAGGAATGAGAGAGAATCTGGTGAACTGGTGCAGCAACAGTAATCTCTCCCTCAGTGTCAACAAAACGAAGGAGATTATCATCGACTTCAGGCAGCATGAAGGGGAACATGTTCCTTTAACATCAACGGGGACGAAGTAGAGAGTGTCAAGAGCTGCTTGTTTTTTAGGTGTCCAGATCACCAACAATCTGTCCTGGTCTCCCCATGCCGACACTATAGTTAAGAAAGCCCACCAACGCCTCTACTTTCTCAGAACACTAAGGAAATTTGGCATGTCAGCTACGATTCTTATTAACTTCTACAGATGCACCATAGAATGCATTTTTGTGGTTGTATCAAAGCTTGATATGGCTCCTGCCCTGCCCAAGATTGCAAGAAACTACAAAAGGTCGTGAATGTAGCCCAATCCATCACGCAAACCAGCTTCCCATCCAGTGACTCTGTTTATACTTCCCACTACCTTGGCAAAGGAGCCAGCATAATAAGGATCCCATGCACCCTGGACATTCTCTCTTCCTCCTTCTGTCGGGAAAAAGATACAAAAGTCTGAGATCACGTACCAACTGAGCTTCTTCCCTGTTGCTGTCAGATTTTTGAGTGGACCTACCTCACGTTAAGTTGATCTTTCTCTACACCCTGGCTATGACTGTAACACTACGTTTTACACACTCTCATTTCCTCCTGTGAACAGCATGCTTTGTATAGCACACAAGAATCAATACTTTTCACTGTATGTTAATACATGTGACAATAATAAATCAAATCAAAGTCTGTTGTGTCAGGCATGCAATTTGCAATAGAAAGTAAGAGTAAGTGGAAAAAATGTGATCTAAGCAGCCATGTGTTCAACAGACCCTGACAGGAATGTTTTCATGTAAAAGTGAGTCAATGGAACATTGTCAGTCTAAGACTGCAACAACGGAAGAGTCATCCACAGAGAAACTGACATTTTTACACCTTTGTCATGTGAGTTATCACAAAGGGAGGAGGTGAATGATTCATAGAATCATACAGTGCAGAAGAGGCCCTTTGGCCCATTAAGTCTGCACTGACATTTGAGAAACAGCTGACCTCCCTTCATAGAATCATACAGTGCAGAAGCTGCTGAACCTATAGGTAAGCAAACTGAGACTCAACCATACTGTGCTGTTGGTTAAAAAATGCAATTTGAGAAGTTCAAAAACTAAATTTGCTGACTCTTGCTTTGGGTGATAATCTTGGGTGCACAATATGTCATGACAGTATGGTGGCAGAGTGGTTAGCACTGCTGCCTCACAGTGCCAGGGACCTGAGTTTGATTCCTGGCTTGGGTCACTGTCTGTGTGGAATTTGCATGTTCTCCCCGTTTCTGCGTGGGTTTCCTTCTACAGTGCAAAGATGTGCAGGTTAGATGAATTGCCATGCTAAATTGCCCTTAGTGTCAGGGGGCTAGATAAGGTAAATGCATGGAGTTATAGAGATAGGGCCTGGATGGGATTGTGGTCAGTGCAGACTCGATGGGCACTGTAGGATTCTATGACTCGAAGTTGTGTTGTGCTAAAGGGATTAACATCTCTCTAAACTGGGCCTCTTGTGAAATATCCTCATACGGCAAGAATAAAAAGAGAGAATTGTCTTCTGTTTGCCAAAAATAAAATGAACACAAGAATCTGCAGCTGACATGGAGGCTGAAAAAGTTAAGCTGTGGCTAAGAAAAAAGAAATTCTTAATCTGAATGTTGAAAATGACAGTAAAAAGCCTTAACACCAGGTTAAAGCCCAATTGGTTTATTTGATAGCATGAGCTTTTGGAGCGCTGACCCTTTATCAGATGAGTGGAGAGTTGTGTTCGCAAACAGGGCATATTAAGATACCAAACTCAATTACTATATAATGGTTGGAATGCAAGTCTTAAAGGTATAGACAACGTGAGTGGAGAGAGAGTTAAGCACAGGTTAAAGAGATGTGTATTGTCTCCAGCCAGGACAGTGAGATTTTGCAAGCCCAAGGTTACAGGTCATGTGACGTGAACCCAACATCTCGGTTGAGGCCCATCCTCGTGCAGAACTTGGCTATCAGTTTCTGCTTGGTGATTCTGCATTGTCTTGAAGGCTGCCTTGGCGAATGCTTACCTGAAGATCAGAGGCTGGATGCGATGACTGTTGAAGTGTTCCCCAACAGGAAGAGAACACACTGTTGCCTGGTGATTGTTGAGTGGTGTCTGTTCATCCATTGTCGGATTCACATAATTCACACCTCTTCAACCTGTACTCAACCTTTTCCCCACTTGCATTGTCTGCACTTGTAGAGACTTGATTACCTGTTACAGCCATTATCTTGTAATTGAGTCTGTGTCAATATATGCCCTGTTTGTGAACCCAACTCTCCACTTGCCTGATGAAGGGGCAGCACTCAAAGCTTGTGCCATCAAATAAACCAGTTAGACTTTAACCTGGTGTTGTGAGACTTCTTACTGTGCCCACCCTAGTCCAACACTGGCATCTCCACATGTTGAAAGTGAGAAAGCACTGTTTGAAACTACTACTTGTGCATTTCATACAGTTTACTGCATTGCCAAAACAAATCGATCACTTGGTGACCACCAGAGCTGGATGACCACTTGATGACCGCTTGGTCGTCATCATCCAGCAGATCAACAGAATTAAAGTGGGGCGTTTGTGTGGAATGCTGTTTGTGTAGACATCAATCATACATCCACTGAAGCAAAGATGAAAATTGTCAACAAAACCATTGAAAACGATATCAAAAGTGACTACTTGTCGGAGATTTAACTACTCCCATTGGAAACTCTGCTCATCGTTTTTTTTAAAGCTGGTATAGATGGAGTTATGACACTGGTTACATTTCTGGACTTGACTGAGCCACAAAGCATGATAGTAGAAGCCATTAGAAGGGAAATTTTAAAATGCTTGCAGTGTTATGGTTTCACGAGAGAGCTATCGCTCAAAGTTTTTTGATCTGCCTTCTGTGAAAATGGTGTGAATGTAAAGTTAAGAGTCGAAACAGGTGTTGGAAAATGACTGACAGCTATCCTCGTACGATATTACGGCGTTGCCTGAACCATAGGTTGGAACTTGCTGTTGATGAAGCTTTCAAAGTTGCCGAGGGTGCAAATGACCTTGAGGCATTTTTGGATGCGTTATATTTGTTGTGTGGTCAATCACCGAAACAACACTCCCTAACTGCCAATGGATTACATGTTGTACTTAGCAACATGTTCAATGTAAGGTGAGTGACATCAACATGGAGAGCGATCAGGGCAGTCTGGCAAACGTGTTCTACTTTGGCAAAACACTTTTGTGGAGGCCTGACAAAACTGGCCAAGAGTCAGTAGTGAATGTTACATTTCAAAGACACAGGAGCTGTTCTGTAATTTTTCAGAAATTTTTCTTCGATGCTGGATGTATGAGAGATTACACAGAACAAAAAATGACCATTCCAAAACCTATTGAAAATATACTTCACAAAAGTCTAAAAACAGACCAGCAGTTGATTCTGAACAACTCTGGAAGGCTGAATGATCCATGATGTTTGGAAATAGCAGGCTATCCAGAACTGGGAAAAGCTCCAGAGGCAACACCTCAATTCATTCAAGCAGTTATTGATAACATAAAGACAAAACTATTCACAACTGCCTCAAACCAAGTCAATCAAAGCATGTGGGAAGAAAAGGCTTCTGATTATAGGAACTTGATGAACAATTTGTCAGTTTTGAATCTTGAAAAATGGCAAGAGGATCCAGGGAATATCTACTTTGGAGAAAAGGGAATAAGAGCATTGGTTGATCAGCAGCTGAGAGTCCAACAGCAAATGCACACTTGGGATTTTAGTAAACGAGACTTCTGGAGGAAAATCATTTAAAAAAACACGTACTTCCTACAAGCAACAATGACTAGGGATTCAATGCAATGTATTACATCATTACAATAAAAAAGACCACACTTACCACTCTTCATAGTAGACTTGCAGTTATTTCCAGTGTAGGATCTTCATTCTTGGTGGAATGTGAAACTGGTTTGGAAAGGGTCAGTGTGCAGCACATTCACCTCAAGGCATGGCACATCGAGAACAGAGATCAGCCTAATGGGGACCAATATGAGGGTTTGAGGTTAGTTCATGTTTTATTCCAATGTTAAAGTTTTATTCTAGATTATTGGTAGTGGCTTTAAGAATCAAAGTCATGCAAAAGGGTTCATGAATTTAAATATCTAGGAGTAGAGGTGGGGAGGGGGTTGGTTGTGATACAACTGTACTGGTAAGACATTTACGTTACTTTCACTCCTGCATCTGCTGCAGAAAGTCAACTCGGTTACTGTTTGCCAGTGTGATCTGCAAGCTAAGTTTGACTTCAACAATCACTCATTGGCACCTTACCTTGTTTATGGTGCAAATGAATATATTGTAACCTCAAAACTACAACTTTCAAACTTTTCCTTGGCGTGTTGTGCTATTTTAACTTATACTCAAGGTTATTGAAGACAGATAATCATTCTGAACACAACCTTCAATTATTTTGTGGCATTTTGTGCTTTGTTGCTTGCTTTTCACATTTGGTTGCTAACTCTCTCATTCCACCCACTGAAAATTATTGGATCTGCAACCAATATTTTTTTAAAATGTTCTCCAGGATGTGCTTGGATAGTTTAACTTTAGCCATTTGATGTTTGGTTAGTGAACAAAGAACAACCCAGCACGGGAAACAGGCCCTTCAGCCCAACGAGCCCGCGCCGCTGCATCTTCCTACTCCTACACCTACCCTGCCCTGCGTGTATGTGAGTGGAACCCCTAATGTAGCCAGATTCAGGGGAGAATAGTGTCAATTTGGTACACCAATCAGCCTAAGAGCACACCTTTGGGGTGTGGGAGGAAACCAGAGCGCCCGGAGGAAACCCACGCAACCACAGGGAGAATGCACAAACTCCCACAGACACAGGCCCAAATCCATGTATCTGCACAGCTAGCAGTGATAGTCACTAAGCTGTTGTGTTGCCTGTCTGCTGGTCCAGGATTAAGCACACACACCGACACGAAGTACTAGGCCACTCCCGGAACCTCCAAGAGCAGCCCTCGCACGACCCACCATGTGCATGCCCCTCGTTTGACAACAAGGTGGACCGACACCTGTGGAATAAAAAGACAAAACGTTAACATGCAATACTACATTTCCGGTGTTGTCCCGAGGCTCTGACCCTATTTAATACCCTCTACTATAACCCTCCATCCTTGTTTCGCTCATGTCTATCTAAGTAAACCTTAAATAAGTCCAACGTGCCTGCCTCCACCACCCTACTCGGTAGCGTGTTCCATACGCCCATGATCCTCTGCGTGAAAAACCTGCCTCTCGTATCCAAATTATACTTCTCCCCCCTCACCCTTAGATCGTGACCTCTCATAATTGTCTCCAATCTAGGGAAAAGCCTGCCACTGTTGACTCTATCTATTCCCTTCAGTATTTTATACACAATTCTGTGTTTAACTCCATTTACTTAATGTTCTTGTTTTTTTTAAATGTTGCACAACTGGGACGAGAATATCACTTTATTTCAAATCAAGCCAGTGATACCAATGTGTGCAATGAACAGCACAGATTGGAGACCCAGCTGGGAAGTGTTTTTTACAGTTGACGACTACATTATAAATATGAATGTTTTACGTTTTGAAGTTGCAGCTATGACAAAGTGGGTGGGGGGGGGGGGGCGGTGTAGAGATGGTGGAAGAGCTATAACTTGACAGGAGTCCAGGGAATGGGAGAAAAAAATCTCTTCATAACTGCCTCTGTAAGACCAATCCAGTTAATTCTGCTGTTACACTCCTGCCAATCTAGAAGGTGAGTGGTTTGATCCCATGAATTTTGTAGGAAGAAAATGCCACAAGCAGATAGATGGAGGGAGCTGCAGGGTTGGAAAGGGAACCAAACTACAGGGGAGTGAGTGGGAGGGAGGCAGTGAGGAGACAGTATGGCAGCAAGCAGGGTGGGGAACATATTACAATAATCAAATCAGGATATGGGCAGCACAGTGACAGTGGTTAGCACTGCTGCCACACAGCGCCAGGGACCCGGGGTCGATTCCTGACTTGGGTCACTGTCTGTGTGGAGTCTGTACATTCTCCCTATATCTGTGTGGGTTTCCTCCCACAGTCTGAAAGACGTGCTAGTTAGGTGCATTGATCATGCTAAATTCTGCCTCAGTGTACCCTAACAGACGCCGGAGTGTGGTGACTTGGGGATTTTCACAGTAACTTCATTGCAATGTTAATGTAAGCCTACTTGTGACTAATAAACTTTAACTTTATTTTTGGTGTTCACACTGCAATCCTTAACCATGGTGAAAAAAGTGCACATTTTATAGATGCTGTAACTGTTAAAATGTCTTTATATTTCTCAATGTTATGGATGGTCCTATTCTTTGATGCAGGAAGGTGACAAACACTGCGACTACATGTCCAGTGAATGCATCCCCTGCAGTTGTGATGGCAGCAAACACACCCTGCAATATAAGCGGGGCACAGAATTGGTCATGTTATAGAATAATGTAAGTGGGTGCATTTCATTGTAAGGAATTTATTGCAGGTTGATGAACAATACCACAAAGCATAACCGTTTATTACTATATAAATGCTCAAGTGGATATCTGTCTGTTTTTACTGTTCAGCTTACAGGATTTCTCGTGAGGGCAGCAAAACGAGTTCAGGTCAATGTTTACATTGAAAAAATAGATGGATTTAAGTAAGTAGATTTTGAATTATTATGCAATGCCAATGTTTGCTAATGAAGGTATACTGTTATTGCAAACATTGTTGGTATCATATTTATTCAGAACTGTAATGCTTTTATATTTTGACAAAAGTTGTAGTTTAAGTTGTAATGATTCAAAAGCCAATCGGTTGCTCTGTTTATTCCCATAGTTTTAAAGCCTCAAAATAAAGGGAAAGACCAGAATTTCATTAGATTTTATTATCACCTGAGTTTTGAAGATTTTCTCTTTAATTTGATCCAAAAGATTGGAAAACAGAATTTCATTTTGAGGCTGTTTTCTTCATAGACTTTAATTTTCTTACTGTTACTTATTCAGAGTTGGGTGGTCAGCCTAACCTGCTACTGTTTGCTGCCACTAAATGTATGATTTATGCACTCATCTCCATGGCTAAACTAGCTGGCAACCACCCACCGTGGCCCAAGCTCCTCTGCTTGTTCCATCCATCTTGGTACCCGCTATCCATTTCTGCTCACTGCTGTACCTTGACGAACATCTTTCCCTGATTGCCCCAGATTATCGTCCATTCTGGATCAATTTACAATTTTTTTATATTTAAAAATTATATAAATTTCTTTGTAACTTCAGAGGATTGAAATGGGGCATAACCATATTGAGGGTCTGGAAATCTCCCAAAAAGTGAAGCTGAAAAGTGAATTGAAAATTTAAAAATTGAGGTTGATAGATTTTTGTTAGGCAAGGTTATGAAGTAATCCCATGCTATGGTGCATAAATAGAGTTAAGATGCACATCAACCATGGTGAACTTACATGATAGAATGGTTTCCAAGGCCTGAGTGGCCAACTCCTGTTGCTATGTAGTGATGGGAATAGAGTTGGTCAATAGGGCCAAAGATGTGGTTGAAAGGAGTGATTTATTTTTAAATAAGAGGAGGTGTAGGAATTAAAAGGATGTGGAGGCGAGGAGAGGGAGGACAGTGTTGTAGGTAAAATAATACCTCGAAGACTGTTAGTGAGTCAAAATACGGTGGTTTTTATTCCAAAGCTTTGGGGAGAAACTGGCTCCATTTAAGGCTTACCAGACTTCTCATAGAACATGAACACAAGTGGACATTTATACATTGAGCTCCAGCAGCAATCATGATTCAAAGTTCTAATTCCTGCCAGACCTCCGGTTCTTCCTTCCTGGGTCATGATGCAGCCCCAGAGTTAATCAGGAATTACAGTCCTGTAGGTAGGACACAGGAAATCCCTTCTGCGGCATGCCTTCTTTGAAGTTGTGCGAATGTGGCTGTCCCAGCAGGACTCTGGGAAAGCCGGTATCGTGAGTTGCCATCAGCAACTGTTAAAAGCTGGTTTTCGTAAACTACCACCTGTGTAACGATTCCCACTAATACAAACAGGTAAGATTTGCAAAGTCTACAAAATAACAGTCACATTTAACTATCAGCTGTTATAAAAGTTTCACATACTTTAACATGAACAAATAACTTATTACTGCCAGGAACAGTATAAGCTTAAGGAGATCAGTCATGAGGAAGGGTTATGTTTCTGACATATTCTAGGTACAAAATCCATTAACCCTTTCCCTTCAGGTACAAAATGCATTCATCCTTTTCCCTACTTCAACAGTTTAGAGGCAATCCCATTGATAATGTAGAGGGTGGATGCTCAGGAGAGTGGAGGGCATGCACAAATTTAGAGTGTTGGAGAGCTTTATAGAAACCAGGAAGGATCAGACAGCAAGTTGTAGTTGTAATTGAGCAAAAGCATTTTGAATTTGATGCTGAAATGCTAGTGCAAGATGTGGTACACCACCAGAGGACAATGGCAGCAAGTATATGGGAACCCATCTCTTCCAACTACAAGGTTTATCACTGCCTCATCAACACTACTGTCATAACTTCTATTCCTCCTTTGGACCTTTTTTGTTCGGTTAGTTCCAAAATTTTCTTCTTTTCCCTCATTGCTATCTCCTCCATATCTCCCCTCCAGCCTTTAGTGAAGTTGTCTGTGAAGCCTGCTCCAAAAGCTCAAAAAACTCCCATCATTGCTTCCTTTCCACCCTCTGTTCAAAACAAAGATCAATGCAACTGCTTCTCCTATCCAAACTCACACTTATTCAAAACCTTTTTGAAAGATCTCCTAGCTTAGAGGGAAGTGAGTGTATTTACAATCCGGAGTTTTAATGAAAAGACCATACTTGTCAAAGCCTTGCTCTAAAACTGCAATCACTACTCAATCCAGATTCCTCCACCATTACTGTAACCTCCAGTGTTGTCTGCATCACCCTCCACATAGTGCACTGTCATTTTGCATTCTGTAACACCTTCCACAATTCCTTTTCTAACATTTGCTGTTATAATTATTGTGACTTGTGCAGCTCAATAGACCAATGGTTCTCAAGTTTCCACTCCATTTGGGGGAAATCTCTTTTTATTTTCTTTCACTTGATGGGTCAACTAAGATGAGGAATTTGAGCAACATTGGTCAATAATTTCTTAAAATGCTGCATCATATATATTTCTATATTTTAAAATGCCTTTGCTATGTTGGTTTACTGCAAGTGCATGCACATAGCATTTTAACTCTGATCTGTAAGTTACTTTCTTTGTCTTTTTTATCAAGCTTTGATGTTGAGGATTGTTTATTTTTGAATCTTGATGAGTGAGTACTTGGACTTTTGCCCAGATTATCAACAGGAAAAGAAACCAATGTTGGATAAATGCAGTTTTAAGGCCTGGGTGGGGGAGGCTTGAAGTTGGTCATCCCTAATTGATGTTAAGAGAGGAATTAATTCACCATGTTGTCTAAATATTAGACATTTGACCAGTTCATACTAAAACTCCTTTACTCAGGAGCTCTTAGAAAGGAACAAAGAACAAGAGTCGTTTCACGACTTAAGCCAATTTTATTAACAAATCCTTATACAAACTCTATGAAAACAATTCTCAATTGCCATAATAACTTTATGCTACCTTGTCCCTTGTCCCTAAATTATTCTCTTAATCTGGTTTCCAATGGGGGTACCATAAGCAGACATGGGTCAAGGGTGGAGGTGGAAGAGCACATTGTTAAAATGGCGGCGTGGGCTCGTTGGGCCGAAGGGCCTGTTTCCCATGCTGTATTATTCTTTGTACCTGTCTGAGATTTCTGATATTACCCATGTCAATGAACTTGACTGAGCTGTTGGGTCTGGACATCTCCCCTTTTCAAACTCAGCGTCTTTTTGTGAATATTGGTCTCATATAACCTCTTCTGTCATCACTATCTCTGCCGAGTCTTCTGTAGGTTGAATCTGCACCTGGATCGAGTCGCATCTTTGCTGGGGGTAGCCTCCAGGTATCTTTTTATCCCTCTTATCTCCGTTTTAGCCTCCCTGTTTCATCAGGGTGGCCATCCATGGAGCAGATTCAACCTGTAGAAAACATTGTTCGTTCTTTCCAAGTTGGACATGGAAGAGAAGCAGTATGCTGACAGTTAATGCAGTGATAGATCTGTGCTGACAGAGGTGATTGAAAACCGACTCTGATCATGCAGCAAGTCTATTAAACCTCCATTGAATATCTTGCATAGAATCCTACAGTGTAGAAGGAGGCCATTTGGCCCATTGGGTCTACACTGACCACAATCCCACCCAGGCCTTAGACCACATGCATTTACCCTAGCTAGTCCCTCTGATACTAGGGTCAGTTTAGCATGACCAGTCCACCTAACCTGCACATCTATGGACTATGGGAGGAAACTGGAGGACCCGGAGGAAATCCTTGCAGTCACAGGGAGAACTTGCAAACTCCACACAGTGACTCAAACTGCGAATCAAACCGGGTCCCTGGTGCTGAGAGGCAGCAGTGTTAATCACTACCACCATGCCACCCCCATTGTGCTATTGTGCTCCCTATGTCATAATTCAGAGCAATAGTACTTCAGGTAATTAGTATCTTCACACAACACACCACTTGCCTTCAATCTCCTAATAGCAGAACAATCAGATTCCTAGATTATAGCAATATCTTTCTGTAGGCTCAACAGTTGGCCTGTTGCACAGTGGCACATCAATACTTTTATTTGAAGCTGGTAGTCAGATCCAGCTGATTACCACTGTAAATATAACTAAAACATTGCACTCCAACAGGGACTTATGGATTTGGAAATTTGTTTAGCATTACTGTAAAAATGGAAATTCACACTTAACTGAACTAAGATGATAGCATGCAGATGCCAGAGGTAAACCTCACAGAAGTCCCCTTTGCCTTTGTTCATACAATGTCTCTGTATAGCTTTGTGCTGGCAAAACTGTTGCAAATTTTTCCACGGCTTTCAAAATTAGGTAAATTTTTTTTTATCCTGAGATGCATTCCTACTATGTGATTTTATTTTTCTTGAACAAGTTGATGGCACCTAATCATTTGTCACCTTCAGTAACAAAGGAGATTTGAAGGAATCAGTTGTCCATAATGGCCTGGCGTACCTAACAAAAATATTGAGTACGAAGTCCTGTTTGCTTCACTAAAAGAGAGAGCGCATAATGAAATAGTTTAAAGAAAAAAGCCACCTGTTTGAAAATGAAACATGACTTGCAAGCACATCATTATAATGGAATAAACTTTGCCTCTTCAAGATTTAGTCTGTTACTGATATCAGTCTGGAAGGTGCACATATTTACTCATTAGCTGATGGAGATTGTGGGCAGACAGTATAAAGATGCATACTACACAAAGCATAGTGCATGTATGATGTGGCTTTGTAAGTTTATAAGGCAGCATGGTGGCACAGTGGTTAGCACTGCTGCCTCAGTATCAGGGACTCAGCCTCAGGTCTGTGTGGAGTTTGCATGTTCTCCCTGTGTCTGCGTGTTTCCTCTGGGTGCTCTGATTTCCTCCCACAGTCCAAAGATGTGCAGGTTAGGTTGATTGGCCATGATAAATTGTCCCTTTAATATCAGGGGGCCTAGGGTAAATGTGTGGGGTTACAAGGATAGGGCCTGGGTGGGATTGTTGTCTGTGTTGGTTCGATGGCCAAATGGCCTCCTGCACTGTAAATTCTATGTAGATTCTAAGAAATGATTCTGAAGATATTTCTGCAGGTCTAAATAATTGCATTTTTGAGACCATGCAATTAGTTGAATTGTAGTCAACAGAGACAAAGAATACCTGCAACTCTTAGTCATCTTGAATTGAATGAAGCTAATGTAAAACATCGGACATGTTGGCAGATTTGTGTAACGCTGACCTGGTTCACTCTTGTGATACTTAAATGGGGTGGCACTTTAATGTCATTTCACACATTTAAATTTGAGCATGCAGTGAAGATTTTGGATATAACTAATCACAAGAATGATCCCAGGAATGAAAGGTTTGATGTATGAGGACCATTTGAGGACTGTGGGTCTGTTCTCGATGGAGTTTAGAAGGATGTGAGGTTCTCATCGAAACTTACAGAATACTAAAAGGCCTGGATAGAGTGGACATGGGGAAGATGTTTTCATTAGTAGGAGAGACTAGGGTCTGAGGACAGAGCCTCAGAGTAAAGGGATGACGCTTTAGAACCAAGATGAGAAGGAATTTCTTCTGCTGGAGAACGGTGAATCTATGGAATTCATTGCCACAGAAGGCTGTGGAGGCCAAGGTATTGAGTATATTTAAGGCAGAGATAGGTTCCTGATTGGTAAGGGAATGAAAGATTATGGGGGGGGAAAAACTGAGAGAATGGGGTTGAGAAACATATCAGCCATAATCGAATAGTGAAGCAGATTCAACCGGCTGAATAATCTAATTCTATTCCTATATCTTATGGTCTATTCAGCTTTAGTATTGAGATCCTCAGCAGTATGGGTTTTCAACGCCTCGTGTGCTGTGATGTTTCTGCATCATTTAAAGATCTGTGACAGTGCAAACAACTTATCAGGAGTTAAAATGTGTTTTCTTTAAACTTAACTGATGCTGATGCCCAAACAAATGTCTAAGTTTTTGTTTACGTGGCCAACCGTGGTATGCACTGTGAACACTTGGACTAATTTAAGTCTGCATTCCCCTTTCATGTGTATCCAAGTTACTGATGCCAACAGATCATGCTGTTCCAATATCAGCTTTATCTGTCAGTGAGGCATCGGTACTTGACAGCAAGCCTGTGCAAACATTCAGACACTTAACGTTGGGATATGACAAATGAGCAAATAGGAAATATAAACACAAGGGCTGTCACCAGGCTCTGGGGTGAGATATTGCCCAAAAGTAGGTTAGACAACATTGCTCCAAATGCACAAAATGTGCTAATAGTATCATTTTATAATCTTTTTAAAAATGTTCCACTTTTTGCATCTAATGTTGTTATAGTCAATGTTGAAATTGGTGGCTCACATGGGGGGATAAACTCACTTTTCAAATGTCAACCCTAAAGGCCTCTCGTTGCACATGTTTTTTTCACTTCCCCACACTCTGCAACCCTCAAATAAGTTTGTTCAACCTTTTTCCTGGGGGGGAGCCACATTTCAAACTTTATCTCACTCAAGGAACCAATGAGCAAATTTAGGAAAAATGTTTGGGGCATCATTACACATGAATTTGAAATTGAGTATGGAAAGAAACAACTTGCTGACAAAAAAGAAATAAATTAGAGTATTAGAATGTAATAGGACTATTAGTTTTTAATAGTATCACAAGTAGGTTTACGTTAACACTGCAATGAAGTTACTATGAAAATGCCTCAGTCGCCACACCCTGCTGCCTGCTCAGGCAAGTGAGGAAGAATTCAACAGTCAATGCAACTCACCAGCATGTCTTTCAGACTGTGGGAGGAAACCGGAGCACCTGGACGAAACCCACACAGACACAGGGAGAATGTGCAAACTTTGCAGAGTCAGGGCCCAAGCTGGGAATTGAATCCAGATCCCTGGCATTGTGAGGCAGCAGTGCTAACTACTGTGTCACTCCCAGTCTGAGTGCTCGCTCAATCACCCTCACCACTGAGAATGGATGAGAGTACATGCTGGTGTGGCTAAATGAGAAGCCTGAGTCTGGGAGTGAGCCAGACTTATGGACATGCTCTTTCCCCCTACCACACATGCCCTCTCTTTCTCTCTCTCTCCGCCCCCCCCCCCCCCCCCCCCATGTTGCATCTTTTTCATCTGCCATTGCACCTCCTCTTCTTCCCCACTCCCCTTTCTCTGTCTCTTTCTCCACCATGGCACTGTTCTGGATGCCTGGTCCCCTCTTTCTAGCATTGCTGCTCTCTGACCTGCTGCTGGTGAAAATACAAATTGAGGTCGAGGGCTCCTAAGACCCCAGCCCACCAGCTCCAAGTACCCTACCCAGGCAGGAGATGGCCACCAAAGGTCTGGGACTGTCAGGGTCACTCACCACCCCTGCACACACTGCTGCCCACCACCTTTAAGCACCCACCACAACCCCAACTTGCCAATTTTGTGCACCTTCCACAACCTTAACCCAAAAGTTCCAAGCAGTCACCAGCCCTCACACCTGCGCCCCCCCCCCCCCCCCCCCCGAAACTCCAAGTACCAAATCCAATTGAAATTGAGCTTGAAGTGCCAACTCAAGTGCAAATGTGAGGTTATCCACTTTGGTAGAAATAATAGTAGGCGGGATTATTATTTAAAGGGTGAAAAGCTGCAGCATGCTACAGTGCAGAGGAACCTGGGGGTCCTTGTGCATGAGTTGCAAAAACCCAGTCTGCAGGTGCAGCAGGTGATCAAGAAGGCAAATGGAATGTTGGCCTTTATAGTGAGGGGGATAGAATATAAAAGTAGGGAGGTCTTGCTGCAACTGTACAGGGTACTGGTGAGGCCGCAGCTGGAGTATTGTGTGCAGTTTTGGACCCTGTGTTTGCGAAAGGATATATTGGCCTTGGAGGGAGTGCAGAGAAGGTTCACCAGGCTGATACCAGAGATGAGGAGGTTAGCTTATGAGGAGAGATTAAATAGACTGGGCCTGTACTCGTTGGAGTTTAGAAGGCTGAGGGGGAGATCTTATAGAGACCTACAAGATAATGAAGGGGCTAGATAGGGTAGAGGTAGAGAGATTCTTCCTGCTTAGAAAGGATAGCAGAACTAGAGGGCACAGCCTCAAGACAAGGGAGGGGGGGGGTGCAGTTTAGAACGGAGTTGAGGAGGAACTTCTTCACTCAAAGGGTGGTGAAATCTCTGGAATTCTCTGCCCATTGAAGTGGTGGAGGCTACCTCACTGAATATATTTAAGTCACGGGTAGATAGATTTCTGATAGACAAGGGAATTAAGGGTTATGGGGAGAAAGCGGGAAAGTGAAACTGATTCACTTCAGATCAGCCATGATATTATTGAATGGCGGGGCAGGCTCGAAGGGCTAGATGGCCTAACTCTTGCTCCTATTTCTTATGTTATGTGCACTATGCCTGCCAGCCCCCAGTGCCATCCTTCAAGCACACTTGCTGCCTGTTGAATTTACCTGACACTCTGGACTCCCCATCCAGAAACCGAGATACTTGAACACATACCTGGCAACTGATGATGTGTCATTCATCCAATCCAGTCTTGCCCTTCATTGGTTGCCGATAGGCTGTTGCCTCATGGTTGGTTAGTGGAAACTAGACACCTTGCTGTTTGCACTGAATTTGAATGTAGACATCTCAAAGTAAGAACACACAGGTTTTAAATAAGACCATTATATATAGGAGCAGAATTAGACCATTCAGCCCATTGAGTCTGCTCTGCCATTTGATCATGGCTAATAAGTTTCTCAACCCTATTTTGCCACAGGAGATTAGCCTAGTAAATAGCACCTTTTACAATCTCTGGTCGTGCTTTATGACCAATTAATCACTTTTTGAAATGTAGTCACTAATGTAATGTAGGAAATATGACAACCAGTTTAGGTTCAGCAAACTCCCACAAACAACAATATGATAATGACCAGACAATCCTTTTGTTCTGTGATTACATAGAACATAGAACACTACAGCACAAACAGGCCCTTCGGCCCACAAGTTGCACTGATCATATCCACACCTACAAGGCCATTGAACCATAGAACTCCCAATCCCATTAAATCCCATGTACTCATCCAGAAGTCTTTTAAAAGACCCCAGCGAGTTCGTCTCTACGCCACCGATTGACATCTTCTGTACCTGCTCCCCAGCACCTTTAAACCTGTGTCCTCTCATAGTGACCATTTCAGCCCTGGGAAATAGCCTCCAAGAATCCACCCCATCTATATCTCTTGACGTTTTATAAACCTTCATCAGGTCACCTCTCAACCTTCGTCTCTCCAGGGAGAAGAGACCTAGCTCCCTCAACTTATCTTCATAAGGCATGCCTTCCAATCCAGGCAACATCCTTGTAAATCTCCTCTGCACCCTCTCAATAGCTTCCACATCCTCTTTGTAGTGAGGCGACCAGAACTGTGCACAGTACTCCAAGTGGGATCTGACAAGGGTCTTATAAAGTTGCAGCATTACCACACGACTTCTAAACTCAATCCCTCGATTAATGAAGGCCAGTACACCATATGCCTTCTTGACCACATCCTACACCTGCGAGGCCGATTTAAGAGTCCTATGGACCCGGACCCCAAGGTCCTTCTGCTCCTCAACACTGCTAAAACTCCTACCCTTGATATTGTACTTCTTCATCCCATTGGTCCTGCCAAAATGGGCCACTACACATTTATCCGCATTGAAGCCCATCTGCCACTTCTCTGCCCAGTCTTGCATCCTATCTGTGATGCTGCAACTTTTGACATCCCTCCAGACTATCCACAACGCCACCAACCTTCGCGTCATCAGCGAACTTACTAACCCATCCCTCCACTTCCTCATCCAGGTCATCTATGAAAATGACAAACAGCTAGGGTCCTAGAACAGATCCCTGGGGCACTCCACTGGGACTGACCTCCATGCAGAAAAAGGCCCATCCACAACCACTCTCTGCTTTCTGCAGGCAAGCCAGTTCTGGATCCAAAAGGCCAAAGCCCCTTGGATCCCATGCCCTCTCTCCTTCTCAAGAGGTCTTGCATGGGGGACCTTATCAAACGCCTTGCTGAAGTCCATGTAAACCACGTCCACCGCTCTTCCTTTGTCAATGTGTTCAGTCACATCTTCAAAGAACTCAACTAGGCTCGTAAGGCACGACCTGCCCTTGACAAAGCCGTGCTGACTATTTCTGATCATACTAAACTTCTCTAAATGCTCATAAATCCTGTCCCTCAGAATCCTCTCCATATTGTGGGGTAAATATTGGCCGGGACATCGGAGCTAACTCCACTCCTCTTTAAATAGTGCCATTGCATCTTTTAGATCCACCTGAGTGGGGAAGAGCAGGGCTATAGTTTAATGTAATGATGACACCAAGATTGGGGGAACGGCAAATTGTGTGGAGGGTGTGGAGAGTCTGCAGAAGGATCTAGATAGGCTGGGCGAATGGGCCAGGAAATGGCAAATGGAATTTAATGTTGGCAAGTGTGAGGTGGTCCACTTTGGTAGGAAGAATGGTAGGAAGGACTATTACTTACAGGGTGAAAAACTGCAGCAGGCGACAGTGCAGAGGGACCTCGGGGTCCTTGTGCATGAGTCGCAAAAACCCAGCTAGCATGTGGTCAGGAAGGCGAATGGGATGCTGGCCTTCATAGCGAGGGGGATTGAATATAAAAGTAGGGAGGTCTTGCTGCAGCTGTATAGGGCATTGGTGAGGCCGCAGCTGGAGTACTGTGTGCAGTTTTGGGCGCCGCACCTGCGCAAAGATATTTTGGCCTTGGAGGGAGTACAGAGGAGGTTCACTAGGCTGATTCTGGAGTTGAGGGGGTTGAGCTATGAGGAGAGGCTGAATAAACTGGGCTTGTACTCGTTAGAGTTTAGAAGAATGAGGGGAGATCTGATTGAGACGTATAAGATGATGAATGGGATGGATAGGATAGAGGTGGAGAGACTCTTCCCGCTGAAAAAAGACAGTAGGACTAGGGGGCACAGCCTCAAGATAAAAGGGGGGCGGTTTAGAACGGAGTTGAGGAGGAACTTCTTCACTCAAAGGGTGGTGAATCTCTGGAATTCTCTGCCCGTTGAAGTGGTGGAGGCTGAGCAGCGACAGATCAGCCATGATCTTATTGAATGGCGGGGCAGGCTCGAAGGGCTGGATGGCCTACTCCTGCTCCTATTTCTTATGTTCTTATGCCTCGCTAAATATTTTTAAGATGCGGGTTGATGGGTTTTTGATAAGAGAGGGGATTGAGGGTTATGGGGAGAAAGCGGGAAAGTGGAACTGAGCAGCGACAGATCAGCCATGATCTTATTGAATGGCGGGGCAGGCTCGAAGGGCTAGATGGCCTACTTCTGCTCCTATTTCTTATGTTCTTATGTCACATCTGAAAGGCAGTGCCTTCCAAAGGTGCAGCACACTCTTAGTACTGCACTGAAGTGTCACCTAGATATTTTTGCCCTCGAATTTTGAAATGAGACTTGAACCTGCAGCCTTTTCTCTAGAGGTAGAATGCTACCAGCTGAACCATGGCTGGCACCTGTAGTTCCTTAGGTACTGCCCCTTCCTTTCAAATGCCATCATTACCCTCTTCTCAAACAGCCCACTGGAACACTGGGTCCTTGCAAAGTACCACCCTATCTGCAAACTCCCTTCCCACTCAAGCTGTTGAACGTGCCATCACTTTCCAAATCTGTGGCTATTTTTCCTGCAATTGCATATTGGAATCTCTGCGCTCTATTCCACCCTGACACAGCACTGAAATTAGTCTCATTAAGGCAATGAATAATAATCGGAGAGGTGGTCAATTATCCCTCCTCATCCTCTTCTGAGTGTCAGTTGTTAGTTCTCTTGTCCCTGAGTTGGAAAAGTTGTGGTTCAAGGACATGAGCACAAAAATCTAGGCTGACACTCGTGTCGCACCTTGTACTCTTTAACTCACTATTGACATCATTTAGCTGTCTAGGCACTAAGTTCTGGAATTCCCTACCACAACCTTGCCATCTCTCTATCCTCTGTTCTTCCTTAAAGTTGCCTTTTTGACTACACTTCTATCACCCCAATCCTCTCTTAGCTTGATGTCAACTTTGTCAAATCGCACTTAGAATTATAGAGGTTTACAGTATGGAAACAGGCCTTTCAGCCCAACTTATCCATACCGCCCTTTTTTAAACCACTAAGCTAGTTCCAATTGCCTGTGTTTGGCCCATATCCCTCTATATTCATCTTGCCCATGTAACTGTAAATGCTTTTTAAAAGACAAAATTATACCCGTCTCGACTACTATCTCCAGCAGCTTGTTCCAGATGCTTGCCACCTTCTGGAAAAAAATTGCCCTTCTGGACACTTTTGTATCTGCCCCCGCCATTGTCCTCTCACCTACAGAGTGCTTTCTCACGTTAAACCATTGTCATTAACTAATGGATAGCTTTTATATTTATAGCCGTGGTTAAGTAAGTCATTGTGAGAAATGACTTTTAATCAATTTCACAGTACAGTGCAATGGCTGGCAGTTGATGAAACTGAAGTAAGTTTATAAAGTGCAATGTAATTGACAGATATTATTAAAAGGCGTCGTGGAAACATATCCTTCCCTGCATCATTGATTAAAACTCTCACTACCTCTTCAAATGTTTTTTCACATCCTGTTGAACAAGTTTTCAGAAGCTAATATGCAAAGCTTGGTCTGCCAACTAATCACATTAGCCAAACGTAAGCATTGCAATTTTTGTGGAAATAATGGAAGTAATCAAAATAGTGTTAGCATTTTCACTGTTGTCTTGAATTGAAGGCAATATCAAAAATGTGTCTACTTAATTGGATGGTCTTTTATATTTAAAGGTCAATGTGGGACAGCCTAGAACTATTTATTGTAGTGAATGATAGAGGCTTTCATCTTTTGTGGTTACATAGTTGTATCTTGTTGAAGAAGTTAAAATGTGCAAAACCAGCTAGCACAGGAGGACTAACCCATTGCTGGATAAGGGCTTGACCTGTCACCTTTCAACCAGCTGTTGTTAATTTAGGATTGAAATTATAGATCCACATAATTGGTCTGCAGTGAAATTTACAATATGCTGTGAACTAAATTTTTTAGTGCACTGTATTTTTTTTAAAAAATTAAATGGCATTTTAACCACTTCATAGAATTATAGAATCCCTATAGTTCAGGAAGAAGCCATTTGGTCCATCAAGTCTGAACTGACAACAATCCCACCCAGGCCCTATCCCTGTAACCCCACGTATTTACCCTGTTAGTCTCCCGACACTAAGGGGCAATTTAGCACAGCCAATTAACCCAACCCGTGCACCTTTTTAGAACCTGTGGGAGGAAACCGGCGCACTTTCTTTCAGGAGTCATGTCTGCCATTTTAATAATGAAACTTTCTACTTTATTTTTGCAGGCAGACAGGAAATGTTCAATCTCTTGTCTTTCCTGTGATGTATCTTAATGAGGTAAGACTATTCAAATGAAATCTAAATGTTCAGTTTGAAGTTGGAGATGTTATGTCTACCTAAACAATACATTGTCTTCCAGTGCTTGCCTTCATATCTCCACAATTACCTCTGACTGAGGGCTTCATTCACATTTTCGTGCTAAGTCAGGATGGGAGGAGGGCATGTGGTCTACAAGTTTTAATATTACAACATGCAGGATTCAACACCCATTCCAAGGACACACTGCTGTCTGAAACTGTTAATCAATCTTACAATAGGAATTAATGTTTTTTGGGCTCTTGAAAGATATGGACAGTTTTTTTTCTCGTGGTAAGAAAGCAAGGCAGCGCTATGGATGCGGGACTATTCCTAGATGCATACAAGGAATGAAGATGCTTATTATAATGCCTTGTGACTATAGCATTAACATGAGCTATGATAGTTATGAGTAGTTCAAGGCCATCAAAAATATGTCTACTTAATTGGATGGTCTTTTATATTTAAAGGTCAATGTGGGACAGCCTAGAACTATTTATTGTAGTGAATGATAGAGGCTTTCATCTTTTGTGGTTACATAGTTGTATCTTGTTGAAGGAGTTTCTTTTTGTTTTCACTTTGTTTCATGTTTTTTCTCTTGTTAGAGTGTTTTGATTGATAACACATCGGCTGCTAAGTTGAACACCATGCTCCTGCTGTCCGAAGTGATAACTGCAATTCCCTTCATGATAATGGGACTGGGGGTTCTCCTTGGATTGATTTTCATCATACTTGTGTGCACTAATCGCAATGTGGCTAATGAGGTGGGTGTTCACAATCTAACTGAAATGTGCTCTACTTTTGTTACGCTTTGGTAATATTACAACACTAGACTTATGGAAGCATAAATTTGAATGACTCATTCTAGTTTTAATTGTGCAGTATTGTTAACCCATCACAGAGCAGGCATGTTTCTGCTTCAGCCTGTGTGCCTGTGCTGTTACCTGACTTCAGATCCGGTTAAGTGCACACCCTACCAATCAGCAACATTTTCTGATTGCCTTTTGTCAATTTAAATACTTGGATACCAAGTGAGAACCTGGTTGGACATTGACTTTGTTGGTCCCTTATGAGAGTTAGCTCCATGTCCAGGTCTGCCTAAGAAATCTGGCTGTTGCCTGCTTAAGAACCACAGAGTCTCCAACTTCATGAAGAGTGGGTGAGAGTAGGAAGTATCATAAGAAAGGAAACTTGAGATTGGATAAACGTGTTTCACTTTGTGAGACTTACAACAAATAGGAATGTTGCAAACATTGAGGAGTTGCTAATCTTGTGGTTAAATAACTCCCACCCATCAACACAGGGAGGATGAAATGATCAAAATCTTTCATTGCCAAGCCAACATAAGCATTTTCAGATCTCTGATTTGCTTTACATTACTATTACGTTGTATACTTGATGTTTAGCACATTAACTAAAGATAAAGGGTGGACTGTTAATTTTTATTTCCTGAAACTTGGGCTTAAAAACTGGTATTAATTCTGCTACCAACTGTATTTACAATCATTTCTATAAATAACAATTGACCTTCAATCTCTACAATTGCAATGATAGAGAAATTAATTGTAACAGTTAAAAATGCTTTCATTTTGCATCATGGTGTTTCAACTTGCCAATGTGGAGTCAAACCACTTTTTCTTTTTATGCCATTTATGTCTTGATCCACATTTTTCTTTGCTCATGACTTTCGTATCATGTAATATTCAAACTGAGAGGGCCAGTGGGCAGCTGACTCCTGAATCTTATTTAGTGCTATTCTGAAATCAGAAATATATAATGTAAAGCAGCTCGAGGTAGCAATTCCACTTGGTTTACTTGACTCCAATTGAAAAGGTATATTGGTCTCTACTCAATGGCCATTCACAGTGGCATGATGTAGTCAAGCTCTGCAAACAAGTATTCCTGGCCTGAACAACTGCGCGACATTGCTGGGATGTTGCACATTGTAACTCTAACATAATTTCGCAAGTTATTAAAGCAAATGCGTATTTGGATTTAATAACCACAAATATTGACATTTCTTGCATCCAATATTGTTGGAAGTATAATGAAATTGGGGTGTTTGTTATGTGATTTCAATCCTCTACTGTTCTTGAATAGTCTTGTCCCTTTCCTCAAGTGTCCCATTCTAGAGAAATTTTCCAAAGCAAAATAGTCTTTTTTTTATATTTGACTTCCCAGTGTTAGCTGCCCCCATTTCTCATCCACAAGCCCAACTCGAGTGCTCCCTTATTGCTTAAAAAGTAGCCATTTGTGCAGCTGAGTGCCATAGCTTGGGTGTCATTGTATGGATGACGTTTTACAATGGCTTGAACGTGAAGACATGAAGCTGGTTGCAAATTGAGATCTGCTACGTTTCAGATTCTAGACACCCAAATCTTTCAGCATTTCTGCTCACCGAATTCCTCAGTCCCCAGTAAAGATCTGGTTTGATCATTTTGGGTTGCTCCTGTCCTCCTTCGATTTTAAATAACAAAGAAGCCATTTGCTGCATGCCATCATTGGAAGGAAGGAAGAGCCAAAAATAGCAGGACACTTTCAATGAGCTCTGTCTCTGTTTTATAATGCAGAAGCCAATTTTCCTGATTTCAAGTTCACTGCTTAGAGTCATTGTTGATGGTGGAGTGTAGTATTTTGTTGTAGCCCAATGAAAACTTCCACTTGAATTGCACCTTAAACAGACAGAACTTCATTGGCCAGTTGAAACCCCATGTTCTCCAGCAGCTAGATGGAAGTAAAAGTCGACAAACCAGATCCAATGTAAAAACCAGGCAAGGTGACCATGTGCCTATTTTCTATATACCCACTTGCATTAAGTGTGAAATAGTTATTTTGGCAGTTTATAGGTGTGACAAAAGATTCCAGTTTGTAACCTCATCTTGCCTGATATGGGCACTTCTTGCAGAGGGGCTCATTGGAAAAAGATTGTATTTCGCTTAAACTTGCCTCTGTCGAGTTGAAAGGAGCTGTATGACCTAGGATGATTTCGCTGGCAGCCAAAATTTCCAGACAGAAGCTTGAGCAAAAGAGAACTCTCTACTCCACCTTCATACATGTGACCCCATCAAACTTATCCTGCCAACCAAAGCTGTACAAATGGTGGCATTACAGGAATTTAGGATAGAATTTCACTTTGGCACAGCAGTATTATGACAAAATATATACTCAAAGTACCCAAAGTAATAAATTGTGTCCGTGTTCAGATTTAGGCAAGGTTAGTTATGTCACTGGACAAATAATCCAGAGACCTAAGTTAATATCCAGAGAGTGCAGGTTCAAATCCCAACATGCCAGTTTAACAATTTGAAAAATATTTGATGTTTTGAATAATTCAACTTCTTTCCCTCTATTTTATGGCCTAATTTGATCTTTGTCCAAGGTCCTAGTTTTAAATTTTGAGAACAGCAGCATGCAACCCAGGATACAAAGAGATGGCGGGAGAAACAGCAAATGCACTAGTGGTAATTTACCAAAATTCACTAGACTCTGGGGTGGTTCCTGCAGATTGGAAAACAGCAAATGTGACACCACTAGTTAAAAACAGGTAGACAAAAGATGGGTAACTATAGGCCAGTTAGCTTAATAGGGAAAATGCTTGAATCTTTCATCAAGGAAGAAATGACAAGACATCTGGATATAAATTGTCCCATTGGTAAAATGCAGCATGGGTTCATGAAGAGCAGGTCATGTTTGACTAATTTGGTGAAATTCTTTTGAGAACATTACGTGTGCAATGGACAATGGGGAACCTGTGGATGTGGCATATCTGGACTTCCAGAAGGCATTTGACAAGGTGCTGCACCAAAGACTGCTACATAAGATAAAGGTGCATGGTGTTATGGGTAATGTATGGAGGGAGGATTAGTTAACTGAAAGCAAAGAGTGGGGGTAAATGGGTGTTTTTCTGGTTGGCCATCAGTGAGTAGTGGTGTGCCTCGGAGATCAGTGTTGGGACCACAATTGTTTATGATTTACACAGATGATTTGGAGTTGGGGACCAAGTGTAGTGTGTCAAAAGTCACAGATGACACCAAGATGGGTGGCAGAGCAAGGTGTGCAGAGGACACTGAAAGCCTGCAAAGGAACATAGATAAGTCTAAGTGAGTGGGCAAGGGTCCAGCAGATGGAGTACAATGTTGGTAAATGCGAAGTCATCCATTTGGTAGGAATAACAGCAAAATGGACTATTTAAATGGTAAAAATTTGCAGCATACTGCTATGCAGAGGGACTTGGGTGTCCTTGTGCAGGAATCCCAAGGAATTGATTTGCAGGTGCAGCAGGTCATTAAGGCAGCAAATGGAATTTTGTCCTCATCGCTAGTGGGATGGAGTTTAAAAACAGCGAGGTGATGTTGCAGCTGTGTAAGGTGCTGGTGAGGCCATACCTGGAGTACTGTGTACAATTTTGGTCTCCTTGCTTGAGAAAGGACATACTGACACTGGACAGAGTGCGGAGGAGATTCAGTAGATTGATTCCGGAGGATAGACTGGGGTTGTACTCATTGGAATTCTGAAGAACGAGGGGAGATCTTATAGAAACATGTAAGATTATGAAGGGAATAGATAAGATAGAAGCAGGGAAGTTGTTTCCATTGGTGGGTGAAACTAGAACTACGGGACAGAGCCTCTAAATAAGGGGAAGCAGATTTGGGACTGAGTTGAGGAGGAACTTCTTCACACGAAGGGTTATGAATCTGCGGAATTCCCTGCCTAATGAAGCAGTTGAGACTACCTCATTGAATGTTTTTAAGGCAAGATAGATAAATCTTCGAACAGTAAAGGAACTAAGGGTTATGATGAGTGGGCGGCTAAGTGGAGCTGAGTCCACAAAAAGATCAGCCGTCATCTTACTGAATGGCAGAGCAGGCTCAAGGGGCCAAATGGCTTCCTTGTGCTCTTGGTTCTTGTGGACATGCGGCCTATATTAACTGCCTGTCTGCCTGGTTTCTGTTAGGTAATTCAGGTTAAAATGAGCATTTTAATATCAGGTGAAAGTATAAATTTCAAGTTTGTTATTATATTTAAAAGTTACATTAAAAGAAAATCCAGGCATAGCAGTTCCTAAAATTTGGTAGATTGCATTTTGGACCTTAATATGGTGTCTCACTTTTGGTTTAGTTTTATGCAGGATAGATTGATAATTAAAAATGCCATCAAAATTAGAAGCAGCAATAAAGACAAACTTGACTTGATTTTCTTCTTAATAGATTAGAGATGTTTTCACACGTTGAAAGCTGCAAAGCCCTAATCATTTTTATGCATAGCTATTAAACATAATTATAACTCACTTGAAAATTAGACTGAAATATGCAAAAACTGCCTTGACCAGTCTGGCTGTAGTGAGATGACCAACAAATCATCATCCATTTACATCAGCAAAGAAATGCAGTGCAAATGAGAAGAGATGACTTTATTGTAAAACAAATTGTCAGGAGTACCTTATGCAGTTTGGGTTATGGACCAATATTGGTGAAGTTGCATTGCAAGGAAGCAAAAATTGTATTGTGCATAATGTTTCTCAAATACCTCAAAGCATTTTGCATCCCTGAATTATTTTTGATCAGTGGCTCAATGTGACATGGCAGCCACTTGGTATACAGGAATGCCTCTTGCACATCAGTTAGATGAGTAATGAGCTGATCTGTTTTTGCTAGTAATGGTTGATGGAATCTTAGGAACTGGAATTGAGAAATTAACTTTAAAGTTAACATGGTAGAATAATAAATGCTGCTACTCGGGGCGATACGATGGCACAGTGGGTAGCACTGCTGCCTCACAGCTCCAGGGACCTGGTTCGCTTCCCAGCTTGGGTCACCGTATGGAGTTTGCACATTCTCCCCATGTCTGTGGTTTCCTCCCAGAGTCCAAAGATGTGCAGGTTAGGTGGATTGGCCATGCTAAATTGCCCCTTAATGTTAGGGGGACTAGCTAGAGTAATTGCATAGGGTTATGGAGATAGGACCTGGGTGGGATTGTGGTTGGTGCAGATTCGAGGAGCCAAATAGCCTCCTTCTGCAATGTAAGATTCTATGATTTAAATAAAAATGTTGGGCAGGCTGAATTGAACCTCCTTCAATACTGAACTTCCCATCAAAGCTGCTATGCTGCAATCTTTAAGGCCCTTCTGGGCATCCAGAACTGGAGAAATGGGTTTGTGGGGTCCGGACATGGGGAAAGTTGGGCTTGTTGGGCAAGATAAAGGTGGGTGCTAAATGGATATATATGTTAGTGACTGATAAATCTGAGATTTTGTTCCATTTGTTAGAGGTAAGGGTGAAGTTATGGAGAAGGGGGGTTTAAGAGCATGATTGGAGAAAGAAGTTATCTTTGCTTTCGCAGTAGATCTTGGAATAAGGAGTTCTGGCAAGGCCTGATGTAGTCTGACCAGATCAGCTGATAGGTGGAAAAATCAGTTGCATGCCTTGAACGTGAGGGAATAAAGATGAAGGTTTGTTTTTAATCAGCATCTATATTCAAATATGAAATGAAAGGTTTAGCTTCCTCAGGAGGTTATGTTGGAGCAATCTGTGATGCCACCTTTTTCTTGCTATATTCTTTGTTTTCATAATGAAACTTTTCTTTTTTTAAACAGGCATCAGAGGCAGAAAGGGCACCCCTGTTGAAACCATCTTGAAACTCTATGCCAGTGTTTCTGCAGCCCTGATTGAGAGCAACAATGCAAAGGATGCATGTTTGTTTTCTTCTTTTTCTAGAGTTGCACAGTTGGTTTCAAAGTCTCATTGAGCTCAATTTGTTCCCCAAAATGTCAAATTCTGTGTTACTGAAATCAATTTTTCAAGACTGAACTTGTAAAATCCTACCTTGAGGGAATATTACAAAGTACCAAATGGAGCATCTAAAAATTTTTAATGATGTGATAATTTTAAATGGAATTACTCACTGCAGTTCTGTAACATTGACTACTATGACTTCAGTTTGTAAAGACAGAGCAGTCTTTTGTAACTAAACCTTTGCTTATAATCCACATGAGTTCTGATTTAAGTATACTAAAGTAGGTGTTGTACACAACAGTCTTGTGTGGTTTCAAAGAAATATTTTTGTGTATATATTGGAGTGTATATAATTTAGCATATTTAACTTACAATAATGGCTATGGGCTTGGGTGATTTCCTCTGTTCTGAGACATCCAGTTTGTTCAAATGTGAAAGCATTTACTCTGACACATCCTTTTCTTTCTTCTGCACTTAATATATTATTCTTGCATTTACCATGTAGACTGAAACACTTGATTTTTTTAAAAAAATGTCTGCACCTTGTAATATTAGACAAAATTGCATTGGAGTCGAGCAGTGCCAAATGGTGTATGGATTTGGGTGGAAAAATAGTTTTGTTCAAATATTAGGATTCAGAGCAGGGGGAGGAGCGACATAATGGATGAACGTGGTCAAAATTACATTAGAGCATCTATGCCAAACAATATTTGCCTGCTATACATATGAATCTGGACTCATTTCAGATTTAAGTTAAAAGTAAAAAAGACATCTTGTTTTGCAAGCATTCCTTCCTTTGTTCCTGTGTTAGTATTCAAATGAATCCAGAGTTGGGATTTTAGACAAGTTAGTATTAAAAGTGACATTGGCATATTTTGCACAATCTTGATGGTTTTAGCAATGAATAATAGTGTTTCAAAACTTAGTGCACGAGCTGAATGGCTTTATGGATCCAAGATGTCTTATGCATCAAACCAACACTTTATGGCAGTTGTTAAAACTCTTGGTCCACTTTGGTTGGTTTACACCCAAGTTAACATCCATCCTTGAAGCTATGCCAGGAGCCATCCTGACCAATTGCATGTCAGTTAGTTTTCTGAAATTAGCTTTCTGGGTTCAGGCCAATGATGCGCTGCAAAACGCTATCCAAAATACCAACAGAATTCCAGGAAATCAACCACAAATGTATTAATTTGGAGTGCCATTACTTTCCTGTATGCCAGACATTTGAATATGTTAACAAATAATGCATTCTTGTATATTTTTATATGGATTAAAGTGTTTTAGATGCTTTTTTTAAACGTGCATTCCACACATTTTATGACCTGGCTGACCCATTTGGCACTGTAAAATGTCTAATTGCAATGTTATTTCCAAAATATTAATAAAATATGCAATTCAATTTGTCCATTTTAATCATTTATAAAATCTTTGTACAATTTTACAACACAGATCTATGTTGGTGGGTTGTAGTGAATCAGCATTTTCCACAGTATGCGCTAGAATCTCTCATTCTCAGTGGTCTGAGATGGTTTTATTAAGTCACCATTTTTTTTTTGAGATCGTAAGATGTTTCTTTGACCCTCAGTAAAGTGAAATAGTTTTGCAGCCAAGGATCACTTTCTGCAGGATAAGTGTGTAGTTTCCAGAGGTCCTTTTACCTCAAAATGCCAATGATGGACTTACATGCCCAATGCTGGTTCAGGCTGGAAACGTTTGGAATGAACAAAGTGCAGTCCTATTAAGATAAAGACATTAATATTCACAACTTGTATTGGTTGATATCATATTTGAATCTGTTCCATGCATTTCTTACGGCTACCCAGCAATTGATGGTCCTGTGCGTATCTTGCATTTAGAACCATAGAATCCTTGAAGTGCAGAAGGAGGCTGTTCAGCACATTGAGTCTGCATTGACTCTCCAAAAGCCCAACTTACCCCAGCCTATCCCATAACCTGGCATATTTTGCTATTGCTAATCCACCTAACCTGAATATCTTCTGACATTAAGGGGCAATTCAGCGTTACCAATCCACCCAATCTGCACATCCATGTTTTATTGGAGTATTTACTCATCTATAAATGTAGGAAGGAAAGTAATGGAAATGTGGTGTCCAACAGAATGTGAGGGGTGATGGTTTGATTCCCAGATTGGGTGACTGCAGATTCTGCACATTCTATATCTGCATGGGTTTCCTCTGGGTGCTTTGGTTTCCTCCCACAATTCGAAAGACGTGCTGGTTAGGTGAGGTGACCATGCTAAATTCGCCCTCTGTGTACCTGAACAAGCACAAGTGTGGCGACTAGGGGATTTTCACAGTAACTTCATTGCAGTGTTAATATAAGCCTACTTGTGACATTAACAACAAAATCGACCTCAGGCTGTTTATCTGCAGCACACCTGTCTAAATCAGATGTACAAACGTCTAGAGTTTTACAAATTCCAAGTTGCATTCAATACAACCATCCCCTTACCCAAGATGTATAACTGAAATGGAGTACTGCAATCTAAAGTGTCTTAGCCGAGCAAAAGTGCTGTTGCTTGCTTAATTGAATAAAGCTACTATGTAGTATGAGAGTGGACCTATGCAGGAACACTTTAGGGTGGCACAGGTGTTTAACACTGTTGCCTCAATGCTTTTGACCTGGGTGCAATTCCAGCCTTGGGTGACTGCAAACTCCACAATACATTCTCCCTGTGTCTGTGTGAGTTTCCTCCAGGTGCTCTGGTTTCCACCCATAGTTGAAAGATGTACAGATTAGCAGGACTGGCCATATTAATTTGTCCCTTAATGTCCCAAGATGTATATATTAGGGTGTTTAGTGGATTAAATGAAAGATTACGGGGGGATAGGGCTTGGGTAAGAAGCTCTGATGGCGAGTTGGTGCAGACTCTGAGCCAAATAGGCTCCTTCTGCAATGTAGAGATTTGATAACTTGAGCAAATTGATTCCTGTAACCCTTCAGCTCGTAAGAAAGTGAAGGATAGCTTTTGGTACTTGGTATTAAATCCTTAGATCTAAATCACTATAGTCTGTGACTATACGTGACATTTTGCTATTTTCCTTGCGACAAACAGTAACTGTTTAATCAACAAGAGTTTTCTCTACTCCAGAATCTGAAAAGAAGCAAATCTGCTGGACCTTCACAATTGATCTGTTATTACCTGGAAAGAAATTAGGCCTGTTAAACCATTGGGTCTTAACTGTTTTGACCTGCTTTGAGAAGAAAGAAATTGCTTGCATCATTTAGCATTTTCAGCCAATTTCCCCCATATTGCATCATAGGGAAGCCAAGAAAAAATCTTTTTCTGAACCTGCCTGATGTATTGAAATTAACTTATTAGCAAAATTGTTATTCAGTTTGCAATACATAATTTACAAAATGTAACTTTAGGATAGGTTAAAGTTGACGTTTCTCAGAGTCTTAGCAAAATTCTATTTAGACATGGGCGGCATGGTGGTACAGTGATTAGCACTGCTACCTAACAGTGCCAGGGACCTGGGTTTAATTCCTGGTTGGGGTCACTGGTCTGTGGGAAGTATGCACATTCCCCCTGTGTCTGCATGGGATTCCTCCTGGGTGCTCTGGTTTCCTCCCACAATCTGAAAGGCGTGCTAGTTAGGTGCATTGGCCATGCTAAATTCTCTGTGTACCCGACAGGTCGTGATGTGGAGATGCCGGCAGTGGACTGGGGTAAACACAGTGAGTCATCTGACAAACACCAGGTTTAAGTTGGTAATAAATCGGTTGGACTTAAACCTGGTGTTGTCAGACTTCTTACTGTGTTTACCCGACAGGTGCCAGTGTGTGGTGACTAGGGAATTTTCATAGTAACTTCATTGCAGTGTTAATGCAGGAGTACTTGTGACACGAAGAAATAAACTTTAAAACTTAAACTATTTGGATGCTTTGGAATAATACTTGAATACGCACGTATCCTGAGTTTCACAGTAATTGGTGATACATTCAGAGTTCATTCTGCAAGTCGCACCAATGGGTCTCTGAGTGACCCAGCGCCAAAATATCGATCTCTTAATCTGCTGAACTAACGGCCTCCGGTTAGTGAAAACTGGAGACAACTGGACCTAAAAGTAATTACAATAAACAGGTTTTAGTGCCAGTTTAACACAATTTCCCTCTTCAGGTAAACTTTCAGTTGTATTATTTTAGTTTTAAAAATCATTCCTGCAATCAGATTTGTCACTTTTTTTTTAGTCAAATGGTTACTTTAATTTTCAATGGTGTTGAGAAATATAATACAGAAACAGGAGTAGGCCATTCAGCCCATTGAGCCTGCTCTATCATTCAATACAATCATGGTTGATCGGACACTTCAATGTCTTTCACCCACTATCCATAGAACATAAGGAGCAGGAGAAGGCTATCTGGTCACTCAAGCCTGCTTCACCATTCAGTAAGATTGTGGCTGATCTTCTCATGGACTCAGCTCCACTTACCTGCCTGCTCACCATAACCCTTAATTCTTCTACTGTTCAAAACTTTATTTATCCTTGCCTTAAAAACATTCAATGAGGTAGCCTCAACTGCTTCACTGGGCAGGGAATTCCACAGATTCACAATCCTTTGTGTGAAGAAGTTCCTCCTCAACTCAGTCCTAAAACTGCTTCCCCTTATTTTGAGGCTAGGTCCCCTAGTTCTAGTTTCACCCGCCTGAGGAAACAACTTCCCTGTTTCTAGCTTATCTATTCCCTTCATAATATGTTTCTATAAAATCTCCCCTCGTTGTTCAGAATTCCAATGAGTATAGCCCTAGTTGACTCAGTCTGTCCTCATAAGCCAACCCTCTCAACTCCAGAATCAACCTAATGAATCTCCTCTGCAGCCCCTCCAGTGCCATAATATCCTTTCTCAAGTAAGGAGACCAAAATAGTACACAGTACTCCAGGTGTGACCTCACCAACACCTTATGCAGTTACAATATAACCTTGCTGTTTTTAAACTCCATCCTTCTTTCAATGAAGGACAAAATTCTATTTGCCACCTTAATTACCTACTGCAAACTGTAAACCAATTCATGCACAAGGATACCCAGGTCCCACTGCACAGTAGCATGCTGCAATTTTTTACTATTTAAATAATAGTCCACTTTGCTGTTATTCTTACCAAAATGGATGACCTCACATTTATCTACATTGTACTCCATCTGCCAGACCCTCACCCACTCACTTAGACTATCTATGTTCCTTTGGAGACTTTCAGCGTCCTCTGCCCACCTTGCTCTGCCACCCATTTTAGTGTCATCTGTGAATTTTGACACATTACACTTGGTCCCAATTCCAAATCATCTATGTAAATCGTAAACGAGTGCAGTCCCAACACTGATCTCTGAGGCACACCACTAGTGATTGCCAACCAGAAAAACACCCATGTACCTCCAATCTTTGTTAATTAACCAATCCTCTATTTATGCTAATACGTTACCCCTAACACTGCACCTTTATCTTATGTAGCAGTCTTTGGTGCGACACCTTGTCAAATGCCTTCTGGAAATCCAGATACACCACAACCATAACCTGTTGTCCACTGCACATATAACGTTCTCAAAGAATTTCACCAAATTAGTCAAACATGACCCTCCATGAATCCATGCTGCATCTTACCATTGGGACAATTTATATCCAGATGTCTCACTATTCTTTTTTTGATGATAGATTCAAGCATTTTCCCTACTACAGAAGTTGAGCTAACTGGCCTATAGTTACCCACCTTTTGTCTACCTCTTTTTTTTAAACAGTGGCGTCACATTTGCTGTTTTCCAGTCTGCGAGAACCACCCCAGAGTCCAGCGAAGTTTGGTAAATTACCACTAGTGCATTTGCTATTTCTCCTGCCATCTGTTTTAGTACCCTGGGATGCATAACCCTTTGTTATCGTTAATCGGAAATCTATCAATCTCTACCTTAAACATGCTGAATGACTGAGCTTCCACAGCCCTCTGGGGTAGCGAATTCCAAAGATTCACATGCTTCCGTGTAAAGAAATTCCTCTTCATTTTGGTCCTAAGTGACAAGGACAAGTTGGACTGAAGGGCCTATTTCCATGCTGTAAACCTCTATGACTCTATAATGGTATCCCATTATTTTGAAATTGTGCCTGCTGATTCTAGCCTCTCCAACCACCGGAAACATCTGAATCTACCTTGTCTATTCTCTTAAGTATTTTGTAAGTTTCAATTAGATCATTTTTCATTCTTAAACTCTAGAGAATACAGACCCAGTTTGTCCAATCTCTCTTCACAAGACAGTCCTGCCATTCCCAGAACAAGTCCGGTGAATCTTTGTTGCACTCCCTCGATGGAACTAATATCCTTTGAGGTAAGGGGACCAAAACTGCGCGTACTATTCCCGGTGTGGTGTAACCAAGCTCGTCTCCAATTGAAGCAAGCCCTCACCATTCCTGTACTCAAATGCTGTTGTGATAAATATTAATATTCCATTAGCCTTTCTAATAGCTTGCTATACCTGCATGTTAGCCTTCAGTGATGGCTAAGGTATTGAATAACTTTTTTGTTTCTGTCTTCACGGAGGAGGACGTGAATAATTTGCCGGGTGTTAGCGATGGAAAGGTGGTAGGACTGGAGGGTCTTAATGACATTACTGTTACTAGAGAGGCGGTGCTCGACAGACTGGAGGGGCTGATTGTGGACAAGTCCCCAGGACCGGATGGAATGCATCCGAGGGTTCTGAAAGAAATGGCGGAGGTGATAGTGGATGCCTTGGTGGTTATTTTCCAGACGTCGCTAGATTCCGGGGAAGTGCCGGATGATTGGAAAACGGCTAATGTTACGCTGTTGTTTAAGAAGGGTGCCAGGCAAAAGGCGGGGAATTATAGGCCGGTTAGTTTAACGTCTGTGGTAGGTAAAATGTTAGAATTTGTCATTAAGGAGGAAATTGCGAGGCATCTTGAAGGGAGTTGCTTGATAGAGCAGACGCAGCACGGTTTCATTAAAGGGAAGTCGTGTCTGACAAATTTACTGGAGTTCTATGAGGATGTGTCTAGGGCGGTGGATAGAGGAGAGCCGGTGGATGTGGTCTTTCTAGATTTTCAGAAGGCGTTTGACAAAGTGCCTCACAAGAGGTTATTGCAGAAGGTCGAGGGACATGGAGTTGGGGATAGGGTGTTAGCGTGGATAGAGGATTGGTTGTCAAATAGGAGGCAGAGAGTGGGGGTCAACGGGTGCTATTCGGATTGGTGGATGGTGACTAGTGGAGTGCCCCAGGGGTCGGTGCTGGGGCCTCAGCTTTTTACCATTTATATAGATGATCTGGAGGAGGGAACCGAGTGTAGGGTGTCGAAATTTGCTGATGACATCAAGATTGGGGGAACGGCAAATTGTGCGGAGGGTGTGGAGAGTCTGCAGAAGGATCTAGATAGGCTGGGCGAATGGGCCAGGAAATGGCAAATGGAATTTAATGTTGGCAAGTGTGAGGTGGTCCACTTTGGTAGGAAGAATGGTAGGAAGGACTATTACTTACGTGGCGAAAAACTGCAGCAGGCGACGGTGCAGAGGGACCTCGGGGTCCTTGTGCATGAGTCGCAAAAACCCAGATTGCAGGTGCAGCAGGTGGTCAGGAAGGCAAATGGGATGATGGCCTTCATAGCAAGGAGGATTGAATATAAAAGTAGGGAGGTCTTGCTGCGGCTGTATAGGGCATTGGTGAGGCCGCAGCTGGAGTACTGTGTGCAGTTTTGGGCGCCGCACCTGCACAAAGATATTTTGGCCTTGGAGGGAGTGCAGAGGAGGTTTACTAGGCTGATACCGGAGTTGAGGGGGTTGAGCTATGAGGAGAGGCTGAATAAACTGGGCTTGTACTCGTTAGAGTTTAGAAGAATGAGGGGAGATCTGATTGAGACGTATAAGATGATGAATGGGATGGATAGGATAGAGGTGGAGAGACTCTTCCCGCTCAAAAAAGACAGTAGGACTAGGGGGCACAGCCTCAAGATAAAAGGGGGGCGGTTTAGAATGGAGTTGAGGAGGAACTTCTTCACTCAAAGGGTGGTGAATCTCTGGAATTCTCTGCCCGTTGAAATGGTGGAGGCTGCCTCGCTAAATATTTTTAAGACGCAGGTTGATGGGTTTTTGATGAGAGAGGGGATTAAGGGTTATGGGGAGAGGGCGGGAAAGTGGAACTGAGCCACGACAGATCAGCCATGATCTTATTGAATGGCGGGGCAGGCTCGAAGGGCTAGATGGCCTACTCCTGCTCCTATTTCTTATGTTTCTTATGGAAGGATACCTTTCATACATCTGTATTTTCTACTGTCTTACCATTTAAGAAATACTCTGCACATCGGTTACTGGAAACTAGCCAACAGATTATGGCCCTTTATCAGATTTTGCAATCCTGGTTGGCAAATGTTTTAATTTTATGATCAATGCTCTGGCATTTTATCCCTCAACCTTTCCACCTTTTTGACCTTGCCTTAAAGTCTACCTCTTCCATCAAGCTTTGGGTTCTGTTCAATTTCCTCATGTCTATTTTTGTCGCATTTCCCTTCTGTTTTTATACATTAGAAGTCCTATCCCATAGCCCTACATATTTATCCTGCTCATCACCCAAATCTATACATTTTGGGACTCTAAGGGGCAATTTAGCATAGCCAATCCAATTAACCTGCACGTCTTTGGACTGTGGGATGGAACTGGAGTTCACACAGTGACATAGGGAGAACATGCAAACTCCACACAGTCACTCAAGGCCAGAATTGAACCCAGGTCCTTGATGCTGAGGGAGCTGTGGTGGCCGCTGTGCCGCCATGTCATCCAGCCCAACCAGCTGCTGTGACATTTATCCATGTCTTTGCCATCTTCTCACCCAACTATTTTGATGTGTTCATATCCTTTAAACCAGCTTATCCAAAATTTGGTCTGTATAGTATCCTATACCAAGTCACACTTAATCATCACTTCTTAACTTACAGTTCCTTCCTTACCCCATTAACTAAAAAGCTAACAGCTCTCCATGTGTAGAATTCCTAACTTCAAAATGGGAGAGCAGACATAATATTTTTAAAAAGCAAAATACCGTAGAAGCAGGATATATGAAATAAAAATTGTGGAACTACTCAAGCAGGCTGATAGCATCTGTGGGGAGAGAAAGCATTAACGTTTCAGACCTTACCAGACCTATTGTGGAATTAACAGCATTTTCTGCTTTTATCACATCGTCCTTGAAACCATACAAGCACCGACAAACTACTGCTTCAATAAAAGTTGACCCACGGTACAAACAGAGCAGTTTCATGAAATAAAAAATAAATCGGATGCCAAATTTATATTTCAACACATGCCCCTCCTGTCCACTAAAGTGAACATTTCAAGATGCAACCAAAGCAGGGATTTAAAGTGCACTTGTTTACTTTTAACACTTATAATGAAGACAGCTATAAAGATGCTACTGAACAACTATAAAGATCCTACCTCCCCCCATTAAAAATTTTTATCATGGCTTTCAAATCGCCATGGATTTTTCCCTTCCTATGTCCCTGCAATGCTCCACCCCACAGTAGCATTGTGATTAGCATTGCTGTCTCAAAGTGCCAGGGTCTAGGGTTCGATCCCCAGCTTGGGTCACTGTCTGTTTGGAGTTTGCATGTTGTTCCTGTGTCTGCTTTGGTTTCCTCTCACAGTCTAAAGATGTGTGGGTTAGGTGGATAGGGCATGCTTAGTGTCAGATTAGAAGGGTAAATACATGGGGTTCTGGGGATAGGGCCTGGGTGAAATCGATGTGGGTGCAGGCTTGATGAGTCAAATGGCCTTCTCTCTGCACTGTAGGGATTCTATGATTCTTTCATTTAAATGTCTCTGGATAGAGTTTCACTTTGCGTGCAATCGGGAAAGTATGTCCTACGTGCTTGAAACTGAAGGTTTCCCCTCAAATTCTGCTGTTAAAGCGGCATTGTATTCTTTGGACTTCACTTAAATGCAAAACGTGTTTGGTATCGAGAAGATTAGATGGAGAGTGGCTTCCTGAGCGTATCTTACTAATGCAAAACATTCTAAGTTACTTGTATTTTTGCGATCTGTATATATGGGACTTTGCAAGAATGTGAATGAATTCTTAACACCTTAAAAACATCAATTTGCACCATTTTTAGCGGGCCAGCAACACTCAACTGCAAGCAGAACTTGCTGGGACCCATGTGGAATTTTCAAATCAGACCAAATGTAACCTCGATGAGCCACATCTCGTTTTCCTGCTATGTACTGTGCATTGTATTCATTAGGTATTTCTAAATTGTTATAAGGTGGGAAACCAAAAGGGAGAAAATTTGGGAATGAAAGCTAGCAGTAAACCTTGTCTGATCTGATCTTGGCACACCTTAACGTGGAACTCCAGTATTCTTGGGATTTGACCATTTTGAGCTGGATTCCCCTTCTAGCTGGGCGACAATTAAAATGAATCATTTTGCCATAAAACCTTCAATTCTTCATGGTATTAATGTTTAATGAACAAGTTCCTTACCGTAATGCTGCAGACTAATAAAAGTATCCCTGTGATCGCAAGCGCCTGGTTCAGCTGAGCTCTCATGGTGCCAGCCCGTCAGCTCTAGGTTCTCAGGTCTGTGCACGTGTGCATGGGCAATTTTCAACTATTTATTGGCGACACTGGGCTGTGTCACCTGATCAGTGTGAAGGCAGGTTGGTGGTCAGTGAACAGGAGAGCAGACCGTCTGGGAAAGTTCTGCATGTAGTTATTTATTATTTATTATTCACGAGAGTCGAGCATGAACGAACCGAGCAGCATCTGCGGTATCACAGGATTGATTCCAGCCATAACTGCGTGATCTGTTTGTGGACAGAGATTCCATAACATCTTTACAAACTGCGGTAACATTACACGGGGAACTATAGTTTATAAATCTGGATTTCAGCCCGTAGGGGATCTGCAATCGACTTTAAACAAATATTTTCACATTTATATACACTTTTCAGTGAGCTTAAGAGAAGGAAACAATGTGAATAAATGGATTTGTTTATCTGTGAAGGAAATGATTTTTCATTTAATCAGATTCAAACAAATCTGAAAATATTTGTTTGAAGCCGATTGCAGATCCCCTACGGGCTAAAATCCAGATTTCATTCGTTTAGTTTCCTGTTTATAGGGAAAGCCCCATTGTCGTAAGAAAATCAATGGGGATAATGCTGCTTTCATTCATTCATCCCTGTTCCAAACCAGTGCCTGTACATTCTTTTTCACTGTAAAAGAAAAAACCCGGCATTTTTCCACAGTGCTTTTCACCACCTCCAACTGTCTCATGACAACAACTGTGGAGAGAGAATACGGTCTTTGGAGTCAGACTGACCCTCAACCAAACTCCAATCAGGCTCTATTCTCTCTACACAGATGCTGTCAGACCTCCTGAGATTTTCCAGTTTTTTTCTATTTTTGTTTCCCAGGAGTGGATTGGGATGTTTGACCTCTTCCGGAATGCTTTGAGGACATCCCTAAAGTTTTTCTACTGCCTTCCTCGGAGTCGCCAGTCACAGCTGAGTTCTGAGTAGATATTAACAAAATACTGAGAGGCAAGGGAGGAAATTGCTGAGCCTTAAGAGAAATCTTTGTATCCTCACTGGCTACAGGGGAGGTACAGACAGTAAGAAATCTCGCAACACGAGTTTAAAGTCCAACAGGTTCATTTGACAGCACAAGCCATTCGCTTTCCCAGCGCTGCCCTTCATCAGGTGAGGGAGAGGTCCCAGAGGATTGGAGAATAGCCAATGTTGTTCCTCTGTTGAAGAAGAGTAGCAAGAATAATCCAGGTAATTACAGGCTGGTGAGCCTTATGTCAGTGGTAGGGAAATTATTGGAGAGGATTCTTCAAAACAGGATTTACTCCCACTTGGAAATAAGTGGATGTATTAGCGAGAGGCACATGATTGTGTGAAGATGAGGTCATGTTTCTAACTTGATTGAGTTTTTTGAGGAAGTGATGAAGATGATTGATGAGGATAGGACAGTGGACTTCAGTAAGGCCTTTGATAAGGTCCCTCATGGTAGACGGGTGCAGAAGGTGACGTTGCATGGGATCAGAAGTGAGCTAGCAAGGTGGATACAGAACTGGCTCAGTCAAAGAAGACAAAGGGTAGCAGTAGAAGGGTATGTCTCTGAATCGAGGGTTGTGACAAGTGGCGTTCCTCAGGGATCAGTGCTGGGACCTTTGCTGTTTGTAATACGTATAGATGATTTGGAGGAAAATGTAACTGGCTTGATTATTAAGTTTGCTGATGACATTTGCGGATAACGATGAGGAGCATCAGAGGATACAGCAGGATATAGAATGGTTGGAGGCTTGGGCAGAGAGATGGCAGATGGAGTTTAATCCAGACAAATATGAGGTAATGCATTTTGGAAGGTCTAATAAAGATAGGAAATATGTAATAAATGGCACAACCCTTAAGAGTATTGATAGGCAGAGGAATCTAGGTGTACAGGTACACAGGTCACTGAAAATGTCAGCGCAGATAGAGAAGATATAGAGCATGCTTGCCTTCATTGGCTGGGGCGTTGAGTTTAAAAATTGGCCAGTCACGTTGCAGCTTTATAGATCTTTAGTTAGGGCGCACTTAGAATATAGTGTCACCACACTACCAGAAGAATGTGGAAGCTTTGGAAAGGGTACAGGAAAGATTTACCAGGATGTTGCCTGGTATGGAGGGCATTAGCTATGCGGAGAGATTGGAGAAACTTGTTTGTTCTCACTGGAATGAGGGAGGTTGAGGGGTGACCTGATAGAAGTCTACAAGATTATGAGGGGATGGACAGAGTGGATAGTCAGAAGCTTGTTCCCAGGATGGAAGAGACAATTACTAGAGGGCATAGGTTTAAGGTGCGAGGGGCAAGGTTTAAAGGAGATGTACGAGGCAAGTTTTTTACACAGAGGGTGGTAGGTGCCTGGAACCCACTGCCGTGAGAGGTAATGGAAGCAGATACGATAATGAGTTTTAAGGGGCATTTGGGCAAATACATGAATAAGATGGGAATAGACGGATATGGTACCCAGAAGGGTAGCAGCTTTTAGTTCAGTCAGGCAGCATGGTTAGTGTGGGCTTGCAGGACCGAAGGGCCTGTTCCTGTGCTGTAATTTTCTTTGTTTTTTGTCGAGCAATTGCTTCAGAAATCTGATGTCAGGCAAATAGCCTACATGTCTGACCAGTGGAGTTGGTTTGAGTAATTAAGACCTCAATGCTGGACAAGGTGGCACAGCAGAGGATGTTGTTGTTGGACCACTTTTCTTGTCATTGGATTTGGAGGATCTTGTGAAGATGCTGCTGGTGATGCTTCTCCAATGCCTTGAAGTGCCTGTTGTAAGTATCCAAGCCTCCTCAGCATATAGAAGTCAGATCACCTCTGTCCAGTAAACTATGATCTTTTTCTCAGGTTTGATATCCCAGTCCTCAACTTCTCCCTTCCTCATTCAGCCACCGGCTGAGCTGGCACACTGGAAATAATGGTAACTTTCATCAGCTACATCTGTTTTTGTTGAAATAAGGCTCCCAGGATGTGGAAAATTATCTACATTTTCCAGGGTCTTTTCTGTTGTTTAGTAGCCTTTTGGAGAAGGAGTGAACAGTGATCTGGAGCTCGGTTTCTGAGTGAACGAACACAAACATCACCTAAACACTGGAGCACAATGATTGGAATGGTTTTGGATTTAGATTGAAGGTGACTCTGGTTGAACAGTTCCCTGCCTGTTCTGTGAATTATCTCCATCCTATGGGTAACTTGCTGTAATCAATATTACAATGAAGACGATGGCATTAGTGTGATGACACAGACTTATTTCATCCCGGCCTTCACTCAGCTTTCTCCTTGATTCCCTCTGGCGCCTTGATGTTACACTCGATTGAAAATGGGTGGCACAGGGGTTAGCACTGCTGCCTCACAGTGCCAGGGACCTGGGTTCGATTCCTAGCTTGGGTCACTGTCTATGCGAAGTCTGTACGTTCTCCCCATGTCTGTATGGATTTCCTCCGGGTGGTCCGGTTTCCTCCCAAAGTCTGAAAGACCTGTTGGTTAGGTGCATTGGCCAGGCTAAATTCTCCCTCAGTGTACCCGAACAGGCACTGGAGTGAGGTGACTCGATCATTTTCACAGTAACTTCATTGCAGTGTTAATGTAAGCCTACTTGTGACACTAATAAATAAACTTAAGTCTTGATGTTAAGGGCAGTCACTCTCACTTCATCTCTGGAGTTCAGCCGTTTCATCTTTTGTTTGGATTAAGGTTGTAATGAAGTCTGGAGATGCGTGACCCTGGAGGAACTTAAACTGAGCATTGGTGAGCAGGTTATTGGTGAGTAAGTGCTGCTTGATAGCACTGTTGACAATACCTCCCATTAATTTTGCTGATGATTGAGAGTAGACTGAGGTGGTGGTTAAGTGGTCAAATTGGATTTGTCCTGCTTTATGTGAGCAGGGCATATCTAGGCAATTTTATACTTTGTTTGGTAGATACCAGTGTTGCAGCTGTACTAGAACAGCTTGGCTCAAGGCTTGGCTTGTTCTGCAGCATAAGTCAGTACTACTGTCCAGGATGTTGTTAGGGCAATCAGTCCAATATCCGTGGTGGAACAACTACTGGAGACCATTGTCAAGAACAAGATTAATTCTTACTTGGATAAATATTGGTGAATAAGAATCAATCTGCTTGCATGTGCTAGGACTGGAGGGTCTCAATGACATTACTGTTACTAGAGAGGCAGTGCTCGACAGACTGGAGGGACTGATTGTGGACAAGTCCCCAGGACTGGATGGAATGCATCCGAGGGTTCTGAAAGAAATGGCGGAGGTGATAGTGGATGCCTTGGTGATTATTTTCCAGACGTCGCTGGATTCCGAGGAAGTGCCGGAAGATTGGAAAGCGGCTAATGTTACACCGTTGTTTAAGAAGGGTGCCAGGCAAAAGGCAGGGAATTATAGGCCGGTTAGTTTAACGTCTGTTGTAGGTAAAATGTTAGAGTCCGTCATCAAGGAGGAAATAGCGAGGCATCTTGAGGGGAATTGCTTGATAGAGCAGACGCAGCACGGTTTCGTTAAGGGGAAGTCGTGTCTGACAAATTTATTGGAGTTCTATGAGGATGTGTCTAGAGTGGTGGATAGAGGAGAGCCGGTGGATGTGGTCTTTCTTGATTTTCAGAAGGCGTTTGACAAGGTACCTCACAAGAGGTTATTGCAGAAGGTAAGGGGACATGGAGTTGGGGGTAGGGTGTTAGCATGGATAGAGGATTGGTTGTCAAATAGGAAGCAGAGAGTGGGGGTTAATGGGTGCTATTCGGATTGGCGGATGGTGACTAGTGGAGTGCCCCAGGGGTCGGTGCTGGGGCCTCAGCTATTTACCATTTATATAGATGATCTGGAGGAGGGAGCCGAGTGTATGGTGTCGAAATTTGCTGATGACACCAAGATTGGTGGAACGGCAAATTGCGCGGAGGGTGTGGAGAGTCTGCAGAAGGATCTAGATAGGCTGGGCGAATGGGCCAGGAAATGGCAAATGGAATTTAATGTTGGCAAGTGTGAGGTGGTCCACTTTGGTAGGAAGAATGGTAGGAAGGACTATTACTTATGTGGCGAAAAACTGCAGCAGGCGACGGTGCAGAGGGACCTCGGGGTCCTTGTGCATGAGTCGCAAAAACCCAGCCTGCAGGTGCAGCAGGTGGTCAGGAAGGCGAATGGGATGCTGGCCTTCATAGCAAGGGGGATTGAATATAAAAGTAGGGAGGTCTTGCTGCGGCTGTATAGGGCATTGGTGAGGCCGCAGCTGGAGTACTGTGTGCAGTTTTGGGCGCCGCATCTGCGCAAGGATATTTTGGCCCTGGAGGGAGTGCAGAGGAGGTTTACTAGGCTGATACCGGAGTTGAGGGGGTTGAGCTATAAGGAGAGGCTGAATAAACTAGGCTTGTACTCGTTAGAGTTTAGAAGAATGAGGGGAGATCTCATTGAGATATATAAGATGATGAATGGGATGGATAGGATAGAGGTGGAGAGACTCTTCCCACTCAGAAAGGACAGTAGGACTAGGGGGCACAGCCTCAAGATAAAGGGGGGGCGGTTTAGAACGGAGTTGAGGAGGAACTTCTTCACTCAAAGGGTGATGAATCTCTGGAATTCTCTGCCCGTTGAGGTGGTGGAGGCTGCCTCGCTAAATATTTTTAAGACGCGGGTTGATGGGTTTTTGATAAGCGAGGGGATTAAGGGTTATGGGGAGAGGGTGGGAATGTGGAACTGAGCCACGACAGATCAGCCATGATCTTATTGAATGGCGGGGCAGGCTCGAAGGGCTAGATGGCCTACTCCTGCTCCTATTTCTTATGTTCTTATTTGTTAAAAATAGCTGATAAGGCTGATTGAGTCATTTGGTGAAGTAGCAATAGATTTTATATACAACTTTCAAGAAGCATTTGATAAAGTGCCAGGTAGCAGTTAAAGGCGCAATGGTAACTTAGGTACAAAATTGGTCAAATAGGTCTTGCATCCATAGTTTTCTGATTTAAAGGCTAAAGTATTACCATAAAGCCAAATGAACAATTCAAATAAACTTGTACTTGAAGATTTGTGATTTGGGAGGAACATTGTAGAGGCAACAAGAGTCTCAGCTACCAGAAGGAGAACCGATGAAAGCCCTGTGTCACCTCTTTTTGAGAAGGTATGCTGCATTTTATGCCACTCAGGCACTTACCAGTCAAACAGGAATCAAGAAGGTTGGGGCAGGAGTATAGCACACACAACAGCTGCTGACTACCAGCAGCTGCTTTGTACTTAGCAGTGCCATAACGGGGGCAGTGGCTGCTGCCAGTGTTATTCCACACGATGCATCAGATCAAGAAGAGGCATAGGTGAGTGCAGGTTGTCGGGGGGAGGGTTGGTAGCAAGAGAGGAGGGCAGGGAGGAGGGCAGGGAGGGGGTGTTGGCAGCAAGGGAGGAGGGCAGGGAGGGGGTTTGGCAGCAGGGGAGGCAGGCAGAGGGGTTGACAGCAAGGAGAAAGGGTAGGGGATGGGGTGGGTTGGCAGCAAGGGGTAGGGGAGGGTTGGTTGGCAGCAAAGGAGAGAAGCTGGGGAGAACTTTCACACCACACTCACCCCCCTTCCCAGTGCATGGAGTGCCTTTGAACACGAGAGCCCCCTGAATCTGCTAGCAAACCCTAACAGGATTAGTTAACTGTATTCCTGCTGAATGAGCCCCTGACCACTGCTGAGCTAATATCTATGATGGCAGTATGAGGCCCTTCAGTGGGGGTTAATAGCCATCAATGGGCCTTCCTGCCATGGACATAATTGGGGTGGACCACCCTCCTGTGATTAAATGTGTCCCTGCCACCAAACATGTCTTAGGGAGAGGACACCAGATATGGCCCTAAAACGAAAAAGGATACAGAGTTTTAATTTTACCCGCCACTCTTTTTGACAATTCTAATAATATTGAATAGAACATCTGATCATTTTAAATGTACGCTTCCCTTAAAAATCACATTCAAACAAAAAATGTGTTATGGATGTTGAGCAAGGCTGGTACTGGCGACAACTTTGAGCAATTCTAAAAGGATGTCCAGTCGTCAAACTGCATTCTTAAAACAACATGAATTTAACAGATTCAAATTATTTAGTGCTCTGTCATAATTTCAGTATTATGCGAATAAGTGCATTGGCTGTCCTTTTTTCCAAGAGACAGTGTGTGTTGAATATCATAAAATCCCACATTGATCTGAAATAATGAGTTTTCGAGTAAGTACAACCACTAATTCCAAGAATCGGAAGCAGCAAGTCTGACATATTTTACAGCTTTAAAATAGTTGCTCGTCCTGTCGAACTCAAGTGTTTAATCGCATTTCCCGTGAAGTGGTCTTTCCTCTGGATGTGATATATATAAACGTCTCATGCCCTGCTTCTTTGTGACAGCATTTCCCACTCCTACGTGTGAGTAACATTGCAGACACAAGGAAGAGGTGACTATGTGAATGACAGGCTTTCGCTGGCTGTAATTCCCGCTCCGCTGTAGAACCTGGTCAGATGCAATGAGCGCACAATGCTGGTGAGCTGGCTAAAACCTCCGGGTGCAAGGAGACGGGCGGAACGTTCTCATGCTGCTGCTTTCACTCCACCCGGAGCAGAATGTAGTGACGGAGCGGCGCGCTGAAATATGGCGTTCAGTCTGGGCGGTGGGAGCTCAGGTGAGTCCAAGGGCAGGAGGGGGACGCCAAGAGGAAATAAATAAATTAGTTAAGGGATTGCAAATGTAATATTAACCTCCGGCCGGCTGTCCTGACTGCCGGAGCGGTGGGATTTGGAATGTGGCCCGGAACGGGGTGGACAGTGGGCCCCTCAGGGGGCTGCAGTGTAACCAGGGAGGCGCAAACAAACTGCACATGGCCAGCATGGAAAGGCAGCGCCTCGGCAGTATCCCCCACCCCGGAGCACAATCTTCAGTCCCAGCCTCTCCACTAGGGCGTAAAGGGGTGCAGAGCAATTTCACCAGATTGAGGGTGGAATTATGAGGACAGGCTGAATAAATGTGGGTTGTGTCCTTTGGAGTTTAGAATATGGAAGGCCGATCTAATCAAAATGATTCAATAAAATAGTTTCATCTGGTGCGTATGCTGGGGGTTGAGATGGATCTAGAACAAGAGGGCCAAAATCTTGACGTTAGTGGTAGGCCATTTAGGAATTAAAATAGGTAATGTTTTTTGCACAGTTGTCATGGTGGAATTTGAATTCCAGCCGAATAGGCTTCCGAGTTACACATTCAGTAACTAACAGCTGTGCTATTTTTCCCACTAAACTACCATGGGATCAAGGCTCAAGAAACTCTAGCGGTTATGCAAGGTAGCTCAATATTGCAGAGTATACAAAGTGCATGGATGCAATTATAAAAATTAGAAATGTAAACAGAGGGCATGAAAATATTGAAAGGAAAGCCTAAAGTTGCTTTTTACAAATAAATACGGGAGAACGAAGATAAAACAGTAGGACTAGGGGGCACAGCCTCAAGATAAAAGGGGGGCGGTTTAGAACGGAGTTGAGGAGGAACTTCTTCACTCAAAGGGTGGTGAATCTCTGGAATTCTCTGCCCGTTGAAGTGGTGGAGGCTGCCTCGCTAAATATTTTTAAGACGCGGGTTGATGGGTTTTTTGATAGGAGAGGGGATTAAAGGTTATGGGGAGAGGGCGGGAAAGTGGAACTGAGCAGCGACAGATCAGCCATGATCTTGTTGAATGGCGGGGCAGGCTCGAAGGGCTGGATGGCCTACTCCTGCTCCTATTTCTTATGTTCTTATAAAGAAAGAATAGGGCCTATTATATACCAAAAATGTAAGCTGTGTGAGGCTGAAGACACATACATTGTTCTTAATGAATAATGTTTTATTTTGTTTTGATTTTTGATGTATGTATAACAGACAGTGAAAAGTAATGTAATCACTAAAGCAGAGATTGATACAGACATTTGGGGAGAAAGGTAGTGTGCGAAGAAATAATAAAGTGCTTAGCATCTTTGAAAATAGATAAATTACTTTGGTTAAGATGCATTTAGGCCACTAAGCTAAAGAGGTAGTGAAGCTTGGAACATAAATTTTCAAATCCCTTCTGGCTATTGGCATGGAGCTGAAAAACTGGGACACTAACATTGTGATTTGTTTGTAAAAGGAGGAATGACTGAATAATTGCAGACCTAACTTTGGGAAGATGGAGAGGAGAAATTATTGGAAAAATTGAGACAGTATGCCCCTTTTGCAAGGACGGTTGGCATGGATTTATTAAGAAGGTTGTGTCATAACAAGGAGAGTTGATGAGGGTAATACATTTTAATGTCTATATGGATTTCACCAAGGCCTTGGACAATGTTCCACATAGCAGACTAGCCAGAAAAGTAAAAGTCCAGGGACTTGAACAATAAGTATTGAGTTGGATACAAAATTGATTCAAGAAGCAAAGGTTCATGGTTGATGGATGTTTTGTTAATTGGAAGATAATTTTTCAGTGGGGTTTTGCAGGCCTCAGTATACTGGGTCCGTTATTCTTTGTGGTATATCCTACTGTTTGGAGAAAACCACCCAAAATACTATAGAACCAAGGGATGAGTAAGAATGAAGAACTGAAAGAAATTAGCATTAGTAAAAATGTAATTTCATAGAAATTAATGAGACTGAAAGTTGATACATCTGTTGGACCTGATGATCTACATAAGAACATAAGAAATAGGAGCAGGAGTAGGCCATCTAGCCCTTCGAGCCTGCCCCGCCATTCAATAAGATCATGGCTGATCTGTTGTGGCTCAGTTCCACTTTCCCGCCCTCTCCCCATAACCCTTAATCCCCTCTCTTATCAAGAACCCATCAACCCGCTTCTTAAAAATATTTAGCGAGGCAGCCTCCACCACTTCAACGGGCAGAGAATTCCAGAGATTCACCACCCTTTGAGTGAAGAAGTTCCTCCTCAACTCCGTTCTAAACCGCCTCCCCTTTATCTTGAGGCTGTGCCCCCTAGTCCTACTGTCTTTTTTGAGCGGGAAGAGTCTCTCCACCTCTATCCTATCCATCCCATTCATCATCTTATACGTCTCAATGAGATCTCCCCTCATTCTTCTGAACTCTAACGAGTACAAGCCTAGTTTATTCAGCCTCTCCTCATAGCTCAATCCCCTCAACTCCGGCATCAGCCTAGTAAACCTCCTCTGCACTCCCTCCAGGGCCAAAATATCCTTGCGCAGGTGCGGCGCCCAAAACTGCACACAGTACTCCAGCTGCGGCCTCACCAACGCCCTATACAGCTGCAGCAAGACCTCCCTACTTTTATATTCAATCCCCCTCGCTATGAAGGCCAGCATCCCATTCGCCTTCCTGACCACCTGCTGCACCTGCAAGCTGGGTTTTTGCGACTCATGCACAAGGACCCCGAGGTCCCTCTGCACCGTCGCCTGCTGCAGTTTTTCGCCCCGTAAGTAATAGTCCTTCCTACCATTCTTCCTACCAAAGTGGACCACCTCACACTTGCCAACATTAAATTCCATTTGCCATTTCCTGGCCCATTCGCCCAGCCTATCTAGATCCTTCTGCAGACTCTCCACACCCTCCGCACAATTTGCCTTTCCCCCAATCTTGGTGTCATCAGCAAATTTCGACACCCTGCACTCGGTTCCCTCCTCCAGATCATCTATATAAATGGTAAATAGCTGAGGCCCCAGCACCGACCCCTGGGGCACCCCACTAGTCACCAACCGCATCCCAGAGTGTTGAAAGAGTTGGCTGTAGAATTAATGAATGCATAGGTGATCATCTTCCAAAATTCTGTGGAATCCAGAATGGTTCCTAAAGTTTGAGGTACAAATGTCACCCTACTATTTAAGGAATGAGGGACAGAGAAAACAAGTATTACAGACTTGTTCATCTGATATTAGTAGGAAAAATGCTAGAATCTACTATAAAGGATGTGATAACTGAATACACAGAAAATGCTAGGATTGGGCAGAGTCAACATGGATTTTTGAAAGAGAAATTGTTTGACAAGTCTTCTGAGTATTTGGGAATGTTATGAGCAGAGTAGGTAAGGGGGAAAGCCAGTGAATGTGATGTGTTTGGATTTTCAGAATGCTTTGCTAAGATCCCACACAAGAGTTAATAAAGTTAGAGTACAGTGGATTGGGAGCAATATGCCAGCATGGATTGAGAATTGGCGATGGACTGAAAACATAAGAAGAATAAACTGGCCATCTCAGGTTGGCAGGCTGTGACTATTTAGTCACTGCAAGGGTCTGTGCTTGGGGCCCAGCTATTCACAACATGTATTAATGATGTTGATATGGGAACCAAATGTAATACTGCCAAGTTTGCCAATGACACAAAACTAGGTAGGAATGTAAGTGAGGAGGATGCAAAGAGGCTTCAAGGGAAGTTAGGCAGGCTAAATGAGAGGGCAAGAACATGGCAGATGGAAGATAATGTTGAAAAATATGAACTTATTCACGTGGGTAAGAAAAGCAGAACTGCAAAATATTCCTTAAATGGCAAGAGATTGTGTTGATGACCAAAGGGACTTGGGTCTCCTTGTTCATGAATCACTTAAAGCTGCAGGAGCAGCAAACATGGGCGGCACAGTGGTTAGCACTGCTGCCTCACAGCGCCAGGGACCCGGGATCAATTCCAACCTCAGCTCATTGTAATGTGTGGAGTTTGCACCTTCTCCCTGTGTCTGCGTGGGTTCCTCCAGATGCTCCAGTTTCTTCTCACAGTCCAAAGATGTGCGGGTTAGGTTAATTGACCGTGCTAAATTGATTTTAGTGTCAGGGGATTAGCAGGGTAAATATGTGGGGTTACAGGAATAGGGCCTGCGTGGGATTGTGGTCGGTGCAGATTCCACGGGCCGAATAGCCACCTTCTGCTCTGTAGGAATTCTATGAACAATTAGGGAGGAAAACGGTATATTCGTCTTTATTGCAAGAACATTTGAGAACAGGAGTGAAAATATCTTTTTGTAATTGTTTAGAGCCTTGGTGAGACGATACCTGCAGTTTTGATATCCTTGCCTAAAGAAGGATATACTTATCACAGAGGGAGAGTAACAAAAGTTTATGAGACTAATCCCTGGGAAAGCAGGATTGTCCTGTGAGGAGAATTTGAGGACATTGGGCCTGTATTCTCAAGAGTTTGAAAGTATGCGAGGTAATCTAATTTAAACGTTCTTATAGGGCTCGACAGGGTAGATGCAGGAAGGATAGTTTCCCTGGCTGGGGGGGATCTAGAACTTGGTACACAATCTCAGAATAAGAGAGAGGACATTGAGGACTAAGATGAGGAGGAATTTCTTTACTCAGGATATAAATCTGTGGAATTCTGTACCCCAGAGGGCTGTGGAGGCTTAGTCATTGATTTGATTTATTATTTTGATTTGTTTTATTATTAGTATACAGTGAAAAGTATTGTTTCTTGTGTGCTACACAGACAAAGCTTACCGTACATAGAGAAGGAAAAGAAAGGATGCAGAATATTTCCACGAGAGATCAATAGATTCCTTGACATTAAAGACATCAAAGGAAATGGGGATAGTGCAGGAAAATGTTTTTTTTTTAGCAGTACAAAAGTATTTTCTGTTCATTCCTGATGTGAATCTAAATTGTGTTCAGTGAGCATTAATAAAAATGAAAACAAAACTCAGCTCCAGGATTTTACAGCCCATTAGGTGTGAAACTTGAAAAAGATATGGTTTACTTCCTTCTCCTCACAGAAAAAAGGTTCAGCTAAAAGTCCTTGGCCTGTAACCTCCTGAGCTTCGGGAAGTCTTAACAAGGGGGGCAACCCAAAGATGTGCTAAGGAACCCCCTTCACCTAGAGGTTCCCAGTTAAGAATTGCAGAGCAGTTACCCATGAAGTTTAAAATTTGGTTGGACAATTGCCCTGCAATTGAAACCATATGAAAGTATGATTTAAATTGCAAACTTTGGATGGATCAGACTACCCTACATTAACAAGACAAGTTAGAAGGATCAAAACCATTTCTAACTTCTGGGTAACGCTAATACTAATACCCCATGTAACACTCCCCTACCTCCACTGATCATCTGACCACTCCACATCAACCATTGCCACACTTCCGAATACCCAGCTCCTCTTCAGAGCATCACCCACAACTGAAACTGCTAACTACCCATCGTACAGCTGCCCTCCTACTGCCCTCCCAATCCTCACCCACACAATCCCCTCCACCGCCCCATCTCCAGTGCTACCTACCTACTTTACAACCCTACCCTCTTTCTCGTTTGAAAGTGGCTGGACCTTTAAACATATTTGCTTTCTGGTGATTAATGCTGTCAAAAAAGGGGTATGGGCTCTTTACCTCTGAATGTGTAGCCCTCAACAGAAGGCCTCCAGAGCACCATGTCCTACATTGTTCTCACTTGGCCTGAGTTAGAAGGTTGGGCAAGAGAATCACCTGGATTTTGACATAGATATCTTGGAGCTGAGTGGCAGTCTGACTCTACCACTTTGGGAGTAGATGTTTGCGCCATTTGTTTGCATTGTACTTAATTTTAGGTCACATGGGTCAGAGTAATATCTTATATCACTATTCTGTTCTTGATGAGTGAATATTTTATCTAGCATAAATATTCCTAAGTGTGATTCAGCATCAATGCAGATCCTGCTCCCATGGTCACATCCTGCTCCCTCTCCTCACACACAATTTAAAAACCTGTACCATGTTTTCTTAGTGATAAATCTGTTCTTTTTAGGAACCACTGGATTTTCTTTTGGTTCTTTTTGTGCCAAAACCACAGCACAGCCCAGTTTTGGTTTCGGAACCACCACCACAACAGCTTCCTCAGGATTTGGAGGTAATGCCAATGTTTTTACTACAGGTCTGCCTTTTCAAGGGTTGGGTGGGTACAGAGAATATTGTTTGTCAGAACTTTCCACCTGCTATCGGAAAACTTTCCTATTTGGTCAAATTGATGCCTTACTTTTCTTTTAGCTCAATTGTTGGCATTATATATTTGACAGACTATGTGCATTTGAAGTGCTTTTTTTATTGTGACAGCTTTTCCATTTTTTGGGGTTATTGGATTGTTTCAGACTGAAGTCTTCATAATTTGAGACATTTCTTAGTGTGCTTTTGGTTTTTTTCCATTTTGTTGTTGGCACTGATTCATTAAACATTGACCTGGCAAAGCCTCCGCTATGTTGTTTGGATAGTGAGGAACTGGAACTGTCACTATCTGCACTCCTGTTTAAATATTAAACCATTATAGTGCAATGAGTTCTATTAATGTTGGCATCTTTTCTGTTTCCCTGTAAAACTCTGATGAAAGTTTTTGTTTAGACAGTGAAACTGCAAACATGGTGGAATTTACCAAGCCGATGTGGCAGATGAGACACTCAGTGATCTCATTATGTGTGTGGGAGAGATGGATGATGCGTGACCTAATAATTTCAAGTCACTTTGGGTTCAGTAACTCCTTCCTGCGAGGATAAGTGTGAAAAGAATTCTGAAAGTCCAGGGAAACATCAAAACTAGACAACAAAGATAATAAGAGCTATAAAAGGAGAGGAGGATTTGTTACTTGATTGGTAATCCAGAGGCCTAGGCTAATGCTCTGGGGTACAGGTTCAAATCCAGCTATGGCAGCTGGTGAAACTATTGGATTGCTGTAAAAATCCATCTAGTTTACTGATGTCCTTTAGGGACGAAAATCTGCCATCCTTAACTGGTCTGTCCTATGTGGCTCCAGACCCACACAATGTGCTTGACTCTTAACTACTCTTTGAATTGGCCTCAGAAGACACTCCAGTTGTTCTGCAGAAAAGTAAAAGGATTAAAACTGGCTGGACAACCTGGCATCGACCTCAGCATCGGGAACAACAATGAAAAACCTAGCCCTGTTGACCATGCCCAGTCGTTCTCTCCAGTATCTGGCGACATAGCTAAATTGGGAGAACTGTCTCACTAGTTAAGCTGCAGCCTGATATAGTCATACTTACTGAACCATACCTTGCATACAATGTTCCAGTCACCATCCCTGGATATGTCCTGTCCCACCAAGGCTTGTACCCAGGTTGCAAAGTGGTATACAGTTGGGAGGAAGTTGCCTTGGGAGTCCTTGACATTGACTCCAGATTCCATGAGGTCTAGTTGTATCACGCCCTGCCATAGCTGACTAATTAGTACTCTGCCACATTGAACATTCATCTGAAGGAAGCACTGAGGGTAGCAAGGGCACAGGATATATTCTGAGTGAGTGTCTTGGTAACTCCACTGCTGATGGAGTTAGCTGAATCCTGAAGGATGTAACTGCCAGCCTGGGCCTTCAAGTGGTGAGGGAACCACCAAGAAAGGCAGATCCAGCAGTTTAAAACTGTGCATCGATGAGGCGCTATGGGCCATCAGCAGCAATCAATTTATATTCAACCTGCATTTGTAACCTTATGGCTTGGCATATCCTTCACTCTACCATTGCATCAAGCTGGGGAATCAAACCTGGTTTGATTAAGAGTGAGGAGAGCATGCCAGGAGCAGCATCTAGCATACCTAAAATTGAGATGCCAATCTGGTGAAGCTGCAATATAAAACTACATACATGCCAAACAAATGGAAGCAGCATTCAGAAGACAGAGTTAAGAGATCCCACATACGATGATCAAATCTATGCAATCCCTCCACATCCAGTCATGAATGGAAGTGGGCAATTCATAAACCTCCCTATCCTTAATGATTGCAGAGGGCAGCTCATTGGTGCAGAAGATGAGGCTGAAGTATTTGTAACCATTTTCAGCCAGGAGGGAAGGGTGGATGATCTATATCTGCTTCCCCTTGAGGTATGGAGCATAACAGGTCGCAGTCTTCAGCCAATCCAATTCACATCCATATCAAGAAACAGCTGAAGAAGTATATCAAGAAATAGCAAAGGCTATGGCTCTGACAACATCCTGGCAGTAGTACTGACAACTTATGTACCAGATCTTGCCACAATCCTAGCCAAGGTGTTCCAGCGTAGCCCGAATACCAATCTATCTGACAATGTGAAAAATTGCCCAGGAATGTCCTATCTAATGAAAGCAGGATTACTGTCTATTAGTCCACTCTCAATCATCAACAAAGTGATGGAAGATCATGAACAAATCCACAGATTCTTGCCTTGTTCCAGATATCCCATTTCCCTCACAGTGATGTTGTCAACTCAAATTTTCAGCTATGCAAAAACAAAAAAATTTTTCTTGCAACATTTGATTTTGACAGTTGTAGCTGTTAGAAGATATTAAGATACTTTAACATCTGACATATTGTTTTGGAAAAGTCATAATTTAGTCCCTTTCATTAAAAAAAAATTGTTTATGATTAAATTATTCTCAATTTCTGCAGAATGGTAGCTGGACTCTGAAGTTCTAAATAGTTTCCAAATTTTGGAGGTTAGTGAGTTTAGAGAATTAGTGTTTAACTTTGAAATAAGCAAATCTTCTGACCTTGAACTTGGGCAGATTCTCAAAATGGACAAGCAAACTTTTAGTGCCAGGCTGATTTAATTGATTTTTTTTGATGAAATCACAGTTTGTTATAACTAAATTGATGTAGGGGCTTGGATTCTGTGTTCAGCAACAAGCTAGCTCTTTAAGTTAATCAAGCTTTCAGCCGCCCATAGATTTCTGTATTGGCTTTTGCATGGCAGCCACAATGATTAAAAATCCATCTAGTGTACTGTCCTATCAAGGGGGCCTGGGACCTACATGAACAAAGCAAGTGACAGTGTGTTTCTTCAGCTAATGGGACTACCTGTCCCAGCAAGTGTAAGTTAGAATGTTTAATTCAACGCAAGATTACATACAGAAAGGAGAAGAACAATGCGATTAAGAAAATCTTGCATTACTGCAAAATCATGTTCATGGGTGCACCAATGTATTGGTTATTGCATTGGACAACCCAGACCTCAGGTGTTCAAGACCCACCATGGCAAGTTGTGAAGTTGAGTTCCATCAATCTGTGCCTTCGCATCAGAAAATATGCCCATAAAATTGCCAGATTTTTATGAAAAAGCCATGTAACTGGTTCAACAGAAAACATCCAATTTCTCTATACTGTAGCCAGAAGAGCGGAGTAATAAGCATGCCAATGCACATGACACATTCTAAAAGGCCAACTGTTTACTGAAGGTATATTAAATTATTTGTAGCCCAATTTTAAACTAAAGCTACCCATTTAATTAAATTTAATATTTCTTTGATATTTTTATGCTAAAAGAAGAAAGACTTGCACTATATTGCATGGGGCAGCAATGGTTAGCTCTGCTGCCTCACGGCGCCTGGGACCTGGGTCTGATTCCGGCCTTGGGTCACTGTTTGTGTGGAGTTTGTGCATTCTCCCCATGTCTATCTGAATTTCAGCCGGGTGCTCAGGTTCCCTTTCCAAAGATGTGCAAGTTAGGTGGAGTGGCCATGGTAATTGCGTAGGGTCACAGGGATAGGGTGAGGGCTTAGTGCCTGGGCAAGATACTCTTCTGGAGATTTGAGATAAATTTGATGGCCTTTTTCTGCACTATGGGGACTTCACAGCTAATGAAGTACTTTTATACTATCGGAAATGTGCCAGTTGATCTGCACAGCCACCTCCCACAAACAGCAATGAGACTATGACCAGACCACCTATTTTTAGGTATCATTTTGAGAGGTAAATATTGCCCAGGGCGTTGGGGAGAATACCACTGCTGTTCTTCAGATGTCATTTATGCACCCAAAATTTCTAAACTGTTACTTGCCATGCATTGCTAAGTCAGGATGTAAATATTCTCCTGCTGAAATGTCTCGAACCCTGGACTACATATCCTTTATTTATTAGTTATGTTAACACTGCAATGAAATTATTGTGAAATTCTCCTAGTCACCACAGTCCGACGCCTGTTCGTATCAATGAACCTAACCAGTACGTCTTTCAGAATGTGGGAGGAAACTGGAGCACCTGGACAAAACCCATGCAGACACAGGGAGAATGTGCAAACTCCACACAGGCAGTGACCCAAGCCAGGAATCAAACCCTGGTCCTAGGCACTGTGAAGCAGCAGTGTTACTACTGTGCTACCATGCTGCCTCACCCCTTTAACGTTGTCTGCTGTACAGCGTTTACACATTGGAAAGAAACCTGCATCTTTTCCATCATCCTTTGTACTTGAAGAAAGCAATGGCTTGTGGGATGTTCCTTTTTGCTCAAAGAATTTTTTTTAAAGAGGAAAATATTGACTTTTAGAATTCTGATTTTTTTTTTCTTACCAGCATCAAGGCTGTTGAGTTTGCTCTCCATCCTTTCTGGATTGTTCCTGTCACGTCACCAATAGAGGAAAGTGACAGGGTGGTGTGGGGTTACTGGAAATGTTTGCTCCAGCAAACCATGTTACAGGCTGGAAAATCTGAATTCAAAGGCAATAGGGGTACTCTTCCAGGATAACTTGGGATTTAAAGCTTAAGTTTATTTATTGGTGTCATTTATACCACAGTGAAGTTCCTATGAAAATCCCCTGTGTCTGTTCGGGCACACTGAGGGAGAATTTAGCATGGCCAATGCACCTAACCAGCGCATCTTTTGGATTGTGGAGGAAACAAGCACCCAGAAGAAACCCATGCAGACACAGGGAGAACTTGTAGACTCCACACACAGTGTCCCAAGCCAAGAATCAAACCCAGGTCCCTGGTGCTGTGAGGCAGCAGTGCTAACCTCTGTGACACTGTCCCCCCCCGCCACTGTTTGTGAAGCCATAATAAGGTGCACTCTAAGCCTTTACCAAGTTGGGAAGGAGGCCGAACAAACAAAATGGTAAGAATGCTTAAATGATGTTTAAAAGCATCTGTCATAGCTGTTCCAAGATCTGCCATTTTTTTTTCTGGAAAATACAAAGTATTTTGAAGAAACAGTATTGCCACTGAATTTTTCCTTTCCTTTCTGACAGAATGTTAGACTTGCAGAACATGCTGTTGAGGTCTTATGAAGAGAAGATAAGATTAATATTTTGAGTGGGATCCTTCATGAGCCCTGCCAACATCTTGTAGTTTAAAAGTTAATACAATAAAATTATTGCCTTCTAGTTAAGCACTTCGTATGCTATGTTATATATTTTTATTAGGTTTTGGCCCATTTGGAACCACTAACACTACTGCAAGTGGACAAACAGCAGGATTTCCTTTTGGAGCGTCGACAGGTATGGTAGCATTTAGTGCATCAACTTGTTTCATCATTTGTTGATCAAATACTGCACTTTAAAATCCAATGTTTTCTTTTGTTGAATGTTTATCGCAAGCTGTTTTGACCTTCCTTACTTATAGTTCAGTGAACTTGCTGGTCCCTGAATGAGGTCCCCCAATTTGCTACCCTCTTGTGTGGGAACTATCTTGGCATAAGTGCCAATTTATTTTGATTTCAGATGGGTGTTGCAAAATGTCGTTGGCCAGGGTGAGGATTGATGAATCCTCTTTCTTCTTTCGGTCCCCTTGATTGATTTTGACATGGTTAATTTAAAAAGGATCCCTTCCCTTGCAAATACTTTCTCCCAGTCCAAATGTATTTATGTTTTAACAGGAGCCAACTTAACCAGGCTCTCGAGTTAAAGAGAAAGTGAGTTTATTAATTAGTAAAATGTGAGAAAAATAAAAAAAATCAGTCTTTGACTTATCCTCAATTAAATATTATTGTCATTGCGATGTGTGATTTCAGTAGTCCTGAATTCAGCATTTAAGCTGCTGGTTTCCGGATTTGCTGAAATGAGTTGTCCTGCTTCCTTTTCAATTATGGCTTTGCTGACTTGCCTTGATTCCAGCAGTAAGAGAGAGAGAGTGTGATTTTTGCCTGCCAAAGCTGTGGTGTGCCTAGGATATTCTTCGGCTCTGACCTCCACAGCACACAGATTTGTACAGCGAGACCAGGGTTGCAGTTGGTTTTTAATCCCTCTTGTGTATTTCTGGAAGGGGAAAAAACACAAACAGATCTGGGATATAACTTACAGGATATGATTCCTGCTTAAATGATGATCACCTTCCATTATCTCCATGGGAGATGACAGTTAAGCCTGTATTGCTTCTTCCTTTGAAATATCTCTGTCTGAAAAAGAGTATATGACATTCGCGTCTCACTCTCAGAACTGAGTGTAACTTTTCAGGCAGTCACTGTTTTACATCCTCAGAATTAACATTCTCAGCCAATTTTGGCTCGTATGGCCCTTTTTAAAATCCTGATCTTATTTAAAAGTTCAAAAGCCTATATGAAATTTAGGCTTATGAGCCATTGTTATGACAACAGTGACCTAATTTCAAAAGTATTTAATTGACTGTGAAGTGCTTTGGCATGTCTGATTCTATATAAATACAACTTCTTTATGAAACTTGTCAACTTTCATCACTCGTGCTCCAGAAAAGTATTGATTCTTTTGTGGCTATAATGTCATGTGGTAGTCCCTTCTTTGTCAATAATATTCAGTAAAGGTGTGCTTCTGCTCTAAGCATGAAGCAGATTGGATCCTTGTACTCCAGCTGGGTGAGCTGTGTTACGAGGTGCATAATTTCCTAAGAGGTTGTCATTAGGGAAACCCAGCATGAATTTGTTGAAGCCAAATTATATTTATTTAATGAACTTGATTGAGTTATTTAATGGAGACGGTTGATGAGAGTAATGCAGGTGATGTTGTGTAGATGGACTTCCAAAAGTAAATTGATAAAAATGTAAAAATAGACCTTCCAGCATAGTTGAATCCCATGGAGTAAAAGGGAAAGTGACAGCATGGTTGGCTGATTATCAAGAAACAGAGTAGTGGTGAATGGTTGTTTTCAGTGTGGAGGATGATGTACAGTGGGGTTCCCTGGGAAGTGGGTACGGGGATCATATCTTTACTTGATGCATATTAATAACCTAGATTTGGGTGTACAGGGCACAGGTTCAAAACTTGCACATAACACAAAATTTGCAAGTTTTGTGAATGGTGAGGAGGACCTAAGACAGGTTGGAGTACAGGGTGGGCACATGACAGATGAAGTTTTGTGCTGTACGTTATATTTAAAATATAAAGGGTTCAATTCTAATGGATGCCCTGGAGTATGTGTGCAGTTTGTTGAAGGTGACAGCGCAGGTAGAAAAAGTGACTCAAAAGGCGTACAGGATCTTGAGTTTTGTAAATAGAGACAGAGTACAAAAACAACAGGGTAGTCATGGTGAAATTTTATAAAACACTGGTATGTCCTCAATTGTAGTATTATGTCCAATTCTTGGCACCACATTTTAAGAAGAATGTGAAGGCTTCAGGGAGGGTGTGGAAAGGGTTGTGAGAATTGTTCCAGGTATGAGGATTTCAGTTCTGTGGTTAGTTTGGAGAAGCTGGGCTTGCCCCTCTTAGAGAGTGTTGGGAAAAGATTTAGACAAAGTGTTCAAAACCATGTAGGGTTTCTAGAGAGAGAAAATGTTTTTCATTGCCGGTGGGGCCAAGAAACAAGGACATTGATTTTGGGTGATTGGCTAATGAATGAAGGAAAGCTTTTATTTACACAGCAAGCAGTTAGGATGTAGTAACTGAATGTGTGGTGGAGGCAGACACAATCAGGGTTTTTAAAACAGAATTAAATAAGCAGCTGACGAAAAGATTTTTCAGGCAATGGGCGGGAATCAGACTAGCTAAGTTGGACATGCAGAAGCAGGCACAACCATGATGGGCCGAATGGCCACATCCTGTTCTCTTACCATTCCATGACTCTCTGATAACGAGAAGTGGATATCTGTTCTGAAAAGATAATTGAGGTGGCAATGAAAAACATCATTAAATATTTTATGAAGAGTAATGAGCAAAGAATGCTCAGTTGAAGATGAGTTTATTAATAAATCAATTCAGTCATAAATATATAAATATAAAGAAACATTATTAATTGAATTGATTTATTATTATAGTCACATATATTGGTATACAGTGAAAAGTGTTGTTTCTTGCAAGCTATACATACAAAACATACCGTCCATTGAGTACATTGTGGAGAAGGAAAGGATAGGGTGCAGAATATAGTTAAAGAATTAAAATACAATTTTAAGAGCATAGAATAGGAGTAGAAGTTGGAATTAGCGGGTATGCTGGGGACAGCTCGCAAGCAATTACCACGCTCTGATGCTGTCTTGATTGTCCTTACTTGCAGCAAATTCCCATTGTCTTTAAAACCTACAGTTAATCTGTAAAGGAGTTGAGTGAGGGAATTCCAGAGCTGGCCTACATTGGCTCCTGGTTAAACAATACCTCATTTTTAGAAATTCTCATTCTTGCATTTAAATCCTGCCTTGGCTTCAGCCCTCCAATCTCCAACGGATCCACCGCCCTCCAAGATATCTGCACTTCTCTGATTCTAGACCCCCCCTGATGTTATCTGTCCCACTATTGGTGGTCATGCCTTCAACTGCAAAAGCCCTAAGCTCCTCCCTAAAGCTCCGACTCTCTTTATTCCTTTGAGACATCCCTTTAAAGTCCATCTCCTTAATCTAACTTTTGGTCATCTATCCCTAATATCTCTATGTAGCATATCAAGTTTTGCTTTATAATGTTCTTGTGAAGTATCCTGTGACAATTTGTCATTTAAGGCACTGTATAAGTTGTTGCTATATCACAGTCTTATTTTTCAGCAACTTCTGATACTGCACCACTTTTTGGAATCGAATGCTAAGTTAGATATGTATCACACAGCCAACATGTTGACAAACAAAAAGGTTGTTTTGCATCTATAAAATGGCAGTTGGACCAGGAGCTGTTCAGATTGCAATACGAAATTGAGCACATGTTTGCAGTTAGGGGAGAAAATGAAGGCATATCAAGGGTCTTTTAAACTAATTTTATTGACCCAGTAGTTACTTGGCAAAGTACGAGTTTAATAAAAAGAAACGCACGTTCCTGACGATCAGGTCCTGAAAGTAAGATTATTATTTTAAAAGACATCTTAGTCATTGCAAACTGTGAAGATGTACTAAAGGTTATGACTGGTTAATTTTCCAACATCAAAGATTTGTTATTTAGTGACAGGGTGATTGTTCGTGAGAACAGCTTATGTAGGTGGCAGAATGAAGTTTGGCTATTTCACAACGTCAACTGGCTTGAATTCTATTAACATGCATTACCACAAGAAAAACTATTCTGCTGTTCAGTGTTCTATTTTGCACCAAGTCTCAATCATCATGTGTGCTTGTTGACCTACATTGGCATCAAATACTTTGACTCTCATCTTTACATTTAAATCCTTTCATGACCAGTCTGTTCCATATCCTGGTAAACTCTTACTGCATCCACCGCACCATCCCACTTCCATCAAGTTATTTGTTCCCTTAACTCTGGTCTACTTGCGTACTCCATTCCTCCTCCAGTTCAATATTTGCAATCCTGCCTTCAGCCTTCAGGAACCGTGTCTTGAATTTCTTTGCAAAATTCCTGTTCCATTCTACTTCCTAAGATTCTTCTTAAAAACAACTTATTTGACCCATCATTGTACCTCTTTCTTTGGTTTGGCATCCATGTTTGTCTGACTATGCCTCTATGAAGCATCTTGGGATGTTTTCATATGTCAATGTGACACGTGCCATATAAGGACATGTTGCAGGTGACATTTTTAGATATGAGGCCATTACATGGAACTGTGCCATTAGTATGAAGAAATTAGACACTCAGCCAGTGTTGAAACATAAATCAGGCGGTGGGGAAACTGAACTGTACCTCAGTGCGACTATTCTGCCCCTTTGACCTCTGGTAGCTTCCAGATTCGACTTCACTGAACCGGTTTCTTAGTGTACAAAAATACAGTTGTGATTTTAATACCTTTAGCATGGATTATAAATATGTAGTAAATACAATATTTGCCTTTGTTGCGGAATGGCAATGCTAGATTAACCTTTAATCTTTCAGATGGTATGCCCCTCTAGTGTTTTAATTGGCCAAATCTAAATGAGAATATTTTGGGTGTGTAATTTTTTTTGCAACACAAGGTATTTATAATCCTAGATTTATTACTATATATTCTACAGACATGTGCATCACTAATTTGCATTTGTTTTAAAAGTTCTATTTTATACAATCTAATACCGTTCCTAATAAACCCAGGGAAATCCAAAGTGAAAGGTCTTGGCATTTGTTTTGGAATCGTATAAAATGTTTTTTTTTCAACTAACCATTTCTTGCATCAGTTTTACAGTGCTTCCTTTTCTGCAGGTTTTGGTGGGCTTGGAGCTGCTACAGCCAGTAGCTTTAATTTTGGGGGTTTCGGACTAAACGCTAACACTGCAATTGGCTTAAATATCGGAAGTTTTGGTGCAGCTACAACCACAGCTTTTGGTTTTGGTAGTGGTGGCTTGGCTGGCACAGGTAGTTTCCTGCTACTGAAAGCAAAGTGGCAGATTATTTTTAATACATTCATTCATTTCTGTGCCTCATTTCATCTGAGTTATGGTTTCAGCAAGCTTTTGACACCTAAATTGTTACCTATGAGCGAACAGATCCACAGCTGAGTAGCTCAGTGTTAATAAGGCATATTGTACATACATTTGGTAACCTTGTACTGTAGTAATAAACATTCTATAATTCGTCATCAGGTTCTTATTCAATTTTGATTCAGTTTGTGTCTGTGATGGCTACAGGTTATATTCACCTTCTGTATTGCAGCTGTTGGTTGCAATGATCAGTCTGTACTTGGTCTTGCTATATCTACTTCAGGAAACGCTGCATTTAATCACAGAATCATATACCATAGAAGACAGCCATTTGGTCCATCGCATCTATGTCAGTTGTTTGAAAGAACCATCAAATTAGTTTCACTTCCCTGCTTAGTCCCTTTAATCTTGCAACTATTTCCCTTTCAAGTATGTATTAAATTTCCTTTTGAAAGTTACTATTGAATTTGCTCTCTTGATCTTTCCAATCAATGCATTTCAGTTTCCAACAAGCAGAAATCTGAAAAAAAAAACATTTTTTTTCATTTTCTCCCTAGTATATTGCCAATTTTCTTAAATCTGTATCCTCTGGTTACTCATCCTCCTCCCAATGGAAACAGTTTCTTTCTGTCTAATTTGCAAAAAAAATTCATAATTTTAAGCTTTTCTATTAAATCTCCCCTTAATCCTCTCTATTCTGAGAATAATTCCACCTTCTCTATAGTGGTGTAAAAGGATAGTCATTTGAATTGTATGTCCAGTGCTAACAGTTAGTTTTCTTTCCCCTTTTTAAGGTTGTTGTAGAATGATTTCTGTGTAACCAAACTGACGGACACACAGTAGATATAGCTGTTGAGCTTGACTTGAAGGGCTATGTCATTGTGTCATAAATGTACTCTTCTGCTCATTGCCTCACTTTAACATCATGGTCAAGGTTGGTAATGTGTAGGTGTGAATCCACGAAGTATTGTGTCTCAACACCGACACACTTTGGTGTTGCTACAAATGCTCTAATGGATGTTCTGTGAAATGTGACAAGGATTTGATTATGAACAGTAATTTGACATAGTGATACAGACAGTAAAACAGAAGGATTTAATTGGATAGCAAGTTGCTTTGCAGTATTGATCAGAACTCTGACGTGTTTATTAGAATTTGAGCTAACCATCCAAAGTAAACTTTACCTCATTTAAATTTTTTGTGTAAACAAAACAGGAGCCAATATTTCTAAAAGCCAGAAGGACTTGTTTATTTAAAATTAAATTGGTCTGCTGTTCTAATTGTCTTGATTTTACAAGATAAAAGGATTATTTTTGAGGGAAGAGTTTAAAAGTTAATTAGTGTCACAAGTAGGTTTACATTAACACTGCAATGAAGTATAGAAGTTGGGAAGTTATGATGCAGTTGTACAGAGCGTTGGTGAGGCCCCACCTGGAGCATTGTACTCAGTTTTGGTTGCCTTGCTATAGGAAAGATGTTATTAAACTGGACAGGGTGCAGAAAAGATTTACAAAGACATTGCCAAGACTGAGTTATAGGGAGAGATTGGACAGGCTAGGACATTTTTCTTTGGAGCGCAGGAGACTGAGGGATGATCTTAAAGAGGTATATAAGAACATGAGAGGCATAGATAGGGTGAATGCACTCCGTCTTTTTCCCAGGGTTGGGGAATCGAGAACTAGAAGTTTAAGAGGGGAAAAAAATTAATGGGAATCTGAGGATCAACTTTTCTTTTACACAGAACGTGGTACGTATATGGAATGAGCTGCTGGAGAAAGTGGCTGAGGCAGGGACATTGATAGCATTTAAAAGGCTTTCGGACAAATACATGGATAGGAAAGGTTTAGAGGGAAATAGCCTAATGCAGGCAAATGGGGTTAGCTTAGATGGGCATTTTGGTCGGCATGGACCAGTTTGGGCTGAAGGGCCTATCTCTGTGCTGTAGATTTTATGATTCCAAGTTATTGTGAAAATCCTGTGAAAGGGGGACTTTCTGAAATTATTTTAGGGCCACTTATTTTCTTAGCATCATAGCAGTCCAAGAATGTAGCTGTTCTACTGTGCAGATTGTGCATCATTTTCTGTTCTAATTTTGTTTGGTTTTGAACATATGGTCATAGAATTAGGATCTATAGAATCCCAACAGAGCAGAAGGAGGCATTCGGCCCATCAAGTCTGCATCAACTCTCCGACAGAACATCTTATCCAGGCCCACTTGCCACCCTATCCTTGTAACCACATGCATTTGCCCCACTACTCCCCCCAACCTTAACATCTTTGGACACTGGCAATTCACCTAACCTGTACATCTTTGGATTGTGGAAGGAAACCCATACAGATATAAGGAGAACATACAAACGCCACACAGACAGTCACCCAAGGCTGGAATCAAATCTGGGCTTCTGGTGCTGTAAGGCAGCAGTTCCACCATACCATCTGTTCCTTGACCAACTTGGAAGACTAATGGAATAAAAAAGGAGCACAACCCTGATTTGTATTGGATGCAATCTTCGCTTCAAAAAATTGTTGCCAAACTTGTTATAGCTCCCAAATCTACAAGTTCCTTTTTCATTTTATCATCCCTGCAAATTAGATCCCACTTGCAACCAGCTTCATCCCATTGCTGAATTTAAATGTAAAAACAGCAACTTGACTGACATTAGCAATAGCAAGTGCTTCCTGGTTCTTTTCAGTCCTTGCTGATGCTTTGGAGGTGTCACTTACTTGTAAATTTAGTCACTGGCTGGCCTTGTAAATCATCAAATGTTCACTGAAATAGATAGATGTTTCATTGTGTTGAAAATAAAAGTTGAAGTTACTATATTTTTCTGATTGACGTTTCATGGAGTTGCATAGCCCAACAAACTCCTGGGTTAAATTTGATGACTTAACTGATCTCAGATGGAAGTGAGTTGCAAGAATTGGTCTCATTTCTTTGGGATAAAGAAAGAAACAGATTTTCAAGGGTTTTCTTACCTGATGCTCACCAGATACACTTTTTTAAATAGTAAACATCAGGTATAACACAAGCTATGATGGTCAAATAATTCTTCTCTCTTTGAGCTCACGAGGAGCACTAAAGTGTCTTTCTTTCTTTGTGTGCCAATAAACCTGCTTTATTTCTAGAATTCAATAAAATTTACAGATGTAATGTGCTAATTTCTGAGCAAGAATTATGGAGATCACAATTTTTGATAGCTTATGTTTGGTCGCTGGATTGTACTGGTGTTTTTGCGATATGTCTCCTCCACTATATGTGAATTCCTGCAATCTTTTCTTTTAAAAAGCTGAAACCTGTGCATTCAGTTTATTTTGAAAAGTGTCAAATAGACTGTCTTATTTCTGTTAGGTATGTGGTACAATGGGGGAAGAGAATGTTTATTGCTTAGTTTGAGGGGTATATCTTGCATTTTAAGTTAAGATGCTCTCTAGCTGGATCTGATTCGGTTCATTTGCACTTGTGATATTGTCAAAAATGTTTTCTTTTTATTTTAACTCATTGTACAGCATGAGTCATTTTTCATCAAAAGGTTATTCGCTGTTACTTGTATTTGAAATTTATTTTTATTCCTGTAAAATTCTGGTTGGCATTCCCTTTTATTCCCTTTTAACTATTTTGGGACATTACAAAGAATATGAAATTTTGATCTATGAGGGCAAAGAAGCAAATGTAATGTTTAAGCTTTAGAGGGCCTGCTAATCAGGGTTATGCATGGACAACTAATATTAAGACAAAGTTGTAACTGAGGCTAGACAAATACACTTGCTCCTATACCTGTATGAGTCAAAGTTTTAAATGCTGTGAATAGAATTAATTTTGGTATATCGCATCAAAATAGTTGGCCCGGAATATATGAATCTGTATCCGTGGGTCCTTGCGTTGTATTGACATTGTGTCGAAAGTTCCATGTTGAAGTCTGAGGCATTGAAATTATACAATCGGCTACAAGTGATGAATGTTGAATGTATTGCTTTGAAATTTGTTCTTCTGTTGGTGGAGAGATTAACCTATTTATTTTAAATATGTTAATAGCTCCTTTAGGAGAGGCAGGAGCTTCATTAAGCATTATTTCAAGGCTGTTCCATTTTCCAATTCCTTATGGTGTACATTAGTTTTCTGTGTTTAATTAGCACCATTCAAAACCTAAACATTTGAGTTTCCCTGTCTTAAATCTTGTGTTTTGTTCTAAGCCTCACTTTTCCAGTTCTTTGATGTATTTTATGAAAATTAAAGTCCAGTTTCTGATCATTTTATACTGTGACATGCATGGATTTTCCTTCTCATCCACACCCTGCAGTTTGTATTTCCAGTACCCAGACTTTTGTGATGGTTGTTCGCTCTAAGTTATGTTTTTGCAGTTTCTGCTGACCTTGAGTTAAAATCGTGTCATCAGATGAGTCTTTAAGTGACACACTTATCCCATCCTGCACTCATACAGTTGACAAGGAGCATCAGTGTGTAGGTTTTCTAGCTGTAAATAATGTATTTATGCATTCCATTGGTAGGTGTTTGTGACCCATCATTTCAAAGTGTAGCAAGTTATTTTTACAATATCAAAATTGCCTTTACCATCCTGACAACAATTATAGGAACTGCAATTCCTCTGCTGGTCCGATTTATTGAAAACAAAGTGCTAGATTTTTACCCAATGTACCTTTTATGTCAAAAATTCTTACTCAATGATTTATTCTTTGATTATTTAACTGTAGTTACATTAGTTCCACTAGAGACAAACGTGGACCATGTTTATTTTGTCCTGAAAGTAGCACTGGGTGTCTTTTATAAACTTGAACTGTGTATTACTAATTATTTTATTGCAGCCTCTTTTCTTGATGCTGTAATGTCGCTGTTCAATCCAGAATTTTAAAAAGAAAGAAAATTACTGTGGATGCTGGAAATTTGAAATAAAGTAGAGAATGCAGAGATACTCAGCAGATCAGGCAGTGCCTGTCGAGAAAGAGAAACAGAATTTCAGGTCAATGACCTTTCACCAAATCTGTAATTTTTTTGACAGATCCTGTATAATGTGGTCTGTTTGATGTCCTGTGTTCAGTCACAGAATCGTAGAATCCCTACAGTACTAAAAGAGACCATTTGGCCCATCACACCTGCACCATCAACAGTCCCAACCAGGCCCTAGCCCTGTAATCCCACATAATTTACTCTGCTAATCTCCCTCATGAAAGCAATTGTTGTTTATTAGCCCACTGTCAACGGCTCAAAGAAAGACATGTCCCTTCAGAAAGCTGACTAAAACATTTATCTTGCAGATGTTAAAAGCCATTTTCCAAAGTTAATTGGTTTAAACTTAACATGTTTAAACTTAATAGTGTTGAAATTACGTGGACTGAACTCTGAGTATAAATCCTTTATTGTTCATATTGTCTATGAACGCCCTAGAACTAAAACACATGAAGTGTACTGTGACAGCACTTTCAGCTGCCTTTTGAGATTGGTCAAATTTTAAGAAACGAAGTCTGTTGCAGGTGAATAGATAAACAATATCCCAGGACATGAACTGAGGTTACAAGAAAGATATTCTGTTTTTAAAAGCAGTGATTTAATAAGATCAAATAAATTCATTGTTTTAAGAAGATTGTGAGTCTAAGAATGCTGCATCACCAAAGGAGCAAATTGTTTAGTCAGTTCAGAATTCCAGAAGGAAAAGTGAAACATTCAGAAAGCTGCAGGAAAAAAATAATGAAAGGTATTTCCAGTCTTGGCATTACTGTGCTGTAAAGAGATTATGATATTTTTCACACAACTATAATCTCCTACTTGTAATGCCCAATAACCTGTCACCCTGAGGTTGTGATTATGTGCTGGTGAGTGGGAAAGTATTGGCATTTTATAAAGCTATGGTCAGAAATTGGTCCCTAAATCTAGAAATACACTGAAAGAATACTTTGATGTTTTAAAATAATGGTGGGTCACAAATATATAGGTGTAACACTAATTAGTTGACTTTTTGTTGAATTCTGATCTTTTTTAAATGTCCACATAGGTGGTTTTGGAGGGTTTGGCACAACTACGACAGCTGCTCCTGCATTCAATTTCTCAACAACACCTGCCAATACAGGGGTAACAGGTAAAAAAATAAATAAAATGGTAATTGTTTGCCAGAGAGAAATTTCTCAAGTTTCTTTTGTGCTTTTTGAGGAGGGTGGTCTGGTTCTATAGGGGCAGGAAATGGTAATCTGCAACAAAGAATGCATTTATGTGTAAGCACAAATTAATTGAGACTGAGAATTTCCTTTAAAGTTACATTTTTTTGAACCTTTGCAATAGCACAAATGAATTGATTGATATTTTATTGGAAACAGTAGCAATCCAGTGGCAAATGACCTGTTTATTTTCATGCAAGAATGTGGAGGAAAAAATCCCAGTTAAGGAACAGTGCAATAGTAAATGAACTAGATTGAATTCTCAAAATGTTTGAACGTTGAAATTTGTTGATTATTGTTACCTCAGATTTACAGAGAGGTGCTGCTTAATGTGTACTTAAACTAATGGTTCTCGAAATAATTTTAGATTTTCAGATCCCAGCAGAGTCTACTGTTTCCATTGTTGCTGGTCATAATTTGAAAGTGTTTTGCTCACCTTCTGTTCTTTGAGATGAATCTATAAATTCTCAATTATCTTAGTACATGCAAGAGATTTTTAAGTTAATTTTGTACATGCAGAGATGGCTGGACTATAGCATGTGGGGATGTTAGTAGCAAACTAGAGAGAATGGAGAAGAAATATAAAAGAATGTTTTGTTGATTAAAGTTCCATTTGCATTTTTATGAGAAAACATGCCTCACATCCCATGGCAATAATTTTTCTCATAAGCACAAGTTCTTCAGCCAATTAGCACTCACCCATGGGTAGATCTAGTAAGATTTTTGGGTAAGTGCAACACGCACCTACAACTGAGCTTGTAAGAATTTCCAAAATATATAATGTATCATGCAATTTTTTTGTTCTATTCTTCCCTGATTTTTCTGGTGAAATGTGCTTTTATGGGTAGTGTCTGCCTTCTAATAGCTCACCAAATTTGCTATTGTTTGTGAGTGAGCATTGACTGCGAGAGTTAGTAGACCTTTTGGCAGGAAGTGTGATGCAGTGGGATTGCAATTATCCGATTTTTTATTTTAGCTTATTTCTGCTATAGAGCTGGAAGCAGCTGAGGGCATCTCCAACTCCACCCTGGCTGAGATTGAGTTTGGTGATAGTAAAACTTGATTTGTAGATTTCTGTTTAAATTGCAATGAATAGGAGGACCTTGCAGTCCGATCTTAAGATGTTTTAAAGAAAAAATTTCAAGATGTCAGAACTTAAAAACAACCTATACAGAGCAGATCGTGGGGCAGGATTTTCAGATGGCGGGGTTTCTATTGGGGGATACATCCCCATCGACCATGGCAGACCTGGAACCATTTAATGCTCTGAGGAGTGTTAATTGGCTGGGGGTACGATTTTTCACCTGAGTGTGAGGCAGGAATCCTGCCTCAGAGCTGCTAGCCAATTTGACTGGTAGGCAGCTGGTTGTCCCTGCAGCAGTGGTGGCAGCAATGGGCAGAACTGGGGTTTCAAGGGATCACCCATGGGAGGGCAGACCTCTTGCCTTGGGGAAGGGGGCAAGCTGGTGAGGAGATACCAATATGGGAAGGGGGGCCCCAAGGAAAGTTTCCCCCTCCCCCTGCCAATTTGAGGCAGAAGCACAATGACCTGTCAGGGTTCACCCTTTCCAGTGATTTTCTTCCACCTGATTGAGGCAGGGTGGGAAGAGGCCTTTAACTGGCCAATAATTGGGACATTCCTCAAAGACTACCTTTCCATATCAAATTGTGGGCAAGCCTGGTGTGGGCAGGAGGACAGCTGGAAGGCTACCCGGTGAATTTACATCCCCCTGCAAACCTGCCAGCAGATTTCTTTTGATTTATTCTTTCATGGAACGCACTCATTATCGGAAAGACCAGCATTTGTGATCCATCTCCTTGAACTGTAGCTTACTAGGCCATTTTAGTGGATAGTTTCACGGTAAGTTCATTGCTTATGACTCAACTAAATTTTTATTTATTAGAGTCAACCACATTTCTGTGGATATGGAGTCACGTGAGCCAGACCAGGTAACAATGGCAGATTTTTTTCCCGAAAAGACATTTGTGAACCAGCTGGGTTTTTATGATAACTGTTAATAGATTCATGGTCATTGTTACTGAGACTAGCTTTGCAATTCTAGGTTCTTTAGTTAAATTAGTTGAATTTAAATTCCATAAGCTGTAATGGTGGGTCTTATACCTTGAAGCTGGATTACTAGTGCGTTGACATTACTGCTGTATCATCATTTCCTGCAACTATTTCTGCCCCTAATTAAACAGCCTTTACTTCATTCAGCATGGTCCCAGATGATTCTTAGCTGAATACACTAGTTGGCGTGGTTTTGAGACATGTCCCAAGCCCAGCCCCTATTCTGTGTGGATTTACTAATTTGCAGGTGTGATATCTGCCAGGCTGGCAGTAGGGAATATTACAATTCACCTTGGTATTCAGGTGAAAAAACTGGCGAGTTTGCTACTAATTGCCTTTCATTTACCATTTCAAGAACAGTATGTAAAAAGGATTGTAAGCACTTTTTGTAGTCAGACAGCTTATCAGCGTTTCTTGTCCACCCCAACATTTGGAAAATTGGAGTGGCACAGTGGTCAACACTGCTGCTTCACAGCTCCAGAGACCTGCGTTCAATTCCAGCTTTGGATGACTGTCTGTGGAGTTTGATGTTCTCCCTGTGTCTGCTGGGGTTTTCTCTGGGTACTCTGTTTTCCTCCCATAGTCCAGAGGTGTGCAGGTTAGGTGGCTTGGCCGTATTGCCATTTGTGTTCCAATATGTGTAGGGTAAATACATTAGGCATGGTAAATGTGTGGGGTTCTGGGGTTAGGGTGGGGAAGAGGGCCTGGACAAGATACTCTGTCAGAAAGTCAATGCAGACATGATGGGATGAATGGCCTCTTCACTGTAGGGATTCTATGAGGTAACACATGGTACCTCAGAGTTCAACTCTAACACAACCAAATTCACTCATTACTGAAATCACTTGGGTATAGACTTCATAACTCACTAATCTAAGTGTTGATCTAATCCATGTTGTTGAAACAGAGTTGATTTTTGTGGTTGTCTGTTGGAGGGAATAAACAAACTGAGTCTTCTGAGACTGTGTAGAACTTCACCAAAAGCGGCTTTATTCAACATACATGAGAGAGAGCAGTACTTGGAGCTTGAATTCCAGCTTGTTCCCGAGCTACTCTACCCATCATAGGTGCTTACACATTCTTGTACCTTTTCGCATTCCAAAATGCAACATTTCAATTAAGTTTATATTTGTTAAAGTTCTGTTTTGATCACATTGTGCTGATCCATTATCCTGTGTGTTTTTATCTTTAATCATTTTCTGAACATATTCTGTCTCTCTGTTTGCCATATCAAAGCACTGTAGTTATCAAGCCAATTTCAACAGTGTGTTAATTGTTCCCATTTCCCTGATACTTGATTAGTTTTCCAGAAACACATTGACTCCTCTGGACATTGTGGAGTCTTGATCAGTGGTATTGATTCTTTTATTGTTGCTGTAACCTCGGAAAGACCTCTTTCCATCACCTACACTTTCTCATTTGCTTAATTGTTTATCTCTTCCGATGTGTGTGATCCCATGATAAGCCTTTAATTGGGTTTGCCTTATATGTTGCAGTGTCACTATATGCCCTTCCTTTCTCCACATGTTGTCTGACTCTTTCACAGCCCCCTCTCGCTCCTACTCTTTCACTTCCTCTTGTTTTACTGCTAGTTGTACCTTCCCTACACTATCCGAATCTCGTTCATATGCAGTAACTGGCTTCACTTCCTCCTCCTGCGCTCCTGGGACTTGCTCTGTAAGAGCTTTAGTTGCCCTGTCTGCGTAATCATTACCTCATTGCTGTGGCGTCTATGTTCTTTTGTGGTGTTTATCTTAATTACTGCAGCTTTAGCTGTTTCTACCAGTTTGTTTACGTGATCTTCATGTTGCACGTGTATCCCTGAGGAAGCTATGTATCCCCATCTAGCCTAAGCTATCATGTAATTGTGTACCACTCCAAAAGCGTACTAGCTGTCGGTGTAAATACCGCCCCCCCCCCACCGCCACCACCACCACCACCACTCCCTCCCTCAGCTAATCAGAGTGCTTCTATTAGGGTTATCATTTCCGCAATCTGAGCAGACTTTGTTCCTGGGATCTGGCTCCCTCTTAGTATATGTCTGCTCTAGCCACCACCACCCATACTGTGCATGGGAAGCCCCCATGATATTTTTTAGATCCATCTGTATATAGTTCTAATACATCTTCTCCTTCCAACGGTTCTTCTGCTATCCCACCATTCTCACCTTCATCAACCTTCTCCAAATAACTGTGTGTTCCATACCTTCTCTGACTAGCATGGATGTGGGTTTGAAGGCTGAGTCTTTCACTACCTGTATACGCTTATCTGCTGGGAGTAACACACTCCCACTTGGCTCAGCAGCTGTCTGTGACCATTCTTAATTTCCCTGCTTCTAGTAGCTGCACGATGGAGTGAGGAGAGTCGAGTAAGATAGGTTCCAAATGCTAGTTACTAGTACTGATGCTTCTACTGCCCACATTGCGCAATCCCATGCCTGTGCACACTGGTGTAGCCCTGCCACCACGGGTCTCCTCAGTGAAAAATAAGCCATTGGCCGCATCCTGTCCCTGTGTTTCTGGCCCATTATTGCCGTGTAGTGCCCACCCCCCAATTCTCACAGTGTAAATGGAAGGGTTTGATGAGACTGCTTAGCCCCCTCTAGTCAGTTCTTGCAAAGGCTCAGCGAGTTCTGAAGAATTTTCCACAAACCTTCTGCAGTACTTGAATAACCCCAAAGCTTGCCTCCCCTTTACAGTCTGGCATTTTGGCACCTTCAAGGTGGCTTTCTTCCTTCTTCTGGGATTTTCTTCTCCTCCTTAATGTGGTAGCCTAAGTATACAACCTCATCCTGCGCCGCCACCGTGCAGCCCCTGGTTGTAATTGTTCCCAATCGGGAGTCCCAGGTCCATGATTCCTGTTGAGTGTGGCCCCTTCCCGTCGGTCAACATTTTTAAGAAAATGTTGTCACTTCAGTTTGGGAAGGCTATCCCGAGTGGTGCTTGTACACCTCAGACTTCCTCTCTGCATAATCCTCTACCCTTTCTTTTAGTCCTTGGTTAATCAGCGTGATCTGCGTCCAATTTGGGCTACTTCTTCCCAGGGCATTTTCCACTGCTAATTTGAAGGCTGCAAAGCAGGCATCATTACTTCCCCCTCCACAATGGGTGATCCAACTGTATTCTTCATGGTTGTGGCATACCTACCCAAACCTATTGTTGACCTCAGCAGTAGGTGGATATCATCATTGGTCAACCCATGGGCCTCCCTTAATTCGTTCAATTTATCCCAAAAAGGGCTGTCATCGGTTTGCCATTTTTATAGGGGATAATTCATTTAAATCATGCTTTTCCCCTGCTGTAAAGGGCATTTGAATCTGTTGCTCGGTGGTCTGTCTGTCCACAGTTTTTAATACAACTCATAAAGGGACTAGTGGCTACAGGTCACCCTCCTCCTCTTAAGGAGGGGGAAATGCATAATCGCTCCTGTAATGTCTGCCTCTGTTTACTCTTTCATCTAAACTGTTCCAGTCAACAGTGTTATCACTGTCTTCAACTAGGTTGGTACCACGGTCCCTACAATTCTTCCATGTGTTTTTTTTCCTGTCCCCCCCCTCCCATGTGCGCCACACAGCTGCAATTCTCGCTTTGTGTTGTTCTTTTGCCCCTTGGTTTTTTGAATATAGCTATCGCAACTATTACCCCATTACTTGTTTTTAGCTTGACCCATCCACTAAGCCCTTTGTTTGACTGCAGGGGCTTCCAAATCGTATCCCTTCTCCCTCATCTTAATTGATTTGTGTTATGATTTACTATCATCTGTACAATAGATCCCTCAGATCCCCATTGTACATTCCCTATACAAGCATCTGTCTTATCACTCCTGGCTATCCTTACCCCTCTACTCTCATGGAATTCTCCATCGCAGCCTCTCCTCCTCACAGTGGACAAGACCCTTCAATCCTTCCTTCTTGCGGAATTCTCTGTCGCAGTTTTTTATCCGGACCCTCTGAAAACCTTTTTTTCTATCTGTATGATCCGACACATGGTATTCCCCTTCGCAATTTTATTCAATCCCATATGGACACACCCTTCTCCATATAGTTCTTCAATACTGCAATCTTTAGGATCTCTTCCCTAACTATGGATGGTAAATTAAACGTACTCACCCGAATCGGAGCCAAATAGTCGCCGGTTATCCAGTGCGGTACCCTGCTAAAAGTGCCAATTTTTCGAGAGAATGAACGAACTGAGCCTGACCTTATGGAACTTAAAAGAAAACAGCGATTTTCAACATGTATAAGAGAGAGCAGTACTCAGAGCTGTTAATTCCAACTTGTTTCCAAGCCAGTCTACCTATTATAGATGCTTACATGTTTCTTGTATGTTTTTGTGTTACAAAACACTACGTTTTGATTAGGTCATCATGTTGTTACTTTAAATTTGTTAAAGTTCTGTTTTGATCACATTATGTTGATCCATTATCCTGTATGATTTATCTTTAATTGTTTTCTGAACATACTGATTTACTTGTTTGCAATATCAAAGCACTGTAGTTACCAAGCCAATTTCAACATGTGTTAATTGTCCCCATTTCCCTGATACTTGATTAGTTTTCCAGAAGCACAATGGCTCCATTGGTCATTGTGGATAAGTGGTATTGATTCTGTTATTATTGTTGTTGTAACATCAGAAAGATCTCACCTGGGGTGTGACTGTTTAGTGCCGTCTGGGATGTAGTTATTTGGAATTTGTCGTGTCTGCTTGCGGTGAGTGTGGATGCTACAATTAGGCTGCCATTCTTTCCTCTCCTGCTGCAGCCTACGTTCCCTGGGTTGCCCCAGTACGGTGTCTCAACATTAATTCAGTGTTTAAATTGTTTGGGTTCAGTATTTCCTCCAAGTCAGATCCTTTTTCCTCCACCACGCAGAGAGAAGCTTCAGTTTAAGAAGAAAATTAAAATCAGTAGAAAAAAGGCAAACGGTCAATCATTTATAGATTACTGATATTAAAATAGATCCAGGTGAGAGACTTGAGTGCACGAGTCTCAGCATTGAGAGAGGTGCAGACTTTTAAAGGAACTGTTAAATCAAGGCGATTTGGGAACTTGCTGAGCGCCAATTTGGCTGCTTTGTTTGTCTGGCATAATGGAAGTTACCACTCTTCAAAAATACCCAGTTGTTTGGAAGGTGTTTTGGGGTGTGCTCAGGATATGATATGCTGCTCTCTAAACTCCATTTTCCCTGTTACAATTTGGCTGTAATCTTTGCTTTGTTTTAAGATATTGTTACAGAGACTGTATTTTTTAATGTCTTTTTTTAAACTGTACATTAAAAAAAAATTTTTCCTTTAGATTAACCTGAACCACAGTAACATTTTGGTAACCCTAAGAGAGTCTGTGATGCGTTTTTAGCTTTTGTAATTCTGCGCAATTTTCTTTGTTTTCCAGGTCTCTTCCAGAACACACAGAATAAAGGCTTTGGGTTTGGTGGTGGACTTGGCACAGGTACTGGCACAGGTCTAACAACTGGCTTAGTTGCTGGTTCCACATTTGGAGGATTTGGTGGCTTTGGTACTCAGCAGCAGCAACAGCAAAGTAAGTTGATAGGAAGGCAGAGAGACTAAGTTTTGTTTTAAAAATGTAAGATGAAATTTTTAAATATCAATTTCAAATATGGTTTTAGTGGTTGTTAAGAAACCTTCAGTTTAGTTTGGAGGTTATGGCATTGATGTGTTATGCAGACTTAAAGTACTTTCTGTCTTTACCTACAAGATTATTGATAGCAAGAGAGAAAGTTGCCCTTGTATTTTATGTATTATACGCATTCATAGGCATATACTGTGGAGATGAGTTGTATTGGCTCCCATTGTAAGTAAAATATAACTGTTTGTTCCATTCATCCCCACCCCCCCCCATTCTTCAAGTCAGTAGAACTTCCTTCCCCATTTCCCAACTGACAAAAAATAATCATTGCTATTGTACATTGACAGCTGGAGGGCTTTTTGGACAGACGTTACAGCCCCCGACACAGTCAACTCAACTGATCAACACAGCAAGTGCCCTTTCTGCACCGACCTTACTGGGAGATGAACGCGATGCTATATTGGCCAAATGGAACCAGCTACAAGCATTCTGGGGAACTGGAAAAGGTTACTTCCATAACAACTTGGCTCCCGTCGAGTTCACTCAAGAAAACCCTTTCTGTCGGTTTAAGGTGAATATTTAAGAAAAAAAGCTGTTTGTATTTGTACATTAACATGGGGTGTGAGGGTATTCGCCTTTTGGGATCAGAAAAGGGGCAAAAAGCCCTCCATAAATTCCACATTCTCCTGGGCATGAATTTGTCACAATCTAACCATTCTGTTAATTGTAAAGAAAACCTCATGATGTCTTCAAGGTGTGCAACCTGATCAATAAAAGGATTTTGCTGATGGAGTGAAAGTATTTTACAATTAAATGTTCACATTATTTGAGGGATAGGATGCACAGTGCAAGGAAACAAAAGCACTAAGGAGAATTTTCTTAATTTTTCTGTTGATCATTGCAGAGGTGATCTTGGGTACAATTGCACAAGTTTATTCTATTTCCTGTGCTATAAAATCACATATTTATTCTGTCAGCACTCCTGAAATTGGGAACAATCTGTTATATAAACAACTGACATAGTTGGATTTTGAGGCTCTGCACTGTCACTGTTCAGTTAATGGTTCACTTCTGGTATGTGAACATATAGTATGAACAAGGAGCAGGAGTAGGCCACAATGGCACAGTGGTTAGCACTGCTCCTTCACAGTGCCAGGGACCCGGGTTCAATTCTGGCCTCTGTCGCTGTCTATGTGGAGTTCGCACATTCTCCCGGTGTCTGCATGGGTTTCCTCTGGGTGCCCCGGATTCTTCCCACAGTCCAAATAGGTACAGGTTAGGTTGATTGGCCATGATAAATTGCCCCTTAATGTCAGGCGAATTAGGTGGGTAAATATGTGTGGGTTATGGGGATAGGATTGTTGTCAGTGCAGGCTCAGTAGACCAAATGGCTGCCTCCTACACTGTAAATTCTATGATTCAACCTCTCAAGCCTGATTCGCCATTTAACAAGATCATGGCTGATGTTATAGCAATTTTAAATTTGCATTCTGCCTAGCCCCTAAAAACTTTTACCCCCTTGCTTGCTCAGAATCTATGCATCTTTTCAAGAGTTCCACAGACTCATGACTCTAAGTGAAATAATTTGACCTCATTTCTGTTTTAAATGGGTGACCCTGATCTTGATATAATGACCCTTAGTTCTAGATTTTGACACAGCAAATGAACCTGGCTGCTATCAACCTGGAGAGCTGGGATCCTCTCATTTCCCTTGTACAGAATTGAAATGGTTTCATTAGTGCTGGTTTTGGAATGATTAACTTGAAAGGAAGATTATAATCTTTCAGTGGTATGCTGAAGTACTTGTTTACTTAATGTTAAGTGCTTAAAATAGTACTTAATACTCGAAATACATTTTTTTTTGTAAGTATAAATTTTCCTCGTAACTACTCCATGTTACCGTCCAATATCAAACTCAACACCATCTTTTAAGTTTCTGATTGGCTTCAAAACCAGCATTCATAAGCACCAAGTTTTTAGCTGAAGCTACAAATTGACTATTGCACTTCAACCTTGTTATTGGAGCAGACAAATTTATAATGATCTGTCATAGATGTCCAGCATTCACAACTCAGTGGGCCTGGAAGCTCATCGTTGTGACTTATGACATAGGCAGCAGGACATTACAGACATGAGTTATCCTGTGAACTATGCTGCAGGAATTGACGTTGGTTAGCATTTTGACATTTATAACTTGTGCATGGCCAAAATAGTCCAGCATCTATGTTGTTGCAGTCTTTTTAGGTTCATGTAAAGTCTGAGACTCATATCTTGAAGACATGTGAATGTAATTAATCTTAAAACTCCAGTGTTTTGCATCTTTCCATAGACTGTTGGTTTCAGCTGCATACCCAGTAGTAAGGATGAGGATGGTCTGGTAGCTTTGGCTCTCAATAAAAAAGAGGCAGATGTCCGAAACCAGCAGCAACTGATCGTGGAATCATTGCACAAAATTCTTGGAGGGTTGCAGCAAATCATAGTGAATGTTGAAGGAATCCGAGCACTTCCAGATGATCAGTAAGTGCACTTGTATGCCAGTCAGTTGAAGAGAATTTGGTAATGGCAGGGAATACATTTCTAGTTGTTTTTGGCATTGAACTGTCCTGTGCCTGCCATTAGTACAGCTAGCGGCAGGGCAGCACTTTGTGTTCCCAACAATTTCTTTTACAGAACCAACATTCTACAAATGCTGGAAAAACTCAGCAGGTCAAGCAGCATTTGTAGAGAGAAAAACAAAGTTAAAATTTCAGGTCAATGACCTTTAATTGTTCTTGCATATTATTTTAGAAGCATCCTTGCTTATTACATCCAGTGTAGTTTTCCTCCACTATACTTTCTTGTAGCCACTCTCAGTAAGATTGCTGGTCTTGGACTGTTTTGCTTGAATTTTTGCACCTTTTAGGAATTAAGTTAAAATTATCTAAACTAATTTCACATAGGGCTTGTTTCAAATAAGGTCCCTTATAACTTCGAGAAATAAGACTCCCTTCTAACAGGCCAGCCTGGATTTGAACTTGCAGAAGAAGGATAGTGTAGTGCACAATTCCACCCATTCCTGATCATAGAGGTGCTATTAGTAGAACTTGGGAATTGAGTTTAATTGATGGTAAATGAACACTATATTTAGTGATCAAGAAGTTCATTGGTCTGTGCAGGCTTCTTCAGGCATTTGAAAAAACACATTGAGTATTAAACAATGATTGGATCACTTTAAACTAGATGATCTAAATAGCAAAAAATAGTGTTCATTTACCATCTATGTTAGAAAGCTAAGTTTAAATAACCACATGGGAAACTTCCCAAAAATAATCTCCATTGATGCTTAAAATTTTAAATAACAGCACTAACCTTCCAAGTGCTTTCCACTATGATGTCTTGCTGGTTGTAGGTGAAGAGAATTGAGTTTCTGAAAAGACTGAAATAATTGTACGTAAAGAAATACAGAAGGTGCTGATGGTTTGGTTAACTGAACTGTTTGGACAGGTGGTGGCACAATGGTTAGCACTGCTGCTTCACAACGCCTGCGATGGATTTGATTCCAGCCTTGAGTGGCTGTGTGGTTTTGCACATTCTTCCTGTGTCTGTGTGGGTTCCCTCCGGGTGGTCCAGCTTCCTCCTAGAATCCAAAGATGTGCGGATTAGGTGAATTGGCCTGCTAAATTACCCCTTAGTGTCCCAAGATGTGGGATGCTGTTTCACAGTTGGTGCAGACTCAATGGGCCAAATGTCTTCTCTCTGCATTGTAGGGATTCTATGTTCCTCCTCCTATGTCATTGAAGGCACATTATATGATCACAGGGGAAAGTTAGTTGTAAAGATGATTTATTTTTACTTTCAGAACAGAAATGGTGATCTATGTTGTTGAACGTTTTCCAAATGGGAATTCGAGGAGAGTTTCAGCAACAAATCTCTACAGTTCACTGGAACAAACTAATGTGAAAAATCATCTGATGCAGTTAGGTGTGATTGTTGCCCTGCCCAGGACAGAACTCTCTCCAGCTCAGATGAAACAACTGTTGCAGAACCCTCCTGCTGGTATGTAATGAAACTTTAGTATTTAATAATACAATTACCTGTATATAGAAATGAACCAATTAATGTGGCTCAATAGCTTCTGCACTCAAATACAGGACTCAGGAACTGCAATAGACAAGATTTAAGTTATAATGTGGACTGTCTGACACACTTGAGACCCGGGCCCCCATCTCAGAGGACAATCCCTGTTGATCCGTTACAGTAGTTGAGAGGAAAACTTGCATTTATTGCACTTTCATGACGATCGGACATCTCAAAGCACTTTATAGCCTATCAAGTCCTTATTGAAGTGTTGTCACAGGTGTTGGAAACGCAGCAGCTAATTTGCACTCAGCAACTTCCCACAGACAGCAACGTGTTAATGATGCGATAGAGGGATAAATTTGGCCAAGTCAGCAGGGGTAATTCCCGTGCTGTCCTGCAAAATAGTGCCATGGGATCTTTTACTTCCACCCTCGCAGCAGATGCGGCCTAGGTTTAATGTGCATGCAAAACACACTACCTCTGATGGTGCAGCACCCTCCCAAGTACAGCACTGGAGCGGCAGCTTTGATTTTTATGCTGAAGTGGATTAGGAAGAAAGGGAAAGTTGAGATTTACGAGGTATGTAACAACTTTCTTGGACCCTGCGGATATACCTTGGCATTTAGACTGAGCAGCATTACTGCCACCCATGGAAATGCCTGAGGCAAAAGTAAAATTTAATTTACCAAATTAAATGTTTCAAATATCAGTTACTATAAAGTGTAGATTATGAAAGTTCTATGATCTTTAGTTCTCAGTTTTACTTCCATATTCTAAAAGGAACCTTTTATAACTTTTCTCATTTTTTTATTAAACACAATTACAACGATACTACTATCTGGGCTGCAACTGAAAGCTGATGGGGTGTTTGGGGCGGCACAGTAGCACAGTGGTTAGCACTGCTGCCTCATGGCATCAGGGCCCCAAGTTCAATTTCGGCCTCAGGTCACTGTCTGTGTGGAGTTTGCACATTCTCCTTGTGTCTGCATGGGTTTCTTCCGGATGCTGCGGTTTCCTCCCATAGCCCAAAGATGTGGGGTTAGATTGATTGACTATGCTAAATTAACACTAGTATCGGGGGGATTAGCAGGTAAATATGTAGGGTTACGAGATAAGAGTGGGTAGGATTGTGGTCTGTGCAGAATCGATGGGCCGAATGGCCTCTATCACTGTAGGGATTCTATGATATGAATGAATTTAAGTAAATCACAGCATTATAATGTTTCAGAAATACAAAACTATTGTTCACTTTTGTGTTCTAGCAAAGTGTTAATTTTGAGTAAATTTGAGGAGTGAATGTTAAAATTACTGGTGCCATTTTCCATTTCAGGTGTTGATCCAATTATTTGGGAGCAGGCTAAAGTTGATAATCCTGATCCTGAAAAGTAGGTTTCTCCATATCCACTGCATGACTGGTGGAAATATTATCACTTTTTCTTGCTTTTGTTTTCATAATTCTCTTGTGTCTGTGTTTCCATGATTTGTATTAAGTTTGATGTGTTGTGTGCAAACATTGACTGTGTTCATCTGAAATTTCCTTCTTTTGTTGAGATGGAGGTAGCCTGTGTACAAAATAGTAGCTTACTGCAGCAGGGAGGGATTTGAGAATAATGGGTTATGCAGTTCATGAATCTCTTGAGGTATAATTTCAGAGCCTCAGTCCCTTTAATGGTACCACGTTAAGCACAGCCAAGCCAACACCTAGTTGTAAAGTAGCCAGAATGGTTTACAAAGAACAACCCAGCATGGGAAACAGGCCCTTTGGCCCAACAAGCCCGCGCTGCCGCATCCTCCTACACCTACCCTGCCCTGCGTGTGCCTTGTGGTGACAATAAATGAATACTCATACCATTATGATGGATCTACAAGTTCTTAATTTTGATTAAATTTCAGGTCAGTCCCAACTCTGATGAAGCTTCCGACCTTATTTAATCAACTATGTTATTGGACATTGTGGCTTGGTTAAAGAGGAAATACTTTGTTATATTTGCATTTTTTCAATGTCTCAAACACACTAACTGCAAATAGATTTAGTTTGTTTTCCCTCTTACGTTTAAGGAATGTTATAATCGCTCTAATGACAGATCTAGGGTAGTAGTCTGATTTGAGATGGTGGGTAGCGGGAGATCATTTCAGCTCTCTTGCAAACTGCCCCTGCTGCTGCCAACGGCAGAACCACAAAGTCTTGGTGTTGATGGCAAAAAGGCCAGAACCTTGATGGGCAGCGGCTGCTTACAGGCAGAGCATACTTCAAGAAGAGAACTAATTTCCTTTTAAGCACAAACAAGGAACGTAACTGGAAACCACCTCATGTGTCCTTTCCCCTAGTCATGTTGCTCAATGAAATTGAAAATGGGAGGCTGTCACCATACAACTATCAGGGCAAATAGAGGTGTGGAGAATGGAGCAAAGGGCCCTGTGGGTAGATCACCACTGCCGTTTTGTCAGCAATACATTTAAAATAAATGGATCTCACTTCTAAGAAATATTCATTTAATCAATGTTTAAATTATTTTTATTCCACAGTATACTTGGACCAGTGTTAATTTACTAGCATTTTTTAGTTTCAGACTTTTGAGTCTTACAGTTAGCTTTTTGTAATAAAATGTTTGTTTTTTTTCTCATTTCTCTAAATCTTAAATAAAGCGAAAGCGCTGGAAAAGTGCAGCAGGTCTGGCAGCGTCTGTACAGAGAGAAATAGAGATGATATTTTGAGTCCTGTACAAATCTTCTTTGAAACTTTCCAAAGAAGTCATGTTGAACTTGAAATGTTAACACTGTTTTTCACTCCACAGATGCTGCCAGACCTGCTGAGATTTTCCAGCACTTCCTTTTTATTTCAGGTCTTCAGCACCTGCAGTATTTTGTTTTCAGCCCACCAAATTTTAACTTGGGTCATTTTAATGTTGTGCAGAAAACTGGAGGAAGCGCCTTCCTATTGCGCATTTATGAGAAAACTGAAAACGTTTTTTAAGATTGTTATAAATTATGCACTCACCGCCAAGGGGGTAGGATGATAGAATCATAGAAACTCTACAGTGCAGAAGGAGGCCATCTGGCCCATCGAGTCTGCACTGACCACAATCCCACCCAGGCCCTACCCCCATATCCCTATATATTTACTGGCTAATCCCTCTAACCTACTCACCTCAGGACACCAAGGGGCAATTTTAGTATGGCCAATCAACCTAACCCGCACTGTGGGAGGAAATCGGAGCATCCGGAGGAAACCCATGCAGACACGAGGAGAATATGCAAACTCCATACAGACAGTGACCCAAGCTGGGAATCAAACCCAGGTCCCTGGAGCTGTGCAGCAGCAGTGCTAACCACTGTGCTACCGTGCTGCCCACAATGGGGGTGGTGTTGTATTTATCAAAGTAAAAAGTCTGACAACACCAGGTTTTAGTCCAACCGATTTATTTGATTGTAAACTCACAAGCTTTCGGGTTAGCCCCTTTGTCAGGTGAATGGAGAGTTCTGGCCTCAGACAGAGCATATAAAGCACAGACAGTTTAGAGATTACTGATTAGAATGCGAATCTTTACACCTAACCTGCTGTTCAAGTCCTGAAGTGGCTGACAATGTGTGTGGAAGGAGCACTGATCACAGGTTAAAGAGATGTGTATTGTCTCCAGACAGTACAGTAAGTGAGGTTTTGCAAACCCAGGCAAGTCACGGGGGTTACAGATAGTGTGACATGAACCCAAGATCCCTGTTGAGACAGTCCTCATGTGTGCGGAACTTGGCTATCAGTCTCTGTTCAGCGACTCTGCGCTGTCGTGTGTCACGAAGGCTGCCTTGGAGAATGCTTACCCGAAGGTCAGAGGCTGAATGCCTGTGACCACTGAAGTGTTCGCCAACAGGAAGGGAACAGTCTTGCCTGGTGATTGTCGAGCGATGTTCATTCATCCGTTGTCGTAGCGTCTGCATGGTCTCCCCAATGTACCATGCTTCGGGACATCCTTTCTTGCAACGTATCAGGTAGACAATGTTGGCCGAGTTGCAAGAGTATTTACCGTGTACCTGGTGGATGGTATTCTCACGTGTGATGATGGTATCCATGTCAATGATCCGGCATGTCTTGGAGAGGTTGCTGTGGCAAGGTTGTGTGGTGTTGTGGTCACTGTTCTCCTGAAGACTGGGTAGTTTGCTGCGAACAATGGTCTGTTTGAGGTTGCGTGGTTGTCTGAAGGCAGGAAGTGGGGGTGTGGGGATGGCCCTGGCGAGATGTTCGTCTTCATCAATGATATGTTGAAGACTCCGGAGAAGATGTCGTAGCTTCTCCGCTCCGGGGAAGTACTGGACGACGAAGGGTACTCTGTCCACTGTGTCCCGTGTTTGTCTTCTGAGGAGATCGGTGCGGTTTTTCGTTGTGGCGCATCGGAACTGTCGCTCTGAGTCGAGCGCCATATCCTGTTCTTATGAGGGCATCTTTCAGCGTCTGGAGGTGTCTGTCATGATCCTCCTCATCTGAGCAAATCCTGTGTATACGGAGGGCTTGTCCATAGGGGATGGCTTCTTTAACATGTTTAGGGTGGAAGCTGGAGAAGTGGAGCATTGTGAGATTGTCTGTGGGCTTGCGGTACAGTGCGGTGCTGAGGTGACCGTCCTTGATGGAGATGCATGTGTCCAAGAATGCAACTGATTCTGGGGAATAGTCCATGGTGAGTCTGATGGTGGGGTGGAATTTGTTGATATCATCATAAAGTTGTTTCAGTGATTGTTCACCATGAGGCCAAAGGAAGAAAATATCATCGATGTATCTAGTGTATAGCATCGGTTGAAGATTCTGTGCAGTGAAGAAGTCTTGTTCGAACTTGTGCATGAAGATGTTGGCATATTGAGGTGCAAATTTGGTCCCCATGGCTGTTCCGTGTGTCTGGATGAAAAACTCGTTGTTGAAGGTGAAGACATTGTGGTCCAGGATAAAGCGGATGAGTTGTAAAATTGCATCTAGAAACTGGCAGTTGTCAGCATTGAGTACTGAGGCAGTCGCAGCAATGCCATCGTTGTGGGGGATGTTGGTGTGGAGTGCCGAGACATCCATTGTGACGAGGAGTGTCCCTGGTTCAACTGCTCCATGTGTGCTGAGTTTCTGTAGGAAGTCCGTAGTATCGTGACAAAAGCTGGGGGTTTTTTGTACAATGGGTTTCAGGATGCCCTCGATGTAGCCAGAGAGGTTCTCACACAGAGTCCCATTGCCCGACACGATGGGACGGCCAGGTGTGTTTGCATTGTGTATCTTTGGGAGGCAGTAGAGATCTCCACTGCGGGGAGTACGTGGAATGAGAGCACGGAGGGTGCTCTGAAGGTCCGGATCAAAGGTCTTGATCAGATTGTTGAGTTGACGAGTGTGTTCTTTGGTCGGATCTGTGGGTAACTGTCTGCAGTGTTCCTCATTGTTTAGTTGTCGGTACACTTCTTTACAGTAATCCGTTCTGTTCAGTATGACGATGGCCCCTCCTTTGCTGGTTTGATGACAATGTTGCGGTTTGTCTTGAGAGCGTGGATGGCATTGCGTTGTGCTTGGGTGATGTTCGGGGCTGTCTTGTGAGTGTGGCTGATGAATCTGGTGTTAACGCACCTCCTGATGGTTTGGGCATACAAGTCCAGTCGAGGGCAGCGGCCTTCCGGAGGAGTCCAATTGGATTCCTTCCTGTTAGGTTGTTGCATTGCAGATTTATCAAAGCCAGTGTAATCAGTAGTTGAATCTGATGGGCAATAGAATCTTATTGAGGAGGGCACTTTGAAGCTAAGCCCACGCATAATCCAGCCAAACCTTTTGCCATCATAGCAGCTAATTTATTGGTAATTAGGTTATTTTGCTCATTGAATCAAAGAGCAGTAAAGATTGCAAATATTTTTGTACTTTAACCCCATCATCATTGCCAAGATCTAACATATATTAGGATGTACTTGTAAAGAGAGACTTTTGATTTGATTTATTATTGTCATGTGTATTAGCATACAATGAAAAGTATTGTTTCTTGTGCACTATACACACAAAGCATACCATTCATAGAGAAGGGAATGAGAATGTGCAGAATGTAGCGTTAGAGCCATAGTTCAGGTATAGAGAAAGATCAACTTAATGCGAGTACTCCATTCAAAAGCCTGGCTGCAGCAGGGAAGATGCTGTTCTTGAGTTGGTTGGTTATGTGACCTCAGAATTTTTTTTCTCTGACAGAAGAAAGTGAGTGTGTGACTGGGGTGCGTGGAATCTTTAATTATGCTGGCTGCTTTTCAGAGGCAGTAGGAAGTGTAGACAGAGTCGGAGGCTGGTTTTCACCCTATCACCTGTTTAAAGATACAGTTGTGCAATGGGTATGCTCATAATGAGAATTTTTTATTATTATTATTAAAAGAGGAAGCAGTACAGGTGCACAAACTATACAACTTCCAAAAAACAAATGAATTTCTGTGAATATTCACATTTGGCAAAATAACAACATTTTTCCCCTTTAAACTATTTTTAGAAATTAATTCTTAGCATTTGGTAAATATCTTCTGCATCTGATCTACTGGAACTTCAGCGCAGTGGCTAAATGGGGGGGAGAGGGATGATTTTCTTGGGAATCTCACATCTCCTAAAAGAAATGTAATCTCTCTCATCCTTTCCTAATAGGGCAACCAGAATACAATTAGAGTAACATTTTACAAGAGACTCTGTAACAACTGGTCATGCACCATAAGTATTAATACATTTGACATTAACCTCCAGCATTGTCTGTACGTGTTTTATACTATATATGTACACAATTCAAATCAGGAATCACCTGCGTTTTGAGCAGGAATTATAAGTTGTATCCCTTGCTATTTCTACAATCTATTAAAAATTGATCAAAGATTTATTCTCCCTTGAGAGAGATTTCCTGTTCAATAATAAATTGACCTATAGCGCAATCATACAATGAGAATATGACCGATACCCAATCGCAAAAGGCTATTAACCTTTATTTACATTAAGAAAACTATCCATTTTGATCCTGAGTCAGGTGAGTTTGCTTTCCAAAATTCTGTGCATTTCTCTGAAAAGTTGGTATCCTGCATCTCCTGTCATCTTACAAATATCAACTGCATGGACAACCACACTGCTTTCCTGCACTGTGTATGCAACTTGGTTACTGATTATTTATTCTGTCTCTTTCTCTATCCCAACCCCTACCCACCCACTCCAAGGCTGATACCAGTGCCCATGGTTGGTTTTAAGGAGCTGCTGAGGAGGCTTAAGTTCCAGGAACAGATGACAAAACAGCATCAAAGCAGACTGGATGTGAGTTGGGATTCCATCATGAAGAGCCATTTTTAGGCCATTGTTTCAGTTCTGTTTACTTAATCTTAGATTTCACTTGTTGCAAAAGTCTTCTGTGGTATGATGATAGTATAAGTTGTGCAGCAATGGTTTGGAATGTGCCCAGCCAGAACAAACTCTTGAGAATCCATTTTTTCTGTCACAAAGCTCGTTTTGGTGCAGTGATGATGAAGAAATTTTGTATCACTGTGCCATGCATATTGTTTCTTTGAACATGTTTGGAAACAGAAAAGTATAAGTAATTCAGGTTATCTCGAATTAACATCTTTATACAAATGGGTTTAATGATCAGTGGGGAGGCACAACTCATTGAAATGCCAGTTGGTGGCACTGCAGGATTTGATTTGATTTATTATTCTTGTGTATTATCATACAGTGAAAAGTATTGTTTCTTGCGCGCAAACAGGCAAAACATACTGTTCATAGAGAAGGAAACGAGAGAGTGCAAAATATAGTCGTAGCTGGGTTTAGAGAAAGATCAACTTAATGCAAGGTAAGTCCATTCAAAGGTCTGATGGCAGCAGGGAAGAAGCCGTTCTTGAATCAGTTGGTACATGATCTCAGACTTTTGTATGTTTTCCCAGATGAAAGAAGGTGGAAGAGAGAATGTCCAGGTTGCATGGAGTCTAGTTTGCATGATGGACTGGGCTACATTCACAAACTTTAGTCGTTTCTTGCTCTCTTGGGCAGAGCAGAAGCCGTACACTTTGGTAAATCAGACCACAAGGCTGTACTCCTGCTCCTGGCTTACAAACAAGAACTTAAGCCTGGAGAATCCATCAAAAAGTTGTGCAATGTTGGTCTGAGGAATAGGATGATCTCCTACGGGACTGCTTGGAATCAGTGGACTGGTCAGTATTTAAAAACTCTGCGACCAGCTTGAATAAGTACACCACTACAGTAACTGACTTCATTAGTAAATGTGTAGAAGTCTGTGTGCCAAAGAAGCAAATCCGTGTGTTCCCCATCTGAAAACCATGGATGAACAGGGATATCCACTGCTTGCTGAAGTCCAGGTCTGAGGCGTTCAAGTCAGGCGACACTGACCTATACAAGAAAGCCAGATACAATCGAAGGAGATCCATCAAAGATGCCAAAAAACAGTACCAAGCTAGCGACACCGACTCCCACCGACTATGGCAAAATCTGCAAGAGCTAAGAGGTTGCAAGATGAAGGCATGTAAAATCGCTGGCTGCAACGCACTTCTCCCTGATAAACTCAATACATTCTACACCTGTTTTCAGCAAGAGATCAGCGAGAGCATGCCCTCTACCCTGGAAGCCCTGGATGAACCTGTATCTAGGGTTACCATTGCAGATGTCAGAGCAGCCTTCTCAAAGGTAAACCCACAGAAAGTGACTGGCCCGGATGGGGTACCCCGATGTGCACTCAGATCCTGCAAGGATCAGCTGGCAGGGGTATTCGGACATCTTCAACCTCTCTTTACAACAATCTAAGGTCCCTATCTGTTTTCAAGAAAATGACCATCTTCCCAGTACCTAAAGAGAAACCAAGCAGCGTGCCTTAATGACTAACTGGTAGCTCTGATAGCCATCATTAAGAAGTGCTTCGAAAGGTTAGTCATGTCATGAATCAATTCCAGCCTCTTGAACTACCTGGATCCACTACAGTTTGCCTACCGCCACAACAGGTCCACAACAGATGCCATTTCCTTGGCCCTGCACTCAATCCTGGAACTGCTAGATTGCAAGGACATCTATGTCATACTCCTATTTATTGACTCTAGCTCAGTCTTCAAACACTATCATTCCCACAAAACTCATCTCCAAACTCCATGGCCTGGGCCTTGACACCTCCCTCTGCGACTCGTTCCAAAACTTCCTAACTCACAGGCCACAATCAGTAAGGATAGGCAAAACACCTCCTCCAAGATCATCCTCAACACCGGTGCCCCAGAAAGCTGAGTTCTCAGCCCCCTACTATATTCCTTTTGTACACCTATGACTTTATGGCCAAATTCCCCTCCAATTTGATTTTTCAAGTTTGCTTGTGACACCACCATAGTGGGTTGGATCTCAAACAAACAATGACAAGACAGAGAACAGGAATGAGATAAAGAATCTGGTGAAGTAATGTGGCAACAATAATCTCTCCTCAATGTCAGCAAAACGAAGGAGATTGTCATTGACTTCAGCAAGCATAAAAGAGCACATGCCCCTCTTGGTGGTATGAAGTAGAAAGGGTCGAGCACACCCCCCCCCCAGCCCCCCCATGCTAATATGTATAGTTAAGAAAGCCTACCAGTGCCTCTACTTTCTCAGAAGGCTAAGGGCAGCACAGTAGCACAGTGGTTAGCACTGCTGCTTCACAGCTCCAGGAGCCTGGGTTTGATTCTCGGTTCGGGTCATTGTGTGGAGTTTGCACATTCTCCTCGTGTCTGCGTGGGTTTCCTCTGGGTACTCTGGTTTCCTCCCACAGTCCAAAGATGTGCAGGTTAGGTTGATTGGCCATGCTACGAAATTGCCCCTTAGTATCCAGGGTAGCGGAAGTTAGAGGGATTAATGGGTAAAATATGTAGGGATATGGGGGTACGGCCTTCGTGGGATTGTGTTCGATGCAGACTCGATGGGCCGTAGGGCCTCTTTCTGCACTGTAGGGTTCTTGTATTTTATGATTCTATGAAATTTGACATGTCAGCTACAACTCTCTCCACCTTTTTTACAAATGAACCATAGAAAGCATTCTTTTTGGTTGCATCATAGCTTGGTATAGCTCCTGCTCTGCCCAAGACTGCAAGGAACTACAACAGGTCGTGAACGTAGCCCAATCCATCATGCAACCAGCCTCCCACCCATTGACTCTACCTGCACTTTCCGCTGCCTCGGCAAAGCAGTCAGCATAATTAAGGACCCGGACGTTCTCTCTTCTACCTTCTTCCATCGGGAGAAAGATACAAAACTCTGAGGTCATGTACCAATAGATTCGAACAGCTTCTTCCCTGCTGCCGTCAGACTTTTGAATGGACTTACCTCGCATTAAACTGATCTTTCTCTACACCCTGGCTATGACTGTAACAGTACTCCCATAACTCCAAATCCACCATTATAACCCCTAAGCCAATTCATGTCCACACTCACCATCCTTTGCCCTTACCCTCTCCGTGCCAACTTACTTTGTATTCTTTGACAGATCCTTGACAGCTTATAGTTCCAACAAGTTTATGCACAATTACATTTACTTTTAACAATTTGAAAGAGTGCCTTACTTCTCTCAAAGTTGTCCTGGGGCCATATACAAAAGGGTACCGTACCTTTCCAAAGGGGTAACTTGACTATCCAAATGAATCCACCTAATTCCAATACATATCTGCACTCTCTCGTTTCCTTCTGTATGAACTGTATGTTTTGTATAGCATGCAAGAAATAATACTTTTCACTGTATGTTAATACATGTGACAATAATAAATCAAATCAAACCTGTGATATAACCAGAAAGAATGCTTTCTATTATGCATCTGTAAAAGTTGGTGAGAGTCATAGCTGACCGTAAGACGTAGGAGCAGAATTAGACCACTCAGCCCATTGAGTCTGCTCTGCCATTCAATCATAGCTGACATGCCAAATTTCCTTAGTCTTCTGAGAAAGTCCAGGAATCGATCTGCTTATATAAAATCCAGACTGGAACTAAATGTACATCTTTCACTCAGCAGTTTTTGAATAGCGGATAAATTTGCTCCTGTCCTGCAAGATCTTGATTTTTGTTTATGCCATCACTCAAATGCGACCGATGTAAAGTTTAAGGCCCAGATTTTAGCTCCCAACTTGTGTTCTCAGACAGGAAAATTCCCACTTCTACAAACCCAACCTTTAAAACTGGCGTCCTGCAGTTGGGATTTTGTTCTGGGAGGGTGCTGGATTGAAAGGCAGCCTGCTGTACTCCCGCCCCCAGAACGGTTCGGAGACTGCCAGATGCGGAGGTGAGCTGGGCAGAAGGCCTATCCCTGTGCTCCAACACTTCTATTTAAAAATTCCTCCAGCACTTCACTTCAACCCCCACACACTCCCCATGCCACCTCATGGCCCCTCACATCACCAATGCAAACTTGAGCTCCTCTACCTACCTACATGCCCTCCTCAAACTCCCATAACTCCAAATCCACCATAATAACCCCTAAGCCAATTCATGTCCACACTCGCCATCCTTTGCCCTTACCCTCTCCATGCCAATTTACCTTGTATTCTTTGACAGATCCTTGACAGCTTACAGTTCCAAGAAGTTTATGCACTTTTTATGCACAATTACATTTACTTTTAACAATTTGAAAGAGTGCCTTACTTCTCTCAAAGTTGTCCTGGCGCCATTTACAAAAGGGTAGGGGATTAAGGGTTATGGGGAGAGGGCGGGAATGTGGAACTGAGCCACGACAGATCAGCCATGATCTTATTGAATGGCGGGGCAGGCTCGAAGGGCTGGATGGCCTACTCCTGCTCCTATTTCTTATGTTCTTATGTACCTTTCCAAAGGGGTAACTTGACTATCCAAATGAATTCACCTAATTCCAGTCAGCTCTTATGTGGTCTAATCTGCACACTCTAGCTTTCACAGACTTGGCTGACAAAAATTCCTCTTCAATGGCCAGCTGCCTCTGTGAAGTATACATGCACAAAGCCCAGCCCAATCTGAGTCCCACGCTGGTGAAAATAGCAAATGCTGTGTTTGGGGGCAGGGATTCAGAATTTCTGGGATTTTCATCACGAGGGAAAGCCTCCCATTGTAATGACAATCTGCTGAATTTCATACCTGTAATACTGCTATCTTTAACACATTCACAAATTCAGATAAGCAATCATCTGGTGTGTTTTCTCTAACCTCAAACACAGATTATATCTGAGGATGTGAATGAACTGCAGAAGAACCAGGCCACAACTGTAGCAAAGATAGCTCAGTACAAGAGAAAACTGATGGATCAAGCTCATAAAGTCTTGCAGGTAATTTAGTGTATTTACTTGTAATTTGTAGCCCAATTTAAAACATTTTTAATTTCCTCAAAAATGTGCATTTTATCGACATTATAGCTTTTGTTCTGCGACGTCAAGTAAGGAATTGTCTTGGATGAGATGTTTCAGAGCAGAACTGCTATGTTTGTGTTGTGTGGTATCCCATTCCAAATGCCTAATCACACTCATGATGTGCATTTCCACTATTTCCCACACCAGTCATCATCACCTCTGAGTAAAGTAGGTTCACAGTTGATGCTGAATGGTGAGGAATTTTATGTAATGGATGAATGCCCTTTGGGAACAAAAGTGAAGTTTACCCAGACTGACTTTGTTCATAGTCCCTGGAAACCAACTGCATTGAATTTTTTTTTCCATCTCATAATTCTCCTTGGACTTGAACACCAGTGCCTAAAGTGAAATAACAATATCTGAGCCACCATGTAACCCTCATCCCTGTGTGCTTAATCTTGTGATTTCATTGTTCCCTCCTCCCAAACATTTCCCAACTTGGATGGCACAGCAGTTAGTGCTGCTGTCTCTCAGCACTAGGGACCCAGGTTCAATCCTGGCCTTGGGTGACTGTCAGTGTGGAGTTTGCACATTCTCCCTGTATCTGCGTGGGTTTCCTCCAGGTGATCGGGTTTCCTCCCACGCTCCAAAGATTGGCAAGTTAGGTGGATTGGCCATGCTAAATTGCGCCTTAGTGTCCCAAGATGTGTAAGTTAGGGGGATTAGTGAGGTAAACATGTGGAGTTACGGGAATAAGACCTGGATAAGATGCTCCGTCGGAGAGTTGGTGCAGACCTGATGGGCTGAATGGCCTCCTTCTGCAATGTTGGGATTTTATGATTCTATTCTGAGTAACTGGGCATCTGGCTGCTACAGATCCTCTAAAGAATCCTCATTATTTAGTTTCATGGGATAGACGTGTTTACTTTGGCTCATTTGATCTCATTTTCCAGAGTCTTAAGCCCTACTGTCTTTCAGTCACAACATTTACTTCAATAAATTTGTCCAATGCCTTAGCTTCAGCCAGTCTTCTTGATAGTCTGTCACTGCTGTTGATCACACGTTTTGAAAAGCAATACCTTTCCACATCTGCCCTGGATTTTCCCCTCACAATCTGGTCACGTGTCATCTTGTTTTGTTGCCCTGATTTACAGGAGGATGTATTGTTTCAGGTTTGCTTTGCCTATCCCGTTAAGTATCTTATAACTGGATTAAATCCTATTTTATGTAATGCTTTCCAAGTCTGGAGAGCCTTGTTATTGAGTTGTTAATTATAGCCCTTCCGTCACACTTAGCCCCTGCTCTTTTCTCGGCACTGCCTTCAAGCTTGAGAGGTGAGGGGCATCAGTTTGCTGTATAGGCAGGGTGAGCTCTCCACAGACCAGCACTTCAACTCTTGAGCAATGCTGCTCTGGATTGTGCTGCCCAGGCCAGCAGTTTGCAGACATATGAAGTCTGGCTGTAAATGCAAGCAAAAGATTGAATTCAGATCAAGATTCTGAGATATGGCAAAATAAGAGATGTTCTGAAAACACGTAGCAGTCAGTCAGTGATGTTAAAGAGCATAGACAGGTTAAGACAGTTCAGGTGTCTAATCTGTCATCAGAACTCCTTTTTGCAGCAGATCTGGCATAATCTCTGTTTTCAAATTTTTCTATTTTTATTTCTGACGGATGCTTCCTATCTTTACCATTGATAACTTTGTGCCACTACAGCTTTGTACCATAATGTTACAATAGCAGTTAAAATTTTAATCGAGTTTGTACCCTGTTTTATTCAATAATTCATTTTAGATGACTGTTTTTCTATCTTTGTGCAAATAATTTTTAATTTTACTTGATATTTTAGCAGATTTGTATTCAGAATTTAATTTTGCAGAATCTCATTTTTGGAACAAAAATATTGCTTTGTGACGTAAAAGTTAGAAAGTTGGTTAATAGACATAAACCAGAGTAATATTAATCAGTGTTGCTCAGATTGAAGAAGTGTGGAATTCCAAGGTCAGTACTGATCTAAATTGTATATTAATGATTTGGACTTGAACAAAGTGATACAAAGGTTTTGCAAACAGTGTAAGGGGCTATAGGAGTATGTAAATGGATAAAGGGAATGGGTAGTAACAGTTTACTATAGAGAGGTGTGGCATTGTGTACTTTGGGAAAGAAACACTCAAAGGAAATGTGCAGAATGATGTGGATTATCACTGAGAAATGTGGATTCAATACATCATTCCTTGAAGGTGTGAATACAGGTAGATAAAACCATTCACAAAACACTAATAACATTTGGGATTTTGTATACAGGACATAGAGTACAAGAGCAAAGCAGTAATGATTATTTATGCAAGCCAATGTCTAAGCCACAATTAAGCTATTGGGTCCAGTTTTATTGAAATGATATCAAAACCATAAAAAGTAAAGCTTAGTTTCGTCAATGAAGAATTAAAAATTAAGGCCATTGTGAAGCAGCTTTTTTACTTTGTTTATGGTATGTGGACATTACTGGTATTACTGGCCAGCATTTACTACTTATTCCTAATTGCCCTTGAGAAGGTGAGTTACGTTTTCAAACCTCAGCAATCCATATAGAATCATAGAAACCCTATAGCGCAGAACGAGGCCATTTAGCCCACTGAGTCTGCAGCGACCACAATCCCACCTAGGCCCCACCCCTGTATCCTCACATATTTACCTGCTAATCCTCTAACCTACACATCCCAGAACACTAGAGGGCAATTTTAATATGGCCAATTAACCTAGCCTGTATATCTTTGGACTGTGGGAGGAAACTAGAGCACCTGGAGGAAACCCATGCAGACACGAGCAGAATGTGCAATCTCCTCATATTCAGTGACCCAAGCCTAGAATCGAACCCAGGTCCTTGGCCCTATGAAGCTACAGCGCCATTTCCTTAGCTGTTTACTTTGATTTTCTCTTCCTGTCCTTTCACTATACTTACCTTTCTTCTGCTCCATTACGTCAAATTGCGATATTATACTACGTGCGATACTATTCTATGATGTTCTGAAGTAGTTCAGCCATACTGGAAGTATATTTTCCTCTAGTCTGAAAAACAACTATTCCCCACAGCTCTCTCCTTACTGTCACTTCAGCCTGGTTTTGTTCCCTGCAGCACTCAAACAACCAATATTGTAATCACAAATGACACAACCAGTCAGCAGCATTTGAAATACCACCCCTCACCACCAGCATTGCCACCACCACCACCAATGATTCTCCTTCGTGGGACTGGTTTTGTCTTGTTCAATTCCTATCAATCAAGTTATAACCAGAGAATCTTTTGCTGTGACTTTGCTTTGAGCTTTCAAACCAATCCCTCGCTTGTTCCCAAAATCCATCCTTACACCTTCCCTCCTCCTATTTCTTATCTTGATGCTACCCTCTACAATATGTAATTAAACCTAAATTTATCATAATGTTGAGAGTGAGGAACTCCAAATTCTGACAAACCTTGGGCCTTCTGTGTTTGCAGAGCTCTATATTTTCATGTTGAGTCTCTCAGGCCTGTGAAAGTAGGAAAAAGGCATGAAAACCCAGGGAATTGAGTGCGCGGCTGCAATGTTAGACAGGTGTCCCAGGTAAGAGAGGTTCCAGTTAAGGAGAAAAAAACATAGAAAGAGGCTTTGATTAGAGAGAGGGTTGCAACTAGCTGACTAAGTGAAGTAAGTTATGGAGTAGCTACGTCCACAGTTCTGTTTGAGAGGGAGTTCCAGGATTTTGATGCAGGGATACTGAGGGAACAATGGTGTATGGGTGATGGATAGAGTGTCCATCAAGCGGGCTGCCTTGTTTTAGACATTAATGAATTTTTTGAGTGTAGCTGGAGCTGCACTGCTTCAGGGAAATAGAGAATATTCCATCACACTCCTGAACTGTGCCTTGTAGATGGTGGGCAGACTTTGGGAAGTCAGGGAGTCAGTTGCTCTCCTCAGAATTCCTAACCTCTGACCTCCTCTTGTTATATGGCTAGTCCAGTTCAGTTTCTGGTCAATTGTAATCACCAGGCTGTTGATAGTGGAGGATTAAGCGATGAGAATGCCATTGAATGTTGAGGGAAGATCCTGTCTTGTTGTTCATTGCCTGGTATTCATGTGGAGTGAATGTTACTTGTCGCACTTAAGTGCCATGAATGTGCCTAGTAACAAGCAATACGTAGAATGTAACAAAACTAATGGGTAGAAACCACCAGCATTTCAAAAGACATTTCACAGGATGAGTCTCCTAATAATGAGATTAACAGGCCGCAGACAGACCAGAAAAATACATTGCCATGCTAATAGGAGACACCTTAGCTAAATGATTGAACCATCAAGGGGAGAGACACATATCAATTATTAGAGCCACAGAAGCTGAGGGGACAGATAGCAAATACACAGAGAGAGCAATGAAAGGGAGAAATAATATAACTGCCAACACTCAGGAATGATGTGGATATGCCAGCGTTGGACTGGGGTAAACACAGTAAAAAGTCTGACAACACCGGGTTTTAGTCCAACCGAAAGCTTGTGAGTTTACTATCAAATAAATTGGTTGGACTAAAACCTGGTGTTGTCAGACTTTTTACAACGCTCAGGAAAGCAGTGAAGCAGATTTCACCTAGCAGCCTGGAAGCCTGTTCTAGTTGGCAGACAAGAAACAGGAGGCAGTTAAAACCATACCTTTGCTGAAGAGATGATTGCTAGAATAACTCCTCAGTCATGGACTGTGTGATAACCACAAGCTGGTCTATTGAAGTGGATATTGTTTTGGAAGAGGGACGTCCTGAAAGAGTTCAGGTCTGTTAAATATACTATGGATTAAAAAGGTTAATTACACAAACTGTAAGGTTGTGTTTAGTAGTTCCTATACATAACTATCTTGGATCATTATAGTCCTGTTTGTGAATCTGTGTCTTTATTGTAGTAAATAGTTTTCATACTATGACCAGGTTGATTACCACATGACTCGTCTCACCATTTCTGTAAACAGAATTACACTCACACCAAAAACCAGTGTTTCCAAGTTGGGACACCCTTGCAGATAACATCAGCTGGGTTCAAGACTACAGCTCAAGCCTAAATATTGTTCAGGTCTTGCTGCATATGGACACAAACTGTTTCAGTTTCTGAGGAGTCAGGAATGGTGCTGAACATTGTGCAATCAACACCGAGCATCCTCTTTTTGACATTATGACGGAGGGAAACTCATTGATGAATATCAGAAGATGGTTGTGCCTCTGATACTATCCTGAGGAACTCATACAGTGCTGTCCTGGGAATGAGATGATTGATCTTCAGTGATCACTTTTGTGCTCCAACCTGTGGAGAGTTTTCCCCTGATTCCTAGTGTCTTCTGTTTTGTTAGGGATTCTTAATGCCACGCGTTTAAATGCTGCCTTGATGTTGAGTGCAGTCACTCTCGCATCTTAGTTCAGCTCTTTTGTCCATGTATGAGCCAAGATTGAACAAAGGTCTGAGCTAAGTTGCCCTGGCTGAACCCAAATTGAGTATCAGTGAGCAGGTTCTTGCTGAGCAAGTGCCAGTTGGTACCATTGTTCATAACATCTTCCTTCGGATTGCTGATGAGTGAGAGTAGACTGATGGGACAGTACTTGGCTGTGTTGGATTTGTCCTGCCTTTTGTAGATGAGACAAACTGGGCAAGTTTCCACATTGTTGGGCGTATGTCAGTGTTGTAGCTGTCCTGGAACAGATTGGCTAGGGGCATGGCTAGTTCTGGAGCTCAAGTCTTCAATACTACTGCCAGAATATTGTCAAGGCCCTTATCTTTGCAGTATGTAGTGCTTTCAGCTGTTTCTTGGTATCACGTGGAGCCAGTCGAAATGGCTGAAGACTGACATCTGTGATGCTGAGGATCTCTGGAGGAAGCTGAGATGGATCATCCACCTGGCACTGCTAGCTGAAGAGCGCTGTAAATACCTCCGCTTTATCTTTTGCACTACTGTTCTGGGCTCCCCATCATTGATGATAGGAATGTTTCTGGAGCCACCTGCTTCAGACTATCATTTAATTGTCCACCACCATTCACAGATTCATCAGCTGAGGTGATAAATAGCAGGAGATTTCCTTGCCCATATTTGACCTGATATCATGAGGCTTCATGAGGTCCGGAATCAATGCTGCGGATTTTCAGAGCAATTCTCTTCTGGTTGTACGCTACAGTGCTGTCTGCCACCTCTACTCTGGAACAGGACCTAACCAGGGCTGGTTTTGATGGCTTATCCAGGACATTGTATGGGGGGGGAGCGGGGTGTGGTATGATCCTATGAGTGTGTCTTTGACAGTTCTCCTAATTTTGGTACAAGTTACCACATATTAGTATGGAGGATGTGGCATAGCTGACGAGGCTGGGTCAAGCAACTAAATGGCTTACTGGGCATTTCAGAGAGGAGTTAAGAGTCAATCACATTGCTGTGGATCCAAAGCCACATGTAGATTTAAACCCAGGTATGAACAGCAGAAAAGGACATTAGTGAACCAGATGCATTTTTACAACAACCAACATGGTTTTGTCATCATCATAAGACTAGCTTTTTTTTATTCCAGATTTTAGTTATCGATTTTCAGTTTTACCAGCTGCTGTGGTGGAATTTGAGTCCATGTACCCAGAACAATATCTTGGACCGCTTTATTACTAGTCCAGTGAGATTATCACTACACCATTGCCTCCCCTTATCTTGAGATGTGTCATTATGTTAAATGTGCTATCTAAGTAGAAAAAAAGTTTGCAGTTTATTTATTAGTGTCACCAGTAGGCTTACATTAACGCTGCAGTGAAGTTACTGTGAAAATCCCCTAGTCACTGTTTGGGTACATTGAGGGAGAATTTAGCATGGCCAGCGCACCTTACCAGTAAGTCTTTCGGACTGTGGGAGGAAACTGGAGCACCTGGAGGAAATCCGCGCATACGTGGGGAAAATGTGCAGACGCCACACAGGCTGTGACCCAAACCAGAAATCCAACCCAGACTACTGGTGCTGAGGCAGCAGTGCTAATCACAGGGAGACGGGACTATTTTTTACTGACACCGAAGCCTGAGATTTATTCTGTATTTTTGAAACCATGAAGTATTTTGATAGAATTAATAGGTAAAGAATATTTTTGCTGCTTATGTATGATCAGTGAGTTAAAATTGTTACTCAGAAGGATATTGTGAGAAATGTCTTTACACAGCAGAATTTTGATGCATGTAAATATTGAGACAGACATCATTCCATCTTTTAAGAGAAAATTGGGCATACAGAAGAACTTGTGTTTTTATATAAAGCCTTCATGACTCTAGGATATCCCAAAGCACTTTTTGCAGAGACCCAGCACATGTGCAATGGGCTGAATGGCTGCTTCTGTGCTGTAACCATTCTACGACTCTATGATTTCTTTTTACAATCAACAAAATATTTCATGAAGTATAGTTGCTTTTGCAGTGTAGGAAACAAGATAGCCAATTTGCACACAGCAAGCTCCCACAAACAGTAATGTGATAATGGCCAGTAATCTGTGGGGTTTTATTTTAACGAAAGATAATAACTGAGGGTTAAATATTGGCCAAAACCTTGGGAGCACACTCCTGTCCATCTTTGAAAGAGTGCCAGATTTCAAAGATACTGATTATGGGGAATAGGAAAATAAAAGTTTATAAACATTCCCAATAAACAAGTGGAGTAACTTAAAATAGAGATTTTAAATTGGTCTTGTAAAGAACTAGCACAGTTGTGGTAGCCTGAGTGTTTGTTCCTGTACTATAAACCTCTGTAGTTCTAGGAGTGTTCTTGTAGATTGTGGTTGGAAGGAGATTTACATGTGCGACGTGCAAGGGGTAATCAATACTCAAGTTCCTGTGTTATTTTCTGTCCTCTAGGTGTTAATAAAACAAGAGATCCAGAGGAAAGCTGGTTACGCAATTCAAGCAGAAGAAGAACAGCTTCGTGTTCAGTTAGATACTATCCAGAGTGAACTAAATGCACCAACCCAGTTTAAGGTACAAAATAATGACTCCTGGGGATTCAGTGTTTAAGTTTGTTTATTTAATAGTGTCACAAGTAGGCTTACATTAACATTGCAATGAAGTTACTGTGAAAATTCCCAAGTTGCCACACTCTGGCACCTGTCAGGTACACTGAGGGAGAATTTAGCACGGCCAATGTAGCTAACCAGCACGTCTTTTGGATTGTGGGAGGAAACTGGAGTACCCGGAGGAAACCCATGCAGACCTGGGATAAACGTGCAGACTCCACACAGACAGTGACTCAAGCTGGGAATCGAACCCGGGTCCCTGGAGCTGTGAGGCAGCAGTGCTATCCATTTGCGCCACCATGATGTCAGTAGCCAGAACAGTTTGCAATTAGCGTAATTGGATTAGTGAGGTTGCTAAGTAATGTAAATGGAAAAGTCAGTAAGTCGCAGTAATGATGTTTATGTGCAGGGCCGTCTGAACGAACTGATGTCTCAGATAAGAATGCAAAACCATGTCGGAGCCGTCAGATCAGAGGAGAGATACAGTGTTGATGGGGATCTCTTGGGAGAAATCAAACAGGTATCTGAGCTACAAATGTTTCCCAATTAGCCGGAATATGTTCCATGGACAGAAAATATACTGAAGTTTGAATGTTAATGATTGATTGTTGTGAAGATTAAATTTTGGCACAACAGAAGCTTAAACCTTTAAATTTCTTGCAGTTTTTTAAAGTAATACTAAAATTTTAAGCAGTGTTGCATCAAAAGTAGCAGTTTGGGTTAACCAGACAGTATTGAACATTTTCACATTTTAATTTGCTTTCTATCATTCTATTAACTCTTGTCAAAACTTATACAATAACCTGCTGACCTTCAAAACGTGGGTATGCCGGCGTTGGACTGGCGTAAACACAGTAAAAAGTCTGACAACACCAGGTTTTAGTCCAACCGATTTAGTCTCTAAACTGTCTGTGCTTTATATGCTCTGTCTGAGGCCAGAACTCTCCATTCACCTGACGAAGGGACTAACCCGAAAGCTTGAGTCTATTATCAAATAAATCGGTTGGACTAAAACCTGGTGTTGTCAGACTTTTTACCGACCTTCAAAACTTCAGCTCTGATGAAGGGTCATCCAAAATCGAAACGTTAGCTCTCTTTCCACAGATGCTGTCAGACCTGCTGAAATTTTCCAGCATTTTCTGTTTTTGTGACTTTCAAAACTAATTGTGCTTAGAAATACCCACACTTTTTTTTAAACACGTGCTAATGTAGCTCATTTCTCTCCCTAGCACCTGAAGTTGCAGCAGGAAGGGCTGAGCCATTTGATCAGTGTCCTGAAGGAAGATCTGGAGGATGTGAAGCTAATTGAGCAGGGTCTTAATGAGAGTGTTCATATTCGCCGTGACCTTTTCAGTTGATGGCTTTTCTTTAATGTCACTATAGATAAGAAGGATATTTTTCTCTTTGTCCAAACCCCTTTTTTCGTTCATCCCACCTGCACAAAAGATATCATATCTCCATTTTTCAAACAAGAACTTTGGTGTCGGGTGGAGAAAGAAATGTTGTTGCCATTCATCATTAAATGCTGCAGTCACCTCAAACATCTGTAGCCTTGGGGATTCGAAATATTTACCGTAAGAACAGCCAGCCAGTTACAAAACTTTACAATAGAGATAAGTGATTGACAACTCACTCCGTTTAGCGTGTCAAAAGGCATAGCTTAGAAACTACTATGTGCAAACTATGGGATGAATGTTTACAATGATGAGATTTTCTTCAGTCTGCTATTTTAAGGTAGGCTTTGACCTGTTTATCCGCTAATATTGCAAATAGTAATTTCTGGATTCACACCTCCTTCACTATTTTTTAAAAATGTGTAAATATGTTGATTTTCCTGTTCTATGCAATAGGTTGGGACAGATTTTTTTTAAAATGCTGCTAATAATCAGACTTGCATTGAACAGGAATGGCTATGTTGGTACTGACTAAGTCAGGAACAAATTGGCGTTTGTTTATGTTTTGAAAGAAGCACACACTTGGAATTTTGCTTAACTTGGACAAGTGTGTTTCACTGTTCTGAGTACTCTGAACAGTTTCTAGAGCTTAAATCTGACCTTGATTTGTCATGAATGTGGAAAATTTGAAGTGTACTTTATTGGATCTAATAAGAGCCCTGGAGACTGGAATGGTGAATTGATAAACAATTAATACTAGGCCAGAGAAACGAGGGCTGGATATACAAACCCAGTTTATTTCTTTTTTTAAATGCATACACGTATATTTATAGTCTTGTGACAAGGAGCATCACAGATTAACTTTGTTCTTGGGGGTTGACAGTTTTTTTTAAGGAGCTTATTCATGATATTTCTGCAACTCAAAGTGTGCAGCTAATTTTTTTGTTATCCAGCAGGGAGTTCCGGTTAGTGGCAGTCATGTTTACAAATTATTTCCCTAATATCCTTTGTACCTGATTATTGTCACTTTTGAAATATACATCAATACAATACCTTAATGCTGAAGTGGGCCTTTGGCCAGACGATTGAAGAACTACTTTGTGTGTTTATATGTTTGTAATAATTGTGCAAAGAGGAAATAAATTCTAAATACACAATTTGCTTTAATAATCATTTGCTTCTGATTCTTTGAATATTAATTTCATAATTTAAGTCAGACCTTGTTCAGCCACAAACAGTTCTATAATTTGATTGACATTTCCTTGACACCCCCCCAGTTTCCCCAACTTCCTCCAGTTCTCCACCCAGAAGAGAATGTTTTATTTCCCTCTTTTTGGGTTGTTCGTCAAAACTGGAAACCACTTGCTAATTGCTGTCAAATGATTGGCTCTAATTCTTGCTGAATGAGAAATGGTTTGTGTCTAAAAAGCATGGGGCACGGTGGTCCTTGTTCAACTGAGAGTTTGGAAAGGCTACCTATGGGAAACTGATGCTGAGTTTCAAATAGTAGAATGGTGTAGATCACCTAAGCACCTTTTTATTAGACAAGCTTTTGAGGGTAAGGGCAAAACTCCTCTTGGGAGATCGGGTGGTGTGACAGGTTCCAAAATAGGCCAAATTGCAAATAGCACTGAGTCTAATGAATGGATCTGGTAAGCTGACTGGACTTTCTCTGATGCTTTTTTGAAATCTCTGTGGCTGTTTTCTCAAGTCTAAATAACAGTAGATGACTGGGCAAAGTCTGAACTGAAATGGTTGAGCTGAAGTTCTCACTTTGCTTGCTGATATTCACGATTCTATATTTCAGTGGCTGAAAGTTTGTATTTTGTTTGATTGTATGCCTGAAAAGAAACACAAATGCTGCAGGCCATCTTTTTGCGTATCTCCATGAGCCAAAAGTTGAGCAGGTTACGTTGATTGGCCATGCTAAATTGCCCATTAGTGTCAGCGGGACTAGCTAGGGTAAATACATGAGGGTATAAGGATAGGGCCTAGGTGGGATTGTGGTTGATGGGCCAAATGGCCTCCTGCACTATAGGATTTTTTAAAAATGTACTCCGTAACTATATTATTCCACTGACAATTATTTTAATAAGTGTCCTGAAATTTGAATTTGTGGAAAGTTGTTGTTTACTGAGATTTATAATGTCAGGAAGCTGACAAATCTGAACATAATGGATTCAGGGAGACTTCATGTTTCCAGTTGCTGTGTTAGATTTCCATGTCCCTCCTCATTGTTGGTTTTTGAAGTAAAATGGACATAGTAACTCAGTGTATAGACTGCAAGTTGCTGTAAAAAGTAGTCAGAAATATCAGTGAATTAATTTGATTTATGCATAATTAAATAATTAACCTGCCCCTTGAATGATTATGCATATTAATCTGCTGTATGCATTGTGAGATTCCATTTACTTTCACTACAGTAGTGGGATGCAGTTAAGAGTTTCTGGAATATTCATTTTCTCAATATGACCCAAATGTGACCCAAGTAAAGTTTACTTGAAGCATTGAAATCCTTCATGATGGTTTCTTATTTAATAAAATAAGTTGCTCAGTGCACAATACGTGAAAATAGGTTCTGCTGCCTGTGTCAGCAACCCTTTAGGCACAAGTAATGATTGTTGTGTTTTTAAACATGGCTGTGAAAATATACAATTAAATTTGCCACAAGATCAGAGCAGAAGTCCTGTGCAATGGGATCTGATCTGAAGTTCTGAACTTGGCTCAGGTATACTTGTCTACATTTGATTTTAAGGCTCAGGAAAATCCATTCGTCACCATGACGACAGTTTCAAATGGGTATTATCTTCCTTTTTCATTCCTTACTTAACCCATCAAGCTCAGTTGTGGAAGTATCAGCAAACCGGCACATATCTCCATCTTAGTAATTTAAGATTTATCAACCAGACGGAATGCTTCAAGGAACTCGTTAATGTCTATACTTCCATCCTTATTGAAGTCCATGCTGCGAGCCAAGTCACCAATAGCTTTTTCACTAATATTGATCATCAAGTGAGAGCTGAGGAGTTTACAAGTTTTTTCAAATTCCTCAAATGATATCAGACCTGCCACAGACATGAAAATGGACAGTTTATTTTGCTACAAATACAATTTTAATTATTTACTTGCTATTTTCCCACTCTCCCCTGTTTTGGTCACTCCAAAAATGGAGGAGGTAGGGGGTTGGGGCGGGGGGGGGGATGATTTGGAGAAGGGGGAGAATCTTTTGTAAAATGACACTTACCTGAGTTGTCACTGTCAATAATTCTAAAAATGGTTTCCAAGTCAGACCTGCTTCTGTAAAGCATTTCCAACAAACTGGGTTGTATGTGCTGGAAAGAAAAAAGGCTTTTTTAATTTTTAAAATAACTACCAAGTGGATCAGCAACTGTTACAAGTTAGGCATGTTCCTTACACTGCTTGCATCCCGCTTGCAGATTAGCTTTTGATAAAACTATCAACTCCCTGTCCACGTTAGTAACTTTCTCTGTGATTCTTCAAATGTTCTTTACCAATTGTTAGTGTAGGTATATGTGCCTCCTGTCCCTATATTAAAGATAACAAAAACCCCTGTGTGTATATATAAGAATGTTTAAAATGCAGCTTGGGTGTTGAATAGGTGCAGACTATTCGAGAGTGTAGCAGAATGAAAGGTACAATCTAAAATAAAGTACTGGCATGGATTTTGCAATGTTGAACACTAGACATTCAGCTCGTTCAATCCCTCCTGAGCCTTGTTTAAGGCTTGTCTGGCGTTCAGTCCTAGATGAGCTGCAAATACCGCAGTCACAAAGGGGTGGCAAGTGGTTAGCGCTGCTGCCTCACAGCGCCAGGGACCTGGGTTTGGTTCCTGGCTTGGGTCACCGTTGGTGTGGAGTTTGCACATTTTCCCCTGTCTGGGTTTCCTCCGGGAGCTCTGGTTTCCTCCCACAGTCCAAAGATGTGCTGGTTAGGTTGATTGGCCATGCTAAATTGCCCCTTAGTATCCCATGATGTCTATATGGGAGGGATTACCAAGGTAAATGTGAGGTTTTGGGGATAGCGCCTGGATGGGATTGTTGCCAGTGCAGACTTGACGTGCCGAATGGCTTCCTTCTGTACTGTATGGTTTCTATGATACCTTTTGTTAAGCATAGAAAAGCTGCAGCAATCATCTTTTGGCCCCACCCGAAATTCTGTATCATCACCAATGATTCCCTGTCTGGATACTGTCTCAGGTTAACTGCACCCTTGATGTACTATTTGATGCTGAACTACTGAACTCGTATCTTCATCACAAAGACCACTTGCTTTTGCCCCTGACAACGGATGGCACGGTAGCACAATGGTTAGCACTGCTGTCTCACTGTGCCAAGGACCTGGTTCAATTCCCAGCTTAGGCCACTATCTCTGTGGAGTCTGCACGTTCTCCCACGATCCGAAAGATGTGCTGGTTAGGAGCACTGACCCGAAAAGTTGCCAGAGTGTGACAACTAAGGGAATTTTACAGTAACTTCATTGCAGTGTTAACGTAAGCCTTACTTGTGACTAGTAAATTTTCTTTATCTGGTGCCAGATCTTTCATCCTTGCCATTGTTACTTCCAGACCAGACTCCTCAAATGCCCCACAGGTTGGCCTTCCACTCTCCGTGAATTTCAACTCATCCAAAATGCTGCTATCCATGAAGCCCTACTTGCTTATCTGCAGTATGCTTGTGGGACCAGTTTTGGTCAACAAGATTTAAACCAAATTCTAACATTCTCATCTTTGGTTTCAGCCGCCTTGTAATTTCCTTCTGAAAATTCTGCATTATTCTAACTCTGATTTGCTGTCCATCCTCACTTCCTTTGCCCCATCGTTGATAACGGTGCCTGCAGTTATTAAGCACTGGAGTTCTGCTTCTCCACCTCATTCTCTTTATGACCCTATTTAAAGCTTACCTCTTTGACCAAGCTTTAATTACTCTTCTGGATACTATCTTTATCTATCCAAAAGACAACACCAATGCAAGTGCAGCACTCCCTCAACATTGCGCTGACCTGCCTGCTCAGAGATGATAAATACTTGGGTCACTGTCTATGTGGAGTTTGCATGTTCTTCCTGTGTGGATTTCCTCCGGCAGCTCTGGTTTCCTCCCACAGCCTAAAGATGCGTGGTTAGGGGCAGTTTAGCATGGTCAATCCACTTAAGTGCCAGGAGAACTGGCTTAGGTAAATGTATGGGATTATGAGGATAGGGCCTGGGTAGGATTGTGGTTGGTGCAGACTCAATGGGATAAACATAAGAACATAGGAGCAGGAGTAGGCCATCTAGCCCTTCAAGCCTGCCCCGCCATTCAATAAGATCATGACTGATCTGTCGTGGCTCAGTTCCACATTCCCGCCCTCTCCCCATAACCCTTAATCCCCTCGCTTATCAAAAACCCATCAACCCGCGTCTTAAAAATATTTAGCGAGGCAGCCTCCACCACCTCAATGGGCAGAGAATTCCAGAGATTCACCACCCTTTGAGTGAAGAAGTTCCTCCTCAACTCCGTTCTAAACCGCTCCCCCTTTATCTTGAGGCTGTGCCCCCTAGTCCTACTGTCCTTTCTGAGCGGGAAGAGTCTCTCCACCTCTATGCTATCCATCCCATTCATCATCTTATATGTCTCAATGAGATCTCCCCTCATTCTTCTAAACTCTAACGAGTACAAGCCTAGTTTATTCAGCCTCTCCTTATAGCTCAACCCCCTCAACTCCGGCATCAGCCTAGTAAACCTCCTCTGCACTTCCTCCAAGGCCAAAATATCCTCGCGTAAGTACGGCGACCAAAACTGCACACAGTACTCCAGCTGCGGCCTCACCAATGCCCTATGCAGCCGCAGCAAGACCTCCCTACTTTTATATTCAGTCCCCCTCGCTATGAAGGCCAGCATCCCATTCGCCTTCCTGACCACCTGCTGCACCTGCAGGCTGGGTTTTTGCGACTCATGCACAAGGACCCCGAGGTCCCTCTGCACCGTCGCCTGCTGCAGTTTTTCGCTACGTAAGTAATAGTCCTTCCTACCATTCTTCCTACCAAAGTGGACCACCTCACACTTGCCAACATTAAATTCCATTTGCCCAGCCTATCTAGATCCTTCTGCAGACTCTCCACATCCTCCGCGCAATTTGCCGTTCCACCAATCTTGGTGTCATCAGCAAATTTCGACACCATACACTCGGTTCCCTCCTCCAGATCATCTATATAAATGGTAAATAGCTGAGGCCCCAGCACCGACCCCTGGGGCACTCCACTAGTCACCAACCGCCAATCCGAATAGCACCCATTGACCCCCACTCTCTGCCTCCTATTTGACAACCAATCCTCTATCCACGCTAACACCCTACCCCCAACTCCATGCCCCCTTACCTTCTGCAATAACCTCTTGAGGTACCTTGTCAAACGCCTTCTGAAAATCAAGACAGACCACATCCACCGGCTCTCCTCTATCCACCGCCCTAGACACATCCTCATTAGAACTCCAATAAATTTGTCAGACACGACTTCCCCTTAACGAAACCGTGCTGCGTCTGCTCTATCAAGCAATTCCCCTCAAGATGCCTCGCTATTTCCTCCTTGATGACGGATTCTAACATTTTACCTACCACAGACGTTAAACTAACCGGCCTATAATTCCCTGCCTTTTGCCTGGCACCCTTAAACAACGGCGTAACATTAGCCGCTTTCCAATCTTCCGGCACTTCCCCGGAATCCAGCGACGTTTGGAAAATAACGAAGGCATCCACTATCACCTCTGCCATTTCTTTCAGAACCCTCGGATGCATTCCATCCGGTCCTGGGGACTTGTCCACAATCAGTCCCTCCAGTCTGTCGAGCACCGCCTCTCTAGTAACAATAATGTCGTTGAGACCCTCCAGTCCTACCACCTTTCCATCACTAACACCCGGCAAACTATTCACGTCTTCCTCCGTGAAGACAAACAAAAAGTGAATGGCACCTCCTGCACTGTAGGATTCTACGAAATACACAATTATCTTTTCTTAATTGTTCTACATTAAATTGAAAGCTAATTTCTCAGTCTGGCTAACATTCTTACTTGAGCCATTGTCCACAAAAAAAAACTGACCCATTCATCTTATTGAATCTCTCATTTTCCTATTTAACTGCTTTATGGTTTCATATAATTCATTGTAGAAATCCCAAATAAACATGAATTGCTTATCTGTTTAGAATGCCTACAGTGCAGATGAAGCTATTTCAGCCCATCAAATCTGCACCAACCCTCTAACAGGATCTTACCCAGGCCCTGTCCCCAACCTATCCCCATAACCCCACACGTTTACCATGACTAATCCATCTAACCTACACATCTTGAGACACTAAGGGGTAATTTAGCATAGCCAATCCACCTAACCTGCACATCTTCGGACTGTGGGAGGAAACCCACACAGACACAAAGAGAACATACAAACTCCACACAGATAACTACCCAAACTGGGAACTGAACCTGGGTCCCTGGAGCTGTGAGGCAGTAGAGTTAACCACTGCTACCATGCGGCCTGTGTGTTCTTCATTGTTTCTGAATACTAAATTATTCATTCTGAAAGCATGTTGTGAAATCCATCTCTTACCTGTGCAATGGGTTTCTCAATGGCAAGCTCATCAAACCATAAATAAAAGTTCACAAGTCCATTCAGAACATTGGGCACAAGTTGGGATCGCAAAACACGCCATGGCAGACCAAGAGCTAAGACTGTCTCCAAAGCATTTGCCCAGTCATTCAGTGAAATGTTACCTGGGTATTGGAAGGCAACAACATTTACTCGCTTGGTACCAAAAACAAATGTTGGTACATCTAAGAGACATTATTGTTTAAGTTTGGGTAGAACAACTGATGTTTTAATTCCTACACAGTCTCTCTGTCTTGGTTCACATCCAGAGATTGCAACGTCAAGAAAATGTATTAATTACCACATGGATTATTCAGTCTTTGGACAGTTTGCCACTTCCAAATGCCACAACACCCAGCTCTGAAAATCAGGGTAGCTTAATGTTAAGTGATTAATTTCAGTTTACCTTCCAATTGAAACCAGACATTAGAATGGGCTTATTTAGAATATTAAGTTGAAATAGTTTGGAACCTGAAGATCCACTTTTAAGATACACAACATTCTTGTTTACAAAATAATTCACTGCATTGTAAAATATCCTAGTTAGAATCAATTCTTTAACACTTCATCAACTAGAACGGTTCTTCAGCAGACCTTGAAGATGCTAAATGATTAAAAATTGACTTTTTGTAACATTTTAAGACAGATTTCTATTTTGTGCAAATTGTGCTCTCAGTTCTTTACCAAACAAGAGATAAATTTGAAAAGGTCTGGCTCGCCTTTCAGATTGGTCACCAGTCTTGAGCAACTTCAGATCTGTGAAATAAATCACCAACTATTTACAAAATACCTTTGTAACCTACCTGTCTTATTCTTATCATAATGCTCAAATGCACTGATCAGGTCTGATTTATGGGCAAAAATCTTCTCCCGCAGCGCTCCTAATGCTGACCTCTCAACTCTACTCACACTGCATAACAAAAGAAGTTGCTGATTGGTATACATCAAGTAACAGATCAGTAAATAGAATATATTTAGGGGTCAGTGATATACATTAGAAATCTAAACAACTGAAGCTTTAACCTAGTGAATGGGGTGCAGTGAAGCAGACTGTTTTGTCTTGGATGGTATCAGGCTTCTTAAGCGTTGTCAGGCAGTAGACAGTGTGACATTGCACTCCTGACATGTGGCTTGTGGATGGTAGGCAGGATTTGGGAAGTCGAGAGATGAGTTAATAACCACTGAATTGACAGCCTCTGAGAGTTGCTTTTAGAGATACAATTATCTGGCAAGTTTAGTGTAGGTTCTGAACAATGGTAATCCCACCTGCCCCACCAACCCCCCTCCCCCCGCCCCGCGTATTGATGGTGGGGAATTCAACAGAGTTGAATATCAAAGGGGAAGGTAGTTACATCTCTCTTGGGGGACAGTTGAAGATGGTTGGGCTTAGATCACTGCCCTGAGAAACTCATGCAGTGTTATCCTGGCGCTGAAATGATTGGCCTCTGAACCACAAATCTTTGTGGGATGTTTGACTCCAGTCAATGGAGAGCTTTCTCCCTGGCATCCATTTTGTTTAGGCCCCTTTGAGGCCACATTTGGTCAAATATCAAGAACAGTCACTGTCATTTCCACCTTAGCTTTCAGTTCTTTTGTCCATTTTGGGGCCCAAGGCTGTAATGGAATCTGGAGCCAAGTGGAACCTGAACTGACCATTGTTGAATAAATTATTACTGAGCAATCCTCCTGAGACAGCAGTCTCAGTAACCTCTTCTGTTACTTTGCTGATGATTGAGAATAAACAAATAGGATGATAACTGGCTGGATGGGATTTGTCCTGCATTTTGTTGACGGGATACATTTGGGCAATTTTCCATGTTGTCTGGCAGATGCTAGTGTTGTAATTGTACTAGAACAGCTTGGCTAGAGGCGTGTCTAGTTCTGCAGTGCAAGTCTCTGCCATCTTTCAATGTGGGGTTGTTCCCACAGCCTCCATCTCCAGTTAGCTGTTTGTGTCCATTGCTATTCACAAATTAAATAAAGGAAAGCCAGATGGATTTTTACCAGAATAAAGCTTTAGTTTAAAGCAGAGAAATTGTGTAAGAGAGAGAGAGAGAGAGCGCAAGAAACAGCAGGAGAGAAGCAAGTGTTCTTATTACAGATCTGTCATATCTTTTATGCTCTTTAAATTTCAGAGTATAGATGATGTTGAGAAAGACATTGGAAGGATTTTCAAATGCTGTCCTCCTAGTCCTCACTGCAAATTGGGATGTGAGGCAGATTAGTCACCATTGATGCTTAAAATCCACCTAATTGGATTGAGGTGAGCCTTTAAATGGATAAACAACGCACTCCCTGAAACTGATGACAGCCTACTTTAGAAAAAGCTAGAAAACTAATTTGCATATTTTATTCAGTCACAAGGTGTTGCCATCACTAGCAATGCCAGCATTTATTTCACATCCCTAGTTGCCCTTGAGAAAGTAGGGGTGTGCTGCCTTCTTGAAATGCTGGAGTCCATATGATGATGATACAGCCACAGTGCCAGTAGGGTGGGAGTACTTTAATATTCACAAAGGAGAAGGATCTGGCAGGTGGTGAGTGTAGAAAGGAGGATGTTGACATTCTAGGACGTGTTGAGATAAAAAGGGAGGAGGTAGTGGAGGTTTTGAAAAATGTTAAAGTGGACAAGTCCCCAGGACCAGATAGGGTCTATTCCAGAGTATACTGAGAGAGGTGAGGGAAGAAATTGCTGAGACCTTGGCCAAAATCTTTGAATCCTCTTTAGCCCTGGATGAAGTATTAAGGGTTGGAGAATAGCTAACATTGTCTCTTCTGCCCTTCTTAAACAGAGGAACAATGTGGGAAATTATAGGCCTGTTAGCCTTAAATCGGTGGTGGGAAAATTACTGGAGAAGATTCTTAGAGACAGGATATACTCACACCCGGACGAGAATAGGCCTATTCACAATAGGCAGCATGGTTTTGTGAAGGGGAGATCATGTCTCACAAATTTGATTGAGTTGTTTGAGAAAGTGACAGGAAAAATTGACCAGGGCAGGGCAGTGAATATTGTTTATATGGACTTGAGTAAAACCTTTGATAAGTTTCCTCATGGCAGGCTGATACAGAAGGTGAAGTCATATGGGATCTGAGGTGAGCTGATAAGATGGATACAAAACTGGCTTGGGCATAGAAAGCACAGAGTAGCAATGAAAGTAGCAAGGTTCAGTGCTGGGGCCGCTTTGTAATATATAAATGATTTGGAGGAAAATGTAGATGCTCTGATTAGTAAATTTGCAGATGGTACAAAATTTGGGAGAGTGGCAGATAGTGAGGAAGATTGTCAAAGCATACAGCAGGATATAAACCAGCAGGAGACCTGGGCTGAAAGATGGCAGATGGAATCTAATCCAGACAAATATGAGGTGATGCGATTTGAAAGATCTACTGCAGAAAGAAAGTATGCAGTAAATGGTAGAGCCTTTAGAAATATTAGCATACAGAGGGATCTAGGTGTGCAGATCCACAGTTCCCTGAAGGTGCTAACTCAGGTGAACAAGGTGGTCAAGAAGGTATATGGCATGCTGGCCTTCATCAGTTGACTATAGGAATTGGAAAATCATGTTCCAGTTCTAAGATTTTGGTTAGGTCGCATTTGGAATATTGCGTACAATTTTGGTCACCACATCACCAGAAGGATGTTGCTGTATTGATGCAGAGGAGATTTACCAGGATGTTGCCTGGTTTGGAAGATATAGACTACGAAGAAAGGTTGAACAAATTTGGCTTGTTTTCATTAGAGTGTCAGAGGATGAGGAGGGACCTGAGAGACGTTTACAAGATTATGGCAGGCTTCGATAGACTGGATAGTCAGAGTCTTTTTCCCTGGGTTGAAGGGTCAAATTATTCACGGGCAAGGGTTGAGAGTGAGAGGGGGAAAGGTTAAAAGAGATGTAAGGGGCAAACTTTTCACACACAGTAATGAATGCCTGGAGTGCACTGCCAGAGGAGGTGGTGGAAGCAGATTCTATAACAACGTTCAAGAGGTATCATGTAGATACATGAATAGGCAGAGAATAAAGGCATATGGACCAGGTGGAGGCAAAAAAAAATTAGAGAGGCATCTCTGTCAGCACAGACTTGGTGGGCCAAAAGGGCCAGGAACTGGTGATATAATTCTGAGTAAGGATGGTGTGTGGCATGGAGGGGAAGTTGCAGTTAATGCTACTCCTATGCAAATACTGCTTTTGTTCTTTGAGCTGGTGATTTTGGCAGGTGCCTTGGTGAGGTCCTTGTCGATGGCAAACACTGTTGTTACTTTGCATGATTGTTTAGTGCAATGGATGTGATGTCAGTCAAGCAGGTTGCTTTGTCCTGGATGGAACTGCACTCATCCAGGCAAGGGGACAACAATCCATCAAGCGGCTGACTTGTGCCTTGTAGGTGGTGGACAGGTTTTGGGAAATCAGGAGGTGAGTTCTCTTCTCTTCAGAGTTTCCAGCCACTGTATTTATATGGCTTGTTCAGTTGAGTTTCTAATCAACAGTAACCCTAGGATATTGATAATGGGGGACCCAGCAATGGTAATGCCATTGAATGTCAAGGGGAGGTGGTTAGATTCTCTCTTGTTGAAGATGGTCATTGCCTGGCAATTGTCATGTGAATGTTACTTGCCACTTATCAGCCCGCACCTGAATGTTGTCTAGGTCTTGCTGTATATGGATATGGATCATTTAGTATCTGAGCAGTTGTGAATGGTGCTGAACATTGCACAAATCAGCATGAACATCCCCATTCCGACCCTATGTAAGGAAGGTCATTGAGGAAGCAGTTGAAGATGGTTAAACCAAGAATACTATTCCTCAGGAACTCCTGCAGTGATGTCCTGGGACTGAGATAATTGACCTTTATCAACCACAAGCACTTTCCTTTGTGCCAGATATGACTCTAAACTTCCACCGATTCGAGTTTTGCTAGGGCTCCTTTCTACTGTGCTTCATCATCTTTGATATCGAGGGCAGTCACTCTCACCTCACTTCACTTCTGGAGTTCATCTCTTTTGTCCATGCTTGAACCAAGATTGTAATGTGGTCAGGACCCTGGCAGAACCCAAACTGAGAGTCCGTGAGCAAATTACTGCTGAGTAAGTGCTGCTTGATAACACTGTTGATGACCCCTTCCATTATTTTGCTGATGATTGAGAGTAGACTGATGGTGGTAATTGGGCTGATTGGACTTGTCCTGTTTTCTGCTGGATAGATACCAGTACTGGAACAGCTTGGTTAAGGTCACAGCATTTTCTGGAGCACAAATTTTCAGTCCAATTTCTGGAATGTTCTAAGTGCCATAGCCTTTGCAGTATCCAGTGCTTTCACCTGTTTTTGATAACAAGTGGAGTATATCAAATTGGCTGAAGACAGGCATTTGTGATGTTACGGACCTCAGGAGGAGACTGAGATGGATCATGCACTTGGCACTTCAGGCTGAAGGTTGCTGCAAATGCTTCAGTCTTACCATTTGCTTCTCCATCATTGAGAATGGGGATATTTGTGGAGCCGCCTCCTCCAAAGCAAATTATTTAATTATCCACCACCATTCACTGCTGGACGTGTCACGATTGCAGAGCTTGGATCTGATCTGTTGTTTCTGGAATCCGCTGGTTTTGTTTAAGACACGCTTCTTCTAGTGTTTGACATGCAAGTAGTCTTGTAGCTTCACCAGATTTTCATCTTATTTTTGGGAATGCCTGGTGCTGCTCCTGGCATGTCGTCCTGCACACGTCATGGAACCAAGGTTGATCCCCTAGCTTGATTGTCAATGTAGAATGGGGGGGGCGGGGGCACGGTGGAACGTGCTGGGCCATAAGGTTACAGATTGTGGTTGAATACAATTCTGCTGCTGCTGATAGCCCCACAGTGCCTCATAGCTGTCCAGTTTTGAGTTTGAAATGTATCCTGTTTAGCAAGATGACAGTGCCATGCAGCATGTTGCAGAGTGAATTCAATGTGAAGGCAGGACTTAGTTTCCACAAGGACTGTGAGGTGGTGATAGGTAAATTGATGAGGACAAAGTCAGTTAGGTGAGTCTGTCCTGTCGGGGGCCATGTGTCCTGGAGGATTCTGGTTGCAATTTTCCGGTACTGTTTGCATGTATGCAATGGGCCCTGATGCCATCCATTCGTAGTGCTGAAGAACTAGACACACCTCTAGCCAAGTTGTTCTAGTGCGGCCACTATACTGGAGTCCAGTTGACATAGTTGAAAATTGCCCAGGTATTTTTCCTGTCTGCAAAAAGCTGGATACAGACATTGAGTAGCCTAACACACAGACCTTAAATGGATCTTAAAAAGTTTTCTTTAAGTTTGCTGAAAATAGTTATTAGTTTCAAAAAGTTTCAAGGTTATGATTACACCAAAGTGGGTGCAGAGGAGATGCACCAGGAAGCTGCCTGGGATGGAACATATAAGTTATGAAGAGAGGCTGTGTAGGCTTTGGTTGTTTGTGTTGGATCAGAAGACTGAGGAGCGACCTGATCAAGGTGTACAAGATTATGTGAGACATGGACAGAGTGGACAGGGAGCAGCTGTTCTTATTAGTTGATGAGTCCATCATAAAGGGACAAAGGTTCACAGTGGGGGGCAGGAGGTTTAGGGGGAATGTGAAGAAAATGTTTTGACCCAGACGGTCTGGAATGTGCTGCCTGGGAAGGTGGTGGAGGTGGGTTGCCTCACATCCTTTAAAAAGTATCTGGGTGAGGACTTGGCACATTGTAATATTCAGGGCTATGGGCCAAGTGCTGGAAAATGGGATTAGGTGGGAGTTTAGGTGTTTCTAATGTGTCGGTGTGGAATCAATGGGCTGAAGGGCCTCTTCGGCACAGTTTGATTCTGAAATTCTTACTATATTGACTGTTAGAAACAATAATTCCTAATGGCTTACAGCTGTAAGACAGAGCTAATTGCTAACAGAAGATGGCAAGTGTCATTTTTCATCCAATTTAACTTTTTCTTTAAAAAGTACATTTGAATTTTGGCTGCCAAAGGTGAGGAAAGCAGATTTGTAGGGTGGAAATGTATAGAGTTTTAAGTTTATTTATTAGTGTCACAAGTAGGGTTACATTAACAGTTACTGTGAAAATCCCCAAGTCGTCACACTCCGGCGCCTGTTTGAGTACACTAAGCAAAAATTTAACATGGCCACCAGCACGTCTTTTGGACTGTGGGAGGAAACTGGTGTATCCTGAGGAAACCCACGCAGACACAGGGAGAACATGCAGACTCCATACAGATAGTGACCCATGCTAAAAATTGAACCCAGGTCCCTGGTGATGTGAGGCAACAGTACTAACCACTGTCCCATTGTAGTGAAGCAGTTCTGCCCTCTAACCATCTCACCTCAGGGAAAGTGAATGGGGAGGGGAAATGAAGTGGGGGGGGTGGGGTGTTGAGACTTAAATAACAGACAACAAAGTAAAGGCGAGGGAGGAAGGAAGGGTAGGAGGTTTGCCTGGATAGTTCAAAGATGAAGAGGTTGGGGTTGTGATGAGTGGGAAGGTAAGGAGTAGGCGAAGAAAGTGATTGTGAGAGACACTAGAGAAGTAAAGCTTTTCCTTGCACCCAAGTGCAGCCTGCAGCAGTTGATGGTCCTTTCCCCTGCTTCACCTACCATTAAACACCAACGTTAGCCCTAAAATGAACTTTTTTTTAAAAAGAGGGAAAGAGAGTACACGGTTAGAAGCCATTTGCCACCCTTTGCAACCTGCTCTACCCCACAAAGGTTCACTTCTGATCTAAAATGTACACTTTCCACAGATTACCCTCTTACTGTAGATTGATGAAAGTACATGCATTTGGCGACAAAAACATAACTACTATGAGACTGTTTGCACTCTATTGCACACCGTTCCTCTGACATTCATAATGAGAAGGTCATTGCTAATAGTTTACACACCTTTGTCTCAGGGTTAGCTTCCGAGTACTTTGACTAACTTGATACTGTACAAAATGAGGAATAAGGTCAGGGCCAAGCTTCATGTAAGCTCCTCTGTTGCTGCCAACTTCATAATAATTAGAAGCAGAAAATATGGTCAGCACCTATATTCATAATAAAAAGAGTAACAATGTAATGAAGGAAATGAATGGGCAATCCCGCTGCAGAAACCAAACTTGCACAGTTCAGTCAGGCACTTTTTCAACAATGGAGATAACTTGACCAAGAAGCTTCTTGCTCGAGAAGAGAGAGGGAATGGGGAACTATAGGAAAGCTAATTCGACATCAGAAATAGGAAAATGCTTGAATCTATTATTAAGGATGTGTTAACAGTGCACTTGTCATAACATGATTAGGCAAAGTCAACATGGACTTAAAGGAAAATAATGTTTGAAATATCTGCTAGAGTTCTTTGAGGTTGTAATTAGCAGGGTAGTTAACTGTAACTGTGATAATATTGAATGTCGGCTCAGCTTGAAGGGCTGAATAGTTGGCATCAGATTCCATTTCTATATTTGGGTTCCGGAATTATGTCTGCTGACAAAATTGCTTGGTAACCCATGGGATACTTGGAGTTAGGAATGGCCATCTCCCTCATACAGGTGATTACTGCTGGCAGATCTACTGCCGCATAATTGAATAGGTGATGAATGCGTGTGCGACTGTAATAAGGTTTGACTGAGCATTACCATCGATTATTCCATTTTCATAATAACCATTATTACAACAGGGACAAAAGTACTTCAATGGCTGTAAACACATTTGAACATCCTGAAGGATGTGAAAGGTGCCGTACAAATGCAAGTGTTTATTTCTTATTACAGCAGGCAGCCTGACTAAATTTGAACCTTCATTCTCATGTTGTATCACATTGCTCAGTTTCATACTCTGGGTCAATTTTATAAAAACACACAAAATTTCCCTCATCTGTCCCAAGTTAAAATTATGCAATTTGGTTTATTCTGCCCAGTGTTTGGGAGCTATCCTAGCCTACACTTAGTTTTATTCAGCAGAAAATCATGAATAGGCAGTAGTTTTGTTCGGAGCTGATCAGTTATACTAAAATTGTGAGCAACATTCTACTAAAATAAAGTGGGCAATACAATACTGCCAAACATGCTTCAGTACGTGCTTGTTGTACTGCTTCTCTTTCATGAGATTTACCTCTACCTTTTGGTTGTGGCAGAACTCGTAGCCCTCCTGCTTACACTCGTGGGATCTGATCAAGAGTTGCAAATTGTGTTTCTGTAGAATCTTCTCTGTCACGTCAGGTCCAAAGTAGCATCCACCTCCTCTGACTTTGTTTGCAATACAGCCCTCCTGATGCATTGGGTCACTCCACAAGATGTCCACAATCTCAAGGGAGAAAATAAACTTTTCAAACCCATGGAATGAGTTTGTAAACTATTTGACTTATTGACGTCACTTTCATGCCTTTTTGTCATTCTCCTTCTAATACTATTGCAAAAGCTCAAACAAGGTTGCAGTTCAAGGAGAAGGTCAACTATGATCTATGGATAGGCAATAACCGCCAGCATTGCCAATACTGGAAGATCAAATTGAAAAAATAATTAAAATATGAGAACATTAAGCATGGAACTGGAGAAACTAACTTTTGGGCCCATTAAGCCCACTGAGGCTAGTTTTCAGCAGTTCCAGTGTAGGGTGGTGTCATGTGGAAAACCATGCATGTTCACAGGCATTTTAATACCTTCTGGAACTCCATAGAATCATAGAACCCTACAGTGCAGAAAGAGGCCCTTCAGCCCATCGAGTCTGTACCGAACACAATCCCACCCAGGCCCTATCCCCATATCCCTACATATTATACCCACTAATCCCTCTAACCTACACATCCCCGGACACTAAGGGGCAATTCCTTAGCATGGCCAATCACCCTAACCCGCACATCTTTGGACTGAAAATGGAATGACATGAAAATGGAATTAAGATTCCATTTGAACAATAACTGCTCAGAAAATGGGGAATGATTCAAGATGTAGTAGATATAGAAATTAAGTGCATTGTGTTTTAAACCTAATTTTACCAAGTCTTTTGAGCAGTTATTGTATTTGTGATGTTAGCAGTTCCAAATATCTCATTGAAAATATGAAAAATAAGTTTTTCACCAAATACAAACCATTTGTGAATGGTATCACTAAAATACATGCTGCATCTGGGGTTAAACATGCCAGAAATGCAAACCCAACCTCAATTAACATTAGAAATGATTTTATTCCTAATATCTCCAACTTGTATTACGTGCTTCAAACATATGAGATACACAAAATCCCATTCTAATAGCCGTTGCTTGCAAAGCCTTATAAGATGGCTTTCTTCTGTGATGGGATGGGGTGGGGGCTGTGGGCTGTGGGAATCAAAGACGGTCACACACAGACCTGTCTCCCTGCTGTTAGGTGACCTCTTCCAGGGATAGTGATCCATCAATGGCTCTTCTTCAACCCCTCCTTGAAAGTTTGATGGAATTACCACTGGAGTCTTTTGGGTGGTATGTCCCAGGACTTACGCCCATTTGCAGCCATCATGGATTTTCAAGACCCCCAGACTCCAAACAGATCACAAACCAGATTCAGGTTAAGGAGCTATTCAGCCCATTAGATTAGATTCATTGCCTTGCCAATTAAAATTGTTTTAAATGAGTCTCGTTTTCTGATCTCAGTCACCCATCCTGATAATGCTCTACATCTGCAGTGTACAGAAGTATTTTTATGCCCCAAATGTACAAGCCTCATTGTAGTATGGTACAAGTCTCTTTTATAGTTTCTTATAAATAAAATCATATCCATTAATTTATATATAATTTTTTTTTTTAAACAGTCCACTCACCTGTTTCCATTCATGATCATCCGACTCAAAGATTTCTTGAGTGTCTGAATTCAACAAGGAGTGTGATGTTTTTGATTCATCGTACGTGTAACCAAAGCCCACTTTTCTGCGACATTTCTCTAGTTCCTCCTCAACTGAACGACGTACTCTTCTGGAAATTTCCTTTCTCTTGGCACTTATTGTGCCCAAACTCTTTCTCCTCTCATTCTTGTGTGAGGGAGACTGAAGGTTAAGGGTGTCTGATGCTGAATTCTTCTTTGGAGTTTGATCAGGTTTGTTCACACACTGCTCATTGTCCCCACTGGAGTCTTGCTCCTGATCGGAAGAGACTTGCTTGTTCCATTCAATCCTTTTCCTTTTGGGTGGTTTCAAGATTGAAACATACTGTTGTAAACAGGTGAGTTTGTTTTCAGAAAGAAGCACTCTTGTTGTGTATACCTTATTTATCCATCCACCTATCTAAAAGTCTTAGACCTAGCTCATTCGCTGCACCTGCGCCTTAATCTGATTAGTTTAAAAAATATTCAGAAAGCAGCAACAAATCGCACATAAACAGATAACCAACCATGAGCAAGTAGTATCTTAAAAATAAAGAAAACCACTCATTTTCCTTAGAAATTAGCCTCCAGCTATCTTCAGCATGGGCTTTTGTTAAACCTGTACAGGTGACTAACTAAACAGATTTTTACGATTTTAAATACAGGTCAGTTTAAACATCACTGAAGGTTAACCAGTATAATATATCTTCTATGTTACAACGGTGAGTATTCACAAAGTATTTTATTGACTGCAAATGCTTTGTGTAGCCTGAGGTCATGAAAGGCACTATATAAATGCAGGTCTTTCTTTTCTGTACATAATATATCCATAATAGAAAATCCTCTTTTATGTAATAGATTGTTGCCAATTTGTTCGTAATCAAATAAACACATTTGTCTTCAAGTGGACAAATTCATTAAAATCCTGCAGATTTATTTCTAAAGATGTCACTAGATTAGAGCTTTACCTCAATACTGTCAGTGTAGAGGTGCTGAATAGTTCCAGGAGTAGAAATGAATGTTTGCTTTTGGGAGGATCTCAGTTATAATAACACTAAATTCGAATCCAATCTAAATTAACCCAATGACAACACCTTCCTGTTACAAATCAAAATGACAATGCTTTTATTTCATTACCCTGGCATAGGTGGAATTGTTTGACAAAAGTACAGAGTTAGTTCACTAAGCATAGGTTAAAAACAATCATTATTTTCAATTCCTTTACGTTTCTGTAAAGTTTATTTATTAGTGTCCCAAGCAGGCTTATTCTAACAATGAAGTTACTGTAAAAATCCCCTAGTCGCCACACTCCAGCACCTGTTTGGGTACACTGAGGGGGAATTTAGCATGGCCTAAGCACCTAACCAGCACATCTTTTGGACTGTGGGAGGAAACTGGAGCACCCGGAGGAAACCCTCGCAGACACAAGGACAATGTGTAGATTCCGCACAGTGACCCAAGACAGGGATCGAACCCAGATCCCTAGCGCTGTGAAGTAGCAATGCTAACCACCATGCTGCCCAATTTCCTAGGTTGAGACAAGCAAAACCAGATACTGACATCTCTCTCTCCACCTACATCACTAAACAGTGAGAGATTGGACAGGCACATTAAAGTTATAATTATTATTCCATATGATCAGATCATAGAAATCCCACAGTACAGAAAGAGGCTATTTGGCCCATCAAGTCTGCACCAACCACAATCCCACCCAGGCCCTACCCCCCATATCCCCCACTAATCTACACATCTCAGGACACTAAGGGGCAATTTTAGCATGGTCAATCAACCTAACCCACACATCTTTGGACTGTAGGAGGAAACCCACACAGACACAAGGAGAATGTGCAAACTCCACACAGACAGCAATCCAAGACAGGAATCGAACTCAGGTCCCTGGAGCTGTGAAGCAGCAGTGCTAACCATTGTGCTACCATGCCGGTATGAAGTTACTAGGGATCAGATATGTGGATTTTTACCTCATAGCCTACTAGAGATCAGATGTTTAAAAAAAAACACAAGAAAATGAGAGACTTTTCACAACCTTTGGAAGACTCCATCTTGTAGATAAATACACCAAGCACATAGGGTACATGACATAGAAACAGGCCATTTGGCCTATCCAGTTTCTGCCAGTATTTATGCTCCATTCAAGTCTGCTACCATCTTTTTTTATCTAAATCTACCATTGTAATTTTCTGTTTCCTTCTCCCTCAAATACTTGTCTAGTTTCCCCTTAAATATATCAAAACTATTTGCTATGGTAGGGAGTTTCACATTCTTAGCACATTTTGGCTGAAGTGGTTTCTTTCGAATTCCCTATTGGATTTCTTGCTATTTTATATTTCTCTCTCTATATATATCTATTTATATGATAAATTATTTCTCTAAGAGTATCTTTCACAGGCCCTCTCCCCCATAATGTAAACCCATACATTTCCCATGGCTAATCCCCTAACCTACACATCTTGGGACACTAAGGGGAAATGTAAGCATGGCCAGTCCACTAAACCTGTACATCTTTGATGTTTGAGAAATAGAAAGTGATGGATAACTTGGCATTGCTCAGGATCTCCTGATGTTCCAGCACATTTAAATAAAAATAATGGCAATTGAGAGAAGCTAATGATACTTCGCAAAATAAAATTTAGAAGTTATTCTAAATTTTATTTTGCAAAGTATCATTAGGTTAATAATTCAGACTGTAAATATGACATTTAATTATATTAAGTGTTTAGAATGTACCTTATGTCTGTTAATCTTGCTCAGGAAATCCAAATCTGTGGCTGCTGAAACACCTCCATGAATAATCAATACTTTTTCATCTACGATAGTTGCCAATGGCAACCCACTGAAAACACTCTGTATTAATTTCAGTATTCTATTGCCATGCACCTAAAGCAAATATAAAAATTCATTAGGAGGTAGAGAATATATTCCAACAGTATATATTGAACTTGCAGATAAAACACAGGAGAAATCATCCAAATGCTTACCTGGTATTTCTGCATTACTTCCCTTGTGAAACCATACCTGTAATGGTAAAATATAACTTGAAATTGTAAGAATTATATTTCAGGAAATGTAGGATTATTTGTGTAATTTATGCTATTTTTATTACATATGTTTGGATGTATCTGGTTATCTAAAATATTCAGCATCAAGTTATAAACTGAATACAGCAATGTTCCATCCATATCATGGTTAGACCACATCTCAAAGTAAACATTTATTTATTAGTCACAAGTAACTCTTACATTAACACTGCAATGAAGTTACTGTGAAATTCCCATAGCCACAACATCTATTTGGGTCAATGCACCTAACCAACATATCTTTCAGATTGTGGGAGGAAACCAAAGCAGACACGGGGAGAATGTGCAAACTCCACACAAAAAGCAGCCCAAGCCAGGAATTGAAGTCAGGTCCCTGGCACTATGAGGCAATAGTAATGTACTGGCATCAACACTTAGCAAGGATACATAATGGCCTTAGAAGGATTGCAATTGCAAAGTTAACTGGGTTCTACAGTTTAAATGATGAGGGATGATTACATAAGGAAGTGGGGGAACGTTAGAGGAGGAGAGTGAGGGGTGTTTCTGTGGGCCCAGTGGATCTGCAAAAGGAGGTATCCACACCTTCTTGTCCAACACTGGATGGGCTAAGACCCTTGACTGGCCATTAATTGGCCATTTAAGGGCTCAGTGCCTCTTTGAAATATCAAGCAGGTTGGGGACTGGCGGGCAGATAGCAGGAAAGCCATCCACTGAATTCTACATGTCCCTCTGACCCCCCCAACCTTCAAGCCCACTAGCAGCAGAAGTGTAAAACACAACCCTTAAAACCACACTGGGCCATTCAGGAGAGAAGTGAAGAAAAGCACTTAATGAAAAGGATGGTAGGAGCTTGGAACTTGCTCCCATCAAAATAATAGAGCTGCTATTAACATTTTCTGCTATTTTGCTTTCAGACAGCACTGATCTTTATTTAGCTATTAGCACTTATTCTGGACCAATGTTTTTTTCCCTTTATGTCTCCCATTCCCAATCTCTTTGCTTTTTGTTCCAAGACATCTTTGTAATTTAATCTCTCCTGCCCTCTAACCCATCCCTATCTTCCTTTTGTGCTCCACCTGATCCTCTGCCTTTTTCAACAGCATTAAACCTATCACACTTCTTCCTCTCAGAAGAAAAGTCATATTGGACTTGAAACCTTAACTCTGTTTCTGTCTCCACAGATGCTGCCAGGCCTGCCAAATTTCTTCAGCATTTCCTGTTGTTATAATAGATCACACCTTGTTCATTTTAAAGCTGTGATTAATAGATATGCAGTTAAGTTAATTGGATGGAATTAGCTCACAGAACAACACTGATCTAATTGGACAGGCTGGGAGTGCAGAATGGCCTACTCTTGTTTCTATGTTTATCTATCTTAGATCAGTCATTTTTATTTCAGCTGTAGGATGTTCTCTGAACACGCGTTGCAAAGTCTGTTAGAAAGTAATTAAAAAGACCTAGGAGATCCAAAGAGATGGTCATCCTTTCCTTTCATTACAAAATTTTCCTCTCCAATTAATGTATTGATTTCATGCTGCATAGAGCTTCCATGGTCTTGTGGTGCAATGATAGCATCCCTACCTCTGGGCGAAAATGCTCTGGGTTCAAATCCCACCTCAGGACTTGGTAGCCATGAGAGATGCATTCATAACATGGCTAAATTGGCTGAGTAACAGCCTGTAAATCTGTCCAATTTACCAGTTGGAAGAAAATAAGAGGGAGAAGGGTTTCCAGCTCAGCCACATTGCAGAGGCAATGGCAAACCACTGCAGTATTTCAGCAAGTCATTATCATGGACCAGTCCAATGCAAGTCCATGGTCACCATGGTACCTAGAGAAGGAGGAGAGCTCCCACAGTATCTCATAACTTCACTGTATTTTACTTTACAAATTATGATCAATTATCAACTGATAATTGTTGACTGAGTTCAACTGAATTCTTGTGAATAATTCCAGAAATTGTTGATCAGGAGAGGGAATTCTGGCCAAGGTTCCCCTTTGTTTAGTGCAGGCAATCCTGTAGCTGACTGTAGCAGTCCTAATGCCACTAGATAGCATTTCTGGCTAGTTGAAAGAGTCACTGAATATGCACTGAAACATTGGAGGAAATCAACACCGTGGTGAACTATGCTGTGTACCTTAAATTGATGACATAATCTTCATGGTTTCCTCTGTTCAGATAGACTCCCTTTGGATAGACCAGTAGAAATGCAAACAAGATCATCAGAATCTCAATAGAATATTTCCCTCTGTCAACATAGTCGCCGTTAAAGATATACACCTTTTCTGGCGATGGGAGCCCATTCTGGTCAGGGAAGAAAAATAAATCTACATTAGTAACAGAAAGGCAATCATCTAACATTAACGATGTGAGTGGTAAGATGGTGCAGTAACACATAGCCTATTTCACCCACAGCCACCTGTTGTATATCTATCTCTTATTTTCATTTCCTTTAAATCAACATCAGCCATTTTATATTATCACTCAGTCACCCAGATGTGCACTCAGATCCTGCTGGCGGGGATATTCACAGACATCTTCAACCTCTCTTTACAGCAATCTGAGGTCCCTATCTGCTTCAAAATGATGACCATCATCACGGTTACCTAAGAAAAATCAATCCGGGTACTCCATCGGGGCTAGTTGCTTTCCATGGATTGACTGTTGGGTGACTGAATGATAATGTAAAATGGCTTTTGTGGTATAGTGGACAGTGAACAAAGTTATCTCCAGTTGCAACAGGTTCTTGATCAATTGGGCCAGTGGGCTGACAAATGGCAGATTGAGTTTAATTTAGATAAATACGAGGTGATGCATTTTGGGAGACTGAACCAGGGCAGACTTACTCAGTTAATGGTAGGGTGTTGGGGAGAGTTACAGAACAAAGAGATCTAGGGGTCCATGTTCATTGCTCCTTGAAAGTGGAGTCACAGGTGGACAGAGTGACGAAGGCAGCATTCGGCATGCTTGGTCTCATTGGTCAGAACATTGAATACAGGAGTTGTGATGTCTTGTTGAAGTTGTAAAAGACATTGGTAAGGTCACACTTGGAATACTGTGTACAATTCTGGTCACCCTATTATAGAAAGGATATTATTAAGCTAGAAAGAGCGCACAAAAGATTTACAAGGATGCTATCGGGACTTGATGGTTTGGGTTATAAGGAGAGGCTGGATAGACTGGGACTTTTTTTGTCTAGAGTGTAGGAGGCTGAGGGGTGACCTTACTGAGGTCCATAAAATAATGAGGGCTACAGATCAATGAGATAGTCACTATCTTTTCCCAAAGGTAGGGGAGTCTAAAACTAGAGGGCATAGGTTCAAGGTGAGAGGGGAGAGATACAAAAGTGTCCTGAGGGGCAATTTTTTCACACAGAGGGTGGTGAGTGTCTGGAACAAGCTGCCAGAGTAGTAGTAGAGGCGGGTACAATTTTGTCTTTTAAAAAGCATTTAGATAGTTACATGGATAAAATGGGTTTAGAGGGATATGGGCCAAATGCGAGCAATTGGGATTAGTTTAGAGGTTTAAAGAAAAGGGCAGCATGGACAAGTTGGGCCGAAGGGCATGATTCCATGTTGTAAACCTCTATGACTCTATTATGGACCAATCTAGAGCTGATGTAAATATTCTTGAGGTTGTTAAAGGAAGGTTTGGGGCCACTAAAAACGGATACAGGTATAATACTTTTCCAAAGCACAATATTCTACACAAAAACATTATGGCAATTGGTTTTCAAAAATATATTGGCATACCTTATAGAATATTAAAAATAAGTCATCCAATTTTCCATGTAAGTCACCTATAAATTCCATGGAGAAAGTAACACAATTATTTTGTTAATCACAATTGGTTCAAAGGTTGTATAGTAAGAAAGAAAAGCTGCAAATACTGGAAAGCAAAAATAGGGATGGAAATGTATTCCAGTCAGCTTCTCTGATGAGGGTAGACAGGTTTAGTATGTTTTAGGTATGTGATTGGGAATTCTGATTGTGGTTAATGCATAAATTGATATCACATGTCTATTTACAGAGGAGTTGGTCCTGGAAATGTTGAATATGGACCAATCGCAGGCCAGAAATATATTCCTGAAGCCAAAATGGAACCTGCTTCTACTGCCCACACAACAAATAGCTGTCACAAATATGTTTTAGACCCTTAAGGTACAAAAGGGTTTACAAGCACAGCACACGGTTTGCTCATTTGTATCTGAAAATATCAATTGGGATGCCATGACAATGGTAAGATATCAAGTTGCAGATGTATCCTCATCCTTTCCAAAGCAGTGGGTCATGCTGATTGCCAATTTACAGACCAACCTTGTATGGGGTGGTCTACATCACCAGCTCCACCAAGCTAGACCCTCAACCACCACCTGTCATGTGGTCAAATAGCCATAAGTGTCTTCAAAAGACTGTCATAACAAGCTCCATGGTTATGTGGGTCCATTTCGCACATCTTCTGGTAGTGACCAAGCACCAGACTCAAAGGCGTTCAATGGAAAGATAAGCTGGAAACAATCCAGTCCGATAACGCCCACTTTACAAATGCAGCAAAATTTAAAATTACCCTCAAAGTGATTGAAACATTGCCCACTTGCTCTGCTACTGAGGACCATGGGTAATATCAGAGTTAGTACAAACAAAGGCGAAGAGCATTAAGAGACTGCAACCCAACTACTGCGGGAGGGTAGCGTCAAGACAGGAATCAGGGCTTTGAACGTCACAAATGAGTAATTTTATTCAAATGACTTGTGCATGGGCCAGATGGGTTATCATGCTGTTTCCTTTTACCTACTCCCTGATCTGGCTATTGAGTGCCAATAGCCATCGGGCTGCGTTTCATGGCCACATTCCCGGTCACAGTAGCAGTAGCTACAGGTGAAGGGTACATCCTACCACTTGGAACTGCCCAATCATATTTGTGCCGAATTGCTGGGGGAGGGGTGGGAAATTGAAGGGAAATAAAGAAAGGGTCAGGGAACAGGATAAACTGGTTTCTCTTGGAAGGTGTGACACAGACCCAATTTGCTGAATGACTTTGTTCCGTGTTATGTGAGTCCCTAAATCGAATCTGATCTAAGTAACCACATCAGGGTGAAATACAACTGCGACAAAATCCAGTAACAAATTCAAATGCATCAATCTTGTGCTTGTGATTTGTAATGTCATGCAAAGCTCTCAAACATGCTCAAGCCTTGTACAGCACTCGACCAGAATTATCGTTCTAAATATATCTCTGATTTGGAAAATAATTAACAGAGAGGTCATACAGATTCTGTAATCCTTTTCGTTTCAGAAAAACAGTAGAGTGGAAACAGAATCACTTCTTACCACAAATTGTAATCTCTTTACCATAACAGGTAGAAACGTGGTTGATATTTGGCAAGTGCTCCAGATGTTTCCTGGTTTCGTTCAGAAGCTGCAATACATAGTGAGCATGGAGCTGCTACTGAGAGAAATGGAGTGAATGGGAGAATTTGCAGCATCACCCTTGTTAACATATCCACAGAATTAGATAAATACACTCAAAGGTTCAGAAGCTTTTCTTAAATCATTTTTAATTTGTAAAAGTATGTAAAAACTCCAAATCACTCCTTGATGCATTTTATAGAATTCATACGGAACTGGTCTGAAACATTCTGTCCTCATTTCCTTTACTCACTTATTTATAATAAGCTCGTTACTTGTGGATGGCACGGTGGCACAGTGGTTAGCACTGCTGCCTCACAACGCCGGGGACCTGGGTTTGATTCCCGGCTTGGGTCACTGTCTATATGGAGTCTGCATGTTCTCCCTATGTCTGTGTGGGTTTCCTCCAGGTGCTCTGGTTTCCTCTCACAGTCCGAAAAACGTGCTGGTTAGTTGCACTGGCCATGCTAAATTCTCCCCCAGTGTACCCAAACAGGTGCCGAAGTGTGGCGACTAGGAGATTTTCACAGTAACTTCATTGCAGTGTTAATGTAAGCCTACTTGTGACAAATGAATGAATAAACTTTACTATTTTCCATTTGCATCTAATCATAATCGGCCAAGAATGAAATCACTTATAATTTATTGAAATTAATATTAAAGAAAAAACTAATAATGGTCTGTGTATAGAAATGTTTGCCTTTTAACATATCACAATGAGGTCAGAAATTGGAAGGCCTTTGTTATGGCAGAGTTATATTGGAAATGAGTGTGGGATGCAAAAATGAGGCAAGAATGTTGTAACCTTATCTTGCAGTTTCCAGTTAACAGATTCTGAGCCAATAGCGCATCCTCGAAATTTAGAATCGAAGAATTTCTACAGTGCAGAAGAGGCCATTCAACCCATCAAGTCTACACCAACTTTCTGTCAGAGTATCTTATCCAGGCCCTCTCTCCATAACCCCATTTGCCCTGGTTAATCCCATCTAACCTAGAAATCTAGGGACACTAAGGGGAAATTTATGGCACGGCCAATCCACCATCTTTGGAAACCAGAGTATCTGGAGGAAACCCATGCAGACACGGGGAGAAAGTGCAAACTCCACACAGACAGTGACCCAGGGCTGGAATCGAACCCAGGTCCCTGGAGCCGTGAGGCAGAGTGCTAACCACTGTGCCACCCTTTAATTCTTTCTGGATGCTTAATGTCACTGTTGGATCTTTCTTTCCCACAAAATTGTGGGAATTGTACTGGGCCAGAATTTTCCAGACCCTGCTGTGGTAGGAGTTGCCGTGGGGGGGTGCAGTGGACCAGCCAAACTTCATTTGATGCCAGTGGTGGCAAGAACAGAAAATCCTACCCTTAGTCTCGTATCTGAAGCAGGAAGAACAATTTGTTCTACTGTGGGCAATGTTCTGATTTATTCTGGACCGACACGTACATGCAGGTTTTTCACATTTCAATATGCCCACATCACCCATCTGCTGTGACTAACTCCTCTCTACAGCATCTCACCAATTCCAGAGTGTTTTTCTCTACTTTGGCCATCCCATTGTGATTATTTCTTTGAGGATCCTAAACATCTCATCCTGTTTTGTCACAGTTCTGATGAACACTTCGTTCTACTCAGACACCAGGATATCTTTTTAGAACTGAGCTTTTGTTGTAAAGGATGACTTCTGACTTGCATTTAACTGCTTCAGTTTTTTCAATGGCTTTTTGTAGCACTTTCCCTTTCAGCTCTAGTCTAAAATGAGCAATATCAGATTGTTTGCCCATCATAGGATTAGACTTTTCAGCCCATCGAGCCTGCTCCAGCATTTAATACTAGCCTGACTGATCAGACACTTCAATGCCTTTTACACACAATCCCCATAACCTTTTATGTTATTGCTAATAAACATACTCAATGACTGAGCTTCCACAGCCCCTCCAAGGAAGAGAATTCCAAAGATTCACAACCCTCTGTGTGAAGAACTTTCTCCTCATCTCGATCCTAAGTGGATTCTCCTTATTTAGAAATTGTGCCCCTGGTTCAAAACTCCCCAACCAAGGGAAGTATTTTACCTGCATCTATCCTGACTATTCCTTTAAGCATTTGTAAGTTTCAATAGGATCACCTCTCATTCTTTGAGACTCTAGAAAATGCAAGCCCAATTTGCCCAATCTCTCTTCATAAGACAATCTGCCATCCCCAAAGCAAGTCTGGAGAACCTTCAGTTCATTCCCTCTATGACAATAATATCCTTTGATGTAAGGGGACCAAAACTGCTCATAGTACTCCAGGTACGGTGTAACCAAGCTTCTATACAATTGATTCAAGGCTTCACTACTCCTGTACTCAAATCCTCTTGCGATAAAGGCTAATTTCCATTAGCCTTCCTAACAGCTTGCTGCACCTCCAAGTTAGCCTTCAGTGACTTGTAGGCAAGGACACCCAGGTCCCATTGTACAGCCACACCTTCTAATTTCTTACCATAGGAAATACTCTGCACATCAGTTCCTTCTGTCAAAGTGTATTACCTCACATTTTTCCACATTATATTCCATCTGCTGTGACTTTTCAGTGAATACTTATTTTCTGAATACTTACTTGTTCATCTTTAAAGGCCTCCAGTAAGATAGTTACATCTGCAGGAGTAAGAGGAAAACAGAGCTGGGGTCCAGTGTAAGAGTCTGAAACCTCAATGCTCGGGTAGACACAGTGACTATCCTCTTTTACATCCTTACATACCTCATCTGAGGGAGTGAAAATGTGGGAAATATGATCATCTGTGGAGGGAATGGAAATTGTTAATGTTTCTAACCACAATCCAAGTGTAATGTGTGCAATTCTGACGTTGCCACATCGGCAGAGCTACAGTTTGACTTTCAGAACAGATATACCTTACAAAGCTCAGGTTTATCTTATGATTGTAGATAAGAAAAAAACATATTTCTGAATTAAGGTACTTTTTTAAACCTAAAGTATATTTACAGTATTATGTCAATTCTCTGAGATTTTGTTGAATAATTTTAAGGTTTTTGTTTACTCCTTGCTACTGAAAGCTAGAATTTAATTGTTGCCAAGACTTAAGTTCTTGGAACAACCCAATAAAAAATATTCAGCCAAAACATGGCCTTATCGGCTCTTGGTTTGTTTATAACCTTTCGTTTTGTATTCACCCAAAAATGGAAACATTTTCTCCATATCTGCTCTGCCCATCCTGATCATAATTTTATAATAGGAAGTCTCACAACACCAGGTTAAAGTCCAACATACTTGGTAGCACAAGCTTTTGGGGTGTCGCTCCTTCTTCAGGTGAGTAAAGAGTTGTACTAATAAACAGGGCATACATAGACACAAACTCAATTTACAAGATAATGGTTAGAATGTGAATATTTACAGGCAATCAAGTCTTAAAGATACAGACAATGTGAGTGAGACAATGTGAGAGTGAGACATATAAGATGATGAATGGGATGGATAGGATAGAGGTGGAGAGGCTCTTCCCGCTCAGAAAGGACAGTAGGACTAGGGGGCACAGCCTCAAGATAAAGGGGGGGGGCGGTTTAGAACGGAGTTGAGGAGGAACTTCTTCACTCAAAGGGTGGTGAGTCTCTGGAATTCTCTGCCCGTTGAAGTGGTGGAGGCTGCCTCGCTAAATATTTTTAAGATGTGGGTTGATGGGTTTTTGATAAGAGAGGGGATTAAGGGTTATGGGGAGAGGGCGGGAATGTGGAACTGAGCAGCGACAGATCTGCCATGATCTTACTGAATGGCGGGGCAGGCTCGAAGGGCCAGATGGCCTACTCCTGCTCCTATTTCTTATGTTCTTATGAGAGAGGGTTAAGCACAGGTTAAAGAGATGTGTATTGTCTGCAGCCAGGACAATGTGAGATTTTGCAGGCGTGTTCTCTTCCTGTTGGGGAACACTTCAGCAGTCATGGGCATTCAGCCTCTGATCTTCGGGTAAGTATTCTCCAAGGGGGCCTTCATGACACATGACAACGCAGAATCGCTGAGCAGAGACTGATAGTCAAGTTGCACACACATGAGGACAGCCTCAACAGGGATCTTGGGTTCATGTCACACTATCTGTAACCCTCGCGACTTGCCTGGGCTTGCAAAGTCTCACTAACTGTCCTAGCTGGAGACAATGCACATCTCTTTAACCTTTGCTTAACCCTCTCTCCACTCACATTGTCTGTACCTTTAACACTTGATTATCTATAAAGACTCGCATCCCAACCATTATCTTGTAAATTGAATTTGTGTCTTTATATGCCCCGTTTGTGAAAACAACTCTTCACTTACCTGAAGAAAGAGCAACGCTGCAAAAACTTGTGCTACCAAATAAACCTGTTGGACTTTAACCTGGTGTTGTGAAACTTCTTACTGTGCATTATCCAGTCCACATGATAATTTTATAAACATCTAGTAGGTGTCACCATGGGGAAAAGATACCAGGGAATCATACATAGAAATATTGGACTTAAGAGACCTGCATTTTATTTTAAAATGGACAAAAACTCCAGAGGATGGCTGAGATGTACAGTTAGCCACGGATAGGAATGGCTGCAGGGTGTTTCTCTAAAGGACAATGGAACTCCTCCCAGTTTCCAGACAAGATACTTCAAAAAAGCATCTACAGATTGGTTATCATCCTCGGTGAAGAAAAAGGGACAGAGTGATTATCTCATCTCAAAGGCCCTGGGTCTTAGAGATGAGATACGTTGCTTAGAAGAAACTAGTATATTCTGGTTTCCTGTTGAAATATTACAAAGAAGCGAGTTAAAAGCCTGCTTGTTACCAGCCTGCTGGTGTCTGTCTGTGTGCTGTGAGGCAAAGCAGTTGGAAGTTTTCATACTGAAGGTGTGTGATACAGTAACTGAAGCACTGCCCTGCAAAAACTAGCCATCGTTCGCAGGAATATCCAAAATGAACAGAAATATCTCTACCAAACCACAAAACACCTGAATCAAAGAATCAACTATTTGGCAACAGAAGTCAACTATACTGGAATCAAACTGTAATAGTTGAAACATTTACTCCTTGCAATTGAAGGACTGTTCTGTATAACTTATTATTTCTCTTTACTTACTATTGGACTCAATTCTTTTATTTTGTATAAATATAGATGCATGTGTTTTGCCATTTCTCCTTCCTTTTTTCAGTAATTAATAAACTGACTCTACCCTAACTCAGGGAAGCTTGGTCAAGTTGGCTCCTTTTGAAACATAACTATTGGGTCTGGAAAAGTTAATGAAGGGACAGGGAACTGTGTTAGATTGATCCTTGTTGCTATCAACAAAGGGTAGGTTGAATAAAATCCAAGAGCCAGTCATCCCTCCTCACCTGGGTTGTAACTATTTGGGGATATCCCTGTCAGATGGTGACAAATTGAGGGGAGGACTTGTCTGGATCAACAACTTTGAGGCAATCTCATCTGGGGCTAATCATAACACAGGTCACCTCTACATCTTCCCTGTCCGAAGAAAAATCCCCAGCCTGCTCAGTTTTTCCCAATAATCAGAATCACTGAAACCTGACAGTGCAGAAGGAGGCCATTTGGCCCATCAAGTCTGCACTGACAACAATCCCACCCAAGCCCTTTCCCTACAACCCCACGCATTTCCCCAACTAATCTCTCTAACCAACACATCCCAGGACACTATTGGGATCAACCTAACCTGCACATCTTGCGACTGTGGGAGAAAATCAGAGCACCTGGAGGAAACCCACACAGATATGGGGAGAATGTACAAGCTCCACACAGACAGTGACCCAAGCTGGGAATTGAACTAGGAGCTCTGAGGCAGCAGTGCCAAACACTGTGCCACTGTGTATTATCTCAGTTCTGGAACTACTCTTGCAAATTTCATTGTGGATTTTCTCCAGTAGTTCTTTGTCCTTTTTATAGTTTGTAGACCAAAACTATGTACAATACTCTCAGTGTGACCTGGCCAGCGTTCTGTACAAGTTTGACATAACTTCACTATCTTTGAATTATATACGCCCTAGAAAGGAATCCCAGTGCTTTGATGGTATTTTTGATTGCTTTGTTGACCTACAGAGCTGTTTTTGTTTGTTCACTTGTTTTCCTCAATCTTCTTCTTCTCCATTTGGTTTCTTCTTTTAATTTTAGCTGAAGTTTCTATTTTTCCAAGCAAAGTGCACCTGTTCACACTCTGTCTGTGTTAAACATTTGCCATTAACCTGTCCAGTCTACAAGTTATCCAATGTTCCCTTGTATTCCACTGCATTCTTCTTCAGTGTTAGTTCTATCCCCCCTGTTAGGTGACATTTGCAAATTTTAGAACATAGAACATAGAACATTACAGCGCAGAACAGGCCCTTCGGCCCACGATGTTGCGCCGACCAGTTAAAAAGCAATGACCCTCTAACCTCAACCAAACCTTTTCCATCCATAAACCTATCCACGGATCTCTTAAACGCCCCCAAACTAGGCGCATTTACAGCTACAGCAGGCAATTTTGGTACTGAATTACACATTCCCAAGTCAAAGTAATTATTTTAAGTTATGAATAACAGTGGAACCAGTCCTGATCCTTGGATTTTTGCCATCCTCCTCCAATCTGGATATGTATGCTTTACCCTTTTATTCTGTTTTTACCATTTCCTTTCCAAGCTACTTTTCGCTGACTCAACAAGTCTTAACTTTTGCCATGAAGTTAAATAGATGAAATAAGTGACTGGATATTATATCCTGAGTACTGAAGCAGAAAATATATTTGCTGTTACAAATGTGTATTTAAAGTCACTTTTACTAAAGATCCCAGTTGTTATGGTTTCCGCTGCAGGAAGACATTTGGAGGGAAAAATTGATCTTAGAATCACAGAATCCCTGCAGTGCAGAAGGAGGCCATTCAGCCCATCGAACTTGCACCAACAACAATCCCACACAGGCCCTATTCCCTTAATCCCATAAAGTTACTGTATGAATCACCATGACACTAAGGGAAAATTGAGCATGGCCAATCCACCTAACCAGCACATCTTTGGCGTTATCTTTGCACATCTTAACCAGCAGCAACCTTAAGCAACTTACACTCACTGCCAGAAGCTGGAGTAAAGTGATCCATCAAATAACTGAAGAAATTGTGGAGCTGGAAAACAGAAATAAACTTCATCACTACTGGAAACAGGAGTAATGATTGAGAATTGTGGCAGCAGTTTAGTTTTAGTTTAATTTTTTACTAGAGTCACAAGTAGGCTTACATTAATGAAGTTACTGTGAAAATGCCCTACTCACCACATTCCGGTGCCTGTTCAGGTACACAGAGGGAGAATTTTGCATGGACAATACACTCAACCAGCACATCTTTCAGACTGTGGGAGGAAACCGGAGCAGCCAAAGAAAACCCACGCAGACATGGGGAGAATGTCAAACTCCACACAGTGACCCAAGCCGGGAATCAAACCCAGGTCCTTGGCACTGTAAGGCAGCAATGCTGTTCCAAAGTAAGCATTGATCACATCTGACTCAATGAACACAAGTGAGCGTCATTTAAAAACAGCAAAATCTCATCCAATTGGCTATTTCCGCATTCAACTGTCGAGTTGAAAGGAAGATTGCATTTGAGCCTGAACTTGCCCTCATCTGAAGCTGATACAATTGCTCTTCCAGAAGGGAATGTTGGATAGCAAACAGGAACACAATCCCCAGCAAACATATGGCCATTTGATAAGTCCAACTATTTCAGCACAAACTGAGGATCAAAATCTGATCTATTTTGCTCAGCTATTCACTGGGATTTTTTAATTAACAGTTAGGGGAATCTGGGTCCTTGCTTTTGAATGTAAGGCACACCTGGTAAAATTATATCTTATACTAGTGCTATCATCAGCATCAGTTGCGTCTCAGTAGAACTTTTACCTTTGTTTCAAATGCCACTCTGTCATCCCAATCCTAATAGCACAATCTTCCACTTCTTTCTGCCAAACTTCCCATTCAATATATCTATGCAAGTCATCAATGATTCCTTGTGGTAGCAATTTAATTATTCTGACCATAGTAAAGAAATATCCTTTGAATTCCTGATTAGATTTATTAGTGTCAGAATTAATTCTTTGAATCAGGTTTCTGGCCCCAGCCAGGATTTTTTTACCTCATAGTGATCTCATCAAATGGCTGTACGTGTGGTGTTGGTGGGAATTCTGTGGAAGTCCATTGTGTGTTTGTCTTTCTGTTCCTACCTTCCAATCAGTTGGGACAAGCTCAAATTGATTGGAAGAGCTAGTGTGAGATTAATGGACCAAATGGTCTCCTTCTACACCAATGTTTGTATCACTTAATTATTGAGTGGAGATCATCATAGCGCAGCCTTGTGACTGAAATTTATTTCCCTTTTACAACTACAGTCAAAATCCCTCATCTTGTATGAACCTGGTAGAATGTTTTGATTAACTTGTGGCTTTGACTAAAGGCTTTCAGAGGTGAGAAGAGTCCTTTCCAGGATATATAGTGCAACACCATTCAAGTCACTGTACGGTACAGTAGCACAGTTGTTAGCACTACTGCCTCACAGATTCTCAGCTTGGGTCACTGTCTATGTGGAGTTTGCACATTCTCCCCTTGTCTGTGTGGGTTTCCTCTGGGTGCTCCAGTTTCCTCCCGCATTCTGAAAGGTGTGTAGGTCAGGCACACTGACCCGAACAGGTGGCAACTAGGGGAATTTTACAGTAACTTCATTGCAGTGTTAATGTAAGCCTTATTTGTGACTAATAAATAAGCTTTACTTTAAGTCTGTTCATCCTTACCTTGATCTGATCTTGCTCTCCTGCATATTCAATAGATTGAAAAATAGTCCACGTACACTGTCTGCGAACTTCTAACCGGGCAACGTATTGACGGTACCACCTCTGAATGAGGATGGCAGCCTTAATGGCTGTGAGGAGAAATACACACAAATACAAAGGGTTGAGTTGCAAGGTGGGTTTCACCCTGCCTAGTAGGTTAGATGGGACTTGCACCCAACTCCTCTTATTAAACATACAGTTATACATATGAGCATATGAATTAGGAGTAGGTCATTTCATAGAATCCCAACAGTACAGAAGAAGGCCATTTGACCAAATCTGCACCAACCCCAATTCCATTTGGCCCCTCACAGCTATTCTGCCATTTGATAAGATCATGGCTGACTTGATTGTGGCCTCAATTCGACTTTGCTGCCTACTCCCTACATCCTTCGCCTCTCTTGTCAATCAGAAATCTAACTTATCCTTAAAAATATTCAATGACCCAGCCTCCATTGCTCTCTGGTCAAGGAAATTCTACACATTAGAACATAACATAAGAACATAAGAAATAGGAGCAGGAGTAGGCCATCTAACCCTTCGAGCCTGCCCCGCCATTCAATAAGATCATGGCTGATCTGTCGTGGCTCAGTTCCACATCCCTCCCCTCTCCCCATAACCCTTAATCCCCTCTCTTATCAAAAACCCATCAACCCGTGTCTTAAAAATATTTAGCGAGGTAGCCTCCACCACTTCAACTGGCAGAGAATTCCAGAGATTCACCACCCTTTGAGTGAAGAAGTTCTTCCTCAACTCTGTTCTAAACTGCCCCCCCTTTATCTTGAGGCTGTGCCCTCTAATCCTACTGTCCTTTCTGAGCGGGAAGAGTCTCTCCACCTCTATCCTATCCATCCCATTCATCATCTTATATGTCTCAATGAGATCTCCCCTCATTCTTCTAAACTCTAACGAGTACAAGCCTAGTTTATTCAGCCGCTCCTCATAGCTCAACCCCCTCAACTCCGTCATCAGCCTAGTAAACCTCCTCTGCACTCCCTCCAAGGCCAAAATATCCTTGCGTAAGTACAGCACCCAAAACTGCACACAGTACTCCAGCTGCGGCCTCACCAATGCCCTGTACAGCTGCAGCAAGACCTCCCTACTTTTATATTCAATCCCCCTCGCTATGAAGGCCAGCATCCCATTCACCTTCCTGACCACCTGCTGCACCTGCAAGCTGGGTTTTTGCGACTCATGCACAAGGACCCCGAGGTCCCTCTGCACCGTCGCCTGCTGCAGTTTTTCGCCACGTAAGTAATAATCCTTCCTATCATTATTCCTACCAAAGTGGACCACCTCGCACTTGCCAACATTAAATTCCATTTGCCATTTCTTGGCCCATTCGCCCAGCCTATCTAGATCCTTCTGTAGACTCTCCACACCCTCCGCTCAATTTGCCGATCCACCAATCTTGGTGTCATCAGCAAATTTCGACACCATACACTCGGTTCCCTCCTCCAGATCATCTATATAAATGGTAAATAGCTGAGGCCCCAGCACCGACCCCTGGGGCACTCCACTAGTCACCATCCGCCAATCCGAATAGCACCCATTGACCCCCTCTCTGTCTCCTATTTGACAACCAGTCCTCTATCCACGCTAACACCCTATCCCCAACTCCATGTCCCCTGACCTTCTGCAATAAGCTCTTGTGAGGTACCTTGTCAAATGCCTTCTGAAAATCAAGAAAGACCACATCCACCGGCTCTCCTCTATCCACCGCCCTAGACACATCCTCATAGAACTCCAGTAAATTTGTCAGACTCAACTTTCCCCTATCCCCAACTCCATGTCCCCTGACCTTCTGCATTAGTGGCTCCCTGAGAGAAACATTCCTCTCAAATGGAAGGCCCGTTATGTATAAACTCTATCTTCCAGTTCTAGTCTTGCTCCTGAGGGGAAATATCCTCTCAGCAGCTATCCTGTTGAGTCCCCTTATACATTTCAATAAGATCACCTCCCATCCTTTGAAACGCCAATGGTGCGGCTGTAAACTTTTCAACCTTTTCTCTGAAGATAACCCCTTTTTCTCAGGAATCAGGCAAGTGAACCTTCCCTGAAGTGCTTCTAAAGCAATTATATCCTTGTTTATTTATCACGTGGGATGAGTTCTCAGCAGGATTCCCATCAGCAAAATGGTAGAAGAGTCCAGAAGAGGAAAAAAGTACTTACCTTTGTCATGGACATAGTCCACCCACAGGCCCAAGAAATGGTGCAAATGACACCAGAAAGATGAGTGAGTAAAACACTCAGAATCTTCCAGTGGAAGGTCATTTGCATAATTAATCACTTAATGCCAAGTGCAGGCAGATGGGTCCAGAGGAAGCATCAGAAATGGAAAAGGGAAATTTTATCTGAATCAAACTTAAAGAAATAGAAACCATTGAAGGGATCTGTTACAGAATGGTACATGCGCTGTGCCAGAGGACAGCTCCATAACCCAGGATGAGGCTGATGCTTCATCCTGAGCCAATCTTGTGTGGTGGTCTTCCATTGTCTCCTACCCTCAGAGGCAGGGTGAGGACACAAGTCCCAAGTCTACCTCAGCTGGAACAGGAATTGAGCGCCTGCTGTTGGTGTTATTTAGAGCTATATCTAGCCAACAGAGTTAACTGGCCCCTTCTAGGGAGACCCAAAAATTAACAAAGCTTCAAAAAGGCATTAATTTGCAGTCATCCCCCACGGGCTGTTTGCAAATGCACTGTAACTCATCTTGTTAAATTTCTGTAATGTAGAATGATATTTGTGTTATATTTCCCATTTTCAAATTTCATTTTGACTATGAACTAGGTATGCCCCAATTACTCAATGCAAGATGTATTATGGCCCACCATCTTGTTTGTCTGAAATATATTGGCTGGAATTTTCTGGCCATTCATGCAAGTGGGATTCTCTGGTTCTGCTGGTGGTACGCCACTTACCGGGGATTTCCCGATGGCCTGGGATGGAGTCAGTGGGCATTCTGATTGCCAGTGGTGGGACCAGAGGATCCCACCACTATCAAACAGTGGGCTGCCTCCCATTCCACCAAGAAGGATGCTGAGGGGAGATCAGAGAACCTCACCCATTGTTACAGAATGATCTCATGTGTGCAATCCAGATATTAACTGTTATCCGTCTGAGCAGGGTGATGTCTGCATTGACTAGTGCACATGCACAGACGGCCATTTTGCACTTCCAGGAGACACAGTGTAGTAAATATCATTTGCTAGTGACATTCACATGTCATTAGTTAACTCACAGGGCTTTTATTCTCTAGCTGCCTGTTCTACCATAATGTGGAAGTGCTCCAAATGGGTGACATAAATTATTTAAAATGGTATTGAGGATTCAGTCTGAGGATTCAGGGCAGACTATTTAGGATGAAGGTGAGGAGACATTTCTTCACCTGAAGAGTGGTGAATTCATTACCCAGGAAGTAGTTGATGCCAAAATGTATTCAAGAGACGGCTGGATATAGGACTTGGAGTGAATGGGATCAAAGGTTAAGGGAGAAAAACAGGATTAGGGTATTGAGCTGGATGATTAACCATGGTCATAATGAATGGCAGAGCAGGCTCAAAGAGGCAAATAGCCTCCTCCTGCTCGTATCTTCTATGTCTATGTCTGTGTCTACGTCTATGTACTCCCCTTAAATAGCACATTTCCCGATGTTTCTTAAAGCTTCATTTGAAACATAAATTGTACAGTAATTTGAACCTTCGTTAGACAGGGCATGAATCAGAGACACTGCTATAAACCTCTAGCATCAATTCTGGTTCTGCAAACCAGCAGTGTTATGTGCATTTTTGCCCAATTTACCCCACTGTTAAACAATGACCAAAGTTAAATGAAACCAATATAAATCTAATTTCAATGTAAACAGGCCAAAAGAGTCAATGACATTCTTCTTTCTTACCTGTTCCAGCTGTGCAGTGATGTTCTAAAATACATAAAACAAACATAAAATTGAATTAATTCATATTCTTCATTCAAAATTAGCTTTTTTTGTAAAATAATGGTAAATGGGCATTTAGTTCAATATTCTCTTCACGCTAAACAATCCATATATACTATATATATATATATACATATATATATATATGAGGGGCATAGATAAGGTAGTTAGTCAATACCTTTTCCCAAAGGTAAGGAGTCTAAAACTAAAGAGCATACCTAGGTTTAAGGTAAGAGGGGAGAGATACAAAAGGGTCTAGAGGGGCAATTTTTTCACTCAGAGGTGGTGGGTGCCCGGAACGATTTGCCAGAGGCAGTAGTAGAGGTGGGTACAATTTTGTCTTTTAAAAAGCATTTAGACAGTTACACAGGTAAGATGAGCATAGAGGGAAATGGGCCAAATGCAGGCAATTGGGACTAGCTTAGTAATAAATACTGAGCGGCATGGACAATTTGGAATTGGGGCGGGCAAAGCTTGCAGAATGGCATTCTCTGTTGGCCTCAGGTGGGATCTTACAAGCCTCGGGCAGGCGAGATGGAAAATTTCTGGCACATGAGTCTATTATCCATGAATACAGAAGACCATCATTAAGAGGTTCCAAACCAATTCACACAGTTAGGGATCTATTTGTTTGGTAAGGAATAGGTTCTGTCCTCCTCAGAGGACACATTCCACTTACCTAAGCCTAGAAGAGCTACATTGGCAATGGCCAAAGTTTAGGCCTTTCTTCCTTTGTCCATAACTTGAGCAAAGTGACTGATCAATTCTGTGATCTGTATTTTCTCTGTATTTGTTGATCTATATTTCTATTCCTGTGTACTAATGCAGTGATAGTATTCTTTTCCTTTTGGTAAGTTGAGTGGTATTATGATCTGGCAGATGGTAATTGCCATGCTAACCAAACTCCAGAGGGAAACTTGGCAAGCTATCACAACAGCTTTCAATTTGTATTTTAGAGGAGAAGATATCTGGGCTGAAATCAGGAATCACAAATTACAATAAGCCCTAGTTTTAAATGTGTCAGATATATTGACTAAATGAGGATTCCTAAAGTTACAAGTGAGTAAGCAGTACTCAGTCTTACCTTTTACTGTCCTCTTCTCTGAATTAGTATTAACTCTAGAACTACCACATCCCATGATCTCGTAGTCTTCCAAAATCTCTTTCTTTTGCACCACCCTATCCTTCAAAAGCTGTGAGAAGAAAGTTGATATTTATTGAAGGTTAAATCACACATGTAGACTACTGGGCAGTGAAATAGGTTAATAGATATAGTAAAACCTTGGCAAAAATTGCCTCAGAAAGAGTGAACACAATGTTTAATGGACAGGGGTGACACAGTATCATGGTGGCACAGTGGTGAACACTGCTGCTTCTCAGCTCCAGGGACACAGGTTCAATTCCAGCCTTGGGTCACTGCCTGTGTGGAGTTTGCACATTCTCCTCATGTCTGTGTGGGTTTCCTCCTACAGTCCAAAGATGTACAGATTAAGTGGATTGGCCATGATAAATTGACCCTAGTGCCAGGGAGATTAGCAAGATAAATATGTGCGGTTACAGGAAAAGGGTGGGATTGTGGTCGGTCCGGACTCAATGGGTCAAATAGCTCTTTCTGCACTGTAAGGATGCTATGAACTTGTGATTCTTAGCAAATGGAAAGAAATTCTTGAAGTTTGCAAGTGAAATATTAAGCATGAAATGGGTGATACCATGAAGACAATGTTATTGTCATGCTTTTATCAGCCTGCATTTTTCAGGGGCATGAAAATGAATTTGGTCAGTTGATTGATGTCAGAAATGCAACCTAATGAGGCAGCAGCAGCCCTTAAACCGCTTGTAAAAATATTCTACCTGAACTCCAGATCCACCTGCATTACATTAATGTGCTGCAATGCAATTATTTTCCCCATGTTAGGGGACATTTCAACAGTGACATAAATGAACACACTCAAAACTGATAAATTCTCCTGAACCGCCAGGTATAGGGAGTGACATCATTGGTCAGGTTGAAGTTTTGCCTGACCCCAGATCCGTATCATAAATATTGTCTGGAATTTCTGGACTTCAATGTCTGCACTACCAGTTTCTTACTTACAAACATGCATTTTCAGTACAGACAGTGACATTTGATTTAATTAATACTAATATTTGAAGCATGAGCACAAAGAGGAAGGTTGGGGGAAAAACCACGCAAATGGCTATTAGATTATGGAATGCTTAACAAGTAACTAGAATGATATCATCTGTATAACAAAAAGAAATTGAAGTTTTCTTCTTTTTTTGGAAAGCAGAGAGACATATACTCCACTGTTATGACAATGTTAGACAAATGGGTATTTAACCTGTCTGGGCCAAGACAGTGAAGGTTGGCCAACCATGATAACATGAGGGACATCAAGAATTTAATTTGATCCTGTCCTCGCTCAGTGAAACTTCAGCAGGGTTTATCCAGCTCGTGGTCAGGAATGGGGACCATGGCTGAAAATTGGAGTTTCAGCCGATTAACTACAACTTGAGTCAACCTGATTGTAGAATTCACTTTGTTCCTCCCACCTATTGCATAATAGCACCCCATACAATCTCAAGCAGTCTTTCCACCTAACTCAAGGAAGATTAAAGATAAATTGAGTTATGTCTTTGTTGTCTCCAGCCTGCTCCTTGGATTCCCCACAGACCCTGGTGATCAGCAATAGGCCCTTGCACCAGCTATCTTAAGCAGCCCCCTAATAAGAGTTGGGGAGTGGATTTAGAAATTCAGGTGGGAGTCTGGGACGAACCTACCACATCACTATGTATCGAATAAAGGCTTGGGAAATCAAAGGGCTTTGCTAGAGGGGAACCTGGAGACCTGGTACAACACAGTCTCTGCCTTTTTCATCAAGTGTGAAACACTGTTTCCCCGAAGCCCAGTGAAAAGGGGATTCTCTCCAAGCATGGGATAAAAGCTTTGACAAAGGATCATCTGGACTCAAAATGGCAGCTCTTTTCTCTCCTTACAGACGCTGCAAGATCTGCTGAGATTTTCCAGCGTTTTCTCTTTTGGTTTCTCTCTGCTGTGCATAATGCCAGCATAATGCCCAGTAATTTCTTCAGCAACACTCCTGTCCTGCCAGCATAACAGGCCATAGTTCAGTCTTTGCTTGTGTTTCTGCTGAAGGTACGGTGGCTGAAAGGCTTGACAATACTTCTGACTAATGGTGATTTAACTTCATGCTTTGAGCTTTTCCCAGCTATTTCTATTCCTATTTTAGCTTTTTTAATTAGTTGCATGCTGCAAACTGAACACATTTCCAAGTAAGTACATTGCTGCTGTTTTGGAAATGCTTACAAATTATTTTCGATTCCACAGCAGCAAGTCAGTTTGTTTCTTAATTATACAGGCCAACTTTCCAACTGTATCTTAGCAACGTTGATTAAATTGTTTAACTTAATCACCTCTGCCTGAATTGGATTGTAGATCAATGAGACACTGAGAACTCGCCGAGAGTTAATTGCTCAGTGAACCTAAATTACAGTCAGAAGTACTAAATATTCTGTATTATGGGAACAGAACACGATTCAAGTGAAAGAAACTGGGAAATCCAATATAGTTGCCCAGGCCACTGGTTGGCATTGGGAGGATGCACAGAGGGCACTGCTAATGCTCCTTAATGCCAGGAGAAGGGAATATATTGTGCTCTCAATGACCAGGGTGGAGGGAGCATGAGGCTTTGCCAATATAGCTGGTTTCCCATGGCGTACATGACATGGATTGCACACATGTGGCTTTGAGGGTGCCAAATTTAAACACAGGAGTACCCAGATTACAAGCGAATGTGTAGTCAGTGTGCAGGCATGCCTGGCACATCAAGCATGCAAATGCTCACTATCCTCACATTCATTGATGCATTCATTCTGTGCCAGTCTGTTATTCCATCTGTCACCATGTCAAACCAGAGGTTGGCTACTGGGTGATGAAGACAATCTGCTGGCTGCTTGGCTCATGATTCCTGGGTAGAGTCCATTTCCAGAGGAACAGAATGCATGTGATGAGACCCATTCTATCACACAAAACATCATCAAGCAAACACTGGGGTGCACTAGTTATCATTCCACTGCCTGAACCATTCTGTGGAGAAGTCCTACAGCATTCACTGGACCATGGTTATGATTTGTCATGGCCTGCTGCCCACATAGTTGCCCTTATTTAAGTTTAAAATACTAATCTTAGATTCATTCTTCTCCCTTTCAACCTGGATGTAAAATTCAATCATATTGTGCTTGTCATTACTAGGGGTGCCTTTTCTCTAAGGTCATTAATTAATCCTGTCACAATACCAAATCTAACATAACCTGCCCTCTGGCTGGTTCCAACATGCTGTTCCAAGAAACTATCTCAAAAGCATTCTAAGAGCTCCTCATTGAGGCTACTACTGTCAATCTGATTTTTCCGGTTTATATGTAGATTAAAATCACCCATGATTATTGTTGTTCCTTTATCACAAGCACTCAATATTTCTTCTTGTATATTTCATCCAACATTATGGTTACCAGTAGGGGGCCTGTACACCACTCCCACTAGTGATTTCTTTCTCCTACTATTCCCCATCTCCCAAACTGATTCTACATCCTGATCTCCTGAACCAAGGTCATCTCTAACTATTTCACCAATGCCATACTTGATTAACAATGCTACCCTTCCATCTTTATCTAGCTTTCTATTCTTCTTGAATGTCATATTCCCCTCAATAGTCAGGACCCAAGTCTTGTCATCCTGCAGCCACGTCTCCATCATGGCCATCAGGATATATTTGTTTACTTTAATGTGCAACATCAAATTGTTCACTTTGTTATGAATGTTTCATGTTACAGATACCGATAGTTTAGTCTTTTTTCTATCTTTGTAACATCTAGGCCGGATGTTTCTGACCATTCACACCAATGGGATCTTGTGGTCCCAATGACATCGCACACCTGCTGTGAGGGGTGCATTCAACGGGAAACCCTGTTGACAACAGCGGTGATCCCGCCATCAGCCAATGGTGAGCCACCTCTGCTACTGTGAAACACGTTGTGGGTTGTATTGAAAATCTTGTCCCTGTTCTTGATTCTTTGTGACAGATACTTAGAAATGGAACTTTCCCAGGCAGTGGAGTTAGATCAAGGGGATAGTGAGGATGAGGGGACACTGTAACTTGGGCCAGGCTGGGTTTCCCTTCTCACCATCTGAAGAGTTAGCAGGGACCCCCTTTTACCCCCTCAACTCCCCCACTCCTACACTGCCTGCTCTGCAGCTAGTTCACACTCCAACATGCATTAATTGGTAGGAGATGGGACTTCCACCCCTCAATCAGGAGGAAGTCCCACCTTAATGCTGCCAGCCAATCTGATTAGCCAGTAGCTCTCTGGTCCCTGCAGTGGACGGGGCTGGGACAGTTTGAAATCCAACACAGAGATAGCGAATTCCCATCAACAGGAACCACAGGTGCAATATCACCAACTTTTGGATAAGATGGATTACATTTAAAAAAAGAGATTGTCTCCAGAAACTGGACTTTACATTGGTCTCAGCTCCACTTGAGAGGGCCACCCAGAGTAAAATACAACCTCAGCCATGGATACCAACGAAGGACTCAAACAGTCAACTCTATTTTTTGCCTTTTATCAAAGAATTATAATTTGGGCATATGTAACCTCCTACTGTAGAACTTGGAACTTTGTACACTCATGTGTGTGTGGTATGAAGGTTGGAATGCACAATTTCCTTTTGTAATATCTTGATATCTACCTGAGTGGGTTTTTAACTCAATAAAAACTAGCCCCATTGTTAAAACTCAGAAAAACCTGTCAGATTGGTTTCTTCCCAGGTTTCTCCCCGCAACGAAGAGCTTGTCGTATGAGGAATGGTTGAGGACTCTGGATCTGTACTCATTGGAGTTCAGAAGGATGAGGGGGGAATCTTTTTGAAACTTAGAGGATACTGAGAGGCCTGGATAAACTGGATGCAGAGAAGATGTCTCCACTAGTAAGAAAAACTAGAACCAGAGGGCACAATCTCAGGCTAAAGGGACGATTCTTTAAAACAGAGACGAGGAGGATTTTTTTCGGCCAGAGAGTGGTGAATCTGTGGAACTCTTTGCCATAAAAGGTTGTAGAGGCCAGGTCATTGAGTGTCTTTAAGATAGAGATAGATAGGTTCTTGTTTAATAAGGGGATCAGGGGTTATGGGGAAAAGGCAGGAGAATGGGGATGAGAAAAAAAATCAGCCGTGACTGAATGGCAGAGCAGACTCAATGGGCTGAGTGACCTAATTCTGCTCCTATGTCTTATGGTCTGTGCAATCAGCACTTTAACGGTTAAGTACAGAAAGGGAATTAATACCTTCCCTTTTATAACTAAAAATAACAGTTAGGATCAATTGAGGAATGGGGAAAGGAAGTACAAGTCCTGACATGTGTCCTCACCATTTGTAAAAGTGTAGAAAACCCAAGTGATCTCCCTTCTATGGCAGAACGCTGCAAACCAGGAGACATTATTCATACCTCCAGCATCAATTTTGAAGGAAACAGAATAATAAAAATTAAAAGCCCACACTTACCTTGATAATCAAAGGCAATGCTGACCTTGCTCCGTTTTGAGGTCACAGTTGTGGTGGTAGCAGTTGACAGACTTCAGTTATAGACTTTTTTGTGAAGTAAACACATTTCGAGCATTGGTCCTTCCTAAAATTGAGGTGTGATAATTGCTCCCTAAAGACCCCCAGTGAATACAACCTCTTGCTGAGAATCTTTAAACCTCCTCTTCTTCCTCCCCCTTCTTGCAGCCTGATCAGTGTGGCCTCTCTTTATTCTCCAAGTCATGTTCAATTCTCAAAACAAACCACACTCTGCATACAGGCACTCCAGGCACCCAGGTCCGGAATCAACTGCTTAACCATGAGCTTTTAAATAAACATCAGTACCAGCCAGATTACACCCCGTAAAGAATTCAAACATTAACCAAGTACAGGAAAGCTTTAAATATACATATTATTGCACAGCCAGAAGAAATTATTTAGAAATTCATGATCACTTTAAATAGCACTAGTGGTGTGACCTTTGTACTATTTAATGTCGTGTTTAGCTATGCAAAGTTAAGATGGGGCATTGGCTGGAGTGTAGAGTTCAAAATTGGCAATACTGACATCAAATCAGTCTTGCACAGTGAGCTACCACAAGGAATAGTTGAGGTAAATAACATAGATGTAAAGGAAGCTGAATTAACCCAGAATCACAGAATGGTTACAGCACAGAAGGGGGCCAATCGGCCTGTTGTGTATGTGCAAGCTCTCTGAAGGATCAATTCACCTTGTGCTATTCCCCGTCCTTCTCTCAATAGTCCTGCTCATTCTTCCTTTTCTGATAATAATCCAGTTCCCTCTAGGGATTGAATCTGTCTCCCCCATACTCTTAAGCAGTGCATTCCAAATCCTAACTAATTCATGTGCAAAAAATATTTTCCTCATGTCAACATGGCTTCTTTTGCCAATTACCTTTTATCTGAATCCTCTCAATCCTTTTGCCACAATCTACTCTGTCTAAACCCCTCAGGATTTTCAACAGCTCTGTCAATTCTCCTGTCAACATTCTCTTCTACAAGAAAAATGGTCCCAACTTCTCCAATCGATTGTCCTAACTGAAGTTACTCATCATTGGAACCATTCTCTGTTCAGCACTCTTTTTAATGCCATTATGGTTTTCCTAAAGTGTGGCATTTACAACTGGAAGTTTAACACAACTTCCTTGCTTTTCATTAAATCATGTATTCCCAATAGTGCAGAAGGAGACCATTAATCCCATTGAGCTGTCACCACTCTCCAACAGAGCATTTTACTGAGGCCCTATCCTTGTAACCGTACCTATTTACCCCATTAATCCTCTAACCTACACATCTTGGGACACTAAGGGGCAATTTCATATCACCAATCCACCTAACTTGCAAATCTTTGGACTGTGGGAGGAAACCGGAGCACCCGGAGAAAACCCATGGAGGCAGGGGGACAAAGTGCAAACTCGACCCAGTCCGTGTTGCCGCACATGCACTCTATACTGCTTCTAATAAGCAGACGAACCCATTGTCAGCGAAACGTGCACTGCCTCCTGCCACCGAAATAAACACTGAGAAGAAACCAGAGAATCTCACCCTTTGTCTCCATCTTTCGACCAGAATGAAACTTCACACTCCTCTGCATTAAATTTCATCTGCCACTTATCTGCCCGACATGTGAGGAAAGAATCAAAGGTTCTGCTGGTCGGGTTAGTTGAAGAGAGGCAGGAGGAGATAGGGTGGCATGATGACCCATTGGTTAGCACTGCTGCCTCACAACGCCAGGGACTGGGATTCAATTCCAGCCTCAGGTCACTGTCTGTTGGGATTTTGCACATTCTCCCCGTGTCTGCGTGGGTTTCTTCTGGGTGCTCCGGTTTCCTCCCACAGTCCAAAGATGAGCAAGTTAGGTGGATTGGTCAGGCTCAATTGACCCTAGTGTCAGGGAATTGTCAGGCTAAATATGTGGGTTTATGGGAATAGGGCCTGGGTGGGATTGTGGTCAGTGCAGACTTGATGGGCTGAATGGCCTCCTTCTGCACTGTAGGTATTCTATGATCTATGAGACTCATGGGGGTCATAAACACCAGCATGGATCACTTGGGCTGAATGGCTGAAAGTACTGTGTGCATCTGATTATTGTAATTGATATTGTAATCTGTCTGCTCTGCATTCTGTCAGTGGTCATTAGGTTTATGAATGCAAAACCTTTCATCTTTGACTTCACTGCACCTGGACCAGTTTTCAAGAATGAGGAAGATGAGTAGAGTCAAATAAATGAGTGCTACACTGCCCAAACTCTCCTCCCTTTTCCCTGCTGTTTTATTCTTCGCATTCTACTGTTTCTGTAAAGCTAAGTGATGTAACACATCTTCTATACAGGTAAAACCAATTTATACTTTCTAATGCAATACAGCCATGATTGTACATCAGTATTACACATTGAACCATACTGTGTTCCATGTATATCACAGATTTGAGCTATACTGCCTGGCAAAGCAAGTGTTTTCGATGCAAAGCAACAATGGGTGGTCCTGAACTTCCATGGACTGATAATCAGAGTCAGTTTGCCACTCCACTCTTACTTTCTTGCCTTCTTGATCCCGTCACACCTTCCGATTCTGTTCCACACTCTTTCACTAATTGAATACGTGACCTTACACAGAATCTCAAACCCACACATCTTATGTATCGTGGCAACCTTTCCTGGATTATTCTGAGGAATGACAGCTTTCTCCTTTCAGAGACTGACCCTCATTAGGTTGTATACATTACAGCATGTGAATTATCATTCATCCGGTGATGGTTGTGGATTTTCTCCTTATTTGTTGGGGTTTATTTGTTGCCCTTTCATCTTTCTCCCTTCCCTTTTATTTCTTCTCCCTGCTTCCCTTTTCTTTCACTTCCAAGTGTAAGTTTATTTAATTATTGCTGTACTGTATTAATTTTCTGGGTGAGATTCACTGGTCTCCCCTCAGCAATTTTGTCAGCTGCGCGAGGCAGCCGGGTGGGAGGCAGCGTGGTGGTTGCTGGTGGCAGGATCCTTTGTCCCACCACTGTCATGAATTCCCACTGAAGCCCCACGTACCACCAGGAAACCCATATGAGGGACTGCGTCACCAGTGGGACAGAGAATTCTGCTGAGAATGGGGAATCCCAGCCTATATTTCACACACAGTATTGATAGGTTAGATGGGGTCAATGCACTCCCCTCTTTTCCTTCCCCACATTTGACTGCAATGTTTTGTTTGTTTTGGATAAGGATGTCCTTGGCTATTTAGTATATACTTAACTGTTTATGTGCTATGATAATAAAGAACTACAGTAAGAAGTCTCATAACACACAGTTAAAGTCCAACAGGTTTATTTGGTAGCAAATGCCACTTGCTTTCAGAGCACTGCTCCTTCATCAGTGCTCCAAAAGCTAGTGGCATTTGCTACCAAATAAGAACATAAGAACATAAGAAATAGGAGCAGGAGTAGGCCATCTAGCCCTTCGAGCCTGCCCCGCCATTCAATAAGATCATGGCTGATCTGTTGTGGCTCAGTTCCACATTCCCGCCCTCTCCCCATAACCCTTAATCCCCTCTCTTATCAAAAACCCATCAACCCGCGTCTTAAAAATATTTAGCGAGGCAGCCTCCACCACTTCAACGGGCAGAGAATTCCAGAGATTCACCACCCTTTGAGTGAAGAAGTTCCTCCTCAAACCTGTTGGACGTTAACTTGGTGTTGTGAGACTTCTTACTGTGTTTACCCCAGTCCAACATCAGCATCTCCACATCAATAAAGAAATAGTCAGAGACATTTTCTTGAGTTTTGCATAGAAGGAGGTTAGATTTGTTTATACTTAAACAGAGCTAAATAAATGAATAAAATGTGCTTCACCTTTTGCACATGCACACACACACACAATTGAAGCTCACACACACAAATATGTCTTATAGATTAGGAGAGGATAGACTTGATCAAATTAGAGTTTGTAAAAAGAATGGGATTTACAGTTTGTAACTTGGTCTTCACTGCTTGTGGGTAGAATCTTTATTTCCAGGGTACAGGTGGTTTAAAAAGCTGGGACTGCTATTTCTTCCTCTTTCAGGAAGCTGCTGTGGGATTGAATTCGTTCTTTTAAAAACTCTGCCGACTGCAGAATGGAATCATCGTCAAAACAGTAGGCACGGTCTAAGTTTTCAGGAGGGAGAGAATTAGACGGGAGCTCCGACTTCGCTCAATTACTGGTCCAGTTTTTCTGAAAACCCCCTGAACTGACCTGCACCCCGACACAGACCCAATCCGACACTGACCACCCACCCTGTTCAGGCTTTTCCCAAAGCCCCAGCAGGCCTGGCCTGAACCCTATTCCCCCTCATCCCCACCCCTAAACTCTACTCTTCCCCACCCCCCACAGGTTCAAATAAATGTCTGACAAACCCCATATCCGACACGCCTACCTGCCCCCGCTCCCCCCCAACCCCCCCACAATCATATTCATTTACCTTAAATGCTTACCTTCTCCCTGACCTATCAACTTCAATGGACATTTCAACTTGGCTAGTGTCCTAATAAAGGGGGCATCTCCTCCTTCGATTCTCCTCTGCTGCACTTTGACCCTGGGCCTCGAGGACTGCTGCACTGCCTGATCGCACCCAGTCAGAGTCAGAAGGTTGGGTGAGGCTGGCACAGAAACAATTTCATACAAGTAATTGTGCACAGAGTGGCAATCCAATGTTGATTGTCTCTCTGAGGAAGTTATGGCTCATTATAGCTCCCTGTACAGTGCAATAAAATAGACTGACAGTAGCATTGTGTTTCAACTGGCAGATCTTCGAATCATGTGATTTAATCATTGGCACCGGACCCTGATACCTTGCTATCTGATGATGAGGGCAGAAAATAAATAGTTCCACAAGTGAGAGCAAAATCTTAATCAGGAGGATAAGGGATTACGTCCCATGGCCACAGTCACTTTGGTTAGGCTAGTTTTGGTGAGAGAGGCACAAACCCAATGGGAGGGGGTCACATAGAGAATTGAGAAGAAGATGGGGCACAATCTTCACCTCAGATAGGGGCAAGCACAGAGGTGGATGGGTGTGAACATTCAGCCGAAATCATGGCATCAACCCATCCCTGTGCCATCTTCTGGAGCCAAGATCTAGATAGGCAGGGGTGACTGCCGACAGTAGGTAGCCAATTAAAGGCATTCAAAGGCCTATTCAAGCTTATTAGAATATCCCAGTCAGCCTGGGGGCCACCACTGCATCTGGAGTAGGTCAGCTGCCTGGAGGTGGCCATAGGCTACTGTGGAGGAATGCTGGCCCCCCCTTCCCACATCAGCCTCCCCCCCATCAACATCCCCCCTCATCAGCCTCCCCCTCACCACCACAACCTCCTGATTCCTTGAGACGGGTGTCTCAAGATGGGAGAGCCCTCATTCTCTCTGTGGAGTCAGCTCTTGCGATACACCCCAGTACTGAATATACTGCAGCAGTGAGTCAGGGTTGGGACAGCAGGAGGAATGGAGAAGGTTCTCCAAGAAGGCAAGGAGCAGGGTGGGAGAAAATGCAGGCTCTGATTATTGACACTTTGCAGCCTTGTTGCAGGTGGGTGAGAGTGCTGGTTGCGTGGGGGAAAGCCGAAGGAAGTGAACAGTCATTGAGTGCAGGAGCTGAGGGTTATTCCCGTCTCCCCACCTCCCTCCACCCCCCAAATTTTAACTGCCTGATGTTCACTGGGTTAAAATTAGCTTTTATGTATTGCAGCAACAATGTGTGGCATCACAAGACTGAACTTTTCCCATCCCGCCTGCCATGGGAATTGGACCATGCAAAGATCTGTTGACCTCAGATAGGATTTTCCAGTTTTGGCAGCGAGCGCGGATGGAAAAATCCCACGTGGTTCAAATCCCCCGCTCTGCTCCGTTCCTACTCATGACTGTGGTTCTGTGTGAAGAAAGGGTAAAGTCAGGGATTGCCATCTCCCATCAGTCTGCCTGGTCTTTGATCAAGAGAACCATTGGTGCCTGTCTGGAAGTTGCGGTGGAGGTTGGAGGTGAGAAGTGGGGGCACTTTTGATAAAAACAGGGGTGGGGTTGGGGGAAGAGAGAGAGAGAGAGTTGGCACAGTAAGTAGCACTGCTGCTTCATAGTGTCAGGGACCCGGGTTTGATTCCCGGCTTGGGTTACTGTCTGTGTGGAACTTGCGTGTTGTCCCCATGGGTTTCCTCTGAGTGCTGTAGTTTCCTCCCACAGATGAAAGATGTGCAGGTTAGGTTGACTGGCCATGCTAAATTGACCTTGTAGTGTCAGGGACTTACCAGGTTAAATATGTGGAGTTTTGGGGATAGGATCTGGGTGGGATTGTGGTTGGTGCGATGGGCTGAATGGTCTCCTTCTGCACTGTAGGGATTCTATGATTCTATTAAAAAGAAGCATGTAGCCCAGGAGATTAGGAAATGGTGAAATATTGCGACAGTAAAAAAAGCAGGAGGATGCATAGCTTTTTTTAAAAAAAGCAATGTACACTAGTTCCAGACTGACTTAAAATGTAGGCGATAAAATCGGTGAGCAAAGCATTGAGTGGTTAGCTGTGCTTGTGCGGGTGCTTATCATGTTAGATAGTGGCAAAACCAATCAACATTTTAAAATTGACTTTATATCTTCCACTGTACCAAAGCGGGAATAATAAATGCAGCACAAATTCCACATTTTATATTTAACACCCACATGGATTTTTAGCAGTACGAGAGGTGAAGACGTTACTGGACATGAGTCATTGGAACTGGTGCTGGAGCACTTTCTCTGTGATATCAAAGAACCAAGTTCAGTGACCTCCCATCTGCCACAGAAATAAACTCCATTACATTAAGCCTTATTAAGCTGAATGGCTGTTTATTCACGTCTAGTTGCAGCTGCAGGCCAGCGATAAGAAATGACAGTGATGGGAAGATAACTTTCTTACCTGGTGACCGTTTGCTGTGAATTTACCAGTCGCGACCCTGGTGTGATTCTCCACAAGTCCTCTGCGATCCCGCTTATTCACAGTGCCATGCCTTATTTAACACTGATCACCATTCAAAACAATTTTACGATGGCTCTCCCCAGTGTGAAATAAATGTCTTAGCAACTCGTCGCACTGGATGCCAGAACAAGTAAAATCTGTTTCATAGTATCGAAAAGTCACAGCAAAGGTGAGTTCAGATTCCAAGTAGTTTTTTCCGCGAACAGTTAAGCAAGTGTTCTCATTCCAAAATCGTTATATTCTCCTGTTCTCCTGATGACAGGCTGAGATACACACAGCACTATGGCACTTGCTGTAAGCAGCTCAAAGTGACTTCAAGTCCCCATGTGACTAGTTTAATTGAGCTAACATGCTCAAGTGGATTTGGATTATAGAAGGTTTTCTTTTTAATTTAAACCTCCTGCCAAGAGCAATAGCTCCGGTACAGGTCTGAGCTTGTGAAACTTGACGTGACCTGTGCCAACACTCAGGGAAGAGATGGATCCAAAATCTCTCCCGAGCTGCCGCAGACCTTTTGTGTTTAGTTTATTTCTCGTGCTTTGACTGATGAAAGTTAGGAAGCATCCTTGGCTACATCATAAGCTTGACTAAGTAGCTCACGTGGCTTCAGAATTGTTTACCAATGATGTGAAAAACACACAAATACAGTACCCAAGGGACTAAAGTTCAGAGGGAACACTGTACGGACAAATGAAGGCATGCAAAAGTGTCTTCAAAAATTTCACATATCAACATTAATTCCAAACAGCTTTCCCCTCGAATCACCATTGACTACTTTGATACTCAATGAATGGTATGTTTAACCTGCGCACAAAAAACTATACTTTTCAGTGTCCCAATACAAAGGACAAAAATAAATCAAAGACAGTCTTAGCCTCTATTAACAAGTATTATTTAAATATCAACCTTCTTATGAGGAGAATGTTAGGGTGTCAGATCAGAAACTCCAAGGTATAGTATGAACGCAGAGTCGACCCCAAATATATTTTCTATTTGACTTAAATGTGAGGGAAGGGTGGTTTGATTCCAGAGTGATTCCACTGACAGATTAGGGTTTTTTTTTATCAAAACAAGCCTTATTCATAATACAGTTCAAATATATGTCTGAAAAACATCAATGACTTTAACATTTAACCGTGGGAAAATCTTGAAACATAAAAAGAAACAAACTCTTTAACCGAATACAAATCTGTTCCACTTAAGCAATATCTTTCTTATCAACTAAAATTCCTCCTGAAAGAAAGTTGCCGACATAGACGGACTTGCTTTGACATAATAGCTTTGGAGCGCCGAGAAAGATGTTGGACAGGGGGAGATAGAGAATGAGAGAGAGAGAGCACCTCCTCACCAGCTCCAAGCAACTGCCCTTTGAAAAATGAACATGCAACCGCTTTTCAGCGAGGCACTCAGATCCTCCCATTTCTGCTATGACAATGATTCTGGAAAAAAACAAAAAGCACCATTGCTGGATGAGGGGAAGAATTCACACCTGCCATGCAGGAAACCAAGATTCGATTCCCGGCCAATGCACGACCAGTCGTTAATTTGTGCTTTTCTTGTTGTGTGTGTTAGCAGCATTGAATTTGCTGCTGCAAATCATCAACAATTCTTTGCACGTCATAGCATTGGTTGAAAGAAATGAGCAGTTTTCCCTGCTCTGTGCATTGGTGGTTCAGTGGTAGAATTCTTGCCCATCACTGTTTGCTGTGCAGATACATGGATTTGGGCCAGTGTCTGCAGGAGTTTGCACATTCTCCCCGTGATTGCGTGGGTTTTTTCCAGGTACTCCGGTTTCCTCCCACACCCCTAAAACGCGCTCTTAGGCTGACTGGTGTAACAAATTGTTCTTAAATTAGTCTTCCCTCAATCTTCCCCAATAGGTGTAGACAAAGGTCATGGGTAGAAGAGGGCACTCATAATGTTAAAATGGCGGTGTGGGTTCGTTGGGCCGAAGGGCCTGTTTCCCGTGCTGTGTTGTTCTTTGTTCTTTGAGGCTTGGGTTCGATTCCCGGCCAATGCAAAGCTCCTTCTTTTTCATTCCTCTCTCTATTCCGCCCACACTCTTTCTTTCTTTGCAATTCTTTCTGCCCAACCACCTCAACCTCTTTACCATTTGCTTCATGCTACTTTTCAACATCTGCTTCACTTTTCCTTACAACACTCAACAGCTGCAAACACACACTCACCTTCGAATACCACGCTCCTCCGCTTCCTTCTCAGCAAGCAGGAGCATAAGTGTTTTGTGCAACCTTGTGTCTGAGGTTACAGTGATATAATTGGTAAGATTTGAGGAATGAACGGACTGAGCTGGAAAATTGCCATGTTGCTCAGTGGGAGAAGCAGAAAGCAGAATGTTGCTGACAGAACAGCAGCTTTGGTTCTTCAGTGGTAGAATTCTTGCCTGCCACATGGGAGGTCTGGGTTTGAATCCTGGCCATTGCAATGCCAAACATTAATTCCCCTCCCTGTTCTTGCTACTATAATACTTACAATTCATCTTTGTTGGGTGCATTTCTTTTGATGGCGGCAACTGGAAGAGGAGAAAGGATAAATTTCTCAGTGAAAAACATTGCACAAGGTTGGGGTAGATGGTTGCAAACAATGGGTTTTAAAGGCATTGAGATTCTGAGCAGAGCCATTGGTACCAACAGGGTGAAGGGGCAGAGCAAGGGAATCTGATATGTTAACTTCTGGAAGGTTGCATCTCGCTATTGGAAAGGGAAGGATCTGCTTTTCTCCAGGAACTCATCTCTGCTTGAGGTAGAATCAAGCAATTTCATGACATTTTACTCTTTTGGTTTGCAACATCAGCATTGTTTTGTTGCCTTTTAATCCTCACATCAATCTGCATGGTATTAAACCATGCATGTGTTGCAGTCAGAAAGGATGTGATGCATTTTGTTGAGCATTAGCACTAACATAGACCAGGCAAATGGCACGTTGCTGCCCTGTAAATGTGAAAGCATGGGAATAATATGGCATGTTGATTTTTTGAATGTATGGTATGGAGCTATGTGTCATTCTATGTGATAAAGTATGTTATTTTGTAAGATGGAATGATTTTAGGAATGGGACTTGCTGAAATTCCCTTTCATCCTAAATGAATGAAATTGAATTCCTTGCGATGTGTCAAGAAAGAAAGATGTGAGGCATCAGAGGCAGCAAAGCCTTTCAACCTCTAGATGGTGCCAAAGTTGTGTTTTACTACCTTCCCCCCCCGCCCCGCCCCTATCTAAAGGCCTCAGGCTGAAGTGAATGCTGTTGTGGAAACAAAGTTCCTTCTGAGTGGTGGCAGAGCTGACTGAGTGTGCAGCTTGTTGATCAGATGTGTATCAGCAATAGTAGCAAGTTAATTTTGCAATGTAGTGAGGGGTTGTTGTATTGTGTGAAAATCAAAATGTGTAGGTGTCCAAATGAGCTTATAATTGAAGCGATGATGAGTGGCTGACTGGTTGAGTAAGGCGTTTGTGCCTTTTATAGAAGCGTTTGGCATTTTGTGTAGAAGCAAGAAAATGCTTGTGTGTACTTTGTGAAAGTGATTGCGCAAGATTTTTGAAATGGAATGAAATGACAGATGTGGAAATGTATGTAAAATGACTTGAAGTATGGAATGTGTTTTCCATTAGTAGAAGAATATGAAATGCACTGAGGTGTTTTAAAATTGAAATTGAAGTAAAAATGCCATTTGTAAATTGAGGTGAATTGTTAAATCAAATGAAGAAATGATTGTAGAAATGTTCAGGAGTGAAAGAAATAAAGATATCGAAAATTCTTTGATACATATTGCATTGGTGGTTCAGTGGTAGAATTCTCGCCCACCACGCAGGAGGCCTGGGTTTGATTTGCGGCCAATGCACGAGCAGTTGTTAATTTGTCCGTGCTTTTCTTGTTGCTGTGTGTGTTAGCAGCATTGAATTTGCTGCTGCTGCAAATGATCAGCATTTCTTTCCACGTGATAGCACTGGTTGAAAGAAATGAGCACTTTCTCTCCTCTGTGCATTGGTGGTTCAGTGGTAGAATTCTCGCCTGCCACGCGGGAGGCCCGGGTTCGATTCCCGGCCAATGCAAAGATCCTTCTTTTTCATTCCTCTCTCTATTCAGCCCACACTCTTTCTTTCTTTGCAATTCTTTCTGCCCACCCACTTCAACCACCTCAACATCTTTACCATTTGCCTCATGCTACTTTTCAACATCTGCTTCACTTTTCCTTCCTCTTTCTCTTACAGCACTCAACAGCTGCAAACACACACTCACATTCACATACCACGCTCCTCATCGCACTTCTCGCAAAGCCATCTACGTTCCTCACCCTTCAACACACGTTCACCTTCACTCTCTGCAGCAAACTTCAAACAAACTTCTCACAACTTGATCATTTTCACTTGTCTCTCTTTTAAAATCACACATCCCTTCTGACCATCAACTCCTTCTCAGGCATCAACATACTCTGCACACATTGCAATATCAACTGCAGCCACAAACAACAACACAGCACTTTGAAATTGTGCCGTGCCTGGAGTGAAACATGCCCAGGGTCTTCACCCTGCTGTTTTCAATCAGAAATGGGTGGAGACAGAGTCTCACTTTGCTCTTTTGCACAGTCCAATTGGAGATTAACACTTTGTTGACCTGAGGTAAATCTGCTGGGAAGTTATCTCCTCTTTGGAGCCCCTTCTACTCGAAGTAGAATAGTGCCAGCTTCACCAATCTTTCCAAAAGTCTGACCATTCTCATCATGAGCTCCTGCTGGCTCACCCCAACTGTCCCTCCCTCACAAACCCTGACATACGTCCGAGAACATGGTGACCAGCATGACGCACAGGGAGCCAGGGCGGACGATGTGACAGCATTATGGCAGTACTGTTGGGCTTTTGATACAGAGGCATGCATAGCTGATTGCTGAATTGAAATCTCACCAAGGCTGGCAATGCCTTCGAAACAATTGTTGAAACACCAGTCGCGATTAAGAATTGCTTGCCACAGATGTGAAGTGACACTTACCTTTATTTGAAAGCCAGTTGGGGCCTTCGAACCATGTTTAGCACAGCAATAGGGGAAATAACACACATGACTGGAAAAGAACAACAGTGGAAGGCAAATTTCTTTGGCAGCAAGGACCTGGATACCATGAAGGGTTGAAAGTGGCAGCTTGGCCTGCTGTCGCACTGGGTGCCGGCTTTGAAGCAATGTCGTGACTGGAAAATGTCGCAGAATGGCACTGGGCGATGTTGTAGTGGTGTGAACTGAGAGTAAAGAGACAGTGTGCAAATGATTGGAGTAAGCTTGAAGCGTGCTGAGATGGATGGGGTTAAAGCAGAGGCATATTTGGTAGCAGGAGGCTGTGTGAGAGGGGGTTTATTCCAGAGTGCATGTGTTTTGGAGGAAGGTTGAAAGTTTGAGATGTGGCTATGAATGAATGGAAGGTGTTGAGCAGCATGAGAGGTTTGTGCGTGTGAGATTTGAGTGAGCACATTTGTGGGCATTTAGAACATAGAACATTACAGCACAGAACAGGCCCTTCGGCCCATGATGTTGCACCGACCAGTTAAAAAGCAATGACCCTCTAACCTGAACCAATCCCTTTCCATCCATAAACCTATCCACGGATCTCTTAAATGCCCCCAAACTAGGTGCATTTACAACTGCAGCAGGCAGGGCATTCCAATCCCTCACCACCCTCTGGGTAAAGAACCCACCTCTGACATCCGTCCGATAACTACCACCCCTTAATTGAAAGCTATGCCCCCTCGTGCTAGCTTTCTCCATCCTAGGAAAAAGGCTATCACTGTGCACCCTATCTAAACCTCTAATCATCTTATATGTTTCAATGAGGTCCCCTCTTAGCTGCCTTCTTTCTAACGAAAACAACCTCAAATCCCTCAGTCTCTCCTCATAGGACCTCCCCTCCATACCAGGCAACATACTGGTAAACCTCCTCTGCACCCTCTCCAAAGCCTCCACATCCTTCCTATAGTGTGGGGACCAGAACTGCACACAATACTCGAAGTGCAGCCGCACCAGAGTTTTGTACAGTTGCAACATGACGCTGCGGCTCCTAAATTCAATCCCCCTACCAATAAACGCCAAGACACCGTATGCCTTCCTAACAACCCTATCTACTTGATTCCCAACTTTCAGGGATCTATGTACACATACACCTAGATCCCTCTGTTCATCCACACTATTCAGAGTCCTACCGTTAGCCCTATACTCTACACATCTGTTATTCCTGCCAAAGTGAATTACCTCACACTTTTCTGCATTAAACTCCATCCGCCACTTCTCGGCCCAGCTCTGCAACTTGTCCAAGTCTCCCTGTAAACTATGACACCCTTCCTCACTATCTACCACACCTCCGACTTTGGTGTCATCAGCAAATTTACTAATCCACCCAACTATACCCTCATCCAGATCATTTATAAAAATTACAAACAGCAGTGGCCCCAAAACAGATCCCTGAGGCACACCACTCGTAACTAAACTCCATGACGAATACTTACCATCAACCACCACCCTCTGTCTCCTATCTACCAGCCAATTCATGATCCAATTACCTAAATCACCCTCAATCCCATACATCTGCATTTTCTGCAGAAGCCTACCATGGTGAACCTTATCAAACGCCTTACTAAAGTCCATATATACCACGTCAACTGCCTTACCCCCATCCACCTCTTTGGTCACTTTCTCAAAAAACTCAATAAGGTTAGTAAGGCACGACCTACCCTCCACAAAACCGTGCTGACTATCTCCAATCAATTCATTACTCTTTGGGGAATGAAAGGACAAAGTAAGAATATTTGAATGCTGCTGAGTGTGAAGAAAGAGAGAGCACGCGGGGATGGAAGAACAGGAGTAGCATTGGTGGTTCAGTGGTACAATTCTCGCACGCCACGCGGGAGGCCTGGGTTTGATTCGCGGCCAATGCACGAGCAGTTGTTAATTTGTCCGTGCTTTTCTTGGTGCTGTGTGTGTTAGCAGCATTGAATTTGCTGCTGCTGCAAATGATCAGCATTTCTTTCCACGTGATAGCACTGGTTGAAAGAAATGAGCACTTTCCCTCCTCTGTGCATTGGTGGTTCAGTGGTAGAATTCTCGCCTGCCACGCGGGAGGCCCGGGTTCGATTCCCGGCCAATGCAAAGCTCCTTCTTTTTCATTCCTCTCTCTATTCAGCCCACACTCTTTCTTTCTTTGCAATTCTTTCTGCCCACCCACTTCAACCACCTCAACATCTTTACCATTTGCCTCATGCTACTTTTCAACATCTGCTTCACTTTTCCTTCCTCTTTCTCTTACAGCACTCAACAGCTGCAAACACACACTCACATTCACATACCACGCTCCTCATCGCACTTCTCGCAAAGCCATCTACGTTCCTCACCCTTCACCACACGTTCACCTTCACTCTCTGCAGCAAACTTCAAACAAACTTCTCACAACTTGATCATTTTCACTTGTCTCTCTTTTAAAATCACACATCCCTTCTGACCATCAATTCCTTCTCAGGCATCAACATACTCTGCACACATTGCAATATCAACTGCAGCCACAAACAACAACACAGCACTTTGAAATTGTGCCGTGCCTGGAGTGAAACATGCCCAGGGTCTTCACCCTGCTGTTTTCAATCAGAAATGGGTGGAGACAGAGTCTCACTTTGCTCTTTTGCACAGTCCAATTGGAGATTAACACTTTGTTGACCTGAGGTAAATCTGCTGGGAAGTTATTTCCTCTTTGGAGCCCCTTCTACTCGAAGTAGAATAGTGCCAGCTTCACCAATCTTTCCAAAAGTCTGACCATTCTCATCATGAGCTCCTGCTGGCTCACCCCAACTGTCCCTCCCTCACAAACCCTGACATACGTCCGAGAACATGGTGACCAGCATGACGCACAGGGAGCCAGGGCGGACGATGTGACAGCATTATGGCAGTACTGTTGGGCTTTTGATACAGAGGCATGCATAGCTGATTGCTGAATTGAAATTTCACCAAGGCTGGCAGTGCCTTCAAAACAATCGTCGAAACACCAGTCGCGATTAAGAATTGCTTGCCGCTGATGTGAAGTGACACTTACCTTTATTTGAAAGCCAGTTGGGGCCTTCGAACCATGTTTAGCACAGCAATAGGGGAAATAACACACATGACTGGAAAAGAACAACAGTGGAAGGCAAATTTCTTTGGCAGCAAGGACCTGGATACCATGAAGGGTTGAAAGTGGCAGCTTGGCCTGCTGTCGCACTGGGTGCCGGCTTTGAAGCAATGTCGTGACTGGAAAATGTCGCAGAATGGCACTGGGCGATGTTGTAGTGGTGTGAACTGAGAGTAAAGAGACAGTGTGCAAATGATTGGAGTAAGCTTGAAGCGTGCTGAGATGGATGGGGTGAAAGCAGAGGCATATTTGGTAGCAGGAGGCTGTGTGAGAGGGGGTTTATTCCAGAGTGCATGTGTTTTGGAGGAAGGTTGAAAGTTTGAGATGTGGCTATGAATGAATGGAAGGTGTTGAGCAGCATGAGAGGTTTGTGCGTGTGAGATTTGAGTGAGCACATTTGTGGGCATTTGGGGAATGAAAGGACAAAGTAAGAATATTTGAATGCTGCTGAGTGTGAAGAAAGAAAGAGCACGCGGGGATGGAAGAACAGGAGTAGCATTGGTGGTTCAGTGGTAGAATTCTCACCCGCCACGCGGGAGGCCTGGGTTTGATTCGCGGCCAATGCACAAGCAGTTGTTAATTTGTCCGTGCTTTTCTTGGTGCTGTGTGTGTTAGCAGCATTGAATTTGCTGCTGCTGCAAATGATCAGCATTTCTTTCCACGTGATAGCACTGGTTGAAAGAAATGAGCAATTTCCTTCCTCTGTGCATTGGTGGTTCAGTGGTAGAATTCTCGCCTGCCACGCGGGAGGCCCGGGTTCGATTCCCGGCCAATGCAAAGCTCCTTCTTTTTCATTCCTCTCTCTATTCAGCCCACACTCTTTCTTTCTTTGCAATTCTTTCTGCCCACCCACTTCAACCACCTCAACATCTTTACCATTTGCCTCATGCTACTTTTCAACATCTGCTTCACTTTTCCTTCCTCTTTCTCTTACAGCACTCAACAGCTGCAAACACACACTCACATTCACATACCACGCTCCTCATCGCACTTCTCGCAAAGCCATCTACGTTCCTCACCCTTCACCACACGTTCACCTTCACTCTCTGCAGCAAACTTCAAACAAACTTCTCACAACTTGATCATTTTCACTTGTCTCTCTTTTAAAATCACACATCCCTTCTGACCATCAACTCCTTCTCAGGCATCAACATACTCTGCACACATTGCAATATCAACTGCAGCCACAAACAACAACACAGCACTTTGAAATTGTGCCGTGCCTGGAGTGAAACATGCCCAGGGTCTTCACCCTGCTGTTTTCAATCAGAAATGGGTGGAGACAGAGTCTCACTTTGCTCTTTTGCACAGTCCAATTGGAGATTAACACTTTGTTGACCTGAGGTAAATCTGCTGGGAAGTTATCTCCTCTTTGGAGCCCCTTCTACTCAAAGTACAATAGTGCCAGCTTCACCAATCTTTCCAAAAGTCTGACCATTCTCATCATGAGCTCCTGCTGGCTCACCCCAACTGTCCCTCCCTCACAAACCCTGACATATGTCCGAGAACATGGTGACCAGCATGACGCACAGGGAGCCAGGGCGGACGATGTGACAGCATTATGGCAGTACTGTTGGGCTTTTGATACAGAGGCATGCATAGCTGATTGCTGAATTGAAATCTCACCAAGGCTGGCAATGCCTTCGAAACAATCGTCGAAACACCGGTCGCGATTAAGAATTGCTTGCCGCAGATGTGAAGTGACACTTACCTTTATTTGAAAGCCAGTTGGGGCCTTCGAACCATGTTTAGCACAGCAATAGGGGAAATAACACACAAGACTGGAAAAGAACAACAGTGGAAGGCAAATTTCTTTGGCAGCAAGGACCTGGATACCATGAAGGGTTGAAAGTGGCAGCTTGGCCTGCTGTCGCACTGGGTGCCGGCTTTGAAGCAATGTCATGACTGGAAAATGTCGCAGAATGGCACTGGGCGATGTTGTAGTGGTGTGAACTGAGAGTAAAGAGACAGTGTGCAAATGATTGGAGTAAGCTTGAAGCGTGCTGAGATGGATGGGGTGAAAGCAGAGGCATATTTGGTAGGAGGAGGCTGTGTGAGAGGGGCTTTGTTGCAGAGTGCATGTGTTTTGGAGGAAGGTTGAAAGTTTGAGATGTGGCTATGAATGAATGGAAGGTGTTGAGCAGCATGAGAGGTTTGTGCGTGTGAGATTTGAGTGAGCACATTTGTGGGCATTTAGAACATAGAACATTACAGCACAGAACAGGCCCTTCGGCCCATGATGTTGCGCCGACCAGTTAAAAAGCAATGACCCTCTAACCTGAACCAATCCCTTTCCATCCATAAACCTATCCACGGATCTCTTAAATGCCCCCAAACTAGGTGCATTTACAACTGCAGCAGGCAGGGCATTCCAATCCCTCACCACCCTCTGGGTAAAGAACCCACCTCTGACATCCGTCCGATAACTACCACCCCTTAATTGAAAGCTATGCCCCCTCGTGCTAGCTTTCTCCATCCTAGGAAAAAGGCTATCACTGTGCACCCTATCTAAACCTCTAATCATCTTATATGTTTCAATGAGGTCCCCTCTTAGCTGCCTTCTTTCTAACGAAAACAACCTCAAATCCCTCAGTCTCTCCTCATAGGACCTCCCCTCCATACCAGGCAACATCCTGGTAAACCTCCTCTGCACCCTCTCCAAAGCCTCCACATCCTTCCTATAGTGTGGGGACCAGAACTGCACACAATACTCCAAGTGCGGATGCACCAGAGTCTTGTACAGTTGCAACATGACGCTGCGGCTCCTAAATTCAATCCCCCTACCAATAAACGCCAAGACACCGTATGCCTTCCTAACAACCCTATCTACTTGATTCCCAACTTTCAGGGATCTATGTACACATACACCTAGATCCCTCTGTTCATCCACACTATTCAGAGTCCTACCGTTAGCCCTATACTCTACACATCTGTTATTCCTGCCAAAGTGAATTACCTCACACTTTTCTGCATTAAACTCCATCCGCCACTTCTCGGCCCAGCTCTGCAACTTGTCCAAGTCTCCCTGTAAACTATGACACCCTTCCTCACTATCTACCACACCTCCGACTTTGGTGTCATCAGCAAATTTACTAATCCACCCAACTATACCCTCATCCAGATCATTTATAAAAATTACAAACAGCAGTGGCCCCAAAACAGATCCCTGAGGCACACCACTCGTAACTAAACTCCATGACGAATACTTACCATCAACCACCACCCTCTGTCTCCTATCTACCAGCCAATTCATGATCCAATTACCTAAATCACCCTCAATCCCATACATCTGCATTTTCTGCAGAAGCCTTCCATGGTGAACCTTATCAAACGCCTTACTAAAGTTAATATATACCACGTCAACTGCCTTACCCCCATCCACCTCTTTGGACACTTTTTCAAAAAACTCAATAAGGTTAGTAAGGCACGACCTACCCTCCACAAAACCATGCTGACTATCTCCAATCAATTCATTACTCTTTGGGGAATGAAAGGACAAAGTAAGAATATTTGAATGCTGCTGAGTGTGAAGAAAGAGAGAGCACGCGGGGATGGAAGAACAGGAGTAGCATTGGTGGTTCAGTGGTAGAATTCTCGCCCGCCACGCGGGAGGCCTGGGTTTGATTCGCGGCCAATGCATGAGCAGTTGTTAATTTGTCCGTGCTTTTCTTGTTGCTGTGTGTGTTAGCAGCATTGAATTTGCTGCTGCTGCAAACGATCAGCATTTCTTTCCACGTGATAGCACTGGTGGAAAGAAATGAGCAACTTCCTTCCTCTGTGCATTGGTGGTTCAGTGGTAGAATTCTCGCCTGCCACGCGGGAGGCCCGGGTTCGATTCCCGGCCAATGCAAAGATCCTTCTTTTTCATTCCTCTCTCTATTCAGCCCACACTCTTTCTTTCTTTGCAATTCTTTCTGCCCACCCACTTCAACCACCTCAACATCTTTACCATTTGCCTCATGCTACTTTTCAACATCTGCTTCACTTTTCCTTCCTCTTTCTCTTACAGCACTCAACAGCTGCAAACACACACTCACATTCACATACCACGCTCCTCATCGCACTTCTCGCAAAGCCATCTACGTTCCTCACCCTTCACCACACGTTCACCTTCACTCTCTGCAGCAAACTTCAAACAAACTTCTCACAACGTGATCATTTTCACTTGTCTCTCTTTTAAAATCACACATCCCTTCTGACCATCAATTCCTTCTCCGGCATTAACATACTCTGCACACATTGCAATATCAACTGCAGCCACAAACAACAACACAGCACTTTGAAATTGTGCCGTGCCTGGAGTGAAACATGCCCAGGGTCTTCACCCTGCTGTTTTCAATCAGAAATGGGTGGAGACAGAGTCTCACTTTGCTCTTTTGCACAGTCCAATTGGAGATTAACACTTTGTTGACCTGAGGTAAATGTGCTGGGAAGTTATCTCCTCTTTGGAGCCCCTTCTACTCAAAGTAGAATAGTGCCAGCTTCACCAATCTTTCCAAAAGTCTGACCATTCTCATCATGAGCTCCTGCTGGCTCACCCCAACTGTCCCTCCCTCACAAACCCTGACATATGTCCGAGAACATGGTGACCAGCATGACGCACAGGGAGCCAGGGCGGACGATGTGACAGCATTATGGCAGTACTGTTGGGCTTTTGATACAGAGGCATGCATAGCTGATTGCTGAATTGAAATTTCACCAAGGCTGGCAATGCCTTCGAAACAATCGTCGAAACACCGGTCACGATTAAGAATTGCTTGCCGCAGATGTGACGTGACTCTTACCTTTATTTGAAAGCCAGTTGGGGCCTTCGAACCATGTTTAGCACAGCAATAGGGGAAATAACACACAAGACTGGAAAAGAACAACAGTGGAAGGCAAATTTCTTTCACAGCAAGGACCTGGATTCCATGAAGGGTTGAAAGTGGCAGCTTGGCCTGCTGTCGCACTGGGTGCCGGCTTTGAAGCAATGTCGTGACTGGAAAATGTCGCAGAATGGCACTGGGCGATGTTGTAGTGGTGTGAACTGAGAGTAAAGAGACAGTGTGCAAATGATTGGAGTAGGTTTGAAGTGTGCTGAGATGGATGGGGTGAAAGCAGAGGCATATTTGGTAGCAGGAGGCTGTGTGAGAGGGGGTTTATTCCAGAGTGCATGTGTTTTGGAGGAAGGTTGAAAGTTTGAGATGTGGCTATGAATGAATGGAAGGTGTTGAGCAGCATGAGAGGTTTGTGCGTGTGAGATATGAGTGAGCACATTTGTGGGCATTTGGGGAATGAAAGGACAAAGTAAGAATATTTGAATGCTGCTGAGTGTGAAGAAAGAGAGAGCACGCGGGGATGGAAGAACAGGAGTAGCATTGGTGGTTCAGTGGTAGAATTCTCACCCGCCACGCGGGAGGCCTGGGTTTGATTCGCGGCCAATGCACAAGCAGTTGTTAATTTGTCCGTGCTTTTCTTGGTGCTGTGTGTGTTAGCAGCATTGAATTTGCTGCTGCTGCAAATGATCAGCATTTCTTTCCACGTGATAGCACTGGTTGAAAGAAATGAGCAATTTCCTTCCTCTGTGCATTGGTGGTTCAGTGGTAGAATTCTCGCCTGCCACGCGGGAGGCCCGGGTTCGATTCCCGGCCAATGCAAAGCTCCTTCTTTTTCATTCCTCTCTCTATTCAGCCCACACTCTTTCTTTCTTTGCAATTCTTTCTGCCCACCCACTTCAACCACCTCAACATCTTTACCATTTGCCTCATGCTACTTTTCAACATCTGCTTCACTTTTCCTTCCTCTTTCTCTTACAGCACTCAACAGCTGCAAACACACACTCACATTCACATACCACGCTCCTCATCGCACTTCTCGCAAAGCCATCTACGTTCCTCACCCTTCACCACACGTTCACCTTCACTCTCTGCAGCAAACTTCAAACAAACTTCTCACAACTTGATCATTTTCACTTGTCTCTCTTTTAAAATCACACATCCCTTCTGACCATCAATTCCTTCTCAGGCATCAACATACTCTGCACACATTGCAATATCAACTGCAGCCACAAACAACAACACAGCACTTTGAAATTGTGCCGTGCCTGGAGTGAAACATGCCCAGGGTCTTCACCCTGCTGTTTTCAATCAGAAATGGGTGGAGACAGAGTCTCACTTTGCTCTTTTGCACAGTCCAATTGGAGATTAACACTTTGTTGACCTGAGGTAAATCTGCTGGGAAGTTATTTCCTCTTTGGAGCCCCTTCTACTCGAAGTAGAATAGTGCCAGCTTCACCAATCTTTCCAAAAGTCTGACCATTCTCATCATGAGCTCCTGCTGGCTCACCCCAACTGTCCCTCCCTCACAAACCCTGACATACGTCCGAGAACATGGTGACCAGCATGACGCACAGGGAGCCAGGGCGGACGATGTGACAGCATTATGGCAGTACTGTTGGGCTTTTGATACAGAGGCATGCATAGCTGATTGCTGAATTGAAATTTCACCAAGGCTGGCAGTGCCTTCAAAACAATCGTCGAAACACCGGTCGCGATTAAGAATTGCTTGCCGCTGATGTGAAGTGACACTTACCTTTATTTGAAAGCCACTTGGGGCCTTCGAACCATGTTTAGCACAGCAATAGGGGAAATAACACACATGACTGGAAAAGAACAACAGTGGAAGGCAAATTTCTTTGGCAGCAAGGACCTGGATACCATGAAGGGTTGAAAGTGGCAGCTTGGCCTGCTGTCGCACTGGGTGCCGGCTTTGAAGCAATGTCATGACTGGAAAATGTCGCAGAATGGCACTGGGCGATGTTGTAGTGGTGTGAACTGAGAGTAAAGAGACAGTGTGCAAATGATTGGAGTAAGCTTGAAGCGTGCTGAGATGGATGGGGTGAAAGCAGAGGCATATTTGGTAGCAGGAGGCTGTGTGAGAGGGGGTTTATTCCAGAGTGCATGTGTTTTGGAGGAAGGTTGAAAGTTTGAGATGTGGCTATGAATGAATGGAAGGTGTTGAGCAGCATGAGAGGTTTGTGCGTGTGAGATTTGAGTGAGCACATTTGTGGGCATTTGGGGAATGAAAGGACAAAGTAAGAATATTTGAATGCTGCTGAGTGTGAAGAAAGAAAGAGCACGCGGGGATGGAAGAACAGGAGTAGCATTGGTGGTTCAGTGGTAGAATTCTCACCCGCCACGCGGGAGGCCTGGGTTTGATTCGCGGCCAATGCACAAGCAGTTGTTAATTTGTCCGTGCTTTTCTTGGTGCTGTGTGTGTTAGCAGCATTGAATTTGCTGCTGCTGCAAATGATCAGCATTTCTTTCCACGTGATAGCACTGGTTGAAAGAAATGAGCAACTTCCTTCCTCTGTGCATTGGTGGTTCAGTGGTAGAATTCTCGCCTGCCACGCGGGAGGCCCGGGTTCGATTCCCGGCCAATGCAAAGCTCCTTCTTTTTCATTCCTCTCTCTATTCAGCCCACACTCTTTCTTTCTTTGCAATTCTTTCTGCCCACCCACTTCAACCACCTCAACATCTTTACCATTTGCCTCATGCTACTTTTCAACATCTGCTTCACTTTTCCTTCCTCTTTCTCTTACAGCACTCAACAGCTGCAAACACACACTCACATTCACATACCACGCTCCTCATCGCACTTCTCGCAAAGCCATCTACGTTCCTCACCCTTCACCACACGTTCACCTTCACTCTCTGCAGCAAACTTCAAACAAACTTCTCACAACTTGATCATTTTCACTTGTCTCTCTTTTAAAATCACACATCCCTTCTGACCATCAACTCCTTCTCAGGCATCAACATACTCTGCACACATTGCAATATCAACTGCAGCCACAAACAACAACACAGCACTTTGAAATTGTGCCGTGCCTGGAGTGAAACATGCCCAGGGTCTTCACCCTGCTGTTTTCAATCAGAAATGGGTGGAGACAGAGTCTCACTTTGCTCTTTTGCACAGTCCAATTGGAGATTAACACTTTGTTGACCTGAGGTAAATCTGCTGGGAAGTTATCTCCTCTTTGGAGCCCCTTCTACTCAAAGTACAATAGTGCCAGCTTCACCAATCTTTCCAAAAGTCTGACCATTCTCATCATGAGCTCCTGCTGGCTCACCCCAACTGTCCCTCCCTCACAAACCCTGACATATGTCCGAGAACATGGTGACCAGCATGACGCACAGGGAGCCAGGGCGGACGATGTGACAGCATTATGGCAGTACTGTTGGGCTTTTGATACAGAGGCATGCATAGCTGATTGCTGAATTGAAATCTCACCAAGGCTGGCAATGCCTTCGAAACAATCGTCGAAACACCGGTCGCGATTAAGAATTGCTTGCCGCAGATGTGAAGTGACACTTACCTTTATTTGAAAGCCAGTTGGGGCCTTCGAACCATGTTTAGCACAGCAATAGGGGAAATAACACACAAGACTGGAAAAGAACAACAGTGGAAGGCAAATTTCTTTGGCAGCAAGGACCTGGATACCATGAAGGGTTGAAAGTGGCAGCTTGGCCTGCTGTCGCACTGGGTGCCGGCTTTGAAGCAATGTCGTGACTGGAAAATGTCGCAGAATGGCACTGGGCGATGTTGTAGTGGTGTGAACTGAGAGTAAAGAGACAGTGTGCAAATGATTGGAGTAAGCTTGAAGCGTGCTGAGATGGATGGGGTGAAAGCAGAGGCATATTTGGTAGGAGGAGGCTGTGTGAGAGGGGCTTTGTTGCAGAGTGCATGTGTTTTGGAGGAAGGTTGAAAGTTTGAGATGTGGCTATGAATGAATGGAAGGTGTTGAGCAGCATGAGAGGTTTGTGCGTGTGAGATTTGAGTGAGCACATTTGTGGGCATTTAGAACATAGAACATTACAGCACAGAACAGGCCCTTCGGCCCATGATGTTGCGCCGACCAGTTAAAAAGCAATGACCCTCTAACCTGAACCAATCCCTTTCCATCCATAAACCTATCCACGGATCTCTTAAATGCCCCCAAACTAGGTGCATTTACAACTGCAGCAGGCAGGGCATTCCAATCCCTCACCACCCTCTGGGTAAAGAACCCACCTCTGACATCCGTCCGATAACTACCACCCCTTAATTGAAAGCTATGCCCCCTCGTGCTAGCTTTCTCCATCCTAGGAAAAAGGCTATCACTGTGCACCCTATCTAAACCTCTAATCATCTTATATGTTTCAATGAGGTCCCCTCTTAGCTGCCTTCTTTCTAACGAAAACAACCTCAAATCCCTCAGTCTCTCCTCATAGGACCTCCCCTCCATACCAGGCAACATCCTGGTAAACCTCCTCTGCACCCTCTCCAAAGCCTCCACATCCTTCCTATAGTGTGGGGACCAGAACTGCACACAATACTCCAAGTGCGGATGCACCAGAGTCTTGTACAGTTGCAACATGACGCTGCGGCTCCTAAATTCAATCCCCCTACCAATAAACGCCAAGACACCGTATGCCTTCCTAACAACCCTATCTACTTGATTCCCAACTTTCAGGGATCTATGTACACATACACCTAGATCCCTCTGTTCATCCACACTATTCAGAGTCCTACCGTTAGCCCTATACTCTACACATCTGTTATTCCTGCCAAAGTGAATTACCTCACACTTTTCTGCATTAAACTCCATCCGCCACTTCTCGGCCCAGCTCTGCAACTTGTCCAAGTCTCCCTGTAAACTATGACACCCTTCCTCACTATCTACCACACCTCCGACTTTGGTGTCATCAGCAAATTTACTAATCCACCCAACTATACCCTCATCCAGATCATTTATAAAAATTACAAACAGCAGTGGCCCCAAAACAGATCCCTGAGGCACACCACTCGTAACTAAACTCCATGACGAATACTTACCATCAACCACCACCCTCTGTCTCCTATCTACCAGCCAATTCATGATCCAATTACCTAAATCACCCTCAATCCCATACATCTGCATTTTCTGCAGAAGCCTTCCATGGTGAACCTTATCAAACGCCTTACTAAAGTTAATATATACCACGTCAACTGCCTTACCCCCATCCACCTCTTTGGACACTTTTTCAAAAAACTCAATAAGGTTAGTAAGGCACGACCTACCCTCCACAAAACCATGCTGACTATCTCCAATCAATTCATTACTCTTTGGGGAATGAAAGGACAAAGTAAGAATATTTGAATGCTGCTGAGTGTGAAGAAAGAGAGAGCACGCGGGGATGGAAGAACAGGAGTAGCATTGGTGGTTCAGTGGTAGAATTCTCGCCCGCCACGCGGGAGGCCTGGGTTTGATTCGCGGCCAATGCATGAGCAGTTGTTAATTTGTCCGTGCTTTTCTTGTTGCTGTGTGTGTTAGCAGCATTGAATTTGCTGCTGCTGCAAACGATCAGCATTTCTTTCCACGTGATAGCACTGGTGGAAAGAAATGAGCAACTTCCTTCCTCTGTGCATTGGTGGTTCAGTGGTAGAATTCTCGCCTGCCACGCGGGAGGCCCGGGTTCGATTCCCGGCCAATGCAAAGATCCTTCTTTTTCATTCCTCTCTCTATTCAGCCCACACTCTTTCTTTCTTTGCAATTCTTTCTGCCCACCCACTTCAACCACCTCAACATCTTTACCATTTGCCTCATGCTACTTTTCAACATCTGCTTCACTTTTCCTTGCTCTTTCTCTTACAGCACTCAACAGCTGCAAACACACACTCACATTCACATACCACGCTCCTCATCGCACTTCTCGCAAAGCCATCTACGTTCCTCACCCTTCACCACACGTTCACCTTCACTCTCTGCAGCAAACTTCAAACAAACTTCTCACAACGTGATCATTTTCACTTGTCTCTCTTTTAAAATCACACATCCCTTCTGACCATCAATTCCTTCTCCGGCATTAACATACTCTGCACACATTGCAATATCAACTGCAGCCACAAACAACAACACAGCACTTTGAAATTGTGCCGTGCCTGGAGTGAAACATGCCCAGGGTCTTCACCCTGCTGTTTTCAATCAGAAATGGGTGGAGACAGAGTCTCACTTTGCTCTTTTGCACAGTCCAATTGGAGATTAACACTTTGTTGACCTGAGGTAAATGTGCTGGGAAGTTATCTCCTCTTTGGAGCCCCTTCTACTCAAAGTAGAATAGTGCCAGCTTCACCAATCTTTCCAAAAGTCTGACCATTCTCATCATGAGCTCCTGCTGGCTCACCCCAACTGTCCCTCCCTCACAAACCCTGACATATGTCCGAGAACATGGTGACCAGCATGACGCACAGGGAGCCAGGGCGGACGATGTGACAGCATTATGGCAGTACTGTTGGGCTTTTGATACAGAGGCATGCATAGCTGATTGCTGAATTGAAATTTCACCAAGGCTGGCAATGCCTTCGAAACAATCGTCGAAACACCGGTCACGATTAAGAATTGCTTGCCGCAGATGTGACGTGACTCTTACCTTTATTTGAAAGCCAGTTGGGGCCTTCGAACCATGTTTAGCACAGCAATAGGGGAAATAACACACAAGACTGGAAAAGAACAACAGTGGAAGGCAAATTTCTTTCACAGCAAGGACCTGGATACCATGAAGGGTTGAAAGTGGCAGCTTGGCCTGCTGTCGCACTGGGTGCCGGCTTTGAAGCAATGTCGTGACTGGAAAATGTCGCAGAATGGCACTGGGCGATGTTGTAGTGGTGTGAACTGAGAGTAAAGAGACAGTGTGCAAATGATTGGAGTAGGTTTGAAGTGTGCTGAGATGGATGGGGTGAAAGCAGAGGCATATTTGGTAGCAGGAGGCTGTGTGAGAGGGGGTTTATTCCAGAGTGCATGTGTTTTGGAGGAAGGTTGAAAGTTTGAGATGTGGCTATGAATGAATGGAAGGTGTTGAGCAGCATGAGAGGTTTGTGCGTGTGAGATATGAGTGAGCACATTTGTGGGCATTTGGGGAATGAAAGGACAAAGTAAGAATATTTGAATGCTGCTGAGTGTGAAGAAAGAGAGAGCACGCGGGGATGGAAGAACAGGAGTAGCATTGGTGGTTCAGTGGTAGAATTCTCGCCCAAAACGCGGGAGGCCTGGGTTTGATTCGCGGCCAATGCACGAGCAGTTGTTAATTTGTCCGTGCTTTTCTTGGTGCTGTGTGTGTTAGCAGCATTGAATTTGCTGCTGCTGCAAACGATCAGCATTTCTTTCCACGTGATAGCACTGGTTGAAAGAAATGAGCACTTTCCCTCCTCTGTGCATTGGTGGTTCAGTGGTAGAATTCTTGCCTGCCACGCGGGAGGCCTGGGTTCGATTCCCGGCCAATGCAAAGCTCCTTCTTTTTCATTCCTCTCTCTATTCAGCCCACACTCTTTCTTTCTTTGCAATTCTTTCTGCCCACCCACTTCAACCACCTCAACATCTTTACCATTTGCCTCATGCTACTTTTCAACATCTGCTTCACTTTTCCTTCCTCTTTCTCTTACAGCACTCAACAGCTGCAAACACACACTCACATTCACATACCACGCTCCTCATCGCACTTCTCGCAAAGCCATCTACGTTCCTCACCCTTCACCACACGTTTACCTTCACCCTCTGCAGCAAACTTCAAACAAACTTCTCACAACTTGATCATTTTCACTTGTCTCTCTTTTAAAATCACACATCCCTTCTGACCATCAACTCCTTCTCAGGCATCAACATACTCTGCACACATTGCAATATCAACTGCAGCCACAAACAACAACACAGCACTTTTGCAATTCTTTCTGCCCATCCACTTCAACCACCTCAACCTTTTTACCATTTGCCTCACGCTACTTTTCAACATCTGCTTCACTTTTTCTTTCTCTTACAACACTCAACAGCTGCAAACACACACTCATGTTCAAATACTGCGCTCTGCATTGGACTTCTCATTAAACAGGAGCATGAGTGTTTTGTACAACCTTGTGTTTGCAGTTGCAGTGATACAATTGGTAGGATTTGAGGAATCCTACTGGAATCCTGAGCTGGAAAATTGCCATGTTGCTCAGTGGGAGAAGCAGAGAGCAGAACGTTGCTGACAGAACAGCAGCTTTGGTTCTTCAGTGGTAGAATTCTTGTCTGCCACCTGGGAGGTCTGGGTTTGATTCCTGGCCATTGCAATACCAGACATTAATTCCCCTCTCTGTTCTTGCTACTATGATACTTACAATTCATCTTTGTTGGGTGCATTTACATCGATGGTGTAAGTTTGTTTGGTGCAGCAACTGGGAGAGGAGAAAGGATAACTATCTCAGTGAAAAACATTGCACAAGGTTGGGGTAGCTGGTTGCAAACAATGGGTTTTAAAGGCAGTGAGATTCTGAGCAGAGCCATTGGTACCAACAGGGTGAAGGGGCAGAGCAAGGGAATCTGATATGTTAACTTCTGGAAGGTTGCATCTCGCTATTGGAAAGGCAAGGATCTGCTTTTCTCCAGGATCTCATCTCTGCTTGAGGTAGAATCAAGCAATTTCATGACATTTTACTCTTTTGGTTTGCAACATCAGCATTGTTTTGTTGCCTTTTAATCCTCACAACAATCTGCATGGTATTAAACCATGCATGTGTTGCAGTCAGAAAGGATGTGATGCATTTTGTTGAGCATTAGCACTAACATAGACCAGGCAAATGGCACGTTGCTGCCCTGTAAATGTGAAAGCATGGGAATAATATGGCATGTTGATTTTTTGAATGAATGGTATGGAGCTATGTGTCATTCTATGTGATAAAATATGTTATTTTGTAAGATGGAATGATTTTAGGAATGGGATTTGCTGAAATTCCCTTTCATCCTAAATGAATGAAATTGAATTCCATTTCACACTCTCCCACTCATTCTCACACTCTCCCACTCACTCTTACAGTCTCTGTCACTCCCACACTCTCTTGCTCACTCTCACACTCTCCCATTCACTCTCGCAATCTCCCACTCTCTTGCTCACTCTCTCGCTCACATTCTCCTGTTCAATAAAGAAAAATGTGAGGCATCAGAGGCAGCAAAGCCTTTCAACCTCTAGATGGTGCCAAAGTTATGTTTTACTACCATCCCCCCCCCCGCCCCTATCTAAAGGCCTCAGGCTGAAGTGAATGCTGTTGTGGAAACAAAGTTCCTTCTGAGTGGTGGCAGAGCTGACTGAGTGTGCAGCTTGTTGATCAGATGTGTATCAGCAATAGTAGCAAGTTAATTTTGCAATGTAGTGAGGGGTTGTTGTATTGTGTGAAAATCAAAATGTGTAGGTGTCCAAATGAGCTTATAATTGAAGCGATGATGAGTGGCTGACTGGTTGAGTAAGGCGTTTGTGCCTTTTATAGAAGCATTTGGCATTTTGTGTAGAAGCAAGAAAATGCTTGTGTGTACTTTGTGAAAGTGATTGCGCAAGATTTTTGAAATGGAACGAAATGACAGATGTGGAAATGTATGTAAAATGACTTGAAGTATGGAATGTGTTTTCCATTAGTAGAAGAATATGAAATACACTGAGGTGTTTTAAAATTGAAATTGAAGTAAAAATGCCATTTGTAAATTGAGGTGAATTGATAAATGAAATGAAGAAATGATTATAGAAATATTCAAGAGTGAAAGGTAGAAATAAAGATGTTGAAAATTTTTTGTTGCATATTGCATTGGTGGTTCAGTGGTAAGAGTTCTTGTCTGCCATGCGGGAGGCCTGGGTTTGATTCCTGGCCAAGGCAACAATTTTTTTTCTCCTCACATTTAAACTTCTGAGACTGTTTTGAAAACCCTTCCCATCTTTCTGAACCATTCAGGAAAAGAATTGTTGCCTTAACTGAAATCTGTTGTTGAATCACTCATTTGCAATTCAGCAGATGTGCTGCTGAAACCCTTAACCAAACGTTTGTTGCCTTGAGACTTGACTATTCGATCGCTCTCCTAGCTGGTCTCCCATTGGCCAATCTCTCATTTCGGCATTCCGCAGGGAGTGTTCCCACTACTTCATCCTGGTTCACATCTCAAGCACTCCACAAACATCCCATCTCCCGCCACCTACCTGAGCTCGGACCCAACTATTCACATTATATATGAATGATTTGGAAGATGGAATTGAATGTGTTATCTCCAAGTTTGTAGATGATAGTAAGTTGGGTGGGAGAGTGAGCTGTGAGAAGGATGCAGAGATGCTTCAGCGTGATTTGGACAGGCTGAGAGAGTGGGCACCTACATGGTAGATGCAGTATAATGTGGATAAATATGAGGTTATTCACTTCGGTAGCAATAATAGGAAGACAGACTAATACTTGAATTGGTGTAAATTGAGAGAGGTAAATACTCAGCAAGACCTTGGTGTCCTCATGCATCAGTCGCTGAAAGCAAGTACGCAGGTAAAGCAGGCAGTGGACATGTGGTATTTTAGCCTTCATTGCAAGAGGATTTGAGTATAGCAATAGGGATGTTTTGTTGCAATTGTATTGGACGTTGGTGAGGCCACACCTAGAGTATTGTGAGCTGTTTTGATGTCCTTATTTGAGGAAGGATGTTCTTGCTGTATTGGGAGTGCAGCGAAGGTTTACCAGACTGATTCCTGGGATGGCAGGTCTGTCATATGAAGAGAGATTAAGTTGGTTAGGAATATATTCACTGGAGTTTCAAAAAGTGAGAGGAGATCTCATAGAAATTTATAAAATTCTAACAGAGTTAAACAGGGTAGATTCAGAAAGAATGTTCCCAATTGTCGGGGAGTCCAGAGCTAAGGGTCATAGTTTGAGGAGAAGGAGTAAACCTTTTAGAACTGAGGTGAGGGTAGTGAGTGTGTGGAATTCAGTACCACAGAATGTAGTTGAGGCCAAAACATCTGATTTCAAAAAGAAATTAGATATAGCTCTTGGGGCTAAAGGGAAAATGGTGGGGGGAAGATGGGATGAGGATATTGAATTTAATGATCAGCCATGATCAAAATGAATGGTGGAGCAGGCTTGAAGGGGCTATTCCTGCTTCTATTTTCCATTTTGCCGTGTAAATGCAGGAGATGCAACACCTCCTTGTGAATCTCTTCTCTGGTTCTCCTCACCGTCCAAGGTGAAATAGTGATTTACCAGTACTCCTTTTCATTTGGTCTACACAATTTCTGCTCAGAATGTGGCCTTCTCAACACTGGGGAGACTGAATGCAGGCTTTGTCCCCCACTTTATGGAGCACCTCCGTTCAGTCTACAAACACAATCCTGAGCTTTCGGTTGCCTATAATTTTACTTCTCCATTCCAATCCCACTCTGTCCTTATTCCAATGAAGCTCAACGCAAGCTCAAAGAACAGTGCCTCATCTTTCATTCAGAAACTTTGTCGCTTTCTGAACTCAGCATAAAGTTTAACAATTTCAGATCACAAACTCTGCTTCCATTTTTTCAGCTACTTCAGACTCTTAAGTTCTGGAGTTCCCTGGAAATCTCTTTGCCTCTTTCTCCTCCTTCAAGACATTACTCAAAAACCAGTTCTTCTACATTAAATGGCCTTATTAAGTTTTGTGGTTTTGGTTGCCGCACTTGTGGAAGGATATATTGGCCTTGGAGGGAGTGCAGAGGAGGTTCACTAGGCTGATACCAGAGATGAGGGGGTTGGACTATGAAGAGAGACTAAATAGACTAGGTCTGTACTCGTTGGAGTTTAGAAGGATGAGAGGGGGATCTTATAGAGACGTATAAGATAATGAAGGGGATGGATAGGGCAAAGGTAGAGAGATTCTTCCCACTTAGAAAGGATAGCAGGACTGGAGGACACAGCCTCAAGATGGGGGGGGGGGGGGGGGGGGCAGATTAGATCAGAGTTGAGGAGGAACTTCTTCACTCAAAGGGTGGCGAATCTCTGGAATTCTCTGCCCGTTGAAGTGGTGGAGGCTACCTCGCTAAATATATTTAAGTCACGGGTAGATAGGTTTTTGACAGACCGGGGAATTAAGGGTTATGGAGTGAAAGTGGGAAAGTGGAACTGAGCCACGACAGATCAGCCATGATCTTATTGAATGGTGGGGCAGGCTCGAAGGACTAGATGGCCTACTCCTGCTCCTATTTCTTATGTTTTTATGCAAGAAATGCAGAAACCACGGACAAATGTTTTCAAATAAACTAAAAATAATTACTTCAGTTTTATGTTTGAATCCTCTCTTAGTAGTTGAACGGCACAGTAAGAAATCTCACAACACCAAGTTAAAGTCCAACAGGTTTATTTGGAATCACGAGCTTTCAGAGTGCTGCCCTTCAATCAACTGATGAAGAAACAGCGCTCTGAAAGCTCATGATTGCAAATAAACCTGTTGGACTTTAACCTTGTGTTGTCAGACTTATTACTGTGCCCACCCTGGTCCAATGCCGGCATCTCCACATCATTGCTGAAAGGGATTTATAAAGGAATACAAAAGATGTAATCGGTCTGTGGTTCCTCTTATCATTTTGCTTTTGGCCCCGTCCCAACTTCACAATGGATAGAAAATCATTAACGAAGCAGCTTAATATACTGGGCTAAGACCATTTCAGTGAGGAGCTCCAGGGACTGCAATTATTTGTATCTGACAACTATAGCTATCTTCCTTTACATCAGCCATGATGCCAACTACTGCAAACTTTTCCACCTGTCCCCTGTTGACCTCAGTTTTATCAGGGTTCTTTCAACAAAGAAAATTACAGCACAGGAACAGGCCCTTCGGCCCTCCAAGCCCGCACCAACCATGCTGCCCAACTGAACTAAAACCCCCTACCCTTCCGGGGACCGTATCCCTCTATTCCCATCCTATTCATGTATTTGTCAAGATGCCCCTGAAAAGTCACTATCATATCTGCTTCCACTACCTCCCCTGTCAGTGAATTCCAGGCATCCACCATCCTCTGTGTAAAAAAAACTTGCTATATACATCTCCTTTAAACTTTGCCCCTTGTACATTGAACCTATGCCCCCTTCCACTCTGGGAAAAAGCTTCTGACTATCCACTCTGTCCATGCCCCTCATAATCTTGTAGACTTCCGTCAGGTCGCCCCTCAACCTCTGTCGTTCCCGTGAGAACAAACCAAGTTTCTCCAATCTCTCCTCATAGCTAATGCCCTCCATACCAGGCAGCATCCTCGTAAATCTTTTCTGTACCCTCTTCAAATCCTCCACATCTTTATGGTAGTGTGGCAACCAGAATTGAACATTATATTCCAAGTGCGGCCTAACTAAGGTTCTATAAAACTGCAAAATGACTTGCCAATTTTTAAACTCAGTGTCCCTGCCAATGAAGACAAGCATGCTGTGTGCCTTCTTGACTACTTTCTCCACCTGCGTTGCCACTTTCAGTGGCCTGTGTACTTGTACATCCAGATCCTTTTGCCTATCAATACTCTTAAGGGTTCTGCCATTTACTGTATATTTCCTATCTGTATTAAACATTCAGATTTATTAAAAATTGTTTACAGAAATGTTCCAGCTGGTTTGGCTTTATCAATACTGTGAATTGCCAACAATCACCAGGTAGCATTAGAATTTAAATCTAAATTTACTTCTTAAATGTCTGTGAATTAAAAAAATCAGTCAATTAAATTGACAACATTTCATTCGTATCAAAAATAGAAATGTCTTGGATCATAAAATTGCTGGGAACTTAAGTGGAAATCCAGGAGTTTCTGTTAAGTTTTCACACCAAATGCTTCGGAAAAGGTTCAGTAGAAAGCAGATTGAACTCGAATGCGTCCATGAGCAAAGTATGTAAAACGTGTAAAGGAGCAGCACAACAATCAGAATCACTGACAATGTCACATTCCCAATATTCCTTGATTACTTTGTCTTCCATTTCAAAGCAGCAGAGTGAATCTTGTGACTGTTACTTTTGATCTACGAATAACAACACAAAGATTAAAATCCACAGGTATATTTGCGAAGAATTTCCAAAATAAAATTACATCTGATCTTTACTTACCATCTGCCCAAAGTATTCAGCTTTAGGTCCGGACTAATGTCCTGTAGTCATACGGCTGAGCTGCACACATTAACGTTGTATAGATAGTCAAACTGAAATGTAAATATTATTTTAGAAAACCTCAACAAGTGAATTTACCTTATGTATGCTTAATAACTACAACACAGTATCCAGTTCACAGGTAAGATGATTAGAGGATTTTTTCTTGTTTTTGTAAGGCCCATAGCACAGGAGGAACTTATTAAATCACGATGAAACAATAATTACAACATTATACAAACATATGAACAAGGAACAGGAGTATACCATTCAGCCCCTCGAGCCTGCTCTGCCATTTAATAAGATGATGGCTGACCTGATAGTAACCTCGAAGCGGCCACTTGGGGAGGTGATGGCCTAGTGGTATTATCATTAGACTATTAGTCTAGAAACTCAGCCATTGTTTGGGGGTTCAGATCACATCAGGGCAAATGGTGGAATTTGCATTCAAGAAAGAATATCTGGAATTAAGAATCTACTGATTAGCATGAATCGATTGTTGGGAAAACCATCTGGTTCACTAATGTAGAGAAGGAAATCTGCCATCCTTACCTGGTCTGGCCAACATATGACTCCAGAGCCACAGCAATGTGGTTGAACTTCAACTACGGATGGCAATAAATGCTGGCCAACCACTGATACCCACGTCCCAGGTATGAATAAAGAAACCTTTCAATAACTTTGCTTACCAAGAATCAATTGCTCCCTGCCTTAAAAATATTCAAAGGCTTTGTTTCCAAAACCTTCTCAGGAACAGGCTTTCAAAGACTCATAACGCTCTGAGTGAATTAATTGACCTCTGTTTAAATTGGGTGACCCATTATTTTGAAACAGTGGCCCCAGTTCTAGATTTTCCCACATGAGAAAACATCCTCTCCACAGGATCTTGTATGTTTCAATTGAGTAGCCTCCTACATGTCTAAATTCCAGCAGAAATCTTACCAAGGTATTAATCAATCTCCTGTGACATTGTAAGTGTAGTCTTCAGATGAAGTGTTATTAGAAGCTGGGGTCAATTCGGCAAAGACTGCAGGTAAAATTCACTTCCCTCTTTAAAATCATGTCTTTATTTTCATTATAAATTTCCATGGCTCCAACTGCAGTGGGAACTGGCAATGTGAACTTATCACACTGTAATTCCTCTCTCATGCCACATGTGGCAATGTTGCAGCTTCACTTGGGGGAGAGTGTGTAATGACAGTGTAGCAAGTTAAAATAGGAGTTGCTAGTACTGTACAAATGTGAAGATATGAATTAATCATGAAACACTGATAGAAAATATACCCTGAAGCAAGGGTTTAGTATATTAGTAACGTGCTGGGACAATCTTGAGCCCATGCTGTCCATCCATGCGAATGGCAGTAGGGGCTTAAGCTCTGACTAAAACCAGAAGTGGCGAATCTCACCAGCAAGGTCCGATTGTCTCCACCCTCACTGGCAGCGTAATCAGGTTCACACACACCATATATTGACCTCTTGTCAAATTTTCAAACCTTGTCGCAGAGACCCCCACAGCAGTGTAAAGGTGAGTGTAGCCCCTGGGGGAGAGGGACATGGCCAGGAAATGCCCCTTGGCACATGTTGGCACTGTTAGGTTGGCACCATGTCAATCTGGCAGTGCCAACCTGTGCCAGGAGGCAGTGCCACGGGTGGACCTAGTGGGGAGCCATGGGAGGGGAGGGGAATCATTTATCTGTGGTGGTGGAGGGAGTGGATGAAGAAGCTGGAGATGCTGGTGAAGGTGTTTGAGTGAGGGCTGGGGGAAAGGAAGTGGTCCAATGCTGGCGATGTTTGGTGGGAAAAGGCGGGGTGCTGGAATTTAATGTTGGGGGGGGTTGGGGTGCCAATGTTTATTGTTCAGGGAGGGGGGGAAGCTGCTGGCTGTCATCGTTGGGGATACGGGGGGCTGTGGTGGAGAGGCAGGAATGCTATTTCACCGGGGAGGTGGGCGGCATGGTCTCAGATCACACGGGGAAGCCACATCCTCGGTTGGGAATGTTATTTTTAGAAATGGTGCCCCGATCTCAGTGCAGCTGGGTGTTAGGAATGGGTTAGCAGTCACCTTTCAATTAAGTCCTAAAATGGATGTTAATCATTTAATAGAAGTCACGGGGATATATAAAGAGGTTACAGGTGGCACTGCGTGTTCAAGACACATGTGGAGTTGAGTCAGAAACTTAGAAAATTCTAACAGGATTAGATTCAGAAAGAATATTCCTGAAGGTGGGAGAGTCCAGAACTCGGGGTCATACTTTGAGGATAAGGGAGAAACCTTTTAGAACTGAGGTGAGGAGAAATTTCTTCACCCAGCGAGTGGTGAGTGTATGGAATTCACTACCACAGAATGTAGAGGCCAAAATGCTATCTGATTTCAAGAAGAAATGATATATAGCTCTCGGGGCTAAAGGGATCAAGGGATATGGAAGGAAGGGAGGATCAGGATATTGAATTCAATGATCAGCCATGATTAAAATGAATGGCGGAGCAGGCTCGAAAGGCCGAATGGCCTACTCCTGCTTCTAGTTTCTATGTTTCTGTGATTGATATGTTTGAAACCTGTAATGGATATAACATGCAAATATATCACAGATTTTTCAAAACAATGTGGATTATAAGGATTTACTGTAACATATGGTTGGATACAGGTGAAGGAAAATAATTTTTTGAAACAGTGCGTGAGGTAAAATAGAGGTCAGCAGTCAAGTTTCTGGGCTCCTTCTGAGCCATACTAATTCTGCAATACTGCTGGTAACAGCATGCAAGAATGTAGACAATAATGTATATTTATATGAATTAGCAATAAGTATCTGCCACTTGTGTTTAGTCATTGCCAAATGTGCTTAATCCTTACCCACACCTGCCATGCACTATGATTTCCCCAAATAGTTCTGTGTCTGTTGAACTCCATTCTTTTATGATTTCAAACATGTTCAAGCTAAAGATCTGAAAGTTATAATTCACAAAGCTTTTCAGTGTGACAGCAAATTTATAAAACCTATTTGCGCCAGACTATTCGAAATGCTATTCAGTACCTTGGGGAGTGCCCCCTTTAATATTCACCAAATCAATTATGTTTAAAAATATACATCTCAGAGGAATACGTACTCATTTAACACTGGTTTAATAGAGAGGACCTGCAATATAAGAAATACACTATTAGCAAATTGCTGGACATCTGAAACAAAATGAGAAAGCAGGTTAGTTACTATCCACGGAGAACACAAATAGATTAACATTTTGGATACTGATTCTTCAGAATTCAAATAAACGAGGTGGTCAGGCATATTAAAACTAACATATAAAATACAGGGGCATATTACATTAGAAAAAATGAAACACAAGCTATGAATCAAACAATGCTGCAAATGATGGGGGTCAAGTAATAAACTGCAGCATCATAGAATCCAACAGTGCCATTCAGCCCATCAAGTCTGCACCGAACACAATCCCACCAGGCCCTATCCGCATAACCCTATGCATTTACACTAGCTAGCCCCCCTGATACTAAGGGGCAATTGAACATAACCAATCAACCTAACTTGCACATCTTTGGACTTTGGGAGGAAACCTGAGCACCTGAGGAAACCCACACAGACAAGGGGAGAATGTGCAAACTCCACACAGATCGTTACCCAAGCCAGGAATTGAACCCAGGTCCCAGGTGCTAACCACTGTGCCACCATACTGCCCATCACAACATTAGAGAAATAATTTGTGCAAATCACAAAAGAAATGATGGACCTGGGCTGTGAAATTAAAAATAGTGGAAAGGAGATAGCAAAAATCTGAAGTTATTTAAGAAAGCATTTAGTCTAGTCCTACAAATAACCAGTAAAAGTATGAAATGTTTTTCTTAAAGCTTACACTAAACTTTGTTGATACAGTACGAGGTAGAACGACAGAGAGTTGGAATTATTGGTAGCACAAGATTGCGCAGAACAGAACAGTTCAGCAGTGCAGTTACCTAATTTTCATTCAATTTTCCTCAATGTGGAGAGAACATAAATATCATAAGTATTGAATAAAGCAGCTGTTCCACACACAGCTCTGGAAAATTGCATGGGATGAGGTGATTCAGCATATTTCCTGTTTCCCGGGAAAAGAACCTGGAAGTGGAGGCGTGAATTAAGGTGGAAATGAACCTCCAGGGAAGGTATCCAATTAGATTGTGTTGTGGGTTGTGGAAATGTGAATATGATGAGAGATGGGGGTGGATCATGTTGGCATCCTGTGTAGGGAAAGTTATGTGTGTTCAGGGTTAATTAAACAGGGAGAAGGTTAGAAGAGACAGTTTGTCCGTGAGGTCTAAGAGGTGAAAGGTTAAAGGTGTTCAGTTGATGCATTTCTGATGAGCAGTTATGGTGAGTTTGAGTTACAAGTAAATAAGATGGTTTTACTGACCCAAAATTAGAGGCAAAATAGAAACCTCAAAAGATTTTGATATTTGGAGAAGTTGAGCTCAAAGAGGTGTTTGAGAACAATTGAACCTGAGCTGAAAGGGGGAACGGTATTTAAGGAGGGATGTTTAACTGAGAATTGACAATGGGAGAAAGCCCTGAAGACCAGCTCTGTCGAGTGTGAGCTGTAAGGAGCTGTGGAAGTGTTTAGCAGAATGGCTGTAGTTTTCCAAAAATAGTTTGTTTCTGAACCTCCTTTTGGAATTCCGCTGTGGAGTGGAAGTATTTAATAAGTTGTGAGATGTGCCTTAAATTGACAATTCCTTAACTTGGGTAATATTACTGGTTTTTTATGGGTAAAAATCTATAAAGGAGTTGTTGCCAAAAGGTGTACTTTTGACCAAGCAGGTTTTTTGGGAGTGTAGTGTTCCATAAAACTGTTAGACTGTGTACAGTATGTTGGCACAATAGTTAGCACTGCAACCTTGCAATGCCAGGGACCCGGGTTCAATTCCGGCCTTGAGTCACTGTCTGTGTGGAGTTTGCACATTCTCCCCATGTCTGCATGGATTTCCACTGTGTGCTCTGGTGTCCTACTACACTCCAAAGCTGTGCTGGTAAGGTGGATTGGCCATGCTAAATTGTCCCTTAGTGTCAGGGGGACGATATACGCCAAGGTAAATGCAAGGGAGTACAGGCGTAGAGCTTGAGATTGTGTTCGGTGCAGACTCATAGAACATAGAAAAACTACAGCACAATACAGGCCCTTCAGCCCACAGAGTTGTGCTGAACATGTCCCTACCTTAGAGGTTACTAGGCTTACCTATAACCCTCTATTTTACTAAGTTCCATGTACTTATCTATAAGTCTCTTAAAAGACCCTATCAAATCCGCCTCCACCACCTTTGCTGGCAGCCCATTCCACGCACCCACCACTCTGAGTGAAAAACTTACCCCTGACATCGCCTCTGTACCTACTCCCCAGCACCTTAAACCTGTGTCCTCTTGAGGCAACCATTTCAGCCCTGAGAAAAAGCCTCTGACTATCCACTTGATCAATACCTCTCAACATCTTATACACCTCTATCAGATCACCTCTCATCCTTCGTCTCTCCAAGGAGAAAAGACCCAGCTCACTCAACCTGTCCTCATAAGGCATGCTCCCCAATGACATAAAATCTCTACAGTATAGAAAGAGGCCATTCGGCCCATCGAATCTAGGCAACATCCTTGTAAATCTCCTCTGCAACCTTTCTATGGCTTCCACATCCTTCCTGTAATGAGGCGACCAGAATTGGGCATAGTACTCCAAGTGGGGTCTGACCAGGGTCCTATATAGCTGCAACATTATCTCTCGACTCCTAAATTCAATTCCTCGATTGACGAAGGCCAGTACACCATACACTTACTTAATCACAGCTTCTACCTGCGCAGCTTTAAGCATTCTATGAACTTGGACCCCAAGATCCTTCTGATCTTCCAAACTGCCAAGAGTTTGACCATTAATATTATATTTTGCCACCCTATTTGACCTGCCAAAATGAACCACTTCACACTTATCTGGGTTGAACTCCATCTGCCACTTCTTCGCCCAGTCTTGCATCCTATCAATGTCTCGCTGCAACTTCTGACATCCCTCCACATTATCCACAACACCTCCAACCTTTGTGTCAGCAGCAAACTTACCAACCCATCCCTCCACTTCCTCATCCAGGACATTTATAAAAATCACAAATTAGGATCCCAGAACAAATCCCTGGGGCACTCCACTGGTGACCGACCTCCATGCAGAATATGACCCATCTATAATGACTCTTTTCCTTCTGTGGGCAAGCCAGTTCTGGATCCACAAAGCACTGACCCCTTGGATTCCATGCCCCCTCACTTTCTCAATAAGCCTTGCATGGGGCACCTTATCAAATGCCTTGCTGAAGTCCATATATACTACATCTACTGCTCTTTCTTCATCAATGTGTTTAGTCACATCCTCAAAAAATTCAATCAGGCTCGAAAGGCATGATCTGCCTTTGACAAAGCCATGCTGACTATTCTTAATCATATTATACCTCTCCAAATGTTCATAAATCCTGTCTCCCAGGATCTTCTCCATCAACTTACCACCCACTGAGGTTAGACTCACTGGTCTATAATTTCCAGGGCTTTCTCTACTCCCTTTCTCGAATAAAGGAACAACATCCGCAATCTCCAATCCTCTTGAATCTCTCCCGTCTCCATTGATGATGCAAAGATCATTGCCAGAGGCTCAGCAATCTCCTCCCTCGCCTCCCACAGTAGCCTGGGGTACATTCCATCCAGTCCCGGTGACTTATCTACCTTGATGCTTTTCAAAAGCTCTAACACATCCTCTTTCTTAATATCTCCATTCTCAAGCTTTTCAGTCTGCTGCAAGTCTGCACTATAACACCAAGGTCCTTTTCCACAGTGAATACTGAAGTAAAGTATTCATTAAGTACCTCTGCTATTTCTTCCGGTTCCATACAAACTTTCCCACTGTCACACTTGATAGGTCCTATTCTTTCACATCTTATCCTCTTGCTCTTCACATACTTGTAGAATGCCTTGGGGTTTTCCTTAATCCTGCCTACCAAGGCCTTCTCATGACCCCTTCTGGCTCTCCTAATTTCCTTCTTAAGATCCCTTCTATTAGCCTTATATTCTTCTAGATCTCTAACATCATCTAGCTCTCTGAACCTTTTGTAAGCTTTCCTTTCCTTCTTGACTAGATTTATTACAGCCTTTGTACACCACAGTTCCTGTAACCACCATAACTTCCCTGTCTCATTGGAACATTGTTACGCAGAATTCCAGACAAATATTCCCTGAAAATTTGCCACATTTCTTCCGTACATTTCCCTGAGAAAACCTCTTTCCAATTTAAGCCTCCAATTTCCTGCCTGATAGCCTCATATTTCCCCTTACTCCAATTAACTTGTCTGATCCTATCTCTCTCCAATGCTATTGTAAAGGAGATAGAATTATGATCACTATCTCCAAAATGCTCTCCCACTGAGAGATCTGACAGCTGACCAGGTTCATTTCCCAATACTAAATCAAGTACAGCCTTGTAGGCTTATCTACATACTGTGTCAAGAAACCCTCCTGAACACACGTAACAAAACTCCTCCCCAACTAAACTCCTTACTCTAGGGAGATTCTAATCAATATTTGGGAAATTAAAATCTCCCATCACGACAACTCTGTTATTATTACACCTTTCCAGGATCTGTTTCCCTATCTTCTCCTCAACATCTCTGTTACTATTGGGCGGCCTATAAAAAACACCTAGTAAAGTTATTGACCCCTTTCCTGTTCCTAACCCCCACCCACAGAGACTTCATAGACAATCCCTCCATGGCATCCATCTTTTCTGCAGCCATGACACTATCTCTAATCAACAGTGCCACTCCCCCACCTCTTCTGCCTCCCTCCCTGTCCCTCCTGAAACCCGGCACTTGAAGTATCCAGTCCTGTCCCTGAGTCATCCAAGTCTCTGTAATGGCCACCACATCACATTTCCAAGTAGTGATCCACGGTCTAAGCTCATCCACTTTGTTCACAACACTCCTTGCGTTAAAATAGACACATCTCAAACCTTCAGTCTGAGCGCTCCCCTTCTCTATCACCTGCTTATCCTCCCTCTCAGACTGTCAACAACCTTTCTCTATTTGTGAGCTAACCTCCTCTCTCCCAATCACTTCACTGTGATTCCCACCACCCCCCCCCAACCATTCTAGTTTAAAGTCTCCCCAGTAGCCTCAGCAAACCTCCCTGCCAGGATATTGGTCCCCCTGGGATTCAAGTGCAACCCATCCTTTTTGTGCAGGCCACACCTGTCCCTAAAGAGGTCCCAATGATCCAGGAACCTGAATCCCTGCCCCCTGTCCAAACCCTCAGCCACGCATTTATCCTCCACCTCTTTTCATTCCTGCTCTCACTGTCTCATGGCACAGGCAGCAATCCCGAGATTACCACCTTTGTGGTCCTTTTTCTCAACTCCCTTCCTAACTCCCTATATTCTCCTTTCAGGACCTCTTCCCTTTTCCTATCTATATGTACCACGACCTCTGGCTCTTCTCCCTCCCACTTCAGGATATCTTGGACGTGATCAGAAACATCCCGGATCCTGGCACCAGGGAGGCAAACTACCTTCTGGGTTTCTTGACTGCGTCCACAGAATCACCTGTCCGACCCCCTCACTATACAGCCCCCTATCACTACTGCCTTCCTCCTCCTTTCCCTACCCTTCTGAGCTACAGGGCTGGACTCTGTGCCGGAGGCATGGCTACTGTTGTTTCCCCCAGGTAGGCTGTCCCCTCCAACAGTACTCAAACAGGAGTACTTAATATTAAGGGGCACAGCTACTGGGGTACTCTCTAGTACCTGACCCTTCCCTTTCCCCTTCCTAACCGTGACCCATTTGTCTGCCTCCCGTGGCTCCGCTGTGACCACCTGTCTGTAACTCCTCCCTATCACCTCCTCACTCTCCCTGACCAGACGAAGGTCATCGAGCTGCAGCTCCAGTTCCCTAACACGGTCCCTTATGAACTGCAGCTCGACCGACCTGGTGCAAAAATGGACGTCCGGGAGGCTAGGAGACTCCAGGACCTCCCACATCCAACACCGAGAACAAAGTGGCCTCACACTCATAATTCCCCCTTTCTTCAAATAACACAGGAAAAACTAAGAACTAAACTTACCCTGTCTCGCCCGTTTCCACCTAAGCCCGTTGAGCCAAAGCCCTTCAGCCTTCACTCTGCTACCTGCTCACACCACTGCCCGCTGGATAGTGCGGCCTGCTTTTTAAATCTCACACGCACTACTGGCTGACTTCAGGCACCCGTGCAGAAAAAAAACCTTCCCAGACTACTCCGCGGCCCACTTCCGGTTTTCAGTTTAAAAATAAACAAAAATAAAAACTCCACCAACAAGAAAGGTAAAAAACAACAATAAATCTCTTACTCTCAGCACTCCTGCCACGAATCACTCCCTCTCTGCCTTGCTCCGGTCGAACAACTCGATGGGCTGAATGACCTCCTTCTGCACTGTAGGATTCTATGTACTTTAACGTTGTGTGCTTTTTGTTTCTTCTTAATTTTTTTTCAATTTTTAAAGTTCTGCAGCTGTTCCTTGAGTTCTATTCTTTTGGGATCAGTAGCTCCTCATTTTCACCATTATAAAAAAGGTTTGTGATCAGTGAGACAGACTTGCTCAGCAACAGCATCTGCTGTGGCTCTAATGGAGAAAGATGATCTGCCAAATGTGGGGGCTAGTAAAGTGGAGACTTTGGCATTTCTGTCTCAGCTGAGAGAGGAGGGAAGAGGGCCAGGGCAGCAATGGGAATGGCTTCCAGCCGGGATTAGAGTTCTATTGCCCTCATCAGAGGGGAATCCGAAGCTCTGGGCAAAGCTCAACTTTTCCGAAGCTCTGGGATGAAAAGTATGAATCAGCCATTTTCACCACCCATACCATGATTCTACCTTCAAACACATCTTCATTCTCTCCATTTTCCAGAGGGACTGGTTCAATTCTTGGCTAAGATCGCACATTAATTCACCCATCCCTACTTGCTCTTCCATAGAAAAATGAATAAGATGCAACACATGCTCATTCATTTCTTCTCATTATACTGTCCAAGTTCTAATCATTCCTTTCATATGAGACAATACTTGCCACACACTTCCTCTAATCTATGCTATCCTATTTGCTGTGTGCTTTCCTCCATGTCAGTGAAACAGACCTTTTCAAAACATTTCTGTTCCAGCTGCAATTTCTGACTTATCTGTGGTTCACCACTTTGAACTTCCTGCAATTCCCACTGAGATCTCTAATCATTGGCTCCTGACAATGTTGCAACAGATCTGAATATGAGTTTCACAAACAATATCTCTCCTTCTTCCGATACAATCACAACCCTCTGGATAGAACACTGTTTTCAAACTTCAGCATATCATCATTTTCCAAACTCTTATTTCATGTCACAGGCTATTTACACTTCCTTTGTTCCTTTAGGTCTAAATGCTTCAGACTATTTCTGAGAAATTAATTTATTTGCAGACCATTAGAAAGATTTTACTGTTGTGTGTCTTAGTCTCTAACTGAATAACTTACCGTCCTGGACATCAAACTTCCTCATTTATCTTTATCTGTTGTTACTTCACATTATCTCCTTCTACAGGTCAGCCAGAATTTTCCAGCCTCTGGTATCTTTCATAATAATTAACATAGAACAGTACAGCACAGTACAGGCCCTTCTGCCCTCAACGTTCTGCCGAGCTTTGTCTGAAACCAAGATCAAGCTATCCCACTCCCTATCATTCTGGTGTGCTCCATGTGCCTATCCAATAACCACTTGAAAGTTCCTAAAGTGTCCGACTCCACTATCACAGCAGGCAGTGCATTCCACACCCTAACCACTCGCTGAATAAAGAACCTACCTCGGACATCCTTCCTATATCTCCCACCATGAACCTTATAGTTATGCCCCTAGTAACAGCTACATTCACCCGAGAAAATAGTCTCTGAATGTCCACTCTATCTATCCCCCTCATTATCTTATAAACCTCTATTAAGTCGCCTCTCCTATCTCTTCTGACTCCATGCACAAGTTCCCACTACTATCCTTAAGTGGCCCTAACATCACCCTGGTCATTCTTTTATTTCTCACATTAAAGTAAAAAGCCTTGGGGTTTTCCTTGATCTGACCCGCCAAGGACTTCTCATGCCCCCTCTTAGCTCTCCTAAGCCCCTTTTTTTAGCTCATTTCTTGCTACCTTGTAACCCTCAAGCGACCCAACTGAACCTTGTTTTCTCAACCTTACATACGCTTCCTTTTTCCTCTTGACAAGACATTAAACGTGTTTTGTGAACCACGGTTCCCTCACTCGGCCATTTCCTCCCTCCCTGACAGGGACATGCCTATCAAGTATTTGTTCCTTCAACAAGCTCCACTTTTCATTTGTGCCTTTCCCTGACAGTTTCTGTTCCCATCTTATTCCAGCTATTAATCTTGCCAATAAAACAAATGAGTTTGTAGAATTAAGGCACTCACCTTAAACAGTGCGGGTAGATTGATGTTATTTTGTCCTGTGGCATTGAGAGCGTGGTTAGCTGGTGTTCTTCAGAAAAGAACGCAACATGTAAAAACTAAAGCAGTAAAAACAAAGTTCCAATTTTTATTCTATGCAAGCAACTGCACAGACTGAAATGCCTTAAAAAGTTCACCTTCGGTCATCGAATGGGGGTGGAGATTCCCAGTGATCATAGTTTGTTTCCACTCTGTACCACCTGAGTAAATGAAGAAAATGCAAAACTCACCACAATACATACACTTAAGATGAAGGTGAATAAAAACAAAAGCAACACACCTGCCTGGAAATCGAATATGATCATAGAATTCTCTGCATAACCCTCACTGCAAAATGTACATTTGCAGTCAACACCATGCACACACAGTTTTAATGTTTTACTCTGGGCAAGTTTCAGGGGCACAGGACAAGGTCGTGGTCCAGAAGCTTTGAGGTTTTTTAAACTGTCTTTGAGTTTTAACTGCTGCCAGTGTGAAACATTCTTCCTGTATAAAATTAGCAAAGGGAAATAATAAATTGGGCATGTAAGGTAATATGAACTGTGATAGGAGAGTTCATCAATAATAATATTGATCTCTAGGGCTTGTGACCCTAACTCAGTCATAGAATCCCTACCATACAGAAGGAGGCCATTCGGCCTATCGAGTCTGCACTGATCACAATCCCAACCAGGCCCTATTCTCGTAACCCTTCATATTTACTCTGCTAATCTCCCTGACAATTTAGCATGGCCAATCAACCTAACCTGCACATCTTTGGACTGTGGGAGAAAACTGGAGCACCCAGAGGAAACCCACACAGACATGGAGAGAACATGCAAACTCCACACAGACAGTGATAGGAGGCCGCAATTGAACCCGGGTCCCTGGCACTGTGAGGCAGCAGTGCTAACCACTGTGTCACCGTGCTGCCAATGTTTCAGCTTTAAAGTATGACGTCAAATAAACTCATACTTTATGTTTGTGGATTTTTAGAAGCACGTATGACAGAGCAGCCCAGAAATGTGTGAAAGAGATTGTTCCTATTGGTTGTGAAGCTGACCTGCCTCCCAGTCACACTCTTCCCTCCAGCCGAAACATTAATCTCATTGCTGCTTTCACATCCCAGAACTCTGGGGCGAGATTTTCTGTCCACTTTGGGAGAGGAGTGTTAAATTGTCTGAAATTGACATTGGCTCAATCCCTGTTACATTGTCCCACCAGCCTGGCAGGTGTGACGTCAATGCATTTCTGCATGTCTGCGATCTTGTGGCCATCTTGTGTTGGCAGGAGACACGGTGCTAAGAAATATATAACCCTGGTACAAGCACACGTTCTTCCTCAATATTGATACTTTCTTCCAACATTTAGCACATTGAATGTTGAGTATTAATTCCATTGAAATGTGTCACACATTTTTACCCACTTAATTCTGATCCCCATTAAAGTCATTCATCAATGAATCAGTTAAAAACAATCTCCACAAAATATGCCATCTCTAGCAAATACTGCATTTTGCTTGTGGCTGTTTCTCGCTGGTAATTAAACAATTGAAACAGGAGCATTATTTGTATATTTGCTACTTACTGTCCTTTTTTAGGCATCAAAGGCCAAACATTGACAGGCCCAGCTGGATTTCTTGTTATAATCACACCTTCCGTTGGTTTAACTCCACCTAAAATGTAGTATACATTCGCAGTGATTGGGGAATTGGCCAACTTCATCAACGCTGCTTGAAAATCTACAGCTTCCAGGAGAGTCTGAGGGAATGAGAAACATTAGTTTTATTTATTAGTTCAGAGTTTGTCAGTTCCCCTTTTCCTGCCATTTTATCTGGCCTACGTGTGACTCCAGATCCACAGCAATGTGGTTGACTCTCAAATGTCCTTTGAACTGTAGGGAAGTTAGCGATGGGCAATAAATGCTGGCTCAGCCAGCAATGCTCACATCCCATAAATGAATTTTAAAAAAAAGGATGTAGGAGCAGAAGTAGGCCATTTGGCCCATCACATCTGCTCTGCTATTCAATGAGATCATGGTTGGTCTAATATAGTCCTCAACTCCATTTCCCATCTTATTCCCATAACCCTTGATTCCTTTACTGATTTACTGGGGTGGCATGGTGGCACAGCGGTTAGCACTCCTGCCGAGCAACGTCAGGAATTTGGATTCATATTCCTGCCTCAGATTACTGTCCATGTGGAGTTTGCATGTTCTCCCCATGTCTGCATGGGTTTCCTCCCACAGTCCAAAGATATGCAGGTTAGGTTGATTGGCCATGTGAGATTGCTGCTAGTGTCAGGGAGATAAGCAAGGTGAATACGTGGGATTACAGGAATAGGACCACTGTGGATTGTGGTTGGTGTGGAATTGATGGGCCAAATGATCTCCTTCTGCACTATAGGATTCTATGAAAAATTTGTCCATCTCAGCCTTGAACATAACTAATGAATCAGCCTCTATAGCTCTCAGTAAGAAAGAATTCTACAGATTCACTACCCTCTGAGAGAAGTTTTTCCCCCTCAGCTCTGTTTTAAATGGGCAACTTCTTAACCTGAGATTATGCCCTCTGGTCCTAAACTCTCCCGCAAGGTAAACAATCCCTTCACCAAACTCCTCAACCCAGTGCTCCCTTCTCATTATAGATGCCGCTTCCTCTCAAAACTGCTCCTGGGGTCTCAGGAAGTCCTGAAGCAGAGACCAATTTTTGAGTTGGCTATTTGTGAAATCTAAAATGTGAACCAGACATTTAAATATCAGTTCCTAAAACACAAGTCAAATTTTTTAGTATTTAATTCAACTGTCTTATGCTATTGAGGATTAGTTATATCAATAATATAATCATTTTTCATTCTCATCAGAACAACTGACAGAACTAAAGCCACCTGTATCAGCTTTTACTTACTGATAACACTCTGACCTCAATCAGAAGGCTATTGGTTCAAGTTCCACTGCAGCGACATGAACACGTAATCTAGGCTAACACTTCACGCTGGATTTTCATAGAACAGGAAAACCACCACAGACATTTAGAAATTGCCAGCAAGATCCATTTCCAGGATTCCCACCCCACTCCTGGTGCTCCAATTTTCTCTGGCGTGGGACCGGAGTTGAGGGCGTTGAGCTATGAGGAGAGGCTGAATAAACTAGGCTTGTACTCGTTAGAGTTTAGAAGAATGAGGGGAGATCTCATTGAGACGTATAAGATGATGAATGGGATGGATAGGATAGAGGTGGAGAGACTCTTCCCACTCAGAAAGGACAGTAGGACTAGGGGGCACAGCCTCAAGGTAAAGGGGAGGCGGTTTAGAATGGAGTTGAGGAGGAACTTCTTCACTCAAAGGGTGGTGAATCTCTGGAATTCTCTGCCCGTTGAGGTGGTGGAGGCTGCCTCGCTAAATATTTTTAAGACGCGGGTTGATGGGTTTTTGATAGGCAAGGGGATTAAGGGTTATGGGGAGAGGGCAGGAATGTGGAACTGAGCCACGACAGATCAGCCATGATCTTATTGAATGGCGGGGCAGGCTCGAAGGGCTAGATGGCCTACTCCTGCTCCTATTTCTTATGTTCTTATAAGGATGTGGGTAGCAAGTCCACACCTACACCCCCAACCTGGCAGCCTTCATTGCAGGAGTAGCGGTTTCCCAGTCCCCAGCAATTTTTGTGGAGTGGGAACAGCTTCTCCATGACTCGTGGATCACAGCCCCTCAGAACAGCTGTCTGGATTTGGGAACCTTTTGAAAGTTAAGATCAAAGGTCCTTACTCATACCTCCTCCATTTCACCTTGGTGTCAAATCATGCCCCCCCCACCAATCCCATGGTCCTTTATGGACCCCATGCCAATTAAGTGCCGACTCCACCCTTCCCCAATGAGGCTTGGCCGAAAGGCCAACCACATAAAGGGATCAACTCTATTCACACAACTGGACAGATGTTTAGACTTTGCTTCACTGACATTTTGAGGGGTTACAATAAACTATTTTTCTGAAACTCCTTTCTTAATGGTTAAGTGGTGTCAACTTCTTAACACATCTCTTATTGATAGTTCAATGGTCTGGTGACACTTTTGTAAGATTATAGCAACAGCAGTTTTTGGACAAATTATGAATAGATATTTTTAAAAGCAGTTTTGCACATGCCATTGTTACAATTGGACTCATTGGTACTCTACAGAAAGTAGGTTGGGTGAATGGACATGGAAGTACAATGAGTGAGCGTGGAGGTTATAAGGAGCCATTGAATGGGGTGGACGGGTTGGCATGATATTGAGGAAGTGGTTGGGGTGCGAGGAGCGAGAGCAGAGGGCCTAAAATGTACACAAACAACTGGAATGAAATACCAGAGACCTGAGGCGGGCTGTCTGGCAGTTGGCTACCGCTATGGCCACCCTCCAATCTGTGTCCCTAGGTAGTGGGCCTAACTCCAACCCATACCCACCTCCCCGAACAAAATAGTTGGTAAAGGTGGGCCATGGTGGCACAGTGGATAGCATTACTGCCTCACAGTGCCAGAGACCCGGGTTCAATTCTGACGTCTAGTGTGGAGCTTGCATGTTCTCCTCGTGTCTGTGTGGGTTTCCGCCCACAGTTCAAAGATGTGTGGGTGAGGTTGATTGGCCATGATAAAATTGCCCCTGAGATGAGAGATTAGCAGTAAATACATGGGGTTATGGAGACAGGGCTTGGGTGGGATTGTTGTTGGTGCAGGCTTGATGGATTGGCATGGCCTCCTTTTGCACTGTAGGGATTCTATGATTCTATTCTATGTTTCTTTATCACAAGGCGGGTCTGCTGAGTCGAGAAACTTCCTGACTTGAGCTACCCACCTCAGTAGCGATGCTGCCCTTCAATGCAGCAGGAAGGCTGTGCAGTGCAATGCTGTATTGAGAGATTGATGAACTATTCGAGATTCTGGGGAAAATTTTCCCATTCCGCCCACCATGGGAATTGTAGCGGGGGAGGGGTGGACCACGGAAAGGTCTGTTGACCTCGGGCAGGATTTTCCAAGTTCAGGATAAGCACGACCAGAAAATCCCATGCCCCCATCCTTCAAATTAAATATTAAACCTAAATTCTGTCTGCCCGCTCACGTGGACATAAAAGATCCCATGGTGCTATTCACAGAAGAGTAAGGGAATTTTCTTGGTGTCCTGGCCAATATTTATCTCTCAAGCAACATCATTAAGCAGCTTATCTGATTGTTAGTATCACTGCTGTCCATGTGACCACGCTATGCATAAGCTGGCTAATAAACAAAAGACAGACAAAATGAAAACAAAAATTGCTTACATCTCTAATCAGCCAGCTGGGAGGAGGATTTCTTTTCAAAAGAACAGCTTTCACAGTTTCCCACCATTTTCCTTTAGCTTTAATAAAAAGACAATTATAAACACAAACTTCTGCATCCTGTATAACAGAGTCCTGTTTGAATCACACATCTGGTACAACAAACTTGTATATAATGAAATGCAGGCAAATTGAAAGAGATTTATGTTAGGACATCTTCCACTATTAAGTTACCTTTAATCCAAGTAGATGGCTACTATGGTTACTTGTAGGGAAGAAGAGTATAATAGATGACAGTTGACCAATGGGACTATAAAAGGGCAGCAGCATGGTGGCACAGTAGTTAGCACTGCTGTCTCATAGCGTCAGGGACCTGAGTTCGATTCCTGGCTCGGGTCACTGTGCGGAGTTTGCACATTCTCCTCGTCTGCATGAGTTTCCTCCAGTTTCCTTCCACAGTCCAAAGATTTGTGGATTAGGTGGACTGGCCATGTTCAATTGCCTCTTAGTGTCAGGCTAGCTAGTGTGAATGCATGGAGTCGTGGGGATAGGGCCTGGGTGGGATTGTGGTTGGTGCAGACTTGATGGGCTGAATGGCCTCCTTCTGCACTGTAGGGTTCTATTCTAACTTGTTCTGTACGTCTATAAACATCACAATTACCCATGGTCAAATACTAAACTAAAATTCCAATGTACATATCTGATAGAGAACATGGAACCAGGTGGTGATATGGCATAAGATTCTACTCTTTGAGTCTGTTTTCCTAGCTGGGGTACATTGAATTTAGTATTGATCTGTGCAAGCCAGTATACTTTTGGTTAAAAAGATAATACTTATCTTTTAAAAGGTTACATCATAGAGTGAAAAGCAATGAGATTTTGGAGTTCAAATTCACAAGACATCACGAACACATCCACAAGTGACATCTAGAAAAATCTGATCTTACCTGCTCCAAACAAACAATAGGCGCAATTGTACCATTGCATCGTGCCCGTTTTCGGGTGTGAAAACATGGTAAAATCGGGTATGAGGCTATTAACACGATCTGTGTCCACATCCACGCAGATGGCCACTTAACCAAGGCCTGCGATCCGATTTGCACCGGCGCAATGGTGATTTAAATGCATTTGCATGCATTTCAATTGAGTTAATGAACTGCCCGCCCAATTTTATCAGCATTTCCCCCCTTTGCCACTGTGTTCGCCAATCCGGAATCGTGCCAAAATGAACCTGCAGAATAAAAGTCTGTTTCGGGTGCTCCAGCTGCCGAAGAGGCGAGTTCAGAGATTCCAACAGCTCCCTGATTTGGGGGGAGGCCAGATCGTTGCCAGGTTGGGAGGGTTGAGGGAGGTGGGGAAGCAGACCGTTTTCTGGTTGGGGGGGGAGAGGGCGGAAGGCAGATTATTGGCTGGTTCGGGAGGGGAGGAGGGCAGATCATTGATTGTCTTGTTGGGGTGGGGAGGGAGGTGTCCCAGATCATTCTCTCGGGGAGTGGGGGGGAGGCCAGATGGATCTCTGGGGCGAGGGAAGGGAGGCAGGAAAAATATATCTCTGGTGGGGCGGGATGGAGGGAGGGGGGAGGCAAGGGGGTCCGGTGCCACTCTACGGGTGATCAGTGGGGGGAAGAGGGGCGGGGGGGTCACGATCGGTCTGGGTAGTGGGGGTTGGGTGGATAAGGGGGACAGTGATGTCTGTCGGGGCCACCGCTCCCTCTTTTCGCTCCCAGGCTGCTTTCTCTGCTTTCTGCAGCCCAGGACCGCTCCGACATGGGCACGCTTTTTCAATTTTTTTTTAACTGCGCAAGTGCAGTTCAGAGCTTCGATCGTTCCGGCAGCACTAAGCCCTGCCCTTAGCGTGATTCAGACCCGCGATTTGTTTTTCTAAGTGCTAATGCGGGTGCATGAAAGCAGATATCCAAGTCGGATCTGAATTGCAGCCAGATTCAGCACTTCGAATGAAAATGTTATAATCGGGCCCAATGTGTTGTAAAAATCTTCACTAAAGACACTTGATTGGTTTGCTGACACTCTTGATACTGAAAGATGATGGCCTTAGCTGAGTTGAAGAGAATTTTTCATGGCAATCACAACCATCAAGACCACTGTGTCAGATTGCTCTTCCTGCAGTAAGTTCATCCAATTAAATACTGGCAATGAGCCCACTGTTTTCGGCTTCTGCTCCAAATTCCATTCCCTAACTATCGACTCCATCTCTCTCCATGACAACTGTCTGGGTCTAAACCAGACTGTTCGTAACCTTGGCAACATAATTGATCCAGATGTGAGCTTCCAATTACATATTTGTTCCATTACTTTTCCCACACGCATTGCCCAACTTTGCTCTTGCCTAACCCTTCATTCTTGATATGTTACTTTTAGACTTGACAATTCCAAAGCACCTTTGGCTGGCTTCCCATCCATTAGAAACTTGGGGTCACCCAAAATGCTGGTGCCTGTGTTCTAACTTGCATCATGTCTTGTTACCCATATTTCTTGTGCCCACTTGATCTATACAGGCTTCCAGTTAAGCAACATCTTGCCTTCAAAATTCTCATCCTTATTTGCAAACCACTCTATGGCCTTACCTCTTCCTATCTCAGTGATATCCTCCAGCTCCATAAGTGGGTTAGGTTGACTGGCCATTCTAAATTGACCGTAATGTCAGGGGGATTAGCAGGGTAAATGGAATTGGGCCTGGGTGGGATTGTGGTCAGTGTAGACTCAGTGAACCGAGTTGCCTCCTTCTGCACTGTAGGGATTCTAAGATTCTACAAACTCACACATAGTGTGATATAAATGTAAACTTGTTGTTATATTAATTTTTCCCTCAGAACAAAATTATTTGAAACACAAGTCATTCAACCAAGAGGTCTCTAGAATATAAAAGTAGAAATGGTGACATGAGTTAGAAAAGACCTCTGTTGCAGTTCAGTATGCAGTTTTGAGTTCTGTGACACGGAAAGGATGTTAAGGCACTAAAAAGTTGAGTATAGATTCACCCTGATATCAAGAAATGCAAGAATGAAGAAAAGCTTGGATAAGTGGTTAGAGGAAAGCTAGTTAGATGGCTAGAACTATTGAGAGATAAACACTACCATGATCTGCTTAGGCAACTGCCAGTTTCTGTGTTGTATTTATGGCATATGATGTAAGATTGCACCAATGTTAAGCAGAAGAAAGAACAAGACGCTTACTGGGGTCAATTTAAAATTCCAACACTACAACAGTTCAAATTATGATTTAAATCAAACAAAATTGCTAGCCACAAAAATAAAAAAGTTTATAAATATTAGCTTTCCCCATAACTACCGTGCATCATACCGACCTGTATGTACTGCACAGATACAATGATGTATTTTTTAAAATTACTCAAGGGGTGTGGCGTTGCTGGCTGGGCCAGCAGTTATTTTCCACCCCTAATTGCCAGTGAGAAGCTGGTGAGGAGTGGCCTTCTTGAATCACTGCAGTCCATGTGAGGTAAGGATGAGAATTTTGAAGAGAAGATGTTGCTGAACTGGAAACCAGTTTAGATCAAGTGGGCACAAGGAAGATGGGTAAATTCATTGTACTGTTAAGGAGGACATTCCAGGATTTTGACCCCCCAGTGACAGCAGTGTGGCGACTCTCAACTGCCCTCTGAAATAGTCGAGCAAACCTGGGCAATTAGGGATGGGCAACAAATGCTGGTCTTGGCAGCGAAGCCCACATCCCACAATGAATAAAATGTGCATGCTTGCTTTCAGTGAATCATGTACTTGGGCACATGGTCCCTTTGTATGTCAACGGTTCCCAATCTATCACTATTTAAATAATACTCTGCCGTTCTGTTTCTCCACATTCTTCACATTCATCCATGTTACACTGCATCTGTCACATATTTGCCCACTCACTCAACTTGGCTAAATCATCTTTTAGCCTCTTAAAATCTTCCTCACCACTCACATTCCCACTAAATTTTGTGTCATCAGCAAACTTGGAAATGTTACTTTCATTCCCAATCCAAATTATTGATGTATATTGTGAAAAGCTGGGGCCCAAGCACTGATCTCTTCAGGACCTCACTAGCCACTGCCTGCCACTTTGAAAATGACCCATTTATCCCTACTCTCTATTCTGCTAACCAATTCTTAATCCAGGCCAATATATTACCCTCCATCTCAAGAGCACACTAACCTTTCATGTGGGACTTTATCAAAAGCTTTCTAAACGGTCATGATTGGAGGTTTGGAAGGTGCTACCAAAGGAGCTTTGGTGAGTGGCTGCAGTGCATCTTGTAGATGGTAAACACTGCTGCTACATGTGTTGATGGTGGAAGGAGACGGTGTTTGTAATGTGATGCCAATCAAGCAGGCTGCTTTGTCCTGGGTGATGTCAAGCTTCTTGAGTGTAGTTGGAGCTGTACTCATCCAGGCAAGTGGGGTGTATTCCATCACACTCCTGACCTGTGCCTTGTAAATGAGGGACAGGCTTTGAGGGGTCAAGATGTGAGTTACTCACCACAAGATTCCTACCTTCTGACTTGCACTTGTAATCGCAGTATTTACATAGCTAGTGCAGTTCAGTTTCTTGTAATGATAACGGCCCAGGATGTTGATATTTCTGGTTGAGGAAGCACCGAGAAAAGTGCTTATTTATTTATCAGTATATTTCAGTTTCATGACACATCCAGGCCATGCCCTGCTCTCTTTTAAGATGCCCCTAGGATTAGTGCGTCTTGAGACAAGGAATAAAAAGTGCATGGTCTGCATAGTAATGAGATATGCACATTCTTGCCTGTTATGTTGTAATGCTGAGAGCTTCTTCTTCTGTTCCCACTTATTGGCACAATTCTCTAGTGGAGTTTGTCCCTTCAGTTCTTATGGAGGCGCATTTTACCACATTGTCTTACATCATAGATGGAACAGGGATTAACAGGATTAGACCTCTAAACTACAGGATTTTACAGGAATGTCTAATGTTTGTGTACCACAGAAACTAAATGATTTTTCTGTAAAAATGATGCTTTTTTACTGGATCGTAACATTTCACAAATGTTACAGAGTGCAAAATCATTTGAACAACTGAATTATAGCACTGCTTTGTAATACATTACTTTTGAGGGATTTTTTTCAGTAGAATGTAGTGAGACAGTTTCATAGAATCCATAGAAATCCTACAATGCAGAAAGAGGCCTTCGGCCCATCAAGTCTGCACCGCCATAATCCCATTCAGGCCCTATCCCCATATTCCTACATATTTTACCCGCTAATCCCGCTAACCTACGGATCTCGGGACACAAAGGGGCAATTTAGCATGGCCAATTAACCTAGCCCACGCATCTTTGGACTGTGAGAGGAAACCCACAGACACGAGGAGAATGTGCAAACTCCACACAGGCAGCGACCCAAGCCAGCAATTGTACCCAGGTCCCTGGAGCTGTGAAGCAGCAGTGCTAACCACTGTGCTACCGTGCCACCATGCATCATATGAGTATTATGGTATGCCAGGATATTGACTCACTGAGTCTCAGCAGTGTCAGGAAAAGATAGATCTATTGAGCAGAAACCTGAGCCAAATTCTAAAAAGTGCTACTTTCATTGTTGTTTTCCTTCCTGTTCATACAGGCATTGCATAAATCATTAGGTTTGTGGCACTGAACAAAATCCACAGGGCAAATTTACAGTTTACCAAATGCTAATGTAAAATGGGTCACTCTAATTTTCAGATAACTTAGAGAATATTTATCAAATAGTGCGTATCAGGTTTTGTTTGGTTACAAGTGACACACAGTGAAGCTAACAATATTTTCCAATGTGGCTACTTGTAGATAGCTTCCACTCTCTACGATCCTTCGGTCAGTGGAGAGCACTGGACCTACGAGGCCCACTCTTCTCAGAGCGGAGGATAAAGTGAGTGTGAGGCTCAGGGATCTGCGAGAGCTGTCAAACAGCACACTCAGTCTGAAAAGTCCAAGAGTGATGTCATAGGAAAGCAGTAAGTTGATTGTTTGGTGTGTAACTTGATATTAGAGATGGTCTTTTAGTACCTGAAACTTAAATAACTAAATAAGGTAACAGTTAGGGAACAAAGCTAGGAGGATAAAGGAGTAAAGAAAAACTGAATCTAAAAGCAGGAGTAGATGGTTAAAAGACTGTAAGAAAGAGATTACATCTCCTAAGTGTAACATAAACAGGGCCTAGTTTTAAGGCTGATAAAATTGGATATCCTAAATTAAAGAATTGGGCATATTAAAAATCAAACACAGTCAAACCTCAGGCAGGCCAATTGTAAAATACACAAACCTGTCTAGGCCTGAATCATCAATCTCTCCTGCACCCTACTGATACTTAGCAGGAGATCATTGCACCCCATTGAAATGCACCAGCCTATCGTTAGAAGCCCAGGTCAGGCCAGACTTTCTGTCACCAAGAGTTCCTGCAGTTGGCTTCATCTGATAACAGGTCACATGTAAGCAGCAGCATGGAGATGGACACCTGAGGGCGGACCCTGGTGTCCTGTCAGGCAGACATCAAGAAGCCCACTGGTATTGGAACCCCCTCCTGGGACCTCATTGGCCAGAAGCCAGAGAAGTTTCTGGAAAGGCAAGCAGGCAGGGCATAAAGGAACACACCCGCAGACACCAGCGGGGAAAACTGGAGAAGACTCGATGAAGGAGGCGACCCTTGACCATTCAGAAGACTGACCGGAGAAGGAAGGAAGAAGCTACCATTGAGACTCACCTTCGTGACGATTGACCAGAGGGACTCAGAGAATCGAGCCTGCAGTTTTAACCAAACCATCTTTGTGGGTAGTATATCTGATTTTGGGGTATCCTCTTGTTTTATATGGGTAATTTCAGGGTTAATAGTGTTATAGTTAATAAACTTGTTGAACCTTTACTTGTGTTTGTCCTTTGTCCATCTTGCAAATAAGGGCACCAGGGTAAAACATTGGAGTAAGCAAACTGGTCTAAAGAATCAGAGGTTTTTAAAATTACAACATAAGAAAATCTAAACAGCTGTTTGGGTGAGCACAGTTGGGTAGGTATTTACTACTACTATTGATTATAATTGTTAAGATATCATTCTGTGATTCATTATTTGTAAGAAATATATTCTATAATAGCAAAGAACAGGGAAGAAAGAATTTCTGGAATGTATAGTTGATACTATTTGATATTAAAATGATTAATTTAACTTAAAGGAGTAAGCCATGACCGGAGAGCTCCAAGCTGTGGTCTACTCCTTTTGCTCCATGTGGGAGACCAGGAACGTTACCAGTGCCCAGGACATGCATGTGTGCAGGAAATGTCTCCAGCTGCAGCTCCTGGAAGCCTGAGTTTTGGAGCTGGAGTGGCATCTAGGGGCATTGTAGGGCATCTGTGAGACAGAGAGTATTATGGATAGCATGTATACAGAGGTGCTCACACTGCAGGCTCAGACTCTAAAGGCAGGAAGGGTGATAACCAGTCAGAGCAAGAGGAATAGCTAGACATCTCCTGTGACTATTCCCTTTCAAAACAGATGTACCATTTTGGATACTGTTAAGGGGAAGGGCCTCTCAGGGGATAACAGCAGCAGCCAAATTCATAGAATCATGGTTGACTCTGCTGTACAGGGGTGGAGTAAAATGTGTAGAAATGCGATAATCATAAGAGATTCAAATGTGAGGGGAAATAGATAGATGGTTCTGTGGCCACAAAGATTCCAGGATGGGATAGGACTGTGGGGCACAGCCTCAAGATAAAGGGTGGACAGTTTAGAATGGAGTTGAGGAGGAACTTCTTCACTCAAAGGGTGATGAATCTCTGGAATTCTCTGCCCGTTGAGGTGGTGGAGGCTGCCTCGCTAAATATTTTTAAGATGCGGGTTGATGGGTTTTTGATAAGCGAGGGGATTAAGGGTTATGGGGAGAGGGCGGGAATGTGGAACTGAGCAGCGACAGATCAGCCATGATCTTATTGAATGGCGGGGCAGGCTCGAAGGGCTGGATGGCCTACTCCTGCTCCTATTTCTTATGTTCTTATGTTGCCTTCCTGGTGCTAGGGTCAAGGATGTCTCAGAGCAGTTGCAAGACATTCTGAAGGGGGACAGTGATCAGCAACTTGTCATGGTGCATAATGGTACAAATGACATTGGTAAAAAAGGGATGAGGTCCTAATAGGGAGCCACAAAGCAAGCTGATAAGTCAGACCTCAAAAGTAGTTATCACAGGATTACTACCAGTGCCACATTCTAGTCAGAGTGGAAACAACAGGATATAAAGGATGAATATGTGGCTGCAAAGTGGTGTGGGGGGGGTAGGTTTCAGATTCCTGGATGAAACCCTGGGGGAATTCAGATTGGGACCGGTTCTGGAGGAGGTGGGACCTTTACAAACAGGATGGGTTACACCTGGGCAGGAATAGGACTGATTTCCTTGGGGGAGGGTACTTGCTAGACTGCATGGGGAGGCTTTAAACTAATGTGGCAGGGGAATGGTAACCAATGCAAGGATTCAGAGCAGGAGGAGTCAAGAACAAGATAAAAAGGCAGTAAGGAGATTGAGCAAAGTGATAGGCATAGAAATCAAGGACCAGAATCAGATAAGCACACAGTAAAAAAAATAGGAGCAGGATAAGGAACAGTAAAAGGACTAGCCTTAAGGATTTGTACCTGAACACTTGCAGCATTCAAAATAAAAATGATGAATTGGTTGCATTGGTTAGGTGTAAAGGGTGTGATAATAGTTGGGATTGTGGAGATGTGGCTTCAAGGTGACCAAGGACTGAAGGACAGACAGAAAGGAAAAGGTGGTGGAGTTGCATTGTTGACTAAAGAAGATATTGACACAATATTGAGGAAATATATTAGTACAGATGATGTGGAATCTGAATGGGTCAAGTTAAAGAACACCAAGGAGCAAAAGAACATTTGCAAGTGTGGTATACAGACCACCGAACTGTAGTGGTAATATGGAGAAAAGCATCAGACAGGAAATCAGAGATGCATGTGATAAAGAAACATCAGTGATTAGGGGTGACATTAATTTGCATATAGATAGGGACAGTCAAATTAATCACATTACAACAAAGGAGGAATTTCTGGAATGTATATAGAATGGTCTTTAGTTTTGGTGAGGAGCTGAAGGAAATCAGTGTTAATAGAAAAACGTTTTTTGGGGAAATCAATGGGATTGAAGGCAGATAAATCTTCAGGGTCTGATAATCTTCATCCCACAGTACTTAAGGAAATAGCCGTAGAAATAGTAGATCTATTCGTGGTCATTTTCCAAAATATTTTGGACGCTGGAATGGTTTCTACAGATTGAAGAGTAGCCCACTATTCAAAAGGGGACGTAGAGAGAAAACAGGGAACTATAGACCAGGAGCCTAATATAGTAGGTAAGTTGCTAGAGTCCATTATCAAGGATTTCAGAGCACAGCATTTGGAAAGCAGTGGTATAATCAGTCAAAATTATATATATTAATGATTTGGACGAGATAACTAAACATATTATCTCCAAATTTGCAAATGATACAAGGTTGGGTGGGATGGTGAGCTATAAGGAGGATGCAGAGATGCTTCAGTGTGATTTGGACAGGCTGAATGAGTGGGCATATGCATGGCAGATAAATGTGGGTAAATGTTAAGTTATCCACTTTGGTAGCAAAAATAGAAAGGCAGATTATTATTTGAATGGATGTAAATTGAGTGAGTTGGATATTCAGCAAGACCTTTGTGTCCTCATGCATCAGTTGCTGAAAGTAAGCATGCAGGTACAGCAGGAAATGGTATGTTGGCCTATACCGCGAGCGGATTTGAATATTGGAATAGCAATGTTTTACTGCATTCGTATAAGGCATCGGTGAGACCACACCTGGAGTATATATGTAGTTTTGTTGTCCTTATCTTGTGCAAGAGGCAGGATCTCATAGAAACTTATAAAATTCTAACAGGGTTAGATTCAGGAAGAATGTTCCCAATGGCGGGGGAGTCCAGAACTAGAAGGCCATAGTTCAAGGATAATGAGTAAACCTTTTAGGACTGAGGTGAGGAGAAATTTCTTTACCCAGATAGCGGGTGCAATTCCACTGTGGAATTCACAACCGCAGAAAGTAGCTGAGGCCAAAAGGTTGTGTGAATTCAAGAAGGAATTAGATGTAGCTCTTAGGGCTAACAGGTTCAGGATATTGAATTTGATGATCATCCATGATTGTAATGAATGGCAGAGTAGGCTCATAGGGCCAAATGGCCAACTCCTGCCTCTATTTTCTATGTATGTTTCTACATATCATTGTTTGCGGTGTCTGTGAATATACCATCATTATAATTTTGAACAATATTACTAATATTGCCACGGGCTGATGTAATTCTGTTTGCGAGAACCTATGGAATTCCTCCCATGCTATGTAGCAGGAAAAATACATATTTTGTTTGTGATTTAATTTCTTTACAGTTTGTGGGACTAACAAATATTAATCAAAACATTTTGAAATGAACATTTCGACACATGTATCAAATCCACAAGATAATTCGTGGAGTTAGGTTTAAAAATGTTAAAATTAGCAAAGAGCAGCATAGGCATATTAACTGCAAGAAACAGAGGCTCAACATACCTCTTGCATTTCCTGAAATTGTGAACTTGTTTGGGCTTTGCCCAGTCCATAAACCTATAAAGCCAATGAAAGTTGTTCCTTTGTAGACGATCTGAATGAAAGATTTGAATTAAAATAGACACACAGTTCACATTTCAGCAGCAAATAACACAGCATTTTTTTTATGGAATACAGTCTATCATCTGAATGAAAAATGTTAAGCAGCTCATCAGCAAAGAGAGGAATGTTCTACTGCAATGAATGACTGACTCATGGCAAGGGAGAGGAAGACTAAAGTAAGGCCAAATAATTAACATATTAGCTTTGGAATTGATGTGGTAAAGTGTGCTACCTGCATTTAATTATCCGTCCACTGTGAAACGACTAAGTATTGTATTTTCCAGTCAGAAAAATAATTAATACTTAAGAGCATTTTCACAACCAGGAACAACATTTCAATGTTACACATGATACAAGTTATGCAAGAACTGTACTGTTAACCATTCCAAGCAGGTAAAATAAGCATTGGCCAGAATTATGCATTGTCTGTCCAAACCCCCTTCTCCTCCATAAGGCTAGTCTGTAACCTTTTGTTTTGCTTCCAGGGAGTGCTGACCCTTGTTCTGCTATCAGCACATTCTATTATCTGACATTTATGTACACATCAGCACCTTCCTTAGTCTTTCTCACAACCGTTGCCATCCTTTTGTCGTGTCCATGTCATCTTTGTCCAATCTCTCCTGAGCTCCCACCCTATCCCTGACCTATTATGCTTCACCGGCTCTCTTCAACAGTACAAAACCCATCCCATTTCTACCTTGCTTCATCTCTGAAGATGATTCACAGACTCACAACATTAACTTTTTCCATAGATGCTGCTGACCTGCTGGGGTTTTCCAACACTTTGTTTTTATTTCAGATTTCCAGCATCCACAATGATTTCCTTTAGTTTTAGCTAAAATGTAAATTGACCTGACCAGACGGCAAGGTGCACAAATATTTACTATGTATCGAACATGCACTCATCCATCATCCGATGGTCAGTTGACACTGCCAGGGGGCTGCCCAATACCTTGTTCCAATAGCTTCCAATGTTGAACATGCCACCCTCCAGCATTCTTTGGGCAGGATGATGGTCTGTAAGCTGCCCTTGCTGCTAATTGGTGGCAATTAATATATTATTGTGCGTGGATGCACAGAAGGCCCAGAAGTTGGAATGTCGTCAATGTCCAGGTGCAGAACCTGCCGTCAGCAAGTGGCCATCTTACTTAGCCTATCTAGGCCTGAGGGCTTTTACTCCCCAACACCCACATTCACTGTGAAATTACATTTCATGGCAGGACAGAAAGACACCATTGGGCCTATCGAGCTTGTTCCACCGCTCCAATCACATCGAATGCCACCTCTCTCGCTCATCTTCTGAAACCTTGAACATTTCTCTTTTTCACGTAACTAATTCCCTTTAAAAACTCACCAGCAAGTTTCTGCTCCCATAATTGTGTTCGATAGGGATTTACACTTTCAAAGTACTTTTGTGCAAGGAATCTTCTTTCTAACTTTGTCACTATTTTTTAAATTTGCTTCTGGGGAGAAGGCATCTATAATAAGGCCAGAGTTTATTGTCCATCTCTAACTTCCATTGAGAAAGTGGTAGTACGTTAGTTATTACCCATCTCACTGACCAATGGAAATAATCTTTCATGCTTTATCCTCATAAGCTTAAAGGTGTCACGCCACTCTTCAATCTTCTCAAGTTTAAGAAAAGTGGTAATTCGTTTTAAGTCTAATTTCTGAATATAATGCTATCATTTCCACTGATGAGCTAAGATTATTCTCAAAAGATATCTGAAAAATGTATTTTAGTCTAGCAAAGCAAACTGAGACATTCCCCTATAGATTTTTTTTAAAAATACACGTTATCATTTTAAGGCAACACCTACCTGACCATTCTTTACAAATTGTAGGTCAACTGTGAGAGATCTTAAAATATCACTGAAGGCATAATCCATATTTCTACCATGGTATATGTTTCCTCTTGAATCTTGAGCAACAATGCTAGTGCAAAAACTGAGGACAGTAATATGAGTTACACATTTGATCAGACACCAAATACTTGAGTATTAACACAGCAACATGCAGTTATTCAGAATCTTAAGAGTTGTATTAAAAATGATGATGTACAAGCAAAAGCAGATATTGGGATACATAGCTAGTAGCCCCCTCAAAGAGGTGCATTTGTCATGATAACAAATCTTATCCCTGAATTACTTGCAGGCATATTGAACTTTTAAGTAAGTCGTGTTCATAAAAAAAAGAACTTGCAAGCAAAAACTGCCTGAGAATGGAAAGTAAACGATTTGCAAGAAAATTCCATCAAGGATTACATTTGACTAACTAGTCCACAGAGAACAGAATGACAAAACCTTGTTCTGACAGAGACACTTCAAAGGAGGAGATGCAATGCAAAAACGGGACTGTAAACTCCTATGGAGGTAATTGAGGGTGTTTGCCATCTCAGCAGAAAACATCTCCTGTGAATTATATCTCAGGCTGTGGACCTGATAGGAGTTGAAATAAAGCAGTTCTGGGCAAAAGAGATGTTTGTGTTTCTCCCTTTCTAATAATGCCCACAAAAAGGGGTAAACTCTGATCTCAGTGTACTAGTCTGGTTTCTAGTTCTAAAGTGCCAGTGTGTGCTGTGAGGACTACAGCTGAAGAATATCTTCTAGATAACTGTGCACTTGCAGGTAACAAAGTTTCTTGCACTCTCTGATTGCTGGAGTCAGGAGCTGCCCATCAGTTACGGTTGGCAAAGAGAGGGGATAATGCACAACAGACTGGAGTCAGAGGAACAGAGTGCCCATTTTATCTGATGTGCTCAGAGTTCATTTTATACCAAAAGTTCGTAGCTATTTTCCCATAAACCGGGAAATACAGGTTTCTAGGTGTTCAGATCACCAACAATCTGTTCTGGTTCCTCCACACTGATGCTACAGTTAAGAAAGCCCACTAACACCTCTACTTTCTCAGAAGGCTAAGGAAATTTGGCATGTCCACTATGACTCTCACCAATTTTTCCAGATGCACCACAGAAAGCATCCTTTCCAGATGTATCACAGCTTGTATGGCTCCTGCTCTGTCCAAGACCGCAAGAAACTTGTGAATGAAGCCCAGTCCATCAAGCCAACCAACCTCCCATCCATTGACCCCATCTAAACTTGCTGCTGCCTCGGAAAAGCAGCCAGCATATACAATGACCCCATGCACTCCAGACATACTCTCTTCCACCTTCTTCCATCAGAAAAAAGGTACAAGTCTGAGAGCATGTACCAAGAACAGCTTCCTCCCTGTTGCCATCAAGCTTTTGAATGAACTTGTCATATATTAAGCTGAACTTCCTCTACCATATCTGTACCTGCTGCACCTTACTCTTTCCTTCACCCCATGTTCTCTGAATGATATGCTTTGTCAGTATAGTGCACAAGAAACAATACTTTTCACTGTATTCCAATACAGGTGACAATAATAAATCAAATCAAAATACAAAGGCAAAGTGAGGAAGGGTTAGTTGCCTACATTTTCCAGTTGTTATTGTTTTAACACTAGTATTAATCCAGTTACATGGGTCAGTGCTGGTGTTAACATAACACCGACTGGAAAATCTAGGTCAGCACAAAGTACCTTGACAGGTCACTACTTGTTCATATCACACTGTTTTCTTCACCGTTACATCTTAAGGTATAAGGTACATTTTCAGATTGTTCATATTATCTGGTCTTGTAACAGATTTTGTCTGTCCAAGAATAAGACTTTAATGAAAAAATGTGAATGTTCCAAGGTAAATTATTCCCAAGCAACTACAGATCCAACTCCTGTTTGGATAAGAACATTTGACTGTGTAACGAGTTCCACAGGACAAACTGAAGTAGTGCCAGTGGAAAATTGATCAAAGTTTAACAATTTTGATTGTTAAGTGTTAAAGAATGTCAAAGAATATTTACCCAGAGATTTCATAAACAAGGTTCATAAGAATTCCATCTCCAAGCTTTAAACCTAGGGCTTTACATATTCCTTGAATTTCTGCTTCATAGGGTTGTGGTAATATATTGCCTAGCTGAGTTGCTAGCTGTTCAACAATGGAAATCACCCACTTTGGAGCAACTGAACTGTAACACAAAAATTTGATTGTTTTAAGAGTATTTGTCATAAATTTTCTTAAAATGCAGTTGAAAAATAAACTTGCATGAACAGTTAATTTTTTAAACAGATCAGCTGGCTCACAGTGGAACAGAGAGGTTTCAATAAACAAATTTTGTCCCTGACAATACAAAACCTGTATCTTTTCCATAATCTGTCTTAAGCAAAGATGGCTGGACATGGATTACAAGTTATTCTACTTGCACCATCATGTTGAATAATTTAAGTTGCCTTGTACTATCCCGCCAAACTCTCTTTGAAAACAAAATCTGCAGGCCACAGACCAAAAGAATAAGATTTCAAAATATTGATTGACAATTATATCAAGATGCAAAGCACAAATACTTGGGAAAGACTGAATGCATAAAACTTACATTCTGTAATGAGAAAGTCTGGAAAGGTTCAATTATCTTTCGTAACAACTTTTTCAAATAGAAAGACAAATGTCTGATTAAAAGGCAGCGAATTCTGTTGGATTTCATATTTTTGCAAACCTTGTATTATCAATTCCCGGCGGCAGGCAAGATATGACACTACAGCATGGTGGCCCTGTGGTTAGCACCGCTGTCTCACAACGTTGATTCCCAGCTTGGGCCACTGTCTCTGTAGAGTTTGCATGCTCTCCCCCTGTCTGCGTGGGTTTCCTCTGGGTGCTCCGGTTTCCTCCCACAGTCTGAAGGATGTGCTGGTTAGGTGCATTAGCTATGCTAAATTTCTCAGCGTATCTGAACAGGCACCGGGTGACTAGGGGATTTTCACAGTAACTTCATTGCAGTGTTAATGTAAGTTTACTTGTGACAATAATAAATAACCTTAAAAAAAATTGCCATATTTTGAAATGAAAGTGCAAGAGGGAAGTGGTAATCTTCCATTGAACATCTGTGATCTGACTGAACAGGCCAAGCAACTGTACATCGCCTTAACCAGTCAGATTGAATGAAGCACTGTGAAATTTAAAGTGTGCAATTACTGAATTGTAAATGTTGTGGCACCTGTGTATAAATAATACCAATGCGATCAGCCTCATTGCTATTTTGTCAGCATTATCTTTTGACACATTGCAGAACAAAAGACGTTGTCAGAGCTCTTCATCTTACACTCATCAGGACAATTTGTAAGAATACCAAATTGTAAAGAAAACAACAATTTATATTGCATGAGAAAAAAAGTGCTGATAGGTCAGCAAGTGAACTCTAATTGGTAGAAACTTTGCAATTAACTGTCAACTATCAGTTAACTGATGCATTCTCCATGACAATGCCTTTAACTGAATCTAGAGGGGTGACAGCTGTTGGGAGATGTGGGAAGGGTGGATGCTGTCGGGGAATGAAGAGGTAAGTACTGTCAGGATATGAGAGAGGAGTGAACGTTGTCAGAGGGTGTGAAAGGAGTGAACACTGTTGGGGGATGTGAGAGGGGTAAATGCTGTTGGAGATGAGAGGGGGATGAATGCTGTCCGGGAATGTGAGAGGGGTGAGCCCTGTCAGGGGCAACACAGTGATTAGCACTGCAGGCTCATAGTGCCAGGGACCTAGGTTTGATTCTTGGCATGGGTTACTGCCTGTGTAGGGTTTGCACATTCTCTTGTATCTGCGTAGGTTTCTTCCAGATGCTCCGGTTTTCTCCCACAGTCCAAAGATGAGCAGGTTAGTGGATTGGCCATGCTAAATTGCCTTTAGTGTCAGGGGGAGTAGCTCAGGTAAATGCATGGGGTTATAGGGATAGGACTTGTGTGGGATTGTGGTCGGTGCAGACTCGATGGGCCAAGTGGCTTCCTTCTGTACTGTGGGATTCTATGTGGAAAGGGGGAATATGTTAGGGGATAAGGAAGCAGGGAACAGCATAGGGGTGAGGGAGGAGGTGAACATTGTTGGGGGCGGCTTGGGTGAGCATTGTCCGCAGGTAATTGTACAGTGTTGGGGATGACAGCTCCATTTAAAAACAACACAAGTAAATCAATTCAAAACATTGTAAATGGAAAGACTGAGTAAAGTGAGCAGTGGGCACACACTCTCCACTGCTGACAGAAAGGTTGGGACCAGGGAGACTTCACACCAATCTAGCCAATAAATGAGACTAAACAATATACTAACTACCTGGCACAATCATGGCCACTACAGAAAAGTAACATCCAAAGTACAACAGGCCATAAATGAAAGTTTGCACAATGTAAAAACTGGGAAGAAAAATGACACCGGAAAGAACAATCAAACAGAAAGACTAATAAAATTGCATCACGTTAAAAATGAGAGTGATCAGAGTGGCTGAATGTTCCAAGTAGAAATACATAACCATATAGACAATGCAGAAAGCAGCACTGAGGGGCTGGCTGCCTGGGACAGCAACTCCTTTCCTCACCCGATCACTTGCTGCACGATCTTGCGCAACTGCACCGCATCATAATGTTTCAACACCGGCTCCCAGCGCTGGGCAGGCGGCAGCTCCAAACTCACATTGAAACTCGGAGGAGAGAAATCCCCCCGGCTCCCAGGGAATAAACAGAGTAACAACAACTGTAAATACAGCAACATTTCTACAGGGACCAAGAAGCAAAGTATATATTAACTCCGGTTCAGTAATAAGGAAGTCATTTTAATGCACCGCCTCCATCGACAGGAAGTCCAACCTCTTTGCCAAATGTGTCAAGGAGTTGCTGCTTGCTCCATGTAATGTGAGCACCCAGCGTCTTATGCTCCCTTATTGAAGCCCCCTTGCCATGGAAGGGGCAAACCCTACTTCATTCACAGCTGTCAAACGTTCTTGAAAATTAGAATTAAAAAGACTCACAAATGCTCACCGTCAAGAGCTTGCTGCAAGATGCTGGTTTTGGAGTTGGGGGCACATTAGCCCTCAAAAGGCCAGGAGGGGAGGGTGCAGGAGTGAACTTGGATAAGGTGGCAGGTTAAAACATCCGAGTCCAGATCTCAACCCATCTACTTGTGGTTTTAATGGACGAGTTGACCCACCCTGTCCTTTCAACAAGGCCTCCAATCTCCTGCAGAAAGTGGCGGCGTTGGCACTTGCTATATTGTATGTGCTAACCCTTCCCTGTCTAAAACACATTTGGTAGAGGCGTGGTAAAATGCAGCCCATATTTGTCTCATACCACAGCTTAGTGGAGGTGAGCGCTCAGAGGGAAGTCATTGAGAGCTACAAATGATATGTACTCAGTACTGTGAGGGGAAGAAGTAATTATTCCCAGGCGTAATACACACCTCTGTACAGCCACTGTGAAGGCTGTTGGTGATCCTTTAAATCCTGCACCATCAATTGCAATCTCAAATCATCATCATCCCACTCACCATCCCTAATTAAATGATGATCCTGAGGCAGGTTCCTATTTTGGGCACCTTTGGAACACCTCTGATAAGGAAGCAGTCCAAGGCCCACATGCACCAATATATGGACAATATTCAGGCCTGCAATAAGTGGCTGTAACATTCATGCCACATAGGTATCAGAAAATGAGCATCCCCAACAAGAGAGGGTCCAACCATTTCTCATTGACATTCAATGGCATTACCATCCCTGAATCCCCCACTACCAGCAACCTGAGAGTTGACATTGACCAGACACAGAACTGGGCCATCCACATAATTACTCTGGTTACAAGAGCAGATTAGGGGCTAGGAATCCAAGGGAGTAGTTGACTCCCCAAAGCCTGTACAACGTGCAATCCCTCTCCCTTATCTCTCAAAATCTGGCTACCCAATCTCTGCCTCCCTCTTTAGAGCCTACCAGCCAGACCCCATCGATACCCTACATTTGCCTTCAGTCTGGCCTCCATAAGTTCTTCTTTGGATTCTGCCAAGTCACAGCAGTGGCCACCACTGAACAATTGAAGGGAATTCTGAATTTTTTTCTCCCCATTTCATTCTGTCAAGGACAATTGTAACTCCCCAATTACTGCTCCCATAGTGGTCAGCTAATTTAGCAGACTGGAACCTGGGAAGGTCTGATCTGTATTATTCAGTAACCCATCATTTGGTGCTAGTATCCACTAAACCATCAGGAAAGCATGACCTCAGAAGTTTAAACATTCCCTACAAGTTGCTTTAGGGTTCACAAAGTTCATGTGATCAAGTGGCTAGTTCTTAATTCTGTACATTTTTCTGCTTCCTTCTTCATCAAGCAAAAATTACAATTTTGTTTTGAATTTTTGTCTTCAGCAAGGTGTAGTGTTAATCTTGGAAAATGTAACACTTCTTATTTAGGCAATAAGTGTTCGCATCAAATCCAGGATTGAAGGATCAGCTTCCTCTAGTCTGGCCTCACTGCCTCCATCATAATCCCTGAAGGACACTGAGCTGCACCAGTGCGACCCGTCCATTACCCACCCTGCAATCCCAGAATGAGACTGCTTACCTACTGACAACGAGTGCTACATTTAAGTGCTTACTAGAAACATGATGGAGATTGCTCCAATTAATTTTACTCGGATGGTCAAAGCAGTCAGGACACTTTCAGCTGAGCAGTATGGGTCGAAGTTGGTATAAAGGTGAACAGCCACTGTCCCCATCAGCATTTCTCTTAGCAATGGATCAATACTTCAGTAGATAAGGCAATTTTAGAAAAAAGTAGAGGAAAAAATATGCATTGCTTATGTTCACAATTGCAATTTATTTCATAGATCAGTTACTGTACAAATATTATATTGAGAATATATTCAAGTCTTTAGAAATATCCTCAACAGTGCGATGTTTTGGTTGCAACATCCTTATTTTGTTTGGAAAGAATAAAATTCTGGAAATGTCCTAAAATTTCTGGATTCACTTTGAGTGTTTTTTCCTCTTCAAGAGGGCATCCCGCAAAGCAATCTGTCAAAAGAAATGTAACTTGTTATCTGTGTAGACAGTCCATGTGCAGTGATCATCCTGCTCTAATATTATGAGCCATGTAATAACAGTTTATAATATCTGCAGAAAATACAACATTTGATTGTACACACATCCTATATCTCACACTCAGTAACCATTCTGTAACATTTGTGTAGATGTTCTGGAAATTTCTTGGGCCTAACCATACGAATTAGAAGCAGGAGTAGGCCATTTGGCCCCTTGAGCCTGCTCCACCATTCAATGAGATTATGACTGATCTGATTATGAAGTATTCAGTAAGAACTACATCCACGTTTTCTACTTCCACACACGTTACCTTTTCTGTCTTTAATTGGCTCTACTCTTTCCTTAGTATTTATAAGACAGTTTTGACTTTTCCTTTGTTCCATTTGCCAATATTATTTCATGCCCTCCCTTTATTAATTTATTTTCTAATTTCACCCGTTGACCTTTCTTCCTCTAGGCTTTCTACAGTACTGAATTTGTCTCATCTGACATCAACTTTCTTTTTGCCTCATCATACTCAGTATGTTATTTGACATCCAATGGAATCTAAATTTCCATAGTGCTCAAAATCTAATTGAAATATGTTCACTACCACCTTTCCAACTGATATTCCTTCAATTGTTGAGCTAACTAGGTATTGCCAAAAAAGTTATCCTAAATGCACTTTTTCTGCGCACTCTATACTTTTACACTGAATTTGCCCCAGTTAATAATAGGACATTTATGAAATTAACAGTCAAACATCAATATGACATAATTTCTCCATTTTAATCACTTCCTCTTTTCTGTATTAGCAATTTGAAGATAATTTTACTTCCTTTTATTCGATTGTCTTGCTTCCTCCATGTTCTGTTCCATTTTGAATACTATTTATCTCCATTAAATTCCAATTCTGAAGAAGGATCCATTCGCCTGTCCTTTTCCCACATGACCTGCTGAACATTTCTAACATTTTCCAATTTTGAACCAAGAATAAATTAATTACCTGCTTTTCCCTGAAGGAGCGTTTGCCTTTCGATCGCACATTACGACTGTATCTCATCATCATAAAGTTCTTATTCTTTTTCTTGTCCTGGTTGGTTGTGCTTGCAAATGGATTCAGTTTGTTTCTCTTTTTCACAAATTCATTTCTCTCAGATCTCCCTGCCTGTAAGATTTAATAAAAGGAGATGAATCACATGAGGAACAGTGCAGATTATCCTGATGACCAGAGTAAAGCCACCTACAGCACATAACACAGAAATCATAGGGTAACATTTCTGCTGAAATTTTGCCAAAGCTATGCTAAATATTTCTACAGAAATTGACGGTGACAATTTTTCATCAAGTTAGTTTCACAACTTCCATGTTTGGCACTTATTACTATAGTTTGAAGAGTTGTTAAAGGAGTAGCAAGTATCCAATCTGCTGCAATAACACATCTTAATCAGTTGCTAAGAACTGTAATCTATCCATTATTTGACTTAAATCTAATCAGGGCCAATGGACTCTGTTTCAGTTGAATGCTATTACTAAGCTGTTATAACTGTTGCCCATGAACAAAAATGGAACATTAAAGCTTCAAAAATAGTCCAAAATATTAGCCCAACACTCCTTTCATTTTCAGTATTTTTGAAATGTAGTCACTGTAGTGGATAACATAGCTGCCTCATAGCTTGCTCCCACAGGTTAAACATTGGCCAGAAGACCAGGGATAATTTCACTGCTCTTTGAAGTAGAGCCATGGGAGTTTTTCGTCCATCTGAGAGAACAGAAGGGGCCTAATTTTAATGTCTCAACAGACAGACAGCACACCTCCCCGAGTACTGCACTAGAGAGTCAGTCTAAATTATTGTGTTCAGGTCCTGGAGTGAGACTTGATCCCATATCCTTGTGACATAGAAGCAAAAGTACTACCAACTTGTGGAATTAAGATTCTAGGGTTTTTCACTAGGGACACAAGTTCAAATCCCACCAAAAAATCTGGTATCACTGATTGCTATAAAAACTCATTTAATATTCTACCATCCTTAATGATGGGGTGGGCAACAAACTTTGGTCTTACTAGCAAAGCCCATAACAAAAATAGAGATGGCAAATTATACACAATGAAGTATGTGACAGTACAATAAAATATTATACAATGGAACCTCTGAGACACCCATCTAAGGCACCACCCAGAAGTCATCCATTTAGCAGGATGGTCAGATTAGGAGGAAAGAAAGGCTGATGGTCAGTTTCAGCAGATCTCCATTATAAATACTGCCATTGAGGTTTATGGCTGAATAATGTTCTTGACATATTTATGTTAAGTTTCCATAACAACAGAAATGGAATATGATGACAGGACAGCTTTTCTCCACATGCGCACCAAGATTAACTTCAAATACACAATGTTTGGCCACAGTATAAATGTTGGCATAAATCTGAAAGGAAATTAAATCTTTAAGGATGCATGTTCTTGATAATCTTTACTGAACAAAAAAAGAATAGAAATTAATTAATGAGGTTTCTTAAACTTGCCTAATTCACATTTAATGCACTTTGGATATAGCAGTCCTTCGAGCAAACCATGTCTAAAATGCAAAACATGTATATACATATATATAAAAATCAGAGATATCTCCAAATGATGCATAGCCCAAGGCGAAAATAAAAAAAATACTGTCAGAGGAGAAAACACTCAGAATGTAGCAAAGCTATGTCTGGGAATATTCACCAACAATTTCTTACCATTGCTGTTGCTAGTCGAGTTTCCTTATCCGATTTAGGCTTTTTATGAAGTCGTTCTATGTTTCGCAGTGAAAGCTGCTCTCCTCTGAAAGTTTAAGAATTAAATGATCAATCCCCAGGCACAGGATGCTTTCAGCAGTTGTCAAAAAGTAGTCTATAACAATTGGCCTGAAGAACAGATTGCACACTGAAGCAGATACCACCAATGCTACATAATTTGCTACAAAAGATTCTCTGTGTTCTAACATCCCTCTGTGCGGAGTCTCCCCGTGCCTGCATGGGTTTCCTCACACAGTCTGAAAGACATGCTGATTAGGTGCATTGACCATGCTAAATTCTCCCTCAGTGAACGTGAACAGGCGCTGGAGTGTGGCAACTAGGGGATTTTTAAAGTAACTTCATTGCAATGTTAATGTAAACCTACTTAAGAACATAAGAAATAGGAGCAGGAGTAGCCCTTCGAGCCTGCCCCGCCATTCAATAAGATCATGGCTGATCTGTCGTGGCTCAGTTCCACATTCCCGCCCTCTCCCCATAACCCTTAATCCCCTTGCCTATCAAAAACCTATCAACCCGCGTCTTAAATATATTTAGCGAGGCAGCCTCCACCACTTCAACGGGCATAGAATTCTAGAGATTCACCACCCTTTGAGTGAAGAGGTTCCTCCTCAACTCCATTCTAAACCGCCCCCCCTTTATCTTGAGGCTGTGCCCTCTAGTCCTACTGTCCTTTCTGAGCTGGAAGAGCCTCTCCACCTCTATCCTATCCATCCCATTCATCATCTTATATGTCTCAATGAGATCTCCCCTCATTCTTCTAAACTCTAACGAGTACAAGCCTAGTTTATTCAGCCTCTCCTCATAGTTCAACCCCCTCAACTCTGGTATCAGCCTAGTAAACCTCCTCTGCACTCCCTCCAAGGCCAAAATATCCTTGCGTAAGTACTTGCGGCATTAATAAATAAACAAACATACATCTCAGGGACAAATTGGATGAATGCTCTCCTGAAACATTTTGAGGAGACGCTTGAACAAAGAAAAAAGATACAACACATATAATACAAATTAAATACCACTGATCACAGCCAGTAAGTCATCCTGTCATATTAGATGACCCTATTTTTCAGCACCAAAATTCATGTTTAGACCTACACTCAATAGATAAGTTAACCACCTATTCCCCAGGTTCACATTACAAGTTGCTCAATTTTTCACCTCAGAAATGCATATTTTACTCATCTTGCAAGTCAGTACATGGGATCAAGCAGGGGACATGGGCCTTGTTGCCGAGATGAAGAGCGGGAATTTAAGACAAGGTCACACTGAGAAAACTGCACATGGCGAATAATGAAAAGAAAAATAATTTATTTCATTATTATCCACATTCATTATCCATAAAAATAATTAAGGAAGAAGCTTGTTTCAAGTTAAGTCATGACATTTGCTAACTCCTTAAATAACTATGCTGCAGTGACAAATTCTGTGTTAGTGAAAAACTGGTGAGAGAATGGGAGGAGGAAGAATGGAAGAAAAATGTCCAGTGTTGCAACAGATGACCAAGATTGCTCAGAGATTACTAAAATACCTCGATGATTGTGATACCATAACTAAAGTGACTTAATAAATCCTGCATCAGATGCCAAAGACAATGGCTGGAACTTTACAGCCATTCATGCCGACGGGATTTTCTGGTCTTGCCTATAGTGCACGTACATATACCCTCCCCTCCCCACCAACAATGAGGGATGCATTCAACAGGAAACCTCGTTGACAATGGTGGGACCAGGAGATCCTGCCACCAGCCAATGCGGGCCAGCTCCCACCACTGCAAAACACAAGGCCAGGTGTGTGGTAAATTCGGTCCACGAATTTGACGTTTTTTGAAATATTTTAATTGGGCTTAAGGGTGCCCTTGTAACATTAATTCGTTCAGTTAAACACATTGCACTGAATTAATTTAAATTGCTGGTATTATGTTCTTTTATTTCAGAATGACCTACACCAATATAGGTGGTTCACATCTTACACTTGACATATGACTCAAACAGCATTTTTGGAAGGATTTTTTTGAGACTTCAAAGCTGACTTATATGCCATGATCTATGGTATTTTACAAAGGATACACATTTGCTATGCTTACACAGAAGTCATGTACTATCTCCATCATATTGGAAGCAAGTTTAACGCTATGAGGCTTTCAGTGTTCAAGAAGCTTGGTATTATTATGTGTCAGCTGTTTGGTAAACCTGCCCCAATCCTCCTGCACTTGTTGATGCTATCCATTCACACATTCTTGTGTTTTCATGCACCTCTTTGGGCCTGGGCACCTTGCCAATATCTTATTTTCCACTCTATGGTGCACTGAGCCTGAGCCACTGCTTGCTGCCTCACTGGTTCCTCTGTCCTTGGCAGTTGTGTTTTTAAAGCACTGACTGCACTAATAATGAATGTACCTGCTGCACTAGAAACTAGTGAAGGTGGTGAAGCTGAGGGGAGGGCATTTACAGGTGGGGTTAGCAGCAGCTCCTGCAACAATGTAGCATTCTCTCAACACTCTTCATAAGGGATTGGGGCAGGTTTTAACTGCGAATGGACTTATGGCATTATATGATCATATGACTAAGTAAAGGTACAGTACTCTAGATTGGAGGGGGATTTAGGATTTTCTTATGGGAGAGACCCGTTACATTGAACCCAAGGGAATATCTAACGTAGGCCTGACATGTGCAACCATTATTTTATGTAATCAAAAAAACTGTAACATAGTAAGGGGAGGAATAATTTAAGTACATCTAGTATTGCATTACATTTAATTCCCTGGATCTTGTTTGATGGCCACAGAAATATTTCTCACAGTAATTATGCAAAATGAATGTACATACCCACTTTCATCACTGGTATCCTCAACAATTTTCCTCTTTTGACTTTTGGTAGGGGCAGCATCAATTTCTTTGGCCATTTGGGCCAGACGTATTTTCTTGAAATCTTCTTGCGTTAGGACTCTGCTTGCACTGACAATTGCTGCTTTGGCTTTACGTGCTTCTGGGTGCATATTACTCATCTTCTCCACCTTTTGAAATACAAACCTTTGCTGAAAACACTCTTTAAGAAACATTTCATCCAACCCAGAGTTTTATTTCAAAATCTTGTATTTGTCAGTCAAGGTGAAAATGAGTCAATTTTAATGGACCCTGGTCAAACCAGATTCTCTATTTGAGATGTTAATCTACTTTTCAGGAGCCAATAGGCCGCCAAAATATTTACATCATTTTGCTCCAGCTTTCACCTCTGAACTGACTGTTCTAGTTAGCATATTGTTAATCCTCTCACTCACTGGCTGCCTGAACTACAACGCTGACACCACATATAATCCAACCAAACGTCTTTCCTGCAGTTGATGCTGATGTTTAAATATTGGACAAACCATGTGAAAATAAGCATATGGATTTACACTGACTTTTGACAACTCTGCAGATTTCCTGCCTGTTTCTGTGCATATTATAATTCTCCAAACTTGCTTCCAGACAGTTGTTTTTCTGCTTTTGTATGTACAGAAACTCTTTCTTACTTCAATGATTTCCTATTATATTTTGTCCATGTCTGATAACTAGTTACTAACAAGGCACTGCACTGAGGCAGCTTGGATTTTCTGTTATCTACCAAATACATCTGATCAACAATTAAATATATTTATGTTACCACAAGCACACTTCAAAATCATCAAACTGACTTGCAACAACAGAAAATGTCAGAAACACTAAAAGACAAATGAGATATTCAGAATGTCTGACTAACTTAAAGAGGCAGGGTAAGGCAAGTACGGAGGGAAACACAAAAAACCCGGCAAAGCAGAGCAGAATTGAGGAGCCTGGCAGAAGGAATAAAAGTCAAAAATCAAGGTGCAACCACCTTGCAGATGCAGTCGCTATCTCAAATACAAACTCAGGAGAGAAAAGAAGGAGCACTTTGGGATGGGGGCCATTCTTTTGTAAGCACCGCAATAATTCTTAATTGAAAATAATGTCAGAAAGCATTAACAGCAAGTAAAATATTATCCTATATTGCAACTTACAGCTGAGTGTTTCAATATAACATATCAATTTGATAATATTGTAACACATGTGTTGTATTTACAAGGAAAGTTTTCAGCTTACCACCTCTTTCTGCTGCTCCTCATCTGAAGAATGATGAACATCAATCCACCCTTCTTCATCTTCCTCATCCTCCTCATCTGTACTTGCACTCTCCCATCCATCTGTAAGGCCAACGCATTGGTGAAGAAGGAGGAAATAAAATACAAAGTGTGAATTAGCAAAGAATATAAAAAACAGATTGTAAGAGCTTCTACAAATAGGTAGAATTGAGGATATTGTAGATTTGGGGATATGCAGATTTGAGGATATTACAGAATTGGGAGATATTGCAGAATTGTCAATACTACCTTCTCAAAAAATCCTGTCCATAACTCCTCTTTCTTGCAAACTACTAACTTCAACCTACCTTTTCACTCCAAGGTTCTTGAATATTTTGCCTCAGCAATCCTAGCTCATCGTTCCTGAATCCCATGCTTAAATTTCTCTAATCAAGTTCCTCCCGGTCACAGTACTGAAACTGCCTTAATCAAACTGACAAATAGCATACTATGTATCCTCTCTCTTCAATCTTTGCATAGGTTCTGACACAACTGATCACACTGTCATCCTCCTTCTATTCAGCTCAATGACATACCCCTCACTTCAGGCCACACTTTCCCATCCAATCACAGCTACTGCATCTCCAACAATGGCTTCTTTCCCCCACAGTGATATGCCCTTGGTCCTTTCCTCTTCCTCATGCAGATTCTGTCCCTTCAGTCTCCCAAACTTCCTCTCCTCATTTATGACCATTCTTAAATCCCACCTTTTTGTTCAAATCTCTGGGCACAAAACATCCATGCCTCCAAGGTTCAGTATCCAATTATTCCACAGAAAAAAAGTTCCAAGGCATTCACAATGTTACAAAGGTGCTATATAAATGAAAATTATTGCTCCTGTAATTTGAAAATTTTGATCCTTATCATTGTGCAGCGTTGTAATTTCCAAGGGAAACTGAAACAGGCTAGGTAAGCTTAGATTAGCTGTACATCTTGCATACAAATTTACTGAAATTATTGAGACATTGATGACCAGAACCGGACAGCTTCATATCCTGAGCTTGTTAGGGATAGTTGCAATTAGTACAACCAGACAGTTGTGAGGGATAGCAGACTTACCATCATCCTCTACACCCTCGTCTTCCAGCACTTCTGCTCCTGGGATATAGTCTTTGGAATCCAGTTCACCATATTCATGACATCTGGCTTCCTTTGAGGCTTCTGTAGGTTTACCCTATCACAAATATATATCTTCTGTTTGATAACAATTTCAAACAAGTTTTCCTTATGCCTATTTAATAAACTTCAACATTTAACATTTGCGAACTGTGCCCGTTAGTATCTTTGCTCTTTATCTACACCCCACCCTTTGTTGTCCAGAACAACTAAAACTCTGCTCGACAGTTTTCTTCCTCAGCAGATACATGGAACAAGCAAGTTTTTTAAAAAATAGAAGACCAGAACATATTGCAAGTGCTTTAAAACCTTAAATCACGATCTGGGTGCCATATTATAATGACAGCAATTAGTTTAATTGCCTAAGAGGGAAAGCCCCTCACTAGTCCACCTCAGTTACAGCATACTTTCATTCAGGAACTTGCTTGTTGAACACTGGCACTTAAATTGGTCCTTGGATTGGCCAGGAAGCAAACACTGATTACCTGCTTAGAACTGAAGAAAATGACGTGGAAGTTTAGTAGCCTTCCATGTCAGTCTGCAGTAAAACGCCAAGTTCACAACAAAAATGTAATTTATGAATCAGTCTGATAGAACTTTTCCACACATTACATGCACTATAATGATAGTTCAGCACAGGAGGAGGCTCTTTAGTCTGTACCAACGCTTTCGAAGAACAATCTATTTAGTTCCACTTCATGCCACTACCACCTCTCTTGACCCTTTCAATGTGTGCAAACTGACATACATCCAGTACCAGATATTTCTTCTAAACATTGGGAAGATTGAGGCTGTAGTCTTCGGTCTCTACAACAAACTCCATTCCTGTTCACCAACTCCATTCCTCTCTCTGTTGTCGTGATGATATAACATGCTTATATGTGATATTTATCTTCGAGGTGGTCCACTTTGGTAGGAATAATGGGAGGAAGGACTATTACTTACGTGGCAAAAAACTGCAGCACGCTACGGTGCAGAGGGACCTCGGGGTCCTTGTGCATGAGTCACAAAAACCCAGCCTGCAGGTGCAGCAGGTGGTCAGGAAGGCAAATGGGATGCTGGCCTTCATAGCGAGGGGGATTGAATATAAAAGTAGGGAGGTCTTGCTGCCGTTGTATAGGGCATTGGTGAGGCCACAGCTGAAGTACTGTGTGCAGTTTTGATCGCCGTACTTAACACAAGGATATTTTGGCCTTGGAGGGAGTGCAGAGGAGGTTTACTAGGCTGATGCCGGAGTTGAGGGGGTTGAGTATGAGGAGAGGCTGAATAAACTAGGCTTGCACTCGTTAGAGTTTAGAAGAATGAGGGGAGATCTCATTGAGACATATAAGATGATGAATGGGATGGATAGGATACAGGTGGAGAGACTCTTCCCGCTCAGAAAGGACAGTAGGACTAGGGGGCACAGCCTCAAGATAAAGGGTGGGCGGTTTAGAACGGAGTTGAGGAGGAACTTCCTCACTCAAAGGGTGGTGAATCTCTGGAATTCTCTGCCCGTTGAGGTGGTGGAGGCTGCCTCGCTAAATATTTTTAAGACGCGGGTTGATGGGTTTTTGATAAGCGAGGGGATTAAGGGTTATGGGGAGAGGGCGGGAATGTGGAACTGAGCCACGACAGATCAGCCATGATCTTATTGAATGGCGGGGCAGGCTCGAAGGGCTAGATGGCCTACTCCTGCTCCTATTTCTTATGTTCTTATGTAATTTCATTGGTTGATCATATATTGAAATTCTTTAAAAGGACTTCTAAAAAAGTAAGCCAAGGCATTTACTTACGCTGCTTCAGGTCACTTACATCTAGTGTTATAAGCTGGCCAGTTTCTGGAAGGTTCCAATGTCGATTACAATTAAGACATGCTAGGATAATCTCCCTTCTCTGGCATGTTCAAGATGTAGGGTGGGATTTTCAGCTACTGGAAACAGTTTCTTTTTATATTCTATTCAAAGCCTTCAAGATTTGAAACACCTCTATCAAAGCCTCTCTTAGTCTTTTCTGTACTAGCAGAGCAACTTCTCCAATTTATCCAGCTAACAGTAATCCCTCATTCCTGGAATGATTCTGGTAAATCTTTTCTGTACCCTCTCCAAAGTCTTCATGTCTGTTATAAAAATTCTTACCCTGTCTTTCTTGTGCAACATCTGAGGGTTCATTGTTCTAAAAAGCTGAATCAAGGATCTGGCAGACATCATTACATCTAGGGAAAAGTAAAGAATTTAAGAATGAATGGCCTCAAAAACAGACACTCGTCCCATCAAATCCACATGTACAATCTATTTGATTATGAATCCTACCAGATTCTCTTAAACTTTACAGGAAATTCTTTTTAAGTACCCACATTAGCAAAAGTAATCAAGCAAAACTTCACAAAGAATGCATCTTCACCATCTGATCCTGGATAACTTATCTCCAATAAGGGTGACTCCTTTCAGCACACTGGTCGGCACTGCTGCCTCACAGCACCAAGGACCCGGGCTCAATGCCAGCCTTGGTTGACTGTCTGTGTGGGTTTCCTCTGGGTGCTCTGATTTCCTCCCACAGTGCAAAGATGTGCAGGGTAGATGGACTGGTTATGCTGAATTGCCCCTTAGTGTCCCAAGATGTGTAGATTAGCAGGTTAAATGTTCAGGATTATGAGGATAGGGCAGCGGGTGGGCTTGATAAGATGCTCTGTCAGACAGCCGGTAGCTTCCCAATTATGGAAAGAGAAAAAAGCAAATTCTGTTTTCCCTCAGAGCAATCTTTGATGACAATTAGTTTGGATTCTCCAGTGCTGGGTTCAAATCCAGTGCAGACTAATGGGATAAATGCGTCCCCATCTGTAGTTTTTTAGGACCCTACATGAAACATGCTTGGAAAGTCTCAATCCAGTTCCAGTGACCAAGGATTAAAACAAGCTGTCCTAAATTTGACACAAATTGGCAACAGTGTAGGGAATGGCATAAATCTCATAGGTAAAGTAGAAGGTAAATCTCATACTGGTACAGTAAAGGGCATTCTTTGAGGAGTCAATATTGGTAACAGCAGAAAGAACTTTACTCTGTGACTTGCACAGAATAATCTGGGATCATAATACTGACCACAGGTATTTGAAGCAGAAAATATTCCAATACCTAGCACCACCCTTCCTCAACTTTGGTAAAAAGGGGAAAGGGAATTTCAATCCCACAGTATCAAAAAAAACCACTTATTAACCACTAAGAATTATTTTATTGTATTGAAACATATTTCTGTCCTTTATTACAAATCAAAAATAAATCAGTTTTGCAATGGGTTGGCATGTTCATATAGCTAAACACTGTCCATGCCAAAGTTTGTACCACCAGCGTGTAACTTACAAATCTTGGATATAGTTGTAAAATACATATTTCCTGTTAAACCTCTCAAAATATTTCTGTGCTCAATTCAGTTAGAACTGGAGATCTGAACAGAACATATTTTCAACATATTTTCTATATAAATATAGAAAGATTATATTCAGAATAAAGAAAGACACTTTTCACTGTTGTTACTGATATTGGTAATACCATTATAAAATAATAATTTTTAAATTAAATGCTTAAATCTGACCACTCACTTTTGTCTTTGTGCGTCTTGTACTGAGCAAGGTCCTGGAGCAGATCTTCTGTGATGGCAAGGGGACATCGCGCACTTATTTCTTTGATTGTATTAATCCTGTTTGTGAAAAGATTTGTTTTAAGATGTTAGTCCATTAATCAAACTACATTCCCTGAAGCATAGTGAGGCTGTAAAGTTATCAGATCTTTGTCAATCTTAAAGATTCTGAATCATTTCATACTTACTGGCTTACCCATCCATTATTTCTGCTACTATTCATTAATAAATTCTTTACCTGAATGATACCACTGTTTTCCATACTATCATAGTCTAATGATAGTTAAAGTGAGATTTCCATTATTGTTTATATTGCCCTAAAGTTCTTCATTCAAAGAATTACTTCTTATGGGCAAGCTGAAACTGCAAACAGGCCCAATTCTGACTTCACTCAATATCCATATGTTAGCAATGACCAGAAACTGAAGTCTAGATTGAATGCCCATTACCAAACTCAGTTTAACTGAAGCCAGTCACGATGCTCCCACTGTTTGGTTCAGCAAACAAGGACTAAAGGTTAAGTTTGCGATTGATCTGTATAACTCAGTCTCACAGCATGAAACTTTTTACTCACTAGGCCACCAGAGACTTATTTACAGAAACATAGAAACTAGGAATAAAAGTAGTCCACTCAGCCCTTCAAGCCTGTTCCACCATTCATTTTGATCATGGCTGATCATCAACATTCAATTCTTTTAGAAAAATGGAGGTCATCGTATTAAATGCATATATATATTTAAAGGAAATAATAAATTAATGATTATTTTACACACCCAACCGTCATAACTTCACCGGAATTTCGGTCTGTGACAAAGTTGTTTGCTATAGTCATCACCATTGTTTGAATAATCTAGAAAACAGAATAAAACATTAATGATAGTATTCTTAATTCTAGTAATGCTCACAATATTTGTTGATTTGGTAACATAGACCCTTCAGCACGAGAAATTTGCATGCAATTTAACCTTTGACAATTGTCAAGGTTAAAATTAATTCTCACTTAGGGGAGCGTGCGTTAAGAAGGGACAGCCAGCATAGATTTGTTAAAGACAAATCATGTCTGCCTAACCTGTTTGAGTACTTTGATGAAGTAACAGTGAGGGCTGATCATGCAAAATATATTACATATGGACTTTCAAAAGATATTGATGAAGCATCACTTAACAGATGTCAGAAAAATAGAAGGACATGATATTAAAAAGATTGCAACTTGCATATGTAATCTGACCCTACTCTCTACAGGGTCAGAGAGTAGTAGTGAATGGATGCTTTTCTGACTGAAGAAAAATATGCAAAAGATCGCTTTTTACTTGTTTATATATAAAGGATCTAGACTCCAGTTTAAGGAGAACAATTTTGAACCTTGTGGATGAAAAAAAACTTGACAGGGAATGGGAAGACAGAGGAAGATGTGGATAGACTGATAAGAAGGGCAGACATATAACATAGATTACAATTTAATGCAGATACGTTTGAAATGGTACACTTCGGAGGAATCCGCGTGGAGAGATGGTATAACCTAAATGGTACTATTCTGAAGAGAGTGCAACAGCAAAGGGACTGGTAAAGGGGTAGGGGTCATATTCCCAAATCTTTGAAAGTGGAACAGCAAGTTGATAGGGCAGTTTAAAAAAACAGGATGGGCTACTTGGCTTTGTTAACAAGGACACTGGATACCAAATCAGGAAGTCTTGCTAATCCTTTAAAACAATCCAAAAGCCTTAGCTGGGGTATAGTGTACAATCCTATTTAATAAAGATGTCAAGGCCATAAAGAGGGTAAAGTAAGGTTTACAAGGCTCATACTAGGGATGAGGGACTTCAGTTATCTGGAGAAATTGGAAAAGCTGGGATCATCTTCCTTAGAGCAGTACAAATTAAAGGCATACTGTTATGAACGCCACTGATGTTATATGCGAAGAACAAAGAACAAAATCAGCCCGGGAAACAGGCCCTTCGGCCCAACGAGCCCACGCCGCCATCTCAACACCACCAGTCCACCTCTCTACCCACGACCCCTGTCTAATGTTTTATGGCCATCCAGATTAAGGGAAACTGATTTAGGGACAACTTGAAAAACTGGTTTGAAGTGGTGGAGGTTTGTTTGGATTAATGTGAGGAGCAACCCAGTGAGGAAACAGTCCAGTCCTTACGTAAAGTAATAAAGAGGATTTATTAAAAAAGAAAAAAAAGTGACAAATCACCAGGTGGAAAAATCTGTTTGATTCCGCTCCTTTTCAAGAAGCATATTCCAGATCTTAACAATCCCTGAGGGAAAAATTTGTTTGTTTAGTGCCATCACAAATGACTTACACGGACTCAACTCAAATGCCTGGGGGCAGGCAGCATGATGGGCTGCTATTTGTGCGGTATTCACCATTGCTATAGCATTGAAGAACACTGTGTAGCCTGTATGACTTTGCCCCCAGAGAGTTATGATCTGGAAAGCACCAATTGCAAGGCTGATGGAATCAGGTTTCCTAGGAAGCTTCAAAAGGCAATTGGGCATGTATCTGAACAGGACCAATTTACAGGTATAATGGAAAAGAGGCTGGATTTTGGGACTAAATTAAATAGCTTTTTCTTCCCAAAAAGCAGGAATGATGGGCCAAACAGCCTCCCCCTGTGCTGTTAGATGCTAACTAAGGTTCTATTTTACTCCTTCATTTTGGAACTATCCACTTAATGTGCACTCTTCAACAGTAGTACAGAAGACTTGGCTGAGACAATACACCCTAATGCCTGCAGATAAACCAGCAAATGTCTGGCAATATACTTGCATGCCGGATGACCAAGATCTAGTCTGACTGGGGTTAATGAAATTTCCACTACACAAATAGATAGAACTGGTGGAACTTTTAGCTTTCCAGCTAAATATTTCCAAATGGAATACCAACCTGCATTGGACATCAACTTTGAGTTAAGTATGTTGCAAAATAACTGGAGCAGTGGCTGCACAGATTGGATCCCTACTGGACATCAATTACATACTTAAATGTGTTCACTATTTGAGAAATTCTGTATGCACTTAAGGCACAGTTCAAGCTCCTGGCAATAAAAGGGGGTAGTCACAAACCTTTGTAGGTAAAAGATTGCATTACAATTGGTAATAGTTATTAACATTTCAAATATAAAGATTTTAGATTGTGAGATTAAAAACTGAACATAGCAGCAAATGCTTTCTAAAAATCTAAATGGGAAACATTTTAGATATTGAATCATTACCTCTGGTGGAACCAGCTGGTGACTGGCCTGTGCTGCATACAGAAGAATCTTGGTCACATCTAAAAAAAGGGGGGGGATGTAGAAAGATGACATGTAAATACATTCAATGGCTTTGCTACAAATAAATAATACTGGAAACAGTCTCACCTCTTTGATGTGGCTGAAGGAAACGTTGTGCGAATGGGTAGAAGTTAAACAGGAATAACTGGTAGGAAAAAGGAGAAACAAGTGAAACAGCAGTGCACAAGGCCATTCTTTCCCCTTTCACGTTAAGGAAAGAGTTACAAAGTTTCATTTTGTGGCTATGAATGTCACTAGCCCATGAATACAAATGTTCCAGGCAAAGGCAATGCCTTGACCACCTCTACTCTAAATTAAGATTACAGAGCAATTTTCTGGCTGTGTTGCGTCCAGTGCAGATTGTGGCTGTGTGGGGTCAGAAGTTCCCAGGCAAGGGGCCTAGCACATTCAGTGCCGGCAAGAACCCCTTTTGATATTTTCCCAGTCCTGCGCCCCAATGTAATTCTGTTCCCACCCAACAAGTGCAGGAACGAAATTAGCATTTTAAGATATTCATCTAAGTATGTTTAGTCAATTTCAAGTTGAATGCTCCCTACTCGCGGGATTCTCCGACCTTCAGGTGCAGTGGGAACCTGGTGTGAATCACTCCTGGACTTTACAAACGGAAACCAGGTGTGATGGTCATGCCACAGGGCTTGGAGCCTTTGAAGCCCCTGGGTAGTTGGGTACATGACTGGGCAGTTCCCACTTGGCATTGCTTCTAGCACCCTGGCGACCCACTGTCCAAGGGGAGAGGGATCTTTAATTTCATGTTGAGATTGAGACACCCTTTAAAAACGGTGCCTGATCTCTGTGAAGTAACATTTGCTGGCATATTTAGGCTCTCAGAACTGGTGCAAAACTTGCCCCTCTTCCAGAAAATGATCAAGCGTGGGAAGATCGCAATCCAATTCGTGCTTGCACCAGTTTTCTCACCTGAAATTGTTTTATCGTTATTTTGGGAAAATCTTGTGCTACAATAGAACACAAGATTAAAATCTATACAATATAGCAAGCATTTAATTATTCTTTTGAAAAATAACTACCCAAGCCTCAATCTGTAATCAACAGGGGGCTGCCCCGGTGTTTTATCAAGTTCAAAAACAGAAAGTTAAACACAAAATTCAGAAACATTAAACGTAGAGTGTCTCAAAACTGGCAACCTCAGGATCAAGTCCGTTGCAGATTTCAGATCTTGTCAGTTTCTGAAGGCAAGGAACATCAGAAATAGGAGGAAGTGACCATTCAGCCCCTTGAGTCTACTCCATCATTCAATTAGATCACGTCAACACCATTTTCCTGTTCCAACTCCATATCTCTTGATGTCTAATGTCTTTTGATGTTGATTCTTACTAAGAATCTACCAATCTTTGTCTTGAACATGCTCAATGACTAAGCCTCTGGCAAGGAACATTCCAAAGGGTTACATCCTCTGAGTGAAGAAATTCCTCTTCAGCTCAGTTTGAAATGCCCTACCCCCTTATTCTGTCATAAAAACCCATCTGGTTCACTATTGGCCTTTAGGGAAAGAAATCTGCCATCTTTACCTAGTCTGGCCTACATACGACTTTGTTAATTCTCAGCCTTATAGCCAGTATATTGCTCCCAATCCACTGTGCTCTAATTTTGTTTACTAACCTCTTTCGCGGGACCTTATCAAAAGTCTTCAGAAAATGCAAATACACTCCATCCAATGGTTTGTTCTTATCTATTGTGCTAGTGAGGTGATGGTTAGCTTCAGCCTCATGTATATTGCAACATAGAACAGTACAGGCCCTTCGGCCCTTGATGTTGTGCCGAGCTATGTCCGAACCCAAGATCAAGCTATACCACTCCCTATCATTCTGGTGTGCTCCATGTGCCTATCCAGTAACCACTTGAAAGTTCCTAAAGTGTCCAACTCCACTATTACAGCAGGAAATACATTCCACACCTCAACCACTCTCTGAGTAAAAAACCTACCTCGGACATCCCTCCTATATCTCCCACCATGAAGCTTATACATATCTGCTCCTAGGTGTTGATCTCTCCTTTATGGGTCTTGTTGGCCCTGGAGTCTGGCTTTTGCCTCTGCTACATTACTTCTTTTCACTCTACAGGTCATGTCGTTTCCATGGATGGTCATAGGTGCTGCTTACCTGTCAGTAACAGAGGAAACTGACATACAGTACTTCCATTCACCAGTGATACCTGCAGCAGGGCAGTAATGGTGAGACTGGCACCATGTTGTAACTAAGGTGTGACTTGGGCCTAGCTATGTTGGGTGGGATAAAGGGTCACTTTGACTACTTGGAACACGGGAAATGGCAGGTACGTGATACTGCATGGAAGCATTCACTTTATTCTTCATTCTCTTACAGGCCAGAGGCCACATCTGCAATTTTGCTTTCTATTGCAGTTTGGTGGTTAATTCACTAATTAAAAACAGCCAAATATTTAAAATCTTTTGGAGGCTGAATGCTTAAATTATTAAACTTTTAGGTATGCACTTGTCTCCATGGGGTATTCTTGCATGGATTGTTTAAAAAATGTTGAGTTTTTAGGTAGCCAGATTTGAGTACTATGCCTATAATGAGAATGTGGAGCCATCTAGCCCTTCGAGCCTGCCCCGCCATGATCTTATTGAATGGCGGGGCAGGCTCGAAGGGCTAGATGGCCTACTCCTGCTCCTATTTCTTATGTTCTTATGTTAAGATACAAAAGTTCAATTGAAAATAATGTTCATAAACCAAATAATCAACATGATACCAGAGACAGGTTAGCAATTCACACCAGCAGCTACTTTGCTTTTCCTTTTCTTCAGTTGTCTTAAGTCTCCGGGCCTGCTATAATGATTGCTAGTGCTGCATATTTGAATATTTAACAACACTATTGCACCTTGATTTCCTTTGCATTCATCATTTGAGGTGTACTGCCAAAGAATTACTTCAGTAAAGTTTTGTTTACGAAGGTTAAAAAATTCACCTCATGAATCCCAATCAATCTTGATATTAGATCCATCATCATCATCTTAACTTCAAATCTTTCCTTAGAATCTCCCAAATGTTTGAGAAGTTTTTCTGCAAAACCTGAAACAAAATGCATCAAAACATTTCATCAAGTGACACAGGTTAAAGCAAATTTTAACTAATCAGGGACAGATGCAGAATGTTTCTGTATCATTTAGACCCAAGTAACTAGAACAAGTTTTCACTTCCATGAATTTTACACAAGAGAATGCTACCACTTTCTTATCCATAATGTAAATCAGTCAAAACGAAAACTATTTCTATTCCAGAAGTTAACATCTTTCTCTTTATAAGGAACAACTTCACTAATAGTTTGAATTGACTAAAGTCATCATATGAGCAGTAACTAATTTATTGTATTAAAATTCTCAGCTTCTCAACTTAGAACCACAAAAGGTATGAGGCAAATATTCGAGCGCTTGATCATCTGACAAGGACTGTATCTGCAAATTAATAGAAAAGGCATCGGGGAGAAATTAATGTATATAGAACAAACTGATTTTTATGAAAAACGATAAACCTATTGGCAATAATAGCCTTGTACCATTTCTAAAACTGTAATATTTCTATGTACATAACTGCTGATTATTCAATTGATAAAATCCCAGAATGCAAATTAACTCACAGAAAGCTGATGATTCCGAGGTAATGCTCATCTACAAATTGAATAAATTTAGAAAATCCCAGATCTCAGCAGGGGCAATATTAAGATCACTACAGTTGTCCACAAGTGCTCCAGAATTTGGGTTGAGCATATCAACAATAGCTACTACTTATAGTTCTAATCTGCTATCCCATATCACAACACCATGCATGTGAACACAACTCATGGTCAGGGGATCATATGGGGGGTGGGGCGGGAGAAGTGGCGCATGAATCTCCCATCCCGCTGCACTGATTTTTTTAGTACAGCAGGGCCAGATTAGTGTGATTTCTGACAGATTTCTGGCGCTGTTAGCGGCACGAAGCTGAATGTCAAAGAATGTTTCACTCCAGCAGGGTTTACAGTAGCTCCCCACTTGCGGAGAGCTGGTGGCCCAACCCTGCTGGAATCCCCCCTGGGCACTGGCACCTTGGCAGTGCTAACCAGAACCCCCTGACACTGCCTAAAGGGCAAAGTGCCAAACGCCCAGCGAGCACCTCGGCACTGCCCACCGTGTACGGGGCAGTGCCAAGGAATCGGGCCTAATGGAGGGCCCTGCTGCCACTCTGCATTTGGCATCACGAGCCAAGAGAGGCCAGCTATCAGAGCTGCCCGTCAGGTGGGAGTGATCAGCCTGCTTGGGGGACGACAGGATTGGAAGATCGGGGCTCCCATGGGTTAGGGGTTGGCGGGGGGGTGTCGAGACTGGTCCTGGGCATGCTCGTGGGGCTAGCAATCAGGCCAGGGGGGCTGGAGTTGCAGGGATTCCAGGGCTGGTCAACAATCGATCTGGCCAACAATGAGGAGGCTGGCAGTCAGGGGCCACTGCACATGCACTGGTCTTGGCGCTGACAGATTGACACACACGCAGTGGCCCGTTCAGCGCTATGCTGCCTACCTCCTGGGTGGGAATTAGGCCCCGCCCACTGATTTCTTACATGACTTACACTGGTGCACTCAGCAGTGCACCAAGTGTGGGAAATTCTTTTCTGAACTCCCAATAAAAAAAGCAGTGTGATTTACTCCAGTTTTCACGTGAATTCGACACTTTGAATTTTTTCATTTCAATCGCCCCTCTGGTGCTCAGCACAGTCAAATAGCCTCTCGGTATTTACTCTTAACACTTATGTGATGAATATTATGACAATTACTTAGAGAACAGAACTAGACGATAACTACTGGCCATTTGGACTGTAACAAAATGAGAGTCAATTCTTTTATCAGCAACAAGGGGAGAAACAGTGAGACAGAATATTCATTTGGAAATGGTTAACCTCGTCATAACTTGACTGATTTAACGCAGTTAATTTTTTACCTTGTGGATCATGAATCAGGTGAATAGCTGAAAAATTAAATACTTCTGCCTTTTTCTTCTTTTTATGTTTCTGTAAAAAGTAAGTTGAAAAAGAAACTTAAGTTAATAAACTAATAAAGTAAAATTAAGGGCCTTTAGAAAGGAACCCATACAGAAAGACAAAAAGCACCTTGGATGCTTATTGTTCTTTAGTAAGCACAAGCAACATTTAATCAAATTATAAAGTTTATACAATTTTAGAATTGTAAATGCTTTTTGATTTAGAAACTTTTTATGCTTATTGAGAGGGATTCCAGTATTAGAAAATCTAACACTTCCCCATCGAGAAGCCAGTATCAGTATTAAGCAGCCAATTCTCTCCTAACAAGAAACACTGCCCCCTAACCTCAAAAGAGTCGCGCAGGACTGTGACATCCCCAATTCCCTATACCGTACCTCATCCGAATGTGGCTGCTAATTTAGTGTCATCCTGCAATGAATTATGATCAGTTTTATGCTGAAAAGTCAACAGGAAATAGGCCGAATCTGACCCATTGCATTTCATGCAAGTTCCCCTTAATACCAACAAACATAAGCACAATTACGGAAATTAGGAGGGTGGGGACTGGAGGAAGGAGGGTGGGGACTGAATGCCTCAGCCTCTCAATCTGCATAACAGATTTGAGGTTCTTGCTTCCAGTGTGGACAAGAATGAGGGCTGTGAGGTTGGTGAGCAAACTGCACACGGTACAGTGATGCAGACACAGAGCATTGACAAAGAGAAGGTGAAAAGGAATGTAGTGGTAATTGGGGATAGTGTGGTTAAGGGTATTGACACTGTCCTTTGTCACAATGACAAAGAGCACAGAAGGGTGTGTTGTCTGCCTGGTGCTTGGGTCCAGGATGTCGCATCTGGGCTGCAGAGGAACCTGGAGTGGGAGGATGAGAATCCGGTCGTTGTGGTACATGTGGGTGCCAACGACATAGGCAAAATGCGAACTGAGGATCTGGGGAGGGAGTATGAAAAGCTGGGAATGGAATTAAAAAGTAGAGTCGACAAGGTGGTTATCTCTGGATTACTGCCTGAACTGTGTGCAGACGGGCGTAGGGTTGATAAGATTAAGGAAAGCTCAGGGATTGGTGTGGGAGGAATGGGTTTGAATTTATGGGACATTGGCATCAGTATTGGGGTAGGTGGGACCTGTTCAGGTGGGATGGGGTTGGTCTGAACCGTGCTGGGACCAGAGTCCTGGCGAATCGTGTAGATAGGGCTGTAGATAGGGCTTTAAACTAATTAGGGGGGAGGAGGGTGCGAGGGTAGGTGAAATTACAAGGTCTAAAGTAAAGGAGAGGGTACATGTACGGGAAGAGGCCAAGGATGTCCCAATAATAAAGGGAGTAGGGTGCGTGAGTAAGGTTGGTGGCATTCCTGCAAATAGGGTACAGGTGAAGGCTGGGATGAAGGCACTTTATCTGAATGCACGAAGCATTCGGAATAAAGTGAATGAGCTGGTGGCGCAGATCAGCACAAATGGATATGATCTGGTGGCCATTACAGAGACGTGGCTGCAGGGTGACAGGGACTGGGAGCTCAGGGGTATCAAGTGTTTAGGAAGGATAGGCGGGAGGAAAAAGAGGGGGGCGTAGCTCTGCTGATTAAGGATAGCATCAGGGTGGTAGTAAGGGATGATATAGGAGCCAAAGAGCAGAAAGTGGAATCGTTGTGGGTGGAGATTAGGAACAGCAAAGGGAGGAAGACGCTGATGGGTGTCGTCTATAGGCCCCCAAATAATGATCTGGAGGTGGGGCGGGCTATTAACGCGCAAATAAATGCAGTGTGCAGGAATGGAATGGCGATAATCTACATATTGATTGGTCGACCCATGCTGGACGCAGTGGGCTTGAGGAAGAGTTTTTGGAATGCTGCCGGGATAGTTTCCTTGAACAGTGTGTGTTGGAGCCGACGAGGGAGCGAGCTATCTTGGATCTTGTGTTATGTAATGAGGCAGGTAGAATCAGGGACCTTGTGGTGAAGGATCCTCTTGGGAAGAGTGATCATTGTATGGTGGAATTTCTGATGCAGATGGAGGAGGAGAAAGTGGGTTCCCGGACCTGTGTCCTTTGTTTGAACAGAGGGGAGTATGATAAGACGAGAGAGGAATTGGCGAATGTTGATTGGGGGAGCAGGTCTGCGAAGGAACAGTGGAGGATCTTTAAGGAGATCTTTCTTGGTGCTCAGCAGAAATTTATTCCGATGGTTAAAAAGGATTGTAGGAGGAGAGATAATCAGTCGTGGATAACGAAGGAGGTAAAGGAGAGTATTAAATTAAAAGCGGATGCGTTTAGAGTAGCTAAGGGTAGTGGGAGAGAAGAGGATTGGGAGAGGTTTAAATATCAACAAAGAATGACGAAGAAGTTGATAAAGAAGGGTAGGATAAACTATGAAGCTGGGCTAGCGCTAAATATGAAAAAGGATAGTAAGAGTTTTTATAAATACATAAAAAGAAAGAGGCTGACTAGGGTGAACGTTGGACCCTTAGAGGATGAGAGGGGGGGACTTAGTGGTAGGGGATGGGGAAATGGCAGAGGCCTTGAATAGCTTTTTTGTTTCGGTCTTCATGGAGGAGGACATGAATAGTTTGCCGGGTGTTAGCGATGGAAAGATGGTAGGAATGGAGGGCCTGAATGACATTATTGTTACTAGAGAGGCAGTGCTCGACAGACTGGAGGGACTGATTGTGGACAAGTCCCCAGGACCGGATGGAATGCATCCAAGGGTTCTGAAAGAAATGGCGGAGGTGATAGTGGATGCCTTGATGATTATTTTCCAAACCTCGCTGGATTTCGGGGAAGTGCCGGAAGATTGGAAAATGGCTAATGTTACGCCGTTGTTTAAGAAGGATAGCAGGCAAAAGGCAGGGAATTATAGGCCGGTTAGTTTAATGTCTGTTGTAGGTAAAATGCTCGAATCTGTGATCAAGGAGAAAATAGCGAGGCATCTTGAGGAGAATTGTTTGATAGAGCAGACGCAGCACGGTTTCGTTAAGGGGAAGTCGTGTCTGACGAATTTATTGGACTTCTATGAGGATGTGTCTAGGGCAGTGGATAGAGGAGAGCCGGTAGATGTGGTGTTTCTTGATTTTCAGAAGGCGTTTGATAAGGTGCTGCACAAGAGGTTATTACAGAAGGTCAGGGGGCATGGAGTTGGGGGTAGGGTGTTAGCGTGGATAGGGGATTGGCTATCAAATAGGAGGCAGAGAGTGGGGGTCAATGGGTGCTATTCGGATTGGCGGTTGGTGACTAGTGGAGTGCCCCAGGGATCGGTGCTGGGGCCTCAGCTATTCACCATTTATATAGATGATCTGGAGGAGGGAACCGAGTGTATGGTGTCGAAATTTGCTGATGACACCAAGATTGGTGGAACAGCAAATTGTGCGGAGGGTGTGGAAAGTCTGCAGAAGGATCTAGATAGGCTGGGCGAATGGGCCAGGAACTGGCAAATGGAATTTAATGTTGGCAAGTGTGAAGTTGTCCACTTTGGTAGGAATAATGGTAGGAAGGACTATTACTTACATGGCAAAAAACTGCAGCACGCTACGGTGCAGAGGGACCTCGGGGTCCTTGTGCATGAATCGCAAAAACCCAGCCTGCAGGTGCAGCAGGTGGTCAGGAAGGCGAATGGGATGCTGGCCTTCATAGCGAGGGGGATTGAATATAAAAGTAGGGAGGTCTTGCTGCAACTGTACAGGGCACTGGTGAGACCGCAGCTGGAGTACTGTGTGCAGTTTTGGTCACCGCACTTACGCAAGGATATTTTGGCCTTGGAGGGCGTGCAGAGGAGGTTTACTAGGCTGATACCAGAGTTGAGGGGGTTGAACTATGAGGAGAGGCTGAATAAACTAGGCTTGTACTCATTAGAGTTTAGAAGAATGAGGGGAGATCTCACTGAGACATATATGATGATGAATGGGATGGATAGGGTAGAGGTGGAGAGGCTCTTCCCGCTCAAAAAGGACAGTAGGACTAGAGGGCACAGCCTCAAGATAAGGGGGGGGGGGGGGCAGTTTAGAACGGAGTTGAGGAGGAACTTCTTCACTCAAAGGGTGGTGAATCTCTGGAATTCTCTGCCCGTTGAAGTGGTGGAGGCTGCCTCGCTAAATATTTTTAAGACGCGGGTAGATAGGTTTTTGACAGGCAAGGGGATTAAGGGTTATGGGGAGAAGGCGGGAAAGTGGAACTGAGCCACGACAGATCAGCCATGATCTTATTGAATGGCGGGGCAGGCTCGAAGGGCTAGATGGCCTACTCCTGCTCCTATTTCTTATGTTCTTAAATTGGGTGCACTTCTATCCCAGACTTATGAAAGCCACTGTCCATCTAACAACACAACTCAGGATTCTGCACCATGGCGACAGCGACATGGTTGCAAAATCCAACAAGAGACTGAAAACTAGAATCTTGCTGGCAAAATCTCTTTTTCTCTATTTGCTGCTGGTGACATAATGAGGTTCACTTAATAAATTATAACAACAGCAGGGGCTTCTCTGCCATATAGTTCCTCTCTTGCCGATATGATGCCATGTTGGTGGGGTTTACAACAAGTTTTTAAAAAACAGGAATCAGGTAGTGGGACCCCACTGAGGGGGGTGGGGGGGGGGGGGGGAGAGGGAGGGAGAGAGAGAGAGAGAGAGAGAGAGAGAGAGAGAGAGAGAGAAACACACACACACACACACAGCTAAGTCCAGGTCTGGACGACGGGGATGCCCAGGCAGTATCCTGGCACCTCAGCAGTGCAAGGGTGATCCCTCTGGGAAGTTCCAATGGGTGAGGGAGGATTCCCCTTATGTTGGGGAAGGAGTTGGATGTTGCCCTGTTCCTTGGAAGAGGACTTGGGAAGTTGTTCGTGTGTGTCAGGGGAAAGGGAGGGGGTTCCTATTTTTCTGAAACCAGAGATCGGTGATCAACAAACCAGTTTAGAAAATTGTGTGTTGCTGTCGTATTTTCTGCTTATCTGCAGCAATTTCCTTCCTCTTTAAATGGTACTCTTGGTATGAAGAGCTGTCTTGTCACTGGCTTTTTTCCAACTTTCCAGCCACACCTTTTTTTTGCACAATGTGGTGTAAAAAGCCAGGTGTCCAGCTGCACACTGGTTTTCGCGCCTCAGCTAGCACTCAGTGCAAAAAGAGAAAATTCCACCCATAGTACTTTACGTTAAGTCAATTAATTGTTATTAAAAAATTTGTAATGTTGCACACAATGAGGGAATGAGTTGGTAAATAATTGCTGATTTCACCTGGGAAACTCTAAATATTGCTAGTATGGGAAATCTGACACTTGTTTAATAAATTACATGTCTCCTCCTTTATATAACAGCTCTAATTTTAACTGCTGGCATGACTAATGTACATTTCAGCTATTATTCAGCAACAAAAATACTTCACTGCTCAAACAATTGCTTACTTTTAGGACTTTCAGTGCCTTTTCTAGCTTCTTTTTGCTTTTTGTAGATTTCTTTGACGTTGCGTACTTCAGGGTTATATCTCGTGTTGTTGGTCCTTCATCCTTAAAATAAATTGTCCATAAGATTATTTAACAGATAACACTTGCCTTTTGCATAGAATTACACAGAAATTATGATATATAGCAGGCTGTTGTTTGGCTTAACCAGTCCATGATGGTGGTTACCACCCACGTGAGCAGTAATCATAAATCTTCCTGCCACACTGGACAATTTCACATTTTCCCACATTATACTCCATGTGCCCACTCATTTAACCTATGTCACATCATAGTCTCCTTACGTCCTCTTCACAACTTACTTTCCTACCTGTTTTTGTGCTGTTATCAAATTTAGCAACCATATCTGGCCTTGGAAGGGTCCAGAGGAGGTTCACAAGAATGATCCTTGGATTGAGAGATCGTATACGGAACAGTTGAGGACTCTGGGTATGTACTCGTTGCAATTTAGAAGGATAAGGGCGGTGACATTATTGAAACTTACAGAACACTGCAAGGCCTGAATAGATTGGACATGGAGAAGATGTTTCCACTAGTAGGAAAAATTAGAACCAGAGGGCACAATCTCAGGTTAAAGGTACGATCCTTTAAAACAGAGATGAGGAAGAATTTCTTCAGCCAAAGAGTAGTGAATCTCTGGAACTCTTTACTGCAGAAGGCTGTGGAGGCCAGGTCATTGAGTGTCTTTAAGACAGAGATGGATAGATTCTTGACTAATAAGATCAGGGATTATAGGGAAAAGGCAAGAGAATGAGGGTGAGAAAAGTATTAGCCATGATTGAATGGTGGAGCAGACTCAGTGGGTCGAGTGACCTAATTCTGCTCCTATGCCTCATGGTCATATCTTCTGTCCCTTCAAAGTCATTTATAGAAATTGTAATATATTGAGGCCTCAGCATTGATCCTTGTGATACCACTCATTATATCCTGCCAATCAGAAAAACCTCTGTTTCCTGCTAGCTAGCTAATCTTCAATCTATATTAATATGTTCGCCCCTACAGCATGAGCTTCTATTTTCTGCAATAATCTTTGATGTGGCATCTTATCAGATGCCTCCTGGAAATCTAAGTATAATGCTTCCACAGTTCCCCTTTATCGCCAGCACAGGCGACTTCTTCAAAGAAATTGGTTAAATGTGATTTCTCTTTCACAAAGACATGTTGACTCTGCCTGTTTGTCTTAAACTCTGCTATAACATCTTTAATAATAACTTTTAACATTTTCCTATAACAAATATTAAACTAACTGATTTACTAATGTCCCTTTAGGGAAGGAAATCTGCCATCCTGACCTGTTCTGGCTTACATGTGAAACAGACCCACAGATGTTGGCTGACTCTTAAATGGCCTAGCAAGCCACTCAGTTGAAGAAATGTCAGCCCAGCCAGCGACATCCACATCCCGTGAAAAAGAAATCTTATTTCGATGTTACTTTTAATGTCTTCTAACCTGAACTTCCAAATTCTTCAGCTATTTCACATCATCCATTAATCCTTTGCTTCCTATTTTATTGCTATCTACATTCTAAAGCACACTCCCTCTCATCTAATGTCTAAATCACGGTTGTGTACGTTAAGTAATCAAACCCTATCTATTTCCAATCATTCTGAAAATCCGTCCTTAATGCCTCATCTATTTCAAGAGTAAAATTTTCAGACTTACCTCAGATTCCAAATCGCTATCATTTTTTTCATCTTCATCTTTACCCAGAAAGAATTTCAGAGCACCAACCAAAATCTGAATGTTCAAAAACAAAAGTCTTTTTGAATTACAAAGCTAAGGTGACAAGATGAAATATAAAATGCAGAAGTTTATATCCATCATACAGCAGTTTGTTTCCATAAAAGAGTCACCACTCAAAAGGCCAAAACAATGGTGCTGAAATTTGGAACACAAACTTAACATTTAGGGCGATCAAATTCTGAAATACGAAGCATAAATGAATGAGGAAAGTGAAACTAATGGGATCCAGCTGGAAAAAGAATCAAACATAAGATGTTGTTAAAATTAACAAAAGGTTCCTTAAGATCAAGAGAATTAAGAAATATAAAATAATTGTAGAACGGTAAGACAAACCCACTCAACAAATAGGGAAGAAAAGGAGAAGAAAAATTAGCCAACCAGCAAAAATCTAACATCACTGAAAAGGACTCAAGACAATAAGAATCATAGATATCTTTACAGTGCAAAAGGAGGCGATTCAGCCTATTAAACCTGCACCGACAACAATCCCACTCAGGCCCTATCCCCATAACACTATGTATTTACCCTGCTAATCCCCTTGACACTAACAGGCAATTTAGCATAGCCAATCAACCTAACCTGCACATCTTTGGTCTGCGGGAGGATACCGGAGTACCAGGAGGAAACCTACACAGACATGTGGAGAATGTACAAACTCCACTCAGACAGTCATCCGAGGCCATAATTGAACCTGGGTCCCTGGAACTATGAGGCAACACTGCTAACCACAGTGTCACTGTGCCATCCCACTGCACTCTAGATGGTACTGTTGTGATCCACCTCAGGACTCAAAATCTATTCTCAGCTAATTCGCCAACATTGGAAGTTACCACAAGGAAAATTAAAAATAACCTTCCATTTTTTGAAAAAAAGTTTCCCTCTCTGCTCTTCATCTAGTTCTATGGATGCAATTTCTTTTTTTAGAACCAACACTCCCAAGTACAAATAAAATATGTTCATACCTGTGGTATCTGGTCTGCCCTACTGCAGATAAACAAAACTGTTATTTGCCTGATCATAGTCACCAGAATAAATAAAGTTATTTCTCTCGTCCAGCTACCAGCTTGGCCCCACTTTTAACAACAATTTAAAAATGTTATTTGCAGCTGCCCGCTACAAACAGTGAATTAACTAGCTCAGCTGTTTAGACCCACTGACGGCTGAAAAGTCTTCCCAGTTCAATCCCTTTCCTCAGGCCACTCTCTCCATACAGGCTTATCTTTGAACAAATTAAAAAGTAATCCATAGAATACTTCCAAGTTCCACGCTCAGTTGCAATGCAAATTAATTAAAAAATATTGCAGCCTCACTCCTGATTCTATCTGCAAACTTAATGGCCAGACTTTGTTGCGGTAACAATGGCAAATTTGTCAGCATTCCCCACTTCTACTCCTCCGACATCTCTGCAATTAAACACAGAAACTGGAAATTACTGTCACTGATTCTACATTTCCCTAATTAGTGCACTTTTGAAATCCTTGCACACCTGTGAACAATCAGAATTCAATAAATAGATGAGAATTTGACCGTTTAACATCACTAATACTCTTGAAAAGGTTCAATGTTTTTGAATGAGGTGTATTGGATTTTTATAGGCATGCAAAATTCATCATTATTATTGAACAGCCTCACTGGTCCTGAATTTCAGAAATTAAAACTTAAAATTCATTACTTTATTTTCAAAATTTTCTCCCACAAGTCCAAGCACATGTCATAGAGTCACAGAATCATAGAGTTTACAGCATGGAAAGAGGCCTTTCGGCCCATCAATCTGCACCAGCCATGAAGCACCTACTTATCTAATCCCATTTTCTGGCACTTGACCCGTAGCCTTGTATGCGTTGGCATTTCACAATTTTTTCACAAACATTTCACCTAATCTTTGCTACAGCAGCAACCTTCCACAATTTCACTTAGTTCCAAACCTGCTACAAAGCCAAATAGCACAGCTATATTTCACAGCATTTCATATCCACCATGTTTTCAAATGCCTGTCACACTTGCCACTTGTGGTAATTCATATCATGTTCCAATAAAATAAATGTTTTCACTTCAAAGAAGGGTTAGGTCAACTTTATCTTGGTGATGATTCTGAATCTCTGACCCTTTTTACCATCGAGATAACCAGCAGAAATAACCTCGTTGCAATTTTCCAGTGGGAACCTTTCATAAGATGGAAGGCCTGAAAAAAGCCCTACATTTGGAGCCCCTCTTCCAAATTACATATTCAAATCAAATCCAGCAAATCTTTAGCAAACTCCACCTTAATAAGATTGTGCAATTTAGTGGAGAAATTAAGGTGGCAGCCTATAGGATGTCTAAACACAAGTTTGCTTGTTTTGCCATCTCTCTTTTGAAAGTTAGCAGTAGTGCTTTTTTTTCTTGATTTTTAGCTTTTTATAAACTTCATTATTGATTGTTTTCTTTCCTTCACTCCATTTCCTTACTTGTTTAGTAAGGATCTGTTGCTGCTTTTAAGAGTACAAAATTTGAATCATTTTGGCTCTAAGGCTTAAAAAAAACCTTTATCGTGATGCCCAGGAAGTTGCTGTGGACGCTAGAACTCCACAGATAAGCAGAGTTTGCTGCATCCATGGAATTGAAGCCAAGCATCCGTCAGAGTGGAGAATGCAGTCTTTGATAAGGCAAGGACCCATAATTACAGGATATCACTGCTGCTGAGCCCACCTTCTTTCATTACTCACTTGCAGACAGTCTCAGAACTCGCCTCTGAATCAGTAGAAAATGGCAGTTTTCACAATACAGAAGGAAGTCTCAGGTAAAATAGACCCCATGACCACTCCAGTTTATAACTGTTGATGACTGGCTAATTAACCGATTATGGGTTTTCTCCCCTCTTCTATTTGTGGAAAAGTCAATAACCATTTAAAAGGGAAACAGCAACATAAAAAATACAAATACTGCGCTTAATCTTATCTCCTTCCCCCACCAGTTTACATATTTCACAATATTTCATATCCGCTATGTTTTCATGCAATACTGCACTTAATCTTATCTCCTTCCCCCACCAGTTTACGAATAACCACTTCTGCTTGAAGACTAAAATCAGCATCTTCATCTCAGTTTGTAATGTGTGAGGAAATGCCTGAATTTTAAAATTGAAATGTGTTACGGATCTCATTCTAAATGGATTTATTGATTTGATCTGTCAAAGTGGAGGAGGATGGAGAAAAAAACTGTTATTCACAGCCTCACTTCAACTAAGTATGAGGTTAAAGTATACAAACTGCACCTCTTTTTCTGAAAATCAAACTAAAACAGGTCTCAAACACTTATTTTGCTATTTGTGAAATTTTTCATTTAAAATCAGAGCATTCTGCTTCCTGGTTTGCTGTCTATGGGGAAATTTCAATCTGGTTGGCTGCTTATCCTGATAACATCACTATTGTTGAACACCTGAAGATCCCCTTGGCATCAGATGTCAGGAAAGGGGAAATCAATGTCAGAGATCAACTAGATCTTTGTGGGTAGCTGATGTGAGGACAGCGGTGAGCATTGTCACCTCACCACTGACCACAAAATCGGGGCCGATGTTTAGAAAAACAAAACATCCTGGTTTTTCTCTCCACTGTTGAGCAACTAATTTAACGTTCATTAATAAGTTCTGGGTAACTATACTGTACTTATTACAAAGTAATCAGAAATTACTTCAAAAGCTTGTGACTCTTTGGAATTCGGAATTATTTATCCTAGAGGTTGTGGATGCTCTCACTGAATATATTTAAGGTTGGGGTAGAGAGACTTTTGATCTCTCGGGAATTAAGGAATATAGGAATCAGGTCTGCAAATGGAGTTGAAATGCAGGATCAGCCATGATCATACTGAATGGCAAAGCAGGTTCGATGGATGATGTGGTCTATTCCTGCTCCTATTTCTTTCATTTCATTGACAATGTTTAGTGCAATCTTGTTAAATTAAATGGTCACTGCTACTTAATTCATGACAACTTTGGAGAAATTTCTTGGCAGTAAACATCTGTTGCTTTTATTCAACTGATAAATCTCAAGGGTGTGGCTCCATTCTTCAGAATTCCCCTCAAATTGTCCTGCCACTCATGGTAAATCATTTCATGTTCTATTACAATAATATATCAATTCCTGCTTACCTTGGTCACTTTTGAGAAGCAAGCTGTTGTAATAACATTCACAGTTTTTGCATCATTCCTGTAAATAAATCACATCTTTGTTTCAGTAAAGTTGAGCCTGATGATTGTCCAGATTCTAGACATTTTATTTGATATTCTAGAAGCATCAATTCACGAGCAAAGGCAACTTTCCAGCATTGGTCGATGAGGCCTCACTTCACATTTGAGTTGGGACAATGAATATCAACAAGTTATTCCAGCATGTGAAATGATTACATTGAACCTGTTCTTATTTTTACCCAACAATCATCTGCATCCATCCTTCAGAAAAGTGCACAGGAACAGGAATCCGGGCCTTTCTACTTCCTAGCTAGACAGATACTTAAGCCAACTGTTGCATTTCCGCCAATAGTTTGGATGAAGTGAACTAATTCATCATAGAACAGACCTACTGTAAATTCAACTTAACTTTGAGATCAAGGTGCCCTTTAGAAATGACAGCTGAATCTCTGGGGAGCCAGCCCTGCCCGTGCCTTTCAGTCCCACACATCACTCTGCCGGTGCTACCTTCACAAGCTCCAAAACAATGACAAAGTTTGGATGAATCGTGCTGATCCACCCAGTGGGAATCTTATCGTTTTTCCTACTGGGGATGACAGTCTTTTTTTTGAAAGAATTCAGCCCCACATATTGTCAGGTTGAGTTTAATTCTCAATCTTTACACACTATAAGATTTATAAAATAGAAGATCGGTTGCTCCATATCATATTCATCCTGCATCTTATTTGCTCAATAGTATCTTTCCCTTCAATTCCTTTGCACGTTTACTTTTGTGTGGTTCTTCCCCTGCTTGCTCTTTCTCTCTATAGGACCTTGTCAAAAACTTTGCTAAAATCCATATAGACTCCATAAATCTTTCAGTCTTCTAACAACAGTTCCATGTCCAAGGCGAATTGAAAAATTGTGATCAATTTTTCTATACTTCCTAGGATACAAGAGTCCTAGGATCAAACTTGCATCTTTCTGATCAGGTCAATACTTTTACTGAACCTCCATATGAATAAGGTATATGGCTGACGTTCTAATATTAATTATTTGAGAAGCACAGCTAACGATGAAACTTGAAAGCACAAGCATCTACTAAAAATTAAGTTGGAAGAAAAATAACTTACTTTATAAGTAACTACTTAGGAACACCTAAACATACCAGATGTTTCTTTTGTACAGTTCTATCATCACATCCAGGGACATCTTGGCTGCTTTTGGGTTGCTGTCCCTCAACATGGTGTACATAAAATTTTGCAAAACCTGAGAATATACAAGCAAGGTTAATTTAATCCCACAGGAATACACTGAGTAGCATTCACCAATTTGTTTTTTACAATTAAATAAATTTAACTGAAAATACATTTCAGCCTAGGGGAAGAAAATCAATATCAGGTTTTTTTTCAAGAAAAGAAACATCAAGATTCCTATCAGATAGGGGGCACGCGTGAACGGCACCATTTCTTGATGTCACTAGTGAGAATATTCTTGTGTGCTCTCCCCAGAATATCTAAGAACATAAGAACATAAGAAATAGGAGCAGGAGTAGGCCATCCAGCCCTTCGAGCCTGCCCCGCCATTCAATAAGATCATGGCTGATCTGTCGCTGCTCACTTCCACTTTCCCGCCATCTCCCCATAACCCTTAATCCCCTCTCCTATCAAAAACCCATCAACCCGCGTCTTAAAAATATTTAGCGAGGCAGCCTCCACCACTTCAACGGGCAGAGAATTCCAGAGATTCACCACCCTTTGAGTGAAGAAGTTCCTCCTCAACTCCGTTCTAAACCGCCCCCCTTTTATCTTGAGGCTGTGCCCCCTAGTCCTATTGTCTTTTTGAGCGGGAAGAGTCTTTCCACCTCTATCCTATCCATCCCATTCATCATCTTATATGTCTCAATAAGATCTCCTCTCATTCTTCTAAACTCTAACGAGTACAAGCCCAGTTTATTCAGTCTCTCCTCATAGCTCAACCCCCTCAACTCCGGTATCAGCCTAGTAAACCTCCTCTGCACTCCCTCCAAGGCCAAAATATCTTTGCGCAGGTGCGGCGCCCAAAAATGCACACAGTACTCCAGTTGCGGCCTCACCAATGCCCTATACAGCTGCAGCAAGACCTCCCTACTTGTATATTCAATCCCCTTCGCTATGAAGGCCAGCATCCCATTCGCCTTCCTGACCACCTGCTGCACCTGCAAGCTGGGTTTTTGCAACTCATGCACAAGGACCCCGAGGTCCCTCTGCACCGTCGCCTGCTGCAGTTTTTCGCCTCGTAAGTAATAGTCCTTCCTACCATTTTTCCTACCAAAGTGGACCACCTCACACTTGCCAACATTAAATTCCATTTGCCATTTCCTGGCCCATTCGCCCAGCCTATCTAGATCCTTCTGCAGACTCTCCACACCCTCCGCACAATTTGCCGTTCCCCCAATCTTGGTGTCATCAGCAAATTTCAACACTCTACACTCGGTTCCCTCCTCCAGATCATCTATATAAATGGTAAAAAGCTGAGGCCCCAGCACCGACCCCTGGGGCACTCCACTAGTCACCATCCGCCAATCCGAATAGCACCCGTTGACCCCCACTCTCTGCCTCCTATTTGACAACCAATCCTCTATCCACGCTAACACCCTACCCCCAACTCCATGTCCCTCAACCTTCTGCAATAACCTCTTGTGAGGCACTTTGTCAAACGCCTTCTGAAAATCTAGAAAGACCACATCCACCGGCTCTCCTCTATCCACCGCCCTAGACACATCCTCATAGAACTCCAGTAAATTTGTCAGACACGACTTCCTTTTAATGAAACCGTGCTGCGTCTGCTCTATCAAGCAATTCCCTTCAAGATGCCTTGCAATTTCCTCCTTAATGACAGATTCTAACATTTTACCTACCACAGACGTTAAACTAACCGGCCTATAATTCCCCGCCTTTTGCCTGGCACCCTTCTTAAACAACGGCGTAACATTAGCCGTTTTCCAATCATCCGGCACTTCCCCGGAATCCAGCGACGTCTGGAAAATAACCACCAAGGCATCCACTATCACCTTCGCCATTTCTTTCAGAACCCTCGTATGCATTCCATCCGGTCCTGGGGACTTGTCCACAATCAGCCCCTCCAGTCTGTCGAGCACCGCCTTTCTAGTAACAGTAATGTCATTAAGACCCTCCAGTCCTACCACCTTTCTATCGCTAACACCCGGCAAATTATTCACGTCTTCCTCCGTGAAGACAGAAACAAAAAAGTTATTCAATACCTTAGCCATATCCCCATCCCCTACCACTAGGTCCCCTTTCTCATCCTCTAAAGGACCAACATTCACCCTAGCCAGCCTCTTCCTTTTTATATATTTATAAAAACTCTTGCTATCCTTTTTTATATTAAGCGCTAGCCCAGCTTCATAGTTTCTCCTACCCTTCCTTATCAACTTCTTTGTCAATCTTTGTTGACATTTAAACCTCTCCCAATCCTCTTCTCGCCCACTACTCTTAGCTACTCTAAATTCCTCCGCTTTTAGTTTAACACTTTCCTTCACCTCCTTTGTTATCCACGGCTTATTACCTCTCCTCCTACTATCCTTTTTGACCATCGGAATAAATTTCCGTTGAGCACCAAGAAAGATCTCCTTAAAGATCCTCCACTGCTCCTCAACAGACCCTCCCTCCAACGCGCTCTCCCAGTCCACATTCGCCAATTCTTCTCTCATCCTACCGTATTTCCCTCTATTCAAACAAAGGACGCGTGTCCGGGAACCCACTTTCTCCTCCTCCATCTGCACCAGAAACTCCACCATACAATGATCACTCTCCCCAAGAGGATCCTTCACCACAAGGTCCCTAATTCTACCCGCTTCATTACATAGCACCAGATCCAAGATAGCTCGCTCCCTCGTCGGCTCCAACACACACTGTTCGAGGAAACTATCCCGGCAGCATTCCAAGAACTCTTCCTCGAGCCTCCCACGTCCAACATGGGTCGACCAATCAATATGCAGATTGAAATCCCCCATAACTACGGCCTTCCCATTCCTGCACGCCGCACTTATTTGCGCGTTAACAGCCCGCCCCATATCCAGATCATTATTCGGGGGCCTATAGACGACACCCACCAGCGTCTTCCTCCCTTTGCTGTTCCTAATCTCCACCCACAACGATTCCACCCTCTGCTCCTTGGCTCCAATATCATCCCTTGCTACCACCGTAATGCTATCCTTAATCAGCAGAGCTACGCCCCCCCCTTTTCCCTCCTGTCTATCCTTCCTAAACACTTGATAGCCCTGTACATTCAGCTCCCAGTCCCTGTCACCCTGCAGCCACGTCTCTGTAATGGCCACCAGATCGTATCCATTTGTGTCGATCTGCGCCATCAGCTCATCCACTTTATTCCGAATGCTTCGTGCATTCAGATAAAGTGCTTTCATCCCAGCCTTCACCTGGACCCTATTTGCCGCAATGCCACCAACTATACTCACGCCCCCTACTCCCTCTATTATTGGGACATCCTCGGCCTCTTCCCTTACATGTACACTCTCCTTAACTTTAGACCTCTTAAGGTCACCTACCCTCACACCCTCCCCCCCCCAATTAGTTTAAAGCCCTGTCTACAGTCCTCTTTACTCGATTCGCCAGCACTCTGGTCCCAGCACGGTTCAGACCAACCCCATCTCCATAAAAACAGCAAGGATCACAACCTCTGCCCAGCACAAAGGTCAATCTAGAGTCATGAAACCCCAGAAAAATTACACTATTGTCTAGAAAAGCAGTTACAACTCCAGTAACATGTCTCATTAAATCCCTACATATTCCTTGAAACAAGAAGGATGTGAAGAATGAATGAGGAAATTACCAGATTTAACCCAGTGAAGTCACATGGGATCCACAGTAAGATGGATACAGAACTGGCTTGATCATAGAAGACAGAGTAATGGTGGAAGGATGTTTTTCTGATTGGAAATCTGTGACCAGTGGTGTTCCACAGGGATCAGTGCTGTGACCACTCTTTGTAATGAATGATTTGGAGGAGCATGTAGGTGGTCTGATTGGTAAATTTGCAGATGACACAAAGGTTGGGGGAGCTGCGGATAGTGAGGAGGATTACCAGAGGATACAAGATAATAGATAGGCTGGAGACTTGGATGGAGAAATGGCAGACGGAATTTGATCCAGACAAATACGAATTGATGCGTTTTGGAAGGTCTAACACAGAAGGTCTAATATAGTAAATGACAGAACCCTTAGAAGCATTAATGTACAAAGAAATCGAGGTGTACTGGTCCATATTTCCCTGAAAGTGGCAAAACAAGCAGATAAGGTAGTCAAAAAGACCTTTTGCATGCTTGCTCACCTGCATCAGTCATACCACAGAGTATAAAATTTGGCAAGTCATGTTTGCAGCTATATAAAACTTTAGTTCGGCTGCATTTGGAATATTGAATACAGTTCTGGTCACCACTCTACCAGTAAGATGTGGAGCCTTTGGAAAGGGGTCAAAAAAGTTTACCAAGATGTTGCCTGGTTTGAAGAGTATTGGCAATGGTGCAAGATTGGACAAACTTGGTTTGTTTTCAGTTGAACATTGGAGGCTAAGGGCCACCTGATAAAAGTTTACAAAATTATGAGAGGCATAGATAATGGGAGTCTTTTTCCCATGGTAGAAATGTCAATTACTAGAAGACATAGATTTAAGGTAAAGGGGAAAGTTTAAAGGAGATGTGAGAGGCATTTTTTTTTACACAGAGAATGTTAAGTGCCTGGAATGCACTGCCAGAGGTGGTAGAAGCAGATTCAACAGCATCATTTAACAGACATCTTAACAGATGCCTCTACATGATCCATATCCTTCTATTCCCTGCCCATGAATAGGCAGGAATAGAAGGATATGGACTGTGTAAAGGCAAATGGTCATTAGTTTAAAAATGCATGATGTGTTGGCCAAGGCTTGGTGGGCTGAAGGGCCTGTTCCTGTGCTGTACTGTTCTTTGTTTCTATTACAATATGAAACAACAGCGACACCTACAGGGGAAATTAATAAAACTGTTACTGTAGCATGATCTATTTTAATATGCATGTGCTGCAATGAGGTTTTACTCTACCACTTTACTTAAAGATCAGATGCGCACACCCTCTGTATAGTTAGTTTCCAATGTTGCTTCAGAAACCCTGCTCTATTGAAGTCTATTTAGCCCAGTAATAGTAGAAGCTTAGCTATCATGCAGACCCAACTTCCATGGTAGATTGTGAATTGTTTGCATTTCACTGCCAGCAGTTTGTGCTGAATACGACAAATGAAATGTATATTCCTGTAAGTTATTGCTCTTTCCAGCAGCAACATTACAATGTTCCTCATACTGAACGTTCATCACAAGTTGTTCTTGTTACTGAAAACATCCTTTAACAGGATTGTGACACAATTACTTTGTGAGAAGACTGATTCTGATCAAATTACTTTTTAATCACAACCACATTGTATATTGACACCAAATTTAAGTTTCATTTATTGCAATCCTTGTACCTTTTATACCAAATTAACGCCAGTCCTTTTTTCATTCTCCTCTCCTTCAGTTCTGGCTATTTTTCTGCTTTTAATTACAGCCTCTCAACCTCTCCTCCTTCACTTCTCTTTCACTTTTCACTATCTTTCTTTCGCCTTCCCTTTCATACCCTATTTTTATCTCTTTTGTTCGTCCCTTCAACTGTTATTGGAAATAAAGCAGAAGCCACTGTATCTGGGACTACAATGAGAAGCAATGCTGGAGAAGCTGATGTATTCTGGGGTCAGAATACAAAGTCTCCTAACAATGGACTTCTGTAAGGGGCACTGGCATATTCACACTGAGGACTTATGAGCCTTGGTTCGTGACTTGCTCCAAAGTTGGAAATGCTCCTTCCCACTGGTAATCCAGCAGGATAATAAGTAAGTAACACAGGGTGAGTTTTAGGAAGAAAAAGCTCTTCTCATCTGTGAGAAACCTGCACAGATGAGAATTGTAGTTACAAGAATTACTTAAGATTATAGCCAGCACATCCAGCTTTCTCAGCAAGAGGGGATTGGGCTGGTAAGCATACAATAAAGTCCCACCATCAGCAAATTTGCTTATCTGTGCAAAACATTACGTGCACCATCTGACCAATTGCAGGTCTAAGATTCACTTATCTGCAGTTTTCAGAAAAAGAGACTAAAAGAAAAGAAGAACATGTCATAAAATAGAAAAATCTTAATGAATATAAAACAAATGCGAAACAGAAGATGTCCATGATGCATTTCCTGGACTAGAAGGTGTGCACTGCACATATGTTGTCTGTCATGTTATTTACTGCAGTGTTTGCATATGGTGTTCATTGTTGTTATAATATAATTTGTGTCTATTGTACCACAATCTTTAAATCACTATTATTGAACAATAAGTGAATCTGAACTAAACAGTAATTGGTTTAAAAGAGTGATAACACTTGCTGAAAATGTTAGATAGGCTGAAAAGCAGCACTAGTGCTATGGCTTTGATCAGGGAACACAGTGTTAATGAATACACAATTAGGTGCATTAGACAGTCTGAAGATAAAATAAGGACCAGTGTTAGTGTTTCTGGTTGTCGTGCTGCTAAATGAACTGTAATTAGAAGAGATCCATACTTTGGAAGAAATGGAGAAAGTCTACAATGTGTGGGTGGAGCATCAGCATCAAAAACAAACAATGATTTGAAATACAAAATACTACAAAATTATTCATGTATCCAAAATAAAGTTTATAAAATTCTCTTAAAATTACTTACCGTGTTCACTTTGTTGTTTTTGTGTTTGGCATTGATATTCTTAATATCAGTCACAATATGCAAGTAGAGAGTCTTTCGCAGGAGTTTGTCATTGCACCTCAGAAGTTCAAAGAATAATTCCAGCAAACTTGTAGGATTCAGGAGATTCTTATTTCTCAACAAAATTAATGCTTTACAAAATGTCTAAACAAGATTTGAACAAAAAAAATTATACGCTGAGACAAAGACCAGAGCACAACATTAAATAAGTGACTAAGGAACTTGATGCATTTGATCCCTTTTCATCAGTGCTTTCTACAGCACCAGCCAAGAAAGCAAAAAGATGCCCTGCTTCCAAGGTTGTTCTGGTTGGTAACCAGCAGCTAAGTGTGCCAGGGTGGTTAACTACTCTCTGAGAAAACAACAGGAAACTGCTGTACTTCAATCCAGTCACAGAAAACTACTTGGGGGTGCTATTCAACTTCAGCAGTAGTGTGGCAGTTAAAACAGGTTATCAATTCAGCACTCCTTGCTTCACAATACTCCTGAAGTTGAATTTCTCTCCCATTATGTGGAGAATTGTGGCCATAAATTCCACACCCCATCTCTGGTCATTCTGCAGCTACAGTACATCAGACTATTAATGCATTATGTCAACAAATAATAAGTTGTAAGACAGGCTATCTGATCCTAAAACTAGAAAAATGAATTCAACAGTTCAGCTTTTACTATATAATCAAACTTAGAATTTAAAGTATAATCAAGGATTTGCAATATTTGCTATGGATGTACAATCAATGTTTTAAAATTAAAATTGTCCCTTGGTAAAATTCTTGAAAAAGATATTTTAAATTTAAATAATAATTAAGTATTGAATTATTATCCTATCAGGTCAACACCAAAAGGCATATGTGTTTCCAAACTATCTAAGGTTTTAAACATAAACTCATAGTGGAACAACTAAAATCCTGAATATCTCAATATCCTTAACTGAGTAATATATATTACTTTCTTATCCTCTATGTGACACATCTCCTGCAATAACACATGTTGCCCTCTCAACAATGGTTACAAAACATCATCTAAAGGGGAATTTACTTTGATGTCACAAAGAAGGGATCAATTATTCAACAGTGAAAAAGGAAAAAAACAGGATAAATAATTTATATCAAAATACTTTACCATTCGCAGGTCTGGATCCAGAACTGTGTGATGAGAGAAAATGAGGTCTTTCAACTCCTGGGCAAAGTTAGCTAACTGTGTTGGATAGCAGTGAGCAACCTGTGAAAAAAAAGAGGAAAACATTCAATCACTTTTACAATTAAACACGATGGCAGGAGGGCTGTTATAATAGCCTTAATACACCTTGGTTAGGGTTTAAAATTCCCACTTCAAATTTCCATCCACAAATTCTTGTTGGAAATACAGATAGGAAGATTTGGGATAAGGACTGGATTTCCTGTATTATTGCCCTGGCCTAACAGTTGTCAATACTCGTGATCAAGGCTCCTACATGAATGGTAGGCAATTGGACAAGGCATTGGCATCCATTGAATGTCCCACGCAAGGAGTCAATGCCTGCAGAGAGTAGCAACAACAATCAGAACACAAATAACTCCTTCAAATCATTCTCAGTGATTAATATGATCTTCAGGAAAAGAAACATTGCCACTAATGACAAATGCATATAAAGTTTAATTCAAATCGTTAAAGTTAGAGGTATTGTAATGAAACAGTAAACTTTTATCCTTGTACTACACCGTACAGGCATTCTAATCAACCTTCACAAGAGAGAATATGCTCACATTGTTCTTAGCCCCAGATAAATTGCACTGTTGAGAACGCCCTGTTAACAATGCAGATAGACTTACTTGTGCCAGAAACATCACTAGTTCAGAAAGTTCTTTACTTGGCTTGTCTGGTTGTAGCTTGAAAATCCGCACAGTAGACTGATAGTGATGAAACTGCTGTGTGAACTGTTGGGAGATAAAAAATGTTTTATATAGACAATGGAAATTGTTAATAAGCAAGTTTGAAATTACATTCAGTACATGAGGAAGCTTTATAAATAACTGCTATGTCCTTCCATTGATAGTACTATGATAGCTAGTTTCAATGTTAAAAGTATCACTTTGTAACATACACTGTTATTTTATAATTAGTATATGGCCATGTGATCACAGTCTAGCCATCAGTTTCCCATCAATCACTCAAATGATTTTCAAACGTCCAAGGGTTTATATGAAATCAATTCCTAATTACACATTTCACAATTATATGATTCAATTTATCAACTACATTGTCTGCAATCATTATCAAATGCCAATCCACATTGCTGTGCATAACCAGACCTTTGTGAATCAGAGGGTAGGGTTAGGATTGACTGTGTTTTGCCCACTTTATTTGTTCATGGGATATGGGTGGCATTGACAAGGCCACCATTTGTTGACCAGCCCTAACTGCCTTTGAATTAAATGGCTTACCCACACCATTTCAGAGGGCAGTTAAGAGTCACCCAAATTGCCATGGAGTCACATATAGACTAGATCAGGTAAGGGTGGCAGTGAACCATAGAACCAGATAGATGGATTTTTATGATAATTGGCAATGGTTTCATGATCACCATTACACATGCACCAGGGCATTCTCTCTTCCACCGTCTTCCGTCAGGAAAAAATACAAAAATCTTACGACAGGCTAAGATCAAGTCTAGTATCAACATGCTGTGCTTGGTTGAAGTCATAGGTTACATTTCAGCTTCATTTGAAGCAATTTTTAAAAGCAGCATCTAGGCCTTTTGTCCAAGATGCAAATGAGATCAAGCCTTGGAGGAGGAGCTATGCCTACTCCAATCAGCTTAGATCATGTAGATCAAGCCCAAAATAGGAGGTGAGAGCCCTGACTTGTCAGCTTGGATCAGGAATGTCTCAACTTGTTGAGACTCTAAATTGGACTTGATTTGATTGAATTGGAACAAAAACAAAAAAAAACAGTTGCCATCAGATTTTTGAATGGACCCAACTCGCATTAACTCGAGCTTTCTCTACATCCTAGCAATGACTGTAACATTAATTCTGCACTCTATGTATGCTATGCTTTTTCTGTATAGTTGACAAGAAACAATACTTTTCACTGTATACTAATACATGTGACAATAATAAATCAAATCAATTCAGAAAACTAGCATTTCTGCTCCAGATTAATACTTGAATTCAAATGCCGCCAGGACATTAGCCTGGGCTTCTGCATTACTGGTCCAGTAACATTACCACTGCCCCACCGTGGGTCCAAAATGATCTCTCCCATAGCAAACAATGAAAATTAATTATTCACTGCTACTGAAACTGTCTTCCACAATAATTTGTTCAGGGAAGGAAAAAGTATGGAAAATTTCTCTTTTAATGTAGCTTCATTAAAATTTTTATTTAAATCCCTAAAAGCAGTCTTGGATTTGATATTTTTGTTCAAAGCTGTGACTTTGAACTGCATTTGGATTTTGCAATATAGCCACAACAACCTGCTTTTAATTTAATAAACCTTTTCAAGGCACTTCACAACAATGTCAAACAGAATTTGACTCCAACCTCCATTAAAGAGATATTGGGGAAATCGATCAAAAATTTGGGCAAAGAGACAAGTTTTAAGGAACATTTTAAAGCAGTAGAGAAATTCAAAGAGGGAATTCGAAGCGGACCATAGAGGCTAAAGGCACAGTCACTAATGCTAAGAGATCGGGCATGCCTCAAAAGACAGAATTGGAAGGACAGATATTTTGGAAGATTGTGGGGCTAAAGGAAGTTACAGGGAAATAGAGTGGATGAGGCCACGGAAAGATTTGAAAACAAGTATAAGCATTTTAAATTCAGGGTTTTTCCAGACTGGAAATCAATATAGGTCAGTGAGCACAAGGGTGATAGGGAATGGGACTTTGTGCAAGTCAGGATCCAATTTTTCAGTGTTAGTCAGCTATACTGACAGAATATTGTTTGTGAACATTGAGCAATTTATAATCAGAAATTGTGCAAAATAATTTGAAAGGCAAGAGGACAAACGTCAAAATCTAATCTCAGGTAAAATTGATATAAAATTAAGCTATTTATTGTTGCTTTTGTCTTGTGTTCTAGAAAGTATTACAGTGTGGGGGAAGCCAGGAAAATATTAAATATGTTTTTTTCTTTAATGGTACTCCAATTCCCAAAAAAGTTGAATTTTGATGCGAAAGAATTAGCTCCAGCCATGTTCCAGGTAGTTACAAATAAAAAATCACAGCTAATCACCTATGCCTGTGAGACTAATTCTAATTTCTTTAGGTTCCCTCAATAATTTGCCCAGTTAAAAAAGGTGATGGTATGGATTCTTTTGGAATGTTCCATGGCTGAGCGAGTGGGCGAGAATCTGGCAGATGGAGTATAATGTTAGCAAGTGTGGGGTTATCCACTTTGGCAGAAATAATAGTAAGAGGGATTATTATTTAAAAGGCGAAAAGCTGCAGCATGCTACGGTGCAGAGGGACCTGGGGGTCCTTGTGCACAAGTCACAAAAACCCAGTCTGCAGGTGCAGCAGGTGACCAAGAAGGTGAATGGAATGCTGGCCTTTATAGCGAGGGGGATGGAATATACAAGTAGGGAGGTCTTGCTGCAACTGTACAGGGTACTGGTGAGGCCGCAGCTGGAGTACCGTGCGCAGTTTTGGTCGCCGCACTTGCGCAAGGATATATTGGCCTTGGAGGGAGTGCAGAGGAGGTTCACCGGAGATGAAGGGGTTGGCCTGTGAAGAGAGACTAAATAGACTGGGTCTGTACTCCTTGGAGTTTAGAAGGATGAGGGGGGATCTTATAGAGACGTATAAGGTAATGAAGGGGATGGATAGGGTAGAGGTAGAGAGATTCTTCCCGCTTAGAAAGGATAGCAAGACTAGAGGGCACAGCCTCAAGATAGGGGCGGGGGCGGGGTGGAGTTTAGATCGGAGTTGAGGAGGAACTTCTTCACTCAACGGGTGGCGAATCTCTGGAATTCTCTGCCCGTTGAAGTGGTGGAGGCTACCTCGCTAAATATATTTAAGTCACGGGTAGATAGGTTTCTGATAGGGGAATTAAGGGTTATGGGGAGAAAGTGGGAAAGTGGAACTGATCCACTTCAGATCAGCCATGATCTTATTGAATGGCGGGGCAGGCTCAAAGGGCTAGATGGCCTACTCCTGCTCCTATTTCTTATGTTCTTATGTTCAAAAAGCAGTCGGATATGTATTTGAAGAGAACTAATTCGCAGGATTATGGAGCTAAATTGGACAGCATTTTCCAAAAGCACAGCAAGCTGAATCACTCCTTATGTGCTGTAAGGAGCAGAAGAGACAGAGATACAAACACACAAAGAAAAACACAAATGAAAGCAATGTAAGAAGACATTTTCTTATCAGATTCAATTTAAAACAAGCTGAACTTCAAAAGGGAGCTGCAAGGCTATGAAACATGGATAGAAGGATAGGAGGAAAACTGAATGGGGGTAAGTAGGTCTGATGGCTCGCTCCTCACATTTGATCAGCGCACAGATTAATTAAGAATATAGTTTGCATGTATAGTAAAAATATTAGCAATAACTTCTATCAGTTACAAACAACACAAAACAACCATGATAATGTATAACCCATAATGAATATCAGAGCTGTCCCAATCAAACCAAACTCTTGGCATAGACAAAACCCTTTAAACAGGTTCAACACAGCATACACTAATGCTCACATGACATTGGAATTGAATTCTTTGGATGAAGTCTGCAGTTCTCTGGATAGACTCAATAGTTTGAAGTCAGAACAGCTTCCCAAAACACAGAGACTCTAAGCAAGCCACCAACAGCCGCTTTCCCCCTTCAGAAAGGCAAGACCTTACTTTCAAAGAACAAAGAACAACACAGCACGGGAAACAGGCCCTTCTGCCCAACGAGCCCGTGCCGCCATCTTAACAATGTATTATGACCCATGTCTATGCTTATGGTACCCCCATTGGAAACCAGATTCAGGGGAGAACAATTTGTTACACCAATCAGCCTAAGAGCACATCTTTGGGGTGTGGGAGGAAACCGGAGCACCCGGAGGAAACCCACGCAACCACAGGGAGAACACGCAAACTTCCACAGACACTGGCCCAAATCCATGTATCTGCACAGCTAGCAGTGATTGTCACTGAGCTGTTGTGGTGCCCACCTGCTGGTCCAGTTTTAAGCATACACAAACAACACGAAGTACTAGGCCACTCTCGAAACATCCAAGAGCAGCCCACGCACGACCCACTGTGTGCATGCCCCTCGTTAGACAACAAGGTGGACCGATGCACCTGCGGAGTAAAAGAGACAAAACATCAACACATGTAGCATTAGATTTCCAGGAATGTCCCGAGGCTCTGATCCTTATTTAAAACCGTCTCCTAAAACCCTCCATCCCTGTTTCGCTCATGTGCCTATCTAAGTAAACCTTAAACAAGTCCAGCGTGCCTGCCTCCACCACCTTACTTGGTAGTGCATTCCATACCCCCATGACCCTCTGTGTGAAAAACCTCCCTCTAGCATCCAAATTATACCTCTACCCCCTCACCCTAAGCTCGTGGCCCCTCGTGAAATTTGTCTCCAATCAGTTGATTTACAGAATTTCCAAACTCAGGGAGAGAGAGAGAAACTACTTTTCAGCTTGCTGTCCCTTCTAAAACCAAAAGCTCAAAAGCTGCAGCTCAGAATGGAAAATGAAAGAACTCCTGCCACCTAATCTGCCAACTAACAGCACAGTGGCACAGAGGTTAGCATTGCTGTCTCACAGCGTCAGGGACCTGGGTTCAATTCCAGGCTTGGAGGGAGTACAGAGGAGGTTTACTAGGCTGATGCCGGAGTTGAGGGGGTTGAGCTATGAGGAGAGGCTGAATAAACTAGGCTTGTACTCATTAGAGTTTAGAAGAATGAGGGGAGATCTCATTGAGACGTATAAGATGATGAATGGGATGGATAGGATAGAGGTGGAAAGATTCTTCCCGCTCAGAAAGGACAGTAGGACTAGGGGGCACAGCCTCAAGATAAAGGGGGGCAGTTTAGAACGGAGTTGAGGAAGAACTTCTTCACTCAAAGGGTGGTGAATCTCTGGAATTCTCTGCCCATTGAAGTGGTGGAGGCTACCTCGCTAAATATTTTTAAGACGCGGGTTGATGGGTTTCTGATAAGAGAGGGGATTAAGGGTTATGGGGAGAGGGCGGGAATGTGGAACTGAGCCACGACAGATCAGCCACGATCTTATTGAATGGCGGGGCAGGCTCGAAGGGCCGGATGGCCTATTCCTGCTCCTATTTCTTATGTTCTTATGTTCTTGAGTCACTGTCTGTGCGGAGTATGCACATTCTCCCTGTGTCTGAGCGGGTCTCCTCTGGGTGCTCCGGTTTTCACCCACAATCTGAAAGACGAGCTGGTTAGTTGCATTGGCCCGAACAGGCAGATTGTGGCGACTAGGGGAATTTCACAGCAACTTCAACGCAATGTTAATGTAAGCCTACTTGTGACTAATAAATAAACTTCTATAAACTCTTTTTCCTCCTAGCAATGCAGAGTCATAAAAGAACCCACCATAAAAATGAACAAACCTCCAATTAAGTAGCAATAATAGGACATATCCAGACAAACAGGCACCTTAATGAAAAACAACTGAAGCAAAAAGGCCGGCTTACAACTGCAGAAAATATGATTTTGAAACAAACATCTCTTAAAGATATACTAACATCACAGTGAGACTCCTACTTACTGACTACAGCTCAGCCTTCAACACTGTCATTTTTACAAAACTCATCTCCAAACTCTCCAAGTGGTCTACGGCTTGGCTCCTCTCTCTGTGACTGGGTCCCAGACTTCCTAACCCACAGGCTGCATTCAGTAAGGATAGGCAACGGCATCTCTTCCACAATTATTCTCAACACCAGTGCCCTGTAAGACTGTGTCCTCAGCCCCTTACTATATTCCTTGTACACTGATCATTATGTGGCCAAATTCTGCTCCAATTCCATTTTCAAGTTTGCTGATGACATCACTGTAGTGGGTCGGATCTCAAACAACGATGAGACAGAGTACAGGAAAGAGATAATCTGGTGAAATGTTACAACGACAATAATCTTTCTCCTAATGTCAGTAAAATGAAGGAGGTAGTCAATCGACTTCAGGAAGTGTTGTAGACATGCCCCTGTCTACATCGATGGGGATGAAGTGGAAAAGGTTGAGAGGTTCAAGTTGCTAGGTGTCCAGATCATCAACAACTCATCCTAGTCCCGCCATGTCAACAAGAACGCCTCTACTTTCTCAGGAAGCCAAGGAAATTTGGCATTCTGCTACAACTCTCACCAATCTTTACAGATGCAGCATAGAAAACATCCTTTCAGGATGTAGCTTGGTATAGCTCTTGCTATGATCAAGGCCTCAAGAAACTACAAAGCGTTATGAACATAGCCCAGTCCATCACGCAAACCAGGCTCCCATCCGTTGACTCCTCTACACTTCCGCTGCCATGGAAAAGCAGCCAGTATGTATAACAACCCCACACACCCCGAACATTCTCTTTTCCACCTTCTTCCGTCAGAAAAAAGATACAAAAGTCTGAGGCCATGATCAGAGCAGCTTCTCCTATGTTGCCATCAGACTTTCAAACGTATTCACCTTATATTAAGTTGATCTTTCTCTACACTTTAGCTATGATTGTAATACCACGTTCTGCACTGACTCCTTGCCTTCTCCCCTACATAGTCTATGAACAGCATACTTTGTCTGTGACATGTGCAAGGAACAATGCTCCTGATAAATCAAATCAAATGTAGTATCAAGGCACATCAGGGACTGAGGGGGATAAGAGTTCATGACATCCAAAACATCAGAGAATTCTGTACCATCACAACGCAAGCTGTCCAGTACTGCCTTTCCTTTGGATTTCATTCCACAGGAAAAAAAAGTACAAATGCAAGTCTGTCATTTATGAAATAAAGTGGTTAATTTGCAAATGTCAGTACAATGATTATATGATACATTTTGTGGTGACGGTTGAGGAATAAATATTAGCCAAGACATTGCGGAAAACTTCCCTACTCTTCCTGAAAAAGAGCCTGGGATATTTTACATCCACCTGAACGGGGAGACGGGGGGGTTTAACATTTCATCCTGAGGATCAAACCTCCGACTGGAATACAATCCAAAGGAAAGGCAACGCTGGGTAGTTTGTGTCATGGTGGTACAGAAATCCCTAATATTTTAGATATCATGAATCTCAATACCGCACTGGAGGGTCAGCCTCGATTTCCATGCTCAGCTGCAACCAGAATCCAGAATGGCATAGTGGTCAGCAATTATACCTCACAGCGCCAGGGAGCCAGCCTCAGGTCACAGTGTGCGGAGTTTGCACATTCTCCTTGTGTTTGCATGGGTTTCCACAGTCCAAAGATGTGTGGTTGAGGTTGATTGGCAATGTTAAATTGAACCTAGTATCAGGGAAATACAGCCTGTGTGGGATTGTGGTCAGTGTAGACTCGATGGGCCCAATGGTCTCCTTCTGCACTATTGGGATTCTATAAACCTTGTAATTTAGAGCTGGGAGTGCTACCAATAAACTGAGTCACAGCTGACACTGATTGAAGTGTGTTTGAAATGGAAATCACTTTTTGATTTGATTTATTATTACATGTATTGAGATATAGTGAAAAGTATTGTTTCGTGCATGCTATACAGACAAAACATACCATTCATAGAGTACATAGGGGAGAAGGAAAGAAGAGGGTGCAGAATGTAGTGTCACACAGCTGGAGTGTGCAGAATGTAGTGTCACACAGCTGGAGTGTGGAGTAAGATCAGCTTAATATATGGTAAGAGACTGAAGCAGAAGATTTAGAGTACAGTTTTAAATGAGAGTAAAAAATTGAATTAGAGGTATGCTGGAGATAGCTCATAAGAATAAAATCTACTCATAACAGGTTTATTTTGGTTGGCATTGATAAAATTATCACAGGGTTACAATGAGCTACCATAGTCATTGTGTGGATGGGGGAATGATACATAGAACCCCACATTGCAGAAAGAGACCATTCAGCTCATTTCATCTGCACTGACTCTTTGACCCTATTCCCTCACCCCATGTATTTTACCCCCACTAATCCTCTTAATCTTACATATTTATCTTGGGACACTGAGGGGCATGGCCAAGCTACTTAACCTGCACATCTCTGGACTGTGAGAGGAAACCTAGTAAGAAGTCTCACAGCACCAGGTTAAAGTCCAACAGGCTTATTTGGTAGCAAAAGCCACTAACTTTCAGAGTGCTTGCTTCATCCAGTGAAGGACGAAGGACCAGCCAGCCGGCATCTCCTCAGAGGAAACCTGTACAGAAAACGTGCAGGGTCCACACACAGACAGTGACTTAATGCTGGAAGGGAACCCGGCTTCCTGGCACTATCACCATACCGGTACATGTAACATTGAACCGACGTTATGGGGCCTTGGACTCACTCACCTCCTCTGTGTAAGACTGCGGGTCCCGCTTAATGAGGTTTTGCAGCTGCGGCAGGTTACTAGGCAACCTGTTGTTGTTCCTCGCGGACATGGCTCGAGCTGCCGGGATCCGGACCTCCGGACCACGTGGCCTCACCGTAACCGCCGCTGCTCACAACCTCACGTCCCAACCGCCAACTCCTACCGTGCCCGCCCGGGGTCAAAACTCACAGCGACAAAGCACAACCAATTCAAAATCCCCAGCTAAAGAACAACTGCAAGTGCTGAGATTTCGTTCCTCAGTTGCTGTCGTTACATCTAAACCTTTAAAAACACGATAATCTTTCGAAGTTGATTAACTATCGTCAACGGATTATCTCGGGGATTTGCTTTTAGTTCGAACGTTATTGTGGTTTTTATTTTGATTAGAATTTAGCTGGGACTTTTTAAAATTTTGGATGGGTGGATTGCACAACAGAAAATAAGACCTGTGGAGGATAAGAGAACATAGTAAGAAGTCTCACAACACCAGGTTAAAGTCCAACAGGTTTATTTGGTAGCAAAAGCCACTAGCTTTTGGAGCACTGCTCCTTCATCAGGTAAGTGGGAATCCCCCCTTCCAACCGTTATTTTGTAAATTGGGTTTGTGTCTTTATTTGCCCTGTTTGTGAACAGAACTTCCAATTACCTGATGAAGGAGCAGTGCTCCGAAAACTAGTGGCTTTTGCTACCAAATAAACCTGTTGGACTTTAACCTGGAGTTGTGGAATTCTTACTGTGTTTACCCCAGTCCAATGCTGACATCTCCGCATCATTGATAAGACAATGTCAGCAGCATAGACGATGGTGTTCAGCTAGTGGAAACTGTGGCTCATCCAAGATTGGATTGTGGACAAGAAGTGTGATGACATGGAGGGGGGATGGAAGGCTGGAGAAAGGTGGTAGAGATGGATATCATCAGTGTATGGTCACCAGTGTATATGCAGAAGCTGATCCATGTTGATTGGTGATGTGGCCTGGGGACAGCATGTCCACGATGAAACCAAGAGGACCTAGGGTAGACCTGGGGGACTCCAGTGGTAACGATGCAGGGTTGGGAAGAAAATCCATTGCTGGAGATGCTGTAGCTCCAATCAAATAGGTGAGAGTTGGATCAAACAAGGATAGTCCCACTGTATAGGACAAGAGACATTGGAGGAATATTGTTATGGTCAATTGTCTCCAAAGTTAGAGAGAGGATGAGGAGAACAATGAGATTAATGCAATATGGTCACTGTCACAGAGGGTCATCTGTTACTTTGGGCTGGGCTCTTTCAGTACTGTGGCAGATAGAAACTTCCTTGGATTGATTCAAGCATTTAGCCATGGAAAAATTGGACATTGATTTGGGGGGCAACAGCATGTTAGATCTTTGCAGATGAAAGGAAGATTGGGATTGAATCAGTCGGCTGCAAGGATAGAGAGCTTACATTTTTTGAGAGGGTGATGATGAAAATGTGTAAAAAGAGAATAATACCCGAAGAAGGGGGGAACCATTCACATTGTCATTTAGAATGGGATCAGGAAGGGAAATTGGGTGTTCAGTAGAAATTAGGTCAAGGGAACAGGAGGTAGATCTCAAAGATAAGAGTGAGCATGAGGGGAAGATTGAGTTGGCAACATAAAGGGAATGATGTTATAATTCAGAGAAACTGGTTGAGAGACCAGTAACTGATACAATTGCACAGAAGCGCCGAGTAAGAATGAATCATGGGATTTGTGGGATCTGACAATACTGAGAGATGAATCCAGGATATGTAAAAGCTCAGAGCAGGGAATAAATTATAGGCTCTGGATATTGTAGGTGGCATATTTGCAATATGCCACCTACAATATACAGCACAATTAGGTAGGTTCATAGTACAAGATCTTGGAAACCTATCTAATTGTGCTGTCATATCTCAGAACATTCACTTTTATTGCAAATATGCCACCTACAAGATCTTGTACTATGAAGGATGGGCAAACCAGGAGTCCACCAGTACTGGAAGGATGATCAATCATCTGGCAACAAGGAAAGATGGGTAGAGAATACCTACGCTCCCCAATCTCAGATACTCACTTGCCACTGCATCCCCTGCTGCTTCCATTCCCAACTTCCTTGTTTATTATATATATATATTTATTATATATTTCACCTTCCCTCAACCTTCCCACACTTACACAAAACCTGTCTCTCTCTTTCCCTTATCTGCAATTTCTCTCTCTTCAAAAAATGCATCTCTTTTATTTCATTTCAGTTTTCATTTATATTTTGATTCAGAATCGATCCTTGAATTCGCCTGTGTTTGTCTTACAGGAATATACCCTGTCTCTAATTTGTGCAGTATTTAAAGATCCCTTACTCCTAATCAGTTGCCGTGTTTGTTGACTTTCTTACCTAGTTAATTTGGGTGATACCTCTTTTTATCTCACTGAATTTTGCCATTTTCTAGTCTCACATCCCTATGTTTAACTCTTCACAACCATTTCCTATTTTTGCTAACTGATGCTGCAATCATTATTTGTTAATTGTGCTCTTACTCTCAAATTAGTTATTATTTACTAGTTATTTTATTTCTAGAACTTAATCTTTAAACCCTGAAAATAAAAGGATATCAATAGTCAACAGAATAGAAAGCATCTGGAAAAACAGAAGTCAATGTTTCTCGTCATGGACTGTTCCTCAGGAATGGAAGATATTACAAATAGACCACATTTAAAAAGGAACAGAACAAGGGAATAGAAGAAAAAAGTACTTTCAGCAGGAAACGAAATCTGCAAAGTGCTTAGGTGGAACACAAGATATTAGCAGGAAACTGAAGGAGGCATAATGAGAGACATCAAAAATAGCCATGATATATAGAAATTGTGAATTACTAAATTGAATTTAGTAGAACATGAAACATTCAAACTAACAAAGCACAGTAAGATTCAGTACTATGGTGGGAGAATAAAACAAACACATATATACCAAGACTGCAGATCCTCATTTTGTAACTGATGTAGAGGTCCCAGCATCTCCAGCAATGGATTTTCTTCCCAACCCTGCATCGTTACCTCCGGAGTCCCCCACGTCTACCCTAGGTTCTCTTGGTTTCATCGTGGGCATGCTGTCCCTTGGCCACATCACCAGTTAACATGGATCAGCTTCTACATATACACTAATGACTATACACTAATGACACCCATTTCTACCACCTCTCTCGCGCCCTCCATTTCCCCTCCCCAGAAATGCCTAGGCATCAATCCCACACTTCCAGTATCTACTGGAGATAAAATGGGAGTTGTAGTTAAGTGTAAAGTTATTAAAGTCAGTGTTCACACTAGAAGAAATTGTTCAACTAGAAACACACTAATTCAGGAAGTATTGATAAAATGGCTCCTTAAGGATGGCCTCAAATTGGGATCTTACATTTTTGTCACACTACCTGTAACTCCCATGTAACGCCCATGACTTGCCTGGGCTTGGAGACAATAAACACCTCTTTAACCTATGTTTAATCCTCTCTCCACTCACATTGTCTGTACCTTTAAGAGTTGATTACTTGTAAAGACTGGCATTCCAACCATTATCTTGTAAATTGAGTTTGTGTCTTTATATGCCTTATTTGTGAACACAAGTTCTCACTCACCTGAAGAAGGAGCTTGATGTTCTGAAAGCTAGTACTGCCAAATAAATTTGTTGGACTTTAACTTGGTGCTGTGAGACTTCTTCTTGTGCTTACCCCAGTCCAACGCTGGCATCTCCACATCATGACTTTCAGAACATCTACGGACAGTAAAGTGTGATTTAATTATTGCATAGGGTATTACATGTAACTTGAATATCAATATACCTAACCACGCGTAATCTGTATTCTGGTAGACGTGTGCCTTTTCTGGCTGTTGACAAACTGCAGCCTGTGCCTTTTTAATGTTTTTTTTGCTGCTGGCGTTTGCGGAAATGCCAGAGTTGTCCATAACGTGAGGTGGAAGGGCTGGGCTTGAGTAGTTACCCGGAAAAAACGCTGTTTGTGGGGAGCACAGGTTCCGAAAAGATTTATTTTTCATAAAGTGAGTATACCCTGTTCAATTGTATCGTGTAAAAGCATTTGGAGAATTTTACTCCTCGTTGTATTGGAAGGATTGTTGCATTTTTAGTTTGTGCAGTTCGTAACTGAGTTTAGAGTAACAACTTGGTCGCGGATTCTCGTTATTTCTTGCCAGTGTGGATGAAAATCCAGCTCAAATTGTTTCACCATAAAACATGTACATTCTGAAATCAAAGCAAATCAAAAAAATCCTGGAAAGTTAGGCAGTTTCTGTGGAGATCCGAAACATCAAATTGTCAATCTATTCTAGCTGCTGACTTGCATTTACCCGCATACAACAGTTCCAAAATACTTGATCGATTTGAAATGTTTTAAAACATCCCGCATGTGAATAAGTTCTTGTGGATAATCTTCGTTTACTGAACAGAGGTTAAACCTGATGCTCAGCATGACGTTCTCCAGCTACTAAATGCGAGGTACTGTATTCAAACTAATAGTCTTTGATTTTTCTTGTTCATAAACACATATATTGTTACAAATTCTAATAGTCGATAAACCAGGACTGTTTTAGCATACTACTCAAAATGCTCAAGGTTTAAATGATTTGACAGCCTGTGACTCTTACTACTAAAATTTCTCCCCATGTTCCCAGTTCAATAAGCCTAATTGAAAGAGTTAGGAACAAATATAAAATAACAAAATAGACTTAGAATGCGATTATATTGTGAGTTTAGTTTTGTTTCAAAGCAGCTTCAACTTCTTACCAATGTAAAAATGTAAGTGTTAAGGCACAAACTAACTCCAAACTCTGGTATCGGGTTAGGTCCTGACCCAGGGAATATTAAGCTCATATTAATGTTTTATTTTGTAGTTGAACCCTTAAAGACATTTTTGTCCCAGTTGTCTCAGTGACTGCTCATTTTGTCCCAGATTACAATTTCCAAAAGCTTTCCTATCACTCAGGTTAAAGTAACTGGCCTGTAGTTGCTGGTAGATCCTTACACTCTTTTGCAATTCTCAAGTTCTTTGGCACTAATCCTATATCAGAAGAAGGTTTGATGATTATAGCCAAAGCCTTAACAATTTTCTCCCTTACTTCACTCAGTATTCCCACATGAATCTCATTCTGTACTAGTGATTTATCAAGTTACGTTTAACCACCCTTTCCAATACCTCCTATTTATTCATTATGCAGTGTATCAACTATCGCTATGGCCAGGATTTTCTTTAGAGCAGCAAAGGTTGAAGGGGACCGGATAGAGGTTTATAAAATTATGAGGGCATCAAATAGGGTGGATAGAAAGACACTTTTTCCATTTGTAGGGGAGTCAAGAACCAGGGGCATAGGTTTAAGATAAGCAGTAGAAAGCTAAGAAGGGAATTGAGGAGAAACCTTTTTCATTCAGAGGGTGCTGGAAGTCTGGAGTTCAGTGCCTGAAAGGGTGGTTGAGTCAGAAACTCTCACAACATTTCAGAAGTATTTAGATATTCACTTGTGCTGCCATAACCTCCAGAGCTATGGGCCAAGAACTGAAATGGATTAATGTAGTCAGATCTTTATTTACCAGTGTAAACATGATGGGCTAAATGGCCTCCTTCTGTGCTATAAATGTCTATGAATCTAGTTATTTAATATCTCAACCACACCCTCTGCCTCCATAAGTAAATCCCCTTTGTGGTCTTGCTACCTCTTTAATATTTGTCTTTCTAAGAATTTTGGATTCAATTTTATGTTTGCAGTCAGTCTTTTCTCATGCTCTCGATTTGCTTTGTTTTTTCCTTTTTCACTTTCCCTCTGAACTTCCAACATTCAGACTGATTTTTCAGCTGTAAATTAACTTGGGGCAGAATCTTCCTTCAAAAATTCCAAGTGTCTCAAAAGTCTGAAATTTTTATTTTTGACAAGCTACCCTGTGTAATGTTTCCACACTCTTGTCAGTTTTTTGGGCAGCTGGGAGTTTTATGTCAGTGAGGAGAGTGGAGCCTAAGCTCACCAGGGAAGCCAGCTGCAGGCTGGTAGGCACGGAGCCCTGTTCTCCCATATACTGTGTATACAGTGGGGGGGGGAAAATTCTTCCATCTTGCCTGTCTCGGGAATCGAAATGGATGGGGAGCGGGCCATGCAAAGGTCCATTAACCTCAGGTTGGACTCTGGTTTTGGGGCAATGGCAGCTGGAGAATCCCATCCAGTATATGAGAGACCTGTCAACCACCTCCAATGGGCATCGCCACCCCGCATGGATCCCCTTCTGATGGCCACCTCCCACCCCCAGACTATTGCATGCATCTTGGCCTCACTAATCTCATTTAAATGAGCCTATAAATATTTAAATCAACCTCCCACCCATTATATTATCAAGAATGGCCTGACGTTCGGCGTGATTCGTACTTTTGTCTTCCTGTTTAGATTTCCCACCTCGCTACGCTAATGGACCAGTGGAGTAGAGTATTGGAGTGGGGTAGAGAGATTGCGCCCCTGATGTCTGTCATATGCACCATTTTGCTGCTTCACCTTACTCTCCATCTCTTTCATCACCTTGATTTGGTTGTCCTATCTTTTCCCTTCATGGGAATGTACCTCGGCTATACCAAAACCTTTTTTCTTCAAAGGTAGCTCATTGTTCCTTTACCGGTTTTTCAGTCGCTTTTCATTTCTGTTTACCTGGGCCAGAACCATCGAACATTACAGCACAGGAACAGGCCTTTTGGCCCTTCTTGGCTGTGCCAAACCATCTTTCTGCCTAGTCCCACTGACCAGCACCTGGACCATATCCCTTCACATCCCTCTCATCTATGTACCTGTCCAAATTTTTCTTAAATGTTAAAAGTGAGCCCACATTTACCACTTCATCTGGCAGCTCATTCCACACTCCCACCACTCTCTGTGTGAAGAAGCCCCCGCTAATATTCCCTTTAAACTTTTCCCCCTTCACCTTTAACCCATGTGCTGTAGCTTTTTTTTCTCCCCTAGCCTCAGTGGAAAAAGCCTGCTTGCATTCACTCTATCTATACCCATCATAATTTTATACACCTTTATCAAATATCCCTTCATTCTTCTACGCTCCAGGTAATAAAGTCCTAACCTGTTCAACCTTTCTCAGTAACTCAGTTTCTCAAGTCCCGGCAACATCCTTGTAAACCTTTTCTGCACTCTTTCAACCTTATTAGTATCTTTCCTGTAATTAGGTGATCAAAACTGCACACAGTACTCTAAATTTGGCCTCACCGATGTCTTAGACAACCTCACCATAACATTCTAACTCTTATACTCAATACTTTGATTTATAAAGGCGAATGTACCAAAAGCCAAAATCCATGCAATATCCCCCTGAAATTGTTCATCCTCCCCCTTCTCCAATTAAGTCTTTCTAACTCTAGATTGCTCCCTGTCCTTTTCTGTCATTAACCTGAATCTTATGACAATATTATCAATGTTCCCTAAAAATTCCCCATTATACAATCTGCTTGACCCACCTCATGCCTTAGAACCAAAACCAGAAATATCTCTTCACTTGTTGCACCAGAAACGCACAAATCAAGAATGTTTTCCTGAACAAATTTCAATAATTCTTCCCCCTCTCTGCCCTTTACACTAATACTCAGTTGATGTTAAGGTAATTTGAGACCTATGGCCATAAAATATAATCTGTAGTTTTGCTCCTCTCTGTTATTGCCGTACAAATTTCCTCTTGTATATCTTACCCATTAGTTGGTGGTTGTAATGTGAATTCCATGCAGTTTAACCAAATAGACTCTAATTCTGACCCATCTAGGACATTCTTTCCTTGTTCAGCTATATTCTCCTTAATCAAAACAGCCTTTCTTTCCTTTTCTATCTTTCCTGAATACCTTTCATTCAGGAATATTTAGTCCTATCCTTTTTTGAGTCAGGTCTCAATTATTGTCACAACATTATTGTTGTAAGGCAATCCCAGGGAGTGTGGGCTGCAACACGGGAGGAGCGTATGGAAAGGGTTAAACAGACAATACTGTATTGTCCATACTCACTGCAGGCAGACACGACAAATTACAAATAACTACATCCCAGATGCATTAAAACAATCACACCCCGGATGGGATCGTTCTGACGTTATAACAACAATAAGAGAATTGGTATTACTTCTCAAGGCTCCAAAAAGTCTAGAGGAGCCATTGTGCCTCTGGAAAACTAATCAAGTATCAGGAAAATGGAACAACTAACACCATCGAATTCGGTTTGACAAAACAACACTTTGACATTGTAAACAGGTAGGTACGGGTGGCACAGTGGTTAGCACTGCTGCCTCACAACACCAGGGAACTGAGTTCAATTTCCGGCTTGGGGCAATGACTTTGTGGAACCTTGATGTTCTCCCTGTGTCTGCGTGGGTTTCCTCCCGTGCTCCAGTTTCCTCCCACAGTCCGAAAGACGTGCTGGTAGGTCCATTGACCATGCTAAATTCTCCCTCAGCATAACTGAGCAGGCGCTGGAGTGTGGTGATTAGGGGATTTTCATAGCAACTTTATTGCAGTGTTAATGTAAGCCTACTTGTGACTAATAAATGAACGTTTTACTTTCAACAGCATTTTTCAAGAAAAAAGATTAAAGTTAAAGTACACAGGACAATGGATCTGTATAGTGTGATCAAAAACAGAACTGCAACTAATTCAAAGTAATAATCTTATGACCTAATCAAAACGTGGTACTATGTGATGTGAAAGGGTATAAGAATATGTAAGAACAGATAATAGAGTAGCTCAGAAGCAAGCTGGAGTTACAGCCAGAGTTCTGTTCTCCCTCATGCATGTTGAATAAAGCTGTTTTTGTTGAAGTTTTACGTGGTCTCGGAAGACTGAGTTCATTCATTCCCTCCTACAATTATACTCCCATGTGATTATCTGTGCCTGCAGCTCACCAACCTTATTTACCATACTTTGTGCATTAATATACATGGTTTACTGTCCAATTTAGACCTTGTTGCATTCCCTCCTTCTCTAATTTGCTATTTCCTATTCTAGTATTCTCTGTCTCTCCTAATCTTTTTTGCATCTTGTTCCCCTTTTCTAATGGTGCATCCTGGTTTCCCCCTATCAAATTAGATTAAACCCTGCTAGCAGCATGAGCAAACTGCCCTGTGAGGATGCTGGTCCCAGCTCTGTTTGGGAATTAGAGTCTATTTGGTTAGACCGAATGGAATTCACATTATGGGCCACCAACATTGTAGGTCACCAACTACTGGGAAAGATAGGGAGGAGAAAATTTGTACGGAAATAATAGAGAGGAGCGAAACTACACAGTAGTTTTTATAGACTATAGGATTTAAATTACCCTAATATCAACTGAGTGTTAATGTAAAGGGCATAGAGAAGGAAGAATTATTGAAATGTGTTCAGGAGAGTTTCTTGATTATATGTTTCTAGTGCGACAAGGAAAGAAACATTGGACTCTCTAGGGCTCACCTTCTCCAGAATTGGTCCCAATGTCTCAAGAATCTAAATCTCCTCCTCATGCGCCATCTCTTCAGCCACACATTCATCTGTTCTGTCCTATTTCTACACTCACTCGTGCACAGTAACAGGAATAATTTGGAGATTACTACCTTTTGTGGTCTTACTTGTTTGTTTCCTGTCTAATTCCTAAAATCGGCCTGAAATATCTCACCCCTCCCCCTCTCCCCTGCTTCTACCCATGTCTATGGTATTGAAATGGACTATGATCATTGGCTGTTCACCCTCCCCTCTTAAAAATGCTAAAAATGTTAGAAATTTACAGGAAAATTACTTTCAATGTAAGATCTCATTTTAAATTATAGGTCCGGCCATCTGCTGATATAACCTCCTGACTGCCGCTTTTGCATTGAAGAATGAAGCTCTTGGTGCTAGGGGCCACAGGACAAACTGGGCAGTTTTTAGTGAGACAAGCCTTAGAACAAGGCCACGTGGTGAAAGCTGTTGTAAGAACTCCCAGCAAGCTTATCATTCAGCATGAGAATCTGACGGTAATCATTGGTAACATCAAATATTTCTGAGTACTTCAATAAATCTATTTGTTTGAGAAGATTCCCAAAAGAGAGAATTATACTAATCATGAATTGTATTAAGTTTGAGTTTCTAATATAGATGACAACTCACACCCCAAGTTAATCTGTTCTCTATATGTTATTACTTCACTTGCAGGTGGTGAAAGCAAATATCTTCTCAACTGACAGCCTGGTGGAACACTTTAATGAGCAGGATGTCATCATGTCCTGTCTTGGGTTCCCAATAAGCATATTTTCTCAAGTTACAGGATATACAGAATCAATAAAAGCTATTGTCCCTGCTATGCGTGAGGCAAAAGTGACTCGAATCATAGCAATGACATCTTGGTATACTAAGCGTGAGTCCTTCTCAGACTATGTTCTTATTTATAATGGGAACTCCAGTGTAAATTTGTCAGGATGCAACTGCAGTGCTTTGGTGGTGAGAAGTAGTGAACGTAGGTAAAGAAATTTATCATGGAAATAAGAAAATAATAACACATGACTTGAAAATGCAGACATCAGTGCAATTATCCAATTATCCAGGTTCAATTATCCTTGCTGCCTAACTCTGCTTTACCTGACGACTACCATATTTAGTGTTGACTCCTCATGCACTGACTGAAGAAGAACTATCTGTCTACACTTTCTGTGATATCATTGAATGCACTTTCTTCATATGCTGCAATCATTTTGACTATGTAAATCTTCCTAGGGAAGGCCCATCACTGCCCAGTTAAGTGCCTGATTGGCATCTAATGCAACGGGCCTTTCTGAAATGGGATGATGCAGGGCCTTTACTGGCTTACTACCTTACATTCAGTTTCATCTGATGAATGCAGATTAGTTTGACACTCCGTTTTATGTAAGTCAATGAAATGGATCGGAAAGATAGTATGTCCAGTAGTGCTGTGATGAAGTATGACTTGTGCCACTATCTTGTTCCCACTGTAACCACATCCCAAATTCCATAATAAACTGTGTACATGTACCCAGGCTTGTTGCAACACAGTAGAGTTTTTATCAGTTGGTATATTGGAGCAACAAGGAGCTACTCTGGGAGGAGGAACCAAGCTGGTTGGGATAAAAATTTTAATGTTCTTGCTTTGTTAGGCCTAGAATTGAACAATTTTGAATACTTTTGGGATTAATTACTATATGACCTTCTGACCAGGGCTATGACTATACAAGCCTGAGTCCAATTTGCACTATTAATACCATATGCAAAGACATGGATATATAAATTTGGCAGCAGAATCTCACAGGGGATAATATCAAGGAAATACCGTAGTCCTTTTTGAATAAAATCATGGTTGTGTATTTATTTTAAAGCTGAAACTTCTCATCAGACCTCCTGGGCATTGCGGTGGTTCGTGATTCCCATGATCCGTAATATACTGATCAACATGCACGAGATGGAGGATTATTTAAACAACGAATGTCAGGATCTCAACTGGACTACAGTGAGACCACCAGAGCTTCAGAATGCACCAGAAACAGGTTAAGATCTTGTTTTACAATCTCCCACATTCTACGCACCTTTGTAAAGAGAGCTTCCTGTAGTACGCATCCAGGAGTGCAGATCCTGTTGCCAATTCATTTTTTTTAAGTACTTAAGTGTAACAAATTGCATTTATGCTTTTGAGATTATGTAGTTTGCAGGTCGGTTCCTGGATTTGAAAATATCACCGGCCGATATAGTTCCTGTAGGAGACTTACACATTGGCAGCATTATTTTAAAAGAGAATATACAATCCAGCTTCATTTCTGTCAATGTCACTTCTTCTTACCCCCCACATTCTTTACTAATCTCTCCTTGAGCTGGTTTCCATTTCATTTTTCAAGTTGTTCCAGTTTAATTCGCATTATTCCGTTTTTAAGTTGCTTTTGTTTTGTTTTTCAGGCTTTATACACAGCTCCCATTTACTGGGGATAATTTTGATGTGTGAAATGAACAATATAAATTCAACCACCCGGTCGGTATATGCCACTCACAATTTTAATCTCTAAATCACTTCCTTCCCTGTGGATTTCTCCTGCTGCTTGATTTTTCCATGCTTTTCTTGTTACTCAGGATTTCTGCTCTTGGTACATGGCTTTGGCTGTACCTGTGTTTTCTTTCCAGGCCCTTGCTTTGCATGTTCTGTCCACAGCATAAAAATCTCTTTGACGTAACAGCTAGAAATAAAGTGGGTGGCATGATGGCACAGTGATTAACACTGCTGCCCTACAGTGCCAGGGACCCAGGTTGGATTCCAGCCTTGGGTGACTGTCTGTGTGGAGTTTGCACATTTTCCCCATATCTGTGTGGGTTTCCTCCCAAAGATTCGTAGGTTAGGTGGATTGGCTATGCTAAATTGCCCTCTAGTGAACAACGATATGTAGGTTAGGTGGATTAACCATGGTAAATGCACAGGGTTACAGAGATAGCACAGGGAGGGCCTGGGTAAGATGTTCCTTCAGAGAGATGGCACAGACTCATGCTCGAAAGAATGAGGTTATAGTTAAACAACTACATTATCTATATCCCAACAGAAATGTTCATTTGTGCTCTATAGTGGGTAATTGAGTAATTCACTAGTATTTTTTATTTAATGATTTGTATCTTGATTTTCCTGATTAAGGGCAATAACTAACTTAAAATGTGATCTTCTGTACATTTTACTGTAAAGAAACGACAGTATAATCAGAAGGTGATGGAAATGCACAGATGGAGTGAAATCAGAAGCTGCTAGCTAAGATAGGATAAATGGGTGGGCAGACAGTCATTCAATGTGATCTGTGAGGATATGTCCATGCGTCGCAATTAAATGTGAATGTGAGTAACTGCCAACCTCATCTAATCAATAGAAACCTCAGGATCAGGATAACCAGGCAGTACGATGGCTGTAATTCAGGAAGGAGTTGTGTATTTGGGTAGTTGAAAGACCTTTATTCTACGCAATGTGGTTTTTTTTGAACTTGGATTGTGATGAAGGAAATCACTGATTCTGTGAACCCTCTAGTTGAGATTATCAGTTTTAAACTGATTTAAACTAAAGTAACTATAGTTCTAAAAGAGAAAACGCTGGAAAATCTCAGCAGGTCTGGCAGCATCTGTGGGAGAAAAGAGCTGATGTTTTGAGTCCAGGTGACCCTTTGTCAATTTTCACTCTGCAGCCAGATTTTTTTTAAATTTCATTCCATTGGGTTTATTGTTCAGGTGAACCAGTTTACAACTTGATCTGCCTGATTCCTGGAGCCTGACTGAAGCAAACGCTGTGTTTGTTTATTTCTCTCTTCACAAAGCCAACTCTCTACTTGGGAATGTAGTTTTCCACAAAATGAAGTGCTTGTTAAAGACATGTATTCTTTTATTTATTTTCATCATTGGGCCACCATTTGTTCTACCTATTCGTAAAATTTCAGGCATGGCTTCTTTCAAAAGGGGTGGGCAACTGTCTGGATCAGAGCCACCGGATTTACCCAAGTATTCTATCTATTAATGTCTGTGGCAACTAAATTGGATGTGGTGTAAAACAGGGGAAAAATTGGGTGACAAATCTAATCTCATCACTTTCGCACCTGATGGGTTGGGTTAAAATTATTCCCAAGGTTGACAGACTGAAGTGATGGAGATTTTGTCCCACTGAAAAGGATCAAGATTTAAGTGTTTGATTTGGCTTTGTGAAAATTGCATTGTTCGGATAGAGTTAGAACTTCATCAACAATTTTGTGTTGTGTAGGAAAGGGATCAAAAGATGTGGAAGAAGGTGGGATCAGGGTATTGAATTTGATAATCAGCCATGATCAAAATGCAATGGTGGAGCAGGCTCAAGGGGCTGAATGGCCTACTCCTGCTTTCATTTTCTATGTATGTTTCTATGCATGTTGATTAAATAGTTCTGTCAGGTTTATTGTGAAAATTGTTATATAAGTCAGGCACAAGTAAATATGATTTAAAAATACAGATTGAAGTAACTTAACTCTAGAGATATTGGTTTTGTCCTCGCATAATTGCTTGTACTTACTTCATCCAACTGAAGTGCTTTCATAATTAGTTTATCTCCTTTTATGCTTAATCTAAATCATTGTCCTCGAGTTGACAGAACCTGTTTCTTCATTGGAGTTTTGGTTATGTACTGACTCATGAAGCCTGACTGGGAAAGTACATAGTTTATTACAGAATGCAGAGTAAAACCACTGCTGTGGTGTACACACACCAGCCCCTACCTGGGACTACAGTTCAGCAGGCCTAGTCCTGGGCCTGCCTTATAAAAGACTCTGGTGAGTTCCAGCTGGGTGGGCCAATACCTGTTACCAGGGGAACTTGTACTCAACAAGCCTCACAGGGAAGACGATCAATGATTTCGCCATGGACCTCTTGGGGGTTATCACACGTTACAAATTATGAAACCTTTTCATATAATATTATTACTTGACCTTAAAATGAATCTAAAGTTTGCTTCCAGAATTGGTGATTGGGGGGAGGAGTGGGGGGGTATTCACATAGTGTTGGTGCTAGGCAGGGGTGGGGGCATAGATATAGGTGTGGATTTGCACTGGTGAGTATTTTGGACAATTTTGGTCTTCTTACTTATGAAAAGATAGAATTGCATTCAAAGTAGCGTTCAAAGGTTCATTTGACTGATTCATTTTATGAGGAAAGGTTGAACAGGTTGGGCTTATATCCATTGTCGATTGGAAGAATGACAGGTGATGATTTTGAAACTGAGGGGACTTGATAGGGTGAATGCTGGGAGGATGCTTCCCTTTGTGGGGGAGAGTAGAACTCAAGGATACAGTTTTTAAAAAAACTGATTGCCCAGTTGAGACAGAGATGAGGGGATGTTATTTTCTTGAGTGTCACTAGTCTGTGGAATTCATTTTTTGCTATTGCGATGTTAAATGTGATTAATTCAATATATGTTATTTAAACATCCAGACTACAATTTGAAAAGTCTCTATAAGATGACCTGATAATACTGCACACTATTTTTGATAATATTTTGTATTGCTGACATGAACACATGTTACATGCAATTGAAATATGAATACATTCATTGTACAGCATAAAAAATCTTCAGAAATATAAAGTGAGATAATTGAAATTATTTTAAATTAAGATTGATATTTAAATGTGTATGTGTAGGTTTTGTATTAATAGGTGGTAGACTAAAAGCTTTAGAATAGACAAATGTTGTGGGAGCTCTTTCAAGGTATGATGGGAAATTTAGCCAATGTTATGGCATGATGGGATATGTAGCCAGTACTGTAGAAACCTAGCTAACCATAAAATTTAATGGCATTCACAACTTGAGTAAACAAGGTTTTTAAGGAGAAGGGGATTAATTAGACCCCAGACACAGACAAACCTCACAAGGCCAAAAGCTGAGATAACAAGAACTTTCTGCAAGCATGAATTGTCCCACTCTCTGAGTGGTTGATATGATGTATGTGCTGAAGCAATATCAGTGATTGAGGAGCATACCAAACAGCAATGTAAGAACCAAGAACATTAAATTGTGACCCAGACTTTGGATTATTGAGAGATCCTTGGGTAAACAACCAGGATTGATCTAATCTCTCTCAGCAAATGTATGAATAAGATATTGCTTACTTAAAGCTCAGAGACTCAGAGTAGTCATTTTACTATAACAAGTAAAATGTTTAGAATCATTTACTTGGGTCCAACAATTAAATAATTAACTATCTCACTAAATGTAGTGTTAAATTAATACTGGAATTTGTACAGGGAACTTAACCTTCATAAAAAAAGTCTTCACAATGAAGGTGCAATATGCAGTCTAGCAGTAACGTTCTGGGGAGGTTGAAGGGAAATAGAAATGTACAAATCTAAGGAAAAGAGTCAAGGCTGTAGAGCATGTAGAATTTTGGGTAAAGTGTGGTAGAGACAAGGAATGGGATTTTCTGGCCTCTTCAGTTCCTGCTGAAGTCAACAGAGATGTGAATGGCCATTTCCCCTTCACAGTCCAGAAAATCCCAGGCAAGATGCCTAATGATAATTGCTTATCACTGTACTGTACAAGTTCAAGTCAGAGAATAATGGTAAAAAGTTAAAATATTTAATCAAATGCATATAGCATTCAGATTAAAGTGAATGAATTAATGGCACAAAAAAAGCAAAATGAGTTTAATTCAATATCTAAAATGTCAGGGCTACAGTGAATGGACTGGTGAGTGGAGTGGGCTAAGTTGCTCTTCTGGAGAGCTGTCGCAGACTTGATGGCTGAATGGTCTCCTTCTATGCTGCAAACCATTTGATAATTCTATGACCAAATACCATATCCATGGCTTCACAAGGCTTCATTGATCTCTGCCAAACTGATTCTACGCTCAATGGTTAGAGTGACAATGGCACTGATCAAGGAGAAGGGTGATGTAAAGAGGTGACATTAAACTGAGAACTCCACTATAAATACTCTCAATTCTCACTTGCTGTCCCCACCATTTAGCCAATACCCAACGCACTGCCTCGTCTTATGATTGCCAACACTGCTGCTGCACAGGTGCAGGTGGAGCAGTCTTTGGTGGGGCCCTCAGGGGCACCAGAACCCAGAAGATATCAGTGAAGAGCATATAAGCAATCAGATCTGAGCAGCAGTCTCTGCCTCTTCTGAAATCTAGATATAACAATGGAAGTGTGTGCACGGATGAGATACAGTCGTGACCAAAAATGTTGAACACCTCCACCAGCCCAAACCCACCCATTTTTGGTTAAAATTCCATCCTTAGTTTATTTTTTTAAAATTCTTTCTTGGAATGTGAACATTGTTGTCAGGGCCAACAATTATTGTCCACCCCCAATTGCCCTAGAAAAGGTGGTAGTGAGCTGCTGCCTTGAACTGCCGCCATCCATGTAATGTTGGTATACAAACAATCTTGTTAGAACACAATAAGAACATAAGAAATGGAAGGGGGTTCCAGGATTTTGACCCAGTGACAGTTCCAGGTTCAGAACTGCGATATATTTCCAATTCAGGACGGTGTGTGACTTAGAACTTCCATATGGGATGTTCTGCATAGCTGCTGCTCTTTATGTGATAAAAGTTGTGGATTTCAAAGCGCCTTGGTGATTTGCTGCAGAGCATCTTGGATATGGTACACAGTTTTGCCACTCTATCAGTGGTGGGAAGAGTGAATGTTCAAGTTGGTGGATGGAGTGCTGATTCAGTCCATTGCTTTATCCTGAATGGTATCAAGTTTGAGTGCTGTTGGAGCTACACTCGTCCAGACAGTGTTGAATATTCCATCGTGCTCCTAACTTGTGCTTTGTAGATGACAGAAGGCTTTGGGGAGTCAGGAGGTGAATTACTCATCTCAGAATTCCAGCCTCTGACCTGCTCATGCAGCCACAGTATTAAATGGCTAGTCTGTTCTGTTTTTGGTCAATTGTAATCCCCCCCCACCTCGACCCTGCCAGCCCTACCACCACTAATAATGGTAATGCCATTGAATGGCCAGAGGACATGGTTAGACTCTCTCTTGTTGGAGATGGTCATTGCCTGGCACTTGTGTGGCATGAATGGTACTTACTATTTATCAGCCCTAGCCTGAATGTTGTCCAGGTCCTGTTGCAAATTTGTTCAGACTGCTTCAATATCAGAGGAGTCATGAAAGGTATTGAACAGTGTGCAATCACCAGCGAGCATCCCCAATTCTACTATGGAGGGAAGTCCTCATGTTGTCTTCTGTCGTGCACTGACAAGAAATCAAATTTAAAATGGGACATAGTATGTGGGTATTAATAATTACAGCTAATTAATGGGATTTTCTGCTGCCTTTAATTATGTAGAAGCATCAGAACTATTTCAGGAATTTGTGGTTTTGCTGTTTCCTCCTGATTCCCCAAGATTGTACAAATTAATTATGGTGCTCAGCTTCCATTCCAGTCAACAAAATAGATTTGAGGGACTTAAGACTATACACATCATCAACATTTCTTAATTGTTTCTTCTTTAATTTTTTTTATAGATAAAGAATTATTAACTCACGAAGGATACTTTGTGCCTGATCAGGATGGAATTCCCGTTACAAATGCAGTGGCACGAGGGGATGTTGCTCGTTTTATGCTTTCACTCCTTAAAGATGAATTATGGATTAAGAAGTCGGTGGCCATGACAGCAAAATGAACGATAAATTCTTGCACTAGAAGAAGACTCTTTATTTTCATTATTCCCAACTTCCCAGCCAAATCCTATCAGTGTGTCTAAACAAACAAATTGTGAAACTACAAGAACAAAAAAAACAAAGAGTAAGCAAGTAAAAACTAAAACATGAATAAAATGCCCTGTAATTATGTTACCAAACAAGTTAATGAGCTCTTATTTATGTATATAAAGCTTTAGTTGTGTGGAAGTTGTATGACGTCTTTCAGATTAACAATGCTAAAACAGCTCATCTGTTTTCTATTGAGATTAGTTGAATATATATTGATTGAACTGTATTAGAATCTGATATTAAACTACCTGATCATATTATAAACTGTTTTGAGCAAAACACTAGTCTTTCAAGTCCAGAAATTTGCTGTTTGAAAACATCAGTTGTGCATAAGTTTTTCAGGCAGACCCAAGCTATCCCTTGATGTCATCTGCATTGTTTAATTCCGCCACAGAAATATGGAAAGTGTATGGAAAATAACTATATCCACGGTCTTTTCTGGTTCACATGCATGTGGTTCATTGTATAATCCAGAGAATTCCAAAATACAAATATGATTTGGTCTCAAGCATCCCAGACTGGGGAGATTGCAGTGTGTAATGTATTGATGACATGAATTGGTTTGTAATCTCGGTGCAGGCAGAGTTCTGCATTATTTCAGAGAGCATGGGGATTTTTTAAAAATGTTCAAACTAAAGATGATATAGATAAAGACAACAATATTCTATCGCTCTGAATGTATAATCTGTATCTAAATCAGCGTTTTTTGTAAATTTGAAATGACTAATAATTCACATTGATGCTTTTTGGTGTGAGTTCTGTTCATATGCTAATTAAAGAGTTCTTTGTATCCAGTTTCAGATGATCGTTGTGTCCATTTTATTTGATTGTTCAGGTGCAAGTGTTTCATAATGTTTACCTTTTTACATATGAAATGATCACTAACATTGCTTCCTGATCTTCCATTAAGATTTGAACTCTCATTTATATTGGAAATTCTGTCACATGTTAGAAGAAAACAGGGTAACAGAATATTGTGGTACAGGAGACCATTTGGGCCATCGTGTTTGTATCAGCTTTTTGCTGGAACTAGCCAATAATCCCACAATCTGCTGTTTCTGCATAGCCCTGTACGGTTTACCCCTTCAAGTATTTAACTAATTCTTTTTGGCATGTTACCATTGATTTTGCTTTCACCATTCTTTCTAGCAGTGCATTCCAGTTCACAACCCTCAGCATCGAAGAATGCACCAATTTTGAGGTTCAGGAGCTCTGAAAAAATGCTTGGAAGACACATCCTGGAACGTCTAATCATCTACCACCAATGAAAGAGCACATCTGGTCAGAGAGTTTGCCCACGCTGTAGAGGATCCTGTTGCCTTCTTTACCATCTTACACCATTTTTTCTGTCATGGCAGCATTAAAAGGAGTCCCAGGTGACTGGTTTAAAGTGTCATCAGTTACAGGTTCAAAGAGAAGGAAACAGTGGCCAGTGATTCAATAGTGCTCCGCATAGCCCAGTGACCTCCCCCTTCCAACCTCTGGGAAGAGTTCTCTCAGTTCTCTAGTGTTGGCTTCCCTCTGGTGCTGTGGCATGATCAGCAGATTTCTCTCTTAGGTCTCACTGTTGATAGTTGCTGTGCAGTTTGAACCAATTCCCCATCTCATCTCAATCTCGCACCCCTATGACTCTAACTGGACAGAGAATTCGACCGCATATCAGTTATGGGCTCACCCCTGTGAAAATCAGGGCTTTAATCAGATTCCCACAGGAGGCAGGTTTCTGACCCAAAAACTGATTCCAACTCCTTCTCCCTGCCTCCATGCTGAAAATTCAGCCCAAAGTGATAAGCTACGCTTCCTCTTTCCAAAATTAATCCAAAGGCCACAAGCTGATGCTAGCCTTGGTGATTCAATATTTCAGAGCAATGTTTTGTGGGGTCCTCATTTATATTGGCTGCATTTCTGAGGCTGCGAGAAATGCAGACAGAGTCAATGGATGGGAAGCTGGTTTGTGATGAACTGGGCTTAGTTCACGATTGTTTGTAGTTTATTGTGGTCTTGGACAAAGCAGGAGCCATACCAAGCTGTGATATAACCAGAAAGGATGCTTTCTATGGTGCATCTTTAATAGTTGATGAAAGTCATAGCAGACATGTCAAATTTCCTTTGCCCCCTGAGAAAATGGAGGCATTGGTGGACTTCCTTAACTATAATGTCGTCATGGAGGGACCAGGTTGTTGTGATCTGGACACTTTGAAACCTGAAGCTGTTGATCATTTCTACTACTTCTGTCGGGTACCAATCGTCTCAAGAACAGCTTCTTCCCTGCTGCTATCAGACTTTTGAATGGACTACCTCGCATTAAGTTGATCTTTTTCTACACCCTAACTTTGACTGGAACACTACATTCTGCACTCTCCTTTCTTTCTCTATGTATGGTACACTTTGTCTGTGTAGCATGCAAGAAACAATACTTTTCTCTATATACTAATGCATGTGACAATAATAAATCAAATCATTCAGTAGGCAGAGCTTGTGGTAAAAGCTTGCTGTGGTGACATGAAGACCTATTTTCACTCACCAAACTGATTATAAGTCCAGTCATTTGCTGAGAGTCAAAACAGAGTTAACTTGATAGGTATGGCTGATAACGTCTGTGAACAACTTGGATGAATAGATTATGTGAGGTAGTTCAGTGAAACATTTGCAAAGTCTTCACATTCTATTACTTAATTAAGATGTTCATCCAGTGATCTGAATGTGGAAAAAGAATAGGAAATGCATAATGCTGCAAAGGATTGGCTGCACGCAAATCCACAGCATCACGTGATTCGATCAAATGGTTGTCCAGGTAAGGTTAATACTAATTTATAGCTGGAGATAGGAGAGAAGTCATTTTGACACTGCTCAAGAGGCTTCAGTTATTTAAAATGGGAAGAATTATTAATTGTAGATCAATTTTCAAATAGGGTCAATGCTATATACAGGAAGCATTATTGGTACACAGGTTTTTGTATTGTGTGATCTATCTGTGTAGCTGAACAGCTTCACTGTATTTTTCAAACAGCAAAGCAGTCAGTCACATGTGTCTATATGGGAAAGCCCAGAACGTCAGTTAATTTGACACTCAGAGACCTTGTGTCCTTTCCCTGATATCTTGCCATTGGGTTCAGGAGGAGGAAATTTTGTATGATTTCAAGAATTAACAGGAGGGAATGTTTTCGAGGCCTTTGAAATTATGAAAGGGTTGATAGAGTAGGTGTAGTGAAGATATTTCCACTTGCAGGAAACCAGAACTATGAGATAGTCATTAATATGTCCAATGGAGGGACTGAGGAGAAACTATTTTACTTAGAGAAGCTTTTATTAGTTTAATATAATGGCCTAGATTCCAGGGTCAGTGACTGACATTGAAGGAAACTGCCTTGTCAGTTTCAGAAATGATGGTGAGGGGTTGGCAGCTTCAAAATCATTACAGCCACAAAATTCAGGACAATTTCCACCTTCTCCAATTATGTTTCTCGTGTGCCTTGTGGTATTTTCGTGTGCTAAGGGAATTGCATGTTTGCATGTTTTTGCTGATCCAACATTTATAAAATATGTTACCACACCATTCTTCTCAAATCCCTCTGTCAGGTTTCTGTCCAGGTGTAACTCACTCTTAAACCTGCTCGTACAATGAGCCCAAATGCTTCCCTTGAAAGCTCATCCCTAGACATACACCACTCTCTGCCTCAGGTAGAATAGAATCCATACAGACTAGAAGGAAGCCATTCACCCCATCAAGCCTGCACCAGCAACAATCCCACCCAGGCCCTATCCTCGAACTACATATATTTACCCTGCTATTCTCCCTCACACTAAGGGGCAATATAATATGGCCAATCAACCTAACGCACACATCTTTGGAGTGTGGAAGGAAACTGGAGCACCCAGAGGGAACCCAAGGAGACATGGGCAGAATGTGCAAACTCCACACAGTCACCCAAGGCCGAAATTGAACTCAGGTTCCTGTTGCTGTGGGGCAGCAGTGCGAATCACTATGTCAGTTGTGATGCCAAGGCAAACAAGGCTATGAGCCAAGGACTGGAAAATGGTATTAGAATAATTGGTGGTTTGTCTTTGGCTGGTGCAGATGCAATGAGCTGAAGAGCCTTTTTCTGTGCTGTATGACTCTGTGGCTAATGTAAAATTGATATCAAAGGGCAGGATTTTCCAGCCTTTCCCATCAGCAGAAACTTCCAGTCATGCCGAAGGCAACCCCCATGGCAGGAGGGGTACACCACGCAAAATGTCACAGACATTGGCAGGATCAGGAGATCCCACCAGTGGCCAACGGCAAGCCACATCCATCACCAGAAAACCCACCACAGGGGTAGGGGGAATGATGGGAAATTCCCGCCCCATGGGCAGAGTTTTACCAGTGTGCCCCATCTGTTGATAGGCAGAGTGAGCTGGTAAAATCACGCAAGGGCCGAGAAATCAGGATCATGCCCGATTTCTCAACTCACGTGATTTTGCAAGAACCGGATTTCCGGCAAGGTCAGCCTCTCGCCAGAAATGGGCTGAATAAATTACTTAAATTCATTTGAATCTTAATTTACATCTCTTTAGTGAGCCCGGTGCTCAACTGTGTGGACTAACTTGCCTTTATGACCTCACTGGGAGAGGTTCTCTTCAGCGAGGAAAATACCTTCTCCCCATGAATGGGCAACAGTTGTGTTGGCCTCGCCGGTGGAACCGGAGGCCATTGAGGTCCTTCAGGGAGGCCAAAAAAGGGGAACAATGCCGACTGGGGGTTGGGCCTATGAGGTAGGGCCAATGGGGACATGGCCTGAAGGGGCACTCTGATGTGGAGGGAGGGGACCTGTTGCCACTTGGAAGACGCGATGGGTGGGGGAGGGAACATGTTTGGTCTGGGTGGTGGGAGGGACTGCCTCTTGGGTGGTGTGGGGCTCACGATTGGTTGAAGGCTCCCACAATTACAGCAGGGGCAAAAACTCTTGCAGCAACAGAAGCCTGACAGCTCTCTCCCCATCAGTCAGACCCCTGTTGCTGTTCTTGAACGTGTAGCATCAGAGGTCTGCACATGCGCAATAGCGCCTTCTGCAGGCTGGCTGGTGAATGAAGCCCAACTCACTGCCTGCCACAGCTAGAAATGGTCTAGCTCATATCTTCAATGACAATGATTAGGCATGAAGGGTCCGATTTTACCATTGCATTACACTCGTTTTCAGCACGAAAACTTGCAAAAGTCGGATGTGAGACAATTAGCGTGATCCGTGCCTATGTCCGCGCAGATGCCCACTTAACCAAGGCCCGAAAATGACCACAGTCCGAACCATGCCTGAAATGGGCACAACGGCGATTTAAATGGAGAAAAACTGCAGCAGGCGACGGTGCAGAGGGACCTCGGGGTCCTTGTGCATGAGTCGCAAAAACCCAGCTTGCAGGTGCAGCAGGTGGTCAGGAAGGCGAAGGGGATGCTGGCCTTCATAGTGAGGGAGATTGAATATAAAAGTAGGGAGGTCTTGCTGCGGCTACATAGGGCATAGGTGAGTTCGCAGCTGGAGTACTGTGTGCAGTTTTGGGCGCCGTACTTACGCAAGGATATTTTGGCCTTGGAGGGAGTGCAGAGGAGGTTTACTAGGCTGATGCTGGAGTTGAGGGGGTTGAGCTATGAGGGGAGGCTGAATAGATTAGGCTTGTACTCGTTAGAGTTTAGGAGAATGAGGGGAGATCTCATTGAGACGTATAAGATGATGAATGGGATGGATAGGATAGAGGTGGAGAGACTCTTCCCGCTCAGAAAGGACAGTAGGACTAGGGGGCACAGCCTCAAGGTAAAGGGGGGGCGGTTTAGAATGGAGTTGAGGAAGAACTTCTTCACTCAAAGGGTGGTGAATCTCTGGAATTCTCTGCCCATTGAGGTGGTGGAGGCTGCCTCGCTAAATATTTTTAAGACGCGGGTTGATGGGTTCTTGATAAGAGAGGGGATTAAGGGTTATGGGGAGAGGGCGGGAAAGTGGAACTGAGCCACGACAGATCAGCCATGATCTTATTGACTGGTGGGGCAGGCTCGAAGGGCCAGATGGCCTACTCCTGCTCCTACTTCTTATGTTCTTACGTTCTTAAATGCATTTGCGCGCATTTAAATTGCGTAAGTGGGCTGCCCGCCCAACTATTCCAGCATTTCCCCCTTTATCATTGCTTTCGTCCGTCTAGATTCGGCACAAAACAGATACGCTTGGCAAAGGTCTGTTTTGGGCTCTCCAGCTTCTGAAGAGGTAAGTTCAGAGCTTCCTGCGGCTTCTGACTCAGATCGGTGGTGGGAGGGGGGAGGAAGGCCCGATCATTCTCTGGTGGGGGGAGGCATGATCATTCTCTGGTGAGAATGGGGGAGCCCTGGTCATTCTCTGGTGGGCAGGGAGGAGGGAGGCAGGTCATATGTATCTCTGATGGGGAGGCGGGAGGCAGGGCCAATCGCTTTCCGGTGTGGGGGGAGCTTATTGCGCCTGAAACGCTACTGATCTGATCGGAGCTTTGATGCTGACATTGACATTTAGTCCAGCACCTCCTGGGAGTTCAACTCAGTTTCAATCCAGGGTCCAGTCATGATAATGGACTGCAGCTTCAGTGCAAAAGCAAACCGCTTCACATCAAATACAATTAATACTGTTGCAGCATTAAAATTTTTAAGTAACAGATTATGCAGAATCAGATCACTTAACTGGATAAATACTTCATTTATCACTAATTACAGTGTTGAACTGATCCTGGAATTTGTACAGTGATCGTCATGTGAATAAAAATATTCTTCACAATTAATTGCTTTGTGCAGTTGGGCAGTAAAATTAGTGACAATTTGAATATATGCCCATGGGCATCTCATGACTACTTCACTTAAAATAGACAATGACATCCAGTTTTAAAATTGGTGTGGTAAAACAGTTCACTTTATATTCCTTATTTCATTGTGTGAGTTCTCCTGTAGTCAGATGTAATTATTTGGAAATAATGTTGCAAGTTAAACATTAATCTGTATTGTTAGGAGCATTCAAGGTATTATTTATGCTGGTTGAATACACAGAATAAGTAGTTTTTGCCAGAAGGCATTCTTTCGAATAAGACATTAAAGCAAAGCTTTTTCTGTCTTCTCAGGAGGGCACAAAAGATCCTTGGGCAAAGTTTTGAAAAGAAACAGGGGAATTCTCCAAGTGGAATTCTCCCATTTTGAGACCAAGGGCCCGATTTTACCATTGCGTGGGCGCAAAAACATGATAAAATCGGCAATCCGCACCTGCATCCGCGCCACTTTACCGAAACCTGGGAATGGCAGCGATTCGATTAGTGCCCAAAATGGGCGCAATGATGATTTAAATGCACTTGCATGCATTTAAATTGAATTAATGAACTGCCCACCCAACTTTATCAGCATTTCCCCCTTTGCCACCACGTTCGCCAATCCGGAAGCACACCGTAACGGACCTGCTAAATAAAAGTCTGAATCCGACGCTCCAGCTGCTCAAGAGTGCGTTCCGAGCTTCCAACTGCTCTCTGACTCAGATCGGTTGGGGGGGAGCAGGGGATGCTGCGGGTAGGAGGGAGGAAGCCACTCCATTCTCTGGTTGGGGGGTAACGGGAGGAAGGAGAAGGCAGGTTAGAAGTATCTCCTGGGGGGAGCAGGAAGGCTGACCTGGTGGGGAGGGAGGAAGAGGCGGGTCAGGTGTTCATCTGGGAGGATGTGGGTAAGGGGGACAGCGATGTGTATGGGTAGTGGAGGAGTAGATAAGGGTGACAGTGACATACATGGAGGCCAACGCTCCCACTTTTCATTCCCGGGCCGCTTTCTCCACTTTCTGCAGCCCAGGGGTGATCTGACACAGGCGCGCATCTTCAAATTTTTTTCAACTGTGCATGCACAGTTCAGAGCCCCGATCGTTTTGGCCTCACTAAGCCCCGCCCACAGTGCAAAAGGGACTGGAGGTGTTTTTTTTTCAGACTGAGTGCATATGGGGGCATCTGAAAGCAGATTTCTAAGTTGGATCTGCATTACGCCCAGATTCAGCACTTAGAACGAAAGCGGTAAAATTGGGCCCTAAGTGCGGCTCTGGTGGGGCATGTCCCACTAGCTATAATGGCAGGATCCTGTGCCAGATTTAGCACTTGGAAATTCATTAATTATGCTCAGGCGAGTTCCCCTCTGTCTCTCCTGGTGGGCTGCCAGCAGGTTTGTCTGCCTGTCTTCAGCTGATGGGTTCAAAGGTCCAGACACCATATTTAATTACTATTCCAGCACACTCACACCACTCTCTCCAGCTCACCTGTCTTCACCAGACCAAGCAGGATGTCAGAAGCCCGGGAAAAAGGCTAGCAGCCTCAAGAAGAAGACTGTTCCTCAATTCAATTCCTTTCCCTCTGAACCCATCACCTCCAAGATACCCATGGCCCACTTGGACCTCTACCCCCGCCTCGGGATCCATCCCCTCCCAATAAATGATGTGCTATCCCTTTGACCCCCTTCTTTGTGAACCACTAAGCAGCCTTGCCGGGATCCAAATTTCCTCCCCTCAGCCTTCATATGTTCATCACTTTCATCCACTTTCTTGCCCCCTGCCTGCCATCATGAGCCCTCACCCCACCCCCCTTTCTTGCCCAGCCCCCCTTCCACATTGCCCCCTTGACTTTATCAGACCCCTCCTGCTCTCCATTTCTCCCCAACCTCACCTTGCACTCCTCCCCGGTCAACTTCACACCTTTGTGGCAGTGGCTGCATGAATCCCACAGCACAGTGCTGTGCAGATACACACTGGTAGAAAGAAGACCCCTGTACTCCCCAACTTCAGTGCTGTGCTGAATTGGGAGAGTGACACAGCAGGATCCATGGGTCCAGCAGCACAATTTCCTTTCATGAAGACCAGCTCAGCAGGAACTGAACTGCCCCAAAAGAGTGGCGTACGGCGCATCAGGAGCAGTGCAGCACTATGGCAGGAAGCTTTGTTACACTCACCTCAAAGCCTTTTGCTAACTGAGGACTGTCTTGCGCATGCCACACTCTAGCAATTGGGTTTGACGCCAACATGATTTCCCACTGGTGTGATGCAAGATTGAAAATGATTGGACACTGGTGGGTGTTTTAATGAGCATTCATGAGATGCAAATGATTGCAAATTGCATTCATGCAACTAGACAGTGGAATGATCAATCTGCTATTAACCTGCTGTTGGGAGAATTGCAATGTGATTTTACGCCAGCAGGTCTCTCCCCTTTTGGTTTCCACTAGATTCTCTGCTGCTCCTCTCCATGGGCAGGATGGAAGAACTCTGCTCTCAGTATCAGAGCCAACAGTTACCCTTCAATCAACATCACTAAAACACACTGGGGAGAATTCTCCCGTCCTGTCTGCCACGGGAATTGTAGCGGGTGGGGGGTGGGCTATGCAAAGGTCCATTGACCTTGGGTGGGATTCTCCAGTTTTGGAGCAAGCACGGCCAGAGACTCTCACTCATTATCTAGTCATTCCTGCATTGCTTTTTATGGGACCTTGCTGTGCACAAATTGGCTGCTGCAATTCCAACAGTGACTCCAAATCAAAAGTATGTCATTTGTTGTAATAAATTTAGGGATCTCTTGAGATTGTAAATGGTGCTACTGTCTATAAAATCGCACACAAACTGGGAAACAGAGACCTCCCTGAAACAGCAGGCCATTCTTTCTAAGATTGTTCCTGTGTTAAAAATGCAGCACTACTTCAATTACAAAAATCTGTGTAGTTTTACAAATGTCCTCAGTTTTAGAATAAATGATAAATTCCAATACAGCAACTCACAACAACATCTGTGAACATCTGCACTTACCAAACATATGATGCTTCATTAGCACAATTTTGTACAAAAAACTCTGTGAAAATGATTCGATTGATTACAAGTCACCTTGCCAACTCATTTGTTAATAAGGCAGATTTTTCTGTATGGGGTGTTAGGGTGGAAGGTTCCATTGTACAACGGCCACCATAATTATAAAAACAAAATACTGCAGATGCTGGATCTGTGGGGAGTGCTGTCAGACCTACTGAGATTTTCCAGCATTTTCTGTTTTGGGCCATCATAATTAGATGACTATGGGAGTGAAATTATTTTTTAAAGATGGTAAAGGTGGTGAACAACTTTTTTTAGTTTTCATTTATGTGAAGGGGAGACAGAGATTGTGTCAGTGCAGCTGCTGAAATAGAAAATTGACTCTGAACAATTTAGTTTCCATCCAGATTCTTTGTTTACATTGGTCAGCTGTGTTATTCTCTGAAGTTGCTTTCAACTTGGACGCTGGTGCCTTTGGCTGTGCGTAACGGTGTATAATTGCCAAACCAATGCAGTGTTTTGCCAAGCTTACCCTTAATGCTAATCCATAGTATTGTTGATTACTGTTTTGTCGCATGATCTCAATGGGAATTCATGGCCATGTTGCCAAAAATCAATCTTTGTACTTAAATTGTGGATTGATTGCTATTTTAATCCGAGTAGTGATTTACGAGTCCGCTAAAGTTGCAAGTTAACTTTACTAGTTATGCATGTTCCTTATTTGTGCTTGCAATTTGGTGTACACAAGCCAATTATGTATTGATTGCTGTTTTAATCACCGTAGCAATTCCTACATCTTACTACAACAAAAACAGAAAATGCTGGAAAATTTCAGCAGATCTGACAACATCTGTGGGGAGAGAATAGATGTGGGTATGACGAAGAGGCAGTCCCCTCGAAAGCTTGTGAGTATATTATCAAATAAATAGGTTGGACTAAAACCTGGTGTTGTCAGACTTTTTACAGAGAGAATAGAGCCAGTGTTTTGAGTCTGGATGACCACTCAGAGCTGACAAAGGGTTATCCAGACTCGAAACATTGGCTCTATTCTCTCCCCACAGATGCTGTCAAATCTGCTAAGCTGCCTGGTGCTCGGGTTCAAGATGTCTCATCTGGGCTGCAGAGGAACTTGGAGTGGGAGGGTAAAAATCCAGTTGTCATGGTCCATGTAGGTACCAACGACATAGGTAGAACAGGAACAGAGGTTCTGCTAAGGGAATATGAAAAGCTAGGAGCTAAGTTAAAAAGCAGAACCAAAAAGGTAATAATCTCTGGATTACTACCTGAGCCACGAGCAAATTGGCACAGGGTCAATAAGATTAAGGAGGTAAATGCATGACTCAAAAATTGGTGTGGGAGGAATGGGTTTGAATTCATGGGACATTGGTACCATCCGATGGGGTGGTCTTTCTCTGAATCGTGCTGGGACCAGAGTCCTGGTGAATCATATAACGAGGGCTGTAGATAGGGCTTTAAACTAAATAGGTGGGGGGGAGGGTTCAGTTGTATGGAAAATGACAAAATCAAAGATAAAGGAGAGAGTAGGAGTGCAGGTTAATGATGAGGACTTTCAATTAGTTAAAGAAGCCAAGGGTTCAGGAGAGTTTACTAACGAGAGTAGAGAAGGTGGCAGGAATCTAATCTCAGGTAGAGTAAAAAAGGTGACAAGCTTGAGAAAGTAGGTGGGCAACGCAGTGCAGGGAGATGGTCTGAGGAAGAATAACCAGTCTGTGACAGGAAGGGACAGAGCATGCAAACAAAGGAATGCACTAACAAATCGAGTCCAGGTAAGAAAGAATAACATAAAGACACTTTACCTGAATGCACGTAGCATTCGAAACAAAGTGAATGAGTTGACGGCACAAATCAGAACAAATGGGTATGATTTAGTGGCCATTACAGAAATGTGGTCGCAGGGTGACCAGGATTGGGAACTAAATATCCAGGGGTATCAGACAATTCGGAAGGATAGACAGGAAGGAAAAGGAGGTGGGGGTAGCTCTGTTAATTAAGGATAACATCAGGGCGGTAGTGAGAGACAGTATAGGCTCTAAGGAGCAAAATGTGGAATCGATGTGGGTGGAGATAAGGAATAGTAAGGGGAAAAAGTCACTGGTGGGTGTGGTCTATAGGCCCCCAAATAATAACTGAGGTGAGGCGGGCTATAAACAAACAACTAACAGATGCATGTAAAAATGGAACAGCAATAATCATGCGGGATTTTAACCTCCAAATTGATTGGTCAATTCAAGTCGGATGCAGTGGACTTGTGGAAGAGTTCTTAGAATGCTGTCGAGATAGTTTCCTCTAACAGTATGTTACAGAACCTATGAGGAAGCAAGCTATCTTGGATCTGGTCCTGTGTAATGAGACAAGTAAAATTAATGATCTCCTTGTGAGGGATTCTCTTGGAATGAGTGATCACAATATGGTTGAATTTCTAATACAGATGGAAGGTGAGAAAGTAGGGTCCCAAACCAGTGTCCTCTGCTTGAACAAGGGGGAGTACAATAGAGTGAGGGTGGAGTTGGCTAATGTAGACTGGGAACACAGACTAGTTGGGACAGTTGAGGAACAGTGGAGGATTTTTAAGGGGATTTTTCTCAGTACTCAGCAAAACTACATTCCAGTGAAAAAGAATGAATGTAAGAAAAGGGATAACCAGCCATGGATAACTAAGAAAATAAAAGAGAGTATCAAATTAAAAACCAATGCATACAGCATGGCCAAAATTAGTGGGAAACTAGAAGATTGGGAAAGCTTTAAAAAACAACAAAGAACTACTAAGAAAGCAATAAAGAAAGGAAAGATAGATTACAAAAGTAAACTAGCACAAAATATAAAAGCTGATAGTAAAAGTTTTTACAAATATACAAAACGGAAAAGAGCATCTAAAGTAAATGTTGGTCACATAGAAAATGAGAAGGGGGATTTAATAATGGGAAACAAGGAAATGGCCAAGGCCTTAAACAAGTTTTTTGTGTTGGTCTTCACAGTGAAGGACACAAATAGCATACCAATAATTGACAGTCATGGGACTGTAGGGGGTGAGGACCTTAAAACGATCACTGTTACCAAAAAGGTAGTGCTGGGTAGGGTAATGGGACTAAAGGTAGACAAGTCCCCTGGTTCGGATGGAATGCATCCCAGGGTACTAAAAGAAACGGCAGAAGTAATAACAAATGCATTTGTTGTAATTTAACTAAATTCACTGGACTTTGGGGAAGTGCCAGCTGATTGGAAAACAGCTAATGTGACGCCACTGTTTAAAAAAGGAGGTAGACAAAAGGCGGGTAACTACAGGCCGGTTAGCTTAACATCTGTAGTTGGGAAAATGCTGGAATCTATCATTGAGGAAGAAATAGCAGTACACCTGGAAAAGAATGGTTCAATCAAGCAGACGCAGCATAGATTCATGAAGGGAAAGCAGTGCTGGGAATTCACTGGAATTTTATGAAGATGTAACGAGTGCGGTTGACAGAGGGGAACCGGTGGATGTGGTGTATTTAGATTTCCAGAAGGCATTCGATAAGGTGCCTCACAAAAGGTTACTGCGTAAGATAAAGGTACACGGAGTTGGGGGTAAAGTGTTAGCGTGGATTGAGGATTGGCTATCTAATAGAAAACAGAGAGTTGGAATAAATGGGTGCTTTTCCAGTTGGCAATCAGTGACTAGTGGTGTGCCGCAGGGATTGGTGCTGGGGCCTCAACTGTTTGATGATCTGGAGGAAGGGACCGAGTGTAGGGTAACAAAGTTTGCGGATACACAAAGATGAGTGGGAAAGCAAATTGCGTGGAAGACATAGAAAGTCTGCAGAGAGATCTGGATAGGCTAAGTGAATGGGCAAGGATCTGGCAGATGGAGTATAACGTTGGCAAGTGTGAGGTTATCCACTTTGGAAGGAATAATAGTAAAATGGGCTATTACTTAAACGGTGAAAAATTACAACATGTATTGTGCAGAGGGACCTGGGGGTCCTTGTGCATGAATCGCAAAAGCTCAGTCTGCAGTTGCAGCAGGTGACCAAGAAGGCAAATGGAATGTTGGCCTTTATTGCGAGAGGGATGGAGTATAAAAGCAGGGAGGTTTTGCTGCAATTGTACAAGGTACTGGTGAGGCTGCAACTAGAGTACTGTGTACAATTTTGGTCCCCTTATTTAAGAAAGGATATATTAGCTTTGGAGGGGGTACAGAGAAGGTTCACCAGGTTGATTCTGGAGTTGAGGGAGTTAGCTTATGAGGAGAGACTGAGTAGACTGGGCTTGTACTCATTGAAGTTTAGAAGGTTGAGGAGAGATCTTATAGAGACATATAAGATAATGAAGGGGCTAGACAGGGTAGAAGCAGCGAGGTTATTTCTACTTAGAATGGAAACAAGAACTAGGGGGCATAGCCTCAAAATACGCGGGAGTCAATTTAGAACAGAGTTGAGGAGGAACTTCTTCTCCCAGAGGGTAGTGAATCTTTGGAATTCTCTGTCCATTGAAGCAGTAGAGGCTATGTCGTTAAATGTGTTTAAGTCACAGATAGATAGATTTTTAACCAATAAGGGAATTAAGGGTTATGGGGAGCAGGCGAGTAAGTGAAACAGAACCACTATCAGATCAGCCATGATCTTATTGAATGGCAGAGTAGGCTCGGGGGGCTGGATGGCCTACTCCTGCTCCTATTTCTTATGTTCTTTTGTTTAAGCTTTTCCAGCATTTTCTGTTTTTGTTTCAGATTCCAGCATCCGAAGTGTTTTGCTTTGACCTACATCCTCCTAGTTGCACTACTGTTGATTGTTTTTCGCACTCATTCATAGGTTGTGGGCTTTAAGAAGGTGGTGGTGAGCTGCCTTATTGAACTGCTGCACATCACGTTGTACAAGTTCATTCAGAATGCTGTTATGTAATGAGCTCCAAGATATTGACCAAAAAGTTATAAAGTAAGAGCCATGTATTTCTAGGATTGTACCTGACATGATGGAGATTCTGCAGGTGGTGATACACTGAAGCTCCTGTTGTTTTTCTACATGGTAGAGGTCATGGGTTTGGAAGCTGCTATTGAAGCAACTTTGTTGAGTTACTGCTGTGCACGTTGTAATGGTACATACAGTTGCCATGGTGTTCTGATGTTGGAGAGAGTGAATATTTAAAGTGGTGCATGGGGTGTCAATCAGGTGGACTGCTTTGTCCTAAAGGTATCAAATTTCTTCAGTTTTGGAGTTGCATTCATCTATGGAAATTGAGAATTTATCATTACACTCTTGATTTTCTTAAGAACAGTGTTGACAACATCTTCCATCACTTTTCTGATGTTTGAGAGTAGGCTGAATTAAGAGTAGATTGATCAGATTAGGTCATCTTGCTTTTTGTGGACATGACATGCCTGGGAAATTTTCCACATGGTCAAGTAGATGTAGTGCGCTAGAACAGCTTTGGGATAAAACAGTTCTATGGCATGAGTTTTCGACATTATAGTCAGCCTGCTGCCAAGGACCTTTTCTGTATCTGGCCCATTGCATTGGGAATCATGGCAGCCAGATGGGCTAAATTGTGCGAAATGGCAGAAACACAGAACTCTGGGAGATTCTTGGCAACCAAGGCTCCTTCAATCTCAGGAACTTTTAGTTTTGACAGGGTTTCATCCAAAATATTAACGTCTTTTTTCATCTGACTGATTTGTCCATTTCCAGCATTTTCTGGTCTTGTTCCAATAAATGATATGCCTCGGTGGCTGGCTTACATACCTCAGAGTCACAAGGCTGAAGGTTCAAGTCTCATTCCAGGAGTTGAACATAAAAATCGAAGCTGACACTCCAGTGCAATATGTACTGCTGTCTGGGATGCTATCTTTGGGATGACCAGGGTCCCATTTCACCCCTCAGGTGTGTATAAAAGATCCCAAGGCATTATTTTGCATCAGAGCAGAGGAATTACCACTGGTGCTTGGGACAATATTTATCCCTTAATCAACCTCACAAAAAGCAGATTATCAGGTCATTATCACATTACTGTTTCTGAAAGCTAGCTGTTTGAAATTGGCTGCTATGTTTCCTATATTGAAACAGCAACTACACTTTAATAGTATATCATTGGCTGTAAAGTACTTTGGGAAATCCTCTGGTTGTGAAAGGCATTATATGAATGTACATCTTTCTTCTCTGGATGTAATGCACAATTTTATTATTTCCCCACACAAACACGCCGTTAAAACATTCTCTTAACAGCCTTTCTAAAAGTTATTCAACCTTACGCATGCACAAAATTGCTTAAAGCTTTTGCTTGGGGAATTTTTGGTAAACAGAACAATCCTTTTATAAATTTCTATCCAGTTCCAACCGTGTCAGTGGTGAAAATGCCGTCTATAATTTTGAATAATGTGAACTATTTATGCTGCAAATGAATTGAATCCAGTGTGAAATGGAGGAAGCTGGGCCCTGTCCAGGTGATTTTTTTTTACTTTGCACAAGTCAGGGCATGATACTACAGTACGGTAAAATTTAAAAAGGTGGTTTGTGCAGATATTGTTTTCTTTTTAAAATTCAGTGATGGACCTCTTGTCCCTAAAGTGTTGTGCATTGTCTTTATTTTCTAACATTAGAATAAATCTTTGTGGTATAACTGACTTTGCTTTTTGGAGTGAGTCGCATCAGGTACTCTGCTTATCAAAGCCACTGCAATCCTTTGCTGCTGATGTGATGAGAAATTACCAGAAATTTAAATTGATTTCCAGGAGTGAACTCAATCACAGCAGGTACAATTGTCTGAATGCATTAGCTGCTGAGAATCTTAATAGGCTGTTTTATATGCAAACTTACTTCTACTTGGTGGATAGCCTACAATTTTCCCTTTTAACAGTAATGCGGCACAGACCTAAAATGTGGAAATTTGCAGATGCAAAATGCAGAATAGGCTGGGGGCCAAACTGTGTTTGCCAATGAAAAACTCCTCTTCCCACTCCTTCTCAACATACTTGCCAGTTTTCTACTTGAGTGAGCATTACTTGAACTTGCTGCTAAAATGCAGCAAAATTGATTCAGTGTGAGTAATTTTAGAGAAATCCTCGTGTCCCTTTTCAGATGAGCGGTTTGTCTGGCTCTCCTTCTATACAAGATTACTGCTGTGGTATTTTTACCAACCTAATTGGTATGAATCATCAACTGTTTACAATAAATATTCATTGGTACATGAAAAACTGTTTTATCCTTAGTTTTTGCCAGTACATATAAGAGCATGTGCGAATCCCACGAATCGGTGCATGCATGATTCTCCCGGTCTGACCTGCCAAAAATTAACAGGTCGGGATGGGAGAATCATGGTTTTGGAGTATAAAGAGGGTTCAGGGATAGGATTTCCACTTCATCCCGCTTGATGTAGATAGGGGCATGTCCTCCACTATGCTTCCTGACGTCGATGACAATCTCTTTCATTTTGTATAGTTTCCTTGTACATTGTGTGTTGGAGCCGACGAGGGAGCGAGCTATCTTGGATCTGGTGTTATGTAATGAGGCGGGTAGAATTAGGGACCTTGCGGCGAAGGATCCTCTTGGGGAGAGTGATCATTGTATGGTAGAGTTTCTGATGCAGATGGAGGAGGAGAAAGTGGGTTCCTGGACATGCGTCCTTTGTTTGAACAGAGGGGAGTACGGTAGGATGAGAGAGGAATTGGCAAATGTGGACTGGGGGAGCACGTTGGAAGGTAGGTCTGCTGAGGAGCAGTGGAGGATCTTTAAGGAGATCTTTCTTGGTGCTCAGCAGAAATTTATTCCGATGGTCAAAAAGGACCGTAGGAGGAGAGGTAATAAGCCGTGGATAACGAAGGAGGTGAAGGAAAGTGTTAAATTAAAAGCGGAGGCGTTTAGAGTAGCTAAGAGTAGTGGGCGAGAAGAGGATTGGGAGAGGTTTAAATGTCAACAAAGATTGACAAAGAAGTTGATAAAGAAGGATAGGAGAAACTATGAAGCTGGGCTAGCGCTTAATATAAAAAAGGATAGCAAGAGTTTTTATAAATATATAAAAAGGAAGAGGCTGGCTAGGGTGAACGTTGGTCCCTTAGAGGATGAGAAGGGGGACTTAGTGGTAGGGGATGGGGAAATGGCTGAGGTCTTGAATAACTTTTTTGTTTCGGTCTTCACGGAGGAGGACGTGAATAATTTGCCGGGTGTTAGAGATGGAAAGGTGGTAGGACTGGAGGGTCTTAATGACATTACTGTTACTAGAGAGGCGGTGCTCGACAGACTGGAGGGACTGATTGTGGAGAAGTCGCCAGGACCGGATGGAATGCATCCGAGGGTTCTGAAAGAAATGGCGGAGGTGATAGTGGATGCCTTGGTGGTAATTTTCCAGACGTCGCTGGATTCCAGGGAAGTGCCGGAAGATTGGAAAACGGCTAATGTTACGCCGTTGTTTAAGAAGGGTGCTAGGCAAAAGGCAGGGAATTATAGGCCGGTTAGTTTAACGTCTGTTGTAGGTAAAATGTTAGAATCCGTCATCAAGGAGGAAATAGCGAGGCATCTAGAGGGGAATTGCTTGATAGAGCAGACGCAGCACGGTTTCGTTAAAGGGAAGTCGTGTCTGACAAATTTACTGGAGTTCTATGAGGATGTGTCTAGGGCGGTGGATAGAGGAGAGCCGGTGGATGTGGTCTTTCTTGATTTTCAGAAGGCGTTTGACAAGGTACCTCACAAGAGGTTATTGCAGAAGGTCAGGGGACATGGAGTTGGGGGTAGGGTGTTAGCGTGGATAGAGGATTGGTTGTCAAATAGGAGGCAGAGAGTGGGGGTCAATGGGTGCTATTCGGATTGGCAGTTGGTGACTAGTGGAGTGCCCCAGGGATTGGTGCTGGGGCCTCAGCTATTTGCCATTTATATAGATGATCTGGAGGAGGGAACCGAGTGTATGGTGTCGAAATTTGCTGATGACACCAAGATTGGTGGAATGGCAAATGGTGCGGAGGGTGTGGAGAGTCTGCAGAAGGATCTAGATAGGCTGGGCGAATGGGCCAGGAACTGGCAAATGGAATTTAATGTTGGCAAGTGCGAGGTGGTCCACTTTGGTAGGAATAATGGTAGGAAGGATTATTACTTATGTGGCGAAAAACTGCAGCAGGCTACGGTGCAGAGGGACCTCGGGGTCCTTATGCATGAGTTGCAAAAACCCAGCTTGCAGGTGCAGCAGGTGGTCAGGAAGGCGAATGGGATGCTGGCCTTCATAGCGAGGGGGATTGAATATAAAAGTGGGGAGGTCTTGCTGTGTCTGTATAGGGCATTGGTGAGGCCGCACCTGGAGTACTGTGTGCAGTTTTGGGCGCTGTACTTACGCGAGGATATTTTGGCCTTGGAGGGAGTGCAGAGGAGGTTTACTAGGCTGATGCCGGAGCTGAGGGGGTTGAGCTATGAGGAGAGGCTGAATAAACTAGGCTTGTACTCATCAGAGTTTAGAAGAATGAGGGGAGATCTCATTGAGACGTATAAGATGATGAATGGGATGGGTAGGATAGAGGTGGAGAGACTCTTCCCACTCAGAAAGGACAGTAGGACTAGGGGGCACAGCCTCAAGATAAAGGGGGAGCGGTTTAGAACGGAGTTGAGGAGGAACTTCTTCACTCAAAGGGTGGTGAATCTCTGGAATTCTCTGCCTGTTGAAGTGGTAGAGGCTACCTCGCTAAATATTTTTAAGACACGGGTTGATGGGTTTTTGATAAGAGAGGGGATTAAGGGTTATGGGGAGAGGGCGGGAATGTGGAACTGAGCCACGACAGATCAGCCACGATCTTATTGAATGGCGGGGCAGGCTCGAAGGGCTAGATGGCCTACTCCTGCTCCTATTTCTTATGTTCTTATGTTGACATTGATGGAGAGATCATTGACATTGCACCAGTTCACCAGATTCTCTAACTCTTTACTGTACTCTGTCTCATGACTGTTTGAGATCTGCCCCACTACAGTGATGTCATCAAAAAACTTGAAAATCGAGTTGAAGGAGAATTTGGCCACACAGTCAAAGGTGTATAAGGAGTATAGTAAAGGGCTGAGGATACAGCCTTGTGTAGCACCAGTGTTGAGGATAATCAATACAGGACATGCATCCTTTCATCTATATGAGATGATGGATCTGCAGCAAATCCATTGGCAATGGGCAAGTGTCATGTGTCGTAAGAGTCATTGAGATCTACAGCAGAGGAAAAGGCCCTTTGGCCCATCATGTCCATGCCTGTCAAAGACAAATCACACACATTTTCCAGCACTTGGCCCATAGCTATGTATGCCGTGGCATCACAAGTGCACATCTAAGTACTTCTTAAATGTAACAAGGCTTTCTGCTTCCATCATCCTTTCAAGCAGTGAGTTCCCGACTCCTACCACCCTCTAGGTGAAAAAGTTTTCCTCACATCCCTTCGAAATCTCCTGTCACTTTTGTTAAGTCTATGCCCCCCATCATTGATCCTTCCATCATGGGGCAAAGTTTCTTTCAAACACTCTATTTACTCTCCATAACTTATTTTCTTCAACCAGCACACCCCAATCTTCATTTGTAAAATCTTCCTTTCTACCTGAAAATTGAACACATTCTTACAGCAGGTGCACCAAGTAGTCAGCAACAATAGTTTTCTTAAGACTGAGGGGTGATCATATAAAGGTCTATAAAATAATGAGGGGCACATATCAGCTAGTCAATATCTTTTCCCAAAGGTAGGGGAGTCTAAAACTAGAGGGCATACGTTTAAGGTGAGAGGGGAAAGATATAAAAGTGTCCAGAGGGTCAATTTTTTTCACACAGAGGGTGGTGAGTGTCTGGAGCAAACTGCCAGAGGTAGTAGTAGAGACGGGTACAATTTTACATAAGTTACATAAGAAATAGGAGCAGGAGTAGGCCATCTGGCCCTTCGAGCCTGCCCCGCCATTCAATAAGATCATGGCTGATCTGTCGTGGCTCAGTTCCACTTTCCCGCCCTCTCCCCATAACCCTTAATCCCCTCTCTTATCAAAAACCCATCAACCCGCTTCTTAAAAATATTTAGCGAGGCAGCCTCCACCACTTCAACGGGCAGAGAATTCCAGAGATTCACCACCCTTTGAGTGAAGAAGTTCCTCCTCAACTCCGTTCTGAACCGCCCCCCCTTTATCTTGAGGCTGTGCCCCCTAGTCCTACTGTCTTTTTTGAGCGGGAAGAGTCTTTCCACCTCTATCCTATCCATCCCATTCATCATCTTATACGTCTCAATGAGATCTCCCCTCATTCTTCTAAACTCTAACGAGTACAAGCCTAGTTTATTCAGCCTCTCCTCATAGCTCAACCCCCTCAACTCCGGTATCAGCCTAGTAAACCTCCTCTGCACTCCCTCCAAGGCCAAAATATCCTTGCGCAGGTGCGGCGCCCAAAACTGCACACAGTACTCCAGCTGCGGCCTCACCAATGCCCTATACAGCTGCAGCAAGACCTCCCTACTTTTATATTCAATCCCCCTCGCTATGAAGGCCAGCATCCCATTCGCCTTCCTGACCACCTGCTGCACCTGCAGGCTGGGTTTTTGCGACTCATGCACAAGGACCCCGAGGTCCCTCTGCACCGTCGCCTGCTGCAGTTTTTCGCCACGTAAGTAATAGTCCTTCCTACCATTCTTCCTACCAAAGTGGACCACCTCACACTTGCCAACATTAAATTCCATTTGCCATTTCCTGGCCCATTCGCCCAGCCTATCTAGATCCTTCTGCAGACTCTCCACACCCTCCACACAATTTGCCTTTCCCCCAATCTTGGTGTCATCAGCAAATTTCGACACCCTACACTCGGTTCCCTCCTCCAGATCATCTATATAAATGGTAAATAGCTGAGGCCCCAGCACCGACCCCTGGGGCACCCCACTAGTCACCAACCGCCAATCCGAATAGCACCCATTGACCCCCACTCTCTGCCTCCTATTTGACAACCAATCCTCTATCCACGCTAACACCCTACCCCCAACTCCATGTCCTCTGACCTTCTGCAGTAACCTCTTGTGAGGTACCTTATCAAACGCCTTCTGAAAATCCAGAAAGACCACATCCACCGGCTCTCCTCTATCCACCGCCCTAGACACATCCTCATAGAACTCCAGTAAATTTGTCAGACACGACTTCCCTTTAATGAAACCGTGTTGCGTCTGCCCTATCAAGCAATTCCCTTCAAGATGCCTCGCAATTTCCTCCTTAATGACGGATTCTAACATTTTACCTACCACAGACGTTAAACTAACCGGCCTGTAATTCCCCGCCTTTTGCCTGGCACCCTTCTTTTGTCTTTTAAAAAGCATTTAGACAGTTACATGGGTAAAATGGGTGTAGAGGGATAGGAGCCAAATGTGGGCAATTGGGCTTAGGTGTTTAAAAAAAATGGCAGTATGAACAAGTTGGGCTGAAAGGCCTGTTTCTATGCTATATACTTTTATGATTCTATTAAATATGATGATACAATGGCTATTGATATGAATTGGGTGTTGTTAGGACACAGAATGTCCCTACCAGAAACAGTGGCAGGAATAGAATCCATCAAATGTTCTATATCTGACATTTAAAAATAGAGCAGTATGGAAAAATAGGTCAAAATGGATAGTTCGTTGAGTGCTGTGCAGTTACAATTGTAAGCCAGGTAGCTTCCTTCTGTGCTGTGAATTTCTGCAGTTCCCACATGGAAATCAGATATCATTTCAGGAATGCTCTATTATCTCTGTTAAATCTATTAGTTCCTAACATGTTGAGTAAGGAAGAAATACTTGCCTGCACCCTCAACTATCTTTTCCCTACCATACTATCTACTGGATTAGACAACATGCCCTAATTCCTGACCAGTTATCAGTATTTCATAACATACATAGCTAAGTATAGTTATTGTGCTTATGCTTCCAATAGGATAAATGATCAGCTCTGACAAAGGTCCAGACTGGAAATGTTGACTCTATTCTCTTCACAGATGCTGTCAGACCTGCTGAGATTGTCTAGCATTTTCTGTTTTTGTTTCAGATTCCAGCATCCGCAGTATTTTGCCTTTAACGGAAATGAAGTGACTGACAGAACTTTGGGTTACTTCAACTCATTCATTAAGCATTTTAAGGTTATGTATTTTGTTGTATTGTCATTGTGAGCATTTGTTCTTACATTTGCAATCGGCTGCATTTGCTGCTAAACCGCTGGAAAAAGATCATTTATCGTTCAAAAAATCTCTCCATTCTTAAAGTTACAAAGCCACTGCACAGAGCAGACCGGAGAGAGCTGAACCCATCTCCTTGCTTGCTCCAAAAAACAAATTTAAATTGAACCCAATTAAATTGAATCGTGATCCCCACAAGAGAAACAAACAACATCCAAGTTGACAAGAAAAGGCATTGCACCCCATCTTGGATTTGAACTGATGCTTAATCTCAGCCGACAGACATCCCTACCGGATAACCATGATTCCAACCCAACCAAGTAAGATCATTTATGTGTGTCGTGTGATGGTTACAAGTGAAAGGTTAATATTTTACCAGCTTTATTCTATTTTTAAAACATTTTCAGGAGTCACACTTTTCAAACGCGGGAACCCTTCCGATTGTGAAAGTTGCAACCTCGCCATAAACAATTAACTTTACAACACGAAACCTCACGCCGGGTGTCTTTGGCGGCTTGCGCAGTTGCTGTGGGTAAAATTTACAGCGCGTTCATTTCCGAGTGTGTGGGTTTTTTTTGCACTCGGTGTTTTGCAGCAGCTTTTCGTGTTGTGTGTAGGAGCGCTGGCGCTGGCCCCCTCAGAACCTGGACCGGGAGCGGCAGCGGCAGCGGCGGCAGCCGGACACTCGGAACATCGGCAGCGGCCACACAGGGGCAGGGGGGACGCCGACACTCGGGGCACCAGCCCGGAAGTGTGAGGAGGAGGCACCCGGGGAGCGCGGTCGGTGGCAGCTCCGTCTCCCCGGGATCAGCCATGGCTGCACAAACCTCCCGCCGCTCAGAAACAAGGTAGGTCCCCACTCACTGCAAAAGACCATTTCACCCAGAGGATCAGTGGGGACGAGTTAATTTGAAATTAAAAAAAAAACAAACGTAAACTCGTGTGTAAATATATTTAACTGAGATAAACCTGACTAAATAGTAATTGTGCTGGGGGGGGGGTGGTGAGGGCTCAATATAACAAAGAGTAAAGTCCCCACTTTAACCGTGGGGTGGGTCGGTTTTATTTTTGAACGCGGTATTTTGATATAATTCGGGCGCTTGTCTCTCTTTTCTGGCGTCTTTCTGTTAAGCGGTTGTTTTTTCCTCTCAGGTTGGGGAATATTTTCCCCACTGACTGACTTGCCCGCAGTTTATCCTCAGCCCACTCCCTGTCTCAGACTTCTCAGCTCCTCCACCGATTGAAAAAACACACACACGTTTGTTTACACCGATGGAGTAAAGCGCAGGGAGAGAAAAATACACTTTTTGTACTTCTTTCCGAACCAAAAACTTCTACTTTATTTGTTGTCGAGTGGCTGGAAATCCTCTTTCCGTAAATCCTGCTTCGGTTTTTTTTCCCCTGCCCTTCCTGGATCACCTGAGATTGAGAAGGTAAACAACTGCTTTCAGGCTTCCCTCCGAATAAAATATTGAGAGCTGCTATAGAAACCCAGAGATCTGTGAAAGAAATTCCTTTAAAACAAAAAATCCGATTCAGTTAGCCTTGCTGCAAGCACTTTTTAAAAAAAAATCAAGGGATACGGTAAATGGGATTTGAGGCACAGATTTAATTGAATAGCTAGATACGCTCAAGAAGATGGATGGCCTGCTTTGATGGAAGTAGATTTGGGATCGCAGCAGCGGATTTAATCTTAATTTTATTGAATTACATTACGGTTGTGCAGGGGAAGAACGTTTTTCTGGAGGAAAAAAAGCTGTCTGTGATGAACATTTAGTCCATGCTGATGTTTTAGATGTAACGTTTAGTTCTGGGAAGATTAATGTTTAAATGCATCTGAAGCAGCTTGGAGTCTATTAGACTTCAGGTTATAAAACAGCAAATGGGTTTACTTTGTTGAAGACTTCGGGCTGTTTTATGGGGTCGGGGGAGGGGTTGGGTATGGTGGGATGGTTCCAGCAGTGCCAAGAGTTCTGAGCATTGCCAGGATAGCAATCATTCCCAGAAAGAGAACACAATGGACCTTGAGTGAGGTCAGTCCAGGATATTGGGTGGGGAGGTTTGGCCACTGCCGCTGGAGGCCTTTCAGCCCATTGAGTTTGCTTTCTATCCACAGAACCCTCCAGTGCAGAAGGAGGCCCTTCAGCCCATTGAGTCTGCACCGAACACAATCCCACCCAGGCCCTACCCCCATATCCCCACACATTATAGCCACTAATCCCTCTAACCTCCGCATCCCAGGACTCTAAGGGGCAATTTCTTAGCATAGCCAATCAACCTAACCTGCACATCTTTGGACTGTGGGAGGAAACCAGAGCACCCGGAGGAAACCCGCACAGACACGAGGAGAACTGTCTCCACACAGACAGTGACCCGAGCCAGGAATCGAACTCAGGACCCTGGAGCTGTGAAGCAGCAGTGCTAACCACTGTGCTACCGTGCCGCTATCTTTGAAGGATGACTTGATATGCAGAGGGCACCAGAGCCCCCACTCCTTCCCACCCTTTTAAATTTAAAAAAAAAGTCAGCCCAAGCCAACTGTATTATAGCACAGGTCATATGCTATTGGGGGTCAATTTGCAAGTCCAGTTGACCCTGCTAATTTCAGTGCCTGCCCAGTTATGTTATGGGGTGGGAAGGTGGTGGGCTGGGTACCAACCCTATTTCATGTGTCTGATGGGGACACCTAAAATATAGCCCATGATAATTGCGCTGCTTGTTCAAGCAAATAGAAGTTTTGTGAGTTAACAGCTAAATTATTTTAAAGCATTTGGTGAATTCTGAAAAGATATGTCATCATGGAAATGATGATGTGGAGATGCCAGGGTTGGACTGGGGTAAGAACAGTAAGACGTCTCACAACACCAGGTTAAAGTCCAACAGGATTATTTGGTAGCATCATTTGGATCATGGAAATGGGCAGAGCTTCATGTTTTGTGGTCTCAATTTATCTGTGTGTTTGCTGGAGGAGTGAGTGTTCTGCAGCAGGCAAATAGGAGACTGGCTACAAAAATGGTGCTGCTGTTAGTATGCAGTTAGGGCTCAGAAGTCCAGGGGAGTTGAGATGGTTACAGAAGGTTTTTTTTTACTGGAGGCATTTGGGCTCAGGAGAAACCCTGGAGCCATTTATAGCTTGGTGCAGCTGGGAGACTGGATTTGGGAGAAACAATGAGGCAGTGCCTACTTAGTGAAGATGGCAGTCTTTGAAAGAGTTGGAAGTGTGCTAGTAATTACTTGCGAAACACAGTCTTATGAGAAGAGGTTGAACCATCAGGAGGTGAGCAGCTGTTGATGCATTTTGAGTCAAAGCAGCTTGAGGGAATTCAGAGGCTAGATCTTCAAAAATAAGAGTGGAAATCTCTTGAGGGAGGCAGAGCGTTAATGAGATTTTATGACTCACTGGTCACACATCTGGGTGGGTTGCTGAGAAATCTGTGGGATCCCTCTTGATTGTGTCTGCCATTTAATGTGCAGTGTACTGTTTTTAACCACAAGTTGCCTGTTTATTCATATTTACCATGGGTAGCACAGTGTTTAGCATTGCTGCCTCACAGCATCCGGCTCGAGTCACAGTTTGTGTGGAATTTGGCACATTCTCCCCATGTCTGCATGGGTTTCCTCCTGGTGCGCCTGTTTTCTCCCACAATCCAAAGGTGTGCAAGTTGAGTAGATTGGCCATGCTAAATTGCCCCTTAATGTCAGTGTGACTAAAAGAGTAAATACATGGAGTCATGGGGAAAGAGCCTGGCTGGGATCGTTGTTGGTGCAGACTCGATCGGTCACGTGTCCTCCTTCTGCACCATTGGAATTCTATGATTCTACCTTGTTACTTGTGACTATTAAGAGTATAAGAAATATGTCTTATTTTTCTGACTTTGTATAGTAAAGTTTGTTTATTTAAAATCATGGAATCTTGTGGCTTTTTTCTCATGGTGAGTAACTGGGATTTCAAATTTTGTCCAAAGTTGCTGGTCCCGCACCAGATAGTAATACTTTGTCATCTTGCCTTTAATAATTTACTGAGAGCATTAAAAATATTTGGGCGTTTTTCAGTCCCATTACCAAGGCTTGTGTAAATGTACAAAAGGCATGAGGGAAAATCTGCTGAGATGCAGCCTGGATGATTTTGACACTCTGTAGACTAGACTCAGACTTTGTAGGTACCAGAGTATAACAACAACTATTATGCCTCAAATGTACAAAAACACTCCAAAACACTTCATAGTTGTAATCAGTAAATGGATGTCAAACCAAAGGAGATATTTGGAAGAGTTTATAGAGGGGAGAGACTTGGAGGCCAACCGGAAGCAGATTTGAATAGCTGGACATGGATGTGTGAATTGACTGAGGTCATGCAGGATGTGAACAATGTTAGAATGGTGGATGAGGGTATTATAAGTATAGCATTATTTAATGTTAAACAACATAATTTAGCAACAATAAATTTTGGGTTTTCTTGTGAATTTTAATATTGCTCCTTCACAAATTCCTAAATTTTGGATTGAAAAATAGAGTTAGATTTTAAAGTGGTCTTCTCCACTGACTCAGTTGAAGTTGTATTTATAGCAGGACACACAGCTGGCGTGGTATTTGGGAATTCGTTTAAAAAGTTTTCTATCTGGCATTTGACTTGCCACAAACTTTCTACTGCTTGCTGATAAAATGGCACAAGCAATGGAGAAATTTATCACAAAAAAACCCAAATGTTTAATGTTGGAAAATTAACCAGTTTGCAATGACTAAGATGTCTCTTAAAATAACCTCACTTTCAAGACCTGATTGTCAGGAACATGCATTTCTTTTTATTAAACTTGTACTTTGCCAAGTAACTATTGAGTCAATAAAACTAGTTTAAAACACCCTTAACGAGCCTTAATTCTCTCCTTTAACTGCAACTTGTGTGCAGTTTTGTATTGCAATCTGAACAGTTCCTCGTCCATCTGCCACAATGTAGGTGCAAAACAGCCTTTTTGTTTTTCGACATGTTGGCCATGTGATATTTAGCTAACTTTAGATTTGATTCCAAAAAGTGGTGCCATATCAGAAGTTGCTGTTTCAGTGTTGTTGAAAAATAAGATTATGATATAGCAACAACTTATACAGTGCTTTAAATGTGACAAAATGTTATGGTACTTCACAGGAACATTATAAAGCAAAACCTGATAAGTTACATGAAGATATTCAGGATAGATGTTAGGTTAAAAAGTAAATTTTAAGGGATGTCTTAAATGAATAAAGTGAGTCGGAGTTTTAGGGAGGGTATTCAGGAGCTTAGGACCTTTGCTGTTGAAGGCATGACCACCAATACTGGGACAATTAAAATCGGGGACAATCTAGAATTAGAGAAGTGCAGATATCTTGGAGGGTTGTGGATTGATTGGAGGGGTGAAGCCAGCTCTGGAATTCCCCCACTTTACTCCTTTTAAGATTGTCCTTCAAACCTACAGTTAATGGAGACTTGGTGCAAGTAAGGATAAGAGAGCAAAGATTAGATGACTGTAAGTTTACAAAGGGTGGAACATGAGAAGCCTGCCAGAAAAAAATTGGAATTATCAAGGTGAGAGGCAAGAAAGTTGTGGATGAAGATGAACTGAGGCAGAAGAGAACGCTGGTAATTTTATGGAGATGGGAATATGAGAGTTAAGTAGTATGGCTGGTTAAACACAATATTTGAAAGCCATCTGTTTCAGCATCAGAAATTTGCCAGGGAGGTGGTTTGAGTCAGTAGCTAAGAAACAGTTTGTAACAGGGACCCAAAACAATGGCTTCAGTCTGTCCAATATTTAAAAATAGAAACCTGTCAGTATAGAAGGAGGCCATTCAGCCCATTGAGTCTGCACCGACAACAATCTCACCCAGGCCCTATCTCTGCTTAGTTACCCTGCTAATCCCTCTAGCCTATCACATCCTGGGGCACTAGAGGTTAATTTAGCATGTCCAATCAACCTAATCAGCACATCTTTTGGAGTGTGGGAGGAAACTGGAGCACCCGGAGGAAACCCATGCAAACACAGGGAGAATATGCAACCTTCACACAGACGGTGATCTAAGTCAGGAATCAAACCCAAATCCCTGGAGCTGTGAGGCAGCAGTGCTAACTACTGTGTCACTGTGCTGCCAAAAAACAGTACCAGATAGCATAGAAGGTGGGCTCATGCCAGAGCCAGAGATTGAATCAGGGACCTTTAGATCTTCAGCTCTCCCAACTGACCTACTTCAACTTCAAATTTATGTTATTTGTTCAATTTAATTTGTTTTGGCCACATGAGAAGAGGTAAAATCAAAGGAGTCCCATTTGATAATCATCTAAGTCTGACCATAACAGGTTTTCAGGAGGATTAAGGATAAAGGAGCTTGCTCATTGTCATGCGTTTAACCATTTACCTACTGATTGCAAAGAAAGGAGTCTGGGAGGCATTCCTAAGCTTAAAACAAAAAGGGGGTTTTTATTGAGTTCAAAATTTACCCAGGAAAAGATATAAAAATATTTAAAAGGTAATTCTGTATGTCTCAACCACATTCACGCATGTAATATTTACAGGTTATACTGTAGGTACTTTCTTTGCCAAATTAAAATTCTTCGCAGAAAGACTGAAAAAAAGAGAGTTCAATGTTTGAATCCTTGGCTTTGGTAGAGGATTGTTCCATGCTTGTCTTAATATTTTTGGTGCCCTTGTCTGGGGAAGGATGTTCTTGTGAGAGAGGGAGTACAGCGAAGCTGATTCCTGGGATGGCAGGTCTGTCATATGAGAAGAGATTAGGAATATATTCATTGGAGTTCAGAAGAGTGAGAAGAGGTCTCATTGACACTTATAAAATTTTAACAGAGTTAGACAGAGTAAATTTAGAAAGAATGTTCCCAATGGTGGGAGAGTCCAGAACTCGGTGTCATAGTTGGAGGATAAGGGGTAAACCTTTTAGAACTGAGGTGAGGAGAAATTTCTTCACCCGCAGGTGGTGAATGTGTGGAATTCACTACCACAGAACATAGTTGAAGCCAAAATGATGTCTGATTTCAAGAAGAAATTCAATATAATTCCTGGGGCTGAAAGGATCAAGAGATTAGGGGGAGAATCAGGATATTGAATTCAATGATCAGCCAGATTAAAATGAATGACAGAGCAGGCTCAAAAGGCTGAATGGACTACTGGTTCTAGTTTCTAAATTTACTGAGTTAAGTTAAAACCTATGTAAAATTGCAATTGCCAGAGACAGTTCCCTTTTAAAAACATAACCCATCTTTTCTAAGATATTTGTAATTTTTGCACCATAAGCTCCTTTTGATGGAAATTCGCCATCTCTAAGCTGGATTTTTACCTGACATAGGGCCTTGAGTTGAGGGAGACTAGAGAAAGGATTTCCTTGTTGTTTCATTGGCAACTTTTCCAGACTAACGTGTTTAGCAGCTGTATTAAAGAGGTTTCACATGGTTACTTCAGTCACATAACTTCTCTCACCCTGTAATAATTTCAGAAAATATTTGTTGATGTGAAGTCTGAAATGGTGGCTGCTTTTGTTTCATGGCCAGATGCGAGTACAAAGAACAACCCAGCAAGGGAAACAGGCCCAACGAGCCCGCGCTGCTATCTTAACAAAGCATTTTCCTACACCTACCTTGACCCATGTGCATGCGTATGGTATCCCCATTGGAAACCAGATTCAGGGGAAAATAGTTTAGGGACAATTTGTTACACCAGTCAGCCTAAGAGCACATCTTTGGGGTGTGGGAGGAAACTGGAGCACCCGGAGGAAACCCACGCAACCACAGGGAGAATGCGCAAACTCCCACAGACACTGGCCCAAATCCACGTATCTGCACAGCTAGCAGTGATAGTCACTGAGCTGTTGTGGTGACCATCTGCTGGTCCAGTTTTAAGCACACACAACGATGCGAAGTACTAGGCCACTCTCGAAACATCCAAGAGCAGCCCACGCACAACCCACCGTGTGCATGCTCCTTGTTAGACAACAAGGTGGACTGACACACCTGCGGAGTAAAAGAGACAAAACATCAACATGCAGCATTAGATTTCCAGTAATGTCCCGAGGCTCTGACCCTTTTTAAAACCGTCTCCTATAACCCTCCATCCCTGTTTCACTCGTGCCTATCTAAGTAAACCTTAAACAAGTCCAGCGTGCCTGCCTCCACCACCTTACTTGGTAGTGCATTCCGTACCCTCACGACCCTCTGTGTGAAAATCCTCCCTCTAGTATCCAAATTATACTTCTCCCCCCTCACCCTTAGCTCGTGACCTTTCGTGATATTTGTCTCCAATCTAGGAAAAAGCCTGCCACTGTTTACTCTATCTATACCCTTCATTATTTTATACACCTCTATCAGATCCCCCCCTTAATCTCCGTCTTTCTAAGGAAAAGAGCCCCAGTTTACCCAATCTTTCCTCATAACTCAGTCCTTCCATACCAGGCAGCATCCTGGTAAATCTTCTCTGCACTCTCTCCAGGGTCTCGACGTCCTTCCGGTAGTAAGGTGACCAGAACTGGACGCAGTACTGCAAATGCGGTCTAACCAGTGTAGAGTAGATTCTGTAATGACAAAGCCATTAACCCCTTAAATGTGTTGGAAAATATATCTCCATATAATCATTGTTTGAGCTATTCTGGCTCCATTGGAGAGGTGGTCTTATAGGAATGTAATGTTCAGTCCATTTCACTAAATCCTTTTGAAGGAGTTATTGACATACTTGGGTGTGAAATTCCATGAGGCTGTCAGAATTTCAATTCACATTGAAACTTTCAAGAAACTAGTCAAATTTGTAATACCGGACATCAGATGATGTCTGGTATTACAAATGTAAACGTGGCTGCCTTCTTTAGTCAGTGTCTGTTGTTTTAAAAAGGTCCTTTTATGTATGTGTTTTGTCAGCCTGTGAAATTACAAATTGAAATTGGTCATGCACAAGAGACATCAATGTGACAAATTGGGGGAAAGCTGTTGTGCATCCAGAGTTGGATGTTGGACAAGCAGTTTGATAGGTTTTGGACAACGGAGGGGTCAAAAGAGATGGCAGTGAATTTGAGCTAAGTGTCATGAGTGTACATGTAGAAACTTATGTTGCTGACATGTTATGTTGCTGAATCCAACTTGAGATGAGAGATAGGGGCCAGTGTGGGTCTTTGGGGGACATCAGAGGTAACAGATGCTAGTTGTAAGGGACCGTTTCCTTTAGCAGTGCATAAGTGCTGTGCATAGCTTCCTTCTGCAATTAAAGAGCTATTCTTATTTTGAGTGTTCTTGATGACCAGTTTCCAGTGTATGCTGAAGCTGGACTTTTTGAGGTTGAGATCAAGTTACTTTCAGTAGCTGTTCATAGATTTTCTCATCCACAGTCCCCTTGTTTCCCACTGTGGTTCAGAAAAAGATAAACATGTCCAGTAAGTCATTAAAAACTAAGTGATAAATTTCATGGTTAATGTCAGGGTTAGTGAACCATTGGTATGTCTCCTATCAGGAATCTTATTCATTGTTTCTGTCACTTGGCTTAGTGAGAAATGTCTAATCTAGGCACTTCAGCTAATTAGCAAATTCTATTTGTGCAGCTATCTTTTTTAAAAGGACACTGCTCTGACACAAGCTTGATATATTTAACTATTAAACTAAACTGCATTCTTTGTCCTTGTTTGCCTTTCTCCTGGTTCTTCCTTTGGGTCCCTTGTGTTGCTGCTGTTTTCTGTGTCGCGAAACAGCAGCAACACAACTTCAGGAATATCCTGGCAACCCCAACCACCTCCACTCTTAGGAACTTTCAGTTCTGACAGAGTTATACCCAAACTATTAATCTTTCCAGCAATTTTGATTTTTTTTCCTGAAAATATATAATCATTTTGTTGTCTCCTCACACAGCAGTGCCATCAAAATATTATCTTAACAGACTTTCTAAAAATGCCTCAACTGTACATATGCGGAAAATGTTTCTTAGAGTTTTTGCTTGGGCAACCTTTATTAAACTGTCTGTCCTTCTATAGCTTTCCATCTGGATCTGTGCCAGTAGAGAAATGCAGTTTATCGTTCTGAATAATGACAACTATGCGAGAAGCAGAGTCAAATCCAGTGGGAAATGGAAATATAGGAATGGTAGTTAAAGGTTATGTTTTCTTTATAAATGAAGACAGGGAATTAACTTGAAGTGTGTAATTTTAACAAGGTGCATTGTGAAGTAACGCATTACTTTTTAAAAATTCATTGATAGACCTCAGACCCTCAGTAGTGCGCACTGTTTTGTCATTAATTTCCAACATTAGAATAAATCTTTGAATTATAGCAGGCCTTGCATTTAGGAGTGACTATTGGATTCTTTTGCTTATTGAACCCACTGTGTTAGTTTGCTGCTGAAAAAATGGGAAATTATCAGAAATCTGCATTAAATTGATTTTCAGGAGGAGTGAATCCGATCTCAGCAGGTACAGTTGTCTGAATGTGTCAGCAGCTGGGAATTTAATTAGCTGTTTTATATGCAAACCTGCTTCTATTTGGTGCATAGCCTACATTTTTCCCCTTACTGAAGTAACAGACTTCAATCTGAAACATGAAAATGTGCAGATTTTTGCGTAAAAACTAGAAAAGAACTGGGGCATAACTATTTGCCAGTAGTAAACTAAAAGCAAAATACTGCATAAACTGGACATCTGAAATAAAGAAAAAGTCCTGGGAATACTCAGGCTTGGCAGCATCCATGGCGATGGCCATCCTTAATATACTTTCTCATTATATATTCAAAACTGTAGTCATGGAAAACTCAAAACTGGATGTTTTGTTTTTGCTGGAGCAGCAATAAAAAGACATCTAATAGCTTTTTCAACACTTGCAAGGATAAGTTGTTGAAGGTTTTTTTTGCTAGTTGCATGTGACGTTGAAACCAATCCATAAACTAGTTAGGTTGGGGAATCTCTTCTTTCAAAATGAAAAGTAACTTTTGATATGGCCCAGAAGGGATGTGTGTATGCTCAAAATATGGTTCAATAAACACACAACCCCTCAAAAATTCAGATTTGACCAACATACCAAGAGCAACAATGTGCAATTCACTAATGCAGTAGGCATTGCTTACAGAGATTTGAAAAGCAGAGCTGCTCACCTTCTGTTACCATGTAGATGCAGTTAGTCCCCACTTCGTGACTTCCTTGACAGCATTGCAGCTAAGATCAACTTGTTTGTATATGTCACTTTTAACGTATTTAAGCATCTCAAGGCACTTCACAGAAGTACTAATACTATATGGAACTGAACCACGAGATATTAGGGCAAGCATAGCCAAGAGGTAGATTTTAAGGAATGGGCTTAAAATAAGGAAAGTGAAGTAGGAAGATTGGGAATTGCTTTGCTTTAAGGTTTTGAAGCTCCAAAATCTATTCCATCTTACATACTACTAACAGTTAATGTTATTCATGATTTGCAGCAAATATTTACTACAGTTCATATGCACCAGTTAAAATAATAATGGGCAGGTCTTCCTCTGGGGTCAGGAAAATCCAACCTGTACATGTGCACAGCTCGCAAACTGCACACTTGACACTTGTATGACTTTCCATGCCATTTTGTCATTTCACACCTGGACTGGGTTTGCAGTACAGATGAGGAGCTGCAGTGGAGTGCAAGAGGAGTGTGGGTGCCGATCTTTGTTCGCCAATGCAGCACATAAGTTCAAAACGGTGTTTTAAATGCCCCTTTGTCCGCCCATATCAGCATGAGCCTCAGATTGCTCATGCCTCTGCAATGCTACCTATATGTATTCTCCATAGCCGTTCACCCAGTATGCACCATTCGATTTCAGAAATTATTCTACACTTTGGCAAAAACGCACACCATCTAGTTAAAGCTTCCATGTCATTGATTCTATGGAAAATGCATGCTACCATATGAAAAATATCCTATAATACTTTGCTTCTAATTCTATTAGCTCATGCTAGCAAACCAGGGACTATGTCAAAGGGACAATCTTGTACTAAAATTTCTTGAAACCGTTATTCATTCTCAGATGAATAGAACATCTAGTGTGCTGAAAGTCAGCTAAGCATTCAGAAAAGCCACAGCTATCCAAATAGTAAACTTCCTTTCTGGATGGAAAGAACAGAAGCTATTCATTTCAGTTAAAAAAAAAGTCTGTCAATCAATGCAAGGGAGCAGGTAGTTAGATTTATTTTCCAAGTGTCAAATCCAGGCCTTTATTTTGATTAGACAGAGCCATTTATTTCACAGCATAGGAAGGATGACTGCACAGGCTGACAGAACAATTTGTAAAATTTGTAATTGCATTATTGTGCTTTCACCAGTTTTTATTGGAAAAGCACTATTATGCATATGAACAAATATACAAGGCTGGTCAATATAAGGGTCGACATACCTTTGAAGGGCAGATCCCAATGATGAATCGCTACATTAAAAACATACATTTCCACGCACCTCCTAATAATAATATGAACAAGAAAATTACAGCACAGGTACAGGCCCTTTGGCCCTCCAAGCCTGCACCGACCATGCTGCCTGTCTGAACTAAAACCCTGTACCCTCCAGGGACCATATTCCTCTACTCCCATCTTATTCATGAATTTTCTAGACGCCCCTTTAAAAGTGATATTAAATGAAATTTAAATGTGTGAAGCTACTTTACATTCATGATGTTCCAGACTCCTCAACAGACTTTCCATTTTCCTCAGGAACCCAAGCCTGGCAGACCTTTAATGGGCTTCCAAAATCCTGCACCACTAGATGAAAATGGTGTGTGGAAGGAAATTTGATTTTCATTTAAAATGGGGGATCAGAACTCAGCAGGTGTTGTTCTTTTTGCACAGTAGGCATTCCTGGCTCACCAAAAGACCAGAGGAAATTCAGATTTCTTCTATTTAAAAAAAAAGTATTGCCATTCATACGCTGAAATGCATCATCACACCTGGACAACCGTTTGGACCAATATCTGAGCAAATCCCATGATCTCTCCAATCCCTAATGGATTCCCTTGGGTCTGGAAAACTGGTTTTGATTGAATACAGTGTGGAGAATAATTTCAGGGAATATTAAATGCACTTTAGTGAGCAAAAATTTCTACATGAATTAAATGTTTTTTAAAAAACCCACATTATTCAGTGTTAATATAAGAACTTGGAGCTTGTAGTATTCAGTTTTTTCTCACTTAGAAACTGGCTAACAAATATTGCATATATTGATGTGTATTTGAATTTGCGTAACTACCAATTAATTGGTATTTTTTCTTTTTTACCCAGGAAAGGATACATATGCAAATATTACCGAGGTGCTTGATCCACAGAGGGCAGTATCTTGAAGGTCTCAATTAGATTCTTCCAGCTGAAGACATAATATTTAAAGAAATGGCTTCAAGTGATATGATTCCAGAAAATTTGAAGCACCATCAGCTAAAGAGCAGGAGGCTTCCCAGTAGGTCATTTAACCATGAGACTGAGCCTGATGGTTATTTTCTTTTCGAAGCAGATGAAGCTTGGAAGGAATATCACCGTGCTCTCTATCAATTCTATGAAGCCAAAGAATTATGTGATGTAACATTGAAGGTGAGAGGAATACCTGCCCCTCTATCTTTTGTGCCTTTATTTTGAAACCCAATTTCTCTCATCAAAATGCAAACTCCTAACAGCTTTGGATGGAAAGTCATTTGGAACGTGAAAATCAATTTTAATATGATTAGAAAACTTTGAATTATAAACATTCATTGAGGCTATAAATTTTATTGAAGTATTACATCAACTTAATACCAGTGCAATTTGGAAAATGTTGAACAGTGATCTTCCAATGCCTCAACACACTTATGCAAGTTCCAACATTTCAGAATTTATGCCTATTAGAACCAAGATTTGTAGCAGTTGCATTACAATGTCGTATTTTAATCTTTCCAGTGGCAATTTAATACATACCTTTTGCTGCTAATGGAACTCTCCCTGGCTTTGTCATTGCCCATCCTTGTATATAAGATGTTGACTTTCGGGCAAGATTTGTGGGACATGAGAAATTTCTGACTTGCAAATTTAATTCTTTAAAACTATCAGGGTTAATTGTCTGCTACAACTTGCCTTAATGCAGCCTGGATCAATGTTATTGTTTTGCTAATAAAGCTCAACAGATTGAACTTCATGTTGTAGGTCACTGGATCTTTGTGCGCTAAGCATGTTCAGGAAAAAGCTTGTGCAAGCGTAAATGCAGAAAACCATACATGTTTAATGTTGTGAGAGTCTACATAACAGCAAGTACATTCACAATGTAACATCAAAAAGATTACGCATTCAGTTTCTTAAATTACAGTAAGAAGTCTCACAACACCAGGCTAAAGTCCAACAGGTTTATTTGGTAACACAAGCCACAAGTTTTTGGAGCACTGCCCCTTCATCAGCTAAGTGGGAGTTGTCTTCACAAGCAGGGCATATATAGACACAAACTCAATTTACAAGCTAATGGTTGGAATGCGAGTCTTTACAGGTAATCAAGTCTTAAATGTAGAGACAATGTGAGTGGAGAGAGAGTTAAGTACAGGTTAAAGGGTATTGTCTCCAGCCAGAGACAGGTATTGTCTCCAGCCAGGACAGTTAGTAAGAGTTTGCAAGCCCAGGCAAGTCGTGGGGGTTACAGATAGTGTGACATGAACCCAAGATCCCGGTTGAGGCTGTCCTCAGATGCGCCAGACTTGGCTATCGGTCTCTGCTCAGCGATTCTGCGCTGTCATGTGTTGTGAAGGTTGCCTTGGAGAAAGCTTACCCGACGATCATAGGCTGAATGCCCATGACTGTTGACGTGTTCCCCAACAGGAAGAGAACACTCCTGCCTAGTGATTGTCAAGTGGTGTTCATTCATCCATTTTCATAGCGTCTGCATGGTATCCTCTGTGTACCATGCTTTGGGACATCCTTTGCTGCAACATATCAGGTAGACAACGTTGGCCAAGTTGCAAGAGTATGTACTGTGTACCTGGTGTATGGTGTTCTCACATGATATGATGACAGCTAAGTTGATGATCTGTTACATCTCGCAGAGGTTGCTGTGGCAGGGTTGTGTGGTGTTGTGGTCACTGTTCTCCTGAAGGCTGCGTAGTATGTTGCGGACAATGGTCTGTTTGAGGTTGTGCGGTTGTTTGAAGGCAAGAAGTGGGGGTATGGGGATGGCCTTCAGGCAAATAGTTAAAAAAACCACTTATGTATAATTATTACAGGATTATCTTTGTCATTAGTTGGTTTAGGAAAAGTACTGATAAATTAATGCATTGCTAGAAATTCATATTTGAAGGGTAGAAAAATTGTACATTACTATAACATTCATGTAAATTTTGAGGTGACAAAATTCTTCCATGGTGCCAATGTTCTAGTGAAGAATTAAATATTCATTTGAGATATCTTACTTGAAATAATCAGGTTGTTACAAGTAATGCTAGTAATGGCTCTCTCATTGGCTTAATCAGTTGGGCTTAATGGCCTGTTTCTGCTCTGGTAATCTGTGTAATTCTATTCATATACATTAACGAAGAACATGTTATTCCTCCCTTGACAGTTTGAACGGACTTGTGCTGATCCTAGCAATAATCTCACTGTAACTTGCCTTCTGGAGTTAAGCTGCAAATTACCAGCTTTCTAAACTAGTGGTTAACTGTTTCTGACATTTCTAGTAATAGATCAGTTTAATTCCTACCTGACTCCTGTCTTCAAGTAGTAGCATTAATTGCCCAACGTGTGTGTCATCACACCCACTCAGACTCTTATTGACTTTCACCTCTTTCAGGGTTGCTAGTAATTTCTGTTTAAATTATTTTATTAACTTTCCTTTTATAATGAATAATCTTAATTAATGTTTGATGTTTCAGGAGCTAAATTTCACACCTTTTATGTTAAACTTAAATTGATTTGTACGTGAACAGAATTATCTGATTATTTATAGTCAAACTGCTAAATAAATTATTTGCAGGAGCATTCAAATTATTCATGTTCACCTCTTATAAAAAGAATTTGCTGTTTATTGCATATTGTAGTTTTGTAAGGAAAGTAATGCTGTAACTGTCATTCCTAGCAGAGTTAGGTATTTATCAAGGGTGTGAGCACATCTAAAGGGCAGGGCTTGGTTCCATTTTAAATTGTGTTCCTAAAGTGTGATTCTTTGTTCCCTCTTCCAAACAGGTTGGGTCCAAATTAATACCATGCCACAAATTGGTGCTAGCCTGTGTGATTCCATACTTCAGAGCAATGTTTCTTTCTGACATGGCTGAAGCTAAACAGGACCTAATAGAAATTAAAGATTTTGATGGTGATGCGATGGATGACCTTGTCAAGTTTGCGTATTGCTCTAGGATTACACTTACTGTAGACAACGTGCAACCTCTTCTTTATGCTGCTTGCATTCTGCAGGTAGAACTTGTGGCGAAGGCTTGTTGTGAATACATGAAAGCCCATTTTCACCCATCAAACTGCTTAGCAGTCCGGTCATTTGCTGAGAGCCACAACCGAGTTGACTTGATGGGCATGGCTGATAAGTATGCCTGTGAACATTTTAATGAAGTTGTAGAATGTGAAGACTTTGTAAATGTTTCACCAAAGCACCTCATCGCACTCCTTTCATCCAGTGATTTGAATGTGGAAAAAGAAAAACAAGTCTACAGTGCTGCAATGAAGTGGCTGCACTCAAATCCACAGCATCACACAAAATGGTTGGACCAAGTGGTTGCACAGGTAGGTTGATGCTAAATTATCATTGGAGTTTCATGATGTAGTTGGAAGACTTTTTGACATGGTTCAAGAGATCTAATTTTTTTTTAGAATGGAATGAAGAATTATTAATTTATAGCACTGACTAATGTCCAGGGTCCAATGTGGTATTCAGTAAACATTATTGATGCAGAAGTATTAATGCTGTAGAAAATTTTATATAATTTCTGACCATTGCTGCTCCATGGAATTCTGTTTAAAACAAGAAGCTTAGTGAAAAGTGATATTCGAGCAGCATGAGAAGGATCTCATGGCATTAAGGAGGCATGGGTTATATTGGAACGAAACAAAAGGCCTGACGTACTCATGAATAACACAATTTTAAGAGTAATTATAATCTGTATCATTGACTGTTACTCAGATGGACTCTGGCTCACTAGTGGTCCTATCTCTCCTGGATGCTCCTGTCTCCTCTAAATTGGTCACAGTTTTACTCATTGTCCATGTCTGTTCATGTGAGTGCCAATTACCTAGTCATGGTGGAAATGGCTGTGAATTTTATTCACAGATTTGTTTTCACATTTATTTTGCACTAAGGGAGTTTAGACAAAATCTTTGTTTTCTTTTAGGATGTTAAACCCCTGGAATGCTTGGGTTACTGGGGGTACTGCAGCTGTGTAAACTAGACAGAGGAGTTAGAAATTGAGACCGGACATGTTTCCAATGGGTCAGTGCCCATTTTGTATATCATAAAATTGCAGTGGGGATGAGGGCACTGAAACTCTAGAAACTGCCCATGCTGATTGCCAGAAAGGAGATTGGGATTGGCAGGATGGTTTCAACCAACATATTTCACCAGTTGCCCCTCTTTGGCCAGCCATCTCTTTTGACCAGTAGTTTCCTCTGCATGACAATCCCCTTCCCCTGATCAGTAGATCCTTTCAACTGTCTCTAGTCTTCTCCCTCCACCTGGAGCCTTCCTTCTGGCCTCTTATTTAATCTTGATCTTTTCATTGAAAACTGTCAGTGTAACACCAGCCATCTTAATTTCCCTGCTCCACTCACTCGCTCTAACCTGTTTCCTTCTGAATTTGCTGCACTCCATTCTCTCAGGTCCAACCCTAACTTGTTACCAAACCTGCTGACAAGGATGGTGTTGTTGTCTGGCATTCTGACTTCCGCCTTGTAGAGACTGAGCGCCAATTTCTTCGTACCTTCCCCCGGACCCTACCAGCGAGCATCAAGCCTTTGTTTCCAGGACTGTCAGTGACCTCGGCTCCTCTGGATGCCCTCCCCCCCACTACCTCTAATCTCGTAAATCCAGAACAGCCTGCATCTCTTTCCCAAAGTCTACAAACTGGACTGTTCTGGTAGACCTAGCATTTTAGCATGTTTCTAACCCATGGAACTCATTTCTTACAATCTTGAATTTTTACTTTTCCCCTTGTCCAGTCTCTTCCCACTTACTGTTGTGATTCTTCTGAAGCACTATGGCATTTTAACAATTTCCGGTTTCTAGACCTAGCTGCTTTCTTGCCGTGTATGTCCAATTCCTCTATATTTACATCCACCACCAGGACAGTCTCAGGATTCTCTCGTTGAACAGCGGCCCTAAAAACTCCCATTGGCCACTATCCTCCTGGCTGCACCTATACTGTCACTGAACAATTTCTCATTTAACTTGTTTCACTTATTCCAAACAATATGTTGCTATGGATATGTGCATGGGTCCCAGTTATGCCTGTCCTTCTGTCTGCACATTACTTGTTCCAGTTCTATTGTGCACATCACACCATCACTTCCAACACTTTTTCTGGTACAATAATGACAGTTTTAGTGCTGCTTTCTGCTCACACCAGGAACGAGAAAGCCTCAGCAACTTGGCTTCCGATTTTCTTCATCCTTTCACCTTCACATTGTCTGTCTTCCCTTCCTTTCCTTGACTTCTCTATCTCCATTTTTGTAGATAAGCAGTCTATTAATATTCATTATAAGCCCACCAACTCCCACAGCTAGCTTGACTACACTTCCTCACACCTACCTCCTGAAAGGACTCTGCTCCATTCTCCAAAATTTCCCTGTTGCATCTGTTCTGATGTTGCAAACTTTCACAACTGCATTTCTGATCCATCTTTCTCTTTCCTCAACTTAGGATTTCCCACGCCCTTACTATGATTGAAAGAACCCTCAAGTGTTTCTGACCCATTTCCCAATCTTCTGCCTTGATCCCTGCGCACCCCCCACTCTAAGAACTGCAATAAAATACCTTTTGTCCTCACTTTCCACGCCACCAGTCTCTGTATTCAAAAGACTACCAACTGCTATTTCCACCACCTCCAGCATGATGTCACCACCAAACAAATCTCCCACCTCCAGAAGAGACCATTCCCTCTGCACCCTGGTCTATTCCTCAATTGCCCTCAACATCCCATCCCATCTCCTTCCCACAGCATTTTCCCATGCAATTGCAGGAGCTGTAACACCTGCCTTCTTCTCACTGTTCAAAGCTTCACACACTCCTTCCAAGTAAAGCAATGACTTTGATAGCTTCTTTCAATTTAATTCGTTATATTTGTCACTCAATGGGGAAACCAAACGCAAATTGGGAGACGGTTTTGTGGGACACCTCCGCTTTGACTGATCCTGAGCTTCTGGTTGCTTGACATTTTAATTTGTTATCTCGCTCTCATGCTTACATTTCTGTCCTCAGCCTGCTGCAGTGTTTCAGTGAATTTGGAACACAAGCTGGAGGAACGGCAACACATCTTCTAATTAACCTTTGGACTCAACATTGAGTTCAGCAATTGCAGGCCATGAACTCTGTCCTCCATTTTGATTCTGTGTTTTCTGCCATGTGCTGGTCTGATTCTTGATTTTCTTGTTTTTGCTTTGAGACAGCTGTTCATTGTTCTGCCATTCACACTCAATCTGAACAAATGCATTATTTCTTGACCACAACTTTTTGTTCCATGACATTTGTCATTTAATGCACCATATTCCAGACACATCCTTTTGCTCTTCCTCCCCCCTTTTAATTGCATAAAACCCTCTCATTTTTCCCCTCCGTTTGTGAAGAAAAGGTCTGTTTGGGTCATTTTTAACCATGTTTGCTCTCGCTCTCTTTTGTATGCACTCTGCCTCCTTTTCAACAGAGTGGAAAAGTGCCATTCTGAAGCTTTGGGGAGCACCATGATGCAAATGGAAGCAAAGTGCTGAGTGGGACTGGCAACGTCTGGAGAGAGATAAAGAGATGCTATTTTCAGCCCAATATGACTTTTCGGAACAGAGCACCATGGCATCTCCACTTGCACCCATTGCTAACTGATTTTGGGCAGGGCCAATATAGAATATTTCTGCGAATGGAAGCCCTGTTTTGCTGCATTTCTGTCGGTAGAATAAGTGCCAAAGAATTTTGAGCTATAAACTTGCATCCCTGATATGTTCCTTCTCAATGCAAGCAGAAGAAACAGGAGCTCATTTTTTATTTAAAAGCCAAATATAAAATATTGCAGATGTTGGAATCCGAAACAAAACTAGAAAATGCTGCAAAATTTCAACAGATGATGACAGCATCTGTGGAGCTTAAGTTTGGACGACCCATTTTCAGAGCTGGCATTTCTCTCTCCACTGATGCTATCAGACCTGCTGAGGTTTTGCAGCATTTTCTGTTTCTGTCTCATTTTTAAAAAAAGTTTACACACGTACAGCCTTCCGAACTCCACATTGTCTTCAACAATTTTAGACTGAGAATTCTGCCGTTTTTTTGTTGGCTTTAAACTTATTTTCATGCTTTTGTCTCAACTGTTCATTATTCTGCCATTCACACCCACTCTAGACAAATCTTTTGTTTCTTTATTGCAGCCTTTACCAGTGCCTTTTGTACCATGAGATCTTTGTCAGTTATTCTCTCCCACCCTCAACCCTATCACAAACCTCCCTTTTTGTTCTCTCTCTCCCCTCTCCTCCCTTTCACTTGCGTAAAATCTGTTGCATTTTTTCTTCCTCGGTTCTGAAGAATGGTCTTTGACGTGAAACATTTTTGTTGTTTATCTCTCCATGAATGTTGCCTGACCTCCTGAGCATTTCAAGCCTTTTCTGTTTTTATTTATGTCTTATCATACAGTTTTACTTCACGAGGTTGTGCATGCGGTGATACTAGGTAGAGTTTAGCTGGAGAAAAAAAAGTGATAAGTATGCAAAAGTATCTAATTTTTCAAAAAAAAAGCTGAACTCTGGACGAGAGAGTTTTATCAATTCTATTTGTTTCATACTCACTTTTTTTTAGAAGATTGTCAACTTGGGAGGCACAAAGCTTTGACTCTTGACGTTCACATTATGGTTACTCTATAACAAGGTTTTGTTATTCATTTAGTTATTAATGTGTAATTCTTTATATCAGCTCCACAGGAAAAATTCCTGAGTTTGAAATCCTTAATAGCTAAGGAAGGAAAGAATGAATGTTGCTCATGTTGCTGTTCGTGCCCTGCCTCTAATGTGCCTGCCTACTTGAATTAAAAAGGCTGTTACATGGTTATGGCTTTGGTGTCAAAGCAATGTAACTATTTGTCAACTTAGTTTAAGTGGCAAAGGATTCTGTTGTCTGAAGTTGTATTATGCCAATCTCCAGGTTAAAAAATAAGTACCCAGTTTCTTTGACTTAATCTGGAAGCATGCCAGCAGATTAGGTTAATTGGGCATGCTAAATTGCCCCTTAGAGTCAGGGGGATTAACAGGGTAAATAGATGGGTTATGGGGATAGTTGGTGGGATTGTTGTCAGTGCAGCTCGATGGATGGAATGGCCTCCTTCTGCACTGTAGGGATTCTATGAATCATTTAATTGGTATAGAGTTGACATTTTGTAGCCTGTTTGTGCACATCTGCTTTGATCCTTCATTTTGTTGGCGAGAGTAAGTTCTGTGAGATTGTGTTCCAGGCCAGAGTCTTTCTGGAAGGGTGTGCAAGTTATAGATGGGTCAGCTTAGGCAGATACAGCATGAACAAATATGGTCTTGCTGGGTAGTTGTGCTCACACAAAGTGGAGCAAGCTGATTTTGTCACATTAAGAGATCAGGTCACAAATTGCTGGTGCAAAGTTCATGATGCTCTGGGAGCACACCTGGTTTGAGGGGTGGTTATCTGGTGCTACCATCTTTTATAAACTGTTACTGTCAAAGAAAGATCAACATTGTGATAAACATACAGATCAGAATTGCCTCATCAATTAAGTAACTTTGAAGGCCCTGTACAAAAGAACAATCATCTTCTGAGTTGGCTGAAAGAGTGACTTTAGTCTTGCCTGTACTCTGAACCTTGGGAGTATGAAGAATTTATAGTGCTCTGGCAACTGTTCTTGAATTGTGCGAAAGTGCTTGCCTATCCAGATTTCATCAAGGCATTCTTGTCTCAGATGCTTTAATGCATTAAATAGATAGGTAAAAAGGAGACATCTTCCCGGTATCCACCCTATCAAATTCCCTCAGGTTGAGGTCATAAAAGGGTGCTACCTAAATGCAAGTCTTTCTTTGTTACTTCCTTAATCAATCAATGCAACAGCAGGAATTTAACCTGTTATAGAGTCATAATTGTAATAATTAGGTTGTTGTTCCCAACAGGAATCCGAGGCAAAAGAACCACATTAATATGAATTACATTATTTTTTTCAAAAGACCAAATGTTTATACTGCTTCCACCATTGCAGAAATAATCGCTGAGAAATGTTATATCTTTAGATATCTTCGTAAATTAAAATTTCACAACGTGCTTCAAGGAGGTGTATAGTGTAAAGAGGTGTTAGAAAAACTTCAAATCAAGGATTTAAGACACTGATTAAACTACTAGCACTAAGTGAATTAATGTAAGCTCAGACTTACAGACTAATACAGGTACTATCTGCATAAAGACACAATCACAATAAGAGATTTAAACAAGTATTTCTGATTTAAACATGTATTTTGGATTTTAAAATGTATGTACACATCAGTCAAAAAGCAGGCTGCTCCAAGGGTGTGATGGGATGAAGACTTGGTGAGGCAAACCACATTCTTTGGAAAAATGAAACCACAGCATAAGTAACAGACAGTATGGGTTCCCAAAACCATAGTATGAATAGAGCTGTTCAATTTGTACTGATAAGACAGTGTTTCTCAGACATGGGAATATCAACCGTCTGGCTAGACTATTGACATAATTGAGAGTCAGTGAGAGCAATACTTTTAAACTCTATAGTGAAGCGTCAGGGGTTGCGAAATGATAAGGAGAAGAAGCATCCGGATTCTACCGACCAGTGAAATCCCATGATGTCAGAGGGTAGAATGTAATTGGCTAAGATATATGACAACTGTTAATGATTGATTTATACTAATGATAATTGGTTCATAAGCAATGAGAAGGTGGGAAAAGTGAACTTGAGAAATGTAAAATTGTTTTGACGGATATGTTGTAACTTGAGTGGTTTGGAATACTCAGGGCCTTTTCGTCAGAGAGGTGTTGAAATGCCCAGTGCTATCTCTCCCACCATCGTTGGCCAAATAAAGATATATCTTTAACCAGGGTACTGACTTCATGAGTTTTTGTATTAGCTAAAGTTAAGCTCAATACTTAGCTTCTGAAAACCCTTCAACAGAGGGAAAGACTACCAGCTTGACAGCAATCAGAAAAATAGTAAATAGAGCAGATGGCTCATGTGTTCTGACAGTATGAAACTCTACCATTGAAAACTTTCCAGTGTTCTCATCAAAGGGGGCACATGCTGAAAGCTGTCATCTGAGAACTTTTATGGTTTATGAAGAGAATAAATAGCCATGTTGAATGAATGAATCAATGTTTTTGCTTTTTATTCCAGCATTTTCTGTTATATAAAATTTTCAGTATTAAAAATGTTGCTTTTCATCTTCCTTTTGCACATCTGTGTTAATGTTGGAGTTTTTAACCTTCTGTAGTAACTTCGTTCCACCTGTTGTGAATGAACTGCAAACATTTATTAACAACATTAGCGATTTAGGGTGATGCAGATTCAATGCTTCCACCTATGTCAGACCCTTATTCATAGACGGCACCTCAGCCTTTAACACCATTATTCCTATGAGACTGATCTCCAAACTTCGTGGCCTGGTGCTTGGCTCCTCCCCTTCAACTGGATTCTCAACATCCTAACACACAAACTGCAGTCAGTAAGGATGGGTGACAATACCTCTTCCATGATCATTCTCAACACCTGTGCTCCACAAGACTCTGTCCTCAGTCCCCTACTATACTCCTTATACATCTCTGACTGTATAGCCAAATTCCCCTCCAACTCAATTTTCAAGTTTGCTAAAACACTACTATAGTGGGTCAGATCTCATAAGAACATAGAAATAGGAGCAGGAGTAAGCCATCTAGCCCTTTGAGTCTGCCCCGCCATTCAGTAAGATCATGGCTGATCTGAAGTGGATCAGTTCCACTTTCCTGCTTTCTCCCTATAACCCTTAATTCCCCTGTCTATCAAAAACCTATCTACCTGTGACTTAAATATATTTAGCGATGTAGCCTCTACCGCCCTTTGAGTGAAAAAGTTCCTCGTCAACTCTGATCTAAACTGCTGCCCCCTTATCTTGAGGCTGTGCTCTCTAGTCCTGCTATCCTTTCTAAGCAAGAAGAATCTCTCTACCTCTACCCTATCCATCCCCTTTGTTATCTTATACGTCTCTGTAAGATCCCCCCTCATCCTTCTAAACTCCAACGAGTACAGACCTAGTCTATTTAGTCTCTCTTCTTAGTCCAACTCCCTCATCTCCGGTATCAGCCTAGTGAACCTCCTCTGCACTCCATCCAAGGCCAATATATCCTTCCACAAGTGCGGCGACCAAAACTGCACACATTACTCCAGCTGCGGCCTCACCAGTATCCTGTACAATTGCAGCAAGAACATCTCAAACAATGACAAGACACAGTACAGGAAAGAGAGAATCTGGTGAACTGGTGCGACAACAATAATCTGTCCCTCTGTCAACAAATGAGGGAGATAGTCATTGACTTCAGCAAGCATTGTGGAGGACATGCCCCTGTCCACGTCAATGTGGACGAAATAGAAATGGTCGAGAGCTTCAAGTTTTTAGGTGCCCAGATCACCAACAACCCATCCTGGTCCCTCTATGTGAACGCTATAGTTAAGAAAGCCTGCCAATACCTCTACTTTCTCAGGAGACTAAGGAAATTTGGCATGTCTGTTACAACCATCAACAATTTTTACAGATGCACCATAGGAAACATTTTTCTGGTTGTATCACAGCTTGGTATGACTCCTGCTCTGCCCAAGACTGCAAAAAAACTACAAAGGGTCATGAATGAAGCCCAGTCCATCACGCGAACCACCCATCTATTGACTCAGTCTACATTTCCTGATACATCGGAAAAGCAGCCAGCATAATCGTGGACCCCACGCATCCTGGGCATGCTCTCTTCCACCTTCTTCCACTGGGGAAAAAAGATACCAAAGTCTGAGATCCCATACCAACCACCTCAACAATGGCTTCATCCCTGCTGCAATCAGACTTTTGAGTGGGCCTACCTCGCATTAAGTTGACCTTTTCTCTACACCCTAGCTATGACTATAACACTACATTCTGCACTCACTCCTTCCCTACATAGGGTATGCTTTGTCTATGTAGTGCGCAATGAACAAATACTTTTCACTGTATACTAATACATGTGACTGTAAATCAAACCAAAATCCTGCCTCCAGGATCTAACTAAGCAAAAACTCGCACTCTGCTTGGGTTATCCCATGTGCTGGTTATCGATTGGATGAGTGGGTCACATGACCCTCCAGAACGCTATGTTGAATTTCATTGTAACATTTGCTCTTTAAGCCAAACATAGCAGGAACAAAGGATCCCTTATGACTATTTCCAGAAAGGTAAAATCTGCTGTACTTCTTGCAATTTCACAACTTTCCTTTCGGTCTCTGTACTTCCATTAAAATCTCTTTGTCATTTAAATTAGACAACTGTTTATGCACAAGGGGAATAAAAAAGTTTAAAAATAGGTGCAGTTCTGTAGCAGCTGCACAAACCTACACCAATTTGCATTTAGTATAACCTGTTAGTATCTTACAACATTACTGACATCACATTTTCACACATTCAATAATTTTTTTGATGTGCAGTAGCTGTTAAATACAAGTACAGATGAAAATACTTCAGCTGCCGTGTAAACATAAAATATCATGCAGGTATGTTCTATAAACAGGTTCGATTGCCTTTGTTACCTATTGAGTTTCTCATGGGAGTTGTGGCTAAAGAGAACATAATCAGACAGAATCTGAAATGCAGGGACCTGTTGGATGAAGCAAGAAACTACCATCTTCAGCTCAGCAACAAGCCAGTACCAGACTTTGAATATTCCATACGCACAACATCGAGAAAACACACTGCTGGTAATTGCTTTTGTTTATAATGCTAGAATAAAAGTATTTCAATCCTAATTTTTTTCTATTTTTGAAAATATAGGAAGGATTTCCAACTATTTCTTACTGACGGGAACAGTGGTGGTTAATTGCATCTTTCGAGTAATAAGATTGTTGCTATTAAATCCTATTCAAACATTATGAAATATCTATAATAACTGATTTCACATATATGTTGTCCATTACTGTACAACTGTTTCCAGGGATTGGCAATGATGAGCTTGAAATTCAAACCTTCGGATAAATGAGGCAGCACTTCTGATGAGGGGTATGTGAGCTACTGGGTCCTGTAGAATAAAGTCTATTTTGTGTCACTTGGTATCAGCATCTTAATGCATTGTCTCAGTTGACAAATACATAGCAAGACCACTTTGTGAACAATAACAGGAGTGCAACGGAGGTTCACCAGATTAATCCCGGATGGGGGAGTTGTCTTATGAAGAGCGATTGAAGATACTGGGTCTGTATTCCCTAGAATTTCGAAGAATGTGATGTGAACTCATTAAAACTTAAATAAAATGCTTATAAGTAGATGAGATATTCCCCTGGCTAGTGAGCTTAAAACCAGGGAATGTTCCCTCAGGAAAAAGGGGGAGGCCATTTAAAACTGAGATGAGGGGAGTTTCTTCACTAAGGGTAGTGAATCTTTGGAATTTTTTACCCCAGAAGCATTGAGATGGTCAAGACGGGTATCAATAGATTTCTGGAAACTAATGACATCAAGCAACATGGGATTAGTGGCATTGAGGTGGAAGATCAGTCATGATCAAATTGAATGGCGGAGCAGGCTCAACTGGCAGAATGGCCTGCTCCTTTTGCTATATTTTAATGTTCCTAATAGGTATGACAAAGGTAGGAAACCTACAATTGCAAATTTCCACAGAAGAAAATTACCAAGTTCTGTAAAAATGATTGGAAGCTGTGCTGTACCTGGGAGCAGGGAAAACTATGGTAGGTCTGAATGCAAGGGGAAAGGAGTATTGCTGGAGTCAAATTTATGGCTAGATTTGAGCATTATAGTGCCATTTTTGTTTATGTAAGTTGGGAGTATTTACAGTATGGGAATAGCGTACAATGAGCAAATCTCCAATTTTTTCTGGAATTAAAGTTCAAATTTCCTTTAACTCTTATTCTATTTCTGACTCTTTTGGCCTCAAGCCACATGGTAATCTGGTGGCTCAGTTAGCAACATCATAATCTCATTTGAACCATGCAAATCAGGGAAAGCTGCCACACAAAGGGACTAGGGGGACTTGTGCATGAAAGACAAAGCTATATCTTATGCAGGGTTCGGAATGGCAACTTGAAGGATGAAAAGTCAGATTGTCTGCATAGGCAGAAGAAAATAAAACAAGCATACACAGTAAGATAAAGCTGATGACAGTCGCACAAAAAAAATACAGTGGAAAACCTAGAGGAGTATCAAAAGATCAGGGATGAAATGAAAATTAAAAATTAGGAAAGCAAAGAGAGGATATGGAAAAAATATTGGCAGTAAAATCAAAGAATCAAATCCCTGATTTGCATGGTTCAAATGAGATTATGATGTTGCTAACTGAGCCACCAGATTACCATGTGGCTTGAGGCCAAAAAAGATGTTTTATCATACATTAAGAGCAAGAGGATAATAACGAAGGAAAGGATAGGGCCTATCGGGGATGTGCAGGTTAAGCATAGTGAGAGAGGAAGTATGGAGGGACTGTCATCCTTGGAAGTGGATAAATCATGAGGGCCAGATGGATTGTATCCCAGGCTGTTGAGAGAAGTTAGGGAGGAAATAGTGGATGCTCTGAAGATCATCTTCCAATCCTCACTAGATACAGGAGAGGTGTCAGAGGATTGGAGGTCAATGAATGTTATAGCATTATTTTAAAAGGGTGCAAGGGATATGCCAAATAATTATATGCCAGTAAGTTTGACTTTGTTGATGAGCAAATTATTAAAATCAATTCTGAGAGGCAAAATAAATTACAATATAAAAAGAAATGGATTAATCAGGGATGATCTGCATTTTTCTTAGGGGAAGGCTGTCTCTTGCTAACTTGATCAATTTTTTTCAAGCAACAAGTAAAATTAATGAGGATAGTGCAGTGGATGTTGTTTACTTGTATTTACTAAGGCATTTAAGTAAGGCACTTTGGTAAAATATTTAGCTGACTGGTTGGAAAAGTAAAAGCCTATGGAAGACAGAGAATGTGGCGTGTTGGGTCCAAAATTGCCTTGGCGACAGGAAATAAAGGGTAACTTTTGATAATGTTTTTGCAAAGGGAAAGCGGTTTACAGTGGCGTTCCATGGTGTTTGGCATTGGGTCCCTTGCTGTTTGTGATGTATATTTATAATTTGAACTTAAATGTGGGAGCATGATTGAGAAATTTACAGATGACACACAAATTGGCCACGTAGTAGATTGTGAAGGGGACAGCTATTGACTCCAAATTTAGATCAATGATTTAGTTGAGTAGTCAGAAAAGAGGCAATGGAATTCAGTTCAGAGAAGTGTGAGAAAACTTATTTGGAGAGGGCAAACAAAGCAAGAGAAAACAATAAATGAGAGATATTGAGGGACCCGGGGCAGTGAGAATCCTTATAGTTCATGTTGACAGATCCCTAAAGGTGATAGGATAAGTGGTTAAGGTGGTAAAGAAAGTGTGTGGAATGCTTTCCTTTATTGGATGAGTATAGAACACAAAAGCAGGGATTTAATGCTGGAACTGTACGAAATGTTGGTAAAGCCTTAAGCTGTAGCTTTGTGTACAGTTCTCGTCACTACATGACAAGAAGAAGAAAATTGCCTTGGAAAGAGTACAGAGGACTTTAACAAGAATATTGCGAGGGCTTGAAAATTGCAGCTATGAGGAATAATTGGGTAGGCTAGGGTTGTTTTCCTTGGAACTGAGGAATGACCTGATTGAAGTGTAGAAGATTGAGGGGCTAAATAGAGCAGACAGGGATACTCCGTTCCCCTTAATAAAGAGGTCAGTTACTAGGGGGTGCAGATTTAAGGTGATTGGAAGAAAGATTGAAGAGGCATGAAGTAAAAATTCACCCAGATGGTGGTGGGTGCCTGGAATTCACTACCTGGTTTAGTGAGGAGGCAGAAACCCTCACTCCATTTAAAGGTACCTGGGTCTGCAGCTGAAGTGCTGTAACCTTCAAGGCAATGGACCAGGTGTTGGAAAGTGGTATTAAAATGGGCAGCTAATTTTTTTCAGATGGTGCAGACATGATGGGCTGAATGGCCTCTTTCTGTGCCATAACTTTTCTAAGGTTCTGTGGTTCTAAAAAACAGATTCAGTAACAGAATTAAATGTGGCTGTGAAAGGGGTAGTTGTAAAAGTTGTTGAAATAAAAGGCATTTTCTATTTTATGTACAAGATTATACCTTACCAGAGTATCATTACCCTTCATTTAAACAAAGAAATCTACAGGTATTTTTTATCAACCTTGAAGTTTTTTCACACCATATGAAATTTGAGAGCCTTTAATCAGCCATAGTCTTACTACACTATTGTCAAAAGTTTCTGATAAATTGGGAAAAAATAATTGTTTTTCTGGAGACACTGTTCTCTTAAAATAGATATATTAAATTATTTATATTGGCTGTAGGTATAACACTGGAATTCTAATGTAATTTCCTTCTGGACAATGCAGTAAGCATTCAAATTACGTATTCTCAGTTAACAGGACCGTGTAATTTTATGCCTGAGAAGGGTAGTGGTTTGTTTCTATCAGTTAACCTATTAATTTTCATTTGAATTTAGCCGTCTAGCTTGTATATTTAGACCAGACTAGTTTTGCGTTTTCAAAATCAGTTTCCCTTATTGAAAACTTGATCAGGTTTCTAGAGGAATGACTTGTAAGATGAAACAATATCTTGCATGATACATCATCAGTTTTTTACTTTTGATTTCCTTGGTGCATATACTGTGCACATTACTGTAAAAATTCCAATAAAAGGGGAAGTTGATCTCTACTAGAATCTATATTTAATTTTGGGATTTATGTCAAACATATTATTTTGTTGTTCTACTAAAAAGCGATTTTTAAAAAGTATTAAAAATCAGTACTTGTCTTTATTCTGTTCGGTACAGGTGTCTTGTTCTGTGTTGGTGGCAGAGGAGGAGCAGGTGATCCATTCCGCAGTATTGAGTGTTACTCAATAAGCAAAAACAGCTGGTTCTTTGCACCTGAAATGAACAGCCGAAGGCGACATGTTGGAGTAATCTCAGTGGATGGTGAATAATAATTTAAATACTCCATTTATGTTTGATAAACTTAACACATTCTAATCACTTTTTTATTTTGTTGAACCACAGGGAAAATTTATGCAGTTGGAGGGCATGATGGAAATGAACATTTAGGCAGCATGGAAGTATTTGATCCACTGACAAACAAATGGATGATGAAAGCTTCCATGAATACTAAAAGGTAGGGTTATCTTTAATTGGGTGCATTTAATCTCTGGGTGTTTTGAGTTGATTTTGGTACAAACATCTATATCTCCAACCTGTATAGGTTGTGATGGTATTTTCATAGAAATCATAGAATCCCACAGTGTAGAAGGAGACCATTTGGCCTATCAAGTCTGCACTGACCACAATCCACCTAGGTCCTACCTCCATAACCCCATGTATTGAGCTTAGCTAGTCCCTCTGACACTAAGGGGCAAATTAGCATGGTCAATCCACCTAACCCGCACATCTTTGAACTGTGGGAGGAAACCGGAGCATCTGGAGGAAACCCGCACAGACTCGGGGCGAATGTGCAAACTCCACACAGACAGTGACCCAAGCCGAGAATTAAATGCGGGTCCCTGGAGCTGTTAGGCAGCAGTGCTAACCACTGTGCCATCATGCCGCCCTGGAAACACCCAATTGATTCCACTACATCTGTTGCGTGTATCCTATCCTGCACTAAGTCACGCTCACTACTTTGGTTCTTAAAAGTTTTGCCCTTATCTTTAACTCCCTCTAAGCTCATTCCCAACTTCCACCACCTGCAACTCTACAAACCTTTTTCTTCAAACTCGGTTCTTGGCCAATTTCTTACCTTATGGTGACTGCCTTCAATGACATTTGTCCAACAATCTGGAATTTCATTCCTGAACTTGTCTACCTCTTCTCCATCACCACTTTTCAAGACTGTCCTTAAAAGTCACTTCGTCGATCAAGCTGTTGGCATCCCACCTAATTATTTCATTGATCTTGTATCCATGTTCCTCACGTCTGTATGAAGCAGGTTGGGATGACTTCTATGGTGCAGATGTTGTATAAATTCTTCTAACACTATCACCACTGCACTGAAACTGCTGTATGATGTCATAACACAATCACTTAGTGTGGCAGTTCCATTCCCTTAGTCTCAGACTTGCCAATTGACCTGTCCAAATCCCAGGATATGATGTTACAGTTGATTAAGGTGATTTGCATGGCAGCAAGTGAAACATTATTGGCATTGCGCAGTAAATAGATAAAAAGATTTAGTGAAATATTCAGAAATCCAGGGAGTTATCATATTTGGTGTAAGAAAAGTCCTTTTGATCAACTTGGTATTCAGTTGTGCCCTTTCATGTCCATTTTAAAACAGGTGTCCTGCAAAATGATAAATTCGGCTTTTGTTTTCAGAATTTCAATTTAATAATAGAGGAGATTATGGCATCATTGCTGGAATAGCAATGCCAGGACTAGCAACCCAGGCTAATTCTCTGGGGACCAGGTTTGAATCCCACCACAACAGATGATGCAATTTCAATCCAATTAAATTCTAGAATTAAAAACATTTAATAATGAAGGCCAATTTTCATAAAGATTGATCTGGTTTACTGGAGTCCTTTAGGGAAGGAAACCTGCCATCCTTGTCTGGCCTGGCCTACTTGTGACTCCAAATGTGCAGCAATGTGGTTGGTTCTTAAAATGCTCTTTGAGCGCTCAGTTCAAGGGCAGTTAAGAATGGGCAGTAAACAAGTTGAGACATTCCCGATCCAAGCTAACAAAACAGGGCTCTCACCTCCTGTCTTGGGCTTGATCTACATGATCCAAGCTGATTGGAGTAGGCATAGCTTCTCCTCCAGGGATTGATCTCATTTGCATGTTAGCCAAAAGGTCGAGATGGCACTTTTAAAAATTGCTTCAAATGAAGCTGAAATGTAACCTAATGACTTCAACCAAGCACAGTGTGTCCATGCTACACTTGATCTTAGCCAAAAGACCGAGAAGCGATAGACAAGTTTAGATACTAGAGAGTGAAATAATTTACCGTTTGCGGTCAGTGACCACATAATCAGCTCTCTGAAGACCGATGTTGGGTTGAGATTATTTGCATGAGCTAAATTGTGTTTAAATTTCTACCTCCAAGTTGACATTATCTTACCACATTGTGTTATTTTTGCTACTTTAGTGGAGATTGCTGATGTTGAGTAAGGAACACAAGAAATTGTAACTTTTTCAAAGTTACTTTTTAGTATATATCCTTAATGTGATTTTATTATTTACAGGAGGGGAATTTCACTGGCTTCACTTGGAGGTCCAATTTATGCCATAGGTGGTCTAGATGACCATACATGCTTCAGTGACGTTGAGAGATATGACATTGACTCAGACCTGTGGAGCACCGTGGCAGCAATGAACACACCAAGGGGTGGTGTAGGTTCAGTTGCGCTCAGGGCAAGTATTGCTTCATTTTTTAACTCAAAGTTATCTTTATTTCTGAAGACTTAAAAAGGATTATTAAAATAGTTTAGCAATGCTAAATATTAAGGTGCTCTCTGGTATCCATTGAAAAGTTGTGAGCATAAATTCTAAACCTATAAATTAAAATCTTGCTCATTTTGAGAGACATTGATTTGAAAAAGAGGTGATGTTGAACTTGGACCCATAGAATCCCTGCAGTAGCGAAGGAGGCCATTCAACCCATCGGGCCTGCATCGTCTTTCCGAAAGAGCATCTTACCCAGGCTCATGCCAACCCCCACGCGTTTACCAAGGCCAGTCCACCAAACCTGACATCTTTGGACTATGGGTACAAACCAGAGCACTTGGAGGAAACAAATGCAGACACAGGAAGAACGTGCAAACTTTATACAAACAGTGATCCAAGGCTGGAATTAAACCTGGGTCTGTGGTGCTGAGAGGCAGCAGGGCTAACCACCATGCTGCCCTGAAGAGCCTTGGAGAGACCACACTCAAGAGTTTTGTGAAAAGTTTTCGTCTGTAAGTTATACCAAGAATATAGGACTAGAGAATGTATTCAAAAGTAAATGATTAGAAATACACCAGAACTGAAAGATTATACCTACCAGGGGAGATTAAACAGGCTGGGTTTTTCTCTAGAAAAGAGAAGACTGAATTTAGATTATGAAAGGATTGGATAGGACAAACACGGAAAAGATGAAGGTTGAAACTAGTCCTTGGGGCCATAAATATATAAGTCACTAGTAAATCCAATAGAGAATTCAGGAGAAACCTCTTCACCCAGAGAATGTTAGAATGTGGAACTTTTTAACACAGACTGGTCGAACAGCGTCAGTACATTTAAGGGGAAGCAAGATGAACACAAGAAATAGAAGGATATATTAATGCAGTTATGTAAAGAAATGTTGGAGGAGCCAGGGGTCGGTGCTGGGGCCTCAGCTTTTTACCATTTATATAGATATCTGGAGGAGGGAACCGAGTGTAGGGTGTCGAAATTTGCTGATGACACCAAGATTGGGGGAACGGCAAATTGTGCGGAGGGTGTGGAGAGTCTGCAGAAGGATCTAGATAGGCTGGGCGAATGGGCCAGGAAATGGCAAATGGAATTTAATGTTGGCAAGTGTGAGGTTGTCCACTTTGGTAGGAATAATGGTAGGAAGGACTATTACTTACGTGGCGGAAAACTGCAGCAGGCGACGGTGCAGAGGGACCTCGGGGTCCTTGTGCATGAGTCGCAAAAACCCAGCTTGCAGGTGCAGCAGGTGGTCAGGAAGGCTTATGGGATGCTGGCCTTCATAGCGAGGGGGATTGAATATAAAAGTAGGGAGGTCTTGCTGCAGCCGTACAGGGCATTGGTGAGGCCGCAGCTGGAGTACTGTGTGCAGTTTTGGGCGCCGCACCTGCGCAACGATATTTTGGCCTTGGAGGGAGTGCAGAGGAGGTTTACTAGGCTGATACGGAGTTGAGGGGGTTGAGCTATGAGAGGCTGAATAAACTAGGCTTGTACTCGGAGTTTAGAAGAATGAGGGGAGATCTCATTGAGACGTATAAGATGATGAATGGGATGGATAGGATAGAGGTGGAGAGACTCTTCCTGCTCAAAAAAGACAGTAGGACTAGGGGGCACAGCCTCAAGATAAAGGGGGGTCGGTTTAGAACGGAGTTGAAGAGGAACTTCTTCACTCAAAGGGTGGTGAATCTCTGGAATTCTCTGCCCGTTGAAGTGGTGGAGGCTGCCTCGCTAAATATTCTTAAGACGCGGGTTGATGGGTTTTTGATAAGAGAGGGGATTAAGGGTTATGGGGAGAGGGCGGGAAAGTGGAACTGAGCAGCGACAGATCAGCCATGATCTTATTGAATGGCGGGGCAGGCTCGAAGGGCTAGATGGCCTACTCCTGCTCCTGTTTCTTATGTTCTTATGTTCATATGTGGAGAATAGTAGTTTGGTTAGGCTGAATGCTTTGTAAAAGGAACTCTAGCATTTGAATTAATTGTACAATATTTAAAGGAAACTCTTAGTGAGATTGCAGGTTGTCACTAACTTGTCCATTGGTCATTCTAAGTTGAGGGGTACTGTCCCAGGCACTGCTGCTAGTAACTATGGAGAAAGGAGGAAATTTGAACTTGTGCACCTCGGGCAAACTGCAGTGGAGAGAACCTAGGAAATATGGCAACAGTGGTGGTAAACCAATAACTGGGAGAGTGGGAAAGGTTCTGTATGGGGAGTATGAATTAAAAGCTGAAGAATTAACCTCTGCCCCTGGAACATTTCAGTTTCCTTTATGTTAAGTAACTTGTGCAGATTCTGAATGGGGTTTTGGCCTAGATCTATCCGGTGAGAGCAATTAGTTGACAGAAAGAAAGGATAACAGGTAATCAGTTTATGAGATATGATGAAACATGCAATGTGACAGGAGAAATAGTGAATATCACATGACCAGTCCTCACAGAGTATGTTGAATGCAATCCTACAGCTTATCCATTACTTTGGGCAGAACTTGTTAATTGGCAGCTATCGTGGATTGCAGTTGTGACAAGATCCTGGAGGTCCCATCAAGAAGTTAAATTTCCGTGATTGTAAATGCAGACTAGATGTGATAATCGGCTGTAATATCTTTCAAATAACTGAATCTAAAACAATCATTTACTTCCCTTTTTTGGACGACTTATGATTTTTTTTAGTCTACCATATGAACACAAACATAAATGGATTTTAACGCCTATTATATCTTGTTTGCATCACCCTTCGTTTTGTATAGTTGTGAGAGCACGATGCTGCGTTTCTGTCAGCAGCACAGGTCTTGCCTCCATGTGACTTCCTATGTCTGTTCATTTTCCTGTTTCATGATGGAACTGCATTTAATCTTTTGTTCACTACACCACATTTAGAACTACGTGTATGCTGTTGGTGGGAATGATGGGGTGGTATCTTTATCTAGCGTTGAGAGATACGATCCTTATTTGGACAAGTGGATGGAAATTAAGGACATGGGACAAAGAAGAGCTGGAAATGGAGTTGGCGAATTAAATGGCTGCTTGTACATAGTAGGTGAGTATTAATCTTGTATATCAATGCGCTTTCCTGAAAATAAAAGTATAATAAATATGCATCAATAGACTAACAAGATTCTGTCTTAATAAATGTAGATGTTTGTTTTCTTATATCCTTATGGTTAATTCAGAAAGGCATTGGCTGAAGTTGGTAATAGCTAACCTATTTAACTGTACATAATATATGGAGACTAGGAAAGAAATGGAAAAAATATGGGAATATTAATAGAAGCTGTGTTGAACCTACTTGCGAACTCTAATGCATTTAAATATCCTACTTGGCTTATCATTGCATTGTTGCAATATGATTACTATCCAGCAATGTGTAACTACAGGCGTCTAATCTTCCACTGTTTAGTCTTGAAGGAGCAATGAAATGCACCTTGTGGAGCAGTAGAAGCCCCGCTTTGTGGAATAATATCTCTTCTAGTTACAACTTGTTTATTAATTTTGTATCATGAAAAACAAGATTTGGTAGGGGTGTTTGTGATTTTGAGAAATAAGTAACATCTTCTGGCTCAGCCCCATTGTCTCCAGAAGAGGGAAATATAGCATCATCTCTGGGTTGGACAGTTTTTCAATTGGTGTTGGAACTGGTGCTGTGTTAATTTATTTTATGTTAATTGCTCTTCATTACACTAAAATAACTACCCTTTTACTTGTTTCATAATTTTGAGAATAGAGCTTTAACTTTCTTGTATACAATGTTTCTGGTTTATGAAGTTAGGTAGCTTTCCTTTCCTTCACCTTTGTGGTTGGGAAGAAGGATGCAGTTCATGGCCAATGCACTCTTAATTGTGCACAATACGTCAGCCAGTGTTTGTTCTGTGAAGAGCCTGTTGGCTAACAGTTGATTAGTTGAACTTAGATCTTGACAGCTGGGAGACACTAATATTGTAACTTGTGTTCTCACACATGGTGACATTTCACACTGTTCAGCCATTACAGCCATTTTGTTTTTATCCTTTTGTACTCATACCCACGGTATGTTTGTATTTTTCATTTAGGTGGTTTTGATGATAACTCTCCACTCAGCTCTGTTGAACGATTTGATCCTCGTATGAACAAGTGGGAGTATGTGGCAGAGCTGACAACGCCTCGTGGTGGCGTTGGGGTGGCGACTCTAATGGGTAAAATCTTCGCAGTTGGTGGTCACAATGGCAACGTTTATCTGAATACTGTGGAAGCTTATGATCCGGTGGTGAACAGGTAAATGTCTGTCTGGTTTTTCAGCAAGTTGTATGTGGAACAAAATGTGAATGTTGTAATTGGTTTTAGTAACTTTGTCCATTAGTGCGCATTCTAGAAAGGAAATCTTTGGCTGATCTCTATCTCATTTGCATAAGCTGTAACTTGATACAGTATAAGATTCTTTATGTTTTGCAATTGACCTTTTCCACTTACTTCAAAACGCACCCCTCCAATCCACTCTAGTATTGCCACAAATTTAATATCAATTTTGTATCAGTTGGTGTTGTGGGTTTGTTTTTCACAGAGAATGTGTCACCAACCCTGGACCATGGAATTTATGTCAAGGAGGGGAAGTATCAGTTTGAGCATTGTAGTCTAATGTAATAATAACAAGGAAATTACTTTTCACTTGATGATTTCAACATTGAAATGAATGAGAATCGACTATTATATTACCGTAACATAAACGTCCTATGATCCTTTTACATAGTTATAACATGTGGATACTCTAACCTTTGTCAGTGTTAATACCTCTGTAACTTGGTTGTTTGATGACACATGACAGCTGCGCCGCCCCCCCCCCCCCCCAAACACGCATGCGCACACGCACAATCAAGAATTTCAAGAGGGCATTAAATGAATACTTGAAGAGAAACAGTGCGCAGGGGAATGTCGCTAAGTCACGTTATTCATTGTGAGAGCTGGTGCAGACATGATGGGACAAATGGCCCTTCTCTGCATCGTAACAATTCTGTGATTTGATTTTCTTTAGTGCCTTAAGCATAACTCTACTGTTGGATAGAAAATATGGACTTCTTGTGCCTCTACAACTTTCCTGGCTCTCTCCTATGATGTTCCGAATCCTTTTTAAGTCTTGCAGTAGTCTTATGAATTCATTAGAGCTATCCCGAGAGTCACTAGTGAAGGCAATAGATCATTCCTGTGGGTGTTGAGGAAATGGTGTTAACTCTTAAATTTAAAAAAAAACACGTCTCATTCTTCTAAACTCCTTTGTGTATAGACCTTTCAACTTTTCCTCATAAGGCAGCCTTTGTGTCCCAGGAATTAGCTAAATGAATCTTCTCTATATTGTCTCCAATACAAGTCTGCTCCTCTTTAAATAAGATGTCCAAAACTGTATGCAGTATTCTAGGTACTGTACAGGGCAGTGATCTCATCAGATGCCCTGTACAGTTTTGGCAAGACTTCCCTACTTCACCCTCTAGGATTGCATAGTGTAGTTAAAATCTAATGGGAAGTTGGTTAGCAAGGGGAGACTATGGCAACTTTACCTTTTTATCTTAAATCAAATATTCCTGTGGATATCTTTCCACTCTGTCTCTACATACTATGTAGTGGGAATACAAATGCAAAACATTTGGACTGGATGTTTCTTTCCAGTTAGAGTAGGAAACATAATGATCTATATAAAAGGTTACTGTGATACTGACAGACTGGCTGCCTGCAGTTTACTCAATTTAGTTACCTTGCTGGTGCATCAGAGCATGCTGACAGAAGCTACTTAGAAGAGAGAAACAATGATCAGGATGCATTCCTGCATTAGGGTCACAAGAATGGTAAGGATCAATGTAGATGATTTCTCCCTGGGAGGGACGAAATCCAATGGCTTTATTAGATGGTGCTTTTCATGATGTCTTTTTTTTTTCCTTTGCATTTACTCCACTTCTAGATGGGAGTTGGTTGGATCTATTTCACACTGCAGGGCTGGAGCTGGGGTTGCCGTGTGCGCCTGTCTGGTCAGCCAAATCAGAGATGTGGGTCAAGGATCCAGCAATGTTGTCGACTGCATGTGACTTTCACAGTTGGCCTGTGGAATACAATAATGTCGCAGAGGGAAGTTTCCATTCCAACTAGTCAGTTACTGCAGAATGAGAAAGAAGGCCGAGGAAATAGATCATATATTCTGATATTGTTTTGTCCTTATTAAAAACAGTACATAACTTTTTCTTGAACACGGTTTTGATTTCTCTGAAGTGTTGTAAATGGCCTTATTTTCCATTTTAAAGAATGGAAGTGGTTTTTGTAAATTGAATCCCTGTTGATCTTCTGCCACCTCCCTGGTTAGCTCCAATTGTACTGCTGCTCACTTTATGAATTGCATTTATGTTAGTTGAGCTCTGCAGTAGTGGCATCAGATATATAAATCCAGTTGTGCTATTCCTTGCAGTATGGTGGCAAGAATACATGCTGGAGAAAGACATGCTTGACGGCAGTTTTAAAATGTGACAAACAAAAAGCACAAATTTTGTTGTTTATATTTCACATTGAAAAATGAGTTTGCTGTTATGAAGTATCTTAGGACATATTTAATATATATTCTGCCCCCTCCCCACCACATTTCTTCTCCCCCAGTTTTCTCTTTCTAAGTCATTCACAAAAAGTATGTGGCCTTGTTTTCTCTGTAAAACTTCTGTGCTATACATAGTTACCTGGGTGTTCAGCAAGAAGTTTACCAAGCAATAATCCGCCTGTTTTGTGAAGTTAAATGCAATGGTGCACTACTCCATTATCTACAAGATTGTACAAGAGTTCTATGATTTATAAATCTTGACTTAATGAATTAACATTTTGTACAAAAGTTTCTTGCAATTTTCAAATTGGTTGTTAACTAATTAGTAGGTTTCTCCTTTTTGCTTTGTCCAAACTGAACTGCTGTGTGTTCGTTTGTGATCTGCATTCCTGTGCAAATTGGAAGTGGTACCATTTTCCTAATTATATTTTTTTGGGAGAACCAAATGGGCTAAAATTTTCACAAGTATCTTTGATCTCTATTTTATATCATCTGTCATTGCTCTCAAAACTATGTTCCATAGATGCTTTGAGAAAGAACACCTCTTAAACATTGCATTAGTTGATACACCTTCAGATCTCTAGGAATTATCTAAGTATTTTTATTTTAACTGATTTTTTTCTTGCATTTTTGTTTTCAGTAAAAATGAATATGGATTTTTGAAAATGAAACAAAAAGGGATATACACAGTGTATTTCTTTTTTAAGTTTGGAAAGACTTTGAGACTGCTTCTGTACTTTTACACACACAGTTCCTGATTACAACCAGGTTCCTCATGGAATGTGCTTTTCCATACAGGGAGTGTAAAACACAAGGACATCTCCAGCCTAGGCCTCATTTGTGATCACTTACTCAGGAGTATTGACAAAGGCCTCTTAGTTGAAGAATTGTGGGTAGCGCAGAGAAGACTTGAGAGACAGGGGAAAAAAAACCCTCCCACATTAGGACTAGGAAAGAAATGAGAGAAAGCAAATATATACAGAACTGCTGACCACATTTTTTAAATTAGAAATAATCCAATAGCAATAAGGAGCGTTGGTATTCAAACTACTTCAAGTTATAATTTACAGCATCCTGTGAGGTGATGTACAAAAGCAGGAAATAATATATATTTTTGAATGCTTCAGGCTCTGCAACAAATATATTTCTACTGTACTGAATGGCTAAGAATTCTCCTTATCATGACCGTTTGTTTTCTGAACTGGCAGATAATATGCAAGGGGAATCCACTTGTCAATATTTAACTCCACTCATATTTAAGCAATGCATTGCTGACATACAGCTAGTGGTCTTTAATTTAGTATCTCAGCAATCGTTTTCCTGTTGAGGTGGGGTTTATTGTAATAATTGAAAGCATGAATAATTGCTCAAGTAAAAACATCAAAATAATGTTATGCTTATTTGAAAGAGAATTTATTTTAGCTTTTTGCTTTATTGTAATGTTATTTGTAAATTATTTGAAGCAGTTTATTTGTGGTTGTGACAATATTTCAAAATGCAATAAAATTTAACTTTTTTTGCAATGTTGTGCTACATTAAATCCTTTGTAGCTTGAGGGAGTGTTTTGCAGTGTCATAATCTTTGTATACAAATAAGATTTGTTACCTTGTTATTCAGGCACTGACATTGTAATATTAAATATATATAATATATTAAAATATTTACATCTGTGTGCACTTTTTGTCAACTTTTTTTTTCAATTTAAATTTTTGTCCATGTTCTTACGAAAACCACTTCAGTAATCGTTGTAATTGCAATTATACCTCTGCCTTTTCAGGGAGTCGAAGGGCTAGGAAGGTGAAGAGAGTTAAGAGGCTGTGCGGTCTGTCTGAAATAACCCCTCCTAATCAAACTCCTGCCTGGCTTCACGTGCTGATCCCTATTTAGAACAATGGGCAGAGGTATGATGGTGAGTGCTTGGCACACCTAAGCTGGTTAGCTTTCGGCAAGTGAGGATTATCAACCTTGGTTGGCAGCGTATGGGAAAATTGATAAAATTTTCCCCCATCCTCTTTCCCACCCCCAAGATAAAATCTTTTGTTGGCTAATGGTGTGGAACAACACACAGACCAGGTGGTAATGTTGGAAAGGGTTGGTGAAGCAGTCCAGCTTGTTTAGCAATTCAAAGATGACTCCAGAACTAAAACCTACATTCTTTCAGCCACTGCACTTACGCACCCATTGCACCAGTGCAGCATTGGTTGCCTCAAACGAGAGAATGGGAGCAGAACTGGACAAAGCTCACAGCCCTAAATATACTCTCGGTGCAGATTGTGCAGCAAATCAAATCAACCAGCAGGTCAGATATTGCTAAGTCCTGTGGGAAAATGAAGATGAGGGCAGGTATGGGATGCTACTGGCAGTCTTTTATCACAACCCTGCATGCAGATGGCCTTGGTGATGTTTGTTTGCCACAGTTTGGATCATGTGTGACGTGTCCTAAAGTGACAGAGCAGATCATTTTTAGTTGCGATGGCTTCCCCAATCCAAGGAAGGGAAGAAAAGAAATGTTAAACATAGCCTGTCGTCCCTGTACCTGCCAGCTCACTGCTGTTAGGTGGTCAGTAATCGATGTGGTCAAAAAATGTAAAAAGACTCATAGGGCAATCAGCTACTAGATGATATTCAGCTCATGGAATGTCAGCAAACTTACCAACAATAATATAGGACCAAGGTGTAGAACAGCCCTGAACCAGAAAGCTGCATAGACAGAATATTGATGTGGTTGTTCTAAATAAAAGACCGTTTGCAGAGAAGTCTCATCTAAAGGAAATAGGTGCTTAGTTCCCCTCTCCCATTTAGCATTGCTCTTGTATTCATCCTGCTCCCTTTTAAAAGCAATTATAAGTTCTGTCCTCATGATGGATTTTGTTAGGGGATTTATTGTGCCAAATTATTCTTTTGTTGTTGTGAGTGGGGGATAGTGGAGCATATGATGGGTGGCAATCTCTTCTAACCCCTCTTTTTGCAATCTTGATAACTTGATTGCCCTTAGTTACCAAGTCACTGACCAGTGGAGAGATGATTTCTTTCCCATGTTTTGATTAATCAAAACTGACGTTCCAAAAGAAATAAAGCTTCTGTCTTTCTCCTACCTAACACCTCCAAATCTGGAAATAAACTTAGCAAATCTTTTCTGCAGCCTCAATTATGGCTTTTGACATCTTTTCTAAAGTAAGGGGCTCAGAACTGGAATCCACATTTTGCCTAATCGACCAATTCTGGAAAGAATATTAACTCTTAAGCACCAGCTTTGCAAGAAGCCCCGAACTCTGGGTAATAAGAGGGTAGATAAGTATTGATGGAAATATGCAAAGAAATTAGAACATTTTATAAATAGATTGGTATCATGCTGTGAAATATGCAACACCTGCCCTTTACCTCCTCCCTGCTCATTGTCCCAGCTCCTAAATACCCCTTTCAGGTGAAGCAACATTTTGCATGCATCTCCTTCAATCCGGTCTATTGCACTCCCTGCCCTCAATGGGGTCTATTCTACATTGAAGAGACCAAATGGAAACTGGGTGCCTGCTTTGCAGAACACCTTCAGTCTGTTGCAATGTTCTGGTGAACCCCAGCACAAACTGGAGGAACAACACCTCATCTTTCAATTGGGCATTTACAGCCTTCCAGACTGAACATTGAACTCAAATCACTTCAGAACATGAAATCTCCCCTCCACCTTAACCTCATTTCCATTTATTTTATTTCATTTCTTTTTATCTCATTCATCCATTTTTTATCACCCTTCATTCTCACTTCCATTTCCCCATTCTTGCACTCCTTCTTGCTCCCAAACCTACCCACCCTCCTTTCAGGGCAACCGCCATATTCCTTAGGCAGTCCCTTAACCATCTGTACCTCTGTTCTACCATTCACAACACTGATCACTTAATAGGCACTTGAAGCACCTTTCTCAGATTTCTCCATCAGCATTTACATTTTCTTTGTCCAGTTACAGCAAAACCCTCCCCCTACCCCACCCCACCACCACCCTCATAGTATAAATCTCTTCTGATCTTATTTGTTTTTAGCTCTGATGAGGAGTCATCCAAACTTGGAATGTTGGCTCTATTTTCTCCACAGATATTGTCAGACATGCTGAGATTTTTCCAGCATTTTCTGTTTTTGTTTCAGATTCCAGCATCCACAGTATTTTATCATGTCAGAGTAACCAAGGTTGGGTAATAAATGTGACTTTGCCAGTAGCGCAAGGCCTTGATCGTGCCAGCAGACACCATGTGCTCCCTTTCCAGGGACACCCGAGAGTGAACACAGTTGCCAAATAGGGACAGACCGTCAGAATGCCTGCCTGCTGCCTGGACCTATTAATGTCCGACTTGGCCAGATGCAGGAGCAGACCAATGAGAAGGTCCTCCTCTTTCCCCATCCCACCCTCTCTGCGCCAGGTGTCCCTGCACTGTGTGTGAGGTCTGAAGTCTGCTTGTCTCCCTGACAGTGACTGGATTAAATTACACATTACAGACAAACTGCTGAGTATGTCCTCTCCTCGCAAGGGACCAATCTGGTCTGGACCCACTTTTAAAAAGTTTATTTATTAGTGCCACAAGTAGGCTTACATTAACGTGCAATGATGTTACTGTGAAAATCCCACAAGTTGCAAATAAATGCGGCCAATATTTGCTCATAATCAGTTGCAGGTTCTGGCCCACAGCTGGAACTGTGGAATTAGTGATTGTGCAGGCTGTTCTCAGAGACATAGACTGAGACACATGAAAATCACAAAATAGAAGCAGGAGTACATCATACAGCCCTTAAGGCTGTTCTGCCAGTCAGTAAGATCATGGGTGATCTGATTGTGACCTTAACTCCAGTTTCCTGTCAGCCCCCCTTAACCATAGAACCATAGAATCCCTACAGTGCAGAAGGAGGCCATCGGGCCCATTGAGACAGCATTGACTCTCTGAAAGAGCATCCCACCTAGGCCCTCCTTTCTGTGCCATCCTGGTAACCCTGTGTACTTAACATGATAATCCACCTAAGCTACAAATCCTTGAATGTTAAGAAGCAATTTAGCATACCCAATGAACCTAACTGGACATTCTCTCTTCCACTGCCTTCTGTCAGGAAAAAGGTACAAAAGTCTGAGGTCACATATCTACCAACTCAAGAATAGCTTCTTCCCTGCTGCCATCAGACTCTTACCTTGCATTAACTTAGATCTTTCCCTCCATGCAAGCTATGACTGTAACACTATATTCTGCAGCCTCTTGTTTCTGGCTGTATAAGACTCTAGTCAGGTCCCATTTGGAATATTGTGAACAGTTTTGAGCCCCGTATTAAAGGAAGGATGTATTGGCCTTGGAAAGAGCCCAGTGGAGGTTCACAAGAATGCAGTATGAGGAATGAATGAGGACTCTGGAGCTTAGAAGGATGCGGGGGGATCTTATTGAAATGAACAGGATATTGCGAGGCCTGGATAGAGTAGGAAAAACTAGAACCAGAGGGCACAACCTCGGGCAAAAGGGGCAATACTTTAAAACAGAGATGAGGAGGAATTTCTTCATCAGAGAGTGGTAACTCTGGAACTCTTGCGACAGAAGGCTGTGGAGACCAGGTATTGAGTATCTTTAAGACAGAGGTAGATAGGTTCTTGATAAGGAGATCAGGGGTAATGGGGAAAAAGCAGGAGAATTGGCATGAGAAAAATATCAGTCATGATTGAATGGCAGGGCAAACTTGAAAGGCTGAGTGGCCTAATTCTGCTTCTGTGCCTTGTGGTCTTATTATCTTCTCTATGAACAGTATGTTTTGTCTATAAGCACGCAAGAAACAATACTTTTCACTGTATACTAGTAGATGTGACACTTATAAATCAAATCGAAGGTATAGGCTCATTGTGTTCAACCTTTTCTCATGAGACAAGCTTTTCAGTCAGCCTAGTGAACTGCAGAAAGATAGAAAAGTAAAGGGCTACTATAAGATTGGCAAACTCTGCTAAGGTTTTTGTTTAATCAACGTAAATGTAGAACTCACTTTTTCAATGGGGAGCAAGTTTGTTAGTAATTGTAATGAAGTGCGTTAAATACTTTGTAGTTTTAAATGTACATGTAATAGCTTTGATTCCAAACACACAGATACATTCCTTTAAAGCACCCCAACTGTTGGAATCACAAGACCATAAAGGAAACTTAATTGCATCACCAGACACCCTATCAGAAACAACTGATACAAGAGTGAGTTTTAATGAAGCTGCCTTCACAGTTTCTAATCAAAACAGAGTCAGAAAGATATTAATGTTTTAGCAAACGAAGGAGTTATGGTAAGGGACTTATGAGAATTGACGAGGATTAATAGTAACATGATGATACCCTTTTTAATTGTAGGTAGTAATAAAAGGCTCAGCCTTTGAATTGATAAGCAGTATATAGTTGTGTTTCATTATGTTGATAATAAACACAACAGGGCTATAATCGGGGAATATCCTGAAGCAAGGTGAGTTGACCACATCCCTTAGAGATTCAGTTAACTTCACTGACAAGGCCATAAAATACTAATAGCTTTTGTAGGCCCCCTTTATCAATTAAAGGATGCCCGTGTGAGACTGTTTTAGCGAAGATGCTTTGTGAGGCTGCTATCAAAAATAGAGACATAATGTCTGACAGGCTTAGGGACGATATGTTGGGGTATCCCACGAGGTATCGTGATCTTATAGTATGTTTCTGGAGATAAAAGTTTTAAGTTTATTTATTAGTATCACAAGTAGGTTTACATTTACACTGCGATGAAGTTACTGTGAAAATCCCCTTGTTGCCACACTCCAGTGCCTGTTTGGTACTCTAAGGGAGAATTTAGCATGGCCAGTGCACCTAACCAGCACAACTTTTGGACTCTGGGAGGAAGTCAGAGCACCTGGAGAAAACCCATGCAGACACGGGGAGAGCATGCAGACTCTGCACAGATAATGACCCAAGCTGGGAATTGAACCCAGATTCCTGGCACTGTGATGCAGGAGGCTAGGAGAGTGAGTGTTCAGTTGGCATGGTTGGAAGGTGTGTTTGGTTTGAGGTGTAGTTGTAAGGGGTGAGTTTTGAATGCCAGAGTTTGTTGCTGACTGAGTGATGAAGTTGCAATACGTTCAGCAACGTGAGGGATGGGCGCTGTGGTAACAAAAACAGAAAATGCTGGAAAATCTCAGCACATCTGCCAATATCTGTGGAGAGAGAATAGAGCCAACGTTTTGAGTTTGGATGAGCTTTCATCCAGACTCGAAACCCTTTGTGTTATGGTGGGAATGATGTATCCGTTCACTGACCTTGGTCACCTGTGACCATTCCCAGCTACAACACACTGCTGCCCCCAGGTGGAAACATATCTCTTCTCCTGGCCTCCAGCTAGCTGTCCAGTCCCTCCAGGGTGACATTCTCCTTGTCTCTCAGTACTCCAAATTGATCATTCAGAAACTTGCAGTGAATTGCTGCAACCTCACTTTACTGAGTGAGCACATGGTTAATTCAAAAACAAAAACAGAAAATGCTGGAAAATCTCAACAGGTCTGACAGGTCCTGTTCTCTCTCTGCACTGATGCTGTGATTTTCCAACATTTTCTGTTTTTGTTTCAGATTCCAGCACCACAATAATTTGCTTTTATCTTGATTAATTCAGAATGCTACTTGGCCCACTGTGGTTTGTAGAGGGCACTGGCAGGACTGTAGTGAGGAACTTGGCATGGGAGCTCCTTAAGTCCACACATCAAGCTTAGAGATGAGATGAATGCGTCAATTTTGCCATGCTGCCTGCCCACCTCATTTTAAGCTGCTGCAGGCAGGGTGAATACTAAATTCCTGCACCCAAAAAAAAACAGGGCAACCCAATTCCTGGCCCCATGTCTGTTAAAACAGCTGACGGGAGAATTTCAATTGAATGTATCATGAATATTGTACATAATTTCAGCCCGAGGCAATGTAAAGGCCTGTATAAGCCTGGCCCATTTTGTGCACAATATTGCAGCAGACCACGTTGGAACTGGAACAAATGTTGAAAATAAACCTATTAAATGAGAATATGAACTAGAAAAATAGAGAGATTCCAGCTTATATATGTAAGATGCTGTTCAAATATTTGCTGTCAACTTTGCGATCTATCTTACAAGTTCAAATGCAAGACTAAATTAAGTCTTTAATATCTGTGATAGTGTTTTAAAGGTGCAAATGTGAAAATTTAGCTAGTGAAGGCTTTACTGTATATTTTTTCTCATTTTACAATTTGAAATTTGAGATTTATTGATAGGTCGAATATTATCATTGTCTGTGCATTAATATAGTTTATATTGCACTAATTGAATGGAGGGGTAAGTTTTTGACTCACCTTAACAAAGCCCTATAATTATAAATGTTAAACTTGGAAGATTGGTGCATGTCTCTCACAATGTTCCCTCTAATTTTCCTTTTCTTTGCATGGCCTATTTGGTGCACTGCACAGCCCCTTTAAGATTGCTCTATGACCACACACCTTAAAGGGACCACTGTTTGCGCATGGTCTGTTTATCCGCTGTGTAGTACATTCCCTATCCCTGCACAGCCAAAGAACTTCCACAGCCTAGTGGGAACATTGCTCAGAAGTCTGAATGACATCTGCAGCAACACTAAAGCTGAGATTATTCTCGACAAGGAGACAGGAGAACTGGAACCATGGGGATGGGGGCAAACCCACTGAGTTGAATCACGAAAGGAAGTAATGGAAGAAGTTTGCATGGTTGACCATGTTAAACGCAGCAGAAAGATGGAGGAGGCAGTAACAGAGGACACGATACATTAACTGAGACAGGTTTAATGCTGTGAGCAGGATGTATAAACTAACTCATCCACCAAATCATCTACAATGGCATGGATAGTCATTTTATTAGAGTCTATATTTGCATCTTGGGACTAAATAAATCTTTCAGCGATATTTAAAACAAATGGATTTCCACAGATGGTCACCCTAGAGAGAGTTTGTATCACGAGGGGCTTCTGCCAATATTTCACAGTGGGAGGTCGAGTAAACGCCCGTAGATTTTTCTGCCGATTGTACTGTAGTCTCTCCAAGAAGCATATGTTTATTATGTTATCACATTTCCTGTTAACCAAAATTGAAACACATTCTCAGAAAAAAACAAGTATTGAAATTGCCTTTGGAATCCACGCTGAAGGTTGAAGATGTGTTATTCTAACCCAGCTGTCCAATAGCTATTATTTCTGGGATTGCTGCATTTTCTTCTTGTCAAGCATATCCCTGTGATTAATTAATATGCAGATTGTAACACTACTGTTGCATGGCAACTATGTGCTGTGTCTAGACACATATGCTTTTAAATCATAGACCTCTGGAAATTATTAGAGATGTAAATGTTGGGCAGAGAGCAAGGAATTTTACTCTGCATTATCCATTCTTTTTATGCAGTCCCTTGGGATTGATGATGACTTGCTTCCACTCCGATTGGAGGGGTTCTCAGAGGGCATGTGGACGATCAGCTCAATGAGTTGTTTGTTTGCAGGTTTGGCTCTCTCTCTCTCTAATGCCTCAACATCACTTTGACATGTTCCTGGCAAATCCTCTCAAAGTTTCCAGTGCCTACCTGGAAAAGCCTCCTCCGTTTTTGTTGGTCACAAGCCAGAGACTTCAGTGAGTCGGTGGAGATGTTCAATCATTTCTGGAATGCTTTGCGGCTATTGCCAATGTGTCTCCTGCTCTCCTCCTGGGAGTCTCCTGCTGCAATTGAGCTCCAAGTATAGCACTTACCTCTGGAATCTGGTGTCGACTTATGGGGTAGAATCTTGCGCCGCCATCAGTGGGAATCGTGGTGGGCAGGGGCACTTCATTTGGAGTGAGTCAAAAAATCCCGATGGAAGGAAAAATGTTGGAATTTTATTCTCCCGACTTTGAAGATGGATCAAAGATGGATCAAGCTTCCAGGTGAGCAATGTTGAGGTTTGAAGCCGGCATTGATGAGATGTTCCTTGGGCATCTTTCTATTCCTGGCAGAGGCATGAAAACAAGAGATGGAGGTGAACTGGTTCAAGGGGCACAGCCACCGGGCAGCAGCTGGAATCACACTCCAAGGGCCTCCACATTCCCAGTGAAATGCCCAAGGCTGACAAGGCATCTTTCCATCATCCAAGGTTACGTTCTCTCTCCATCGAGGCTCAGGGAGGTAAGATGACAAATTGCCTGATGGATGGTTCTCGTACGTGGCTGTAATTTCCCAGATGAAAGCACAGTGTCTGAATGCACAGTCATTTATGAAGGGGAGCAGCATCCACCTGTTGTCCTCCAGGATATCCTTCACCTGCAACATCTGGGCTGGGATTGTAATGTCCAAAAGGAGGACAAGCTCAGGGCGTAGCACAGGCTTGCTGGCTTGGAGACGGAGGGGAAGCTGGTAAGGAAAAGCCTCATAAAGTTATCAAATCTATTTGTTCACTGATACAAAGAGGTGTCAGGAATACAGACTTTTCGCAACCCTGCCTCATCTGAACGAAGAAAAGAAAGGCCCAATATAGAATGGCACAGGGTGAGGAGGAGCAGCACCAGGAGAGGGAAAAGGAAGCAGGAGCTCAGGAAATCCAAAATGTTCCTGAAGAAGAGCAAACGTAACAAAGATAATGGGTATATTGCAGACAAGGTGGCATGTTGGCACAAGGGTGGTACAGTGGTGTGTGCTGCTGCCTCACAGCGTCAGGGACCTAGGTTCAATTCCAGGCTTGGGTCACTGTCTGTGTGGAGTTTTCACAGTCTCCCCGTGTCTGCATGGGTTTCCTCCAGGTGCTCCAGTTTCCTCCTGCAGTCCAAAGATGTGCAGGTTAGGTGGACTGGCCATGCTAAATTGCCCCTTAGCGTCAGGGAGACTAGCTAAGGTAAATGCACAGGGTTATGGGGATAGGGCCTAAGTGGGATTGTGGTCAGTGCAGACTTGGTGGGCTGAATGGCCTCTCTCTGCACTATAGGGATCGAAAGGCAGCTGTGCATTGTGTATACTCAGGTTGTGCCTTTTGAACACGAAAGAGCAAAGATAGGGGTTGTAACTGAGGAATGACCAGGATGAAGATGGTTGCACTGGAGCGAAGGACATTTATAGTAAATCAACACGTGAAGAGGTTTGGCTATGTGTGGAAGACCAAAGGCATTTCAGAGTTAGAAAACTTATGTAAAAGTGCCATGCATTCTTTTAAATTGAATTAATCAAACAGTTCCAACTTTCTAGAGCTACAGGCTGAGCTCCTGACCTTTTTTTGTTTCTCTCCAGACTGTTAGTATTCCTTTGACAACCACCATATGTGGCAGAAAAGAAAGACGAGGCTGATTGATGATCTGTCTGCTTTCAGGCTTCTGCCAATGTTCTTCTTAACTTGGCCACTAGGAGATGCTCAGGAGCCACCAATGAATGTCTGATTCTCTCTGCCTGCCTTTGGGAGAAACATAGGTTCTGTCTCAGCCTCCCTCCACTACAGCACAAAGGAAATATGGTCACTTGGGCATGCTCCAATGTGTGGTGCTACTGAGCCTCCCCCAACTTTCAAAAGAAGTTTTATCGGAAAAGATTCCTGAAAATTGATTTTGTTTTCTGCTTTATTTGTTTCGGAGGGTTTGACCTGCCATCAATGGCATTCGCAATCACCACATAATGGGCTCTTTATTGCACCAGTCATCACTTGGCACGCAAAGTTCAACTTAACACCACTGCCTGCTGGCAGCCATCTGCGGCTGGTATCAAAAACAACTTCATTATTTTAACAAGTCTGAATTTGTGCTGAAATATTCTGCCATAACTCCTGCTAATGGGGGCTTGTCAGGTGAGGTGAAAGAGACACTGTCTCCACTGGGAACGTCACAGAATTCCCTAGTTTAAACACCTTAATCAACCGTGCTTTTTAAAATCAGTTAATGTTAGTAAAAAACCTTGAAAATATAGCAGAACATTTATTAATTGATGCTAAAATATACAAGTTAATTTTTCCACACAAGGAAACACTGGATTCATTTGCACAAACGAGAAAGACTGGTTTCTGTGGTAACAAAGGCCAGTTGCCATGGTAACAAAATAGATTGGTTAGATGAACTTTTAGACATTCGTAGGAGGAATTGAGCATTTGCAAAGGTGATTTGTGGGCTTTGAAGGAGAAGGCCACTCAGCCCATTGAACCTGTTTTATTCTTCAATCTGGCTGATCTGTATCTCAGCTCCACTGAGCCACCTGTGATCCATATCAATCCCAGGCCTATGTCAATTTCAGGCTGGAAAATTTCAATTGGCTCAGTATACACAACCTTTTGGAGGGAAAAGACTTCTAGATTTCATCCAATCATGAGGAAGTGCTATTCGATAAAGTTCCTCCCAACTAACCCACACAGTGGAAATGTTCCTTGAGCAGGTATAGAATGGTCCTCATTGTAACCAGCTCTGCAGCATTCCCTGGGTTCCTGACAGGAGTCATGTGTTACATCTAGTGGGAATCTCCCTTGTAGCCCAGTAGGTAGCCTGTAACCTGATGGTCTGGCTTGAATAAAGGTTTGACAGAATGAAGTAAACACAGCTGCTACCAGAAAGCTTAGGCATTGACCCACACTGGCTGTGGTCACAAACCAGTGGATATACTGAGGGAGTGGAATCCCTTTTGATGGGCTGTTGATGTACAGCATCCTAAGCAATGTTGGTGCAGTCTATGACAGCATTCAGCTGAGGTGAGTCTGCAGTGCAGCCAAAATCTCATGCTTTCTTGCCCTGTAATACGCTATCCACTGGGATTGAGATGTAGCTGTTATTTCTGATGTGAATTGTCTCAGTGATCTTCCTGATACCGCGTTGGATTACAAACAGGGAGTTGTCACTAATGTCATGTGTTGCAGACAGAAGGAGTCTATAGCATGAACACTAAATGTCAAAGTGACCTTGATAGCCACGGAATGTGTTGATCATGCCCTGTTTGAGACTCAAGTTGTGATTTGTGATTGTACAGTTATCTTCTTCATTTTTACAACATCAACATCAGTGTTATTTCTATGCTTAATTTACTTAAACAGGAGTGGTAAATTAAACATAGGTTCAGTTTTTTTGAAGATGTAGTACAGCAGTGCTTAACAAACTGATTTACTATAAAGATTCAACAGTTATTGTTAACAGGAAAGTATAACTACAACTCCTTCACACATGTTACAAACTAAACTGAAAGCTCGTTGGACCTTGGATATTGTAGTGAGAGTTTCCTATGGTTTAATGCTCCATGTAATACACACATCTGTAAAACATCGGATAGTGTGTTATGGCTCATTGCCGAATATAATCTCTTCAGATGTATCAAACAAACTGAAAACTGAACTCACTGGATGGAGTTTTACTGGCACATCTGTCCAAGGTTCATATGATCCCATCCGAGAATGCCATTCTCTGAATCTTGTCTGCCCCCAGAATTGGGGCGGGCATGCCAGTAAAATTCTGGTCACTGTATCTGCCATCAATACACTTGAGATATCCTTAGTTGTCTGATAATTGGAAACTTGGGAAAGTAGTGGACGACCAGGAGAAAATTGTCACCATGGCTAATGAATAAATCTGTTGACAATAGGATACAGTAGAACTTTATGAGGGTGTTAAGGCTCTTTGTGTTGAAGTGTCCGGTGATTCATTTTTTTTGGATATCATTGTTGACCTCTGGCCAATACAGCGTATACTTTGTCCTGTGCCTTGTTCACTCTGTACTCTTATCCCCCTGGTCTAACTGTGACAATTTGTCCTGGAGAAGAGCTTTGGGTATGTTTTCCTCTGAAATTCACAACTTTTGAAATAACTCGTTCAACTCTGTAGGGCCAAAGTGTCTGGCAGTTCTTGCACTGTATCAGGCCAACCTTCTACAATTATTCTCTGTCATACCTTCAGTCATGGACCATTTGCTATTTCCTCCTGAGGTTGGTTGTACTTATGTTAATCAAAATTCATCAGAATGACCTTGAGTATATTGTCTATGTTGGTGTCTATTTGTAGGCGCTGAAGCTATCACCAGCAACATTATTTATTCAGACAGCTCGGTGTCTGAGAAATCAGTCATTTCCATTATCACAGACCTTGCTGATGAACTGACTGACTGATTCTTGGGGCTGTTGTCTTTGAGCTATCAGCTCTAAACAACGTATTTTCAAGTTCACCTTGGCATGAAGGTGATCCTTCAGCATGTTCCACAGCGTGGCAGGATCCTTCAGATCTTCCTCAGCCAGTCCCAAAGTGTTGACTTTATGTAACTCCTTCTTTCCAATGGTGATCTTTATGTTCACCATTTGTTTACCCAGTTCTGCGATGGATAAATATAAAAAAGAAGTTCCATTCTTTGTTTAAAAATCTTGAATTCAGATAGGATACCCTTGGCATCCTATGCTAGGGAATTTGGTGGTCACCTTCTGGCTATTTCCTGTCTTTTCTGAATACTATCTAAGTGAAGGAGATCTGTAATTTTCCCACTCAGTGGGGAGATTCAGCATTCAGACTTTGTGCAGTTTTGGTTTTTTTCTATTTATTGAGTGGGAATGGCTTCTAAGGACATCGCAAAAGCCCTGCAGCTTGTATGTCCAACTCAAAATGGGCAGCCCGATTCACCATCAATCTGGCTACCTCACAACTCAGTAGAGGGCCTGCATTACAGGCACTCCAATACATATGCAGCCTTTGTACAGCCAAGACTCTGTGCTGTGGCTTTCTCTGTGATCTTTAAATCTTCAACATTTTGACCACAAGGTTTGCTCACATGTAGTATTTCAATGTTTGCTTAATGTAAATGTACCAATCTCACTCACAGGACTAGTAAACTAAACGTCGGTTTGATTTATTTGAAGATGAATAAAGGCTTGCACAGCAGATAGGATTACTATAAAGATTCAACAGCTATTGTTAACAAGAAGGTACAGCTGCAACTCCTTCACATCACATGCTGCTAGCTAAACTAAAAGTTCCACAGAATGATGTCTGCTGGTCACATGGTTTACATCTGGCTACTTATTCCCATATTCTTTTTTCAAGGCAACACTGTGGTTAGCACTGCGGCCTCACAGATCCAGGGACCTGGGTTCAATTCCCAGCTTGGGTCACTGTGTGGAGTTTGCATGTTCTCCCCATGTGTGTATGGGTTTCTGCTGGGTGCTCTGGTTTCCTCCCATAATCTGAAAGATGTGCTGGTTAGGTGAATTGACCTGAACAGGCACCAGAATGTGGCAATGAAGGGAATTGCACAATAAAGTCATTGCAGTGTTAATGTAAGCCTTACTTATGACTAATTAATAAATAAGTAGCTGTACATTTTTCAAGGGTCTTGATAGCAGCCAACATCTGTGCTGTTCTCAAATCTTATTTCTGTCCTGCTTCTTAAGATGTCCGTGTATTTCCTCCGTTTCATTCCTGTTCTGCTATTATCAATTTTACCAGTCACTACTGGATGTTCTAATTTCTATTTCCTAAGGATTGTGCTCGTCTTTTGCTGGTCAGCTGCAAAATGTTTTCTTGAGTTACCTGCCTTTCTCAAAACTTCCTCATTATCGGTATGTGTCGTCTCCCTAATTCTAATCATGTGTCTCAGAAACAACATCTCGAATTGCCTTTAATTTACCTTCCATTGTTTTGTTCTATTCAGCTTCCAAATCCATGTGATAATGTTGACTAGATGTAGTATTTTAGTAATCTCAGTCTACTTTCCATGGAGCTGTTCTAACCTCTAAAAAGATCTGACATTTCCTCCACGTGCTCCAGTTTCCTCCCCAAGTCAAACGATGAATGAGTTGGATGGGTCAGCTATGCTAAACTGCCCCTGAGTATCAGGGGGACTAACTAGGGTAAATGCATAGGATTACAGGAATAGGGTCTGGGTGGAATTGTGATCAATGGGCTGAATGGCTTCCTTCTACACTGTTGGATCCTACGATTCTGTGATTTTTGTGCAGGTTTGTTTTGCAAGTGTTCTGCATTCCCTGACATCTTGTTCATTTTTCCCATCTGATGTTATTAGATGACTTAGCTGTATGCAGTGAGTTATCCAAGCCAGCCAGGTCTAAGCTGACAAGCTCTACAACAGTGGTGTGGTTAATAGGAGAAGGAAATTTCCAAACTGCAGCACAGAATCTAACAGTTCCAGATTCACTCACAGTTTGTACTAGAGCCCCCTCTGGAGTCAGCAATCAGGTACTACTGTCTACTACCAAAATATAATAAAACTAACTGAATTAAGATGTACACTGAGAAGGACCAGAATCTTCTGAGGGCTGGCATTCTCTGTCGCATTGCCATTCTGCTCCTACGCGCCATGCACCAGAGTTCCACATTTCTGGCCCTGACCTCCGAACAGGACCCCTTCAGAAATGCAGAGCATGCCTATACTAGGAATTCTTCTTAGTACAAGCCCTGTCCCTTCTTTATAGCACCAGCTGCTGAATTCCTAGAGGTTTCAAGATCCCAAGGTCACTTTGAGAAGGTATGGAGAGAAAAGAAGTGCATAAGGTACGTGGATGAAAAGATAAGGTAGCAGGTAGGTGGTGGGTGAGGAGTGGGGTCCCAATTATGCAGGTGAGGGGGTAGGGTAAGTTTTTTAAGTTTATTTATTTCTGTCACAAGTAGGCTTACATTAACATTGCACTGAAGTTAGTGAAAATCCCCTAGCCGCCACACTCCAGCACCTGTTCGGGTACACTGAGGGAGAACTTAATATGGCCAATGCGCCTAACCAGCATGTCTTTGTGTTAATCCCTTTAATTTTAGTGGACTCTATGTTAAACTCCCTTCCCCACACTGCAGTTTATTTGTGTGTGTGTGTGTGTGTGTGTGTGTGTGTGTCTCTGTGTGTGTGTAATGCATGCATGTACAAGAAAGCCCGAGAGTATTGTTTATTATTTTACTGGGACCAGGTTAAGCACAATAAAAACTATTTTCTTTTTAAAAGCTCAAGACAACTTGTAGCATGTATTTTATGATCACGACACAAACAGTTCAACACTCTCAGAATTGGCAAGTATATCCATTTTGACAAAAACCTTTTGCAGTCAAATGAGGAGAGAGAAAGAGGGAGCCATTTGATTCATCCTCACCCGATTGTAATAACATTTTCAACTTGTTCAATAGAATGCCAAGTTGACGTTGAATCTTCTTAAAACACTTCTGTTATTGCATGGAAACCATGAAAATCCCATCCTTGCAATAAGAGAATAAATGTGGAACAGCAGTAGGAAGGAAAAGCAACACAACCGAGGGACACCAACTGGGAGACAGGTTCCCTGCAATCCTTACCCTCCCAACAGCAATTCCCATAACAACATACTGGCAGTTCCCAGAGGAACAATATATGAGGAAGTGGTCTACGAGAGAGGGGCTGCAACAGAGTTGCCTCCAGCAACCATCTGCGCCAGCCAGCATAGTGCAACCTGTAACAGTTAAAGTTCCCGCAAGCTTGAACATTTTTGAAAGCAGTTCAGAGGACATTCATTAGATTGATTCCGGGGATGAAGTGTTTAACGTACGAGAGATTGAACAGTTTGGCCTTATACTTGCTGAAGTTTAGAAGGATGAAAGGGGATCTGATCGAGGTTTATAAAATTTTAAAAGGGATTGATGAAGTAAATGTAGACCAGATGTTTCCTGTTATGGGGCAATTTAGAACAAGAGGTCAGAGATATAGGTTGAGAGGCAGTAGATTTAAAACTGAGATTAGGAGGAACTACTCCTCACAGAGGGCAATGAATTTGTAGAGCTTGCTGCTCCATAGCATGGTGGAGGCTGAATCAGTAACTGGTTTCAAGAAGGAGATAGATACATTTCTAATTAAAAAAGGAATAAGAGGATATGGGGAACTGGTGGGAAAGTGGATTTTGAGACCAGCACACGATCAACCATGACCTGATTGTATGGTGGAGCAGGCTTGAAGGCTGAATTTGCCTACTTCTGCTCCGAATGCCTATGTCTCCAGCTCCTTCCAGGATTTTCTACAGCAATTATGCAAATGTATTTATATGAAAAATTGAACATGGAAATGAAGGAGAAGCGAGTCATATGCAGGTGTGAAGGTGAGAGGGCAGGTGAAAGAAAGGAATAAGGCTAATTTTCTCCTACATTTCCAATATACATAGCTCTTAACCAAGAAAATGAAAGGCTGAGAATTTTTGGTGGACTCAATAATGAAAGGTTTTGAGAAATATTGGCCACCATTCTCCCATCGCGACCTGCAACTTTTCTGTCAGGTCGCAGTGGGAGATGTACATCACCGGCCTTGAACAGGGATTTGCGCATGCGCCAGGAACGCAAACGCATCTCCCAGAGCCAGCAAACAGTCGCCAGTCAGACCACGCTGGAAACCAGCAGGAAGGCAGATAAGTAATTTAAATCTTTTTTGAATGTATTTTAAATATGTATATTAGTTCATTATTGGGATCTTTTAGGTCCTGATTGAAACTCCCACCCCACCAGGAGTACTTCACCCTGGCAGTGCCCAAGGGGCAATGTGCCCATGTCTGGGGGCATGTTGGCACTGCCCAGGCATTGGGCATGTCCCAGGGCCTGTTGTGGGCAGGGGATTCTACTGCAGAGGATTCTAATCCAGACAGGATTGGTCTGGGATGGAGGGAGGGCAGCAATTGGGGCAGGAGGAGGGGGGAGGAGGTCTGCCAGGGTAAGAGGGTGGGGGTATCACCACTACTGGGTGGGGTGGGCTGTGTATCAGAGTGCTCCGGGACAGGGCAGGCACTAGAGGGGCAGCACTGTGGGTGTCCCAGGCTGACCAGCGATTGAGCTGGCCAGCAAACGGGGAGTCAGACAGATCGGGGCCACTGCGCATGTGCAGAGTTCAAAAACTGTCAAATTCGAGCATGAATCGGCCCCAACCCCTGGGTTTTTAGTAAGATTCACGACTGAGAGCTCTGCAATGCACAGAGTGTGGAGATTCAGAAGCTGAACTGAGAAAATAGTTAGGATCTAGAAAGTTTTCCCACCAATTCAGCACTTTTGGCAGAATTGTGGCCATTGCTTTAAGTTTACTGTTGAGAACACTGTAAGCGTGTGAACCACAAGGGAAATGGCCTTAAAATATAATAAAATATATTTTTGCTAAAGTTTTTAAGGGTTTACTTCCAATAAAAAAATTCAAGGAAGTTGATCAGACATTATCTTTTCTGATTAAAGTTGTGTCCTGTTGAGGTGGTGTTCAGGTGTAGTGGATTATGTCCCTGCCTCTGAGCCCAGGTTCAAGTCTCATCCCAGGACTTGACCAAGGAAGGTGGATTCATAATGTGGTCAAATATGCTGTGTGCTTCCACCTGCAAATCCTTCTAAACACACAAATGGCTGGTGGTAACAGCAGGAGAGATTCCTGCTTAGCCATGCTTGATGTGGAGTGGCACCCCTCAAGCTATATGCCCCTGGAGATATTAGTGACCTGCTCCAGGAATTACTAGCTCTGGAAACAGACAAAAGTCTGTCTTGGTGTACCACCAGGTGCAGGAAGAGAATTGGAATTGGAATTGGAAATTGTGCTATAAGACCTTTTTAACTTGACCTTATTTTCTGGAGGTAATGGCCATACAGGTAATTAATCCTCTTTAATTCACTTTTAGTTTATTTGCTAATCCATTCAGATCATGTTTGTTTTGTCTAAACTTTCTGATCTTGACTTGTGTTTGTCCTACATACCTGACACAATTGAAGAAAGTTGTCCTATTTACCTATGCCTCTAAATATCATTCCCTTATTTTCTGTTACTAGAGAACAAAAAAAAACTGGGAATTGGTTTTGCCATTCAACCAAGTCGAGGCAAACCATAAAAGGAGAATTTGAGGCAAATGAAGAACCAAGATTGTTGAGATAAAGGAAGCTGGACACTGAATAGCCTACTGCAATAGTCATTTTGTCAAACTTACACCCCAATCTGAATCAAACAGAAACGGCTGAGTAATTTCATACACATAAGGCATACTTTGACTTTTGAACATGTGTGAACAAGTAGCATAAAGATATCTTAGCCCAATTTCATTATAACAAAACAAAACATTTCTGTTTGACTGAGATACTAGGCAGGTGATAAAATGGATGAATCAGTACAGATTCCATTCAGAATGAACAATGCCAGAATTTGTTCAATAATGAGCTCCCTGCTATATAAACAGAGCCTTCAACCTATCTAACCAGGGACATGATATTGCCTGCCCCAATAACAATACTCAAGTCAGGAGAAACATGCTTCTCTTTTGATTGAACCGATTGATATACAGAATTAAAAAATCTGCCCTATTCCCAAGCCAGCTCTTTCAACACAAGACATAATGTGTTTGATTGGTTTGTAAGGGAAGTTCAGCTGGACTAAAAGCGGAATTGATTTACAGAAATCGGAATGAAAGAGCAACAGATTTTCTGGAGATAGTATCTTCCAGCAAACTCATATTAGCTTCGTTTCCAAATAAATAGTTTTGCTTATGTTTCAAAACGTGTTCATCCATTCAGTAGAGAAAACAGTATAATCACAATGCAGTATATCTTACCGCATCCTAACACATTACATCTCAACAGTGTCATATCACAGTCCATCACAACACAACACAGAACATCTCAACAGTATGTCACATCACAGTCCTTCACAACACAACACACATCTCAACAATGTGTCACATCACAGTCCATCACAACACAAATTACATCTCAATACTGTGTCACATCACGGTCCATCACAACACAACGCACTACATCTCAACAGTATGTCACCTCACAGTCCATCACAACACAACGCACTACATCTCAACAGTATGTCACCTCACAGTCCATCACAACACAACGCACTACATCTCAACAGTATGTCACATCACAGTCCATCACAACACAACGCACTACATCTCAACAGTATGTCACCTCACAGTCCATCACAACACAACGCACTACATCTCAACAGTATGTCACATCACAGTCCATCACAACACAACGCACTACATCTCAACAGTATGTCACATCACAGCCCATCACAACACAACACACTACATCTCAACAGTGTGTCACATCACAGTCCATCACAACACATTACATCTCAGTGTGTCATATCACAGTCCATCACAACACAACACAGAAAACACCAAAATACAGTTAAACACAATGCGCCATACAGCATAGCAGATTGGTTAGAATTTTACTGCCCCACCCACCACGGGAATCAGAGTGGGCGAGGGGTGGACAGCGGAAAGGTCTGTTGACCTTGGGTGGGATTTTACAGTTTTGGTATGAATGAGCTCGTAAAAGCCTGCCCAGTGTGACACATCACAACATAATACATCCTAATGTAATATATCACACAGCAATCAAATTCATTTCATCACAATATATCATTTGGAAGGTTACAAACTGCAGATTTCCACTGATTTGACACCCCAATGCAAAATCATTTGGATAAAAGTTGAATTTCCTCAGATTCTTCCTCTGATGCTTCTGCTCATTAATGAAGCCTCTGATGAGGTTATAGTGATGGGATGGGCATCAATTCAAGGAAATTCACAAAGGATCCAATTTGCTAATGAGCTGTGGGAGGGAATCATAAATATCAGAATCCCTGGGCTGTGGAGGAGGAGGGGATGTAAGGTTAAAGCAGATAACGTGTGCCTGCTCCTTTTGATTGCTGAACCCAATATGGTGGAATCTGCCTTTTATCCAGGCACTGTAACCATGCAGGTATCCATTCAGTACATTCCCACAATTTCAGCAATGATATAACTGTCCACCTGAGTCAAAACACAGACTGCACTTCAGAGCAATGGGGCACTGCAGAATTAAAATGGTTCTGTTGGAATAATTGTGTTTGATCAGCTCCCAGATACACCACATCTACCATGACAGGCTTAAATGAATCATCCTGTTGGAGCCATTTGACTACAACAGCTCCTGGAATTCTCCCCAGAGTGTTGCCATTAAAGATTATAGAAAAGAAAACCTCATTTAAAAAAAGTATACAGCTATTATAGCTCCTAGTGACTTCGCTATACCTGCACCATCTGGTGATTACTTTTATCTGTATGGATCAGTATAATCTCAGGTTTGATTATTGCCTTGTGTTGAGTTAATTCAGCACAAAGTGTTATCAGGAAATGGCTGAAGGCACTGGATACAGCAATAGATACAAGCCTGGAAAACATTTTAGCTGTAGTACTGAAGACTTGTGCTCCAGAACTAGCCTTAGCCAAGCTATTCCTACAAGAACAACATTGTGGAAAATTGGTCGGATATGCCCTGTGCACAAAAAGTAGAAAAATCCAATCTGGCAAATTAGCGCCCCTTCAGCTTCTTCTCACTCACCAGCAAAGTGATGAAAGGTGACGTTGTCGGGGTTACTAAGTGACTTATTTATCAATAACCTGTTCACAGTGTTCAGTTTGGGTTTTGCCAGGGCCACTCAGCTCATTGCTACCTTGGTCCAAACTCAGATTAAAGAGGCAGAGGTGACCTGAGAGTGACGGCATGTGACATCAAGACGACTGTCCAAATATTCCAGAAGAAGACGAGCATATGCAAAGTCAAAGGGAATCAAGGGAAAAATTCTCCATTGGCTAGTCATTCCAAGGATAAAGGAAAAAGTTTGTAGTTGTTGGAGGCCAACCAGGACATTCCTTTGTTAAACTGTTGAAACAAAGAATGATTCACCAAAGTAAACTCTATTCTACTTCCACTAACTCCCATTCCAACAAAATCCTAATTAAGTAAGTTTGAATGACAAGCCCATCTTTTTGTGATTATGGTTGCTTGTTTAAGTATCTGTCCAGTTGCTTTTTCATTAAGCCTTGTCTGACTAAGCTGCCATCAGAATACATCATTCCATTGATTTGTTTCTACGGAAGCAAAATCCTGAGCATTTTTCAATAAAATAAAATTTACTGCACTAATCTATTCCACACTGATTATATATGTTATATACACACACTAGGCTTATTACTAATTTATATACTGTACAACTAGACTTGGATAATATTCAGACTTGAGCTTATAAATAGCAAATAATATTCACATCACACAAGTGCCAGGCAATGACCATCTCCAACAAGAGAGAATCACAAACCAGACATTCAATGGCATTCTGTGGCAATGGTGCTTTGACAAAGGGTCATCTGGACTTGAAACATCAGCTCTTTTCTCTCCTTGCTGAAAAATCTCAGCAGGTCTGGCAGCAACTGCATTTTCTCCAACCAACCACCATCGACATTCCAAGATCTCTTTTGACCAGAAACATAATCTGATCAACCAAGTATTGTGGCTGCAAGTGCAGGTCAGTGCTGGGAATTCTGTGATTAACTCACTTCCTATCCACCATTAACAAGGCACAAATCTGGTTGGATTTGATTGCTCCTAACTAGCTTGTATGAATGCAGCTCCAACACTACTCAAGAGGCTCAACACCATCTGGGACAAAGCATCCCACTTGACTGATGCACCATCCACCACTTTCAACATTCACTCCCTCCAGCGTTGTGGCTGCAGTGTGTTCTTCAAGTTACCAACTCTTCGTCAACAGTAACACTAAACACTTGACCTCTACCTCTTAGAAGAACAAGGGCAGAGGGTGCAGGGGAAAACAAACACCTGCAATTTCTCTCCATGTCACACAGCATCCTGACTTGGAAATATGTCGCCATTCCTACATCAGCGTTGGGCCAAAATCCTGGATCTCCTTCCTTAAGATTACTGTGGAAACACCTTCACCATGCAGATTGCAGCTCACCACTGTCTTCTCAAAGGCAATAAGGGAAAGACTGCAATCCGCAAATTCCTTGAATGTAAAACAAAATTCTGCGGAAATGATGCGGGTATTATTGCAACTTAATGTCCAAAAAAAAAATCACTCATTGACATAGTGATCACTAACTGATTTTACTTCAGAATCTGCTAAAATATTCCATCAAATGATAAAAGTAATAAAAGAGAAAACATTGGAGTGTAAAAGCTACAATATGCTTATACCCATTGCAGGTCCATTTAAAATTCAGTTAATTATATACAAGTACAATGCATATCAACTACAAATCATCTTACTGTGTCTTGGCAAGGAAAAGGGTAATGATGACTCCCAATGGACCCACCCACCCCCTTTCCAATGCCAGTTCTCTCAATCAGCTACTTTGTCTTTGAAGACAGGCCACCTATAAGGTTTGGTGGTCACGTTCCCTGCATGACGAGCCCCGCCTGCCGTTGGTTAAATACCACCAGCAACAGGATGCACCATCAACTGCCCACTTCATTGGCAGTGGAGCAGGAACACTGTTCATTGGTCAATCTACCATAAACATTGAACAGTGGGGGCAGGAAGACAGCAGGTTCTAGCATTCCTAACCCCAACCCCAAACTCTCCAGAAGGGAGGGCATTAAATTCCACCCAATGGTTGAGAGATAGTGAAATTTTTTTCCTCTGGTGGAGGTGAAGGAGTCCTTGAGCAAATCAACAGGTACACAATTCTTATGACCAATAGAAGACTGAAAGCTGAGCAATTGGTAGCCTGAGAGTATATGGTTGCAAGTAACTTCAGGAAAGAGATTTTTTTTCCAGGAGTGATACGAGGGAACTTGGATGTGCGCAGAAAGAAACTGCCAAAGGCGGTTTTATCAGTGTTTGGGACAAGTTGAGATGGTCATGGATTTGGGTAGGATGGGACTAGTTCAGGAATAACACAAGGATGATGAACAATAAGAGCAAGCAAGAGAACATTCACGTCACTAAGGAAGAGGCATCATCCAAATCAGAGACTGAGGAAAACAGAGTATATTTTGGAGATTGAAGCTGGGGTTTGGAAGTAGAGAATTTTAAATTAACACCGCATCTGTGTTGGAACAGGATGAGGTGCAGAAAGGAGAAGAGAGGGAGGTTTTGGCTGTGGGGAATGAGGAAAAGAAAGAGGCCAGGATGAGAGTTGGGCAGATGGTGGAAAGCACAAGGTAAAGGGGCTTCAGTAGGGGCAAGATATTATCACCTATGAACCAAGTCAGCATCAAAGCCAGGATTTCAATACAAACATTCAAAATAAGGTCTTGAATGACAAGGGCCAGTTAATTAATGGTGTGAAGAGAAAAATATAAGACTTCTATTCCAAATAAGGAACTATTATTGAAGTTTCTTTGGACAGAATTGGCCCTGGACTGGTCTGCACACCTCCCTTCACCAGCTGGCACATTGCTGGGGCTCATGGAACAGTACCCGGGGTCTTTGGGAATCAAAGGGAAGAAATAAAAACTCTACAAATCTAAGCTGAATCACCAATGCAGTGAGGAAAGAGTTATGTTGCTGGGGATTTACGAATGAGACATTAAAATGAGACACTGCCTGCTCTCTCGGGTGAATGAGAATGACACTATTTCAAAGAACAGGGGAGTTTACCCAGTGCAGTGATGGAGGAGTGTTATGTTGCTGGGGATTTACGAATGAGACATTAAAGTGAGACACTGCCTGCTCTCTCAGGTGAATGAGAAAGGTTCCATGACACTATTTCAAAGAACAGAGGAGTTTACCCAGTGCCAGGGTCAGTAGTTATTCCACAGTCAACATCAGTAAAACCAATGATCTGATCATTATTTCACCGTGGGACTTTCCGATGTGCAAAAATCCTACAGTAGTTTCAAAAGTATTTCATTGGTTATACATCTTTCTGGGATGTACAAAGGTCATGAAAGGCATTATATAAATTCAAATTCTTTTTGAAAAACTTTTCCATACTCCTTTTCCTAAATCATGGGGCAATCTTTACACAGGCCATTTTGTTTTATGGAATTTATATTATCTAAGACTAAAATTCACCATGGGGAGGGTACAAAATTTCACAGGCAGCATGGCAGCACCATAGTAAGCACTGCTGCCTTACAGCACCAGGGACCCAGGTTGGATTCCTGGTTTAGGTCACAATCTGTGTGGAGTCTACACGTTCTCCCCATGTCTGCGTAGGTTTCCTCCAGATGCTCTGGTTTCCTTTCACAGTCCAAAAGCTATGCTGGTTAGATGCATTGGCTATGCTAAATTCTCCCTCAGTGTACCTGAACCAGCACCGTAGTGTGGTGACTAGGGGATTTTCACAGAAACTTCATTGCAGTGTTAATGTAAGCCTACTTGTGACACAATTAAATGAACTTTACTTTTTACTTTAAAATTGCAGAGCAGCAAAGGCTCCTCACATTACTTTTAACGTGAACTCATAACCTTTAGCCATTAAAACAATGATCCTTTGACAAAACTTTTGTTCTTAAGTTTACGTGGAACCTGCAGTGAACTTATTCAACCACACTCTGTGGTGCCTATTTGAAGTCACTGTAATTTAGACAGTAATTTAATCCTTGCAACAGACACCCTGTTTCAATTCAGTATTTGAACTGGTTTATCAACATTCAACACCACTGTACTCATAAACATGAATCACAATGTTACCAGGTAGAGCCAATTCGGTCTGATTGAATTCTAGTTGTCACCACCAATAATTAGAAATTGCACAACTGACTCGCTACTTCTGGCAGCTGCCAACTGCTGCTCATTCTGAAATACTAATATTTTAATGAAAAATCATGACTAGCAAGCAAGCAAGCTCTGGGGAGCTTGAATACAAGTTAATTGCTGGAAATTAATTGAACAATACTGAGTGCACTGGAATTCATTTCATCTGGTTATAATCAGCCATAGCCCCAAATCAATGTGTGTCATGAATTAGCGAACTCAAATGGAAAGCTGTTGGAAAATAAACATCCAGAAGTAAACAAGGTCCTAGTTTACTTGTAACATACACCAGGCATTTAGAAAAAACAATCCAGTTTGTTCCATCACTCAGACCACGAGGCAGCAGGTGGAATTTTGTGCTCTCCCCATGGTGTATTTGGTATCTTCAGGGTGGGGGAATGGATGGTATTTAGAATCAGAGAATCCCTAAAGTGTAGAAGGCGGCCCATTTGGTCCTTTGAGCCTGCACTGACAATCTCATCCAGGCCCGATTGCCATAACAACATGGATTTGCCCTGCCAATGCCCCTGACACTAAGGGGCAATTTATCATGGTTAATCCATCTAACCCACACAACTTTGGCCTTTGGGAGGAAACCGGAACACGCAGAGGAAACCCACGCAGACATGGAGATAGGGTGGAAGTTAGGGTGGCCATTTCCAAATAGGAGGACATTGCCCTGGTTCGAATTGAATGGTGCAATGACACTGGGGTGAGAGTCACGCATTCTGATTGGTCTAAGCATTGCAATTGGCTAAGGAAGCTGTCAATCACATGGAGGGGCATGTGTTGTTAGCAGCGCAGTCTGTGATTGGTTACAATTGTGAGTGTCATTTTCAGTGTTCTCACAGTTCAGAAGGATGGAGCTCACGGATTGGATAACATAGCTGTCAATCAGCTCCGTGAGTCTCGCAAGTCCAGCGCAGTCCGATTGGTCAGTGTGTTGCGATTGGCTAACAAAGATGTCAATCACATAGAAGGGCGTGTATTGTTGGCAGCGCAGTTTGTGATTGGTTACAGTTGTTGAGTGTCATTTTCATTGTTTTTTAAATTCAGTGATCACAGATTAAATAAAGCAGCCGTCAGTCAATGAGCGCAGAACATCCATTAGATAACCATGATGCGTCAATTCCTGATTGGTTTTCTCAGCTGCTGGTCATACCTTTAGTCAGACCAAAAACAGGGGGCAAATTAACATCTGGTTCAAGGTGGCGCCGGATAGAGGATGGAGTGCTCAAAAGCCGGACTATCCGGCCTAAAGCCTGACGCCTGGCCTCCCTAGTGGCACCTTCCCACTAATTAAATCCAGGGTGGGTTTGTGAATGGTCACTTAAGGGACTCATCCTTCTGCCTCTGGTATTAATGCAGTGGACAGGGGAGTGCAAGGGGATCAAGAAAGACCTGACATGTTCATTTGCAGGTTCCTAGAGTGGTCTCTCATTCAAAAGCATTCAGTGCCTGCTGATATCACTCCTTGGCCCTTGCTATTGACCCCATTCCTGCCATCCCTCACCTGTTCCTAGGTCCCTCCTCAGTCTGAGGCCTTGTTGAATGGTTGTTGTACCAGCAGCTGCCACCACCTTCTTGGTAGCACCGCAGAATACGGAAGAGCTGCTGGCTTCTGGTTGGCTGACAACTCTGTGGGTCAGAGTACTGCTCCCGGGGAGTGGTGACAATGGGGGACTCAACAACTCTCCAACTGGCAGCCGGGACCCCTGTCATCTCCACAAGATTCTGCTCCATGTTCCTGCTCGGAATACAGTCCAAAGCATAATCTATATAGTATTAGTTACCTCTCCATTATTTCATTATGCTGAATTTGTCTTTTATTACCATTGCTATTGTAACTAGGATTTATAACGCTCAGCTCATTGTTTTACATTACACTTGTTGAATATCATGTGATCAATTGACGGTACCAATATGAAGTCACTTTGCCCCTGCTCCTTACAATAAATCTGTATCCTGTGATTTCATAATAATTCACATCACCAGAGTGGCTACCAGGGAAGGCTTGCTTGCTCTAAAGTTGTCAGGAGGAAAATTAAAGGTAGCCAATCATCCTAAATTTTATGAGATCCTCCCAGAATTAAACATTTTGTTTTGAACCTTATTGTTTGCTCCGTGGGCCATTTGTCCCACATTTCTGGGCTGGCCTTCAATAGCAGATGTATTGGGGTGGACCAACACATTTGCTCTGCAGTTGGCCTACCTACCATGAAGAGAGGATTGGTTGGTTCTTGGCTCATCACATTAAATTTTTTTAAAAAATACTTGATACTTGATGCAGAAAAAAAACCTTTCAGCATGTGGTAATCATCTAACTTGTTTTCTTAAAGTTCATGAATACTCATCGTCTTGTTCCATTCCTCCTCTGTCCTCGCCCCTCGGTGTTCAGCATAGCCCCTGCTCTTGGCCATGCCCGAGTTTGAACTCCGGCCCTGATCCCCCATCTCCGTACGTCACTGCTCCAGCTTATGTTGAGTCGGCTCATCTCAGCAAGGATTATAGACAGCTCACTACAAATTGGTCTGTCTCCTTCACTTAAGAAAAATGCACACGGCTTAACAAGAACAGTAATTCCCTACCACGAAAAGCTCATAATCATGCCTCATGATGGCAAATAAGACAAAATATCCCCTTTGTTGTTCCTGGAAAAACTAATCTGCTTCGCATACTTGACAGCTCAGTCCAAGATTCTTGCTGCTTTACAACTTCTGTTGAACCTGACATTGAGGATGAGTATTTAGTTTCTATCTGAGACAGGAAGTCGAATCTTATAGGATGCCAGTGGCATTTATCATTGACTCTCTGAGGGAGCAATTAACCAAGTGCCACTTTCCGGCCTTCCCTCCATACCACTATATATTCTCCCATCTCCGATAATAATCTAAATTTCCTCTTGAACGCATCGATTGAATTTGTCTCAATCACATTCTCAGTTACGTGAAAAGATTTCTTATGTCTCCATTGTTTTGTAACCCCTCCATGCCCAACCCACCCTGCCCCGGTTAAGCGTCTCTTATTTTATTACCTCAGAGCTGGTCACGCTGAAGAAATTCATAGACTGAGTTCCGAGGACTGACTGGAGAAGGGCTAAAGGATTGATGATACAAGCTTGCCTGCTTTGGTTATGCCTCTAAGATAATTGCATTGAAGAAAGGCTTGACCAGGTGGCCTGTCAGCGTGCATATCCCAGGAATAGTACACACTGCTGGTGTCAAGCCTAAGGGATAGATGGGGAGGGGTGAAGAGGATTGACGTTTTCCTAATGATTGAATGCATCATCTTTAGAGAGCGTAAACACCAAAGAGAAAACAAATCTTATGCAACAATTTAAAAAAGAACTTTTATTTTTTTTAAACAGGGAAATCTCTGACACTTTCGCCTGTCAAATGGAGAAATCTGTAGCTGAACAGTTTTGTCACGTAAGATGATGGATGATGCATGTAGATAATAAACAACGGCGCCTTTTGGGAAATAACCATCCAGGTTGAGTTTTACACAAAGAAAAATCAAATTAACTTCACTACAAATCTGCGGCGAATTATTCCATTGTACTAGACAGCTTTTTATTAACAGAAGCCCAAAGAGTACATTTCTCATGGAAACAGGCTAAAATACAAAGGTTATTTGCACGATTTGGTTCTTTTGGAAACTTACCCTAATATTACAGAGCAAGTTATTCTGTCTTTTCTTTTTCCAGAACACTTTTAAACACGAATATCCTGTTAAGCTCGCGTTATCACAATAAGCAGGCACAGGCTGAGTGTTCCAATAATACATTTAGTTTTGAGCCAGTACGTTTTATGGCAAAGTCTACACTTGCAGAGTTTTAATGTGGACTTCAAATCATTTTTTCCTGATCGACAACATTCAGGATTCTATAATGAACGCAGTTACAAACTAGGCATGTGTATTCGCTTCAAATCAGTTACGTTTAGAAAATTAGAGTTCACAAATAAATGTGCATCAGTGATATTTAAATACTCCAGAATTAAACTAGTCATGAATCTGTTCATTCATCGATGTTAAATAAAAAGCTGATCAGCCAAACTTCAATTTATGAAAGAATACATTGTTGGATATGACATAATTAAGCAATTTAATAACCCACACCATTCAATCATATCTTAGAACATATGGTTGTGGGCAAGGAAAGAAAAAGAAATACGTTTCCAATTTATTCCAACCGGAAACCGAAATACAAGTGTCCAGATTATATGAGTTTCTGACTAAACACAAGATCCCACTTGATGAGATTTTCCAAACCCATTCTGACATACGTGGCTAAGTGATGTTGTAATGAACACCTCGGTGGGACAAACATCAACGTACTGTACACATTTCCTCTTTTCAGTTAAGAAGCAGAACATATGCCCCAAAACGGTCTTTGAAATGGCAAATACTGTCACTCTTAAATAGAAAAAAAGTGCAAAAAAGAGTACTGACGATGTCCTGCAGCATCATGAGAAGACAGTGTGTTCAACAACAGTACCAACTAGCACTTGTCAGGATTATTGGTTTTAATGGAAATTTGACAATTCTCTAAGGGATACGCTTAAAGAACACAGAATGGTGCGAGAGGCACAGTCAAATATTCAAATAAAAGATCCTACATTGCTTGGCATTTGACATATTTAATAAATAGAAGTATTTGAGAAGTTTGGTCAATAAAGGCACAATAAATATAGACAAAATACACATAAAAATCCCTCATTGTTTTGATTCATTTCATCTCATCACTTTCCCCAAAAGCAATTGTGCATCAAACAGAAATTCAAATCAAGGCCAGTTTGGACCCACTTATTCCTTCCGGTAACAGAAACTTCCCTATTTTTGCTTTTACTTCATTGATTTTGAGTTTGAAAGAATACAACACAACATTAGAAAGGTGATCATTTGAAGCTTGTCCACGTGGAAGAAGGGGAAAGAAGGGGATTTAAAAGGTGAAAACTGGGTGGCACCTACTGTCAACTTCAATGCAATACTTTGGAATTTAAAGAAAAAAAATACCTCAACAAGTTACTGCTCTTAAGATGTTGACTCATGTCTGGAGTAGTTTCATGAGTACCTGTTGCCCTCTGAACCCTTGTCCAAGGGCCCACTATTCACATGTAATTCTTGGTATTGGGAGACAATTTCTTTTGAGTTTGGAGGTATCACGTAAGAGATGGCTGCTTCCCATACCTGATCTCAACTCATTCAGGCTTCTTGTGGGGGTAGCTGGAGAAACAATAGGGGCACCTCCACTTTTTTTTCTCCATAACTCTGCAGCCCTTACTGCTACACTGGCTTAGAGCAAATCTGGCATTTGCATCATTACTCTGTATAAGTAAAGACATCGCAGGAGCCTTTAAACCACTGGCTTTTAAAGGCAGTAAGAAGCTCAGTCAAAAATGAAAATATTTTGCACAAAGGTGAGGAAAAAACTTTTTAGGTAAACAAGATCAACCTAGTAGCTTATCAATGCACATGGCCTTATTTATTTGGTTCAGTAGATTCAAGACTAGAGTTGTTGACTTATAAAATAGCAATGCTGTTCTAGCATCTACTCAAGCATTAATTAAGTACCTAACTAAATAATCATGATGCTTCTGCTAAAGATAAGGGGGGGGGGGGAATTATGATGAACGTGTTACAATTGTGTCTGCAACTAACTGCAAATCTCACAACATTTATCTTTAGTGCCAGAAATAAGATGTGTACCAGTACATTGGTTAGATGGGTTTAGAATCATAGAACCCTACAGTGCAGAAGGAGGCCATTCAGCCCATTGAGTCTGCACTGATCACAACCCCACCCAAACCCTATCCCCATAGCCCCATGTATTTAACCTATCTAGTTCCTCCTGACACTAAAAGGGCAATTTAGCATGATCATTCATTTAGCATGGTCATTACATCTTTGGACTGTGAAAGAAACTGGAGCACACGGAGAAAATCTATGCAGAAATGGGGAGAATGTGCAAACTCCGCACAGACAGTGACTCAAGCTGGGAATTGAACCAGGGTGCCTGGCACTGTGAGGCAGCAGTGTTAACCATTGTGTCACTGTGTTTAATCTTTATGCCAAATTTTACCTAATGGGAAAAGTCTTCAAAATTTTGTTTCCCATCAGAAAGATAACCTGGTTCAGTAAGTTGTGCCAAGGTGGGGTGGAGGGAAATAAAGAGGGAGAATTGTGGGGCACATGGAGAAAAACAAAGATGTCCAGGCAATTGCTACTGTGTCCCCTCACCCATCTCCTCAGCATGGAATGATGTAAAATAATCTTGCAGTTCTGTGATAAATATCCACAACAGAAAATCTAGTTATGAGTGTGAAGACTATACAATTTCATCAGAACCTGTAGATCAATGTAAACCAAAATCTTTCAAATGGAGGAAACAGCAATAAATCAAATATGACCAATCTGTGTCATTACCATTTTGTAAAGTACATATGTTTGTGGTGAAATGTTTGCTTTAACAAAAAAACTTGAAGCTTGCAATGTTGTTCTCGATTTGGGAACAAGCAGCAGAATAAAATGTAACAAAAATGTCTTATGAAGAAAGGAAAGAAACTGGAAAACAACAAAAAAAAAGGCTCCCATGTGTTGTAGAATTGAGATCAGCAAAACTATGAAGAGGTCCCAGAACCCTGATGTATGCTGAGTCAGCTAGGATGGAAACAGAAGAGGACTCTTGTACCTCATTTCATCTAGGATTGTGAAGCAAAGCATGCAAACACATACTCCTGTCCTACCCAGGATTTCTCCCATCCAGAATATGGAGGACATCAACAAGAAGTATTCATGTGGGTACAAAGGAAGGACAAAATTTGGCTTGGCTTGATAATTCACACATCCGTCAAATATACTGCCAACAACTCAAATGTCCAAGCTGATAGGTGAAGATCATCAACTTAGGCAAGGTGCCAGAGGGTAACCTGTGTCCATGGAACCACAGGTTAGTTAATTCAGCTCCTTCAAACAAAAGAAGTAATGGGAAGTAGAAAACTGAATTCTAAGCCAATAATAAAATAGGCATCAGGACGTTATTTGGGCATTTTCCCCAGTGCCAGTGATAGTTTTATTTGCCACACCAGCATATGGTCAAACAATTAAATGTGTGCAAAACAGTCATGTACTGCCCCTTTGTGCATGTGCTAATCGGTAGTTACTCACTTTTTGGTTGTTGCAGTGTTATGCTTCAAGCTAATTTATACTCCACAGACTAGAGATAGGCCAACCAAAAAAGGTAAATAGCACCTTCCAAGAAAAAAATCTTGAAAAGGCAGGAATCAAATATTTAAAAATGCAATGAAGTCTAACAAAGCAACACAGAGTGGCATAAGTAATTTTAGTACAGCTGCTCTGTCTTGAATGAAAAAGCTTCAAGTTTTTTTGTTTGTTTTGGAATTCATTCTGATATTGGATAGATCTGGAAATGAACAACCAAGTTGGGTAAGGAAGCGTAGGATGGCATTAGTTTTAGCTTCAGGGCATCCAAACCCATTCTAAAATGCAAGCTCTTTTTGAACATGCAACACAGTGACACAGCACATTAGCACACGAATTCACCGCAGCAAGTGGAACGAACAATGATAACACATCTAGCATTTCCTACATGGCGGATTCCCACGTATTGGATAAACAATCCAACCAAATGTTAATCTCAGCAACGGAAGGTGGATTAGAGAAGTGATCATCTTGGCTGTCTTTATACTATTTGCTGTATCCAATTACTCAGCAATAAAAACTGCTTTAACTTGAGGCAAGGGGAAGAAATACAGCAAAGTCTATTTCTTCGCAACAATACCATTTCCCCCTCTAGCCACTGGAAGGTGCTGGCAGGACCTCAATCAGGCAGCCATTCTAAACATGTGAGTTTAGACACCATGGGCGAGATTGTCTGGACCTGCCCGCCATGGAACGGGCGGGACAGAAAATTTGGCAGATCATTTAAGGGTCTGTTGACCTTAGGTGGGAACTTCCGGTCTTGGGGCACGGCAAGCTGGAAATTCCACGAGTGTCAACAGACTGCGGAATCATGGAAAGCTCGGCTTGACTATTCTCATCCAGATTTTACAGTAGGGAGACCACAGGATAATGCTCAAGAATGGAAGGCCAATGGTAACCCTAGCTGAGGTCAGCTAACAGAACACAGATTGGCATTGAAATGTGCAACTTCCTCACCTGAAGCTTAGCGCTGGGCTGGATGGTGATGTTACACACCAGGATATTGCAGGGAGACTCAAAAGGTCACATTCAGTTTCTATTATAGTTCTTTCATGAACTTACACATGGATATATGTCTGTAAGAAGTGATTATTACATCTCATTCTCAAAATCTACTCTTCTTCACTACGCCTGACAACTTGTTAGCTCTGTAGGACTGAGGAGTATTCACAATGAGAATTAGCAGACTGCTCAATGGTGGCACATGAGGTCGCACTGGTTACAGCCTCTCCTCATCCAACATCTGTGTGTAGTTCAGCCCCAGTTGATTAGCAGCTGGAATAAATAATTTTCTCTTTCCAAATCCCAGGCATCAAGGTCAACAAGCCAGCTGAGTTAGCATCCCTATTGCCAACTCAGCAAAGAATAGCTAATGAAGAACAGGGTGGGGGGAGGTGGTGGAAGTACACAGAGACCTTCCAGCTCTGTAGGCCTCGGCTACTCATTGGATAAACATGACATAGTGAGGGCATTAATCAACTTGACTCTTTCTTGTACACTGACTAGGGGCTGCAAATTGACCACAACTTTTTTCCACTTAAGGTTTTAAGTGCTAATGGAAAACCGCTGCAGAATGTGAAAAGATTGGAAAAGAAAGAAAGTAGTCGGGATTTTCACATTTTTCTTATTTGAGACATCCTCTCATTTGCTCTCTGAAGCTGCTTGGCGGAAGAGGTACAAGAAAAAGAGAAACTAAATAACTTAGATGCCAAAGTGCATTATGCTACTATATGTCTTGATGGTGGTAATAACTGTAACAGTCTTGGAACACTGAGCGTATGGTCAGAATAGCCAACATGCTATTGAGTAGGAGTATTCCTTTCCCAATCATTTCAATGATCAACCAAGTGCTGGGTTTGCAATGTTATTTGGGTTTTACTGTATATAATACATAGACTCTTCAGCATTGCTGCAGCAATTTCATTCAGCAAAAATATATATGTGCAAGTACAATTTCAAATAAAATTATAATGAATTCCAGTAACATTGAGCAGCAGGGGCTGCTGCATGCTTGGAGTTATGACTGTACAGGGCTTTTCCAGGTAGCCGGAACAATGTCATTCACAGCATTATCAAGACTAGAGGTGAGCAAAAATGGCTTGGGTTTTTCTCTCCACCCCTCAATCCTTTAAATCCATATATATATTTATATATATATTGCTACCAGGCTTTCAGCATTTTTCCGAAAATTTCTACTTACCAATGTAGACGTGAACTTTATGTTGCAACGTTTTTGGAAGATCTTTTTGATTTCAACAACCGCCCCCTCCCCCCACACAGCGAAAAACCCACTGCACCCTATTTATAAAAATAAAATTATAGGTAGAAAATCACCCCAAAAAGGGGTAATTACACATCCAAACAGTTTGCTCACCTTTACTCAGGACAAATCTGGCGCACAGGGGAACAGAAAAAGGTGAAATATTAATCCAGTTCAAATCCTCATTGCTCATACACAAGGACAACGACACAAAACCGAATTGTACTCGTGTTAAATGGATTTGACCTCACGTCAACACACCATTCATATTTTCCTTACCCCATACCCTTGAAGCAGCGACTTTTACCTATGGCTAGAAACAACTACTTACATATAAAGTAGGATGTCTAAGGCACACTGAACGTTAATAGAAGATTGTTCTGAGAAGACGATACGTGGCTTTGATCTGAACTATGCAAAGGGCAGGCAATCCTCCATCAACTTCCTGTTCTCCCCGCACTGCACCGTTCTCCCTCCCACCCATCCCATCCCACCCACCAAAAAAGAATCACTTTGTTCTGTTAAACATGCTTGCCAGCAACACTTGGATACAGCAGGAAAAGAAAAATGTGGTTTCTAATAAATAGGAAAGAAACGGCAGTAAATATGGATGCAACTGGGATGGGGGCACGCAAAGAAAATGGAAGTCCTTTTTCACAGCTCTTCTTGTTAGAAGAAAATTAACAGTTGGACACTTTAAACATTTACATTTCCATCTCCTGGATGTACCTTGTCCTCTTCGGTGTTGTTAAAAAGGGTTTTCCAGGAAATCACTGCAACAACGCTCCGGTAACTGAATACAATATCCTTTAGCTGCTAAATGTTTATCTAAATTTATGCAGTCGATGCACAATATGTACACTACTGCCAGAAAGTTAAGAGAAGGTAACAGCCACTGCTGCTTCCTGACCGTAATACAGGCCGAGAGGCATCTTTTCCAGCCCTTTATCCTTCAAGGTTACTTCAACAAAGAAACGTCAAAGACCGTGCATTCATCATCATGAATTCCAAAGGGGTCAAGAGGAAAAAAAAATTGCACTTTTGTTCACGAAGTGAAGGTTCAGCCGGTTAATTTTTGTGGCATTTCAGTGCTGAACTACATTAAAGTTCCTGACGCACAGAGACACCTTTTACATTTGTCTTTCCTCATTTTTTTTCTTTCTAAAAAAAAAACACTGAACAGTCACGGTGCTGAAGGACAAACAGGCTGATGTCAAAATGATTTTCAGCATCTTGTTATAGCAATTTAGTGTCCAGTCGCAACCAGTGTAAACCTTGTCTGGTGTAGTGTACAAGTTCAGTCATGCTGCTGGTCAATGATAAAAGGCCAACTGCTGCATCAAGCTCCATGAAGAATTCTAAGAGACAGACAGAAAAAAAAACAAGGTTATAGAAAAGTTTCCTATTAAGCATGCCAACTGGCTAGAATGGGGCTCAGACTCAATTGCTACACCGCCTGCATCTTAAGGGGAGGCGATGGCCTAGTGGTATTATCGCTAGGCAATTAATCCAGAAACTCAGCTGGGGACCCGGGTTTGAATCCCGCCACAGCAGATGGTGGAATTTGAATTCCATGAAAAATATCTGGAATTAAGAATCTACTGATGATCGTGAAACCATTGCCGATTGTTGGAAAAACCCATCAGGTTCACCCCTGTCCTTTAGGGAAGGAAATCTGCTGTCCTAACCTGCACAGCAATGTGGTTGACTCTCAACTGCCCTCTGAACAAGGGTGACTAGGGATGGACGATAAATGCTGGCCAGCCAGTGATGTCCAAGTTCCACGAGTGAATATTAAAAAAAGCGGTATTATTTGTTCTCAGTATTTGCATTTAAGGATAATTCTTTAAAAAAAAATCACATTAAAAACTCAAGTAAACCCCACAAAAGGAAATGGAAGCTTAACTCAAAAGAGAAAATGCTGGAAAATCTCAGCAGGTCTGGCAGCATCTGCAAGGAAAGAAAAGAGCTGATGTTTCGATGACTCTTTGTCAAAGCTTTTCTCTTTTCTCCTTACAGACACTGCCAGACCTGCTGAGATTTTCCAGCATTTTGTCTTTTGGTTTCAGAGTCCAGCACCTGCAATAATTTGCTTTTATCTAATGGAAACTTAATTGTTGGAGACCATGAAAGAAAAAGAATCTTCAAATAAGGAAAACAGAATGGAACATTTTCAAGTCACCTTTTTTATAATGTTGTCTCAAAAATTAACTTATTTGTAGAAACTCTATTATCCTACAGCAATTGCACCAAATTTTAACACGCAGCACTAGAAAGAACTGAAGCTACCTGCAGTTAAGAATGGTTTCTGGTGCACAGACACATAACATTACTTTTGGGTAGGCAAGTTACACCCTAGCATTAATCTGGGGTGTTATCTGGTTATACTACAAGGCTAACCAATCATTATTCGTTATTTTGTGAGAGTGCAAAAACACTTTCTCTTGCTCTAATTAAAAAGCTTAGTTAGTTACTAATGGCCATTTCATGAGATTAATGGCTGATGGTGAAGACAGTGTTGTTAAGTTTATTTAAAGAATTACAAAGAAACCCTGCCCTCTCCCACTCGCTTAGGTTTTTCTTACCCCTGTTTTTTTTTGCTAGTGCATCTGCTTGTTCCCACAGGTCATGGCCATGAAGGAAAATGGAGGTGATGCTGACATAGGTAGAGGCCAGCTGATGAATCATGTGTGGAATGGCAACATTTCCACCATTACTGGTGCTAGATCCTGGCTGGGAGCCTCCTGAGCTGGCAGGGGATGGTGTCTGAGACAGTGGAGAAGGTGTACCGGTGCCTCTGAACAGAAAAGACAAGAAATTGAGGCTGATTACAAATGCAAAATATCTAAATGCACATCATCCATTAAATTGCCTGCTTTACTCCACATTCCCTTTACACTACCATCCTGCTCTCCCCACTCCCAAAAGAAACACTGCACAGGGTACATGGTGGCACAGTGGTTAGCATTGCTGCCTCACAGCAACACGGACCCAGGTTCAATTCTGGCCTTGTGTGACTGTGTGGAGTTTCCATGTTTTCCCCGTGTCTGCGTGGGTTTCCTCCGAATGCTCCAGTTTCCTCCCATACTCCAAGTTAGGTGAATTGATCATGCTAAATTGTCCCTTAGTGTCCAAACCATGGTGAATATGCAGGTTACGGGAAGAAAGCTTGGGAGTGGGCCTGGGTAAGACACACTGTCAGAGAGTCAGTGCACACTTGATGGGCTAAATGGTCTCCTTTACGCTGTAGGGATTCGATAACTGATTTCTTAAAATGTGAAATGACAGGGCTAAACTTCAACTTCACAACAGATCAATTCTTATGTAAAGAAAAATGGATTCAAAACAACCTATCCATGAAGTCCAATTGTCATTAATTGACAAGCCTTAATAGTGAGTACAGACAGGTTATTAACAGCAGGGAGCAGTGTAGTTGACTGGGGTGGCCTGGTCATATTTTGCATTGGTGAATAATAAGTAATGGAAGCCTATGCGTTTTAAGTAGTTGTAAGTAGCTAAAGCCAAACAACAGGATTAACCTTGTTGATTTAAAAGGATAAATTTCGCTGCATTCGACCACATATGATTGACAGGGAATGAACCAGTATATAAGGCAGTAATATTTTATACTTTATGGTGCTGCAATGTTGAAGAGTTGGTTCTCTCAGTTGGTTGGTGCGATGCAGAATGATGCCAACAGTGTGAGTTCAATCCCCCACCAGCTGTGGTAGTTCATGGGGATCTGCTTCCTTTCCTTGGCCCACATTGTGCAGTGGTGCCCCTCATGCCATGCTGTCTCTCTCTAATGGAGGGAGCTTCCTATGGCTAATTACTTACTTACTAATATTTAAAAGTATTGATTTAAGGAATGAACATTGCCGTTGCATGCACTAGTTACCTGGCAACACAAGGAGATGGAGCTTGAGCTGTCCTGGAAGAGCTCTAGAACACAAGACAAACACTCAATTTGCTGTAAAAACTTGGGGATCAGTAAAAATACAATTTTCTCCACTCACTTTACTTTCTTCCTCTTCTCAATAAGTTGACTGGTGTTGGGGTACTATTCCTCAGTGAACTTAATTCTGACACTTTGCCCCAATGGCCATTCGTTATGCATTAGCTCAAACGCAGATATCAGGGACAAAGGGCCACTGGGTTATTAGAGCTATGCTCGATTCTACATCCATTGCAAGGGTAAATGTGCATTTCTGGGGAGTAGTCAGCAGATAATACTTGGGACTATAAAGGGTGGCAAGGTGGCACAGTGTTGCCTCACAACATCGGGGACCTGGGTTCAATTCCCGGCTTGGATTACTGAATGTGTGGAGTTTGCACGTTCTCTCCATGTCTGTATGGGCTTCCTCCAGGTGCTCTGGTCTCCTCACACTGTCCAAAGATGTGCAAGTTAGGTGGATTGGCCATAAGAAATTGTCCACTAGCACCAGGGGGATTAGCAGGGTATATGCATGGGGCTACGGTGATTGGGCCTGGGTGGGATTGTTGTCAGTGCAGGTTCGAAGGGTCGAATGGCCTCCTTCTGTACTGTAGGGGTTCTATGATTCTATCAGTGATCTCTCTCTTTCCTAAACTGCTGCATTGGGTAAAATTGGCTAACACCGCACAGCGTTTGGTAATGTTACTTTTCTCATCTCTATGTCTTCATATCAATTAGTGCTCTTGGAAAGCTTGGTAGTGGAAAGATTGAATTTTTAATCAACATTCATAATAGAGTAAGGGCTTAACTAATGTACCTGAAAACAAACATGGATATGACAAGACAGCAATGTAGGTGGCTAACAAATCCTCTCAGATAATCACACACACTACTTACCTTGAAATGTTCGGTTAAAGTCCTTGAGTATTTCAAAGCAGTATCCTTCTTAAATCGGAACATTGCCATGAAGAGCAGAGACTGGCAACGAATACTATTAATTACAAATTAAAAAAAAACAAAATTACACAAAGCAATTCTCAACATACCAGTAGCTACAAACGGAAGCAAAACTGGACCACATGACAGCAATTGCATTTCAATTTCAAATAATCAACTTCAAAGACAATTTTAAAGAAATTCTAATGGACAAACAAACAAAAACTGCATGACAGATCCAAGACAAATAACACTATCTACGTTTGCAGTGCAGTATCTCTCCTTAATTGCTGCAGCATTTAAGATAGTTGGTCAGTACATATGAATGTAATAGTTACTAGAATAGGTCATATGGCTTTTTCAAGTTTGTTCTGCCATTCAACACGTTCATGGCTGATCTATTTCCACTCCACTTTCCTGCACCATCCCGTTTTGTTAAATTCATTCATGTGACATGAGTGCCGCTACCAAGGCTAGCGATTGTTGGCCCCATCATTAATTTCTCTTGCGGTGGTGGTAAGCTGCATTCTTGAACTGTTGCAGTCTGGAATTCCAGCAACAGTGAAAGAATAGTGCTATAGTTCCAAGTCAAGACTATGTATGACCCAGAGCTGAATTTGTGCTGATGGTGTGCCCATGTGTCTGCTATCTTAATCCTTCTAGGTGGCCAAGGTTGAAGTTTGGAAGGTGCTGTCGAAGCAGCCTTGGTAAAATGCTGCGTCCCATAAACAAAACACACTGCTGACACCATGTGCCAGGGGTGGAGATGGTGAATATTTAAGATGGTGGATGGGGTGCCAATTAAGCAGGTTGTTTTATCCTGGATGGTAACAACCTTGAGTATTCGTGGGCAACCTGTAGACCTGGGGGGGGGGGGGGGGGGGCGTGTGTGTGCCAGCCAGAGTTCTGAGTGTGGCCCATGCGACATTTTGTTGATTGTTGCTCCCATGCAGAGTTGCCACATTCCACAAGTTTCTATCCACATGACCTTTTTCCTATTAGTATGACTGACAAAGTACACATGTAAAGCAAGAGTCAGTGAAGTACAATGTGTGCTGCTTGCACACAACATTGATTGAGAGCTGCGCACTCTCTCTGCATCCAATTAAGTGCAAATATTTATTTTCTTTTTACCATTTGAAGTTGATGACCATTCTATTAATATATGAACAATTAAGCATTTGCTATAGTTTATGAAATATCCGTTGTATTAAGTGTATTTAATTTTATTCATGGATTCATGGTTAGCAAACATGCCTGATTTCAATCTTGCGGCCCACTGAGACGAAAGGCAGTCACTCATGTGGTCCCCTCACCAGGCTAGGTTGTCCATCACTGTTTTTGAGTGTTGATGAGGTTGTACTCATCTAAGCAAGGGGAGAATGCTCCATCACACTTCTGACTAGTACAGCTCCCTCATGCTGGGGCCAACAACGTGCATTCTCAATATTCTGCTTGATTCTGAGATGAGTTTCAAATCCCACATCTGAGCCATCATATTTCCACCATTGCCTTCCTCAACCTCTTTTCCTATTGAGTCTATTATTCACACCGTAACTTCTAGTCCCAATTACTTACTTTCCTTACTGATCCTTTAAGTTTCACTCTTCCCAAGTTGCAATTTGCCTAAAACTCTGCACCTACATCCATTGCTCCCCATCTCCTGTTCTCTGTACCTACTGATCCTTGTCTTCCTCTGCAATTCCCTCCCTGGCTTTGCCCTTCCCTGCCTCTCAAACCGGTTTCTGTCACAAGCATCTGCCTTTCCCACTTTTGTAGTACCTCTCCTGCTGCCGCCTCCAGCTGTCTCATTTCCATATTGACGCAGGCATCATCAAGGACCTTAACACAAAACCTAGCAATTTAACCAGGCCTTTTCGTTACTAAACATAACTGTTACCCCAATGTAACTTTGTTTGGGTACCTTTGTTTTTGCATATTTTCTTAGATTAAAAAGACTCAACATTAAGTGCAAGCTGTTACCTACCATAATACTACAAATATTTTTTCTACAGTAGTTGCTGATGAGTCGGTGAAGTTTTTTAGTTTCATAATGTACCTGCAAAGAAGTTAGAAAATGAAATTTACACTTAAATATTTTTAACAGAACAATAGTTGAAAATGGAAAATTGACAATAGGACATTGATGATCTTAATGTGCTTAGAAAGCAACAATGTCTGAAGAAAGGGGTTAGTTTGTTAGCCAGGTCAAGACACAAGGACACTTACTTGATTAAATCCACAGTTTCAGAAAACATGGTATAAGCAGACTTTGGTGGCTGTGCCTCACTTTCCATGGCTATTCCACTTTCCACAAATGACAGTGCAGCATCCAAGTAATTGAAAGCTTTCCCAATTTTGTCTAACTAAATTGTGGGGAAGAAATAGGCTGAATGTTAAAAAGGTGGTCATTCCTTTGATTCACTTATCTCAAAATTTATATTTAAAATAAAAAACATCAGTTGAATCTCTGGTGTATGCAGCTAAGATTCTCTCATAGCAGTTGAACACTATGATGTACCTCAGGACCCCTGGGCTAGAGTAGACACTTGCAGGGTCACTGGATCAAGGGCAAGATTGAACAGATCTCTGCTCTGCTGCTCTTGTCCATGATGGAATAGCTTGGTACTGCTCACAGACGCACATCAATAATCCCACCATGGCTAATGGTAAAATTTAAATTCAATTATCAATAAATCTGGAATTAAGAGCGGGCCTCAGTAATAGAGACACTGAATCCATTAGATTGTCGTAAAAACCCATCTGGTTCACTGAAGCTCTTCAAGGAAGGGAACTGGCTGTTCTAACCCAGCCTGGCCTACATGTGATTCTGGACCCACAGCAATGAGGTTGACGCTTGACCCCTCTGAGGTATCATTGTAAGCCACTCAGTGGTACAAAGTAGCTTTAAAAAAAAGGCAAGGGATCCATGGGTGCACCTACACATGGATTACAGTGGTCAAAGTGGTAGTGCACCACTACCTTCTTGAGGGCAATTAAGGATGGGCAACAAATGTTGATCTTGCCAGCAATACCCACATTCTGTGAAAGAATAAGTGGAAAATTCCTCAGTAAAGTACAATTCAGTTTTCAAACAATTCTAGCTTAAATAAGTACCATAAGCCTCAAATTGTATCTTTTACTCATCTTGTATTGTAAAGCACAAACAACAGAACATCAGAAATAACACAAACCATTAAGGTGAATAAATGCTTATAATCATTTAGAAAATGTGACAAAAAGACATTCTCCTTAAAACAAAACTTCCAGCAAACTAAATCTTCAATTTCTAGAGGTTTTATCTCTTCACTGGAAAATGTAAAAGAAAAGTCACAAATTAATTCTCCATTTGGCTTTATGAGCAAAAACTAGTGGAAACCCCAGATTGCAGTGTATTTAAAGTAAAATTTATTTATTAGTCACAAGTAAAGCTTACATTGACACTGCAATGAAGTTACTGTGAAATTCCCCTAGTCGTCACACTTCGGCACCAACACTGCCAAAGATGCAGAAACAAGCCCACCGTCAATAAAGCAGATGGAAGTTTTGATGATAAAAGGGCAAATCTGAACCTCTTATAAGACAATTGCACACATTATCAAAGCTGTTTAATCCTTGTTTGGCCAAACTAAATTCAGCAATAAAGATATTCTTTTTCTTAGAAAATGATGATTACTAGCTACCCTGCAGTGATGATATCCACAGGCACGAGATCAGCTTCCCCATTTAGCCCTCGCTCTCCATGACTGCTCTCAATTCTTTTACTACCTGTGTGTAAAACAGCTCACCTGATATCCAGATATGGACAAGCTGCAAATTCCTTCAACTTAATAGAAGTCTTACTTTTCTTAAAAGCCTAGAGGCAGCACGGTGGCACAATGAGGCAGCAGTGCTAACCAAAGTGCCAGGGACCTGGATTCGATTCCCAGCTTGGGTCACTGTCTGTGTGGAGTTTGCACATTCTCCACATGTCTGTGTGGGTTCCCTCTGGGTGCTCCTGTTTCCTCCCACAGTGCTGGTTCGGTGCATTGACCCAAATGAGCACTGAAGTGTGACGACTAGGGGAATTTCACAGTAACTTCATTGCAGTGTCAATGTACGCTTTACTTGTGACTAATAAATAAATTTTACTTTAAATACACTGCAATCTGGGGTTTCCACTAGTTTTTGCTCATTTTTCCACTGCAAGTTACCTGTTCTCATTGGCACAAAAGACTGAGGAATTAACAAAGGAGGCTGAAGGGGGGATCTGCTAGAAGTCTACAAGATTATGAGAGGCATGGACAGAGTGGATAGTCAGAAGCTTTTTCCCAGGGTGGAAGAGTCAATTACTAGGGGGCACAGGTTTAAGGTGCGAGGGGCAAGGTTTAAAGGAGATGTACGAGGCAGTTTTTTTTATACACAGAGGTGGTGGGTGACTGGAACTCACTGCCAGGGGGAGTAGTGAAAGCAGCTACGACAGTAACTTTTAAGGGGCATCTGAATAAACACATGAATAGATGGGAACGGAGGGATATAGTACCCAGAAGGATAGGGGGTTTTAGTTGACACAGGCAGGATGGTAGGTGCAGGCTTGGAGAGCCCGAGGCCTGTTTCTGTGCTGTAATTTTCTTTGTTCTAATGAAGTAATGTTCAGCACAAATTGAGTTTCCATTAGTTTTTCTCCCCCACCAAGTTTAAAACATTGTGCCATAAGCCAGTCTCACCCACAAAACTGGTCATGTTCTACATTAGATTATTTGACGTGGTGAGTTCCACTTCTTAGGCTCCTAAACTAAAGCCTCCTTTTTAAGAGAGGGAACCAATAGATTAAATTTTACTTAAATTATGTGAGAATCAATTCACTAAGGAAGTGACTAAATAAAGCTAGTATAGTTTTTAAAATTCATTTTCAGCTATTTAAAATTGGGTTCTCACAGGTGGTATACAAGCCTGATTTAAATGTATATTTCTTTTTTATCATAATATGATAATAAAACAGCACCAGATTGCACATAACTATATCAAAAATTTCTTCTTTAATGCCAGGGAAAAAAGACAATTGTTCCCAAAGCAGAATTCCTTGGCAATCCAACAACTCCTGTGCACTCATCATCAACTCCAGCTCTCTTTCTGGCCAGGGTGACAAGCTAAATCAGCTGTTTGTAAACTTACTGCCCTGTCCGTCCACAAGTAGAGCTACCAATTCCGTATTCTTTCGTCACAGACTGCCTAGCTTCATCTCAAACACTGCATACTTCCTTGCCCACCTCAACTCACCTACTGCTCAAATCATCCAAGTCTCAGCGTCTCCGAAGACCTCCTAGCCCAACCCCTCGTAGACCATAAATTTGAGGTCAGCCATAGCTTTGTTACATAGAATCCCTACAGTGGAGAAGGAGGCCATTTGGCCCATCGTGTCTGCACCAACCACAATCCCACCCAGACCTTATCCCCTGTAACCCCACATATTTACCCTGCTAATCCCCCTGACACTACGGTCAATTTTAGCATTGTCAAATCAACCTAACCCGCACATCTTTGGGCTGTGGGAGGAAACCAGAGCATCTGGAAGAAACCATGCAGACATGGGGAGAACGTGCAAACTCCATATAGACAGTGACCTGAGGCTGGAATTGAACCTGGGTCCCTGGCGCTGAGAGGCAGCAGTGCTAACCACTATGCCAACGTGACGCTCCGTTACCTGCATTTTATGTTTGAATTCTCACCCTGTTGTTTAAATCCATCCTGAGATTCCCCACACTGTCGATCTTAAAACTTCACCAGCTCCTTTAAGACCCCTCATTGACCAAGTTTTTGGTCAGCTCACTAGCCTCCTCTTTGTATGCCATCCTTCTTACATTCATGCTTCTCTGAATCATCTCGGGATCTTGTTGGCCGAAGGAGTGAGTGGCAGTAATAGTTGGTGCAATTGCTTCTTTCACAAGTGAAGCAGAGCCCAGAGAATCATAGAATATCATGGCACAGAAACAGGCAATCCTGTCCATTGGTCCTGCGCTGCTTTTCCCTTCCAGCTAGTTTAATCCCATTATCAAGAATATTCCTCATTTGTCTTAATAGCCTTTTTAAAGTGACGAGTGCCTTTTGAAAAGGAATTACAAACTCTGCTTCAAAAGCAGTTTGGAGTTTAATTCCTCATTAATTTTTTTTCAAGCTTTCTTTGAATTAATTCCATAAATATCTCAATGAAACACTTCATTACTATATCATAGCTTCTTATTAGCTTAAAGTTCTCCATAGGTTATGTAATTTTAAAGCTCTAATTTAAAAATCTAACTGAAGTTTCTTTTTGTAACAATCTTATCGCCAGTAACATCCTGGTGAACTAACTGTGCAACTTTCCATCCACGCTAACATAGATTTACATGGTCTCTCTAAAGTATGAACTTGATGGGCCGAATGGCATTTCCTTGTATGCTATTAAGACTCAGGCCTCCTTCTCAACCCTTGCCAAATTTGTTAGCTAATCAAGGAAGAAACTGTCAACCAAAGCCTAATACAGCAAAGTGAATGCTTTCTTTCTCCACAGTGCTGATATCACCATGAGTAACTTACCATGACATCGGCCTTGTGCTTTACTTTTTTGGCTTCTCGCAAGTGGTGCTCTACTGGATACTGCCTGAAGAGAAAAGGACTAGGGGTCAGTACGAAGTTGTGGTCACTCTTGGTTATATTTTGCAGCATATTTTGGTGCGATGGAAAAGAACAAACAAAATCGAAATAAATTACTTGTCATCAAACTTGAGTAGAGGCCGTGTGGGTTTGGAATTTCCATTTGGGAAGGATTGCTCCGGAGTGGAATTACTGGCAGTACCTTGGTAAGACACCTGTGGATAAGAAAGTTTTACAGATGTTAATTTGAATCCTTTAAAAATCACAACAGTACAAAAAAACATCCATCAGGTTTAAATTCTATCAGGTTTCGGCTTTTCCGCATAGGCAAGTATACCATAAGACATGGCATGGAGCCACAAAGAACAAGAAGATCCTGTCCATCCGTCCCATGTTTGTGCTGAATTAGTGGATCTCAGTGACGGCAGTGCATCTCAGGGAAGGAGGAAGCCACCTTTTCAAATCAACTGCTATCTATTGACCACTGCTGAAAAGTGCATGCTTGTGTGGTTGGCAAGGAGAGCTGCAATACTTTCATAAGAAAAACCACTTGGTCAAGGCTGCAGAAACTCAATCAAAAACCCTGAACCACATCTTAACCAGGGATCACTTTCCTTTCAGACAGGAAGGAGAAACTGCAGAAAAGAAATAAAGCTCCTCCTGCTAAAATGTTGCCATACATTTCCAATTATTGCTGTAGCATTATTCAATTACCAACGATTTTGATAATCGGAGTCCTCAGTCATTGATAAAAATGGTGTTCATTTTATACATAATTAAAGGAAATCTTGCGTAAATTGTCCAGACATTGATCCAAGAATTCTTCAATCATATCTCAACAATTCAGGACAAATAAAAATTACAAATCTGAAACAACAATAGAAAATGCTGGCGAAGACAGCCAACCCACCAGCACCTATAATGGGAAATGCAAGTCAGCAAATTGCTGCAGCTCATCCTTCAGATCATTCCGACCACAGTGATGTACACTAGATACTAAATTCAGAGGCTGATTTAAGTGAACTGTTCTGCCCTGGATGGTGTTGGGTTTCTGGAATGCTGTTGTAACTGCAGTCATCCAGGCAAAGTGCATATATTCCATCACATGCCTGTCTTGAACCTTGTGCATGGTACTGAGGCTTTGAAAGGTCAGGAGGTGAGTCACTCTTCACACAGTACCTAGCCACTACTCTGCTCTTGTAGCCCATGTCAGAGTGGTATTGATGTGGAATAAGTGGCATTATTTCAATGCTGGGAGATAAGCTTAGTTGAAAATTCAGCATGAAGAATTGCTTGGGAAGGGGTTGGAAATAGTAAAGCTAAGTGGTCACTTATGAGTAATTGATAGACCTCCTCACAGTAGCTGCACAGAACATATAGGAAATAATGAATGAGGCATGTATGGGTGACTTTAATCTACATGCAGATAAATTGGGAATATCTATCTGTACCAGGTACAGGTACAGGTAGCCTGGAAAATGAGTTCATAGAAGTTTTTAGGGCAGTTTCAAAGAGCAGTGTGTCCCAGAACCAACCAGAGTGCAAGATATCCTAACCCTGGTAATGTGCAATAAAACAGGACTAATCAATAATCTCATGATAAAGGAGCTTGTAAGAGACAGCGACACAACACAATTGAATTTCACATTCAACTTGAAAGTGAAAAGTGTGAGTCCATGACTAGTGTCTTAAGCCTAAATAAAGGCAACTACAAGGGTATGATAGCAGAGCTGGCTAAGGTAAACAAGGTTAAAAGGTTGGTGCCGACTTGATGGGTCAAAGGGCCTCTCTGTGCATTATGACTCTATGGCTATGACAGAGAGTTGCTGGGGCAAACCGTTATGGAGATATTTGATAACTCTCAGTGAAGGTTGCTTCCAGTTAAAGAGGATGGCTCTTAAAGAAGGCTGCATTATCTGTGGCTAAATAAGGAAAGTTAAGAGAGATGCTACAAATCTACAATGATTGGTGGTAGGAGGATTGGACAGAATTTATTTTCTTTTCTAGTCATTCTTTGAATCTTAAGAGGCAGAAAGCAAAGTACAAGAGAAAGCTAGCTATACAATATAAAAACAGAAAGAATTTCTACAATTATTTGATTAGGAACTTTGCAACTAAAACTGCTGTTTGTCCTCTAGATTGTGAGCCTGGGGAATTGATAATGGAAAAGAAATGGTAGAGGCACTGAACAGATATTTTGTGTTTGCCTTCATGGTAGAGGGACTTAGAAAACTCCCCAAAGATAATAGAACATCAAGTGGTGAAAGGGAGGGATAAACTTAAAACAGTCACCATCACCAGGGAAAAGGTGCTGTGAAACTATTAGACCTATAAACTGACCAGTCCCCAGGATCTTAAAAGCAGCTGTGGAACAGAGAGCAGATGCATTGGCTATAATCTTCCAAAATTCCTTAGATTATGGAAAATTGTGAAGTAGCTAATGCAAAACATTTAAGAAAGTCAGAAAGCAGAAAATCACAATTATAAGTAGTTGATCTAATCTGTCTTACCAGAAGTGCTAGATTCTATTATGAAGGAGGTTCTAGCAGGGTACTAAGAAAATCACAATGTGACCCGGCGTAGCCAACATAGCTTTGAGAAAGGGAAGTCATGTTTAGCAAATCTATTACAGAGTCTTTTGATGAAATAACATCCAAGGTGGAGAAGGGGAGACCAGTAGATATGTTGTATTTGGACTTCCAAAAGGCATTTGGTAAGGTGTCATGTCAAAAGTTACTGCACAAGAGCACAGAGTATAGGGAGTAACTTACTAGCATGGATATAGGGTTGGTTAGCTAATAGAAAGCAGACAGTAGCATACATGGGTCTACTTTGGATTGGCCAAGCTGCAACTAGTGAAATGTCACATCAGTGCTGGGTCCTCAACCAGTACAAACTATATCAATGACTTGGATGAAGGGACCAAATGTAGAACTGCTAAATTTGCCAATGACATCAAGATAGATTGGAAAAGTAAGTTGCCAAGAGAAGGTAGGGATATAGATAGATTAAGCAAGTGGGCACAAATTTAGCAGAGGGGAATATAACATGGGAAAATATGAATGTGTTCACTCTGGTAAGCAGGAAGGCAGTACACCATTTAAATAGTCATTGCAGAACTCAGTAGCAGAGTGCCCTGTATATGAATCATATTGCCAGTATGTTGGTGCAGCAAGTGAATAGGAAAATAAGTAGGATGCTGATGCTTATTGCAAAGGAAATTGAATCTAAAAGTAGGGAGGTTTTACTGCCGCTGTACAGGTCATTGGTGAGGCCATATTTGGAGTACTGTGTATAATTTTGGTTTCCTTATTTGAAGTAAGGTTTAACTGCTTTAGAAGTAGTTCAGAGAAGGTTCACTCAACTCATTTCTGGGATGAAGGGCTTATCTCAGGAAGAAAGATTGAACAGAATGGGCCTATGTCCATTGGGGCTTAGTAGAATGCGTGGTGATTTTATTGAAATAAAGATTTTCAGGGGACTAGAGGGGGTGGATACCAGGAGGACATTACTTCTTGTGGAGGAAGCTGGAGCCCAGGAACATTGTTTAAGAATGAGAGGTCTTTCTTTTTGACGGCAGAGAGGAGAATTCTTTTCGCCGATGGCCATTAGTGTATGGAATTCTCTTCCCCAGAAGGTAGTGGAAGCTGAGTCCTTAAATTTATTCAAGGCTGTGTTAGGTAAGATTGTAGGACAAAGGCATCAAAAGGTTATGGGGGGGGAGACAGGAATTCATTTTTTGTGGGATGTTGACTAAGCCAGCATTTATTGCCCATCAGAAGGAAGTGCTGAGCTGACTTCTTGAACCGAAGCGTGGGTACTCCCACACTGTTGTTAGTGACAGAGTTCCATGATTTGTGACGGTGAAGGAACAATAATATAGTTTCAAGTCAGGGTGCTGAGTGACTTGGAGGGGAACTTCAAGGTAGTGGTTTTCCCAGGTATCTGCTGCTCTATCCTTCTAGATGGTGGTGGTCATGGCTTTGGGAGGTGCTGCCTAAAGAAGCTTGATGATCTTCAGCAGTGCACCTTGTAGATGGTGTACAAGGTTTCCACTCTTCATTAATGGTGGAAGGATTAAATGTTTGTGAAAGGGGTAGCAATCAAGCAGACTGCTTTGTTCTAATTGGTATTGAGCTTCTTCACTTTGGAGGCGAGTTACTCATCATAGGATTCTTAGCCTTTGACTTGCTCTAGTAGCCACAGTATTTATGTGGGTAGTCCAGTTCAGTTTCTGGTCAATGGTAATCCCCAGGATGTTGATAATGGGGGAATTCAGTGATAATAATGCCATTGAATGTCAAGGGGTGTTGGTTACATCCTTTCTTGTTGCAGATGGTCATTGCCTGGCACTTGTTTGGTGTGAATGCTACTTGCCACTTGTCAATCCAAGCTTGGATATTGTCCAGGTCTTGCTGCACTTGGACATGAGCTGCTTCAGTATCTGAGGAGTTACAATCAGCTCTGAATATCCCCACTTCTGACTTTAGGATGGACAGAAGGTCATTGATGAAGCAACTGAAGATGGTTGGGCCCAGGGCAGCCCCCAAGGAACTCCTGCAGTATTGTCCTAGCGATGAAATGATTGGCCTCCGACAACCATCTTACTTTGTGCCAGTTATGACTCCAACCAGCAGAAGGCTTATCCCTGATTCCCGTTGACTCCTGCTTTGATGTCATATCTGGTCAGTGTTAATGCTGCCTTGATGTCAAGGGCTGTTACTCTCACTGGCACTCAGCCCTTTTGTCTATGTTTGAACTAAGACTGTAATGAGGTCAGGGGCTGAAAGACCCTGACAAAGCCCAAACTGAGTGCCTGTGAGTAGGTAATTGCTGGGTAAGTACCACTTGATAGCACTGTTGATGACACCTTCCATTACTCTGCTGATGATTGAGAGTAGACGGTAACTGTTCGGGTTGGATTCATCCTGTTTCTTGTGTGTAGGACATACCTGGGCAATTTTCCACATTGTCAGATATATCCTAGTGATGTCATTGTACTGGAAGAGCTTGGCTACGAGCAAGTTCTAGAGCACAAGTCTTCAGGACTATTGCCAAAATGTTGTTGAAGCTCATAGCCTTTTCAACAGTCAGAGCCTTCAGCTGTTTCTTGACATCACATGGAGTGAATCAAATTGGCTGATGCTGGCGACCTTCGGAGGAGACCGAGCTGGATCATCCACTTGGTAATACTGGCTGAAGATAGTTGTGAAAGTGGAGTAAAGCCATTCCTGAGGTTGTGGCAGAGGTAGGGACATTGACTGAATAAGCAGCTGAAGGTAATTAGGCCCAAAATACTTCCCAAGGAATTCCTGCAGCAATGTCCAGGGACTATGATGATTGGTTTCTGAAAATCAGAACTATCCTCTTGTCACATACCATTGCAGCGACTGAGAGTTCTCACACTGGCAGCAGTTTTGCTGAAGTTTAGTTAAATACTACCTTGATGTTGAAGTCAGTTATTGCCACCCTTTCTCTGGCATTTAGCTCGTGTCTGAAACCGGATCAATGCTGGGATAAGCTCTGGAGGGGAGTTAATTAGGCCAAGTCTGAATTCAGCATCAATGAGCAGGCAACATGGGGGTGCTTACTAGAAAAGCTTGTAGGAGCTAAATCAGCCAATTAAACCAATTACACAAACAATAAATGTTCAATAAAACACATTAAATATTTAAGATATCATTTGAACAATATCCTCATCCTTGAATTGACAAATAAAGCAGAGATGGCATTTTTACCTTGCTTTTTAAGTGGCTTGACTGTCTATCCATTGTCCTTTTGTGCTTGGAAGATAACTGTCTGGATGAAGAATTATTCTTGCTGCTGTAATCCTTCGTATCATTAGCACTCATGGTGGAGACTTGGCTAGAAGTACTACTCCCACTGTTGTGCCGTTTGTGGGCTACCTTTGCTGGTTTCTGTACAGGAGATGGAAGTGGCAGTAGAAATGGATTTTCCTTCTCAGAGGAAGACTTGGAAATTCTAAGAGGAAGAATTAACAGAATTTTTTTTGTTACCTTCTACTCAGCAAAACAGAGCTAGCTTCTTGGCACATACATTCTTAGATGTTTCATTATCACGTGAATAGTGCATACTTCAGAATTCAGTCACTTTTTCCAACAGCAACAGGATAGCAATTGAAGGACTATGAATAAAAGACAGTATGTTTTGATAATAGACTCCAAGCAGCAAGCACCCCTCTATCAGCATTATAGTAGTATAGAACATCCTCGCTCAAACTTGAAATGGAAAGAATAAGAGAAAAGCAGACAGAGAACCTTCTATTGGAATCTCCCCGTCATACACAATGCAAAAGAGAACTTTGATGTCTTACTGATTCACCAGATTTCAATTTAAAAAATGTATTGGCTGTAGGGCTGTGAAAGATATTTAAATTGACAATGTTTTTGCTTATATTCAATAGGAGTGTTTCTTCACAACTTAGTAGCTGCCTTCATGACAGATGTTAAAATATACTTGCAGAACTTGTAAAATAATTCTACCTCAGATGTACTTTAATATGTATCCTGGGACACCAGCTCTTTTTGTGCAAAGTCTGAAACTAGTGTTATCCACTATTAGAATTCTATCGAAGGATACCCAATTTAAGAAACGTAAAGTTTGTTCATATCTCAAGCACTGAGTTTCTTTCTACAATCCACACAGAATGGGATTGCAGTTCATCAAGTTTGTGTGCTAAATATATTCAAAGCATGCAATGTAGGAAGAAGCACTTTCAGCGCTGGCTTGTGAGTCAGCAATACCGAGTTTGACAGGTGTCCGATGAGAACTCGTGTGTTGCACGGAATCTCTCTCTCGCTAATTTTAGAAATGGAGATATCGGATACACACCGCTTATGACTGGATTCCTTATGGCTTGAAGAGGACAACTTGTTTTCTTTATCCAGCCGTTGCTTTTTGCTCCCACTTGCTTCCACATCAACCTGAAATAAATAATTTTGGAACAAACAATAAATTAATTTCCTGATCATCTGTCAATTTTCAAAATTGAAACAAAATTATAGAATATATTTTTCCTCCCCTCGATAGTTACGCAAGTATAAAACCTCAAAGATCTTCAATGTAGCGCTTGCGAGCAGCCTAGCAGTTTGAATGGTTTAACATGTGACAACCTCCCAGCAAATTGCAAGCCTGGAACCTGAGAGCTTGGGTGAATTTGATCATCTCTCCGTTACAGAGCGAGATTTTGGAGCACATGATCAGGGTGGAATGTCTCTCCGAGAATGGAAAATTACACCATTCTGCTTCTCCTCTTTCTCTTTTTACACTCCCCGTGCCAGTTGCAGTATCATAAATATCTCCACATAAATCCAGAGTCACATCACCAAAACTGGACAGCGAAAACTGCAAGAGCAGAATAGCCATTAATTGGTCACTTAACGGTCTCGACTGGTGGGAGGGCGGAGCAGGCAGTGAGGCCTCGCCCTCCCCAGTTAAATCATCGCCAGGTCAGGGGCAGGCGGTTTGGGGGCAGGGCCTCCTTGCTCGTCAACCCACTTGCACAGAACAAAACGTTTCTGCCCAATAATTCTTTGGGAGAGAGGGGGTGTTAAGGAGAGAACCACTGCTTTCATTTCTACATTTCACCGTATAGCACGGTGTGATCAAGAAATCCAATTTTAAAGCCCAGGTTCCACAGGAGTGTTGATGATCATATCAATTAGTTTTCTTTAAAGAAGCTTAAATTTTTTAATGATTTGAATCGATTATGAAACTATAATTTGCTGTATAATATCCCCCAGCAATTAGAATCATGATTAGTATTTATATTTTACTGCCCTCCCCCTTAAAATTGCCAACATCCAAATGACGGGGTCATCTCTCTGGAGTTGAGCCAGACTTTCCTTCCAAAAGTCACGTTAGACAGGACAGAACTGTTCAAAAAATGTTCTTCCACAAATGTACTGATAAATTAAAATAACTACACAGTCATTTTAACCTCGACAATCCTGTTGGTGTTTTGTCTTGTGGTTCCCGGCAGTTTGAAGTAAGCACACTCAGACTCAAATGCTGGAGCTTCATGGGATATGTTTCCTAAATCCCACCACACGCTGCTGACAGATAACACTGTTTTTTGGACCCAAAATGTAGTGCGGCAGTGAGGGATGTGGCATTCTGGATACTTGTGTTTAAAAACGCAAGAACTTATAGTTCCTAAATCATATTAAAATAGTTATTACATTACAATGGATGGCAACTGCATTATATAATGTAATATCTAATGAATGATGATAAAAATCAGGCAGGTGATTATGGTGCAGAAAAAGAGAGCCAGGATTATCACTCCTTGGGATGTTGAAAGAGTATTTATTGGATTCCTGTGCGATTCTGCCCTTTGACCTAAAAGTCTTTCATTCACTGTCCCAGCTTGTACAGAAAAATAGGCAACTTTGGTAATCTAGCGGAGCCTCTTAATGCCTGTGGAACAGTACACCCAGCAAAACCTGTCCAACTGGGACAGGCAGAGAATGGGGGTGCGGGGAGGGCAGTGGAATGCACCCTTACTAACCAGCAATGCACATCATAATTAGGCAGGGAGAAAAAAGTCGGAAGACAAAGTGTCTTGTCCACATTTCAATACAAAACACTGTGCATTTTCCTTAGCCAAGGTAAAGCATTTTGCGCTATTAATCAAATAATTGGCAGTGCCTCAGGAAAGAGCAAGGACAAAGGACAGTCAAAACTTGCGTTCAAATAATTCTCTCCAATTGCAATCGAATTCACCACCTTCTCTGCGACGTTACAGTATCACCGCAATGCTTGACAACTTAGTGAATTGGTAAGTTACCACCTGTACTGTGGCTAAACAGATTAATGGGGAAAAGGATGCTGACAAAACATTGGTAGAAGCAGACATGGTAGGAGAAATGGATGGAATGAAAATTGGTAGGCAAGATGTGGTAGAAAGGCTGGGCAGGTTTAAAGGAGATAAGCCACCTAATCTGGATGCCTTGCATTCAAGATTGCTAAAGGAAGTGGCGCTGGAGGTAGGGCAAGGGTTTGCCATAATCTTCCAATCTGTCTTAAACCGGGAATAGCCAGATGATAGGAGAGCAGCAAATGCAAAACCCTTACTAAAGGAAGGGTTTTGGATCATTTACTAGAGGGTAGTCAGTTTCCGAAAGACGTGCTGGTTAGGTGCATTGGCCATGTTAAATTCTCCCTCAATCCAAACAGACACCAGAGTGTGGCGACTACAGGACTTTCACAGTAACTTCATTAGTGTTAATGCAAGTTTACTTGTGGCTAATAAATAAACATTAATACCAGTGGTGGGTAAGGATTTAGAAACACGTCACTGAATGGTGGAACAGCTCAAGGGGCTGAATGGCCTACTTTCATCCAATATTTAGTAATCAGGGAAGACCACCAGGCAATTTAAGGGGTGGGGAGTGAGAGAGACTGTGTGTGTGTGTGTGTGTGTGTGTGTGTGTGTGTGTGTGTGTGTGTGTGTGTGTTGGGGGGGATGGTGGGGTCAAGGTCGTGAAGTCAGGAGAATCAGCATGGGTTTGTAAACATCTGAAAATGCTCCACTGATCTAAGCTAAGTTTTGATGAAATAGCAGAGGAGACTGACGAATGGAAAGTAGTGCAAGTTGTTGCCATTGATTTTAACAAAATGTTTGACAAAGTACCATACAGAAGACAGGCTAATAAAACTGAGGTTTATGGAATTGAAAAGTCAGTGTCAGCTTCGATTAAAGAATTAGCTTTATGACAGGAAAGAGCGAATTGTGATAAACTGTTATTTTTCAGACTGGGGAAAGCAGACAGTTGTGTTTTCCAAGGGTCAAAAGGACCACAGCTTTTTTGTTGCAATATAAAAATGACTTGCATGTTGGAATACAGAATAAAACCTCAAAATTTGCCAATGATACAGAACTTGCTGGTGTGCCAAACTTTGAGGATAATACCAATGGACTACAATGGGACATGACAGGTCAGCAGAATGGGTAGACAAGTGGCAGATGAAATTTCATACAGAAAAGCACAAAGAGATACATTTCGGCAGAAGGAATAGGGAGATGTAATATAGACTATCAAATGTAGGAGCAGAACTGGTTATCCGGCCCATTGAGTGGCACAGTTCTAGAGTGTGTAAAAGCAGATGGGCATAGGGAATTCTGTGCCTGAAGATGGTAGGACATACTGCGAGTGGTTAACAAAGCATATAGGATCTTGAGCTTATAAGTTTAGGCACTGAATACAAAAGTAGGGAAATTATGCTGATCCTTTATAAAGCTCTGGTTAGGCCTCAGCTGGACTAATGCACCCAGTTCTGGCATCACACAATAGGATAGATGTAAAGATGCTTGAAAGGATGCAGGGGAAATCTACCAGAATACTTCTAGAAATGAGAGAATTGAGAGAAATAAACCTGCAGGATTGCAGGAATAGAGGGTGGAATGGGGATGATAGGATTGTTCTACACAGCAAGATAGACTCAAATGGGCTGAAGTAATTAAGTTGGTCAACAAGTCCATGGATGGAGATTCACATATTTTATATAATATATAGAGCTCGACGTTCTGCATGGATTGCAACTGTTTTTCTAAAAAGAGAGAGCCCAAAGTTCCTCAGAGTTATTGAGAATAAATGAGGTGATGGAGAATGAATGGAAAGAGACACCTGGTATTTCACAAGTATGCTCCCCATAAAGTGTACAAAACCTTTTCGAAATGCATGGGAACCCACCGGCTGTGAGGTTTCCCCAAATTTCTGGGAGGGTAAAAGCAATTTGGATAAAATGTTTCACTTTACATACAGGCCATGAAGGAAACAGTCTTTTACTAAGCAATACAAAATAAACAGACTCCTTGCTTTGAAACAAAACACAGGAGAAACGTAAAAGCACTTTGTTATTAATGCAATTCCCAAAATGAAAGACTGCAGCCTCCATTAAATTTTCCCTCTTTACCTTGGTTTGGAACCAATCATGCAGATCATAAAACTATAAATCACGAGTTTAGGCAACTAAATCTTAGCTCCACAAATTTAAAATTACGTGGAAATTGTAGTTCTCGAAAAGACAGGCATCCAATGACATCACATGTCTAGAGGTCCTCTGCTTTATATTAGAAACTTCATGGACTGCAGGAGCAGGGAATGCGTTCAATGTAATGTTCTGCATCACGTATAGCCATCCTACTCGACAAAATGCACACAATTTAAAGGTGCAGGAGATTGAGGGGGGATTTGAAGGTAAACTTATTCATCCAGAGGGTGTTGGGAAATTGGAACACTGAAAGGGTGGTAGAGGTGGGAACCCTCGCAACATTTGTTGAGCATTTGAAATGCCATAGAAGTGCTGGAAAATGGGATTAGAATGGACAGGTGCTCGATGGCTGGCATACTCATGGCACACCAAAGGGTCTCCTTTTGCGCTGTAAAACACAACGATTCATTTGGGACTCCAGTGCAGTTGTTCTGCTGCAAGGGACACATACACATGCCAGGAGCAATCCTGTGCCTTATCTTGTAAGGAAAACCATGGTGGCACAGGATTGCTACTGGCCCTGCAATCATGGCTGCTTCCAGCACTGACACTGACTTTACTCCAGCACTAGGCTACTTACTTGGGTGGATTTCACTGGAGAAGGGTACGGCAACACCACAGTTAAATTTGGCAGGCTCAAATTTGGAAAACCACTCCAAACCTACGGCCCCTATTCAGCATGAACACCAAACGCAAGTAAGGTCATTCAGGTTTCAGGCTTAAATCGGAGGAAATTAGTGACATGAAAAACCTCTCAGGAAGAATGGAAGAACGATATTCCCTCGCCTGCCATAAACACCTCTAAAAAGCCTGACAACACCAGGTTTTAGTCCAACCGATTTATTTGATAATAGATTCACAAGCTTTCGGGGTTAGTCCCTTCGTCAGGTGAATGGAGAGTTCTGGCCTCAGACAGAGCATATAAAGCATATATGCTCTGTATGAGGCCAGAACTCTCCATTCACCTGACGAAGGGACTAACCCCGAAAGCTTGTGAATCTATTATCAAATAAATCGGTTGGACTAAAACCTGGCGTTGTCAGACTTTTTACTGTGTTTACGCCAGTCCAATGCCGGCATACCCACATCATAAACACCTCTTCCAGCAATCAGACTGCCCATCATGTCTGCTCAGAGGATGGTCGGAATTAGTGGATTTTGTTGGTGGGAAGAAAGGAAGAGCAAGAAAAGAAAAACTTACGATGTGTTTTCTCTTGACCTTGCTGGATGAACATTCCTTGCTCTCCCGCAATCCTTCCTGACTCTTCTGGTCAGTACATTCTGCAGTACCATTCTTGGATTGTTGGCCCTCTCTGCTGGATGATGATGGGATTCGTGACAGCAAACTTAGGTCGATTTTTACGACTAACGGCCAGTGAACTTTGGTCTCACTAATTGGGCCTAGCAAATCCTCAGCACGGCTGGCGGGCAAAACCTGATCTGAGAGAGTGTTGTCATTTACCTGATTGGCTGGTTTACTCAATTTAGTCCTGTTTTCCTTTGGGATGGCTTTATTGTTGCTACTGTCCTCTTTCACCTTGCCTGCAGCTTTATTAACGTTGTTGCGAATTTCCTCCCTAACCTGACGGTCAGGCTTCTCAACGCTGGTCCGTGTCTCCTCCCTAACCTCATTAGCAGGGTGGAGGAAGGTAGTCCTGTTTACCTCTTTGGCGTCTGCGACAGGTTTGCTAATGTTAGGCTTGCTTACATTCTTGACCTCAGTGGCAGCAGATTTATGGAAGGTAGTCCTGCTTTCCTCCCTGGCAGGTTTACTGACATTAGCCCCATTTTCCACATACAGCTGTTTCTGAGGTACAAGGGCTGCAGGAGGCAGACTACAACATGACGATGACTCCTCTTTGTTGGAACCTTGATCCGCGGGCAAAGAGTCTCGATCTATAAACTGCTTGGATTTGGGAGCGTTCTGGACGAGACCCTTGTGCTTTTTCCTTTCAGATGAAATCCGGGCTGAGGAGTCAGATTGTCTTTTCTCACTAGGTCGATGTCCAGCTTTTATTTTGACTTTTGCCTGCCCTGTGGGAGGTTGGTCTTTATCACCGTACATGCGAGGTTTGTTTTCAACTTTGACTTCGTGGTTTGTTTCAGGCACAGGAGTTTTAATGGGTTTACTGGATTGCTTTTTACTGACAGCTTGCTGCGGAGTGTTGCTGCTATGCAGAGCAGGAGAGTTCTGGCATTTGCTTTTGTTCCGAGATACCTCCTGCGTAGTGTTCTCTCCGCTGGAGCCAGTACACTCACGGCCCTCCTTCGCTTCAGATGTCTGGTTGTCCTGCAAATTGTGCCCATTCAATAACTCACTGTGGCTGTCAGAAGGCATTGGTGGCTGGCTCGGATTTATCCAGTTATTAAGTTGCCATTTGTTTGCTGGTGAAGGGTCAGGCTACAAAAGAATCCACAAGATAAATAAATAAGTTGGCTGAAATATGCATGTCAAAATACCTACAGGGCATTTAAAAAAACACACTAAAAATATAATTCAAATGGTCACACTTACAAATTGCCAATACATTAGTTTTGCACTTCAATTTCCCTCACTGTACCAGGACCTCAAACTAAATGCAGCCTGCAGATGGTGAACTGTCCACAAGTGTCTGTTTCCAAAGCAAGTGAATGGATTGGAGTTTCTCCAATTTTAGCTGCCATTTTGTCAGGGTTGCACTGTGCGATTTCTTAAAACCAAGGCGGAACTGACAGAGGGAAGTTGGAAATGAAATAGCAGAAGCAGTGAACAGAAGTCAGAGCAAGGCTCTGCTCATCAACGCATGTCAGAGTCAAACAAATGTATAATTCTGCTCCTGTCTGCCACTTTAAACATAATACAAGTTTCATGACTTCAGGATAACGTGGCTTTAAGTTGTCATTTTCTAATTGTACTAAATAGGAAAACAAGGTTGGATTAACAGTTATAATCTTTCAACATGAGTGCACTGTGGTTAGCACTGTTGCCAGGGTCCCGGATTCAATCCTGACTTTTGATGACTGTGCAAACTCTCCTCACGGACGTTCTTTCCGTGTCCATGTGGGTTTCCTCCAGGATCTCCAGCTTCCTCCCACTGTCCAAAGATGTACTGATTAGGTGGATTGGCCATGCTAAAATATTGCCCCTTAGTGTCTCAATGTGTAGGTAGACGGATTAGCCATGGTAAATGTGTGGGGTTACAGAGATGGGGTGGGGGAGACAGCCTGATAAATGCTCTTTCAGAGTGTGGCTGCAGATTCGATGGGCCAAGTGGCCTCTTTGGCACTGTAGGGATTCTAGGATTCTAAAAGCAGCTCTATTTTATAATGTAGTCACGATCAAACATTTGTACCAGGAAATAAAAATCATCCTTGGTACAGCTTTTTTCAAAAAGTCTGTTTTCTTACATTGCCACTTTCTCAGTCACAGAAACTTAAGTCTTAAATTAAGTGCAGTGCCTTGATGTAACGGAGTTAAAGACAAGGACATATTTTTTAAAAATTGTGCGCATATGCATTTAGAAAAGCAATTCCAAAAAAGAATTAGAAACACATTATGAAAACGTGGAGCCAGGCTGAAACAATTATCCTGAGATTTTAACACTTTCCCTCTTTATTTCAAGAAAGGCAAAACTTGCATTTTTGAAAGAGAAAGTTTTGATCACCAGTTGGATCTAATAGCGTGGCTTACAGAGAGATAGTCTAAGGTCTTGGACACAATTGTGACATTTATTTGCTAACATAATCCACTCTTTAAAGGCCACTGTCACTATATCACAAATTCAGGCAGTCTTTAGCTCAGGAAGGGTATTGCGGTGTATGGAAGCAGAGCCAGCATTTTCTGGCCACCCCCCACCATGGGGGATGCACTGGTGCAGCCGAAAGCCCATTGACTCCCGGTGGACCAGCTGATCCCGAGAGTGGGCAGGGCCAGAAAATCCCATCCCAAAGTTAGTAAATGGCGTTGTTATAGATCAGCTTTTAACTAATTGGCTGGTGGAGCAGGCACAAAAGGTTGAGTTCCTATGTTCTGAACTGCAGCTACCCACTTTTTGAAAATGTCACATCTGCCAGACAAAGACGTACATTCCCTGTTTTTAAAATAATACATTGTTTTGTATCAGGCAGAACATGGAAATGTACTGCATGAAAGAGTATCCACTTGTACGTAAAATAACTTAAAATGGTGAGGTGCAAAGCTGAATTCTGAAAGTTAGGCACCAAAAATGAAATTTTACATTTTGAAAACCAAGGAATCACTCTTCCCCTTTTGGCAAATGTACCCCCTTGTCATAACTAATTCTCGTGCAGTAACTGGACTCCAGCGGTCAAGATGTAAGCTGCAATTTTTCCAAAAGGTGACTCAGTATCACACTGGCAAGAAACCTGGACTGACTGGACCCCAATCGTTCCACATGCAAGTAATTTTTTGGGAGCGTGGTGAGTAGTGTGTCGGTTCTGGGAGTGGTGGGGCCTAATCAAACCAATGAGCCTGGCTGCAAAGTGATCAGGCGCTACTTTGAAATGGCAGTCTGATCTCACAGTACACTGGGAGACCGCACTCTCCTCCCCCCATGGACATCGGGATCCTTCCCTTCATCGGCAGCATGTACTCCCTCACCCTCCCCACCCCCGACACACATTGTCTGCAGTGGGGTGCTCCCAATGGCTACCTTCCATGAAGCAGACATGCCCCCTCCCCTCATGGACCCCTGACATGCTCCAGCCCTTAAATGACCCCCTCATAATCATCACCCCTGGCACTGCCTAGCCATGTCCTCAAATACCCAGACTTTAATGGCCTCCAAGCCCCCTGGCATAGCCATCAAGCCTAGTCTCCACTGGTGGAGACACAGCAGATTCTCGCTAGGATCTCGCCATGCCCGAGGGTCAGAAGATCCAGGCAGCTTACAGAAACCAGCGTCAGATGGGCTAAGCACAGTTAAATGATATTTTAATATGCAAATAGACTGCGTGCCCTTTCTCAATGACATCTGGTTTGCACCAGTGGAACGGGACTGGGATGATTGCAAATTGCTTGGCACTGGGCGCAAAACCCATTTTTAAGCCCACAAGCAATTTTCCAGGATTGGTGTGATCTGCAGCAGGCACAGCGAGGTCAGAAAATCACCCCTGTGAAGTTTCTACTGCTAATCAAATTGTTATATTTCAAGGCAACCAACTAATTTTGTTCAATGAGGAGTCTTGTTACGTTTTAAGGACTGACCTTCTCACTCATTGTGGAATTTGGTACGAAGAAAACCATACCTCAGGTGTTGGGGCCCTCGATGTTCCTTCGCTGTCACTGGAGCTGCTTTCACTCTCTGAATCAGAGCCAGAAGAGTTCTCAGATTCACTCAGGTTGTTTAATCCACTACTGGAATGTCTCGATACCACTTCATCACTCTGAGAAAGCGAGGAAGCACTGTGGAATAAAAAAAAGTTAGAGAGGATAAAGAATATGGCATGCAGTTTTCAATGTGTTTACAGTTGCATAGAATCATTAAAGATGTAAAAAAAAATTGTAGCTTGCTAAGAAAGATTATCAGGATTAATATAAAGCACATTTTTTAGTTTGTTAATTTTATGTATTTACACTTTCATTTAGTAATAGATATGAAACTATTGGTTTGAGTTTTTTTTCAAATCAATTGCTATTTTACCCACCATTATGGTTAACAAAAACCTTAGTGGTAGTACAGCAACTAGCAGACACCAAGGCAAAACGTAACCCCCTTACCACCAGTATAACTGAGATCAGCACAGAGCAGAAATTGAACGAGGTTCACAAGTCTCGGTCCCACACTAAAACAGACTCGAGCATAGAAAAATCCACAACAGCCATAAAAATCACTTTCTATTTGTCCCGTTTAAGACTACTTCAATATTGTAGCAATTGTGATCATTTGCATCTTATTTTAAGGAATGTTACGTCATGGGATAATTGTGTGATAAGCGTTTATGATAGAGATCATTCTTTTTGGGGGAGGGGGGGGTGTGGGGAGTGTGTACAATTCTATAATAGTCAGTCTATAACAGCTTCACTGGTTTAATAAAGCTACGCTTGACAGACTAATCCAGCCAACAAAGATATATACCAGATATTAGGAGATGCTCAATTCATCTGAAAGTCAGAACCAAAGGAAGCAACCTCAGTTTAGGCCAGAAACCCGTTAGCTTAAATTGAAGGCTTTTACTATATAAAAAGAAGTTATGACAGGAGTGACAGGGCTATTCAAGATTGCATGGAATTATTGAGGATTTCTCAAGGCAGACTGAAATGGTCTCTGAGTACAGCAGGAGTCTGAAATGAATTATTTTGCATCAGTACGCACTCTTGCGGTTGATGTTTAACATGAAAAGTGTAAAAAAATTTTAAATAGTGGAGGATATCATCTCAAATTAAATTAGGAACCTCAAAATAAATAGATCTGCAGGTTCATGTAACTATCTATTGGAGGAAGAGATGGAACATGTGCTTTGCCTATATCTTTAACTGGGATTATTCTTTTGGATCGGAAAGATGCTCACGTAGTTCCAATTTTCAAAGAGGCAACAATGCCAGCAGAAAGTGCTACCGGCCAATTAGTTCAACTTCTATCATTGATGAAATGCTCTCTATGATCAAAAACAAAAGATATCAGAGATATCAAACACTGCTTCTAGAAATAATTACTAAATTTTAAACAAATATTTTACAGAAATTACGAGATTGGTAGACCAGTCCAACAGGTTACTTGTCTACTTTGCATTATTAGAAAGGTTTCTATAAAGGTATCTCAAAATAAGTTACTCTACAAGAAAATTCATGGAATTGGTGAGAAGTTGCATTCCCCTAGGTAGAAAATGGTTATTAATTGCTATATTTCAGTGGAAGCATTTCACCAGTGGTGCGCTGCAGGACCTGGCTAGGGTTACTTCCTTAACTATCTTAACGAATGGTATGCAGTTGCTGGAGGGTGAGGATGGGGGAAAGGGTCTATAAGTTTGTCGATGGGATGAAGCTGTGCGCAAATGTTTGGATTGTGGATAAGAATAAATTGCTGCCATTAGATTTTACAGTGAGATGAGGAATAGACCCACATTTGGATAATACTTTTTAACTTAAATAAATGGAACATTATGCATGGGGTAGGACCAACACCCAAGACTGTAGAACTGAATTCTGTTGAAGATCTTGAGGTTACAATACACAATTGAAATGTGACCAGCATCGTTAACTAATAGCAGAAGCAAAGACTATTAGGTTGCACTACCAAAAGAATTCTATATAAAGTTAAATGCACAGTTTTGTTCTCGTACAAAAGGGAATATTAAATACCATCAATCATGGTCAATGTGGATAAAAAATGGTTGGAGAAGTGGTTTCCTCACCCCTAACCCCAAGCCCCTAAAATGGACTTTTACTGTAAACCTCAATACGTGGCTGAGGATTGTTAGGAATCGTAATAAAGGCTTGTTGCACCCGCTTTTCTTTTCCTGTCCATCACATGTCCTATCTTTAGCATTTGAATCTTAAATATATAAAAGTGTTCAGAAAATACTTCCTTTTCATTTATTTGATCAGTCTCTCCCCCGCCCCCCAGAGTAAGAGCTGTTTAAAATGCATTTCTAACTACACTACTGGCATCTACATTTCTTTTTGCAAAATATGTTTAAGCACTGATCATTATGGCAGTTGTGCTGATGGAATTGAGGAGAGTTTCTATTCCTATTGGGACTGAATCTTCCATTTGTCAACGGCCAATTATTAGAGATAAAACTGAGAACGTAAGAAGTGATTCACTGAGTTTCTCTCAAAGCCCAGAGGCTAAAGTCAGCACCCAGTGTGGGGATATGGCAAATCCGTCAGCATCCAGTGTGGGGCGGCATGGTGGTTAGCATTGCTGCCTCACAGTGCCAGGTTCAATTCTAGCCTCGGGTGACTGTCTGTGTAGAGTTTGCACAATCTCCCTGTCTCTGCATAGGCTTCCTCCAGGTGCTCCGCTCCCCCCCCAATCCTCCAAAGATGTGCAGGTTAGGTTGATTGCCCATGCTAAATTAACCTTTAGTGTCTGGGTGCAAGTAGGGTAAATACGCGGAGTTACGCAGATAGGGCCTGGGCAGGATTGTGGTCAGTGCAGGCTCAATGGGCCGAAAGGCCTCCTTCTGTACTGCAGTGATTCTATGATTCTAGTGCAGGGATACTGTAAATCCCCCAGTACCTACCGTAGAAATATCACAAACACAGAGTATGGTTAATAATGAATGCAGATCTACAGTGAGACAGTTGGCCAGGAATCTGTGCAGTTGCAGGAATCTGTGATGGCCAAAGATGTTTTAAAAATTGCCGTCATTAATTAGATAAATGTAGACAGTCAGTGGTTTAACTCTTGGTTTGTACAAGACTAGGTGATCTTAGCTGGCATAACAGTTCAAGTAATACAACTCTCTCTAATGTAGCAGGAGTAATTTTCCCTACTTCTTCCTCTATTTGCTACCCACTGAGGAGTGAATATGTGGAAATCAGAGCAGGATAGGAGAGTGATTTATTTTTACTGTAAAAATATGCAGACATGGGAAGGGAAGCTGCAGTCGCAGCATATCGTAGCTTCAAACAGTCAAAAATTAAAACACACACAAATGTGAACAGAAAATAAGGTACCTTTTAGGGACAGAAATAGGCACTGGCTTTTCCATGACCTGTATTGGAGGTGTGGGTGGAGGGACGGGTGGTGGGGGGAGGGCATGAAAAGGAGGAGAAGAGGGTGAAAAGAGAAGCAAGCAAATCAGTCTCTTGGTTAGGTCTTAAGCAAATGAAATCACATATGCAATTTCCAAACCGTTTGCATCTCCTTAAAAGTGCCTCCGTTTTCACATTTATTGAATAAAGACTGTAGGTATTCCACAGCTAATCAAAGACTAACCTGATCCCCATCACTGTCATCACTACTGCTGATCTGTAAGTCCTTTTCAAGCATCCTGATAAGAAATTTACAGAAAAAGTAATACGTTAATGTAAGCTTACTTGTAACACTAATAAATAAACTTAAACTTAAGTAGACCACAAATGCTCAGTTTGAGATCTTGTACATTTTTCTTTAAAACTTACTTACCAAACAGTCTTTCCAATAAAGAGAAAACTTTTGAAAAGTTGGCAGGCTGAATAATTTTTTGTAGACCATTTAGGAATATTTTCTTTTAAATCCCAACAGACTGCCTGATGAGTCAGTGAGCCCATGCTTTTTTAGTACTGAACCACCAAAGAAGATCCCAGTTCAATTCCTGTTTTGACTTATCTGGGATGGTGTGGCCCAGCACCACAGCATATCATGCATCTACTGATTTAAACTCTCCAGTTAGAAATCCAACAAACCAAAGATTATTTTGCTTTTATTTATCTTATCCCGACCAACATTTATCTCTTAACCATCACCAAAGCAGGTTAATTGATCATTTATCTCATTTGCAGTAATCAAATTGACTCTTGAATTTTCCTACATGGGTGACTTCCAAACCAACAAGGATTCATTGGCTGTTGTGCCCTTTGGGATGTCCTGAGGGTATGAAACAGGTTGTGTGATTTTTTTTTTCTTTTATGTCATTACATTCACAGAGAAGAATTCTACTTATTTCTGCAAATGCCTTTTTTAAAAGAGAAGTGCATTTAAAGACATTCATTTCAGCATGCAAAGAGAACATAATACGAAGTGGATAGTGTTGGAAAGCACCCACTCCTTAGATAAACCACAATGAATCAGCCCCGAAATGCTTTAGGAAATGGAAGATGCGACAGATGACATAAACACAAGATTCTCCCCCCTCCTGCTGTGGCTGTCCGTAGAATCAAAGTATGCCAAATGCCCCCCTCCCCCCAGGAATTTCAAGTTCTCTTTGTAGGATCTGATAGAAGCTGGCTGTAAATATGAAGCCCCTTCCTTTCTGCAACCTATGCTTAAAACCAGCCTAACTTCCCAGAATGAGTTATTTCCTGTCTCTCTGCTGTGTGTAAAGCTCCAATCGGAGATGTTTGGGGAGCTCCAAAACAGTCCTTTGTGGCTGTAGGGTCACAGTTCACAGCTGCTTACAGTTCAGCACAATCTTGACATCTTATTAATGAACCACACAGAAACGTGCGAGACGCAAAAGCACGAACACTGGAAGGATTGTCCTTTAATATTAATGCTGCTTTGAGAGAATTAAAGGAGCATTACTGTCCTTAAAGGTGCTAAAATCTGATTTGAAAATACGTCATATTCACACGAGTGACAAAAGAGTGAATAAGTAATTCTCCATCACTGACACTCCAGTCACGAGAAGCAATTACATGGTCATCATCACTGTTGGTTGTGGGAGCTTGCTGTACACAAATTGGTTGTTGTTTCTTACATTACAACAGTGGCTACACTTCAAAAGTTATTCAGTGGCTATAACACATTTCTGGGCATCCTGGGGCTGTGAAATGTAGTCCTTTTTATCCGGAGGTTGAATTCCATTTTCATGGCTGAACTATGTGGAGTTGGGGGAGGGCAACTGAGCTAGTGAGAACCTTTCTGCAGGTATTATGTGCACATTGAGTAGAATTAACTGCGCATTTTGGAATTACATTACAAGGCTGAAGTAAATATTCAATATGCTAAGAAAATGCAAAATACATCAAGCTAGCTAAAAATATTACACAAAACATTAAAAATTCATGCACTGCAATTACCAGTGACATACAAAGACCTCTTTTCTTTGTATTCCCTACTCCCACGCCAACAGATCCTAAAACATCATTGTCCAATAGAAGGAAAGAAGGCTGATATATGAACAATGTGAATGGCTGAATAAACTAGGCTTGTACTCGTTAGAGTTTAGAAGAATGAGGGGAGATCTCATTGAGACGTATAAGATGATGAATGGGATGGATAGGATAGAGATGGAGAGGCTCTTCCCGCTCAGAAAGGACAGTAGGACTAGGGGGCACAGCCTCAAGATAAAGGGGGGGCGGTATAGAACGGAGTTGAGGAGGAACTTTTTCACTCAAAGGGTGGTGAATCTCTGGAATTCTCTGCCCGTTGAGGTGGTGGAGGCTGCCTTGCTAAATATTTTTAAGACGCGGGTTGATGGGTTTTTGATGAGAGGGGATTAAGGGTTATGGGGAGAGGGCGGGAATGTGGAACTGAGCCACGACAGATCAGCCATGATCTTATTGAATGGCGGGGCAGGCTCGAAGGGCCAGATGGCCTACTCCTGCTCCTATTTCTTACGTTCTTATGAAAAGGGAAGTAGAACTAGACATAGGGAAAGACTCTCCCAAAAGAGTTCTAAGTGTCGAATTCCTGTAAAAGCTGGAGTAAATCCCACTGGTAATTTTTCCAGCGGGTTTTTCAAAATGAATTTCCCCCACACTGTGCACTACAAAATGCACTAGTGTGATTCACGCAAAAAAAAATCAGGGGCCAGGGCCTATTCTCGCTGGAGGCCAGCAGCATAAATGCTGAGTGCATGCACCAACCTGTCATAGCCAAGATCGGTGCTTGTGCAGTAGTCCTGCACTGTGGGCCTCCCGATTGCTGGCCAGCCCCGATCTGCCAACCTCTCTCCACCTCCAACAGACTGACGCCCCCCCCCAATCCTCCCTCCACCATGCCTAGCCCCAATTGCAGGTCTCCCTCCCTCTATCACTGCTGAGTGCAGAGTGGCAGCAGGACTCCCCACCCTCACACCAACACCTCTTTCTCAGAAGACTAAGGAAATTCGGCATGTCAGCTATGACTCGCACCAATGTTTACGATGCATCATAGAAAGCATTCTTTCTGTTTGTATCATAGCTTGGTATGGCTCCTGCTCTGCCCAAGACTGCAAAGAATGACAAAAGGTCGTGCGTGAAGCCCAATCCATCAGGCAAACCAGCCTCCCATCCACTGACTCTGTCTACACTTCCTGCTGCCTTGGCAAAGCAGCCAGCATAATTAAGGACCCCACGCACCCTGGCTATTCTCCATGAATTTATGGAATCTGTTTTAACAAAGGTTTGTGGCTGGGAATTGCACATTCTAGACACTGACAGAGCTCACTCACTGGCTAGATGATCTATAAAAGCCACTAAGGGAAAAAAGGCATGTTGGGCTTGCTCCAGCTTGTTGAGCAGCTAGATATAGCAGGCCCGGAGACATTAGTCCTGAGCGTGCTAATTAGATGTAAAGTACATTGAAATGTGCATTTGAATAATTTATGCAGCTCTGCGCTGATTTCTGGTGCGGAGCAATGGCACTGGAAATCCAGCTGCCAGAGACTCACGGAGGCTGTGGCAACAAGTGAGAAACCCACTATATGGCCTTCACTTGAGAATCACCAATGAATGATGCATTTGACATGGCACAACAAATTCAGTGTGCATGCAAGGGGATTTTCACAGTAACTTCCTTGCAGTGTTAATTAAGCCTACTTGTGACACTGCTAAATAAAAAAAGTAATCTGTGCATGTTCAGTTGACACAACCGCTACAGAATGTTACATTTCAGAAAAAGGCCATTTAGCCCATCAAGTGTCTGTCGCTATATTTCTCCACTGGTGCTACCTAGTTCAACCAATTCCCAGCTCATTTCACATCCACTTTTCATAGTCCATCGTCCTTTTGTCCAAATAACTAAAGCAGTAATTTATGGAATCTGCTTTAACAAAGGTTTGTGGTTGGGAATTGCACATTCTAGGTGAGAAGAAATTATTTCTAATTGCTTGTGTTTGCAATTATATCTCAGTTTGGATTGCCAGAACTTGCTCAGTGGCTAGATGATCTATAAAAGCCATTAAGGGGAGAAAAAAAAAATCCATGTTGGGCTTGCAGAAGCTTGTTGAGCAGCTAGACCACAATAATTAGCCTTGATTCCCTGAACCATAGGACTAAATGAAAGAGCAACATTTTTAATCATGATTATTGTTGAGTAATTCAGGGGGTGCGGACATTTGGGTGGAGGCTGGATTCAAGCTTGGTTCAGTCTGGTCCACCCAACATAAGGCCTGCGGTCGGTCTCAGGTGGCCAGTTTGCGGGAGTTTTACAAGGTGTAGCATGCTTACAGCAGGAGTCATTCCCTTCAAGGGAGGAAGGGGGCAGAAAAGGGGTAAACTGAAAAGGAGAAAAATAAAACTGCAACACTCTGAACAGCAGAACTTCCACATCAGTTCCGATCCTTAATTGGCAACTGTTTCCAAAGCTGAACAGTCGGTGCTGTAAACAATCACATCAAGATTGATACTGCATAAAAAATTAACTCAGAGACTGCGATACTTTGTTAAACAGGTTCACTGGGCAATTTGAGAATGGTTTCAGTTCACGCCGAGACACTAACGCATTGAGACTGCAAAACTGTACGGTGTAGAGTTCTAATCATTCTCTGGGGCAATCACCTAATTTGAGTATAAAATAGACAAGGCTGCCTGCAGAATTGAGTTGCTATAAATATCTCTGGTCTAATTTACACAGTTTAGTATTAAACCCCAGTTGAGTGCTTAATCCCATAAGTCAAACAGGAACTCATCACTGCAGCATAATGCAAGTTAATCATTAGGCAATCTCTTACAATCAACATCAGACCAGCTTTTGGGACAGATGTGCACTCGCTGATTGTTGACCAATGCAAAGAGTTTGTTACAATTTTTGCTTTTTTAGAATTTAATTTATCTGAGGGTTGCATGCTTCACGTGCTGACTTGTATTATTCAACTTCAGTTCTTTCAAATAGAACACCACATAAGTCGTATTTATAATGTTTTCAATTGGATCTGACATTCTCCATCTCATGAAAGTGCTCCCTCATCTTGGGAGTTGGAATCTACAGACAGCTGTGGTGTCACAGTACCTCATCCAAATCAGAGCTGTACAGCAGGGAAGGCAACCATTTGGCCCTCATGTATGTGCCGATTGTTCAAAAGAGCTACACAACTAATCCTACTCTCATATGCGCCCAGAGATCCAATAATGTTTCCTGTCCGTCCCCGCCCCCCCCAAACTCCTCGGATTTCCGAGCTAGCAGAAACAAGATTCCCTCTTTCTACTGTTACTCTTAATATCTTTAGAGACCTGGATCAAATCACTCCTTAGCCTTCTAAATTCCAGTGAATACCACCCTGGTTTGTGTAGTCTCTCTGCGAAATTTAATCCTTGGTATCATTTAACCTGAGGTATCATTCCAGTAAATTGATGCTGCATCACCAAGGCCAATATACCATAGGAAGGTGTGGTGCCCAGCACTACTCAGTCTGTGGTCTAGATGTGGTCTAATTAGTGCTTTGTATACCTGACTTCTACTCTTTGTACTCTAAAAGATCAGTTTTCCATCAGCTTTTTTTGAGTTTTCTTTCTGCTATGCTATCATTTTAATGACCTAGGTGCAAGGTTACCCAAGTTTCTTTGCACCACCATTGTTTCTACCATTTCACCATGATAAATATACACGCACATATCCATCCGTTTTGGTCCAAAATGGATTGACCTCACACCAACCTACGTTAAATTCCATTTGCCACAGTTTTGTCCACTTAATCTATTCCTCTCTCCGCAAATTTATGTTTTCATCTATACCACTTAGGATGCTGCCTATCTTTGTGTCATCAGCAAACTTGAATATGTGGGTCTCTTTGCCATCATCTATGTTGTTAATAAGTGACAGTGAATTGTTGAGGCACCCAATGCAGATCCAAGTTGTCACATTCTGTCAATTGTTCCTACTCTGAGTTTCGACATTCAGCTATTCAGCTAAGGAGGTCAACAACTTGTTGAGGTTTGACTTTTATCTTGCACAATCTTACAAGAGATTTCATCAAGTGCCTCTGGAAATCCACATAAACATAGTTTTATGATTACAGGAATGCACCCTGAAGCTTGCTTCTGATTGATGTAAACCAGACTGAGTTCAAATATCCAGCACTCCCAGAACAGTGCACAGAGCTATTTTTCTTTGAAACCTGTCCTTAGGTTTCATAGTATCAATATGAGAAGGTGTCTTACTTCAGCCTAGAAAAGCAATACTGGGAAACGGAAGAATTCAAAATCTGAAATTATGTTCAAACCTTTTGTATCCTGTTTGAAGCCTTAAATATATCCACAGCAATGCAATTTTAGCTGCAGGACATCTCATTGTGGTTTGACAAGGGAGGGAACAAGGAGAAAACACGCCCTAATACTTAAGAAACAAAGCATTGTTTATGTTGGAGGAAGCAGATGGTCAAAAAATAAAAATCAACTCTCCACTTGATTTTTAAGAGCTGGTAATTTCCGCAAAATTAAAGACTTTACCGTACAACAGCAGACAATTTCCTGGACTTTTTTTTTGGGTGGGACATAGATTATGGAAATTTTCCAGGCGGGAGCAGAAGATTATCCAAACAGCACTCAGCTGCTAACTAATAGAGTTTGCAACAGATACGTTAGCCTGCTGGGCTGACCACCTCAGTGTCAAGGAGGAAGAGGAATATACCTGCCAAATTTGAGGAAGACGACATCAATTTAATCATTTCAAGGCAGATATTGGGCGGCACAGTGGTTAGTACTGCTGCCTCATAGTGCCAGGGACCCAGGTTCAACTCCCGGCTTGGGTCGTTGCCTGTGCTGAGCTTGCATGTTCTCAGCACGTTTGTATGGATTTCCTCCAGATGCTCCAGTTTCCTCCCACAGTCCAATAATGTGTAGTTAATTGGCCATGTTAAAGTGACCCTAGTGTCAGGGGATTAGCAGGGTAAATATGTGGGGTTACGGAAATAGGGCCAGAGTGAAATTGTGGTTGGTACATATTCGATAGGCTGAATGGCCTCCTTCTGTACTGTAGGGATTTTATTCTATGATTCTATAACTGATGCTTGTATAAGAAAAAGAACTGTGTATTTGAATCACTCAAGATGGTAGGAGAAAAATTCATAGGCGCATTTTAAGGAAAATATGTACTTACGAATTCTCCCCTCGAGAACCTTTTGGAAGGATCTCACGTTTCTCTGCAAAAGAGAACACAGATAATTACAATGGCAGAGCTAGTACCATACATTTTGCTATTTATTTTGATCAAACAAGGTTTCAAATTGCAGTCAACTAATAAGCGCCTCATATTTCTAAACGGCCCAAACCAACAGTCTCATTTACCATAGGAGCATCTTCTATTACTTCATACATGACATTGGCTGCATGAAAAGGTTTTGTTTCAAATACTGACACTTCATGTGGAGGATCGAGGATGCAGCACTGTTGAATTTAATGTCACAGATCATTGCACAAGGTATTCTGGAGCTGAGAATCTTGAATCTCCAGCGCTGTAGTGACAGGGTGCCTAAAGCAAAGCGTTGAGAGGTCACATGATACTAGGTTATAGTTCACCAGGTTTATTTGAAATTACAAGCTTTCTGAGCGCTGCTCCTTCATCAGGTGACTTCACCTGATGAAGGTGCAGCGCCCCAAAAGCTTGTGATTTCAAATAAACCTGGTGAACTATAACCTAGCATTGTGTGACTTCTCATCTTGTCCATCCCAGTCCAACACCTGCATTTCCACATTAAAGCATTGAAGAAAACAGCATATTGTTCAGATTTGTGACCAACCATGGCAGTTCAAAGATTACAAAAGATTTGAGTATCACTGAGTCATTGAGAAAAAGACATGTCAAAGCTTTTTGGCTTGCATTCATCATGCAAGAATATCAGATGTGAAGGGAACAACAAATTACACTTCATGAGAAGAGTGTGCAAGTGTATACCAATTGGTAGTCGCACTGCCATGGAGAACGTACCAGTTAACTGATGATTTGACTGTTAAGTGGCAAGGCATTCTCTGGGGAATGAACCAGGGAATGGCGATTGCCTATTTTGTTCAGTGCAAACAGATGCAATGTGTGTACATGTTCTGTCTGTCTGTAAAGGAGAAGGCTCTATGTATTAACATATGCAGGTCATTGCACTCAGTGAGCCTCTCCGATAGCCTTAAATTGGTTGTCAGTAGAATTCTTGCCTAATCACAGAATCACATCTAGCGTTGGACACTGCCTGGACTTTTGCAAGTACAGGCTGGTCAACTACACAGCCAGTGGTTTGCCTTTTGTGAGCAGTGGAAGGGACATGCTGTTTGATAGAATCCACCAGGATTTGCAATATACAGCGTACATACCTACCATCACAACAACCCTGAAATTTACGTACCATATTATGACAGGGAGAATGCCTACTTGGTTTGATGGCCACACCTTAGTGACAAATGCCACTTGTTTTGCTACTCTATAGTAGCAGCATGTAATGGCTACCTTCACCTGTTGCTCTGATTTTTGAGATACCTTGTCTTTCCAGGGTTACCTGAGGTAGAATGGGCACTTTCCAGGACCACAAGTGGCAGCCTAATGCCCCATTCATAGGTTTACGCCATTTAATCGAGCAAAGATGTGATCAGTGTCACTGTTATCTTGCTAGATGGCTTTTTCAGCATCAAGCTTGCAAGGTGAGTAAATGGTTTGGACCCTACTTAGGAGGTTGCAATAAGGCCACTTTTATAGTGCGTGGAACTACAGGAATCCCAAATGTACATTAACCAGTAAGGGCAGATTTGCAGTAAATGGTACTCAGCAGATGGTAACAGCATGTGCCTTTGGCTGTTCACAATGGGCAAGGTACAAACTGACCACCCAGCCTGTGCTTGCAAAACTCAAAACACAGTGTCCGACATTAGATACAAATCCGTAATTGGACAAACTTGCTGAACAATCCTGAGTGTGCTAAGAATTACACTGATAACCTATACAAGATTACATGTCAGGCTCAAAAATGTGTGCTAGAAACTACATGTAATACAAAGAGTCTTGTCCTTTGTAGACAGTGGGTATACCTACACAATGTGGACTGCAGCAGTTCAATAAGGCAGCCCACCATCACCTTCTCAAGGGCAATCAGGGATGAGCAATGAATGCTGGCCTATCCAGCAATATCTGCACCACTTGAACTGAATTTTAAAAAACGTACACATATTGTACTCATTTCAACTGAACAAAATAGGTGCCAGTCATTCTCTGGTTCATTTCACAGATGTGGGGATGTCAGTACACTTCACAGGGCAGTGCCTTACCCAGACTCCACCTGCCTGGTATGAATTTAAACAAAGTTTGACAGTTAACTGAATCATCAGTTAACAGGTACATTCTCCATGGCAATGCCTCTATCGATCAGAGTCTACTTATCAACCAAGCTCTCTTCTCATGAAGAATAAGTTACTGTTCTCTTTACATTTGGTATTCTTGTGAATGTCCTAATGAGTGCAAGACAAAATACTTTGATGTTCCTTTTTTCAGCAGTACTCATGACAAAGGTGTTACAAACAAATATTAATTATTATTCTAGACCACCTAAAAAGTATGGTATAACTAACATTACTATTGCAACTATGCTTCAAAACTATTTCATTAAACACCTCAAGGTTATGCAAGACATAATATAAATGCAAGTTTTTTCTATAAACCTAGGTGGAGTGTGCATGTATCTTGTAAGTTATTGTTAATTGGAACATGTGCAATCTTTATCAATGACAATACATGCACACTCTAAGAAAACCATAAGTTAGAAATAAGATATTAGCACGGTTTGATGTCATAGCTTCATGTTATGAATAAAGAAGCCTGATATCAGAGTGGCCTTTGCTTCACTTCAATAGAAAAATCTGGATGTTGTGACAAATCCACATTTGATTAGGACCCAGCTGATTGAACATTGCTGATGTTTGTAGTTTAGTAAAAGAGACTTCAGCCAACAGCCCAACTTAAAATTTTGGCTAGTCAACATTGAATCAAAGAGTGATTTAAAGAGGTTAATGCCTCCTTTATAGCAGAGGTCAGGAGCTGAACAAAAAGCATTTGGATGATTCAATTCCTGACTGGCAATGTAATCCAAGTGGATTTAGAAAAGTCCAAGTTCCTGCAGCAATAAACACGGCTGTGCTCATAGACAAATTTATCTGGTCATCACAACTTTATCTGATTGCTGTTGACTTCTTTTGTGGTACTTAGAACTTTGTTTCGCTAGGTATGAGCTTAATGACTTAAATGTCTCTACAATTATGGTATTGTATTTATATCTATGTTTGTTTTAAGACAATTTTTTAAGCCTACAAAATGGCATTTTGCAGGTTTAATTGTGACTGTTTTGTACAGTGACGAGACAGGAAGCTAAACCTAGGGTTGGCGGTGGTGTTAAAATACTTACCCTTTTTTTGAATCATGTCGAGATTATGTGCTTGAAATTCCCAACTACCTCAAAGACCTCAACTTTCATGGATAATCAGAAGATGCCAAAGAAATTTCCTTTACTCTAATGACCAGTCTTGTGTAGCCAGAGGAGAAATATAGTGGAACTATCTCAGCAGAATGTGATAGGTTTGAGTTTGAGTCCTTGCTAATTTCTAGAAGCAGACATAGGACTGATTAGAGCAGCTTCTGGTGGAACAGTAACATGGCACTATGCACCAAAAATAGCTCGAAAAGATGTAGTGAAAGCCGCTCCTGGTCCACAACAACTGATAACAGTTGGCAAGATGCAGGTCTCACAAAGGCAAGCTCCGCTTCACTGGGATTTAAATATCCTGTGGATTGTGCTCATTCCTGGCAACCTGGGGAAGCATCCAAAAGGGGATGGGGGAATCGTTTCAGTTTCACTGAATCCCTAAAGTGCGGAAGGAAGCCATTCAGCTCATCAAGGCTGCACCGATCCTCCGACAGAACATCCAACCTAGGCCCTATTCCTGTCACCCCATTTATTTACCCTGCTAATTCCCCTACCATGCACATCTTGTGACACTAAGGGGGAATTTAGTATGGCCAATTCACCTAGCCTGCACATCGTTGGGCTGGAGGAGGAAACTGGAGCACCCGGAGGAAACCTGCGCAGACATGGGGGCGGGGATCGTGCAAACTCCATGCAGTCACCCAAGGCCAGAATTGAACCCAGGTCCCTGGTGCTGTGGGGCAACAGTGCTAACCACTGTGCCACCCCAGCTTGGGAATTGTGGATCTGGCTGCTAGAAACCAGGCAAGTGTATAGCACCCACACTATTGTTATTTCTATTGGTCATTTTGTGTATGGTCTAAGAGTCCAGATGCCTTTAAAAAAAGACAGTAACCTCATTAAAGCAGAGATGTTATTCCACTCAATCACACCAAATGAAGTCAGGGTTTGGAATTTTCCTCCAATGTGAACAGCTTCATCAGGAGAACATTTACACTGTGACATGATCTCCATCATTTGCAACTAGCATTTAATTAGATTATACTCAACTGTGATAAAACAATGAATCTTTCCAAAATACAAACTAAGAAATGGATTGGCCTTCATGTGCAAAGAATAAGAAAAATCTCTATGTTTTTGAGATTCAAACACGACTAATAAATCAGATTGGAGCTATTACTCACTGTGTCCTACAAAACCGGAAGGGACGTGCTGGGTTTCCTAGATACAAAGAAAATATCTCAGTGTTAGGTTATGAGCTTCACATTTTAATTCAAATCTGAAATTGTTTTAAGAAGCTTGTGCAGGCCAGAGTTTCTCTGCACTGAAAATATTTTTCTTCAAAAGTACCTTGAATAAAATTTTAGAACATATCAAATTTAAGTAATTCCAACATAACTTCAATTTAAAAGGCTGTACACACCTTATTTTGAAAAGGAAATTTGGATGCTTCTGTTGTACTAGGTGTTTGGATGGCAGTCAGTGGAGGTGGCCATGATTGCGTCATCTCCTGTTAAGACACCCAAAACAAATCAATGGTGAGATTATTCCCTTCTCATAGTTCAGAGGAAGTTACAGCTATTTGATGTTAGAGACTGCAATATACAGTAGATATATAGATAAAACATAAGTGAGATGGTGAAACAGTGGAAACATTTTGCTACTGGAATCAGGAACTACTTATGCATTCCAAATGCAAAAGAAAGCAAGCGTGAAGGGGAATTTTATTAAACTTTTCAGCATGTAAATATGCAATTCCTGAAAACAGGATTAGAGTGACATGAGTCACATAAACCTTCATGGCTGGATAAGTGCAGTTTAGTAGAGGCTTATTGGTAGGCTGCGATCTAACCCCTCCCCACTCTGCCTATTGGGTACAGCTCAGTTAGAAACCAATGGCAATAGTAGAGCAACATGCTGATAGTGAATATTGCCTAAATGAGAGACATATTGCTGAAGCTTTTTATCTTGCACTCTTTGGGACAAATATAAGAATGCCAAATTTAAAAAAAAATCACAACTATTTATGCAACAAAAGAAAGGATGATTGGTTGGCAAGTTGATGCCGATTGCATTAATTTTGAATTACCTGGGAGTGTAGGGAATCTATTGTTCCCTATCGCTTTCTCCCAGGCAATGCCTTGGCCAGAGGCATTCCTGCATTTGTCCTAATGAGTGCAAGATGAAAGCTTCGTCACACTTTTCAGAAACAAAGGAATACAGTTTACCCTTCTTAATGTAAAGTTGCTTCAGTCAAATTGTGAGCATTAACTACCCACTCTTCCATTTTACTCTGGATGTTCAATTCAAGATTATTGATTAAATCACTGAAATTTTTAAAAAATGATTTTAGATCGGTTGACCACACCTAAAATCCAGATGCAGCTGGAGAATGTCAACACTGTGGAAAATTACATCAATAGGAACGAAACCTGCACAAACTTAGTTATTTATGCCTCGTTGCACTCAATGGAAATGAAAGTTAGGAAAGCAGCAGCTAAACTCATATCACCTATTTTATAATATCATCACAAGCCAAAATGACCCCAGAGTTTAAGTTAGTTCACAGGTTCAAATTCTACCAGAGTGAGAAGTGAAAATTAATTCTGGGCTAGTCACACAAAAATAACCATGAAAGCTTTCAGATCATTAAAATTACTAACGTCCTCTGCAGTGTCTAGAAAGCCTCAAAATGTAAGATTTGCTAACACAAAACATTGAGCCTTTGTCACCTACATCCTGGGAAATGTTTACAAAAAAATTATCACCAATCTGCATTTTCCAACAGAAGTCAATGACTAGACATATCCTTTTTCACAAGGAGTCAAAGTTGTTTTGTTACTTATTCAATCTATACTGGTTAGCAGATCAGCAGCAAGTGGCCCCAGATGGTCAGCTACATGAAATAGAAGTTGAATGGTTACTATAAGCTTCTAGGAGGTCTGTGAATCAAACTTATACAGGCATCTTGTGTTTTGCCCGCTTCACTTTCATGAAGCTCGAGGCAAAAAGGAGAGTAATCATAATCTTTAGATTGCCTAGTCATCATACGTCATGTACTGACGATACACTCATTCATTCAGCAAGATGGAGAGGATTTAAATGGTTAACACGGACTAAAACAAACCAGATTTAAGCAGCAAAGTAAATTTTAGTTTCTAGAGAAAGATCATTTGTTCTACTGAGCTCTTAATTCCCATGTTTACTGAACAAAATGTAGCCATTTCCTGAAACAGAATGTCCTGATGTGTTGCTCAGAAAACAGTCCAGCTTTAAAAAGCAGGAGATTCCAGTCTATAAACTGACTTTTAACTGTGGCCTCTGATTGTGAGCCATTGGTGTTCTTCAGTACAACTCTGTACGCTGAACAGCTCATTGCTAGCCATCTTGCCTAATGTGAAAACATACTTAACTCTTGCCTTTTCTTGAGAAGTTATCACATTTGTCTACAATGCCTGTATCTTTTAGGTGAAAATGAAGGGCACTCTTATGGTTCAGATCGGTACAGAAGATCTGAGGGTAGTGTTTGGGTACACTGGACAATCCAGACCCATATTGTGCTCAAACTTCTGCTAGTTTTCTAAATTGATCTTATGGTTAAGTTTCAGCTTAACTCATTTGCATAATCACAAATTTAAAATCTCCCGCCGACCAGCACAATCAGATAGCATTTAAAAAATACAATTGTTTATTTTCTCCCGTGATTAAAAGAAGTCCTTGAAATGAGTTAAGATTGGTAAATTTAAAAAAGCTTCACAGAATGAGAGAACCATTTGTGAATTTAATTGGTAAACAGGAGTTGATTTCTTAGTCAATTTAACATGTTAAAAATGCATTCAAGGGTTTTTCAGTTGCCTATGACTTCCTTGCGAAAAAAATTGTTTCAGATGCACCTTGAAGTTGCTAAAAACAGAAACCCACCACGATGAGCATAATTTGATCTGACAGCATAGCTGGTTTCTTGTGAGGGGTCAGCTTCCAGTTTCATTGCGCTTTTTTTGAAAACAAATAAAAGATTGTGTGAATTCAATTTGTACTGGATGGAACTGCAAGCAGAAACTGGAGGGATGTCCTCAACATATCCCTGAAGAGGTCATACATTACCACTGACTTTAGGGGAGTCTCTGGCTTGTGACCAACCAAGGGAAGCCACTAAAATTCTTCTTCGTGAACATTCAAGAGGTGAAGTCAGAGCATGGGAGAGAGTACAGAACCATTCCAAAAAGTCTGATCCTCTAAACACTCACTGACGGAAATTGAGCAATTTCTGATTAATTAAGTTAAAAGCAAAATACTACAAGTGGAGATCTAAAATAAAAACAAACATCGAGCTGGAGATGCTCAACAAGTCTGGCAGCATCCACCAAAACAAAGTTAACATTTCAATTCTAATCTGACACTTCTTCAGAACTCTGTCACATTGGACTCAAAACATCAACGCCCATCGGCTTGTGACTAACCAAATAAGGAAGACACACACGTTTTATCTGGAACTCTCAGGAGGTGAGGTCAAAGCGCAGGAGAGTGTTCAGAAATACCCCAAAAATTCATTGACCTCAGGGACAGATTTACAATGAAATGCACCGTGCCATGGCACAGGGCCCCCAACCTGCAGGGAATTCCAAACATGAGAAGTGAGTGAAGTTGCTCACCTGGCACCCAAGAACATTGTTCACTCCCCTCTCATTTCCTCACTGGTTCTTTAAATTCCTTGGTTATTTGCTGGAGAATATCTTTTTATTGGCTGCTACACTCACTGAAGTCACATCATACCTACTACGGTGTTTGATTACTTGCTGCTGGTGGTTAATCCTGCCTCCGATTGGCTTGTCTCACCATCTGCCAGTTTCTCTTGGTGCTCTCCTGGGTGAGAATCTGCAAATAGAGCCAAAGCTGCGCCAAGGCGTCAGCTCCTGTGCGCAGTCAGCCCCAAGAGTGGGAATTTGAGGAGAACATACACAGCAAGGCCAAGTCTACCCCTTTCGGCTCCACTGTTTATTAATTTGAACCCAAGTGATTAGCCAGTGCCAATGGATTTTTGTTTACAGACGAAGATTTTCTCTGGGGTTTTTTGATTAGATTGATTGACAAGGACATGTAATAATATGGTGAACGGGAGGGACTAGGTTTGGAGCAGAGAAACACAGCTTTCAGTTCTGGCTGGGGTTTGTTTTGAAGCTAGAGGTTTTCTACAAGCTCTACAAAATCTCTCTGAGAGCTTCAAGACTATTTATATTCATCATTGCAAGTATATTTATGGTTGCTAACTGTATTGAAAATGGTTTTTAAGCCTGCAAAAAGAATATTGCTTATTTGGAACTGAAATACTGTCAGATAGAAATTAAAGTTGTTTCCTTTCTTTTTTTAAACTCCTTCAACTGTTAAGCTGCTTCATTTTGTTAGACTTAAACTAAGTTATTAAATAAAGTTTGTTTTTATGAGATTCTGGATTTGTCAGTGAAGTTACTCCTGGAATGAAGCATTCTATCCTCACGTTTATACCAAAATAGAAAAAAAATTGTTGGGTTCTAGCTTGGCTGCCTAAAGTAATTTGGGCTTTTGGCCCAAGGCCCTAACAATATGCTTACATGTTAATTAATATATGTCTATGTATATGTCTACGTACGGGGGATAGGCACTGAGACTATTATATGTTTGCATTTGTAAGGATGTGGTTTTATCTGCTTAAGAGTTACACATATTACAAAACAGTGTAGCAGTTATTTCTAATTGTACCTACATCTCACCGAATCAAAACCCATGTTATTTAAAAAAACAAATTTTCCCAGATCTCTCCATCTAGAATGTATCCTACTGGACTGTTTCAGGAAATTCTCTTGCATTAAACTGTTTTGTACTCACTGCTCATCTCCCTCTCAATTTAGCAGAACGTGTGGTAATTATTTGTTCACAACACTGTTACTTTTGGTGAATCCTGAATTTCTCTACCATTGCGAGGAAGACTGAGGCCAAACCTGCCAAATCCAGCGGGATGTTGTGGAAGTGGATCTTGCTGGATATTCCTGCCTCAGTATCACCACTTAATTGCTCAAAGGCAGCAATGACTGGGTATGATCACCAATGAGTATTGAATTCAAGGCATGCACTCTTCCTTGACACTAATGATCAAATTACCAGTGATTAAAGTCCTGGTCAGGGGAGCATGTATTCATTGTACAGGCTGATTTCTGTACTAGCTAGTGGCTGGGGGTTTGAGGGAAATAGCAAACACAGAATTGGGGTGTCAGTCACATATGCAATACTTAAAAAAAGTGTGCATGTGTATTTCCAATCTATGTTTACCAGTGTATGTAATTGTGAATAAGTGAATGGGTATGGGATATAACCGCCTGTGTGAATTCAAAAACAAAACCACAGATGAACTAGTCACATACTGTTAAAACATTTTTTATACACTTTAGTTTACAAGTTTGAATTAATAGAGCAGTCAGCCCAGCTACAAAATGGTAATTGACTCATCTAACTATTGTAAAGATACTTTGTGATTTGTTCAAATCTTCATTGCCCCAAAAGTTGGTGATTTGAAGACAAGGTTCTGGCTTTAACAGCCAGTGGGCCCATTTCCCAAGCTGCCAGCATTCACTGGGGTGAACAAAGTAAGCGTACAGCAGAGTGTGAAAATGACAGGCTGGAAAGCCAGAAGAACTCCAACCATGGCCAGGTAAGAGGATACTGCTCACAACATTCCTTCATAAAGTGTTTTCCATGCTCGACTTCTTGGCAGTCACTTCATCTGTTTTATACTTCAGTCACCTTTCACAATGAAATGGAATTGGCTTCTTCAGTTCCCTCTTGCACCCTGAAGAAAATGAAGAGCAGCAGCAACACCCACTCCAGCCCAACCAGTTATAGCAGCAACACCAGCAGCAGCTGCTTCTGCTCCGCCACATGCCACTCCAACAGGAAGACAGGATGGATACAGAGATCCAGCTCCAAGGATGACAGAACACACAACACAGGTCTACGGCCACAGGACCAGCTCTCAATATGTGTCAGCGCAATGTCTCAGGAGGCTCAGGTTTTCACGGCAGGTCGTTGCTGATTTCCGTAGCCTCATGGTACATGACCTCCTTCCTAGTGGTGGGCAGGCATTGTAAATGGCTGACTTACTTGTAAGTGCTCGTCACTGGAGGACAGCTCACACGAGGGTCTCTAGCTCCCATGTTTTATGTTGTTCTCTTGCAAGGACAGAAAGCAGAGACTTAGGAGTATTGACAATGGTCTGTGTGAGTAGCAGGAGAACATTTGTGGACAGTGATTGTGAGACATGGGTGTAAGAGTGCAATAGGATGAGGGGGAACGTGAGTATTGGCTGTCCAGCTGGGGACGTGAGGTGCTTGGAGAGAGGAATGAATTGAGCCACAAGGTGCATTGTTCCAAGGGACGTTGTATTGTTGAATGTTGAAAAGGTCAGTGTAGAGGTTGACACCTCAAATTTTAATGTCACTCACTATTCCCACCCTCCTGAGGTCCTGTATCTCTCGACCGGACAGTGTCCAGGTTGAAGAGCTCACATTGCTGCTGCCGAATTCCTTGTCTGCTTCCATCCATACCTATTGGTTGGAGAGGTTGGCTGCTTCCTCTCACCGTTGGATAATATTACCCCATTGCTGGCCCTTCGATCTTATGACATGGAGATGCCAGCGTTGGATTGGGATAAACACAGTAAGGAGTCTTAGAACACCAGTTTAAAGTCCAACAGGTTTATTTGGTAGCAAAAGCCACTAGCTTTCGGAGCACTGCTCCTTCATCAGGTGAGTGGGAGCTCTTTTCACAAACAGGGCAGATAAAAACACAAACTCAATTTACAGAATAATGATTGAAATGCGAGTCTTTACAGCCAATCAAGTCTTAAAGGTAATGTGAGTGGAGAGTGCATTAAGCTTCGATCTTATAGCAGATAAGAGCAAGAGAGAGATACCCGGGGAACTATCCTACCAGATCTCCTTGCCATCCCTATCAAAATTCCACGTCCAGTTTTGTCATTCCTACCCTACACTGCCATTCCTTTAATTAGAAGTCCTTCCTTTGACAGATGTGCCGACCCTCCATGGTCATCAGGGAACCCAGAAATGGGAAGTCAACACCCTCAGCACAGCCTGAGTCAGTGGGTTCAGAAAATTCCAGCCAATGTCTCATTTCACAAATAATATGTTACTTGTGAAGCAGTGGGGATATCCTAATGATGTGATAAAGTACTACAAAAACTCACAATATTTTCTCATGCATAGGCAATTACAGGCTAATTAGTCGAACATCAGTGGTAGGGAAATTATTGGAAAGAATTCTGAGGAACAGAATTAATCTCCATTTGGGAGGCAAGGATTAATCAAGGTTAATCAACATTGCTTTGACAGGGAGTGATCAAGTCCAACAAATTTGATTGAATTTTTTGAGGTGGTGACTGGGTGTGTAGATGCGGGCAATGCAGTTGACGCAGTCTACACAGACTTCAGCTAGGCTTTGATAGGGTTCTGCATGTGAAACTGGTCAAGAAGGGTAGAGCCCATAGGATCCAGGGAAATTTAGCTTGGCGGCTGGAGGCAGAGAACGACGGTTGAAGGTTATTTCTGTGACTGGATGCCTGTGTCCAGTGGCGTACCCGAGGGACCGGTGCTGGGTCTCTTGCTATTTGTAGAGTACATTAATGATGTAGATGGGAATGTGGAAGATATGACCAGTAAGTTCACAGATGACACAACAATTGGTGATGGGGTAAATAGCAAGGAGGAAAACCTTGGATTATAGGATGATACTGATGGGCTGGTCAGATGGGCAGAGGAATGGCAAATGGAATTTAACCCTGAAAAGTGAGGTAATGCATTCTGGGAGGACTAACAAGGCAAGGGAATATACAATGGATAGTAGGGTGCTAGAAAGTACAGAGGACCAGAGGAACCTTGAGGTGCATGACCAAGGATCCCTGAAGACAGCAGGACAAGTAGATATGGTGATTACGACGGCATATGGGATACTTAGAGCAAGGAGATTATGATGGAGCTTTATAAAATATTTGTTAGGCCACAGCTGGAATACTGTGTCAATTCTGATTGCCACATTATAGGAATGATGTGGATGCAATAGAAAAGGTGCAGAAAAAAATTCATCAGGATGTTGCCTGGGCTGCAGCATTTCAGCTATGAAGAGAGGCTGGTTAGGATGGAGTTGTTTTCCATTAGAGCAGAGAAGGCTGAGAGGGGACCTGACTGAGGTATACAAAATTATGAATAAGAAATAGGAATGAACCTTTCCCCTTAGTAGAGGGGTCAATAACCAGGGAGCATAGATTTAATGTAAGGGGCAGCAGAATGAGAAGGGATTTGAAGAAAAATCTTAACTGAAGAGGGTGGTAGAGGCAGCAATCCTCACAACATTTAAGAAACATTTAACTGAGAACTTGAAATGTGTTTGCACACAAGGCTACAGACCAAGTGCTGGAAAATGGGATTAAAATAGACAGGTGCTTGATAGCTGGGGCAGACACAATGGGTCAAAAAGCTTCTTTTTGTACCTACAACTCTAATTTCCTTCAGAGCTTCTAGTATGCAAATAACCAGGTTTCTACTTGCTGTCCAAAGAATAAAACATTCAAATGGCAGCACTCACATTCTCAATGCACAGAATTAGTCACTGCTGTAATGCAGGGAAATGTGCCAGCCCCATTTACACACAGCATGGCCCCACAAATAGCAAGAGGATTCATGACTCGTTTTGTGACGCTGCCGGAGATAAACATTGGCCTTGACACTAGGGAAAACTCCCCTGCTCTTCTTCAAAATAGTGCTATGAGATCTTTTACATCCATCTGAGAGAGCAGAAGGAGCCTCAGATAAATGGCACCTCCGATGGTGCAACATTCCCTCGGTACAGCACTGCCCTGGGCGTGTCAGCTTAAGAGTCTAGTAAGAGAGTCTTGAACTCCTAACCTCCTGACTCAGAGATGTGGATTCTACCACTGAGCCAAGTTGGACATGCAACGTGAATACAGGGAGGGGAAAAAAAAGTGGTTGGTAAATTGGGTACCAAGTAAATATAGACATGGAAAGGCACAGAAATTTTAATTCAGGAATCTCTTGCTGCAAAGTATATCAAATTAATTTATTTAAACTTCCTTGGGCACATGGCTAAAATGATCAAGACATTACTGGCAATGGTGAAAATAAATGAGTCACACTGTGGTGTCAATAGTAAATTAGCTCCACCTCCACCAGCTAGTCTTGCTTTGTTAATTGCAGCAAAACCAGAGCCATCAGAAAGGCTTTTTATTAATCCAGCTTGGACATTTGCTGCACCATTCTGCTGGTTGTTTTCAGTGTTCTGTGGACAGGAAACGGGCAAAGCACACTCTATACCCCGTGCACGCATGGAGTTCTGCCACAAAGCCTACTCCCATCATTCCCCAAACACAGCAAACACTACGATACAAATGGTGCCAGGACTGTACTGGCAAAAGCAGCATTAATGGTTTGTTTATCCAATCTTATCACCACTGGCCTCAGTAGCTTTTCCAACAGCAGTTTATGGCTTCTGAACAAAGGTCATCAGCAATCACCATTTGAAACAAAATACTGGAATAAAATACCTCTTGCAATTTCTCTTTTTAAATGTTGGCACGTAGTGCAAGTACTGCGGAATTGTAATGGTGGAAACAAAGACGACTAATTATCTGAAATGGGACATGACTAACCTAGGGGACTTTGATGTTTTTCTCCCATTCTAGTCATTTAACAAACAAATCCTTGAAGCAATAGAATTCAAGTCCTGAAACCTTCCATGAAATTTGCCTTTTTGTACAGTACAGTGTGCTTTAAACTCACATCAGTGCATTTACTGCCAAATGTTTTCTGAATGGATTTTGTTGGAACTTTAGTTTATTTAGACTATGTTGATTAGTACTATGTACAAAAATGCATATTAGCATTTCTGATGGGCAATTTAGGAGGAGCTTTACTGCCATTGACAACTTAATAACTAGGGCTGGAATAAGATACATACTACAGTATTTGTTCTGTAATTGGTATGAAAACTTGTTCAAGTGCGTCAGTACAGTATCAAGTTACCCCTTATCTGTAACAGTGTAACATAAATCCAATACAGCACTCACAAAAGCAAGTGTGGTGGTAAAGCTAGACCTTACCTTCAGGATTTCTTCCACACAATTGGCTTCATTTGACAATGTTTCCTGCAAGATGGAAAAAAAATTGTCTTTGGTGAAATACTGAAATAAAATCACAATCAAGTAGTCAGTAAAATAGTCTCTTTGTAATTAAATATTGTCTGCTGAAACTTGCTGAATTTACTAATTTTTAGCAACATAACTAACTGAACACAAGCCAATGTGTTAAATAGGGCAAAGTAATTGTATTGCAACCTCAGGAATACAGGTGGTTTGGACGTCTCAACAACTTTTGATCTTCATTTTTACTAGACAATGCAAACTTTTATTTAATAAAAGTTGCAAAGTAATGGGAATAGCTCATATCTTCTGGTTTGCCTTTCAATTTCATCCTCATTGGGGAGATTTCAGGCACAGCCCAAGCTTCATTTGAATCTCATTAAGTACACAGGAGCACATTAAGTTTACTTATTAGTCACAAGTAGGCTTACATTCACACCACAATGAAATTACGGCGAGAATCCCCTAGCCACCACACTCCGGCACCTGTCTGGGGACACTGAGGGAGAATTTATCATGGCCAATTCATCTAACCTGCACATCTTTGGACTGTGGGAGGATATCAGAGCACCCAGGAGGAAACCCACACAGACACAGGGAGAATGTGCAAACTCCACACAGACATCCAAGCTGGGAATCAAACCCTGGTCCCTGGTCCTGAGACAGCAGTGTTAATCACAGTGCCACCATGTCACCTTAAGGAGCTGTGTTTGTCAACTGACCATGCCTGCTGGTTAAGTGACATGAGATGGACCACGTTTGAGATGGGTGTGGACCATTTCAGAGATTATCATGATTCTTTAGCACAAGGCCCAGTTTCTGACCTGCAAGTTGAACAGTTAACTGCCTCCTTTTGTGAACAGCAAAATACAGTCAAGGAGCATTCATTCTTCATCATATGGCAGGGGTTAGCGTTAGAATAAGGGTTAGACATCAGCTGGGTGGGGTGACCGTGGAACATGCAGTAACTGGGGCAACATCTTTTAACGCAAATTTTTCATGAGCACTTCAAAAGCTTTACATTTCTGTTAACCTCCTGTTTATTTGCCTTTGTTGTACACTGGGCAATGAATTTTTGTAAAAGAGGTCATTTGTCATAATTCTTAGTCTTGTTCCAAACTCACGTCCAATTCTCAAGTAACTGCTTCTCATGCATAGTATTAATCAATCAGGATTGAGGAATGAAGAAAAATTTGACCGTTCATTGAGCATTAGAATCAGACTATCCTGCACATGCATTCTGAAACACTGTTTTATAAACTTCATCATGCACCTGAAATTCACAATATACTGTGCTCTATATTATATGCAAAGAGACTCCAGAATATCAGATGCTAAATTTAAGTATAATCTATGTACCAATTCTTACCCTAATTTGCACAGTAAACAAGTCTCAAAGTGGAATTTTTCCATCTGTCTGATAGCAGCCATCAACTTTTTGAACAATCTTTTACTAAATAACCAGGTTTATCAGAGTTTAGTTGCATCTCAAGGGCATTGAAGCTAATGAGTTATTTTTGGCCTGTATAGCAAACACATGGATACAGACTCACTTGAAACATTAATTCTGGACTACCTATATTCAAAGCAAGCATTATTGCATTGAAGGGGTTCCAGAGAATGACAGCCAAGGTAATTCCAAGAGTTGGGAAAAGGTGATTAAGATTCTGTCAGAATTGCATTGATAGCCATTCACCAAAAGAACATCGAGACTAGAAATAACACGTGTTCTATCCTTGAAATGGCAAAAGGAATGGATGATACAAATGAGGGAGTCACATCAGTGGCAGGGGCTAAAGATGGGGAGAGTGATAGGATAGAGGCACAGAATTTGCTACATAAAAGTTTTGCATGTATGGTTTTGGCAATCGTGGGGAATAAGACTTAAAAAGATGCGTTAAGCAAAAAAAAAAAATTTCAAATTGAAGTAGTCCTATTGGTCAAGTGTCTGAATTGTGGTTTCATTTGGTTGATACTCTAGGTCAAATTCCATGGCATCAGTAGTTACAAAGAAAAACTGCTTGTGGGCAGCTATTTGACAGTAGCCACTGCACCTTCCATTCCTGACTGCAAGACCACCGCAGAAGTTTGAAAATGCTTCAGCGATGGCAAGTTGCAGGACAGCTGGCCAGAATGGATGTTTCAATGACCAATCTGCATGTGGGCAGAAACAATCATGGCTGCAGTTTACTTTGCTAACACTCAAAATGACAGGGGAAAAAAAAAACACCTTGAGAAATGTTTGTACAACATTGCCGCTGGGACAGAACTGTTCAGGTAGGAAAAAAGCACCAAATTGTGGCTACCTAGTGATTTCCATTTTCCCCACATGATGTGCACACATTATCTGGCGACTGCAGTAACAAAATGAAAGCAGTTTTAGTACTGTGTAAAATTAGTTGAAAAATTACTTCTGGTTACGATTGCATGTAAAACAATATGAACAAACTACCTGGTCAAGTGCTGAATTCATTCAGGAATCCCTCCCTACGCTCACAGCAAAATAAGAACAGTAAACAGACCAGGCTGTGCTTTTAAAAATGAAAGCTGATGTTTAATGGCTTTCAGAAGACAAAACAAATCAAGAGACAGAACAGAGAGAGAACGAGGCAATGAGAAACTATTTAGTGTAACAGTTACCTTAAAATCTGCCAGCTGATTCTGGAAATACCCAACTGTCATTTTATACTGTGACATTTATTTAAGGTCTAGTTATCTTGTTCTGATTTTGACATAAAGCAGCATTTGGAAAGAATGGCGAACAGTTACTCTGCAGCTGGAAAATGCACAGGGGGATAGCCTCGAAGTAGCGACTAAACTCTGCTGGGAGTAATGTCACAAAAACAGCAGCATGACATCATTCACAAGTGTACGGCATAGCAAGGAGGAGAGGAAGATCCTGGGAGTCTTGGCTTGTTTACTCTCAGGTACACTACTTGTAGCTTGAAAAGAACGTAATTGCTAGGGGCAGGGGAAGGCCATCCGGCACCCTCGAATCTGCTCCACCATTTTGATGGGATCACAGCTGATCTGATCATGGTCTCATGGCCACACACCCGACTGCCCCAATAACTCGCGACTCCTTCGTCAATCAAAACTCTTACCAAACTCAGCCTTGAACATATTCAGTGTCTGAGCCTCCAGTGCTCTCTGGGGAAGAGAATTTAACAAGCTGACGACCCTCTGAGTAAGCAAACTCTCCTCATTTCTGTCTCAAATGGGAGACCCAGAATTTTTAAACAGTGCTTCCTAATTCTAGACTCCCACCACCCCAGGAAGGGACACATTCTCTCGTGATTCACTCTGTCAAGTCCTCTCAGGCCTTACATGTTTCAATAAGATCGCTCCTCATTCTCCTGAATGGGTATAAGATCCAATCTGCTCAATCTTGGGTCACAGGCTAAACCCTTCATCCTTGGAATCAGTTGAGTGAACATTCTTTAAGTGTTCTAATGCAATTACATCTTTGCACAAGACCTCCAAATCTGCACATACCACATCCGATCCATAACAAATATTGCAGCTCAGCTGCCAATGACTAACCCCTCAGTGGTTTGTTAGTCATTATTGTGGGCAACAGTTTCATCTTGGAAAGGAAAAGGGAGAAGAGAGTCCAGCAGCCTATATTCGCTATGGAAACCAAGCCTAATCATTTAGGCCAACACTAACAGTAGCCATGGAAGACAATACAAATACAGAACAGGAGACTGATAACAACTGAGTTTTCAGTTCTTTATTGCCGGCAGTGAGTGCTCAAAAATTGTTTTCTAAATTCCTCAATTTGTTCTACTGAGTCTTGAAGACTCTAAAGTTGGCTTTATCTGACATGATTGCACACTGACATTCACTTTACAGGAGGGACACTAGATAAGGCTCAGGAGTTGCAAACCCAGCTGATTCTCCTCTTGCTGCAGAGATACTAAAGACCGATTTTAACCAGACTGCAGCCCTGGCAAAAAGCAGCTAGAAGAATTAGCTTATTTATCGAATGTCTTTTTTACCCTGAAGATGCCCCAAAGTACTTCGTAATGGAAGTACTTTTTTGAAGCATGTCTGTAGACAGTCACAGAAATCAAACTGAACAAAATAATTTACCACAAGTTACAATGAATGAAATGGCCAGGTAAGTTTCTTTCCTTTTAAGTATGTGTCGATTGAGGGATAAAAATTTTGGCCAGGAGAGAGAAAGACTTCCCCCTGTTTGTTTGCTTATATTTCAATGAAATGCCTTGGAACATTTTTCTATACCTAGCTGCTATAAGTCACGGCTTTTCTTCAAATAGTAAGATGGGTTTTTCTGCATCACCCAATCAGATTAGCAGGTTTTCAGGACAGAGTCTCACCTGACAAATGCCACCTGTAAATATCAACTCCTCAAATATGATGACCTTTTATTTCTTTAACTAAGCATAAAGTTACTGGTGATAATCTAACTGGATTTGGTTATGCTTCATTTGTCTTTCAAAGTGGAGCTGAAAAAATTCCCGATCGAAGAGTTGTGTGCCTGTGATACAGACATATTATTTATTTCAGTCTTCAGTCAAGGCTTTGCATTGATATTACAGCACTCTCCCCATACCCAGGCAGAACGATATACAACCAACAAGTAGAAAGGATTCAAATGGACCGGTCCTGCCTTTAAAGTTTATTTATTGATGTCACAAGTAGGCTTATATTAACATTGCAATGAAGTTACTGTGAAAATCCCCTTGTTGCCAAAGTCTGGGCGCCTGTTTGGTATACACTGAGGGAAAATTTCAGCATGGCCAATGTATCTAATTAGCACGTCTTTCAGACTGTAGGAGGACACCAGAGCACCTGGAGGAAACCCACACAGAGATGGGGAGAACGTGCAGACACCACACAGACAGTGACTCAAGCCAGGAATTGAATCCAGGTCCCTGGCACTGAGAAGCAGCAGTACTAACCACTGTGCCCTTGTATTCATTCCAACATTTAGAGAATGCAGATCCTGGATTCACTGCCTGTTCTGTACAGAATAAGCTATTGCTTCAATATGGAGAGACTTAATGAGCTGGATGGCGGACGAATGGGAAGCAAAAGGTACAGCCTGGCTTCTGCCTGGTAAAAAAAACTTTCATTTCAACTGCTACAGAAACGTTTGCCTAAATTTTAATCCTGATCCCCAATGTGTGGATATGAAAGAGAAGAATTGAGCAACTTGACCCCATTCCTGCTAATTCAACAAGGTCGAATCAGGGTTCTTCAAAAAAAAAGCAGGAAACTAATAAACATTTCAGTCCTGATCAATTTAATTTTAATTTTAACAGTGAGTAAAGGTAAGGCCTGTGATGTCTGCTGTTAGCCAGTGGATCGGAGGCAGGAGATGCTGACTGGCCTCGGTCCTCATTAACATTCAGCTCCTGTAGCACTGACTGCGGGCTGGGGATTTCCCCCAGACCTCACCAGGAAGCCTTCAGACATTCACAGTCGGGATCGATAACCCGATGTTCTCTCCGTGCCCTCCGACTGGTGTTCACTTCAGCAACAACCTCATCATTCCTTCCTGCCTGCACAAGCCTGCCCATTCCACTGGTGGTTCACAGCTTCCATACATCCTGGCTGTAGCCTTCTGTTACATGCTTGGCCTCTGCCTGCTGACCAGGAGGCTATCAATATGGCCATCAGGCAACAGATTGTACTACTATTACTGAACTAAAACCCTGCCATTAAGGAATGGCAGTGCCCCTACCTCCCCAGGCTGGTTTGGTTTTCCCTGTGCCACCCTGCACCCTCCATTCCAATGTCAGAGCTACTAATCCATTAAATCTATCTTCTGTTTGACTCAAGTATTTTCCAGCATTTTCCTGTTTTTATTTCAGGTTTCCAGCATCTGTGGTATTCTGCATAGATTTTTAAAAAGTCTGCACACTGAACAAAAGTAGCTGGCCAGTTGCTAAATTACATGAATGTAGATTCTTACTGGAGCTGAGGGAATTGCAGAATGGGATGGGGCATGGGGAGGAGCAGGCAACAGTAACCTATTCTCTGTTTCACTGGTAACAAGGGCATCCCTGCAGAGCTGCCAACATTAGGGGATGTTAGAAATGTCACACAGAATCAGAAAAAGAAGTGATTAATTGCGTATCATTTAGTTACATGGAACTGTGCTAATTTTTAAAAGGAGAAATGAGTTGCATTTTTTCCCCAACCAGATATCCTGGTAACAGCAATTAACAACACTGATTTTGAAATATGTCAGTCTCCAGTGCTTCAGCTTCCCAGGTTTATATTGTCCCTGTTTATCTGATATCGAGCACTGGATAAGAGGAAATTTCTGCCAATTAAATACTGAGATGATCAAAGCCATTGGCTGTGAGCCATGTTACAAGCACCTTTCTCTAGCCCCCAATTCTGTCCCTTCTCCCTGTCATAGTTGACCCTCAAGATGAACTCAACCAGATATTCACAGCACTACAACGAATCCTTATTTTCATTTCCACATCATGTGGACTCTGCCCCCATTTCAGCCCATCTGCAACTGAAAACCTGAAGTCTCTATCTGACTATTCCAATACACATCTCCTGCATATTGCCCTCTGTAAACTCAAAGCTGGTTCCACAGATAATGAAAGGGATTTAGACAGGTACTTCAGGATGAGGAATTTACAGAGTTATGGACAAAAAAGTGAGGACATGGGGATAAGTCCAACTGCTATTTCAAAGAACCAGCACACCTATGATGGGCCCAATGGCTCCTTTCTGAACTGAAGCTTCCACAAAAAGATAAATATTGCATTGTTGGCTCAATTTACTCTCAGCCACTGTCTGTGCTATTCTGTAGCATGAATGAGGTGCATTGACCTACAGGCTTGGTTTCATATCCTGCTCAATGATTTACATAACAAGAGCTACAAAAAATGTTAATATCCTATTCATAAAGAAACATTGCTCCAAATGATGAAGGCTACATTCAGGATAATCCCAGTGAAAGTCAATCTGCTTCTGCTGGGCAATTTTAATTGGAAATTGATCTTTTTTGTGGTAACTTTTACCAATAACCATGTTAAGTAACAGCAATTTAATCAGTCTGCAAGTTTGTTTAAACAAGCTCCAGTGAAAGAATACAAGTTTGCTTCAACAGGAAACTGATTTAAGTTAAAATGAGTAACATTTGCACCGTACAAGTGCAACTCCAACAAGAGAGAACGTCACTATCTCTCCATGACATTCAATGGCATTATCATGACTGAATCTCTTACCATCGACATCCTGCAGGTTACCATTGACTAGAAACTGAACTAGCCAGATCAATACTGTAGCAAGGGGTCAGGGGAGTAACTCCCTTCATTTCCCAAAGTTTGTCCACCATCTACAAAGCACAAGTCAGGAGTGTGATGGAATACTCTCCACTTGCCTGGATGAGTGCTCTCCCAGCACTCGGGAGGCTCAACATCATCCAGGGCAAAGCAGCCTGCTCGATCAGTACTCCGTCTGCCACATTCCAACATTCAGTCTCGCTACCATCGACACACAATGGCAACAGTGTGCACCATCTGCAAGATGCACTGCAGTAACTCACCAAGGCATCTTCTACAGCACATTCCAAACCCATGACATTTATGACCTAGAAGGACAAGGATGGGTGACACAAGGGAACACCACCACTTGCAAGTTCACCCCCAAGCCATACACAATCCTGACCTGGAATTGTACTTTCACCGTCATTGGGTCAAATTCCTGGAACTTTCTCCAGGACAGTGTTGTGGGTTTATCTGCAAGGACTGCGATATTCCAAGAAGGCAGCTCACCACCACCTTCTCAAAGGTAACTAATGGACAGTAATCTGTGGTCTTGCCAGCAGTGCTCACATCTCATGAACAAATATATACACCATATGCACTGAAACTGGTAGACACCTAAGATATTTATTTTTTATATAAAAAGCACTCCTGGAACATTGATCACCCTTTTCTCTTTACTGCTGCTGACAGATATATATCCCCAGCACTTTTGTTCTTCATTCTGTTGGAAAGAACTAATACATTCGGGCTGTGCGTGTGACTAAATAGGGTTGAAAAGGTAACTCGTGCATTTACACAATGTGCTGGTTTTGTATTGCTTTGGAAATCATACAGCATTAGACAATGGAACAATATGTCAAAGTTGCATTTGGAATTATTTTCTTTACTACAAAATGGATGTATAATAGACAAAAATAACAGCATTAAGACAATTCACATACATCCTAGAATAAGATGCTGTAAAAACCCAGCCACTTGAAAGAAAGGCTTAATGCAGATAGGGGGTGCACTTCCACAATAAAACATACCCAGAGAAACATGGCTGATGGTCCACTCATGTAGGCAAGTGATTTCCTGCTCCTTTTGCGCAGCCCTGGTCAATTTCTCAATCAATATCAGTAGGTTGAGTTCTTTCTATTTGTTGCCACAGTGGTAACTCGAGCAGAAAAGCCTTTGAAATCCCTCCTGGTGCACTCCTACGAGGAACTCTGTGTTGCTTCCAGGCAGACCGCTTGATGAAAATGTTCTATCTAGCAAAGGTTGCCTAGCAATTGTTGCCTACTTCCAAAAAGGTCACAGCCAGTGAAACAACACCTGGCAAGACATCTGCTTTTCTACCCAACCATGGTCAAAAAATACTCTTTCAAAAAGTGCCTTCAACAGTTTTCTTCAATTGCCAACTGGTTTCATTGAATCCATTTCACAAAGCTAGTTTTCAAGTTGCAATACCCGAGAAATGTTCCTTTACAGTCTTTTTGTCTCCACCCTCAGGCTCTCCTTCTCCCCCTAATGAGCTTTAGTCGCAAAAGATAAATAGTTTTAATCTATCAACCACACCTGTGCGCTTTTGGGTGGCAATTCTGTCCCAGTTATGACTAATTCCTAGTTTGCACAGGTATGCTAACAGCACATCAAAATTAAAATATAAAGCCTCAAAATTGTTAATCCTGCAATTTTTAAGGTGCATTACTCAGAGCACAAGTCACCAGGCAATCCACGTTTCCAGAAATGACTCCTCTAGCCATTTGCTTTGAGTAGCCTAGCGGTAGATAGAATAGATTCAGTTGTGATTATTAATAATCTGATAAAGCCCTCCCATGGTGCCAGTGTTGTAGTAAAGTGTGACATTTCCCACAGGCAATTACAGTTACAGCTCACGTGAAGCATAAACACTAGCAGAAATCAGCTGGGCCGAATGGCCTGCTTGTGCTCTGGTGCATTCTCTGTAATTCTATGCCTTCTGAAGTGACCTAACTAAGGCTTTCAGGCGTATCACACTGCCACCAGTGATTTAACAAAAAAAGCAGCCCACCCCAAGCTTCCCAGGGCAACTAGGGATGGGCAATGAATAACGATCTTGCCAGCAACACCCACATCCGGAGAACAAGGGGAAAAAAACAACCGGATTGGTTTCTGTCCCTTTGAGGACAGCATTTAAATAAGAATGCTTGCCTTTGTCCATAAAGCCAGTATGTTTGCAGCTCAAATTACATATTTCTAAAATCACCAAGTTACTTGTTGGCAACTGGACTTCACAGGTGCAGTCACTTCATTGAACTGCCTGATGTGATGGTGTCAGATTACTGCCACTATAAATCATTCTAGATAAAAATCAAGGCAATATATTAATTTCCATAGACTCTAGTCAAGTGGCCTTGCAGAGTGCAAACTTGTTTCTATAATTATATATGGCAAAAAGCGGGAGCTGGAGAACTGAGCATTCCTCCCTGCGTTTGTCATGAAGACTGATTGGAAACCATGCAGCTTAGTTTCCTGAACATCTCTGATTATCTGGAAGAAAATGTCTCAGATTTATCCTTATTGACTGAAATTCTCTCACACACTGAGGCATGGTTTCCAACCCTACTGCAGAACTGAAGTAGCAATCAAAGCCACAAACAACATCCCGTGTGACTGTGACAAAGATAAGCTTGCCCTCCTCTTCCTTCTTGACCTATCTGCAGCCTTTGAGGCAACTGACCACACCATCCTCCTCCAACGCCTCTCCACCATCATCCAGCTGGGTGCAATGCTCTCACATCGTTCCATTCTTATTTAAGCCAGGGAATCATTCGTAATGACTACTCTTGCTCTCCTGCATCAACACCTTTGGTGTCGCCCCCCCCCCCCCCTCCCCCCGCCCCCCACCCCACCCCACACACACAGGGCTCTATCTTTGGCCCCCTTCCTATTTCTCAACTACATGCTGTGACATCATCCAAAGGCATGGCATTAATTTTCACATGTACATCATCGACACAAAGATTAAACTCACCGTCGCCTCCCTCTTGACTCTTCCTCTTTTATGAAACGATCAGACTGCCCATGTGACATCCAGTACTGGGTGCGCAGAAATTTCCTCCAATTAACCATTGGGAAGACTGAAGTTATTGTTTCCAATCACTGCTTTAAACTCTGTCCCCTAACTACTGACTTTATCCCACGCCCTGGCAACAGTCTGAGATTCAATCTGTCTGCAATCTCAGGCCCAGATTTTACTGGCAGGTCCATCCCAGAACGTCATTCTCCATAAGCCTTGGGCGTGGTCTTATGAGCCTCAGGCGGGTGTGCCGGAAAAATTCCAGCTTTGGTGTTTCATCTTGAAAATGACTTGACCTCATATTATGGTCTGATCTCACATTTGTGCCATTTCTCAGACTGCTTCCGTTACATGGCTCAATTTTGCCCGTCTCAACTGCCTCATTTGTGCATTTGTTACCCCGTGTGCCGACTATTCCACTGCACTCCCAGCAGGACTCCCACAAGCTGCCCTCTGTATACTTGAGGTCATCGATAGCTCTTCTGCCAGTGTCTCAGCTTACTGCAAGTTGGATTGCCCTATCAGCCTACATTGGCTCCCAGTCAAGGGACTCAATCTTTAAATTCTCATCCTTGTTTTCAAATCCTTCCATGTTCTTCTCCCTCCCCATCTCTCATGTCATCAAACTCCACAATCCTCAGGGATATCTGTGCTTCTCTAATTCTGGCCTCTCATGCTTCCTGAACCATAATTACCCCATCATTGACGTCTTCAGTTATTTTGGCCCCAAGTTTTGGAACTTCCCCCTTAAACCTCTCCACGTCTCTACCTCACTTTCTTCCTTTAAGACACTTCTTAGAACCTACCTTTTTAAACCATGTTCTGGTTATGTGAGCTAATAGTTCCTTACTTGGCTTGGTGTAATTCAGGATGTGTCATAATGTTGTTGGTACAACGCAACCTCCCTCTCGTTATCAAATGAAATCTTGAGGTTGGTGTGACGTGAAGCTAAATCTTCCAGTTACAAAATCTACATGTAGTTTTTTTAAAAAATTATTCTCCTTTTTTACAGCTTTTTACAATGATAAAACATGAATTTTATTGTGAGCAAATTGGTGCCCGAATACTTAACTGAAAAAAGGCACTAAGATACAGTCAAGATGAAGGAATAAAGGATTTTCACAGGAGTGGCACAGCGGTTAACACTGATGCCTCACTGCGCCAGGGACCTGGGTTCGATTCTCACTTGGGTCACTGCCTGTGCGGAGGCTGCACATTCTCCTCGTCTGTGTGGGTTTCTTCTGGATGCTCCGGTTTCCTCCCACAGTCCAAAGATGTGTTGGTTAGGTGCATTGGCCATACTAAATTCTCCCTCAGTGTAGCTGAACAGGCACTTCAGTGTGGCAACGAAGGGATTTTCACAGTAACTTCATTGCAGCGTTAATGTAAGAGACATTAATGAACTAAAAATTACTGGTGACAACCATACACATTTCATTATGCTTACCACTGACAAACCTCCTCTGCAATACAGATGTACTGGTTAAAGCAGTGTGAGGGCAAAGCTTAGAATATACAAAGCCAATTTCAAAGCCTCATCTAAAAGCAGCCCTGACCTATAAATCCTCATTACAGCACAGCCTCCAACCATGCTGCTTTGTACAGCTTTAACACTGAGCCATGAAAGTTGTACAAGCTTTGACATCTAAATATACATCCTGAAAACTCTGGCAATATCTCTACTTAGATTCGTAATCTAACAAAATTAAGCTTATTATTCAGTAGGGTTAGAGCCGTCCAAACGTCTGCCCTATCACTCAGTAATGGTGACTGTAATTTGCAGTTGTATTCAGAGCAGACTATTTAGGACATTTTAAGCAAATGTTACCTGGGTGTGGATCAGATGGCTGAATGCACTGCAGTCTGTCTCAACTTGTCTGAGCAGAACAATGCAAATGTTGGAGAAAACAGATAAATTTTGTGTGAGGAAGAGTAATACAAAGGCAAAGGGGCAGCAGTTTAATGAGTATGCTCCCTCACACTGGAAACACTTCAAAACAGAAACCCGTATGGTCTTGGAGAGTTGCCCTCTTTTGTTAACTTCGACCCAAAAATGACAGATGTCCAGAGGAAATCATAAAAAAAAGCACTTAAAATATTTAGTGAAAAGAAATGCATGTCCAGAAATACAAATACCATTGTGTATCCGTGCACAAATCGGCTGTTGTGTTTCCTACATTACAATAATGAATGACTACACTTCACAAGTTAGTCAATGGTTGGGAAGTGCTTTGGGGGAACCTGAAGTTTTTTCTTTCTGAACGTCTGTCCCTGTAGGGTTGTTTATGACCTGTGCGCTGAGCTTTCACAACGCATCAGAAACACAAGAAAGTGGCTGCAATTTAAAAGTGCATCACTGCACTCTCCAATGGAACTTTGGTGACAGAGCCATGACTGATGGTACACTGCACCAACATTCATTAGAATGTTTGCCAGATTATCAGTGCATTTAATAAAATGTAAAAATAAATTTACTTCACGCAACATTGTTGGCAATAAATATTGGATAGGATGATGCATTTCAACCATCCCCCGTTCACAGTAACTGCAGACCTAGACAAAATCCATTCCATGCAAATGTGACAAACTATACAATGCAATAATGACTGCCAGTTGCAAAACTTCAGCATGCCCATATTTTGTGTACATGGTCGGATTGAATCATTAAGCCCTAAAAAAAATGTCTTATTTTAAGGTGAGGGTGCATTGTATGTTCATCCCTTCAAGGAGACACTAAAATAATTCTCGCACATTCTTGTAGCACTTCAAAATAGCTAACACAACAAACCCATGGAGAGCTGCAGGCTATTCATTTGTCTCAAAACTATGACCAAAACATCAAGGTAAAACGAGACCCGTTTTAATTTTTTTAAGCATTTATTTTTAAATGGTCAAATTGTAATCGGCATAATTAGAATAATGACAAGTCTACAAGGTTCACCAATTGCTCCTCCATATTTATAACAGAACTTGTATGTATTTATATGGAGACTTGAAAACAGTTTGAAGACATTGTAATTAAATACATATTTATGTATTTTCTTTAGTCTTGCATCCACTGGGGTTTAGCAGAGGGATCTTGACAGGGTGGTTCTGGAAAAATGTTTCTTCTTGTGGGAGAATCTAGAACTAAGGGTCAGTGTTTCTAAATAAAGGGGTTGCCCATTTAAGACAGATGAGAAGAAAGTTTTTCTCATGAGTAGTGAGTCTTTGGAAATCTCTTCCTCAAAAGGCAATGGAAGCAGAGTCTTTGGATGTTCAAGGCAAAAGTAGATAGATTCTGATAAATAGGAGGACGGGAGGTCACAGTCAGATCAACCATGATCTTATTCAATGGTGAAGCAGGCTCCAAGGGCTGAGTGGCCTATTCCTGCTGCTAGTATATATCTAATGTCCCAACAAATCTGTCAAAAGGCAGATGGATTTGCTAAATTCCCACACCAAAAGATTATAAGAAGATCTCTTGCTCATCCCTTAATAATTCACATCACCAAGTCCTAAAGTAATATCCTTTGATACCAGTTGTTCACTGAGTCACTATGAGGTCAGTTACACAGATCGTTCATGTCAGCACCTGCAGGTTTAGAAAATGGCAACACACAAGCAGTGCTGCAGAAGTAGCTTGAAATGTAGCCCAAGTTAACATCAATTAAAAATAAAAACTGAAAATGGCAATAGCCTAAGGGATGTGAGGCATTCGACACTGGATCACTTCAAGCAAGAAAATGCCAACTTTTCTGTTCCAGAGAAAAGGAAAAAAAATACACTCCGTACACTCTGGTTAGAGCTTTAAAAATATAATGTCAAAGTCACACATCCTGAGGATAGAAAAAAAGAAAAAGGGTGGCATAGATGATGAAATTAGACAGGCAACTGTTTTAATAATAAATTCCTTCAAGCAATCCAAACATTGCATCAATAGGTTCCAAACAATCTATCAGAAACAGTTTGATACATCCAATCATCAATAAATCACTGGGGTAAATTCGCATTTTGGCTTCAGTCTTGGATCAACAACTACTGGTGAGAACAAATGGGCCTTTTAGAGGTCATCATGTGATCAACTTAGATTCTCCAGGGACTCCTGCTATCAAGAATCAAAAACCAAAATTTTTGTAGCAGTTGGGGGACTAGAGAACAGTATAACATAGTAGAAATCAGCATGAAGTGAACTACTTTGGGCTATATTTTGCACATATGTCTATCATTATGTGTTACCAATAAGCCCTACTGTTCAACCCTGAATCTCTCCGAGGTCTACTGCAAACCCTAACATTATGCCCCATTTAAAAGAAGTAAAATTTAGTGGCATGAGACACAAATTAAAAGTATTAAATGTCATGGAGTATTGACAGAGAATCAGGTATGACAACATCTGAAATCTTTAAAAACTACAATGTATAAATGCACAGGAGCTAGGGAAGTACATACAAACAAATGAAATGTGAGACAAGTAAGCAGTCTCCAAAATGGAGATAGAGAACAAGAATGAAGTTATGGAGCACTACACGTGTCTAATGGGAAAATGGAAGCGGCAAAATCTTAGATAAAAATATCTTTAAAATTGTTCGAGATATTATAATCAAGATATAGCAAGAAATTAACATAATACATTAATATAATAAAATGTGCTTTTATAACATGACTGCAAGTGTGGACAGGAGTTAGATACTTTAAAATTATTGGAATAATCAAAGATAATGGATATAATTAAATTAGTGAATAATTATACTCCTGAAGTGTTCACCAGGAAGGAAAATATCAATTCAATAAGTTTCGCAGATCTTTGGAAACCAGTGAGGAGGAGTCACTGATTAAGTTAAATAGGGCTAAAGTCCAGCATATTGTCTCTGGGCCAGGTTAACCTACACCTTTAGACAGCTGAAGACTGGAAGGAAGTCTGCCCAAGCACCTACAACACTAAAATTAAATTCATTGTGTACTGGATGGATTCCATAGAATTTAAGGCTAGCAAATGTAGTACTTGCACCATAAAAAAGGAGACCAATGCTGACACACATACCTAGAGATCCATTAGCCTTATGTCACTTCAGAATAATAAAAATTGCCTTAAATAAACGTACTAAGGGGCAGGTTGGAATAGTACTGAACGATAATGGGTATGGATTTAGGAACATAAGATTCTACCCGTCTCCTCCATTTAAGGAATTATGAAAACAATAATTAGTGGAGTCTCTACACTGCTATTCATTTAAACTTCAAAGTTAAAGTCTAAATTAGATTTAAATTATGTTATAAATTAAATGATAAAGTTCTAACAGGATTAGACAGGGTAGATTCAGAAAGATTGTTCTGGATGGTGGGGATCATGGTTTGAGGCTAAGCAGTAAACCTTTTAGGACCGGTCAGGAGAAATTTCTTCACTCAGGACGGTGGTGAATGTAAGGAATTCAGTACCACAGAAAGTTGTTAAGGCCAAAATGTTGTGTGATTTCAAGGAGGAATTAGATATAGCTCTTGGGCTAACAGGATCAAGGTATTGGTTTAATGATCAGCCATGATCATAATGAATGGCACAGCAGGCTCAAATGGTCTACTCCTGCTTCTATTTTCTATGCATGTTTCTTTTTTACACCAATCGCATATGTGACACTTATCAATTAACCTAAAACCCATGGGTGTCCGGGAAAGAATGTAGGACAGGATAAGAATTTGGATAAAAGATATAGGAGACAACTTACAAATGGTTTTTCAGAGCAGGGGTCAGTTTTGAATAGACTACCTCAGGATTTAGATTCTCAATTCCTATTGTTTCTCATCTCCAATAACTAACCAAGTACAAAGTTTGATAAATATGCAATCAGTAAGGAAGTAGTAAGTGCTGTAGGAACAGAAGGTTATAATTAAACTTCTGCAAAATAATCTAGATCTGTTGTTCAATAGGGCAGATGAATAGGAAATGAAAGGGGAAAGGGCCTGGGTACAATATTCTGTCAGTGAGTCAGTACAGACTCAATTGGCTGAATGACCCCTTCTGCACTGAAGGGATTCTAAGTTTCTAATGCAATTAATGCTGACACGTGCTAAGTTTTATTTGTTGAAACAAGAATGGCCAGAGGAACAGGCACAACGAAAGATGAAATTAATGCAGGACAGTTATGAAAGCAGCCTGGTAGTTATGTAACTCTGATATCAAGTCAACATACAATTGCAAAGGATAGCCGAACATTGAACATATCCAACCAGTTCAATGATATGCAAGTCCAGAGTTACACTGAGACTTTACAATGCAGCTTTCAGTTAGAATACTGCACACAGTTTGACCCAAGGCTGGAATCGAACCTGGGTCCTTGATGCTGTGAGGCAGCAGTGCTAACCACAACCCTGCACAATTTTTGTTTACAAGATTGGTATATCATTACCCACGAATAGTACAGTTACAATTGCTAAAGTCCTTGCCCAACCTGAACCTGACTTATCAGGAAGATCCCAAGTTCAAACACCAGCTTGCACTGTGTTAGTTTATCTCAGCTGGAGGGGTGGTAACGTCAGTACAACTGACACAGTATCTGTGTGGAAGTGAGGGTGCTTTGAAACTGCCATCAGGGTTCCTGGTTCTGAAAGCTAGCCAGTTACTCCTGTTATATAGATATAGAGTTGGGATGAACATCATGCCTCCTGTAGTCAAACAGCTTGCTGACTTTGACCCTCAACATGTACAGTAAAAAAGCAAAGGCCTCAGACATCAATGGAAAAGAATGGACAACATTAATGCCAGAAGTAATTCAGGGATCTACTCCACTCAGAAACAGAAGTGTATTATAATGGAATGCAACTAATGGCATTGTTTTGCAGAAATCCAATGGACTTTAGAAGCTAATATTTCTGCATCTAATTCATAATTCTTTGGTTTATTAGTTGACAAATACTTTCTCTACCACTGAATCTTCATAGTTAAATATACAGTTGAAGGAAGGGATGGTAAATACCCAACTTCAGTATCAGGTTCGACCAGAATTCCACATTCCATGCTGCCTTGATGCATACAGTGCAACCTTTGTAGAACTATTCATGCAGACAGGCTGGCAGGAACTAATTCTGCACTTCAGCCAAATGTGACTGGCTTAATACCTCGACTTTCTGCAATCAGTGGCAGCACGTGGATTACTACCTGCATGTTTAGCAAATATCAGTGTACATCTGAACATGGTGAGAAGATTTTTAAATTGATTGTATTCCCTCCTCAGATAACCACTCACCATGTATTGGGATCATGCAAAGCCCAATCTGCCCATCAGCCAGTGTGATGCACACATGTGCACGAACATAGCAGAGAGCAAATCAGCAATGAGAACCCTGGCTGATCTCTCCCTCCCAAATGGCTTCAACAATTTTGATAACAATCCCATCTGATAGAACTTAATCTCACAGAGCAAGAATCAAAACTGAAATCATTTGAACTAATGTCTCAGCAATTTAGTGGTTTTGTTTTTTAGTGGCTTTGACGTTTTGCTTTTAACCTTCTTGGCCTGTATTTCAACAATGTTTACAATTCAGAAGTTTTTCATTAGCAGTGAAGTGCTTTGGGATGTCACAATTATCATGAAAAGATGGGTATATTGCAGCTTGTTTATTGCTTTTTTCCTTCCTATCAGTTTAAAAAGTTCGTCAAAGCTGAAAAAAATGAGCATAAAAGCTACCAGATTTTTGATAGCAGATTATAATCATTCAAGTATTTTACCAGCATTCTTTTAGGAAGGAGTTATTTTTACCCAGTCTGTCCCATGTGTAACTCCAGTCCCACACCAGTGTGGTTGAATCTTAATTGTCACCTAAGCCCAACAACTTTTATTTATAAAACATCTTAGTGATGGAATGTTCCAAAGTGCTTGGTCAAAGTGGCAAGTTTTAAGGAGTGTCTTAAAGGAAGAAAGTGAAATCGAGAGGTTTAGGAAGAGAATTCCAGCACCAAGGACCTTGGCAACTGAGGGCTCATCCAGCGCTGGTGAACTGATTAAAATTGGAGATGCTCAAAAATCCAAAATTAGATGAACATAGATGTCAGAGGGTTGTGTGACTGTAAGAGATTGTAGGGAGGAGTGAGGCCATGGTAGGATTTGAAAACAAGGATAAGAATTAAGACGTTATAACTCGGAGCTAATGTAGGACAGACAGCACAGGAAGTTACGAAGATGGAAGTACGCAGTCTTAGTGATGGTGCAAAAATAGAAACATAGAAACTAAAAGCAGGAGAAGGCCATTCAAGCCTGCTCCACCATTCACTTTTATCACAGCTGATCAAATTCAATATCCTGATCTCCCCCTTCCCCATGTACCTTGATCCCTTTAGCCTTTACAACTTTATCTGATTGCTTCTCAAAATCAGACAACGTTTTGGCCTCAACTTCATTCTGTGGCAGTGAATTCCACTCATTCGCCACTCTGAGTGAAGAAATCTCTCCTAAAACGTTTACCGCTTTTTCTCAAACTATGACCCCTGGTTCTGGTCTCCCCCCATCATCAGGAAAATTCTTTCTGAATCTACCCTGTTAGAATTTTTTAAGTTTCTCTGAGATCCCCTCTCACTCTTTTAAACTCCAGTGAATAGACTTCTCGCCGACTTAGTCTCTCCGCATATGACAGACCTGCCACCCCAGGAATCGGTCTGATAAACCTTCACTGTGCTCCCTCGAGAGCAAGGGCATCCTTCACCAGAACAGGACACCAAAACTGCACACAATACTCCAGGTGTGGCCTCACCAATGCCCTATATAATTGGAACAAAACATCCCTATGCCTATACTCAAATCCTCTTGCTATGAAGGCCAACGTACCATTTGCCTTCATTATTGCCTGCTGTGCCTGCACAGCGACTGATGCACGAGGACACCAAAGGTCTTGCTGAGTATCCACCTCTCTCAATTTACACTCATTCAAGTGATAATCTGTCTTCCTATTACTGCTACCAAATTGGATAACCTCACATTTATCCACATTATACAGTATCTACCATGCACATGCTCACACATTCAGCCTGTCCAAATCACGTTGAAACATCTCTGCATCCTCCTCATAGCTCAACTTCCCCATCCAACTTTGTGTCATCTGCAAATTTGGAAACACATTCAGTTCCCTCTTCCAAATCATTCATATATAATGTGAACAGTTAGGGTCCTAGCACAGATCAATGTGGAACCCCACTAGTCACTGACTGCCAATCAGAAAGAGACTCATTAATGCCAACTCTTTGTTTCCTATCTGCTAACCAGCTTTCTATTCATCTCAAGGCATTACCTGCCATCCCATGTGCTTTAACTTTACATTGTAATCTGTAACGTGAGGTCAAAAACTCATCCGGGGAGGGAGGGGGGTGTCAAACATGAAACCAAAGTTGTAAACAGCCTGGTTTAGTCTGAGACTATCACTGGGGAAAGGAATGGAATCTGTAGCTAGGGAAGAGTATGGAGCAGGGATCAAAAACAATGATTTCGGTCTTCCTTACAGGTAATTCAAGGAAAATTCTGTTAATCCAATATTGAATGTCAGATAAGCACCTGATTAGCAACAGTGGAGTAATCATGTAGTGGTGAGGTAGGGCTGGATGTCATCAGCATACAAGCAAAACTAACACTGCTTTCAGGTGACTGAGGGATAACATGTAAATGAGAAGTAGGAGGCGGCCCAGGATAGATCCTTTGGGAGGGGGAGGCAGGCACTGGAATACAGGAGCAGAAAGAGAAGCCTTGCAAATTATACTCTGTGGCTATGATTCGAGAAATAAGAATGGAACCTAGTGACAGCAGGTCCAGGTGCAGAACTTTGAAAAGGCTTTAGAAAGGATGACATGGTCTATTATGTCAAAAGCGGCAGACAGATCAAGGGGGAATAGTTTACCTTTGCCACAGGAGCAACTAGAAGCGAGTAACAAATGCTGTCCTCGTCAGTAATGCCCAAGTATGAATTCTGTGGAAAAGGCTGAAGGGTTTTAATGGCCTACAACTGTGCATGAAATAAAAAATAGAAAATAGTTAGTAGGAAAGGTTTTTCTACCTTCATTTAGTTCCAAGAGTCATATCTGACTCAAAATGTTAACTCTGTTTCACCCTCCACCTGCGCTGCCAGACCTGCTGAGTTTTTCTTGCTCTTTTCGTTATTTCAAATACAACTTTACCAAAAAAAAGGCTTGGGTTGGGGTGAATAACAGAAACATTACCAATTGTTTTAGCATCCAACAGAACAAAATTTTAAAAGATAGGTGGTTTCTATTAGATAATTAATATAGTTAATCTTTAAAGAGAGTAAAGAAGGACTACACTGAGTCTATGGAGATTAAATAATAAAAATATTGAGCTTTTACTGGATAAGGCTAGATCAAAAACAACCGCCGTAACCATCAAATAACTTAGCACTATTTGTTATCACCAATATAATGCCAATGCAGGAAGCTTCACATCAATTTGGAAATGGAGAGAGGGGGTTTGAAACTGCCCATAATTCAGCATTCTATCTCCCCTTCATCAATCCCACACTGGATCCTGTTAATACTCCCAACTCAAAAATGATCCCTGGTTCAAATTAAATGATTACTGATTTTAAAAAAAATTAAAACAAAATATTTTTGAAAAGGGAAGTCCAAATTATTTTTTCTCTCGGCAATATTTTTGCTCTTAACCATGTTTTAACCATGAATTACAGACCTTCCTGCAGCCAGAACAAAGCAGCCTGCTTGATTGGCATCCCTTTCACAGACATTTGTTCACTCCAACAAATAGTGGCAGCCGTGTATACCATCTACAAGATGCACTGCAGGAACTCATCAAGAATCCTTAGGCAGCACCTTCCAAATCCATAGCTACTACCGTCTAGAAGGACAAGAGCAGCAGATACATGGATATCACCTGGGAAGATCCCCTCCAAATCATTCATCACGCAGACTTGTAAATATCGCCATTCCTTCATTGTCACTGGGTCAAAATTCTGGAAATCCTTCCCTAATAACACATGGACTGCAGCAGTTCAAGAAGGCAGCTCACTACCACTTTCTCAAGGGCAATCAGGGATGGGCAATGAATGTAGGCCTATCAAGCAATGCCCACACCTTTTAAAAAGTACATCTAAACAAGCATATTTCCACATTTCCCAGCAGCCCTAACATGCACATTTATGGGCTGCACCATTAGAAGAGGTTACCAGAACCCATTTATAAAATTAAACTTTGCAAGGCAACATCCACAGGGCTTGGCGATCTCTAATCAACGCTTGTACACTTCACACATTTGTCCAAGAGTCAACTCAGCTTCCTTGTGAATCAAATTTTCTGTCTTTTAATCTATACGATATCTAATTTTATATGATCAATAGCAGTAATATTGTAGAGCCAGCCTGACTTCCTAAGGCCTCTATGAAGTTTATGTAAAAATAAAGTTCAAAAGGAAGTCAGCAGCTAGAATGTTACCTCCATCCAGCACACGATCAAAAAAAAGAGATATGGCAGACATTTTATGATTTCAGGAAGGCATGGTACACAATAGTCCCATATGCCTGGCGCACACACGCACACACACACACACACACACACTCACTTTGTTCAGATGCACCAGTGTCTGTTATTATTTTCGAGCTAATTTTTTTGGTCATTATTAATGCTCAACGGTTCAGCATCTGGAAAATAGAAAACTTTTCCAAACTAATTACCCTGTGTCTACATCAAACACTCTCTGGCTAAGTGCAGCAAGGTTTAGAGTGAAGGCACAGTTCTTTCTACCCTCTCCAAGCAATATTCTTTAGATGATCAGCAGTTTGACATATGTCAGCGTGATTCAGTTAATAACACACACTTCAACACTCAGATTGCTTTGGGTTCAAGACTCACTTGAGGGTTTGAGTGTGTTAATCTTGGTTGAAGTTTCAGAGTGATATGATGCCTCTATCATAGTCTTTTCATAAACCATTAAACCAAGGCCCTTGCTGCATCTTCTGGTGGATGCAAAAGATCCTTTGGCACTACTTGGGAAGACAGGGCAATTCTCTGGCAGCCTGGCCAATGTCTTTGGAATGAAGCATTAAAGCAAGGCCCCACCTCCCCTGTCAGGTGGAAAATAAAGATCCTATGGTGCTCCTTTTATTGTGTCAGCCACGTCACAGTTGGTAGCAATCGGGCCTGAATCAGAAGGTAAAGAATTCTAATACCACTCCAGCATTGGGCACAAAAATAATGACCAACTGATCAGTGCAGTACTGAAGGAGTGCTGCACTATCAGATGTTTTAGTTGAGATGTTGTACTGAGGCCCTGTCTGCTTTTGCATGTGGACCTAAAATGTCCCATGAAACTACTTTGAAGAAAAGCAATGGCTTTCTCTCCCCAGTGTCCAGGCCAATATTTATCCTTCAATCAACATCATAAGACTAGACTCTCTGGTCATTGCAACAACGATGTTTGCAGCTTCCACATTTCCTACTCTTAAACAGTGATTTCACTTCAAAAGTTCATTAGCTGCAGGTGCTTTCAAATATCCATCATACTTAATGCACGTCTTTCTTTGAAATTTATCCCTCTATCAAAATCACTACACATAGATTAATGACTCATTATTCTGTTTGTTTGTGGAGCTTTATTTCCCACAAACTGGCTGCTACATCCATTTAAAGGATAATAAGAACATAAGAACATAATATTCAATCCCCCTCGCTATGAAGGCCAGCATCCCATTCGCCTTCCTGACCACCTGCTGCACCTGCAAGCTGGGTTTTTGCGACTCATGCACAAGGACCCCGAGGTCCCTCTGCACCGTCGCCTGCTGCAGTTTTTCACCTCGTAAGTAATAGTCCTTCCTACCATTTTTCCTACCAAAGTGGACCACCTCACACTTGCCAACATTAAATTCCATTTGCCATTAATAATAATAATTATTATTATTATTAATAATTAATAATAGCACACTTCCAAAACCATTTGTTTGGGACTTTATTGCGGGCATAAAAAGTGCTATATAAATGCAAGTTCATTTCTGCGTAAAACTAACTATCTTTCAAACAAGGATTGAACTTGCATTTTAGAAGAGGACAACTTGCCTGTGTCCTTGGAAACAAGTCCCTAGACTAATTAAATTATTCAAATGGGAACGCCAGTCCTGAACATTGTCGATCTTAAGGTACACATTCATAATATGCATCAAAAAACCACTCAAGTCAGAATTAGGACTTGTTTCTTGATCTGACTGTGTCTGGCATGAATGCGTTTTCATCACTTCAAGTCAATTGTGTCTGGCATGTGTGATATCAGTTTGAAAATGCATTTTCAATTAACTAAAGATGCTTTAAAACTGCAGCTTGTGTCTTACCAGAGAGAGAATACACAATCCTCTATCATTGATGTTTCTAATTCAGAATCCACCATTTATAGGGGCATGTTGGTGAATGTGGTTTGTCTGCAGTGGTGGGGGAAGGTGGTGGGGGGGGGGGGGGGGGGGGGGGGGTGATACTTGCATTGTGGTTATGGAAGAGGCCTGTAAAATATTGGAGAAAACGAGCAGCGAAAGAACAAATATTAAAGGAACTTTTCATCTTTGAAAACAGATAAAATGCCCAGGCCCAGTTGAAATGTATCCCAGTCTACGAAGGGAAACGAGAGAAAATAGCAAAGACTCCGATCATCATTTTCCAATCCTCTCTAGTTACAGACATGGTGCTAGGAACCACTAAGGATGTACTGAAGTTTAAAAAGGGAGATGTATAAAATTATAAGGGGCTAAGGCATGAGTGGTTATGAAGAATCTCTTCCCTCGGCAGTGAGGATAAGAACCAGGAGAATAGATTTAAAGTAATTGATAAAAAGATTAAAAGGCAAAGGGGAAGAGAATTTATTTTCACCCAGAGGCTGGATCTGGAACTTACTGCCTGCAAGGGTGGCAGGGGTAGAAATCCTCAACACTTTTACAACAAAATTTACATGAATCTCCACTTGAGGTGTTGTAACCGAAAAGGCTAGGGACCAAGGGCTGGAAATTGGGATTGGATTAGATAGACACAGAAGATCAAATGGCTTCCTTCCGTGCCATAAATTTAGAAGATTCTTGGATTTCTTTATCAAGGGGAAGAACACCCAACTGTTCACATTAACTCTGTTTATTCACTCAAGACACTATTCTAAAGATTTGCTTTATTTTTAAGCAACTTCTAAAATGCCTGGAAAAACAAAGGAGAGAGTTCAGGCATGTTCTAAATCTTAAACTGCTTTTCTACTGGGCCAATTACAACAAAGCCCACGGTTCCAGTCTTGCTAAGCTAACCGGACAATGAATTTTGTATTGAAAAGGGGTGTTTAAAGTGGATGGAATCGAGCAAGTTTACTTTGACAACTGATGGCATAAAACATGCATTCACGAAGCTGTTAATCACTTAATTGCAGCTTTAAATCCACCATTTAAATCCCAAGCCTGCTTATGCCACTCGATCATGAATCCCCCAGAAAAACACCTAAAACTCACTGTACCAATAGCTGTTGCCACTAACGAGTTCAGTACAGGAGGACCACCCAGCCAGAACTGAAATGCACTCACCTCAACTGGCCGTGAAGGAATTTTAAGTTTGGACAGCTTCGCCCTGGTACTTGCTTTCATCGCTGCTATATTTCCATATGGCTCCTGGCTGTAATCCTCTGTAGGAGGCTTTAGTTCTGGGGATTTACTGGGAGCTTGGTCTTGCCCATCCATCGGCCTCACATAGGCTGTCGGTTTTTGCTGTATCATATTGGGTTTGGATGGTAAAGACGGCGGGAAAGTTTGAGATGCGTGTTGGCTGGGGACAGGAACATTCAGATCAGACGACAAGTTCTCAGGATCACCGGAGTGTACGTCCTGTTCGCAAGGAGATTTTGTTGGAGGACAGTCTTTGTTGTGACTATTGCTACTTTGTTGTAATTTGGAATTGGTAAACCCGCTGGAATGTAAGGGGGATAATGGTGTTATGGGAGACAGAGGCTGTATAAGTGAGGACAATGGTAACAGTGGTTGAAAATGTTGCAAATGGGATAACTGGACTTTGGCGCGACTGTCCGCATCCACGTGCTGGTCATCCCTCCCACGATGGCTGCTGCAAGTTTGTCGGCCAGTCACGCAGTTGTCCTTATTTTGGCTTCGGTTATGAAATAAGTTGTAGCTTTTAGTGTTATGGCTGAAGCTTTGGCTGTTCTGTTCCACCGGTGCAGTGTTTTTTTGTGTAGAGCAGTCACCTGTTGACGAAGCTGTGCTGCGAGGTCCCATTGACCTTGGGTTGCCACTGTGAAAGGAAGGCTGCAGTGAACTATTACTTCTTTTTGGACCACGCAAGCACTCATTCTTTTCTTGTGACAACGGGACTGCCGCCTTGGGTGCAACAGAGAGTTCCTGATGACTCTTGTTACTTATTGAATCCTCCATCTCATCGTAGTTGCCCAGCATATTCTGAATACGGCTGGAAAGTTCATCCCCTTTACTGGTCTGCACAAAAACAGATAAAATAAATGACTCCAACCCTGAGAGGAATCCTATGATGGTTCACAGACATTTCTGTAGAAGCAAATATGCAAGAAAAATAAAATGGTCTCCCTGCATGCACTAATTGTTGTTTCTAAACATGATCAGAATTTTCTTAAACTTATAGTTTTATTAGTTTCAAAACACATGCTCCAATTTCATTTGGACAGAAAGATGTGTTGGATGTGAGTTAGCATGAACTGAATTATTTTGCAACTTCAGTGGCCAGTTTGCAGCAACAAACTTTGCCAATATCTTTCAGACTTATATCTCAGTGCAATAATCCCAAAACAAAATTTATACCTAGAGTTTTAATATCCATCCTTTCACTTCTAATGCAACTAACTTCTTTGGTGTGTATCAACCCCCACCTCCCGTCAATTTTACGGCCTTTGAGAGCAGATGGATAGTGTTGCCCCAATTGTTCAAAATGTCGTTTTCTTTTTCTACAAAAGTGTAAGGAACGGTTGTTGGAAATTTAGTTCTATAAATAAAAAGAGCCCTTTTAAAATTGCAAAGAAGTCTTTTTTAAACCAAAATTTGTACAGAAGACAATTCTGCAGATCTGATAGAAGTCTAATAAATTATGAGAGGCATTGATAGGGTGACAGTCAGAATGTTTTTCCCAGAGTTGAAATGTCTAATACTAGGGAGCATGTACATTAAGGTAAGAGGCGGAATGTTCAAAGATGTGATGGCCAAGTTTTTTTTTACACAGAGGGTGGTAGGTGCCTGGAATATACTGCCAGGGTGGTGGTGGAGGCAGGTACGATAGGAGTATTTAACGGGCTTTAAGATAAGCATATGAAAATGCAAGGAATAGAGGGACGTGGACCAAGGACAGGCAGAAGGGATTAGTTTAATTTGGCATCATGTCTGGTACAGCATTGTGGGCCAAAGGGCCTGTACCTGTGCTGTTCTATGTTTAAAACTTTCTTGCATGCCAACAAAAAATTAGACCAACAACTCTTTTACGGAGCTTCAACTGTTGCAGACTCAGCTCTGACAAAGGGTAATCCAGACTCAAAACTTTGGCTCTATTCTCTCTCCACAGATACTGGAAAATCTCTGCATGTCTAACAGCATTTTATGTTGTTCCAGACACAGAGGTGGTCATTTTAAAATGGGACAGGAGGGACAATACACATGAGTTTCAAAAGTAGGTGGACCATCTAATGATTTCAGGAGTAGGGTCGGTCTCAACCATCAGGCCTCAGTTCCACATGTTCTTTCAGTGACTTTCACGAAACTGGCCAGATTGACTGCTGGGCCAGCAGACGGTAGTGAAAATTTGGATACTGGAAACAGGGGTCTTGCAGGACAGAGTCTGTAGAAGTTTAATTTGTGGGCTGCCTGTGGCAAGGCAGAGATCAGAGCTTCCTGTAGAGCCCAAAGATGTATCCCCTTGCTTTTCCTCAGTCACCCAAGGACACCTAAAAACATTTTTTTAAAAATGATTCTGCTGCCTGGGCCTCTTCTGTCCCAAAAACCCTCCCAGCAGTGTGGCCTGATGTAAAATTAGTCACTGCTCAGGCTTCCAACTAAAACCGCATATCAGGCCCCATCAGTTAAATTGGAAACCCAAGCTGCAAATTTAAAAAAGAAGTCCTACCAGCTTTGGGCAGGCATCCTGATTATAACAGGCACCCGGAGTGGTGAAATACAGGATTTATAAAAGGTTAAAGCCAAATGAGTCTAAGCTGCTTTGCACTTTACCTTGTACGGCTCACCAAACAGAGGGGCATTTTCAAGGAAAGGTTCTTTATCGAGCTGAATTTCTTGGTTTCGCCTTTCCCTTTCTTTAATTCGAAGCAAATTTCTGTCCTCATTGTACAAGCTGTTGAAGAACAGAAAAAAACTAAATGTCAGATTTCTTCAGATGGATTTCACCTACTTGGTGATCTAATTGCAAAATTAATTTAGGTAGGCAGTAACAAAGATCAGTAAACAGGCAGTTGCATGTCAATCAGTCCACCGATGGGCAACTTTTCTGCTGCTTGGCCCCTTCCTTTGACAGCATGTTTTTAAGTTGGCTATCAGTATGTTACATGCAACCTTGGACATTCACCATTTGAAAATACAATACAAATAGGAGTTCCAAAATATTTGATATTTAGCCAGACCTATCTCCTACTTGTAAGAAAACTCAAAAGGGTCCTGAAAATTTTGATATTATAATACTGCATACATATGGGCGGCACAGTAGCACAGTGGTTAGCACTGCTGCTTCACAGCTCCAGGGTCCTGCGTTCAATTCTCGGCTCGGGTCACTGTCTGTTTGGAGTTTGCACATTCTCCTCGTATCTGCGTGGGTTTCCTCCGGGTGCTCTGGTTTCCTCCCACAGTCCAAAGATGTGCGGGTTAGGTTGATTGGCTGTGCTAAAATTGCCCCTTAGTGTCCTGGGATGTGTAGGTTAGAGGGATTAATGGATAAATGTAGGGGGAAAGGGCCTGAGTTGGTGCAGACTCGATGGGCCAAAGGGCCTGTTTCTGCACTGTAGGATTCTATGTTCTACGTTTTAAACACAACATAAACGATATACAGAGGACAAGCAGCCAACGTAAAACTGCAATTCAATGGAATGGAAGTGACAGGTCCAGCTATGGTTCTCACGCTCAGGGTTACGAACCACGGCCAATGGTGGAGCTGGAGAACTTTCAGTGGTGAAGGCAGAGGAACTCGAACTTTGAGGGACAACGGCTGCTTATAAATCAGAGGATCCTTTGAGAAAAGTACTTGTTTCTTTAAGCGCACATGAGGAAGGCAATGGGAAACCACCTCATATCCTTTTCTCTTGTTATATTGCTCAAAGTTGAAAATGGGAGGCTCTGATGAGAAACAGAAGAGCAAGGTGCAGGACTGAGGGGTGCAGAGTGGACCTGCCCTTGGGCAGATCACCACTGCACCATAATCACATTATAGTGGTATCACTAGAATTTAGAGTTCAAACTTCATTATCAGCGTGCTCACTGAACATTGAAAACATTCCACGCATGCTGCACATTTTCTATTTTCATTGTTATGTATTGAATAGGATTACTCTGTAAAAACCTCATGATGTGCAGTAAAAGGACAGTTACTGGCATGAGAACTAAAAGATATGTACATGGCATGATCTGACAAAATCCAGCCTACCAAATGCACATCATAATTACATCTCCACTGACCACTGAAAACAAGCAAATTGGTTATTCATCCAAATACCACCTGTGTGACCTGAAATACAAAAAATGGCAATAACCTAGGAACTATGACTACTTCAAATTAGCTAAAAGTATGAGGAATGCTTTGGGGGTGTGGCAAGGCATGACAAAAATGCAAGTTTTTTTTTAAGATTTGTCCCAATTCCTATACAATTGGTGACAAAATGCTGATTTAAAAAGAACTGTAATAATAGGATGCCAGAGTTGAGACAGGAACTCTTGGGAGTGCTGACTAAGAACGAGACACTGGTCAGGCTCTCTGTCTGGTGAGCTGATGATCTTAGATGAACATGTGAACAAATTCAAAGTAGCCTACTGATAAAAGTAAAGTATATTTATTAGTCACAAATAGGCTTACATTAACACTGTAATGAAGTAACTGTGAAGAATCCCCTAGTTGTCACACTCCGGCGCCTGTTTGGGTATACCGAGGGAAAATTTAACATGGCTAATCCACCTAACCTTCACACCTTTGGACTGTGGGAGGAAACCGGAGCACGTGGAGGAAACCCATGCAAACACGGGGAGAATGTGCAAACTCCACACAGACAGTGTCCTAAGCCAGGAATCGAACCCCAGTCCCTGGAGCTGAGAGGCAGCAGCACTAACCACTGCGCCACCGTGCCACCCCACTAACTATAATCAGATAACAGTAATCATTTAACACTTCAATAAAGTGCCATAGATTGAATGTACACATCTCCCAATGTGCTATACATACAGAAGTCAGGTCAGATTTATTTTTAGAAGCACTGATTTTGCTACTGGTTGCCAGTTATTTCGGTCACCGAACACTTGCCGAGAACATGCACGTGCAATTGACTGAAGTATTAATTTATCTGTAGTATCTTTATTTCCAAATATAATCTTACAAATATGCAATACTGATAATTGAACAAACATTCGTCCGATGCCGAAAGATGACTACATACTCAACCTGCCATGACAATATTTTCTGAGGAATGACAATCAATAAACTGAAGATAAAATACAGGGTACCTTTCTTTGCCCCTATAGGAGGCGGCTCGCTTCCACAGTTTGTCAACTTTTGCATGGCTATTAGTGAACAGATATAATCAAGTACAAAAATAATCAAATCTGTGCCAGCACCTCGACTGCTGCACTTGTCAAACAGATGGCTTGTGGGAAGGGGAAAAGGAGTCAACCAGCTAAAGTACATTTGTGTGTAGGGGTGTCAGCAAGAAAATAAAAGAAGAAGTGAAAGAACATTCAGTAACCATACAAGTTGCAAACAGGAGTTTCACCAAACAGTTCTTCACACACATTCAATAAAGTTTAACAGGGAAGGTAACTAACTCACTTCCCCGCTCCCACCCCATGTTTGGCACAGCTATTTATTCATCGCCTTGCTCCCTGAAAACAATACCAGGGCTTGAAAGGCTTCTCCAACTAAATTTACAGAGGTCGGTCCTGTTATGCTGCTCTGATCAATTACACGTATTGATGCTGGGTAATGGTGGACACAATCCTCTAGGATTTCCTCATTGCTGATACAGGTCTCGAACACAACAGTCAAATATGCTAGATTGTTCAGAAATTCAAAACAGATAGACCTAGTCACGTTATTTTCTGTAAAGCTCTCCAATTTGTTTAACTCGAATCTTGCAGCAAAACAGTTGTGCCTAGTAAACGATCAATTGAATTCTAGAAGTGTTACAGTTGTTTAATGGGTGGCCATATATGTGCAATTTGTTTGGACAAATAGCTGCTCTTGTTCTTCCCCTTTGAGAGCGAGAGAACAGCCAAAAGCAAAGCAGATGGTATCAGTAATCCTATTACTACTAAAGCAACTGTAGAAACGTGGCACCAGTGCAACTAAAATTATAGATGAGTGCACAAAATCCAACATTTAGCAGGGATTTCTCCCACTATTAGCATGTCCAGGGTTTCCCTCATTCAAATTTTCTCCTGTGCTCCTTGCGGGCTGGGTTCAGGATGGAAGCATCACTTTGGTACCTTTCCCAAGATATCATCCTACACACCTCAACCAGATTACGCGCTGGCAGGTTTTCTAAAGCTGCGTGCAATCACATCCATGCCAAACACCAACTTGCTCTGTTTACCAGGAGCACTGACTAGCAATTGGGATTGGGTAAACACTGCTGATATTCCCCCCACCATCCAAACCCTTCTGACCACAGGAAGTGCAGAGGCCCACTGCACTCCAACTTGCTGTCATCAACTAACTCGGAGAAATTTTTGTTAAACTTAAGAAACCAAGTTGAAAGGTTATGGTTCATAGGGTAAAATACCAAATTATAAAGAAAAAGAATAGCTATGTCAAAAGAGATGTTTATTATAAATAAAAACAGACTCTGGAAAGAATTCTCTAGTTTTCTTTTTTCCACTTGGAACTCAAAAGGATGAGTACAGTGTGAAGGCACAGATGAGGAAAACATACAGGACAGCATAAACGGGATATACATTTCAGCATTAGATAGAGAATGGTTTTCCCCAGTGGAAGACTCACTCTGTATGCTGTGTAGCAACAGGTGAACCTCCTTGGATATGGGAGCAGTACTCCCTTTGAGGACGGTCTTCGATTCCATAAAGTTGCTGCTGAGGGGAAGGTGTTTGCTGTGACAAAGATTGAAACCAGGTTCGTTGAAGCCAACTTTACAAAGCAGGGGGACGTGGAGGTGGAGAGATTTGAGATAGGAGGGGTCAAGAACATTGCTAGATGAAAAATAACTACAGATTAAGCCAACAGTAACAGTTGTAGTTGTTGGTTACATTTGGAGTGATGTGGAGGAACTCTTCCACTTTGCACATCCGCACCTACTCCCACGTCAACAACTCCCCATCTGATGGGCAACAACTCGCTGGAGCTCATTGCCACAGGTACTGCTGAATCTCTGGGAACTTGCTCATCTGGCTATTCATATCTGAACCATGACAGCGAGAGTCAATTATTTGATCTCGTAAGCAATATGGCCAACCCTCATCTGATTTATACCAGATGCCACCAATCGCTGATCAGGCTAAATTTTTCCTCTCCCTAGCCAAGGGGCACTAATCCGGCTGAGATTAGCCAAGGAAAGACAGCAAATCAACCTCGGAATGAAAATAGAAAATGCTAGAACTAGTCAGCATCCACTATGACAGCAACATTGGAGGCAGAAACAGAGTTAACGTTCAGTTCTGATTAGGGGTAATCAAACAAACATCAACTCTGCTTCCCTCTTCAGAGATGTGTCTGACCTGCTGAGAATTTCCAGCATTTTGTTTTTTATTCCTAGGTTGAATTTCTATAGCATTTTGTTTCTGAATGAAAGCAACATTGCCACCCCCACCCCTGCTCTTCCCCCCACCGCCCCCTTTCCGTGCCTTCTTTAGGCTTTCACCCTCTCCTTTTCTTCTTTATGTACATATGCTTTGTCTGTAGGAAACAATACTTACTTTTCATTGTACATTAATACATGTGACAAGGATAAATCAAATCAAAAAGATTTTGTCTCTTTGATGGGCCACACTATTTACAATAAACCTGGATGCCAACCACAACAGTGTGTTGATAGGCTATTTGACTGCAGGGGCATCACAGCCAAGCAAAGTCCTATCCTCATCCGACACAATGTCCTTCCAGCAAGGAATTGCCTGGATAATGGTTAGCAGCAGAAATCTCGATTAAGCCCCGGGATACTGGGACTATTGCAGGATCCTTACCTCAGCCGAGATCAGTGAACTGAGAAATGAAATGGTGGCGACCTTTTTTGTTAGAGCTGCTCATTTACATTCACAATTATTCAGTTTCTCTCCCCCACATTCAAAATAGTTTTACAAACATTGAAGGAAATGAGAATCTTACTCCACATTGAAGTAGACTAATATCCAGTTTTTTAGTAACTGCACGAGGTTGAGTAGATACAACTGAACAGGATTTACTTGGGTAAAGTATTCCGCATTGACTGACCTGAATTCTGGAGTACGAAATGGGATTAAGCCAAGTAATGTGGCTAAACGAGCATTAGATTATCAAGGCAAAGCCATTTTGACTCACCAAGTCTGTACAAATTGGGTGGTTTTGTGATTTGTGGCATATTGAAAAGCTCAGCGACGCTCCACAGAATTGTTTGGCATTGCGGTAACCTGGGAGTTCCCAAGGTAAGCCTCGCACGGCTGTCGATGCCGAGTCTGCACATTCTCCCTGTGTCTGCATGGGTTTCCTCTGGACGCTCAGGTTTCCTCCCACAGTCCAAAAATGTGTCGATTAGGTGGACTGGCCATGCTAAATTGCCCCTTAGTGTCTTGGTTAGGGGAATTAGCAGGGCAAATGTGTGGAGTTATAGGCAGAGGACCTGGGTAAAATGCTCTGTCAGAGAGTCGGCGCAGACTTGATGGGCCGAATGGCCTACTTCTGCACTGCAGGGACTCTATGATTCTAAGAGAGTAAAACTGCCACACTAAAACAGACTAGAAAGACTGACTTACTGTATGCAATGTAATGAGAGATGGACTACTACAATGTAAAATAAACCCTTGCACTAGTCTAGCTTTGATGTCATGGCTTTTGGTCATGCTCGTGTCAGCATTTAATATTGAAACCGCTTAGGTAAACACTTAACTTAGGTATATAAACAGTTGGTGGTGCCGGAACGGATTTCTGAATTGTCCCTTCCTACTCCATCTGTCTGCGTTACTTGACCCTGGATAACACGACCACAATTTACTAATATATTTAAAAATAGACAAATGCAACATAACGTCAGCTTGTAGCTTTAATGGAAGGTTATAAAAGGAAAGTGAAGCTTCCATTTGCATGCGTCTCTTAAAAGGTTTTCGCTTTTCAATAAAATGCATGCAGGTTTTACACCAGGAAATAGATTGGAAATGAAATGCGAGTGGTTTGCAAAAACTAGAACTGCAGAACTAGTGCAAAATGTCTGGTGTTGGTTTGACTTTGATTCTTTGCCCTTGTCAATGCCAGGCCTTAAACTAAAACTGGCCGCTTGCCTGTAGAAATAGAAAATCAGCCCAAACTATGACTAGAGGTGGTATGGCTAGAGGAGGTACAATTTTATAAAGGATGGGTGTTGTTATTGTAAATAACCTTACATTAAATATAAATGTAGAAAATATTTTTAAACTCCCAACCATCAAGGAACATTTATGCTGATATTCAAGAACATGATCAAACAGTACACTGACGGCAGGCTTAACAAGGGCCGAGTGAGACGATGTTGGCACCTGCCCCCAGATTACTGGGGTGAACTCAGGGGTGTCCCCTGTCAGAAACACGCTTGGCAGGAGTATATAAAATACAGCCCAATGTTGAGTCCAGTATGGCTCTTCTTTGAAATCAAACAAGTTCTGATCAACACAGGCTCAAAACATTAACTGCTTTTCTCCTCAAAAATACTCTCAGACCTGCTGAGATTTTCTAGCATTTACTGTTTTTTTTAGATTTACATTTTGCTTTTATATCTTTAACTTATGCAGCTCAATGATAAGAAACATTGTATTATAAAGAACAAAGTGTAGGAACAGGCCTTTACCGTCCCCCACCCTCTCCAAGCCTGTACTGATCATGATGCCCCAACTAAAACAAATCTTTTGCCCTTACTCTGTCCGTATCCCTCTATTTCTTCCATCTTCATGTATGCACCCAGATGGCTCTTAAATGTTTCTAATGTGCCTGCTTCCACCAGAACCTCTGACAGCACCCACTACTCGCGACATGAAAAGCTTCACCTGCACACCTCCCTTAAACTTTTCCCCTCTCACCTTGAACCTGTGCCCCCTTATAATTGACACCTCCATCCTTGAAAAAAGTCTGATTATCCACCCTGTCTGTGCTCTCAATTTTGTAGACCTTCATCAGGTCTCCCCTCAGCCTTCGTCTTTCCAATGAAAACAATTCCAGTTTATTCAACCTCTCTTCAGAGGCAACACCCTGGTGAACCTCCTTTGCACTCTCTCCAAAGCTTCCATGTCCTTCTGATTGTGTGGAGTGGTGACCAGAACTCCACACAATACTCAAAATGCGGCCTAACCAAGATTTTATGTAACTGCAACATGATTTCCCACTCCTGTACTCAATGTTCTGGCTGATGAAGGCAAACCTGCCAGATGTCTTCTTAATCACCTTGGCTACTTATGTTGCCACTTTTAGGGAACTGTCCAAGCATGCCCAGGTCCCTCTGTATGTTAACAAAATAAAGTTTATTTATTAGTCACAAGTAGGCTTACATTAATACTGTAATGAAGTTACTGTGAAAATCACCCAAGGGTTCTGCCATTTACAGTATAATTCATAACTGAATTTGATTCTCCAAAATGCATCATCTCACGTTAGTCTGGATTAAACGCCATCTGCCATTTCTGTGCCTGAGTCTCCAATTTATCTATTCTGCTGTATCCTCTGACGAACCTTGGCACTATTAGTAACTCCACCAATCTTTGTGTCATCCACAAACTTACTAATCAAACCACCCACACTTTCCTCCAGATCATTTATATATACACTACAAATAGGAGAGATCCCAGCACCGATGCCTGCAGAACACTACCTGGTACAGATCTCCATTCTGAAAAACACCCCTCCACTGCTATTCTGTCTTCTATAACCAAGCCAGTAATGTACTGCAAGATTAAATAGCTCTCAGATCATCCCTTGCATCCTGTGCTATCATGCCCTGCTTATAGCTAGCTACTCCTGCCAGGAGGTCTGCTGTCATGTTGGGTCATGTTTGTCTCTCTTGCGCCACCCTCACACATTCACTGTAGCACGTCTGCAACTGCTCTGTGACATCCGTCATCCAGCCATGCCTAGATTGCACCTCTTTTCTGTTGTCTCCACTTTGCCTCTAGAAGGGATCTCTGCCGCTTTTCAACACAGGTCACAATACTGACATTTTCTTATCTGGGCGCCACTCTTGGATGTCCCATGTATCTTGTTACTTCGAAAACAAAGCTAAAACTTTCTAGCGCTTTTCATTCAGTAACACATCAGATACAAGATTAGCAGTATTTCACCAACCGACCTCAGAATACAAAACATGCACCTTTCAGACTGCGTTATCATGTGTACAAAACGGAAATAAATTCAGATCTAAAACTACTTCCTACAATTGGGTAGCAGATTTCTTAACAGATAAGTGGCCATTTTAACAGTGGATCACAGTACTGTTCAGAGCAAACGTTTCATCACCGAAACAGTGCATGTGTCACCTTCCAGCCTACTGGTTAGTGTATTATATACATTTCCATCTCCACTTATAACACAGGAAAGTCTCAATACCCACCGATTATAATTAATTTTTTGAATGAACTATAGAACTGTCAAGTGTAATAAATCAAACATTATTAACTGTTAGATGTTTTCCAAAGTGCTGATACAACACAAAAATAAATCATTCTTGCCCCGATTAACATTTTCACTCCTGTAGATTTCTTTTAAAAATTACCAATTCTACCTGAACACAAAGTGTTCAAAAGAAACTTAAAGGTTGACTTAAGCCTCAGAATTTGAGTGCTTTGAAGCAAAGTGCTAATTCAGTTGGAGAAGCAGCGCTTTCTAGAATTCTCATTCTATTTATAATAAGCTCAAAATTTACAGACTTTGTGTTAAAGATCAGCTCTGAGCTACATACCAATATTGCATGTAAAACGACATCACCAAACTGTTCAGCTCGAATAGGAATGAGACAGGGTTACAAACAGCTCCAGGAAAATGCATCCATATATAAAAAAAACGGTTCTCAATAGTAAACGCTAAGCCACACTCTTCATAAACTTGCAGTTTGAAGGTGGGGGGAGGGGGGAAGAAAATAAAAGATAAAGTCGTTCAACATACTCTGGTGCTTCTCAATTCTTCGCTGTGCTGAGCATTCTCACACAAACTAGCCTGTTAAACGAGGTTAGTCATGCATTACCACTAAATGCCACTTGACGCTGCCATGGCAACAACCGTCCTAGATTACAGATGGTGGTACACAGCTGACTCCTCATTTATCACATGCGTAGACAACATTTCTGCGACTGCTCTTTTCTGAAGCAACTCCACCGTAACTACCTGGCCGTTCTCGTGCCTGTCACTGCTACAAAAAAGGCAGACATCCCTGATTTCATCAGAGCTTACGTCAGCTCATACACACACCAGCCTATTTTAGTATTATCCACGAGAAATGCCACTGATTTCTCGTCATCTAAAACCACATCAGCTGTGAAGACGGGGCAAGCAAATATAAGCAGTGCAGTGATTTCATCAGCTTTCTAGTTTGCTGGGGCCTCCCAGTGCACATTTACATTGTTTTAACTGTCCAGTTTGTGGTCACAGATTTGATCTTCCTTCCTTCCCTCTCTACTTCTGTCTCCAGGCTGTTGCCAACCGAGGTAGCACAGCGGCACAATGGTTAGCACTGCTGCCTCAACAGCAGCAGGGACCTGGGCTCCATTCTCGGTTTAGGTTCACTATCTGTGCAGAGTCTGCACGTTCTGCCCGTATTGGTATGAGTTTCCCCCGGGGGCTCCGGTTTCCTCACAGTCTGAAAGATATGCTGGTTAGGTGCACTGACCACACTAAATTCTCCCTCAATGTACCCAAACAGGGGCCGGAGTGTGGCGACTAGGGGATTTTCACCGTAACCTCATTGCAGTGTTAATGTAAGCCTACTTATGACAACAATAAATAAACTTTAAACAACTGTTGGCTACATTTCCCAACATTACAACAGTGCCTACTCTTCTAAAGTACTTCAACGGCTGTGAGGTACTTCGGGACATCCAGAGATTGAGTAACAATACAAATTCAGGTTCTTTTCTTTTAAAATTGCCAAGTTCTTGCATTTCCTTGATCACACCAAATATATTTCAACTTAATTTTGATAAGGTTCAAAGTTAAGTGCCCCAGAGTTTCTGCATTTCTTTCCTTCATTCCCTCCGCACCAGATACTGAGTGGAGAAGCTAAAGGGAAGCTGATTGTTTCTCACACAGGGTTGTGAAGATCAAGTTTGTGCACTGGGGGTCAATTGTAGGAGTAAGCAGTTTGAGCACAGACCTTGTTGACATCTGCTCTTTGCTCCTGGCTTCCTGTCAGTCACAGATCCAGCACTCAGTCAGTACTGCGAGTACACTACTCCCAGGTTCACTAAATCAATTTCAGCTGCAAAAGCTTTGGAGCAGAGAGCAAAAGCAAAACTGCTCAAAAATCATAGCCAGGAAGAAGTTTCCCCACTTGCTGTCTTTTCCAGCTGCTTAAATTGAAATGTTTTACAAGCACAAGACAAAGAAATAAGAACAGGAGTAGCCAGTTAGGCCACTTGAGTCTGCTCCACCATTCACAGTTGACCTGACATGCCTCACATCCACTTTCCTGCCTTTTCCCCATAACCCTCGATTCCCTTACTGATCAATAAATCTATTTATCTCAGCCTTTAATGTACACAGGACTCTGTCCCCACAGCTTTGTGGCAAGGAGTTCCAGAGATTCACAACTCTCTGAGAAGAAATTCCTCCTTATCTCAATCTTAAATTGGCACCCCTTTATTCTGGTACTATGCCCTCCCAGGGAGTCTAGAGCCCTTCTAGACTCTCCCATGAGGGGAAATATTCTCTCAGCATTTATCCTGTCAAGCCCCTTAGAATCCTACATGCTTCAATGAGATCACCTCTCATTCTTCTAAATTCCAATGAGACTCAAATCATTTAATCTTCCGATACCAGGGATCATCCCAGTGACCCTTCTCTGAACTGTCTCCAAGTAAATAATATCTTTCCTTAAATAAGGGAACCAAAACTGCTCTGTCTCCAGATGTGGTCTCACCAATACGTTGTACTATTGCAGCAAGACCTCCCTACTCTTATACTCCAACCGCCCTGAAATAAGAGTCAACATTCCATTAGTCTTCCTGATTATCTGCTGCCCCTATGTGCTAGTTTTCTGTGTTTTGTGCACAAGTACCCCAAGTCCGTTTTGTTGCAACTTTCTGGGGTGTTTCTCAATTGAAATAATACTGTTCTTTTATTCTCCCTTTCAAAATTAACAGCTTCACAGTTTCCCACATTATACTCCAATTACCAACTTTTTGCCCACTTACTTAACCTATCAATATCTTCCTGTAAATTGTATCCCTCTCGCAACTTGTCTTTCCACCTATTTTTTGTGTTGTCTGCAGATTTGGCTACAGTACACTCAATTCCTTTTTCCAAGTCATTAATACATATTGTAAACAGTTGCGATTCCAGCAATGATCCCTGTGGAACCCCTCTGGTTACAGGTCACCAACCTGAAAAAAAACCTTTATTCCCACTCACTGTTGTTTCCTGCCCATTAGCCAATTCTCTATCCACGTCAATTTTCTACCTCCAACACCATAGGCTCTTATGTTATGACAATCTTTTGTGAGGTACTTCGTCAAATGCCTTCAGATGTCCAAATACAACACATTTACTGGTTCCCCCCATTCCACTCTGGTTGAGACTTCCTCGAAATTCCTCACAATTTCCGTTGTATGAAGCCATGCTGACTCTGGTTGATTAGATCATCATTTTCAAATGTGCTATCAGTTCCTTAATAATTCATTCCAACATTTTTCCAACAATAGATGTTAGATTAGTCAGCCTATTTTTTGCTGCTTTGTGCTTTCCACCCTTTTTGAATAGGGGTGTCATAGTGATGGTTTTTCAATCTTCCTGCGCTTCTCCAGAACCTAAGGATTTTTGGAATATTACAATCAATACTCTGTAGCTGCTTTTTTTTAAGACCCCCAGGTTCAGGCAGGCCATCAGAACCAGGGGTCTTATCTGCCTTCAGCCCCATTAGTTTGTCTAATACTACTTCTCTAGTGATGGTACTTAACTCCTCTCCTGTATTCAAAGTATCTTTGGTTAGGTGCATTGGCCATGCTAAAATTCTCCCTCTGTGTACCCGAACAGGTGACAGAGTGTGGTAACTTCATTGCAGTGTTAATGTAAGCTTGCGTTTAGTAAATAAACTTTAAAAATAGTATCTTCCACCGTAAAATATGCAAAATATTGTTCAATTCCTCTGTCATTTCCCTGTTCCCACATGAGGAGATGTGGAAATTGTTGGTAGTAGGAGCGAGGAGAGGGAGAACAGCACTGGGTTGTAGTCAGGAACTCAAATGATATCTGATTTCTTTTCACTGCCCTGGCCCAAAAAATTGAAGTCAATCATATTGCATCAGTGATACCTAAACTAAAGAAATGAACTTGGTATTTTTCTGCTTGATGTGGCTTAGTACAATAAACTACACCATCTTTATCTGTTGGAGAACAAGGGAGAGGAAGTGGTTATGAACATGTGGTTGTGACATTATAGATTCTGCAAAAAATGCAAATCTTCCTTTTAAATGGACACAAGAAGCCTTAAAAAGGCTGCCGAAAGCCATCTAACCTTCTGCAATGTTTGTCTAGCTTCCAGAAGGCATCATGTGGATTGCATATAGACATATCCAAACATATTGTGAGATTTGAAATTCAATGTGCATTTCCAAAAGTGAGGAATTAATTGACAATGGCTTCCCTGGAGGTCTGAATAGCTATTTCCCATCTCGCCAAACCTGGAAGAATGGTAGCAACTGAAGTTAATGGTTGAGGAATTTAAAAAGGTTAATTATCTCAGCAAAAAGATCATGGATGGGACAATGCCCCCATACCTGGGCTGACCAATATCTAATATGGGAGCACAATTTGATAGTCTGGGATAGCAGCCACTTTTTGAGTTTTGAACTGTATAAAGTCTAGCTGAGAACAGACACCTCATGCAGCAAACCAAGAAAACATCCGTAAGACAGTTCCAGCTCACAGCTGAACTAACCGTGGACAGGATGGGCGCGCCAGGGTTCTCCCTGCTGCCCAGAGTCACAGAGGAAGTTGTCCAGAAATCCTCACTGTCCTGAAGAGGGAATCCAGGCAATCTTTAAGTGTCGTGCTGGCAAAGCCAAAACGAAAAAGGGGCCTTCACTTACTCCGTAAAGATACTCTACCTGCTCAGTCCATCTGAAAAGCCAAACACCAATTATCCGACTACAGAAATCAAAAGGTACTGAACGCAACTCTTCAACTTCAACATTTCATTCCAAACAATCAGCACTGCAACTGCGAGCTATGGGACAGCAATGATATCTTAAAGAACTGAACTAAATTTTCACCTTTATAAATTTAAATTTAATCTTTGCAGGTACTTGGTTAGTAACTTTACTACTTTTTAAGTAATAGCAGTAGTTCTGTAATAAACTAACCTTTATCTTTTTAAGACTTAAGCTTTGCTGTCAGTTATTTTTAAATTGAACCGCTCGCAAATTTCAAGGGGACTACATACAAGCACACACAAAATCTTAGCTCACGGACCACTTTGAGGAAATGCCTTTTACAGGGTCATGCATGACAACGGATACAAAATAAGGGAATCCTTCAAAACAAACTGAATGCAACTATTTTGGGATAAGTTGAATGCACAATTATCAAAAGCAACAGTTTAGGGCGAGAGATTACGAGGTGATCACTACGTTGCAAGGTTCAGATGACTAGTTTGGAAGACAAAATGTTAGAGGCTAAGTGGTGCTTTCCAGTAGTCTTATCTGTACCACACTGTTGCATGCATCACTACTGGACACCCTATTCTGTCAGGTCATGGTGGGGTTGATAAAGGACTAGAGTGCAATACCTCCAATTAAACCCATTGCTCAAATTCAAGTCCCATTTCACATACCAGCTGATTTGTGGTGCTGTTCGCTGATAGCCCAGGGCTTTGATTATGGTTGTGATAGTTAGCTCTCATCTTGTCCACTTAAGGCAGCCGTACATGGTCGATTATCACATGGCCACTACAGCTAAATTATGAAATACTCTTTATATTAATATTTGTAAAGGCATCCAACATTTGATGTACATTTACATGTTTAAAAACTTCAATTTGTAAATTCTTCTTCCCATATATATGTAATAAACTGATGTAAACTTAACATACTAATTGTGCTCACCTACTAGTAGACACACTACAGTTCTACCAATGTGGGGAGTATATAATTACTGCACAATAAATTTACATACATTAGTTTCCATTATCAAAACATGGGAAAATTGACCCTTCATCGGCTGAACTTTGCATTATTTGATCATTTATGTACAAGGACACAGGAATTAGATGAGCATATTAACAATCTTACACCTGGTCTTAATTTTGTTTTTCTCACATTTGTGTGAATCTTTTGCATAATAATATGTTTAGGTCAATTATAATGGGAACTGTTCAAAGTAAACTCCTTACATTACAATTACTACTGTGTCCGTATTGGAAACTAACAACTCAAAATGCAGCTTCAGCTTCTTCACCTACACTGCAGAAAATTGTCTTCTGCTCCAAATAATTCTACTTGACTTCTCACACTCTAATTGACTGGCAATATTACAAATAAAACATCAAAAAGGATAAACTTAAAAACTAATGCAATTTAACTAATTCAGAATTGACCAGGGTTTTACAGATATGGGAATAAGCCTTCTAGAATTGTCTGTTGCGAGACAGCACGGTGGCAACAGTGCTTAGCACTGGTGTCTCACCGTGCTAGGGACCTGGATTCAATTCCAGCCTGGGTCAGTGTCTGTGTGGAGTTTGCACATTCTCCTCGTGTCTGCGAGGGTTTCCTCCCGGGGCTCTGGTTTCCTCCCACAGTCCAAGGATGTGCAAGTTAGGTTGATTGGCCATACTAAATGGCTAGTCCGGAAGAAATTAGCAGGATAAATACGTGGGGTTGTGGGGATAGGACCTGAATGGGATTGTTGTGGGTGCAGGGTTGATGGGCTGAATAGCCCCTTCTACACTGTAGCGATTCTATGACGCTTGTGAATCACAGTCAATAATATTGTTTGAGACTTCAGACTCACCTTGATCTTCCGGCATTTTCTCTTTTGGCTTCAGATTCCAGCATTCACATTAATTTGCTTTTATCACACCTCAATCTAGCTCTGTCTGGGATGTGCAGTTTCAGAATGCTTGTCTGATGTTATCCTCTATTGCCCTTCCCTCTTTAATGTGCTATCTAAAACTACCAACAAAGGTCACAACTCTTAATACCTTAGGTGACATGAGCTAACATACGTACCCAAAACAATTAAATACATAACATCTCAATCAGTATACTGCAACATTGCAAAAGTATTAGATTCAGAGAGCAAAGGCCAGGCTACTGACAAGACATTTTAAACAAAGACTTCAGTTCTTAAAATATTTGGAGTAACTTTGGAATCTGTGGCATAATTAATTTGTTCAGCTAAATTATTCTTGCTAAATTAGAATATAGTAGAGCTAACTGGTAAGTAACAGGTACAAATCATTCCAACAGCTGAACTTTGGAACAGTGTTTACTTTAGCAGCAACAACCTATAAATAAACTTCATGAATAAGGTAGCAGTGGGGCGGGGTGGGAGGAACACAAGGTGAATTCCAATAGTCATATCTAATGAATCTAATCTATGCTTTTTACTGCAGCAATTTTCAGGTTACTACTGGGCAAGAAATTACTTCTGAAAAAAAAACTTATGCTTTTAAAAAAAATGGATAAATGTATTCAGGTTGGTTTGTGCCTGGCCACATAGATGAGAAAATGCCAATTTCAAACTCTTAAAGAAGAGCTTGCATTGATACGCTTTCACATTTTTAGAATGTCTCAAATCACAGCTCGAAGAAGTATAGCTGCTGTTGTTTGGCAGACAAATAAAGAAGCCATTTGCTCTCCGCAAAGTACCATAAACAGCGAACTGCAAATGACCAGTTAATCAGTTTTGATGGTGGCAGTTGAGAGAGGAATGTTAGCCCGAACACTGGAAGAATTCCTTAAGAAATACCACAGGATCTTTTAGACCCAGCTAAATAGACAGACTTGGATAAGAGGTCTTGCCCAAAAGACACCAGATCCAACAGTACAGCATTCCCTCCGTACTGCATTAGAGTGCCAGCTAGATAATGTGCTAAAGTCCTGCAGTGGTGCTCGATACCACAATCTTCAGATCCAGAGCCAAGAGGGCAAGCAGCTGAGTTAAAAACCGTACTCAGTTACCTAATCCCAATGTTGAGACATAAAAGGGCTCCGGACTTGGCTGGAGGAGACGGAGAATGAAAAGGATTTACTTTAATCAATGTTCCCATTTTGAACAGCTCTATAGGGATACAGGCTGCAAATTACTTGCACGTGAGTGCCAGCGGCTGAGATTAGAATCAAGCTCAGCTGCAATGGCCAAAATAGTCAGCAAACCATAAATTCACTGCATGGAAACAGGCCTTTCTGCCCTTTGTTTAAACTGGTAAGCTTGTCTCAATTGCCCACATATCCCTCTATACCCATCTTATCCACATAACTGTCTAAATGCTTTATAGAGTCAATCTGTAATGATTCACAGTTGGAGAACACAAATAATTCCCCAGAAACGAGCAAAATCCAGTAATATGTCATTCATCAACTCGAACTTCAAATTTTGTAAATTATAGCAAATTCTTTGCCTCTGTACATATTCCACTTTAGAACATATGGAAATACACAGACTTTTCAGACACTCGAGAATTATTGGCAAAAACTAAAAACAGCTATAGCTTCTTAGGACTCAGAATATTAGCTAAACAGGTCAAGATTCTTGTCCATTTACAAAGTAGGATGAAATGCGGGATTAAAAAAAAATTTTCCTCAATCCTTTTCCAACCATCTAGTACTAGTGGAAAGTACTGTATTCATTATAGAACATCTTATCTTTACTAAACTTTCAAACACTCATATTCTCACCACTGAGGAGCTTTAGTGATAGTTTGTATATTCCCCCAGCTGCTGACGATTTCCTTCCTTCCCCCACATCGTAGACACTTCAACAGCAGCATCACTCCAACAACATCGATCAACTTTGTCTCACTCAATTTGCCATCATCCTTGTTGAGGATCACACTGCCGGATCCTTTACTTCGTGTGATATTCATAAATGCACATTTCCAGAAAAGAATGCCACAAAGCATCCACCATTGAGGGTTTATACATATTGCTATCACTTGGGAAGTATTGTTGAGTTACAGGGAGAATCAGAAAAGGGAGGAAAAAGAACCACTTACTTCGTAATTAACATGGGAAAAATGTCCAAGGCAGCATCACAAAAGTTTATGGCAAATCAGGCACCCAGCCAGAAATGAAAAAAAATTAGGACCAAAGGAGAGTCTGAAGTTGGCTGTCAATGTACTGGATAAGGACGTGTGGTTGGAAACTCAGTTTTGGTATTGAAAAGATGCCAAAGTAGAACAATCTGGTTGAGCTGCAGACATTGCTCAATGAGGAAATGGAGACAGCAGTGAGGATATGAAGCTAATGGCAGGAAAGAAGGACAATGGGTTTTAGACTTGCCAACATTTGCTGGATGAAGTTGCAGCAAATCCAACACTGGATAGCAGACAAGCAACCTAGTAACAAATGTGGCAAAGAAAAAGAATTTATTGGATTTATCATCGTCACATGTATTAACATACAGTGAAAAGTATTGTTTCTTGCGCACTATACAGACAAATCATACCATGCATAGGGAAGGAAAGAGTGCAGAATGTGGTGTTACAGTCATAGCTATGGTGTAGAGAAAGCGCCAAATCTGTATGAGATTGAATTGAGAGCATTGTTAGAGAGTTTAAAAGAGTTAGAAGGAAGTTTTAGAAGCATAGAATGAGAGTAAAAAATAAAATTAGAAGGTATGCTGGGCACAGGTTGCAAGAAGTCACCTTTCTCCACACCATCTTGAGGGAAAAAGAAACTTTACATCTGACTTCAGGATGTCCCAAAAAGAAGCTTTGTAGTCAATTAAATACAATTAATACTTTTGAAGTACAGTCATTAAACGCACCAGCCAATTCACACACAACCACATCCCACAAACAGCAATGTGATAATGACCAAATAATGTGTTTTATTGAAGTTAGCGAGGGATAAAATATTGACCACGGAAAGTGAACGCTCTGCCCTGCTCTTCTTCAATATAGTGTCATGATATCTTTTCTGACTACCCGAGAGTGTCATGGTTAACATCTCGTCCAAAAGGAGCCACTACTGATAGTGCAGGAGTGGAGCCTCAGTGTAGATTTTGGGGTCTTGAACCTACAACCTTTAGACCAAAAGAGTGCTGCACTAACCTTACGGTGACCATCTGGTGGGGATGTATAACTAGATGCCCACTGACATAAATTTTGAAGATAACACGAATGGTGTTGTAAATATATTCTATGTAGATAATTATTTGTCTATTTTGTATGTAGACAAAGACCAATTATAGATGCATTACTGCCATCCCAACAGAAATCAGCCAAGTTCTTCCAACAAAAAAACTTGAACAAGACTTCTGCATTTTAGAGACAAAATGATTAATCTGACTATTGAAGAAATGTTCCTTTGATCCTGAATTACAGTCTTCCAAAGACTGATTTTACTACTTGCTGTTAGTGACCATCAAATTTGTGAAAAAAATATGATACAGCACCATTTACAAACACCAGACATCCCAAAACACCTTGCAGTCAATAAAGTACTTTCAAAAGTATCTGCATGGGTTTCATCCAGGTAGTCCGGTTTCCGCCCACAGTCCAAAGATGCGCGAATTAGGTTGACTGGCCATGCTAAACTGTCAGGGAATTAGCAGGGTAAATGTGTGGGGTTACAGGAATAGGGTCTGGGTGGGATTATGGTTGGTGCAAACTCAATGAACCTCTTTCTGCACTGTAGGAATTCTATGATTCTATGAGATGTAAACCGTAATGTATGAAGTGCAGCAGCTAATTGAGAACAGCAAAGTTCCACAAATAGCAATCTGATGATGATCAGGTAATCTGTCCCACCAGCAGGACAGAGCCAGCAGAAATGGTTGCACACTGGTATAGTCAGGATGGAGTTGCCCTGAGAATTCTCAACATCAACCCAGACTCCACAAAGTCACATGGCACCAGAGCACTGAGGCTGGCAAAAGTCCAGAACTTACTCTGGATTGGGGCTTCAATGTCTTATCACCAGGAGTGGCTCGGTAGCACCACACCGGGTATGGCTGCAAGACTGGGCCTGCGGCAGATGGCAACAGAACCAACGAAAGGGAAAAAGATACTTGACTTCATCCTCACTAACCTGTCTGGCACAGGCCTATCCATCCATGACAGTGTCAGTAGGAGTGACCACAGCACAGTCCTGGTGAAGATGACATTCCGTCTTCACACTAGGGATATCCTCCTTCATTTTGTGAGGCAGTAACACCATGCCATATGGGGTTGATTTATAACAGATCTAGCAACTTAAGGTGAGATGCCGTGGACCATCAGCAGCAACAGAATTGTATTTACCCACAATCTGAAACCTCATGGCCTTGCGTATCCCTCACTCTATCACCAAGCCTGGGGATCCACCTTGGTTCAAAGAAGAGTGCAGGACAGCAGGCCAGGGTCAACACCAGGCACACCTAAAAATTAGGTGTTAACTTGGACAAGTTATAACACAGGACTACCTGCATGCCAAACAGCAAGTGATAGACAGAGCTAAGCAATTCTACAAACAACAGATCAGATCTCAGCTTGGCAGCCCTGCCATATCCAGCTGAGAATGGTGGTGGATAATTAAACAACTCACTGGAAAAGGCTCCATAAATGTTCCCATCCTCAACAATGGCAGAGTTCACTGCATCAGTGCAAATGATAAGGCAGAGGTGTCTTCAGCCAGAGATGTTGAGTGGATGATCCATCCTGGCCTCTTCTGGAGATCTTTGATGGATCTCCTTAGGGCTCTTAGCTGTGTTGAAAAGCGGAAGGATCATGGGATCCGGGTTCGTAGGATTCTCAAACCGGCCTCGCAGGTGGAGGATGTGGTCAAGAAGGTGTATGGTATACTGGCCTTCATTAATCGAGGGATTGAGTTTAGGAATCGGGAGGTAATGCTGCAACTTTATAAGACCCTTGTCAGGCCTCATTTGGAGTACTGTGTGCAGTTCTGGTCGCCTCACTACAGGAAGGATGTGGAAGCTATTGAGAGGGTGCAGAGGAGATTTACAAGGATGTTGCCTGGACTGGGAGGCATGCCTTATGAAGATAGGTTGAGGGAGCTGGGACTCTTCTCCCTGGAGAGACGAAGATTGAGAGGTAACCTGATAGAGGTTTATAAGGTGATGATAGGAATAGATAGGGTGGATTCTCAGAGGCTATTTCCCAGGGCTGAAATGGTGACGAGAGGACACAGGTTTAAGGTGCTGGGGAGTAGGTACAGAGAAGATGTTAGGGGTAAGTTTTTCACTCAGAGGGTGGTGAGTGAGTGGAATCGGCTGCTGTCGGTGGTAGTAGAGGCAAACTCGCTGGGGTCTTTTAAAAGACTTCTGGATGAGTACATGGGATTTAATGGGATTGGGGGTTACAGATAGTTCTATGGCCTGGTAGGTATGGATATGATCGGTGCAACTTGGGGGCCGAAGGGCCTGTTTGTGCTGTAGTGTTCTATGTTCTATCCCCATCATCACAGGTGCCAGTCTTTAACTAATTTGATTCACTCCACATGATATCAAAAAAAAAGCTGAAGGTACAAGCTAGTGCAAAAGCTAAGGATCCTGACAATATTCCTGCATCAATACTGAAGACTTGTGCCCCAGAGCTTGCCGTGTCTCTCCCAAGTGGTTACCATCTAACCACATCATTGGCATCTATTTGGCAAAATGGAAAATTGTCCAGGTATGTCCTGTATACAAAAAGCAGGACAAATCCAACCCGGCCAATTGCCACTTCAATCTACTTTTGATGACTGGTAAACTGATGGAAAGGGTACTCAGTGCTATCAAACAGCACCTGCTTAGCAATAACCAGCTCACTGCCCTCAGTTCAGTCCTGATTCAAATATGAACAAAAGAGCTGAACTTCAGAGGTGAAGAGAGAGTGACTGCCCTTGACATCATTTGACCGTGTATGGCATCTGGGAGACTTAGCAAAACACGAGTCAATTGGAAATAGGGGGAAACTCTTCACTGGTTGGACTTGTATCTGCTACAGAGGAAGATGGCTGTGGTGGTTGGAGGTCAATCTTCTCAGTTACAGAACATTATTACAGGAGTTCCTCAGGGTAGTGTCCTAGGCCCAAGCATCTTCAGCTACTTCATCAATTACTTTCCTTCTACCACAAGGTCACAAATGGGGATGTTTGCCGATGACTACACAACGTTCAGCACCATTCACAACTCCTCGGGTCACTAAAGCAGCACATGTCCGTATGCTGGAAGACCTGGACAATATCCAGGCTTGGGCTGACAAACATTATTTGCACCACACAGCGCCAGACAACAGCCATCTCCAACAAGAGAGAATCTAACCATCACCCCTTGACATTCAATGTCATTATCATGACTGAATCCCCCACTGATAACATCCTGGGGGGGCTACCATTGACCCCACCATGAACTGGATTAGCCATAAAAATACTGTGGCTACAACAGCAGGTCAGAGGCTAGAAATTCTGCAGTGAATAACTCACTTCCTGACTCCCCTAAGTCCGTCCACTAATTCCAAGGCACAAGTCAGAAGAGTGATGGAACACTCCCCACTTGCCTGGATGAGTGCAACACCAACACCACTCAGGAAGCTTAATACCATCCAAGACAAAGCAGCCCGCTTGATTGGTTTCCACAAACATTCACTTCCTCCATCACTGACACACAGTGGCAGCCTGTGTACTGACTGCAAGATGCATGACAGGAACTCACCAAGATTCCTGTGACAACACCTTGCAAACTCACCCCAAGCCACTCACTGTCCTTCTTTGGAAATATATTGCTGTTCCTTCACTGCATCAAAATCCTGGAATTCTCTAACAATATTGAGGGTGTACCTGCATCTCAGGGATTGCAGCTGTTCAAAAAGGCAGTTCACCACCACCTTCTCAAGGGCAACTAGGGATGGGTAGTAAATACTGGCCTAGCTAGCAACACTCCCATTCCATGAATTGAAAAAACAGTATAGTTAGTTTTAAGTTACTGTATTTAGCTAGAGTCAATTGTACTGCAATGACAAATCAGTACAAAAATGTGGTACATGTCTACACTGGAATCTCAAGGTTTCAACTGTAAAAATACCACAAACATTATTGCTTCCTGTGACTGAACATGTAGCAAGTTTATCAACAGCTTCTTTCAATAATATTTTGACTTCCCTCTACTGCTGGAGAATTCGCCTTCCAGGTCAGTTATTGTTTGAGGGAGCTGGAAAAAAGGAAACATATTTAGGCAGATTTTAGCCAATGTTTTTAAACAGGTAGTTTAAATGGGAAGTTCACAAAATACAACAAACATTTTGATTTAACATTTAAACCGGAACACTAATATTTAACAATAAACTGTTACAATGTCCGAAAACAATTTCAAATGATGGAAAGTCACTGTGCAGTTAGTAAGATAAGGTGTACTTTATCAGAGCAGTGGTTTTCAAGCACCCACATACCCCTTCCTCAACCCAATTCTTTCCAAAGAAACACCCATAAGCTGACACAGGCATGATGGGTCGAACGACTTCCTTCTGAAATCTATGTTTCTAAAGATGCTTACACCTGCGCTTTTACACTCGGACTCAACAAGCCTTTTGCTGCCCGTTCTCAACTATACTACTGCAGTTATCACTTTGCTTTGACCGCTGACGTTCTGTACCCAGCAAAACCCTTTAGCATCCCCTATCCTGATCATTCTGCCTAATAGCAGTACTAGGGAAGGGAGATACGATAGGGGCCCCAACACCAAGGAGAGACAAGAAAAACAGTGCTGTGGGAATCCCATCACCTTCAACTCACCCATATCCTGCTCCTTCCTCAACATTGAATCAACATCCTGGAATTCCCTCCCTAACACTTTGAGAGCAAAAAAAACTGCAGTGGCTATAAAGGTGCCAACACACCAATTCCTCTCCAGGGCAACTCGTGATAGGCAATAAATGAGGGTTTGCCAGGAGCAGCCACATCCTGAGAACAGGATTTTTAAATAAGGGGGACTGGAGCATATGAGTGGCACACAATTAACTTCATCATTTATTACCCGATCAGGCGTGACAATATGAACCTCAACCTGGGCTGCTTTGCAGGATCAGAGTGTGGACAGGTTTGGAAAAGATAATCCCAACTCTGTCTACCATTAAAGACCTGTTTAAACCCCTTCCCCCTGCCTTCTCTACTCTCACTGCTGGCTAATAAGTGCGAGAAACTCATCAATTGCTTCATTAAAACAGATGCTGCCATTACTTCCCCTGAACCTTTGCTTACCAAACTAAACTTCCATGACAACTCATCCAATCCTAGCCCTGAACGGTGTTTTCTCTCGAGCTTCTCCTTCATCTCTCTTGGGCCACCTCATCTTCCACATCGCATTCCAACTAAACTCATTTAACATCCCCAATGTGCTATTGAACTCCAAGCAATGCCCACACCATAATCCTATTCAGCACAAAATCAACCTACATATCTCAGTTCATCTGCCACTGAAACATACAACCATGCTAGTGACCTCCAAACTGGATTATTCCAATGCTCTCCAAGCCAGCCATCATTCTCCACAACTTTCAACTCATCAGATACTCATCTATACTTGTCACTCTTGTCCATGCTAGCATACAAATAGCTTTGAGACTTTCAGGTCCTCATTTCATAGAAATTGGCCATTTGGCCCATCAAGCCTGCACTAACACCAAACTCACCCAGGCCCTATCCCCATAACCGCACGCATTTACCCTGCATTTCTCTTCTTTTTTGCTGCATTGATTTACTTATCTGTTGTTGTGAAACATAGCAAGTCAAATTATTTTTAACTACAAAAATTTAAGTAACACAACAATTTGAAGCAACACAGCAAAGTGGGAATTTAGCATCAAAATCAAATTGAAATACCAGATAATTTGACTTAAGGAGCTTGGAACTAAGTAAATAGCATTGAAATTAGATAACTATCGGAAAACTTTACAAAAGTGCGGATAGTCTAATATGAATTGTATGAGTTAGCTATATCAGGGTTAAGGGGTAGCATTAGATTCAGTAAATGGGTCAGTCTTTTGTATATATTTTGTAATATAAAAATGATCAATATAAGGGCCAGTCAACCTACAGCCATTCTCACTCTTGGGTCATGCCACAACATTCCAACATGCACCAATGCAGTAGTTAGGGAAGTTTGAACATTGGGTCACAGTCTGTACTGGGCCTTGGAAACAGCATGGCTTAATTAATTCCTGTAATTCAAAATATGCAAGCACCTAATGTTGTATTGGCTTAGCACACCATCCATCTACTACTGGAACCTGGTTCAAGTTCACCCCAGACTAACAAATGGAAAAATCTTGCTGTTTCAGAATTTAATCAATCTGAGTTTCCAGTGCATCTACACACATAACACGCTCTAACTTGTAAAGACACTTCTGTAATATCAAGATGCTGTGGATTCTGCCTCATTCTCACTTTTTTTCCCCCACACCAAACATTTGAAAGTTGTCCAAAGTGCAATATTTCTGCTCACTAAACTTGCTTGAGTGATCTGCAATAAGCAAAGCAAGAGTTAAACTGCGTTGCTAGCCAGTGTTAGAATAAATGCCGTGGGAGGTAGAGACAGGGGGTGATGGAAGCCCATAAATAAGACAAACTGTTGCATAAATTTGCTTCATTATGGGTTAGTTTTGAAAATCTCACGTTCACTTACTCAGATTTTATCTTAAAAAAACTAAACAGACTAGGCGACTGCATGAGTATTTTATAACACATTCAATGCAGGCTCCTCATTTATCTTGTGAACACAATAAAGTCTGCTTTAAAATGTACTGTGAATGGATGTGGTTTGGCCAGACAATTCCTTTATATAGGCCACATCGGCAGCTGTTAGCCAACTTCTTTTTGGATTCACAGATCGCTCTGTACAAAAGATACGCCTTGCAAAATCCACTCCTATAAAATTAGCACGTACTGAAGTACTGTACACCCTTTGTCTCAATAGATCCTGTTAAAAGCACACACCAAGCAGTTCAGCTGCAATTAAAAATAATTAGATTTCTATGAGGTGGTGGAGGAGGGGGAGGAAGCTGCAGAGAATTTAAAATGAACTCTTATTCCACCCCCCCGTCCCAACCCCCAACAATTCTGCTGCTTTACATTTATTAGCCTCTACTTCAACAGTTATTGGTTTTGTTGGAAAAATGCGAACAAGTATCTAAATTTGTCCTTCCCCACAAGAGCTGCTTTTACTAAAAGGAACAGCTATTCTCTTGCACACAGTAAATAACTCTTGAAAGAATTGAAAATAAAGCCAAGGGAAGGTGCGTCCGATTACTGATTAGTGGAGGAAAAGCCAAAATATATACTTAAATAAAAACAAACCTGATCATATATCCACACGGGTCTGAACACTGATGATTTATTTAAAACCAAGTTCAAAAACAAATTGTGGATGAGTATTTTACTAATGCCCCCTCCCCCCCCCGCCTTCCCGATTCCGGTTTGCTTTAGAGAAGATGTCGCCATGAATACTTTAAAATAGGAACTGAGAGAAAAGTAGCCGGGAATGTGGCAGTCGTTTTTGTTTGTGGAATATGTTAGCTCTCTGTATTTTTATATTTAACCTCTTTCAGCAGGGATTCTGAGAAATAGGAACACCATTGCATAGCAGTTGTCTTCTGATTTTATTTTCAAATCCCGTTTAAAAAAAAGGAACGCTTTTAACGTTTGCTTTAGAAACTTAGCAACTGCTTCAGCTCATTTTTCAAAGCTCTGAAAGCAGTAAGAAATGTTTTAATAAAGCTGTCATGATGGCTGACTGGGCAAAAAGAAAATCTAAACTTCAATTGCCAGTTTCTGCTGAATTAGCTGATCCCCTTCAGGACATGACAGTTGGCTCAGTGCCTTTCGGCTAGGGCTGAGGTGGAGGGGGTGGTGACAGTGATTGGGGCGGGGGGGGGGGGGGGGGGGCAAAATTTGAAAAAAAAACACAAAAGAAAATCAGCTAGGATTCCCATTGCTGACTGCTACCCAGTGACCCGTGCTGGAATCTGCATGTGTGCTGTGGTTGCAGAGGAGAGGAGGATAGGCTCAGCTGTGATCATCCCACCTACAGTCAAACTGCCAGCCCTCATTCACAGGGCGAGGCTGTGAAGGGTTGCTGGCAACTGTGCAAGAATTGGGACTTAAGGGGATAGAGCAGAGAGCAAAATAAAGGTTGAGCAAAAGCAGTAAAACTGAGCGTGCGATGTGGTATCAAAGCACATAACAGAACAATTCTGTGATTGAAGTGCTGTCTTTTCTCCCCTCTTATCCAATTTTTTGGGGTCACTTCCAGTCTTAGCCACAGAAACGTTAGCAAGAAAGCACAATCCTTGTTACAAAGGCAGCAGCGAAGTACTTCTATAACTCTTCTAAAAGTGTCTGGTTAACCCTGCTGTTATCACACCATTTTCTTGCCTCACATTCAGGAGATTCTGCAGGTCTTGCAAAGTGCTTCACAATTTTGACACATTTTACGTTCGCCTCAAAGCATTGTGCGTACAAATCTTTCTTAAAAAAAAGAGCCATTGGACTCCATTTTTTCTCTGGAGCGAGCATCCACAATATAGAGTATAAAGGCAGGTTCAGGCTGTCTTCCACACAGGAACTCAGCAAGTCAGAAATCAGAATTTCTCTCCTTTTTCCTCCCAGAGACACACAAAAAAAATACATCCTCATAACACAGGAGGCCATTTGGCCCACTGAGCTTGCACTGACAACAATCCCACTCAGGCCCAATCCCTGAGACCCCACACATTTACCCTGCTAATCCCCCATGTACTAAAGGGAAAATCTGTATGGCCAAGCAATCTAACCTGCACTTCTTTGGTGTGTGGAGGAAACCCAAGCAGACATGGGGAGAATGTGCGAACTCCACACAGACAGTGACCCAAGCCAGAATTGAACTAATCTTCCCCTCTAGTTTTCTGCCGATTATCTTAAGTCTGTGTTCACTAACTACCAACCCTCCCTGAGTGAAAACAGCATCAGCATGTATAGTGTACCAAAACTTAATTTTGAAACCTCAAAATCTCCTCTTAACCTTCTCTGCTCCAAGGAGAGATATCCTAGCTTCTCTACTCTGTCCACATCACCCTCCGTTTCAGGACAAGACCACAATTTATCACTGTGACATTTAAACTGAAGTCAGCCAAAGTCCACAGCCAAGCACTTGAAGAATAGCACTGACCAAGTCAGCACATACGCAGAGGCAAATTTCAAGCTGACCGTGCTTAGCCAGCTGCCTTGCTCATGCGACTGGTGCAGCTTGGGTGTTGTGATTCAGGGGCAAACATCGAGGAAACATGGAGGAGAGAGCAACAAAAAGCAAAGGATATTTTAGCAAGTCACATAAAGATTGATCAAGAACAAATATAATTTTGAACTCAATGGATGGTAGCATTAGCAAACCATTATGAAAAGGAAGTCGATCTTGCCCCCAAACCAGAGTAAATTTAACTATAACCTTAACTTGCATTATTTATCCTCCACATGAGCACTCCATTTGCCCACTTTGCTCCTGTTTCCCTTTCCTTTCAACCACCAATCTAATTTATTTCTAAATGTGACTCAGTCTCTGCTTCAACCCCTATGCATTCCAACGCCTCACAATGTGAACGGAGATTGGATACCTGTGTAAAGTTCAGCACTCAGTTTATCGCACTAACTTAATCGGCAGATCTGGATCACATTAACATTTGCAAAGGCAGAGCACAAAGTTTGTTTACTTGCAGTGACAAAAGTAATTACAGGTCTTACTCAAAATATTTGCAGTAGTTTAGATAATCAACGTACAGGGTGCGTGTGGTTTAAGCCGCACTGAAGAGAAAGATCACTGTCTGTACTCAAGTCAATTGATCTCAGCCAGGGGTGCAGACACCACAGCTAACTTTAGTACCCCTCAGCAGAGAAAACTGAATAAGGGCCTCCTGTTACTGTAAAGTGCGAATCTTGAGCAAGGATGGGCTCCAGTTCAACCGTAATAAACCTCAGTTCATTAAATGAAAATTGGCCGCCTGATAGGGATTCTGGACAGCTGCTAGTACCTGTGAAATCTTGTCTGTTTGGAACGCTGCCAGGAAGTAAAGAAAAAGTCAATTAGGTTATAACAGAAAATGCTGCAAGCACCCAGCAGGTGAAGCAGCACATGTGGAGAGATATATAGAATAACGTTTAGATCATAATCACACTCCCATTTTCTCAGACAGCAGGAGCTGGTAGTGGTTCTGCTGGAAGCAGATCAGGAAAACTTGTCCCATCACCACCCCTTTTGCCTTGAAGCATTGTCCCTTTTGTCATTTAATCTGTTTCCCTCCCTTTTGTACTTAGTCTCCACTGCAATCCTATTCCCTGACTCTCTAGTTGTTCAGGAATTGTTAAATCTCCAACTTCTTCAAGCTCCTAATTAAAGATCATCAACTGGGTTTTCCCCACCAAGGATGCTGCCTGATTTCCAACATTTACAGCATTCTGTTTTAGTGTTCCATTAACTTACTCACTACTTTACTGTGTCTTAAGTTTGGGAATTCCCTTGAGACATTGTGAGCAACTGGGGCAGAGGAGGCAAGGAGTATGAGACAACACTTCAGCTGTAAATCAAGGTTTAAAGGGGACTGGTCAATGAGTCAGTGGCTGATAAAGCCGAGAATGGCATAATCCTGGAGCGGATACGTGGTCAACTCCTGTTCCTAAGTTTCCAACGATGGTCATGTTGACCAATGCATCAGTCACATGCTTGACGTGGGACCAACATAGCTTGCTTGAAGTGGAAGCACAGAATTTTACAGCACAAAAGGAAGCTTATTCAGCATATCTTACCTCTGTTGCGTCACCGATGGACTAAGTACTGGAACTCCAACTCCACTGCCCTTGCTCAATCGTGTTTAATCAGAGAGTGAAGGCAGAAAGGCTGTAGGTGGCGGTGGTGGTGGTCTTCAAAACCACTGGCAGTGCAGAATCAACGTTAAAAAGTTTATTTATTAGTCACAAGTAGGCTTACATTACAGCAATGAAGTTACTGTGAAAATCTCCTGGTCGCCACATTCCGGCGCCCATTTGGGTACACTGAGGGAGAATTTAGCATGGCCAATGCACCTCACCAGCACATGCTTCAGACTGTGGGAGGAAACCGGAGCATCCAGGAGGAAACCCATGAAGACATGGGGAGAATGTGTAGACTCTGCACACACAGTGACCCAGGCCAGGAATCGAACCCTGATCCCTGGCACTGTAAGCAGCAGTGCTAACCACTGTGCTGCCCATGGCACTCGCTCCAGTAGCAGATTGTGAAGCTAGACATTAGTTCCTTGTTGACTTAAAACCTGCAGTCAGTTGCCCAGAGTCAATGGCAGGTAGATGTGTCAGGGTCTATAGATAGAGTCGGTGGCTTTATGGAGGGCAAGATCCTCATGGCTCAGTGCCTGCTGATCATCTTAAGAAAAAAAAACTCTTATCTGCTTTCACTGAAAAGTCCAGTCTTCACATGGAGGATCCACTCCCACATTATGTGGCACTATGACCATGTTAATTGATTAAGAAGCCTGAATGAGACAGACCCAGAACAGATCTAGCATTCTGATCTAAAACTGAGCATCCGGGAGGTGCTGTGAGCCGTCAGCAGCAACACTGTGTTCAACCACAACCTGCAACTTGATGGTCCAGCAAATTCCTCACTTTACCATTCCAAGAGAACAACCCTGGTTCAGTGAACGTAAGAGAGGATGCTAGGAATGCCACCAGGCATACCTAAATGAAGTGCCAACCTGGACAGAGGACTACACGCTTGCTAAACAGCAGAATGCTAGACAGAGCTAAGCATTGATCAGGTCAAAGTTCTGCAGTCCTGCCACATCCAGTCATGAATGGTGGTGGACAATTAACATGCATCTCCTGTCAACACAAGATGGCCACCAAGAACCACCTGCGCACGCAAAGAAAACCAACCATGTCATTTGCAGGTGATACAGTGCCAGCAAAAACCTGACCGTGATCTCTACCCCTGAAATCTTTAAACTGTCGACTTTTCTCCTTTATTTCACACGCTGCATGCATGTAACATTCAAGCAATTTTGTTCAAGGTTTATTTATTTCAAAGTAATCATTGGCTCTGCACTCTTCTAGGACTGAAGGTTAATGGACACAAAGTTTTTCCCCTGGGCTATCAATGCTGGGTAATTCTGCGGGCTACTTATATCAGTAAATGACAGTACAGTACAGCACAGCACAGCACAGACTGAGGTTTCAGGAGTTCAGTTGTGCTGACATGATGGATTTGATGTTTTCTGGTGATCCCAGGTCAATGTGACACTGTGGTCAGTGAATGAAGGGAAAGCATGAAGCAGGAGAAGCAATTTTTAAATCAGTCTTTAACAACTGCTTGATAAGTATCTCTGTCTGCCCCAGCCTTTGCCTACTCTGTCACTCACAATGATGTGACAGAGTAAAACAGTACAACTGCTTATGCACAGCAATGGCACCAAAGGCAGTGGACAATTAAATTGGAGACCATAAGCATTTCCACCCCCAATGATGGGAAGCCCAGCTCCTCATCACAACAAACCAGGCTTAAGCATTTGCAAACATCTTCAGCCAGAAGTGCCAAGTAAATAATCCATCTTAGCTTCTTACTGTGGTTCTCAGCAGTCTTGGGTCAATTTGATTCACTCTACATGATGGCAAGAAATGGCTGAATGCACTGGAGACAACACTAATGGCCCTGCCAACATCTCAACAGTAGTACAGGAAGGACCTGTTCTCTAGTACTAGCCGCATCCTTAGTCTGGTATGCTACAACACTGGGATTTACGCAATGTGGATCCTCTCCCAGAAAGCAGGACAAATCCAGTCCAGCCAGTTACCACCCACACTCAATCACCAGAGTGATGGCCAGTGTTAGCAGCAGTACTCGCTCAGCAACAACCAACTCGCGGACACTCTATTTGTTTTTTTTTGTTCTTTCACGGGATGTGATTCACTGGCTAGGCCAGCATTTGTTGTCCATCCCTAATTGCCCTTAAGGTGATACAGTTGTGAGCCACCTTCATGAACTGCTGCAGGCCATGTGATGTAGGTACACCCAAAGTGCTGTTAGGAAAGGAGTTCCAGCTCTACAATGCAGCAACAAGGGAGGGAACAGCGTTATAGTTCCAAGTCAGGTGTTGTGCTTGGAGAGGAACTTGCAGATGATGTTCCCATGTGTTTCCTGCACTTGCCTTTCGAAGTAGTAATAGTCATGGTTTGGAAGATGCTGTTGAAGGAGCCTTGGTGAGTTGCTGCAGTGCAGTATATAGTTGGAACACACTGCTGCCACTGTGCACCAGCCAGAGAGAGTGGTGCTGGATGGAGTGCCAATCAAGCAGACTGCATTGTCTTGGATGATTTCAAGCCTCTTGACACTCCTGACTTGTGCTTTGTAGATGGTGGATAGGTTTAGGGAGTCAGGAGGCAAGTTACTCACAACAGAATTCCCAGTCTCTGACCTGTATTTATATGGATGGCTTCATTCAGTTTCTGGTCAATGGTAACCCCAGGAATGTTGACGTGGATTCAGCAATGGTAATGCCACAGGAGTTGGTTAGAGATGACCATTGACTGGCACTTGTGTGGCATGAATATTACTTTCCACTTAGAATCACAGAATCTCGACATTGCAGGAGGTGGTCATTCGGCCCATCGTGACTGACCGACAACAATCCCACCCAGGCCTCATCCCCTTAATCCCACATATTACCCTACTAATTCCCCTTACACTAAGGGACATTTTAGCACGGTCAATCAATGTGACCCGCACATCTTTGGACTCTGGGAGAAAACCGAAGCAAACCCATGCAGACACAGGGAGAATGTGCAAACTCCACACAGATAGTGACCAGAAGCTGGAATCGAATGCAGATCCCTGGCACTGAGAGGCAGCAGTGCTAACCACTGTGCTGCTCCAAACCACCATTCAGTCCAAGCCTTGCTGCCTAGACTGTTTCAGTAGGAAAGGAGTGTCGAATGGTGCTGAACGTTATGCTGGGAACATCCCTACTTCTGAACTTATGATGGTGGAAGATCACCGATATTGTAGTGCCTGTTCAGCTTGAAGAGTTTTCACTGTGCTCTTCTGTATACCCAAATGCACAATACTGGCGCAAGTGAAGAAATCTTTTTGCATCCATTTTGGGACTCAAACAAAGCTATGGCTTGATGTGCATTCTAGTAAAAATAAGCGAGCAAAATCACTGGCAATACAGAGACAGAGAATCAGGCAGTAAACATGACCAGGATCTCACTCAAAAAATTCAGGTTTTCAAAATCCCAGCACCTATTTGCAACAGATCAGTCTGTGGTTCCAAAATCTGCCTAATGTTGCAAAGTAGATTAGATACTGCCATTTAAAAAAAACTTTTTAAAAGTCAGTAGATAATTAACTGCACAAAATAGCTGGTGCTTAATGCATTTTAAACAACACCTTTGTAGCAAACACCAAACCCTAATGTAATTTGCCTGATACGGGTGACTGTCCAACAGAACACAGTAAGAAGTCTCACAACACCAGGTTAAAGTCCAATCGATTTATTTGATAGTAAACTCGCAAGCTTTGCCCTTCATCAGGTGAATGGAGAGTTCTGGCCTCAGACAGGGCATATAACAGTACACGCAGTTTACAGATTACTGATTAGAATGTGAGTCTTTACAACTGACCTGCTATTCAAGTCTTAAAGATACAGACAATGTGAGTGGAAAGAGCATTAGGCATAGGTTAAAGAGATGTGTATTGTCTCCAGACAGTACAGTAAGTGAGGTTTTGCAAACCCAGGCAAGTCATGGTGGTTACAGATAGTGCGATATGAACCCAAGATCCCAGTTGAGACAGTCCTCACGTGTGTGGAACTTGGCTATCAGTCTCTGCTCAGCGACTCTGCGCTGTCGTGTGTCGTGAAGGCCGCCTTGGAGAACGCTTACCTGAAGATCAGAGGCCGAATGCCCGTGACTGCTGAAGTGTTCGCCCACAGGAGTTTACTATCACATAAATTGGTTGGGCACTAACCTGGTGTTGTGAGACTTCTTACTGTGTTTACCCCAGTCCAACGCCGGCATCTCCACATCATGTCCAGGAGAAGCCAGGATAATATAAGCCACTGGCACTGTACATCACACCCACCCATGACAGTTAAACAGGAACTCCGTCTTATTCAAGTAGGATATGGACTTGCGTTTGCTCATTTTGCTATTTCTAGGTATACAATGCAGTACGGGGGGGTGGGTGGGGGGGGTGCGGCAGCTACCTCATTTCAAGGGAAGCCCAAGACTTTCTCATGAAGCCTGGAGGAACACTGCTGCCTGCGCTGGTCCAATCAAAAGCTGAAAAATATATATTTTTAAAGCAACTCATCTTCTGGGTCTTTTCAAGCCCAGTATCTAGTTCCCATCTGGTTTTGCCGGATGTAGACCAGGAGCTAATTCCACTATTAGACAGGGTCAGCAGATTTAAAATGGAACTCAGTTTGCATCCTGTGGCTACCCTGCTCCAAAGGATGCTACCTTGGAGACACTGAAAGGAGGAAGTGGAACCAGCAGGGGAGGGAGAGAGGGGAGGGTGTGACACCCATCGTTTTAACTGTTCCCTTCCATTAAAATTGGATCCAAAGATCGAGAATGAACTTGGGCCACACCTGAGTTTTCCCCAAAGACAAGGTGAAAACATCAGTCAGACTACTGACTGGCAATGAGCGTCGCACCACATTCTGCCGTACTGCAAATATGAAGTTGAATCCCATCACCTTGCTTCAAATGAATTTCCTCCAAAAAGAAAACACAACATTAAGGGGATGAAAACAGGACAATAATGTCAGTCCAACAGACTTCTGCTTTTAAAGGAAAGACTGCTTGCATTTAGATACTCGTCACCTGAGGATGACTGCTGCACTATTGAAGTCAGATGGTGCAGTGTATTTGCTATGGAAGACTGATTTTAAATGTAGCTCATGAAAGCCATACAAAAATGAAAAAAGATCTCCGGTTTAAGTAGAGATAACTTTGTAAACATTTACAAAAAGAATGCTATGTGATGATAATGGAATTTGTGCCTCCTAATCACAGTGTTAGGAAGCATACACACATGGAAATGTAGTCAGCCAGGTTTGTGCAATGCGTGACACACATCTACAACCATCCGAGTACTATTTAAATATAAACACTCGAGTAAGAAAACTCTTCCAGCAGGATGACTAATGTTGCTGTTATGCCTCATTTCCTTTTTTAAAGTTCACTGTGTTACTACGAGGATTAATGTAACCGAACTGTACAGTGTCAGTGTTAGGTGAACCACACCTCATTGGTGAGGGCCAAATAAAGCAACAATTAAATTTCACTACAAATCAGGTCTATTAAAGGATAGGAGAGGTTATTGCACTGAATTAAAATGGTGTCCTAGCAACTTTCTATTGGCTGTTCCTTTGAGGACCTTTTCCTCCTCCCCCCAATAATTTTCTGCTCCCCACCCAAAAGCGTTTCCCCTTTGCTGCAGTGTAGAAAATGATGTGGAGATGCCAGCGTTGGACTGGGGTCAACACAGTACAAGGCTCACAACACCAGGTTAAAGTCCAACAAGTCCAAACCCATTGGACTTTAACCTGGTGTTGTGAGACTTCTTACTGTGTAGAGAATGGTCAGGGAACATCAGCACTTAACTCATTACTATTGTTGTGTCTGTTATTGTGCGCGGCTCTGTTACTCAAGAGGTTACTTTCTCAGCAAGATATTTTCATTATTTTTCTTCCTCAACCTCTGCACCCAATGACATTTCATCCCTGGTGATTTCAACTTCCATTTCAATTCATCACATTCTCTCTCCTTAGTTCACTGCCCTCAGTTTCCCTTAATCCATCCTTTATGGAAACTCTCCAAACCAAATCCATGGCCAGCCCCTTGACCTTGTCAACTCACGTAGCCTCACTACTGCCATAATGTCACAGAGAAGGCCATCTCTGATCTCATATTGCTCCCCAGCCATGTCTAGCTTCTCCCTATAAACCCTACTTCCTTCTACTGGGAGGCAGGTAGGGGAAACTAATTCTCTATTCACATACAAGTATACTTTCAAAATCCCAAATGTCTGCCCCCGGCCCTCTCTTCACACTTCTCTAGTTACAGATCTCCTCAATCACACCTTTACTCCCAATTTCTATGTTTCCATCACCATGACTACCATTACTCACCCTCCCTCAAGTCCAGGGGATGCTAACTTGAACAGAAATGGTCAACAGCTGATTTAGTCACAAGAATTGGCTGGACCACAAAAAGCACTGTCCAGTCCTACATACATCAACTAAAACTGTTCACCATTCCAGGATCATCTTGGAATGCAAAGATAATCCCCAATTTCTTGTCTTCTTAAACTCCTCTTCCTATCTCCTCCACTTGGCCTTTTCAGCCTGTTCCCCCATCCAATAGGATCACGGCTGATTTGATTGTAACCTCAACCCCACATTTCTGCCTATCTGATAACCTTGTTTATCAAGAATCTACCTCTGCCGTAGAAATATTGAACGTCTCTCCTTCCACCACCTTTTGAGGAAGAGAGTTCTAAACACCCAACCCTCGAAGAAAAGAGTTGTCCTCATTTCAGTTTAAAAGTAAAGGGTCACCCAGTTAAGATAGTGGCTCCGAATTCTAATTCTCCCTCAAGAGGAAATATCCTTTCCACATCCAACTTGTCAAGGCCCTGCAGAATCTTATCTGTTTCAATTAAGTTGCCTCTTCCTCTTCTAAACTCCAACAGATACAAACTTAACCTATCCAATCTTTCCTCATGAGACAATCCGCCCATTCTGAACTGCTCCCACTTGTATCCTTCCTGAAATAAGGAGATCAATACTTGTACAGGTTTCCAAATGTGGTCTCACCAATACCCTGTATAAGTGAAACATAACCTCCAACTTTTGTAATTAGTTCTCCTCACAATAAACAATAACATTATATTAGCTTTGCTAATTACTTACTACCCTTTTGCGAATCATGCACAAGGACACTCAGGTCCCTCTGCAGAGCTCTGCAATCTCGCATCATTTAGTTAAGGATCTGGAGACTTTTCAGTACACAGCTCCAACAACTTTCTCAGCACACTTTCCTGGAGATTGTAATTTTATTTTTAGTTCCCCACTCCATCCCATTTCCTGATTTGCAGCTATTTCTGGGAAGTTATTTGTATCCTCTATAGTGAAGACTGATGCAAAATTCCTATTCAAATCACCTGCCATTTCCTTATTTTCCATTATTAATTCCCCAGACTCGTGATCAACACTCACAACACTTCTTTTTACATGTTGATAGAGACAGATAGTAAGAGTATCTATATTTCCAATGAGCTTTCTTTTGTGTACTCTAATTTTACCCTCCCATTAATCTTTCAGTTTTTTTAATACTCTGTCCAATCTTCTGACATGCCACCCACTCATATGCTTATTCTTTAAGTTTGACAGTATCCATATTTTAATTAACCAAGGATGGTGGGTTCTCCCCCTCTTTCTCATTGGAATGTAACTATTTTGTGTATTATGAAATGTCTCTCTAAATGTCTGCCACTGTATCTCTATTGATCTATCCCATAATCTCATTTGTCAAGGCGAAAATGGGTAGAAACTTTAATGAAAGACCCACTTACTAAGCAGAGATGTGATTCACAAAAATGAACTGGAAACAGATACTTGAAGATAAATCAGTGTCACAGCAGTGGGAAGTGTTCAAGGAGGAGATACTGGGACTTCAGAACAAATAAGTTTTCACAAAATAAAGTTCGGGGGACTCCCAAATGTGGGCTCTCTTGAATGTCAAAGAACATATCGAGTAGGATGAAGTAAAACAAAAAAAAAAGCTATGTCAGATATGGAAAGCTCAATACCTCAAAGTCTTGAGTTTAGAGAGTGCAGGGGTGAAATTCTGATTGATTTGATTTATTATCACATGTATTATCACACACTGAAAAGTATTGTTTCTTGCGTGCTATACAGACAAAACATATTGATCATAGAGAAAGAAACGAGAGAGTGCAGAATACAGTGTTGCAGTCGTAGCTAAGGTGTAGAGAAAGATCAACTTAATGCAAAGTAAGTCCATTCAAAAGTCTGACAAGCTGTTCTTGAGTCCGTTGGTACGTGACCTTAGACTTTTGTATCTTTTTCCCAAAGGAAGAAGGTGGAAGAGAGAATGTCCGGGGTGCGTGGGGTCCTTAATTGTGCTGACTGCTTTGCCGAGGCAACAGGAAGTGTAGACAGAATCAATGGATGGGAGGCTGGTTTGTGTGATGGATTGGGCTACATTAAACTTTTGTAGATCCTTGCAGTCTTGGGCAGAGCAGGAGCCACACCAAGCTCTGATACAACCGGAAAGAATACTTTCTATGGCGCATCTGTAAAAGTTGGTGAGAGTTGATAGGGCAGACGCAACACGGTTTCATTAAAGGGAAGTCGTGTCTGACAAATTTACTGGAGTTCTATGAGGATGTGTCTAGGGCGGTGGATAGAGGAGAGCCGGTGGATGTGGTCTTTCTGGATTTTCAGAAGGCGTTTGATAAGGTACCTCACAAGAGGTTACTGCAGAAGGTCAGAGGACATGGAGTTGGGGGTAGGGTGTTAGCGTGGATAGAGGATTGGTTGTCAAATAGGAGGCAGAGAGTGGGGGTCAATGGGTGCTATTCGGATTGGCGGTTGGTGACTAGTGGGGTGCCCCAGGGGTCGGTGCTGGGGCCTCAGCTATTTACCATTTATATAGATGATCTGGAGGAGGGAACCGAGTGTAGGGTGTCGAAATTTGCTGATGACACCAAGATTGGGGGAAAGGCAAATTGTGCGGAGGGTGTGGAGAGTCTGCAGAAGGATCTAGATAGGCTGGGCGAATGGGCCAGGAAATGGCAAATGGAATTTAATGTTGGCAAGTGTGAGGTGGTCCACTTTGGTAGGAAGAATGGTAGGAAGGACTATTACTTACGGGGCGAAAAACTGCAGCAGGCGACGGTGCAGAGGGACCTCGGGGTCCTTGTGCATGAGTCGCAAAAACCCAGCTTGCAGGTGCAGCAGGTGGTCAGGAAGGCGAATGGGATGCTGGCCTTCATAGCGAGGGGGATTGAATATAAAAGTAGGGAGGTCTTGCTGCAGCTGTATAGGGCATTGGTGAGGCCGCAGCTGGAGTACTGTGTGCAGTTTTGGGCGCCGCACCTGCGCAAGGATATTTTGGCCTTGGAGGGAGTGCAGAGGAGGTTTACTAGGCTGATACCGGAGTTGAGGGGTTGAGCTATGAGGAGAGGCTGAATAAACTAGGCTTGTACTCGTTAGAGTTTAGAAGAATGAGGGGAGATCTCATTGAGACGTATAAGATGATGAATGGGATGGATAGGATAGAGGTGGAAAGACTCTTCCCGCTCAAAAAAGACAGTAGGACTAGGGGGCACAGCCTCAAGATAAAGGGGGGGCGGTTCAGAACGGAGTTGAGGAGGAACTTCTTCACTCAAAGGGTGGTGAATCTCTGGAATTCTCTGCCCGTTGAAGTGGTGGAGGCTGCCTCGCTAAATATTTTTAAGAAGCGGGTTGATGGGTTCTTGATAAGAGAGGGGATTAAGGGTTATGGGGAGAGGGCGGGAAAGTGGAACTGAGCCACGACAGATCAGCCATGATCTTATTGAATGGCGGGGCAGGCTCGAAGGGCCAGATGGCCTACTCCTGCTCCTATTTCTTATGTTCTTATGTTCTTAAGACTAGGAAATTTGGCATGTTAGCTAAGTAGAGGCACTGGTGAGCTTTCTTAACTATCGTGTCGGCATGGGAGGACCAGGACAGATTGGTGGTGAACTTGAAGCTCTTGACCCTTTCTACTTCATCATTGACGTAGACAGGGGCACATTCTCCTTTACGCTTCCTGAAGTCGATGACAATCTCTTTTGTTTTGTTGACATTGAGGAGACATTATTGTTGTCGCACAAGTTCATCAGATTGTCTATATCATTCCTATATTCTGTCTCGTCAATGTTTGGAATCCGACCCACTACGGTGGTGTTGTCAGCAAACTTGAAACTCGAATTGGAGGGGAATTTGGCCACACAGTCACGGGTAAGGAAGGACTATAGCAGGGGGCTGAAAACACAGCCTTGTGGGGCACCGGTGTTGAGGATGATTGTGTAGGAGGTTAATAGGTAGAAAAGCAAAGTGAGGGCATGAAAAAATATTGGTCAGTAAAAATCAAGGAAAAGCTAAAAGTATATTAGAAATATATAACAAGCAAAGGTTAACTGAGAAAAAAGGTAGAGCCCATTAGCAACCATAAAATGTGTGAAGCTGGAATATTTGGTCATGGTTCTTAACGAACACTTCTGTGAAAACAGACGCAAAGAATCCAGACATTAGAGTTAACACTATGAAACATTGGATGGGTTAAACATAGCGAGAGGGGAAACATTACAAAAGGTGTTTAGTAGCCTCCAACGTGGTTAATTCACCAGGCGCAGATGAAACATATCCAGGTCTGATAAGAGAAGCAATTTCTAATCCTCTCTGCCTGCAGGCACGGTGCCAGAGGACTGTGAACATTGTCCCATTGTTTAAAAGGTAGGGCAGGCAAGGAGCAAGGAAAGACAGTGTAATTATAGACCTGTCAACCTGGGGAAATTGTTGGGAAAAATTCAGAGGGAATGTCAGAATCTACATTTAGTATTTTGTTGCAAAGCCTAAAATAATTTGCTTCAAAGAATTATTCAATTTTATGTCTAATTTTTCAGAAATATTTCCACTAAAAAATCCAATTAAAAAATATACCTGAATAAAGTATATGCCAGTTCATTTGAACTGTACTGGTTAAATCTGTGTTTAAAAAGGCCTCTATTCCAACAGCTACTCTGCACATCAGACCAGACACAAACACTCATTTTCACATTGCTACAACTCAAGTGATATGCAGCAACAAGGCAGCAGGCACTGAACACAAAGGACCGTGTTCCTAACTTCACCGGGGGCTCCACTGAGACAACATTTGAGTATGCTCACATCCATTAAGTTAGAAGTTTCCACATGAAAAATCTATGAATGTCAAAAATTAAACCAAGATTGAAGTACCATATCTACACAGCAGAAAGACAGGTTTATGCTATGGATGTTAATACTTTTGATCTTTTGTTGAAAGGTAACACCTCAAGGGCCAAAGTCTGAAAATATCAAACCACATTGAGCACAGGAGCAGGTTTAGCATTTGGGGAAAAAGTGCAGGTGATGCTTGAATGGTAAGCAGATTTAAAACAGACATAAAGAAAAATTACTTCTCTCACAGGGTTTATTTATTAGTGTCACAAGTAGGCTTACATTGCAATTGTTATTGTGAAAACCCCCTAGTTGTCACACCCAAATGCCTGTTTGAGTACACTGAGGGAGAATTTAGCATGGCCAATGCACCTAACCAGCACGTCTTTCAGACCAGGGTAGGAAGCTGAAGCAGCCAGTGGAAATCTATGCAAATGGGGAGAACGTGCAGATGCCGCACAGTGACCCAAGCTGGGAATGGAATCCGGATCCCTAGCGCTGTGAGGCAGCATTGCTAACCAGTGTGCCACCGTTGTGGAATTTACTACCTCAGAGCGCAGTGGATAATGGGTTGAAGGGTTATGGAAAATGGAGTTGAGGACAAGATCATATTGAATGGCAGAACAGGCTTGAGGGGCTGAATTGCCTTCTCCTGCTCCTGGTTCTTATGTTCCTACCAAAATGAATGACTTCACAACTCCCTCATTAGATTTCAGCTGTCCTTAAAGTCTCATTTCACCAGCATGTGTCCTTTTAAATTTTATCATCCTCCTTATAGTTCACAATACAGTCCCTTTTATTCTACGAGCTTCAACTTTGCTCACAATCCATGCCTTTCAGAAACCCACGTACATCACATCAGACGCATTAACCTTGTGTTAACTCAATTAATTAAACATGATTTGCCCTTAAACCTGTCCCAGCTTTCCTTAATTAATCCACATTTGCTCAGTTTTAAGTTTTGCCCTGAATTATTGTTTCTAGAAGCTTTCTGACCATCAATGTTAAACTGTTTCCTGCATTTGCTGAGCTCATCCTTACACCCTTGTAACGTTTACAATTCTCGTGTGATTGCCTCTCATTCTTTTACTAAGCTGCTCATCATAGGACAACTCCCTAATCCCAGGAGAACCATTTTAATGAACCTTTGCTTTCCCATCCCAATAAAAGTATATCCTTTCTTAAATATGGAGCCCAAACTGCACACAGTATTCCAGATGTACTCTCACCATTACCGTTTCATCATAGCAATTTTTTTAATTCCTCAACTCCAATACCCTTGCAAAAGGCCAACCTGCCATTTGCCTTCCTAATTGTTTATTGTACTTGCACGTTAACTTCCTACCTTCCTCAACCAGCACACCCAAATCGTTTTCAACGTCAACTTTTAGAAGTTTCACCAAAAAATATGTGCTTTTCTATTCTTATGAAAAAAGTGAATAACTTCACAATTCCTTACATTATTCTCCATCTGCCATCTTGTCGTCCAGTCATTTAACTTGTCTATATCTCTTTGCAGCTTCTATGGCCTCCTTACAACTGACTTTTCCACCTAATTTTGTATCATCAGTTAAGTTTGGTATATCACCCTCTATCTCTTCATCCAAGTCTTATCCTCATCTAACACCTCGTATCCAGGAATATTTTGCATCCAGTCATACCATTCTTTCAGCCAGATCTCTGTTATCACCACAACATCACTGATGGTCACTTAGTTTTGAATTTCACATTCTATCTCACACAGACCCAGCTTTTAAATCAGGTCTTTAACCACTCAGAATCACAACATGTTGCAAAATAGAAAGAGACAATTTGATCTGTCAAAGCCTATACTGATGTTTTTCTTCACAGGAACCACTGATTCCCACCATTTTGCACACTCTTTATGGTTTTGCTTTTTCAGGCAACTATCAAATTCCCCTTTAAAACAATGGATTATTTGTTAAAAGTTACTTCTGAAGCATGTAACAAGCTTCTGAAAATGCACATATACCACACCCAATGCATTTCTTATATAAATCTGGACTTTGATTTCAAGAATTCTTTCCTCAGGCTTGAGGTACCTTTTAAAAACCTATGTTGATTGATTAATTATATATATGTTTCACCAAGTGGTATATAATTTCACTCATGTTGCAAATCCTTAGACAGCAGACAAGGAAAATGCTCATTCCATTTGACTTTGCAGAACTTGAATGCCGGATCCTAAAGGCGAAAGCATTCTATAACCCAGCTCTCTAGTTCTCATTCCCTATCCTACATAAAGCCATTGTTACTTCATTAATCCAGATCAGTGAACACTCGCCCTCAAAAGAAAAAAAGCAAAGTTAGGGAACATTTCAAAATTTTTGTGTTCATGGCCAAGACAATTTGGACATTATGGCCAGAACTTTTTCACTGCATTCACACCTGTAAGATTGTAATTGGAACACAGAAAGCCCAGGAATTTATTTCTGGAGATCTGTAAACCAAATGCGAAGGATTAACGTTTTGCATGCTTCAATGAAACTAAAGAAGCAAACATGACGACCTATTGGCTAATTGTAAAGTACAAATTCAAATATTGATGCTTACTCACCAGTATACGTCAACCCAAATATACTGGAATATAACACGCAAAAACCAGGTCATACGGGCAATGTACAAGTGCTCCAGATTCCTGGCAGCATAATCCTGTTCAAGAGTTTTGATAGAGATGTGGCACACATTGCTGGAGTACACAGAATCAAGTTAGAAAGGGCACAACAATCTCCTGCTCTGGTAAACACACCTAGTCATGGCAGTTCAACAGAAAGGACTGTTCCATCAGGTCATTAATCTAGACTCCATTCAGCAAGTCATTAAATCCAGTTTCAATTAGTTTAAAAATCTGACCTTTTGGTACAGTCGTACCACAAATCGTATTGTGATGAGACTTTAGGGAGTAAAGAAATAGGCCCAGTTTCACTGGGGAAGAAAGATTAAGAGATCCAATGGAAGTGCTCAAAGTCATGAAAAATCTTAGCAAGGAAAAGTGAAGCTACAAAAAGGAAATGTGAGGGTGCACTGCCAGCTGATCATTTATTTTTGAAATGTAGCCATTATTGTAGGCACTCTTAAGCAATTATCATACAAAATCCCACAGGCAGAATGTCATTATGGCACAGATGGGCGCCATTCAGCCCATTGAGTCCAATCCAGTCTCATCTTCCAAAGCTCTGAAAGTTTTTAGTTACTTCAAGTGCCCATTATTCGGAAATCACTGGTGGAAGTGGAGACGATCATTCTTGGAGACAGCAAATTCAAGTCATTACCATCCTTCACATCTGTCCCCTAGTCCTTGTATCATCTAATGAGAACAAATCTATTTTTCTTTCATAATCTTGTTGAACCTATAAACAAGATAAATTATGATCAAGTTTGGTGGCAATGGCTAATGTTGACCAGAACACGAGTAGAAGCCCCTGTTTCTCTTTAGATAACCATCATGAGGATCTTGTCTATCTGAACAGAGATGGGTCTCAGTTTAACATCAGTACTGCCATAAAGTTCTTAAATCAAGTATTATATTTGTAGTTCACACACTAGGATGAAAATGGTTCTGTTAAAACAACTGTACATCTCCAAGATAATCTACGAACCAGAGAGATAGCTCATAAACAAACACCAAGAACCTCCTTCCAAGAACTATAAAGCTGCATGCAGCAAGTGAAGAAACTCCCCAAAGGCTTGTAGTCAATGGATGCAACTTACACAAAGAGGATGGGGCAGCACCCATTACTCGCAGATCATTAATTACTAGTACCCGAGATGGTTGGGGGGGGGGGGGGGTGTGTGCTATCAAACTACTGTAGCTGTGCTAGAGATCAAATATAAACTTGATCCAATGATCAAACCTATAAGCACTCATCCACACATAAGAACTGAGATGTGCAATTCAAATCTGTACAGATACAGAGTAGGCACCTTGGTTAAACCTTAACTCGATCTTGCTCAGCCTGTATGGCTGAGTGCTTCCAACAATTTGTTTATTTTAGCTTCCCAGCAACTGAGTAATTTGTCTTTTTTTGTGGCTATACTGCTGGATTCCTCTCCTGTTAACATGGAATATTTCAAACCATTTAGAATAGTGACACAACCTAGGGCAATGAGGTGGTGCAGTCAATCAGACCACCAGCACAGGCTATCACAGCAGGGAAGCAACCTCAATGCCCACTCAAAGCTTTGGATCTTAGCTGTGGCATTGCATGATGTGGTGGGGGATGGGGTGGGGGGTGGGGGGAGAGGAGGAGGAGGTGTGAGAGAGAGAGAGAGAGAGAGAGAATGAGAAAGAAACCAAGGTGTAAGAGCAGTTCAAATGAAGACTTGGGAGCAAAATCAAGTTCCCTTTTGGTCACAGGAGGTGCATAGTCCAGTGAAACCAGGAAAGGGGAAGGAAAGAAAACAAAACAATACTGTGGATGCAAACACAAGCAAAAAACACAAGTTAAATGTTTTAGCAACCTAAATTTTCACGGACCAGCTCATCAGACCAGCTGTATATTTTCAAGTTTCCTGCATTTGCAGAGTTTTATTCCCTGTAAAACAAAAACATGCCTCAGGAGTCCAACAGCCCAAGCAAACATCACTAAAACTGTTACTAATACCAACAGAGAGGACCTTTAAGGAGAAGCTCTGTAATCCTGTCAGGGATACTTATATTATGAGATATTGCAAGGCAAATCTCAGTACCGTAACATAGAGCATAACACAGGTTGCAAGATTCAGCCTTTAGTTTTCATAAGAGGGCAAGGACAAAAAAAGTACTTTCATGATAAAATCAGCAGATACTGTACTAACTTCTGTTTTGGTGGAAAGTGGTTTCCACTTCACTGGATACTAAAGTTGCAATATCAATCTGGAGTCAAGGCCAAGCCTGACTGCAAAGCTGCAAAAGCACATTCGCAACAAGGAGAATAGATTTTACATGGATACTTGATATCATATGACCAGCAAAACCACCAGCTTGGTTTGAAAGGTGATTTTCCTAAAAAAAGCATCCTGGGGGACCTGTTGGAAACTTTTTTAAAAACATACGAATTTCCAAAATGTGAATGCTGTCACTTAGGCTGTTTAGATATCTAAAGCTTTTACTGGCTGGGGAAGGAGCTGTGCACACATACTATCGATAAGCAAAGTTTTCTTCTGGGAGAAGGTATCCCCAGTCAGGGAATGAGTTTGATATATCTGCAAATGATGCTTTTAAAGTGTTGCTCAAGCCCTCAGCCCGAAACCAGTATGACTCCTCCTGAAGATATTAAAGGAAAATAAAATTGCAATTGAAATGAAGGCAGAAAATGCTGAAAATATTCAGCAGGTCTGACAGCATCTGTGGAGAGAGAAACAGTTAACATTTCAGGTCAAGGTCCTTTCTTCTAACTGAGCTGGAATCAAAACAAGATGGGCAAGCAGATTAGGTTCAAGTTATCTTTACAGTGGAAAATAAAGTTTTGAACTGCGGTCCAAATTCAAGTCTCATTTTACAGTACTGTCCAGTTACATTACACTCTTGGGACCAATGCTCTGCCATTTTCTGCAATAAAGCAAATATGCCTCCACAAACTAGTCTTCTTCAAAGTAATTTATTGATTTGAAAAGTGATTTGAGTATTTTACCATAAGAAACTAAATAAAATTAGAATATTATTCTTTCAATGAGTTTGAAAGTACATTGCAAACACCCAAATGGTGTAGCATTAGCACACACAAGCCTATAATATGGCAAATTGATGCCAACACTAACCTTCAAAAGCAGTATATGCTATGATATATTAGTGCATATTTGAATATGGGTGTCCCACTCATGGCCTTACATCCCTATGTGAAAGATTAAGAGGCCACAATTAGTCTGATCTTGGGAATAGGACAACTGTGGACTCAGCAACAGGCTGCAAAAGACTGTACTGGTTCCACAATTTAAACATGCTTCGATTATATTGAAGTCAGCGTGAGCCTAAGCCAGAACAATCTCAGGAACAGTTTTAATGCTTATTTCTACGATCTGCTGAAGAACAAAGCAACATTTTTGAAAGTATAACTTTAAAGCCAGGATATGGTGTCTAATTTTTAACCTTTAAAGAATGCAATAAAAATGTATCCTAATCCAGATCATTTTAAAACAGCTTAGCCTTTAAATGGATACATTTTAATTCCAAAAATTCTTAGGCACAATTCCTGGTCTTTCACTTATCAGATCTTAGCCAGTAGTGTTGGGTCTGCCAATATCCCATGGCTTGAAATCTTTTTAAAAACATATTCACATTGGATAGTGATGAAGAGGAACCAATGAACTCAAATTTTCTCATGGTTGTGTATGTCATGATCACATGCTACAATCAGAGTTTGGTCACTATACCTTCTACGATCAAAGACTACAAATATTGGGCTTGCGAATAGAAATTGAATTCCTTCACTCAGAGGATGGTGACTGTTTGGAATTCTCTACCCCAGATGCTCAGTTGTAGAGTATGTTCAAGACAGAGGTCGACAGCCTCCTAGATATTAAAGGACATTGATGGATATGGGGACAATACAGGAAAATGGCTTTGAGGTCAAGGATCAGCCATGAATGGCAGAGCAGGCTCGAGGCATGAATGGTTTCTTCCTGCGTTGATTCCCTATATCACGACTGCCAGGATCCCTTTGAAACATCCCCGATAGGACAAAGGGCCAACTTGAAAAACATGGCATCCTCTCTAACCTGATTTAAGTAGAGTACAGATTAATGGATTTAAGGGCAGGGACAGCTGTTTTAATTTTAATAACCTATAGTACACTAATATCTGCAATGATCTGTCAATCTAGTATTTGAAGAGCTTTTAGGTGAGATAGGTGCCATCTTTAATCCCAGTCCTTTATGATTGCCAAAATGAGCCCCTAAACTGGTGGAGCGTATTGCTATGGCAGCTTTCTGACTCAAAGTGATGGTTTGTGTTGTAGTGATCAACTTTGGTGTGGCTCAGGGGCCTCACTCTGAGGTGGTAGACTCTGCTGCATTAAACGCAGAGAAAGACAGTGGGCTGGCAAGGCAATGGAATCACTGACCTCTTTTTTTCTTTGGGGAGTCCGCTCAGCTGTTTGGACAAGCTGAGCAGAGATAATGTTCTTCCAGTCAGCTTCCAGAGGTCACAATCATCAACGACTATCTCCAAGCTGTCAGTGCCAATATTTGCCATCTCGCAGCTGTCCTTGTAACAGAGGAATGGACGCCCAGAAAGTCAGGACCCAGTGACTTGTTGACCGTGCAGAAGGTCTCTAGGCAAACAGCTTCCATCCATCTGATGAGCATGGCCAAGCCAGCAAAGATATTGTTCGCTTGGCGATGGATGTATGTTATTAGAACTATTGCACTTCAGAACCTCACAAGTTGTTGTCCTACCATAAAGATATGTCTGAGACAGTGGAAACTGTTCAGCCTTTTCTCCTCCTCCCCGCAAGTTGCCCACATCTCACCACTGCCGAGATACATGCTGAGGATGCAGGCCTGGTAGACTTGTAGTTTTGCATTCTCAGTAAGGTTATTGTTGTTCCACACACTCCTACTCTGTGTGGTCATAACAGCTGAAGCTTTTGCGATGTGTGTGTTGATTTTAGCATCAAGGAACAGATTGTTGACGAATTTGGAGTCTGGATTTGTGAAGTTATCAACAATCTCCAGTGTCAAATTGTCAATGCTGATCAGTCGCATTATAACAATGTCCTGGACCCATGACTTTTATCTTCCTTATGATGAGTATGTTATGGACTAGAAAAATAATATCTTTTCACATTCTTCAAAACTAGGTGTTATCAACTTACTGCTATTCCTAAAGCAGTAACAATTTGTGCTGATATAGCATCCAAAGCCATTTCAAAGAAACTCTCACACAAGGACATGGATTTATAACTAAAGGAAGATAGATTGAGGGATGACCAAAACTTGGGCAAAGAAGTATTTTACGAATGCCATTAGCGGAGTGTGTTGTGGGGATGGGGGTGAAAAGCAGACAATTAGGGAGGGAATGCCAGAGACTGGAGCCTGAGCAGCCAATAACAGTGAGGAATAACACTCAGAGTAATAGAAAAGGGGGTTTTACCACAGTTGCAGGTATGGGAAGGGGGGCTAATATCTAGAAGACTATTTAAGAAGATGAGGATTTCATTAATTGTATCACGGTGTGAGGAGGTAAAGGTGAAAGGGCTAGAGGTGAAGGCTTTAAGGAGGTACATGACAGTATGAAAGAGGAGTAAGTTAAGAGTACCTTTCACCTACCTGGAGGATTCTAGAGGTATGGGTAGTTTGTATGAAGAGTGCAAAGTCCAGAGCGAACTAACTGGCCGAGCTGGAAGTAGCTAAGTCAGTTAATGTGCATTTTAGTACGCTGCTCACAACTTTTACTTATTATTCAAAATGGCGCCTGATCTTCTGAAACACTGCTGCACAATAGTTTTGATTTATGGCTGTGCAGCAGAATTAACTAACATACCTGCTTTGAGTTCATCTCAACAGAAACAGATAGAAAACAAGACTTGCAGGTAAGATAACTCAATTCAAAAAGTTTACTACATTTTCCAGCAGGCTATATTAAACTTTTGTACTAAATTTGTCACCATTTACAAGCAGAAGTAAATACTTCCAATACCCAAAATTAACTGGTCAAAGTGTTTTCCTCCTCTTATCACACAATGTTTTAGCACCACAATAGTATACTAATTTGACTAGACTATGTGACATAACTATAGAGCTGTTGACAAGTACAAAATGCTTCTGTTGTGGGTGGTAGGCAAAATTAAACCCTTCTTTTAGGCTCTCTCGTTTCTTGCACTGTTTCTTGGTTTAATCTGCTTTTAGGCGTCCACCAGTCTCATTCTGTAACCAATCATTGTGTTGTCCACAAAAGCCCCAAAGGCATTTCAACTTTGCATTTTCTCATCAAATGGGAAACACCCCAGCTTAAGTGCCACTACTCCTACAACAGCTCCAGGCATACTGCTCTAGCAGAAATCTCTGTACTTCCAGAGCAATGGGTTCACTAATTTGGTCAGATCTAAAATAATCTGTGGCTCCAGTAGAACTCTCAAATCCTGGCTAAAGAAGAAATAATCCAATCCATGATACGGCAGTTCAGCTGCCAATCAATAACTAACTCGCAGTGTTTGTCAATCATTATTGTGGGCAACAGTTTCTTCTTGGAAAGGAAAAGGGAGAAGAGAATCTAGAAGCCTGTATTCACGAAGGAAACCAAGCCTAATCATTTAGGCCAATACTGTAGCACTAACAGTAGCCATGGAAGACAATACAAATACAGAACAGGAGATGGTTAACAATTGAGTTTTCAGTTCTTTATTGCTGGCATTGAGTGCTCAAAAATTGTTTCCTAAGTTCCTCTCCAATTTGTTCTACTGAGTCTTGAAGACTCTAAAGTTGGCTTTATCTGACATGATTGCACACTGACATTCACTTTATAGGAGGGACACTAGATAAGGCTCAGGAGTTGCAAACCCAGCTGATTTTCCTCTTGCTGCAGAGATACTAAAGACCGATTTTAACCAGACTGCAGCCCTGGCAAAAAGCAGCTAATTCAGCACCAGCACTGGCTATACTGCAGTTAGTCTCTGAAGCATCAGGAATAACTTGTATTCATACAAGTTAATGCTTGCAATGCAATATCCATTATTCCAATAATTCTGCGTTTTGAATATTACATTAAAAAATGAATCATTTCAGGTATATTTAAGCAGTGATGAATGATTTAAAGCACTTCAAAGGAAAGGATTAAAAATATAGCCTCTTGAATGAGCAGCCAGAGTGAAAGCTTAATATGGCAGAATCTGGACAGCACTGTGGGTTACCAGACTGTTCTGGAACTCTGATTGGAATCCAGCCCAGGCTGATGGGGTAGTCTCTATGGCAACAGTTAAGGTTGGATCATCTCAACCTAGTCCAAAATATGTGCTGGTTAGGTGCATTGGCTATGCTAAATTCTCCCTTAGTGTACCTGAAAAGGTGCCAGAGTATGGTGGCTAGGGGATTTTTACCGTAACTTCATTGCAGTGTTAGTGTAAACCTACTTGTGGCAATAATGAATGAATTTAAATTTATGAAAAAGAAAAACTCACACTGAAGCACAGATTAAAGCAATCAATTATCAAATGCTGACATTGTTCACTTCACGAGTGGAAAAATTCAATTAAAGGTCAACAAATAAAATGTGCTTTTAAAGACTTCTTTTTAAAAAGTAGGGGCTTGGTTGAGAAAGGGACACTTTCTCACTCTATACGATGAGGGAGGAACAGTGAATAAACATTGGAGTTATGATAACTAGTGACAAGATCCATCATGTAAGTGTCAAAGATGAAAAGAAAAATAATACAAACAAAAGATTGCGAGGCAGTCATGGGCTTATAGTTAAAACAACAGTGAACAGGATGGGGGATATGCAATACACTGGAATTCAGTAGCAACCCGAAGTCGCATTATATTGGACCAGTCAGGCCTACAAAACTAAGCTTGACTGTCTAATCCTCAAACTTTTTTTTTAAAAAGTCTTTTTTCTCTCAGCACAGATTTTCAAATACTGTATTGGGAAGATATACAAGTGCAAATATACTACAAAACTGTGTCAGTTCCTCAAATCAAGTCAACACTCATAAAAAGTGCGACATTCCTTTAACAAGATAAAAAAAACTTGAGAAAGAGAGAGACACCTAATAAACACCACCCAAACTCTGACAGAGTTCAGGAAATATACGAATAGAGTTAAACCCAAGATCTTTAGGAAGGCTGAAACACAAAGAGATTCCCAGATTAAAACGCACTCCAAACTTTTTTTAAAATACTGGTGTAACTAATGAGTGATGGTGTCAATTGTAAGTTTTAAATCCACTAGTAACTTTTTGAAGGGTAAACTCAGATATGTTCTCTCTTTGTCAAATCAGCAGATTAACACAGCTCGATAAAACTGGATTTTTTTTTGGTTGGGAGGGTTCCCAGTCTAAGTGACACTTTCAGAACTTTTTAAAACAGAATCGCAGCTGGTTGTGGTCAGTGTCAGCAAGACGTTTCCTCTCGGACATTAGGAGGTGTTTAAAATGCCGTACATATATTTTATGTATTAATTCTTCTCCCCCGCCCCGAGGATGGCGGAATACAGCGGCAGCAATCCCCGGCAGCCTTACCTGGAGTGAGTGGCCATGGTGCCGTTTGCAGAGGCAGCTGGCAGCGGCTTGCCATCGGCTTCAGAGCAGGTAGCTGCTCCCCAGCTCTTCACACATCATGCCCTCCCCTTGTGCTCTGATGCTGGCAGTGAGAGTGAGTGCGGGGAGGGGGGAGGAGGAGCTGCTGCCGGATCTCTCACTCGGCTGCCAGCCGGCCTGGGACATTCTCCAGCCGGGCTGCACTTGCCCTGGCTCCGCAACCCAGCTCAGCCCTGGCTCAGTTTGCAGCTGATAACCATCCGGGCTCTCACTCAGCAGCACAGAGAGAGAGCGAGCAGCAACCATTCACCCACACAGCATAGGGAAAGAGTCACCCTGCAATTGGAAACAAGGCAATGTCCCCCAAGTGCACCCTTCCAGGCTCCACAACAGGGGGGGGGGGGGGTGAATCCAATTATTTACTCTTCAAATTAATCCCCCCTCCTCCTCCCCAGAGAGGGGAAACCTGTCCAGTGAAGGGGAGGCCGGGCTGACAGCGGAATGGTGCAGTCCGCTCCCCTCCTTATTTGGACATGTTATTTGCGGCCAGACAGGCAGTTAGTGGCGATTCTGAGTGCAAGCACCGATCATCCTATCACAGCACAAGGCGAAGGAAGCGGCTGCCGCTGAGCTGGGAGGGCAGACACACGGAAGCTGCTCACACACTCCCGGCTCAGCGGCAAACTGCGGACTGGAGCCCAACCAGAATGTGGACACCGGCAGAGTCCTGATGATTTGGATTTATTATTGTCACGTGTATTAACGTACTGTGAGAAGTATTGTTGCTTGTGCGCTATACAGACAATGCATACCGTTCGCAGGGAATGAAAGTGCAGAATGTAGAGTTACAGTCATAGCTAGGGTGTAGAGAAAGACCAATTTGATGTGAGGTGGGTCCATTCAAAAGTCTGACCACAGCAGGGAAGAAGCTGTTTTTGAGTCGGTTGGTACATGATCTCAGACTTTTGTATCTTTTTTCCCAACAGAAGAAGACGAAAGAGAGAATGTCCAGGGCGTGTGAGGTCCTTAATTATGCCGGTTGCTTTTCCAAGGCAGCGGGAAGTGTGGATAGAGTCAATGGATGGGAGGCTGGTTTGCATGATGGACTGGGCTTCATTCGCAACCCTTTGTAGTTTCTTGTGGTCTTGGACAGAACAGGAGCCATACCAAGCTGTGATACAACCACAAAGAATGCTTTCTATGGCGCATCTGGAAAAGTTGGTGAGAGTTGTAACGGACGTGTCAAATTTCCTTTGCCTCCTAACAAAGTAGAGGTGTTGGTGGGCTTTCTTAACTGTAGTGTTGGTGTGCAGAGACCAAGACAGGTTGTTGGTGATCTGCATGCCTAAAAACTTGAAGCTCTCGACCATTTCTACTTTGTTCCCGTTGATGTAGTCATGATGTGGGTATGCCGGCGTTGGACTGTTAGACTTTTTCCCGTTGATGTAGACAGGGGCATGTCCTGAACTACACTTCCTGAAGTCAATGACTTCTGATTGGAATGCGGAGACTGGCAGCGTTCGGATCGGAATGCAGAGACTGGCAGAATTTGGACAGGAAGTGAAGACTTGTCGGCAATGTTAGAGTGTGTGTTGCATTGCTGAAGGGAGATATCACTAATACTAGATGGTTGTATTTATGAAGTTAAGTTACACCGTGTTGATGCTGCTAAGTGGTTGGCTGGGTGGTTTCTGTTTCAGATATCCAAGAGGAGCACTAAACACACTGAGCTCAGTTATAGTTACCTGTTAACCTAAACTCCAGCTCAGCTATGTTCAAGTTGATGCTTGGATGATGGTACCCAAGCTGACTGGGGCCTTTCTGAACCACTTCCCACCGCCTTTTTAACTGGAGGGCCAGTAGAAAGAGTGGCCTGTTTTCAACCAAACTTTTGAACATTTCATCCAGTGACCCATTTACTGGCTCAGTGCTGTATTGTTCATGAAGAGGTAGGAACTCATTGTTACGCACAGTAAAAGATTTATTGCTTCACTGCAATCAGATGTTCAGCAACAATGTCTCAGTTTACCAGACAGATGAAGAGCAGTAAGAAATAAACTCAATTAAACTCCAGCATTTTAAATTTAACACAGTAATAATTTTGAATTTATGGGAACTCAAAGACATAATATGGTGGCAATAGGTGTCCTTGAGCAAGACTCAAACATTAAAATATGGATTTAATGTTGAATTGGATTCTTCTGCCACAGCCAAGTCTAAGGCACTACAGGAAGTCCAGCTGTCCAAAGAGAATCAAGGTAGACTGGATGAGCAGGACTTGTTGGTGATTCAATAGTTTGGGGAATAGATAGATATTTTTGCGGCCGCAGATATGAACCTAGGGTGGTGTGTTGCTTCCTGATGCTGGGGTCAAGGCTGCAGAGCACCTTGAAGAGGGAGGGCGAACAGCCAGCAGTCATGGACTACATTAGTGCCAACAATGTAAGCAGAAAGGAGGATGCGGTCCTGCAGTTAGAGAGGTTGGTTGAACATAAGCGCAGGACCCCAAAGTAGTAGTCTTTGAATTACTCCCAGTACCATGTACAAGTGAGCTTTAAAGTCAGAGGGTAAAGCAGATGTCTGCATGGCAGGAATGATGGTGAAGAAGGGATGGCTTTAGAGTCCTGTGACTTTAGGACTGCCTCTGTGGGAGATAGAACTTGTACTGAACTCCTTGCGGGGTGATTTGCTAGTGCTGTGGGGGAGGGTTTAAATTAACTTGTCAGAGATGTGGATACCAGGAGGTAATATCAGAGAGATGCACAGAGTATTGAGAGAAATAGATAGCACTGGAGTAGGGAACACATACCTGTCAAAGGAGTAGCGCTCTGAAAGCTAGTGGCTTTTGCTATCAAATAAACCTGTTGGACTTTAACCTGGTATTGTGAGACTTCTTACTGTGTTTACCTCAGTTCAATGCCGGCATCTCCACATCAATTGTGTGCATAACAGGGCAAGAAGATGGTAAATGAGTTAACAGGAACAGGGCAAATGAGAAGGAAATGAAACCAAAACATCCATACCCTGAGTTTGAGAGCATATTTGACATAGGAACCACAAAACTGCATGAAATGTCTAGAGGCAGCCAGAAAACAAACTCACACCAGGAAGTGGGTGAGAGATAAGCCCACAACCATATGAAGCTGAAGATTGATACCAGAGCACAGAGTAACATCACCCGCCTCAGACTCGGAACCTTAAATAAACCCTGGATCTAAACCAATGTGCCATTTCAGACCTGTCCTGCTTTTGGACATCACTGGTTTCCGAATAGCTGGATTTTAGGACACCCATTGAAAAAGCACCATCCAATCAGAAGCAAGGAGCATCTGGTACAGATGTATCCAGGGTGTTTTGATGAGATAATTGGATTTTGAGTATCACATCACTGTTGATCCAATATTGAAACCAGTGGTCTATCTCTCTTGTTAAGTATCAATAAAACTAAAAGGAAAGTTTGAAAGAATTTCAAGTGATGAAAAAAGAAAAGGTGATTGGTAGAAGTCTACAGATTGGGAACGTTCTATCACTGTGAGAGAGGATCCAAATTGGCAGCTAAGAATTTGCCTGGATCCCAAATATCTGAATAAATAGAAATCACTTCCCTATTCCAACACTGATTACACCATCATTGGCAGGGTCGAAGGCTTTCAGCAAGCTTGACACCAGAAATGGGTACTGGGACATGAAGTTTGAATAGCAATTTTGCTGTTATCATCGAAATCCTACAATGCAGAAAGAGGCCATTTGGCCCTTTGAGCCTGCACAAACCACAATCCCACCTAGACCCTACCCCCATATCTTTTACCTGCTAATCTTTCTAACCTACACATCTCAGGACACTAAGCGGCAATTTTAGCATGATCAATCAACCTAACCTGCACACCTTTGGACTGTTGTGAACATTCAACACACTATTTGGTCAGTACATATTCCTGTCTACCTTTTGGCCTTAATGTGAGCCAGGATATGTTCCAGCAGAAAATAGATGAGACGTATGAGGATATAAAGGACAGTTGGCATAACTGACAATATCGCGACATATGGTGCAAATGGAAAAGATCATGACCACTACCTACATGAAGCCATGGAGAGAAGCAGGAAAGCCAGGATCAAGGTAAACACAGACAAATGCATTGTGAAAGTGACAGAACGCTAGTTCTCCAGAATGATGTACACACCTGAGTCTGGAAAAACCACAGCTATCTCTGTGATGGAAGTTTCAGGAGACAAGAAAGAGTGAAAAGATTTTTTGGTTTGATCCAGTACATGAGTTTCTTCTTACCTCACATGCCAGAACTCACAGCAAACCTGTGGGAGAATGAAGATGCTTAGTTATAGTGGTCAGAATCACATGAGAGAAGTTTCAGCACACCCAAGGCACTGGCATATGAAAGGAAACCGACCTTACAATCCCACCCAAGCCCCATCCCTGCAACCCCACATATTTACCCTACTAGATTCCCTGACACTAAGGGGCAATTTAGCATAACTGATCCACCTAACCCATACATCCAGAGCACCCAGAGGAAACCCACACAGACGTGGTGAGAATGTCCAAACTCCACACAGTCATCCAAGGCTGGAGTTGAACCCGGGTCCCTGGCGCTGTGAGGCAGCAGTGTTAACCACTGTGCCACCATGCCACCCATGATCATTATCCACTAGAGCAGATCTATAAGAAAAATCTGTGTAGAGCACAGATTTGATTCTGCCATGCCAGAGCTGGAATATTCCGCTGGTAGATTTGTATAAGACAGATTGAATTTCTAAAGTACTTTCACTACCACCGTTTTACACAGAAACTTCTGAGGAGATATCATCACACAAGTTGATCATTGAGAAAGTTAGTGCTTTGATTCATTCAGAGCATTTGGAGGAGAAATTCAACCTCAGAGGTAGCATGTAGAGACCATTTTAATTCTTGTCTTTAGAACTAGGGAACTATCCAATAACAACATGAGAGTGCAGGGAAAGAATCTTTTATGGCATTATCTTAACGTTACCTCAAAAAGAATGTGTTTCTGAGCTCTGTGAAGAACTTCCAATGTCTTCCTAAGATGGTTTATAGATGGTACATAAATACAAGTAGTCCTAAATTATTAATAGATGTCCTTTCATTAGGAGTCTGCAAGTGGGTGAGGTGCGGGGCGGGGGAGATGGCAGAGGAAAGAATCTGTTAAGATTGTCCCAAACCCACAGTCCAAAAAAAAATTACCCACTCACCTTCATTGTTATATTGTCATATCCTTTCTGAAGTCCCACCTTTGGTTCAACATTTTTTATCAAATTCCACTTATCCAACTATCAGTTCTGTTCTTGTTCACATTCACTCAGCTCTTAATTAAATGTGAATGCTAGAAATATTTAATAAGCCAGAAAATGCTAAATCCATTCAGAAGGTCGGTTAACGAATGAAAATGAGAAGAGGGAGAGGGAGGATAACCTTTCACTGGGTTCTTTCCGCATCTTCTGCACCTGGTGTTCAGTTATGCAGTATGATTGGTGAAAATGTGTAAGAGGATGCCCTAAAGAATGGGAGCCTTTTAACATTTAAACCCCTGAGAAGAAGTATTTAAGCCACCACTGTTATTATATTTCAAATAAAAATGAAGATTTTTAAAAATTTCTGAATTTATATTCGATCAGGGGTGGCACAGTGGCACGGTTGTTAGCATTGCTACCTCACAGCACCAGTGATCTGGGTTCGATTCCCAGCTTGGGACACCGTCCGTGTGGAGTCCGCACTTTCTCCCCATGTCTGCGTAGATTTCCTCTGAGTGCTCTGGTTTCCTCCCACAATCCAAAAGACACGCTGGTTAGGTGTATTGGCCATGCAGATTCTCCCTCAGTGTAACCAGAGTGTGGCAACTAGGGGATTTTCACATTAACTTAATTGCAATGTTAATGTAAGCCTACTTGTGGCACTAATAAATAAACTTTATATCTTTAAAAAACATGGTCTTTTTAAAACAAATTTCTAGAAAGGGTTTAGTTTTGACTTGTCATATTTGGGTGCCGAGAGAGAGAGAGAAAAGCGCTTGCAGCTTCAAGCTGAATCTATTCCTTACTGGCTTGCAAGGAAAGTAGGTCAGATTTCCTGCAGTTTTAATTTACCTGCCAGTAATTTTTTTCTTCTTGTTCTTGAGTTACAGCGTGAGGCCATTTTATGAGAATGTATTGTGAAGGAGAATAATCTTTTCATCCATGGTGTATTAATACTGTTTTACATTTGTTGTAATGAAGCTTTCTTGATGACTCAGTTGCCAAATGCACGTTGTGTGATATTGAGAAATACAGAACAGAAAAATTCTTGATTTGATTCCCAGAGCTTCCTGAATGATCATATTCTTAAGTATCCTGAAATATTTGATCTCTGCTAGGACAGATTGATATCTGGGGAGAATGTACTTTAGTTGACCACAATATTCTTGGCCAGATAGGAAGCATTTGCTCAGAATCCAACATTACTATCTGCTGTGAAGTGCGTGTCTGGCAACATTGGGTGATATGATATGATCAGACTTGGCTGTGACGGCTGCATCTTTGAATTGCCTGCAAATATGCATCAGATTTGAGAAAAGTTTTTTTTAACGCTCCTTGTAGAGAGCCTGAAGTGAAGATCAACAGCTGACAGTGAGTTTGGGAAAAGTTTTTATGCAAATCGATTGTTAGAATAGGGAATCTGCAATGAGCAGCAGGGGGATGAATAAATATTTGAAGAACAATATTTTGAAAGGACTCAGGGAAAGAAGAGAGTAATTGATTAAACAGAGAGCTAGTCCAGAAAACAAGTACAGGCTTTATGGGCCAAATGTCTTCTTTTATTCTGTAAAGCACAAACACCTTCAGAATAAGAAGGAAGAGGAGATAGACTTGTACTGGGACATTTTTATTTTTCTGGATTCACTCAGATTAATGTATAAGAGTTTAAAGTTGTATTCTATCTTTTTTTAAGTGACATTTAGACGTGGGTGTATGTACAAACTAAAGTGTTGAAAATCATTGTATACTGAATGATTGTGGATTAAATCTTGCAATGCTTGCAGCATGATTTTAAAAACATGCCTCTGTTACATTTTGCAATTCAAAATAATTTTGCCATGAAACAAAACAACAGTAATAAAAACAGAAAAAGCTGAAAAAAAACTCAGCAGGTCTGGCAACAGCAATTGGGAGAGAAACAGTTAAAGTTTCAAGTTGATGACACTGTCAGAATGGCAGAAGTTCTTTTGAAAGGTCACCAACCTGAAAGGTTACCTCAGTTCTCACTCCATAGATGTTGCTAGACTTGCTGAATGTTTCCAGCATTTTCTGTTTCCGGCATTTTCTGTTTCCGGCAGTACTTTGCGCTTCTCATGACCCTTACATTACCCTTCCTTGTTTATGGAGAATTTCTTTTGTAGTTAACTTTGAAATTATATATTTTTTTCTTCTTAAATTGTGGACAATGTAGACAAAGCCACATTTATTATCCATTCCTTGATGCTGTAGTTGGATGATGGGCCTTCTCATTAAACTGCTACACTGCTTGAAAAATGAGGGGAGATCTCATTGAGACGTATAAGTTGATGAATGGGATGGATAGGATAGAGGTGGAGAGACACTTCCTGCTCAGAAAGGACAGTAGGACTAGGGGGCACAGCCTCAAGATAAAGGGGGGGCGGTTTAGAACAGAGTTGAGGAAGAACTTCTTCACTCAAAGGGTGGTGAATCTCTGGAATTCTCTGCCCGTTGAAGTGGTGGAGGCTGCCTCGCTAAATATTTTTAAGACGCGGGTTGATGGGTTTTTGATAAGAGAGGGGATTAAGGGTTATGGGGACAGGGCGGGAATGTGGAACTGAGCCACGACAGATCAGCCATGATCTTATTGAATGGCGGGGCAGGCTTGAAGGGCCAGATGGCCTACTCCTGCTCCTATTTCTTATGTTCTTATGTTCCCTTCCGCTTTGACCAAGCTTTTGGCACCCTCCTGAATTGCTCATATCTAACTCGACACCCATTTTTATCTGATTATGTCTTTGCAAAGTACATTTCCTATATTAAAAATGCAAGTTATTCGATGTAATTAACATTAACAAGACACTGGACCATAACTTCCTCAGAGTGGCAATCAGCATCAGATTGTCACTGTGCCGAAGTACTTGCGCTTAAATCCTATATCACCTGTTTGCCTGACCTCCTGATTCAGGCTGTGTGAGACTCAAGCAGCACAGCAGCTCCCATAGCCAAGTGTAAAAGAAGTGCAGAGAGGGGGGACAGGCCCCTTTTTTAGAGCATTGGGGCAGGGAGTCAGATATTGGGAGAATTCAGACGTTAGAGGAAATTAGACATAGAGGGAAGTCAGACATCGAGGAGGCATCAGACATCGAGGAGATGTCGGACATGGGGGAAGTCAGACATGGAGGGAAGTCAGACATCAAGAGAAGTCAGTCATCAAGAGAAGTCAGTCATCAAGGAAGTCATTGGCGATGACCCGTGTGGGGCTCCATTTGGATTTCAAAATCGTTACGCTGAAGTTAAAAGTGTTTTAATTTCTTCTAATTCTTCCAGAGTTAGCAATTTAAATTTTTTTGGTTGATGGTCCCCCCAGAGCCATGCAATTGTCCAGGGGAAGTTAGCTATTACCTGGGAACCATTGAGAGGGATCCCTCAGTGCATCTTTGGGAAACCTCCCAAATTTGGCTCTGGGGAGCCAGGAAGTTACAGTCCAATAATCATCACTTCTTAGTTGCCCTGAGGACACTGAGTCAACCATGTAGAGTGAGACTGTAATGTAGAACAGACTAGATGGAGATGGCAATTCACTTCACTGAAAGACATTAAGAAATGAGTTGGATTTCTCATATTAAGTATTTTTTTTTAGTATTGTGCCTTTTATTCATTCTGTGAATAATCAGTTTATTTTGATAAATCTGCTCTGTAATTCAGCCTAGGAAAAGGAACCTAACAGTGGAGTGATTTGTGTCGTTGTCTAAACATAGCAGATGGACTGGACACCTTGTATAGTCTTCACCTTATTATGAACAGAGTGCAGCGTTAAATTTGGCCTCCCCTAATTGGGTAGAGTATTATGCCATGACTCCTGTTGCCATGAGACCGACTGCTGACAGAAAGTGTTGTTAAGTAGTTCGCACAAGGAGAGGTGTTGGCAATTGGAGAAAAATCAGAATTGTCGCAGTCAGCAATAATCATGAGCAGAAATCATGGCTGGTGATTGACTTTCTCTCTCAGCAGCCTGGGGTCATTGAGGCCAACTATCATGTCCTTGGTAACACTTCAACTAAAATCAGTAACCTGAACACAGACCAGAGTGAACCAGGGTTCATAAACTCACTGGTACATTTACCGACAGACTCAGGAGTTTGTTCAGTTAATTCTTATCGAATGTAATGCTGAGTACCATTCCAGAAATGGTGTAGTGAAGTGCAGTTTAAACTCATGCTAGCAAAAATAAAGAAAGCCACAGAATTTAGCTTTGTTTTACGTACTATATCCACTACCAACCACCAATCAGGCAGCTCTACAGCACCCTGAGACATAGGTATGCGGCAGTGAATCAGGATTTGGTTAAGTGTGTGAGAGTCTTGCCTGGTGCCAAGCTGGCAAACCCTGGCAAGGAGGCATGGCATGGGGGTTGAGGGGAGTGGGAGAACTGGGTTATGAGAGGTCATGCAGGAAGGGAAACTTCTTGGATGGGGGAAGTGGTAAAATCTTGGAAGTTTTTCCAGTGGGCCCAGTGGTCCATTAGGAGCTCCCCGACCCCACCTCCTCCACTCCCTCTCCTTACCCCTCGCCCAGCACTGGTCAGGTTGGTCATTAGATGTGGGCTTCTCCTGCTACCAGTTAATTCCTGATGGTGGTAGGATGAGGCTCTTTGGGGCATTAATTGCCCCCTTAAGGACCACAATTGGCCCTTGGGAAGTTGTGTCACTTGCGCCACCCCTACCAGTAGTAAATTTGGGCAGGAGGTTGGAGTGGACTGGTAGGCAGCGGGCAGGTTGATGATTCAATCACATGAAATCCTTCAGCACATCCCATCCTGTGTCTAACTCAGGACTGCTTTAGACATCCTCACTAGAACTGGTTATTCCACATCAAGGACAGAATTTTATAGAGTCCACTGCTGTCTTTGCAAGTGGGGGTAAGGGAGCTGTATAACTCTGCAGGTGGTCTCCCTGCTGCCTAACTGCTAGCCCCCCCAACCTTGTACCAAATTATTGGCCACTTCCCACCTGGGCACAACTTTGAGAGGAGGTCAGGGATGAGGTAAGGGCATAGACATGAAGGCATAATGTCAAAGGTAAGCTGGAGGATGTTGGCTTGCAGAGGAGCTCAGAGTTGGAGAAATGTTGCAAGTTGGAAGACTGCGGATTATCACATTAGGAATGTGCACGAGTATGAAGAGGTTTGAACACTGGCGTGTGACATTTAAATTTAAGGCACGGGGGATCTGGAACCAACATTGACCAGTGGGCGATGGGGCAGGTTGTCTGACAGTTAGTCCTGCCTGGGCTTTAGATGGGGAAATGGGGGCTGTTGCCTTCATTATTGACTCCCTTTCCCTATTAACCACCCCACCCCACCCCCGATCCCTCCAAGGTGTCCTTTCCTACCTTGGCCTTTCCAACATGACTCCCAAATGCCTCATCCCTCCTCAAAGCCTCACTTCCTGTCCACGCTACAAGACCTTGAGACTGACCCTTGTCCTGGGCTCCCAGCACTTGGAATCTGGGGACTCCCTGTCACCCCACAAGTGGCTACCATTCCTAGTGCAGCTACTCGGAGACGGGACTTCCTCCCAAACAAGGACCTCAGCATTAAATAGCTGCCAACCTGCTGACACATCTCGGCCAACATCACCCGTAACCTTCCATAAACGTCGGCTTATCTACAACTTTGCTGTCTATATCTTACCCTGTGCTAAAAACTGCTTACCCATCACCCACTAGTCAGTATTGGCGCCAGTTCCCACATGCCCCAACTTTAAAAATCACATGCCAGAGGTTCCTTGCTCTGTATATCTGTGACAGTGTCAGTCTTCATCAGCTACTTGTTCTGGTACGGATCTGCCATGCTCACACACCACCCTGCTACTTACCATCTGGGCTTGGCCCTCTCCCACTCAATCTCCTCCTCCTCACTGAAGGATGTGTCCCCCACTAAGATCTCATTCCAATGTTTTACAACCAAACAGTCTGAGGTACAGTTGAAGGTCTAAATCAGTGATGGGCAACCTAGACTGGTGAGTGGGCCACAAATGGCAGCGTGGGTGACACAGTGGCACTGTGGTTAGCGCTACCACCTCACAGCGCCACGGATCCAGTTTCAATTCCAGTTTTGCGTGGAGTTTGCACATTCTCCCCCTTCTACGTGGATTTCCTCCAGGTGCTCCAGTTCCCTCCCAAAGATGTGCAGGTTAGGTGCTTTGGCCATGCTAATTTGTACCTTAGGCCGCGATTCTCCTGTTGCGGCCCACAACTTTTCTGGCAGGTCTCAGTGGGATACGCGTACCTGCGGCCTTGAACAGGGATTTGTGCATGCACCAGGAATGCATGCACCAGGAATTCATGCGCCGGAATTGCATTCACATTTTCCAGAGCTGGCGAACAGTCACCTGTCAGACCACGCTGGAAACCGGCGGGAGGTAAATCATTTAAATCTGTTTTTAATCTGTTATATTTGTTAATTATTGGGACCTTCCCACCCTGCCAGGAGTACTTCATTCTGGTGGGGTTCAAACTTGCTCCCCATGATCGGGGAGACCCCACCAGAATGAAGGGTCAGGCAGCGGTGGGGGTGCTCCCTGGGCATGGGCACCTTGGCAGCGTCAGTCTGGGACCCCTGGCATGCCTAAGGGGCAAAGTGCCCATGCCCGAGGGGCACCTTTGCACTGCCCACTGGACATCGAGCATTGCCAAGGGGTTGGAGCCTGTTGTGGGTTTTAATGATATTCACGACTGGGACCTCTGTGGTGCACCGAGTGTGGAGATTCAAATGAGAAGCTGACCTGTTAGAACAGTCAGGATTTAGAACAGTTTTCCCACCAACTGGGGATAGGGCAGCGGAAGAGGGCCTATGAAAGTTCCTCTGCCAGAAAGCCGGTACAGACTCGATGGGCTGAATGGCCTCTTCTGCACAGTAGGGATTATATGATTCTATGTTCTCAGTGGGCTGCAAGATTGAAATCAGACTTGTTCACTAAACAAGACCCTTGAATAAGATCAAATACTTCTAATATATGGTGAATATTTCATAATGAGTTATAGAGAATACTTAATCTTTCATACATTTATAGAACTGTCATCAGCTTTAAATGGTAAAAACAAAATAATATTTACAAGTGATTGGACACAGAGGGATTGCGTGGCTCTCACAGTCAATGTTGTGGACAATCAGTACATACCTCACTTCACTGGCCTTTGCTTTATGTGTGAATCACTTCAGTTATACCAGCATGAAGAAAAGGATGTGGATGGAAACCATCAGAATGTGGCAACCCTGCGTGTGAGCAACTGTCAACAAAATGTCTTGTGCGCCCCCCCCATATGGACCCCAGGTCACAGGTTGCCCATCACTGGTCTAAATACACCTTTCAACAGGCTGAATGAAGCCTCCTCTGGAAACACAGGTTCCAATAGCAATGAGAGCGGCACTCACAACCGCCTGAACTGCTGAGGTCAAACTAAGGACCCAGCTGGTGACCTTTAACCTGCCCTTACAATCTTTCAGTGAGAGAAACAAGATCCCCATCTGGCGTGATACACACTCTCTATACGCTTTACTGCTCCTGGCATGTATCATTCCAGTCAATTGCCACATTAAGAAATTTAACAAGGCAATTAAATTCATTTTGAATAAGAGGAGCAAGCTCCCAATTTTTAGGCTCCCCTACCTACCTACTAATGCTTTTGTGTGGGTTGGTACAGGCTGTATTCAGCCCCACGGTTCAGTGATGCCTGCATGTAGGATCTCCTCCAGGCTGTCCAAGGAAGGCAGGAGGCCCTGTTCCCTGAGATGGTAGCAAGATCGGTAGCACGGTGGCACAATGGCTAGCATTGCTGCTTCACAGCACCAGAGACCGGGGTTCAATTTTGGCCTCAGGTGTCTGTCTGTGCAGAGTCTGACTTTCTCCCTATGTCTACGTGGGTTTCCTCCGCATGCTCTGGTTACCTCCAGTCCAGCCCTCTGACTGTCACTGGGCCCTCTGCCTCCTAGTCCAAAAATGTGTGGGTTAGGTGGATTGACTATGCTAATTTTCCCCTTCGTATCAGGGAGATTAACAGAGTAAAGACGTGAGGTTATGGGGGTAGCCTGGGTGGGATTGTTGTTGGTGCAGGCTTAATGGTTCAAATAGCCTCCTTCTGTACTGTAGGGATTCTATGATTGTAGGACGCTCTGCCATGTGACCAAGACAGCCTGAGGGGAGGTCATAGCAGAGGTTAGTGCCTGTGGTGCCCACTCCAGAACTGGCTGGCAGTGTTGTAAAAGGATGAATGATCTGCTGTGTTCCATCGGGGTAAATAGTACAGTTTAGTCACTTCAAAGTGACACTCATAATGGCGTCAGGCAGTGTAAGTGTGCAAGTACAAAGGGATATCAGGCAGGAAGTGGGTTCTAGGACTCAGCAGCAGTTGTGCCATGTGCTCTGAATGTGTAAAAAGTCTGACAACACCAGGTTTTAGTCCAACCTATTTATTTGATAATAGACTCACAAGCTTTCGGGGTTAGCCCCTTCGTCAGGTGAATGGAGAGTTCACCTGACGAAGGGGCTAACCCCGAAAGCTTGTGAGTCTATTATCAAATAAATAGGTTGGACTAAAACCTGGTGTTGTCAGACTTTTTACTGTGTTTACGCCAGTCCAACGCCGGCATACCCACATCTCTGAATGTGTGCCAGGCACTTCCTGCTCTCAATGTTCCATCGGTTGCAGGATATCCTGCTTGTTCATCACTTACTGGGGAGGGCTCAGGGGCTGGCATGGACATGTGTGCTTCTATACTGCTCATGCTCCCACTGGGAGGACAGAAAACTCACAGGAGGAGGTCACACAACTGGCCAGGGAGGACCATGTCCTGCAGCAAAGACAAGACAGGACTCTCCCCCAGAAATACAGCGAGGATGCCTCCAGTTTGCAGTTGTCAGATGCACTGACGGATTGACAGATTGTTTTCAGAAGGGAATCTGCTTAGGAATCCACTAAATGTTTCTCCTCTCCACTCACAGGCACCAGCAAGAAAAGCAGGAGGCAGCCTGCCCACACCTCCAGCATCATCCCCACCTTTCAGGATGATGACTCAGATGATTCTTACTGTTCTTCACTGTGCACCCATGTTTCACGTTCCACCTGAAAGAACTCTCTGCAAGGGCAAGTTCCCACTGAGAGCAGGTGTGAGGGTGACACGCATTCCTGCCAAGATAAATAATCGTGTTGCTTTCAACATTCATGCATACGAACTTTATGAGGGCATGGGAAATATTCAATTTCTACTTGCAGGTGCCTGAGTTTGCGGGAGAAAAAAGTGCTGTGCTGGTTCTGATGCACGCGTTTGGCACAAGGGGTCTGTATATCAGTACAGTTTAGCGCATGCACTGTCAGCACCACACCATCATTCAGCTGTCATAAAGCAAGGTACATGAGAATAAACTACAATCTGTCTTACAAATAAGAAGTTACTGCCTGCCAGCCAGCTGAGGGTGACTTTTCTCTTTATTTTTTTATGAGAATCTGCTGACTGGGCCAGCATTTATTGCCCTGCCTCACTGCCCACCATTCCAGATGGAGAATTGAGAATCAACCACATTGCTGTGGACCTGGAGTCACATGTCGGTAAGCACAGCAGATTTCCTTCCCTGAAGAACAGTAATGAACCACATGGTAAAAGACAGTCCCTACTTGCCACCCTCCCACCCGACTGAATGTCCCCCTACCACCAAATATGCCAGGAGGAAGGGCATAATTCATCCAGACCTGGAGACTTATCCACTTTTAAGGCTGCCAAAATCAGGTTCTAATCATGATGGCCACTCGGGGAACCCCTGAGGCTCACTCTTGAATCTGTTAGCTATTAAATTGTGGGTCTGTGTGCTGGAACGTACCATTGTGATGGCCTCTGCATGTTCCTCTGTGAGATCCTGGCCCTCCTCATCACCAATGCCTTCCACATTCTCACACTGAAGGGGATGACTCGGTCCTGATCCAGATCCACCCTGTGATTTGTCACTGGATCCTCTGCCTCCCACGACTCTTGACATCACCTACTCAGCCCTTTAGACCCGTCTCTCTATGATGCTCACTGTCCAGAAAATCTAACCATCACCCTACAGCAGGACCAAGGCATGTGTCAGCTCCATAAGACATGAAGGTGATCATAAACTGTTTAAACCAAGCATTACTTTCTGCTTATTTGGAAAATGGATTTTGCTGGGCCAAAAACATGGCAGCTCCAGATGCCACTCCAGATTCTGACTTTGTATCTGAAGCATTCTAGGAGTAGAACAGAGTTTGTAAATAAAGGGAACCTGGGGAAGGTACACTGGCTTCTAGGAGTTGTTTCAATTACCTTCTGTGAAATACTCATGGAGAGTGAGATCATATGATTGGAATCACCATTTTGAAATGTCTTTTATTTCGAAACACTGCTTTCTTTGGAGAAGGAACAATGAGGCACCAAAAAAAAGGTGTTTGCCTTTCTCTCTCTTGCAATTGTGTTTGCTTACATCAGACTGGACAAAGGGAACTCAGCCAGGGATGGGAGGGTGAGGGGAGCAAGTCCTGTTACAATTCAACTCATAAAAGTTTACATATACCTTCAGTTATCTGTGAGATCAAACTCCTTAAGTTAGTGTTCCTGTGGTCTAAATGCCTCTGTGTGAGATAACATCGTAAAAAGTCTGACAACACCAGGTTTTAGTCCAACCTACTTATTTGATAATATACTCACAAGCTTTCGGGACCTGACGAAGGGGCTAACCCCGAAAGCTTGTGAGTATATTATCAAATAAATAGGTTGGACTAAAACCTGGTGTTGTCAGACTTTTTACTGTGTTTACGCCAGTCCAACGCCGGCATACCCACATCATGAGATAACATCCACAGACTGTGGATGTAATTAGAAATGTTTTTGTCAGCAAAATCCAATCCATAGCCAACACAACAGCATATGCTCATGACATATTAATAATATATTATAATTCAAAAACGATTTGTGTTGATCTTACAAGAACATTATCAGCATCAGCTACCAGCCTATTCAGAAGCAAAATTCTGGGGATGTTGGAAATCTAAAATAAAAACATGGCATGATGGAAATCTTCAGCAAGTCAGGCAGCACCTTGTGGAGAGAAACATGGAGTCAATGGCAAGTTTTTTCTCCCTCTCCGTGGTGTGTTTTGTGGTGGTGGGACATAGCGGAATTTATTCCCCTGCAGTTATCAATGGGTTTTCTTGTCTCCCCTCACTGTCGGGAGTCGGCAGGATTGTAAAATCCCACTGGCGTGAGTGGCAGCAAGATTTCGGTAAACGTTTCGGGTCTGTGACCCTGCGTCAGAACTCAGTCTATTCAACCTGGCTCGTTCTCAGCTAGTCACTTTGGTAAATTGGAGCTGGTTCCCATGGGAGAAGGCCCTGATGCTTCCAACAACAACAGCAACTGCCAAATACTTGCATTCATTAACTTTTAACATATAAAACATCCCAAGGTGCCAAACATGAGTCACATGACGAGATATTAGGACAGACGACTAAAAGCTTGGTGGGTGTGATACCTTGAGGAAACTCGATATGGCTGGTATGAAACAAGAAGATTTATTTAACGAGAGGAAACTATAATTAAAGGATTTGCAACACAACAATACAGGTCTACCCACAATAACTCCCCAATTTATTCTGCCTATTTCCAGCCCCAGAGATGTGCCCACTCATCCCCAATTGGCTGAGGTTCGCTTGCTCCTGCTCCATCAGGCCTGGTCACTTGGTCATGTGGCCAGCAAAGGATCACTTCTTAAAGGGACCACACTACCACTGTAGGTTTGAAGCAATGTGTTAAAGGAGGAAAGTGAAGTAGAGAGGTTTTGTAGGGAGGGCATGCTGGAGCTTAGAGACTAGGCAACTGGTCAATAATGGTGAAGTGATTAAAACTGGTGTTGCTCTAGAAGATAGTAAGAAGTCTCACAACACCAGGTTAAAGTCCAACAGGGTTACTTGGTAGCTCAAGCCACAAGCTTTCAGAGCACTGCCCCTTCATCAGGTGAGTGGGAGTTGTGTTCACAAACAAGGCATATCTAGACACAAACTCAATTTACAAGATAATGGTGGGAATGCAAGTTGTTACAGGTAATGAAGTCTTAAAGGTACGGACAATGTTAGTGGAGAGAGGGTTAAGTACAGGTTAAAGAGATGTGTATTGTCTCCAGCCAGGAGAATTCGTGAGATTTTGCAAGCCCAGGCAAGTTGTGGGGGTTACAGATAGTGTGACATGAACCCAAGATCCCGGTTGAGGCCGTCCTCATGTATGTGGAACTTGGCTGTCATTTTCTGCTCAGCAATTCTGCGTTGTCGTGTGTCATGAAGGCTGCCTTGGAGAACGCTTACCCGAAAGCAGTCACGGGCATTTGGCCTCTGATCTTTGGGTAAGTGTTCTCCAAGGAGGCCTTCATGACACATGACAATGCAGAATCGCTGAGCAGAGATTGATAGCCAAGTTCCACACACTTGAGGACGGCCTCAACTGAGATATTGGGTTCATGTCACACTATCTGTAACCCCCATGACTTGCCTGGGCTTGCAAAATCTCATTAACTATCCTGGCTGGAGACATTACACAACTCTTTAACCTGTGCTTATTAAAATGTTGTATCATTTGTTAGCTTTGAATCCGAAAATATTAGATAGAAATTACACAAACAAGTAACATGAATTGTATTGACTTTGTGCTTCTGTTTTCCTTTAAATAAATATGATGCACAGTTCATGGCTCATTCCAAGGGGATGTTTATTTTTTTGGCAGCCTGAGAGTCAGCAGAGTTGTGCAGCCATTTACAGCAGCTATGCTTTTAGGTTTTGGTTAGGCTGGGTACTTAGCCAGTCTATTAAGAATAACTTGTGTTTTATCAAATGTTTCATCAGAGAGATTTACTACAGCAGGAGGTTTTAAACTAGTTTGGCAGGGGGGTGGACCCAAAGCAGTAGGGAGATAGAAGAGAAAGTTGAGGACAGCACAGAAGTTAAAGAATGCACATTAAATAGGAAAGGCAGTGTCAGTGATCCTGGTAAGAAGTCACACCAGGTTAAAGTCCAACAGGTTTATTTGGCAGCACAAGCTTTCGGAGTCTCACTCCTTCATGAGGTGAGTGAGGACTTGTGTTCACTAACAGGGAATATATAGACACAATCAGTTTACAAGATAATTACCTTGTAAATTGATTTTGTTCTGTATATGTCCTGTTTGTGAAAATAAATCCTCACTCACCTGATGAAGGAGCAGCACTCGAAAGCTTGTGCTGCCAAATAAACCTGTTATACTTTAACCTGGTGTTGTGAGACTTCTTACTGCACTTACCCCAGTCCAATGCTGGCATCTCCACATCATAGTAACCCAAGTACCAGACAGCTGTGGCAAAAACAGAACAGAGAGCAAGGGAAGTCCAGATTAAACTGCATTTATTTCAATGTAAGAGACCTGACGGGCAAGGCAGATGAACTCAGGGTATGGATGGGCACATGGGACTGGGATATTATAGCAATTACTGAAACGTGGCTAAGGGAGGGACAGGACAGGCAGCTCAATGTTCCAGGGTACAGATGCTATAGGAAAGATAGAACAGGAGGTAAGAGAGGTGGGGGAGTTGTACTTCTGATTAGGTAAAAACATCACGGCTGTACTGAGAGGAGAAATATCAGAGAGTTCAGCCAGTAAGTCTGTATGGGTTGAACTAAGAATTAAGATGGGGAAAATCACTTTGATAGGGTTGTACTATAGGCCCCCAAATTGTCAGCAAGAAATTGAGGAGCAAATATGTAAGGAGATTACAGATAGCTCCAAGAAAAATAAGGTGGTAACAGTCGGAGATTTTAACTTTCCCAACATTGACTGGGACAGCCATAGTATTAGAGGATTGGATAGAGAGAAATTTGTTGAGTGTATTCAGGAGGAATTTCTCATTCAGTATGTGGATGGCCCAACTAGAGAGTGGACAAAACCTGACTTCCTCTTGGAAAGTAAGGAAAGACAGGTGACAGAAGTGTTAGCGAGGGATTACTTTGAGACCAATGAACATATTGTATTAGTTTTAAGATAACTATGGAGAATGAGAGGCCTGGCCCAAAAGTTAAAATTCTAAATTGGGGCAAGACCAATTTTGATGGTATCAGGCAGGAACTTTCAAAAGTTAATTGGGGGAGTCTGTGGAAGGCAAAGGGATGTCTGGTAAGTAGGAGGCTTTCAGAAGTGTGTTAACCAGAATGCAGGGTAAGCACATTCCATTAGAGTGAAAGGCAAAGCTGGTAGAAGTAGGGAGCCCTGGATGATTCGGGATATTGAGGCCCTTGTCAAGAAGAAGAAAGAGGTACATGACACGCATAGGCAGCTGGGATCAAGTGAATCCCTTGAAGAGTATGGGGGTGTAGGAGTAGAGTTGAGAGAAATCAGGAGGGCAAAAAGGGAACATGAGATTGTTTTGGCAGATAAGACAAAGGAGAATCCAAGGAGCTTCTACAGATACATAAAGACCAAAAGAGTAACTAGGAAGAGAGTAGGGCCTCTTAAGGATCAACAAGGTCATCTATGTGCAGATCCACAAGAGATGGGCGAGGTCCTAGATGAATATTTCTCAACAGTAAAGCATGGATGTGAGGGAACTTGGGGAAATAAATAGTGATGTCTTGAGGAGTTTCCATATTACAGAGAAGGATACACTTAAAGCGCATTAAGGTAGATAAATCCCCGGGACCTGATGAAATGTATCCCAGGACATTGTGGGAGGCTAGGGTGGAAATTGTGGGTCCCTTAGCAGAGGTATTTGAATTATCGATAGTCACAGGTGAGGTGTCCGAAGATTGGAGGGTGGCAAATGTTATGCCTTTGTTTAAAAAGGACTGCAAGGAAAGGCCTGGGAACTACAGGCCGGTGAGCTTCACATCTGTAGTGGGTAACTTGTTGGAAGGTATTTTGAGAGATAGGATCTACAGACATTTAGAGATGCAAGGACTGATTAGGGACAGTCAACATGGCTTTGTGAGTGGAAAATCATGTCTCAGAAACTAGATTGAGATTTTTGAAGGGGTAACCAAGAAGAAAGATGAGGGCAGTGCAGTTGTTGTTGTTTACATGGACTTTAGCAAGGTCTTTAACAAGATACCACATGAGAGGTTGTTGCAAAAAGTTAAATCTCATGGGATCCAAGGTGAGATGGCTAAATGGATATAAAATTGGCTTGCTGACAAAAGCCAGAGGGTGATTGTAGAGAGTTGTTTTTCAAACTGGAGACCTGTGACCAGTGGGGTGCCTCAGGGATCGGTGCTGGGTCCACTGTTATTTGTCATTTATGTTAATGGTTTGGATAAGAATATAGGAGGCCTGGTTAGTAAGTTTGCAGATGACACCAAGATTGGTGGCATAGTGGACAGTGAAGAAGGTTATCTTGGATTGCAATGAGATCTTGATCAATTGGGCCAATGGGCTGACGAATGGCAGTTGGAATTTCGTTTAGATAAATGCAAGGTGTTGCAATTTGGTAGGTCAGACCAGGGCAGAACTTACTCAGTTAATGGTAGGATGTTGGGGAGAGTTACAGAACAAAGAGATGTAGGGGTACATGTTCATAGCTCCTTAAAGGTGGAGTCATAGATGGACAGAGTGGCGAAAAAAGATGTTCAGCATGCTTGATTTCAGTGGTCAGAGCATTGAATACAGGAATTGGGACGTCTTGTTGAAGTTATACAAGACATTGGTAAGGCCACACTTGGAATACGGTATCACCCTATTATAGAAGGGATATTATTAAACTAGAAAGAGTACAGGAGAGATTTACTAGGATGCTAGTAGGACTGCAAGGTTTGAGTTATAAGGAGAGGTTGGATAGAATGGGACTTTTTTTCTTGGAGCGTAGAAAGCTGAGGGATAACCTTACAGAGGTCTATAAAATCAGCTGTCAGTATCTTTTCCCAAAGGTTGGGAAGTCTAAAACTAGAGGCCATAAGTTTAAAATGAAATGGGAGAGATACAAAAAGGTCCAGAGGGGCAATTTTTTCACATGGAGGGTGGTGAGTGTCTGGAACAAGCTGCCAGAAGTTGTAGTAGAGGCGGATACAATTTAAAAAGCGTTTGGATAGTTACATGGGTAAGATGGGTATAGAGGGATATGGGCCAAATGCGGGCAATTGGGATTAGTTTAGGGGTTTAAAGAAAGAGCAGCATGGACAAGTTGGGCCAAAGTGCCTGTTTCCATACTGTAAACCCCTATGACTCTGTGAGATTCCTGGAGAAATTTGAAATAATTTCATGCATTGAACTGCTATAGGACTGTAATGACAATAGACCAACAATGTTTCTATTGCTTATCTACAGCACACTCACCTGATGAAGGAGAAGCGCTCTGAAAGCTCCTGATACCAAATAGACTTGTTGGACTTTAACCTGGTGTTGTGAGACTTCTTGCCATGTTATTTATAGGGATCTGTCCAATGATTCAGAAAGGTCCACAGCCAGCAAGCAAGGTACAAATCCTGGATTTAATGATCACAGTCAATTATACATGCACATTTGCATTTCTTTTTTCTTCTTTCAGGGGATGTTGCCATCACTAGCTGGTTAGCATTTATTGTCCATCTGTATTCCCATTGAGAAGGTGGTGGTGAGCTGCCTCCTTGAACCACTGCAGTCCATGGTAGGTACACACAGTAATGTTAGAAAGGGACTTTCAGGATTTTGACCCAGTTACAGTGAAACAACGGTGATTTTTTCCAAGGCAAGCTGGAAAGTGTGGCTTGGAGGGGAACTTGCGCGTGGTGTGCTCCCATGTTTCTGTTGTCCTTGTCCTTCTAGGTGATAGAGGGGTGATGGAGGGAGTGGATGTTGAATGTCGATGGGGTGCCAGTCAAGTGATCTGCTTTGCCCTAGATGATGTTGAGATTCTTGAGTGTTGCTGGAGCTGCCCTTAACCAGGCAAGCGGAGATTATTGCATCAGACTTATCATTTGTAACTTGTAGATGATCGAGAGATTTTGAGGAGTCGGGGCTGAGTTATTTACACTTGTTACTGTCATCTGTGATGGTGGGGATGTCAAGAGGAGGCTGAGATGGATCATCCATTTGACAATTTGAGGCTGAAGATAGTTACAAATTCCTCAGCCTTGTCTTTTTTTTAGATATTTTTATTGAAAACGTTCTTATATTTTACATAGCAAAGAAACACAGATACAGATCCACACTGTGCTTGCGTGTACATTCCAATGCAACTGGGCACAGGGCTCCCCGTGACCAGGGGTCATGACGCTGGTGCCCCCGGCACCCACCCTGCCCAAGTCCCATCTAATTGCAAAGGTACTGAAGGTAATAATATAAAAACACAAAGGCAGAAGAATGCTGCTGGAGAACCAATTGAGCTCCGAGCAGCCCAGGATATAAACTAGTGAGCAGAGAAAAGAAAGAGAGACAGCGAAAGAGAGAGAAGGAAGAGTGAAAGGGAAAAGAGAAAAGTTCTCATGTTGGTCCCCACACCTTGGCAGTGTTCACAAATGGGGCTTGTGCCCAGGTACATTCTAGAGAATCTAACCCTAGTTAGATATGCTCTGTGAAGGAGTTTACAGTTATCACACCCAGTTTGGCACATATTGAGGAGGAGTGTATTTGATGCAGCACCATGTCCCAATCCTCCTCCGAGAACTCCTTCCCCAGATCTCATTCCCATAAAGATTTAACCACTGATGGAGAGTTTTGTTGGAATAGAATTTGAGAACAAAGAAGAAATGATACCACATAGTAATGGAAGGCACTAAGAAGCTGCCATTAGAAGCGCATGGTGGGACTGTCGGAAACACACAAAGTTTTGAATTTGCAAATATCTGAAAAAGTGCGTTGCAGGTAAAGCAAACCTATCCACAATCCACTTATAAGTCCCAGAATGTTCTAATCCTGTGCTTGATCCATATGTTGAAGGCACTATCCAAAACAGACGGAGGCAAAAAGTGGTTAGCTGATACTGGGGAAACCAGCGACCAGGCCTGAAACCCAAAATGGTGTCTAAATTGTGTCCAAATTGGAAGAGTTGACTTGACAAGTACAGTCCTAATATTCTGGGAGGAGGGAAAATTTACCAGGGAACATAGCAAGGCAGCCAAGGAAACAGAGCACAGGAGGAGGATTCTAACTGCAGCCAACAAGGAACCTCCAATTGCCTCTCTCTCTGCACCCAACACACTCCCACTCTCATTTTGGCTACCCAATAATAGAATAGAAAATTGGGCAATCCCATACCCCACTCCTGTTTAGGGCTTTGCAAGACTGTCCTCCACATTCTTAGGCTTTTCCTGTTCCAGACAAAGTTTGAAACAAGCCGATCAAGTCTGTGGAAAAAGGATTTGGGGATGAACACCGGGATGCACTGAAAGGGATATAAAAACTAGGGTACTATGTTCATCTTCACCGCATTGATACAGCCCACGAATGATAATGAGAGGATGGACCAACGTTTGAGGTCCTGTTCCACCGCCTATGAGTGGAGTAAAGTTAGCTCTAAAGAGCCCATTAAATTTGCTACTCAACTGCACTCCCAAGTAAGTAAACTGCCAAGTGACAATCTTGAAACGCAGGGTGTGAAATGGGAGGCTATGAGCCGTTGCATTCAAAGGAAGGAGCTCAATGCTATTCAAGTTAAGCTTGTGCTCTGAAATACGACCAAATCTCTCTAGTATAGATAAAACTTTGGGAATCAAGCCTTGTCTTTGATACTGCAGTGATGGGCTCCCCCACCAGTGACAGTGGGGATATTTGTGGAACCTTTTCCTCTAGTTCATTGTTTAATTGTCTACCATTGTCATAATTGGATATGGCAAGACTGCAGATCTTAGATCTGATCTGTAGGTTGTGGAATTGCTTAACACAGTCTACTGTATGCTACTTTTACTGTATGGCATGCATCTGTTGTAGCTTGACCAGGTTGACATCTCATTTTTGGGTATGCCTGGTGCTGCTCTTGGTGTGCCTTCCTGCACTCTTCATTGAAACATGGTCAGTCCTCTGACTCGGTGGTACTGGTAGAATGGTGACATGCTGCGCCATGGGGTTGTTTATCTATTTATGAGTCACAATTAAGGCTTATATTAACACTGCAATGAAGTTACTGTGTCATTTCCCAAGTCGCCACAATCTGCCACCTTTTGGGTCAATGCACCTAACCAGCACATCTTTCAGAATCTGGGAGGAAACTGTAGCACCCAGAGGAAACCCCTACAGGCACAGGGAGAGCGAGCAAACTCCATACAGGCAGTGATCTAAGCCAGGAATCGAACTTGGGTCCCTGGTGCTGTGAAGCAACAAGGCTAGCCACTGTGCTACCATGCCGCCCAGATTGTAGTCGTAAACAATTCTGCTGCTCCTGCTGATAGCTCACAGCATCTCTTGGGATCCCAGTTTTGAGTTACTGGGTCTGTTTGAAATTTTTTCCATTTAGAATGGGGATAGTGCCACACAAGGTGATGGAGGGTATCCTCAATGTGAAGATGGGACTTCACTTTGAAAGAACTATGCAGCTGTCAATCCTACCAATAGCGTATGGGCAGATGCAACCAGGATAGGTAGGTTGGTGAGGATGAGGTCAAATAGGTTGTTCTTTCTTGTTGGTTTCCTCACCATCTGCAGCAGGAGCAGTTATGTCCTTTAGGACTTGGCCAGCTCGGTCAGTGATGATACTACTGAGCCACTCTTGATGATAAACATCGAAACCCCCTTCACCCAGATTATATTCTGTGTCCTTGGCACCCTCAGTACTTCCTCCAAGTGGTGTTCAACATGGAGAAGTACTGATTGATCAGCTGATGGGAGATAGTATATGGCGATCAGCAGGAGGGTTCCTCGCCCATGTTGAAACTTGATGGGGTCCAGAGTCAATGATGAGAACTCCTGGGGCAGCTCCCTCCCACATGTACATCACTGTGCCACCACCACCACTGGTGGGTCAGTCCTCTCAGTGAGGGACAGGTGATGGTGCTGTCTGGGGTATTAGCTGTAAGCTGTGATTCTGTGAGTATAACTACTTCAAGAAGATACTTGGCTAGTCCGTGAGGTAGATCTCCCAATTTTGTCACAAGCCCCTTAATGCTAGTAAGGAGGACTTCACAGGGTCGACAGGGATGTGTTTTTCTCTAGTAATTTTTGGTGCCTTCGTTGATGTAAAGTGGTCTATCCAGCTTCATTTCTTCTTCTAGACCTTGTAGTGGTTTGATACAACTGACTGGCTTGCTAGACCATTTAAGAATCAATCCACATTGCTGTGTCTGGAGTCATGGACTGCAATTCTCTCAAAACCTCTGCGCATGCACCCCACGCCTGATCGTGGCCCCCGCGAGCATTCCTGGGCCAGCCCCCCCCCCCCCCCACCCCCAGCAGACCACACCCCATTAGGCAGAGCCCCCTCCCTACAGGCTCCCCGAGACACAACCCCAGCACACCCCCCTGGCAGACCCTGCCGGCTGATGATGCCACCCAGGCCACCCCAATCGCTGGTCTCTCTCCAACCCTAACTGGGCGGCACAGTAGCACAGTGGATAGCACTGTTGCTTCACAGCTCCAGGGACCTGAGTTCGATTCCCGGCACGTCTGTGTGGAGTTTGCACATTCTCCTCGTGTCTGTGTGGGTTTCCTCTGGGTGCTCAGGTTTCCTCCCACGTCCAAAGATGTGTGGGTTAGGTCGATTGGCCATGCTAAGAAATTGCCCCTTAGTGTGCTGGGATGTGTAGGTTAGAGAGATTAGTGGGTATAATATGTAGGGATATGGGGGTAGGGCCTGTGTAGGATTGTGTTTGGTGCAGACTCGATGGGCCGAAGGGCCTCTTTCTGCACTGTAGGGTTCTATGATTCTATGATCCCAATGCAGAGCGGCAGTGGGTGGCCCCCACCTCCAGCTGGGCCCACTCTCTGAAAAAGCGGCTTTGTCACAGCAAAATAAATTCAGCTCACTGATTTTGCAATCCTGCTCACCATTTTTCTGGTGTTTAATGTGTAAGTGTTTACACATGAGCAACTCCCATGATGGTAACAAGCCTTTGCCTGTACAATGCACACAATTTGAGCAATATAATATGTACATAATATTCCATTACTATATTGATATCTAAACATGTGCTAACATCAGTAAGTTTGTAGAGCAAAGTAAACAGTAGCAGAATGATAGCGATATGCACATTATCTAAACTAAATCATTCGGATAATCAGCCAATTTGTAGAATGGAATGAAATCAATACAGCCTTTGTACAGCTCTGGACTCTGACTAAATGTTTCAAATAGTTGTCTGAGCAAATCAAAATGTAATTAGAATCGTGTGTCAGCTACGTTTAATACAAATTGGATTAGTCCAAAAGATTAGTCTTTACCAGTTTCTTTCTCTGGGCATTGATACTTTTTTCTCTGTATGTTTTCAAATACAAAGATAACAAATACTTCCTCATTTATCTATTATTTCTTTTGTTTATACCTATTCTTTGTTCATTTATTTGTCTTTTCATTTCTTGTACATTCTCAACTCCAATTTTTGTCCTTTATCATCTATTTTGCATTTTACCTTGCTGTTCTGATAGTTTTAAAGGTGTATCCTTTGCTGTGCATGTGATCTTAGACCTTTAGACTGCTCAGCTCAACAACAATGTGAAGACTCAAGGTTTTGTGATACACATAGATGATTTGGTGTGTTTTACAAAGAGTTTCTATTTTACTTCTAAATATTAATTTTATGCTAAGACCGTAACCAGCAAAATAATAGAATCCCTATAGTACAGAAGGAGGCCATTTGGACTATCAAGTATGTACCAACCACAATCCCACCCAGGCCCTATTCCATATATTTACTCTGCTAATTCCCCTGACACAAGGGTCAATTTAGCATGACCAATCAACCTAACCTACACATCTTTGGACTGTGAGAGGAAACTCACACAGGGAGAAAGTACAAATTCCACGCAGACAGTGACCCGAGGCTGGAATTGAACCTGGGACCCTGGTGCTGTGAGGCACTAGTGCTAATCACAGTGCCACTGTGTCATCTGTACAATATATATCAGCATTTTGTTTTACTTTATTGTGCCATTCACATAGTTTAGATATTCACCATCTGCAATTTGCTTGTAAGTGTCTCTATTATAGACCGTGGGCCCTATGGCTTCTTTCTCACTTTTATTTAAAATCAAACTTAAGTTTCCTTTTTGAAGACAGTAGCCATTTCCCTTGTACTTGTAATCTGATTGTTTACATTTCTCAATGACAAATGTAATAGGAACACAGGAAATAGGAGCAGGAGGAGGCCATTTGGCCCCTCAAGCCTGCTCCACCATTCAACCAGATCTTGGCCGATCCCCTACCTCCATGCCATTTTCCTGCATCATCCCCATATCCCATGATGACTTTAATATCTAGGAATCTGTCGATCCCTGTCTTTAAAATGCTCAATGACTGAACCTCCACAACCCTATGGGGTAGAGAATTCCAAAGATTCACCACCCATTGAATGAAGAAATTCGTCCTCATTCAGTCCTAACTTTTGAAATATTCATTCATGGGATGTGGGCATTGTTGGCTAGACCTACATTTATTGCCCATCCCTAGTTATCCTTCAGAAGGTGATGGTGAGCTGCCTTCTTGAACTGCTGAATTCCCTGAGGTGCAGTTACAGTCATAATGCTGTTGGGTAGGGAATTCCAGGATTTAGACCCTGCAACACTGAAGGAGTGGCAATATATTTCTAAGTCAGGATGGTGACTGACTTGGAGGGGAATCTCCAGGTGATGATGTTCCCAGGTATCTGCTGCACTTATCTTTCTAGACAATAGTGGTCAAGGGTTGGGAAGGTGCTGCCATCCAAAATGGCTGGTCCCTTATTCTGAAACTATGACCCTTGATTCTAAACTCCCCAGCCAAGGAATACATCCTTCCTACCCCCATCGAGCCCTGTGAGAAATTTCCATATTTGAATGAGATCACCTCTCATTCTTTTAACCTCTAGAAAATACGGACCCATCACCTCAATCTCTCTTCATAAAGGTGAACCTCGGTTGTACTCCTTCTGTGACAAATGTATCCTCCCTTAGGTAACAAGATCAAAGTTGTATGCAATACTCCAGGTTTACTTATTATTGTGACAAGCAGGCTTATATTAACATTGCAGTGAAGTTACTATGAAAATACCCTAGTCACCACATTCCAGCGCCTGTTCGGAGACACCGACGGAGAATTTAGCATGGCCACTGCACCTAACCAGCACGTCTTTCAGACAGTGGGAGAAAACTAGAGCACCCAGAGGAAACCCACGCAGACACGGGGAGAATGTGCATACTCCACATAGACAGTGACCCAAGCTGGGAATTGAACCTGGGTTCCTGGCACTGTGAGGTGGCAGTGCAAACCACTGTGCCACTGTCTCACTAAGGATCTATAGAATTACAGCTTGATCACTTTATTCCCATGCTTAAATTCTATTCCAATAAAGGTTAACAAACCATTTGCTTTTCTAACTGCTGATAATAGATACAGTATTGTTCAGTTGAATGAATGCTGAAGAGCTAGCAAATAGGTGCAGCCACATGGCTTCATTCTGTGTTGTAAATTCCAAATATTTCTGCAATCCTTCAATGAATACTGTACTAATGCCTCAGATTACACTGTCCAAACAGATCATGACTGACTGGGCAAACTGTTATAAACTATTTATTACAACGCTATAAAACATGAAACTAAATTCCTTCAACATTGCCTCTTCTTTTGGACAGTACAGTTTGGTTTTGTCCAGCAGCTATCCCAAAGGGTCTGGAAAAAATTTCCATGTGATAATTCATGTTTTGTGGATCATTTCCTGCTGCTCTGTGGAAGTCCATCAGACATGTCGAACATGTAATCACACATTATATGAGAACGATTTGAAAAATAATATTTTATTTCAGTGAGAAACAGAATTGTGAACAGCATAGTTCAGTGGAACATTAAACTGCATTTGTTTTATTACTGGGCCTAATCATCTCATGAAAGAAAATTGGGTTACTCACGAATTGCGATCAGAATGAATAGTCTCATTGTAGGATGCAGCAAAAAGCAAAATATTGTATGGGTTGGAAATCTGAAATCAAAACAGAAATTGCTGCAATAGAGACAGTCAGCAAGTAAATGAGGATTCGTAGAATCCCTACAGTACAGAAGGAAGCCATTCAGCCCATCAAGCCTGCACTGACAACAAATCCATCTTATCCCCGTAACCCCATATATTAACCCTGCTAATCCTCCCAAAACAAGGGAAATTTAGCCTGGCCAATCCACCTAACCCACACATCTTTGGACTGTGGAAGGAAACAAGCACCTGGAGGAAACCCACTCAGACACAGGGAGAATGTGCAGACTCCATACAGACAGTGACCCAAGCTGGGAATTAAACCCAGGTCCCTGGCACTGTGAGGCAGCAATACTAACCATTGTGCCACTGTGCTGCCATGCCATCCCACCACCAGATTCACCAGGTTACCAGCCTAAAATATTAAACCTGACTTTCCCTCTCCATAGATACTGCCTGAGAGAAAGAGAGAGAGAGAAAGAGAGGACCAGAGGAGAATAAGAGAAGATTAGACAGATAAACAAGGAGAGTGGAAGACTGAGGCTTCAGGAATAGACAGTATAGAGGGGAAAAGGAGAAGATGAGTGGAAAAATGTATCAGACAAATAGCCTCACATTATCACACTTCTCTGGATATGGGAAGTCAATTTTGTAAGACCTTGAATTTTTGTTAATGATAATTTGCATTATGAAGTGAAAATTTGAAACATACTCACTTGGTGCCTCCAGCAAATAGTTGAACATAAGAACATAAGAAATAGGAGCAGGAGTAGGCCATCTAGCCCCTCGAGTCTGCCCCGCCATTCAATAAGATCATGGCTGATCTGTCGTGGCTCAGTTCCACATTCCCATCCTCTCCCCATAACTCTTAATCCCCTTGCCTATCAAAAACCTATCAACCCGCGTCTTAAAAATATTGAGTGAGGTAGCCTCCACCACTTCAACAGGCAGAGAATTCCAGAGATTCACCACCCTTTGAGTGAAGAAGTTCTTCCTCAACTCTGTTCTAAACCTCACCCCCTTTATCTTGAGGCTGTGCCCTCTAGTCCTACTGTCCTTTCTGAGCGGGAAGAGCCTCTCCACCTCTATCCTATCCATCCCATTCAACATCTTATATGTCTCAATGAGATCTCCCCTCATTCTTCTAAACTCTACCAAGTACAAGCCTAGTTTATTCACCCTCTCCTCATAGTTCAACCCCCTCAACTCCGGAATCAGCCTAGTAAACCTCCTCTGCACTCCCTCCAAGGCCAAAATATCCTTGCGTAAGTGCGGCGACCAAAACTGTACACAGTACACCAGCTGCGGCCTCACCAGTGCCCTATACAGCTGCAGCAAGACCTCCCTACTTTTATATTCAATCCCCCTCGCTATGAAGGCCAGCATCCCATTTGCCTTCCTGGCCACCTGCTGCACCTGCAAGCTGGGTTTTTGCGACTCATGCACAAGGACCCCGAGGTCCCTCTGCACCGTCGCCTGCTGCAGTTTTTCGCCACATAAGTAATAGTCCTTCCTACCATTATTCCTACCAAAGTGGACAACCTCACATTTGCCAACATTAAATTCCATTTGCCAGCTCCTGGCCCATTCGCCCAGCCTATCTAGGTCCTTCTGCAGACTCTCCACACCCTCCGCACAATTTGCCGTTCCACCAATCTTGGCGTCATCTTGGTGTTGGATATCCTTCCTTGAGACAACAAAGGGGCTAGAATGTCAAACTTATTGATCTCTGCACATTCTATTGTAAATCTGTAACCTGGAAATTTTATTTTGTTTTATCCTTTTGCAACTACACTAAACTTTATTTCCCTGCACGAAACAGCTCTAATCACAAGTAATAGTTATTTGATCCTATCTGCTATTTAAATATCTGAGTTAATTAATGATAATTTCCTCCCAGTTAATGCCAACAGAAACTTTGGAACTGAAATTTGCATTGAAATCTGCCAAAGGCACAGCGAATAAATGATTTGTTTGTTACTGATACAAGCTGACCAAATTCCGTCAAATTTGACCTCTGACCTATGCCCAGTTGCTTGATCTCAGCCATGGCAGTGGTCAGGGTGTTCAGTGATCCTAGTCAGGGTTCCTCCACCTAGTGCCTGTTCTGTGATAGTCTGCTGAAAAATGTCTGCGAGGTTAGCTGCTTCAAGTACTTTCTTGTGTCTCACATGGATCAATCCCAGCTCCCCATGCCTTTAAGAATGTTTGTCCTTCTAATGCACCAATTTCATAATTGACTTTAATGACTGGACTTTTCATAAGTTCTCACTACAGATTTCAGAAACAGGAGAATGTTATATTAATTATTGCTTTAAGTTAAAATATTAAGAATTTATAAACAAAATGTGAATCAATGTATAAGTAACAGTCATCTAATTGTATATTTTCTTTATTGATATTTGGGTATGGGGATGGCTAGAAAAAGTCAGCATTCATTTGACAAAGAGCCATCTGGACTCAAAACATAGCTCTTTTCTCTCCTTACAGATGCTATCAGACCTGCTGAGATTTTCCAGCATTTCTCTTTTGGTTCCAGCATTCATTGCTCATTCTTAGTTGCCTTTGAGAAGTTGGTGGTGAGCCTTCTTCCTGAATCACTATTTTCCATATGGATGAAGGTATTCCCACACTCCTGTTGATTGGATGTTCCAGCATTTTGATGTACTTAAGATGAAGAATTGGTGATATGGTGTCTGACTAGGTGGTAATGATTGAGTTCCTCTGTACCTGCTGTTCTTTAAACATGCAGTGAAAATTGTGGATTTCACAGATGCTGTCAAAGAAAACTTGGTAGGATATTGCAGTGCGTCCTGTGGACCGTACACATCCAGGAGGGTTTACCAGTGGTAGAGGGACTGAAAGTTTAAGGTGATGGATGGGCTGTTGATCAAATGGATGACTTTGTTCTTGATGGAGGCGAAATGCCAGTTTCCCAATGGTGGGATGAAAGTTGATTATTAAACTCATGGCAGATCGAGAGTGGATTGTGGTTCCTGATGGCAAGTGGATTACCAGATTAAAATTACCTTTGTAATTAATTATGCAGCAAATGAGAAACACATTCCTTCAGATTCACGACTGATTAAAGATGGCATAAAGCAGGCGAAGCAGGCAGAGAAGTCATAGGCCTCAGTGATTCTACTGTTTCCAGGTCTTTATTCTCAGCCCCCCAACCCCATTCCCCACCAAACCCTGCCCCTCATTTATGCATATAATCGATCCCCTTTCAAGATTCACCAGCTAATTCACCAGACGTTCACACACCAGCTTTTATAGATGCACCTTAGAAAGCATTCTTTCTGGTTGTACACAGCTTGGTATGGCTCCTGCTCTGCCCAAGACTGCAAGAAACTACAAAAGGTTGTGAACGTAGCCCAATCCATCATGCAAGCCAGCCTCTCATCCATTGAGTCTGTCTACACTTCCTATTGCCTCCGCAAAGCAGCCAGTATAATTAAGGACCCCATGCACCCCAGACATTCTCTCTTCCACCTTTTTCCTTCGGGAAAAAGATACAAAAGTCTGAGGTCACATACCAACCAACTCAAGAACAGCTTCTTCTCTGCTGTTGTCAGACTTTTGAATGGACCTACCTCGCATTAAATTGATCTTTCTCTCGCTATGACTATAACACTATATTCTGCACTCTCTCCTTTCCTTCTCTATGAACAGTGTGCTTTGCCTGCATAGTGCACAAGAAACAATATTTTTCACTGTATACTAATACATGCAACAATAATAAATCAAATCAAAAATTAAATCACAGAAAGTTCCAGGTAGAATAACAATGATCATTGTTGACATCTGTTTAAAATATTGCCTGATAAAAATGCAGCATAGGTCATTAATATTAAGAGCACCTTTTTTTTAATTTCAGAAATATACTTTATTCATAAAAATCTCAATTAAACCAATACAAATCTACATGTCTATAAATTGCAAACAGTGCAGAATAAAAACGTTTTTACAGTCCTATACAAATTACAGTCATAAAATTTCCAAACTTAAAACTATATACACGCCTCAAAATTTACTGTGTGCCATTATTTGTCAGATTGGCACACAGTTACGCAGGCCAAGGGTGTTCTGCAGTTCCTGGGCCCTCAGTCTGCCTCTGTTAAAAGGCCTTAAAGTGTGGCCTTTCCCCATTGTGCCTTTGCGGTGGCTGCCCCAAGCTTCAGCGTGTCCCTCAGCATGTAAGAGTACCTATGATATAATGCACAGTTAGTTTGTGTGTGTCCTAGAGATTATCATACCACGGTTATTAAACTAACCAGATGATGCAAACTTTCCTTTAACAAAGTTGTGCAAAGTTATGGACATGGTGACAGTAAATCCTATTTGGGGGAAAGATTCAGTACTGCCAACCAGATAAATTGTGTTTGATCTTTTCTATTTTGCAGAAGAATTAAAAGATTTTCTCCCACCCGGAAGCATGATATTTAATATAATTATTTCACACAAGGGATGTAATTGGATCCTATTTTATCAGTAATCTCAGAGGAAAGAAAGATCAAATGGCTCCTGATTAACAAAGTGGAATGATTGATCATCATAGATCTTCACTGTCAGTGAGATGCATTGGAGCCCTCTGGTGTCTCTGTGTGCACAATTTTTAAGAGGCCAGAGAACAAAGACCGAATAGTTCACAATTGTATTTGTGTTTTCTTGATTTACAAGTCTGAAGGCCCTGCTGATTGCTACTTCTCACTATAGTATATCTCAAAAATCAGCTATGCAACACAAATTTATCATGATATTTCATTCTTCAAAAAACTCATTAAAGCATCAAGATAGAGACAGTGGGTTAACAGGTAAGCAGAAAGAAGGCAAGATTGAAGTCAATGGAAAAAACTCTTGAGAACCATTTGCAGTGAAAGATAGATTGCTGATTCATTGTAAGCCCATTGCACACTTATAACCTGGAAATTTTACCCCTCAAAATATGTTCATTTAACCTGTAGCAGTTCTAGAAGCATTTCATTCAAGGATTAGGTTTCTATAGAGGTCCTTTATGGTAAAAGCTCCTTATGCTTTCTCTCTGCTATTTCAACAGGTTTATTTTTTGCCAAAGTTACAATGGCTGATCAGGAATCCACCCCCAGAAAAATTTTAGTCCATGGTGTGACGATCTTCTGCTGGGTTTTAAACAGGATGGTGCAGGGTGGGGTGAACTTAGAATGGAGTAGAGATATGTAAAATCTTTCTTTAGGTAATCTCTTAGTGATAAATAGGGAGTTCATTTCCAGACTTTGTTACAGTAATAAAACGGGCAATAATGAGTCAACATCCTGTTTTGCAACACTTCCAGTTTTTAAGTTTCTAACATTTATTTTGTTGAGTTTGAAAATTACCAAAGTTCTGTTACATCAACCACAGCAAATCACCTGAATTGTGTCTATTTTAGAACATAATGAACATTTAGACTATTATTTATAAATTGGTTTGAATTTAAAAGAGAATTTCGATAAGTGTACAGCATTTCATTTTGTGGTACTAAACCTTCAAATTGATACCCCACCATATCACTCCCCCCGCCCTAACTTCCCCTATCGCATTCTCCAACCACTCCCATCATCCTAACAACCCTCCACCCCACAGCCTCATACACCCTTCCCCCTCCCCCAACACCCCCAAATCATATTTATGTGCCCCCTCCACTGGGGAAAGGGGGGAGGTTATGTGATAAAGCGTGGTTGCCCATTGGGTGCCAACCTCACCACCTTCCTGCCTATCCCCAAGCTCTCCTCCATAATAGAGGGTGGGCAGGTGGCAAGATCAGCAGATGAGCTGTTATATTCAATTATTAATTAAGGATCAATTAGACTTGTTACGAGGGCAATCAATCCTGATGATATGCCTGCCCATGTCATAGAATGTTTGGACGTGAGTCACTCACTGTACAATACCCAGCTTGTGACATGCTTAGTAACCATAGCAGTTAAGTGGTTTGCCCTGTTGAATTTCTAGTCAGTGGTGACCCCCCCCCCCCCCACCCCTCCAACCCCCCACCCCACCCCCGTAACACACATCTATTGATGGTGGGAAACTTAATTTGGTAATGTGTTGTAATTAAATGTCTCTCTAGTTAGAAATGGTTGATGCCTGGCACTTGTAAAGTGTGAATGTTACTTGTCATTTAGCCCAAGCCTGGGAGATGTCCAGGTCTTACAGCATTTGGCTATGAATTGGTTCATTGGCTGAGGAATTGAGAATAGGACTGGGCATTGGGTAATGATTAGTGAACATCCCCACTCCTGACCTTATGATGGGGAGATTGTCATTTAAGAAGCAGCAATTGAATTTAGGATGCTAACTCTCTCAATAATTCCATCTTGGGACTGAAACTATTACCTTCCATCAACCACGACCATCTTCCTTGTGATAGATGGACAATTATCTCCTGATATTTACCTTAGACTGCCCATTCAGCTAACTCAACTGGACAAAACAGCTCCAGGAATTAAATTCTTCATAAATAACTTTAAAATTAGATTGATTTTTAGAAATTTCTTGTCATTAATGGGAATCCAATTAATCTCTGAATTTTCTTTGAACATTCAGAATTACTTTTCTCTACTTCAATGTTTCAAACTGACCTCATCTTTTTGAAGTGATTCCTCAACAAACTGTTTAATTTGAATGGAACATTTTTTTTACTACAGAAAAGGGTTGCCAGGACTTCATGGGCTTTGATGTCCTATCCTACACAAACTCAATCAATCAAAACATACTCAAAGTTGGAAAGATTTCTCTCTCCAGTCCATATGCAATGATGTATTGTATACTGCAAAGGCAATGGACCCTGATAACATTCCAGCAATAGTAGTGAAGACTTGTGCTCCAGACCTTGCTACTCCCCTAGCCGACCTCTCCCAGTGCAGCTACAACACTGGCATCTACCCAGCAGTGTGGAAAATTGCCCAGATATGTCCTGTATACAAAAAGCAAGACAAATCCAACCCAGTCAATTATCGCCCAATCAGTCTATTCTTTATCATCAGTAAAGTGATGGAAGGGGTCATCAACTGTGCTATCAAGCAGCACCTGCTCAGCGATAACCTGCTCAGTGACGTGGAGTTTCGCCAGCTCCTGACCTCATTACAGCCTTGGTTCAAACATGGATGAAAGAACTGAATTCCAGAGATGAGGTGCAAGTGATAGCCCTTGAATCAAGGCCACATTCAACCAAGTGTGGCATCCAGGAGCCTAGCAAAATTGGAGTAATGGGTATCAGGGACAACTCTCTGCTGGTTGGAGTCATACCTGGTACATAGGAAGATGGTTGTGATTGTGGAGGGTCAGTCTCTCAGCTCCAGGACATCTCTGCAGGAGTCGTCACGGTAGTGTCCTAGGCCCAACAATCTTCAGCTGCTTCATTAATAACCTTCCCTCCGTCATAAGGTCAGAAGTGAGAATGTTCGCTGACGATTGCACAATATTCAACACCATTCATGACTCCTCAGATACTGAAGCAGTTCATGTTCAAATGCAACAAGATCTGGACAATATCCAAGCTTGGGCTGACAAGTGGCCAGTAACATTCGTGCCACACAAATGCCAGGCAATGACCATCACCAATAAGAGACACTCTAACCAAGGCCCCTTAACATTCAATGGTGTTACCATCACTGAATCCCCCGCTGTCAACATTCTTGGGGTTACCATTGTCCAGAAACTCAGCTGGACTCATCACATAAATACAATGGCTGTAAGAGCAGATCAGAAGCTAGGAATGTTGTGATGAGTAACTCACCTCCTGACTCGCCAAAGCCTATCCACCATCTACAAGGCACAAGTCAGGAGTGTGATGGAATATTCCCCACTTGCCTGGATGGGTGCAACTCCAACAACACTCAAGAAGCTTGACACCATGCAGGACAAAGCAGCCTGCTTGATTGGCACCACATCCATAAACATCCGTTTCTTCCACCACCGATGCTCAGTAGCAGCAGTGTGTACTATCTACAAGATGCACTGCAACAATTCATCAAAGATTGTTAGACAGCATCATCCAAACCCATGGCCACTTCAATCCAGAATGACAAAGGCAGCAGACACATGGGAACACCTGCAAGTTCCCCTCCAAGTCACTCACCATTCTGACTTGGAAATATATCGCAGTCGCTGGGTCCAAATCCTGGAATTCCCTCCCTGACAGCATCGTGAATCAACCCACAGAACATGGACTGCAGAAATTCAAGAAGACAGCCAAGGGCAACTAGGGATGGGCAATAAATGCTGGCCAGCCAGCGATGGCCATATCCCACAAATAAATAATGAAAAAAAGTTACAATCATTTAAAAAAACTTTATTTATCTTGGTAACATTCAAAGGGTAAATCACAAACCTTTCCTCTATCTCTTCCTCGCAGGAATTGTATTAATTCATTGTAGAAAATGTAACTATTTTTTTCCTCTCTCCAGCCAAGGACCCTGAATTAAGTCATTTTGTGACAGTAGGTAGTTTCACACAGGCTGTGAGAGTTGACAGTCTCCAGAAACAGGAATGATAGAGTGCGATGTTAGCAGATAATAATAATGGACTTTACTTCACTGCATGTTACTTAGGATCAAGGATTATAAGTGATTATCTATCATTGTGGGGAGTGCCGCTTTCCATGAATGAAAAGGATGACAGCTGAAATGACAAATGAAGGAATAAGTGTGTATGTCTGTAGCTATGATGAAAGTTATCATACCAAATGACAAGAGAGCATGAGACAAAGTTGCTGCTATGACTCTAAGAATTGTTACAATCACTTTATTATAGGAAATCATATGCAATGTAAGCATTAATCATCCTGTTTTAATTTATTCACTGAAGCACTTACAGTTAAGCGAAGGGTTAGTCATATGTGTCACATGTGTAACATGAATCAGACTGACACTGTTTCATTATTTTACTCATTCATGGGATGCAGGCATCACTGACAAGGCCAACCTCCACTACTTACTCCTAATTGGCCTTTGAAAAGATGGCAGTCAGTACAATTAAATGGCTCGTTAGGCATTTCAGAGATCAGTTAAGAATCAACACCATTTTTGTGGGACAGCAGATTCCCTTCCCTGAAAGACATTAATGAACCATCTGGTTGTTTGATGGCCGCCACACTAGCTTTCAATTCCAAATTTATTTAATACAATTTAAATTCTACAATTGTCATGATAGGATTTGAACTCATGTCTCAAGATTATCAGTCCAGTCCTCTAGATTACTAGTCCCATAACATAATTACTGTGCTACTGTACCCTGTGATTTGTGATTTGTCCATCACAAAACTATTATTGTATTTCATAAGTACAAGGGGCGGTACAGTGACACAGTGGTTAGCACTACTGCCTCATAATGTTAGGAACCTGGGTTTGAATCTTGGCTTGGGTCACTGTCTGTGCAAGTCTGCACATTCTCCCCATGTCTGTGTGGGTTTCCTCCGGGTGTTCCAGTTTTCTTCCACAGTCCAAATGATATGCTGGTTAGGTGCATTGGCCACGCTAAATCCTCTCTCAGTATACCCAAACAGGCATCAGAGTGTGGTGACTAGGGGATTTTCACAGTAACCTCATTGCAGTCGAAATTTGCTGATGACACCAAGATTGGGGGAACGGCAAATTGTGCGGAGGGTGTGGAGAGTCTGCAGAAGGATCTAGATAGGCTGGGCGAATGGGCCAGGAAATGGCAAATGGAATTTAATGTTGGCAAATGTGAGGTTGTCCACTTTGGTAGGAAGAATGGTAGGAAGGACTATTACTTACGGGGCGAAAAACTGCAGCAGGCGACGGTGCAGAGGGACCTCGGGGTCCTTGTGCATGAGTCACAAAAACCCAGCTTGCAGGTGCAGCAGGTGGTCAGGAAGGCGAATGGGATGCTGGCCTTCATAGCGAGGGGGATTGAATATAAAAGTAGGGAGGTCTTGCTGCAGCTGTACAGGGCATTGGTGAGGCCGCAGCTGGAGTACTGTGTGCAGTTTTGGGCGCCGCACCAGCGCAAAGATATTTTGGCCTTGGAGGGAGTGCAGAGGAGGTTTACTAGGCTGATACCAGAGTTGAGGGGGTTGAGCTATGAGGAGAGGCTGAATAAACTAGGCTTGTACTCGTTAGAGTTTAGAAGAATGAGGGAAGATCTCATTGAGATGTATAAGATGATGAATGGGATGGATAGGATAGAGGTGGAGAAACTCTTCCCACTCAAAAAAGACAGTAGGACTAGGGGGCACAGCCTCAAGATAAAGGGGGGGCGGTTTAGAACAGAGTTGAGGAGGAACTTCTTCACTCAAAGGGTGGTGAATCTCTGGAATTCTCTGCCTGTTGAAGTGGTGGAGGCTGCCTCGCTAAATATTTTTAAGACGCGGGTTGATGGGTTTTTGTTAAGAGAGGGGATTAAGGGTTATGGGGAGAGGGCGGGAAAGTGGAACTGAGCCACGACAGATCAGCCATGATCTTATTGAATGGCGGGGCAGGCTCGAAGGGCTAGATGGCCTACTCCTGCTCCTATTTCTTATGTTCTTATTAATGTAAGCCTACTTGTGATACTAATAAATAAACTTTAAACTTTAACTTTAAACTGTCTGTGTGGAGTCTGCACGTTCTCCCCACGTGTGCGTGAGTTTCCTCCCAGTGCTTCGGTTTCCTCCCAAAGTCTGAAAGATGTGCAGATTAGGTGCATTATCCATTCTCAATTCTCCCTCAGCATACCTGAACAGGTGCCGGAGTGTGGCAACTTGGGGATTTCACAGTAACTTCATTGCAATGTTAATGTAAGCCTAGTTGTGACACTAATAAATAAACTTTAAAAAATCTGGACCTTTTTCAAATGATCCCTCTTGTAAATCAAGATTAAATAATAAACCTAGAACTTTAGGAGTCGGCAGCAGAGAGGAAGTCCATTTGGTTTAGTGTATTTTTGTGGTTCTTGATTAGGGCATTGCAATCCAATTACCTTTCTCTCTTCCTTTACCTTAATTGTATTTTACTCCAGTTTAAATATTTATCCAAAGTCTTGTGAAAGGGAGCACTGATCATTATCTCAAACATTCAATAAGATAAATATTTCCATACAACTCTGTCACACAAAAGAATCTCCTTATCTCTCAACTCATTCTCGTAGTTTTACATTGATGACCCCTTATCACTGACTCCCCAACCACTGAAATTGTCTTTCTCTATACAAGCTACCAAAACCCTCAGTCATTTAAAAAAAAACCCAGCTATTAAATTTCCTCTCAGCCTTATGCGCCCCTGCAAAGAAAGTCCCAGTATCTCAAATTTCACCTCACAACTGTAGTTTCCTATCCTTGGCATGCTGCAAGTTTGCCCTGCCTTTAACATCCTTTCTATAATAGAACATCTGAAACTGCACACAGTACTCTATAACTGTGTGTCCTTGCCAACGTTCTGTACAAATTTATAATTACTTCTTTACTCTTGTGCTCTCGTAGTCCTATTTATAAATCTCATGCTGTTGGCCTTATGTCTTTCTCTCCCTGCACTTACAGTTTGAGAACTATGAATTTGAATTTTAACACTCTTTATTTAGTCACATCCCATCATAGCTTTCCATTGAATGCATATTCCCATTTCTTGTTTTTGTATCACATCGTACTAACTCACATTGAAATATACTGTTCACCCTTCTGCTGGTTCCACTAAACTATCTGTGCCCCCGATATACTTTATTTTGCCATCCCCCAGTCAAACTTACAGTAAGTTTAAGATTGTGTCCTCTATAGCTGTCCAAATTATTTATATAAACGAAGAACAATGTTGGAGTCAATACTAGCTGTCTACTTTTGAGCACAGCATTTTGTTTCACCTTATAGGGCATTACCTCGGGGACTGGTGGGGGAGGGGGGATTCTCCGGTCCCGCTGGCTCTGACTGTGAATCATGATGGCCTGTAGAACTGGTAGAGGGCACCCTGCGACCCTCTCAGGCCGTGCTGACAGCCCCGATTGAGATTCCGCCCATGGCAGGAGGGAATCCGATGCATATTCAGAACCACAAATTTAAATACAATTCGCGGGCTTGCAGCCCAGGTCGAATAGCTGTCACTGTTTACCTGCCTCCCCAGTGGGATCTGCACCAATTAGCTTTTGTGCTGGTCATCACAAGTGAGGACTTCAAAAGTCCAGGAAGCACCACCAACCCCTCAGCAATGAGAGTCATCCTCCTGCTCCCACCACACCACAACTGGAACCCCCACTCACAGCCTCCACTTAGGTCCAATTACCCTTAGACCCCACACAGCCCCCTGCTCTCCCAGACCACCCCATTCAACCTCCCTCCCCCTCAGACCCCTTAACTCAGCACCCTTTCCCCCTTAGAAGCCCCCCTCCCCTCATCCTCCCTTCCTCTTTTGGAAACCACTTCAAAGAGGGAGTGAAACCACAGACTGTCAATCAGGATTAGACTCTATCAACATTGTAGCTAGGATCAATGGGGTACTGGAGGGAATTAAACAATGAAGGGAAATTGAAATCAGCACAGGTGGCTGGAGGATGATAGAAATCCATTGATCTGACGGTTGAATCTTTTATGAGGCATTGCACATTGAACTTGTTACTGATCAAAGGCTACAAGTGCAATGGAAAGGATTTCAATGATGTCTGTTTGCTAGGAAGCCACAGCAACTTCAAATCAAAGCTGTGTGCTTATATAGTGGGGCTGAATGCACAGCTGGGCAGCCACGACACCCGCATATCAGTGGAGAGTGGCGAGGACAACATCTTGCCCCCAGCCTGAGCCCACCCAATCCCCAGAACACTTGAAAGACCCATACTCTGCAGTCTGGCTGCAGCAGAGGGGCAAATGGCCACTGGACCTACCTCTTTGAACCCCTTTGAGGCCCAAGGTGCCAATCCAGAGTGTCAATGCCGAGGAGTGCATTGGCACTGCCAAGGAATGTAGCCTGAAAGGAGCCTGAGTGGTGATCTGAGGGTGGGTGGTCAGGTCAGGTTACTCTCATGCCTGCATAGTGTGGGGAGGTTGGTTACGCATTACTTGTGGGTGGGGGGAGGAAGAGGATGCCATTCTTTGGTGAGGAGTTTGGTGCTGCTCTTCTGGCCAGTGTGGGGGCCACCATTTACATTTTGGTCAGGGAGAGGGACACCTATGCCCGAGTGCAAAGATCGGGTCACCACTTAAAAATGCCAGCCAGTGTCAGAACAGCAGGGGCTGCCCAGCAGGCTGTCCACAATGAATAAATTAGCATCTATTAGGTGAGAGAATCCCAGCTGCTAAATGCTGCTTACACTGGCGGGATACCCTCCAGATTTCCCACCGGCACAGGGACTTAGCCCCAGTTTGGGAAAATTTCAGTCATTGGCTTAGGCATGGCAGTTATTTATTTGGCTATGCTTCTATGAAGCACCTTGGGATATTTTCTCTTTATTAAAGGCACTATATAAATGTAAATTATTATTGTTATCAATCTCAATGGCAAACTTTAGTTGCAAATATGGCCTTATGTTATAAATTTGCTCATGGAACCATTGAATAATATTGAACATCATGGGTGGATGGTACAGTAAATTATAAATCTCTTTATCCTCCTAAGCCTTGATTCAAATGTAACCTAAACTGATGGTTTGTGGGAAGTCAAAGTAGGTTAAATCTGCAACAGAAAACCATCCATGGTTCTAATTAGTCATTAATAGTAATTTTGTGTAAGGAGGTTTAGGCTGGCTGATATAATTAGTTGAAATATTCACCTAAACGCAGTCAGATGTGATGGCTGGATTTAAAGGACTTGGGGGTTGAGAACAGCTTTACTCAATCTCTTGCACTGTTACATTTGATCCAGAAATTCTGAATTCTCACAGAATAACCGCACGAGAGAATTAAGCAGTGTATAATTCCCAAGGATATACATTATTTTTAACCCTGATTTTAAAATAAACATGTAAGCGGGAAGTAGATTGAGTTAATGATCATGCTCTGAAGTAACATCGTAACAATCCAATAAATCGCAATGACCTGCCATCTGTAGTAATTGTACCAGAAACACTGTAGTACACTGTGTACACATTCAGATCTGCTCACTGTGATCTTTAATGATTTTTAATGAGGTTCCAGAATTGCCTTTCATTATATAAAACCTTTACATTGAGAAAACAAGATTAATGTAATGACTCGAACTGAGAAAGTGTACAATTTTAAATGCGTTTCCACCCATGCATGAAATCCATTATGTGGAGATACCGGCGTTGGACTGGGGTAAACACAGCAAGAAGTCTCACAACACCAGGTTAAAGTCAACAGGTTTATTTGGTAGCAAAAGCCACTAGCTTTCGGAGCGCTGGCTGCCCCTTCATCAGGTGAGTGGGAGTTCTAATCACAAACAAGTATTTGTTTGTGATTGGTTTGTTTGTCTTGCCGAGGCCATCCCCATACCCCCACTTCTTGCCTTCAAACAACAGTACAACCTCAAACAGGTCATTGTCCGCAGCAAACTACCCAACCTTCAGGAGAACAGTGACCACGACAGCACACAATCCTGTCACAGCAACCTCTGCAAAATGTGCCGGATCATTGATACGGATGCCATCATCTCACGTGAGAACACCATCCACCAGGTACACAGTACATACCCTTGCAACTCGGCCAACGTTGTCTACCTGATACGCTGCAGGAAAGGATGTCCCGAGGCATGGAACACTGGGGAGACTGTACAGATAGTACGACAACGGATGAATAAACACTGCTTGACAATCACCAGGCAAGATTTCAGCGGTCACGGGCATTCAGCTTCTGATTTTCGGGTAAGCGTTCTCCAAGGTGGCCTTCACGGCACACAACACTGCAGATTCGCTGAGCAGAGACTGATAGCCAAGTTCCGCACATGAGGATGGCCTCTACTGGGATTTTGGGTTCATGTCACACTATTTGTAATCCCCATGACTTGCCTGGACTTGCAAAGTCTCACTCACTGTCCTGTCTGGAGACAATACACATCTCTTTAACCTGTGCTTAACGCTCTCTCCACTTACATTGACTGTACCTTTAAGACTTGATTAGCTGTAAAGAATCGCATTCTAATCATTGTTCTGTAAATTGAGTTTGTGTCTTTATATGCCCTGGTTGTGAACAGAACTCCCACTCACCTGATGAAGGGGCAGCCAGCGCTCTGAAAGCTAGTGGCTTTTGCTACCAAATAAACCTGTTGGACTTTAACCTGGTGTTGTGAGACTTCTTACTGTGAAATCCATTATTACATTTTATGATACAAACTTTCAAAAACTAAAGCTATTAACTTACTGTTGAAGGACAATTCAGATTCGAAATCTTTGCTGAAATCTTGCAGCCGTTTGTATCTTATAGTCCTAATGATGGAGCACCCCACGCTGTGGATTTCCCAGTGACAAAGGTGCATTCAATGCAAAACCCTTTTGACAATGGTAAGACCATAAGATCCTGCTGCTAGTGAGCGGCACTCTGCCTCTCACCGTGGTGAATCAAGCTGTGGAGAGGGAGATAAATCTCGCCGTTAATTCTAGTTCCTCTCCAAAGAAGCTGCCAAAACTACTGAATTATCCAGCATTTTATGTTTCTTTATCTTTTAATTGTGTTCATTCTGTTTTTCTTTCCCACCTAATTTTCTCCTGAAGACATTTATTGAGGCTGGGAACAGTACTAGAAGGAGTGACTGCTCTCTGCTATCTTGTTTAACTGGACAATCTTAATGAATGGCTCTAGATAGCGAGTGTCAGCAGGCTGTATAAGTCAGCCAATTACTAAGTATATCACTGAGCTCAATAAAATATCACCTGACTTTCTCTTCATTCTTTTTATACGCTGGAATTCTACTGCCCGCTCACCACGGGATTGGAGTGGGCGAGGGATGGATAATGGAAATGTCTGTTGACTTTGGGCAGGAACTTCCAGTCTTGCTGAAGTGAGGCTGTAAAATTCCACCCATACAGTATGTTTTAACTTCTTAGAAAATGAGTCTTGGCATTACTTTAAAGAGTGTCTATCATTCTGTTGTCTAGTTGCAAGTGCTCAGGAAGCTGCACCCTTTTCTAGAATGCTGAGGTTCAAAGTTTCTGAAATAATTGGCCATGGAAGTTACTGTCATCGAGTTAGTACAGTGAGGTCCAGAGGAAAAGGTCTCAGAAAAGTGGATCAGTTCCATGAAACAGATTGCCAAAACAGAAGTTAGGGGTTGAGTGAATGATTGAGAATGACTTTACAAAGTGCACATTTGACAACAACTTTGTTATTATGGAGTTCAATGCTCCAGCAATTGCCATCTCTTGACCATTTTCAACAGCTCCATTTAGAGGGATCATCAACTGCTTTCAGATTAATTGTTGATTGATTTCAATTGGCTGTTGCCACAATTGTACTAGTGTTTGCTTCTTTGTAGGGGAGGATGCAGATAGTGGTATGGTAGGAGCCCAATGACTTTGTCTTGTCCTGTGGGTGGCACAGTGGTTAGCTCTGCTGTCTCACACTGCCAAAGACCTGGGTTAAATTCCGGCCTTGAGTGACCATGCGGAGTTTGCACATTCTCCCCGTGTCTGCAAGAGTTTCTTCCGGTTGCTATGGTTTCCTCCCACACTTCAAGGATGTGCAGGTTAGGTTGATTGGCCATACTAAATTCTCCCTCGGTGTCCCAGGAAGTGTAGGTTAGGGGGATGCTGGGGTAAATATGTGGTATTACGGGGATACAGCCTGTGTTGAATGCTCTTTCTGCACTGTAGGCATTCTATGAAGGCTTCTGCAAACCAGTTTCAAACCTGTTACTCCCAGTCATGGTTACAGCTGTTAGCATTCCTTCTGGAATTCAGTGTAACTGGGAGAATGAGCAGAGGGCACAAGAATCAGACCAAGCTGCTCACAGAATGAGGCAAAGGATGGGGAGGAAGATGAAGGGGACTCTCCGCAGGAAACCATATCCATCCAATTGTTCAGGAAAGATTCCTCCTCCCTGAGTCTCTTTGAGAAGTCAGCATTTCAGTAAGGATGTCTTCACTAAAATGTGTCACATGTTACAGACACAACTGCAACCTCAGAACACGGTGACGCCTTAGCAATCCTCGTAATTTGCTAGACAGCTGGGACACCCTACAGGCTCTTGAACTCAGGTATCTGCAGCAATGATAGCTGCAGCCTGCACTTGCATGGCCTCAAGCACCAGACGATTCAGGTGTTGGCTGGCTTCTACTAGTCTTACAATGAAAGCTGAGTTTTTGCCATCCAATACTGATCATGGTCAGGTCCACAGCATGCCAACAGAGTTGGCCAGCACTTCAAAGCTAAAAAGAATGTGTGCCAAACTCTTCACAAAGCCTAGTGCCAAGCTGGTGCCATACCCCTCTATGCTGTTCAACATTGCACATAAGCTTTCTGGCAGCTTCGCTCAAGTACTTCATTGCCCACACCCTTCAGCCTTCCACTGTGCCTTACCTGACTGAAATGCTCATTTGCCCCCGAACCCATGTGACCTTGCCCACTGGCAAACTGGCACCTGCACTATCTTTTCACCTTGCCTTAGTTGCAGACCACTCATGCCCAGTGTCTTTTCATATGCAATTTCCACCTTTAAATTATGCTCAGTACCAATATTTGAACTGGAGGCCACAAATTTTGGGTTGAATGATGGCATTTCTTTAACATCAGTCTTTGTGCTTTGTCACCTATTCCTCGTTCTCCTCTCAAACTGACAAGAAAAATGCTTTGTGAATTTAAACTGCCAGCTGAGAATTTCAAACACGACCGTTGTAAAGTTCCTGGTTGCACTTCCTGCCTAGTTAACTTCAGAAAAGGGAATACGGAAACACAGTAGAGCAGAACTAGCTGGAATAATGTAACAGGGTCACAGTAACCATCAGAAACAGGCAAGGAGTTGATTTAAGTATGAAAACAGGAACTCAAACACATAAAGCAGCGCATAACTACTAAAAGGAAGAAATAGTCCAGACTGCACTTGAAAATATTAAGATTGGAGGTCACATCTATGAGTCTATTTTTAAAATTAAATCTCCTTCACCTAATTATTTCCAAAGGCGCACCCATCAATTGTAATTGATTATTTTACAATTTATGACAGAAGTAGAGATTTGAAAATATCAGTATGGTATTCGACAAGCAATTTAAATTAAATATAATTAATTAGATCACAATTATTATTTCAATATTATAGTTGGGGTCACTATATCATGTCAAATGAACAGTTAAATGCAAACAAGCAAGCTAAAAGTAACTTGTAAGGGCTGGGAAAGGCAATGGCTGAAATGAGATGCAATAAATTATTATGTGGTAAATCGATGTACCAGTAATGGGATTTATTCAAGAAGGTTAGTGGATTATAAAATATGCAACATATAAAAGGCAAAAAGAGGTGCTGGAACTGTGGTCTGCAAGATGAGTTAGAATAATATGAAAGAAAAGAAAACACATGAAATGGCAAAGAATTACAAGAGTAATATCTGGAAAGATGATAGAAAACATTAAAAGGAGACCAAGAAAAATAATGAGACCAGACCCAGTATGGAAACAGAAGATCTGTGAATGGTATCAAAGATTAATAGCAAAGATTTTTGTAAGTACATCAAGAAAAAAAGCACTATAGGAGGAGGCAGGACATTTAAAAAGATTTATGTAGGGCACTACTAGAAGATAAGGGTTAGAATGAAATAAACACTTAGCTTTGGTGAGTACAAAAGGAAAATATAGTCAGAGAAATATGAAAACTCGAGGTTAGTTAGAAGCAGAAATTTGCAACAACAATTTGTATCTTTATAGTATCTTTAATGCAAGAAAACATCCCAATGCTCTTCACAGGAGTGTCACAAAGAAAATTTTGACAGTAGGCCACATAAAATAGGAACGGGTTCGATTCAAGGATTCGATTCCCGGCTTGGGTCACAGTCTGTGTGGAGTTTGCACATTCTCCCTATGTCTGCGTGGGTTTCTTCTGGATGTTTCGATTTCCTCCTACACTCCAAAGATGTGCGGGTTAGGTAGATTGGCCATGTTAAATTGCCCCTTACTGTCAGGGGGACTAGGTAGGATAAATGCATGGGGTTATGTGGATAGGGCCTGGGTGAGATTGTGATTGGTGCAGACTCAATGGGCTGAATGGCTTCCTTTTGCACTGTAGGATTCTATGATCCCATGATTCTATGATATGGGGGCAGATAGCCAAAAGGCTGGTAAAGGAGGTAGGTTTTAAGGAACACCAGCTGTAAAGGAAGAAAGTAAGGTAAAGAAGCAAAGAGCTTTACGCATTCAAGAGCACAGGGGCCAAGAGTTAACTGAAGGCATGGACACCAATTGTGGAACAGTTAAAATTAGGGATGCTCAAGGAGCCAGAATTAAAGGGATCATGGAGAGTTGTAGGGCTGGAGGAGACTACAGAGATAAGGAATGATGAAATCATGAAAAGATTTGAAAACAAGGATGAAAACTTTCAAAGTCAAGCCATTGCTTAACTAGAAGCCAATTTAGGTTAGAGAGTGCAGGGGTAACGTGGGCAACAGAGTTTTTGGAGTTTGCAGAGGGTAGAAATTGAGAGGTCAGCTGGAGGACATTGGAGTCAAGTGAGAAAAGCATGAATGAGAGCATCAGCATGAACTGAGGCAGGGGCATTGTCAGGACAAGTAATGGAGATAGAAATAGACAGTCTTTGTAATGATTCAGACACTCATCCTGTGTTTAAATATGACACCAAGATTGCAAACAATTGCCAAAAGAGAGGGATGGAATCAATATCCAGGGAATGGAGTTTGCAATAGGGACCAAAAGCAGCACTTTCAGACTTCCTGATATTTAATTGGAGAAGATTTCTGCTCGTGCAGTACTGGATGTTGAAAAGTCTTATAATTTAGAGACAATGGATTAGTCAAATGTACTGGTAATGAGGCATAGCTGGACGTTGTCAATTTACATGTGAAAACTGCCACTTTATCCCAGATTTTTGCCACGATATCTCCATCATGGTGAAAATGGTGGGTGAGCCCAGAAGTCCTAGGTCCTGCCCCCAAACACTACTACTTAATTTTTTGGAGATGGGACTGGAGTCAGGCTGGGAGAAGCCATTTTAAAGGTTGGATTCACAGAGCTGAACATACAAACGTCTGAATGAGGAGCAGGAATAGGCCATTTGGCCCCTTGAACTTGCTCCACCATTCAATAAGACCGTGGCTAATCTTATTGTAACCTCAAATCCGCATCTTGCCCATCCCTGATAACCTGCCACCCAACTGCCTTGCATATCAAAAATCTATCCATCTCTGCCTTAGAAATATTCATAGACTCTGCTTCCACCATCTTCGCAGAAAGGATGTTCCGAAGACTCATGACTCACAGAGTGAAATAATTTCATCCTATCTCCGTTTTAAATAGGTGACTGTTATCTTTAAACTGACCACTAGTTCTAGATTCTTCCACGAGAGAAAACATTTCCCCCCATAGCCAACTGTCAAGACCTCTGGGGATAAGAACATAAGAACATAAGAAATAGGAGCAGGAGTAGGCCATCTAGCCCTCCGAGTCTGCCTCGCCATTCAATAAGATCATGGCTGATCTTAAGTATCAATCAAGGCTGGAATTCTCCGACCTCACCCACAGCTAAGATTATCCAATCCTGCTGTTGTGAATGGAGATTTGGCTGAGTGCCAAGTTCTCCGTTCTCATTGGCCATGGCAGTGGGGCATATGGGAATGGAGAATTCTGGCCCAAGTTACTTCTTATTCTTCTGTGCATCCATCCCCAGAGCAAAAATGTAGGTCTTTGTTTTTGGACAATGTCATTGAGAGGCAGCATATAAATGAGCAATAACAGAGGGCCAAGAATAGACTTTTATGAGATATCAGAGGTAAGATTGTTGGAGCAGGATGATAAACCATTGTTAGCAATTCACTGGCTACAGATAGACAGCAGAGGAAAGAACCAGTCAAGTCCTATCTAACGGGATGGTGCCAGAAAGACATCAGAGAAGGATGGCCTAATCAAATGTGTCAAAGGCTGAGAGGGTTGTTTGTAATGATTACATGGGTGTGTAATTTGTGGCTTTGATAAGAATTGTTTTGGTAGTTGGGGAATCAAACATGGAGCTCTGTGAAAGGTGGTGTGGACTTTGGAGGGACAAAACTTTAGAGAGGGAAGGGAGGTTGGAATAAAAACTGAAAATGCTGGAAAAACTCAGCAGACCTGGCAGCATCTGTAGAGAGTGAAACAGACTTAATGTTTCGAGTCTGTATAACTCTTCTTCAGAGCTGAAGAAGAGGAGAAATGCAATGGGTTTTATACTGTATGACAGGGACTGGTGCAGGTGGAGCAAAGTCGGGGGTTAATGATTAGTGGGAGCTAAGAGGTAATGTTATCTTCCAAGTGAGTTTTGTTCCCCTTGTGATGGAACCAAAATTGGTATCGTATAGATGCAAGATAAAGCTTATCCCTATCCGAAGCTTGTCCAAAGATGTACGGGTTAGGTGGATTAATGGGGTAAATACATGGGGTTACGGGTTTAGGGCCTGGGTAATATGCTCTGTCAGAGAGTCAATGCAGACTTGATGGCATTCTATGACTCTATCCAATGTGTTTCTCAGAACAGCAACCCCCTCTGCTGTACTAGTGTGGAACATTTTCCATTTTTCATCTCGATTCCATCAGCGCCGCTACTGAAACAGAGGAACAGTTTTGGTTTGGATCATCATGTTTCCTTGAAACTATTTTGGGATGCCACAAATTCAGCTTGCATAGAACTCTTAGAGCCAGTAAATAATGAAAGCTTTTGACTCAGTCCTCAGGTGAATGTTCACTATCTACTACCCTACTGCAGCACTCAGTTTCTCCTTGGTTATTCAGCTAGGAAACAGGAAACCCTGTTCTTGAAGCTGAGCTGACACTGGTGACATGGAACGTCATGAACACCATTGGTTCCATTTTGAAAAACCTCAGTAGGAGGTCCTCCATTTTGAGGCACCTTCTCTGCAAGTATTAACAGTTCCAGAGTGAAAAAAGTGGTCTCAGCAGTTTGACCACAAGAACCCCTCCATGGACCCCTCCACAGGGCAGCCTATGGCCAGTACCGTGTCCAGGCAGGTAGAAAGGACATCAAATCTTGCCTGGAATGCTGCCCCCACAGTTTGACTGCCTCCACTCAGATGTTCTGCTCATGGTGCAGTAGAATGGCTCATAGAGACCGATAGGAAAACTCCAGTCGGCCTAAGAATCCCTGCAGTGCAGAAGGAGGCTATTTGGCCCATCACATCTGCACTCACCACAGTTCCACCAGGCCCTATTCTCGTTAACTCGCATACTTATCCTGCTAATCCCGCTGATGCTACAGTCAATTGAGCATGGCCAATCAATGTAACTTGCACATCTTTGGACTATGGGAGGAAACTGGAGCACCTGGAGGAAACCCACACAGACATGGGGAGAATGTGCAAACTCCACGCAGACAGTGACCCGAGGCTGGAATTAAACACAAGTCCTTGGAGCTGTGATGCAGCAGTGCTAACCACTGTGCCATCGTGCTGCACCTTTAGTCCTTACTATTAGTCCTACCTCACATTTAGAGGCCAGAAGATTGGGGAAGCAATATTATTTCACAACACTGTCGCATCCTAGGAGTTGAAACCTATTTTGTGTAGTCCCAATAAATGGCCCAACTGGAATGAGCCATTAACCCATCTTAATTGGCTATCTGCCACTTGCAGGTGGATGGCCCTGACAACACCTAAATGCCCCTCAGGAAAATGGCTTGGAGACAGGATGGTGTCCGGGTCGAATTGTCATACCTTCCCTTCTCCATATTTGATCCAAAATGGGTATAGTTCATTAAATGCCAGCACTTCACAAAGCAGCTGCTCACAGGAATCTGCCATCTATTATAATTTGAGTGCAGCTTCAGAGCTGGGTCCTGGAATGCACTGCAAGTGGCTATGAAGGACACAAAGCTGTGAACCTTTATGCATCTGGATCCTTCCAAGCTGGAGCAGGGGTTTTTTGGCAATATCTTCCCTTTCATCATTCCCTGTTCCTTGAGGAAAATTCCTAAGGTGCTGAATGCAAAATGAGCTGAATACATTTTATTCTCTCCAGCCAGAGAGAAATGGGCAAGGTGAGTAATGCTCCTCACCTTTGGCACATTTGTATTGCACACTCACATAGAAATCCGGAGAGGAAAGGAATTCCTTTCCCTCATTGCTCTGTGACTCTCAGCACATCCTGCAGGGCAATGCTCCAGATGCTGGCAGCAATCTTTGCACATTCATTCTGTGGCATGATCAGCATTTGAGCCAGCTCGAGACACCATTGGGTTATGGGCTGATCACTTGGCACAGGACTCCAGTTTGTAACTCAAGCACATGAGGGCAGCAGACTTATAATAAGAGCTATCCGGTCTTGTGAAATATTATAAAGCAACCCATTGTCAGTTTTGGCTTAATGTTCCTGGACTAGACAAAAATTAACAGACAACAAAGCTATTCCAAACAGATAGAAGATTTATTAAGTACATGTTCTGTTTACAAACAGGGAGCAATTGATGGACTGCCTCTGCTCTTTACTTCCTGACACACACTGCTTTTTTTCCCTTGATTTGATTTTAATTTGATTTATTATTGTCACATGTATTAACATATGGTGAAAAGTATTGTTTCTTGCGCACTATAAGAACATAAGAACATAAGAAATAGGAGCAGGAGTAGGCCATCTGGCCCTTCGAGCCTGCCCCGCCATTCAATAAGATCATGGCTGATCTGTCGTGACTCAGTTCCACTTTCCGGCCCTCTCCCCATAACCCTTAATCCCCTCGCTTATCAAAAACCCATCAACCCGCGTCTTAAAAATATTTAGCGAGGCAGCCTCCACCACTTCAATGGGTAGAGAATTCCAGAGATTCACCACCCTTTGAGTGAAGAAGTTCCTCCTCAACTCCGTTCTAAACCGCCCCCCCCCTTTATCTTGAGGCTGTGCCCCCTAGTCCTACTGTCTTTTTTCAGTGGGAAGAGTCTCTCCACCTCTATCCTATCCATCCCATTCATCATCTTATACGTCTCAATGAGATCTCCCCTCATTCTTCTAAACTCCAACGAGTACAAGCCTAGTTTATTCAGCCTCTCCTCATAGTTCAACCCCCAAAGCACAAAGCATACTGTGCATAGAGAAGGAAAGGAGAGGGTGCAGAATGTAGTGTTACAGTTGTAGCTAGGATGTAGAGAAAGATCAACTTTGTGTGAGGTAGGTCCATTCAAAAGTCTGATGGCAGCAGGGAAAAAGCTGTTCTTGAGTTGGTTGGTACATTACCTCAGACTTTTGTATCGTTTTCCTGATAGAAGCTGGTGGAAGAGAGTATGACTGGGGTGCGTGTGGTCCTTAATTATGTTGGCTGCTTTTCTGAGGTGGCGGGAAATGTAGATGGAGACAATGGATTAGAGGCTGGTTTGAGTGATTGATTGGGCTTCATTCATGACCCTTTGTACTTTCTTGTAGTCTTGGACAGAGCAGGAGCTGTATCAAGCTGTGATGCAACCAGAAAGAATTTCTGCTTCTTCTGCTTTCTCTCTGTCTCTCTGTCTCTCTTCCTCTGTAAGATTAAAGTGTGAATGGAACTTCCCAGAGGGACGCTCATTTCCAGGATCTCACTGGCCATATTTGTTAAAGGTAAGTAACTCCCGCCATTCGGCCCCCAGAGTTGAGGTTGATGTCTACTCAGGGTTGTGTGCTTCTGCCATGGATATTCCCGTGATAGAACAGGCTGATTCTTTGGACACAAGGGGCAGGACATTCCACGAGGTAATCAATAACCTATTTACAGTTACATTAGCAAACATTGCAGATAATAATTGTTATGTCCTGGATTATCATAGATGAAGTTAGCATGCAAACACCTGAATAAGCTTTTGTCACCCTTTAGAATTGGGACCTTTTAACAATATCATCACAACTATGCAGCAAGCATAACCATTAAAATGTCTTCTCCTTGTTTCTTAATGTTTATCTGTGCATTCTGCAGACAGACTCAATTCTTTTACCCAGTTCTTATTTCTATTCACACTTTCGGTCTGACGTTTGATCTGCATTTCTATAACCATCTAGGTTCAAGCAACTGCTATATCTAATGCAAAAATAAAATATGCTAAAAACCTGAAATAAATAAAACAAAGAGGGCTGGAAAAACTCAGTGTAGTAAGCCACAGAGGCAAAAGTTTCTTCATCCCTTGATTTACAAACTTTAACAGCAGTACACAGAGAGTTAGCAGCCTACCTCCGGGGTATCAGAGGAACTGACACCCCCAGTTAAGTACAAGGCAAATACCCACTGATTGCTCCATCAATTGGATCCTTAATCAGGGGGCGTTCATAACCCCAAAAGGACAACCTTAATGGCCTATTGAAATAATTACACTCAGCAGATCAGCAGCATCTGTGGAGAGAAAGAGTTCAAGTTTCAGCTTCAGTGACCTCCCATCAGTTCTCTCCCACATGGTCTCTAACAGGCCCAGTTTCCCAGCATTCTTTGCTTTTTATGCAATCCCTGATCATCATGTGACATTCTTCACTTGTGCCTAACCTAGTCAATGCAAACAGCTCTTCACATACTAGCGGTTAACTCTTTGCTTAACAATGCCCACACAAATATTTGTGCAGTACAATACATATATAAAAAAAACTCATATTTCTTACACTGTTTGGGTGCTTAAGCAATGTTTCCATTGCCTGGGCCACTCTGGAGGAGGCCTGCAGAACCCTCCAGAATTTCTTATAACTTTGTCATGACCTACTGCATCCTGCATAATCTCACAATCCTGAGGGGACAGTCCCTGTCAAACGTTACATGATGTGCAGCTAAGGAGGAGAAGGAAGAAGAGGAGGAGCCAATCAGCATATTCCCTTTCTGGCCAGGCTGTCTGTAATCCTAACTGTTGGGCTTTGGACTGCATCACTTCAGCATGGGTATACGGGTGTTAGGAGTCTGGGCTACGTGGCTGACGAGCCACAGCAAGGCGGCGTGGCAGTGGGAAGACAACTATTTTGCAAGAGGACAGCAGCTTCCTGCAGCATGGAGGCACTGCCCCTCTGATAGGATGGTACCCCAGCAATCTTGGCAAACCCTTTTGAGCACTGGGATCCGCAGCTATCATGGAGGCAATTTGAGTTTGTGTGTGAACTGGCATGACAGCAGTATGAGTCTCCATGGCGACATGATAACCTTGCCTGACTTCAGTCTGAACTGTCGCTGCAGCACCTTGACATTTGATTGGGTAGCTCCTTGGCTGAGTCCAAAGTGTACTTGTGAAGTTGGTCACCACTTTTACACTGGAAATAATGGTCTCCAAACATTGTGTAAAGCTTGGTGCTGAACTTGTTCAGACTCCTCCATACTCGTTTACATTAACAGCAGGCTTTCTGACAAACCTGCCTCAATACACCAACCATTTGATTGTATATACACATTGGCCTTTTTCTGAAAGTGTTTCTCAGGTCTGCAGCTTCCCCACTGTTTAATTGGCACCCATGTTACCCATGTTCACTGCCTGGCAGCAGTAAGCTTGTGCCTGATGTCTTACCACATGCAGATCCCACCTCTAAGATACACTTTAAAAAGATGCACACTTTTGTGTGGTGCCAGTTCCTGAGCTGGCGGCTGCAAGTGTGAGGTTGAGTGATGGTGTTTTTCCCTCGTACCTGATCTTTCATCGCCTTCTCTTCCAGCATTGGTGGCCAGTTTGTAGTTCTCGAGTATTTTGAAAGGGGAAAGATGTCAGGGCAGGCTTGTGGTAAGGAGAGTGATTGGATCTGTGTGTGTGTATGAATTGTCATCTTCGTTGGTTTCAGTGCTGTTGTTGGCCACAGTTTTCATTATAGCCACTTCAATGATGGAGTATACTGTCTCTTCCTTTCGCTTAAGGACAAGCAACTGTATCTACCCTCACTGGTTATGTCTTCTAGTTATTCACCAACTTATCCTGCAAGAAGGGCGGTGTATCATCGAGCTTGGTGCAATGTGTTCGAGTGATGTGACTCTCGTGGTTGAACAGCTGGCTGAGTGTACAAGCTATGAGACGTAGCTATGAGGCTTTCACACTCCGAAGTGTGTTGCCACCACCAGGCGAGTAGAGATTAAGTGACTCACTTTATCTACCCCCAATTGGTTCGAATAGAGGTTTCAATTTAAAAAGGGTGCCAATTCAGTAAATGCTGGGCTGTGTGCAGTTTGTAAGAATTACGCCAGACAGGTATTCTTGTGTTAAACACGTGAACATGTTTTATTGTACTAAAACCCACCCAAGTAAAAATATTAAAAATCTACAAATATGTCTTAATGTGTGCAAACACACACCCAAACCCTAAGCATACAGAAAGAAATACAACTTTACTAAGTATCAAATGTTAAACTTAGCCAGGTTAAAGCGCAGATTAAAAAAAAGGGGAAAGTTAATAAAGATTCACTGATTATATTCAATTCAACCTAGGACAGAGCAACCCATGGAGTTGGGACATGGAGTTGGGGGTAGGGTGTTAGCGTGGATAGAGGATTGGTTGTCAAATAGGAGGCAGAGAGTGGGGGTCAATGGGTGCTATTCGGATTGGCGGTTGGTGACTAGTGGGGTGCCCCAGGGGTCGGTGCTGGGGCCTCAGCTATTTACCATTTATATAGATGATCTGGAGGAGGGAACCGAGTGCAGGGTGTCGAAATTTGCTGATGACACCAAGATTGGGGGAAAGGCAAATTGTGCGGAGGGTGTGGAGAGTCTGCAGAAGGATCTAGATAGGCTGGGCGAATGGGCCAGGAAATGGCAAATGGAATTTAATGTTGGCAAGTGTGAGGTGGTCCACTTTGGTAGGAAGAATGGTAGGAAGGACTATTACTTACGTGGCGAAAAACTGCAGCAGGCGACGGTGCAGAGGGACCTCGGGGTCCTTGTGCATGAGTCGCAAAAACCCAGCTTGCAGGTGCAGCAGGTGGTCAGGAAGGCGAATGGGATGCTGGCCTTCATAGCGAGGGGGATTGAATATAAAAGTAGGGAGGTCTTGCTGCAGCTGTATAGGGCATTGGTGAGGCCGCAGCTGGAGTACTGTGTGCAGTTTTGGGCGCCGCACCTGCGCAAGGATATTTTGGCCCTGGAGGGAGTGCAGAGGAGGTTTACTAGGCTGATACCGGAGTTGAGGGGATTGAGCTATGAGGAGAGGCTGAATAAACTAGGCTTGTACTCGTTAGAGTTTAGAAGAATGAGGGGAGATCTCATTGAGACGTATAAGATGATGAATGGGATGGATAGGATAGAGGTGGAGAGACTCTTCCCGCTCAAAAAAGACAGTAGGACTAGGGGGCACAGCCTCAAGATAAAGGGGAGGCGGTTTAGAACGGAGTTGAGGAGGAACTTCTTCACTCAAAGGGTGGTGAATCTCTGGAATTCTCTGCCCGTTGAAGTGGTGGAGGCTGCCTCGCTAAATATTTTTATGAAGCGGGTTGATGGGTTCTTGATAAGAGAGGGGATTAAGGGTTATGGGGAGAGGGCGGGAAAGTGGAACTGAGCCACAACAGATCAGCCATGATCTTATTGAATGGCGGGGCAGGCTCGAAGGGCTAGATGGCCTACTCCTGCTCCTATTTCTTATGTTCTTATGTTCTTATGTTCTTAACCCATGGCACCCAATCCATGGTGTTAACTACTCACTGCCTCCACCTACACCACACATTAGCAGCAGCATGTGCTATGTACAAGATGCACTACAGCAACTCACCAAGGCTCCTTCTAACAGTGCCTTCCAAACTGGTGGCCTATACCACCCAGAGGGACACGGGCTGCAGATGCTTGAGAACAAGTTTCTCCCCAAGTTACACATCACCCTGACTTGTAGCCATATCACTATTTCTTCGTTGTCTCTGGGTCAAAATGTGGGAACTCCCTTCCTGACAGCACTGTGAATGCACTCACACCAGACAGACTGCAGCAGTTTAAGAAGTTGGCTCACCACCACTTTCTCAAGGGCAGTCAGATGATAGGGAACAGATGCTGGTCTTGCTCAGAGCCCACAAATGAATAGGAAAAAACCATCAGAGGGAGGAGGAGAAGAAAAGAGGAAGAAAAGGAAAAAGGGCAGATAAAACGCAAGGCCACACTTGGGACGTAGTGTTCAATTCTGGTCGCCACACTACCAGAAGGATGTGGATGCTTTGGAGAGGGTACAGAAAAGATCTACCAGGATGTTGCCTGTTATGGAGGGCATTAGCTATGAAGAGAGGTTGGAGAAACTTGGTTTGTTCTCAGTGGAATGATGAAAGTTGAAGGACAACCTGATAGAAGTCGACAAGATTATGAGAGGCATGGACAGAGTGGATTGTCAGAAGTTTTTTCCCAGGGTGGAAGAGTCAATTACTAGGGGGCACTGGTTTAAGGTGCGAGGGGCAAAGTTTAAAGGAGATGTACGAGGCAGATTTTTTATACAGTGGATGTCTGGATTTTGCTGCCGGGGGAGGTAGTGGAAGCGGTTACGATAGTGACTTTTAAGGGGCGTCTTGACAAATACATGAATAGGACGGGAATAGAGGGATATAGTCCTTGGAAGGGTAGGGGGTTTTAGTTAAGTCAGGTAGCATGGTCAGTGCAAACTTGAAGGGCTGAAGGGCTGAAGGGCCTGTTCCTGTGCTGCAATTTTCTTTGTTCTTTGAAACATAGAAAATAGAAGCAGGAGTAGCCATTCAGCTCTTCAAGCCTGCTCTACCATTCATTTTGATCATAGCTGATCATCGAATTCAATATCCTGGTCCCACCTTCCGCTCATATCCCTGGTCTCAACTACATTCTTTGGTAGTCAATTCCACACACTCACCACCCTCTGGGTGAAGAAATTTCTCCTCACCTCAGTTCTAAAAGGTTTACTTCTTATCCTTAAACTATGACACCTAAGTCTGGACTCCCTCACCGTTGGGAACATTCTTTCTGAACCTACCCTGTTTAATCCTCTTAGAATTTTATAACATTCTACGAGATCTCCTCTCACTCTTCTAAACTCCAATGAGTATAATCCTAAACAATTTAGTCTCTAGTGTCCAGGATCTGCCATGTCAGGGGTTGGAGGTGATATCGTTACTAGTACCTGAACCGAAAGTCAGCACTGGAGTTAGTGGAACAATCTCAGTGAGGATCAGTGGACAGAGGTTACATCAGATTGCGATGCAGTTAGGTGGATGGTAAGCACAGAGTTTCTGCACCACAGAAACCCACAGAGACAACAGCATGGTCATTAGATTCTAATACTTATATATTTATTTCCAGAACTGGAGTTACAGAGCAAATTGCCAGTGTGCGGTGAAATAAATATACCTATTGCAATTTAAAAAGAACACAAGGCTGCAGAAAGGAAATAGAGCAGACAAGAGCTTGGTTCATCAACCCCCCAACATTTAAAAAATAATTTCCTGGACACTGGCATGATCAGTTCAGGAGAAAAATATCATAGCGGAATTAAAAAACAATTCTGTTTTTTTAAAACCATTTTCTTTGAACAGTTTTGTTTATCCGTCCCAAAACATTGAAGATGGGAAACAAATGATGTTTGACAGGGTGGAGTGGTTGCAGATGTGAGATCATGTGTTATAATCTCCAGGAATATGTCCAACTGGAGTTGACAACCGGAACAAGAATCCAATATGTTTTTAAAGTTTGGGAGAGGCTAAGATATGGAAGAGTGCCAAGGAGGGGGAAATATAATTAAGCACAAAAATCTATTTAAAAAGGGTTGTGGACTGAATCTAAAATGTTTTGGAAAGGTGATTCAAATTTAGCCAGATTCAATACTGGGGAGTCAATGAAATGGTGGACATGTCACTGCTCTAGTAATCAGGAGACTTAGCTCATCCATTGGGATCTTTAAATTCTACCACATAAACTTGTGGAATTTGAGTTTAACTAATTAATCTGGAATATTAAAGCATATCTTTGTGATCTTGTAAAAACCCATCTGGTTCACTAATGTCCTTCAAGGGAGGAAATTTGCCATCCTTACTATGACTCGAGATTGACAGTGGAGTCTGTGGCTGACTCTTGACTGCTCTCTGCAATAGCCTAGCAAGTCATTCATTAGGGGTGGGCAACTACGCTGACCTGGCCAGCAATGTGCATAAAAGGATAAATTAAAAAATAATTATTTGCTGCTGGAATCATGATATGGGAATACTCAGTGCCTGGTTGAGATGATGTAGACATCACACAAACATCATTGCTACGATTGTGGTGTGCAGTCCAGCACTAATTGACTTTCATATGTTCCGCAAGGACCCAGCTTTGTGCGAGGTTATCTTACACTTGAAGCCTGCACTTCTTAAAAACACATGCACTACTTATAGAGGAGGTAGTTTCTGGTAGTAGCATGCACTGGATGTGACTGGGAAAGAGCCACAATAATGAAGCAGTTGGCGATAGAGAGTGCCCAGCTTCTCAAATGTCACACTGGAGGCCTTAGTGACACAAATGGAAAGAAGAGAGTTAATTTTTCCACTTGGGCCTTCAAGACATATGCTGAGGGAGTTGGAGCAGATAGACGTGGATGGTAACGTCAGCAGTTTGGCCTCCAAGGACGTGGATACAACCTCACACAAATGGTCAAAGTCAATAAAAGTATCTTTAAAAGCCTTATCCTATCCAGAGCAGCACCAACCTCACACACTGTTCAAAGCACCACACCCTTGCCACTCACCCAACAACAAATTCTCGTAATCAGGACTCATGCTTAACATTCATATGTTCCACACATTCTATAAACTTCCAGCTGTTGTCAGTTTCTTATCTTGTGGCTTCCACACACACTGCCATTTAATCAGCAGGGTTAAGCACATCATCCAATCTCATTGCAAAACACTCTGACATTCGTCCCTCTCTCTTGCAGAGAAAATGTCGCACACAGTTGGAGACAACAGCAAAGGACAGATGGGGAAAGGACCAAGTGCTCATTTTTACTGCCTTGAAGGAAACAGTGCTCCAAATTCTAGGCCCAGTTGTAGAAACCATAAAATCCCTACAGTACATTTGGCCCATCGAGTTTGTACTGACAACAATACCACCCAGGCCCTATACCTGTAACCTGACATATTTACCCTGCTAATCCCTAATCCTGCTAATCATCATTGAGGTTATGGCCTTTTTGGGTGGCCATAACTTCAATGATGATTAGTGGGATTAGGGATTAGCAGGGTACGGAATACAGCATCACTGAAACCATCCAGGTTGATAGTATCTTCCTGCTTTAGCATCTTATCAAATCCCACTTCACCATCCTCCCGGAATCTAATAGGAAATACAAGCTGCTGATGGGCACCATTACTCCCCACCTAATCCCTTCCTTCCCTCAGCCCAATCTAGCCCTAATGCATTTTTAAATTCTTCTCATGAGCACCTCCGGAATTTATCGCACATTCCTAATTGCTCTTGGGAATGTGGTGGTGAACCAATGTCGTGAACCACTGCAGTCCATGTGGTGTAGGTGCACCCATAGTGGGTGGTGGGTGGGCTGCATTGTCCTGGATGATGAGCTTCTGGAGTGTTGTTGAGGCTACACTGTTTCAGGCAAATGGAAAGCATTGCATCACACTCTTGACTTGTGCCTTGTGGGGGTCAGGAAGAGTACTTGTCACAGAATTCACAGTCTTCCATCTGTTCTTGCAGCCACAGTATTTATACAGCTCATTCAGTTTCTGGTCAGCAGTAACCCGCAAGATGTTGATAGTGGGAAATTCAGCAATGGTAATACCACTGAATGTCAAAGGGAAATAATTGGATTCTCTCTTGTAGGATACAGTAATTAATGAATTCTGCACTGAGGATTCAGATGGGGATTTGATGAGAAGGAGTTCAGGAAATGCACACGGAAATGTTTGGTGCTTGGCAGGCCAGCCCAAAGTCCTCTGACAGAATCGAGAAGTCAGAGTTCACCTTGGCTCAGGGCTTCATGCAGAGATTGAAGGCTATCCTTTCAGCATGGAAGTGGTGGACAACAGTATGACAACACTTGTGGACCTGACTTTTACACTGTGCCTACACCAGAAGCTACACCTATGTGCTGCACCACAGCTCAAACAGAGCTCATGAGATCCATGCCACAAAGGCTCAGACCTGGTTACCAGACTTCAAACAAATTTGCAGACCCTCACAAAACTGTGGTCTAACACATTGTGGGGTGGTGATGGCCGAGTGGTATAATTGCTAGACTATTAATCCAGAAACTCACTTAACGTTCTGGAACTGGGTTGAAATCCCACCATGTTGGAATTGGAATTCAATAAAAATATCTGGAATTAAGAATCTACCTGAGACTGTGAAACCATTACTGGGGAAAAAAAAACATTTGGTTCACTGATGCCTTTTAGAGAAGGAAGTTTGCCATTCTTACCTGGTCTAGCCTACACGTGATTTCAAAGCCACAGCTATGTGGTTGACTTTCAACTGCCCTTGGGCAACTAGGGACAGGCAATTAATGTTGTAATGTGGATATGCCAATGTTGGACTGGGGTAAACACAGTAAGAGGTCTCACAACACCAGGTTAAAGTCCAATAGATTTATTTGGTAGCAAATGCCACTAGCTTTCAGGGGTCTGCATCTTTGTCAAGTGAGTGGGGAATTCTGAAGTTGAGTTTAATAAAGCTGTTGGACTTTACCCTGGTGTTGTGAGACTTCTTTCAATAAATGTTGTCCAGCCAACGATGCCCATGTCACACAAATTAATAAAAAAAAATTGTGAAGGCTGCCTGTAGCCATCAGCTGCCACCAGGATTTCCATGCATGGCCAGGGGCAGATCCTGCAGTGATCCTTTGCTAAACTGAGGGTGAGTGGCTAGCTGGAGTCTGATATCTCCTCTCATTGCCCTGATTGAACACTTGCCTTGTTATTTCCACAGAATGCAATTATGGATGACAGTGGGCTTTTCTCTGGAATTATGTGCTGGAGAACAACAGATTTCTCAGCCAAAGACTGAAATGTCAAAGTTTGCCTTAAAATCTGACATGATGAATTTGGTTTAAAGACTGGTCTGCCTGCCAAGGAAATCTGGTGTCTGTTCCCAATGGCCATCGGACAATATGCACTTGCCAAACTTGGACAGAATTATCTTCCACTTATCCTCCCTCAGTCCCACACTGGAGTGTAAGAGACAGGAAAGTGGGAAGGGGAGGAGGGGAGGAAACAGAAGAAGGCAGGAGGAGGAGAGGGAGGGGAGGTGATGAGGGGGGAAGAGAGAGAGAGACAGATGAGGGAAGGAAATGATGAAGGGAGGGGAGGTCAGAGTGATGGGGAAGGAAGAAGAGAGGGAAGTGATCAAGGTAGGGGAGTAAGGAGAGGAGGGAAAGAGTGAGAAACTGTGAGAGGAGGGGAGAGGGAGGAATGGTGATTGGCAAGGGAGGAAATGAGAGAAAAGCAGTGAGTCCCACTGGGAGTGAGCTGGGGAAGGAAGGTTGCCCTTTTTCCAGTGGAATTTGCTAGTGCAGAGTTCATTTGCTGTTCTGTGTATGATTGAACAGTGCTACCTTTACAACCTGCTTGTGTCTGAGAGGTCACAGTCAGTGAGGCTCAAAGTGATGAAACACAGAACCCTACAGTGCAGAAAGAGGCCCTTTGGCCCATTGAGTCTGCACTGACCACAATCCCACCCAGGCCCTATCCCCATATCCCTACATATTTTACCTGCTAATCCCTCTAACCTAAGCATCTCAGGACACTAAGGGGCAATTTTAGCATGGCTAATCAACCTAATGTGCACATCCTTGGGCTGTGGGAGGAAACCGGAGTACCAGGAGGAAACCCACGCAGACACAAGAAGAATGTGCAAACTCCACACAGACAGTGACCCGAGCCGGGAATTGAACCCAGATCCCTGAAGCTGTGAAGCAGCAGTGCTAACCACGATGCTACCGTGCTGCGATGTCAGGCCATGCACCATCTAGTGCTTGGGGTGTCAAAAATGTTGCAATTCTACTATTTTGAAAATGACACATTTTAAATTTTTATATATAAAAAGTACAGCAGGAAAAATTTGCAGCTTCCCCTTTCTGTAACACTGATTTACTCATTCACTCTCTGGCTACATTGCTCTCCCTCTCATTACATTGCTCTCTATCTCTGTCTCTCCCTGATTACATTTCTATTTCTCTCTCTCTCTCTAATTGAATACTTCTTTATCTGTCCTTCTCTCTCTTTTGTTTAATTGCTCGCTATCTTACTCCCATTTTGGTTGCATTGCTCTCTCTTTTTCTGGTTTGATTGCTTGCTATTTGTCTTTGTCTGGTTAAATTGCACCCTATATCTCTCCCTCTTTCAGGTTTTGCTGCTGTCTCTCATTCTGGTTTGATCGCTCTCAGCCTCCCTCTCGCTGGTTACATTGCTCTCTCTCTCTCTCTGGTTACATTGCTCTCTCTCTGGTTACATTGCTCTCTCTCTCTCTCTGGTTACATTGCTCTCTCTCTCTCTCTGGTTACATTGCTCTCTCTCTCTCTCTGGTTACATTGCTCTCTCTCTCTCTCTGGTTACATTGCTCTTTCTCTCTCTCTCTGGTTACATTGCTCTCTCTCTCTGGTTACATTTCTCTCTCTCTCTCTGGTTACATTGCTCTCTCTCTCTGGTTACATTGCTCTCTCTCTCTCTCTCTGGTTACATTGCTCTCTCTCTCTCTGGTTACATTTCTCTCTCTCTGGATATATTGCTCTCTCTCTCTCTCTGGTTACATTGCTCTCTCTCTCTGGTTACATTGCTCTCTCTCTCTGGTTACAGTGCTCTCTCTCTCTCTCTCTGGTTACATTGCTCTCTCTCTCTCTCTGGTTACATTGCTCTCTCTCTCTCTCTGGTTACATTGCTCTCTCTCTCTGGTTACATTGCTCTCTCTCTCTCTCTCTGGTGACATTGCTCTCTCTCTCTCTCTGGTTACATTGCCCTCTCTCTCTGGTTACATTGCTCTCTCTCTCTGGTTACATTGCTCTCTCTCTCTGGTTACATTGCTCTCTCTCTCTGGTTACATTGCTCTCTCTCTCTGGTTACATTGCTCTCTCTCTCTGGTTACATTGCTCTCTCTCTCTGGTTACATTGCTCTCTCTCTCTGGTTACATTGCTCTCTCTCTCTCTGGTTACATTGCTCTCTCTCTCTCTCTGGTTACATTGCTCTCTCTCTCTGGTTACATTGCTCTCTCTCTCTGGTTACATTTCTCTCTCTCTGGTTACATTGCTCTCTCTCTCTCTCTGGTTACATTGCTCTCTCTCTCTGGTTACATTGCTCGCTCTCTCTGGTTACATTGCTCGCTCTCTCTCTGGTTACATTGCTCTCTCTCTCTCTCTGGTTACATTGCTCTCTCTCTCTGGTTACATTGCTCTCTCTCTCTGGTTACATTTCTCTCTCTCTGGTTACACTGCTCTCTCTCTCTCTCTGGTTACATTGCTCTCTCTCTCTCTCTGGTTACATTGCTCTCTCTCTCTCTCTCTGGTTACATTGCTCTCTCTCTCTGGTTACATTGCTCTCTCTCTCTGGTTACATTGCTCTCTCTCTCTGGTTACATTGCTCTCTCTCTCTGGTTACATTGCTCTCTCTCTCTCTCTGGTTACATTGCTCTCTCTCTCTCTCTGGTTACATTGCTCTCTCTCTCTGGTTACATTGCTCTCTCTCTCTGGTTACATTGCTCTCTCTCTCTGGTTACATTGCTCTCTCTCTCTGGTTACATTTCTCTCTCTCTCTCTCTGGTTACATTGCTCTCTCTCTCTCTCTGGTTACATTGCTCTCTCTCTCTCTCTCTGGTTACATTGCTCTCTCTCTCTCTCTCTGGTTACATTGCTCTCTCTCTCTCTCTCTGGTTACATTGCTCTTTCTCTCTCTCTCTGGTTACATTGCTCTCTCTCTCTCTCTCTCTGGTTACATTGCTCTCTCTCTCTGGTTACATTGCTCTCTCTCTCTCTGGTTACATTGCTCTCTCTCTCTCTGGTTACATTGCTCTCTCTCTCTCTGGTTACATTGCTCTCTCTCTCTCTGGTTACATTGCTCTCTCTCTCTCTGGTTACATTGCTCTCTCTCTCTCTGGTTACATTGCTCTCTCTCTCTGGTTACATTGCTCTCTCTCTCTCTCTGGTTACATTGCTCTCTCTCTCTCTGGTTACATTGCTCTCTCTCTCTGGTTACATTGCTCTCTCTCTCTGGTCACATTGCTCTCTCTCTGGTTGCATTGCTCTCTCTCTCTAGTTACATTGCTCTCTCTCTCTCTCTGGTTACATTGCTCTCTCTCTCTCTCTGGTTACATTGCTCTCTCTCTCTCTCTGGTTACATTGCTCTCTCTCTCTGGTTACATTGCTCTCTCTCTCTCTCTGGTTACATTGCTCTCTCTCTCTCTCTCTGGTTACATTGCTGTCTCTCTCTGTCTGGTTACATCGCTCTCTCTCTCTCTCTCTGGTTACATTGCTCTCTCTCTCTCTCTCTGGTTACATTGCTCTCTCTCTCTCTCAGGTTACAGTGCTCTCTCTCTCTCTCTGGTTACATTGCTCTCTCTCTCTGGTTACATTGCTCTCTCTCTCTGGTTACATTGCTCTCTCTCTCTGGTTACATTGCTCTCTCTCTCTCTGGTTACATTGCTCTCTCTCTCTCTGGTTACATTGCTCTCTCTCTCTCTGGTTACATTGCTCTCTCTCTCTCTGGTTACATTGCTCTCTCTCTCTCTGGTTACATTGCTCTCTCTCTCTCTGGTGACATTGCTCTCTCTCTCTCTGGTGACATTGCTCTCTCTCTCTCTGGTTACATTGCTCTCTCTCTCTCTCTGGTTACATTGCTCTCTCTCTCTCTCTCTCTCTCCCTGGTTACATTGCTCTCTCTCTCTCTCTCTGGTTACATTGCTCTCTCTCTCTCTCTCTCTGGTTACATTGCTCTCTCTCTCCCTCTCTGGTTACATTGCTCTCTCTCTCTGGTTACATTGCTCTCTCTCTCTCTCTCTGGTTACATTGCTCTCTCTCTCTGGTTACATTGCTGTCTCTCTCTGGTTACATTGCTCTCTCTCTCTGGTTACATTGCTCTCTCTCTCTGGTTACATTGCTCTCTCTCTCTCTCTGGTTACATTGCTCTCTCTCTCTCTCTGGTGACATTGCTCTCTCTCTCTCTCTGGTTACATTGCTCTCTCTCTCTCTCTGGTGACATTGCTCTCTCTCTCTCTCTGGTTACATTGCTCTCTCTCTCTCTCTCTCTGGTTACATTGCTCTCTCTCTCTGGTTACATTGCTCTCTCTCTCTCTCTGGTTACATTGCGCTCTCTCTCTGGTTACATTGCTCTCTCTCTCTGGTTACATTGCTCTCCCTCTCTCTGGTTACATTGCTCTCTCTCTCTGGTTACATTGCTCTCTCTCTCTGGTTACATTGCTCTCTCTCTCTCTCTGGTTACATTGCTCTCTCTCTCTCTCTGGTTACATTGCTCTCTCTCTCTGGTTACATTGCTCTCTCTCTCTCTGGTTACATTGCTCTCTCTCTCTCTCTCTGGTTACATTGCTCTCTCCCTCTCTGGTTACATTTCTCTCTCTCTCTCTCTGGTTACATTGCTCTCTCTCTTATTCTGGTTACATTGCTCTCTCTCTCTCTCTCTCTCTCTGGTTACATTGCTCTCTCTCTCTGGTGACATTGCTCTCTCTCTCTCTCTGGTTACATTGCTCGCTCTCTCTCTCTCTGGTTACATTGCTCTCTCTCTCTCTCTCTCTCTCTGGTTACATTGCTCTCTCTCTGGTTACATTGCTCTCTCTCTGGTTACATTGCTCTCTCTCTGGTTACATTGCTGTCTCTCTCTCTCTCTGGTTACTTTGCTGTCTCTCTCTCTCTCTCTGGTTACATTGCTCTCTCTCTCTCTCTCTCTGGTTACATTGCTCTCTCTCTGGTTACATTGCTCTCTCTCTCTGGTTACATTGCTCTCTCTCTCTGGTTACATTGCTCTCTCTCTCTGGTTACATTGCTCTCTCTCTCTGGTTACATTGCTCTCTCTCTCTGGTTACATTGCTCTCTCTCTCTGGTTACATTGCTCTCTCTCTGGTTACATTGCTCTCTCCCTCTCTCTCTGGTTACATTGCTGTCTCTCTCTCTGTCTGGTTACATTGCTGTCTCTCTCTCTCTCTCTGGTTACATTGCTCTCTCTCTCTGGTTACATTGCTCTCTCTCTCTCTCTCTGGTTACATTGCTCTCTCTCTCTCTCTGGTTACATTGCTCTCTCTCTGGTTACATTGCTCTCTCTCTCTGGTTACATTGCTCTGTCCCTCTCTCTGTGGTTACATTGCTCTCTCTCTCTCTCTGGTTACATTGCTCTCTCTCTCTCTCTCTCTGGTTACATTGCTCTCTCTCTCTCTCTGGTTACATTGCTCTCTCTCGCTCTCTCTCTGGTTACATTGCTCTCTCTCTCTGGTTACATTGCTCTCTCTCTCTCTCTGGTTACATTGCTCTCTCTCTCTCTCTCTGGTTACATTGCTCTCTCTCTCTCTGGTTACATTGCTCTCTCTCTGGTTACATTGCTCTCTCTCTCTCTCTCTGGTTACATTGCTCTCTCCCTCTCTGGTTACATTGCTCTCTCTCTCTCTCTGGTTACATTGCTCTCTCTCTTATTCTGGTTACATTGCTCTCTCTCTCTCTCTCTCTGGTTACATTGCTCTCTCTCTCTCTCTGGTTACATTGCTCTCTCTCTCTCTCTGGTGACATTGCTCTCTCTCTCTCTCTCTGGTGACATTGCTCTCTCTCTCTCTCTGGTTACATTGCTCTCTCTCTCTCTCTCTGGTTACATTGCTCTCTCTCTCTCTCTCTCTCTGGTTACATTGCTCTCTCTCTGGTTACATTGCTCTCTCTCTGGTTACATTGCTCTCTCTCTGGTTACATTGCTGTCTCTCTCTCTCTCTGGTTACTTTGCTGTCTCTCTCTCTCTCTCTGGTTACATTGCTGTCTCTCTCTCTCTCTCTCTCTGGTTACATTGCTCTCTCTCTGGTTACATTGCTCTCTCTCTGGTTACATTACTCTCTCTCTGGTTACATTGCTGTCTCTCTCTGGTTACATTGCTCTCTCTCTGGTTACTTGCTCTCTCTCTGGTTACATTGCTCTCTCTCTGGTTACATTGCTCTCTCTCTGGTTACATTGCTCTCTCTCTGTCTCTGGTTACATTGCTCTCTCTCTGTCTCTGGTTACATTGCTCTCTCTCTGTCTCTGGTTACATTGCTCTCTCTCTATCTCTCTGGTTACATTGCTCTCTCTCTCTCTCTGGTTACATTGCTCTCTCTCTCTCTCTCTCTGGTTACATTGCTCTCTCTCTCTCTCTCTGGTTACATTGCTCTCTCTCTCTCTCTCTGGTTACATTGTTGTCTCTCTCTCTGTCTGGTTACATTGCTGTCTCTCTCTCTCTCTGGTTACATTGCTCTCTCTCTCTGGTTACATTGCTCTCTCTCTCTGGTTACATTGCTCTCTCTCTCTCTCTGGTTACATTGCTCTCTCTCTCTCTCTCTGGTTACATTGCTCTCTCTCTGGTTACATTGCTCTCTCTCTGGTTACATTGCTCTCTCTCTCTGGTTACATTGCTCTCTCTCTCTGGTTACATTGCTCTCTCTCTCTGGTTACATTGCTCTCTCTCTCTGGTTACATTGCTCTCTCTCTCTCTCTCTCTCTGGTTACATTGCTCTCTCTCTGGTTACATTGCTCTCTCCCTCTCTCTCTGGTTACATTGCTCTCTCTCTCTCTCTCTGGTTACATTGCTGTCTCTCTCTCTGTCTGGTTACATTGCTGTCTCTCTCTCTCTCTCTGGTTACATTGCTCTCTCTCTCTGGTTACATTGCTCTCTCTCTCTCTCTCTGGTTACATTGCTCTCTCTCTCTCTGGTTACATTGCTCTCTCTCTGGTTACATTGCTCTCTCTCTCTGGTTACATTGCTCTGTCCCTCTCTCTGTGGTTACATTGCTCTCTCTCTCTCTCTGGTTACATTGCTCTCTCTCTCTCTCTCTCTGGTTACATTGCTCTCTCTCTCTCTCTGGTTACATTGCTCTCTCTCGCTCTCTCTCTGGTTACATTGCTCTCTCTCTCTCTCTCTCTAGTTACATTGCTCTCTCTCTCTCTCTCTGGTTACATTGCTCTCTCTCTCTGGTTACATTGCTCTCTCTCTCTGGTTACATTGCTCTCTCTCTGGTTACATTGCTCTCTCCCTCTCTCTCTGGTTACATTGCTCTCTCTCTCTCTCTCTCTGGTTACATTGCTGTCTCTCTCTCTGTCTGGTTACATTGCTGTCTCTCTCTCTCTCTGGTTACATTGCTCTCTCTCTCTGGTTACATTGCTCTCTCTCTCTGGTTACATTGCTCTCTCTCTCTCTCTCTCTCTGGTTACATTGCTCTCTCTCTCTCTGGTTACATTGCTCTCTCTCTGGTTACATTGCTCTCTCTCTCTGGTTACATTGCTCTCTCCCTCTGGTTACATTGCTCTCTCCCTCTCTCTCTGGTTACATTGCTCTCTCTCTCTCTCTCTGGTTACATTGCTCTCTCTCTCTCTCTCTCTGGTTACATTGCTCTCTCTCTCTGGTTACATTGCTCTCTCTCTCTGGTTACATTGCTCTCTCTCTCTCTCTGGTTACATTGCTCTCTCTCTCTCTCTGGTTACATTGCTCTCTCTCTCTGGTTACATTGCTCTCTCTCTCTCTGGTTACATTGCTCTCTCTCTCTCTCTCTGGTTACATTGCTCTCTCCCTCTCTGGTTACATTTCTCTCTCTCTCTCTCTGGTTACATTGCTCTCTCTCTTATTCTGGTTACATTGCTCTCTCTCTCTCTCTCTGGTTACATTGCTCTCTCTCTCTGGTGACATTGCTCTCTCTCTCTCTCTGGTTACATTGCTCGCTCTCTCTCTCTCTGGTTACATTGCTCTCTCTCTCTCTCTCTCTCTCTGGTTACATTGCTCTCTCTCTGGTTACATTGCTCTCTCTCTGGTTACATTGCTCTCTCTCTGGTTACATTGCTGTCTCTCTCTCTCTCTGGTTACTTTGCTGTCTCTCTCTCTCTCTCTGGTTACATTGCTCTCTCTCTCTCTCTCTCTGGTTACATTGCTCTCTCTCTGGTTACATTGCTCTCTCTCTGGTTACATTGCTCTCTCTCTGGTTACATTACTCTCTCTCTGGTTACATTGCTGTCTCTCTCTGGTTACATTGCTCTCTCTCTCTCTCTCTGGTTACATTGCTCTCTCTCTCTCTCTCTGGTTACATTGCTCTCTCTCTCTCTCTCTGGTTACATTGTTGTCTCTCTCTCTGTCTGGTTACATTGCTGTCTCTCTCTCTCTCTGGTTACATTGCTCTCTCTCTCTGGTTACATTGCTCTCTCTCTCTCTCTCTGGTTACATTGCTCTCTCTCTCTCTCTCTCTGGTTACATTGCTCTCTCTCTGGTTACATTGCTCTCTCTCTGGTTACATTGCTCTCTCTCTCTGGTTACATTGCTCTCTCTCTCTGGTTACATTGCTCTCTCTCTCTGGTTACATTGCTCTCTCTCTCTCTCTCTCTCTGGTTACATTGCTCTCTCTCTGGTTACATTGCTCTCTCCCTCTCTCTCTGGTTACATTGCTCTCTCTCTCTCTCTCTGGTTACATTGCTGTCTCTCTCTCTGTCTGGTTACATTGCTGTCTCTCTCTCTCTCTCTGGTTACATTGCTCTCTCTCTCTCGTTACATTGCTCTCTCTCTCTGGTTACATTGCTCTCTCTCTGGTTACATTGCTCTCTCTCTGGTTACATTGCTCTCTCTGTCTGGTTACATTGCTCTCTCCCTCTCTCTCTGGTTACATTGCTCTCTCTCTCTCTCTCTGGTTACATTGCTCTCTCTCTCTCTCTGGTTACATTGCTCCCTCTCTCTCTCTCTGGTTACATTGCTCTCTCTCTGGTTACATTGCTCTCTCTCTCTCTCTCTGGTTACATTGCTCTCTCTCTCTCTCTCTGGTTACATTGCTCTCTCTCTGGTTACATTGCTCTCTCTCTGGTTACATTGCTCTCTCTCTCTGGTTACATTGCTCTCTCTCTCTGGTTACATTGCTCTCTCTCTCTTTCTCTGGTTACATTGCTCTCTCTCTGGTTACATTGCTCTCTCCCTCTCTCTCTGGTTACATTGCTCTCTCTCTCTCTGGTTACATTGCTGTCTCTCTCTCTGTCTGGTTACATTGCTGTCTCTCTCTCTCTCTGGTTACATTGCTCTCTCTCTCTGGTTACATTGCTCTCTCTCTCTGGTTACATTGCTCTCTCTCTCTCTCTCTGGTTACATTGCTCTCTCTCTCTCTGGTTACATTGCTCTCTCTCTGGTTACATTGCTCTCTCTCTGGTTACATTGCTCTCTCTCTCTGGTTACATTGCTCTCTCCCTCTCTCTCTGGTTACATTGCTCTCTCTCTCTCTCTCTGGTTACATTGCTCTCTCTCTCTCTCTCTGGTTACATTGCTCTCTCTCTGGTTACATTGCTCTCTCTCTCTCTCTCTGGTTACATTGCTCTCTCTCTCTCTCTCTCTGGTTACATTGCTCTCTCTCTCTCTCTCTCTGGTTACATTGCTCTCTCTCTCTCTCTCTGGTTGCATTGCTCTCTCTCTCTAGTTACATTGCTCTCTCTCTCTCTCTCTCTCTCTGGTTACATTGCTCTCTCTCTCTCTCTGGTTACATTGCTCTCTCTCTCTCTCTGGTTACATTGCTCTCTCTCTCTGGTTACATTGCTCTCTCTCTCTCTCTGGTTACATTGCTCTCTCTCTCTCTCTGGTTACATTGCTCTCTCTCTCTGTCTGGTTACATCGCTCTCTCTCTCTCTCTCTGGTTACATTGCTCTCTCTCTCTCTGGTTACATTGCTCTCTCGCTCTCTCAGGTTACATTGCTCTCTCTCTCTGGTTACATTGCTCTCTCTCTCTGGTTACATTGCTCTCTCTCTCTGGTTACATTGCTCTCTCTCTCTGGTTACATTGCTCTCTCTCTCTCTCTGGTTACATTGCTCTCTCTCTCTCTCTGGTTACATTGCTCTCTCTCTCTCTGGTTACATTGCTCTCTCTCTCTCTCTCTGGTTACATTGCTCTCTCTCTCTCTGGTTACATTGCTCTCTCTCTCTCTCTCTGGTTACATTGCTCTCTCTCTCTCTCTGGTTACATTGCTCTCTCTCTCTCTCTCTGGTTACTTTGCTCTCTCTCTCTCTCTCTGGTTACATTGCTCTCTCTCTCTCTCTGGTTACATTGCTCTCTCTCTCTCTCTGGTGACATTCCTCTCTCTCTCTCTCTGGTTACATTGCTCTCTCTCTCTCTCTGGTTACATTGCTCTCTCTCTCTCTGGTTACATTGCTCTCTCTCTCTCTTTCTGGTTACATTGCTCTCTCGTTCTCTCTGGTTACATTGCTCTCTCTCTCTCTCTGGTTACAATGCTCTCTCCCTCTCTCTGGTTACATTGCTCTCTCTCTCTCTCTGGTTACATTGCTCTCTCTCTCTCTCTGGTTACATTGCTCTCTCTCTCTCTCTCTGGTTACATTGCTCTCTCTCTCTGGTTACATTGCTCTCTCTCTCTGGTTACATTGCTCTCTCTCTCTCTCTCTGGTTACATTGCGCTCTCTCTCTGGTTACATTGCTCCCTCTCTCTGGTTACATTGCTCTCTCTCTCTGGTTACATTGCTCTCTCTCTCTGGTTACATTGCTCTCTCTCTCTCTCTGGTTACATTGCTCTCTCTCTCTCTCTGGTTACATTGCTCTCTCTCTCTGGTTACATTGCTCTCTCTCTCTCTGGTTACATTGCTCTCTCTCTCTCTGGTTACATTGCTCTCTCTCTCTCTCTCTGGTTACATTGCTCTCTCCCTCTCTGGTTACATTTCTCTCTCTCTCTCTCTGGTTACATTGCTCTCTCTCTTATTCTGGTTACATTGCTCTCTCTCTCTCTCTCTCTCTCTGGTTACATTGCTCTCTCTCTCTCTCTGGTTACATTGCTCTCTCTCTCTCTCTGGTTACATTGCTCTCTCTCTCTCTCTCTGGTGACATTGCTCTCTCTCTCTCTCTGGTTACATTGCTCTCTCTCTCGCTCTCTCTCTGGTTACATTGCTCTCTCTCTGGTTACATTGCTCTCTCTCTGGTTACATTGCTCTCTCTCTGGTTACATTGCTGTCTCTCTCTCTCTCTGGTTACATTGCTCTCTCTCTCTCTCTCTCTCTGGTTACATTGCTCTCTCTCTGGTTACATTGCTGTCTCTCTCTCTCTCTGGTTACTTTGCTGTCTCTCTCTCTCTCTCTCTGGTTACATTGCTGTCTCTCTCTCTGGTTACATTGCTCTCTCTCTGGTTACATTGCTCTCTCTCTGGTTACATTACTCTCTCTCTGGTTACATTGCTGTCTCTCTCTGGTTACATTGCTCTCTCTCTCTCTCTGGTTACATTGCTCTCTCTCTGGTTGCTTGCTCTCTCTCTGGTTACATTGCTCTCTCTCTGTCTCTGGTTACATTGCTCTCTCTCTGTCTCTGGTTACATTGCTCTCTCTCTGTCTCTGGTTACATTGCTCTCTCTCTCTCTCTCTGGTTACATTGCTCTCTCTCTCTCTCTGGTTACATTGCTCTCTCTCTCTCTCTCTGGTTACATTGCTCTCTCTCTCTCTCTCTGGTTACATTGCTCTCTCTCTCTGTCTCTGGTTACATTGTTGTCTCTCTCTCTGTCTGGTTACATTGCTGTCTCTCTCTCTCTCTGGTTACATTGCTCTCTCTCTCTGGTTACATTGCTCCCTCTCTCTCTCTGGTTACATTGCTCTCTCGCTCTCTCTCTGGTTACATTGCTCTCTCTCTGGTTACATTGCTCTCTCTCTGGTTACATTGCTCTCTCTCTGGTTACATTGCTCTCTCTCTCTGGTTACATTGCTCTCTCTCTCTGGTTACATTGCTCTCTCTCTCTCTCTCTGGTTACATTGCTCTCTCTCTGGTTACATTGCTCTCTCCCTCTCTCTCTGGTTACATTGCTCTCTCTCTCTCTCTCTGGTTACATTGCTGTCTCTCTCTCTGTCTGGTTACATTGCTGTCTCTCTCTCTCTCTCTGGTTACATTGCTCTCTCTCTCTGGTTACATTGCTCTCTCTCTCTCTCTCTGGTTACATTGCTCTCTCTCTCTCTGGTTACATTGCTCTCTCTCTGGTTACATTGCTCTCTCTCTGGTTACATTGCTCTCTCTCTGGTTACATTGCTCTCTCTCTCTGGTTACATTGCTCTCTCCCTCTCTCTCTGGTTACATTGCTCTCTCTCTGGTTACATTGCTCTCTCTCTCTCTTTCTGGTTACATTGCTCTCTCTCTCTCTCTGGTTACATTGCTCTCTCTCTCTCTCTCTGGTTACATTGCTCTCTCTCTGGTTACATTGCTCTCTCTCTCTCTCTCTGGTTACATTGCTCTCTCTCTCTCTCTCTGGTTACATTGCTCTCTCTCTGGTTACATTGCTCTCTCTCTGGTTACATTGCTCTCTCTCTCTGGTTACATTGCTCTCTCTCTCTGGTTACATTGCTCTCTCTCTCTGGTTACATTGCTCTCTCCCTCTCTCTCTGGTTACATTGCTCTCTCTCTCTCTCTCTCTGGTTACATTGCTGTCTCTCTCTCTGTCTGGTTACATTGCTGTCTCTCTCTCTCTCTGGTTACATTGCTCTCTCTCTCTGGTTACATTGCTCTCTCTCTCTCTCTGGTTACATTGCTCTCTCTCTCTCTCTCTGGTTACATTGCTCTCTCTCTCTCTGGTTACATTGCTCTCTCTCTGGTTACATTGCTCTCTCTCTCTCTCTCTGGTTACATTGCTCTCTCCCTCTCTGGTTACATTGCTCTCTCTCTCTCTCTGGTTACATTGCTCTCTCTCTTATTCTGGTTACATTGCTCTCTCTCTCTCTCTCTCTGGTTACATTGCTCTCTCTCTCTCTCTGGTTACATTGCTCTCTCTCTCTCTCTGGTTACATTGCTCTCTCTCTCTCTGGTGACATTGCTCTCTCTCTCTCTCTGGTTACATTGCTCTCTCTCTCTCTCTCTGGTTACATTGCTCTCTCTCTCTCTCTCTCTCTGGTTACATTGCTCTCTCTCTGGTTACATTGCTCTCTCTCTGGTTACATTGCTGTCTCTCTCTCTCTCTGGTTACATTGCTCTCTCTCTCTCTGGTTACATTGCTCTCTCTCTGGTTACATTGCTCTCTCTCTGGTTACATTGCTGTCTCTCTCTCTCTCTGGTTACTTTGCTGTCTCTCTCTCTCTCTCTGGTTACATTGCTGTCTCTCTCTCTCTCTCTGGTTACATTGCTCTCTCTCTGGTTACATTGCTCTCTCTCTGGTTACATTACTCTCTCTCTGGTTACATTGCTGTCTCTCTCTGGTTACATTGCTGTCTCTCTCTCTCTGGTTACATTGCTCTCTCTCTGGTTACTTGCTCTCTCTCTGGTTACATTGCTCTCTCTCTGGTTACATTGCTCTCTCTCTGTCTCTGGTTACATTGCTCTCTCTCTGTCTCTGGTTACATTGCTCTCTCTCTGTCTCTGGTTACATTGCTCTCTCTCTATCTCTCTGGTTACATTGCTCTCTCTCTCTCTCTGGTTACATTGCTCTCTCTCTCTCTCTCTGGTTACATTGCTCTCTCTCTCTCTCTCTGGTTACATTGCTCTCTCTCTCTCTCTCTGGTTACATTGTTGTCTCTCTCTCTGTCTGGTTACATTGCTGTCTCTCTCTCTCTCTGGTTACATTGCTCTCTCTCTCTGGTTACATTGCTCTCTCTCTCTCTCTGGTTACATTGCTCTCTCTCTCTCTCTCTGGTTACATTGCTCTCTCTCTGGTTACATTGCTCTCTCTCTGGTTACATTGCTCTCTCTCTCTGGTTACATTGCTCTCTCTCTCTGGTTACATTGCTCTCTCTCTCTGGTTACATTGCTCTCTCTCTCTCTCTGGTTACATTGCTCTCTCTCTGGTTACATTGCTCTCTCCCTCTCTCTCTGGTTACATTGCTCTCTCTCTCTCTCTCTGGTTACATTGCTGTCTCTCTCTCTGTCTGGTTACATTGCTGTCTCTCTCTCTCTCTCTGGTTACATTGCTCTCTCTCTCTGGTTACATTGCTCTCTCTCTCTCTCTCTGGTTACATTGCTCTCTCTCTCTCTGGTTACATTGCTCTCTCTCTGGTTACATTGCTCTCTCTCTCTGGTTACATTGCTCTGTCCCTCTCTCTGTGGTTACATTGCTCTCTCTCTCTCTCTGGTTACATTGCTCTCTCTCTCTCTCTCTCTGGTTACATTGCTCTCTCTCTCTCTCTGGTTACATTGCTCTCTCTCGCTCTCTCTCTGGTTACATTGCTCTCTCTCTCTGGTTACATTGCTCTCTCTCTCTCTCTGGTTACATTGCTCTCTCTCTCTCTCTCTGGTTACATTGCTCTCTCTCTCTCTGGTTACATTGCTCTCTCTCTGGTTACATTGCTCTCTCTCTCTCTCTCTGGTTACATTGCTCTCTCCCTCTCTGGTTACATTGCTCTCTCTCTCTCTCTGGTTACATTGCTCTCTCTCTTATTCTGGTTACATTGCTCTCTCTCTCTCTCTCTCTGGTTACATTGCTCTCTCTCTCTCTCTGGTTACATTGCTCTCTCTCTCTCTCTGGTTACATTGCTCTCTCTCTCTCTCTCTGGTGACATTGCTCTCTCTCTCTCTCTCTGGTTACATTGCTCTCTCTCTCTCTCTCTGGTTACATTGCTCTCTCTCTCTCTCTCTCTCTGGTTACATTGCTCTCTCTCTGGTTACATTGCTCTCTCTCTGGTTACATTGCTCTCTCTCTGGTTACATTGCTGTCTCTCTCTCTCTCTGGTTACTTTGCTGTCTCTCTCTCTCTCTCTGGTTACATTGCTGTCTCTCTCTCTCTCTCTCTCTGGTTACATTGCTCTCTCTCTGGTTACATTGCTCTCTCTCTGGTTACATTACTCTCTCTCTGGTTACATTGCTGTCTCTCTCTGGTTACATTGCTGTCTCTCTCTCTCTGGTTACATTGCTCTCTCTCTGGTTACTTGCTCTCTCTCTGGTTACATTGCTCTCTCTCTGGTTACATTGCTCTCTCTCTGGTTACATTGCTCTCTCTCTGTCTCTGGTTACATTGCTCTCTCTCTGTCTCTGGTTACATTGCTCTCTCTCTGTCTCTGGTTACATTGCTCTCTCTCTATCTCTCTGGTTACATTGCTCTCTCTCTCTCTCTGGTTACATTGCTCTCTCTCTCTCTCTCTGGTTACATTGCTCTCTCTCTCTCTCTCTGGTTACATTGCTCTCTCTCTCTCTCTCTGGTTACATTGTTGTCTCTCTCTCTGTCTGGTTACATTGCTGTCTCTCTCTCTCTCTGGTTACATTGCTCTCTCTCTCTGGTTACATTGCTCTCTCTCTCTGGTTACATTGCTCTCTCTCTCTCTCTGGTTACATTGCTCTCTCTCTCTCTCTCTGGTTACATTGCTCTCTCTCTGGTTACATTGCTCTCTCTCTGGTTACATTGCTCTCTCTCTCTGGTTACATTGCTCTCTCTCTCTGGTTACATTGCTCTCTCTCTCTGGTTACATTGCTCTCTCTCTCTCTCTCTCTGGTTACATTGCTCTCTCTCTGGTTACATTGCTCTCTCTCTCTCTCTCTGGTTACATTGCTGTCTCTCTCTCTGTCTGGTTACATTGCTGTCTCTCTCTCTCTCTCTGGTTACATTGCTCTCTCTCTCTGGTTACATTGCTCTCTCTCTCTCTCTCTGGTTACATTGCTCTCTCTCTCTCTGGTTACATTGCTCTCTCTCTGGTTACATTGCTCTCTCTCTCTGGTTACATTGCTCTGTCCCTCTCTCTGTGGTTATATTGCTCTCTCTCTCTCTCTGGTTACATTGCTCTCTCTCTCTCTCTCTCTGGTTACATTGCTCTCTCTCTCTCTCTGGTTACATTGCTCTCTCTCGCTCTCTCTCTGGTTACATTGCTCTCTCTCTCTCTCTCTCTAGTTACATTGCTCTCTCTCTCTCTCTCTGGTTACATTGCTCTCTCTCTCTGGTTACATTGCTCTCTCTCTCTGGTTACATTGCTCTCTCTCTCTCTCTCTGGTTACATTGCTCTCTCTCTGGTTACATTGCTCTCTCCCTCTCTCTCTGGTTACATTGCTCTCTCTCTCTCTCTCTCTGGTTACATTGCTGTCTCTCTCTCTGTCTGGTTACATTGCTGTCTCTCTCTCTCTCTGGTTACATTGCTCTCTCTCTCTGGTTACATTGCTCTCTCTCTCTGGTTACATTGCTCTCTCTCTCTCTCTCTCTGGTTACATTGCTCTCTCTCTCTCTCTGGTTACATTGCTCTCTCTCTGGTTACATTGCTCTCTCTCTCTGGTTACATTGCTCTCTCTCTCTGGTTACATTGCTCTCTCCCTCTCTCTCTGGTTACATTGCTCTCTCTCTCTCTCTCTGGTTACATTGCTCTCTCTCTCTCTCTCTCTGGTTACATTGCTCTCTCTCTCTCTCTCTGGTTACATTGCTCTCTCTCCCTCTCTCTCTGGTTACATTGCTCTCTCTCTCTCTCTCTGGTTACATTGCTCTCTCTCTCTCTCTCTCTGGTTACATTGCTCTCTCTCTCTCTCTCTGGTTACATTGCTCTCTCTCTCTCTCTCTGGTTACATTGCTCTCTCTCTCTCTCTCTGGTTACATTGCTCTCTCTGGTTAATTTGAAACCTGAAGGTTCAGTTTACTGAGGACGCATGCGTGCTGTTTGATGCTGGGGGCCGGGAGCCCTGGAGAGGGCGGCAGCTGGGTTCGTGTGTCTGCCTCTCCCCCAGCCCTAGCCTGAGACCGCCGGTGGGTTCATACAGACGCAGCACCGTCCCTTCAGCAAGTGTGCCCGGGTATGAAGAGTTTGCAGAATGTCCAGGAGAGGTGGCAGGAGGCGCAGCTGGTGCCTTTTACTGTGCTCGGCTTGTCTGTCTCTGGTGGGTGAGTGTGAGTAACTACCTCCCACTCTGTGGGTTATAAAAGCCAACCTCAGGGTGGCAAGAATCCTTGATTGACCTTTGTCACTTATGCGGAGTTGGCTTTGTTTCGTTGCGGAAATAAGAAGCTCAGGAATTTAAGGATAAGTATGAGTCATTCGGACCAAGCAGTGACCAAAGTGTTTAACCCTTCATGAACCCGCCCATTTGTGTTATGGATCCTTCATGAGCCTGGAACAGAGAAGCTCGTTTCAGAGTTAAACTTCAAGCACATTGATTTTTCATATGTAGGTCAGACCAGGTAAGGATGGCAGATTTCCTCCCCTGAAGAGACATTAGTGAATCAGATGGGTTTCTGACAAGAAGCAGTGTTGTCATCATGATTGAAATTTTATATATTCCAGATTTATTCAGCAAATTTTGCAGATTATTGTTCTGATGGTGCTACTAGACCCATCATCTCCCTATTTGTTTGATTTTTATTCTTAAAACATGTTAACCCTCCCATTATGACAACAACTGTTGCTTTTGTTACTGTGTTTGAACACCAAGATAGATTTAAGAATTTGTGTTTCATTACATCACAACAGTGACAACAATTTAAAATCACTCCAGTGGCTGCAAAGGAACATCTTGGGGAGCTGACACTTGCATTATAAATGCCCATTTGCTTTCTGACTTTTCTAGATTCTTTGCCTCTGAACTATTTTCAACTAATTGCTTGTAAGTATCAGTTATATCCCAGGCCAGATGAAAAAATTAGGAACCTTCCAATATTTGATTATAGACACAAAGTTAAATCAATGCTTACCTCCACCCTTTAAAAAAAAAGTACTTTTAAATTGGCACACGAACAACAATGATGACATGTATTCTCCTTTTGAAGTTCGAGAGCATCCCCATCACAGTTGTAGGTGGCACAGTAGTTAGCACCACTGCCTCACAGCACAAGGGACCCAGGTTCAATTCTGGCCTCAGGTCACTGTCTGTGCAGAGTTTGCACATTCTCCCCATGTTTGCATAGGTTTCCCCTGGGTGCTCTGGTTTCCTCTCAGTCCAAAGATGTGCGAGTTAGATTGATTGGCCATGCTAAGTTGACCCTAGTGTCAGAGGGATTAGCAGGATAAATATGTTGGGTTACGAGGATAGGGCCTGGGAGGGATTGTGATCGGCGCAGACTCAATGGGCCAAATGGCCTCCTTCTGCACTGCAGGGATTCTGTGACAATGCTTCCATATCATCCACAAATTTAGAAATCCTGCCCTGCACACCATGATCTGGAACATTCCTATATATTAGGAAGGGTGAGGATCCCAACACTGACACCTGCGGAACTTGACTATAGACCTTCCTGTAATCTGAAAGCAACTATTTATCACAACTCTCTGTTTCCTGTCACTCGGCCAACGTATCCAAGTGCTTACTTTCCATTTATTCCACTAACTGGAATTTTGCTCACAAGCCTGTTGTGTGGAACTGTTTCAAATGCCTTTTGAAAATCCATATACATCACATCAACAATGTTGCCCTTATCAACCTTCTCTTCCCACCTCAAAATTCCAGCAAGTTAGTTAAACATGATTTTCCCTTAATGAATCTATGTTACTTTTTCTTAATTATCTTGCACCTGTCTAAGTGACTAGTGATTTTGTCCCAGACTAAACTTTCCAAACGTTTTGCCGCCACTGAAGTCAAACTGACTGGTCTGCAGTTGCGGGCTTTATCCTTGCATCCCATTTTGAACAAGGTTGTAGCATTTGCAATTCTCCAGTTCTACTCCTGTGTCTAAGGAAAATCAGAAGATGATCATGGCATTCTAGAGTTTTACAGCATAGAAAGAAGCCCTACAGTCCATCATATTTGCACCTGCCACCAAGCACCTATCTATTCTAATCCCATTTCCCAGCACCTTTATAGTCTTTCAAGTGCTCATCTAAATGCTGTGAGGGTTCCTGTCTGTATTCCCTTTCAGAGAGTGCGTTCCAGACTCCCACCGTGCTCTGAGTAGAAAAGCTTTTCCTCAAATTCCCTCTAAGCCTCCTACTCCTTACCTTAAACCTATGCCCCTGGTTATTGACCCTCTACTCATGGGTAAAATTCCTTCCTATCCACCCTATCTATGTTCCTTGTAATTTTACACACCTCTATCTTGTCCCCCATCAGCTTTCTCTGCTCTAAGGATAAGAAACCGAGCTGAGCCAGCCTTTCTTTATAGCTGACATGCTCCAACCCAGGCAACATCTTGATGAATTCCTAATTTAACGCATCCTTCCCATTGTATGGTGGCCAGAACTGCATACAGTACTCCAGTTGTGGCCAAATGAGCATTTTATACAGTTCCATCATAACCCCTCTGTCCTTACATTCTGTGCCTCAGCTAATAAAAGCAAGTATCCCATATGCATTCCTAACCACCTTATCTACTTGTCCTGCTACCTTCAGGGATCTTTGGACGTGTACCCAAGGTCCCTCTGGCTCCTTGTACTTCCCAGCTGTTCATTGAACAACTGTTCATTGTGTCCTTGCCTTGTTAGTCCTCCCCATCACCTCAAATTTTTCAGTGTTAAATTCCGCTAACCAACCATATATATTGCCGTGTAACCTAATGCTTTCCTCCTCAGGATTTAACACACTACCAATCTTTGTGCCATCTGTGAACTTATTGATTATATCATCTACTTTCATGTTTGGATCATTAATGTACAGCAAGGGACCCACCGATCCCAGTAGTACACCACTGGACACAGGCTTCCAGTCACAAAAACAACCTTTAACCATCACCCTCTGCCACTAAGCCAATGTTGGATACAAATTGCGCTGGGTTCCATGGGCTATTACATTCCTGACCAGTCTACCACACAGGACCTTGTCAAAAGACTGAAACGCATCAAAGATTTGATTCATGGTGCTCATGTAAGACATTCTGTATCATCTACTGCAACAGTCATCATGCTGTTGAAGCAGAAATTAGTTCAGAGCCATTATTGGGAATTCTTTAGCAATCCAGTTGAATGATCAAATTTTCAGTCATGTGGAAAACACAAATAAGCTGGAGAAGTTGGCATTCTTCAGAGAGGCAGAAATTGTTTGGTTCCTGAGGGTGCTGAGTAGGACATAACAATGGACAAACCCAAAGAGAGACCACAACTGTTGGAAGAAATTAGCAAGGTTAAATATAACAAGAAGAAGGAAGAAATGTTAAATGTAGAAATAGAGTGTGTTGAAGGAAGTCGCCCCTGACTTAAGAGTTTGGAACCAGGGGGCGGCATCATCTTCATCAAAGAAATCAAACATTACATGGCGAAGACAGGAGAATGGGGATGAGAATCACATCAGCCATGATTGAATAACAGAGCAGATTTGATGGGCTGAACGGTCTAATTTTCCTCCTATGTCTTGTGTCTTATGGTCTTATTTAAGAGTAAGGAATAGGCTATTTACTGAAACGATGAGGAATTTCTTCATTCAGAGGGTGGTAATCTTTGGACTTCTAAATATCAGAGGGATGCAGAGGCTCAGTCACTGAGCATATTCAGGTCAGAGATTGACAGATTTTTAGATATTAAAGGCATCAAAAGATAGTGTGGAAAAACGGCATTGAGTGAAAAGATCAACCATCGTCTCACTGGTGGAGCAGCTCGAGGGACCAAATGGTCTACTCCTGCTGCTATATCCTATTTCAAATCTCTGCCTTTCCATTTGACAGTGGATAGCTTCATTAGCTGGTGGCAGGGTTGAGATCGTCATGCTGAATTAGGTATTGGAACTCTCATGTTAATCTCATTCAAAATACTACAATGTGCAAAGTTAGCTTCGAAATTAGCTGTACCATTTTCCTATTTGTAAAAAAAAATGCACTTTATTTAAAATGAACCAGCACAATAATGAAAATGTGAAAATAGTTATTTAATTTCATTAGACAGATCACACCCTGTTTACTTTTAGCTGTGGTTGGTGCTTTCTGTTATTTGACTGCTAGTAGATATTACTTGTGACATTAAAATTGTTAACATGCATCAAAGGTATGCATCAAAGCATGCACAAAGATATTTTGGCCTTGGAGGGAGTGCAGAGGAGGTTTACTAGGCTGATACCAGAGTTGAGGGGGTTGAGCTATGAGGAGAGGCTGAATAAACTAGGCTTGTACTCGTTGGAGTTTAGAAGAATGAGGGGAGATCTCATTGAGATGTATAAGATGATGAATGGGATGGATAGGATAGAGGTGGAGAGACTCTTCCCGCTCAAAAAAGACAGTAGGACTAGGGGGCACAGCCTCAAGATAAAGGGGGGGCGGTTTAGAACGGAGTTGAGGAGGAACTTCTTCACTCAAAGGGTGGTGAATCTCTGGAATTCTCTGCCCGTTGAAGTGGTGGAGGCTGCCTCGCTAAATATTTTTAAGACGCGGGTTGATGGGTTTTTGATAAGAGAGGGGATTAAGGGTTATGGGGAGAGGGCGGGAAAGTGGAACTGAGCCACGACAGATCAGCCATGATCTTATTGAATGGCGGGGCAGGCTCGAGGGGCTAGATGGCCTACTCCTGCTCCTATTTCTTATGTTCTTATGTTAAAGCTTTGTCCTTGTTCAGTAGAGCTTGGCAAATCAGTACCCTGTTTCTCTGGAGACAACTTAGCATTCTGATGTAGCTTTAATGAACTCTGTACTTTAGGTAAAATGCAGAGGGATCTAGGTTTTCTAGTGGACAAAAAGCTAAAAAACTGGTCCAACAGGTAGTTAAGGCCAGCAATTGTTTTGGCCTTTATTACAAAGAGGTTGGAATTTTAAATAGGGAGGTTTTGTTGCAATTGTACAGGGTGTTGGTGTGTCTCAGCTGGAATACTGCATACAGTTCAGGCTCCCTTACCTAAAAATGGATATAGTAACATTGCAGGCAGACCAAAGGAGATTCACCAGGCTAATTCCTGTGATGAGAAGCTTGGCCTATCAAGAGAGCCTAAATAATCTGGATCTGTATTTCTTGGAGTTTAGAAGAATGAGGGACGACTTTATTTGTATATATAAGATCTCGAGGGGATTTTGACAGGGTACATGGAGAGATATTTTTAGTAGTTTGAGAGTCTTGAACAAGGAAAAATAACTACAAAATAAAGAGTCAATCATTTAAAACTGTGGTGCATAGAAAGCTTTTCACACAGAGGTTAGTGAACCTCTGGAATTCTCTGCTTCAAAGAATAGTGGAAACTGGATCATTAGGAAGATTTAAAGTGGACATGATAAATATTTGTTAGATCCCAGAATAGAGGGCAATGAAGAAATTACGCAGTAAAGGAGTTGATCTTATTGAATGGTGGGACAGGCTTGAAGGGCCTGGTGATCTACCCCTGCTTCTATTTCTTGTGTTCATAGAATCGTAGAACCCTACAGTGCAGAAAGAGGCCCTTCGGCCCATCGAGTCTGCACTGAACACAATCCTACCCAGGCCCCACCCCCATATCCCTACATATTATACCCACTAATCCCTCTAACCTACACATCCCTGGACACTAAGGGGCAATTTCTTAGCACGGCCAATCAACCTAGCCTGCACTTTGGACTGTGGGAGGAAACCGGAGTACCCGGAGGAAACCCATGCAGACACGAGGGGAATGTGCAAACTCCTGAGCCAGGAACTGAACCCAGGACCCTGGAGCTGTGAAGCAGCAGTGCTAACTACTGTGCTACCATGCCGCCTGTGTTCTTGTGTCTTCATTCTGTCTCTCAGATTGAATTTCATTGTTTTGAAGATGTGCTTTTCAAAGATAGAATTCTAAATTTTTCTTTTTCTGTCTGGATTTCACTTTCTCTGTGAACAATGGGATAATTATCTAGATTGATGCAATTCACACAATTTAATACCCCTTAAAGTGAGCTGAAAATAGACGCTCAGCCCTCTGGGGAATGTGAAAGACCCCATCTCCTGTTGACTCTCACTATCCTGAGACTTGGCAAATGGTTCTGAGATGAGACTGCAAAATTCACTTCTCTGTTCTGAAACAATAACTGCAGTATAAATGAACTAATAGAATTTGTCTGGAATATAGACCCAGCAAAGTACTTTATGAACCCCTTTAAAGACCAGGAGGCAGAGAACAAAAGACAATGCTGTACTGAACACAGGCTGTTTGAAGCTGTTTGCTTTCTCTTTCTCTGTTTCTTGGAAGTGCTGTGCCTGATTTGCTAAGTAACTGCCCTGAAATGAGAAACCAATTGCAAACCTCAATCTTTTGATTGAGAGCTTAGAAATGTACTGCACCAGGGAAGGCAGCTAAATTAAATGGCTGCAGTATGGAACGGCTGCAGTATGGAACCACTGCATCAAGGCCAGAAAGGCTAAACATTGTTATGGCCACATGAGGAGGGTAAAAATTATTCCCTAGTTTCCAAGACAGGCCACAACAGGGTTTATTGTGAGTTTAGTAAGAATGAAGGCAGTTACTCATTGTTGGTGCGTAACAATTCACGTGCTGATTGCAAAGAAACTGACCTAGCAAGCTTACTTGAGCTTAAGATAAAAAGGGATTAGTTTTTATTGTGTTTAAAAAAAGGTAAAGATATAAAATGTTTGGGGAAGTTAAATTCATGCTCAACTTTCACTATACACACAACCTGATAGACAGTGGCAGGTTTCTTTATTAGCCAAATTAAAGTTAAATGCTACAAGCTATAAAAAGAGAGAATTCACAGTTCTGAGTCCTTTGCTTGTGTTTGTGGCTCCAGGAATTTCTCTCCATAATGATCTTGAAATTCCAGGAATTGAACCCCATGTAAAACTGCAATTCCTGGAGACAATTAATTTTTAAAACTTAATCCACTTTTTCCAGAAGTGGATGATTTTTTTTGTCCCTAATTTGTTTCACTCTCTTTTGGCTATTCTTATTATTTATAAATAGCTGTTTGGTCTCTTTTATGTTACCTGCCAATCTACTCTTATACACTTTCTTTGGTCTTATTTCATTGTTCTGTTCATCCGTCTACTTTTTCTCTTCACTTTGGTTCTCTACTATTTTATGAATCTAACGTTTATTATAGACTTCCTTTTTCTATTTTCAATCTCTGAATCTTTAGCCATTTAAGGAGCTCTACCTTTGGATGCCTTTCCTTTATCACTCGTTGAAATATGTTTAGTTTATACCCAAACAATCTCCTCTTTGAATACCTTCCACACATGTGAATAAAAGTTACAAGATATCTGTATTTGAATCGAATGGCTTGGGCTGCACCTTTGTATATGTGGTCAAATGTAACTTCACTCTTCTGGGTTAATGTATCAAAACAAGAAGGGTAATTTTTTGAGATTGAACTTGCTTTTCAATTTTTTGTAGACCATGAAAGTATGCAGTAAAACTGGCTATATGGCTTATTATCCTGTTCCTCTCTGAAACAGCTACAATGGCATCTTGTTCCATTGCTGTTTTTGCCTTAAAATTTTCAAGCATTATCCACTTTGAAAGGTATCATGGATTCTCTTTCTATCATGCCCTACCAACTCTCTGTATAAAACAATTCTTCTAACCTTTCCTTTAAATTTGTTTGTGCTGCTCTTAGGTTCATGCTTTCTATTTATAAATTTGTTGAAATAGTTTCTGCAAGTCTCTCTTTGAATCCTGTGATCAGTTTTACACTCCTGATACACTAAACAGCCATGATCAAAACCATGAATTGTCTGCAAGTTTGACAAAGGTGCATAATCTATACTTATCCTCCTCAAACTCTTTGCGTAATTTAACATGGTTGATCATATCATCTTGTTCCTGTGTTTTTCTTGTCTTGCTCAATGGCACAGCTCTTGCTTGATTTCACTTTTACCTCGAACCACAGGCATAGCACATTCACACATGGCTTCTCTTCCCACTCACCAACTCCTTGGGATCCATTGGGTACACTTCTAAATGTACACTAAATGGCACTTAACCTGTTACTACCCCTAACTTAGCCCATCTGCCATTGAACTCTCATTCACGTCTTTGCATTAACCAAATCTGTAAATAACAGTGTTCCCCTGCTCAGCCTTCCCTCCTCTAACCTCCATATTTTCAGCTCATGCAAAACTTCGCAGTCTCTACTCTATCCGTCACAAGTCTTGCTCACCTGTCGTCTTTGTCCTTGTTAAGCTGCATTGTCCTTCAGCCCCCATTTTTTTAAACTTCAAATCTCAAATTCACGTTCTTGTGCTTAATTCCCTATATTGCCTCACTATATGCTGGTAATCTATCTCTGTACAACTATTTCCAAACTCTGTTTGTATATCCCTCTTGTACATCTTCCTCTCTGTCTTTGGTGATGGCCTGAGCTTTAATTACTTAGCTACTTTAATTACCTAGACTCCTTAAACCCCACTGCCTCTCAATCTCTCTCCTCCTTTACGACCTTTTGTGAAAACCAGCTTTAATGACAATCTTCTAATAGTTCAGGATCCATTTTATTTTCTTGTGCCACAGAGAAAGATGTCAGGATTTTTTTAACCATTAAAATGTGCTGTATAAATACAAATTTTAGTTTATTCCTAATTATTAAAACTCTTATAATTTTTGAATGATTTTCTTGGAGCTCCTTCTCCTTAGAACAAAAAAGAAGAGTCCCATTTCATCTAAACCCTGCTTGAAGGTATTTGAGCCCTGTTTATCCTTCCTCTTTTAGTTTTTAGTGTTCATACAAGGTCTTTGTTGTGCCCTTTAGTAGCACCCTCCCTTCTGAATGGGTTCAAATCTCACCTCAGAGTCTTGAGCACTCTGAATAAACTGGGGTGCAGTACTATGGGACTGATGCACTGTTAGAGATGCTGTCTTTCAATGAGACAATAAGCCAAGACTTTGTCTTCCCTCTTGGATGTATAGAAAAGGTCACATTGTAGGAAATCAAAAAAAAAGGGGAATTTTGCTCCTTTCCTCATTGTTTGTGAGACCTTTGATATACACAAAGTGGCTGCAGCACTTCTGTGATACCACTTTGGCTATACTTTTGGCTGTAAAATGCTTTGAGATTTCCTGAGGCTATGAAAAGCAGCCTATAAATGTATGCCTTTCTTTTGTTTGTGTTTTTTGCCTCAGTTGCCTCATCTGATTGACTATTCCAAATATATACAGTTGTATATTTACTTTAAGAGAGGGGAGAATTGGTGGGGAGGTGCAAAATGGCAGTTATAAGTAAAACATGTTTACATTTTCAGAGCTCAGTATAACTATGTCCATGGTAATATAAAATAGAAAAAATGTGTAAAAATGATATTAGTATACCAAGTGACGCAAAAATGAAGTCTGTCAAAGTGAATTAATGGAATGTGGGTATTGCTGGCTAGGTCAGCGTTTATTGATCATCCCTCATTGCCTTTCAGAAGATGGGAGTGAGCTGCCTTCTTGATGGCTGCAGTCCCTGTGGTATAGGTACTCCTATAGTGCACATAGATGTCAGATTTTTAATATAAATGGGTAGATATATATGGAAATTATTGCTACATCAGCTTCATTTGAGAGTGTAGTGGTGTTTAGCTCCTCTCACATGAAGTAGGTTCATAAACTTAAAAAAAATCATTTAGGTTTGTTTATTAGTGTCACAAGTAGGCTTAACACTGCAATGAAGTTACTGTGAAAATCCCCTAATTGCCACACTCCAGTGCCTGTTCAGGTACACTGAGGGAGAATTTAACATGGCCAGTGCACCCAACCAGCATATCTTTTAGACTGTGGGAGGAAACCGGAGCACCTGGTGGAAACCCGTGCAGACTCCGCATGGATAGTGACCCAAGCGGGAATTGAACCTGGATCCAGGTGCTGCAAGGCAGCAGTGCTAACCACTCTGCCGCCCAGAATGAGATTCTTGTCTTCTTGTAGATCCTGAGCATATGCCGTTCCACCTTTAATATGCTTAGCAGACTGAATGTAGTAAAATGATGGTTTATCTGTATTGTTTCTCTTGATTTATATATAACCTTGATCTCTCATGTAGGTTTGCTTACAGTTTCTTTTAAATGAGGTGTCCACTCCAACTGTACCAGGTCATGTATACAAGAACGACAAGGCCATTGTAAGTATTAGAGCTGCTTGGCTTAGGGATTGCATTATTCCTGGGTTATCTATGTAGAAATGAATTTCATAACTTTAATGTGCTTATCTCTATCACTTCAAAATAACTACTGTCAAACTCTTTGGAAGTTTGCGAGAGATGTCATGAGGCATTGGAAGTGTAAGTATTTTTCCCTCCATATTTCATTTGATGATTTTTGTTATCAAAGGTAAGCTGCTTAATTTTACAGGAGTGAACCTTCAGATTAATTCAGAGTTCAACTGTCCACATTGTACATAATAATACAAAAACAATGAACATTCTCCACTGCCCTACTTCACTGATTTACCTTGCTTGGCTTAAAGTAATATTCTAAATCCTTTGTGTGTTCATCAAGGTCATATTTGGCTCACTCAGTTTTCTTCAAATATTTATCCTTAGTAGTCCACCTCTGTGGCACTGCTCTCTTCTGCTTTCCCTTCTACCAATTGCACTGTAGCTATCACATGGGCCTGAAAAGGTTTTCTTCTTGTGGTCTGCAAGGTAGATCCTGTTTCCAGGCTTGGCTTCACTCTTTTCAGATGCCCTTGTATCTGGAAGTATGGAGTCTCCATTCGTATGCCGTCCCTTGCAATATCTCCGTTAATCAAGTGTAGATACTGTAACCGCCTCTTTGGAATTGAGCTAGATGAGATTAAATCTATTCCAAATTAATGTTAGCAAAGCTGAAACCATCTTCTTCCATACACACTCATATACCACTGACTATCCTCCTCCAACAGCTAGCACCTTACCTTAAGCCCTGGCCCTTGTTAAACATTAATTTCCTTTCCCATATCTGATCTGTCTTAAAACCTCTTCCTTCCACCTCAGCAAGATCTACTCTGCCGCTACCTCCAGCTCCTCTGTTGTCAAAACCCTAATCCATGTTTGTATCACCTTCCATTCTTTGCAAATTTTCATCTTTCACAACTCTTAATACGAATATTCAAAGTATTTCTAGAGTGAGAGATGTAGATCAGCATTTGAGGACTTGCAGGTGCACAAAGCACAAAAATGAGAATTGGGGGGGGGTGGGGGAAGATGAGGAGGAAATTCCATGAAGTTATTTGCAGGTGAGGGTGAGAAAATTAGATGCCTTTCAATGACACTGGAAACCAGTAATCGTGAGAGGAGCAGAAGTGATGAGTTTGGAACACTCATGCTATATAGACTTATGGATTTATTCAAAATAAAAATTATATCTTAAATGAAAATAGAGCTGGGACATCAGCTGCCCTTTCCTTTTCTGTTATTATACATGGAATTACACAAGGTGTTGGAAGCTTGCCTTCTTCTCTAGACAATTATTTAAAATGCAGCAAATTTTTCCTATGGATTACTGGCTGCCAATATCCAATAATACAGGAACTAGTTCACCAATAGACTTGCAGACTTCTCAGCTTTGGAATGGAATTCCATAGTGTTGGTTGAAGAGTCTTTGTTCTATCACAAGGATACGTGAATGTGTGAAACTTCAACACTGTTGTATCAGAGACCGTTTGTGAGAGTGGTAAAAACCAGGTACTATAGTCACATGACAGAAACCAGATTTCTGGTAAGGGACAGTTAAGATATATTTTTCGAGCAAATAGAAAGAGGAAAGGTTAAGACCAGCAAAGGAATAGTACATGCCTGAAATCTGTCAGGTGGCAGAGAATTTGGGCTGACCTTTTATCAACCTATTTGAAGAATCAAACTAGTTACTATGCTGCAGAAGTTCCACTGCACCCCAGGTAGAGTGAAGTGAGAGAAACTGCTACTGCAAGCAGTGAATCCTTGTGAATCTATCATTATAAACATCCAACTTATTTTTCTTCAGTGGACCAAAAAAGAATTGGGCTTGCAATATTTCAAACCTTTATCTCAAGAGAAGCAGGTATGATGGTGAAGTTTTGGAATTTTAAGACCTAAATGCATGCTACCTTTTTTGTGCTTGTCTTTTCACACGTGTGTGTGCGTGCGTGTGTGTGCGTGCGTGTGTATATGTGTGTTACCACAACCTGTGACTGTCTGTAGTGTGCAGTATTCTCCCCCCTGACTATTACAGGGTGCTGACCCCTCATCTCTCTGTGCATTTAAAAATATCTTTAGCACACTCTTCACCTGTGCTTTTTCTGCTTGGTGTTTACTAGATATTCACCAATTGTGAAGATATTGGCGCTGCCTGTGCCTGTGAAGTGCTCTGAAGAGATTGAAACTAATGGGCGGCACGGTAGCGCAGTGGTTAGCACTGCTGCTTCATAGCTCCAGCGACCTGGGTTCGATTCCTGACTTGGGTCACTGTCTGTGTGGAGTTTGCACATTCTCCCCGTGTTTCTGTGGGTTTCCTCCAGGTGCTCTGGTTTCCTCCCACAGTCCAAAGATGTGCAGGTTAGGTTGATTGGCTATGCTAAAAATTGCCCCTTAGAGTCCTGAGGTGCATAGATTAGAGGGATTAGCAGATGGATGTTGGGGTAGGGCCTGGGTAGGATTGTAGTCGGTACAGTGTCGATGGGCCAAATGGCCTCTTTCTGCACTGTAGGGTTTTATGATTTCTATGATTCTATCTGAAGGTGGAAAGTGCTACTTAAATGTCAGTTGATTTGTGTACAAGATTGCTGATGGTAATGCACCTAAAATGCAGCAGAGGGAGCACAATATCATTATGGCATTCTGAATAATCAGTTCACCACTTGGATTTGATTTGATTTATTATTGTCACATGCATTAGTATACAGTGAAAAGTACTGTTTCTTGCGCACTGTACAGACAAAGCATATGATAGGGAGGTAGAGGGTACGGAATGTAATGTTACAGTTGTAGCTGGGTTGTAGAACGAGAGTAAAAGAATTAGAAGGTATGCTGGACACAGCTTGCAAGAAGTCCCCTCGCTACAGCACCATCTTGGATTTCTGAATATTTGTACATTTATTTGGAGGATACAATGAGCTGAGACACTGTTTTGTTCTTCAGATATTTAGCTCCAGCTCAAACAGGGTAGGATGATTTTTTTTCCCCCTCTGTTGGTTTAATAAACTATTTTGCAGATGATTTGGATTGGTATTGTCAACTGAGATATGTTGGAGCAATTAAAGGGAATTTCTCATCTGAGTGTAACATGTAATATATCCAATAAAGTATACAAAGAATATGAAATACATTAAATTTCTTGCACTGAGATGGCTCATTGGATGAGCAGATTTTCATCCAACAAACACCTCAAATCTTTCATGTTCAATAATTTTTTTTTCTTATTGTTAAATCTGGTTCACTGTTCCTCCATGATTTCTGAAATAAAAAGTAAAAGATACTGTCTTTTGAGCCAGGGTTACATTCTGGGATCTTCCAAGGCAGCAAATAACATTAACTGGGATTATAAAAAAAAAGTGCAATGTTTTTGAAAATATACTTTAAAACTAAGGTTATGTAAATAAACCCTTTTGGAAATTTGAAAGTTAAATTCTCTTGCTATGAAGGCCAATATACCATTTGCCACCTTTACTACCTGTTGTACCTATGAGCTTATGTTCAGTGACTGATGCACGAGGATACCAAGGTCTTAATATCCGCTTCGCTCAATTTACATCCATTCAAATAATAATCTGCTTTCCTAATTTTGCTATCAAAGTGGATAACCTCACATTTATCCATGTTATATTGCACCTGCCATGCATATGCCCACTCACTTAGCCTGGCCAAATCACGCTGAAGCATCTCTGCATCCTCCTTACAGCTCACCCTCCCACCCTATTGAATGGCGGGGCAGGCTCGAAGGTTGATGGGTTTTTGATAAGCGAGGGGATTAAGGGTTATGGGGAGAGGGCGGGAATGTGGAACTGAGCCACGACAGATCAGCCATGATCTTATTGAATGGCGGGGCAGGCTCGAAGGGCTAGATGGCCTACTCCTGCTCCTATTTCTTATGTTCTTATGTATCATCTGCAAATATGGAGGTAATATATTTTGTTCCCCCTTCCAAATCATTAATCGATAATGTGAACATTTGGGGTCCTAGCACATATTCCTCTGGTACCTCACTGGTCACCTACCAGTCAGAAAAAGACCCATTTATTCCAACTCTTTGTTTCCTGTCTGCATCCCAAGACATTATTCGCAATCCCATGTGCTTGAACTTTACATAGTAATCTGTGTCAGGCCTCGTTGAAAGCCTTTTGAAAGTTTAAATAAACCACATCCACCGGTTCTCCTGGTCAACTCTACTGATTACATCCTCATTTCACATGTTATTTTCTCCAAATCAGCCCTGGAGATGATTCTGCTCGAATCCAGTAGTCTGGGCACAGGAGACCAGGGCGGCTGACTTTATTTTTTATTTTCATTCATGGGATTGTGGGTATTGCTGACTCGGCCAGCGTCTATTGCCCATCATAATTGCCCTTGAGAAGGTGGTGGTTGGTGAGCTGCCTTATTGAACACTGGAACCACATTGCTGCTGCAGTCACCTTCCACTTTTACAGCTGATGAGTCTTTGTGATGTTAAGGATGCTTTTGGATTGTATCATTTTTCTGGATGCTGCCTCCCAAAGACCTTCCCTAGGTGGCCCCATGCAGAGCAAGGAGCTCATGAAGGCATCGCTCAAGGGATCAGTGCATGCACAGACCTCCCCCTCACAACAGGGTGGCGATCAGCAAAGGGTTGTTTGGAAATTCCTACACAAGAGCACTGGAAGTCCGGAAATCTGAATCTTTATTGGTATTTACTCAGTGTGCTTTGAGTCAGTGGGTGTGTAGTCTTGATTGTGTTTTCTGATTAGGAAGGAGAACCGGAATGAACATGCTTGTCTGTTTCATAGATTTGTCTTCAAAATCTATCAGTCACATTGTTTATTCCTCCTGACTGTCTGAAGAGTGGGAGGAGGAATAGTGTAAGAAAATGATACTAAAATATTAACATTCAATAATTGGATTTAACTTGTGGTATTTTGGATTTGTTACAGTACAAGTCAAACCTCAGCAGTGTCAGAACCAGGTTGAAAACTGTCCAGTACGATGACACCTGCCCGGTTTTTAGATTGCAGTCAGACGAAGAGAGACCCCAGGAGGACGTAGCATGTCGCCGAGTAGATTTTGTTCCAGGTTCTTGCCGCATCATGAAAGAATTGTTTGCTGACAAAAAAGCTGCTAATTGTTCATATCAGCTGTCGAATGTGATTTGTGAGATTAAGGTACATATTTTTAATCAAACATTCCAAAACCCTATCAGTGCACCCACAAGAAATGTTTGAAAAGAATACTTATGCAGCAGGACAAATGAATTGAATTGTTAAGTTTGTATAGAATTCTTTTTAATTGGAAAACCAATTTGAAAAACCAGAGTTCAGGACAAGAAAGATTGAAAATACTAAAAGAGAGGAGGAGCTCCCCTTGGGCCTGCAGCACCCTCTCCCCTGGGCTCCACTGCACCCTGGATCCCGCAGTGCCCTGGACCTCACCGCGCTGCACCCTCTCCCCTTGGTGCTGTTCACTCAATTTGTTTGGTCCTGCATCTGTTGAAACCTCAACACCCACCTGGAAATTTGTGATTGAAGAAGGAAAAAACTCACCTTGCAACTTAATTAATTGGCATAGTTAATTGTCTGGCATCTTCCATTCCTGGAACATGTTGGAAAACAGAGATTTTCCTGTATGTATTTACCATGCGGAAGGGCAGTAGTTGCATGGGACCATCACCACTTGAAAGTTCCCTTCCAAACTGCTCACTATCCTGATTTCAAGTCACATTGCCGTTCTTTCACAGTCGCTGGGTCAAAATGCTGGAACTCTTTCCCGAACAGCATTGTGGTATACCCCATACCACATAGACTGCAGTGGTTCAAGAAAGCAGCGCACGATCATCATCTTAAGGGCAGTTAGGAATGGGCAATAAATGCTGGCCTGGCCAATGATGCCCATATCCCATGAATGAGTAAAAGAAAAACTTACATCAACGGTTTTTTTTTATTCATTTGTAGGATATGGGGATTGCTTTCTAGCCAGCACTTATTGTCCATTCCTAATTCCCTTGGGCTTGAGAGTCAATCAGTCACATTGCTATGGCTCTGGAGTTGCAATTAAGCCAGACCAGGTAAGGATGGCAGATGTTTTCTGATTTTGATTTGATTTATTATTGTCACATGTATTAGCATACAGTGAAAAATATTGTTTCTTGCGCACTACACAGACAAAACATACCGTTCATAGAGAAGGAAACGAGAGAGTGCAGAATGTAGTGTTACAGTTATAGAGAGAGTTTAAAAGAGTTAGAATGAAGTTTTAGAAGAGTAGAACGAGAATAAAAGATAGAATTAGAAGCATGTTGGGTGCAATTTGCAAGAGGTCGCTTTGCTCTGGTGTCATCTTGGGGAAACAAAATTTCCTTCCCTAAAGGACTTTAGTGAACCAGATGGGTTTTCTGACAATCTGAAACTATTGTCATCAGTAGATTCTTAATTCCAGATTTTATTGAATTCAAATTCCACCATCTGCCATGGTGGGATTCGAACCCGGGTCCCCAGAACATTAGCTGAGTTTCTGGTCCCCCTAATGGGTAATGTTAAGCAATGGGAACAGTAACTATTTTAAATACCATAATTTGGGGGCTCTCACATTAAAGTTTTTGTAATAGTGATTCTAATTCTTGAATCTGAATTTTTTTGCTTTCTGTAAGAACTACAATCCAGAGGAACCTCATGTGACCTGTCGCCATGATGTATGCAGTGAGTTATCCTCTGTAGTGGTTGGATTATACAATGAAGATGTGGGTGTTAATCAGTGGACGAAGTTTAAATCCACAGTGGAAGCCATGGCGTTTATTAATCAAGAACTGCTAACAGATTGGAGGACCTATCACCATGGTTACTGCTTTATACGCTGCCTTAGCCACGATGGAAAAAAGATATCGCAGCTTCTCATTCTGCCTCCAGTGTTGCGAGCAGGTGGTAATTCTCCAAACAAACCAACAAATGAACAGGCAGTGAATGTGAATATTTTATTTTTAGATTCTGTGTCCAGGCACCATTTTTATCGAGTTTTGCCAAAAACTATTGATACATTCGTAAATCTGAACACTAACGTGTTCAAAACTGGATGTGTGTTTGACTTTGAGTTGGTTCAAGGTATAAAGAGCAGAACATTTGAGTCTCTCCAAGCTCTGTTTGGTGGTGAGCCATTCAGTCCACTTAAACCATTCAGTTCATTTGCCCTACCACCAAAGGCTGTGGATTTCAACAAGACATACGGACGCTTTAAAGAATTTGGATACGAGGTTTTATATTTGGAGGACATGTGTTGGAAATGGGAATGGGGTTTGGTGAAAGAGCTGAGAGCGCTTAACAAAAAAAGCCCGTTTTCAGAAAGAGTAAAGTTGTTCTTGGAAGCAGTCAAAAGAAGTGGAATTGACAGGGTGGATGTTTCATATTCTAGTTGTGATATTCTTCAAGAAAATGGGGTGAAGGATATGTTCCATGGACCTGCTGCTATGTGTTACAATGGCATACATCAGCATACCTACCTCCTGCAGTACATTGAATACTTTATCACACGTTTCTCTTTTCTACAAAAGCCTCTCTTCAGTTTTCTCATGTTGGACACCAATCATGAAGATACAGGCCTCAGGTTAAAGCAAGTGGATGAAGATCTAGCCAAACATGTATCTTTCTTGTCTGATCAACCAAACACTGTGACCTTCATTCTTTCAGATCATGGCAATAATTACGGGCAGTTTGTTTCAATGACCACAGAATCTCAGGTTGAGGTGTTCCACACTGCACTATTCATGATTGTCCCAGACACAGCGGCCATTATACTGGGTGAAGAGAAGATGCAATCTTTGCGCACGAACCAGCACAGACTGATCAGCCTTCTTGATGTTCACTATACCATACAAGGTCTATTGCCATCTGTTGGGGCTAAAGAAAGGAAAGACTTGAAATATGGCATGAATGGAGATGGGTTACTGAGCCCAGTTTCCCCAGGTAGGACCTGCAGTAGCATTCCTAGGATACCCCCCAGCTTTTGCATATGCCAAGGATTTGAAAAGCCAGCACAAAGCGATTCTAATTTTGCACTGTATGCTGAATTTGCACTTGGTCAGATGAACCATGAAATCCTTCAACAACAGAGAGGAGACAAAAACTCTCCCAAAGGCTATAAGGCCTGCCAAAGATTAATTGGTGTTAGGTTTGACAATGTGAAAATTCATGAAGAGCACAAAAATGAGACCATTGTAAAACTTGATCTCTCTGTGAAGGCTTCAGAAAGCGCAGGTCACAATGAAGAAAAGTACTTAGTGGTCATAGACTTCCGTTCTCAGGTGGATGCTGCAATGACTTTATTAGGCTTTGACCGATTGACCCCATACAGCCCTTATGAAGTTTGTGCTGATAGTGATGTTGATTTAAGGTTATGCATCTGTGATTTAGAAAATGGTCATGAAGCGTCAACTTCATATTGGAAGAATGTTTTGACCTCATCAGTCTCTTGGACTGAAACTAACTTCAGCTCAATTCATGAGTCTTGTCTGTATCTCATCAAAAGACAGTATACTTCAGGCATTGTTCTGGCAGTGGGTAATGCCTGTCCACATATCCAGTATGACATTGAATTTGACTTCCTGACTGTTAACATGTACTCATCATCTGTAATGCCTGTAAATGTAACACTTTGGCCAGGAACAGAAGAGCTCCTCACTGTTGGGTTTCAAAAAGTTAAGCACAAACCTTGGAAATATAAGTATTCGTTGAATTATAGAGCATCCACATTGTAGAAAAGAACATATTGAGGATAACTCTGGTTTTTCATTAACAGGCTACTCTTCACACCAGTTAAGTAATGGCTTGCAATAGCTATTCAGGGTCAAATATGAATTCTGACAGTTTATAGCTAGGATTACAATTGGAACTATTGTATGGATTGCATTCCACCTTGCTGTTGAAGAAAAAAGCGAAAGGTGAGATCCATGATAAGTCTGGAAAGATTAATTGACAATGGATGATAGTATAAGACTAAAGAACATAGTAATAAGAAATACTAGACCTGGACTTAAACTATTGATGTACCCTGAAATAATTTAGAGCGTAGTTTTCTGAGATAGGGGCTGTGATTTTTCTGTCTCAAAGAACAAAGAACAACACAGCACGGGAAATAGGCCCTTCGGCCCAACAAGCCCACACTGCCATTTTAACATTGTGCTTTTCCTCTTCCACCCTTGACGCATGTCTATGCTTATGGCACCCATATTGGAAACCAGATTGAGGGGAGAATAATTTAGGGACAATTTGTTACACCAATCAGCCTAAGAGCACATCTTTGGGGTGTGGGAGGAAACCGGAGCACCCGGAGGAAACCCACGCAACCACGGGGAGAATGCGCAAACTCCCACAGACACTGGCCCAAATCCATGCATCTGCACAGCAAACAGTGATAGTCACTGAGCTGTCGTGGTGCCCATCTGCTGGTCCAGTTTAAGCATGCACGAACGACGCAAAGTACTAGGCTACTCTCGAAACATCCAAGAGCAGCCCACGCACGACCCACCATGTGTATGCCCCTCGTTAGACAACAAGGTGGACCGACGCACCTGTGGAGTAAAAGAGAAAAACATCAACACATGTAACAGTTGATTTCCCACAGTTTTGGGTGGGCAATGGGGCAGAGAGTCCAATGGGACTCACCAAGCACTTTAACACCATCAGAATTTCCTGTTCCAATCATCCCCATTCTCCTTCAATGATGTCATGGCATTCCCACCATGAAAGTTTTAGTATAATTAGTGTACTTCCCCACATAACTATCCCCCACCACCCTCCACCCCCAGTTTGGACTCTAATCTCACCTCCCCGTCGGTAAGTTTACAACAATTTTTGCCGAATGCGTACCTGATGAAGAGAACTCACCAGGGGTGTACAAGTAGTTACAGTCCCCAAAGGGGAGAGGATTATGCCTGGGCAGTACTTTGGAAAACTGGGAAGAGAGTGCTATAGATATTTGTAGATCTGTGGAGTGGGATTTAGCTCAAGTATGTGCACCTGTATCAATGATGTGGATGTGCCGGCATTGGACTGGGGTAAACACAGTAAAAAGTCTGACAACACCAGGTTTAAGTCCAACCGATTTATTTGATAGTAAACTCACTAGCTTTCGAGTTAGCCCCTTTGTCAGGTGAATGGAGAGTTCTGGCCTCAGACAGAGCTGTCTGTGCTTTATATGCTCTGTCTGAGGCCAGAACTCTCCATTCACCTGACGAAGGGGCTAACCCAAAAGCTAGTGAGTTTACTATCAAATAGATTGGTTGGACTTAAACCTGGTGTTGTCAGACTTTTCACCTGTATCAACACAACTACTTCTAACCCAACTCCTGCCCAATGGGAAGAGTGTTCCAAGCTTGCAAGGATATTTTGGCCTTGGAGGGAGTGCAGAGGAGGTTTACTAGGCTGATGCTGGAGTTGAGGGGGTTGAGCTATGAGGAGAGGCTGAATAAATTAGGCTTGTACTCGTTAGAGTTTAGGAGAATGAGGGGAGATCTCATTGAGATGTATAAGATGATGAATGGGATGGATAGGGTAGAGGTGGAGAGACTCTTCCCGCTCAGAAAGGATAGTAGGACTAGGGGGCACAGCCTCAAGATAAAGGGGGGGCGGTTTAGAATGGAGTTGAGGAGGAACTTCTTCACTCAAAGGGTGGTGAATCTCTGGAATTCTCTGCCCGTTGAAGTGGTGGAGGCTGCCTCGCTAAATATTTTTAAGACGCGGGTTGATGGGTTTTTGACAAGAGAGGGGATTAAGGGTTATGGGGAGAGGGCAGGAATGTGGAACTGAGCCACGACAGATCAGCCATGATCTTATTGAATGGCGGGGCAGGCTCGAAGGGTTAGCTGGCCTACTCCTGCTCCTATTTCTTATGTTCTTATGTTCTTGCCCACAACAATCTAACCATATCTCTTAACCTGGGATCATCGAAATAGCTAACCCTTGAAGAGTTCAGACCAATCTTCTGGCCAATTAGCACCCTTGCCTTCCCTTCTATCTACTAAACTATAACGTGTATATTTTGACTAAAGGCTCTGTATCTTCCTGGTTCCTGGCCAATCAGCATTGTAGCTTTAGCTGTTGTTTACTGCTAAGCCAGACCTGCTAGAGCCCAAGCGTGCAAATGTGCCTTGCCTCTATAACTCCAGTTCATTCAACCTGTTCTTAAAGCTATCACAGTATTTGGCACGTAAAGAGATGCCAGTTTTAAAATTCTCTTAACATGAAATCCGAAAATTCACAAATCATCCAGTAGTACATATAAATTAAGACCTTTTATCACTATTATATAATTTGACAAATTAAGCCTTGTTACCTAAACGTGCCAACAAGATGAAGTCTAACAATATACTAATATAAAATATTAGACTTCTCCTGTTAGTTTCTACAACCCAGAAATGCCTTTACAAAGTGAATTGTCAGTTTCCATGTAACATTTTTAAACAACGGAAGAAATCAGGATCTCAGCTTATCAGGGTGTCAAATAACGTCCAGTCGCTCTGTGGATCATTATATTGTCTTTATAATCTTTTAAGTTTCACATTCTTGGATGGCTAGATTTAAAGAAATTGTTTAGCATAGTTAGGGTAATTGCTTTGTGTGGAGTGACACTCCATGATAAATTTAAAAGATCTCTACAGTTACCATGTACAATGTGATTTGATACCTGCGTACCACAGTTTTGCATGGAAACTTCTGAAGGTAGCAAAAACCTTCTCGAATTTTCTCAAATTCTACCCACCAGAACATTTGACGTTGTCCAAAATTTATACCAAGTCACACTCACCCCTCACCCCTGTGCTCACTTGATTGGCACTGGCTCTCAGTTCAGCCACACCTCAGTTATAAAGCAAAATCTCAAACTAGTTTGCAAATCCTTCTATAGCCTTGTACCCTATCCATCTTTGTAACCTAGCACAACAGCCCTCCAAGATGCCCGTGCTCCTCCATGTGCTGAGGCTCTGAGCTCTGAAATTTCCTCCTCAAACTTTTCTGCTTCTCCACTTTGCTTTTCTTCAAATCTTTCTTACGACCTACCACGTTGATCAAGCTTTTGGTCATTGACCTGATATCACTTTATGTGGCTCAGTGTCCAATTTTATTTGTTAAAACTCCTTTGAAACATTTTCCTTAGTCAAAGGTGCTATATAATTACAAGCTGTTGTCCTTATTGTTGTGTAATTTAACATATATTGGAGGGCAATTTGGGTCAACTCACAAAGGCTCCCTGGCAGCTCAAAATATAAAGCAGAACTTCAAGTTCATCAATTCAGGACAGTTGCAAAAAGTTTTCTGGTGGCGTTCTTCACTTGCCAAAGTATAAATCTGGGTATCCAAAGGAAAATGCCAAAAATGCTGCGCATTTAATTGCTAGGATAAACAGTAATTAAGTGTTTACATCTAACCACTAAAGCAAGCTAGATTTATTTCAGCTGCAACATCTTGATTCCAATTATTTAGCTTCCCACTTCCTTTGTAATGATTGTTGACGGATGTTATCACATGGATGTCGTGATCTAAGGCACGGCGACAGTGGTTAGCATCGCTGCCACACAGCACCAGAGACCATGTTCAATTCTGGCCTCTGCTCACTCTGTGGAGTTTGCACATTCTCCCTGTGTCTGCCTGGGTTTCCTCCAGGTACTACAAAGATATGCGGGTTAGGTTGATTGGTCATGCTAAGTTAACCCTGCTGTCAGGGGGATTAGCAGGGTAAATAGAAGGAGTTACAGAAATAGGGCCTGGTTGGGATTGTGGTCGGTGCAGACTCCTTGGGCCAAATGGCCTCCTTCTGCACTGGAGGGAAGCTATGAAGGTAGTTGACTGTAAAATGTTTGTGAAGTAAAAGTGTTAAATGAACCTAAGGTGAAGCATTGAAAAAACAGTAGGACAGTGGGAGGGATTTTTACTTGGGCTGTAGGGAACAGGTGAGTCAGAAAGTCATGGGGACCCTGCAATTCCAGATTCCTTCACTCTATGTGGAGCTAAAACGTGGCCTCCTTCTTGGGCAGGGAGCTAATCAGTGAAGGCTGGGGCAGGTAAGCTGTGCTGGTGAGGATGTGGTCATTAAGGGATGGGAGGAAGATGAAGGTGGTCGATTGAAGGGGTCAATGTGGTGGAAAGAAGGGGATCAATGGATGGGGGTATTTGTGAGGGGGTAAGGAAGATGATTGGAAGGAGGAATTTGACCAGAGGGATGGTTGCTTGGGAGGAAGTATGTTCAATTTAATGGAATGCCGATCCCAGGGAGAAGCTGGTAGCCTGAGCTTACAGACTGGCAGGTTGGATGGAATTGGAAGTCCTCAGAATAGTGATTGGATTTTGGAAGCCTATTTGGGGGTGTTTAATCAAAGGCCTTGTGTTGAGGGATCCCAGTCCTGGGTAGGATCACATTTCAGACTTCCATTTCAGCATTTCAGAATTGCAATTTTCTAAACTCCACAGCCTGAGGACAGAAAGTTGTACTACTTTAGCCCCCTGTGTTTATATCTTACTCCTACTATTTTATACTTAACTGTTTTCTGGAATGAATTTAAGGAAATCTTAGCTTACATTTCTTTCTGTAATGTCCTAATTCTGTTAGGGGTTGTGGTTTTAACAAAAAAAGAAGAATGTGGTCTGCATACACAGATTCACAGTAAGAACAACAGATTTGCATATAATACAAAGGTTACCAGTGGGGGCAGTTCTGGTACACTTCTCACCTTGGGACTATAGTCAGCACTGTGCCCCCAATGTGATTAGTGTGACTGTTTTCCATTTTTGAAATTGTTTCTGCTGTCATCTGTGTCTGGTCATATCCAGAGTATTCAAAGGTTTTATACTTAATGCCTTTGCATTCCTTATTTATTTGTCCTGGTTTGGAAATATTATCTGGAAGCACAAGGTTAGCTTCTACATGTATTATGATGCTCAGCTCTAGCTTTTCATGTTTAAACCTTTCCCAACTGTCTATTGGACATCAGGCCACAGATGAGCCAGAACTTAATGATCTTTGGGAAGCATCTTATTTATAACTAGCAAAACAGTTATCTTTGCCTTTCTTTGCCTTTCAGTCTATCCCTTTTACCAGTTGTTCACTCAGACTGAACCAAACCTAATTCCTGTTCAGCTGATCTGCTGCTGAACCCCTCTAGATCTGCCTATTCCAACGCACACTTGTCATTCCATGTCTCCCCCTCTGTAATCTTGATGTCACCCAAATCTCTGCTGTTCATATCCTAACTTGCACTTTAGTCCAGTTCGTCTATGACCCTGGTCAACACTGACTTCTGGTTAAATGAGGCCTCAATTTTTAAATTTCTCATTCTTTTTCAAATATCTCCATGAGCTCGCCCTCTCACTATCTCTGTAATTTTCTCTGACCCACAGTCCTCTTAGATATCTACTTCCCTCTAATACTGGCCTCTTGAGAACCCCAATTTTAATTGGTCCATCATTGGCTACCTTGCCTTCTGTTTTATTGCCTTCATGTAATACTCTGTGAAATTTCCTCTCTAAACCTTTCTGCCTTTCTACCTCACTGTCCTTTTGAGACAGACCTAGCTCCATCTGGCCATCTATCCAAATATCTCTTTACATTGTTCGCTTTGTAAAAGTCCTGTCGAGTACCTTCAGACATTTTAATCATGTTGAAGGCGCTTTGTAAATATATAGAATTACTGAATCCCTGCAGTTCAGAAGGAGGCCATCCAGCCCATCGAGTCTGCACTGACTTTGAGAGAGCATTCCGTCCACCCACCTATACTTTTAACCCTGCACATTTACCATGGCTATTCTACTAACCTGCACATCTTTGGACTATGGGAGGAAACCGGAGCACTCAGAGGAGACCCATGCAGACACAGGGAGAATTTGCAAACTCCACACAGTCACCCAAGGGTGGAATTGAACCCGAGCCCCTGGCGCTATGAGGCAGCAGTGCTAATCACCATGCCAACAAAAGTTATTGTTATTGAAGGTGCTGTACAAATATAAGTTGCTATATTATAAGAGTTATCTGTTTCATTAGTTTAGGTTTTCAATGTTTTAATTTTCACAAATCAATGATGAAAGAACAAAACTTTAAAGTTATTTCTGATTTTACATGAATGTTAAATTATTTTCCTTTTGAAAAAGAATTGTAATTCTCTAATATCAAATTTGGCTACAACTATTTAACTCCTTTCAACTGACTGATAATTGTACAACTGTTATTAACAGTTATATTGCACTTCTTTTAATTTTCAGGGGGTTCCTTTAAATTGAAATTAAAGTTTGACTCATTGGACAGATTTGCCAATTGTATCTTTTGTTTGAAACATATGACAATTTTGTTAGCGTTTGATGTTACAAGTCAATATTTCATTCAGCAGATCAAACTCTTTCTTAATATATCATAATATCATAGAGATTCCAAGGAATTTTTGATTGTTCAATTGTAAACAAGCTGGGAGATTTCTACAACAAAGACTTGTGTGGAAGAACCAGATTTGAAAGCTTGCAGCAGTGACAATTTGCTTTTGCTGAATGAGAAACTAATTGTCTGGTTTTTGCCAAAAAATTAAATGACAAAATAAGCTCAGAGAAACACATCACAGATTATGTCTCCGGTACTTTCATGCTTGCTCGGAAATGACAAAGCTGTCTTTTGTGAAGATGGTAAATGCAGGAGAAACATACCTCCTCCATATATTGTACAGGGTATATAATAATATATCACCTGTCTGCACATGGTAATCAAATCTACTGTAATTTCAAGATTATCTTCAGTTTGCTGTATTTTGATTTTGTTTTGGTTTTGTATTGTTTTCCTATATCAAAACAAAAGGGCAGAAACTTATCAAATAATAAATAATCAAGTCAAATTTGTTTGACTTGTTCTTGATTTTTGGAATTTTTTGGTATGCAAACTCGCAGGCTGAGAAGTATAAACTCATGACCAATTAAAAAGATGTCAGTTCATCAAAGTTCCAGTTTCCACTGCTTTGTAGCTCGACTGATCTGTGACCCCAGTGATTTGTGTTAGGTTGCTGATGAACATGTTCTACCACTTTTTTGTACATGACTTTGATCTTGCATGTTGAAATTTGCTTTTGAAACCCAGAAAATACTAAAGATCTGGATTTACGCCTGAGGATTTTAGTTCCTTGGTTTATATTGATCTATGTGACAATGTCTTGGTACATTATTACTGATGTTACAAACAACAATTTCAATCCTAATATCAGTTTGGGTCAGCTGAAGCTGGTTTGTTGTTCCTTGAATAGAAGTTCAGCAAATCATTATTGTACATACTATTTAGCCCTTTATGAGCGAGCCTTATCTTTGACTTAGAATTCCTATGGTACAGACAAGTCTGCACTGACAACAATCCCACCAAGCATCTATCCTTGCAGCCCTGTGTATTTATCTTGCTAGTCCTCCTGACACTAAGGACCCTATTTTACCATTTTGATTCTAAATGCTGGGCAGACTTGAAACTGAGAATGTTTCAGATTCGACTTTTAGACCCGTTCTCAAGTGCCCCCATACACAGTCTGTCTGAAAAAATATCAGTGATTCCGAACCATGCTGCACAAGCCTGTAGGCAGGGCTTAACACGCCCAAAATCCTGCAGCTCCGATCAACGCCTCCAAATGTGCATGCGCAAAAAAAGATAGAATAACGCTGTGCTGCCACGTCACTCCTGGGCTGGATAATGTCTCCCAATAGCCCCCACAGACATTGCCCCACTCCCACAACATTACTAACCCCCTCAGTAGCCCAGCCACCCAAACCACTCGCGGGCCCCTTCCTTCATCCCCCGCCCCCCCGCAACTGATCTCAGGCAGAGTGGCAATAGACCCCCCCCGCCCCGCCGCCTTCCCTCCCCACTGATCTCAGGCAGTGTGGCACAGTTAGTGGTGAGGCTTCTGGGTCAGTCTCTGGTGAACATGACACATCTGATGATGTACATTGAGTGGAGGAGGGAACAGCTGAGACCTCCGGCATGTGGGGATCTGCTGGAGGTGAGGACTCAGCTGGCCTCAGGCTACGCTGGGCCTCTGAGATCACTTCCCTTCAGCTGCTGGAGTTGCAGCAACAGAGCCAGGGAATGCAGGAGAGGCTGACGGCCCTCCCACTGTTATCAGGCAGAGTGATCCCCTTCACCCCCACCCCAGACCCTTCTGCACAAAGCCCCCATCTTCACCGGAGTCCGCTGGCTGTGTGAAACCACCCCTCTCTCAGACGAGTCCTCGGAGGATATGGTTGAAGGGACCGCTGAGGGTGTTACCATTTTGGCGTCGGCTTCTACCTCACAACTCACCATCCCAGATGCTGACACATTGGTTGGTCCAGTTAGTGGTGAGGCTTCTGGGTCACTCTCTGGTGAACACGACACATCTGATAATGTATATTGGGTAGAGGAGGGAACGTCCGAGGCCTCTGGCATGCGGGGGCCTGCCCCTGTGGATAAGGGTAAGGCAGTTGACATGGTGTATATGGATTTTAGCAAAGCGTTTGATGAGGTTCCCCATGCGGGGGCCTGCTGGAGGTGAGGACTCAGCTGGCCCCAGGCTACATGCTGGGCCTCTGAGATCACTTCCCTTTAGCTGTTCCCAATTATTGAGGCACTGATTCCCTGCCCTCTCCAGCAGCACACCTGGTAGTGCTCACTTACCTTCCCCTCAATGCTAACAAGCAAACTGTACATGGCATGTTTGTTTGCACAGAGAGAGTAGTGGGTGCCTGGAACCCGCTGCTGGGGCAGGTTGTGGATGCAGATATGATAGTGACCTTTAAGGGCATCTTTATAGCTATGTGAATGGAATGGGAATAGAGGCATATGGTACCTGGAAGGGCCGGTGGTTATAAGTCAGATGGGCAGCCTGGTCGCTACAGGCTTGGAGGGCCAATGGGCTTATTCCTGTGACGTAATTTTCTTAGTGCTTTGTTTGATGTTCAATGGAGAAATGTGAATCATGTGTTTTGCATCCCAAATTCCTCTCCCTCCCTTGCACTTAATCTTGTATCCTGTGTTGCAGGGACACATACGGATGGCCTGGGACGTTCTGGACTCCAGGCCCATACTGCAGCTCCCGCCCATCCTGATCACAGCAGCTCAGATGAGTCTTCGGAGGATGTGGTTGAAGGGACCTCCGAGGGTGGCACCGTTTTGGCGTCGGCTTCCACCTCACAATTCACCATCCCAGATACTGACATATCGGTGGGTCCAGTTAGTGGTGAGGCTTCTGGGTCACTCTCTGGTGAACACGACACATCTGATGATGTACAATGGGTGGAGGAGGGAACATCCGAGGAATCTGGCATGTGGGGACCTGCTGGAAGTGAGGACTCAGCTGGCCCCAGGCTACATGAGCCTCTGAGATCACTTCCCTTCAGCTGCTGGAGATGCAGCAACAGAGCCAGGGAATGCAGGAGGGGCTGACAGCCACACTGGACCAACTGCAAGGTTGTTGGGAGGAGTCCCAAAACTTTCAGGTGGACTAGCTATTGCCTGTCTTACATGCTTCCCAGGTCAACATCGCAAGGGTGGTGTCTCCACTCCACCCATCCATTGTCGGCAAAGTTTTGGAAAGAGTTATAAGGGATAGGATTTATAATCATCTGGAGAGTAATAAATTGATTAGGGATGGTCAACATGGTTTTGTGAAGGGTAGGTCGTGCCACACAAACCTTATCGAGTTTTTTGAAAAGGTGACCAAAGAGGTGGATAAGGATAAGGCAGTTGACATGGTGTATATGGATTTTAGCAAAGCGTTTGATAAGGTTCCCCATGGTAGGCTACTGCAGAAAATGCAGATGCATGGGATTGAGGGTGATTTAGCAGTTTGGATCAGGCATTGGCTAGTAGATAGGAGACAGAGGGTGGTGGTTGTTGGGAAATATTCAACCTGGAGTTCAGTTACAAGTGGTATACCTCAGGGATCTGTTTTGGGGCCACTGCTGTTTGTCATTTTTATAAATGACCTTGATGAGGGTGTAGAAGGATGGGTTAGTAAATTTGCTGATGACGCCAAAGTCGGAGGAGTTGTAGACAGTGAGGGTGGATGTTACAGTTTGCAGAGGGACATAGATAAGCTGCAGAGCTGGGCTGAGAGGTGGCAAATGGAGTTTAATGCAGAAAAGTGTGAGGTGATTCACTTTGGTAAGAGTAACAGGAGTACCGAATATAGGGCTAACAGAAGGACTCTTGGTAGTGTCGACGAGCAGAGAGATCTCGGTGTACATGTGCATAGATCCCTGAAAGTTGGCACCCAGGTTGATAAGGTTGTTAAGAAGGCGTATGGTGTGTTAGCTTTTATTGGTAGAGGGATTGAATTTCGAAGCAATGAGGTCATGTTGCAACTGTACAAAACTCTGGTGCGGCCACACTTGGAGTATTGCATACAGTTCTGGTCACCACATTATAAGAAAGATGTGGAGGCATTGGAAAGGGTGCAGAGGAGGTTTACCAGGATGTTGCCTGGTATGGTGGGAAGTTCTTATGAGGAAAGGCTGAGAGACTTGAGGTTATTTTCGATAGAAAGAAGAAGGTTGAGAGGTGACCTAATTGAGGCATACAAGATGATCAGAGGGTTAGATAGGACGGGTAGTGAGAGCCTTTTTTCTCGGATGGTGATGGCTAACATGAGGGGACATAGCTTTAAATTAAGGGGTGGTAATTATAGGATGGATGTCAGAGGTAGGTTCTTTACTCAGAGGGTAGTAAGGGTGTGGAATGCCCTGCCTGCAGCAGTTGTGGACTCGCCAACTTTAAGGGCGTTCAAATGGGTAGTGGATAGGCATATGGATAACATTGGAATAGTTTAGGCTAGAGGGTCATTAGATTGGTTCTACTGGTCGGCGCAACATCGAGGGCCAAAGGGCCTGTATTGCGTTGTAATGTTCTATGTTCTATCCCAGGGCCCTATTATGGGGGTTTCAGATCCCTTACCCACTACACACTGATAGGCCTAGATGACAGCATGCATGCGGAGCTCAGGTAGGAGTTAGCCTAGTTTTCACTAGCACCTGCCTGCCAAAAAACTCTCTAACACAGAGTTCCCAGCCCCACCACTCTGATGTGACAATGTTGCAGGAGATAGAAGGACTTTTGTGGGGGGAGGGAATGGCATGAGGGGAAATGGAACCTACAGACACAAGCCCCTAGCAACTGGTGACCAGGGCCTCTCTTGCCATCCTCGCGTGCCTCATTTGAGATGCCAGCCCTCCAGCTCCTGGGTGGTGTTCCTCGGCATGCTCTTCCTCTTCTTCCTCCTCCTGCTGGTCATTCTTCCCAGTGATGCCTGGCTGGTCATCCTCCACCTCCAATATGTCACCTTTCTGCAGAGCCAGATTGTGCAAGGCACAGCGCACCACCGCAATACAGGAGATCACTGGGCTGTATTGGAGGGCCCTGCCAAAACAGTCCAGGCACTGGAATCGCATTTTAAGGAGCCCAATGCACATCTCACTGTTGCAAGGGTGGCTACATGGGTCTCATTACCGCAGCGCTCCATCTCAGCTACAGGCCACTACACAGCCATCATCGTCCAAGTCCGAAGCCATATCACCCATGAGCCACCCCCCAGCCTGGGCTCCTCCTCAAATGCCTCCAGGATGTTCGAGCTCCTGGCAATGAAGCTGTCGTGCACACCCTCTGGGTGCCTGGCGCAAACATGCATAATGTTCATATTGTGGTCACACACTAGTTGAACATTCAGGAAGTGGAATCCCTTGCGGTTGATGAATTTCCATGGATTCTTTGGGGGGCGTGGCCTTGAGGGCAACGTGTGCATCGCTGCAATGGCTGTGAACACTGCAGCTCAGACTTCCTGATAGGCCTGGTCCAGTGCTGCCCAGACAGGACTTCTGTGACCTGCTTGACACAGGTGTGCACAGCTGACTGGGAGGTGCCACCGAAATCTTTGCTAAGGGCCTGGAAGGAGCCAGTTGCGTAGAAGTTCAGAGTCAATTTGACAGCCACCATGAGTGGGTGTCCCCCTCCTGCCCAGCCCTGAGGTGTTGGATCCTGCAACAGGTTGTACAGATGTCGCACAGTCTCCTTTCAGAGGCGGAGTTGTCGGTGGCAAACCATGTCCGACATCTGTTCAAATGACACTCGTGCACGGAACGCCAGGGTCTCTGCCCCCTCCTCCTCTTGCCACATGCTCCCCACAATCACAGCCCCCCCAATTCCCCCAGCCACATGCTCCCCACAATCACAGCCCCCCCAATTCCCCCAGCCACACTCTCCCCACAATCACAGCCCCCCCAATTCCCCCAGCCACATACTCCCCACAATCACAGCCCCCCCAATTCCCCCAGCCACATGCTCCCCACAATCACAGACCCCCCAATTCCCCCAGCCACACTCTCCCCACAATCACAGCCCCCCCAATTCCCCCAGCCACACACTCCCCACAATCACAGCCCCCCCAATCCCCCAGCCACATGCTCCCCACAATCACAGCCCCCCAATTCCCCCAGCCACATGCTCCCCACAATCACAGCCCCCCCAATCCCCCAGCCACATGCTCCCCACAATCACAGCCCCCCCAATTCCCCCAGCCACATGCTCCCCACAATCACAGCCCCCCCCAATTCCCCCAGCCACATGCTCCCCATAATCACAGCCCCCCCAATTCCCCCAGCCACACGCTCCCCACAATCACAGCCCCCCCAATTCCCCCAGCCACACACTCCCCACAATCACAGCCCCCCCAATTCCCCCAGCCACATACTCCCCACAATCACAGCCCCCCAATTCCCCCAGCCACATACTCCCCACAATCACAGCCCCCCCCCAATTCCCCCAGCCACACTCTCCCCACAATCACAGCCCCCCAATTCCCCCAGCCACATGCTCCCCACAATCACAGCCCCCCAATTCCCCCAGCCACATGCTCCCCACAATCACAGCCCCCCCAATTCCCCCAGCCACATACTCCCCACAATCACAGCCCCCCCAATTCCCCCAGCCACATGCTCCCCACAATCACAGCCCCCCCCGTTCCCCCAGCCACATGCTCCCCACAATCACAGCCCCCCCCAATTCCCCCAGCCACACACTCCCCACAATCACAGCCCCCCCAATTCCCCCAGCCACATACTCCCCACAATCACAGCCCCCCAATTCCCCCAGCCACATGCTCCCCACAATCACAGCCCCCCCAATTCCCCCAGCCACATACTCCCCACAATCACAGCCCCCCCAATTCCCCCAGCCACACACTCCCCACAATCACAGCCCCCCAATTCCCCCAGCCACATGCTCCCCACAATCACAGCCCCCCCAATTCCCCCAGCCACACTCTCCCCACAATCACAGCCCCCCCAATTCCCCCAGCCACACACTCCCCACAATCACAGCCCCCCCAATTCCCCCAGCCACATGTTCCCCACAATCACAGCCCCCCCAATTCCCCCAGCCACACACTCCCCACAATCACAGCCCCCCCCAATTCCCCCAGCCACATGCTCCCCACAATCACAGCCCCCCAAATCCCCCAGCCACAAACTCCCCACAATCACACCCCCCCAATTCCCCCAGCCACATACTCCCCACAATCACAGCCCCCCCAATTCCCCCAGCCACATGCTCCCCACAATCACAGCCCCCCCAATTCCCCCAGCCACACACTCCCCACAATCACAGCCCCCCCAATTCCCCCAGCCACATACTCCCCACAATCACAGCCCCCCCAATTCCCCCAGCCACACACTCCCCACAATCACAGCCCCCCCCAATTCCCCCAGCCACATGCTCCCCACAATCACAGCCCCCCCCAATTCCCCCAGCCACATACTCCCCACAATCACAGCCCCCCCCAATTCCCCCAGCCTCATTCTCCCCACAATCACAGCCCCCCCAATTCCCCCAGCCACACTCTCCCCACAATCACAGCCCCCCCAATTCCCCCAGCCACACACTCCCCACAATCACAGCCCCCCCAATTCCCCCAGCCACATGCTCCCCACAATCACAGCCCCCCAATTCTCCCAGCCACATGCTCCCCACAATCACAGCCCCCCCAATTCCCCCAGCCACATGCTCCCCACAATCACAGCCCCCCCAATTCCCCCAGCCACACACTCCCCACAATCACAGCCCCCCAATTCCCCCAGCCACACACTCCCCACAATCACAGCCCCCCAATTCCCCCAGCCACACACTCCCCACAATCACAGCCCCCCAATTCCCCCAGCCACACTCTCCCCACAATCACAGCCCCCCCACTCCCCCAGCCACATACTCCCCACAATCACAGCCCCCCCAATTCCCCCAGCCACATGCTCCCCACAATCACAGCCCCCCCATTCCCCCAGCCACATGCTCCCCACAATCACAGCCCCCCAATTCCCCCAGCCACAAACTCCCCACAGTCACAGCCCCCCCAATTCCCCCAGCCACATGCTCCCCACAATCACAGCCCCCCCCCCAATTCCCCCAGCCACATACTCCCCACAATCACAGCCCCCCCAATTCCCCCAGCCACACTCTCCCCACAATCACAGCCCCCCCAATTCCCCCAGCCACATGATCCCCATAATCACAGCCCCCCCAATTCCCCCAGCCACACGCTCCCCACAATCACACCCCCCCAATTCCCCCAGCCACACGCTCCCCACAATCACAGCCCCCCCAATTCCCCCAGCCACACGCTCCCCACAATCACAGCCCCCCCAATTCCCCCAGCCACATGCTCCCCACAATCACAGCCCCCCCTAATTCCCCCAGTCACATACTCCCCACAATCACAGCCCCCCCCAATTCCCCCAGCCACACGCTCCCCACAATCACAGCCCCCCCAATTCCCCCAGCCACATGCTCCCCACAGTCACAGCTCCTTGAAATGCTGAGAGACTGCAGCAGTGCAATTTGCAAGGACTTTGTGCACATCCTTCAGCTGCAAGTGAGCTGAGTGCTTTAAGACCAGCTGCACCACAAGACCCGAGGTCAGTGCTGTAAATCAGACACCAGACCACCTGCTGAGCAACAGCACCCCATCCTCCACACACTCACAGAATCACCACCAGCTGTGATCCCCACTGATGGAGCGCCTGAATCGGATTTTTATTGAGCATGTCTGTTTCGCGCCGATTCAGGATTGGCGAATGCAATGATAAAGGGGGACATTGTGGTAAAGTTGGGCCTGCAGCCCACTAATTCAATTTAAGTGCATTCAAATGGCCGTCGTGCATGTTTTAGGGGTGGTCCCAATCGCGTTCATTTTCGGGCCTTGGTAAAGATGGAACTGGCATGGAGGCTGACACAGATTGCGCTACTCGCCTTACACCTGACTTTACCAAGTTTTCGCACCCGAAAACAAGTACAATGTGATGGTAAAATTGGGCCTGAAGGTCAATTTAGCAGGTCAATCCACACATTTTTGGGGTGTGGGAGGAAACCGGAGCACCTGGAGGAAACCCAGGTAAACACAAGGAGAACGTGCAAACTCCACACAGGCAGTGACCCAAGGCCAAAATTGAACCCAGGTCCCTGGCGCTGTGAGGGAGCAGTGCTACTGTGTTGCCTCTGTGACACTGTGCCACCCTCACCTGCAGAACCTTTGCACCACTTTCTGTTTTTAGTACAAGACTGAACTTGATCATTTCTCCTTCCTCTAGGTATCTGAGCTGTTAAACTGCAGAATGATTAATGACAAATAGGCCAGAATTTTACCGCCCTGTCACCACAGGAATCGGAATGGATGAGGGGTGGCAGTGGGAGGGTCCATTGACGTCAGGCAGGATTTTACAGTTTTGGGACGAGTGAGGCTGTAAAATTCCGCCCATTGTGTCTGTATCATGGCTGTATAGATAATGTTACTTTAGGCATGATGGCTCAGTGGTAACATACGTGCCTCAGACTCAGATGGTTGAGAATGCAAAGTTCCACAAAGCCTTGTGCAAGAAACTAGGCCAATATTCCAGTGTGATGCTAAGCGAGTCTTGCACTGCCAGAAGTGCTGTCTCTTCAATGAAATATTTAACAAAGACTCTGTGAGGTGGTTGTAATTGATTCTGTGCCACTATTTTAAAGAGTGGGAATTTCTGTTTCCATCTGTGAGAGGTGATGCAGCCTCATGCTTATGATGAGGTTGGATGAGGTCATCTGCTTCCCTTTTGTTCGCTTGAATAAGCCAACTCTGGAAAGGAAAAGTCGGCCATAAGTGCTGCTCTGCTGCTTTCGTGGCACAGGTTACCTCGTCGCACAGCAGTTTCTGGGGGATGCATCACCTGTGTACACGCTCGAGTAAGTGAACCCTTTGCTTGATTAGCAGTGGCATGCTTGGCACATTTTCCCCAGAAAAGCCGAGAACACAAGAGACAGGAACAGCAATAGATTGTCAGAGATACTTGCGTATCAGCAAGCTTAGGCACACTTAGTTGACTCAATACAAACACCATGCATCCAATGCAAGGTTGTTAATTACTTGTGCACAAAGAGAACTCCCCCCTCTCCCCCCTCCATTGAAATGGCTGGAGTGATTTGGATGTTACAGAAAAACTCAGCAGTTATAGTCAATTACAGCAAATCAGGAACAAACATTTTGTGCACCTCCTTCATTGACATACATATTTGCCAATTAAATCCTGGCTTTTTGTTCTTTCTCATTCGATGAGAAATTGATCTCTGCCGGTATGGGAATTGAACCCATACTGTTGCCCTCACTGTTCATTGCTGTCCAGCCAACTGAGCTAAACCAATGCAGGAATCCTTTGACCTCCAATTGACCTCCTTCATTTGCGTAGCATTTCCCCACATCTCCTCTTTGGTATTTGTTACGGAAAAATCTGGTCTTGCTCACCCTCTGGTGAAGGTCAAAAGGCAGAATGTTATGAGGCCAATGCGAAAGAAGATTATCCTGAAAGCAGACAGGCTTCCTGGAAGGTCTGCAGCTAATAACATTCTCACAAGCTGTTACAGAAAAGGCATGATGATTTAAATCTGAGCATTTTAGTTTCCACAAAACCACATGATCCATCAAACTTGCTGTACCATATTTTGCCTCAGTCTTTCCATGTGATGTTAAGGATGTTTTGTAAACACTGGAGGTGGCTGTTACTGAGCCTTTAAGTTGCCCAGACTTCATGGTCACACAGCAATGTGCCCAAGAATGATCGTTTAGCCAACACCACATACGCAAATAAAATCTGGTCCTTATCACATTGCAGTATATGGGACCTTGACCTTTCTCTTACATTTCCTGCATTGGTTTAGCTCAGTTGGCTGGACAGCTGGTTAGCAATGAACAGTGAGGGCAGCAGCATGGGTTCAATTCCTGTACCAGCTGAGGTCATTCATGAAGGCCCTGCCTTCTCAACCTTGCTCCTCAACCAAGGAGTGGTGATCCTCAGTTTAAATCAACACCAGTTAGCTACCCCTCTCAAAGCAACCTATGGTTATCTGGCACTATGGCAATTACAAATCCTAAATTTAAAACATACTTAATTGGCAGTAAAGTATTTTGGAATGCCCTGAGATTGCAAATGCACAATATGAATTAAGCTCTAGCATAACAGCCTTGGATGTTGGAAGTCTGAAATAAAAACAGAAATGCTGACCTGAACCATTTTAAGCTTGGATTCTCTCTCCATTATTGCTGCCTGATCTCCTAGGTTAGGACAGGAATAGAGAGATCTGGGTGTACAGGTATACAGGCCACTGAAAGTGGCAATGCAGGTGAAGAAAGTAGTCAAGAAGGCATGTGGCATGCTTACTTTCATTGTCAGAGCACTGAGTTTAAAAATTTGGCAAGTCATGTTGAAACTTTATAGAACCTTAGTTTGGCCACAGTAGAAATAGTGTGTTCAATTCTGGTTGGCACACTAACAGAAGGATGTGGAGGCTTTGGAGAGGGTGCAGAAAAGATTTACCAGGTTGTTGCCTGGTATGGAGGGCATTAGCTATGAGAAGAGGTTGGAAAAACTTTGTTTGTTCTCACTGGAATGGTGAAAGTTGAGGGGTGACCTGATAGAAGTCTACAAGGTTATGAGAGGCATGGACAGAATGGATACAGAATCTTTTTCCTAAGACGGAAGAATAAATTATTAGGGGGCACAGATTTAAAGTGCAAGGGGCAAGGTTTAGAGGAGATGTACGAGGCAAATTTTTTACACTGTGGAACTGGCTGCCGGGGGAGGTAGTGGAAGCGGATATGGTAGTGACTTTTAAGGGGTGTCTTGAATAGGATGGAAATAGAGGGATATGGTCCCCGGAAGGGTAGGGGGTTTTAGTTCAGACAGGCAGCATGGTTGGTGCAGGCTTGGAGGGCCGAAGGGCCTGTTCCTGTGCTATAATTTTCTTTGTTATTTGTCCTGAGCATTTCCACCATTTTCTGCCTTTTGCATCTGATCACAATGAGCCATGAAAATCGAATAGCAGCATAACCTTCCAGCTCACTCCAGCAGACTTCCGTTTGAAGTGAACGATGTGCACAAAGTATTTCTCTGTGTTTAAATGTAAAATCCCAGTGACAGTGCTCCCCTCAAACGTCACAAGGCATGGCTTGTTGCGTTTGCTGCCTTGACTGAGATAAGTGGCAGTGGACAGGAGCCAGCTCACATCAGCTAATGGATCATTCATTCCTGCCAATGTGCGCACACAATAGGGCAGCGCTGGAAAATGTTACAGACACTTCTCAAGCTGCTTAGATACAGGAACAAAAGCTTGTCCGTTTTCCAGCGGCGCCGGGGCGTGCTGAGATTAGTGAGAAGACCCAGAGTCAAGTTGGTGCTCCGGGAGGAGATCCGAGTGTAAACGGCGCAGGGGTCAGAAGCAGGGAGCTCGGGGCTGGGGAACTGGGATCGGGGCTCGAATACAAATCCGGGATCAGACCCACACCCGGATAAGGTAGGGCACGTAAGTGACCTGAAAGAAGCCCCTGGCTTTATTGATTATTCCATTGAAATAGAAAGGAATTTAATGATGTCTAAAGCAAATTTGTTTTGTTATCCCCGCTGGTTGCAATAGCAACAAGGTGAAGGGCAGGAAGTGGGAAGGGTCTGACCTTTTCACCAGCTTCCTCAGCAACTTTTATGCAGTCATCTTTAATGCAACAAACTTGGGAATTGCCAAAGGGAAAGAACTTCAATGAATAAGCTCCAGTAATACTGACCTTTCCTGACTTGGGAATTTTTTTCTTGGAATGCTTACTAGTAGTTTCCTCCCCCTGGGAGAACGAGCTGAGCTGGCTGGGTTACATTTCATGGTAAGAAGTTTCACAACACGTTAAGGTCCAACGGGTTTATTTGGTAGCACAAGCCACAAGCTTTCATCAGGTGAGTGGGAGTTCACAAACAGAGCATATAAAGACACAAACTCAATTTACAAAATAATGGTTGGAATACAAATCTTTACAGGTAATCAAGTCTTAAAGGTACAGACAATATGAGTGGCAAGAGGGTTAAGCACCGGTTAAAGAGACGTACTGTCTCCAGCCAGCACAGTTAGTGAGATTTGCAAGCCCAGGCAAGTCATGGGGGTTACAGATAGTGTGACATGAACCCAAGATCCCTGTTGAGGCCATCCTCATGTGTGCAGAACTTGGCTATCAGTTTCTGCTCAGCGATTCTGCACTGTCTTGAGTCGTGAAGGCTGCCTTGGAGAATGCTTACTTGAAGATCAGAGGCCGAATGCCCGTGACTGCTGAAGTGTTCCCCAACTGGAAGAGAACACTCCTGATTGGTGATTGTCAAGCGGTGTTTGTCCATTTGTTGTCGTAGCATCTGCATGGTCTCCCCAGTGTACCATGTCTTGGAACGTCCTTTCCTGCAGCATATCAGGTAGACAATGTTGGCCAAGTTGCAAGAATATGTACTGTGTATCTGGTGTTCTCATGTGAGACGATTGCATCCATGTTGATGATCTGGCACGTCTTGCAGAGGTTGCTGTGGCAGGGTCGTGTGGTGTTGTGGCCACTGTTCTGCTGGAGACTGGGTAGCTTATTGTGGACTGTGGTCTGTTTGAGGTTGTGCGATTGTTTGAAGGCAAGAAGTGGGGGTGTGGGGATGGCCTTGGCAAAATGCTCGTCTTCATCGATGACACATTGAAGGCTCTGGTGAAGATGTCACACCTTCTCTGCTTTGGGGAAGTACTGGATGACAAACGGTACTCTGTCAGACGTGTCCTGCGTTTGTCTTCTGAGGACATTGGTGCGGTTTTTCGCTGTGGTGCGTTGGAATTGTCGATCGATGAGCCGAGCGCCATGTCCTGTTGTTATGAGGGCATTTTTCAGCGTCGGCTATACTCATTGGAATTCCAAAGAATGAGGGCCGATCTTAAATAGAATAGATAGAAGCAGGGAAGTTGTTTCCATTGGCAGGTGAAACTAGAACTAGGGGGTATGGCCTCAAAATAAGGGGAAGCAGATTTAGGGCTGAGTTGAGGAGGAATTTCTTCACACAAAAGGTTGTGAATCTGTGGAATTCCTGCTTAGTGAAGCAGTTGAAGCTACCTCACTGAATGTTTTTAAGGCAAGGATAGATACATTTTTGAACAGTAAAGGAATTAAGGATTATGGTAAGTGGAGCTGAGTCCACAAAAAGATCAGCCATGATCTTATTGAATGGCAGAGCAGGCTCAACGGGCCAGGTGGACTACTCCTGCTCCTTGTTCTTATGTACCCGAACAGGCGCTGGAGTGTGGCCACTAGGGAATTTTCACATTAATTCATTGGAGTGTTGATGTAAGCCTACTTGTGACACTAAAAAATAAACTTTAAATCACTAAAAATTTCACCACTGAAACACTGCCAGATTCTGACTATATCTCAGCCCATCTGATGCTGAAACTTTCATCCGTATCATTGGTAAGTCATGACTTCATTATTCCCATGCTATCCTACTGAAACTCCCATTTTCCACTCCACATAAACTCTATAACCAGGGTATTTGTTTCATCTAAATCTTATTGAACCATCACCCCGGGATAATATAAAAGCAAAATACTGCGGATGTTGGACATCTGAAATAAAATACAGAAAATGCTGGAAAAAATTAGTATGTCTGGTAGCTTCTGCGGTGAGAGAAAATTTCAGGTCTAAATGACCTTTCTACATAACGAGAATTTGAAACGTGAACTGTGTTTCTCTCTCCGCAGATGCTGCCAGACTTGCTGAGTTTATCCAGCCTTTTCTGTTTTTATGACACACATTGCTGAATGGCAATGGCTCCTGATCTGACAATGCCTCAGTTTTAGGATCTTCATCCTTATTTTCAAGTCCTTCCATGGCTTTGCCTTCTCTTTTCTCTGCAACCTTCTTTAACTTTCTGATTCTGGTCTCTTCTGCATCCTCGATTTTAATCATTCTTCCATTAGTGTTAGTGCTTTCAGCTGCCCTGACCCTCAGCTCCGGAATTCCCTCCCTAAATCTCTCCATTTTCACCATGCAGCTTAAAGCCGACCTTTTTGTCCAAACTTTTGGTCATGTGACCTGAATTTGTCTTTGGTTCAGTATCAAATATTTTCATTTTCCTCCTGTAAAGTGTCTTTGGGAAGTTTGATGTTGTGGGACTGCTGGTTGTCAGCTGCTTATAGACTTTGTTCCCTTCAAGTGACCAGGCAAATCATTTCAGAGTTTTAAAATTGTCTTTTTATTTATGGGCTATAGCAAGGGCTCTAGTATGCCAGCTGGTACACAGTCCAGAGCACTGGATACAGAGTTACACAGAGAGATATACTTCCAGATTCAATTGCAAGTAATTAACATATACCAATCAAAAATGTACATTTGTATAGAAGTTATCTACGTCCACTCACAACTATTGATTAGATTTACAAAAGGGTATAGTTGTCCAATTACAACTTGTGCATATCTACCTAATTGTAATATCATCAAGCAAGTGTTGTTTTTCTCTGCTATCTACCACCCTCCAGACACAAGTGTGATAGTTATATGTCTGACCAATTATATATCAACCTCCCATGTCCATTGTTCCTTGTTCTAATGGACACACGTGCGCTGCAGCTGTATTCTTGTGTGCATGCTGTGTGACTAAGCCTCCCCTTGTAACTAGGAGTTTTATGGCCCTTGACACTTATCTGTGTCTCCTTTAATCAAGACCTGTGGCTTTAGCCTTCCTGGTGTGACTGAGTCTAGCAGCTTCCAGCTTAAGTGATTTTTTAAACTTATGTGATTATAATTATGTGATTTCAGTCCCCCTTTGGCCATTAGGTAACCACTCAAAAAGGCCAATATGATGTTGAGAACACCTCTCCAAAACCTTTGGTTGGCCAGCCATCCGGATGTCGGGAGGTATCTTCTAACTTTCCCCTTCTTTCTTTTTACAGGATGCCTTGGGAGCATAGTGAAGCACTGCCAGAACTGGCAATTTAGCAGTTCTTCTTTGACAACAGCACATCTTAGTGGTCCATAGTAACATTACCCCTATCCTGATAACATCCCATCCTGATTATTTTCCACTGTCTAATGGTTAGTTAGATGATTTACTGTGCTCCTGAAAGAAATATGTCCCATCGATGGTGTCTCCCCACCGCCCCCTCTCCCCGATTGTTTCAATCTGGTGGCTATTTAGGTAGCTAGGTTCTCTTGTATTCATCCGTTATGGGCCTGTTCTTTGGGGTGCCAGACATATTCGTGGGCAATTTCCATAGCCTCCATAATGGCCAGTCAGACCACTCTCCTTGGTGAGTTGTCAATGTACTAGTAATCTCTCCAGGTATCAGACAAGACAAGTGGAACAGTCAATGAGTCTGACAATTGCAGACAAAAGCTGTGGCTGCTTTCACAAAGTAAACCCCCAGAGGTTATCTCTACCTGGTATGATTATGCACCATTGTGTAGGACTCACTTGTAGTGCTTTAAATGCCTCCTTCAATGGTAAAATATCAATGACTATCTTGCTGGCGTTCCCTGGAAGCTCAAGGGTCCAACACGTACACACTCTGTAATGCTCTGATTCTGAACAGCATTCTGTTCAGGCCCTCCTAATAGGTTATATATCCTTTAGACTTGATGAACCCAGCCCCCTTCTTCTGTCCCTAGTGATTTAAGTCTGTATCTGCCCTTAAAGATCCCATTGGATAATAAATCACTGGACCTCCACTTAGTCGAGTAATTCATGCCTGTCTCTGTAAATGTTAAGAAAGTTTAATTTATATAGGGAGATAAACAAATGGGAAAGGTTTCAAATCTCATATTTTCAATGTCAGACCTAACCTCATCTATCAGGCCTCTGACAAGACTTCTGCCTCAGTGGTCTTAATTATCCCTTCTGTTATGTAATTAAATGCTTTTAAGAGTCCCTCACCCTGTAGATCTATGGCTGTCAATGCATATCCTTTTCCATATGCTCCATATTGCAGTCCCTTTCCAATGTCAGTGGCAACCCAGGAGGAATAGTTATTTAGTTCAGGCAGTTGTACTGAATTGACTACCCAATTTGCACTTCCAAATAATCCCCCGATATCTCCCAGTATACTCCTTTTACCTCATATAGGTGATTCAGGAGCATGACTCTCTGCAATTGGAATTCAACCCATTTAATTGCTTTGGGATGATTGTGATATGTTGAATGTTATATCATTAATAAACCTGAAATATTGCAGCTTACTCCTAGGGATACCATTGTTACATCATGTAGAAGAATCTTAGCTTTCCCAATCCTAACTAACCCGTCTACAGCTTATGTGATTTTTAAATTTGTGTGATTATTAACCCTTTCACTTGGTTTAATTTAACTGCAAGTTGCTAAATATTGATATTGCTGTTTTGCTGAGCATCATGTCATTAGATTTCTGTAAGTTTTCTCAGTGCAATTCAGACAGAATTGGCCAAAGATCAGGGAATTTTAAATGCGAGTTAACCCAAAAAATACTTCAGCTCATGGTTTTCACAATCTTTCTTTGCTGATTCTAGATTTAATTTGCCCTCATCAGCTCAGCCCACTAAAAATCAAATTGTGCCAGATACCCATGTGAGCATCAGTGCTTCCCAGTTCAACACCTCAGCCATCACAAAGAGAACTGGACACCAAAATAATAACAATAATCTCTCCTTCAATGTCAACGAAACAAAGGAGATAGTCATCGACTTCAGGAAGCGTAGTGGAGGGCATGCCCCTGTCTATATTATGCCCCTGTCTACATCAATGGGGCCGAAGGGAAAAAGATACAAAAGTCTGAGATCACATCCCTATTTTTCTGCTTTCTCCCCATAACAATTCAACCCATTACCAATTGAAAATCTGTCTAACTTCTCCTTAAATTTACTCATTGACCCAGCATCCACCGCACTTTGAGGTAGCAAAATCGACAGATACACAACCCTTTGGGAGGAGTAGTTTCTCTTCAACTCTGTTTTAAATTTGTCACCCCTTATAAGAACATAAGAACATAAGAAATAGGAGCAGGAGTAGGAGTAGTAATCTTATCCTAAGATTATGACCTCTCGTCCTAGAGTGCCCTGTATGAGGAAGCATCCGCTCCACATCTACTTTATCCATACATTTTATCATCTTATATGCCTCAATTTGGTCTCCCCTCATTCTTCTAAATTCCAGAGAGTATAGGCCTAAACTGTTCAATCTTGTCTTCATACGACAAACCCCTCATCTCTGAAATCAATCTGTTGAACCTCTTCTGAACTGCCTCCAATGCCACTACATCTTTCCTCAAATAAGGGGACCAAAACTGTACACAATACTCCAGGTACAGTCTTACCAATGCCTTGTAGAGTTGCAACAATACTTCCTTACCTTTATATTCTGTTCCTTTAGCTATAAATGCCAACATTCCATTCACTTTCCTTATTATCTGCTGTACCTGCATGCTAGTTTTCTGTGACTCATGAATGAGGACATCCAGACCCCTCTGCACTGGAGCACCCCAAAGTCTCTCCCTATTTAGGTAATAAGCCACCTTCTCATTTTTCCAACCAAAATGCATGACCTCACACTTATCCATGTTAAACTCTATTTGCCACATTTTGGCCCACTCTCCTAACCTAGTTATATCCACTTGTAAGGTTCTTATGTCCTCATTGCAACTTACTGTCCTGCCTATTTTTGTATCATCTGTAAACTTGGCTATAGAACTTTCTATCCAAGTCGTTAACGTAGATTGTAAATAGCTGGGGCCCAAGGACCGAATACTGTGGCACCCTCGTCCCCTTGTGATGTAGAACTGGAATTTTGTTATTTTTATCAGGTACTTCTGTCATTGTTCATTTTATGACCAGATACATAACCTTCCCCATCACTGGATCATTTCTTGTAAGCTTGAGGTGAAGTCACTGGTACGCTATCCACTTACGAGAAACATAGGATGTTGATGAAATTTTCTTCAGGTTTTTGCTATTAGTAACAGCAATCTTGACAAAGTATTAGTATTTGCACATTGCTTTGATTGATGATATTTAATATTGTAGGTATGTTCCAATAGTATCAACGATAATCTCTAACCTACTAGCTGCTAAAGAAAAAATACTTTATATGGCCCCAAGATTGTTGTCAAGGGTCAGTGATCTGTCAAAAGTCTAAAGTGATGCTTGTAAAGGTATTGGTGAAATCTTCTTACTCTGAATATAATACTTGAAGCTTCTTTTTCACACTGAGCATAATTTCTTTCTGCTCCAGTGAGAGTTTGTGAAGCGAAGGCTATTGGTTGCTCTTCCGATGGCATGATCTGTGAGGTGACAGTGCCTACTCCATTGGGTGATGCCCCTCAAGCAAGTTATATCTCCAGCTTGGGATTGAAATGAATCAATACCTATGACTTTAAAGCTTCTTTCACCTCTTCATATGCTCTGTCGCATTCCTTTGTCCAGTGCCATACCTGTTTGGCACATAGCAAAATGTGCAATGTGTTCAGTCGCATTGCTAAATTTGGAATTAATTTACCATAATAGTTCATCAATCCTAGAAACGATGTCAGTTGTGTCACATTTTGAGAATGTGGTGCTTCTAAAAGTGTTATCATCTTATTTGAGTCATTATGTATCATCTTTACCAATGATGTGACCCAAGTAGTTTATGGATGTATTGGAAAGTCAAACTTTTCCTTTTTTGACTTGGAGATTATATTTTTGAAAACATGCCAGTATAGCTTCCAGGGGCTTCCTGTGATAAGCATATCATCTAAATAACACTAGATTTAGCACCCTCAGAATTTGATCCATGGACCTTGGAAAAGGGCAGGTGTGGATGTTATCCTGAATGGCAGTCTCTGGAACCAAAGCAGACCTTTGTGTGTCACAATAGTGAGTAACAGTTATGAGCTTGCAGCAACATTCATTTGTGAATATGCCTGTGATAGATCTATTTTACTGAATTTATGGCCTCCAGATAGTCCAGCAAATAAGTCTTCAATTAACAGCAGTGGATGTTGATCAGTGCACAATACCGGGTCATCTTGAAATCTCCACTTAATGAATCATCAGGTTTTAGTACAAGCACTTTTGGCATAGCCCAATCACTTGTAGTAACTGGTTCAATGACTGCTGTTTAGACTTGTCTTTCTAGTTCTTCGGCTTTTGGTCTGATATTGTATTGTACTGTTATGCTTTGTGACATTTTGGCATCCTGTTTGGCTTAATTTTGAATTGGACTTCAACTCCTGTCATTGAGCCCAGTGAAATTTCAAACATATTTTTGTACTTTTACAGAAGTTGCTGTAAGTCAGTCTCCACATTGACCAGTTGATTTATAGCTCCTCAGTTGACTATAATTCTTCCCAATCGTGCTCTACTGAGTAAAGCAGGAAAGTTCCCATGAATAATGTAGAGAGGCAACGTTTGTCCATTCATTTTCACTTTTACCCTAATGTATCCTTATAATGGTACAATCTTCTGTGTACTTGCTCAGGATGACATTTGATGGTTTCAATGGCAGATGCTTTAGCTTCTGATTGTTTCAGATGTCAATGATACTGCACCCCTAGTCTCAATCTCTACTTTAATTAGTTTACCGTTGAGTTTTGGGAATACCCAAAAATGTTGTGAATCACCCTGTCCAACAGGGTTTAGCTCTTTAGCTCTTGAATTTGTCTTGGTACATTATCTTCTAAGGTGTCTTCATCTTCACCTGTCATCTTACAGATTCTTCGTGCAGACTTAATGTGTTCTTTGTCATCTTCACCCCAACTGAGGCCTTGAAGTGGCCATTCTTGATCAGTTTTGAGGCTGGTAGGAAAATGGGGGAGAAGCTGAGCAGGTCACCATAATGGGGCCTCAGGATGGAAGGGAGACAGCTTCTTGTAAGGACCCTTATTCCACATTGCTGCACTATTTCCCAAGAACATCCCCCTGTGGGTCCCTTTGGCCTCTCCATCAAACCCCACCCCTGACTCTGTCCCCCAACATCCCCCCCTACCGTGAGTACCCTTCCAATTATCTGATGCTGAACTCTAAATCTGTGGGTTGCTTGTGGTCCTAGTACTGGTCCTGCAGGCATTACTGATCTGCTGGCTAATCAGATTGACCAGCAGTTCTATAGTGGGACCAGGCAGGATTTCTATCAAAATGGGGAGTGGAAGTCTCACCTCCAACCAGTTAACATGCCTTGGAGTATTAAGTGGCTGTGAGGATGCACACCTTGCTAATCTTCGGGTAGTGGAACAGGAAGCCCCTTCAAATGGAAAATCCTATCCCAAATGTTTTAATATTTTTGGTGAAAACAAAGAAGTCACCTCAAGTTAGGGATTGACCTAAGCCTTTCTTGGTCAGTATGGGCCCAGTAACACACCACATGGTACATTTATACCACCATGTAACTTTCAGAATTGTAAGTTGGTAGCGGGAGAAATCACTCAATGCTTAGGGTTGGTCCTTGCATCAAATGGTTTAGTTTTGCCTGTGGGAAGAAGGCTTCTGTTAAAGCCAGTGCCTCTCTCCGACAAACAAAGGAAAAACATCCATTCTTATACATTTTTCAAACACCTACACAGCCCATCACGGCTCGACCTTGTCCAATAATATTGATTACAGATATATCGTCGTCACATATCCAATAAAAAAGGCATTACATAAGGTGGGCTTGTGCATGATCAGCTTGTAGTCTCATGGTCATTATTCATGGTACCTCATCAATATTATTTTTCTTTCTCCCATTTGGAGTCCTTAAGTGTACAATACTCCTTGTCTAGTGGGCCTTCGTATCATTTCCCTTGACTGTCTTCCCTAATCCTCCGTGTGTGGTTTTCATCCAAAACCTCAGACCATAGACTTGTACCAGTCACCAGTATCTGTGGTCTATTGTGCATAAGCTTGTGCTCAAGCCAGCTAGTGGTGTTCAGGAATGTGGCTAAAAGTTAGCATTCATCTTGTGTTGTTTTACTATCCTGCTAAAATTTTCATGCATGTCCTTTGTGATCATATAGGATTAAATTCATATATATTTATTATATACTATTTATCCCTACTAATATAAATTGCTATACAGGCATCTTTGAATATAAATTGTTTTGCAGGCACCTAGACCAAGGATATTGTTCCCTCTAAATCTATTCTTTAAATCTCCCTTCAACAATCCCCTTTTTCGGTAAGGGGGCTGGTCCCACCAGCCTCCAAAACCGCAGTTTTATAGAATAATTAAAAATTTGGATCACCCAATATTTCCTGTCTCATTGTGCTCACATGTTTTCACGAATAATGGTCGGTTATATCAAATTGAATTGGTCCAAATTACCCTGCCCACCATGTTGAGTCTTAGCTCTTGAGGCTTTAGCAATGGCCCTCATCCTTTTGTATTGCCAGTATATCTTGCAGGATTGTCATGTGATAATGCCCCATGCAAGGACTAGTAGTAATTGTAAGCCTACTATTATGTGTAAAATGATTCAAATCCAAGGGTGTATATTAGCATTCAGTCCCCTTTCTTCCTGCAATACTATTTTGGTGTCTTTTTCCAAAGCCTGAATTTTTGTTTGTAGCTGGTGGCATAGCTTAACTGAGTGTCTGACTAAATTTTAGCTCAGATTTTCTGCTAGATGTGGGATGGGGCCAGTTCTGATTCTTTATAGTCCTGTAAGGTATTGTGGGCGGTGTCTGTGACATTGATAGCCTCTATGGTTCAACGCCTAACTTGAATGATCCTAGCTAGGCCTATAGTGATGGGCCGAAGGGGTGAGAAACAAAAGTTGGGTTTGGGGATCACGTATAACAGGCCATCATAACGATAGGAGGTCATGGTGTTGGAGACACATATCCTGTGCGGGCAAAGTGCCCAGAGGCTGGCTCGATCTCCAGGACACATTCCTCAGTATGGTTGAAGCCACATTCGTCCATGTCTCCCTGTCCCACAGGGCAGGGGCACACGTAATGTCACCCCTCTGCTTGCACCCTGCAAGGGAGACTCCATAGAAGGAATTGTCCGTATGTATGACTGCGGTTTGGGTCAGGTGATAATAGAGGGAGGTATTTCCTCGTACTTTTCTGATGTTTTCCAGTTGGAACAAGGGAAAAGGTCCTGAGCCCCATGTAACTATAGGAATCATCAGAACCATCCCCGCCCCAGTAGCCTTGCTCATCCCACAATCAGGGACTACTGGTGAGGCCTTTAAGGGTGCATTTTTCCAACGCCCCTGTCCGTCTGGCTACCTGTGCCACCATCCATCCATAGGCTGTATGCATGACAAAGTTGCCACTGTTATAATCGTGCAGTGTCCTCCCTTTCTCCATCTACCGAGTGGTTAATCTGCAAGCATGGTCCTCCAGCACTGTTATTGCATCTAACTGGATATCCATATCTGCTTCCCCCAGAGTTGCTTGTGGCTCTTGTGTTTCCTGTGATTGTTCTAGGAGATCCCTCTTGACCAATTTAAGTTGTTCCACCTTCTCATTTAACCTCTGGATATCCAAGGAATTTACCAGGGAGTTCCTGTCTTCACCTTCGTAAGCATGTCACGAACTGTCCCTCTTTTTCTCTTCTGTTTCTGAACTCTAGATGCCCCCATGGCATTGGCAGCCTGTCTCATAACAATTTGACTTAACAAAACATTTTTCGACTGGTCTGAACAGTATTCCAGCATTTGAATTGCAGGAATATTGATCAGGACTGGTACAATCTCATGTTTCACATTATCTTGCAAAATTTCTCCTTTGTTTTCCAGTCCCTTAAAAACTGTAAGACATGGCAATATTGCTGGAGTGGGAATCAGAGTGGGTGGTGGTGTAATAGGAGGGGAGAAACAAACATATAGGGACAGTGCTGCTGCATCTGTCTCCTCATATTATCCACATACTCCGAGTCCCTTCTTGGGCAGTTGGAGTGGGCCGAGCCCAGCTGCACGTATAATTCCAAAAACACATCCATCCTTTTTTCCGCACTTCCCTGTGGTCCACACAACTGGTAGTCCCATTGGAAGTACATTTGACACATACGTGATCTTTGCCCAGCTAAACTTGTAACCAAGCATTAAAGTAAGTCCTAGGTTTAGTCCAGTCTTTTCCTGCCGGAATGCATATTCCACCGACGAAGTTGCACAATGCTCCGTAGCCCATGAGATTTTGACACCAAGGTCTGTTTCATTTGAAGAATCGGTTCAACATCATTCAAGGGGGGGTTTTCGCAGGATGATAAGTCTGCAAAGCTGAAGTACCCATTTGTATTCCATGACCTATGAGTTTAAAACACAAGGAGCCTGGGGCACCATGCATTAAAAATTGGTACTGTTAATTTAACTCCTTCCATGCAAGCTGACATCCTGGGGATAAAAGGAGAGAATTTGATTAGGTTAGGGAAGTTTTAACATTTCTATTTCCTCAGGTGGCTCCGGCAAGCAGTACCTTGGTCGAGTCCATGATATTGCCCATTTAAAAATAACATAAACCCTATATAAAAGAAAAATAAATGTGAATACCCAATGGCAATGTGTTGCAGGGCGCTAACCCACACCTGGTAACGTTCAGCCTTCCGGGTGGTTTCCCATATCGGGACCATGGTAGGTTCAGCCGTTATCCTTTGGATTATAACTCTTCAGTTTTCATATCAGTACAAGCACAAGTGTCACTAGTCATAATGATGTTGTAGGATCCAGTCCATTTGGGTGCAAACTCATTTGTTCAGGGGCCGCTCTCACTAATACTCTGTCCCACAGCAGGTACAGCTACCTGCATTCCATCATTTTTGTCACAGAAAGTGTGGAATGGTTTGGTGATGTCAGGCAATCCCAAAGCTGGTGCTGTCACAAAGCCTGCTTCAAACCTGAAAAAGCCTGTACTTCTGCATCTGCCCCCTTTATCTTCTCCTTCCCCCCTTTATCAAATCCTGTAAGGGCTTTATTACTTGGGTATAATCTTCCAAAAACTTCCTACAATAGCTAAAAAGTCTTCAATATTTGTTTTACCTTTTTTCTGGTGAAAAGCCTTTGTACATTTTTTTTCCCAAATACTATAACCTAAGAACATCTTTGAAACAGAGATAAAATCTTTCAATTTGATCCCAGGCCATAACTTCTTTTAATTGTTGGTCCTTGTCCTAAATAACATCATTTTATTAACGCAACTTGCTTACAGCACATTTTCTTATGTCAGAATCATCCCAAACTCAGAAAACAGTGTTGTGGGCTTTCAACTGCCTGTTAGTGTCTGTCTTATCTCCTCTTTCTTTTAAGGAAACTTTATTCTTTCATCTATAGCTATCACGTAAACTACATTCTACTTCCTAGAATCGCTATAAATGCCTCTTGTATCTCACTTTTGATTCTGTCCTCCTCTGTTTACTATTAGCTCCGCTATAACATATCTTTTATCACCCTGTTCATTCTCTTTTCTCATTTATTCCACTGAATTATTCCCTCATTTATAATTATATTAATTTGTCAGTTTGGTGTTATAGGTGGGCTCTCCCTTTTAGGCCATCTGGCATCTAATACAGTTTTCAACCTTCCTATATTCAAAATTTTCAACAGGGTATGCTCTGTGTTCAGAACTACTACTCCAATTTTGTGGTTGATTCACTAACTTTGTATATCCATGTAACACATTTTAATTAGAATGCATCATGGCAGTACAGTAATTCCCATCATTAAATACTCACTCCCAATCTACCTTTCGTTAAATGATCATTCCTTAAAATTAAGTGGGTAAACCCTTGAAGCGATTTATCCCAAGGATAGTAAAACATAATTTGTTTTGTTAAATAAATTCCTGTTGATTTGTGTCACCGCCTCTTGATTTATGTAAGCCTCTACCTTATGTAACTCCCTTTTCAGTTAGATTTTTGATTTTATGTCTTAAAATTACTGCAAGTCTTATAACACAAAGATCCATCGTCTCTGCTTGTTTCAGCAGGGGTGGAATAAATTCACTCAGATTGGCACCATCACTTCAAACATTCTGGAATAATTCTTTCCATTTGTCTTTTCATTGTTAGTTCTATCAAGAATAAATTTTCAAATTTAACAAAAAGCCTGATCCAGATTAATCCAAAATTAAATTTATTTTTATCACTTTTAAATATTCCTACTAAATTAAGACTTTTACACTTTCTTACAATCTCTCTAGTTTAATCTCAAAAGTTGCATGATTAATTATTTCTACAGCTCTGCCTTTGTAACCAACACAGGCAAATACAAAATCAAATCTACTGTTTGCTGAAATGGTTAACATTCCTTACAACTTTTTGGATGTAATATAATGCCCCCTTTCCCACATGGCAGAGCTCAAATCTCTGTCCGATTCCTATTCTTTGGAAATGACTATGGCCATCAAGACTAAGGAACCCTGACCCTACCTCAATTGTACGATTGTAAAATTTCAACTGGGCGAAAGTAATTTATTAAACTTGCACACAGAGAAACAATTCACTTTGATCTGCTATACCATATTCCACCGCATGAGGCTCTAGATTGCACAATTACATTCTCTCTCTCTCTTTGCCGTACACAGAGCGCCCAATTTTACCATTTTCATTCTAAGTTCCAAGTTTCATTCTGGGTGTAATACAGATCTGAGTCAGAAATCCACTTTCAGATGCTCCCATATGCTCTCAGCCACCTTCAGTCCAATTTGCACTGTGGGCAGGGCTTAGCGCTGCCGGAACGATCAGAGCTCTGAACTGCGCATGTGCAGTTAGAAAAAAATTTGAAAAAGTGCGCCCATGTCAGATCGCTCCCGAGCCGCAGAAAGTGGCCTGGGAGCAAAAAGCGGGAGGAAGTGTCTATCTTGGAGGGTGGGTGGGGGGGGGGGGGGGGTGGGGGGGAGGGGGGGAGGTGAGTAAAATGTATTTCGGTTGGGGGAGAGATGGATCTAAGTTGGGGGAGGCAGATGGATCTCTGGTGGGGGGGTAGATCGGTCTGGGTAGTGGGGGGTGGATAAGGGGGGCAGTGATGTGTGTTGGTAGTGGGGGGAGGATAAAGGGGACACACACACATCACTGCTCCCCCTTATCCACTCCCCCACTACCCAGACAGATTGCCACCCCAACCCCCAACCGATCGCCCGCAGAGTGGCAGCGGACCCCCCGCCTCCCCCCACCAGAGATCCATCTGCCCCCACCCCCCATCAGAGATCCATCTAACCCGCCTCCCTCCTCCCCCGCCCCCCGCCCCCCCCCCCACCCCCCACCCCCCACCAGAGATCCATCTGACCTCACTCTCCTCCTCCCCCACCAACCAGAGAATGCTCTGACCAACCTCCACCCTCACCCCCACCACTGATCTGAGTCAGAGAACAGTTGGAAACAATGAAGGCCCTCTTCAGAGGCAGGAACACCCAAATCAGACTTTTATTTAGCATGTCCATAACAATGCAGTCCCAGATGGGCGAACACAGCGGTAAAGGGGGAAGTGCTGATAGAGTAGGGTGGGTGTTTCATTAATTCAGTTTAAATGCATTTAAATTGTCATTGTGCCCGATTTGGGTGTGAAATGGATCCATGCCATTCGTGGGTCTCAGTAAAGTTGCAATCTGCTCGGATTCGGGTGCAGATTGTGATAAAGGCCTCACACCCAATTTTACCACGATTTCACACCCAAAAACGGGCACAAATTATTGGTAAAATCGGGCCCAGAGAGTCAGTGCCTGCTTGTTTCTTTTAACCCTTTACTCCTTTCTTTGGTTGGTCTGATGCGTCATAGACCAATTTAACCTGATTTGAGTCCCTTCTGTCTTTGCAGCGGCAATGGCTCTGATAAATGTTATAATCATTGGTGCAACGACAGCTACCTTAGATTTCTGGTGGTTATCTACAGCCATTGCTCAACTTTCCAAATCATCATGATTGTTAAAAGGTCTTTAGTATTGCCTGGTGCGCAGGACTCAGTACATCATGATATAATTGGAGGAAGACTAGCGTCTGCTGATTGGCATTAGAACATAGAACATAGAAAGACTACAGCACAAACAGGCCCTTCGGCCCACAAGTTGTGCCGATCGTATCCCTACCTACTAGGCTTACCTATAGCCCTCAATCCGATTAAGTCCCATGTACTCATCCAGAGGTCTCTTAAAAGACCCTATCGAATTTGCCTCCACCACCACCGACGGCAGCCGATTCCACTCACCCACCACCCTCTGGGTGAAAAACTTATCCCTGACATCTCCTCTATACCTACTCCCCAGCAGCTTAAACCTGGGTCTTCCTGTGGCAGCCTTTTCAGCCCTGAGGAAAAGCCTCTGAGAGTCCACCTGAACAATACCCCTCATCATCTAATACACCTCTATCAGGTCCCCTCTCACCCTTTGTCTTTCCAGGGAGAAAAGACCGAGCTCCCTCAACCTATCTTCATAAGGCATGCCACCCAATCCAGGCAACATTCTTGTAAATCTTCTCTGCACCCTTTCAAAAGCTTCCACATCCCTCCTGTAATGAGACGACCAGAACTGAGCACAGTACTCCAAGTGGGGTCTGACTAGGGTCTTATAAAGCTGCAGCATTATCTCGTGACTCCTAAACTCAGTTCCCCGATTGATGAAGGCATGCCACTATGTGCAAGGAAATCTTTAATCTTCCTGTTCACATATTCTTGTACTTCTTCTCCTTTGTTTTGGGTGGCCCCTACGATAGCATTCCAATTTACAGCAACCTGACCTAGGGTATCAGTTACGTTGGCCTTAAAAACCAGGAAGTCTTGCGCCTTTTGTTGGGTGTTTGCGGTCAGATCCGCACACCAAGTTCCATCCTGGTGGGCAGCCTGCAATTGCAGCCAGTAGTTTTCAGGCATTTTTGTTCTAACTACTTCCACAATCGGGATGTTGCGGGGCTAATGGGAGACCTGCATTTCTTTAAACTTCTACCAGAAAACTGCGAGGCTTTAGTACGGGCAATTTATCTAGCAATGCCATAGTCTCCCCAGGGGATAGGGAGACGTATGTCATCCGCGACTCTGGTGGCCATGCGGTAGCCCCCAGGGTATTCCCCGTATTCCCTGTTGAGTGGGAATCGCTGGGATATATTCAATCTTTACAGGGGCTGCTGTAATCTGAGTCTCTGGGGCACAAGGTAGCAGGGCATCCCCTTCTCTCCCTAAGCCTTTATTGAGCACCCTTACCTCCTTGTTGTAGGACGGAGCACTCTGGATTTGTTCTGTGAGAGCTGACAACACTGTCTGTCCTGTCATAACTGACAACTGCTGTTTTTTACTGTTAACATATGCATTTACTTATTCTGTCAGAATTACATGGGCACAGAGTATTAAAACTAATGCCTTTTAATCCATTTCTGCCTACCACCACTCCCTCTGGTTTTCTGGGGGGTCATGGGGCTTCCAACCTGATTTGATCATTTTGTCAATAACTTATTTTTCTCCGTGAGTCACAGAGCCTTCTGGCCCTCATTTGAGCTTGCTTTCGTTACTTGTCATGATTGGGTGGGAATAGAACCATTAGAAAACTTCTCTCAGAGATCCACACTTCCGTCCATGCTACTTTTAGTATACACATCTCTTGGCTAATTGTCTGTCACAAGTCAGTTACTTATTCCAATACAATAAACAATATCCGACAATGCCTATGTCTCTTAACGACCTACCCACCACTGTTTTCTCTGCTAGCCACACCCTGTTCCCAAGTTCGTAAACTCGTCAGTCGCCAAACACCACACGTGTTCTGGAATAAGTCTGTGCTTATAATGAGTAAATATACTCACCCGATTCTCTGACGGTATCAGTCGACTGAGGAATCTGAGTCACGGCACCAAACTGTTAGTGGGAGAGAATAGCAAAGAAATCAATCAACGTTCAGGGTTGGTCCTCGCATCAAACGGTTTATTTTCGCTGGCTGGGAGATGGCTTCTGTTAAAGCCAGTGCCTCTCTCCAACGAACAAAGGAAAAACGTCCATTCTTATACATTTTTCAAACATCTACACAGCCCATCACTGTTTGACCTTGTCCAATAATATTGATTACAGATATAGTAGTCACATATCCAATAAAAAGGCATTACATAAGTTGGGCTTGTGCATGATCACCTCTCATGGTCACGACACATGGTACCTTGTCAATATTATTTTTTGTTCTCCCATCTGGAATTCTTAAGTGTACAATACTCCTTGTCCAGTGGGCCTCCTTATCAGCTCCCTTGACTGTCCTCTCTAATCCTCCGTGTCTGGTCTGGTTTTCATCCGAGACCTCAGATAATAGACGTGTACCAGTCACCAGTATATGTGGTCTATTGTGCATAAGCTTGTGCTCAAGCCAGCTAGTGGTGTTCAGGAATGTGGCTAAAAGCTAGCATCCATCTTGCGTCGTTTTACTATCCTGAGCTCCTGTTAACATGGTGGAGTTTTCATGAATGCCCTTTGTGATCGTATGACAGTAAATTCATATATATTTATTATATACTATTTATCCCCACTAATATAAATTGCTATACAGGCACCTTTTGAATATAAATTCCCTCTTACCTATTCTTTAAATCTCCCTTCAACAGTTGTATATCAACAGTAAATCTCCCTTCAACAGTTGTATATGAGGAAGGTATTTACTCGTATTGATAATGTACCTTAGTCCTGGATTTAGTGTTTGAGTGACTGTATTAATCGTTTTGTCAATGTATTTGTAGATGGATGGTACAGAGCCAACTTGAAGTATTGAATACCATTTCCTTTCAAGTAGTCTCCTTGGAAGTGAATCATGTTCCATTGTCACTTACGATTTGCTCTGGTCTACCAAATCTAGCAAAAAATTCATCAAGCTTCTCAGTTTGTTTGGCTGTCATGAATTTTATGATCATTACTTCTGGCTGACTCTTGGGGTACCATAACCTAAAAAAAAGCCAAAGAAAGCCAAAGCTTCCATCACTGTATCTAACAGCACACATTATGCTTCCAATTTGAGGGTCAACCTTTAAATGTCAAAATATGAATATTTATATTTGTATAAGGCTGTTAAATTGTTCAAGTCAAGTGTGTTCAAGCACACTTTTTAAACAAAATGCATCCAGTGACAGCTTCCTTCTTCCTGAAATCCAGAATATATTGTATTCGTGCCCAGTCACTTGCTGCCCATTCTTTCATTGAATTGTGTACAACAAGACGTTAGTACAATCATAGGAAGGGCTAAACAATACAGAAAATGTGGTTAGAATTAGGCTGATTTCCCAGAACTTCTGTGATTTTTCTGCCATAAGTACAGTGAATAATCGAGAAATCTTGTGTAGTATTTCACTTGTTTGCCCTTCAGAGAAATTAATTAGATGATATGCTGTTGCGTGAAACTGAGTAGGCACTTGATTTTCTTTCCTGGTTAATGATAATTATGCAAATTTGGAGTTCCAGAAATTCTAAAACATTTCCTTAGTACATAAGAACATAAGAAATAGGAGCAGGAGTAGGCCATCTAGCCCTTCGAGCCTGCCCCACCATTCAATAAGATCATGGCTGATCTGTCGTGTCTCAGTTCCACTTTCCCGCCCTCTCCCCATAACCCTTAATCCCCTCGCTTATCAAAAACCCATCAACCCGCGTCTTAAAAATATTTAGCGAGGCAGCCTCCACCACTTCAACGGGCAGAGAATTCCAGAGATTCACCACCCTTTGAGTGAAGAAGTTCCTCCTCAACTCCATTCTAAACCGCCCCCCCTTTATCTTGAGGCTGTGCCCCCCTAGTCCTACTGTCCTTTCTGAGCGGGAAGAGTCTCTCCACCTCTATCCTATCCATCCCATTCATCATCTCATATGTCTCAATGAGATCTCCCCTCATTCTTCTAAACTTTAACGAGTACAAGCCTAGTTTATTCAGCCTCTCCTCATAGCTCAACCCCCTCAACTCCGGTATCAGCCTAGTAAACCTCCTCTGCACTCCCTCCAAGGCCAAAATATCCTTGCGTAAGTGCAGCGACCAAAACTGCACACAGTACTCCAGCTGCGGCCTCACCAGTGCCCTATACAGCTGCAGCAAGACCTCCCTACTTTTATATTCAATCCCCCTCGCTATGAAGGCCAGCATCCCATTAGCCTTCCTGACCACCTGCTGCACCTGCAGGCTGGGTTTTTGCGACTCATGCACAAGGACCCCCAGGTCCCTCTGCACCGTCGCCTGCTGCAGTTTTTCGTCATGTAAGTAATAGTCCTTCCTACCATTATTCCTACCAAAGTGGACCACCTCGCACTTGCCAATCATTAGAGTAATATGCCATATATTGTCATACTGTCTGACTGGGTACATTGGCAGCTCATCTGTAATTTTTAGTTTCAATATAGTGAAAAGCAGTTCAAACCAGCTGACTGAGGATTGTCTACTTACTTCGTCTTAACATGTGTGGATAGAGGGGCACTACTGTAGCACTGTGGGGTGGCACGATGGTTAGCACTGCTGCCTTACAGCGCCAGGTACTCAGGTTCAATTCTGGGCTTGAGTCACTGTGTGGAGTTTGCGCCTTCTCCCCATGTTTGCGTGAATTTCTTCCGGGTGCTCCAGTTTCGTCTGCAGTCCAAAAATGCGCAGGTTAAGCCGATTATATATGCTCAATTGATCCTAGTGTCAGGGGATTAACAGGGTAAATATGTGAGGATACGGGAATAGGGCTTGGGAGGGATTGTGATTGGTGCAGACTCAAAGGGCTGAATGGCCTTGTTCTACACTGTAGGGATTCTATGATTCAATGATTCTAGAATGTCTTCCCACTTAAATCAAGGTCTGACCCAACTCTAAGAAATGGTAAGAAGTTGGATTAACTGAACCTTCAATTCCTCTTCAAAAATGATGAAATCATCAATTTGCAGTCTATTTAACATACTAGCAGTAATAATTCGTGAACCGCACTTTCTGCCTATGAAACTCAGAGGATTGTCTTGAATTCCTAACCTCGTATGAAGAATTATATGAAATTAATTACCATTTGGACACTGTATGGTGCTTAAATGAATAAATCATCTTGTTGTTTAATGGTAAAAGTGTTGAGGTGTAGACTTCCTAACGTTTGTCTTTAATATCATTGAAAAACAGGTGGTTGGATAAAAGTGAGAAAGGAGTATTATTTGTCTCCAATTAGAGTGAGATTCAGTGCCGCAGCCTCATGAATAGTGCAATCGATTTGCCGCCATCTAGGACAAAACATGTCCTTTCTGGTCAATTCACATTGTAAGTAATAAATGCAATTATGATAAATGATGTTGAGAAAATTAGTGTGAATACTGATAACAAGAAAGAGAAATATCCTTGAGCAGACCACTTCACCAATTTTTTACTTCTGTTGAAGAATCGTTTAAATCCAAAGGATTAGCTCTGTTTCCCCCTCCACAGAAGCTGCCAGACCTGCTGAGTTTATCCAGTATTTCCTATTTTTATCACTAATTTATATGGTTTGCCGAAGAAAAATTAGGACATGGAGGCATTTACTTCTGCAATGAGCTAAACACTGGAGCATTGAGGAAAGTTCTAAATGTCACACACCATTTGCAGTTTTACTGTGGTTAGTATTAAATAGAAGCAGTCCCAATTGACTTTGAGGTGGTCTTGCATCGCTTATTTAAATTTGCTCTGGGGGACTTCAGGCTCAGACTACACCAGAGATTCTGTCTTAAAGCTAATGAATCAATGTGTGCTTTCTGGTATCGTTTGGTATTAAGAGTTAAAGGGCACAAATTTAGTTTGTGTAGTCCCTGTTTGGAGGTCTTCCACTGCTTTTTATATGAGCCCCATTCTGCAGTCCATTTTCTGTATGGCATTCTTTGAGGATGAGAATGCAGGCAGGTGTATCCCCTTCATGTGCCGAAAGACATTGATTTGGGACTACATTAATGTCGCATAGGCCAACCAGGATTCCAAATTTGACCAATCCATGTGCATGCAGCTTGTAAGAAAATTGAGCTGCTACTAAAATGGTGATGTAAAAATAACATTGAAAGTGACCATTTCATCAGAGATATCAGTGTAGGAACTCCTGACTTCAGGGAATTCAGAATCCTCCTTTAATTCCATGCACAAAACGCAAAGTACTTGCTCTGTTCTCAAAGGACCCTATTTTCACAGAGATCTGGTTCCCCTCCTCCCCCCACCACCACAATTTGCATTACAGGTGAGGAAGGAGCAGCCAGGGAGGAGAGGGAAAGTGTAGGTATGGGAGTGCTTTGGCTGTGGGTTTCACTGGTGAATTTTGTATCATTCTTTGCTGCCCACTTGCATCATTTTAAACAGACTTCAGACTCAATGCAGCGACAGCTCAATATTGAATTTCATCAATTCATCCTTCTGGTTTTAATCTACCATTTCCCCCATTTGCTAGTAATTGAGCTAATTATGCATTTTGATGCCTGGCTTGAACATTAGGCAATACTGCATAAAGTTGGATTAATGTTAACTGAAAATATAATTTAGATTGTGCAATCTTCCTGTAGCCAGAATCCCTGGAATATGGCAATGATGACAAAGGCAATAAAAGATGCAAAAACTGCCAGGATGGAAGAATCCAAATTCCTAAATGAGATAGCATTTTTTAATACTTGCATACTCAAACATGTGGAAATTGTGGAAAAGGTTGGCATTCCTTTAGAAGGTACGTCATGCAATTTTTTTTGAATAACTCCTGATCTTTATTAATAGCATATAATAACTTTTAATGTGAATTCAATTTTCAAGAGTTCACAAACAGATAGATATTTTGTGATGTTATTGTTCATTTTGATTGCATGGTAAGTCTGCGTTGATCTGCTTTCTTTTTACTCTGAGAATGAAAGGTATTTGAAGATTGTGACAATGGGACAATCATCTGATTTTGTCCTTTTGATGGACAGTCTCAGTCATTGCGGTTACATAGCAGAAATTCAGACACGTGCTCTGACTAATTTTGCAACTCCTCTCTCTCTGATGGTGCACAGATCAGACTTTTGTCTGTTTCTAATTATTCCTCGAACAGATCACTAGTTTGTTGCCAGGAATGCACAAACTACACACAAACTGAACCCAGCTTTCTTGAAAGTCAACCCACAGAAAACAGTTGGCCCAGATGAGGTATCCAGATGTGCACTCAGATCAGCTGGCGGAGTATTACAGACATCTTCAACCTCTCTTTACTACAATCTGAGGTCCCTATCTGCTTCAAGAAGACAACAATCATCCTGTACCTAAGAAAAACCAAGCAACGTGCCTTAATGACTATTGGCCAGTGGCTCTGACATCCATCATTATGACGTGCTTCGAAAAGTCAGTCATGGCACGAATCAATTCCAGCCTTCCGGACAACCTGGATCCACTGCAGTTTGCCTACCGCTGCAACAGGTCCACTGTGGATACCACTTCTCTGGCTCTGCACTCAACCCTGGAACACCTAGATAACAAGGACACCTATGTCAGATTCCTATTTATTGACTATAGCTCAGTCTTCAACACCATTATTCCCAGGAAACTGATCTCCAAACCCCATGGCCTGGGCCTTAGCACCTCCCTCTGTGACTGGAACCTGAACTTCCTAACTCACAGACCACAATCAGTAAGGATAGGCAACATCACCTCCTCCATGATCATCCTCTAAACTGGTGCCCCTCAAGGCTGTGTTCTCAGCCCCCTACTATACTCCTTATACACCTATGACTGTGGCCAAATTCCCCTTCAGTTTGATTTTCAGGTTTGCTGACAACACCACCGTTGTGGGTCGGATCCCAAACAATGACGAGACACAGTACAGGAATGAAATAGAGAATCTGGTGTGGCAACAATAATCTCTCCCTCAATGTCAACTAAATGAAGGAGATTGTCATCAATTTCAGGAATCATAAAAGAGAACATGCCCCTGTCTACATCAATGGGGGCGAAGTAAAAAGGATCGAGATCTTCAAGCTTTTAGGTGTCCAAAACACCAACAACCTGTTCTAGTCCCCCCATGCCAACATTATAATTAAGAAAGGCCCACCAACACCTCTACTTTTTCAGAAGACCGAGGAAATTTGGCATGTCAGCTATGACTCTCACCAACATTGTACCATAGAAAGCATTTCTGGTTGCATCACAGCTTGGTATGGCTCCTGCTCTGCCCAAGACCACAAGGAACTACAAAAGGTCATGAATGTAGCCCAATCCATCGCGCTAACCAGCCTCCCATCCATTGACTCTGTCTACACTTCCTGCTGCCTCAGCAAAGTAGCCAGCATAATTAAGGACTCCATGCACTCCGGACATTCTCTCTTCCACCTTCTTCCATCTGGAGAAAGATACTAAAGTCTGAGGTCATGTACCAATCAACTCCAGAACAACTTCTTCCCTGCGGATCCATAGAAAGCATTCTTTCTGGTTGTATCACAGCTTGGTATGGCTCCTGCTCTGCCCAAGACTGCAAGGAACTATAAAAGGTCGTGAATGTAGCCCAATCCATCACACGAACTAGCCTCCCATCCATTGACTCTGTCTACACTTCCCACTACCTCGGCAAATCAGCCAGCATAATTAAGGGCCCCACGCAACCCGGACATTCTTCTATCTTCTTCCTTCGGGAAAAAGATATAAAAGTCCGAGGTCATGTACCAACCATCTGAAGAGCAGTTTCTTCTCTGCTGCTGTCAGACTTTTGAATGGACTTACCTTGCATTAAGTTGGTCTTTCTCTACAGCCTAACTATAACTGTAACATTACATTCTGCACTCTCTTGTTTCCTTCTCTATGAACAGCATATTTTGTCTGTATAGCATGCAGGAAACAATACTTTCCACTTTATGTTAATACATGTGACAATAATAAATCAAATCAAATCACTACTTACAATTTATTAGAATGGATCTGGTGATGAAGGATTATAGTTACTTGGATCATCTAGGGAAACTGGAATTGATCTCCTTATAGTAGAGAAGACCATGAGGAGATTTACTAGAGGTGTTTGAAAACACGACGGATTTAGGTAGGGGCAATAAAGAGAAATGGTTAGCAATGGGTGAGGGGTTCAGACCCTTTGTCATTTTGGCTCTGATGAAGGGTCATCAAGACTTGAAACATTGGCTCTATTCTCTCTCCACAGATGCTGTCAGACCTGCTGAGATTTTGCAGCGTTTTCTGTTTTTGTTTCCGATTTCAGCATCTGCAGTATTTTAGTTTTACCTGTTCCTCAGTTCAACCCCCTTCCTTCTGAGTCCATCACCTGTGAGGCTCCTAGGCTCCACTTGGATCTCGCCTCTGGAGACTTCATTCATCCACTTCCAGTAAATGGTGTGGATCCCTTTGATTGATCAGTCAATCCTTTTGACCCCCTTATTTGTGAGTTTCTCATGCAGCAGTGTCAGGGTCCAGCTTCCCTCTGCCTTCCAATTGCTCACCTTCTTTATCCATCTTATTTCCCTCTGATTGACATCATGAGCCCTCACCCTTTCTCCCCCCATTCCTTGCAGAACTCTCTTTCCACATTTCCTCTCCCTGCACCCCACCTCCCCACTCTTCAACTTGCACTCTATCCCCAGTCAAACTTTGGACTTATGTTGTGGTACAGAATAGAGTCAGTGACACAGGAGGGTCCATGGGTCTAGTAGCATAGTGCTGTCAATGAAGACCAGATGGAGGGCTGGAACTGGTCTGCCCCAGAAGAGTGATGTATAGTCCATCAGGAATGCTGCAGTTCTAAGGCAGAAAACTTGTACTCACCTCGATGTCTCTTGCTAACTGAGGACCATCTTGTGCGCAGCACTTTTTACTAATGGGTTTGACACCAACATGATTGCTTACTGGTGCCACACAAGATTGGAAAGCCTGGCGGGATGCTGACAGGCAGCTGTTTTAATGAGCAAACGAATACAAATTGCATTCATACCACTAGAGGGAAGACCTTAACCCGCCATTAACTCTCCATTGGGAAAATTGCAACATAATTTTACACTGGCTGGTTTCCAACTTGTGGCTCTCACCAGATTCCTGCTCCTGCCCACACTACCAAACCCACTGCAGGCAGGTTGGGAGAATTCTGCCCACAAAGTGTTCAGAAAAGACAGGGAACTGAAAAAAGCCGGTGGGGTTGCAGTTGTGAATCGGAAAAGCATTGAAGTGTTGGAAACAGGATTTTGTTGAGGGAGGTTGAGACAAAATTCATGAGGGTTGAGCAGTAAGATAGGTATGACAGCATTATCGATGGCATTTTATAGGCCTTCCAATAAGAAAGAGTTAGAGAAGCAAGTTGACTGGAAAATCACAGCAATGCCTAATAACTGTTGAGTGATGTTGGCAGATTTTATTCACCACAGTATTGATTGGGATAATGTTAAAGTAATGGGAAAGGCAGAGGTGTAATTTCTGAAATGTATTCTGGTGAACTTCCTTGAGCACCAGTATGTTGCTGGTCCAACTAGAATGGAAATGTTGCTGGACATGGTGCTGAGAAATGGACAAAGTGTCTATAGGGGAACACGTGGATAGGGATGATCATATCACAAACTTTAGATTAATAATGGAAAAGGACAAGGAACAATCTGAAGTGGAACTTATAAATTGGAGGAAGACTAACACCAATGGGATGGAAATTGATGTAGCCTGTGTGAAATGACTGAGTGTGAAAACTGAATGAATGATGAGTGATATTTCTGGTAGAGATGCTTCAGTACCAGGCTAGGTCCATTCCAACACAGGAGAATATTAGGGGAGGCATAGCCAGAGCTCAGTTGGATAATGAGGGAGATGGAGATTGAGATGAAACAAGAATGTGTTTAATGCGTGTCAGGTGAAATCTTCAAACAAGAACTAGGCTAGAAATAATGGGAAAGTGAAAAGGAAAATAAGACTGACAAAGAGAATTTGAGAGTAAAATTGAAGTTAATATAAAATGGAACTCAAAGATTTTCTGTCAATATATATGTAAATAGTAAATGGGTAATAATAGGGAGGGTATAGCCTATTAGGGACAAAGTGAGTGTTAGATGCTTTGGCAGCATAATTCAAAGCTAAAATGTCTAATCAATACACTGTATTGGTCTTTACCAAGCAAGAAGATTCTGACAAAATATCAACAGAAATGGAACTGGTAGAGGGAATGAATGGGGCAAAAACTGATGGGCTGCATTGAAAGGCTGGTCATGTTCACAGTGGATAAGTTTGGTTGCTGAAAGTGGGGTGGATATAGTAGGAGGGCTTGCCATAATCTTCAAAATCTTCCTGGTTACAGGGGAAGAAAATTTGAGAATAGTCTTACACGAGGAACGATGCAAGAATGGTCCTAGTCACTATGGCCTATCGCTCCAACTTAAATAGTGGGTAAGGTTTTAGAAACAGTAATCAGGAGGAAAAAAATCAGCAGACACTTGGAGAGGTTTGAGCTAATTAAAGGGGGCAGGCATGGAATTATAAAAGGCAGATCATGTTTGACTAGTTAAACTGAAGTTTTTGTTGAAGTAGCAGAAAAGGTTGACAAGGGGAATGCAGTTTTATGTTGTCTAAATGGATGTTCAGAAAGTAGCTGGTTTGTTTTTTAGATGGAGGATGGTAGACAGCGATGTTCCTACAAGTTCAATACATGGACCACTGCTTTTACTGATATATGAATGACTTGGATGTTGGAATATAGATTAAAATTTCAAAATTTGCTGCTGGCTCCAAACTTGCAGGTGTGGCAAACAGTGAGGTTAATAACATTTGACTGTAACAGGACAAGTGCTAGCAGAATTGGCAGACATATGGCAGATGGCATTTAATACATGGAGGTGTGAGGTGCTACATTTTGGCAGAGGAGGAGGCAATATAAACTTAATTGCACAGTTTTAAAGAGAGGACAAGGATAGAGGGTGACCTGGGGTTCATGTGCATAGATCATTGAAGGCAACAGGATTATTGAGAGAATAATTAGCAAAGCACATGGAATCTTGGGCTTCATAAATAAAGTTATTGAGTACAAAATCAGGGAAGTTATGCTGAGCCTTTATAAGGCTCTGGTTAGGCCACAACTAGTGTCTAGTTGCGGCCACCACACTTTGAAAAGGACGTGAGGGCTTTTGAAAGAGTGCTGAAGAGGTTTACCAGAATGGTTCCAGGAATGAGGAATTTAACTACAAGGTTAGGTTAGAAAAACTGAGGATGTTCTTACTGGAGCAAAGGAAATTGAAGGAAGATTTGCTAGAGGCGGGCAAGATTAAGAACGGTTTAGAAAGTTTGACAAAAGAAAAACTGTTCCCATTAGCTGATGGTACAAAACTAGAGATACAAATATAAATTTTTGTCTAACAGATGCAGGGATGATATGGGGTAGAACTTGCCTTATGCAGCACGTAATAATGATCTGGGATTCATTGCCTTTGAGATTATGGTACATAAGAACATAAGAAATAGGAGCAGGAGTAGGCCATCTAGCCCTTCGAGCCTGCCCCGCCATTCAATAAGATCATGGCTGATCTGTTGTGGCTCAGTTCCACTTTCCCGCCCTCTCCCCATAACCCTTAATCCCCTCTCTTATCAAGAACCCATCAACCCGCTTCTTAAAAATATTTAGCGAGGCAGCCTCCACCACTTCAACGGGCAGAGAATTCCAGAGATTCACCACCCTTTGAGTGAAGAAGTTCCTCCTCAACTCCGTTCTAAACCGCCTCCCCTTTATCTTGAGGCTGTGCCCCCTAGTCCTACTGTCTTTTTTGAGCGGCAAGAGTCTCTCCACCTCTATCCTATCCATCCCATTCATCATCTTATACGTCTCAATGAGATCTCCCCTCATTCTTCTAAACTCTAACGAGTACAAGCCTAGTTTATTCAGCCTCTCCTCATAGCTCAATCCCCTCAACTCCGGTATCAGCCTAGTAAACCTCCTCTGCACTCCCTCCAGGGCCAAAATATCCTTGCGCAGGTGCGGCGCCCAAAACTGCACACAGTACTCCAGCTGCGGCCTCACCAATGCCCTATACAGCTGCAGCAAGACCTCCCTACTTCTATATTCAATCCCCCTCGCTATGAAGGCCAGCATCCCATTTGCCTTCCTGCCTTGCTGCACCTGCAAGCTGGGTTTTTGCGACTCATGCACAAGGACCCCGAGGTCCATTCAGAAGGTAACTAGATGGCAAATAAACTTGCAGGAGCAACTGGTATAGAGCTAAGGAAAGGGACTTACTGGATTGCTCAACAGGCACTGGCAAGGGCTCAGTGGGCCAAATGGTCTCTTTCTGTACCTCAATGATTCTCTGACTCTATGGCATTGTGTCAAATGCATTTTCTATGCAACAATATCATCCAGCTGGAATTTGACTAGCTACCTTTTTCACTGTTTACTGAACATCTGTACCTACTACAAAAGCTGACAATTGTTCCATAGTCAGTGACTCTCTGACATCTGAGCAAGAGTGATCTTTTCATAAGAATGAAGTATGCCCCCTCTGGAATAACCTGCTCATTGTATTTCTTTCATTTTAAATACTCGAATCAAGTCTCTGCTTTTAGTGCTGTTAGCGCGAGTGGGCGAACATGACCACTAAGAACTCAGTTTCAGGTTCAACAGTGGTACAGTTTTATTTTTACGTCAATGGAGGTGCAGTCGGGACATACAAACCGAACTGTCCCGAAAGCACACTAAAGACCCACCGCAATGGGCTAGTTATACCTGAACTTGATACATTGTACAATTCAAACGCTAATGTTTTGTTTACAGTATTCGACTCTGACCATCCTGTTTTGATGTCTTCAAGTATTGTAACGATGTTTTTAAGTGTGTGTTAATCGTTTCTGTCTGATGGGTTTATAAATGGTCTAGAATCTCCGGGGTTTGAACAATGGGTGTTTGACTATTCTCAGGAAGTTTGTGGGGCCAGGGATGCTTCCTTAGTTATGCTAATCCTTAGGCATCTCCATAGAGGGTTGCTTGATTAGATCAGAGGTGCTGATTTGGTTGGATGGGGGTGTACTTTTTAATTTAGTTCCTGTAGTTGCCACCCTATCCGGTTCCCTTTGTGTGCTAGCCCTCGTTTGCATTCTAAAAGCATGTCCTTGCCTGCTGGTCTGTGTCTGTTCCCTTGTAACCTTTAGTGGGGAGGCTCTGAGTGCAACTTGAGTCTGCTTCCATATTGTGTACCCAATTTCATAAAATTTGTTGTCTGATAACAGTGCTATTAGCCAGGAGAAGAATGTTGTTCAGGACTCTGGGAAGATTGCCTCTTCCTTTCAAGTAGTATAGCACCAAAGCAATATAACCATGCACTTAATTGGGTAAGAAGGACCCTGAGTTCATATTCCGTGCAAAGTTGAAACATTGCACAACTAAGCACTCCTTTATTTAGAAGCATAGGGTGCGATTCTCCCATCGTGATCTGCAACTTTTCTGGTGGGTCAGGCTGGGAGATGCGCATTGTCGACCTTTTTCCTAAGGATTTGTGTGTGCGCCAGGAACGCACGCGCATCTCCCAGAGTCGGAGAACAGTCGGATTCCAGACCATGCTGAAAACCAGCGGGAACACAGGTATGTCATTTGAATCTTTTTTTAATGTATTTTAAATATGTTTTCAATGTCATTATCGGGAACTTGCTGGTCCTGATTGAATCTCCCACCCTGCCAGAAATATTTCATTCCAGCGGGGTTTAGAGTCACTCCCCACGTTCAGGGAACGAGCAGGAGACTCCACCAGAATGAAGAGAGGAGCAATTGGGGCCCCCCCAAGGGGGATTGGATGGTGGGAGGTGGTGCCCCCTGGGCATGGGCACCTGGCAGTGCCAGCATGTGACCTCTGGCACTGCCCAAGGGGCAAAGTGCCCATACCTGGGGGCACCTTGCCACTGCCCACCGGGCATTGGGCAGTGCCAAGGGGGTGGGGTCTATTGTGAGTGGCGATTGAGGGAGGGGTCCCGCTGCCACTCTGCATGGCAATCAGTCTAGGATGGAGGGAGAGCAGCGATTGGCCCGGGCTGGGGGAGTGATCTGCTGGGGATGGGGAGGGCCTTGCCTCCCCGGGGAGTCAGCGGGGAAGGCGGGGTTGGGGGAGGTGGGGGCGGTGGTCTGCCAGGATGAGGAGGGTGAGGGATCGCCATTGCTGAGGGAGGGTGGACATCAGAGCTCTCCAGGGCTGAGGGCGGAGGGCTGGCCTTGGAATTGTTGTGGGGGCCACGATAGGGCCGTGGGGGTTGGGGGGGGGTGTTGGAGATGCAGCACTGTAGGGGTCCCGGGCTGGCCAACGATTGGTCAGCAAACGGGGAGACTGACAGATTGGGACCACTGCGCGTGCGCAGAGTTCTGGAGCTGTCAGACTCTGCGTGAATAGGCCCTGCCTCTGGGTTTTTAATGATATTCACGATTGTGACCTCTGTAGTGTACAGAGTGCGAAGATTCGAGTGTGAAGTTGAACTGAGAAAGCAGTCGTGATCTAGAACACTTTTCCCACCAATTCAGCGCTTTTGAGAACATCGCCCCCGTAGAAAACACCCAGTACAGAAGAAAGCCATGTGGCTCCGCTTTTCAGCTTAAATTCCACTCTTCAGTTCTTGGTCCATAGCCCTGTGGCTAACAGAATTCCAAGTACTTTCTAAATACACTAAGGACTTCTGCCTTCACCATCCTTTCAGCTGCAAGCTCCAGACCCTCACCACCCTCTCAACTCTTCTACAAATTACTTTAAATCAGTAATCCCTGGTTATCGACCTCTTTGCTTAAGGGAATAAGTGATATATATATCCCCTCTCTGGACACTTCATAAATATATGCACCACAATTAAATTCATAATTATGACTGTGAACTTGATACAAGTCCAAGCAATTATTGTTGTATGTAAAGATGAGTAACTGGGTTTTTGAGATCCATGTTTAGCTCTCTGTGACACCTCGTGAGTAGTCTCAAGAAAGCTCTCCAGCAGCACCAACTCACTCTTTCAGAGTTTCCTGGTCTGCTGTTTCATTATATCCTTCACCTCATCTAATATATTAAGAAAAAATGTTCTTTAGATATCAAGGGGCACAAGCTTCAACAAATCTTACATATCAAAACCCCTCCAGATCCTTCTACCTTTTTCCTTCTGGCCCTACCCACCTTCAAATCTCATATTTTGTCTTATTCACATTATCCCTTCCAGCCTTCTCCTTTCTGCCTCCCAATGACTGTTTCCTCAACAATGGCCTTAGCGACATCCCTTTAAATGCATTTTATGATTTTAATCACTCCTGCCTTTCACAGACCTTGGCTTTAGTATTTCTGCTTTTCGATGTCCCTACTGTACTTACATTTAGATTAAATCTCTGTTTTGTTTTAAATGTAATTGTGTAACAATTGTTTGTTTCTGCTTCAGTGGAAAATGGAAATTCCTGAACTGAGACAGGGTGAGCACCAGGTGTGGAGGTTCTCCAGTCCAGCTGTATTTTCTCCAGCGCTTGAGACGAGAGTTAGTCTACAATATATAACTCAATACCGCAACAATGGGGAGGAGAGAGAAAAACATTTGAACAAATAAATGGCTACTTTTTCCATGGTGTGATTTCTCTCACCACTGCCATATCCCTGTACATTGCTTCAAGATTCCAAGTTGCATCTCCGCTAATTACGTCTGCGCTCCTGTGATCCCAGGTCCAATTCTCCCAGAATGGAATATCAGTTTCCTTATTTCTCCTACAGTTAGAACAATTCTCCCACATTGTACAGTTGAACACTGAAACTCGTCCAATATTCCTGAATTCTTTCAGTTTGTGAAAATAAGTCTTCTGCTTAAAGACTGTGTAGTAGAGATGAGTCTGACGCTTTTTTTTGTATTTGTTCATGGAATATGGGTGTTGTTGGCTGGGCCAGCATTTATTGCCCATCCCTGAGGGCATTTAAGAGTCAACCACATTGCTGTGTATCTGGAGTCACATGTAGCCAGACTGGATAAGGACAGCAAATTTCCTTCACTAAAGGACATTAGTGAACCAGATAGGCTTTTACGACGATCAACAATGGTTTCAGGGTCATCTTTAGACTTTTAATATCTTGAGGCTGTGCCCCCTAGTCCTACTGTCTTTTTTGAGCGGGAAGAGTCTCTCCACCTCTATCCTATCCATCCCATTCATCATCTTATACGTCTCAATGAGATCTCCCCTCATTCTTCTAAACTCTAACGAGTACAAGCCTAGTTTATTCAGCCTCTCCTCATAGCTCAATCCCCTCAACTCCGGTATCAGCCTAGTAAACCTCCTCTGCACTCCCTCCAGGGCCAAAATATCCTTGCGCAGGTTGAGGAGGAACTTCTTCACTCAAAGGGTGGTGAATCTCTGGAATTCTCTGCCCGTTGAAGTGGTGGAGGCTGCCTCGCTAAATATTTTTAAGAAGCGGGTTGATGGGTTTTTGATAAGAGAAGGGATTAAGGGTTATGGGGAGAGGGCGGGAAAGTGGAACTGAGCCACGACAGATCAGCCATGATCTTATTGAATGGCGGGGCAGGCTCGAAGGGCTAGATGGCCTACTCCTGCTCCTATTTCTTATGTTCTTATGTTCTTATGTTAATTCCAGACTTTTATTGAATTCACTTTTCATTATCTGCTGTGGTGGAATTTCAATCTGAGCATTATCCTGGGTTTCTGAATTACTAATTCAGTGACAATACCACTATGCCACTGCCTTCCCTATGGACCCCTATGCATAATGCTCTTTCCACTCACATTGTTGGCATCTTTAAGACTTGAATTGCAGGTTAGTTGTAAAGACTTGCATTCTGATCAGTAATCTGTAAACTGCCTGTGCTGTTATATGCTCTGTCTGAGGCCAGAACTCTCCATTCACCTGACGAAGGGACAAACCCCGAAAGCTTGTGAGTTTACTATCAAATAAATTGGTTGGACTTAAACCTGGCGTTGTCAGACTTCTTACTATGTTTCCCTGTGACTCTACAGAGCAATGATGGCAGGAAGTGGGGTGGGGTGTGTGGTGGTTGAGGTGGTGAATGAGGTGCTGTTAGGTGCTCTCCAAATAAGTTTCATTTATCAATTAAAAAACAGTTTGTTTTATTGGTGATCAATGCAGGATTCTGGATGTTCCTGAACAGGGTAGATTTGTGGGAGCAGATATGTACATTTTTTAAAGAGATTTGGATAGATAGTTAAAAGATAAATGTTGGCAGTGCTATGGGGAAAGATTGGGACTGTGAGAGTAATTGGATGGCTTGTTTAAACCAAGCACGATGGGCTGAATGGTCTTGTGTGGTTGCATGATTTAGTGAAGAGAAAGGGTCAAAAACAGAAATGAATACAGGGAAAGAGATGAAAGTGAAGGATGAAAGGGACCAAAGTGAAGGAGTGAGCAGCTTAAGATGAGTATAGAGTACAGGTTTAACAATGACAAAATAGTTTTTGTGGGAGTGCAAAGCCAAATAATTGCCCCAATGGTGCAACTGCACCTTATATGAGGTGACCCATTCATTATTTCCATTACAAGGCTCCAATCCAGTCCTCCAGATGTAAGAATACAACCCAATACTGTACTTCAAATGTTTGAAAACTCATGCAGTGTTATGATCTATAATCATTGTTCTACTAGTCCAAGGTATTTTCTATAGTGCCAGAGCCCCCACACTCCCCCACCACTTCATCAATCTGTAATCCACAAATCAAAATTTCCAATACCAATTTCCTCCACAAATCCCACTTCATAGTCAATGACAAATAAGCACTCAACACAATGAAGAAATCAGGATTGAAAAATCTTCACTGGGCTTTGTGGTGGATGATGTACTAGTGACCTCTGCTCTTGACTCCATCAGAGTATCTAGAGTTGGAATAGGGTCACCTGATTTCCATGCAAGCAATAGATTCCGTTCAACTTTATGTGGTGGTTGGTGGTGAGAAAGACAGTGCAGACAACTCACTCTTTGGCCAGGCTCCAGACTTTTTAAGATAGCTATCTTGTTCCTCTCTTTATCTTACTTCATGCAGCCAGATTTCTTCTGAGGGTTCTGGCTTCTACTCCATTTCCACTTGAATAAATCTGTATGTGGAAATCCTTTAGTTTGGGGGCTCTGTATCCATCTGACTGGCATCCAAAATAGCAGAAGATACTTCTTTTTCCCTTGAAGCCCAACCCCCATCCTCCTTTCAGATTTGGGCTGAGCATAGGGCCTGTGTGGTTAGCACTGCTGCTTCACAGCTCCAGGGACCTGGGTTTGATTCCTGGGTCAGGTCACTGTGTGGAGTTTGCACATTCACCACATGTTTGTGTGGGTTTCCTCTGGGTGCTTCAGCTTCCTCGCACAGTCCAAAGATGTGTGGGTTAGGTTGATTGGCCATGCTAAAAAATTGCCCCTTAGTGTCCTGGGATGTGTAAATTAGAGGGATTAGTGTGTAAATGTGTAGGGATATGGGGATAGGGCGTGGGTGGGATTATGGTCGGTGCAGACTCGATGGGCTGAGGGGCCTGTTTCTGCACTGTAGGGTTCTATGTTCTATGTTCTAGATAGTCCTCCCTTTAGGGAGTCCATTTGCAGTCTTAAAGATAATGTTGAAAGGATGAAAGTCTGTTCATCTAGGTGAGTTATTTGAGTTGCTCATGCAGTGATGGACAAAGAGGTTTCGCTATAAGTTACAAAAATGTCAAGTTAGATCAGATGGCAAGAAGTTCATCTTTTCATTGCTACCAGTCATTGAATTAGCTACCAGTTATCAGTTGGCTAGGGACCCAGGTTCAACTCCCAGCTTGGGTCACTGTCAGTGCAGAGTTTGCACGTTCTCCCCATGTCTGCGTGGATTTCCTCCGGATGCTCTGGTTTCCACCCACATTCTGAAAGACGAGCTGGTTATGAGCATTGACCCGAACAGGTGCTGGAATGTGACAATTAGGGGAATTTCACAGTAACTTCATTGCAGTGTTAATGTAAGCCTTACTTATGACTGATTAGCAGTTATAAGTCATTGATTTAGTTAGCATTTATCATTTGTTCATTTGGTTAGCAGATATCAGTCATTGATTTTGTTACCAGTTAGTTATTAGTCATTGATTTGGTTAGCACTTAACAGTCATTAAATTGGTTACCAGTTAGTGATCAGCTGTTGATTTGGTTGGCCATTATCAGTCATTGATTTGGTTATGCAGGGTAAATGTGGATTTGCTACATGTTTCGAAAAGGGGACAAGACAAGTTCCTGCAATTGGATGATATTCTGAGTTATAAATAGTAGGTGGGTTTAGTTTTGATAACTTACATCAGTCACTTTGGTCACTTAGCTTGATGGATTGCATTTGAGGTCCAGTTTTTCCGAATGAATTTTCTTATTTCTGTTTTCTTTAGGCTCTCCAGAAGATTTTAGTTGTAGGGAAGGCAGGGGCAGGCAGAGTTGATGGTATGTGTAGATTGCACTGCATCAAGATGGGAAGGCTTGATGCACGAATTATTTCTTTCCTTGTTTGGTATGTTTGTAAAAAGATGACCTGATTGTGAACTGGTAATGGGGAAGAAAAGGGGAAGGACTCCCTGATGGTTTGGCTTAGCTAGTGTGTTTACCATTTAAAAAAAGCAATGTGCTTAAACCTTCCAGTGGAGAAGAGCAACACTACATGTTGCCTAAGGAGACAGTTGTATCTTGACAGTATAGTCAATCATTTGGTGACAGAATTTGTATCGAAGTCTTGGGGTGGGATTTTCTGGCCACCTGCCTGAGGTCCTGTCCTGCCTGCTACAATTCCCATGGCGGTTGGGATGGGAACATTCCACCCATTGTATTTACAAAACACTGTTTTAAGAACAGTCATCTGCTTGAATATGCAGGATTGGTTCATTCAGTTTTCCTTTTCAGGCTACTTGAGGTGTGTCATATCTGATGATTGATGATTGTGCAAGCGTAATGAGCAATACTGTGAATGTAACAAAAATAGGCGGCATAGTGGTTAGCACAGCTGCCTCATAATGCCAGGGACCCAGGTTCAGTTCCCAGGTCACTGTCTGTGTGGAGTTTGCACATTCTCCCCATGTCTGCGTGGGTTTCCTCCGGGTGCTCTGGTTTCCTCCCACATTCTGAAAGATGAGCTAGTTATATGCATTGACCCGAACAGGTGCTGGAATGTGGTGACTAGGGGAATTTCATAATAACTTTGTTGCAGTGTTAATGTAAGCCTTACTTGTGACTAATAAATAAACTTAAAAAGAAATAACCAAAAGTATTTGTCTTATTTATCAGCAATTGAAATCGAAAAGACCATTAACACCATGAGACTGGGGAAGATACTCGTAATGCGAAATAACCAATGGATTGAATCCCCGCCAGCAGCTGTAGCAGGGACTATCACAAGACACCCAAAACGAAAAGAAACAGAAGGCGAAGCAGCCCCGCTGTAAATAGGTGAATTAAATGTACCGCTTTAGTGAGCTGTGACTGTAGATTCTTAATGCTTTTTCACATGCAGCTAGAGAAGGACAAGTAGTCTTGGGGCAGAGCAGCACTTCCAGCTCCAGATTTGGATGCTGAACTGAACCTGCACCTGTTGAAACATTATATGTTTGGCTATTTTCCTCAATAAAACTGAGTTCGGAACTTGAATCCATGGTGTTTGATTCAGTCAAGTTTGCTTTCTCTGAGCCTAAATTAAGACTCATCCAAATGCCACTGCACTTTTGAGTGTGAACTTTTTGTTGTTTTGTGTCACTAGGAGTTAGTTCTGTGCTTTTTACAAATTTTCTAACTTGGCACATGTAGGGCTGGACAATATCCTAATTTTGAAAATCTGTTCTAGCACTGGAGTTCTATTTCAAGACTTCATTTAGTTGTAACGGAGACTTGGACAAATATTTTATATATTTTCCTGTACAGTTTTAAAGTTCAGTCACCTGGAATCCAAGCTACCACACTGTTTAATGCCTGTGGTGGGATAGATTTTGAAGACTGTAATTTACGATTAAGCTACCAGAGCATTCGATACAAACAACAGATAAAAATAAAGAGGAAATTTTGAAATGGACCCTACACTTTATGGTTTAAGTACAGTGAATGGACTATACGTAGACTTTAGGAAAGCCTTTGTAAAGGTGCAACCTGGAGATTATTCGGGAAAATTAAAGGGATATAGGGTTAGAGGGAAGAATACACTGGATTTAAAATCCATGAGAACTGATTAGTAGAAGGCCAATTTCTAGGCTGCCCAGCTGGCAGGATGGTGCATGTTGGTAGTGAAGGGGCTTGGCGCCAAGCTCAGGAAGGCTATCTGCCTCAGAGGAAGAGGATCTTAAATTGTTAATGCCATGTCCTAGTGACATGGTTGGGACACCCAATGCCATTTTAATCTGAAGCCTGACTAAATTCTGCACAGTCTTCAGTGACAGCTGGCATGGTAAAGATCCTGGCCATAGCATGTGTCCACGTAAGTGATCTTAAACTTGTGCAGTTTCCATGAAGGCCAAAGGAACAAAAGAAAGATCCTCCAGATCATGCATGGCTACCCTTTCTCAATTGAAAATTGAGTGTCCACCCCTGTCAAATCTTTATTTGCTTAACCATGGACCGTTTCTGTGGGCCCCCTGTGATGCCTGACTCCTATCCCTTTCCACCCAACTCCCCCCCCTCCGAAAAAAAGTGTTGGGCCTGAGCATTAAGAGCATGGACGATTTATAATCCCTTTCGCATTTGCACTCATGATGTCCGTCCTTGGTTTAAATGAGCTTTTAGGAGTTGTAGAGTATTTTTCAGCTGGGTAGGTAATTGGGTAATGGTATCATATAGGGTTGAGTTCTGGACCATGTGTCCGTCTGACGATTTGGATATAGGCTGAGAGGGAGTGGTGTTGAAATTTGCAGGTATAGAATTACAGAGTGGTTCCATCACAGAAGGCCATTCAGCCTGTTGAACACTTGTCTGCTTTCTGCTACTCTGTCCAGCTAGTCCGATTCTCCCCTCAACTCTTTTCCCATAACCCTGAAATGTCTTCCCTTCGTGTGTCTAATTCCTTTTTGGAAGCTTCAATTGAATCTGCCTTCTACTGCTCTTAGTGGTAGCCATGTTTACCATTTACAAGATGCATTGCAGGAACTTACCAAGGCTCCTTAGGCAGCACCTTCTAAACCCACGACTGTTATCATTAGAAGGACAAGAGCAGCAGATACCTGGGAACACCACTACTTGGAAGTTCCCCCCTAGACACTCGCCATACTGACTTGGAAAAATATCATCATTCCTTCACTGTCACTGGGTCAAAATCCTGGAACTCCCTCCCTAACAGCATGGTGGATGTCTCTACACCTCAGAGACTGTAGCAGTTCAGGAAAGCAATTCACCACAACCTTCTCAAAGGCAATTAGGGATGTGAAATGTATGCCAGCCTAGTCAGTGATGCCCACATCCCGTAACTGAATTAAAAAAATGCCCCTTGAGACTGCTCCAGCATTTGATAAAATCATGGTTGATCTGACTGTGGCCTCAACTTCACTTTCCTCTCTGCCCTCCATAACCCTTGACTCCCTGGCCAATCAAAATTCTACATAACTGAGCCTCGAATGTATTCAACAACCCAGTCTCCGCTGCTGTATGGGATAAAGGATTCCACAGAATAATGACCGTCTGAGAGAAAAATATTATTCTCAACATATTATTAAATTGGAAGCCTTTGATTTCCCCTAGTTCTAAGTTGTCCCTCTCAGCATCTATCCTGTTAGGTCTCCTCAGTTATGCCTCAATCAGATCACTGCTCAATCTTCTGAATATAATGGATATGAGCCCAACCTGCCGATCCTTTCCTCATAAGATAACCTCTTTATCCCAGGAAGCAGCCACGCATAAACACTTGTTTTGTAAAATAGATTTCCTATTGTTGCCTTTTGTTCTTTAGCCAATCAACTTAAATCTGCTTCCTCTGCCAATTTGGTAGAAGGCTGAAGCAAGATATAAAGGCATATTGTTAAGATGAGAGAATGGCAAATAGTAGCAGATAACATTGTGCTTTGGTAATATAAACAGCAGGGGTGATTTTCTGAACAGAAGTAGGCTTAGCGCTCTGAAAGAATAGAGGGAATACAGATTCAGAGAACTTTAAAGACAATGGCCGGGATTCTCCCCAAAAAGTTGTAAGTGTTAAATTGCTAGAAAGCTGGTGTAAATCAGGACTGTTTTTTCACTGGGAGTTCAGACAAGAATCTCCCACACTTCATGCAATGCAGAGATCAAAATTGTGAATTTCATTAAGTATCGGGGTGGGGCCTATTCTCACCCAGGAGACGGAAACCAAGCGGGCCTCTGTGTGTATGCAGTGGCCCCGAACTGTCAGCCTCCTGACAGCGGACCAGCTCACTCGCTGGCCAGCTAGGGACCCCCAAAGTGTTCCTCCTCTCCAGCACCCGACACGGCCTGATCACACCCCTCCGTCCATTTGCAGGCCATCCCCGACCTCCCCCCATCCCGGAGTGTCCCGATTTCCACCCCTGCGGCAGACCCTCCCCCAGGCAGCACCCGCCCTGCCCCCTCCCCCTACTGACTCACCCCTGCAGGACACCCACCCTCGGCCCCTGTGGGCCACCCTCTCCAGCCCGCTCCGATTACTGGCCTCTAGCCCTGACTGATCCCCATGCAGAATGGCAGCGGAAATATCCCCCCATCCCCACTGATCCCCCTAGGCCATGCCACAGCTAGTCCTGCCCTCAAGGCCCTGCCCTTGGCACTGCCTGATGCCCAGTGGACAGTGCCAAAGTGCCTCCTAGGCATGGGCACTTTGCCTCTTGGGCAGTGCCAGGGGGCACAGGCCAGCACTGCCAGGGTGCCTGTGCCCAGGGGGGTACCACCCCCTCTGCCGACTGACCCCTGGGGGGCCCTGATTGGCTCCCTTCAGTCCAGCAGGGTCAGGCCGCGAATTCAAAGAACAAGAACTAAGAACGAAGAATAGTACAGCGCAGGCACAGGCTCTTCAGCCCTCCAAGCCTGTGCTGATCATGATGCCTACCTAAAATAAAACCATACGTCCATATCCTTCCATTCCCATCTTATTCATGTATTCGTCTCGATGGCCCTTAAACGCCACTATTGTACCTGCTCCCACCACCTTCCTGGGCAGCACGTTCCAGACATTCATCACCCTCTGTGTAAGAAAAGTTGCTTCACACAATTCCTCTAAACTTTACCGCACACCCCAGTGCTACTATCTAAATTTATGTGTTAATTTCTATGAGATCTGTAAAACAGCAAAGCTGCACAGCTACATTATGATCTTCCTATGCAAGTCATGTAATCACATAGCAAACACAGACTACCATATTTCAACAATCTGCTTGTCACAGGCAACTTTCCAAAAAATACTCTCAAGTGCTACTGTGCTTCCAGGGTCCTCCACTCCCTCTCAAATTTCTCACTTCTTCTGGACTCCATTCAATACACATTCTCACTCTCTCCCAAGAGCAAACATGACTCACTGCTTAGAGGTTCCGCGAAAGTGGGGACTGAGTTTGAATCTAGCTGGAGCGAAATATTCCTGATCGGTGGGAGATGCTAGCGGGCTCAGAAAATTCAGTCCCAGGTGCATGGTTCTGACGGTGCCGGATATCTGGCACTGGGAGATACGCACGCGGTAGGAACACAAGTGCGAATCCTGCAAATCGGCCGCCATGTGATTTTCCTGGCCCAGTGGCTACCCTTCCTGATGGCCCTGCTGGGACAACAGGGCTGTCAACCAATCAGATTGGCCAGCATCTCTCTGAGGCAGGACTTCCACTTGAGCGAGGAGATGGTTGCCAGGCAACTAATGCTTCATGGACCATTAAATAACAGGCAGTTGGAATGCATTCCTACCCTGTCACCCATTAAATTATGCCCTAGTTGATGATTTGATGTTTATTTTTATGTTTTCATGGTATGTGAAGGCCAACATTTGTTGCCCACTCCTTTTTAAATTGGCTTGCTCAGAAATTTCAGAGTACAGCTAAGAGTCAACATGCTCCTGGGTCTGGACTCGTATGTAAACCGGATAAAGTGAGGACATCAGATTTTTTTCCTGAATGACATTAGTGAACTACGACAATCAATGATACTTTCATGGCCACCATTACTGAATGTGTGTGCATGTGTTACTGATCATTCAGGGAGTCTAAGTTGTTTTGGCAACATGCGAGTTAATACACATGTTCGTCCATCATCGATGAGGACCTCGACACCATTAGTCATTCTGAGGCTGGTTGCGGTGAGTCCAAAGATGACTGATCAGGCCAATTCGGGCATGGAATGTCCTGGCACATATTGGACAGAGTTGTGTAGACACTGTAGTTGTTGCGCTGGTGGCCCTGGACTTATGCAGCTCACGCTTAAGTTGCGCTTCAGCAATACACCTTGCTTCATGAGCTTGACAGCCTTTGTGGATAAGGCAGTGCCAGGCAGGGCGGTTTTGTGCCAGCATCTCCCAGGTGGTCATGTCAACACCAAGCAACTTCAGGGAGGCCTTGAGTGTGTCTTTGAAATGTTTCTTCTGCCTTCCATACGAGCGTCTTCCAGCAGAGAGTTCCCCAAAAAGGAGCTGCTTGGGTATGCACTCATCTGACATACGGATGACATGACCTGCCCATTGGGTCTGCACCCTCACCAGCAGTGTGTGGACTGATGGTAGACTTGCTCTAGAGAGAACTTCAGTGTCTGGCACTTTGTCTTGCCATTGGATGCGTAATATTCTGTGAAGACAAGTCATGTGGAAACGATTGAGCTGTCTTGCACGCCTTCGATACAGAGTCCACGTTTCACAGGCATACAGGAGGGTAGTGAGTACCGCAGCGCTGTAGACCTTCAGTTTTGTTGCTGGGCTGATTCCTCGACGTTCCCATACAGTGGAGCACAGTCTACCGAAAGCAGAACTTGCATTTGCTATTCTGCAGTTAACTTCCGTGTCAATAGTCACTGCTTGGGAAAGGGTGCTGCCAAGATAAGTGAACTGGTCCACTGCCTGTAGTTTCTGCCCCTTGATTGTGATTATGGGTCAGGTGTACGGTGCATGAGGAGCATAGAACATAGAACATAGAACATTACAGCGCAGAACAGGCCCTTCGGCCCACGATGTTGCGCTGACCAGTTACAAAACAATGACCCACTAACCTAAACCAATCCCTTTTCGTCCATAAACCTATCCACGGATCTCTTAAATGCCCCCAAACTAGGCGCATCCACAACTGCAGCAGGCAGGGCATTCCAATCCCTCACCACCCTCTGGGTAAAGAAGCTACCCCTGACATCTGTCCTATAACTACCCCCCCTTAATTTAAAGCCATGCCCCCTCATGCTAGATTTCTCCATCAGAGGAAAAAGGCTATCACTATCCACCCTATCTAAACCTCTAATCATCTTATATGTTTCTATAAGATCCCCTCTTAGCCGCCTTCTTTCCAGCGAAAACAACCCCAAATCCCTCAGCCTCTCCTCATAGGACCTCCCCTCCATACCAGGCAACATCCTGGTAAACCTCCTCTGCACCCTCTCCAAAGCCTCCACATCCTTCCTGTAATGTGGGGACCAGAACTGCACACAGTACTCCAAGTGCGGCCGCACCAGAGTTGTGTACAGTTGCAACATGACGCTGCGACTCCTAAATTCAATCCCCCTACCAATAAACGCCAAGACACCGTACGCCTTCTTAACAACCTTATCTACTTGATTCCCAACTTTCAGGGATCTATGTACACATACACCTAGATCCCTCTGCTCATCCACACTATTCAAAGTCCTCTCGTTTGCCCTATACTCGACACATCTGTTATTCATGCAGGCTGGTGCATGATTTTGGTTTTTTCAATGTTGATGGTGAGTCCAAAGTTGTCACAAGCCGTGGAAAATTTGTCCATACTGACTTGCATCTCTGGCTCTGAGCCAACATATAGGACGCAGTTATCAGCAAAGAGGAAATCTCTCAGAACAGTCTCTTTCATTTTGGTAATAGCTTGAAGTCTCCTCAGGTTGAAGAGCTTCCCATCCACTCTGTACTTGAGGCTGATTCCGGCAACACTGTCCTGGAAGGCATCATTCAGCATGGCCGTAAGCATCATGCAGAACCACACAGCCCTGTTTGACGCCATTGGTGCCGGGAATGCCTCAGAGGATTCTCTGTCATCCAGTACTCTGGCCATCATGCCATCATGGAACTGGCACACTATCTAAATGAATTTGGGGGGGCAGCTGAACTTTGACATGATCCTCCACAGGCCTTGTCAGCTTACAGTGTCGAAGGCTTTCGCAAGGTCAACAAAGGTTGTGTAGAGCTCACGATTCTGCTCCTGACACTTGTCCTGAAGTTGGCGCGCAGCAAAAATCATGTCAATAGTCCCACGACCTTTGCGGAAACCAGGCTGTGACTCTGAAAGCAGACCCAGCTCCAGGTGAGTGACCAGACAATTGAGCAGGACTCTTGCAAGGGTTTTTCCTGTGTTGGAGAGCAGTGAGATTCCTTGGTGGTTGTTGCATACTTGCCGACTGTCCTTTCTCTTGTAGAGGTGTACAATGGAAGCGTCTTTAATTTCCTGACGGATGGATCCTTGCTTCCAAAATGACTGGAACAACTCGGTGAGCTTCTCGATAAGTTTTATAGATCTCTGTGGGTATGGCATCTGCCCCTGGGACTTTGCCACTGGATAACTGGCTGACAGCTTTTGTGACTTCAGCTATTACCAGTAGATCATCCATGGCGCTGTTGATATCAACCTGGGGAATCCTGTCTATTGTCTAATCGTTAATAGATGACGGTCGGTTGAGGACGGCTTCAAAGTGTTCAGCCCATCTCTGCAGAATCTGAGCCTTCTCTGTAATGAGAGTTGTACCATCCGTACTCAGGAGGGGGGATCTCCTGAGAGATTGAGGTCCATAGAGAGTGTTGAGGGCTTCATAGAACTGTTTCAAGTCGTTTCTGTCAGCGTATTCCTGTATTTCATCTGCCTTGGCGCTCAGCCAGGCATTCTGCATTTTACATAGTTTATTCTGGACTGTCCTGCGAGCACTGGTAAAAGCATTTCTCTTGGCAGCTGATGATGGGTCATTCTGACAGGCCCGATGAAGAAGGTGCTTTTCAACAAGTATAGACAGTATCTCCTCATCATTCTCATTGAACCAATCATGCTGCTTGCAGGTGATGGGCCCAAGCATCTTCAGTGCAGATGTATGGATAGCATCCCTGAAGCGTTCCCAGTCATCCTCAGCGCTGCCTGAGAGGTGTAGGTCAGCAAGCTTGATTTGTAAGTCTTCAGGCAGTGCTGAAGCTATGCTGGGGTTCTTCAGCTTGGCCACATTGATTCTTTGCATAATCTTGCTTCCTTGTGGTCGCCTCTTGGGTCTGATGCGGAGCCTCATTTTGGAGACAATGAGCTTGTGATCTATCCGGCAGTCAGCACCACACATGGCCTTGGTCACTCTGACATCCTGCCTGTCTTTTCTCCTAACAATGACATAGTCGATAAGATGCCAATGCTTAGAGCGGGGGTGCATCCAGGAGGTCTTGTTACGGGTAGGCAGATGGAAGATTGTGTTAGTGATGAGGAGATCGTGTGCTACACAGGTCTTCATTAAGAGTAGGCCGTTACTGTTACACTTGCCCACTCCATGCCTCCCAATGACTCCCTGCCAGATTGCAGAGTCACACCCTACTCTTGCATTGAAATCACCAAGCAAGATCAGCTTGTAAGTATGTACTTAATGCCTATGCATAATGTGTATGCAGTGTCAGGGAGGGGTAGTACCTTTGGTGGGGGAGCATGTTGCGTCCTTCCAGGGCAGTTTGTCCATCCTTTGTCCCCACCTGGCACTCAGCTCTCACCTGTGGCTCCCCATAGCTGTTTGCATGTGACAGCGGCCACACCCCGGGCAACGGCTTCAACAAGTCGGCTAAACCAGGTGAGGGTAGCCGACGGGTCTCAACCCTCGGTGAGATAGGGAGATGTCTATCCCAGCGTGTGAAGACAGTGTCCGGCGGATTGAGCGGATGAAACCAATGGAAGGTCCAGCAGTCAAGAAGGCAGTCTCTGCAAGTGTAGTGGAACGTGAAGAGCAGGACAAGACACAGAAGATGTCCTGGTCATCCACTGCGCCTAACACACATAGTGTAATATGGAACTATGAATAGGCTGCAACTTTCTTTTCATTACATGGCTGACCAGGAATTTCTGCTTCTCTTATTGCCTACCATGATGTGTGTTGAAAGGATTTGCAGGTTGATAATCACAGCATCATGTCTTCCGTTGGGCTTAGTGGAGGGAACTTGAGTATTGCTGAAAAAAGAGAAGTGATGTCAAAATTTTTCATCTTGCACCCTTCAGGACAGAATCACAAGAATACCAAATCTTAAAGGGAACAACAATTTATATTGCATGAGAAAAGAGGATGCTGATTGGTTAGTAGATAGTGTTGCCATGGGATCCCCTCTAGGCACAGTTCTCACTAACATCTTCATTGGTTTCCATGAGAAACATATGTTCGATGGAATGACCCCGACCCCCTGCCCCTTGCATATTTTCGATACATAGACGATACATTTTCTATATCTAAAATGACGTGCAAGAATTTCTTTATACACTTTATTGAGCTCTAACCTGGACTTAAATGCTGCAGTTAAACAAGCTCCCTTTCCTTGGTCTGCTAGTTGAGAAATCTTGCCAGTAAATTCTGTACCACTGTCTATTTATTTATTAGTGTCACAAGTAGGCTTACATTAACATTGCAATGAAGTTATTGTGAAAATCCCCTCATTGCCACACTCCAGTGCCGGTGCAGATACACTGAGGGAGAATTTAGCATGGCCAAAGCACTTAACCAGCACATCTTTCGGACTGCGGGAGAAAACCAGAGCACCCAGAGGAAACTCATGCAGATATGGGGAGAACATGCAGAATCCTCACAGACAGTGACCCAAGCCAGGAATTGAACCCAGAACCCTGGCACTGTGAGGCAGCAGTGCTAATCGCTGTGCCACTTTTCTTCATGCTACCTGCTCATTTGATTTATTGCTGCATGCATCCAATGTTAACTTTGTTGTCTCCGTCCATCAATAAGGAACCAAAACTTGTAACTTGCCAGCACAAGTTAAGACTAGCCAGCACGGTTTAATGTTACCTCTGAAAGGGAAGGTGCACTGTGGCTGGGACAGGTGTTGGCAGTTACGGAGGAAGCAAATCTGATCAGGGGAACAGTGAAGGATGGCACAAAATGAGAGAGGGTGGCCTTCAAGATTTACAAATACTGTAACAGAGGCCTTGGTGGATTTATTTATTAGTACCACAAGTAGGCTTACATTAAGACTGCAATGAAGTTACTGTGAAAATCCCCTACTTGCCACACTCGAGCACCTGTTCAAGTACTCTGAGGGAAAAATTAACATGGCCATTGCATCTTTTGGATTGTGGGAGGAAAACAGAGCACCCGGAGAAAACTCATGCACGGACAGAGAGAATGTACAGACTCTACACAGCAAATGACCCCAGCAGGGAATTGAACCCAGGTCCCTGGCGCTGTAGTCTACCTTCACTGGTCAATATAGGCATTGGGATTTCTACAGTTCCATGCACTTTAAGAATTGGCCTTATCAGCAACCTGGTAAGCAGAACATACCAAAATATGAACAAGTAGCAAGAGTAGGCCCCTCAAGCTTGTTCTGCCATTCAATGAGATCATAGCTAATTTGATACTAATATCAAATCTGCATACCACCAACTCCTGATAACCTATCCTTAAAAATATTCAAATATAATGCTTCCATCATCTTTTCAGGAAGAGAGTTCAAATATTCACAACACTCTATTTTTTTGTCTCACTTCCATTTTAAATGGGTGACCCCATTTTTATATATAGGTATCCCTAGTTCTAGATATTCCCACGAGAATAAACATCCTCTCCACATTCACCCTGTCAAGACCCCTCAGGATCTTGTATGTTTCAATCAAGTCACCTCTTACTCTTTTAAACTGTACTGGATACAAGCCTAACTCTGTTCAACCTTTCTTCATAGGAAACCCATCCACTCCAGGTATCAGTCCAGTAAACCTTGTCTGAACTGCTGCCAATGAATTTACATCTTTATTCTACGAAACTAAGATCAATCTACAACAGACTTGTTGCCCTTTACTTTAAAAGGGGCAGGCTACCTTTAAGAGCAGGAAGCCAGTTCGCACACATTTCACGCTTTTTTGTTCCCTATTGTGTAGACAGGCAGCAACAGTGTCGGTTGCTTGGACTATACAGCTCAACCATGTGAATGAGGAGGCAGCACGAAGCTTGCATCTTGCCTACTTCTACGGCAATAGACACTGGTAGGTTGAACATCCTGACTTCTGTGTCCAAAAAATGGCACAGACCAATATCTTGCCCTGGAATCCCCAATCCTCCTGAATCCTGTGCTCAGGGCTTCCCTACACTTGCTGCAATATCCCAGAAACTCCCCCCTCTCAGTGTTTACAATTGTCTAGGCCACACTCCAAGTCTTGCCAGAGTTAGTGGCTTGGAGTGTGACCTAGACAATGGTAAACACTGAGAGGGGGTAGTTTCTGGGATATTGCAGCAAGTGTAGGGAAGCCCTGAGGCACAGGATTCAGGAGGATTGGGAAAAGGGCTAAGAAACACAAGTTGCCATGTTCTGATAGTATTGGTTTGTTTACTAGGATTGGTTGGAAACCCCGAAGCTCCAATCTCAAAGGCCATTTACATTGTTACTGGCGTTTCCTCCTATCATTCACCAAAGAGTGGAAGAACCCGGGGTAAAATTTGACGCAGATTGTTTAATTGACAATCGAGTTGTTTATTTTCTTGGTGGGAAAGTAGAAGAGGATATCAAAATTCAATAATTGCTGCCCTGTTTGCCAGTTGGCCATATAAATGGCACGTCAAGGTATGCCTTCCCTTCGCAAGTAGAAAGAAAGTTGTTTGTAATAAAGAAGTAGTAAATCATATTCAAAATGTGAAGCGCTCAAAATAAACATTTAAGAATTTAATCTCCAGTTGTCTGAGTGTCCCCCCAATGCCTTAGTGATGATCCTGTCACTTACACTGGAATTGTGGCCAGCTGTGCTGTCGAATTCTGACTGTGGGAGGGTAGCTCATGAGCGTGGGAAAGGAAAGAAGAAAGCCCAAGAACTTTGGTGTTGTTCACCCTGTGGGGAGGGTTGGGGGGTGGGGGGGAGGCGGGTGGGTGCAGGGGGAAGGGTGGCGGGGGGGAGGCATTTGTCGAAGTCCCTATTTACTGAGTCTTTACTCCTGAGAAAAATTTTAATATTTCACTGGTTCAGATCAATGAAGGTCCTCTTGCCTGGCCAGGATCCCACTGAAGGCAAACAGAAAATTATTCAGTGGTTAACTTTCATCACATTTGTCCACCAATACATGTTGCTCTCTGTTGGCTGGAAGCCTAGATTCCATGAGCGCTCAGCTGTTTTGTAATGTCCACTGTACAGCTCAATTTTGTGCTTGCATTAAAGTTCACCTAATCACGGTTAATGCTATCATTCAGTTTATGTGCTATCTTGAAGGTTTAACACAGACCTAAGGTTGTGATTCACCACCTTCCCATGCTGGTTCTGGTGGAGGCATGTAGCACATACTTCTTCCTCACTTACAGAATTGCAAGGTGCAGCCCACTGTGACATGCACTGCAATTTGACTGTATGCACCACAGTCAGCGTAAGAGTGTGTGAGGCGAGCAGGTTTTCAGCCCCTCTTTAACAGAAGTTGCACTGGTGAATTGAAAGCTACTGATATTGAAATAATGTGTCAAAGTGAAGGAAAATCAATCATCAGGACAAGAATAGGGTTCCAAGATTTTCGGATAGAGACACTGATATTGGAGGTGTACTTGAACAGAGAGGAAATATTTCCTTCATTCCAGACTCTCAGAGGGGAATGAGAGCATGTATCAAAGGATATCCATGCCTAAAGTTTGTTTCTTAGGTCTTGGCAACAATGTCTGAGGACATTTAATGATGTTGCATCATGGAGCATCTTCATATTGTCTCTCATAGCTACCAAACCACCAGCCTCTCACACTTTTCAATGCACCATACCCACATCACGCATGTAACAGCACTCATTATTCATGTCTAACATTCACATACTCCACCTCATCCGCACACACGGTTTTTATTCTGGCTAGACCAGCATTTATTGCCGATCCTTTATTGCCCTTGAGAGGTGAGGTGAGCCGCCTTTTTGAACTGCTGTGGTCAAGCTACACCACAGTGATGTTAAAAAAGGTGAACAATCTTCAACGCTGTCAGTCTCACACCCACTTTTTGCTGCCTACACATACCTCCAGCTATTCAGCAGCGGCAGGCACACCACCCAAACAAAATGTCACACAATCACTGCCTTTAAGCAGTGATAACTCTATCCAATCAGTCCAATGGGCAAGACGGTGATCTGGATCATGGAACTATCTGCAACAGAGTTTACGGCATTCTTTATAGCTGTGGGTATTGTGGATGATGGTAATTTATTACATTCTGCTCCTTCTCAGCTCCCTCCTCACCCTTGGCCCAAGATCTGACAGGAAATGAAAGCTGCAGAGAGCGTGACATCTCCTGCTTTTCTCGCCATCACCCGTCACTCAACCTAATACTTTCCTTCTGCTTTTATGCTCAGATGCCCATGACCTCGCTCCTGGCCAGCTGTAACACAGTAAGAAGTCTCACAACACCAGGTTAAAGTCCAACAGGTTTATTTGGTAGCACAAGCTTTCGGGGCTTTGCCTCTTCGTCAGAAGAGTGGAAGAGACAGAAATCCCACACCAGTAATAAGGAAGCATCATTGCTTGATCTGATATTTGCAACCAGCAGCTCAGATCCTGGCACTGTGCTTGGTTTAGAGAGTGATAACCGCACAAAATGGGTCAGTGGGCACAAGTGGCTGCAGCCAGGTCAGTGGGAAAGGATTACTCATGTGCCAGTTCCCTGAAGGATGAGTTTTATTGCAGATGAGGAGTTTGATGGGACAGCATATAGGAAATTGCTAAAGAATGTGCAGACCCAGATATCTGAAGCATCAGCGGGCACTCCAGATAGTCTACTGTCATTGTCAAAGGTCTGGCTCCAAAATGGCGCAGGGCTTTGTGCAAAGTTTGGAGCACATCCCTTTTGTGAAAACGGAGGCCAACTCTATGAAAACAATCATGTTGAACTCAGGCAGCCATTACTATGTGTCACATTGCTGTAGATAATGTGATCCAAGCCTGGTGCCATGCAGGCCTGGGCTGCTGCCCTCATGGCTGTGAATACCAGTACTCAAAGCAACTTGTATCTGAGCAGAGTGCTGAGGCAATGCCCCTGGGAAATGCAAGTAGAGTCATAGAGTCATAGACGTTTACATCATGGAACCATGCCCTTTGGTCCAACTTGTTCATGTTGCCCTTTTTTTAAAAGTAAAAAGTTAGTCTGAATTGCCCACATTTGACCCATGTCCCTCAACAACCATCTTACTCATGTAACTGTCCAAACACTTTTTAAAAGACAAAATTGTACCTGCCTCTACTACTACCTCTGGTAGCTTGTTCCAGACACTCACCATCCTCTGTGTGAAAAAATTGCCCCTCTGGGCCCTTTGTATCGCTCCCCTCTCATCTTAAACCTATGCTGTCTAGTTTTACACTTCCCTACCTTTGGGAAAAGATATTGACTATCTAGCTGATCTATGCCCCTCATTATTTTATAGACCTCAATAACATCACCCCTAAGCCTCCTACACTCGAGAGAAAAAAGTCCCAGTCTATCCAGCCTCTCCTTATAACTCAAACCATCAAGTCCAGGTAGCATCCTAGTAATCCTTTTCTGCACTCTTTCTAGTTTAATAGTATCCTTTCTATAATAGGGTGACTAGAACTGTAAATAGTATTCCAAGTGTGGCCTCACCAATGTCTTGTACAACTTCAATAAAACGTCCCAACTCCTGTATTCAATGTTCTGACCAATGAAACAAAGAATGTCGAATGCCTCCTTCACTAACCTGTCCACCTGTGACTCCACTTTCAATGAGCTATGAATATGTACCCCTAGATCTCTTTGTTCTGTAACTCTCCTCAACACCCTAACATTAACTGAATAAGTCCTGCCCTGGTTTGATCGATGAAAATACATCACCTCACATTTATCTAAATTAAATTCCATCTGCCATTCGTCAGCCCACTGGCCCAATTGATCAAGATCCTGTATTCTGAAGATAGGAATGTTTGAAATTATCATTATGCACATGATCATATTTCAGTGGCTGTTGACATCAAATCAACAACATGTCTGAATTCTGCACACCATGTGGCTTTGGATATTCTGTCACCAGCTTTCTATCTCTCTGTCTCTGAAGGCCAGGTACATTGAGATTCCACTAAGCTCCTATGTCTTCTTCTCTGCAGATGTCATTTGAGAGATTGCTGGAGGGCTAACTCTGGTTCTTTACCTTTGATATGTGGGTATGCCGGCGTTGGACTGGCGTAAACACAGTAAAAAGTCTGACAACACCAGGTTTTAGTCCAACCTATTTATTTGATAATATTCTCACTAGCTTTCGAGGGGACAGCCTCTTCGTCAGGTGAATGGAGAGTTCTGGCCTCAGACAGAGCATATAAAGCACAGACAGTTTAGAGATTACTGATTAAAATGCGAATCCTTACACCTAACCTGCTGTTCAAGACCTGAAGTGGCTGACAATGTGAGTGGTAGGAGCACTGATCACAGTTTAAAGAGATGTGTATTGTCTCCAGACAGTACAGTAAGTGAGGTTTTGCAAACCCAGGCAAGTCACGGGGGTTACAGATAGTGCGACATGAACCCAAGATCCCTGTTGAGACCGTCCTCATGTGGTCACGGGCATTCAGCCTCTGACCTTCGGGTAAGCATTCTCCAAGGCGGCCTTCACGACACACGACAGCGCAGAGTCGCTGAGCAGAGACTGATAGCCAAGTTCCGCACACATGAGGACGGTCTCAACAGGGATCTTGGGTTCATGTCGCACTATCTGTAACCCCCGTGACTTGCCTGGGTTTGCAAAACCTCACTTACTGTACTGTCTGGAGACAATACACATCTCTTTAAACTGTGATCAGTGCTCCTACCACTCACATTGTCAGCCACTTCAGGTCTTGAACAGCAGGTTAGGTGTAAGGATTCGCATTTTAATCAGTAATCTCTAAACTGTCTGTGCTTTATATGCTCTGTCTGAGGCCAGAACTCTCCATTCACCTGACGAAGAGGCTGTCCCCTCGAAAGCTAGTGAGAATATTATCAAATAAATAGGTTGGACTAAAACCTGGTGTTGTCAGACTTTTTACTGTCTTTACCTTTGTCCAGTGTTGTGTGTTATTTTCACCTGCAAGAAGGGAAAAGAAGAGGCCAATGAGTGAGAGGAATGGAATATGTTTGCCTGATGGATGAAGGACATTTGTTAAAGATGTCGTTGAGAGACTGACATGACACTTATAAGGATGAGTGTGAATGACAGTGGTAGATGGATAGATGGGAATGCAAAGCAGTGCACAAATAGTGAAAAAAAATCGATAGTCCAAGTATTTTGCAGTCAATGAAATACAGTTACATTTGTAATGTAGGAAACAGCAGCTAATTTAACACAAGATCCTACAGACAACAATATGATTGTGATTAGATCATTAGTTATTGAAATGTTGATTGATGGGCTGAGCCATCAGGGAAAACTTCCTTGCTCTTCTTCAAAATATTGCCACAAGTTCTTTTACCTTGGCTTGAGAGGGCAGATAGGACCTCAGTTTCACACTTCATCTGAAAGATTGCACCTCTGATAGTGCTGTACTCTCTCAGTGGTGCACTGGAGTGCCAGCTTAGATTTATGTACTCAGTTCTCCAGGGTGGGATTTGAACCCACAAGCTTCAGACCTAGAAACAGAAGAGTTCCTGACTAAGCCATGGCTGGGTGCGCCCTACATATAAGTTGGTGTGAAGATGGAGACGAGGTGGAATTGCCTCTCAGAGGGCTGTTAGCCTTTGGAATTCTCTTTCAGAGAGCAGTGGAGGATGGGTCTCTGAAGATATTCAAGGCTGAGTTGGAGGGTGTGGGGGGGAGGAGGGGATAGGGGGTTGGAGGAAGGAGGGAGTGTGGAAGGAGGGGGTGAGGAGTTGGGGGAGAGGTGGAGAGGGGGAAGGGGGGAGAGGCATGGGGAGGGGGGAGGAGGGGAGAGGGTGGGGGGAAGGATAGGGGAGGGGGAGGGGGTGGGGAAGGAGGGGGAGGAGTGGGTGGGAGTGGCAGGGAGGGAGGGGCGCAGAGGGGTGGAGGGAGGGTGGGGAGAGGTTAGGCAGTTGGGGAGCAGGTGGGAAGGAGGAGGAGAGTGGGGTTGGGGGAGGGGAGGAGGGAGGTGGGGGGTTGGGAGGGGAGTAGGGGGTTGTAGGGAGAGGGGGAGGGTGGAGGAGGGGGAGATGTGGAGGGGGAGGGGATTGGAGGTGGAGGCAGGGAGGAGTGTGGGGAGGGGGAACTGGAGAGGAGGGGTGAGGAGGGAAGTGTGGTGTGGGGGAAGGGGGAGGAGGGGGTGGGGAGGAGGGAGGAGAGGGGAGGTGGGAAGGGGTAGGGGGTGGGGAGACTGGAGGGGGTGGGAGGGAGGTGGGGGGGGAGAGGGGAGGAAGGGGGCAGAGTGAGGAAAGGGGGAGAGAGAGGAGGGCGAGGAGAGGGGGAGGGCAGAGAGGTGGGGGAGGGGGAGGAGAGGGTGAGGAATGGGAGGGGGAGCGGGGAGGAAGGAGGAAGCGGAAGGAGGGGGAAATGGGCGGAGGGGGAGGATGGGAGGAGTGGGAGAAGGGTGGTGGGGCGGGGGGAGGGGGAGGGGAGTGGGAGGGGTGGGAGTGGAGGGTGGAGGCGGGGATCCTAGGAGGTGGGAAGGGGAGGGGGAGGTGGGGAGGAGGGAAAGGTGGGAAGGGGAGGGGAGTGGGGAGGGGGAAGGGGGATGGAAAGTGGGGGGAGAGGGAGCAGGGGAGAGGGAATGGGAAGAGTATAGAGGGGGAGAGGGTGGGAGTCGAGAGAGAAGGGGAAGAGGGGAGGGGGTGGAGGGGGGACGAGGGGTGGGGCTAGTGGGGAGTGGGGAGGAGGGGTAGCAGGGGAGGAGGGGTAAGGAGGGGAGGGGAGGGGGAAGGGGAGGGGATGGGAGGTGGGAGGAAGGGGGAGGGGAGGTGTGAAGGGGGAGAGGGGAGGGCGAGGAGAACGAGAGCAGGGAGGAGAGGGGACAGGGGAGGGAGAAGAGAGGGGAGGTGAGGGGTGGAGGGGGAGGAGAGGGGGAGAGGGGAGGAAAGGGGCGAGGGAGTGCGAGGGCAGTTGGGAGCAGGAGGGAAGGTGAAGTGGGAGGGGAGGGAGGAGCTGGTGAGGGGGGAGCAGGGGAGGGGGGAGAGGTGGAGGGGGAGCAGCAGAGGGGGGAGCGAGGAGGAGGGGGGTGGGAAGGGGGTGAGGGGGAGGAGTGGAGGGGGAAGAGGGGAGGGGGAGAGGCAGGGAGGGAAGGGGGAAGGGATGGGGAGGGGAACGGGAGGCTGGAGGGGGGCGGAAAGAGGTGGAGGGGGGAGGAGGGAGCGGGGTGGGGGGGGATAAATCCAAATTCACTATTTTTTAAGGGTGCGCTGATCAGAACATGTATAAATCACCCCCCAGCCCACAACAGATGTCTTAGGGGCTGCCCTCCCCACCTCCAATCTGGGTTGGCACTCCACCCCCTTTCTGCTATCGATCATTGGCGTCTTCACCCCCTCCCTTCTTTCCACCCTCCCCTTCCCCTGGTTGGACCGGGCACCCATTCCCCACCCCCCATCCCCGCCAGCCTCAATTGCCATCGCCAGCATACCCAGCTCCTGGCCATCACCACATACAAATAAATCTGTATGACGCTCCCACTGGAGCCTGCCCCTTGACACAGGTTGGCACTGCCAGGTTGGCATAAACATGATGCCAACCTGACAGTGCCAATCACGCCAAGGGGCAGTGCTGGGGGCATAGCCAGGCTTTACCTTTACACCCCTGGGGAGACCCTCATGACAGCTCACATCTGTGTGAACCAGTTGTAAACTGCACTGATGTGACAATAATCAGAAGCTTTTTTGGATAGGCAGAAGCTTTTTCCCAGGGTGGAAGAGTCAGTTACTAGGGGGCACAAGTTTAAGGTGCCAGGCGCAAGGTTTAAAGATGTACGAAGCAAATTTTTTACACAAAGAGTAGTGGGTGCCTGGAACTAGTTGCCTGGGGGAGGTAGTGGAAGCAGATACCTAGTGACTTTTAAGGGGCGTCTTGACCAATACATGAATAGGATGGAAATACGGTCCCCAGAATGGGAGGGTGTTTTAGTTCAGTCGGGCAGCATAGTCCGTGCAGGCTTTGAGGGCTGAAGGGTCTGTTCCTGTGCTGTAATTTTCTTTGCTCTTTCTTTGTTCTTTGAGACAATAGCACGGTGTCAATATACGGGGATTGGCGGGGTGGGAGGGTAGAGCATCAATGTATGGTGAGGGGTGGGTTAATGAGATTCAGATGTACTGAAATGCATGAAAAGCAGCTTCACACCTGTTATGATGATGTCGCCAGCAAGGGGTGGGAAGATCCAAAATCACGAATCCTAAGACTTCGGGATCTTGAGCTCCCACCGGCATTCACAGGGACAGCAAGCATGGGTCCAACATTGCCCCCTATAATTCTTTGGTATTAGTAATTAAGTTAATTGCAATGGATTCACACTGGTAGGAAATGCAACCAGATCGTTGAATAGAAAACAGAAAATGCTGGCAAACGTCAGCAGGTCTCACAGCATCTATGGAGAGAGAAACTGAATGGATGTTTTGAGTCCAATCTGAGTCTTCATAAAGTGCAGACAGTTAAATAGGTTTTATGGTTAGCATATTTGATAATGCCTATTTTCCCATTTAGTTATGCCCTCTTTAATCAGGTGAAATGACTTAGTTTAGAGGTAATCTGAAGTCCTGTGTTTTAGTCCTCAAGGGGTTAATAGTATCATAACCATATTAGGCGCCCTTTGTCCAATACCAGTGAACATTCCAATCACATGTAGAAACTCCCGCGGGGGGGGTGTTTCTATTCAACTCTCAAAACTATTAGTTCACTCATTGCTACAGTCAGTGTAAGTTGTATAGCTGTAACAATAAAAATGGGAAATTTCACGAACAGTCCAAAACTTTCTAGGAATATTACAAACAATGAAGAGCTGGATCAAAGTAACAAGACTCTGATGGACATTGTGAATGTGCTACTTTTTGCAACGCTCACTTTGGTCATGATTGCTATGGGCTGCACTGTTGACCTGAAGAAACTGTGGGCTCACCTGAAGAGACCTTGGGGATTAGTTGTGGGCATGGTTTGCCAGTTTGGGCTTATGCCATTCATTGCATTCAGCCTTGCAATTATCTTTGCGTTGAAACCTGGTTCAGCTATTGCTGTGCTTATTATGGGCTCATGTCCTGGTGGAACTATTTCAAATCTAATGAGCTACTGGACTGATGGGGACATGGATCTCAGGTAAATATCCACATGGTTTCACTTATCAAGTTATGCACGTTCTTTCCTTGTCTGCACATCCTTTCTGCGCAACATTCGCTATGTAATTGTGGATTGAGAAATTCTATTGCTCTCTCTTTTCTCCGTTCTCTTTATGCAAAGTCAGCACCTCACTTTGTTTCTTAGTAATTCAAAATTGACCTGGGTTTATCTCAGGAGCTTTGAATGACTGATCTTTAAGCTTGTCCAACACTATATATGCTTGCTCCCTGTATCCTTGCAAACTTCACATTTAACTTGAGGTCATTTTACAAATGAATGTTTGTTGATCAAAGATCAGGGGTTAATATTGTAAACTGATGAGAAATATGGAGGAACATGGCTATACTTCAAATGTGTCCATTTCTGAGATGATTTTTGTTTCAAAACTTCCAAATTCAGGTTAATTTATTTTGTCTTTGAAATGTTAAAAGATGGACTCAACAAGTATTTAAAAATTTTCTGATATTTCTTTGCTGCCTTCCATTCATTGTTTTCAATATTCACTCAAAATGAAACTCGGTATCATTTGACAAGATTTGCTGTGCTTCAATTACTCAACTAGGAAGTTTCTAGTAACTCAATAATAGCCGGGGCACTGGGTTATTCAAATTCCTTCAGAAGGAGCTGAATTAGCTACAAAACAATGAGAACAATTCTCTGCAAGTATCACATCGTGTTCCTCCTGTGCCTCCCTAGCACTGGACACATTACCTCCTGCAAAGCATATTGGAACCTTATCTTTTTAATCGGCTGCCATTCTGGCAGAAATGAACTTTCGGTCACACCTGTAATTGTTACAGTGTAACACCAACAGATTTCTAATCCTCTATCCCGGCAAACTGCCGCATTTTTAATTTCCCTTTTACAAACTAAGGTTGTTGGGTACATTATTCTCTCCCAGGTTTGTGCCCGTCACTCCTGCAATTGCACATTTGCAACTCTCAACCCAAGTTCTTGCCAGACCATTGCACTGAAGCACCCTTATTGAAAGTCACAAATGAACTTCTCTGTGACTGTGACTCTTGTGCATTATTGCTTTTCATCCTTCTCAATCTCTATTGCAGCCTTTGAAATGGTTGATCACATCGGGCTCCTCCTGTGCCTCTCTAGCACAGTGGGACAGTTTGGTTCCATTCATACCAACCTAAATCAGGAGAGAACAGGTCCACAATAGTTTCAAACTTGCCTTGCTCTGTCCTTTGGTGACATAATCGACAGGCAGAGGATTAGAAAGGTGTGCTGGGGAAACCCTTCAGGATTTTCCAGTAAGGTTTGCATGGCAATTGCCTGACGTGGCGAAAAACTGCAGCAGGCGACGGTGCAGAGGGACCTCGGGGTCCTTGTGCATGAGTCGCAAAAACCCAGCCTGCAGGTGCAGCAGGTGGTCAGGAAGGCGAATGGGATGCTGGCCTTCATAGCGAGGGGGATTGAATATAAAAGTAGGGAGGTCTTGCTGCAGCTGTATAGGGCATTGGTGAGGCCGCAGCTGGAGTACTGTGTGCAGTTTTGGGCGCCGCACCTGCGCAAGGATATTTTGGCCTTGGAGGGAGTGCAGAGGAGGTTTACTAGGCTGATACCGGAGTTGAGGGGATTGAGCTATGAGGAGAGGCTGAATAAACTAGGCTTGTACTCGTTAGAGTTTAGAAGAATGAGGGGAGATCTCATTGAGACGTATAAGATGATGTATGGGATGGATAGGATAGAGGTGGAAAGACTCTTCCCGCTCAAAAAAGACAGTAGGACTAGGGGGCACAGCCTCAAGATAAAGGGGGGGCGGTTCAGAACGGAGTTGAGGAGGAACTTCTTCACTCAAAGGGTGGTGAATCTCTGGAATTCTCTGCCCGTTGAAGTGGTGGAGGCTGCCTCACTAAATATTTTTAAGAAGCGGGTTGATGGGTTCTTGATAAGAGAGGGGATTAAGGGTTATGGGGAGAGGGCGGGAAAGTGGAACTGAGCCACGACAGATCAGCCATGATCTTATTGAATGGCGGGGCAGGCTCGAAGGGCTAGATGGCCTACTCCTGCTCCTATTTCTTATGTTCTTATGTTCTTATGACTGCCCAAAGTACATAATGTTCCTGAGCCTAGTATTACTGACAGTGTCATGGGTCAATTCATGGAATGCCTACACCTGATTGAGTTAACCCATTATGCACATTTAATTCACTCAAATATTTTTCTTGTTCTTGGCATTTAGTACTTAACATTCTTGGAGTATTAGCCATGTTAGGTGCTGTACAGAGAGCCTACATGCCAGTGATCGGTTACTGCACTAGTGGACCACTGACCTTAACTTCCTCACTAATATATATGGCATTTATTTCATAGAATCATACAGTGTAAAAGGAGGTCATTTAGCCCATCAAGTCTGCACCAACCACAATCCCATCTATCCTCATGACTCCATGCATTTACTTTACCTCATCCCCCTGACACTAAAGGACAATTTAGCATGGCCAGTCCACCTAACCAGCACATCTTTTGGACTGTGAGAGGGAAACAGAGCACCCAGAGGAAACTCATGCAGACACAGGGAGAACGTGCAAACTCCACACAGACAGTGACCCAAGCCAGGAATTGAAACCAGGTCCCTGGTGCTGTGAGGCAGCAGTGCTAACCATTGTGCCACTGTGCCATCTAAGAATTAATCACATTTAAATTCCACCATCTGCTATGATAGGATTTGAACCAACACTAACCTGGATATCTAGATTACTAGTCCAGTGACATTACCACTATGCCAACATCTTCCCACAAGCTTTGCAGGAATTAGCCAGGAATTAAACCCAGGCCTCCTGCATAACTGGTGGGATTCATGTGATTCATGTCATGAAGTCTTTAAAGGTGGATTGAGATGCTTTGATAAATCATGCCTGCTTCAAGGACAGGGCAGCCAATAGTGCTTATCACTTTCATAATGGTAATAGTTGCACAATGATGATGTTACAACACATGTGATCTGGTGACCTGAAGTCAAATCCCACAACAGTTGGGGAATTTAAATTTCGTTAATCAATTCTGGATTTAAAGAGTAGTATTAGTAATTGTAACCATGAAACTATAGGGTTTATTATAAAAACCCGTCTGTTTCACTTGTTTCCTTTGGGTGAGGGATTCATCTGTCTATATCTAGTCTGGCCTATGCAACAGCAATTGGATTGACTTGAACTTGTCCTCCGAAGTAATCCATAAAATCCCTAAAGTGCAGAAGAAGACCATTTGGCCCACTGCATCTGCATTGACTCTCCAAAAGAGCATTTATACATGTTTTGATTGTGGCGCCCTTTAAAGATAGTGTCCAGAAATCTGTGCAGTTAGGTTTTGATGTGTATTGAGCGCAGGGGGCATGGGGTGATGGGGTTATGGGTTATGGTGCATGGGGTTATGGGGATAAGGCCTGGATGCGATTGTGTTGTGCCATCTTCTGCATGGTAGGATTCTATGATTCACTCCAGATACAATTCGGAGAGGTCTTCTAATCTGCTTTGGTGTCAGGGCTAATTTAGATGTTAATCTCAACTTCCTGGAATCCTGCAAGTTAAACTCAACTTCTGGAATGTTGTTTTTTGCAGAAACAGTGACTTTATTAATCTGCATGCACACTGTGTTCAAATCATTGGAAATAGCAGAGGAAATTAGTAAATGTCAGCTTGCACACATGTTAAATCATCATTGCTTCGACCAAAAGTAATAGTAAAACTAAGAAGCTGCTCATTGACCACAATAAAATACACTCACTGTTTCTGCCAGAAGAAAAGTTCCAGTAATATGAGTTTAACATGTCTAATAAGTAGACGTGTAGAATGTAGATAGTAATTGGAAGATAAAGATCCTTCCTGATCCCTGCTTCTCTCCCAATATAATCAGAATATGAAGGAAATGATTATAGTTGTAAACTAGATACAATTTGAAAAACAATAATTAGCGGAAAGTTGGCATCTTTTCAATGTCCTGTTCACCTGGTGCATCATAAACATCCCTTAAGTGTTCAGAGGAGGTGCACATAAATTAGCCCTGACTTCAAAGCAAATTAGAAGACCTCTCCATATTGCATCTGGATACTTGAGCAGCAATCCAGCTGCAACTCATCTGGTTCAATTATTATAATCCCTAAAGAGCCTGATAGCCATTAAGAAGAATTTAAACTTCTGGTTAATAGCTAAAAAGATAAAGCAAGATTTCATGATTTAAGATGTCTAACAGAAGACATAAGAACATAACAAGAACATAAGAAATAGGAGCAGGAGTAGGCCATCTAGCCCTTCGAGCCTGCCACGCCATTTCATAAGATCATGGCTGATCTGAAGTGGCTCAGTTCCAGTTTCCCGCTTTCTCCCCATAACCCTTAATCCCCTTCCCTACGAAAAACCTATCTACCAGCGTCTTAAATATATTTAGCGAGGTAGCCTCCACCACTTCAACGGGAGAGAATTCCAGAGATTCACCACCCTTTGAGTGAAGAAGTTCCTCCTCAACTCTGTTCTAAACTGCCCCCCCCCCCCTTATCTTGAGGCTGTGTCCCCTAGTCCTGCTGTCCTTTCTGAGCAGGAAGGACCTTTCCACCTCTATCCTATCCATCCCCTTCATCATCTTATACGTCTCAATGAGATTCCCCCCTCATCCTTCTAAACTCTAACGAGTGCAAGCCCAGTCTATTCAGCCTCTCCTCATAGCTCAACCCCCTCAACTCCGGTATCAGCCTAGTGAACCTCCTCTGCACTCCCTCCAAGGCCAAAATATCCTTGCGTAAGTGCAGCGACCAAAACTGCACACAGTACTCCAGCTGCGGCCTCACCAGTGCCCTATACAGCCGCAGCAAGACCTCCCTACTTTTATTTTCAATCCCCCTCGCTATGAAGGCCAGCATCCCATTTGCCTTCCTGACCACCTGCTGCACCTGTAGGCTGGGTTTTTGCAACTCATGCACAAGGACCCCCAGGTCCCTCTGCACTGTAGCATGCTGTAGCTTTTCGCCCTGTAAGTAGTAGTCCTTCCTACTATTATTCATATCAAAGTGGACAACCTCACACTTGCCAACATTGTATTCTATCTGCCAGGTCCTTGCTCACTTGCTCAGCCTATCTAGATCCCTTTGCAGACTTTCCACACCCTCCGCACAATTTGCTGTTCCACTTTTCTTTGTGTCATCAGCAAATTTCGACACCTTACACTCGGCTCCCTCCTCCAGATCATCTATATAAATGGTAAATAGCTGAGGCCCCAGCACCGATCCCTGGGGCACTCCACTAGTCACCAACCGCCAATCCGAATAGCACCCATTGACACCCACTCTCTGCTTCCTATTTGACAGCCAATCCCCTATCCACGCTAACACCCTACCCCCAACTCCATGCCCCCTTACCTTCTGTAACAACCTTTTGTGCGGCACCTTATCAAACGCCTTCTGAAAATCAAGAAACACCACATCCGCCGGTTCCCCTCCGTCCACCGCACTAGACACATCCTCATAGAATTCCAATAAATTCATCAGACACGACTTCCCCTTAACGAAACCGTGCTGCGTCTGCTCTATCAAACAATTCTTCTCAAGATGCCTCGCTATTTTCTCTTTGATTACGGATTCAAGCATTTTTCCTAAAACAGACTTTAAACTAACCGGCCTATAATTCCCTGCCTTTTGCCTGCTACCCTTTTTAAACAGCAGCGTAACATTAGCCGCTTTCCAATCTTTCGGCACTTCCCTGGAATCCAGCGAGGTTTGGAAAATAATCACCAAGGCATCCACTATCACCTCTGCCATTTCCTTCAGAACCCTTGAATGCATTCCATCCGATCCTGGGGACTTGTCCACCATCAGTCCCTCTAGTCTGTCAAGCACTGCCTCTTGAGTAACAATGATCTCATTCAGACCCTCCACTCCTACCATCTTTCCATCGTTAACACCTGGCAAACTATTCGCGTCCTCCTCCGTGAAGACTGAAGCAAAAATGTTATTCAAGGCCTCAGCCATTTCCTCATCCCCCACCACTAAATACCCCCTCTCATCCTCTAAGGGCCCAACATTCACTCTAGCCAGCCTCCTCCTTTTTATATATTTATAAAAACTCACACTTTCCTTTTTTATATTTAGCGCTAGCCTAGATTCATAGTCTATCCTTCCTTTCTTTATCAACTTCATCGTCATTCTTTGTTGATATTTAAACCTCTCCCAATCCTCTTCTCGCCCACTATTTTTAGCCACTCTGAACGCATCAGCTTTTAATTTAATACTCTCCTTTACCTCCTTCGTTATCCACGGCTGATTATCTCTCCTCCTACGATCCTTCTTTACTGTCGGAATAAATTTCTGCTGAGCACCAAGAAAGATCTCCTTAAAGATCCTCCACTGTTCCTTAGCAGACCTACCTCCCAATCTGCGCCCCCAATCTACATTCGCCAATTCCTCTCTCATCCTATTGTACTCCCCTCTGTTCAAACAAAGGACATAGGTCCAGGATCCTACTTTCTCCTCCTCCATCTGCATCAGAAACTCCATCATACAATGATCACTCTTCCCAAGAGGATCCTTCACAACAAGGTCCCTAATTCTACCTGCCTCATTACATAACACCAGATCCAAGATAGCTCGCTCCCTCGTCGGCTCCAGCACACACTGTTCAAGGGAACTATCCCGGCAGCATTCCAAGAACTCTTCCTCAAGTCCACCGCATCCAACATGGGTCGGCCAATCAATATGTAGATTGAAATCCCCCATAATTATCGCCGTTCCACTCCTGCACACAGCATTTATTTGCGCGTTTATAGCCTGCCCCACCTCCAGGTCATTATTTGGGGGCCTATAGACGACACCCACCAGCGTCTTCCCTTGCTGTTCCTAATCTCCACTCACAACGATTCCACGTTCTGCTCTTTGGCGCCTATATCTTCCCTTACTACCACCCTGATACTATCCCTAATCAGCAGAGCTACTCCCCGCCCCCTTTTTCCTCCTGTCTATCCTTCCTAAACACTTGATATCCCTGTACATTCAGCTCCCAGTCCCTGTCACCTGTCCCAGTCCCTGTCAAGACGAAAGATATTATTGACTAAACATCTTTTTAGTGGACTTAGAACTACAGAACAAAATTCCCTACTTTTATTTTTGGCACAAGCTGAAAAAACCGAACTTCACAGCTTTAACTCCATAGTCCTTCGACATATAATTCTCCTGAAACCAGTCCAAAGTGATTCTTAGCTTCTGAGGTTTTATTTCTGTTTTTACCCTCTTTCTCAGCCTGATTTCAACTCCATAACTGTCCTTCATGGATGACGATTTTGATGGATATCCCCTTCTAACACAAGCTAGGTGAATCTTCCAGCCTCCTTTTAACATCACACAAATTTGGTTTTTCCAATCTGAGTGTGGCTTTCCATTCACATTCTGGTGCAGTGAACCAAAGAGATTTTTGGCCTCCAGTTGTTTTTTTTCTCTCTCCTGGATTCTGGCAGACTAACTGTGTTTGTGAGTTTTCAGGGGTATCCTAGAAACCCTTCACTTCTCAAAGCTCGTTTCTGTGGCTACATAAATCATTTGGACCTTGTATCCAGGTAGAAATACAGATCAGTTATCCTTGAGAGCTGAAATCTCTTTCATCTCTGAATTAAATAGACATTTTAAAGCACAACTGTTTCCAACCCAACGTTCTCAACACTTATCTGAGAGTTTGGAGGCTCATGGTGTATCCAATTTTAGCATATTGGCTGCTCGCATTGAGTCCACATGTAAACACCTTGCACCTCCTTTTCAGTAAAATCAGCTGGGTCCCCTCTAATCTCTAGCAATCAAACCACCAGATTTACTGCCAGGCAGACCACAGAACAGATCATATGATCCCTTTTATCTTACTTTAAAGACAGACTACCAAAACATAACAACCTCATTTACATCATAACTAACACAATGGATGCTTCAGGAAAGGCCACATAATAGTTGACAAATTTTGCTTCTGGAGGCTCATTAATGAACACAGGAACATTAGGAGCAAGCAGTGTAGGGCATTCGGCCTCTCAATCCTGTTCCAACATTCAGTTAGATCATAGCTAATCTGCTATTTACCTGCCTATGATTCATATCTCTTGATACCTTTACCTACTAAAATCAATCTTGTTATGCTTAGATGGGTTAGATGACTAAATATCCTATCCTTTTTTGATTTTTTAATTAGAATTTAAGATGTTTAAAATTATTCATTGGGAAATGTAGATTGAGGTGGGAGTTGCCACAAAAAGCTAATTTAATGATTGTCTACAGGTGTTGTTCATTTGCCTCTGACTGTAATAGACGTGGATAGAGCAGGGTCAGGAATGGATGTTGCAGGTGCCGGGGTACAAGTGCTTTAGTCGGAGTAGAGAAGGAGGTAGAAGGGGGGGTGGAGTAGCATTATTGGTCAAGGACTATATCACAGTGACAGAGAGGAAGTTTAATGAGGACTTGTCTGTTGAGGTAGTATGGGCAGAAATTAGAAATAGGAGAGGAGAGGTCACCCTGTTGGGAGTCTTTTATAGACCTCCAAAAAGTTCTAGAGAGGTTGAGGAAAGGATTGCAGAGACGATCCTGGTTAGGAGTGAAAGTAATAGGGTAATTGTTATGGGGGATTTTAACTTTACTAACATTGATTGGAATTGCTATAGCTCTAGCTCGTTAGAGGGGTCAGTTTTTGTTCAGAGTGTGCAGGAAGGTTTTTTGACTCAATATGTAGATAGGCCAACTAGAGGTGAGGCTATATTGGACTTGGTGCTGGGAAATGAGCCGGACCAGGTGCTAGACTTGGAAGTTGGTGTGCTTTTTGGTGATAGTGACCACAATTCGGTTACGTTCACCTTAGTGATGGAAAGGGATAGGCATGAACCTCGGGTCAGTAGTTTTAGCTGGGGGAAGGGTAATTATGAGGCCATTAGGAGAGAATTAGGAAGCATTGATTGGACTAGGAGATTACAGGGACTAGGAACGTCTGAAATGTGGAGTTTTTTCAAGGAGCAGCTACTGTGGGTCTGTGATAGGTATGTCCCTGTCAGGCAAGGAGGAATTGGTAGGGCTAGGGTACCGTGGTGCACAAAAAAAGTTGATTTGTTGGTTAGGAAGAAGAAGGAGGCTTATGTTCGGATGAGGCTTGAGGGCTCGGGTAGTGCAGTAGAAAGCTTTAGATTGGCTAGGAGGGAGTTGAAGAGGGAGTTAAGAAGGGCTAGAAGAGGGCATGAGATGACTTTGGCTGATAGGATTAAGGAGAATCCTAAGGCGTTCTATAGGTATGTCAAGAACAGAAGGTTGGTTAGGGCAAGATTAGGGCCAGTTACAGACAGTAGGGGGAAGTTGTGTGTGGAACCGGAAGAGATTGGAGAGGCATTGAACCATTATTTCTCTTCGGTGTTCACGCAGGACGATATGAATGTAGCTGAGGAGGTCACTGGGGTGAAGGGGTGTAAAATAGAAAGTATTGTAGTTGATACAGAGGATGTGTTGGATATTCTAGATGGGTTGAAAATAGATAAGTCCCCTGGTCCGGACGGGATTTACCCTAGGATTCTATGGGAGGCAAGAGAGGTGATTGCAGAGCCACTGGCTCTGATCTTCAGGTCGTCGTTGGTCTCTGGTATAGTACCGGAAGATTGGAAGACAGCGAATGTTGTCCCATTGTTAAAGAAGGGGAGCAGAGACTTCCCTGGGAATTACAGACCAGTGAGTCTTACTTCTGTAGTGGGCAAGGTTTTAGAAAGAATTATTAGGGATAGGATTTATAGTTATTTGGAGAGTAATGAATTGATTAGAGATAGTCAGCATGGTTTTGTAGCGGGAAGGTCGTGCCTTACTAACCTTATTGAGTTCTTTGAGAAGGTGACCAAAGAGGTGGATAGGGGTAAGGCAGTAGATGTGGTATATATGGATTTTAGTAAGGCGTTTGATAAGGTTCACCATGGTATGCTTCTGCAGAAAATGCAGATGTATGGGATTGGTGGTAATTTAGGTACTTGGATCAGGAATTGGTTAGCAGATAGGAGACAGAGGGTGGTGGTTGATGGTAATTATTCATCATGGAGTTCGGTTACGAGTGGTGTGCCTCAGGGATCTGTTTTGGGGCCACTGCTGTTTGTAATCTTTATTAATGATCTGGATGAGGGTATAGTTGGGTGGATTAGTAAGTTTGCTGATGACACCAAAGTCGGAGGTGTGGTAGATTGTGAGGAAGGGTGTCGAAGTTTGCAGGGTGACTTGGACAGGTTGCAGAGCTGGGCCGCGAGGTGGCGGATGGAGTTTAATGCGGAGAAGTGTGAGGTAATCCATTTCGGTAGGAATAACAGATGTGTTGAGTCTAGGGCTAACGGGAGGACTTTGAATAGAGTGGAGGAGCAGAGGGATCTAGGTGTATGTGTACATAGATCCCTGAAAGTTGGGAATCAAGTAGATAAGGTTGTTAAGAAGGCGTACGGTGTCTTGGCATTTATTGGTAGGGGGATTGAATTTAGGAGTCGCAGCGTCATGTTGCAACTGTACACAACTCTGGTGCGGCCGCACTTGGAGTACTGTGTGCAGTTCTGGTCCCCACATTACAGGAAGGATGTGGAGGCTTTGGAGAGGGTGCAGAGGAGGTTTACCAGGATGTTGCCTGGTATGCAGGGGAGGTCCTATGAGGAGAGACTGAGGGATTTGGGGTTGTTTTCACTGGAAAGAAGGCGGCTAAGAGGGGATCTTATAGAAACATATAAGATGATTAGAGGTTTAGATAGGGTGGATGGTGATAGCCTGTTTCCTCGGATGGAGAAATCTAGCACGAGGGGGCATGGCTTTAAATTAAGGGGGGGTAGTTATAGGACGGATGTCAGGGGCAGGTTCTTTACCCAGAGGGTGGTGAGGGACTGGAATGCCCTGCCTGCTGCAGTTGTAAATGCGCCTAGTTTGGGGGCGTTTAAGAGATTGGTGGATAGGTTTATGGACGAAAAGGGATTGGTTTAGATTAGTGGGTCAGTGTTTTTTAAAAAAAATAAGACTGGTCGGCGCAACATTGTGGGCCGAAGGGCCTGTTCCGCGCTGTAATGTTCTATCTATGTAAAATCCAGCCTATTATTGTTTTAATGCAACCTGGCTACATAACATAGGTTTGTTTGCTCATTAGCTTAATAAATAGTCTGATGCTCACTTGTGTGTCAAGCTAGCTCTTTAAATTGATAATATCTCTGTGGGCATGATCAACTTGCTTGTTGGTTACTTACTGCAAAATCCGACCTTATGTTTGTTGAATCAACATTCTTAAACAGGGATTGAATATCAGCATCTTCCTATTATAAAAATAAAAACGGAGATAGTCATCGACTTCAGGAAGTATAGTAGAGAGCATGCCCCTGTCTACATCAATGGGGACAAAGTAGAAATGGTTGAGAGCCTCAAGTTTTTAAGGTGTCCAGATCACCAACAACTGTCCTGGTCCCTCCATATGGACGCATAAGAAAGCCCACCTACTTTCTCAGGAGACTAAGGAAATTTGGCATGTCTGCTATAACTCTCACCAACTAAAAAGCATTCTTTCTGGTTGTATGACAGCTTGGCATAGCTCCTGCTCTGTCCAAGACCACAAGAAATAAATGAAACCCAGTCCATGACTCAAATCAGCCTCATTGCCTACACTTCCCACTGCCTCGAAAAAGCAGCCAACATAGTTAAGGACGCCATGCATCCTAGACAGACTCTCTTTCACCTTCTTCTGTTGGGAAAATTGCGCGGAGGGTGTGGAGAGTCTACAGAAGGATCTAGATAGGCTGGGCGAATGGGCCAGGAACTGGCAAATGGAATTTAATGTTGGCAAGTGCGAGGTGGTCCACTTTGGTAGGAATAATGGTAGGAAGGATTATTACTTACGTGGAGAAAAACTGCAGCAGGCGACGGTGCAGAGGGACCTCGGGGTCCTTGTGCATGAGTCGCAAAAACCCAGCTTGCAGGTGCAGCAGGTGGTCAGGAAGGCGAATGGGATGCTGGCCTTCATAGTGAGGGGGATTGAATATAAAAGTAGGGAGGTCTTGCTGCGGCTGTATAGGGCATTGGTGAGGCCGCAGCTGGAGTACTGTGTGCAGTTCTGGGCGCCGTACTTACGCAAGGATATTTTGGCCTTGGAGGGAGTGCAGAGGAGGTTTACTAGGCTGATGCCGGAGTTGAGGGGGTTGAGCTATGAGGAGAGGCTGAATAAACTAGGCTTGTACTTGTTAGAGTTTAGAAGAATGAGGGGAGATCTCATTGAGACATATAAGATGATGAATGGGATGGATAGGATAGCGGTGGAGAGACTCTTCCCGCTCAGAAAGGACAGTAGGACTAGGGGGCACAGCCTCAAGGTAAAGGGGGGGCGGTTTAGAACGGAGTTGAGGAAGAACTTCTTCACTCAAAGGGTGGTGAATCTCTGGAATTCTCTGCCCGTTGAAGTGGTGGAGGCTGCCTCGCTAAATATTTTTAAGACGCGGGTTGATGGGTTTTTGATAAGAGAGGGGATTAAGGGTTATGGGGAGAGGGCGGGAATGTGGAACTGAGCCATGACAGATCAGCCATGATCTTATTGAATGGCGGGGCAGGCTCGAAGGGCTAGATGGCCTACTCCTGCTCCTATTTCTTATGTTCTTATGAAAAAGATGCACAAGTCTGAAATCACATATCAACCGACTCAAAAACAGCTTCTTCCCTGCTGCCATCAGACTTTTGAATGGGACTACCTCGCACTAAGTTGATCTTTCTGTACACCCTAGCTATGATGTAACACTACATTCTGTACTCTTTCCTTTCCTTCTCTATGTATGGTATGATTTGTCTGTATAGCGTGCAAGAAACAATACTTTTCACCATATGTTAATAAATGTGATAATAATAAATCAAATCAAATCAAAATAACCACTTTATGCTTTTCAGTGTTTCAATGACTGTCTGCTCCACAATCCTGGCCATTGGCTTCATGCCATTGAGTCTTTATATTTACTCAATGACCTGGACACAAGATTTGAACAATTCCAACATTGCAACGCACGCAAGGAACGTCACAGTGCCTTATAAACATATAGGTGATCAAAATTATATTTATTCACTCTTCATCACATGGAATTATGTTACTCTAATTTATTTATTGCACAATAGTTGTGATAAGGGCAAGAAACAGGAGGCTGGAGAAAGCAACTTACAAAATTGCAGGGGCCTTTACGATTCCTCTCTTAATTGGTTTTGTAAATATTTGGGCCACGTGTTGCTCTGTGCTGGGGGAGGTAAACATCAGAAGTGGAAAGGGAAATAATATAATGTTTGCTATAATTTTACATTGTATTTTTAAATTCCAATATGAATGTAATTTGTTTTGATTTATTCATTTATCTGTTCTGTTGCATTTAGGCAGGATTTGACCAAGACTGTTTGGAAATGAGTCATTGTATGTCAGTATAAATCACTTAAAGCTGTTGTATCAGCTCAGTGTAATTTCCTATGCTTCTATTGCTGGTTTGTGACTGCTTTCGGCGCCAATAGTGTTAGCTAAATGCCTGGGGCAGTGCAGGAAACCACACTATTTGACATTCTTAAAATCATTGTGAAGTGATTTTCCCATCCCGCTGCATTGCTTTTGTAATGATGTGGAGATCCAGCGTTGGACTGGGGTGAACACAGTAAGAAGCCTGACAACACCAGGTTTAAGTCCAACCGATTTATTTGATAGTAAACTCACAAGCTTTCAAGGTTTCCCTCTTTGTCAGGTGAATGGAGAGTTCTGGCCTCAGGCAGAGCATATAAAGCACAGACAGTTTACAGATTACTGATTAGAATGCGAATCCTTACACCTAACCTGCTGTTCAAGTCTTAAAGTGGCTGACAATGTGAGTGGAAGGAGTACTGATCACAGGTTAAAGAGATGTGTATTGTCTCCATACAGTACAGTAAGTGCGGTTTTGCAAACCCAGGCAAGTCACGGGGGTAGCAGATAGTGCGACATGAACCCAAGACCCCTGCTGAGACCATCCTCATGTGTGCGGAACTTGGAACAAGTTATATATATATTAAACTGGCAGACCCCCTCATTCCCTCCTCCTGTCCTTGTTAGTTCAGTGCCACGACCTCCTGCAATGTGCTGTGTCCTGAACAAGAGCTGTGAAAGAAATAAAGTGAGCAGTTTCCAGTAAACAAAGGAAGTGGCTGTTTTTCAGAAAGCAGATTTTTGTTCCAAAGATTTGAATTTCCATAGCTGAGTGGGAGAGAAAGAAACTTTCCCTACTGATGTCCCTTCCCTACAGCAACAGCGTACTGTGCCTTGTAATATTACTGGAATTTTTTCATAGATTAAATATCTATAAGGACTGTTATTTGTGAGTCTGACTAAGTACGAGACTTTTAGGGGAATGTTCTGTGAGACTACGTCGGGGTTGGGCAGGCGGGGGGCATTCTCCCAAAAGAATTCTAAGTGCCAAATTTGCGTAAAAACTGGAATAAATCTCACTTCTTTTTCTAGCAGGGTTTTCAAAATGAAACTCCCACACTCTGGGCACTGCAGAGGGCAGTAGCATGAATCACACAAAAAATCCAGGCGCCCCCTCCTATTCCCGCTGGAGCGGCTAAAATTAGCGTGCTGAGCAGCCTACCAGACATTTGCTAATCTCTGGGAGATTAGCTGGATAAGCCTACAAGCCTTCTCAGCAATGAGTCAGCTGGCCTCAGCTCCCCCCCCCCCCCCCCCCCCCCCAACAGACATTGCTAGCTTCATCGCTAGTCTCTCACTCACCTCCACCCCCATGGACGTTGACCTCTCACCCCCTTCTCCCCCCCCCCACACAAGAAGAATCACCCACTGACCTGGACATCGCTGGCCTCCCCATCCCCCCACTGACCTGGACTTCACTGGTCTCCCCATCCCCCACTGACCTGGACATCGCTGGCCTCCCCATCCCCCACTGACCTGGACATCGCTGGCCTCCCCATCCCCCACTGATCTGGACATCGCTGGCCTCCCCATCCCCCCACTGACCTGGACATCGCTGGCCTCCCCATCCCCCACTGACCTGGACATCGCTGGCCTCCCCATCCCCCCACTGACCTGGACATCGCTGGCCTCCCCATCCCCCACTGATCTGGACATCGCTGGTCTCCCCATCCCCCCACTGACCTGGACTTCACTGGTCTCCCCATCCCCCACTGACCTGGACTTCACTGGTCTCCCCATCCCCCACTGACCTGGACATCGCTGGCCTCCCCATCCCCCACTGATCTGGACATCGCTGGTCTCCCCATCCCCCCACTGACCTGGACATCGCTGGTCTCCCCATCCCCCACTGACCTGGACATCGCTGGTCTCCCCATCCCCCACTGACCTGGACATCGCTGGTCTCCCCATCCCCCCACTGACCTGGACATCGCTGGTCTCCCCATCCCCCACTGACCTGGACATCGCTGGCCTCCCCATCCCCCCACTGACCTGGACTTCACTGGTCTCCCCATCCCCCACTGACCTGGACATCGCTGGTCTCCCCATCCCCCCACTGACCTGGACATCGCTGGTCTCCCCATCCCCCCACTGACCTGGACATCGCTGGCCTCCCCATCCCCCACTGACCTGGACATCGCTGGTCTCCCCATCCCCCCACTGACCTGGACATCGCTGGCCTCCCCATCCCCCACTGACCTGGACATCGCTGGTCTCCCCATCCCCCCACTGACCTGGACATCGCTGGTCTCCCCATCCTCCACTGACCTGGACATCACTGGCGTCCTGACCTTCCCATCCCTTACCACCACCCTTCCCCGACCACTCACACACAGAGTGCTGTGCTATGCTACCACTGCCTGCAAGTATTCCTTCTTGTTGAATGAGAGCTTTGAGCATTACACCCCGTGGACACAGTGCTTTGTTGAGTTACCCCAGAAGCAGCTTTGAAGATGGCTCGTCCTTTATTGAAACCAGGATGCCTGGACATTAATCACAATGAAATTTAATTAACAGGCCCAGAACTGGTCCAAACTGACTGCACCTAGACTCCCTTAAGAAGCCAGGGCTGTACATAAGCTGCAATGATGGACAAGCAGGGTAGATGGCCCCAAAGAGATGTGGTCCCAGATTTTCTGACAGTACGCAGGCCTGCCTATTGAGTGCAGTGGAGGAGAGGCACCAGCTGCTGTGCCCCACTCAGGGCCATCGCCAAGGGGTCGCATAGCAAGGGTGTTATGGGAGGCAGTGGCAGCTACTGTGAATGCCAGGATACTGGCCCTCTGTCCGGAGGACTGTACCACATGAAAATGAACAACCTTCTTCGGGCAGCAAAGGCGAGTGTGCATCCCATTCTGAAACCTGTACATGTGCTGTGCTTACAAATGTCAAACCATCCTCAGGCACCTCAAGGGCAGCCACCAACTGGGATTCTGGGCACACAGCAGGCCGTGGCTATGGGCCTGGACAACTTAAGCCCTGTCTAAGAGGGCTAATGCTGATGGGCTCCAAGGCTTGGCTCACTAACAGAATACTGTGAATGGGTAGCACTGTGGGTAGTACTGCTGCCTCACAGCACCAGGGACCCAGGTTTGATTCCAGTCATGCATGACTGTCTGTGTGGCGTTTGCGTGTTCTCCCCATATTTGAATGAGTTTCCTCAGGTGCTCCAGTTTCCCCCCACGCTCCAAAGATGTGCGGGTTATGTTGATTGGCCATGCTAAATTGCCCCTTAGTGTCAGGGGGAATAAGAGGGTAAATGTGTGGCTTACGGGGATAGGACTGGGTAGGTTTGTTGTCAATGCAGGTGCAATGAGCCAAATGGTCTCCTTCTGTATTGGTTTATTTTGCCTGAACTGATGAGTCCTCAATCAATACATGGTGCACTCCCCCGCACCAGCCCCCCCCCCACCTCCCTGAAACCCCAGCACTCAGTCCAGTCCCTCACCACAACCCACTGCTAGAACAAAGGAACAGCCCAGTGGCTGCAGACAGAAGCCTGACCAGCACTCAGCAAAGGATCCCCCCCCCCCCACAGAGACTACATGGAACATCCCTGGGTCTGGGGACAGCACTTCCAGCTGTCCAGGGACTTCCCCACAGCAAGCAGAAATTTTCTAGGCCCTGCCTCCAACTTTCCCTGCAGTCCAGGGGCTGCAGCTCCATAAACTTTATCCCCTTACTCCTGTTCAACGCTGCTACGCAAGTCCCGACTTTTATATAGCAGTTGTAATCTCCTCAATGAGGGGGGGAGGGGCGGGTGGTGGGGTTCAGTAATTGTACTCAGCTCCCATTCCAACCCAAGCAAAAACACTGTTTATAGTTATCCTTGCAGTGGTTTTTTGGGTCACATGGAAAAAAAACTTGAACTGAAGACTGTAAACAATGTTTCACCAGGCGGGGAGGGGAGGATTCCTTCTTTCAGTTCTCCTGTTCTCAACTGAGAGACCCAGCATTGGGAAGATGAAGCTGCTGTAAGCCAATTTTCTGCCCTTGTCCCCGACTCTCCTGCCCTCTCTCCGTTGACCCCCCACCCCTCTCTTATTCACCTGTGTCCTGTGATTCAGCGACAATCCCTGACAAAGTCCTCTGAGCATTACTGGCAGCTGCCATCATTCCCCATTGGTGCTGTCAGCAAAGGAAAGCTGTGGGCCAGTTATAGGGTGGCAGCTCTCAGGGTTGGGATCTCCACCCTTGGTTCCTTAATCCCAGTGAAGGCCCAAAACTGGCCAATTAATTTGGTTGGGCCTCCCCACTGGAAGCAATGTGGGTTACCAACCAGTGAGATTCCGTCACAGTAAATACAGCCCGTGATTTTACTTTGACAATTTGTGTCAAGTAGTTACATTTGAAGCACTGAAGCCGTGCCCAGTGGGACAGGCCTTGTGGCTGCCATTTTGGTGATTTTCTTTCACGTGTTTTACATGAATTCCTTCTTCCCATTCCCACCCTTCCCCCGAGCAGGCTTAATTGCAGCCTGCTTCATTGTATCTTACCATCAAAACCCTTCATAACTTTGCAAAGCTCAATTCAAATTTCCTCTATCTTTCTTTATCGTAATAAGAACATAAGAACATAAGAAATAGGAGCAGGAGTAGGCCATCTAGCCCTTCAAGCCTGCCCCGCCATTCAATAAGATCGTGGCTGATCTGAAGTGGATCAGTTCCACTTTCCTGCTTTCTCCCCATAACCTTTAATTCCCCTGTCTATTAGAAACCTATCTACCCGTGACTTAAATATGTTTAGTGAGGTGGCCTCCACCACTTCAACGGGCAGAGAATTCCAGAGACTCACCACCCTTTGAGTGAAGAAGTTCCTCCTCAACTCCAATCTAAATTTCCCCCCCCCTTATCTTGAGGCTGTGCCCTCGAGTCCTGCTGTCCTTTCTAAGTGGAAAGAATTTCTCTACCTCTACCCTATCCATCCCTTTCATTATCTTATATGTCTCTATAAGAACCCCCCTCAGTCTTCTAAACTCCAACGAGTACAGACCCAGTCTATTTAGTCTCTCTTCATAGTCCAACCCCCTCATCTCTGGTATCAGCCTAGTGAACCTCCTCTGCACTCCATCCAAGGCCAAGTGCGGTGACCAAAACTGCACACAGTACTCCAGCTGTGGCCTCACCAGTGCCCTGTACAGTTGCAGCAAGACCTCCCTGCTTTTATATTCTATCCCCCTCGCTATAAAGGCCAGCATCCCATTCGCCTTCTTGATCACCTGCTGCACCTGTAGACTGGGTTTTTGCGACTCATGCACAAGGACCCCCAGGTCCCTCTGCACCGTAGCATGCTGCAGCTTTTCGCCCTTTAAATAGTAATCTCTCCTGCTATTATTTGTGCCAAAGTGGATAACCTCACACTTGCTAACATTGTACTCCATCTGCCAGGTCCTCATCCACTCGCTCAGCCTATCCAGATCCCTCTGCAGACTTTCCACACCCTCCGCACAATTTGCTTTTCCACTCATTTTCGTGTCATCAGCAAATTTCGTCACCCTACACACAGCCCCCTCCTCCAGATCATCTATATAAATGGTAAATAGCTGAGGCCCCAGCACCGATCCCTGCGGCACTCCACTAGTCTCCAGCCGCCAATCAGAATAGCACCCATTGATACCAACTCTCTGCCTCCTATTAGACAACCAATCCTCTATCCATGCTAACACCTTACCCCCAACTCCATGTCCTCTAACCTTCTGAAGCAACCTTTTGTGCGGCACCTTATCAAATGCCTTTTGAAAATCGAGAAACACCACATCCACCGGTTCCCCTCTGTCTACCGCACTAGTCACATCCTCATAGACATCCAATAAATTCGTCAAACACGACTTCCCCTTATCGAATCCGTGCTGCGTCTGCTCTATCAAACCATTCTTTTCTAGGTGCCTCGCTATTTCTTCTTTGATAACGGATTCAAGCATTTTTCCTACACGTTAAACTACCTGGCCTAATTCCCTGCCTTTTGCCTGCTACCTTTTTTAAACAGCGGTGTAACATTAGCCGTTTTCCAATCTTCCGGCACTTCTCTGGAATCCAGCAAAGTTTGGTAAATAATCACTAAGGCATCTACTATCACCTCTGCCATTTCCTTCAGAACCCTGGGATGCATTCCATCCGGTCCTGGGGACTTGTCCACCATCAGCCCCCTCTAGTCTGTCGCGCACTGCCTCTCTAGTGACAGTAATTGCATTCAGGCCCTCAACTCCTGCTATCCTTCTATCTTTAATATCCGGCAAACTATTTGCGTCGTCCTCCATGAAGACCAAGGCAAAAAACTTATTTAAGGCCTCAGCCATTTCCTCATCTCCCACCACTAAATCCCCCCTCTAAGGGTCCAACATTCACTCTAGCCAGCCTCCTCCTCTTTATATATTTGTAAAAACTCTTACTGTCCTTTTTTATATTTAGTGCTAGTTTAGCTTCATAGTCTATCCTTCCTTTATTTATCAACTTCTTAGTCATTCTTTGTTGATTTTTAAACCTCTCCCAATCTTCTACTCGCCCACTACTTTTAGCCACTCTGAACGCATCAGCTTTTAATTTAATACTCTCCTTTATCTCCTTCAATAACCACGGCTGATTATCCCTTCTCTTACATTCCTTCTTTACTATCGGAATTGTACTGGGGTTTGCCATTTCACATGTCACCCATGCGAGAACCGGGCTGCTGTATAGTTTTGGCACAACTCCGCTGCCTTTCTCTGCTTTCTAAATGATTATTCTGACATTAAAGATGAAGGAAAATTTATAACAAGATAATATTTAGCAAACATATTTTCACTCATTTCTCCCGCAGAATTCAGGTTTATTTTGTAGCTTTGCAACCCTTAGTGCTGAATGTTAGGCAATAAATTTTGGTGGGCTTGGCTGAGAGTTGAACTATTTTAACAGTCCAAATTTCTTCCATATGCTGAAAACATAAACAGAAAGTTTTCTCCAATTAAATGTAATTCTACGAATTCATGAATATTGCTTTTGATAATGAATCTTTTGACTCACATATTGGACCCTGATTATTAGTGCACAGCCCAATACTAGTCAAAGAACAAAGAGAACAAAGAACAAAAACAGCCCGGGAAACAGGCCCTTCGGCCCAACGAGCCCGCGCCGCCATTTTAACATTACCAGTCCCCCCTCCACCCATGACCCTTATCTATGCTTATGGCATTCCACATTGAGGGAAACTAATTTAGGGACAATTTATTACTGCCAATCAGCCTAATAGCACATCTTTGGGGTGTGGGAGGAACCCGGAGCACCCAGAGAAAACCCACGCAAGCACGGGGAGAATGCGCAAACTCCCACAGACACTGGCCCAAATCCATGTGTCTGCACAGCAATCAGTGATAGTCACTGAGCTGTCATGTTGCCCAGCATCTGGTCCAGTTTAAGTGCACACTAACAACATGAAGTACTAGGCTAATCTCAAACATTCAAGAGCAGCCCTAGTATGACCCATCGCGTGTATGCCCTTCGTTGGACAACAAGGCGGACCGACTTAAAACCTGTGAATTAAAAGAGAAAAAACATTAATATCATTCCACATCCTTATACATTACCAGGGACATCCCAATGCTAATGACCGTTATTTAAAACAATCTCCTATATCCTCCCATCTCCAACCCACTCATGTGCCTGTCTAAGTTACTCTTAAACAAATCCAGCGTGTTTGCCTCCACCACCTTGCTTGGCAGAGCATTCCATACCCCCACTACCCTCTGTGTGAAAAACCTCCCTCTAATATCTGTGTTATATCTCTCCCCCCGCACCCTAAGCCCGTGGCCCCTCATACTGTGTGTCTCTAACATAGGAAATAGCTTACCACTGTTTATCTATACCCTTCATAATCTTATATACCTCTACTAGATCCCCCCTCAGTCGCCGTCTTTCAAGGGAAAACAGCCCCAATTTGCTCAATCTTTCCTCATAACCCAGTCCTTCCATACCAGGCAGCATCCTGGTAAACCTCCTCTGCACTCTCTCCAGAGCCTCCATGTCCTTCCGGTAGTAAGGCGACCAGAACTGGATGCAGTTCTCCAAATGTGGCCTAACCAACGTTCTATACAACTGCAACATTAGACTCCAGCTCTTATACTCTATACCCCTTCCTATAAAGGCTAACATACCATAAGCTTTCTTCACAACCTTCTCCACTTGTACTGCCACCTTCAAAGACTTGTGCACTTGCACCCCCAGGTCTCGCTGCGTTTCTATACTCTTTATAGGTTTACCCTTTATCATATAACTCCCCCCTATATTATTCCGGCCAAAATGCATCACCTCACATTTATCAGGATTAAACTCCATTTGCCATATATCTGCCCAATATACCAGCCTATCTATATCCCGTTGTATTGCCAGACACTGCTCCTCCCTGCCCGCCAATCCAGCCATCTTAGTGTCATCTGCAAATTTGCTGATCACACCACTTACTCCCTCTTCCAAGTCATTTATATACACTACAAAGAGAAGAGGTCCCAGGACTGAGCCCTGCGGCACACCACTAGTAACAGACCTCCAGCTAGAAAAGGACCTTCCACTACTACTCTCTGTCTCCTCTTAGCAAGCCAGTTCTCAACCCGTCTAGATACCTGGCCTTGTATCCCATGAGCCTTAATCTTTTCAACCAACCTACCATGAGGGATTTTGTCAAACGCCTTACTGAAATCCATGTAGACGACATCAACGGCTAGTCGCACAATGAACCCCTGAGTAAACAAAGGCAGGCCTGCAGGGTATGATGCAGTGTTGCTCCTACTCCAATTTAAAGAATCTGTACTGATTTGGTCGCCCACCATCCTGATTGTTATTACTTCATGATTTCTATACCTCGTCGGCCTCTGACATTCCTCTTTCAGCTTCTGATTTTTCTACCACAACCTTCGTTGATTGTAGAGCCACAGTGAGATGTGATTAAAAACACTGCTTATTGTAAACAAAGAAATCATGTTACATTACAATCAGAAAACGTCAATTCAAAGTTCTAAGCCTGAAAAGTTATTTGCTCCTAATTACAGAAATTTGGTTCACGTTTTGATATTGGCAATTTTTTTTTTCACATTGAATTGTTGATATTTGGAACACTCTCCCTGATTTTATTGAAAGTGTAGTTACTCTTAGAAGACTTTTCAGAAACATTGATTTCTCTAATATCTGATGTTATTATCACTGTTTTTGTTTTTAAAACTGTGCCTTTGTGCTTTGCACTGTATGGCAATGAAGATAAGTTAAAAAATAAAGACTGGGGGAAAAACGTGAAATCCTGGTAAGTGATACTTCAAATAGGAACTGCTACCTGGAAGGAGTGAGAAGGGAAAGGTACAAAACTGGCCATAAAGGGCTGTGGCCTGTTCAGTGATACATGAAAGGTGTAAGCCTTTCTTGCTTGAAGTCACCTGTGAATGAACTTATTTCCCCCTGAGTTGCCACTGGCAATGTTTGGCAGATAAAGTACTAATCTTGGGAGACTTATGCTGAAACTGTGAGGGTAGTGACCCCTACTCACTGCCCTTGAACGTTAGGAGCACCCAAACTTCTGTCCGATGGTTATGAAATTTAAGAGACAGATGAATATTTCTGTACAGTGATCAGAAACCATGGGGGAACAGAAGGTTTTGTCAGAACCTGATAGAAGGAAATTGCTAATTTGGGTTCATACAAAAATCCTTCAGTATTGCAGAACTCTACATACATCTATTTACATAAAAGGTTAAGGATGTGAGACAAATAAAAAAGAAAATGGAACAAAATATGTAATCAGCTTCCAGGACTTGTGAATCTAGAATTAAATGTTAAAACACATTTAAAAGATACTTTCAGTTTACAAGTTACATTAAAATGTTATTTTTGTTTCTGGAATAGGTATGGTATTAACTGGTTTGATCATCCCAATATTATTTGGAGTTTTTGTGGCGAGGAAGTGGCCAAAGCAATCAAAATTATTTCTGAAAGTAAGTTAGCATTTCTCTTCTGTTTGTCTAAGTATGTCAAACTCTCTTTAGCAGACTATGGAACAAGTATGAATTGATATTGCATCTGGAGACAAGATTTTTCAATATTTACTCTGGCTGCTGGCTCTGGTGAGTAAACCAATGTGGAGATCGCACAGCCAGGATTTCTCACCAGATAATGCAGCATTTAGAAGAAAACAAGTGCTGTAAGTAATCCTGAGGCTGTAATGTTGGTAGGGCAGGATGGGACCACACACACACACACACACACACACACGGAGAAGCCCCCCTTCCACTCCCCATGGAGCACCCCAGAACTCCAATGCCCCTTCATACTGACCTCTGGCAGGGCTGTGTTAGGGGGCAGTGCCAAAGGGTTGTGCCAAGGTGCAGTACCACGGCACTGAGTGAGTATATCCCTCTCGCTCCTGGGCTATACTTACCTGTGCACTCCTGGTGGGTTCTCTTTGATTGCTTCACATTCTTAAATACCTGTTGTAATCCTTGCCGGGAATTCTAAATGCGGGGGCAGCATTATAGCGGGAAGACCACTAATCATACTAAAGTTTATTAAAATGTATTAAAATGATGTTCTTGCCCTTGCTGGAGAAAAATGTCATTACACCACCAGAGAGGGGTGGATAAAATCAGAAAAAAAATCTTGTCAGTTGCAAACTCCGTATTTTTCACAAAATACCTCTTTCCTAACTTTCTGTCATCTGAAAATTTAGCTACCATGTCTTCACTCCCCTCATCTAAGTCGATAATATGAATGATAAAAAGTTGCAGCCCCAGCACAGACCGCTGTGGGACTCCACTAGTCACATCCTGCCAATCAGACAAAGACTCAGTTACGCATACTCTCTGTTTCCGGCCAGCCAGCCAATCCAGGTTAATATTTTACCTCCTCCACCTTGCACTTTTACTTTATGCAATAAGCTTTGACGTGGCACCTCATCAAATGCTTTCTGGAAATCAAAGTACGGTACATCTTCAAGCTCCCCTTTTTTCACAGTGCATGTTACTCTTTCAAAGAACTGTAGTAAATTGGTTAAACATGACCTCCCTTCATAAACCCATGCTGAATCTTCTTGATTACCTTGAGTCTGGTCTACATGCCCAGCTATATTTTTTTCAATGATCGATTCTGACACCTTCCCCACAACAGACATCAAGCTAACTGGCCTATAAATTAATGTTTTATACCTCCATCACTTCTCAAATAGAGGGGTTTTATTTGCTAATTTCCAGTCTTGGTACCAAGTCAATAGCTTTAAGTTTTTCCATGGCTGTCTCCTCCCTTCTATTATATGAGGGGTTGAGGAGAGGTGAAAAACATATCTGCCCAGTCCCCACACCTCCCCAGACCTCATTCAGTGTAATCAGCCAAATATGCCCCAACTGCAGTTTTATTTCACAGCTGGCAAACTCTCATCATCCTGACCTGGAGGAGCAACCAGTTTCTGCCGTAAACTGGGAAGCAATGTTATTTTCAATAGCAGGAATGTATTAAGAACATCTAGGTCCCTTCTTATAGCCATTCACAGGTATGAATGGATATGCATTTTGTTAGATGGATTGGATAAATCCTTTTTAGGTTCCAGGAACGGCTGAAGATACAACCTGTGTGTAGAATGCTCATACATGTAATCCCAAGGCTGAGTTGCTGTAAAATTGTAGGCACTGTGATTTAAGTGCTCATTGGGAAAATGTATAAAGTAATGGTCTGACAGAGCAACCATTGGAATGCTGCGGTGAGAGAAAATATCCCTATCTTTAAGTAAACCTTTTAACCCTTTCATTGGGACAGCATTTCAAACTTTCCCCCTGAGCAATGTTGTGCTTTAATCTAGATCATGTTCTGCATTCATGGTTGTGAGAATTAGTTTGCAATAATAATGGCAAATTGATACCATTTACTGAACATTGTTTTCGCCATAACACCATAAGAAATAGGAACAGGAGCAGGCCCTTCAGCTCTATGAACTTGTTCTGCCATTTAATAAGATCATGGATGATCTAACACTTACAAATCCACTTTCCTACCTTCTCCCCGTAACTCTTAATTCACCTATTGATTAAAAACCTATCAATCTCAGCCACAAAAATGTTCATGGACTTGACCGCCACAGTTTCCTAAGGTAAAGGGTTCCAAAAATTTATCACTCTTTGAGAGAAGGAATTCCTCTTTAAATCCATCTTAGCTGAGCACCTCCTTATTCTGCGACAATGCCTCAGGCCCTATACTTTCCCATCAGTGAAAACATCCTCTCAATGTTGGCCCTGCCACCAACAATAAAATTCACAACAACAATGAAGGCTGCAGATAAATGTGAAATGAGGAAAATTTGAAAATTAAGGAAACGCTATGTAGTAGGTGTAGACACATGAGCTCATGATAATGTGGCTGCAAAAGAGGTCACATGGCAGGAGAGTGTGAGTTAGCCCTGGGAGTGTAGGCAGAGCACAGGTATTGCATATAGCTGTTCGGCTCAGGAATTAACAGCCTTTATTGGAAGTCCGTCTTGTTGATGATTTAGGAACCCACAACTTTCTACAGAAAGTCAGAAGTTGGCAATATGGCACAAGGTCTTTGTTGATCCACTGTACTTGGTGAAAATATTGCTGCCATCTGAGCAGCTTGAATACTCTCAAGCAATTGCTGTAAATTCTCTCATGACTAAGGGCATAATCTCAGGTTTGAAAAATTTAATCCTAAAAGAAGTTCAGTTGCCCTCATGGGATCTCCAGTCATTAAGGCACATGGGATAGAATTTTTCTATCCCGTCTGCCGTGGGAATCCCGTGGGTGGGACACAGACCGTACAAAGATTAGTTAACCTTGGATGGGATTTTCCACTGGAAAATTCCACCTGTGGGAATAAATACAGTTGTCCTAGGGACTGCATTCCGCACTACCACCAGAACCAAGGTTAATACTAAGTTCCATGTGGAATTATTTTACTTTACATTTTTCTGAATCAGGGATTTTAAAGTACGACTCATCTTTTCTAATGTTCCACTTGATCAATGATGACAGGCAATATGGAACTTTGGATTGATTCAAAATAAGATCATGATATCTTTCATTACTTGAGCAGTAAAATGAGTACCTTGATCTGATTCAATACCATGTGGAAGTCCCATCTAGTAAATGGTGTTGTACCAGAATATTAGCTGCCACTTTAGCTGTATTACTTTGGGTATGGAATGCATCAACCCATTTACTCAAAGTATGAATTATTACTAGGATATCTTTATATCCTCCCTGACATGGTGGTAAAGGACCAATATAATGTATCTATAAATTATTCCATGATCCGTCAATTGGTCTTGTGTGTCTCAATCCCCCCTTTCTTGCACACTTATGAGGGTTATGTTGAGCACAGGCTAAACAATTGTCCACCTAACGCTTTACATCCTTAGGCCACCAACATAGCCCTTCAATTCGCTCAACAATTGTTTCTGCTCCCTGATGACTCTGAACATCATGACATTGATAAATGATTTGATTATGATCTTGAGTTGGCACAACATACCCGTCCATTTTTAAGAACAAATCTACCCTGAAGGTGCAACTTACCTTTCCAATTATCTTAAGAAACAGGATATGCTCCATCCTGTAATTGTTTTCACTCATCATCACTGTGCTGAGAGTATTTGAGATTTTTCACTTTAAGCTAACAGTAATAGTGTCTTGTAGATTTGTGCATCCATTGAGGGCTGCCATGATTCTCCTTCTTGAGTACCCTGTTTTGCCAATTCATCTGCTCAAGAATTCCTAATTAGCGAAGATATGTGATGTGCCTTAACCTTTATCATCTCATATTCCCATTCTTGGGCAATGTGGAAAATATATTTTAATGAAGGAGCAGTTGGTAGAGATTTTCCATCTGCTGAGACAAAACCCCTCAGTTCCAACAATGGCAGGAAGTCAGTTAAACTACTGCAGACATAGATACTGTTGGAATGTATATCTGCTGGTGATGGAAACTTATCAGGGTGACTAATCATATAAGCCACAGTTGCCAGTTCAGCTGCTTGAGCACTCATTCCGTGAGGTAATTTTAAAGCTAACTCAACAAAACGTGTTCCTCAGTGATCTTCTACATATATTCCACATCCTGTCATTCAATTGCCATCTTGCACCATGGAGGATCTATCAACAAAAATATTCAAAGGCCATTTTGTGGCTTCCCTCTGTACAGGTATATCAGGTACATATCCAGATCTAGCAGATTTTAGGGGCCCTCTCCCCTGTTGTATTGGAACAAATGGTTCCTTGGATCATTTGTAACTACAAATTGACACTCATGAGTCTCACTGCTGTAATTTAGATTGTGAGCTCAGACAGTGGCCAATTTAGTCCGTTTAACTGTAATATCTCGACCCTGAAGCATTACAATCCAACATGCTGTGCAAATTTGACCAACTACCATTTTTAATTTGTCCACCTGACGACAAATAAATGGGAGTATGTTCTGTCAGTGTGGTCAAAGGATTAAGTTCAATGATATGGAAAAATGCTGTACCATCCAGAAAATTGTAAAGATGTCTATCACACATTGTAAATACTTGCTGTACTGGGGTCAAAATCCAGTAGAGATTTTGATCATTCTAGTCAGGTTGGAGTCTCCTAGAGCTTTCTTAGCCACCACAGACTTGGCAGATCATAATGAAGACATAGACATTATGGCAAGAGGTGCTGTCCTCTTGTTGAATTCATAACACAAACAGGCCTTACTTGTGGACGTCACAGGCAGGCAACTACACAACGTCCTCAAGAGGGGCTGGCCAGAATCCTCAAAGGAGCATCCCCAGGAGTTCTGCACATTCTTCACAATCGGAGTTGAACTGTCCGTACAGGATGGACTAATACTGCATGGCCAGCAATTCATCATTCCGACTGCCGTCCAGAGATACTGCACCAAAGGCACCCTGGGTTGGAAGCAACCCAATACAGGGCCAAGGAATGTACACAAACATGGAAAGGGAAATGCAGTCAAGCTGCATCAGGCAAAGGAATGCACGTGGTCCCAGACTTCCAGTGGACATTCATGCAGCTGACATCTTTGAGTGGAATGTTGAACAATATTTAATCTTAGTTGATTCATATTCTGGATGGTTTGAACTCAACTATATGTCAAACATGACAAGTAACACAGTCATCATCAAGCTCAAGAGACACTTTGATGTGAAAATCAGCCCAAAGATCCTCATGACTGACAATGCTCACCAATATCTCTCTGCAGAATTCCACAACTTTGCACATACATTGGACTTTGAGCATGTCATGAGCAGTCTCTATATCCACAGTTAAACAGCGTGGTGGAACAGGCGATTTGCTCAGCCACACATCTGCTAACAAACTGTGTCCGGGATCACACAGACTAGCATGCTGCACTCTTCAGCCTGTGAAATCTACCAGGACAGGGCTTGATCTTGTCAGCACAGTTACTTCATTTCAGGCGCACTAAAACTGTGATCACTACTGCCCAGGTTCTGCTTCAGCCTAAACTGGAAACCAACATGAATGATGCCCTCTTGCAACACAGATTGAAAAGCAAAATGCACAAATGGTCAGGATTCAATCTGCACGTAGCCCTGGCCAGTTGGCAGTAGTACACAGTACTACCGGTCTGTTACATCGCCGCCCCAGATGGTACCCGCTATTTACACAATAGCCATCACTTTCTGCAAGTAGCAGAACCAGCACCAACAGATAACACGTGACGGGAGCATGGGCAGAGGACAAATGTTGTATTCAGATTTCAGCACCTGCAGTATTTTGCCTTTATGTTTTATACAGCCATTGAGCTCAGGAATAAACAACCTTATTGTTGGTGACTTATGGAACTCACGACTTTCTACAGTGCCTAAATGCAGAGTCCACGAAAATGGATTCATGATTTGTTAAAAATAACCCAGCGCGCAGCAAAGTTCTGTAACAAATACATAGTCAGCACAACAATGTTTTCATTTACTCAGAGAGTGGTTGGGGTGTGGAATGCACTGCCTGCTGTGATAGTGGAGTCGGACACTTTAGGAACTTTCAAGCGGTTATTGGATAGGCACATGGAGCACACCAGAATGATAGGGAGTGGGATAGCTTGATCTTAGTTTCGGACAAAGCTTGGCATAACATCAACACCATAACATTCCCCGACAGTGTCATTACAATCTAGGTGGAATCAATTTAAATAGCACTGAAGATCACAGAAGGTTAAATGTAAGTCAGCTGCAGCAATAAACATTTTTTACTAGAGTATCGACATTTTGATGGTGGTTCAAAGGTTAATTCACACAAAGCAGAACTCACCCCAAAACTGGTCGTTCTGTCAGGTTGGGATGATGAGAGTTTGCTCAATAAATTCCATTTGGAGTGCAGCTAGACAATCACACTGATTTGGATCTCATAACATTGAAATCCCAGCAAGGTGCGGAGCTGCTGTTTGTCATTGGCTGCCACCAGAAGCAGGGATAAGGAGGAAGAGGGAGGTGGAATGCCTCCATGGGGTATAACTGGTGAAGGGCAGCCTACCCATGATTCCAAATCTCTGTGAATGGTTCTGGCTGACAAAGGATCCTGTGATTAATCTTTCCATGCTGCCATGGCAATGGTCTCCCTGTAAAGTTCTGAGGATAATGGAGATAGTGTAAAAATGTTCACTTGAGGCTTCTTGCACATGGCTCTTATTACCATGGTCAGAGAGCAATATCTTCATATGCAGTCATGAATAAACAGAAGGAACACCCATCTCTGGTCCTCCAGGTTGCCCTTTACTTGAAGGGGTGGGGATGCCATGCCTAGATGGAGACAAGGTGAAGGACTTAGCACCTGCCTGCTGGTTTTGAGATGGCAAGAAACCTGTAAAGGAAATGATCATTAAATGTATCACTTCAATTTATTTACTCATCCACTGAGGCATCATTATTGGTTGCTGCAGGCAATCCTAACTTGGTAATCAGATGAGGACAGAAGGCCCATTCCAAGCTGGCACAGGCCCATGAGCAGCAAGGAGAATTGGGACCTGAGAGACTGGCAAATGTAGACCACTGCAATGACAAGCATTGGCCCGACAATGGGCATGTCACCAGCTGTGCTCTTGTCTAGAGAAGAGCTAAATGCAATGTTGTAGGTGTCCTTGTATACCTCAGGATGTGCTTGCTCACATCTGCCATCTTGCTCACATCTACCACATCATAATTCATAAATGGTTCTCCATGGTCCATTAAATATGGCACCATTGTCTTTGGCCCCACGAGATAATAGCAGGGCGGATGACTTTCTGCCCATCCTGCATTAAATTTGCTCAACTCCACACTCATGCATAAATAATGAGCTGAAAGGTAGAAGATCGTGCGTGTTCACCCAGCCTGTCACCCAGTGGGAATTGCACCTGCAAACCTGCCCTCCATGTCTCGACCCAGTGACTCACAGGTGCAAACTGCTTTTCCTACCGCTCCCTCTCATTTGTGATTGGTGATGCAGTGCACACTGTGTTACCCTGAAAGTACTCTTAAATGGGGTGTTGACTTAAATAACCAATGTTTGTGTTTCTCCACAGATTGGAACTGGTGTAGGCGCATTCATAATAATTGTTCTAACAGTGGTAACCTCGCTACTGTATAAAGGCTCGTGGAATACAGACGCACCACTGTTAATTATTGGAATCATCAGCCCACTGATTGGTTGCATTATTGGTTTTATTTTTGCTGCCGTTCTACAGCAGTCATGGACCAGGTAAATTAACAGACCAACTCTGTTCCTTCTCAGTTACATGCTTCTCTTGCTGCAGCAACACCATGTTAATTCACTGGACAGCACTTGCCAGTGCTGGACTGACAATATTCAGATTCCCTTAAAAGAAATGTGCTAATTTTGGCAAATAAATGATGCTAATGTTACAATCTCAGTTGATTTTATAACTGGATGGGAAGATCCCAGAATAGAACCCTGGCTCAAAATACAATAATATTTACTTTTTTATAGAAAACATGGAGGAAGAGAATCACAGGACCGCCAATTAGGTTTTAACAACAGGAAAAAAAACATTTATTAAACATGTGAAATTTGATAATAGTACAATACACCTTTACGCCCCCTTATTTTCACAAACATACACAGATTTTAAGATAAACATGGATTACAAAGTATATCTTAGGCTATAATGGTCTCAGTAATACATAGTCCCTTTAAACGCATAGGCTTGCTGTGGTCAGATACACACCACTCTGACCCCAGTGAATTTTTGTGGATTTCTCCTCAAAATTCTCCAGGTGATGCTTGTGCGTGAGCCACCTTGTTTCACTGAACTCCAGTTTCCACACAAGTGATTTCAAATTTTGCTATCAAAAAGACACACTTTCAAATCTTTTCCCTCAGTTGCTTCCATCAATAATTCACTTCCAGGTGTTATACCTCTCCTTTCAGGATTCTTTTTCCTTGACTGTTAAACAGACTCTTCATTATTGCTTTAACTATTAATTTCCAGAATGTATTAAGATGGCACCAAATTTTTGATTTACCTCGGAAGTCTGCTTTCCCACTTTAATTCTAGTTACTACAGCTGTCTCCTTAACTCAGAACATTTTAGCCACTTTTCCCTTGAATTCACCTGAATAGTACCTCGTTCAACTTCTAGGTCTCTGTTTCCTTAACTTCAGACTTCCTAAGGCATTCTTTCTGTCCAAATTCTCTGGTTGTCTGGAATTTATCTAGTTCATTAGGAACCCTGCCTTGTTGTAGCCCCCTTATCTTGTCCAACTTTTCTTCTGGCAGAGGTGAGAGATGTTCACTCTCTGCTTCCTTGCTTCAACAGCAATATCCAGCTAAAAGCTAAATATAGAAAGCCTTCTTACCCTAAATGTGCCCCCAGTTGCTAAGCAATTATTTTATATTGTTGACATAGATTGTTTACTTTTCAGACAATAACCCTCTCTGAAAACAATAGAAGAGCATTTTTAGTTGAAACCAAAACCCCCAGATGCAAACACTTTGGTCTAGCATGAATCCAACCATAGATTTACCTTTTCTTACACAGAAACATTAAGTTAAACCCACATAAAACTATTCATTATTTCTAATATTTAAAAGTACAAATATAAATCCCCAAGAACTACCTGTTTTCCTGATATTATCTTTATACTTGTTTGTATGGATAATGCTGGTCAGATTCTATTTATTGCTCTGCCCTTATTGCCCTAAGAGGATCCAATGTTTACAGTAGTGGTGATCCTACAATGATGTTAGCTTGGGAATTCCAGGATTTTGACCCAGTGACAATGATTGAAAAGTGTTAAATGTCCAAATCAAGATGGTGTGTGATTTGGAATGGGTGACATTGCTATTCTTACCCTTTTTGATGATGAAGGTGATAGAAGAAAGAAGTGTTGTCCTTTGTTATTGTTTAAAGATGGCAGGACAAATTGAGAAAATGTGAGCAAATGGGTTCCTAGGCTTTATGAATAGAGCCATTTTATTCAAAGACAACTTTTCGTTGGTTAGATGCCAACTTGGGCATTGTGTGCCAAAACTGGGAACAATTTTTTAGGAAGGCTACTCGAAACTCTGAAGAAGAGTCATTATGGACTCGATAACTTAATTCTGTTTCTTTTTCCACAGATGCTGCCAGACTTGCTGAGATTTTCTAGCACTTTCAGTTTTTGTTTCAGATTCCTAGAATCTGCAGCATTTTTCTTTTATTTGCACCTCATTGTTGGGAATGATGCTGCTCCTGGCATGCTTTCCTGTACTTGTGATTGAATCAGGGTTGCTTCTCTGGTTTGATGGTAATGGTAGAATGTGGAATATGCTGAACTGTGATTCACATTGTAGTTGAGTACAATTCTGCTGTTGCTGATGGCGAATGCTATCTTGCAGATGCCCAATTTTGAATGGCTGGATCAGCTCTGAGTCTATTGTATTTAGCACAATGGTACTGCCACACAACATGGTAGAGAGTTTTCTCAGTGTGAAAATGGGACTTTGTCTTGTCAAAGAGCTTTCTGTGGTCAGTCCAAATGAACCTGTGACAGATGGATTGGTGAGAACGAAGACAAGTAGGTTTTTCTGCCTTGTAGTTTTCTTCACCACCTGCTACAGGCCCAGTCTGGCAGCTATGTCCTTCAGGACTCATGATGTGGGTACGCCGGCGTTGGACTGGCGTAAACACAGTAAAAAGTCTGACAACACCAGGTTTTAGTCCAACCTATTTATTTGATAATATACTCACAAGCTTTCGGGGTTAGCCCCTTCGTCAGGTGAATGGAGAGTCCTGGCCTCAGACAGAGCATATAAAGCACAGACAGAAACTGTCTGTGCTTTATATGCTCTGTCTGAGGCCAGAACTCTCCATTCACCTGACGAAGGGGCTAACCCCGAAAGCTTGTGAGTATATTATCAAATAAATAGGTTGGACTAAAACCTGGTGTTGTCAGACTTCAGGACTCAACCAGCTTCTGGGACTATCGAGCCACTTTTGGTGACGGACATTGAAATCCCTCACCCAGACTACATTTAGCACCCTTGCAGCCCTCCGTTCTTCTTCCAAATGTTCAGCTGGTGGCCCTATCCAGATATGGCAATGGAGATGATTGGGATGGAGTCAAAGATTCCATTCCTTGAGATGTCTGATAAGCTCTTTCCTGATCACCCATCTGATTGAAAATATTAATTCCCACGAATATTTTACAGGGGAAATAATTTATTGGTGGATAGTTTTTTATTAAGGTACATGGTTAATAGATGCGATATTTAGGTGCATGGATCAAATGAGTTAACCAGTTATTAAATAAAGATGCTGCATAAACAATTTTGAAGTTAGCTTAATTACATATTCAATAATGATTCTAATTTCATTTTTCTTTTGCTTTCTATTACAGATGTCGGACGATAGCTTTAGAGACAGGAATACAAAATGGACACCTATGTGCAACAATCCTAATGCTATCCTTCGAGAAACAGCTTTCTGTATACCCTTTCATTTATGTTTGCTTTCAGCTCTTTCATGGATTAGTGTTTGTAACAGGTAGGTACACTTGTGAAATGAACGATGTGACTGTAAAGCTTCTTGTATGTGTTATCCACCTTAACATGCATTTCCTGATCAGCAGTAACATTACTACTGACAGGATTTGGACGGTTGAATGGGACTAGGGGTAGGCGGGGATGGTCCCAGGAGGAGAAAATTGCCTGAGAAATATAGACATTTTTGATAATATCAAAACTCCAATAATTGCAATACCAAAAAGTACACAAGAAAATAAATTTGTACTGGTGAGGCTAAAATTACAAGGTATTTTGACTGTCAGTTAACAAATGCAATTTTAGTTTACATAAATTTTCTATGAAGAAAAATCCATTCACTCTCTCCTACTGAGTAATTATCCAGCTCTCCTGACATCTGAGCTGTATTCATTCCAAACATATAGACTACCTGTAGAAAAAGGCTGAATTTTAAAACATTTCCCTTAAACATAAAATATATCAATGACACAATATCATTACACAGGGTAGACATGAGGAGGTGATGGCCTAGTGGTATTATCACTCTGCTATTAATTGAGAAACCCAGATAATGTTCTGGGAACCTAGGTTCGAATCCCACTGCAGCTTTGTGGAATTTGAATTCAATCAAAAATATCTGGAATTAAGAGTCTACTGACGACCATAAAACCATTGTCAATTGTCAGGAAAAACCCATCTGGTTCATTAATATCCTTTAGGAAAAGAAATCTGCGTTCTTACCTGGTCTGGCCTACATATGATTCCAGAGCAACAGCAATGTGATTAATTCTCAACTACCCTTTGAAATGGCCAAGCAAGCCACTCAGTTGTATCAATCACCACAGAGTCTCAACAAGGAAATTAAACTGGACAGACCACCCGGCATCGACCGGCAGAACAAACAGCCCTGTCGACCCTGCAAAGTAACATATGGGGGCTCGTGCCAAAATTGGGAGAGCTGTCTCACAGACTAATCAAAGTCTGAGGACCTGGAAGCACTGATATTGTGGTTTTGGGCCCACCAGGCGCAAAATGTGCTCTGGGTGGGGGATTTCAATGGCTCAACAGCAGCACTGCTGATTCAGCTGCTCAGGTCCTAAAGGATATAACTGATACGCTGGATCTGCAGCAGGTGGTGAAGGAACCAACAAGAGGAAATAGTATACTTGACCTTATCCTTACCAACCTGCCGGCTGTAGATACATCTGTCCATGACAGTATCGGTAAGAGTGACCACCATGTCTAAAAGTCGGATCTGAAACACTCCCAGTTTCAAATCCGCCCAGCACTTAGAATCGAAATGGTAAAACAGGGCCGCCAGTATCAGAGACCCAGCTTTCTCCACACTCCTTAGCAACTTGGAGGTGGAATGGGGGCCAGGCCAGTGAGACCAATGGCTACACCAAGCACCTGTACTCCTGTGTGGAACTTCAACTTAGCAGCTATGCCCACCAGTATCCTGCTGGAAACCATCATGGTTTCAGCATGTCTGACGGTGATAAGGGGATTGCAGTCCTTCTGCGTGCATGCAAATGTAGATAGCCAGGTACAAACTACCTTCTACTCACTGATCTTTCTCTCTTAATGTGACTTGGTGCTAGTCTTAGCCAAGTTTACTCACTGACTACATGTGGCCCTGATCGATCCCTGTTCTGGAAGTTCAGGAACATTGTATGGCCTTCTCTGTTAACACACACTGGTCTGATAGCCCATTCCTGGATTTAAATATTTCTTAAATGTTCCTTTTTGAGGGGCTATTATTTCCTTTGTAATTTAATACTATTTCTTATCTGAGAATCAAGTGTAACCCGGCAGATTGAAGTTAAGAGCAGGGCATCATTCTTAAATGAAATTCAAATCTCACTAATCCCATTCCAGCCTACCAAAGGTCCCAGCCATTTGTGGTTCTTTGTGCTGTTGTATCTCCTAGTTTAAGATTTATGTGTTTGAGCAATTTTGGACTGGATCCACCTGTGATTCAGAGAATAAATGATGTGGCTAATTTGCCTTAAACAGTGTTTTAAAATCCTCTGGAATGCTTTCTTTTCAGCTAGATGCTGATTACAGGAGAGTTCTAGGCATTCGGAGGCATCAACAATCCTCCTAATTTGCTAACACTGCTGCTTACATCTTCAAAAGCAAACTGGATTTCTATTTGAAAAGAAAGAATGTGCAAGGTTACGGGGATAGGGCAGGGGAGGGGGCAAGACAGAATGCTCTTACAATCAGTGCAGACTTAATGAGCCAAATGGCCTCCATCTACACTCTAAAGAGCCTGTGATTCTGTGGAAAAGCTTATTAGATTTATCAAACGTAACTTCTATTTCATAAAACCATAATGACTCTTGCCTAATCATATTGTGATTTTCTAATTGCCTTGTTACCACTGCATTGATATTGCATTCCAATATTTTCCTGATGGTTGATGCCAGACTAACTGGCCTGTAGCACTCTGCTTCCTCTCTCCCTCCTTTGTTGAATAGATATGTTATATTTGCTATTTCCAATCTGCTGCAACCATTCCAGGATCTAGGGAATTTTGGAAGATCACAATCTGTGCATCCACTATCATTGCAATCACCTCTTTTCAAACCCCAGGATGTATACCATCTGGTCCAGGGGATATAAGAAATTGAATCAAGTGTGAATAGACCAAGCTTAGAGGATCTGAAAGTAATGATACCATGGTTTTGGGCCCACCAGTGGCCACACACTTGGATTACCAGCAGTCTCCTCCGTGATGGCAAGGACCCTGTTGTTGCCTCTGATGATGCCCTGCAAGAAAGAGGGGAGCATGTCAGGAAAAGTGAAGTATCATGTTTGGGTGATGTGCTGGCCACAGATGATTATTAGAAGTGTGTGCAAGCTGTGAAATGAAAGTGTAAGTCTTCCAGCGATGCTAAAGTGGGTGGTGGTGAATTGAGTTAAGAAATGTTGAATCTGAGTTGTGCTTTATTGAGATCATTGGGTAAGTGAAAAGGAAGTGATCAGGTGATCCTAGAGGCATGCTGTCTGCTCTATTACACCATTTGCACTCCTTTCTCTGCACAGACACACATATTTAACCATTCCAGCAGCTGTTACAGCCAGAGTTCACCTCCCCTTTAAAAAGGTGCAGGCTGACTTCAAATGGTGCTCAACCTGAGAAGCATGCAGAAACTCCAATAGGGCATTTAAGGGTGGGCTGTACAACCTTATCGTTTAAATTCTCTGGCAAAACGAAGTTTGCACGCTGCCTGTATTGCAATGAACGGGCTTAGGTTAATCCCATATCTGGTTAACTGGCCTTAGCCAATTTTCCTCACAAAGGCAATGAAAGTTGAGTTAAGCTAATCACCAATGGAGTGGAACAGACATTTCTGCTCATGTTAACTTTCCCTTTGACCTCAGAAAGCACTTAATCTTCAGAATAGAACTCTGAAAATGCTAATATGTGTGGGACAGCTGGCAGCTGGAATTCGTTTGGCGTGTGTTGTTGTATTTGTTCATAATATATTGTTGTTTTGTTACAATTAGCTTACCAGATATACAAAAGATGTAAAAAGCCCTCTGCTGGACCAATTGATTCACCTCAGTCTACAATGTAGGAGAAGAAGAATATGAAAACCCAAAACAGGGTGGACAAGATGCTACATCAATATAACGAGCAGATTTGAACTTTTCAAAGAAATAGAATCAGTAGATTTCTTCCTGTAAAACTGCTGCATATCTACCAAGTGCTTTATAATGCCTGATATACTCCGTATTCCCCTTTATCTTTTTGCACCTAAGCTGGTATGATGTACAAGGGCTCTTGCCCTTCAAGTTGCATTGCATTTCCAATCAAAAATGAATGCTTGAATATTTGTCAGCTCAAGTAGCAGCATTATCGATATGGTATTCTCAAAGATCAGCAACTCAGTATTGCCAAAGAAGTGGTTGAATTGAAAAAAAGACATCAAGCAAATTAGGGGTGTTCTGAAATTGCTGAGAAAAGAATTTAATATTAGCACATTCTGAGACTGTACATAAATATCTCTCTCCCCAGTAATTTGGAGACTTATGATACAAGGGTGACAATTGGCCTAACTCTGCAAGTATGTACTGGTGGCATAGAAATTGTATGTACCAAGAGAACTTAGGCTAATCATGCTATTTCTAAAATTATATTCTAAAAATACATTGTCCTTAGAGCAACAAGAGCTTATAGATAGAATAAATGTTAAAATCTATTGTATGTCAGAAAAACTGGCTGTATTTAATGGAGGTATCTGCTGCAGAGTCAGTGAAAGCCCCACATCATTTCTTTTAGGGAAGGCCATCTTAAATGCCATTCAGGCACTTAACAGATCATCTTTAGGCCTTCCTCCATCATCCTGGAATCTGGGAGTGGAAATTCCGCCCAGCGAGAGCTGCTGGCCAATCAGAGGCCTGCAACTCTATTGAATGGTACCTCTATCAAGGAGGCAGTGGCTGACACACACAGCCATGGCCTGGTATTGTTGCTTGATCACAGGTCACAAATGAGTGATAGTTGAGTATTTGGGGGGGGTGGCTGTGCGGGAGAGGGTTGGATCTACAGCAAGGCAAGGGAGATGGTTGGCATTGAAACTCCCTGTTCCTGATGCTGTGTCAGTTGATTAGGCACTGGGTGCCTTTCAATGAGGAACCTCCCCTGGGAGCTCACAGCCCTCATGCATTTACTTGACTTGCTCCCTGCATGGCAAACCCTCTGCTTGCCACTGGGTGGATATTAATAGTGGGATGAGGCCATTAACTGGGTATTAATTGCCCACTTGAGAGCCTCATTTGGTGTCAGGGTAGGACTTTGGTGGAATTCTTTGAGAACCTTACATGCACAGTGGACAATGGGGAACCTGTGGATGTGGTGTATCTGGGTTTCCAGAAGGCATTTGACAAGATGCTGCACCAAAGACTGCTGCATAAGATAAAGGTGCCCAGTGTTACAGGTAATGTATTAGCATTGATAGAGGATTGGTTAACAAAGGATGCTAAAAATCTGCGAAGGGATATAGGTAGTCTCAGTGAGTGGGCGAAGGTCTGGCAGATGGATTACAATGTTGGTAAATCTGAGATCATCCATTCTGGTAGGAATAACAGCAAAATAAACTACTATTTAAATGGTTAAAAAATGGCAGCATGCTGCTGTGCAGAGGGATCCAGGCATCTTGTACAAGAATCATAAGGAGTTGGTTTGCAGGTGCAGCAAGTAATTAAGAAAGCAATGGAATTTTGTCCTTCATTGCTAGAGGGATGGAGTTTAAAAACAGCAAGGTTATGTTGCAACTGTATAAGATGCTGGTGAGGCCACACCTGGAGTACTGTGTACAGTTTTGGTCTCCTTACTTGAAAAAGAATATACTGGCACTGGAGAGAGTGCAGAGACAGGTTGATTTTGGAGTTGAGAGGGTTGGCTTATGAGGAGAGACTGAGTAGACTGGGACGAGATTCATTTGAATTCTGAAAAATGAGAGTAGATCTCATAAAAACTTTTAACATTATGAAGGGAATAGATAAGATTGAAGCAAGAAAGTTGTTTCCATTGGTGAGTGAAACTAGAACTAAGGAGTACGCCCTCAAAATAAGGGGGGGGCAGATGTAGGACTGAGTTGAGGAGGAACTTCTTCACACAAAGGGTTTAGAATCTTTGGAATTCCCTGCCCTGTGAAGCATTTGAGGTTACCTCATTAAATGTTTTTAAGGCAAGGATAGATAAATTTTTGAACAGTAAAGGAATTAAGGGCTATGATGAGTGGGCAGCTAAGTGGAGCTGAGACCATGATAAGAACAACCATGATCTTATTGAATGGCAGAGAAGGATTGAGGGGCCAAATGGCCTACTCCTGCTCCTTGTTCTTATGTTCTTGTGCTCTTAAGTGCATCCATAGGATTTCCTGCCATGGATTTAGTTTGGTGCGGAGGTGGGAAGGCCCATGGAGATTCTTCCGATAACTTCCTATGTAATTAAATGCCCCCTCCCCCACCACCAGACTGGCTATGGGGGAGGACATTAAATTCCAACCATTGAATGAGTTGCATGATTCTGTCTAGATATACATTAAAAATTCCTTTGTCGAGCATGATCAATGGGAAACCCATCCTAAAAGAATCAGAATTCTCCTGCTATTGGTTGTGTGGTGATTGACATCTGCAGTGTTGGAGCTTTATCTAGTAACATTACATGCTACTAATTGTTCTAGTCTAGTTCTAGAGAGTGAGCATGCAACAAAAGGGCCAGATGTTTCCAGCCGTGACCTGATTCTGGGATTCTTTGCCCATTCCTGACACCCCAATTTTCATCAATGCTGAATATAGGTGGGCGTGACACATACCCTGCACTCCCAAGCTGGCCTGCTTCATTGCAGGGATTGACACCTCCGAGCTGTATGCAATTATTGTGGAGTCAGGTCATCTTTTTGATGAGTCGTGGTTCACAACCCATCAGTCGTGTCATGAACCATAGTCTGCATTTGGGAACCATTTGAAAGATAAGTTCAAAAGGACTTATCCATGCTAACCTATGCCCCTAAACACATGTCAATGGCCTCCATATCCTCCATGCCATCCTATGGCATTTCAATATCCATTTGCTCAGAATACACCCTGTACAGATCCAATGAACCTTACAATGTCGTAAATGAAAAAGCTTTTAAAAAGTCGTCCATTCATAACTTTTCACTTGCTTAACACAAAGTTCTTTTATTACAGCTTATAAAATTGTTAATCAATCAGCCCTTTAAAACTGCAAATGCTTGAGAGCTCTTTAACCTTTTAAATAACCATTGAGCAGTTAGGAAATAGATCACAGAGAAATGTTTTCCCTTGGGCACAGTTGGTTCAGTGGATGCCTGGACTCAGCCAAGAATACGTAATGAGGGCCCTGTTTTACCATTTTGATTCCAAGTGCTGGCTGGACTTGAAACAGGGAATGTTTCAGATCCAACTGTTAGACCCTTTCTGAGGCACCCCATACGCACTCTGCCTGCAAAAATATTAGTGGTTCCGAATCGCGCTGCAGAAGCCTGTGGGTGGGGCTTAACACGCCCAAAACCCTGCAGCTTCGATCAGAGCTTCCAACGGCACGTGCACAGAAAGGAAAGAAAGAATGCTGCTCCCCTGCCATGTCCCTACCGGGTTTTAGTCCAACCTATTTATTTGATAATATACTTGTGAGTATATTATCAAATAAATAGGTTGGACTAAAACCTGGTGTTGTCAGACTTTTTACTGTGTTTACGCCAGTCCAACGCCGGCATACCCACATCATGTCCCTACCGGGCCAGATAATTCTTCCCCGTGACCCCACAAACATTGCCCAACCCCCAACATTACTGACCTCTTTATGACCTCATCTCTTCCACCACCCAGACCAATTGCGAGCCCTCCTCCCCTATCGATCCCAGGCAGAGTGGCAGTGAACCCTTCCTTTTCCCTCCCATTGATCACAGGCGGAGTGGCAGCCAGACCCACTTTCCCCCTCACTGGTTTCAAGCAGAGTGGCAGCGAACCCCAATTCCACACACCCCCCCCCCCCCCCCCCCCCCCCCACCCCCACCCCCACCACCGATCTCAACAGAGAGCCGTCGGATGCTTGGCACTTACCTCCTCAGTACTCCTTACTGATGGAGCACCCAAATTGGACTTACTTGGAGCATGCCTGTTTCTTGCCAATTCTGGATGGGTGAATGCGATGGTAAAAGGGGAAGTGCCAGTAAAGTTGGGCGTGCAGCCCATTAAATCAGTTTAAATGCATGAAAAGTTTTGGGCCTTGGGAAAGGGGAAACTGGCACGGAGGTGGGTGCGGATCACACTACCTGCCTCATGCCCAACTTTATCAAGTTTTCGTGCCTGGAAACAGGTGCAAAGTGATGGTAAAATCAGGCCCAAACTTGCTAATATAGGGTTCATTGATCTATGCAGGGTGTATACATGATTAATTGACATTGTAATGCCATAGGTTGGCATGGAGGATATGAAAGGCCATTAGGGGTGGCTGGAGGGACATTGGATGGCATGAAGGGTAAAATGAGCCATTGGGATGGATGGGGGCATGTAGTAGCATGAATTGACATCAAATGGGCATGGAGAATTTGGCAGTGGAGGTGTGTGAGGGGCAAGGGCTAGAGGGCTGTTTGCTGCCTTATTGTTTTCACTGTAATTGGGATGAACTCCCAGAGTACTAAGGCTCCATACCCCTGTGCCATCTATGGCACTTCAATATCCATTTGCTCAGAATACACCCTGTACAGATCCAATGAACCCTACAGTGACAATGTCGTGCATGAAAAAGCCAGACGCAGCAGCCCTTTGGCTACTTACAAATTGTTTCTGGGGATGGTGGGTCTGACTCCCCTTAGCGTCCCAGAATGAAAAGCCTGCCTTTGCAGGCACTTTCTCCCAAGGTGGACAGGCCGAGCCAGGAAATTTCCCAACTCCTGCTGGCAGCCTCTAAGATGAAAACCCATCCTGTAGAATGAACGGCGTGTGTATCACAATAGGATCATGTAGCCGCTGGATTTTATCAGTGGCAGGATATCCACACTACATGGCAGGGATGCCAGGCACACACTGCCAGCAGGCTCAGGTGGTATTCTTCCTGGTATGACTGGCCCTGGCGATCCTGACACACTCACATTAACACTGGAACTCCAGTCCTAGCAGAGATTATTGCACTTGGTGGCATTTCTGACAGTGAAGTGCTGCCAAATCCTTTGACCTGCTGGTAGCTCTTGGACACAGGATATCCTGCCTCTGTTGAATGGAGGACATGATTTCATGCAATTCATCGCCTGAACAATGTAAAATTCTGTCATATCAGCCAGGCTTGGAAGTTCCAGCTGCTGGGTGGGGCCATCAACTTAGCGTGAATTCCTAAACAATTCCTTTTAACTTTAAACAAAACATTACTGACTAAGAACACGTTCTAACCACATGTGTAATTGAGGTTTACCATGTGCGAATCTTGCTAAAATAAACACACTTACATTTTGGGTAGACAGTTTCAAGTTCAAACTGAAAAGTAGTGACCAACACATAAAGGGTAGGATTTAGCAGCCCTTCCTGCTGGCGATATTTTCTAGTTCTGGTGGAGATGACCCCCTCCTCCCATGGTAGCTGGCAGGATGGCAAGCTACACAAAATGGCACAGACATTGGTGAAACCAGAAGATTCCGCTGGCCCGGTGAGGGACCGCTTCCACAACTGGAAAACACATTGCCAGATGGGCATGCCGGAAAATCCCGTCCAAATTTTTAATTTGGTTGGATCTGACTTGTACACACTTAACATGGTCTTAAATATGTCAAATAACTTTTAGCTATTTAGTGTACTCCTAGGATGGGACTTAGAAAAGATACCAAAAATAAACAAGATTAATGAGCTAATTTTACATCTATCATGTTATTAGTAAAAATTTTAATTACTTATTAGCAATCGTGGTTTGTTTAATAGTTTTTTTCAATATGTTTTTTCATTGACAATTGTACCAACTTTATCTGTTATTAATATGAATGCAATAATGTTCAGTATATAAATAAATATACTTCCGATTTTATGTGAGGCCATCTGTTAAGTCAGAATTGTTTTTACCTTGAATTGCTTTACGGTCCAAATGTTCATATTCAGAATTAAAATAAGAGAAGAATTTCACTGAAATAAGCATTTATTTTAATCATAGATTTTAATCAACTTACCATTGAGAGCTACATCTTCAAAAAACTCAAAGCCGAACGTTCTGAAATTGGGCTGACAGGCTCACATTGGCAAAGATACAGCTGGAAAAGTGGAGACTAGGGTCTCCACATACCGCCCTGCCTGCTATGGGAATTGGAGCAAGCAAGAGGCAGACAATGGAAAGGTCATTGACCTCGGGTAGGATTTTACGGTTTCAGGAAGAGTGAAGCCATAAAATCTTGATCTCGAATGCCAGGAACAGAAGGAGGATAGCAAATTCCAGGAAAGGGGGAAAAACAGAGCTTTCTAAATGAAGAGGCAAGAAAGAGAATTAAGGCAGCACAAAGCAAGTATGGAGAGATCCACTGTACACAGTCAGGACACCTTTAGTGAAGGAATCAACCCTAGCTCAGGAGCTAGTGATGAGCTCTTAAAGTACTCCCAATTGATACCAAAGTTCAGTTAGGGGGATCTAAAAGCATTTTTCATTTAATTTGAAAAGCCTGGAAATTAAAATGGCTAGTTGAAGTTTGGATCCATTTACTGCAAAGCAGATTAACAGGAAAAGCTCATGAAATTTATCCCCTATTGTGTAGTAAGAGTTCATCAAACTATGTGATAATCAAAAGGAAAGGTGTATCCTGAATGCGCACGAGTTTGTACCAGAGATATACAGTTATGAATTCTGAACTTCCTGAAAAAGTTCCAACAAGCTTACATTGAGTTTGAAAGGATTAAGCAATTTGCTTTCGACTGGTAAGTAAGGATGCTTAAAATAGATGTTAGATCCTATCAGATGTTAGTGAATATCCAAATTCCCAAGGTTATACCTCACGGGATTTAGAAGGGAAAGGCCAGAAGAATCAGTTTGAAATAACATCCTCCTTGCATCAGACTCCCAGTCCAAAAGAGATTTAATTAGAATTATGCCTCATCCAAAAAGGGAGAATTGAAATTGAAAGAAAAAATCTGTCAGAGTGTGAGATTGATATGTGCATGTTTGAAGATGAATATCTGTGTATGCTTTGTTTTATTACAAACTTATAATAAAATATTCCTATATTCACATTTCATTCTGCATGGTGTGGAGGTGCTTTCTGTCAGATAATGATTATTAATCCATCAGCTAGAAACCCAAACTGAACTTTTAAAAAATACAAACTATTTCAAACAGTACGATTTGAGTTTGCCGTCAACGTGCATCACTGTACCCTCCACATTCCAATCCATTGAGATGGAGACATTATAGGGGGGATTCTCCCAGTCCGCTGTGCTAAAGCAGTACAGCAGGCCAGAAAACTCAAGTGGAGGCCGTGTAGCGGGCTTCCCATTGGGTGCCACAATCTTCATGAACCTTTGGCCACTGGATCTCTGGCGCTGTCAACTTTGCGCCAGAAATCCAAATGAGTATTTCAATATCATTGACTGAAGTCTCTGGGCCCACTAGCCTCTCCATCCTTCCTCCAGGAGTGTTTCACTCCAGTGGGGTTCACAGCAGCTCTCCACTGGCATTCAAACTGGCATTCAAACCTCCCCACTGCACCCCCCCCCCCCCCCCCCCCCCCACACAGAGTTCAGGAGTAAGTGGGGGGGTGTCTGCTGGACATTACTAGCCCTTGATACAGGACTGATGTGCCAGTGGCCTCATTCTAGGCTGCAAAATTCTCAAATCGTAATCGCTGTCACAACAATGTGACATATTGCCAGCCATGAACCCAACTGTTGAAGGCGCAGGCGTTACCTTGACTGTTCAACGCAAGCACGGTATTAGGTTCACTTCCAGGTTTCCTGCCAATCAGAGAGGATGAATGGGATCATACACCAGAATCTGTCAATGAAGGCTATTTAAAGGGACCTCAGTAATGGCCTGAATAGCAGTTAAAAATGTTGCTGTGGAGGGAACCAAAGATGTTGGGAAGGCACACCATCCCAAGCCCACACTTAGGGCCTGTTCACTTCAATTGCTGAATTCATCCCGGGAGTTCATGATAGATACATTGAGTGGTCAGAAGAGAAAAGGAGGAGACCATCCAACCTTGTGAAGCAGGTGTAACTGGAGGTGGTAGAGATTGTTAGCAACATGAGTGCGGAGAGAGGACATGGATACAGTGACAGAAAAGGTTTAATAATCTCCTTCAGTCTAGCAAGGTGAGTGCCATTCTCAACTGGCAGCCATCACTCTCTGGCCTCTCAGTCTCCTTGAAATTCAATAGATTGTTTTCACTCCAAGTACCTCATCAAATCTCCAAATCACCAACAAACACTCAGAAGTCACCCTTATATAAAAGCAAATTACTGTGGACGCTGGAATCTGAAATAAAAGTAGAGGGTACTAGAAAATCTCAGCAGCCTTGACACAGCTTACATTTCCAAAGGCTCATTCAGACTCGAAACATTGGCTCTATTCTCTCTCCACAGATGCTGTCAGGCCTGCTGAGATTTCCCAGCATTTTCCCTCAGAGTCACCCTTGCCTTATTGTCCTCTTATGCCCATTCTTTACTGCCACCCTTCCCAATTGCTCTCTGTCCACCCTCAACACATTAAACATCTCACATTCTTTACCCTTTGTCTTCTTCCTTTCAGTGGAAGACAGTGCCCATCATCAGGGAGAGGTAGAGAACTACAGCCATTGCTGCACTGACTGCACTGGAGGTGGATGCCCTGGAGATTAGCCATGTCTGGTCATTGACGATTGGTATTATTTAGCTAATGCTGCTGCTTGGTAGTTAACAGCCACCCGTGTCAAATTGATATTCCCAATATCTGAACTGCCATGGTCTGCTATATGCTGACTTTGTATCCTTCTTCACTTGGAGCAGTAAATCATGTATTTCATCCCCCACAGCTCCTTCCTGGATGATGACAGAGTCCATTAGGGAACAAACCAAGGCATTCTCAGAGGGCGCAATGAGGGTATATTGTCATGTAACTCATGCATACCCTCCACCAACATGGGCATATACCTCGGTGGATCCTTCAGTAGAGATAATTCGGTTGTCACATGATGAGGAGTACATGTGAGCAGGAGCAGTTGCTGGTGTCAGGGTTCACTGTGAGCTCTGCTCTGCTAGGCAGAGATTCTGAGTTTCACAAGTCAAGGGAACTTTTGGAGTATCAAGGGGAAATGTGTTTAAGTTAAGTTTATTTATTAGACCCAAATAGGCTTACATTCACATTGTAATAAAGTTACTGTGTGCTTTGTCAGCATTTCCAGAGGTAGTGTACACTTTTGGAGTAAGAATGAGGACTTTAGCATCTAGCATGAATGCAATGATATCTCAGACCTTTGAAACAATGTTCACTTCCAAAGCAAGTGTGGTCGCATGCTGGAGTATTGCATGAGACAAAAAACTAAGTGTGTGCTGGCCCACACCTATGGCCTATTCACTTCAATTGCCAGTGTACACAGGATGGAGAAAAGCTCCTCTTCATGCAGCTTGCTCACTCTTGGTGAGCAGTGAAGTGAAGGTGGGTCATAACAGGGAAGATGGGGAAAGGATGCACGACAGCGGGGATTTTGCACCAGGCTCTCTCACTTTTCAGCTCTTTCCTCCTTCAGGGAGCATGCCACATGCTGCCTCCTGCTCCAATGATGAGACTGCCTCCGGGTAGTTGCAGGTCAGGCAGTCTTTGACTGAGTCCTTATGGGGTCCAATACCCAGGAGATAGTGTCCATAGGGGTCACCTGCCTCAGTACAATGGAATGAGCAGCTAGCCTTAGCTCAACTGAAGCCACAAGGCCTGAACAATGTAGAAATAGGAGATGCGCACGGAGATTCACTTGGCTGCTGAAACCCAAGGGTGGCACGGTGGCACAGTGATTAGCACTGCTGCCTCACAGCATGTCTGTGTGGGTTTCCTTCAGGCACCCTGGATTGCTCTCACAATCTGAAAGAAGTGCTGGTTAGGAGCATTGACTATGCTAAATTCACCCCAGTGTACTCAAACAGGCGTCTGGGTGTGGCAACTAGGGGGTTTTCACAGTAACTTAATTGCAGTGTTAACATAAGCCTACTTGCGACACTAATAAATAAACTCAAATCATTATGATCATTATCTCAATGAATTAACATGAACTCCTCAACCCTTAATCAGTTTCCCTCCGGTGAATGATCTGATCAGTCTTGGTAAAAGGAAAAGAGTGTTTACAAGATGAATAGTGCCTTAGATTGCAACATGAAGGACACTAAGTTCAGCAGCAGCTGGAGAGTTGCCAGGGGAACTCCAGCAGCTGCAGCTTACTGGGCCAGAAGGCAAAACACAATTTGGACCAGTCTTCCTAATTCTCTGCTTCACTGCTTTTTCCTGATGATGGCTATAGAGGCTGAGACACCACTGAACCCCAACCCCTCCTCTGCAGTTGTCAATTCTCAAATCTGTGGAAGATCATCCCTCGTTCTTTTTCTCTCTCTTGTGTCTTACACTCTGTCCTTCAATGGAAAAAGGTGGGGGGGGGCCTGTGATGATGGTATCTATTCAGCTGATGGATGCAATGTGTTTGGTGTTGGGTGTTTATGAGGGAGAGGCAAGAAATGAGCAGAAGTGAGCAGAAGCAGTCGATGGATAGATGGGGATGTGAGAAAGTTCATTGAATGGGAAGGATGAGTGTACTGATAAGATAATTGGATGTGAGGCAGAATGTGCTTGATAAGGCAGAGTGAGGGTGGGGCGAGTGAAACACATCCAGCACAGTGTGAGTGAATGTGCAGCTGTACTCACCTTTCCTCGCCAGATTAGATCATTAAAGTGATGCATGCAGTGAATCAGGAGCATGCTGCCTTCCTGGGACACCTCCTTTGTGAGGCATTTTCTTGTTTCCCCTAGCTACTGTGGTCAATTAACAAAGTTAAGGTGATTAAATCTGTGATGAACATCTAAAGGCATTGCTCATCTGTGAAAATTTAAAAGCTTGTCACTGTACCTCTGGAGTTGGGAGACAGGGAGATATGGGTGTCTGCAGATCCCTCCAATGCAGTGCACCCTTGCCCTCTTTCTTTTTGATTCTCTTCTTCCATGTTCTCCGTAACAGTCAGGAATGATAGCATTCCTGGTGAAAGTTGTAATTGATTGCTTTTCTGGAAATGTTAGTGGCAGGATATGGAGTAGTGGGTTGAGGAGTCCTGACTAAATGATTGATCCTTTATAGTTGATTTTCCAACACTATGGGCCCAATTTTACCAAAAATTCGCGCCCAAAATTGTGGTAAATTCGGGTGTTGAGCCTTTAATGCAATCTGCACCCGAATCCAAGCAGATCATGATTTTACCAACGCCTGATTCGGGCACGGATCCAGTCCGCACCTGAATAGGGCAGCCCGACGATTTAAATGTATTAGCATGCATTTAAATCGACTTAATGAACTGCGCGCCCAACTCTACCACCAAATCCCACTTTACCGCCTTCTGGTCTGTTCCGGATCCGCGCTGGAAGCAACCTGCAAAATATAAATCTGGAGCCGATTCATATTCTTCAGGGGAACCTCCGAAACCCATCCTCCTCGATCATCCATTGCAGAACCCCCGTTGATCACCCTGGAAGATCCTCTCACACCGCGGTCAGACCCCCTTGGGAGGCAGACCCCTCCCTCGGCAAACCCCCACCCACGCGATCCAATCCCCTCGGGTGGCAGACCCCCCGGCAGACCCCGCCCCCCGGATCAGACACCCGGGACCCACCTTGATCGCTGGTCATCCTCCACCACCCTTCTGACCTGCAGTCCTTCAAGAGTCTGCAGCACCTTCCAGGCCTTCTGCTGGCGTCAGCCGGAGGAGGGGGGCGGGTTCAGATGGATCTCTGGTTGGGGGGGTGGTGAAGGAAGTTGAGGAGGATGGACTTGGGGGAATCTTGAAAACTGAAAATAATGTAGCATCTTCTTTTTGCTGCCTAATTATTATGGGAAAGGTAATTAAACTACAGTGTCCTAGTGAGCAATTATTGACCTGTATGTCCCTGTAGCCATGAGCCAGGTGCTCAAATGTTCAGAGTTATGTGGTGAACTTGGAAGAATTGTCTCCGTGGTGGAACTTGGTTGGAAATAAGATTCAAGAAGATTACTGAATCTGGGAGATCAACCATAGTGAAATGAAGTTTGTATCGGCAAGTCTCTCACATTCCATGGTAGATGTGCCCCTACTTATGAATGTGATTTGTAGGGGATCTCCTTGCAAATATATGCCCCCATCTATATTTTGAAATATTTTCCCAAATTTTTGACTGTCGGGATTTTAGTTCCTGCGATTATAATTTTGACATTATCTTCCAAAGGGAATTCCTCGGATTCTGTGCAATGTTCAGATGAAAACAAGATGAAAGAAAGGATGCAAGGCTGCTCCAGAGGCAGATTAGCTGCAAACAATGTTGCCCATACAAATCACATTCATAAGTAGGGACACATCTGCCATGGAATGTGAGAGAAGAGTTGCCAATACAAACTTCTTTTCACTTTGGTTGGTTTCCCAGATTTAGTAATCTCCTTGAATCTTATTTCCAACCAAGTTCCACCACGGAGACAATTCTTCCAAGTTCACCACATAACTCTGAGCACCTGGCTCATGGCCACTGGGACATCAACAATCCAGTTACAGATCACAAATGTGTTATACAGGTCAATAATTAGTCACTAGGACACTGTAGTTTAATTACTTTTCCCATAGATAATTAGGCAGCACAAAGAAGATGCCACATTATTTTGAGTTTGCAAGAATCTCCCAAATTCATTCTCACCACCGCCGCCCCCCGCCCCCCCGCACCCCCCCCGCTCTCTGCTGCTTTCTCTTTCGCGCCCAGGCGCGCTGTTTCAGATTATTTTTCTAATTGCACAGGTCCAGTTCAGAACTCCGATTGTTCCGGCAGCGCTAAGCCCCGCTCACAGCGTGGATTGGATCGGAGCCAGCAAGAAGCGTATGGGCGCGCTGCACGGAGGATTCCGGGCTCGGATCCATATTATGCCCGGATCTGGCCCTTAGGCTCCGATTGGTAAAATCGGGCCTTATATCTCCACTATTAATAGAGTCACCAATAGTGAAATTAAATATATGTGTAAATCAGGAGAGACACCCACAAACAATTGTGCTTTTTCTGGCCTCAGCATAATTATTCACTGTATCTTCATTCACACAGAGGGTGGTGAGTGTCAGGAACAAGCTGCCAGAGGTAGTAGTAGAGGTGGGTACAATTTTGACTTTTAAAAGCATTTAGACAGTTACTTGGGTAAGATTGATATAGAAAAGTTTGGGCCAAACGTGGGCAATTGGGCCTAGCTTACTGGTAAATAAAAGGGCGGCATGGAAAGTTGGGCTGAAGGGCCTGTTTCCATGCTATAAATCTCTATGACTCAATGGGTGGAATTTTATGGCCTCTCTTGAGCAAGACCGAAAATTCCGGTCAACAGAGGTATCTGTTGTCGTACCCTTACCCGTTCCAATTCTGTGGCGGGCAAAGTAGTAGAGTTCCAGCCTATCACTCTATCCAGGCAACAAGATTGCACGTTTTAAATGGATAGATGCTCTGGCATCCAAAACAGTGCTGGGTTATATTGAAAGGCATTGTAAAAATGCAGATGCCTGATGGTAATCCTTTCATCGTTGGTTGGGCAAGTGTTTCCCAGGCAAAGCGGAGCACTGGTATTCTAGGGTGTTTCTCCTGCACTGTATTACTCCTGCACTAATTTGAAGCCTTTTGTCCCACCAGGGTGAAGTGGAAATATGGGGGGAGAGCATAAAACCCAGGTCAGAGTGTTATCATGCAGCGTTCTCATGTGAGGTATAGAATGGCTGCTTGTGCTGCTCCCCACCAGTCTCAAAAATGGACCCTTACTGCATCAGAATGACATTCTACTTTCGTGACTTGTCATCCTGTGGAATTAACTGGTATTTTCTGGATTCTACATTTAGGGTAGGCGGTGGATTGAGGTAATCTAACTTTACAGGGTAATTTTTATGACATCACCTTCCTTGCAAGCAGCTTTGCTTACTGTGAACTGTGATTTTGTAGCAGTTTCCCCTGCAGATAAAGGGTGGAATTTTAGGTGATTTTTTTCTGTGTCCAGCTAGTCCGAAAATGGGAGAGTTCCAGATCTGTTTTTCAGATGAGTTTTCACACCCAATCTTAGGCACTTTGCCTCTGAAAAGAGAATTTCTAGTCACAGATGCTGTTGGCGGGGCTTAATTCACCAGCCAGCCTGTAGAGGTATTGCGTATGTGTAGATTTTTGATGCTACACATCTGCATTAGCAGTAGCAGAGGTCTGACAGACAGACAGAGAGAGAGCACTGTCAGGCAGCCTCAACTCGTCCCCACCACTCTCCACTGCCCAGACTGATTGCAGCCCCCTCCCCTCCCCCAACAATTGCAGGCAAAATGGCTGCGGGCTCCCCCTTCCCTCCCAATCATTGGCAGAGTAGCAGCAGGCCTCCCCACTCCCATTGGCTTCGTCTCCATTTGCCCTACCCTTGGGCTCTGCCCCTCAGACCTTGCCCCCATTGGCCCCATCCATTGACACTGCCCAGTGGATGGTGCCAAGTTGCTCAGTGGGAATTGTCCAGGTGTCAGGCTGTCAGTGCCACAGTGCCAGGGTGGCACTGCCAGTGTGGCACTGCCCAAGGGGCACCTCTGTCTTGCATTGGGCCTCCTAGGGGGCCACAGTGGCCTCTGGTTCCATCTGCAAGGCCAACATGACTATTCCCCAGTCATGGGGAGCAGGTGTTTTCCTCAGTGGACTGAACCTGTCCCAGTGAGGCCATAAAGGCAAGTGAGCCTGGACGATCAAGCGCTGTACTCACTAAACACATGGAAATGAAAAAACACATAAGTTTAAATAATTTAATCGGACTGTCATCCATTTCCAGTTAGAGGCTGAACGCACTGGAAATCTGGGCACCATTTCTGTTCACCGCTTTACATCCAATTTTTATAACATTTTCCTGCCACAAAACGAGCATGAAGCAGTCATAAAATTCTGCCCAAAGAGGGAATTATTGGTCAGAAGACTACAAATACTTTCAGTTTATCATCCTGGATTAGACTTGAATCTGGGTCCCATTGATTAAAATCGCTACCTAATCTACTTCACTCCTTCAACCACCCCTCCAACACCCCGAACCCCCAACCAAACCCCCAGTAGCATTCCCAAAAGTTGACCGAGAATCAGCTGAAGGAACGGTATCGTGCCTTTAGATTGCCAGCGCTCAGTGTTCCAGGTTCACACAAGGGTATTAACTACTGGGATGGGTTTGTTGGAGGATGGGCTCTCAAAACCCCCTCCTGCTTGAAAAAACAGCTGGTTCACAAAGGGGGAATGGGATGGTGCCCACCCTTCTCCAGCGTGTTCCGTTGGATTTTTATTTTCCCTCATGCACTCTCATCTGTTCGAATTAATCCAAGAGAAACCCCTTTGGAGGCACATTGGTATTTGTGGTCAGTGTTGAGGTGAAGCTGTGGTTTGACCCAGCTGAAGCAGCAAGGTTATTGTGATGTCACAAGGGGGCTCTGAGGTCAGAGCTGTTGTGACATCATAAAAAAGTGTCAGCCACCCGTGGTGAGTGAGTAAAGAGGGGCTTCAATGGTCAGGACTGCCACCGCTGCATTATGAAGGGCAACACGAGAAACAAAATACAGGAATAAATACAGGAGCTAACTGGAGTTTTTATTGCTTTAAACAAGCATTGCCAACATTGTAAGTATAAAATAATACTGATAGAAAACACTTTTGCATTTTCATCAAAATGCAAATTGCAGCATAACTGACTTGCCCATTAGTGTCATTCACCAAATTAACCTTTTCACGTTAAATTCCTCAACCACTGCACAATGGCATCAAAGTTTCTGATTTCCAGTATGTAGATAACACAGTGGCACAGTGCATTGGCTCTCCAATGCATGATACTCCTGAGCATGAAGAGATAAGTGTGCGTTGCCGATTTCTCTGGCCATTAGTTCCTGTTCTCTGCTGTGATGCTGGTAGATGAACCAAGCACAATGTGAACTTTTAGCAAATGAAATGAAAGAAATGTTCATTGTGAGGAGGTGGGTGCACTTTGGTGCAGGAGTGGCACTGGTTAAAAAAAAACATTGAAGTAACTGGACCACAGCTGAATATAAAATTGTCAGGACTTTCTACATCTACATCATTACAGCTGAGCCTTTAACATGTTCTGTCCACAGAAGGGACAGTTTCTATAATTCTAATACTTCGGCACAGCCCTATTTTTATTGACCTTACTTTTATTACTGCAGCAACTGCTATGTCCAGCTGAAATCTGCTTCAAACTCACTTCAGTGGCAATAACTGTGGCTGACTCAGTCAAAGTAAGACAATTCTCTTAAAATTTCTTCATGCAATCACAATACATGTTCGATTCTTGTGCACTGCACCAGCTGTTATTTATCAAATTAATTTAATCAGCGGTGAACTTTCATTAATTTTCATTTGTTAGAGTGGAATATAAAAAATGGCAGAACACTCAGGTGATTACTGCTCCATTTGGTCATGGCTGAGCACATACTGTTCTACACATGCGCAATTCCAGATATCAAAAATGACCTGGAATGTTTGTTTTAATGGAGGAAATCACAGATTACCTTCTGAATATGAAGGCAGGGATTACCACTGTAAGTCACAGCAATTGTTGTAAAGGGGGAGGGAGCACCTCTTTTAGAAATTGAGGGAATATGAACAAATTTGCAACAGGCAAAGAAGATATGGAGTAAGAGAACTGAAGCAGCATATATCTGGAGGAGAAAGGGAGTGATATAGCCATGTCCAAAGCTTAACTATCATCACAGATTTATGAGATTCAATAGCACTGGCATGGAAAGAATGTACTGTCAGATGGAGACTTAAGTGCAAAAATAAGCAAATTAGCAGTGAAGTTAGACAGAAGTATTTCACCTAAAGGATTGCGAAATGAGTCACAGAGCAAATACATTGCAGGGAGAGGCAGAAACCGGTTCACATCTTTCTGAGGAGGAGGTAGACAAAGGGAATACGATGGGAAATGTATAGGTGACATACAGAATATAAGATGGACTTATTAAGCCTAATGGTTACCTCTCATTTTAAACATTTTTATGTGTGCTGTATATTTTTCCACCAACATACAAAGAGCCAATTTATGGGTCGTTTTCTGGTCTCATGCTACCAGTGGGGACCTTTCACCTGATGCAAGTTGCATATTGAAAATTTATGGAATGCAAAAATAAGGTTCAGAAAATCATACATCATATCTTCCTTAATGACTGGAATCAGTTGCTAGTAGGCAAGTCTTGTATCCATGGATACCGCAAAGTCAGGAAACTGCTCCTTCCAAGTGGTCACAATGCACTGTGAGGAGCAGCTCTGATATAACAGTGTTCTGCACAAGATCACCAGCTAGGTTTAACACATTTGCAAATGTAAAGTAGGCATCCACACTGTGAATTGTTACAATTTTAACATTTTAAGAATGGCTTGGTGTGCAGCCCAGTGGAACACAGCAGATTTCATCATAGCAACAAGACAGCATTGACTTTTCCTGCCGCAGAGTTCTCATTCAGGCAGAAATGAAATACTTTCGATAGAATGTATCAATATCTCTGTTGAATAAAACCATTGTTATAAGATGTTGTGTATAGTTCAGTAAGTCTCACAAAGAGTCCTGAATCCTATGTAGTTTAACAGTAAGCATTTATTAACTAATAGTAACCATTCAGATATAAGGTCTATGTGAGGAGCTGTCTCCATGTTTGCTTCTACACATATCTCTATCTAGTCCCAGACTGCGCTCTAGACTTGGGTAATGTGTTCCTATACTTTATACAATGCATTGTAAATCCCCATGTTAACCATTTCTATGCCAAACCCGTATATTTAATCTCCTTCCTAGTCTCTAACATATTTACAAAGCATTCCTGTTTGTCCAACGTGTTTACATTACTTCCCCCACCTCAAGTCTTTACGCTTATAAGTTCAGGCAGGCTGGAAGCTTTATAATTCTCCAGAGCTTGTCTTGGCAACAGTTGGAGAGTTGTAGGCTTTGTTGTAATGGTGAATAGGAAGTTATTTTGGACGTGGTTGTTCTGGTATTTGATTACCTTCAATTTCTCTCCAATATATAGTGGGAGGTCAATCTCTAGGGATGAGGTGAAGGCTCCTCATGTTCTTCCTGACTATACCTTCTGGAGTACTGACCACTTATGATGGTGGCAGAGCATCATCTCGCTGAACGTTAATCCCCTATCATTGTTCTTAATGTAGACTGTGTCATCTTTATTAAAGTTTATTTATTAATGTCACAAGGCTTACATTAACACTGCAACGAAGTTACTGTACAATCTCCTAGTCGCCACACTCAGGTGCCTGTTCGGGTTTGAGGGAGAATTTAGCATGGCCAATGCACAAAACCACCACATCTTTTTGGACCGTGGGAGGAGATCACAGCATCCTGAGGAAACCCACACAGACATGGGGAGAACGTGCAGACTACTCACAGTCAGCCAAGACGGGAATCAACCTGGATCCCTGAGACTATGAGGCAGCAGTGCTAACCACTGTGCCACCGTGTCACTCATAAATGTTGCCAGTGTCTGGTGTGCTATCTTATGTTGAAGGTGGAAGCCTGCTTCTGCCTGTAGGACTGCTCTCTATCTTGGATGTTTTGGTAATTCTTGGCTGCCAACTCGGTATTAGTTTCTTTGGCAGAGTTGGAAATTGAGTTTGGAGTTTTCTGCCCATCAGGAGTTTAGATGGGGCTAAGCCACATTGCAGGGGAGTGTACCTGTAGGTTAACAATGTTGTTGGGAAGTTGTCCTTCTGCCTCAGGCGGGCCTTTATTGTGAAGATGCCTCTTTTTGCCTCACTGTTTGACTGTGTATCTAGGGAAGCTGGTACAGTGCTGGAAGCCATTAGTGATGGCAGAATGAGTGCTATGTTGGTTTGCAAGATGTGGAGTGTTGGGGGAGATAACACCCATTTTTATCATGTTATCCAGCTGTTGCTGCATTTGCTTCATGAATGGTTGGGTATTTTTCATAGTATGAACAGACAAACAGGCTTAGAATTCTCCCTCAGTGTAATCCTGTATGCGATCCTTTGTCACCCTAGACTAGTAAATTTTAAAATTTGGAAGCAGGCCCTTGCTGGTTGCCTCATCAATATTATATATGACATTGAGTTTGACACAGGTGTTTTGGCTTATAAGAGAGTGTTCTTGGTTGTAGCCAATAAAGAGGATCTCTCATATTCTCCTGTTTTTGTACCTCAGTGACACCTGCAGAGTATCTTTCACCAGGAGTTTGTTGCCCACTGCTCCATACAACAGTGTGGCATCAGCCATTGGGCCGACAGCCAAAGTTCCATGTCTGGGAGGACTGTAACATTGGCTTCCGTGTCCAATTTAATGTTTGTGAAATGGCCATTAACCAAAATATTTGTGTTACAGAATGAAAATCCAGCATCCTTGACCTCACCCAAAAAGTATGGTTTTATTTCCTCTTGGCTTGATACTCCAATCTTGTGAATTGTCTTGGGATTATCTGTCTGTTTGGTTGTTTTAGCTATGTGTAGCTTTCTGAAGTGCGCTATGCAGTTGCAATTAAAACACTGTGCTGAGACTGTCAGCCATTGCTCATCTCTGTGTGTCTCTTGGCTTTGAAGTGCTGGCATGGTCACCCATCCTCTAGAGTTCAGTTATGGTATTGTTTCTCTTGGCCTGGAGTGTCCATGCTCTTTCGCTGTTTTATTAGCAAATATAGCAAAGTGTTCTTTGGCCACAATAGCCTTAATTCATAGTGCCATATCGATAGCCAGCTTTTAGTATCACAGTCTGGACACTTGGAGAACTGATCACTTTGGAAGCCTGATCTATCAGATCAGCGTAAGTGCCACTTGTACTGCCTTAGATTGGATGTCATATTAGGATTAGCCATGATCTTATAAAACAGCAGAGCAGGTTCAAAGGGTTGAATGGCCTACTTCTGTTCCTATTTCTCATGGTTTTATGGTCCTCAGCAGCAGCAACATCTGCAGCCCGTTGATCACAAAGATCAGTGCTGGGATCTTTGCTGTTTATAGTATATATATAAGTGATTTGGATGATCACACACCTATGGTTTTAAAGGAGAGGTACACTTCAAAAAGTGTACAGGAAGAGGAGAATATTCCTCAGCATGTCTGAGTATCGATTCCTCAAGGTGTCACACTAGCTGGCCTTTGCAGCTTGCTGAAAGAGAACCCACTGCCAACTGGAGCTGATGGCCCACTTTACCAGTGGCTGTCCAAATCAGTATCGTCCTCAGCTTTTTGTCCCTGGATCCTTTCAGAACTCAGCTGGAGGCACTTGCAAGATCTCACTGCTGGTGTCCAAAAGTGTACATAATAGTTTTCCTGTCAAACCTGACAATTATATACACATTTATTATATACAGAATGAGCAGGCATGTGTCTGCCGATCTGGCTGGCTTCCCATGGGTACAAGATGTTATTGAGAAAGTACATGGCAATTAAGATACCCACAGATCACCGACCGTTATGGTTACCACTCCATCATTGTGAGATTGGTATGAAACCGACCTTTATACAGGTTTGCACAAGATTTCCAGGCAGTTGCCATGATACTTTCAGCCTGTGATAGTCCTGCCTCCCTGAACACATCAAACTTTGAGTCAGAGTTACCAGCTGGCTGCCTGGAGACAAGGTAAACCCACTTCAAATTGGTTGATAGCTCTTCTCCAAACTTGAAAAATGAGGCCCACAGCTGCCACGACAAATGCCACAATATGAGCAGATGTGTCATTGAGCAAAGCATGAAGATGTGCCTCAGATACCTGGGTTGGTCTCAGGGCACTCATTCAGAACACATCAGATTCCCAAATTTGTTGTGATGTGCTGTGCTTTGCCTATTATGCTGCAGGAGGCGCAGAACACAGAGTCACTTTGGATGTTGCCAAGGAAGAGGAAGAAGAGAAAAAAGATGAGAAGGAGGAAGAGGAAGATGAGGAGAAAGAATGTGATGAGCTTGCCATATAAGGGCCTGGTACACACAGGGTTCATGTGGGACTGAGTACAGCACCATACACAGTGACGTTAGAGGGCACATGGCCAAGAGCTAGGGTCAGTGAGGTGTTTGCCAAAGATGAGTTAAGACTTAGACATGGAGGTAGTTCCTTGCCTGTACACTTTACCTGTATACATGTACATAGTTACGAGTTGGATCAGGTGCCCTGTATTCTGGGCATAGATTCAGACTTGCTACGCAATTCAGGATGTTATCCTGGTTATAACTGTGCCACGTCAGCCAAAACTGAACTTCGACAGCTTCTGTTCTTCAAACTTAACTCTACCCTTGTTAGCCAAGACCTTTTGGAAATCTATCTAAAAGGACAGTAAAGGTTATATGGCAGTTGAGTGGCCCTTAAATTGGGGTCTATCTTTTCACAGCTAGTGAATCTTAGCAATTGTATGATTCTATGGGCAACTCTTTTCCTAGATCAGATAACCTATATTTTAGGTTGACTAAGCTTTTCTTACAAAATATGAATCACATATAATCTACATTTGAATATATTTTCTGCTCCCATTTAATGGATGCTACACATGATGCATGCATGTTGTTAACTAGGCATAGGATGATTCTTGTAACAATCCCAACATGGGATGGCATGGTAGCACAGTGGTCAGCACTGCTGCTTCATAGCTCTAGGGGCATGGGTTCGATTCCTTGCTTGGATCACTGTCTGTATGGAGTTTGCACATTCTCCTCATGTCTGCATGAGTTTCCTCCAGGTACTCCCACAGTTTCCTCCCACAGCCCAAAGATGTGCAGGTTAGGTTGATTGGCCATGCTAAAATTGCCCCTTAGTGTCCTGAGATGTGTAAGCTAGAGGGATTAGTGGGTAAAATATGTAGGTATATGGGGATAGGGCCTGGGTGGGATTGTGGTTGCTGCAGACTCGATGGGCCAAATGGTCTCTTCCTGCACTACAGGGTTTCTATGATTCTAATTACACTTCATTGTAACTTTTCACTTTCTTTCAACGAGAAAGTCTTAAGGGCCTGGAAGTAAAAATGATCAGTAATGATCTTCACATTCTCAGGATTTTTCAGATGTAACAGCAAATTTCAGGTTGCAATTTTCTAACTGAAAAGAAAGTTCAGTTTTGGCATGGTTTCATTGAACCATGATGTTCAGCCTTGAGTCTGGATTTATTTTCATCTATACTTCTGAGCAGCATTTTTTGTTGTGTAGTATTCATAGCAGATATGCTTACAGTACAATGAACATTTCTTTGGCAGGTAATTTACAAATAACCAATGACACCATAGACTGAATAAAGACCCATACCAACACCTGTGAAAGGAGCACAATATTATTTTCCTCATGCCTAGTCACATCGTGAGACTGATCGATCCCGAACTGTGGCTCTTTGTCAACCAGCATGTTCCTTAGCCTGAGATGGTCTCTGGTATCAATCTGCGTTGGAGCAGTGTATGTTATTGGATGTGATTCAGCAACCCATGAGAACAGTCTTGGCAACAGTAAGTTACATGTTACACTTTTCTGGGTAAATATTAACAGTAGTTGGGAACAAAACATTCAAATTATTCATTGTAATTTTCTTCCACAAGACAGGATACCAAAAAATGGCAGTCTGGAGAAGGAGTTTACTTACACAAAAAAGGCAGTACCACAGAATGTCAACAGCACCTTGCCACTGGTTAAAGGCTTTGTTGCAACAGCAGTTGCTGTGATTTGTTTTGGCAGTAACTTTGTTCCAGTGAAAAAAATTGATACAGGAGATGGTGAGTTGTCTTCTAGGAAATTATTTTAGGCAACTTAACTGCTGATCATAAACAGTTCTTTAGTGCTAATGAACAAAGATCAAAGAAAATTACAACACAGGACAAACCCTTTGGCCCTCCAAGTCTGCATTGACCATGCTGCCCCTACCCTTCTGGGGACTAATCCCTCTATTCCCATTCTATTCATGGATTTGTCAAAATGACACTTAAAACTCACTATTGTATCTACTTCCATGACCTCCCCCGGCAACGAGTTCCAGGCACCCACCACCCTCTGAGTAAAAAAAGTTTGCCTCATACATCTTTAAACATTGCCCCTCGCACCTTAAGCCTATGCCCCCTAGTAATCGACTCTTCCACCCTGGGAAAAATCTTCTGACTATCCATTTTGTCCATGCCCTTCATAATCTTATAGATGTGTATCAGGTCACTGCTCTGTCATTCCAGTGAGAACAAACCAAGTTTCTCCAACCTCTCCTCATAACTCATGCCCTCCATACCAGGCAACCTCTCCAAAGCCTTCACATCCTTCTGGTTGTGTGGCAACCAGAATTGAATGCTATATTCCAAGTGCAGCCTAATTAAGGTTCTAGAAAGCCCTAACATGACTTGCCAATTTGTAAACTCAATGCCCCAGCCAGTGAAAGCAACTCATGATGGCATACAACAATTTGATTACTTTTTCTACCTGCGTTACCACTTTCAGTGACCTGTGTACCTGTACACCCAGATCCCTCTGCCTATCCAGCCTCTTAAGGGTTCTACCATTTGTTGTATATTTCCCATCTATATTAAACCTTAGAAAATGCAGTACCTCATATTTGTATGGATTAAACTCCATCTGCCATGTCTCCACCCAAGTCTCCAACCAATGCATATCCTGCTGTATCCTCTGATGGTCTTCATTGCTATCTGCCATTCCACTGAACTTTGTGTCATCCACAAACTTACTAATCAAACCAGTTACATTTTCCTCCAAATCATTTATTTATATTACAAATAGCAATGGTCCCAGCACTGATCCCTGAGGAATGCTACTAGTCACAGCTCTCCATTCAGAAACACACCCTTCCGCTGCTACCCTCTATCTTCTATGACCTGTGTCCAATTGCCAGCTCATCTCTGATCCCATGTGACTTCATCCTCTGTACTACTCTGCCATGAGGGACCTTGTCAAAAACCTCACTGAAGTCCATGTAGACAATATCAACTGGCCTACCCTCATCAATCATCTTCTTCACTTCCTCACAAAACTCAATCACGTTAATGAGACATGACCTCTTGCAAATAAGTCCACTTATTTCCAAGTGGGAGTAAATCCTGTCTTGAATAATCCTTTCCAATAATTTCCCTACCACTGATGTATGACTCGCTGGCCTGTAATTGCTTGGATTATTCTTGCTACTCTTCTTAAACAAAGGAACAATATTGGCTATTCTCCAATTCTCTGGGACCTCCCCTGTAGCCAGTGAGGGATGTAAAGATTTCTCTCAAGGCCCCAGCAATTTTCTCCCTTGCCTCTCTCAATATTCTGGCATATATCCCACCAGGCCCTGGGGACTTGTCTACCATAATGTTTCTCAAGAACCTCAATACCTCCTTCTTTTTGATCTCAACATGACCTAAACTATCTACAAACCCTTCCCCAGACTCATTATCCAGCAAGTTCTTCTTTTTGACAAATACTGATGCAAAATACTCATTTAAGACCTTGTTTATTAAGAAAATCTTGGTTGCAAAACACTTGTTCTGACTTGAACCTTAATGTTGCGTTTATTGTTCATCAGCATTATAACATTTTTTTGTACAGATGTAACTGACTTCACATCGTTGGTCACCTCAGTGCATTTCTTTATTCACGGACACTAACTAAAATGTCGGCTTTATTATTTCTCATGGATAACATGCAGGATGTTTTTCCAAATGTTGTCTGCTGAAAGGTATGCTTGCTGAGGACTGTCACCCAAGACTGTCATCCAAGCTGACCATTTCTATATGTGATAGGCGAGGCAATAAGTGACAATTAGCTTCTAAATTGATTGATGTCCACTTGTGTTATATTGTTTCTTTGTACATCCCATATATTTAAGATCTACAGGAACACTAAAACAGGTGAGACCACTGCTGTATTCATTTTTGCCTGAAACTGGCCTCCTGAAAGGACCCTCTGGATTCTGGAAGCATGTGCCATGTGTCCTACTGGGTGTGCACAGTGCTCAAATCTTTCCAAGTGGCAGTAGTGGAGCCCAGATGTAGGTTATGTGCTGTGGGTCTCTGCATAGATAACAATAAAACTCCCAGCAAGAAGTGTGCAAAATATTTCAGCAGTGGAAATCAAGGTAATGAATTCTACAAGCTTTGTTCTCTCTTTCAATGTGCCCCATACAATGGGCAGAATTTAGTTCCCATCCCTGTGGCAAATTTGGTGGATAGGTGGCGGGTGGGGGGGGGCATTTATTTAGGCAGGAAGATGGAGAGGCTGCTGCCTTCCTGTCTCTACCTGTGCTCATGGATGGCATTCCCACGCTGGTTGAACCAGGAGCACTTTCGTCACAATGGATGTCTTAGCACTCTACACCAGCATCCCCCATGACAATGGCATTGCTGCAACTGCCTCAGCACTCAACACCGACAACTGCCAGTTTCCAGATGCAATTTTACAACTCATCTGCTTCATTCTGGACCACAATGTCTTCACCTTCAACAACCAGTTCTTCATCTGGACACACAGAACAGCCATGGGGATCACATTTGCACATCAATATGCCAATATCTTCATGCACATGTTCCAACAAAACTTCTTCACCGCACAGGACTTTCAACCAAAGCTATACACTATATACATCAATGACTTTTTCTTTCTTTGGACTCATGGTGAACAATCACTGAAACAATTTTATGATGACATCAACAAGTTCAATCCCACCATCAGACTCACCATGGACTATTCTCTGGAATAGGTTGCATTCTTGGACACACGCATCTCCATTAAGGATGGTCACTTCAGCACCTCACTGTACCGCAAGCCCATGGATAACCTCACAATGCTCCACTTCTCCAGCTTCCACCCTAAACACGTTAAAGAAGCCATCCCCTACGGCGAAGCTCTTTGAATACACAGGGTCTGCTGAGATGAGGAGGACTGCAACAAACACCTCCTGACACTGAAAGATGCCCTCAAAAGAACAGGATATGGCGCTTGACTCATCAATCGACAGTTCCGATGTGCCGCACTGAAAGTCTGCACCGACCTCCTCAGAAGACAAACACAGGACATGGTGGACAGAGTACCCTTCGTCATCCAGTATTTCCCTGGAGCGGAGAAGTTACAACATCCTGTCCGGAGACTTTAACATGTCATTGATGAAGACGAACATTTTGCCAAGGCCATTCCCACACTCCCACTTCTTGCCTTCAAACAACTGTACAACCTCAAACAGACCATTGTCCGCAGCAAACTACCGGGCCTTCAGGAGAACAGTGACCACGATACCACACAGCCCTGCCACAACAACCTCTGCAAGATGTGCCGGATCACTGACACGGATACCATCATCCCATGTGAGAATACCATCCACCAGGTACACGGTACATACTCTTCAAACTCGCCCTACGTTGTCTACCTGATCCGCTGCAGGAAAGGATGTCCCGAGGCATGGTACATTGGGGAGACCATGCAGACGTTACGACAATGGTTGAATGAACATCGCTCGACAATCACCAGGCAAGACTGTTCCCTTCCTGTTGGCAAATGCTTCGACGGTCACGGGCAATTGGTCTCTGATCTTCAGGTAAACGTTCTCAAAGGCGGCCTTCATGACATATGACAGTGCAGAGTCGCTGAGCAGAGACTGATAGCCAAGTTCCGCACACATGGGGACGGCTTCATCCGGGATCTTGGGTTCACGTCACACTATCTGTAACCCCTGTTACTTGCCTGGGCTTGCAACATCTCACCAACTATCCTGTCTGGAGACAAAATACATCTCTTTGACCTATGCTTAATGCTATCGCCACTCACCCTGTCTGCACCTTTAAGACTTGAATAGCTGTAAATCTTGCATTCTAATCAGTATTCTGTAAACTGTGTGTGTGCCTTTATATGCACTGTTTGTGACCAGAACTCCCCACTCACCTGACGAAGGGGCAGAGCCCCGAAAGCTAGTGGCATTTACTACCAAATAAACCTGTTGGACTTCAACCTGATGTTCTGAGACTTTTTACTGTGTATTCCCACCCTCTGCTAGTTCTGGTAGTGAACGGCTGGATACTCATCCTGTGGAATCCTGAAAAGCAAAATCTGTTGACTTTTGAGGGCTTTGTGGACTGGGTGATGTGTGGGGGTGGGGGGATAAATAAGCCAGAGTTAGGTCCCTCATTCAAAGGCACTCGATGCTTGATCATGGGACCTGGCATCAGAGGTGGGGGATGGAGTGTAGTGGGACGACCAAGAACCACTCCCTGTTCTTGTTTCAAACCCCTTCTGTGATCCTTCCATCTCAGGACACCACTCTCACTCACTTACAGCCTTAGACTTTGGGTCCCTGATGGTTGCATCACTGGCAGCTGTTGCTGTTTCTGCTGGCACTGCCTGCAATAGACAGCTGCCAGCCTTTGAGGGGCTGGCAGTCTCTTGGGAGGGGTAGTGTTGTGGGATTTGCCCTGGCAAGTCCTGCTACTTGGCAGGGAGAGACACTCATCACCTGAATTAAATACTACTCAAACTGTTTGCTGGGCATGTCAAGATTTTTTCTTAGTACTGCTATAGCTGAAGATATAGCTGAAGACAGTAGCTGAATGAGAAAAAGATATTAGAACAGTAGAGAAAGGACTTGCATTTATATAGTACCTTTCGTGACCTCGGGACATCTGAAATATTTTTGTGTAGAAAACACGATAGCCAATGTGCACTTAGTGATCTCACAGATAGCAATGAGATACAGACCAGATAATCTGCTTCTTCTTGATGTTGTTAAAGGGATAAACATTGGTTAAGACTCTGGCCCAGTGAAATGCCCACTTTCCGTGTCCACTGTATAGGGCAGAAGGGGCATTGATTTAACATTTTATCCTACGGCCTCATAATTGCTAAGTATGGATATTAGCGTGAGAACATTTAACACATTTGTATGAATGTTTCTTTGCCTGCTTTTAACAAAGATGTTAACTTGCTTAAAATAGACCTCTATTAAAACAGCAACAGTTATTACATGTGAACATGTTTTTATTCACGCATTGGATGTGGGTATTGCTTGCCACTCCTCATTGCCTTTGAGAAGGTGGTGGTGAGTCACCTTCTTGAACTTCTGCAGTTTATCATGGAATCCCTATATTGCAAAAGGAGGCCATCCTGCACATCTAGCCTGTATTGACAACTATCCCACCCAGGTCCTATCCCTGTAACCCTATGTATTTACCTTCCTAGTTCCCCAGACACTAAGAGGCAATTTAGCACGGCCAATCAACCTAACATGCACATCTTTGGAATGTAGGAGGAAACTGGAGCACCCAGAGGACACTCACAAAGTCACGAGGAGAACATGCAAACTCCACACAGACAGTCATCCAAGGCCGGAATTGAACCCAAGTCCCTGATGCTATGATATAGCAGTGCTAACCACTGTGACGCCATGCCACCTAATATGATGATTACACTCATAGTGCTGTAGGGAAGGGAGCTCTGAAATGTTGTTCCAGTGGTGACAAAGGAATAGTGATAGAATTCCAAGTCAAGCTGGTGAGTGACTTGGAAAGGAACTTGTAGGTGGTGGTGCCTGTGTTCTTCTAAGTGGTGGACACAATGGGTTTGGAAGATGCTGTCAAAGAATTTCTCAGTGAATTGCTGCTGTGTATCATGTAGATGATACAGTTCAGCCATGGTACACCAGTGGTGGAAGAGTGAATGTTTAAGGTGGTGAATGAGGTACCAATAAATGGGGTTACTTTGTTCTGGATGCATCAAACTTCAAGTGTGGTTGGAGCTATTGTGTACATCCAGGTTAGTGTGAAGCTGTCCATCACAGTTCTTACTCTTTTATTGTAAATGGTAGACAGGCTTTGGGAGGCAGGAGATGAATTACCTATCCCAGAATTCTAGCCTCAGATCAGCTCTTGTAGCCAGAGTTTTTGTATGGCTGGTCTGGTTAAGTTTCTGGTCAATGGTAAGCCTTCAACTTGTTGATGGTGGGATTCAGCTCTTTTTGATCAATCTTGCAATTTTGATCTTGATTGAAGCAGTCTTGATCAATTGGGCCGTGGGCTGACGAATGGCAGAGAGAGTTTAATTTAGATAAATGCAAAGTGATGCATTTTGGTAGATTGAACCAGGACAGGACTTACTCAGTTAATGGTAGGGTGTTGGGGAGAGTTATAGAACAAAGATCTAGGGGCACATGATCATAGCTCCTTGAAAGTAGAGTCACAGGTGGACAGAGTGATGAAGAAGGCATTCAATGTGCTTGATTTCATTGAACAGGACTTTGAATACAGGAGTTGGGGCATCTTGTTGAAGTTGTACAAGACATTGGTAAGGCCACATTTGGAATACTGTGTACAGTTCTGGTCACCCTATTATAGAAAGGATATTATTAAACTAGAAAGGTGCAGAAGAGATTTACTAGGATGCTACCGGGGCTTGATGATATGAGTTAGAAGGAGAGGCTGGATAGACTGGGACTTTTTTCTCTGCAGCGTAGGAAGCTGAGAAGTGAAGTCTATAAAATAATGAGGGATATAGATCAGCTAGATAGTCAGTATCTTTTTCCAGAGGTAGGGGAGTCTAAAACTAGAGGGCATAGGTTTAAGGTGAGAGGGGAGCGATACAATAGGGTCCAGAGGGGTAATTGTTTCACACAGAGGGTGGTGAGTGTCTGGAACAAGCTGCCAGAGGTATTAATAGAAGCGGGTAAATTTTGTCTTTTAAAAAACGTTTGAATAGTTACATGGGTAAGATGGGTATAGAGGGATATGGGCCAAACACGGGCAATTAGGAATAGCTTAGGGGTTTTTAAAAAAAGAGCAGCATGGACAAGTTGGGCCAAAAGGCCTGTTTCCATGCTGTAAACTTCTATGACTCTATGACTCTTGGAGATGGTCATTGCTTGGCACTTGTGTGGCACAAATGTTATTTACCAGTCTTCAACCAAAGTCTGCATAACACTCAATTATATGAAACCACTAAAAAAACTAAAAGGAATAAAACCAGACAAACCACCTAGCATCAACCGAGGCACTGAAACACACAATGGCAAAGTCAGCCCTGTCAACCCTGCAAAATCCTTCTTACTAACATCTGGGGGCGTGTGCCAAAACTGGGAGAACTGTCTCACAGCTGAGTCAAGCAATATCCTAACATACTCATACTCATGGAATCATACGGAATCATATCTTACAGATAATGTCCCAGACATCATTATCACCATTCCTGGGTATGTCCTGTCTCACCAACAGGACAGGCTTAAAAGAATTGATGACATACTGATGTACAGTTGGGAGTGAGTTGCCCTGGGAATCTTCAACATCGACTCTGGAGCCCATGAAGTTTCATGGCACCAGGACAGACATAGGCAAGGAACCTCCTGCTGATTACCACGCCCTATTCCCCCTTCAAATAATGAATCAATATTTCTCCATGTTGAACACCACGTGGAGGAAACACTGAGGGTGGCAAGAGTGCAAAACGTACTCTGGGTCAAGAATTTCAACTTCCATCACCAAGAGTGGATTGGTGGTACCACTATAGACCGAGGTGGTTGAGTTCTAAAGGACAATAGCTGCCATAACTGGGACAGCGGCAGATGGTGAGGAAGCCAACTAGAGAAAAAGACATACTTGATCTCATCCTCACCTGCTAATCGCAGTTGCATTTGTCCATGGCAATATCAGTAGGACTCACTACCACACAGTCCTTGTGGAGATGAAGTCCTGTTTCCACATTGAGGATACCTCCAACATGTTGTGTGACTTACCACCATGCTACACAGGACAGTTTAGTTTAGCTAAACAGGACAGTTTGCAAAATATATTCCAGTGATAAAGAAGGAATGTAAGAAAAGGGATAACCAGCCATGGATATCTAAGGAAATAAAGGAGAGTGTCAAATTAAAAACCAATGTGTACAGAGTGGCCAAAATTAGTGGGGAACTAGAAGATTGGGAAAACTTTAAAAATAACAAAATACTACTAAGAAAGCAATAAAAAAAGGAAAGATAGATTATGAAACTAATCTAGTGCATAATATAAAAACTGATTGTAAAAGTTTTTATAAATATATAAAATGGAAAAGAATGGCTAAAGTCAATGTTGGATCCTTAGAAGGCGAGAAGGGAGATTTAATAATGGGAAACGAAGAAATAGCCGAGGCCTTAAATAAGTTTTTTGTGTCAGTCTTCATGGTAGAGGATACAAATAGCTTACTGAAAATTGACGGTCATGGGACTGTAGGGGTTGAGGACCTTAAAACGATCACTGTTACTAAAAAGGTAGTGCTGGGTAGGGTAATGGGACTAAAGGTAGACAAGTCCCCTGGTCTGGATGGAATGCATCCCAGGGTACTAAAAGAAACGACAGAAGTAATAGCAAATGCATTAGTTGTAACTTACCAAAATTCGCTGGACTCTGGGGAGGTGCCAGCTGATTGGAAAACAGCTAATGTAACGACATTGTTTAAAAAAGGAGGTAGACAAAAGGCGGGTAACTACAGGCCGGTTAGCTTAACACCCGTAGTTGGGAAAATGCTGGAATCTATCATTAAGGAAGAAATAGCAGTACGCCTGGAAAAGAATGTTTCAATCAAGCAGACGCAGCATGGATTCATGAAGGGGAATTCACGTTTGATGAATTCACTGGATTTTTATGAAGATGTAACAAGTGCGGTTGACAGAGGGGAACCGGTGGATGTGGTGTTTTTAGATTTCCAGAAGGCATTCGATAAGGTGCCTCATAAAAGGTTACTGCGTAAGATTAAGGTACACGGAGTTGGGGGTAAAGTGGTGGCATGGATTGAGGATTGGTTATCTAACAGGAAGCAGAGAATTGGAATAAATGAGTGCTTTTCCGGTTGGCAGTTGGTGACTAGTGGCATGCCGCAGGGATCGGCGCTGGGGCCTCAACTGTTTACCATATACATAGGTGATCTGGAGGAGGGGACTGAGTGTAAAGTAACAAAGATGGGGATAACACAAAGATGTGTGGGAAAGCAAATTGCATGGAGGATGTGGAACGTCTGCAGAGAGATTTGGATAGACAAAGTGAGTGGGCAAGGATCTGGCAGATGGAATATAACGTTGGCAAGTGTGAGGTTATCCACTTTGGAAGGAATAATAGTAAAATGGACTATTATTTAAATGGTGAAAAATTACAACATGCTACTGTGCAGAGGGACCTGGGGGTCCTTGCGCATGAATCACAAAAACTCAGTCTGCAGGTGCAGCAGGTGATCAAGAAGGCGAATGGAATGTTGGCCTTTATCACGAGGGGGATAGAATATAAAAGCAGGGAAGTCTTGCTGCAACTGTACAAGGCACTGGTGAGGCCCCAACTAGAATACTGTGTGCAATTTTGGTCCCCTTATTTGTGAGAGTGGAGGGAGTGCAGAGAAGGTTCACCAGGTTGATTCCAGAGATGAGGGGGTTAGCTTATGAGGAGAGATTGAGTAGACTGGGCGTGTACTCATTGGAGTTTAGAAGGCTGAGGGGAGATCTTATAGAAGCATATAAGATAATGAAGGGGCTAGATAGGGTAGAAGCAGAGAGATTATTTTCACTTAGAAAGGAAACAAGAACTAGAGGGCACAGCCTCAAAATAAGGGGGAGTCAATTTAGAACAGAGTTGAGGAGGAACTTCTTCTCCCAGAGGGCAGTGAATCTCTGGAATTCTCTGCCCATTGAAGCAGTGGAGGCTACCTCGTTAAATGTGTTTAAGTCACAGGTAGAGAGATTTTTGACTAATAAGGGAATTAAGGGTTATGGGGAGCAGGCAGGTAAGTGGAACTGAACCACTATCAGATCATCCATGATCTTATTGAACGCCGGGGCAGGCTTGAGGGGCTAGATGGCCGACTCCTGCTCCTATTTCTTATGTTCTTATGACAGATTTTGAATAGATGTAGCAACTCAAGACTGGGCATCCATGAGGCACTATTAGTCATCATCAGCAGTTGAATTTTTACTTACCACAATCTATTCGCCTGGCACATCCCCCACTCTACCATTACCACCCAGCCAAGTGATCAACCCTGGTTCAATGTAGATGCAGGAGGGCATGCCTGGAGCAGCATCAGGCACACCTAAAAACAATATGTCAATGTGTTTTTAACTATGCCTGATGCTGCTCCAGGATTTCAGAAGAATCACAGGATTACTTGTGTGCCAAACAACATAAACGGCAAACAATAGACAGAGTGAAGCAATTCCTCAACTAATGGATGAAATCTAAGCTGTCACGTCCTATCTTGATTGGTTGTGGACAATTAAACAATCTAATGGAGAAGGAGGCTCCACAAATATCCCCAAATGATGGAGGAGCCCAGCACATCAGTGCAAAAGATAAGGCCAAATCATTTGCTATAACCTTTAGTCAGAAGTGTGAAATGGATGATCCATCTTGGTCTCCTCTGGAGGTCTCCGGCATCATAGATGCCAGTTTTCAGCCAATTCGTTTCATGGCACATAATATCAATAAATGGTGAAGGTAGCGGATACTGCAAAGACATTGGGTCCTGACAATATTCCATTCAAAAGCTGAAGACTTATGCTTCAGAACTTGTCACAATCCTGGCCAAGCTGTTCCAGATGTGGAGATGCCGGCGTTGGACTGGGGTGAACACAGTAAGAAGTCTCACAACACCAAGTTAAAGTCCAATAGGTTTATTTGGTAACAAACACCTCTAGCTTTCGGAGTGCTGCTCCTTCGTCAGGTGAGGGGGGATTGCTAATCACAACCAGGGCATATAGAGGCACACACTCAGTTTACAGAATACTGATTAGAATGTGAGTCTTTACAGCTAATCAATTCTTAAAGGTGCAGACAAAGTGAGTGGAGATAGCATTAAGCACAGGTTAAAGAGATGTGTATTGTCTCCAAACAGGATAGTGAGTGAGATTTTGCAAGCCCAGGCAAGTCATGGGGGTTACGGATTGTGTGACATGAACCCAAGATGCCCGTTGAGGCCGTCCTCGTGTGTGGAACTTGGCTATCAGTTTCTGCTCAGTGACTCTGTGCTGTTGTGTGTCATGAAGACTGCCTTGGAGAACATGTACCTGAAAATCAGAGGCCAAATGCCCGTGACCGCTGAAGGGAACAGTCTTGCCTGGTGATTGTTGAGCGGTGTTCATTCATCTGTTGTCGTGGCGCCCCATGCAGATTTTCACATCCCAAGAATGAAATTAAAAGAGAGAGCTGTGAAACAGAAAATAACCAGTTATTGTTACAGATAATTGATGGACTATGATGTTAGATATAAACAATTCAACTCCATTTGGCTAAAGTTCACATTTTTTAGAACAACATAATTGCAGCTAGTTTTGAAAGTCTGGCTTATTGCTCAGTATTGCCAATATTATAATATTTTGATTTGCTGTTACTTCTGTACAAAAATGTCTTATTGCAGACCATGGACTAGGAGTTTAATCAACAGCTGTGAAAGATATTTAAAAACTATTCTCGATCTACATAGATTGTTCTCTTGTATACTGCAGTAATTAATCATGCTGAGGTTTTCAACTCTGTATTTTACAGGCCTGTTTTTCCAGTGGATTTTTTGTACTGCAATATGGGTTGTCTCATTAGTGGTCCACTTAATCCAACGCTGTCCAAAGTTCTGGCCTCTCACAATGCTGGGTGGATTTCTGTGGGCTACAGGTATGAGTCATTTCTGGTCGATTAATTATGTATTTGGAACAACAAAAAACCCTTTCCTTATGTGACAGGGATGTGGATGTGTTCTGTGAAAGGAAAGAGGAGAAGTGTTTTGCGACTCTTCTGAAACTCTGGCTGGAATTCTCCGGTCTCGTATGCCCTGCCACCTCACTCAGCCAAATCTCCCCACTTAGAGCAGCAGGACTGCTGGATCCCAGTTGTGGACGAGGTTGGAGAATCCCAGCCTATAGCTATCCAAACAGAAGCTTGAAGGTATACAGATGCAGCAGTCAACAGAAAAAGTGTGCTTTGGGAGACTGCAATATTATCACTAACTCCTTGCTGCACAAGGAATTGGGTGGTGCAGTGGAGTAGTATACCGATGTGACACCTTGATGAGATAGGATTGAACACAAACTAGAGAGATGGGTTGAACCTTTATTTTCTGATTACTGGCTGCAAAGATTATGAGTAAAATACGTTTGGACAATCCGACATTAGTTTAAATAAATCACCCATAAATCAGCACAAACCAAGTACTGTGGAACATTTAAAAGTAATCACACACTATCTTTTGCTGTAGATTGTGAATTTGCTGGTAATGTCACTAGGAATTTAATGTCACTAGGTGTCATTAAAGTTAGAGAAAAAAAACATTCCTTCTTGGCAAAGAAACTGATAAACATCTGATTATAAAACAGCTTGAAGATTATGAGGGGAAATAGGAATCGGTTATCAAATACTCGATAGGAGTTCCATTTTCTTAGCACCAATGCTGCTTATTTTTATTCATTACAACCCCCCAGAAAGCACTTTCTGTAACTATATTTAGGGCTTGTGGGTTTTAAACAAAAAGGCAAAGAATTGGTTTGCACACATAGATTCAAACAAACAACAACAAGGTTTATTCCAGAAGCTTTCTCCTGTTCAGAGTACAAACTGAAACTAAAACCTCAGCTTATGCAGCACATTCATGACATTGCCATCAAATTACATGACCAGCTCTTAAAGCAATCATGCAGCCGTTTAAATTTATAAAGTTTTCCATATTTGTTCGTACTGAATCCGCATCTAATTTATCCACTGAGCATAAAATGTATTTATTTATGCTCAATGGATAAGTAACAAGTAAGGCCTACACTAACACTGCAGTGTAAACTTCCTCTAGTCACCACAGTCAATGCACCTAACCAGCGCATCTTTCAGAATGTGGGAGGAAACTGGAATACCCAGAGGAAACCCACGCAGATACATGGAGAATGTGCAAACCCCACACAGACAGTGACCCAAGCAGGGAATCAAACCAGGGTCCCTGCCACTGTGAAGCAGCAGTGCTAATCAATGTGTTACTGAGCCACCCACACTGATCATGGCAAACGTTAAATCTAAATTCTTATTAAGGTTCAAATTCCACTCACTGATGAAGGAACAGTACTCCGAAAGTTCATGATTCCAGATAAACCTGTTGACTTTAACCTGGCGTTGTTAGTCTTACTGTATCTACCCCAGTCCAATGCTAATACAAAGATATATAGAGGGACAGGTAGTATTGAGGAAGCAGGGGGGGCTGCAGAAGGACTTGGACAGGTTAGGAGAGTGGGCAAAGAAATGGCAGATGGAATACAATGTGGGAAGTGTAAGGTTATGCACTTTGGAAGGATGAACGGAGGCATAGACTATTTTCTAAATGGAAATATGCTTAGGAAATCAGAAACACAAAGGGACTTGGGAGTCATTGTTCAAGATTCTCTTAATGTTAATGTGCAGGTTCAGCTGGCAGTTAGTAAGGCAAATGCAATGTTAGCATTCATGGTGAGAGGGCTAGAATACAAAGAGTAGGGAAGTACTTCTGAGGCTGTGTAAGGCTCTGGTCAGACCCCATTTGGAGTATTGTGAGCAGTTTTGGGCTCTATACCTAAGGAAGGATGTGCTGGCCTTGGAAAGGATCTAAAAGAGGTTCACAGGAATGAACCCTGGAATGAAGAGCTTGTCATATGAGGAACAGTTGATGACTCTAGGTCTGTACTCTTTGGAATTTAGAAGGATGGGGGGAGGTGGTAACTTATTTAAACTTATAGGATACAGCAAGGCTTGGATAGAGTGGATGTGGAGAGGATGTTTCTATTGGTAGGAAAAACTAGAACCAGAGGGCACAACTTCAGACTAAAGGGATGATCCTTTAAAGCAGAGATGAGGAGGAATTTCTTCAGCCAGAGAGTGGTGAATCTGTGCAATGCTTTGCCATAGAAGGGGCTTTGTCATTGAGTGTCTTTAAGACAGAGATAGATAGGTTCTTGATTAATAAGGGGGTCAGAGTTATGGGGAAAAAGCCAAGAGAATGGGGATGAGAAAAATACCAGCCATATATGAGTGGCGGAGCAGACTCAGTGGGCCGAGTGGCCTAAATCTGCTCCTATATGTTATGGTCTTATGGTCTTATCTGCACATCAAATTCAGCACTGAGAGAACATGCATGTTCTCAAAATTCATTTCAATTGCAAAATATGTGAAGTCTAATTAGCAAAGAAAAGGCAGGATTTCCCTGAAATGTGAACTTTATTTACTCCCAAGTGGTTTTCTCTGCATGAGATCTGCTGCTTTCCATGGAAAGCTTTTTAACACAGTAGTTTTCAAATCCATTATTCAAACACAAGAGTCGCTTATTTGAGTTCTGGAGTGAAATCCACAAATTAATTTCTCCTCCTTCCTAGAACGCGTAGGCAATAACAACACTCTTACCTGAACATTGACGAGGGTGTCAAATGAAGAGTAACAGCAGTGTACCAGAAATCAGTAATGGTACATGTTAAAAGCATTTTTAAAATTTGATTTGATTTATTATTGTCACCTGTATTAGTATACAGTGAAAAGTATTGTTTCTTGCACGCTATACAGACAAAGCATACCATACATAGGAAGGAAAGGAGAGAGTGCAGAATGAAGAGTTAAGAACATGGCTAGGGTGTAGGGAAAAATCAGTATAATGCGAGGCAAGTCCTAGGGATCACCAAATCTGCAAGAGATTGAATTAGAGCATTGTTAGAGAGTTTAAAAGAGTTAGAATAAAGTTTTAGAAGCATAGAATGAGAGTAAAAAATTAGAAGGTATGCTGGGCATAGCTTGCACTGGCACCATCTTGAGTTATATATATTGGTTCAATTATTTTCCTTTTTTTCAGGAAATATCACAGTTATTCCCATATTGAAAACTGTCGGGCTTGGCATGGGAGTTTTAATTTGGGCTACCTTTAGCCTTTTAATGGGCTGGGCGAGTTCAAGGTAAGTAATTGCCTTTTTTTGTAATTAATATTCACTTTGTGCATCTTGTAGTAAATGAGTTGCAAAAACGTACTTTACTGGCAAAGATTGCTGCAATCAATGCAATATTCAATCAAATACAAAACCAAAAATACAGAGTTTCAGAATGGTTTCAACATTTAATTCAATAACTTTAGACTGTAATCTTTCACCTCCATCTTAAACCCTTTCAAAATAAATATCCCAGACATATATTGTCACAATGCAAACCCTCTACCTTCCCTCCCACACCAGTCTCATGTTCTTAAGGTTGCTACATCTTGTTGCAACCTCCCACAGCAACAGTTCAATATCTAACACATTTCTTCTTCTCTTTGGTTCTGATGAAGAGCTAAACAGACTTGAAATATTGAACGTGACCTTACCGCCGTTCATGCCATGCTCCCGCTCTGAAGCCAAATCTCCATTCACTGCAGCGGGATGGGAAAAGCCCCTGGCATGAATGGTCTGAAAATTCCAGCCGTTAAGTATCTGTTTTTTCTCCCTGCAAATGCTGCTAGACCTGCTGTGTTTTTCAGCAAACTCTGTTCTTATTTCAGATTCCAGCACTCGTAGTATTTTGCTTATTTAAAAATAGCTTTGACTGCGGGCAAATAATTAGGAATTGGTTAGGCTTCATGTGAGGCTCAAGTTTAGAAAAAGTTTACTTTTCTAAAAGAGCAAGAGGCATGAGAATGTATGTTAAATAGAAATTAAGACAAGATGCTACTGTGAGGAAGAACTGGGCAGCTACTTGTTCTGGGAAAGCATTGGTGACAGTCTAGGATAGGTACTGAAAATGATCTGGCTGCACCAGTCCAAATGCAGTGGAACAGAATTCCCATCATTGCGGATGTAGATCTAGTTCTGCGTCATGGATATTTGGAGGCAGCAACTAGAGTTTTTAAAAGTGCTCCAACAACTCATAAACAGGAGGGATACAGTGAGATTAAAAAGATCACTTTCACAGGTGGAGAAGAGAAGAATCAAAATGAAGCTCCCACCCATTTTTTGATCTCTAAACTATAACTGTGGCTAACAGTAGTGAACTCCAATCTATCTTTTAACCTTCAGAAAGAAAACTGTCCATAAAACCCCAATGATTCCCAGAGTAAATCTCCAAAATATTTGTGTACCAGGTTTCTGCTGCTCAAAGCTGGTTTGATTCTCTCCAGATAACATTTCATCCTTGCCCAAGCAGCACAGCAGCATTTAACAGGAAAATATAATTGGCCCATTAGCTTATTTTTAAACTATCCACCCTCCCATTGAAGCAGAAGACCACTTTAAAGAGTTTTCTCTTCAGCCCATGAAGGGTGCAGAGAGGCCTTGGTGGAGCTTCAGTCTTTTCTAGGGTGGATAAGGTTGTGAGTTGCTAGAATGTTCTTGAAAACTCTAGTTGTTGCCTCCAAGGATGATATAACGATAGGAAGATGATAAAATTCCAACATTCTTTTGGTTAATACCATCGTGAAGGTTAATTTAGATATTTAAATATTCAATATTATTAATACTTAGGCAGAAACAGATTGAATTGTTTTTAAAAGTTTGCTTTTACATTAAACTGTTTGTTGCTTTTCTTTAACTAGATATATTATTATCTCTGTTATATTGTGATTCAGTGATTTACAAAAGAGGATATCGACTGTTTAATGCGATCAGATGTCTAAAATGGTCTTTCTTCAGGTTTGGCTGGTTTGGATTGGATGTACAAAAAGTTCCAAGTCCCATCCTAAACTACATTGGAACAGCATTGGCAGCTTTAAGGTAATGACTCGCAGGTACAGAGATATACAGAGCTGTATTGGCATTAAGAAGATATTTGCTCCACACATTGTGTGCACAGAGGTTGGAATGTATTTTAAACAAAATGACTTGTAACCAAAGTGGCGATTGTAATTTAGTAACTATGTTAAATAGTATAAAGAATGTGTTTTAAATTTAAGATGCCTTTCTTGCTTTGAAGGTTCAATTCGAAAGTACTTCAATTATGGTGGCATAGTGGCACAGTTAACACTGCTGCCTCACAACACCAAAGCCAAGTTTCATCCAGCTTTGTCTGACTGGCTGTGTGGAGTTTGCATATTCTCCCATGTCAGCATGGGCTTCCTCCCACAGTCCAACGATATGCAAGTTATGTGGATTTCCCATGTTAAATTGCTCCTTAGTGTCCCATGATGTGTAGATTAGGAGAATTAGCAGGGTAAATACATGAGGTTATGGGGATCAGGTGGGGGTAGGAGAGTCAGTATTGGTACAAACTTGATAGGCCAAATGGTTGCCTTCTGCACAGCAGGGATCCTATTTGCTCTTGGGTTCTTTTGCCGATTCCTTATGCCCATAGTTACTAACGTTTGTCACTGGAAACAATGGATCTTTGTTTGCTCTTATCAAAACCATTTGTAGTTTTGACCACCTTTAACAAATCTTCTTTGTACAAAGACACAGCCCCAGATTCCCCAGTTTCTGCAAATAACTAGATGAACGAGAGGTCCCTTTCCTCTCTGTTGTTGTTTGTATTGTCTGTACTTGGAGTGCTAGTGTGTTTGTATGTTTCTATTCATTTAAAATAAGCTTTCCAATGGTTTCCAGTGGTTTGGGGCATGGCATGGAGAGGAGGGGGGAGGGGAGGTGGGGGTGAAGGAAAGTTGGGCAGTTGGAGGTTATATATTTCCTGCTTGCACTTACTTTGTTTTTGGTACAGGAAAGGCTCACATTCATATATCACCTTTTATGACATCTGAAAAATGTGCTTTACAGCCAAAGAACTATTTAGGAATTCATTTGCTCTGCTAACGTAGGAAAAATATAAAGAAAGTAAAATTTAAATAATTCCAGTCCAAGGGATTTCCTATCCAAATATCATTAAAGTTAAGAAAATACACTATCAAATTTAGCAAAATGTTACTTATAATAGAAACAGACTGGCATTCACTTAGTGCCTTTATCATGTCAGAGATAGATTTCAAAGTAGCTCCTAGCCAATAGATTTACTATGATCTGTTGGTAGGCAAATCAGATTGTAAATCAATTTATATGTATGGAGACTGTTAATATTAAGAGTGACATATATCAGAGTAAGTCCTATCTTGGAATCAACAATATCTGTTTGCTACATTCCGTAAAGGACATAGGTCTGGATTTTGCAGTTAGCGGTAAGCATCCTGCCCTAGCCATTCATCATACATCCACCTGTTCACAGACCCTCCAGGGTGTATTGCACTAAAACCCACTGTGATTAGAAATCCACTTTGGTACAACATCAATCAGTGATGGATTGGGATAGTGTGACAGAGCGGTCCAGCATCTCATCAACCAACTGAAGTGCAGTATGTAAGAATCTGAATCAGGAAGTGTAAGTTTGACTAGTTAATGCAGAATCAAATTATGCATAGAAAGTGAAATAGAGGGAAGGAAAGAAAGATGGGCAGGCAAGAGAATGAGATGAAAGATATATAAATAAATAATAATTGAGATTTGAAGGAATGAGAATCCACAACTGTAAACATTAATTTTCAGGGCCAGGGAAATTGTTTGGCTGTGACTTATTGCACCATAAAAAAATTCACCTACACTGGCATGGAGCAGCCTTAACTTTTTCTGTATGTTTATTGGGTTAGTACCACAATTTCAGGCCTTTCTATTTATTTTGTAACTGGTGTAGCAAAGTTTACACAGCAGCAAGACAACTTGGACAGTAGCTTCTTGTTAGCGTGTAGCTAGCACAAATCACTATCAGTTTTAATCTTTAATAACTGTGAGCAGTGTTAACCTCACCATAATTCTTACTGCAAAATCCAGGCCAAAGTCTTTGCAGCAGCAAAGCCAGAAGTTTCAACCATGTATTCTAACTCATTTCAGTGCTGGAATTCTTATTTTTGTGAAAACTGAGAGTAAAGAACCGATGCCAGAAGAAAAATCCCCCTTAATACAGGAAAAGGAAATGGAAGCCTTACAGGTTTGACAAATGGACAAAAATATGCCTTAGCAGCTTGTTACCTGATTTTTTTGAGTGTAAAGCAAAGAACTTGTCAAATAAACAGCCCCTGAATTTCTTCAGGAAGCATTACAGGCAGATATAACAGGGTAATGCTCTGCTGGTGCCCTCCAGCGCTGATCCCAAATCACTAAGTGGGCCAGACACTTGAGGAACAGCACCTCACCTTTCAGTTAGGCACTTTACAACCTTTTGGACCAACTTCAGACTGCAAACTCTGTCCCCCCTTTATTTCCATGTTTCAGCTTTTCTTGTATTTTCACTTTCAGATAGTAGCACACATGCATAGTCACATCGTTAGCTTTTTTTGTTTCTTTTCCTGCCCCGTCACTATCCTTTTGACCCTGAAACTTTTCTGTCATTCAATCCCTCTTGACGCCTACCGTGTCACAGACCATTCTTTGTCTTCGTCACTCCCACCCCTTGCTTAAAACCAATTTTATTTCCAACATTTCCCAGTTCTGACAAAAGATCATCACCTGAAATATTAATTCTCTTTCTCCCTCTACAGATGCTGCCTGATCTGCTGAGTATTTTCTATACTTGCCATTTTTCTTTGAGATTTCCAGCATCTGCAGTATTCTGCTTTTTGACCTGACATTAGAGCACTCTGGGGTAAACCATCTCCATTACCAATGACAACTATTAGGCTGCCATCCAGTTAATTGAATCATTCAAAGTGTCTCATAACAGGAGAAGGTCATATTTTGAGGAACATTTGGAGATCACTTGGGGATTTGTACAGGCCAATTTACACTAACTTATGTGTCATAACTGGAATTACCAATCCTACGCCCAGGACTTGCCTGTATCAAAGATTGATTTACTGAGTACTGCTCTGATAATCCGGGAGAAGCATTTATCATTGGTAGTTGCGCATTTCCCTTGCTCATTGATGAAACAATGGTGCTGTGACCGAAAGTGGACTTCAGTTCTAAAATAACCTGACATGTAAAAGCTGGATATGCTCACATCCTCAAGCTGTTATTAGACAGAGCATGTATGTCTATTTAATGGGCTTATCTATTATTTACAGCTACAGTCTGATGCAATACAATAATTAATTGTAAAACGGAATGTAATGCTGGATTATTCTGGAGATTGGAGTTGGTTTTCAGCCATTGTATGATTTTATTTTGGCCTGGGAAAAGTGGTTTTTGCATAGTTGTGGTCTTGTATTCAGTTTTATGTGAATATAGTATTAAAGGAAAGGTGAAAGGAAATTGGGAATATGTTAATCCTCTTCTTTTTGGCAGCTGTCGTCATTAGAGGAGACTTCTACAAAACACGGAGATGCTTGCTGGACTGATAAACTCAATCCACTACAAAAGAAATTAGTGTAAGTGAAATAAATCTACAACATTATGTCATGGTCAGAATGTATGCATTCTCCTATTGCTCCATATTTAGTTTGTTTTGAATGGAAAGGTTGTCTTTTCTTGTCCGTGGGAGTATGTATTCCAATTAAATAATAGAGCAGCAAGCTTTCTTGGGTTTTAAAATAAAGAAAGTTATTTATTCTAACATATTTACTGCTAATCATCACACACTTGCTCACCTCCATATATACACACAGGCACAAAGATTGGAGACAGATAGATATAATGCACTTCTACAGATTATGACTAATTCAGTTCCTAATCAATAATTTACAGTCTTCCATGTAGCAGGCCCATGTTTTCTTGAATAGATTCACTGACTTAAAAGTTGGAGTGAGTGGTTTGTAAAGAAAGGGTTCATAACAGGTTGAGATGTTTCTTTTCATCAAATATTGAGGAGATTTGTTCTCAGGTTAATTTTGAAACTTGAACAGATGGCGTACTTTGGCTGCTTGATGATGCGAAGCTAATTTCAGAGTCTGTTTCTCCGAAAGGTTAACAATAAATGGTTTGCTGATCTGCTGGGTCCTGCAGTAACAGGGGTGCCAGTCCCAAAACCAGTTTTAACCAGATGACTGCCAGGCTAACAATTCTGAGACCTACCCAATCTGATTTGGATGGGGGAGGCCATTGTGACACAATGGAAAGTTGATAGTGGCCATTCCGTTTTGATCTTCCCTTTTGTTCAGTATGAAAAAATGGAGATAGACATTCTGTACATTCTATAGATTTTAGGTGCTGGACCATCCTTAAACAACAAAATATGTAAATTCTATAGATATTTGTAAGATCCCTCATCTATATCCATAATTAATTAGGCATTCAGTAGAGCCTTGATTTATTTTATTTAAAGTGTATTTATTTATTAGAGTCACAAGTACACATACATTAACTCTGCAATGAAGTTAATGTGAAAATCCCCTAGTCCCCTACTGTCTGTAGACCAAATGCCAAAAGTCACATAATTTGTGTGAGCCATCTTAATAGTTTAAAGTATCAGTTGAAAGTTCATAATATGACATACCTATACTGAGAACCATAGAGCCATTGAACACTACAGCACAGAAACAGGCCCTTTTGGCCCTTCTTGGCTGTCCCAAACTATTTTTCTGCCTAGTCCCACTGACCAGCACCTGGACCATATCTGTCCACATCCCTCTCATCCATGTACCTGTCCAAGTTTTTCTTAAATGTTAAAAGTGAATCCGCATTTATCACTTCATCTGGCAGCTCATTCCACACTCCCACCACTCTCTGTGTGAAGAACCACCCCGCCCCCCCCCCCCCCCCCCCCACAATATTCCCTTTAAACATTTCCCCCTTCACCCTTAACCTATGTCCTCTACTTCTTTTCTCCCCTAGACTCAGTGGAAAAAGCCTGCTTGCATTCACTCTATCTATACCTATCATAATTTTATACACCTCTATCAAATCTCCGCTCATTCTTCTATGCTCCAGGGAATAAAGTCCTAACCTGTTCAACCTTTCTCTGTAACTCAGTTTCTCAAGTCCCAGCGAGGTTATTGCAGAAGGTCGAGGGACATGGAGTTGGGGGTAGGGTGTTAGCATGGATAGAGGATTGGTTGTCAAATAGGAGGCAGAGAGTGGGGATCAACGGGTGCTATTCGGATTGGCGGATGGTGACTAGTGGAGTGCCCCAGGGGTTGGTGCTGGGGCCGCAGTTTTTTACCATTTATATAGATGATCTGGAGGAGGGAACCGATGTAGGGTGTCGAAATTTGCTGATGACACCAAGATTGGGGGAACGGCAAATTGTGCGGAGGGTGTGGAGAGTCTGCAGAAGGATCTAGATAGGCTGGGCGAATGGGCCAGGAAATGGCAAATGGAATTTAATGTTGGCAAGTGTGAGGTGGTCCACTTTGGTAGGAAGAATGGTAGGAAGGACTATTACTTACGGGGCGAAAAACTGCAGCAGGCAGCGGTGCAGAGGGACCTCGGGGTCCTTGTGCATGAGTCGCAAAAACCCAGCTTGCAGGTGCAGCAGGTGGTCAGGAAGGCAAATGGGATGCTGGCCTTCATAGCGAGGGGGATTGAATATAAAAGTAGGGAGGTCTTGCTGCAGCTGTATAGGGCATTGGTGAGGCCGCAGCTGGAGTACCGTGTGCAGTTTTGGGCGCCGCACCTGCGCAAGGATATTTTGGCCTTGGAGGGAGTGCAGAGGAGGTTTACCAGGCTGATACCGGAGTTGAGGGGGTTGAGCTATGAGGAGAGGCTGAATAAACTAGGCTTGTTAGAGTTTAGAAGAATGAGGGGAGATCTCATTGAGACGTATAAGATGATGAATGGGATGGATAGGATAGAGGTGGCGAGACTCTTCCCGCTCAAAAAAGACAGTAGGACTAGGGGGCACAGCCTCAAGATAAAAGGGGGGCGGTTTAGAACGGAGTTGAGGAGGAACTTCTTCACTCAAAGGGTGGTGAATCTCTGGAATTCTCTGCCCGTTGAAGTGGTGGAGGCTGCCTCGCTAAATATTTTTAAGACGCGGGTTGATGGGTTTTTGATAAGAGAGGGGATTAAGGGTTATGGGGAGAGGGCGGGAAAGTGGAACTGAGCAGCGACAGATCAGCCATGATCTTATTGAATGGCGGGGCAGGCTCGAAGGGCTGGATGGCCTACTCCTGCTCCTATTTCTTATGTTCTTATGTAACATCCTTGTAAACCTTCTCTGTACTCTTTCAACCTTATTAATGTCCTTCCTGTAATTATGTGACCAAAACTGCACGCAATACTCTAAATTCGGCCTCACCAATGTTTTATACAACCTCACCATAACATTCCAACTCTTACACTCAATACTTTGATTTATAAAGGCCAATATTCCAAAAGCACTCTTTACGACCCTATCTACCCGTGACGCCACTTTTAGGGAATTATGTATCTGTATTCCCAAATCCCCCTGTTCTACTACACTCTTCAGTGTCCTCCCATTTACCTTGTATGCTCTACCTTGGTTTGTCCTTCCAAAGTGCAATACCTCACACTTGTCTGCATTAAACTCCATCTGCTATTTTTCAGCCCATTTTTCTAGCTGGTCCAAATCCCTCTGCAAGCTTTGAAAACCTTCCTTACTGTCCACTACACCTCCAATCTTTATATCAACAGCAAATTTGCTGATCCAATTTACCGCATTATCATCCAGATCATTGATATAGTTGACAAACAACAATGGACCCAGCACTGATCCCTGTGCACACCACTAGTCACAGGCTTCCACTCAGAGAAGGAATCCTCCACTGCCACTCGTTGGCTTCTTCCATTGAGCCAATGTCTAATCCAATTTACTACCTCTCCATGTATACCTCACGACTGAAGCTTCCTAACTAATCTCCCATGCAGGACCTTGTCAAAGACCTTACTGAAGTCCATGTAGACAACATCCACTGCCTTCCCTTCATCCACTTTCCTGGTAATCTCCTCGAAAAACTCTAATAGACTGGTTAAACGTGACCAAAGTTATGTTGACTCTCCCTAATAAATCCCTGTCCATCCAAATATTTGTAGATCCTATCCCTTAGTATTCCTTCCAATAATTTACATACTACTGATGTTTAAGCTTACCAGTCTATAATTTCCCGGATTGCTTTTTGAGCATTTTTTAAACAACGGAATAACATGAGCTATCCTCCAATCATCTGGCACCTCACTTGGGGATACCGACATTTTAAATGTATCTGCCAGGGCCCCTGCAATTTCAACACTCGTCTCCTTCAAGGCCCAAAGGAATACCCTGTCTGGTCCTGGGGATTTATCTACTCTGGTTTGCCTCAAGACACGAAGCACCTCCTCCCCTTTAATCTGTATAGGTTCCATGACCTCCCTACGTGTTTGCCTTATTTCCATGGACTCCATGCCAATTTCCTTAGTAAATACAGATGTAAAAAACCCATTTAATATCTCCCCCATTTCTTTTGGTTCCACACAAAGCTGACCACTCTGATCTTCAAGAGGACCAATTTTATCCCTTACTATCCTTTTGCTCTTAATATACTTGTAGAAGATCTTAGGATTATCCTTCATCTTGACTGCCAAAGCAACTTATGTCTTCTTTCAGCCCTCCTGATTTCCTTCTTAAGTAGTTTCTTGCACTTTTTATACTCCTCAAGCATCTTGTTTGTTCCCTGTTGCCTATACATGTCATACATCTCTCTCTTTTTCTTTATCAGATGTGCAATATCCCTTGAGAACCAAGGTTCCTTATTCTTATTTACTTTGCTTTTAATCCTGACAGGAACATACAAACTCTTCATTCTCAAAACTTCTCCTTTGAAGGCTTCCCACTTACCAAGAGAAGAGCTAGAAAAGCTGGACTCCTTGGTTCAACAGGCAACAGCTCCTTTTGCAGGAGGTTGCAGACGTTTCAGATAGGCTGCCAAGCAAAACAAAGTCTTTTGCTTCCTACTCCAATTTGGAAAGTTACTGAGGGCCTCTACAGCCTGTTTGCTAGAAATAGTTTCCTAACACCAATCTCAAAATCTGGCAGCTTTGAAGAGGTCCTGCTTTTTGAGGCCCCCACTGACCCAGGTTTTCAAGCTTCCCAAGAATCCTGAAGGTTCTAAAGACCCTGAGGATCTGAGGCTCTTTAGATTTCCCATGTTCCTGTGGTTCTACATCCAGAAGTGACAGGACCCGTTGTGATTAGAAATATGTTTCTGAGGTAAAATAACAGCATTTTGACAGGACAGATGATGAGAGATTGTTTCTGTTGGCAGAAGAATTTAGAACTAATGGAATTCACCAATATGGGAATCAAAGAATCTCTACAGTGCAGATGAGGCCATTCAGCCCATTGAATCTGCACCAACTTCCTGACTCAGGCCCTCTTCCCTGCGGTAACCCATTTATCATGGCTAATCTACCTAATCTACACATCTTGGGGCACTAAGGGACAATTTAGCATGGCCAATCCACCTAAACTGCACACCTTTGGACTGTGAGAGGAAACCGGAGCACCTGGAGGAAACCCACAGGAAGAACATGCAAACTCCACACAGATAGTCACCCAAGGCCAGGATTGAACCTGAGTCCCTGGAGCTAACAACTGTGCCACTGTGCCGTGCTGCCGGGATAATGTGGGACGATATAGAAGATAAGGCAGGATTTTGTTGATTGTTGGTGATAGCTTGAATGGCCATTTGGCCTACTCCAGCTCCTATCTGTTTTGCTCTTAAGGGAAAGCAGTGTGAAAGAAGCATTGTACAAGATCAAAACACCTCTGACATTTTGATTCATTGTTGAACTTTTCCTTCTTATCTCCCCATGGGCTAACAGATTCTGAAATTCCACTATCTCCTGATGATACTGATCCAATGTAGAGCTGAACCATTCTTTCAATGGCAGCAGCAAAGAGGCTTCCCTTATACATGACACTGAATGTTTGGAAACTACTTCAAACACAGTACGAACAACAAAGGAATTTCAATTTCATTTATTTGTTGCTATTAAAGTAGAGCTGTTTTAGTTTCATTCATAGAGATAGCTCCTACCATCATTAGCAATAACAATTTGTATTGATATAGTATCTTTAAAGTAGTAAAATGTCCTCGACACTTCGCAACAGTGCAATCAAACAAAACCCGTTACAAAACTATATAAGGAGATATTGGGACAGATGGTCAGTGAGGTACAGGAGATTTTAAGAAGAGAGAGTAGTGGACTGGCAGAGGCAGTTCAGTGTGGAATTTCAGAACTTTGGGCCTGGACAATTGAAGGCACAATCACTACTACTGCTAAGTGTGCTAAAATCGGGGATGTACAGGAGGTCAGAATTAAAAGAGTGCAGGCATCTCAGAGGCTGCTACAGCATTCTCAAAAGACTGTGGACATTCAGTTAACTAGTTGAGAATGGTTTTGTTTGGTAGGGTTAACAATGGATATGGAGTAAAACAGGTAAATGCAGTTAAAGTACACATCAAGCTGTGACCTAACTGGATATTAGAGCAGGTCCAAAGAGACCTTCATTTATACTGGCATCAAATTCACAGACCCAAAATCAAAATTAAAAGAGGAGCTGATATAAAAGTGGTTGCCACTTTCACTATGCTTTCAGATACTTGCCTAATTGGTTGTCTTATACTATTTCCCAGTGGCTGCAGTCTTGCTATGTGTGCCGGTTTACTGTATGGCTCCAGCTTTGTACCAGTCCTCTACATTAAGAACCATGCTGAAAGACGTGATACCGAATTTTTTGGTGCAAGTCAGTTTGGTAAGAAATTATTTCAAGCAGATTAAAGAGAAGAAGGAACTGTATAATTTTATTTCCAGCTTGCCGTTCCAAACCATGATAGTATAATCGTTGCGTATTGAGTTATGTAACAAAGGCAATATTTTCAAAGTTTTTGCAAATCTGAGCACAGGAACATGTCAATGGTAATAACTATAAGGTTCAGATATATTAATATGGTGATCAGCCTCAGGTTTGTTGCTATGATAATATTCTTATACGAAGATGGTGGTGCTGTATGGCTGTCTCCCTCTACTGAAGAGATTATGCAATGGCATAGATTATTCCTCTCAGCCGTCACTGAGCCTGTTACGAGCCTAAACATTTGTCCATCTACTTTGCTGTGTGTGTGTGTGGATTAACAAAATCAGGTCTAACAACAGACTTTAAGTTGAAGAAGATGTGTCATCCCTACTGTTTTCTCTGGTCACATCATTGCATTGGTGGTTCAGTGGTAGAATTCTTGCCTGCCATGTGGGTGTTCGATTCCTGGCCAATGCAAAGCCCCTTCTTTTGGGCAGCATGGTGGCACAGTGGTTAGCATTGCAACCTCACTGTGCCAGGGACCTGGGTTCAATACCAGCCTTGGGTGACCGTCTGTGTGGAGTTTGCACATTCTCCCAATGTCTGTGCGGGATCCCTCCGCATGCTCCGGTTTCATCTCACAGTCCAAAGATGTGCGGGTTAGGTTGATTGGCCACGCTAAATTGACCCTCATGTCAGGGAATTAGCAGAGTAAATAAGTGGGGTTATGGCGATAGGGCCTGAGAGGGATTGTGCAGACTCGATGGGCAAATTACCTCTTTCTGCCCAGTAGGGATTCTGTGATCGGGGTAGACTGTTGTATACAGACTACAATGACTGTACACATATACCTACAGGTGAAGTGAAGAAAATCTCTAAGATTGTCAAGATACAATTCCGAACAATATAAAACTTATACATTCCAATCGGACTCAAGCTGCAACAAAATATCTGCTTTTGTTGTTTTATTATACTTCAGAAAGAACTAGGATTGAAATGGAGGCCTTTCTCTTTCACTAAGTTTCAACATGGTGGCACAGTGGTTAGCTCTGCTGTCGCACAGCGCCAGGGAACCAGGTTCAATTCGGATGATTGTTCAGAGCCTACACGTTCTTTCCGTGTTTCATGGGTTTCCTCTAGGTGCTCCGGTTCCCTCCCACACTGTGAAGATGTGCAGGTTATGTTCATTGGTCATACAAAATTGTCCCCAAGTGTCAGGAAGATTAGCAAGGTAAACACAGGGACAGGCCAGGGTGGGATTGTTGTTGATGCAGGCTTGAAGAGCCAATTGGCCTCCTTCTACACTATAGGGATTCCATATTAAAATAAAAGATAGGAGTCCAATTTTTAAAATATTATTGGTCTCTATGGTGATCGTAACAATATACTAAGATCCCTTTGCCTAAAACTGTTATTGTGTCCAAGAAATACTATTCTGAGCTGATGTTTAACTGCTTCCAATTTGCGTTCACAGACATTATTTAATCAAAGTGAACTAAAGCTAATTTAATAATATCACTTCAATCTATATTGTGTAAAATATCTTTTTGGTCAAAGAGTGAAAAACCTCAAAATATTGCCAGTTTTGAAAAAGTACAAAATATTTTAATAGGTTGTTGTGTGGAAATTGTGTTACAAAGCATTGCTTTTTTAAACCAATAAGACAACATAATCAATGTCATTATTTAGATACTTACATCCAACACTATTTTCTCTTCTACTTTAGACATGGACTATGTTTTTGCACACTGCAGTGGGATTATTTTAACCAGTACAATCTATTTTCTCATATACTGTGCATTGAAGAAAAACAAACCAAGTGTTTATTCAACAGCAATATTACCTGGTAAGGTGAACTGATGAACAGTCACACTGTCTGTATAGTGTTATTAGTAAAGTTGATATCTCAGCTATTTGGATAATTTCAACAAAGTAGTTTTAAAACAAAAGAACAAAGAACAACCCAGCACGGGAAACAGGCCCTTTGGCCCAACGAGCCCATGCCGCCATCTTAACAAAGCATTTTCCTACACCTACCTTGCCCCTTGTGTATGCTAATGGTACCCCCATTGGAAACCAGATACAGGGGAGAATAGTGTAGGGTCAATTTGGTACACCAATCAGCCTGAGAGCACATCTTTGGGGTGTGGGAGCAAATGGGAGCACCCGGAGGAAACCCACGCAACCACAGGGAGAATGCGCAAACTTCCACAGACACTGGCCCAAATCCATGTATCTGCACAGCTAGCAGTGATAGTCACTGAGCTGTAGTGGTGCCCCTCTTCTGGTCCAGGTTTAAGCACACAATACGACGCGAAGTACTAGGCCACTCTTGAAACATCCAAGAGCAGCCCATGCACGACCCACCGTGTGCACGCCCCTCGTTTGACAACAGGGTGGACTGACACCTGTGGATTAAAAGAGACAAAACATTAACATGTAGTATTACATTTCCAGTATCGTCCTGAGGTTCTGACCCTTTTTAAAACTGTCGCCTATAACCCTCCATCCCTGTGTCACTCATGTGCCTATCTAAGTAAACCTTAAACAAGTCCAGCGTACCTGCCTCCACCACCTTACTTGGTAGCGCATTCCATACCCCCACAACCCTCTGTATGAAAAACCTCCCTCTAGTATCCATATTATACTTCTCCCCCCTCACCCTTAGCTCGTGACCCCTTGTGATATTTGTCTCCAATCTAGGAAAAAGCCTGCCACTGTTGACGCTATCTATACCTTTCATTATTTTATACACCTCTATCAGATTCCCCCCTTAATCTCCGTCTTTCTAAGGAGAAAAGCCCCAGTTTACCCAATCTTTCCTCATATCCCAGTCCTTCCACACGAGGCAGCATCCTGGTAAACCTCCTCTGCACTCTCTCCAGGGTCTCCACGTCCTTCTGGTAGTAAGGTGACCAGAACTTGACGCAGTACTCCAAGTGCGGTCTAACCAACGTTCTGTACAACTGAAGCATTAGACGACAGCTCTTATACTCTATACCCCTTCCTATAAAGGCTAGCATTCCGTAAGCTTTCTTCACAACCTTCTCTACCTGTGTTGACACCTTCAGAGACTTGTGCACCTGCACTCCCAGGTCCCTCTGTATTTCTATACTCTTAATTGGTCTACCTTTTATCATGTAACTCCTCCCTGCATTATTCCTTCCAAAATGCATCACCTCGCATTTGTCAGGATTAAATGCCATCTGCCACCTATCTGCCTAGCGTACTAGCCTATCTATATCCTGCTGTGTCGCCTGACAATCTTCCTCACTATCCGCCAATCCTGCCATCTTGGTGTCATCTGCAAATTTGCTGATCACACCACGTACGCCCTCTTCCAAGTCGTTTATATATATTACGAAGATGAGGTCCCAGTACTGAGCCCTGTGGCACACCACTGCTGACAGACCTCCAGCTTGAAAAGGACGCTTCCACTACTACTCTCTGTCTCCTGTTGCCTAGCTAGTTTGCAATGCATCTAGATACCTGTCCTTGTATCCCATGTGCCTTAATCTTTTCTACCAGCCTACCATGAGGGACTTTGTCAAACGCCTTACTGAAATCCATGTAGATGACATCAACGGCTCGCCCATCGTCAACCGTTTTTGTCACCTCCTCAAAAAATTCTACCAGATTCGTAAGGGAAGACCTCCCCTGAACAAAGCCATGTTGCGTATCCCTAATCAGATCGCAACGCTCCAAATACTTACACATCCTATCCCTAACAATTTTCTCCAACAATTTTCCTACCACTGATGTCAAACTCACTGGTCTATAATTACCAGGGTTATCCCTACTGCCCTTTTTAAACAGCGGTACCACATTAGCTATCCTCCAGTCCTCTGGGACCTCACCTGTATCCAAAGAAGAGACAAAGATTTGCGTCAGAGGCTCAGCAATTTCATCTTTCACCTCCCTAAGCAGCCTGGGATAAATGCCATCAGGTCCCGGAGCTTTATCAGTTTTTATGCTACCTAAAAACCCTAACACTTCCTCCCTCGTAATGGATATCTCCTTCAACTGATCTACAGCTCCCTCCAAGACATTACAAGACACCAAAGTCACCCACTACAAGCCACCCTATTCTTTCTGCACCTATCTAAAATGTCTCTACAAATGCCTTCCTCCACTGCCCTTGGGCTGTTGGGTGGCCTATAGTACACCCCTAGCATCGTAATCTCTCCCTTCCTATTCCTCAACTCCACCCACAGTGACTCAATCCCTAACTCCTCCATATTATCCTCCCTCTGCACTGCTGTGATGTGCTCCTTTATTAACAGTGCCACCCCACCACCTCTCTTCAACCCTCCTCTGTCACACCTAAAACACTTATACCCAGGAACATTCAGCTGCCAGCCCTGCCCTTCCTTTAACCACGTCTCCGTCACTGCCACCACATCTAAATTCCTCACAAACATCAAGGCCCTAAGCTCATCCGTTTTACCCGTCACATTGAAACAGATGCAGTCCAACCCTCCAGGCCCACTCGGATCCTCATTTCCCCGGATAATTTTCCTTTCAACCAAACCTACCCTGTCACCCAACTCACTCCCGACCGCAGTGTCTAATGAGCTATCAGTCTCATCCCCACCCCCCTCCCTATTAGTTTAAACTCTGCCGAAACACTCCAGCTAACCTCCCAGCTAAGATATTTGTCCCCCTCCCATTCAAATGTTCCCCATCCCTCCTGTACAGGTGCCCTTCTCTCACAAATACTTCCCAGTGGTCTACAAAAGTAAAGTGGACTTTAGCAATGAGTGTCAAGGTTACCATACAATGCAGAAATAGTGTTGACCTTGGGCCAACCAATAGTAACTCCCAACTAATTACCTGAATATAGAGATTTGATTCTCTGTTTTTAATTTGCTGATCTAGGGATTTAACAACATACCACAATAATGCCCAGAATTAGCTGATGAGCAACTTTGAGTTCAGAAATAGTGATGACTTACTGCAGTCATAAAGGGCCTTGGTGAGACCGCACCTGGAGTACTGTGTGCAGTTTTGGTCACCTACCTAAGAATGGATGAATATACTTGCCACAGAGGGAATGCAGCAGAGTTTCATTAGGCTGAGAATGGGGTTAGTGGGACTGTCCTATGATAAAAGATTGGTTCGACTGGGCTGAATTCACTGGAACTTAGAAGGGTGAGAGGAGATCTGATTGAAAAGTATGACGTTCCAACAGGGTTGAACAGACTAGACGCAGGGAGGATGTTTCCCCTGGTTGGGGAATCTAGAACCAGGGAATCTTAGGTACCAGGTAGTCCATTTAGGATTGAGATGAGGAAAGATTTCTTCACTCAAAGGGCAGTGAACGTATTGAGTTCTGTACTACAGAAAGGAATGGGGGCCAAGCCACTGAATGTATTTAAGAAAGGACATAAGAACATAAGAAATAGGAGCAGGAGTAGGCCATCTAGCCCTTCGAGCCTGCCCCGCCATTCAATAAGATCATGGCTGATCTGAAGTGGATCAGTTCCACTTTCCTGCTTTCTCCCCATAGCCCTTAATTCCCTTGTCTGTCAAAAACCTATCTACCCGTGTCTTAAATATATTTAGCGAGGTAGCCTTCACCACTTCAACGGGCAGAGAATTCCAGAGATTCACCACCCTTTGAGTGAAGAAATTCCTCAACTCCATTATAAACTGTCCCCCCCTTATCTTGAGGCTGTGCGCTCTAGTCCTGTTGTCCTTTCTGAGCAGGAAGAATCTCTCTACCTCTACCCTATCCATCCCTTTCGTTATCTTATATGTCTCTATAAGATCCCCCCTCTTCCTTCTAAACTCCAACAAGTACAGACCTAGTCTATTTAGTCTCTCTTCATAGTCCGACCCCCTCATCTCCGGTATCAGCCTAGTGAACCTCCTCTGCACTCCCTCCGAGACCAAAATATCCTTGCGCAAGTGCGGCAACCAAAACTGCACACAGTACTCCAGCTGTGCCCTGTACAGTTGCAGCAAGACCTCCCTGCTTTTATATTCTATCCCCCTCGCTATAAAGACTAGCATCCCATTCGCCTTCTTGATCACCTGCTGCACCTGCAGACTAGATTTTTGCGACTCATGCACAAGGACCCCCAGGTCCCTCTGCACCGTAGCATGCTGCAGCTTTTCGCCCTTTAAATAGTAATCCCTCCTACTATTATTCCTGCCAAAGTGGATAACCTCACACTTGCTAACATTGTACTCCATCTGCCAGGTCCTTGCCCACTTGCTCAGCCTATCCAGATCCCTCTGCAGACTTTCCACACCCTCCGCACAATTTGCTTTTCCACTCATCTTTGTGTCATCAGCAAATTTCATCACCCTACACCCTGCCCCCTCCTCCAGATCATCTATATAAATGGTAAATAGCTGAGGCCCCAGCACCGATCCCTGGGGCACTCCACTAGTTACCAACCGCCAATCAGAATATCACCCATTGATACCAACTCTGTGCCTCCTATTAGACAACCAATCCTCTATCCATGCTAACACCTTACCCCCAACTCCATGCCCCCTAACTTTCTGAAGCAACCTTTTGTGCGGCACCTTATCAAATGCCTTTTGAAAATCGAGAAACACCACATCCACCGGTCCCCCTCTGTCTACCGCACTAGTCACATCCTCATAGAATTCCAATAAATTCGTCAAACACGAACACCCCTTAACGAATCCATGCTACGTCTGCTCTGTCAAACCATTCTTCTCAAGGTGCCTCGCTATTTCTTCTTTGATGACAGATTCAAGCATTTTTCCAACAAAAGACGTTAAACTAACTGGCCTATAATTCCCTGCCTTTTGCCTGCTACCTTTTTTAAACAGCAGCGTAGCATTAGCTGTTTTCCAATCTTCTGGCACTTCCCCGGAATCCAACGAAGTTTGGTAAATAATCACTAAGGCGTCTACTATCACCTCTGCCATTTCCTTCAGAACCCTGGGATGCATTCCATCCGGTCCTGGGGACTTGTCCACCATCAGTCCCGCTAGTTGATCAAGCACCACCTCTCTAGTGACAGTAATTGTATTCAGGCCCTCAACTCCTACTATCCTTCTATCTTTAATACCCAGCAAACTATTCGCGTTCTCCTCCGTGAAGACCGAGGCAAAAAACTTATTTAAGGCCTCAGCCATTTCCTCATCTCCCACTACTAAATCCCCCCTCTCATCCTCTAAGGGTCCAACATTCACTCTAGCCAGCCTCCTCCTCTTTATATATTTGTAAAAACTCTTACTGTCCTTTTTTATATTTAGTGCTAGTTTAGCTTCATAGCCTATCCTTCCTTTCTTTATCAACTTCTTAGTCAATCTTTGTTGATTTTTAAACCTCTCCCAATCTTCTACTTGCCCACTACTTTTAGCCACTCTGAACGCATCAGCTTTTAATTTAATACTCTCCTTTATCTCCTTCGATAACCAAGGCTCGTTATCCCTTCTCCTACATTCCTTCTTTACTATTGGAATATATTTCTGCTGAGCACCGAAAAAGATCTCCTTAAAGATCCTCCACTGTTCTTCAGCCGTCCTACCAACCAATCTGCGCGCCCAATTTACATTTGCCAATTTCTCTCTCATCCTATCGTACTCCCCTCTGTTCAAACAGAGGACACAGGTTCGGGATCCTACTTTCTCATCCTCCATCTGTATCAAAAACTCAACCATACTATGATTGCTTGTCCCAAGAGGATCCCTCACAATAAGATCCTAATTCTTCCTGCCTCGAAAGGAATAGATAACTTCTTAAGATTTTAATGGCATCAAGTAGTATGGGAACAAAAAAAGGGCTGAGTTCCAGGATCAACCATAATCATTGAATGGCTGCTTAGGCTTGATGGGCCAAATGGCCTCCTCTTGCTCTTAGTTTCTAGGTTTCTCGGTGAGGTTTGCCGATATTAAAGAATTTTTGATGAAGCATGAGTTTTCAATTGGTTTGTGCTCTACAGTTTGAAATAGCTAATGTTTTGGAGCTACGAGCAGAGATATAGAATACAACTTTGAAATGCCCTTACAAGACTGAAAATTGGAGAAATGTTTCTCCAAAGTGCGACGTTATGTATTGTAAACCAGGGCATCTCTGTGTAGTATGTCACATTATTATGTGGTGACATTATCAGAAGCATTTGAGAGATTTTTCCTCTGTTCCATCCTGGAATGCAAGCATGCAACACTTCTCCAATTAAAATCCACAAACTGGTTAAGTAATCCTCTGTATGGCAACCTTTTCATTCTTTTACCTTTGCTGTTAAACTGAGCTGACCACTTTAGTATACAACAGATGTCCATCAGACTATCAACAGAAATGTACCAATTGACTCCCTCAGAAAAGAAAAAAATAACTACTCATAGAAACATAGAAAAACTACAGCACAATACAGGCCTTTTGGCCCACAAAGTTGTTCTGAACAAGTCCCTACCTTAGAGATTACTAGGCTTACCTATAACCCTCTATCTTACTAAGTTCCACATACTTATCTAAAAGTCTCTTAAAAGACCCTATCGAATCCGCCTCCACCCTTGTTGCCAGCAGCCCATTCCACACACCCACCACTCTCAGTGAAAAACTTACCCCTGACATCTCCTCTGTATCTACTCCCCAGCACCCTAAACCTGTGTCCTCTTGTGGCAACCATTTCAGCCCTGGGAAAAAGCTCTGACTATCCACTCGATCAATACCTCTCAACATCTTATACACCTCTATCAGATCACCTCTCATCCTTCGTCTCTCCAAGGAGAAAAGGCCGAGCTCCCTCTACCTATCCTCATAAGGCATGCTCCCCAATCCAGGCAACATCCTTGTAAATCTCCTCTGCACCCTTTCAATGGCTTCCACATCCTTCCTCTAATGAGGCGATCAGAACTGAGCACAGTACTCCAAGTGGGGTCTGACCAGGGTCCTATAAAGCTGCAACATTATCTCTCGACTCCTAAACTCAATTCCTTGATTGATGAAGGCCAGTACACCATATGCCTTCTTAACCACAGCTTCAAACTGCACAGCTGCTTTGAGTGTCCTATGAACTTGGACCCAAGATCCTTCTGATCTTCCACACTGCCAAGAGTTTGACCATTAATATTATATTTTGCCACCCTATTTGACCTGCCAAAATGAACCACTTCACACTTATCTGGGTTGAACTCCATCTGCCACTTCTTCGCCCAGTCTTGCATCCTATCAATGTCTCGCTGCAACTTCTGACATCCCTCCACATTATCCACAACACCTCCAACCTTTGTGTCATCAGCAAACTTACCAACCCATCCCTCCACTTCCTCATCCAGGTCATTTATACAAATCATAAAGAGTAAGGGTCCCAGAACAGATCCCTGGGGCACTCCACTGGTGACCGACCTCCATGCAGAATATGACCCATCTATAATGACTCTTTTCCTTCTGTGGGCAAGCCAGTTCTGGATCCACAAAGCACTGACCCCTTGGATTCCATGCCCCCTCACTTTCTCAATAAGCCTTGCATGGGGCACCTTATCAAATGCCTTGCTGAAGTCCATATATACTACATCTACTGCTCTTTCTTCATCAATGTGTTTAGTCACATCCTCAAAAAATTCAATCAGGCTCGAAAGGCATGATCTGCCTTTGACAAAGCCATGCTGACTATTCTTAATCATATTATACCTCTCCAAATGTTCATAAATCTTGTCTCCCAGGATCTTCTCTATCAACTTACCACCCACTGAGGTTAGACTCACTGGTCTATAATTTCCAGGGCTTTCTCTACTCCCTTTCTCGAATAAAGGAACAACATCCGCAATCTCCAATCCTCTTGAATCTCTCCCGTCTCCATTGATGATGCAAAGATCATTGCCAGAGGCTCAGCAATCTCCTCCCTCGCCTCCCACAGTAGCCTGAGGTACATTCCATCCAGTCCCGGTGACTTATCTACCTTGATGCTTTTCAAAAGCTCTAACACATCCTCTTTCTTAATATCTCCATGCTCAAGCTTTTCAGTCTGCTGCAAGTCTGCACTATAACACCAAGGTCCTTTTCCACAGTGAATACTGAAGTAAAGTATTCATTAAGTACCTCTGCTATTTCTTCCGGTTCCATACAAACTTTCCCACTGTCACACTTGATAGGTCCTATTCTTTCACATCTTATCCTCTTGCTCTTCACATACTTGTAGAATGCCTTGGGGTTTTCCTTAATCCTGCCTACCAAGGCCTTCTTATGACCCCTTCTGGCTCTCCTAATTTCCTTCTTAAGATCTTTCCTATTAGCCATATACTCTTCCAGATCTCTATCACTGAACTCTGTGAACCTTTTGTAAGCTTTTCTTCTTGACTAGATTTATTACAGCCTTTGTACACCACGATTCCTGTAACACCATAACTTCCCTGTCTCATTAGAACGTTGCTATGCAGAACTCCAGATAAATATTCCCTGAAAATTTGCCACATTTCTTCTGTAGATTTCCCTGAGAAAACCTCTTTCCAATTTAAGCCTCATAATTCCCCTTACTCCAATTAAACATTTTTCTAACTTGTCTGATCCTATCTCTCTCCAATACTATTGTAAAGGAGATAGAATTATGATCACTATCTCCAAAATGCTCTCCCACTGAGAGATCTGACAGCTGACCAGGTTCATTTCCTAATACCAAATCAAGTACAGCCTCTCCTCTTGTAGGCTTATACACATACTGTGCCAAAAAACTCTCCTGAACACACCTAACAAACTCCTCCCCATCTAAACCTCTTACTCTGGGGAAATTCCAATCAATATTTGGGAAATTAAAATCTCCCATCATGACAACTCTGTTATTATTACACCTTGTATGAAGTCTCACAACATAAGAACATAAGAAATAGGAGCAGGAGTAGGCCATCTAGCCCTTCGAGCCTGCCCCGCCATTCAATAAGATCATGGCTGATCTGTCGTGGCTCAGTTCCACATTCCCGCCCTCTCCCCATAACCCTTAATCCCCTCTCTCATCAAAAACCCATCAACCCGCGTCTTAAAAATATTTAGCAAGGCAGCGTCCACCACCTCAACGGGCAGAGAATTCCAGAGATTCACCACCCTTTGAGTGAAGAAGTTCCTCCTCAACTCTGTTCTAAACCACCCCCCCTTTATCTTGAGGCTGTGCCCCCTAGTCCTACCGTTCTTTCTGAGTGGGAAGAGTCTCTCCACCTCTATCCTATCCATCCCATTCATCATCTTATACGTCTCAATGAGATCTCCCCTCATTCTTCTAAACTCTAATGAGTACAAGCCTAGTTTATTCAGCCTCTCCTCATAGCTCAACCCCCTCAACTCCGGTATCAGCCTAGTAAACCTCCTCTGCACTCCCTCCAAGGCCAAAATATCCTTGCGTAAGTATGGCGACCAAAACTGCACACAGTACTCCAGCTGTGGCCTCACCAATGCTCTGTACAGCCGCAGCAAGACCTCCCTACTTTTATATTCAATCCCCCTCGCTATGAAGGCCAGCATCCCATTCGCCTTCCTGACTACCTGCTGCACCTGCAGGCTGGGTTTTTGCGACTCATGCACAAGGACCCCGAGGTCCCTCTGCACCGTCGCCTGCTGCAGTTTTTCGCCCCGTAAGTAATAATCCTTCCTACCATTATTCCTACCAAAGTGGACCACCTCACACTTGCCAACATTAAATTCCATTTGCCAGTTCCTGGCCGATTCGCCCCGCCTATCTAGATCCTTCTGCAGACTCTCCACACCCTCCGTGCAATTTGCCGTTCCCCCGATCTTGGTGTCATCAGCAAATTTCGACACCATACACTCGGTTCCCTCCTCCAGATCATCTATATAAATGGTAAATAGCTGAGGCCCCAGCACTGACCCCTGGGGCACTCCACTAGTTACCAACCGCCAATCCGAATAGCACCCATTAACCCCGACTCTCTGCCTCCTATTTGACAACCAATCCTCTATCCACACTAACACCCTACCCCCAACTCCATGCCCCCTTACCTTCTGCAATAACCTCTTGTGAGGTACCTTGTCAAACGCCTTCTGAAAATCAATAAAGACCACATCCACCGGCTCTCCTCTATCCACCTCCCTAGAAACATCCTCATAGAACTCCAATAAATTTGTCAGACACGACTTCCCCTTAACGAAACCGTGCTGCATCTGCTCTATCAAGCAATTCCCCTCAAGATGCCTCGCTATTTCCTCCTTGATGACGGATTCTAACATTTTACCTACAACAGACGTTAAACTAACCGGCCTATAATTCCCCGCCTTTTGCCTGGCACCCTTAAACAACGGCGTAACATTAGCCGCTTTCCAATCTTCCGGCACTTCCCCGGAATCCAGCGACGTCTGGAAAATAACCACCAAGGCATCCACTATCACCTCCGCCATTTCTTTCAGAACCCTCGGATGCATTCCATCCGGTCCTGGGGACTTGTCCACAATCAGTCCCTCCAGTCTGTCGAGCACCGCCTCTCTAGTAACAACAATGTCATTGAGACCCTCCAGTCCTACCACCTTTCCATCGCCAACACCCGGCAAATTATTCACGTCCTCCTCCGTGAAGACCGAAACAAAAAAGTTATTCAAGACCTCAGCCATTTCCCCATCCCCCACCACCCTTCTCATCCTCTAAGGGTCCAACGTTCACCCTAGTCAGCCCCTTCCTTTTTATGTATTTATAAAAACAGTTGCTATCCTTTTTTATATTAAGCGCTAGCCCAGCTTCATAGTTTCTCCTACCCTTCTTTATCAACTTCTTTGTCAATCTTTGTTGACATTTAAACCTCTCCCAATCCTCTTCTTGCCCACTACTCTTAGCTACTCTAAACGCATCCGCTTTTAATTTAACACTTTCCTTCACCTCCTTCGTTATCCACGACTTATTACCTCTCCTCCTACGGTCCTTTTTAACCATCGGAATAAATTTCCGCTGAGCACCAAGAAAGATCTCCTTAAAGATCCTCCACTGCTCCTCAGCAGACCTACCTTCCAACGCGCTCCCCCAGTCAACACAGACATCATTATTACAGCTTTCCGGGATCTGCTTCTCAATCTGCTCCTCAACATCCCTGTTACTATTGGGAGGCCTATAGAAAACACCCAGTAAAGTTATTGACCCCTTCCTGTTCCTAACCTCCACCCACAGAGACTCCGTAGACAATCCCTCTATACATCCATCTTTTCTGCAGCCGTGACACTATCTCTGATCAATAGTGCCACTCCCCCACCTCTTTTGCCTCCCTCCCAGTCCCTTCTGAAACTTCTGAAACACCTGAAACCCGGCACTTGAAGTATCCAGTCCTGTCCCTGAGTCATCCAAGTCTCTGTAATGGCCACCACATCACATTTCCAAGTAGTGATCCACGGTCTAAGCTCATCCACTTTGTTCACAACACTCCTTGCGTTAAAATAGACACATCTTAAACATTTGGTCTGAGCGCTCCCCTTCTCTATCACCTGCCTATCTTCCCTCTCGTACTGTCAATAACCTTTCTCTATTTGTGAGCTAACCTCCTCCCTCCCAGTCACTTCAATTTGATTCCCACCGCCCAACCATTCGAGTTTAAACTCTCCCCAGTAGCTTTAGCAAACCTCCCTGCCAGGATATTGGTCCCCCTGGGATTCAAGTACAACCCGTACTCGATCAGAGATATTAAATTTTGCACAATAGATGACCATTCTTATCCATGTGTGTGGTACATTTTATTAGTTATTGTCAATTTTTGGCTTACTTGATCATTTATTTTTCACTGACAGGGTTTTGGAAGTATATCTTCTCTGCATTGCATTTTAAAACAACAGATTTTCAGTGTGTTTTCAATGTCATAGGCTGCAAAAATGTAAAATGTGTATTAAAGCCAAATGGCCATTTTGTGGAATGTTATAGTTTGATTTAGGATCAACTTTCTCATTGCAGGCCCATTAAACCAGAAGTTTTTTATTTACTATGAGCATGATAAGAAATATTCACTTGGTACAGAACTTTAGTACTGCCAGAAAGAGAAAGACTGTGAAAAGCTTTGATAGCATACCATCTTTTTAACTAATAAAATAAATTATTTTATTAAACCATGCACCCTATGGCAGGGAGGAAGAGATAGCTGGTTTCAGCAACTGGTGAAGCACTGAATGGGAAAAGAGTCAGAGGACCAACATTCCCTCTGACTTGGTACACAGAGATGAACAGGCAATTAGTTGACATGTCTAAAGCAGGTTATGTCCCTTACAGAGAAGAAACTTCCTCTTCTCAATTCCCAGTTAGATCAGAAGTTTCTCAAGCCCACTAGGAAGAGTGTGAATACTACTTATTATTGATCTTGCAGGCAAGGGACTTCTTAAAATTGGGGAATCAAGGTGAGATTTGATTACATTTATTAGGCCCTAGTTTTACTTACTTTCTATAAAATGCAGCACCTTAATGATTTGTTTCTGGCCAATAATGATCACATATTGTCCCAGTCTCTCTTCAGAAAGATTGACAAAATACACATGAGAGCACATAGAATGCATAGAAACATTGAAACTAAAAGCAGGAATAGGCTGTTCGGCCCTTCGAGCTTGCTGCTCCATTCATTTTGATCATGACTGAATATCAAATTCAATATCCTGATCCCCCCTCCCCCGTCATATCCTTTGATCCTTTTAGCTCCTAAGACATGAAAGTTCAGATAGATTCTTCTTATTATACTCCTGGGTTACCCTCCTGTATAAGTAGGTCTATATAGGGTAGCTTAGACGCACTCCTGGATGTAAGCAGCTTCGACCCTTTCATGGGAAAGCCAGCTCCATTTTACTTGTAGAGAGTATTTAATGCAGATATAAAACTTGTAACAGCTTTCTTTTATACTAATGTGGCCTCATTTAATGCCAATACTAAGTCAAGTCAGGCAGAGGAGTAATACCTTGCTAACCTTTGGACACTAGCAAATTAATTATATATAGGAAATAGATTCATGATTTAGATTCATGAATTGAATATAATTTGACAAAGGTTGCAAATGAAACCAAATGGGCTGTTGTTTCTGAGAAAAGAACTTAGGAAATAAAGAGTGAATTAGGCAAAATATGTGATTGAGCACAAACAATTGCAGTAAAATTTAATATGAATAAGTTTAAAATTAAAACACTGCAGATAGAAAGAAAATTTGGTAATGGATGTACTCAAAGAATGATATTGAAACAGCAAAGGATTAAACTCAATGCTCAACATGTCCACCTAACACAGAGCGACACTCAACAAAGATAACAATATAAGGGGTAATGCCAGAGAACTGGAGAATTGTAAAAGTAAAGTTTATTTATTAGTCACAAGTAGGCTTATATTCACGCTGCAATGAAGTTACTGTGAAAATCCCCTAGTTGCCACAGTCTAGTACCCGTTTGGGTACACTGAGGGAGAATTTATCATGATCAAATCAGCTAACCTGCACATCTTTGGACTGTGGGGGGGAAACCGGAGCACTCAGAGGAAACCCACGCAGACCTGGGGAGAACATGCAAATGCCACACAGTGAGCCATGCTGAGAATTGAACCTAAGTCCCTGGTTCTGTGAGGCAGCGGTGCTAACCACTGTGCCACTGTGCTGCCCCCATTGTACTGCACCTTTATTCAAAAATGAGTGCAAGGATAACCCAGCAATTACTGGCCAGACAGTTTAACTTTGCTGGTGGGAGAGATTTTTTAAAGTGATAATTCACAACAAAATCAACAGTTACTTGGAGAAATGTGGATTTGTTAAGGGCAAATTCTGTTTAATTAACTTCCATCAGCTTTTGATGAAGGTTTGTCGAAGGTTATACATTATTGAGGTACGCATGGGCTTCCAAGAGACATTTGATTAAGTGCCACAAAACAGATTGTCAGCAAATTTGAAACTCATGGAATAATTAGGATTCTTGCAGCATTGATACAAAATTAGCTCAGTGACAGGAAACAAAGTAGCAATTAATTTAGTTTTAGAACTGAAGGAAGATATATAGTGAGATTCCCCAAGGGTCAATGTTAGGACTCTTGTTTTTCTTGCTATATATTAATGACCTTGACTTGGGTGTACTGGGAACAATCTTAAAATTTGCAGATGACACAAAATATGGAAGTGTTGTGAACTGTGAGGAGAGCAGTGATAGACTTCAACAGGCCAGAGGCAGAGTCTGGCATGCATTGTGTGAGAGTGCGGTTGGAGCAGATTCAACGAAGACCTTCAAACAAGTATTGGGTAACTACTTGAAAGTGAAAAATTGCAGGGCTATTGCAAAAATAGTCTGGTCATTAATGTCTAATTCCCTGAATTCTCAGTTTGTTGAGTAGGCTCTGCACTAGGAGCAAATTCTCTCAAAATGCAGTCAATTCTTCTGGCATTTCCTTTACAGAAACATGTTGTCCATCTATAGACAATTAATGCTTCCCAATTTCTTTCATTCTTAGCTTTCTTTTCAGGACTCCTGTGGGGAATAGCAAACAGTGCTTGGTTCCTGGCAAACTATTTCCTTGGCGCAGTTATCACTTTTCCTCTTGTTACTGCTGTGAGTATTTACTTATATTTGTAAAAGTGTCAAATGTAACATAAAACAAAATGGAAAAATCTGATTTATTGTTGAACTTGGATTGGAAAGAGTGTGGGAATACTGATCAGCTGCTGACACTAAAATCACAAGCAGAAAACACAGCTTAGCTTAGGCAGTGTTAGCAATATTGTCTAATAAATATAACTGCTCACAACACCATTCTATCCTGAGAAGACACAGAGAATTATTTGTAATTCATTCTCAGGACATGGGTATCGTTGGCATGCTGCTCTGAGGAGGTGGTGGTGGGTCTTCTTCCTGAACCGCTGCCGTTCTTTGTAGTGATTTGATACAACCGACTGGCTTACTAGGAAACTTCAGAGACAAATAAAAAGTCAACCATGTCAGTGTGGACTGGAATCACATATAGGCCAAACCGGGTAAGGACAGCAGGTTTCCTTCCCTAAAGGACATTAGTGAACCAGTTGGGTTTTTACAACAATAATTCCATTGCCACAATACATTCTGCTTCTTAATCACTGCTGAAAGGAATTTCATAAAGGAAGAGGAGGGAGGACGTAGTGAGGCTGAACATTTTGAGGGGGGAATTCCTGAATGTTGGGCCTAGACAACTGAAAGTATGGTTGCCAATGATTTGCAAGAGGGAAATTGGGATTAACCATGATGGGTTGCAGGAAGAACTCTTGGGTTTCACTGAATTTGTTCCTGACTTTCTAACCTCTGATATTAAAGGACAAGTGAGCTACATACTAAAGGGGACTGATCAACATTCTTGAATACTTTCCAGGATTCTCCCTCATCAATCTTTGGGCCAGGTGGTGGAGTGCAGTTGAAGGCTCCTCCCAATTCATGGTGAACTCACAGCAATATCCCCTCAACTTTTATTTTCTGTACATGAGGCTGCATGTGCACACATCTGAAAGGGAATGATGCTGGAAGATTCTTGTTTGTTCAGTGTTCAACACCCCAATTTTGTTATTCTCCTGGATGAGGCAGAATTAGCTGACTCCCCTTTTTTAATCAACCCCCACCCCACCCACCCCTTTTGGTTGGTGGCAACAAGATTAATTTAAAAAAATTAGATAAGTATAAAATAAAATTAAATAAATTAGTCCAGATAAATGTAAAAACAGAATCAGACTTTGACATGTCCATGAGCATAGATCTTGTTACATTGCTGCCACTAAGTTGGATGATTTGATTTATTATTGTCACACATGTATTAGTGTGCAATGAAGAGTATCGTTTCTTGTGCTATACAAAGCATACGATACATAGAGAAGGAAAGGAAAGAGTGCAAAATGTAGTGTCACAGTCATAGCTAGGATGTAGAAAAACATCAACTTAATGCAAGGTAGGTCCATTCAAATGTCTGATGGCAGCAGGGAAGAAGTTGTTCTTGAGCAGGTTGGTATGTGTCCTCAGACTTTTGTATCTATTTCCCGATGGAAGAAGGTGGAAAAGAGAATGACCGGGGTGCATGGGATCCTTGATTATGCTGGCTGCTTTTCTGAGACAGCGGGAAGTGTAGACAGTGTCAATGGATGAGAGTCTGGTTTGCATGGTGGATTGGACTTCGTTCACGACCCTTTGTAGTTTCTTGTGGTCTTGGTCAGAGCAGGAGCCATAACAAGCTGTGATATATTTGGTAAGGTGCTTTTCATTGTGCATCTGTAAAAGTTGGTGAGAGTTGCAATTCCAAATTTCCTTCATCTCTCGTAAATTATTCTGGTAAAGCTGACTTTGGCAGTTTACCAGTTGGTTTTTAACACTAGAATCTGCAGGGAGGATGGTGAGGCTTTCCTATTATCTTTAATTAGTGGCTTCTGCTGAGCTTTCTCCTCTGAACAGAGGGGTTCTTTGCCTGCTTGTTATTTACAGGGATGACTGGCTGCTGATTCTTCTTGTTCCTGTGTTAGATTCACATTGACACCCCAGCACCAGCACATAGATCAGGTGGCATTTTATCCTATTTCCCTGTTGTATTGCTGACTGGGGACAAACAGCATTTCTTTCATTTCAGAGTTGGTTTTCTTTGAACTAGGACCATTTACATGTTCTGAGATGGATTTTGGATGTTTGTTGAGGTGTGACAATCAGTCTCCATTGTCTCTGCCACCACAGAAGATTAAAGTTCAGTCTTTTGCATCTTTCCCATTTCCCCTTTCAAACACCTATTTGAAGAAGTTCCTGACACCTTTCAGGTGCAACGTTGCACGTTGTCCTTGGATTAGTCAGGCAAATAAAATCCACAGAGGAATTTTCCAGAAGATAGTCACTTTACACTATCAGCCATCTTTTGCTCAGTGCCTTTGCTTGTATTTGTAAAATAATGTATGTCTCCCTTAAAAAACGTTCAACATACCCTTAAGTAATTTGGGGCCATCATGACAAGACTGACCTTAACACATCAGAGAAGGGGAAAGTTACCTAGGCACTTTTGTTTCAGAAGACATTCACACTCATTAGATTAGGGTCTTCTGATGTAGTCCAAAGTCAGGGACAGGAGAACGTGACTGCAAGTAAGGCAGGTATTTGGATTGAGAAGGTCAAATTGAAGGATACTCAACCCTTGCAACTGTCCAACAGATTCCAGGTTCTTGCAATTTGTATGGATGAGAGCAGGAGCTGCAAGGTAGAAGAGTGAACTGACCATGGCACTGTGGTACAGGGTGCAGTTAAAATGGCAAATCTGGATGGGGGGTGGTCACAGGGAAGGAGGGGACTCTGCCGGGGGGGGGCTGCGATCAGATTTGGAGGGAAGAAGGGAACTCTGCGGGGGGGGGGGGTGCGATCAGAGTTGGACGGAGGGAGGGAGAGAGGGAGGGAACTCTGCAAGGGGAGTGACTGGAGTTGGAGGGAGGGAGGGGACTCTGCAAGAAGAGGCACTGAAAAGGGGAAGGAGCAAGGGAACTCTGCAGATGGGGAGTGATTGGAGATGGAGGAAAGAGAGAACTCTGCAGATGGGGACTATCACAGGCAGGATGGTGATGTCCGAAGGGCGGGTGAAGGGGGAAGACTGGCATAAGGGGTGTTCGAAGTGGGGAGAGTTCCTCAATGTCCATGGGAGGCTGTGGCCTGATATCCATGGAGGGGACGGGGATGGGGATTGACACTGGCTGGGGGGCAACTGGCAAGGGGGTATGGCCATAGGAGATCTTCTAGTTTACTGGAAGATCAAGGCACCTGTGCAATGGCGGCCCTAAGGTTTGGCAACCTATGAAAGTCTTCTGACCTTGCTCAATTATTTGATGAGAATACTATGTCTTTCAGTTGAGCTCAGTAAATTAAGTTACATTTGAGTTCACAGGATTACGGGCATTTGTTTTGTTACATCACCATCTTATACAATCAGAAGGAATAACAGCAAACAAAAACTAAAAATGCTAGAAACCCTCAGGAGGTTCGGCAGTATTATTGATTTGAAACGCTAATGGATCCGATTTTAATTCTGTCCAAGTGAATGGGTTTTGAATGAAAATCTCACCCATTAACTCCGTTTCTTTCACCGTAGGTGGATCTTAGGCTGCCAGCTCTGAGCATTTTTTGATTTACTGGAGATTTCCTTTGCTTTGGTATTACTATTACAGTGTTAGCAGTGACTTCAGTGCGCTGTGGGGAGGATGTTAGTGTGACCAACTCAAGGATTTTAATGTGTTTTGGATATGAGTTTAATGCAATTTTAAATTATAACACCAATATAATTCAATGATGTTTTTGATTTGATTTATTATTGTCCGATGTATTAGTACACAGTGAAAAATATTGCTTCTTGCACGCTATATGGACAAAGCACACTGTATATAAAGGAGAGAGTACAGAATGTAGTGCTACAGTCATAGCTAGGGTGTATGGAAAGATCAACTTAATATAGAGTCATCGAGATTTACAGCATGGAAACAGGCCCTTCAGCCTAACTTGTCCATGCCAACCTTTTTTTGAGGCTTATCTATTCGAAAGTCTGATGGTAGCAGGGAAGAAGCTTTTCTTGAATTGATTGGTACGTGACCTCAGACATTTGTATCTTTTTTCTGATGGAAGAAAGAACATCTGGGGTGTATAGGGACCTTGATTAAGCTGGTTGCTTTTCCGAAGCAACGGGAAGTGTAGACATAGTCAGTGGATGGGAGGCTGGTTTGCGTGATGGATTGGGCATTGTTTGCAACCCTTTGTAGTTTATTGCAGTCTTGGTCGGAGCAGGAGCCATATCAAGCTGTGATACAACCAGAAAGAATGCTTTCTATGATGCATCTGTAAAAGTTGGTGACAGTCATAGCAGACATGCCGAATTTCCTAAGCCTCCAGGGAAAGTAGACACATTATGGACTTTCTTAACTATAGCATCAGTATGGTGGGACCAGGACACGTTAGTGATCTGGACACTGAGAAACCTGAAGGTCTTGACCATTTCCACTTCATCCCCATTGATGTAGACAGGGCATGTTCTCCACTACACTTCCTGAAGTCGATGATTATCTCCATTTTGCTGACATTGAGGAAGAGATTGTTATTGCACCACTTCACCACGTAGTCCGTCTCTTTCTTGTACTCTGTCTCATCATTGTTTGTGACCTGACCCACTATGGTGGTGTCATCAGCAAACTTGAAAATCAAACTGGAGGGGAATTTGGCCACAGTCATAGGAGAATAAAGAATATAGTAAAGGACTGAGGGCACAACCTTTTGAGACACTGGTGTTGAGGATTATTGTGAAGGAGGTGTTGTTGCCTACCCTTACTGATTGCAGTCTGTGGGTTAGGGAGTCTAGGATCCAGTTGCAGAAAGAGGAGCCGAACCCTAAGTCATGCAGGTTGGAGATGGGTTTTGTAGAAATAATGGTTTGATATCATGCAGATGAGTGTCAATCTGTTATACATGCAAATGGATTTGAAGAATTAACTTCTATTGACACACTAAAAGTAATTTTACTTGACTGTAACAAAAAACAATTTTCTTTTTTACTTTTCAGGGTCCTGCCGTAATCTCTCTAACATGGGGAGTTTTTTACTTTAAAGAGATAAAGGTCAGTTAATTTGAATGTTAAAGATAGGTTTAGCAGTCTAAATTGTTTAGTTCACAATAAACAGGAACTGTAACATTTTCCTGCAGCCATGATAGAGGATTGCCACTTGACATTACAGAAAAGTGGCTGCAGGTTTAATTGTCTGCCACATTACATACAAACTCAGCCAGACTGCTTCAGCTGGGCATCAGTTTGAGCCTGCATCATCATTCTTTTGAATAGCATGTTTAAGAGTACCTTTATGTATGGCTTAAAACTAAAATCACTAATATCTAAAAAACTAAAGAACAGAATACAGAGAGGAAAAAAATATACTGAATGGTATGTTACTCTTTAAAAAATGGTTAGTTTGAATTTATTTATTAGCATCACAAGTAGGCTTACATTACATTAACAGTGCAATGCAATGAGGTTGCTGTGAAAATCCCCCAATCGCCACACTCCGGCACCTATTTGCATTCACTTAGGGGCAAATTAGTGCAATTAATGCATCTAACTAGCACCTCTTTTGGACTGTGGGAGGAAACAGGAGCACCCGGAAGAAACCCATACAGGCATGGGGAAAATGTGCAGACTGTACAGGTCTGACAAATTTACTGGAGTTCTATGAGGATGTGTCTAGGGCAGTGGATAGAGGAGAGCCGGTGGATGTGGTCTTTCTTGATTTTCAGAAGGCGTTTGACAAGGTACCTCACAAGAGGTTATTGCAGAAGGTCAGGGGACATGGAGTTGGGGGTAGGGTGTTAGCGTGGATAGAGGATTGGTTGTCAAATAGGAGGCAGAGAGTGGGGGTCAATGGGTGCTATTCGGATTGGCGGTTGGTGACTAGTGGAGTGCCCCAGGGGTTGGTGCTGGGGCCTCAGCTATTTACCATTTATATAGATGATCTGGAGGAGGGAACCGAGTGTAGGGTGTCGAAATTTGCTGATGACACCAAGATTGGGGGAACGGCAAATTGTGCGGAGGGTGTGGAGAGTCTGCAGAAGGATCTAGATAGGCTGGGCGAATGGGCCAGGAAATGGCAAATGGAATTTAATGTTGGCAAGTGTGAGGTGGTCCACTTTGGTAGGAAGAATGGTAGGAAGGACTATTACTTACGTGGCGAAAAACTGCAGCAGGCGACGGTGCAGAGGGACCTCGGGGTCCTTGTGCATGAGTCGCAAAAACCCAGCTTGCAGGTGCAGCAGGTGGTCAGGAAGGCGAATGGGATGCTGGCCTTCATAGCGAGGGGGATTGAAAATAAAAGTAGGGAGGTCTTGCTGCAGCTGTATAGGGCATTGGTGAGGCCGCAGCTGGAGTACTGTGTGCAGTTTTGGGCGCCGCACATGCGCAAGGATATTTTGGCCTTGGAGGGAGTGCAGAGGAGGTTTACTAGGCTGATACCGGAGTTGAGGGGGTTGAGCTATGAGGAGAGGCTGAATAAACTAGGCTTGTACTCGTTAGAGTTTAGAAGAATGAGGGGAGATCTCATTGAGACGTATAAGATGATGAATGGGATGGATAGGATAGAGGTGGAGAGACTCTTCCTGCTCAAAAAAGACAGTAGGACTAGGGGGCACAGCCTCAAGATAAAGGGGAGGCGGTTTAGAACGGAGTTGAGGAGGAACTTCTTCACTCAAAGGGTGGTGAATCTCTGGAATTCTCTGCCCGTTGAAGTGGTGGAGGCTGCCTCGCTAAATATTTTTAAGAAGCGGGTTGATGGGTTCTTGATAAGAGAGGGGATTAAGGGTTATGGGGAGAGGGCGGGAAAGTGGAACTGAGCCACGACAGATCAGCCATGATCTTATTGAATGGCGGAGCAGGCTCGAAGGGCTAGATGGCCTACTCCTGCTCCTATTTCTTATGTTCTTATGTTCTTATGACGCAAGCCGGGAATCAATCTATTGTGAGGCAGCAGTGCTAACCACTGTGCCCCCATGCTAGAAGCTGGTTACAGGCCAGAGCTGAACTTCATAATGTTACAAAATTTAAAAGCAAAGAAATTGTGCAAAATCTGTATGAAACTTTAGGTAGATCACACTGTGAATACAGTTTGGGGCACTATACAATATAAAGGATGTAGAGACACTGAAACATTTGTAAAAGAATTTACAGGGATGATAAAAGAACTACTGGGAAAGGTTGAAGAAGCTTGCGCTTGTTCCTTTGGAAAAAAAAGGAAGACTGAATTAATAATTTTTACAGTTTTGATAGAACTTTAAAATTTTGAAAGTTTACTTGTAGGAAAGTCCAAAACTAAGGGCCATAGGTATAAGATAATCATTAATAAATCCAGTAGTGAATTCAGGAAAACATTTTAACCCTTGGTCTGTGTTGCAGATATGGAACTTACTGCTACATGAAGTAGTTAAAACAATTGGCACATCTATTTTAGGGGAAACTAGATAAGTACATAAGGAAGAGGAACAGGAGGATATATGATATGCTGTATAAGCACTACTTAGATCAATTGAGCCAAATGGTCTATTTCAGTGTTAGATCACACTATGGAGTTCTATGTGATAACTGTATACAATGCTATCCGATGCCTTCTGCAGCCCAATATAATACCAAATTATATTGGCCAGTACCATCTAGTTCATGTCAATATCATGCAGTCATTTGTGTGTGTGTGTGTGTGTGTGTGTGTGGGGGGGGGGGGGGGGCGCGATTCTCCCAGTGTGCTGCACTGCTCTGCTCTAGCAGCGCAATGGGCCGGGAGACATCAGTGGAGGCTGTTTTGTGAGTTTCCCCTGGGCGTCCAGACCTCTGCAAGCCTCCAGCCCATGCTGTGCTCTGGAAATTAGCGTGGAGCTGATTTCAATATTTAAATGAGCATTTCCATCTTACTAGCTGGCCTAGAACTGATGTCTCTGGGCCCATTAGCATCCCCAGCCAGGAGTGGTTCCCTCTCCAGCAAGGTTTATTACTGCTCCCTACTAACAGGGAACAGGTGGCCTGACCTCGCTGGAGGGAAAAGAAGCCATGGAGGCTCCACAGGAGGTCAGGGTCAGGGTTAGGGAGGAGGTGCACCGTGGTCATTGCCAGCCCGGTCCCCTAGCACTGCTCAAGGAGCAAAATAGCAATGCCCAAGGGGCACCTTGGCACTGGGCATCAGGCAGTAACAAGAGGATGGGGCCAATTGGGGCAGTTGGCGGGAGTGGTTGGGTCCCACTGCCATTCTGTACAAAGATTGCAGGCAGAAGGTGGGAAGACAGTGATAAGACTGGTCATCTGGGGGAGGTGGAGAGGGGGGTCTGGAAGGGTTGGTCAGGACTGTTGGGGAGCAGTCTGGGAAGCCAGCGATCAGGGGGTGGGGGGAGGCAGAGGGGCTATAACGGGAGGTTGCAGAGACTGGCCAGCAATCGGGAGGCTGGCAGGTCGGGGCCACTGTGCATGCGCTGATCTTCGTGCTGACAGGTTGGTGCAATGGCCCGCTCAGCGCTATGCTGCGGTCCTTCCAGCAGGAATAGGCCCTGCCCACAAATTTTCAGAGAGAATCCCATTAGGCCACTCTGCAGTGCTCAGAGTGTGGGAGAGTCAATCTGAAAATCCCACTCAAAAACCAACAAGAGTTATTTTCATTTGAATTGGGGACTTAGAATTTTTTTTAGGAGGATCCCGGCTGTGGTGTTTGTTTTCAAAAGTTATATTTTTAAGAAAGTGAGTGTAATTGGACCCAAAATAATTTTCTCCTCTAGGACATGAATAAGCTTTCATAATAATTTCCAGTTTCAAATATAGTTACGTCATTATATTACTAAAGATATAGTGAAAGTAATATTCTTTAATTCGACAAGACCTTTCTATTTACCCATCACTTACGGTGCTGCTGCAGACTGTGTGGAAATCCAAATGAATGCTCTTTGCTCCTCCTGGTGTTGGGTCTTTATAAGCAGCTCAGCTGTTTGACTTTGACAATACATTGCACTTCTGCACACATGTATGTATTTACAGTAATGGCAAAATAATTACAGAAGACCAAAGCACATTATGGATTACTATGGCCGTTAAGAGAAGGCAACAAATTACTATATTAACTGAGCAGCTAAGGAATTATAATATTTACATCGAAACCATTGGATTCTTTATGCACCCCAATCTATATTATTAGATGAAAATTAAGTATCTTGTATAGAATGAGTTTGGGCAGTCCTATTTGAATTGATTGGTTGTTTCTGGGAAGTGGCCTAATAACTGAAAACTGTTCAGTAAAGCCTATTATTTTAAGAAAATTATTATAATTGGGCTTGAAGTAACTTCCTCTATGAGATGAGCAAGCCTCAATCAGCTTTCAGTTCCTGCCTCAGTACCAAAATGGCCCTGATCAGTGTCTCAAATGATTGCTTATATTATGATTAAGGTAAATTATCACTCAACATCCTTCGCAATTTACCTGCAGCCTTTGATATAGCTGACCACACTATCCACCTCCAGTACTTCTGCACAATTATTCAACTGGGTGAAATGGGCCTTGCCCACCTCCATTCTTAACCATCCAACCATAGCCAAAGAATTACCTGCAGTGGTTCTCATCCTGCTCCTACGTACGTTACCTCTGGTGCTTCCTAAGGATCTATCCTTGGCCTCATCCTTTTTTCATCAATATGTTGTTTCTTGGTTGCATAATCTAAAACAGGTCAGCACACACATGTACACTGACAAAATCCAGCTCTATCTCATCACCATCTTTCTCAACTCCTCCATTGAATCAGATTTGTCTGACTGCTTGCTTGACACTCTACTGGATGAGCAGAAATTTATTCCACTAAATATTGGGAACACTAAAGTTACTGTCTTCAGTCCTTGCTACAAACTCTGCTCACTAGCCAATTCCATCCCTTGCCTTGTTAACTGTTGGATGTTGAACCAGGCTGTTCACAACCTTGGAATCATATTTAACCGCTAATCACATACCCATTCCATCACCAAGAGTACCTACTTTCAGCCACATAACCATCCAAATCTATCCATCCCTGTCTTAGCTCATCTGTTAAATCCACGTCTTTGTTAACTTAAGACTTGATTATTTGAACGTGAACCCAAGACTAAGTTGATCTAGCCACACTTTCTTCAGCTTAGATGGTATCATTGATAGCGAAGTTATCAAAAATTACAGGGAGATCTTGATCAGTTAGAGAAGTGGGCTGAGGGTTGGCAAATGGATTTTAATATAGATAAGTGTGAGGTGTTGCAGTTTGGAAAGTCAAACCAGGGTCGGACTTGCACAGTGAATGGTGGAGTCCTCGGGAGTGTTAAGGAACAGAGGGACCTAGGGGTATAAGTACATAGTTCATGAAAGCAGTGTCACAGGTAGACAGAGTGGTGAAGGCGGCAATTAGTACACTGGCCTTCATCAATCAGGGCACTGAGTATAGGAATTGGGACATTGTTACAGTTGTATAAGTTGTTGGTTAGGGTGCACTTGGAGCATTGTGGACCGTTTTGGTCATCCTGTTATAGCAGAGACATTGATAAATTGTAAAGAGTGCAAAGAAGATTCACAAGGATGTTGCCAGGACTAGTGAGCCTGAGTTACTGGGAGAGGTTGGCCAGGCCAGGACTTTATTCCTTGGAATGAGGACAATGAGTGGGTGATCTTATTGAAGTGTAAAAAATCATGATGGGCATGGATAGGATGAACACACAAATGTTTTTCTCAAGGAAGGGGAATTGAAAATCAGAGGGCACAGTTTAAGGTGAGAGGGGAAAGATTTATAAGGCACCTGAGGGGCAACTTCTTCATGCAGAGCATGGTGTGTATGTGGAATGAGCTACCAAAGAAAGTGGTTGAGGCAGGTACAAAAGCAACATTTAAAAAGCATTTGGATAAGTACATGGATGGGAAAGGATTAAAAGGGTGTGGGCCAAACATACGCAATTAGGGCTGACTGGGAGGACACCATGGTCGACAAGGACCTTTTAGGCTGAAAGGCCTGATTCCTTATGATATTGCTCTATGATTGCTCTTGATAAACTGCAGTTCATCTCAAACTATACTGCTCATATTCTAATCTTCAGCCCTGAACTGCACTGGCTCCTAGTTTGCCAAAACCTCAATTTTAAATTTTTCTTCTAGTTTTAAATCCCTCCATGGCCTTGCCCCTCGTTATATTTGAAATTGCCTCCAGCTCCAGAATTCTTGGCAATATGTGCTCTTGCAGTTCTGGTCTCACCAATTTTGATCATTTTACCATTTTTGCCTATGCATTCAGTTGCTGAGGTCCAAATATCTGCAAGTCCCTCCTTATGGTTCTACGCTGCTCTGCTCTCTTTCCTTTAATATTCTCCTTAAAATCTACATATGAGTGAGCTTTTGATCACCCATCGTAATACTTAGTCAAATTATATGTTAACTTTTCTGAGATTTTAAAGAAGGACAAAGGAAAAGTTTTTTAAAGTTTTAATTTAAAATTGTTAAAATCAACTTTTCTGTGATGCCTCAAGATGTTTTACTACATCTGTGATGTTATATAAATACAAGTTATTGTTATTTGTGCAGCATTGTTTGCTTTGTCCAAACAATATCCCATTATCTGCCTCACCATTGAAATGCAGTGAAAATTCTTCAATGGGTTGATCGACACAAAATACATTCACCACATAAAGTTAAGTTTTGATAATTTCAGTCTAGGTATCCTTTTATTGACATGACAAGTGACAACTGAAGTATGAAGTCTCATTCCTTCAGGTTTTAATTATTTTGATTTAAAAAATTTTAAATTAAAACTTTAAAAAACTTTCCCTTTGTCCTTCTTTAAAATCTCAATCTAACCTTTCTTTCTTTCCCTCCAGTTCCCTTTTTTGTAACTGATTGACATTGAATTCACTATTTTGCACTAGCTTTGCAATCCCAATTTTTCAATACACAGTTCTCTGCTCTGTTCACTCAGGAGCCAGCTACTGGTGTCTATCAGCATAACATTATCTTTTAGCAACTGCCATGCAAAGATTTTAAAATATTGGGAAGCAAGGGCAAATCCAACTGAAGATAACCATCATTAGATACCTCACTACAGTGAAAGCTAGCCTGGCACTGAAACTATTCATTTACCTTGCTATTTGTTACATTATATATTATTCTTCTTTCTTAGAAAGGGGAATTGTGGTAGCATGGCGTACATTTCAGTAAGCCACCATACCATGTCAATCATTTGCTGTTTGATCCTTTGTTGTTTATTTTAATTTTTGAGTGGATTAGACATACTCCAGTTCATTGTGAAAGTCTGGTCAATTTATTGGAAGAGTATGTGATACTAAATCAAATTAGAATTCTTCCATAATGTCCCAAAAATTATGCTTTGTACAGAGTGAGCAGCTCCATGAAATATTTCCATCATTTTACTAGGCTGAAAAAAAATCATATTTACTCATCACGTGCTATGTTTCTGACATATTTACAAAATATACTACTTGTGAAACTGTCCTGGACAATTATAAATTTAATGGAACGAACGGTTAAAAATTTCACCATTCAAACTCTTCCACTACCAGAATCTCAGGTGAAGCAATTTAAAAAGTATATTAATCTGTTTGGTGCAATTGTCCACCAATCACTAAATTCTTAGTAATTTAGTTCAGACGTAGTGCTTAACTAAGATATACTTTCTTCCTTTTTTAAAAAATGATGTAACTATTCTGCCTCCAGGGTTTACAGAATTTCATAATACTGGCTATTGTGCTTGCTGTTGCTCTTACTGGAACAATACTCATTGGCTTATCTAAAATTGAGGGAATCGTCTGATGCATATTGTGGAACAACAGAATAACAGAGTACCTACCATTTCTCAGAAGGAATACAAACCCTTCCGTATTGTACCTGATAAAAATTATAATAAATATTTAATTGTATCTTGGTGTGCAACAGTATGTCATACTTCCAATTTGAGATTAACATCATAACATGGAGTCTTATACAGCTGAAGGACATTGATTCAATAATTATATAAAGTATACTGGATGGAAAGAAGTGAATTGTAAAGTAGTAATACAGTTGAAAGATATTGGTGTTTTAACGCTGAGTGTTGTTCTCAAGTTTGTTATCTGAGTCCCAATACCTGTTGCCTCTGCAATTTTTTTCTCAACTAATGTTCTTTGTGAGTTGTGACTAATAAAAGGAAGCAGTTTGGGTCTCTGGAAGATAACAAACAATGAAAGGAGTTAGGTGACCATTAATATAGCAGACAAGATATACCCTAAGAGCACTTTTCCCCTACGTCCTATTTAGCTTTTTACTGGCTAACACTTCAGCTCAGATTTTGTGGTTTAAAACAATGAAATTGTTGCCATTAGCCTCCAAAACTCTGTGAAACTGATGGCAATATCTGGTATCTGCATGTGTGCAGAATCCAGAAAGTGCTGTTAGTCATTTCCCACTCTGCAGGATGTGCAGTTGAAGTCCCTGCAGATGGAAAACGTCTAGAAATCACAGATTTGACGTGAACCTTCACCTTTTATGCTATTACTCTGGAAGAAAGACCCATCCTTGTTGAGTGAGATGTCACTACATTTTTAATGATGCGCTGAATCATGATTACAGATGAACTTCCCTGGCCCTGCAAAACTAATTTACATTTGTGCATTGCCAAATTCCTATATCATGAGAAAAAAATCAAGTTAAATTCATTTTAAAACGTATATTTTATGTTCCCAACTTAATCCAATATGTATTTCCCCAATCATTATTTTGCTCTCTGTAAAATAATTTAAAAAGTGAAAGAAGAGTCACTGCCTCCTCCTGACATTACTTCAAAATAATTGGCTGTTTAGCTTGCTTGATGCCATTACTCTTGCTGGGTACTGGAGATCCCCCAGGTGCCAAAATGAAAGGAGCATTGAGAAAGATGAAATTCACATTAAAGTTATTGCTAGATCTATCCTGGGCAGCTTTCTTTGAGATCAATTCTGGGAAGTGGTAAGACCACTAAATCAGGCCCTTTTGTGGTAATTAATTTTGTTCATTCTATGGGTCCTTTCACTCCTTGGGAGCAAGCTAAGAGAGAGGCCACCATAATTTAGATGGCATTAGCAAGTAGAAGGATACAGAAACACAAAAGTCGAGCAAAGAGAAGAATAACAGACACAAGATTAAATTCAATAAAAGTAAGAAGGGCTCTTCTAGCTGGTTATGAGATTTAGGAGATTCTCATGCACAGACCAACAGTCTGTGCTCCCTAAAATACTAAATATTCTAACATAACAAATCACTGCTAAAATCAGATCATAAACACTGACTTATAATGTCAAAGTGTTAATCAATTGTTGTTGAATTAGAATTCCAATCAGGAACTGAGAATTTTGAGGAAAAATATTTCAGAATAGTTAGACAAATCACAGTAGCTCAATCACAGGACCATGCACGCTCAATGTGGCACAATCTGGTGCTTAGTCATTATTTTATTGATACAAGACAGATGCCGAAAGTTTACTAGGAGGATCAACATTCTCATTTAATGATAGTTAGTAAGGGACAATAATGAAACCAAAATAATGTTAATATTAGAGGGATAATTAGACGCTCTTATAACAGAAAATGGAAAGTTTAGTGAGCTATAGAGGATAAAAAGGATTTTTAAATGTTTTATTTATGAAATGCAAAGTCACCAATCAGAAGTGATCATCTGTCTTCAACATGTAAGTTTAACTGGGAATGTTTTTATTGAGAAATAATACATTTAGATTGTAAGGTGAAACACCAGGGAATCATTGAGTAGCATTGATAGCTGTGTGGTAACTGTTGTGTGGAAATTAAAATGTAAATAAAGACTGCTTGAACATTTGTTTCCCGGTCTGATTCTGGTTGGCGTGTATTTATGTCATAGCTGTCCAAAGAAATGTTATCCTCCCCACTTGGTTTAACATAAAAAGTGAAATGCATTAGAACATTCTAAAACAACTAATCAATTTTTAACAGACACAATTAAATATCACCATCATGAAGTGTTTGCCGTGGTTGTTTGGATCAGTATGCATAATTTCTGGTGTAAAAGGTACTGCTGATAAATCAACATGGTCAGTCATACACAATTTAATTGAGGCCTAAATACTGCAGGGTTGTGGTCATTTCTGAGGAGCTCACATTCATCACAAATGTGGCTCCTATGACCACATTTGAATCTCAGATCACAAAAACTATAAATGATAGAACATATCTGCAAGTATGTGTTTCTGAAGATTAGTACTCTTTCATTAATGATATAGGCCATATGTTGCAAACCAAATCTAAGATAATAGAACTTTATTCAAAAGGTGGCTTGGAATCCAAGTATGATGATAGGAAGACTGTCCTGGAAACTGGAAGAACTTGAGATCTGGTTGCACCTAATGATTAGCCTGGCTGCAATGGCTGATTAATCCTACCGTTTTGACTAATTTTGTTGCTACGATTTCTGCAATTATCACCCATTGATAAAGATCAATGAGAAGGAACCGAAATTCCTGATTTTACTTGAAGTTCTGGAATTTCCGTCCAGCCAGGCAATCATAAATTAATTCACTAAATGTGACCTGGCAGTGCACTGAGCCACACTGCAGAAAAGTTAAAATGATCAGAATATTCAACTTTTAAATGTTGCAACTGCAGATAAAGAGGCAAGTGGATTGAAATCCAATTCACAAATTTGAGGCCCCAACTTGCTTTTTTTTTTAAAACTTTAAAAATATGCAGCCAAGCAGTGGTGCTAGCTTAGATTGAATTTGATTTAAGTATTGCCATATGGTGAAAATACAAATGCTGTACTGTATATTACAGCAATGCATATAAAAGGGTTCTGCAGTGTGTTTAGCCCATACTGAAACCCACTTTCTCCATTGGGAAATTGAGATATGCAGCACTATCAGGAATTGAAAAACAACATACATATACATTTGTAATTTTTATCTTCAATCTCAAGACCAGGGGTTCCCAACCTTTTATATGTTAATGGTACGCCTCTACTAAAAACAAATTTTGAGGCACACTTCTTATTTTGTCTTCTTCCCATACTGGAAACTTCATTCTTAACTTCTTCCTGTCCTCTCATCTATTTTTTTTAAACTGCCCTCTCACTTTTCCCAGGGCTTTTGTCCCTTTTTGAGCTTTTGCTTTTTGTGCGATGCATTGAACCTTTGTCTTTAGCTCCAAGTTTTGATGGTCGTGGGCTTGGACCTGACCAGTGCAAAAAAAACCTAAACCATGACAGTGCAGCTCTTTCCCAGCTGCAGCATGCAGAGGAGGCCCCAGATTCCTCGGGTCTTGGAGATGCCAACCAGAGAGCTGAAGACAAAGGTTAGTTTTAGTTTAATTATGTGAATTTTGAAATCATTTAGAATCTTTTTTTGTGGCAACTTGAGGTTTTCACGGCACACTGGTTGGGAACCACTACCCTAGACTGTTTGCTGACACTTGGAAAAAGTATGCACGCATTAGCAACGTAGAAATTACATTTTTGGTAGTGAATTGGCAACCTTTGCTGCCATTGCCTCTCTGAACCTGACCACAACTTTAGGATTTAACACAACCGCTCAAGTCATTCACTTGTCCACCACAAGCCATGGAGTTGACACACTTCATATCACCTCGGAACAAGCAATGAAATCAGTTGATCTGGTGAGAACTCCCCCCTCTTTCACTCTCCTGCATTTAGACACCCCATAAAAAGGTTGAGCCTTGTTCAATGAAGTGTGGCTGGGTTTTTGATGGTGATTCGAGTAGTAACTACTGTTGAACAACTAAACTGGCCTTGAAAAACGATGAAACATTGTTAAATTTCTCCATTATGAATATCTACAATTTTGTTTTTAATCAATTAGAATTTAGAATGGTTTTTGCATGACATTACAGATTTTGCCTTTATCTCACACGTTCCAAACGTTAATCTGTTCTCTGTTAAATTAAGAAGTGATAATGCAACATTGTGCATCATAATTGGAATCCAGCATCCCTCCTCTGGCTTCCTGTCCTCTCAAATATCACTCCCCCACACTTCTGCTGACTAACAAGCTTGTTGAGCCTACCAGTATTGCACCTCACTTACCACTCTGATGACCTGCTGAGGTTCAGGACCAGTCAAGGCCCCTGTGCAACTAACCTCCACCACTGGGGCCTCAGTGTAAACCCTTATGCCCTTGTGGAGGCACACAAATGATGCTGCCCATTACTGAGGAATGTACCTCAAAGTAATGGACTAATCATCTTAAACGCCACAAATGAGGAGAATATCATTTGGCTTTGCTGTCTTCGTTTCACAAAATAAAATTTTTGGTTTGCCCTCTGGGAGAATTCTTTAACGTGCTGCGTTTGGATGGCTTGATGATATCACTGTACTTCAGTACTGAGGATTCCCATTTTAAAAAACACCACAATTGGATATATATATATATATATAATATGAAGTGTTAAAATTCTCACAGCATAGATCGCTAGCTTGCTCAGTAAGTAAAAGCTCCTCAACAAATTTGCTATTCTTGGGCCTTTGTTAATATGTAATATGCTGCAAGTTCAAGCTGAATATAGCCAGACAAAATATTGCATAACGCTGTCTCTATCCAATTAGCAATGGAACAAATAGGTATTTCTTCAGCTGGTCTCTGTAAATGAAAGCAGTGGAGCATTGCTGTTCGAGTATTGCTGTTGGAGTTGGGTTTGCTTCCATGAGCATTTCTGCAACATAAATACATGCGATACATGGAGCAGAACACAGAAATGCAGCACTACTCATGGAACGGTCCACATTTGAACTTTGACTACAGAGCTTTAAAACTAGTGCACATTACTAATTTTAGAAAGAACCACTTATCCATTGTCTCTTTGAGCCACATGCTTATATTCTGTACAAACTGCAATAAAGTTAAAAAAAAATCCATCAGATTTCTTTTCAACAAAATGATTTCAGAAAAATGGATTAACAGATCATACATTTTACAAGAAAGCATCCCCACTGGGGTATTCCCACATTTTATTTACAATTTCAGAGTATCCAGTTAATATACGTTTAGATATATCCAGATAAATTTGTTAAACATAACTATGTACAAGAAACATTATCGATGAAAAAGGAATTTAAAAATTGTACATTATACAGGAAACCTTTCACTACCATTGTGAATAATTCCAAAGGCATAAGATCAATACTGCTTCCATTTTGTCTATACAGTGGTAACTGCACAATAATCAAGGAATAATGCATGGAACAGCTTCCAGCAAATATTGCAATCTGTACTGAATGCATTTGCAACAAGGTCAGCATTAGCAATATATTTTTCAGATGCATCTATCATAAATTCTTAAATATTACCACAGTTCAGTATTTGCACGAGGCTTACTGATTTTGTATGTTTACATTTCCAGTTTGTAACAGATACTAGCAACTACAAAATATTCAACTTTTGATAATGTTTTGCTAAATTTTGTATTTTGTCCTGCAGGTTATTCTTTAGACAAATTCACATTGTATTCATATATTTATAGAATAAGGGTTGCTGGTTGATGATATAGCAGTTTTGTTTTGTTCCCGCAGTAAGGAGATTTCCAGTTATAACCATTTCAAAAATCTTTATTGTGCCTTTGCCATTTCTTTCTCCCTCAGTTGAAGTTGTGAGAGTATATGTAGGATGACTTGATAGCAGAATACATACTGAGCCTACACACAGAAACAGTTTTTTTTTTAAAAGTTGTGCTTTGTTGAACATTCATGAATTAAAAAACACTTGCATTTGCTTAGCTCCTTTCAGGACCACAGAATACTGCTAAACCCTTTATAGCCAATGAAGTTAAGTGTAGTCATTGTTGTAGTGAAGGAAATGCAGCAGAAAATCTGTGCACACACTTCCACAAATGCTAATGAAACAATGATCAGATAATTTTTGTTTTAGTGATGTTATTTGAGGGATAAATCTTGGGCAGGACACAAGGGATCATACACTTGCCTTTCTTTGAAACAGTGTCACGGGATCCTTTGAGACAGCGTATCGGACCTTGGTTTAACCTCTCACCCCAAGATGGAAAACATGCAACAGCCCACCTATCATCCAGACTTAAATGATCAGGACTGGTTCTATTATTAGCCCACTAAATTATTACAAAGGCGTTTCATTGAACAAGCCATAATACAATGTTCAATAACATTTAATAGAAGATATTTAGGACAGTGAAAAGCAGTGATGTGATTGGGCATATTAGACTGTAACAATTATAATCAAATGCATTTACAGATTGGACTATTTTTCATTCATCACTTTTCATACCTTTAAATAAATACAGAATTTTATAACAAAATCAAATTGATCTTTTATAGGATATACAACACAGGCCATTTGGCTTGACAATTCCACATTGGCATTAATGCTCCACTTGAACCTCCTCTCATCTTTTCTCATTTAAGGTCACCCCTCAGTTTTCTATTTCTAATAGAAAATGGGATCCAGGTTTTATTCATTCTCTCCTGATAGTCATACTCTGCATTTTTGGTATCATCCTTGTAAAATGTGTTTTAGTGCTCTTTCTAGTGCCTCTATATCTCGGTTGGGTGGGGTGTGGGGGGGGGGGGGGGGGGGGTGATGTTGTGTGGGGTGAAAAAGTCTACTTTATCATGCTTTATTTATTTCCTTAATTGAAAGCTATAGTGGGTGTTCAATTGTGGGATCATTTATCATATTCAAAGCAGGTGCTTGCACCTGTAAAGACTCTTCAGATTTGTAGGTCAGAGTGGCTCACAACTGTGTTCTGCGATGGGATCTCAGATACCTCTTCCAGGCAATAGATGAAGAAAGTCATATAGCTCTCAGGAAGGACAAAAAAATTCTTTTAATGAAAAGTCAATGAATTTTCCAGGTGCACCTCCTTGATGTGGGAGCAAGGGCAAGAGGTGGCAGACTCACTAATCCCCTACTTCACCCACAGAGTGCAATTGGTTTCTCCTTGTTGCATAAGATGGAATCACAATGATACCCAAGCCCCCATCTGACCTAAACCTAAACTGAAACCTAAATGCTCAGCCACCACCCAATGAACAAAATGCCCATTCTCCAAAGTCTCTCATCCCTAGCATTTGGGGTTCTTGTTTTTCTGGTATGATTTTATGGGGACTTAGAGTAAAAACACATCTATAATCTGAAAGTAATTTTTGTCTTCATTTTGTTTTTCACTACATATATAATTTAAATAGTGCACTATTAAAAGACCAGAAATAAGTTTTTGCACCACACTTCCACAAATTCTGCAGTTAACGTTCTTTCAACCTTCACTAGCTTAGGAGGTGGCAATACTCTGCACGAAAGGGCCTTCTCAACTTAGTAACAAAACAGATATAATGTTCCTGAAAGCTCACCTCAGTTTGGATCATCCCATGTCGTTGGCGTCTCATAGTTTCAACAATATGAGAAATGTCAAACTATTGGCAATCAAAAGAAAGTTAAAAAGTTCATAGCAAACAAATGAAAACAGATGCAATTAAGGCCCATGCAACTCATTATGACTTGAAACCAACAAAATCCATTAAAGGGAGCATTATCATCAAACTCTTACTCTAATTTACGCTGGCTCTGCATCCCAAAAATGAAAGCTATCTTCTGGTACATCAGCTAAGCTGTCATTCTTCATTTATGATCAGGATAGTTAACAGGTTGTTTAACCATTCACTACATTTTCATAAGGATGGTGATCAGAAGCACAAGCCCATGTGTCAGTGTCATCTTATGTTCGCTCTTTGCCTAATTTCTTTCCTCAATTTCCCATTTAAATTTCTGCGTACAGCCTGGTTCTCATTTGCATTATAAAGCCTGACATCTATCATAGGGCCTCTTTTCTGCTACATCCTACTGTCTATCGCTTATATTCCATCAGGCTCTCGTTTTGTTTGTCCTACCTTTCCTCACACTGTGGGAATGTACCTCGACTATAGTTGAACCATATCCTTGTTTCTATCAATTAACTGGCACAAGGATAGATTTGAAATTGTAAACTGCAATTTCTCTAATATAAAGTACACTGAGGTAGGCGGAGGTATAGAAACACACTACCTAATTATGTCCAGATTTAATCTGCTGTTTACCATTTAGTACAAAACCAAATGGAAATCACTCCAAGCAGAAAAATACAACTTCTTAAAGGTGGCTGTGCATTAAACTCATAATTTATCCCTTCTTCTTTAGAATGAATGCTTTTGCAGATAGGAGGGAAGAGATAAATTATTACAGTACAGTTAGAAAAAAAATAACTTTCCTGACCATTTGAAGGAATTGTACACACTACATTGTGAAGTATGTGAGGATTTATTTTAGGCTGCAAGATTGAATGTGCTGAATTAATTACTTCACCAACCACACGACCCTACCCTCTGAGCTTATCACTGCTAAATTTCATCTTCATTATTACAAACTGTTAAAAATTTTAACATCTTGACTTCTTCTTGAATTCAGGGTCTGCAGTAAAACTTGCTAAAGCGTTTAATTTAAATGATCATAATGAACTGGTCCACTTTTTTGCTTGTTAGAAGAATGTTTATTACTGCTGAATCAAAGCATCATATGCATGCCACCTGGATCATCAAGCCCCTTTCAAAACAGCCATATACCAGACGAAAGGATCCCAAGGACCAGTTCTAATCAAAACATGCTGTATAGTTCAAGATACAATAAAAAGCATGCTTTCTGCAGGTACAGTACACCAAATTAAATACAGAAGACATTTTGTGTTTTTTTTAAAAAGGTAATGTTTCCACCTCTGGAAGACTTCAGTACTTGCTGCGGTATTGCAGGCACTAACAGCCCAGAAGTACTCAAAGACAGGGCCAAGTTCCAAACGTAAGCTTAGACAGTCAATGTTGGCAGGCTATTTGACTGCACAAAACAGTCAAGCCAGATTCTATTCTAAAAAAAATTTGCATATCTATAAAAACCGTTCCCAACTGAAGGATATCCAAAAGCGTTTTACAACCATGTCAAGGAATAAAGTGTCAATGAATATTTTTGAATTATTTTATAGCAAGTGTTGCAGCTCATTTGCATACAGCCAAGCCCCACAAATAGAGATAAATGGTCAATTAGTCTGTTTCAGAAGGTGCTTATACAGGGACAAATGTTAGTTCACAAATAGGATAAAGTGTTCACCAAATAGTATAAATGGTAACCAGGCCACTTCTCTTCCTTGAATAGTGCCATGGTGCTTTTAATGTCCACCTGAACAAACAGGTGGACATTAAATGTCTCAACTGAAAAATAAAAGTTCCTCTCACTTGGAAATGTATTCATGTGCAAGCCTAGGTTAGGTGCTCAAATCCCTGGAATGATAGATTAATATTTTGAAAAATACTTACATCAAGTCCTTTGCTGATGAATGTCAACACTGCATCTAGACAAATAAGAGTCCCAGAACGACCAATTCCTGCACTACAGTGAGCAATTAGGGGACCAGAACGTTTGATATGTCTCAGGTAACTGAGAAAAGCAACTAATTGTTCTGGTTGTTCTGGAGTCCCATGGTCTGGCCAGGAAGTAAAGTTCAGATGGGTCACTTGTCGTGACTTGCCACTCTGTACAAACAAAAGAAGCATTTTTGTCACAGAACATAAACCACAAACAACCCTGGCCCTGAAAAATAAATATTCAGATGGAGATGTCAAGGCTGATTTTCTGGTGGCCGCTGAACTTGAGTATGCAGCAATTGCAATGATCTGGCCCTACCTGTATTTGAGAATTCAGGCCATTTACCAGGTCTACAACTAAGCTGATGATGACCCCCTCCAGAATGTGCCAAATGCCAAGAGGAAAGTCAATTGTTGAAGCTGACTGGCTGCCATCATAAAACAGCAGATATAATTATGTCACTGCCAGCTCTCAAGTTGATAGCCTTGCGTAAACAAAAAAAGATTTATCTTAGGGTGCTACCTGTTTCAGTCTCCCCATCTCTAGTCAGAAAGGGGCTAGCAAAGGGCCTAAAGACTACTTCTTCCGTGTATCCATTTTGAAGGAAATGAGGCAGAGGGCAAAGAACACCTCTTTCCACCTCATTTAAATGACTGACAATAGTCAGTGCCTTTTGTAGCTAGCATTAGATGCACTGGCCTGTGATCCCTCTGCTAATGATCTAGCCAGCAGTGTGATATGAAAATGCAAGCAATTGTATACTTTAGCACTTTGTGGCATGGTGCCTATTGGCATAGTAAACCAACTGTACCATTAAAAAAAATCACAATGTAGCTAATCTATTTGCACATACCTGTAAATCAATCATCTCAATTTTCCGAATAATAAAGTCTTCCAATGGCTGAGAGCCTTGAAGGATTATCTTAATCTTGTTGTTTATTATTATTGACTTTCCCTGAAGCTCTGGCCAGTATCTTTGACATTTGATCTTCCCCCCTTCAACCTCCAGAGTCATCATAGCAATGATATTAGACTCCTGTTCCCAAACCATTTGCCAAAAGTCTGCCAGTGTATGAGGTAGAGGTCCTTGGCATGCAATGTATGTACACTCTTTCGTATCCACTGGTATTTTTATAAAGCTGGCATTAATGTATCCTTGCTCTTCTCCAAGAGGAACTCGTGTACCATCATCTGCAATTAATAAATAATTAATTGTATTTCTACATTTATTTCCATATCTGATATCCATCGGTCATGTCTTATTTTTTCTTACATGAATACTCAACAGAAAATACAGAAAATTAAAGGCATTCTTATTTTACAAAGTGGTGTGAAAAGATTGCCAGAGTTAAAAAATAAATACTGAACTCTACATGTTTCCTTCTACATGAGAATTTAAATAAGTATCCTGATCTTTAAAAGAAGTGCTTTTGTGAATAGAGGATGATACTGGAACCAGAGCTATAAAAAGGTTGGTTTGATTCTAAACTTCAGAATTGCAGTAAGTACACAAGTAACAATCAACATTTGCTCATTGATTTAATGTGTTCCATCCATAAGTATGATTCAATGTTTTGAAGACACACCCTAACTTTCAGAGGTAACCCCACAATACTCCAGACTATGAAACATTACAATACACACTATTTATTCTTGTGTGTTATCGAAGAGATTTCTATGGTTTAAGGAGCACAGAAGCAGTATGTCAGGGAACTAGTGATTCCCAATTAGGAGATTCCACATTTCATATTTTAAATGAACAATACAGTGCATTGACCTTTTTGTTAGAGTCAATGCTGTCTAAATCTTGAAAGCAATAAGAAATAGGAGCTGCTTTGGCCATTTGACCTTTCAAGTCTGCTCTGCAATTCAATAAGATCATGGCTGATCAACTTCAACTCCAACCTCCTACACCATCCTCCGATCCCTTGATCCTCTTCTAAAATATAAATCTAAAATATAGATTTTATACTCAACGACTGAACATTCACAGCTCTCTGGGACTGAGAATTCCAATGATTCACAACCCTCACATTCTTCTAAGCTTGAGGGAATGTAAACCTATCTCTCTGAGAGGATAAGTACTTCTTGGCAATATTACAATAATCAGGGGGGACTTCAATATATACATGGACTGGGAAAATCAGGTAGATAGTGGATTCCAAGAAAAGGAATTTGTGGAATGCCTAAGAGCTGTTTTTTTTTGGAACAGCTTGTGACAGAGCTTACTTGGGAACAGGCAATTCTGGATTTGGTGATGTGTAATGAGGCAGACTTCATTAGGGAACTTAAGGTGAAGGAACCCTTAGGGAGCAGTTACCACAATATAGAACATACAGCACAAACAGGCCCTTCGGCCCACAAGTTGCGCCGATCATATCCATATCTACCAGGCCTATCTATAACTCTCAATCCCATTAAATCCCATGTACTCATCCAGAAGTCTCTTAAAAGACCCCAGCGAGTTTGCCTCTACCACTACCGACGGCAGCCGATTCCACTCACTCGTGAAAAACTTACCCCTGACATCTCCTCTGTACCTGCTCCCTAGCACCTTAAACCTGTATCCTCTCGTAGCGGCCATTTCAGCTCTGGGAAATAGCCTCCGAAAATCCACCCTATCTATACCTCTCAACATCTTATAGACCTCTATCAGGTCGCCTCTCAATCTTCGTCTCTCCAGGGAGAAGAGACCCAGCTCTCAACCTATCCTCATAAGGCATGCCTCCCAATTCAGGCAACATCCTTGTAAACCTCTTCTGCACCCTCAATAGCTTCCACATCTTTCTTGTAGTGAGGTGACTAGAACTACACACAGTACTCCAAGTGGGGTCTGACAAGGGTCTTATAAAGTTGCAGCATTACCTCCTGACTCCTAAACTCAATCTCTCGATTAATGAAGGCTAGCAGACCACATGCCTTCTTGACCACATCCTCCAACTGCGAGCCCGATTTAAGAGTCCTATGGACCCAGACCCCAAGGTTCTTCTGCTCCTCAACACTGCTAAGGGTCCTACCCTTGATATTGTACTCCTTCATCCCATTGGACCTGCCAAAATGGACCACTACACATTTATTCACATTGAAGTCCATCTGCTGCTTCACTGCCCAGTCTTGCATCCTATCTATGTCTTGCTGCAACTTTTGACATCCCTCCAGACTATCCACAACACCACCAACCTTCGTGTCGTCAGCAAACTTACTAACCCATCCCTCCGCTTCCTCATCCAGGTCATTTAAGAAAATGACGAACAGCAAGGGTCCTAGAACAGATCCCTGGGGCACTCCACTGGTGACTAACCTCCATGCAGAAAAAGACCCGGCCACAACCACTCTCTGCCTTCTGCAGGCAAGCCAGTTCTGGATCCACAAGGCAACAGCCCCTTGGATCCCATGCCCCCTCACCTTTTCAAGAAGTCTTGCATGGGGGACCTTATCAAACGCAAATATGATAGAATTTACCCTGCAGTTTGAGAGGGAGAAGTTGGAGTCGGATGTAATGGTATTACAATTAAATAAAGGTAATTACAAAAACATGAGGGAGGAGCTGGCCAGAGTTGATTAGAAAGGAAGCCTAGCAGGGAAGACAGTGGAACAGCAATGGCAGGAGATTTGGGGGGTTTTTCAGGAGGCACAACAGAAATTCATCCCAAGGAGGAGGAAACATGCTAAGGGGAGGAGGAGGCATCCATGGCTGACGAGGGAAGTCAAGGACAGCATAAAAGCAAAAGAAAAAGCATACAAAATAGCAAGGATTAGTGGGAAGTCAGAGGATTGGAAAACTTTTAAAAGCGAGCAGAGAACAACTAAAAATATAAGTAGGGAGGAGAAGATGAAATGAGTGTAAGCCAACTAGTAATATAAAAGACAATAGGAAGAGCTTTTTTCAATATATAAAAGGTAAGGGAGGCAAAAAACAGACATTGGACCATTATAAAATTAGGCTGGAAAAAGTGATAATGGGAAACAAAGAAATGACAGAGGAACTGAATAGTTACTTTGCACCAGTCTTCATGGTGGAAGACACCAGTATTCATGGTGGATGACACCAGTGGGGTGCCAGAGCTCCAGGAGAATCAGGAGGCACAGTTAAGTGCAGTGGCCATCACTAAGGGGAAGGTTCTGGGGAAATTGAAAAGTCCGAAGGTGGAATAAACACCTGGACTGGATGGTCTACACCCCAGGATTCTAAAAGAGATAGCTGAGGAAATTGTGGAGGTGTTGATGGTGATCTTTTAGGAATCACTGGAGGCAGGAAGAGTCCCAGAGGATTGGAAAGCAGCTAACGTAACTCTGCTGTTTAAAAAGGGAGGGAGGCAGCAGCAGACAGGAAATTACAGGCTGGTTAGCCTGACTTCAGTCATTGGCAAGATTTTAGAGTCCATTATTAAAGATGAGATCGCAGAGTACTCGGAAGTGCAAGATAAAATATAATCGGGTCAGCACAGCCTCATCGAGGGGAGGTCATGTCTGACAAATCTGTTAGAGTTCTTTGAGGAGGTAACAAGGAAGTTAGATAAAGGAGAACCAGTGGATGTGATTTATTTAGATTTTCAGAAGGCCTTTGATGAGGTGCCGCATAGGAGACTGTCAAATAAGTTAGAGCCCATAGGGTAAGATCCTAACATGGAAAGAGGATTGGCTGACTGGCAGAAGGCAGAGAGTGGGGTTAAAGGGGTCTTTTTCAGGATGACAGCTAACTAGTAGTGGTATGCCTCAAGGGTTGGTGCTGGGACCACAACTTTTTACAATATACACTAACAATTTGGAAGAAGGAACTGAAGATACTGTTGCTAAGTTTGCAGATGGTACAAAGATATGTGGAGGGGCAGATAGTATTGAGGAAGCAGAGGGGCTGCAGAAGGGCTAGAACAGGCTAGGAGACTGGGCAAGGGAGTGGCAGATGGAATACAATGTGGAAAAGTGTGAGGTTATGCACTTTGGAAAGAGGAATGGAGGAATAGATTATTTTCTAAATGGGGAAATGCTTAGGAAATCAGAAGCTCATTGGGATGTCCCTTGTTCAAGATTCTCTTCAGGTTAATCTGTAGGTTCAGTTGGCAGTTAGGAAGACAAATGCAATGTTAGCATTCATGTTGAGAGAGCTAGAATACAAGAGCAGGGACATACTTCTGAGGTTAAGGTTCTGGTCAGACCCCATTTGGAGAACTGTGAACAGTTTTGGGCCCCATATCTAAGAAAGGATGTGCTGGCCTTGGTTCACAAGTATGATCCCTGGAATGAAGAGCTTGTCACAAGAGGAACGACTGAAGACTCTGGGTTTGTGCTTGTTGTAGTTTAGAAAGGTGAGGGGGATCTTATTGGAACTTACACAGGATACTGTGAGGCCTGGATAGAGTGAATGTGGAGAGGATGTTTCCACTAGTAGGAAAAACTGGAACCAGAGGGCACAACCTCAGACTAAAAGGACGATTCTTTAAAACAGAGATAAGAAGGAATTTCTTCAGCCAGAGAGTGTTGAATCTGTGGAAATCTTTGCTGCAGAAAGCGGTGGAGGCCAGGTCATTGAAAGTCTTTAAGACAGAGATAGATAGGTTCTTGATCATTAAGGGGATCAGGTGTTATGGGGAAAAGGCAGGAGAGCGGGGATGAGAAAAATATCATCCATGATTGAATGGCAAAGCAGACTCGATGGACTCAGTGGCCTAATTCTGCTCTGATGTGTTATGGTCTTCCCAAGAATTAGTCTTACAAACCTTTGTTGCAATGCCCTCAGGGCAAGTATGTTGTTCCTTAGAAAAGACTAAGGCTGAACATGATACTCCAATTGCAGCCTCACTAAAGCCCTGTACAAGATTTTTTTTTCACCCCTCTACCCATCCTTTTGTAACAGAAACTAAAATACTTGCCTTCTTAATTGTTTGCTGGACCTACCTGTTTATTTTCTCTGCTTCATGTACAACGAGACGCAGATCACCCAAATGAAGACTTTTCCAGCCTCTCACTATTCAAAAAGATTTCTGCTTTTTCATTTTTCCTCCCAAAGTCGACAATTTCACACTTTGTCACATTGTATTCCATCTACCATGCTCTTGCCCCCTCACCCCAAATATCTATATTGCTCTGCAACTGAATTGTATACAATTACAACGCTTACTTTCCCACCTAACTTTGTACTGTCAGTAAATTGGATACATCACACTTAGTCCCTTCATCTATGTCATTAATATAGATTGTAAATAGTTCAGGCCCAAGTATTCAGCTACTAGCTACAATCTGCCAACCTAAAAATGTGTTACTGATTCTTACCCTGTTTACTCTTAATCAATTTCCAATCCATGCTAACATATTACCCCCAAACGAATGATTCCTTATTATTTGTAATTATTTGTCCCTTTGTGGCACCTAATCAAGTACTTCATACAAATGCAAATATATTCCCCCTTGTCAGTCTTACGAGCCGCATCCTCAAAAACCTCCAACAAATTTGTTAAATACTATTTCCTTTTCATAATTCTGTCAACTCTGCTGAATCATGTTATGATGTTCTAAGTGCCCTGTTGCCTATTGATAATAGTACAGTAGGGGCGGCATGCTGGCATAGTGATTAGCACTGCTGGGTTTGATTCTCAGCTTGGGTCACTGTCTGTGTGGAGTTTGTACATTCTCCCTGTGTCTGTGTTGTCTCCTCTGAGTGCTCTGGTTTCCTTCAACATTCTGAAGGACGTGTTCATTAGGTGCATTGACCTGAACAAGTGCCGGAGTGTGGCAACTATAAGTTACTACAGTAACTTCGCTGCAGTGTTAACATAAACCTTACCTGTGGACTAATAAATCTTTAAAAATTCTAGCATTTTAGTTACTACTGATGTTAGGCTAACTGGCTTATAGCTCCCAGTTTTCTTTCTTTTTTAAATAGCAGTGTTTTATTTGCTACCTTCCACCTTACTATCCTTGAAATCTTCTGGAATCAAAACTAAGGTACCCACTATATTTGCAGCTTTCTCTTTAAAAACCCTGAGATGCAGGTCAGGAGATATGTCACCACTCTGTCCCATTACCATCTTCAATATACTTATACTGATTTCTTTCAGATTTTCATATATGCTGGATCCATGGATCCTTATTATTTCCAGAATGCTTTTTGTGTGTTCAACCATGAAGACAGTAATACCTCTGCCATTTCCTTATTCCCCATTATAATTTTATGCTTCTCTGTCTCTAGTGGATCTATGTTTACTTTCACAAATCTCTTCCTATTCACATACCTATAAAAACCCTCACAATCTGTTTTGATGCCTCCTGCAGGTCTGCTCTCATATTCTCGTATCTTCTCAATTTTTGGTCCTCCTTTGCTGAATTTTAAAATCCTCCCATTCTGAGTTTTATTACTTTTTGACAACACTTAAAGTCTCTTCATTTTGTCAGCCTTGGACCACTTTTTCTTTGGAGCTTTTGTGTCTTAAAGAAGTGTATATTTGCTATAAATTATGTTAATTATATTAATTCTTTAAATGCAAATTTTGCTAATTTACCAAGTCTAATTTACCAAATTTTCTTCACCAACGTGCCTTGCATACTTGCATGGTTTGTTCCATTTAGCTTTAGGATGCTATTTTTGAACTTCACTAAATCACTTTCAACTCTATCATATTGTGGTCACTCTTCCCTATAGGCCCCTTTACTGCAAGATTATTAATGAACCCCTTCTGACTGCTGGATAGAATCTTAGATTTGAAATAACTTGTTTTCTAGTTGGTTCCTCAACATCCTAATCTAGAAAACTACCCTTTCCACTTACCATGAATTCATTTTTCACACAATCACAGCAAATACTGTATGAAGATTAATAACCTCTTTACCATATTACCCTTAATTACACGCACCTCTAATATCTTACTTATATTCTGCCCTAAACTGCAACTACTGTTAGGGAGTCTATAAGTAGCTCCCATCAATGTTTTTTGCCTTTTTGTTTCTTAGCTCCACTGAAATTTATTCTATTTCTTGATTTTCTAAGCTATAACTTTACCCTCCAATGTCTTTATCCTGTCCTTCATTATCAGGGTTACCTATCCTCCTCTTCCATTTTGGTTATCTCTTCTTTGCTGTTCTTATTCTAAAAATAGGGAATATTTGATTCTTATAACAAAGAAAAACCAAAGACGTTATGTTAATTATTGTTCTCTACCATGTTATTCCTTTAAATTTCTTCATGCTTTCGAACACTTAAAAGAAATCAAATCAGCTTTTTGGAGTTTTGACTTTTTTTTGTCTGTTAGTTTTAGCAAGCTTTGAAGGTTGGCATGGTTAAAGATCGAACATACTTGTGTTTTAAATGCTACTTATAAATGACAGTATTGTAGGAATATTCAATTAATATAAATAAAATTGCTTCTCTTAAAAAATTTACATCATGGTACTTACAAGGCAATATATTTTTATATCTGTTCTTCCTCCGATTATCTTTTGTTTGTCCAACCAAACATTCATCCAAAGGTTTCAGGTCTTGCAGATGCTATTAAAACATATAGTTTATAAAACTAGGAGATCTGGCTTTTGTACAAAACATTGCCATACACCTCAAGGTACAAATGATGGAAAAAAATCAAAAAGCAAAATACTACAAATATTGAAAATCTGAAATAAAATCAGCAAGGTTAGAAACATTCAGAAGGTGTGGTAGCACTCGTGGAGATAGGAACCAACTTAACTTTTAAGTTGGTTCCTTTATCAGAACTGAAGGAAGTTTGAGATGCAACAGGTTTCAAGCAACAGTAGACAGAGAAAAAGGTGGATGTGGGGAGGAAGTGGGTGAGGGATAAAGTCTGTGATAGGATGGAAAACAGGACAGATTAAATTACAAAAAGGATGTTGCAAGGCACAAGGAGACACTAATGGGACAATAAAACAAATTAAAATGTGGAACAAGGAATGTGTAAATGGGAATAGCCAAATCATTACCAATAAAACAAAACAAAAGCAACATTTAAGTGTGTTTATAGTATAATGGTTGTCTTACTGGGCTAGCAATGCAGAGGCCTTGGACTAATAATGCAAAGCACACAAATTCAAAACTCACCACAACAAATTCACTTTAAAAAATAAGCTGTTAAGAGTAAAATTATCTGCACTGTCAGTAAAAACTATGATCTTTCCTTGGTCTGGTCTATATGCAAGTTCAGTTCCATTGCAACGTGGTCCTTAATTATCCTCTGAAGTGGTCCAGCAAGCCACTCAGCTGTTGCAAAACCACTCATGTAGATTGGTTCACTATCACTTGAACAATAAATACCAGCCTTGCCAGCAATGCCTACATTCTGAGGATGGATTGTAAATATAATTATGCTTTTCTTATAAAAGGAGTTCTAAAATTACAACAAGGAAGAGTCTTGTGGTGCAGCTGAAGGATTAATTTGGTATTATGATTATTGAAAAACAATTTAACTGAATTCAGTTTGAAGCCCAATAAAATACATAATACAGAGAGAAAACTATTTCCATCACAAACTTGCACTAAAAAAGAATGAACAAAATATACCACTTTACCAGGCTTCCACAGTTTAACAGGGGCTATCTAGTCAGTATGATTCTCCCTCCTCTGAGGAGGACTGGTTGCTCACTAGGTGATACTAAGAGTTGGGTGAAGTGACAGTCAGCCTTTCATTCTGAGAGCACAGTCTAATGCATGAATGAAGCTGACTTGAACACTGTTCACTGATACTAAGTCAAATCATCTAAGTTAATGATGTTTTCTCTATGGAGTGGAGTGCATATAGGTGACAGGGGATGGGAGGGGCACTCATAAAATAACTATTTAACCACATATAAAGAGAAAAAGAGACACTTATTATCACTGGTAATGGGTTGTCAAATTAGAAGCTATACACTTGTAATGTTTCACTTTTGTGAATAAATTTTAAAAACAATCTGGTCTCCTTTTTCACCATCATATGGGTCTCAGAATTTTAACATGAAGTACTACTTTCACATGTATGGACGTATCATGCTTGTACATCTGGAACAGCTCTCCAAGTTTTGTCCGAAAATACAGTATTGAAAATATACATGTTATCAAATGCATATTGTATCCTCTTTTAGCATCAAATTTGGGGAAAGGGTCTATTTTGGATTCTGCAAATTACCTAGAGCAGTTTCATTGTAAATTGCAGCATTGTAATTTTAATACAATGCAACTAAGAGCTAAATTTTCTGCATTTACTAATAACGGAACACAGTCAATTTTAGCACATACCTCAAACTCCTGTAATGGAATGTGCTGTTCTATCAGTCCTTGCAATGTTTTAAGGATTGCATCCAATTTGGAGTCTGTGTACTGACTTGCTGGGGCCACCTCGACAACAGAGAGTGTGGCGAGCTTCTCTTTTGTTACTGGCCATTCATCTACAACGGTTAAACATTAAAATCGATATTCATAACAAAATACACTATTAATTAATAATGCAGATATACAGGACATTGTTAAACTAGAATTCAGATCAAAACTATATTCCCATCAGTTTTTGGTTCTTAAGTGATTGGCAAAATAATTGAACTTGTAACAATTTAAAGTTTGTTGTATTAAATCAAACAATTACATACAAGCTGACTGTCCCTTTAAGGGTTAATCTGCACAGTAAGGGTCCACATGACCTGGGAAACCAATCAGGGAGCAGGGGGGGGGGGGATTACCCTGGTAAAGGTGGGCTTCTTGCTCAAGAGTTATCTTGAGAACTGATTGCTGCCACGAGGCAGCAAGGCTCTGTATAGATTTAACCTGAAAATAAATGAGTTGTTTTTTTCCTTAAACCGGTGAACAAGTATCTTTACACAAGCATGACATGCATGCATTAAATTACAAACTTATTTGCCAGCTATAGGTTTTAAATCCCTCCCCAGCCTCTTCTGTGCTGTTTGCCTTGAGATAGGTAGAGGATCTGCCCCTCACAAGGCCTCAATGTGAGGACATAACCTGGCAAAGCCCACACCATTGATCTAATTGCAGTGCATTTCGACCAGACTAACGAAGAAATGTACTGCCATGGCAGAAAGATCTCGATTCATTACGGCCTACTTAAGGCAGTACCTTAGTAATTATTTGTAGAATAATTTGGATTAAACTTAAGACTGCACAGCAAAATAGGAGACTGACATTTAGGTCAAACACATTTTTAGAACTGTTTAATGCAATATTTATCTTCAGTGTTCAAGTGAAGTTTGCATTAAAAGTCCTACCCAAAAACTTTTCACTGATTCATAGATTCATAGGTGTTTACAACACTGAAGGTGGCCATTTGGCCCAACATGTTCATGATGGTCAACAAAGATCTGACTACACTAATCCCATTTTCCAGCACTTGGTCCATTGTCCAGGATGTTATAGCAGAGCAAGTGAATATTTAAATACTTAAATGTTATGAGAGTTTCTGACTCAACCACTCTTTCAGGCAGTGAGTTCCAAACTCCCAGCACCCTGAGTGAAAAAGTTTCTCCTCAGCTCCCCTCTTAACCTTCTACCTCTTACTTTAAATCTATACCTGAGGGTTATTGACTCCTGTACTAATGGAAAAAGTGCCTTCCTATCCACCCTATCAAAGCATCAACTAAACTTATCCAACTCTATCAGGTCCTCCTGCAACTGCTGCTGGAAGACAGCTCCGGCCTAGTCAAATTTTCCTTAGAGCTCAGACCCTTCAACCAGGCACCATCCTGGCAAATCTTCTCTTTACAATAATAATTTTCCCAGGAGTAAACATTACTCTAAAATATTGACATGAACTAGATACAACACTACATACCCTGTGAAAAGTTAAGGAGAAGTGAACTGTAAAAGCTCATATCATCTCTCAAAGTTATCAATTTATAATCTTAATTGAATTGCTGAAAATTCAGCATATTTATCAAGTGAATATTTTTATTTTACCTGTGGGTGAAGGATCCTGCAGCAAAGTTTCAATTGGAAGTTCATCACTCCCCCAGGTAACCTCACCCTCCTCTGTGTTCTCCATGTGTGACAGGCTAGATACCCTATCAGAATTGAACAATTATATTGCAGTCATTTAATATGGTACTGTCAGCACAGATCTGTATTTAGCATGTGAACAAACAATTAGATAATCACAACACAGCAAAAGAAGTTGATGGAAAATTGCCAAACAAATATTTGGTTTTCAGCTATTAAGTACCATTAATCTACTGTAGCAGGATCAGAAACTGTAGTCTATAACACTTTGGTACATTTCATTCAAAAAAATGAATTTTCATAACCAATTATTGCTCCAGGAGAACTGGCACACAATGATTGATGGATTTCAAACATTCTTATATAGATTCAAATCTGAATGGTATGTTGTTTATACTGTGGCCATCATTCAGACAATAACTGTTTAAAAATAATATGCAGTATTTGACTATTTTGGGCAGTTCGATATGGTTAGGATTCTCATTACGCAGCAGATTAGCTCCTTACATTCTTTACATCTGTTGGGGCAGATTACCTTTCCGATGTTGTATCTTCAACAGAGAACTCCTGAATTGCTTTCTCTATTTTTGTTGAGAAATTATAACCATTCCTTCTGGATAGCTATATAATTAATTTAAAAAATAATATTATTGAGCAGTAATGACAAATGGTAGAAAAAACTTTCAGAAAAGGCAGTATTGTATAAAGAAAGATGCTTTACATTTTCAATACCAAGAGAAGATGTAGACAACATATTGTAAATTAATCTTTGCAAGTGCAGCAGCTTTAATGACCCAATTCATGCACAGGAAGCTCAGATACTGATGCCTGATTTTATAGCGGGTTCCAATGACACTAGCTGGCATATCTATATCTGTATATTTAAAGCAGAAGTTTGCATCCTTGCTGTGGGTACCTTGCTCGCCTGCTCAAGAAAGCAGATGAGGATTGGGACACAGTAGGAAAGCAAAGGGATATGAGGGAGCAAGTGACTAGCTTCATTTTAGCAGTTAAAATTAGTGCCTCCACTTTTAACACAAGTTCATTAAATTTGACTGACAAATCTTTCAAATTATAATTTGCAATATGACTATACAGCTGAACGATAGAATGGTATGAACCTTGTACAGCCTGTAGTCAGAGAAAACAAAGGAAGAGGGTGTCTCTAGTTTATACTGTAGGAACATGCTTGCAGTGTAAAGGGCATGAACAAACAAGATTTTATTTCAATTGAACTGAGCTCATTCTACTAAGGAGGCTGGGGTTGGAATTAAATGACTGAGCTCGTTTAATAACAATCAGTATCATGGGGCAGGAATTGCTATGTTGTTGTGCACAGCTGTTCAAGCACTCATGAGGCAGGATTTTTATTTTTGGGTCCTGATCTTGCCGTCAGGAAGAAATGCCAGTTGTGAGGGCCAGAAGGAGGATGTGGCCAATCAAGTGGCCGTCTCCGAGCACCCCATTTAATTATGGGCAGTGGGACGACTTCAGAGACTGGAGGGCCAATAGGAGGCTGCCGGTTCTGAAAAACTGACCGTCCCACCGTCAGTGATGGGCTCTGCTGAACCACATAGGGAGGCATCACAGGTGAAGTTAAATGAGAGGGGCCATCAGACATGAGGAGGAAAGCATCCCTCAGTAATGGGCACTGCTGCACTTCAGCTGAAGAATGGAGTAGTACCACCCACAATGAATGGAATCTCTGGCTTTAATATCCATCCAGCCAGCCACCATGAGGCTGCCCTCATTTCACAGACGGCCACCTGACTCTGTGCACCACCTCCATGTTCACCCCAGTGTTGCTTAAGAATTCAGTCTCTTGCATTCGTAGAGTGCTTTCGCCAAGCTATCCCAAAGCAGCTTACAGCTAATGAACTACTTTGAAATGTCCTCACTTGTGTTAAGTATACAAGCAGTTTAAGTTACACACAGAAACATTTCATAAACATCATCAATGATTAAACCAGCTGTTCTTGCAATTTTCTTTGGGGGGTTAAGTACCGATCAGGACACCGCAAGAATTGAAAGCCCTTGGGACTTTCTGCCATGGGATCTTTCATACCTGGTAGAAAACCCAGACCCGGGTATAGTGTCTTATCCAAAAACAGCACAATTGATAATGTTAGCACTCCCTCAGCACTTCCATTATGTGCCAGCCTACATATAATCATGCCTTAGGACTTGAAGGTACGTATTTCTAATTCAGGGATGTTACTATTAAATCATACTAACATAAACAGTTGTTACAGCCCACAATGAATTTTGGCCATAAGCAGGTTGAGCACTCACCATGTTATTTCCCATATGTTAGCCTGCATAGGAAATGTCAATAATGAGGTCAAAGTATGACTTTTAAAATGTCTTGCAAAATTAATCAATTAGCTCCTTCTAAAAAAACTATTCTAAACTCAACTTCCTATGTCCTAAATATGATTACCCAATTCCTTAAATCACCTCTCTAAAACCTCCCCATTAAATTCCAACTTGTTATTACCGTACTCAAAATGTTTGCACCGCTTTACTCAACCCGTCTGATGACTGCGTGCTGTACTTGCTTCATCTCCTTGGCTTACGATAGGCATTGGTTTTATTATCTGTTGTGATCCACCTTGTAAATGTTCCAATCTCCACCCCCCCACAAACCAATTTTGAGATCTCTGGTGATTGTAAAAAGGCAATAAATATATAAATTATTTTTTCTTTTTAACTATGATTAAGGTTCAGAAACTAATAATAAAGAAAGAAATAAAAAAGAACTGGTATTTATGTGGAACCATTCGCAACCTCAAATCATCTCAAAGCATTTCCTAGCCAACAAAGTAACTTTGAAGTCCAGTCATTGCTGTAATGTAGGAAACTTATCAGCCATTTTTTGCATAGCAAAGTCTCAATAACTGTAAGATAAATGGCCAGATAATCTGGTTTCATTGAAGGATAAATGCAAGTAATTCACATTTGGCTTATGGAAGAAGTGTCCCATTCTTTTTTAAAAAGTGACATGGAATCTTTTATGCCCACCTGAGGCTTAAGGTATTATCTTAAAGTCTGTACCTTCTAACAGAATTTTCTCAGCACCTGTAAGGAAATGTCAGCCAAGAGTGGGGCTTGAACTAAAGTTTTCTGACTCTAGCATGGAACATTACATGGACATAAATCTGACATCCATTAGTCCAGAGGTCAAAATCAAAAGATCATTTTTATTACCTTAATAAAGTCTGCTAGATGAAGTCTACACAGGTTAATACTGTTAACTGTCTATCCAAACAAAATGGCCTCAAATTGAATTGTTAATTACCTCAGGAGAATCTTCAGGCAATGAAAAATCTTCACAATCTGTATCCTCAGATTTAAGAGATTTCTCTTCTTCCTTCAGTTCAGCTATGCATTTAACATTACCAAATCCTTTGGCAGGTTGTGCATCTTTCTCTGCACAAGAAATATAAAGTTCTCAACTTTTCTTTTAAAACATCAATATTCAGTACAATGAAGCTTTAAGACTCTCCCACTGTCCTTTCACTTCTATGACATGTCCTGATTAAAAGACAAATGTCACTCCTCTGTTAGCTACATTCCTACAATTAATATATTTTGAGCAGCATGCACCTGTTTGTCAGAATGGCTATTGCACATTTATTTGGATGTAAGGGAAAGGCTGTTTTCCCACAAAACTTTCTTGTTTTCATTTCTGATAGCCTTTACATCTTTGAAATAGCTGCTATAATGCCCTTGAATATCTTTAAAGAACAGATTTTATTTTTCATCGAAAGCTTTTTGAATAAATGTTAACACTCTGCAGCTAAAATCTTTTCCTAACATAGTTACCTTATGCATATATATGTTTCAAGACACTGTACCCAAATCTATCCATGCACCAACAAGGAGACTCAAGGTCAATTTATCAACATACACATCAGCTGTAATATTGGTTGGTTTATTCCAGACATCAGCTTTCAACTATTCCTGATCAGCCACTTGATCCCCTTCTGATTTCTGTTTTATTTGACAGCCAACACTGAGTTGCTTTGGTAAGATTTTCCATCCAATATGCAGAGTGCCGCACATCTCCATGCAAATTCTAGAGTGAGCTGCACCATGTCACATAGGGAGCAATTCTCCCATCCTGTTGTCCTAATTTATTAGCACAGCAGGTGGGAGATTTCAATGGGGCCGGATTAGCACATCCAGCCCCAAACACCTCACTCAGCACCAAATTTCTGACAGCATTGAGCAGTGCCAAGGGGGTGAGGGATCCCGCTACCACTCTGCATAAGGATTGGTGGGGGAAGGGAAAAAAAAAAAAAATCGGTATTGGGGTGTTGGAGATTGTGGCACGTCAGCAGTGGGACTGGATACTGGGGGGGGGGGTTGGGGCCAGTGTTCAAGCCGGCCAGCAATTGGGAGTCCATAACTGCAGGATCAGGCGCATGTGCCTATCTTGGCGCTGACAGATCGGCACACGCGCAGTAGCCCGCTCAGCGCGCTGATTTCAGCCTCTCCAGTGGGAAATAGACCCCAGCCCCTGAAATTTAATGATATTCACGCTGGGGCCTCTGCAATGCACAGAGTGGGAGATTCTTCTTTGAACTCTCACTGAAATAAGCAGAGGATTTACTCCAGTTTTCACATGAATTCGACAGAATTTTTTTGGGAGAATTCAGGCCATAATCTTTTTGGGAAATCATGCAAGGACACACCTCCTTTTGTGACATTTCAGTATTGACATTGACTCTTTACAGTCCATATTTTGCCTCCAAAAGGGAAAATGTGATCTATGGATTTAACTGGATCCAAGCATAGTGCATGCAGAATATTTCTTAAAAATAAGAAAACCCTACCGATGGTAACTAATTACATACTTCCTTTTCTAGAAATGGATAAAGATAATACCAGATCAGAACGAGATGAGACTTGGAATGAGCTGATGCGTATTAAGGAAAAAGAGACTAAAATTATGAAAAAAGTAAATGACTACCTCTCAACATCAAGAGGTTACCTGGAGTATCTCCTGTTGTAGAGTTTGTTGGATTCAAAGAAAAATATTTATCGACTTCCTGTTGAACAATATCACTCAGAGACTGCAGAACTTCAGCTTCTCGGTTAGTGATATCTAAAATAATTGGAGAAAAAGACAGATTTAGGAGACATAGTAGTGGAATAACACTGGGGTATGAGATGGTTTTGTTTTATGGCTACGTCCCGTCCTGCTGCCATTACACCAAACTGTTAATGTCACAATTAGAACAGCCGCCCAAACCCGGTGTACAAACAACTACCTTGTTCAGTGCTGCTACCTTCCCCACAAGGCTGCCAATGATATATAACTTTGATATCTCCCTTATGATTTTGACCACATAACTCACTAATGGTCCTGTTTTTTGGCTGTCTATCGCTAGATGTATTTACTACCTTTAGTGCAGCTCCGCTATTCTGCCTGAAGAGGTGGTGTTGCGCAGTGGTAAATTCAGTCAGACACACAGATTAAAGGGATAGTTTCAGAATGAGAATGTTGAAGATCCAACAGAGGTTAAACCTGATATCACAATGGGAGAATGGAACAAAGCAATAAAAGGTTCTTTACCAGAATCATCAAGGTTAGATCTGGAAGGTTAAAATGAAACCAAAGTAGCATCTCTTTAGGAGAGCTAGCAAATACATGATTGTATAGAAAGGAAAGGTGTGTGTAAGACAGTGTAAGATATGGGGCAGAATTTTACAGTTTCACACAGGAGGGTTTGAAGGCAAGGTGACTAGTAAAATGCAGTATCTGGCCTGCTTGCCACTTACCTAGCCGCTTCAGACTCATCTAGCATTTTTGTGGGGAGTGGGGGGTGCAGTGGGATTGCTGAGTGAATCTGGCCGCTTCAGTACCTCATCCTGTGCTCTATACCATTTTACCCACGCTAAGCAGGTCGCTCAGCGCTTCAGCTGTGTGGGCTGGTATCAAGAAAGGGGGAGCTGGTCCCCGTGTTCATCAGAAGTATTGAATGACTTGAAGAAAAGGCACAACTCCCTTGGTGCGAAGAAACAGAAGGAATCCAATTTGCGCCTTTGTCCCAGGATTTTGCTTCCTAACCGCAGTTTTGATTGGTTGTTCCACTATTGGGTTGGCGATTTGGAATCTGGCTTCAGTTGCATTTCTGGGCTCTGCTGTTAATTGCAGAATCCAGAGCACTGACTTGAGACCATAGAGTAAGGCTCCTTTATCCAATAGGACACTGGTCTAAAATTCCAAAGAATTCCAGGCATGTTGCAGCTTTATAAAATGCAGCTTGTGGCCATTGAATCATGGACTGTCAGCATATAAGAAGCCTCCAAAAATCCTTCAAATAAAAGGAGATTTGAGGGGGGTGGGGGAGGGGGGAATGCAGATTGACTTATATTCTGAGTATAAAATCATAGAATCCCTACAGTGCAGGAGGCCAGTTGGCCCATTGAGCCTGCACCGTCAACAATCCCACCCAGGCCCTATCCCCATTAACCCACATATTTACCCTGCATATTTACCCCCTGGCACTAAAGGGCAATTTAGCATGGCCAATCAATGTAACCTGCGCATCTTTAGAGTGTGGGAGGAAACCAAAGCACTCAGAGGAAACACGCACAGACGCGGGGAAAATGTGCAAACTACACACAGTCGCCCAAGGCTGGAGTTGAACCCAGGTCCCTGGTGCTCTGAGGCAGTGCTAACCACTGTGCCACCATATGTGAACAGCCAGTGTGAATGATCCCCATTTTGAAATGCAAAGATAATATGAATTACCAGCATTATGGTTTAAATTAATGTGATGTAGCTTACTGAGTAAATGAATTGTAAAATGATACCATTACTGGTAACCACAATGAAAACATTTAAAAACTCATCAAATTCATTGCCTTTGGTGTCTGATGCAGAACTCATCAAATTCATTCTTAGTCACTTTGGCTATGACATCATTATAAGGATTTCCATTGTGGATTAGATATGGCCATTTCAGAATTATCCCTCCACCACAAAACATTTTCCTCTCCATCCACTAGGCTGGATATTATACATTTTCTGAATGATCTGGGGACAGTCTGTGCACTAATAGCACACCACCGTTCCTGACAAAACCATACAAAACATTAAGTGGAGCACCATAACATCTTTCCACACATTGTGAAGGCTTTTTTTCAAACAACCATCTATCTCTTTAATTCTGCATGAACATGATCATCAACCAGCTCGTTGAGGCACAGATCCAAAGGTTGAATTATGAATATTAGAGTCCCTGGAATAACTGCAAAGTAGGTGTAATTTCTTTGAACGCATGTCTTAATGTTATCGGTTATATGGGGTCTGAACATGTCCTACACGAAGAAAAGGCCACTGAAATGTCTATTCTACTACACATTACTGATCCAAAACTTCACTCCATCCTCACTCATCCAACCCTTGTCATGGACATGCCTGAGGACTCTGAGTGGAACTGGATTTTCATCATGGTTTTATGTATGAAAATCATAAGCTTTAATTTTGTTTCGTTGAACATGGAGACATGTACTAGCATGAATTTTGCCTTCGCATGTCCTGTACTTTTCATTGGAACTGTTTTTGAATCTATTCACTCCAGATTTTGGTAGCTGGGCAAAGTCAATGGGTGTTTTATCTAATTTGTCGTTGAGGCACAATGCGTATTAATGCTTTTACTGCTGTTTGATGAAGAATTGCTGGAAACTGGTAATTTTGACATTGTGGTCTTTGAGTAGTCTCTGAGCAATCTTGGTCTTCTGCTGCAACAGTTGACAGTTTTGTTCCATTGTGTGACTACATCAACTAAATGTTGTTCTGAAATCTTTGGTGGATTACGGGTTTGATTTGTCTCACTAAAGTGCATATATATTATGCACTTACATTTCTAATGATGAAATCACTTTGATGATTTTCGAGGACCCAATTCAATACATAGGAGAGATTCCAGTTCTGCCGTTCTTGCACCAGTTTTTCACCAACGCCGAATTCCTTAGTTGCGGCTGTTATTTGGTGAGTTAGCAGATGTTACAACTTTTAGCCTGAAACCAGCTTCATATTTCATTTATTACATTGGAAGACTTGTGTCATCTTTTCAGCTATCAACTGGAAGCTTGGAGATCATACCAAAGTACCAAGCTGCTCAATCAATTAGGGGTATACTGTACCATTTTGGATTTAGTTAAGGTGCCACGATCAATGGAAATAAATTACAAACAGGGGTTTTCAGCAGCAAGTGTGAAACAAAAACTAGTCCAACTTGCAAAATCTGATCAGTTTACTTAATAGCATGTTGGAATTTTAGTTATACATTAGACAACTGATGCAATTAAATGTTTTCAATTCTGTCAGTAGTTACTTGCAACATGTTTGTGCAAGAATAGTAGTGTATAGATTAAAGGATTGCATAAATTGAACTCAATCACACTTGGTTTTACTCATACCTGCGTCACACTGCATTTTGGAGAAAGAATTCTTGACATCAGCATTCTTATTTGTCCTTCTCACTTTGCTGGAGGATTTAGTTCTAGAGACAGTTAAATTCACCAATCCTTTTGCTCTGCGGATTGTTGTCACTGCTTTTGTGTGGGAGACTCCAACTACACATTCCCCATTTACCTGTGATTAAAGAATATTGATAACGGTTACTCCCTACGATTACTTTGTACAAGAGGTAAAGTTGAAAAAATTGTTGATGTAGGTGACTCTGTGAATGTGACAGTATTATTAAAAACAACTAATTAAACAAATCATTTTCTCTTACAAACTGCCACTCAGAAAAAGAATTAATTGATTTCTCTCTCTTCACAAGTAGATTGGATAAAATAGTTTGGCCTTTATTGCAAGGGGATGGGGTACGACAGCAGGGAAATCCTGCTGCAACCATACAGGACATTGTTGAGACTGACAGGTAGATTTTTGATCTGTAAGGGATCTAAGGATTGTGGGGAGAAAGGCAGAGAAATAGAGTTAATGTCATAATCAGAACAGAATGTCATAATCAACTTCATCAAAAAACACAAAATTTAAGTGATTCGACATCAATCGTTTCACCTTCTTATCCTAAACTGGAGTGTAGGACTCTGTCTTAAAGCAATTAAGTTGTTAATACTCATTATATATTTGAATTAAAAGGGTTGCATAATTAATAGTAACTTATTTGGATTATTAAAAAGTTATGTCTATCTGATATATATCAACTTAGTTTAACCCAATTGGTGGGAAGCATGTGGCATTATTGGTTACGAAGAGCTAATCAGATCATTACAAAGCAGTCACATTTGATCCTACACTAGTTTCTCTACTCCTCACAACTGTCCTAATACCTTGTCTTTCTCCTGCCCAATTTTATCTGCTTCCACTTTCCCCCTTCTCTCAAACAAAGTCAACGGACACCATTTTCATCCACTAGCTAACTCTCTCTCCTACAACTCACTGTGAATCCCAGAGTGAGTCTAGAGCCTCAACTCCAATCTGCCACCCTAACACCAACCCCAAATAATTGGAAAAATATTCCCCACTACCTACTTTGCACCACACTGATCATGCCACATCACAAGTGGGGATCCAACCTCATTGCCCCCACCTCCATCTCACTATGAACTGTAGTCACTAGCTGAAGGTGAATGCAAATTAATTATATCTAGCACTCAAAAATAAAAGCTGAAAATCAAAAAAAAACAAGAAATGTATTTCTTGTGGAATATGAATTGAGTGTGGAGCCAGGTTAAAGGGCGGGGGGGATGTTGGCGATAGGAGCGTTCATCACAATGAACTGCATGGAAGATAAGCCACTATCATAGAAATTGTAACTTATATTTATGTCAAAATGTTGCTACACAGGAATAATAAGCATGTAGGTGACCTAAAATTACAGGAACATTTGGGATGTTCTAACAACAATATAATTAGGCCCAGTTCAAGAATAAAAGAATCAATACATAATGACAGAAAAAGTGACCTTTTCTATATTAAATGTAAGAAAATTGACATTAGAACCATAAATTAGCAAAAAGAAATAATTAAATCGGAAGTCAAAAGTGTATGTCAGCAACAACAAAGAGGCTAGAGTTTCATGGATAAAAGAGGAAATTAGATTCAATGTCAAACTAAAATAAATGATTTACCATTCATTGGACAGATAACAAACAGCAGAAGAAAAAGTTAATATATAAATTAGATATCAGAAAAACTAAGAGGGAGTACAAGAGAAAGTTAGTCAAAGGGTATTGAGAAAGCCTTCAAAAGATACCATATAAGTTAAAAAAAATTCAAGGGTTAGGAAACTGGAGATCAAGGTGGCAAACTTGCATTGGTGAGCAAGAACATAGCAGAAGGACTAACTCAGGACTTTGCTACAGCTTTGACAGAGAATATCTGGGATAATAAGACTAACGGAGAAGAGTGAATTGCCTGATCAGAGAACAGATCACAAAGAAATTATGCAAGAAATTAGTTCAATTCAAGATACAGAAAAGGTCACAGAAGTTCTAAATCCAGGACCGGTGGGGGGAGGAATGGAAGAGTTTCAGTTCTGTTTTTTGGACAAGTTCAAATCTGTTATATCAACAGTGCATGATAAAAACAGCAGAAACAGTTTCTTCCCAGTAAAGGGAGGGGTGCAGAGATTAAGTTGCCTGAACGCTGGCGGACAGCAGCAGGAAGTGTCATTGCGCATGTGCAGATCTCTAGCAGCAGAGACCTGTCACTCAGCTTCTGCTGCTCTCAACCAGCCTCCCAGCCCTGAAGCACAGCAACCCCTCACCCCCTCCACCGCCATCCAGACTATCACAACCTATCCACCCCCCACTCACTCAGACTGATACCACTTCTCCTCCTTCTGCTCCCCACCCAGACATCTCTCTCCCTCCCCCGCTGATTCCAATGCTGAGTGGCAGCAGGTCCCCTCCCTTCCCATACCAATCCCAATGCAGAAAGGCAGTGGGTCACCCTCCCTCCTCCCATCAATCCCAATGCAGAGTGTGCAGCGTCTGCCCCGCACTACCAATCAGCCAATGCTGGTCTGGCCGCACCCTGTCCCCAGTAGGCCCCAGCCCCAAGGCACTGCCTGGTGCTTAGTGGGCAGTGCCATGTGCCCAGTGATCACTGCCAAGGTGCTAGGCTGGCAATGCCCAAAGGGCACCCCCCCCTTGCCCCTGACCTACGCAGGTGTGTCTCAAGAGCCTCCAATTCTACTGGTGAGGCTTTTACAACTGGCTCCTTTTGATGGGGACGAGCTGTGATCTTCGCTAGAGAGAACCTCTCCCTGCAAGATCATACAGGCAAGTCAGCCCAGATGATAACATCCTGTGCTTGTTAATTCCATGTAAAATAAGCTTAAAATACGTTTAAAATTTATTCAGCCTCATGCTAGAAATGGACACGGAGCTGATCGCTGGTCGAATACCCAATGCCTGTAAAATTGCGAGAGGCGAGAAATCGGGGTTGACTTCTTTGCTTTCTTGCGATCTTATTGGCTCCCCCCACCCATCGGCCAGCAGAGCACAATGGTAAGATTGCCCCCTGGAAGTTGAATGCTTTCTTCCAAGACCCTGAGGAAAGCTATGGTAAAAAATAGCAGAGCATCTGATAATTAATTTTCCAAAATTCTGCAGAAGTGAACTTGTGCCAGGGAAATGCAGGTGCCAAATCTGACAGCCTTCTACAAAAAAACCAAGCAATAAGCCAATATATTGTAGTTAGTCACATATTCAGCTCGAGTTAACTAGTTAGTCTTTAATATTTGGGTAAGTAATCTGAGGAAGTTACAAAGCAGAAATATCTCAATCCCTGATTTTGAAGCTAGTTCCATAAAATACAGAAACAAACAGATATTGCTGACCTGGTAAAACATGATTATTATGTCACAGTTGGAGCAGTATGTACATAACAAAAGGGAGAGAGATAGGTTAAGCTAGTGGCCAAAGCTTTGACAAATTAAGTATAATGTGGAAAAATGTGAAATTGTCCATTTTGAAAGAATAAAAAAGCCTATCATCTAAATTGAGAGAGATTGCAGAACAAAGAATCAGACCGATCTGGGTGTCCTAATGTATGAATCACTAAGGGTTGGTATGCAAGTACAGTAAATAATTAGGAAAGCTAATAGAATTTGTGTTTTTTGCAAGGGGAATTAAATTTAAAGGCAAGAGGTTATGCTTTAGTGATGCAGAACATTGGTGAGACCAAATCTGCAGTACTGTGCACAGTATTGGTCTCCTTATTTAAGGAAGGTTGCAAATACAATAGAAGCAGAAATTAATGGCAGGAATGGACAGGTTTGTCTTATGGCGAAAGATGGGACATGTGAGGATTGTATCCACTGAGGCAACTTGATCAAAACATAAAAAGATCCTGAGGGATCCTGACAGGATGGATGTGGGGAGGATATTTTCTCTTGGGGTAGGATCCAGAACTAGGGGGTCACTGTTCAAAAATAAAGGGGTCGCCCATTTAAGACAACAGGTGAGGGAAAAAAACTGAGGGTAGTGTATCTTTGGAACCCTCCTCCTCAAAAGGCAAGGAAGATGAGTCTTCGGATGTTTACAAGGCAGAAGCAGATAAATTAAAATCTTTAGACACAGGATTGTTAAAATGTAGAATACCCTGTCATAAACTTAACTGAAACAATGTTCACAGTTTGTTTAAAAGGAAACTTGATGGCTGCTTGACAAAGGAAAATATTAATCATACAGGACAAAAGTCGGAGTGTCCAATTAGACTTGTGGAGAAAAACAGGCCAGATGGTGGGTATTATTTTTACATTTTAATATTCTATGATTCTAGGAAGTTAACTTGCCTGAAGTAATCGGTCACCAACTTGCAGCCTTCCATCCTTTGCAGCTGCACCACCAGGATGTACACTCTTAACAAAAACACCACTCTCGCCACCTACTAAAGAGAACCCTAACCCTCCTGAGATAGGTTTCTGTAAATCAAAGTGCAACACACGATTCTATGGAGAGACAGAGAGAGAGAGAGAGAAATGAAAGCACTGAATTTCTCTATGCAACGCTGACTGCATTTTAAAAGAACTAACTGTATGTGAAATACTTTAGAATATTTCTGGGATGTAATAAGATTCTATAAAATTCAATTCTTTTTCATTTTCATGTGTTGAGTTTTGATGCCCCCGGCACTTGCCATTGCACAAAATAGTTCCTAAGATCTCAGAGGTTGCAAGCACAATTAGTGTCTCAAATTCTTAATTTTTAAGAAAACACATTTCAGCCCAATCTCACATGAATATACCTGATTTATGTTTATACTGGATGTAGTATTCACAGGAACTATAAATTCCACAGCAAAAGAATCCATAAAAAGCTTAATTATCAACAAATAATTTTGTGTGATCAAACATAAAGTAATAATTTGTACTTCATAATCATTAATTTTTACAAAAATGATTTTTCTTTAATGTATATTGTGATAAAATATGTTCTTACTTCTGATACCTTTACATCAGACACTGGATCACATTCACTTTGCCTGTTCCCATACAAATCTCCTGTAGACAAAGTGATAATTAGACACTGAACTGAAATCAGATTCACAACTTTATATCAATAAAAGGAAAACGCCAACTGATGGACCACAAGCATCTGGACAAATCTATTCTTTTGAATTAGCTTCAGCGGATCTGGAATTTGAATCTGACTAAGCACTGGATAAAGCAACATACTGGAGTCACCAAATAAAAACAAAGTGCTGGAAAACTGAACAAGTCTGGCAGCACCTGTAGAGACAGCAACAGAGTTAATGTTTTGAATCCAGTATGACTCTTCTTTGGAAGAAGTTGTTCCAGATTTCTAAGGTTCAAGCATCTAATGCAGGTCAATAATTCAATGCAGCATGCCTTTCACAAAGGTGCTTGCTTTCTTTTGGGATGTTAAACCAATATCCTGTGTAACTTTTGGTCTGATGTAAAAGGTCTCAAAGCATTGCTCAAAATTGTCAAAATTCATCTTGTAGCCAACACCAGCTAAACAATGTTTATTGACCTTGCATAATTCCAATCAGAAATAAACAGTTGGGAAACACATGATCAAAATGTAAGGAATATATTACATGTACAGGTTTAAGGTGGGATACTACTTTAAGCAATGATGATGAACATCCAAGACATGCAGTTCATTTGATTGGCTCCACATCCGCCACCTTGAAACGTTCACTCTCTTCACCATCGGCACATGGAGGAAACAATGAGTGTCATTCTTAAAATGCACTGTAGCTCACCAAGGTTCCTTCAACAGTGTCTTCCAAACTTAAGACTTTGAGAACCTAGAAGGAGAGCAGCAGAGGCATGGGAGCACCAACACTGGCAAATTCCCTCCAAGCCACATACCATCCTGAACTGGGTTGGAATGATATTGCTGTCTCTTCGCTGTTGTTGCTACTCCCTTTCAAACAGCACTGTGGCTGTACCTGCATCAAATGGACTGCAGCGGTTTTAAGAAGGTAGTTCATCACCACATTCTCAAGAGCAATTTGGGATGGGCAATAAATGGCAACCTTCTCTTTGACGCTCATATCAAACGAGTGAATACATAAAAAGCATAGATGAACTTAGCAGGAAACTGGACAGGTACATGGAGAAAAAGGTACAGAACGATTGTGTTCTGTACTCCTCACCAGGATACTGGTGAGGCCGCAGCTGGAGTACTGTGTGCAGTTTTGGTCGCCGCACTTACGCAAGGATATTTTGGCCTTGGAGGGAGTGCAGAGGAGGTTTACTAGGCTGATACCGGAGTTGAGGGGGTTGAGCTATGAGGAGAGGCTGAATAAACTAGGCTAGAAGAACGAGGGGAGATCTCATTGAGACGTATAAGATGATGAATGGGATGGATAGGGTAGAGGTGGAGAGGCTCTTCCCGCTCAGAAGGGACAGTAGGACTAGAAGGCACAGCCTCAAGATAAAGGGGGGGCGGTTTAGAACGGCATTGAGGAGGAACTTCTTCACTCAAAGGGTGGTGAATCTCTGGAATTCTCTGCCCGTTGAAGTGGTGGAGGCTACCTCGCTAAATATATTTAAGATGCGGGTAGATAGGTTTTTGATAGGCAAGGGGATTAAGGGTTATGGGGAGAGGGTGGGAAAGTGGAACTGAGGCACTTCGGATCAGCCATGATCTTATTGAATGGCGGGGCAGGCTCGAAGGGCTAGATGGCCTACTCCTGCTCCTATTTCTTATGTTCTTATGTGTTGATAGGGTTAGATGTTGAGGTGTCCATATAGTCCATAACCAGTGTCACAGGCCAGTTGGGCTGAATGGCCCGTTTCTGTATTGATGGAATTCTGTATGACCACAGGTACTTGATGATCGCATTGTACGGATTGATATTTTGAAAGAGGATCTTCTGCCCACAACTGAATAAAACTGTTCACCGACATTCAAGTTTATTTTAAATATCTCGAATCGGAAATGAGATTACTCCTTGCAAAAATTCTCTGTCTCCTCCTATAGTTGCTAAGCAGCTCAGTGTGATTTTAAATCTATCCGCAATTGAAAACAAACTTGAAGCTTGAAAAAAATCCCTCGTTTAAGAAGTTATTTCATTAAAAAGCTTACCATTAATTTCAACAGATTCATTAAGTTTTATACATTTGTCATTGGACTGAATGGAAGACTCCATTACTTTTGCAAATACAGGCTCTCCATCTCTACAAAATAAAAAAAAAACAAATTCCTAAAATTAAATAGAGCAATTACTTTGGAGCAAATTATTCAAAGGAAACTTTTATCTGATATCTGTGTTACTACATTTAAAAGCATTTAAGAACACAACTATTCAATTTAATTTTTTGTTGCATTGTGTAAAGTTACATCTAATATGGCACCACAAAAAATACAATTTATTCTGTATTCGCCAAAACAAACATACTTCACAGAATCCCTACAGTGAAGGAGGAGGCCATTCGAGGCTGCACCAACAACAATCCTACTCAGGCCCCATCCCCACGTATTTACCCTACTATTCCCCATGATACTAAGGGGCAATTTAGCATGGCCATTCAACCTAACCCGCACATCTTTGGAACGTGGGAGGAAACCAGAGCACCAGGAGGAAACTCAAGCAGACACAGGGAGAACGTGCAAACATCACAGAGACAGTTACCCGAGACCAGAATTGAATCCGGGTTCCTGGCACTGAGAGGCAGCAGTGCTAACCACTATGCCAACATGCCATCCCAATAAATTTTCTGCCACAAATTTACTTTTCATAAATTTGATACCAGTAAAACATTTTATTCTGGGCAGATATCTTAACCTCTTCACAATAAAATTGTTAAAATTTAGGAGGTACAATTATGGAAACTGACACCTTCAAAATCCAACACCATTCACATTTCAATCATTTCTGAGAACATCTATAACCGCTGTGGAAAACAGGCATGCAGTGAAAACACAGGCATACAAAAAAAGTAAACAAAGACCAATTGATCCCGTAAATTTAGCAATCCCAACACACAGTTATCTTCATGCACCATCAACCTTTGGCCTTTCCTGAGAGTTGACCAATGTTGATATCGAGAGGGAAATTACATAATTTTTGGTCAATTTAGGGGAAAAGCATCTGTGGATGATTTTGACTTTCAGTAATAATGTAAAATGGAGGATAATGATTCAGCCACTTATGATTCATCTCATCTGGCTTTTATTTGCGATGCAACAAATATCAAAGCTAATTAATTTAGGTAATTAGCATATTATTACAAATTGCCATCCTCGTTACAACATGGAAATTGACTTTGGAAATAGAGTTATAGAGGTTTACAGCATGGAAACAGGTCCTTTAGCAGCCCAACTTATCCATGCCGCCTTTTGTTTTAAGCCCCTAAGCTAATCCCAATTGCCCGTGTTTGGCCCACATCCCTCTATACTCATCTTACCCAAGTAACTGTTAAATGCTTTTTAAAAGGCAGAATTGTACTTGCCTCTATTACTACCTCTGGCAGCTTGTTCCAGACACTCACTACCTTCTATGAAAAATTGCCCCTCTAGACACTTTTGTATTTCTCCCCTCTCATCATAAACCTATGCCCTTTAGACTCCCCTACCTTTAGGGGTGAGGGTGGGGGGTGGTGGGGGTGGTGGAGGAGGAGTCTTTTGGGTCCCCTACCTTTGGGAAAATAGGTGTAACTAACACTGTAGATTTCAAACTGGTGAGCAGGACAAGCCCTGCATCACAAAGCCACATATGAATATCTAACAAGAATAAACACTCTAATTGAACTGTTCAAGAAATTCAGAATTTATGTTCATCAGTTATTAAATGTCAAATTAAGAGAGTTTATATAAATTTTCTTTAGATTTACAGTAAATAAATGCAATGTATCATTTGGAAGATGCACAATGATGTGATAGCAAAGGAGGGATTTGTTTTAGACTGCACTAGCAGTGACACCATGGGCCAAATATTTCCTTCTGTTCTGTAAGTTTCCTGAGCTTAGGATGAAGGCAGCCATGACATAGTGGAGGGGTATAGATGGAAGGGGGCTAGGGATGGGGGGGGTCAGTGTGCGGAAGAAGTAGAAGGCAGGAGCTGTGGTCCAATTTTAGGAGCTCCAAGGTAGAGGACACTATTACCCTGTTTGCAAATACAGCTGTTATAACGGAAATGGACAGAGACATAGGCACCATTTGTCTTGATGATTAAAAATAAGTAAATAGGTTTTATTATTAATCACAATAGCAGATAGAAAATAGGTGAAACGTTACAAGTAGTATCAGACATCGAACACAATACGCACCACAAAATTTTTGGAATAGGTTAATAGATATAAAAAGTAACGTATAAGAGTTAAATGTGGTTATGGTGTACAATTCCTACTAGAATTAAAAGAACATAAAGAAGAGCTGTGAACTTATTACTCTACGTTTTGCAGTGTTACTCTGTGGAACAACAGGACTCATCATACTATGTAAACAACCTCACGGTACCTTGTAACTTTTAAGGTGATGGCAGGACCTGCATTTTGAAGAGTTTTCCTTGCTTCATCTGTTGTCATTCCTTGTGTGCTAATGCCATTTATATGATGGATAATGTCCAGTGGTTGCAAACTTCCTTCCAAATCAGCAGCTGAACCTGGGGTAATTCCACTTATGTAAATTGCCTGGTAAACAGTATCACTGCCTCCTGCCACAGACAGACCTGTACAAAACAACAGTGGTATTTAGTTATACACTCAAATGCTGGTAAATAGTTAATTATATAATTCTTTCTCAACCAGGATAGCCTATGTTATGTAGAATACATGTTTTAAGTTAAATTCTGAACATTTTTTAAAATGTGGGGTCATTTTGACTAATGTGCAAAAGTAGAAAATGGGTGGCAGTAAACTTTACATTCCCCACCCTCAATTCTTACTCCACTTGAAGTCAAACTGACCTCTTTTACGTTACGTGCTTGGCACATGATCGCTGATGCTGCTGAACAGCAGCCAAAACCTCAAAGTGGAAATGCATTTTGACTACAAACAACAGAGAAAGCTTCTGAAAACTGAAATGGTTTGTGGAAGCATGAACAGGGCACTACCCAGCTTTTCCAATGCAGCTTTGGAGCACTTGATAGAGGTGGTGAGAATAAAGGGGAATCCTCCTCTCAGCAAGAGCAAAAAACCCTCTGGGAAATATTTCCCTGATCAGTGGGAACAAATCATGGAGATCACTGCCAGGCTTTTTGAACCAAGGACATGGTCGAAATGCCACAAAAGGTTCTTTGACCTCACCTAAGTCATTAAGGTTAAGGATACTGCTCTTGCTTTCTGCTGACAGCCAGAAATCTGACTTCTTCCAGGGCTTGGATTCTCCAGTCCCACTCCAGCGAATGGAATTTTGGCTGAGTGCCAAAGTCTCCCGTTTTCACTGGCAGTAGTGTGGAACAAATGAGATTAGAGAATCCTGCCTGACATCTTCAATCTTTTTCTCCACTTCCATCTAATTTCCACCAACCACTGCACCATATTTAACCACACCACCTCCTTCTCACAAATGCCAGTTTAATGAATTCGTTTCCCCCCCCCCCCCATTTTCACCACAAATCTAAGCACCAAGTATAACCATTAGTTTTTACATTTACAATGAAATAAAGGCAAGATTCATAGAGCTGGATTGAAGATGGCCATAGTGAGGACAGTGGCGATGAGGAGTGTGGAATTGATGGTGTATTAGCGATTGGAAAGACAGTGCCAATGAAGCACTTTTATAAGCTATTCTCTGAGAAACCAATAGATTCACTGATAATTGATGCTGTTCCTGTTCTTTACGCTGCTCAGGAGACGGTAAGGGTTGGTCATCCATGAGGAAAAAGTTATGGAGCATGTAGCAGAGGATTGAAAATCTGGATAGCCTCTCAGGATACAACTAGCCAGACAGAAGTGCGATGTCAGACTTCAGCTGCTGCAGTCTGGAAGGAGCCTGTGGCATAAAATTTAAGGATCATGGTCAGCTCAACAGCTACAGTGTGCTGTACATGCCTTGGCATGGGATTTGAATTATAAGAACATAAGAACATAAGAAATAGAAGCAGGAGTAGGCCATCCAGCCCTTCGAGCCTGCCCCGCCATTCAATAAGATCATGGCTGATCTGTCGCTGCTCAGTTCCACTTTCCCGCCCTCTCCCCATAACCCTTAATCCCCTCTCCTATCAAAAACCCATCAACCCGCGTCTTAAAAATATTTAGCGAGGCAGCCTCCACCACTTCAACGGGCAGAGAATTCCAGAGATTCACCACCCTTTGAGTGAAGAAGTTCCTCCTCAACTCCGTTCTAAACCGCCCCCCTTTTATCTGGAGGCTGTGCCCCCTAGTCCTATTGTCTTTTTTGAGCGGGAAGAGTCTTTCCACCTCTATCCTATCCATCCCATTCATCATCTTATACGTCTCAATGAGATCTCCTCTCATTCTTCTAAACTCTAACGAGTACAAGCCCAGTTTATTCAGCCTCTCCTCATAGCTCAACCCCCTCAACTCCGGTATCAGCCTAGTAAACCTCCTCTGCACTCCCTCCAAGGCCAAAATATCTTTGCGCAGGTGCGGCGCCCAAAAATGCACACAGTACTCCAGTTGCGGCCTCACCAATGCCCTATACAGCTGCAGCAAGACCTCCCTACTTTTATATTCAATCCCCTTCGCTATGAAGGCCAGCATCCCATTCGCCTTCCTGACCACCTGCTGCACCTGCAAGCTGGGTTTTTGCGACTCATGCACAAGGACCCCGAGGTCCCTCTGCACCATCGCCTGCTGCAGTTTTTTGCCCCGTAAGTAATAGTCCTTCCTACCATTCTTCCTACCAAAGTGGACCACCTCACACTTGCCAACATTAAATTCCATTTGCCATTTCCTGGCCCATTCGCCCAGCCTATCTAGATCCTTCTGCAGACTCTCCACACCCTCCGCACAATTTGCCGTTCCCCCAATCTTGGTGTCATCAGCAAATTTCGACACTCTACACTCGGTTCCCTCCTCCAGATCATCTATATAAATGGTAAAAAGCTGAGGCCCCAGCACCGACCCCTGGGGCACTCTACTAGTCACCATCCGCCAATCCGAATAGCACCCGTTGACACCCACTCTCTGCCTCCTATTTGACAACCAATCCTCTATCCACGCTAACACCCTACCCCCAACTCCATGTCCCTCGACCTTCTGCAATAACCTCTTGTGAGGCACTTTGTCAAAGGCCTTCTGAAAATCTAGAAAGACCACATCCACCGGCTCTCCTCTATCCACCGCCCTGGACACATCCTCATAGAACTCCAGTAAATTTGTCAGACACGACTTCCCTTTAATGAAACCGTGCTGCGTCTGCTCTATCAAGCAATTCCCTTCAAGATGCCTCGCAATTTCCTCCTTAATGACAGATTCTAACATTCTACCTACCACAGACGTTAAACTAACCGGCCTATAATTCCCCGCCTTTTGCCTGGCACCCTTCTTAAACAACGGCGTAACATTAGCCGTTTTCCAATCATCCGGCACTTCCCCGGAATCCAGCGACGTTTGGAAAATAACCACCAAGGCATCCACTATAACCTCCGCCATTTCTTTCAGAACCCTCGGATGCATTCCATCCGGTCCTGGGGACTTGTCCACAATCAGCCCCTCCAGTCTGTCGAGCACCGCCTTTCTAGTAACAGTAATGTCATTAAGACCCTCCAGTCCTATCACCTTTCCATCGCTAACACCCGGCAAATTATTCACGTCCTCCTCCGTGAAGACAGAAACAAAAAAGTTATTCAATACCTTAGCCATATCCCCATCCCCTACCACTAGGTCCCCTTTCTCATCTTCTAAAGGACCAACATTCACCCTAGCCAGCCTCTTCCTTTTTATATATTTATAAAAACTCTTGCTATCCTTTTTTATATTAAGCGCTAGCCCAGCTTCATAGTTTCTCCTACCCTTCCTTATCAACTTCTTTGTCAATCTTTGTTGACATTTAAACCTCTCCCAATCCTCTTTTCGCCCACTACTCTTAGCTACTCTAAATTCCTCCGCTTTTAGTTTAACACTTTCCTTCACCTCCTTCGTTATCCATGGCTTATTACCTCTCCTCCTACTATCCTTTTTGACCATTGGAATAAATTTCCGTTGAGCACCAAGAAAGATCTCCTTAAAGATCCTCCACTGCTCCTCAACAGACCCTCCCTCCAATGCGCTCTCCCAGTCCACATTCGCCAATTCTTCTCTCATCCTACCGTATTCCCCTCTATTCAAACAACATTGTACCTTTTGTTCAAAAAAAGTGGTGGTCATGGGAGCATTTTCTTTTCAAACTGACATATTCCTCCTACTCCATTTGCATCTTATCTACAGAACCATTGTGCCAAATAGAGTACAAGAAGCTGGATTGCTGGTTAATTTCTATATTGCTCGAACGATTCCATTTAAAAAACAGCACATGATAATCTTAGAAAGAAATAGAAATGGTTTTCTTAAACCAGCAACTATACCATGAATACAGGATATTAATTGTTCACTGGCAACAGAGCAAGTCTGAGATTCATTCTCCTTTCCCTTTTCGGCTTAACTCTTAACAGGCATTTCAGTCCTCACCGATGTGTGCTCAGCTTGTTCCTTGGTAGATCTATAGTAAATGTGGTCCATCAGCTGTGGTTGAAGCACAGGACATGGCTCACCACTTTGCAAACAGACTGACTGCCTAGATTCATTAAGAGAAGCGTTTGTATCTCTACACGATACAGGGCTCGAGTCCATTATGGCACTGATAACCTGCATCTCCCCATCGCAGACTGGGGTTTGGTTTGAAAGTCTCCCCTGCGAGAGACCAAACAACTGGGATGTCTCGTCAGCTTTCGACCACTTATCTGCACCCACAAGCTGGTTGGCACTAGTATCCAATCCACGAGGGCTCGAGGGAGGGAACACTGTTTCTGAGTTTTCATCGACTGTTTGACTACGTTCAACAAGATTTTCATTTGAATGAACAAAATGAAGCAAGGCCTCCTGTGGTTGTGAACTGTCCATCCTTTCATCAAGGGGCAAAAGTGAAACTTCGCAGCAATTAGTCAGGCAGGAATTGTCTTGTTTCATTGTCTCTGATGTAGCACTATTCTGATCTGAACCAAACTGCACCTTCTGGTTGGAATCTTCACCTTTGGGGGATGGCAAAGAAGATATATCACATGCCATTTTATCCAAACATTGGCCAGCCTTTTTTGCATTCAAGGATTGCACCCAATTTAACTTCTCTTGCTTCTGAGTGGTAGATTTTTTCCACCTATTTTGACTATTAAATATTCTATAATGGAAGCTAAAGAGAGAAGGTTTCCTGTAGAGCAGGCAGATTTTGTGCCCTTTCAGCGCCGCTTCGTCTTGCGAGGTAAGTTATTAAGCAAGGAATCTTTGTTCCCTTGGAAGTCTATTCTTTTGTAACCATTTAATAGCTTCTGATTTATAATCTTGTCTTGAAGCCCACTGTTGTTTTGCTGGGATTTGGGGCAAGTTACCTTGGCAGGTGTAGTTAGATTTCTCGAGACTGCTTTACAATATAAAAGTGTTGATTTGCAGTCAGAATCTGGGGCTACAGCATTGCTGTTCCAGTCTTCACAAATTTCAGGTCCCTTACTCTCTCCTTCCTCATGGGGTGCCACGGTGGTTGTACACGTTTCCTCAGTTGGTACGTCATTGAGGCTCGAACTGATGAAGCAGTTCAATCCAATAAGGTAGATAGCGTACTTCCACCCGGTAATAAGCCTCTCATTTTTGATGCATAGCTGCCTATTTTGCACCTGAAAAGCTGGTTCAGTGCCAAATTTTCAGGCTTCCATTGTCCATCACTTTAAAACGTCAATCAATTTGATGAGTTAACAGTTACTGATCCGGAAAACACAACTGTGTCAGCTCTGTCTCAGTTGGCTCTTACTTTGAGTCACAAGCTTCCAGGTTCAAGTTCCACTTCAGAATTTGAACATAAGCACAAAGGCTGACACTTCAGTGCAATATTGGGGAGAGTGCTGCACTGCCAGAGGGGCTGTCTTTCCGATCAATCATTATGCTGAGGTCCTGTCTACCCTCTTATGTAGGAATAGGAGTCAGTAAGAAGTCTCACAATACCAGGTTAAAGTCCAACAGGTTTATTTGGTAACACAAGCCACTAGCTTTCAGAGCACTGCCCCTTCATCAGGTGAGTAGGAGTTCTGTTCATAAACAGGGCATATAAATTTAATTTACAAAATAATGGTTGGAATATGAGTCTTTACAGGTAATCAAGTCTTAAAGGTACAGACAATGTGAGTGGAGAGAAAGTTAAGCACAGGTTAAAGAGATGTGTATTGTCTCCAGCCAGGGCAGTTAGTCAGATTTTGCAAGCCCAGGCAAGTCGTGGAGGTTACAGATAGTGTGACATGAACCCAAAGATCCTGGTTCAGGCTGTTCTCATGTGTGCAGAACTTGGCCATCAGTTTCTGCTCAGCGGCTGCGTTGTTGTGCGTCGTGAAGGCCGCCTTGGGGAATGCTTACCCGAAGATCAGAGGCCGAATGCCCATGACCGCTGACGTGTTCCCCAACAGGAAGTGAACAGTCTTGCCTGGTGGTTGTCGAGCGGTGTTCATTCATCCGCTGTCGTAGTGTCTGCGTGGTTTGCCCAATGTACCATGCCTCAGGACATCCTTTCCTGCAGGGTATCAGGTAGACAACGTTGGCCAAGTTGCAAGTGTATATAACGTGTATCTGGTGGATGTTGTTCTCATGTGAGATGATGGCATCTGTGTCGATGATCTGGCATGTCTTGTAGAGGTTGGTGTGGCAGGATTGTGTGGTCACTGTTCTCCTGAAAGCTGGGCAGTGCTGCGGACAATGGTCTGAGAGGTTGTACAGTTGTTTGAAGGCAAGAAGTGGGGGGGTGTGGGGATGGCCTCGGCGACGTGTTTGTCTTCATTGATGACATGTTGAAGGCTCGGGAGAAAATGTCGCAGCTTCTCCACTCCGGGGAAGTACTGGATGACAAAGGGTACTCTGTCCGCCGTGTCCCGCGTTTGTCTTGAGGAGGTCGGTGCAGTTTTTCGCTGTGGCGCGTTGGAACTGTCGATCAATGAGTCGAGCTCCATATTGCCATATTCCAAGCAAATTGCTGTTAAAATACTAAGTCCATAACTTCCTGATTCTGACTTGCCGCTCTTTTTGAATACAGACAGCATTTAGTCTCTCTCCAATCAAGGGGAACAAATGAAGTCTTGCCAAGTTCCTTGCCTGTTTTGACTCTTCGCAGTATGTCAAATAGAAACTGACATTTCACTAATGCCTCTGATTTTGCCTATGCTTATAAAGGGCTCAATTTCCCCTGGTTTTGACAAGAAAAAAAGACTTTGAACAAAATAACAGGAATTAAATTAGCAAGAAAACCTAATTTTAATGATCCATAAATACATAAAAAATACTTTAACTTGGTTTTTATTTTGGATCCAACATGATTGTAACAGGCGAACCTATAACAAAACTCTCATAACAGGTTGTGCACTTCCATGTAAATAAAATTTGTTTAGTCATTTTATCACATTTTAACACATTTTTAGAAATACTATGCTTAATCAACGGTATTAACTCAAGACAGTCAGGTTTATGGCACTATTCTAAATGGCAAAACAGCATACATGAGGAAGTAGCTATACACATTCCCTACGATAGCCTCAATTCCAGGAACAATTTACAGTTGAGACAGAAAGGGCAGAGTCCTAGTAACAATGAGAGTATCTTAGTTAAATTTGGTCACAATATACACTGTTCAAGTCTTTATCTATTATTGCAAACACAACAAGCAGAATTGTTTGAAAAGCTTTACCTAGTTCATGCTCGTGGCACATCATTGCGATATCTGGGAGCATATGTGGCATTACTGGAAACTCTGGTATTTCCAGGATCCGTCCAATTGCTAAAGTGACTGTATCTGGAATAGATCGAAGAAAGTCGACGGCTTCTGTATGGCTCATGCTGGTGATGTCAAAACCATTCACCTACAACAAGCAGCGGCAAAAAGCTAAAGCTGTTATCATGCAAGACACAGCTGCCAAATGAGTCATCCAACTAAACTCCCATTCGCACGCTTACAGTATATCTGTTTGTGCTGGGACTTGTTTTGTCTAAAAGATTTTGCTCATATGAAGCCAAATTTGCAATCTAATTCTTTTGGTTATACAAGGAAGAATATGAGACATAGTACCTATGAATTGTTAAATTGTAATTAGTTTAGAGATACTTTACACCAACAGCACGTTAAAAACTGTAAAAAAATGTCTATTAGTGTCTTTTGGGAAGTATTTTATTGCATTTTACCAGTATGGACTTGCTCTGACCAAATAATTGAAGCTACAATGCCACTTTACAGATAGGGTATCCAAGAATGAACACTAAATCATTCAGGTTTTAACCATGTATAGGAACTCTATTGTATATTGGTTATGGGATTTGGACATTGGACATTATTTTTAGGAAGCATTTTGTTTCATTTTACCAGTACAGACTTGTTCTGACGAAATAGTTGGGGCAGCACGATGACACTGCTGCCCCACAGCACCAGCGACCCAGATTCGATTCCCGGCTTGGGTCAGTGTCTGTGTGGAGTTTGCACACATTCTCCCTGTGTCTGCGTGGGTTTCCTCTGGGTGCTCCAGTTTCCTCCCACAGTTCAAAGATTTGTTGGTTACATGTATTGGCCATGTTAAATTTTCCCTCATGGTACCCGCACAGGCACCGGAATGTGGCAACTAGTAACTTCATTGCAGTACTAATGTAAGCTACTTGTGACACTAATAAATAAACTTTAAGCTTTTCAATCTTTTCAAATTACATGAAAAATATACAATTTAACACTTGGATCCATGTCACAACATAACACTGCTAGTTCAGTCTCTGTACAGCAGAGAAAATAAATAACTGGGACAAGAGATAAAAGACTAGTCACTTAATGCAATCATTGAGACTTGTTTTACCAGGGCACAAGATAATTACATAAAACAAAAAGCAAAACACAAAGGATGAAAAACAAAAAGTGCTGGAAAAACTCAACAGGTCTCGCAGCATTTGCGGAGGCAGTAACAGACGCTGTCTGTTTCCAGCATCTCCTACGATGTGATTTGCTGTGGCGAAGGCAGCCCACCATTGGCAGCTGGATCTTCTGGTCTCACTGCTGTCAATGGAGTTTCCCATTTTATGCATCTCCCTGCTGCTTAGAAACCTACGGTAAGGGTTGGCCATTCGAAGGGCTAGATGGCCTACTCCTGCTCCTATTTCTTAAGTTCTTATGTTATGTTATGAGCAGAAGATTCCACTAGCAAAAATGGTCAGAAAATTCCAGCCAGAGTTTAGGGGCGAGATTTTCTGGTCCTGCCCATGGTGGGAATTTTATGAGCGAGACAAAAGACTTGGCACACCACTTAAAAGTTAGTTGACCTCAGGCAGGAAATTCTGGTCTTGGAGTGCACACGGCCGGAAAATCCCACCCAATGTTTCAAGTCCAAAATTTCCAATGTCTAATGGAGAGCCATAGTGGATTTGAAATATTACTTTTGTTAATCTCTCCACAAATATTACAAGATCTGCTGAGAACTTTTTCAGCATTTTCTGCTTTTATACTAGATCATTACATTTGATTCAAGATAATTACAGATTAGGTGTCCATCTGACTCATCTTAGTTCATCCATGACTCACTAGGCTATTGACTTTGTTGATTGCTGCTCTGTAATGATGATGCCCATTGAGAACTGAATCCATCAAGTCTCCTCTATCATCTTCAACTTATTTCCTGAGCTATTTCAAGAACATTCAAGCAGTAAATGTATCTCCCACTTCTTCCTTCTAGATGTAATAACATGCTCGTCAGCATTAAATTTAATCTGGCATTGTTTTATCCATATATAGTCTCATTCTTTACTTTCCATGCTACTTCCTTTGATTCCCCTGTCCCTCCCCTTTGATATAATGTGCAAATTTTACTGATTTGTATGCAGTTTCTGAATCCAAGTCAATTCAAAAAGGGATAATCATGATTATAATTTTGACTTCAACAAGTAACCACATGTGAAGCGTTTTCATGTTAAAGTATATTACGTTGTACTTTGATGAAACATCCAAACCTCAAACATTAACTGTTTCTCACTCCACAGATACTCCTGATCTGCTAAATATTTCCAGCATTGTCTATGTTTTATTTCAGGTTTACAGCATTCACAGTATTTTACTTTCTGACTTATTATGTCAATACACATTTTGGGCAATTACTTCTTTCTGATTGGGCTTACCGTTATCAACCTATCACCAGGTCTTAGTCTTCCATCACTTTTTGCAGGGTCCTGGATTATGTCATGTATGTAGCAACCAATGTTAGCATCCCCTTTTGTGACAGTGAATCCCAGACTCCCCTTTTCTGATTTCTTCAAAGTAACATGCATTTCCGCTTCCTGTGGCAAAGAAAATTGCTGATTATTTTACAGCAAGCATCGTTGACACAGGGAAAAAAAAATCTACTTGTGAATTATATAAAAGAATTCTCACTAGACCAACCTGCTTTGCACAAAAAGGTCTGAAATTAAACAAGTAAGCAAATTTTAAGTGTAGTAGGTTTTCATTCTCTGTTCAAACAACAAGATGGTAACTAATAAATTAACCACAAATTAATCCCTTGTAGTGATTACTCCAAATGTTTATAATGCCAAAAAATTATTCATATTTACTGGCTGTAACTCAGCTTCTTCCTCAATTTCAACGTTCTTGCTGTCCTGATATTGTGCTGAAGTGGTTATTCTATCTGATGACACTGAAGATTCCATTTCAGATCTTGAACTGGAACTAATGAACTTCTCATCCACTGGCGTGGGAGAGGGAACCTCAGGTTCAAGTCTGAAGCCTTGTTGTGGCACAAAATCCAGAAGCATTGGTGAAGGTGGTGTTCTAGAGTATAAGCAGGATAAAAAAGACAAACAGGGGAAGTCTATATTTATAATCTAAAGCACAAATGACTTTCTTCAATAAAAGGTGCATCGTTCCATATCAGGATTTGTTTTTTTTGAATTGCTTAGATTAAACCAATTTTTTATTTTGAAGTGACAAGTATGTAGAAATTCCTATAGCCAATTTGATCATTAAATACATTAGCATGAAATTCAACCTTCCAATTATGTAATCGAAATATGAACTCATCAAGTGTTTATATCATCTGATTTCACATCCTTTCCAACACCAAATAATGCCTTTACTGTTATTGCAGTAAAATAATTGACAATTTCATTCTGTTAATGAATAACAAACTCAAAAATGAAAATCAAAGAATAAAACTAGCCCCAGTGCTCCATGTGACCCTAGTGTTCTGTATGTTCCCTTTCACATACCAACTGCGCCCGAATTATGTGCATCTGCATGTTGGTGAATATACTCTGCTTCCTTTATCACCATCTTCTTTAATCACCTTCTATGTAGGCTTATTGTAGCAGCACTGCCTTTTATTTGAAAGAAAAGGATTTTCCATTTACACAGCACCTTCGACAATCCTTAGAATGCCCCAAAGTTCTCTAATTAAGTATGACTCACGGCTTTCACTATGGTAATGTAGAAAAAAAACAGCAGCCAACTCATACAAAGACTCCTCAAATAGCAATGAGGTACTCTGATTCAGTGATATAGGTTGACTGGTATCAGTTGGCGAGGTCACTGACAGAACTTCCTTGCGTTTCTTAAGATGCCACTATACAGTTTTTTACGTCTATCTGGGATGGCAGATGAGACCTTTGTTAATGATCTCATCTGAAAGATCCTTGAATTGGAAGGTTTTAGCTCAATCCCTGCTTTAAGATCCAGGCACATATTCCAAGCTTAAACGTTGGTGAAGTAGAGAGGGAATGTTGCATTGCCGAAGCTGCCAACTTTTAATTGAGATGGCACAGCAGTTAGCATTGCTGCCTCACAGCTCCAAGGGCTTGGGATCGATTCCTGGCTTGGGTCATCGTCCGTGTGGAGTTTGCACATTCTCCCCGTGCCTGCATGGGTTTCCTCCGGGTGCTCCGGTTTCCTCCCACAGTCCAAAGATGTGCAGGTTAAATGCATTGTCTGTGCTAAATTGCCCCTCAAGTCTCCTGGGATGAGTAGGTTAGAAGGATTAGCGGGGTAAATATGTGGGGTTACGGGATAGGGCCTAGGTGGGATTGTTGTCGGTGCAGACTTGATGGGCTGAATGGCCTCCTTCCACACTATAGAGTTTCTATTCATCCATTCATTGTGGTGGATATAAACGATCTCAGCTATTAGAGTTCTCTCAGTTCTCTGGTTTAATGTTCCTTCAGCAGAATCATTACCATCACCAAAAACATATTATTTGATCATTCATCTCAATTTACACACAGATTTGGCTGGTGATTGGGCCTACAATTGCCCACGGAGAGAAAAGCAAAACTGTAAAGTTGCATTTTGTATAGGTTAGGCTTGTTTTTAGTTTAAATGAAATGAGGCTGAAGAAAAGAACAAGGTGGAATTGGTTTCACACTTAAATCATTAACAAACCAGGGAGCCTTCATACAAATCAAAGATCTTATACAACACAGACAGGCAGGATGAAGCAGATGGTTAAAGCCTTCTGCGCTGAAATTCAATGAGGGTACTCTCACGTTCCTACTTAGAGAGAAATGCCTGGAGATGATTGTTTATTCCTCTTCATGGAGCACTCTAAGTCTCTTGTTAAAATTATGACAAAGGATTAGGAAAAATTTCCAGACTCCTTTCCCTATATCAGGGCTGAGGGTTCAATCCAAAACAAATTAAGTGAAAAGCATTCATCACTATGCTGGTTGCAAAGTTATCAAAGATATTAATTGTATGTAGGTCCAACCCTTATAGGTGAGGTGTCCTAGCAAAAGCTCAAAAGAACTTGACACAGCTTGCAATGCTACATAGAAGAGGTATGAGCATGGGTGGTATGAGATGGCAAACTCAAACTGGTGCAACTCAATAATGGAGGAACCAGAAATCAGTGCAAAATTCAGCAAGGCTGAATTTGTGAATACTGTCTGCCAGAAATGCCAAGAGAATAATCCATCTTGGCCTCCTCCCAACATCTCCAGCATCACAGATGCCAATTTTCAGCCAATTTGATTTACTACATGTGAAATAAAGAAACAGCTAAGGATCTGGAATGTGCAAAAGCTATTGGCTCTGACAACATTCCAGCAATAGTACTGAAGGCTTGTGCTCCAGAGTTAGCTGCGTGCATATCCAAGCTGCTTCAGGACAGCTACAATGCTGGCATTCACCCAAGAGTGTGGAAAATTGTCTAGATAAGTCCTGAAGACAAGAAGCAGCCTCAGATTAACATGTATGATGTCACTACTGCCAACATCAAAGCAGCCTTCTCAAAGGTCAGCCCTTGGAAAGCGACTGTCCTGGATGGGGCATCCGGATGAGCACTCAGATCCTGCGCGTATCAGCTGGCTGTGGTATTCGCAGACATCTTCAATATCCATTTACAACAATCTGAGTTCCCTATCTGCTTCAAGATGGCGACTATCATTCCAGCACCAAAGAAAAGCCAAGCAGCATGCCTTAATGACTATCATCTGGTGGCTCTGACATCCATCATTATGAAGTGCTTCGAAAGATTAGTCATGGCATGAATCAATTCCAGCCTCCTGGGAAGCTGGAATTGATTCATGCCGTGATTCATGCATACCTGCATCCACTACAGTTTGCCTACCATCAAAATAGATCCACAGCAGATGCATCTCCCTGGCCCTGCACTCAATCGTGGAACACCTGGATAACAAAGACACCTATGTCAGACTCCTATTTGTTGACAACGGCTCAGCCTTCAACACCATTATTCCAACGAAACTTATTTCCAAACTCCATGGCCTGGGCCTCAGCTCCTCCTTCTGCAACTGGATCCTGAACTTCCTAATCCACAGACCACATTCTGTAAGGATAGGCAACAACACCTCCATGATCATCCTCGGTACTGGTGCCCACAAGGCTATGTTCTTAACTCCTCTATATACTTCTTATACATCTATGATTGCGTGGCCAAATTCCCCTCCAACTCAATAGTCAAGTTTGCTGACAACACCACTGTAGCAGGTTGAATCTCAAACAATGATGAGGCAGAGTACAGGAATGAGACAGAGAATCTGGTGAACTGGTGCGGCAACAATAATCTCTACCTCAATTGTCAACAAAACAAAAGAGACTGTAATCAACTTCAGGAAGCATAGTGAAAAACATGCCCCTGTCTACATCCACATGGATGAAGTAGAAATGGTCGAAAGCTTCAAGCTTTGACGTTTCCAGATCACCAACCTGTCCTGGTAACCCCATGCTGACACCATAATTAAGAAAGCCCATCTACTTTCTCAAAAGACTATTGAAATTTGGCATGTCAGCTATGACTCTCAAATTTTTACAGATGCGCCATAGAAAGCATTCTTTCTGGTTGTATTACAGCTTGGTATAGTTCCTGCTCTGCCCAAGACTGCAAGAAACTATAAAAAGTCATGAATATAGCCCAATCCATTTTGTAAACCAGCCTCCCATGCATTGACTCTGTCTACACTTCCCACTGCCATGGCAAAGCAGCCAGCATAATTAAGGACCCCATGCAGACTGGACATTATCCCTTCCACTTTCTCCTTTTGGGGAAAAGGTACAAAAGTCCGAGGTCACGTACTAACTGACTCAAGAACTGCTGCCATCAGACCTTTGAATGGACCTACCTCGCATTAAGTTAATCTTTCTCCACATCTTTCTCTCTCCCAGCTACGACTGTAACACTACATTCTGCACTCTCGTTTCCTTTTCTATGAAGGTATGCTTTGTCTGCATAGCGTGCAAGAAACAATACTTTTCATTGTATACTAATACATGTGTCAATAATAAATCAAATCAAATTATGAGACCACTGACAACATTCAAGCTTGGGTTGATGAGTGGCAAATAATAGCCAAGCCACACTAGAGCCAGGCAATGCCGATCTGCAATGAGACAGATTCTAACTATTTCTCTCTGACATTCCATAACACCATAAAAAGTCTGACCACACCAGGTTTAAGTCCAACCGATTTATTTGATAGTGAACTCACAAGCTTTTGAGGTCAAGCTCTTCTTCAGGTGAATGGAGAGTTCTGGCCTTAGACAGAGCATATAAAGCGCAGACAGTTTACAGATTACTGATTAGAATGCGAATCTTTACACGTAACCTGCTGTTCAAGTCCTAAAGTGGCCGACAATGTGAGTGGAAGGAGTACTGATCACAGGTTAAAGAGATGAGTATTGTCTCCAGACAGTACAGTAAGTGACGTTTTGCAAACCTAGGCAAGTCACGGGGGTTACAGATAGTGCAACATGAACCCAAGATCCCTGTTGAGACCGTCCTCACATGTGCGGAACTTGGCTATCAGTCTCTGCTCAGCCACTCTGTGCTGTCGTGTGTCGTGAAGGCCGCCTTGGAGAATGCTTACCCGAAGGTCAGAGGCTGAAAACCTCACTTACTGTACTGTCTGGAGACAATACACATCTCTTTAACCTGTGATCAGTACTCCTTCCACTCACATTGTCGGCCACTTTAGGACTTGAGCAGCAGGTTAGGTGTAAAGATTCGCATTCTAATCAGTAATCTGTAAACTGTCTGTGCTTTATATGCTCTGTCTGAGGCCAGAACTCTCCATTCACCTGAAGAAGAGCTTGACCTCGAAAGCTTGCAAGTTTACTACCAAGTAAATCAGTTGGACTTGAACCTGGTGTTGTCAGACTTTTTACTGTGTTTATCCCAGTCCAACGCCAGCATATCCACATCATTCCATAACACCACCATTGCTGAATCCCCCATCTTCAACACGCGTGTGGTTGCCATTGACCAGAATTTGAACTGTTTAAACTCTATGGCTCCAAGAACATGTCAAAGGCTAAGAATTCTTTGTAGAGTAATTCACCTCCTTGCACCCAAAGCCTGTCCACCATCCACAAGCCACAAATCAGAAATTTGCTGGATACTCTCCACTGGCTTGGGTAGTTGCAATTCCAACAATACTCAAGAAGTTCAACACTATCCAGGACAAAGAAGACAACTCGATTACCCATCTACCACCTTTAAATATTCACTCCCTCCACCACTGCGCAAAGTGATAGCACTGTGCACCAAACATAGATTCACTGCAACTATTTGCCACATTCCTATCAATAGTATCTTCCAAAATCAATAGACTATACCATCTAGATGGATCAAGTCACACATCACGCTGATTTGGACCAACATCACCGTTTCTTCACTGCCGCTGGGCCAAAAAGCACAGAACACCCTTCCTAACAGTACTGTAGATGTACCTACACTTAATGAGCTACAGCAGTTAAAGAAGATGGCTCAATATCAGGTTCTCAGGGGCAATCTGGGATCGACAATAAATGTTGGTCTCGTCAGTGAGTCACACCCAATGAAAGAAACAAAAAATGATTCTCTAATTTTGGCTTTTTAAGTATCCCTGATTTTAAGAGCTCCACCAGTGGAGACCCTAAGTTCTGGTATTGTCTACCTAAACTCCTTTCTATTTCTCTTTTCTTCTTTAGGGTGCACCTTAAAAACTAACTTTTTGACCAAGTATTTGGTTACCTATCCTAATATCAGAGAAATTTGGCTATGAATTTTTCTTTGATCATGTTCTTGTGAAACGTATGGGGCTTTTACCACATTAAATGTGTTACATAAATTGAAGTTGTTATTTTTATTCTTGCATGGAATTTTAATCTTTATATCGCAGAAATCTTAATGATGCTTTTCATTTGATCATATACACTGATGATTTAAAACATGAAAGAATGTTGGGAGGGAATAAATGGTGAATTCAACGTTAATAAACAAACCTGTTGATTAGCTCATGTTTAGAAGAATTTTGTGGAGAAAAGTAAACATTTTGGATGGTTTCTTCCTGGCTGCAAGGCCTTTCATACTGGTTGCCAGAGAAAGATATTGAACCTCCGAATATTTGGCAAACGGCAATTGCTTTGTTGTGACTCGCATCATCTTTCAACCTGGAATGCTCATCAACATCATCACAATCTGAGCTGTCACTATAGCTATCCCTTCGAGAAGGAGACTTCAATCTTGGATTTTGAAATTCATTTTCAACTTCCGCATCATCTTCATTCGCAGTGCCGTTATTCAAGTTTCCAGGTATCAGTGAGCTGTCCAAGCACTGTTGTTGTAATTTAGATCCATATTTATTTTTGGTCTGGGAATCATCTACACTCTGCAAGAAGCACAGACTGCCCTTTAGTCAAATAACACGGATACACTTTTAAAAGCATTTTCTCAACTTTTGCACAATCTGAAGCTTTGTCTTTAAGGGATTGCATTCTTTTGATAATTTTTACCATCAACATGATTACATTTAAGGCAAATTTACTGCAGAAAATTCTCTTCTTAAAATTTCAAATGCTTCATGAATACAATTGTAGAGGAAGCTACTTAACTACAAACATTAGATCTTTCCAGGCTGCTTATGAAACAAAAGCAAAATAATGTGGATGCTCGAAACTTGAAAATTAAATTTTAAAAATGCTGGAAATTATTCAGCAGGTCAGGCAACATCTACAGAGAGACAGCGTAAATGGCCCAAATATTCTGGTCTCTGGAGCCTAGATGAACAATGGAAGATATTGTCAGCCCCCTGCAGGACTTACATAGAAATTGACCAGGAAGTCTAAACTTCTGATGGGCAATTCCCCTGCTGCCTGGGAACTTGCAAGCAAGTCTTTAGCTTAGAGTTGATCACTTTGGCAGGTCCAGAAAACTTACCTTGATAGTTACGAGGAAATGTTAGAGTTAAATACCTGGACAATGACACCCAAATCACCTCCTTGACTACCTGGCTAAGAACCCTGACCAGACCCTATGATACCCCAATCAGGTGAAACTAACCTACCCACCCCTGATGTGAACCCAATTACAATATGCCAAGCTCCCACCCATCCTCCCGCAATCTGACTCAACAACCTACCCTACCTGACTACCCTGCAAACCAAACCAAGAATCCCCTTGCTGGACTCAACTAATGCTCCTGATGTGACATGACCAGCCCTGTACTGACCCAACTATCTCCTGATCTAACTACCCTCCGACCTGAACGAACTAGCTCCAACCCAACCTGCCAGTCAACTACCCACTCATCTCCTACCTATCATTCACTAACATTCATTAAAGCACTGAACTTTACAGAATATAGCTGCCAGTGATATTAAATGGGGTTCATCCTCTGTTCCCATGACTCCACAACGGCCCGATGCAGTTCTGCATTTTGGGGACTGGACAATCTCAGAAGAAATGTGCAGTAGTGTCAGGTTGGGAAAATTTTCACACCCAGTTACAACATACGCAGATTTGCCCTTGCTTGGATGATCCAGGCCATTATTTCAGACTAAATTGATCTTTCATGAGATCACATTAGACCTCAGATAATATGGATAAGAGCAAATTACTGTGGATGCTGGAATCTGAAATGAAAAGGGAAAATGCTGGAAAATCTCAGCAGGTCTGGCAGCATAGAATCATAGAAACCCTACAGTACGGAAAGAGGCCATTCGGCCCATTGAGTCTGCATCGACCACAATCCCACCCAGGCCCTATCCCTACATATTTACCCACTGATCTCTCTAACCTACACATCTCAGGACACGAAGGGCAATTTTTTTTTTAAGCATGTTCAAATCAACCCTCACATCTTTGGACTGTGGGAGGAAACTGGAGCACCCAGAGGAGAACATGCAAACTCCACGCAGACAGTGGCCCAAGTCAGGAATCGAACCCAGGTCCCTGGCGCTGTGAAGCAGCAGTGCTAACCACTGTGCTACTGTGCCACCCATCTGTAAGGAGAGAAAAACTTGAGCTTTGACAAAGGGTCAATTGGACTCAAAACGTCAACTCTTTTCTTTCCTTACAGATGCTGCCAGGCCTGCTGAGATTTTTCAGCATTTTCTCTCGGTTTTACATTAGACCCCAGTTTACTCACAGCCCAAGTTATCAGGCAGTAAAAGGGAGACGGAAGTTGCCTGAAGAAGGTACATGCCTTTTACAGCACTCCTTGTGGACCAAGAAGAGCAGAATTGACCCCTCCAGGCAAACCTTTGGCCTCTCTCTTCGTCAATTGTTGCTCCTCTCTTTCTGCTGCCATGGTCACCGAGCTCCCTCCTACAGTCCCAACTGGTGGTTGTCAATTGCCATTTTCTTTCCCTTTCTCCCCACCCCCATCAGCCCCAATCCCTCATGCTCTCTCCCTCCCAATTACAGCTCCTCTCTTCCCTACCGGGGTCCGATTGCTCACTCCCTCCCTCAACTACCAGGGACTGTCCCTACGAGGATCCTTGGCTGTGACCTCCAACTCAGCAGCATAGCAATTGTTGGATGAGAAATTAAACAGTAAAAGAATAATTACCCCTAAATCTGATGAAACCCTCAGTCTTGCTGGATTTGGTCCATGCTACTGCACACTCATCCTAATTCCCTGTAAACATCAGGGCCTAGGAACACATACATTCATGAAGATAACTATTTGCACGTCAAAACTTAGTACAGAAATAGTGCTGGCTGCTGATGGTTTGTTTGGAACTCCAATTTCTCCTCAGAAATTTGCATTGAAAAAAATACTGCAGTTGCTGGATGTTGGACATTTTAACACTCAGCCAGCCTGGTGGGGACAGCACAGTGACACAATGGTTAGTGCTGCTGCCTCACAGCACCAGGGACCCAGGTTCAATTCCCGGCTTGTGTCACTGTCCGTGCAGAGTCTGCACCTTCACCCCGTGTCTACGTGTGCTTCTTCTGAGTGCTCCAATTTCCTCCCACAGTCTGAAAGACTTGCTGGTTAGGTGCATTGACCCAAACAGGCGCAGGAGTGTGGCGACTAGGGGAATTTCACAGTGACTTCATTGCAGTGTTAATATAAGCCTTATTTGTGACTAATAAATAAACTTTAAAGCATCTGTGGAGAGAGAAACTAGAGTTCACACTTTGGATTAATGGCCTTATGTTGGAACTGGGAAAAGTTAAGGATTTAATGGGATTTAAGGAAGTGAATGGGGAAGATCAGAAAAAGAACAAACAGGAAACCCCTGTGATACAGTGAAAGGCAGAAGACAGTAAATATTTAAAGGAGTTGGGTGGTGGAAGATCAAAGGGAATAATAATGCGATGAGTATAGAAACAAAGGATACATATCTAAAGCAGGTGTGAATTGCAGAATAATGAACAGACATTATACAAAAGCAAAATTGAGTAAAAGCAAAATCAAACCAATGAAGAAAAAGGAACCAAAATGAAGGCAAGGTAATTGATTGAAATTGTTGAATGCAATATTGAGATTAGAAGGTTGTAAAACACCCAATCAAGAGATGATGTGCTATTCCTTAAGCTCCACTGGAACAGTGGTTGAGGAAGTTGCACCTTATGCGTTTACACAGAAAGATGCTGTGGGAATGGGAGGGGATATGTTGGGGGTAATTGAGAAGTGGATCAGGGTGTTGGATGGGGAATGGTCTCTGTGGAATGCTGCAACGAATGGGGTAGGTAGATGTGTTTGCAAGTGACATTAAGTTGGACATGGTGGGATGAAGAATGATCCATTGCATAAGGAAGCTGGTGGGTGGAAGGTGAGGATAAGAGAAACTCTATTACGGTTCAGGTAGGTGGGCAGAGTGGAAGAGGAGGAGTGAGAGCATTTGTATAGAAATGGGACAGTCACGGCTGAGCACTCTGCCAAACATTCTGGGGGGAAAGCTTTGATTGAGAGAAAATAGGAAGACCTATCAGAAGCTCCAGAATGGAAGGTTGCATCATCACTGATGGAAACAAGAGAAACTGGAGAATAAAGTGAAGACCTTGCAGGAATCAGAGTGTCAGAGTCTAGTGAAGGTAGTTATGGGAACCATTGAGTCGATAGTGCATATTAATTGAAGTCCCATTCCCAGAAACAGATACAGAAAAGTTGAGGAAGGGAAGTTTCATTTATGTTGGACTGACTGTATTGGGTATTGTTTCAGCCTATTCCTGCTTCTCATGCCCTTCTGTTGTCTTTTCCCCATTTTTCTTTGTTTCTGACTCTGATGTTTTTCATTACTTTGCTAATTTCTAACCTTTGACAAAAAAAGAAAAAAAATACATATTCTATTTTAATTGAACATTGCGCGGAACTGCTGAGGCGAGCACTGTCACGCCAAATGCCTAGGAAAGCAAAACAGTTCATTAAAATGGAATCCTATCTCAAGCACAACCTGAATATCATTGTTTCAACAAATTGCATGTTAGAGCAATGAAAAGCTGATGTTCAGCAGTGGAGCACAATGTTCATAAAGCAAATACAATTCCACGTTTAGCACAAGACTTCAAAATAAAACTTAGCAAGACTATTATTCCTCATTAAACTGAATGTGATCCCTTTGGAACTGCCACATAAATGAAGCACAAACCATTTGTGAACTGTAAAGCCTTTTGAAGTGCTCTGTGGTTAGCAATGATTCAGTACTACAAAGAAACTATGAAGCATGCAGAAACATGTGCTGGACTTTGTAAATTGTGTTTTTGTTATTAGACTGAAAAGATTTGAATGGTATATCCTTTTTAAAAGATAGTTTAAAGTAATAAATGCTAATGGGCCTGATAGCAAAATTATTTTTTCCAGGCACAAGCACAGTTGTGAAATCAATATACTGTTTGTTGTCTATATTCTATACTGATCTCCAAAAGGAATCAAAGTTACTTAATTTTAACAAAAATCATATTTTCTTTTGCAATTTACCAAAGTATTAGATGGATAATGCTATAACTTGGCCCTCCCTTTCCTCCAAATATCCCTCTCAGTAGCAGAGGGAATAAAACTATTAAATAAGCATGAAAGCATGACCCTAACCTTCCAGCTGTTTGCCATTACAACTTAACATCTTGTTTTCACACCCACACATCCATCCTTGGCCTGCTGCAATGCTCCAGTGATGCCCAACACAAACTGAAAGAACACCACCTCGTCTTACAATTAGGCACATTACAGCCTCCTGGAATCAACACTGAGTTCAACAACTTTAGACTGTGACCTTTCCACTCCATCTCAATCCCCGCCTTTTGTAGTTTTGTTGTTTGTTGGGTCAGTTCCCTTAGTCTGACTCAACATAAGCCCACCTATCCACATGTCCCCTGTTCAGTTTTGCTCCCATTAATATATCCTGCCATCTTATCTTTTGGCAGATATCATCCCTTATTGACACCATTAACTGTTCCCTTCTTTGCCTTATGTCCATGGCACCTTTTGCCAATCTGTCCTCTGCCCTGATCTATGTCTATCCTTCTATTCTGCCTCCATTACCTCTCCTGCTATATAATTTCTTACATTTCTACCTCAGTTCTGTAGAAGGGTCATTTGGACTCAAAATGTTAACTCTGCTTTTCTCCTCAGATGCTGCCAGTTTATCTAGCATTTTCTATTTTACTTCAGTTTTCCAGTGTCCACAGTATTTTTGCTTTTACCCCAACATGAAAGTTGAGACATATTTATAAGGTCCAAATATTTAAAGCTTACACAGGAATGCAATATTGAGTCACTGCTTGCCATGGTCGCGGTCCCCCGTTAAATGGTTCAGATTGAGGAATCGTTGGGAAAATCGAGGTCTGAGGGAGATTGGGAGTTAGGGTCAGATCCTTCAATTGGGAGTGGGGGGATTGTGTGGAGGAACACCTCCCATGCTCATACAGAAAATCTTCCCAAGGTGCAGCATTGAAGCTTAAATCAGTCAAAAATGGATGTTGAGCCAAACGAGATATTAGGAAGTTTGGTTTAAAATTTATGCTTTAAGGCAGGCCTTAAACAGGGCAAGTCACAGAGGTTTAGGGAGAGAACTCCAGAGTTGGAACCTAGACAGCCAAAGCACAGACACAAATGGTGAGACAAAGGCTGGAGATGTACAAGAAGTCAGAGACAAAGAAATACAAAGTTTTTAGGGCATTGTGGGGCAGGAGTCAGGGTTATAGAATTTGGAGGTTACATTATAAGAAGAGGAGAAGCCAAAAAGCAATTTAATTTTGAACGTGAAATGCTTGGGGACCAGGAAGCAATGAAAATCAGTGAGGATAGGAGTGGTAGGTGAGCAGGACTGGATACTGGATAGGATCTGGGCAGTAGAATTCTGAATGATCAGTTCTCCAATTGACAATCATGAAGTTCTAACGGTGGAACTCACCAAAGGGGAATCAATATCTGGTGACACACCAAATTCAGGCCTGCAAAGTAATAGAGTGACCTCTTGAGATGTCCGCCTGAGAACAGATACAATTTCCTGCGGAAAGAGGAAAACATTAAAGTCAATAGGACCAAATTTGTGGTCATCAAGATGACAAATGTTAATGTTCCATTATCCTGCCATAATAACAATTTAGCTTCAAGAGCACCTTGAACAGGTTGTATTCTACTGGGCATATGTTTTCCAGCTAAATCAATTTCTTCAAGATCTCTTGCAGCAACTAAGTGGCAGAGACTTTCATCCCAATGGAAAAGGATAGTATCGTAAACCCTCTTAAGCTTAAACCTTCAAATTAGACCATGTTTTAAGCTGCCCCAGCTTCACATGGATTTCCTCTTGCCATTATTCCAGAGATTAGGAACTTACTGGATCTCACCGCATAAAATTTCACAATGCCTGTGCTACTAATAATCTTGGATCAGACACACAAGTACAAACACAACATGCACGTTAAGTCGTCAATATAAGCATTTATACATTCCAGAACTCTGAAGATATAGAAATTATGGGACTGTTCTAACTTAGAAAAATTAGATGCATTTCTAATCATCTGAATCCAGTCATTATATTGCAGTCATTTATTTTCTCTCATGAATCATATTTTCTTTTAAAAGAACAGAGAATGACATTACTACAGCTCGACTACAGTACTCAACTAAAAACTGACATTTATAACTTGTTTCATCTTAGAGACATACATTTCCTGTTTAGATTACCAACCATATTTGAAGGGAATGTTTTTTTAAAAAAGCTACTTTTGCTATCTTTGAACTGGGACACTGTTGAAATAGAAGTTCTACTTACAGCAGAAGATAGGACTAGAGGGCACAGCCTCAAGATAAAGGGGGGGCGGTTTAGAACAGAGTTGAGGAGGAACTTCTTCACTCAAAGGGTGGTGAATCTCTGGAATTCTCTGCCCGTTGAAGTGGTGGACGCTGCCTCGCTAAACATATTTAAGACACGGGTAGATAGGTTTTTGATAGGCAAGGGGATTAAGGGTTATGGAGAGAGGGCGGGAATGTGGAACTGAGACACGACAGATCAGCCATGGTCTTATTGAATGGCGGGGCAGGTTCGAGGGGCTAGATGGCCTACTCCTGCTCCTATATATGTTCTTATGTACATCAGTGACACAATTTATGTTTGCTCAGCACATTTAACAGGAGGGATGTCTAATGGCGTTTTACAGATGGGCATAAGAAATGGAACTGGATGCTAAACTAGGAATAGCGGTGATATAAAGCTTGATGAAAACATGGGTTTGAAAGGATAACTGAAATATAAGAAAAAAGGTATAGAATTCCTGGAAGGGGACTCCAGAAAGGTGATTCATGGCAATGGGAATAAAGAGTGCTTGGAAAGGCTCATTACATTCGAGGAGCTTCCAGACATAAGATAGAGTAACATCATGAGATGATTTACAAGATTTTTTAATTCAACCTAATCAGGGACGAGGAGACTATGTATATTTGTGGGAATTTGGATGGCAGATGAATAGGAGTTACTGTAGGATATAATATGAGCTTGAGTTTCAGACACCTTGGAGTTTAAATATGGAAGGTACTAGTACAGTTGTCTGGAAGGGAAAAAGACATGGAAGATTTCAGTGGCGGAAAGCTTGATATACAAAGAACAAAGAACAACCCAGCACGGGAAACAGGCCCTTCGGCCCAACAAGCCCGTGCCGCCGCATCACCCTACACCTATTCTACCCTGCGTGTCTACGAATAGAACCCCTGACTTAGCCAGATTCAGGGGAGAATAGTGTCAATTTGGTAAAACCAATCAGCCTAAGAGCACATCTTTGGGGTGTGGGAGGAAACCGGAGCGCCCGGAGGAAACCCACGCATCCACAGGGAGAATGCACAAACTCCCACAGACACAGGCCCAAATCCATGTATCTGCACAGCTAGCAGTGCTAGTCACCGAGCTGTTGCGGCGCCCATCTACCGGTCCAGGATCAAGCACACACACCGACACGAAGTACTAGGCCACTCCCGGAACCTCCAAGAGTAGCCCACGCACGACCCACCGTGTGCGTGCCCCTCGTTTGACAACGAGGTGGACCTCCACCTGCGGAATAAAAGACAAAAACGTTAATCACAAGCCTGCCTTTCCGGTGTCTCCCGAGGTTCTCACCCTTATTTAATAACCCCTACCGTAACCCTCCATCCTCGTTTCACTCATGTGCCTGTCTAACTGAACCTTAAACGAATCCAACGTTCCCGCCTCCACCACCCGACTCGGTAGCGCGTTCCATACCCCCACAACTCTCTGCGTAAAGAACCTTCCTCTCATATCCAAATTATACCTCTCCCCCCTCACCCTTAAATCATGTCCTCTTGTATTTGTAACCAATCTAGGGAGCAGTCTCTCACTATTGACTCTGTCTATTCCCTTCAGTATCTTATATACCTCTATCATGTCCCCCCTCAATCTCCAACTTTCCAAGGAGAACAGTCCCAGTTTCTCCAACCTTTCCTCGTAACCCAGCCCCTCCATGCCAGGCAACATCCTGGTAAACCTCCTCTGCACCCTTTCCAGAGCCTCCACGTCCTTCCGGTAGTAAGGTGACCAGAACTGGATGCAGTACTCCAAATGCGGTCTAACCAACGTTCTATACAACTGAAGCATTAGACGGCAGCTTTTAAACTCTATACCCCTTCCTATAAAGGCTAGCATTCCATAAGCCTTCCTGACAACATTCTCCACTTGTGTCGCAACCTTCATGGATTTGTGAACCTGCACTCCCAGGTCCCTCTGTGTTTCTATACTCCTAATTTGTCTACCTTTAATCACATAGCTCCTCTCTACATTATTCCTTCCAAAATGCATCACCTCGCATTTGTCAGGATTAAATTCCATCTGCCACCTATCTGCCCAATGCACCAACCTATCTATATCCTGTTGTATCACCTCACAATCCACTTCGGTACCCGCCAACCCTGCCATCTTGGTGTCATCAGCAAACTTGCTGATCACACCACCTACGCTCTCTTCCAAGTCATTTATGTAGACTACAAAGAGGAGAGGTCCCAGTACTGAGCCCTGCGGCACACCACTGGTCACTGGCCTCCAGCCGGACAATATCAGGTACAATATCTGGCAGCATGGAAGCAGTTGAATGGTAAATAGAAATGGTGATGAGGGCTAGGTGCAATTAGCATAAATGTGGAAGTTAACCCTGTGTGATCTTTAACCTTTAGAATAATTTTGGATTAGCAGTTGCTATTGACGAAGGATGGTGATATTGCTGGTTTTGGCCACATCAGAACTAAAGGTTCGTAACTGGCCACTTCTGTGCCTTGACATCAGGATGTGTAGTTGGGGCTGGGAAAAAGTGTCTAATAGAAAATTGAAATGATTTTCTATGTCCATGTGTTGAGCTTCAATGAAGCAGCAGAAGAGATCAAGGCAGAGGGGGTAAGAGTGGAAGTGGGACACAGAATTAAAAAATAAAATAACTAGAAGCTCAGGAATACATTTACAGGCTGAATAGAGGTGTTCAATAAGGTGGTTACTCAATGTGTAGTTGTTCTCTGCAGTGTATATAAAGAATTGAATTGCCATGGTGAAAAAAAGGTAGTCAGGGCCAGGAAACACATGCTACTAACGTAGTGATGGCATCAGAAGAGTACTGAATGTAGATTGGAAAAGACTGGACAAGGAGCGGCAGAGGTGAGAAGTAGAAGTTCAATGTGGCAAAAAACACTGAAAACATGGGTTCATCAGGAAGTTCTATCTGTAGGTTGGGAAGGAAGTAGAAGCAGGTTGTGAAGGGTTGGTGGTGTCTATGAACTTGAAAGTATGGGGTAGGATGGGAAAGTTTCCAGAGGAGATAAACTCAGCTGAAACTAATAAAAAGAAAGTTTCTCTGATTTAGGTTTTAGCTTTACTGAAGGCAACATTGATCCTGAATGCTGCAGAAACGTGATCTGTGAAACATCGTCTGACGTTCAGGTTACAGTCCATGGGGAGATAGGTGGCAACGTCAGAGAATTGGGCCAGAATTTTACATTGAACGGGCAAATGCATGCCCAACCTGGAAGCATGTAAAATCACGAAGAAATCAGGCGCACATCACCCCTGTTATCACACACCCATGCAATATTTTGGTCGATGGGCAGGTGTGAGATTTCAGAGACACGCATATTGAAAATCAAGCTGGCTATTTAGCCCATTAAGGGGTCAATTCAACACAGTTTACATGGCCTGTCTGCCTTTATGATTAGTGGATGGGGTGACTGGCCATTACATTTTCATTGCAGCTGCAACCTTGATCCAGGGTGGGATGAAAATAGGGCTCAAATAAAATTAACAAGTGTGTCTGGGGATTGGGGTCTGTGTATGTTTGTGCTGCTCAGACACTGGTGACATAGTTTTGACATAGATGTTTATTTTCACATGTCAGCAGCACCCTGAGACAGCTCTTCACTGGCTGTTCCTGTGAGGGAGTACATTAGAAACACTGGCCTGCAACCCCCCTTTTCTTTGGCACCCAACCTCTTCCTGCCCTCCCTGATAGTACTCAGCCTTTCACAGAGCACACCTCATACAGGATGGATGTTAATAGGCCAGCCAGCATGAAACTGTAATCTGGGGTCCACCGTGTCCAGGCCTATCGAGTGCGCAAACCCGAAGGGTGACAAATTCAGGCCCTGGAATACAGCCTCAGTGAAGTTCGATGAACAACAACAGTGCCACCTTTGTCAGCAGGTTTAATGACAAGCTTTTCTCACACTTTTACTGCAATACCATGTAAAAGTCACTTCTACTAACTACATATCATAAACATACATATCATAAACTACACCCTGCTTTAATGCAAATGACACCAACATGATAATGCTTTCAACTATAAAATTAAATTGTCAAGTTTTGCTTCTGTTCACACATTTTTCACTGATTTTTGTATCCAGATAAATTCCACATCATCAGTTTATAAATTAGATACTTCCACTTCTCTACTGAAAACACACCCGAATAGCATTAAATTATTGACATTATTCGAAAGTCTATCTGTTTATATAATATCTGACTGAAATTATTTCCAATTTTAACATACCTGCTTTGACAGCCCTTTCAAAGGAACATCATTCACTTGCAATATGATATCCCCAACATTAATCTTCCCACATTCTGCTGCTGGTTGCCCAGGGAACAGTTTCTTTATTTTCACTACATTTTCGCAGCATTCAGGGTCCAAGTCACTGCCTTCAGCAAAACTAAAACCCAGTCCGGAGGAGTTTTTTATTAACTTCACCTTAAATATGTTACCTGCAAAAGATGGATGGAAAGTAAATTTTTATTTGCAATGGATTTGAAAAATTAGTTCACAGGGTAAATCTGCATTCTAAAGGGGCTGAACTATATTCAAAGAATTAAAGAACAAAAGAGCATAGGAGGTCATTCTGCCATCAAGTCTGCACCAACTCTTTTGAACAACAATTCATCTAGTTCAATTCCTCTATTATTTTCCCACATCATTGCAATTGTTTCACTTCAGGTATTTATCCAAGTTCCTTTAGAAGGCTACATTTGCACCTGCATCTTCAACCCAATTATTCCAAATTCTAAACAACCAATGTGCAAAATTTCCCCTTCATGTTGCATCTACTGTTTTAGCCAATCATACATCTGTTAGCTCTGATGATTGACCCTTCAGCCATGGGAAACAGGCCCCCCTCATATATTTTACATCTTTCATGATTTCACACAACTGTCCAATCTTCTTTGCTCTAAATATAATGAATGCCTCAGCGTCAAGAAACATTCAAATAAACATTTTCTGTATCTCATCTGAATCCTTCATATCCTTCCTAAAGTGTAGTGTTGAGAATTGCCCCACCAGCAGGGGCTGAGCTGGTGATCTATTTCAGTTTAGTGAAATTTCTTGGCTTTTGCACTCTACAATTCTAGTTATAAAACCCAGAATTATAAACGTTTTCATTAGCTGCTTTGATTAGCATTTACTTTAAAATGGCACCATTAAACTTGAATTGTCTCCTTGTTCTTCCTTCCACAATGCATCACCTTACATATTTGTGCATTGAATTTCAACTCCCATTTGTCCAAACATTCCACCATCTTCCTCTCTGTTTATCACATTTTCAAATTACATGCCAAATGGAAATTTTGCAATTGTGTCCTGAACTCCCATGTCCAACTCATTATTGTGCCTGGATACTAGATCAGAAACCCCAAGATATAGTATGAAGTCAGACTAGACCCCAACTATTTAGGCATTAATGTGGGGACAGGATGTTTCACTCCTGGCATAATTCTACTGACAAACCAAGGTCCTTTTATCAAAATAAAATTTAACACCACAATTTAATCATAATTAAATTGAATCATCTTTGACTTGGCTTAACTTTTAACAACTGAACAATACATAAACATGACAAGATACAATTCTTAAGCACATGACTTCATCCCTGTCAATTAACCTAATCAAAACTCTATCCTAAAAGCCCAGGGGGAGTTAAATAAATGAAAAATCCATTAACTCTACCAAGTAACAGTCCTTAGCTAAAACCAATTAAAAACCTACATCCTTACCAGACAAATCGCCTCTTGGAACAAACACTGCCTCTTAAAGCAACCTCACCTTAAACACAAAATATAGCAAACAGCATAGCATCATCACAATTGTCCATCACAGACTGCAAAAGTCCTGGTACTAAACCCAGAGGAACACTACACTTGTCCAAAAGACAGTCATTTACCAGTTCTCAAGGGCAATTAAGGACTGGACAATAAATGCCAGCCTAGTTCATGATGCCAACATAGCTCTTTACTTGCACTATTTTATAACCCTGCTGTTACTATACTTTCATTCCATGAACTTCAATTTTATTAACAAGACAATTACATCAACAACTTCATCATCAATGTGGTATTTTAATGAATGTCCATATACACAATACAAACATGAGGGCATCTCCACTTGGAGGTGTTTTCATGGGGGAGCACAGGGTGTCTCATCAAGTTCATTAAACATGATTTGCCTTTTAACAAATCCATGCTGGCTCTACTTAATTATTCCACACTTGTCCAAGATAATGTTATCATTTCTCAAAGTTTTACAGCACCGAGGTTACTGGATTTATCCTTACATCTTGAGACTGGGTGATAAGCAGCCCTCAAGTGGCCATTATTTGGGGCAAGGGCAGGCTTCCTGTTGAGTTTCTGCCTGGCCCAGCGTGAAATCATTATAGGTCAGGACGGGAATATGAAGGAAATCTCATTCCTGCCCTCCAATTTCACACTGCCTCTGCCCAAAATACCATGTGGGGAGATTTGAGGGAATTTCTGGTCTACAACTTAAGTACAGTCTTCTTCCTCTGTAAAGACAGATATGAAGTGCACATTTAATACTCAGCCATGCCCCCTGCCTCCATGCACAAACCCTCTTTTTATTTTCTAATAATCCCACCCCTCTTTTACTATCCTTTTATGATTTCTGTACATATTCTAGCAGAGGATGATTCTGGGAGATGTCAACTCAGTCACCTCAACTGTACTGTGGGTAGATGAAGAACCTCTCCAGTGACAAGCAGGGGAAAATAGAGGAGGATTCTGGGAGAAGCTAACCTCCTCCTCCTCCTCCAACCAAAAACAAAAGACACTGTGAGGGGGGCAAGCAAATTAAAAGCAAGGTCAGATTCTTATTCTTACATCTTTAAGTTTACGAGGGCAGAGATGGCAGTTAGGGCAGAGATATGCTCCTCCTGCCAGATGTGGGAGATCAGGGAGCTTTCTAGTGTCCCTGGTGACTATGTCTGACCAGCTGCAGCTCCTCACAGACAGCGTGGTTCAGTTGGAGCATCAGCTGGACACACTACAGAGCATACAGGGGGCAGACTGAGTGACAGACACTAGAATCGGGCAGGTGGTCACACCCAGGTCCAGATACCCTGGCGTAGATTGGTGAACACCAGGAGTGACAGACAGGTAAGGCAGGAGTCTCCTGTAGCTATTCCCCTCTCAAACAAGTATACTGTTTTGGTTACTGTTGAGGGGGGAAAAGCCCTATGTAACCCCACGTATGTACCCTGCTAATCTCTGAGACTAAGCTGTAATTTAGCATGGCCAATCAACCCAACCTGTACATCTTTGGACCATGGGAGGAAGCTGGAGCACCTGGAGGAAACCCATGCAGGCATGGGGAGAACGTGCAAACTCCAAACAGACAGTGATCCAAGGTTGGAATCGAACCCAGGTATCTGGGACTGTGAAGCAGCAATGCTGACCACTGTGCCACCATATCACCTTTACATTAGGAACAACAGGGTAGCAACAGAATGAGTAGGCCCACTCAAGGACAATGGAGGGAAGTTATGCGTGGAGCCATAGGAAGTGGCGAGATCCTCGATGAGTACTTTGCATCAGTATTCACCAAGAAGGAGGACATGATAGAGGTTGAGGTCAAGCATAAGTATGTGAACGTTCTAGAAAATGTCACGATATCGAAGGAGGCAATGCATTAAGGTAGACAAATTCCTGGGGCTGGATGGGATCTATCCCAGGTTACTGCGGGAGGCAAGGGAATAAATAGTTGGGGCCTTAACATATTTCTTTACATCCACTCTGACCACAGGTGTGGTTCCAGAGGATTGGAGAATTGCCAATGTTTAAGAAAGGAATCAGGGATAATCCAGGAAATTGCAGACCGATGAGCCTGATGTCAGTGGTGGGAAAGCTTTGAGAAGATATTGAGGGACAGAATATATGCACATTTGGAAGAAAATGGACTAGTTGGTGACAGGCAGCGTGGTTTTTTTTTTTACAGAGAAGGTTATGTCTCATCAACTTGACTGAGTTTTTTGAAGAGGTGACAAAGATAATTGATGAGGGAAGGGCTGTGGATGTAGTTTATATGGACTTTAATATGGACTTTGATAAAGTGCCACATGGTAGATGGATACAAAAACTATAATCACATGGGATTCAGGGCTGGCTGGCTAGATGGATACACATCTGGCTTGGTTATAGGCTGTAAAGACTCACATTCCAATCATTATTCATGTAAATTGAGTTTGTGTCTTTGCACCCTGTTTGTGATCAGAACTCCCACCCATCTGATGAAGGGACAGCCTGTTCCAAAAGCTTGTGGCGTTTGCTACAAATAAACCTGTTGGACTTCAAGCTGGTGTTGTGAGACTTCTTTTGGTTATAGGAGACAGACAGTAGCAGTGGAAGGATATTTTTCAGAATGGAGATCTGTAAGTAGAGGCGTTCCACAGCCATGAGTTCTGGGACCTATGTTATTTGCAGTGTATATAAATGATCTGAAGGGAAAGGGATTGGTTGAGTTGCTGATAGTACTGGGGATTGTCAGGGGATACAACAGGATATAGACAGATTGGAGACTTGGGCATAGAAATGGCAGATGGAGGTCAATCTGGACAAATGTGCAGTGATATATTTTGGAGGATCAAATTTTGGTGTGCATTTTACTATAAACGGCAGAATCCTCAGGAACATTAACATACAGAGAGGTCTGGGCATGCAGATTCACAGTTCCCCAAAAGTGACAACATAAGTGGCCAAGGTGATTAAGAAAGCAGATGGCACGCTTGCTTTCATCAGCCAGGGCACTGAATACAAGTGTTGGGAAATCATGTTGTAGCAATATAAAACATTGGTTTGGCCACATTTGGAGTATTGCATACAGTTCTGGTCACCACACTACCAGAAGGATGTGGAAGCTTTGGACAGAGTGCAAAGAAGGTTCACCAGGATGTTGCCTGGTCTTGAGGGTTTTCGTTATGAGGAAGGTTATTTTCATTGGAAAGACAGTGGCTGCGGGGGGACCTGATAGAAGTCTACAAAATTATGAGAGGCACAGGTGTGGTGGATTCTCAGAGGCTTTTTCCAAGGGTGGAAGTGTCAATTTCAAGGGGGCACAGTTCAAGCTGAGAGGGGGTAAGTTTAAGGGAGATGTGCAGAAAAGTTTTCCATGCAGAGCGTGATGGGTACCTGGAATGCACTACCAAAGATAGTATAGAAGCAGGCATATTAGCAACATTTAAGAGGCATCTGGATGGGTACATGAATAGGGAGGGAATAGAGGGATACAGACCGAGTAAGGGCAGGAGGTTTTTTCTTCAGTTTAGTTAGGGCATCATGATCGATAGAGGAAGGCCCAAGGACCTGTTCCTCTGCTGTACTTTTCTTTGTATATAGAAGATTTTAAAAGTTTATTTTATGTTAGCTTCCAGTTTCTTACTCTCTCTGCTTCCCTTATTGCTTTTTTCACTTTCCCTCTGAGCTTTCTATATTCAGCCTGGTTTTCATTTGTGTTATCAACTGATATTTGTCATGTATGCCGTTTTCTGCTACTCCTGGGGAAGAGATCAGAGACCATTATTGCCATTTTAATTTAACTGCTCATTGTCTTAAGAAGCTGAATCATCAGCCATGTTTGCAAATACTCCTTCACAGCATAGCTACGTCTCAACAATTTTAAACATTCCAGTTTCTTACCATCATTGTCAGAAGTATAATCTTTGGCAGTTGATGGCACGGGTTTTGAGCTTAGTTCTTTTTTGTCAGATGATTCACATGGTGCAGTTTGATTGGCTGTACATGGAGGTGTGCACTGCGGAGTGACAGGAGCATGAACACTGGCTGCAGGAAGCTGCCCCTTCTCTAATAACAGATGAACAACCTGGAAAGAAGAATTTGCTTGATACATTTGTGACTTTACATTTAATTTACAACGCACTCATGTATGCAGTGAGTCTTCCCATAACAAGACAACCGAAATATTTGAAATTTTGTCATTCTCTCTGGTAAAGGGTTTGCTTCTATCTTCACTTTGTGCCTAAGTCACTTTACAAATGATCAGCAATGTTAATTTCTTTTGAACAATTGGAAATATATTCACTTTGACAAGCGTAAGCAGTATGGATCCAGCAAATTTAGAATTTGGTCTGTGAATTCTGAGCTCCAGACTGGGAATGGAGGGATACAAACGAATAGTCTATTGGAAGCATGAGCGGCGCAGGCTTGGAGGGTCAAAGGGCCTGTTTCCTGTGCTGTATTGTTCTTTGTCCATAGAAGTGCATCTGCAGGATACCCCAAAAGTGCACTGGGGAAACACCCCCAATCCCCCCATCCTAGGTGTTGCCAGGTACGGTAAATGGCTGGGAAGATCAAACTTCTGACATGCTATACTGAGAAGTACTCAGAAATCTGATTTAAATTGCAAACCTCAGATGATTCCGACCGTCTTACAGCAAGTTACTCAGAAAAAATTAGAAGTAGTAAGACTACGTCTAGCTTCTGGTAACTGTTGTATTGACTCCCCGGACCCCATACAGGACCTCTGCCCAGTTCCCACCTCCTCACTACACCCACCGAACTCAAAGGACACCCATGACTGCCCACATTCCCATGGGGCCCCTGATTACCCCCCAATCCCCCACTAGTCAATCCCAACCTGCACAGGACCCTGCCTGATCCACAAGGGAACTCTGCCGAATGCGTCCCCCTGATGAGAAAGATTCTATTGACCACTCAACCCCCAGCCCTTGACTGCCACCTACCCCATACCCCAGCCCCACCCACCAAATGTCCACCACAAGACATACCTCCACTGACCACCTGACTTGCCATTTGATCAAACTTGACTGACACTGCCACTGATCACCTGACCCCCCAACATACACCTGAACATTGACTACGCCATCTCCCCACTGACCATTTTACCCGACCCCGAATGACCACCTGACCCCAACGAACGATGACCCAATCTCCACTCCTACACCCCTTCGACTGTCTGATCAACCACACTGACCACCACACCTCTATCCCCACTGACTACCATCCAACCCCAGATGACTGCTCTTCCTCAACAGACTCCCTTCCCTCAATCTTATCAACTTACTATACAAACTTACCTTATCACTGGCTTAAATCCACTGGGGATGCACCCCATTTCCAACTACTGAACTCAAGGGATGCCTCCTGCCCCTCCTGAATCCTGGGATTTCCCATCTTTCAAATGCACCCCCAGGGCCTATCCGACCTTCCCAATTGCCCCAGCCCCTTTCCCCACTCCAACTGTTTGATCCACATTCCCTCCCAAATTGTAACTACCTTCCTGATTAACCTTTATCCCTGGCTTGGAAATGGCTGAGCCTTTAAAGCTACCCAATTTATAGCAGGGAACACTATCCTTCTGTCCAACTGTGCAGGCCTCGACTGAAAGCAACAGGAGAGCACTGCCCTACAAATTTCTCGCCCAACCTGAGTCAGAAGATCAGATAAGAAAGGATTGCCTAGATTTTGACACAGGAAATCAGGGGACAAAGTGGAAGTGGTCAAGAGCTACAAGTTTTTAGGTGTCCAGATCACCAACCTGGGTCTCTCCATGCCGACACTATAATTAAGAAAGACCACCAATGCCTCTACTTTCTCAGAAGGCTAAGGAAATTTGGCTATGACTCTCACCAACTTTTACATACGCACCATAGAAAACATTCTTTCTGGTTGTATCACAGCTTGGTGTGGCTCCTCCTCTACTCAAGGCTGCAAAAAACTACAAGTGAACAAAGCCCAGTCTACCATGCAAACCGGCCTCCCATCCAATGACTTTGTCTACACTACTCATTGCCTCAAAAAGACAGTCAGCATAACCAAGGACCCCACTCATCCCGGACATTCTCTCTTCCACCTTCTTCCGTCTGGAAAAAGATACAAAAGTCTGAGGACACATACTGACCGGTTCACTAATGTCCTTGAGGGAAGGAAATATGCTGTCCTTACCAACTCTGGCCTACATGCGACTCCAGACCCACTACTCTCAACTAACCTCGAGCAACTAGGGATGAGCAATAAATGCCAGTCAGCCAGCGACGCCCATGTCCCACAAATGAATAAAACAAATGAACAGCTTCTTCCCTGCTGCTAACTTTTGAATGGACCAATCTTGTATTAATTTGATCTTTCCCTACAGCCTAGCTATGACTGTATCATTACATTCTGTGCTCTCTCTTTTCTTTCTGTGTACAGTATTGCTTTGCCTGTAATGCGTGCAAGAAACAATACTTTTCACTCTTTTCTAATACATGTGACAATAATAAATCAAATCAAATCAGAGTGGCAATCTGACCCTGATTGTCATTTCATGGAAGTTCAGGCCCAAATATTCTGTTGCATTGGAACACAAGGCAATATGTTCAAAGAGACAAGGAACTTTGCAAAGTCACTAAGTGAGGACTTTAAAACAAGCTTTCACATCTCAGACTGTGATTGAATAGTGACTTAAAACATGGCACACATAAGAAAGAGAACAAAATATATCAGAATTTGTGCTGACAAGGCTTACAATTCACTTCATAATAGCACTGTATCTACACCATATGGTCTGCAATGATTTAAGGTGGCAGCTCATCACCACCTTTTCAAGGGCAATTAGAGATGGGCAACAAATCCTGGCCTAGCCAGCGCTGCCCACATGTGGTGAAAGAATACAAGTTAAATCCTGGTTAAATTGCCAACGTGCAGAAAAGTTTTTTTTGAAATCTATATCAGCCATTAATGTAAATATAAAGTACAGAATGAGAAAAGGTGATTTAAACCCAAAATTCCCAACCCTTCAAACAGAATATGCACAATTTTCCCCAAGCAAGGCAAGTAAGTAGAGATAACACCTGCAGTGATCAATTAACATTTGACAATGGTTCCAGTCATGTGAAACGTAAGTGTTCTGCATAATATTTCATCAACATTTATATAGGTTCATTTACTTTACAAGCTTCTTTGCCAGATGCTAATCTAGCACTCCCTTCCCACTACAAATGGGAACGCACAATTTTATCATTTACGTGAGTTTGTCCTAATGATTGTTCATGCTGTGAGGAAAATAAAGCTGCAAGCAGACCACAAAGCCAGACAGTGCCTAATAACCTGGTGTGTTTACTTTATCTTTTCTGATTCCAATTACAGATTAGAAATGTGTCTGAAATAGTGGGTATACATACTTGTCCTGTGCTCCTTAGAGTCTCCACAGCCTGTTTATGAGTCGCACCCTCCAGACAGATTCCATTCACAGAAAGAACACGGTCACCTGCCAATGAGTCAGCAAAAGTTTATGGAAAAGATATAATCAAAACACTTTGGATCTGAACTTGGATCTGGGTACCAGCAAGGGGTGATTGCTGAACTGGTGCCAAAGCTAATGATTTCCCGTGCAAAAGATAATGACGTTAGAATTATTGTCCCTAAACTGCTGCAAGGCAGAACGTTAACGAAGTCTGCCCGAGCAAACAGATTCAGGCTTTGTCTCAAACTGCCAGGCAATGAGATCATTTGCAAGAGTGGAGTGGGTTGCCACTGCAGCAAGGTTAAGCCAGCAGCAACTGCTTCAAATCGACAAGAAGGGATTGATTAACTTTACTTAGTAATAATTTGGGGATTTTTAGAAGGTTGCAACAGAACACATGCCAGCTCTCACTGGCGAGACATTAGACAGTCACTACAGATGGAATTTCTGGGATAGCAAATCTGATTTTCAGGTGCAAGTTCTACATAGCTTCATCGTAAATATTTGAAATGTACTTTAAATTTCAAAAAGAAAAAAACTAAAATGTACACCCCACTGAATTTTGTTGATTATTCTGTATAAGTGGTATTTAGATGAACAGGTTTGTCTCCCCTCCAAAAATAAAGAAAAGATAGAAAGAATGAAAAGAAATTGGACAGGACATTGGGAGAACTTCATTGTTCTTCCTTGAAATAACCTCACTGGATCTTCTATATTAACGTAAGGAGGCAGACAGAGCTTTCGTTATACATCCCCACCACTGCAATACTCCCTCAGTATTGCAGTGAGTCAAGATTACCTTCTCAAGTCTCAGGAATGGGGTATGAACTCATGATCTTCTGACTTGGAGGTGCGGATGTAACCATTGAGCAAAGGTAGATGCAGCTAAAACACCCATTCTATACAATGTATTGTTCAAAAAGGGAGACAGGCAGAAAGTAAAGAACTATACTCCAGTTAGTTTAACATCTGTAGTTGGGAAATTGTTGGAATTCATTATTAAGCAGGTGGTAATGAGATATTTGGAAAGTCAAAACACAATTTATCAGAGTCAGCATGGTTTAATGAAGGGTAAATTGTGTTGACTAATTTGCTAGAGTTCTTTGAAGATGTAACAGGCAAAGTTGATAATGGAGGTCCTGTAAATTCAATATATCTGGACTTCCAGAAGGCATTTGATACAGTGCCGCACAAAAGATTAATATACAAGGTAAAATCTCATGGAGCTTTCGGTAATGTATTAGCTTGGATAGAAGATTGGCTAACCAACAGAGAATGGGGATAAATGGGTACTTTCCTGATTGCCAATCTGTAAGTAATGGGGTGCCACAGAATTTGTTCCTCGGGCTCCAACTATTTAGAATCTATATTAGTGACTTGGATGCAGAGATAGAATGTACCATCACCAAATTTACAGATGACACTAAAATAGATGGGAAAGGAAGTTGCAATGAGATACTAAGAAATTTATAAATGGATATGGATGTGTTAGGTGAGTGAGTGGACCAAAATATGACAGATGGAACTTAACGTAGATAAATGTGAGATGATCCATTTTTGGTCAGAGGAATAAAAGGCTAAATCTAAATATCTAAATAGAGCAAAATTTTGGTGCAGAGGAATCTGAGTGTCCTTGTGCAGAAATTGCAGAAAATTAGTTTGCAGGTGCAGCAGGTAATAAGGAAAGAAAATGGAATTTTCATTGCTAATAGAATAGAAAACAAAAGTTGGGAAATGCTGCTGTAATTGTATAGGGCAGCCGTGAGACCACATCTGGAGTACTGTACACATTTCTGGCCCCTTACTGAGGGACATGCATTAGAGGTGGTTCAGAAAAGATCCAATAGATTGATTCCATGGATGAAGGACTTGTCTTATGAAGAGAAAGTGCGCAGTTTAAGCCTATGCTTTATGTTGTTTAGAAGAATGAAGGGAGATCCAATGGAGGTATATAAGATGCATAAGGGAACTGATAGGGTAAACACAGAGCAGATGTTTCTCCTTGTTGGGCATTCTGGAACGAGGCCATAGTTTTAGCCTAAGGGATGGCAGTTTTAAAACAGAATTGAGAAATTAAAGGGTCACTTAAAGGGTTGTGAATCTGTGGAATTCACTATACCAAACTACAATGGACACCAGAACACTAAACAAATTTGAGGAGGTAAATAAATTTTTAATAAGTAGTGGGATGAAGGGTTATGGGGAACAAGGAGGAAGGTGGAGATGAGGCCAGCCATGATCATATTGAATGGCAGAACAGGTTTGAGGGGCTGAATTGTCTACTTCTGCTCCTAGTTCTCATGTTCTTATTTACAATTGCATTCAATTGTAAATAATTCCGCTTTAATGCCATGGATATAGTAGGGTTGGTACGTACACATAGCATTGAGATTTCCGCTTCAGTAGGAGGCAAATGTTATATCATGTGACCCAATCAGCACCATTTTGGATTGATCTCTCGAATTCCCTGACTGGCTCCATCGCCGCCTCTCCTATTTTGCGACGGTCTCATTCCCTGCCATTCCCACTTGCTGCTCCTCTCTTGTGACCCTCCTGCTCAATGCTCCCTCTCTCTTAGCAAGGATGAGAGACTAAATAGACTGGGTCTGTACTCGTTGGAGTTTAGAAGGATGAGGGGGGATCTTATAGAGACATATAAGATAATGAAAGGGATGGATAGGGTAGAGGTAGAGAGATTTTTCCTGCTTAGAAAGGATAGCAGGACTAGAGGGCACAGCCTCAAGATAAGGGGCGGGGGGGGGGGCACAGTTTAGATTGGAGTTGAGGAGGAACTTCTTCACTCAAAGGGTAGTGAATCTCTGGAATTCTCTGCCCGTTGAAGTGGTGGAGGCTACCTCGCTAAATATATTTAAGTCACGGGTAGATCGGTTTTTGACAGACAAGGGAATTAAATGTTATGAGGAGAAAGCAGGAAAGTGGAACTGATCCACTTCAGATCAGCCATGATCTTATTGAATGGCGGAGCAGGCTCGAAGGGCTAGACGGCCTACTCCTGCTCCTATTTCTTATGTCCTTATGTTCTTATTATGTAGGAGAGGGAAGCAGGATGTAAGTAGGAAGGGTTATTATATTTCTGTGATATTTTAAAATATATTTTAAAATATTTTTTCATCTACAAGTATAGAAATTTAGGAATGTACAGTATTTTAACTTCAGGACAATGCTTTATTTTATTTTCTAATGGGAGAAGTCCTATAGAACCTAACTATTGATTTTACATTGGTTGTAGTGGGAAAATCTAATTTACTCAACATCGCTTCAATTAAAGTTGCACTTTTCAGAGTGTAATATTAAGTGATGAATTAATATACTGTTTCAGCTTTTTGAAACAGACACTTAAATTAACTAATAATCTATTTTAATCTAAAATATACCTCTACAATTGTGTTGGACAAAAGCCATAGCAAACAATACACAAATGATTGTCAATGAGATAACCTATTATTTATATGCAAGTGCATAGTCTACAAGTATATAATTACTTCCACTTCTCCATGTAACACTACCCCATTTGTTCGACACAACCAGAGGAAATATTTTGACATACAACCTTGAAGCCTTCCAGAAGCCTATTAGTTGGTGCACAGCCTCAGACAGTTGCTAAAAACCTGCAGACCATTATTTTGCATTAGGAAACACTAAAAAAAAGCTATACAATAAATTACAATTTCCAAAAAAGCAATTTAAAATGAATAAGTACTTTTCAACAGTAATTACATATGACTAACCTTTCTTAATACGTCCATCAGCCTCAGCTGCTCCTCCTGGTATTATAGCTTTCACGTAAATCCCACCATGTCTCACACTTGTGTTAACACCACCCTAGGGAAAAATTCAGACAATGGAAGATATTTACAAAAAATGACAAATCTGCAAAAATATGTTTACATGCAAAATCCTATTTTTAAAAGTTGGTTTCCCAGTTTGTTGTTATCAAATTGTGAGGAAAAACACAGGGTTAGCAAGGTGGGCAATTAGATGGCACACAAAATTGCTAATAGAGAATTGTGAAATTTTGAATCTTGGGAAAACAAATGGCAAAGGAAAATGCCCTCTATGACGATCTTTTAAACAGAGGAAAGAACAGAGATTGACGTTAGTAAAATCAAAGATTTTTAAAAGTGGTAGCATAGGTTAAAAATTTTCCTAAAAAGATAACGATATACTGATTTGCTGCATAGGGCTGCAAACTTTGAAACCAAACAATTGATGTATGTATACAAGATATTATTGTTACAACTTAATCACATTATAGGTAGGATATCAGAGCCATGGCAATTGCACACACAAGAGCCACCAAAATGTTTCTGAGAATTAGATGTTATAGTTAAAGGCATGAGAGATGATGGCTTACTCGTTTTCTCACTGGATCAGAGGGGTTTTAAGAAAGAATCTAAAATTAGGAAAGGTTATAAAATGGTAAGTAGTGAAAGATAATTTGCACCTGCAAGTGAATCATCAACAAAATGACAAACTAAGGATTATCAATGAATAACAAAGGGGACATTAGAAGTTGAGAGAGAGGGGTAAGACAGATATCATCCTGGGAGCAGATCCCACTTTATTCAACTGCAAGAATGGTACAGGTCTAAACTCATTAAGTATAAACTTACAAAAGCAAAACAGGGCAATGTTCAGTAATAACTACTTTTGGCAGATCCACCTTGAAGAATCTCTGAAGTTAGAAAGTAATTTGAAGACTTTGTGCAATAACAATTTTTGGTTCAATGGTACAATAGATTTTCATTGCTTTTGCTCTTGACTTAGAATTGTTCAGTCTTGAACAAAAAGCTGGATTGCAATATGGCCAAGCTACAAATCTCTCGAAGCATACTATTTTGGAGCATTTGTAAGTTTGCTTAGATGATGGCAAAAATTGATATAATGCAAGTTCAAAATCATTTGTTTCAAAATACTCATCAATTTGTGTTCACAACTTAAATGCCTGTGACTGGTTGGTATGCATGGATATGGAGAGTTGTGAATTAATCAAATTCTTTCAAACATACAAAAAAAATGAATGATGGTGGTGGTGGAATAGAAACATTTAACACAGGAATAAATATTCACCCTGAGCTGCAGTGAAAATAGGGAAGTATTAGGTCAACCATCCATTAGATTTGCTCCGGACGATCAGTTCTATTTAGAATCAAAGAATCCTTCAGGGGCAGGAGATCATTCGGCTCACTGAGTCAACATTTACTCTCCAACAAAGCAACACACTCAGGCCCTATCCCTGTAGCCTTATGTATTTGCTCAACTAATCCTCCTAACCTGCACATTTTGGAGCACTAAGGTAGAATTTAGCATGGCCAATCCGCCTAACCTGCACATCTTTGGACCGTGAAAGAAAAACAGAGCACCTGGAGGAAACCCATGCAGACATGGGAAGAATGTGCAAACTCCACGCAGTCATTCACCCAAGGTTGGAATTGAACCCAGTCCCCTAGCGCTGTGAGGCAGCTGTTTTAACAACTGTGCCATTGTGACACTTCCATATGGCGCATTTGCACTGAAAATGGAAACCAAATGAAACCCTGCCTGGTTTACACAAATGCCCAGATGAATTTTAACTCCGTTGTTTTCCTCTAACCACAATGATTAGCCTCACAATGCCATGACCCAGGTTTGATTCTCAGCTTGAGTCACTATGTGCGGAATCTGTAAATATTTCCTGTGGCTGCGTGGGTTTCCTCTGGATGCTCTGGTTAATGTGCTGGTTAGCTGCACAGGCCATGCTTAATTCTTCCTCAGTGTACCCGAACAAGCACTGGAGTGTGGCGAATAGGGATTTTCACAATAACTTCATTGCAGTGTTAATGTTGGCCTACTTGTGACACTAATAAATAAACTTTTTCAAAACTTTTTCATCACTGAAGACGGGGAATGTGGTGGAGATGATTCTTCTATAAGGAGTTCCCAGGGTAAGCTTATTTCCTGGGCACTAATGAATAGTTGGAATAGGCAAAATTCAACGATGGAAAAGAAAGAACACGGGTTGACCCTGTCCCTTCCCCTTCACTTCCTAGTTGTTGCTCCTGAAGGGCACCTGAAGATGCTGGTGGTGGGATTTGTTCTTATGATTTTAAAAATTTGGAAGGTTTGAGGTATCAGATATGGCAAGACACACCAGAAAAGTAAATGCCCCCTTTCACCTACTGCCTCCCAGCTACATGCAGATGGAATACAACGTGGAAAAGTGTGAGATTGTGCACTTTGAGAGGAGGAATGGACGAATAGACTATTTTCTAAATGGGAAAATGCTCAGGGAATCAGAAACCCAAAAGGACTTGGAAGTCATTGTTCAAGATTCTCTTAAGGTTAATGCGCAGGTTCAGCCAGCAGTTAGGAAGGTAGATGCAATGTTAGCATTCATGTCAAGAGGGCTAGAATAGAAGAGCAGGAATGTACTTCTCAGGCTGTAAAAGGCTCTGGTCAGACCCCATTTCGAGTATTGTGTGCAGTTTTGGACCCCATATCTAAGGGGAGACGTGTTGGCCTCAGAAAGGGTCCAGAGGAGGTTCACAAGAATGATCCCCGGAATGAAGAGTCTGTCGTATGAGGAATAGTTGAGGACTTTGGGTCCGTACTCATTGGAGCTTAGAAGAATGAAGGGGGATCTTATTGAAACTTACAGGATACTGCGAGGCCTGGATAGGGAGAATGTGGAAAGGATGTTTCCACTAGTAGGAAAAACTAGAACCAGAGGGCATAACCCCAGGTTAAAGGGACGATCCTTTAAAACAGAGACGAGGAGGAATTTCTTCAGCCAGGAAAAATCAGCTGTTGCAGGTTTCTAAATGGTTTTCAGAGAAAGGAATATCACAAATATTTTGCAACAATAGGGGATAGGGCTAAACTGCCCTGCGATTTCTGACAAGTAACGTCACTGAATATACATTTTATATACTTTAATATTTCACTAAGTAGAGAAAGAGAAAGTTGAAAACCTTGCAAAACAGTACCGTGACACTAATGCCCAAGCTGTTCTCCACTTTTGACAATTCCACTTCAAAAATGTCTCCTGGCTTTGGCAAAGTGCTTTGTTTGCTATCAGAAAAAGCTCGTCTTTTAGTCTTATCTGCTGCAGAATCCTACATGCAAACAAAATTAACACTTGTTTAAGCAGTAATATTAAAATTAAATGAGACTTATTCACTGTTATGAATAGTACAGAGACATGCTGTTTCACCTAAAAAATGTTACTTTTCCAGTGTTTTGAACCATGCTGTTACAAATACTGCAGCAAAATAAGTTAATACCCAGATGACAAAACATAACACAAAGTTAAAGCTATGATATTATAGAAGGCACAGTATTAAGTTTCTACAACCAGATGTTAATATTATTCTTTCAAGTGCATTTTCTAAAGTACATAACCAACAAAAATGCCAGGACTGTAGGAATACTCTTGCCTTAGATTCTAAGAAATGGTTACAAATTTAATATTCTGTATATGATCTAAGCTCCAGAACAGTGTAACTAGGATGGGTGGGGTGGATTTGCCAAAGATGCATTGGGGGATACCTCTCAGTCCAGGCATTGCCAAGTAAGGGAGAAGGGTTGAGGCTGCTGGTGGGAGGGGCGTGTTGTTTAGGAAGATCAGAGATCGGGGCAGTGAAGGGGAGTGGGGGGGGACATCGAGGCAGATGGGGGTGGGTCGAGGCTGACCCGGGCATGTTCGGGGAAGTGGGGGGGGGGGGGGGGGGGCGGTATGAGAGTCGATGATGGTGATGCGGGGCTGGTCAACGATCAGGTGCATGGCAGTGTGGGGCCACTGCACGTGCCGATCTACGTGCTGACACGTCAGCATATGCACAGTGGCCCGCTCAGTGTTATGCCGCCAGGAACAGGCCCCACCACCTGAATTTCAGCATAATTTACGCTGAAGCACTCTGTACTGCGTAGACTGGAAGATTAATTTTGAAACTCCCACTGAAAAAAAGCGTGAAATACTCCAATCTTTATGTGAATTTGACACTTTTTTTGGAAGAATTGCCCCAGTTTTTTTTTAAAAAAGGCAGAGTTTATGGATTTGTATGCATGAAGTTTACAACAGGAATTGGAGCACAGGCCCTAGTGATTAACATTTGTAAATCTGTGCTAACATTTCTAAAGTAGCATTATTGCTAATAGGGTCATGCAGCAGAGTGGCACAATGGCACATTGGGTAGAAGCAAATTACTGTGGATACTGGAATCTGAAACCAAAAGAGGAAATGACTCTCATCTGGACTCAAAACGTCAGCTCTTTTCTCTCCTTACAGATGGTCAGACCCGCTGAGATTTTCCAGCATTTTCTGTTTTGGGCACAATGGATGTCACTGCTGCCTCACAGCTCCAGTGATCCAGGTTCAGTTCCAGCTTTGTTGACTGTGTGGAGTTGCACATTCTCTCTGTGTCTGCACATGTTTCCTCTGGGTGGCCTGGTTTCCTCTCATTCCAAAGATGTACAGGGTAGGTGCATTGGGCATGCTAAATTGCCTTGGTGTCCCAAGGTGAAATGGATTATCCATGATAAATGTTACAGAGTGGGGGAAGAGGGCCTATGAAAGATTCTCTATCAGAAAATCAGTGTAGATATGATAGGCCAAATGGACTCTTCCGCACTGTAAGGATTCTATAAAAAAACTTGCATTTATATACATCTTTCACAACCTCAGACCATCCCAAAATGTTTTACAGTCAATTAAGTACTTTTGAAGTGTAGCCACTGTCGTAATGTAGAAAATCTGGCCGCCAGTTCTCAAACATCAGCTACCATAAAGGAAATGGGGGAATGACTCGGTTATCTGTTTTTGTGATCAGCGCAATGGGGATAACAACTCTTTCTCCTCTTCAAAACAGTGCCATTAGATCTCTTGAATGCCAACTTGACAGGCACTTTTAAGAACCCCAACATACTGCACCTACAACACCGGATTGGAACGTCAGTCCTTTTGGGTTAAATTCTGACTTCAAACTCACAATCCTCTGACTCTGAGGCTGACTGGGCTACCACTGACACATACAAAAATAATTCCAGAACCAACAGGAGAACCGCTGGTTCAGGGTGCCTTCTGGATTTGGCATTGATAACAACTGTGCATACAAATAAACAAAATTACAAGTTTAGTGTATATCATGACCTGAAAAACAATCAAATGGAACAGTCAAACAGAGAAGAAATAATTGCAAATAATTCTGGCATCTCCAAATAATTCTGGCATCTCCACTACTGCTTTATATTGAAACTACTGCAATACATGGCTTGCATGCAGATACAAAGTGAAAGTAGGGGTTGTCAGGAAGGAGCAAAACTGGTCAAAGCTGGAAATAATCATATTCACCTTTTTAGGGCTTTGTTGCTCTTGACTGCTGGAATAAGTTGCTTCATCCATGTCAGAGTCACCTCGATCAGAGCAATCTGTTTCTTTAGGCGTTTCAGCATTAATGCTGCTCAAATGTCCTGTGCTGTCGAGAACATTTTGGATCATATCCTGCCTTAATGCCATCAGTGCAGAGACCTCCTTGTAATTAGTACATCGTGGTGTTCTAGAGGCTGTGCGATTTCTGTAGAAACCATTCACTTGGCTTTGTGAAAGACCGACACTTTCAGTTCTAGAGTCCTGGGAGCTCGTACTTCCTCTTCGTTTTTCTTCATGTGGAACAGAAGCTCTCACTGGATGAATTCTCTGGTGACCACGTGATCCATTATGCTCTTCGGAAGATGACACTTCTTCATAATCTCGCCTTCCTACATTATGACAAGGACTTCTTGACTGGCTTCTTGTTTCTTTTTTATTCAGAGGAGATACTTGACAATAAAAAAAAACATTGTTCGAAGCATCAAGCTGTATTCTTTACGAAGGTGATGTACAGTTGGGAATTTCAATTCTCTTTTCCCAATTAAAATACCACCATAGTTACAAATTTAAAACATGATTCCCTCATATGTCTAAACAAATAAAGTTATCAATCCTGTTAGAAATAGTTGTTATCAGTTAATGCAGATTTCAGCCAGTTAAAATGAGTAAAATATTTCACAGTCATTTACACCATAATATATATTACCTATTTTGCTGTCCAATTCAACTGCCAAAAAACTTAAGTCCCGTCTTTTTCCCTCTGTGACAATGCTAAATTTGAGCCAGTCTCATGCTCTGTGGAGGTGTATCCATACACTTCCAGCACCACATATGGTTTTAGAAGTCATTTTCAACTGAATAAGTAATAGACTAAAAGAATGCCTTTCATGCCTGCTCAAGATTGCTACAGAGCTGTTTAACCAAAAAAGCTGACTGTATAGAAGGCAGCAAAAAATTGCTGTCACTCAAATTTAATACAACACTTGATATTTAAGAATTATTTTTTATATTTTTAATCCAACTTTAGGCTTGGCCACATCTATGATGTCAGATCCATACTCCAGTTTGAAGTATGGTTTCCTGAGTTTTGGGAGTTCCACAACGGTCCCCAGGTTGGTCTGAAATCGTGTGTTTCTTGTTACTTGGGTTGCTCCCAAAACTGACATCACCAAAACAGCCTAGAAGGAAGGGTGTGCCTGCTTAAGGCTCTCCATGGCAGCAATTAAATTGGGATTTATAAACAAAAATACAGCAAATTTTCAGTATTATTTTTCTACAACAAAGAAAACACTTTGAACCTGAACTAATCCTTCTAGAGTGCCATACTCTTTATATCAACTGTTTGGTTTCTTTCTGCACAGCAGAGCTTAAACAGGATTATTCAATTAGCCCTTGTTTTATGAGAAATAAGAGTTGCCAGTCAAACACGATATAGGCAAACCTTGACTGATAAAATTGCAGTCTTCACTAATGGCTTTAGTTTGTCTCAAACGCACCTTAGTGCCATTCTCAATAACAATTGAATTGAACTGAGCTTCAATCACCTCTACAGGCATCCAGTTCTTACATTCCTGTTTGGATCCAAGTGGTTCTATAGGTTAGTTAACTGAATACTGGTAAGCAGTTTATTTGTGGGTAAATAGAGAATACTAATGACTCCTCCTGCAGTTTTACTCATAATTAGGAAAAAACTCAGATAGGCAACTGGCTAAATTAGATTGATTCCAATGAGAACATGAATATCTAAAAATAGTTGATGATTGGGTTCCAAAATTGCAGACCTGCACCAACCACTAACCAGGCTCTATACTGTTAGCAGAGATTCATAAAATGAAAGCTAATTTTAAATACTAATTACAAAGAGGCAAAAAGTATCTTTGTTTTATTTTATAACCAAGAATTTAAATTTCTTGTTATGCATTATCCCATTTTGTGTCCAGATTAACCGGAGTGCCAACGCTGAGCCCATCACATATAGATTGCTGCAGATGGATGGAATTTGTAGATAAACTCAGAATCACATCCACACAGAGTAGCTGAGTGTCACTGAATGTTTACTTAGCAAAACATTTTGCAAAATTATAGCTCCTTACAAATCTCATTAAAAAAGTTTAAGGGCGGATGCAAAAACTCGTTCTTTCTCCACAATGAATAAAACGTGAGACCGATTCAAACTGTCACTAACTATTACCTTATGTTCCACGTGAAGTCTTATAAAATCCTGAAAATATGGGGGCAATTTAATGTCCTTGTCTGACGTGGTGGAGTCAATCCTGAAGAGCCATAGTGGACAATGTCCTAGTTTAGGTGCTTGAATGGCAGCTAGTGAAAATTTGGGTCAAAGCTGTTCAATAGTGTCTCCTCATTTAAAGGAGGTGCCATTCTCCTCTACAGTGAGAGTAATGGCATTTTTGACAGCGAGCATATTTTAAAAAAACTGACAGGGAATGGAGATTGTTCATAGCCGCTCTTTAAAAACTGAGCCACGGCGACTATGTTTGTTGTTGAGTACTCATTCAGTGGTATGGGTGAGGCTAGATTCACATGAACTCCAACATCTGGTGACTTGTCTTACCTCCCACTACTTTAAAATCCTGACACTGGCAGCAGTCCAAAACCTGTACCTTAATGTCAGCATGAATTCTATCCTGAGGGATTGATTCAAAATATGGAAGGTACAGGGTTAACTGGATAGCTGCCAAATCTGTTCCGACTTCCAACAGGCAGAATATGTGACCTGCACCATAATAAGAAAAACCTGTGACCTGTACAGATCCTGCGTGACTCTTCATGGTGATTATTTTTGTTATCAACATTCCTGCTCAAAATCTTGAAGACGAGGGAACAAGACTCCCCTTCCACTCAAGAGGGCAGCATAGTGGTTAGCACCACTGCCTCAGAGCAAGGGACCCGGGTTCAATTCCAGCCTTGGGTGACAATGTGGAGTTTGCACATTCTCCCATTGTCTGTGTGGGTTTCTGCCGGGTTTCTTCCCGCACTCCAAAGATGTGTGGGTTAGATTGATTGGCCATGCTAAATTGCCCCCAAGTCTCAGTGGGACTAGCAGGGTTAATATGTGAGGTTCAGGGGATAGGACCTCATTGCTACTGTTGTCAGTGCAGGCTTGATGTGACCTCTTTCTGCACTGTAGGGATTCTAAGAGAAGAAATCTGAAGACTGGTGCAATATATACATGTGGCACTGTATCACAATGTTCGTATTCAGGCTTGAAATTTGGAATCTTGAAATTTTTGAACTAGTACCTGAAGTAAATTCAGTTCCTCTATAAAGTTTCTCTTTAGGTTGAGACACTATCAGTGTCACGTCTTCAGGAGCATTTTGCAAAATTTCAACTGCTCTGTCATGAGTAACACCTTCCAAACTGACTCCATTTACAGATATCAGGCGATCACCTGCAGATGGTAAAAACACAATGGTTATTCAGCATACAGTAATTTGACAAGCATTGTGAAACAAATAGATGAAATAATTTGATACTTCGTATCAATCCAAAACCACATGGAATTTGACAAATTCCCATTTCATAGAAATGCAGCTGTACAAAGGAGGATATGTTCTATAAGTGTACTTAATAAAGCACTAAGCTCCTACCGATTAGCATTTTCTTTACTAGATAGAACAAAGAACAAAGAACAACCCAGCATGGGAAACAGGCCCTTTGGCCCAACGAGCCCGCGCCGCCATTTCAACAAAGCCTTTTCCTACACCTACCCTGCCCCGTGTGTATTTGAATGGTACCCCTAATGTAGCCAGATTCAGGGGAGAATAGTGTAGGGTCAATTTGGTACACCAATCAGCCTAAGAGCACATCTTTGGGGTGTGGGAGGAAACCGGAGCATCCAGAGGAAACCCACGCAACCACAGGGAGAATGCGCAAACTCCCACAGACACAGGCCCAAATCCATGTATCTGCACAGCTAGCAGTGATAGTCACTGAGCTGTTGTGGTGCCCGTCTGCTGGTCCAGGGTTAAGCACACACAACGACACGAAGTACTAGGCCACTCTCGAAACCTCCAAGAGCAGCCCACGCACGACCCACCGTGTGCACGCCCCTCGTTTGACAACAAGGTGGACCGACACCTGTGGATTAAAAGAGAAAAAAAAATGTAATAATACATTTCCAGTGTCATCCCGAGGCTCTGACCCTTTCTAATACCGTCTACTATAACCCTCCATCCCTGTGTCACTCATGTGTCTACCTAAGTAAACCTTAAACAAGTCCAACGTGCCTGCCTCCACCACCTTACTTGGTAGCGCGTTCCATACCGCCACGACCCTGTGTGAAAAACCTTCCTCTAGTATCCAAATTATACTTTTCCCCCCTCACCATTAGATTGTGACCTCTTGTAATAGTTGTCCCCAGTCTAGGGAAAAGCCTGCCACTGTTGACTCTATCTATTCCCTTCATTATTTTATACACCTCTATCAGATTCCCCCCTTAATCTCCGTCTTTCTAAGGTGAAGAGCCCCAGTTTTTCCAATCTTTCCTCGTAACTCAGTCCTTCCATACCAGGCAGCATCCTGGTAAACCTCCTCTGCACTCTTTCCAGGGTCTCCACGTCCTTCCGGTAGTAAGGTGACCAGAACTGGACGCAGTACTCCAAGTGCGGTCTAACCAACGTTCTGTACAACTGAAGCATTAGACGACAGCTCTTATACTCTATACCCCTTCCTATAAAGGCTAGCATTCCGTAAGCTTTCTTCACAACCTTCTCTACCTGTGTTGACAACTTCAGAGACTTGTGCACCTGCACTCCCAGGTCCCTCTGTATTTCTATACTCTTAATCGGTCTACCTTTTATCATGTAACTCCTCCCTGCATTATTCCTTCCAAAATGCATCACCTCGCATTTGTCAGGATTAAATTCCATCTGCCATCTATCTGCCCAATATACCAACCTATCTATATCCTGCTGTGTCACCTGACAATCTTTCTCAGTATCCGCCAATCCTGCCATCTTGGTGTCATCTGCAAACTTGCTGATCACACCACGTACGCCCTCTTCCAAGTCATTTATGTCTATTACAAAGAGGAGGTCCCAGTACTGAGCCCTGCGGCACACCACTGGTGACTGACCTCCAGCCAGAAAAGGACCCTTCCACTACTACTCTCTGTCTCCTATTGCCCAGCCAGTTTTCAATCCATCTAGCTACCTGTCCTTGTATCCCATGTGCCTTAACCTTTTCTACCAGCCTACCGTGAGGGACTTTGTCAAACGCCTTACTGAAATCCATGTAGATGACATCAACGGCTCGCCCATCATCAACCGTTTTTGGCACCTCCTCAAAAAATTCTACCAGATTCGTAAGGCAAGACCTCCCCTGAACAAAGCCATGTTGCGTATCCCTAATCAGATCGCAACGCTCCAAATGCTTTTACATCCTATCCCTAAGAATTTTTTCCAATAATTTTCCTACCACCGATGTCAGACTCACTGGTCTATAATTACCAGGGTTATCCCTACTGCCCTTTTTAAACAGCGGTACCACATTAGCTACCCTCCAGTCCTCTGGGACCTTACCTGTGTCCAAAGAAGAGACAAAGATTTGCGTCAGAGGCCCAGCAATTTCATCTTTCACCTCCCTAAGCAGCCTGGGATAAATGCCATCAAGCCCCGGAGCTTTATCTATTTTTATGCTACCTAAAAACCCCAGCACTTCCTCCCTCGTAATGGATATTTCCTTCAAATAATCTACAGCTCCCTCCAAGACATTACACGACACCAAACCCCTCTCCTTCGTGAATACCGACGCAAAGTATTCATTCAGGATCTCCCCCATTCCCTCAAACTCGATGTATAGATCCCCTCCTTTGTCCCTAAGAGGACGAATTTTCCCTCTAACCACTCTCTTGCTCCTAATATAAGAGCAAAATGCCTTTGGATTTTCCTTAATCCTATCAGCCAAAGCCATTTCATGCCCTCTTTTCGCCCTTCTAACTCCCCTTTTAAGCTCCATCCTACTCTCTCTCTGTTCCCAGTTGTTTCGACCTAACACATGCCTCTCTCTTTTTCCTGACCAAGTCTTCAATACCCCCTGTAATCCACAGTTCTCTAATCCTGCCTTTCCCATCCTCTTTGCCAGCACATACCTTTCCTGCAACATCATCAGTTTGCCCTTGAAAGCCCCCCACTTATCAACCGTGGACTTGCCAGCTAACAGCCCCTCCCAATTTGTGTCCTTCAGCTCCTTCCTAATCTGGCTATAGCTCGCCTTCCCCCAGTTCAGCACCCTCCCCTTCGGACGGCACTCATCCCTTTCCATTTTTATCCTAAAGTAGACAGACTTGTGGTCACTGTTAGCCACATGTTCGCCTACCTCAACCTCAACCACCTGCCCCGGCTCATTACCCAACACTAAATCCAGTATAGCCTCCTCCCTAGTCGGGCTAGTTACATACTGCTCCAAGGACCCTTCCAACACACATTTTACAAACTCCTCTCCATCCGTACCTCCAGCTCTAGGCACCTTCCAATCCGCTCCAGGAAGATTAAAGTCACCCACTACAACCACCTTATTCTTCCTGCACCTATCTAAAATGGCTCTGCAAATACCTTCCTCCACTGACCTCAGGCTGTTGGGTGGCCTATAGTATACCCCTAGCATCGTAATCTCTCCCTTTTTATTCCTCAACTCCACCCACAGCAACTCAATCCCTAACTCCTCCATATTATCCTCCCTCTGCACTGCTGTGATGTGCTCCTTTATTAACAGTGCCACCCCACCACCTCTCTTTAACCCTCCTCTGTCACACCTAAAACACTTATACCCAGGAACATTCAGCTGCCAGCCCTGCCCTTCCTTTAACCACGTCTCCGTCACTGCCACCACATCTAAATTCCTCACAAACATCAAGGCCCTAAGCTCATCCGTTTTACCCGTCACATTGAAACAGACGCAGTCCAACCCACCAGGCCCACTCGGAACCTCCTTCCCCCGATAATTTTCTTTTCACCCAAACCTACCCTATCACCCAACTCACTCCCGACCCCAGTGTCTAATGAACTATCAGTCTCATCCCCACCCCCCCTCCCTATACACTCCAGCTAACCTCCCTGCTAAGGCATTTGTCCCCCTCCCATTCAAATTTTCCCCATCCCTCCTGTACAGGTGTCCTTCTCTCACTAAATGCTTGCCAGTGATCTACAAAAGTAAAGCCCTCTACCTTGCACCAATCCCTCAGCCATGCATTCAGCTGCATGATCTCGTTATTCCTAGCCCTGCTGGTACTAGGCAGCAGCCCAGAGAATGCCACCCTGGAGGTCCTGCTCTTCAGTTTGGACCCCAACTCCCTAAATTGCCTGCATACACCTGCCCTACTCTGCCTTCCTACGTCCCTCTCCCCTACGTGTATTATCTAGGCAATTATTACATAGTGAAATATATAATGGAGCATTTTGAATAAAATATTGAATAAAAACTCAAAAAACGGGACTACATTAATGTAATGAATTACAGCTTAAATTTGTCTGGTATTAAAATGACCAGTAAGGAAAATGTCTATAATTTAAAACTGTCCAGGAAACATGCCTGTTAAGGTAAGGGAATTAAAATATTTTTGAAACACAATATCTCAAAACGTTGACAAAGACTTTGCATTAAACGCCTACAAGCTGCAAAAACATTCATGCTTCCAAACTACTGCTAAAAGATAAAGTACAGGAGCACACGTAGGTCACCACTAGCTGAAAAGACCATAAATTTGGCTAAACAAAGTAACCGACATGGAGGGGTGTAACCTCCCTAACCCTGGGAGAGAATTATATATTTTCCATCAGCCACTTTCTAAGGTAACCATATTTAAATATTTGGGGGCGGGGAAACACGCTGTTCCTCTTGCCAATCTAGGCCACAATTCTAATTTGGATCCCTTCAAGAGTTTGGAATATTAGTACTCCCAACATGGGGAGTCACAATGTTATCCACTCTTCTTTGCCACTGACCTGGGAGGCTCTATCCCTTTTGAGGCTTGCACAGTCTCAGCCTATCTTCCTGCACATGGCTGCCAGACTGTGTGATGGAAGGACTGAGGATTTCCATTGACTATTTGCAAAAGAGTTATATGGGGTACCTGGATTCAATGATCGGTCAAGCTCTGCTGGGCCTCCTGGTATGATTGTAGTGACAAAAATTCCCAAGTCCAGTTTGCCAGTCTTCTCTCCACCAACAATCTGAAAACCTATTTTGAAATAATAATTTAATAAATCGGTCATATCAATAGCATACCTTCAATTATTCACCTTTCAGTCTGGAGACAAAAGAACCACATTGTGAGGTTGAGCATTTCAATTTTAGTTGTTTATTCTTCATCATGACCTCTCTTATACCTTCGCTGTCATGAGATCATGCAAAAAAAAAGGCTTTTCAATTGCTTTCAATATTGAATTCACCCACTAGCAAATGAATTTTGTTTCTATTATCTAGGAAACAATTACATATTCATCTTTAGTCTTTGTTATAAATTGTGCAGATGTTATTGTCAAATCAACAACAACATCCTATCCAGTCATCTGTAGATAAATAACCAGACCCAGAGATTCAACATACCTAAACCGTGTTTCACATCCTTCTTCAGTTTTATAAATCTGAGTTCTCTCTCGGGTGAAGGCAAGGCACTAAATTTCTGATGAAGCGTATCTGTCAAAGACAAACAATTCAGACTCCAACTTAGTACATTCAACAGCTTTGTCAATTAAAAATAACAAAAACACAAATTTTGAAAAATATTTGCAACCTATACATGTCAAATCCTATTTTCACTATGCTTACATTAAATAAAAACGTTTAATCTGCCGTAGCATCCTCTTGATACTTAGTGTAGTTTTCCATCTATTTTGTACATTTTTACAATCTTGTATTGGCACCCATTAAACGGAAACAATATTATTTCAGAATTACAGCTGTTTTCCGTATAAAGCTGATTAATATGGTGTGGCCGCAACACATTTAAAAATGTATTTAAGGCTGGCAATTAAAACAGTGAATACAAATGGGATTAGAAATAATAGTACACTTAACTTGCAGCTCCAATTACTCTCTTGGAACTGTTGCATTCTATATACAAAGGCAGGATTATAAACTGCCTGAAACCAGCACTGCCAAAAAAACCCCAAAAGATTAGTGTTAATTGCAGTTTTGATTTCTTGCATTTGTACTCTAAACACCAAATACAACCATATTTTAATCACTGGTCTAAGACTTCAAGGATTTGAGCATTTGGTCTTTGAAGATAAATCCAATATTTACCGAATAACACAATAAAGAAGTTTTCTGTTTATGAACCATATCCTTTTTCCAACACGTTTATGTCATCCAATCATAAACAAATTTATTCTAAAGAAGTAAGTCACCAAGGAAGCTTACTTTACAAGACCTGTTTGAGTCATATGAGTGAGTGCATTTTAATAGCTGTACAGAAGAACGATTCACAAAATTAAAAAACGCCTAATTTATTAAGGGCAGGGCAGGGATTATGTTATATATTTGTCAATGGCAACTTCAAAAGTCTGAAGAAGCCATAGATTCTGGGACAGGTTGCCTACCAAGTTGCCTGATTTGGAAAATAAAATGCATAGGGATCTTGGGAAGAAGCAAGAAGAGAGAAACCTGAACAAAGTACCCTCTGAATGATGGAAAAAATTGGTTACTTTTAAATGGGGTCTGTCTTCATATTAAAAGTGTTCTGCAAAGTGATTAATCTGAAGGGACATGCTTCATTTTATGATCGGGATGCATATCAAAATAATGACAATGGTCATTACTGGGCTAAAAGTTATGCATCAGTTGAAGATATTTTGGTTTTTGTGAGATTAACTCGTCAGAGTTGATACGTACGGGGGGAAAATGCAATCCCAGCACAGAAAACCATTCTCTCATACATTTGTCTGTAAAATGCTTAACTACACCATCACCTTTCTAATTTCCTTTACATTTTAGTTTAGTACTATGCACAAACCTGAAGTCCCTATGTTAAATATAGTGGTTGAAAATTTGGAAATTATTTGCTAAATTTGATCATGTTTGGAACATATTTTAATCATTTGCAATATATTTTGAATGATATTATACAAGTGTGGTATGAAGATGCAAATTTTAATATGTAACATTTAAAATTAAAGCCATAAATTTCTCCTATCCTTTCCCTTTCCCAACACATACAATAAAGCAATTATGTCAAAACATTTAGTGCTAATCAAGCACTTGCTTATTTTTCCCATTCACATAGTATATCAGAAACTTTATATAATTCCTTCATATGCTTGTGGGACAAATGCCTTGTAAAAAACGTCGTGAAGTGCTTGTCGATCTCAGATGGTTTCTAAATGATTTTCTAGTTGCAGGAAGGAGGTGGATAAAACTATTTACATAGAACAAGATCTTCAGATTAAAATAGATGATTCTGAAAACACTCTGCCGTTTTCCATGTATTGGGATACAGGCTGATGTACAAATATAAATTGCGAAAGAAAACTTCGACAGTTAAACAGAAATTAGTGAAAGAAAATCAAGACCCAAACATTACCTGCTAGAAGTTTCTGTTAGACGGCAGGAAAAGTGAGAGAAACAGAGAGAGCAACAGAAGTAGAAAAAACAGAAGTTTGAGAAGCCGATGTTGTACAGTCACACCAAGGCTTTAAACAGTGAAGGCACTTGTACATTGTAAACTCAATTCGTTCTGCTGCCTACCATTGGCTGTCAAGGTAGCAGGGGTTGATGGGATGCCAGAACTGTGCATGCTAATCCCTAATAACAAAACATACAGTAATAAAAAATAGTGCATAAAAATGGAAAATAAAATTTCATTTAATAATTACAAAATTATAAGAAATATTTATTTTAATTCTCTCAGGAAATTCGGCAAAGTCATACACATTTAGTTTTTGTGAACATAACTAAGAACATTTCAGACACCAGAATGCCAACAACTCTCTTATTTAACTAATACAGAAAAGGCTAATATCTGACACACACGCCTGATTGATGTGTTCCCTGTTGGTAAAACCAAGTTGAATCACAGACTGAATCCAACCCTGGATTGAGGCATGTAAAGAGTCAGGAGATTTGTCATATATTGTTTTTTAGTGCTATCATTTTGATGAGTAACAGTAGAACAACAACATATCAAGCGATTGGACTTTAGAACAAGAGATTTTGCTCAAGGGGAAATAAAATCCATGGGCAAAATATTGCACAGGGGTTAAAGCCTTACCTTGCAGCCTCCACCCACCACACTCTCTCCCAACACCTGGAAGCAAAGTTGGCATGGATGACCCTTTCCATGCCAGCACACACTGCAGCCATAATACAACTGGTTGATGTCCAGTATGTTACATTCTTAACAGAAATACATCAAGTGAATATAAACAGATCAAAATGACTGCAGGAGCTCCACAGGCTTTGTCCTGGGCTTACATAATCTGGACCTCAACTATCTATGCACTTGGTTATGCACCAAAAGCGTTGCCGAAGTTGGCACTTGAGAATTTTAGCATGAGGTGGGTTCATAACAATAGCAGCTACCTGTGCTGCCAAAAGAAGTAATTTCAACTTACAATACTTATCGCTACCCAAATGTCTCAATTCCAGCCCCACAAAAAAATCTGTACCATGTCAATTTTCTATTCAGTCTGTTCCATCTGAAACAATTGCAAAGTGTTATGACTGCCATGTCATAAAATTACATAATGAGAATCTTAAAGGACAAGAGATAACCATTTGGTGCATCATGCCAGTTCTTTGATAGGGCTATTTAACTAGTCCCACTTCTCTGTTCTGCTTCCATTGCCGACCTTTGAGTATTTATCCAATTCCTTTTTGAAAGTTACCATTAAATCTTCTTCCACCACCCTTTCCAAGCACAGAATTCCAGCTCATGAAAAATTATTATATAAACATTTTTGTTCCTCACATCACAATTCTGATTTTAATCCTCTTGCACCTGGAAACCATCTTGCATGATTTTGAATACTATTAAATCCCCCCCATAGCCTTCTCTGTTCCAAGATTCAAGAACAGCAATACTTTTCTCTAATATGCACATAACGGAAATTCATTCTTCCCTGCTATCTCTCTTCCTTTTCAAGTTCAAGGCCTCTCCATCCTTTCTAATGTATGGTACCAACATTTCTTGAGAACTGGAGCAAACGCATGAAATAGAAAACTGCCATGGGGCTCAGAAACCAAACTTTCATATTTAAAACTGGATAGCAAAGGCCAAGATTTGGATCTAGTCCACTTCATGATATGCGATTATCCTTGTCCTCAGTCTAGATGATGGAGGCAAACTTCACACTTGTTGGTTCCATAATTAATACAACACGCTCTTAGTTGAGTTGTATACAATCTGAGGAAGAAATGATCCTTTGGAGGAAGGTGCTAAGAATCACATTAACATCCAATTTAAGTTCGTCAGTTGGGCTCACAGTGTGGCTCAATTATGCTTCCTACATATATTCATATTGCAATGATACTGTGCCTTTAAGAAATGAATTTGTGTCACGTTTCTTGTGCAGTATTTGTTTTGGCAGTCAATTCTATTAACCAGTGCCACTTTGTAACCGCCAGTCACTGTTGTTACAGTAGCAGCATGATTGATTTTAATTGTTAAAGTGTTTGTTTTAATCTGAACTAATGCATTTCTGTTCGTGTTTTCCCTGGGGTTTTTCAGAGCAAGGCTTGATTAAATTGACTTACAGAAAAGAAATCAAGTGATTGTGTGGAACTAAGCTTACACAGAGAAATCAAGTCAGTTGCTGCTTGGGATCTTTGGAGAGAGGTAGCTATTTCTGTCTGTCTGTCTCTCTCTCTGGATTTGGAGACTGGGATCTGTCACAAGATAGAGTTCTGAAGTCCTGCTGTTTGGCTGGATCTTTCTCTGGAGGCTGCTGCATGGGAGTCCAGAGAGCTTAAAAGGCTAGAAACGTAGCACCCACATGAGCATATCTGTTTTATGCTAATTGATTCTGAAAAAGGATGCATGACTGTTGGGAGATCGCTTAAGCTGTCAGGCCTCTATTTATCAGACTATCAACTAAATTAACCTAAACAGACTTAAGACTAAGAAAAAAAAAACACTAACCACCCATTGGAGAAAACAAAAATAAAATGTAGCACCTGCTTCTCCTTCTGCACACAGTTCCCACTTGTACCAAGTTTCTGATTTAATGCACTGAGTTCTGCTGTCACTCCATGATCCCCAGTGAATCAATGAGCAAGAGGATACTACATAAATATGCAGGAGAAAGTGTTTGTAAGTCACTTGGGGAAAGAAGTACACGAAACCATTAAACTTGAACTGTGCATCACAGAACTTAATTCCAGTTAATGCTAAATCTATAGTGCATATATGAACAAAATTATTTCCGCTTTGAAATACATTTTTTTCTGACCTATGGCATATGCCTGGTCTTCTGTGGATGATGAGTCGGACCCAGCATTTCTTCTGGCAGGACTTCTATGTAAGACAGTCTGAGACTTCTTTGGATTGATGACACTTGAATAGGACCAGAAAATATAAGCAAACAAACACAGACATGAAAGAATTCCAGAATTAAAATGTTTGACAGTAAATTGAAACCATGTAAGAATAAAGAACTTGTACTTTATGCACTTAAAATTCCACAATACCTAATTCCTTAATTTGAGTAATGAAAACCAACCAACTGTTACAACCAGGGGTCAAAATTACATTAAAGAGCCATAAATATTTTAAATGGGAACTTTCAGAGTAATAGCATATGCTAAAAGGAGAAAATTAATTACGTAGATTTTAGATTTTCTTGCAACTTGAAACAACAGCAGACAGCATCAGAAGCGCTGGTAATTAAATAGTTTATGTCCTTTTGAAGGAGGAAATTACTGCTATCAATTTTTGTAACTTCCTTAAAAACTGAATCCTGGATGTGAATAATATTGGCATGGTTGCATTGTCATCCTGAGAAAGTCATGGGGGGGTGGGGCTTGTTCTTTGAACTACCATAGTTCTCTTACAAACTGTTCCCACAAGAATGTGATTGCACTAGAGGGGGTGCAGTGGAGATTCACCAGGATGCTGCCTGGGATGGGACATTTAAGGTATGAAGAGAGGTTGGATAGACTTGGGTTGTTTTCATTGGAGCAGAGAAGGCTGAGGGGTGACCTGACCAAGGTGTACAAGATTATGAGGGGCATGGGCAGAATGGATAAGGAGCAGCTGTTCCCCTTAGTTGAAGGGTCAGTCACGAGGGGACATAGGTTCAATGTGATGTTTAGGAGGGATGTGAGGAAAAACCTTTTTATCCAGAGGTGGTGACGGTCCGGAATGAGCTTTCTGGGAGGGTGGTAGAGTTGTCTCACATCCTTTAAAAAGTACCCAGATGAGCACTCGGTACACCACAACATTCAAGGCTGTGGGCTTAGTGCTGGTATATGGGGTTAGGTAGGAGATCAGACGTTTCTCACTTGTTGGTGCAAGCTCGATGGGCCAAAGGGCCTCTTCTGCACTGTATGATTCAAAGAATGATGCAGAAATGATGTTTCTGATCATGTAACAATGGGTTAAGTACTGAAAAATTTGGAAGTGTCCCGAGATCTTGTCCTCCATGGTGTTGGATATCAGGAAGCTGCTACTGAAGTAAACACAATGAGTTGCTGCAATATATGTGGCCAGTGAGTAGGCCGGCAGATGAGTTGGATTTTATGGTAGTGGTGAAAATGGTCGTAGGTGGCAGATTAGTGGCTTGGTAGAGTTACAGGTGGGTGAGTGAGTAGGTGTGCAGTTAGATCTGGCTGTCAGGTGGTGAGGGCTGGTCAATTCTGGTTGGGAAGGGTAGTAGTTGGCTAACTGGGAGAGTCGGTTTTATAATTCTTTAAGTGTTTATCTAAGATTTTTATGATCAACACTCCCTGGGTAACTAGCAGGAAAGTGAATGGGAACTGTCTACAAGGTGTATAGACAAAACTTTCTGTCCAGATGTGCCGAGGACAACTTGCTGACACTGACACCCCACCCCTCCCCCCATGGGTTTCCCTGTAACAATGAGTGTGCAAACAACAGGAAAACCTGTCAACAGCAGCTGGACTGGAAAATCCTGCCACCAGCTAGTGGCGGACTGTGTTGCTGCAAAACATGCCATGGGAGTGCATTAAATCCTGCCCTCTAACTCAGACTCTGACGCTTTTTCAGGGTGTCCCAGGGAGTAGGGGAATTCCCTATCAGAAATTCAAACGTCCTGTCCAATTCCCACAGAATGTTGGGCTGTATTTTCAGTGTGTCTGGTCTCTGGGCCAGTTTGAGCAGACAGACATCAAATGAAATTGATGTGTAAAAATTTGATTAATTCTTTGTCCCAAAATGCAAGCAGACATACATGGTTAAAAAAACAAACACAGAAGCGGGGAGGTTCAGATGCACAAATCCTTAAATATTAAGGGAACAAGTTGGAGCTGTAAACCAAAGGATAAGGGATCCTTGGTTTATAAATAAAGGGATAATGCCTAGAAACAGAGATAATGCTAAAACAATACAAATCTCATTATACAGGTTCTCTGCTTATTTATTTACACTATGGACTTTTTACAGAAGCTCAGCTGACGTGGAGCAGTTGAACCAGGAACACTCCTTGTCACAATGGATGTCTCGGCACTCTACACTAGCATTCCCCGCGACAACGGCATTGCTGCAACTGCCTCAGTACTCAATGCTGACGACTGCCAGTCTCCTGATGCAATTCTACAACTCACCCGCTTCATCCTGGACCATAATGTCTTCACCTTCAACAACAAGTTCTTCATCCAATTACATGAAACAGCCATGGGGATAAAATTTGCACCTCAATATGCCAACATTTTCGTGCATAGGTTCAAACAAGACCTCTTCACCCCACAAGGTCTTCAACCAACACTATATACTAGATACATCAATGACATTTTCTTCCTTTGGACTCAGTGAACAATTGCTGAAACAACTATATGATGACATCAATAAGTTCCATCCCACCATCAGATTCACCATGGACTACTCTCCAGAATTGCATTCTTAGACACACGCATCTCCATCAAGGACACACCTCAGCACTTCACTGTATCGCAAGCCCACAGATAACCTCGCAATGCTCCACTTCTCCAGCTTCCACCCTAAGTATGTTAAAGAAGCCATCCTCTATGGACAAGCTCTTCACATACACAGAATGTGCTCAGATGAAGAGGATCGCAACAGACACCTCCAGATGCTGAAAGACACCCTCAAAGAACAGGATACAGTGTTTGACTCATTGATTGATAGTTCCAACACGCCATAGCAAAAAACCACACCGACCTCCTCAGAAGACAAACATGGGACATGGTGGGCAGAGTACGTTCGTCGTCCAGTACTTCCCAGGAGCAGAGAAGCTACAACATCTTTTCTGGAGCCTTCAACATGTCATTGAAAACAAACATCTTGCCAAGACCATCCCCACACCCCTACTACTTGCCTTCAAACAACCGCAGAACCTCAAACAGACCACTGTCCGCAGCAAACCATGCAGCCTTAAGGAGAACATTGACCACAACACCACACAACCCTGCCACAGCAACCACTGCAAGATGTGCCCGATCTACAACACAGACGCCATCATCTCAAGTGAAAATACCATCTACCAGGTACACAGTACATACTCTTGCGACACAGCTAACGTCGTCTACCTCATTCGCTGCAGGAAAGGATGTACAGAGGAATGGTACATTGGGGTGACCGTGCAGACAATATGACAACGTATGAATGGACACCACTCAACAATGTGGTCTTTCTAGATTTTCAGAAGGCGTTTGACAAAGTGCCTCACAAGAGGTTATTGCAGAAGGTCGAGTGTCATGGAGTTGGGGGTAGGGTGTTAGCGTGGATAGAGGATTGGTTGTCAAATAGGAGGCAGAGAGTGGGGGTCAACGGGTGCTATTCGGATTGGTGGTTGGTGACTAGTGGAGTGCCCCAGGGGTCGGTGCTGGGGCCTCAGCTTTTTACCATTTATATAGATGATCTGGAGGAGGGAACCGAGTGTAGAGTGTCGAAATTTGCTGATGACACCAAGATTGGGGGAATGGCAAATTGTGCGGAGGGTGTGGAGAGTCTGCAGAAGGATCTAGATAGGCTGGGCGAATGGGCCAGGAAATGGCAAATGGAATTTAATGTTGGCAAGTGTGAGGTGGTCCACTTTGGTAGGAAGAATGGTAGGAAGAATGGTAGGAAGGACTATTACTTACAGGGCGAAAAACTGCAGCAGGCGACGGTGCAGAGGGACCTCGGGGTCCTTGTGCATGAGTCGCAAAAACCCAACTTGCAGGTGCAGCAGGTGGTCAGGAAGGCGAATGGGATGCTGGCCTTCATAGCGAGGGGGATTGAATATAAAAGTAGGGAGGTCTTGCTGCGGCTGTATAGGGCATTGGTGAGGCCGCAGCTGGAGTACTGTGTGCAGTTTTGGGCGCCGCACCTGCGCAAGGATATTTTGGCCTTGGAGGGAGTGCAGAGGAGGTTTACTAGGCTGATACCGGAGTTGAGGGGGTTGAGCTATGAGGAGAGGCTGAATAAACTGGGCTTGTACTCATTAGAGTTTAGAAGAATGAGGGGAGATCTCATTGAGACGTATAAGATGATGAATGGGATGGATAGGATAGAGGTGGAAAGACTCTTCCCGCTCAAAAAAGACAGTAGGACTAGGGGGCACAGCCTCAAGATAAAAGGGGGGCGGTTTAGAACGGAGTTGAGGAGGAACTTCTTCACTCAAAGGGTGGTGAATCTCTGGAATTCTCTGCCCGTTGAAGTGGTGGAGGCTGCCTCGCTAAATATTTTTAAGACGCGGGTTGATGGGTTTTTGATAGGAGAGGGGATTAAGGGTTATGGTGAGAGGGCGGGAAAGTGGAACTGAGCAGCGACAGATCAGCCATGATCTTATTGAATGGCGGGGCAGGCTCGAAGGGCTGGATGGCCTACTCCTGCTCCTATTTCTTATGTTCTTATGTTCTTAATTACCAGACAGGAGCACTCCCTTCCTGTCAGGGAACACTTTAGCAGTCAAGGGCATTCAGCCTCTGACCTTCAGCTAAGCGTTCTCCAAGGTGGCCTTCATGACAAAAGACAACGCAGAATCACCGAGCAAAAACTGATAGCCAAGTTCCGCATACAAGGATGGCCTCAACTGAGATCTGTGCTTCATTACTATTCATTACTATTTGTAACCCCTCACGACATGCCTCGGCTTGCAAAATCTCACTAACTGTCCTGGCTTGATACAATTTACACCTCTTCAACATGTGCTTAACCCTCTCTCCACTCAAAGACCTAATCACCTGTTAAGTCTCACATTCTAACTGTTAGCTTGTAACTTGAGTCTGTGCTTATAGGTCCCCTGTTTATGAACCCAAACTCCTCATTCACCTGAAGGAGGAGCAGCACTCCGAAAGCTTGTGCTACCAAATAAACCTGTTGGACTTTAACCTGGTATTGTGTGACTTCTTACTGTATTTATTTAATTGCGTTGAATAACCACGGGCTGCACAAAAGGAAGTACTGAAGTAGCCTTTTGCACTGTTTTACGAAATATATTTAACGTTAGAAAGGCGCATGCATACACACACAAACGCATTTTAAAACTGGGGATAATTAAAATGTGCAGTTTTTTCAGCAAAGAACAAAGTTAAAGAAATCAATCCAATTTATTCTCAAAACTGATTGGTATCTATTATTATTTTTCTTACTGATTTCCTGCACGATTGCAATGGAAGCTTTTAGAATTAATTTTAAAGACAAGATAACTTCTCAGGCTCTAGTTTTGTTCCACCATCGTAATTGTCTATAATATTACAGATGTGTAATCAATGTAACACTAAATCACAGTAGTGTCATTTTATGATGAGCTAATACATTCTCCAAGGATAAACAAAATTACAGAATGCTCCCTTTTGACTTCATATCCGTTTCTTCAAGGCTTGAACGTGCCCGAGTTTTTGAGCAGGACTTCATAGCGTCACTCAGGCGAGATCATAAAATCCCACTCAAGGCCACTGGAGATTTCCGATCTGAGTTAGTAGGGTTTCAGCCTTTGTACCCTGTGCCCTGCCCACCACAGAAATCATAGTGGGCAGGGGAGCTGACCACGCAAAGGTCTGTTGATCTTGGATGATGGGATTTTCTGGTATTGGGGTGATCATGGTCAGAAAATCCTGCCCTTTTGTTTATGTCAATGGTAACCTGTTGACATTGTGGAGGAGCACTCAGACACAATACTGTATTTTGGCTTTTCAGACCTTTGATAAAGCAGTTTTGAACATCTGTTTCCAATTCTACTTACTTCACAATTAAAACCATGCTTTGTATACAAATAATTCATAAAACACAAAAAATTTACCTGTTTTTGATACGTCGCTCACTTCCTGCCACAGACTCGGTGTCTGATCGAGGGCGTGGACGTTTTACTTTGTGTTCAGTGTCCCCTTCCAGCAAATTTGAAGAACGAAACAACTGATGGATAAAATTGGGTGTACTTCTTCGTTTTGACTCTGAGACTTGACTAAGGTCATAATAAGATTTGCTGAGGATGGGAGGGCGATGGTCCCACTGAGTACTGGAGATCCTGTCTTTTGAGATGCTGTACAGGGGCTGATTCAATGCTGCCTCTGACCTGGACATGCGTTTCAAGAGTTCTGAACGCACTAACTGTGACTGATCAGTTAATTTGCTGTGTGCACTGGTGGCAAGACTGATACTACTATTCACCCTGCCCATGGTGAATAAACCTGCAGAGTCTCCATTGTAGTACAGGTTGCTGACAGACAAATTTTCTAAAGGGACAGAAAATGTGGGGAAAGAAAGAAATAATTCAGTAAGCGCACTGTTATATTCCCCTCCTGGGGCTCCTCAATGGCACATATCATCCTCTCAAACTTCACTGGCTCCATACTGTCAATAAGAAGTCTCACAACACCAGGTTAAAGTCCAACAGGTTTATTTGGTAGCAAACGCCACTAGCTTTCGGACTGTTGCCCCTTCGTCAGATTTCTTACCTGACGAAGGAGCAGCGCTCTGAAAGTTAGTGGCTTTTGCTAACAACTAAACCTGTTGGACTTTAACCTGGTGTTGAGGGACTTCTTACTGTGCTTACCCCAGTCCAACGCCGGCATCTCCACATCATCCATAGTGGCACCCAGGGCAATGAGCAAAAGGGACAAATAATGATTTTTTAAAAACTCGCTATAAGGGCTTAGGTTCCCATGTTGAGATTGGGAATTCAACATATGAGGAACTACAGACAAACATACATAATCTTATTTTCCATTGGTGCAGTGGACTGAATGCTTCAAACTTACTGAGTCATTGCAGCTATTATGTTTTGCATTATTACACTCAGTGTTTTTCTAACATCTGAATAAATGTAAGCTCTTCTCCTCAACTGGTTACTTAATTCGATCTCAATAACCACCTTCAGAAGCTGCACTGGTAACATCATACATTGCTATTATTTCCTAGAACCATGAGTAGCTATTACAACCATGACATATAACATAAAATAAAAGTAACACCACAGCCCCAACCATCTCACTTCCAAAAGCTAAAACAACTCGGCACAGGCATACTTGGGTTCGTGTTAGCCTCCATCCACTCTTTTCACTGTTCCAATAGAAAGCACTGGAAAATTAAAATCAGGGTTTTCCCTTCCAGTTATTTGAACTAATTAATTTATTTTCACACGAAGGTCTTCTTCACCATTGTGGTTTTGCAGGTATTAAAGTCTATAGCATGTATAAATTATGAAACAGGTGCCTGGACTATAATTATCAACAATAGTATGTTATCAGGAACAATTCCATGTATAATGGAACTGAGAAATGGCAAGATAGTAAAAGGGAAAAGGAAATTACTTGAATCTCCATTTTAACATTGCTCACCCCGTAATCAACCCTCTGCTAATCATTTGGCTGCAAATTTTTAGGAAATTTCCATCTTTCCATTGAAAAGCCTTTATGAAATACAGGGGAATAAAAAGATGACATCCTTACCAATTTCCTGCAAGTCCTGATTGTTCTTTCGTGCCCTCATCTGCAACTGGAATTTGTGCTGAGATGATGCCAAATGCAGGAGATATTGACAAGTCTTGCTGCTATCTGCATGAAACAGATGCTTTATGCCATCTGAAGTATTTTGTAATGTAATCTTCTTTTTCTGCATCAATCAAGAAAACAATATAGAGTTTGGAACATATGCAAGTGAAACACTGGAGCAATTAGAGACTGATGGAACATAGCAATACAATGCAAACCTTATTTTCATGTTTCAGGTGTTTAATGTTTACCTAATACGAAATACTAGCAGGTTTTTCATCAAGCTTACATAGTTTCATTCATTTATAAGTAAATGTTTAATCTAAATATTGAATTTAAATCAGGTGATTTACCAATGTTCTTTTCTGCACTCTACACACCAACCTCCCCCCCACCCCCACATCCACCCACCCAAGAAAGACAAGGTGTGAAGTTGTACGAATAAAGTAGTGGCATGATGGGAAAACTGGTCAAGTATTTGGTACAAAATAAGGAAAACTGACTCTGCATAACATAAGACATGAATAAGACCGGAGAAGGTCAAGACCTGATAAAGCTGACTCCGCATAACCTAGGGCTGTATGAGTATGACGAGATAAGGTCAGAAATTACAAAGTCATCAACCCTCTTCTGTTCTATCAAAGGACAAGATAAAGGTATGACTGAAGAGACAAAGAGTTCTAGGAGGTTTGCAGGTTGTACCATGATTTATGATATTGCTTATGGCGCTATTACTGATCAAATTTCTGAATAAGCTCTGGTCATGCAAACTGATAATGATTATGCATAAATACTGCATTGATTATTTATGTAAGGGTGGACTTGAGGAAGAATTAGCAAATTGTAACGACAGCTCTCTGAATTCAAGTTTTGCCAATACTGCATGCAGTCTTTCGGAAATAAAGACTAGTTATTTTGTCGGAACGAATTTTGTTGAGTCTTTCTACCACAGTCAAGAAGCAGGAAAATTCCCACTTCAACAAAGGGGGAATGTTTGCTTCTAAATTAATGCAGATTTTAAGAAATATTTTAGAAATATTTGCTTTCAGATTATTGGGACATAATTGGACAAGAAAAAGTTGACATGGTAGATAAAGAAAATTAATAGGTAATTCAATGTTTACTTCTTAATTTAAGAACATTACAGAAGCAAAATTTGGAAGATCTTGATTGGATTGTGATGCCAGATACACTGAGAAAAGCAGATAATGCCATTGTTCACCAACGCTGCTCTTTCACCTCTGGAAATAACGTCTACCTATTTCAGATTCTGGAAATAGAAGTCTTCACTTTCCCCTTTCTTCACCTGACAATTGTGTGTCCAGAATGACGTATGTTTCAAAAATACCTTCCATTACATCAAACCCGATGTCAAATCAGAGGTGGTTTTCAAAAAAAAAGGAGAAATTAAAGGAGACAATTTACTCTGCAGATAATAACTCTACAGTTAAAACCCTAGCACTGGATAAAATGCCTTGCTTTAGCCTTTACTTTTTTCCATTTGTTATTTGTTGAATTTTATGAGACTATGATCACTTTCTGTAACTTAAAAACCTCCTAGTATTTTTCTTACATATTCCTGTCCAACAGGTTTCAAACTTTAAAAAACTTTCAACATGCACCTGAAACTTAATTTAACAAACAAATCCAGAAAACTACTAACAAGACTCAAGTGGTTGAAGCATTAAAATAAGCCTCATCTACTGTAAATAATGATAGATCAGAGTTCAAAACATACTTACAGTGAAAGCAATTTTTTTGGTATCTCTCCATGGAAATCGAAGGACCACTGTTCTGACTCCATTTTGAATTTCATAAACAATTACACCTCTAGAACAAATGCCCAGATTTATTCCAGTTAGAGATTTCTTTTCCGGCTGAACTCGATAGAACAACACTCCATACTCAGGAAGCTTTTGACATACCTGAAAGCCAAGTTAAATGAAAAAGCAACAGATAAATATACACACACTCAAAAAACAGGAGGAAAATATCATGCCATTTTGGAAGCACTGCAGAATAATAAGCACTGAATATGGTATGCTGCTTAAAAAAAATCCATTATGAAAGAAGCCAGGTCATACAATTAAGCTTCAGGTTTCTGTAAAATGGAATCAAAGTCACCAACATCTTGCACTCTGCAGTATCAAAAGCACATGGATATTAAACTTTACCATAAAGATTTTTGGGTAACTGTTGCCTTCCTCAAAATATTTGAGGGATAACTATCACAATGTTCACCAACGTACTCAGAAGCAACTGTTAGCTAACATATCCTTTCTTTGTGTGAATATGTTTGTAGCACTACTGTGATTGCAATTTGAAATAGCAATTGACATTACAATGAAAAAAGTACAAGAGAACTCTCAATGGTGTACACAGGCTTCTGTGGACTTGCAACTTTAGGATATCAGGTTTCTCACAAGAACACGAAGAAGAGCAACATTAGCAGACCATATGGTCCACTGAGCCTGCTCTGTCATGCAATACAATAATGGCTGATCTTGGGTCTTAACTCCACTTCCCTACCTGTTCCCACATCCTTTGATGTTTTGAGGGACCAAGGCCTGTTTTAGCAGTCGTGCTAGCCGTGGCCACAAGTCCCACAATAGCTGCTAAATATCGCAAGAGGCCAAAAAAGGGATTTGCGCTGGTGAGATTTTAGTTTCTGATCTCCTCTGCCCCCTTCGATGACGCCCAGAAAGGACATGAGCCTGATTTGCATACATTATAGTATCATTTAGCTACTTCTGCCCTCAATGTATCATCCCATCCAGCTGGTATGACGATATGCCAATGAGAATCACTTCTGGTTTTCAAAAATGAAAACCCAGTTGTGATGACCACACTGTGGGGGTACAGATAGATATAGTCTCCGGGTGGTGAGGGACATGCCCATGCTGTGCCCTGGCACTGTAGTACTGCCTGACCTGGCAATGTCAGGGTGACAGTACCAGGGGAAGACTCTCTGGAAAGACCCATGGGGGTGTGGGGGGGCGTGGACAGACCCTACCAGAGAGACATTACAAACCATGTCCCCAGATTATCTGTGTACTGAGTACCATTTGGAGAGCTACACAACTGTTTTCAGAACACCTTGCGTAAAGAAATTCCTCCTTTGTCCTAAAGGATTGTCCCCTTATCTTGAGACTAGTGTTTTAGGTTCCCTGACCAGAAGAAACAACCTCAGTGTCTACTCTGTGAAGCCCCTTCAAAATCAGCTGTTTCGATGTGATAATCTCTTGTTCTTCGAAACTACAGAGAAATAGGCCCAATTTACCCAGTCTCTCAGGACATCTTAGGAACTAATCCAAAAAAACTTTGCTGTTCTGCTTCCAATCTAAATATATCCTTCTTAAATATGGAGACCAAAACTGCATATTGTATTTCAGGTGCATTCTCACCAAAGCAATGTGCAGTTTTAGTAATATTTATTTATGTACTCCAATCCCCTGGCAATAAAGGTCAACATGTCATTTGCCTTCCTAATTGCTTTCTATGCCTGCAAACTAACTTTGAGTTCTTTGTACATGTACAAATGAGTCTCCTGTAATATCAATACTTACAACTTTCATACTTTTAAAATATTCTGCTTTACTATTCTTACGACAAAAGTGAAAGAGCTTACATGCACCACATTGTAATATATCTGTCATCTTGCTGCCCACTCACTTAATTTGTCTGTGTCCCCCTTGCATTTTACATTTCTACCAACTTTGTATTGGCAGGAACCTTAGATACATTACTCTCAGTTTCTTCATATACATTGTTAACATAGGCTGCAAGTAGCTGAGCCTCTACTGGTTACAAACTGCCAAGTTGAAATTGCCAATGTCTACTTTTTTGCTTCCTGTCTATTAACCAACCCTCTCTCCATGCTGATAAATTACTCAAAACTATGTGAGTCCTCATCTTGCTATCAAGATGTCATGCTGAATGACTTTTGGAAATCCACGTACACTACGAGTTCTTCTTTATCTATCCTTCAATACATGAAAACAAGGAGAACATGAACAAGAGAAGTAAAATGACTGATAATACTAGGCTGGCAGGAGGAAAGACAAATAACATTTCCAGCTTCTGGCTCACTGTTAAATTTGCTGAATTCTCAGATCCATGCACTAATTATACTTAACTTCTGTGTGCAGTTTTGGGCGCCATACTTACGCAAGGATATTTTAGCCTTGGAGGGAGTGCAGAGGAGGTTTACTAGGCTGATTCCGGAGTTGAGGGGGTTGAGCTATGAGGAGAGGCTGAATAGATTAGGCTTGTACTCGTTAGAGTTTAGGAGAATGAGGGGAGATCTCATTGAGACGTATAAGATGATGAATGGGATGGATAGGATAGAGGTGGAGAGACTCTTCCCGCTCAGAAAGGATAGTAGGACTAGGGGGCATAGCCTCAAGATAAAGGGGGGGCGGTTTAGAACGGAGTTGAGGAGGAACTTCTTCACTCAAAGGGTGGTGAATCTCTGGAATTCTCTGCCCGTTGAAGTGGTGGAGGCTGCCTCGCTAAATATTTTTAAGACGCGGGTTGATGGGTTTTTGATGAGAGAGGGGATTAAGGGTCATGGGGAGAGGGCAGGAATGTGGAACTGAGCCACGACAGATCAGCCATGATCTTATTGAATGGCGGGGCAGGCTCGAAGGGCTGGTTGGCCTACTCCTGCTCCTATTTCCTATTTCTTAAGAGGAAAATGCCAACTTTAGCCAACTGAATTAATGAGCTGATTTCATTCAACTGTTGGAAAGTTTAGAAGCTAGCCCACTGATTTTTTTTGTCTTCTTTATTGACGTTACCACCAGCACAACTTTGTGAAAAAAAAGTGCAAAATGAATTACTCCATGTTCTAGTTGAAAAAGACAGACAGATATTAGCTGTGTGTGTGTGTGTGTGTGTGTGTGTGTGTGTGTGTGTGTGTGGGGGGGGGGGGGGGGGGGGGGGGGAATTGCTTTCTCCAACAAGGGTCAAGAAAATGATAATAAGACAGGATTAATAAATATTTTTAAGACGGAGGTGGATAGATTCTTATTAACAAGAGAATTAAGGTAACCAGTGTAGGCAGGAACGTGGAGTTGAGACTGCAATCTAATCAGCCATGAGCTTACTCAAGGGCAGAGCAAGTTCAAATGGCTCACTCTCACTCTTAATTTACATGTTCATACCCCCAGTTTCCCCATTAAGACAGATTACCTTCAGAAACTCAAGTTCAGATTCTGTTTCTGTGGCTCCACAATATGTCATGTGAAGTTTGGGCAGTTCCTCCTTCACGTAAGACTCTTCCAAAGACTCCATCACTCCAACTGGCAAATAATGCTCAAGCCTGAAATAACTCATCCCATGAAACTAATAACAGAAGTGAAACACATTAGAAATATTTTCTAAGACACATCTTTAACTTAATGCTGTTTATTTTGGTGGATGAATTATGGGTGCATTTTATCTTACAACTCAAGTAGAAGCCTTGCACTCAGCACAAACAGAAGAATGCCAAATTTCTAATGATAACAATTTATATTATAGGAGAAAAGGGTGCTGATTCATTGGCAATTTGATTCTAATGGTCATGGAGAAGCGAGATGGAATTATAGGCTCTCCAAGCTTTCTGCTAATTGAAAAAAGTGCAAGAACTGAATATATTTCTTTTGTTTGCAGAGAATACATCCATCTACAAAAGTATGCAGCTTCCAGCAAACAGGAATGAGCCATGTTATGAGCTTGACTGATTATCTTAAATTGGTTGTTAGTATAGCTATTAGAACACTCAGGATTGTTCAGAAAGGACCATCTAATTGCAAAACAACATCTAACAGTAGACACTTTGGCTGGAATTTTCCAGCTGTTCACGCCGGCAGGATTCCCTGTGGCGAGGAGTGCATTCAATGGGAAACCCCATTGACAATGGTGGGACTGGAAGATCCCACCACTGGCCAATGGCAAGCCATCTTCACTATCACCAAACACACGGCAGGAAAATCCCACCCTCTATTTTGACTTTGCAAGTATTCGTTGGTTGAGCACAGTCTGTACTCTGCTTATTACCAGAGTCAACTCACCAATCAATCAGCAACCTTTTCTCCTATAGTATAAATTGTGACCATTTGAAATTTGACATTCTTGTGCTTGTCCTGAGGAGTGCAAGATGAAAATCTTCAGTAACATGTTTCCTTTTTCAGTAATATTCAAGTTCTGTATTACAAAGCGACTGAAGTAAAAATCATCAAACTTTTCCACTAGTACTGTCACACTTTCAATGGCTCATTGTCCCAAACTACAAAAAGGGAGGGCTATTATTGAAGAAAACATTTCTATTAATATACATCACAGATAACGAGAGCTTGTCAGTAAATGAGGAAAAATATAGAAATCTGATGAGAAACTCAATGACTGCCATTTCTCTTGGGTCTAAGGTCCATATGATGTAAACACATATTTACAGATCATAAAATCTTCTGTTTCTTTTGTATCAGAATCTCTCCTGGCTTCCTTAATTAACTGTTGTAGGCAGAGCAGTTTCCCTCAGGCAGCTGAGTGCCCTCCATCGTATAATTGTCCTTCAATCTCTCTCCACTGATCTTTTTATACCAATTCCAGCTTTGCCAAAGTTCTTTGGACAGAGACTACTTTCAAGCAGTTTCATTATTTCGCACAATCTCAAAACTGAAATTCCACAAATGCTGAGGCCAAACATTATTCCTAGTTAGGGGAACCTTTTAGCTGGAAAACAACTGAGGCTGGCTCTCTAATTGGGAGTAGAATACTTTCAAATTGCAATTCCTTAGAAAACTAACAAGACACCCAATGACCTAAATAAATAAAACTGAACTGTTGCAAAATAAGATTCTGTGACAATGTCTTTTAAAAATTCTACGTGGAATGTGGATGTCGCTCGCAAGGCCAGAATTTATTACTCTTGAAAAGGTGTTGACAAACCTCCTCCTTGAATCAATACAATCATCTGGTGAAGGTGCACCTACAGTGAGTTTCAGGCGGTGGAAGGGGTGTCATTCACAAGGCTGCTTTGCCCTGGATGGTGTTGAGTTTCTTGAGTGTCGGTGGAGCTGAACTCATCCAGAAAAGTACAGAGTATTCCATCACACTTCTGACTTGTGCCTTGTAGATGGTGAACAGGTTTTAGGAGTTGAGCTACTCACTACAGTCTCTGACCTACTTTTGTAACTACAGTACTTCTATGGCTGGTCCAGTTCATTTTCTGGTCAGTGGTAACCCCAGGATGATGATAGTGTGTAAGTCAGTGATAGTTATGTCACTGAATGTCACAGGGAAATGGTTACACTCTCTCTTGTTTATAATCATTGCCTGGCACGTGCGTGGCCCAAATATTACTTGCTAATAAGTCAAGCCTGAATGCTGTCCAGGCTTTGTTGCATGCAAGCATTTGTATCTCCTCAGTATCTGAAATGCAAATCGAACTGAATATTGTGCAGTCATCAACAAACATCCCCACTTTTGACCTTATGGTGGAGGGAAAGTTACTGATGAAACTGTTGAATCAAGGTAGGGCCTGAGGACACTGTCCTGATGAATGGGATGGATAGGATAGAGGTGGAGAGGCTCTTCCTGCTCAGAAAGGACAGTAGGACTAGAGGGCACAGCCTCAAGATAAGCAAGGGGGGGGGGGGGCAGTTTAGAATGGAGTTGAGGAGGAACCTTTTCACTCAAAGGGTGGTGAATCTCTGGAATTCTCTGCCGTTGAAGTGGTGGAGGCTGCCTCGCTAAATATATTTAAGATGCGGGTTGATAGGTTTTTGATAGGCAAGGGGATTAAGGGTTATGGGGAGAGGGTGGGAAAGTGGAACTGAGCCTCGACAGATCAGCCATGATCTTACTGAATGGCGGGGCAGGCTCGAAGGGCTAGATGGCCTACTCCTGCTCCTATTTCTTATGTTCTTAAACTGTTTCTGTGCTTTTGTTAGGCTAGGTTCATTGAGCTCCAACAACCAGTCATCTTTCTGTGTATTAGGAATGACTCTAACCAGTGGAGAGCTTTTCCTAATACCCATTGACTTCAATTTTATGTAGATTCCGAATGCCACATAGTCAACTGCCTTTTAATTTTCAGAACAATAACCCAAATTGAGCATTGGTAAGAAGGCTATTGCTGAATAAATACCACTTGCAGGTGCTGCTGATATCACCTTCCATTGCTTTACTGATGATTAAGAGTAAATTCAGAGTGGACTGGTGAGTTGGTAAGTGGCTGAATTGGATCTGTCCTGTTTTTTGTATTCAGGACATACCTGGGCAATTTTTACATTGTCAGGTAGAGATGTCAATGTTGTAGCTGCACTGGAATAGCTTGGTTAGTTCCAGAGCATACGTTTTCACCACCACAGCTGGAATGTTATCAGGACCCATAGTCTTTGTTGTATCTAGTCAACTCAGCCATTTCTCAGTATCAAATGAAGACAATTAGATGGGCTGAAGAATTGTTTGTGATGTTAGGGCCCTTGGGGAGAAGGATCATTCACTTGGCTTTTCTGGCTGATAATGTTTGCTTTTGCTGCCACTTCATCTTTCACACTGATGAGCTGGGCTCCGCCATCACTGAGGATGGACTGTTTGTAGAGTGTCATCTTCTCAATAATTACTTAATTGTTCAGCACCATTCATGACTATGGCAGGACTGCAGAACTGTGATTTGACCTGTTGGTTGTGGAAGCATTTAGCTCTGTCAACTGCAAGCTGATTTTGCTGTTTATCATGTGTGTAGTCCTGTGTTGTAGCTTCACCAGATTGCCATTTTATTTTTTAGGTACGCCTGGTGCTGCTCATGGAATGCCCCTGTTTGCATCGAGGTTTTTTTCACCTGGCTTGATGATATTGGCCATGTAACTGCAGATTGTGGTCCAAAGCATCTCACAAATGCTCAAGTTTTGAGTTGCTCTACTTGTTCTGAACCTGTCCCATTTTCCATTGGATTACGTAGGATATACAGCATAAAAACAGACATTCAGCCCCATCTATGCATGTCAATGTTTAGGCTCCACTTGATCCTCTGAAGGGCCTGCTCATAATTTCCACGCCGATGTTTGACCTGATCTAATGAGACTTCATGGGGCCTGAACGATGTTCAGAACTACCAGGTTCACTCCCTCCCAACTATTTACCACTTTGCCATTTCTGCTGAACTGTCCTGCTGGTGGGACAAGATATACTCAGAGATGGTGATAGAGGAGTCTTGGACATTGGCTGTAAAGTATGATCAGTGAATATGGTTTCGTCAGGCTGTTGTTTGACTAGTCCATCAAGCAGCTTGTTCAATTTTGGTGCAGAACCCAAAAATTCTAATGGGGAATTTTGCAGAGTCAACTGCCAGGTTCTGCTATGTGCATTTATGCCTTTGCACGCTAAACCTATTGTAGGCAGCCTCGCATTTTTACTTGATCTGATTTCTCCTATTTCCAAACTATTCCTTAGCCTAGTGGTATTTGTCTCTTCCAGTTTTCTGTGCACCTTGTTTCTCCTCTCTAATATTTCATCCTCTGCCCATTCCCAGCCAAATTAGTTTAAGTTATCTCATGGCACAAGTTAACATTCCCCTGAGAATGATAGTCTCAGCTCTGCTGAACCACAACCTGTCCATTTTGAAAATGCCTTTCCTGCATGGCCCTGATGCCCAGGAATTTGAAGTCTTCCCTTCTATGTTAAATGGCCTTATCCTATCATACCTAAACTCACTAGCATGGCAGTGGGGGTAATTCAGAGATTTCCCCCTTTGTGGCCTTGCCCTCTAATTTCCTCCTACACTCCTGAAACTATAACTGTAGGACTGCAAACCTTTCCAACCTATATGTTATTGGTTTCCAAATGGACCATGACTTCTGGCTTTCCCATTCCCCCAACTGCTCTCAAAATTCTCCAGAATGTTCTGCATTCTCTCAGTAATCTCCTTCAGTTAAATTTACAGCAATCTGCTATTAATACCAATAACACAATGAATATAATTTTTACACGATGCCTCAAATAATTAAAACTGCATCCAGTAGTTAACTTAGAAGATGTTAAACTTAAACTAATTCAAATCCTTGCTACTTTAAATTTTATAGAGTAAAACCAAAGATTTATAAGAAAACTAATACTGAATAACGTGAAGATTTTGGATACATTTTTCAACAAGATTTTTTAAAAAGCATTTTCAGGCTGTGTGCTAGATGTTGGACATTACTGGAGGAGAACAAGGATTCAACTCAGAGGCAATAGTATTGCGAATAATGATTATCAAATATAAATAACAAATTAAATCCGTAAGGGTACAATGTACCATTTATTCAACTGAAAGTCTTCAACTTTTATGTCATTTTAAAACTACCCAGCCTTCGTATTATCACAGAATCTTTACAATGCAGGAGGTCATTCAACCCATCAAGTGCGCACCGACGCTCAAAAGTATATTCTACCTAGTCCAATTCCTGCCATATCCCTGTAATCATGCTACCAGAACAAAGAACAAAGTATTATACTGATGCCGAAGGTACTTGAAGCTTATACAGAGCACAATGACTGAGCTGTAGATAGGTACCTCTGGCTGGTAGTCCCCAAATTCAGCTTGAAGAGCTAATGAAGCAAGCAGCAAGGCTGTTTCATCATTGCAGTGCAACCTCTCTTCCAAGATATCCCTCCGTAACTGCAAATAGTACTGGTGCCTGGTCAGTGTATGCCTTCATTAAAAATTGAAAAGAAGTGAAAATAAGCAATAAATTATCTTGAAACAAGAAACAAGAATTGATTATTATAAAATGTTAGTTCTGTGATTCATTTTCTTTGGTTATTAAAGGGATTTTCAAAGTAACTTCTTGTAGTGTTCATGTAAGCCAGCTTGTGGTGATAATAAATCAACTTTAAAAACAAAATTAAGGACGGCAAAATTGAAGCACAACGGACGTCAGGTTTTGGATCCAACTCTGATGGGACAAAGTTCTCTTCCTTAGATGCTTCCTTGAATATCTACAAGAAATTAATTTGAACTGTCTTCATTTCAATTTCTAACAGTGCACAAAATGCTGCTATAATTTCAAATAAAGTGGCACGTAATTGTACATAAGAATGCATGCCATAAAAATAGTCAAAGAGGCCCAATGATTATAGTGATTGAGTGGTGCGAAAGATTAGGGCACCACCCTTTCATTTCAGAGTCAGACTCCACCCCAGGCATATGGAATCAAGGTCTCCCATTTCTGCCGAATAAAAGGGACGTAACTGAAATTCATTCTGTAATTTTTAACACATTCTACTGGATGAGATTTCACAGAAAGAAAACTACACAAAATACGGTGTTAAGTTAGCAATCTCTGATGGGGAAATCAGAAGAAACAATGGATAGAAATATTGAAAAAAAATCACCAGTGCTTTCTAGCAGGAAAAAAGAAAATTTTAATCTGTACCCAACCTTGCTATATCAAATCTGAGAATACAAAAAAAAACCAGAAAAAAGTGCTTAATTCTCCCGCATTATACTTCAATGAAGTCAAATATTCAGCAAATTTTTTGAAAATTTATATAGATAACAAATATGTTTCACTTTGGGGGTGGGATGGTTGAGGATTGGACTACTCTACTCTTAAAACTGTGGACTGAAAATTACAGCGCCATCAAATAAACCCCTGCAGCTTTATTTAGAAGGCAACTACAACTCTTTGATATTACAATGATTTCAGTCAACAGCAGGGGGTGCAATGAACTGCATTTCAGTAACAGAACTTCGTTCTGGAAAAGCTGTAACTTAGTCTCCCATTTGGAAATGGGGAAACAGAGACATTACCTTGTACTTATTTAAGTTTCTTCATCTTAAAGTGTGCATTATTAAGGTGAAATTAGTTCAAATCTCTACATTAATAAGTATATTGTGAATTTGGAATTAAGCTGCTAGTAGTAAATTGTGTAAAAGTATCAGTTTCTAATGAACAAAAACAACAATGATGCATAACCAATGCAAAATATGTGAAAATACAAGTTTTTGTGCTTTCTTTCTGAAAGGACGAATAGTGGATTCCATATGCTAGTCTTAAATTGGGGGATGGGGTTGAGGATTGGGAAACAATTCTAAATCTTACCACTTTGCTCACCGGAAAATTGTGGCAGCTGTGGAATGGTGCAACAAATGACACTCATCATGAATAAGTTTTACAATTAGTCCAATTACTTGCTCTTCCCGATAACCATTCCCTGTGGGAAAGAGTTAGAGGGATATGGGCCAAAAGTGGGCAATTGAGATAGCTGGGAGGTCAGCATGGACTGGTTAGACTGAAGGACCTATTTCCGTGATGTATTGTTCTTTGACTCTACAACCTTTTTAAATCTTTCCCCTGTTAAGTATTTATTCAGTTCCCTTATAAAGGTTATTCTTGAATCTGCTTCAATTAGCTTATTATGCACTACATTGTAGATCATAATAATGTGCTACATAATTTTCCTTCATGTCACCTTTAGTTCACTTGCCAGACTTCCCTCAAATCTGGTGTCCTCTGCTTACCAAACCTTATGCCATCAGAAACAGTTTCTCATTCCTTCATATTATAAATCATTTTTAATTTAGTTAATCCTAACAATTTCTTTATCTTACAGACTATATTTTTTTCATGGAAAAAGAATACTTACTGGATTAAACCAATATCTTCTACAAAAAATTTTATTCGGAGAAAAAGGATGAAATTTGCTGCAATGCGGTTCTTTCTCTTTGCCTCTTTCCATCCCTCCGGAGCCACTTTGGACAATTTGCAGTCAGGAGTAACAAAAAAGAATTCATTCTCTACGAAACAGAATATTTTTAATGTCAGCTTTGCATGTTTATAAATGGTTTTCTATGTTTTTGTGTAACGCACTTGGTATGTTTGTTTCTGTTATTAAAAACAATTATTTACATTTATATTACAACTTGAATGTGGATTAGTCACTTCACAGAGGCACAGTTAGCTGTAAATAGGTTAAGATGAAGGATGAAACATTTGGAAAAGCGGCCAGAAGTTTGATTAAACAGGTGAGTTTTGAGAAGAGCCTTAAAGGAAGAGGGCAAGATGGACAGGGGGAGAAATTTAGAGCAGGAGTTAACATAAGAAATAGGAGCAGGAGTAGGCCATCTAGCCCTTCAAACTTGCCCCACCATTCAATAAGATCATGGCTGATCTGAAGTGGATCAGTTTCACATTCCCGCTTTCTCCCCATAGCCCTTAATTCCCTTGTCTATCAGAAATCAGTTCTAAAGAATAAGGCCACAGCCAGCAACTGTGATGCGAAGGGGAGATGAGGATAGGTGATACACAAGAAGCCAGAATTCAAGGAACGGAACACTAATAGAGCATTGGAATTGAACTGCTAGCAAAGCTCACCAAAAGAGGGGCAAGATCCTAAAGAAATTTAAACCAGAAGGTGAAAATTGCAAATCTGAGGTGCTGAGGTTTGGGAGTTAACACAGGTAAATAAGGGCAGGAATTAAATGTGTGGAAATTGTTGCGGGATAAGATATGGGAAGCAGAGATTTTGATGTGCTGAAATCTATGGAGGATGGCAGATGGGAGCCTTGGGGCCAGGAGAGCATTAGAATAGTCAAGTCTGGAGATGCCAAAAACACAGTTAAGGGTTACAGTATAATATGGGTAGAGGCAGGGTTAGAGATAGGAGATCTACAAGGAGGTAGGCAATCTTTGAGTTGGAATACATGGAGTTGGCACCCCAGCAAATTTTGAAACGGTCTAGTTCAGTGGTTCCCAATCAGTGTGCCGTGGCACTCTAATATGCCGTGAAGACCTCCCCAAGTGTACCATGAAAGAAGATTCAAATGATTCAAAAATCATGTAACTAAACTAAAGCTAACCTCTGTCTTCAGCTCTGTCGCTGGTATCGCCCAAGACCTGATGAGTCTTGGGCCTCCCACACACGTGCTAACTGGGAAAGAGTGCACATGCGTGATTTGGATTTTACATTGGTCAGACCCATGCACATGACCTATGGGACTTGAAGCTGAAGACAAAGGTCCCACACTCCTGCACACAAAAGCAAAAACTCAAAAAGGGGACAAAAAATCTGGGAGCAGTGAGAGACAGGGAAAGGTTAAAAAATGTGAAAGGACAGGGAAAAGTTAAAAACAAAGTTCCCAATAAGGGAAGATGATGGAGAAAATAGGAGGTGTGCCTCAGGTTTTTTTTTAAATACAGCGTAGAGGTGTGCCATGACATATAAAAGGTTGGGGACTGCTGATCTAATTCAATCGAGGACTTGTTCCAAGGAGGGGAATGGGTATTGTGGTGACAGCACACAATGCCTTCAGTCTTCCAAATGGAGGAAATTGCAAGATTGTCAGCATGGATCTGAAAGCTGAGCGCCTGTCAATAGGTGGGGTCACCAAAAAAAAACTATATTCAGATGCAGAAGGGAACACATCCAGCTCCATATGATAGTCTGGAGGAATGGTGCATGACGGGAAGAGAAACCACTGATGTTTTAACTAGAATTAAGAGTAGAATCAAGCAAGAAAATCTCAGACATCTGGGCAAAGCGGAATGGCTTTGGAGAAGGACCACAGAGATGGAGGAGCAATAACACACCATAGCCACAAAGGGTGTAATTTGTGATTGTGGTTAAGACTGCTTCAGTGTTGCGGCAGGAATGCAATCATAACTGGAAAGATTCAAAAATGTCAAAAATTATCCTTTACTCCATGCCCAGGACATTAACCTGTAAGAATCCCATATTGTGACAAGGAAAAAGGCAAATACGTTTAAGTGCAATCATACAATGTAGCTTAAAGAAACCATAAATCTTTGTTTTGTATTTGAAAATATGTTACAAAATGCTCCAGAATCTGCAAAAACTTGTGAGCAGGGGGTGGATTGACTATGGGGGTGGGGGCAGATTTATTCCATAGTGTTGTATCATTAGTGACCCCTTCATTCCACCCCTCCCATTTTCCTCAAGAATCCTCTGCAACCTTCTGAGGGTTTGTTCCTCACTGCTCCAATCCAATCCATGGAAGGCCACAGAAATATTAATTACAAGCCCTACACTAAAATTAGTTAAGAATATTATAAGGGAGGGTGAAATCTTCTGACATGAACCTTGAGTAAGATTTAATTGCAAAGAAAATGACTAGTCCCAATCAAAGTCAGTTCTGTGGTGCATTTTGAGAAATGCAGGAATCAGCTCTTGGTTTCTTTCAACAACTTTTAATAACCATACAAACTTGATTGGTGCCTGTAGCAAGTTATGTTTCCTACCAATGCATCTTTAAAAACTCACTGACACTACATTGGTGAGCCCCCACTCACTGATCTTAAAGAATTTCACTACATCGCATCATCTTAGAAATCAGCCGCGCTGGCAATTTTTGCCACTAGCTAAGCTATTAAACAAGTTTTTTCAAAACGGAATTAGTTACAGAAGGCGGCAACAGTGTGAGGGACTGTACAGTCCAAAACAGTATTTGATGGCTGGAACGAATGTATGAGCTAATCAAATAAACCATTCAGACAACCCTCTGAATTGTTTATAAAGAAGCTGAGATTAACTACTCTCCAGGAGAAATAAGCCATCTTTTTCTCAGCAAAAACAGAATACACTCTTTGTACAAATTCCAGTTAAGTATGAGCTTAAGAGTTTAATTCATCTGTGTGTTGCAGCAATACAAACCATACAGAATCAGTTGTGTGTCTCGTAATATTCATGTCCATGGTTCCACTTTGATCTAAAAGTGGGTTCCATTTTGCTCATTTTCAGCAGTCTGTCTGCATGAGATTATAGGGAAAATATACTATTCGTGAAGTAATCCCACAAGGTAATGAGATATAATCTACAAAATTAGTGGATAACCTATATGGATAGTTAACATGAAGTGTTTTATCATACAATTTTCAATAATGTCATGATCAAAATATTAACGTCAACTTTACTTTATAGAGGTACCATGGCAGTAACTGACACTTCTCATCTCTGAGCTCAAATGCTACTGTCTGACAGACAAATCTGTCAGTTTCATTCAGAATGTGGGGTCTAAAACTGTTATTTTAAAAAACAAACAGAAATCAGAAAAAACACAGACAAAATGCCATGGTACAGAGAAATAAATTTGCAAGGAAATTGTAGAGAGTTGTAAGAATTATCAAGTATTAAAATGGGGAATTTTAATTAACCTAAAACAGACTGGGATTGTCTGTGTTTAGGCGCATTTTCTACAACAGTTATATGTGTTGTCCAATGAGGAAGGAGACTTTGTTGGATCTGGTTCTGAGGAATGACATGAGTCAAGTGAATAAAACATCGGTAGAGGAATATTTAGGAGAATGTGATCATAGTATCATAAAATCTAGATTGTCCTATGTCCTTTTCCACAGTTAATCTAGAGTAAAATTAATTAAATAGGGCAAGATCAACTTCAGTAGGATGAGAATTGATCTGGCTCAAGTAAATTGGAATCAAAATTGGCAGACAAAACTGTAATGGGACAATGGGTTGCCTTTAATTTGGAGATGGTTTAGGTACAGTCAAGGTACATGCTAATGAAGGGGAGTGGGAGGGCAGCAAATCCACAGCTCTCTGAATGATGGAGGATGAGGCAGAAAAGGGCTGCGTTTGACAGAAAACTTGAGAACTAGGATGGCTAAAGAAGATTCGGAGTGAGTGTGAAAAAAAAGAGAAACAAAGAGACAGTATAAGAAAACATTGGCAGCTAACATAAAAGAGAATCAAAAAGTCTTCTATGGGCATATAAATGGCAAAAGAGTGGCAAAATGAGGAGTAGCGGTTGACTATGAATTCAAAAGAACGCATACAGAGGCAACGGGCATGACGGAAATATTAAATAAGTACATTGCATCTGTCTTTATCGGGAAGATGATGCTGTCCATGTTAAAGAAGGTAGTTGAGACACTGGAAGGGCTACACATTGATTAAAAAAAACTAGTTAAAGTGGCTGTCCTTAAAGCTGATGAACCAACAAGGCCAAAGGCGATGCATCCAAGGATACTGAGGGAAGTAAGGGTGTAAACTGCACAGGCGCTGGCTATAGTCTTTCAATCCTCCTTAGACACAAGCATAGTGCCAAAGGACTGGAGAATTGCACATGTTTCAAAGGATAAACCAAGTAACTACAGGCCAGTCAGTTTAAACTCTGAGGGGAAAACTTTTTGTGAAAGGGGATGGGAAAGCTTTTAGGAATGTTAGTTCAGGACAAAATTGATAGTCAGCTTAAAACGTTAACTCTTTCTCTCCCCACAGATGCTGCCTGACTGGGGTATTTCGAGCTTTTATTTTAGATTTCCAGAATCCATAGTATTTTGCTTTGGGACAAAACTTGAAATATTGTGAACTGTGAGGGAGACAGTGATATATCTCAGGAGAATATAAGCTGATGGAATGGGTGGACAAATGGTGGATGAAATTTAATGCCAAAAAGTGTGAAGGTTATAAAGGGCATGATTCTAAAGGAGTTAGAAGAGCAGAGGGACCAGAAGGAAATGTACACAAATCATTAAAGTTATCAGGCAGGTTGAGGAAAGTGATTAATTAAGTATACATATACTGGACTTTATAGATAGGAACATGGGAGTGTAAAAGCAAAGAGGTTATAATAAGTGTTCATAAAATATTAATTTGACTTCAGAGTACTGTATCCAGTTCTGTGCACCACAATTTAAGGAGGATCTGAAAACATTAGAAAGGGTGCAGGTTTCATGGAAATATTTCCAGAAATGGGGAACCTCGCTTAGGTGAGTAGACTGGAGTGGTGATGTTATTCTCCTTGGAGAAAAGATAATCAAGAAGAAATTAGATAAAAATTTTCAAAATCATGAAGAGTCTGGACAGAGTAGATTGGGAGTAGGTGTTCCCATTGGCAGAATGGTTGAGAATCAGCGGACACCAATTTTGGCTAATTGGCAAAAACAACAGCAACATGAGGGAAAGTTTAGAGTCAGAGGTTTACAACATGAAAACCGGCCCTTCCGCCCAATTTGTCCATGCCGCCCACTTTTTTAAACCCCGAAGCCAGTCCCAATTGCCAGCATTTGACCCATATCCCTTTATATTCATCTTACTCATATAACTGTCTAAATGCCTTTTAAAAGATAAAATTGTACCCGCCTCTACTACTACCTCTGGCAGCTTGCTCCATACACACCACCCTGTGTGTGAAAAAACTGCTCCTCTGGACACTTTTGTATCTCTCCCCTTAAACCTATGCCCTCTAGTTTTAGACTCCCCTACCTTTGGGAAAAGATATTGACTCTCTAGCTGATATATGCCCCTCATTATTTTACAGACCTCGATAAGATCACCCCCAGCCTCCTATGCTGCAGAGAAAGAAGTCCTAAACTATCCAGCTTCTCCTATAACTCAAACCATCAATTCCTGATAGCCCCCAGTAAATCTTTTCTGCACTCTTTCTAGATTAATATTATCCTTTCTATAATAAGGTAACCAGAACTGAACACTGTATTCCAAGTGTGGCCTTACCAATGTCTTGTACAACTTCAACAAGACATCCCAATTCCTGTATTCAATGTTTTGACCAATGAAACCAAGCATGCTGAATGCCTTCTTCATCACTCTGTCCACCTGTGAGTTACTTTCAAGGAGCTATGAGCCAGTACCCCTAGATCTTTTTGTTCTATAACTACCATTAACTGAGTAAGTCCTGTCCTGGTTCAATCTACCAAAATGCATCACTTCACATTTATCTAAATTAGGCTCCATCTGCCATTTATCAGCCCACTGGCCCAATTGATCAAGATCCCATTGCAATCCTAGATAACCGTCTTCACTGTCCACTAATATTGGTGTCATCTGCAAACTTACTAACCATGCCTCCTATATTCTCATCCAAATCCTTAATATAAATGACAAATAACAGTGGACCAAGCGTTGATCCCTGAGGCACATTGCTGATGACAGGCCTCCAGTTTGGAAAACAACCCTCTACAATCACCCTCTGGCTTCAGTCATCAAGCCAATTTTGTATCTATTTAGCTACCTCACCCTGGACCCCGTGAGATTTAACCTTATGCAACAACCTACCATGCAGTATCTTATCAAAGGCCTTGCTAAAGTCCATGGAGACCACATCAACTGCACCACTCTCATCTACCTTCTTGGTTACCCCTTCAAAAAACTCAATCTAATTTGTGAGACATGATTTTCCACTCACTAAGCCATGCTGACTGTTTCTGCACAGTCACTGCATCTCTAAATGCCTGTAGATCCTATCTCTCAAAATACCTTCAAACAACTTACCCACTACAGATGTGAGGCTCACCAGCCTGTAGTTCCCAGGCTTTTCCCTGCAGCCCTTTTTAAACAAAGGCACAACATTTGCCATCCTCCAATCTTCAGGCACCTTACCCGTGACTACTGATGACTCAAATATCTCTGCTAGGGGGCCTGCAATTTCCTCCCTAGCCTCCCACAATGTCCTGGGGTACACTTCATCCGGTCCCAGGGATTTATCTACCTTGATGTGCTTTAAGACCTCCAGCACCCCCTCCTCTGTAGGATGTACACTCCTCAAGACATTGCTAGTTATTTCCACAAGTTCCCTAACGTCTATGCTTTTCTCAACAGTGAATACTGATGAAAAATATTCATTTAGAATCTCACCCATCCCTTGTGGGTCTGCGTATAGATGACCTTGTTGATCTTTAAGAGGCCCTACTCTCCCTAGTTATTCTTTTGGTCTTTATGTATTTATAGAAGCTCATTGTTTTGGCAGATTAGGCAAAGGAGAATCCAATCTCATGTTCCCCTTTTGTCCTCCTGATTTCTCTCTTAACTCTCTATACTCTTCAAGAGCTTTTTTATGCAGTGGTTAGGATCTAGAACGTGCTGCATGAGGATGTGGCTTTCAAAATGGGAACAGGATAGTTATCTGAAGAAAAAGAAAATTGCAGGATATGGGGAAAGGCATCAGAATAGGATCAGGCAAATTACTCTTGCAAAAATCCAGCACGAATACGTTGGGTTGAATGGCATTCTTCTGTGCTGTAACCGTTCTATGGTTTTCTGTGTTAATAATTAACCGTTATTTTCAAGATGTTGGTTTGCACTGGTGGAAAATGGAATTTACCTCAATGTCTTGCTGGTCCAGAAAATATACAAACTCTAGATATTGAAAGAATTACTATGCCAATACTCAAACCTCGGCTCTCTTCTGGGAATGTTAAACACAAAACCAATAATTATAAACTGCAGCTATCCATCTACCTTTTAAATATGCCAAGGAAAAAAAATGATGTTCCACGAGGCCAATGTGAGCAACCACCATATCAAAAACATCTTTGCATGTTGACTTGGTGTCACAGGTCAATTCCAAGCATTGTCCACTTAACAATATGACGTTCACTTTTCGACGAATGTCCTCTCCCTTTCCATTCTTAGTCTGTAAACATACATTAATGAACATTAAGAGTTGATTAATATGCTGCCAATTTGCCTGACTACAAGCAAATGGGGTTTGACCTTTATAGTCCCTTAATGATTGTTACATTAAAAAAAATTCTAAACAGCTGTGAAAGTCTCAAAATCTAGTCAGCTAGATGTTGAAAAATGTGCACACACCCAACTTACATGCTTGTACAAACAATGCACTGAGTCAGCAATTCTTACAAAATGGACATGTGCACAATGTTGCAGCCCATTTTTCTGCAAATCAAATTAATTTGTTTAAATAAACCTCTAAAAAAATTAGGAATGCTTGGTTCAAGATCATAATTTAGTCTCTAGCTGATTTATTCTGGTGGAAGTCTAATGGAGCTTCAGTATGTGGGTTATCAGTAGGCGTCACCTAGTAACACCAATTATAACTCCTTCCATCCATTTATTGCTCACCAGGAGCAAGCTTATTGGAGCCTAGTTAGATTTCTCCTGCTTGTGGACAGGACAAACCTGGACAATGTTCCACACTGTTGCCAGTATTGTAATCATACAGGAACAGCTCGGCTAGAGGCATGGTTAGATTTTCAGCTGAGATGCTGTTGGAGACCACGGCCTACAGCTCAGTTATAGATAAATTTAACCCATATTAAATTTCCATTACTTTTGTTCTTCCAATGTCTGCTTTGCCTTCACATATTACTGTCCCCTGAAGTTAAGATGACTTCTATCCATTAAAAAACACTGATGTAAATGTGAAAAGGCAAGTCATCAGCAGCGATAAGTCTGTGTTACTTGTTGAGATGAGTAGCGTAATTCAGCATCAATATTCCAAGCATTGAAGTGAGTTCTCAGTATCTGAAATATTGATGCAACACTGAACCACCCTGCACCTGCAGAATGCATGAACTGGGTATTGCTTGCCTTAGAGGCAGACAAGAGTGCACTCCTATCCCCTACTCTTCCAATAGCTCCACATCTTCATTCATCTCTTCCACTCCCTTTTGCCTCTCTCTGCCTCCCTACTCCACCTATCATTTCATTTCTGTCTTCTCCCTTGGCTCCCCCACCCCATCCTTTATCAGCTTCCTGGCCCGATATACTTTATCTATTTATCCTCCAGTTTATAAATTTGCTGAATAATAAGACTGGCCCTAATCTTGATGCAATATTATGGGATATTGACCAGTTTTTAAAAATAAAAATGGATTAAGCTTTGAACAAATTCAGCAGATGAACAAACAATTAATATATTTTCCCACTAATCTTACCAGAATTGATGTTGGAAGATCCAGTGCAACAGAATGATCACCGATCATTTTAACAAACTCGGGTCCAAAGAAATTCTGAGGTGGAAAAATAAAGAATGTTTCAATAACTGCTGTACAATAAAAAAAACAATGAGACCAACCTGCAGCAGTAACTAAACATGCTCATCCCAAATTTAAATGATTTGTCAGCTGCCTATGAAGAGCCACCCAAGGATGGGGGAAACTGCTCCCTTTCTGACATTCTACTGTGCTAAATGTGTTAAAATAATTTGTCACATCTATTTTCTGCAGGAGAAATGGTCAAAAGCAGCTGGCCTAGAAACTCATAAGATGGGAGTTCAAATCCCAACATGGCCAGTTGAGAAAATAAATTCAATAAATCTGGTAAGTTGTGGGCAGGCAACAGAAACAAGAAAGAAGTCAGGAAGACAGCCAGATTGTAATAAAAAACTGATTCACGAGACTGCAGCCCCACACCATGTGGTTGATTCATAACACTTATCTGAAGCAATGCAATCAACTACTTATTTGTAAAAAAGTAAACATTACTCAAGAAGGTCCATGACCACCTTTCAGATGAAACTAGGGATCAGCAACAAGCTCAGCCATGCCTGTGTCAGCTACATCCCCAGAATAAACAAAAGTCACTGTTGAGAAATAGTACATTCGCTAAATCACATTTTCATCATGATTGAACACTTCCAGATTAGAGATAGTGAGCAAAGATAAAATGCTCCCAAAACTATATTTTATCTAATCTTAGAAAAAAATCCTTATTACAACACTAACATTTTTATTCCACATGGCAGCTAAACTTGTCTTCAAGTAGGTTAACAATTTAATACCTAAAAATTTAATGGTCTTTTACTGTCCTGAGCCCACACCAATCAAGAGCTGGGTGGAGACTGCCCAATGGATATCTTCATCCACTGGTCTGCAAAGGATTCAAACCTGGGTTGCAGAAGTAAAATAACAGGTCATCATACCTTAACCAGCCCCCAAACTGCACTAAACCAGGATGTGAACACATTGAAAAATACCAGTACAAAACACTGCTTTACACTAATAGATAATAATGAAAGCAATTTACTGTTTTTACAGGAAGTGTGAAATAAAAACAGAAAATGGTGGATAAACTCAGCAAGCCTGGTAGCATCTGTGGAGAGAGAAACACAGCTAATGATTCAAGTGCAAATGACTCCCAGAGTACTTAAGGAAGTGGTCCTTGAAATAGTGGATGCATTGGTGGTCTACTTCTCAGATTCTATTGACCCTGGAACAGTTCCTATGGATTGGAGAATAGCTGCAGTAACCCCACTAATTAAAAAGGGAGGTAAAGAGAAAATAGGAAATTATAGACCAGTCTGATGTCAGTAGTGGGAAAAATGCTATAATACATTGAATCCATTATCAAAGATTTAATAGCAAAATACTTGAAAAACAGTGGCAGAATTGGACAGAGTCAGCATGGATTAAGAAAAGAGAAATTATGCTTGACAAATCTACTGCAATTTTTTAAGGGTATAACTAATAGAGTTGATATGGGGAGCTTGTGGATGCAGTTTCAGAATTCGACATGGTCCCACATAAGAGCTTAGTGTGTAAAATTAAAGTTCATGGTGTTAGCGCGAGTGGGCGAACACGATCACTATGGACTCAAGAGTCAGGTTCAACAGCGGTACAGCTTTATTTTAACGTCGACGGAGGTGCAGTCAGGACATACAAACCGAACTGTCCCGAAAGCACACTAAAGACCCACCGCAATGGGCTAGTTATACCTGAACTTGATACATTGTACAATTCAAACGCTAATGTTTTGTTTACAGTATTCGACTCTGACCATCCTGTTTCGATGTCTTCAAGTATTGTAACGATGTTTTTAAGTGTGTGTTAATCGTTTCTGTCTGATGGGTTTATAAATGGTCTAGAATCTCCGGGGTTTGAACAATGGGTGTTTGACTATTCTCAGGAAGTTTGTGGGGCCAGGGATGCTTCCTTAGTTATGCTAATCCTTAGGCATCTCCATAGAGGGTTGCTTGATTAGATCAGAGGTGCTGATTTGGTTGGATGGGGGCGTACTTTTTAATTTAGTTCCTGTAGTTGCCATCCTGTCCGGTTCCCTTTGTGTGCTAGCCCTCATTTGCATTCTAAAAGCATGTCCTTGCCTGCTGGTCTGTGTCTGTTCCCTTGTGACCTTTAGTGGGGAGGCTCTGAGTGCAACTTTAGTCTGCTTCCATACTGTGTACCAAATTTGTTGTCCGATAACAATGGGATTGGTGGTGGTGTACTGAAGGATAGAAAACTAGTTGGCAGACAGGAGACGAACAGTACGACAGTACGACTAAGTGGCAGACAGTGATTGGTGGAGTACTGCAGGGATCAGTGCTAGAACCCCAGCTATTCAGAATGTATATCAATGAAATAGGTGAGGGAACTGAGTGAGATATTTCCAAGTTTGTCGATGACACAAAACTGGGGAGGAGGGTGAACTGTGAGGAGGTTGCAGAGACGCTTCAGTATGATTTGGACAAGTTGAGTGAGTAGGCAAATGAACAGATGTCGTATAATTTGGTTAAATGTGAAGTTATCCAAAAACAGAAAGGTAGATTATCTGACTGGTTATAGATTGAGAAGAGAAATATGCAATGAGGTTCAGGTGTCCTCGCACATCAGTCACTGAAGGTAAGCATGCAGTAAAGAAGGCAAATGGCATATTGACCTTCATAGCAAGAGAATTCAAGTACAGGAGCAGGAATGGCTTGCTGTAGTTATACAGGACCTTAGTGAGACCTGAAATAGTGTGCAGTTTTGTCTCTTCATCTGAGGAAGGACAGTCAATCTATTGCCAGTAATGGAGGCAGTGAGATCAAGGGAGGGAAGTATTGGAAGTGGATGTTATGGGAGGCTAGAGAGGAAATTGCAGACTGACTAGAAGAGATAGTTGATTCATCAACAGCTATAGTGAGGTGCCTGAAGATTGGCGGGGGCAAATGTTTGACTTTTGCTGCAGGGAAAAGCCAGGGAACTAGAGGCCTGTGAGTCTAATTTCTGTAGTGGATAAGCTGTTTGAAAGTATTCTGAAAGACAGGACCTACTGGCATTTAGAGAGAGACAAGGACTGATTGAAGACAGTCAGCATGGTTTTATGAGTGGAAAATCATGTCTCAAATTTGATTGAGATTTTTGAAGGGGTGACCAAGAAGGTAGATGAAGGCAGTGCAGTTAACATTGTCTATATAGACTTTATAGCAAGGTCTCTGATAAGGTACTACATGGTAGGTTGCTGCACAAGGTTAAATCTCATGGAATCCAGGTGAGGTAGTCAAGTGGATACAAAATTGGCTTGATGAGTTGATTGTAGAGAGTTGCTTTTTCGAACTGGAGACCAGTGACCAGCACAGTACCTTAGGGATTGGTGCTGGGTCCACTGTCATTTGTCATTTATATTACTGATTTGGATGAGAATTTAGAAGGCATGGTTAGTGATTTGCAGATGACACCAAGATTGGTGGCATAGTGGACAGTGAAGAAGGTTATCCATGATTGAAACAGGATCTTGATCAGTTGGGCCAGTGGGCTGATGAATGGCAGATGGAATTTAATTTAGATAAGGTGAGGTGATGCATTTTGGTAGATTGAACTAGGTATGACTTAATCAGTTAATGGTTCGGTGCTGGGGAGAGTTACAGAACAAAGAGATCTAGGGGTACAGGTTCATAGCTCCTTGAAAGTAGAATCACAGGTGGACAGGTTGGTGAAGAAGGCTTAGCTTCATTGGTCAGAACGTTGAATACAGGAGTTGGGACGTCTTGTTGAAGTTGTACAAAACATTGGTACGGTCAAGCTTGAAATACTGTGTACAGTTCTGGTCACCCTATTATAGAAAGTGTATTAGACAAAAAAAAGTGGAGAAAAGATTTACTAGGATGCTACTGGGACTTGATAGTTTGAGTTATAAGGACAGGCTGGATATATTGAGATTGTTTTCCTTAGAGCTTGGGAGGCTGAGGGGTCATCTTATAGAGGTCTACAAAATAATGAGGGGCATACATAAGGTAGAAAGTCAACATCCCCCCCCCCCCAAGGTAGGGGTGTCTACAACTAGAGGGCATAGGTTTAAGATGAGAGTGGAGAAATAAAAAAAATGCCTTTCTGGACCCTTTTTGTATGTTGAGAGCGGTGAGTATCTGAAATGAGCTGCCAGAGGTAGTGGTAGAAGTGGGTATAATTTTGTCTTTTAAAAAGCACTTAGACAATTACATGGGTAAGATTTGCATAGAGGGATATGGGCCAAACGCAGGCAATTGGGGCTAGCTTAAATAGTAAAAATTGGGAGGCATGGGCAAGTTGGGCTGAAGGGCCTGTTTCCATGCTGTAAATCTCTATGCCTCTAATTCAGCTAGATGAAGTAGAGTAGCACATTACAGGGACTGTTTGACTCTCTTCCCGAGCCTGTTCTGGTGAGGAATTGGACGTTAGGACTGGGAAACTGGAAACTGTTGATTTGACATCGAGCATCAGAGGAATTGCAAATGGAGATGGAAAGGGGAGTGAGAATGGAGTCAAGATGCAAGGAGATGTGTTCTGTGGGGCAGGATCAGGCTGATACAATAGGTCTATCAGGCAGGTCTTGTATGTGGATTTTGGGAAGGAAGTAAAAGTAGACTGTGTCGGGTACTACAAGGTTGGAAGCTGTGGAGAGAAGATCTCCAGAATTGATGAGAATTTAGAATTTAAAAAGTAAATCCCTGCAGTATGGAAAGAGACCATCGAATCTGCACCAATTCTTCAAAAGATCATCATACCTAGACCCTCCTCTCCGTCCTATCTTTGCAACCCCACACATTTACTATGGCCAATCTACCTAATCTGCACATCTTTAGAATGTGGAGGAAACTGAAGCATCCAGAGAAAACCCATGGAGACACAGGCAGAACATGCAAACTCTACACAGTTACGCAAGGCCAGAATTGGACCTGAGCCCCTGGCGCAGTGAGGCAACAATGCTAACCACTGTGCCACCATGATGCTAGTGTCACCACTGACGAGGTCATTGACTATTGTGGCTCGATGTTCAGTCATGAGGTTCTGATCCAGGGGGAGGTAGAAGAAACCACCTGAGAGTTAGCACTCTGCCTCTGCAAAGTGAAGGTCAGTGTGCCAGACAATAACAGCACCATCCTTGTTGGCAGGTTTATAACAAAGTAAGGGTGGGACTTGAGAGAAAACAGTGCAGCAAATTTAGAAGGAGACAGGTTGGAGTGAGTAAGACGAGCAGAGAAACTGAGACCACCAAGGTCACTCCCACAGTTCTCGATGAAAAGTTCAAGATCAGGTAGGTGGTCAGATGGAGAGGTCCAATTAGAGGGATGAGGCATGTAAAGGATTCCTGCCTAAAGAAGTGAGCACGGAGACTACTTTACACTAAAGCTTCCTGCTTAAAACAAGTGATGCTCTTACCTTCAGTTTTCTTTGTGTTAGTGAGGTTTCCATTCCTAGATCTCTCAAAGGATCCCTGGTGATGTCTAACATGGATGCTTTGACCATGTCAGTTTGGTGACATCCTGATTGAAGCGTTTTTCGACTTAACCTGCTTTGGAGCTGCTTTAGTTCTTCCTCCTGACGTTTCAACATTAACTCCTGGCTCAATACATTATCATCTCCTGGAACCTCATATGGACTGAGGAGTTTAAAAAGGTTTAATTTAGAGGGTTTTATGAATGCCTTCGTTGATTAGTCACTCTTTTTTTCTTCAATAAAAAGTTTCAAAATTCTTTTTAGTCTATGTGAATTTTCTTTCTCCCCTTGTTGGCCTCCTTTATGTAACTGGCCATTTGCCAACTGCTCGACAAGTTGGCAAAACTCAATACCGCCCTATAAGCAAGTCATATATGAACAGCAGCACAGGATGACTCACTAACTTGTTTCTTCCCTCTGTTTTGGATCAGGACACCATTGGTGGCCTGGCTTGTTGTGCATGAAAATTACAACTCCATGACTCAACCGATACAATACACTGGATCAGCTTTTGCTTTCAACAAAGCAGAATTCCAAAACAAATACTCACTTGGTGTTTTCATCAAACTACTGTTAATAATTCATTGGGTGGGGGAGAATGGCAAACTGACTCCCAGTGGATGAAAGCAAAAGTTTTAAAATTTGTTTCCCTAAACAACAGCAATAGCAATGCCACCAAAACATAGCCAACACAACCATGTGTTTACATTTGGAGCATAAGAAAAAGCAAGGCAAAATTTCTAAATGCAAAAAATACTCTTTATAGTAAGGTTTCAGTTCATGTTTCCTTCATTACAATTCATATGGAAACATAACACTATAACAATCATTGTTGTTTCAGTAGCAATAAAATCTCTGAATTAAATTCCATTGGTACTTACAGTAAATATTCAAGGACGCATGCAGCAAAGGTTATAGTATTTAAAAGTGCATGTCATTACATCATATTAAAAAGTTCTCATTGTTTCTTTCCCATAACTTTATAATGTGAAGTGATATATCACTCCCATTCTATTTTTTCCCAGTACTATTAGTGCCAAAAAATACACACAAATCTTTCAATTTTAACATCAAATGCCAAGACACAAAAAACCTTTTCCCACTTATTTTGTCATGATCGTCCAACTATGGACAGGATTCTTAGTGGAAAGATCCAAAAGTTGGTGAGTTAAAACATGTTTGCTTTTCATGGGACATAATTGCATTCAGTATCTCTTGTCCCCAGTCAAACTGCCATTTCTCAAGTGGTGACTAATATGTTTGCATTACGATTTTTCACTCTCCTATCCCTAAATCCATTTTGCTAAAATGTTTTCAAACAAAGCATACACCATCTTCTCCATTAACATATCACAGTAACTATTTTCAATAAAGCAGCCATGTCAGTTTTCTACAATGACTTTCTACTCTGATTAACCAGCAGACTAGACACCTACTGAAAGTTTGAACTGGTGTCAACCATTGGGTAAGCAAGATGCTGCTGTGTTACTCTTTGTACATTTCTCATCCCTAGAGCCCCACTCTAATCTCAGATTATTAATTTTTTGTGGAGGGACCACCTCAATTCATTTTGGTGAGACTACAAATCACGAATCATGTTTTGGGAAGATGCATGAATAAACACCTTGACTGTTGACGCTTCATACTGGTTTCTCATTTTTCCCAAATGCTATGCTTAAATTCAGTTAAACTGCATTAAAATAGAAAAGCACTAATCAGTCATGGAACTTATCCACACATTAACCTCCCTTATTAAGTAGCAACCCTAAGAACAGAGTTACCAATGGTCATTTTTTTAAAAAGGTGAACTTCTCCACAACATAAATTATGACATTTTTATTTATCACTGGTTTCTGTAATTGGGATAATCCTAGTGATTGCTTCACGGTCATGTTTCAAAATAATCTGGTTGTCTAAAATTAAAGCGCAAAGTTAGGATTTATAATTTACCAACTGCACACATTTACCACAATAAAACAAAAGCATTCAAGAGATTATAGCATAAAGTTATTCATGAATTGTCAAGATATGTATGCTATGTGTGCAGAAAAAGGGGATAAAAACCTTGTGGTGAACTGATGAACAGAGTCCCACTTTCCGTTATAATGTAAACTCTCTAGGGTTTATGAAAATTGATGAAGAATTAACTGAGACCAAGCACCATACGCATTTTGTGACTGAAGTCTTACTTCATAAGCTACTGGATCTGTTTTCTGAATTGTAAAAATATTATAAAGTACCTGGACCTCTTGTTTGGAACGTATGAGTCTGCCAATGACTCATCTTCCCCAGCAAGACCAGCTTGAGAACTGTACCTTCTAATATCATCATTCCTGTGGACTGTCAGTCGAGAAAAATAGAATTGTTTGCATATCTAAATCACACAAATACATGTTTAGCTATTAAGTATTTCACTAAAACAACTTGCATTGATATAGCACCTTTATCAGAGTGTAACATCCCAAGACCCTTCACAGGTACATTATTCAAAAGAAATTTAACACTAAAACACATAAGATATTAGGACATGGGACTAGAAGCTTGGTCAAAGAGGTAGGTTCTCAGTAACAGTTGAGGCGCCGTAAAGAAGAGAAGAGGCTTAGGATTGTAATTAAGAGTTTAGGACCATGGCAACTGAAGACACAGCTGCTAACGATGGAGTATTTAAAAATCAGGGCTGCAAAGGCGGTCAGAGCTTGAGGGATAAAAGGTTAGAGAGCACAAAGTATTGCTTTTTTCAGCATGTATGAATGCATTCTCAAAAGGTCAGTTTATGATATTTCTGTGTTTGTAGGAATTTTATTCAGATTTGCAGATACAGTGGAACTTCTGACATCAACTGGGCATTATGCACACTCTAATTGAACTACTAACTTGCACTTTTCAGAACTAGCTCTGTCCCTTGTGGATTTTGATCTGAAACACACATTAGAAAATTCTCTGAAGATCAACAATTATATCCTGAGATCTGAATTGTGCGGATTGATATACTGTATAACCCATATAAAAGTTTACATTGTCACGGTTGGCAGAAGACGGTTTCATCTGAACTTTGTCACTTGTTGAGCTGTGCAGGAATCATAAACCAAAACACAAAACTGAGATTTTTAAATTGGAGGTGTTGGGTAACCAGGAGCAAATGCAGGTCATAAAAGATAGATCAGAGCACAAGTGCAGAGCTGCATATAGTCAACAGAATGTTGGATGAGCTGAAGGGGAAAGGCTAACAAAGCAGCACTGGAAGTCAAGTCCAAACACAAAGGTAATGATGAGGCAGTTGATGGGTTAGAGTAAAAGGCACAGGGGGATGAAGTTAAGAAGCTGGAGATAGATGGTCTTTAGCATGAAAAGGATATGGGGGCAAAGAATTGGTGAGAAAATGGAGTATAGAGTTGCAAAATGCCTGGTTCACACCAAAATAGTAACCAGCAGTGGGAAGGATGCTGACAATCAATCTAATAGCACGGACAATTAATGGTCTGCAAAGTGGTGGAATAGTAGTGCTCGGTGTCATCAGTATATAAATGGAAGTTGACCCCACGTGTGTGGATGTTACCACAAAGGATAGATGAGGAGGGGATAGGGAGACACAGAAAGACCCTGGGGAACTTTGGATTAACAGTGCAAGTGCAGAAAGAGAATCTATCACTGGAGATATTTTGCTTATGATTAACAATGGATGACTGGAACCAAGTTGGGCAGTTCCATTTAGCTGGAGGAAGATGGTGTCATTAACTGTATGAGGTATCAAGGAGGCAGAGAAGATACTGCATCATTGTCAGAAGCGCAGAGGATGTAATTTGTGTCTTTGGTTGGGGCCACTTGCTTTGGTGGCAAGATTGGAAACATTCACGTTTGGATGCTTGGGAAAAATGGGAATAGATTTTGGAATTGAAAGAACAATTGAAGAACCTGAGAGGGGAATGAAAAGTTGGAAATTGTAAGAGTTTGCATGGAAAAGGGGATTGAGGTGCATATTTCAAGTCAGATGAAATAACAGCAGTTTTGAAAGAATAGGGGCTGCACCCAAGGAAAGGAAATTATTAATACCAGCTAGCATGGAGGATGGGGTCAGGGGGACATTGAATTGAGTTGACAGCACTCAAGTGGCATTGTGTCAAGAAATCAGTGGGTGGGTATCAATGATAATCAAGAAATACCATAAAACATTAGTATGTCTGAAGTTACCTCGTCGATAATCTGCGTCAGAAGAAATAAGAGATGGGCTTTCACTTGCTGTGCTGTATATATCACTATGGCGAGGTGAATATAATCCTGTAGGTTCTGGATAAACATATCAAAGAAAAATCAACATACTATAGAAACGAGATCTTGATGATTTTGACGTACAATTAGCATTAACATTAAAAAATACTGTTGGCTCTTCAACATAATAAATGACATTATGTTGACCAAAAAAGGATAAAACTATACATGTGGCAGAGTTAATGATGTTCCCATTTTTTGAACCAAGGATAAAAAAAGTGAACATTCTCACACACTATCTTAACAATGCTGACTGGCTCTTTCCCAGTGGATAGCAACATATAGACTTTGTTGACTCTTATTTTGTTCTGTTAATCTGCCTGTAGGAGAAATTTATACAGAAAGCACACTACTCCAAAATACCTATGTTAGAACAAGGTTATATGCTTCCACTGAAAAACATTGATCAGTTCTAGGGATTGGAAACCTTCGAGGTGCCACCTTCATTAAATGGTACATTTGTTGTGGAGTCAAACAACAACTCAGAAGAAATGCCAGAACACTGACTGAGGCATTGACAGAAATTCAAGTTCCACTATAATGTCTGAATAGCAAGACGCCATATAAGTTACCTCTGTGCGCGCCACTAAAAATAATGAAATGTCAGAAAGCTCTTGTCCTGAAATGTATTGGATACTTTCTCTGGGTGCAGAAGCTAAGGCCTGCAAAGCAACTGAGACTGTTGATGCACCATAATATATAGGACCAACTGCAAGAATGCTGGAAAAATATGCCCCACCCCCCATTCAATTATGTCTCAGCCACACTAGGATGATTTGAAATGAACAAGGAAAGAATTATTAAACAACATAATTGTATGACTATCTAATCATAAAATCTCAGTACAGAATGGAGATTTTGCATTCCTTCATTGGCTAACATGATCTACAAATCTGTTTGTATTCCTAGCACGCCCCAAGCTCCATGACAATGATTTGTCAAAAAATCACTGGCCTTGGACATGCATTCTTTTCGTTTTCACAATATAGTGGGTGAGGCACTGCTGACTAGAAATGCATACATGTGTCCAGCCCGCCATACTGGAGACTTTAATGAGTCACATGGCACACCGAAAATAGGCTCTATGCAGTTGCATTTCTCAGCTAAGAACTTTTGGAGTCAAGACGCAAATTAATTCCTAGATAAGAATAACAGGAACAGCTATACACCATTTCCAAGTCTGTTCTGTCATTCAGTTCGAACACAGCTGACCTGCATCACAATTCCATTTACTGATCTTGGCTCCATAACCCACCCTTAACTAACAAAAATCTGTCACCCCCATTTTGTAATTTTCTATTCAACTAGTCTCAGATTTTTGAGGGAGACGTGTTCCAAGTTCTCACTACCCTTTGTGTGCAGAAGTACATCCTGATATCAATCCTGAAGGGCCTAGCTCCAATTTTAAGTAGTTTATTTACTAGTCACAAGGCAGGCTTACATTAACACTGCAATGAAGTTGCTGTGAAATTCCCCTACTTGCCACACTCTGGCGCCCTGTTCAAGTCAGTACACCTATCCAGCACATCTTTCAGACTGTGGGAGGAAACCAGAGCATCCAGAGGAAACACACGCAGGCATAAAGAAAAATTTAAATTCCACACAGACGTGACCCAAGCCAGGAATCGAACCCAAGTCCCTGGTGCTGTGAGGCAGCAGTGCTAACCATTGTGCTGCCCGAAGGTGATGTTATCTTGATCTTAATGCCCTCATCAGAGGAAATAGCTCCTTTCTATTTTCCTATACAAATCATTTGACAATCTTAAATACCACAACTAGTTCATTGCTTAATTTTCTTTGCTCAGGGAACTAAGAGCCTAGTGTATGAAACCTGTCTTCATAATATAGCCCTTTGAGCTCCCTCATCGTTCTGTTTGTTGGGACATAGCTACTTTAAGGCAATGGGTCAGGTGACCCAGGGGATAGGGTGATCTGCCTGGGGAATGCCTGGGAGGGCAGTTGTAGTTTGGAGTGTGAAGCAAATAAGAACTTCAATAAATACCTGCCTTCCCCAACATCTGGCTGTGGTGAGTTCTTGGGGATACAGTCCAATAATAGAGAATTCAACACTGGCAGCAAAGGTTGGAGTGAGCGGCAGCTGATGAGGTGAAGGATTGGGACGTTCACCGCAGACTGCTGAGCTCCACAATGCAGAGTGGAAAGTAGGTGGCATGGTAGCGCAGTGGTTAGCACTGCTGCTTCACAGCTCCAGAGGCATAGGTTTGATTCCCGGCTTGGGTCACTGTCTGTGTGGAGTTTGCACATTCTCTTTGTATCTGCGTGGGTTTCCTCCGGGCGCTCCGGTTTCCTCCCACAGTCCAAAGATGTGTGGGTTAGGTTGATTGGCTATGCTAAATTGACCATTGATGCGTAGGTTAGAGAATTAGTGGATGAAGTACATACGGATGAGGGGGTAGGGTCTGGGTGGGATTGTGGTCGGTGCGGACTCGATGGGCTGAATGGCCTCTTTCTGTACTGTAGGGTTTCTATGATTCTATGATTTCTGAAACCTCTTGGAAGATGGGTGAAACCACGGGGGTAAGAGGCATGGTGGAAAACAGTGATTTGAATGGACTCGGGCGCTATCAACAGTTGCAAGTCTGTCTCCACAGCTTTCGCTGGCAATAGTCATTGCGATGCCATCATAGAAGGACTTGGTCGTCAGGTGATGGGGAATACTGAGTGCTCAGGGAGAAGAAAGCGCAGGAACCAGATGTCAGGGAACACAGGTTCTTATTGCAGTTCTCACTCGCTCCACACTCCAAACTAGAACTGCCCTCCCAAGGTGGTCCCTGGGCAGATCAAACCAGCTCCAGAGTCACCTGACCTGTTCCTTTGAAGGGACTATGCTCCAACATATGTAACATCCTCAAAGGCTAATATTCCAGACTTTACGTATTGAGGCTGATGAAATTTGAATCCATGTCCCCAGATTATTAGTCTGGGTCTGTGAATTAAGAGTCCAGTGATTTTACCACAATGCAACCTTCCCCCCTGCCCCCATGAGAAAATCTATTGACGATTAAAAAATAATTTAAATTAGTCCTTTTTGTTGGAATTTTGTAAGAAGCAAGGGATGCAAACAAAAGTTGAAGTAAAGTCATGCTACATTCTGAGTACTGGTTTTGGTGCAAAATTTAGTCAAATGCTAGGTAAATTTGTCATTACCATTTCAAATATTAGAACATATAGAGATTTACTAGCTTTTGTTGTAAATTTTGAAGTAAATCATTGTTAAAGTTACACTGTCGTACACTGATAAAGACCATAAAAAATAGGAGCAGAATTAGGCCACTCGGCCCATTGAGTCTGTTCCATCATTCAATCAATGCTCATATTTTTCTCATCCCCATTCTCCTGCCTTTTCCCCATAATCCCTGATCCCCTTATTAATCAAGGACCTATCTATCTTAAAGACACTCAATGACCTGGCCTCTGCAGCAAAAAGGTCCATAGATTAACTACTGTCTGCCTGAAGAAATTCCTCCTCAGCTCTGTTTTAAAGTTTGTGCCCTTGGTTCTAGTTGTTCCTACTAGTGGAAACACTTGCTCCATGTCCACTCTACCCAGGCCTCACAGTATCCTGTAAGTTTCAAGATCCCTTACATCCTTCTAAACTCCAACGAGTACAGACCCAGACTCCTCAACCATTCCTCCTATGACAAGCTCTTCATTCCAGGGATCATTCTTGTGAACCTGCCCTGGATCTTTTCCAAGGCCAACACATCCTTCCTTAGATATGGGGCCCAAAACTGCTCACAGTACTCCAAATGAGGTCTGGCCAGAGTCATATACAGCCTGAGAAGTACATCCCTGTTCTTGTATTCTAGCCCTCTTGATATCAATGCTAACATTGCATTTGCCTTCCTAGCTGCTGACTAAGCCTGCACGTTAACCTTAAGAGAATCTTGAATAATGACTCCCAAGTCCCTTTGTGTTTCTGATTTTCTAAGCATTTTCCCATTTAGAAAATAGTCTATGCCTCCATTCCTCTTTTCAAAGTGCATAACCTCACACTTTTCCACATTGTATTCCATCTGCCATTTCTTTGCCCACTCTCCTAACCTGTACCCCCCTGCTTCCTCAATACTACCTGTCCCTCTGATGCAAGAATTCTTAATGTTCATGTGGCATTCTTCTCAGGTGTTTAAACAGAGACATGAACCTTTCTTATAAAAAATTAATGCTGAAATAATCTACTTCCAGGAGTAAATATTACAATGAAGTTAATGCCACCTTTAACATAAAGAGAATTTTGAACATGGAATCATTTTCTCATGCTTCCAGTGCATTCTTTCGAGGTTTAAACATTTTAAGCATATTTAAAAGTACTGTAAACAGCTCAGTATGAACGGAAGTATTTAGTTGATTATATGCTTATACTTAAGGCCATTACAAGTGATTGGCTGAAAGCAGTTTCAGGCAGTTAATAAATCTTAGTTTATTCTTCAAATTACAGAAGAATCTCTTTAAATTCTTGGTCAACAAGAGCAGAGAAGGGAACATTCAAGAAATCGGATTAATAAAAATGCTTTTCTTATCTCCATATTTTAGAATTGCACTAAATTTATAATACTACTAGCACAACGTTAACATGATTAACTGCATTCTCTCAACTTCCTTGCACGATGAAACTGCTTAAATGACACCAATACCACAAGAATAAAGAATTCCCTTAGGACGATATTCTCAAAATAGGAGCAGGCCATATAAACGATGAAGTTTCACATTAGCTGATGAAAACAACAGAGCTAACACAGGTAAAATCATGATTTACTGAGCGTGGTGGCAACATCAAATGAGTGGTTTTGGAGATAATGATCTGACTGAACATTCAAGATTTAAACAAAAAAAAAAATTCCCCCCATCATAAGTTGGACGAATTCAGTGCTTACATTGGAAAAGCACAAATCAAAGCAGGATGAATGGGCCCTAGAAACACCTGAAGACTTCTTTCTTATGTGATTGGAATTCAAGCAAGCTTATACAATAGTAACATTGCTTTATCTTGTTGAAATATAGTTTAAATCAGGTCAATATCTTCCAATATGGACTGAATGCAGGGAATATTCAATCTGGATTGGACAACATGCTCTGGAGTTTCTTTAGATATTAAGTTTCACCAAAATAAATGTGTGCGCTTTATCTGCTTTCAGTTACACAAATCCTGCTTTTTTATTCATAAAAGGCATAGAACCAGCCAGCTCAATCACAACTATTCTTCACTCTGTCAGGTTGGCAACATTTTTTAAGACTTAATTTGTTCCTGTAGGTGCGTGATTTGAAATTTAATACTCAGCAATATCCTGGTCTAAATACAGATAACATAGGCAAAAATTGGAAAACAGAAAGAGGCACAGCCAAATTAGCGTGTGCAATTTTCAACATTGGTAGCAATCAAGAATGTGCACCTTTGCGTTTGCCCTCTTCAATCTAAAATAAAATTGCTAATGGTAGCAAGTCTAGATGATCCAAAATTTCAAAGTGAACTTTTAATTGTATTAATATAAATAAAATTTTGCTTGTAAGATCTTATGCATTCTCTTTAAAACCAAGCATGTCCAAAGTATTATTTTTCAAATAGAGATTGTGTTTATAGCAAATTGACTTTAGTGCCAAGCCATAACATGGAAAATATTATAAATTCCCTTTATGTTCAGTAAGAACAACACAGCTAGTGAGCACATCTGAATTAGTGACAAGCATTAATTGGTAAATTTTTAAAACTTATGTTTCTCCCTGCGTAACATTTGTTGGTCTGGCACCTCTGTATTCATTAGCCCTCCAAAATACAACCCACTTTGCAATATCAGTAACTGTATCCTGCTCACTCTCTACAGCACAAAAGATCTGTACTCCCCAAGGGAAGTTCTCATAACATTCACTACAGAAGGAAACCATTCAGCCCATCCAGTCTGCATCGACCTCAATCCCACACAGACCCTATTGCCATATGCCCTGCTAATCCCCCTGACACTAGGGTCAATTTAGCATGGCCAATCAACCTAACCCGCACATCTTTGGACTGTGGGAGGAAATCCACGTAGACATGGGGAGAATGTGCAAACTCCACACAGACAGTGACCTGAGGCTGGAACTAAACCCGGGTCCCTGGCGATGTGAGACATCTGTGCTAGTCACTGTGCCACCCAATCTCTCCTGTATTTGATTTTTATTGCAAAGATAACATGTAAACTTGATAACCAATTCCAGTGTTTTATGCTTAATGTTTAAGTTTATTTATTAGTGTTACAAGTAGACTTACATTAACACTGCAATGAAGTTACTTACCCGCTAGTCGTCACACTCCGGTGCCCGTTCGGGTAGACGGAGGATGAATTTAGTATGGCCAATGCACCTAACCTGCATGTCTTTTGGACCGTGGGAAGAAACCAGAGCACTCGGAGGAAACATATGCAGACACGGGGAGAGCGTGCAAACTCCGCACAGACAGCGACCCAACCGGAAACTGAACCCAGGTCCCTGGTGCTGCAAGGCAGCAGTGCTAACAACTGTGCCACCCGTATGGAAGCAAGACTAAAGGTGTTTGGAGTTGTTAAATGTCTGCTTTGTCACCTTTTTTGATAAATACATTTTTAAAAGGTGTCTGGGAATGTACCACATAATACATGAGCAATAATTAAAGCATTCATAAATGAAGGAACAGTGGCAGCATGGACACAAAATTGGAAGAGGCACAGCAAAATGTAGTGATCAGCAGTTGTTTTTCCAACTGGAGAGAGGTGTATAGTTGTGACCCATTGGAATTAACACTAGGACAACAGCTGTGTGACCAAAAGTTTGGATTAGAAGACATAATTGTAAACTTTGTAGAAGACACAATATTTGGCGATGTAGTGAACAGTAAAGAGGATGGCAGAAAACCTCAGGGAGCCAAACACACTGGTTGAATGTGCAGGTGAAATTTAATGCAAAACAACGTACTTAGAAAGACAAATGAGGATGCAATATAAACTAAATGGTACAATTTTACAGGTGGTTCAGGAACAGAAAGACTTGGGATTCACATACACAAAGCTTTGAAGGTTGTCAGGCAAATTGATGTGGCTGAAAAACTGTATAGGATGAGGGACTTTGGTTGTGCGGCGATAATGAAATGGGTGGGATTGTTTTCCCAGCTGGGAAGGTTTAATAGAGGAGTTCAAAATTATAAGAGATTACAACACAGTAGATGGAGAGAACTCATTTCCACTGGCAGGTGGTTAATACAGTAAGAAGTCTCACAACACCAGATTAAACTTCTTACTGTGTTTACCCCAGTCCAACGCTGGCATCTCCACATCAGGTGGTCAATAACCAGATGAAACAGATTTAAGATAATCTGCAGAAGAATAAAATGAGTGATTAGGGTAACTTTGTTTCGAGGCAAGTTATAATGATCTGGAATGATCACCTAGAATGATCTTATAATGATCTGATCTGGATGGATGATGGAAGCTGGTTCAATATTAATATTGAAAAGGGATTTTGATAAATGCCCGAAAAGAAAATATTCGATTATCTGTGGGAAAAGAACGAGTAGGATTTTACACAACTCCCACTGGAACATCCAGCATTGCCTTAATTGACAACTAAAGTAATGCAACAAGAGAAAATAGTAAAGAAGAAGAGAGAAGTCTCAATTTTAGCAAAATAGTATTTTGTATGAAAATAAACTGACATATTTGAAAAGTAAAATGGTCAAAATAAAGGGGACAAACACCAATACTTCACTTGTACGGTAAGACACTGGGATAGATAAGGCAGTAAGCAGTCCTTAAGCAGTGAGGGCGGCATGGTGGCAAAGTAATTAGCACTGCAGGTGCTGGAGTGTGGCAGCTAAGAGATTTTCACAGTAACTTCATTGCAGTGTTAATACAAGCCTACTTGTGACTAATAAATAAACTTTACTTTAGAAGCTATTTGAAATCGTGATAATCTGTAAATGTCTCCAATATGTAAAAACATTTAGAGAATGTTGGATTACCCATGGTAAGTGATTAAAATAGAGGTGCTCAAGTGGTTAGAATTAGTGGAGTGCAGATTTTGCAGAATGTTATAAAGCACAAGGGTGATAGGTAAATAGAACTTGGTGCAAATAGTAGGACACAGGCAGCAAATAATTGAATAATTGAAAGTTTACAGAAGGTAAAATGTGAGACACAAGCCATGGGTGCATTGGAATAATCAAGTACAGAACTTCAAAGGAATGGATATGGATTTCTGTAACAGATGAATTGAGGTAGGGTTGTGTTACGGAAGTGGAACAGGCAGTTCTTAGTGATGGCATGAAGATGGCAGGGAATTTGCATTGGTTCACCATCCATCTTCAAACCTACTTGCATGAAACATGGAAGGACTGTTGCGGAAATGTCTAATTTCATGATTTAAATGTTGTGGAAATATATTTAGTTTTGGGGAAATTAAATCTTTAAGTTTAAGATACATGAACAAAAATGTAGGTTTAAGAAATTGATTTACAAAACCTAGAGTAATTGTAATTCAAAAGGATGGCATAAAAAGGTTAGAGTTGGAGGTGTGAAAACCGTAAGCAACAGGTAGACCCTGAGTCTTTGTACAGACAAGATGTAAAACTTCATATGAGGTTTAAATTATACATATAGGCCCCAGATCAAAGAAAGGCTGGAGCAAAGAATAAATAAGAAAAGATATTAAAACAAATATATACTTTCTGGATCAATGTCAATGTCAACAAAATAAAGGAGATTGTCATCGATTTCAGGAAGCGTAAAGGAGAACATACCTCTGTCTACATCAACAGGCATGAAGTAGAAAGGGTCAAGAGCTTCAAGTTTTTGTATGTCCAGACCACCAACCTGCCCTGGTCCCCTCCTGGCGACACTATAGTTAAGAAAGCCCACCAACACCTCTCCTTTCTCAGAAGACTAAGAAAATTTGGTATGTCAGCTACGACTCTCACCAACTTTTTACAGATGCATCATAAAAAGCATTCTTTCTGGTTATATCACAGCTTGGTATGGCCCCTGCTCTGCCCAAGGTCACAATGAACTACAAAAGGTTGTGAATGTAAGCCCAATTCATCAAGCAAACCAGCCTTCCATCCACGGACTCTGTCTACCCTTCCTGCTGCCTCGGCAAAGCAGCTAGCGTAAAGACCCCACACACCCCGGACATTCTCTCTCTCACTTTCTTCCATCGGGAAAAAGATACAAAAGTCTGAGGTCACGTACCAACTAACTCAAGAACAGCTTCTTCCTTGCTGCTGTCAGGCTTTTGAATAGACTTACCTTGCATTAAGTTGATCTTTCTCTACATCCTAGCTATGAATGTAACACTACATTCTGCACTCTCGTTTCCTTCTCTTTGAATGGTATGCTTTTCTATACTGCGCGCAAGAAACAATACTTTTCACTGTATGTTAATACATATGACAATAAAAATTAAATCAAAAAAAAATCAGAGGACGAGTTTGGAAAATGCAGTTAACTAACTGAAATTACTATCTGTGACATCCCAGTGAGTGCCATGGAGATAGGTTGGAGTCTTTTGTTTTTGGTTTATCTGTGATCTTCTATCAAAAAAAGTTAGTCATCTTGGAAGACTGAAAAGGCAGTGGTGCATTTGCCAGCAGCCAGAAAGGCACAGAGTCTAACAAAAACCAAGGGTGTTCCTGATTTAGAGTCACTAAACAGGAATTGCATGAGAGGTCTATAATAGAAAAATTTAAATTCAAGGGGAATTAAAATTGTCAGATTAGTCTGGTAAAGCTAGTGGATGAAAGCAATGATGGAGAATGATAGATAGCTGGAAGTGCCATATTAGGAAACATAGGAGAGTTAAAATGAATCCCTAAGATCTGTGGCACACCTTGACTTGATCCCAGGAGTGCAAGAACACTCAAGTTCCAGGATAGTACAGCGAAACTCTGTGCACAAGATCAGATCAGAATGGGAAGTGGTCTGTGAGATTTTCAGGTTTAAATAACAAGGTTTGTGAAATATTGTGTCAAATTAGTAGCATTTGCCTTGTTTAATTCTTGTAAACTTTGTTCAAATTCTGAAACTTTATAGTGTAATTCTTTCAGATAAGTAGGAGTTCATTTTCTTTTAAATTGATGGTCTCCCTTGAGATCATTACATTGAGATAATAATATTGGGACCCTAAGCCGGCATCAAATTTAGGGGATTTAAGTAATCTCTGTAACCCAAAATCTTTATTGGTATTTCTCCTTTTCTAACATCCATGTGAAGTATCCCACGTCACCTGCCTCAGTTCAAGAGCTTAGCTGTTCCTATTTTCCTAATTCTCACTTTCCATGCCGCTGTTCCAAATTCATCCATCAGTGCAAATAACATTTCTTAATTTACCCCCATCCATCCCATTCCTGAGTTTCCATCTCACTGACTAACAAACTGAGTTCCATCTCATCTCCCTAAATTTAGAGCACCCACTCCTCACTGATTTCAAAAACTACACCCCCAAACCTCCATTCATAATCTCCATCCTTCTCTGCAATGTATTCCAAGTAGTTGCTGCTCTCTGCCATTGTATTCAGGGGACATTACTGATCCAGGGGTTCTCCAGATAGCAGTTGGTGAATCTGGAGGGGAGCGGTGGGGAAGAACTGCAGAGGAAAATTGAAGTCACTGATTGCTGGAGAAGAATCACTGAGAAGGACTGTGAATCCAATCTGAACTTTTACCCATTTTGGGTAAGAGGTCGCAGCCAGAAACATATGGGGATGGACCCTGGCAATTGGAAGGGAAAACAGAAGCTCTGCAGGGATGGAGGAAAAGGGATGGGTGTTGAAGAGTTGTCACTATGGCTGGAGGAAGATGAGAGAAAAGTGTTGGGAAACATTAGGATTCAGGTAGAGGGCAGCGGGCGATCGATTCTTCCGTGCCTGGAAGGAGGATGTGTGGGGGGTGGGGGAGGAAATCACTCATGGAGGCCAGCGGTAGCTGGGGGCAGGTAGTGACAGATCTCTGTGTTCTAAAAGAAATAGATCTGCCCATGTGCAATGGTGACCTCTGCTGCAAGCTGCCGGCTTTCGGTCAGCTTAGGTGCCCACCCCACCCCCCCACTGCTGGTTGGAAACTGATCCTGCTTCATTTTTTCTTCAAAGAGATAAAATTTGATTTTTAACTCACCCAGAAAAAAAGCTTGATTGTCTCCCATTTTCACACTTGTTCAGCACTTAGAATTTCTTTGGTAAGTCTTTCAGAAGAAAGTTCTGTATACTATTTTGTTACTTTTGGAGATATCTTAAAACCACTGAAGGTATCTACCCATTAGTGATGGAACTTTATCAGTTACTTTCTCATTTAAGGCTACCTTTTATCAAGATGTTTTCAGGATCTTAAAATCGGCCCCTTACATCAATATCAAACACTTCCTTTCCATAATCACAAATAACAATCTATATTTGAACCCTCTTAAATCTTAGTATGACTATATTTTAAAATTATATACTGTGCTTACCATCCATATCCATTGCTTCTCTTAGCACTCGCAATTTCTTCTGCCGTTCTTTAATCCTTTCATAAGCCCCTGTGAGGGCAGATGAGATAGAAAGTTCTGGTGTCTGGTGAGATTTCTGAAGATCCATTGTAGTTGGCACTTGCCCCAAGTCTGTATACTTTACCTCTCTGGCTTGGACATTGTTCTTAATCTGCCTGCCTTTCCCTTGTGGACAAAAGCTGCCTTGATAATTATCTCCAGGGGATACAATTTTGTCACCATAAAAACCCAGGTCAATTGTGGAGGTCCAGTTCTTCTTATGACCAGGTGCTCCACTGGAATTTGGCTTCCTATTCAAATAGATAGATTTACATTGAGGCTTGTCATACAGATCTACTGTATCTTCATGCCCAGAGGCAGTGTGGTAAGAGTCTAAATCTGATGCCCTATTAGTAATCGCCAAGAACCCCATCGACTTGCTAAGCCTTCGATTCAGTGAGGCCTGCTCACAGAATTGTGCTTTGTGTTTTTCCATTGCCTTGGGAGCTCTACTGCGTTCTGCAAAAATAACAAATAAATCAAATTGTAGGTACACTTTACAAGAATAAAGCTGAACTGATGTTTTCTTAGTGGAGATGAGCATCCACTAATGCTAGACATTTGACATACCAATGGAAAACATCTGACAGAAAAGTGCAATAATTTTTTTAAAATATAAAATGTGCTTCCGGATGCTGGCTATAGATTTTCAGTATGTTTAATTTTAATAAGTTCTCCTAAAGCCATTCAGCAATAGTGAGGAACATTCTAATGGAGCCAGGAAATGACAACAGGTTTTCATTGTAAAATACCTACCATTTCCAAATGTAGAATTTTCTTCAAGAATTTAAGGTGTAGAATTTGTGGTGAGGAATGGCGAGACTAATCAGCACTAACCATTATTGAAGATTAAACTTGAAGTGCAATTTCAAACATCTCTACGTGCTCAGTTAAGCACAGAAAGCAGGAAGTTGCTGTCTGAATTACCCTACTTCACTATAGTGGTTATCTCACCAAAACCTTAAGCATTCAAGCACAGGAAGGACATGAAATTGCAGCACTCACCCACTGGATTCCCACTAATTATGCCAGAGGAAGCTTGTTAGGGCTGGTCGACTCAAGCTCCAGTGAATTTTTAATGTTGCGATAAGTCCTAATTACTAGCAGCAAAATTTTGAGCCTGAAAATTTACTTTTAAATGTGGTGCATTCCATTTATTTGGATTTTAATTATTGCTGGATCTTGTTTTTAATTTTCTCAAGACAATATTTCTTTTCTTCTCTAAATTAATTTCTGTAAATGATTTTACATTAAATTACACATTCTAACTTATACTTTCTAGTTTAAACTCCGCATGCCTCAGTAGGGGCTCTTCAAGTTGAGGAGAAATGTTCACCCTGTTCACAGGTACCAGGTTCCCTACAGAAGATACTGCATTGTTTCTGACACTCAATCATCATAAACAGCCATGCTAAAGTGCATTCAAGGTTTGGTAACTGTAAATGCAATGAATAGTGACCTGCTTCATTCATTGCTGACTGCAAAATCCAGGCAAATATTGTGAAAACAAAAAGATGCAAGATGCATTGTACTTTTCTAAAATGTTTTTCCCATTCTAATGAATTTAAAAACATTTATTTTCAAAACTGTGCTTTAACTGGACAAAAATGTATACCTATTTAAGGTGTACATAATAGGTAAATTTTTGAACAGTAAAGGAATTAAGGGTTATGGTGAGCGGGCAGGTAAGTGGAGCTGAATCCACAAGAAGTTGCTAAATATTTTTAAGACGCGGGTTGATGGGTTTTTGATAAGCGAGGGGATTAAGGGTTATGGGGAGAGGTCGGGAATGTGGAACTGAACCACGACAGATCAGCCATGATCTTATTGAATGGCGGGGCAGGCTCGAAGGGCTAGATGGCCTACTCCTGCTCCTATTTCTTATGTTCTTATGATCTTATTGAATGGCAGACCAGGCTCGAGGGGCCAAATGGCCTACTCCTGCTCCTAGTTCTTATATCCTTATAAATTCCAAACCAAAGACCATCCAAATTAATGCCTTCAGGTTAACTGTGTTAAAACTGCAATAACTCTCGATATGTTGGATTTTTGCAGTAAAAAAATTGTCCAGGAAAGTATCTAATTCTTCCTCATTCCTAAATAGCTCAATGATTCACTTTAAAGAAGAGCATTACAAAAATGACTTTGTTGTCATTTGTAAGGATTGATTAAACTCCAACGCAGCAAGCTATGAGAACATAAATTGTCATTTTGTTTGATATGACAAGTCCTAAGTAAACATTCTCATGAGTGATATTTGTCCAACTATCTGAACCTTGTTACTGTTATTTACACCAATACTTAAAAGACCTGAGGAAGGGAAGCGAAGTTCAAAACCTGTGACTACTGACTAAGTATAATCAAAGTTATAAATTCCTCCGGTCCTCCAGGATTGCAGCTCGTCAACTCTGCATCCTTATACAGCAAGTGACTATACACAGGGCTCCACAGAATTCTTCAAGCTATAATCTTAAAGTGGAATGATTGTTTGCATTTATTTGCTGACTAATATACACTTTAATTCAGCCTCTCCAGAAATAATCATTAAACTTTTAAGCACTGAGTCCTCATTTCAGATATTTTTATATATCATCATTTACATCACTGCATTCTAAAAAGTTAAAGTTATAGTACTTAGCAGAATTGTTACAAGGCTCAAGATCCAGACTTGTACAATTTCAAGGTGGAATCATTGACAACAAGCTCAAATGGACAAATCTGCATTCTCATTTTAAAGGAATGGATAGGAAGCTATGCAGAAAATTTATCATAGGTCCTTTGCCAAGATAATTGTTGATATTTACATTAGAGGTATGTTATTTCAGGATGTAATTCCATAATCTTATGTCCATAATGAAGGAAAGGCATACTAAGAAATTACTTTTACCTTCATTCAACCCACTTCCAAAACCCATAAGGTTTTTTATGCTTCTTGCAGGGTAAGATCTACCACAAGCTCAACTTCCACCTTGTTAAATTTGGTTGCATACTAAAATTTGATATGCAAGGTTTCATGCCATATTCAGCCTTTGTAACTACTGTACTTTGCTCACTTAGATGGAGTAAGATGAACTTACTTGTTTTCCTTACATGAAGATGTTACGTTATTTTTGTACAATAGCTTGAATAATTATGTAATTTGCTTTAGGAGTAGAACAGCTAACATATCAGACTTCATTGATGTGGAATGTGATTGAAAAAAAGTGTACGTATAAATACAACTAAATCAGCAATCTCCTCAGACAACAACATATCAAGCCACATTTCCTAACTTCATCTTCCGTTCATCACAATAAACTAGCTAATTGTTCTGACTTGTACTGATTTTATATAACTGTTTAAACTTGGAGTTTCATCCAATACCTTACAGGAAATCTTCATTCCCCTCTTTCTACACCCACTGCATGACACCATTTGATTCAGCACTTCATTTTGCCTGTATTCCAAGAGATCCTACTATAGTATAACATTCTTCCACAGCTGTGTTTATTTCAAAATAATTTTAAGATAAACTAATCAGTAACATACTGATATCGCAATAAATATAATAAGAATTGATAAGCTACGCACAAGTACATAAATACAACCTTCAGATAACACAGAAATAGAAGCAGCAAAAAAAAATCCACATATCAAAGCAGCATTTCCAAAGATTATTCACAAAATGTCTTAGAAACATATCTATTTGACTAGTTAAGATCTTGTTATGTGACTTTTCATTTGTGTTAAGCACATTGAAACACACCAAAGAAACCGCCAAACAATAAGCAGGACAGCTATGTCTTTTTTTTAAGTTTCCAAAGTATACTTGTAGATTTTGTTACGTTTTAACACAGGTCTATAAATTAAAAAAAAATGTTACATTGGTAAGCAGCAAATATTCATTGATGATTCCCCCTTGCAAAGTGTGCCACAATTTAATACCACTACATGGTATTGTTTAGAATATTTGTATTTATTATTGTGCGCTTAAAAATGAATCCTTTGATGGTTTGAGTCCTCAAATTCAATACGGAAAGCTGACTGACAATATTCTTCAACCTCAGGTCCAACACAAGATAAAGTTTAATTTGGACATTAGAGTAAGACATAGTTATTACATAGAAAGAATAGTGTATTGTAAATGTCATGCAGATTAGACAACAAATCATCCAGGTCTATTAAGTAGGTAACAAAACAAATCAAGGAAAGATGAATAACCTGCCCAAAAAGCAAGAAATCAAACCCATCAAGTTTTTCTCCTTGAAACCATTATTTTGAACTAACTCTCCCAAAATAATCTATTCAAACAATATTTCCTCATGACTTTCAATAAACGTGTTATTCCCAAATCAGCCAATATAAATACATCGAAAACGAAAACTTACAGCAAACATAAAAATATGAAATAGTCAATTTTTAAAAATTTGCCTGTAAAATTGTCGTTTTGCTTTATTCATTCATGGGTGTGGGCATTGACAACAAGACCAGCAATTATTGCCCAGCCTTCATTCTTCTTTAGAAATGATGGCAAACCAACTCCTTAAACCTCTGCCGTCCATGTGGAATAAGTATGCACACAGCACTACTAGGTGGGAAATCCCATAATTTTGAAGATGACAGAATGGCAATATATTTCCTCGTCAAGATGGGATGTGGCTTGGAGGTGAACTTGGAGATGAACTTGCAGGTGATGGCCTTCCCATGCTATCCCTGTTCTTCAAGATGCTGGAGGTCAAAGTTTTGAACATGCTGTTAACTAAGCCTTGGTGAGTTGCTGTAATGCACCCTCATAGACAATACACACTACAGTTACAGTGCATTGGTAGCGGAGAAAATGAATATTTAAGATGGTGTATGAGGTACCAATCAAACCCATCAAGTTTTTCTCCTTGAAACCATTATTTTGAACTAACTCTCCCAAAATAATCTATTCAAACAATATCAACCAGGCTGCTTTGTCCTGGGTGGTGTTAAATGATTTTGGAGCTGCACTCATCTAGTTAAGTAGAGAGATCACCTGCTGGAAATCATACCTTGATATGGTTTGGCTTTATGTTTCTGTGGGTTTTGTGCACCTCAATGCCTCTGTTACTATTGCACATGTATGGCCAGTTTGAATATGCTGACAAACTCCAGATTTACCATTTCTTTCAGGAGTCATATTAGCAGGGAAGGCTTGGAACTTTCCCCCTTCTCCTGTTCCTACTCACTTGTCTACACACTTCCAGGTCTGCACTCTGATGCTTCACCCCAAGGATGGGCATTGTTATCTACAGGACCTCTTTTTTCCCTGTTTACTGTCTACATTACCCACTCAAACTGCTTTTGAATGCTGCCCCAAGTTCCCTTCTCTCCAGACTTCTGCTAGACATGCCATCCTAATGGTCTTCAAGTGCTGTCACACTGCAGATCACCCATGAAAATTTCATAGCTCCATCATACCCACAGACCATCAAAGCAGCCAGATACTATAACCCACTCATTATCTCAGCCCACAAATCTCTCCTAATCTGCATATTCTATTACAGAAATCCTTTGCAGTTGCTTCTTCCCAGGCTAGGCTCGTTGAATCATTAAAAGGAATGCTGTTTCGCAAAAGTCATTACCAATGTGAAGGTATTAATTCTCATCCCACATCCACAGGTTGCATCATCTCCCAAAAAAGCCTGACCTAAGCCTGCCACTCAACTTTAAATGACAAGTTGATTGCCATCTTGCTGCATTTTCTGAGTTTGGTTAAAAGAAAGAGCATATGGGATCTCAGTACATCAGCAAAGGAACATAGAACAAAGTAAACAGACATTCTGAAACAAAGGAAAGGATAAATCTATGAGATAGAGAAACAGTAGGCTACAGATAGATATGTAGACAGCAAAGAACACAGAGTGAGATAGAGACAGTTAAATTACAGAATGGGAAAGAACTACTGTTAAACAGAGAAAACTCTCAACTGTAAACTACATTAAAATATAAAGAAAATCTATGTTTCCACAGTGGGGATGATTCTCACATTCTACTGCACTGCTTTTGATATGCAGCGGGCTGGGATCCTCGAGCAGAGGCCGTTCCGCAGGCTGTCTGCTGGATGCCACGGCTTCCGCAGTTCTCCAGCAGTCAGATTTCCAGCACCATCAGCTCTGTGTCAGAAATCGTAATGGAGCTGCATAATTTATTTATAACCCAATTTCTATATAATTTAGAAAGCATTAGCAGGCCCGGGACAGAAATCTCTAGGCCCGCTAGCACCTGGGGTTGTTCGCTCCAGCAGGGTTTGTCCCCCTCTGGTTCACTCCAGCAGCCCAACGTCACTGGAGTGAAGGGGGGCAATCGCGGCCCTCCCAGAGAGACAGGCGCTCGGCGGGAAGGGTGCCCCCAGGCAATGCCACCTTGGCTGTGCCATCTGGACCCCATGGCACTGCCCAAGGGTTAAAGTGCCAATGCCCAGGGGACACACTGGCACTACCCACTGGGCATCAAGCTATGCTAAGGGGGTTGAGTGATTGGTGGGGGATGGGGGTTCTGCTGTCACTGCATTTGGGCTGAGTGACAGAGGGAGGGAGGCCAGTGATGTGGGAGTTGGGGGTGATAGGGGACAACACCAAGGCAGGCTGGGGATGTGGGGGGGGGGGGTGGTGGTTGGTGTGGGAGGCTAACCTGGGCATGTACGGGAGGGCCAGCAATCAGACCATTTGAGGGGGTGGGAGGGTGCCTAGCGATCGAGAGGCTGGCAATGCAGGGCCACTGCGCCATTCTGCACTATGCTGCTGGCCGCCAGCAGGAATAGGCCCCGCCACATCATTCACACTGAGGCACTTTGCAGTGCACAGTGTGAGAGATTCATTTTGAAACACACACTGAAAAATATAAGTAGGATTTACTCCAGTTTTTATGTGAATGCAGCCCTTAGAATTTTTTTTTTAGGGAGAATCATCCCAATATCTTTCATGACCACCAGAATTCTCAAAACACTTTACATCCACATGATTATTAAGGTGGGACCTTGGATTATAGTCTCCTCAAAGATGGTATTTCTGACAAATGCAGCACTCCCTCGGTGCTGCACTGGCCTGTCAGCCTTGATTTTTGTGTTTATGCACTTAAACCTGGGACTTTGTGGCTCAGAGGCAAGATTGCAACCAGCTTTGCCAGAGATTAAATCTACAATTTACATGATTTCTACAAGTTTTTAAAGAGCGTATTTTTGTTTTTAAAATGACAAGAAATATCACTCTGAAATCCATCATCACTTTGCATTGAGATCCACTTCACCAATTGTAAGTGCTGCATTCAACACAAGACAAAACAACAACAGGCATTCCCTGACAAACCTACTTGGTACAGATCACTATAATGTGACACAATTACCTCTGTGAGCCAAATTTCTTATCTGAGCCTACAGCTGTTTTGTAAATATGCACTTCAGCCATGTTCCTTGGAAGTCATCCTACATCATTCATTACTCAGTCTTATTTTATGTTTTCTCATCAAAATGCTGGAATGTTTATAAACCCACATTTCGTAAAGAAAAATTGCTCACAAATGTCCACTCATTCTACTCATTGTTTGCCATGTGTGAAATAAAATTATCAGCATCTGTGGTGAAGAGAGACAAGCTGACATTCTGTGATAGCTGAACCAGAAATGATCTGCTGTAATCCAGGGTACCACAGAGGACTTACTGGCCAAACTATTTTATTAATGGGACCTGAAGGCACAGCCTGGTCACAAGGGGTCATAATATGCATTTTTTCAATTAGCATCAAATATTCCTTTATTGTATTTAGGTAAAGACTTCCCTAAATACTGACCCTGCAAGTAGTGTCCTAATAGATAGAGTGATCTTAGCTGTATTAGAAGGTGGAAGTTCACCAAGACTGGTTATAGTAAGCTGCATAATCTTAGCAGGTTCAACTCCAGAAGCACATTTGATATTGACATTCCTCTGGCCTGAATAAATTTCATGAAAAAACATAAAATGCTGGAAATACTCAACAGGTCAGACAGCATCTATGAAGAGAGACACAGTCAACATTGGGCTGAGGATCATCAGTGACCTGAAACTCCGATCGTCTCTCCATAGATGCTGCCTGGCCTGCTGAGAATTAAAGATTTTTAATGTTTTTCTTGTCTCCAGCATCTACAGCGTTTTGTTTTTATATTACTGAACCAGGTTAAGTAGGGTATTTCCCTCTGGGGAGATATTGCACTCCAAATCAGGCAGAGGAACATTCTAAATATACATTTCTCAGCAACTTGATTTGGAGACTCAAGCATGATAAAGGATTTCCACTGCCCCATCCAACCACACCCACTCACCCACCCCTCTGACCTCTAGAAAAAATGAAGCTCTGTGGAATAAAAGAGGAAAACAAAATTTCCAGTGTATTCTTTGAGTTCCAAAAATGGAAAACATAGAAATATAATTCCAGTTGTTCATGCCAGCAGGATTCTGCGGTGCCACCAGCAGCGTGGGTTCTGTGGCAGTGTGGGGTGGCATCAATGGGAAATCCCATTGACAGCAGAATCCTGCTGCTAGTGAACAGCACACAGTCTTCACTGCTGGGAAACACGTGGCTGGGAGGTCAGAGGATATCGCCTATAGAATTAGACTGGATTTTCACTTACAAGACAGGTAACTCGAGCAAGGAAATTTCCCAGTTCTCCACACCGGTTTTGGTAGAAAGCCCTCAAATGGTGGGATCTTCACTTTGGGACTGGGAAGGGTGGGGTGCGGTGGGGTGGAGGTGTTGGTTGCAGGATAGAATATCTAGATATACCAACCCCAGAGCACTTCAGGGATGGCCATTGGGACAGCCAAGTGCTGAGGCAGGCTGTTTAAAATTGAACACCTCCACTCTCTGGATGCCACCTCCATTCCCCCATGACAACCCACCCCCACCTTTGACCATATTACCCTCCATGTCATCTCACCCAGTATTCACCATGGACTTTCAGAACCCACATTGAGATGAAACAAAATAACGTTCTAAAAACATAGCGCAGCCTTTCTGATATTAAAAAAAAACCTCCCATTCACAAAAGGCCATTCAAACCTTCAAAACGGCTGGAGATTTAAATCAACTTCACATGACAGTTACATGGATTTTCCACCTTTCAAAAGCCTTTACATCTACTCCATTAATTTGTGACATCAAATCTGCAGGTAAAGCCCTTGCAGCAGCCATAAAGGGAACTGTTTGAACTTGGCCAGCAGTTCAAATTACGCTACTGTGTCCCAGTTCCACACCAGCAGGAACATGCACAGCCCCCCCCCCCATACCAGCAAAAATTGGGTCTATTGTAAATAGGGGTGGAACTTCCACATCTACATCCCACCGACCATTTTGGAAGCTCTGCATAGTCATCACAACTCCGTGACTATCCAGACTTTAGACTTTAGACTTTAACCTGGGCTAGAATAACTGCTGTTAATCATGGCAGCAATGTGTAGGAGGACCATTTGTTTCATTGCCTCAAGATACAGCAATTTGATGAAGACAGACAGAGTTTTGGCAGCTAACCAACACCACACAAGGCTTTTAGGAACCATATCCTAGTACAAATAACCACCTTGAAGAGAGGAGCAGAGGAAAGGAGGGAAGCAGATATTCAAGTTACTTCTTGGAAATAACACAAAGTACGTAACTCCATGGATGTCCCCATTATATTAGGCTCTAAACAAACTAAAACTGCTGCTGACAAGGGTGGTGCCACTGTTGCCTGTTGTATTAACCGCTACCTAAAAGAGGCTGAACACCAACTATCTTAACACTTTGTCCTACCTCCCCCAGACCATGACCTCACCTCTGAACATTGAGCCATTGTACCCATATGCATCATTGATCATAATCTCCCAAGGAGATATTCCTCAGTCTCCAACTTTATCACCCTCCAACTGCAAACAGCATCCTTCCCAAAATCTATAAACAGAATGGCCCTGGTAGACCTATTGTTTTTGCTTCATCACGTTCCATTCAACTGCTCTCTTTCTATCTCAACTTTGATTCTTCTTCCCATGTTCAGTCTCTTCCTATCTACATTTGAGACTCAGCTGATGCCCTACGTTTCCACTTTCCTGGCCCTAATTGTTTCCTCTTCAGCGTCCAATCTTTCTTCAACTTCACGCTCCATTGGGATGGTCTGAGAGTTTGTGACTTTTTTCTTGAAATGGAAACCAACTATTCCCCATCCACTATCACTCTCCTCTGCCTGGCTAAACTTGATTTCACACTGAATAACATTTACTTGAAATTTATTCAGTTCCTCCAATATCAAGGTGCTGCTATGGGGACCTGAACAAGTCCTAGCTACATCTGTCTTTTTATGGGATACGTAGAACATTCCTTGTTCCAGTCCTGCTCAGGCCCTATCCCTCAGCTCTGTTTCCACAACAATGACTGTGTTGGTGTCAGTTCTTGCTCTCACTCTGAACAACAAAATTCACCGACTTTGTTTCCAATTTCCATCCTGCCCTTACTGTTACTTGGTCCATCCCCGATTCTTCCTTCCCTTTCTGGATTTCTTCGTCTCATTTCTGGGGATCACTTATCAACTAATATTGAGTTCAAATCAATGGACTCCCACAGTTAACTACACATCCTCACACTTGCTTCCTGTAAGGACTCAATAACATTCTCCTGGTTTCTCAATTTCATCAAATCTATTTAGATTACGAAACTGTTCATACTGGCACTTCTGATATGTCTTTTTTCTCAACTGTGGATTTCCCCTACCATGGCTGACAGGGCCCTTCACCATGTTCAATTGATTTCCCTCACATTTCCCCCCCCACCAGCCTCACAACTATTATAAGGATTCCCTTGTCCTTTCCTTCAACCTTAATTTTCAAAAGGATCATCCTCTGCCACTTCCACCACCTTCAGAATGATGCCATCACCAAAAACATCTTGTCCTCCCTTCTTCTTTCAGTATTCAAAGCAATTTGTTCCCTCAGCAATATTCTTGTCCATTCCTCAGTAACTCCCAAGACTCTTCTCCCTTTTCCAAGGCACCTTTCCTCTGAACCACAGGTTATGCATCACCTGCCCTTTTACCTCCTCCCTTCTTACTATCCAAGGCCACAGTTTTTCAAAGTGAAGCAGCAATTTTACTGTACATCTTTCAATTTAGTATACTATATTTGCTGTTGAATACATGATCTTCACCATCTTAAAATGTATCCTGTGGTCCTGCACCCCTCTGCACAGAGTGAAGATCTCACCATTTCAGGAGACCAAATGCAGAGTAGGCATTTTGTTTTGTGAAATACCTTCAATCAATCCGCAAGCATGATCCTGAACTTCCTATCATTGGTCATTTCAACCTTCCATTTTGTCCCCACTCTAGGCGGCAAGGTGGCACAGTGGTCAGCACTGCTACATCACAGCACTGCCAGGGATCAGGGTTCAATTTTGGACTCAGACCACCGCCTAGGTAGAGTTTGCACGTTCTGCATGGATTGCCTCCGGGTGCTCCGGTTTTCTCCCACAGTCCAAAGATGTGTGTGTTAGTTTGATTGGCCATGATAGATTGTCCCTTAGTGTCAAAGGGATTAGGAGGGTAAATATATGAGGTTACGGGAATAGGACCTGAGTGGAATTGTTGTCAGTATATACTCAATGGGCCAAATGCCTCCTCTTAGATTCTATAACCTCTGCCCCATCTTGTTTCCTTTTCTTTTGCTGGTTCTTGTTTTTCCCTCGTTTCGTTCTGAATCCTTTCATTTTACATTCAGATGGATTCTGCCAATTGCACCTGATCTACACATATCTTTTGTTTCTTTATGTATTACCACCCCATCTGACTTTTGTACCATGAAAGCTGATGGGTCTTGCTGGCATTTTCTGCTTTATTTTCAATTTCCACCACATTCGGTATGTTGTTTTTATATAATTACCATGCAAAATTACCCATTCTTTTAACAGACAATATTTCAACACCTCTGCATACTGCTCAGATTTGTGAATCATTTCCTGTTTTTTTCTTAATATGACTCAATTGAATCAGAAAATGTCAGGCAACAATATGGTGTGCGTTACATTTCACTGTGTTAATTAACATATCCTTAAATGAAGAAACACTACCAAATTCTAGATCATCTCAATCTCATTAATTTTTCCCCATTTTTCCATTTTTGCTACCAGTGCAACGCGCTTTGCAAGTTGATTTAATTTTATTAACAATGAAAGCAGACTGTCTTAGAAATTCAGATAATACTCTACTCAAGTGTGTACATGTCACTAAATTCTATCAACACAAGAGCAACACCCACGTGTGAATGCTCAATTACCAAATCAGATTTAAACAAAATACGATTTTTCAAAATAACCAAAATAAAAAAGGGCAGTTCATTTTCTTAGAGAACAAGCAGTACTCAACAGTGGTAATGTAGTCCAATATAGCATCAGCTTCAAGTAAACAGTGATCTCCTCAAAAATATATTCAACATGTTACAAATTCACACTACATAATATCCAACATAAAAAATAAATAGGAGCAGGAATAGGCCATCTAGCCCTTCGAGCCTGCCCCGCCATTCAATAAGATCATGGCTGATCTGTCGTGGCTCAGTTCCACTTTCCCGCCCTCTCCCCGTAACCCTTAATCCCCTCGCTTATCAAAAACCCATCAACCCGCGTCTTAAAAATATTTAGCGAGGCAGCATCCACCACTTCAACAGGCAGAGAATTCCAGAGATTCACCACCCTTTGAGTGAAGAAGTTCCTCCTCAACTCCGTTCTAAACCGCCCCTCCTTTATCTTGAGGCTGTGCCCCCTAGTCCAACTGTCCTTTCTGAGCAGGAAGAGTCTCTCCACCTCTATCCTATCCATCCCATTCATCATCTTATACGTCTCAATGAGATCTCCCCTCATTCTTCTAAACTCTAACGAGTACAAGCCTAGTTTATTCAGCCTCTCCTCATAGCTCAACCCCCTCAACTCCAGCATCAGCCTAGTAAACCTCCTCTGCACTTCCTCCAAGGCCAAAATATCCTTGCGTAAGTATGGCGACCAAAACTGCACACAGTACTCCAGCTGCGGCCTCACCAGTGCCCTATACAGCTGCAGCAAGACCTCCCTACTTTTATATATTCAATCCCTCTCGCTATGAAGGCCAGCATCCCATTAGCCTTCCTGACCACCTGCTGCACCTGCAGGCTGGGTTTTTGCGACTCATGCACAAGGACCCCGAGGTCTCTCTGCACCGTCGCCTGCTGCAGTTTTTCGCCACATAAGTAATAGTCTTTCCTACCAAAGTGGACCACCTCGCACTTGCCAACATTAAATTCCATTTGCCAGTTCCTGGCCCATTCGCCCAGCCTATCTAGATCCTTCTGCAGACTCTCCACACCCTCCGCGCACTTTGCCGTTCTACCAATCTTAGTGTCATCAGCCGTTCAAATATTCACCATTGTTCTTGACAGAGTAATGAATTACAGTATTTAACTTTCTCAGATGGTGCAAGTCCATGTTCTTTTTATATATTTAAGAAGCCACACTGTGTACATGACTATGTATAAGCACGAATCTGTCTGTTCTCTGACACTAGTCAAATCTTCAACAACATCCGTATAACTTGCAGACTGCAGGTCCTCACCTGCCTCAATTTAGATTTATTGCATGTTTTCCACCAAGAAATTTAGAATGTATAAGTTGTACTATGGGAAAACAGCATAAATTCAACCCATCTGTTCATTCCAGATTGTTAAAATGAACAATACTGAACATAAGATTTTATCACATTTTCAATGTAAATAACAGCCAATTTGCTGCAAAACATGAGACTAATTTAAAGTACTTGCAAGGCTACTAGCTCACTCTTTCATATTTGCAAAGCCTTAGGTTGACTTCTGATTAATAAATTTGACTTGGCACAAGCTGATCATATTAAAAATGTGCAATTATTTATAAATTTTCAAAATGCTCTTTATAAGCAATTTTAAAAAAAAACAAACTAGAATCCCATAGAAACACACATACTTTCTTCTACTAATCCATTAGCTCTCTCCTTCACCCAAAGGCACGGAAAGCAACTTGGTTTTGCTTGAAAGCACAGAGGCTTTGGAAAATACGTGCTGACAATACACTATAATGAGGCAGGTGTTCAGACAATATTGCTTGCATGTTTTGGGGGAGAGGTGGAGAATGAGAAAATTGGGTTTGAATGATGCCATTTTAAAGCAGTCCTGTATTGCTTAACAGGGAATGCATTGATGCTGTTGGCAGCAGTTTAAAACAGCACAACATAATCGGAAGAACCTTGGATAGGTTCCTGACAGTGTGAAAGATGCCAAGAGCTCAGATCCCACAAACTGGCTACAGTGCCGAAAGAAGTGAAATGACTTCACCATGGTTGTCAATATGACATTCCTAACTCTCAGCTCAAACCTATGTACCCATATATTTTACCCTCTTGTTCACTGTCTTCACTTCTTTAACAATTTTACACACATCTTACTCCACCTCCTCCAGTATCTATTACACACTGCATATTCTACTCTTAGCACTTCTGGAACCATTATTTCCCCACAAGTCACACTATGTTGTTCTAACCTGGAAATTCTCATATGCAAAACAGCTCACAAGGCTGCTGCTAACATATTATCTTCTTCCTTGCAGGAGAAGATAGCACACAAATCAGAGAGCAGGCAACAACCAGAGGATGTGGCCACCTACACATCCTATTTTCTCTGGATGACCAGGTCCTGAAAATGATAAAAAGTGGGTGCGTCATGACCCCTCACATCATTTGAGTCTGATGGAAACCACACTAGCTTGAAGTTATTTGGAATATTATTAATTTTTAATCAGGAGGTTCAAATCCTACAAACTTTGCATCACAAGTTAGTTGTTTCAGCTCCAGTTACCTCTGTGTTCTCCCTTCACACAAATAGTTCATCCTTGTAACACTTTCTTTGCAGGCGCAGAATATTTATGGGACTCTGGGGCAGCTGAAGAGGACAGCAGGCTTCTCAAAGTCATGTCACTTCATCTGATAATCAGCTCAAGCCAATATATGAATCACCAGACACCAGTGTGCATGAGCAAAGGCACAAGAGCTAGCTCAATGGAGGGAGATAAGATCCCAAAATCTGATAGAGAAATCAACTGTTGACCTTGAAGACGGAGACTACTGAAGGCAGCAATTGATGATACACAGGTGCTCAGAGCATACTGCAGATTACCAGTGAGCTTGTGCACAGAAATGAAATTGAGCTCCAAAATGTGTTAGGAATTTGCATGGTGTTTGTGCTGTCAACTCTGAAGTGAGAGGTCAATTTCATGAGAAGTACAGTGGTATCCAGCATAATGAGGCATGTGGTAATGGTGCTGACAACTTTCATGGCAACTTATATTGCTGCCATTTTGGGTCTCAGAATCGGCATTGACATGGGTTTCCAATTCATCACATCATGCTGGTACTCCACTCCCAAGTGGTATGATGTTGTGCAGCCCTTATTTGAGTGGCATTAGTTTCATGGCGATGTACCTGATGTCCTCTTCCAGCAATGTCTTCCCTGTCAGTGACCATTTCAGTGGTATACAGCCAGCTGAGCTAGATTACCACAGGTAACCCAATGCAGTGTGCAACCAGGTTGTCGAAGTTCAGAGCTGCACAAAGTCCCCATCTGCAGCAACTGGGGATCTGTCTCATGGGAGCAGGAGGATAGTTAGCACACAAGATTGGTTCTAGCAGTTTGCACAAATGCAATTCTTAATTGTGGAAATTGACAATTACCAACCATTAAATGATTTGTAGTTTTTGTTTATGGATTTGATGTTAGTCTTACACCAGGATTCTCTGGCCTCCCTGCAGTGCTTTTCTTGACAGCAGGAGGCGGTGCGCCATTGGCTGGCAGTGGAATCTTCTGGTCCCACTGCTGTTAATGGGAATTCCCACTGATTGCAGCCCCTACTGTCGGGAAACACATAGCGGGGGTGCCTCATTGGCAGGACCAGAAGATCCTGCCGGTGTGAAGAGTCAGAAAATCGTGCCCATTATATTTTGAGTAAACTGAAGGCAACACCCATGAGGTTGAACTGTAGGATTGAGCTCAGATGGTGACCAACTGCTCTTTCCCTCATCCTAGACTTCTTTGCAGATTTCCTTTGTCTTTCAGACCCAAAAGATAAACTTTACAAATCATCCATAGAAGACAGAAAATACTTGCAGGCAGATCAGCCGTCCAACATCTGCAAAACATTCTTTCCCAGAAATCACAATTTATTTGTGCAACACAGAAAACTGTACAAAAACAAAAAGTCTAGAAGTTGAATAGCAATCTAATCGAACAAGCTCACAACTAGTCTATATGGAGCAGATGACCCCTTTAACTAATGCTCGCACATAGCCCTTCTGAATTTTTAGTAATTTTGTTGCTGCATGAGTTTATCACATGGTCAGCCAGGCATTGGGGCAGACCAATCTCACAACAGGGTCCCAGAACAAGCTAAAATCCTTATTTCATTGCAGTAACCTTTTCATGTCTCCATGGATGCCTTTATGACAGGTGGTATACTTGTAGGGGTGCATGACACCTGCCATAATGTGCCTTAAAAATGGATGAAACGTAATTCAACTCCAAAGGCACCAACTCGGGCTGGCATACAGTTTCCCAGCTCCTGAAATACTAGGGCAGAATTCTTCACATGGGCCTACATTAAAGTAAAGACAAATAAAGCAGAGTAATTCTTATGGTCTAGGGATTAAACATAGTTATATTATGCTATTATTTTATTCATTAGCCTTATTATTAAAACAATTTTGCATGAGCACATATTTTTGTAAACTCGCCTGTCAGAAGGCCCTTGCCTCTCAGTCGATCCCGAATTTCCTGATTACGATCTGGTTTGCTGACTGCATGCAAGGATTGCTGATTCAGCTTAAAAAATGGAAAATACTAGGCATTAGATGAGATTCCTTTTTAAAAATGTTTTGAAAAATATCACAGAATACCAACTATAGTGAACTTGCATGTTTCCCATTATTAAACTGGTAGCCAGTCTTTGCAGTAAATCACTGCTAGCTCTGAAGGAGAAAAGCTGCCAAATGTTATAACCCAACATCTGCATGTAATCCATTTACATTTTTTACTGACGAATATATTTCTTTACTCCTGCCTCAGTTTTTTTTTGCCACGAATGTGCCTTTTTAGAACTCAGTCTTCATTTAACAAATAAACTTCTCCAAATTGAAAATATTACATCTGCAAGGGAGCATTAGAATTTCCAGTAATAAGTTTTTGGCATTATTAAAATCCCATGACCTTATAATTATAATGAATATACAAAATAATTGTATTCCACAGCCAAGTACTTACAGTTGTTAGACTACCCAAGACAAGTTTTACCAGCTGTCTGATGTATGAAAAAGCTGGTGCACAATTACTGTTCCGGATATGAGCACTGCAAGAGTCTAGAATAGTCCGTATTGTCACTCGTGTGCACATTTGGTCTTCACACATATTCAGTAATATGCTATTCAGGTGATCTCCAAGTTTGATTGGCTAAAAGAAAAAGAAAATTAAATTAAATTACTGAAGCACCATTGTTTTTAATCAAATAGCACACAGCTCATCTCTAATGAACTTAAGTTCACAAGGTAAATGAATTTCAAGCATGCTAACAGGTTGCCAGGATATTTAAGGATTGAAAATGTGGAATGAGAAATCCAAACTTCCTGACGACAGAAACAAAAAGGCTGGTTCAGATTTCTAATACTTGACATTAGAAACACTCCTAAGCAAGGAATGAAAAGCCTATCATAAGAGTCGGTGAAAGATAAAAACTTCACTATCTATTAACAACTGACTGAACGTAAAAGTGAGCAAAACATACAACAAATATTCAGGTAGTTCACATTGCCCCTAATGTCGAGGAGGCAAAGTGCTTTCACCTATGAAGAAGAGAAATGCAAAGATGGGTTATGAGGAAGAATGCAAGCAGAGATCTGAAAATAACTAGGTAACGGATCCAAAATAGTTGACTGAAATTATGAATTTATGAATTCATTTTAAGCTTAAAAATAAATTTCTAGCCTGATCATGACTGAAAACTGAAGACGTGGATTAGGAAAAACAAATTCTACTATAGGCTCACTGGCTCCCACAGTTATCTTAATTACACTTCCTCCAACTCTGCTTTCCACAAAGACTTATTCCATTATCTCAATTTCTCCGTGTCTGTCCTATCATTACTGATGATACACCTTCCACACAAGTGTATCCAATGTTTTCCTTTCTCATCAACTGAGGATTCCTCTCACCATGATTGATTTGATTCTCAACTGTGCCCATCCCATTTCCTACACTTCTCCTCCCTCCCTAAACACACCAAGTTCTCACCATCCACTCTACCAATCTCCACATTCAATGGATTACTCGTTGCCTGCAATCTCATGCAACCACAAAAGACACTGCCCCCTCTCCCAGCATCTGACAGGACCATTCCTTTTGGAACACTCCTGTAAACGCTTTCATGACAAACACTCCTTCCCCCTCCCATGGCATCTTTCCATAAAATTGCTGGAGACACAACACCTGTTTTTTCCTCTCCTCTCTCCAAACCTGCCAGGTCCCAAAGTCTCCTTCCAGGTGAAGTAGCAATTCAATTATACATTTTGCGTTTTAATACACTATTCAAACTGTCCATGATGCAGCCTCCATCTCATTGGGAAAATCACACACTAATTGGGTGCTTGCTTTGCTGAACACTATCATTCGGTACTAAGTGTGATTTTCAGCATTCCAGTCATTTGTCATTTTAATTCTCCTACACATTCATGACCTGTCTGCCCTTGGCTCCTTCGCTTCCAAGGAAGCTTAAAGATAAGGGATTTGAAGTCTTCTGGGCTCAAAATTAAATTTACGAGTTTCTGACCAGAACCACTGATTCAATTTTTCAGACAGTATGTGCTGGTAATTACCAACTCTGCATCAAATCATTTCTGCCTTACCCCCTATCACAGACCTTCCCTTTTGTTCTTTCCTCCTCTCTCCAATCCCTATGCTGACATAATACCTGTTGCATCGTTGACATTTTCCAGTTCTGACAAAATGTCAAGGGCCTGAAATGTTGGGGAGAATCTTAACCCCAAAAACCCAAGTGGGTTTTGGATGGATGAGTCCCAAACATGACAGTAGAGTACCTTCAGCCTTCCCACTTGAGTTTTAAAGTGCTGGGGCTGGGAGCAGGCACTCCACTCCTCAGCAGTAATTTGGTTTTTTAATTCATAATGAGGCCATGTGCCTCAGATTCATCGTGATCTAGTATCCCAGACCTTGGGAAATGCAGCAGCTGCAGGGAGGCCAGGACTGCGTAATGGAAGAAGTCAATGCCTGTACAGCACTGCTGGTGAACCAAACCTTTCTCAGAGGATTGCCCGCCCAATTAGGCTGGCTTTCATGCCAGGAATCTGCTGGGGGGGGGAAAAAGTACATGCTGTTACATTAGAACGGTAAAACACACGTGAACATCCAAAACACCTGTAACTGCTCCCAAACCCGGTACTGCCGAGATCAGGATTGTTAACAATTTCTCCTGGCACGGATACTGCCACAACTGCTAAACGTTTCCAGTGTTTTCAGTTTCCATTACAGAGGAAAAGATTAAAATACAAATGATTGTCTGGGTTTAGAAAGTCCAACCAGATACGGTTGTGGAAGCAGAATGATATTTAAAGAAAAATTACTGAACGCTTTGAAAAGAAAAATGTAATCGTGAAAACAACCAAGAGATCTTACAGAGAAGCAACAAGAGGTACATGAGCCAATTTGTTCCCTTCATGCTGCAAAAGTCAATACTTAGTAATCCACTCCAGATACAAGGGATTTAACAATTATGTGAGCAATAGTCAACTTGAACAGGTACTTCCTTCAATCTTCTAAAAAACTGACATTTTTGTGGATTTGCAAATTTTGACATTGCTGATCGAAGTATATATCCATGAAAAACTCTTCTTAGATACATTCCATTTTCACAGCATTACAAGACATTTGTTCTCAACTTCAAACATCTTGCATTTAAAGATTTCCTGCAATAGATCACATCGAATATTTCTGTTTCAAAAGAAGCGTCGCCATAAAAACTTCACTACGAATGTTTTGAGGAAAGTCAAGCAAGTGGCTCACGAAAAGAGAAATGGATAAACTAGGATAGCAGCATTCATTAGTGAAGCCTGATGAGCTGGGTTTACAAAATAAAAAAAGAAAATGCTGGAAAGACTCAGCAGCTCCGAGAACATCTATGGAGGGAGAAGCAGAAATAGTGTTTTGAGTCTGTGTTTCGCATTACCTGCTCTACATCCTGTACACTAAGGCTGCATTTCAATACTTCTGGCCATCAGAGCATCAGGACAGAAGCAAATGTGTTAACTCAATCACTGGAATCATTCTAATGTCACAATTACTGCTCCTTCCATTGTGCTATCCCATGTAGAAATGCATGCTCTCACCGATAAGTTAGAGCCTATGGCCTGACAAAAATAAGACCAGACTCATTGGTTAGTGAACTAAATTTTGGCCCAGTTCAACAAAATAGTTTTACAATTCTCTGTTCTTATGGATAAAAGTTGATTAACCCCTCCCCCAAATCTCTGCTGGGTTTCATTTGATAAGAACATTTTATTCTATACACAAGCCATTCAGACCATCGCATTATTAGTTTAACATTGAAGGATAAATTTCTAATTCCTGCATAATTGTCAAAAGTGCATCCTTCATTTTTGTATTAAAAGTACAGATATTTTTCTCATAAGTTTGCAACACAGGCAGTCCAGAGTACAGTCAAAGAATTTATGCCATACATATCTAAATCTTTGCTATGAATGATACAGTTTCAAAATTGATCCATGGTGTATTAAGTAAAATCTATGCATACCTTTTCCATGTTCAGTATGAAAAACCACTGGAAGGTTTATTTTTCCTTTTGCAGAAATAACCATTATAGCAAAGGATTTACTTTAGTGTTAATGTAAAGGAATATAAAGGAGGTTCTTTCAATATAAACCACATTCTCTAAAGATCAGAGATATTCATGCCATCTACTAGGAGGCAGGATTTTATCTGTGATGATTTAAAAAAAACTTGTACATAAAATTAGGTGTTTCACACTTAAGTTTACTTTTAACAAAATAGTTGCCACTTTCGCCTCCCTCCATGGCCCTTCTTAACTGCATCAGCTATTGGAAGAAAAGCAAACAACTCTTAAGAAATCCTGTAAATCAATACCCAAATCGGGATGTATTCAAGTTGGGAACATTCTGTGTGGTCTAGGTGTTGCTGTGTACTTAGCTGGTATCAAATTTTCCCAGCCTAAAAAAACCCCAATCATTACCCATGGTTTGAAGGGATAATTTGCAGAATTTCCTACACTGCTACTGCAATTACTGATGGCAACTGAGCAAGACTCCCTTTCAAGATGCAGAGCAGAGGAATTGGTGGTAGAGGCTGGCAGGGAAACAACAGTAGTTACATTTAGAAAATACTTCAAACTACCTCATGATTTCAATTTGCAATAAAAGCACTTTACAAATATGTATTCCTCAGTAATCCCAGCCCAGACCTTTCTAATCAGGTTGCGTATTCAGTAATTTTTTTCTTAAATATCATTTTGCTTCCACAACTGTATCTGATAGGACTTCCTAAGCCCAGGCAATCATTTGTGTTTCAATTTTTTCCTCTATAATGGAAACTGAAAACACTGGAAATACTTGGCAGCTGTGTCAGTATCTGTGCTAGGAGAAACTTAACAATCCTGATCTCGGCAGGACCGGGTTTGGGAGCAATTACAGGTGTTTTGGATGTTCACGTGTTTTACTGTTCTAATCTAACATCATGTATTTTTTTTTCAGCAGATTCCCCGTCCATGTATTGCAACAATGGCACTTAAGTATGTTAGATTGCTAGCAATGATTGTCAAGATCATTGTTGGAATAAATACTAAATAAAAATTGTTATATATTTCAAAACATTGTGTCCAACAATTTGCTAGTTACATTAACAAAATCTGCAAAAGTGTACAACCTCATCTTCAAGAGTAGTAAACTTTTATTCATAATACATTTTTCATCTGTTCAGCTTCCAAAATCATTTGTTTATAGTTAACAGTTAACAGCTGTTCATAGCAAATCCCTTTGATGTCAAAACTTCAAGGTAATAATAAAGCAATAAGAATGCTAATGCATATGTTGCTTTGCAGCAATACTTGGGAGGGAATAAAATTAAAGACAGGTTCTTCTTTTTGATCCACATTAAGATAATAATCAAAACCTCCAATGATGAGGGTGAACAGCAGTCAGTTACATTAATGCATTAGATTTGATGCATTCTGGTGGATTGAAAATTTATTTCCTTCAGCTTGACTGCAAACCTCATTCAGTGGTAGATACCACTTTACACCCCCGTTAGACGGGTCATCGCAGAGATCTTGTGGTGCAGTGATAGCATAAGAACATAAGAAATAGGAGGAGTAGGCCATCCAGCCCTTCGAGCCTGCCCCGCCATTCAATAAGATCATGGCCGATCTGTCGTGTCTCAGTTCCACATTCCCGCCCTCTCCCCATAACCCTTAATCCCCTCGCTTATCAAAAACCCATCAACCCGCGTCTTAAAAATATTTAGCGAGACAGCCTCCACCACCTCAACGGGCAGAGAATTCCAGAGATTCACCACCCTTTGAGTGAAGAAGTTCCTCCTCAACTCCGTTCTAAACCACCCCCGCCTTTATCTTGAGGCTGTGCCCCCTAGTCCAACTGTCCTTTCTGAGCAGGAAGAGTCTCTCCACCTCTATCCTATCCATCCCATTCATCATCTTATACGTCTCAATGAGATCTCCCCTCATTCTTCTAAACTCTAACGAGTACAAGCCTAGTTTATTCAGCCTCTCCTCATAGCTCAACCCCCTCAACTCCGGTATCAGCCTAGTAAACCTCCTCTGCACTCCCTCCAAGGCCAAAATATCCTTGCGTAAGTGCGGCGACCAAAACTGCACACAGTACTCCAGCTGCGGCCTCACCAATGCCCTATACAGCTGCAGCAAGACCTCCCTACTTTTATATTCAATCCCCCTCGCTATGAAGGCCAGCATCCCATTAGCCTTCCTGACCACCTGCTGCACCTGCAGGCTGGGTTTTTGCGACTCATGCACAAGGACCCCGAGGTCCCTCTGCACCATCGCCTGCTGCAGTTTTTCACCACGTAAGTACTAGTCCTTCCTACCATTATTCCTACCAAAGTGGACCACCTCGCACCTGCCAACATTAAATTCCATTTGCCATTTCCTGGCCCATTCGCCCAGCCTATCTAGATCCTTCTGCAGACTCTCCACACCCTCTTCCCCTTGACCCAGATACTCTGCCACCCCAGAACTTTCCGATCAGGTTGAGTTTCAACCTTCAAATCCTTCCAGCACACACCAATGGCACAAATGTGGGAGAGATTCCTGGTCAGCCACGTGCTGGATAAGGTATTGGAGCTTTTACCATATGTTGCCCTAGCTCCAGACTACAAATTACATGAAAGAAGTGCATGTTGTACTGTCACTGGGAGGACCACAAGCAGGGGAAAGGTCATTTAAGATTCTTTTATCCTTTTAGCTGTACAAGGGCAGAATGGCAGCAGTATGCTCCTTTTGCCAGATATAGCAAGTTAAGGAGCAACCTAGTTTCCTTGACAACTTTGTCTGCAGGAAGTGTGTCCAGCTGCAGCTCCTCACAAACTGCATTGTTCGGTTGGAGCAGCAGATGGACACACCGCGGAGCATACAGGGGACACAGTGCGTGATAGACACTAGTTACAAAGAGGTTGTCACACCACAGGTTCAGTCATGTGATGGATGATGGCCAGCAGAGGCAGGCAGGTAGTGCAGGAGTCTCCTGTGGCTATTCCCCTTTTAAATAGGTATGTCATTTTGGATACTGTTGAGGGGGATAGTCTGTCCAGGGCAGATACCAGCAGCAGCCAGGCCTGTGGCACCACACCTGCTTCTGTTGTAAAGTAGGGCTGGGCAAAGAGCAAGCAAGCTGTAGTAATAGGGGACTTGCTAATTAGAGGCATAGACAACCATTTCTGTGGCTGCAATCGAGACTCCAGGATGCTATGTCGCCTCCCTGGTGTCAGGGTCAAGGATGTCTCTGAGCGGTTTTAGGACAACCTTAGAGGGTGAGCCAGAGGTCATCATACATATTGGTACTAACGACATAGGTAGGAAAAGGGATGAGGTCCTCAAGTGTGAATATAGAGAGTTAGGTAGAAGGCTTGAGCTTGACCTTGAACCTTAAGGTCAGGACCTCGAAGATAGTAATTTCTGGAAAACTACTGGTGTCACATGCTCGTAAGAGTAGGAATAGGAAGATTAAGCAGATGAATGCATGGCTTGAGAGCTGATGCAGGGGACAAGGATTTAGATATTTGGATCATTGGGATCTCTTCTGGGGAAGGGCTGACCTATTTAAAAGGGACAGGTTATACCTGAACTGAAAGGGGACTAATATCCTGGCGGGGAGATTTGCTAGAGCCACTCAGGAGGGTTTAAACTAGTTTGGCAGAGGGGTGGGACCCAAAGCAGTAGGGAAGCAGAAGAGAAGGTTGAGGACAGCACAGATAGCACATTAAATAGTAAAAGCAGTGTCAGTAATCCTAGTACTAGACAATCAGGCAAAAGCAAGACAGAGCAAGAGAAGTCCAGATTAAATTGCAGTTATTTCAATGCAAGAGGCCTGACGGATAAGGCAGATGAACTCAGGGCATGGATGGGTACATGGGACTGGGATATTATAACAATTACTGAAACATGGCTAAGGCAGGGACAGGACTGACAGCTCAACGTTCCAGGGTACAGATGCTATCGGAAAGAGAGAGAGGAGGGGGAGTTGCATTTTTGATTAAGGAAAATATCACAGCAGTACTGAGGGGGGTTATACCTGAGAGTTCAACCACTGAGTCTATATAGGTGGATAAGAAGGGGTAAATCACTTCGATAGGATTCTATTATAGGCCCCACCCAGTCAGTGGATTACAAATAGCTCCAAGAAAAATAGGGTGGTAATAGTAAGGAATTTCAACTTCCCCAGCATTGACTGGAACAGCCATAATATTTGAGGCTTGGATAGAGAGAAATTTGTTCAGTGTATTCAGGAGGAATTTCTCATTATGTGGATGGCCCGACTAGAGGGGGGCTAAACTTATCCCCCTCTTGGGAAATAAGGAAGGGAAGGTGACAGAAGTGTTAGTGAGGATCACTTTGAGACCAATGACCATAATTCCATTAGTTTTAAGATAGCTACGGAGAATGATAGGTCTGGCCCAAAAGTTAAAATTCTAAATTGGGGGAAGGCCGATTTTGATGGTATTAGACAGGAACTTTCAACAATTAACTGGGGGAGTCTGGGAAAGGCAAAGGGACGTCAGGTAAATGGGAGGCTTTCAAAGTGTGTTAACCGGGGTTCAGCATAAGCACATTCCTGTTACAGTGAAGGACATGGCTGGTAAAAGTAGGGGACCCTGGATGGCTCAGAATATTGAGGCCCTGGTCAAGAAAAAGGAGGCACATGACATGCATAGACAGCTGGGATCAGGTGGATTCCTTGAAGAATATAAAGGGTGTAGGTGTGGAGTTAAGAGAGAAGTCAGGAGAGCAAAAAGGGGACAGGAGGTTGTTCTGATAGATAAGGCAAAGGAAAATCCAAAGAGCTTCTACAAATCCATAAAGAGCAAAAGAGTAACTAAGGAGAGAGTAGGACCTTCTAAAGATAAAAAGGTCATCATGTTCAGATTCACAAGAGATGAGCGAGATCCTAAATGAATGTTTCTCATCAGTATTTACTATTGAGAAAACCATGGATGTTCAGAAACTTGGAGAAATAAATAGTGATATCTTGAGGAGTGTACATATTACAGCGATGGTGATGCTGGAAGTCTTAAAGTGCATCAAGGTAGATAAATCCTCAGAACCTGATGAAGTGCACCCCAGGACATGTGGGAGGTTAGGGAGGAAATTGTGTGTCCCCTAGCAGAGATATTTGAATCATCAATAGTTGGGGGGGGTGGTGCTGAAGATTGGGGGGTGACAAATGTTGTGCCTTTGTTTAAGAAGGGCTGCAGAGAAAAGCTTGTGAATACAGGCCATTGAGCCTCGCATCTGTAGTGGGTAAGTTGTTAGAAAATATTTTGAGACACAGGATCTACAGGCATTTAGAGATGCAGGGACTGATTAGGGACAGTCAGTGTGGCTTTCTGAGTGCAAAATCATGTCTCACAAACTGGATTGAGTTTTTTTGAAGGGGTAGTCAAGAATGTAGATGAGGGCAGTGCAGTTGATGTGGTCTACATGGACTTTAGTAAGGCCTTTGATAAGGTACTACATGGTAGGTTGTTACATAAGGTTAAATCCAGGGTGAGGTACCCAAGTGGATACAAAATTGGCTTGATGACAGAAGCCAGAGGGTGGTTGTAGAGGGTTGTTTTTCAAACTAGAGGCCTGTGACCAGTGGTGTGCCTCAGAAATCGGTGCTGGGTCCACTGTTGTTTGTCATTTATATTACTGCTTTGGATGAGAATACAGGAGGAATGGTTAGTAAGTTTGCGGATGACACCAAGATTGGTGGCATAGTGGACAGTGAAGGTGGTTATCTAGGATTACAATGGAATCTTAATCAATTGAGGCAAGTAGGCTGACGAATGGCAAATGGAGTTTAATTTAGATAAATGCAAGGTGATTAATTTTAGTCGATCAAACTAGGGCAGTTAATGGTAGGGCATTGGAGAGAGTTATAGAACAAAAAGATCTAGGGGTACAGGTTCATAACTAATTGAAAGTGGAGTCACAGATGGACAGAGTGGTAAAGGCGGCATTCAGCATGCTTGATTTCATTGGTCAGAACACTGAATACAGGTGTTAAGACATCTTGTTGAAGTTGTACAAGACGTTGGTAAGGCCACACTTGAAATACTGTGTAGAGTTCTGGTCACCCTATTATAGAAAGAATATTATTAAACTAGAAAGAATGCAGAAAAGATTTACTAGGATGCTACTGGGACTTGATGGCTTCGGTTATAAGGAGAGGCTGGATAGACTGGGACTTTTTCCTCTGGAGCGTAGGACACTTAGGGGTGATTTTATAGAAGTCTACAAAATAACGAGGAGCATTGATCAGCTAGATAGTCAATATCTTTTCCCAACGGTAAGGGAGTCTAAAACTAGAGGGCATAGGTTTAAGGGGAGAGGGGAGAGATACAAAAGGATCCACAGGGTGGCGAGTATCTGAAACAAACTGCAAGAGATAGTAGTAGAGGCAGGTACAATTGTATCTAAAGCGTTTAGACAATTACATGGGTAAGATGGGCAGCACGGTAGCACAGCGGTTAGCACTGCTGCTTCACAGCTCCAGGGTCCTGGCTTTGATTCTTGGCTCGGGTCACTGTGTGGAGTTTGCATATTCTCCTCGTGTCTGCGTGGGTTTCCTCTGGGTACTCCGGTTTCCTCCCACAGTCCAAAGATGTGCAGGTTAGGTTGATCGGTCATGCTAAGAAATTGCCACTTAGTGTCCAGGGATGCGTAGGTTAGAGGGATTAGCGGGCATAATATGTAGGGATTATGGGGGTTGGGCTTGGGTGGGATTGTGTTCAGTGCAGACTTGATGGGCCGAAGGGCCTCTTTCTGCACTGTAGGGTTCTATGATTCTATGAGATGGGTATAGAGGGATATGGGCCAAACGTGGGCAATTGTGACTGGCTTAGGGGATTAAATAAATGGGGCGGCAGGGACAATTTGGGCTGAAGGGTCTGTTTCCATGCCGTAAAACTCTAATACTTTGTAACTTGGACTCTCTAAAGTGAATTATAACTCACCACCATACTAGTGAAGCTGGCATAGCTTTAGCACAATAGTATAGGTATACCAAAAGGAATTACCCAATCACAACACCAAGTATAAGAATGTAACAGCATAAGAAATAGGACCAGGAGAAGATCATACAGCACATCTGGCCTGCTCTGCCATTCAATATGAGCATGGTTGACTGCAGGGTCTCAACTCCACTTTCTTGCCTATTCACCATGCCCTTTGTTTCCCTGATTATAAACTACCGAGGTGATGGGAAGTATGTGATGGAGTTACTGTAAAAAGATTAGGCACATTCATATATCTAGTCAAGATTGGAAAGAGACTCTGTCAATGTCATGTAGATCATTTGCTTGAAAAAGGAAGTTGGAGAAGAGAACACGATAACCTTCCTACAGTTCAGATTCCTCCAGACAGTCCAAATTAAAAGTCAGAAAGAGCAAGTCACAAGTAAACTCTAAATTTGCCAGGATAACAAAATCCACTAGTGGGGCAAAGTGAGTCAGGGTCTTTGACTAAGACAAATTGATTAATGTCACAGTCCCAACCATTAAGTGGATTATAATCAAAGCCAAGGTTTAGGATTGACAGAATCGAAGATAGTAAAAGGTACCCAGTCAGAGAGAGATCAGATAGGTAAGAAAGGGAGGATACGTAGAAAGGGAGGAAAAAAAAAACATTCTTTCCATTACTTATCAAATGATATTTACAACAAAACGGCAATCCCAGAAGTACAATATAATGGTTATTTTATGGAATTGATGCAGAGAACCTTTCACTATTAGGATTGATAATATTAGGCTGCATTTTGTGGTCCCATCACAGTGGGGATGGGGCTAGAAATTACAGCAAATCATTCAAAAGGCCACAGGCTTCAGCAAGAGGGTAAAATTCCACCCACTGTGTCAGGAGAATGGAAAACAAAGTCTGCAATGCAGCTACAGAAATTGACAATGTGTGCCCTTTATAGCACTATTCATCCACACTATTACAAGGAACAATACATTTGCACATTTATTACTATAAGAGGGTGTAAGTGTAATCAGCGACAAATACAACAGTTAATTCATAAAATTAATCTTAATACCAATTGGTAACATGATGTTGCTCTGCTTTTTCACTTATAAATGTTGTGATTTTATATCCCAAGGCACTTGTTGCTGCTCTAAACTCAGGCTAATGCTGAGATATTGTTTTTATAGAGACATTCATCTATCTTGCTGTAGATGAATTTTCCTCAGATGTGTGAATACACCATAGAAAATACTACAAAGAAGATTTGTTTTCCCTTGTAAAATCTCAGATGAAATAAATTGTTTAACCCATACTTATCCTACACATTTAACAAGGATTCCAGGCCACCAAACTTTGGTTATAACAATTTTCTCAAAAAGCGTAAAAGGTAAAGTCATCATAGTCTCAGATGACCATAGGTTGCACTCTCCTTTCAGGGGGGAGAGCTAATTGGTGGGAGTTTAACCTGTGGATCACCACACCTCAGATAGGGTTGAGAAGGCAGACCTTCATGAATAACCTCAGTCGGTATGGGAATTGAACCCACATCACTCTGCATCATAAACCAATGGTACCATCTCTAGTGAAATTGGGATTAATGCAGATGGCTTTGTTTTTATATGACTACACATTACATTGTTAAACTCTAAACTGCTAAAGAGTTGGAAGCAAATGAACAGTATTTGCATTGCGCATTTTTTGAAGTACAAGTCATTTTTCATGAATACGTCTTGGCAATAATACTATGGTGTAATGATAACGCCACTGGACTAGTAATCCAGAGGCCTAGGATAATAGGTTCAAATCCCACCACCATAGTTGGTGGAATTTAAATTCAAATAGCAAAAATATAAAAAAGTGTATTGGTGGCCATTAAATTGCCATTGATTGTTGTAAAAATGCAAAGCTTACTGATGTAATTTGGAGAACAAAATTTGCCGTCTTCACCTGGTCTTGTTATATGGGACTCCAGACCCACAGCAATGCGACTGATTCATGACTTAAAGCAGCCCATTCATTTCAAGGGCAATTGGGAAAACACAAATGTTGGCCTTGCTACCCATATTCCATGATATAGAAATGGAAAAGTAACATTTATTTATGTTCCAATAAGACATCTAACTCTCATTGGTTTAATCAGACTTTAAAGGCACTAAGCTAATTCTTTTTGTTTTGTACATGTATGGTCATGAAGACAGAAACAGGAATCAAGAATAACAACAACTGTATGGTGCTGTACAGATATTGAATTGAAGAGCAGACTCAACTGGCTGTACATTCTATTCTTGCTCTGATTTCCACTCAAACTTCTCTCAAAGAATAAACTCCTCAATTCAAGGACCAGTCTCGTGAACCTTTGATGCATTCCATGTCAGGCAAGTTTGTCCTTCCTTAGATGAGTAGGCCAGAACTTTTCCAGATGTAGCTTCACCTATGCCCTGTAAAACTGTAGTAGACTTCTTTACACTTGCGTACTCCAATTGATTTGCAACAAAAGCTAACTTAATATTTACTTTCCTTCTTGTTTGCTTCATCTGTATGTTAACTTTTAAAGATTTAGGTAGAAGCATATCCTCTGAATGCAAAGACTTCTTAGTTCTGCATCATTCAAAAAAGATTTCACTTTTATACTTGTTCTACTAAAGTACTTAACTTCACACGTCGCCACACTGTATTCCATCTATGTTCTTTACTCCCTGCCCAAGCTGTCCATCTCTCACTGTAATCTCTTTGCATCTTCCTTTCTATTTACTGATTCACCTAACTTTATATCATTAACAACATTAGCATAGTGGTAATGTTACTGGACAAGTAATCCAAAACCCAGACTAGAAATCCGGAGCCCAGACAAACACTCATTTTAAATCCCACCATGGCAGCTGGAGGAATTTAAAGTCTATTAATTAATAAATCTGGAAAATAAAATGGTAGTCTCATTAATAATGATGATGAAATGATCAATTTGCTGTAATAACCCTTATAAAGATGAGATATGCCTCAAGACTAACACAAATGTTGTTGATTCTTAATTGCCCTCCAAAATGGCCTACCAAGTAACTCTGCTGTGGATGCCTTCCCACCAACTGCTCTAGCCTAATTAGGAAGGGGCAATAAATCCTGTTCTTGCTAGCAATGGTCACAAGAATGACTTTTTAAATAAAATTACGCTTAGTCCCCTTATCTAAATCATTGATGTAGGTTGCAACTAGCTGAGGCCCAAGTACTGCTACTTGCAGTTCTCCACTAGTTACAGCAGCCAACCTGAAAGAGTCAGTCTCTCGTTTCTGTCGTTATCTTTTTTACAATCCAATCATACTTAATTTTATGGAATAATGTCTTACATGGTACCATGTTGAATGCTTTTGAAAATCTAAATATATTACATCCAACATTCCCCCTTATCCATCCTATCAATTACATCCTCAAACTATTGTGACAGATTTGTTAAATATAACTTTTCTTTCATAAATCAATGTTGACACTGTTTCACTATGTTATAACTTTTCAAATGTCCTGTTATCATGTCCCTAATAACAGATTCTAGCCTACCATTAATATTGGACCAAGTGGCTTAGATGCTCCAATTTTCTTTCCCTCTTTCTTTAAAAATTGGGTACATTACTCTCTTCCAATGTTTGGAACTGCCCTAGAATTTAATAAATCCACCATCTCTGCAGTTACCTCTTCTAAAACCCTAAGATGCAGAACAATAGGTCGAGGGGATTTGTTGCAATTTAGTCCCAATAATTTCTCCAGTATTATTTCTTTACTTATATTGATTCTTCTAAGTTCGTCATTCTTGTTTAACTCTTTCTTCCCAATTATCTCCAGAACTTTTTTGTGGTTTCTACTGTGTAGGCAGGTACAAAATCTTTGTTTAATATTTCTACCATTTCATTATCTATCATTATAATTTTACCAATCTAAGCCTATAATAGACCCAAGCTAATTACTTCATATTTACATAGAGAAAAGTTGATGATCTGCTTTGATATCCCCTGCTGGTGTACTTTCATTCTCTCTTTATCAATTTTTTGATCCTCCTTTTTTTGAATTCTAAAATCCACCTAAACTTCAGTTTATTATATAGCTACATATGGAAGCCTGCGCAAATTGGTTGCCATGTTTCCCACATCACAACAGATTTTGTTTTAATGTGTCTAGTAATCATTAAGCCAGGTAATAGCTTTTGTGGTGGCTAAGTGGAGCTCTCTGTGCCCTCCACTGAATTTTGTCGGGGGCAGTCTTCAATAATATAACTTATCCTTCAAAATATCCTTCAAAAGTAGAGCCACAGAACCAGAGAACACTACAGCACAGAAACAGGCCCTTCCTGGCTGTGCCAAACCATTTTTCTGCCTAGTCCCACTGACCTGCACTTGGACACACCCCTCCACACCCCTCTCATCCATGTACCCATCCAAGTTTTTCATAAATGTTAAAAGTGAGCCCACATTTACCACTTCATCTGGCAGCTCATTCTACACTCCCACCACTCTGTGTGAAGAAACCCCCCCAGTATTCCCTTTAAACTTTTCCCCCTTCACCCTTAACCCACGTCCTCTAGTTTTTTTTCCCCTCACCTAGCCTCAGTGGAAAAAGCCACTATCTATACCCATCATAATTTTATACACATCTATCAATGCTCCCCTCATTCTTCTATGCTCCAGGGAATAAAGTCCTAACCTATTCAATCTTTCTCTGTAACTCAGTTTCTCAAGTCCCAGCAACATCCTTGTAAACCTTCTCTGTACTCTTTCAACCTTATTAATGTCCTTCCTGTAATTAGGTGACCAAAACTGCACGCAACACTCTAAATTCGGCTTCACCAATGTCTTATACAACCTCACCATAACATTCCAACTCTTATACTCAATACTTTGATTTATAAAGGCCAATGTTCCAAAAGCACTCTTTACAACCCGATCTACCTGTCACACCACTTTTAGGGAATTATGTATCTGTATTCCCAAATCCCCCTGTTCTACTACACTCTTCAGTGTCCTCCCATTTACCTTGTATGTTCTACTTCGGTTTGTCCTTCCAAAGTGCAATACCTCACACTTGTCTGCATTAAACTCCATCTGCTATTTTTCAGCCCATTTTTTCTAGCTGGTCTAAATCCCTCTGCAAGCTTTGAAAACCTTCCTCACTGTCCACTACACCTCCAATCTTTATATCAACAGCAAATTTGCTGATCCAATTTACCACATTACCATCCAGATCATTGATTATAGATGACAAACAACAATGGACCCAGCACTGATCCCTGTGGCACACCACTAGTCACAGGCCTCCACTCAGAGAAGCAGTCCTCCACTGCCACTTGCTGGCTTCTTCCATTGAGCCAGTGTCTAATTCAATTTACTATCTCTCCATGTATACGTAGCAACTGAATCTTCCTAACTAACCTCCCATGCGGGACCTTGTCAAAGGCCTTACTGAAGTCCATGTAGACAACATCCACTGCCTTCCCTTCATCCACTTTCCTGGTAACCTCCTTGAAAACTGCCTGTAAACCGCTTTGAGACTGACAGCTGCAAAAGGCACTACAACTCTATTTTCTTTTTATTTATCTCTCAGGACACCTCCGTCTTTCTTCCATTCAAAGTATAAAAATATATCAAGCCTATTCACGGAAGGCCACGTGTCACTCACACACAGAACCTTACTGTGCAGAATGAGGCCATCTGGCCCACTGCACCAACCACAGTACCATCCAGGTTCAATCCCCACAGCCCCATGTATTTACCCTAGCTAGTCCCCCTGACACTAAGGGCCAATCCACCTAGCCTGCACACCTTTAGACAGTGGGTGGAAGCTGGAACACCTGGAAGAAACCCATGCAGACAAGAGGAGAATGTGCAGACTCCACACAGGCAGTGACCCAAGCTGGGAATCGAACCCAGGTCCCTGGTGCTGTGAGGCAGCAGTGCTAATTACCATGCCACCGTGCCATCCCAATCCACACCATGGATTGCTGTGTGGCTCTTCTCGGAAATCTATATATTGCTTAAACATCATGTGATCAGAACTGAAGTCAGTTCATAAGAGTTTGAGAATGACCGTTATAGTTTGAGATATATAGTATGAGGTCTATAGACGCGAACTTGGACTCCATGCTTTTGGCTTTATAATTCAGAATCTGAATTCAGTTTGATGTAAATTGCATAATTCATTTCAGAAACTTTTGGCACCTTCTCCCTGGATACATTTTCTCTACTTAAGTTTTCTTGCTTTCAACTAGTTTCTTGTTTCCAAAATTTATCCTAAATTCCTACAGTTTTCAGTTTAATCACCAGCCCTTTTTTGTTCATTGTGGGACAAGGGTGTTTCTGGTCAGTTTTTATTGCCCATCCCTAGTTGCTGCTGAAGTAAGTGGCTTGCTTGGCCATTTCAGAGGGCAGTTGAGAGTCAACCACATTACTATGGCTCTAGAGTTGCATGTCCATGTAGGCCAGACCAGGTAAGGATGGCAGATTTCCTTTCCTAAAGAGGATTAGTGAACCCAAATGAATTTTTAAGGCAATCGGGAATTAGCAGGGTAAACGTGTGAGAGGTTACGGGACTGGTGCCTGGGTGGGATAGTGGTTGGTACAGACAGGATGGCTGAATGGGCTCCTTCTGTACTGTAGGGATTCTACGAATTGACAATTCAATTTCACGATCATCAGTAAGATCTTAATTCCAGATTTTTTTTTAATCGAATTCAAACTTCACCATCTGCCATAATGGGATTCAAAACGGGTGCCCAGGACATTAGCAGAGTTCTTGGATTTGTAGTCTGGCAATAACACCATCTCCTCCCCATTGTAAAAGTCTAGCTATACAACTTTAGGAATTTCCATAGTCTAATTAGGATATCATTTCCTGAATCAATGCTGAATGCTGCTGCAGAGCCATTATTGTTCAGAGAATTGTAAAATATATTTTTCAACTAATCTAATTATTTTACACAATATTGAAGCAAACTGAACGAGCAAATTATTGTCCAGTTAGTTTTGTCAAATATTAAATATTGCATCACATTATTTATTATTATTAGTGTCACAAGTAGGCTTTGCAATGAAATTACTGTGAAAATCCCCTAGTCACCACACTCTGATGCCTGTTCAGGTACACTGAAGGAGAATTTAGCATGGCCAACACACCTAACCAGCATGTCTATCAGATTGTGGAAGGAAACCAGAGCACCCAGTGAAAAGGAAGACTCCACAGAGAGTGTGACCCAAGCTGGGAATGGCATGCAGGTCTTTGGTGCTGCAATGCAGCAGTGCTAACCATTGTGCATTAGTATGTTTACAGTCTATTTGTATTTTCTTATGTTCATTGTGATCATGAGGGATTCAGTCAATGCATTATAAATTTGCTCTGTTTTCTGATTCAGATAACATCTATTCTTGGGAACTTGTTTACTTTACACTCTTTCAAGCTATCTAGAACTTCCATTTCTCTTGTATCAAAGTCATCAATAGCTAATTAGGAGATATGCTACATTGCTTCGGCCTCCCTGGTGAATATTTGGAGGAAGATATCTTGCAGTGTAATTATTAACCTTTTAAATTTCTTATCTTTTATTGTTCAAAACATTTTTAACTATATTTCAAAACTGTAGCTTCTTTCTAGGGTCCAACAAGCCTCAAACATTTCAGATCATTCTGATTTACATGCTCAACTTAAGAAAGAGTAAAGCCATCATCACTGGCCCTTAACAAATTTCATTCTCTGGCCACTCCTCAGTGGCCCTCCCCATGTAATCGCTCAATATGAATGAGGCCACATCCTGTTCATTTTTGCACCAACCTTTAAAACTGCACCTTGTTCCTTGTCAGTACTCTGCACTTCGAACTCTATTGCCCTATTCACCCCCACCCCTAACTCAGTCCACTACTAAAACTCTTACATAGATCTTTGTCACCTTCAGATTCAAACACGCCAACTATCACCTCATTTTCCTCTCATCATCCAGCCTCTAGAGAGTCCAACTTGGCCAAAGCTCTGTCACACATTCTATCCAAGTCTTACTCGTCTAACATTCTGGTCTTATAATGTATTCAAATCAAAATTATGGTCCTCATTTACACCATAGCCTCACCAAATGCTATGCCTGTGTTCTGCCTTTATATTCTTTCACAAACACTCAATTTTTCTGATTCTAGCTTAGTATTCATTCCACTGAGTCTTTGCCCAGCTATTACTCAATAGCCTTGATCCCATTCTTTGAATGATACATAAAGATCTTTGCTATTATAACTATCTCACTGCCTTTAAAAATCAAGATCAGAATTCACCAGTCTCGCGCTCCCCACCACTGCTGCTGGCGAGAATGGAGAATTTGGCACTCAGCCAAATTTGCATTCACTGCAGCAGGATGGAAGAATCCCAGCCACAGGCAAGGTCAAATAATTTGTCCCTAATCTCTTCAAGTTGATTTATGGTCCTAACCTTTCTTCCTGACTCCACATCTGTTTCCAACACCCCTATTTATCAAGTTTCATGAAACTTTGTTATGTTAAAGGCAAGCTGTTATCATTGTCGTTTTTACTTCTAATTTTCCTTTCATTCTATTCAGTATCATGCTGTTTAGAAAATGCTCATATCTCTAGGTATGTATTTCTCTTACTTGCCAAATGTTGTCCACTTTATTCCATTTGTCTTCTACTTACGTGTTGCTGAATAATTTCCCCCAGGTCCGCAGCCCTATTAGGGATTAAACAGCTTTTGCAAATGTTTGAAATTACTTAATCCTTTTAATGATTATGACCCAACTCCTGGTTCTCAGCATTTGAGAATTTCATATTATGATAAACTTGAGCACATTTGTTTTCCCTCCCGTTAAATCTTTGATAGACTGGATCATGAAACAGGATCAGGAAACAGTCCAACACAATTACATTCACCAACTTGGACTTTGCACCAACTAAGTACACAAATTATATTCGACTGATGGAAAATGTATTTTAATTTCACATTTAAAAATACTCTTATCTCATTTTAGAGCACGTAGCTGCCCGTTCCTGATCTGATGGTTTGTAACAGGTGTTAGCTTATCATAGTTCATTTTGTAACTTTCAACCTCACACAGGATCAACTTTATTAATCTCCCAATTTCCTATCTGCTTATCTTTAAGACATGTTGCATTCATTACTATCCTCTGTGATCAGTTATGTTTCTTATATTCTTACTGCCACAACAGCCCCCATCCAATAATGTACTTCTAATAATTAAGGTATTCATATACAGCATTCTTTGTTAGGCGCTGGGGTTGTTCAATTCCATTATCTCACTGTGAAGGGCCTTCTGCTGCCTAAACCCTACTCTCTGGAACTCTCTCACCAAGCCATTCTTACCTCTAATTTTCATCCCAGATTAAAAACCTTCCCAAGTCCCATCTTTTCAACCAAGCTTTCAGTCATCTTTGTTAATCGCTCTCTTTCTAGTTTCCAATCCTATCTATTTCATTTTTGGCTCTGCCCACTGCAGTCTTCCTCCTCCAAAGGTAGTTTGGGATGCTTACTATATAAATGCAATTTTTGTGCCTAGTATCTGGCTCCTGTGTGTTTCTCAACTACATTACATTGCCTGCCTTACTGATTACCTTCCCTTCCATGCTCAGTATCTTTTGGGATTCATTTCCATTCTTATGTGCTCTTGACCTGTCCATCTAGTTTAGGTAATTCTGGATATTTTCTTCTATAAGAATTTTAAAACATAGTTCCAGCTTTGTCTTAGTGCATTCAGTTCTCTTGTATGAGTTTTTGCTCCAAAATATTCCCATTGACTTCTAAAAGGTAGCTTCACTATTTTCACACTAAGCTGCCAATGTCATATATGCACCCTCAAGTTTCCTGGCAATCCCTCTCCTTTAATCAACACTGGAAATACACCAGAATATATTATTTTGCACTCTTTGTCTTTGATTTGCAAGGCAGCGTTTTCAAATGAGAAATTTACAATACCTACGTTATTTCTTCTCCAATCCTTACCTCTTCACCTACTGCGATCTTTGGGTCCTTTTGTGTCCCTTTTCTAATATATACACATCATGCTGGATTCAAAGAACTTCCTGTCCTAAAGATTTCAGCTACAAGAATGGGTCTTTACGTCTCTGAGCAAAAAATCCCTAAGAACTAAAATCTCCCTGTGCCATTATTCCATCCCCATTCTCCAGGTTTGCTTCTTCTTCCAAAATTTGCTTTTCACTGAAGTTTTGCTTTCATCCTATTATTTTTAGAGTCTGGTGTTTCCTCATCGGTATTGAGAGCAACAAGCTTTCTTACATTTTATTATTTCTCTCACCTTTACTCTATCCAATATGCCCATTTTCTTGGGGTCCCTCCACCTGTCTCCTTTTTGTGGCAACAATCTATCTAGCTGCATTGGTCTTCAGAGGCCTGTGATGACTCCTTCGATCAGCCCAATCTTTCAAGGTTGCTTTTTGAGTTTGCTTGTCCTTTATAAGCTTCCAAGATTCCTTAAGCTTGAATCACCAAGAATTTTCACACTTTTACTTCTCTATTATATCGACTTTGCATATTTGTAAATATGACACAAATAACCCTCCCTTTCCAAAGCAAATGTCAATGTTAAATCTAGTTAAATCGGTATAAATCTATAACCTATGCTAATGAATGGATAATAAATGCATTAAAAATATGCACAAAATTGTGGTTTGGTGAAACATCTTTGAGGGCATTTAATGTGGATTCTACAAAGCAATCAAAAAGTCAAGAAGCTTAAACTGCAGTGCTAATTTCTTAGTAAACATTTTATTAGCTCAGAATTCCCAAAATCTTGTTCTCCAAATTAAACTCCTCTTTAGCTGTACAGCTGCTTGTGGGCAAAGAATGAAGCTTCTTCATTGCTGGTTAGTACTTCTAACCAAGTGAATTCACATACTAGGGAAAATAAATAACTTGCAACTTCTGACCAATATCTATCCAGCATGTTTATAAAAATATAAATACTTTGCATGAAGTTTGAAAGAAATAATAGAAAACGTTGCACAATAAAACAGGCTCCTTAGTTTTATAGTGCCAAAGAAATAGCTCTAAATCTGAAACCCAAAATAACACCTAAATGGCAAACACAAAATACTACAATGGCGACAGAGACTATGGCTGACAAGACACATAGCCCATTTGCACAAGTCAGCAAGACAAGACCTCAGTAATGGACTTGTACATACATATCCTGTTTGCAGTTTCCAAATGATTAAACATGCAAAGCCTATAAAACTTCAGCAAGCTGATTCCCATCTGTCTGGTACTTAAGAATGACATACATGGTTTTGTGAAGTCCATTTTTAAATAAAAGTTGCACTGAAGAGTACACTTTCTTCTTGATTATTAGTGGCCCAGCAGGATTGAAAAAGCTTGTTTGCTGTGTAAGGCAAAATTTTCTGTCTTGCATACTGGAGCTCTGGTCATTAGAATGCCATTAGAGTACATTAAAGTGAAGTGAATAAGTGGGAAGTCACTATATAAATGCAGGAACTATGTAGAAAGAATTTTCGCTCCTGCTAAAATTAAGACATAGTGGCACAATGATTAACACTGCTGCCTCACAACGCCAGGGTCTTGGGTTCAATTCCAGCCTTGGGGGACTGTGAAGAGTTTACAAGTTCTTCCTGTGTCTACATGGGTTTCCTTCGGGTGCTCAGGTTTTCTCCCACAGTCCAAAGACGCACAGGTTAGGTGGATTGGCTTTGCTTAAATGCCCCTTAGTGTTCCTAAATGTGTAGGTTAGGGAGATTGGCGGGTAATACAGGAAAAAAGGCCTGGGTGGTACGTTCTGTCAGTTAGTTGGTGCAGACCTGATGGGCTGAATGACCTCCTTCTGCATTGCAAGGATTCTATTCTATGAAATAACAACCTTTACATCACAACTGTATTTGAGACACTTCCTGGAAGCAACATACATTGACAGTGCTTGGTTCAAAGGGACTTTACACTCACCTGGTCCAGAGGTATTTTATGATCAGCTCCCCAATACATAGTCATGCCAAGTGAATACACATGCATCTGCAAAAACAAAGCACAGTTTAATAGTTTACAAAGTAATAAAAATCATTGTGATGTTGGTAACATAAAGTTATACTGTAATATCAATGTAACATTTAAGCATTGAGGATACACAGTTCCTGTCAGTCATAATTTTCAATAATCTTTTTTACTCATTACACTGAAAGCCTAAACAAAAAGATCTTGTTCTCCAAACATATAATCAAACAATTAGACCACAAAACAAATCTTTACAGTCTTATTTTTGGAATATTTTGTCAATTTAGACTGCCTGTTATTCTTCAACTATGGCTAATGTTATAAATGGGAAGTTGCTCTTCACCAAGGTTTCTAGTGTATTACCTGGAAGATGGCGCACTAATATGATCCTAGTGATTCATATTAAATTGTCACAAATTGAAACAACTTGGTAATATATAGATTGCTCTTGTTTCTTTTTAAAGGAGAGAGTTTATTTGTGTAAATTGAAAATAAGATACTAGTGACTCAGTGTTAACTTCACTGATCACATACTGGGCAAACTTAAGGAGGTGGGGGCTCAACAGTTAACTGAAGCTCATTTATAAACAGGATTGTGTCACTTTAGTCCATATAGCAAGCTGGGCTGCAGACTACACCTAAACATTGCACCCATACAAGTAACTTCCTTGCATGGCACCTGCTCGAGCCCAAAACACTGTAGTGATACACTCCACATTAAAATAACTGATCGATTTTCCTGCATGAAATTTTAGACATTCATTTTGCATTAGTGACTGGATAGAGCAGTGGATTAAGGACATTATTTTCCATGGATCCATTTTTCTCATTGATCTGAGATGCAAGTTCATCCCCATTTCTCGCTTATGTTCCTCAGGCATCTTCTGGTACTTGATTCAGTCCCTTCCTTCACCCTATTATTCCTGGCAGAGTCTTGGCTTTTCTCTTGGAAACAGCATCAGGTCCCTCCTCTTTTCTTTCAATCTTTAAAGATCTTCCCAAAATTTAACTTCTTGGTCATATCTCCTACATAGCTTGGTGCTCATCCATTCAATTGTCTAACCCACCTGTGCTGTACATCAGAATTTTTTAAAATTTAAAGGATACTTAATTTGTTTTTAGTGCATCTCTCTCACCTTTCCAAGGTTCTTGTATGAAAAGGGTTGGGTAATACAAATGAAATTTACATTGGAATTTAAAATGCAATTTAAAGGGTTGATGGCGCAAAACTACAAAGTTGAACAGAATACAAATTTGGAAAGAGACTTGATGGTAGGCGAGGGAAATTAAGAAACTAAGAGTGTTACTATACTCTTTAAAGATCAAGATTGCTGAGGAAGGGATAAAGGGAGCATTCTATATTTGACCAAGAGAAACTAGCTGAAAAAATATTTTAATCCATGGCACTTTAAGTTTATCACTTTTAGACAATTAAATTTCACCATAAGCAATCCTATTTCTTTCTCTTCAGAATGTTCTATAATTACAGTTTGAAGTTACCATTAACCAAACTAAAGAAACTAAGTTAGTTACCGATGAAGAATTAATTAGAAATTCACACTTTTCTCCAGGTAACAAGTTTGGTTAAATTATTTCTGGGGCAGTGAAGAAGCAGGTCAAATTTCTGAGACTGCTGAAGACCTAATTGCTCAATGTTTAACCACAGGCACTCAAGAAAAATCATAGTAATGCTTCAACTACTTCTTTGGCACAGCCTGTCAGGTAGTGAATACGGAGCTGTGTAAACTAGGAGAATGTCAAATTCCACCCTGGTTCATGAGTTAGCCAATAAGAATTGAGTCAGTGGTAGAGACTTCACAATTATTCTTGGTGTTCTTCAGTTAAGGAGCAAAAATACAGCAGTGTCCCTACTCCCAAAAACGGTGAAAGAAATAAGAGAGAAAAGAAACGGAAAGAGAGAAAAGACAAATATATTAATGACATAATGTATTGACTGTCACCTTCTGTCCACCCTGGTGAAAGCAATAATGGAATTTTCACCACCTACTTACCTCGCTCAAATACATGTGCGTACACATCCTGCCAGCATTATTTTTATTGATTGTTTTCGCAATTATTTTCAGTCAGTTCTATTAATCATTAACTTGTGAATCACACTACAAAAGTTTATCATAGTTTATAAAAAAGTTAAAAGCATTTTTGGCAAGCATGTTAACTAATTTTACTACTGTAACCAATGGTTATCTTCCTTGTTTTGTGACAATCTCATCTGTGATAGGCTAAAGCAGATGTTGCTTGTCTGGAAGCCAATAAAAGTCAATGAACACAAGCGTGATAGGGGAATGGGACTGGCTGCAAGTTAAGATATGAGTGGCTGAGCTTTGGATGACCTCAAAGTTTATGCAGGGTAGAATGTGGAAGACCAGCCAGCAGTGTGTTGGAATAGTCCAGTCTAGAAGTAATAAAGACATGAGAGGGGGTTTTCAGCAGAAAGTAATTTGATGTAGGGGCAAATTCAGATAATGCCCCAGAGGTGTAACTAGCAGGTCTTGTAATGGCATGAATACGAGGTCAGAAGTTCATCATGCATTCAAATCTGATGTCAGGGTTATGACTGGACTGTCTTCATCTTAAATGGTCACCAGGGAGAGAAATGGATTCATTGGCAAGGGAACGGAGTTTGGAGTGGACACCAAGAACATTGGCTTCAGTCTCTGAATGTTTAATTGGATGAAATTTCTGTTCAGTACTGGATATCAGATAAAGAACAGAGGATTCAAGAGAAGTTTCAGTGAGATAGAGCTGGGTGCTGCTATTAGCATACATGCGAAAACTAATACTGTGGTTTGGATAATGTCACCAAGAAATTGCACGTAGAAGAAAAAGAGGAGGTGGCTTGAGGTACAGGGGTAAGAGTGCAGGAATAGAAAGATAAGTCATTGCAAGTAATTCTGTGGCTTTTAGCACCATTGAGAAAAAAACATGGAATTGTACACAGAAATATTAGACTTAAAAAAAGGCCCGAGTTTTATATTTTAAAATGGACACAACTCCAAAGCTAGCTGAGAATGTATAGTTAGCCACTGACTGGAATGGCTGCAGGGTGTTTCTCTAAGGGACAATGGACCCCCTCCCTATGTTTTTGAACAAGGCAATAAAAACATTTACAGACTGATTACCATTTTTGGTAAAGATAAAGAAACATAATGAATATCTCATCTCAAGGACCCTTGATATAATTGCCTAGATGGAGGACAACTATATTCTGGATTTCCAGTTAGCATATGCAGAGAGGGGGCTAAAAGCTAACCAAGAGAACCATCCAGTACCCCCCCTTCCTGCTCTGCTGGTCTGATTGATGTGGTGCTCTGAGGAAAATCAACTATTCACCAACAGAAGTCAACTATACTGGAATGAATTTGTAACTGTTAATTCCTCACAATTAAGGACTTTCCATATAAGTTTTTAATTATTTTTCTTACCGTTGGACTCAATTCTTACTTCTAACCTGTATGAAGTAGATGCATGTGCTTTACCATTTTTCCTTACATTTTTCATAGTTAATAAACTTGCTCTATCTTAACTGAAGAAAGACCAGTTAAATTAGCTCCTTTTTAAACATAACCCTTGGGTCTGAAAAAGGTGACCGAGAGAAAAGGAACTTTGTTAGATTACATCTAGTTGCTACCAGCAAACGGTGGGTTGAAGAAAGACATGGAGCCAGTCAATCCTCCTCACCCAGCTTTGTCACAATTTGTGGGTATCCCAGCTGGACATTGACAAACCGAGGAGGATCTTGCCTGGATCAATAACTTATAGGGAACCTCACCTGAGGCTGGCCATAATATTAGATAAGAATGGAACTATTGAGCTGGACAACTGTGTTAAGGTGTTGGAGGAGAACGGTGTGGTCAACTGTGTCAAAGGCTGTAATGATGTGGGTATGCCGGCGTTGGACTGGCGTAAACACAGTAAAAAGTCTGACAACACCAGGTTTTAGTCCAAACAATTTATTTGATAATAGACTCACAAGCTTTTGAGGTTTCCCTCTTCGTCAGGTGAATGGAGAGTTCTGGCCTCAGACAGAGCATATAAAGCACAGACAGTTTAGAGATTACTGATTAGAATGCGAATCCTTACACCTAACCTGCTGTTCAAGACCTGAAGTGGCTGACAATGTGAGTGGAAGGAGCACTGATCACAGGTTACAGAGATGTGTATTGTCTCCAGACAGTACAGTAAGTGAGGTTTTGCAAACCCAGGCAAGTCACGGGGGTTACAGATAGTGCGACATGAACCCAAGATCCCTGTTGAGACTGTCCTCATGTGTGCGGAGCTTGGCTATCAGTCTCTGTTCAGCGACTCTGCGCTGTCGTGTGTCGTGAAGGCCGCCTTGGGGAATGCTTACCTGAAGGTCAGAGGCTGAATGCCCGTGACCACTGAAGTGTTCGCCAACAGGAAGGGAACAGTCTTGCCTGGTGATTGTCGAGCGATGTTCATTCATCCGTTGTCGTAGCGAATGCATGGTCTCCCCACTGTACCATGCTTCGGGACATCCTTTCTTGCAACGAATCAGGTAGACAATGTTGGCCGAGTTGCAAGAGTATTTACCATGTACCTGGTGGATGGTATTCTCACATGTGATGATGGTATCCATGTCGATGATCCAGCATGTCTTGCAGAGGTTGCTGTGGCAGGGTTGTGTGGAATTGTGGTCACTGTTCTCCTGAAGACTGGGTAGTTTGCTGCGAACAATGGTCTGTTTGAGGTTGTGTGGTTGTCTGAAGGCAAGAAGTGGGGGTGTGGGGATAGCCCTGGCGAGATGTTCATCTTCATCAATGATATGTTGAAGACATCATGACTACTATCGACACTGCAAACTGCCGGATCCAAGTGGAGAGGATCTCCAAGAAGATTGCGCATATCGACACAGACATCAAGTTTTTACAGAGATGCAAGAAAGCAGACAAGATACCAAAAGGACTACAGATCACGAACCCACTCAGGGCAACCTATAACACAGACTACGCTGAGAGACTTTGCCGTTACACCTCTCTCACACTTCTCAACCACCTCATACACCAGCTTTACAGCAAACGCCACACCCTGGAAACTAAAATGGAATACATTTTCTCAACTTGTGCTCAGGATGCAGACCAACTGCGAAACTCTGCCAAGCAGATGAGACAAAGAAACTACACCACCTACATGCACACCAAGAACAGGAAACTTGAAAAACTCGGCATCGCCGCCAGCAACAACCAAGCCTCCCCCAGCACCACAGTAGAAAACATCACTACCGCAGGGAGGTCTATTGTCAACTTGTCGGACTACACACTTCAACCAGATGAAATTGAAGTTCTCAGCCGAGGGCTCAATTTCTGCCCCAACACCAAAATGGATCCCATCAGTCTTGCAGCTGACACAGAGGAATTCATCAGGCGAATGAGGCTGCGGGAGTTTTTCCACAAACCCCAAGAGGCCTACAGCGAACACAATGAGACAGCCGATGAACCAGAACAACCGACAGAGAGATCCGCAGTGCAACAACCTAAGAGGAAGGAATCCAATTGGACTCCTCCGGAAGGCCGCTGCCCTCGACTGGACTTGTATGCCCAAACCATCAGGAGGTGCGTTAACACCAGATTCATCAGCCGCACTCACAAGACAGCCCCGAACATCACCCAAGCACAACGCAACGCCATCCACGCTCTCAAGACAAACCGCAACATTGTCATCAAACCAGCAGACAAAGGAGGGGCCATCGTCATACTGAACAGAACGGATTACTGTAAAGAAGTGTACCGACAACTAAACAATGAGGAACACTACAGACAGTTACCCACAGATCCGACCAAAGAACACACTCGTCAACTCAACAATCTGATCAAGACCTTTGATCCGGACCTTCAGAGCACCCTCCGTGCTCTCATTCCATATACTCCCCGCATTGGAGATCTCTACTGCCTCCCAAAGATATACAAGGCAAACACACCTGGCCGTCCCATCGTGTCGGGCAGTGGGACTCTGTGTGAGAACCTCTCCGGCTACGTCGAGGGCATCCTGACACCCATTGTACAAAGAACCCCCAGCTTTTGTCGCCAGACTACGGACTTCCTACTGAAACTCAGCACACATGGAGCAGTTGAACCAGGGACACTCCTCGTCACAATGGATGTCTTGGCGCTCTACACCAACATCCCCCACAACGATGGCATTGCTGCGACTGCCTCAGTACTCAATGCTGACAACTGCCAGTTTCCAGATGCAATTTTACAACACATCCGCTTTATCCTGGACCACAATGTCTTCACCTTCAACAACGAGTTTTTCATCCAGACACACGGAACAGCCATGGGGACCAAATTTGCACCTCAATATGCCAACATCTTCATGCACAGGTTCGAACAAGACTTCTTCACTGCACAGAATCTTCAACCGATGCTATACACTAGATACATCGATGACATTTTCTTCCTTTGGCCTCATGGTGAACAATCACTGAAACAACTTCATGATGATATCAACAAATTCCACCCCACCATCAGACTCACCATGGACTATTCCCCAGATTCAGTTGCATTCTTGGACACACGCATCTCCATTAAGGACGGTCACCTCAGCACCTCACTGTACCGCAAGCCCACAGACAACCTCACAATGCTCCACTTCTCCAGCTTCCACCCTAAACATGTTAAAGAAGCCATTCCCTATGGACAAGCCCTCTGTATACACAGGATTTGCTCAGATGAGGAGGATCGTGACAGACACCTCCAGACCCTGAAAGATGCCCTCATAAGAACAGGATATGGTGCTCGACTCATAGATCGGCAGTTCTGATGCGCCACAGCGAAAAACCGCACCGATCTCCTCAGAAGGCAAACACGGGACACAGTGGACAGAGTACCCTTCGTCGTCCAGTACTTCCCCGGAGCGGAGAAGCTACGACATCTTCTCCGGAGTCTTCAACATATCATTGATGAAGACGAACATCTCGCCAGGGCTATCCCCACACCCCCACTTCTTGCCTTCAGACAACCACGCAACCTCAAACAGACCATTGTTCGCAGCAAACTACCCAGTCTTCAGGAGAACAGTGACCACAATTCCACACAACCCTGCCACAGCAACCTCTGCAAGACATGCCGGATCATCAACATGGATACCATCATCACATGTGCGAATACCATCCACCAGGTACATGGTAAATACTCTTGCAACTCGGCCAGCATTGTCTACCTGATACGTTGCAAGAAAGGATGTCCCGAAGCATGGTACACTGGGGAGACCATGCAGACGCTACGACAACGGATGAATGAACATCGCTCGACAATCACCAGGCATGACTGTTCCCTTCCTGTTGGCGAACACTTCAGTGGTCACGGGCATTCAGCCTCTGACCTTCGGGTAAGCATTCTCCAAGGCGGCCTTCACGACACACGACAGCGCAGAGTCGCTGAACAGAGACTGATAGCCAAGTTCCGCACACATGAGGACGGTCTCAGCAGGGATCTTGGGTTCATGTCGCACTATCTGTAACCCCCGTGACTTGCCTGGGTTTGCAAAACCTCACTTACTGTACTGTCTGGAGACAATACACATCTCTGTAACCTGTGATCAGTGCTCCTTCCTCTCACATTGTCAGCCACTTCAGGTCTTGAACAGCAGGTTAGGTTGTAAGGATTCGCATTCTAATCAGTAATCTCTAAACTGTCTGTGCTTTATATGCTCTGTCTGAGGCCAGAACTCTCCATTCACCTGACGAAGAGGGAAACCTCGAAAGCTTGTGAGTCTATTATCAAATAAATTGTTTGGACTAAAACCTGGTGTTGTCAGACTTTTTACTGTGTCAAAGGCTGTAGACAGTTTGAAAAAGAACGAGGATGGAAAATCTACATTTGTTACGGTCACATAGGGTGTCATTCATGGCTTTGCCATGAGCCTTTTCAGTATTGTTACAGCGGTGGAAGTGTGATTGGGCGGATCCATACATGATAGTTGACAGTTGAGCATAGCAATGGGCAAAATTTTGAAGTATCTCTACTTTAGCAGCTAACTATATCAATGCCATCTTTCCATTGCTATGTCTGTCAATTTTAACCAAGAGCATATCCATTATTTCCCAAGTGCACTTCTGGTAAAGAAGCCCTCCCTCCCTCCATCAGGGTCATTTAAAGCTAAACACAATTAAATCTGGGGACAAATGCAAACATCAGTCAGCAATTTAAATACAGTTTGAATCTAGGTAATGCAGACTTGTATTTTAACAATTCTAAATATTCCAATGCCTTAAATAACTTGTCTTAAAATTCTGCATGTGGAGCCATTTTTTATTAAATATACATGCAATGGTTATGGAAAGCCTGTCATACATAGACGCACTTAAATATAACACTTCTACATCACTCACATTTCAATTATTTGATCATGCACACAGTGAATCTAAGCAACTTTAGCTTTCTACACAGTTGAAAGTTTAGTTCCATACCTTTTCAACACGTGAAAGTGAGGACAAAGTCTGACTCTGCAAAACCTCAGGGGCTGTAAATGGTTGCAGATCCTGATCAGAAACATTCTCATCAGTGTAAGAAATATTGCCAGAGGGTAACAGCAGCAGAGACCAGGGTGAGATGATAAAACCTAGGGCAACAGGGTTAGCTAGAGAAAAGAGAAAATATCAACAAATTAATTAAATAGACATCTGGCCCATCTTGCTTCAAGCAACCCCACCATCCACCCCACAACACATGCCCATGCTAACATATACAAATAGCTCTCCATATGTGGAAATAATATATTCAGCTGAGAGAGCGAGGAAAAGGCAAGGCAAATAACATCTATTATAATAAGCACTTTGAGCATTACCATTCTTCAACCATTCAATTTTTAATTTTTTTTCATGAACAGCCATCTTTTTCATTTTTAAAATACCAGTTGCATTTTTCTTCTAACCTACTCAAGTTACCTACTACTCAAACTCTGCAGTATCTGCTTAGACTGTACTGAAAAAGCCAAAAATTAATTAAACATCAAGATGACAACGTAATTAAGTATTGTGACATTAGAAACTACCAGCTAATTGTATTGCTGATGATAATTCACTAGCATGTTGAAAGTGAACTAACAGCATGCAACTGAAATATCCATCCACATGAAAATGGGGCGAACTGTCCCACCATAAAAAACTTGCAAGGTAAATGAACATTGATGATGCAGTGATGCACAGAGTCACAGAATCTTTACAGTGCAGAAGGAAGCCTTCAGGCAAATTGTGTCTGTGCTCTCTCTCCAAATGAGCAACTCACCTAGTGCCATTCTCATCCCTTCTCCCCATAACCCTGCACATTATTTATTTTCAAATAAGTCCAATTCCTTTTGAATGCCCCGAATGAAACCCTAAACACTCAGCTTTCAAGTTTTTTTTTTCATATTGCTTTTGTTTCATTTGCCAATTACTTTAAACCATGCTCTCTTGCTCCTGTTCCTTTCATGGATAGAAAAAGTTTCTCCCCATCTGCCCATATCTCTCGTGATTTTGAAAACCTCTGTCAGAACTCCTTCCAGCCTTCGCTTCCCAAAGGAAAACTGTCCCAACTTCTCCAATCTACCTTCATAACTGAAATTCTTCATCCATTGAACCACTTTCATGAATCTTTTCTGCACTCTCTCTCCAAGCCATCACATCTTTCCTGAAGTATGGTGTCTGAAACTGGAAGTAATACTCCAGCTGAGGACAAAGCAATGTCTGAACAAGTTCACTGTGGCCTCCTTATTCTTCATGTTACTATTCATATAGATGCTGTATACTTTATTAACAGCTCTCGCAAGTTGTCCTGCCACCTTCATGACTAATGCACATATATGCCCAGGTTCCTCTGCTTCTGCATCCCCTTCTAGAGTTTTATCATTCAGATTTTCCATCCCTATTCTTCCTACCAAAATAAATCATTTCACATTTCTCCACATTAAACGTCATCTGCTACTTGTCCGCCCATTCCATCAACTTGCCTATTTCCCTTTGGAGTTCTACACCATCCTCCTCTCGATTTGAAATGCTTCCAAGTTTTGCATCATCCACAAATTTTGAAACTGTGCCCTCAACACCCAAGTCAAGGTCATTAACATACATCAGGAAAAGCCAGGGTTTCAAACACTAACTGCTCGAAAACTCTGCTACAAACCTTCCTCCAGCCCAAAAAGCATCCATTAACCACTATTCTCTGTTTCCTGTCACTCAACCAATCTTTGTATCAATGTTGCCACTATCCCTTTTATTCTATGAGCAACATCTTTGTTCACAAGTTTGTTCTGCCGCACTGTATCAAATGTCTTTTGGAAGTCATTGTACACCACATCAAAAGTAGTTTTGTAATCAATCCTCTCGACTATCACTTCCAATACCTCATGCAAGTTAGTTAACCACAATTTTTCCTCCAGAAATCCATGTTGGCTTTTCTTTATTAAGCTGCATTTGTCTGTGTGACTATTCATTTTGTCTTGAATTATTGTTTCAAATAGTTTCTCCTCCATTGAAATGAAACTGACTGGCTTGAGGCTGCAGAGCTTACCTTGACATCCTTTTTGAACAACAAAGTTTCCAGTATTCTGGCAAAATCCCAAAGTCAAAAGAAGAATTACGCCTAATACCTCTGCAATTTCCAATCCCACAGCATCAGGGTGCATCTTATCTGGTCCTGGTGCTTTATTAACTTTAAGTACGTATAAGCTATCGAATGTTCCCCTACCCATCAGTGGCAAACCCTTCTGGTTTCCAACATGACCTGGGTAGCAATTTCTTCCTTGGTAATGACAGATGCAAAATATTCATTTAATGCTCAGTTGTAAATCCCTTCTTTGACCCTAGTTGGCCCAACTCCTCCTTTTACTACCCATTTACTATTTATATGCCTGTCGAAGACTTTAAGATTCCTTTTTATGTTGGCCGCCAGTCTCTTTCCATTCTTCATTTTTGCTTCTCATTTGCTTTCTCACCTCCACTCCGAACACTCTATCTGTAGCAATTGTATTTTCTACCGGACATTTGGTATTCGTTTTACAGGATGTGGACAGCACTGACCAGGTCAACACTTATTATATATCCCTAATTGCCCTTAAGGTGTACTGGTGAGCTGTCTTCTTGAACTGCTGCAGTCCCTGGGCAATAGGTACAAGCACAATGCACTTGGGGAACAAATTCCAGGATTTTGGCTCAGTGACAATGAAGGAAAAGCAACATGCTTCCAAGTCAGGATGATGAGTTATTTGGAGGAGAACTTCGACATGTTGATGTTCTCATGTGTCTACTGCCCTTCTAGATGGTAGCAGTCATGTATTTAGAAGGGGCTACCTAAGGAACCTTGGTGAGTCACTGCCATACATCTTACAGATGGCACACACTGCTACCATTATGCATCGGTGGTGGAAGAAGAAATGTTTGTGGATGAGCTTTATTCTAACATTGGTAAGTGCTGGGAAATGATTTTTTACAAAGATCAATCTGGCTAACTATCTTTTTGACCCCTCCACTTATCTTTCCATTAAAAGGAAAATAAAAACCCAAAGACAAGCTAGAATTAAGTAAATTATACAGCAAGAAACCACAAGGAACGAAAGAGCATAAAAAGGCTAGACTGATCACAGCCCACTGCCTCCAACAACTTAATATAACCAAAATGCCCCAAGAGAGTAAAAACCACAAATAAAACTCCAAAGTAGGTAGAATTAACATTCTCCATTCCTCCCATTCCAAAAAGGAAATTATCAACAGCTCTCAACCTGTAACTTATATCAGTCTATTGCATTCAAAGCCTGACAGGTTTTCCTTCACAGTACAAAATTCCAAGTGTCAACAATTTCTGATGGAAACACGCAGTCAGAGCACAAAGATGCCATAATGAGAACTTCAGACCATTAAGAGAGACCATTTTACAGATGTTTTTCGGGGAATCTGAAATTAGAGAGTTGACAGTCTACATGTATGTGCAAAAACAATGATTTATCTTTCAGGTTATATAGTTAAAAGACCTTTCAATGTAGACTTAAACTACAAAAGGAGGTTTGATCTTCTGTACACTAATTGTCTTCATTACTTACTCTTATACATCTTCCATGCCTTGAGCAGCTACTACACATTTTTATGACTACATTTAATCACTTGCCCTAACACTTGAGTATTAAATAGGGCTTGCGATCCTACGCTCAAAAGAACAGGTCTTTACTTTTTTTATCTCATAGAAACCCTACAGTGCAAAAGGAGGCCATTTGGCCCATCGAGTCTGCACCGACCACAATCCCACCAGGCCCTACCCACATATCCCTACATATTCACACTAATCCCTCTAACCTCCACCTCTCAGGACACTAAGGGACAATTTAGCATGACCAATCAACCTAACCCGCACATCTTTGGACAGTGGGAGGAAACTGGAGCACCTGGAGGAAACCCACGCAGACACGAGGAGAATGTGTAAACTCCACACAGACAGTGACCCAAGCCGGGAATCGAACCCAGGATCTCAAACGGCATAAAACTATTGCTACTACATCCTGGACATTTAAGCCCCAACCCAAATGAATTGAAGACATGAAAATGCTTCCCCATTTATAATGTCCACAAAATACAGAGAATGTACATAAACAAATCTGTTTGGGTTCAAAAAATTGGCATGATCTGCAACATTTTAACAGACAAGTCACCACAGTAAAATATCATAACATTAATTTTAAAATTACAAAGGTCAGCTTCTTTTTTAAAGCCACTAAAAATATAAACAAGGGTGAAAAATGAACAAAACTACATCCTAAAGTTTCAAGATTACAGGGTAATGTTATTTTTCTCATGCAAGCCAGTCCTCCCTATCTATTTATGGATGCACTACTGGCATGAATAAACCTGAAATTCACTGTTTATTCATGGACGTGGCTCCTAGAAAAACTGCAAGATTCACAAAGTAGCTACTTTTAAAATAGCTGTTATGATCAGGTGACGAGGTATGAGTTGGCTACCCTTCTATTTAGTCTCATTGGTTGGTCACAAAGGCTTCTAAAGTTACTTTCCCTGTAAATTTCTTTTGAAATCCAAATGTATGAATTTGCTAATAAGAAGCCAATCAAATCAGATTTTCCTGAGCAAAAGAATAATTAAGTTTATTAGCTACTAAACCCGGGTGACAAACTAATGGATGCATGGAACACTCACACGCACATGCGCGCACACGTTCACACACACCAGAAGCAGAAAAGTCAAGAGTGCAATGGAAAGTTTTAAAAATATACACTGAAGTCCTTTCCTCGTCTTTGATGTGTAGATTTTTGACCATTGTGGCTGCTTGAGGTTAGATGGTTTCCTGTAGAATTCTGGAGTTGACTTCTGGCTTCCAGAGAAACAGAATGAAAGTGACTGCTAGTCTCCAGAAAGGAATTCAATTGATATGCCTTCACTGGTATGAAACAGGTAACAACATTATTTGATGGGAAATGAAGGATCTCTAGGTAGGTAAAATGGGAAAGGATGGCATAAAAACAAGAGGAATAGTTTATGATAGGGCAGAAACTGGAACACATCAACTGAGAGATTAGTTAGTGGCAGTGCCAAAAGGAGTAATAATGGAACAAGTCACAAAACGAAAGATGGGTCCAGAGGTGTAAATGGCGGAATAATGAAGAGCTGCTGTCCGGAGGCAAAAATGAGATAAAGGTTAACGGGATTAAGACTAACACATACAAAGAATTGAAACAAAATATTGGAGGGCAAGGAGGATGTCTGAGATTACAAGCTGAATTTGTTGAACTGAGAACAGAAGGCTGAAAAGTGCTCAAAAAGCAAAATGCTGTTCCTTGAGTTTCAATGGAACATTACAGACTGGCAACAGATGTCAGCAAGCTAGAGAAATAAAATCTCAGGCTATCGGATGCTCAGGGCCATGCCAACAGGCTGAGCAGAGGTGTTCCACAAAGCAGTCACCCAATCTGCTTTTGGCCTCCCTGATGTAGAGGAGGTTGCAGCACGAACATCAAAAACAGCAGAATGAATTGAAAGAACCACATGTAAATTGCTGCTTCACCTGGACAGACTATTCAGGGCCTTGGACACTGATGAGAGGGTCTAAAAGGATAGGTGTTACATTGCCTTCACCAGCATGGATGGGTGCTGTTAGAAGAAACCATGGTATTAGGCATGATTAAGCAGTGTGCCAAGGTTTCAGAAGGGTACAATTTCTTTGGAAAGCCAGAAGAGGAGAAAAAAGGAAGATATGATGGCATTACATTGGAGATAATGGAAATGTCAGAGGATGGTCCATTGAATGCAGAGACTGGTGGGCTGGAAATTGAGAAAGAGGGATTTTAGGATTGTGGTTCTGTGAGTGAAGGGAAGGATCGAGAGCACAAATGCAGGAAATGTGTGGGCCACAGTTAGGAGTCCTGTCAAGTAAGATGGGACATACTCCAGGGATGACATATCAGAAGTGTTGGTGTAGAGGATTGGATCATCAGACATCTGTGCCAGAGATGGAGGGACTGGGAGAATGGAATGGAATCTGCACAGAGTGCAGGAGTGAGAAAGTGATGTTGAGGCAGCTGTGGGAATCAGTGGGTGAATATTTGTTGATTCCTGTCTCCATTTCTGGGATAGGCAAAGTCAAGAAAGGGAAAGAAGAGTTAGACATGAGCCATGCAAAAAGGTGAGAAAAGGAGTGCTGCAAGTATTAGTACTGCAGCATCAGCCATTAACAATCAACAGACGTAGACAAATTGACTGAATGTGACGTATTCAAGCCCAGTGGGATGCAAACTGTCAGCAGGGCATGAAAAACCTGCAGAGATATATAGACAGGTTAAGTGAATGGACAACAAGGTAGAAGAGGGATTATAATTTACAGAAGTACAAAGATATTGGTCATAAAAATAGAAACGCAGAACACGTCTGAAAGGCATGAAACCCCAAAACATTGATGTTCAGAGGGATTTTGGTGCACTTATATATTCTTCTTGAATTTATGATTATTTGCTGAACCATTGTTGGAACATGAATCAAACTCATGCTGTTGGAATTAGTCTGGTCCACAAGCTAGCCATTGAGCCAACTGAGCTAACTAGCTCCCATTGTGCTCATATACTGTACACAAAGTTAGTTTGAGGGATGACAAGTTGAATGTTGGCTTTTATTGCAAAATGATTGGAATGCAAGAATAAGGCTTGCTACGGTTGTATAGGGATTTGGTGAGACCATGCCTGCAGTATTGTGCATAGTTTCAGTTTCCATATCTAAGGAAAGATATACTGGCATTGAAAGTGGTTAAATGAAGGATTATTAGATTGGTTCTGGGATTAGAGTGTTTGCCTATGATGAGAGGCTGAGTGAATTGGGTCTGTACTTAGAAGTCTAAGAGGTGATCAGACTGAACCATACAAGATTCTGAATGGGCTTGACAGGGTAGACACAGAGGCTGCTTCCCCTAGCTAGAGAATCTAGCAACAGGAACACTGTCAGGATAAAGGTTAGTTGTTTGGGAGTAAGACGAGGAGAAATCTTTCCTCTCAGAGCATTGAGAATCTTCGGAATGCTCTATCCCAAAGTGCTGTGGATGCTCCATTGTTGAGTCAAGGCTGAGATAAACAGCTTTTTAGTTTCTCAAGGAATATGGGGAATGGGCAGGTAGATGGCAGCCACAATTATTTTGAATAGCAACGCAGGTGCAAAGAGCATATGGTCCATTTCTGCTCTTATTTCTTATGTATTCAAGAATTTTTTTTTAAAAAATGCGGTAGCTAGCTGCACACTATTTCCTCAAAGAAATGCCCAAACTGACTCTTATTCTCCTTTCCAAGTTGCCCAACGAAAGTAAAGTCAGAACCTGCTAATGAACAATACTGCGCAAATATAAAGAACTGCAGACTTTCCACTTATGTAACTGCAAGTACCATGTAATCTGTAAAGCAGACCATCAAGTACAAAAATAAATAGTATCGCTCTGAAGGAATCAATTAAGAAAGAAACTGCTAAAGTTGTGATTTTGACAAAGAAAGAACAAGCTTAAATCCTTTAAAGACTTTGATGTTTCAGTCCCTGTCTGAATTACTACTTGAATTTCCAGATGATGAACTGGTTTTGTCAGATTATGGCAAGATACCAGAAAAAGCCATGCAAGAAAGTACGTGCTCCATGTGAGAGTGAAAAACTAGCCCCACCCTCCAGAAGCACATGTTTGCCAGAATGTCACAATGGTAACAACATGATGCAGTCTGACCATTCCTAATCATCAGCAAAAGTAGAATGTGACACTTGATCAAAGTAACAGGGGCACGTCAATTTAAATGCTCACTGCTAGAGTCTTGTTTGCACCCCAAAACATTTCCACAACAAAGCCAATCATTCACATCTACTTACCAAACTGCTGAGCAAATTCTGTGAAGATTATAGACAATTCATGTCCTGACACGTTTAAAACCATATAAACTACTCAGCTTTAGTTTCTGAAACTGGTCCGACAGTAGTTTGTGCGATGTTGACATAATCCAATCGTATCTTGTTTTTACAATGTTTATTGAGCATTTTAACATTAACTGCTACTGATAGGGATTGGGAGACAGGACAGAAAAACATGTAAAATTTTGTTCAGTAAAAAAAAGTCATCAATAGACTGTTTTTAAGAGCTGTATCAATTAATTTCATAATTAATGAACTGACTGATTTACTAACTCTTTCTGATCACCTCATGCGCCTGCAAGTGTCCAGAGCAACCCTAATGAAGTACTCAACATAACAAGGAAACAGGCTGATATAATGGGTTATACAATGGTCTTTCACTTCTGGTCTCAGACAAACTCTATAGTTAGGGAATGAACGATTCCTCTTTTTACTGGCTGCAAGGATTCTATGCAAAATGTGTTGTGCTCAAAAAAGTCTTTCAAAATGGTTTCTGTCAGCAATAGGGTCAAGTGTCAAGCTAAGGTACACACTGCATGGGATTTTCTGGCTGCGTTTGCCCCAAGGTCAGAAAATCCCACCTGAGGTCAACAGACTTTTGCATGATCTGTGTTCTAACCGCTACAATTCCTGTGGCAGGTGGGACAGGAAAATTGCGCAGATTGTTGAATTTGGAAAAAATTATCTCATGTCCCCAATTTTTCTTCATCTGCATCATCTGTGCTTGAAATGCTAGATGATGGGAGTGCCAAATAGAGAAGTTGTTTCATATTCCAATACTAACAAACTCTCTGCTTAAGGCATACATGCAACAAAAAAAACCTCATAATTTTTGGGTGCCCAAAGAATATAATGTACTGTGTTCAGTTTTTGGAGAGCTGCAAAGACCAGTGGAGAAGGTCCATCTTGGTCATATGGCTCACCTCTTGCTCTCAACTTTTTATTAAACTGGGATCACCCATAGCTGCTATGCCAGCTGGTACTGTTATCAGCCCTCTTCAGGTACTGCTCCAGTCTCCTTCAAATCTGCCATCACCCTCTAAACAATCCTTCTGTCCTTGTAAACTAATGCCTCATCCCTAAACACTCTTCCCTCTCCAAATCCTTGAACATGTTGTCACCCTCCTAAATTCATAATCATCTTTCCCAAAACCCTCCAATCAGGGGTTCCAACCCTGCCACAATACTCAAATGGTTCTGAACGAAACATCACGTGACATCTGCATGACAATAATGAACTTATGCTATTCCTCCTCTTCGTTCTCTCATCCTGTCTGCAGCCTTTGATATCTCAATGCTTCTATACCAGGGTTTATCAAAGTGGGGGTTTGCGACCCATGTGTGGGTCATGGGGATGATGATAACGGGTCGCCGGGTTCCCAATTTTTAAAAATGCAGAGTGTTCTGTTGTCCTTTTCAAAAGGAAAGCGGGATGTCTATGATCCTGTTCAAAACACTACAAGATGTTTTGTGATCCTGTTCAAAAGAAATGTGGGATGTTGCTTACACCATGCATTTTGTAGATATGACAGTGAGGATCTCTTGACTCAGATGATGTCACAGCCAGCAAGAAGAGGAAAAGGTTAATATTGCCTCATTCAATTCATGTGCACTTAATGAAAGGAAAAAGCAAGGTGTATTTTGACAAGGACAGTAAATCACATTTAGATTGTGACTGTTGCAGCAATACTGCAGCTTGCTCGTCATTGGTCTCAAGGGCAGCCATTTTGTAAAAGTGGGTCACTGGAAAAAAAGTTTGAAAACCACTGCTCTATGCTATTATTCAAGGAGAAAGACATATACACCTTGTTGCATTATCTATTCACGCAAAGCCAGAGAATCACCTGCAAAGGATTCTCTCCGCACTCATAGAACATAACAGCACAGTACAGGCCCTTTGTCACCATTATCTCTGGTATCCCACAAGGTCCTATACAGTCATCTGCATACTGTCTCTCTGAAAACAAAGCAACAGTTTCCACATGCACAATAGCACCCAGCTATAACTGTACCATTACCTCTCTTGTCCTCTCCACCACCTTTGAGCTGAGTTTTCAGTCTATTTACCCAACACTGAGAACTGAATGAGCAAAAATTTCCTCCAACAAAACTGTCTTTGGTTCGTACTGCAAACTCTGACTTCTAGAACTCAATCTTCTCCCTGAGATTATTCCAAATAGTTTGCAAAATTGGACCCCAAGAAAAGCTTCCAACCACATGCATGACCTTACTAAAACTGCCTAGATCCACTCCATAACAGTTTAATTCCACTCCCTCTCTAACCTTCTTCCAGGCCTTTGTTACCTCAAGACCTGATTATTTTACCATATACACAGACAATTTGGAGGAGGAGACCGAGTGTAAGGTAACAAAGTTTGCGGATGACACAAAGACGAGTGGGAAAGCAAATTGCATGGAGGATATGGAACATCTGCAGAGAGATTTGGATAGGCTAAGTGAGTAGGCGAGGATCTGGCAGATGGAGTATAATGTTGGCAAGTGTGAGGTTATTCACTTTGGAAGGAATAATAGTAAAATGGACTATTATTTAAATGGTGAAAAATTACAACATGCTACTGTGCAGAGGAACCTGGGGGTCCTTGTGCATGAATCACAAAAACTCGGTTTGCAGGTACAGCAGGTGATCAAGAAGGCAAATGGAATGTTGGCCTTTATCGTGAGGGGAGTAGAGCATAAAAGCAGGGAAGTCTTGCTGCAATTGTACAAGATACTGGTGAGGCCGCAACTGGAATACTGTGTGCAATTTTGGTCCCCTTATTTGCAAAAGGATATATTGGCCTTGGAGGGAGTGTAGAGAAGGTTCACCAGGTTGATTCCGGAGATGAGGGGGTTAGCTTGTGAGGAGAGATTGAGTAGATTGAACCTGTACTCGTTGGCGTTTAGAAGGCTGAGGGGAGATCCTACAGAGATGTATAAGATAGTGAAGGGGCTAGACAGGGTAGAAGCAGAGAGATTATTTCCACTTAGAAAGGAAACAAGAACTAGAGGGCACAAAAATAGCCTCAAAATAAGGGGGAGTCAATTTAGAACAGAGTTGAGGAGGAACTTCTTCTCCCAGAGGGTAGTGAATCTTTGGAATTCTCTGCCCATTGAAGCAGTGGAAGCTTCCTCATTAAATGTGTTTAAGTCACAGGTAGAGAGATTTCTGACCAAAGGGAATTAAGGGTTATGGGGAGCAGGCAGGAAAGTGAAACTGAACCACTATCAGATCAGCCATGATCTTATTGAATGGCGGGGCAGGCTCGAGGGGCTAGATGGCCTACTCCTGCTCCTATTTATTATGTCCTTTATTATACTCTTAGCTGGTTCTTATAATCCACACTTCACAAACCTGAAGTAATCTAAAACTTTGCTGCCTGTGTCCCAACTCGCAAAACTTGTTCATCCACTTCCTGGTTATTTGCTCCAAGTTAAACAATGCCTTGATTTTAAAATTCTCATCATTATTTTCAAATCCTTCCAGAGCTTTGTCCCTGCCAATTGCTGCAATTTCCTCCAGCTCCATGGCGCTCCAAGATATCTGCATTCCTCCATTTCTGGTGTCTTAAACATTACCTTTAAATCACTCCATCATGGCAATATTGTCTTTGGTTTTCAGAGCAAAGAGCCAAATTACAGGGTGGCATGGTGGCACAGTGGCACAGTGATTAGCACTGCTGCCTCACAGTGCCAGGAACCCAGGTTCGATTCCCAGCTTGGTCACTGTCTGTGCATTCTATCTGTGCCTGCATGGATTTCCTCTGGGTGCTCTAGTTTCCTCCCACAGTCCAAAGGCACGCTGGTCAGGTGCATTGGCCATGTTAAAATCTCTCTCAGTGTACCCGAATAGAAGACAGAGTGTGACGCTGAGAGGATTTTCACAGTAAAAAACATCAACATTCAGAACAAGTAGTCAACAAAGAGCCAATACAAGAATAAAGGCAAAATACTGTCAGTGCTGGAATCTGAAACAAAAACAGAAAATGCTGGAGAAACTTAGCAGGTCTGACAGCATCAGTGGAGAGAGAACAGAACCAATATTGAGTCTGGATAATCATTCATCAGAGCTGGGTTGGAGATCTGATGAAGGTCTGATGTCTGGCGTCTGACAAAGGGTCAGTCAGAGTCGAAACACTGGCTCTGTTCTCTCCGCAGATGATGTCAGACCTGCTGAGATTTTCCAGCATTTTCTTCTTTTATGCCAATAAGAATTTGCATGACTAAAAATATACAACTAGCTACTGATAATTGATATGATGATTAATAAATAGCATGAGTTAAACATCATACTCAGACTTAATTTTTAAATGGAACTTCTGCTACTGCAATGTTTGGCACACCACTTTTCTTGAACTCTCGGATTTCTCCTCTCCCATGTTGTTTTTGAATTCTCAGACATCTCTCCCCTCTCATGCTGTATTTGAACTGTCTGACTTGTCTTCCCTTAAGTAGCTTTTGAACTCTGACATTTCTCCCCTCTCAGGCTGCATTTGAACTTACTGAGCCAAATTTTGCATGCGAGCCATAAATTGCCGACTCCTGTCCTGAACCAAACTCATGGACTTACAAAATAGGAGTACGCCATACAACACCTTAACTCCACTCCACCATTCAATAATATTATGGGTGATCTAACCTCAAATCCACTTTTCTGTCTATTTCTGATAACCATAGACTCTGTATAAATGAAAAAAATCTGTTTGAGGGACGAAGCTCTTCTTCATCGCTGCCTTACATGGATGACTCTGCTTCCTGGTTCTAGATTCCCACAAGAGGGGAAACACCCTCATTATCTTGTCTTTCAATCCCCTCAGAATCTTAAGTTTCAATAGGATCACTTTTCAGTCCAACAGGTTTATTTGGTAGCATGAGCTTTCAGAGCACTGTCCTTCATCAGGTGAGTGGAGCTCCACTCACCTGATGAACTTTTCTAAACAGCCTCCAATGCAAGTGCAACCCTCTATAAATAGGTGATATAGTCAGTTTGTAGTACTCTTCGGTATGGCCTTACCAATGCCTTGTACAGTTGTAGCAAGACTTCCCTACTTTCATACTCCATTCCCCTTGCAATAAGTGCTAGCATGCTATTTTCTTCCTAAATATTTGCTGTGCTTGTATGTAAACATTTTATATTTCATAGACAAGGACACTGAGATCCTTCTGGATTGCAGCATTCGGCAATGCTTTGCCATTTTAATAAAGCTTTGCTTTTCTATTATTCCTCTCAAAGTGGATAGCCTCTTATTTTGCCACATCATACTCTAGTCAATTTTTGCCCACTCACCTAGCCTGTCTATATCCCTTTGCGAACAATTTGCGTCCTCCTCGCAACTTGTTTTCCTATCTTTATTTGTATTTGGAATAATATATTCAGTCCAAGTCATTAATACAAATTTTAAACAAGTGAAGAAGGCACCCAGTTGAGTATATACCTCTACCACACTGTGTTAACTCAATTTTTTTACATAGCTTTTCCTTAAGTTTTTTGCCCTGCCTGGTTGATGCTCTGTAGCTATAAAGCAGAAAAAAATCCGATTTTTTATTTAGAGCTTCTGTTGCACTGAGGTGGCTTCAGGCCAATCCACATTCAACAATCTGTTCTGAAAACTCTGCTCACATTTCGATAACAGTGACAAATTCCACAACAGCAGCTGAGGCAATCTATAACATCCCAAAACAATCAACAACTTTCTAAATAAAACCTCAAACATACTAAAAAAAAAGTCAATTCACTCCATCTTCCAACATTAATGGATCCTCTAAAACAATGTTAAATACAGAGCCACATCTTTGTCAAAAACAAATCAGTTCTTCTTCAGGCCATATCTCGGTGTACCAAGGTTCACCAAAATCCATCAATTAGCTTCTGAGATATCAGCTGAGATTTTACAATCTTGCTCGGGCTTGTAAAATCCCACCCGAGGCCAACACAGAATTCCGTTCTGTGAGCTGTGCCTGCGGCGGGGGGGGTGCCATATTGTTTATAGGCAAACAGAGGCAAAATATGACTTCGGCCCACCATCAGTGACAGAGGTAATGATTGATTGAGGCCCCAGCACTGATTCTTGTGGTATCCCACTAGTTACATTTTGCCAACTTGATAATTAGTTACCCATTTATTCTGACTCCGTTTCCTGTTAGTTAGCCAATCTTCTATCTGTGCTAATACATTAAATCCCAAGGCCACGACTTATCTTGTGCAGTAACCTTTTTATGTGGTACCTTGTTAAATGCCACAAAAATCTAAAAATAAAAAAATCACAGGTTTCCCTTTATCCACTCTGTTTCTTATATCCTCTAAAGAATACAATAAACTTGTCAAATACAATTTCCCCTCAGAAAACCACATGGACTGCATTATGAGGTTCTAAAAGTTGTTATTAATTCCAACATTTTTCCTAATGACTAGAACTAACTAACCTACAATTTCCTGCATGGTGTTTCCCTCCTTTCTTGAACAATGCTGCTACATTTGCAGTTTTCTAATTTGCTAGGGGTGGAGCAGTGGCACAGTGGTGAGCACTGCTGCCTCATAGCGCCAGGGACCCAGGTTCAATTACTGGCTTGGGTGACTGCCACTTTTTTTTTAAACATAGACCTTAGGATGCAAACCATTATGTGTAGCAGATGCATCAGCCTTTGGTCTCAAGTTCCCCTAGTACCTTTTCCCTAGTATTTTATCTTCCCCCTTCCATGCCCCCAAACCCCTTTCTTCTGGGGATGATTTTTGTGTTTGACAAAATACTTGTGCAAAGTTCCGCCATTTCCTTGTTTTCCATTATTAATTCACCAGTCTCATCCTTTAAGGGACCAATGTTTATGTTAGCCTTTTTATATGTATGTGTAAAACCTCTTAGTGTCTGATTTTATACTTGGCGCTGGTTTACTCTCAATCTGTTTTTTTCCTTTTTTTTGGTGATCCTTTTCTGGTTTCTAAATTTTCCCAATCTTCAGTCTTATTAACCAATCTTCTTAAATGCTGTCTTTTCTTTCAATTTAATACCTGATTAGGCTTTCTGAATCAGCCTTGCAATTGCACTCTTCCTTTAAGATGCTCCTAAAAATCTACCTCAACATGAACAACCTTTCAGCCTCTGATTTCTCCTCATGCCTCAGCATCAAATGTTTTCTGATAATGGTCCTGCAAAGCATCTAGGGATGTTTTATATTAAAAGCAGCATTGAAATGCTGTTGTTGGACAGGACTAAATGGATCAGCTTTTTGGAGACCCAGCCCAGCCATGATGAACAATCTGGCTAGTTGACATGAAATTTTATGATTCTACATGTAACTTTTGTCATACCAAATTGATGAGAGATAAATCAATCATTTACATCCCACTCTGCAACTGACTGCTGATCTGGTTTTATCAGAAGAAGGTTATTTGATTTTCTTATTCAGTTGGGACAATAAAAGTTGATCCAGATAAAGTGGTACTTCTAATACACATTATTGTACTTAACTGTAATATATCTGTTGGAATCTACTGATCAAAATACAGAGTATTTCAATCTCAATACAAATTTAAAAAATGTCTGTGTCCCAATGCTTTTCCCATGTAAATTATTACTTCTATCATAAAAGCCAAAGGAACGGAAGCAAGCATTGGCTTTCTGGCTCTTCAAGACTGCGTCATAATCCAATAAAATCACACATGATCATCAAGTCCACTTTCCCACACTCCCCTCACATCCCTTAATTGCCTTAGTAACTAAAATGTTTTGACATTTGACTTAAAAAATAGGATACATATTCTCCATAGAAAACTAGTTTACTGAAAAAAATAACATGGTAAATGAAAAATACTAGTGTTTGAAAATGCTTCTGAGCTATTATTTTTATACGGTCTTTACGAAGAGGAACAATTAAATTTGAGCATTAGAAGTTAGAGACTGAATGGGGGGTAATAAATAAAAAAAAACAACCAGTCTTCAGTCCTTCCACTTTGGTTTCTGACATTAGCAGATCAGGAGTGGTCAATCAACTTGTTCTTAAGAAGCCAATCAGTCTCAGAAAATATTTTAACAGGCTGCCTGAATTAATTTTAATTAGGTTTTTTTTTGAACTACTACAGGCCAGGACCCAGAAACCAGTAAGCTGAAGGGAGGCTTGAAAAGACTGCATCCATCAAGTAAGTGCCTTTCTGGCACTGCCCATGTGCCCAGAGAGGCAGGAGTGCGTCACCTAATCCCAAACTTCCCTGTGTAGCCTCCCACTACTTGCAACTGACTGAAGCCGCTCGCTCCACAATTGGCTGAACCTCCCCACACCTGCAATTTGCTGAGACTGGAACCTATAATCACCACCCCATGCCCAGCAATATCTGACTCCCTCATTACCCCATAATGTTGGGGTATGAAATGCTCCCTGGGTGCTCTCTGGCCAGGTGGCCATCAGCCTGTTTAGCTGTTTGCTTATTGGGCAGTAAACAAGTTGCAAGATTTTAAAACAGGGCTTGTTTAACGGGTTAAATCCATCCAAAAATCCTCCTGTCATTCTTTTCTTGTATCAGTGCAATTATTGGGCCAAAAATTGTACTGAAGTCATAAGAATTTATAGGGATACACAAAAGTCATCAACTCCATCAAATTCAAAGGAATTAATTCAAAATATGACTTTGATAGTTAATATCTGCAGCAAATGTGGTGAGATGTGGGCTGAGTCACATGTTCCCATTCAAACTACTAATACAAGAGAATATTATACAACTAATCCCAATTTGTTGTGCTTAGTAATTGCCATCAAACCACAGTACTCTGATCTAAATTGTTCCCATGAACAAGTCTCTGATATCAGTCAAATTATTTATTGGAACGGCAAGCTATGTACAAATTAAGCCACAGCTTAAATTACATGTGAAGTCATATGTCTCTTCAAAATGTCCAACTTAACGCACAGGCAATAGAATCTATCATGAAAGTCACTTATGGAAGTGTAGGAGGATGTACTACATTAAGCTATTCTATCTATTCTTTAAAAATCAATAAAATCAAGCATTCACAGACTTAAAATAGTTCTATCAGGTGATAGAAGTTATAATAAATGTGTTACAATTCAATGCTTAGGTTTAGTAAATCATTCAAATCCATTGTCCAGTTACAATTCATGGGGTTAAGAACATTGTTCAACTACAAATCACTAACTTAAACGCATTTAAAAGCATAGAGCTGTACATAATTAAGTCTAATATGTGTATGACCATTGGTTAAAATTATATTTCTGACTGGCATAGGTGCAGATGACTTAATTTTCCAACAGTTTTCCACATTCTTAGGCTTCTTACCTCTTCTTCCAGAGGTCACCAGTCCATTTTAATTAATTCTCAATGGCCTGCTGTTCAACAGTACCATGTTTTGTCTCTTATCCATGCTCCATGCCATGATAAGCATATAAGTTTTATCTCAAGTAATGTTTTCTTTCTCTTGCTTTCTCCCAGGGAAGTGGAGGTGGGGTGAGTTGATAAGAATTTGTGTGGAGCAATGAAATCATGGAGGTGGGGTCAGTGTGGGGAAGGAATTGTGCTGATCAAAGATCACTCATGTAAGTTGAAAATGTGGGTGATCATGGAGAGTTTGTTAGGAGATAGGCAATGAAGGTGGTTGGAGAAGTGTAGCAATCATGACATTGTGGAATTCTTCTACTCTAGACTCATCAAGGCCAGAGTATGTGTTTCAATCTTGTGATGATACTGTGCCTTTAAGAAGTACATCTATTTCATGTTTCCTGTAAGGGCTATGTTTAAAATTCAGCACAATTTTACAAGGTGCTGATTTGTCTGAACAGGAGGTAGCTTAAATGTTGAGAATGCAGGATAATGGCTGATTTTAGTTACAGATGTGTTTTCTTTAAAAAAACCAGAATCAATGCATTTGTGATTATTTAAATTTCCCTCAGGGTTGGAGTACAGCTTTGATTAGGTTGATTGACAGAGACAATGTGCTTATGGGAGGAGCAAAGCTTGCAGGGAAGTTTTGGATATTTTAGGGTTAAAGCTATTTAAATCAATTGCATACCATCTGTCCATTGGATGTTGAAACTTCCCAGACAATTCCAACATAAGTCCATAGGTAATGACTTTGACAGAGTCCCATTGTGCATCTTCTATCATACATCTGGTTTTCAACGATCCAGAAACCAGAACATTTCACCCACTCTTCACAGCATTATAAAGGATATATTTATATTTTTGAACTTCCCAGTATCACTTGATTTGTTTAATTATATACAGAGGAACAGCATTAATTGGGTTTTCACTTGAGCAGATATAAAGAAACACTTAGTGAAACTATGGTGTGGTTGAGTAAGGAGATATATGCTTGTAACACTTTACCCTGTAAGTAAACATTAAACTGAGTAAAGATTGGCTCCAGTATTAACCACACCAACTGGCTGAGATATTACAACTTGCACAATTATGGATAATTGCAATGTATGACGATATGGAATTGCAACTGAGTAAACACTGAGATGGGGAAGTCTTGAGATGCAGTGGTTAGTGTTCTTGCTTTTGAATCAGAAGGTCCTGGTTCAAGTCCCATTCTAGGATGTAGTGGCCGTGGAAGGTGCATTCATCATGTCATGGCCCAGATAAGTATGGTACAACTATCCAAAGTTAGCAACTCTAATGCAGAGCCAGAGACACTTGTAGAAGATTCCGGAGAGCAGGGGAAATTGCCCATCAAATGTTGAAACTTTCTAGTTAATTCCCACGTAGGTCCATGGGTCAGGACTTTGACAAGGCTGCATTGTGCATCTTCTGTCAATCGTCTGATCTCCAATAATTCTAAATGTACCTCTGGTGGGTGATAAGAGCTGGACAGTGTCTTGATTAACTATGATTGATGTGAAGTGGCACTCAAACTATAACCTCTGGCAACAGAACAGCCACCTGATCCAAGAAAATCTAGCTATGGAAACAGATGTAAGCAGGTGCTTTGTTTGTTTCATGCACCTCTAGGCACTGGAAGTGAATGAAGCAGCAGCAGCAATGGAGAAGAACGAAGTAAGAAGTACTGATTCAAGTAGCTGTCAATCAATACTGCTTTACGCCAAAATTAGCACCACATGGAGTTCATCTCTACTGAGGGTGTTATTGATGCTGGCACAATTTTAGATTTAAATTGTTTATCATAAACTGAACTAAAATTTAAGGCAAAAACTGGTCTTCTTTAAATTCCTTAATGATCATGTTCTAGATAATTATCCTACAACACAATCCCTCAATGTGACATGCACTTAAAAAAAATCAGTGAAATGAAAACTAGAATATTAAAACATGTAGAGTACCTTCTTAATTCTCATAAATAAGGAATTTTTTAAAAACAGATGATTCAGCTCCCATTCAAGCCAGGAATATTAACAGACTGGCCTGTTTTCAAAGTGAAAATATATTATTGTGTTCTCCATAAGCTTTTGTATCATGGAGTGCCTTGTTTATGCCAAGTTTTCTGAAATCTGAGACCACAGTATGAGAAACACTAGCTGTCACCAGAAGTGAATTTACAGCAGTGAATTAACATATCCATTGCCAACTCTTCAAGCAGTTTTCACAGATCTGTAGCCATGTCTCTTTTTTTTGTATGAATCAAGAGGAACTGTAAAAAGCAGAGTTTAACAATTTGTTTAAATTCTTTTTTTAATATACACACAAGACACTATGGCTCGTGTAACACTCAGAAAACTGCTTCAAGTGTATAAAAGTAGGAAAGCAAAATAGTAATTTGCCATAGTATCCTTCTTCCTCTCTTTACCCTGTGAAGTGTTTTCTTTCACAGGAAATATGCAGATCCATTTTCCAATACAACTCCACAACAAATGAGTGTTGTTGTAGCGAAAAACCATTCTTTAAACCAATCTGAATAACTACTGCAGCAAATCCAATTTACAAATTGTTATTGCTCAACTTGTCTATCAAAACACTGAATTATTACCACATGGCACTGAATTCTGGTATTTATGTTGTCCTTAAATTATTAATACATATTTCTGCACAAAATAAACAGTTTTTAAAGGAAAGGTTGAAGAAAAGACCTGATCAAGGCCTTTAAGATGGTGAAACAGAGGGTAAACATGGAAGAGGTATTTCCGTTTGTAGGGAGACAAAAACTTGGACCTATAAAGATAGCCACTAATAAATACAACAGGGAGTATAGGCGATTCTTTAAACCAAGAGTGGTAGAAAACATATCATGGAGTAATTGCGGTGAATAGCACAGAGGCATTAAAACAAAAGAAAAATATATGAAGGAAAAAGGAACATAAGGAGTTAGGTGAAGAGGGGTCGGAGGAAGTTCAAGAAGTAGTCAAACTGAACAGCTTGTTTCCATGCTGTACATGCTATATAATCCATTTCAATTGACACGTTAAAATTAAATGGTCTCATACCTTTGTGAAACAGATCCTGTAGGCATTCTGCACTTCGACTTAAGACAGCCCAAATCTCTTCTTCCTCTAGTGGTCCTCCCCGAACCTCCAGGGCCTCAGCCAGTGAGACATGCATTTTATCTGATAGTCAAAAGAAAAGCAATTAAGAATTAGAGTGAGATGTGTCTACTGTTGTATGGTGTAAATCAAAACAACAGAACAACATTGGGAAAAATATTAAAGACTGTTTGTTGAACACATACGTTTTAGAATACAGGAACTAGAAAAGACCATATAATCCACCCAGCTCAAGATCAGCAGAGTTCTTTTTAAGTATCTGGTTTGAACAGCACACTCTCCTCCCATAACCCAAGAGCCAGATTTTGCAGTACAATAATCATGAGATTATCAGCACTCATAAGGATGCCCCATACCATTACCTTACTGAGACAACTGATATTTAAATACATCTGATTTACCTACAGACCACATCAGAAAACACTTGTTCAATATTGGTACTATAAAGGATTTAAACCTTAATCAAAGATGGGATTGAGAAAGACATATGCAAGGATGGCACGGTGGCACAGTAGCTAATACTGCTGCCTCACAGCACCAGGGACCCAGGTTCAATTCCAGCCTTGGGTCACTGTCTGTGTGGAATTTGTACCCCGTGGATTTCTTTCTGGTGCTCTGGTTTCCTCCCACAGTCCAAACACGTGCGTGTTAGGTTGATTGACCATGTTAAATTATCCCTAGCGTGAGGGGGATTAACAGAGTAAATGCATGGGGTTATGGGAATAGAGCGTGGGTGGGATTGCGGTCAGTGCAGCTTCGATGGACCAAATGGCCTCCTTCTCTACTGTAAAGATTCTATGATACAGAAACTGAAAATATAATGCAAAGCAGTCATCAAGGATGGCAAAAGAGGAATTCATGTTTGATCAACCTCATTCAAAGCTTTGAAAAGTCAACAGGAAGAGCAGATAAGAGGAATGCAGTAGACATAATGTATTTGGATTTCTAAAATGGCTTTCACAGTAGACTCATCAGTAACACCTAGAATCAAGGGAAGTAGGAGATTGGATAGAAAGTTGGCAACAAAACAGGAAACAGATTTCAGGCTTAAGGTGGGACACTGATTGCCTAATAGCAGCAAATGGTGTTTCACAGCCATCAGTGCTGGGACCACCAACATTGTTCATAATTTACATAAAGGATTTGTACTCTGGAATCAGGAGTATAATCGCAAAATCTGAGGATAACATTAACTTGCGGCATATCATTAATAACAGACATGACACAATCCAGGAAGATGCTAAAAACTTGGAGAATTGACAAAGTAATTAGCAAATGAATCAAGGAGACTACACGAACGGGGAAAACGTGTGTTCAAATGCAGTGGCAGAATGGAGGGATCTGGAGGTGCAAGTGGACAAATCAATAACCTATATTGCAACTTCTTAGTAAGACCGTAAAAAGCACTCAATTGTGTTTTTCAGTGTATAGATTTCACATACAGAGCAGCTATTAAATTTGTGTAGGACGCTGGTTAGAGCCCCCTGAAAAGCTCTGGTCTCTACATCATAAAAAAGACATTGAAGGAGTTACAAAAGAATCACCAGAAATATACAACAATCAGAATGCAGAACTGATTACGATGAGGAGTAATTGAAATATATCACAGATGCACTTAAGTGGAACTTAAGTACGTACAAGAGAAAAAGTGAAGGATATGTAGATAGGGTTAGATGAAGAAGAATAGAAGTGGTTCCTCTGTGAATCCCATCTGTCTGGACCTGATGGAAAAATGGTCTGTTTCTATTAGTAAATGCTTCGTAATGTGTTATGAATTGCGAATGCATACCTACTGTCAGTGAAAGTATTTTTTAAATTATATGTTATCTCCTACTTCTCTGCTCAAAGGCAGGTTTGACACACAGCACCACGAGTTCCGCCAGTGATAGGGCAAGGAGTCAGATCCTGAATTCACCCCAGCCTTAACAGGGATTGAACCCTGTGCTGTTGGCACCCATCTGATCAATCAGCTAAGCTAATTGGAATCAGAGCTGCTGTGGCAACATACACTTTTACATGCACGATGTAGCTATGGTTGGTGATGACAGAGGTTCCATTTTCTTTCCATTAGATGACTAACTAGCAATCTTTCCTCTTCTTACAACCCACTACTGGCATATGTTGGAAGTTCCCTTTCTGGGGAACTCTCTGCTGGAAGACACTCACATGGAGGGCAGAAGAAATGTTTCAAAGACGCACTCAAGGCCTCCCTGAAGTCGCTTGACGTAGACATGAGCACCTGGGAAACGCTGGCACAGAACCGCCCTACCTGGTGCTGCCTCATCCACAAAGGCTGTCAAACTTGCGAAGCAAGGTGTATTTCTGAAGCACAACTTGAGCATGAGCTGCACCAGTCCACAGCTACCAGCGCAACAACTACAGTGTCTATACAAGTCTGTCCAATATGTGCCAGGACATTCCAGGCCAAATTGGCCTGATCAGTCATCTTTGGACACACCACAACCAGCCTCAAAATGACTAATGGTGTCAAGGTTCTCATCGATAACAATGGACGAACAACATGTTGGAATAATTTTACAATTTGTTTGGCCGCATTATGAATGTACCTTTCTTAGCCATCAACTCCTGCAGCCAGACTTGCACTCAGAGTTTCTGCCTTAGAGAGATCTGTAGTCCTACTTACTGCTGAACAAATTCCATTACCGAAAGTTAAATTTTACAAATTAATTTTCTAATTATTGTTGATTTTAAAAAAAGTCGTTTTGTTTTTACATTTCATTTATGCCTCTTTTACCTCTCTCAACTTCTGTTTCCATTTATAAGACATTTGACATTGAATGAAGTATCCCAACTGATACTTCTTGGTTCAGACTCTGAGTAACTTACTAACAATTCTTTAATCTGATTGGTTAGAAATATTGGGTGTAATTCACTCATTTGCGCACAAAGTGCCAAGTGCTCCCACCAGCGGCATTAGTGCCCATCAGGTGGGATTCACCCACCTTGAACATTTAAATTTGTGCATTACCAGAAACATACTGGCCAGCCCACCTTTTACAGAGATTGGGGTGCCATTTTTTAAAATATTCAACTCTGTTCCCCCCACCACAATGTTTATAAATATTCAGTCTTTGACTGATAGGTTGCATATTTTATGAGGTTTAACTTTCTCTTTTCTATCCACAATGGTTACAAAGCACTCGAGATGCATTCAAGCATGAAAGGACACAAAAATAAACAAGACTCTTTACTAGCAAATAATTGATATCTGTCAATCAAACCACTTCAAAGGCAGCAGATATTGGATGCAAAAGTTTCTCCCAAGTGAAAGTAGCCATCAAAGCACTTCAAAGATTTTTCACTGCAGCTGTGGGCAATGAGAGAAAGCAATGGGAACTCCCAGGTAATCCTGACAGGTCCTTTCTATAAAAGCACTTAAAAGAGGGCTTTTAGCATCTGGGCCAATCCATATTGTGGAATGGCAGTGATTTTGAAGGCTGCCAGGTGTCCAAATTGATGTCAAAATGACCAGGACACTTCAAAGGTCTTACCACGGAATGGTGTCAGAATCTAGCATCCAGAAACTGAACAGCGCCATTCCCAGGGCAACAAGGGCAAGTGTAGCCTCTAGACCCCATTACGGGGGTAGGATTCCCGAAGTCAAGACCGTTTCCCCTGGCCCAAGCCCACCCAACTTCCAAGGAGACAGATCCCGAATCCACCAGCTCAAAAAAGACAGTAGGACTAGGGGGCACAGCCTCAAGATAAAAGGGGGGTGGTTTAGAACGGAGTTGAGGAGGAACTTCTTCACTCAAAGGGCGGTGAATCTCTGGAATTCTCTGCCCGTTGAAGTGGTGGAGGCTGCCTCGCTAAATATTTTTAAGACGCGGGTTGATGGGTTTTTGATAAGAGAGGGGATTAAGGGTTATGGGGAGAGGGCGGGAAAGTGGAACTGAGCAGCGACAGATCAGCCATGATCTTATTGAATGGCGGGGCAGGCTCGAAGGGCTAGATGGCCTACTCCTGCTCCTATTTCTTATGTTATGTTCTTATAACATGGTGGGAACCTGATCGTGGCAGATAGGATGTTTTTAAGTTTTAGACCCAATGCATGATCCAGCCTGCCATTGGGTTTCCTACGACAGATTCGCACGCCCAGTGAATCTCGACTACAATTACTTGCCCTGTACAGAGATTCCAGATTCCCTGTACAGGGTGCTGCACTACAATGGCTTTCTAAGTACAGTAAATTCCAGTTCAAACTGCAGTCTGTGGATATGACCATCTGGCACATTCACTCAAAACAGAGTATGAAATCTGGCTCCACCTTTCTGTACTAATCACCAAAGACAAAAGTGATTCAATTCCCTTTTGAATGTACTTCATATTTACTGTATTATTTTGAGAATGCTGAACAGAACATGCATATTAAAGCAAGCATGTATGAAACTTTACTTTCCACAGCTGGTGCAGTTGATTGCTTGCTTCTTTCTTAGCAATTAATCACTCAATGTAATTAAGCCGAGTGATTAGACTCCAGTAGCAAAACATTGCCTAATGTAGGGAGACACCTTGTAAAACTGAAAATTCCCCAACAAAAACCAAATGGTACTACAAAAAAAATCTCTATTATTTCCTACATTGATTAAAACATGAAAATACAGGTAAGCTGCACATCATCAGTTCACAGTTTTAATGCCAAATACTTCCAAAAGTTAGGAAAATCATTTCATTATTTATTCCTGGAAGGCAATAAAGTCCCAATGGAAACGTTCTGATGATGGCAATGATGGCATCATATTAATGTATGGCACCGTTGATTTGTTAGAGGATTATAAACTTTTAGATAGTTCAATGTCTTGTGTTCACTGTAAAACTTTCCTCAGTTATTATAATAGGTGAAACATCACAGTCAAGTCAACCCAAAAGGAAGAGGTATTGGCCTGTAATTGAATCTGTAAATTCTGTTCTTATGCCATGTGGTACATGTTACAATCACAGCTGATGGTACTTCCAAATAAGTCAAAACTCAGCATAAAACCTGACTTGATAGATCCTAAATTCTATTCTTTTAAGAAACCATGGAGAAAAGCTACTGAACAAATTCACAGGAGTCTGCTAATGAACTTTTAACATAAACAAATCATAGTAAGTTCGGAAAGATCTTAATACAAACACAAAAAATGAATCAAATTCACTCTATTCATTTTCTCCCAGCAATACCTTCACAGACATATACAAATTCAGCAAGATAAAATAAATTTATAACATCTTTCTTGTACTCTAATATTCAGAGAATGAAATACATGTAAATAACAGAGTCGAAACAGATTCCATGGAATTCTCAACAATCCATCCAATGTTTGACACGTTGTGAGCCTATCAGTCTCACTAAAACGTTGTCATTCTCATGAGGGTTTCCAATCCCAACATTTGAAGATCTCACCTGGGAATTCTCTTTAAAAGTTGCTCCCACTCAGGATGTCTTCAACAAGGATACATCTCCAGGGTTTCAATCTCACCTTCTGAGGCTCGTTTCATTTGGATCTCAAACTTCACCTTCCAAACACAATTTCAGATTTTCGGCTATGCCTCCAAAGGGTACTTTTGCCCTTATGACCCATAGAACAGTGTCACCAACTTTCAGTTCCTCTCTCAGGTTTTCTAGGTTTCCCTCAAGCCCACTCTGCTTCAAGTTGGCTCCCCAAAAGATACAGAAGCAGAAATAGGCCATTTGGCTCATTGAGTCAGCTCTGCCAATCAATGAAATCATTACTGATCTGATGTCATAATCTCAACTTCATTTCCTTACTGATTAAAAAACTTGTCTAACACCACTGTGTTAGGCCCAAACTCCTGGACCCACATACTCTTCTTCACTCTTTTCCTGTCTTCTTCCAGACCACCTCCACCACCCCAGCTCCCCTTCCCACCACCCAAATTGACTGACATGTGTACATGTGCATGCATGCACACACTCCCAGCTACCTTCAAAAGCAGGACAGGCTCTGCTTTCTGTTATCATTGGTCAAGTCCCTGATGGTGCCTGATCCGAAGGACCAAAAAAAATGCGGCCTATCCGTTGGTGACTACTATCAGCCAAAACCCATCTCTGAGCAGCAGGGCTCAAGGGACAACTGGATTGAGACCTGGGGACTGCTCTTGAAATACAAATAACACATCAAATGAATTATGTTGCCATACTTTATGACTTTCTGCTTGCACATATCTAACTTTTTTTGCTTATCAAATGATGTACAAAAAGCAAATGGAACTATTAAATTGAATTTTTGATTATAGACCCACCCCTCTACTATCCGCTTGGAGTGCAGCTATCACCATAGTAAGTCTGTTTCATTCTTCAGTGCTATTATAACCCTTCTAACAGAAAAGAGCCAAAAGTATGTCCAGCATTCTTCCATCTTTTTCCATTGGGAAAAAGATACAAAAGTCTGAGGACTCATACCAACTGACTCAAGAACAACTCCCTGCTGCCATCAGAATTTTGAATTTACCTACCTTATTTTAATGTGATCTTCTTCTACAGCCTAGCTGTGACTACAACACCACATTCCACACCATCTCCTTTGCTTCGCTATGAAAGATATGCCTTGTCTGTATAGCTCGCAAGAAACAATACTTTTCACTGTACACTAATACGTAACAATAATAAATCAAATCAAAAAAACAATCTTCAACTTGTTGCAGTTTTCTGCACTGTCAACAACAACACCATCAAGTAAGAAATTAAGCCTCACTCTTTCTCAGCCATCGTACCTCTCAGTAGAAGAGTGCATCTACTTTTACTATACCAATTGTTATTGAATCATGCAGATCTGCAAATCCAGGTTTTATCTTTTGAAAAGATGAGGAAATTTCAGATGATGAAACATAAACGGTATCAATGGCTATAAGCTGAGAAGTAGATCTGAGGCAGAAGGTCGGCCATGATCATATTGTACATCAGGAGATGAATTGCTCCCATGTTCTTATTTATGACAATTGAAATATCCCATCACTGACGATAAATGGGATAGGTGCTGGGCTTGCCCTGAAGCCTTCAGCAGCTCTTGAAGATCTAGCAACCTAATTGAGGTTTGTCAGGTGGAAATGAATAGAAAAACTAAGCAATCATGATTACTTGTTCTGCAATTTGAAAACAAAGTCACTTTTGGCTCTTTTCTTTAAGAAAGGTTATAATACCGCTGAAGAACAGAACAGACTTACTATGATGATACCAGGATTGAGAGATCAGAGTTACAAGATTAACTAAGGATTTATAACAGGGATTGTCAGCAAAAGATCACTAGAGTCATCCAAAGTAATATACTGGATACACCAAGACAAAATCAATGGCAGGTAAACTGAAGACAAGATTCTACAATCCCAAAATTAGCATTTACTTCATGCAAAGAACAAAGAACCATACAGCACAGGAAACAGGCCCTTCGGCCCTTCAAGCCTGTGCCGCTCATTGGTCCAACTAGACCATTCGTTTGTAGCTCTCCATTCCCAATCTGCTCATGTGACTATCCAGATAAGTCTTAAAACGATGCCAGCGTGTCTGCCTCCACCACATTGCTTGGCAGTGCATTCCAGGCCCCCGCCACCCTCAGTGTAAAAAACGTCCCTCTAATATCTGAGTTACACCTCGCCCTGAGCCCGTGACCCCTCGTGATCGTCACTGGAACCCCTGTACCTATATACTTGACTGGCACCACCAGTTTCCCACACATACTAGATAATAAAGATTTTAATGTACTTTGATATAAATGGAATAGAATAACAATATTCCTCTTTAACTAGCTTCTATCTGAAGACAAGATTCTACTATCCCAAAATTAGCATTTACTTCATGCATTTTCTTTTCATACAGAAGCTTTTTCATACACAATTACATTAAGAAGGTATGAGGAGCAAGCAGGAAAATGGTAGTTTCTCCTAGTGAATGTTGTAGCCTGCAGGTTAGGAAAAAGAGTTCTTGTTACCGCTGTTCCTTCATTAGTAGATAAATCCCAAATCAGAACACCAAGATCTGTAAGCATCAGACGCTCAGCTTACACGGAACTCAACTGAATTAAGGATTGAATATAGAGCCTCAAAGTTTCAAAATGCGCACCTATGTGGCCAACAAAGACAAATATCTTCATCTGCTATAAAGAGGGCAAAGAATATCGATTTCAGTGATACGAAACTGATAGAAGATTAATTTCTAAGTTGACTAGATAGAAGCTAGCTCCTCATACCTTCCTAATGTAATTGTTCATTTTGAATGTTGTAGTCAATTTAATAGCAGCCACTATATTTCACATTCCAATAAAGCTTCTGTATGAAAAGAAAATGCATGAAGTAAATGCTAATTTTGGGATAGTAGAATCTTGTCTTCAGATAGAAGCTAGTTAAAGAGGAATATTCTTATTCTGTTCCATTTATATCAAAGTGCATTAAAATCTTTATTATCTGGCATGTATGGGAAACTGGTGGTGCCAAAAAATACCAGTCAATGGCGAGTTTAACTTACAAATGCAATACAATACTACAATGCCATATTTGTAGCATAAATCAATTTACAAGTGCTCAGGAAGTAAAGAGCTGTATTATTTTTACTTTGGATTTTCAACAGTACATTCAAACATAAATTAAAGCATAAAGTAATCAAGTACATAGGTACAGGGGTTCCAGATAACTTGGTAATTGCTTCCAGTTGGTAAGTGGCGATTAGCCGAACATCGGAAATTCTGGTTAGTAAATTCTGATTGGTAAAATGCCAGATAAAACAATATTTACTGTAATGTATACAAACTGTGAAGATAGAGTAATGATTCTGGAATTTCATTTTATGTCTCATGTATGAAGCCAGAAAATCAATGAACCAAACCGAATATTCTCAGGGAGTAAATTGGATTTAAGTAGCAGCATTCTATGTTTTCCACAAATGTCACAAATAATAACAATACTGAGTAACAAAGTAAGTTATGTAGAAAAACATAGTTACTTGTTACATGAATACAAAGGAAGCACATGGCTATTTTTTGGAAAGAATATTAGCTAAGAAATTAGCTAAATTGCCTATTCATCTTCAGTAGTGCCTTAGGATCTTTGCTGTCCATGGGAACAGGCAAGAGAGGTTTCAGTTTAACATTACCTCCCAGTGAACACATTCCCAGCAGTACAGCACTTCGCTGGTACCTTAAATGAAGCACCACTTTAGATTATACTCACAAATCCTGGAGTGTTGCTTAAACCCTCAACCTTCTTACTCAAGGGACGAGAGTGCGAACACAAGAGCCAAAGTCAACAATGGAAGTCAGCATTAGACTTTGATTTATATACACACTTGAAATTATAACTTTCTCAACCAAAAACTCTGAGTAACTGCACAAGTAACAGTAATTTTGTCTTTATTAGTTATGTAAGGCACATCATATTAATTGTTATGAATTAGCAATGAGCTCCCCTATACTACAAGTGCATAGAGGTCCTCAAGCCAAGTTCAATGTTTGAATTCTAAGTCGTACCAAGAGTGGGACAACTAAACAATTGTTATTTGATTAAGCCAATAGTACTAAAAATCAACCATTTTGTATTCAACAATTAATAAAATAGCCTTGGATTTAGCCAATTCTATGATTTAGAATATGAAAACCAGTCAACAGGGAATTTATAGTAACCACAGCATTAAAAGTAAGTTTTTTTGTCCATTACATTACTCTAAACGATCTTAACTATAAAGGGAAATCTAAACCTGGTGCTCCAGTCTCCTGCTGCAGCTATATTCTCCTATATTTGTGAAATAGTTTGCTTCTGATTTCAATTGTCCCCACATGGAGGAAATTGGACCTGGAAAACCAGGCCTCTATTAGTTGCTTCATTTTTAATCAGGTTTTTGAGCAAGAAAGTAGCTGTATTCGATCATATCATAACTATCAAATCTGCAATGTTAAGCAAAACCTCCTGGTCCATAGATACTCTGAAGGCAAGTTGTATATTTATTTGCACTTCTCTTGTCAACCAGGAGTGCACCTCAGAGTCATGAGGAACCCTTGGGCTGAGAATCATATAGTGCAGAAGAGGCCCTTCAGCCCATAGAGTTCACAGCAATACATTAGAAACACCTGAACTCCCACCTAATCCCATCTGCTGGAACCCGTCCCATATCCTTGAATGTTATGACGTGCCAAGTGCTCATCTAGGCACTTTTTAAAGGATGCGAGGAAATCCACCACTATCATCCTCCCAGGCAGCGCAATCCAGACCTCACAACCCCCCTAAACCTCCTGCCCCTCACCTTGAACCTACATCCCCTTGGTGATTGACTCTCCAATTAAGGGGAATAGCTACTCCTTATCCACTTTGATCAGGTACATCTCGATCAGGTCACCTGTCAGTCTTCTCTGGTCCAACGAAAACAACCCAAGCCTACCCAACCTCTCTTCATACTTAAACTTTTCCTCCTAAGCAACACCCTGGTAAATCTCCTCTGCACTCCCTTTAGTGCACATACTACCCTAGCTATGGCCACACCAGGGTTCTAAACAACCCCAACATAACTGCCCTGCTTTTGCCTCAAATGACAAAGGCACATGTCCCATATGCCTTTTTCACTACCCTATTAACATGCCCTTCCACTTCCAGAGATCTGTGGACAAACACGCCAAGATTCCTTTGTTCCACAGAACTTCCTAGTGTCCCACATTCATTGAATACTTTTCAAATTACTTCTTCTGAAGTGTACACATCTCACACTTTTTCACGGTTAAATTCCATCTGCACTGCAATGGAAATGGAGATGGCGATCGTGTCTCATGCGGAGTGCTGTGAAGGTGCCACGATGAGTATTGGAGGCACAGGCTTCCTGTTTAGGAGGGCACGTGCTGGGGGGGGGAGGTGGGTACGTTGTGTTTGTGGGTTTGGTCCGTGTGGGTGTTTTTCCTGCCTTTGCTATAGCTTTTTTTCTCTGTGGGTGTGGTTTAGCCTCTTTCAAGCCCACCCTCTTTCTCTTGGTTGGCTCCCCACAGCCGGTGGGGAGGGTGGAGGGTGGGGCCCTGGGGTGTGACGTCTGTCAATGTCAATGGTTAGGGGAAGGGTTGACTTGCCAGTGAGGAGGAATACCAGGCTACTGTTAGGAATGTGGGATGCTGGCAAGGAGGTCCTTACGCTCTGACCTCAGAGCGATCAAATTCATGAGCTGGAATGTTGGGGGATTAAATCATTCGGTTAAGCGCAGTAAGATATTGCAACATCTTCAACAACTGGGTACCCAAATTGCATTCTTCCAAGAGACCCATCTCGGGCCAATGAACTATTTTAGGCTCTGTAGAGGACTGGTGGGGGGGGTGTCAATGCTTTCACTCAACTTTTCACACCAAGGCGTGGCGGGGGCACGGAATCCTCATCCACAAGTCCTTACACTTGGTAGTAGCCAATGTCATTTTTGGTTCAAGTGGCTGATATGTCATAGCCATGGGCAAATTATATAGGATGCCCCTGGTGTTAGCCAATATGTATGCCTCAAACTGGGCCTATAAAAACCTTTTCTAGTCGTTTTTTTGTGCTACGTCCAGAATTGAAGTCACATCAGTTGTAACTGGATGGAGGTTTCAACTGTTGGTTGAATTCTGCCCTGGAATGCTCCTCCCCCAGAACTGCTGTATTATCCAAGTCAGCAGAAACTATTAAATCATTTCTCATGGAATACGTGGTGTCGGATCCATGGATGTTTCTTCACCCCCCTAGTAGGGAATATTCTTTTTTTTCCACCTTCATTTTCACTGAACGTATTCACGTATAGATTACTTTTTGTAGATAATAAGTTGCTCCCGACTGTGCGCTCATGTTCCTATGAAACCTTTATAATCTCAGACCATGCTTCCTTGACAATGGACTTGGTAGTGGGGAGGAGGGTGGGCCCCTGTACGCCTTGGCGATTTAATACTTGTCTGCTCTCCGATGATGAATTTATTAGATTTCTGTTAATCCAGATTGATGATTTTTTAGAGTCTAATGATGCTCCGGGAGTCTTGACGGCTACCTTATGGGAGACGTCGAAGGCTTATTTAAGGGGCCGGATCATATCTTATTCAACACATGAAGTGAAGAAGGGAGGTAGGTGGTTATCGGAATTGCTGGAGGTGTATCACCCAAGTTGATGCCACATACACTATGGGCCCATCCCAGAGGTATATGAGAACATTTATTACTACAGGTGGAGTGTGAGACCTCGTCCTCACGTCAGGCAGAAGTGACGCTGTTCAAATCTAAAGTATACACACTTTGGGCATGGGGCCAAGGCAAGCAAGCTACTAGCTCATCAGCTGTGCCAATTCTCCACCAAAAGTCTAATACATTGCGGCCTCATTATAACGCGATGGTTGGAGTCCATAAAATGTTATCGTGAAAAAAGCAGGGTCGTGCTAAATTGGGTTCAAGAAAAATCAGCATTCAAACTGACCCAACGTTGACCTAACATCCTAAAACACCCCTATTATCTCCAAAGACAAACACGGGACACGGTGGACAGAGTACCCTTCGTCATCCAGTACTTCCCTGGAGCGGAGAAGCTACAACATCTTCTTCGGGGTCTTCAACATGTCATTGATGAAGACGAACATCTCGCCAAGGCTATCCCCACACTCCCACTTCTTGCCTTCAAACAACCGCACAACCTCAAACAGATGCAGCAAACTACCTCACCTTCAGGAGAACAGTGACTACAACACCACACAACCCTCCCACAGCAACCTCTGCAAGACATGCCAGATCATCAACACGGATGCCATCATCTCACTTGAGAACACCATCCACCAGGTACACAGCACATACTCTTGCAACTGGGCCAACATTGTCTACCGAGAAGCTGCACAAATGGTACACTGGGGAGACCACGCAGACGCTACGACCACAGATGAATGAACACCACTCGACAATCACCAGGCAAGACTGCTCCCCTCCTGTTGACGAGCACTTCAGGATCACAGGCATTCAGCCTCTAATCTTCAGGTAAACGTTCTCCAAGGCGGCCTTCATGACATACGACAGCACAGAGTCGCTGAGCAGAAACTGATAACCAAGTTCCGCACATGAGGATGGCCTCAACCGGGATCTTGGGATCATGTCACACTATCTGTAACTCCCATGACTTGCCTGGGCTTGCAAAATCTCAATTACTGTCCTGTCTGGAGACAATACACGTCTCTTTAACCTGTGCTTAATGCTATCTCCACTCACTTAAGAATTGATTAGCAGTAAAGACTTGCATTCTAATCAGTATTCTGTAAACTGTATGTGCCTTTATATGTCCTGTTTGTGATCAGAATCTCCACTCACCTGACAAAGGGTCAAACCTTAAAGTCAGTGGGTTTATTATCAAATAAACTTGTTGGACTTCTTACAGTGTTTACCCCACTCCAGTGCCGGCATCTCTACACCAGATAGGTACCCCATCGAATTCTACAAAAAATTTATGGATAGGTTGACTCCCCTGCTACTGCGCATGATAATGAGTCATACGAGAACTGTCTCCTCCCGCAGACTTTGAGGCAAGTGACAATTTCGCTTATCGTTAAAAAGAATAAGGACCCACAAATCTGCAGCCCTTATAGACCGATCTCATTGCTGAACGTGGATCTCAAAATGATCTCTAAAGTTCTGGCCATTCGCTTGGAGGACATTCTGCCCACTATCATCTTGCCTGATCAGACTGGGTCAATTAAAAATAGACAAATGTACTTGAATATTTGGCAGCTATTTAACATGATATATACATGCCTGCCACCTCCAAGCTACCAGAGATGTTAAATCACACTGGACGCTGAAAAAGCATTTGAGCGGGTGGAATGAGACTATTTATTTTATGCTCTTGGTGGGTTCAGCCCAAAGCTCATCTCCTAGATCAAAATACTGTATTCCGCCCCTCTAGCCTTGATTCAGACAAACAACGTGCATTCAGCATTTTTCCCTTTGTCCCAGGGCACTAGGCAAGAATGCCCCCTCTCCCATTATTTGCCATTGCTATTGAACCTCTTGCTGCAGCTTTTTGCAACAGCAAACGAGTGGTAGGGATTGGTCGGGAAGGAATCAAGCGGACAACCTACTATTGTATGTTGGTGACCCATCCAACTCAATTCCCAAAGTCTTATCAATACTAGAGAGGTTCAGTTGTATTTCAGGGTACAAGCTTACCTAGAATAACAGTGAGCTCCTTCATAGAACATAGAACATAGAACACTACAGCACAAACAGGCCCTTCGGCCCACAAGTTGCGCCGACCACATCACCTACCAACCTACAGACCTATCTATAACCCTCAATCTCATTAAACCCCATATACTCATCCAGAAGTCTTTTAAAAGACCCCAGCGAGTTCGCCTCCACCACCACTGACGGCAGCCGATTCCATTCACTCACCACCCTCTGAGTGAAAAACTTACCCCTAACATCACTTCTGAACCTCCCTCCCCGCACCTTAAATCTGTGTCCTCTCGTAGCGACCATTTCAAACCGGGGAAATAGCCTCTGAGAGTCCACCCTATCTATTCCTCTCAACATTTTGTAAACTTCTATCAGGTCGCCTCTCAACCTTCGTCTCTCCAGGGAAAAGAGTCCCAGCTCCCTCAACCTAACTTCATAAGGCATGCCTCCCAGTCCAGGCAACATCCTTGTAAATCTCCTCTGCACCCTTTCAATAGCTTCTACATCTTTCCTATAGTGAGGCGACCAGAACTGCGCACAATACTCCAAATGAGGCCTGACAAGGGTCTTATAAAGTTCCAGCATTACCTCCCGACTCCTAAACTCAATCCCTCGATTAATGAAGGCCAGTACACCATACGCCTTCTTGACCACCTCCTCCACCTGCGAGGCCGATTTAAGAGTCCTGTGGACCCGGACCCCAAGATCCTTCTGCTCCTCAACACTACTCAGACTTCTGCCCTTAATAGTGTACTCGTTCATCCCGTTGGTTCTGCCAAAATGGACGACAACACATTTATCCGCGTTGAAGTCCATCTGCCACTTCTCCGCCCAGTCCTGCATCCTATCTATGTCCTGCTGCAACTTTTGCCATCCTTCCAGATCATCCACAACACCACCGACCTTCGTGTCATCAGCGAACTTACTTACCCATCCCTCCACTTCCTCATCCAGGTCATTTATGAAAATGACAAACAACAAGGGTCCCAGAACAGATCCTTGAGGCACTCCGCTGGTGACTGACCTCCATTCAGAAAAAGCCCCATCCACAACCACTCTCTGCCTTCTGCAGGCAAGCCAGTTCTGGATCCACAAGGCCAAAGGCCCTTGGATCCCATGCCCTCTCACCTTCTCAAGAAGTCTGGCATGGGGGACCTTATCAAACGCCTTGCTGAAGTCCATGTACACTACGTCCACGGCACTTCCTTCATCAATGTGTTCAGTCACATTATCGAAGAACTCAACTAGGCTTGTAAGGCACGACCTGCCCTTGACAAATCCATGCTGACTATTCCTGATCATGTCAAACCTCTCCAAATGTTCGTAAATCTTGTCCCTCAGAAGCCTCTCCATCAGCTTACCAACCACTGAGGTCAGACTCACCGGTCGGTAATTTCCCGGGCTATCTCTGTTCCCTTTCTTAAAAATAGGAACTACATCCGCAATCCTCCAATCCTCTGGAACCTCTCCCGTCTCCATTGACGACGCAAAGATCATCGCCAGGGGCTCTGCAATCTCTTCCCTCGCCTCCCACAGTATCCTGGGGTACATCCCATCTGGTCCCGGCGACTTATCTACCTTGATAGAATTCAAAAGTTCCAACACATCCTCCTCCTTAATATTCACGTACTCAATCCTTTCCATCTGCTGCAAATCCATAACAAAATCTCCCAGATCGGCTTCCACCGTGAATACTGAGGCGAAGTACTCGTTAAGCACCTCCGCCATTTCTTCTGGTTCCACACAGACCTTTCCCCCCTCACCTTTTATCGGTCCTATCCCTTCTCTTCTTATCCTTTTACCTTTCACATATTTATAGAAGGCCTTGGGATTCTCCTTAATCTTACTCGCCAAGGTCTTCTCATGACCCCTTCTGGCTCTCCTAATTTCCCTTTTAAGTTCCCTCCTACAGTCCTTATACTCCTCAAGATCTTTAACATCTCCTAATTCCCTGAACCTCTTGTACACCTTCCTTTTCTTCCTGACTAGGTTCAACACATCCTTTGTGCACCACGGTTCCCTCGACCCACCAAACCCCCCTCGTCTCATCGGAACGTTGTCATTCAGAGCTCTAGACACACATTCCTTGAATATCTGCCACCTTCCTTCGGTACTTTTCCCTAAGAACGCCTCCTTCCAGTTTATTTGTCCAAGTAACTTCCTGACTTCTTCGTATTTCCCCTTACCCCAGACAAACACCTTCCTAGCCTGCCTGATCCTATCTCGTTCCAACGCAATTGTGAAGGAGATAGAATTATGGTCACCATATCCAAGATGCTCTCCTACCGAAAGATCCATCACCTGCCCTGGTTCATTCGCCAGTACCAGGTCAAGTACAGCCTCTCCCCTCGTAGGCTTGTCCACATACTGCGTCAGGAAACCCTCCTGAACACACCTAACAAACTCCTCCCCATCCAAACCCCTTACCCTAGGGATATTCCAGTCGATGTTTGGGAAATTGAAGTCTCCCATCACGACAACTCTGTTATTAAAACATCTCTCCAGAATCTGTTTCCCTATTTGCACTTCAACTTCCCTGTCACTATTGGGCGGCCTATAGATTACACCCAGCAAAGTTTTTGACCCTTTGCTGTTCCTAACTTCCACCCACAGAGATTCTGTAGACAATCCCTCCACGACATCCTCTTTCTCTGTAGCCATGACACTATCCCTGATCAACAGTGCCACGCCACCACCCCTTCTGCCACCCTCCCTGTCCTTCCTGAAGCACCTGAAGCCTGGCACCTGAAGTACCCAGTCCTGTCCCTGAGACATCCAAGTCTCCGTAATGGCCACCACATCACAATCCCAAACAGCTATCCACGCCCTAAGCTCATCTACCTTATTCACTATACTCCTTGCATTAAAATATATACACTTCAGCCCCTCAGTCTGGGCATTTCCCATCTCCACCACCTGTCTAACCTCCCTCGCATACTGCCTGCGGTCCTCCCCTACCTGGGAGCGAACCTCCTCCGTCCCAGTTTCCCCAACACAGTTCCCTCCCCCCATCCTTTCTAGTTTAAAGTCCCCCCGGTAGCCTTAGCCAGTCTTCCCGCCAAGATACTAGTCCCCCTGGTATTTAAGTGCCACCCGTCCCTACTATAGAGGTCCCACCTACCCCTAAAGAGGTCCCAGTGATCTAGGAACCGAAATCCCTGCCCTCTACACCAGTCCCTCAGCCACGCATTCACCCTCCACCTCATTTCATTTCTTCCCTTATTCTCCCTTGGCACAGGCAGCAATCCTGAGATTACTACCTTCGCTTTTCTCTTCCTCAGCTGCCTACCCAGTTCCCTATAGTCCTTTTTCACAAGTGCCTCCCTCTTCTTACCTACATCAGTAGTACCTATATGTACTACTACCTCCGGTTCCTCACCCTCCCCTTTCAGGATGTCTGGGACCCGCCCAGAGACATCCTGGATCCCAGCCCCAGGGAGACAAACCACCAACCGCGACTCCCTTCTACGTCCACAAAAACGCCTGTCTGCGCCCCTCACTGTGGAGTCCCCTATTAATACTACCTTTCTGCTTCCCTTCCTTTGAATGCAGCAGCTCGTAGCCTCCTTCTCCACACCCTGCATTTCAAGATTGTCACTAGACAGTTTACTTACTTGGGAGTGTAAGTGAGTAGCAAATTTAGTGGGCTAACTTTATTCCACTCATTGGCGGTGGAACAAGACCTCAAACATTGGTCCATCCTCCCATTATCGTTAGTGGGCCATATCAATGTGGTGAAGATGAACATACTACCTAAGTTTTTATATCTCTTTCAATGCATCCTGGTGTTCATCCCCAAGCTCTTTTTTTACAAACTTGATTGGCTCATTTCAAGCTTTGTCTGGAACAGGAAAAACCCAAGAATGTGGAGGACAGTCTTGCAAAGCCCTAAACAGGAGTGGGGTATGAACAAAGAACAAAGAACAACCCAGCACGGGAAACAGGCCCTTCGGCCCAACGAGCCCGCGCCGCCGCATCGCCCTACACCTATTCTACCCTGCATGTCTACGAATGGGACCCTACTCAGTCAGATTCAGGGAAGAAATAGTGTCAATTTGGTGGAAACCGATTAGCCTAAGAGCACATCTTTGGGGTGTGGGAGGAAACCGGAGCGCCCGGAGGAAACCCACGCAACCACAGGGAGAATGCGCAAACTCCCACAGACACTGGCCCAAATCCATGTATCTGCACAGCTAGCAGTGCTAGTCACTGAGCTGTTGTGGAGCCCGTCTATCGGTCCAGGATCAAGCACACACACCGACATGAAGTACTAGGCCACTCCTGGACTTCCAAGAGCAGCCCACGCACGACCCGCCGTGTGCATGCCCCTCGCTTGACACGAGGTGGACCTCCACCTGTGGAATAAAGACAAAAAATATTAATCATACAGCCTGCCCTTCCGGTGTCTCCCGAGGTTTAACCCTATTTAATAGCCCCTACCATATCCCTCCATTCTCGTTTCACTCATGTGCCTATCTAACTGCATCTTAAACGAGTCCAACGTTCCTGCCTCCACCACCCTACTCGGTAGCGCATTCCAGACCCCCACAACTCTCTGCGTAAAGAACCTTCCTCTTACCTCCAAATTATACCTCACCCCCCTCACCCTTAAGTGATGACCTCTCGTGTTCGTACCCAGTCTAGGGAGCAGTCTCTCACTATTAACTCTATCTATTCCCTTCAGTATCTTATATACCTCTATCATGTCCCCTCTCAATCTCCGTCTTTCCAAGGAGAATAGCCCCAGTCTCTTCAATCTCTCCTCGTAACCCAGTCCCCCCATGCCAGGCAACATCCTGGGTATGGGATTGCCCAATTTTCTATTCTATTATTGGGCAGCCAAAATGAGAGTGATAGTGTGATGGGTGCAGAGAGGCACAATTGGAGGTTCCTTGTTGGCTGCAGTTAGAATCCTCCTCCTGTGCTCTGTTTCCTTGGCTGCCTTGCTATGTTCCTTGGTAAATTTTCCCTCCTCCCAATATATTAGAAGTGCATTTATCAAGTCAACTCTTCGAATTTGGACACAATTTAGATGCCACTTTGGGTTTCAGGCCTGGTCGCTGGCCTCCCCAGTATTGGCTAACCATTTTTTGTCTGTCTGTTTTAGATGGTGCCTTCAACATATGTTCAAGCACAGGATCAGAAAATTCTGGGACTTGTACGTGGACGGTGTGTTTGCATCATTCCAGCAGGTGGTGGATAAGTTTGCTTTACCCACAACGCACTTTTTCAGATACTTGGAAATTCAAGACCGTGCGCACAGGGCTGACCCTCAATTTCCAATGTTCCGAACTCTTGCCTCCATTAACATCCTCTTAGTACTGTCTATTACTATGCGTGGTATCATTTCTGTTCTTTATTCTCAAATTCCATCAGTTAAACCTTTATGAGAATGAGATCTGGGGGAAAAGGAGTTCTTGGAGGAGGATTGGGACATGTTGCTGCAATGAGTACACTTCTTCTCAATGTGTGCCAAGCTGGGTGTGATACAATGTAAACTCCTTCACAAAGCATATCTAACTAGGGTTAGACTCTCTAGAATGTACCTGGGCACAAGCCCCATTTGTGAACAGCACTGGCAAGAGGGACTCACCCTCTTACTGAGCTTGCCCATCACTGTATAACCAAAGGACATTAATATTTGAGATTGCAGCAATGCTAGATCAGGACATACAAGTGCATCCCCCAGGTGCCCTGTTTGGGATTGTGCCTTTAAATCCACCGTTGCTGAAATTCCAAGCGGATTTTGTAGCTTTAACTACATTACTGGCAAAACAATTAATCCTGTTTAAGTGGAAATCAGTGCACCCCTAAGCACTCACGGTGGATGAAGGAGGTGGTAGACACCATTAAGCTGGAGAAGATGAGATGACGAATCATAGAGGGCCCAACACATCCCTGTGGTATGCCACTGGAGACTGGCTTCCAATCACTAAAGCAGCTTTCTGTCATCAGCCTCCGTCTCCTAAAACTGAGCCAATTTTGAATAACTTTATCAAATTATCCCATATCCCCTATGTGAATTTCTCTTTTTTTTTACAAGTTTTCCACGTGGAGCCTTGTCAAAGGATTGGCTGAAATCTATATAAACTGCATCAATTGCATTACCCCTGTTTACACACCTGGTTACCTCCTCAAAAAATTCAATCAAATTTGAGAGGCATGACTTCCCCCTGACAAAGCCATGTTGACTATCCCTGATTAATCTTTGCCAAGATAAAGGGGAGGCGGTTTAGAACGGAGTTGAGGAGGAACTTCTTCACTCAAAGGGTGGTGAATCTCTGGAATTCTCTGCCCGTTGAAGTGGTGGAGGCTGCCTCGCTAAATATTTTTAAGAAGCGGGTTGATGGGTTCTTGATAAGAGAGGGGATTAAGGGTTATGGGGAGAGGGCGGGAAAGTGGAACTGAGCCACAACAGATCAGCCATGATCTTATTGAATGGCGGGGCAGGCTCGAAGGGCTAGATGGCCTACTCCTGCTCCTATTTCTTATGTTCTTATGTTCTCACCAAGTGGCAATAAATGCTCTCCTTCAGAAGTTTCTCTAATAATTTTCCTACCACTGATGTGAAACTACTGATCTGTAGTTCCCTACAACCCTCCTTAAATAGCAGAACTGCATTAGTCATTCTTCAGTCATCTGGTACCTCCTCCATGGCCAGAGGGGAATTGAAAACTTAGATAAAGCCCCTACAATCTCCTCCCTTGCCTCCCACAGCAGCCTAGGGTAGAATTAATCTGGACCTGGAGATTTATCCACTTTTAAGGGTGTCAACACCTCCAATATCTTCCCCTATAATGGATCACTCATTCTCTCCCCAACTGTAGCTGGGCAACCAGCACCCCACTAATAGTAGCAGCGAACTTTGGAATGTTCCCACAACACTGCCCAACCCCATGCCATGGCCATCAACTTTCCTTCCCACTAACTACCAAATGAATGAGGACAGGTTGAGTAAATGGAACCAAGAGAGAAAACATTGGAAAATCTCAGCGGATCTGGCAGCATTTGCAAGAAAAAAAGAGCTGATGCTTTGAGTCCAGATGACCCTTTGTAAATGGAGCTCATGTTCTCTGGAGTTTAGAAGAATGAGAGATGATTTTGTTGATACGTACAACATTCCGAAGTGGTTAACAAGATAAGACACAGAGGTTATTTCCGCTGGCTTGGGAATCTAGAACAAAGGGACACAGCTGCAGGGTAAGAAGTCAATCACTTCGATCCGACTGGAGGAGAAATTTTGTCACTCAGGAGCGTTGTGAATCTTTGGAATTCTCTATTCCAGAGGGTTGTGCATGCTCCATCACAGGTTAAGGCTAGATAGGCAAATATTTGATCCCTCAGGGAATCAAGGGAAATGGAGAGCAAGCTGGCAAGTGGAGTTGAAGTCCAAGGTCAGCCATGATCAAGTTTATTTAACAAGTAGGCTTACATTAACACTACAACGAAGTTACTGTGAAAATCCCCTGAAGTAGAATTTAGCATGGCCAATGCACCTAACCAGTACATCTTTCAGACTGTAGGAGGAAACCAGAGCACCTGGAGGAAACCCACAGACATGAGGAGAACATATAGACTATGCAACAGTGACCAAAGCTGGGAATTGAATCCAGGTCCCTGGTACTGTGAGGCAGCAGTGCTAACAACTGTGCCTTGTTGCCCCATATTGAATGGCAAAGAAAGCAGAAGGCTTGACGGTCATATGGTTTACTCCTGTTCCTAACTCATGTCCTTGTAGATCGCCAACTATAGCTTCCCACTGCTTGTTTGTGTGTCTTCCAACTGTCCAGGTTGTTGGACAGGAGTTTATTGAAGCAAGGCTATTTGAATTACACTGGGATAAGACTTACCACAGTGACTCAGTGTAAGTGCCTGTTATTGAACAAATTTTATTTCCATCAGCCTATAGAGATCTTTGATTTTGACTATCAACTGCATTTAATAGTTAGGACTGCGACATTGATTTATTTTAATCAAAACCTTGACTTACATTGCTCCACTGTTGGATTCTGTGATACCAACAAACCTTTAGTTTCTTTTGGACTTTCATATGGACTGTAGAAATCTGTCTATAAGACATTGACGGAGTCTCTCTCCGATCTTCACTAGATATGTGAATGCACCTATCTAATTGGTGGTTTTTCACCATGACCATCTGTCCAGCATTGAACTCTCAAATTTCATGCCTGGTAATAACATGACTGATTTTCACATTCTCTCTTACCTGGATCAGACTTAAGCTAATTAAATCTTGTTCAGAAGTGTGTTTAAACACTAACTCATAAGGTGGGCAGCCCTTTATAGACTATTGAGTTATTCTGCATGAGGGTAGGAAACTGTCTAGCCTGTGTCGAAGAAAAACATAGAAATCTTACCTAGCAAATACTTTTGCAAAGTTGTCTTCACAATGTGTCCACTTCTTTTCTGTAGCACCATTTGATGATGCTGGAGTGCTAGAATATGCCTGACCTCATTTTTACTCAGAAATATTTCAAACTCTTCTGACACAAACACCTCTAGCAAGCCACAAATTGCAAACCAACATCTCAAATCCACAACAGATTGGTATTTGCGGTATTCAGCATAAACTCAATATTTTTCCACTTGCTTTTGCTTTCTACCAAAACCCACTCCCTGCCATGTCAGGGAAATCAACATGTATTAATTCCCGTGGTTTTGTGCTTTTACCATGGAAAGAGAAAAGCCTAAAGGTAGACCATTTCTCATTCTGAGATAAACTTCACAACTTTTCACCAATTCTTCAATATCACTGTCTACCTTGCCATCACTGTGCATTCTTGATGAAAATTCTTACAAAATCTCTCCAAACTTTGGCAGTGGAATGAATTTTAAATGCATTTGCAGGAAGACTTCTGGAGCCACAAATTAGGATTTTACAAAATGTAACATGAAGTCCAGGTGAATGATAATGTGGGTTGGATTGTACTACTGACTGAAGAGTGAAAACATATCCTAAGATTGAAGTACGTATTATTAAAGTCTATTAAACAAATTGAAATGCACCCCATCATGTTTTTTGCAGTATCCAAAATAACTGTCAGGCTCCTATTTGTTTAACTGGAGCTTTGATCTAGTTCAATTAAGATGGGATAAATTGTGAATGTATGCACAACATGAGATGTCACTACTTATTAACTGAATAAAAAAGGGGACATCTGCTGAAATTTTGTATTTGCATTCTGTGGAACTTTTAGTAACATAAGTAATTTTTAAAAAGTAATAAATAGGTATCCCAGCAGTATAACTAGACAACTCTAGCATCAAAAAGAGACTTTCACTGTTAGATGTGGACATTTTCAAGTATGTAAAGTCATAGCAGGTCCAATTTTGCCTGAACTTTAAAAACCACATGACTATTTCTAAATATAATCTACTTTGTAATCTATCATGGGATTTCTTTATTTTTCATTGTGCTACTTATGTTGTAAAATCTAGAATTATTTTCACTATTCAAACAGTCTTGCATTAATTCCACAACACTGATAAGAATGAAGATATGGTGCAAGTCTTCATAAATTTCACTACATGAGTTACAGCAGCTGAGGTAATTGCTAGAGAGGAGTTCTGTAACCTCCCAGAGCAAGTTATCCCTTCCAGATCATGGAGGCATGATTTCTTGGAATCCTTACAGTGCAGAAGAGGCCATTTGGCTCATTGAGTCTGTACCAATTCTCTGACAAAGTATATTACCCAGGCTCTCTCCCCCAACTCATTCCTGCAACCCCACACATTTACCATAGCTAATTCATTTGACTTACACATCTTGGGACACCAAGCGGCAATCTAGCAGGCCAATCCACACAACCTTGCAACAAAAAGCACAATATTCAAGTTCATATTTTCACTTCAGCTACTATTTACATGCGTTTGTCAAAGTAGCAACAACATGCATTTATATAGTCATTAAAACATTCCAAGGTATTTCAAAAAGACATAGGCCAACAACGAATGCCAAGCCAAAGAACAAGATATTAGCTGGGAGGATCAAATGCACAAACCAGCTTTTAAAAAGAACCTTGTAAAAACGTGGGGCTACAGCAGCATTCAGGAAGAGAATTCCAAACCATAGGGATTTAATCCCAAAAGCATAGCATGATTTTCCCTATCCTCTCCTTAAAGTGTCAATTCTTATTAAGCTACACTGATACAGGCACTAATATCCTCCATTACTTCTTAAAGTTTATTTATTAGTGTCACAAGTAGGTTTACAAGAAGTTAGTGATAATCCCTCTAGCCCAAGCTTAGCCACGTCTTTTAAAAAAGATTCCACATGGTTCCAGATCACTGACAGAGCTTCATCAAGACAACATATGCCAGAAAAATAATTTCCCTGATAAATACTCAAAATAGGTCATGATGCAGTGCAGTGCTGATCAATTGAGGGCTACAGAGTGGAGGTCAGCATTTGAGAAGTCAAAACTAACCTCAAAAATATACGACATATGACTTTAGGATTTCACTGGCATAGTATCTGCACAATGTTTATAAGGTAGAAGAAAGCAATCCTAATTATGCAGTAGAGATTTGAAATATGATTCTGCATTAAAAGAACGACTATGTATTGTGTTCTGAAATGGCAGATTGGGTATCAGACTGGACTTTTACTGGTTTGCACACTTCAGTTCTGTTTCAGAAGCCAACTTACCAAATGAACTGATAGGTTGCAATTGTAAAAATCGATTTGTAACAAACTAGAGCTTCAGCAATTTAAACCCAGGTCTTGTTGCGTGTCTTCTTCTTCAAATCAATCTTGGTTATAAATTCTGTTACCGAGTTCTAGTATTTTTTCTCATTTACAGCATGTGGGTGTTACTGGCTAGGCCATCATTTATTGCCATCCCTAGTTACCCTTCAGAAGGTGGTGGTTTGCTGTTTCTTGAACCACTGTAGTCCCTGAAGTGTAAGTACACCCACAATGCTGTTAAGGAGGGAATTTTGTGATTTTGACCCAGCAAGAGCGTGAAGGAACAATATATTTCCAAGTCAGGATGGTGAGTTATTTGAAGAGGAACTTCCAGTTGGTGGTGTTCCCAGATATCTGCTGCCCTTGTTCTTCTGGATGTTCATCATAGTTGGAACGTAAGAACATAAGAAATAGGAGCAGGAGTAGGCCATCTAGCCCCTCGAGCCTGCCCTGCCATTCAATAGGATCATGGCTGATCTGAAGTGGATCAATTCCACTTACCCACTTGCTCCCCATAACCCTTAATTCCCTTATTGATCAGAAATCTATCTATCCGTGACTTAAACATATTCAACGAGGTATCCTCTACCACTTCAATGGGCAGAGAATTTCAGAGATTCGCTAATCTGAGAGAAGAAGTTCCTCCTCAACTCTGTTCTAAACTGACCCCCCCGCCCCCGCACCTTATTTTGAGGCTGTGCCCTCTAGTTCTGGTTTCCTTTCTAAGTGGAAAGAATCTCTCTACCTCTACCCTATCTAGCCCCTTCATTATCTTATATGTCTCTATAAGATCACCCCTCAGCCTTCTAAACTCCAACGAGTACAGGCGCAATCTACTCAATCTCTCCTCACAAGCTAACCCCCTCATCTCCGGTATCAACCTGATGAACCTTCTCTAAACTCCCTCCAAGGCCAATATATCCTTTCGCAAATTAGGGGACCAAAATTGCACACAGTATTCTAGTTGCGGCCTCACCAGTGCCTTGTACAGTTGCAGCAAGACTTCCCTGCTTTTATATTCTATCCCCCTCGCGATAAAGGCCAACATCACATTTCGCCTTCTTGATCACCTGCTGCACCTGCAGACTGAGTTTTTGCAATTCATGCACAAGGACCCCCAGGTCCCCCTGCACAGTAGCATGTTGTAATTTTTCACCATTTAAATAATATTCCATTTTACTATTATTTCTTCCAAAGTAGATAACCTCACATTTGCCAATGTTATACTCCATCTGCCAGATCCTCGCCCACTCACTCAGCCTACCCAAATCTCTCTGCAGACTTTCCACGTCCTCCATGCAATTCGCTTTCCCATTCATCTTTGTGTCATCAGCAAACTTTGTTATCCTACACTCAGTCCCCTCCTCCAGATCGTCTATGTATATGGTAAACAATTGAGACCCCAGCACCGATCCCTGCGGCATGCTACTAGTCACCAACTGCCAACCAGAAAAGCACCCATTTATTCCAACTCTCTGCTTCTTGTTAGATAGCCAATCCTCAATCCATGCTAACACTTTATCCCCAACTCCGTGTACCCTAATCTTCTGCAGCAGCCTTTTGTGAGGCACCTTATCGAACGCCTTCTGAAAATCTTAAAACACCACATCCACCGGTTCCCCTCTGACCAACCGCTCATAGTTGTGGGTTTTCACGATGCTGCTGAAGGAACTTTGTTGAGTTCTTGGAGTGTATCTCACAGATGGTACACACTGCTGCCACTGTTCATTGGTGATGGATGGATTGAATGTTCATGGAAAAGGTAGCAATCAAGCAGACTGGATGGTGCCAAACTTTGACTGTTGTTGGAGCTGCAGTCATCCAGGTAAGCGGAAAGTGTTCCGTGACTTGTGCCTTGTATATGGAAGACAGGTTTTGGAGAGTCAGAAGGCGAGTTACTCGCCAGGGGATTCCTAGCCTTTGGCCTGCTCTTGTAATCACGGTATTTATATGGCTAGTCTAGTTCAGTTTCTGGCCATTCGTAACTCCCAGGATGTTGACAGTAGTGGATTCAATGATGGTAATGCAATTGAATGCCATGGGGAAATGGTTAGATTCTCTCTTGTTGGACAGAGTCATTGCCTGCCACTTGTGTGGTGCAAAATGTTACTTGTCATTCTTTAGCCTAAGCCTGGATATTGTCCAGGTCTTGCTGCATTTGGACATGGGCTACTTCAGTATCTGAGTCAATGTGAATGTGCAATGTTCAGCACCAATCAGCAGCAAACATTCCCACTTGTGATCTTATGATGGGCGGAGGTTCATTGATGAAGCAACCCTGAAGATAGTTGGGCCTAGGACACTACCCTAAGCAACTCCTGTAGTGGTGATGTCCAGGAGCTGAGATGATTGACCTCCAATACAAATCAATCTTACTCTGTGCCAGGTAAGACTTCAAACATGTCTTTCCCCCCCGATTCCCATTGATTCCAATTTTGCTGGGGCTCCTTGATGCCATCCTCCATCAAATGCTGCCTTGATGCCAAGGGCAGTCACTCTCAATTCACCTCTGGAGTTCAACCTTTTTGTCCATGTTCAAACCAAGGTTGTAATGAGGTCTGGAGTTGAGCTATCCCTGCAGAATCCAAACTGAACATCAGTGGACAGGTTATTGTTGACTGCCATTTGATAGGGCTATTGATAACTCCTTCCATCACTTTACTGATTTAGAGTAGACTGATGGGGGCTGTAATTGGCCAGATTTGATTTGTCCTGTTCCTTGTGAACAAGGCCAAGGAAAATTTTCAACAATACTGGGTAGATGCCAGTGTTGTAGCTGTACCATTACAGCTTGACTAGGGCACGACAAGTTCTGGAGCACAAATCTTCAGTACTGTCAGAATGTTGTCAGGGCCCATAGCCTTTATAGTATTCAATGCTTTCAGCCATTACTTGGTATCATGTAGAGTGAAATCACACTAACAGAAGATTAACATCTGTAATGCTAGGGAGTACTGGAGGATGCCAAGATAGATCACCCACTTGACACTTCTGGCTGAAGACTGTTGCAAATGCTTCAGCCTTATCTTTTGCACTGATATGCTGAGCTCCTCCATCATTGAGGGTGGGGATATTTATGGAGATTCTTCCTTCAACGAATTGCTTAATTGTGCATCACCATTCACCACTGGATATATCACGACTGCAGAGCTTAGATCTGATCCAATGGTTGTGGAATCGCTTAGCCCTGTCTTAGAATACCATTGCCAACAGGAGCACTGTGGCTCCCTCGATCAACCTTGTTTTTGCTGTTGTCTGCCTGCGTGTTCAGCTTCTTACTTCCAGATGAAGTACTGTTTGGCATGCAAGTAGTCCTGTATCGTAGCTTCACCAGGTTGACACCTCATTTTTAGGTATACCTGGTGTTTCTCCTGGCATGTCCTCCTGCACTCTTCAGGTGAACCAGGATTGATCTCCTAGCTTAGAAGTAATGGTAATGGTAGAGTGAGGGAAAAACCAATCCATGAGGTTAGATTGTGGTTACGTACAATTCTGCTGCTGCTGCTGCCAACGGCCCATGGTGCCTCAATCTTGAGTTGCTAGATCTGTTTGATGTCTATCCCATTTAACACAATACAGATACCCTCCAATGTGAAGATGGGACTTTGTCTCCAAAAGGACTGCGCAATGTTCACTCCTGCCATGGGCAGAAGCATCTGTGGCAGGCAGATTGGTGAGGATAAGTGGTGTTCAACATGAAGCACTACTGAATCATCTGCTGAGGAATACAATATGTGGCAATCAGCAGGGGGTTTCCTTGCCCAAGTTTGACGAGGGGCCATGAGACGTCACCTCTGCTGGGTCTGTCCAGCCAGAGGAGTAGGACATACTAAGGAATAATGATGCTGAGGTCCAGGACAATATCTGTAAGATATGCTTCCATAAGTATGACAATTTCAGGCTGTTGCTTGACTAGTTTGTCAGACAGCTCTCCCAATTTTGGCACAAGTCCCAGATGTTAGTGAGGAGAACTTTGCTGAGTTTGCCATTGTCGGTTCTGTTACTTAACATTTGTTTGTGTTACACACTCTCTAAGAAACAAATGCTCCAGTAAAGGAAATAATCACTGCATTCCAAAAAGAATGTCATCACATATAATGTCATCACATATAATGCTGAGAGGCAAAATTGTTGTAATTTGATTGTAAAGGTCAAGAAATATTATACCCATTTTTGATTCAATTAAGAATGGAACTTAACTGTATCCAGTGTAAATGTTTCTTGGAACAGGATGCAATTATGATTTCATGCTACAGATAGTTTTGCTGATTCATTAGACTAACAAAGTGGGTTGAACAGAGTTGCAATTTTCATTTATTAGCTAAAAAGCAATAACAATATCAGAAAAAATGTTATTTCTCATCTTATTGTTTAAAAAAGGGAAAATTGAAACTTCTTCCCTCAGTCTAATTCTGGAGAATGGTGGCCATAATTGGCTGTGGGAGGACACACAGCTGTTTTACTCCAGTCATCAGAGCAGAGTCACTGACAGCAATAATTACTGGCCCAACTTAAAATTTACACAGATGTGAATCTAAGCTGGAAGGCATTCCATCCGTATTGAAAACCTATTTGTTTTATGACTTTTACAAGGACACGCTATATTACCAGGAACCTAGAACACAGAACATTACAGCACAGTACAGGCCTTTCAGCCCTCGATGTTGCACCAATTTGTGAAACCAATCTAAAGCCAATCTAACCTACACTATTCCAATACCATCATACATTTATCAAATGACCATTTAAATGCCTTTAATATTGGCAAATCCACTACTGTTGCAGGTAGGGCGTTCCATTCTCTTACTCCAAGTAAAGAACCTATCTCTGACATCTGTCCTATATCTATCACCCCTCAATTTAAAGCTATGTCCCCTTGTGCTAGCCATCTCCATCCGAGGAAAAAGAGGCATATAAGATGGACAATGTGAACCTATCAAGTAACCTCTTAACCATCTTCTCTCTAACGAAAACAGCCTCAAGTCCCTCAGCCTTTCCTCATAAGACCTTCCCACCATACCAGGCAACATCCTGGTAAATATCCTCTGCATCTGTTCCGATGTTTCCACATCCTTCCGATGACGCGGCAATATTCCAAGTGCGGCTGCACCAGAGTTTTGTACAGTTGCAACATGACCTCATGGCTCCTAAATTCAATTCCTCTACCAATAAAAGCTAACATACTGTACGCCTTCTTAACAACCCTAACAAGCTGGGTGCCAACTTTCGGGGATCTATGCACATGGACACCAAGATCTCTCTGCTCATCCGCACTACCAAATTACTTACCATTAGCCCAGTACTCTGTATTCCTGTTAATCCTTCCAAAGCGAATCACTTCACACTTTTCCACATTAAACTCTATTTGCCATCTCTCAGCCCAGCTCTGCAGCTTATCTATGTCCCTCTGTAACCTGCACCATCCTTCCGCAATGTCCACAACTGCACCGACTTTAGTGATATCCGCAAATTTACTAACCCATCCTGCTACACCCTCATCCAGGTCATGTATAAAAATGACAAACAGCAGCAGCCCCAAAACAGATCCTTGTGGTACACCAGTAGTAGCTGAACTCCAGGATGAACATTTCCCATCAACCACCACCCTGTGTCTTCTTGCAGCTAGCCAATTTCTGACCCAAACTGCTAAATCACCCTCACTCCCATGCCTCCGTATCTTCTGCAATAGCTTATCATGGGGAACCTTATCGAACACTTTACTGAAATCCACGAACACTACATAAACAGCTTTACTCTCATCCACCTCTTTGGTCACCTTCTCAAAGAACCTGACCTAGCCTGGGCAAAATCATCCATTCTCTGCATTTTGGATTTGAAGCCATTCCTATCTTTTGTGTATCATGTGTCAAATCAGCATTCACATGCACAAAGACTCAGAATTCAAGATCTGTTTTGCCCCACAAACCCAGATGGAACATCTTTGCAGCCATTCCAGAGTACAGAATGTCTAAGCCCTTCTCAATCCAGAATTTTACTTCTGATCTTCTGTTAAGATGCATAAGAGTTACTTCCAATATTAAGCTTTTCTTCAATGAAAGATGTTAGAAAATAGGCCAACATTACTGGGCCAAATAGTTTACCTGCATGTTTTTGTTAATTTCATGGTATGTAATTTCATGCATGAGCCACGTGGAACTTATTTTGACCCAAAGAAAATGAAAAGAAGCATGCGACACTCTGAAAAACACAGCGGCCAGAATTTTTTGACCGTTCACACCAGCGGGGGTTTCCCATCGCGCTGCAATGAATGGAGATTTGGCTTGTCATCAAATTTTCTGTCTTCACTGAAACAGGAGTGTGGTGTAAACGGGCGTCAAGATCGTACCCATCCTTTCTCTTCTCCCAACCCCAAATGGAGCATAGTTGAGGTAAGAGTACATTAGGAAACAATTATCATTTTTATAACCTAAAATTCCAGATCACGTAAATTTGGCTTTTGAAATGCACAATTTAACAAGAAAATTCATCTTACCATAGACCCTTTAAAAAAACCTTCTCCAAATGAGACAAGTTCAATTAGTGCTTCCCTTGACAATCAAGATTATTTATATATTTTAAGAATAATGTATTCCTCAGATACAATTGCTTCCTTCTTTGTTCTTGGATTTACTGTGTTAACTATCACAAGCAATTTACTGTGAGGCAAGAGACCAAGTCCTAGGTTTGGGATCAAGCTCAAGTAACTGAAAAGAAAAAAAAACACTTCCAACTTGAAGCTAAAAACGTGGGGACCGGAAAATCTCCAGTCACAGATCCCTTCTCCAGCCACACACAGTTCAATTTGCTCCAAACAAGAGTGAATCATTTCCTCTGCCCCCTCATCCAGTTATCATTTGTCACTAAATCAGATATGATGCTTATTACCGGAATACAAACCTATCCCACACTGTGTTTCTGTGCTAACTTCATGTCTGAAAAAAAATCCCATTGTAACAGCAAAATACTTATCCGATTACACACCATGATGCCGGGAAACCCACATTTGCATCAATACTGTATGTCACACTCAGAAGAATCCAGTCATTTCATTATGACAATACAGAACCACAATGTTCATCCTTCAGCAAAATCTACATAATTAAAAATCATGCATAGGGCACTGGAAGTATGATCCCTTTAAGCACATATTTAAGAGTCATTTCAGAAACAGCTGCAGGTTGTTAATATTTTTGGTTTAAGAATTGAAGATTTTTTTTTGGAAGGGCTTATCAACTGTTGCAGGAGAAGGCTAGACACAGGAGAATAATGAAAGCCATGATTGAAAAGAACAAGATGTGAATGGCATTTAAATTGTGCAGATTAGCAAATACATGAAAAGCTTCCATTGTTTGCTGGAGCGGGCGGAGTGAAGGAGCACTGAGTCAGGTAAGAAATTACCTGTTTAAAAACCGTTTAAATCATTTAAAAGCATTTTCGCGGGCTTTTTAGTGTTTAGTAAGAACTTACCTTGTAGAACTGTTAGATTCATTTAAAAGCATTTTCGCAGGCTTTTTGTGTTTACCGCTTTAAGAATTCAAAGGGAGTGGATAGCAGGGATTTGTGGGTAAGCAGGCTTTTAAACAGCGCCAGGTTTAAAAGGAGGCCTGGTGTAGACAGCGGGCAGCGGAGTGAGAGGGAAGCTGAGTGAGCTGCTAGGGCTTAGGAGAAAAGGGCCAGGTAAGTTTGCGTTGAAATCGGTGTTCAGTAGTACTACAGGGAATAATGGAGGGGCATGTGATGTGCTGTTTCTGTATGATGTGGGAGCTGGTGAACCCCAGGGTCCTTCCATGTGACCATGTCTGCAGTAAGTGCAGGTTGCTGGAGGAGCTCCAGCTCAAAGTAGATGAGCTGGCCTCTGAGCTACAGGCACTGAGGCTCATCAGGGGGAGGGAGGGTGCCATTGATAATGGGGTGCAAGAGACATCCACACCCCCTAGACTGGCTAACTCTAAGGGTCAGGAACAGGAGGGTGGGGGCCGGAGGAAGGAGGGTGGGGGCCGGATGCCTCAGCCTCTCAATCTGCAGAACAGGTTTGAGGTTCTTGCTTCCAGTGTGGACAAGAACGAGCTGTGAGGTTGGTGAGCAAGCTGCACACGGTACAGTGATGCAGACACAGGACATAGACAAAGAGGTGAAAAGGAATGTAATGGTAATTGGGGATAGTGTGGTTAAGGGTATTGACACTGTCCTTTGTCACAATGACAAAGAGCACAGAAGGGTGTGTTGTCTGCCTGGTGCTCTGGTCCAGGATGTCGCATCTGGGCTGCAGAGGAACCTGGAGTGGGAGAGTGAGAACCCGGTCGTTGTAGTACATGTGGGTGCCAACAACGTAGGCAAAATGCGAACTGAGGATCTGGGGAGGGAGTATGAAAAGCTGGGAATGGAATTAAAAAGTAGAACCGACAAGGTGGTTATCTCTGGACTACTGTCTGAACCGTGTGCAGACGGGCGTAGGGTTGATAAGATTAAGGAAGTGAATGGGTGGCTCAGAGATTGGTGTGGGAAGAATGGGTTTGAATTTATGGGGCATTGGCACCAGTATTGGGGTAGGTGGGACCTGTTCAGGTGGGATGGGGTTGGTCTGAACCATGCTGGGACCAGAGTCCTGGTGAATCGTGTAGATAGGGCTTTAAACTAAGGCCGGGGGGGGGGCGTGTGTAGCTCTACTGATTAAGGATAGCATCAGGGTGGTAGTAAGGGATGATACAGGAGCCAAAGAGCAGAAAGTGGAATTGTTGTGGGTGGAGATTAGGAACAGCAAAGGGAGGAAGATGCTGGTGGGTGTCGTCTACCGGCCCCCAAATAATGATCTGGAGGTGGGGCGGGCTATTAACGTGCAAATAAATGCGGCGTGCAGGAATGGAACGGCGATAATTATGGGGGATTTCAATCTACATATTGATTGGTCGACCCATATTGGACGCGGTGGACTTGAGGAAGAGTTCTTGGAATGCTGCCGGGATAGTTTCCTTGAACAGTGTGTGTTGGAGCCGACGAGGGAGCGAGCTATCTTGGATCTGGTGTTATGTAATGAGGCAGGTAGAATTAGGGACCTTGTGGTGAAGGATCCTCTTGGGAAGAGCGATCATTGTATGGTGGAGTTTCTGATGCAGATGGAGGAGGAGAAACTGGGTTCCCGGACCTGTGTCCTTTGTTTGAACAGAGGGGAGTACGACAGGATGAGAGAGAAATTGGCGAATGTTGATTGGGGGAGCGCATTGGAAGGTAGGTCTGCTGAGGAACAGTGGAGGATCTTTAAGGAGATCTTTCTGGTGCTCAGCAGAAATTTATTCCAATGGTTAAAAATGATCGTAGGAGGAGAGATAATCAGCCGTGGATAACGAAGGAGGTAAAGGAAAGTGTTAAATTAAAAGCGGATGCGTTTAGAGTAACTAAGAGTAGTGGGCAAGAAGAGGATTGGGAGAGGTTTAAATATCAACAAAGAATGACAAAGAAGTTGATAAAGAAGGGTAGGAGAAACTATGAAGCTGAGCTAGCGCTTAATATAAAAAAGGATAGTAAGAGTTTTTATAAATATATAAAAAGGAAGAGGCTGACTAGGGTGAACGTTGGACCCTTAGAGGATGAGAGGGGGGACTTAGTGGTAAGGGATGGGGAAATGGCTGAGGCCTTGAATAACTTTTTTGTTTCAGTCTTCACGGAGGAGGACGTGAATAATTTGCCAGGTGTTAGCGATGGAAAGACGGTAGGAGTGGAGGGTCTGAATGACATTATCGTTACTAGAGAGGCAGTGCTCGACAGACTGGAGGGACTGATTGTGGACAAGTCCCCAGGACCGGATGGCATGCATCCAAGGGTTCTGAAAGAAATGGCGGAGATGATAGTGGATGCCTTGGTGATTATTTTCCAAACGTCGCTGGATTCCGGGGAAGTGCCGGAAGATTGAAAAACGGCTAATGTTACGCCGTTGTTTAAGAAGGGTGGCAGGCAAAACACAGGGAATTACAGGCCGGTTAGTTTAACGTCTGTTGTAGGTAAAATGTTAGAATCCGTGATCAAGGAGAAAATAGCGAGGCATCTTGAGGAGAATTGTTTGATAGAGCAGACGCAGCACGGTTTCATTAAGGGGAAGTCACGTCTGACGAATTTACTGGAGTTCTACGAGGATGTGTCTAGGGCGGTGGATAGAGGAGAGCCGGTGGATGTGGTGTTTCTTGATTTTCAGAAGGTGTTTGATAAGGTGCCGCACAAGAGGTTATTACAGAAGGTTAGAGGGCATGGAGTTGGGGGTAGGGTGTTAGCTTGGATAGGGGATTGGCTGTCAAATAGGAGGCAGAGAGTGGGGGTCAATGGGTGCTATTCGGATTGGCGGTTGGTGACTAGTGGAGTGCCCCAGGGGTGGGTGCTGGGGCCTCAGCTACTTACCATTTATATAGATGATCTGGAGGAGGGAACCGAGTGTATGGTGTTGAAATTTGCTGATGACACCAAGATTGGTGGAACGGCAAATTGTGCGGAGGGCGTGGAAAGTCTGCAGATGGATCTAGATAGGCTGGGCAAATGGGCCAGGAACTGGCAAATGGAATTTAATGTTGGCAAGTGTGAAGTTGTCCACTTTGGTGGGAATAATGGTAGGATGGACTATTTCTTACGTGGCGAAAAACTGCAGCATGCGACGGTGCAGAGGGACCTCGGGGTCCTTGTGCATGAGTCGCAAAAACCCAGCCTACAGGTGCAGCAGGTGGTCAGGAAGGCTAATGGGATGCTGGCCTTCATAGCGAGGGGGATTGAATATAAAAGTAGGGAGGTCTTGCTGCAGCTGTACAGGGCACTGGTGAGGCCGCAGCTGGAGTAGTGTGTGCAGTTTTGGTCGTCGCACTTACGCAAGGATATTTTGGCCTTGGAGGGAGTGCAGAGGAGGTTTACTAGGCTGATACCGGAGTTGAGTGGGTTGAGCTATGAGGAGAGGCTGAATAAACTAGGCTTGTACTCGTTAGAGTTTAGAAGAATGAGGGGAGATCTCATTGAGACATATAAGATGATGAATGGGATGGATAGGTTAGAGGTGGAGAGGCTCTTCCCGCTCAGAAAGGACAGTAGGACGAGAGGACACAGCCTCAAGATAAGGGGGGGGCCGTTTAGAACGGAGTTGAGGAGGAACTTCTTCAAAGGGTGGTGAATGTCTGGAATTCTCTGCCCGTTGAAGTGGTGGAGGCTGCCTCGCTAAATATTTTTAAGACGCGGGTTGATAGGTTTTTGATAGGCAAGGGGATTAAGGGTTATGGGGAGATGGCGGGAAAGTGGAACTGAGCCATGACAGATCAGCCATGATCTTATTGAATGGCGGGGCAGGCCCGAAGGGCTAGATGGCTTACTCCTGCTCCTATTTCTTATGTTCTTATATTAACATGTATAGCATAGAATTCACATGAAAAGTCCACTGAGGTACTATGATTTCACATGCAATGGTTATTAATGGGACATAAAACAAGTTACAATATTGAAGGTGTGAATTGGTGGTTTCAACGCATTGCATTTGTTGGAGAAATTCAAAGTAGGTTAGAGAAATTTCAAATAATCAGGGATTTATGTCACTAACCAAATGTTAGCAATAAGCGAAACAACCTCAGATCAGACTCTCAGTCTAACATGGAAACTGTCTGCACGAAAACAATGTGAACACAGTGACAGATTCAACTAAGTATGAAATTTGAATAAATATTTTTGTTTTTAAACATGAATTTTGGTATTTTAAAATGTTTAAAGCAATCTGTACATTTTAGCCAAAAGCAGGTTACCGCAAAGCCTAATGGGATAAAAGTCATATTGAGATGAACCACATTCTTCACAACAGTGAAACCACAGAATGCACAAGTTCTTATCAGTGAAAGTTACTAGCAGTAATGTTTTCAGACCTCATTATGAATAGGGCTGTTCACACTCTCCAGATAAGGCATGTCTTCTCAGACATGAGAACATTAACCTTGACCTTTGTAGCCAAGCATTCGGGGTTGCTAGGCAATAGAGGAAGAAACATCCACAATAGGAGAGGAAGTATCCAGATTCTACAGACCAATGAAATCCCACGATGTCAGAGGATAGAATGCAATTGGCTCAAGTATGTGACAGTATTAACAATGATTGATTTGTACTGAAAATGAGTGATTCGTAACAAATGGAAGACAGGAAGAAGTAAACTCGAGAAATGTATAATTGATCTATCTGAAGCATTGTAATCTCAGAATGGTATTGGAATGCTCAAGGCCTTCCTTCTCTTTTAGCAAGGCAATGAACTATCCAATGCTTGATCGTTGGTCAAATAAAGATACATCTTTAACGAGGTCACTGGCTTCATAAGTCTTCATATTGGCTGAGGTTTTTGGCGATACCTGGCCTCCAGAGAATCTTGCAACAGTCTTTCTAATACACTGATCATTTTTATAGATCAAACAAATAAAAGTATGTAGATAGAACACTGATGGGGATCATTTATTGAAAGCTAGAATATATTTTGCACCAGCAGAATATGTCATGAAATATTACTGTATTTCAAATGTTATATTAAAAGGGACATCAGATTAAATATCAGCAATAGCCAGGTCTGTGGCACCACACCTGGTTCTGCTATACAGCAGGGTTGAGCAAAGAGCAAGCGAGCAGTAGTGATAAGGGACTCGATAGTTAGAGAAACAGACAAGCGCTTCTGTGGCCATGATCGAAACTCTAGAATGGTGTGTTGCCTCCCTGGTGCCAGGGTCAAGGACGTCTGAGCGGTTGCAGGACATTCTTAAGGGGAGGGTGAGCAGCCAGAGGTCGTTGTACATATTGGTACCAACAACATAGTTAGGAAAAGAGATGAGGTCCTGAAGCGTGAATATAGAGAGTTACGCAGAAGGCTAAAGTGCAGGACTTCAAAAGTAGTAATTTCTGGATTACTACCGGTGCCACATGCTAGTAAGAGTACGAATAGGAAGATTAGGCAGATGACTGCATGGCTTGAGAGCTGGGGGCAGGGATTTAGATTTTTGGATCATTGGGATCTCTTCTGGGAAAGTGCTGATCTGTTCAAGAGGGACAACTTGTACCGGAACTAGAGGGGGACTAATATCCTGATGGGGAGATTTGCTAGAGCCACTCGGAGGGATTTAAATTAGTTTGGCGGGGGTTGGGACCCAAAACAGTAGGGAGACAGAAGAGAAAGTTGAAGACAGCACAGAAGTTAAGTTAATACATTAAATAGTAAAGACAATGTCAGTAATCCTCGTACTAGGCAGATTAGGCAAAAACAGGACAAAAAGCAAGGAACGTCCAGATTAAACTGCATTTATTTCAATGCAAGAGGCCTGGCGGGCAAGGCAGATGAAATCAAGGCATGGATGGCTAAATGGGACAGGGATATTATAGCAATTACTGAAACATGGCTAAAGGACGCACAGGACTGGCAGCTCAATGTTCCAGGGTACAGATAGTATAGGAAAGATAGAAGAGAGGAGGGGGAGTTACACTTTTGATTAAGGAAAACTTCATGGCAGTACTGAGGGGGAATATATCCAAGGTTTCAGCCACTGTGTCTATATGGGTAGAACTGACAAATAAGAAGGGGGAAATCACTTTGATAGGGTTGTACTATAGGCCTCTAAATAGTCAGCAGGAAATTGAGGAGCAAATATGCGACGAGATTACAAATAGCTCCAAGAAAAATAGGGTGGTAGTAGGGAATTTTAACTTTCCCAACATTGACTGGGACAGCCATAGTATTAGAAGCTTGGATGGAGAGAAATTTGTTGAGTGCATTTAGGAGGAATTTCTCATTCAGTATGTGGATGGCTTGACTAGAAAGGGGGCAAAACTTGACCTTCTCTTGGGAAATAAGGAAGGGCAGGTGATAGAAGTGTTAGTGAGGGATTACTTTGAGACTAGTGACCATAATTCTATTAGTTTTAAGATAACTATGGAGAATGTTGGTTTGGCCCAAAAGTTAAAATTCTGAATTGGGGAAAGGCCAATTTTGATGGTATCAGGCAGGAACTTCCAACAGTTCATTAGGGGAGCCTTGTGGGAAGGAAAAGGGATATCTGGTGAGTGGGAGGCTTTTAAAAAAGTGTGTTAACCAAGGATTCAGTGTAAGCACATTCCTCTTAGAGTGAAGGGCAAGGAGGGAAGTAGAGTTGGGAACCCTGGATAGCTCAGGATATTGAGGCCCTGGTCAAGAAGTAAAAGGAGGCACATGACATGCATAGGCAGCTGCGATCAAGTGAATCCCTTGAAGAGTATAGGGGGTGTAGGAGTCGAGTTGAGAGAGAAATCAGGTGGGCAAAAAGGAGACATGAGGTTTTTTTTGGCAGATAAGGCAAAGGAGAATCCAAAGAGCTTCTACAAATACATAAAGGGCAAAAGAGTAACTAGGGAGAGAGTAGGGCCTCTTAAGGATCAACAAGGCCATCTATGTGCGGATCCCCAAGAGATGGATGAGATCCTAAATGAAAATTTCTCATCAGTGTTTACTGTTGAGAAAAGCATAGATGTTTGGGAACTTGGGGAAATAAATGGTGATGCCTTAAGGAGAATACATATACAGAGGAGGAGAAGCTGGAAGCCTTAAAGCACATCAAAGTAGATAAAGCTGTGGGACCTGATGAAGTGTATCCCAGGACACTGTGGGAGGCCAGGGAGGAAATTGCGCATCCCCCAGCAGAGATATTTGAATCATTGATAGTCACAGATGAGGTGCCTGAAGATTGGAGGGTGGCAAATGTTGTGCCTTTGTTTAAAAAGGGCTGCAGGAAAAAACCTGGGAACTACAGGCTGATAAGCCTCACATCTGTAGTGGGTAGGTTGTTAGAAGGTATTTTGAGAAATAGAATCTACAGGCATTTAGAGATGCAAGAACTGATTAGGGACAGTCAACATGGCTTTGTGAGTAGAGTATCATGTCTCACAAATTGGATTGAGTTTTCTGTAGGGATAATCAAGAAGGTAACGAGGGCAGTGCAGTTGATGTTGTCTACATGGACTTTAGCAAGGCACCGCACGGTAAGTTGTTGCATAAGGTTAAAGCTCAAGAGATCCAGGGTGAGATAGCTAAATGGCTTGATGATAGAAGCCAAAAAGTGGTTGTAGAGGGTTGTTTTTCAAACTGGACGCCTGTGACCTGCAGTGTGCCTCAAGTGTCAGTACTGGGTCCACTGTTATTTGTCATTTATATTAATGATTTGGATGAGAATATAGGAGAAGTGGTTATTAAGTTTGCATATGACACCAAGATTGGTGGCATAGTGGACAGTGAAGAAGGTTATCTAGGTTTGCAACAGAATCTGGATCAACTGAGCCAGTGGGCTGACGAATGGCAGATGGATTTAATTTAAACAAATGTGAGGTGATGTATTTTGATAGATTGAACTAGGGCAGGATTTACTCAGTTAACAATAGAGCACTGGGGAGAGGAGTCACAGGTGGACAGAGTGGTGAAGAAGGCATTCAGCATGCTTGGTTTCATTGGACAGAACACTGAAAACAGGAGTTGGGATGCCTTGTTGAAGTTGTACAAGACATTGTTAAGACCACACTTTGAATACTGTGAACAGTTCTGGTCATCCTATTATAGAAAGGATATTATTAAACTAGGAGTGCAGAAAAAATTTACTAGGATGCTACCAGGGCTTGATGGTTTAAGAACATAAGAACATAAAAAACAGGAGCAGGAGTAGGCCATCTAGCCCCTCGAGCCTGCCCCGCCATTCAGTAAGATCATGGCTGATCTGTCATGTCTCAGTTCCACTTTCCCGCCCTCTCCCCATAACCCTTAATCCCCTTGCCTATCAAAAACCTATCAACCCGCGTCTTAAAAATATTTAGGGAGGCAGCCTCCACCACTTCAACGGGCAGAGAATTCCAGAGATTCACCACCCTTTGAGTGAAGAAGTTCCTCCTCAACTCCGTTCTAAACCACCCCCCTCTTATCTTGAGGCTGTGCCCTCTAGTCCTACTGTCCTTTCTGAGCGGGAAGAGCCTCTCCACCTCTATCCTATCCATCCCATTCATCACCTTATATGTCTCAATGAGATCTCCCCTCATTCTTCTAAACTCTAACGAGTACAAGCCTAGTTTATTCAGCCTCTCCTCATAGCTCAATCCCCTCAACTCCGGAATCAGCTTAGTAAACCTCCTCTGCACTCCCTCCAAGGCCAAAATATCCTTGCGTAAGTGCGGCGACCAAAACTGCACACAGTACTCCAGCTGCGGCCTCACCAGTGCCCTATACAGCTGCAGCAAGACCTCCCTACTTTTATATTCAATCCCGCTCACTATGAAGGCCAGCATCCCATTCGCCTTCCTGACCACCTGCTGCACCTGTAGGCTGGGTTTTTGTGACTCATGCACAAGGACCCCGAGGTCCCTCTGCACCGTTGCATGCTGCAGTTTTTCGCCATGTAATAGTCCTTCCTACCAAAGTGGACAATCTCACATTTGCCAACATTAAATTCCATTTGCCAGTTCCTGGCCCATTTGCCCAGCCTATCTAGATCCTTCTGCAGACTCTCCACACCCTCCGCATAATTCGCCTTTCCACCAATCTTGGTGTCATCAGCAAATTTCAACACCATACACTCGGTTCCCTCCTCCAGATCATCTATATAAATGGTAAATAGCTGAGGCCCCAGCACTGATCCCTGGGGCACTCCACTAGTCACCAACCGCCAATCCGAATAGCACCCACTGACCCCCACTCTCTGCCTCCTATTTGACAGCCAATCCTCTATCCACGCTAACACCCTACCCCCAACTCCATGCCCCCTGACCTTCTGTAATAACCTCTTGTGAGGCACCTTGTCAAACGCCTTCTGAAAATCAAGAAACACCACATCCACCGGCTCTCCTCTATCCACCGCCCTAGACACATCCTCATAGAACTCCAATAAATTCGTCAGACGTGACTTCCCTTTAACGAAACCGTGCTGCATCTGCTCTATCAAACAATTCTCAAGATGCCTCACTATTTTCTCCTTGATCACAGATTCTAACATTTTACCTGCAACAGACGTTAAACTAACCGGCCTATAATTCCCTGCCTTTTGTCTGCCACCTTTCTTAAACAACGGCATAACATTAGCCGTTTTTCAATCTTCCGGCACTTCCCCGGAATCCAGCGACGTTTGGAAAATAATCACCAAGGCATCCACTATCATCTCCGCCATTTCTTTCAGAACCCTTGGATGCATTCCATCCGGCCCTGGGGACTTGTCCACAATCAGTTCCTCCAGTCTGTCGAGCACCGCCTCTCTAGTAACAATAATGTCATTCAGACCCTCCACTCCTACCATCTTTCCATCACTAACACCCGGCAAATTATTCATATCCTCCTCCGTGAAGACCAAAACAAAAAGTTATTCAAGGCCTCAGCCATTTCCCCATCCCCTACCACTAAGTCCCCCCCTCTCATCCTCTAAGGGTCCAATGTTCACCCTAGCCAGCCTCTTCCTTTTTATATATTTATAAAAACTCTTGCTATCCTTTTTTATATTAAGCGCTAGCCCAGCTTCATAGTTTATCCTACTCTTCTTTATCAACTTCTTTGTCATTCTTTGTTGATATTTAAACCTCTCCCAATCCTCTTCTCGCCCACTACTCTTAGCTACTCTAAACGCATCCGCTTTTAATTTAACACTTTCCTTTACCTCCTTCGTTATCCACGGCTGATTATCTCTCCTCCTCCGATCCTTTTTAACCATCGGAATAAATTTCTGCTGAGCACCAAGAAAGATCTCCTTGAAGATCCTCCACTGTTCCTCAGCAGACCTACCTTCCAACGCGCTCCCCCGATCAACATTCGCCAATTCCTCTCATCCTACTGTGCTCCCCTCTGTTCAAACAAAGGACGCATGTCCGGGAACCCACTTTCTCCTCCTCCATCTGCATCAGAAACTCCACCATACAATGATCACTCTTCCCAAGTTATAAGAAAAGGTTGGATAGACTGGAACATTTTTCTCTGGAGCATAGGAAGTGGCGGGGTGATCTTAAAATATGAAATCATGAGGGGCATTGATCACTAGATAGCCAATATCTTTTCCCAATGGTAGGGGACTCTAAAACTAGAAGGCATAGGTTTAAGGTGAGAGGGGAGAGATACAAGAGTGTCCAGAGGGACATTTTTTTCCAGAGGGTGGTGAGTGTCTGGAACAAGCTGGATTTTCAGAAGGCGTTTGACAAGGTACCTCACAAGAGGTTACTGCAGAAGGTCAGGGGACATGGAGTTGGGGGTAGGGTGTTAGCGTGGATAGAGGATTGGTTGTCAAATAGGAGGCAGAGAGTGGGGGTCAATGGGTGCTATTCGGATTGGCGGTTGGTGACTGGTGGGGTGCCCCAGGGGTCGGTGCTGGGGCCTCAGCTATTTACCATTTATATAGATGATCTGGAGGAGGGAACCGAGTGCAGGGTGTCGAAATTTGCTGATGACACCAAGATTGGGGGAAAGGCAAATTGTGCGGAGGGTGTGGAGAGTCTGCAGAAGGATCTAGATAGGCTGGGCAAATGGGCCAGGAAATGGCAAATGGAATTTAATGTTGGCAAGTGTGAGGTGGTCCACTTTGGTAGGAAGAATGGTAGGAAGGACTATTACTTACGTGGCGAAAAACTGCAGCAGGCGACGGTGCAGAGGGACCTCGGGGTCCTTGCGCATGAATCGCAAAAACCCAGCTTGCAGGTGCAGCAGGTGGTCAGGAAGGCGAATGGGATGCTGGCCTTCATAGCGAGGGGGATTGAATATAAAAGTAGGGAGGTCTTGCTGCAGCTGTATAGGGCATTGGTGAGGCCGCAGCTGGAGTACTGTGTGCAGTTTTGGGCGCCGCACCTGCGCAAGGATATTTTGGCCCTGGAGGGAGTGCAGAGGAGGTTTACTCGGCTGATACCGGAGTTGAGGGGATTGAGCTATGAGGAGAGGCTGAATAAACTAGGCTTGTACTCGTTAGAGTTTAGAAGAATGAGGGGAGATCTCATTGAGACGTATAAGATGATGAATGGGATGGATAGGATAGAGGTGGAGAGACTCTTCCCGCTCAAAAAAGACAGTAGGACTAGGGGGCACAGCCTCAAGATAAAGGGGAGGCGGTTTAGAACGGAGTTGAGGAGGAACTTCTTCACTCAAAGGGTGGTGAATCTCTGGAATTCTCTGCCCGTTGAAGTGGTGGAGGCTGCCTCGCTAAATATTTTTAAGAAGTGGGTTGATGGGTTCTTGATAAGAGAGGGGATTAAGGGTTATGGGGAGAGGGCGGGAAAGTGGAACTGAGCCACGACAGATCAGCCATGATCTTATTGAATGGCGGGGCAGGCTCGAAGGGCTAGATGGCCTACTCCTGCTCCTATTTCTTATGTTCTTATGCTGCCAGAGCTAGCAGTAGAGGCAGATACAATATTTGTCTTTTAAAAAGCATTTAGATAGTTACATGGATAAGATGGATATAAACAGATATGGGCCAAATCCGGGCAATTGGGACTAGCTTAGGGGTTTAAAAAAAAAGCCACGTGAACAAGTTGGGCCGAAGGGCTTGTTTCCATGCTATAAACCTCTGACTCTATAAATCACAAAATTCAACAGCGAGTACTCAGTGCCCTTTGCATCTACCACAATATCCACCACCCCAAATGAAATCACAGATCCCCACTATCACCCGTTTAGATTACATAAAGAGCAATGAGGTTTCACAATAGGAGAACTGGAATAGATAGGAGGAAAGAGTACATAAGTGACAAAACATATTTATATAGTGTCTTTCATAAACTGCTTTTGAAAAGGACAACTCAGCTATCTTTCTCCAACAGTTCCATGGCCATATGTTTAAGCAGGGGTCATCAGATGACAAACAGAAATGCAGCCTATAGTTTACTTTGTTCCCATCTTTGTCCAGGCCAAATACTGCACCCTCATCACCTTTCCAGCTAAAATCTGGTGACTCAGAACAGATCTTGAATACAATCTAGGTGGATCCTGACTTGTTTGGTACATCATGAGCCATTTTCTTTCCTTTCTAAATATGCCAGTGAATTAATTAGGTGATGACTACTGACTGAGTAGAAAATGAGGAAAATCAGGACAGGAATAGGCCATTAAGCTGTGTGAGCTTGTCCCACCATGCAACAAGATCATGGCTGTGGCCTAACTCCTTTCTTGCGCCCCATATACCTTTGGTGAACAAAAGTTTTATCAATTTCAGTTTTGAGATGAACTGATCTAATATCAATTGCCATTTGCTAAATCAAGCTCAATAATTCAATAAATAAAATTAAACTAATTATATTCTCTAACACCCTCTGTGTGAAGCATTTGCTAACTTCATTCCTAACTCTAGTTTTAAAGACTATGCCCCTAGATCCCTCAACTATCAGAAATTGGATGCATTTGGCAGGGGCAAGGAAGAAACTCAGTTGCCCTTCACATCTTGATGTTATTGAATCACTTAAGAGTTAAAACATATTCAATTTTTCCTTCCCTTCCATAAAATTTACTCAGTGGCTAGACCTGAACATTTCTCATAAAGGGTTTTCAATTTCATTTTTTTTAAACCTACTTACTATGTTGGAAAGAAAATGAAAGCAGATGTATGCAACCATAGATGAAAGCCCACAAAGGATCCTAGGCACAACATTAAAGATTTTCTAAAGTCCTGCTGTGAACAAAATTCTGGAGGTCTAATTTCCACATCCTTGCAGAACAAGGACAATTCCATCTGTTCCTACTTTCAAACTCTAGTGTGAAGTCCTCAAGGAGTTCTCAATGTCCAAAGCGCCTCAGCCTCCTTCTGCTAAACTGTCTCCTCCACTCAAAACCAGCCCCGAATTGGAGCTCAAGTTCTTACCAGAATCACTCATCTACAGTAACTAACAACTTTTCCTTCCAAGGCCATCCATGTCTCAAGTTCTTCTCTTCAAAAGTCCACTCTGTATTGCTCTAAATACTACCCCATCTCCAGCCTCCTCTCCCTCAACAGATTCCCAAACATTTCACAATCATCATCCACAGCCACCTCTTTATTACTATGTTCAGAATTAGCTTAGTGCTTCAAGTGGACTTAAGTATTTCGAAGTTACAAATTAATTCAAAGTAAAGGACGATATTCTATGTGCCTGTAGCTACAGTACCAGAGTCTCAATGGTTCATCTCCTCTGGGATATTCAACAATTCCATTGTCATCTACTGCGACATTTCGGCCTACCGCTGTGGTCCCACTCTGCCATGGTAACGTTCTAAGCTACCCCAACATAGCCAACACACTTTCTGCAACTAGATCAGCATGGTCACCCTCCCTATACCAAACTTCTAACCCAAGATCATTCCTGTTTCTTGTCGAGGAAGTTCCTTTTCAGAAATACCATTTGTAAGAACTGTCCAGCTTATATAAGAGCTTTATGACTCTACCAAATTTTGCTGAACCTTCCAAATTAACTAATGGATGTTGCATGCACTCTAAATTACTTTAAAACATAAGCTTCCACTTCTGTTTCATTCAGTCACTATGCTGCTTCTCTCTAGAACTTCATGCCCAAATTCCTCCATCTTGCTACCACCATTCCAGATTTGAAAACATTTCAAAATCTATTTTTTCAAATCACGTCTAACCCTTTTTTTAACACTTCCTAACTGTCTCAATTTTCTCCTCAACTGCTGGGCACCTATTTAAAAAAACGTTGAGATCCTTGCGCTGAACAACATTAGTGAACTAGCTCAGCTTTTATAATAGTACAACCAAATTCATTGTAATTTTCTGATATTAGCCTCCAAAATTATCAGACTTACGGAATTCAATTTGGCAATTTGTTAGAATGGGATTTAACTTTCTGACCTCTGTGCTGCTTTCCAACACAATTATCATGAGGCAAACAAACACATTGCTTTGCATTTTAGTCCTCAAATCTGAAACTACTTCCAGCTCTTTGTTCAGGCAGAACCTGATAATATGGAACCTTTGCTGCTGATGTCTCAACTGAGCTTCAAACTTCATATTTGATTCAGTATTAAAACCACATACCTCACAAACATAATAATAGGAACAGGAAAAGGCCATATAGCCTCCCAAGCCTGCTTCACTATTCAATAAGATCACAACCAATCTTGGACTTCAATTCCAATTTTCCACCTGATCCCATAGAATCCGTGGAGCCAAAACTCTATCTCAGCCTCGATCACCCGCTGCAAATTGTAAAGATTCACAACCATTTAAGTGAAGAAATTACTCTTCCCAGTCTTAAATGATTGATTCTTTATCCTGAGGCTACGCTCCCTAGTTCCAGACTATCCAGCCAGAGGAAACAGACTTTCAACATCCAACCTATTAAGGCCCACAAAACCCTGTACATTTCAGCGAGGTTCTCTCTCATTCTTCTAAACTCCCAGAGGAGTTTACTCAGCTACGCAGCCTATCATTAGACATCTCTCTTATCCCAGGAATCAATCTAGTGAACACTCACTGGTTCCGAGGCAAGTAGCTTTTTTTTTTAAGTGCAAAGACTAAAGCCATGCAGAGTATTCCAGATGCAATCACACCCGAGTCACTGCCTAACTTACCTGGTCAATCTTAACGACAGCTTAACCAACCATCTCCCTTTTTCTGCTTTACTATCAGTGGCAATCATGTCCCAGCACTATGGAATACTCTTTCTAACGCACTGTGCATCACAACATAATTTCTCATATCCAAATGCCACCTGAATACCTTGCTCTCTTCAATTTGCTACCTCCTCGTTGCAGTGTTTCACTGTATTAAAAAGGTATTATGGAAGTACAACCTGTTATGACAGCAGTAAATAGTGACTGCTCTACTCTTATTCATGGTGAAGTCAGAGTTGCAATGTACTATGACATTAGTGTGCTGATATTCTGCTGTTAAGATGGGATCTATTTTACAGAGTTTATATATTTGAGGCTACAAAGTTTAATTGCTGAAAGGAGGCAAATCCTAGAGACAAGTACTTAAGAACTCCTAGCTTCAGGCCAGAAAAAGCTTGGAAATGATTACGTTTCTTTCACACTTTTCATTACAGTGTACTTTATGTAATATGACACTTATAATATCCTGAACCCACCATTAATAAGTAGAAATCCTCTCTGTCACAGTCTCAAGCTGCAGATGAGATTTTGACCAAACCTGTCTCAATGCCTGCACAAATCACATGCAATTGGAAATCAAAAGGTAGCACGTGCATTAAGCATTTGAAATAATTCCTTCTGGCACACCATAAACTCAAAGCACCTCTCAACTTAAACCTCAAGATTGTCTTCAGTTTAGGTCATTATTAAAATGAAAGCACTGATTTAAACTGTATAAAACTTTGATCAAAGTTCAGTGGATACAGTACTGTATGCGACAAAGATGCTCAACCCATTTCTTCTAAGAGATGGAATACCTACAAAAAACCATTAAAATGCCATTAACAATATTATAACTATTTTTTCCTGTGTCTCTTAGCAGAATTGAATAATGGAACCAGGCCATGAACCTTAAAAAGAAACAAACATGGTGGAAGCTGTCGGGTAACATAAGCACACAGCGGTTCAAAAGAGTAAAATCAGCTTGTATCCAAAATGGCAATTATTTTTGAGAAGAGTGAAAACAGAAGTTCAGATATCTTCAGCTTTTATGCATCACTTATTACATTTAGCTTTCCTCACTAATGAATCTTCACAATAGGGAATATCAAGTGCATAATTACATACCATTCCACATTTTACCTGGCACTGGGAAATATTCCAAACTGTCAACAGGGTAATGCTTTGATATATTGCTGACTATCAAACTAATTCACGCTAAGATGCACATGCAATATATTTTTTTAAATGGCATCTCACAGAAAGTGACCCTGGTGGCTGCTAAAAGCATAGACATGTCCAGAGAATCTATGCTGGAGTGTCGAAGTACAAACTCCAACAGTCCACATCACTCCACTTTCTCCCCTCCTCCTCCTCTCCCCCCCCCCCCCCCCCCCACCACCCCACCCCACCCCCACATATTTGAGGGACAATCCCAGATGGGAATAGGGAAAACATCTCCAAAAATAGAAGAAATGTGAGATTAGCTGCTTCAGTCCACATTCTGCTTCCCTAACAGTATAAACAGATAAGGAATGCAATGTTTATTGTCTAAAGATGAATGTTCAGCTTAAGGACCTTTTGGTAACTTGGCTCTGATTAGGGCAATGTCTGGACCAAGCAATGAACCGGCAAATGGCTATTGGTTATTTTATTACAGGTGTAATGCATGCACATGTTTTGTCTGCAAAGGATAGGACTCTGTATTAATAAACGTAGCTTCCAGCACACACAAGTGTGTAACACTGAGCCCAACTGACAATCTTAAATTGGTTATTAGCATAATAGTTACTCAGATCATACCACACTGTATATGTCACAAACTCATGAATTGGCCTAAGGGGGTCAATTTCAATCCTGTAAAGTGCCCATTCTACCTCAGACTACCCTGAAACGGCAAGGTCTCTCAAATATTTGAGTAACAGGCGAAGCTAGCTGTTTCACACTACTATAATGCAGTAGCAAAGTGAGTGGTATTCGTCACTAACAGGATGCTGCCATCAAGGCAAAAATACATTCTGCCTATCACACAAATGAATAATGTGGCATATGGTTTTTGGTGTTACCGAGATCAGGGGAAACAGCAACTTCATACTCTACTAGAAGGGAATGCTAATAGGTTGGCAAGTAGACTTTGATTAGTATTTATATGCTAGGTATGTATGCCCCAAAGACTGGTAGATCATATCAAACAGCATGTCCTTTCCACTCTTTGAAGTGGGCAAGGTACAGACTTTAGTCAGCCAGTCCATGTTTTTAAAACTCAAAATAGTGTCCACCAATTAAGTGCGATGCTGCACTTGCACAGCATTTGCTAAATAACTCTCCATGCAAAAGATTACATTGACAATTTTAATTGGTTGGCAATCAGGCTTGCAGTGTCACACATTTGCACGTACTGGAAGGTACATATATTAGTACACCGGGTCATGTTCTTTTGCAGACGGAAAGAACATATACACACACATTGTGCCTGTTTCATCATAGAATCATAGAACCCTACAGTGCAGAAGAGAGGCCTTCAGCCCATCGAGTCTGCACCGACCACAATCCTACCCAGGCCCTACCCCCATATCCCTACATATTTTACCCATTAATCCCTCTAACCTACACATCCCAGGACACTAAGGGGCAATTTTAGCATGGCCAATCAACCTAACCCGCACATCTTTGGACTGTGGGAGGAAACCAGAGCACCCAGAGGAAACCCACACAGACACGAGGAGAATGTGCAAACTCCAAACAGACAGTGACCTGAGCCGGGAATTGAACCCAGGGCCCTGGAGCTGTGAAGCAGCAGTGCTAACCACTGCTACTGTGCTGCCCTAAGTTAAACAAAATAAAAGTGATAGCCATTTGCTGGTTCATTTCTCAGGGCAATGCCATGACCTGTCAAAGTCAAGGTATCTGGTTTAAATTTTCAAAGAATGCTTGGCAGTTAACCAGTCACCATTAACTATTGCATTCTCTGTGACAATGCCTCTACCAGAGTCCACTTGCCAAGAAATCAGTACACTCTTTTCAACCAGCATAAAGTTGTTGTTTTCCCTGACATTGGTGATTGTACTGATGAGCACAAGATGAAAAGTTTCAACAAGATGTATTTTTTTCAACGATACTTAAGTACCTCCAGTCATGGGACTGTTGTAGAGGATAGATTCCAACGTGGAATGTGTGTCTTACCTTGCCGCAGAGTCCATAAAAAAAAATTTTCTTTCTCTGTAGCTTGCCAAATAACAGTACAATCCCTTGGGATTCCATTCCTCTAGCACCTCTTTGTTAATCTCACAAGCTTCAACCTACCAAAATTCCACCTCCTTTAAAACCCAGTTGGTTGCATTCTGTTACATATAACATAGGAACATAGAACAGTATAGCACAGTACAGGCCCTTCAGCCCTCAATGTTGTGCCGAGCTATGTCCAAACCCAAGATCAAGCTATCCCACTCCCTATCATTCTGAAATCATATGAAATCACATTACCTCCTTCATCCTCACCAACTATATTAGCTTTCTAAAATACTACAATCAACATCCACAATTTCATTTACAAATTTCTCCATACTTGTCCAACCATCCCAACTTCTATCTCCCAACCAATGGTCATTAGCTATTCAACTCTAACTGCCCCACACATTCCCAAGATCAGTAGCAACCATTCTTGGCCTATTTCTGAAATCCCTTTATAAGCCAATTGCCTTACGCTTCAATACTTGAAAATGCATGGAAGTTTTGAAAAAACAAATTCAAACAAGCATCAAGATCAAATCTCTCACCTTGGATCTTGTCAGTAAATCATTCTCATACTGTAAACATATTTCAATTATTGGTAAAATGACAAACACTTCATTTCCATCTTTAGTGGCTGTACAGTACATGGTGAAACAGTGCTAAACAAGTGCCACTGGGATTAATTTTTCTCAAAATATATTAACAGTCCAGACAATAAATAAATTATTGTCGTCTTGTACCAGCATTACAATTTCCACTATGATTTACAGTTGAACAATGTTTGACAGACAAAGTTAAATGCTGATACAATGCAAATCCAGATCACATTATCTAGTTTGATGTGATTCTGCTCAAAAAGTTAACTTACAACACAACTTCTAGTTTATTATACTGTTCCATCTATGAGATAATTTTCCTTCTAAACTAAATTAGTTTAAGTCATCGTCAAACAACAGCTGTCCTGCCACAGCTCTGGCCAAATTCCATCCTATGTCATAGTAAGAAATCTCACAGCACCAGGTTAAAGTCCGATAAGTTTACTTAGAATCATGAGCTGTTGGAACACTGCTCCTTCATCAGGTGATTCCAAATAAACCTGTTGAACTTTAACCTGGTGTTGAGAGACTTCTTACTGTGTCCACCCTGTCCAATACTGCCATCTCCACATCATCCTATTTCATAGACAGCATAGGGTATAAGACAAATGCAATAGTTCATTGCTGCCTCTATAATGATAGCTTACATCAAAGGCTGGATATTGGGAAGATATGTTGGACATCCCCAGGACCTGATGAAGTATACTCCGGAATACTGAGAGGGGCAAGGGAGAAAATTGCTGGGGCCTTGAGAGGAAATCTCAGAGGATTGGAGAGTAGCCAAGTGTTTCTTTTGTTTAAGAAGGGTAGCAAGAATAATTCAGGTAATTACTGGCCGGTGAGCCTTACATTAATGGTAGGGAAATTACTGAAGAGGATTCTTCGAGACAGGATTTATTCCCACTTGGAAATTCTCATTTGGAAATAACTGGACGTACTAGTGGGAGACAACTTGGTTTTGTGAAGGGCAGGTCATATCCCACTAACTTGATCGAGTTTTTCAAGGAAGTGATGATGATGATTGATGAGGGTAGGGCATGGATGTTGTCCACATGGACTTCAGCAAGGCCTTTGACAGGGTCCCTCATGGCAGCCTGGTGCAGAAGGTTAAATCACATGGGATCAAAAGTGAGCTGGCAAGGTGGATACAAAACTGGCTCGGTCATAGAAGACAGAGGATAACAGTGAGACGGTGCATTTCTGAATGGAGAGCTGTGACAAGTGGCGTTCCTCAGGGAACAGCGCTGGGACCTTTGCAGTTCTACACATATATATGATTTGGAGGAAAATGTAACTGGTTTGATTAATAAGTTTGCAGACAACACAAAGCTTGGTGGATTTGCGAATAGTGATAAGGACCATCACAGGATGTGAATTGATTGGAGACTTGGGCAGAGAGATGGAAGATGAAGTTTAATCCAGACAAATGTGAAGTAATGCATTTTGGAAGATTTAATAAAGATGTGGAATATACATCAAATGGCAGAACCCTTAGGAGCATTGATGGCCAAAGGGATCTGGGTGCACAAGTACACAGGTCACTCAAAGTGGCAATGCAGGTGGAGAAGGTAGTCAAGAAGGCATATGGCATACTTGCCTTCATCAGCCAGGACACAGTTTTAAAACTGGCAAGTCATGTTGCATCTTTATAGAACCTTAGTTAGGCCGCAGTTGGAATATATTCTGGTCGCCACATTATAGAAGGATGTGGAGGCTTTGGAATGGGTACAGAAAAGATTTACCAGGATGTTGCCTGGTATGGAGGGCATTAGCTATGAGGAGAGATTGGAAAATTTTGATTTGTTCTCACTGGAATGACAGAGGTTGAGGGGCAATCTTGATAGAAGACTACAAGATTATGAGGGTCATGGGAAGAGTGGATAGTCAGAAGCTTTTTCCCAGGTTGAAAGAGTCAATTACTAAGGGGCACAGGTTTAAGGTGCGAGGGACAAGGTTTAAAGGAGATGTACGAGGCAGGTTTTTTTTCCCCAGAGAGTGGTGGGTGCCTGGAATCCACTGCCAGGGAAGGTAGTGGAAGCAGATACAATAGTGATTCTTAGTGTCCTGACAAATACATGAATAGGATGGGAATAGAGGGATATGGTCCCTGGAAGGGTCGGGTGTTTTAATTAATTCAGGCAACACAGTCAGTGCAGGCTTGGAGGGCCAAAGGGCCTGTTCCTATGCTGTAATTTTCTTTGTTCAATTGATAAAACAGATTACAATTATCAGCAAATCAGAAGAATTTTAAAAGTGTACAGCAAAATTGAAATGTCACACATCACTGCATCTATGAAAGAAAAACATTTTAACCCAGATAAAATTTAAAATGATAGGTTTGCTTATTATAGGGTAAACATTAGATCTTCATTTGCATCTACTATTAGGCTAAAAAAGGATCAATTTGAACGAAAAGAAACGGTGAGATAACGACCTAATCGCTGAAGTTCAATCATCTGAGTTAATTCGATGTAGCTATATAAAGTAATTATTCAGTACTTGCAATAAACGAATGCTGTGTTCTGTGGCAAACTGACTGGCACTCTTCGAGAAACTATGTAAATCACTGTTTTCTAAAAAAAAATCTGGCATGTGAAGACTCATCACTAGGCCTCTCGTTCGGCAGCTCCTTCATTGCGGGTTGCTATGGGGATAGTGGTTCACAGAATATGTCATGCCTACCCACCCGGGTTGCAACCTTAAAAGACCAGATCCATTGTTTTACTGACTGCCAGATTTGAAATCACAACTCGCGATCAAGACAGCATTGTACGAACAGGTATTTATAAAATTTATACAATCTTCTTCTCATCAATTCTCCCACCCCCCATAAACACACATGAAATCTCACAAAGGAGAGCAATGGAGCATTTGAAACACACTAATCCCTTTCGATTCTAAATGTTACCGTGGATGATTTCTACGACCCACGTTTTCTAAGGAGTGTGTAGGAGCTCGTATTAACCCCAGTTTAATTTTTCTAGAAAACAAATCGATTAAATTAACACAATGGCTGAGGTAGTGAGGACAAAAGTAACTGCTTCAGCGAAATCACAATATAAAAGTGATCTGAAGTTCTCACCTGTTAAAAAATAAATCTCTTCATCATTCCAGAAAGCATTCAGACCAGCCCGTTAACTAGACTTTTTTCAGTCCAATGAAGTGTTACCAAAACTCGAATTCGGTAGCAAAAACAAGTAAACAACTTCAGAATAATGTATGGGAACAAAAAACGGCGATTCCATATTGAATGCGAGGACGACCATCACCAAACTGCACATTAAAAGATCCTAGCTACTATGTTTTCAAACTGATTTAACCCATTTCCTCCCTTGCTGTTTTCTCTCACAGACACTATTCCCTAACCCCCAGTTACAATTCACCAAGACAAGTTCTTCTATCGCTCGCACTGACACTATGTCTCCTTACCGTGTGTGCTCGCTTAGCTACTCGACTGAATTTCACCTCCTCCCCAGTGTAGACTCCTTCAGCCCTGGAGGGGTCTATTTAAATTGGTCCGACTTACCGGCGATGGTAGGGAGAGGGAAGACGGAGCTCTCGCGGCACTGCAGTCAAGGCGCGTACTGGAGCGCTGCTCCTTAGGGCAGCAACAACCGCATCTCCGCAATGACTCGGCTGGGACGAGAGGAACATTTCACAACAAGGGCTTAATCAAGGGTTGCTTTTTGTTGTTGTTGTTGTTGTTGTTCAATGCAGGGATCCCAACAACTCTTAGAGCAACTAGGACATGTCTGTTGTGCGGGAGGTATTTTGTTGCACGGCTACAATGTATCCGTGCCTGCAGCCTGTTGATTGTATCCGACTGTGTATCCAATCCAGGCTACTCGCGCCTGCGCATCGCTGCTTGCTTGCTGCAGCCTGGGAGATGCAGTCCTGCTCTTCTGCCTCCACTCAGCTTCCAGTGAGTCAACTGGGCAGGTTCCACGGCAGGTGCTAGCCCTACCTCTGTCAATCTTGAAGAAAGACGTGTTCCGACAAGTAAATGGCACAAGTAGTTTTCGTTTTGTCTTTTCGCCGTGATAGGTCACATTTTAAAAACAAATTAGCGCTTGCCAGCATGACAAGACTTCATTGTTTTTGACAATCCACACTTCCCCAAACTCTAATTAAGACTATAAGATATAGGAGCAGAATTAGGCCATTTGACCCATTGAATCTGCTCTGCCATTAAATCACAGCTGTTATGTTTCTCAACCCCATTCTCTCACCTTTTGATCCCCTTACCAATCAAGAACTTATCTATTTCGGTCTTAAATACACAGTGATCTGGCCTCTACAGCCTTCTGTGGCAATACAATCCACAGATTCACTACCATCTGGCTGAAGAAATTCCTCCTCATCTTTGTTCTGAAGGGTCATTCCTTTTCTCTGAGGCTGTGCCCTTGGATCCTAGCCTCTCCTAAAGTAGTACATATGATTTGATTTATTATTGTCACATGTATGAGTATACAGTGAAAAGTATTGTTTCCGTACATGTTATATAGACAAACCATACCATACATAGGGACGGAAAGGGGAGAGTGCAGTGTGTACTGTTGAGTCATAGCTGGAATGTAGAGAAAGATCAACTTAATATGAACATAGAACATTACAGCGCAGAACAGGCCCTTCGGCCCACGATGTTGCGCCGACCAGTAAAAAAGCAATGACCCTCTAACCTAAACCAAACCCTTTCCATCCATAAACCTATCCACGGATCTCTTAAATGCCCCCAAACTAGGTGCATTTACAACTGCAGCAGGCAGGGCATTCCAATCCCTCACCACCCTCTGGGTAAAGAACCTACCCCTGACATCCATCCTATAACTACCACCCCTTAATTTAAAGCTATGCCCCCTCGTGCTAGCTTTCTCCATCCGAGGAAAAAGGCTATCACTGTCCCCCCTATCTAAACCTCTAATCATCTTATATGTTTCAATAAGGTCCCCTCTTAGCTGCCTTCTTTCTAACGAAAACAACCCCAAATCCCTACGTCTGTCCTCATAGGACCTCCCCTCCACACCAGGCAACATCCTGGTAAACCTCCTCTGCACCCTCTCCAAAGCCTCCACATCCTTCCTATAATGTGGGGACCAGAACTGCACACAATACTCCAAGTGCGGCTGCACCAGAGCCTTGTACAGTTGCAACATGACGCTGCGGCTCCTAAATTCAATCCCCCTACCAATAAACGCCAAGACACCGTATGCCTTCCTAACAACCCTATCTACTTGATTCCCGACTTTCAGGGATCTATGTACACACACACCTAGATCCCTCTGTTCATCCACACTATTCAGAGTCCTACCGTTAGCCCTATACTCCACACATCTGTTATTCCTGCCAAAGTGAATTACCTCACACTTTTCCACATTAAACTCCATCCGCCACCTCTCGGCCCAGCTCTGCAACTTGTCCAAGTCTCCCTGTAAACTATGACACCCTTCCTCACTATCTACCACACCTCCGACTTTGGTGTCATCAGCAAATTTACTAATCCACCCAACTATACCCTCATCCAGATCATTTATAAAAATTACAAACAGCAGTGGCCCCAAAACAGATCCCTGAGGCACACCACTCGTAACTGAACTCCATGACGAATACTTACCATCAACCACCACCCTCTGTCTCCTATCCGCCAGCCAATTCCTGATCCAATTACCTAAGTCACCCCCAATCCCATACATCTGCATTTTCTGCAGAAGCCTTCCATAGTGAACCTTATCAAACGCCTTACTAAAGTCCATATATACCACGTCAACTGCCTTACCCCCATCCACCTCTTTGGTCGCTTTCTCAAAAAACTCAATAAGGTTAGTAAGGCACGACCTACCCTCCACAAAACCATGCTGACTATCTCCAATCAATTCATTACTCTCCAAATAACTATAAATCCTATCCCTAATAATTTTTTCTAACCACAACAGAAGTAAGACTCACTGGTCTATAATTCCCGGGGAAGTCTCTGTTCCCCTTATTAAACAATGGGACAACATTCGCCATCCTCCAATCCTCCGGCACTATACCTGTGACCAACGACGACCTGAAGATCAGAGCCAGAGGCTCTGCAATCACCTCTCTTGCCTCCCAGAGAATCCTAGGGTAAATCCCGTCCGGCCCAGGGGACTTATCTATTTTCAAACCCTCAAGAATATCTAGCACATCCTCCTTATCAACTGCAATACTGTCCAGTTTACAACCCTGTAACCCAGTGTTCTCCACAGCTACATTTATGTCCCCCTGCGTGAACACCGAAGAGAAATATTGGTTCAATGCCTCTCCAATCTCTTCCGGCTCCACACACAAATTCCCACTGCTGTCTCTAACTGGCCCCAATCTGGCCCTAACCAACCTTCTATTCTTAACATATCTATAGAACGCCTTAGGATTCTCCTTAATCCTATCAGCCAAAGTCTTCTCATGTCCTCTTTTAGCCCTTCTTAACTCACTCTTTAACTCCCTCCTAGCCAATCTAAAGCTTTCTAGTGCACTACCTGAGCCCTCAAGTCTCATCCGGACATAAGCCTCCTTTTTCTTTTTAACCAGCGAACCAACTTTCTTAGTGCACCATGGTTCCCTAGCTCGACCAATTCCTCCTTGCCTGACAGGGACATACATATCAAGGACTCGCAGTAGCTGCTCCTTGAAAAAACTCCACATTTCGGACGTTCCGAGACCCTGTAGTCTCCTAGTCCAACCTATGCTTCCTAATTCTCTCCTAATAGCCTCATAATTACCCTTCCCCCCAGCTAAAACTACTGACCCGAGGTTCATGCCTATCCCTTTCCATCACTAAGGTGAACGTAACTGAATTGTGGTCACTATCACCAAAATGCACACCAACTTCCAAGTCTAGCACCTGGTCTGGCTCATTACCCAGCACCAAATCCAATATAGCCTCATCTCTAGTTGGCCTATCAACATACTGAGTCAAAAAACCTTCCTGCACGCTTTGCACAAAAACTGACCCCTCTAATGAGCTAAAGCTATACCTATTCCAATCAATATTAGTAAAGTTAAAGTCCCCCATAGCAATTACCCTATTAGTTTCACTCCTATCCAGTATCGTCTCCGCAATCCTTTCCTCAACCTCTCTAGAACTTTTAGGAGGTCTATAAAAGACTCCCAACAGGGTGCCCTCCCCTCTCCTATTTCTAATCTCAGCCCATACTACCTCAACAGACAAGTCCTCATCAAACTTCCTCTCTGACACAGTGATACAATCCTTGACTAATAATGCTACCCCTCCCCCCCTTCTACCTCCTTCTCTGCTCCGACTGAAGCATTTGAACCCCGGAACCTGCAACAACCATTCCTGACCCTGCTCTATCCATGAGGTAAGTCCATTCAAAAAGCCTAATATCAACAGAATACAAGCTGTATTTGAGTCGGTTGGTACATGACCTCAGACTTTTGTTTCTTTTTCCAGATAGAAGAAGGTGGAAGAGAGTATGTCCACAATGCATGGAGTCCTTGGTTATGCTGGCTGCTTTTACAAGGCAGTGGGAAGTATAGACAGAGTCAATGGATGGGAGGCTGGTTTGCGTGATGAACTGGGCTTCGATTACGACACTTTGTAGTTTTTTGCTGTCTTGGACAGAGCAGGAGCCATACTAAGCTGTGATGGTTTCTATGGTGCATCTGTAAAGTGCAACTTTAAAAGTTGATTAACATCATAGCAGACATGCCAAATTTCCTTAGTCTTCTGAGAAAGTAGAGGCATTGATGGGCTTTCTTAACTATAGCATCGGCATGAAGGACCAGGACAGGTTGTTGGTGATCCAGACACGTAAAAACTTGAAGCTCTCGACCATTTCCACTTTGTCCCCTTTGTCAACTCCTCCACCAAGCTTCCTGAGGTCAATGACAATCTCCTTCATTTTATTGACATTGAGGGAGAGGTCATTGTCATCGCACCAGTTCACCAGATTCTCTATCTCACTCCTGCACTCTTTCTCACCATTGTTTGAGGTTCGACCCACTATGGTGGCGTCATCAACAAACTTGAAAATCAAGTTGGAGGGGAATTTGGCCGCACAGTCATAGGTGTATAAGGAAAATAGTAGAGGGCTGACAACACAGCCTTGTGGGGCACCGGTGTTGAGGATGATTGTGGAGGGGATACTGTTGCCTATCCTTACTGATTGAGGTTTGTGGGTTTGGAAGTTCAGGATCTAGTCACTGAAGGAGGAGTCGAGGCCCAGGCCACAGAGTTTGGAGATAAGTTTCATAAGAATAATGGTGTTGAAGGCAGAGCTGTAGTTAATAAATAGGAGTCTAACATAGGTCATAGAGGTTTACAGAATGGAAACAAGCCCTTAGGCCCAACTTGCCTATGCTGCCTTTTTTTTTAAACTCCTAAGCTAATCCCAATTGCTTTGGCTCATATCCCTCTATACCCATTTTACCCATGTAACTTTCTAAACGCTTTTTAAAAGACAAAATTGTACCTGCCTCAACCACTACCTCTGGCAGTTTGTTCCAGACACTCACCACCCTCTGTGTGAAAAAAATGCCCCTCTGGACACTTCTGTTTCTCTGCCCTCTCACCTTAAACCTATGCCTTTTAGTTTTAGACTCCCTTACCTTTGGGAAAAGTTATTGATTCTAGCTGATCTGTGCCCTTCATTATTTTATAGACCTCTATAAGATCATCCCTCAGCCTTCTACGCTCCAGAGAAAAAAGTCCCAGTCTACCCAGCCTCTCCTTATTACTCAAATCATCAAGTCCCGGTAGCATCCTGGTAAATCCTTTCTGCACTCTTTCTAGATTAATAATATCCTTTCTATAATAGGGTGACCAGAACTATACACGGTATTCCAAGTGTGGCCTTACCAATGTCTTGTAGAACTTCAACAAGACACCCCAACTCCTGTATCCAATGTTCTGACCCGTGAAACCAATTATGCTGAATGCTTTCACTTTGTCCGCCTATGAATCCACTTTAAAGGAGCTATGAATATGTACCCCAAGATCTCTGTTTTATAACTCTCCCCAACACCCAACCATTAAGTCCTGCCCTGGTTCAATCTACCAAAATGCACCACCTCACATTTATCTAAATTAGACTCCAACTATCATTCATCAGCCCACTGGCCCAATTGATCAAGATCCCGTTGCAATCAGAGATAACTTTCTTCACTGTTCACCGTGCCACCAATCTTGGTGTCATCTCAAACTTACTAACCATGCCTCCAATATTCTCATCCAAATCATTAATGTAAATGACAAATAACAGTGGACCCAGTACTGATCCCTGAGGCACACCGCTGGTCACAGGCCTCCAGTTTGAGAAACAACCCTCTACAACCACTCTTTGGCTTCTGTCAAGAAGTCAATTTTGTATCCATTTAGAAACCTTATCCTGGATCTCATGAGATTTAACCTTCGTTATGTAGGTATTTCAGGGTTGAGTGCAGGACCAAGGAGAAGGCGCCTGCTGTGAGCCTGTTGAAGTGGTAGGTGAACTGTAGGGGATCCAGGCAATCTGGGTGGTTGGAATTGATTTATGCCATGACTAACTTTTCGAAGCACTTCAAAATGATGGATGTTAGAGCCACCAGATGATAGTCATTAAGGCACTCTGTCTGGCTTTTCTTTGGTGCCAGGATGATGGCTGTCTTCTTGTAGCAGATAGGGACTTCAGATTGGTGTAAGAAGAGGTTAAGGATGTCTATGAATACCTCTGCCAGCTGGTCTGCGCAGATGCAGTTGCATTATGTATCTTGTATATATGCATGCAAGATTATATATATGTTCATATATCTATTTCAGCCAGATCTGATTGTTTGAACCCACCCATTTCACTTCCTGCAAAACAAAATAGAGTTAATACTCGGGCTGGTAAAAATTCGCCATGTCCTATTCAGAAGAATATTGAACTTGAGACTCTTGTTTCTCTCCCCACAGATGCTGCCAGACTTGCTCAGTGTCTGAGTTTTTGTTTTTTATTGTTCTTGAAAACAAATCAGATCCAAACAGTTGGTGTTGTGATTTGTAAAACAAACAATTGGTGAAGAAAATTCTGCACAGCCTTTAACCAAAGATATATTCATAAGATATTTGAGAATGAGAAACATAATTTTGCCGTCTTGGTTCATCAATCTGAAAAGAACATACATCCCTCTCTCCCACCCCCAGCAGAATCCAATTTGTTTCTGAGGTTTTATTTATTTCCACCATGCCACTCAAGAGTCCATTCCACCCTTAAACGTGTGAATATTCAGGGCTCATTTGGTTACTGTTTCGGTTACTGTTTCAGTTACAGTGTGGTCTTTCATTAAAAATATCAAAAGCTGTGTAAAAAAGCAAAAGATTTATATATGCTGACAAGAAACTGGAGTGAACAGGGGTATTAGAGATGAAAAGAAAGGGACAAGAGAACAAAATGCACAGGCACTGCTAAATAAATAGAATGACTAAAAAAGTGGTTAGGTGAAAGATATAAGGTGGTTAAATTGCTCATTCTGCTCACTTTTTGTGTAAAGAGCTTTTCACCAATTCTAAATTTGGCTTCTTCCACTTTGAATTTACATTCCAATGTCCTATTTTCCAAATGTAATTGGATGGAATTATTTTTCCATACTATTTACTCGTTTATATTTCCTTTACAATCACCCATTAGGCACCTCTAAATGGCTCAAAGACCCAAGGTTGTCCAATCTTTCCTAATAACTCAGATCTCTAATATTACCTTTTAGTTTTCTGGTATTGGTTTCTTTCTTATGTCTTGGTGACCACAACCAGACTGCAGAACTAACGAACATACCTGAAGAGTAGAAATTTGACCCCAAATCCCACAACTTCATGTGGAACTTTGTCAAATACCTTTTGGAAATTTAGCTATCCATGCATGATGATGCAACTTCCTGAAGTAAGTCAAGGAAGTTTGGTATATAATTCTAGGGATTGTGAATTTAAACAAAGAGAAAGTTATGCTTTTATCTTTGCGGAGGTTGGGGGGGGGGGGTGGTGGATTTGGTGTGGTGTGATCTAAGTAAAATTTACAGAATTGAGAAAGTTGACCAAAGAAAATTATTCACTGGTTAAAAAAATGATGTACCGGGGGCGTACAATATTCAAATGAATATTTTCACCCATAGAGTAATAGAGCATAAGCTAAGTTATCAGGAAAAGCCTTTGAAAAGGTTAGTATAACTCAGTTGAAGAACTGATTAGATACATTTTGAAGAAAGGAGCAATTCTAGAGAAGGTGAGAAGAATCATTGTGTCATTGCTTTCACACCTTAAGATTAAACTGAATTTAAATCGAAATGCCAGGTGCACAAGATTGATGTCTGACCTTCTACACCACCCTTGTGTTGGAATTTCCATGAAAAAGCTCTGACTTTCCTGCATCCGCAGAGGAATGATATTATGAAGGTTTATAAGAGTAAATGCAATAGGAAAGGAAAGGCTGGGTTGCTACTTCAAATTCAACTATGACAGTAGCAACTTCAGGTGCATATTTCTGTGCAACCTACTCCCTAGGAAGAGCACTGGACTGTGGAAAACCAATATCTTCCCCCACAAATTAATGCATTTTTACTGTAATTGTAGCAAATATTAGTAGATGGTTTGCTGAAAATTGCATAGCTATTTGCATCATTTATAGATGGTATTAAAATATGTTTGAAAGTCTAATGGGAACTAATAATACAGCAGTTTCTGGATACCCTTTTTGTGAGACATGATAGTTACAACATGAAGAAAAACATTAAAGTCTATTACTTTTATATTATTTCAAAACACAGATTGACAAAAGGAAAGACAGAAATTGTCCATTTCTCTCGCTTCAATTCTGGAATCAAACTGACTGAAGTCGTTAATAAATTATTTTTAAAAATCTTAGTCTTGCAATAATTGAGTGCGAGTAAAGTTAGTTAGGCGCCTTTTTAAAGAACAGGGAATGGATTGATAGCTAAATTTGAACAGTATCCTTTCATTTTAGGAGTTTGGGCTGAACAAAGCACAAACTAATAGAAAGAAAACCTCTTTTTCTGCTAGCTATCTTGTTCCTGATATGGGGAGGAGGGGTAGAGGAGCCACAACATAAATGTGTCATTATTTGACAGACTGGAGAGTACACTTATTACAGACACACCTGAAAATGTGCCAATGTCACATCTCTGCAGTTATTCCCATGGCTTTATCGAAAAATGGACTCATAGTTTTTAAAAAGAGATTTAAAAAGGGGAATTGACATTGAAACAAGATGGAGACAGAAGATCAGTTGACCTTTTCTCTTTTTATGTCTGCAAAATATATACAAAATTGCCCAAGGCTGGAAATTTGCCTACTTGTCAAAAGACTCAAGAGTCATTGTGATAGTTGAACTTTTTAAAAACCTGAGTGCATGCTGCTTCTTTTTTAATCACCTTTTTTATTGTATGTCTTGTGTGCATGTTTGAGTGAAGCTGTTGTAATATATTCAAGTGTTGAGAAATAATCCATTTTTTTAAAGTTGTGAGAGTACCTGTCTTGTGTCTGTTTTTAAGAGTCACAGCACTCAAGGAGGTTAAAATATTTTTCTTTCAAACATATTTTGTTGTGGTCAATTACAAGCAGAAAAAGGGAGGACCATTTTACCATCTTTTCTCTATCCAAGACATATATCTGAAATTTATCAGACTGCAAAATATCAAACAGATCAGTCACCCTTCTCCAACATGTTCTGGATATCGGGTATATGTATAGTAAAATCCCAGAATTTGTCATTGTGACAGATGAATTAAACTTACATGCTACCAAGTATAGTAACAATAATTAACACCTCCTCAGAAATGTAAATGTAATTCTACTGTCAGATTCAAATATTGTTATTAAGTTGCTTGCATCAGTAGCTCAGTGGCAAAACGGGATGATGCACTAACTTGAAAATACATAATTTTAGGTTTTGGGATATCACCTTGACTTTTTTTGTGCATTGAGTACCAGATTTCATTTAGCTACCTGAGGAGATACTAGATGGTGGCGAAGCATCAGCAGTACAGACTCGGCCCAATTAATAGGCAATCCAAGGTATGCTTTTAATTAATTCATGCAAAGTGGGTGTTGCTGGCTGGGTCAGTATTTATTGCCCACCTCTAATTACCCTCCAACTGAATGGCTTGCTAGATCATTTCAGAGAGCATTTTGAGTCACATTGATATGGAGTCACACATAGACCAGACCACGCAAGAATGCAAAATTTCCTCTCTTAAATGATAACCAGTGAACCAATGACAATCAACAATGATTTTTTAAATGGTCATTAGTAGACTTTTAATTCCAAATGTTTATCAAATTCTTATTTCACCATCTTCCATAGCGGGATTCAAACCTGTATTTCCAGAGCTTTACCATGAGTCTTTGAAGTCTAGTGGTAATACCACAATGCAACCACTTCTCACTATGTAAGCAAATACAAATTTTAACAAAATGCCAGTTTACTAATTTTTGTACTACCAAGCTGTCCCAATGCTGCTGCCATTGCATGGCATTGTAACCATTTCCTTGCTGCATTTGAAAAGCTGGAAGTGGGTTTGGTACCAGGGTCACTAGAACTTTTGTTCTTGAAAGTCTAAAATATAGCACAAAATTATACTTCGCACCTGCCACTTTTCTCACCTCATTGTCCAAATAACATTGTACATATACCCCAAGTCCAACACACAGATAAGAATATAAAATTATGCTTCAGAAGTTGTTGAGATGAGCAGACATTGAAACTATATGTGAAGAAAAATGAAGCAAGGATACAGGTTCAGGCAAAGGATTCAGAATATTGAATATGTGCCAAGAAGCCAGAGCATACTTTACACAATTGGCAAGCCTCTGTCTGTCACAAAGAAAAGAGGCACACCTCAGTCACAAACAACAGGCTCTGGCATTCCAGTATCTTGGCTGCACATCCCATAGCATGCTAGAGGAGGGCAAATGTTGCACACCTTTGTCACCTTCATAGAACCATAAAATCATCGAAATATAACAACACAGAAGGAGACCATTCAAACCATCATGTCCATGCCAGCCCAAGGACACTCGGGTACCCTTTCTAATCCCACTTTCCTGCACTGGCCCAAAACCCTATAATTTACAGCACTTAACGTGCAGATCCAGTTACTTTTTAAAAGAGTTTAGGGTCTCTGCCTTGTGACGTTCATGATCATGTACTTGGAAAAACCACAGTAACATAACAAAATGTTTTTGGACAAATACATTCTTTACATGTTCTGCTCTGTACAACAAAAAACCCCAGTAATTTCTGTCCACATACTCAATGATGTATCAACTTAAAGTTTTTTGGAGGTCTCTGACACCCTTTATGTGAAAGTTGTAAAGCTGCTGTGTCCTCAAATCCAGACTATGACCTTGTGATGAAATCTTGTTGCGAAATGCTCTTCCAACCCTTTGCAATAAGAACATAAGAAAAATAAGAACATAAGAAATAGGAGCAGGAGTAGGCCATCTAGCCCCTCGAGCCTGCCCCGCCATTCAATAAGATCATGGCTGATCTGTCATGGCTCAGTTCCACATTCCCGCCCTCTCCCCATAACCCCTAATCCCCTTGCCTATCAAAAACCTATCAACCCGCGTCTTAAAAATATTGAGCGAAGCCTTTTGTAAATGATCTCATGAATTGAGAACACAAAAGTTACAACTTAATTATATCATTTACAGACACCATTTATTTATTTTTAAATTCTTGAGGAACATTTTTTCGAAGTAGGAAGCAGAGCTACTCCATATGTTAAAACATTGTAAATGCCCGTTATGTTCAGAGTAATACATTTGTTCATATGAACGCTTTAAAATAACAAGGAGAGTTTAATTTATCTGTAAAATTTTATGAAGTTGTTTAACTATGCGTCTTTATATATCACATCCCCATTTCTTTCCTTGCCATGCCAGTCCTATTTCATGAACAAACTTGTTGCTCACTCATCCTCCTTGATGAAGCGATAAAATTGCATGGTCCTTTCCTCCATTATATCTTGCTTGATTAATCTATGTGTATAGAAAGGGATCTCACTTATCTCAATTGGATTAACATCAAGATAAAATACAAATGTTTCCCAAGTGTGCATTCAGAAGCTACAATTTTGGATGGTAGTGCTGTAGATTCATAATACATTTTGGACTAACGGCAATTAAAAAAAATTATAGGATAATGCATAATCTTAATGTACCATTTAAACTTTATCGGATAGTGAAAATGTTGGTTTAAATCTATCACTGATGATGTACTTTATATACTATCAGAGAATTTTACAATGCAGAAGAAACTCATTCAGCCAGGTGTGTCCAGGTGAGTTCCCTGAAACACTTTTGCACATCTCCTTGCTTGCTCTCATCCTATAGCCTTTATTTATTTTCTTATTTTTCAAGTGTTTGACCAATTCTCCTAGCTTCGAGGAGTTTTTCTGGCAGGATGCTCAGTGTTTTAGCAAGTCTTTGTGTAAGAAAATAATAATCTAGCCTATCTGCTAATTCTTTATGTTGTTTATTTATTAGATCATCCATCAATAGAAGTATTTCCCTTATTTATCTAATCAAACCTCTTCAAAAGTTTGAACAGCTTTGTAAAATGTAATTTAATCTTTTCTACTCTTAAAACGGGAATTCCTTATTTGATTCTCTCTTGGTCTAATTTGTAAATTGTAATTTGTGAAGAGTAAAATTATCTTTTCCTTTGTTGTTTATACTCCTATTTCTTAAACCTGTCATTTCATATTTTGTTTATTTAGAGCTTTACTGCTTTCTCCAATTTTGAATGAATGCATACTTAAGTTTTTTTCCACTATTCCTTTTAATGTTCCACCACTTATTGATAAACCACTGAATTCTGTTTTCTGTCCTATAACCAACTTTTTATCCATATTGGCACAAGCCTTTTAATACCATGCGCCTTAATGTCATCAACAGTCTTCCAAAGTGAAATGTTATGCAGTGCCATTCATAAATCTATACATAGGACATCGATTGTTGATCTATATCAATTATTATTTCTGAACAGAACTCTTGACATGAGTTGCTTGCTATAAATCTATATTAATGCTCCTCAAATATCTGTGACTTTCTACAAATATTAATTTTATCCCATATTGAGTCTTTTAGAAGCTTACACAGAAACAGTGTTGGGTTGACTGGTCTACAGTTGTATGGTTTATCCCCTTTTCCCATTTTGAACAAGGATGTTAACTTGGGTATCTCTCCAAATTCTGAGCAGTTTTCATACCCAAGGATTTTGATTTCCCGGTTTTCCTTCCTTATTTACAATTATTCTACTAAACAAACAGTTTAAGAGTTTAAAAATGTTAGAATTTGCAGAGATACTTAAGTTAATTGGACTCACTCCCTGAAAATTGTTATTGTGGGGTAAGTTTTCCAAGCTCATGACAACAGTGGTATATATTATTGAATTGCTGGCTTATTGCCTGTGAACTTCTAACACATACAGTGATGGGCAACATACTGTATTGTGGATACAGACTGACAATTTAGATTGTAACATAATGTCGTCCTCTTGTAGATCTCTTGACCCACGTGGTACTGCTAAACAGGTACTTGGCGTACAAGTGAGTATTGCTGTGTTCTAACAGCATATCTACAGTATTTTTCTGCTACTTGTATTTTATTTTTGCACATATTACAAAATGTACTCCCCAGGTTGAAGTCAGGATGAAGTGCTGGAGTATGGCCCTATTTGGTAAATTTCTGAATATTATGAATTATAATTTCACAGCTATGTCACAGCCAATGAAATCAGTGCAGGGGCAGAATAGGGAGCCTGAATTGTAACTATTTTAGCCAAAAATACCTCTTTTATTCCCTGATTGACTAAAATATGGGTAGAGGAAAAATTGGCTTTTCTGTTAATACGTATGAAATCTTTAAACAGAATGTTGACTGAGTTTTATTTCACCACATCGCAACATTGCAACTGAGCAGCGATGAGCTCAGAGAATTAAAAAGTATGGCTGGAATTGTCTCACCCCACCCGCCACTGCAATTGTACTGGGCGGGTTGTGGACAATGTGAAGGCCCATTGACAGTCGGGTGGGAATTTCTGTTTTTTAGACAGAATTCCGCCCTATATATTTAGTTTAATCATGCAAAGCAAAGGTTGGTTCACCGAAGGAAACCTATGCTGCAGTTCTACATCAAGACCTTTTTTAAATTAATTTTTTTTTACAATTCCATTCTTAAAGTTAAAAGCCAATACACAGAGCTGACTAGACAAAGCCAAATCCATCTCCTGGCTTGCTCCAAAACTAATTCAAGTTGAATCCAGATAATGATTCCCATATGAGAGACATATAAGATCCAAGCTGACAAGAGAAGGCACTGCATTCCATCTTGGGCTTGATCTGACACTTGATCTTTGCCAAAAAGCCCTCCCAGGTGACCATGGATTCATTCCTGCCAGACAAGAACAGATACTACATTTGATCTTAACCAAAAGTCGAAAAGCATCAAGAACGGTTTGCCATCTGCTTTTAGAATGGTGCAAGCAGTAAATGCAGAGCTGCAGTACCCTACATATTCCACAGTTCATTTTGGACATGGTGACAACCTGGCTGTTTCTGACAAGACATTTTAGTTCTCTGGTACATTGCCTGGTGATAAGGTTTCCAAATACCAGAGGAATATGGGTCAAACGGGAGACAATTAGGACTAACTGGGAGGGCATAATGGCCGGCATAGACCAGTTGGGCTGAAGGGCCTGTTTCCATGCTGTGTTGCTCTATGACTGTAAGTAGAAGTGTTTCAAATAGCGAAAGAGGTTTTCCACAACAATCATTTTGCCCATGTTTGGGTCCAGCCTTCCAGTGTAAACAAAGCAATCGTATTCCTCTTATGAAGTCACTCCTAGGGCTCCACCATCTGTTGCTCACTGCTTTGTTTTATTATGTGCCAGTTTTAAACATTAAGTGCAGTGGGAATTGAGGGAAAACATTTAATCATGAAAAAATAGGTTTGGTTCAGATTTGGGAGAAGTAGAAGGTGCTAAAGTCTTAAAAAATCAGAATCCCAATCCCTAAGCCAAACTCTGGCTTTAAAGGAGGTGGAATGGTCAGCATGTGGTCAGTCCATTCCAAAAAGGCAAATTGATACCTTAAATAACATAACAAAGCCACAAGCCACGTTGTTGTTGTACTTTTGAAATTTAACTACTGATAGTCAGTCAGTTCCCAAAGCTTATGATACCTGACAGCTGGACCCAGGAGAAACATTCACTCCCAATCACTCTCATAGATTTACACAGACACTTTCATTCACTTGCTCTCACACACTTCTACATTCACCCACTCTCATATTCACTCACTTAGTCATTTCCCTTGAGCCCTGGATGTTTATTGCTGTGATGCAGTTCAGAGTAGCTTTGAAGGTGGCAGGGCACACTTCCTCCCCACCCCGTCAAAAACTCCAGCTACCCTGAATCTCACTGTTGCTGCAACCATTACTTCTCCTGGTCTCCCTAGTTGAGTCCACCATCTCGTTGTCCTTTAGTGGGCTGGTGCCTTTGCAGGAGGACTAGCCATGATGTCGAGATGCTGGACTAGGGTAAGCACCCTAGTGTTGTGAGACTTCTTATAGGAAGACTACAGCATGGCCAGGGCTAGACTATGTCACCCTGAATGCACCCAGGCTGTCAAAAAAATGTACAAACTTGGGCTCTCACTGCAATAACCACTTACACTGTAAAACATTGTCCCAGAATGGAGTGCCCACCGCATGTTTGTTTGTGAGCACATTGAGGTAAGAAGTGGCCACTTGAGAGAGGGGTGGCGCTGCCTGAGTCCAGGCCCCCTGAAGGCAAGGGCCCTAGTGATTAGTACCATCTGCATGCCCCTCTCCCAGGCCCTGCAAAACGTGCCACCTTCAACACCACCCACTTTCCATGGGAATTTGAACAGATCATCAACTATTTTCAGGTTAACTGCTGCTTGATTTCTCCCAGTTGTTGCTAAGTTAACAGAAGTATTTGGGTGTGTGTACTGCTGCTTAAAAGGTGGGGAAGATAATAGGGAATGGGTGTGTAGTGAAGCATTGGTTCTCACTTTGAGAATTCCACTCATAACACTTACTCCTGCCCATCGGGAACGTGATTCTATCCCTCTTAGCTTGCAGAATAACACAGGAAATGAACTGAGCAGACACAAGCTGATCAAAGAGGGACTAGGAGAGAAGGAGGCAAAGGGAATTTGGCAAGAGGCCATATACATCCAGAATGCTCAGGGATCATTTCTCCTATCTCAAGCAAGGAACAGTGTGTCAATGTCTTTGCTTCACCAAGGAGGTGCTGATTGAAATCTGCCACCTGTTGCAGGGTGAGAAAGGCTGGGTCAGACTATGACCATGACCAGTATGGCATCTTCCAGTCCAGAACAGGCATCAGAGTTGCAACATCTCCCAGTCCACCATTCACTCTTGTATAGGCAGGCCACTGATGCTCTGTATTCAAAGAGGGGAGGATATTGCATTCTCTCTTTCCAGAGGGAAGCAGGTGAGGCGAGCATACGGCTGCACAGTCTGTTCTACCATCAACATTTGACTGTCAGAGATGACAAAAAGATCGGTAGGAAAGTGAGTTGTGAAGAGGACATAAGAAGGCTCCAAAAGTATAGGTTACGCAAGTGGGCAAAGATCTGGCAAATGGAATATAATGTGGGAAAATGTGAAATCGTCCATTTTGGCAGGAAGAGAAAAAGAGAAGCATATTATTCAAATGGTTAAAGATTGCAAAGCTCTGAAATGTAGAGGGATCTAGATGTCTTTGTGTATGAATTGTAAAAGTCTAATATGCAGGTACAACAAGTAATTAGGAAAGTTAATGGAATACTATCTTTTATTGTGAAGGAAATAGAATACAAAAGAAGAAAGGTTATGCTTCAGTTATACAGAACACTAGTGAGACCACATCTGGATATGTGTACAGTGTTGATCACCTTATTTAAGGAAAAATATAAAAGCATTAGAAGCAGTATAGAGAGATTTACCAATCTAATACCTGGAATGGGTGGGTTATCTTATGAGGAACAGTTGGACAGGCTGGACTTGTATCCACTGGAGTTTAGAAGAGTAAGAGGCAAATTGATTGAAACAGATAAGACCCTGAGAAGCCTTGACAGGTTGAATGAGGAGAGGATGTTTTTTCTTGTGGGAAAATCTAGAACTAGAAGTCATTGTTTAAAAATAATGGGTCACCCACAGATGAGGTGACTTTTTCTTTTCTCTGAGTGTTGTGGGTCTTTGGAACTCTTCCTGAAAAGGCATTTGAAACAAAGTTTTTGAATATTTTTAAGGTAAAGGTGAATACATTCTTGGTAAGCAAGCGAGTGATAAGTTATTGGGCTAGGCAGGAAGCAGATTTTAGGTCACTGTTAGATCTTTATTATAATCTTGTTAAATAGCAAAGCAGGCTCAAGAGGCCAACTGGTTGCTCCTTGTTCACATGTCTGTATGAATGTGTGCACATACACCACAGGCACCATTTCAGAGCACTCATAAAAAAATATAGAGACTACACAACTGAATTTTACAGCCAGTAGTCTTTCCCATGGTTAATTAGAGGAAATGTTAGCTCTTCCAGGACAGGATATTGGTTAAGCAGTCTGACAATGCAGAGGCAATAGATAATGTAACTTTCACAATCCAGTTAATTAGACTTCTATGTCCTCGTTGGCTATGTTTGATAAGGTTTCTCTGTATCAATACGTCATTTGGTTGTATATGCTTTCCCAGCAATTTTACAGAAGAGAAGGATTATGTTGATGGATGTAAGAGGTAGAATTGCTGAGAGTAAATTACTCTTGTCAAATTTTGAGAAGTTGATTCTGAATCCCTTCCTCTCATCATCATCATCATCCCCCACTCCAGCCCCCTGCCGGCTAATCGCAATTAAAAGCAGTTTTACCCAGAAGGAAAGAACAGTAATCCAGGGAAATAAGAATACAGGCCTGAACTGATTTTCCTTCTGAATAGGTTTTTAAAATGCAGAAATGGGCGATCTGCATTTTAAAAACCTGTTCAGAGGTCATTAAATTAGTGGCATTAGGTTGAAATTTCTACATCACGTTATCCATGTTTCAATCATTGCCCTTGCACTGAAAAAGGTTGATATGAAGTGTAGATTCAATGTTAGTATTCAAAAGGATGATTTCCTGATTATATCTGATATCACTGTGAACAGAAGGTAGGTAGGGTATAAATTGATGTAACTCATGGTCCACATCCTCTCTTGGAACTCAATTTGAACCCCTTTAAGAGTTGGAGAGGAATTTCCTAGAATTCTTTTTTCTCTGAATTGACCAAGTTTTTTTTATACCAACATCTACTTTTTGCTGTTCTCAGGCGAGTACAAGGCTTCTGGGAATATTCAGGTCAGAATGGTTAATTATGTCAATGCTGTGAGGGACAGATTCAGGAGACCAGCTGCTTTTTGTTTGTTGTTTTCCCATGTTCGGATGTTGTACCACTTCCTTTCCACTAGCGTGGAAGAATTTATTTTTTCTGTGTGATGCATTTCATTTATTTGGAAAACAAGTAAAATAAGTGTCAAAGCCCTTTGTTTATTTTTGCACTGCAAAATATTAGTAAATAATGATTCAAAACCCCTACACTTGTTGGTTGTTGTTTATTTCACAGGAGGCAATAAATAATAAATGTTAATTTCAGGCAAAAATTAGATAAACTGAGCATGTGTTTAAATAGATCATGATTTAACTACAAGAATACCTAGCAAGGTTGCAACACTAATGTGAAACATTTAGTTAAGAATGAATACAAAATGTAAATTTTGTTCAATAGTTGGAATAAATTCTTGTTAGCTCTATTGTCTTTATTATTTTAGTGACCCTTATATTGCAACATGTATATCAATCAACAAATCATTTTCAGGACATGATTAACCGTTCAACGGGATAGAAAATCTTGGAGTAGATGATGCCACCAAATTATTCTGATCCCAAAATAGCATCAGCTTAGCTTTATACTAAACTGTAGCATGACTTTACAAAATGCATGTATGTATTCTTCTTTTTGGACTTTTCGAATACTACCCTTGGAGAAAAAATATTCCAGTTTATTCTCTTCAGGCACTGTGCCATTGAGATAACAAATATTTCTGCAGAGTTTATTTACTGACTGAAAAGTTATAGCATGCACTGGCTTTTCTTCTCAATTGTTTTCTCTCCAGTACTTTGCATAATGTTGGAACAGATATTGTCATACCAAATTGTCATAAATCCAGTGTTTAAAAACAGACAAAGCATTTGTTGGGCAAGGGGATGTGGGTTAGGAGCAATCTTATTGCCAGGTCTGCCTGGGATTTTCCAAAAATCTGCAGACTCCAGTTTAAAAACCCTTAAACTTGAGTGAGGGATAGGTTTTGATTTGATGGTCAGAACTTTAAGGGTTGTGGATGGAATGTATGTTGTGGATGGAATGTATGCCCAACCCAGGAGTGCGTGAAATTGTAGAAGAAAATTTTGGGCCTGCATCCTGGTATCATCACATATTGGTGCGATATTTCAGTTGGTAGGTGCGAGTGGGTGTTGGATGTGCAACTGCCAACAATTAAGCAGCTAATTAAAGGGATTAAAAGTACAATTGACTTGAATTTTACGTTGCCTGCACAATTTTTCAAGTTGATGCATGGGTAACACAATGCGGTGCCCAATTTGTTTTTGCCAATTTGTCATCCAAGGATGGGATAAAAGAGGCAGGAGCAAAGACAAGCTGAGTTGGTAGGAGTTTGTGAGAATTTGGTGTGGGTTTAAAGCAAAGGTGACAAATTTACACTCTGTGGAGCTCCACACTCACCTTCATTTCTGTGCCTACCCCAGTGACGCCATACCCCTCATGATTCTGCCCACCCTCGCCCCATGGAATGCAAAGGCATAAGCCACAAAAATACATAAATTAATCACTACTTAACTGTTTTCATGCTTTTTAACTTGTAAAGGCACACTGGTATGAATAATTACTGAATTTAATTGAAGCTTATCAGAATGATGGTAACAATGGTCAATATTGCGATGCAATATTGAGATGTGCAAACAAAGGACTTGCTAATGAGCAACAAGATGGGAAAAAAAATCAGCTGGTGACATCACTGCAGCACAGGCCAGTGCAGGACAGATTGAGCCAGCCTGGTGCAGGAACAAGTATTCCAATCAACGAGCTGTGTAAATGCAAATTTACTGCAGATGCTGGAATCTGAAACCAAAGGAGAAAATGCTGGAAAATCTCAGCAGGTCTGGAAGCATCTGTAAGGAAAGAAAAGACCTGATGACGAAGGGTCAGTTCTTTTCTCTCACAGATGCTGCCCGGCTTGCGAAGATTTTCCAGCATTTTCTCAACAAGATGCATATACTGCCATGTAGTGTATTTCTGTCTCATTCAGTTTCAAAAGTTAACTGCCTTACTTCCTCTCATAAAATCAAAGCACTTATTGCTGTAAGTTCATGTGAACAGAGTGTTCAGTGAGGCCAAGTCCAATATTAATGGCTCTATCTGCAGGATTCTGTTCTTTAACTTTTTTTATTAGTTACAACTAGGCTTACGTTAACACAATGTATGCATTGAAGTTACCATGGAAATCCTCAAGTTGCCACACTTTGGCACCTGTTCGGGTTCACCAAGGGAGAATTTAACATGGCCAGTGCACCTAACCAGCATATCTTTCGGACTGTGGGAGAACACTGGAGCACCCGGAGGAAACCCACACAGACACGGAGAGAACATGTAGATCCGCACAAACAGTGACCCAAGCTGGGAATCGAATCCGGGTCCCTGGCGCTGTGAGGCAACAGTGCTAATCACTGCCACCATGCCCTTCTTTTTCCTGAAGATACTTTCTGAAGTCCAGTCTTGAGAGTGATGGTGGTTAGAACGATCAACATGTGACCAGCTGCAGCCATTCTGTCAGACTAGCAATGGTTCATTTTGAAAAATATATAATATATAATGAAGAATATAAATTAGGGAATACGGAAGATGGACTGACATTTAAGATTTTCTTGTTTCACCACGTGTTGGCATGGCAATGTGGATAGCTTTCGTTTTACACTTTTTCTTCACAAAATCTTTAATTTCATCATGGGTAAAATCTTGTGAAAACACACTTTGAATTGTTAATATTGCTGAACTTGTCAAATGTTCCTGATACATTGTACTTCACAAATAGCTTTTAACTCTTTTCAGTACAGAAAAAGAACATTCACCAGAAGCATTTGTGACCGGTACTGTTAGAACTATTTTCAGAATGGTTTCTGCATTTGGAAAGATTGGGCTTTTGTCTCATTTCATCCTCTTCCCTTGCCTTCAATTTTCTCTATCGTTGACTGTCAGACTGATAGTGTCGCTTCATATTAACTGATCTTGATTTTAATGAATTTTCTGAAAGAGCAGGCATTTGCTCTCCTCTGTCTTGGGGGTCAAGTTGTCCCTTTTCACTGCTTGCCTTGAGTCCCGATTGGCTGGTTCACCGCCTCATGGCTATTTTCACCAGCCCTGTTGGCACCTCATGCCTCACTGTTGCTAGCTGCCTGGCTGGCCTGCCCTACTCAACTTTGGAGGTTGAGTTGCCCCTGCCCCTCACTACCCAACAGCTGCCCTGAGTGCAGGGCATGGTCTTTGTGATGTAGTTTAGATACAATTATTGGGTCCGGGACTGAAGTCTCCAGATCTGTTAGCATCTCCCGTCCTGCCAGAGTATTTCACTCCAATGGGATTTGGACTGGCTTCCCACTTTCAGGGAGCTAGTGGCCCAACACAGTTAAGGGGAGCAATCATGGCTCCCCAGAGGGTCGGGTGGTGGAGGGGTGTACCCTTGGCATCCTGGCAGTACCAGCCTGTGTCCTTGGCCTTGCTCAAGGGGCAATGTGCCCTTACAATGTGACACTACCATCGGGCATGGGACAGTATGAAGGGGATGGGGCCTGATGGGGGTGGTTGGTGCGAATGGGGGGGTTCTCCTGCCACTCTGTATTGAGATTGAGATCTGTGAGAGGAGGAAGGAGGGCAATGATCGGGGCATGGTGTGGGGGATAGTCAGCCTGTTGTGGGGATCAGCACTGCGGGGAGGAGGATCGGCACTGCAGTGGGGGCGCAGGGTTACTGTCAAGTGGGGGAAATCGGTGAAGGGGGGCCTGGAAATTGCAGGCGGAGGTCAGAGCTGGGCCCAGGAATGGCCGGGGTCCAGTGATCGGGCTGTGGGGTGGCAGAGGATGGCGTTGCTAGGGTTGTGGGGCTGGCAGCAATCAGAAGGCCATCAGTGCGGGGCCATTTCACATGCGCCAATCTTGGTGCTGACAGATGGATGCATACGTGGTAGCCTGTCAACGTACTGATTTCAGCATCTCCAGCGGGAATACGACCCACCCCCTGAAATTTATGATATTAATGCTGGTGGCCTCTGCAGTGCACAGAGTGTGGGAGATTCTTCTCTGAACTCCCACTGAAAAGAACAGTGTAGTTTTCACGTGAATGCGGCACTTAGAATTTTTTTTGGGAGAATTCCGCCCCCAATGTTCACGGGGTGACAACTTTCACCCATTTCAGGACAGACCAGGTCAGTCAGGCTGAGTGAACCAGAGGCTTTGCAAGTTTCTGCTGCATCCAGGATACCCTCAATTGCATTGATGTGGTCATCAAGGTACCAGCTGGGCACCTTTGTCAGTAGGAAAGGGTTTCACTCCATGAATATTCGGATAACATGTGACCACAGAATCTGCAAGATTGTGTAATGTTCCCTGGCAGCTCCCGTGATGCCTACGTACCATGCCACTCAAGTGTTTGCAGCTCCAGCAATGTTTGCTGGGTGACAGGAGTATGAAAAGATGGTTGATGCCACCACTCAGACACCCAAAGATAGAGGCGGAGGAAAGATACAATTGCTATCATGGCTCCACATGGGTAGTGGTGGAGAGGACAATAGGTCTGCCTAAGATGAGGTTCTAGATCCTGGACTGCTCCTAGGGGGTGGGGGGGTGGGGGGGTGTGTGCATAGCAATACCTGTCAGAGTGCAAGTTGCTCGTTGTCATGTGTTATGTTCTGCATAATCTAGCTCCTGAAGGAGGGAGCCACTGGACCAGGAGGGCGCTGAGACAGATACATATACCTCAGAGGAGGAATTCAACTATTACTCTGATGAGTAGGCAATACGGTCAGAGGGTGAGAACGAGGAAACAGCATTGCTGAACTGACAGGGAGTAAGAACATAAGAAATAGGAGCAGAAGTAGGCCATCTAGCCCTTCGAGCCTGCCCCACCATTCAATAAGATCATGGCTGATCTGAAGTGGATCAGTTCCACTTTCCCGCTCTCTCCCCATAACCCTTAATTCCCTTGTCTGTCAAAAACCTATCTACTCGTGACTTAAATATATTTAGCGAGGTAGCCTCCACCACTTCAATGGGCAGAGAATTCCAGAGATTCACCACCCTTTGAGTGAAGAGGTTTCTTCTCAACTCTGATCTAAACTGCAACCCCCCCCCCTTGTCTTGAGGCTGTGCCCCCTAGTCCTGCTATCCTTTCTAAGTGGGAAGAATCTCTCTACCTCTACCCTATCCATCCCTTTCATTATCTTATATGTCTCTATAAGATCCCTCCTCATCCTTCTAAACTCCAACGAGTACAGACCCAGTCTATTTAGTCTCTCTTCATAATCAACCCCCTCAACTCTGGTATCAGCCTAGTGAACCTCCTCTGCACTCCCTCCAAGGCCAAAATATCCTTGCGCAAGTGCAGCAACCAAAACTGCACACAGTACTCCAGCTGCAGCCTCACCAGTACCCTGTACAGTTGCAGCAAGACCTCCCTACTTTTATATTCTATCCCCCTCGCTATAAAGGCCAACATCCCATTCGCCTTCTTGATCACCTGCTACACCTGCAGACTGGGTTTTTGCGACTCATGCACAAGGACCCCCAGGTCCCTCTGCACCGTAGCATGCTGCAGCTTTTCACCCTTTAAATAATAATCCCTCCTACTATTATTTGTGCCAAAGTGAATAACCTCATACTTGCTAACATTATACTCCATCTGCCAGGTCCTTGCCCACTCGCTCAGCCTATCCAGGTCCCTCTGCAGACTTTCCACACCCTCCACGCAATTTGCTTTTCCACTCATCTTCGTGTCATCAGCAAATCTCGTCACCCTACACTCAGCCCCCTCCTCCAGATCATCTATATAAATGATAAATAGCTGAGGCCCCAGCACCGATTCCTGCGGCACTCCACTAGTCCCCAACTGCCAATCAGAATAGCACCCATTGATACCAACTCTCTGCCTCCTATTAGACAACCAATCCTCTATCCACGCTAACACCTTACCCCCAACTCCATGCCCCCTAACCTTCTGAAGCAACCTTTTGTGAGGCACCTTATCAAACGCCTTTTGAAAATCTAGAAACACCACATCCACTGGTTCCCCTCTGTCTACCACACTAGTCACATCCTCATAGAAATCCAATAAATTTGTTAAACACGACTTCCCTTAATGAATCTGTGCTGTGTCTGCTCTATCAAACCATTCTTTTCTAGGTGCCTCGCTATTTCTTCTTTGATGACGGATTCAAGCATTTTTCCAACTACAGACGTTAAACTAACTGGCCTATAATTCCCTGCCTTTTGCCTGCTACCTTTTTTAAACAGCAGCGTAACATTAGCTGTTTTCCAATCTCCCGCACTTACCCGGAATCCAGCAAAGTTTGGTAAATAATCACTAAGGCATCCACTATCACCTCTGCCTTTTCCTTCAGAACCCTGGGATGCATTCCATCCGGTCCTGGGGACTTGTCCACCTTCAGTCCTGCTAGTCGATCAAGCACTACCTCTCTAGTGACAGTGATCGCATTCAGGCCCTCAACTCCTACTATCCTTCTATCTTTAATATCCAGCAAACTATTCGCGTTCTCCTCCGTGAAGACCGAGGCAAAAAACTTATTTCAGGCCTCAGCCATTTCCTCATCTCCCACCACTAAATCCCCCCACTCATCCTCTAAGGGTCCAACATTCACTCTAGTCAGCCTCCTCTTCTTTATATATTTGTAAAAACTCTTACTGTCCTTTTTTATATTTAGTGCTAGTTTAGCTTCATAGTCTATCCTTCCTTTATCAACTTCTTAGCCATTCTTTGTTGATTTTTAAACCTTTCCCAATCTTCTAATCGCCCACTACTTTTAGCCACTCTGAACGCATCAGCTTTTAATTTAATACTCTCCTTTATTTCCTTCGATAACCAAGGCTGGTTATCCCTTCTCCTACATTCCTTCTTTACCATTGGAATATATTTCTGCTGAGCACCGAAAAAGATCTCCTTACAGATCCTCCACTGTTCTTCAGCCGTCCTACCAACCAACCTGCGCGCCCAATCTACATTTGCCAATTTCTCTCTCATCCTATCGTACTCCCCTCTGTTCAAACAGAGGACACAGGTTCGGGACCCTATTTGCTCATCCTCCATCTGCATCAAAAACTGAACCATACAATGATTGCTCGTCCCAAGAGGATCCCTCATAATAAGATCCCTAATTCTTCCTGCCTCGTTACACAACACCAGATCTAAGATAGCTCACTCCCTCGTTTGTTCCATCACACACTGTTCAAGGAAACTATCCCGACAGCATTCCAAAAACTCTTCCTCAAGCCCATTGCGTCCGACTTGGGTCAACTAATCAATATGCAGATTAAAATCCCCCATGATTATCGCCGTTCCATTTCTGCATGCATCATTTATTTGCTTGTTCATAGCCCGCCCCACCTCTAAGTTATTATTTGGGGGCCTATAGACCACACCCACCAGCGTCTTCCTCCCCTTACTGTTTCTTATCTCCACCCACAACGATTTCACGTTTTGCTCTTTGGAGCCTATCTCTTCCCTTACTACTGCTCTGATATTATTCTTAATCAACAGAACTACCCCACCCCCTTTTTCCTCCTGTCTATCCTTCCTAAACACTTGATACCCCTGGACATTCAGCTCCCAGTCCCTGTCACCCTGCAACCACGTTTCCGTAATGGCCACCAGATCATATCCATTTGTGCTAATCTGCGCCACCAGCTCATTCACTTTGTTCCAAATGCTTCGTGCATTCAGGTAAGGTGTCTTTATACCAGCCTTTATCTGGATCTTATTTGAAGGAACGCTACTAACCTTTCTCATGCCCCCTACTCTCTTTATTATTGGGACATCCTCAACATTTTCCTGCACCCGTACCCTCTCTTTCACTTTAGATATTGTAATTTCTCCCACCCCTGCATTCCCCCCCCACCCCCCAATTAGTTTAAAGCCCTATCTACAGTCCTAGTTATACGATTCGCGGATACAAGTCTGGGACGCCAGGGAAGAACTCATTCAGCTAGGTTGCCAAGGCATCATTTTTATCACTAACCAAGGGCACTGTCTTTTTTACACACATATTAGAGAGGTTAATGCCCTGAGCACAATGTCACCTCCGAACCACTCCAATAAAGCTTGTTGTTCTTCCATTGAAATGTCATGGACTGGTGAGGCCAGCACCAAGAAACATGAGGGCCACTCAAGTCATAGTAACACAAAACTTTTTACCTGCTCTGCAGTGTACCAGACAACAAATAGAGTATTAAAATATTAGGCAAAATAACACAGACACTATACTTTGATGAAAGAAACAAAACCCACCTATGAAAACCCATCCTGTGCTCAAGGTTGCGCGTGCTACATCTTGGTGCTCCCCCCTCACTGGCTGAGCACGTAGGCAGATTGCTGACCTTGCAATCCCACCGGCGGTCATCCTGTGGCCCACGGTGCCTGAGGTATCTCCACCCGCACAGATGCACACAGTGAAATGGCTGGGCACTCCTCAGTGGGTGTGGCCTTGGAAGATGTCCTAGTCAGTCGCAGAACGGCAGAGGAGCTGCCATCCTTGTCTGGAGCACCCTGAAAGGAGCCAGCAGAGATGACTGGCGCTTAGAACAGAGACAAGGTGCTTCATTCATCTCTCATACTGGGAATTACCTACTGAAGCTTTTGTCTGTATGAGGGCTTGTAGGTCTGAGTATAATCCCAGGAACCGTTGCCTTTGTTTCTGGAATAGCCTCTCCATAAGACTCACCACTCTCAATGGAAGGGGCTGAGTGCTCAGGGTCAATGCAGTGTTGAGGATCTGCAGGAACTCTTCCATGACAGAGACCATGACATGCAGATCCTCAGGATCTCAGCCAGATCTTCCCTTGCATCCTACTGAACAGCCAGCATCTGCCATCTGATAGTTGCATCAATTACCTCAGATTCAGCATTAATTGGTCCTCTGACTGCCTGGGCACTCTCTGCTTTCTTTGGTTCTTCTGGTGTGATGTACCCTCACCACAGTGCAATCCCAACTGAGGTGACATGCTATGGCCCAACAAAGTGCTGGTATCTGCGCTGTTGCTTGACACTGAGAGTGAATGTGATGCTGATACATCCCTTGGTGCTTTGTGTTTGAGTGTGGTAGAGGGGGTCATCGGGCTTAGCAGTGCATCCAAAGGATGGTGCTTTTGTGCGATACAAAGAAAATGTGATTAAAAACATCCTCAGTGTCTGTGCAAGCATGTCACTATCTTTCCTCAACAACCACATGCCTCAATTAAGCTTTCAGAGCAGCTAATCAGAGGGATCTCTGGATCTGGCCTTTGCAGTTGTGATGGAACAACCCTGCTTGCACATTTCCTCACACTTCCCCCTGCCATCTGAAACCTTACCATCCTCTGTTACCCCTTCCTCACCAACTCCTGAGGACTGTGCTTCTCACTTGCCCTTGAGATCCAAGGCAGCCATCATGAATTTGGATAGGATGGTGAGGTTGGGCACTCCACCATCCATACACATGCATTCCTGTGCCTTACACTTTTTTCTTCTCCTGAATGTGAACAAGTGTTCCAATTAGTGAAGCTTTCTCCAGTAACACTATTCCAGACTCAGGAACCTTCCACTGGTGTATGGCATAATTTCTCACCCTTTGGCACTATGCATCTATGACAGCTGCACACACCTACTGACACTCACCCTCCACACCTTCCACAGTAAGTGCCATCCTGCCAGGTTGGTACTCACCCCAGACCACTGAAGCACATCGGGCACTCACCAGGCGCAGCACACCATGCCATGTCTTTTCACCAGCACCTTTGTTCATACTCTGTTGGTCTGGTGGGGTGGCCTCCTCCTGCTTTTCCCCAGCATCTGTATGTCTCACTGTATGTCTGCAGGCTGCCATCCATAAATCATGTGACTATGTGCCTACCACGCATTGATAGCCCATCTGACATATCCACCTGGTGCAGAGGACACCTGAAGGATCACTTTCTGATGTGCCTGTTCCAGCTCCAAGGTCCTTCCTCCCACCCCTTGCAACCTTGTTGCAGCTGCCTGGTCTCCTTTTATTTCCCACCCCCCGCCACCCTACTCCCAGGTGACCTATTGATCTGGCGCCCACAAAGCTTTCACCCACAGGGACCTGTGTCCAGCGATGATTCATGTTGGTAGACCCTTAATTGGTCAGCCAGCATGAAGTTGGGTGGGAGCAGATATCACATCCTCTTCTGGGCCTGCCAATCATGCGAGTGTAACATGCACAAAGCTCAGGCCTGTATAATAGTGTTAAATGGGCAATAGTTATCAGCGGCCCATATTATGTTTCTTTTACATATCAGGAGAGATGTAAAATAAGCCGCCCCATCACACAAAGTCAAAATTTATCCTGAGTATCAACAGGATATTCAGGGCAGATCCAAAGTTGGTTTCACTTTCATTCCACAACCATATGTTTGATTGGTCATTGGATACTGGACCCCTGACTAGTTATTCCCCACATGGGTCAATTGTAGTCCCTTACTGGTGTTCCAACTAAATTTAATCATCTTCATATAGATCTAAATCTCCTGCCACAGGAATCATAGCAAGTGGGAAAGATAATTTGGTAAACCAGAGAAAGGTTGGTTGATTTTTTGGTTGGAAATTTCCAGTCCTGGGATGGGAAAAACTAGAAAATTCCACCCATAGACTGTAAATCAAATTTGTGACTTTCATGATTTCAGTTTCATTCTGTGTCACAGTTTTACAGTTGAACCATTCAGTGAGTGGTTAACCAAACTGCTTTAATAATTGTATGACAGCAACAAACATGACATAACTTGTTTTTACAACATGGAATTGATTAGTCAGGTGGTGACTAAGGGAGAAGGTTAAACTTCCCTTCGGCATATACTCAATAGTAAAACCTAATCAATCATTGCTTTGAATTTCATATCATTGCATTAGTCACATTTCAGCACAAATTAAAAGCTGTCTGTAACTTTATAATAATATGCATTTGGGTTGGAGATTTTATTTGTATAATTTGAGGACTCAGTAACACTTCTAAAATTAGAACTAGCAAATTTTTAAAAATGGCATGTCCAAAATAATTTTTATCCTTTTGTACATTTTTCTGTTACAACTTCTGTTAATTTCTTTCCCTATTGACAGTTCAATGGGTACCAGTAAACCGTGTGGATATCACCTGCACAGCTATCATTCGTGTGTGAAACTCAACAATGGGTGTCAACACACAACTTCACAAAGGAAGCATCATAGTCAAGTCTGATTCTGTCCTCACCTGATTCTGACACAAGCATTCTTCTGGCAGGCAGCACTGGATACTAATTAATAGTAGAAATTTTGGTTATTGTTCCACCCTGCCCTGTGGTGCTATGGCCAACGGCTATATCTCAAATGCTGCCTTGATTGACTGGGACTGGAATTTTCCCTTTGGAGGCAGGTAGTAGGAATTGATATTAATCCCGACATCTCAATCTCGCCTCCATCCTGACAATGCTCAGAAGGTGGGTCTGAGACAGAGAAGGAAGCAGGATAAAAGGCCTAAATCTATTCCCAGACATCAGCGTAGTTTTTCAGTTGAGTGTAAAGCATCTCTCAACCTCACCCCTTTAATAGCTCAGTTGGCTAGATGGCTAGTGTGTGGTGTAAAATAATACCAACAGTGCAGGATCAATCCGTCTGCCAGCTATGGTAGTTCATGGAGGCCTGCCATCTTTCATGGCCCCATGCTTGATGGAGACCAGATAGCCAAATATCCTTCTAATGGAAATAAATGCCTATGGTTCCTCATGCACTAAAGCTAATTACCTATCACTGCTCATCTTTCTTAAATTACTTGACAGCTACTTTATAAACAGAACACGAAAGCCCTATAATAATATATGGAAGTCATTGAAATAAACATTACTTCTATTGGCTGTTTAAAATTTGTTCTTTGTCAAAAGCTCATAAATCTGTCAAAACCATCAAACTCACATTCCCTGGAACAGCTAACAAACTCTGCAGTACAGAATCCTGACTAAACTGCTTTCAAAGACAGCCAAAAGTGCATACATGTATTTAAGGTAACAAACAGCCGAACAAATGGCTGAACTACTGTGCAAATAATGGATAAAAGTAATAATAAAAGTTTAAACCATTAGCTCTGGATCTCACACTGGGCTAGCCTTCCAATATTGAGATGATGCAGAATAGCACTTCACTCAGTGGATAATCTATTATAATGTATCTGAATTCTTTTTTGCTTTTAGAATGTTGTTCCCTCATTCAACAGCTTTCAGTTGTCAGAGTTTTAAAAAATGCAAGTACATTATTTAATAGTCATTTACATTTTCAAATCACAGCACTATCATCACTCACTTTAGTAAACAGGTATGATTTGGGTCATAGCATTTCAGGATAAATTGTAACAAAGGCAACACCATTTTTATTCACCTTTTATTCTTTTCCTGCCTTCAGTCCATGGTTCATGCCACTACCCTGCAGGTGTGATTGAAGAAGACTTTCAAAGCATGGCTACCTCAGTAGAAAGTACAGAAGTTCTGAAATGCCTACTTCTAGAATGGTGTCAACAACTTCTATGTTGTAGTGTACCAGTGAAAATGGCCAGCACTGATTATGGGGTGTGACTTTGGTTCTGCACTGGAACCCCTATGTTGCTTTCCTACCCATTTAGCCTCAAATGGGACCATGAAAAACTGATCTTAGGAATCAAATCTTGGACTCTCTGAGGGCGGGGGTGGGGGAGCGGTGTCAAACTCATTGGTATATTGGATCACTGAAGAGCTTTTCATTATATTCAATATAACATTCATCATTGTAGATTTTGGAGCATGACACAATGGGATGGGATTGATACTGCCCGTGCAATATCTGGTTCTAATATAGTCAAGATAAATTGGAAGATTGCAGTCTGTTGCTAAAAGTTCACTGAAATAAAATGGGCCAGTCTCAATCTAGTTTCCAATGTGTTAGACAAAATGAGTTTGTACTTTACATGTCAATGTCAGAATGCAAACTAACACTAGGAAACTTTTATTAACTTAGAAATTTCCCACTTGCACTATTCTGAAGTTAATTGAGCATTCCATAAACACAGGATTATGAAGCACACTGACTAATCTGCAATGCTGTTGGTTTCAGCTCCTGCAATAAGGTATGTGCTGCTGCACCTTCATTTAGGCTTTATTCTGAAAAGTAATGGGATCAGATATCAACATCACTACTTGTAAAGAATGCTTATCAGTCATGGAAACTTTGACAATATCATAAGATAGTTGTTTAGTTAGGATTTTGTTATAGAATTGTAATGATTCAGGAAGCTTGACTGGAAGTGAATGTGGTTTACTACAGAATGCAAAGTAAAAACCACTACCATGGTGTACACATAACTAGTTCCTGCATGGGACTGCCATTCAGCGGGCGCAGTCCTAGGCTTGCCTTATAAAAAGCCCAGGTAATGAGTTCCAGCTGGACAAGCCACTGACTGTTACTCATACTTAACAAGCCTTCTGGAGAGATCAATCAGTGCTTTCCATGGACCTTATGGGGGTTATCACAAGAATAGTGTCAATTCTTGAGGGAGTCAGAAAGTATACATATCAACCTGGAACAACAGCAAAAACTGAACAGTCAAATACACTGGCAATCTCAAAAAGCAGGTAACTCAAAGGAATCCTTGAATTTAAGTTGATGTAAGTGCAATGGAGCATGAACTGTCAAGCAAACATTGGCAATACCTCAACAGGTTCTAGGGGGTGGGTCCCTAATTGGTGGGTGCTCCATGGCCTTCTTGGCAATGCCATCTCCAAAAAGCAATTGCAGTTTAGTAATTACCATTGAGTACTTTACAATTGTATGAGGTTAATTTAACTTTTATTGCCAGGTGAAAAAAAGTAACATTTTTCCAAATGTTTGCCTTGAAAGTGACCTGGTTAGCTTACAAATTAGATGTCACAACAGGCAACAGCTATGAACAAATAACAGCTATTTTCCAGTCAAGACAAAGCCTTCCCTTTTTTATGAATCATTATTGTCATGAGAGAAAGAAGAAAGTTAAGTTGAAAATATTATTAACTAATGATAGAAATCTAGTTTTAGCTTTGTGACTTTTTGTTTAAATGATACATACAATATAGTTTTAAACTGTAACAGATGTAATCTGATTCCTACGCAATGTTGATCCAAAAGCATTAAACTTGGATTGACCCCATAGTCTTCACACTAAAGGCAAGCACAACACTCCACAGGTGTGATTTCATAAGTTGATGTTGTGCGATTTAGGTTTCACTTAATATGTTTCAGAAAGATGCACCTTGAAAATCAGAAATGTGTGTTTTATTCAGTTATTATGAAGGACGAACTAACACATGGTCCAGAACTTCATCAAATCCAAGTCTGTCATGCCATCAGGACTGGAATCCATGGTGGACTGTTACTGGCAGTAGGTAATTAAAAGTCTGCCATTGGGATGCTGTCTATTTGAGGATAGCAGCCTGCTTCTCAAACCTACCAGCCCAATCAGGGAGCTTGAAATTAACTTGGCTGTTTTGACAATGCCACAGATAGAGGTGACTGCGCTGAGGCTGCAGGGAGAGAAAGAGACTACCTCCAGTTTGAGATGAACTTGAAAGCTAGGTAAGATTCTTTTACTGTGTTAGAGCAAGGCAGGCAGATCCTTGCAATCAGGGGCACACATCTCCCAGTAGCAGTGTCAAAGCCGTTAGGATATCTATTTGCACCAATGGACCTTCTGTGACCATGGATTAGCCATTAATGAATACCCTTTCCAGAAAACTTCAAACCTCCCATATTGCAGGGACCTGACCCAATGCTGGTAAAATGCTGGCCAGGAAGTGGTCACTAATTGACCAACATGTACACCTGATTCCAGTTAGGATGTGGCTGTGCCATTGTCATTCCCACCATTGAGAATATCCCATGGCAACAGTAAATCCTTTGGGTCTCCTCCTGATGCCGTGGGCTGCAATTTTAAGGCCTCCCATCTCTCGAGGCCTGATAAATTTCAGGCCCAGTTTACTATTGGCCTTAACACAATTCTGATGAGTCATGTGTGAAGTAAACACCAAGTCATTAATTTTCTGATCTAATGCTTTAAACAATAAGGGGAGTAAAATATTGCCTTTCTTAAGAAGAGTGCAACTTACCTTGAATTTACAGCACAGAAACAGCCCATATGGCCCTTGGCTGTTGACTATTTTCTATTCAAGTCTCCTATACCTTTTTCATCTCACTTAATCACCATTTACTTCTGTTCCTTTCGCTCTCATGTACTTGTCTATTTCTGTTTTAATCTCTATGTTGGTAACCGTTATACCAACCATTCTATGAGTGTTCTTTGAGTGAGGTTCTTCTGAATCCTGTGTTGGATTTCTTAGTGATTATCTTATACTTATGGTGCTGTACTTTGGATTCCACCATAAGTGGAAACAGCTTTCTTTTGCCGACCCTGCTAAACCCCTTCAAATTTTTAAAGTCTTCTCTCTTCTCAGGGAAGAATTCCCCATGTTGGATCTTTAATCCTCTAATCGAACTGTGAATGATGTGGAGATGTCGGAGTTGGGGTAAGCACAGTAAGAACTCTCACAATACCAGGTTAAAGTCCAATAGGTTTATTTGGTAGCATGAGCTTTTGGAGCGCTGCCCCTTCATCAAGTGAGTGACGCTGTTGGACTTTAACCTAGTTGTTGTGAGACTTCTTACTGAACTGTGAATGTTAGTTAATTTGCTTTTCAACAGGTTCATATTTAAATGTTTAAGATATTTCTTTTGTTCATATTAAAGCTTGTGTTGATCTGTCCAATCCAAAGTACTATACAGTAGAATAGCACTGAATTACTGAATCCCATGATGTAAATTCACTGAGACAGCTTTCCACAACAGAAACAAATGGACAGCAGCTCCCTCTGCAAACCTCACAATGGTATTTTTTTAGCTCTCTGCAAACAGTCTGGGAAAGTCTCTTTTTGATGAGGCATTGCAGAATTGTGAAAATAGTTCGCCCAAAAATTTCATCTCCACAACAGGTTTTGGTGCGAGAGAACCCAGGGGTGATAAAAATGCAAGTGTGACTTCCAACTACTAGTAATGTGACCCCTGTTAATCATCAAGTTAGGAAGTGTTAAGAACAATTAAATATGGAAAGACGTTTAATTATCTGGATGCTTGGAACCTGACCTGGATTTTAAAGAAAAAAGGTGAAAAGTTCACCATTGGACTGGGAGCAATCATACCTTTTCCAGGAAATCACCTTTACACTTGGTACTTGAGGGGGAAGTGCTGTGTGCTTGTTTGCATTGCATAATTACATTAATTGATGGGAAGAAAATCTGTTTAAAGGCAAAGGCCTCGTGATTTATTGGAAATAAGTGAGAACTTGTTTTTGAATTTAATTGGGACTGAACTGAAAAAATAAAAAGCTGCCCAGCTTGCATTCTCCTTGCCTTGCCTGAAGTAGAGTCATTACTCAAATCCAACTATGAATCCTCGTTTCAGTGGAACGTTTGTCTGTGGAAACCCAAGAGCCTGAAACAAGAAGGATTGATCTGGCTCTATTTTTCTCCATGCTGAAGGTCCATTGATGAGAAAGTACAGGCCTCTACTGGGACTAATGATGTCTTCATAGCGGGAGTTCCAGATTGTCAATGTAGAAACCCTGCGAATATTATCCTATCTTTAATGAAGTCTACTCTTTAGCTGCCCATTGCTGCAGAGATCTCTATCTGTTTCTTGTTTGTGTTTGCGTGTGTGTGCTGGGGAATCTTAAAAGAGATAGATAGTTATATTTCCAGATTACAATTGCATGTTAGCCAGCTCTTGCAAGTTGTTTTAAAAACGTTTTGTTTTATAATAAATCAATCATTCTGAGTTTATTGAAAGACGCCTGGTTAAAGTCTGTTTTATTCTGGGTCTAACAGCAGCAAAGGCAAATAGTTGGCCATTTTGATGAACAAATTCAACTTAAAAAATGGCAACCTGTGGAGTAATGGGGTTCAATCAACTGTGCACTCCTCCCATCCTGGTCACAGTACCTGGATGGGTGCAGCTTCAACAACACTCAGGATGATTGACATCGTCCAGGGCAAAACTGCCCGCTTGATTGACACCACATCTATAAACATCCACTCCCTCCACTGCCGACGCTCAGTAGCAGCAGTGTGTACTATCTACAAGATGCTCTACAGCAATTCGCCAAAGATTCTTAGAGAGCACCTTCCAAACTCATGACTACTTCTATCTAGAAGGACAAGAGCAGTAGATACATGGGAACACCATTACCTGCAAGGACCCCTCCAAGCCACTTACCATCCTGACTTGGAAATATATCGCCATTGCTTTGCAGTTGCTGGGTCAAAATCCTGGAATTCCCTCCTTGACGGCATTGTGGGTCAACCCACAGCACCTGGACTGCAGCAATTCAAGATGGTGGCTCACCATCACCTTCTCAAGGGCAACTAGGGATAGGTAACAAATTCTGGCCAGCCAGCGACACCCATGTCCACAGACGAATAAAATAGACAGAAGGATGAAAGCATTGGTCTGCTGTGTTTGTGTTGATAGCATGGAGAATAGACGGAAAATGTTATCAGTAAGAATGTAATGTGCATTTTAAGTTCAGTCTTGTAGTTTAGGTTTTGCAGCTGCTATCAGCACCTTCTCTTAAACATGCATTGCACATGCGCCCCCTCCTCCTCCACCGCCATAACTCGATTTGAAGGCATGACTTGTTGTGTACGGAGGTGGCCTGCAGATATAGTGCCTGGATCAGTGAAGTAATGATGGAGTGTGGAAATGAAAGGCTCGGCAACGAACCGACAGGAAACTGCTGTTTCTGCATTGTTTAGATGAAGTGCAGTACAATAAATGTAAGAAGCTGCCACTGCTGTTAGCAAGTCAAAAGCCACTTTACCCACCCAAAATTTTGCTTTGTTGATTTCTGGGACAGTTCTGCCCATAGTTCCCTCCCTTAATCCTTTTGATGTGGTCAGTGAACACCTCCAGACATGCATCCTAGCGCTCTGATTGGAGGAGTGTAGCAAAGCTCTATGTTTCTACTATCCGCTGCCACATAATGGGGGCAATTCTCCCATCCTGCTGTGCTAATTTATTAGTGCAGCAAGCTGGGAGAATCTTGCAGCGGACGATGTGCAGGATTCGTGCATGCATGCGTTCTTGGTGGGGGACGAAGCTGGAGGAGATTGCAGCAGACCAGGACTGGGGGGAGTGTTGGGGCTAGGCCCGGGAATGATAGGGGGCCACTGACCAGGCTGTGAGGGGGTCAGAAGACCAACATTGCGAGGATCGCAGAGCTGGCCAGCAATCGGGGGACCATCAGTGCAGGGCCATTGCACATGTGCCAACCTTGGCACTGACAGATCGGTGCATACGCAGTGGCCCGCTCAGCACGCTGCTTTCAGTCTCTCCAACGGGAATTGGCCCTGCCCCTGGAATTTAATTATATTCACGCTGGTGGCCTCTGTACAGAGTGTGCGAGATTCTTCTCTGAACTCTCACTGAAAAAACCAATGTGAGTTACACCAATTTTCACGTGAATTTGACACTTTGAATTTTTTTGGAGTTCCAGCTTTTATGTGTACTAATTTGTTTGGTGCAGGGGTGCAACACTGCCTTCCGTTTCTCCATAGCCTGCAGAAATAATTCAGTGTTTGCTTTCCTCCATTTGTTGTTGAGCAGAAAAACCGCAATAAAGAAATGACACTTCAGAATCAGCAGAGGGTACTTATGTATGAGACACACTTCAATACAGCTTTAAGTACTTTTTATCAAAACCTTGAGACAGTTTTAATTTTGAGCAGTTTAAATCTCACAAGAATAAAAATACTGGAAACAGTTGGCAGGTCAAGCAACTTATGCAAAGAGAGAAACATAGTTAATGCTTCTAATGATAGATCGTCAGCCTGGAGTGTTAATTTTATTTTGTTTCAGATTTTCACAACTGCTGTATTTTAATTCTGTTAAGAGTATCAGGAGCAGCCAAAGTATCAAGAAACATGGGGCGGGAGGGGTGGTGCAGGGGCAGTATATGGTAATTACGTTAGCTTGAATATTTTCTTGTCACTAGATCACGCTTGTGATCAGAATAGTCAATGGAAATGATGGGGGTGATTCTCCCATCGCGACCAGCAAATTTTCTGGCGGGTTGGGACATATGCGTGTTGACCATTTCATCGGTTTCACACACATGTTCCCGATGCATGCACATCTCCCAAAGCTGGAGAACAGTTGCAGTTGGGACCTCACTGGAAACAGGTGGGAAGGGAGGTAAATGATATAAATCTTATAAAAATGTTTTTAAAATCTACTTTATAAGTGATTATCGGGCCTGGCAAGTTCCATGCAAAAGGGGCAGGGTCTATTGTGGACAGGGCCTTTGGGGGGGGGGGGGTGATGCTGGAGGGGCAACGTTGCGGGGGTCCTGGGCTGGTCAGCAATCGAGCTAGCCAGCAAATGGGGAGACTGACAGATTAGGGCCATTGTGCATGCATTGTGCAACGTCTGTTATAGGAAAAATGCTTGAATCCGTCATCAAAGAAGAAATAACGAGGTATCTTGAGAAGAATTGTTTGATAGAGCAGATGCAGCACGGATTCGTTAAGGGGAAGTCGTGTCTGATGAATTTATTGGAATTCTATGAGGATGTGTCTAGTGCAGTGGACGGAGGGGAACCGGTGGATGTGGTGTTTCTCGATTTTCAGAAGGCGTTTGATAAGGTGCCGCACAAAAGGTTGCTTCAGAAGGTTAGGGGGCATGGAGTTGGGGGTAAGGTGTTAGCGTGGATAGAGGATTGGCTGTCTAATAGGAGGCAGAGAGTAGGTGTCAATGGGTGCTATTCGGATTGGCGGTTGGTAACTAGTGGAGTGCCCCAGGGATCGGTGCTGGGGCCTCAGCTATTTACCATTTATATAGATGATCTGGAGGAGGGAGCCGAGTGTAAGGTGTCGAAATTTGCTGATGACACAAAGATGAGTGGAAAAGCAAATTGTGCGGAGGGTGTAGAAAGTCTGCAAAGGGATCTAGATAGGTTGAGCGAGTGGGCGAGGACCTGACAGATGGAATACAATGTTGGCAAGTGTGAGGTTATCCACTTTGGCAGAAATAATAGTAGGAAGGACTACTACTTAAAGGGTGAAAAGCTGCAGCAGGCTACGGTGCAGAGGGACCTGGAGGTCCTTGTGCATGAGTTGCAAAAACCCAGCCTACAGGTGCAGCAGGTGGTCAGGAAGGCAAATGGAATGCTGGTCTTCATAGCGAGGGGGATTGAATATAAAAGTAGGGAGGTCTTGCTGCAGCTGTATAGGGCACTGGTGAGGCCGCAGCTGGAGTACTGTGTGCAGTTTTGGTCGCCGCACTTGCGCAAGGATATTTTGGCCTTGGAGGGAGTGCAGAGGAGGTTTACTAGGCTGATATCGGAGTTGAGGGGGTTGAGCTATGAAGAGAGGCTGAATAGACTGGGCTTGTACTCGTTAGAGTTTAGAAGAATGAGGGGGGATCTTATTGAGATGTATAAGATGATGAAGGGGATGGATAGGGTAGAGGTGGAGAGGTTCTTCCCGCTCAGAAAGGACAGCAGGACTAGAGGGCACAGCCTCAAGATAAGGGGGGAGGGGGCAGTTTAGAACAGAGTTGAGGAGGAACTTCTTCACTCAAAGGGTGGTGAATCTCTGGAATTCTCTGCCCGTTGAAGTGGTGGAGGCTGCCTCGCTAAATATATTTAAGGCGCGGGTAGATAGGTTTTTGGTAGGCAAGAGAATTAAGAGTTATGGGGAGAAAGCGGGAAAGTGGAACTGAACCACTTCAGATCAGCCATGATCTTATTGAATGGCGGGGCAGGCTCGAAGGGCTAGATGGCCTACTCCTGCTCCTATTTCTTATGTTCTTATAGAGTTCTGGAGCTGTCAGCCTTTGACGCAAGAAGTTCCCCCCCACCCCACCCCACCCCCCGCCAGGTTTTTAATGATATTTATGATTGTGACCTCTGCAGTGTACAGAATGGGAAGATTTAGGTCTGAAGCTGCACTGAAAAACAGTCATGATTTGGATCAGTTTTCTCGCCAATTCAACCCTTTTGGGAGAATCACCCTGATTGTTCGAACGTAACCGGTGGCAACTTTGTATTGGATGTAGTATGACCAATGGGAACAAGATATAAGGGTCAGCTGACCCAACAAACCATAGAACCAATTACAGAGTGATATAATAGTCAGCTGACCAGCTGATTCACTATAAATAAGGAACTATGCCAAATTGTGGGAAGTTTGGAGTGGCCCAGGGCAAGGCCCCAAGTTTGCTGTATTGATGTTTCTTTCTTCAACCCTTTCTTTGATTTATAAGGTGGAGTAAATTTTGTTGCATTTTCATTAGATGCATTTTGAAGGGTTCCTTCTGCAGAAATGCAGATAACTTTAAAGGAATATAATCTCAATAAGTGTTTATGACTTAATGCTTTGATCCCCTTAAACTCAGATTGGAGGCCCAACATAAGGCTATATAATGTGCATTTAAAACATTGAGAAGATGTTGTTGATTTTCCTGATAGGTTGAAAGGGTTTATGGAATATTAACAATATGTTTTTGCTCAACATTTCCATTTATTTTGGTATTTCTGTGTACTGACCAGAATTAACTTCATGCTTCATTAGCAAAGACAAGAAGCTGCAAATACTCATAAGTGGTGGAGGCAAAAGAATCTGGGTCAAAGCCAAATTTAACCCAACTGCAATTCTTCAGGCCTTATTGCATCATTCCAGACAATTATTCTTGTTGGCTATGGCACAAAGCTTTGAAAAAAAATCCCTGATGTAAATGTATGTAATGGATTGTTGCAATAACTGAAGAATCCATTTTAACTTGAAGTTAGATAAATCTTTTTCTATGTAAGAATACAAGCATTGTGGGACAACTCAAAATCTACACATTTTCCTACCAATATTCTACTTTTTCCTCCCCTATGAGTGCTGATTCCTTGCTGGAATATTTTTTTCTTGTCCCCCTGGTACTTGAACTAAGTGGTCATGCTCCATGTATGAGCTCAATTCAAGATGCTCAAATATCAAAGATGAAGAGAAAGCTTGATTTTTGCCCAAAGGTGGGGAGGATGGGGATGGAAGTTTGCACGTAACAGAACATGCAGTATATAGGTTCCACTGGTATATAGCTTTGATTTAGACAAGTGTTTTGAAGTTCATTAGCCAAGTCTGTGGTTAAATCCTAGGTTCTCCTAGCCAGGAATCAATTTCCAAGTGAATTGGCTTAATGGTTTATCTCCAACCAAACTGATTGCCTAAATGTCTTGACAATGGGTTCTTCACATTCCCCGCAGATCATTGATGGGTTTTGCAGGTGTGCTGTCTCCATTCCAATGGATTGAAATGTGGAGTGTGCAAGAATGCAAATTTGGAGTAGCCATCTTTGGCTATGAGCTCAAATTACCTTGTTCTGTGTTTTTAAAGGTTCTGTACTTTTCAAAAGAATGACACAGGTTTCCAGCCCCAGATTAAAAATCATTATTTGATAAAGCATCTTTTCAAATACACTGTTCATGTTGAGTGAAACTAATGGAGGTGTTTCTTTACAACAGCATATCAATTAACAGGCATGTGTTACTGAGCTTTCCCCTTGCACCTTGTAACCTCGTTATATGGATGAATTTCAGAATCATGGAACCAAAGAGCCCAAAAGTAGACAGAACAGAAACAAAATAGGATAATCTAAATAGATCCAAACAAATAGGGCTATAATGTTAATGGTGTGGCAATTTCTAGGCAGATTACCACTCTGCTTTTAATCACTTATCCTGAAATGCAGCTGCACATTTCTTACCTGATATTCCAACTTGGGCTGGGTGAGAATTGTGCAGTGTAATGGCTTCCCATGGCATTCAGTTAAGCACAGAAGAGTTGAGCATAAGGCAGATATGCCTCTTTTCTACTGCACTAGCTGCCATAAAGCAGGTAAGTTTAATGGTTCAGCCACTTGGAGAAATCTGGGTAAAAGGGGAGGAAAGGGGGCCAAGTTGTGGTGGTTGGGTGATCAGTAAGGTGGAAGGGGGGGGGGAGGGGTTAAGTATATTGGAGAACATGCCCCTGTTTACATCAACGGGGACAAAAAGAGCTTCAAGATTTTAGGTGTCCAGATCAGCAACAACTTGTCCTGGTTTTTTCCCCCCTATGCCGATGTATAGTTAAGAAAGCCCACCAATGCCCTACTTTCTCAGGAGACTAAGGGAATTTGGCATGTCAGCTACAACTCTCACGAACTTTTACAGATCCATAGAAAGCATTCTTTCTGGTTGTATCACAGCTTGGTATGGCTCCTGCTTTGCCCAAGACTACAAGAGGTTGTGAATGTAAGCCCAATCCATCACGCAACCAGCCTCCCATTCATTGACTCTGTCTACACTTCCCACTGCCTCGGAAAAGCAGCCAGCATAATCAAGGATCCCACACACCCTGGATATTTCCTCTCTCTCCTTATTCTGTTAGGAAAAAGATGCAAAAGTCTGAGGACATGTGTACCAACTGACTCAAGAACAGCTGCTGCCACCTGACTTTTGAATGGATTCTACCTCACATTAAGTTGATCTTTCTTCACACCCTAGCTATGACTGTAACACTACATTCTGCACTCTCGTTTCCTTCTCTATGAATGGTATGCTTTGTCTGTATAGCATGCAAGAAACAATAATTTTCACTGTATACTACTGCATGTAACAATAATAAATCAAATCAAAATCAGTGAGGGGGTGGGATTGGGTGTGGTAATGTCAGCAGTGGTCAGTCCTATAGTCACCCTGGAGTTTGAAGTGGTTTTAATTCTTCTAACTTTTCCTGGGTAACTATCCCTGTAAGACATTCAGAATCATCTGAAATCTGCGATTTAAGTCAGAGTATTGAATGGTCCCCGTTGCAGAGCAATATTCCAGTGGAAGTTGAAGCTTCCCTGCCAATCGTCATGCAATCCTTTCATGGGAACGACTGGGGCCAGGGGGTACCCACAGGTTCTCCAGGTTACCCAGTGTGTTTTTGGGGTTCCACAGCAGGTACAATACCTCAGACATCAGAGGTTATGGGCCATAATGGTGCTTTTGGCCTTGAGGACAGATGCTAATTTGATTAGAATTTTAAGGCCACTAGATGGCACCATTGGGATTGTCAATAGGAATTGTAAACATGCAGCACACAGTAATGTTACAGTTACACTGGAGATGTCGAACCTGTGTCTTGTTGTATTATGATATAATTAAGAAACTTTATTAGCATTAAAGTATTGAACTTACAAAACTGCTCTGAATACCTGCTAATATTATGCCCAATTTATTGCAAATAAATTATTTGGTTAATTTTCTTTCTAATAAAATCAAGAAATATGGCTTCTCCAATATGAAGTAGCAAATTAATATGTAGATGTGACACTGCGCTACAATTATCAGAATCATCCTAAGATTGATTACTAAACGCTATTAGCTTAGTGGGCTAAATTTTCCAGATTCTGAAAGTTTCTGGGTGTTGGGGCTATTTTCAATCCGCAAGGGGAATTCAGGTGGGATCTAATTGGTGGCAGCTGATTAAGAACCCACATCTGTGATCACTGTCCAATTAGGGATGGCAGGCTGAGGAGGTGGGAGGCCAATTGGGACAAGTTTGAGGTAGGGAGGCTGTCGGCAGTCTTCATCTTAGTTGCAGTGGGAGAACATCCAGCATTTGCTGCCAGAGGCTCATCATCTGCCTAGGGCTCAGCACCTTCCTGGTCTCCAACATTTGTCCAACTGTCAGAGGCCTGGGAACTCTCAGCCTCTGACAGCCGCTCAGGCGAATGTGACATGAATTCCCTGATGCGAACAGCCATCTGTACCAAAGTGCTCATCCTGATAAAGTGCCAGTCTCTGAGGTGGTGTGAAGTGAGAGTGAGGATGTGACACTGCTGTACGTGAGAGTCCCTCCTTCTCCGATGTTATTGGTGGACCTCCTGGATCCTTGTTTGGTCTGGATGATGATCCATCTGATGGATGAGAAACAGCAGTGAGTAACAGCCTTAAAGAAACAGCATAGATAACTGCTGCTGCATTCTGCACTGGGGCATGGCACAATTCAAACATATACTGATGCAGGATCATGGAGAAACAGTGAACATAACCTTGCATTTCTTGCCCCTAAATCCTTTATTTCTGATGCCCCCCACCCACTGCATTGAATGTGTGCCCCCTTCACTCTCCTCAAAATCCCTTGCCTCTCCTCAGCCAGAAGATTTCATCTCTGAATTGCCAGTTCTGAAATGTTCTCCTCCACTGGTGTTAGTGCTGCCTAATTTGGAACTGCTCCATCTGTACAGTTGTGTTCCAGAACATTATGCTTCCTCTTCTTCTGTGAAGAAAAGAGCACATTCCTGAGTCTGTGTTGGTGGTTTTGTTGGAGTTGCTAGCATAGCTGTTAAAAACAGGGTTCAAATTGAATATTCAAACACATCAAGCTGTTCAACACTGAGGTGGGGAGGGAGTAATATAAATTTTAAACTTGCGTCTTATTTATTTTAACGATAGATTAATTTCAACTGTCAGATGATATATGCAGATATAACAAATATAACAGCTTCTACAAACAGCATTTGTATTTAATCTGTGAGATCTAATTCTAGACATGCAAAGAGCGATCGTGGATTTACACAGGCTGCAGGATATTTGCTGTAACCTTGCTAATGTGGGTTATTAAATATTTAAGTCTCACTTCAGTGTTAATTTAGCTGCTTTGGACATTCCTTGGATTTTCTGTTGAGCTACAACGATCTTTCTCGATGCTGACTATAAGGTTGCCTGCTTAAATTAGATTGTGCAAATAGTCATGCAAGTACAGTGTCTCAAAACTGGCAACCTCAGAATTGACGTTGTTCCAGATTTCTGATGTTGCTGAATTTTGGGTTGGGTGGTTTTGCTCATGGATGCTTTGGTTAAGACAGCTCAGATGGCCTCAAGGGGAGAAGCAGGTAGTGAAGAGGATAAACTGTCAGGAGCCACACTGTATTAATGCAATGCCTAGCTGAATTGTCCAGGTAAGTTTTTTTTTATTTTGTTCAATTAAAATTGATACTTAACCCATTCTAAAAATGTCCAGTTTTCAGCAAACTCCAGTTTTTGCATAGCTGGATTTAAGACACCATTATATTTCTTTCTTCAAAAATAAAAAAAACTTACATTTATAGAATGCATTTCACAATCTCAGAATGGCCAAAAAAGCTTTACAGCCAATGAAATACTTACAATGAAGTGTAGTTACTTTGTAGCCAAGTTCTCAAAAACAAATGATAACGGCCAAGTAATCTGATCTAGTGATGTGGATTGCGGGTAGATATTGACCAGAGGACCAGCCCTTCTCTAGATCAAATGTTGGAAACCTTTACGCCCACCAGAGAGTGCAGGTGGTTTCTTAGCTTAATGTCTCTTCCTAAAAACACTATTTCTCGCTGTGCAGAATTCACTCAATACCAAATGGAAGATTTGGTGCTCATGTTTCTGGATGGAACTTGAATCCACGATCTTCTGACTCAGGCAAGAGTGTTATGATTGAGCCATGGCAGGCAGAACCAAAAGCATGCCTGTACAGGTGTAGTAGTTTCTCAATCAGAACCAAGTTGCACAATCCACACACTGAATACAACATTTTGCAGTGCCAATGACAGTCTGCATTCACCATTTTTAGACATCGGAGAAGCTTGGCATACTTGGGAATGTAGCACATAAATCCAGAAGTTACAGTGGGCCATTCCAGGCATCAAACGGTGTCCTCTCATTTTGCAGATACTTTGAGAGAATCATGCCAAAAAAGTTTTGTTTAAGTGTTAAATGGGTTGATTGTTTTAAGAACATTAATCTGACTTTTAAAATGTTTGAAGAAATTTGATCATACTTTGCATTATTTTAACATTAATCCTTTTATGAGTTTTTATGAGTTTTTTAACTTTGAATTAATCTCTGTTTTAACAACTCAGATGAATCTTGTTAAAAAAATCAACATTGAAACCTCACAAAAGCCTGGTTAATCTTGTTAAAAAGTAAATTCTAGGGATGATTTTCCCTGTAAGCTTCTAAACTCCACTGTCAAGGTGAAATGTGGGTTAGAAGTCTGCACTGTGTGGAGAAAGTAACTCATTGTGATTTTCCCCAGAGTGGCCAATTAATGACCAGATGGTATCCAATTACATAACATAGTAACTAGAAGCAAGAGTAGGCCATTCGGCCCTTTGAGCCTGTTCCGCCATTCATCTTGATCATGGCTGATCATCGAATTCATGGACTGATCCTCCCTTCCTCCCATATCCTTTGATCCCTTTAGCCCCAAGAGCTATATCTAATTTCTTGAAATCACACAACGTTTTGGCTTCAACTACATTCTGTGGTAGTGAATTCCACACATTCACCACTCTCTGGGTGAAGAAATTTCTCCTCACCTCAGTTCTAAAAGATTTACCTCTTATCCTCAAACTATGACCCCCTAGTTCTGGGCTCCCCCACCTTTGGAACATTCTTTCTAATTCTACCCAGTCTAACCCTATTAGAATTTTATAAGTTTCTATGACACCCCCTCTCACTCTTCTAAATTCCAGTGAATGTAATCATCATTGACTTGGTTTCTCCTCATATGACAGACCTGTCATCCAAGGAATACAACCTTCATTGTATCTTCACCAATCTGAGGTCTTGAAAGAAGCAGCAAACAATAATGGAAAATGCAGATGCACTCCCACTAACTTTATAAAGTTTAAATTAAAAATTGGGTTTTTCAGCCAGGTCATGACTGTGCAGAGCAGGGAGATCTTTCTACATGGCAGTCCATGAGTGCTGTATACTGTCTAGACCTGCCTGGAGCACTGGTCACCTCTCTGCCATCAGGAGGCTAACCCACATTTCACCTTGACAGTGGAGTTTAGAAGCTCACGGAAAATCATCCTTAGAATTTACTTTTTAATAAGATTAACCAGGCTTTTGTGAGGTTTCAATGTTGATTTTTTTAACAAGATTCATCTGAGTTGTTAAAACAGAGATTAATTCAAAGTTAAAAAACTCATAAAAACTCATAAAAGGATTAATGTTAAAATAATGCAAAGTATGATCAAATTTTTTTTTGAGAAAGTGACCAAAGAGGTGGATGGGGGTAAGGCAGTTGACGTGGTGTATTTGGACTTTAGTAAGGCATTTGATAAGGTTCACCATGGAAGCCTTCTGCAGAAATTGCAGATGTATGGGATTGAGGGTGATTTAGGAAATTGGATTAGGAATTGGCTGGCGGATAGGAGACAGAGGGTAGTGGTTGATGGTAAGTATTCGACATGGAGTTCAGTTACGAGTGGTGTGCCTCAGGGTTCTGTTTTGGGGCCACTGCTGTTTGTAATTTTTATAAATGATCTGGATGAAGGTATAGCTGGGTGGATTAGTAAATTTGCTGATGACACCAAAGTCGGAGGTGTGGTAGATAGTGAGGAAGGGTGTCTTAGTCTACAGGGAGACTTGGTCAAGTTGCAGAGCTGGGCTGAGAGGTGGAGGATGGAGTTTAATGCGGAAAAGTGTGAGGTAATTCACTTTGGCAGGAATAACAGACGTGTAGAGTATAGGGCTAACAGTAGGACTCTGAATAGTGTGGATGAACAGAGGGATCTAGGTGTATGTGTACATAGATCCCTGAAAGTTGGGAATCAAGTAGATAGGGTTGTTAGGAAGGCATACGGTGTCTTGGCGTTTATTGGTAGGGGGATTGAATTTAAGAGCCACAGCGTCATGTTGCAACTGTACAAGACTCTGGTGCATCCGCACTTGGAGTATTGTGTGCAGTTCTGGTCCCCACATTATAGGAAGGATGTGGAGGCTTTGGAGAGGGTGCAGAGGAGGTTTACCAGGATGTTGCCTGGTATGGAGGGGAGGTCCTATGAGGAGAGACTGAGGGATTTGGGGTTGTTTTCGTTAGAAAGAAGGCAGCTAAGAGGGGATCTTATTGAAACATATAAGATGATCAGAGGTTTGGATAGGGTGGACAGTGATAGCCTTTTTCCTCGGATGGAGAAAGCTAGCACGAGGGGGCATAGCTTTAAATTAAGGGGTGGTAGTTATAGGATGGATGTCAGGGGTAGGTTCTTTACCCAGAGGGTGGTGAGGGATTGGAATGCCCTGCCTGCTGCAGTTGTGGATGCGCCTAGTTTGGGGGCGTTTAAGAGATCCGTGGATAGGTTTATGGATGGAAAGGGTTTGGTTTAGGTTAGAGGGTCATTGTTTTTTAACTGGTCGGCGCAACATCGTGGGCCGAAGGGCCTGTTCTGCGCTGTTATGTTCTATGTTCCAGGCAGCTGAATTGGTACCTGCAACCTGCAGGAACCTGGAGGCTCTTTGGAAAATCCCAGTTAGCTTTCTCTAATTGTCCTTAAGTGACTGTTAGCAAAATGAATCATCTACTTTCCCATCCCATTTCCGCAAAAGGGTTTGGGTGTGGGATAGACTCAGAGTACCACATGTGGCCGACGGGCTATTTTTAGCACTTATCTGCCTCCAGTTGCAGCCTTGGTGGGGCAATAAATCAAGTCCTGAAACTTGTTAGCCTAGTTTATCAGACTTTTTAAATGTTTAAATATTTATCACTTTTTAAAATGATTTATTTGATTTTCTCAAAATAAACGAAAATAGTTCAGATAAAAAATGCACTTTTCAAAAATACTTATGCATTTTTAATTTTGTTAAAATGAATCATGTAAATAAATCAAATTTTCCAATGTCTTTTCATCAAGGCAGCCTAGTTTGTGCTGTTCTTGCAGTGACTGGAAGCCATGATCAAAATTGCCTGCTGTTTCCGCCTGTGTTGCAACATCACTCTTGGGCCTTGTTGTAGGTAAAGATACTCTGACACCAGTTGTGAGTCAAAGTGCAGCAAGTTTATTCAAAAGCTTTTGGGAGATACACCTGGTACCTAACAACGGTTCCCCAGGCTTCTCTTCGAACACAAATTAACAGCACATATTTATACCCCCCCCAGTCATGTATGCATCTTCTCATTCTCAGAGGCTCCCAGGCTGTGGCTTGTCCTTCATCGTGGGAACATGGCTGTGTCTGTCTTTCTTCATGGTTATTTCAAGGCCGCAATTGTCATGTGTGATTAGCCCTTAGCTAACATACAGGCCGACAAGACAAGTTAAAATTAACGGGGCCGGTGTAACAATTCATGTTCATAAGTTGTATAGCGTATAATATGTTGGTACATGACACATGTAGTACATAACAAATATATATGAATATATATTTAAGACATGCAAGCTTCACTATGTTAGGCAAAAGTCCACGAAATTAAAGACACAAACATAGATATGAGCTGGGTCAGCTACATTTCTGAAGGACTATCATAAACTTGTGTACAGCAGGGACAGCTGCAGTCTCTCTGTCTGGGACACACGAAAACAAATCTTGCATCTTTTTTACCAATCTCCAAGTATTACAAAGTTCATTAACCCATTCCCTACTGCAGGCCTCACCACAGTCCATGTCTAGGAGGGAATCTACTCTCCTTCATTCTGAAATTGTTGCCATGGGGCGGATCACGTGTGTAGACTGGCTGCACTACCAACCATAAAATTGGGCCTGATGTCACTGCATCTCCTTGCAGGAAAGAATGGCAGGTCAACCTGAATGTTCCAGTACCATCCACCACCCTGAAGAGTACAACCAGTATGTGAACTGAATTTGGTGGAGTGGATTGGAAGATAAAGAAAGAAGCCACTGGAGATGTGAGTGAGAAGAATGAATATATTTCACTGAGACAACTAAAAAAAATACAGCTAAATATATTGCATTGCAACACTGTGGGGGAATATTGCACGAGAGTCATATATACATGTAATTGCAGCTATGCCAACAGAAGGCTGAAAGTCATCTTTACTTTAAGAGGTGATCTATCCCTCTGCAATTTATTACACCAACTTGTATTTCAATGAAAATGTCATGTGGAAAAATATTGTAAAAGGTAAGTGGCACTACTTAAACAGCAATAACCCCACATCACTGTGTATACAATACATGCATTGAGAAGAAAACACTTCTATGTACTTTTCTTATTTTTCTATTGACAGAAGTCTGGCTGCTGGGCTTTGGAAACACCTTCTCATTGACACAAGGAATGGTTTGTGTTGATAACTTATAAAGCATAGGCAAAGCAAATGCTTCCTACCTTTTGTCATGAAGGCAATGTTTTATAATATTACTGTTTTAATTTGTCGTTTAAGATAAAATGATATAATGTTCTTCTGACCTGTTCCAAATTCCAACAAACCTGGCCTATGTCAGGAAACCTATTGTGCCAATTCTCACACCTGGAAACAAAGGCATGGGCAGCTGTGCTGGTAGTGAATAGACTTGAGTAGTATTAAGGGTTAACAAATGGTCTCTGCTAATGTATGGTGTAGATGATAGTGTATCATTGACATCAGTCAGTCATGTGTTACACCGTCTTGAAGAAGGTTGGAATCATGCCTAAAGAGCAATGTGCCTGCTCTGTAATCTGTTCAAATATAACACTAATAAATAAGTGTTAAGTGACCAGAACATGTTTACAATCTGCCTAAGAAACAAGTACTATGTCTAGAGTCCACAGATACTCAGAACAACTAGACTTATGAATAAAAGATAAAAGAAAAACAGAGGAAAAGGGCTGCTGTGTGATCAGCAAAGAGATGAAGGTTCTCTGAACTATGGAAGCAGCATACAGGAAGGAAGTGAATCTTTGGTCAAAGAAATGCATCTACAGCCATCTAAGGAATCTGGGAGATTAATCCTGGAGTGACCGATAGTTGGGGCTGGGTGAGAAGAAATATCATTGGCTTTACTGCTGGCAATGGATTTGGAAACAGTCCAAAAGCTGAAGGGAAGCACCTTTAGTTGGTCACTCAAATTTACCAATTAACAAAATGGGGAAAAGTGAACCCAATGGAAGCTGGGAAGGACTGTGGATTGTTCCCTATAAGGACTAATTCCCTAGAGCCCAGTAAATGTACAACCGAGGTAAGGTTAGTAGTCCTGTTTTAACATTAACAAGGATAAACATTTCTGTAGTTTAGAATATACGTTGTCTATGAAATAATGTTTACTCAGTGTTACTTTTAGTATGTTATAGTAAAAGTGATAAAACTTAAAACCTTTTTTAAGTTGGTCCCTGGGAATTTAAATCTCATTTCAACACATCAGGAGATACAATTCTTTGCACTGAACATAAAGGTGTGTCTGCTGAGCTCTGCATGACCTTCAATGTAAGAAGTCTCACAACATCAGGTTAAAGTCCAACAGGTTTATTTGGTAGCACAAGCCACAAGCTTTCGGAGCGCTACTCCTTAATCAGGTGAGTGGGAGTTCAGTTCACAGAGGGCATATAAAGATACAAACTCAATTTATAGAATAATGGTTAGGATGAGAATCTTTACAGGTAATCAAATCTTAAAGGTACAGACAATGTGAATGGAGAGAGGGTTAAGCACAGGTTAAAGAGATGTATATTGTCTCCAGCCAGGACAGTTAGTGAGATATTGCAAGCCCAAGCAAGTCATGGGGGTTACAGGTAGTGTGACATGAACCCAAGATCTCAGTTGAGGCCGTCCTCATGTGTGCGAAACTTTGTTCGCAGTTTCTGCTCAGCGACTCTGCGTTGTCATGTGTTGTGAAGGCCACCTTGGCGAATGCTTACCCAAAGATCAGAGGCCGAATGCCTGTGACCACTGAAGCATACACCAGCAGGAAGGGAACACTCCTGCCTGGTGATTGTCTAGCGGTGTTCATTCATCCGTTGTCGTAGCGTCTGCATGGTCTCCCCAGTGTACCATGCCTTAGGACATCCTTTCCTGTAGTGAATCAGGTAGACAACGTTGGCCGAGTTGCAAGAGTCTGTACCAAGTACCTGGTGGATGGTGTTCTCACGTGAGATGATGGCATCCATGTCATGTAACAGACCATTGTCTGCAGCAAATTACCAGCCTTCAGGAGAACAGTGACCACCTCACCACACAACCCTGCCACAGCAACGTCTATAGGACATGCTGGATCACCGACATGGATTCATCAACTCAAAAGAGAACATCATCCACTAGGTACACGGTACATACACTTGCAACTCGGCCAACATTGTCTACATGATGTGCTGCAGGAAAGAATGTCCCAAGGCATGGTACATTGGGGAGACCATGCAAATGCTATGACAACGGATGAATGAACACCGCTCGACAATCACCAGGCAGGAGTGTTCATTTCCTGTTGGGGAACACTTCAGCAGTCACAGGCATTCGGCCTCTGATCTTTGGGTAAGCGTTCTCCAAGGCGGCCTTCACGACACAAGACAACGCAGAGTCGCTGAGCAGAAATCAAGTTCCAGACACATGAGAATGGCCTCAACTGGGATCTTGGGTTCATGTCACACTATCTGTAACCCTCATGACTTGCCTGGGCTTGCAATATCTCACTAACTGTCCTGGCTGGAGACGTTACACGTCTCTTTAACGTGTGCTTAACCCTCTCTCCACTCACATTGTCTGTACCTTTAAGACCTGATTACCTTTAAAGACTTGCATTCTAACCATTATTTTGTAAATATTTTGTAAAAATTTTGTATTTGTCTTTTTTGCCCTGTTTGTGAACTAATATCCCACTCATCTGATGAAGGAATAGTGCTCCGAAAGCTTGAGGCTTGTACTCCACCAAATAAGCCTGTTGAACTTTAACCTGGTGTTATGAGACATCTTACTGTGTTTACCCCAGTCCACTGCTGGCATCTCCACATTAAGGAGAAAACCCCAGTGTCTGCACTTCTTCAAACTAGTGGTATGGGATCTTTAATGTACATGTGAACAAACAGACATGGTCTCGGATGTTTCATTTGAAAGATGACACCTCTGGTAGTGCATCACTCTCTATTCTGTATTGGTATTACATCCTAGGTTTTTGAGCTTACGTCCATGGAGTGGGTCTCTGAAGGCCATCATTGATCATTAATTATTTTACATGAGAATATTTGATTTCAGTATAATTGAGATGGGCTTCTTTTCAACTTAATGGAATAATCCCTACTCCAGTTGGATATTTTCATGTTTGAATGTTCTTAGTCCTGATCCTTTTGTGTGACCACTCTGAAACTAATGATGGTATGTTCACTGTTTCCCAAATGGTATTGTGCTGAAACATGATCCATTTCATTGGTCAGAAACCGATTCAGCACAGCCTCCTTCCTCATTGGGCTGGAACCACAGTGATTGAGAAAGTTCTCTTTGTATGCATTTCGGGAATTCCTGCTCTCTTTGCCCTTTTTGAGTCCTTCATTGTCACTATTTTGTATGACTGACATTTTTCTGTAACTTGCTTGCAAATTTACTCCTGCATTTCATTTCCACTATTTGGCATAAAGTGCACTTTGTGTGTAAAAATTCATTATTCCTAAATTTTAATCAGATTCTGCCTTTGAACCCTCAAGTACATTATTAGATTTCGCTATCTTTAATTAATACTGCACCTCTTCTTTCTCTTGCTTTCCCTCTGTTTCCTGAATATTTTATAGCCAGGAATTGATTCCCAGGAGAGACAACTTCAGGGGATATGTAGGTAATAGCCTGTGGTGGCTTTCTCCATTGGCGGTATTAAAGAACACTCACAAACATGGTGGCACTGCTCCCTCACAGTGCCAAGGACAATTGTTTGTATGAAGTTTGCATGTCCTCCCTATGCCTGTGTGGGTTTCCTCCGAGTGCTCCGGTTTCCTCCACAGTCCAAAGATGTGCGGGTTAGGTAGATTGCTAAATTGCCTCTTACTGTCAGGGGAACTAGCTAGGATAAATGCATGGGGTTATGAGAATGGGGCCTGGGTGGTTGGTGCAGACTCAATGGGCCAAATGGCCGCCTTCTGCAATGTAGGATTCTGAGAGCCTAAGTGCCACCTGCCCCCCAGAGAATCAATGTAGGGCTGTATAGCACCAAAAATGATTTTCTCGCCCATTAAGTTCACAATCTTCCTCTTGCTTGAGCTAGGTTTCCATTATTGCCATTATATCATAATCCTATATGACAATTTGTGCCTTCAGCTTTCCAACTTTATTTGCCATACTCAGTGCATTTAAACATCTGTACTCCAATTCATCCTAGTTTGACTTTCATTTCCTTCTTGTCTGATCTGTATTCTTTGAAATATTAATTATTCTAATGCTGTTTGTTTTTCCCTCTGCGCATCTTGTTTCTTCTCTCTAATACTTCATTGTTAGGCCACTTGTCGTACCAAATTAGTTGAAATCTTCCTGAATAGCACTAGTTAATTTTCCTGCGAAGACATTGTTGAGGTCATACCTGTCTATCTTGCACAGTTCCTCCCTTCCCTAGAACTGGTCACCTTCTTTGAGGAATCTGAAGCTCCTTCTCTTGCACCATTTCACTGTCAATGTCTTAACCAGCCTTACCATACAGATCTATAACTCATTCATGCATAGCACTGGGAGTAATCTGGCAGAGTTTGTAAGGAGATCCAGGAGGCCTTTGTAGGATTCTAATACAATTTTTTTGAATGTAGATGGTGTGTTCATTTGACACATTGGGCCCAATTTTACCTTTGTGTCGCACCCGTTTTAGGTCGGTGCATGCTTAGAGGGCTGAAGGTCCTGTTCCTGTGCTGTAATTTTCTTTGTTCTTTGTTGTTCCCTAGCTTTTGAAACTCTGGCCACAGGATCTCAGTCCTTTTCCTTCCTATATTGTTCGTTCCAAAACAGAACATAATTCATGATTTCTCCTTTTCTCACCCAGAATATTGTGCGCCATTTCATAATGACCTTTACCCTGGCACCACTCTCCTGGAGGATTCCTGCACAGCCTGCCACTTCCTACAGTTCTGGAAAGCCAGACACTTACTGTCCTTCTGCAGCCCCTGTAGTTATCGAGTGATCACCTTCTGGAACTCATGATACAGGAAACCTTCAGACTCCCATATGACCTACTGCACACACGCCCAAGACACACTGACGCTCAAGTTTCCACATGACACAGAAATTGCAGGCTTGTGTCTCAAATGTTCATTTATCTGGAGATTAGTTTGGCTCTTATTTTGTGTATATATGTAATTATAGTTTGGCATTTGATTAACTCCTAGATAGAGCATGTGAAAAAAAATACGTCTCTAATCTTTAGGCTCCACTGCTTGTCCCTCTGTGCTGTGTCTGATCTGACCTTTCCATTTATTTCTTTCATTCATACTTTTGTTTAAAGGGACTTCACTGAACTTCCAAGGTGCTTCCATTACATCTTTTTATAGCAATTAACATATATTACGACATGCGAAGAGTCCTGTTGGGGTTGTAGATTTGAATAATGACAGCCAAATTCAGATAGGAGTCAATTTATCATTGGCAATGCTTTTAAGACACTGATTTATGTAAATTGATTTATCTTCAAGCAATGATTTTGTCCTGTTGTCACCACAGCAACTTCAAGTACAAGCTGGATTGTCAAACATCTGATGCCTTTGTAGGATTCTAGTACAATTTTTTTTTTTGAATGTAGATGGTGTGTTCATTTGACACATTGAGTACCCAGCAAAACAAAATGACAGAGCAAATATCTGTTTATGGCTCAACTTATCTAAATGTTTAGTTCAGTTCAGAATTAAAATAGTCTGAATCTCAATTTGTCTCTGATAGTGACTTTTGGCCCATGAACAAGCTTCTAAGCCCTTTTTGAATTTCAAGGATAACTGTTAACGAGTAAGATTTCTCTTAAAATGGTAGAACTGTGAGTGCTGTGGAAGATGTTTAAATTTGGTTCAGAGTTTAACTCTGTTTTATGTCCAAGCTATTAACCAATTGCATTTAGAATTGCAAGAAATAGAAATAATTATCCTGTACTATTTTCAACTAGCTGCTTTATGATGATGATTAGTCTAGGTTAGCATTGGTTGTGATAACACAACATTCTAATTATGTTGTGTTGTATTATTTGTTGACTTGAAAAGATAGGTAACCTTTTATGAGTCTTCACTACAAGAGAATTTCAAGAGTATTCTTATAGGCTGCTATCTACTCTGAAATTACTTCAGGCTGCGGATGAAACGCCAGCAAGATTCTCCTAATGTCAGATTGGCCCTTCTGTACATTGGTTTCTCGTCTAATCGGCCCTATTATCATGCCACAAGATGGAGCCTGGACTATGACTATTCCTGTGAAGTTGTGGGCTTGCTGCATTTTCAAATGGTGGGCAGGCTTCTGAAGGCACATCTATTTTGAGGCACCCTCATTCTCCCTTAGCTTCTTGAGAGGGCCCGTTTCTCCTGGTGGAGCTGCCATATGTCAAATGCTGTGGTCCCTCTGATTAGGCATCCTGTCATGGGAACCCACCCACAGCTCTTAATCTGATATTAAATATATAGGTGGCCATTTGAAGACTTGATGTACCTCTGACTCTTGCCAGATTGTGACCAGAAAATGGTCGATGCCTGGAATATTTCATCGTTCTTAAGATTTTCCCCCCTTACAAACCAATTGGGACGGATCAGTAAAGAGCTTTCTAAGGTGCTGTTTGAGCTGAGTATGGGAAGTTCAGAGGTAGATTCAGTTACAGACAAACAGACGAATTAGGAGCAATAGCAGGACCCTCGAGTCTGCTTCACCATTCAATAAGACCTGGGCTGATCTAATTTTAACCTCAACTTCACGTTCCTGCCTACCAGTGATAATCTTTCATCACTTTGCTTATCAAGCATATATCATCTTCTGCCTTAAAGATATTAAAGATTCTGCCTTTTTTTTTGAGGAAGAGGATTCCAATGTTTCACAATCCTCTGAGAGAACATGTTTTTCCTCAGATCTGTCTTAAATGGGCAATCCCTTACTTTTAAAAAAGAGGTTTAAATTCTCTTACAAGAGGAAGCATTTTAAGCGTGAAACCAACCTTACATGGGTTGCAGTTGATTTGCTCTGTTGCATCTGTTGGTGGGGTTATTTCATTAAGGCCAATCCTATTTTAATTACAAACCTGTGGAGAGATAAACAGAGATAAACTTACAGGTTCCTGAATCATTAACTTAGTTCCTCTCTCCACCAATGCTCCCAGGCATGCTGAGTATCTCCAGCATTTTCTGTTTTTATTTCAAATATCACATTTGTGTTTTGGATGGGATTGTGTGGATATTCAGAAGAATTACTACCAGAAAGCCACTAATGTCAGCTCAGGGCAAAATCTAATGCATAAAGTTTAGCCGTTTAATAATTCAATAGCTATTTTTTTTCCAAAAATATACTTTATTTATTAAAATCTCAAATAAACCATTGCAAATCTACATGTCTTTGAATTGCAAACAGTGCAGAATTAAAACTTTTTACAGTTCTACACAAATTACAGTCATAACATTTCAAAACTTAAACCTATATACATGCCTCAAAAATTACTGTGTTCTGTTATTTCTCAGATTGGCACACAGTTACGCAGGCCGAGGGCATTCTGTAGTTCCCGGGCCCTCGGTCTGCCTCTGTTAAAAGGCCTTAAAGTGTGGCCTTTCCCCGTTGTGCCTTTGCGGCAGCTGCTCCAAGCTTCAGCACGTCCCTCAGTACATAGTCCTGGACCTTGGAATGTGCCAGTCTGCAACGCTTGGTCGAGGACAGTTCTTTCAACTGGAAGATCAGCAAGTTTCGGGCGGACCAAAGTGTGTCCTTCAATGAGTTGATAACCTTCCAGCAGCAGCTGAAATTTGTCTTGGTGTGCGTCCCCGGAAACAGCCCGTAGAGCACAAGATCCTGCACAAGGCCAATGGAGAATGCCATTCTGTGAGCCTTGCCCGCCCCGACTCTGGGGCAGACGTGCTGATAAAATTCTGGTCAGTTTTCCTCCTGAGAAATGAAAATACCAGTAGTTCAAACCACCCGTTTGTTAGAGTGGGAGAAATTTGTGGAAGGACTGTCATCTCCCTCTGCTTGGGATAAATCAGAGTCTGTGGACAAAATTGTAAGAATTAAATCAAATGGGGGTGAACTTGTGCTAAACAGGCAATGGTTTTTTGATAGTCCATTTTACACACCAACCAATCTTCTGTTCCCAAGAGTGTAAAATGCACTGCCAATTAATACCACCTGCGTTAGTGGCAATCTGTGGGCACTAGGACCATTCTCAGAGGCAGTTGTGTGGGTGGGTTGAACAACAGCCTAAATTGAATCCAGCAGAGGAGAATAGCTGGAGTGAATTTCACAAAGAGATCATAACAAGCGCTAGGTCCCTAATTTACATAAACATGGACCATACCATTAGTTAAAGGCAGGCATCTTGAGTGATTAAAGAGTATCTTACATGCCATTTGATGCACTTCTGGTACAGATCAAGCTTGTACATGCTGGACTTCATATTAGGATTAACTGCATCTATTGCTTGCCTGTGAAAATGGGCATTGAACAACCAATATTTTAGGTCAAGATCTTTGCTACTGCAAAGAAGAACTAATCCTGCCAAAAAGGTTCAGTGACGAATTGCATGTTTACAACAAAATTTCCAGAGATAGTTGACATAGTCCATCACGCAAACCAGCCTCCCATCCATTGACTCCATCTACACTTCCCCCTGCCTCAGGAAAGCAGCCAGCAAAATTAAGGACTCCATGCACCCTGACTTACTCTATTCCATCTTCTTCCATCAGGAAGAAGATACTAAAGTCTGAGGTCATGTACCAACTGACTCAAGAACAGCTTCTTCCCTGCTGCTATCAGACTTTTGAATGGTCCTATCACATATTAAGGTGACCTTTCTCTTTACCCTATCAGTAACTGCAACGCTGTATTCTGCACCCTACCCTTTCCTTCTCCCCTATGTATTCTATGAATGGTATGTTTTGTTTGCATAGCTTGCAAGAAGCAATACCACCCAATACATGTGACAATAATAAATCAATCAAATCAGTTGAATATTAAGTTCATTTCTTAATTCTACTAATGGTATGGCTATACAGATAGCATGTTATACTTTATAACATCATAAAATAATCTAAACAGTATATTTGAAACTGGTGACAGCCATAATTAATGTGCTTCTGACAGCATGATTCTGATAGATATTTCTAGTTTAGCCTCACTTTCTGAGATGCTACCAATCATTCAATTATGAAACTTAAACCCGAGCCCTGCTTGACACTGCAGTATTGAGATTTTGGTGGCTTTTGTGGGAGTAGACCTAAATGGAAATTACATCATTTTTTTGAAGTTTAAGTAACTATCAAACATTAACTATTTTTAATGCTTTTATAATTGCAAACTACAAGTCTGAGCATGCTCTGGGCCATTGTAATCATTTAGCAGAGTAGCAATTATGGATGTGAGATTGATGTGCTGCATTCAAAAGTAGATCTGCTTAAGGGAGATATCCTCCGTTTTACTTTCAAAGGCTCTAATTAAGTACAATAAATTATTTAATAAATTTGGAGCTCTGCTTTGTCTGATCTTCTAGTGGCTCCTTGATGCAACATTGTATATTTTCCACTGACATTCAGAATATCTGCTGAAGATGCATGGGAGTTAAGTGACCAGAAATCATATTGGAGTAATCAAGGCCGAATTGATAATGTAATTCAGCACCAGAAACATTAATGCCTTCTATAGTTAGTGCATTGAAACAATTCAACTAAAAATTAAGCCATAATACAATTCAGGGTATTTTCAGCTTCCACAAATTAAAGTATCTTTCCATAATTGCATTATTAAATTAAACATTAATGAAATCAAAAAGCCATCTGTTTTGATACAATAAAAAGAGAACATTTACAACTGAAGTCAATGCAGTTTGAAGTAATTTATTATCTATGAAGTGATCATTTTTTTTAGTTCTTTGACAGGTGGGGACATCAGTGGTTAAGCCACTAATTATGGCTGTAATTGCCCTTGAGAAGGTGGTGGTAAGAGGCCTTCTTCAACAACAGCAGTCCATGTTTTGTAGGGAGCTAGTTCCAAAATTTTGACCCAAAGCCAGCAAAGGAATAGTGATATAGTTCCAACTCAGGATGGTGAGTAGCTGCAAGTTTTCTTTTTTTGAAAGAAGATGTCTACTTTATTTAGTCAGAAAGGAGTGAGCACCAGTGGGTGCCTAGAAATGAGCTTTTTCCAGCCTGCACCTGCATGCATTTACTAAAATGGTACCTGGGATGAGGGACTAAAGCGGGGGTTGCCTTAGGATTTTGGGCTGGTCATTGTGTTCTCAACCTTGGCCATCAAATCCTGGAATGTAACTTGAACTTGGGGCTTCTGGCTCAGAGACAGGGCTTTACCCACTGTACCACCAGATTCTTCGATTTAAAAATGTGATATGACTACGCCCTTTAATCATTGTATAAAATGATGCTGTGCATGAAATCCTCCAAAGCTCTGACTTTAACCCAGTCCATCTAGTGTAAATGCATTGGATGGGTAGCTAAAATGCCAATTGGAGCCTTCACATCAAGTTCTCAACATGTTCCCACTGATCACCATTTTAACCATAGCTGCAGGCAGGTGGTTTGATAATGTCATCAGCACCATGAAACCTCATTAGGTCTGCATGGTGATAGCCTTGACAATGAAACAGAGTTGTCAGGAGAAACCAAGCTAAATATGCAGTTGCCATGTGGGCCAGTAGGAGGAGGGTCTCTCTGATTCTCACCACCAGCATCTCTTAGAGGAAATCCCCACTCCCAGCACTAATCTTATGATAGACACTGTTCCTTTGGACTTGACATGGCTTCATGTTCTTGCCCAATTTTTCTGCTCTTTCCCAATGACACTGGTATCATTCCCTTCAGAATTGTCATCCAAAGGATAATAGAATTGTGGAATGTGCTACCTGAGGAAATATTTAAAACAGATAGTAATACGTGTTCTAAAGAAAACTAGCTGCTTTTGTTTAGGATAGAAAAGATTTAAGGATATAATGAGAAGGTGTTTATGTGGATTGATCTATAATAAAGGGCTGCCTTGACACTAATGTTCTTCTGCTCTTCCTTTCATAATTATTTTCTTATGCAAATTCAACACAGTTACATTTACTTCAATTACATTCATTGTTTTTTCTTTTCTTAAAAAAACTCCTGTCCTTAAAATAAGCCTGATCATGGGGAAAAAAATTCCAGTGCTATTGATTTCAGTTGGTTTGTAATCCATATGATTATTTTCTTGCAAAACCAAAGCTATGTCCTTAACATGACAGTTACAAGGTCACTCTTACTGGCTAGTAGATAGGATGGCAATTGTTCACAATGATACCAGTTAGTATACCTTACTTAAGGTTCATAAACACAAAAACACCCAAGAAATGTGTAGAAACAGTAATTCAAGTATTTCAAAATGCTCAACAAATGAGAAATCGATTCTGCAGTTATTAGACACAAACTAGCACCGTGGGTGTATCTAGCAGTCCAAGAAGGCAGCTCACCACCACCTTCTCAAGGGCAATTAGGGATGGCCAATAAATGCGAGTCTACCCAGCATTGCCCACATCCCACAAATGAATAAGAAGAAACTAATATCTAAATTATAAATGAATGAATGAATAAATGAATGAAGAGTTTTACATCCCACTATAAGTGTTAGTTTTCCCAGAACAAAACAGAACAATTACAATCAGCAAGCGTATGTACTAATTTCACTGCTTTACAGCACAAACATTGAAACTTGAGACATTGACATCAATACAGCCAGAAAAATGGAGTACAAGAAAATTCGATACTGCTGCAGTATCTTGAATAATGACGTCCTTAAGGTCTGGTTGGAGGGATGAAATATCTATCTATGATACATGAAACTGCAGCTTTTCTGTGGAACATGATAATATCTCCAAAAGACCTGATGATGTGTGATCACCTTTCAAATCAATTACTGATAACTTACAATTTTAGTTAACAAGAAATGTTGTAATTTCTGAGGACAAACTCAGATCCATAAGTAAACTGATAAGTATATAAAAGCAACCCTCATTTTCCTTGCTGATTCAGTCTTCTGTCTAGTTTAAAGTTGAGTTGCACTGATCATGGTTTGATCCAATCTTTAAGTTTTATGGGGTCTGTTTTTCAATCCGGCTTAGAAACCCAATGTCCAGGTCTTCTCTGGGTTCTGATCCACTGCCAAGTCTGTGTTGCTGACATGGTGCTCCCTTCAAATGTAGATCCCCTAACTGTGTTGGAGGTGAACTTGGCACCCAAATAGTGGCATGAGGTGCTGCTTAGGAGGAAGGAATTGAGTGCTGACGAGAATTCTCAAAGTTTTGAGCTTGAAATTGCTTGACATTGCCTTGCAGAATAGAGCAGGCAGGAGATCAGAGGGCAAGAAACCTCATGGTCCAGAGAAGTGACCAAATTGTCAACAAAAGGCATTTACAGCAATTCTGACGTAACAGTCCTTTTTGTCAAAAATGTTCCTTCAGAGTAAACATGGCTTGATGGCACCCCACATTGCACCCAAAAGCTTTGCACAAGTGTACACCAGACTCTTTGTGTATGCCAATCTATGATGTGAAAATCATTTTCTGGCCCTCTTCAGCCATTATCAGTCTCCACAAGCAGCTTATTGAGCGGTTAATTGGAAGTCAGTGTGTTCCCAGCTGCATTCTATCATGCACTCACTTTGAAAATAGCATGTGTTGAAAGTGCTGAGAGACTAACACATCAGATGGGAGTGCTATTTTTGAAGCAAAGTGCCAGCCCAGATTTTGTGCCCCTCTCTGGAGTTGATCAGAAATTTAATCTTCCAGACTAGTTTGGGTCACGCAAGGGCTAAATCTGACACAAATTTGGGTCTCTTGAGGAAGAAAATGTTTAAATTCCCAGAGTACATCAAGTAGAAGCAGAAAATCAGAAGAAGTCTAAGTTAATAAAATGTTTATTCTTGTTTGGTGAACTTGCTGATCAGTTAGTCTGAATGCAATACATTGATGAAGCCTCAGCCAGCTTCACTGATATATTAAGTACCTTTGACAAATGCAAATTCCAGATGTGGAATGCACAGAGCTTAAAAATTCTGACATATTTCTCAAACTGCAGCAGTAGGTGAAAGTGCTGAGCTAACTGATTATGTTTGAGGGCAAGTTTCACATTTTAAGCAGGTAATGAAGTCATATGCAACACCATTACAGAACTGGAATGAGTTAAGACTTCAGTGGAGACAGACCTTCTCATCCTGAAACTGAAGTGAACAACAAGGACAAAGCTCTGCAGCAAGTGGAGAAAGAAAACATGTGAGATTAGAATATATTCTTATCAAAGGGAGATTTGAAACTTAAAATTCAAGCTGACCATGTATCTTTGGAAACTCAGAACAAACTAATGTCTTCAATTAACCAAACTATTCAAGATTTGGACAAACACATGAGATGTCTGAAAATGCACAAGGAAGCTTTGAAAAAAAGCAAAAAGTTTGAAGGTTGAGAAAGAATCGCTGCTGCAGCAGTTGCTTGTAAGCAGAACAAACATCAAAACTTGATGAAATCATTAAACTTCGATCCATTCAGAACAACACGCAGGATGGGATGTATAGTATGGAAGAACAACTCAACATTTAAAACATATGAGGAAAATTCTAAAGTACAGATCAAACTAAGATCAGACAAATGAATTGAAAAAGTCTAAGGAGCAGTCAGTGACCAGGGAAGAAAGATTCTGAAAGGAACAGAATGCTCAGGTGAAGTTGTTAATTTTATATAAGAGAGCCACAGATAACCCTGAAACAAAAACATTTGAACTTACCAGAGTCTTTGTGAAGCAGACTGAAAAGATTTGTAAGCTTGAAAAACAACTGGAAAATAAGAGAGTAATCAAAGATTTGGGTACAACTGTGAAACAAGTCGGAATAAATGTTCTATTTTTGAAACATCAATCTCAATATGCATCACACCAAGCCACATAAAGGAAGAAAAGAAACACACTGTATAAGCAAGCTGAGAGTTTGTTCTCCCCATAAAGAATGGGATAAACCAACAACCATTCACAACAAAAAATGAGGAATCAATAAACAGTGATTCAATGCTATGGAAGAGAAAAAGATGATAAAAAGACACCCAGATGCCAGAATAACTTCCAGTTCAGCAAGGTTTACTAGCCCAACTGAACCTGGTGGTGAGAACAAGATATAGAAGGGTTATAAGGCCTCAAGACGGCTGAATCTATGAATTCAGAGACTTAAGGGGAATGATGCAGTAGTAGTAATTATCTAAATATGTGCGGTAAATTGGGATAACTTGCAAATACTTTGGCTAGAAACTTGGGAGATGTTTACTATAGCCATAAATGGTTAACATGGGATTGAGTAAGTACTGTCCATACAATGATGTAAGAGAACATGTGGCCACACCTATGGGTCTGTGTAGTGTTGGAAAAAGATTTGTGCAAAAGTGTTGTTGTACCTGTCTGGCTGAAAAGCAACTTTGTAATTGTGATTGCAAGCAACAAAAGAATTTAACTCCTTCACTCTTTCCATGTTTTGGAGCTAGAATCTTTTTGCACATTATTTTAGCTCATTTTGGTAATCAATCTCAAGCAGGACAATAATTTCTACAGTTTGAATACAATGGACTTTGGGTACATCACTACTGTTATATATTAGGTAACAATAGTCAAATGCAAATTATACACAATCAAATGTTCTGGGGATGAATAGAGATCAGAATTTACTGATTTTGCCTGCATCTCGGATTCTCTGGTCCCACTGCAGTGAATGCAGTGCCTGATTTTCTGCTCTTGCTGGTAGCAGTGACGGGACATCCGAGAATGGAGAATTCCAGCCTGAGTCTCCACTGTTGTGTATCAATTTCATGGATTTTCCATGTTAACATGTACAGTCCAAAGCTATTGGCACTTTATCATTTGGCAAATCACATTGTTCTGTTCCTTATCCCGAATTCAGTGTATTTTTCTTGATCCAGATAAAGTGACCTGTATTGATGCAAGCAACTATGCAAGTTTGAATTAGAAGCATCCTCAGGAAATTGTTCTCTCCTTTTTCAAACAGAAGCAAATGGAGATCGTTGTATAACAATTCCTGCCTTTAATGCCCCAACAATATTTGCCTTCTTCCTATTTTCAAAATCTGTCCAGCCTCTCTCTTCAGCGTTATATTTTTGGAGATATCTTACAATAAATCACAAGATAAATCATTCTGGAAAAGTTCTCACGATTTGCAAATAACTACTGACAGACTGAAAAGCCTAGGCCATAAAAGTTGCTCTAAGATGTTCCAGGGGTCTCCCATCGCAACTCTGGAGGATGTATGGCCAGTAGGGTGTCATGGTCAGAGGTAGGGGCCTCCCTAAGTTGGGAGTTCATGCTTTTGTTAAATTGAGAGGGCTTCATGTGAGAGGGTGATCGATTGAGTAAATTAAGTTGAGGAAATTAATGGCTCAAATACAGTTTAATGGAACTGTTTTTCAGCATGTTCCTACCTCAGGGCCATTTCTGAGGAGGTTGGTTGCAGGATAGTGTTATACAACTTTAATTTAAACACCTTCCAAGCATTCCAGTTTAATGAGACAAATAAGCAAAGTAGTTCAATTATTTATTTATTTAAAACTTCTAGGACCAACCCAAATATGAGTTGCAACTCATTAACTCTTTACTGAACTTTAAGTCTAACTGAACATCAACTTTGTACTGAACTTTAACTCTTAAACTGCACTTTAACTTTAACTGAACATCAGCTTTAACTAAATATCGACTTCAACTATTTAACTGAAAATAGATATTACCGAGTTTAGGAAAACATTGACCAATAAATATCTATCTTCTTATTTTCTGAAGCATCCTTCAGGGTACAAGTCTTGCAATGGTTGGTCACTTGACATTATCAGTGCCAAATAAAGGGCTGCATGTCTCTTTATCCACAATTCTCCACTTTCTTCCAGAAGATTCTCTGTCATCCAGCCAATTGTGTAACCAGAAATTGATCACATGGTTTAAACATCCAGTGAAATTTCTTCTGAAGGACACTATTACACTTGATTCAGTTTGCATACTCCATACATTGCAGCCATAAAAATCAGTCACAGTATCTCGGTTAATGTAAATGACTTCCCTTATCTGAGCCAACATGGGAAGTTTTAGATCACAGCTCTCAGACTAGAACCTCTTTATGACCTACATCTGATTTAAATCTACAAGTTGACCAAAATTCCCAGCATGCTTAGCTCTCGGCCAGAATAGCATTTTAAAGCCACTATTGCCGTTGTTGTTGTTAAGTCATTGTTGTAGCCATCCTTTCTCTGTCCATAATAATGATAGCCATTTGATCCCAAACAGTAGGGAGCTTATTAAGGCCACTGAACAGCTGACAGCTGGAATTCTCCAGTTGGATACACTGCCACCCATGCCCACTCCAATGCCCATTGACACCATGCCTCATCTGATAAATGGAGGTGGCCTCCTGATGGCAGCTGTTCCATTGACTACCTTTTACCATTACCAAAACTCCCCAACAATCCCCTTCCCCTGCCTTCTCCCAACTGCATGTTGATTACAAGATTGTCACGACTATGGCTGCAGGCCGCCCTGATAGCTGTGGCCTCTTTTTACTTTTACATTTTTGAAAAAAGTCCACACATGATGCCTCCTTTTTCCATTACCTACATCAGCAGCTCCCAACTAAGATGGTTGGATTGCCAATTTGTCAATGCTGGGGAACCCCCTATTGGTCTTGGTCTTCCAGTTTCATGAACTTAAATCGCTGTCCTTAATTGAACAGGATTTTTGCATCCTGGCCACTAATTGACCTACTTGGTTAAAACGAACATGTTGAATGTCAAGTGCTGATGCAACATGGGGTCGGGAGCCAGAATTGTGCCCAATGTCAGTGTTCTAACACTGGAACAAGAATTTAGCCCATTGATTCCATAATGATCCTTTCCATAGCCTCAGCAATCACCATATTTATTAATGATTAGATAATACAATAAAGAGCCATATATCCAAGTTTACCAATGATGCAAATACAAAAAATGTAGCTGAGAGCATGAAATTACCAAGGGACATTGATGGTTTAAGCAAGTGGGCAAAACTGTAGCAGATAGATTTCAATGCGATTAATTGTGAGACCATTCATTTTGAACCAAAAGACTATAAATCTGAGTATTTTTCAAACAATAAAACATACCCCCATAACCCCATGCATTTACCATAGCTCGTCCCCTTGACACTAAGGGGCAATTTTGTATGGCCAATTCACCTAACCTGCACATCTTTGGACTGTAGGAGAAAACCAAGGCACCCGGGGGAACCCATGCAGACATGGGGAGAATGTGCAAACTCCGCACAGACAGTGACCCAAGCCGGGAATTATCACAGTCCCTGGCACTGTGAGGCAGCAGTGCTAATAACTGTGCCGATGTTTGACAATAAGACAGTTAACATGCTGTGAAATCTACAGCTGGAAACTATTTTGTGAATTTGCCTCCATTTGACAGGACAAACCAACATGAAATTCCCATTGGTTGTCATGTACTAGGTGGCAATGTGGGAGCCCTCCTGGGGAAGGTCACAAGTCCCCTGTCATCATCCTATTGTTTACCAAAGTAATAATAAGGTAGAATTGCTGGTAATTCCTAAGAGAAAAATATCTTTAGCTTGCCAGAAAGTTTTCAGTAGTCAGCAGTTTCTTGTGCTATCATTTGGAGATTTGTGGAAATTTATAAGCCCAATTTGTGAGCTTACCAGTGTAGACTGTGGAACTAATTTTCCTGTGTCTTGTGTCCAAGGATTTAACAACTGCAAAACATAGGAAACAGGGTGGAAACACAGGAAGTGTAGTCTGCCTCTTCGTACATTGTTCTACAAATTCCAAGCTAAAGACACTTGGCCAAGAATTTCCAGTTTAGGGGCAATTGGCAAACTGGGACAAATTTTGCAATATGCTATTTTTGAGTTTGAAGTTTCCCGCTCAAAATCATTTCATATCGCAGGATGTAAAATTTATCTTGACCCAGCATAATTGGACAATGTTATAGAATGTAATTTTTTTTGGCATCAGAAAATATTCCTTCCTTTTTGGTGCAGTTTGATTAATACGGCTAGAAACGGGTATAGATTAAAAGATAAACATTTCTAATCAGACTATTTACTTCATCATCATTGGGTAGCCTGTTTTTAAATAACTGAGGATGCCTAAAAAAGAAATGCAGTAAAGAGCCATTTGCTAGTTACATCAGTGTAGATCAGTCAGTTTTGCAGTAAAGTTATGAAATATTTAAAAGCTTTTAAAAGGTGCAAATTTGTGACATGTATCTCAAAAACAATTTAATCTTAAAACTCCCCCTTGAAGATCTGAAAAGAGTGCAAATAGCAGAAAGTCTAAATGCAAAAATGGAAATGACAGCATTGGACTGGGGTGGACTCAGTAGGAAGTGTCACAACTGCAGTACAAATTTTTGGAGCACTTCTCCTTCATCAGATTCCTTCATCAGGTGACTCACCTGATAAAGGAATGGCACTCTGAAAGCTTGTGTTCCAAATAAGCCTGTTGGACTTTAACCTGGTGTTGTGAGACTTCTTACTGTGCCCATCCCAATCCAACACCGCCACATCATGGCTACCATTGGCACTGCAAATTGCCAGCTCAAAATGGAGAGGATCTCCAAGAAGATCATGCATATTGACACTGACTCACCTGAAGAAGAAGCAGCACTCCGAAAGCTCGTGATTCCAAATAAACCTATTGGACTTTAACCTGTTGTTGTGAGACTTCTAAATGTAAATAGTTTGATTGGAGCGGGAGCCTGATTGTGAATGATGTTTTCTAAACAGTGCAAAAGATCATGGAAAGTAGATTTGTGATTTGCTGATTGTGATCTGTGCATGCAGTTCTGTGGGTGTTGTGCTGGTTTGGCTGATTTAATTTGCATTGTGCTGGATGGGCAACCAGCAGAAAAGCTGGGCCACACTACACGAAATGAAACAAGAGGGCCCATTCCTAAACTCTTCTGTTTCATTTTCCTAATTCACAGATCTCATTCAGAGAAGGTGTAATTCTCCTCAGTTGTGCTGGGTCTAACTCACACTCGGGCAGATCAGCTGTGGTGTCTGACCAAGAGTTTGTGTAAAGGAGCTGGGTGAAAATCCCAGTCTTTGAAATGGTAATAGTTCAATGAAGAGCGCACCAGGCATACTTAAAATGGAGTCATCAATCTGGTGAAGCTACAACACAGAACAACTTGTGTGCTAAACAGCATAATAGTAAATGCTTTTTAAAATTTCTTTGATCAGAAATGCTGGCAAGGCCAACACTTAATGTTCACCTCTCATTGCCCTTAAACTGAGGTGGCTTGTTAGGCCATTTCAGATGGCATTTAAGAGTCAGCCACATTGCTGTGGGTCTGGAGTCACACCTAGGCTAAACCAGATGAGGACAGCAGACTTCCTTTCCTAAATGTTTAGTGAACCAGATGGAGTTTTTATGACAATCAACAATGGTTTCATGATCATCATTAGATATTTTATTTCCAGATTTTTATTGCATTCAAATTCAAACCTAGGTCACCAGAACTTTATACTGTGTCTGTAGGTTAATAATCCAGTGACAATACCACTACAACACTGCCTCCCAGACAGAGTTAAGCAATTCCACAAACAATGGATCAGATCTAAGTTCTGCAGCACTGCCAAATCCAGCTGTGAATGGTGATGGAAAATTAGGCAAGGAGGAGGAGGATTGATGACTATCCCCATCCTCATTGATGGAGGAGCCCAGTAAATCAATGCAAAAGATAAGGCTGAAGCATTTGCTACAGTCTTCAGCCATAAGCACTGTGTGGGTGATCCATCTCAGCCTCCTCCTGGGGTCTCCAGCATTACAGATGTCAGTCCTCAGCAATTTGATTCAGTCCATATTACACTGCTCTGTATGACTTCCCCAGTCATGCATAAATCCAATAGAAAGCTTATCCTGGCTGCTGACCTCCAGATGCAACATGTTTCAGCACACCCTTTTTAAATGAACAAGAGAGTACTTCAGCCAATAAACGGCTGCTGCCAGGGCTGCTGTCCTCATTGAGGTGGGAGCCCATCCCCAAAAGTCAGTGGTACAATCAGTTGGTCAGCAGTTTAGCAGCACCACCAGGTGCAGTGGTCACTGCTGAGGCTACACTTGGAAGAAGAGGGAGCATTGATGGACTTGTGCCCTCAAAAATGGTAAGCAGGGACTGGGGCCCCAGGGCAGTTAAGTAGGCTTGGTTAAGGGAGGGAGGGTTGCTGAGGTCAGGGGGACGGTAAAATTCCAGTCCTTGTTCTTGATTCCCTCACCAGGGAAATATACTTCTGTTGTACCATGCCAGCAAATCATTTCAATTTTGGGTAAGAAATTTCCCTCGCCTTTCATGATCTGAGATATATGGTCTGTCAGAGCCTTACTTGTCCACAGTCAGAGTGCCTGGAAATGTCCCTGTTGTTTCCATTGTGTACTTCATGATGAACTTTGTGTTCATCTCATGACCAATGCCCAAATTGAAACTTGGATTTAAAGAGTTAAGCTTTGATCTCCCATCGCATAAGCTTAGTTTATATTCGCTCCAATATAGAAGACTGAGAGATGATCTGATTGCTGTGTTTAAACGATTAAAACGATTTGTTGGTATGGTACAGCAGAAGTATATTCCTCAGGTGAGGGAATCAAGAACAAAGACTGGAATTTTATAGAGCATTCGAGGACAAGTTGGGAGGCAAGAAGCCAGCGAAAGGATATGGGAAGACACCAGTGCCAGGAAATATGGCAGATAGCTCTAGGAATTGATTGAGTCACTTAGGTAGCCAATTAAGGGCTTTTTTGTGGCATTTTACCAGTGGTGGTGGAGGGTCAGGGGGTGGGGCTTTCTGCCACATGGTAGACTGCAGGTAAGTACTGGAAACCTTCTAGTGGGCACTAGTTTCAGGGAGTACTCCTGTTTTGACATTTGTTCACCCATGAAGGAGCCCTCCCAGTGGTTCTGACTGCTCCCCCACTCCACCCCCATGGCATTTCTTATAGCATATCTCATGGGACTCCTGCTTCAGCTGGCCACATAAGATTTCTCACCCACCTCAGAAGGATTCCAACTACATTTTAAATCCTGACTTGTCGGGGGAAGGTGTCATAACTTTCTAACCAGGAAAAGGCAGGACAACAGCAATTGGGAAGGATGAAGAGGCTCTCCATGGTAAATACAAAACCCAGTGTGGGCCAGATGGAACAGTAGTTTCCTAAGTCATCTTGTGAGAAGTGCACACAACCCTCTTCCCTTGACTTACCTGCTTGTCTGTGAACATTCCTTTGGTGCCACTCGGGCACTAGATATCTTGTCTCACTAGATATCCAGTCAGTGAGTGGTTCAGTTACACTGCATCAATCCGACATGACTTGCAACATGAGGAAAGTAAGAGGGAATGCAGTCATTGTACACGGGTCTGAAAACTACCACGTTGTTTATTTAATTTAAAATTTTTTTTACACTATGAATGTGCCAGATTTCATTGCTATTTTGAACACATTTATTAAACAAAGTATTTAATTCATATTAACAATAAACGTAAAGGAAGTCATTTACAAAAGCAGGGTAAAATGAGTCAGGATTAATGCTAACCTTAGGTGGCATCTGTGGCTCAGTCACACTGTGCTTGTTTCCAAGTTAGCAGCTTGAGGGTTCAAGCCCCATGACAGTGAATTGAGTACATAATCAGTTATACAGCTGGCTCCCCATTACAGCTACAGCTTTTCCAATGAGATATTAAAATGAGGCTCCATCTGCAAAAGATCCCATTGCAAAGAGAAATTTTCACTGGTGTCCTGACCAAAATGTGGGTGTAATTTTTCATTCTGCATACTTATTTGGGAGGCAGGCGGGAAAGTTGATGTGATTTCTGCTGGGCGGCGGGGATGGCTGAACCCAAAGGATCTTCCACTTTTCAGCTCATTAATTATGCAGGAATGAGGAACTTGACAAATTTTGTGGCGGAGTGGGCAAAGCTTCACCCACCCTGCCATTAACTCATGGGTTCAGAAGTCCTGGCACCATATTAATGCGGCGCCCAGTAAGACATTCATTCACAGTAGGCCAGATGTCCTGTTGCACCGGGGATCCATGGCAATGAAGAGAACAAAACCATCTGCATCTTGTTATAGTGAAGCCCCCCTGGGGATTCTCCTCCAATTCATCCAGGAGAGGCAAAATGTCCCCTTTCTTTGGGATAGGAACAGGAAGTCATTCCACTTAACTATGTTGGCCTGGGAGGAGGTCACTGGTGGCAAACAATAAAGGAAAATCCTTCTGTGCGACAACACTTCTCCACCAAGCTAAATAAAACTTTTACTCATTCCAAACTTACGCTTACATAAGAGCATCAGGCAGTCTAAGGGTTAGAGTCTATGGGGATGTCACATATGACCGACAGATGGAACATCAGCGCTGATTGTCTGCCAACAACTTTCAGGTCACCATCTCATGTAAGGTCCTGCAAAAATGGTATCTTGATCCCTTACCGGGGAGGGCTCAGTGCACACAACATTCATGCATTCTTCTGAAATGCTCTTTCACCCATAATGCTCACAGTCAATACATTTCTCTTTATGCAGAACAAAATTTCCTATTACAAAAAGGTGGCACGGTGACACAGTGGTTAGCACTGCTGCCTCACAGCATCAGGGACCTGGGTTCAATTCCGGCCTCAGGTCGCTGTTTGTGTGGAGTCTGTACGGGCTTCTTCTGAGTGTTCCGGTTTCCTCCCAAAACCCAAAGATGTGTGTGTTAGGTTGATAGGCCATACTAAATTGACCCTAGCGTCAGGGGGATTAACAGAGTAAACCAAATCGAGTTAGTCAGTTGCTGATCTTGTTGATATTTGTGATATTGTGCAGAAACAGCTACCTCATTCTATATTAGATCTATACATCAAGAATTACTTCATTTTCTGTGAAATGGATTGGGTCATCCTGAGATTATGAATGACGCTTTATAAATGCAAGCTCTTTGAATGACACACTGGAGATTCACAGCATGGAAGTCTGAAACAACCAAGTTTTAGACTGGCAGACTGCAATCAATCAGTTAAAAACTCAGAAATTTAGTTCATATATTTGGTGGTATTTTTGAAAGTTCCAACAAGGACAAATAACAACACAGCACAGGAACAGGTTCTTCAGCTCACCAAATCTGTGCCAACACAGATGCCTCTCCAATCTAATATTTTCTTGCCTCCATGTGGTCCGTATCCCTCTATTCCCTGCCTATTCATGTATCTATCCAGATGCCTTTTGGAAGTTGTTGTAGAATCTGATTCCACCACTTCTTCCAGCAGCACATTCCAGGTATTCACCTCCCTCTGTGTGAAAAACTTGCCTCTTACATCTCTTTTAAACTTTCCCCCTCTAACTTTCAACCTATGCCCCTGAGTATTTGGCCTTTCGACCCTGGGAAAAAGACCCCTACTATCCATTCTATCCAGGCCTGTCATAATCTTGTAAACGTCTATCAGGTTCTCCCTCATCCTCCGACGCAACAATGAAATGTTTATTCAACCTTTCTTCATAGTCCGTATCCTCTAAACCAGGCAACATCCTGGTAAATCTCTTCTGCACATTTTCCAATGCATCAACATCCTTCTGGTAGTATAGCAACAAGAATTGTGCACAATACTCCAAATGCGGACTAAAAGAAGTCTTATACAGCTACAACATGATTTTCCAATTCCTATATTCAATGTCCTGACCGATGAAGGCCAGCATGCCATATGCCTTCTTGACCACCCTGTCCACCTGAGTTGCCACCTTCAGGGAACTGTGGATCTGCACACCTAGATCCCTCTGTATGCTAATATTTCCAAGGGCTCTACCATTTACTGTATACTTTCCTTATGTAGTAGACCTTTCAAATCATATCACCTCACATTTGTCCAAGTTAAATTCCATTTGCTACCTTTTGGCCCAGGTCTCCAGCCAATTTATATTCTGCTGTATCCTCTGACAATCCTCCTCACTATCAGCTCCTCCTTCAATTTTTGTATTATCTGCAAATTTACTAATCAGACCACCTACATTTTCCTCTGAATCATTTACATATGTTACAAACAACAGGGGTCCTAGCACTGATTGTCTTTTCTGCCCTTCGTAAACAGAGGAAAAATGTTAGTTTCTCTCCTATCCTCTTACTGCTCGCCCATGGCTGAAGAAGATGCAAAGATTTTGGCCAAGGCCTCAGCAACTTCTTCACCTGTCTTAGTGTTCTGGGATAGACCCTATCTGGTCCTAGAGATTTGTCCACATTAGTGTTTTTCAAAACCTCCAATACCTCCCCACTTTTTATCTCAATATGTCCTAGAATGTCAACATCCTCCTTTCTCCACTCACCATCTGCCACATCCTTCTTCTTTGTAAATACTGATGCAAAATACTCGTTAAGGACCTTACCCACCTTATCTGGCTCCACACACAAATTCCCTCCACTGTCTTCTTTCTCCTTATATACTCATAAAAAGCCTTGGGATCCTCCTTAATCCTATCTGCCAAGGAGATTTCCTGGTCTTTTTTTGCCTTCCTAGGTCCCTGTTTAAGCTCTTTCCTGCTATCTTTGTATTCCTCAAGAGCCTTATCCATTTTCAATTTCCTGAAATTTATGTATGCCTCCTTCCTCTTTTTCACTAAGTTCACAATCTCTCTTGTCATCCAGGGGTACCAAATCTTGCCATCTTTATCCTTCATTTTCACTGTGACATACTTGTCCTGAATTGTTAACAACTGACTTTTAAAAGATATCGGATGTGGATTCACCCTCAAGCAGCTGCCCCTGTCTACGTTCCCTAGCTCCTGCCTAATACTGTCATAGCTAGTCCTTCCCCAGATTAGTATTTTCACTCTGGGTCTACTTCTATCCTCTTCTACGAATACCTTGAAACTTATAGAATTGTGATCACTGTGATCATTGTGTGAGGCTATTCATTTTGGAAGCAAAAACAAGAAGGCAGATTATTACCTGAATGGCTGTAAATTGAGAGAGGGGACTGTGCAGTAGGACCTGGGTGTCTTTGTGCACCAGTCACTGAAGATAAGCATTCAGGTGTAGCAAACAGTAAAGAAGACAAATAGCATGTTGGCTTTCAATGCAAGAAGTTTCAAGTACAGGAGCAGGGATGTGTTGTTGCAACTATACAGGGCCTTTGTGAAGCTACACCTAGAGCATTGTGTGCAGTTTTGGTTTCCTTTTCTGAGGAAGGATGTTCTTGCTCTCGAGGGAGCCGAGTGAAGGTTTACCAGGCTGATTACGGGGATGGTAGGACTGATATCTGAGGAGACATTGAATAGGTTAGCATTGTTTCGCTGGAGTTCAGACAAATGAGGGGGGATCTCATTGAGACTTATAAAATTCTAATAGATGCAGGGAGGATGTTCCCAATGGTGGGGGAGTCCAGAACCAGAGGTCACAGTCTGAGGATTCAGAGTAGACCATTTAGGATGGAGGTGAGGAGACATTCCTTCACCCAAAGAGTGGTGAGCCTGTGGAATTCATTACCAGAGGAAGTAGTTGGTGTCAAAATATTGAATGCATTCAAGAGGCTGCTGGGTATAGCGCTTGGGGCAAATGGGATCAAAGGTTATGAGGGAAAAGCAGGGTAGACTGTTGAGTTGGATAATCAGCCATGATCTCAATGAATGGCAGAGCAGGCTCGAAAGGCCAAATGGCCTCCTTCTGCTCCTATCTTCTATGTTTCTATGTTCGTTTGTTTCCAAAATAGTCCCCCATTGAGACATCAATCACCTGTCCATGCCTGTTTCCCAGAATCAGATCTAAGATAGCCCCTTCCCGCTACCTACATATTGCCTCAAGAAGAACTCTTGGACACACTGAACAAACTCTGCCCACTCAAGTCCTGGGCACTAGAGGAATTCCAGCCTATGTTAGGGAAGTTAAAATCGCCCATCACAACAACCCTGTTGTTTTTACATTTTCCCATAATCTGCTGACATTTTAGTTCCTCCACTTCATGCTGGGAGATCTGTAGTACAATCCCAACAGTGTGATTGCACCAATCCTGTTCTTGAATTCTCCCCAAATGGTCTCACTGCATGATCCCACCAGGTGTCCTTCCTCTGTATAGCTGTGATATTCTTCCTAATCAGTAAAGCAACACCCCCATCTCTTTTGTCATCTTCTCTATCTCGTCTGAATCCTGGAATGCTAAACTGCCAGTCCTGCCCTTCTTCCATCCAACTCTCCATAATTGCCACAACACCATAGTTCCACGTAGTAATCCAAGCGTTAAGTTCATCCGCCTTACCTTTCATACTTCTTGTGTTAAAGCAAACACACCTCAGATATCTGTCCTGTTATGTTTATGCAGTGACCTACTCATTCTTTAATATAAAATATGTGTGTAGTGAGTGTGATCTTACATTGGATTTTAAATATCATAAGTTTGAACTTTGTACTTTTATAATTAAACATGAAGCTAGGTTTAGATTTTAACAGAAGACCCCAAACATTGCTCATTGTCGACGTAAATGTTTAGTTAACAACATCACTTGTGCAAAGGAGACTTTCCAGCAAGAGTGAAGCCAAATTATATTTATTTCTTTGCGCATGTCAGTGGCACAGGCATACGTAGGAATATGTGCTGCCAACTTATGTATCCCAACAAGCATCTCACCCCCCACCCCCTGTGTAGATGTGATATGTCTCAAACATGTAGGCTAGTAGCAAGAAGATTTAAACTGTTAACTTCAACAGTAATCTGTTCTGATTTTCATTTTCCAAACATATCTGCAATAAAATTAAATGCATCTTTTTTAAAAAGCGAGTAAAAAAACCACTTTGTATCAAAACCTAACTGCAGTGTTTAGGTCTAAATCTAAAATGAAGGGAGAAAGCACTATGTTTGGCTCTAATATAGTAATATTTTTATGTGGTCAATAGGAATTTATGTTTCAATACTGTTCCTCACAGTGGGGAGGATTTTGAGATCTCGCTGGGGACGGGAACAGAGGGCAAGCACGTGCGTGCCAGTTTTCAGGCTCCATCCCACTACCCAGACCATTTTCATTGAGGTGGGATGAATGTGGGGGGCTCACAAGGTACTTACCTACAGGTTGCCAATCAGGCTCATTAAAGGCCACTTAAGGATTTTCCTGTTGGCCTCTAGGTTTCCAGAAGTGGCAGGGGCAGTTTTATGGCCTCAGGCAGACCTCTGGAGCCAGACTGGAGTCCCAGCATGCCAGGATACAATCATAGAGTCATAGAAGTTTACAGCATAGAAACAGGCCCTTCAGCCCAACTTGACTCTGCTGCCCTTTTTTTTAAAACCCCTAAACTAATCCCAACTGCCCACATTTTGCCCATATCCCTCTATACCCATCGTACCATGTAACTGTCTAAATGCTTTTTAAAAGATAAATTGTACCCGCCTCTACAACTACCTCTGGCAGCTTGTTCCTGACACTCATCACCCTGAGTGAAAAAATTGCTCCCCTGGACACTTTTGTATCTCTACCCTCTCATCTTAAACCTATGCCCTCTAGTTTTAAACTCCCCTACCTTTGGGAAAAGATGTTGACTATCTAGCTGATTTGTGCCCCTCATTATTTTATAGACCTCTATAAGGTCACCCCCTCAACCTCCTATGCTCCAGAGAAAAAAGTCAGTCTACCCAACCTCTCCTTATAACTGAATCCATCAAGTCCCGGTAGCATCCTAGTAAATCTTTCTAGTTTAATAATATCCTTTCTGTAATAGGGTGACCAGAATTACACACAGTATTCCAAGTGTGACCTCACCAACATCTTGTACAACTTCAACAAGACATTCCAACCCCTGTATTCAATGTTCTGACCGATGAAACCAAGCATACGGAATGCCTTCTTCACCACTCTGTCCACCTGTGACTCCACTTTCAAGAAGTTATGAACATGTACCCCTAGATCTCTTTGTTCTGTAACTCTCTCCAACGCCCTACCATTAACTGAGTATGTCCTGCCCTAGTTCAATCTATCAAAATGCATCACAGTTTACAATCTGACATTATCAATATCTTTCTGGACTCACAATCCATCCACTGTTAGCAAACCATTGTTCTTAAATACTTATCATGTTTCCCCCAATAAAACAAGGCAGGCCCCTGCTATCTCTAACAATCATACCACCTAGGCTTGTTATTAGGTAGACTTTAGCACAGGTCACATGATCCCTTTCATTTCATTCCACATTAAAGACACAGGCTGGAATTTCCTGGCTGCTCCCATCAGTGGGATCTTCCGCCACCAAAAGAGAAAATGCTGGAAAATCTCAACAGGTCTGGCTGCATCTGGAAGGAAAGAGCTGACGTTTTGAGTCCAGATGACCCGTTGTGGCATTGCCAGGGGCTGGCCAGCCATGCCCCTCACCACCTGGAAACTATATTCACCTCTGCACCCCCAGCATGGTAATCAAAATTGGTTTCCTTTTTTGGAAACCAGTAGTGATTCCTGTCAGAATGCTATTATGCTGTCGGTGGCTTGAAGCAATGGCATAAAGCCGTTTGAATTCATTCAAATTGTGAACCTACTTGTGTTATCGGGATGGACCTGGGACTATCGCGCTTGGAAATCTCTTTGGTGCAAATTCCGTTATGGCCTTTGTGCGAGATTTAGTAGCCATCATGGGATTTGCGCCTGTTATGAATAGTCCCTAAAAATCAGGGCTAATGAATAAAATCATTGGAGATAAGCACAACATCAATGCAATGATAAGACAGCACTAAAGCCCTCAGAGCTAAAGACTGATGTGTGAGAATGAGAGTGTGAAAGTGTTTGTGAGGTTGTATGTGCATGCATGTGTGGGGAGGTGGCAGGTCCTGTCATTCTTGTACAAGAGAACTGAATAAATATTTTAAAGAATAATTCAAAGTAACAGCATTTTATTAAGGTTATGATACTACATTCAGATACTTTGTATAGGTAAATGTGAATTGTATCATTATGCGTTATATATTGAATAATTATTGTGAACTAACATGCATTCTATTTTCTTCTCCAACGATACTTCAGCAACAAAATTATTATTCTGCATGTTTAAAAGACGAGTGCAGTAAACAGCATTTGGGCTGAGCAGCATCTGTGCACTCTGTCTATTAATTACCTGCTACATCTATATCATTTGACTTGTAAGTGAAGGTGTATCAGATAAACTGTTTTGCGCCGGTTTCTAAATAAGTCTCACTGGTAGCATACAGGAGATAGTCTCAAATATGAAAGTCTCTCTCTCTCTCCAGCCCCCCCCCCACAACCCCAAGGCTTCTGTGAGCTTTGACGTCATGTGTGCTCCTTTCAGTTGCTATAGCAACTTATTCCCCAGGCCCTCTGTCTGTCTCATCTGGTAGGTTCCACAGTGGTACAGCCAGCATTGGACTGCACAATGGTTTAACACGGGTGATGGCGGTGATTCAGCAAGGTCTCTCTCCTCTCCAGCAGCTTTCTTCTTTCTCTCTCTTTCTTTCGGTGCATTCTCTCCATCCTACTGTACATCTTTTTTTGTTTTGTTTCTCTCTTGTGAAAAGCAAAATGCTTTGAATCAAGATTTCGGTAGAGGACTGTTGCCGTACCAGGATTCTCTTAGTTGGCACGGAATGGTAGGTGGCTGATGCTGATGCAGTGTGCTAACCTGTTAAGGGTGGGGTGATGAATATTGATTGCAACAAAGGTTAATGAAGTAGACTGCTAGAATTGCAAGAGGAAAGCATCCCAGCAAGTGGCAGCTGGATGTAGTCTTTTTCCTCTCATTGATATGCATCCATCTGGTACTGTCATTAAAAAAATGTACAAATATATAAGTGTAAAATAATGTAGAAGCTTTGAATAGTGCCTTCAAATTATTGCTTGGCTGACATTTGAAAGAGAAAACTTGTGGGGTTTAATAAAAGTGAAATTAGTATGTTATAAATTGTAGGAAAGAAACATTTTACATCTTTCCAGCTTTACATCATGATGCGTACGTATAATTAACTGATTGTTTTAAAGACATTTAGTGATGAATCAGCAAGTTTTGATATCAGTGAATGAGTTTAGAATCTTTGGGGTTAATTGATTATCGTGTCTTTCAGCTTCTTTGAATTAATGGCAATTTTCGGTCCTGATAACTGTGTTGGTTAACATTTTCAATCAATCCTCTGAATAGGCCAGTCAGCATAGGCCGCGAGCGGAGATAGAAGCATTTGTTCCCAGTGTGCTCTGCTTGTTAAGAAATTACAAGGATCTGCATGGTGTCAATGAACATTTTGCGTTGAATCTATATGACAAAATGACTATCCAGACCATTTTCTTCGTCATATCATTTGGGAACACTGTTGTTACTTACCAATTCTCCTTTGAGGCTGTCGTTAAGAATAGATTGATGGAGAGGCAGAAACTATCTGGGGTGCATGCTTGATTATTGCAGAGGAAGCCGTTTTGTTCAGTGAGGGTGTTGTGATTTTGCTCTGTGAGAATCTCTAGAGAGAGAGAGCTATATGCAAATATTGCATATGATCGTGACCAAATATGGGTATACACCTAGCTTGTTTAGAGACTGTGATGGCGTCTTTTCATACGGATACAGCAGAACTCTTTGTACTCAGTTTTGAAATGTAATTTATTCAGTTATGATTATTCGGAGCTGAATGAGAGCTGAATTAGACATGACTCTATGACTCCAAGGATAGGCACCTTGGAGTATTGGAGTCTAATCATTTATTTCCTTGATTAAAAATGTGGACGTGGTGGTGGGGTGGGGTGTGGGGTCATGTTCTGGGATAATCAAATAATTTACAATGCTCACTGAATGTATGAGGGTCTTAGTCTGTGCTGTAACATAAAGCTAGAAACGCTATTTCAGACCACTTCAATGTGATTTAATTTCTGCATTTACATTGGAAGATGTATCAGTATTCCGTATAGATTTTGGGAATTAATGGCAGGAGAATACAGTTTCTCATTAGGTACCAGTATGAAGAAGGAATAACACAGAATCAGGCAAAATAAAACTTTTAAAATGGAAAAGAGAATCATATTTATTTTGTCTGGATGTTGAATACATTTTCCTTTTTGATTCTCTGTAACTGATAATCAAACTGCTGTAGAGATAATGGTGTAATTTGATAGGAGTGTAATAGTGCAATGTATTTTACTGCAGCCAAATTCATTGTCTTTGGTTTGCAACAAATTAATATTTTTAAGTCATATTTTCACACTTGCCCTGTGGGGATTTGTGTGAAGTTGAGGAAATGATTTGCTGGCTGATTAACAGTACATGGCTCCTTTCATGCCATAACTATCTTCTTAGCAGCTGACGGGATGATTTTCCTGACTCCCACAACCCAAATGATGAAGTGGAATGTGGATGTGTGTATGTGTCGGGTGGTGGTGGTTGGGGAGGTGGTTGGGGGGGGGGGCAGGGGTGTGCGGGGGCTGTGTGGTTGGTGATGGGTGGCGGTCATCCAGGTATTCTAGAGAGAAGTATACCGCTGAATGCCACTGGCATCTGGATTGTCTGGAGTAGGATTCAAACCCTATCCTTCTCACTCAGAGGGTGGAATAGCATTCTTTCAGATAAAGGATTGCATGTACAAAATTGATGAATAACATAGGAAGCAAAAGTTGCAAAAAAGCAATTAATTTTTTAGAATCAAATTTCTACATTGCGATGTGATGCTTTAAAGTGAAGCGTGACTGCACTAATTGCGTGCCTTTACCAGTGCTGAAACAGATGTCCCATACTCTTCAAAGTCATTGTTACATTTTAATAAAATCTGACACTAATTTCTTACAAAGTGTTCTGTTAGAAACTCAGTTCTGGAGAAAGCTGGGTACATTGCCTTTTTACAAATCCTTTCTTTACAGGTTTGAATAGGCAGATGTTAAGTAATATGAAATTACGAATTTGCAACACTATTTGTAATAAGGAACATAGTTTGCTTTTCTGCAGGGGACACATTTTTGCTGGTAGCTCTGGATGCCATTGACAAATTGTCCTTCTAATTAAGCAACATACAATGGCCAAGAGATTTAGCTATGCAGAGACCATTCTTAGGTGCTAAATGTAATCCCACCCCCAAGTCTTCAAATAAAGGCAGGAAGACTACTCACATTTTCATTCAGAGGGGTGCCTCTCACCATCCTGGAAAAGGTAAAGGTGCTCACGGTCAAAGTGCACATTGAGAGCAGTTTAACTACAAAATAATCTTTATATATGAAGGGCTTGCACTGCTTGCTGGATCTAATTCAGACTTTCAATTCTCTGCAACATCCTGCTTGTGAATTCCTGAACCTGCACAACATCATATGGTGCTAACAGACAGCTTAATTCCTATATTTAGCTGAATGTGCAATCAGGGTTACCAATGCTGGTTGGATTTATTCTTGTATGTTTAACCTCATGATCTCCCCACCTCCAGTGATCTCATTCCCATATTCCTATATTCCTAACATTCCCATCAATGGTTGTCTGAAACATAAAAACATAGAAACTAGAAGGAGGAGCAAGCCATTCAGCCCTTTGAGCCTCCTCCGCCATTCATTTTGGTCATGGCTGATCATAAAATTCAATATCCTGATCTTCCCGTCCTCCAATATCCCTTGATCCCTTTAGCCTCAAGAGCTATATCTAATTTCTTCTTGAAATCACACGTTTTGGCCTCAACTATTTTCTGTAATAGTGAATTCCACAGATTCACCACTCTCTGAGTGAAGAATTTTCTCCTCACCTCAGTCCCTTACCCTCAAACTATGACCCCAGTTCTGGACTACCCACCATTGAGAGCATTCTTTCTGAATGTATCCTGTTTAGCCCTAATAGAATTTTATAAGTTTCTCTGAGATTCCCTCTCACTCTCCTAAACCCCAATGAATATAATCCTAACCAACTCAGTCTCTCCTCAACAAGCCCATCCACACTGGAGACTGGCTTCCCATTTTAATGAATGACTCTTGACTGTCAGTCAGTCTTATTTCTCCCATCTCCAATATTTTAATAATCAGTAAATAACAATTTTAAAACTAATGGAAAAAAAAACATTCTTAATACCCATATGATTTTTTTTCTCACGAGTTTCTGTCAGCAGTGACCTAAAAATCTTTGTGTCCTGGAGACCCCAGAACAATTCTGGAAGGTTGGAAAACCCAACTTCTCAAGACTTGATCTCTTACTCCTGGCCCTTACCTGAGAGCTGCTGTGATGCTTAAATCTTCAGCAGAGGGCTTCCTTTTCCTAATGACATGATGTTAATGAGGACTGAGACCCAATAATGAGTTCTTCAGACCCCACCAACCTGGCACATGTGTCACATCAAGCATCCTAATGCATAGCCAAAGAATGGCTCTCCTGGATCTGAAGCTCATTAGCTCATACGCATTCTTGTTGTTTTCAAGGATGTCTGACTTTTCCTGATTGATGCGGAAAAGTTTAGATGCTATTTGTATCTAAGGTGGATTGGAACTGTACAATGTGATATTTATAATATTTTAATGATGTTCCTTTACCCACTGTTTTATTGAAGGTGTTAAGCCATTTATTTTCAATATTGTTACGTTACTAACATTGCATGACATAGTATCAGTCCAGTGCACTGTGAATTAAAGATTCCTATTGGATCTAATGGAAAAAATGCCAATAACTTCAAAGAAAAATAAATTTCAGATGCCAGGGAATGCAATTCTACTAAACTTGTAAAACTCATAAACTAGTATAAGAAATAGAGAGGTAGCTAAAGCGCTATTTCTTCCTTGAAACTTGCCTGGTTTAGACCTTGAAATAAGGAACGCTGTACTCTGAAGAAACTCATTCTGGTTAGGTGTCAGCATACCCTACTTCTAAATGTCTTCAGCTCCTACTGAGAAAGAGTGTTGCTACTGCCTAGTGATGATGTTCAGGTATAGTGCCCTCTAGCTGGATCGCTGACAGGTAAGAAACTATTGATGTTTGGCAAAAGTTGAATCTCATAAAATGTTTTGGGAGAGCATGGAGAGTTATCATATCACCCATAGTTTTTTTCAGCAGTCAGTTCAAAATATTCTCCATACCGAGAACGCCTCGTATTGTATTCTTAATCACCGGGCAAGACTAGTCCCCATTTTGAAAAGTTTCAGGAGTAATGCAGGGGTTGGGACCTGGAATTTGATCTCATGGGAAGCGGCTGCCCCTGTGTCCGCTGTCCAGCTTAGGACAATGGGCAAAGCATGGAGGCCCAATGAGAGGGTCCACTGAGAGGACCCAAAAGGACTGGCTAGCTGGCAGCCAAATCCACTGGGAGAGATGAGAGTTGCTGATGGAGAGAGAAAGTGAGAGAGAGCTTCAGAATGGAGATGATGTCAAAAAGCTTCTCATGGTTTATTAAAAGTAAAGGCCCGGAGTTGTTTGGGCTCAGTACCGAGGAAGAGCCCTCTACTGAAATGCTTTTGGCTATAGCTGTGACCATTTTAGCCTTGTTACTCTGTAAGAGTGGAATGGATAGCAACCTCCAAGCTCCCTCTAACCTTCTGTTACAAGGCCACTTCCTTACATAGCATGGGCCATTCCTCTTGTAAGATTGGATTGCTGCACATAATTGATTGTTAATTCCCCTTTTACAGATCTTTGATTGTCTACTCACTGTGAACAGGTGACCTTGCCTCCAACAAAATCTCTTGGAGGTGAGAACGTGTCAGAGAATGGAGCCAACGTTCCTCAGACTGTCTTTCCACTGTTGTGCCCACTTAGCAGCAGCAGGGGTGAGGAGTATCCAGGCATAAGTACTGGGATGTGTTTACCTGAGACAATTGGCTATTGTGACCTCACCAGGGTTGGAGGGTGGTCCCTTGACTCAACCAGGAGCCCGTTAGATACAAATTGTAGCAAGTGGTGGCAGTTTCAAGGGTGACTTCTTTTGCACTGCTGGCCCTGTCAGAAGTTAGAAGGCTTACACTTGGCAAAAATAACATAACTTCTTACATACTGCTGGGACCTGATGTACACTGACTTAATTTCCAGTCCTTCTGAAATGGGTATGAATTTTTGGTCTTCTGATTGCTTACGCTGAAAATATTGGTCAAGAAGAAAGGAAATATATGGCAGCAAAGTTAAAGAATACAAAAGCTTAAATTTAAGGAAGATTTTCAGAAAGAAACTACATTGAAATGAACCATAATGGAGAGGATGGAAGATTGCACAAGCAAAGAGAACAAGAGACTAAATACATTTTAGTTTAGAGAAATAAAGGGAGGTGAAGGTAAAAGGAAAAGGATATACGGAAGATCAGAAATGTTGACGGGGGAATAGAGAAGCGAGAATGACAAATTTGGAGATGGCATGAGACATTGAATCTGTGTGGAAACCTGATGCCAGCGTGGTTAGTTGGCATGCTTGTCACTTACATGGGCCTCACCATATCCATACCATATGCCAGCTGCATCTCTGGCACTTGACAGTCCATTATGCCCTGCTGCTGTCTAATGTGAGGGAGTTCCTCTGCCTATCATAACAATTTATTGATCACTTCCACCTCTTACAAATAAAATACATGTTTAAAAAATCATTTTTCTTCTGGGGCTCCAGTGCATTTGCTTAACCTGAATAGGGAATTCCCAGCAAAGGCTGGAGCTGGTGTATCCTGACCTATTTCCCAGAACTTCTGCTGAGCAACAGTGGATGTGATGGTGGGAATTCATTAGAAGGCCTGTGCGTTTTTGAGGACACAGCTTCTACAAATTTCCAACTGCCCTGACAGGCTTGATATGTATGTGAGTATTTATATTACTGAGAAGAACTCAAATTGCATTGATCTTGCTGGATGGTTCTACAAGCTTGACAACCATAAAAAAGCTTCACACTTATTTGGGGAAGTGGCGAATGGGTGGGGAGTGATGTTGGGGGAGACCCAGGAGTACATTTCTTTTCAGATTGTTATGTCCCTTGCAAACATTGCAGTATTCATTATTCTGGGGAATTCTTACAGCACAAGTATGGAGAGGTGGTTTAATTGCTTTTCTTTCTGGAATAGTGGAACTGTTGTAAGAATTGAGATGCTGCAGTCCCTTCCTGCCATAGTAGGAGCATTCAAACAAACACCGGTAGACTACATTGAAGAAACTGAAAACACACAGATCAGTTCTCACATTTATTTTGTTGAAACCAAAAGCCTCGTGTTCATGGACTCTGCCTCCTTTCCTGTTCCTTTCGTTGAACTGCAGCAAGTGGTGAGAAACTTTTAAGTTTGAAAGCTGGAACTGAATGAAAAAGCAACTATTATTTAATTGAAGTTAGATCTGTTTAGCAATGATGACAAAACAAATAGAAATTCATTCAGAGCAGAATCTTCCTGTGGAGGTAGGTTTGATGGTGAGACTCGGAACAAGATAGAGATAAGGCCTTGGGTGACTTGCCCCAACATATCTTGCTGGAAGTGGGTGGACACTGGCAGCGGCAATCTGCCCAGCCAAGGCGGGTAGCCAATACTGAGCACTTACGGGAAAAATGAGAGGGACAGGGAGGACACACCGGGATCTTCCCAGTGTGAACAGACTCTGGCTGAGTGTGGATTCCAGATGCTCTGTGGAGGTCTAGTCTCCCAGCACAGGCAAGGGAGTCATCAGAGATGGAGGTTCCACAACCCAATGATGGAGCCATGGAGGTGATGGGCCTCAGCTTCCACTGAAATTAATCTTCTGGAGGGCTTTCCTTCTGTTCCGATGGTCTGAACAGCTTTGAGCTTCTTCATTTTGGGATTGTATGGGTACTTCTGAGGATGTCCTTGCACTTCCCTTTCTGCCTGAGAAGAGTCAACCTTGGCCAGTGAGCAGCTGGTTATCCTGAGCTGCAGGCCCTCTGATTGGCCGACCAATCTGAGGAACTATTCCGCCATCCTTAATTGGGCTATGGATATGGAGGTGACCTGTTAAGAGTTGGTCTCCCAGATGATTAAACTGGAATGTGCCCAGCAGGCTGGTAAGAGTTCGGGGCTCATAAACAGACTCAACTCCTAAAGAAATCCATCATCGTACAATTCCACCTTCAAAGTTAAAAACAGACAAATGATCACACTTCTAGAATAATGATACACAATAATAAAAGTGTTACTTTACTGAACAAAATACATTGGTTCTGGTTGGAACTATAAAGGATGTAGTGCAGGATACAGCTCCTGAGAGTAAATCTACCTCCGCAGCATTCTCGATGACAATGGGCTCAGTGAACTGTGCACTCAAATGATGTACGTCAACGGAGACGTATGGAATTGCTGAGGCAACAGAGAAAGCAAAAAGAAAACAGCTTCTGCTTCCTTGCGAGACTCTTTGAATCTGCTAATTGCAACTAAATACCACTTAATGATCATTTAGCTATTGATGCATCTACATCTGAAGAGGTACAATATGTCAAGATCAGTGACATTAGTAAAACTTTAAAAGGATGCACTTCATGGATATAGTTTTTTCGGTGATGTTTATTCAGTGGCTTTTTTGCTGTAATGCTGTGTGACCTCCCTGAGCTCTGACACGAATGATATTGTTCTACACTCCTGCAAAAACTGAAGAATTTTCTCCAGGCAAATCACTGGATAATTTTTTAGTAATGCCATGGGGGTACTTTTCCAACCTCGCCGTGCCTGGCGCAGATTGTGCTGATCCTAGAAATCAGTGTGTGGGCCTAAAAATTGGTTCTGCACTCAAGGCCAAATGATTTGCAATCATCCTAACCCCTTTCTACTGATGCAAACCAGATTGCTCCCAGAAAAAGTGTGAGGCAGATTAGCATGAGATTGACATGATTTCAGTCTCATTAACAAGTTCAGCACGCAATCGCCCCCCTGCCGGAGAGGTGGAAATGTTCCCACCTCTCTGGCAGGACATCATAGGGACGCCAATCAATATTCGTCTCCACGAGCGGAGATCAGAGGTGATGGCAATGCTGGGGGGATTGGAGGCCAAGGAAGTCCCAGTAGTCAGGGGCATGGTCAGGCAATGCCCATCAGACACCCTGACTGTGCCTACTGGACATCCTGACTGTGCCCACTGGACATCCTGACAATGCCATTTGAGCACTCAGTGTGCCAGGGCAGTGTCAAAGGGATGGGGCCTGACTGGGGACTATGATGGAGGGTATGTGGGGTGGTGGGGGCATGTGCTGGGGGGGAGGGGTTTATGCAGGTGTGGATTATGAAGAGGGGCATGATGGGCAGCACGTCAGGGGTCATGATGGAATGACAAGGGGCATGTCAGGGGTCATGATGGGATGGCGTATTGGGGATCATGATATGGGGGCATGTCAGGATCATGAAGGGGGCCATGTCAGGGGTCGCGCAGGGAGATCCATGGCGAAAGCCCCATTGCTGGTGACTTGTGTTGGGGGAGAGGGAAATTGCTGCCGATGAGTGGGGGTAGGGGGGGTGGGGGGGGTGTATCCTGATGTCTTTTGTCGGGGGGGGGTGTTGGTGTTGGGGTTTTGGGACATCCTGTGAAACAGTGCCCAAATTCTCTACAGCCAGGCTCATCAGCCCCACCCCCATCAGTACTAGCAATATCTCACCGTTCTCCAAAAATGTGAATGTGGGACGATTGCTGTCAGACCACAACTGACACGCTGGTACGGACCACTCTGGTATTCTTGCTGTTATGAGAATTTTGGGGGGAAATTTCCACCCCATATGTTGTTCATACAATAGCATCTACTGCTATAAATAATGGCATTTATTAGCTTAGTTGGTTTGACATTGTGATCCACTTGACAGGACAGGTCTTCAATGTGCATATCTGTTTTGAGTGAAAACATAATGCCTTTATTTCTTGGCTTGCTTCACAATTGTAGTTGGCTGAAGCTGGCTGTACTGAGGTAGAAGATATTGTTTGGTAACTTGTCTCACTGCTGAACTGGTCCCAATAAATGGGATGGTAATGAGACCAAAATTAGCCCCAATCCATCATTTCTGGAGTGCAATGTGTGATTATACTGTGCCTTTAAGAAATGTATATCTATCATGTTTCTTGTAACGTGTATGTTTAAATTTTAGCTCTGTTTTCCAAGGGGACGATTTGTCTGGAAAATAAACATGTAGCTCCATGATGAGAATACAGGGTAATAACTCATTTTAGTTAATGGTATGTTTACCCAAACAGAGTTAATGCATTTGTGTTTACTTAGATTTCCCTTGGGGTCAGAATAGGGTTTTGATTAGCTTGATTAACAGACACAAGAGTCATGTGCCAATGGGAGGAGCTAAACTTGCAGAGAAGATACATAGATTCTCTTTTATTTAAAAACGGTTAATTTGCTGCCTGGTTCTGAAAGAAGCAAGAAGCGTTTCTCTTTCTAGAGGTGTTCTGAGAATTCGAGGACTAGCAATGTTTGCATATTGATTTTGAAGAGGGGTTTTAAGTCTAAGAGGAACATTGTTCAAATTGGAACTCTTAGTGAAAGGTTAGCAGTTAAGAATTGTATCTTGTCATGTTTAAGCATTGTTCAAATGTTAATTGTTAAGCTAACTTATTTGTTATAGTTAAACTGTGTTGTTAAATAACATTTATTTTGATTAAAGCTTCCCCAGTTTGTCAATAAAATCGCATCTGGAATAAAACTCATATCATCACATTAATGTCAAAAAAGCAAATAGTTGGGGTCAAGTCTAACTTCATAACATATCTTCGGGTTTCTGACCCATACTTCAACAGGGAGCTATCATTATGTAGCAAATATATCCATTCTAAACTAGCAACAATTCAAAAATGAGGAAAGGGAAGAGTAACGTACTGATATGTTATGTGATTTAATTGCTGGAGGGCAGGATGTTAGCCAACATTTTGGTGGAATATTATGAACATCTTCAAGTAGTGTCAGTTGGTCTTTTAATAATCTCTGGAACATATGGACTGATATTTGGTGAAAGCTTTTCAAACATCAATGGGAGTCAGCTTATTTAGTGCTGTATTGAAGTACCAGATTATGAGCGCAAATTTGAATAGACAGCCCAAATGCTCAACTTTCCCACTTAAAGGTAAGAATGCTGCCAGTTAAAATATAACATTTCGATGTAAGTTCATACAAAAATATAGTGCTTCATTTAGTTATACATAGCTGGTTAAGCCTCAGTTTGAGTACGATGTTCAGTTCTGAGCACCAGGATATCCCAGCCTTGGACAGGACGCAAAGGGAGATTTACCAGAATAGTGTTGGGGGATGGGCAGTACAGTAGCACAGTGGTTAGCACTGCTGCTTCACAGCTCCAGGGACCTGGGTTTGATTCCGGGCTCGGGTCTCTGCCTGTGTGGAGTTTGCATGTTCTCCTCATGTCTGCGTGGGTTTCCTCCGGATGCTTCACTTTCCTCCCACAGTCCAAAGATATGTGGGTTAGGTTGATTGGCCGTGCTAAAAAATTACCTCTTAATGTTCTGAGATACGTAGGTTAGAGGGATTAGCGGGTAAAATATGTAGGGATATGGGAGTAGGGCCTGGGTTGGATTGTGGTTGGTGCAGACTCAATGGGCTGAAGGGCCTCTTTCAGCACTGTAGGCTTCTATGATGATTCTTTGATGATGACTTCAGACATATGAAAAGGTTTTCCTCCTAGAAGCAGAGGCAGTTAAGGGAAGGTTTAATAGAGCTGTTCAAAATTCTGACGGGCTTTGCTCGAGTAAATAAGTTGAAATTGTACTTGCTGACAGATAGAGATTTAATATAACCTGCAAAAAAATCCAGCTGGAAATGAGGGAAAATTTATTCACCCATTGACTAATTATGATCTGGAATGCGCTGTCTGAAAGGCAGGGGATGTAGATTCACTAGTAATGTTCAAAAGGGAATTTGATATATACTTGGAAAGGATAGAGTCACAGAGCTGTGGGGAAAGAGCAGGGGAATAGAAAGCTCCAGCACAAAGTCAGCACAGATGCAATTGGTCGAAGAACCTCTTTCAGTGCTCTGTAATTTAGTGATTTATTTCCCTGATGATGAACGATGCCATTTTGTGCTGCACTGCTAGTCAGGGGTGAGCCAAAGGAAAATTTTCACTGTGGTGTGGGAATTGGTACCAAACCCATGTTAGATTGCTGCTGCTTTAGATTAATGTTACAATAAAACCACCTCGGCAACACTTTAACAGAGGGATGGAGGCGATGATGTTATCTTCTATTGATTAAAAAAGTAGAGGCACTGATTGGCCAGGGATTCTGAAAGGTTTCTGTGTGCTTTTCTTCAATTATTTTCAAGGTGCTTCTTCAGATTGCACAAAATTTAATTTTCTTTTTAATCTCTGCCATTGCTTGTGAACAATTATGCTGCCAGTCTAGTAAAATATTTGTAATGTTGGCATTAAAACAATATCTTGTGCTATTTCTGGCTCTGTGGCACAGCAAAATCATGGTCAATTGTGGCACTGTTCCTGAGTCATGTGTTGAAACTGAAACCTCTATAACATGGGTCAAACCATAACACTTTGGCTCCCATTGCTAGCACAGTGGAAAGAGCGTCTATGCTATTTTGCCAGCATTATTCTTTAAATGGCTGAAATAATAAAATTTGGGTGAATATCCAAATTTCAAGGACATCACAAATGTTGAAGCAGAAAAGGACAAGATAAAACAATAAGTAGTGACAGTGGGTGATGTACATAATTTGTTCTTTGAATATCTACAGAGCATAGGAAAAAGAGAGCACTAAACCTAGGAAACTCCTTTGGTCTGTTCCTTCTCTCCTGCCATCAGTTTTATGAAAAATCTTCACATTTGGTGCAGTAGCAGGGTTGAAGCAGTTCTGAGAAAATACCTAGCTAAATTAGGTCAGGAATTCAATGGTTTTCAGGTTGTGATATGAGTCGTACGTTGTGAGAAAGTTATGGAAACCTATCAAGGACAGAATGACTGAGCATGTGAACAAGTATGAGTTGGTCCCAGGGAGAGCCAACATAGATTTGTGAAGGACCGGCTGTGTCTGACTAATTTACTTGCATTTTTTGAGGAGGTTACTTACAAGTGGGCCAGGGACATTGTCTATATGGACTTCTAAAATAAGGTTTCACTCAAGAGATTATTAGCCAAAACTGAATTGGGTTAGGATTTGTGAATTTGCACACTGAATTGAAAATAATATTGTGATATGGGCAGGAACTGTTAACTAATTGGGAAAAAATGATACAGGGAGTCGGGAGAAAGGGAATCTGCTGTCAATGGTGGGACATGGGAAGTGTTCCCCTGGGTGTTTCCCAGGGATCTACACTGGGGCCTCATCTTACATTATATTAAATTAGTGATACATGATGAAAGCATAGAGAGCTCTTTATGCAAGTGTTCAGAGCCATCGTAAATTATATAGATAGGGCCAAGGAGTTACAAAGGAGGCTTGAATGAACAAATGAGTGCACAAAGCTGTATAAGGCGGAGCACAGTGTGGGCAAGTGGCTGGGACAGAAGAAGAATATTGCTTGTTTCATGGACAAATATGGAGTAGATTGGAAAGAAGAGAGCTCAATAGTATCAAAGGGTTAGAGAGAAAACGGGCCAGGATTTTTCGGATTCCCACAGTGGGCTTCCCATGGAGGATGTGATGAGCTTTTGGCTGCCAGCATGATCTTCTGGAACCATCAAAGTCTATGGGCTTTTGCATGGTTTGCCCAACTGTCTGCCAGGAAACCTGCGCAGGGTGTTGGATTCAGCAGGGCTGGAAGATCCCACTGGTGGGAAAGGCTGGTAAATCCTGCTCTATAGGGTGGAATTCTCCAGTTCTGAGCTTGAATACCATGGTGGGGGCAAGAACATGTAGTATTCCCTGTTGTAGAGGCCAGCAGGGAAACACACCAGATCTTCCAGCCCCAACCTCATTAATTATGCACCTGGGTGTTTTACACAGGTGCATAACTAATTGGGTAATTAATCGATGATTGGGTATTCGGTGTGGGACAGACCATTGTCCACCATCGTATCTGGATGCCATATTGAAAAGATGTCCAACATCTCTGACTTACCATTGAAGAAAGAAAGTGGACTGCCTGGGAATGATGATAGATCTCCGGGAGCATTCTGAGGCTGGAAGATGGACCTCCTGAAAATTATGATAAATCTCCAGGAACATTCTGAGGCTGGAAGATTGATCCCCGCTCCAGGACACCAAATCTGGATGTTCCATCTGCAGTTTCACCCTGGACCCATTGAGGTGGTTGTCCAGGGCTGCAGACAGCCTCCATCCTGAACTCCAGAGGCAGGCCCAGGCATTAGTCAGGTGAGACCCGAAATCTGCACCTCACATTGTTCCAAACATGGTCCAGGCGGTTATGTTTTTCCGCTGGCATCATGGAGAATGTAGCATGGAGAGGAGGAGGGAGATTGGGAGGGGGGTGGGGGGACTGAGCCTTCTAATCTGTCCTATTAATGAGTTGCAAATGAGGTTGACACCAATGTCTGGCCATTTTTCCACTCGCCATGGTGGGCACCAGCAGCGTATCCTGCTGGAGGCAGATCCAGTTGGAGATGTGGTACTGCAGGGTTTTGGGTGTGTTAAGCCCCACCCAAAGGCTTCTGCAGCATGATTTGGAATTGCTGATATTTTTGCAGGCAGAGTGTGTATGGGGGCGCCTGAGAACGGGTCTAAAAGTTGGATCTGAAACATTCCCAGTTTCAAGTCCGCCCAGCACTTAGAATCAAAATGGTGAAATAGGGCCCTTAGAGTTTGGAATGGAAAATTAATTTTAGAAATCTTTAACTGGTTGCACAGTTCCTCCCACTAAATTGCAGTATGTTTCCTCATAAGGAGCAATCAGAACTAATCTCCTTGCTCCCATTAATGTCTAAAAAGCTTATTTAATGGATTATACGTACATATAGAAAATACTTACTTTCAGAAGTTCTGGCATTGGAATTTATTTCCAGCAGCTCTTTTATCACAGTTTGGTCTCCTGACTCAGCAGTGGCAATCAAAACCCTTATTGATTTGACAGAATAGCAGGATATGCCATTTTGTGAGATATAAATGTTCACAGCAACAAAATGAAACAGAAAACCACTTCATTATTGCAGGTCTGTTGCCCCAATGTTCTACACAAGCCAGATACAGAAATAAAGACCTGGGAATCTGTTGGTGCCATGCCTGATAAAGGGGTAAAAACAGATCCAAGGAGGTCCAATATGGCAGGTCTTCATTCTGTGCCAGATGTGCCTCGATGTGGATATGCCGGTGTTGGACTGGGGTAAACACAGTAAAAAGTCTGACAATAGGTTTAAGTCCAACCGATTTATTTGATAGTAAACTCACTGTAGTAGACCAGATAGTAGACCAGATGTGCTTCACCAGCTATATTGTTAAAGACTCCTGCAATTTCTAAATTTCAGCCTATATATGAAAACCCAGTTGGCGGTGGGTGGGGGGGGCGGAGGTTGGTGGTGGTGCGGTGTGGGTGGGTGGAGTGACCTGGAGGAGGTGGCAGGGAAAGAGTTCATGCTTTGATGCTGCACGGTATTTGTTCAAACACAGACGTTTTTATACGGAACGTGGTATATGGCTCTGACTGTAAGGGGCGCGGGGGCAAGGGGTCGATGATTGAGGGGGAAGGTGACAATGATTGGTGGGAAAGGGAGGGAGGGGCCGGTGATCAGGGAGGAAGGGGGGGAAGGGGCTGATGAACAAGGGAAAGGGGTGGGTGGAGAAAAGTACCGACTCTGATCGGGGATGAGGGCGGCATCCCTTGAGACCTCCACAATGGGCGAATGGGGAGGTGTATTCCTGTTATGATTGGGGTGACCTTTAAAGATGGCAATACAATCTCAGTGCATCCGAGCTTTGCTGACGTGTTGGAGCCACTCCCACCTCCCTCCCTGCATGATGGCATGAAATATGCCACCTTGATTTTTTTAGCAGGGCGACATAAGCAGGCTTACATTAACACACAGAAACAAAGAAGATAGGAGCAGGAGGAGGCTATTTGGCCCTTTGAGCCTGCTCCGCCATTCATTACAATCAGGGATGATCATCCAACTCAATAGCCTAATCATGCTTCTTCCCCATAACCTTTGATCCCATTCACCTGAAGTGCCAGCCGCTTCTTGAATACATTCAATGTTTTGGCATCAATTACTTCTTGTGGTAATGAATTCCACAAGCTCACCTCTCTTTGGGTGAAGGAATGTCTTCTCATCTCCATCCTAAATAATCTACTCTGAATCCTCAGACTGTGACCCCTGGTTCTGGACTCTCCCACCATCAGGAATATCCTCCCTGCATCTACCCTGTCTAGTCCTGTTAGAATTTTATAAGTGTCTATGAGATCTCCCCCTCATTCATCTGAATTCCAGCAAAAACATTTCTAACCTAGTCAATCTCTTCTCATACATTCCCTCATACATCAGTCCCGCCATCCCTGGAATCAGCCTGGTAAACCTTCGCTGTACTCCTTTGAGAGCAAGAACATCCTTCATCAGAAAAGGAGACCAAAACTGCAGACAGTACTCTAGGTGTGGCCTCACCAAGGCCCTGTATAGTTGCAACAACACATCCCTGTTCTTGTACTTGAAACCTCTTGCAATGAAGGCCAACATAACATTTGCCTTCTTTACCGCTTGTTGCACCTGCATGCTTACCTTCGGTGACTAGTGTACAAGGAGGCCCAGGTCCCACTGCACATTCCCCTCTCCCAATTTACAACCATTCAGGTGGTAACCTACCTTCTTGTTTTTGCTTTCAAAGTGAATAACCTCATGTTTATCCAAGTTATACTGCACACTCACCCAACCTATCCAGCTCATTCTGAAGAATCTCTGCATCCACATCACAGTTCACCCTCCCACCCAACTGGGTATCATCTGCAAACTTTGAGATTTTTTGTTCCTTCATCCAAATTGTTAATATATATTGTGAATAGCTGGGTCCCAGCACCGATCCCTGTGGGACCCCATTATTTACTGCCTGCCAATTTGAAAAGTACCCATTAATTCCTACTCTTTGTTGCCTCTCTGCCAACCGGTTTTCTATCCATTTCAATACACTTCCCACAATCCCATGTGCTTTAATCCAGCACGATAATCTCTTATGTGGGATTTTGTCAAATGCTTTCTAAAAGTCCAAATATATCACATCAGCCCCCCCTTGTCAACTCTACTAGTTACATCTTCAAAGAATTCCAACAGAATTGTCAAGCATAATTTCCCCTGTATAAATCCATGTTGACTCTACCTGATCCTGCCACTGCTTTCTGAATGCTCTGCTATGAAGTCCTTGATAATGGATTTGAGAAGTTCCCCACTACTGATGTTAAGCTTACTGGTCTATAATTCCCTGTTCCTTCTCTACCGCGCTTTTTGAATATTGGAGTGGCATTAACTACCTCCCATTCTACATGGACTGTTCCGGAGTCCATAGCATCCTGGAAGATGACCACCAATGCATTCACTATTTCTAGAATTACTCCCTTAAGTACTCTGGGATATAAATTATCAGGTTGCAAAGATTTATCAACCTTCAATCCCATCAATTTTCCCAGGACCATTTCTCTACTAATATTGATCTCCCTTAGTTCTTCCCTCTCATTAAAACATGCACTCTCCAACATTTCTGGCATTTGATTTCTGTCCTCTGTTGTGAAGACAGAACCAAAGTATGTATTCAGTTGCTCAGCCATTTCTTTGTCCCCTATTATACATTCCCCCATTTCTGTCTGTAGCGGACTTACATTTGTCTTCACCAACCTCTTTCTCTTCACGTATCTATAGAAACTCTTAGTGTCAGTCTTAATGTTCCCTGCAAGCTTATTTTCATACTGCAATGAAGATACTGTGAAAATCTCCTAGTAAGAATTAATCTCTTGGACATTGATGTCAAAGAACCAGGAGACCCATGTGGCATCAAAAAATTGCGTATTTTTTGTGTATTCTGAATGCTTTTATTTGCTTGCTATGAAGACATTGGAGATGGGTAGAAAAAAGCTGTTTGACTTTGCAGAGCAATTAAAGAAAATAGATCATACGATAAAACCTCCAAAAATATTCCCAACCAAAGCTTGTAACCTGAGTTAGGGGAAATCAAACCTCGTACAGTGTGCTGACTGAGGTTAAAAGCGGTGTCAGTAATGAGGCTGGAGACCAGAGAGAGCAATGGTTCCGCGATAACCCCTGTTTTTTCCAAAGGGAATCTCTGGACCTTATGGGACTCGTTGCATATGAGTTTCCCTGTTAACAGGCAGTGGTCTGCCCAGTTGGAACTCATTACCAGCGCCTTTTATAAGGTAGACCCAGGATTGGGCTTGCTGAACAGTAATCCCAAACAGGGGCTAGTGTGTGTACACCAAGGTAATGATTTTACTTTGCATTCTGTAATAAACTATGTTCCTTTCCAATTGGGCTTCCAGGATGATTACAGGTTCCAAAACAAGGAAGAAGACAGCTTCCAGATCAGCAGCCAGAGGAGGTGACCACATTAAGGTCAGATGTCAGAGGGAATAGGCAGCAATAAAGCCAGCCATCAGAGGGGTAGGGGGAAGAGAGAGCATTGAAACTAAAGATAAAGCAGGTTAGTTGGTCACACGATGAGGAGGAACTCATTTCTAGCAGATTAATCTGTAAATTAATTTCAATGATTGGGCAGAAGTCTGCGTATTTTTTAATAACTAAATTTGATGTGATGGAAAATGTCAGTTTCCCACCAGTGGAAAATTAATTCAGCGTTTTGTTCTCCCAACTTTGATGGTGGGTTAAAGGTGACTCGAGTTTCCCACTGATTGATGTCATGAACCACATTTGCATCTCATGAATATTCACTAAAAGGCCATCTCACCAGAATCACGTTCTTCTTCCAAAATAAGTGCCCCGCCAGCAGATAATTAGCACAATCTGTTTCCTTTCTTTGATAAGTGGCATGCACCTGGTATGTTTCCTTCAAAGTCAGTTGATGCTGCTTTCACCTATCTTTAAGAGCACTCCTGCATAAGTTCAGGTGCCTGTAGCATAAGCTGTACCAAGGCTTGGCACGGGAGGCAACACCAGCGGGGAGTGGGAAGACAGAAGCAGGACAGGGGCCGGGGGTGGGGGAAGGCAGGGGTAGGCAAGGGGATTTGAAACACTTGAGGTGTGGGAAATACAAAGGCAGGGCTTGAGGTGGGGGGGTAGGGGGGAGCTGTGGTTCAAACGTGGGAGTGGGAAGACAGAGGCAGGGCAAGGGTTTGATCAAGGAACAGAATGGAGCGGTGCAAGACTGCCCTTAGGAAAGAGTGGTCCTGCTGTTGGGTGGAGAAAGTCCACACAGTGGCAGTCATGCATAGTATGGTGTGCAGGACATGGTTAGTCATCTATTTAATTTAGATAGTTTAGATAAATGCAAGGTGATGCATTTTGGTCGATCAGACCAGTGCAGGACTTACTCAGCTAATGGTAGGGCGTTGGGGAGAGTTATACAACAAACAGACCAAGAGGTACAGGTTCATAGCTCCTTGAAAGTGGAGTAGACAGGTAGACAGTGTGGTGAAGAAGGCATTCGGCATGCTTGGTTTCATCAGTCAGAACATTGAATACAGGGGTTGGGGCATCTTGTTGAAGTTGGACAAGACATTGGTAAGACCACACTTGGAATACTGTGTACAGTTCTGGTCACCCTATTATAGAAAGGATATTATTAAACTAGAAAGAGTGCAGAAAAGATTTACTAGGATGCTACTGAGACTTGATGGCTTGAGTTATAAGGTGAGGTTAGATAGACTAGGAATTTTTCTCTGGAGTAGGAGGCTGAGGGGTGATCTTATAGAGGTCTATAAAATGATGAGGGGCAGCTAGATAGTCAATATTTTTTCCCAAAGGTAGGGGATCTAAAACTAAAGAGCATGGTTTACGGTGAGAGGGAAGAGATACAAAAGGGTCCAGAAAGGCAATTTTTTCACACAGAGTGTGGTGAGTATCTGGAACAAGCTGCCAGAGGTAATAGTAGAGGTAGGTACAATTTTGTCTTTTAAAAAGCATTTGGAGGGGCTGATTGTGGACAAGTCGCCAGGACCGGATGGAATGCATCCGAGGGTTCTGAAAGAAATGGCGGAGGTGATAGTGGATGCCTTGGTGGTTATTTTCCAGACGTCGCTGGATTCCGGGGAAGTGCCGGAAGATTGGAAAGCGGCTAATATTATGCTGTTGTTTAAGAAGGGTGCCAGGCAAAAGGCAGGGAATTATAGGACGGTTAGTTTAACGTCTGTTGTAGGTAAAATGTTAGAATCCGTCATCAAGGAGGAAATAGCGAGGCATCTTGAGGGGAACTGCTTGATAGAGCAGACGCAGCACGGTTTCGTTAAAGGGAAGTCATGTCTGACAAATTTACTGGAGTTCTATGAGGATGTGTCTAGGGCGGTGGATAGAGGAGAGCCGGTGGATGTGGTCTTTCTTGATTTTCAGAAGGCGTTTGACAAGGTACCTCACAAGAGGTTATTGCAGAAGGTCAGGGGACATGGAGTTGGGGGTAGGGTGTTAGCGTGGATAGAGGGTTGGTTGTCAAATAGGAGGCAGAGAGTGGGGGTCAATGGGTGCTATTCGGATTGGCGGATGGTGACTAGTGGAGTGCCCCAGGGGTCGGTGCTGGGGCGTCAGCTATTTACCATTTATATAGATGATCTGGAGGAGGGAACCTAGTGTAGGGTGTCGAAATTTGCTGATGACACCAAGATTGGTGGAACGGCAAATTGTGCGGAGGGTGTGGAGAGTCTGCAGAAGGATTTAGATAGGCTGGGCGAATGGGCCAGGAAATGGCAAATGGAATTTAATGTTGGCAAGTGCGAGGTGGTCCACTTTGGTAGGAATAATGGTAGGAAGGATTATTACTTACGTGGAGAAAAACTGCAGCAGGCAACGGTGCAGAGGGACCTCGGGGTCCTTGTGCATGAGTCGCAAAAACCCAGCTTGCAGGTGCAGCAGGTGGTCAGGAAGGCGAATGGGATGCTGGCCTTCATAGCGAGGGGAATATAAAAGTAGGGAGGTCTTGCTGCGACTGTATAGGGCATTGGTGAGGCCGCAGCTGGAGTACTGTGTGCAGTTTTGGTCGCCGTACTTACGCAAGGATATTTTGGCCTTGGAGGGAGTGCAGAGGAGGTTTACTAGGCTGATACCGGAGTTGAGGGGATTGAGCTATGAGGAGAGGCTGAATAAACTAGGCTTGTACTCGTTAGAATTTAGAAGAATGAGGGGAGATCTCATTGAGACGTATAAGATGATGAATGGGATGGATAGGATAGAGGTGGAGAGACTCTTCCCACTCAGAAAGGATAGTAGGACTAGGGGGCACAGCCTCAAGATAAAGGGGGGGCGGTTTAGAACGGAGTTGAGGAGGAACTTCTTCACTCAAAGGGTGGTGAATCTCTGGAATTCTCTGCCCGTTGAAGTGGTGGAGGCTACCTCACTAAATATTTTTAAGACGCGGGTTGATGGGTTTTTGATAAGAGAGGGGATTAAGGGTTATGGGGAGAGGGCGGGAATGTGGAACTGAGCCACGACAGATCAGCCATGATCTTATTGAATGGCGGGGCAGGCTCGAAGGGCTAGTTGGCCTACTCCTGCTCCTATTTCTTATGTTCTTATTTAGACAGTTACATAGGTAAGATGGTATAGAGGGTTATGAGCCAAATGCAGGCAACTGGGACTAGCTTAGGGGTTAAGAAAAGGGGCGGCATGGACAATTTGGGCCAAAGGGCCTGTTTCCATGCTGTAAACCTCTATGACATTATGACTCTATGGCTTAAGGTATTTGGTCCTGGGGGTTAGAGGCACGCTACTGTGAGGCAGATGGCACAGTAATGTTCAGGGGAAGCATGTGTTTCCAACAGTCGTTAGCTAAAATGGCAAGGGGTGGGTTTTGGATGGTCTTATGGGAGGTGTCCTGAAAAGTCAGGACACATGCGCCATCGAGAAGTGGAAAGGATAGGTTGACAAAATTCATTGGCAGATCAACATTAAAAGGTTCAGGGAGAGAATAGGAATATCCATGTAGACAATGACAATAGACTCAGCACCTCCCTCTGTGACTAGTCCCTGAACTTCCATAGACCACAATCAGTAAGGATAGGCAACAGCACCTCCTCCACGGTCATCCTCAATACCGGTTGCCCATAAGGCTATGTTCTCAGCCCCCTACTATACATCTCATACACCTCTGACTGTGCAGTCAAATTCTCCTCCAATTCGATTTTCAAGTTTGCTGATGATATCACCATAGTGGTTCAGATCTCAAACAATGACAAGACAGAGTACAGGAATGAGATAGAGAATCTGTGAACCGGTGTGGCAGCAATAATCTCTCCTTCAAAGTCAACAAAATGAAGGAGATTGTCATCGATTTCAGGAAGTGTGAAGGAGAATATGCCCCTGTCTACATCCACAGGGATGAAGTAGAAAGAGTCAAGAGTGACAAGTTTTTAGGTGTTCAGATCATCAACAACCTGTCCTGGTACCCCCATGCCAAAACTATAGTTAAGAAAGCCCACCAACGCCTCTACTTTCTCAGAAGACTAAGAAAATTTGGCATGTCACCTAAGTCTCTCATCAATGTTTACAGATGCACCATAGAAAGTATTCTTTCTGGTTGTATCACAGTTTGGTATGGCTCCTGCTCTGCCCAAAATCGCAAGGAACTAGAAAAGGTTGTGAATATAGCCCAATCCATCATGCAAACCAGCCTCCCATCCATTGACTCTGTCTACACTTCCTGCTGCCTTGCCAAAGCAGCTAGGGTAATTAAAGATCCCACACACCCTGGACATTCTCCCTTCTATCTTCTTCCTTCGGGAAAATGATATAAAAGCCTGAGGTCACTTCCAAACCGACTCAAGAACAGCTTTTTCCCTGCTGCTGTCAGACTTTTGAATGGACTTACCTTGCATTAAGTTGATCTTTCTCTATACCCTAGCTATGACTGTAATGCTACATTCTACACTCTCTTGTTTCCTTCTCTAGGAACAGTGTGTTTTTCCTGTATAGCGTGCAAGAAACAATACTTTTCACTGAATGTCAATACATGTGACAATAATAAATCAAATCAAATCAATGATAAGTTCAAGGGTTATGGCGAGGCTGTATAGTGATAGGAAGACTAGGATTATGAGGCAATAAGGATGTAGGAGGATAGGGGGAGCTTGGTGTGTATTAGAGAGCTTGGAAGCTGTTCTCCCAGACCGAGGTCTGCAGCCCTGGGTTTTCAAGCTTACCTTACAGTGACAGAGTTTGTAAACACGTTAGGAAAATCAATTGGGGAGGGGTCTCTGGATGTGTGGCAGGAGTTCAGCACAGCAATTCTTGGCCTATTGAAGGGCAAAGTATAAATGTTCTGCTCAGACCACGGAGACCATGGCTCAGCTATGTGCTGGACTCAAGGGTCTAATGCACAATGATTGAGATTGGCTCCTTCACTAATGGAGTGCATTCAGTCAAGAATCCATCATCTTTTGGGGCCTCACTGGGAATCTTTGCAGAACCTCACAATCAGTGACATACAAATGTATAAGGGAGGTGGCAGATGCCTTTTTCAATGAAGCTCACTATTACCTGCAGTTCCGCATGGATGATGCAGGTCAGGCTACTGGAACTTTGGGATTTGCTGTGATCTCAGGCTTTCCACAAGTGCAAGGTGCCATCAACTGTACACATGTTCCCTGGCAGCAGCCTGTGAGATTCATTAATAGGAAAAGATTTCACTCTCTGAATGTAAAGTTAATCTGTGACCACAGAAAGCAGATCCAGCATGTTTGTGCTAAGTACCCAGGGAGATTACACAACTCATACATTTTGAATCTCTCCCCAGAGATAATAGAGAATATTCATCATTTAGAGTGTTGGTTCCTTGGTGATTAGGGTGACCTCTAGAAACATGACTAATGATGCCTGTTCTTTGGCCACACAGTGCCACAGAGGAGAGATACAATGCTGCACATTTAGTCACAAAGTCCTTAACAGAGCAAAGTATTGTGGTTCAAAGGTTATCTTGACCTCTTCAAAAATTTGTCCCAGGCCAGCATGTTCAGGTGAGAGGACCTCCTGCTCCCATCCTGAGGAAAGAGAACCATCTGCCTTTTCTGGACGGCTTGGAAGAGAATGACCAGGGAGATCTCACTGAACTGTGGGGCTGAAAGTTTGGTTTGTTTGTTCACCGTGGTAATACAGTTCACAACGGACGTGGCCTGCTGTGAATGTCTGTGGGTGCCGCTTAGTATGCCGCTAGGACCTTCGATCCCGTGAAGTAAGGGGGATAAGGGGATGAATTACTGCCCATCCAGCCACGAGATTCAAAGAGCTCCTCGATGATGCAACATTAATTAGCTGGAAAGCAGAAAATTGGACACAAAAATCCACTCATTGCCCATTGCAAATCACATCAACTTTACCATCCACCACCACACTTAGGGCAGAATTTTCCTGTCCTGTCCACCATGGGAATTGTAGCGGTTGGTCCATTGACCTCAGGCGGGACTTTCTGGTCTTGGGGTGACTGCAGCCGAATAATCATGCCCTTAGTCTTCAGAAGGGAAAATTATGCCCTGTATAATATTAGTCAAGTAATGAGCCAAAGTATAAAGCAGGACAATCGACCCTAAGAATGAACCAAGTGGCAGATGTTGGTTGTGGAATCGATTTAGCTCTGTCCATCACTTGCTGTTGATGCTGTTTGGCACATACCTTGTCCTTTGTTGTAGCTTCATTTGGCACCTCATTTTTAAGGTATGTCTGGTACAGCTCCAGGCATGTCCTTCTGAACTCTTTACTGAATCAGGGTTGATTGCCAGCCTGGTGGTAATTATAGAGTGGGGGAATATGCCAGGCCATAAGGGTCCAAATTGTAGTTGAATACAATTCTGCTGCTGCTGATAGCTCAGAGCACCTCATGGACACCTAGTCCTGAGTTACTAGATCTGTTCAAAGTCTATCCCATTTCGCACCATGGTAGTAATACAGAACACGATGGGGAGTATCCTCAGTCTGAAGATGGGACTTTGTCTGCACAAGGACTGTGTGGTGGTCAATTCTACCGATACTGTCATGGACAAGTGCATCTGTGGCATGGCACACGCATAAGCAAGAGGTCGAGTATGTTTTTCCTTCTTGTTTGTTCCTTGATTACCTGCTGCAGACCCACTCCAGCAGCTGTGGCCTTTAGGACTCAGCCAGTTCGGTCTGTGGTGGTGCCAGCAAACTACTCTTGAGGATGGACATTGAAGTCTTCCACCCAGAGTACATTCTGCACCCTTACCACACTCAGTGCTTTCTCCACACTATTCTTCCGTGTTGAAAACTGATTCATTAGCCGAGGGTGGTATGTGGTAGTCAGCAGGGGGTTTCCTATCTCATATTTTGCTTGGCGCCACAAGACTTCATGGGGTCCAGACTCAATGTTGAAAATTCACAGGGCAGCTCTCTCCCCACTGTTTACCTTGTTGTTGTCACCTCTTCTGAGTCAGTCCTGCTGGACATAGTTAGGAATGGTGACATTGTCAGTAAGGTCTGATTCCGTGAATATGACTATGTCAGGCTGTTGCTTGTGACTCAGGAGAAAGTAGAACGCTTCAGGCTTTAATTTCCTTGCTATAAAATGCATTGAGTTTGATTTTTCTGATCTTATCTCTCTCTCCTCATTCTTGCAACCTTCCTGAAATACTGTTGCCTTCTCCCAATGCTAGGCAGTGCCCAAGGGCATGAGAGTTTGTGTTATAGACAACATCTCCTCTTTAGACTCTTTTGCCTTTTTTTGTTTCTGAACTGGTTTGTGAGGGATAGCATCCGATCTCTGGCAAGTATTTTAGGACCCTCAACATTGATGAAAACAAAAGTTGAACATTATGGTATGTGTACTTGACTCTGAGATTCCTACCCCAGTTCCTGAAATCTCAAAATTGCATACGACCCCTCATGAAGAGAACCTTAAATATTACAGACATGTGTAGGTGAAAATAAAATCAACAGTAATTTTGTGGTTCACCATGTCGCAAGAATGGAGGAGGGAGAGGAAAGATCATAAAAATCAAACTCAATGCATTTTATAGCAAGGAAATTAAAGCCTGAAGCGTTCTACTTTCTCCTGAGTCACAAGCAACTGCCTGACATAGTCGTATTCATGAAATCAGACCTTACTAACAATGTCCCAGATACTGCAATGATCCAGTCATAATTACAGTAAAAAGAAAATTAGAAGTACATTTAGAACAGGCATGTATATATTTGTCTTTTTAGCATGGCCTGAACTATAGCAACCGTTGCTAATAATATGACTATGTGAGCAATTGTCTGGTTTGAGCATCTGTGAAACAAAGATCTCTGTAAAATCAAACATATCTTTACCCTTATCCCACTGCTGTCATTGCCTTCCATGTGTGGTCGAATAAGCAATGTAATCTGTCTGTAATGCATGAATTACATTAGATATATTTCAGGAGCTTGAAAGATTATGGTGATAATGTCATCTTGCGTTGCCAAAACCCTGCTGTACGATTTGGCTGAAATTGTGAAATAAGGAGAGAGTAAAAGGATTGAGATTAAATAGAGGCTGTTGCTGAAATTCATTTTGTTTCAGTTTTGCTGCTGAATACTTTGCTTTATATAATGCCTTGTCATCTCATTTTTAACGCTTCTATTCACTTATGCAAGAATGTAGCTTTCATCACATAGAACATAGAACATTACAGCGCGGAACAGGCCCTTCGGCCCACAATGTTGCGCCGACCAGTCTTATTTTTTAAAAAAAAACATTGACCCACTAATCTAAACCAATCCCTTTTCGTCCATAAACCTATCCACCAATCTCTTAAACGCCCCCAAACTAGGCGCATTTACAACTGCAGCAGGCAGGGCATTCCAGTCCCTCACCACCCTCTGGGTAAAGAACCTGCCCCTGACATCCGTCCTATAACTACCCCCCCCTTAATTTAAAGCCATGCCCCCTCGTGCTAGATTTCTCCATCCGAGGAAACAGGCTATCACCATCCACCCTATCTAAACCTCTAATCATCTTATATGTTTCTATAAGATCCCCTCTTAGCCGCCTTCTTTCCAGTGAAAACAACCCCAAATCCCTCAGTCTCTCCTCATAGGACCTCCCCTGCATACCAGGCAACATCCTGGTAAACCTCCTCTGCACCCTCTCCAAAGCCTCCACATCCTTCCTGTAATGTGGGGACCAGAACTGCACACAGTACTCCAAGTGCGGCCGCACCAGAGTTGTGTACAGTTGCAACATGACGCTGCGACTCCTAAATTCAATCCCCCTACCAATAAACGCAAGACATTTGTACAGTGGTTATCTTTTTCACCCATAACAGCTGGAAAACAACCAGTATTATATCGCTTTGTTTGTGGGATAAAATTCACCAGTTTCTTTTTCCACCGGGGATGCGCTTTTATTTTCAGCATCCCTCAAAATGCTATTTTAAAACAATAGCCAGAACTTTAGGCACCACAATCCCCTCTTCTCTTGGCAGGTTTAGAGGGTGGGGGGTGTGAAATTGCACGGACAGGATTTAGGATTCTCTTTAGGATCTCACCCAGTTCAAACTGCAGGGCCTCGGGTGAAAGTCCATCCTTGTCCCAATAAGGTCCTTAACTGGCCAAATAATAGCCACTTAAGGGCCTTTTCCTGCCGAGCCTCAATATTAGGTTGGCAGGCAGATGACAGTTTGGGGGAAAATGTAAATATAGCTGGATTTCCATCAGAAGCCCCCTTTACTCTGGTTCCCTGCAGTTTCGTCCACTGTAACATTGACTTGGAGAGCTGCTGGCCAATCAGATAGACTGATAGCTCTCCAAGGCGGGACATTAACCTTCTGCCAATTAATGCTCATTAGAGCTTGAAATAGCAGCAGGCCTGTTGGAGTCGCCAGTGATGTGTTTGAACTGAGCCCCCACCTTCCCAAAAATTCAAAACTCATATTTTTTACTCTTCAGTTTCTTCTGAGTCTTGTTCCTTAATTGAGAGTATAGGTGGACAGGTGACCCACTCCTAGGCCTCTACCAATCTATACTTTGGGGAAATTTATAAGGTTGGAATTTTGTACAGTAAATTTTGTGCAGGTCTCAAAGTAGCGAATCACGACTTGCCTACTCCACTTTGTATTTAAGTGGATTGCTTGTAAATTTAACGCTCCCACTCATGCTACTCCTACACGTTGCCTGTGCGTCTTACAGGTGGCTGATTAACATTTACAAACTACTCTTTGTAAAAGGTAGATTGTCCCTCTTTAAAAAAAGCTGCAATGAATAATTTAAATGCTGGAAAATGGAAAACCTGGGCAGAAAGAGAGTTCCAGGGTGATAAATGCAGTGTTGGAGATGTTAGTGGTCTTCCTGGGAGGAGGAGAGATGCAATGACTCTGAGGGGTCCAGGAGTTCTTCAAGGGCAACTCCAAATGGGGGAATGGAGACCAATTCCTTATGTTTGGTCCTGATGGCCCCTGGCAGCAATACCACAAGAAGTCCAATGTCTTTATCTGGGTGAGTGAACTTCAATTCAGTGTCGATCACAAACATTGCTTGATGCTTCTCACCTCCATTATTCACTCAGCAGCAGTCACTGGCATCTGGACTTGCAGCTAAGATCCAGATACTCCATCTCCCTCTCACACGCCTACCAAATATTCCAGCCTCAAAACCACTTACTGTCTCTGCATACCTCCAACTATTTATCTATGGCAGCACATCACCCAGTCACAGTGCTGGATAGAATCTATGCCACAAAGACAGGCCTTCAGCTCAAACTGACCCATGCCGACCAAAATCCACATCTAAGTTAACCCCATTTGTTTGTATTTGGTCCGTAATCCTCTAAACTTTTCCTATCCATGTAGCTGTCCAAATGACTTTCAAATGTTGTCAATGTCCCTGCCTCAGCCACTTCCTCCAGCAGCTCATTCCACAAAGGCACCACTCTGGTACCACCCGTTTTTTATATATTGAATTCAAATTTCACATTTGCCGTGGTGGGATTCGAACCCGGGTCCACAGCACATTAGCTGAGTTTCTGGATTAATAGTCTATCTAATAATACCACTTGCCTGCCCCCCCTTTAACTTAAACCTATGCCCTCTAGTTCTTGATTCCCCACTCTGGGGAAAAAAGTTAGTGCATTTACCCTATTCATGCCTCTCATTTGTGAGACTTGGCCATCGAAGGCTGGCCAGTATTTATTGCCCATCCCTAGTTGCCCTTGAACTGACTGGCTTGCTAGGCCATTTCAGAGGGTAGTTGAGAGTCAACCACATTGCTGTGGATCTGAGTCACATGTAGGCCAGATTGGGTAAGGATGGCAGATTTCCTTCCCGAAAGGACATTAGTGAACCAGATGAGTTTTTCTGACAATCGACAATGGTTTCACGATCATCAGTACATTCTTAATTCCAGATATTTTTTATCGAATTCAAATTCCACCACCTGCCATGGCAGAAATTGGATCCCCAGAACATTAGCTCTGGATTAATAGTCTAGAGATAATATCACAAGGCCATCACCTCCCCATATACACCTCTATAAGACCATCCCTCAGTCATTAACATTTTACTCTCTCTCTAAAAGGGAGCAGAGCTGATGGTAAACAAGGATGCTTGTATTTCCTCAGGTCTACAGAGGAGATGGTTCTCCACAATATGACAGAGTCCATGGTATCTGGTGTTGCTGAGAACATTGAGGATAAAAGTTATGCTCCTGCTTTGTGTGGATTCTCAATTCCCAGCACTTCCTCATCCTGCTATCTGGCATAATGAACAAGCTGCTGATGATGTGACCATGATCCTCTTTATCCCATTCTGCCCTAGCCTCCCTTTCCTTCCCCAAATTCCCTTTTCTGGGTTCTTGGTTTCAGACATCTAAGAACTGCCTCTTGCTCAGCCATAGCAGCTTTAGGAGGAGGAGGGGGGGAGCACTGCGCAGTACTGTTTAAGAAGCCCTTCTATTCAATCTGACTCTCACAGCCTCCAACTCATACACTGGCACTGCATGTACCTTAGAGGTTAGTTATAGAGCTGACGCAGCCAGGTGTGAGTAGGCAGCAAAAATTAATGGATGATATGTATGGAACTCACTGGACAGCAAGGTCGCAATCCAGGGAATTCAAATGCAGACATTGATGGGGTGAAGTTCCCACAGCATGCTGGTGGCTATATACATCAAGATGTTGGGTTCATTGACTGGCCTACCAGACAGCCTCCTATCACTGTCAAGGAGCATGATGGAGTCTAGCTCCAACTTGGCAGAGGATATTACGTGAAGCTTGCCTTCTCCGCAGCCTCTACTCCATCTGATTGTAGTGCTGCCAACCCAAAGGAAGTGTCAATGCTACTCCCTCACCTGTTGTAGCCTTTGTGCGGACAGATTACCTATTCTCTACTATCCTCCTTGTGAAAATGCAGCAACACTCTTCTGCAGATCCAGGATTTAATCCTTGCATCTCCAATAACACTCAAGAATACTTCCATACATTTTTGATAGCTGAAGTTCTTACCTACAATTTGAGTGCTGGCTTTTTATAAAATGCTAATGAGCTTTTCGTGTAACTTTCTGCCTGTTAGTTGGTGAATGAAAAGTGAATTCATTGCCTAGGCCTGTGTGGCCCATATCAAGTATCCTGGCATTGCAGCAGTTGTTGGGCTGTATAACAGCAGCTTGGTGCACCATCACAGGTGCATGCTGTGACCACCCAGTGTGTGCACCTTTCATGTTAGAACGCCACATGGGCCCCAGAGGAAGTGGGCATGTCTTATCCCAGCAATGTGGCACTGGGCCTTCAGCAGCACAATGGCAAGGAATTTCATACCCATGTTATTAGAAGAAAATTAAGATCAGTGTCAATCAGCTCTTAGAACTATTCCCTCATTACACCTCACTGTGCAACAGTCTCAACCAAGCCTATTCAGTGTTTAAGAAAGATTTCTATCAGATGGAACTGTGAAAAATGTAAACCCTTCCCTTTTATCCTCACAGTTACCTTGGAAAATCTGGGATATCAGTCTAATATAAGCTACATAATTCAAATCAGACAAATTGCATTCCAAAGGTCCTCGCAGCACAGGAAACTCCACGTTCAATGAAGCATTTTATCATTCATCTACATTTATCCTTGTATTCATTTTTAAACCTGCTCTTTTTTAAAGCAATTTGGTGACATGGAATTGGTCACTTTTGCTTATTAATCAAGTACCTTTGTTCTTTTCTTCTTTCTCTGGTCTTGTCTGAGGCCAGCAATTGTATATTTGTGACTTGTACCTCTATAATCTAAATGTCCTGATTCTACCCATATTATCTGCCTTTCAGTATTTGAAAACACATAAATCATGTAATCTCTGAGTCTTGCTTCATTATTCAAAACAAGTTGAATTCTGTTAGCCTGTCCTCGGAACTTAGACAACTGACCTTTATTAGCAAAAACAGGCAGGCAGATTATTAACTGAATAGCTATAGATTGAGAAAGGGGAATGTGTAATGAGACCTGGGTGTCCTTGTTTACCAAACACTGAAAGTAAGCATACAGGTGCAGCAATAAGGAAGGCAAATAATATGTTGGCCTTCATAGCGAGAGCATTCCAGTAGAGGAACAGAGATGTATTGCTGCAATTATACAGGACCTTGGTGAGACCTCACCTTGAAAATTGTGCACAGTTTTGGTCTCCTTATCTGAACAAGGATGTTCTTGCTATGGAGGAGTCCAGTGAAGGCTACCAGGCTGAGTCCTGGGATGGTAGGACTGATGTATGAGGAGATATTGAGTCGGTTAGGATAATATTCACTGGAGTTTAGAAGAATGTGGGTGATCTCATAAAAAACCTATAAAATTTTAACAGAACTAGGTAAATGCAGGAAGGTTGTTCCCGATGGTGGGGGAAGTCCAGAACCAGGGGTCGCAATCTGAGGATACATGGTAAACTATTTAGGACTTCGCAGTATAACCAATGGTAAGATGCTGTGAGGGCCAGCAGACAATGTAACGAATGGCAAAAATGACATGGTGGTCACCTGACCAGCTGACCCAGTATAAATAGAAAGCAGATGGGAATTATGGGAGCATTTGTAGTCCATTTGTAGGGTGAGGTTTAAATGGTGGAGGGCTAAGTAGCATTCCTGTTGAGAGGGCTGGAATACAAGAACAGAGATGTAAAAACTCAGTTTGCAGGTGCAGCAGGTGATCAAGAAGGCAAATGGAATGTTGGCCTTTATCATGAGGGGGATGGAGTATAAAAACAGGGAGGTCTTGCTGCAATTGTACAGGACACTGGTAAGGTCACAACTTGAGTACTGTGTGTACTTTTGGTCCCCTTATTTGCGAAAGGATATATTGGCCTGAGAGAAGGTTCACCAAGTTGATACCGGAGATGAGGGGGTGAGCTTATGAAGAGAGATTGAGTAGATTGGGCCTGTACTTGTTAGAGTTTAGAAGGCTGAGTGGTGATCTTATAGAGACATATAAGCTAATGAAGGGACTAGATAGGGTGGAGGCAGAGAGATTCTTTCCAATTAGAAAGGAAACAAGAACTAGAGGACACAACCTCAAAATAAGGGGGAGTCAGTTTAAAACAGAGTTGAGGAGGAACTTCTTCTCTCAGAGGGTAGTGAATCTCTGGAATTCTAAGCCCATTGAAGTGGTGGAGACTACCTCGTTGAATATGCTTAAGTCACAGGGAGATAGATTTCTGATCAATAAGGGAATTAAGGGTTATGGGGAGCAGGTGGGTAAGTGGAACTGATCCACTACAAGATCAGCCATGATCTTATTGAATGGCAGGCAGGCTCGAGGGGTAAGTGGCCTACTCCTGCTCCTATTTCTTATGTTCTTATGTACCTCGGAGGCTGTATAAGGCTCTAGTCAGACCCCATTTGGAGTATTGTGAACAGTTTTGGGCTCCATATCTGGGGAAGGATGTGCTGGCCTTAGAAAGGGTCCAGAGGAGGTTCACAAAAATGATCCCTGGAATGAAGAGCTTCTTGTATGAGGAACAGCTGATGGCTCTGGGTCTGTACTCGTTGGGAGTTTAGAAGGATGAAGGGGGATCTTATTGAAACTTACAGATATTGCGAGGCCTGGATAGAGTGGATGTGGAGGGAATGTTTCCACTAGGAGGGAAAAACTAGAACTAGAGGGCATAATCTCGGGCTGAAGGGACAATCCTTTAAAATAGAGCTGAGGAAGAATTTCTTCAGACAGAGAGTGGTGAATCTGTGGAACTCTTTGTTGCAGTAGGCTGTGGGGACCAGGTCACTGAGTGTCTTTAAGACAAAGATAGATAGGTTATTGATTAATAAGGGGATCAGGGATTATGGGGAGAAGGCAGGAGAATGAGAATGAGAAAAATATCAGCCATGATTGAATGGCAGAGCAGAGTCAATGGGCTGAGTGGCCTAATTCTGCTCCTATGTCTTATGGTCTTCCTAGGAACTGGTCTTATGGTCTTATGGTGTGGTGAAGTTTCTTTATTAAACATTTACTTCACGAAGTTAGTTCCTTTATTGCTTGCTGCTGGTGTATCCTTACTGCTGGATGATCAAGGACTGAATGGGGAAAAATTCCTTTACCTAGACAGCAGTGGAATTCTCTCCCACTGAAAGCAGTTGAGGTCAAAATATTGTCCATTTTCAAAAAGGAGTTAGAGTGGATTAAGGATATGGAGGGGGGAAAGCGGGAACAGGCTACTGAGGTGGATGACCAGCCATGCTCATAATGAATGTCAGAGCAGGTTCAAAGGGTTGAAAGGCCTACACTTGCTCTTATTTTCTATGTGTTTATATTTCTAGGTCATCTTTATCATGCCTCTTTTGACTTCCTCCAATAAATCAAAGTTTTTTTGAAGGCAGGTTGCCTATTGCAATTTTTCAAATATGATCTCTTCACTTGAGTTGGATGGGGCTTAAATAATAAGCCTTAGGTACTGCATGCGCACAACTGAGCCAACCCTCACCTGAGACTGCCATCAAGCAGAATTCTTTTACTTTTTCAATAGGGTCTCCATTCAGTGTCAATTCCAGACAAATACAGTATGACTGAAATATTGTTCAGTTTCTTCAATCACTCATGGACCCCTAATTTAAACAATATGTTGGCTGTTAATGAATCATCTCAGGTTTTTGGGCTAGCTCCAATCCCTAGCTAGTTATATGAGGACATGTGAGATAAACCAAACTCCTTATTCCCAATGACATGATTCACCATTTCATTTTAATTACCCAAATGTCTTTATGCTGCATCCCCGTTATCTTTGTTAACCACTTTCATCCATATTTTCAGGGATTAGCCAATAAGCTACCTTGGCAAAGCATTTGTATTTTTCACAACAGTTTGCATTATCTCACATTTGTGCACGTGAAACTATTCAATTCCTGAAACTTGTTCATGTTGCATATCCCTTTTCAAATACCTAAATTATCTCTCCAAAGAATTTCAGTAGATTAATTAAATGTGAGCATATGCTTTTAAAGTCATGCTAATTGCACCATGTAGTCTCAATGCTCCTTAGACAAACTTTGATACCTGTTTGTAATGAATACTTCTACACTTTCTCCACACTAGGTTTTACTTAACTATTTCACTTTACTGTACGTGTGGAGAACGTTATCTGTCAACGATCTCAAAGATTGTGACTATGTAATGCTTTAAAATGAACGCTTAAGACAGATAGCAATAAAGCTATCAAGACCCCGGACAGTTCTTGGAAGCTGCAATTTAATAATCTTTATCTATCAAACAAAAGGCTGTATCAAATCTCATTGAATGGTTACAGATTTCTTACCTTTGAAACTTTCCGTGAAACAGTTATTAATTAGGTCTTAGTGCTGAAGATGGTATTGCCAAATATCTAATTGTTTACGTAACAAACTTCACTTGATGTTATTTATATAAATTTGGATTAGCTTTGAGACAGGAACTGATGTAATAAGTAGCATATTCATAATTTTTTATACTTTTCTGTTCATACAACAGAACAGAAAATAATAACATTTATGTCCCAAAAGCCAGTTTTCTATATCTGATTATTCAATTAATTATTACCACAGGGTGGCGCGGTGGCTTAGTACTGCTGCCTCATAGCGCCAGGGACCCGAGTTTGATTCCCAGCTTGGATGACTGTTTGTGTGGAGTCTGCATGTTCTCCCTGTGTCTGTGTGAGTTTCCTCCAGGTGCTCCAGTTTCCTCCAACAGTCCAAAATGTATGAGTTAGGTGGATTGGCTATGCTAAATTTTCCTTCAGTGTCAGGGGGACTGGCTATAGTAAATGCATGAAGTAATGAGGATAGGGCCTGGGTGGGATTGTGATTGGTGCAGACTTGAATGGCTTCCTTCCGCACTGAAGGGATTCTATGATTCCCATCTTCCAATTAATCCATCCTTTATTCTTCATTATCTATTCTTTATGTTGTTCCAGCCTACGTATAAGATAATGAAAGGGATGGGTAGGGTAGAGGTAGAGAGATTCTTCCCGCTCTGAAAGGACAGCAGGACTAGGGGGCACAGCCTCAAGATAAGGGGGGGCAGTTTAGAACGGAGTTGAGGAAGAACTTCTTCACTCAAAGGGTGGTGAATCTCTGGAAATCTCTGCCTGTTGATGTGCTGGAGGCTACCTCGCTAAATATATTTAAGACACGGGTAGATAGGTTTTTGACAGACAAGGGAATTAAGGGTTATGGGGAGAAAGCGGGAAAGTGGAACTGAGCCACTTCAGATCAGCCATGATCTTATTGAATGGCGGGGCAGGCTCGAAGGGCTAGATGGCCTACTCCTGCTCCTATTTCTTATGTTCTTATGTTCTACCCAGACTGAAGTTATGACACAAACTTTGATGTACGTCTTTATTACTGTGTCAAAATTGATAATGTTTCTTGTTATTAATATCTACCTCAAATTGCTCATCATTTCCGGTTCATTCTAGTTTAAATCTAATAGTGAATTTGTCCGAGTCTGCTAATGCAGACAGAGCGTTAGAAAGTAATCTTTGAATTTCTAGGTGAATACACTTTCTTTGACAGTTGCTGAAGTTCTGCTCAAGTTATTATCAGTTTGAAACTTATCATGAATATATTGTCTTTTCTTGAGTAGTTTCCCATATTTGTCTGAACAATGCAAATGCACCGTGTTCACTTCATATTATAAGAGTCAAACATCCCTAATAAGGGTTTTCCTGCTATTGTACATATTTGATCCACATGATTTAACTGTTGCCTAGAAATTCTGTTTGGTATTATTTTAACAGTGATATCAACAGGGTGGCATGGTGGCACAGTGGTTAGCATTGCTGCCTCACAGCATGAGGGATCCAGGTTCAATTTTGGGTTTGGGTCACTGTCTCTGTGGAGTCTGCACATTCTCCCTACGTCTGTGTGGGCTTCCTCCGTGTCTCTTCCCACACTCCAAAAATATGTGGATTGGCCATGCTAAATTTTCCCTCAGTGTACCCAAACAGGTGATGGAGTATGGCGACTAGGGGATTTTCACAGTAACTTCATTGCAGCTTTAATGAATGCTTACTTGTGACACTAATGAATAAATAAAGAACTGTCTAAAGTAAATTAATTGATGCTGCTACTAAAATACTGCTGACGAAAATATAGATTTTTCAAGGAGGTATGTTTTTAACGATGATCTTTCCCACCAATAATGTCACTTATCATTGAATCCACACAGTGCAAAAAGAGGCCATTTGGCCCATCGAGCCTGCACCTACAACAGTCCCACTGAGGTCCTAACCCCACATATTTACCCTGCTAATCCCCCTGACACTAAGGGTCAATTTAGCAGGGTCAACCAGCCTAACCTGGACATCTTTGGACTGTGGGAGGAAACCTAAGCACTCAGGGAAAATCCATGAAGATATGGGGAGAACATGAAAACTTCACACAGACACTAACCTGAGGCCAGAATTGAACCTGGGTCCTTGGGGCTGTGAGGCAGCATTGCTAGCTATTGTGTTACCACGTGCCACTGTTTTATAGTTATTTTAGAGACTCACCAGTTTCAGGTTTCTGCCATATCTGATTTACATCAAATATATACGCTCCTTTCTGTCTCTATTTGTACAGGTTCTGATTCTAATTCCTCATATTGTTACGTAAAAAATGTTCTTGCTTTGTAGAGTGTTGTGTGTCAAATAGATTTGAATGAATCTCTTCGCCTGCTATTTGAATTGAATTATTAATTAGATTTTCTTAACAACTCTTGAGCCTTGTAGTCTCATACACACATATTGAAAATTGCCTAATAATATTTGTCTTGATTTTGCATTCCTAGTGGTCATCCCCATTGCAACAATCCAGGATTCATGTCATTTTTTTGTCATTTATGTTTTGCATTTATTTCATATTTTGTCTCTTGAATTATATACATCAATGTTGTCTGGTAATGTGTTATGTTATCAAGCTACAAATAGCAAATGATGTGCAATCAATTGATTTTAAACTTGAGATTTTCTTTTTAATAACCAACAGTATTAAAGGGTATGGGCAAAGGATATGGAGATACGTCACAGATCAGCCATGTCTGAATGGGTTCCAATGTCCCTCGTTAATTGACACAAAGTGCTTAGTGAGGAAAGTGCTTGGTGAGCTAGTAGTAGTTTAATGGAAAAGATACTCCAATGAACAATATAGACTATATACCTGAGTATTTTTCAACAGAAATATATTGTTTTCTCAATACTAACTGCAGGCTCAGCCTCTTAGTCACCACTTTATTAAAGAGTGCTTGCAGCTGAAAGTATTTATGTACTAGAATCTGGTGATAAGTGTTTCCCTATTTTAAATTCCACTCAAAGCCCAAAGGTTTGAAATTATTTGTGAAAAGAATGAATGCTCAATATTGCATTCATTCTTTTAATAAAGGTACTAATTTTCAAAATTATATGACATTATCATTTAATTCAACAATGATATTTAAATTAGCACCATAACAAAGAAGGACAAAAATCATTAAAAACTGCCCAGCAATTAAACACCAGTGTCAGGAATCATGATGGGAATCGTGGAGGAGGGGTGGAATGGGGTATTAAGTTTGGCATGATTGATAATGTCAGTTTCATGATGGTGGAAGATTAGATTGGAAATGTGATCTTCCAACTCTGATAGCAGATTAAAGGCAGGTCAAGTTTCCTGGATCTATGTTGATAATCACACTTGAATCTCATGAAGGCCCAATAAAAGGCCAACTCGCCGCAATTACATTCCCCCTCCAAATTATGTGTCCCAATAGGTAATTGGAATGACGTGTTTTCCAGCTGCATATAAACAGTTCTCACTTGGCGAGCTTCAGCTCATTCATGGCTTGAGGTCAGTGAACACAGCTTTTGCCTTCCTTAACACTGTAACTATCCGGTGCCTATAGCACAAGCTGACCAAGGCTGGGCATGGGAGGCAATCCCAGTGTAGAGGGGTGAGACGGGTTTGGGAGGGGTGGGCGGGGAGACATGAGAGGGATTGATTATATGGATGCAGGATTGGGGAACAACACAAGATGGAAGGGAGTAACAGAGGTAGGACTTGGAGGAACACAAGAGAGGAGGAGGCGATGGAGGCAGGACTGGAGGGCATGAGGGTGCAGGGCAGCAACAGAGGCAGGATTAGGAGAGAAACATGAGGGGAGGAAGGAGATAAAAGCAAGATGGCAGGGAAGACATGATGGGGAGAGGGAGGAACAAGAGAGGGGAGGGGATGGGCAGAGAAAGGACTAGTGGATGATCAAGGGACAGAATGGAAGAGTGATAGACTATCTGGGACAAGAGATATGCCTCATAAGAACATAAGAAATAGGAGCAGGAGTAGGCCAACTAGCCCTTCGAGCCTGCCCCGCCATTCAATAAGATCATGGCTGATCTGTTGTGGCTCAGTTCCACATTCCCGCCCTCTCCCCATAACCCTTAATCCCCTCTCTTATCAAAAACCCATCAACCCGCGTCTTAAAAATATTTAGCGAGGTAGCCTCCACCACTTCAACAGGCAGAGAATTCCAGAGATTCACCACCCTTTGAGTGAAGAAGTTCCTCCTCAACTCTGTTCTAAACCACCCCCCCTTTATCTTGAGGCTGTGCCCCCTAGTCCTGCTATCCTTCCTGAGTGGGAAGAGTCTCTCCACCTCTATCCTATCCATCCCATTCATCATCTTATATGTCTCAATGAGATCTCCCTTCATTCTTCTAAACTCTAACGAGTACAAGCCTAATTTATTCAGCCTCTCCTCATAGCTCAACCCCCTCAACTCCTGATTCAACAGGCCAGTGATAATCCCGCTCCAGCTATCAGGAGGAGAGAATCGTGCCTAAGAACTAAGGTCACATTGTTTTCCTCATTTGCCGGTCTACCTTTCTTTCCTTTCATGGAATTTGGATATCGTTGACAAGGCCAACATTTGTTGTTCATCTCTTATTGTCCTTGAGAAGGTGATGGTGAGCTTTCTTCTTAAACTGCTGTAGTTTGAATGGTGTAGGTACAGCCAAAGTGCTGTTAGGGAGGAAAAAAGTTTTGATCCAGAAACAGTGAAGGAATGGCAATATAGTTCCAAGTCAGGAGGGTGTGTTTCTGGGAGAGTAACTTGCAAGTGGTGGTGTTCCCAGGTATCTGATGCCTTTGTCCTTCTAGGTGATAGAGGTCATGGGTTTGGAAGTTGATATTGACGGACCATTGGTGAATTTCTGCAGTGATTCTTGTATATAGTACACACTGCTGCCACTGTTCATTGGTGGTAGAGAGAGCAAATGTTTACATCAATGGAAGGAGTACTGATCAAGCAGACTTCTTTGGCTTGGATGAGGTTGAGCTTCTTGAGTGTTGGTGGAGCTGCACTTATCTAGACAAATGGAGTGTGTTCCATCACACTCCTGACTTGTGCCTTATAGATGATGGACAGGTTTTAGGGAGGCAGCAGTTCAGCTTCTCTCCACAGAATTTCTAGTCTCTGACCTACTCCTGTAGCTACGGTATTTATATGGCTGGTCCAGTTCATCTCCTGGTCAATGGTAACCCCCAGGATATTGCTAGCAAGGGATTCAATGATGGTAATGCCATTGAATGTCAAGGAGGATAATTAAATTCCCTTTTGTTGGAGATGATCATTGCCTGGCACTTGTGTGTTGTGATTGCTACTTGGCACTTGGATATTGTCCAGATCTTGCTACATTTTGACATGAACTGCTTCAGTATTGGAGGAGCTGTGAATGATACTGAACATCCTCACTTCTAACTTTATGATGGAGGGAAAGTCATTAAGGAAGGAGCAGAAGATGGTTGAACCTAGGAACTCCTGCAATCATGCCCTGGAATTGAGATGATTGGCTTCCAACAACCAAAACCGTCATTCTTTGTGCTTGGCTTGACACCAAACAATGGTGAATTTCCTCTGATTCCCATTGGCTTGCAATAATTGGTCAAATTCTACCTTGTTGTGAAGGGCGGTTATTCTCATCTCCCCTCTTGAGTGTAGCTCTTCCATCCATATCTGGACCAAGCCCATGATGAAGCCATGTGCTGATTAGGCTGGTGGAACCCAAACTAAACAGGGAGCAGGTTAATGCTGTATAAGTGCTACTTGATAGTACTGTTGTCAATACCTTTCATCACTCCTCTTATGATCAAGAGTACATTGGTAGAGCAGTAATTGGCCAGTTGGATTTGTTCTGTTTTTGTAGGGATAGGACATATCTCAGCAATTTTCCACATTGTTGGGTAGATCCAATGTAGTAGTTGTATTGTAACAGCCTGGCTCGGGGTGTGGAATGTTCATGAGCACAACTCTTCAGTACTATCGCAAGGGAGTTGTCAAAGCCCATAGTCTTTGCAGTATTTTGTGCCTTCTGCTGTTTCTTTTTATCACATGGAGCAAATCAAATTGGCTGAAGACTGGCATCTGTGATACTAGGGACTCAGGAGGAGCCTGTAATGGATCATTCACTTGGCACTTCTAGCTGAAGATGCTTTCAAAGGTAGGGTGTTAGCGTGGATAGAGGATTGGTTGTCAAATAGGAGGCAGAGAGTGGGGGTCAATGGGTGCTATTCGGATTGGCGGTTGGTGACTAGTGGGGTGCCCCAGGGGTCGGTGCTGGGGCCTCAGCTATTTACCATTTATATAGATGATCTGGAGGAGGGAACCGAGTGTAGGGTGTCGAAATTTGCTGATGACACCAAGATTGGGGGAAAGGCAAATTGTGCGGAGGGTGTGGAGAGTCTGCAGAAGGATCTGGATAGGCTGGGCGAATGGGCCAGGAAATGGCAAATGGAATTTAATGTTGGCAAGTGTGAGGTGGTCCACTTTGGTAGGAAGAATGGTAGGAAGGACTATTACTTACGTGGAGAAAAACTGCAGCAGGCGACGGTGCAGAGGGACCTCGGGGTCCTTGTGCATGAGTCGCAAAAACCCAGCCTGCAGGTGCAGCAGGTGGTCAGGAAGGCGAATGGGAAGCTGGCCTTCATAGCGAGGGGGATTGAATATAAAAGTAGGGAGGTCTTGCTGCAGCTGTATAGGGCATTGGTGAGGCCGCAGCTGGAGTACTGTGTGCAGTTTTGGGCACCGCACCTGCGCAAGGATATTTTGGCCTTGGAGGGAGTGCAGAGGAGGTTTACTAGGCTGATACCGGAGTTGAGGGGATTGAGCTATGAGGAGAGGCCGAATAAACTAGGCTTGTACTCGTTAGAGTTTAGAAGAATGAGGGGAGATCTCATTGAGACGTATAAGATGATGAATGGGATGGATAGGATAGAGGTGGAGAGACTCTTCCCGCTCAAAAAAGACAGTAGGACTAGGGGGCACAGCCTCAAGATAAAGGGGGGGCGGTTTAGAACGGAGTTGAGGAGGAACTTCTTCACTCAAAGGGTGGTGAATATCTGGAATTCTCTGCCCGTTGAAGTGGTGGAGGCTGCCTCGCTAAATATTTTTAAGAAGCGGGTTGATGGGTTTTTGATAAGAGAGGGGATTAAGGGTTATGGGGAGAGGGCGGGAAAGTGGAACTGAGCCACGACAGATCAGCCATGATCTTATTGAATGGCGGGGCAGGCTCGAAGGGCCAGATGGCCTACTCCTGCTCCTATTTCTTATGTTCTTATGTTCTTATGACTTCAGACTTATCTTTTGCACTGATGTTCTGGACTCCTCCATCATTGAAAATTGGATTGTTTGTGCAGCTGCCTTATTCTAAATGTTGTTGAATTGTCCACCATCATTCACAATTGGATGTGCCAGACTGCACAGTTTTGACTTCATAAATTAAATACGCAAGTCAGTAAAATATAAGCAGAGTATTCCAGAACTCTGCATTTTTGAGAAGTCACAGGCACACTTCTCCTAGTTTTTTTTGACAATGGGCAGTGCACCTGCTGCTGTCACCCAGATGCATGTACTTGAAAAAGCATCTCTTTAGTTTTGATGTCCCAGTTTTGGGCCCCATACCTAAGGAAGGATGTGCTGGCCTTGGAGGGGGTCCAGAAGAGGTTCACAGGAGTGATCCGAGGAATTAAGGGTTTGTTTTGTTGTAGGAACAATTGAAGAGCCTGGGTCTATACTCGATGGAGTTTAGAAGGATGAGGGGGGATCTAATTGAAACTTGTAGAATACTGAGAAGCCCAGATAGATTGGACATGGAGAGAATGTTTCCACTAGTTGGAGAGACTAGAACTTGAGGGCACAACCTCAGAGTGAAGAGACGCTCCTTTAAACTGAGATGAGGAGTAATTTCTTCAGCCAGAGTGCGCTCAATCTGTGGAACTCATTGCACAGAGGGCTATGGAGGTCAGGTCATTGAGTGTCTTTAAGACAGAGATAGGTTCTTGATCAATAGGGGATCAAGGGTTATGGGGAGAAGGCAAGAGAATGGGAATGAGAATCATTTCAGCCATGATTGAATATTGGAGTAAACTTGATGGAATTAATTCTGCTCTTACATCTTATGGTTTAAACGTATAGAGTGAGAGTTTGGTTCAGTTTGGTTGATGTGCTCCAATTGGACTAGTTATCCTTATACGCTAATTCATTGCAGCTGGATTCAATTGAGCTGGTAATATTAGACTGAAATTATTAGTGCTGTAAGATGAATATTATTATAAGTGCTAATCATTCACAACCGTTTTGGGGCAAAAGTTATATTAGGCAAGTAATATAAGAATTGACCAGAAATTTATAACTTAGTAAGCTCTGCTGAAGGAGTGTTAATGTATTTTAGGATTAGGTGAAGGGCGAATTTAATATTATACATTCAGAATGAAATAGAAAGAGAATGGCTTCTCGTTACAGAGAAATTCAGGCTGTTGCGGTTGGTGGGAGAAAGTAAATGAGATTTTCAAGGTTGGCTGTCACAAACAGCCAGACAGCCACCCCGCTGACTCCTGATCATTTTGGTTAGGCAATTGGGAGGTCAATGAGGCCCAGCCTTTAGAATTTGCAGAAGTGGATTCCAGAGTAGGAATTAAAAAATCAGTCTTTGGGCCACCTACAAATTCATAAACTCAAGCACATATCTACAAGCCACAAATATATTCATAATCATGCACACACTTGCATTTTGCAAAACACACTCAAAATGTATCCACTCATTGTAACTTCCCCTTTTTGTGTATATACATTGTAGTTGCTAACCCTCAATTGCCATGCATACTTGAAGAATTAAAGATTGACCTCTAGAAATCTTGGAGAAAAATCATAGGGGTGTTTAAAAAATAATTGTTTTAAAAATAATTAGTTGGGTAATGAGCTTCGATCCAGAAAACCCACCCTTATTTCTGACTATTTTTTTCTAAGTTTGGAGGTGGGGGTGGGTGGGTTGGTGCAGGGAAAGGGGCAGTATGTCATTCACACATGGGGGACACTGAAACCCAGCAGGATCATTTGAACTCAGTACTGAATTCAACCAGACCCCATTTTTGCTGGAGCTGTTTGCTGTATCATATAACTTATGATTTTTAAGAGTAGACGTGATTGTGCGTTAAGGATGGATAAGGTCTATGGAACAGTCAAGTTATTTATATTTCCTGCTCATTAAATTTTGAAAACAGCCTTCAGACAATGCTGTGTCTGAAAAAATGATGCTTACTTCCAGTAGCTAGTTGTTGACATAAGCCTGAAAGACTGTTTTGTAGTACTATTACTGGTTTATTGCTTTTGTAATTTGTCATTGTTACAGTGGAGGGGAATAGGTTGAAAATTCACAATTTGATTGTCAGCTTCAATTCGTTATTAAGGGATTAGCTATTTTTGATGTGGGATATAAATACAAATGTTTGATTTTATAATGGATTAAGGATTTGAAGTGATTTAAATATCTTTCATCAATGTTTTTTTTAAATATAAAGTGGTCTGTAATTGTTACTTGGAACTTTATTTTATTTTATCTCAGCACGACTCCTGAAGTCTGCCCAAGGTGGGTACTGGATAAGTTGACATGGAGGGTGTAAGGGCAAAGGGTGGTAAGGCATTGGTTAGCAAGCATTGGCACTAAATTGGCATAAGAACTATAAGGGACTATGGGTATGAGTGGGTGGTCATGGGCTGGCACATGGGGTATGAGGGACAATGGAAATGAATAGCGGTAGAGGTTGGCATAAGAGGCTGTTCTCTGGTGCCCTCTATGGCATTGCCTCTATCAATCAGAGTCCAATTTCCAACCAATCAGCATCTTTTTCTCTTGTTGTTCCTTTGGTATTCCTCAGATTCTTTCCTGATGAATATAAGATGAAAAGCTACAATGGCATGTCTCATTTTTCAGCAATACACAAGGAAATGCAATTATAGCTCTCATGACTTTCGGCAAGTGATACGCTTGGGGATCTTTCTAAAACAGCTCCAGCACCCTTCCCAGTTGACTTCCTCAATGTCTCTCAAATCATCCAACATCACAGTACTTACCACTAATTCTTACAACTTCAAGTAGTTAGTCAAAAGTGGGTGGCAGTGCTGTTAAATAATTGGTGGGAAGGGGAAGGGGAGCCTTGTGCTGCTGGACACATGTTTAGCTGGCTGACTTTAAGAGAGGGTGTTAAGAAAGAGCAGCAAGATCCAAAATGTCAATCTGGGTATCAACAATGTTTAACGATGATGTCAAGATCTGCCCACTCTGCATTCTTCTGGCCCAGGTACAGAGAGAGTCTGCACCATTGCTCTTTACAACATGGCAATTAGTGGGGAAAAAAGGAGTATTAACACCATCTCAACCCTTTTCAACCTTTCTATTGTCACAAGCCAAGTAGTGTGCACCCTCAGCTGTAGCATGATGTGCAAGGACCTGTAGGAATCCAGAATATTATCAAATTAATGCATTCCTATCAAATTTATTTTAACTCTTCAGTGGAGATATTGACCTGGATTTTCTTGAAGAAAACTGCCCTGTCTGGCCTTGAATTGGGGTGCAGATGCCTCCCTCTGAAATTTCACTCCTACAAAACAGTCACCAGATTGCCCATTCAAAATCCTGATTGCTGATTGAAAGTGTGTCTCACCATGTTTTAATAAATTATTGGGCAACTTTGTGTCTCCTGAGATTTCTCCTCTTAATGATGGCAGTGCTGAGCTTGTTGGTGATTCATAGACAGGAAGGAAAATGTAATAGGAATTCAATTCTACAAGCAATCTGGCCAGGAGTCATTTCCACTACCGTGAAGCCGCAGTTTCTCAGCACTTAAGCGTCTTTTATGATGGGAATTGCGTTGTTCATTGGGTAAAAGGTTGACAAGAATATAGAGGAGTAAAGGAGAGTAGGGCAGTTCTGTGACAGCTGGAGCATTAGGGCGATAGGTTCGCATAGAAGGGGTGAGAGGGTGACAAGGGCTGCTTTTCAATAGAATGCTTTTTTAAAAACCTTCAACAAAGTGCCAGTGTGACAAGTCAGGCTTTCATCCCAGCCTGCCTCTGCACCTGACCAAAGTCATGTGGACCAATTTCCAGCGAATTCTGTCACTAAAATCAAAACACCAACTTCCAGAACCTATCTCCTGGGTGGCGTTTGCTGAGCCAGGAAATGCTCAAACTCTGCGCCCTTGATCCTGGAGCGAAAATTCAGATCCTAGTGTCTTTGTATCAGAAGGACGCATTTATTTTAAAAATACCACTTTGAAATAGTTTCAGGAAAAGGCAGTGAGTAAACAGACATCTGGATAGTTCCTTATGTTTCATCTTGAGACAGGGGAATATTTCAATCCACAAGAGAAGTCAGGTAATCCTCAGGTGACCACCTTTTTGTATCCCTCTGTGGTATCATAGAATTGGAACTATTGACTCAGAGTTCATTAAAAACTAGAACATGAAAATTGTAACTGCCTCATTAGTGAAGTAAGGTTCAGTAACAATATGAGGACAGGCACGGGTTCTGTAATGGTGTGAGGACAGGCACAGGTTCTGTAATGATGTGAGGACAGGCACAGGTTCTGTAATGATGTGAGGATGTCCACAGGTTCTGTAATGATGTGAGGATGCGCACAGGTTCTGTAATGATGTGAGGATGCGCACAGGTTCTGTAATGATGTGAGGATGCACACAGGTTCTGTAATGGTGTGAGGACAGGCACAGGTTTAGTAACGGTGTGAGGAATGGCACAGGTTCTGAGTGTGACAGGTGCAGTTGGTGAAACTTCAGGGAAGTGTGTTGCCATGAGTCGGTCGGAATGATGGTAAATGGAGGAAAGAATGCCTGAGAGTGCAGTGTATATGGTTAAGAGAACATATAACAGATTTTTCCTATCTTAGTTATCTGATTTTTTTGCTCCTCATAGCCGTCTCCTCTACCACCTCTGCCCACTATTGCTGAGCAATTTGCATTGGAACCCTTCTATTGGCTGGAAATATTGGTTGCGCATCCCAGGGTGTTGAAATTAGTTGCTATAGAGATAGTGAATACATTGGTGATCATCTTCCAAAACTTTCTGAATTCTGGAATGGTTTCTGAAGATTGGAAGGTAGCAAATGTCACTCCACTAGTTAAGAAGGGAGGAAGAGAGAAAACATGGAACTACAGATCTGTTAGCCTTACATCAGTAGTTGGGACAATACTGGCATCTATTATAAAGGATGTGATAAATGGACACTTGGGCAATCATGATCTAATTGGGAATAGTGAGCATGGATTTACTGATAGGAAAATCATGTTCGATTAATATATTTGGAATTTTTTGAGGATATCACCAACAAAATTGACAAAGAACCATAGAATCCCTACATTAAAGAGAGAGGCCATTTGGCCCATCAAGTCTGCACTGACTACAATCCCACCCAGGGACTACCCCCATATCCCTACATATTTACCCACTAATCCCTCTAACCTACGCGTTTCAGAACGCTAAGGGCAATTTTTAGCACGGCCAATCAACCTAACCTGCACATCTTTGGACTGTGGGAGGAAACCGGAACACCCGGAGAAAACCCACGCAGACACGAGGAGAATGTGCAAACTCCACACAGACAGTGACCCGAGTCGGGAATCGAACCCAGGTCCGCCGAACTGTGAAGCAGCAGTGCTAACCACTGCGCTACCGTGCCGCCCTGATGGATGTTGTATATTTGGATTTTCAGAATACTTTTAACAACATCCCCCACAGGAATTTGATTAGTAAAATAAGAGTACATGAGATAGGAGGCAATATAATGCATGGATTGAGTATTGACGATCAGGCAGAAAACAGAAGAAAAAAAATCGGTCATTTGTACGTTGGCAGGCTGTGGCTAATGGGAAACTGCAAGGATCAATACTTGGGCTCTGGCTATTCACAATATACATCAATGATTTGTATTTGGGAGTTAATGTAATATTGCCAACTTTTCAGGTTTTACAAAGTTAGGTAGAAATGTGTTTTGTGAGGAAGATGTAAAGTGGCTAAGGATTTGGACAGACTTAGTGAGAGGGCAAGAACAAGGCAGATAGAATATAATGTGGAAAAATGTGAATTAATCCACTTTAGTAGAAGGAACAGATGTGCAGACTATTTCTTAAATGGTAAAAAATTATAAAAGTGTGAATGTACAAAGGGACCTGGGTGTCCTTGTCCATCAGTCACTGAAGGCTAACATTCATGTGTAACAAACTATTAGAAAGACTCATGGAATATTAGCCTTAATCAGAAGACAATTTGAGTATAGGAGTAGTGAAGTCTTTGTTCAATTGTATAGAAACTTTGCTGGACCGTACCTGGAGTACTGTGCAGTGCTGGTCCTCTTATCTCAAAGGATATTATTGTCATAGAAGGGATGAACTGAAGATTCACCAGACTTGTTCTGGGGATGGCAGGGCTGTCTTATGAAGAGAGATTGGACAAACCAGACCTGCATTCTCTAGAGTCTCGAAGAATGAGAGGTGATCCTATTGAAACTTACAAATACTTAAAGGAATAGTTATGGTAGATGCAGGGAAGATGTTTCCCTTGGTTGGGGAGTCTAGAATCAGGGGACACAATTTCAAAATAAAGGGGAAGCCACTTAGGACAGAGATGAGGAGATACTTCACCATACGGATGGTTTTAAATCTTTGAAATTTGCTACCCGAGAATGCTGTGGAAGCTCAGTCACTGAGCATGTTTAAGGTAGAGATTGATAGATTTCTGATTAACATAACGTAAAGGGTAATGGGGATAGTGGGTAAAGGGCATTGAAGTGTCTGATCAGCCATGATTGTATTGAATGGCACAGCAGGTTTGATGGGTTGAATGGCCTACTCCTGTTCCTGACTACTTCCTGAACTAACACCTCCAAAGGAAGTCTGTAAATTAGGGGAAGAGGGTTAGGTCTGCAATTACTTCCAGTGTTGAATTATAATTGCAAGGATAGCAACTAAATCCACCTCCTCTAAGAGGTGCTGCCTGCTGTTAATTGGCAGCAGTGATGCCCTGTAAATTGCCATGTTGCCAATAAACAGCGTGGGGCATCTTACCATTAATAATGAAATGAGGCAGAGATTCCAATTTTGAAGATGCCATTTGTCATGTTTTCTGAAGAAGCTGACTTTCTCCCTCACTTTTTCGAGCAGTATTTTACCTTTTCTATGCTGCTAATAATTCTGGTTCTCACTGTTTCAGTTGAGTTTTGGAGGCTGACAAGAGAAGTTAACAACCATTGGCATAAAATGAACAATTATAAAATATGGTCAAAAGCTGTCATTTTCATTTTTGGAATAAATTATTCTGATAATCTGAGCATGGCAGCAATAGCAACTGACATTAGTATGCCAGATAAATGGGGTGGGAGACTGCAGTGATTAAATTGAATTCAATATTACAGCAAAACTTACATGTATTTTACATAACTTGTATGTTAGAATAGAATAGAGTACCTACAGGACAGAAAGAGGCCATTTGGCCCATCAAGTCTGCACTGACCACAATCCCACCCAGGCCCTACCCCATATCCCTCTAACCTATGCATCTCAGGATACTAAGGGCAATTTTAGCATGGCCAATCAACCTAACCTGCACATCTTTGGACTGTGGGAAAAAACCGGAGCACCCAGAGGAAACCCGGAGCACGCAGACATGAGGAGAATGTGCAAACTGCACACAAATAGTGACCCAAGCTGGGAATCTAACACAGGCCCCTGAGCTGCGAAGCAGCAGTGCTAACCACTGTGCTACCATGCCACCCCCAATGTTAATGAACAAAAATAATGAACCCTATAAAACAAAGGCAAAATACTGCAGATGCTGGAGTCTGGAACAAAAACAGAAAATGCTGGAAAATCTCAACAGGTCTGACAGCATCTGCAGAGAGAGAATAACATCAGGATGACCCTTCATCAGAGCTGCGTTGCTGTGCAGGTATTTGCTGCTGCTAGTGTTATCATGTAGTGTTTTGAGATTAACTTTAGAACGATCTTCCATGTTCTATCTGCAGAATATTTTCTCCTTAGTTCACAGTTTGATCTTTGGGTTGATTTTCATCCCCCTCCATCCTCCAAGGGTACTAAGTGCATTTTCAGCCTTGCAAGAAGATCTCAATCCCCACCTGGATAGTTACTCATAATCATAGAGTCATAGAGGTTTACAGCATGGAAACAGGCCCTTTGGCCCAACTCGTCCTCGCTGCCCTTTCTTTTTTAAAACCCCTAAATTACTCCCAATTGCCCACATTTGGCCCATTTCCCACTCTACCCCATTGTACCTAAGTAACTTCTAAATACTTTTTAAAAGACAAAATTGTACCTGCCCCTACTACTACCTCTGGCAGCTTGTTCCAGACACTCACTCATCACCCTCTGTGTGAAAAAAATGCCCCTCTGGACACTCTTCTATCTCTCCCCTCTCACCTTAAACCTATGCCCTCTAGTTTTAGACTCCTCTATCTTTGGGAAAAGATATTGACTATCTAGCTGATCTGTGCTCTTCATTATTTTATAGATATCTACAAGATCAGCCCTCAACCCTCCAGAGAAAAAAGTCCCAGTCTATCCAGCCTCTCCTTATAACGCAATCCATTAAGTCCCAGTAGCATCCTGGTAAATCTTTTCTGCACTCTTTCTAGTTTAATAATATTCTTTCTATAATACGGTGACCAAAATTGCACACAGTATTCCAAGTGTGGCTTTACCAATGTCTTGTACAACTTCAACAAGACATTTCAGCTCTGACCGATGAAACCAAGCATGCGGAATGCCTTCTTCACCACTCTGTCCACCTGTGACTCCACTTTCAAGGAGCTGTGAGCATGTACCCCTAGATCTCTTTGTTCTGTAACTCTCCCCAACACCCTACCTTTAACTGAGTAAATCCTGCCCTAGTTCAATCTATCAAAATGCATCACCTCGCATTTGTCTAAATTAAACTCCATCTGCCATTCGTCAGCCCACTGGTCCAATTGATCAAAATCCTGTTGTAATTGGAGATAACTTTCTTCACTGCCTATTATGCCACCAATCTTGGTGTCATCTGTAAACTTACTAACTGTGCCTCCTATAGTCTCATCCAAATCATTAATATAAATGACAAATAACAGTGGGCCCAGCACTGATCCCTAATGCACACCGCTGGCCACAGGCCTCCAGTTTGAAAAACAACCCTCTACAACCGCCCTCTGGGTCCTGTCAAGAAGCCAATTTTGTACGCATTTAGATACCTCACCCTGGATCCTGTGAGATTTAACCTTATGCAATAACCTACCATCGCTTCTCAGCCTTTTGGCTAAGATCAAGTGTAGCATTGACATGCTGTGCTTGGTTGAAGTCATTAGGTTACATTTTGGCTTCATTTGAAGCAATTTTTAAAAGCGGCATCTTGGCCTTTTGGCTAAGATAAAATGAGATCAAGCCTTGGAGGAGGAGGAGGTATGCCTATTCTAATCAGCTTGGATCAATGGGTGGCACAGTAGCACAGTGGTTAGCACTGCTGCTTTACAGCTCGATGGACCTGGGTTCGATTCCCGGCTTGGGTCACTGTCTGTGTGGAGTTTGCACATTCTCTTTGTGTCTGCGTGAGTTTCCTCCGGGTGCTCCGGTTTCCTCCCACAGTCCGAAGATGTGCGGGTTAGATTGATTGGCCATGCTTAAATTGCCCCTTAGTGTCCTGAGTTGTGTAGGTTAGAGGGATTAGTAGATAAAATATGTAGGGATATTAGGGTAGGGCCTGGGTGGGATTGTAATTGGTGCAGACTCGATGGGCTGAATGGTCTCTTTCTGTACTGTAGGGTTTCTACAATTTTATGATTTCTATGAAGATCAAGCCTAAGACAGGAGGTGAGAGTCCTGTCTTGTCAGCTTGGATCGGGAATGCCTCAACTTGTTGAGACTCTGAATTGGACTTGATTTGATTGAATTGGAATAAAAACAACAACCTACTGTGCGGTACCTTGTCAAAGGCCTTGCTAAAGTCCATGTAGTCAACATCAATTGCACTGCCCTCATCTATCGCCTTGGTTACCCCTTCAAAAAACTCAATCAAATTTGCGAGACATGATTTCCCATTCACAAAGCCACGCTGACTGTCCCTAATCAGTACTTGCATCTGTAAATGCCTGTAGATCCTGTTTCTCAAAATACCTTCCAACAATTTAGTGAGGAATGTTTAAATATATTTAGCTATGTAGGCCAACCTGACAATCATACTAAACATGAGGTTGGAGTTTTAATAAATCCCATACAGTGATTTATTACAGACATTTCTCAGCACTATGAATCATTTAGATTCACTTTAAAGGATTCTTAGCAAAAATAATAACGCAGCATTTTGTTTGTGAAAATATATTAGTAAAGCTATGTTATAAATGGTAATGAATTGGTGAATAGGTTTATATTAATGCTGTTTAATGAGGGGGGGGGAAGGGAACAGCAATAATAAATTGGAGTGTTTCCTGAGTATGTACAGGTGGTGGGGAATCATGCCATCTGATCATGTCTAATTTTAATCTTTATAAAGGCATAAAATCACATTGTAAAATCAATGTCCACCCAAACCCTGCTGGGCCGATCAGGTTAAAATTGTGATCACCAGCCATTCGTTGGTTCAATTTTACAAGTTCTCTAATCATGTAAGTGCTCATATTTCCTGTACAATTTTTTGGGAACTCCTATATTGTTAATAGAAGACTTCTGTTTCAGCTTGAACCTTTATTGGTTTATTGATGCATTTCGTTACATTACAAAAAAAGTACAATGTTTTGCTACTGTACACATCCTGGCACTTACCAGAATTTACCTATACATAAAATATGTCTGCAACAAGCAAAAGTAGCAGCTGAAAATGATTTTTGTTAAAGATGAGGTGAGGAAGAGTCAAATGGCTCCCCTCTTTTCCCCCTCGTTTGACTGCAATAGTTATTTTTTAAATGGATATACTTGCCAATTCCATAAGTGGTTTACTGTTTCGGTGACATGGACATTAGACATGATCAGACAGGTTTTCTTGAGTTTTAAATAAGATGTTGTACTTAACTTTGTCTAAGGAAAATTATGAAAAAAGTGCACGTGCACACACACACACTTAGAAAAAGATTACAGGTTGGCGAGGATAGTTAAGTAATTTACAGTCCAGTAAAATTAAAGGGGTATTCAACTCTTGAGCATTGGTGACTCAGTTGGCTTCAGGGTGAACTAGGGAAATTATTATTTTGGAGGGTGAATTTTATACTTGAAATTTATGGTGAAGTCATTGGAATGATAAATAGTCTGGAATTTTGTGTCATTATTTTTGTGATTGTGCAAAACATTTTCTCAGGAGTTTAAATGGAGGAACTAGAAGTGGGAGTAAGATACATTTTGCATGGTATGTAGAATGAACTGAGTTGATGATTTGATTGGCATTTTCTTGTTCTGCGTTTACTATCAGTACATTTTCAAAATTTTCTGTGAAATTTTGGCGTCAAAGTTTTGAAATACATTGTAATGTCATAAGGAAATCGCTGGAGAAATAGTTCTAAATCAATTGGAAAACATTTCAAGAATCAATGCAACATTTAATGTAGAATTTTATAATTTAGTTTTGAAAAGTATAAAAAATCATCATATGAAACAGCTTTGATATGTTGGATGACATCGACCAGAATATCTCAAAGTTCAATAAAACAATATTCAGTTTCTGTAACATTCTGTGAGTGAAGAGTATATTAATTAGGGGAATATAAAACAGAATATTTATGTCTAGTGTTTCTCAAAAGCAAGGTCATGGGAAAGACTGTTTCAATCTGGCACATCAGGTTTGCAACTCACAGCTCGCAAGCCTTTCAGTTGAGAAATGTTGCATAATCTTCACTTGGCATAAGATTAGAATATTTTGCCACAAAATTTCAAAAAATATTATTTATCAATGTTAAAGGAATATCAGCTAAATGAAACAATACTGAGCAGTAATCATAGGGAGTAAACTAAACTGTTCTCCATAGTTGTTTCTGTTTAATATCAATGTGGGACATCAAACATTTAAATGACATTTATTGAAATTAATGTTCCTCTAGTGATTTTCAGCCATTAATATAAAAAGGTTGATATTAATGTGTTTAAACTGAAGGAGGCTGCATACCCATCCACAGGCAAGAGAGCAGGCATTTGTTCTTGTGATTAATCATGCAATAATGCTCAAAATTAGCTTTCTTTTATGCCCGATAATCCTAGGTTTGAATCTCTGTAGAAGTTAGATTCATTGCTTGTATGTTGCTATGGGATTTTAACCATTCTTGATGTAGTTGTTAAACTGACAACTCAATTAAGTCTGAGCTCGGCAGAAATCAATTTTCTGAATTGGTAATTTGAAAATCACAAAGTGAAACTCTAAGGCAATTTCTATAAAATAACTTATGGGGCTAAAATGTCCTAGGTTCTTTCAGCATACTCCTGCCATTAGACCGATGGGGTAATCCCAGAAGGGCCACAAATTAGGTCAGGAGTCGCATTATCTGGGTCCTGGCCTAATGTTGATGTTTCCATGGGTTTTATTGGGTTGGAGCTTCTACTGCCTCAAGCTGGGCCATGATGTACAAAAGGGCAGGGCTAAGGATTGAAGTTTCTAATACTTTCAGATCCCATGTTCCTGGATGTCATAGGGATCCAACATAGAATCAGGAATATTACCTACTGCTGTACACTAATGAAACTAGTTAATAATTTTGAACAATTTCTTTCTAAGTCATTTTCAGTTAATTAAAATTGGGTTAGTTACAGGGTAGTAGTTCAGGTAATTGGCATGATTGAAAATGAGTATATTTATATATATGTATTGTATTCATATATTATTGTTGTATTAATCAAACTACTTCAAGTTATCAATTTTAAGTTTTTCAAGGAATATTTTTGAATGTCATTTTTTTTCAACAACTTACATTCTAAAATTCTGACCAATTTCCCTGGTTCATGGAATTGACTTGAAGCAGAAATAAAAAAACAAATTCTTTAAAAACAAGGATACTTTTGAGTGCACTTTGTGCTCAGGCTGTGCCTAAAGCCCACAGTCTAAGCCCAAAAGTGCTTAAAAGCAGAGAAGCACTCATTCAACTTACAGGTAATCACACAATCTGTAACAGTAGTAAACTCAGAACATATACTTGAATGTGTAAGAAAATATGCAAACGAGAGTGATTAAATCAAGAAAGAGAAATAAACAGGGATAAAGAATCAGTGAGAGAGAGGGAAGCAAAGCAACAGAACTGAAAGAACAGAGGTACTAATTGAACAAGAAACAGGAATGTTTAGTATGGTACGACCTCAGATTAAAAATATTGTAAATTTTTCTCAGATATATCTTCACAACGTGCTGATATTTAAATATATGAAAAGAAGCCAACTGGGGGAAAGGAACAAAGTGTGAAGATGTAACAACACCAGCTAGTACATTGGAAAGGTCCAAGTTTGATTAATGAGAGTACTAACTAAATGGATTATCAGGCAAGAAACATGCAATGATTATATCATAATTATTCCTCCTTCAGTATATGTTTCATGACTGTTGCCAGTCATGGCCTCAGTGCTATCATTTCCAATAATGGTCAGAACCATCTCTCCATGGGAGTTTGGACATATCGGTATGCCCATATGCTTCCTGTTACCATCTCGTCACTGGATGTTATGAAGTTGTTTGGATGATGTCCATTCATGGCTGAATAGCTAGCAGTGCTTTTTAAACAGTGCCGGCTAGCCTTAGTTTGTGTTGGCAAGTTTTAGTTTTAGTTCCTTATTGATGGATGCAGCCAATAAAGGGTGTGGCTAACACTGGATGCATGCAGCAATAATTCAGATAGTATGAAGAAAAGCATCCCAGTGATTAGCACTGCTGCCTCACAGCGGCAGGGACCCAGGTTTGATTCCAGGCTTGGGTCACTGCACATTCTCCCTGTGACTGCGTGCGGTTCCTCTGGGTGCTCCAGTTTCCCCCAACAGTCTGAAAGACATGCTAGTTAGGTGCATTGGCCATGCTAAATTCTCCCTCAGTGTACCCAAACAGGCACCGGAATGTGGCAACTAGGGGATCTTCACAGTAACATCATTGCAGTGTTAATGTAAGCCTACTTGTGACAACAATAAATAAATTTAAAAAAAAGTTGCCTGCTTCTTGCATCGGATTGAATGAGTGTGGATTAATCTTGCATTGTAATCCCTGTGTGTGCTTTTGGGAGCTATGAAATTTTGGACTCTTGGGCTTTATTTCATTGAGCAGCAGAACAAAGAGAGAAAATTAGTGTTCTATATTACATTAGATGTAGTCATGAACAATACAATGTAAACATTCATATATGCATAATGCAGCTTTGAACACATTTAAGAGATGTAGCAGTTATTTCTGTTAGTCCCAATGGAAAATAAACATGTCTCTGATGAAATAATGTTTTTGAACTAGGTATCATTTAATATAACATAAAATATAGAATACATTTTCTGTGCTGTTACCAAAAGTGTCTGATAAAAATGGGTGCAATGCAGAGAAAAATGGGCACCAGTCCTTTGCTCCTGCTCTGTTCACAGCAGCACTGCAGAAAAAAGTGCTCCAGGGTTTTTCTGGTGTTTCTCCCTGACTGCACTTGAAGCGATCTCAGCAATGTATATTAAATGCAAGCAAATATCACAAGAGATTTGTGGATAGCTTTTTTCTAATAGTGTTGGGCTCTGAAAAACTTGGTGGATTGATTTCCCTTGAGGGACAGACAATTAACAAAGCTCTCTATTTTTGGCATTTTTAAACAAAGATGATTGTGCTGCTTAAGTATTCCCTGCAAAATATTGTTGATCTTTATTGTATATCTGCTCCATCCCACTTTGAATAGAAAGGGAAAACGCAGAGTCATATATTCCCTGTGACATCATTCTTCATGTCTTTTCTGTACCAGACTCTATCTTCCACCACACTCTGTAAACCTAAACTCCTCCATGCCTCTCCTACTCTTGTCCTAACTTACATCAAGTCTTGTTCTTTTATTATCGCTGTGGCTCAAGGAACTTCAACTCAGAATTGATAAGTTGGAGTCTGAGCTTCAGACACTACGGCATATCCCTGAACATCAAGTCATTTTATTCAAGACCATCACCGACCTCATCTCTGCTGGAGATCTTCCAGCCTTATTGACCCCAGCCCCAAACAGCTCACTTCTTTCTCTTTCCCAAAATCCACAAACAGGACTTTGTTTCAAAATGTTACTGCCCCACTGAACTTTTTTCTTCCTATCTCAACTCTATTTTCCTTTTTCTGCATACGTCAGTGACTCTTCTGATGCTGTATGTCACTTCAACAGTTTCCAGTTTCCTGATGATAACTGTATCCTATTAACCATGGACACTTAATCTGTCAGCACCTCCAATCCCCATCTGGATGGCCTCAGACCTCTCTGCTTCTAGTTTGAACGGAGGCCCAGCTAGTCCTCATTCAATTTCACGCTCATCCAGCTGGCTAAATATGACCTAACTCTGAGCAACCTCTCCTTTGACTCCACTCACTTTTTTCAAATTAACAATGTTGACCTTGGAAACACATGGGTCTTTGATACGTCTGCATTTTTGTGGGATGTGTAGCACATTCCTTATTCGAATCATACTCAGGTCTCCTCCCTCATTTTTGTCTGGTCATCAACCTGAAACCTGAACTATGTTTCTCTTCAATGATGCTGCTTGATCTGCTGAGTATTTCCTGCATTTTCTGTTTTTATTTCAGATTTTCAGAATCTGCAGTACTTTGCTGTTGTGTTGACTTTTATCGACTTGCTTTGACCGGTTTTAGATTCTGGTCCTTGACGCAATGTGACTCTGTGCTAACTTGTTGTGGCAACCCATTCCTATTTGATGAAAGTGAAAGACAAAATATGAAAAGTGTAGAGCAGGGTCTTTGGCATCTGAAATGCTAAATGACAGGGTATTGCTACAGTGGGAACCCTTTATAGGATTGATGCAAGAAAGTAGGAGAGGTCTTTCAAATGACTTGGCAAAATAGAGGAGAATGGGAGTAAAACAGATAATCAAGAACCCGATCTGTTAATTACTGTTACAATAGAACAGATAAAAGTTCAACAGCTTCAAATTAACATTCATTAAAAAGAGCAAAGATGTGAAAACCTTTTTGCAGTTTTAAACGAACTGCTTCAAACAATGGGATATAAATTCATAATTTTCAACCCAATTACTTATGTAATTCAGCTAAATGGTTAATGGTTACATTACAAAGCTTGTAATCAGAATCCGGTCAAAAATCACTTGGAGCTTAAAACTGAAGACGTTTCCTATCTGATGTTGATTGTCAAATTGCAGCTTTATTATCATGAAGCAAAAAAGGGGAGCAACATTTTTGGAGTTATTTCATAAACTGAACTACATTTGGATCCAAATAAATAATACAAGCGCAATAAAACTCAGCAGATCACCCACTGAGTTAAATAGCATCTTCACAGGGAGCTTGAACAAACAATGACCCGACTGAAATAGTGCTCGAGAAAATAGATGTACTTTCTGGATATGTTCCCAGTCAACCTGGTTATATCCATCTTTAAGTGGCAGCAATCTGTCCAACCCTTTGCTACTCAAAGAAAAATAAGTCAAATGAAAAATTATCTGATTTACAGAATCTCATGCAATGAATGGTTTTCACAATTGCAGTGTTCACATTTAATCTCTTCCTATTAATTGGATGCAAAAAACACCTTGAGCTTGTAGATTGGGGTGGCATGATGGTTAGAACTGCTACCTCACAGTGCCAGAGATGTGAGATTGATTCCCGGCTTGAGTTACTATGCAGACTCTACACCTTCTCCCCATGTCTGCGTGGGTTTCCTCCAGGTGCTCTGGTTTTCTCCCACAGTCCAAAAGACATGCTGGTTAGGTGCATTGGCCATGCTAAATTCTCCCTCAGTGTACCTAAACAGGTGCTGGAGTATGGTGGCTAGTGGATTTTCACAGTAACTTCACTGCAGTGTTAAGCCTACATGTGACACAGATAAATAAAATAAACAAAAATTGCCAACTAGAAGTTCAATGATGAAGCTAAAGATAAAGTTAGCAGGATGCAATTTTGACTTAGATATTTATTAAAGGAGCAGTTATTTTCATTCGATTTTTGTGCAACATGAAAGCATTTCTCCTCCCCTTGCTCCTGCTAAGATTGCTCCTGGTCATGCATTCCTTCTTCATGATCAGTAAACTCTTTGGTGAGCATGGGATCTATTTCGCTCCTGTCCCTCTGCTATTCCCTATCTGGGCCATCTGGTGGTTAAGTAGTTAGAGGCCTGGGATAGTGATAGTTATGATATCAGAGATGGAGGAAGAAAGTCTGGCTGAAGTTTCATCTCCTATCAGACTGGCTCCCCATAATCTGTGTCCCTCTCTAATAAGGCCTTCAAAGCTGCAGCTTCTTTTACTTTCGTCGCTCTCATTCATTCACAAAATTCCTTGCTATCTCTTGTGGTTCTGCAGTAGTGCAGGACCACTAGGTTTCCTTCCTTGATTATTTCCTACATGTCCAGTACATTCTAAGCTAGGAAATTGAATCAGAATTTTGACAAGGTTAGAATGGTGGATAGAAATCCAGTTTTTTTCTTTTATAAACCATGGAGGAAAGTTACTAAACAAATTCAGAGGATTCACCGATAAACTTCTAATACAAAGAATAAAATATTTATTAAAACAGGAAAAGTGAGCAATGTTGCACCAAAGCTGGAACGATCTTAAACAAACGTAAATATGAATTAAATCATCTTTTCTTTCACCACAGCAATATTTGTACAGACACATAAACAAGAGTTACCATCAGTTTGGCACAAAGGCTTTCCACTTGAGCCTAACACAGTTGCAAATAGTTTTCTTTCAATTAATTTTTGAGCATTCACTTGATATTTTTCACCCAATTTGTATCTCTGCCTGAGGCATGCAAAGACCATACTCCAAATTTACTTTTATTTTTCAGTTGCAGAGCAAACAAATAAGTTTCCCAAAATTGAGTCTTCCAGCAGCGCCGCTGCTAAGCTGATCACTTTACTGAGTCCCATAAATGGTCAGTCAACTACCGTCCCCAATAGCCTTGTGGTCTTTCTTATCTGAAAGCTTAAAACTTCTGTACCCTCTCTCCGCACACTGACTTCTTTTTTCCTCTGTGTCTGTGTCAGTTTACCACTGCTACTAGGCAACAGTAAAGTTTTTTCCCACCTTGTGCTTTACTTCTCATAATTTTTTAACCTCTTAAGTGATCTTTTTAAATTCAGGGGTTGTAAAAATGTATATTTTACAAACAAACCCAGAAGACCTAAACATTCAGTGATAGGTCTATCCAGACATTGGGCACCAAAATTCATAAATAAAACCTAATTGAAAGCGTTTTGACCTTTCTTAACATATATACATATAAATGCAAATTCAACTTAAAATGATACATTGTTCACAGCATATGATAAAATCTCAAGCAACTTAAGAATGTATTTGATTCAGTCAATCTTAGTTTATCTTTCCAGAAAGGGTTAATATTGTCTCCTTTATAACATCTAATCATTTCTTCATGTGTTTTTCCCTCTGCTACTTTTGCCAAAGTTTATTCCAAATGTTGATCATTCTTTGTCTCATAAAGAGCTTTCTGATATGAGTTTTTCACTTTTTCTACTAGTTAGAACTTGCCCTACCCTTGCAATTTAGTTTGAAGTATCGATTCTGTATTTACCCATTGTGTATGATTCACTGTTTTGTGTATTTCTATAACAGCACCTCAAGTTATTCCAGTCTTTCCACTTATCTCTGATCTCTGACACTTCGGCATCCTCACGTGATGCTCAAACAAATGAAGATCCAGCTAAATAAACATTTAACTGGATCACGATTTGTTTGAACTATCTTTAAAGATCTTGTGTCTTAGCTCTGAATTACTTCCAGCACCTGAATTTATTTGTCATAACCGTAATCATAGAGCTGTCTGTACAGCACTAAACAGTTAAAGCAAGACTTGTATTCTGCATGTTTGACATTGCTGATCATTGGTAGGCTTCCTTTACTTATTTCTGCTATAGTCAGCAGGGTTATCTAGTGACAGAGCTATACTTCAGTTTGCATTATTCAAATGAAGTCCCCAGTAAGGGCAAGGGGAGAGGAATTCAAGGTTGAGAGATGGAGATGGGTCGGCCTTATCATCCATTTTCTACCATTCCCTTCACTATTTTACCCCAGCTTTGACTGGAATAGAAAATCCAGCCCATTTTTTTTAAGCCAAGGAATAAAATGACAATTGCACCAGGCTTGGCAACAGATTTTGGTCAGGATAGTGGAGAGCAATCCTGCCCACTGCTTTTTCAAAAAAAGGCTTTAGCTTTTGAGTATGTTGGTAAAGGGAGGATGGGTAGAGAACTGTGGACTCAGCTACTGACTTATCAGATTTTCCATGGAGAGTTGGTCTGTTTCCAAGCCTTTATCAGCAGGAATATCATCTTGGAATCAGCTTAACTCCAAAAAAACTGTACTCACCTCAGCTGTCTCTTAATGAGGAAAATTGATTGCCAATGTTTTGAGTTCTGGGTGTTGGACTGAAGATATCAGGAGGTCCTTACAAGCAATATAGTATGGAATATATATATATATGCCTTGCAACCATTGTCTTGACTACAGCATGGATACATATCATACGCAGATAGAGTTGTGAATAGTCAAAATCAGCTGCCAGCATTTCTGATATCCAGCCAGTACCTTTACCTGCCAAGATCCCAAACTCTGGAATTCCCTCCATAAATCTCTCCACCTCCTTACCTTCCTCACTCCTTTAATTTTACCTTTGTGACCAAACTTTTGCTCATCTACCCAAACATCTCCTTATGTGACTCTGTCAAATTTTGTTCAGCCACCGTCCTAAGGAGTATTACTGAATTAAAGGTGCTATGTTGCTGTTATAGCCATGTAACTCAGTATAAATAAACATATGTCTCAAAGCTGGCCTTCAAGTAACACCTTACAATAGCAGTTGTCTCAAATCTAATCAGCTTTGCATTTGACATGTATCTCAGTAGAAACATGGAAGGAGGCCATTTGGCCCATTGTGTTTGTGCTTGCCAGATAAAAGCTGTCCTGTCTAAACCCACTTTCTATCTCTTCGTTTGTAGCCCTGTAAGTTGTGACAGTTTAAGCATATATCCAAGCATCTTTTGAAGCTGCTTTACTGTCTTTTCAGGCAGTGACTTCCCCCAGGCCACAATCACCCTCTGACTGAAAAAAATTCTCCACAACATTCCTCTAATCCTTCTACCAATTACTTTAAATCCATGACCCCTGATTATTGGCCTCGCTGGTAATGTTTTTTCCATTTTATCTAGGCTCATCATAATTTTATACACCTCAGTTAAACCTCTCCTCTTTCTAAAAGAAACAACCCCAGCTGATGCAAAATATAAACAAAGTACTAGAAGATCTCAGGTTGTCTGCCAGAGTCTGTGGGAGAGAAACAGACTTGTCGGGCGGGATTCTCTGGCCGCACTCATCTCAAAACCGGAGAATCCCACCCAAGGTCAATGGACATTTGCACGATCCACCCTGCCCCCTCCCTCGCACCTGCTACAATTTCCGTGGCATGAGAATTACAGCCAATATTTCAATATGATTTATCTTTGGAATGGGAGAAGTAAAAATGTGATGGATTTTATGCTGTTGTTAAAGGCAGTGGGTGGGTGGAGGTGGAAAAAAGGTAAGGTCAAGGCTGGGTTAGAGGTGGGGGTAATTAAATGACAAAGATGGTACATAAAGCAAAGGGAATGGTAATGGTGGCAATGAAGAAAGAGCATAGGTCCATATTGAAAAAGGTCAGCTCTGTCTGAAAACAAGAGAGATCATCTTCATCTAGCATTGGGCTTCAATGAAACATTACAGTTGGCTCCGGATAGAAATGTGAAAAGAGAGCAAGGTAGTGAATTGAAATAGCAGATGATAGAAGGTCAGAGTCATCTTCATGGACTTGAATGGAGGTGTTCTACAAAGTTGTCATCCACTTTGTCTTTGGCCAAAACCAGTGCAGAAGAGGCCATCCAGCCTTTATAATCTTCCTTTATAGCTAAAGTTCTTCATTCTTATCAACTTGCTTGCAAATTACCTCAATCACACACTTCCTATAATGCTGTGACAGGCATTGTATGCAGCACTCTAGCTGTGGTCTAACGGGTGTTTTATACAGTTCTAGTATAAACTCCTTGCTCTTTTATTCTATGTCTCAGCCAATAAAGACAAGTATTCAGTTTCCCTTTTTAACCACCTTATCTACCTATCCTGTTACTTTGAGGGATCTGAGAATGTGCCCTAAGGTCTCATCTGCACATCTCAGTGCCCTAGTGTTTATTGTATATTCCAGTCATTACTTTTCTAGACTCCAGACCAGTTCATTGATATCTTCCAGCAGTCTATAGCTTTCTGGTTCACTACCAATCACATGGCCCAGTTTTATATCATTCACAAACTTCTTAATCATGTCCCTACACCTAAGTCCAAATTATTTATCTATAGCATGAACAGCAAGGGACCCAGTACTGAGCTTTATGCAATCCCATTGGAAATAGCTTTCCAGTGATAAAGGAGAGTGGGATTTTCTGGTCCTGTCCGCTACCGGACAACCACTATGTAACTCTCTAGCCGCACAGCTGTGTTTTTAGTGCAGACCTTAAGCCTCTCTAAAGAAAATACACAAATAGGCGGGATTTTTGCCATCAGTCTGGTATCGGGGCCTGATAAGGTCAGCTTGACCTATTCCACAGCTCCACCATCTTTAAAGGTTGGTCTGCTCAGAACTGAACATCAAATCAACGCAGCATGGAGGCATCGAGGGCTCTGCATCTCTGCCCCACGCAATCATTGGGAGCTCCCACATGCCCCCTCCTCCTCAACAATCATCAGGCTCTCCCAACTCGCCCCCCCCCACCCCCAGTATTGCCAACCCTCCTCACTGCCTCACTGTCCCCAGCCTGCAAAATCCCCCTTCAAGGGCCTTGGCGCACTGCCCCCAACCACACATGACAGGGAACCCCCTCTCCATATTGCACCCCAGAAGGCCTGCCATTAGCACAATGCCAATTTGGTGGTGCCAACTTATGTCTAAGGATGTACTGCTGTGACTTTATAAGGCTCTGATTAGACTATATTTGGAATATTCAATTTTGGGCCTACTATCTAAGGAAGGATGAAGGAGCAGAGCTCTGAAAGCTCATGATACCAAATAAACTTGTTGGACTTTAACCTGGTGTTCTGAGACTTCTTACAAAGGAAAGATGCGCTGGCCTTGGACAGGATCCAGAGAATGCTCATGAGAATGACCTGGGAATGAAAGGCTTGATATATGAGGACTATTTGTGGACCCTGGGTCTGTACTCAATGGAGTTTAGGAGGAGGGGAGGGGGTCGCTGTTGGTGGTGGAGCATGATAGGGCGTATCATTGATACCTACAGAATACTGAAAGGCCTGGATAGAATGGACATAGGGAAGATGTTTTCACTAGTGGGAGAGACTTGGATCCGAGGGCACACCCTCAGAGTAAAGGGGTAACCCTTTAAAACTGAAATGAGGAGGAATTTCTTCAGCCAGACGGTGGTGAATCTGTGGAATTCTTTGGCACAGAAGGCAGTGGAGGCCAGGTCATTGAGTGCATTTAAGACACAGATATGTCCTTTGGTAAGGAGATCAAAGGTCATGGGGAAAGGGCAGGAGAAGGGATTGAGAAACACATCAGCCATGATTGAAAGGCAGAGCAGACTTGATGGGCCAAATAGCCTAATTCTGCTCCAATATGTTATGGTCTTAGGGCCAGTGCCAGGAAAATAGCATTCTGGTCATAAAGAAAGAGGGTGGGATCTTCTGTTCCTGTCTGCTGCCAGGATAATCTGGTCCCAATGAGAGTCAGTGGGCTTTTCAGCTGCCAAATCTCCCGCAGCTGATCCCACCGTGATGAGGCCAGTGCTGGGCATTGCCCAGGGATGTCCCTTTTCCCCAGGGGCAATATTTACCTTTGGGACTGTATTAACCTTTGTTTCCCATGGGAGTGAGGAATCCTCTTCACTGGTCCACATTTTGGAATGGCTGTTGTAAACCTCATTGCTGTGACATCATGTTGGTAAGGTATTCAGTGAGTGGGGCCACGTTGTGACATTAAAATATATATTGAAAAATATTAAAATGAAGTTCTCCCCCTTTGTGGGCATCAGGAAGGCAACAGCAACAAATTCTTAATACAGCATCTACCATTGCCGACAGAGCTACCTGGAGATGACCGAGAACCAGCGCCGCAGGAGACTGACTCTTCAGGCAGATGGTCATTGATATCTATGCCCTCATCACTAAAGATCTCTTGTCTCACACACTGGTTGCTGTGCACTGTCAGTAGCGATCAATCACTTTGACCATGAAGTGGATTTTTGGTTCCTTCCGAGCTCTGGATCTTATTGTCATCTCACAAACAGTCACACACAAGTGCATCTTGCAAGGCACTGACAGCCCCTTTGCCAGAGCTGGACAGTACATTCATTTAGTGGCAGACAGACACAGGGATAGAGAGAAATGACTTTCACCACCATCGCTGGATTGTCTGAGCTACAGGGCATCATCAATGCCCCCATGTGGCCATTAAGAGATCCAGTGACTGTCTGGTGAGATCTACCTACAGGAATGCTTTCTATTCCCTCACCATCCAACTGGTCTGTCATCAGCACAAGAGCATCCTTCACATGTGTGCTGGCTTTCCTGGTAATTACTGTGGCTGCTTCATCTTCACCAGTCTACCCAGCCTCAACTCTTCACTCCAACCCCCAGAGTGCACGGATTGATCCTAATGGATACACAAAATCCCTTGAAGAATTGGTTATTGCCTCCTTTCTGGGTGGCTCGGGCAAAGGCACAGATTATACATCCAAAGCTTCCTGCTCTGCATGAGTAGAAAAAAGGTAAGAAAATTCATAGGAAAATGTGACTTTTTTTGGAATACTCTGTGAAGTGAGTAAGGGATATATAAACATAACAAATATAGAAAAAAGTTCAGAGGATTAGACTACTTTAGATCTCAAATGATGATTTATACAGAAAGCTGTCACAATTAATACATGTTGTTAAAGTTATAACTTAGATTTAACTGACTGCTTCCCTTTTCATTGGCTTCAGTTTGAACTTTTTATTAAACAGATCTACATGAAATGTAACTCTGACATGCTGGGGTCATGATCAGAGGTGGGGACTAAAAATAACTCTTCTGGCTGATGTGCCAGCTCTCTGACTCCATCAACCCCCAGGTCATTTTCCTGGAGGCAGGAAGGATGGCTGGTGGTGACAAGGCTACTTGCCCACAAACAGTAGTGGGAGCATGAATGCTGTCCTCCTGTTTGTGCACCAAGGAGCCACTGGCCACTCTTCTGAGACAGCAGCTTGGTGATCCTAGTAATCCTAGCTGGAGCACAGAATACTGGACTGCTGTGAGAGACTGCAAGCTCCTTTGAGCACCAAGGCCAGCAGCCATGATGGCAGCCCCAAGACAATGAACATCGATCTACTTACATTAGTCTGAGCTTTCACTGTTTGGCTCCAATGTTGGGTAGCTTCTGCCTGTGCTGCAATGGAAGCTGATATCTCAGCTATCAAAGGCACCATCATGAACATTCATTTTGAATTTACCCTGTTACAAGTTTCTGAGAGGACATGCTATCCTTTCCACTAGTCTTTCTGTAGCCCACTTGTAGCTCACCATGTTTGGACCCTGTCTCTATACTACCTTCAAAAGTACACATAGTACCTGTGTATCTGAAGATGATGCTCCTTCATTAGACATCCCCTCTCATTCTTGCGTGTTATGAAGAAGCTGTACTGGCTAGCCCACATAACAGTATCTGAAAACCTAAATACTGAAGGGGAGTTCAAAGCTGCACCCATATTCCTCACTCAGTCTAGTTTGGCTCATAAAAGGCACGGTAAACCCAACCCCAGAGTGAAAAGACAAAAGGGGCATCTGATATTACAGAGGTTAGGTGTGTACTTTGTAAGCCACAAAAGTGCCCAGAGAGGCGTTTGGATCTTGATATCCTTGAGTATTAAACACACAGTTTTGACCATTTTAAGCCAAGTTTCCATTATTACCACTACATATTGCCAAACTGTTATTGTGATTGTAATCACCAGCTTTATCCACCATACCTTGTGCATTGACATACATGCATTTGAACCCAGCCCTTGCATTCTTTCTTAGCCCTTCTCAGTCTCATGCTATCTAAATGATACTGTTCCCTTCTCTCATACTGTCTAATGCTTTCATTGTCAGGATATTGGTGCCAGTCCTGTTGAGGTGCAACCTCTGCCTTTTGAATGGGGGTCTGCTGCCCCAGCCCTGGTTCCAATGTCCCAAGATTCTGAAGCCCTTCCTCCTGCACTTTTCTTCGAGCTATACATTGATCCTCCCAATCTTCCACTTTCTGCTCTCAAGGTGGTATAACACTGGGGTTAATTCAGAAATTACTACTGTTGAGGTTCTACATTATAACTTTGCAGCCCACACTCCCAGCTCCTGAATGCCTGATAGTAGAACCTCAATACCTGCCCTCTCCATGTCATTAGTGCCATGACTTCTCCTTTTCTCTGTTCCCTCTGCAGATTATTCGTCACCCTCCCCATAATGCCCTTTACACTTGCACTAGCGAGGTAACACATCATCTGGAACTCACAATAGCTGCTACAGAAATTTTCATCTGTCCTCCTGACAATGAATCTGCCACAACAACTGTATTTTTGTGCTTTGCTGTTCTGCCTGTACAGTCCTTGCTCATTGCTGCCATGGTCTGGGCTTCATTCATTCAGGCTAATGTCAGTCCCCAGCGTTCTTTTACACTGAGTAACTGTTTGAGAGTGACACTCACCTCACCCACCTATTATCCTGAATTCCTACTGTCCCTGGGGTGGTCACTTCTGGGAACACCCAAAGGTGGTGGAGGCTGGATCATTAGAAGTATTTAAAGTGGAGATGGATAAATATTTGATAGATTGCGGAGTAGAGGGCTATGGGGAAATGGCACAGCAAAGGAGTTGAGGCCGGCATAGATCATGTTGAATGGCGGGGCAAGCTTAAAGGGCTTGGTGGCCTCCTCCTGATTCTATTTTTTGTATTCTTGTATTCATAGAATCCAGGAAACTCATCTGCCCTATTGATCTGCAGTAATTCTAACTTTCCCTCAATCTTTGAAATTCAGATGCCCAGCTGGAGACAATTCCTAGACACAAGATTTCCCTCAAGACAATAGAATTCCAAGCAACAGGTCTCTGATGACCATCCATCACATTTAACCACCAAATAATCCTCAAATTTCCTCCTTAGCAACCTAGTTAGTGCTTGATTAAGAACAAAGAAAATTACAGCACGGGAACAGGCCCTTTGGCCCTCCAAACCTGGACCAACCATGCTGCCCTACTTAACTAAAACCCCCTACCCTTCCGGGGACCATATCCCTCTACTCCCATTCCATTCATCTGCTTGTCAAGATGCCCCTTAAAAGTCACTACTGTATCTGCTTCCACTACTTCCCCGGCAACGAGTTCCAGGCACCCACCACTCTCTGAGTAAAAACTCTGTGTCGTACATCGCCTTTAAACATTGCCCCTCGCATCTTAAACCTATGCCTCTTAATAATTGAATCTTCCACCCTGGGAAAAAGCTTCTGACTATCCACTCTGTCCATGCCTCTCATAATCTTGTAGACTTCTATCAGGTCTCCCCTCAATTTCTGTCATTCCAGTGAAAACAAAGGAAGTTTCTCCAACCTCTTGTAGCTAATGCCCTCCATACCAGGCAATATTCTGGTAAATCTTTTCTGTACCCTCTCCAAAGCCTCCACATCCTTCTGGTAGTGTGGCAACCAGAATTGAAAACTATGTTCCAAGTGCAGCCGAACTAACATTCTATAAAGCTGCAACATGTTTTGCCAATTTTTGAACTCAATTCCCTGGCTGATGAAGGCAAGCATGCTGTATGCCTTCTTGACTACTTTCTCTACCTGCATTGCCACTTTCAATGACCTGTGTACCTGTACACCCAGATCCTTTTGCCTATCAATACTCTTAAGGGTTCTGCCATTTACTGTATATTTCCTATCTGTATTAGGCCTTCCAAAATGCATTACCTCATATTTGTTCAGATTAAACTCCATCTGCCATCTCTCTGCCCAAGTCTCCAACTGATCTATAACCTCTGATGGTCCTCATCACTATCCGCAAATCCACCAACCTTTGTGTCATCCGCAAATTTAGTAATCAATCCAGTTACATTTTCCTCCAAATCATTTATATATATATTACAAACAGCAGAGGCCCCAGCACTGATCCCTGAGGAACACTACTTGTCACAGCCCTCCATTCAGAAACATACTCTTCCACTGCTACCCTCTGTCTTCTTTGATTGAACCAGTTTTGCATCCACCTTGCCAGCTCACCTCTGATCCCATGCGACCTCACCTTCTGTGCCAGTCTGCCATGAGGGACCTTGTCAAAGGCCTTCATTAACTTGAATTAATGAGCCTTTATCTGCCCTGTTCTTTCCATAGAACCATAGAACCCTACAGTGCAGAAAGAGGCCCTTCGGCCCATCGAGTCTGCACTGAACACAATCCCACCCAGGCCCTACCCCCATATATTATACCCACTAATCCCTCTAACCTATGCATCCCTGGACACTAAGGGGCAATTTCTTAGCACGGCCAATCAACCCAACCCGCACATCTTTGGACTGTGGGAGGAAACCAGAGTACTCGGAGGAAACCCACACAGACACGAGGAGAATGTGCAAACTCCACACAGACAGTGACCCGAGCTGGGAATTGAACCCAGGACTCTGGGGCTGTGAAGCAGCAGTGCTAACCACTGTGCTACTGTGCCGCCCATGTGTTCTTATATTGCGCTCTCATAATCCTGTTTTATTTGTTATAATTTTTTACTTCTAATTTACAAATAAATTGAAATTCTATACCAACTTCTACACCAATATGTTAGTTCAAGACCTTACATGAAGTATGGGAACATATGCCCCTCAACCAAAAATCGATTAACATAATTCACTTATTACTGTTTTTATTAGTGGGGCCTTGTCATGTGCAAAATTACTACTGAATTTGCGTGCCTAATACGATCAAAGTGGTTGATCCACACTGGAGACATGATGGCACAATGGTTAACACTGTCTCACAGCACCAGAGACTCGGGTTCAATTCTAGCCATGGATAACTGTCTGTGTGAATTTGCAAATTTTCTTTGTGTCTGTGTGGGTTTCTTTCAGTTTTCTTCCACACTTCAAAGAGTTATTCTCTTTATGCTAAGGTATACTTAGTATAAAGAGAAAAAAAATCAACAGTGAATCATTTACCTGATTCTCTCCCAGACCTCTGCACTGCTCCCCCTTGGGAGACTCCTGCACTGCTCTCTCCCAGGACTCCTGCCCTCCCCCATTCTCTATCTCTCTGCGTTGCCTCTCAGTCTGGCCCCTTTACACTTCATCACTTCTGTTGGATGAGGAAACAAGTAAGTATTTTTGTAACCTTGATCTTCCTGAAAATAAAGACCAAGACTCCAGTCTAGGCGAGGTAAGCATATACTTGACACCTGTAGAACACCACACAACAGAATACAGATCCCCGGGGGTAGAGCTGAGTAAGAATATTTTCAAATTAAGATTTACCCCAGCTACCTAAAATCAAAATCTTTCAAATTTTCACACAGTCCATGTGACGTAGTAAACCTGCCTAACTGCTCAGTCAGTCCCAGCAGAGACATTGTGGCACACTCGACAGTAATGCCTCATGGTTAAAAAGCACAGAAATGGATAAGGAGTTGTGAACAGAGGAAAAGAAAATTCAAAAACTGGTGAATGTAGCTGCACTCCTAATGAGCAGGTTTGAGGGGAAAACAGCTTTTGTGTTTGTAATTATCACCTATCATGCAGGAGGTACTACCCAAGTATTAGCTGTTGTAGGGTCCTGCCAGCAACCCACGGCTTATGTCAGTACTCTGTGCTTCAAGTTAATTGTTTATACAGGAAAAGGCCCTTTGTGCTACTAGAAAATACTTTAATTACTATTTAAGGTAGATTAATCAGTGCTGACGATACTAATCTGAAAATGATCAAAATTACTCAATGTTTAACACAAATGTGCACAAATTAGCATGTACAAAGCTATACTTAATGACAGTTTATATGGCTCATTACAGTTACAATTGAAAATCATGAAAACCAAGGCTCCATTTAGAGACATTTTGCATTTATATAACATCTTATCACGTCCCTCAAAAACCTCTCAAAGCAAACTCATTTATGAATTACTTTGTTCATTGAATCCCAACACTGCAGACGGAAGCTATTCAACCCATTGTATCTGCACCAGCTCTCTGTCAGAGTATGTTACCCATGCCTTTTCTCCACCCTATCCCTGTAACCCCACACTCTTGCCATGGCCAATCCAAATAACCTGCACATCTTTGGACTGTGGGAGGAAATCAGAGTACCCACACAGATATGAGGAGAATGTGCAAATCCACACAGACGGTGATCCATGGCTGGAATTGAACCTGGATGCCTGGTGCTGTGAGGCAGCAATGCCAACAATTATGCCACCATGCCTCCAGCATTGACCAAACCACTTTGATCTTATTAGGCAAGCAAATTCAGTAGTAATTTTGCACATGGTGAGGCCCCGCTAATAGAAACAGTAATAAGTCAATTACATCAATATGTTTTTGGTTTGTTTTTTGGTATGTTCCCATAAGGTCTTGAACTAACAAATTGGTATAAAATTTCACGTGTGAAGTGTAACAGTTTAGCTGTATCCAATCTACACAGGAGCAGACCCAATCACCAAACTCATGGAACCCATTTTATAGCATTACTGAGCACAGTCTCCTGAATAGATGTTCAGCCCTTCGTGGATTCGGGGCTGAACAGCTGTTGGACACAGCTGTTCAGAAATTAGTTGACAATTAATGTGTCAGCTGTGGGGCCAGCTGCACTCAGGATTCTTCAGCAGTCTCTGCAGCCACCAACTAGCGGTCGTTAGGAGTTTCTTGAAAAATATTTTCTGTGGATCCAAGAGGATCAGGAATGCTATCCCTGACTCCACAAATTGGCTATCACCTTCCGTAACTTGGTTCCGTCTTCTCTCTCAAAATGTACCGGAAGACTGCTGCAAGTGGTTAGAATTTCATTTCTGTTGGTTAAGCTGCATCTGGAGGCACAGATCACACTGGGATCTCACCTTAAATATGTACGTGAGGTGTGAGGCCCAACCCCAGGCTGACCTCGAGCCTCTGTTTGGCCGCATGCTCAATCCTTTCATCATCCCAAGTCGGTTTTCAAATATAGGTACAGGCTGACTTCTGTCCTCCCCTGCGCCATCACATCTGCAATTCTGCAGAGTCCCACAGAACGGCATTAAGCTTAGATTATGTGTGCAAGTCCCAGAATGTGATTCACAGCCTTCCAGGTTAAGGGCAAGAGTACTTCTACTGAACCAATCAGTAAGGCAGGCTTTAACGAAAGGAAGAAAGGAATTGGAGATGCTATGCAATTTGGATACCGAGCATTTTTTTTTGCATTCGACCCAACACATGGATCTCTGTGCAACTCCTTTTGTATGGATTACACTGGAAGCAGAGCTGCCCATTGGGGTTTTAAAGGCGGGGAGATGGACAACCATTCCTCTTCTAGGAGGTATGTCTTTTGGTACCAACTTTCAAGGAAGCTGCATGCTTCCATTTTTATAGGTTTTGTAAAATGTTTTAATCCATTTCAGCTGGATTTCTTGGGCCTTGAGAGGTGGGGTTGGGGGGGAAAGGAGGTGAGAAGGGGTTGGATTGTTAAGATACCTGCAGGGCAATTAGAGACATGATGGAGTAAGTTTCTAACTTTCTATGATTCTGACTTGTGGGCCAGGAGGAGCTAGAGTATTGCACTCCTGCACCCCCACCTCCTCCCCCCCCCAACCACCGCACCACCACCCCCCCCGACTCCAGTGACTCTTCCCAATCTCTTCTATGATTTCCCTTTGTCTAACAGAATCTCCCCCCATACCAATCCTTTTCTCCCCAGCCATAAACAGGCCACCTTAACATGATTGTCCTGCCCCTCACCACCATCTTTACCCCATTGAGCAGAATCTTCCCTCCCCATTCCAACTTTGTTGCCGTCTCTCTACCTGCTCCCTGCTCCCTGCTCATTACATGCTTGTGTGCCAGGCTGGCACCCTGTCAATCAGACTGGTTGCTGGATGAAAACTTCCATAATAAATTCAGAAGAAATCCTGCGACTAATAGTTGAAGTGAAACATGTACTACAGACCTTGTAAGACCCTTTACCTGATCAAAACGTTTCTTTGTCTCTACTCTGATAAAACTGACACAACAACTTGGACGAAGTTTGAACAAGGTGATACCCCTGTATTAAACCACTAAGCAACAGTATATACTCATAACAAAACTGGTTACTTAGTTTCCCCATGTGATTGGAGGGAGGGGCAGCAAAAGTGGTGATCAGCAGAGGAAGAGAGCTCTGTAGGTGGGGTGAGGGGTAATGGCAGAGGGAGCAACTGGCAGCGGGGAGGGGGTGGGGTAGGGACTAGCACAGAGAGTGATTGGTGAGGGTGGGGGGGGTGATGTCTGTTTGGGGAGGGGGTGGTCTACCAACTCACTGGGAGATTGGCGTGCCTGCGCAATGGCACCCTGCAGCTGGCTTCATCTGTGACCCAAGGCTCTTCCTTCCTTTAGTGGTGAGAATCACATCAAGGCTCATTCTGTGCATGGAGTGCCTTAAGATTGCTGGAAAAAGCCAGCATTGTTCTCCCATTTTCTCGCTCGTTCAGCACTTCAATTTTTTTTTCATAAAATGGCGTTTTGGAAAATTCAGCCCAGGGTGTAAATTTTCAGTTTGTTACCCAACCATAAAAGTGCTGTTGCCAAACAGTCACCTATTGTGAAACATGATCACTTTTAGTTTCTATTCATTTTGATGGAAATGAGAGTGAAGCAGTCAGTATCATGGGTGGGGTAATCGAGAAGCAACACCAGCTTTATGTCCAAGTGGCAAATTGAAAATCTACCTCAAGGTATTTTAAGAAGCACAGAACAGTGAAAAGGCAATTACAGTAATGTTTTCACCAAATTTGCAGAAATTGTGAATGCCAGGCCTTCAGAGGAATGGTAGAATACAGCAAAACAAAGTGAAAACATTTTATTTAAAGAAGCTGGGCCACCTGCTGGTTGTCATTGATCTCCTCGCACTGGCTTATTTTAACTCAGACCAGTTCTCTTTCCTTCTGGCTCCTTGTTTATTTTTAACTGCTTCATTCATTAGCATAACATTGAAAAGCACAGAGTAAGCATGTTCCCTTCGCATCTACAGCACCAAGATCTCTAATTTATGCTAAGTCAATAACAGACCAAGCATTCCCGGGTTCATCACAAGGCGATATCAGACACAATGCGACACCAAGGTACATTAGGAGATGCCAGGACAGCTGATTAAAAACTTGGTCAGTGAGGTAGTTGTTGGGAGAGATTTCACAGGCAGTGAGATTTTAGAAGGACTTTTAAGATTGCTGAACTCGTCTCTGCCAGTGAAAGGGGAATGGAAATTGGGCCTGGAGTTTCTGTTTGGGGAGATAGGATACAGGAGTCAAGTCTGTTTTGGTGTCAGAACCTCATCTCCAATGGGAAGATCTGGCCCCACGAGCAACCCCGCTGCCAATTTGAGCTTCTCCTCTCTGCAATCTGCTGATCACACCCCCCCCTCCAATTATGCCTAATATTCTCTCCTCTTAGGTTGCTGACCCAAACCCCACCCCCACTGCCCTACAATCTTTCCTGATTGCCGGGAATTACTCCCACTGATCCCCAGTAGTCTTCCTGCCTGCCAGCCTATCAACCTTGCTGGAATCAGGCTGGAAAGGGAATTTGGGGATGGAAAAAAAAATGTGTTCTGAACATTAAGTTTGATATGACATTCTCAGGATTTCCAGGAATTTCACCCCATTGCCCTTCGCACACCATATACTGCCTCTGACCCCATTGCCCTGTAAATATCTCACCAACAGGTTCCAACTCGCTGATGGTTAATTGGAGGAAATATCAACTTCCTGAAAAGAATGAAACAGTTTGCCAGCTAAAACAAGGGAAGAAATATTTTGTTTGACATTTTTCACCATTTCACCTGAGAGTTATCTGATGTCACAGAGCAAGCAAGTTGAATTGAGTTCATATAAACATCCAGTGGCATTCCCCTGTTTAGTTGAGTTATAAACTAGAATTCAGGATGCATAACACATAGCCAATTTAGTGGCTGGATTTCACTCCACAATCCCATCACAAATCAGACTACATTCTCAATGGAAATGGTGAAAAAACAGGACCCTGGAATCTCCTGTTTCCAACTTTAATTCCCATCTTTGCCTGCAGGCTTTCCATGAAGCAAATGCCAGTGGATTTACCACTTAACTGCCTGATTTAGTCCTGATTCCTGGCACCATGCTGTGAAAGTTGGTAGTGGCGGAAATTATCCCAATGTCTCTTAATGGAGAGAGGCCGCAGAGATGTCCCTTCCATTCCTCAGAATGTACCTTTTTAGCATCCTATCAGAGCCAAGGCTGACAAAAACTATCACGTTGTTGTTGTTTGATCCTTTAACTGGTGTGGGGAGAACCGCTGATGCAGCAGTTTGGTTCCCCCTGCTGCAAAGCCACCTTAGCGGAAGGCGTGGGCTCTCTCGTGGCATTGCAGGGAAACCAGCTATTCGATCATTTCTATCTGGCGACTTCTGCTGAAAACAAGTTGAACATTTCCTTGGGTGGGGGAAGTAGGTTCCTGGCATAAGGAAGGCCAGCTGGTACCTGGATGTGGCTGACAGCTGGTCCCAGATAGAGGGAAGGTCAGTCACTGAGCCTGGGCTGTGATTGGGTGGCAGAAGGTCTTAGCCTTCATTGACAGAATGCTTTGTTGGTTCTCTCAGAGATTGAAGCCAACTTTGAAGATCTCACAGCCATTTGCTGATCTCCCCGCGACCCGGCTACCTCCTACATAATCAATTCCAGCATTTTCCCAAAGACAAATTGGGCCTATAGTTTTCTGTTTTCTCTCTCCCTTGTTTCTTGGCTATTGATATTATATTTACTGTTCTCCAGTTCACTGGGACCTTTCCAAACTTGGTGAGTTTTGAAAGATTACAATCAATGCCTCCATTGCCTCTACAGTCTTTTAGTTTCATTAGTTTTCTGAATTTTTTTTCTCTAGTGATCATAATTGTTTTAAGCTCCTCTGTCCCTTTCGCTTCTTAACTGTCTACATTTCTTGGGATGCTTTTTGTGTCTTCAACTGTGGTGACATATGCAAAAGTTTTTTGAAGAGGTAACCAAGAAGGTCAATGAAGACAGTGCAGTTGATGTTGTCTACATAGACTTTAGATAAAGTACTGCATGGTAGGTTGTTGCATAAGGTTAAATCTCACGAGTTCCAGGATGAGCTAACCAAATGGATACAAAATTGGCTGGATGACAGAAGACAGAGGGTAGTTGTAGAGGGTGGTCTTTCAAACTGGAGGCTTGTGACAAGCAGTGCACCTCAGGGATTGATGCTGGGTCCACTGTTATTTGTCATTTATATTAATGATTTGGATGAGAATTTAGGAGGCATGGTTAGTAAGTTTGCAGATGACATCAAGATTGGTAGCACAGTGGACAGTGAAGAAGGTTATTGAGGATTGCAGCGGGATCTTAATCAATTGGGGCAGAGGGCTGACGAATGGCAGATGGACTTTAATTTAGATAAATGCAAGGTGATGCATTTTGGTAGATCAAACCAAGGCAGGACTTGCTCAGTTAATGGCACAGTGTTGGGGAGAGTTAGAGAACAAAGATATCTAGGGGTACAGGCTCCTCGAAAGTGGAGTCACAGGTGGACAGAATAGTGAAGAAAGCATTTAGTGTGCTTGGTTTCATTGGTCAGAACATTGAATATCGGAGTTGGGACATCTTGTTGAAGTTGTACAAGATATTGGTAAGGCCACACTTGGAATACAGTATACAGTTCTGGGTCACCCTATTATAGAGAAGATATTATTAAACAAGAAAGAGTGCAGAAAAAATTTACTAGGATGCTACTGAGACTTGATGGTTTGAGTTATAAGGAGAGGCTGGAAAGCCTACGACTTTTTTCTCTGAAGCATAGGAGGCTAAGGGGTGAGCTTATTGAGGTCTATAAAATAATGAGGGGCACAGATCAGCTAGATAGTCTACATCTTTTCCCAAAGATAGGGGAATCTAAAACTAGAGGGCAAAGGGTTAAATGAGAGGGGAAAGATACAAAAGAGTTCAGGGGGGCAATTGTTTCACACAGAGGGTGGTGAGTGTTTGGAACAAGCTGCCAGAGATAGTGGTAGAGGCAAGTACAATTTTGTCTCTTAAAAAGCGTTTAGACAGTTACATGAGTAAGATGGGTATTGAGGGATATGGGCCAAATGTGGGCAATTGGTAATAGCTTAGTGGTTTAAAAAGGGGTAGCATGGACAAGTTGGGCTGAAGAGCCTACTTCCATGCTGTAAACCTATCTATGACTCTAAAAATACTTGTTCAATGTCTTCTATTTCCTTGTTTCTCATCATTAATTTCCATTCCTGTTAAATAACATGGAGTTTGGAGATTACTGTCAGCAGACAAATGATAAGTATGGCAGATTACCTGGAAGAGAAGCAAATCATTTATTTCAAAAAAGCCTAACAGGAGTTTTTCCAAAAAACTTTCTATAAGAAAGTTTGTGCGTTTTTAAATAAAGCTTTACAGAACATTCAATGCAATGAGTTTTCCATGAGCCAATGCAGTATATATTTCTTTAAAATTAAAATTACAAAGACATTTTTTTTGCAATCTTGGTTGATGAAGATTTCTTAACCACCTTTAGTTTTAGCGGCATAGGCCATGATTCTCCCAATTAAAAATTTAAGTGCTACTGGCAGCGGGAAAATTGGAGCATTTCCTACTGACATGGCAGTGCTGCTGAGATGGGATTCAACCACTTTAAGAGGAAAAAAAATGCCCTCACATGAATCAAGCCGGGCCCAATGCATCAAGTGTGTGAGGTTCCCAAATCAGGATCAGCTGTTGCGCATGACGACTGCAACTCAATGGTTCCATCTTTCACACATGCCCATGATAACAAAGAATTTTGGTTCTAAAATTGACAAAACTTTGGCACTTTCTGTATTCATTTTATGAGATTTGTTTCAGGTGGCAGTATTGTCAAAAAAATCAATGATATTTCCAGTATCAAACATAAAAGTTGAATTATGTGTGAGATTTAGAAAAAAAAGCCATGCTGTGATGAATTTAATCACTTGTGAATTAGGTTTGAAAATGCATTTTTTGAGCCTAACTCAGCAATAAGTGTTAATTAAATAATGCTGAGAATGTGCTCCATAGCACCAGTTAAATGGCCAGAGGCAAAGGTTATCTGCTAGATCACATGTGGCACAATGTGGGATTGCTATAATTGAGATTACAGGATGAAAGTAAACAAAATCTATGCACTGTCTCCTCTACATCACTGTCTTTTAATATTATTGCCTTGTTTAGCCTTTTCCATAGATTTTAAATTTATTTATGTGTAGAAAACATCTCACACAAGAACAACATATTTCACTGCAATCTAATTCACTCCTAAAATATTCATTTGGGCCTTGGGGAGAAATAAAACAGAACAGTTTGATATACCCTCTATTGGCATGTCACATTGAATGAGGATCTGATACAAATATGTAAACTACAAAATGTGAATTGAAATGTGGAAGGAGCAGGGTTTCTGCAGAATAGGTAATATTTTATTACCTTGCTTCTTTGATTTTACCATGAGTTCATCAAGATGAAGCGTGCCCCGATTATAATCTGAGTAAACCTCCCCCCCCCCCAGTCTATCATGGAGGTCTCAGTTCTCCCCCTCTCCACCCCAGATCGGAGTCAGCATTTCACTATCAATCCACCCCCGCGCAAGTCTGTGTGAACCTGTGTAAATTGTGCTGGCATGATATCATGTTGGTGCGGGCGGATGGATTCAATACTTGGCGAGGGAATGGGTTTATCGTTAAAGTTTATTGAATTGCACGTAGATCTGCTTCATGCCTGTATGGGTGTGAACCTAATGGAGTTGCCAACGAGGGAGGAGCATTTCCACGATCATGACCCTGCCAACGAGAACTGCAACCCCAAGTCTAGAGCCCCTTCCAGCATTCACATTGACAGTGTGTGTGGGCCCAAGCTTGCTATTCCCTCAGACCTGTCTGATTCCATTTATCAGAGTACCCTACAACTGTAGAAACTTAGGAGTGGCAATAGACCGTCAGCCCATCGAGCCTGCTTCGTTATTCATTACGATTATTGCTGATCATCCACTACAATGCCCCACCCCACCTCCCCACAGAAATATGCTTTATGTAGTCTGATTTTTTTTTTTGCTCTCTGTGCCCCTCTCACAGGAGTGCCACTTTAAATTGATATGGTGAAGAAGCTGTTCAATAAGCTACCAAATACAGAAAGTTCTAGTCAATTGAGACTTGCCCCTTTCCTCAAAAGGACCCAAATTGCTGTCAGAGTCATTGCCCAGGATTAAGTCTGTTCTTTGATTAGGAGGCTTTTAGGTATCCTGTTAGCTGTGTCTCCCTCCTCCACCTTGTACAGATCAAATACTGTGGAACACCACTTCAGAAACTTCAGGTATACTTCTGTGAGACAATGGAGCCAGCTTTAACAAGATTTTCAGATCACTGGGATTTTGAAAGACAACTTCCTTCCCCTGCAGATAATTACTTGCATCTTGTGAAAATCCTGATGGACATATTACTTTCTATCATAAAGACTATGCAGAATCCTGAGAGATGGTAAGCAACTTGCTTGCCGTCAAGAGTACAAGGTCGAGAAAACATCTAATGGGGCAAAGATCAATTTTAGCACTCAGTCTACTTCCTTCCCAGAGACAGGCAATTGCTTTCATTGTATCAAATGCTTTTGAATATATATATTCAAAAAGTATGTTTGCTTAATAATTTCTAATGCTATCAAAAGTATAGCACATTCTCAACATTCAAATGAACAAATAAGGATTATTTTATGGATCAAACACAGGCACAGTTTTTTTAAAGCATCTTGCAACATTACTCAGGTCTCCACCTGATATGATGTGGAGATGCCATCGTTGGACTGGGGTGGGCACAGTAAGAAGGCTCACAACACCAGGTTAAAGACCAAATGGGTTTATTTGGAATCACAAGTTTTGGAGTGCTGCTCCTTCATCAGGTGAGTGGACCTGATGAATTGACTCACCTGATGAAGGAGCAGCGCTCCGAAAGTTGTGATTCCAAACAGACACGTTGGACTTTAACCTGGTGTTGTGAGCACTCTTAGTGTGTCCTTTGACATGTTTAGCAATGCCCTAAACATTTCAATGTGATGAAGCAATTTCTTCTAAATTGGTCTGAATAAACAGGAACTGCTGACTGGCTTTGATTGGAAAGCTAACCCAAAACTGATGGACAAGTATAAGAATGTACATACTGCTCATTTTAACAGAATGGTTGTTTTATGTGTAAAATTAATTGTTTGGGCTTTTTCAATATCATTCCAATTAGGAGCACTGCTCCCTTGTTGGGTTTTGACTTGAGTGGAACTGACTGCAGTTCTAATGAACCGAAAAGAATCAAACATATGAGTAATTTGTGAATCCACCACAAATATAGAAAATGTCAGACTGGTATAAACCAACATCAAATTTATTATGCACTTCAAACTTAAAATTACCTTATTTAATTCAGAGAGGATAAATTAAGTGTGAAAATTGAACTTGAAACTGTATTTGCATTTTTATTTCCCTGCAGGTATTTATGAGCCGACATTTCTTGTACTACTGCAGTGAACCTATCCTGGATGTGAAGATTGCGTTTTGTCAGGTGTGTGTTCCTTACAGGTAAACAAGGTACAGTATTTGTTGAATCATATTTCCATTTCATTTATGTCTTTTTTGTGATGCATGATTCAAACTGCTGTCTGCTATCATCTCTTAAAAATCAAGCGTAACCTTGTTCTGTTTTACCGTCCATTTAAAGAAAATAAGAGGTTTGTAATGTTGCAAAGAATAATAATAAGACTGAGAATTGGGAGTGACTTAGAAACCACTTTGAAAAAAAAACAAATGAGAGTAAACTAGACAGATTTTAAAAGATTTTATATGTACAGTACTGTACCTCAAATCTGGTTGTCAAAAAAAAACAGAATTATCTGAAAACCATACATTTTTTAAGAATGTGCCATTCATCAATTTTAATTGAATTAAAGCAAAAGAGACTTACCTGAACAGTTTGGCTAGAAGCTGCATTGGCACGGTGTGGCACCTGATTTATTGTCAGCTTTGATTTTTGGTCTAATTCCACCACCAAATGATCCTTGACTCCATCCAACCAGGCTTGTCCCAAACCATCCACAGCTCAAACCGCTTAACCTGAAATGCAGCAAGATCTGAAATCGTCAATGCCTTGATCCCAAGGTTGCCAATTTTGGGACATTGTCATTGTATATAATAAAATGAGAGTAACTAAAATAAACAATTGGTGTCTCAAATAAACACAGGGGAAGTTATCATGGAGAATGAGCGAACAGCAGAGACGTTGATCAAATATTTTGGGCTGGATTTTCAAATATAGCGGCAGGGGGAGTGGGGGCGGGGGGGAGAGTGGGAAGCAGTAATAGGTCTGGGCACACATTGAAAATGCATTCCCAAAGGAAGCTCCTCAATCCCAATACCCCAGAGTTTTCAAAAGTGGCATCAGAAAACCTAGGGGCCATCTGCCCATGCCAACACTGACCCTTTGAGAACCTTCTTGTGCCATCTCTTCAACAATTGGCAAGCCCAAGCATAGCTACCAATTGCCTTTGCAAAGAATCTGAATACACTTTAAAGTTAAAGTTTTACACTTTATTTGTTAGTCATAAGTAAGGCTTACATTAACACTGCAATGAAGTTACTGTGAAATTCCCCTAGTCACCACAATCCGGTGCCAGTTCGGGTCAATTCACCTAACCAGCACGTCTTTCAGAATGTGGGAGGAAACCGGACCATCCAGAAGAAACCCACACAGACAGTGGAGAACGTGCAAACTCCACACAGACAGTGACCCATGCTGGGAATTGAACCAGGGGCCTGGTGATGTGAAGTTTACCCCAGTCCCATGCCATCATGGCTGTGAAGCAGCAGTACTAACCACTGTGCTACTGTGCTGCTGCCTCGGCATGGTACTTCCCATTGCCTTGGCAAAGCAGTTGGCATAATTAAAAACGCTGTGTGCCCTGGACATTCTCTCTTCCATCTTCTTCTGTTGTGAAAAAGATACAAAATTCTGAGGTCATGTACCAACCAACACAAGAACAGCTTCTTCCCTGCTGCCATCAGACTTTTGAATGGACCTACTTCATATAAAATTGATCTTTCTCTACACCCTAGCTATAATTGTAACACTACATCCTGCAGTCTCTCCTTTCCTTCTCTATGAACGGTATGCTTTGTCTGTCTGGCGCGCAAGAAACAATACTTTTTACTGTCTACTAAGACATGACAATAATAAATCAAATCAAAAAGATCCCTCGGTTTCCATGCCCATCTCTTAACTGCTCCACGATTCAATGCCAAATTCATTCCTTTGCCAACTAGGTCTTTTGCATTTAAAAGTTGTATCTTGACACTGGCACTGATGCAAAGCTGAGTCCTGACTTGCAAATGCTTTGGGTGTTGGGATAGACCTGGATTAAAAATCTAGCCCTTTATGTCTGTCCACAAAGAAGAAGACATCAAATTAGATGCCAAAAATAAAAGATAATCTAGAGGTTAAAAACAGCGAGGAACCCCAAGATAATTGTAACAGCAGAGAAAATGTATTGGAGAAATTTCAGAGACTAAGCGCCGACAAGTTCCCAGGACCTGATGGCTTCCATCCTGAGGTTTTAAAAGAGATAGCTATAGAGATAGTAGATTCACTGGTTTTGATATTCCAAAACTTCCTGGATTATGGGACAGTCCCACTAAATTAGCATTTACAGAATGTAACAATGGTACTCAAGAAAATTGGGAGAGAGATAACTGAATGCAGACCACTTAGCCTGACATCAGTTATCAGGGAAATGCTGGAATCTATTATTATGAAATTCTTAACAATGCACTTAGGAAGTAACTAGCAAGGTAGATAAAGCAGAACCAATATATATAGTGTACCTGGATTTGCAAAAGGCATTTTGCCACAAAACGTTAAGAGGTAAAGTAAGATCCCATTGAGTTGTGGGCCATATATTAACATGCATAGAAGATTGATTAACTGACAGGGAGCAGAGTTGGGTTAAATGGAGGATTTTCAAGTTGGCAGGCTGTATCTAGTGGAGTGCCATAAGGATCAATGCTAAGGCCTCAGCTATTTACAATCAATATTAATGGCTTAGTAAAGAAACCAATTGTAAGGTTAACTAGCTTGGTCCATGTGATAAGAGGATTGCCCGATAATGAGAGGAAATTGGGCCTATACTTTCTGGAGTTTAGAAGGTGGAAGGGTGATTGCATTGAAACAAAGAAGATTCTGAAGGGATTTGAGAGGATAGACAGTGAGAGGCTGCTTCCATTGGCTAGATAACCTAGAACATGGTTGATTCCAGCTCCTATTTCTTGTGTTCTTACATGGAGTTTCTGCCATGACCAAACTAATTTGGAGCTGTATTTTCAACGTGGTATTTGCTGGGCAGTATATCACTAACATTTACACTGAGATTCTGATAGAAGCAATCCGACAGGTAGATAAATCTGCGTATCTTGCCACAGTGAATTAAAAAAAATCTAATTTTAAATCTCTCCAGTGCTGCTATTTTCAGTATGGGTGAGTTAATTGGATTGTAGTATCTGTTTACAGTTTGCCTTAATTTCCTAGACTACCTATGGGACATTGGAAGACTGAATCTATGTAGCCAGAGGTGGTTAAATTAGATTTACAATATTCTTCAATCAGTCATTTTGCCTCAAAAGTGGCACTGGAGAGAGCTGATGGCCCAGTGTAATACTAGGCCATATGCACATCTTTTTATGCTGGATCTGAGTTTATAATTGATCAAAACTGGGTAGCAATTGGATATTACAATTGTTCTCAAAACCCTTGGGCTAGGAACATTGAATACAGGAGTTGGGATGTCTTGTTGAAGTTGTACAGGACATTGGTAAGGCGACACTTAGAATATTGTGTACAGTCCTGGTCATCCTATTATAGAAAGGATATTATTAAACTAGAAAGAATGTAGAAAAGATTTACTAGGATGCTAGCAGGACTTGATGGTTTGAGGTAAAAGGGGAGACTGGATAGACTGGGGCTTTTTTCCATGGAGTGTAGGAGACTTAGGGATGATCTTATAGAGGTGTATAAAATCATGAGGACCATAGATAAGGTAGATAGTCAACATCTTTTCCCAAAGGTAGGGGAGTCTAAAACTAGAGAGCGTAGCATTAAGGTGAGAGGGGAGAGATATAAAAGGATCCAGGGGGGCAATTGTTTCACGGAGGGTGGTGGTTGTCTGGAACAAGCTGCCAGAGGTGGAGATGGGTACAATTTTGTTTTTTAAAAAGCATTTTGACACTTATATGGATAAGATTGGTATAGAGGGATATGGGCCAAGCACAGGCAATTGGGACAAGCTTAGTGGTTTAAAAGAAAAGACAATTTGGACAATTTGGGCCAAAAGGCCTGTTTCCATGGACTCTATGACTCGAGCCTTTATGCTTCCAATTCCACTGAAGGTGTGGAGTGTGCTTGCTGACACGCTGCAAAATGGCTCAGACTCTGAGTCAAGAAGGTGCACAGGTTTTCAGACACAACATTAAAGCTCCTGGTGGAGAGGGTTCAGAGGCAGAAGGATGTCCTTGTACTCACTGAGAGCAAAGTGTCCATTTTGCCCTCCTGTCCCTCTCTCCTGCTCTGGTTGGACTTGTACTTTCTTTCCATTCTTCATGCTGACAAAGAGAAATTTCTGGAAAGGTGCTGATGACTAAATTCTCCCTTTCTCATTGTGACACCTATAAAGTGTCTAACAAGGAAGAATAGCAAAGCATATACTGTTTTTAAGGTGAAGTCCTCGGGATATTTCTGGAATAAGTGTTGACAAAGCATTGGTGAAAACTTGTCAAGGTGTCCTAGAAAGGTTTTTGGTATGGTTCAAAAATCTTCCACAATAACACTGGCAATTGTTTTCTCAGCTCTTTGAGTAAGAGTGTTTTCCTCTAAATTGCCTTATGAGTTTTTGAAGTTTCTATCCATTTTACTGGTCTGATCTCCCTTGGTGCAATCCAAATCTATCAGGTGGAGGCTGATGCATCTGACCTCGCTGGTCATTGCATTGTCCAGAGATGAGTGAGTGAGCCAAAATGATTAGCAATTCCCAGCATTGGAGATCCTCACATCTGCCTTTAACCCTCACCATTTTTTGCCTTTTGAGGGCAGATATATTTGCTGGCCCTCATTGTCTCCCACAACAGTAATGTCTCAATTTTAAACTCTCTCCATGGCCTGACCCTTCCTATCTGTGTAACCTCCTGCAGCATTGCAATCCTTTAAGATCTTTGTGCTCCTCCAGTTCTGGTTTCTTGTGCACCCCCATTTTGATTACTCCATCATTGATAGCTGTGCTTTTGGCTGCTGAGGACCCAAATGTTGAAATTTCCTCTCTAAATCTCTCTTCCATGCTACCTCACTATTCTCCTTTAAGACACTTCTTGAAGCCAATCTCTTTGAATGAGTTTGATAATTTATCCTAATATCTCTGCCTATAGTTCATTGAATCATAGAATCCCTACAGTGCAAAAGCAGGCCTTTTGGCCCATTACCAACAACAATCCCACCCATGACCTATCCGCATAACTCCACATATTTATTCTGCTGATCCCCCTAACAGTAAGGGGCAGTTGAGGACGTGAATAATTTGCCGGATGTTAGAGATGGAAAGGTGGTAGGACTGGAGGGTCTCGATGACATTACTGTTACTAGAGAGGTGGTGCTCGACAGACTGGAGGGGCTGATTGTGGACAAGTCCCCGGGACCGGATGGAATGCATCCGAGGGTCCTGAAAGAAATGGCGGAGGTGATAGTGGATGCCTTGGTGGTTATTTTCCAGACGTCGCTGGATTCCGGGAAAGTGCCGGAAGATTGGAAAACGGCTAATGTTACGCCGTTGTTTAAGAAGGGTGCCAGGCAAAAGGCAGGGAATTATAGGCCGGTTAGTTTAACGTCTGTTGTAGGTAAAATGTTAGAATCCGTCATCAAGGAGGAAATAGCGAGGCATCTTGAGGGGAACTGCTTGATAGAGCAGACGCAGCACCGTTTCGTTAAAGGGAAGTCGTGTCTGACAAATTTACTGGAGTTCTATGAGGATGTGTCTAGGGCGGTGGATAGAGGAGAGCCGGTGGATGTGGTCTTTCTGGATTTTCAGAAGGCGTTTGACAAGGTACCTCACAAGAGGTTATTGCAGAAGGTAAGGGGGCATGGAGTTGGGGGTAGGGTGTTAGCGTGGACAGAGGACTGGTTGTCAAATAGGAGGCAGAGAGTGGGGGTCAATGGGTGCTATTCGGACTGGCGGATGGTGACTAGTGGAGTGCCCCAGGGGTCGGTGCTGGGGCCTCAGCTATTTACCATTTATATAGATGATCTGGAGGAGGGAACCGAGTGTAGGGTGTCGAAATTTGCTGATGACACCAAAATTGGTGGGAAGGCAAATTGTGCGGAGGGTGGGGAGAGTCTACAGAAGGATCTAGATAGGCTGGGCGAATGGGCCAGGAAATGGCAAATGGAATTTAATGTTGGCAAGTGCAAGGTGGTCCACTTTGGTAGGAAGGATTATTACTTACGTGGAGAAAAACTGCAGCAGGCGACGGTGCTGAGGGACTTCGGGGTCCTTGTGCATGAGTCGCAAAAACCCAGCTTGCAGGTGCAGCAGGTGGTCAGGAAGGCGAATGGGATGCTGGCCTTCATCGCGAGGGGGATTGAATATAAAAGTAGGGAGGTCTTGCTGCGGCTGTATAGGGCATTGGTGAGGCCGCAGCTGGAGTACTGTGTGCAGTTTTGGGCGCCGTACTTACACAAGGATATTTTGGCCTTGGAGGGAGTGCAGAGGAGGTTTACTAGGCTGATGCCAGAGTTGAGGGGGTTGAGCTATGAGGAGAGGCTGAATAAATTAGGCTTGTACTCGTTAGAGTTTAGAAGAATGAGGGGAGATCTCATTGAGACGTATAAGATGATGAATGGGATGGATAGGATAGAGGTGGAGAGACTCTTCCTGCTCAGAAAGGATAGTAGGACTAGGGGGCACAGCCTCAAGATAAAGGGGGGGCGGTTTAGAACGGAGTTGAGGAGGAACTTCTTCACTCAAAGGGTGGTGAATCTCTGGAATTCTCTGCCCGTTGAAGTGGTGGAGGCTACCTCACTAAATATTTTTAAGATGCGGGTTGATGGGTTTTTGATAAGAGAGGGGATTAAGGGTTATGGGGAGAGGGCGGGAATGTGGAACTGTGCCAAGACAGATCAGCCATGATCTTATTGAATGGCGGGGCAGGCTCGAAGGGCTAGTTGGCCTACTCCTGCTCCTATTTCTTATGTTCTTATGTAATCTGCACATCTTCAGAGCATCTGGAGGAAACTCGCGCAGGGAGAAAGTGCAAACTCCATACAGACAGTCACCTGAGGCCATAATTGAACCCAGGTCCTTGGCATTGTGAGGCAGCAGTGCTGTCAAATATTCTTTGATGACACTCTTAGGAGACATCTTAAGATCTTTAACTACAGCAAAGACACTGTATAAGTGCAAGTTCTTCATGGACGGAGTTTCTGCCTTTTAAAAATCAATCTCTTTCTAAAGGAGTATTTAGAAAGGAAACTCTTGCAAAAGTGGAGACACTTACATAACTGATCTGGTTCCACCACAGTTATAGGTTGTGAATGGAAGAATTTCTAAGGAAATTTAAGGTGTGCTCTTTATTCCATTACTAGTTGATGTCTATTAACTTTAACTGAGATATTTTGAATTTAACTTTATTAGACTAGAAGTCCATTCTAACTTAACTGGAAAATAATCAATCTGCCTAATAGTATTGTTGATGATCTGATTAAAAGTACTTCACATATAAAGTAGTTAGCTTATGGATTAAGGTGTCATTTAGCACAGTTAATTCAGATTTATTGAACATTTAAAAAAGGCAAATTCTAGACTTGGACAGTGTAATATGAACTTTGTGCCAATTGAAAAGGCAATAGAACATTATGGAACACTGAGCAAACCTATAGACACTAATGGTATTTCTTGTTAATACCACAATGCACAGGACGTGCAAACAGCTTTCTAATGACAGTATGCAAGTGCTGCAGTGACAAGTTACCGTGTCCTTATGTGAAGAGGTGGTGGTTAGAAAAGTTATGACTCTGCAGTATTGTCGGGTGTTGGGTACTGTTCAGTAGGTTTGAAAAAATCTTCATAGTCGTACGTAGGATGCAGGTAATTCTTAATTGATTTTTAAAACTATGTACAAATACATAGTGAAGACTACAAGCTAGGAGCTGCCTCCATGTTTGCTGATACACTTGGTTCTTTCCAACATCTAGATTGACCCTGGGTGTGGGTTCTGTGCTATTTTACATTACTGTGTGAGCAGCCCTGTGCTCAGTCCCACATTAACCCTCTTTGCCAGACCCTTATATATGATAATGTAATCTGGATGATAGCAAATTGGCCTGCCAATTTGCTATCTTTCCTAATTTTTAGTTGTATAAAATTCAGGCCAGTTGCTACTGTTCATGAGCATTTATTATGAGTGACCAATAAATCTTTGTTGCTGGAAAGCTGGGGCACAATGAGTATAGGAAATATTGAAACACAAAGATTTACAGCATGGAAGAAAACATGGATCATGGTGGTGTTTTGGGTCAGAATTTATCTTACTAATGCAAAAACAACTGAAACAGGGTGAAATTTGTAGTACTTCCTTCCCTTACCAGTGTATTTAAAGGCAGGGAGCGCGCAAAATAATGTCTCCCCCGGGTGGATGCGGTGGCCCATTTGATTTGCTCTTTACTTCAGTGGACCATAATATCTTGCTGCATGGATGAGCCTTAAAATCTTTACCCTGGAGTTCATAGCTTGTGTCTATTGGTGGAAATGTACAGCAACAGTGTACGATATGGCAAGTGTTGGGCTGCCCAAACTCAGAGAAAAACGCAAACAAGCTGCCACCAGATTTGCAATTTGTATGTTATGAGGAGATATCTGAAGTCAGGAGAAGTAAATTTCAGACCACTTGTGATGATTTTAAACATGAAATATAAACATTTATTAAAAGAAAGGAATAAAGAAAATAATACTTAATGACGCAAGAAAACCTTTACTCCATTAATAGTAGTTTTATAAACATCTCCCAAAAGATATTGGCTATAAATAAACTCAGAGCTAAACCCCCTTTTGATAGCAAAGTCCTCACAGATTTTAATCTAAAAGAAAATTCCAGCAACATTGCCACAAAATGCCCTGCTGCTATAGGGGAATCTTGCACAGACTTTTGCTTCTCTCTCATTCAATACTGAGAATCTACAACACATCTCAAAGCACTTGCACACAAAAATACATTTCTGTAAGGTTGACCACAACTGATTTACATATGTTACTTTGGACATACAACAACTAACTTGAAATCTCTTCCCTTATCTGCCGAAGGTAAATTCTTACTCATTCTGCACCCCCCTTCCCCCAACTTAATATTAGAATCCTGTTATCTATCATTTGAGCTTGATTACATTTATTGAACAAATGTTCCCAGCTGTCAATTTCACACAGATACAAGATGTGAGATTTTCATTTATTTTCCATGTAATTGAGATCCATTTGTGCCAGGAAAAAAAATACCATCGCTAAAAGCTGCAAGCTTCAGCTCGAAAATTAACTGCAATGGACATCAATCATTTGTTCCACTAACATTTACACCTCTACCTCTATCACATTTACTAAAATCCTTTATTGGATTATATTCAACAGTTTAAAATTTCAAGTGTTCGGAGGTCAGTAAACCATTTTACACAATCAAGATACATGTGCAAATTACAGTGGTAATCTCTCTCTGCTATTTTCCTTGAACCGATATGAATTCTCCCAGTGTCAGCTGATCAGCACACTGCATTCTGCAGTAATGTGATTTTATTGCACTTACAAATCCAGCATGCACACCATTTGGCTTGTCTCAGTGGCCCCATGTAGGACTTATGATACACATCATTCAACCACCTCTGTGCTCTCAGACATACTTGAACATTATTCAACTTGCCTCAGAGGCCCTGTATGGTTTTTCTGGGAGGAATATGGCTCAATTCAACTATATTGCCTCATTTTTCTATCAGCACACATATATAAAACAGCACAAAATGAAATTCTGGTTTTTCACATTTAAAGAGACAATGCCATGAGGGAAACAAGGGGCAGAATTTTCCCAGAAACATTAAGTGTCGAATTTGAGTGAAAACTGGAGTAAATCACACTGGTTTTCTCAGTGGGAGTTCAAAGAAGAATCTTCCACTCTCTGTGCACTGTAGAGGCCACCAGCATGAATATCATTAAAAACTAGAGAGTGGGGCCTGTCTCCACTGGAGGCACTGAAATCAGCTCGCTGAGCAGTCTGCTATGCATGCACCGATCTGTCAGTGTTGAGACTGGCGCATGCACGGTGGCCAAACAGTGATGGCTTCCCAATTGCTGGCCAGCTCAATAGCTGGCCAGCCCTGCAACTCCCACAGTGCCAGCTCTCCGTCCTCCTCCAGGCACGCCCTGACACTCAGCCCCACCCCACAGTCCTGAACACCCCCTCACCCAGCCTGCCCTAATCGTTGCCCTCCCTCCTTCTCCCACTGATCCCTATACAGAGCGGCAGCTGGATCCTCACCCCCACCGATTGCTGCCTAGGTCCCATCCCTATATGCCACAGCCCCTTGGCACAGTCCCATGCCCAATGGCCAGTGCCAAAGTGCCCTCTGGGCATTGGCACTTTTCTTGGGTAGTACCAGGGACATAGGCTGGCATTGCCAGGGTGCCAATGCCCAGGGGGCATGCCCCCACCGCCCCACTCTTTGGGGGACCCCGATGGCTTGCCCTTCACTCCAGCGGTGTTGGGCCATTAGTTTCCCATTAGTGGGGAACTAATGTAAAGTCCATTGACATGAACCACTCTGGTATGGCGGGGGGAGAGCAGGGGTGACAGTGGGGGGAGGGGGGGGGTGACACTAGTGGGCCCAGAGACTTCAGTCCAGGTCCTGCTAATTACATTTAAATCATATGCAAATGACTTTAAATACACTTTGCGCCTTCCTGCTGATATTCCGCACAGATCTGACGCTGCTGGAAATCTGGCACTGGGAGACGCTGTTGGGGCATGAACACCACAAATCGGCTGACATGAAAATCCCCAGCCTGCTGCTCTAATTTTTAATCTAGCAGGATGGGACAATCACAGCCAAGATGTTTGGCAAGCCTTTTTTTTGTTCACTCAGAAATGCAACCGACTGATCTAAATCACATTGACGTATAATGTTGCATCACTGGAGCAGGACTTTCAAGGTAATTCATTTAGGGAGGCAAAACAGACAAGGGAATACACAATGAATGGTTAGATAATCAGAAATGGAGAGGATCAGAGCAAGCTTGGAATGCATGTCTATAGATCCCTGAAGTTAGCAGGACAGTTAGATAAGGTGGTTGTGAAGACATATGGGATACTATGCTTTATTAACTATGGCATAGAAAGAAGCAGGAAAGTTGCACTTGGTTTGTATAAAACACAAATTAGGCCACATTCAAAGTACAATTCTGATCACTGCATGACAGGGAGGATATGGTTGCATCAGCAAAGGGTCAAGAGGAGATTTATGAGGATGTTGCAGGAATTGAGAATTTTAGCAAAGCAGCAAGATTGGATAGGCTGGGATTATTTTCTGTGGAATAGAGCAGGCTGAGGGGAGATTTAATTGAGGAAAATAAAATTGCGAGAGACCAAGAAAGAGTAGGAGTTGTTTTCTTGAGCAGACAGGGTCGATCACCAACGGATATAGGTTTATAATTAATAGAAGGGTTGGAGGCAAGCTGGGAAGTGTGTTTATTCACCCAGAGGTGGTGGGATCTGGATCCTATTGCTTGAAAGGGTGGAGAGGCAGAAACTCACAATGCATTTAAAAAATTACTTGGATATGCACTTGAAGGTCCATAACCTGCACAGCTATGGACCAGTAGCTGAAAGGTGAGATTAAACTGAATAGCTCTTTTATGGCCAGTGCTAGCACTATTGGCTGAATCATCTCCTTCTGTGTCATAAATTTCTGTGATTCTGTAGTTCGACTACATTATTTGATACTGATCACCAGTACAACTTGCATTGATATCACATTCTTAACATGATAAAATATTCCAATGCTCCTCCCAGGGCCTTGGATAAAAAACTGATGCCAATTCAAACAAGGAGCCATTCAGAGGGGTGATTTCGCTGAAGAGGTTGGTTCAAGAATGATTTTCTAGAAGTGACAACAGGAAGGTGTAAGAATTTTGGGAGGGAATTCCAAAAAGAGTAAAGTTTTAAGTTTATTTATTAGAGTCACTGGTAGGCTTACATTAACACTGCAATGAAGTCATTGTGAAAATCCCCTAGTTGCCACACTCTAATGCCTGTTCGGGTACGCTGAGGAAGAATTTAACATGGCCAATGCACCTAACCAGCACATCTTTCTGACTGTGGAAGGAAACTGGAGCACCCAGAGAAAACCCACGTGGACAGTGACCCAAGCTGGGAATCAAATCTGGGTTCCCTGGTGCTGTAAGGCAGCAATGCTAACCACTGTGCCACCATGCCATCCTTAACAGTATAGTATAGCCTGTGTCAATGATGAGAAGAAGCGGGTGGAATGTACAAAAGTTAGAGTTAGAAATTCAGAGTTTGTGAGATGATAGTTGGGCTGGAGGAAGTTATTGAGTGAGGGAAAGGCAAGATCATAGAGAAATTTTAGAAGTCTGATTGGTAGTGGCTTTGCCACACAGCATTCAGCAGTTAACTGTCAAACTTATCTTCAAATTCAAACCAGGCAGGCTGACTCTGATCAAGAATGAATGAACCAGGAAATGGTTGCCCCTAAGTTACGTTTAATTGAAATATGCAATGTGTGAATGTGCTCTTTCTGTCTGCATGTCTCCATGGGAATGCATCTATTCAAGTCCTCTTGCCAACCAGCCAGCAGTCTCTTCTCATGCAATATAAATTTTTGTTCCCTCTACAGTTGGCAATCTTGTGATCTGTTTTGATATGAGCAAGATGAAAAGCTCAAACTGTCTCTTTTTTTCAGCAATACTTAATTTCTATACTTAGAGTTACTCACCTGCAGTATAAGTATGTTTTTAACAGAGTGATGAGGCTTAATTATTGCCAGTTCAGCCCTGAAAAAGAACTTTCACAAGTGTACAGTATTATTCCTTCAGACTTTAATCATTATTGGAGATTTTAAGAAGACTTTTGACATGTTTCTATATCTTTTATCTCCCACTACTGATTCTTTCATTCTTTTTTTCAGTTTTTGTATCAGCTTTGATACTGAATTAAATATTCTAACTTTATTTTCTGGTTCAAATGCTGCAGGATGCAGTAATCATTTTTCAGTCTGATTGGGTAAGGAGGTGCAATTACTTGCCCTGTTCAGACAGGTTCCAGATTCCCTACAGAAGGTGCTGTACCAAAATGGATTTCTCATCACTGCACGTTGCAGTGTAATATCCAGCAGAAAATGTGTGGGTTAGTGTAAGTGTAATGAAGGATGGCGCTGTCCATTCACTGCAGACCTTAAAATCCATATAAATGAACCTTTCACAAATGGCTTAGTGGGTTAGTTCATCAGATGAAATGATCTGACCTGTGCAGTTTCCTGGTTTGTGCATAGTCGATACTGAACCAACCCTTCTCAGTTGGGATAATGTGATAGCATTAAAACTGAACCTGATGATTAGAAAATTAAAAAGATTCCCTTCCCAGTCAAACGTATGAATCCTAAGTGAAGATAGGATTGCAGTCAGCTGAAAAAGCATTTACTACTGAACCACTCAGGCTCCAGATTGAAGGTCGCAGAAGGCTGTTGCTACTTATGGATATGCAGCTTGGCCTGCATGTTACATGTCTCTCCCATCAGTTCAAGTCAATGGAAATGAAAACGCATGAGAGCTTTTTAACAGGCAACTGAATTAATATCATCACCTTAAGTCTGTTGCCCACAATCACAGGGGGGGGCGACCTTATTAGGATTTTACAAAGTGTCCGGGTTTTGACATGTTGGCGTGGTTTGAAAATACAGCTGAGGGGAAATATATGGTGAGAGGAGGCTTTATATTTTTATTCATTAAAATGTATTAAAACCTGATCATGTTGCCAAAAATTGGAGATTGCAATCTCACTGGCGAGATTTGCAATTTTCACCAGATCTTGTGCCCCCATCATTAATTCCACACATGGAGAAGGTGGGCTAAAAATCTGACCCAATGTGCCTTCGCATGACCACGAAACCTAAACGGAGAAAAATTAAAACTGATAGAGTCTGTGGATGGGACTGTCCAGTCCCACTTGCAGCAGGCATCACTGAGGGCAGGATGGGAAAATTTGGAGACCACTTTTGCATGCTGTCCAATGTTTCCGTCCTACTGGTGAGGATGGGACTAGAAAATCCCAACCATTCAAACTGTTAAACTTTTAACCCATCGCTTCCAATTCTTCTTGCATTTCAAGGTTGACAAAGTTAATGCTGGCATAATTACATTTTTGTTTGCTTAATTTTCCACCAAAGGTCAGTGTGAAGCACTCATTGGTCAGGTTAGCTTCGCCACGTTTTATGAAAGGAGCAATTCTGAATTCAAATTTGCTGTAGACCCAAATAAAATTCAGAGGCCATCAATCTTCTACCTCCCACAAGGGCTGTGATTCTCCCAAAAGTGCTGAATTGGTGGGAAAACAGTTCTAAATCCTGGCTGTTCTGTCAGTTCAGTTTCTGACCTGAATCTCTGCACTCGGTGCACTGCGCAGGTCCCAGTCGTAAATCTCATTAAAAACTCAGGGAGGTGGGGCCTATTCATGCTGGAGTCTGACGGTTATGGAACTCTGCATATGTACAGTGGTCCCGATCTGTCAGTCTCCCCATTTGCTGGCCAACCAGATTGCTGGCTAGCTCGGGAATCTACACCCCCCCACCCCCCACAACGGCCCAATCGCGGTCCTCACAACAATTCCCGGGCCAGCCCTGACTCTCCCCGTCCCAGAGCGTCCCAATGTCCAGGCCCTAACCCCACCAGTGGCGATTCCTCCAACACCCCTGACTCCAGCAGAAACACCCCGCTGTTCTGGCCCTCCCCCCAAGGTCAGACCCCTCCAAAGGCAATCCCCCCACCGGCAGATTCCCCCTCCCCCAGCAGACCACCACCCCCAGCCTGCCCCAATCACTGCCCTCCCTCCAGCCCAGACTGATCCTGTCTGCAGAATGGCAGTGCCAAGGTGCCCCTGGATACGGGCACTTTACACCTTGGGCAGTGCCAGTGGGCACAGGCTGGCACTGCCAAGGTGCCCATGCCCAGGGGACACCATCCCCTGCTGCCTGACCCCCTGGGGGCCCACGTTGCCCTCCTTCATTCTGGTGGGGTCTCCTGCTAGTTCCCCAAATATGGGGAGCTACTCTAAACCCCAATGAAATGAAGTACTCCTGGCGGGGTGGGAGATTCAATCAGGACCTGAAAGGTCCTGATAATTACCTAATATGCATATTTAAAATAGATTAAAAACAGATTTAAATGACTTACCTGCCTTCCTGCCAGTTTCTTGTGTGATCTGACCAGCTGTTTGCCGGCTCTGGGAGATGTGCACGTGTTCCTGGTGCATGTGCAAACCCTGTTCAAGGCCGCAGATGCGCGTCTCCCACTCAAACCTGACAGAAAAATTGTGGGTCGCAATGGGAGAATCAGAGCTGAAGTTTCTATACTTTCCATATTTGTTGATTTTTGTTGCTATTTTCAGCATTGATAATTCTGGTTGCCCTCAGCTGGCTGAAATAAAGAATTATTTCTGACACAATTCACTGTGAATCAAACAACTTTTAACAAAGAAAAAGGGTCAAAAGAAACTTTAAACAAGCACAAAAACAATTCATGCCCATTCCAATAAAAACGGACAGTTATCTCCTGGTTAATCAGATTATTGACTGCATGCCAATGTGATTCTACCTGACTGGGATCAATCTGCTTGCAGTAGGTTCCTCTTCTCAGTGGTTTCACCTCCAATGACATCAGCCTCAGGAGATTCTTCGGTTTCACCTTTTACTGTGGCTGGCTGCAACTATCCTCTTGGACTGTCCTCCTTAGCTACTTGATCTGTTCCCAGGGGAGTGAGCAACTGTTGATTGGTCAGCGTATTCCCAAGTTATCTTCTATTGGCTTCAATATATATAAAGTCTTCTTCCCATCCTGTGATTACCTGTCTGGTTTCAATCAACTCCACCGACTTCAACTGGTCTGCTGCAATTAACAGTTCCAGTTGCTTAAAATTGTTGTATTCAATCCAGCAATATCTCTGTAATTAACAAGTGGAGATATAATTAACAAATTGCGCTGCATGGTACCCATCTGGGGTCATAAACATTGCTCTGAGCCCATAGCCAACCCATTAGCTCTTTCCTTACATGCTGATGCTGATGTTCCAAGTTAGGTCGTTGTTATCAGTGGATCAATGGGGTGGATTTAGTGATCCTGTACTCTTAGCTCAGAGCAGCCCTTACATGGAGTGTATGCCAGGGAACTGACACCACAACATATTAACTCAACCTCTGCCAACTAGTTCTTTTCAGCATGACTATAGAATATTTTCAAGAGTCAATAGGGTTCTATCTAATTCCACCAATGGACAGCATTTTACTGACATGTTTTCAATGAGGGTGGGGGAGGACAGACATGCCCACCCACAAGATCAGCCCATAATATCCAAAATCAGCAGTCACACATTTGTATTCAAATCAAGGGTCAACTGAATTTGTTACTAAGTTAATTGACCTTGATTATACACTGCCAATAAAACAAGTAGTGGGGGCAGGCAGGTAGGAACTGGCAGCCTGAATTTTTAAAAAGCAACTTTCAAAGTGAGGGAAGAAAGTGGGAGGAGGGTGGGACTACCTTCAGGAACTACCCTTTGCAGATCAGGGGTTGGTCCCCTGAAATAGAACCCCCTCTTTCTTTCTGCCGCCTGCTGAATTTAACCCACCCAGCCCTGCTCCGCCACTCACACCGCACATCCCTCACCGCCCAAGATCCAGACCTTCCTGGCCCTGGAATCCTTCAGGCTATCTTCTCTTTCCTGGTTGCAGTCCTGGCAGTGCCCACTACTGCACTCTTGATGTTGCTGAGCCTGATGGAACTGTGGGCCAGTCGGATAGTCTGGCAATTCTTGAGGGTGGAGCTTGTAATGGCTGTAAGGTGGGCCACCTCCATACCAACTTTGCTTCTGGGAAAGCGAGCCATCCAATCCTTCACAACTCCCATAATATTCTGCCCAATGTGACTTACTCTCCAACTTTAATTCACAACCACTGTACCTGCACAAAGTATTTCCCCTCCAAGCCCAGCTATCTTGATAAGGTTGTAGGTTTCCTGCCAAACACTTTCTTAGAATATAATACTATATAAATAAGTATTATTGTCAACAAATATAAAAAGAAAAGCTCACATTTTTATCGTGCTTTTCATGACCACTGGGTGACACAAAATGATCTGCAGCCAATGAAGCGCTTTATGAAGTGTAGTTGCTGGTGTAATGTGGGAAAAGTAGCAGCCAAATTGTACACAGCAAACTTCCACAAAAGCCATTTGATAATGATCAGACAAACTGATTTTTGTGATGTTGATTGAAGGTTTAATTATTGGCAAGGACAACTCCCCTACTTTTCTTCAAAGTAGCAACATGCGATCTTTTACGCAAGCAAGCAGATGGGCTTTGGTGTGATGTCTCATCTGAAAGACAGTTCCTCCAACAGCGCAGCACCCCTTCAGTATTGCACTAGAGTATTAGTCTTGAATGTACCATTTTGCATTGTGAGTCTATGGCATTAGGAATTGAGATATGCCAAGTTCATTTCATAATAAGCTTAGCAGGACACTGATCGAATGGTCAAAAAACAGCTTAATATCAGAGTCTGTCATTTATGGGAGTGTGTGTGTGTGTGTGTGTGTCTTTTTTTTTGCTTGAGTTATGGTGAAAAACTAGGGCCATCCTCTCAGAATTTTAAAGTCTTCCCCTTAGTGGGTAATTTTGATTTTGTGACAGAATGTTATATAGTGATATTGAATTGGTTGCCCATTTTACATATCTTCTAAATTTTCATTTCAATTGAAGGCATGCATTTCCAGCTCCTTTGATTTGATTTGTTTTATTGTCACATGTATTAACATACAGTGAAAAGTATTGTTTCTTGCGCGTTACACAGACAAAACATCCCGTTCATAGAGAAGGAAAGGAGGGAGTTCAGAATGTAATTTTGTAGTCATAGCTAGGGTGTAGAGAAAGATAAACTTATTTATTTACATCAGTGTGGTACAGCAGTTAGCACTGCTGCCTCAGCTCCAGGAACCTGCGTTCGATTCCAGCCTTGAGTGACTGTGTGGAGTTTGCACGTTCTACTTGTGTCTGCATGGGTTTCTCCGGTTTCCTTCCACAGTCCAAAGATGTGCAGGTTAGTTGGATTGGCCATAATCGATCTGCGGGATTATGGGATTAGAGCAGGGAATTGGTCCTAGGTTGAGTTGAGTTGCCGTTTCAGTATTGATAAATCTGGTTGCCCTCAGCCAGCTAGCATCACTGCAGACTCAGTGGGTCGAATGGCTTCTTCTGTACAATAGGGATTCTATAATTCTATGAATAACAGAAGTACGTAACAATGAATTTAAGGCTTTCATTTTTTTAATGTTCAATCTTATAGAGGAAGTTATTAAAACTGCTCAAATGAATGACTGCTGTGCAATTAATTCCATGTTTGTTTCAATAACCAGGGATCAGGTTCATATTATAAATGAAGAATGTGATAAATATGGCTGCAGGAAAAGTAGTTAGACAACCCACTAGTGGCAAATTTGCAGAGGAATTAAGGTCATTCTTGTTTCTCATATCTTACTGTGATACTTAAAAAAAATTATTATAATGCATCCAATCACAGCTTTAAATTCAGATGCTGCCTCAATTTGGAGACTTCAATAGAGTAGATAGAAAAGTGCTTAAAAAAATAAATATTTAAAGGGATCACACAATACTTGTATGTTCATAGTTGGTTTTCCATTTCAAGCTGCTGGTTAACTTTTTAGACTACTTTACTGTCTTCTGATTCTGGAAATTGAAGTTAAATGCTGAGGGGATGATTTTGCTGGTATTGAGCTATTACTGTTTGCTCATAAACTCTTTGACTGCAGTCCTAGGCCATCTGGCAGGGCAGTTTTTGGGACAAGAGGAGTGACTGCAAAGAGCAGGAGCATCTGTGACCAGAGGAAGGAGAAAGGGGGGACTAGTATTCTGAACTTCTCTTCGGAGAAATGTACAGGTGCTTTCACTTCACAAAAGAGGTTGTGACTAAGCTATGTCACCTCCTGCCACTGCAATTCAAGCCTCGCATCAGACCATGGACCGTGGCTGGTGAGATCATTGTGACATCTAACTTTTATGCAACAGGCTCCTTCCAGGCCTGGTAACATCATCAACAGCATGATCATCTCTCTCAGAGAAATAACCAAGGTTGTCTATACAATGAGGAACAGCTAGGGATGTGGAAATGCAAAGAGGCTCTGTAGCTGGACTAAAAACCTAAACTCATGACTTAGGAAAAAAAGTTCAAGTTTTTCCAGAGCATGGGGCATTTAAATTCAGTTAATTAAATACATTTAGAATGAAAAGTACTTCATTATCATTACATGTCTGTCTATTTCTGCCCTACTTACCTGGTGTGGCCTGTGACTCCAGATTCATAGCAATATGAAGGGCATGGTGAGCCAATCAGGATGGTGACTAATTACCAACCTCTTGAGGGCAGTTAGGTTGGGCAATAAGTACTGGCCATGTTGGGGTGAATATGGATGAATACTAAGAAATATCCTTCCCCTTTATGCAGTTTGAGAAAAGACTGCTTCAGCTACATTGTAGGCTCCTCCATGGTGCAATGTTGCTTATCATGCTCACCCCTACCAGCCTGGCATCTTTATCAACCAAAAGGGATTCCACTCTCTCAATGTACAACTGGTTTGTGGCCAAAAGCAGGAAATCAAGCATCACTGTGTCTGTTTTCCTGGGAGCAGTCAAGATTCATTCATCCTGTTCTAGCTTTATTCCAGCCAGGCCATTGGGTTACAGGCTGCATACTGGGCTACAAGGGATATTCCCTTTGGACATGATTCACAACTCTAGTCTGGAGCCTGTGCATAGGTGCTGAGTTGGCTGGCAGCAAGAGACATGTGTCCACTAGAAACACAGTTGGCATGCTTAAGCAACCCTTCTGCTGCTTGCACCACTCTGGAGGCGCTTTGCAGTTATTTCCTGAGCAGGTAACTTGGTTTGTGATCATTTGCTGCATGCTGTATAAGGCTAAGTAAGGCCAACATTTCCACCCTCTTCATGGCAGGTTTGGGTGCTTGGAAAAAATAGGCATGAGTCTTAGAGGACCTGGTACTTCTCCAACCTCATGGTGGAGGCTGATCTTATAATATGAATGTCCCCTGTGCCTTTTCAAGGGGTTGTATTGATCGATTATTTCATTTGTCCAGGTCAGCAATAAGTTAGTTGGTAGAGAACACCAGGTTCAGTTTGAATAAAGTATTAATTTATGCCCAAGTATGAGGAAAGTTTCTGATGGCTTGTGTATTTGTGTGGGGATTGCGCTTAAGATAAACTTCTACCCTGGAAGCTTCTGATGAACTTATATCTGAGGTCACTTTTGCAGATGTCAGAGCAGCCTTCTCGAAGATCAACCCACGGAAAGCAATTGGCTTGGATAGGGTACCCAGATGAGCACTCAGTTCCTGCTTGGATCAGCTAGCAGACATCTTCAACATCTCTTTACAGCAATCTGAGGTCCCTATCTGCTTCAAGAAGATGACCATCTTCCTAATATCAAAGAAAAGTTAAACAGTGTGCCTTAATGACTATCCTGGATTGCCTGAATCCACTAAAGTTCACCTACCGCCATAACAGGTCCACTGCAGACACCATATCGCTGGCCCTGCACTCAACCCTGGAATACTTAGATAACAAAGACACTTATGTCAGACTCCTATTTATTAACTACAACTCAGCCTTCAACACTGTTATTCCTATGAAACTCATCTCCGTGGCCTGGGCCTTGGCTCCTCCCTCTGCGACTGGATCCTGAACTTCCTAACTCACAGACCACAATCAGTAAGGATAGGCAACAACACCTCCTCCATGATCATCCTCTAAACTGGTGCTCCACAAGGCTGTGTTCTCAGCACCCTAGTATATTCCGATACACCAATGACTGTGTGGCCAAATTCCCCTCCAACATTATTTTCAAGTTTGCTGATGACATCACTGTAGTGGTTTAGATCTCAAAGAATGATGAGACAGAGCACAGGAATGAGATAGAGAATCTGGTGAACTGGTGCAACAACAATAATCTCTCCCTCAATGTCAACTAAATGAAGGTAACTATCATCGGCTTTAGTAAGCGTAAAGGAGAACATACCCCTGTTTACATCAATGGGGACAAAGTAGAAATGGTCAAAAGCTTCAAGATTTTAGGTGTCCAGATTATCAACATCCTGCCCTGATCCCCCCATGCTGACACTATAGTTAAGAAAGCCCACCAACCCATCTTTCTCAGAAGACTAACGAAGTTTGGCAAGTCAGCTACGACTTTCACCAACTTTTACAGATGCACCATAGAGAGCATTCTTTCTGGTTGTATCACAGCTTGATATGACTCCTGCTCTGCCCTGGACTGCAAGAAACTACAAAAGGTCATGAATGTAGCCCAATCCATCATGCTAACCAGCCTTCCATCCATTGACTCCGTTTACACCTTCCACTGCCTTGGCAACGCAGCCAGCATAATTAAGGACACCACGCACCCCGACCATACACTTTTCCACCTTCTTTCATTAGGAAGAAGATACAAAAGTCTGAGGTCACGTACCAACTGATTCAAGAACAGTGTCTTCCCTGCTGCTGTCAGAGTTTTGAATGGGCCTACCTCACATTAAATTAATCTTTCTCTACAGCCTAGCTATGACTGTAACACTACATTCTGCACTCTCTAGTTTCCTTCTCTATGAACAGTATGCTTTGTCTGTATAGCATGCAAGAAACAATACTTTTCACTGTATGCTAATACATGTGACAATAATAAATCAAATCAAATATCCTGCAAGTTGGCCAAATTGCTTGATGTGTCGTAGAGTGACATAGTTGGACTAGTTCTTTATGGTAACATGTTAGTGTCTAATAATATTTTAAGTTTTTCAATCAATATGACTACAAGCAATGGTCTTGTGGTCATTCAACATTTATTAACAATATAAATGAAAGAAGTTAACACTGCTACCTCTCTATGTTCAAAACCAATATATAATTTCCACCATTATTATTAATTAACACAATCTGACTACATTGAGAGAATATTCTCCATCTATTAAACTGCTGCCACACAGATTAATTTTTACAACTTCCACATTGTTCATTTATGAGGCAGAACAACCATGACATTAGAAAATGTAAATTCTACGAAAACCAAATTCAGAATCTATTTAAAATATGAATATATAATGGGAATCTCATCCTTCAGCAAGAGAGCCCATTGCCACCTCTCATCAGGAAGACCTGCCGAATGAAGTACAAATAACTCTGTTGTGGTACAGGTTGTTACAGAACAGAAAGCTATCACAAGGATGGATGCACGTTACAAGTGATGGAAGTTGTTGAGAGTTGACCTGTTTAATTCTGTCTATTTTGAATTATAGGTAAGGATACTTTATATATATATATAATATTATTTATATTTATTGTAGTACAAGTGTTGATATTGTTATGGAAATGAGAGAGGCTTCTTTATCATCTCTCCATCAGTCAGTAAGCGGGGGTGTTTTTGAATTATTTTTAAAGTAGACTGTGCTATGATTTTTTCAAACTCTCAGTTTGTGTGGTCCAATTTTATAGATATATTGTGGAAAACATGCATTATGATTAACTTAGATTAGTTTATTCACATTCAAACATTGGAAGTGGGGGGAATAGATTGACACTGCACATACAGATGTAAGGAGAATAGAAAAGAGTTTTTTTTACAACGATGGTGAATGATTAAAAGAACCACAGCAATGATTGTTTTTTATGAAATTTCCAAAGTCTGGAAAGTCCAGGGTTCTTTTCCTTCCTGAAGGAGTTCAGTCCAGATGTTTTCCTGGCTGGAAACAGCAACATGAAATTCCTTGAAATGAACATTGCAGCCTAATGGGATTTCTGTGCTTGGACTGCTTGGCAGGTGATGATCGGAAACTTTTAAAATCAAATTGGCTGTGAGGATTTGAGAGGTAATGGCTGGCTCCTTGGTCAGTTGGACGGTCTGTTGGAATTCTTCCCATTAGTTGTAATTCAGCAGACTAAGGGTTCATCATTTCTCAAAGGAATATAGAGATTTCAAAATGGTCGACCTACTTTCTTTATTATGATTTCAAAAGGGATGTTTATCTATTGAATTGGACTGGCTTTGGCTTCAGGGCTGATAATGTCCCAGCAAGTAACTTTTGAAAGAGTTAGCGGCCACATTAAAGGTTTTGTGTCAGGAAGTTATTATCTGGGCAGATCCTCTGACTCCACTAGAGGGGTAAGCTGATCAAGTTGAAAATGACATCCACTGTTGTATAAGTGATCATTCTTTGAAATGATTATGGACTGTCCCACATGTGGGGTAGATCTGTTAACCACTCTGTAGGCATAGAGTTTTGATCAGTGTGTCCCTAGTTTCATGATATAGCATTTCCTTACAATTGTGTCTAAGATTTCACAATGATGAAAGGACGATTCTCTTGTTCTTGTAACTCCTATTGGTAGCTTCCAGAATAAAGGGCCAATCCTGTGTTCATGTGACTTGGAGCAGCCATCTTGTTGCATTGAGCAGAAAGTCCAAATTAAAAAATAGTTTTAAAAAACACTTATTTTCTTCATGTCTTATTGACATAATAAAATGTTGCTATATGCCTAAAATCCCTGTGCTGTATTAGAACCATTATCAAGGTTAGGAAGATAGATTTTGGAGTACGGTCTTATTCTAAGCCCTTGGTTAATGATAGGGATGTTCGCTAATGATTGCACAATGTTCTGTTCCATTTGCAACTCGCCTGCAGAAGGTTTATAAATAATAAATCCCTACAGTGCAGAAGGAGGCAATTTGTCCCATTGAGCCTGCAACAACAACAATCCCATCCAGGCCCTAGCCCCATAACCCCACGTATTTACCCTGCTAATCCCAAAACAACAGGGGACAACTTAGCATGGCTAATCCACCTAACCCACACATCTTTGGTGATAGGCAGGAGCAGAGAATTTGGTGAGAGACAAAGTCAGAAACATACCAGTGTAAATCATGTTGTAGTTCTCCCAGTGGCAGGTTAATGTTGGGTCATTTTCCTACTGGCTTGTGGCATGAATTTCATTTGCATCTCATGAATGCTAATTACAACAGCTGTCCACTGGTGTTTTGTCAAACCTTCTAATCTTGCCACGCCAGCGGAAACCACATCAGTGTCAAACCCAATTGCTAAAATGTGGCATGTACAAAACAGTCCTCAATTAAGAAGGGACTTTGAAGTGACTGGAACAAAGCCTTTCTGCCATGGTGCTGCACTGCTCCTGATGGGCTGTTCACCACTCTGGTGAGGAAGTGAATGACCTGGCGAAGATAATGTGGATGGAGGGCTTTGTAAGGACAGGGGGTAGAGATGGTGGATGAGGGGCATGGACATGCAAAGGGGCAAGAAGATGTTGAAGGAGATGAACAATGGAAGGCAGAGGGAAGGAAAAGCTCTCAAACAAGGTGTCAAAGGGATGCCACATCATTTACTGGAAGGGGCTGAATGAAAATTCCAGAGGTGGTGAGTTGAGTTGCAAGTGAGGCTTGGATACTTCAAGGGTGATAGTTTTGGGGGGAGGGTGGTTGAATTGAGGAACAGACAACTTCTTGAGGCTGCTATCCTTACCCCTCGGGTTGCTGACCTCTTTCATGGCCTGCTGAAGGTGAGCTGGACAGAGTGATATGGATGTGCTGGACTGGTGTTTAAATATAGCATTAAGGTCTTCAAACTCATTAGCTGAGGGTATGCAGGCAAATCTGCGGAGAACCAGAGAAGAACTCCCCTGTGCATAATAAATGACCTCCCAAGTGCTGAACCTGGTGTGAAATCCCACCATTCTGGTCAGTGGAGTTGCCCATTTAGTCTCAAAATGGGAGAACTCCACCATAAAGTCAATTGACTTTACGTTTCAAATAAGCTTCAAACAATGCAGGTGTGAATTCCACAAACAACATTAATCTTGATATATTGATGCCAGAGGGAGGTTCACAATAATATTTATTCAATTTGAACTTTATGAAAGCATATTCATCCATGTTGAATACGCAAAGATAACCTGACCCCTCGACAGCCACCTAACAGTTCATCAGTGTCCATTTTAAACAAATAAAGGAAAGTTTGCAAATTTTCTACACAAGTTCAGTCCTTGTGTAAAATGATGAATGTGACATGTCTATTGAGCATGGCAACCTAACCATCTGTCTTGACATTCGTCAGCATTGCCATTACTAAATCTCCCAGCATCAACATCCTGGAGGTTACCATTGACCAGAAGCTTAATTGAACCAGCCTTAGATATACTACACAAACAGATCAGAGACTGGGAATTCTATGGCAATTAATTCACCACTTGATTCCCCTAAGCCTGTCCACTATCTACAATGAATAAGTCAGGAGTGTAAAGGAATACTCTCCACTTGTCTGGATTAGTGCGATACACAGGAATCTCAACATGATCCAGGAAAAAGCAGCCCACTTGAAATAGCACCTTAAATCCCCTCCACCAGTGGCACGTATTAGCAGTAGTGTGTATCAGTTATAAGATGCATTGAAGTACCTTCTAAACTTGTGGCCTCTATGACCTAGATATACAAAGGCAGTAAACACATGCAAGTTGCCCTCCAAGCAGGGGGATGCAATGATTTGTGGTATTGTCACTGGACTTGTAATCCAGAATTCCTGGATAATGCCCTGGAGACCAGGTTTGAATCCCACCACAGCAATTCAAATCTGGAATTAAAAGTTCAATGATGACCTCAAAACCAAACCATCACGCAAACCAGCCTCCCATCCATTGACTTTGTCTACACTTCCTGCTGCCTCAGCAAAGCAGCCAACATAATTAAGGATCCCACGGACCCTGGACATTCTCTCTTCCACCTTCTTCCCTCAGGCAAAAGATACAAAAGTCTGAGGTCACGTACCAGCTGACTCAAAAACAGTTTCTTCCCTGCTGATATGGCAGACTTTTGAATGGACTTGCCTTGCATTAAATTGAGCTTTCTCTACACCCTAATTATAACTGTAATCTGTGACGCTACATTCTGCACTCTCTCATTTCCTTCTCAATGGACGATATGCTTTGTCTGTATAGCGTGCAAGAAACAATACTTTTCACTGTATGCTAATACATGTGACAATAATAAATCAAATCAAATCAAAAAAGCATTGTTGATTGTTGTAGATACCCATCTGGTTTACTAATGTCCTTTAGGGAAGGAAATCTGTCATTCTTACCTGGTCTGGCCTACATGGACAATAAATGCTGACCCAGCCAGTGACACCCACATCCCATGAATGAGTTAAAAAAGAAACCACACACAATGCTGACTTGGAAGTATATTGCTATTTCTTCATCTTTATAAGGTCAAAATCTTGGAACTCCCACCCTAACAACACTGTGGGTGTACAAGAAGGCAGTTCGCTTTCTCAGAGGCACCAGGGATGGGCAACAAATGCTGCCCTTGCTAGTGACACCCACATCCAATGAGTGAATAAGTAAAAAACAAATCTATGGATAGAGCAGGAAATCAATATTTCCAGTTCATAGCCTTATTTAAAACGGAGAAATAAGATTTGGCAAAGTGTAATATTAAAATCAGATGAAGAGGGGAGGAAGATATATAAAAATAAAACAGACAACAAAGCAAATCAGTGCTACATGATAAATCATCTCAGTAAAGTGATAGAAAAATGCATGAAGGAAATAAAGGATGTGCCAGTAGAAAATATACCCTTTTCAACTAATTTTACACCGGTGGAATGTCAAAATTGTTAATTTTTATAAAAAAGGCACATTTTTAAATAGTCTTCTGAATTTTGTTATACTTCAGCTTCTAGTTTAATCCCTTTTATGTTTTGCCCAATTATTTGTTTCAGTCTGTAAAGAGTGAAGGATATTCAATGTGTTTTATTTGCTGGTTTGCTGTATGCAGAAATATTACATACCTGGCTTGATCACATGACTGTTGCTGGACACCTGGAGATCCCCTTGGCTTGGCTCCAGAATCAGCTTCACATTGGGAAAGGGGAAATCCATGCACAGAGATCACTAGGGCAATTCTTTCACCATTTCTTTGGTTCTGTCAAATCTGGATGAATGTCACCGTTTTCCTAAAGTGCTATTATTTCTTTTCTCAGTCTGTTATCTTGGGACACTTCAGTACTGAGTCAAAATGTGAATTATCTTTTGAGTTATCCATAACATACCAGGCAGATCTTGACTTTGTGTACTTGTGTAAAATCTGTGATAATGAGCCATCTGTCTGTAATACATCTCTCCCAATTTTATTTCCATTGACCTGTCTACTGTAGATTCAAGGTCTATTCTATCGAGTCAGAAAGCAGTAATGCATTTATTAGGAGAAAGCTCTACTCAAGATGATACAGTCTGGAGATTAGCAATGAACTTTTAAACAAATTAGGATCTTGGATTTGAATTTGTAATCTTGAGATTCCACACAGTCTGAAAGTGAAGTTTGAAAACCGTGGCCTATACAAAAGTACGAAGTGTACACTCTCTTCTAATGATGATATAAGTTTCTGAACAGCCAATGAATTGTGACATAGCTTAATAGGCTGAATGACCTCTTTTTGTGTTGTAGTAGTAATTTCAGTAAATAAAATCAGAATGTTAGAAAATAGAATAGATTCCCATGAGTAGAATGTCCCCTTGAACCATGAGAGAATGTGGATGGAGAACGTACTGAGTGCTTCCAGGAGATGGGAGCTACCTGGCTGGCACCATTGGCAAACTCAGATAGCAGCCATGCAGTGGGCTGCTGTAATCTTGCTGATTTGAAAAGCTCCTCGGAAGGTTGGGAAGTCAATCGAGGCACACAGTGGCCTTGTATGACAAGATAACGGCAGACATTCATGTGGAGTTTGTTGACCCAGCAGATTCCTCTCAAAAGCATCTCCAAAAAATTTATTTGGATCCTATGGTGAACCCAACAAAGTTTCTTGGGCTCACTAGGAAAAAAAATGAAAATCCAGATAAATGTGAGGTAATGCATTTTGGAAGGCCTAATACAGATAGAAAATATACTGTAAATGGCAGAATCCTTAAGAGTATTGATAAGTAAAGGGATCTGAGTGTACAGGTACACAGGTCACTGAAAGTGGCAATGCAGGTGGAGAAGGTAGTCAAGAAGGCATACAGCTTGTTTGCCTTCATCGACCAGGACATTGAGTTTAAAAATTGGCAAGTCACGTTGCAGGTTTATTCTACTTTAGTTAGGCCGCATTTGGAATATAGTGTTCAATTCTGGTCGCCACACTACCAGAAGAATGTGGAGGCTTTGGAGAGGGTACAGACAAGATTTACCAGGACGTTGCCTGATATGGAGGGCATTAGCTATGAGGAGAGGTTGGAGAAACTTGATTTGTTCTCACTGGAACCATGGAAGTTAAGGGCTGACCTGATAGAAGTCTACAAGATTCTCCATTTGAGAGTCAATTACTTGGGTCACAGGTTTAAGGTGTGAGGGGTAAGGCTTGAAGGAGATGTATTACACAGAGAGAATGGAATTCGTTGCTGAGGAGATAAAAGAAGTGGATACAGTTGTGACTTTTAAGGGGCGTTTTGACAAATACATGAATAGGATGGGAATAGAGGGATATTGTCCCGGGAAGGGTAGGGGGTTTTAGATAAGTTGGGAAGCATGGTCGGTGCAGGCTTAGAGGGCCGGAGGGCCTGTTCCTGTGCTATAATTTTCTTTGTTCTTTACTCTTTGTATTCTGTTCTGGCCAACTCAATAAGCTCCTTAAGTAGCTTTTGGATCATGAATTGGCAGCAAGCATGTTCCCCCCCTCCTTCAATCCCCACAAACCTTTCAAAACTTAAAAATGTTCCAGAGACAACATCCAGGTTATCAAAACCCACCTGAATCAGTCCCAACTCTGTTGCCCTTTGAAAATCTTTGCAAGAATATCTGTTCGAATATCCTCATTTTTACTCTTGTATTCCTCGGAGGAAAATAGTTCTGTCTTCTAAATGTTTTTGTGTGCTGGTAATTTTCCAGACATTTCAGTCCAAGAGTGAATGCTAATAACATACCTCATGAAAAGCAGAATGAGAAGGAGCTCATCATTCATTTTGTGTGGTTATGTGACACTGGGAGTCTGTGGGGAAAAGTTTGCATTTTATTACGATATTGCTATTTTTCATTTCCCATGTCCATCATCACCACGCTCTCAATCAATTTAGTGAGGCTTGCTGTGAGACGAATCCTTATTTCAGCAACTCGTTGATACTGGAGGATGAGAAAGATTCAGAGCCTGCAGCTGCCTTAGTTTCATCAAGACTAGTGACCAAACAAAGATTAATTCTTCAGGAAGGTCCCAGCCATATTGGAACATATATCCTGTTGCCCTGAAGTGGCAAAATTGAGTTTGCATTTCACACACCTGGATCACTAGCACAAGTGTTCAGGCATAAAATCTGCCTCCCCTAATTTGAATTCCTTTAACCTGTGCTTAAAGCTCTCTCCACTCATGTAGTCTGTACCTTTAAGACTTGATTAGCTGAAAAGACTCTCATTACAATCATTATTCATATAAATTGACTTTGTGTGTTCATATGCTCTGTTTGTGATCAGAACTCCCACTTACCTGACGAAGGAGCAGCACTCTGAAAGCTAGTGGCGTTTATTACCAAATAAATCTGTTGGACAGGTGTTGTGAGACTTCTTACTATGTTTACCCCAGTCAACGCTGGCATCGCCACATCATTAGGGAAACAAAGCAGCTCAGGAACCAGTGGTAAAATTGGGGCTCACTTATTCCAAACTTTCCACTATACTTCTCACAAATGTATGGTGGGACAGTGCTAGAAGGGCTATAGATCTTCAGCTCCAAAATGTCTTAGACCTCAAACAATTGCTCATTTTGGAACAATTTTACTTGTTCTGCAAAATTACAGGGACCTAGTGAGTGATTTTCTTTAAACACTTAGAGAACTGAGCACACCGACACTAGACTCAGCTGGGGGAACACTAACCCTCTTACATCCAGTATAAATCAGGTGTAGAGTAGTTACAATGGAGCAGGAAATTTATCCACAACCTTTCCATCTCGTATGTGCTTCAAGTTGAAGGCTGCCAGGATACCTTTCCAACCTGATGGAGCTCTGATCAAGGTAACTGTGTACCAACGATGTCACCAGGCTCTGACCACAATCTTTCAAATATTTGTGGGTATGTGCAGTGCCAGAAGACTAGAGGGTTGTCAATCTGTTTGAAAAAGAAAGGAAAGTGTTAATCAGCTAACTGTAGACCAGTCAGTCTAAAACTGGTAACGGGTAAGTTTCTCTTCACTGTGGTATGGAATATTTAGAAATGCATGGGCTAGTTTATTAATTAAGCACATATTTATAAAAGGCAAGTTGTTTCTGAAAAGATTCAGTGAGGAAGTAGTCAGATCTACTGATAAAGGAAAGGAAGCTGATATTGTTTGTATAGATTTTCTAAGGCCATATAGGAGATATGTTGATGAAATTAAGACACCCAATATTATAACTAATGCTGGTTAAAGGATAGCAAATAGTTTGGTGGACATTTTTTAAATGGGAGGGATTGGTGACCCCTTATGAAACAAGAAGATTTGGTTGCAATTTTAATTTTTTATGACTCATGAACAAAATGACAAAATTTAGAGGTACATGTAGAAATACAGCTCATGGGACAAAAAAGCTCATGAAAACGGTGTTTGCTTATTTCCACTCTCTTCAAAGGCATCATAAAGTATTAGTTGGTTTCAAGTAGTTTAGACCTTCGAAAGTTAGCTTTATATAGTCCCAACCCAATTGCACTGGGATCCAAACATTAGATATATTGGTTCTATATTGTAGTTATTTAAGACATTTGTGATTTTTTAAACTTAATCAGCTGGATGATTTTGTTCAACTTTAAATATAACTGTAATTCACGGCTGACTACTTATCAGTAAAAGCATAAGGTAACTGTTACAAATTAACCAATTCTTTATATATTTGTGCTATGATAATTGATAACTCCTTTTAAAATGAATTCTTATGAACAATGATATGAATAGAAATACAGATACATTATTATTTTCTCTGAGAAGAAACATGGAAATACAAATAATTAGATAAAGCATTTTATTTTTAAAGAGGGTTTGACTGCACAACCACTTTTTGCCTCACAGTTTAACAAACTAATTGGCATTATATCCACTTGCATAACCTCCCAAAAATTAAGTGCAACTTTTGTCTTGCCATCAGTCCAGCTTTGTCTTTCACAATATTAGTTGTGATCTTGTAAATGTATTGTTTACTGGCTGTTAATTGGCAAAAAATGGGCCTATTTTTATATATTTAGGCCATTCAAAACTGTCATGGTAAAAATGTCACTGACTTGGAGAATGCAGGCTTAAGGAATCAATTTATTCAATTGTTCTGTGTTGTAAATTATTTGAAAAGAAAATAATTTTTTCACAATCCTAAGGGGGCACTAAGGAATGGATGAGAAGTTATTTCAGGTTTGTGCTGCTAATTGTAATATTAATGGTATTGTGCTGTTCTAATCCAGAAGCACCATAACTTAATGACTTCTGTTTCATTTCAGGGATTTGGCAAACAAGTGGATGTTTCATATATTGCCAAACACTACAATATGAGTAAAAGCAAAGTGGACAACCAGTTCTACAGCGTAGAAGTAGGCGATTCTACCTTCACAGTTCTCAAACGCTACCAGAATCTAAAGCCCATTGGCTCTGGGGCTCAGGGGATTGTATGGTGAGTATGTGGTGTCACAATTTCAAACTAAGACATTAGCACAGAACATGAGCAGCCAAGATCCACACGATGGAACTCTTTCCCAGGTGATATTGTTGAGTGGACCTGTTCTCCAGGTAGCAGAGAGTTATTTGTGCATCAGAACTGCTAGAGCAAGCATTAACCTAAGGGAAGCTAGTGATCTCCTTGGATAATTTTGGCAACTTTTTCTGTGCTCCCAGCTACCATTTGGGTCAAAACTGTCAGCATGTTGTTTCCTCACTCAGTAGAGACAGAGAGAGAAGGACATGAGGATAGAATTCCAGGTTGGTACTTTTATCATATGCAGCTGTACACCAGGAGTTCTAACATGGTAAATTAATCCCATGGTCATCAGGTATTCATATAATAAAGGGTGTATACACTTCTCAGTGTGTTACAAGTGTTTGAGTGATGAGCTTGCTGCTGCATATACGAAGCATATAATTAAACTAATACCTGTAGTGCAAAAAAAACACAGTAGAAACACCAAAGTTGGCGTATGGTATACATAATTGTTATGACATTTACTTCGCATGCCAGGCATCAGGCTTGGCTCAAAAGCAGCATTCTTTCCTCTAAGTCAGAAAGTTGTACTCCAACATGAGACATTAAACTGATGACCACCTATCTACTCAAGTGGAAGGAAACAATCCCACTAATCAAAAATAAAATCAATGGAAGTCTCCCCAGTGTCCCATCCATTATTCATCCCTCAACCAGGATCACTAAAAAAGCAGACTGTGTAGTCATTCATCTGATTGCTGTACACAAATTGGTTGCAGCATTTTCCTACATTACGACAGCAACTACACTTCAGAAGTATCATCATGGATATGTCAATGCAAGTTATTTTTTTGACAGGTTTGTCTGATGCCATTTATAAGTGAAAAGTATGGATTATAATTAATCCATTTGATCAGAAACCCTTTAATACACCTCAGTTATTCAGTTCAGCAAATCCAAACCAGCAACACATTTTAAATTTGCAATGTTTATGAAAAGCTTACAATATAAGGGAGAATGTTAGTGATGTTTCAGAATTGTTATATTTGTATTTCAAGACTTTTTGAGCCAGTATCTAAATGAAAAAAATCATATTCTGAAGTTTCTGAAACATGCAATATATAAATTTTTTTTCAAAAACATTTTGCAGTCCAAAAAGGTACCTGATGAAAGGCTGTGAAATACATAAATTAGTTAGTAGCAACAGAGTGCTAATTTTGAATTTGGAATTCAACAATAGCAATCACACTTATAAATTTCCTTTAACATAATAAAATGTCCAAAGGTGCTTTGCAGGTATATATAAAAAGACAAAGTTTGACACTGAGCCAAATAAGGAGATATTGGGCAGAATTGTTCCCAAAAAATTCTAAGTGTCAAATTTGCATGAAAATGGAATAATTCACAATGGTTATTTCAATGGGAGTTCAGAGAGGAATCTCCCACACTCTGTGCACTGCAGAGGACACCAACGTAAATATCATTAAATTTCAGGGGGTGGGACCTATCCCTGCTGGAGAGGCTGAAATCAGCTCGCTGAGTGGGCTACTGCGCATGCGCTGATCTGTCAGTGCTGACATTGGCAAATGTCAGTGGCCCCGCACTGATAACCTCCAGATAACTGGCCAGCTCGATTGCTGACCAGCCCTGTGACTCCCGCAATGCTGGCCTTCCAACACCCCCATAGCCCAATCGCTGGCCCCCCGACCATTCTGGCCCACCTTTATCTCTAGCTGCCCTCCCCCTCCCATAGAGACAACTCTCCAGCAGGCTGACCACCCACCCTGATTGCTGGTCTCCCTCCTTCCCCCACCGATCCCGACTGGTCAATGCCAGGGGGCCCAGGTTAGCGGTGCCAGTGCCCAGGGGGCACACCCCAGCATTGACCCTCTGAGTGGGGTCCCAATTGCACCCCCCCCCCACTCCAGTGGGATCAGGCCGATAGCTTCCTGAAAGTAGAGAGCCACAGGTAAACTCTGTTGGAGTTAAATACTGGGCAGAGAGGCTAGCGGGCCCGCAGATTCAGTTCCTGGCCCGCTAATTGTATTTAAATTAAATTAAAATTAGTTTTAACATACTTGCCACCATTCCCCATGGAGCAGATGCCATCAGAAATCTGGTGCTGGGAGACACAATAGTGGTAGGAATGCATGTGCTAATCCTGCACATTGCGGAGAATTGCCCTCATTAGGTTAGGTGATTTTGAGTTTTAAAGGAAGAAAGCAAATTAAGAAATCTAGGGAGGGCATTCCAGATATTAGAGCCTGAAGACAAAGCTACCAATGGTGGATTAATTAACATTTAGGATGCACAAGAAGCTAGAATTAGAGGAGCACATATATCTTGGAGGGTTGTGGAGGTGAAGGAGATTCCAGATAGTGAGGGGCGAGGTCATGGAGGGATTTGAAAACAAGGGTGAGAATTTAAAAATCAAGATGTTGTTTGTAAATGTAGGTCAGCAAACCAGGGGGTGATAGGGGGACCGGAATTGTTGTGAATTAAGAAACAATCAACAGAGGTTTGGGGATAGAATGTGGTCAACCAGCCAGGGCTGTGTTGGAATAGTTAACTCTGAAGGAAACAAAGATATGAATGAGGGGCTGGAAATTCCCATGTCCTGTAGTTTGACTACAGTCAAGGAGTCGAGAGAGATGGTGGTGAGATAGACGTGGGTGTTGTCAGTGAAAACTAATACTATGCCTTCAGATGATGTCAGCGAATTTGGAAACTGTCTTTATGAGATTATTTTTCCAATGCTTCATGGCCCTGCCTTTCTTGCTACTCTGCCTTTATGACAGGGCTTTCAGTTGGTTGGGCCGAACTTTTCCGAAGCCAATTCACCTCACCACACCCTCCACACCATTAAAATTTGCCTCTTTTTGACTTTATCTTTAGTCATCCCTCTAAATGCTTTGCTGTTCAGTTTGTCTGTGTCCTAAGTGAAGCACTTTAGGACATTTATACTAAAGAATGATTAAAAACAATACGGTTTTTGTTTTGTAGGGTCTGGTACTGGAACTGAACATGCAGTGTCATGTCTGTGCTGGGTTCAGTCATTACTTTGTTGCGTGGGTTTCCACAAGGACTCTGCTGCCAGCTGTGTGAATCTGTCTCGGGCATCTGTAAATTGCTGTGTGAGTCAGTGTAGGGCTCACCATGTATCACTGGCTTCATGAAAGCCTTTATAAAGCTGGACTCTGAGGGCTGTTCTGTGAGGATCAGAAAGTAAATTCTATTAATTCCACTCCTCCACAACAAGTAGCCTCTTGAATTCTCAGAGGTTAATTACAACTGCAGTTGAACTTGACATTAAGAAACCTGAATTAAATAGTCAGAGCTTGGTATCAGTTGATGTAAGTAAGTTAATGACATTAATATACCAGCCATCAGAGGCTAGAGTCTTCTTTGGCTTGAAAACTGACCTTTAAAAAGATCAGAAAGGTTTTTCCCAATCAATGGCAATGTTTTAAAGAAGAACTCCACCTTTTGAACAGACAGTGGATGTGGGGAGGTAGTGAAATAAATAAGTAGAAGAGATTGAAAGTTAAAAAGAAAATTGAAGTTAAAATAATTGGAGATTAGGAAAGGTAAGTGAACAGATGGCAACAAGCAGGATCAATTTATAATTTTATGCAAAATTGTTCTTGAAGTGTTTCATTTAGTAGCACAACTTAATATTATAGTAATAAAGTTATTCCTGTAGCTAGTTATGCTACTAGCATGTCTCAATGCTGCAGAATGGAGCACACAACACTTTTTTCAAATCTACTGGCATTGTAAAGATTAATGATAATTTAGTATATCTGTAACGTTCAGAAAGGTGAGTTTATGGTAACGGCAGTTTTGTAAATATAACTCCTCAGAGCTCTTGCTGGTTCAATGCCATCATTAGGCTAAATATTTATATTATAAATATTACAGTTATAAATCACTGATTAGGTCTCAGATGGACTAATGTGTCCAATTCTGCGAACCAAACATTGTCAAAGTATTGAAGAGGGGTACTGAGGAGATTAACTAAATTGGCAACAGCTATGAAAAGCTTCAGTTACGGGAAGAGTCAGGAGAAGCTGAAATGGTTTTCATTGGAGCAGAGATGGTTAAAGAGAGATTTAATAGAAATGTTTAAGATTATGAAAGTTTTTGATAGTGTAAACAAGGAGGAATTCTTGCTACTGATGGAGGGGTCAGTAACCAGATTTAAATAACTGGCAAAAGAAGCAAAAGGGAAATGCAAATACATTTAACAATGTGAGTTATTAAGAACTGGCAGAATTTAACAGTAATTTTTATATGTATATCTGAAAAGGATTTTTGGGGGAAGAACAAGGGAATGGGATTAATTGGACAGCTCTTTTCAAGAAATGACACAGACACAATGGGCTGGAAAACCACTTTTAGTGCTGTATGATTGTATAATGATTCTGCTGGGTGACTGGCAGACCACCAATATGTGGTGAAATACAGCAGAGACTTGATTGCACTGGATCTTTGTTATTTCCATGAGTTTCTGTGAGGCCTGCTGAAAGGCAGAACGTCCAGCTTCCAAGTATTTGGACACATACGTCAGAACAGATGGGCTAAGGTGGGTCTCCCAATGTTTGGAATTCATCTGCCCCATAGGACACTCGGTATAACATTGAGATCTGATTCGAAGGATTGTATCTGTCTACAATCAACTAGTCACATAAACATATTGTAGCCAACTGCTAGTTTGGAGCCACACCCCAGCCCCTCCCCTCCACAAACTGCCAACTTTTAAGATTAAGTTGTTGGATTTCTCACATTCCAGTTCAACAAGGCGCCTGCTGGTGGACATTAAGTAACTGTATTCTAATAAGTCTTGAAAATGCAACTTTTACATCTCCCACTGAAACTTTCAGAGGGGTAGCCATTGACAGACCACCAACTTGCCATAGTTGTGTATGTTTAAAGTCACCTCTCCTCATTTTACACTTACTCTATTTGTCTTTTTGTTCCTTAAATTTATCTTTATTTTTTCCCCAAACTCCCTGTTTCCACAATTTCCTCTCCTTTGCTGTGTTCCAATTTCCATCGTTCTCTTCTGGTGAGTGGCATTAATCGAGCTGGCATTTAGACTGAGGCAGCAATCAAGGGGGATTGCAGATAAAACTGGCAGATTAGATGGTTAAGGGTGATTGGCTCTGTAGCTCCAGGGGTTTGGTCGAGTTAGTGGAATGTTTGTGTGTGTGGTGGGAGAGGGGAGGGAGGTGCGGGTAGGTAAAAATAGGTGGGTGTATGGTCAGCGAAAGCTGCAGGAAGCCAGGTGGCCAGAAAAGTGAGGTGTAGTCAAGTTCTGAAGAAGTCATACAGACTCAGTGTTAACTCTTTCTCACTCCATGGATGCTGCCAGACCTGCTGAGTTTTTCCATCATTTTCTGATTTTATATTATGTGCAGTGAAGGTTTGCTGCTACACTGGAAATAAATGGAGAGAAAAAGTCAACCAGTAGAGTGAAAGGGAAGGAAGTTGGAGAAACCTATTAATGATGAATAAATTAAGATATATGAAGCTGATTAATTACCTCCTCTAGAAACAACATGGCTGGCAGGCTAAAATCAACACGTGTTGAAATAATTAATCTGCTCAGTAGTGACACTCAGTGGCCAAAATCCACAACTGCAGGAAGACTCAAGCTTTTTCTCAACCATCTCTCCGTAAACTATGAGGGAACATGCGGTCTTGTTAAAGGCTGAACTTTTTCTTTCCTAAACCAGGGACTCCAAGACTGGTTGTAGCACCTTACCCTGATTGACATCAGCTATTTCAGTACAGCTTGACGAATTAACCAAACACCTTCTGGTCTGAGTGACTTATCTATTCACTGCCTCAAACAATCTATTTAAAATCTAGCAATTTGCTTTTAAGTATCAATCAAAGTGAAAAGAGTTGATTGATTGTATTATATTTACCTCAGTTGGGAAAAATTGACCACATTTTGCCTCAGCGCACAGGTCTGAAGCTCTTCCTTGTTCTTTGCCATAATAATGCGAGCAAGGATTATAAGCATGGGACACAGCAAGTGGCAAACTCCATGGTGAACATTTTCAGTCTATTCAACACCAATGTAAAATTCTGATGCATCGGAAGTTGTTGGTGAATTTCAGTCATTATACCAATTACAGTACTGATAGAAGACACTGCTATTTTACAAAGGTAACCTAACATGTCCATAGGTTTACAAATATACTACTTAGGATAGATAATTGTTCATCAATGCAAATTGTCTTCTAAATCAGGTCTCTTACTTCCTATTAAAGGAAAGTACCTGTGAGTGAAAACAGCTTGTACTGTTACTAAAAATTTAGAATTCATAGACTGATTAGAAATTAGGATGAATACTTCATAGCAACTGTTTTACCTTCTAAAATAACACATTGCATTGGATAACATTCATTATTCACTACACTGTTCCTGATCTCTTTGGACCATTAAACAAAGCCATCACATCAAAGCCAAGCATTTCTGCACATGGAGCATTGAGGTGTGGGAATTAGAAGTTATAATATTGTAACACAAATTCACACAACTTCAGGACCCATCTTCAAATTATTTCCATTTATAAATTTTCTTTCTAAAGGACTCCAATTTCAACAGGTCATGCCAAGTTTAGCATGACCATATCAATGGCAGAATACAAATATTAGTTGTAATGCTGACACAACTAAAGCAGAAGCAGTCGTTGTACAATAGCATTGGGAAAAGTTTCATGGCTATTTGCTTGCTATGCTGCTTAGCTGAGAAATAATGAAGAGAAATGTACAAAAGGAAATGAAGAACGCAAAGAAAGGGCAAAGGTTAGGGGAATATTATTAGTGTCAATATTAATTATCATAATGTAATCATTGAGCATATTTATCAAGTTACCCAGATGTAGACTGGATAACTTGATGTCCATTTTGAGGTTCTTTGGAAACATTTTAGTATTTGCAAAGCTGTATTTTATTCAGATCTCTTGGTTTGCTCATGGAATATCTGCCATAGTTTGTAACCTTTACCTGTAGGTTCAGAGATGGAAAACAGTGCCTACAAGATCCATGTAGCCTTAAACATCGCATTCTGCACTTTGCTATATCATCATATTGTCTAACCCTTTGCCTCTAATCCTCATTGTGTTAACATATCACAATAACTCTGAAATTGCATTGCTGAGCACTAACACAAATGTGCACTGTGTTATTGTTATCCCCACTATTGAAGCAGAGGCAGTAACCCTGTTAGATTAAATGGATGAATTCTTCGACAAAAATACTGGAGGGAGGGATTTCAGGAGGACACACTTAGCATTTTCACCCTCTATCACATGGCATGATTTTGGAGCAAGTGTTGAATAACTGTACTAACATTGTGATAACAAGTAGTTTGACTAACACTGCTTATGATTGTATTCCTTGATGTAGTGCTTCATATGATGCTGTACTTGATAGAAATGTGGCCATTAAGAAACTCAGCAGACCATTTCAGAACCAGACGCATGCCAAACGGGCTTATCGAGAGCTTGTACTCATGAAATGTGTCAACCACAAAAATGTAAGTTCTAACATTTTTAATGCATCCTGATTAATCCTAGAAGTTGCATTGGCACTAAAAACATGGAGGTGGCATTTATTACCTAGAACCGCAAGGAGCTGTCAATGTACTTGACATTTACCAAAATGCTTGCCTATTTTATTGAGCTGCTTTTGCTTTCTGTTGCAAAGAACATCATTACTGATTAGCACCATCAAATCCCATTACTATGTTTTTTCTCCCCAGACTTTTATTAAAGGCATGGCCTAAGAAATCCATAATAATATCAGATATAGATCACAGTGAATAACATGATTGCTGCCTTTCAGGCTAACTTTATCAATCAATTTACATGTATCAGTATAATCATGCATTGGGAACAGTCAGATTTGATCCTGCAGGAAGGTTCTTAGCAAATCAATAACTCCTTTGGGTAAATCTTTGTCTTAACTACCTGGATGGCTCATATTCCTGCCTGTTGAGGATCCTGGACAATTTTCATGTTATTGATTTGTTGGCATAAAATTCAGGCTGGTTCAGTAAAAGGCAAACGTGTGACAGATTACTTCTCAGATGGTGACAATGAAAATTTTACACCCTCTTTGTACTTGTTTTCTGTATTGAATGGTGTTCTCCCCAGATTGCAAGGATTGATTAGGACTAAAACAGTTCCATTGCTATTAGTCTATTCGAGTGTGTGCTTTGCTTAAATGTGCATCTCAGACTGAGACGCCAGACCCAGAGTGAACCTTGTTCGAAAGGAACATAGATTGGAGAATTGGGCCTGGCGGTCTGTGCATTCATTTTATAGTAACCAACTGTGTTCACTTGCAAATTCAGAGTCATGAATTGGCCTTGGTGACCTATATGTGCCCAATTTTCCAGTTGAGTAAGAATCCAACTTAGGGCACAGCCTTGCAAAAAGCCACTTACACCTATGGATTCTTAAAAGTCAAAGTATTATTTCCCATTAATTCCTATTCTGATTGATCTCCTATCTGTGTTTAAATACTTTTGGATGATTTTGTTGTTAGGAACATTGGAATTAAGAGCTGGAGTAGACAAATTCAGCCCTTTGAACCTTCTTGGCCATTTAATCAGATCATGATCTCTTCCTGGTCTCAAATCAACCTCCCCACCTGTTCCCCATACCCCTCTTTCCTTTTTTAAAAATTAGAAACATGTCTATCTGCCTCTTGAAACCATTCAACGATTCAGACTCCACTATGCTGTGGGGCAGCAAGTTCCACAAATTCACCACCCTCTGCGAGAAGTGGTTCCTCCTCATCTCAGTTTTAAGTTTACTGCCTCACAATCTATATCTGTGACCTCTTGTTCTAGATTGCTCCATAAGAGGAAACATTTGGTCTACATTTACTTTATCAATCCCTTTTAAAATTTTGTATACCTCGATCAGATCCCCTCTCACTCTTCCAAATTCCATCAAGTATAAGCCCAAATTGTTTAATCTCTTCTCATATGTCAACTCTTTCATCCCTGGAATCAATTTAGTGAACCTTCTCTGAACTGCCTCCAATGCCACAATATCCTTCCTCAAATAAGGAGACCAAAACTGGAAATAATAGTACAGATGTGATCTCACCAACCCCCTGTACAATTGCAATAACACTACTCTACTTCTATATTCCAGTTCTTTTGCAATAAATGCCAATATCCCATTTGCCTTTTTTATTACATGCTGCACCTGCATACCGACTTTCTGTGATTCACGAACGTACACACCCAGATCCTTCAGCCCGGATGCATTTTGAATCTGCTTTCCACTTAGGTAATAATTTGCCTTTCTATTTTTTCTGCCAAAATGGATAACCTCATAATAATCTGCATTAAACTCTATCTCCAAATTTTGACCTATTCTCCTACCCTGTCTATATCCATCTGTAGAATCTTTATACCCTCTTCACTGGCTGCTTTCCCACCTATTTTAGTGTCATCCACAAAGTTTGCAATGTTATACTCTGTCCGTGCTTGCAGATAATTTATATAGATTGTAAATATTTGAGGTCTGAGTACTGACCCCTTCAGCACCACACTAGCTACATTTTGCCAGTCAGAAAAGAACCTATTTATCCCAATCCTCTGCTTTCTGTCAGTCAGCCAATCCTCAATCCAATCTAGTACTCCACTCCAATCTCCTGTGATTTCACCTTCTGGATCAGTCTTTTATGTGGCACCTTGTCAAGCGTCTTGATACACCACATCCATAGGATCCCCACTATCCACCTTGCTGGTTATGTCTTTAAAGAACCCAAGCAAGTTTTTCAACCATGACCTTCTTCCCTTCATAAAACCATGCTGACAAGGTGGGCTGAGCTTCGTCTTTCCAAATGTTCAGTCATGTCCTCTTCAATGATCGATTCCAGCAACTTTCCCACCAGAGATCAAGCTAACTGGCCTATAGTTTCTTACTTTTTGCCTCTCTCCCTTTCTGAATGGGGGCGTCACATTAGCATGTTTCCAATCCACCAGGACCTTACCAGAATCCAATAAATTTTGAAATATCATTATCAATGCATCCACTCTCTCTGCAGCCACCTCCTTTAATACCCTAAAGTGTAGGCCATTAGGTCCCAGAGACTTGTCTCCCTTTAATCACATTAATTTATTCAATAACCTCTCCTTAGTGATGATTATTGCACCAAGTTGCTCTGCATTAACTGCAATTTTTGGAAAATCTTCATTAAAAATTTTAAATTTTGAAGTTTATTTATTAGTGTCACAAGTAGGCTTATGTTAACTCTGCAATGAAGTTACTGTGAAAATCCCCTAGTTGCCATGCTCTGGCACCTGTTTGGGTACACCTGAGGGAGAATTTAGCCAATGCACCTAATCAGCCCATCCTTTGGACTGTGGGAAGAAACTGGAGCACCTGGAGGAAACACACACAGAAATGAGGAGAACGTGCAGATTCCGCACAAACAGTGACCCAAACAAGCTCCCTGGTGCTGTGAGGCAGCAGTGCCAACCACTGTGCCATCATGTTGCCCCATTATTCTATACTGTGAAGATGGAGGCAAAATATTGGTTTAATGCCTCAGTCATCCCTGTGTTCCCCATTAATAATTCACCAGTATCGTCCTCTAAAAGGCCAACATTTACTCTGTTTTTCTTCCTCTTTTTATATACGTAGAGAAGCTTTTGGTACCAGTGTTTATGTTTTCTGCTAGTTTCCTTCCGTAGTTCATCTTGGCTCTTTTGCTTCTGCTTTTGGTAACCTTTTGCCGAACCTTAAAGTTCTCCCAATGCTCCAGCTTACTACTGGCTTTTGCAACTTGGTATGCCTTAGTTTTTGTCTTTATGCCCTCCTTGACTTCCTTGTTTCGCCATGGAACATTTTTCTTCCTTTTACAATCCCTCTTCCCCTTAGGAATATACTTAATTGAGAGATATTCAATATCTTTCTGAACATCTGCCATTTTTCTTGAACTGTCCTACCCTCAATTATTTGTGCCCAGGCTACTTGAGCAAACTGTTTCCTCAGACCCATATAATTACCTCTGCCCAAAGATAAAATTTTGGTCTGGCACTTGGTCTACTCTTCTCAATCGGAATCTGAAATTCTAGCCTGCTGTGGTCACTCTTTCCAAGGGGATTCTTAACAACAAGACTATTTATCAACCCTTCTCCATTACATAATATTAAAACTGAAACAGCCTGCTCCCTGGTTGGTTCTATAACATATTGCTCTAAAAAAAATCTCATACACTGTATGAAATCTCTCTCAAGGCTACCCTTGCCAATTTGATTAATCCAGTCAATATGTATGTTAAAATCACTCGTGATTACTGATGTGCCATTCTTACAAGCCTTCATTATTTCTTGGTTTATACTATACCCCACTTCTGAAGTATTGCTCAGGGACCTGTAAATAACTCCTACCAAGATGTTCTTTCCTTTCTTTTATTTCCAATCAGATCGATTCAACATGTTGGTCCTTAGTGTCAATGTCATTTCTTAATGCAGCCAATAAAGCAACTCCACCTCCTGTTTCATCCTGTTTGTCCTTTCTGAATACTGAGTATTCATGACATTCAACTCCCAGTCCAGGTCCTCATCTAACCATGCCTCAGTAATCTACATCAAATCATATCCATTTCTTTCTATTTGTGCCATCAACTCTTTGACTTAATTCTTAATGCATTTAGATACAGGGTTTTTAAACGTTCTACTGATTTGTCTTTCCTTTGCAGGATTTTCTTGTGCACTATGTTTTTCACACATTTTGAACTCCTTTATTAATCTCTGCTGGTAATTAGACTGGCCCTGCCTGTTCATCCTATTAACCTCTATCATCTTCTCGCATAGTACCTGATGCTATGGTTCCAATTAACCATGATGATGCTTGTAGTTTTTACCTTTCCCTTCCCCACTGCCTGCTAGCTTAAAGTCCTTGTGACCACCCTATTTATCCTTTCTGCTATAACACTGGTCCCAGATCGGTTCAGGTGGCGACTGTCCCAATGGTACAGATCCCTCCTGTTCCAATGGAACCCCTCTTTCCCACACCACTTCTTTGGCTTTGTGTTCACTTCCCTAATTTTCTCATCCCTATGCCAATTTGCACATGGCTTGGGTAATAATCCAGAGATTATAACCCTTGAGAACTTGTTCTTTAATTTAGTTTCTAGTTTCTGATAATCCTCAAACAGGTCCTCTTTCTTCGTCTTGCCTATGTTGTTTGCCCCACGACAAACTGGATCCTCCCCCTCCCACTCCAGTCTCCTTTCAATATGATCAGAGATGTGTTTCACCCAGGCACTGAGCAGCCAACATACCACGCAAGACTCACAATCCAGCTTACAAATAATGCTATCAATTCCCCTAATTATAGAATCCCCTACAACTACCACATGTCTTTTTGCTCCCCCCTCTTGAATGGCCTCATGTACCAAAGTGCAGTGTTTGGCTAACTCATCTTCCCTATAGCCCTTTTCTTTATCCACACAAGGAGCGATTACCTCATACCTGTTGGACAAGGTCAAGAGTGAGGCTCCTCCATTCCTGAACTTAGGATCCGTCTACCTGCCTCACTTGCAGTCATCTGGCTGAAGTTCTTAGAAATGGAACGTTGCACTTTTTATACACAGTGCCAACATTAAGAACTCTCAAGTTAAACATAGTTGCTCATTTATGGAAGGAAATCCACCATCCTTACCTACAAATGACTCCAGATCCATCACAACATGGTTGACTCTCCAATGCCCTCTGAAATGAAGGACAGTTGGTCATGGGCAATGAATGTTGGCTCAGGCTATTAACGCCCTTGTGCTGTAAAATGAATTTTTAAAAGGTAGAAAAACATTCCTTTGTCCTTCCTCAGTAATGGGATTGAAAAGCCTTCAACCCATTGGTGATCTCTGCCACATAAAGCTGCCAAAGTACCTTGTCAGGATGGGGTTCTGTATTTTAAATATGAGCAGCAAGTGGCAAACTACAATGGGAAAGTGAAGTAAAAACAGCAGTTTACTTGTCGAAAAACACTTTCTGTAAGATCAAATTATTTATAAGATTGGTGCTACCAATGGAAATGACATTTTTAAAGGACATGCAATCTGGCATCCAGCCCAGACATCGGCTGGAACCACTTGCATCATTGGGCCAATCTATAAGCAATGCAAACGTAAAGTGCCAGAGACAGAATTTGGTGAGTGTGGGACTGTTTTGTTAATTTGTAAGTTTGATTTGATTTATTATTGTTACATGCATTAGTATACAATGAAAAGTATTGTTTCTTGCACACTATACAGACAAAGCATACCATACACAGAAAAGGAGAGAGTACAGAATGTCATGTTACAGTCATATCTATGGTATAGAGAAAGATCAACTTAATGTAAGTAGGTCCATTCAGAAGTCTGATAGCAGCAAGGAAGAAGCTGTACTTGAATCAGTTGGTACGTGTCCTCAGACTTTTGTATCTTTTTCCCAACAGAAGAAGGTGGAAGAGAATATGTCTGGGGTGCATGGGGTCTTTATATTGCTGGCTGCTTTTCCAAGGCAGTGGAAAGTATAGACAGAGTCAATGGATGAGAGGCTGGTTTGCATGATGGACTGGCCTTTGTTCATGGTTTCTTGTGATCATGGGCAGAGCAGGAGCCATACCAAACTGTGATACAACCAGAAAGAATGCTTTCCATGGTGCATCTGTAAACGTTGGTAAGAGTTGTAGCGAACATGCCAAATTTCTTTAGTTTTCTGAGAAAGCAGAGGCTTGGTGGGTTTCTTAACGATAATGATCCACATGGAGGGACCAGGACAGGTTGTTAGATGGACACCTAAAAACTTGAAGCTCTTGACCATTTCATTTGGTCCCCATTTATATAGACAGGGGCATATCCTCCACTATGCTTCCTGAAGTCAATGAATATCTCCTTTGTTTTGTTGAATTGAGTGAGAGATTATTGTTGTTGCACCAGTTCACCAGATTCTCTATCTCTTTCCTGTACTCTGTCTCACCATTGTTTGAACTCCTACCCACGACGGTCCTGTCATCAGCAAACTTGAAAATCGAATTGGAGGAGAATTTGTCTACAGTCATAGGTATATAAGGAGTATAGTAAGGGGCTCAGGACCCAGGCTTGTGGAGCACCAGTTTTGAGGATGATTGTGGAGGAGGTGTTGTTGCCTATCCTTACTGATTGTGTTCTGTGGGTTAGGAAGTTCAGGATCCAATAGGTCAAAAGTAGATCAAAACTGGTTGTGTTTGTCAACAAGTAAGCTCTCCTTTAAAAATGTCATTTCCATTGGTAGCACCAATCTTATAATTAATTTGATCTTACAGAATGTGTTTGTCGACAAGTATGCTGCTGTTTTTACTCCACCTTCCCACTATAGTTTGTCACTTGCTGCTCATATTTAAATCAATGTTGCCGTTTTCAACCAACCCTTTTTTATGCTTAATTAAAAATACATGTAATTTTTTTCACAAGCTTTATCTTACAATAACTAATTTAAACCAAAAGAAAAACCTCCTTCACTCTCTGCACCAAACTGGCACTCTCAACAAATTGACAACCCTTCCCACCGTCCCACCTCTGGTGCATTCTGTTTACATTGTGTTCTATGCATTAACAAACACCTTCTACACTTACACCTCTATTGAACCACTCCAAATTCACAACTCCCAATAATTATTCCCAATTCAGGCACAGTGCTTCACTGTTAACCACCTTGTGGTTTATAATGTTCTGAGTTGAATTCTAAATGTTAAGATTAAACTTCAGTTTTGACCTACTTTTGACCTATTCTGTGGATTGCAGTCTGACCCTGGATCAGCAGGAATCTTGGCCCAGAGTTGTTGAGCTGGAGACTGAGGAGCAAGCATTGTGAAGTTTCAAAGAGAATTAGACTTCACTGATACTTTGACCCAAGAGGTGGTCACACTCTTTTGGTTAGAAAGTGGCTTAGATTTGATTCGTGATCAGAGACAGGAGATGTGACATGACTCAGGCAGGATTGCAGATGCACTGATGGAAGAGCCTCAACTTTTGCCAGTGTAAACAGGTATGATACACTTATATGAACGAGAACATAGACACAGGGAGGATGGATAAACTGGCCACAGGGCCATGACACGGGAGGCAAAGTACAGAGACTAAAGAGGGATGTTACAGCATAGTAAAGTCAGGCGAATTGATACTGTTCCTCGGAGCCACCACAATAAGTTAGTCCCAAGATCAAAGCCATCTCCTCATGGCTGGAGAAGAACTTGGAGAATAAGGGAAAGGATCTTGTTTCCATGGCCCATATAGAAAGTAATGACATTAGAACTAGGAATGAGTTTCTGATGAGGTGTTCAGGAGCTTGGGCCCCAATTAAAAGCAAAACCTCAAGGTATTAACCTCTTGATTACTACCTGACATTGACATAGGAAGAAGCAGATTAGAGGTTTAAAAGTGTGGTTGTAGTAGTGTGAGTGGCAGGATTTTGAGCCATAGAGCACTGACACCTGTACTGAGGAAAGAGGGGACTGTTCAGCTGGGAAAGCCTCCACCTAAACCGACATGGGACCCATGCTCTGGCCAATCGAGTAACTAGGATGGTAGACAACACTTTGAATATCGGAAGGAAGGGTGCAGATAAGGGTAAATCCTTAACGCTGATGAAAAATATGTTCTGTGGTTTAGGTAAAAAAGCAAGTATCTTGTACCAGGAAGAGACAGAGGCTGGAATTTTATCAGGTCACTTCAAATGGATTCGGAGACAAACAGTGGGTAAAATGGGAGCAGAATGAGATTGGCTGGAAGTTTGATGTCCTTATCTTTCCAACTTTGGCAACCATGGAGGGCAAACTTCATACATCGACACAGCAGGGGAGCAATTAAGATATTTAAGAGGCTAATTAACAGTAATTTTATGACGGATTTCAGATTTTGCAGACAGCACATGGAAACCACGGGCTTCAGCATCTCACCTAGCTAAAGAAGCTGAGAATAAACAGGAACTCAGTGCTGGCTCTCGCAATCAGCCATCATGACAGTCTGTACTGTGCCAGGGAGAAGGTGTTGACATATAATGTCATTCGAGTTAGGAAAATATTTCAGCACAGAAAGGATGTGCTGCCAAGGTGACATTGACACTTGCATCAAAGAAACAAATCAGGGAAAGGTGTTAGGCAGCGAGGCTGTCTGGACAGAAGGCCTAGGAATGGGAGAAAAGTCATGGGCCTTATCCACTTAGACTTTAGGGCTCCCATTTGAGGAAGAGGAACAGTTCAATGGTTCAATGCACCAAGCACATCAGCAACCTCAGGATCAGCAAGAGGACTAGTCTTGGGATGGCCACACAGATGGGCACACCAACAGCCTCCTACCTGCAGGAGGCCATCTTCAGGAGAATGCATACAGTCTCCTATATTTCACCACACCTGGATACCTGAGCAGCAATGTCAGCAACGCCTGTGGCTCTTCAGGAAGACCATCACTGATCCCTGCAAAATGAGTTGAGATCCATGAGTTGGTGGACGCCCAATTAGTTCAGCTGAAGATCACCTTGGCTCTCAATTTCTACACCTTTAACTCTTTCCAGGGATCCTTTGCAGGTGTCAGTGGCCCATTGGTGCATCATGGAGGTGTTTAAACAGGTTGATGACTATGTGACAAACCAAACCAGACAGTCAGACAGAGACGCCCATCGGATATGGAGTTATTGCTGGATTCCCCAAGGCATCATTAGCTGTGTCTATTTAGCCATCAAGACTCTCCCAGGCCAACCAGTGGCTTTCATCAACAGAAAGGACTTACATTTCATCAACGTACGACTGGTCTGTGACCATTGAAAGTGGATGCTTCATGTGTCTGCCCAAATTCAAAGCAGTCCCAGATGTTACAGTTTTTCCGGCCCCCCTGCACACCTTAAAGGATAGATATTAGGAGATCAGGGCTAGCCATTAAAGACGTGGCTGCTCAAACCTGTGAGGATCCCATACATGGGTGCAGAGGAGAGTTACATCACCTGTCACAGGTCACCTGAGCAACCATTCAGTCAGCTTTTGGACTGCTGAAAATGAGATTCCAATACCTAGATCAACCTGATGGAGCCCTTCAATATGACCAGTGAATGTTATGTGTATTATGGTTGGTTATTGTGCACTGCACAACTTAGCATTGCAGCAGTGGGAGGCATTATACAATGAGAACATCATTGTCAAAGGAGACACAGCAATCAATGAAGATGTGGAGGAACCTGTTGATGAAGCAATGCAAGATGAGGGATTCCGTGGACCACAGGCAGGGTGCAATGAGGTGCGAGGCTGACTTAGGATGCCATGTTAGCTCTTTCCAGTGACCCATGTGCCTTTTAAGAAACATCTGAATAAAGCCTCACATTAATCAGCCCTGCTGTCACCTTCTCCATTTTTCATTCTATTGCCCAGCACCCATGTGAATGATATACAGTCGCAAGGCTAAGGAACTGATCAGGCATTGTTTAGTTCAGTACTTGGAGCCCACTGAGGGCTGTACATGAGATCTCATAGAGCAGCAAGAATTGAAAGGAGAAGCAGCAATAATGAATGTTCCATTACCTCCTAAATGATTGATTCCAGCAGCTTCTCCACCACAGAGAGCAAGATAACCAGCCCATAGTTTCCTATTTTTTGCACCTCTCCCTTTTTGAATAGGGGTGTCCAATCCACTGGGACCTTACCCGAATTCAAGAAATTTTGAAATATCACAACCAATGTATCCACTATCTCCACTGTCAATCACCTCCTTTAATACCCCTGGGTGCAGACCATCAGACTGGAGACTTATCTGCCTTTAATCCCATTAGTTTATTCAATACCCATTCCCTAGTGATGGTTATTGCATCAAATTCCTCTGCATTAACTGCAGTTTTTGGAAAATCTTCATTATTCTCTATTTTGAAGACAGATAAAATATTGGTTCAGTGCTTCTGTCATCTCTGTGTTCCCCATTATTAGCTCACCAGTATCGTCCTCTAAAGATCTAACATTTACTTTAGTTACTCTCTTCCTCCTTATTTACTTACAGAAGCTTTTGATATCAGTGGTATGTTTTCTGCTAGTTTCCTTTCATAGTTTATCTTGGCTCTTTTGATTTTATTTTTAGTAGCCTTTTGCTGAACCTTAAAATTCTCCCAAGCCTCCAGCTTACCACTGGTTTTTGCAGTATGCTATGCCCTAGTTTTTGCCTTTATGACCCTTTGACTTCAATGTTTAGACAGGGAACGTTTTTCTTATGTTTAGAATTCCTCTTTCCAGTATTTTCTGTATATATTTCAGATTTCCAGCATCTTTAGCTCTTTTCTCTCCTCTGAAATGCTCAGTGATGACCATTTGTAAGTGTGGTGAGTTTCGATTTAAAATGAGAAAATACTTATCACCCAATAAGAAGTATATTTCTTCTGTTAAAAGAGGCCACTTGTGTAGATAGAAATAGCACATTATTGCAGACGATGTGGTTGGTGCTAATTTACTGGAAGGTTTTACCGTTTTTAAAAGTGAAAGTGAAACCAGGAGTCATGTGCCAATAGAATATGTCACTGTAAGTTGAAGATATTTTCAGATGTTCATAAGATTGCTTTTTGCGGTGCGTGTGAGGTTCAAGTATTTTGTAGGTTTCTATCTGGATAGTATGTAGAGCCATGTTCAAAGAAGTGGAGTTGTTGGGTAATATGAATAACCAAGTTGTGTGAAAACCCTGTTTGTAAAGTGTATCATTACTGAAACCTGAGCTTTTGATGACTTTATAAATAGAAGCATAGAATACAAAAGTCAAGATGTTTCCCGGCACGGTGACATAGTGGTTAGCACTGCTGCCTCATAGGGACCTGGGTTCGATTCCAGCCTTGGGTGACTGTGTGGAATATACACGTTCTGTCCGTGCCTGCGTGGATTTCCTCTGGGTGCTCTGCTTTCCTCCTGCACTACAAAGATGTGCAGGTTAATTGGTTTAGTCATGGCAAATGCACAGGGTTACAGGGATAGGGCAGAGAGGTGAGTCTGGGTAAGTTGCTCTTTTGGAAAGTCCGTGCAGACCCTGTGGGCCGAATGGCTCCTTCAGCGCTGTAAGGGTTCTATGATATAGAAGCACCAGGTTCTATAATTTCTATTATGAAATCCTCCCTGGCATCATACTACATATCTGCCCAAGATTGAATGTTGTCCGGGCCTTGCTTCTTTTAGCCACAAACTGCTTCAGCACCTGAGGAGTTGACAATGGTGCTGAACATTGTGCAATCATCAGCAAACATCCCCACATGTGACTTTATGATGGAGGGAAGGACACTGATGAAGCTGCTGAAAATGGTTGGGCCTAGGACACTGCCCTGAGGATCTCCTGCATTGATGTCCCCTGACTGGCCAGGGTGAACGTTGGTCCTTTAGAGGATGAGAAAGGGGACCTAGTGGTAGGGGATGGGGAAATGGCTAAGGTCTTGAATAACTTTTTTGTTTCTGTCTTCACGGAGGAGGACGTGAATAATTTGCCGGGTGTTAGCGATGGAAAGGTGGTAGGACTGGAGGGTCTTAATGACATTACTGTTACTAGAGAGGTGGTGCTCGACAGACTGGAGGGGCTGATTGTGGACAAGTCCCCAGGACTGGATGGAATGCATCCGAGGGTTCTGAAAGAAATGGCGGAGGTTATAGTGGATGCCTTGGTGGCTATTTTCCAGACGTCGCTGGATTCCGGGGAAGTGCCGGAAGATTGGAAAACGGCTAATGTTACGCCGTTGTTTAAGAAGGGTGCCAGGCAAAAGGCGGGGAATTATAGGCCGGTTAGTTTAACGTCTGTGGTAGGTAAAATGTTAGAATCCGTCATTAAGGAGGAAATTGCGAGGCATCTTGAAGGGAATTGCTTGATAGGGCAGACGCAACACGGTTTCATTAAAGGGAAGTCGTGTCTGACAAATTTACTGGAGTTCTATGAGGATGTGTCTAGGGCAGTGGATAGAGGAGAGCCGGTGGATGTGGTCTTTCTGGATTTTCAGAAGGCGTTTGACAAGGTACCTCACAAGAGGTTTTTGCAGAAGGTCAGGGGACATGGAGTTGGGGGTAGGGTGTTAGCGTGGATAGAGGATTGGTTGTCAAATAGGAGGCAGAGAGTGGGGGTCAATGGGTGCTATTCGGATTGGCGGTTGGTGACTAGTGGGGTGCCCCAGGGATTGGTGCTGGGGCCTCAGCTATTTACCATTTATATAGATGATCTGGAGGAGGGAACCGAGTGCAGGGTGTCGAAATTTGCTGATGACACCAAGATTGGGGGAACGGCAAATTGTGTGGAGGGTGTGGAGAGTCTGCAGAAGGATCTAGATAGGCTGGGCGAATGGGCCAGGAAATGGCAAATGGAATTTAATGTTGGCAAGTGTGAGGTGGTCCACTTTGGTAGGAAGAATGGTAGGAAGGACTATTACTTACGTGGCGAAAAACTGCAGCAGGCGACGGTGCAGAGGGACCTCGGGGTCCTTGTGCATGAGTCGCAAAAACCCAACTTGCAGGTGCAGCAGGTGGTCAGGAAGGCGAATGGGATGCTGGCCTTCATAGCGAGGGGGATTGAATATAAAAGTAGGGAGGTCTTGCTGCAGCTGTATAGGGCATTGGTGAGGCCGCAGCTGGAGTACTGTGTGCAGTTTTGGGCGCCGCACCTGCGCAAGGATATTTTGGCCCTGGAGGGAGTGCAGAGGAGGTTTACTAGGCTGATACCGGAGTTGAGGGGATTGAGCTATGAGGAGAGGCTGAATAAACTAGGCTTGTACTCGTTAGAGTTTAGAAGAATGAGGGGAGATCTCATTGAGACGTATAAGATGATGAATGGGATGGATAGGATAGAGGTGGAGAGACTCTTCCTGCTCAAAAAAGACAGTAGGACTAGGGGGCACAGCCTCAAGATAAAGGGGAGGCGGTTTAGAACGGAGTTGAGGAGGAACTTCTTCACTCAAAGGGTGGTGAATCTCTGGAATTCTCTGCCCGTTGAAGTGGTGGAGGCTGCCTCGCTAAATATTTTTAAGAAGCGGGTTGATGGGTTCTTGATAAGAGAGGGGATTAAGGGTTATGGGGAGAGGGCGGGAAAGTGGAACTGAGCCACGACAGATCAGCCATGATCTTATTGAATGGCAGGGCAGGCTCGAAGGGCTAGATGGCCTACTCCTGCTCCTATTTCTTATGTTCTTATGACTGAGATGATTGACCTCCAACAACCATATCAATCTTTTTGAGCCAGGTATGCTTCAACCAGTGAAGAATTCTCCCCAGTTCCTGTTGACTACAGCTTTGCCAGGGCTCCTTGATGCCAAACTCTGTCAAATGTTGCCTTGAAGTCAAAGGCAGTCACTCTCCTCACCTCTTGAGCTTTTTTGTTCAAATCTGGATCAAGGTCAGGAGCCGAGTGGCCCTGGCAGAACCCAAACTGACTACAGATAAGCAGATTATTGCTGAGCAGGTATTGCTAGACATCACTGTCGATGACTCCTTCCATCACTTTATTAATGATCGAGAGCAAACTGAAAATTGGCTGGGTAGGATTTGTTCTGCTTTTTGTGCACAGGATATATCTGGGCAATTGTTCACATTGCTGGTTAAATGCCAGTGTTGTAGTTATACTAGAACAGCTTGACTAGGGGTGTAGTTAGTTTTGGAGCACAATTTCTCCAGCTCTTTTGCTGGAATGTTGTCAGGGCACATAGTTTTTGCAGTATCTGGTGCCTTCAATGATATCACGTCGAGCGAATTGTTTGGCTGAAGACAGGCATCTGTGACACTGAGGATCTCAGGAGGAGGCCGAAATGGATCATCCACTCGGTGCTTCTGGATGAAAATGGTTGCAAATTCTTCAGCCTTGTATTTACATTGTGCTAGGCTCCATCATTGAGGGTGAGAATATTCGTACAGCCTTCTCCATTGTTCATCACCATTCACAACTGGATGTTGCTGGACTGCAGAGCCCAGATTTGACTCATTGGTTGTGGGATTGCTTAATTCTGTACAAGGAACTGAAGCAAGACTGCACAACAAAACTTGCTTGTAAAATCATATTTTTACTTTAGACTAATTTGATTTATATGGGATTTAGATGATGCTTTGTACAAAGAAATCCTTTCTTTCTCTAGTTCAGGAGATTGATATTTTTAATGCAGCATTATATTTATTTATTCCTGAATCAGTTTTAATACACAAGGAAGAATTACAATTGACTAATATAGCGTCAATTTCCTGGGATGAGTAACATTAAAAATTTAAGGGGGAATTGAAAGTTCCTGACCTTCTCCAGCAACTATCTGAAGATTACCCTTGTGTGTAAATATTAAAGCTTTTTGTTCAAAATATGTTTTACAAATCTTTCAACTTAATGGTTTTAGCTTTTCAGCAAATTCCAATAATCCCAAGATAGAAAGTATCTCTTGCTCAAGTGATTTTATTTGAAAATTTACTTAAAGTGCCATAACCTTCAAAACTATAGATAAGAACTGCAAAGGATTGTTGTTTTTAGCCAGTATCGACATGGTGGGTTGAATGGCCTCATTCTGTGCTGTGAATTTCCATGATTCTATGCTCAGTGATTTTTATTGGAAACATCTCAAATGCTGGTATATCCATTCATCTATAATTTTTATGCAGTAAGAAGGAACTGGATGTGATTAGCATACAGAAACAATAACACTTTGCATTTATATAGTGCCTTTAATATAATAATGTAATACATGCTTTCACATGTTTCACTGGAGTGATTAGCAAACAAAAGTAGACATTTTAAATCTAAATTGGAAAGGGGATGAGAGGGAGCTCTAGCCAGGGTCAAATGGACAGGAAAAGCTGTAACCGAACAGTGGGTGAATTTTATAAAACAGATGTTTTAGGTACAAGCTAGGTACATTCCCACAAGAGTGGAAGATAGGTGATCCAAAACCAGAGCTCCTTGGATGGTAAGGGAGTTAGAGAATACAATGAATCACAATATTACATGTCAGGTGAATTTTCAACATAGAACCAGGCCAAATATAACAAGTTGAGAACAGAAATGAAGCAGAAAAAAATGGCAGAGAGAAAATACCAGGATAGAATGGTAGTCAACAGAAAAGTGAATTCAAATAAAATCTTCTTTTAGCTAATGAGAGTGGAGCCTATTAGGGACCAAGTGGTTGATAGATGATCCAAGACATAGAGCAAGGCTAGAATATTTAATGAGTACTTGGTATCAGTGTTCACTAAGGAAGACAACATTGACAAAATATCAGTACAATCAAAGATGGTAGAGTAATTGATGGGATGAAAATTGATAGGAAGGTTGTACTGGAAAGGCTGGATAAGCTGTGAGTTGTTAAATAACCTGTTCCAAATGGCTTGCAAGCCAGGCTTCTAAGATATTGGGAGTGGAGATAGCAGAAGGGTATGCTACAATCTTCCAATCTTTCCCATTTACTGAGGAGGTGCCAAAGGATCAGAGAATGGCAGTTCAGGAAAGGGTGCAATTCATTCCCAGAAAATACAGGCTTGTTGGTTTTCTAAGGTCTTAGAAAAAATAATCAGGGTTAAAAAAAAATGAAAGGGCACTTGCTGACATTTGAATTAATTATGGATAACCGGTGTATAAAGACAGATTGTACTTGACTAATTTCATTTCATTTTTTGAAGTAACAGGAAAGATTAATGAAGGCAAAGCAATGCATGATATGCGATCATTTTTAAAAAAGCATTTCAGATAGTGTCACACAAAAGGCAGGTTAATAAAGTTGAAGCTCACGGAATAGGAGGGTCAATGTCAAACTTAATTTAAAAAATTAGCCTAAGGATAGAAAACAGCGGCCAGAATTTTCCATGTTATTTTCAGGCTTGTGGCTGACCCGGAAGAATGTGAAATCACACAAGAAGACATTGGGCGTGGGACCCGATGTCATCACACACTCGCACAATATTTAATCAGCCTGATAAGGCAATTAAAAGGGCAATTGACTGGAATTTTACATTGCTGTGAGAGTTTTAGATCAATGCATAGCAGCATGGGCAGTGGCCATCCCATTTCTTCTTCGATTTAATTTGTTATTGTCACATGTACTGAGATACAGTGAAAATATTGTTTCTTGAGCACTGTACAATCAAAGCACACCTTACATAGAGAAGGAAAGGAGAGAGTGCAGAATGTAGCATTACAGTCATAGCTAGGGTGCAGAGAAAGATCAATTTAATATGTGGTAGGTCCATTCAAAAGTCAGCAGGGAAGGAGCTGTTCTTGAGTCAGTCAGTACGTGACATCAGACTTTTGTATATTTTGCTTGGCGGAAGAAGGTGGAAGAGAGTATGTCCAGTGTGTGTGGAATCTTTAATTATGCTGGCTGCTTTTCCAAGGCAGCGGGAAGTGTAGACAGAATCAACGGATAGGAGGCTGGTTTGCATGATGGACTGGGCTACATTCACAGCCCCTTGTAGGTTCCTTGGTGTTGGTTAGAGTAGGAGCCATACCAAACTGTGATACAAGAAGAGAGGATGCTTTCTGGGTGCATCAGTAAAAATTGTTGAGAGTCATAGCGGACATGCTGAATTTCCTGAGTGTCCTGAGAAAGTTCAGGCTTTGGTGGACTTTTCTTCACTTTTCTCATCCAAGGATGGGATGAAAGGGGACAGGAATATTGTTGTGTGAATTGTTAGGAGTTCAGGTGAGAGCTTGGTGTTGCATTTGTTTTGAGATTTCAGACCTCTTTTCTTGAAGTATTTGCTTTGCCAGCCCTATTCTGAGGACTCATTTGTATTGTTAACACTATTGGAGCATTCCAGCTCACTGCAGCCATCAGTACATGGGGCAGTGCCATCTGCATTTCAGCTGTGAAGATTGTGTACTCCGGTGGGGGCACTTTCTCTGATAGTCATAGCTGGGGACCCTTATTTAGAAGTTACTTAAGGTGAGACGACACTACATTGTTCTTGGTCTCTGCCTGTCCTGCTTCTGTCCACTGGACTCTTACCTTCCTCGCTGATGTCTGCTTTTCCATGACCTAATGATCTTGATGCACATTTGCATTTCAGCTCAAGAGTGTCCATCTCACCTTTGCTGAGGAGGAGCCAATTGGTCACCCCACCACCAGCTGTTGTGCACTCAGCGACATAATGGCTTCTCTTTTTAAAGGTCCATTCTTTACTCCACCCTCCACCTACAACACCATATAATGCTCATCCCAAATACACCTCCACACCTGTGAACCATGTTGAAGTTCCCATCAGCTTTGGACATTTGATCCTTAAATGAACCCAGGGCTTCCAATCTTATCTTCCAGCCTTAACACGCACAGATATATCTGCCTTCTGTTACTCTGATTTAAACATCCCTGAGCATTACTGAGGACAGCCATTCTTCTAGGCTTCTTCACATTGGACTATGCCAACTCATCCTCATCCTTCCAAGCACAGAAGATCACGGAATCTTTTTCAATACTGTATCCAGGTGTGGCTCACATCATCATGCCCTCAGTTGTTGTCTCTGCCCAAGCCACCTTCATTTGGTGTGGTGGCCTCCTCAGGTCATCTTGTGGTACTTAGTATCTTCACGAGAGTATCCAAACACGTCCAAGAGACAGGCACTAGACTGCCCCCCTACATTGCCTCTCTACGTGTTGTATTTACCAGATAATGCTGCCAACACGCTCTTCTTTTCGATTAGCTTCTTGTGCCTCCTGCGTAACTACAGGCTATCTTCTGTGATCTGCCATAACCGCTTTTAAACATCTTACCAAATCCCCATTGGACCTGTCACCCACCAGGCTCTCACCCTTGCTGATAGCCCCTCTTCAATGTGGGGGTGTGTTTCATGTTGTCCAACGCTTAATCAGCCAGCCAGATTGAAATTGCATCTTTTGGACTTCCAAGGGCGAAAGTGGTCAACACGGCCACTTCTGGTCCTGCTGATCACGCACGCCCAATAAGCGTGAAAGTCAGGCCAGCGAGTCATGGTAAATGGTTGTTTTCAGACTGGAGGATGATAGCCAGTGGTGCTTTTTGTATGTATAATTGGATATTGGAATATAGAAGAAAATTTCAAAATGATCTCAAACTTGGGGGTATGGTGAACAATAAGGATGATAATCATTGACTGGAACAAGATCTAGTTATGCTAGCAGAGTGGCAGACAAGTGACATGGAACTTAATACTGAGGAGGTAAGATGACGCATTTTGGTAAAAGGGATAGAGAAAGATAATGGGCAGGATTCTTCGATCTGTCCATACCCAGCCCACTGCTAACGAGAATGGAGAGTTTGGCACTGCAGTAGTACCGGAGAATCCCAGCCATGGACAAGGTCAGAGGTCTTTGGCAAATATAGACCAAAAGGCACAGTTCTAAAGAATGTGAAAAAACAGAAGGATCTGGGGTTCATGTAGATCTTTGAAGGTTGCAGGGCATTTTGAAAGAATAGTTAACAAAGCATATAAGATATTGGGCTTCATAAGTAGAGGAAGGTTATACTGAACCTTTATAAACCCTCATGTTAGGCCACAACTAAAGCATTGCATCTAGTTCTGGCACCACACTATGGGAATATGTGAGGGTCCTATAAAAGGGAACAGAGGAGATTTACCAGAATGGTTCCACAGTTTTAATTAGTTTTAACTAAAGATTAAGCTGGAGAGGCTAGTGTTCTCTTTCGCTGATAGTAGTCAGGGTCACAGATTTAAGGTTCTGGGCAAGAAATGTGGGTGGTGATGTGAGGAAGAAATGTTTTATTCGATGAGTGCTAATGACCTAGAACCCATTGCCTATGAGCATGGTGGAAGCTGAAGTGATCATTAATTTCAAAATGAAATTGGATGGGCACTTGAGGGGAATAAACATGCTTGGCTATGGGGTTAGAATGGGGGAATGGTTCTGATTAGATTGCTGTACAGAGAGCCAGTTTGGACTCGAGAGCCAATAGCTTCCTTCTGTGCTGTAATCACTCAATGGCTCGAGTGACTAGATTTCCAAAGAGGGGTTGGGGCACAATACCTGGATAACCTTTGGATTTTAACACTGCCTCTGCTGCGTCACTCTCTTGGTGCTATTTTTAAATGTAAATGTGCTAATTTGGCTAGAGACAAGCTTGACATCTAATTGGTGGCATCAAGCAACTTTAGGAAGGGGGAACTGCCTGTCTGGTGTCAGTGGCAAATGCAGATGGCAGCCATAATGAGTCCTGCTGCTCCATTACTGCATAAAGCAGGCTGCTCCTTGCGCGGTAAATGGAACAGGAAGGGGCCATGCAGGTAAAGTGAAAGCACAACACTCACATAACTAGCTCAATTTTGACTATGAAGGAGTTTTAACACCATGACAAATAAACTTTTCTTAGCTCTGTGGCAAACCTGACAGCTGTGAGTTAATATGCACCAGATTTTTCAAAACAAAGCTGAAAAATTCCATTCTGCACCAGACAAGTCCCTTAACAAGTTCCCTTTGAAAATTACAAACTGCCCCGCAAGTGTTGGAATCCCGAGACAACCTCCAGCAGCATGAATTTGAAATTGCACCTGCATAGGTCTCAAACCCAAGGACCTTTGAAAGCCTGACCCTATGACCAATAGGGTCTGCCTAGGATAACATTGGAATAGACAGTGAGGCTTTCAACAGTAGATGGATTGGGGCAGAGATAAATGATGTTACAGAGGTGATACTAGACATTCTTAGTGAGGGAGTGGACTTGGGGTCAGAAGCTTAGCTGCAGTCAAATGGGACCTGTCAGGTTCAGCCTCCTCAGTGGCCAGAGAGAGGAATGGAGTTAATGGAAGGGACCAAAGACAATGGTTTCAGTCTTTCCAATGTTTGAAAATTATAACTGAATTTAGAATATGTTTATTCATGTGTTTAGTTTTGTAAGCAAGTAACAGTTTGAATGGCCAAGCACAATAAACACTCAAAATTAAATAAGAATGAACCTTGGATAGCTCACATATTAAATGGCCTTGTTAAATAATTCTAAAACATTCCCGAAAGAAAGAAAGAATCCCTGAATGCAGTCTATAAATGAATTGCCTTTCCTATTTAAGCTATCCTACCTTTTCCAGTCTATGCAACAACTAAAATCCCGGCAATGTAGCTATATTGTTTGTGTTACCTTCTTTCCTTATCTCCGTATTAACATTTCCCTATGCTGCATTGACTAATTTCAGGAAGTCTGTAGACTGCAGCTACCAGAATCTTACCAGCTTGCTGGACTCATTTGAAACACAGTTAGACACTGAAAAGGGAAGATTATAGAGTTGACATACCGTAAGGTTAGATTAGATGAGTTGTGAGGCCTTCATCATTTTATAATCTTGTACAGAATAATCCTGATCACATAGAGAATTCCATCAAGCCCTGTGAGTACTCTGTTCACTCGCATCAGAGAAGGTCACTGATTGAGATAAGTCTACTCGATTCAGAACTGTCATTTCACATGAATTCAGCATCATAACCCTTCACACATTAATTTCTTACACCACCTTGTAAATGATTAATACTAGCTTATATTTATAATATTGATGGATTTTCTTTTGTAACCTTGATTCATGGCACGATTTGAGGTTATGTAGTCATAACTACAGATATTGGCACTTTTTATCCATATATTCTGTCAAGATCCCTGTGTTTGTGTAAATGTTCAGGGCAAACTTATTCTTTGTTATTCATTCTGCTAGCTGAGACAATAAATGGATGAGTAACTCTGAGTTGTTTGATGTGCAAGTTTATATCTTCCAGCACGTAGTCAGCTTCTATCTGAGCTATTGTGATTTTATATTGACCATTTTGCAAAACTTGTGAACTAATAATAAAAATGAAATTGTGCATGAATAATAATCCATTTTTTTCTGTTTCTGGTTCCTATGGTGTAACTAAACTCCAAATGCATTATTAATAGATGAATTACATTATACTCAGCCACAAGTAGAGGGAAATTGAACAAACATGCAAGAACTCGACAAATTTAATAGCTTTGTATTTTCTTTTTATGACCATAAACATACAATGGAAATTATTTCTAACATACATATATTTATACATTCAAACCAATTGTCAATATATTATATAATAATGATAAAAACTAATTAGGCTCAGGAAGATTTGATGATTATTTAAATGTAATATACATAAATCATAAATATATAAGAGATACATGTTCATGGGGCTAACTGATAACCCCAAGCTTTGCGTGAGTGCTAATATTTATGACAGTGATGTGATGTGTGATTAAATGTAGTTACAAAGCAAGTTATAACAGTAACATACTTTTGTTTCACAGATCATCAGTTTATTAAATGTGTTTACACCTCAAAAATCGCTAGATGAGTTCCAGGATGTGTAAGTAATCTAATATTTTATGCACTCATTTTACTGGGAACTCTTTTCCTAAAATCACATAGTATTGGCTGAACATTCACTTTGGAGACAGGACCCTGACATTAGGATCAAATTAAGCTCCCCAACACAAAAGCAGTCAGCAGATATGATTTTCACTGGAATGGCCAATTAATGGCTAAGTAAGTACCCTCGCTGTCCAAATAAACTGCTGGACCAATAGGAGGCCCTCCAGCACTGAAGGAGCTGCTGAAGAGAGAGGATATCTCCATCTTTATTAAAAAAAAAGAAATGGCCAAAACTGCCAGACCATCATTATGGAGAGAGAAACTACTTCAGAAGGAGGCCTGAGTGGCCACAAAGGTGTGACTGCTTCAGGAGACCGGTCCTCAAATTGATCCTGGAGTACTGGTTCCCCAGTCTGCTGCCAAGAGGCATTTGCCAGAAAAAAATCCATCTGTGTCTTGTTTGGTTTCTTAATTATGTAAAGAAACCACTTACCAGTTGGGATGGGTAGCCACCACGCCATCTGACCTGCCTTCTTAAAAATACTCTGGAGGTAGGAAGTTGCCAGGAAATTCCAGATCTACCCACCTTCATTCTTGCCTCAGTCAGGTTTCTGGGATCTAGCTCAATGTCTGTTAAAGATCCTGTAGAATCTCACTTGTACTGGCTTCCATTTGCCACAGTGGTTTTAAAATATGGGAATGCCAACTGGTGGACTTGGTGCTACTGCAGCCAGTTTGTTTGTCCACCATGGAAGCCTCTCTCTGCTTTTCTTATCACCCCCAACTACCACCCGCCCCACCCCACCTGTGCCCATCTTCCCTGTGTGATAAGTAGCCGTTTTCAAATCTCAAAGCTTCTCTGTTGTGAATGGACAAATGCAATAATACACAGCAGAGTACTGCAAATAACAGAATTCCATTTCTTTATCATAGATATATTAAAACTGCTAAGTTTATCTTTGTTTTAATGTTCTCTTGTTCTATATTCATAAGTTAATTAAAATGAATATTTGGATTTTTGTTTAATTGTACAATAATGAGATCAGACAGACCTATGGAAAATTTATTGACAAGTTGTTAATATCACTGACTTTCTTTTCTTATAGCTGTTCCCCAAGTCTCAGTAAGCTCACTATTGTTTTCTCAAGGGGGTGGGGAAGAATTGAACCCGTTCCTGAAATGTAGATTGCAACATTAAACAAGCTAGAATTCAGGGTTAGCAGAGAAGATCCTACCTCACTTACATTTTTGAATTCTTGTTTTGAGGAAGTGACATCCCAAGTTCAGTTTGGAGCGATGGAATGTAGCTTGATTTCTGGAAAAAACACTTGGCAAAGTCTTAAACCAATGCTGATTTTTTTTTAACTCTCAAGCAGTAGGAATTCAATCTGGATTGAATAGAAATGTGACTAAATGATGAAAAGAAACAGAATTAAAATGATACGGAGGCTTACAGCAAACTAGGAGGCCTGTCAGCAGATTGTATACATGCAGGCTATTTGAGTAATCCAGTACTAATCCCACTGTACCTATACCTTCTGCACAGTCTTTTATCATTCCCAAGCTCTAATATATAAAAATACAATGCTCTTGCCTCAGTTCTTTGGGGTTTTATTGGCCCCCAGAGAGTGGGCTTGGTGATCAGGGGTGTACAATGTCATGTGGGACGGTAGGGGATATTATATCAGTCGTGAGGAGGTTGCGAATGACCTACCTGCCTGCCCTCAGGCTAACTGAGGCCCATAACTGGTGACAAAGGCCAAGCAAGGGTCTCTTCATGTCACCATGGGCATTTTACAAGCACATTGGCTTGTGTCCTCTGAAGCTTAATTTAGATTTACATCTCAGAGGTTGACTCATGTTGAGGGGCCTTCATTTTCTCTGATCTGCCTCAGCAGTTCCCATCTCTCCTGAGGGCTGCCAAGGTTTGAGAGCTGTCAACTGTCTGGGCTGGCAGCTTTGGGAGTCTGTCTACCAACGTAGTGGGATGGCAAGTGCAGAGACAGCCAAATAGGAAGTCACCTTCAGGTACATTGCTCCCTCCTGGCAAGTGCAGGCTTGAGACCACCATTTGAAATGAGAAAAGTCTGCCAATATTCCTTTCAACTTCTGAAGCAGATGACTTTTGCATGATCTTATTGGCATATATAGGATTACAATCAGTTTTTTTTGAAAAATCACTTTAGAAGATCACTTTACTAAATTGCAACAGTAGAGCAACATAACACAGATCCAAACTCTTAAAAGTCAAGTTTAGGACTGTTGGAGCAAGTTTTTCTTCACATAAAGAACAATCAACATTTGGAACAGATTCCTGGGTAGAGTAGTAGGGGCAAAAACCCTGGCATCTTTTGAGAATGAGTTGGATGCCATGATGGGACAAGTGTAAGGCAATTCTAAACATCCTTCATTCATATCAATCTTATAAAATGACAACTTAAAAATCATTTACCTACAAACAAGAACCTTTGACCCCAGCAGAATCAGCTTTATTCTGCAGAAACACAACTCAACCAACTGTAGCAAGTGACACTTTTCCTTCACCTTGGGAATATTATGGATGGGTGCACCAGTTTAAGTTTTAAGATGTCCCAAATGAAAGTGAGATGATCAGGCAATTTAACTGCAAGTGCGGTAGATTGCTTATTAATAGCAATGGCATCAATGATAGTATTTAGTACACACAGCCAACTTTTATGTAATGATTGGGTAAATTCATTAATCCCTCTCCCATTGGAAAACTGCACTTGGAGGGAACACAAATCAGATAAAGGTTGACAGCTTGGTAGTATAGTAAGGGTCAGGAATGTGTGATTTTTGGAGAATATGGGAATTTTGAAGAGTATATGTTAACGTGGACAAGCATCCCTATGGGAAGTGTACCCAGTTGAAATGACCGGGGAGCAGTGGTTGAGGAACCACATTAATGATTAGGCAGAGATATCAAAGCGCTATAAAGAACTAAATATAACGAAAAGAAATGAGCAAAACTTGCTGTTTGGCCAATGAGACCTGATCAGTGATTGTTCGTGAGTCACTTGATCATGCAAAGCAGCTCCACAAAGGTAATCCTATAAATGTGTGGAGCAGTAGTCACAAATACAGTTATGGGATAGCCGAGGAGGCAGTGGCCTATCAGTATCTGTTAAAATCTTTACTACTGATGAGCGTCCTCAAGAACTCACTCGGTTGAAGGTGTCAGGTGTCAGGGAACTCAGGTATTTATTGCAGTCTTTCTTGCTTCATACTCCACCTCTCGGGTGGTCCCCAGTCAGATCACCCCACACCCAGTGTCACCTGACCCATTCCCTTAAATTGGTTATGCCCCAATATAGATAACAGTATCTATTCAATTTGCTGTGTGTAATATTTTTAACACTATTTCCACTAGCAGCTGCATCTGAATGATGGTTCAACATGCTATAATAATGTCACTGCAATTTCCCCTACAATCTAGAAATAATTGCTAGTCTAGAAATAAGGTACTATCTGCACTGCCACATTAGTTTTCATTAACACACAATGTGCATGCGTTATTTGATGACTACTTCATTGCTCACTTGAACATTGACAAAGTGACACAGATACTGCATTTCCACTGCAGCTACCAGTCTCAGACTATCAGTTGCAGTATGGCCTTCTAACCAAGCAAAACCCAGGAAAATCTCAACAGGTCTGAAAGCATCTGTGAAGAAAGAGGAGAGCCAATGTTTTGAGTCTAGATGACTTTTCATCATTTAGATGCGAAATGTTGGCTCTATTCACTCCCTAAAGATGCTGTCAGACCTGCATAGATTTTCCAGCATTTTTCTGTTTTAGATTCCACATCCGCAGTATTTTGCATTTAGACTGTGTGGCTGAAACTCCAATTCTCCAAGAGAGAGTTGTGTGCACATCTGGATAGAAGCACCAAGACTGTGCAGCATTTATATTAACTGAAGATGGCGTTGTAAAGTGTCCCAGATATCCCTTTTAAAGTTTATTAGTCACAAATAGGCTTCATTCACATTGCAATGAAGTTATTGTGAAAAATCCCCTAGTTGCCACACTCCAGCACCTGTTTGGGTACACTGAGGGAGAATTTAGCATGGCCAGTGCATCTAACCAGCACATCTTTGAGCTATAGGAGGAAACTGAGTACCTGGAGGAAACCTACACAGACACAAGGAGAATGTGCAAACCCAACACAGACAATGATCCAAGCTGGGAATCGAAACTGGGTCCCTGGCGCTAGAGGCAGTAGTGCTAACCATGGTACTGCCTAAGGATCCTTGAGCATGTTTGAAGTCCAGTTTCACATTGTTCTATTATCGCACACCTCCGGAGAGTTTCTCATCACATGTCCTCGGACTCGGGTCAAATCCTGCTTCTGGACATTCATGTTGCTCTGTGTAAAACTGAGAGAGTGTTATAATTTTGAATGTAAAAACTAAACGCCCATTTTCTTAAGTTACATAAAACTATTTCCTGCAGTGAAGTGGAATGATGTGGTTGAAGGTGACATTCTTTTTTAGTTGGAGGCACAGAAGTGGGATATTGAGCTAGCTGCTCTTGCTCCAACTGGATTGAATTCCCTTGATAGGTGATCATATTGCACACTGATTTTAGTTGTTTTATGGGCCATACCATTTTGTTCTCCTGCCCACAGATGGGTGTAGAATTGCAAACAGTCGCTGAAGGGAGAAAACAATGATAAAAATCTTGGTTTTCTTGGTTGCCTTGCCCACAGTTGAAATAAATGTTGAGTCCTCTTTTAATCAATAACTGACAAGGTGATGGAACACTATTGTCTGTGATATTATCCATTCAGGAGCTTCCTTTCTTTCCTCTTGTGATAGGTATTTGGTTATGGAACTGATGGATGCCAACCTATGCCAAGTAATCCAAATGGAACTAGATCATGAGCGGATGTCTTACCTACTGTACCAGATGCTGTGTGGCATCAAGCATCTCCATTCGGCTGGCATTATTCACAGGGTAAGTTAGTTCAGTAAAAGAAGATGCTCTCAAGCATTGGTTGATGGGTAGAGCTTCACATCAAAGATAATCTGCAATGCTATACTTCAACTGCTGCAATTTGCATAATTTTTATACAGTATCCGGTTAATGGAGGGTTTTTAGGAACATGAATGATGCTACATTTTCATAGATTTTCCACAATTTTGTTGCTACAATTACACATTTCAGATTTCATGTATAAAGGATGATTGTTCTGAAAGTACTGGCTGAGGTTATTCATGAAGGCCTGCCTTCTTAACCTTGCCTCTCACCCAATGTATGATGATCCTCAGGTTAAATCACCACCAGTCAGCACTCCCTCTCAAAGAGGAGAGCAGCCTATGGCCATCTGGGACTATGTCGACTTTACCTTTATCTCTGAAGAATACTCATTAAAACTGTTGAGTCCATGAAGTTATATCTGTAATTTCAGCATGATTACCCAGTGTAAATTTAATCTGCTATAGATCCTGACTTTATCCCACCTGGATATCTTGATGATTTGCACCTAAATCCAGTAGATTTGCATGTGTCCCATTCCAACAGGTGAGTGTGCCTTCTACCCAACTGATGTAAACCCACAACCAATCTCATTGCTAGGCATAATTTGTGTAATCACAGTAAGTGGTGTTGGTGGGGGGAAACGGGTGCTTAAAATCTAGCAGCTACTTGTCAGTGTAAAGCTGATAGTAAAGCCCTAAAGGTGTGGAGGGGTGGCAATTGATTGGTGAGAGCAGAGCAAAGCGACAAGAAGATCTATTATGGAACCAAGAAAATATACAAAAACTTTTATTTACTGTTTTTAGAACAACATCTAGCAACCTTTAAGACTGCTGGTTAAGTCGCTCCGTGCCCAGTATCAGTGGTTGGAGTATATATTGCTTTTGGCATAGCACCATGCTTTGCAGACCAGAATGACACCCTATTCAAACAGATAAGTAACCTGGTCACTCCTTCCTGGATCAGATAGAAATAAGGACACACAAATTGATAATTGGAGTAGGGCAATGAGTGAGGCATTCAAGCTGTCTTCATTTCTCGTTCATAAACATAAATTTTACAAATCAACCGCTCAATAGTCTCCATAATAAATTCCAAATGAATGTTGATGGCTGTAGATAACCCCCTTGGATGTTGAGATGAACCTGTGGAAATAGTTGTTTCCTTTTCATGCAATAGTCTTTACTTCTACACAATATAGTGTCCACATAGCTTGCTCCAAATGTACACAAAGGCTAGAAGAAATATGCCACATACCTTTTCATGCATTTTTTGTGGGTCAAACAACTCATCAAACTCACTAATGTATTCACTGAATTATAATCTCTATCTCTATCTCTAATCAAAAGGGCCCTGAACGTGATCTCTCATTGGAGAGGATTTTGCCGACCTCTTGGCAACAGCTGGGAAAAGAGAAGGCTGGCAAGATGGCACAGGAAGGTCGTCTTCATGCCGCTATACCATTTTACCAGTGGCAGGAATACTGGCAGCCACTGAGAGCCAATTGTCCAATGAAGGCTCTCTTTTCAGTTCGAGAGATAATTTGCTCATTGCCTCACGGAAAGACCATCCAATGAAACCTGATGATCTCCGAGTAGGCTTGAAATTGGAGACCTTTTTTTTTGAGCACCCCACAGCCCAGGGAGGAACGTCTGGTGTCATTGGCCCTCCTGCGACAACAGTGCCACCTGTGCACTGAGCCACCCCAACTTCCTTGCCAGGGCCAGCCTGCCTGATCCTGTGGATGTCTCCCGAACTCAAGTTCCTGTCTTTGAATACGTGTAGTCATCACTGCATATTTGTTCTGTAGCAGCAATGGTCACTGTTCCAGTAATGCTACTGAACAACAAGACCTCTGATTGGATTGGCAGCTATTGGTAATGAGCCTCAATTCTTAATAGGGATGGCAGCTCTGGCAATGGCTAGGCACCACAAGGCATTTGCCTCCCTGGGCCCTGTCCCTGGCCAAAGTGGGTTCATGTCCCACTTTTGAACCCCAGCTGCCTTACTTCAGCCTCCATCATAAAATTCAGCAAGTGCATTCAACACTTCTCTGCTCCTGCCCGTGTGTGCCTCATATCCAACCATATCTTGCTGTCTTGATTTTATTGACCCTTTCCTAGCCACTTAATTTTCTTAGTTGCCTACCTCACATGTTCCAACCAAACGTCATTCCGAAAGCCCTGAGAGAAATTGGAATTCTGTTGGACTAATTGCAATGGAATAGGTTGAAAAATACAGAATCATTTTTTATTTCCATTTTTAGACAGAAACGCATTGATGATGCAGGGAAAATATGAGTGTACAACTTAATCCTATCCCTACTGGGCCTTCATTACTATCCAGATTTGGTAATTAACTGTCAGCCACCGAACTGTTTCATAAGGGCCTGACTAAGGTCCTGTGAAATATAAAGGACCCCAGTGTAATTTTCAAGTTGAAAATGGCTGGAGCATACATGGTGTGGAATAGTCTAACCAATGATTCTTAAGTAGTCAGGAATGATAAATGTGGGCTTTTAATGCTCTGCTTTGCCTGACAAAATTCTTCCCATTTTCTGCTCATTCCTCCCATAACTCACACATCAGGATTGCCTTATGTTCCTCCTCTAAGATGCCAATCTGGCTTGACATCATGGAGGAACAGTCAGATTTCCTGCATACGCCTCTCCCCAGCCCCATCGAATGGTGAGCTACCTTTTAGAACTAATGCAGCTCTGGTCATGGTTATGCAACTGGACTAAGAATCCAGAGGCTGGAATTAAAATCTTGGGAAGGTGAGGTCAAATCTCACCATGATAATTGGAAAATTTGAATTCAGTTTTAGTATTCTGGAAATAAAACAAAAGTGGGTAGCAATAAAATGGCCGCAAAGCTGACAAATTATTCTGTACTTTGACTTATTCTTTTATATTCGCAGGATCTAAAACCCAGCAACATAGTGGTAAAGTCAGACTGTACATTGAAAATCCTTGATTTTGGATTGGCAAGGACTGCTGGAACAAGCTTCATGATGACTCCCTACGTAGTAACCCGTTATTATAGAGCACCTGAAGTCATTCTGGGGATGGGATACAAAGAAAATGGTGAGCTATTTACTAAACAATCACATTTTGTATTATTGTTTCATCATGTACTATACAGAACATATGCATACTTTGAAACACCCTGTTAACTTTTATAACAAGTTTCCGCTTACCAAATGATATAACAGGAATGAATTGTTTTATCCAAAGGCAGTCCAGTAATTCAAGTTAATATTTTGCAACACCACCCAGCCATCTGACTGTGAGCTGACAAGAGTTCATGTGGCAATTGATCATGTAATTCAAAAGATTGGTCATCCCAATGATATTGCCACATGAACTCTTCAGCTGGTTCGATGAGCTTGTCAACTGTCAGCCAAGTGACTGGATAGTGTTGCAGAATATTGAGGGATGGAGGAAATTACCTGGTCAAAGAATAGACATTGATGATAGCTACAGTCTAGAACCAAGCCCATATACCATCTTAGTTGAAGGATGTTGCATGGATATGAGTAACATCATCACAGTAAATACAACAGTGATTCAGGTAGAAAGCCCACCACCAGTGTCTTAGGGTAACTAGCAAAGATCAATACAGCTTTTCTGGTGATGCTCCCAACTGAAGAACAAAATTTTAAAAAACTTATTCCAAGGTAAAGTATCAGGGAGAGGTCTTGCTAAGAAGTATAGATATATTTATTGAATGCTTTATGGATGGGTCTAATGTTGCATAATATAATTATGTAACATTATGTAAATATGCTATAGTTTTCCTCCCACTTGTTATTCATTTTTCTCTCAGCTTTAAGTTGTTAATTCCACAGAGCAGACAGAAGATTTGCTTTAAAATCTAAAATATTAAGATACATGTAAGAAGATTTACTGCCAATTTATTTCCTCTTTTCTTGTGATTAGTACTTTGCCTCCATTGTAGCACGTTCCCGATGCCCTTGCTAAAATTTAGAACTTATTGCAATGGATTTTAGCTAGCATTTGGCTAATTAGTGGTGTACACCAGCAGATATCTCACTCTGCCCATAGGAGGATTTTGAGACCAGAGCCCCTTTACCTGGCTGATGGTAGGCTGTGGGCACCAAATAGTTGCCTTTCACAATGTGCTAGCCCTAGATCAACATGACATTGAGCAGCCCGGAGACTTATCTGAGACAAGGGAGAGGGAAATTGGGGTGGTAACTGTGAATGAGGAGTGCAAAGCCGTAACAGCACATACCATTCATTTGAAGGAACACAATAACTCACATCTACCCCACAGAAATAATTTTCAATGTAGCTTTTTACTGCCTCACTGGTAAAACTGGGTGGCATACGCATTGTCTAAGCTCCATCAAAATGTCCATCAACATTTAACTCAGACTGCTATCTAAGTCATAGAGTGATATGATTTTCAAATCAAAAGGGCTTGCCTCCTGATGGTAGATGTCCTGGCTTCCCAGAAGAAGACCTCTTTAAGGACAGTGACCATGTAAAGAGGTCACAATGGAGCCACTACTCTCCCTTCTGCAGGTGGGACAAATAAAGTTGTACCCCATTGTGTGTACAGGTGCACATTATGCTAATCCATGATGTAGTTTTTTGGTAGAATAGCATTGGACTACTGAGCTGCCTAGGTATTAACAGTTTAACTATCAAACAAATAATATCCCTAATCCTATGAAACTGATTTGCACTGAGCATTGAACAGTGTTCCATTGTAAGTAAAAATGTGAAGCATCCTGATTTTATAGGGAAAAAATAAGAACTGGAGTTACTGCAATGTCATCTTCAGTAATTCTAACAATATGATGACAAAATCTCTGCATTCACATACTCTACCATTATTTAAGAGGCTAATTGTTTTCTACATATTTTACATTTCTTAATGTGAACCCAAGTAGAAAATTCTGAATTCAGAGAGAAGCTTTTTGTGGGAAGGAAATGTTAATTTTACATAGTTAAATACTGTATAAACGACAATTTTATATTTTGGATGATAGCAACCTTAAAAGAGCAGGGAATAATGTAATATTTCTGCACAGAGACAATTTCCCTAATTGAAATTCTTATTTGTCTCTGGATCATCTCAATGAAAATTAATTTCAAGATTAGCATGATCTCAACTAAGTCTGGAATATCTAAAACCTTAGTGACTATAGCTACAAATACTTACTGTAGTCTTTTTAATGGGCCGAACTATTTTTGGATTTTATTTTTAAAATATGAATCAATTCTCTAATATTATGGAAAACTGACTCAACATTTAAATGCAACTGAATGTTTAACGGTGAATGGAATATATTAACAAATAATAATGAATAGGGATAATATTTGACAGATATACTGAGATGGTAAAGAGGAAAGAGATGACAATTCATTGTTTTTTGCAACCTGTTGTCTAAGTGAAACCTATTATTTAAGATATGAGTTGTATTGACATGACAATGAACAAGGTGTCATTGTTCCAAGGTCTCACCAATGGTGTCACCAGCCCCTATTTTAAATTCCTAACACAGTTTATGTGTCTCTCTGCTTTATGTTCTACTGAAATGTTTGCTGGGATTATACCTTATTAACTCATTTAGTATGCTGGCTGCCCATTATCATACATATCGTCAATTATTAATTAATGCACAAAGTTGAGACTATAATTTCCTGGTAGACCTTATTGGCACTCAGCTTAGAATGGCCAGCTAGTGATTTGAAATCTATACGGTAAGTTTGCTTACATTTATTTTAAGACATAGCAAATAAAATATAGTACTGGTGCATGATCTTCATTAATGTTCTTTAAGTTTGTTTAATTTTCAGGATTTGGGGTTGACACTGCCTGGGGCCTTCAATTAATTGTTGCTCATTTTCATACCCCTAACTAATTTTCCCTTTTATGTGCTGTTAATGATTCTAATTGTAATTTTTTTCATGTTATCACCATTCTCTGAATTCATAGTGGATATTTGGTCTGTTGGGTGCATTATGGGAGAAATGGTCCGCCACAGAATCCTCTTTCCAGGAAGGGACTGTATCCTTGCGCTGCTTGCAGTAGCTAATCGTTGCTTTTTGATGCATATCTTTAACTTTTTAAGATCAGATGAGTGCAAAATAAATTGTAACAAACCATGTTCTTTTTTAATTGCACAGCCACCTCGTGACAATTTGATATTAGAAATGTTTCTTTCATGAAAACATTTAGCATTTGATGCAGAAATGTGGCAAGATATATTACATGCTTGTTTTTAACATACGTTTGAATAAGGGTTGATTAATTATTCTACCTTCAGAACTGTTCAAATTCTAAAAATGTGAACAAGTGCTACCCTTTAACCTTTGAACTATGACCCAGTGCCCCGATAGAACGGCTTTCAGAGGAGACATTACCTAGAATTTTCACAAGATATTGATAGTTCTGCACATTCATTCTTTTGTCTTTTACTGTGCATTATTCCTGATCACCAAATGTTCCCAGTTAGGACACTCCGTACAATTACTGGTCTTCCACGCCATTTTAGTTGCAATGCGTTTTTAGAATTTGTAACTAAAAAATTTGTATCTTTTAAAAAAGGCAGTTTACTTCGATAGAATTGCTTTTTCTCAGACTGCTTTTAAAGCTGGGGCACCCCATAAAGGAACTGAAGATGTTCTTAAAGCTAAGAATTAAACTTTCAGAAGATCAGGCTTCCAACAATGTACAGGTGAGCAATCATGCTCTTTGGTGCTCATTTTCTGGCGAATGAGAGTGCCCTTGGCATGCCAAAGTGACATGCATGGCACATGAGCACTCTTGTGGGGTGACTCACACTGGATGCCATATTGGTGCAGGCATTTGCATGCACAACGTGAATGGCTGCTGGAAGCAAGTAGAGCAAGCAGATTATGACATCCATCAGAGTGCAACATGACTTGGAGAAGATGAACATTTGCATTAGAAGCAGGAGTAGGCCACTCGGCTCCTTGAGCCTGCTCCGCCATTCAGTCAGATCATTGCTGATTTGACTGTGACCTCAACATTACATTCCTGACCAACCTGATAACTCTTCACCCCATTGCTTATCAAGAATCTATCTACTTCAGCCTTAAAAGATATTCAAAAATTTTGTCTCAACCAGCTTTTGAGGAAGGGAATTTCAAAGTCTCTCAACCCCCTGAGAGAAAAATAAATCCCAATCTTTGTTTTAAATGTGCCCCTCTTATTTTGTAATAGTAGCCTATTCTGGATTCTCCCACAGGAGGAGACATCCTTTCCACATCCACTCTGTCAAGTCCCATCAGGATCTTGTGAATGAACAGAGGTCATATTGAGCAGGAGAAGCTGCTGTAGAGGGGGGAAAGTGGGAGGGGTGGAGAAGGAGTTTGAGAAGGGATCTGAGCAGGAAGTCATATCTGCCCAAGGTGATAAGGGGACAATTTTACCTGTGAGGAACAATATGAGATGTCTATGCTTTATAGAAATCCTCACTGACATTTTCCACCCTCTGCAGCCACAGTAGCATTGTTGGTGAGTTTGAATGTGATGGTGGAGCTTAATTTTTATTCACCTGGCTGTTTGCTGCCCATTCACCTGGCTGCCCATTCACCTGGCTGTTTGCTGCCCATTTTTATTCACCTGGCTGTTTGCTGCCCATTCTGCCCGCACCCCCATCAAAGTGCTTAAGTGGCTGATGCACTTATTGCCTGGCCTCAATTTTGAGGCAGTTGAGAGGAGTTCAGATATAGTGAGGGAGCCTGGTAGGTTACTCTGCATGGGCTGCAGGCTAGAGAAGTGGTAGGGGTTGGCCCCCTTCCCAGATCAGGTGCCCCCACACATCCCCGATGTGTGCTCCATCCTCACTTGATCTTGTCCTCATGACCCCACCCTCCTGCTACGGTTACAATGCCAATTGGTGTTATATTTGGACAGGGTGATCCAAGAATGGAAGCTCAAAAGATTGTACGGTTATTTTTATTTTTTGTTTTATCAAACATGAGGAAATGGAGTCACGAGACTGCAATTAATTTTTAGCAACAAAAGAAAACATTTATTAAACATTTTTAAAAATGGATTATATTCCTCCTTTAGAGTAACATTCACATGTAGGTTTAACTATCGTACATGACAAAATACATTTAAATCTACTATCATCATCAGTACACAAAGTCAATATTTGTGGATTTTTTTTCTCAGAAACCCCCCACTCCCACCCAGATGATTATCATATGAGAGTTTGCAAACACTACTCCCAAAATACTTCTGAAAATTTTCTCTTGTCGTAATACTTTCACTTGATAATCTGCATTCCAAAATCCGGTTAGCATTTTCCAAAAGAGCAAAGACAATACAGCACAGAACCGGCCCTTCAGCCCACCAAGCTGATACAGTTTCTATCCCTCTGTTTGTCTCCCATTCATGTGCCCATCAAGATACACTTTGAACGTTGCTATGTGCTTGCTTCCACCATCTCCACTGACAATGCGTTCCAGGCACCCATCACCTTCTGTGTGAAAAGTTTTCCCCACATGCCTCCCATAAACTTACCATCTCATCTTAAACCTGTGGCCTGTTGTAGTCAACCCTTCCACCCTGAGAAAAAGCCTCTGACTATCCACCCTATATATGCCTCTCATAATTTTGTAGACATCTATCATGTCACGTCTTAGCCTCTGATTTTCCAATGAAAACAATCCAAGTTTATCCAACTTCTCTTACCTAAGACCCTCCAGACCAGGCAATATCTTGGTAAACCTTTGCACCCTCTTCAAAGTATCCACGTGCTTCTGGTAGTGTGGCGATCAGAACTGCATGTAATGTTCCAAACACAGTCTAACTGAAGTTTAATACAGCTGTAATATAACTTGCCAATTTTTATACTCAATGCCTTGGCGGATGAAGGCAAGCTTACTGTATGCCTTCTTGACCATCTTATCCACCTGTGTTGCCAGTTTCAGGGACCCATGAACCTGTATGCCCAGATCCTTGTGTATGTCAATGCTCCTAAGGATTCTGCCATTTACTGTATAGTTCGCATCTGAATTTGATCGTCCAAAATGCATCACCTCGCATTTGTCTGAATCAAACTCCATCTGCCATTTCTCTGCCCAAGTCTGCAATCTATCTATATCCTGCTGTATCCTTTGACGATTTTAGTCACTATCTGCAACTCCACCAATTTTTGTGTCATTTGCAAACATACTAATCAGACCACCTACATTTTCCTCAAGATCATTTACATATACATATTACAAACAACAAAGGTTCCTGCATTGATCCTAATGAAATATTACTAGTTACTGATCTCCATTCTGAGAAGTATCCTTCCACGATACTCTCTGACTCGGTTGACCAGACCTTCTGCCCCATGTTTAGCAGTGAGCTCATGCCAGGATTTTGGACCAGCCCTTTGTGACTTCCACTGCCTTTTCAAGATTATACTGTTAACCACTTTTGAGATCCCAGTCATTACTTTACAAATTGTTCACACAGTAATAAAGCATTTCAAACATTTTAATTACAGATAGAAAATCTTTTTCTAGCATTTATCATCAACCAATCTCTTTTAGCTTTGTCTGAGTGTCTGTGTGAAGTTTGTATGTTCTCCCCATGTCTGTGTGGGTTTCCTCCGAATGCTCTGATTCCCTCCCATGTTCCAAAGATGTGCAGGTTAGGTTGATTGGCCGTGCTAAATTGCCGCTTAGTGTCAGGGGGATTCGCGGGGTAAATACATGGGGTTACAGGGATAGGACCTGGGTGGGATTGTTCTAAGTGCAGGCGCGATAGAGCAAATGGTCTCCTTCTGCACTGTAAGGATTCTCTGATTATCATAGCTTCTGTGCAAGCACACAAACATTAAACCATTACAACAATACCTGATTTCTAATGTTTACTCCTACAAATATAAATTCCTTAAAACTAATTCTGTTTTCCTAACAGTTGCCACCAGGAGACTTACCTGATCCTGTGAGCTCCAGCACTTAAACTGGTGGAATTGCTTTTAGTCCTAGCAGTGGCCACCATTCCCAGTGAGGTGCACAAGTTCCATCTCCAGCCAACTAACCTTCCACGGAGCATTAAATGGCTGCTGGCAGCCATGATTGGTGTTCCTTACCAACTTGTTGCGGCAAGGCATGAAATTCACCATCTGAAAAATCCTGCCTGAAATGTGATAACACAACTCTAATTCACCCATAGTTCCATGCCTTATCCTCCCTCTGTCACTGATCATCATAGCATCCATTGCCCATAATGCAAAAGCAAAAGCCAATATAAAATAAATATTCCAAACCAGGTTTGGTGAATCAAACCATCTCATGCTGCATATAAAACAACAAATCACCCTTGTTCGTTCTCTTCACGCCTGCCTTCCCCGTGCCTTTGCCTGTCCCTTACTACACTAATGGCTGCACATGGCCATTGGAAAGTTATGGACTGTCACAGGAGGAGAATACAGTTGGATGATGAATTGTTAGATAGAAATTTTGAAGGCCTGCCTTTAGATGGCTTCATCTCAGCCTGGGCTACAGCTATCTGGGCAGGATGACAGGCAATAGCAAGGCCACTGGCAGGCTGTGAGGATAAATGCTGTCCTCCTAAATGAGAACAGCAGGTGCATGTTCCATGGAGCCACTATCATTCCTCTGACAGCCTTAACACTCTCTTGGATGACCTGGTATTCTTGCTGGGGTTGGTTACATTCTGAAATCCCCATTATACACTGTCACCTGGAATAACATGGCAGCAAGCTGACCTTGTATTACCACAGTCTCAGCTTCCACTGCGGTAGCCAGATGCTGGGTGTCTATTGCCTGTGTTTCAATGAAAGCTGAGATATCAGCAATCAGATGCTGCATCATTGTTCAGCTCATAAGTGTGTGAATAGAAGTGGACAACACTTCTTCCCTGGAAAAGGTGGATTCTACGTTCTGCACAAAGTCCTGTGCCTAATTAATGCTGGACACTAAAATGTCCCTTTTAAATTGACTGCAGGTTTTCTAGAAATTTGTCAATGCACCAAGCATTTTGTTGTGCCTTCACATCAGTGTTCTTCTGTAGACTGGCCCATTAAGTTCCCAAACTGAGTCCTCTGAAGTGCAGTCTGTGTGGGATCCCATCCTTCAGTGAGGTGACATCTATGTTAGCTTTGCCCCCATCCAAGGTTACAGTCCACTCAAGCCTGATGTCTCACCATGTGCAGACTCTTGCCCTGGCTGAGGTTCACTCAGGATATTCAGGTTATTGCTAGAACTCAAGCAGGTACTGAACTCATTAGTGAAATATTCACATCAATGATTCAATGCTTTAAAATTCAATATAAAAGATCTACACTTTATTTGAGAATGTTGTTATATTAAGATAACTGAAACTTTCAGTACCTGGTCCAGTCATATTAACAGTAAAAAGTCTGACAACACCAGGTTTTAGTCCAACCTGGTGTTGTCAGACTTTTTACTGTGTTTACGCCAGTCCAACGCCGGCATACCCACACCAGTCATATTAATCCAGGGGGTGAAGGGTAGAGACAGATGAGTGATGAGAAAAACAAGAAAGTGACAGATATTATGGAGATGAGCGAATTACCCAGCGTGAAAACATATTTGAAGGAGACACAAGATGAATTTAGCCAAATACGTATCCTTAATATTCATGATTGTTTTTACATAAGTGACATTAAAATGGTGCAAATCAATAAGTGCTATTAATACCACTTTATATAATTGTGGGGGTTGCTTAGAAATGTCACAAAACAGCAGGAGATGATGGTAAGTGGATCAACAGGTGCAAAGAAAATATGAATGTGCACATGCCAGAGAAGATTTTAAAACTATCCACAAGACAGCGAGGGATGGGGACAGGTTAATTAGTTCAACTCCACTTCATCATGTCATCTATTGCTTTCTAATCGATTCATGCGAAATGACCTCTATCACCCATTTGACAGTTCATTCTGTTCTCAATTATTCTGTTCAGTTTTTACAGTTTCTTCTTTATTTTAACCTTCTGTCCTTGGGTATCCTAGATTCATAGAAACTTACAACATGGAAGGAGGCTATTTAGCCAATTGTATCCATTCCAACTATCAGGGAGCCATCCAGCCTAATCCCTCATCATTTTATACATTTCAATTACATCTCCCCTTAGCATCCTCTGTTCCCAAGGAAAACATACTGGAATTTATCCAAGCTTCCCTCATAGCTAAGATTCTCCATTCCTAGTATCATTTTCATAATCTGCTCCATCCTCTCTCTAGTGTGATAATATCCTCTCTATAATGCAGTGACCAGAACAGTGTACAGCACTCCAACTGCAGTCTAACTAGAGTTTTATACAGTCATAGCCTAATCTCATTGCTATCATAGTCTAGGCCTCAGTCAGTAAAGGAAAGTGTCCCATATGCCTTCTTCACAACTTTATACCCACCTGTCCATTCACCTTCAGGGATCTGTGGATATGCATTCCAAGTTGTCCGGTTCCTTTATAGTTCTCAATATCCTACCATTTATTGTGCATTCTTTTGCCTTTTTAGCCTTCCTTAAATCCTTGATTAATCCAAATTTATCTACATTTGCTACCTTTCCACCCATCTGACTAATTCATTAATATCTTCCTGCAGATTTCTTTCCATCATCAACTATACAGCCAATTTTATGTATCAACTGCAAACTTAACCTTTGCTAAGAATCAATATGATCTCCACTCTCCCTGCCTACATCTCCTTAGAACGCATTCATTTACTAAGCTACTTATGCCAACTTGCAGCATGCCTCGGGATCCAACTGAAAAATAGGTAAAAAGTAAACGAACACTAATAACTACCTCATTGAGTAATAGAAAATAACAAATATTCACAAGTATAAGAATGAAATACTACAGATACTCGGACTCTGAAGAGAAGTGCTAAACAAAGCTTGGGAGGGGGAAGGGCAGCCATTCCCTGGTTCATTTCCCATTACGATGCCTTGACTAATTATAGTTGACTAGCGTGGTTTGAATTTAAACAAAAGCTAGGCAGTTTACTGTTCCCTAATACATTCTCCATGCGGTGCCTCTCCCAATTAGAGTCTCTTTGCTAACCAATCAGCACCACCTTCTTGTGTAGCATAAATTGTTGTTTCCTTTGAGATTTGGTCCTCTTGTCCTGATGAGTGCAAGATGAACATGTGTCTCTTTTTACTCAAGTTCTGTCCTACCAAACAACTAATTCCAACACAATAGGTAATTCAAAATATAGGTATATCTAAACTAATGATAAAATACATTTGTATTGGAATTGAATGGTTTGCACTCCTCTTCTTCCCCTCCCTAAATGCTCCTGGCTTTGACAAATATCTCATTGCAATGATTGCAACAAAACACATTTGATTTGTTATTTTTAATAACTTGTATAGCATGGCAAAACTAAAGAAATTAATTCATACCATATCCTAGAGAAAAATGCTTCATATTTATCTAACCCTCATTATGCAAGGAAATGCTTAACAGCAGTCATTGGTTTGTCTTTTGCGTGGAAACTCATTCATTGCTGGTATGCTGTTTTATTCGGTTTTCATGATCTGTTTTCAAATAATGTTTTGCATTTAGCTAATCCATACTGGTTACCATTTTAGATAATTATGTGTTCCCTATCAGTTCCCTTCTTTGTAGATACAAGTGTCCAAATATCCCTTATCTGCCCTCAATACTCCCTGGTTCATTTCCCATTACGATGCCTTGACTAATTATAGTTGACTAGCCTGGTTTGAATTTAAACAAAAGGGGGGAAGGGGTCAGTATTGTTCCACACCACTATCTGAATATTTATTTTGTCAATGTTGAAAAATGAACTCCAAACTAAACTGTGGTCCAATGGGACCACTGCACAATTTTTATCTTCATTCCTCTGACTTGTGCACTACAGTTTGGATATATAAATATATGTGTTTGATTTGTTTTGTTAATTGCTGTTCTGCATTGACTGGATGTTTTGAGAAGTGAACCCAGTAATATCCCAGGATTTCTTTCAGAAACATCTGTAACTTTTTTAAAGAGTAAAATGTCACTTATTTATTTGCCTGCAATATTTTTATTCTTTATATTAAATTTATTCAGAATTTGTTTTCCACAAACATGTATTTTATTCTGGAGACCCTCAAATTGCCGGTTCAGATATGACAAAGTTCTTTCCCCATACCACAGTTTGGTAGTAGTTATGAATTTGACAGAACCTTTAAAATCAAGATAATAATGTATATTGACATAGATCCCAGGAGCTCTCCTGTCCCTCAGTGTGGAATAATTCTCATACCACTACATTGCTTCCTACACTTCCACCAGTTTTTTCTTCATTCCTAGGTTTTATTTTAGTTAGCAGTGCTTTAAGCTTCAGCAGAAGCCTTGTGTTTGCAACATTGTCAAATGTTTTATGGCTGTTTTGCCCAGAGGCAGGAAATGCCTATCAGGTGGACTGGGAAATGCTTCACCTTCACAGCTTTACATTCCTGTGGTCCAGTAAGGACTTCTCCATTATGTTGGAAACCACGATAGGAACAACAATGAAAACCGTGCCCAAATTTTTTGGACGCCGAGGTCTCGCTACTTACCCTGTCAACTCCAAGCAGAGTTGTCAACCAATCTGGCCAGCAGCTCTCCATTTCCTGAGTGCAGGAGCTGAAGTGGACAGAAGAACAAGTGCATGAGAATGCCTGAGACTAAGTTTGGGCACCTGCAGGCCAAGGCAAGTTCAAGGAGTCCCAGAGCAAGGAGGGTAGGGAAGGTATTGGGGGAGTGTGAAGAGGGTGATTGAGGTCTCATGGCAGAGACTGTGAGTTAGGGAGTAGGGAGGTCTGGAAAACATCTGATCTTACAAAAGTCCGAGGTCACATACCAACCGACTCGAGAACAGCTTCTTCCCCGCTGTAATTAGACTTTGAATTGACCTAACTTAAATTAAGTTGATCTTTCTCTACAACCGAACTATGACTGTAACACTACATTCTGCACCCTCCCTTTTCCTTCTCTATGTATGGTATGCTTTGCCTATATAGCGCACATGAAACAATTCTTTTGATTGTGACAAATCAAGTAGGTGCACCCAACTTCAGAAAAAAGCTCCTGATGGAGGGATGCCACCATCCCCCCCCCCCCCCCCCTCAAACTGCTGCCCCCAAGAAGTCAATTCTCTTGCTAGCCTAAAAATTGAGGTTGGACAAAAAAACAGCCCTTAAGCGGCCACTTATGAACCTTAATTCAGGAAAGGGCAGACTTGATGGCTGAGATTCTGCCTCTTCCAGTGTAAAATCATTGAGGTCGGAGCAGGCAGGAACCTAGAGGCAATCCTTTCAATGTCACACTCCTCTCTCCATGCACACTCTTCCACCCCATTTAAAAATACACTCATTGGGGAGTGTAAAATTCTGGTCCCAGTTTCAAAATTGATACTTCATTATCAGAAACCTAGATGAAGTAATGCAGTTTTCACTAAATTATAATGGGCCATATCTCCTAACTGCAGTGACATTTCAGTAATGCAGCAATGAGGAAAACTGTCGTCCATATAATAGATAAGTATGGGTGAGCACACAAATCTTTATATAAACATAGAACTTGCATTCGTGTGTGATCATTCACAAAATTAGAACGTCTAAAAAAATTGGTTTCCACTCAATGAAGTACTTTTGAAGTGTAGTTACTGTTGTAATGTAGGAGGAGCAGCAGCCAATTTGCACAAAGCATGATCATGAATAGCATATCATGAAGACCAGATAATCTAATTTAATTATGCTAGTTGTTGGGTGAATATTGGTCAGGATAGGGAGGAGAACTTCATTGTTCTTCTTAGTTGGAGGAACTTAGCATGTTTAGCAATTTGTCCAATGGAAAACATTTGACAGTGCAGAACTCCTTCAGTGCTGCAGAGAAATCTCAGCTAGATTATGTGGTCACACCTCTGGGTGAAACTTGAACCCATAACCTTAAGTGGTGAAAATGCTACAATGGGAGCAAAATTGATACCTTAACCCATCAGCTCATTCACGGTCTGACCTGTTTTAATGCTAGGATGTGCCAGACAGTAGGGTGGAATTTTTTAAAATGATTTTGCTTTGGTACTAGGAGAACACGTTAACTATGTGGACAGGAGGGGGATTAATTTAAACAGCCCGTCCTTAAACTGAAAGGTGTTTTTGATTTTTAATTTCCCCCTTTAGAAGTAATGGTGTATTTTTTCCAACTCTTGAATATGGGGGTGTTCCAATCCTCTACTAATAACTCATCCAGCAAACTTGGGATAAGATAAAATAAAAGCATTGGTTTATTTCACACATACAAAACGGTTTCAGAATGTCCGTTTTTGCACTTGTATGATAAAAGAGAGACAAGGGAAAAGAAAGGTTACACAAAATAAAACTGCAAGTTCTGGTTTTATGACAGGCCAGAATCAAACGTCTGTTTTGGGTTGCTTTGGAGGATATGTTGGTGACTAAGAACATAAGAAATAGGACAGGAGTAGGCCGTCTAGCCCTTCGAGCCTGCCCTACCATTCAATAAGATCATGGCTGATCTGAAGTGGATCAGTTCCACTTTCCTGCTTTCTCCCCATAACCCTTAATTCCCTTGTCTATCAAAAACCTATCTACCCGTGACTTAAATATATTTAGCGAGGTAGCCTCCACCACTTCAAGGGGCAGAGAATTCCAGAGATTCACCACCCTTTGAGTGAAGAAGTTCCTCCTCAACTCTGATCTAAACTGCGCACCCCCCCCCCTTATCTTGAGGCTGTGCCCTCTAGTCCTGCTATCCTTTCTAAGCGGGAAGAATCTCTCTACCTCTTCCCTATCCATCCCCTTCATTATCTTATACGTCTCTATAAGATCCCCCCTCATCCTTTGAAACTCCAACAAGTACAGACCCAGTCTATTTAATCTCTCTTCATAGGCCAACCCCCTCATCTCTGGTATCAGCCTGGTGAACCTCCTCTGCACTCCCTCCAAGGCCAATATATCCTTCCGCAAGTCCGCAAATTTAAAATTTGCTTTCACACAAATCCATTTAAAAATCTGATAAATCTTGTTAACAAGAAAAATCTATGGCCTATAAGCATTATTTATCAGTCTTTTTAAACTTTTTAAAATGATTTATCAAAATTATTGTGCTTTTTAAATATGTACTTATATTTTAATGTTTTAATATTAGCTATACGGTTACAGTGATTTTCCAATCCCTTTTTTCATGTGTATTCTAATGTTCTTTTTGTTTTATGATTTTTGCAGTGTAGGATTGCTCTCTATTTTCCCCCTCAGTGTCTGGTGGCTGCTATGCCTCACTGCAATCTGTGCCAGAACAAAATCCTCCCTCAGGGTAGCTGAAATTATCCCCTGCTGGGAGTGATGAGTTGAGCTGGTCAGTGTTGAGCACAGCCACAGCACCACTGGTCACGAGATCGAAGTCAATATTTTGTAGAGGTAACTGGTTTTTGGGTGCAGTAAACTTGTGCGTTTTTTTAGAATCAACCATTGTCCACCAATTGAGTGCATCAGAATAGGCCATTCAGACTGTCTGTGAATCCTGTCTCTCAAAATGACTGGGTGAAAATCATGTACAGAATGGTCCATTCTTCCAGAAGTGAGACTTCTGCAGCTGCAGGAGCAGCGAGTCCTGATGCAATTATACAGAGCTTTGGAGACGCCACACCTGGAATATTGTCTCATCTGAGGAAGGTTGCTCTTGTTTTAGAGGAGTGCAGAGAAGGTTTACCAGTCTGATTGCTGGGATGGCAGTATAGAAGTATGACGAGAGTTTGAATTGGTTAAGATTTTATTTGCTGGAGATCAGAAGAATGAGGGGGGATCTCATAGAAACCTATAAAATTCTAACAGGACTAGACAGGATAAATGAAAGAAGGATGTTTCCAATAGGGCGGTTGTGCAGACCAGGAGTTACAGTCTGAGGATATAGGGTAGCCTATTTTGGACAGAGATAAGGAGAAATTTCTTTAACCAGAGAATGGTGAGCCTATGGAATTCATTACCACAGAAAGTAGTTGAGGCCAAAGCAACAAGAAGCAGTTAGATTTAGCAATTGAAGTGAAGGGGATCAAAGGATATGGGGGGAAGGCGGGATCAGGCTGTTGAATTGGATGATCCGCTGTGATCATAGTGAATGGCAGAGCAGGCTTAAAGGACTGAATGGTCTCTTCCTGCTCCATTTTGTTTGTTTCTAAGAGCCGAGAAAACACAACAAATTGAATTAGGCTGGAAAGCACCAGTTCCAATCGTCCAGTAGTTCAGTGTAGGTGAGGTCAGGCAATTGTACCTGGATGGAGCTCTTTCTGCTGCTACCTGTTCAATGGTGGTAGACAGTGATAGGCTGTTTGACTGGAGTTCTCTTCCAAGGTCAAACAGAAATCTGAAACTAAAATCCAACAGGTTATTAATTAAAGGAATTCAGACAGCTCATGTCTCAGGTCATGTGATAGTGTTTTTTATGTTGAATAATCAACCCTCTGGTTGAAACTCGTTGCGTTTGGGAACAGGTAATGGTCAGGCCATTAACACAATATATGCATTAAGAATCACAACAGCTGCCTTGGTCCTTGGCAACGCAGCACCTATGGTGGCCCAGCACCCAATGGCCAGCCGTGATTGCTGGCCTCCCTCCTTCTGTGATTGATCCTAGTGCAGAGTAGCAGCGGACATCACACCCCCACCAATTTTACCTCCTTTACAGGCTCCGGCACTGCCATTGCTACTTTGCCCTGGGGCAGTGCCAGGGCCAGGCTGGCACTGCCAAGCTAGCAATGCCCACAGGGCACTCCCCTTTTCCACAACTACTCTGTGGGAGCCTCCATGGGCTTCTTTCACTCTAACGGGATAGGGCCACCAGCCACGAGGGAAAAGCTGTTGTAAACCCCGCTGGAGTGAAGCACTTCTGGCGGGGAGGGGGGGGGGGTTAGCGGTGAGATACTAGTGGGCCCAAAGATTTTAATCCCGGGCCCACTAATGATATGGTAATGATAATTTTTTCAGCTCTGCACTGATTTCTGGCATGGAACTGACAATGCTGGAAATTCAGTACATAATGACATGTGGAAGCCATGGTGCCCAGCGAGTATCCCGCTAAATGGCCTCCACTTAAGTCTTTGGGCCTGCTGTGCTATTAAAGCAGTGCAGTGGGATGGGAGACTCTTGTCTCACCTTCCCTCCCCATTGGCATCTTTTAGAAAATGATAACAGGGCGCTACTGGTTTGTCTGAAATTTAAAAATTCTTCTGGTTTGAGTAGCGGCTAGTCAGCATGAAGCCTTCTGAGAATTGTACAGAGTGTCCCAGACGACATAGAAATTTATATTTCCTTCCTGGGACATGTGGCATAGTTGTAGCACTTGGGACTCAGAGCCAAAAGCTTGTAGGTTCAAGTCCTAACCTCACTCTGAAGCATATCAATCTAGATTGATGCTCCAATACAGAACTGAAGAACTATGTTTAAGATGAGTTCTCTGTAATATTTATCCCTCAATCAATATCACTGAAAACGGATTGGTCATTTTCATGTTGCGTTTATGGGAATTAACTGTTGTGTTTCCTCATGGTGACAATAGCCACGACAATAGCCACAGTTCTGCATTGACTGTGCTTTTGGACATCTGGGTGATTCTGAAAAGTACTGTACAAATGCATGTCTATTTTTAGACTGCATACCAACCAAAAGAATAAAATTAGTTTCAGTTCAGGAAATATTTCAGTGATTTATACTTGTTTGAAATTGCCTGATGTTGTTGGGAGGAGTTTGTTCAGATTAGAAGAAGCTTCTTCATAGAGACCAGTGCCAAGTAATTTGATTTGATGCAAGTTTTTGATTTTATTTGAATTATTATTGTCACACGAATTGGCATGCAGTGAAAAGTATTGTTTCTAGTGCATTATACCGACTAGGCATACAGTTCATAGAATACTTAGAGGGAAGAAGGAAAGGAGAGGGTGCAAACTTTAGGGGGCAATTTTACCATCATGTTGCACCCACTTTCGGGTGCAACGTGGTCGTAAAGTGGGGCATAAAGTGATTAGCGTGATTGACGGCGATTTTCGTGCCGAATTTCCAATTAGCCTCTCACCAAAAATGGGCGAGAAGCTGGTTAATGTATTTAAATTGATTTAAAGGCAGATTAACATTTGTTTAGTGAGCCCAGTCTCAATCGTCCGGGCTTGTCCCCTTTTATCACCTCGCTGGGAAAGGTTTGCGCCAGAAGGGAATAGACGTGCTCCCCGCGAATAGGGAGCAGTTGACTTGGCCTCACCGGTGCAACTGGAGGCCATGGAGGTCCCCCAGGGAGGCTGAGGGCATGGGGGTAGGTGCCCCTTGGGCAGTGCCACTCTGGCATCTGGACAATGTCCACTGGGCAATGCCGGGGGTGAGGCTAATGGGGGAGGGGGCCTGCTGTCACTCCGTAGCGATCAGTGGGGGGACGGAGGGAGAGGGAGGCGATTGGTGGGGAGGCAGTGGGGCCGCGATCGATTCGGGAGAGAGGGGGTCAGCAGGGCTTTTATCTCAGGCTGTGTGCCCCCATGATTGAAGGAGGGGGAGCTGCTTCAGGCTGTCTGCGGTAGCAGGGGCCTGACAGTTCTCTCTTTTCTGTCAGACCCCTGCTACTGCTAATGTGCATGTGTAGCATCAGAGACCTGCACATGTGCACCACCTCCCTCTGCAGGCTTTCAGGCAAGTTAAGCTCTGCCCACTGGCTTCTGCAACAAGCAACAGGCTTGCTCAGAATTTTGCAGGCAGAGTGCATATGTGGGGGAGGGGGGCTGAAAACTCACCCAAAAGACGGATCTGAAACACTCCAAGTTTCAAGTCCATCCAACACTTAGACAAAAAATGCTAAAATAGCCCCCATAGTGTTCCAACCATAGCTAGGGTGAAGAGAAAAGTCAACTTAATACAAGGTGGGTCCAATTAAATGTCTGATGGGCAGCAAGGAAAAAGCTATTCTTGAGCCCATTGTTAAGTGATCTCAGACTTTTGTATCTTTTTCCTGATGGAAGAAGTTGGAAGAGTATGTCTGGGTATGTGGGGGGTCCTTAATTATGCTGGCTGCTTTTCTGAGGCAGCGGGAAGTATAGACAGAGTCAATGGATGGGAGGCTGGTTTGGGTGATGAACTGGCATACTGTCACAACCCTTTGTAGTTTCTTGTGGCCTTGATTAGAGCAGGATCCATACCAAGCTGTAATACATCCAGAAAGAATACTTTCTATAGTGCATCTGTAAAAATTGGCAGACATGCTGCATTTACTTAGCCTCCTGAGAAAGTAGAGATGCTGGTGGGCTTTCTTCATGATAACCAGGACAGATTGATGGTTATATGGACACCTAGAAACTTGAAGCTCTTGACCATTTCCAATTCATCACCTTTGATATAGACAGGAGCATGTCCTCCACTATGCTTTCTCAAGTCAATGACTATCTCCTTCATTGTACTGACATTGAGGGAGAGATTAATTGTCATCACACCATTTCACCAGATTCTCTATCTCATTCCTGTACTTCACCTCATCTTTGGTTGAGATCTGACCCACTATGGTGGTGTCGTCAGCAAACTTGAAAATGGAGTTGGAGCAGAATTTGGCCACACGGTCATAAGGAGTTTAGTAAGGGGCTGAAGACACAGTCTTGCGGGGCACCAGGGTTGAAGATAATTGTGGAGGTGGTATCATTGTTTATTCTTACTGACTGCAGTCTGAAAGTTAGGAAGTCTAGGATCCAGCCATAGTGGGAAGAGCCGAGCCTAAGGCCACAGAGTTTGGAGATGAATTTTGTAGGAAGAATGGTGTTGAAGGCTGAGGTGTAGTCGATACATAGGAGTCTGACATAGGTGTCTTTGGTATCCAGGTGTTCCAGGGTTGAGTGTAGGGCTAGAGAGATGGTGTCTGCTATGGACCTGTTGCGATAATAGGTGAGCTGTAGTGGATCCAGGCAGTCTGGGATGCCGGAGTTGATCTGTGCCATGACTAACCTTTTGAGGATCTTCTTTCATTCTTAGCACCCAAGCAATAATCTGGCAGAGTGAATTATCCACCAGTTCTAAAATCCATCTGTCTTTGATCTCACTGATTTTGAGGGAATGAAAAACTGATGGGTTCTGGTCTGCTCTGTCAGATTACTAACCAGACAGTGAAAAGCAAAATTTATCACAGATGGGTCTAGATTTTATCTTCTGCTGTGATGACTGCTTCTAATTTTGAGTAATACCTGATACATATCACATTGGATGTACACCCCTCTGCTCCATTCTGTACTGTCACTCAGAAATTATGACATCCAAATGTTCAAACTTGAGCCCTCCAGCCAGTGTTTCACACTGGATTTAAAATGTTGCTGCCTTTCTATTTATCATCAGTAGTGTAGCGGACCTAGTACAAAGAACAGAACTGACATCTCCACTTCTTCACTCTAAAATCATTGCTCACACTAATAACAGAGCCGTTGCATACATATTTAAATATAATCTGTGTATTAAATAAGATAGATTGAGATTTGAATAGCAGATATGGCCATTCAATTTTCATCAATCAGTCAAAATAGTTTACAAACAAATCAAGATTTCTCCATGAATCTACATAGTCAAAAACATAAATGTGTTATCACAAAATGTATATTTATTGCCATATTTCTTTCATAATTACAAATTTTTTTTCTTGTAATGTTTTGATGTATCACCAGTAGTAACATAATTCCATTATTGCATATGCCTTTAAAACAATATCTTGGCACGTTTAAAAAATCTTGCGTTGGTCTAATATAAAATGAAAAAAAATTCCAAACTATTTTTTGTGCAACTGCGCAAGCCAATCTTTCAACTTGCCTTTTGAACAGCAGAGGGCAGCTGCAGCCAGTCAAGGAAAATACAGTCTCTGTCTCTGTCTCTGCTGGCATTCTGTTTACATACAGAAGGTCAATGTTCTCGATCAATAAATTCTATCAATATTTCAGAAGGGGGAAAGACTGCTTTAAAAATATGATTACAAGTTAATACTAACAACTTTTCCTCATTAATAAGATGTTTGTAGAATTGGCTGGGATGGAATAGTGTTTGTCTGTCTATCAATTGATCTATCTTCAATTGTTTACGGAAATCTTTATAACCTGGGTAACCTTAAAAAGTGATTTTAAAGCACAAGACATGAAAGATGCTTATTTTTAAGATGAATAATTCTGGTCCACCCCATCTTGCATTTTTAACTTCTCACCTATGGTATTTGAAACCTTCAGTCAGCACAGTGCTTTACAACAGTGAAAGTGGGGACTTATTAGCAAATTAATTTTGATTGCTAATACGTCTAGTTAATCCTCTGAAGAGGGTAGTGACTGGTACTCTGCGTCTGTATAACATAGATCTTTACGCACAGGAATGATTCTGGAACTTGCTCATGGAACATGGAATTATGTTATTGCAATTACGATGACATGGTTAAAGGAGGGATAGGACTAGCAGCTTAACATTCCAGGATATTGTTGTTTTAGACAGGAAAGAAGGGAAACAAAAGGGATGGGGGAGTTGCATTGCTGATTAGAGAACACAGCTGTGTTGAGGGAGGAGACATTGGAGGGATCTTGCAGTGAGGCATTATGGGTGAAGCTCAGGAATAGGAAGGGTGCAATCACTATTTTGGGAGCGTACTGTAGACCTCCCAACAGCCCACAGGAGACAGAGGAGCAGTTGTGTGGTCAGATACTGAAAAGGAAAAAAGCAGGGTTGTTGTGGTGGCTGACTTTAACTTCCCCCATATTGACCAGGACCCCCTTAGAGCCAGGGGTGCGGATGGAGAGCAATTTATTAGATGTATCCAGGAGGGCTTTTGATATAGTATGTTGACAATGCAATTGGGGATGGGGCCATACTTGACTTGGTATTGGGAAAAGAGCCAGGCTGGGTGATCGATGTTTCAGTGGGGGTGTATTTTGGACTTTGTGACCATAATTCCATAAGATTTCGGGTAGTCATGGATAAGAACAAGAGTGGACCTCGGGTGAGGGCGCTTAATTGGGCGAGGGCCAATCACATCCAAATTAGACAGGAACTGGGGAACGTAGATTGGGATCGGCTACTTCAGGACAAATCCATGTCTGGCATGTGGGAGGCTTTTAAAGGCCAGTTGATTGAAGTGCAAGACAGGCATGTCCCCACAGAAACGAAGGATAGAAATGGCAGGATTCAGGAACTATGAGTGACAAAGGAAGTTGTAAGCATAGTTAAAAGGAAAAATGAAGGTTTAGGCAACTAACAACTGACAAAGCCCTTGAGGAATATAGAGAAAGCAGGAAGGAACTTAAATGGAGAATTAGGAGGGCTAGAGGGGGCCAGGAAATGTCTTTAGCAAACAGAGTCAAGGAAAATCCAAAGACTTTTTATGCATTTTTAGGAACAAGAGGGCAGCAAGAGAAAGAGTAAGCACACTCCAGGACAATGGATGGAAGTTATGCATGGAACCACAGGATGTTGATGAAACCCTTAATGAGCACTTCGTGTAGGTATTCACCAAGGAGAAGGACATGACAAATGTTGAGGTCAAGGATAGGTGTGCAAACACCCTAGAGAATATCAATACTTTGAAGGAGCAAGTGTTAGGTATTCTAATTTTCATTAAGGTAGGCAAGTCTCTGGAGCCGGATGGGGTCTATCCCAGGTTACTGCAGAGGCAAGGGAAGAAATAACTGGGGCCTTAACAGATATTGTCAAATCCTCTTTGACCACAGGCGAGGTATCAGAGGACTGGAGAATAGCCAATGCTGTTCACTTGTTTAAGAAAGGAAGCAGAGACAATCCAGGAAATTATAGGCCGGTAAGCCTGACATCAGTGGTGGGGAAGCTTTTGGAGAAGATGTTGAGGAACAGGATATATGCACATTTGGAAGAAAATGGACTAGTTAGTGTCAGGCAGCATGATTCTGTGCAGGGAAGGTCATGTCTCATCAATTCAATTGAGTTTTTTTTGAAGAGGCGACAAAGATAAAATGAGGGAAGGGCTGGCGATTTAATTTATATGGACTCTAATAACACATTTGACAAGGTACTGCATGGCAGACTGGTACAAAAACTAAAATCACGTGGGATTTGGGGTGGGCTGGCTGGATGGATACACAACTGACTTGGTCATAAAAGACAGAGTAGCGGTGAAAGGAAGTTTTTCAGAATGGAGACTTGTAGCTAGTAGTGTTATGCAGAGATCAGTGCTGGGACCTCTTGTTTATAATACATAAATGATTTGGAGGAAATGTGGGTGGTCTGATTAGTAAGTTTGTAGATGACACGAAAATTGGTGGAGTAACTGACAGTTCCAGAGATTGTCAAAGGATGCAACAAGATATAGATAGAGTTGGAAACTTGGGCACAGAAATGGCAGATGAAGCTTCATAGAATCCTACAGCGCAGAAGGAGGCCATTTGGCCCACTGAGTCAGCACTGACAACAATCCTACCAGGTTTTACCCCTGTAATCCCATGTATGTACCCTGCTAATCCCCCGACACTAAGGGGCAATTTAGCATGGCCAATCAACCCAACCTGCATATTTTTGGACAGAGAGGAAACTGGAGCATCAGAGGAAACCCATGCAGATACTGGGAGAATGTACAAACTCCACACAATCACCCAAGGCCGGAATTGAACCCCAGTCCCTGGAGCTGTGAGGCAGCAGCGCTAACCACGTCACTTGGTGAATCCAGACAAATGCGAGTCAATGCATTTTGGAGGATCAAATTTAAGTGAGAATTATACTGTAAATGGCAAAGTTCTTAGGGACATTAACATACAGAGGAATCTGGGCACATAGGTCCACAATTCCCTTAAATTGGCAACACAGGTGGGCAAGGTGATTAAGAAGGCAAATGGCATGCTTGCTTTCATCGACTGTGGCATTGAGTACAAGAGTTGGCAAATCATGTTGCAGTTGTATAAAACCTTGGTTAGGCCACATTTGGACTATTGAATGCAGTTCTGGTCACCTCACTACCAGAAGGACATGGAAGCTTTGGAGAGAGTGCAAAGAAGGTTCACCAGGATGTTGCTCAGTCCCAAGGGTGTTGATTATAAGGCGAGATTGAATAAACTAGGATTGTTTTCACTGGAAAGACGAGGCTGAGGGAGCCCTGATAGAGGTCTACAAAGTTATGTGAGGCATAGACAGGGTGAATAGTCAAAGGCTGTTTCCCAGGTGGAGGTGTCAACTACAAGGGAGCACAGGTTCAAGGCGAGAGGGGGAAAGTTTAACGGAGATGTGTGGGGTTTTTCACACAGCAAGTGGTAGGTGCCTGGAACATGCTGCCAGAGGAGGTCGTGGAAGCAGGCATATTAGCAACTTATAAAAGGCATGAGTAGGGAGAGATTAGAGGGATATGGTCCAAGTAAGGGCAGAAGATATTTTTTAGTTTAGTTAGGGCATCATAATCAGCACAGGCTTGTAGTTTCAAAGGATCAGTGCCTGTGCTGTACTTTCCTTTGTACAAAGGAAACATCAGCTATCAGACTCCAGATATTCACTACATATATGTATGTGATTTAGATGAGGGAACTATATGCAATATATCCAAATTTGCAGATGATATAAAGTTGAGTGGGAGGATGAGTTGTCGGCTGTTTGCAGAGATCCTTCAATATGATTTGGACAAGTTGAGTGAATGGGCAAATGATTGGTAGATGCAGTATAATTTGGATCAATGTGAGTAGAATGCATACCAACCAAAAGAATAGAATCAGTTTCAATTCAGGAAATATTTCTGTGATTTATACGTGTTTGAAATCAACTGATGTTGTTGGGAGGCATCTATTCAGATTAGAACAAGCTTCTTCATAAAAACTAGTGCTAAGTAATTTAATTTGATGTAAGTAAGATCTTTTCTCATGTTTCTAGCACCTGAACATTAACCTGGCAGAGTGAATTATCCACCAATTACAGAACCCATTTGTCTTTGATTGCACTGGTTTCAGTGGAATGAAATATTGGAATAGTGTGTGCAATTTTGGTCTTCTTATCTGAGGAAGGATGCTCTTGATCTAAAGGGAGTATGGAGACAGTTTAGCAGGCCGATTCCTGGGATGGTGGGACTGAAGAAAGATTAAAACAGTTAGGATTGTATTTGCTGGAGTTCAAAAGAATGAGGGGGGACCTCATTGAAACCTATAAAATTCTAAAGTATGAGACAAGGTAGATGCAAGAAGGATGTTCCCGATGGTGGGGGTGTCCAGAACCGGGGATCACAGTCTGAGACAGTTTAGGACAAAGAGAAGGAGAAATTTCTTCACCCAGAGAGTAGTCAGCCTATAATTCACTATCATAAAAAGTAGTTGAGGCCAAAACATTGAAGAGGTGGTTAGATAAAGCACTTGAGGCGAATGGGATCAAGGAATATTGGTGGTGGGGGTTGGGGGGGGTGGGAGGCAGGCAGAAGGCAGAATTAGGCTATTGAATTGAATGATCAGCCATGATCCTAATAGAGCAGGCTCAAAGGGCCAAATGGCCTCCTCCTATTTTCTATTTTTATATGATTGTTTCGCTTAAAAGGCAATACAGCTGAACCTAATCAAACTGACCCTCAAAGTGACTCCCTCCTTCCACCAATTTGCAAACATATGCCCTCGCAATAAAACTAATTTAAACTACCCAAAAATGGTGATTCAGAAAAGACTGCACCAGATGTATGGTCAGTTATATATTCTGTTATTAGTTATTGTCATACTCCTCATCTTCATCAGCAGAATCTTCTGTCCTTTTAGGTGTTAAAACTATATAATGTAACATTTCCATTGTTGCTCAGACTTTAAAGGTAAAGTCTTGATGCTCCTCTTAAGGTTGCTATAGGGTTTTATAGACAAAAATTTACTCATTAACTGAAATGAAAACAATTTAAAAATCACTAGTCCTTGAAGCTAAACTGTACATTAGAATTATTCTTGTTGTTAATCATGATTTTATCAGTTAATTCATTTACAGCAACTTCAAACATGAGATATTTGGAGGGTTTAACTTCATATATGACCAACACTGAACTTGAAATAGTTAACATGGAAGAATTAGGATTGCGATTGGCTAAGAGCTTTAACAACTACAAGGGCATGTAGCAAGTATTCTGTAACTTTTAAAATCCAATTTAAACACTAGAATCATAAAAACCCTACAGTGCAGAAGGAGGCCATTCAGTCCATCAAGTGTGCACTGACAGCAAGCCCACCAAGCCTTATCTCCATAAATCTACATATTTACCCAACTAATCCCTCTGACCTACACATCCCAGGACACTAAGAGACAATTTAGCATGGCCAAAGCACTTGACCTGCACATCTTTGGACTGGGGAGGAAACCAGAGCATCTGGAGGAAACCCATGCAGACATGAGGAGAATGCACAAGCTCTGCACAGTCAGTTACCCTAGGTGGAAATTGAACCCAGCTCCCTGGTGCTGTAAGGCAGCAGTGCTAGCCATTGTGCCACCATGCCACCTTAAAATGCTCATTAGTATCACAGCAGGGGGCATTTGCATATGGACCTTCCAAATTCGATATCCCGGATGGGTCAATCTTCCAGCCTGAGTGTTCTTGAACCTCCATCTTCATTTTCAGGAGGTCCATCTTCTTACTTCATTAGTGGGTCAGTGATGTTGGGAGTCTTTTCAAGATGGCATCCGACACAATGGCAAAACACATGCCATTCAGGCCTTCCCCGTCACTGAATACAACATGAAACACCCAGGGCTGGAAGATTTGGCATATTTTCCCAGCAGCATCCACAGCAGGAAACACCCTCCACTCCCACCCCACCATGGCACTCAGTCTCAAAATAGGAAAATTCCTTATTTTTCAATGAAACCACCTCTCATGTCAAGCAGCACATGTGGGAGAGAGAAGCATGCCAATGATTTTGTCTCCATTAGTATATGGCAGTCCAAACCTCAGCTTATGGGCAACAAGCCAGAAGGCCCAGAAACCTAGATCTCAAAGCTTAAATTTCTGGTTGTAGGTTTGCTGTATGGGCCCACAAGTTTGGAGAAGTCTGATTTAATGCTGTTGGTAGATAAATTGTAAATCAAAATAGCCCTGATGTATCAACATTTGGAAAATTGACAATGTGGACCCTGAGGATCCATGGTAAAAACATATGCAGCCTAACTAGATGAGAAACTAGAACACCCCTGTGCTAATGGATGGAATTGTTGAACTCGCTATCCTTTAGTGTGGTGGAGTTTGCATTCTTGAATAGTTTCAAGAAGGTGAGAGAGATATTTCTAATGAAAAAGAGGGATAAGGGATATGGGAGGTGGATTTGAGACCAGACAGAGATCAGCCATAATCTAATGGCAGAGCAGGCTCGAAGGGCTGAATTTGCCTACTTCTGCTCCTAATTCCTATGTTTTTATATTTCTAAAATCTTGGCATGCGCACTACTGAAATTTTGTTCTCTGCTCAAAGCATACAAGAGCTGAGAGTATAATTTTATCATTTTTCTGTGCCCGAGTTTAACGTCTGTGGTAGGTAAAATGTTAGAATCCGTCATTAAGCAGGAAATTGCGAGGCATCTTGAAGGGAATTGCTTGATAGGGCGGACGCAACACGGTTTCATTAAAGGGAAGTCGTGTCTGACAAATTTACTGGAGTTCTATGAGGATGTGTCTAGGGCAGTGGATAGAGGAGAGCCGGTGGATGTGGTCTTTCTGGATTTTCAGAAGGCGTTTGACAAGGTACCTCACAAGAGGTTATTGCAGAAGGTCAGGGGACATGGAGTTGGGGGTAGGGTGTTAGCGTGGATAGACGATTAGTTGTCAAATAGGAGGCAGAGAGTGGGGGTCAATGGGTGCTATTCGGATTGGCGGTTGGTGACTAGTGGAGTGCCCCAGGGGTCGGTGCTGGGGCCTCAGCTATTTACCATTTATATAGATGATCTGGAGGAGGGAGCCAAGTGCAGGGTGTCGAAATTTGCTGATGACACCAAGATTGGGGGAAAGGCAAATTGTGCGGAGGGTGTGGAGAGTCTGCAGAAGGATCTAGATAGGCTGGGCGAATGGGCCAGGAAATGGCAAATGGAATTTAATGTTGGCAAGTGTGAGGTGGTCCACTTTGGTAGGAAGAATGGTAGGAAGGACTATTACTTACGTGGCGAAAAACTGCAGCAGGCGACGGTGCAGAGGGACCTCGGGGTCCTTGTGCATGAGTCGCAAAAACCCAGCTTGCAGGTGCAGCAGGTGGTCAGGAAGGCGAATGGGATGCTGGCCTTCATAGCGAGGGGGATTGAATATAAAAGTAGGGAGGTCTTGCTGCAGCTGTATAGGGCATTGGTGAGGCCGCAGCTGGAGTACTGTGTGCAGTTTTGGGCGCCGCACCTGTGCAAGGATATTTTGGCCCTGGAGGGAGTGCAGAGGAGGTTTACTAGGCTGATAACGGAGTTGAGGGGGTTGAGCTATGAGGAGAGGCTGAATAAACTAGGCTTGTACTCGCTAGAGTTTAGAAGAATGAGGGGAGATCTCATTGAGACGTATAAGATGATGAATGGGATGGATAGGATAGAGGTGGAGAGACTCTTCCCGCTCAAAAAAGACGTAGGACTAGGGGGCACAGCCTCAAGATAAAGGGGAGGTGGTTTAGAACGGAGTTGAGGAGGAACTTCTTCACTCAAAGGGTGGTGAATCTCTGGAATTCTCTGCCCGTTGAAGTGGTGGAGGCTGCCTCGCTAAATATTTTTAAGAAGCGGGTTGATGGGTTTTTGATAAGAGAGGGGATTAAGGGTTATGGGGAGAGGGCGGGAAAGTGGAACTGAGCCACAACAGATCAGCCATGATCTTACTGAATGGCGGGGCAGGCTCGAAGGGCTAGATGGCCTACTCCTGCTCCTATTTCTTATGTTTCTTATTTCTTATGAGATACTTTAATGCCTTAACCTCGCTAAACATGAATTAAGAGTCATTTTTCATTCCATGTAGTTGGCTGTTTTGGACAAGTTTCAAGTGGCAAAGATTTTAAAGAATTTGGTCCAAATGTAAAATCAGATTTAAAATTTGTAAGAGAAAAGTGGTAAGCAAATTTGGATTTTCATCTAGAATAAAGAAATTTGGTTGAGAATAATATGTGGATGAACCTTCCAACAACTTTAATAATTTAGAAAGATTTAAGATGATAATTGTCTAATTTGCATCAAACTGAATCCATTAACCAAAATTACTACACCCTTCGCAATACAAAATGCAGTAGTTCAGGAAGGTACTTTCTCAAGTGTAATAAACAATAAGTGCTGGCCAATTCTTATGAATAGATGAGTCAAGACTAGCCTGCAATATCAGTAAAATGGGGAAATCAGTTCTCGATGTTGGGAGCACAGCACGGAATAAGTTGGTAACAGTGAGGAGAACACAGTTAAAAAGATATGTCCATGTTAAATAGTTGGCTAGTATGGGAGATAGGAGCCTGAGAGAGGGCAGAAGAGCAGTTTTGTTAAAATCTAAGTAGATACGAATATAGACAGAACTATAACTTCACAAGCATTTCTCATGCGAGCAGCAATAGGAGAGGGCAATGAAGCACGGACATGAAGATTTGAATAGCAGATGTTCACCCTGAAAAACACATCTCTGGAAAGTGTCTCCAACTGAGGCTAATTAAGCTCAATTTCAGGTTTTGGACAGAATTGATTACAATTTAACACATCAGAGAGACAGGGAGGGGAGTTTTGGTGCAAGAGTAGTCACTCGCATTGAGAGGTAAAAGGTTGCGAGTGTTACAGGGAGGGACCACAGCTCAGCAAAGGTGACAAGGGGCAGACTTGATCGATAATGCCTTAAGCAATTTTCCTTGAAGAACCGACTACTTGTGGGGAGAACGCAATTTATGGGCAGAGTAATCAAATGAGAGGCAATGATGGCTTTGTTTCTAGCTTTCCCCTAACAATGGGATTAATTTAGGAACTACCTGGAGTGACAACCAGAGGTAAGACAATTCGTTTGTAAAATGGTGACGGAGGAACTAATTCATTCATGATAGACAAATATCTGGGACCTGCTGATTTTCACCCCAACAAAAAACAGATAGAGAAATTGTTGAAACGAAATTTGAAAAGTTCAGTCATTCCATGAGTGGCCAAAACTATGGCAGGTGGAGTTCAATACGGGACTGTGAGAGTTAATTTGTTTTGGACCTAAAGGATAGATCCGAGTATTTTCTAAATTGCGAAGAAACTGGAAAAGCAGAAACATTCAGCGGTCCAAATACAGAAAGCATTCAAAACTAGTGAACAAGCACAAAAAATAATTGAAAGGGTTAATGAGCTGTTGGCCTTTATCTCAAGAGGAGTGGAATATAATGGGGTGGAAATTGTTACCTCCACACAGAGCTCTGGTTAAACCTCCACTTAGTGAATGGTGTTCAGTTCTGTTTGTCACACCTCAGCTAAGGTGTGAAATCTTAGCCTTGAAAGGAGTGGAAGTGCAAATGCACCAGAATGGGACTGAGCTAGAAGGGTTAAATTACATTCACTTAGATTTAGAAGATTAAGGGTCAATCTAATCAACTGTTTAACTAGATTAAAGTATTTGATAGGGTAAATGCGGAAAAACTATTCAGTCTGCTGAGAGAGTCCAAAGCAAGGGGGGGGGGGGAGGTTTGCGGGGGGCATAGTTTATAATTTGACTTGCTCAGGGGTGAAGATAAAATGTATTTCTTCACACAAAGGGTAGTGGAAATTTGGATTTCTCATCCTCACAAAATTATTCAGCTGGTCAATTGCAAGGTTCAAGACTGAGCTTGATTGATAGATTTTTGTTAGGTAAGGGTTACAGAACCAAAGCAGTTGACTGGGGAGGCAATGGCCTAGTGGTATTATCACTGGACTATTATTCCAGAAACTCAGCTAATGTTTTGGGGATCCAGGTTTGAATCTCACCACAGCAGATGGTAGAACTTGAATTCAATAAAAAAATTCTGGAATTAAGAATTTACTGATGACCATGAAACCATTGTTGATTGTTGTAAAAACTCATCTGGTTCACTAATGTCTTTTAAAGAAGGAAATCTGCCGTCCTTATCTGGTCTGATCTACATATGAGTCCAGGTCCACAGCAATGTGGTTGACTCTTAAATGCCCTCTGAAATGGCCTAGCTACTCAGTTCAAGGGCAACTAGGGATGGGCAATAGGGATGGACACCCATGTCCCATGAATAAATAAAAAAAAGTTGGTTGAAGATTTGCCATGATTTAACTAAATGGCAGATCCGATTTGTGGGCTTAATGATCTGCTGATTTTCCTATTTTCTTGGCTTCTTATAATCATAATTGTTACCAATAATGCTGTTTATGAAAAAAAAATCAAAAGCAGGATAGCAGTAAAATAAAAACTCCTGTCTAAAGTCTAGCCACTTAAACGTATTATTCAATGTACTGTACTTGCAAAAATCTCATGGCATCACATTTGACAATCAGTTTCTTGAACAGAAATAATTATAAGCTAAAATATCTGGACTTGAAAGCTACACATTTCTGACAACAATAGCTATATATAAATGGAATACATGCATTATTTTTATACTTGGTGTGTAAACCTGTAATAATTGATGGATTAAATGTGCTGAAAGCAGAGATTTTCTAGCTGATTGCACCAAGACGTCTATGTTAATCCAGGCATGCACTGTCCAGAGAGAACGGCATGCAGCTTGTATCTGGTCAGCAAAGAAAATGATTGATTGCTTGTGAAGACCAGTGGATGTTTGTTTCACAGAAAATTTACAGAATACTGCACAAGCAATTCGCTCAAGGGTTAAAAAAATCAAAAAGGGGGCCCTGAATCTTCATTGCCTCCCTGCCGCTGAACCATTAATGGAAGAAGTGGCAAGAACGCCCATTTCAGAGAAATTTGGGGCTCTAAACATTTCAGCTCACGTTGGAAGTGCAGAATGGTTTTATTTATGGGGGAATTGTCAATTTGCTTCTGTTTTCACTGCCAATTCTTAAGAAAATGTTGCTTATAAAAAAGCGCTGATTGTCTTTAATAATTTTCATTAGTTTTCTGTATTGTGGCAGCTGTAGTTACCTTGTTTGTTAGTTATCCTGCATTGCACGTTAATTATCCTTCATTCCATTTTGTTTTCAGTTGATAACTGGTCAGTGGGGTGCATCATGGGAGAAATGATCAGAGGCGCTGTGTTGTTCCCTGGCACTGATCGTATCCTTCCTAGCAACCTTTGACCTCTTTCCATAGATTTCTGACAGTATCAGCTGAACTTTCCACAAAAATGGGTACTTTAAAATGCAACTATGCTTGCCTCTGTTGTATTTTGGGAGAATCTGTGCTCTTGTTTCATATTACCTTAATAATGCATTTACTTTGGTAAATGAAAAATCACAATAATATTTATAGCTCAAATGAGTATTTATAAAATGTTAATTCTTTGATTATTTGAGAACTTTTCACTCAGGCATCATAATACGCTGTCATTCTTGTGACCGTTAGTCGGGATCTAACATGGTGCCTATTGGCATAAAGAACAACAAAATAGAGAGCGCCATTGTACAGACTCACTCACCTTACTTCAGTATTGTTCCAAATAATAAAACTAATTATGAGCAGGAAACTTGAGGATTATCAGTAAGGTAATTTAACAAACAGCAGCTAATATAGATTTAACTTTTTTCAGGAAATTATACCAAAATGGACCATGGAAAGCTTTAAGTCTATGGTAACATATTGAAGTTGGGGTCATATTAGACAGCAATACAAAATAAGTGTTACTAATTGGCCACCACTTTACACCCTGTTTGATTTTCATTTGTATTGATTACAAAACTGCTTGGCGTAAAACAGGCTGCTGGTTGGACTTTTGCACGCTTTGCCGAAGGCAAATTTCAACCCTTCGATGCCTAAAAAATGCTTTTGACAAAGTCCCTGGAAAGAATTTAAAGAAGTGAGGATTTAAAGTAAATCATGCAAATTATTATTTTTTAATTAGCTGAACGGTGGAAAATAACATGTCATTGATCTTAATTTTGTAAGGCCCTTTAGTTCCTCCCCCCAGTTTAGGAGTAGTGGGGACAGCCTGCTGATGATCCTGACCACTGCCTCGCAGTGATTTAATTCTGGGAGTAGTGTTAATTGCTTTAAAGTGAGTCTTCTGCCCCTAACTCAGGTGGAAGCACCACCCTAGAGAGCTGTCAGCAACTATGTAGTCCCAGTAACAACAGACAGACATGGTGCCCACTGCTGGGACAACAGAAAGTACCTCCATATTGAGGAGCTCAGGTAAGTCTAGCATGGGATCCCAGTAATGGGTAGGGGCTTTGTTCAAGAGGCCAGGCTGGAGGATTATGAATGGGGATAACCTGGTGGGGGAGAGCCTCTGAGGACCCAAGAGACCTGTATAGGTGCCTTTGTCCAATAACAGCCCATGCAGCGAAAGCTGCTGTGTTTTCCATAATGTGTGGGCCTTCCCCACTAAGGATAAAATCCTGGTGACCTCAATAGGCCCAGTGCAAGCAAGCCACCCGAAACCTATCCAACACCGTCCCCATATAAAATTTCAGACTGACTAGGGCCAATAGGCAGCGGGCAAGCTGCCCATGGATTTTTTTTTTTAACTCCCACCTCCCTGCTTTCCAACCTGCCAGCCCAGGAATGTAAAATTCAGTCCATTGTCACAAGAGTTGTATTAGAGTAGGGAAAAAACAGAAGCTCATTGCAAAGCTTTGTTACTTATTTCAAACTGCCATAGGACAGTGGAAATACTGCTCAGACATTACAAAAGGAGTTGGACAAAATATTTAAATGAGCAGAACAATAGTCAGTGAGCTTTAATGCAAGCAAGTATAAAATAAAGCACATCAGGAAGGGTATTGAAATAGAAACATAGAAAAACTACAGCACAATACAGGTCCTTCGGCCCACAAAGTTGTGCCGAACATGTCCCCACCTTGGAGATTACTAGGCTTACCTATAACCCTCTATCTTACTAAGTTCCATGGACTTATCTAAAAGTCTCTTAAAAGACTTCATAATTAAATAATAACTATTTATAGTTATTATTAATAGTTAAAGACTTAATCAAGTTAGTAGATATGGCATTCAACAGTAATCAACACTGCAAAAATAGAATTCTCAACTATTATGGCTAAAACAACAGAGTCCAAATCAAAGGTAATCAGGGTCAAACTGTTTGGCATTCTGATCAGACCACACTTCTAGGTACAAAGTCCGGATGTGCTCAGATGTTCAAACATTAAGGCGATGCAGCAAGGATGTATAAAGCTGATCTTTAGTAACAGAGGTCAAAACTTAAAGAGACACTGATAAAAATTTGGCATTTCTAGCTTGAAATGCAATAACTAAATGGTGGTCTTATAGAGACATATCAGACAGTAAATGCTACAGAAAATGTATATTAAAATAATTGTCAAACTAATAGCGAGAGCAGGACAAGAGTCACAAGTTTAAACTACTTAAAGGCAAATTTAGAACTGATATCAGAATATTCATATGAAACGATATGCCCAATTTTTATCAGTGTCTCTAAGTTTTGACCTCTGTTATTAAAGATCAGCTTTATACATCCTTGCTGCATCGCCTTGATGTTTGAACATCTGAGCACAACCAGACTTTGTAATTAGAAGTGTGGTCTGATCAGAATGCCAAACAGTTTGACCCTGATTACCTTTGATTTGGACTCTGTTGTTTTAGCCACAATAGTTGAGAATTCTATTTTGTTTATCTTCTGCTGTGTGGCTGTAACTTACCGGGTCAAAAAAATTGTGATTTAAATGGGTTACATTATTATACAAAGAGACCTATCCATTTTAGACTATCAAAGCATTTATACTAAATCTAATACACCACCATAACAAATAATTTAAACTTACTCTGATTTGTATAATTATTGTCCTCTTTCAAAGAGTCATCCACAACTTTTCATCAGCAGAAACAAAACTGTCACAAAAATATCCTGAACATGTCTAAAAGGGTTAAATTATCATAAAATCACTACTGTGCAGAAGGAGTCCATTCGGCCCATCGAGCCTGCACTGACAACAATCCCACCCAGGTGCTATCCACATAACCCCATACATTTACCCTGCTAGTCCCCCGACACTAAGTGGCAGTTTAGCATATCTAACCTGCACATCTTTGGACTGTGGGAGGAAATTAGAGCACCCGGAGGAAACCCACACAGACACAGGGAAAATATGCAAACTCCACACAGATAGTGATCTGAGGCCAGAATTGAATCTGGGGCTCCTACGGTGTGAGGTAGCAGCGCTAATCACCGTGCCACCCCCACATTGCAGAGACTAAGCTTGTATGCCTTTGAGTTTAGGAGGTTTATGGGTGATCTAAGATAGCTGTTTAAGATGGTGAAAGCATCTGATGGAGTGGATATAGGGAAACAATTTTATTGGTGTGAGGGTCAAAGATTACAATTAGAGGCACACTGTTCAGAGGTGATATCTAGAAGCTCTTCCTTACACAAAGATTAGAGGGAATTTCAAACACTTTCCCCAACAAACTGTTAAGTCTAAACTGAAATTTTCAAAATGGAAATGAATTGATTTTTGTTATCCACTGATTATTGAGGGTTTGAGAACTAAGGTGATAGAACAAACCAAAGCAGGTAGAACAAACATACAGATCGGCTATAATTTGATGGAATGGAGAGTCTGGAAAAGTGAATGGCCTTACTCCAGTTGCTATTTTCTGAACAAATAGATAGCTCTTGAGATTTTCTTTTTAAACACTAGATATCAGAGAACATGCAGATTCCAGAACTTCTACTACAGATGCAGCTCAGAAAAAGCTCATGTTCATTCTTATCAGGATACAGATGGAGGTGGATTTCAGTGCTTTGAATTCTGTTCACATAACGGAATGATTTATCAAAACTTAGATGCTGGAATAAATACAATGCAAGGTAATTGTTTTCTCAATCCAATTTACTGATTCCTCCTGTGTCAGCATTCTGTCAGCTATCTGTACTCATTTTTCAATGCACTTGTGATGATATGTATCAAAATACAATAGTGTGTCTGATTTGAGGCTTTGGAATTCAGTTATCAAGTATTTGCTGCCTATCTATTCAGATTGACATGGACTGTTTCTTTGCTCCGTCGTTATGTTACATTTTTGAGCTTCATCTAACTTATTCTTGGCTCTGATCATAATTCAAACAAATGCCACAGACAAAACCTGACAGGGTTTTTTTATTGTTCTTAGACATGCAAGTGTTCGTTTTCATTTGAATGAAGCAAGTCATCGATATTTGCAGGTTTTCACTATCATTTATTTTGGGTGTTTTCTCATCGATCCAGTCATAGCCAGAGAACCACCGTCAATGGCTTCTCTCATCACTATCACACCAATAACTCTGGTGTCGCCCAAGAATCTACCCTTGGGCCCCTTCTTGTTTCTCATCTATATGCTGCCCATTGACAATATCATCTGAAAACACAATATCAGATTCCATAGATATATTGGTGACACCCAGCTCAATCTACTTTACTACCACCACCTTTCTCAATTCCTACAGTCACTGTTTGATACCTAGTCTGAGCAGAAATAATCTTTTAATCAAATATTGGGAACACTGAAACAATTATCAGCGGATCCTGCAGTCAACTCTGTTCCCTAGCCATTGATTCCATAGCCATCTGAGGTAAAATTATAGAAACCTACAGTGCAGGAGGAGGTCATTCGGCCCGTTAAATCTGCAAGGACCACAATCCCATCCATGCCCTATCCAGTAACTCCATGCATTTACCCAGCTAGTCCCCCTGACACTAAGGGACAGTTTAGCATGGTCAGTCCACATAACCTGCATGTCTTTTGGATTGTGAGAGGAAATCGAAGCATCTGGAAGAAACCCACGCAGACATGTGGAGAATATGCAAACTCCATACAGTCAGTGATTCAAGCTGACAATCGAACCCGGGTCCCTGGCGCTATAAGGCAGCAGTGCTAGCCACTGTGCCAAAGCACACTGTTTACATATCGTTACCAGGATATGCTTTTGACCTCATATCGTTTTCATCACCAAGACTATGAATTTTCACCTCCACGTATTGCCTGTCTGTGCCTCTGCCTTAGCCCATCTGCTACTAAAATCTTCGTCTGGCATTTTGTTATCTCCATGTGTGATTATTCGACTACCATTTTGGTCAGCTTTATCTTACATCCTCTGTGAACTTAATTTCATCCAAGATTCTGATGTCTCTGTTTTGTCTCACATCAGGTCCTACTCACCCATCACCCTGTGATCTCTTGTCTACATTGGTTTTTAAATCAGCAACACCTCAAATTTAAAATATGTTCAAGTCCTTCCATGTCCTCATATCTCTATATGCCTATGAGTACTCAAGGTTTTCCAATTCTGAACACTTGTGCATCCCATTTCCTCACCCCTAATTCACAGCTGTGCCTTCAGCTGTTTATGCCCAAAACTTCAATATTTTTTCCCCTGATTCTCTCCACTCATGACCTCGTTCCTCCATCAAGCCACCCATTAGAACTTACCAAGTTCTTGGTCACCTGCTTCGATCTCCTGGTGAGCATTAACACTTCTCTGAAGCATTTTGGGATGTTTTATTGCCTTAATGAAAGTTATTCTTGTTGCATTCAATGCAAATTTCACAGAAGTCATTGCAGAAAACATAAAGAGAAAATGCTGGAAAATCTCAGCTGATCTGGCAGCATCTGTGTTTTGTGTCTTTATGACTTCTTCAGAGTTAGAGACAGCAAAATGTGATGGATGTTATGCTCTTTAAAGAGGTGTAGAGAAAAATGGAAGGTCAAGGATGAGTGGAAAAATAAAAATTGGTGGACAAAGATGTCGTGGGCACACAACAGAGGGTGCATAAATGATGATGTTAATGACTAAAGTAGGGGCTAATAGTGGCACAAAGATAAGATCGCAGAATGTGTTAATAGCATAACAAGGGTGAGCACTTTGTGAAAGCAAAAATTAAGAATAAGTGACAGATGGCTCAGTGGAGGAGGGGGATGATTGGACAAAAGAAATTGTATTAAAAGTGGGGGTTCTATATGCAGCAGGGAATTCATGGTCTGAAAATCTTGAGCTCGATGTTAAGTCCAGAATTCTGTAAAGTGCCTAATTGGAAGATGAGGTGCTACTCCTTCAGTTTGTGTTGGGTTTCGTTGGAAAATTGCAGTAGGCCAAGTATGGACATGTGGGTAGAGAGTAAGATGGTGAGTTGAAATGGCAAGCGAGAAGAAGGTTGGGGTCATGGTTGTGGTATTTTGCTTTCACATCATTGCGAAAAATACTGGAATTGCATGACCAATCATTTGGCACCTGACAAGATTTATTTATGTCATTTTGTAGACTTGCATAACCTCATCACGCTTTGAAGTTTCCATAAACCCTAGAATTTTGTGGCACTTCAAGAAAAATCTCTGCAGCAAGCAAATGTCATTTGATGTCATTGCAATCACGGTGTACTTTATTTCAATGCTGGATTGAAATGGTTTGAATTTGGGGCTGCAGTTACAAAAGGTTGTGCAGTTTACACTGTGTAAAATGCTGGGTTTAGCCCTCCTTGGTTTCAAAATGCAGTATTACACAGTTGTACAGAATTAGCTGCCAATTAACACTGGTTATTTAATCTAGGCAGAAGTAAATGAACAAAATAGCTAGACATACAATGAACAGTGCAACAGTTAAATGCTGCATTTGAAACTCAATGGCCGAATGAAGCAATTTACACAGCCTATTAAAAATATATCTGATGTAGCAATACTTGGTATACTGCATGAATCTCAACTGACAGGGAAAACACTAATCGCCATTAATTTAGTTTTAATTGATCCTCCATTTTGCACTTTATCTAGTAAATTGGATTTGGAGATTCTACAAAACTAGTTGGATATAAATGAGCCTAGGAATTTTGCACCTTGCTTGTTATACTCACGACTGCATAGTAAAGAGTTTCTAGGCTGCATTACAATTAGGATCAGAAGGTGGATGTCAGTTGCTATCATGTAATAGAATCTCACACACAACCGAGCCCATTAACAAACATGGAATCACACACACCAAACTCATCGACAGGTGTGGAATCACTCACACCAAACTCATTGAAGGATGTGGAATCACCCACACCAAACTCATCAACGGATGTGGAATCACCCACACCAAACTCATCGACAGACGTGGAATCACACACTCACACCAAACTCATCAACAGATGTGGATTCACCCGCACCAAACTCATCGAAGGACGTGGATTCACCCGCACCAAACTCATCGAAGGACGTGGATTCACCCGCACCAAACTCATCGAAGGATTTGGACTCACTCGCACCAAACTCATCGACAAATGTGGAATCACTCACACCGAGCTCATCGACGGATGTGGAATCACGCACACACTTGTACTCAATGCTACATCTAATGAAGACGAACATGCCTTATGCCTTATTTATCACCTTGGCCCACTGTGTTGCTACTTTTAGAGAACTGTGGACCTGCAAATCCAAATCCCTCTGTATGTTAATATTTCTAAGGGTACTGCCATTTACAGCTTACATTTTATAATGTTCTCATCTTTGGTTCAAAGCAGATCTTGGAGTATAAATCAGTAAAAAGTTCATTGCAAGTCAATCAGGTCATAACAAAACCATTGGGCTTTCTTTCCAAAGGAATAAAACTGCATCTAGAGAAGTTATGCCAAATATCAGTCAAGCCATGTCAGTGTGTGCAGTGTGGTCACCATGTTATAAAATGGATGTCGAGACACTGAGGAAAGGGAAAATAAGACTTCCTAAGGTGATATCAGAACTGCAAGTCTACACTCATTGGGAAAGAATGAACAGGTGAAATCTTTTATCATTTGAAAAGAGGAATCTGAGGAATGACTTCATGGAGGCTTTCAGATTTTGCAAGGTTTTAGCAGACTTAACACAATGGGAATATTTCCACTTCCAGGAAAGAGCAAACTAAAGGCTATTAGTGTAAAACTGACACTCAAATTTAAAAAGAGAATTGAGGAAAACTTCTTTACTCAGAATGTAATGAAAATGTAGAGCAGAGGGGGCAAAATTGTATACTGCTTCCAATGGGTGGGGGCAGGGGGAGGGGGTGTTCTGAGGCTGAGAGTAGGGGAGCCTGCCTGTCCCAATCCAGATGCAACTTCATGTTCCAGGGCCTTGTGGGGAGGGTAGGGAGCGGGGGTGCGATGGGGAATCTCACCTTTTCACCTGTTTTGTTCTTAAGTGGCTACATAAGGCTGTTATCCTATCCAATCCCAATTTTTAGGCTGGCAGAGTATGTGTGGGGAGGGTGGGAAATGGATATGTCCACCTGTCCCCATGTCGGGTGGAAAGGGGAGGAGGGCGTCTCACACTGAATTTCCACCCGTGTCCCCCCATCCCTCAGAGTTTGAATGCCATATCCCTCCCCGGGATATTGGCATTCCAGGTGCCCCTCCTTGCATGGCCTACCCTGATGCTATTTTTCACCCCTGCTCTCGACCCACCAGGATGCCCCCGACTTCCCAAAACCAATCCCCTCCCCACCCCTCAAACTTGTGCTAAAAATGTCTACATCTTGTGGAAACCAATTTGAATTGAGAGAGAGTTAGTACTTTTGGCTGAGGAAGTTGCTGAAAGTAAAAGGAATCCATGCATACTCGTTCAATTCTAATGGGAAATCATGGGAGGTTCTAACATGATATTAAAATGTGACGTCTGCACTTAAAAGAACCTGGCAGTCAACAAGCAAAGCCATGATTTTCTGAAAAGATGCAAATAAAAATTGGCCTTTGAGGGATGAATTTATATTGGAATGTGGCAGAAATATGAAATGTCATCAAACAGGTGAAACACCTTCTGACTGTTTTCATCCAAAGTGCCATTTTGAGATTTACCTAAATGTGAGAAACACCTCTATTGAGATAGGTAACTTTATTGCCAAGATCTACACTACATCTCAGTCTACAATTCAGATGCTGGAAATCTGAAATAAAAATAGGAAATGGTTGATCAACTCAGCAGGTCTGGCAGCAACTGTGGAGAGAGGAACAGAGTTAATGTTTCGAGTCCATGTAACTCTTCTTCGGCGAAGAATATATAGTAGGACAGTGGTACTTAGGCCACCAATCTGTTCTTGGTCATGTTAAGCACCGTGAGCATTTTATATGGGGATCCATGTACACAGATCACTAAAATGTGAGGAACAAATAATAACAGAAAAAGCTAATTAAATTCTAAGGTGAGATGACATGAATTAGGTCTGTACACCCTGACATTTGGGAGGCTAAGAGCTGGGTAATTTGATGGAAATTTTCAGGAGTTTGAAAGGAAATGATAGAGCATCCAAATCAGAACCAGGTCATTCAGGAGAAAAAGTTAGGCAACACTTCTTCACACAAGGAATAAGACCGTGGAACTCTCTGCCACAGAAAGCAGTAGATGCTGACTTAATTGTTGGTTCAGATTTTGCTGAGTGCAGTACTCACTATTCATCTCGAGAGAAATTGCACACTAACAAGCTGCAAGGCGCAGAATTCTTCTGAAGTCAATTTGAATTCTGTGACCTCGACATGCAGTTTTCCTGACAAGATGAGCAACTGAAAGACTGATCAGCAAATCAGATTGAAGCATCCTCACAGGAACGAGGGGCTGGGTGAACTGTTCTGATCTTACCGAGTACATTAAACAGCTGTTGAAGCCTCCTCAAAGATCAATCAAGACTACAATTACGCTGATGGACAAACATCAGTCAATGCCATTGCTGCATCTATTATCCATTCTCCACATATTAAGTGCCCAGCTATTGTTACAATCACTTCCTTACTGTACATCAATGCGTGTCAGTTCGCCCGACCACAAACATCTATTAATACGCCTTTGTAATATTACAATAGGCAGAAAGATATGACACAGTGCATATACAACCAGCATTAAGCATATCTGTTACATGAATTCCAAATAAAAGCACCCAGAACCTCCATTTTGATACCTGCATCCATCATTTTTAAGGGCAATCCTTTTGATCTGATTGGTTACAAATTCTATGCCTGCTGAAATGATGCAGTCAGCACCTTGAACCAAAGAGACAAAAGCTCACATTCAATAATGACTTTAATAAGTATAATTGAAATAATGAACACCCTCATGATGTACAACATCATTGTTGAAAGGGCACTATATTCATGATTTTTGTTCTGCAAACCTTTATTCCTGTCTTTGTAATATGTCCAATGTTATACAAAGGAGGTACGTTTCTACATTTTAATATGATTTAAGTTACTGCTTGCTGAAAAAACAGTCATATAAAAATATATCCAAGTATACAAAGGAGTTTGTCAAACGCATTTTTCACAAAGCGAATGATATTCTGTTCAATTCCAATGGCAGTTTCAGTCATCAATTTAGACCTTGTGAAATTGGATTGCTTTCTTCTATTCGAGGATCAGATTTGTGTATTTCAATAATGTTGTCAAGTATTGTGGGAGATTTTAGTAGATTGTTTTAGACCTTCACTTCAAAAATTAACTTCATGCAAAGGTTGATTTTCTTGCGATATACATACCAGCTCACTCTATCAAATGGCTTAATGTATAAACCTAGGGGCTGAGTTCAATTCTCAGCAGGTGTGAGAAATGGATGATTCTGGCTTGGCCACCAACATGCACATCCTGCTCAATTTTCTTTCCATTGAAGCTAAAGAAAATCAAAATTGGAAGTGTATGAAGGGCAGCTGATCCGCTAATGTCAGTTTCATGTCCTCTCCCCACATTACATTGAAAGTTGAATTGCACCTCCTTCATAGAATTTTTTGGCATTGAAAACTATCACAGGAGAACAAGCTTCCTTATATGTTATGCATTAAATATTAGGTGGCCGTCGCAAGGACTAAATTCTATTTTTATGTTTATATCCCTTCTTGGTCTCACCCCTCCCTGTTGGTGCAACCTCCTTCAGCTCTGCTATCCCATCCCCGATCTCTCTGCTCTAATCTGGCCCATGTTTATCCTCACCTTACCTTCCTTTCACTTATCATTGGCCATCTAATCAGTTCTCATCCTCTGGGAAAGCCCTCCCTCAATCCCTCATCCCCTGGTTCTTCACCTTTAACCAAGCTTTTGATCAGGCCTGCTCATATCTCCTTTTGTTTCTGCTTTGATTTATTTACGAATGCACCTCCTTGAGATGTTTTTCTGCTTTAAAGTTGTTACATAGATACATGTTGCTTTTGTTGTAATATACCTGAGAAGACCAAGGTGTGTGTACCTTGATTGTAAAGATGAATTGACGAGAGTACATGAAAATAGCTCTCATGTTGACACATAATTGAATTGGGAGACATCTCATAACTGGGTTTGTTTCCCACGATGTAGCTGCCAGGGATACTGAAGATATTTAATCTTTTCTTTGAAAGAAGACATTTGCAGTATAATGGATTCAAAAGTGCAAACATCTGAGGTGCAGGCAGGCCCAGGTTTTGCTCATGTATTGACCTCTGTCCTAATATTCATCACAAGTGATGACAAAACGCATTGTAAATCCATTTTAACAGCAAGAAAAATCTTTTCCAGAAAAAAGTCCCATAAAACACACACAAAAAAATTTAAAACACTGGATGTTCTAATTCTTAACTGTGAGAATGTTTGCCCCACTATTCTAATTGCAGCAAAGGATAAGAGGATTCAGTGTTCAAAGCTCATCTTTTGGAGTGTGGGGCAAGTTGAGAGTATAATGCTCAGGGGTCTACAATGTAACCTGTGGACGCTGACTAGACGCATATCCCAAAAAGGAGAAGACATTGCAAAATCATCAGGGTTAATATATAATACTTTACAAAAATGTAATATATATTACATATAATATACAATATAATATATTACAAAATATATAACATATTACAAAATGTGTTGCAAATTATTACAAGATATTTCCTTTTCCTATTAATTTTTGTGTATTTTTTTAAATTACAATAGCTAGTAAACCTTCATGAAACCAGAGGGAATAATTCTTTGGCCAATCTGCATGACTTTAAGGGTGTATACATATATCTAAAAAGGAATTGACTGTAGAGATACCTCTAGAACTAAATATGACAAGAATGTTGTTATTACAGTGTACTTTAATACATTAAAAGCTTAAGCTTGATTTATCTTTGTTCATCTCCTTCATCTTTAAATGTAGCTCATCTTCCAGTAACAGTGGCAGATTTTCCTAAACTTCTTCAATTCAGATATTGATCAATGGAATAAGGTTATTGAGCATTTGGGGACACCTTCCCCAGAGTTCATGAAGAAATTGCAACCCACTGTTCGTAACTACGTGGAGAATAGGCCCAAGTATACAGGACACTCTTTCCTCAAGCTCTTCCCAAACTGTCTCTTTCCAGCAGACTCAGAACACAATAAATTAAAAGGTAAGGCACAGGAGTAAGTACTAGTCTTCAGTTGTTTATCAGAACAATTTGGTGGAAATGAACCAAAGAAATGCTTGAATGGAATCTCTAAACATCTGAATTGAAACTCAAAACCCCCAAACCTACATGTTTTAGAATTTGTTCTCATGAAAGTCAGTTTATTTATTAATGTCACATGTAGGCTTACATTAACACTGCAATGAAGTTACTGCGAAAATCCCCTGGTCGCCACACTCTGGTGCCTGTTTGGGTAATTGAGGGAGAATTTAGCATGCCCAATGCACCTAACCAGCATGTCTTTTGGACTGTGGGAGGGCACTACAGCACCTGGAGGAGACACAGAGAACATGTAAACTGCACACAGACCCAAGCCGGGAATCGAACCCGGGTCCCTGACGCTGTGTGGCAGCAGTGTTAACCACTAAACCACCGTGCTACCTAAACTAATTTTAAAGAACTATTCCTGACACCTCTTATCAAACACCACTTTTTATATTTTGTCAAACTTGTGTGGTAAATCCCCACAATCATACAATCGATGCATGTTTGATTTATAACTGTGCAGTAAAATGAAAACAACATGGGAAAGGCTAAAAATTTACTGCAGGGACACCAACAGCTTGTAGTTATATCAAAAATGCAAGAGATTGAGAATGTTTTTATGAAAGCTTTTCAATTTCCATGAGGATAACCTTGTTCTAAGTCAACCAGCAGTGTGGCCCAGCCCCATGGCAATCAGCCAGGTCCAGGATATGACACGTCCAACCCAAACTGCAAGTTTCTATTGGAATCTGGTTAGAAAGGATCTTGTCTGTTAACCCCAAAGATGGTCACTGAAGCTGAAGTGGCCATGGGTAAGAGAAGAGAACGCCAGTCTCGTGATGATGAAAGCAGTTTGGGTTGAGACTTCTGGTTGTTGAACAGCTGAGTAAACCATTCCAGAGTTCACCCTCCATAGGTTGTTTGAGTAGTAAAAATGCAGCCCACCAGTGGTTTGTGGCCTGAATCATGAGCTGGTCCCCAGTCAAAATCCTGTCCTCATGATTTCTTAATAGCAGCTTATAAGGAATAACCATTTGGAGCCAATTGCAGCATTTCCAAATGGTCAGTGCTGCTTTTACCATATTTGTCTACGCACCACACTTTTTCTGACAGGTTCCTAAGATGCCCCCATAATGTTGTGGGTGCCCAACACTGCTGTGGTAATTGGGTGACCTCATCCTGACCTCAGCAAGGTCTGGGCAGAATTGATTTGCACCCACTCCCGACACTAACTTCAACAATGCAGCACCAAGGATTTTCTGCTGTCTAATGTATTGAAACTAGTAGAGGTTTTGAATGAAGAGTTAGGGCCATTGCATAGAAGATGATCAATGCATAAAATATAAAAGGGTTTTCATTAGGCATTTGAATGGGTTTCTCACTAGAAGTTACACTACAAGTCAAAAATGAAGGCAGATAGTACTGGAAAAATATTGTTAGGAAATTGATTAAGAGTTTGGAAATATGTTTTGCAGCCAGCCAAGCCAGAGACCTTCTGTCCAAAATGTTGGTAATTGATCCTTCCAAACGGATATCTGTGGATGAAGCCTTACAGCATCCATACATTAATGTCTGGTATGATCCAGCTGAAGTTGAGGCGGTAAGTCCTGATGCTTATTACTCCTGTACGTTTCACAGTCAGAGGTATTTAGGATCATGGCATAAATACAGCCAAGGTATTTGACTCACCTTATCTGAGTCCTTCAGAAAGAAAAACCTATATGCTTACCACTGCATCCAATTGACTCCTCAGTGACAGCGTGGGCTGAGTGATAGAGAAAATGGGATGGGGAGATTTTCCAACACTGTTCCTTCACATCCACAGTGTACCCGGTCCACCACTCCGCTTGTCCATCATACCTTATTTGCATGATACTGGGACAGAGCGGGTCAGAGAAAACAACTTTCCTGGCCCAGTATAGCCAACCTCAGGTAAGACTTGCAAAGGGGTAACAGGTTGGGGTTGGACACACGTACCACTTTGATCATCCCTCTCATACAGATTCAGGAAATGTCAGACAAACATTTTCTCTCCTCCATGGAGTGAAGAAGGTGTGTTGACATTTTGGAACATTTTTAAAAAATAAATTTTGACTAAATGGATTTTTCTTTCCCTATTGGCGATCAATTTGTCAGAGTGAGAATAATGAAGAGAATAGCAGAATAATGAACAGCCGTGTCCAAAAGCAAAGAAAAGAAAAACAAGGTTAAGACAAGCATGTGTTTAACAAGATGTAGAAATAAAATTTCTGGTCAGAGATTATGGTCTGAAATCGTTGAACTCAATCTTGAGTTTAGAAGGCTGTGAAGTGCCTAATTGAAAGATGAAATCTGGACCTTGAACTGGAACTAAATCCCGATAAAATGTGGCGACAATAGGAAATATAAACCTCAATGATAATATGATGTTATCAGTGTGAGAAGAAATTTGACTTGGTAACAAAACAGCATGATGGTCAGGAAGCATGGAATTACAATACAGAATGATTGGCTATATTGTAAATAGCTGGATGAGGGAACATACTACAGAAGTGTAATAACATAACAAATTATCTTGCTTTATAAACTTCTTGAGCTTCATTCTTTGGCTTTCTAACATAATCTTGGGCTCTTATACCCAAATCCAAGTAATGTTTTTTTTTCCTCTAGGGGCCAAGTTTTGATTGCTCAATTCTCTTTGATTAGCTTAGATATTGTCTGAAGATGAACTATAATGTTCAAGGAACTGTCAGATGAATCAATCTCTCCATTCACTATATGTCAGTATTCACCAACTGTCAACTGCTCTCTTTTATTTCTGTAGAGGCTTTGGAGCAATTACAGAGGTTTTAAGAAAGTGAAGATAATTTGTTAGGAAGGACACGAGTCTTTCAAGTAAATATCAAAAGTTTCAAAGGCAACTTCAATTTTGAAAATCAAACAGAACTCCAGGTTAGAATGTAGATCCGTCAATTTCTGCCTAAATTAGCCAATCTGAGTTGCAGTTGGGATACCACAATTGATCATCGTACCCTTGGACTCTTTCATGGTTTATTTCCCTGATAGTTAAAGATCATGTGGCATGGAAGATGGCCATTTGGCCCATCAAACCCATACTGGCTCTCTGCAGAATAATGTAGTTAGTCCCATTTCCATACTGTAGTCCCATATGTCATGTGAAGATGGGATTTGGCCTGGGTTTGATGTCCCATCTGGAATGCTTCCAAGTATTGTCTAAACTCATGCAGAAAAATAAGCCACTTAGACAAATTGTTTGTTGCTTGGGAGTCATATCCAAGTATAACATCATAGGGAAAATGTTAGAAACTATTATTAAAGTTAGAAACTATTATTAAAAGTCTTCACAGGAGGAGAAACAGCGGGATTTGCTTCATATCAGATAGATTTTTTAGGATCCACTGGTTGTTCAGCCCTAGGTTCAATCTGCCCATTTAAGATGGATGATAAAAGCAATGTAACTATGCAGCAGCAAGAGGAATCTTAAAGGCATGCATTTACTTTGGGCAACACAATGGCACAGTGCTTAGTGCTGCTGCCTCACAGCACCAGGGACCTGGGTTTGATTTCCAGCTTGGGTCACTGTCTGTGTGGTGTTTGCACATTCTCCCCGTGTCTCATGGGTTTCCTCCGAGTACTCCGGTGTCCTCCCACCGTACAAAGATGTGCAGGTCAGATGGATTAGTCATTCTAAGTTACCTCTTAGTGTATCAAGATGTGTACGTTAGGGGTAAGTACGCGGGGTTATGGGGATAGGGCCTGGGAACGATGCTCTGTTGGAGAGTTGGATGGGCCAAATAGCCTTCTTCTGCACTGTGGATTCTATGATAAACTCCCTCAGTGTGCCCAGGCAGGTGCTAGAGTGTGGCAACTAGGGGATTTTCACAATAACTTCATTGCAGTGTTAATGTAAGCTTATTTGTGACACTAATAAATAAACTTAAAACTTACTTTGTGTTATTTTGAACTGCCATTATTCTCTCAGAGGTGAGGATGGGGGATGTTGAAGAACATCAACCAAGCAATGCCAGGGAGATCAGCTGGTTACCCCCTCATTTTAGCATCAAGCATATCAGCAGTCTAGAAGTCAGGGCACCTTTTATCCCAGAATAAATGAGAGGAGATTCCTCTGCAGAGCTATCACATCTAAACATACCTGCCAATGTATGCTATAGATACAGCATGCTGCTGGTGGCAGTAAGCCATCTCCTCCCCCATCTATTATGCCTGTGCAGAACTAGATTGAGGATTACATGTAGCTTCAATCAATTTGCTCTCCTTATTGTATCAAGCTAGTGATTGCAGCATCATTTACTTTATCATCTTTCCCACTGAACAAACATGTCATGACTTTCCAATATCCAATAATTGCTGCATTTCCCAACACTACCAAAATTGTTGTAAGCACAATTTGGAAGGAAGCACTAACATTGTGAATTTGTGTGCTTGTGCAATTAAACTGCCACACTTGCTGCTGTTACTAAAGTGATGGGTTCATCTGGCCCAAAGGGAGCAAGTGTTCCTGGAGGGATTGCAGTAACTAAGCTAGAGTTTTCATTCACAGGCCAGTCGTTTCCTTTTCTCTTCCACATTTTTTGGCACAACAGGAACTACATTCAGTGTGACTCTAGCACAGAGCATGGCATAAGAAGATCACCAAAAGCAGGAAAGCGCTGTCAGTGGTGTCAGGTGACATATACATGGTCTTAAACTCTGCTGCTCCATTACATGAGGGCACAGCAGCCTGGTAAAGATAGTGCAGGTAAGGAGGCTGACATTTATCAAGGAGGCATGACCGAGATATGCCATTGCCTTCTGAAAGATCACTATATAATGAGTAAAACGCTATTAACAATTAAAGTTAGTGTGGCCTTGATTTTCATGCATTATTTGATTTCTACTCGAATACTGGTTGGGTGTAACATCATAGAGAAAATGTTAGAAACTATTATTATTGCAGCTGTAGCAGAGAACGTAGATAAGTTCAAAGCAATCAGGCAGAGCCAACATGGTTTTGTGAAAAGAAAGTCATATTTAACCAACCGACTGGAGTCTTTTTAAGGAAGTAACTTGTGCTGTGGATTATGTTCTTATAAAGGAGAACAGGTGGATGTACTGCACTTAGATTTCCAAAAGGCATTTGACGAAGCGCTGCATCAGTGGTCATTGTGGAAAATAAATCTCGTTGTATAGGAAATAACATATCGGCATGGATATTGGTTAGCTAACAGGAAGCACAGAGTAGGCATAAATGGGCCTTTTTCAGGTTGGCAACAATGGTTTAACATGGGGATCAGTGCTGAGATCTCAACTCAACTGCTCACAATTTAAATAAATGACTTGGATGAGGGGATGGATGGGATGGTTACCAAATTTGCTGCTGACACAAAGATAAGTAGGAAATTAAGTTGTGATGAGGACATGCGGAGATATAAGGGGTTAGGTGAGTGGGCAAAGAACCGTCAAATGTAGTATAATGTTGGAAAATGTCCATTTTGGCCCAAAGAATGAAAGAGAGGTTTATTATCTAAATAATGAAAGATTACAGAGCTCCGAGGTGCAGAGGAATCTGGATGTCTTACTCCATGAATTGCATAAGGCTAGTATGCAGGTACAGCAAGTAATTAGGAAAACTAATAGAATATTATCATTTATATATGCTATTATCAAGTAAGGAGGTCATGCTTCAGTTATATACAGCACTAGTCAGATCATATTTGAAGTATTGTGTACACATCAGTCACCTTATTTAAGGAAGGATGTAAATGCGTTTGAACCAGCTCAGAGAAGGTGTACCAGGCTAATACCTGGAATGGGCAGGTTGTCTTATGAAGAAATGTTGAACAGACGACATTTGCATCTGCTGGAGTTTAGAAGAGCAAGAAGTGACTTCATTGAAACATGTAAGATCCTGAGGAGTCTTGACAGGATGAATGTGGAGAGGATGTTTCCTCTTGTGGGAGTATCTAAAATTAGGGGTCATTGTTTAAAAATAAGTTGTCACCTATTTAAAATGGAAAGGGGGTGAATTGTTTTCTCTCAGAAGGTTGTGGATCTTCAGAACTGTGTTCTTGAAAAGGAGGCTGAAGCAGAGCCTTTGAACATTTTTAAGGCAGAGGTGAATAGATTCTTGGTAAACAAGGGGCGGGGGGTGAAAGGTTATCAGGGATAGGCATGGTGCAGATTTGAAGTTACTATCAGACTGGGCACAGTAACTTGTGCATTTTCTAACACCTGTCCTCTACTGCAGCAAACACAGCTCCGGAGTGAGGCTCCTAAACAACAGCAGACAACACACAGCACAAAGCTGACGATCACAGCGTAAATCAGCATCTTATGAAACAGAAAGCTGTCACTAATGGCTGACTGCTGTGCACCCAAAGCCCAATATGTCGCTCCTACTGGCTTGTGAGAACAGTAACATCTTTAGATCAGCTAACCCAGCATAGGAAACCAATGAACCCATAAACAAAATAAGCCAGAGAAAGCCAATCTGAACTCTATACACATAGTATGGTGACAGATAACACAGCTGATGGGAAGAAACAAAATCCAGAGACAAAGTGTAACATTTTCATCAGTATAATGCTTTTTGAGCTGTCAGCTAGCTCTTTTTGGGGCTGCATCAGCTGTTATGCAACTGTTTGTCATTGTTTCTGGGTTCTGTAGGTTGGCATGTATTAACTCACTGTTAACCCATTGATTATACAGGAACAGGAATTTCTAAGATATAAAAATTAATAATGCAGCTTGGGGATGATTTTAAAAAGTAGATAGTTCTGTCTCTCCTAATGAGCAATAGCGAGATGGACTAAAATGCACACTTCTATACCATGCTGTGTAATATATGTGTCCTTTATTTTGTAGCCTCCTCCTCAGATCTATGATAAACAGCTTGATGAAAGAGAGCACAGTATAGATGAATGGAAAGGTAATGTGAAACATTGGATATAATCATGATCATATGCAAGTTGATAATCTTAAATAAAAATTTCCAAGCAAGATGAATATTACCATCTTCACTAAATTATGAAAAATGATGGATAGATAGGTGTAAATCAATTGAATTGAAAATAAGTGCTTTCTATAACAACCAGACTCAATCTGCAGCACCAGTGCTGTGCTTGAGCACAATCTGAAAAACCTACTGCGTCATATTTACTGGGCGGGATTCCCTGGTCTTGTCCGTGGCGGGACCCGTTGCGAGCGAGAACAGAAAATTTGGCGTTCCAGCCAAAACTCCATTCACTCTCAGCAGCGATGGAAAATCCCAGCCGAAAATGAGGATGGAAGATTTCAGCCACTGTCTGTAAACATACAGTAAGAAACAAAAGATACATGTTTACAAAGATACAAGCAATACATGTTTAAGTTACTTGCTGATACTGGCCTCGATTAAGTGAAACAATGTACACATAGAATTTATCCCAAAGGAGCAGAATATAGGAAATAGGAACGTGTTATTGAGATTACTAAAGAGACCCTTGATTTCAATGTCAGAATAATTCGTGGGCATTACACTACAGATTTTTAAAACAAAAGGACTCCTGCACTCCCTGTGACAGCTGAAGCCCTACCTCAAGTCAATCACATTAGAGATGGGGAGCAGAGCATTGAGGAAAAAGATGGCGTTGAATTTCCACAGAATTGATAGTGGGCCATGTGGCTCAGCCTATCATTCCAAGCTGTCCCCTGAAAACCCAATACCAAATCCAGTGAATGGGGAATAGGATACTTTAAATATTAGAGGCAAGTGCCCATTCCTTTAGTGGCAGAATTGGACCAGCCATCTCATGGAGGTGGTACATAACAGGCCTGCCTGAGCAGGAATGGCCAAGAGCCAGACTTTGCACAGTAGATCGGATAGATCTCCCCTACACACATCCTCGCCCCAAGTAAGAATCAAGAAATTTCCTTAAAGGGTAAGCACTTGCTTTCTCCTTTGATAGGGCCTTCAGTAGGTCCAGATCAGAGCGTATGATGACTCTTGCAAGAGTATATGCCCTGCTCAGTGTATTAGAACGTGCTGGCTGGAATTCCTGAGGTGAACTTGGAAGGTTCCCAGCCATGACGCCAGATTTGCTGTGTAGCATGATCATCATAGAATCTCTACAGTGCAGAAGGAGGCCACTTGGTCCATCGAGCCTGCATTGACAACAATCCCACCCACACCCTATACCAGTAACCCATAACCCCTGCTAGTTGCCCTGACACTAAAAGGCAATTTTGGATGGCCAATCCAACTAACCCACACATCTTTGGACTGTGGGAGGAAACCAAAGGAACTCCATGCAAACACAGGGAGAACGTGCAATCTCCACACAGTCCCTCAAGATCGGAATTGAACCTGGGTCGCTGGCACTATGAGGCAGCAGTGATAACCACTGTCACTGTGCCACCCTTTGAATGATAGAGTGTAATTTTTAAACTTAAGTTCAATGTGGTGAACACTCAGCCAATCCTTCCACCCGAAACAACAGATCCCTTTCCTGAATTGAAGGAAGGTGGGGGCACAATTTCAGATCCCCCTCCCCCCCCAACTGCCCCACCCCACAGACACACACATTCTCCATTTTTGAAATTATTCCTCTAATCTTCCTTGCTACAAAATAGCCTACAGTTACTAAGCAAATAGGATTCACAACCATTATCTGCCATTGATGATGGGTACACTTTTGGGTCAATGTAATACCTTGCTAGCGTCAAATGAACTGATACCTAAATAGGCAGGCCAAGCTCCAAAGATAATGTGATTTTGCCTCCCAGGAGAAACATCATGTCAAAGTGATTGAAACGCCAGGGTATTGTTTAATGTGACTTGTGTAAGTACTGAGTGCCTGCTCACGGTATAGATGATTAAATTGGTCAATGTTCGTGTTCACTCTAGGGGTAGCCTATGTAGATACTGTTATGGTAATATCGTTTCTGTAGTAAAAACCACCAAGAGTCACAAGAAATAGATATGCTAAATTGACCTGATTTCTGTTTTTGACAGAATTAATCTACAAGGAGGTGATGGATTTTGAGGAGAAAACTAAAAATGGTGTTGTGAAGGGGCAGCCGTCTCCCTCAGGTAAATCCAATAACCCTGTACACAAATAGTAAGGTTTATTCTCAGATGTTGTTTTATATACAGCCTATTCAGCCATTTTCCATTGTTTCCATTAGTATATTCCAGAATTGCATTTAATCATCAATTTATAGTTTTCAGCAACTGAAAGGTTATTTGTTTTATCATAAACCACCAGAAAAGAACAAAAATGACACTTCAGTAAGCAAGGTAACAGCACAACAAAGAAGAAGATTGGCGCATTGCTCATATTTCTAACATGGGGCTGAATCTTCTGCTCCATGGTTGGTGATTCTTCCATTTCTGGACACTAGAGGGCAGTAAATAGTTTGCAATGCAGTGATTTCCTTCTCGCAAACAGGCACAAACGAAGAATTCACATAACTGATGCCGTAAAATATGTCTTTACCAATGTGTTTGAAACATTTTCAGATTTTTAACATTTTTCGCTTGTGTGATGACTACCTCATCAACTTTTTCACCTTTTTCAGGATGGGGCATTGCTGCAAATGTTGGAAATTTCTGTCCATAAGTAAGCTCCAACTAATTAATAAATGAAATGTGCAGGTTAACTGATGGGGTGGAGTTCATTGTTAATTCCAGTGGAAAAGTTGATACTCTCATATCTCCTTTTAGTCTAAAATTAGTTAAACGAGGAAAATATCATCCTCCCAAGTGCATTACTGATTTAGGGCTCTGACATATAAGGAACATTTTCATTTTCCTGTCCCTTTGCCTTTAAAAGCTTTCTATAAATATAACTTAAGCAATCTGGTTTGAAGTTAAATAAATTTTTGCTTTCTTTAGAAATTCATTTTAAACTTGATTATGGTTTTCATGAAGATTAATTTTTAAGCTATTTTTCTCCTTTTTCAATCATTTTTGTTAGGCTATCAGACCCCTCTGTTATCTTGATTATTTCTTTTCCCCCCTCACTTGATAGGATGGGTTGGTTAAATGTAATTAACATTTTGAGGTGGAAAGCTTATTAATATTTCCAGTATTCACCTAGTTGATTCTGCCCACTCGCATGCCCACCCTCAGCTGAGAGTCTCCAGTCTTGCCTGCATTATAGCAAGGAACAGAAACAGATGAATTGGGGTAGACCTTGGCTGGGATTCTCTGACCTCGCCCGCGGCTGGGATTCTCTGGTCCCGCTGCTGTGAATGAACATTTGGCTGAGTGCCACATTCTCCATTCTCGCTGGCAGCGGCGGTGACATCTGAGAATTCCAGACTTAGTGTGATAAGGCAAAACAGGTGTTGGTGAATCGGCAGCCGTTTTATATCTCATCTGATCTTTATTTACATCGAAGTCGATGGAAATCCAAACCAGGTGAGTTGTGTAGCTTGGTGCTGAATGGATGCCTCTCCTTCGTCTTTGAGCCGACACATTCACTATGCCACCTGCAAAATATTTTTTGCATTAAAGAAAAAGGTCGGTTGAGAGATGAGATGGTGGCATGTCTCCTGGAATGGCTTAAACTTCCCAGGCAACCGCTCAAAATCAAAGGGTTTTCCTGAAGTTCCTGATTTAACTTGGGTCTCCTCGTGATGTTACAGCTGCTAACTCATTAGCAGCATAATACATCGGCACTTGCTGTTTAAAGAATGGCATTCCGAAAATAATTCAAGAAATACCAGAATGTTATGATAGTTTTTGTGAACATTTAGTTTTCAAAAGCTATCTAATGCTCAGCCACCCTTCTAGGCTCAAATATAAGCTGCTATAAAGTGCAAGATTTATCTAAAATGTAACGTCCTTGTTACCAACAGTTCAGGCTGGGGGGAGAATAAAGAGTGCTTACAAGTACATGTTTGCAACAGGATTTGAAAGACCAGACTGCAAGATCAGTGACCTACATCACTACACAAGTTAGAGTGCACCAATGGTGAAACAATTACAAATATATACAGTACTTTCATATTTCATTCACAAATTATCATTGAATGTGATTGGAGTACAGCAGTATTCTGTTTCTATACAATAAACATATAAAAAGGAAAAGCAAATTGATGAGCAGTTGGCATTTTCATATTTGGGGGGAGAAACAAGAAGATGTAGTACCACAAGAGATACCACCCCGAGTAAACATCATAACAATATTCACCTTTCACTTCAGGGGTGCATCTTTAAGAGGACATTGTTAACAGAATCACAGAAGCGCAGAAGAGACGCTTTGGCCCATCGAGTCCGTACCGATGCATGGAAGGTCCTGGCTTGCCTACCTAATCCTTTTTGCCAGCACTTGGCCTATAGTCTTGAATGTTATGGTGTGCCAAATAGTCATCCATGTACTTTTTAAAGGATGTGAGGCATCCCGCCTCCACCACCATCCCAGGCAGTGCATTCCAGACCATCATCAGCCTCTGGGTAAAAAGGTTTTTCTTCAAATCTCCCCTAAACTTCCCACCCCTCACTTTTTATTTATGTCCCTTCATGATTGACTTTTCAACTAAGAGGAACAGCCGCTCCTTATCTATTCTGTCCATGCCCCTCATAATCTTGAGCACCTCACTCAAGTCACCTTTCAGACTTCTCTAATCCAAAAAAAAACCATGCCAAGCAGCATCCTGGTTTAAACCAAGAGAACCAAATGTAATCTTACTCATTACGTTCTCTGAGCAGGGATCCATGCTCAAAGAGGGAAGCAATTTCACCTCATCTCAATCCTAAATGACCAACTACTTATCCTGAGACTGTGAGCCCTAACTCTCGACTATCCTACCAGGGGAAATAGCTTCTTGGCATCAATGCTGCCGAGCCCATTCATAATTTTATACATTTCAATGAGATATCCACTCACTCTTCTCAACACCGGAGAAACTAGGCTCATTCCACTCCATCTCTCCTCTTTGAACAGTCCTGAGTTAATCCAGTCACCATCAACTTCATTGCTTTTTGAAAAAGTCGCTGACAGATCTTTCCTGAACTCAGCTTGCTATATTTCACAGTGGGGTGTTGTTGAGTTCAGGAATGCTCAGAGTGGAAGATGAAGAATTTTTCTTCTATTGCCAGGAGACTGCATAATGATACCCCCGTTCTGCTGAAGTGCCACATGTCTAGAAGAATGTCACTCAGGGGAAATGGACTGACAAATGGCAGGTGAAATTTAATAAAGGGAAGTGTGATGTTGTGAGAAGAAGAGAGGCAATGTAAGCTAAATGATCCAATTTTTAAGGGAATGCTGGATAAATCCTTGATGGCAGGGCAAAAACCACTAAAATTATACAAGGTGCTGAGCTTTATAAATGAAGTAATATAGCACAAAAACAAGAAAGCTGTGCTAAAAATTTATAAATCATTGAAGTTGTCAACTGAATTATTGCATTCAATTCTCTTTAGAAAGGATAGCAAGGTCTTGGAGAGGTTGTGGAAAAGATTTACTAGAAAAGGTATAGGCTCTTTTTAAAGTGTACCTTCATGCACAATTTCCTTCTGTTTAGGTAATAGTGGGATGGTGGTGGTAAAATTATTGCACTAATTATCAGCCACATCATGAACGTTCCTTCCATGATCAACAAGTTTTGGCATGGGACTTGAACTCTGAGCATCTGATCCAGAGGTAGGGATGCTACCACTGAAACCAGAAACCTCCAGAGATGGAGGACTTCAGTTATCATAGAATCCTAGAATCCCTATGGTGCAAAAGGAAGCCATTTGGCCCATCTAGCCTGCACTGACAACAATCCCATCAGGCCCTATCTACAAAATGCACTGCAGCAATTCATCAAAGATCCTTAGACAGCATGTATTTATCCTGCTAATTCCTCTGACATGAAGGGGCAATTTAGTATGGCCAACCCACCTAATCTGTACATCTTTGGAGTGTGGGGGGAAACCCACGCAGACAGGGGGAGAATATGCAAACTGCACAAAGATAGTCACCCAAGGCTGGAATTGAACCCAGGTCCCTGGCACTATGAGGCAGCAGTGTTTAACCACTACCATTGTGCCACCCTCCATCAGGGAGGATGTTATGAGGAGTCACTAAAGAAGTTGTCTTACTTGGAGCAGCAATGGTTAAGGAGTGAGTTAGTACAGCTGTTATTTGGCAGCTTGATCTAGATAGGGGGAAACTGTTTCCACTAACAGGAGGAACAGTGACCTAAACTGACAGCGACAGGCACACAGATTTTAAATAATTGACAAAAAAACATTGAAAATGAGGAAAATATTTTTTACTAAGGGAGTTATTATTATATGGACTGCATAGCATGAGCAGGAGAACTATAGGGGAGGAGTACGGAAGTAAGACTAAATGAAAAGTTTTTCAAACAGCTTGATGGATCAAATGGCCTCTGTCATTGCTGTGTGATTCCATAATTCTAAGTATTCTAAAATTGTATCTACAAGGATTTATATACAGATATGTACATGAAGCTATTGTACATTTTTAGCCCATGGTGCTTGCAGAAGCAGTCAATTGGTATAGTGAGATTTTTTTTAGGATGATTGAGCTTGTGCTGGGAACAATATGAGATTAAGGACTGAAGCAGTTTGTTCTTGATCACTGCAGGGTCCAGTTTACTCTAGAAACTAGAAGATCCTCTTACCCGTTAAAAACCATTACATTGCGAATGTAAATCAGAAGAAACATTTATTATTGCCTGCTTTATACTAACACAAAATCAACATAAGCCTCAAGATTTTAGAGTAAAATATATTTTTTAAAAAGGGCCTTTCTGAAATCCTGAAGACGTCACTTACTGTGTGTGGAGGTAACTCCTCAATCAGTGACTTTTACTTTCTGTTGATCTTTTTAACATTTGCTTTGATTTCCCCTAAAGTTAGTGGAACTCTAATAAGTGCAGTAATGGAATTTTTCTGAGAGTTGCTTTTAGTTCCACTGTAACAAGTTAACCTAGGGTCAACCAACATCACTAAAACAGATTTCAACTGGATCTCTAGAGTAGAATTATGATGTTCTCAAAAAATAAATTAATTAGCTTTTGATCCAGTTTGTTTATAATAAATGACATTGGGTCTCCAGCAGAAATAAATAAAAGTGTTAGTACCTATACAGCTAACAATTCAATGATATTTCTTATGGTGGCTATTTAATTTGAACAGAACAACTCTATGTATCGTACTGTTCAGTTTAGCCCAATTTTCTAGTATTGACCTGTGGCTCAGGTGGTCTTGCCTCTGAGTCAGAAGGGTATGGATTCAGTTCCTACTCCAGAATCTTGAGCATAAAATTCTTGGTTGACCACTCCAGTATTGAGGGAATACTGCACTGGCGGAAGTTGCAGATTTTAGAATGAGGCCCCATTTGTGTGCAGGTGGATGTAAAAAATACAGCTGGGCAGTTATCCCAGCGTCCGTAGCCAATTTTTATTCCTCGACCAACATCTCTTTTATAAAAAAAATTGCTGATCTGGTCATTATCACAATGCTGTTTGTGGGATCTTGCTGTGTATAAACTGGCTGTTGCATTTCCAATATTACTTCCAAATATCAGCTACAAAATGCTTTGGAATGTGCTGAAGTCGTGAAAGGGGCTACATTCCCTTCATCCCTTCCTCTTTTTTCTTCTTCCCATCAAGAAGTTTAGAATTTGCAGTGTCAAACACTGAAGAATTTCACTCACTGTTTGTTCCTATTTAAATATCTTGTTACTGATGAATTTTTATGAATTATTTTTGTGTCCATGGTTCAGGGAAATTTCATCATTTCTGTACTGCATCTGAGAACCAGTTGATGAATTAGTGGTCTTTTTTGTGTTACAATTCTGAGCATATCTGAACAGGTCACGCATGACATGTTACAATATAGGTAACATACAACATTGTTTTTTTTAGCGCCTTTTTTGACCTCCGAGCAACTCAAAACATTTTTCAGCCCAATAAATACCTTTGAAGTTTAGTTACTTTTGTAACGTAGGGAAACATAGCCACCAATGTGTACACAGACAAATATATGAATTAGGAGCGAAAGTAGGTCACTGAGCCCTTTGAGCCTGCTATACCAACACAGCAAGTGTTTTTTATTCATTCATGGGACATGGGGGTCGCTGACTAAATATATATTTCCAAATCAGGATGGTTAGAGACTGGACGGGAACTTGCAGGTATCGGTGTTTCAATGTATCCACTGCCCTTGTCCTTCCAGAAGGACGTGGTCATGGGTTTGGAAGGTGCCGTCTAAGGATCTTTGAAGAATTGCTGCAGTGCATTTTGTAGATAGTACACACTGCTGCTGCCGCTGGTGGAGGGAGTGGAGGTTTATAGATGTGGTGCCAGTCAAGATCACAAACAGCAACCAGAGAATCTGTTTTACTGATGTTTGTTGAGGATTAAATATTGGCCAGGTGAGCATGGAAAACTTCCCTATTCTTCTTCTTCAAATAGAGCCGTAGGAATTTTAGGTCCACCTGCGAAGGCAGATGGAGTTTCAGTTTCATTCCTCATCTGAAAGACTGCACCTCAGAGTGCAGCACTCCCTCAGTACGGCACTGAAGCGTAGGCTGGATTATGCACCCAAGTGTCTGAAATGGAACTCGAATGCGTGACTTTCTAACGCCGGAGATGGGAGTGTTATCACTGAGCCTCAGCTAGCATCTATTTAATCCATACAGCCAAATAGAAAACTTAGCAAACATTAATATAAACGATATTGAAAGCTTAGGATCGTGCTTCAAATAAATGTACCAACAGTTACAGAAAATGATGAAAAGGTTGGAAAAGCAGTTTAAGTTAAGAAAACAACTATTTTGATCAGTTTGGTACTCAGTCTATAAAATGGGTAATAGCAGATTTTTTTGAGCCGTCCCTGTGTTAATGGCAGGAAATAATCATGTACCGTTCTATCTTGGTACTTTCCAGATGTTGCATCAATACATGATTTTGGGATATTTTTCAGTCTGAATTGGACACAGTTTTGTGAAACTAAAGGTTGATGATCATTGATTTGGTATGGAGTGTATGAGGAGACCTCAGAGATTGGCTGGGGAGAGTGGGGGGCACAGATGAAACTTTTTGAACTTGCCTTTCAAAAGGTTTCTGAATCTAGACTGATTCTGACTCCTCTGAGGATCCATGATCCATGTGTCATGAAGAAATTAGCTTGACTCCATGAAGGTTACAGAGTTTAGGAGATGCCCATGTTACAATGGAGGTAACCAGGTCAGAGTCCAGAGTGTAGGCTCGCTAACCACACCGGCAAAAATTGCCAGTGCTAGAAATATGAGCAGAAATCTGGGAAGTGGGTCCTACCTGCCATTTTTAAAATGTGCTGGAATTGCCTGAGCTCCACAAAAAATCTGGCCCACAATATAATTTTCCTAGTATAATTTTATGTAGAGGATTATCATAGAATATGATGGGTTCGATTTTGGTCTTCCAGAGTGAGGCTAAATGGAGGTAAGTTGATTGAGAGCAATGTCTTCCCACAGGGTTTGGCAGAGTATCTTTATTATTTTCTGGTTCCCCTCATTTAGGAAATTAGACACAATTGTAGATTTTTAAGGGCCTTCAACAGCTTAAAAGGCAAGTTTTTTTTTGTGTGGCCAAAAAAAAGGGGAATAACATTTTGATGCTACAAGGCAAAGTTTTTAGACACAGCTGAGAGATGCTGGTAAAGGGAAATACTACTCCCCTTGGATGATGAGTTGGTGAACAAGACATCTGGCACATATGAATGTGGCCTGTTTCATCTCAGTCCCTGACGCAGTGCAGAGTGAAATGTTATGATCTTATCAAGACTGCCAGGTAAGACTCCCATTACATCTCTTGTTCTCTCTGTCAGATCCTACTTTGGTCTTCTCTAACGTTTTTCCCATGATTGTCCGTGGGTCAATAGGGAAGACTTGTTGTACTTCCTTCTTGCTTTTACCCTCAAAATATTCTGTGGCTCCCAGAACTGCTTTGCCCTCTTGGCCACGCATATTGCTTCTTTCTATCATTATTCACTCTGAACTGACTAATACACACAAGGGTTGAAAACCCATGCCCAAAGCACATATTTACCTTCTTCCAGTCTTCTTGCTCACAATAGGGACAGATTGGCAAACATTCTTCAACCCCTCTCCCCTCATGGAAGTGGGTGCCATTCACATAAGAAGTTGTCCATCCATCAACATTAGAGATAGCAGGGCTAAAGGCCTGTCACAGCAAGACTTATTGCTTTTATATATTAGCTGGTTTGCTTCATATCTGAGATGTCTTATTTATCTCAGAACAATGTGTAGATGATACCAGATCTTAATCAATAACATTTATTTATAGTACTTTTAAAATATCTCAGTACTCACATTGTTATTTGTGCACAGATGGACTCAGCTCAGGTCTTACTGGAACTTTGTCTGGTGTCAGTACTTAACTCTCTTGCTTCACTCTTACACTTAAGCAATCAAGTACAATCACATAGCTCAGACAACTGACTAACATAATCAAACTATTGGCATCTTTCTTCCCTCTTGTGTTTCTATGTTTTCAGTCACACTCTTGCCAAACTCCTGAAGCTCATAACTTGCTGTGGCATGGTGCTTTCCATTGAAACTACAATCTAACCATTGTTCCTCTCCCTTTATTTCTGAGCCAATCATGTTATGTCCAAATTAATATTCAAGCTTGTGCAGAATTATAATGGTTGCTTTTATTTCAGATTCTAGGAGCATCTTTGCAAAGAGGTACTTAATAATCAGCAATATGCACAGATCTGGAGCGTAATAGCTTATTACTTTTTATGTTCAACTAATAAAATGCAACTACAATGTTAATCAAATCAAAGGACTTGGATGCTAGTGCCAAACAGGATGCAAATGAATACCTAGCTCACAGTGCACCTTGCTGTTAATTTGCCCATGAACTCCACTAGAAACTGTGATGTGGAGATGCTGGCTTTGGACTGGGGTGAGCACAGTAAGAAGCCTCACAACATCAGGTTAAAGTTCAACAGGTTTATTTCGTAACATGAGCTTTCAGAGCACTGCCCTTTCATTAGGTGAGTCCACATGGTCACTCACCTGATGAAGGAGCAGTGCTCCGAAAGCTCGTACTACCAAATTAAACCATTTGGACTTTAACCTAGTTTTGTGAGACTTCTTACTTTTCACCAGAAATATCATCCTTTGTGAATTCGATAGTAAATCAGGATATTATGGATGCCAGAAATCTGAAACAAAAACAGAAAGTGCTAACAAATCAGCCAGCATCTGTGGAGGGAGCACTGACAAGTTAATATTTCAGGTGTAAACCCTTAAACAGAATTGACTTGCATTATGGATTCACTGAGCAAGTACAAAGGAGCAGAAGCAACCAAATAGCAAGGGTATGTCGACTGTTAGGCAGCTCATAGAATCACAGAATTCCTACAGTGCAGAAGGAGGCCATTCCGCTCAGTGAGTCTGCATCAACTCTCTGACAGTGCATCTTACCCAAGCTGTATCCCCATAACACCATGTATTTACCTTACTAATGCCCCTAACCTTGGGATACTAAGGAGCAATTTAACATGGCCAATCTATCTAACTTGTACAATTTTGTACTGTGGGAGGAAACCAGAGCACCCAGAGGAAACCCATGCAGACACGAGGTAGAATGTGCAAACTCCAAGCCTGGAATTAAGCTTGAATCCTTGGAGCTGTGAGACAGCAGTGCTACCTACTGTACCACCATGCTGCCCTCATGTCTTAGATTTACTGAAGAGGGCAGTGATATAGAAATCATTTCTATGGACTAGCAGTTGCTGAAGACAGTGGCACACAGAGAGATTCAAACACATGTTGCAAATTATGGTTCAGTCCTGTACCCACTTGTGTTCTCATCTGTCACCTCAACACTCTGCAGTGAACTACAGAATACATATTTATCTCAGTACCTGTTGCATGAGAGCCCACAGTCCCTATCCCCTGCTACAATTATAATTAGGACCATCTGTCAGGGATACTTATATTAGAGCAATACAGAATCTGGCTGTTCCTTCAACTCTGCCTGAGGCTGGCTAGATCAAATGAATTGAGGCTTTGTGCAGATCAATGATTTCCTAGAGTCTGCTCCCCTGTACCTCAGTAGGAATGCTGTGCTGTAAATTAAGGTCAATTGTATAGTGGGAGTGGTAAAGGAAGCAGTCTTTTTCGATGACAGCACCTGTATACCTTTGCAGCCCCCCCTCCCTGAATAAATTTCCCATTCTGATGTCAGCAAACTGGGCCAGATTGCCCGATCAGGGATCCAGTTATTGCAGTCTGAAGCTTCCCCTTTCAGGGCTGAACTCCTACAGATTGGAGGTCACTAACATTTTTGGAGCCCTGGAATGACCATGAAAACTTAATCCTCCAATGATGTTGGCACTAAGGATCATCTTAAAATGTGTAAAAGAACTTTGCACAGCCCAAAATTGTGCAGGCCTTGGTGCAAACCATTCAACCCAGAATGGTATTTGAGACTATTCCTTTAGGGGCAGGTGACTTTGCAATGTTTGGTGACATAAATAGCAACTTTGAATATGGTATTTGGCTTGTAGGTTGGAAAGAGTAAAACAGCTGTTGGGAATGATTGGGAAGCAGGGATCTTCAATGAGCTGCTGTCAGACAGATCTGGCTGGGGATAACTATTGAGACACATTCTGCTTCTTTATAATTTCCTAAGTCCTACAACATTCTCATTCATCATGCAGCAAGTCACCCTCCAATGGTAGCTCCATGCTGTTGCCCTCATTGCAGAGACACATGCAGCACATACTGAACAGAAGGGACTCCCCTTATGGACCACATTGGAGGAAGCCTCTTCTCTTTCCTCTCTCCTCACTCTGCCCTCTTTCCTCTGATTGATCCTACACAAATACCACAATATATTCTGTTGTTGCTATGCTTGAAGGACATTGCTTGGACACCATGAAGCAGTCTTGTATTACGTTACAAAGAAGTCCTTATTAACAATGCTGATCTATGTACATATTTACATTAGGTACACACTGTTACTTATCTCTAGATTGACCTTAGCTTTAGATCATGTGCCATCATCATGTAGGTGGCATTGTATGCAATCTTGTTAACCCTTTATGTTCCAGATCATTCTGTTATACTCTTCTCTCGTCGCTTTTCTCCTCCACCTAAATTTCTGTGTGGTGATCCCAGTAATCTTTTCTAGTTGACCCATAGATCTGACATGTAAAGTTCTGTTGCAGAGAGTGGTTTCCTAAGAGATGTCATCAACTAGCTGTGCAGCCAATAGCCCTCATCTCCAAGTAACCAGGCTTCCTCTTGCGGTGTAATGGACAAAGAATGGGAATCGATATTGCTATTCTTTTGCTGTCATTGTGTCAAAATCTTGGAGCTCCCTACCTAACATCACACCTCCCCTCTACCACAAAGACTGCAACAGTTCAAGAAGCTGGCACAATGGCACTTTAAGGGCAATTAGGGAAATAAATTCTTTGAGCCTGAATTTCCCACATTCCGTGGATTAAAAATAAAATTGCTTCCTTGACATTTCTAAATGCTTTAATAGCTCTCTTGAAAGATTAGAGCATAGCCTCCACTGTGCAGAAGGGACATTCCCATTACCTGTTAGAACAGCTCACAGAGGACAACCTGAAACTTTCAGATATCATGTAACGTTAGCCTAGACCTTAAGTTTTACATTTGAACTTGGCATTGGTGAGCATAAGGTATTTCACTCCAGGTATGATTCAAGTGACCCACTAAGAAGGTTTTATCAAACAAAGTTTATTTAAGAACAGTTAGAATCTAACAAAGAAAAAGCATAACTTTTACAAATTACTAGATTTAAACATGACATAGTATAACTCCTAACAGCTAGTTATCTCTGTTATTCCAATGTAAAGAAATATACCATAGACATGTACCTTTCTTTGGAATTAGCACAAAAACAAGTACGCTCACGTGATGTTCAGCTTTCTAACACTTCTGGACAGTGAACACGACAGCCATTTTCAGAAAAGGATATATCCTTCAAACAGTACAACTGCAGAGAAGTAAACTTAATATCAGGCAAATTCCAATACAGCAGTGCCTAAACAGGAAAAGACACTGTTGTTTCTCTCAGCTTCAGGCTGCTTCTGAAAATGCAACTAAAAACTGGAATGCTTTGTGAAAAGTGGCTGTGATCAACCACATGATAACCTGTCAATCACCCCCAAGGTCCACTTAGTAATCCTGGGGAGCATTAAAACCACAGAACGCTGCATTAGTTCAGATTAAAATCAACATGATATCAATTATACAGCTTTAGTAACAATAAAGGACATGGGCTACAGACAACATAGTGCTGACAAAACATCCCGCAAAGAAACATGATTAAAATACATTTCTTAAAAGTACATTACCATCATATATTGTACAGAAAATCAACAACTCTTGCATTTGCATCATGTTTGTTGGCTGGAATGTCACCAGTCACTGAAAAGTGAATTTTCAAATGTGTCAGCAGAAGGTCACCACACCAGAGGATTGATGGGGTTGATTAGCTTGCCAGGGTAACTGAGTGTGCCTATGCACAAGTGACGCAAAATATTCTTTGATGCGGTTTTGTCCCTTAAATCAGAAACAGCCACTCAGAAAAATACAAGTTTTGAAAGAATTGAACACCTTTATCTGTATCTTTCTCTTCTGGATAGTGGCCTAGACCAGCTGAAGAAGGAATTCTCACACTGCTACCCTATGGAATATGATTGGCCAATATTTGGTGTCAATATAAAGCTAAAACCATTTAGCATCATCACTAGTATGAAAACATGCTTTTGGCAGGAAATGCAACAGGAGCTCAATTTTTTTAAAAAGTGGGCTCTGTAGTGTGCACATCCTTTAATAAAGAGGAAAGAATGTAGTCCTTATGAAACTGTGTTCCCGGATTTTATGGCTCTACTGTTAATTTCTCAGCACAGGTGCAGCAGTGAATAGCAGCGAAAGCCTTCCTCCATCCTCATCAGTAAACGACATCTCATCTATGTCAACCGATCAGACCCTCGCGTCCGACACTGACAGCAGCCTGGAAACTTCAGCAGGACCGCTTTGTTGCAGGTGACTAACCGTCTGCCTGCGGAGCCCCTTCTTCTTTAGAAAATGATGCAAGGACTAAATACTCAGCGCACCTCTCTGGAAAAGAACTATTTAAAAAAGAACGTGGAAGTACTGATGCTAAAATATTATGTCAAAATGCTTTGCTTATACCTCATTCCAATGAAACTAACGCTCATTAAGAGTATTAGGCAGCATCATTTCACATGTAAATATGTGACTATAAATAAGCTCCCTTTGGCACTTGCTCTGGCAACGCAAGGCGAGCGGGAAAGATGCAGCATTATAGTTAAAACTAAATGCACTTTTGTCTCAAAGTTGCAATATGTGTCCCTTCTTCCACTTATGTATTTGCTGACTATAAACACCTTGTAGAAATATAATCCTATAAATGGCCATATACATATTACCTACCAAAAAACTCATGGAACCCATGTTCATGACAGTAACTATGAAAACGACAAACAATGCAATTCTATTAATCCTTTGAGCGTTGAATTTCATTGTAGTTTAAGACACATAATAAAAATTAATTTGTAAGTCTAATTAAAGGGACATCCAAAAACACAAACCATTTCTGACCATGCATAGACTATAAACTGTAATGTTCCTTTTTTTTGTTTAGAAACATTATGGCTTCCATGAACTGTTAAAGGGTTTATACCTTTTTTCTCTGGCCCAATTGGGCTGCAGTTTAAGTTTGCCAAATACATATAATTTACAAAAATCTTATCGTAGTTGACCAATTTTCATAAAACGTATCAATGTCTGTGGGCTGATGTTACGTTATAAATGGTAAGGTGGTGGCTATGTTCTGTTATACTTTGTCATTTATACAAACCTAAATTGAACATCCTTTTAATAAATTATGACAAGGCAACACATGCCATACAGTATGGCATGATTCTGTTCATTAGCTTTTGGATGTGACAATGTGATATTATCACTTAAAAAGAATTAAAATTGAGTAAGGCGAGCAAACTCAGTTAGATTTGCAATCTGACTTGAGAGATTCTGAAATTTCTGCTCATACATGCATTTGTATGCTATGTTTTAAGGTGGCAGGAACATCTGGCCAGTGAATTAAAAGACATGCACATATAAAGCAATCGCACATCTTGACATAATTGGCTGCACAGTCTTTAGTTGCACTTGCCTGTAGTTGTGCATGATCAAACTTCCAAATATATTACTTTAAAATGGAAGGAAAAATATACTTAGATATACTGTAGGCTATTATATGGTACATAATGTATGCAGCCAAGGACCTGAAAAGTTTGCTGTATTCTTAAACTCCTTTAATGCTGAACCTGCATGGACTCACAATATGCCTACTCTGCTCCCCAGCAAACATGGGGTGGAATTTTATGGACTCATTGCAGCAGGGGCAGAGCCAGAAAAGACAGCGAGTAGTTTGAAAGTCCATTGACTTCAGTGGGATCAGAAAAACTCCCACCACAGAGTTATTTTGAATTGCATTAACCAGAATCAAATTTATTAACTGCCCACTTGAAATTACAACAAAAATCTTAACTGGTGGGATGCAAAACATGAGAGACTAACATTCAAGACATGACTAATGCGAACTCTACTAAAAAAGAGCATTGGGGTTTAAAACCACAATGAATTCATCTTAAATCAGAAGGTTCAAATTTAGGTTCAGATCAGGACTGAAATGACAATATGAAATTGTGCAAGATTTGGTTGAGTTGCATATTTGTGAAGAAGTAATTTTTGGGAAAAATGATTGATTCTCAAAAGAAAATCAGAAAGATTGGTTGCATGACTCGGTATCTAAAGTCCTTGGAACATTTCAATAATTTATCACAGTGAAAGAGTGCTTTCAAAATAGCAGTTAGGATGTAGCAAAACTCTATTCGCTTTGAGATAAAAGTTATGGATAACTGAAACTGAAAAGTAAGCACACAACAGGACAGAAATGAATGTACTTGAGGGAATAACATGAATTCAGCGAAACAAATATTCTGATATGAAACATGGTAAGCATTCCTGTTCTCTGGCTTGTCGCAGTGAAACCGATTACTAAATGATCTGAAGCTGTTAGTGGCACGAATCCCTGTTGGCGGTGAGGACATGTCAGAAAAATTAAGCTGCTGAGCCTCATTGAAATATCCTTATTTTGTCAAATTTCATCTCAAATTTCCCAACTTGAATGAGACTCCGTCACCTGCAATGCACATGCACAATGCTCAAGTATTCCCATAGATTTCAAGCTTGGCCTATGAAGTAGGTTTACAGGGAAGATAATGTCATACAGTTGTCAGGAATAATATTTGTTTTCTTCTGTGTTTTTAGGTAAATTTTGTTCCATGCTTTAGTTGATTTTACGAGGTTGCCAGTCCACACTTTGAATTGTTTACTCTGCTAATCCTTTCCATCCTATTATTTCACATTTCTGCAGCCATTTAAGTAACAATAACCAAGTGGTCAAACTGGGAATTTATTGGAAATGTTATTGGATTTCATTATTCAGGTAAGGGAGATGATTAGGACTAGGAATGTAATATACCAGGATTATAAACTCCACAGGAAAGATAGGGAAAATGATAGCAGGGAAGTAGCCTTTGTGATTAAGAATGTGACCACTTTGATAATAAGGGAGGATATAATGAGAGGCAATTGAAATGGATAGAATTAAGAAATTGAAAAGAACTTATGACTGGAATGAGATTTAGTTATTTTCCCAAAGTAACAGCTGTGGGGTGGTAGATTGTATACATGCTAAGTGGTTTTAATGGAAGATTTTATCTATATGAACTTGAATAAGCAAACTAACTCATGTCAGAAAGGCAGTGAACTTCTTGAGTGTGCCCTAGATAATTTTGTGCAGCAATTTGCCCTAGAGCCAAAAAGAAGGGGTGGGCATGCCAAGTTAGATTTTGTAACAGATAATGTGTCAGATTTAATCAACAACCTAATGGCATGTGAATGTTTATCGAACAACTATCATAATATTCAAAGCCGTGTTTGCAAAGGAGAAATGCAAAGCAACTACAAAGATTACAAATTCGGTAAGGCTGACTTCAATGGGATGGGACAAAGACTGTTGACAGTTAACTGGGCAATTCTGTCAATTGGTAAAATGACAAGATCAGTAGGATGTGTCTTAAAAAGGTGTCTTGGCTAAGGTCCTGCACTTGATGGAAGTCAATGAGCTTGTACTGAGGCTTCATTTGAAGCAACTTTTTAAAATGCCATCTCAGCCTTTTGGCTAAGATGGAGCTCACATCAGGCACTGGAGGGGGTGTGATGCCTGCTCCTATCAGCTTGGATTTGGTTGATTGAGTTCAAGACGGGAAATGCACAGCCTGTCTTGTCAGCTTGGATCTGTAATGTCTCTCTTGTAGGGACTTTAATTGGACTTTGATTGGATTTTGATTGGATATAACAAAAAAAAGTGACACAGAACCAGTTTATACCCCTAAGGAGTAAAAGCTCTACTTGTCAAAATAAATAATCATGGGCAACTGAAGAGGTAAAGTACAGCATAAAACGAAAAGAAAAATCATACAAAAATGGAAAAAAAATCAGAAATCTTAGCAGCTGGAAAAGTTACAAAACAGCAAAGGGTGTTAAAGATAAAAGCTGCAAAAATAGAGTACTAAAAGAAACATGCAAACAATGTAAAAATCAAGGCCAAAAACTTATTTTAAATAATTTCATTTGGAAAAAAAGTGTAGTCAGAAGTAATGTGAGTTTTTTGTAAACTGATAATGGTGCTATTTTCAACGAAATGAAGGAGATGGCAGATATGCTGAATAATTACATTGCACTAATGTTTACAGCAGAGCAAGAGGTTAGAATGCTAGATATCCCAAGGAAATGAATCTAGATCAGGGAGTCAATTAAATTAACATAAGCAAAATAAAAGTAATGAAGAAAATAAGGGCACTAAAGAATGAAAAATCATCAAGACCCAGATAATATACATCAGAGTTTTAAAGGAAGTGGGTGAGAACATTGTAAATGGCCTAGTTATAATCTTCCAACATTCTCTTAACTTGGGAAGTGTTCCGTTAGATTAGAATATGATGCAGTTGCTGCAATTTTAGAAAGGTATGAGAGAGAAATAAAGACAGTTAGAGTTAGCCTAACATCGGTTATTGAGAAATTACAAGTGTCTGTAAAAAAGGAAAGATTAATTGAACACCTTGAATATTTTCAGCTGATCACAGAGAGTCAGCACAGATTTGTAGAGGGTAGGCCATGCTCACATACCTGGCTGGACTCTTTGAAGATGGAGTAGAAGCCATGCTTCAGGGGAGATGATGACATAGTGAAAATGTCTTAACACCAACAATCCAGAGGTCCAGGCTGATGCTTTGTGGCCACAAATTCAAATCCCTGTATGCAAGTGGTGGAATTTAAATTCTATGAATAAAATGTGGAATTGAAGGCTCCTCTCAGTAAGGGGGGTGGCCATGGAACCAGCATTGATTGTTTTAAAAATCCATCTAGTTCACTAATATATTTTAGTGAAGGAAATCTGCCATCCTTACCTGGTTGGGCCTACATGTGACTCCAGAACTACAGCAATGCGACTGACTCTTAACTGCCCTCTGAAATGGCCTAGCAAGCCACTTGCTTCAAGGGCAACTAGGGATTGCCCAATAAATGCTGGCCTTGCTAGTGACACAGACATCCCATTAACAAATAAATTAAAAAATATACACAAAGCCCAGGTTAGAACACAGTATATATTTCCTTGTATGATACTTGGACTCCAAGGGTTAAACTTTGGGCAATTACACAATTACATTCCCTGGAATTTCCAAGATTAAGGGCTGATTTTATCAGTTTTTAAGATATTGTAAAAAAACAGAGTGGATAGAGAGAAACTACTTCCACTGGTTGGACAGAGATTTGGGGTCTCTTCTTAATGCACTTCCTGGAACCATCAGATGCCACCCCCAACCTCCACTCATATCCACAGGTTGTCATTTCCTTTTGACGTCTCAAACTAACCCCTGCCTCCCCACTCTCCTTGTCCCCTTTTCTGGGGTTTGCCAACTGGGCATTCAGCAAGACCCCCATACATTTACTAAATCCTGATCCAATGATAGAGAGCTACCAGTTTCTAATTGGCCGGCAGCTCTCAGAGGCATGGCTTCCTGTTCCTAAGAGATTAAAATTCCCCTCCAGCCTATTAATGAACAATTGGCTGTTAAATGGCTGGGGGGGGGGGGGGGGCAGCAGTCAGCATTCCCTTGGCAGGGTCCCTCCTGACTTTTTAAGAAGGTGATGTGGAAGACTCTGGAACCATGTAAAAATTCAGCCAATCAAGTTAGCTTGTGGATCACCATGATCTCATTCAATGATGGAAGAGTTTTGAGGCTCTAAAATGGCTTAGTCCTGTTCCTATGTTCCTCACATATATTCACAGGGTTCAACAAATTGGAGACAAGAGCACCATAGGGGTTTTCTAAATCCTTTACCACCGTGTGTTTAGAAAATTTGTTTCAGCTTAGCTGGACATTTCCTAAAATTCACTGCCTGTGACATAGAGAGGAGTTACAACAGAACTGACGTATCCAAATAATCAACATGTGCAACAGGAGCATGTTTTCCCAGAATAGGGAAGCTGATCACAGATTAAGACTTTTATTCCTGTCAATCTACCAAGGATTCCCTAATATGTCAGGCAGTCAGCAGTGCACAACTAAATTGGGCATGGCAGGTTTGCAAACATTTACCTGGAAGTAGCTTTTTCTATGTAGAATCCCCTCAGTGCCCACATTATGGAAAGAGAAGTAATACTGAATGGCTGACTCTTAGGAGAGGAGAACTATTCTTCTTCTGCCCTGATGGCAGTGAGAAATCCCCATCCACTCATCAGCCAAGGAGTACTGAAAACTGGGACCCCCATCTCTGTTTTTCACATTCTAACATGCAGTCTGTGTGGTTTTGGCACAATGAGCCACATACGTGAATAGTAATGGTATATACACTGGTTGAAATTGTATCTCAGAAATGCTGCTTTGTATTAAGGATGATGAGCCCCACAAGAAATATGTGCAAGTGACTCACATTTGACTTGGCCCTGACACTAATCCCTCCTTTCTTATAATTAATATAAGGGATGTGGTTAGCTCCAAATAGCAATCATTATTTTCTGACACACAAAGACAGATCTTCTACTCAGAGCAAGTAAGACCATTTAGATTTCAGAATTTTTAAAAGTAAAACATTAGTTAAATCTGCTTTACAACATCTGTGTCTTGAAATGTTATTCAAGCATCTAGACATTTTTGCTGATATTTTTCAAAATTATGGTGAAGATTAAATGTTTCTCCTTCCTACCAGCTTCAAGTATCATTGTCTGTGTCAAAGAGTCTGTGTCTTCTGGTCCATTTGGAATCAATTGTTCACTTTTGGGTTATAGTATAAATTGCATAGTTAGAGTAAAGAGTTACAGGCAGGCTTAGTTTTTAATTTTTTTAAAAAAACAGGATTTGCTGGCATGGTAGAAATTAGGAAATATAGTTTAAGGTCCAGAAGACATACATCTTAAGCCATCAACATTCCTCAACCCGTTCCACAAAACTTGCATTGTTCAAGAATTTAAAATGCAAGTTGTTGTAATTGTATTGACAAGATCATGAAGTGTCCTATATTTTACAGCAGCAGAGGTTTTTGTCATTAAATACTTTATTAAATAACTTCCTCAGTCCCACGGCCCTCTGAGTACTCTGCATTCCTCGAATTCTGGTCACTTTCATACGCTAGGTTTAATTAGCTCCATAATGCTTTCAGTGTTTAACCCCAAAGTTCTGGAATTGCTTTCTTAAACCTCTCAGCATTTATGGAGTATCTTAAATGATATCTCCTTGACCAAGCATTTGGTCTCCCGCTCCAATGTCTCTTTCTTGGGCTCAGCACCAATTTTTAGTTTGTCTGATTACATTCTTGTGAGACATTTTACAACAGTAAACACACCATATAAGTGTGAATTGTAGTTATCGAATGTTCAAATCATGTAAGTTATTCAATTTTTCACTATGTTTGGTCTAACTTTTTTGCTGTTAGCAATCTGATGCCTGTTATCAACCCTTTAACTGTTTACCAGACTGGGAAACACCCTTAATTCTCCCCATGGAGAGCTTCCACCATTCAGCACTCAACACTACCCAGCTCCTGATACATTAAATGTTATTATTCCAAGCTGCACAGTCTCTTCTACATCCAGTATTGGTAAAAGCTGAACACTACGATTACTGGAGCCAAAATTGGGCCAATTAGTTTGATCATTGCTGCAGTTATATCAAGGCAACCCAGAATCCAACGAAGTGTAGCTGTCCCCTTCAACCAGTCTGTTTACGGTATTGGAAATGAGATGTGTTTGGGAACAGTCTTCTAACTGACTGCTCTACTAGTGGCAGTGTAGCAGAATAAGCCTGCTCATGGCCTAACATGGAAACCCTGTTCTAAATTGAGGCCATTCATATCATTGAAGTGGGCTGCAAGTTATTACCAAGCATTCATTTTAGAGGTGTTCATCCAGATTTCCCATGTAAGGTAGAATAGCTGACAACCACCACGAGAGGCGCCCTCAGGCTCATGTCAGGCTGACAAACACATGGCCAAATAAGGCTGCAGCTAAAACATGGAACAGAATCCAGACGAGAACATGTTCCATCCAGTTTTCTGACCTCTGATCTAGGAATTCACTAGCACTCTGCTTGAAAAGCAATTGAAAATTTGAGGGCTAAAAACATGGAAGCCAATTTGCTCACAGTAAGTTCCCACAAAGAGGAGTGGAATAAATGACCAGATCATTTATTTTAGTTGATGGCTGAGGAATTTTAATTCATATTGTTATCATTATTGGTCATGTTTGTACGTGGCACATTGACAATGTGCCATACATGGAGTATCAATAAAGCACAGAGCAGGCCAGACATACAAACTATTATAAAATAGTTGGTGTACTTTTACAACATTCCTAGCCCTATAATCATCTCTTTGGGATGGTGAATACACATTGCCACACATAATCAGGTATAACATCTATATAGATAAGGAGCCCCTGTCCTGTTCCAATATTGACTGCATCTGGACTGAGAAAGACCCAGCAGCCAAACAGCATTTTAAAACATTGACCTGTTTCCTAAATGGAGCAAACTTCATGCAATACCTAGCTGCACTAGGTGCATTAGTGGTATTCGGGACAGTTCAATTTGTCTGAAATATCTGAATAGTAGACTGAAAACTAGAATGGAAAGATATTTTTAGCAATTATACTAAAAGATTTCCGTCTGGTTTACCTTCTTAACACTCTGAATTTGGCTGCAAAAATAGATGTGCAAAGTTAATAGGTAAAATGAGGGATACAATTAACGATTATTGCATTATTTGAAAAGATGGTTGATACCCAATTCTATCCCAAAGTGAATCTGAATTTCAGAATTCTACGTCCAAGCAATTTCAGCAGCAAAGGTGGCTGAATTAGTCAGCCCAGTGTCCCTATACAAAAACATGCTTGCAAAGCACAAGGTAGTAAAAGGCTAAGAGGCTTTATTGCTATATTTTGTAGCAGAACATAGCTAACCACTAAGCTGAATCCACTCTAAGTCTGCATGTTCTTACTAATGGCTTATCTTCTAAAATCAATGGCATGACAGGATATAAATTAATGATTCCTTTCTGATTTCCTGCAGAGATGTTTGCAAATGGTTCACAGCAGGAAGTTTCTCCCAGACTGTCTGGGTGACACGATTCCATTTATGGAAGGCTATTTTCAAACTTTATGGTTACAAAGTTAAAAGTTCAGAATTAACAAAAACACGGCATCAGTGCACGTGTTCTCCCTGAGGCTTTTGTCCTTCAGACTTCTAACAAAGATGCCTCCTATAAAGCTGATAGCATGAAGTCTATCCAAGAGTATACAGATTGCTTCTCTTACTGAAAGTGTGTGTGAAGCACTATCTGCTTGTACTAACAGTGGGAGGGGCTGCTATAAAGTTTCCTGGAGCTGTCAGTCGATCATCAATCATTTTTATAATGGTCATCTTCAACAGAATATCCTTCTCTTCCCCTCCTGGATTTGTATTTTTTTTCTTTTTGGAAAGGGGAGGGGGTGGTGGGATGCGTGTGCGATCAATTGAAAGGGAGCACTCCTGCATTTTGAATAGTCGAATCACGCAATATTAACGTCAAACTGCTTTCGGGTTTATTCAGAGTGTTACTGAGTCTCACCTCAAACGGACAAAGGGTGTTTTGGGGAGTTGGGAAAGAGGGAGTGGCAATGTCGTTTTGCCCTGGACAAAACATCCCCCTGGTTGAACTGAGATGTCCATAATCTGATGGGGACAGGGAAAAAAACTATCAAGAACTGAAATTTAAATAAAATACCCTTCAACACCAGATATTGCCTTTCTGAGAATGGTAGGATTACTCAATTAACGGACAGTGAGAAAAGGAGTCAGTTAGTGGTCCAATTTTGGCAGTGAACAATTAGCATTTTGATGGCTCCAGATTGCAGTGTGTGTGAAGAGTAATAACTGGGTGTAACAGGTCTGTTGGGACAGCTTGTTGAGGGGTTTTCAAAAACATGTTTTGTTCGGGGAAGAGGATTTTGTATGAAACAAAGTTTAAAAACAATATTTTAATGAACTCAATACCATTTGTCAGTCTAACTGAGAATGTGTTCATAACATCCAGGTATTTTCACTTAATGGCGGTGCAATAAGATTTCTTTCTGAGACCGCACCATTATGAGGTCAGCTGCGATCACAACTGGAATCTGATGTGACAACTTTGTGTCAAGTTTGATTTTAAACAAACTCTGGTGGTTGCTTTTATTTTGTACTGTTTGTGATCAATTTTGTTAGGATGTAAGAATGAGATTTGTGTCCGAACTCTACAGCAGTGCTGAGGAAGATTGTTCCTCAAGGTCTGGCTCCAGGATCGAACTCGAATTTTCAAATCAAAACTGGAAGGGAAATAAAGCACTCAAACTTTTAAAGCTACTGTGTATGTAGAAAATATATGTATGTGATTAAAGAAAAATAAAATACGCCTTTAAAATGGGAAATCATGTTCCTTTGTTGCATAAACGTTTGTTGGTTTAGTGAACTTGGTCTGGGCATAAGGCCCTAGCAAATGGAATTTAATGTGGGGAATTGTGAGGTGAAGAACTTTGGTAGGAGGAATCAAAAGTCAGATTAGATTATGATCTAAATAAAAAGAGACCGCAGGTAAGTGAAGCACAGAGGGATCGAAGGGTTCTAGTGCACGAATCACCAGAAGCTAGCAGGCAGTTCCAACAAGTAGGTGAGAAGGCAAATTACATTTTGGCCTTTATTGCAAAGGGGTTGGAGGTTAAAAATAGGTAGGTTTGTTACAATTGTACAGGGTGTTGGTGAGCCCTTACCTGGAATACAGCACACAGTTCTGGTCCCCTTACCAAAAAAAAAGGATATAATATGGGGGCAGTCCAAAGGAAATTCACCAATTTGCTAATTCCTGGGTTGAGAGGCTTGTTCCATCTAGAGAGACTAAATAGTCTGGGTCTATGCACCTTGGATTCGAGTGCAGGGTGACCCTATTAAAACATATAAGACCTCAAGGGGGGCTTGACAGGGTAGACAATGAGATGTTCTCTCTAGTGGGACAGTCTCAAAGAAGGAAACATAGCTACAAGGTAAAGAACTGGTCACTTAATACTGAGGTGCGTAGAAATTTCATCTCGCAGAGAGTGGTGAATTCTCTGCCCCCAAAGGGTGGTGGAGGTTGGATCATTAGAAGTATTTAAAGTGGAGGTGATAAATATTTGATAGATCGTGGAATAAAGAGCAATGGGGAAATGGCACAGAAAAGGAATTGAGGCTGACATAGATCAGCCTTGATCATATTGAATGGTGGAGCAGACTTGAAGAACCTGGTAGCCTGCTCCTGCTTCTATTTCTTGTGTTGTGTACCAGGAAGATCCAAGACTGAACCTATCCCAACAAATTGAAAGCGAAGAATACAAGACTTGAAGCGGGAGGGGGCATTAGGGTCTCCAGAATGTGCACCAGTTCTCTTTGTAAGGTGAGCAAAATTTTCCAATAATGTGTTGCAGCAAGCCAGGATCTGAACGTGGGCCCTCAAATGATCCATTTGCATTATTTGTCCAGTGAATATGCCTTATGACCACCAATTATCCACCTACTACCAAGAGGCTTGGAGCCTACAGCCTTGGAGCCATTGTTGCTATGATGCTGGTATTATAAGAAATGGTGACTTTACTCCATTAAAGTTCCTGGCAGAATTTTATTGCAAGGCTGAGGTCTAACTTATCTGCGCCATCACCTCAGTCAGACAGTGTTCACTGGAAGGAGCCATGATTATCAGCCGCAAATTGTTTAGAATCTTGTGTTAAACCCTGACTTGAAACCAGATACAAAAGCCTCAATTTTAACTCAGGCCCCAGAGTATGTTGGACATCAATGTTCCCCTTAACTTTTGTTTCCTGTGTACAGTTGGCTTGTTGCATTGTATAGTCCCTTTAAGGTAGACCCACATTTTGATACATGACCTTGGACTTTTCTATCTTTTTCCTGATGGAAGAAGGTGGAAGAGAGAATGGCCGAGCTGCGTGGGGTCCTTGATTATGCTGGCTGCTTTTCTGAGGCAGTGGGAAGGGTAGACAGAGTCAATGGATGGGAGGCTGGTTTGTGTGATGGACTAGGCTTTGTTCATGACCCTTTGTAACTTTTTTGCAGTCTTGAGCAGAGCAGGAGCCAGACCAAGCTTTGATGCAACCAGAGAGAATGCTTTCTGCGTTGCATCTGTAACAGCTTCTTCTCTGTTGCCAGAGTTTTGAATGGATCTACCTCATTAAATTGATCTTTCACTGTATCCTAGGTATGTCTGTAACACTATATTCTGTACCCTCTCCTTTCCCTCTTTTCATAGAGGATGCTTTGTCTATATAGCGTGCAAGAAACAATACTTTTCACTGTATGAAAAGGCATGTGACAATTAAAAAAAAAATCAAATCACAAACATATGTATATCTAAAAGGGAACATTGCACGTGTGAGATCAATTTATTCCCTATTCAGCACAGTCCCAACTGCTGGAAAACTACACTCGTGGGGCTTTGAGAGATGTTTGATGGCTGCATTGCTTGAGGCCATTTTAACCCTGAAATGCAAATCAAAGCTAACACTGCGTGTGTCTCGTGAGATGTGGGCTCAGGATGGAAATTATGTCATCTAACACCACCGTTTGAATATTCCTAAGGCTGTGTTATGGCAAAGGCCTGACACTTCCTAAAACCTGAAAGTACAAGTGACAACAGGTGAGAGGGCACTAAAAATGCTGCCTCTATTGTACACCATGCCCCCCAGCACCCCTGTCCTCACCCACACACACACTATTCTCATCAAGAGCAGAGACTTAAAATCAGGCCTCGATTTTTTTATAGAAGACTGAATCACAGAATTAGTTATGGCAAAGAAAGAGCCCATTTGGTCAATTGTATCTGCACTGGCTCTCCAAATAAGCATCACGGCTTAGTACCATTCCCCTGCCTTTTCCCCATAGCCCTGCATAATCTTTCTACTCAAGTAATCATCTAATGCCGTCTTGAATGCCACAATTATACCTGCCTCCCCACCGCACTTCCAGGCAGAGTATTCCGGACCTGAATCACGCATCTGAAGAAGTTTTTACTCACATCACGTTTTAATGAGTACAGTAGTTGCTACTGCCCGGTTCAGCTGTAAACAGCACCACCCTTTCTATTTCAGTGTGAAAACTCAACATATAATGGGAGTACTCAAAATCAGGAGATGCAGCTCAGGAACATCACAGCCTGATGGCCGAAGGCTGCATGTTGTTGGTGGGGGAATGGTGTGATGGGCAGGTGGTATATATTGACACCGTGCTTTGGCAAGCTTGGGTTATCATGCGGGAGTCAGAGGTGGGGAGTGGGATCGTTTCAGAAGGATTGAGGATGGTGCTGGGGATCGGGAGCTGGGCGTTCACAGGGTCTGGTCCAGCGGGAGAGGACAGGACGAGATGGATACTCACCCTTGCTGCCCAAACGAGGGCGTTCATTTTCTTGCAGCACTGGACGCCGCTCCTTTGTGTCAGTGTATAGGTGCTGCAGCCACTACATCCTAGGCTGCTGTCCTGGCCCCTGGGTCATCTGGATTTTGGGGGAGTGAGATGGCCTTCCTCTCCGCCACAGTATCCAGCAGCTATCCTTACTCTCCCTACACTCACTCGGCTGCCATCCTCCTGGCATAACTGAACGTGTGATCATCATTAGTGTTTAAATGAAGCTTCCTCTTGTTAATGGCACACAGCTGTGGCCACTCGGGCTGAGTCCTGCACCGAGAGCCTCCATAACAGCGTCTCCCACATGAAGGCTTTTTCAGCGTACTAACTGTTGGAAGATTATGATGCTAAACACACCAGAGAGGCTGACGCGGATCACTCTGGTTTTCTCGGAGTTAGGACGCTTAGAAATGTTGGGGGAAAATTTCGCCGTGTGTCTGGAGCATCAGGGGATGTTAGGCTCCTCACTAAGCTGTAAGTTTGTAGGCCACAGACTGAGCAGAAAATCTTTCACTTTTCCTCTGCTTGCTTTCATTTGCTACAGAGAAAAAACATAACCTTTTGATATACTGCCCCCAGGTTTCCACTTCTAAGTCAAACAATTCAAACTTTTCAATTAAAGACATCTTTAAGTGGCACATGTACCTTGCTTTTTGATAGTTTCAATGCTGAACTCTCCTCCCTCTCTCACGCACACAGCAATTCCTGAAATCTAACGAAAGGTTTTCCTTATTGCCAGTACAGAACTGAACACGTAAGTACTGTCCACTCCTCCCTGGTTCCACCTGGATATCCTCCCCGATCCAGATTGTGCCAATATTTTAATTGTACCCAATTGGCTTGATGTTCTGCGCTGCCTCGCCATAAGGTCCGATCACGTGGCCGTCAGGGATCGATTCCCATCTCACTTAGCAGGACCGCGCTACCACAGGTAGAGACCTTTCCCCTTAATAGAGTGGTCAATAACCAGGGGGCTTTGTAAGAAGCAGGAGAATTAGAATGGATTTGACCGAAACCTTTTTCACCCAGAGAGTAGTGGGAACCTGGAGTTCCGCCTGAAACGTGGTGGAAACGGGAATTCTCAGAGCATTTGAGATGTATTTAGATGAAACACCAAAGCACACAAAACCATGTACCAAGTGCTGGAAAATGGGATTAAAATAGATAGGAGTTTGGTGGTCGGCACAGACATGATAAACTGGAGGGCCAATTTCTGTGCTGTAAAACTCTACCTGTCACTCTAAAGACTGCATGTAGAATTTCAGCTGTTAAACAAGACTTTCTGCCCTTCCTAAATCTCGCATCTCCTGCACGCAGTTCAGGTGATGCAAAGCTCCCAACATCAGAGCCACCTCCACTGTGTGACTGGGTTCGGATGGCTGCTTCCTTCCCATGCTAGAATCCCGACATCTTCTGGACCTTCTATTGGGTGCCATGACCTTACCAATAAATTCAGCCCATGTCCTTTGGAAGGGTGAAGCAGCTTAATTCACATCTCCTTTGATAGTTTCTTATGAGCTTTGATCAAAGTTATATTTAATTAACATCAATCCACTCTAGGATTCATAAAAGCATGCATAATATCCACTTGCATAATCTACCACGGGTTCAAAACTTAGTGAAGGATTTGTTGAAAATTAATCTTACAGTTTTGGATTGCTAGTGTTACTTAGTAACACCATAAATGTGAAATCTGCTTTTCAAAGGAATTAAAGAATGTCAAGGCACAGCAGAAAAGAGTAAAACTTTGTTAGGCTATCAGGTAAAAGAGCGAAAGAACAAAGAAAAGTACAGCACAGGAACAGGCCCTCCAGCTGTCAAGCCTGTGCCAATCATGATCCCCTGATTAAACTAAAACAAACCTTCTGCCCTTACTCGGGCTGTATCCCACTATTCCCTCCCTATTCATGTACGCATCCAGATGCCTCTTAAATGTTGCTAATGTGCCTGCTTCTGTCACCTCCTCTGGCAGTGCATTCTAGGCACACACCACTCTCTGCATGAAAAACTTCCTCTGCACATCTCCCTTAAACTTTCTCCCTCTCACCTTGAACTGGTAAAGAGCAAAGAAAAGTAAATCAATTGGTGCATAAACAGAGGAGTTGATGCCATGCTTATAGAAGCATTATATAGACACTGAAATGATCCATTGTGGCAGGCAGCACATTCTGCATCAGAAGTGAACATAAGAAATAGGAGCAGGAGTAGGCCATCTAGCCCTTCGAGCCTGCCCCGCCATTCAACAAGTGTACTGACTAAATCTTGAAAAGGTTGTAGACATTCAGGGTTCATGACTGTAATGAATATTAGGCCTTTAGCACATGAACAAGGATTTCAGGGCCCCTTCCTAAAATGGGGTCCTTGAATGCAGCCTGCACAAGAACTGCTTTGTTCAAAATGACCAAGTCATTCCCTGAAGGCTTCTCCCAAACAAGTTGAAAGAAAATTAGCTGAATGCAGAGACATGAGGAGTTAGAGTGTTTCTTCTGGTTCCACATTAGTCCCAAAGTCCATTTCCAACTCCTGGTCAACAGCTGCTTTCCAATTCCTTCCCCACATCTCTCCCTGAGCATACCTGCTGGCCACTTCCATGGGCATCTTATATCTACCTGTCTACTGAGCACCGATAAAGAATCATCCTGACTCGAAACATTGGCTCTCTCTCCACAGATACTGTCAGACCTGCAATTTTCTGTTTTTGTTTCAGTATCCACAACAACTTGTTTTTATCTCCAGTGAGCTGCCTGGGAACGTGCAGCAATAAATACTTGAAGAAGAAAAATATTAAAGGATATAGAAAAAAAAAATGGGATTTTGATCATAAAATCCAACCTGGAGCTTGCACAGATTGATCAGCCAATGTCCTCCTGTGCAGAGATTTCTATGATTTTATTTGACTTTAATTTGTAGTCCAGCCTCTTGAACCTTGCGTCTTGATTTTGATGTGATGGATATACAACCCTCATGCATTACAAATTGGGGCTTATGTTGAATCGAGGCAGGAGGAACCCTTTAAAATGAATGTTTTGCCAGAAATAAAATACTATTTATCGAAACATTCTGCACTCAAGCTAAATTGTTGGTAAAATCAGTGCTTGAGAAAATGGCTTTCCTGCAAAATTTCCCCATTTCCATGTATTGGCATTAACAATAAATACAACCTGTGTATACAGAAAGATTGGATGTGGGGCTTGAAATCTTGTTTGGCTCTGACACGTTAAATTACATACTGGAAAAAAGCAAGACACTTACAAAAAGGTTTAGGTAATTCATTTGTTATACTTTTTTTATAAAATATGTACACTTTTTTGGTCATGAACAAGTAAAATGGCACATGAAGCATCGGCACGCTAGTCAATATTTTAACTTTATATATCCCGTCGCCCATTTCATAACTTTTAAATTCTTCAGTATTCTCTTGTCCCCAGCGAGAAAGGGGGAGTGACAATAAAGAATTACAAAACAGGCCAACTGTACCACAATGCTAAAAAATAGCTTGTTAAGTGCAAGTTAAAAAGCCTTGATAAAAAGCTAGATTGCAACACAATAATATTAACTTTAGCAGTTTAAATACGAGGCTTTCATTAAACGTTTCCTTTTTTCAGTTTGACATACATTTGTTGATGGGTGCCATTGATTTTGTTTTCATTTAAGCTATATACACAACCAGCTGTAACACTTAACAGTAATATAATTACATGGAGCTTATAGGTTAGAATAAGATGGTAAGTATACAATTAAAATACTGGCAAGTACAGTTGAAATGTACGTTTTCCTTCTAAGTTTTGAATTTCAATGAGTGCTATCGCCAGTCAGGTGACCAGTCACCTGGCTTTTCTCCCCCCACCCCCATCCATTGTCCTGATCTCTCGATCTTCACTGTATCCAGATGGTATTACTTCTATCTGGTCTTCGTGTCTCCACAGTCAGATCACCAAACGTCGAGAAAAATTGCTCCATCTCTTTTTGCAACATTTCATTGCGTTTCTCAGCATCCTCCCGTGCACGCTCTGTGTTCCTCATCTTTATCTCCACCATGGTATATTTCTTCCTTTCCTGGTCAAGTTCCTCATGAAGTGTCATTACCTCAGACTCTAGCTCAATGTTTCTCTGTTCCAAACTGCAACAAGAATGACAGGGAAATGATCAAATACTCATGCTCATTTTGATAGATGCAACTATTAGATTGAAAGTTGACCACATTCCTCTTGCAAAGACTCAAGTTTATCAATGTTATTTAAACAAGATATTTCTGTTTACACCAAAATGACATACATGATGGATAGATAGGATAATGGCAGCAAACTATACGAGAAGGAGTTAGAATTCATCTTTCTGCCTGGGTGTGAATCTTGTTATAAAGCCACGCTTTATAAAAATGACATTATGAAATGATTAACTAGAAACCATGGAATTGTTTTCTAAGAAAAGGCTAATGCCACATTTCAGTGACTTCAAACTGCAATTCCTGAGATGGCTAAAAGTTTGCATCATTGTACACAATACTATCTATTAAGGTGGAGCCAACCTGTGTAGAAAACACAAGCAGAGACAATAACCTTGAAGAAGTGTCAATGAGATCATCCTAATTCTTTCACAGAACACCCCAGACATCACCTGACTTGGCATTATAAGTAATCACCTCAGACAATGAACTTGATCTGATCTACCCCTAATCTAATCAAACTGAAACCACCTGCCTGGAATACACCATTCATGACTATATTTGGGTCACAGGTCAGCTAACTCTTTTCATTTTTAAGAAACTGTTTGCTGCAGACCAGAGGCAGAAGCAGAAAAGACCCCTGTGTGGGCCTCACTTCCTCTCACTCTCTACCTTTCAAGCTTGAACCTGTCTACTGTTTGACTATCCAAGTGCCAAGAGATTTTAAAGAACTCAACACAGCAGGGTCCACCTGTAACTTTAACGTCCTCAGAAAAAACACCAAGCTCAGCCTGGGTCTACCCAAGCCATCAACTTACACAAAGCATATAATATAGATTTTAAAATGCCACTTAATGTAACCTCCCACTCTGTACCTATTGTATTGGAGTGAATATACATGCAAAAGTTGCAGCACTTACATTATTTTTCTTAGACAGAGTTAAGAACAATAAATACTACTTTCTTTTTGTATGCATGTCTCTTGCAGTTGCAGCATGTAAACAATTAAAAAATAACTGAATGCATATCCTTTCTAAACTCCTTTTATCACGAGTGGTCGGAAATGAGAGGAGCCATTCCACCTCTACTCACCTGATTGTCACAGCCAACTGATATCCAATCCAATTTGATTTAAATGGTTAAAGAACTAAAATGGGGTTGTTTCTGTAATATATGTACACTTAAAGACAGACAGGGAGAAAGAGAGAGACAGGAAGAGCTAATCTTATATAGCATTTCTCAAAGATTAGCTAGTGTTCTTTCAGATCACTCCTCAGGTATTGCCTATGGAAGTAAGCTGAATAGATCCTGATGTGAATCATATTTCGATATCCCTTGGGTGCAGGAGGTTTTCACGTTGCTTGTAAATTTCTGTCTCTATAAGCCTTTTTTCTCTCATTTTACTACTTTGAAAGATAACATCTCAATTATATAGGACATTCTCAAAACAAGCTTGATGGTAGAATTTACTTTGAAGGATTTTTGGTTATTAACATGACTGGTTTCACTCGGTTCTGGTGTCACTGGACACGTAATAAAAAAGATCAATTTTGGAATGATTTCATTTGATGCTTCACAGCTTGGTAGGAATTTTAAGCTCATGGTAATATCTATAAAAGGTAATGAGAATGGGTTTCAGTATAGAAGCAGATTTTGTTTTATTCTCCCCGAGTATCAGACTATGCTGATTGGAAATGCTTGGGGGAATTCCATTCTGAGCTATCAATGAGATTTAAGATTAACATTTGCAAGGCAAAAAGGAGATTTCAGCAAAACAATTAAAAGTTTCATGGTCCGTGCTCTCTAACCTGATAGCAAAGAAAAACAAAATAGCAATTGCTTTGCTGACGAACACATACATGATGTTGAGAACTCATTCTTAAATTGGACAGAAGCCTAGGTGAAGGTAACAAATGGCCTGATGCTATTACTGAAATCAAACAATCTCAGAACAGTAATGGTACATCTGGATTTCGCATTAGCAGAAGCCTGGAATAATCACTGGAGAATGTGGAGCATTAAGATCAGCAGTGAGGAGGCTGATGATGATAATTGTGCTAGCATGGCCCCTTTAAAGGGGCAATTCTTAAGAGCCACATGATTGGGCTGGACACTATGAAGAGGCAGCAGAGGAAGTCAAGCTAATCTGACACAAGAACGTGTGTCCTGGGTCGAGATGGAAGCCAGTTGAAGCCAGGGAGGAGTGGAGAGTAGTTGTGTGTTCAGTTCTGTCAGATCCTTGTTTGTATGTAGTCATTTATCATTGGTAGTAAGCCCTTTATAACTTTAAGCCACAACATGTGGCCTTCGAAGTTATTATAGCAGCGGCGAGGGACAACTTTCGTTAGCCATTAGGGAACGGAGTGTGCAGCTAGAGGGGGAGGAGAGTTGAATGTTGAAACTGTCACGAAGTAAGGCGCATAAAGATGCCTATAATTGGAAAAATTGAATTATTTGACCCAGAAGTGGAAACCTGGGGACAGTATATTGAAAGGTTGTGTTTTTTTTTGTAGCAAATAAAATCACAGCAGAGGAAAAGCGAAAGGTTATACTGCCCACAGTCTGTGTCCCACAAACTTACAGTTTAGCGAGGAGTCTAATGTCTTCTGATACCCCAGACACTAGTCTTTTGACAAGATAGTCAAATTGGTCAAAAATCATTTTAACCTCCGACTGCTGATCATTATGTTGCAAAAAAGTTTCGTTCAGCTGTCCGGAAGCCAGGGGAGGCAGTTTCAGACTTTGTGGTCATATTGGAAGGTTAGCAAAGCACTGCAAATTCGGTCCAGTTTTAGGAGAAGTGTTAAAAGAGTTTTTGGTCTGTGGTATAAATGGCCTCATCATGCAGAAGTTGTTACTGGCTGACACCAAAATCTCTTTAGAAAAAGCTGTGGATTTGGCCCAGATGACTGAACGCACTGAGTAGGGTGTAAAGAAGTACAAGGCATGCCCAATGGGGTGAACCATTTGTGCTGGAATACTGCTGGTGTGAGGAATAGCTCAAATGCAGGCACAGCAGAGCCTGAGTAAGGGGGTGCAGGACTGAAGCTGGAAGCCTGATTTTGATAGAGGGGAGAAGCTTGCTGATGCCAAATTTATGTATGTTACAGTTGTAATTGGAAAGGTCATTTATACGTATGGTGCATATGGATGGTATTTCACAATAATACCAAAACAAGTTAGGTTGCCAATTACTACTGCAAGGTTACAGAAGTGGGCTCAACTACGTACAGTTACACATTCCCGTACCACCCAAGGACACAAATATCAAATGTGGAAGCATTCTTTGCCACAGAGTCATCATCACCGGTCCCACAGGAAATAGTGTTGGCGCTGCACCTGATAGAGACTTTGCCGATCTCAGCTAAACACAGCCTCCTAAGCATTAGCAGAATGTTGTACAAATGTTCAAATCATTGATGAAGAAACACATTAATAGGCCTCTAGCTCTACGTATAGCCAGTTTCTTGTTGTCATGTAACACCATGCCAAATGCAATCACAGGGGTCAATACCAGCTGAACTACTAATGGGATGCCATTTATGGACACAGCTGGATATGATATTCTCAGATTTGGTGGGGAGGGTGAAAGCTAGAGAAGTCTCCCAGGAAGAAAATCATAACTTACAAAAGAAAAGAGAGCTTTTAAAGTTTATGATTTAATTCTGGTCAGAAACTTTGCAGCAGGGCTGATATGGGTGGCTGGAATAATTGTGGAAAGAACAGGACCTGTTTTCTATGTTGTAGAAATATAATGTTGTCCAGTCAAAAAACACAGAGCATTTGAGGGAGAGAGCTAGGCCTGACAGAAGCGATCAAGATGATCCCTGCAGGAGATTTAGATTCAGTGGTGGATATAGAGATCCCACTTGTAAATGTGGAACTGAAGCAACCAGTAGTTTCTGTCACTGAGGAGACAACAGCTACAGAGGAGGATCTCAACTCCAGATTGATGAATTTACCTTTCCCAACTATCTGACAAGATACATCATTTCCCCAAGAGTATAAAACAGAATTGAAATGTTCTATCAGGTCCAGAAGTCCCCAGACCAACTGAGCATGTGATGAGATTTCCTTGAGTATTTCTGATGTCTTGTTGAACTGTGCATGCCTGTGTTTAATGATGTTCCTTTTGTTTCATCCACAGTTGAACTCAGGAGTTAGGGAGGAGGAGAGAGTGTGGTAGTGTGACCCCTTTAAGGAGTCAATTCTGAGGGCCACATGATAATACCTTTGGAGTTGCAGCACTGGATGCCAAGCCAATCAGGTGCAAGGGCATGTATCCTGAGTCCGGGAGGATCCTCAGCTGGAACCAAGGGAGGAGTGAAGAAGTCGTATGTTCAGTTCCATCTGACTCTTTATATTTATCGTTAATAAACCCTTTATAACTTTAAGCCACCCTGAGTTGCCTCTGAAGTTATTAATGTTGAAATTTGATTGCTGAAACTTGCAGGTGCTTTTGACTAATGTATTGATGATATTTGTGATTTGAACTTATCTGAAGTTTTCCTGCCCTTACAGGTTGCAAGCTTCTGTGTAGCCTTTACTTGTAAATCAATGTGTTATTTTCCCCTAAACTGGTGAACAAGAACACTTTCCAAATAACAGTAAGAACCCCAAAGAATTTTACATCATATCCAAGTATGGCAGAACCCCAGAGAATTTCAAATCATATTGAAGATCAGTATTGAAGAAACAAGAATGGGACTTGTAGCCAAACAGGCCATCTAAAATGGCGTTTTGTAAAGCACTCTGGGACAACTGGGCAAGAAACTAAACTGACAGGCTGCAGTTTAAAGACAGACAAACAGGCTGCAACCCTGATGAGTGAATACACAGGATATGGGCCATCTCCAGGATGAGAGAGACTTTCTGGTCACACTGAGTTGTGTGCCAGACATAGGGACACCGTGAATCCTTATTTAGGAGGGAGGTATGTGACCTATGTGCCTTCAACACCTACAGGCATGGCCGCCGGGGACACACCCAGAGATCGGTGTGGTAGCACCTGATTGGACTCTTATTGATCAGGGTGATCAAGTCCTGATCGATTGATTGGCAATGGCCAAAAAAAAGGGCGTGAAACCAAACGGGGTATAAAGGATGCTGCACAACCAGGAATCTCTCTCTCTCTGACCCCATGAACAAGCTACAACGACAGAGAGCCACCACACCTGAGAAGGAAGGAAAGAAAGAAGATCAGAGCCAGAGTGCCACACCAGACCAAAGGACCAGACTACACAGACAACTACCAAGACCAGTGCAGAGATAAAGGCCAATATCTGTTTGGGTACTTGTCAGTCACGCAAAGTTAAGTCAAGGTCTTGTATTGTACTTGAATTCTAGTATTTTCTGTAGGGTGGGTGATTATTGATTGTGTGGGTTTAAATAAATATTGTTTGTACTAATAAGACGTCTACTCAAAGTTATTTGTCCACCATATAAGGGTTAAAACAGACTGATTTTTACAACACTGTTCTTGTGAAGGAGGAATATACGAGACACACTGTACTCTCTACCTTTCCTACAAGGCTTCATGCCATATATAAAATGTAATTCTGTCTGTACGGGCACTATTGCATTTCCCAGCTGCCGCAGTGACTTTACATTGATAGTCGACACAACAATGAGTCGGTTATGCCCATCTGCCATCCATGGAAATCATAGTTGTTGATTTCTTTTAATGAAAGAGCAATGCTGAGGTGTTCAGAGATATTTCAGATGCTGCAATGATTCAGAGTCTCAAGAAGCTGTAATTTGCTGCCAACTGGCCTGTGCATAATATAAATTCACATTCTTCCACACAAGAGCAATACCAAAGGTTATTGAATTTCTCATTACGATCTTGGAATGAATGAGAATTTCAAGTGAGGGACATCTGGATGTATTCATTTCCCCAGAAGCTACCCTCTGGCACCAGTACAGCTGGGAAATGGTAATGAGAAAGTCTGTTACAGGACAAAAGCTGCTCCTTTCAGTTCATCACTTGTTTGTTATGTTTTGTACAATTGAAAACAGCAACAAAACAAGAGCAGCACATGTAGGGGATTTTGAATTGACGCATCTCCAAAGGCTATTTACTGCAAAGCTTTGAAATAGGATTTGGTTTTCAGTTTCCAGTTGTGTGGTACCTGGTTACTTAACTCACACAAGGCTAACTTTCTAGGCATGTGGAAATAGTTAGGAAAGAAAATAAAGGCTTGAAGGTACAAAATTAAAATGGTGTCTCTTAATGCAGCCATTTAGTCCAATACCACTTCAACTGGCTGATGCAGTGATTTAAGACACTTGTGAGTTCCATGTCAAGAAACAATCCAGGAAAGTTCTGTTTGCTGATCAGGAAATTTGATTTCCGCCCAAAATGGGTGTGACGTTGACAGAGAGGTGCTCCATTTGCTCAGTCATACTTGGGAACTGTGAGCACCGAACTGTTTGCTGACTATAACTCACCAGTTATTGGACAATGCAAATTGGAAGACTTCTTTGCTGAGGCGGCCTACATTGGATCTCACATGATTGGACTTGCAGGGATGCCATGAGTGGACTCACTGTGCTTGGAGTTTTTTTTTGTGGGAAATACCATTTACTTCTCCTGAGCAAACAAGTTAAAAAAAATCAACATTTTCTCGACTGTTTTGTGATCCCTATAAGATCTGCTGGTTCAGCCTCTTAACACTTGGTACAACTAAATGGACAACGTGCAGCACACACTTCTACTTACATGTTGTCACTGGAGACCTGCAACCAAGATATGACTCTGATTTGTAATATTAAAGAGCCATCCCTGCATTTCAGGTGTGGAGATGCTGGCGTTGGACTGGGGTGGGCACAATAAGAAATCTCACAACACCATGTAAAAGTCCAACAGGTTTATTTGGAATGATGAGCTTTCGGAGCACTGCTCTTCATCAGATGAGACTCACCTGATGAAGGAGCAGCACTCCGAAAGCTTGTGATTCCAAATAAGCGTATTAGTCTTTAACCTGGTGTTGTGAGCCTTCTTACTGTGCCCATTGCAGCTGGGAACGGACAGAGTGTTGGAGGAATACAGAGAGAGTAGGAGGGATCTCAAAAGGGGAGTTAGGAGAGCAAAAAGGGGGTATGAGCTGGCTTTGGCAGGTAGGATTAAGGAGAATCCAAAGGCGTTTTACTCCTATCTTAGGAGCAAAAGGGTGGCTAGGGGCAAAATCGGTCCTCTCAGGGACAGACGTGGGGAATTGTGCTTAGAGGCTGAGGGAATGGGGGAGATCCTGAATGAATACTTTACGTCTGTATTCACGAAGGAGGGGGGCTTGATGTTTGGTACGGTCATAGAGGAAGCGGTAGACCAATTGAAAGATCTATCGATTACGAGGGAAGAAGTGTTAGGGCTTTTAGGTAGCATTAAAACTGATAAATCTCCGGGGCCCGATGGCATTTATCCTAGGCTGCTTAGGGAGGCGAGAGATGAGATTTCTGGGCCTCTGATGCAAATCTTTGTCTCTTCTTTGGACACAGGTGAGGTCCCAGAGGCCTGGAGGATAGCGAACGTGGTACCGTTGTTTAAAAAGGGTAGGAGGGATAACCCGGGTAACTATAGGCCGGTGAGTTTAACATCAGTGGTAGGCAAGTTGATGGAGAGGATTCTTAGGGATAGGATGTATGAGCACTTAGAGCGTTGCGATCTGATTAAGGATACGCAGCATGGCTTTGTAAAGGGGAAGTCTTGCCTTATGAATCTGGTAGAATTTTTTGAAGAGGTGACAAAAACGGTCGACGAAGGATGAGCCGTTGATGTCGTCTATATGGATTTCAGTAAGGCGTTTGACAAAGTCCCTCATGGTAGGTTGGTAGAGAAGATTAAAGCTCATGGGATATGTGGTCGGGTATCTAGATGGATAAAGAACTGGCTTGCAAAGAGGAGTCAGAGAGTAGTAGTGGAGGGGTCCTTTTCTAGCTGGAGATCTGTCACTAGTGGTGTCACTAGTGAGCCGCAGGGCTCAGTACTGGGACCTCTTCTCTTTGTAGTGTATATAAATGATTTGGAAGAGGGAGTCAGTGGTGTGATCAGCAAATTTTCTGATGACACCAAGATGGCTGGATTGGCGGGCAGTGAGGAGCAGTGTCTGGCAATACAACAGGATATTGATAGGCTGGTATATTGGGCAGATACATGGCAAATGGCGTTTAATCCGGATAAATGTGAGGTGATGCATTTTGGCTGGAATAATGTAGGGGGGAGTTATATGATCAAGGGTAAGCCCAGAAGGTGTATAGAATCGCAGCGAGACCTGGGGGTGAAAGTGCACAAGTCTTTGAAGGTGGCAGTGCAAGTGGAGAGTGTGGTGAAGAAAGCCTATGGTATGTTAGCCTTCAAAGGAAGGGGTATAGAATATAAGAGCTGGAGTCTAATGTTGCAGTTGTACAAAACGTTAGTTATGCCGCATTTAGAGTACTGCGTCCAGTTCTGGTCGCCTTACTACCGGAAGGACATGGAGACTCTGGAGTGAGTGCAGCGGAGGTTTACCAGGATGTTGCCTGGTATGGAAGGACTGGGGTATGAGGAGAGATTGAATAAATTGGGGCTCTTTTCCCTTGAAAGACAGCGACTGTGGGGGGATCTAATAGAGGTATATAAGATTATGAAGGGTATAGATAGAGTAAACAGAGGTAAGCTATTTCCTATGATAGAGACACACAGGGCAAGGGGCCATGGGCTTAAGGTGAGGGGGGAGAGGTATAACACAGGTATTAGAGGGAGGTTTTTCACACAGAAGGTAGTGGGGGTATGGAATGCTCTGCCAAGTAAGGTGGTGGAGGCAAACACGCTAGAGTTGTTTAAGAGTAACTTAGACAGGCACATGAGTGGGTTGGAGATGGGTGGATATAGGAGATTGTTTAAATAAGCACTGGGACATCCCTGGTAAGGTAAATGGATATGGTACAATAATAATGTTTTTTTTCTCTTTCTCATTCACAGGTTTTAAGTCGGTCCGCCTTGTGTCCAACGAGGGGCATACACGTGATGGGTCGTACTTGGGCTGCTCTTGGTTGTTCGAGATTGGCCTAGTGCTTCATGTCGTTAGTGTGTACTTAAACTGAACCAGATACTGGGCAAGACGACAGATCAGTGACTATCACTGATTGCTGTGCAGACACATGGATTTGGGCCGGTGTCTGTGGGAGTTTGCGCATTCTCCCCGTGCTTGCGTGGGTTTTCTCTGGGTGCTCCGGTTTCCTCCCACACCCCAAAGATGTGCTATTAGGCTGATTGGCAGTAATAAATTGTCCCTAAATTAGTTTCCCTCAATGTGGATGGCCATAAAACATTAGATAAGGGTCATGGGTGGAGGGGGGTACTGGTGGTGTTAAGATGGCAGTGCAGGCTCGTTGGGCCGAAGGGCCTGTTTCCCGGGCTGTTTTTGTTCTTTGTTCTTTGGATAGTGGAGCTCATCCATTTACAGATTCACCTGTAGCCGCGGGCATCTCAGGGCTGGCAAAATTTCCAATTGCTGGATATTCATTTTTCAGTGACAATGGGACAGCTGTGAGTTAAAATCTCCACACCCTGTCAACCCACCCCTCCCCACGTCAGCCCTACCACTAACCTAGGTTTCAACCTCTATCCTAGTGTATCATTCTTCATAAATAATAATAAGCAACAACAGGCATGGTTATTGGGGATGTGGGAGAGGAGGTGAGACAATGTTCTATGTCAGATATTGTTCTGACATGAGGCACAGCTGAAACAATCACTGATGTAACTAAAGCACCAGACACTGGAGTTCCTTATCAACATTCAGTCTAAGTTTCTTTGTAAACCTTTGTTTCACCATTTTGTGAAGTGAAGATGGACAAACATGCTTCTATGGTAGCCATTTCAAAATTGAAACATGAAGAGCAAAGACCTGCTAACTTTGACTTTCCATCTGATTTTTTAATACTGAGAATAAGGCAGCACAGTGGTTAGCGCTGCTGCCTCACAGCTCCAAGAACCTGAGTTTAATTCCAGACTTGGGTCACTGTCTGTGTGGAGTTTGCACATTCTCTCCACGTCTGTGTGGGTTTCCTCCGGATGCTCTGATTCCCTCCCACAATCCAAAGATGTGCGGGTTAGATTGATTGGACATGCTAAATTAACCCAGACACCACCATCACCATCTCTGGATATGTCCTATCTGCAGGGCAGCTCACATTGCACCTACCACCCCTGCACCCTGCTCCACACCCCCAAATCCCCCACCATCAACCTCATCCCTCCCCCCCACCTCAGCCCCTCTTAGAGATGGCTCCACAGTGGACCTTGTCATCCACAACATTGACCCTGCACCCCACGAAATCTCATTGCCTCAGTACAAATGTTAATTTAAGAAAACCATCAGTAGATTACCACCTATCTTTCTCCCTCAACTGAAAAAAATCACAAGTACCACTTGTAAGGACAAAGAATGTACTTTGACTGAAGGACTTCAATGTCTATTACCAGCAGTGCCTATGTAATGCCACCAACTAGCTGAGTGCTGAAGAACGTAGGTGTCAAATTGGGCTTGTGGCAGGTGGCAAGAGAAAAACCTGCTTGTCCTCAACAACCTACCTGTCACAGATGCATTTGTCCATGACAGTATAATGAGGAGTGACCACCACACTTGTGGAGTTAAGTCCCATCTTCACAATGAGGATACACTTTATAATGTTGTGTGGCAACATGCTAACTGTGATAGATTCAGACCAGATCCAGCAGCTCCCATTTGGGCATCCATCAGACTCTGTGGACTGTCAGCAGCAGCAGAATTGTATTAAACCCCAACTTATAAGCTCGTATCCCTTACTTTACCATTATCTTAAGTGACCCTGCTTCAATGAGAGGAGCATGTAAGGATCAGTACCAGATGGTGCCAACCTGGTGAAGCTATAGTACTGGACTAAATAAATGATAAGCAGCTCATACCCATTGGAAGTACAGCATCACAGAATCATAAAAAACCTACAGCATAGGTGACCATTCAGCATGTCATGCCTGTGGCAGCTTTTTGAACAAGTTATTCAATCAGCCCCACACCTTCCCCAAACCACCTTTCCAAACAGTTATGTATTTTTGGTGTTTTTCAAGTGTCTATTATTCAACTGCTTTTAGGCTTACTTTTCTGCTTTCATTTGAGGTTTGAACAAATCTGCCCATTAGTTTAAATCTGAGCCCCTTGTTATTCATCTTCCTGCCATTGGAAATAGTTTCTGAAGTTGAATCATAGAATCCTCTTAGGGCCTTAATGCTGACAGAGAATTTGGATGTGGTTGCGGTGACAGAGATGTGGTTAAAAGAAGGGCAGGACTGGCAGCTAAATATTCCAGGGTATAAGTGTTTCAGGCGTGACAGAGGAGGGTCAAAAAGAGGTGGGGGAGTAGCGTTGTTAGTTAGGGAGCATATTACAGCGGTGCAGAGGGAGGACAATTTAGAGGAGTTGGGCAATGAGTCGCTGTGAGTGGAGTTCAGAAACAGGAAGGGAGCAATCATTATGCTGGGGGTATACTATAGGCCACCCAATAGCCCGCAAGAAGTGGAAGAAAGTATATGTAAGGAAATTCTGGATAGGTGCAGAAAAAATAGGGTTGTTGTAGTGGGAGACTTTAATTTCCCTGGTGTGGATTGGAAGGTGCCTAGGGCTGGGGGTCTGGACCGGGGGGCGGAATTTGTAAAATGTGTACTGGAAGGTTCTTTGGAGCAGTATGTAGTCAGCCCGACTAGAGAGGAGGCTATACTGGATCTAGTTCTGGGAAATGAGCCTGGTCAGGTGGTTGAGATTTCAGTAGGGGAACATGTGGCAAATACTGATCACAATTCTGTCTACTTCAGGATACTAATGGAAAAGGATGAGTGTTGTCCGAAGGGTAGGGTGCTAAGCTGGGGGAAGGCTAGCTACACCTGGATTAGGCAGGAACTGTTAGCCACTGATTGGGAGGGGTTGTTTGAGGGTAAGTCCACGTCTGCTATGTGGGAGTCTTTTAAGGGACTTAAGGATAAGGTTGCAGGACAGACATGTGCCTGTTAAGAGGAAGGATAGGAAAGGTAGGATTAGAGAGCCGTGGATAACTAAGGATATTGAGGACTTCATCAGGAAGAAAACAGAGGCGTATGTTCACTCCAGGCAACTGGGAACAGAGAGATCTTTGGAGGAATACAGAGAGAGTAGGAGGGAACTCAAATGGGGAGTTAGAAGGGCAAAAAGGGGGCACGAAATGGTCTTGGCAGACAAGGTTAAGGAAAATCCAAAGGCATTTTATTCATATGTTAGGAACAAAAGGGTGGTTAGAGAAAAAAATCGGTCCTCTTAGGGACAAAGGAGGGCAACTATGTTTAGAGCCCGAGGGAATGGGGGAGATCCTGAATGAATACATTGCGTCAGTATTCACAAAGGAGAGGGACTTGTTGTCTGGAAGTGTCTTGGAGGGAATTGTCGACCTGATGGGGAAAATCTCCATTACAAGGGAGGAAGTGTTAGGGTTTTTAGGTAATATTAAAACTGATAAATCTCCGGGGCCTGATGGCATTTATCCTAGGCTGCTCAGGGAGACGAGAGATGAAATTGCTGGGCCTCTGATGCAAATCTTTGTCTCTTCTTTGGACACAGGTGAGGTCCTAGAGGACTGGAGGATAGCAAACGTGGTGTAGTTGTTTAAAAAGGGTAGTAGGGATAACCCGGGTAATTATAGGCCGGTGAGCTTGGCGTCAGTGGTAGGGAAGTTGTTAGAGAGGATTCTTAGAGATAAGATGTATACGCATTTAGAACATAGCAATCTGATTAGTGACAGGCAACATGGCTTTGTAAAGGGGAGGTTGTGCCTTACGAATCTGGTAGAATTGAGGAGGTGACAAAAACGGTTGATGAAGGACGAGCCGTGGATGTTGTCTATATGGATTTCAGTGAGGCGTTTGACAAAGTCCCTCATGGCAGGTTGGTGAAAAAGGTTAAGGCTCATGGGATACAAGGACAGGTGGCTAGATGGATTGAGAACTGGCTTGGCATCAGGAGACAGAGGGTAGCTGGAGGTCTGTGACTAGTGGTATGCCGCAGGGCTCCGTACTGGGACCTCTGATATTTCTAATGTGTATAAATGATTTGGAAGAGGGACTAACTGGTGTGATCAGCAAGTTTGCAGATGACATGAAGATAGCTGGACTTGCTGATAGTTGTCTAACAGTGTTGGACAATACAGCAGGATATAGATAGGCTGGTAAATTGGACGGAGAAATGACAGATGAAATTTAATTCAGATAAATGCGAGGTGATGCATTTTGGAAGAAATAATGTAGCAGGGGAGTTATACAATAAATGGTAGGACTATTAAGAGTATAGAAACACAGAGGGACCTAAGTGTGCAAGTTCACAAGTCCTTGAAGGTGGAAGTACAGGTGGAGAAGGTGGTGAAGAAGGCATATGGTATGCTTGCCTTTATAGGAAGGGGGATAGAGTATAAAAGCTGGCGTCTAATGTTGCAGTTGTATAGAACGTTGGTTAGACCACATTTGGAGCACTGCGTCCAGTTCTGGTCGCCGCACTACCAGAGGACGTGGAGACCCTGGAGAGAGTGCAGAGGAGGTTTACCAGGATGCTGCCTAGTATGGAAGGTCTTAGCTAAGAGGAGAGTTGGGCAAATTGGGGCTGTTCTCCCTGGAAAGACGGAGAATGAGGGAGACCTAATAGAGGTGTATAAGATTACGAAGGGTATAGATAGAGTGAACAGTGGGAAGTTTTTTCCCAGGTTGGATACAAAAACCACGAGGGGCCACGGGCTTAGGGTTAGAGGGGTGAGGTATAATTCAGATGTTAGAGGGAGGCTTTTCACACAGAGGTTTGTGGGGGCCTGGAATGCACTGCCAAGTAGGGTGGTGGAGGCAGGCACGCTAGAGTTGTTTAAGGCTTACCTAGATAGGCACATGAGCAGAGTAGAGATAGAGGGATACAAAAGAATGTTCCAGTTAAGGATCAAGAGCCTCGGGACATTCCTGGGAATCAATAGATTCCTGTGGGCCATCCAACATATTTTATGGCTCACCTGTCTCTTACGTTTGAGCTTCTGGGGATCTTCCGTGAATGTCTGTATAGGCTGTGTATGTTTATTCATGTCTCTTTTTTTACATCCACAGGTGATTCAGTCCGCCTTGTTGGCCAACAAGGGGCATACACGCGGTGGGTCGTGCGAGGGCTGCTCTTGGATATTGCTTCGAGTGTTGTCTAGTGCTTCACGTCATTAGTGTACGCTTAAACTGGACCAACTGACGGGCAACACAACAGCTCAGTGACTATCACTGTTTGCTGTGCAGTTACAGGGACCCGAGTCCGATCTCCGACTTAGGTCGGTGTCTGTGGGAGTTTGCACATTTTCCCTGTGCTTGCATGGGTTTTCTCCAGGTGCTCCGGTTTCCTCCCACACCCCAAAAACGTGCTTTTAGGCTGATTGGTGTTAACAAATTGTCCCTAAATTAGACCTCCCTTAATCTGGCATACATATAATTCTCTAAATTTGCACCCCTTTGTTGTGGCGTCCAAGAGGTGTAGATAACAGTCATAAGTAGAAGAAGGATTGGAATGAGGCACTCACTGAGTGTTAAAATGGGCAGCGCAGGCTTGTAGGGCTGAAGGGCCTGTTTCCCGTGCTTTGTAATCATAGAACCCTACAGTGCAGAAAGAGGGCCTTCGGCCCATCGAGTCTGCACCAAACACAATCCTACCCAGGCCCCACCCCCATATCCCTACATATTATACCCACTAATCCCTCTCACCTACGCATCCCTGGACACTAAGGGGCAATTTCTTAGCGTGGCCAATCGACCTAACCCGCACACCTTTGGACTGTGGGAGGAAACCGGAGTACCCGGAGGAAACCCACGCAGACATGAGGAGAATGTGCAAACTCCACACAGACAGTGACCCGAACCAGGAATCGAACCCAGGACCCTGGAGCTGTGAAGCAGCAGTGCTAACCACTGTGCCACCGTGCCGCCCTTTATTTCTTTATTTTCTCTTCATTTATTCCATCAAATTCCATCTTAATTTTGAACACATTAATTAAATTTCTCTTTCACCTTCTTTGCTCCTAGGATAACAAGTACAGTCTCTCCAAATAACTGAATTCTCTGAATCCTGGGTTCCAGTAAATCACCTCTGGACCCTCTCCAGTCCCTCAACTCCTTCCTCAAATGTACTGCCCAGAATTGGCCAAGTTACTCCAGTAGAGACCTAACCAGTTGTTTGTATAGGAATAGAATAACTTTTCCTGCTTTTGTGCTTTATGTCTTGAACCAAGGATTGATTTGCTTTTCTAACAGCCTTATTGATTTGACCTGACACCTTCAAAGATTTGTGAATATACATCTACAGACGCTCTCTTCCTGCAGCACATTTAAAACTATACTGCTTTATATTGGCTCTCCTCATTCTGTCTTCTATAATGTATCATGATCCCTTCATTCCTGGAGATACTAAACAATGAATTTGATTCCCTGTGTGATGGGCTTATTGACTTCTGCTGCTCCCATTAGACTATCTGCAAACAATTATCAACTGCTTCACTACCTCATTTAGATATTAAACATTTAAAATCTACTTCCTTTTCTTACTTCCAAATTGTAATGCAGGGGTTTCTCATTACTCCATGTCGAGCCACATCTGCCTAAATCTGCCCATTCTTCTAATCTCGCTCTGCCTTCCCGCTGACCTCGCTCTGCCCTGCCGCTGACCTCACTCCGCCCTCCCGCGACCTCGCTCTGCCCTCCCGCCAACCTCACTCCATCCACCCGCCGACCTCACTCTGCCTTCCCACCAACCTCGCTCCGCCCTCCCGCAGACCTTGCTCTGTCCTCCTGTTACCTTTATCACAATTTTTTGGAAATCCATTTGGACTTGCCCTGATAAATTCGTATCCCCCAAATACCTTACAATTAATTCCACTGCTATAGGCTTTAGTGGCTTACCAACATGTAACATTAACTGACCAGTTAAGTTCTTAGTTTCTCTGGGATGCCTTTTTTGAAGTTAGAGTCCCAGTCCTGTTTACTATCCTTAGACCTATTGGACATTTTCTTGTTGCCAAAAGGCCAGCTCTAGGATGTGATGTTCTTTTCTGTAAATGGATCACACTGTCTATTAAAGGCTCGATCAACAACCTGGTCATGAATTCACTTCAACAATACTCCCAGACCTGATTTTCAAAGATATTTGTGGATGATGTGCAACAGATGGCTTTTCATGTTTGGCAGATGGTCGTTTTCAGATAAATCACTTTTTCCTTTTAATCTTCTGCCTTTTCTACCTCTCCTATCCCTATTACAACATCAGTTGCCTTTTGGTAATTTGCCCAAGCGATTATTCTTCATGTATGAGGCTGGACAATAAATAATGTTCAATTATTCAGGGGCTGGTTCAATCCTACTCCTCACACACATGTCCAGCTGAAAGAAGGTTATGGTGGACATTAGGAAACAACTTTGATTTTACAACAGGAAGATAAAAGCAGAGGGAAGATAAGGTAAATTCTATCTGTTAATTGCCTTTTTACCTTCAAATTTGAAAACAGAGATTGCAGTATCAGCTTTAAAACAGTACATCTGCAGTCTACTTAACTAACACATACCTTTTTACTCTTGCTTCATACTCAATCTTTTGTTTTGTTACTTCTTGCTTCAGGCTTGTTACAAGACTGTGCAAGGCACTGTGATTACCAGTGGAAGTGTTGGAGACAAATGTGTCACTGTTATCGCTGCTGTTTGTAGCACGACTACTGCAGCCACCTCCACTACTTCGCTCATATTTATTCTCGGAATCAGTCCGAACGGACCTCTCGTGTGCTTGTCCCTCCAAAATCGGGTCTTCGTAACTTGCTGCGTAAATATCCTGGTCTGGGCAGGTAGTTGTGGAGGAACGACAGGAGTTTGAATGCTCCATCAAGGAGATTTCACAGGAAGAGGTAGACCAGGTGGCACTGTCCACACTCTGCTTGTCATCAGAGTTTGAAAGAGAAAACTGCTGCTGAACGTTGTCATAGATGGATAGTCTGTTGTGCTGTGTGGATTCGCTGTTTGCTGTGTCCTTGGGCTTATTGTCCCTCAGTGTGACGTACCCATTGGGCATCCACCCTGCAATTCGATTGTTTAAAGAGGAACTCATCATGTCTGTGCTGGAGATCCCCATTCTCACTCCCCCATTCTGCATGCTACCAGTGCCCATCTTGGTCCCTGTTCCTTTCAGTGAGGAGTTTCTCCTTGCTTGCAAACTACCATTTGGCAGTGTTTGTACTTTCTCCTGGTTTTCTGTGGGGCTGCTGAAGGACCCATTAGTGACTATTCCACTGCCTTTAGAATAAGCTGGATTCTTTTTCACCATGATGGGCGGGCTTCTGTTGACATCTACTTTGCTGAGGCTGCTCCTGGGGCTCGTATTCAGCTTGTTGCCCCCATTCAGTGTAGTAGGAGAGCCTCCATTCTCACCACTTCCCCTTTTGGGTGACTCAGAGTTATCCCAGGAGCACTGGCGTACAGGTTCGACAGCTGGCTTCTTGTTCTCTTTATTGAGAGGCGGGGGAGAAAAGGGCACAAAGGGTTTCTTTGGTATTTCATTGTTGTTATTGCACCCGTCCTGTCTGCTCTGAATCTCTTCTCCTTCTTTGGGAAATAAGCTGCTGTGTTCACTTATAAATACAGACATTAACTGCTGAACCAAGACTGTACCTGCAAAAGGGGGGTGTGGATAAGGAAATCAATAACAAAAAGTGAATTACAAACTCTGTACCATGTACTGTCTCTAGATTGAAACAGTGTAAACTTAATAGCATTTATACCAAGCAGGCAAACAATTACAGGTCAATAATATTGACAAATAAAACTATAGTTTCAAAGCAAGAAACAGCCCATATTAATTTACACATCTTCTATTTACTCAGGTAAACCATAAAAAATCTCCTGTTTTAAACTCTGCTCCTTTTGAAGCAAGTGCTCAGCTGATTCCATAGATTAAGCTCATGAACATAATGGTACCTCATCTTCACAGCCCTCGCATCCAATCAGAAATGTTGTGATCCGCTGTGACCTCTGCTGCTGTGCGTTCTGGCCAATTTCAGGAAGCTGCCTGGGGCCCCTTTGGAAAAGTCTCTGCCTATCTCCACTTCACCACCTCCCATTATAATGGAACCAAGAAAGAGTCTTAACATTGGAACAGTGCCTGTTGCTTTGATTGTGGCCTCCAGAAAACGGCAAAAGAAAAATAAATTTCCCAAAAGGGAAAAATGGCCTATCATTTTAGGGTCACGTGATTCAATGTGGCTTCTGTTGTTATGGATTGTCTTTGTTTTAGTCAAGGTGCTGAACTCTAGTTAACTGACTCAAAATCTTAATGCAATAAAGCAGTCAACACGGTTTTATGAACAGAAATTACAAGTGGAATCTTATGAAGCTCCTGAGAGTAGGAAACAAGATGGGTGAGGGCACTTCATTATGTCAAAGGTCAGCTTTCCAATGGCGACATGAAACTATGGAATTAAGTTGGGAGTGTGTTGAAAGCGGATGAACTTCTAGATGACCAGCATTGGGAACTACTTCTTAATGCATTTACATGTCGTGTTTGCTTATTTAAAGACAACCTCAACAGAATTATGTGTTCCTTTCCAAATAAGCAATCAATAGATGAGAAACACATGTCTTTAGATTCACAATTGCTCAGACCCTGGTGTGAAGCAGGTGAGGTAGGTTTGACATGAATAGGAGCTGCCTGTATGGGCAGCCTTGTTCAATGACTGGAGAGGACGTACTACTGATTGAGAATGGGTGGAGATAGTCAAGGGGGCACAGGGCAGGTCTGACTAGGGGAGGGAGAAGGCAGTCAAGGGGGGAAACGGGGAAGGTTGACTAGGGGAGGGTGGTAGCAATTCTATAAAATCGCATGGGGTCAAGGAGGAAAAAGCTGAACTATATAGAAATTTGGCAGGGCAAACATGATTGTGGGTCAATCAAGGATTATTCAATGAAGTTCAATAGTGATGTCCTGAGATTTGAGGGTAATAGAGGGAGAGCCAAGGATGATGCATGGAAATTTAAGGGTAATGTTGCCCATGTGGCCAACTGTCCCTCCTAAAAGTTAAAGTGCCACACACTTCCAGTTTCACTGCCAAGAACCACGTCGCTACAAGAAGGTTCCACCTCATGTTTCACAAATGTATGAATGATCTTTGAGAATACAACAATGAGGATGGATAAGAGGGAACCAGTAAACGCAGTGTATTTGGATTTCCAAAAGACATTTGATAAGATGCCACAGAAAAGAAAACACAAGATGAGCTCATGGTATTGGGCATAATACATTTGCATGGACATTGAATTGGCTACAGGAAACAGAGAGCTGATATAAATGGGTCATTTTCAAGTTGGCAAACTGTAACTATTGGGGTTCTATAATGATCACTGACAGAGCCTCAATTATTGATTATCTATAGTAATGACATGGAAGGAGGCATCATGTGTATTATAACCAAATTTGCTGATGATACAAAAATGGGTGGAATAGCCAGTTATCAGAAGGATATAAAGGGTGGTACTTGATGGAGGTGATGGAGTTTCTGCCCACTATGGAGAATCTGCAAGAACATTATGCCCTTTCAAGAAGGTGGGAAGAAATCAATGACCAGAATCTAATAGTGGCAAAAACAACTCTCCCTCCTTACCCCAAGGTGTGGCAGCTGTGCATTGCTCGGCAGTGCTGTGGGAGCAGTGGCAGCTGTCAGTCATGCACACACTCGATACCCAGGATCACTGAGGGACCCTGGCCATGGCTGAATGATGGCAAGATGGGGGTCACGGATTGAAAGTCACCGCAGAATGGGTGGGTTATTGAATAGCAACGGCAGATTGTGGTTCTCAGTTGGCTCCTCCTTCCTGATGCCAGGTCCCTGAACCAGCTATCTTGAATGAGCAATCTGCTCCGGAAGCCTACAAGCAACCCTGATAGGGTTTGCTTTTCAGGCTTCCTACATGGTGAGTCCTCCATCTGCTACTGAAGGAATACCAGCAGTAGTGGGATGAAGCCCTTAAGTGGCCACCACTTAATGTTCTCCATTGGTGACAAGTGGAAAGGCTGTCCATGGCCCAATTAACTACCCCTTCACTCCCAAAATCGGGAGGGCATTAAATTTTGCCCAACGTGTCTACAAAAGGGTACAGATAGGTTAAGTGAAGGGAAAACATTTGGCGGGGGGGGTATAATGTGAGGTTATGCACTTCAGTAGCAAAGATAGAAAAACAGATATGATTTAATAAAGACTGCAGGACAGGGGAGTTTGGATGTCCTTGTACATGAGTCACAAAATATTAGGATGTAGGCACAAGTAATTAGGAAGGCAAATAGAAAGTTGGCCTTTATTGCAAGGAGATGGTACGTAAGAATAGGATGTCTTTTGCTGAGACCACATTTAGGGTACTACATACAGGGTGGGATTTTATGGTCTCGCTCGGGCGAGACCGGAAATTCCCATCTGAGGTCATTGTCGGATCCTAGCCAACGCCAATTGCGTAGTGGGTGAGGTGATAGAGTTCCCGCCACAGGATTTGATCCGCTTACTTACAAAGGGATAGACTTGCAGTAGGGATAGTTTAGAAAAGGTTCACTAGGTTGATCCCTGAGATGAAGGGACTGTCTTATTAGAAAAGATTGATGAGGTGTTTTTTTAACACTTAGCCTTTCATGGGATATTGGCATAACTGGCATTTATTGTCCATCCGTAATTGCCTTCAAGAAGGTAATGGTGTGCTACCTTCTTAAACTGCAACAGTCCATTTGGTGGAGATACACCCACAGTGCTGTAAGGGAGGGAGTTCATAGAATAGAATCCCTACAGTACAGAAAGAGGCCATTTGGCCCATCGCGTCTGCACCGACCACAATCCCACCCAGACCCTACCCCCGTATCCTACATATTTACCCACTAATCCATCTAACCTCAGGACACTAAGGGGCAATTTAGCATGGCCAATTAACCTAACCTGCACATCTTTGTGGGAGGAAACCAGAGCACCCGGAGGAAATCCACGCAGACACGAGGAGAATGTGCAAACTCCACACAGACAGTTACCCAAGCTGGGAATTGAACCCAGGTCCCTGGAGCTGTGAAGCAGCAGTGCTAACCATTTCACTCAAAGTTCCAGGACTTTGAACCAGCGACAGTGAAGAAAGAGCAATATAGTTCCAAGAAGGTGCATAACTTGGAGGAGAACTTGTAGGTGGTGGTGTTCCCAGATATCTGCTGCCCTTCTCCTTCCAGGTGGTAAAGTCTGCAAGTTTTTGGAAGATGCTGTTGAAGGACTCTTGGTGAATTGCTGCAATGCATTTTCTAGGTTGCATACACTGCAGGCACTACGTGCATTGATGAAGGTAGTGAATGTTTAAAGTGGTGGATGGGGTGCCAATCAAGTTGCATGTTTTGTCTTGGATGGTATTGAGATTGTTGTTGGAGCTGCACTCATCCAGGCAAGTGCAGTATATCCCATCATACTCTTAACTAGTGCCTTGTCGATGATGGGCAGACTTTGGGGAGTCAGGCGTTGAGTTATTCACCTCTGACCTGCTCTTGTGGCTACAGTAATTATATGGTCAGTTTCTGGTCAATGGTAACCCAGAGAATGTTGATAGTGGGGGATTCAGCAGTGTTAATGTCATTGAATGTTAATAATGAGATGGTCATTGCCTGGCACTTGTGAAATGCAAATATTTCCTGCCACTCATCAGCCCAAGTTTGAATGTTGTCCAAGGCTTGTTCTGCATAAACATAGGCTGCATCAATGTCTGGAGAATCCTGAATGATACTGAACATATATAATCATCAGCAAACATCCCCACTTCTGACCTTATGATGGAGGGACGGACATTATTGGAGGAACAACAAAAGATTGGGCTTAGAAAACTACTATGAGCAATTGCTGCAGCAATGCCATAGGACTGAGATGATTGATGCACAACAACCAAAACCATTGTTCTTTGTGATGGGAATGACTCCAACTAATGGGAGGAATTCCTATTGACTTCAGTTTTGCTGGGGCTCCTTGATACCAAACTTGGTTAAATGCCACCTTGTTATCAAGGTCAGTTACTCTCACCTCATTTTTGGACTTCAGCTCTTGTGTTCATGTTTGGACCAAGGCTGTAACAAGGTCAGGAGCTCAGTAGTCCTGGTGGAAGTCAAACTGAGTGTCAGTGAGCAGATTATTGTTGTGAATCTATTGCTTGATAGCGCTGTCAACAAAATTTCCCATCACTTCGCTGATGATCAAGAGTAGACTGATAGGGCAGTAATTGGCCCGGTTGGATTTCTCCTGTTTCCTGTAGGCAGGACATACCTGAGTAATTTTCTATATTGCCGGATGGATGCCAAAATTTTAGCTGCACAGTAACAGCTTGGCTAGGAACACAACTAGTTTTACAGCGAAAGTTTTCAGTAGCTATTTCTTGTTATCATGTAGAGTGAATCAAATTGGCTGAAAACTGACATCTGTGCAGCTGGGGACCTCTGGGGGAGGCGGAGATGGATCGCCCACTCAGCACGTTAGGTTGAAGATGGCTTCAAATGTTTCAGCCTTTTGTGTTTTGCACTGATGTCCTGCATCATTGAAGATGGGTATATTTATTGAGCACCTCCTCCAGTTCAATTTTATCTACAATCTTATTGAATAGTTGAACAAGTCTGAGGGGCTGAGTGACCTAGTTCTGCTCCATTGTCATATTCTTATGTTCTTCAATCAGAAATTCAGCAATCATTCTGCATGAATTGTCAACCACTTATTTAGATGTCCAGAAAATCATTGCACAACATTACTCTCTGATAGTTTAAGGACCAATCTCTGACTATAGACTTTTCCCACTCATTTAAGAAGGAACTTTATTTTAATATCACATTTCATTGTTTAGTTATATTTATTATGAAGTGTATAAAATAAAGGGGATATGTGATTTTTGCCAAGTAGTGATACTAGGCAGCAGTACGCCTGATTAAATTCCTGTGTTGACAGCATCTATAGTTTCTTCCTCAAGCATGTTGGCTGAAGCTTGATGTAAAAGTACTTTGCTAAATTTCCTTCAAACTCATATCCAGATGGCAGTAACAACAAAATATTCCAAAATACAGGATTTCTTATAACTCCCCAGGCAACCTAGATGCCACATAAATCTATTTAAAATTAAAGTTAATTTAATTTAAATGGTCAACAGTGGCTTTCTGTCAAAGCAGGTTACCTTACAGCACCAATGTCAGCTTGTAAACTTTATATTCCAAGAGATTTATTTTATAAATCTTATCTGTTAAGGGAGTAATTTAAACCAAGAATGCTGCAAAGGCCCCATCTATCACATAACACATTTGTAAATCTGTTCCTTCTGTTTCTTGTGCATTTGAATAAAGTAGATTTTAATATTAAATTGATGCATGCACAGCAGGAAGACCATAATTGCAAATATTAAACTATAACAAACTCTCGCTCCATGGGGATGATTTTAACCCAATCCACCCAGCAGAAACGGTTGAGTGAGCAGTTAAAATCACATAGAAAATAGGAACAAGAGGGGGCCACTTGGCCATTCGAATCTGCTCTGCCATTCATTATGATCATGGCTGATGGTCCAACTCAATAGCCTGATCCTGCTTTCCTCCATATCCTTTGATCACCCAGGTTACTTAACTGCCCTTGATCCATTCACATCTTCTGTGATTTTTACTCAAGCTTTTGGATAGGCAGCTAAGGTGACCATTCCAAACTGAAATATGTAGATTGAGGTTTAGGGGTTTGGTGCTGTCGTCAGGCCCTGACTACTGTTCTGAACAAGGCCTAAGCTGGGAATAGGTTGTGGCTTTTGTCTTGAGGCTGAAGAGGGTAAGTATCTGCCAGGAGCAGGAAAACAACTAAGCAATTATAACTTTTGTTTGTGTGATTAGCCAAAGCAGGATTATTTAGTTCTCCCCAGCCTGAACTCACCTATCAGAGGGTGATGGGCCATCTAATTATCTACACACTAGCAGTTTCTGTCCAGCTCTATTCCAGCTATTTCTAGGCTGCATGTGGGCCACTGACCCAGTAACAAGGTTTAGACTTTAACATAACCCATCTTATTAACAGTTTATCAGTGGTTTCAATATACTGACCTTATTGCACACAAGCTAATACTGCATGATGTCTATAAAGGTGGGGTGTGCACCAAAAAGATGAAAACTTGCTCAATTTACAGGAAATAATATTGTTGGCTGCTACTCTACTGCACACTATTTTAGAACTGATGGAGAGTTTTACAACCACTGACAACTTCACAGCCAATGAAATACTTCTTGAAGTGTAATCATTGTTGCAGTGTAGGAAACACAGCAGCTAATTTGCACGCAGCAAGCTCCAATCTATAAGGGTTTTCATTTTTCCACCTTATCTAAGCTGGATAAATTCTTCAGCAGCAATGCAGAGATTGTAATGTAAATCAAAGAGATAAGCATTGATCACAGGTTGTAGCTAGAATGCAAGACAATACAGAAGCATAGAACGGTTCCAGCACAGAAAGCAACTCTTTGGCCCATTATGTCTTTGCTCTTACTCTGAAGGAGTAACTCACCACAGGCCAACCCCCTGTCATTTGCATGTAGCCCTGCAATTTTTTTTTCCTTTTTCAGATAATGATCCTATTCTTTTATCAAAAGATTGAACCTGCCTCCACCACATTCCCAGACAGTGCATTTCAAATCCTAACCACTCACTGCACATAAAAGCCTTTCCTCATATTGCCATTGCTTCTTTTGACAACTACCTTACATCTGTGCCCACTGGTCCTCAATCTTTCCACCAATAGAAACCACTTCTCCATATCTAGTCTGTCCAGAACCATCACAATTTTGAACATCTCCATCAAATCTCCTCAACCTTCTCTTTTCCAAAGAGAACAGTCGCAGCTCCTCCAATATTTCTACATAAGTGAAGTTCTTCATCTCTGGAACCAATCTTTTCTGCACCCTCCTTAATGGCTTCACATCCTTTCTAAAAGTGTTGTGCCCAAATTTGGATGAAAAACTCCAATTGAGGTCAAATCAGTGTTTTATACAGGTTTAATAGTACTTCCTTGGTTTTGTACTCTGTGCCTCTGTTTATAACAGCTAGGGTGTTGTATGCTTTATTAACCTCTTTCTCAACCTGTCTTACCATCTTTAATGATTACATGCACATATACACCCGGGTCCCGCTGCTCCTGCAGCACCTTTAGATTAGTATGATATACTTCAGAATGTCTTTCTGTGTTCTTCATATCAAAATGTATCACTTCACACTGCTCTGCATTAAATTCCATTTGCCATTTGTTCACCCATTCCACCAAACTGTCCACTTTTTTCAAGTTCTACTCTATCCTTCTCATGGTTCACATTACTTTCAAGCTTGATATCATCTACGATTTTACAATTGTGCCCTGTACACAAAGGTCTAGTCATTAATACATATAACAGGAAGAGTAAGGATCCTAACACCAATTTCTGAGGAACTCCACTATAAACCTTCCTTTAGTTTGGAAAACAATCATTCATCACTACTCTTTCTTGTCACTCAGCCAATTCCATAGCTATGTTTCAACTGTCCTTTTATTTTATGAGCTCTAACTTAAATCTAATGTGCATCACTTTACTAAATGCCTTTTGGAAGGCCATGTGCACCACATCAACATCAGTATCCTCATCAACCCTCTCTGTTACCTCATCAAAGAACTCCAGCAAGGTAAACATGATTTGTTCTTAACAAAGCCATACTGGCTTTCATTAATTAACCTGTATTTGCCCAAGTGACTTTCAGTTTTGTTCTGAGTTATCATTTCAAAGCAAAGATTAAACTGACTGGTCTGCATTTGTTGGACTTATCTTTACACTCTGAAACAAAGGAGTAACATTTGAAATTCTCCAGTCCTCTGGCACCACCCCGAGTCTAAAATAGATGAGAAAATTATGATTGGTGTCTCAGCAATCTCCACTCTCCCTTCATTATCCTTGGATATGTCACATATCCTGATGCCTTATAAACTTTTAAGCATAGGTAGCCTATCTAATACCTCCTCCCTTTCAATTTCAAACCCTAGGTAGCATCTTCTTCCTTTGTAAAATGAGATGCAAAATATTAATTTAATACCTCAGTCAGGCACCCTGCCCTCATGTGTCAATCCCCTTTTTGGTTCCTATTCAATCCCACTTCTCCTGTTACCAATCTTTTACTATTTATATGCCTATAGAAGATTTTTGGATTCCATTCCAAGTCTCTGCTTATACTCTCTCTTTGACTCTTTAATTTGCTTTTTCAATTCCGTTCTCATCCTTCTATATTTGGCCTGGTTCGCAATTGTATTATCTACTAAATATCTTTCATAAGCATGCTTTTTCTATTTCATTTTAATCTCTATTTCTTTCATCATCTAGGGATCTCTGGATTTGTTAGCCCCACCTCTCTCCTTCACATGACAATACCTTGACTGTATTTAAACTATCTCTTCCTTAAAGACAGCCCATTCTTCAGATATAGTTTTGCCTGCTAATCAGTGATTCCATTTATCTGGAACAGATCCATTCTTACTCCACTGAAGTTGGCTTTACCCTAGTTAATTATCCTTACTCTGTATTTTACTTCAGATTTTTATAATCAACCTAAACCTTATGTTACAGTGATTACTGTCCCATAAATGTTCTCCTGCTGACACTTAGCTCACCTCATTCCCAAAAACCAGGTCCAACATTGCCTCCTTTCTCATTGGACCTAGAATGTTCTGCTGTAGAACATTTTCCTGAACACAGTCTTGGAACTCTTGCTCCTCTCTGCCCTTTATGTAACTTCTATCACAGTGTATATTTAGTTAATTAAAGTCCCCATTACAACTACTCTATAATTTTTGCATCTCTGAAAATTCCTTGCAAATCTGTGCCTCATTATAGGCCACACTAAGCAATGCAATTGCAGATTTTTTGTTCCTTAGCTGTCAACAAATAGATTCTGTCCTTGACCCCTCTGGAGCATTTTCTCTCTCCAGCACTGCATTATTCTCCTTAATCAACATGTTCCACTTTTCCTTCCTTTATTTCCTCAACATTTTCAAGAAAAATGTCTCATCATCCCACGGCGAGTTTTCTAGCGGTGATGACGGCTCGCTATTGACCACCAGTGGGATCTTCCCATCCCACTGATATTGATGATGTTTTCCATGGCTCACTCATCCCATCACTGGAAAGTCCACTGCATGCGTTTTGGGCAGGGGGTGGGTGTGACATTCAGTGGAAGGACCAGAAGATCCCATTACTGGGAAGGCTTGGGGGAAAAAAACTGGTCTTAAAGTAAAGTACAAGTCTGAATGTCTGAGTCCAGGACACTACATAATTCTTTTACTCCCTTGTTTATAACCCACTAAAGCAGATTTTCTGTGGTCTGTTAAAGTAGGTGTACCTTTGTCTGTACATACAACTACTTGGGCAAGGAGGGATGCAGCATAATTTTCTAAACATAAATGTCTTTCACCCTTGTTCCTCCCCAAATTCTCCTCCAGAACAGCATACAATACTGAATAACCAAAGTCAGAATTATGTTCAGCCATATTACACTACAACTAACAATCACCCAAAGGTGATAAATAAGGACAAATTGAAAATACTGTATTATTAATCATAAAGCAAAAATAAATTTCAAGCATAGGTTTAGAAGTTACCTTCCATTATTGTAACAGGATTTTCGACCTTTGGACGCAGTATGTTTGGACCAAACACTGTTCCCAGATTCTGAACGCTCATTTTGTTTACATCTGAATAAGACTGGACTTCGTCCAGGAACCTGTGAAAGATTAATTAATCCATCAGAGTTTTTGAATCAGTGTTAACTACTTCCTGCTGCCTGTCATGTGTCGTTTCCTAGACATATTAAAAGTGCCATATGTACGAATGATGTAATACTGCTTTGCATTCTTGATTTACACAAAATGTACACTCTACACTGTCAAATGTGTGGGATAAATTTCAGCCTCAGATCTAAGCATTGCCCTTGGCCTAAACTGAAGACACAGTGCCCATTGTTAGGGATTCTAATCTTTCAGCACTGACTCTCATTTTGGGGCTAACTTTCTGCTGAGATCCTCCTGGTTGTTACAGCAGAATGTCAGCAGAAACCTCAGTGAAATGGCCTAAACACTGATACATTTCTCTGGGTTTCTCTCGATATTCTGCCACAGCAGGAGAACTTCCAGAGACAATCAACTCCTTGTTATTTTCCCAGCATGCTGTTTTCTTAAACAACATTAATTATAAATAACTTTCTGCGACATTTCTCATGCTGAACTAAACTAATCTTATGCAAAAGATGGATACGACACATTAAATGTCACTTGGTAGGTATGAATGTATAATGTTTATGGTATCAAACAACTAAACTAGAGGTAAAGGTGATCTACAACCTTGAAGGAGATAGGTATGGGGGTAGTGCATGCATTGATGATCATCTTCCAAAATTTTATAGTTTCTGGAATGGTTCCTGCAGATTGGAAGGTAGAAAATGTAACTCCACTATTTGAGAAGGAAGGGAAAGAGAAAACAGAGAACTTCAATCTGTTAGCCTTACATCAGTAGTTGTGAAATGCTAGAATCTATTGTAAATGATGCAATTAGTGGACACTTGGATGATAATGATCTGATTTAGGCATAGTCGACATGCATATGTGAATGGGACATTGATGAACCTGTTCAATTTTTTTGAGGACATTACTAACCTAATTGATGAAAGGGAGTTGGTAGACATGATAAACCTGGATTTTCAGAATGTTTTTAATAAAGTCCTCCATGGGCATTTGGTTAGCAAAATTAAAACACATGGAATAGGAGGTAATATTGTGGCATGCATTTAGGATTGGTTAACAGGTAAAGAACAGAGAGGAGGAATAAACAGGTCATTATCATTTTGGTGGACTGTGATAGTGGGCATCACAGCGATGAGTACTTGGGCTGTTCACAATATATATCAATGATTTGGATATGTAGACCAAATGTAATATTTCCAAGTTCATGGATGACCCAAAAGTTGGGGGGGCGGGGGGGCGGTTAGTTGGTAATGAATGTTGTGAGGAAGATGTAAAGCACCTTCAAGAGGATTTGGAGAGACTTAGTGAGTGGTCAACAATATGGCAGGTGGAATATAGTGTGGAAAAATGTAAAGTCATCCACTTTTGTAGGAGGAACAGATGCATAGAATATTTCTTAAATTTTAAGGATTAGAAAGTGTAGATGTACAAAAGGATCTTGATGTTCTTGTCAATAGGCAACTGAGGGCTAAGATGCGGGTACAGCCAGCAATAAGGAAGGCTAATGATATGTTAGCCTTTATCACTGGAGTAAAAGAGTAGTGACATTTCGCATCAATTGTATAGAACTTTGGTTACAGCACATCTGGAGTACTGTGTGCAGTTTTGGTCCCCTCACCTTAGGAAGAAATTTAGGGGGAGTGCAATGAAGATTCACCAGACTTGTTCCAGAATGGCAGGATTGTCCTTGAAATAGAAGCTGCCAAAACTGGACAGATATTCTCTAGAATTTTGAAGAACATGAGTTGATCTCACTGAAACCTACAAAATGCTAAAGGGACAGACAGAGTGGGTACAAGTAAGATGTTTATCTTGGTTAGGAAGTCTAGAACCAGGAGACACAATTTCAAAATAAGGGAGAAGCCACTTAGAAACGAGATGAGTAGAAATGTCTTTACACAGAGGGTTGTGAATCTTTGGAATTCTCTATCCCAGAGGATTGTGGAAGCTCAGTTATTGAGTATGTTTAAAGTAAAGATTAATTGATTTCTAAATGCCAATGACTAACAGAATAAGGGGATATTGTGGGGAAAAAAGTGTTGAAGTGGATGGTCAACCATGATGATATTGGATGATGGAGTTTGATCGGTTAAATAGCCTACTCCTCTGTTCATAATATAAATACAATTATGAAAATTATAAAACTTAACTTAATAAATATGATCATTTGTGGCCTGAAACCAAGACTAAAAATAATTGCGCAAGTTGGCAGACCATCATATGAACCCAGCCTATTTACTGATGCCCTTCAGGGAAAGGAACCCATTTCTTGTATTTATTCTGGCCTTCAGATGATGCCAACTCTTTTGAATTTAAGTAATTGAACTAGATTAAATAAACTGAGGGACAAAGAAAGAAGGGCAACCTCTTCAAGGGCACTTCCCAAAACAAAAACAAATCATGAATGAAACTTAAAACATTAAATCAAAATGTGATTAGAAGGGTTAATAAACACATCACAGTCCTTGTAGTGCACAACGTGCATGGAAGACCTATTGTGTACAGATGACTCCAGCCTGCACCACTGTGGTTGACTCTTAATCTTATTAAGTGGTCCAATAAATTATTCAGCTATAAAGACAATTACGATGGCATAGCGGTGAAAGCAAAAATATTTATCACCACCACCAGCTCCTTCTTAAGTGAAATATGGTTTGGCAACATTGACCAGATTCTGCAAATAGACCAGATCCTGCAAGTATTAAGAAAATTCTCCTGCGCTAATAGAGCTGCACTTACTTTTCATGGCAACACCCTATTACTTTCTATTATGTGTTGTAATGTCTTGAATTTCAGAACCACCCTTTTGCACTCAGTCTGTGTAGCACGTTGTGCCCTGCTCCTTGGGTGCCATGATATGGATATTGTGTTGGTGGTAGCCGTGATTCCTTGGGCTGGCAGACCATGCAGGTTACCTAAATCTACTTAATCATGTGAATTTGCTACCTCATGTAGGCCTGGACCTATGTGTTAAAAAGACAAACTGGCTTTGCTACCTGACGTGACTGCTTCTAGGATGCTGAGTGGATTGCAGCTGATCCTGGCATCAAATTGCACAAACAGACAATTTTGGATTCAGTGATGCAATAGTATGGATTCGGTGTTGTGTCAAAAAAGATGTTCAGACAGCAGGGCTGCAATCCTTCCATCAGAGTTTACCTGCAGATGTACTTTAACAAGTTGAAGTTGACTGGAGGGAGGGTCTTCACTTGTTTCACTAGTTCTTTCATCCCCTGGAAGAGATAAAGCAGGCTGTGAAAAAACGTTTAGAGTGCTCTCAAGCTAGAAATTGTTGGTACCCAGCATTAACCTTGTGCTTTCAAAACTTGGATAACAGCACCTAATGTAGACCAATTTTACAAGCAAGGCAACAGTGAGGTCTGTACCTTCTTTTTGTGGATTCCAGTTAAATTCCTGTCAGTGATGCCATGTTCCTTCTGTTTGGTATATCAAAGCTCGCCTTATTTTTGTATATTTGAAAGTCAATGATAGTTTACAAATTACAGAGTCAAACACAGATTGAGAAGCAAGATACAGATCCAAGGAGCAGAGCTCCAGCACCTTTGGAAGCGTTTACTGGAGAACTTATCCTCAGGATATTAAATAAGTGGATTAGAGTCTCTTACAGATTAGTTTGTAAATAGTGTGCGGAAGGAATAGTCTCCATGAACCAAGTAGTAGTTTCTTATTCTGTAGTTTCTCATTCTGTAGTTTCTCATATTGTTATAATGGTGGCAGGATCCAAGGGGCTGGGGACATGTAGCTATATTCACGATATAAAACTTATTGATGAAGTTTAATTGATCACTTTCTGAAGTTTGGTAATTCACTTCTGTCATGGAAGTACTTGAAATTAAATACATTTTAAATCTATTTTTTAATTTGTTCATGGGATGTGGGCATTAAAGGCATGATAGGCATTATGTGATCTTGGATGAGTGTGAAGATTTTCAAGTATTTCTGTTATATTGGGCCTTTTAGAGAATAAACAAAACACTTATGCATGCCAGTTGGCTTTATTGGCTTACTTTTATGATCCAGGCCTGAAACCCAGCAATATCTGGCCAGCACTATTTCTCAACGCCACTACTGAGATACGTTTGGTGCTGGAAATAGTAGGGTAAATGTTATCTTTATTTGGTTTTATGGATGAAACTATCTATAGATTTATATATGCTCATACATGTGGAAAATATTGTAATAATAATTAACAAATGGAAAATTAAGGAAGTCCACAGTTTGACAATCAACCATATTGATCAGAACTTTTTGGTGAGGACAGGCCATCTCTGAAGTTTTACACTTTGGCTTTCAAATGATTGACCTAACGCATTTTCTGTGATATTGAAAATTTATAGCATGTACAGCATTGCTATATCTCAGTGTTGTCCATAGGGATTACTGACCAACTAGACTCTGGCTACAGCCAGTGTTTTAGCCACCTGCACTAATATTCATGGAAATTTTCATTGACATAATGCAGGAACATGTACCTAACATGTTTATATCCACTTAGCTAGTATTTACTGTAATTCAATTCAAAACCTTGCAGTCTTTCTCTTTAAGGAATGTCTGGGATTCTGCCATATATTTGATGCAGTAGAACTTACTGCAACTTCTAGCTTTTTGTCAAGTTCTCCTGGCAATACTTCCTGGGAGTAATTTTAAAATGCCTGCTCCTGCTTTCCATCCAAAATGCATTCGGATGTAGCTTGTCATTTCCCATCACGTGTTCTGTTGGAGGTGCTTGTTATTGACTGATTTTACTTTCTCTTGCTGGCCTGGACTAGTTGAACGGAACACAACATCAGCTCCCCTCTCCAGCCAATGATTTGCTTCCAAGGTGCAAAAATTCAGCATTTGTGACTGTGTTATTTTAGAAGCAGGAACGAAGGAAATAAACATTCACCACAACAAACAAAACACATTTTGTATTTTGTTTTACCACTTTAGCAGAAAATAGACAAAAGCATTAAAAAGTGCACATTCATACACCAAATGAATGTGAACATTAAGATTACTTGCTCAATTCTGATGTCTAATATCATTTTTTAATTTCTGAATCAAAAGTAAAATTAGCTTCATCTGGATTCCCAATTAGCTACATGTGCCAATAAATAATTTATTTGACAACACGGCTATAGAAGATATACAGTTATATAAGAGGGAGAGAGAGGATTGTACCTAACCAGCTATTTAAATTACTTAATGTAAACATAGGTTCCAATTTATTGCATTTGAGACTAGGTTGGGATAAAATTCTTACACTTTCCTGTTCTTTGGTGAAGAGTTTGGCACACGAGAGGAACTCATCATATTTGGCGTAGGGGATGACGGGCTCCGGCAGCTCCCGCAGATACAGCTTGAGTAATGAGGCCACGGTGTGCACATCTGTATTGCTAAAAGAGCAAACTAGTGGTCATTGCAAAGCAATCCATAATACCATTTTGCACCATTTGTGGAAGTTGTGAATTTTAAATGTAAAGAACCGAGATTACAGATCAGAATCCACAACTTTATTTCCAATGGTTGCATGCTTTGGGTAAACTCGATAAATGCAAGCATGTGTTGTTGACAGGAAACTGCCAGCAATAACATAGAGAAGGACTTGCATTCATGTAACACTTCTCACAACACCAAAGATCTCAAAGCAATTTACAGCCAATGAAACACTTTCTGAAGTGTAGTCAGTGTTGTAACACAGGAAACACAATCAATTTGATTTGATTTGATTTGATTTATTATTGTCACATGTATTAACATACAGTGAAAAGTTTTGTTTCTTGCACACTATATAGACAAAGCATACCGTTCATAGAGAAGGATATGAGAGTGTGCAAAATGTAATGTTACAATCATAGCTAGGGTGTAGAGAAAGATCAACTTAATGCAAGGTAAGTCCATTCAAATGTCTGACAGCGGCAGGGAAGAAACTTTTCTTGAGTCAGTTGGTATGTGACCTCAGACTTTTGTATCTTTTTCCTGATGGAAGAAGGTGAAAGAGAGAATGTGATAATGACCAGATAATCTGTTTGTGTGATGTTGATCGAGGGTTAAATATTGGGCAGAACACTGGGGATAACTCCGCTGATATTCGTCAAAATAGTGTCTTCGGTGTTTCACATCCACCCAAACAGGCAGATGGGGCTTCGGTTAAAATCTCATCTGAAAGACGACACCTCCAGCAATGCAGCATCCCCTCAGTATGGCACTGGAGTATCAGTCTTGACTTCTGTAGTCAAGCTCTGAAGTGGAACTTGAATCTAGAAACTCACAGGTGAGAGTAATACCATGAGTCATGACTGACACACAATATATGGCAAAATAGCTATCAGCACATTGTGTGCAATTGTCCAGTATGTGCTGGAATTGCTGTACTTCCCCACCTCCAAGATGCACGCAGAAAATGATCCCCGGCTTTTGTTTCTATTTTGAACCAAGTCCCGTGACTAGCCACAGTGCTCTCATTTACATAAATGTAACTTCCTGCATTGAGTCATTTAAACCTATTGAATGAGTACCAACATAAAATAATTCAACCTATTTAAACACAACTGATAATTTTTGATTAGTTTATTGCTAAAAATAAACAGTTATTATTTTACAATTTCCAGGCATTTGGTGTATACATGAATCTAATCATCTAGCACTTGTAGCATGTCCATTAATCCAATAATTTGGATTTTTTTTATAGCTGATTACCCAATGCAGATGATTAAATTGCATTTAAGCAACACTCTGCCACTGCATCAGCTAATTGGATTATTAACAAGATAAACAATCAACAAAATAGGTGATGCTACTCAATAATTCACACAGGGTCACTGACTACTTAATTTACTGGATTGAGACATTTTAAACAAGTTATTTTGTTCTTCTTTCTCACACTGAAAACAAATGAAAAGGCAAATAATTGAGTGGCTACAAAGAAATAGTAAAACTGATATCAAAGTGCCAAAGGCTCCTATCAGAGGTATAATTAAACGGGATAGGGTTAGATTGTCCTGTTCCAGGGTTATTCATACTGGTTCAATGTTGAATGCATTCATTGAGCCATAATATAAAGCTGATAACCAAATAGACAAAACCTTTGCGCTGATTCCGAGGTGTAATTGCAGTTCAGAGTTTGTACCCACTAATCAATCTCTATTCATGGAGAAATAATTTTAGGTTACCTGACAAGAAGCCAATTTTCCTGATGGTTTGGGAAAACCCAATCTGTGTACTTTTCCACCTTCAGAAATGCAGACCTAACTTACATGACTTTGCTGGGATTTTGGCTTTTCACATGGGGGTAGGCTTGCAGTGCATTTTGTAACAATGATGGACTGTGTGAGGACTGAGTATGGAGGCAGCCTGGTTAGAAACCTTGGCTTTCCAAAACAGCAACATGGCTCCCACCATAATTTAAAGGTCCCCTAAACCTCAATGTTCATCCTCTCACCCACTAACCCATCTGACATGCCGCGCCATTCTCCATCAGGCCACCCAAGCCACCCCATTCCCTCTCAGGTTTCCCTTGCTACCCCATGCCACATCATGCTCCCTCATGTTACTTCCAGCTCCCCTTGAATTCTTCATAGCCACTAACCCAATATGCAATAAGTGAAGTCCTGTGGAGCTTTGCAATAGCAATAGGAATTCTTTTAAAATCATTGGGAGAAAAACCTCTAACCAGTTATTGAAGTGCTGAATTCAAATACAGTGTCATTGACAAGGGAAAGAAATAAAACCACTTACTGCAAAAATACATAATCTGTTATGGGGAGGCAATGGCCTAGAGGTATTATCACTATATTATTAAATGAGAAACTCAGCTAAAGTTCTGGGGACCCAGATTCGAATCCTGCCATGGCACTTGGTGGAATTTGAATTCAATAAAAAATATCTGGAATTAAGAATTTACTGATGACTATGAAACCCATTATTGATTCTTGTAAAAACCCATCTTGTTCACTAATGTCCTTTAGGGAAGGAAATCTGCAGTCCTTCCCTGGTCTGGCCTACATGTGACTCCAGAACCACAGCAGTGTGGTTGGCTCTCAACTGTCCTCCATGTGAAACTCGGGATGGGCAATAAATGCTGGCCAGTCAGCAATGCCCATGTCCCACGGTTGAATACAAAAAAAGTGCACATTACATTTGTAAACAAACAAGAAACACATCAACAGCATATTCTTCTATTACAGCTTCTTCACAGACTCCATCATTCTTGGATAAATAGACTACCTGCTGAGCTATTGAAACTTAGCCAAGCATTCATAATGGCTACAACAATCATGACAACACTTTTGACCTACATAGACTAAAACTGTCCAAAGAGAATGGTGTCCCATTTCAATTTCAAAGCATTGTAACTATCAACAAATGGAGAAGAACAGTTATGTTTCCAACTTTCAAAAGAATGTCATATTTTTACTACCAGAGCACAAAACATGACAGCAGAGGCTGACAAGATTTTAAGTTTTTAATGTGGTATGTCACAATCTTCAGTGGAAAATGTACTGGAATGTATGTCAACACTTACACAAAAGTGGTCAATATAAGAATCAACTTACCTTCGCTGGATGATCCCTGTGATGAATCACTGCATTAATATCCATCTATGTTACAACAGCGTGCTTAATAGCGACATTTGCTAGCAAAACATTTTATGTATATCTTTCAGGAAGTGTCTGATTCTTCAGCAGGCTTATGCCAGTGGTCACAATCTTTTGATGGAGGTGCATCTTTTCCTGGCTTTCAAAACCCATACCAGCACATGAAAATATGTGCAGAGGGAAATGCAATTTTCCTGTGTTTCCTCACAATGGGGACATCCAATCTTGGAAGAAGTGCATGCACATTTTGCAGCCAAGGCCTTCTATTCACAAGAAGGCAACATGAAAAAGGCATGGAGTTGGGAATGTAGAGGAGTTACTTTTCCTAACTGGACAAATTCAGTGTTTCACGGCATGCTTTACCTCTCCACTGGGGGATGAAAATCAGGCTCAAGCTCTTTACATAAAGTCCTATTAGAAAATACAAAGGATATGTTTCTCTAGCCTCCTCTCAACCTTCTTCTTGGCTGCAGGAGGCACTGCACATTCCCTGTCAATGGGAATTCCTGCAGAAGCCACCTCACACCACTGGGACACTGGTAGCAGGGGGTACATCGCGGATAGGACCAGAGAATCCATGGTCAAAATATTTCATGATGTGGGTATGCCGGCGTTGGACTGGCGTAAACACAGTAAAAAGTCTGACAACACCAGGTTTTAGTCCAACCTATTTATTTGATAATATACTCGCAAGCTTTCGAGGGGTTACCCTCTTCGTCAGGTGAATTCACCTGACGAAGAGGGTAACCCCTCGAAAGCTTGCGAGTATATTATCAAATAAATAGGTTGGACTAAAACCTGGTGTTGTCAGACTTTTTACTGTGTTTACAAAATATTTCACACAGCACAATGACAGTGCCATCAAATCTTTATTAGCCAAAAGTACCTCAATTTCATTTTTTATGCTTACAAATTTTAGGATCATAGAATCATGGAATAGTTACAACACAGGAGGCCATTCAGTCTGTCAAGCCTGTTTTGGTTCTCTGTAAAAGCTACTCAGGCTAGCTCAGTCCTTTTGTCTTTTCTCTTCAACTGCTTATCCAATTCCCTTTGGAAAGTTCTGATTCAATTTGCCTTCACCACATTCTCAGACAGTGTACTCCAGATCCTAACTCCTTGCTGTGTAAAATTGTTTCCCCTCATACTGCCTCTGGTTCTTTTGCCAATTACCTTAAATTAGTGTCCCTTGCTTCTCCACTCTTTCATCAATGGGGAATAACTTCTTCCTATCTACTCAGTCCAGATTCCCCTTGATATGAAACACCTCCAACAAATCTCCTCTCAACCTTCTCTTGGCCCAACAGAACACTCCCAGCTTTGCCAATCTACCCATGTAACTGATGTCTCTCATCCCTGGGACCAATCTCATGCATCTTTACTACATTCTTCATATTATCCCTAAAGTGCAGTGTACAGAATTGGACACAACACTCCACCTGAGGCTAAGCACTGTTTAAAAAGCTTCATGATAACTTCTTGGCCTGTATTTATAAAGCCCAGAATTTCCCATGTTTTATCAAGCACTTTCTCAGTCTATTCTTCAGTGATTTTTGCACATAATATCCCAGGTCCTTCTACACCCCTTTTGGAATTGTGTTTTTTGTCTTATATTGCCTTTCCTCAATCTTCCTACCAAAATGTACTGCTTCATGATTTAGCACATTGCATTTCAAAAGAGAACCTTTCTATCTTCTTCATCTATTATATTGTGCTGTTGTAAATAGCAACTTAATCCCATACATTTAAATGATCACATTTTATAAATGTTAGTCTTGGAAATGTAACCTTGTCCAGTTAGTGTGATCCTATCAGAAACACCAGTCAATCAGCAGATTTGTTTTTTCAATGTTCTTTCCTCCTTTCCAGAAGGTGGTGAGACATGCCAGGGTATGACTGTTTGTGCTTGGTTACATATAGCGATTGGGAATTATTTATCAAGCCTGCTATGGATATTTTCCTGACTTCAGAGGCGTCAGTCACCCAGTCTATACACAGTATGAACATCTAACTTGACAGTAGCTGACTCACATTGTCCTGCATTAGTTGTCACAAAGTGTAATCCAGGAACGTAATAGTATTCTGTTCTGATCTTGACTTGATATTTAGGCCTTTCACAAGTGAGTTTTTCTCCAATCTCATCAAACACTTGGAGAAAGAAGTCTTGATTTGAGTCACTAAGCTGCTTTAATTCAGAGAAAGTGATACTTGGGAGCATCAGTTATGATCAACTTCACTTAATTCAATAAATGCAATTTATCTTTGTGCATCAATACAAAATAATGAATAAGCTACAGACCCCACACCAGAATGCAGGAACGCCAGCAGGGACTCAAGATTCAGAAGGCGCAGAACTCGCCGGTGATGTTACAGGCATGAATCTGTTTTTTAAACATTTCAATTTATTTTAATATTACTACATGCCTTGTTGATGCAGTTTACAAGTTCACCAGGTGAGTGTAGCCTCCATGGGAAAGGGTCATGTCCAAGCAGTATCCTAGCAACGCCCCCTGATACAGGTTGGCACTACCAGGTTGGTATCATGCTCATGCTATTTTGGTAATGTCACCGTGGCAGGCTCTGACATGGGGAGGGAAAGGGGCTGATGACTGAACAAGGGTTGCTTGGGGAGGAAGGTGCTGATGATTGGTAGGGAAAAGGGCTAATGATCTTGAATGGGAGGGAGGGGGCTGACACCTCTGAGGTGAGCTGGGGGAAAAGGTTTATTGCTGTTCTGATCAGCCTTAGTGTAGCCGGGCCCTGCTGGTGAGTTGAGGCGTCGCCGCCTCCCTCCACCCAATTCCGTATGACAGCGTGAAACATGCTCCCTTGATTTTTGTCAGCAGAATGTCGCAAGATAGAATCATAGAAAATCATAGAGCAACACAGCATGGAAATGGCCTTTTGCCCAACAGGTCCATGCTGACTATTGTGCCCTCCCAGCTAGTCCCAATTGCCCGTGTTTGGCCTATATCCCTCTAATCCTTTCCCTTCCATGTACCTAAAAGAATCATGGGGCAAGATAGCATGGAAAATGTGGAAAGAAAAATGAACTGCTTCTCTGGACATATCACTTCTATTTACTATGTAGCTTATGTAATTAGGGGAAAACATAAGTGGCAAGCATGAGCAAGATTAATTTATACAAGCAAAGCTAATCAATCAGCTGAGTTGTCAGCTCATCTCATCTCCATTATCTGATTTAAAATACTAACTTTTGGATCTCCCACAGTATTGTAGAGCCAAAGGACTTTCAATTCTTTTTGACAGACTTTCCAACTATGCATGCAGATACAAAAAAGGTCAATTCTACTAATGGACAACCAACTTTACAAATAATACATACGGCCTAAAGATTTGTACAATACTTGCTGCAGAAAGCATACTTCTTGTTTGGGCTGCCTTTTCTGTTTCTCTCTCTTTTTGCAAAGCTCATCTCACTGTGGGATTTGTGTTTTCTGTCAATACAGAGTAAGAACAAGGCAAGAGGCAGCGATTGAGGATGAACCATTCAAAGAATTATAGCAGTAATGCAAGCTCTCAGTTAGAACAAGCCGGACTGAGTAAGACAGCTATAGAAATGACAGGATTTAGCAATAAAAAACAGGTCATAAAATTGACAAAGGAGACTCCAAATGAATGCATGTGGCCTGCATAAAATGAGGGGAGGTTAATTTATTTATTTAATAACTTTGAGCACGAGAACTCTAAGCTTGTATTCCCAGTGTTCCCAAAATAATCCAGTCCCATGGCGCCCAGTGCATGTGGAAAGCTTCAAGCACAACTGCGAACACAGACACTGCTGCTGCTGCTCCTGCTCCAGGGCTAGCCAAGCATGGACATGACGCCAGTGTGATCCATTCCACCTCTCTTTGCCACTTGGCTGGAAACAGACTCGTAAGCAAGTCCTTCAGATTACCCAACACTTTTAGCCCCAAATTGAGGTTCAACCAACTTAAATAATGCAAAAAGTATTCTTATCTCTCCCATTCAAAATGAGCAGCATGGTGGCACAGTGATTAGCACTACTGCCTCACAGCTCCAGAGACCCAAGTTTAATTCCGGCCTCGGGTCACTGTCTATGTGGAGTTTGCACATTCTCCCTTTGTATGCATAGGTTTCCTCCCACAGTCTGAAGATGTGCGCGTTATGTTAATTGACCATGATAAACTGCTCCTTAGCATCAGGGTGATTAGCAGGGTAAATATACAGGATTATGGGAATAGGGCCTGGGTGGGATTGTTGTCATTGCAGGTTTGATGGGCCAAATGACCTCTTTCTACACTATAGGGATTCTAGAGGGCCAGTTCCTAGCTTAGCCTAAAAGATTTTCTTAGTCTTACACCATCTGTGTAATGGCAACGTTCTGTACCTTTGGTTTAACTCAAACAATGTAGGCCAAACCTCCCTCTGAAATAAGAGGCTGACAAATCTGTAATTTTTTTTCCCACACACAGTAATCATTTTATTGTACCTTTTGATCAGAGTAGCTGGAAAATGATTTTCCTTCAGTAGTTGTGTGACAGGGCTGTCAAAAGTAATTGCATGGTTTAAGTTCAATCAATCTCTACCATTTAAACAATTATCTGAGAACTCTAGGATATACATGTAGACTATGAAGTTATAACATTGGAATCAGCAGCAAAAAATCTCACTGTAAGATTAAAAATGCCTGTAATTGAAAAAATGTTAATTATAGCAAGTGAACTCTCAATTCAAAACAAAAGATGAAAATGTGAACTCCTTATTTTACAACTCTGGAAACTTGGTGGCTGTAATCAGAGTACCAACTTCATCAACAATTTTATACAAGAGCCTCCACTTTCTATTAGTAGCCTGGAGGCTCACTAGTAGCTGATATGGATTAAAAAATTGGTCACCTGAATCATGCAAGGCTCCATTTTCCACGATGCAATTTGGAGGCAGAAAATGAGGCAATGCCATTGGCAATTGTTATTCATTTAGATATAATAACATAATGAAGGTGCCTCACCTTATACTTCACCACCAACAGCAGGACTGCCTAGTCTTCAGAAGCAAAATGATATATGGTCTCAAACTATCTCCTGTTTTGTTATTGTGAACAAATCGTTCCCCTCTCTGTCACTGTTATTACTTCCCTAATAATGGTGAGCTGCAGCCCTTTGATAGTTGGCCCTCTCCAGACATCAAACAAAATTGTCTCCTGTTGATTTATATCTCAGAATGTGTCGACATGATTCTGAGATGAAAGCAAAATGGACTGTGGATGCAAGACATTCCTACTTCCCCGTCCCGGGAATACACAGGGAAAATGGGTTAGAACTGACCGAAGCCCAAAAACAAACCTTTTGTTGCGACCAACCAAGGGGACATAATAAAGAGCCCGTTCCTCCTCACCCTGTCGTAACAAAATATTTAAAAATTTAGAAAGGCTGACCTTTTAAAATTGTGATACATTTCTCAGAAGTATTCTGCTAGGTTCATGCTCTCACTGTTTGGCTGCAACAGGATGTAGCTTTCTATAATTATATCACCACATCAAAAGAATGCTTGGTTCCCCTCCCACCGCAGAGAAATGAGGATATAAAACTTGCCTTTAGTCTTCTGAACATTTCTTTATACAGTGCTCTAGGCACCTGACTTAGCAGACTGTGTGCGATGTCTGTCCCAAAGCATTATATCACGAGACAGTAAGAGTAACGATGATGGAGAAGCAATGGCCATTCCACTTACAATTCCAATCACAATTGAACTTCTTTTTATATTGGAGAAAAGTTGTTCACATGCCTTTAGAGACAATCTACGCAATTTAAACAATGAGTTTTCCTTGCATTGGGCTGGAGATTTCAATCTCTTTAGTTTATGGATTTCGATGTTGAACATAGTTCTTTTTAACTTGCATGCCACTTCAACATCCAATAGCTAAAAGTAATTTCCTAATTAAGTTCCATATAAGCAGGGTTACAGCCATTTAACATACATGCAGTACCATTTAATAGAAAGAGGATGATGCCATATAGCTCAACAAAATAGCCTTGCAGGTGTTATTTTTTAATCAATGTCTACATTTCTGCGATACATCCTAATAATGTGTGTTTGTTGACATAAATTATGAAAAGACTGAAGTAATGCAAAATATGGGTAAATTTCTGAGACTCAACCCCTCAACTAATTTAAAAATTCCATAAATCTAAATCAAAACTAAAGACATTATATCCTTTTGTGATCATGGGCCTATACTTTACTCATTTCCTTAAAACAGCACTTCATTTGTTGGCCTTTTATCTTAATGAAGGGATATATGAAGTTACTTCCCAAATTATTGCTACTTCCACATCTTTACCACAGGTAACTGACCTGTAAATCTATGAAGCAGTTATGTCGTTGTAAGTAATCTTACCAAAAGCTGTAAGGCTTGTCACTGGTGAGTGTGCATACTGAGAACTTGTAGGGTACCTGCCATTGGAAGCTTGCTGGATAACTTAGCAGAGGCTTTGCTCGCCAGATGAAACTGTAGTGGTGTCAGGACACTCCTGGGACAAAGTTTAATTATTCACAGCAACCCCCGTGCAATATTAAAAATTCTAAATTTAATTGAATCTTCAATTTTCATGGGTACAATCCCCAGTTGCAATTTTTAATGTCAATGGTTTCAATGGCTACTCATCAGCTGATCAGTGTGACAAATTCCAATAAAGATCTGTGACAAGGTGGGTGTTCTATTTGTAATTTTCTGGCCTTCTGGGCGGCACGGTAGCACAGTGGTTAGCACTGCTGCTTCACAGCTCCAGCGACCGGGGTTCAATTCCTGGCTTGGGTCACTGTCTGTGTGGAGTTTGCACATTCTCCTTGTGTCTGCGTGGGTTTCCTCCGGGTGCTCCGGTTTCCTCCCACAGTCCAAAGATATGTGGGTTAGGTTGATTGGCCATGCTAAAACTGCCCCTTAGTGTCCTGGGATGTGTAGGTTCGAGGGATTCGCGGGTAAATGTGTAGGGATATGGGGGTAGAGCCTGGGTGGGATTGTGGTCGGTGCAGACTTGATGGGCCGAAGGGCCTGTTTCTGCACTGTAGGGTTCTATGTTCTATATTTTCTGATCTTTTAGAAACTAAGATGCTGACAGCCTGAGCGCAAGTAGAGACAATTTTTCAGACAACTCTGCGCAATAGTTTCTGTTTTCCCAATGTTTACCTGGAGGAAATTGTACCCCATTCACAACTGGATATCCCTCAAACTGTCTCACAGCACAGGAGGTGGTGGAGGTTCAAGATGGATGTGGAGGGGTGGAGCTATGAGTTGTCAGCGTATATATGGACTCTTCTGCAATGTCAAGCCTGCCTTCCTGGAAATGACCCTGTAGCAGCCAACAGTGTTTCAGAGGGACTGGAACTCCACACAAAGTGGCTAGGTTGATTGGCCATGTGAAGTTGTCCCTTAATGCCAGGGGGACTAGCAGGGTAAGTGTGTGGCGTTTCAGGGGTAGGGCCCAGGTGGGATTGTTATCAGTGCAGGCCTGCTAGGCTGAATGGCCTCGTTCTGCACTGTAAGGATTCAATGATGATGAGAAAGTTATTTAATTTCTTGATTGGACACTGTGGATCCCTGGTGCATATGTTGCTTTCTATCCATTTAATGGTAAGTTTGGAGAGGGTTCCTAAAACAGTGTTCGAACCCTGATTTGCATATTCAAGGTGCCTAATGTTGGTTTCAGGTGGTCGCCTGCATCACTACTTTCAACTTGGTCATCGAGGAAGTTTGGGTGAACGTTTGTGATTTTGGTACACTAGTGAAGAGAATAAATTCTGATATGTGGATACATTTCTTCAGTTTTAGGTAGAACATGGAATAGACAATGCTTATTGCCTCTATGTTTATGGTCTTGATTTATCAGTTCTACAAAAGACTGACATAACCAAAAATATGGATGTCAATCAGAAATAACAATTAATTAATTAAACACAAAATCCTGACTAAAGAGAAAAGTCACAATATTAACCCAACTCACTCAATGAGAAGCAGTTGGGATTGGGTGGAAGACTGGTTTTACAGCCTGGATGATTTTCTCTTCAAAGGCCTGATTGGTTTCAAAATTGCCTCAACAAATTAGGCAATGATATTCTGTCATAGAGTCATTGAGGTTTACAGCATGGAAACAGGCCCTTTGGCCCAACCTGTCCATGCCGCCCTTTTTTTGAAAACTCCTAAGCTAATCCTAATTGCTTGCGTTTAGCCCATATCCCTCTATACCTATCAACCCACATGACTATCTAAATGCATATTAAAAGATAAAATTGTACCCGTCTCTACTACTACCTCTGACAGCTTGTTCCAGATACTCACCACTCTTTGTGTGAAAAAATTGCCCCTCTGGACACTTTTATATCTCTCTCCTCTCACTTTAAACCTATGCCCTCTAGTTTTAAACTCCCCTACCTTTGGGAAAAGATATCGATGATCTACCTTGTCTATGCCCCTCATTATTTTATAGACCTCTATAAGGTCACCTCTCAGTCTCCCATGATCCAGAGAAAAAAGTCCCAGTCTATCCAGCCTCTCCTTATAACTCAATCCATTAAGTCCCAGTAGCATCCTAGTAAATCTTTTCTGCACTTCTTCTTGTTTAATAATATCCTTTCTATAATAGGGTGACCGGAACTGTACACAGTATTTCAAGTGTGGTCTTACCAATGTCTTGTACAACTTCAACAAAACATCCCAACTCCTATATTCAATGTCCTGACTGATGAAATCAAGTATGCCAAATGCCTTCTTCACCACTCTATCCATCTGTGACCCCACTTTCAAGAAGCTATGAACATGTACCCCTAGATCTCTTTGTATCTCTCGGTAACGCCCTACCATTAACTGAGTAAGTCCTGCCCTTGTTCAATCTACCAAAATGCATCACCTCACATTTGTCTAAATTAAACTCCATCTGCCATTCGTTGGCCCATTGGCCCAATTGATCAAGATTCTGTTGCGATTGGAGATAACCTTCTTCACTGTCCACTATGCCACCAATCTTGGTGTCATCTGCAAATTTACTATCCATGCCCCCTATATTCTCATCCAAATCATTAATATAAATGACAAATAACAGTGGGCTATGCACTGATCCCTGAGGCATATCACTGGTCACAGGCCTTCAGTTTGAAAAACAACCCTCTACAACCACCCTCTAGATTCTGTCAAGAAGTCAATTTTGTATCCATTTAGATACCTCACTCTGGATCCCATGAGATTTAACTTTATGCCAGAAACTACCATGCTTATTCTGTGCTTCAAATATAATGATAAACTTTAAGGAATTGCATACCTGTGGTTTTATTAGCAGGGAGCCACACTAGTTGTGAATTTTTAAAACTGAATACTATTTGCAAAAATTACAGTTTGGACACTGTCAGCACCCAATTTCTGATCTAATAATGCCCTTTGTAGATACAACTATGATGTTCTGGTTCACCACTCACTGCCTAACATGCCAAACAAATATCACATTGTGCGAGTCACTAAAACTTGGACTGGACTAACAGTGCCAGAATAATGTATAGGCATTATTATTCCAGTCAGGCTTAAATTAAATACTCTCCAAATCCCTTCATTGTGATTTTTCTAGAGTTAAGCTTCACACAATCTCAACATAAAATATTCTGTTATCTTCATTTCTTTTTTCCCTTTCATTTTTTCTCTTCATCTCATTTAGCTTCACAGGCAGCTGAAGCTGCTGGTACTTTGTTCCAGTGACTGTTCTTCATGCATGAATGTGACAGCAGGGTATCTGACCATTCAAGAGGGAGTGTAATTTCCCTGAAGCTGACCCTCAGCTTGCCAATGCCGCTCATAGTCAGACACTTGCTTTCAAGGATTACTAGCTAACTATCAAGAGTTGGACGAGCCTTGTCTAATCCTCCTTGTCTAAGAATGTGGCTAATTGGCTGCCAACGTCATAGAGGTGTCAGGCACCTAATTCACCTCCCCAAAAATGGCTGGTCCTCTGTCCATTGTGAACTGAGTGTTGTCAAGCATAATAATTAAAAAAAAAGTTTAATGAATTTATTTTGTTTGTGTCACAAGCAGGCTTACATTAACACTGTAATAAATTTACTGTGAAAATCCCCTAGTCGCCATACACTGGCACCTGTTCAGGTACACTGAGGGAAAATTTAGCATGGTCAATGCACCTAACCAGCACATCTTTCAGACTGCGGGAGGAAACTGGAGCACCCTGAGGAAACCTACGCAGACATGGGGAGAACATACAGACTCTGCACTGACAGTGACCCAAGTTGGGAATCAAAGCTGGGTCCTTGGCATAGTGAGGCAGCAGTGCTAACCACTATGCTGCTATGTTTTAACAATGTCTGCTGGATGAATACTTAACAGTAGTGCTGATAGTAGAAAAATTAGAACAACTTTATAGGTGTCATTTGGAAATTAAGAGAGTCTTTCAGTAAAGTTATGTTAAATATATAACTGGAAATAAAGTAATGTCTTCGGACATCCAGAGCTTATTCTCCTTCTTAATCAGTCCTCACAGTTGAAGGACCAAAAAGGAGTTCTCAGGTAACTCAGGAGTCAAAGATGTGACTTACAGTCTCTTATCACAGGTGGGGCAGATGAGGTTGGAGACCAGATGGGCAGGTGGGGATTGCAGGGGCTCGGGGGAGGGGGGGGTGTGGAGTCCCTGGGTCACTACACATTCCTTTCACTGCAACACTTGGCTTAAGTTTGCCCTCGCTGATGAAACTCAGAGGCAGAGGCATTCAGTTCCTTCCTGAGTGCTTTTCCTCCACTTAAGGCAGCCTTGGGCCAGGGATTCCCAGACGTCGATGGGGATGTTGCAATTCTTCAAGGATGCTTTGAGGGTGTCCTTAAATTGTTTCCTCTGCCCTCCTGTGCCATGATTCTTGGCCAACTGCTGGATCTCTGGTGTTTTCTCCACCCACTATCTGTTCTTTAGGTAATGGATTTTTTGCTGGACCTCAGCCTTCAGCCGTCTGGAGAGCTGCTTTCTTGCTGTCACGTAGGGTTGCTGCTTCAGATTCAGAAAAGCCTTATGCTTGCGCTCATCAGCTCCTCGATCATCTGGTTATTCTCATTGAACCAGTCTTGGTCTTTCCTGGTCGAGTGACCAAACATCTCTTCGCAGCTGTTGATTTTGGAGGCTTTAAGGACAGACCACAGACTGTGGATACTACATCTCTGGGTCTCAGTGAGGCATCAGTTTGGCAGTGAGGTGCTGGCTGGATAGGGTTCTATTATCTGCACCTTTGAGTACCTCCACACTGATTTTCATGAAGCATTGTTTCTATTTCCATTGCTGTTCTGGGGCTACATTGGTGTTGATCACAGAGTGGATGAGACTATAACCTGTCCAGCAGTCAGCAGCTCCTGTCATGATGCAAGTGATACGCATGTCCTTGTTGTCCCTTGCTCATTGAGTAGATGCCAGTGCTTTAAGTGAGGGTATTGCCATGAGGCCTTGCCCTTGTCTCTCTGACAGAACAAGGTGTTGGTTATGATGAGGCTATGTTCTAGGCATTTAGTCAGGAACATGGTGCTGCTGGTGATGGATTTTCCTGCCCTGCTCTCTGCTGATTATTCCTCCCCAAAAGTCAGCGTCCTTTCCAACTCTGGCGTTGAAGTCACAAAGGAGGAACAACTTGTCACCCTTTGGGATTGTTCAAGTCTCAAGTAAAATTCCTCTTTGGACTTGTCTGCAGCTCCCAGTGTTGGGGTGTATGAGCTGCAGACTGTAGCGCATTGGATCTGGGCTGGGATGAGCTGGAGCATCATAAAATTTTCATCTATCTCACAACAGATGGCCAACTAGTTTGTTTTTAATGGTGAAACCAAACCTGTAGAGGTGGTAATCTATTGGTTTACCTTTCCAGAAAGTGGTGTGACTGCTGCCTTGCTGCTTGAGCTGTCCTTCCCCTGCCTGCCGGATCTTGCTTAGAGCAGTGATGTCAATGTGGCAACACCTGAGCTCCCAGGTAGTGGTATGCTGTTCTGCTCTGTCATTGCTGGGGTTACCCAGGACGCTCCTGATGTTCCAGGTCCCAAACTTCATTTTAAGGAGTTGAAGCTGCCTATGCGTGAGTTCCTTTAACATGGGTCCCGTTGCACACCAGATCCCACGTGGGTCCAACGTAATAAGGCCTTGGTCCAGTGGCAAGGAGGTCCCAAAATGACTGGAGACCAGGCTCCACTGGGCACCTCACTCCATAGTGAAACACTGGGTCAAAATCCTGAAACTGCCTCCTTAACAGTTCTATGGCTGTCTCTACAGTCACTACAGTGACTACAGTGGTTCAAGAAGGCTGCTCACCACCTTCTCAAAGGCAATTAGGGGTGGAGAATAAACACTGGCCTAGCCAGAGATGTCCACATCCTATAAATAAATAAAAACCAAATGTTTGTAAACCACAGCAACCACTGGGAAATCCCCCTGCTCTTCCTTCAATAGTGTCATAGAATTCCTTTCATCTACTTGACAAGTCAGATGGAGTTTCAGTTTAAGGTCATGTCTGAAAGAAAAGAGGCAGCCCACCCCCACTCTCTCATGTCCCCCAGCCATGTTTGGCGGCAGTGGAGGCAGCCCGCCTTTGACCCCCAGTGAGATCTTCTGGTCCTGCAATTTCAATGGGGGTTTCTATTGTCCGCACCCTCCGCCGTGGGGAATCTGCAGCAGGGGGTCACCGTCAGTTGGACCGGATGATCCCACTGGCAGGAATGACCAAAACATCCCATCCAACACCTCTCACAGTTTAGCACTCCCTCAGGATATTATAATCTCAAGCTGCCTGAACAGCATTTGGACCCATGACTTTCACAGAGGTAAGGATATCCTACTATCCACTGAGCTAATGCTTACCCTTGACAAGGGTCATACTAAAAATGCTGGTAAACATGAGAATTCATGAGCTCTTTTCTACTGCTGTGCTTGCATCTCTCTCTATGATCACGCTTGATAATACCAATTATGCCAAATGCTCTTTTTAATTGGCAACAAAACACCGTATAATCTTAACTGAGGAGACAATAGAATGTTTCAAGAGGCAGTTGGAAACATGAAATCATGGAAGTATTATAGATATTAGAAGCAATAGTTAATTTATTTGCATCACAAGTCTACATGCAATGTGTTACATGATACTACAATTGTAGCCAACTTTCTGGTTGGATTAATGATTGAATAAAAGTCTCTCTTGCTGTGTGTTGACAGCCATTTTGAACCAATTTGGATTGAAATTGGATCAGACTCCATGTTTAGGACCATGTGCTTCACACACTCACTAAGAGTCAAATCACAGGAAGAAGTTGATAATATTGCTTTGATAGATTAATATGTAAATAGTCTTTACAAATAATGATAGAACAGCATATTTATGTATTTGAGTCCTGTCACCAGGCATGCAAGTATCAACGTGGTATTGACAACTAAATTCAATATGGTTTCAAATCATAAAACAAACACAATGATCAATTTAGCAGAGAAGGGGCATGTGCTCTATTGGCAAGGGCATTTGGGCAGCTGCTATATTGATAGGGGCCTATTTTTAGGCACTTCTGTTGGCTGCCTGGAACAAGCAAAGGCTTCATTTCAACACTGAAAAGATATCCTGTGCCCGATGCAGACTGGACTCTCACATTTGTTGAGACAGTTAGCTTGATCTGATTCGTATTCCTGATTTTGGAGATGTCTGTCTGAGATTTCTCCTGCCCCAACTCAGATGCGATTTTACAGTGAGGCAGGGCAGGACTACAGATTGGAAGCCCACCCTAGTCCCCTTAAATGGCCAATTAATAGTGCTGGTAGTCAAGTCCCCAGAATCCTAAAAAAAGGGGCCTCGGTAGTTTTGATGTATTTTGTGGAATTGGCAGTCGTAGGATTGCTCCACTTGGATCTACAAAATAAATGCTGATCTCCATCTGCTCCTTGTATACTGATCCATGATCCTTGGGCCCAGATAGACAAACTATATGAGGGACCCGAGTGGTGCCCATAGCTCAGGTGAGTTATGGTAATGAGACCCAAAGACAAATCTAGTTTGTTGCTCTCTGTTCTGCCTCACAACACTAGTATCACAACCCATGGACCGCAATCAATAAAGAAAAGCAACAACACCTCCTCCATGATCATCCTCACCAGAGGTACCCCATAAGGCTGTGTTCTCAGCCCTCTACTATACTCCTTATATACCTATGACTGTGTAGTCAAACTCCCCTCCAACTCGATTTTCAAGTTTGCGGATGACACCAGCGCAATGGATTGGATCTAAAATAATAATGAGATAGAGTACAGGAATGAGATAGAGAATTTGGTGAACTGGTGCAATGACAATAATCTCCCTCAATGTCAACAAAATGAAGGAGATAATCATCAAATTCAGGAAGCATAGTGGAGAACATGTCCCTGTCTACATCAATGGGAACAAAGTAGAAATGGTCAAGAGCTTCAAGCTTTTAGGTGTGAAATCACCAACAACCTGTCCTGGTCCCCTTATGCTGACACCATAGTTAAGAAAGCCCACCAATGCCTCTATTTCCTCAGAAGACTAAGGAAATTTGGCATGTCCATTACGACTCTCACCAACTTTTACAGAAAGACCATAGAAAGGATCTTTCTGGTTGTATCACAGTTTGGTATGCCTCCTGTTCTGCTCGCCAAGAACTACAAAGGGTCGTGAATGAAGCCCATTCCACCATGCAAACCAGCCTCCCATCCATTGACTCTGCCTACACTTCCTGCTGCTTTGGCAAAGCAGCCAGCATAATTAAGGACCCCACACACCTTGGACATTCTCTCTTCCATCTTCTTCCATCGGGAAAAAGATCAAAAATCTGAAGTCACGTACCAACTGACTCAAGAGCAGCTTCTTCCCTACTTCCATCATATTTTTGAATGGACCCACCTCGCACTAAGTTGATCTTTCTCTATATCCTAGCTATGACTGTAACACTACTTTTTGCACTCTTTCCTGTCCTTCTCTGTGAATGGTATGTTTTGTCTGCTTAGCATACAAGAAAAATGCTTTTCACTGTACACATATGACAATCATGTGACAATAATAAATCAAATCTAATCAAATCAGGTCCTCTAACCAATGTAGACCATTTGTCTCTCTTAGTAACACATTTCAGTTGAATATACTTATGGAAGTAAATTGAAATGGGTTGACGTGATCTCCTTCAGTAATAAGCACAATAAAACCAAACTGGACCAAGTAAATCCAGAATACTGATACATATCAGCTTTAAAAAGCATTGTATAACAATCTTGCCCTTAAATTATAATAAATGCTAGTAAATATTATTCATAATGTACAATTATTAATAATTCAATAACCAATTAATGGTCACTACCTGATGCATCATCATTTTGGAAAACCATGGCAGCTGATTTTTCATTTTGAGCATTAAGTGTTCTGTTTTTTTAAAATTCATATTTCAATTGTTTTTTGTTTATATATTTTATCACAATACATGAGACAATTTATTTTTGTTCAATTAATCACATTCAAGATTTTTTCCCCCACTATTTCTTCCAGCTGAGCATAGTACTAATTCACTTACTAAATTAGAAGTTACTTCGTGTTGTGTGATTTATTTTCATCTTTATCGACTTATTCATCTGATTTGGTCAGCCATCTTGTTGTGAGCTCCAGCAATGTTCTCATCTCCTGCCAAGCTCCCATGTGTATTTGTATTGATTGCTTCTTCAGATCCTCCCTCATTTCTTTTCTCTTAACTGCCTTTCATGCTTGATTAGACTGGTTCATATATCCACAATCTGCTTTTGTGCCTTAGAGCTTTTGTTCCAACTTTGCCAAACTTATTGGACAACACAGCTTTCCTGACATTTCCAAACCTGTGGTAACTTTCATTTGGTTAAGCCAGGGCCAGAAACAATAATCTTGACTCTGGCTTTGAGAACTGGAATATTGTAACTTCAGATGATTTTCATTTGGAAACTGTGGACTGATGCTTTGCAGCATTTAAATGTCCATTAAAAAGTAATCTGCTGTTGGAGAAGATGGTATGTGAATGATTAACAATAAGATAATGAATGGATTAGAATTTGATTTAATATTGTCACATGTATTAGTACGCAATGAAAAGTATTGCTTCTTGTGTGCTATTCAGACAAAGCATATCATTCACGGAGAAGGAAAAAAGCGCAGAATGTAGTGTTACAGTCATAGCTAGGGTGTAAGATGATCAGAATTCAACAAGATCAGAGTACAAAAAGCACCATCAGTGGCCTAAATCATTCATCTCTGATCATGGCTGGGATTTTCCGATGCCACTGAAAGTTAATGGAGTTTTGGCCGGAATGCTCAATTTTCTGTTCATGTTCCAATGGGTCCCACCATGGATGAAACTGGAGAATCCTGCCTAATTTCTTATATCCCTCAATCACTTTGTTTACCAAAAAACTATCCAGCTTGTAAGGAGACTGCTACTCCTAACTTATGCTGATCCATGATATTTTAAGAGCTTTACCAGTTTTATAATATTCAAAACAATGTAGCAAAAAGTCAAATGTTTAATTTAAGATCAATAATAATGCTGCTAAATAACAATACAAATCTTGGTTCAGGACTTTGCCCTGAAGTGTGTAAAATAGTTACAGCTAAAATCGTGGTTTCCATTGAAAAAAGTATAGCCAGCAAAAGTATTAACTGTGGCTTAATTGATAGTGCTGTTGCCCATGTCAGATGGTCCTGGGTTTAAGTCACAATTCAGAACTTGAATACAAAAATGGCAGACTAGTGCAGTGCTGCCAGAGGATTCCTACACTTTTTGAGATTCTTTTCTTCAATTAAAATTTTAAACTGAGGCCCCGCCTGTCCTTTCAGGTGGTCATAAAAGATTCCATGACACTACCTGAAAGAAGGACAGGGGAGTTATGCCCAGTGCCTTGGTAAAAATATAGCCCTCAATCGGAATCACAAAAACAGATCATCGGTCATTGTGAGATTACTGTTTGTCAGAGATTGCTGTGCACAAATTGGCTGCTGGGTTTCCTACATTATAACGATGACTACACTTTGAAAGTACTTCATCGGCTATAAAGTATTTTGAGATGTCTAGTTGTCATAAAAGGTGCTATACAAGTGCAAGTTTTTTTCTCCCTCAAACTTAAACAAAAGTATGCATTGTAATATAAGGAATAATTTAGAAAATGTATTTGACCAGACGTTAAGTAATCCATATATCTCTTAAAGAATAATTTAAAAAAAACACTTAGCAATATGTCTACAAACACAATCCTTACCTATCAAACAAGGGCTTCTCACCACAGTCGAAGGCCTCTTGTAACTCCTTAACTAGATTTGCCTGACCAGGTAGGCGGAAAAGACCCTCTTCCTTTAGTCCTCTCTGGCGAATGAAGTCTGCACACTGTTCCACAAGTGTTGGTGCCATGTGTGTGCCATATCTGCGTTCATACCGTACAGTGTCTTCAAGACGTTGACCAAAGATACCTGTTCAATCACAGACACAAAGATGACAACTTAGCCCACAGCAAATGATCCCAGGTGAAGCTAACAGCTGACCAAACAGACAACAGAGCACAGAAATGCTCATGATAGAAGATACCACAAGAGGAGGCAATGGTGTAGCAGTATTGTGGCTGGACTAATAATCCAGAGACCCAAGTTTGAATCTCACCCTGGCAGCTGGGGTAATTTGAATTCACTAAAAATCTGGAATTAGAAATCCAATGATGACCTTGAAACCATTGTTGTAAAAATCCATCCGGTTCACTACTAACTTTCAGGAAGAAAAGCTATCATCCATACCTGGTCTGGCCTACATGTGACTCTAGACACACAGCAATATGGTTGACTTTTAAATGTCCTCAGGGAAGAGCAATAAATGGCCAAGCCAATGACAGCCACATCCCACGAACAAATAAAAAAAATAAAATTACAATAATTAAATCACTATTAAATGATCGCACACTAGGTCACCAGATCCAACCTCTGCTCAAAGACATCCCTTTCTGATTTACAGCACCTTAGTCATCCAATTTGTACATTCACTGTAATGTGCAAAAACGTATGTACTCTGACATGGGGCATTTACTGACAATCTACGGTGGAAAGTTTATTCTTCGTCACAACAAACTAATCAGCAATTCATTGCTCCATCTAATTTTCTTGTCAAGCTCAATGCACATTTGTTATGATACAGAAGAAAACACTCATAAGCGAGGAGATACCTTTTCATACACTGAAGAAAGTTGCACGGGTTAAAACATTCAGTCGCAGCCGATGGTTTATGTACAGACTGGCAACCATCACAGATTTTTAAATAGCTACTGACACACGCTCCAACAAAACTTACCTTTTCTGAAGCTAAAACATCGCTTTATTTTCCTGTAGGTAGTTTTGGGGAAGAAAGTAGGGTATGTCAAAGCATTTGCTGTGCAGAATATAATATTCTTATTCTCAGGCATTGCAAAGTGTTGAACTTTGTCTGCGCTGTATACGTTGTCCACATGAGCTATTCTTCAAACTGGACCAGTCACAGTGATTATTAACAGGCTCTAAAGGCACAAAGAATTATTTTTTAAAAAATGAGATATTTCACAAGCAATTCGCCATCAAAGAAAAGCTTGAAAATCCCACCAGTGTGCTCACTGTAATGCCAGACTTCTTCGAGAGGGACGACTTAAAAGCCCTCTGTGAGAAATAACTCCAGCTCTGCAGTCTGTGTCACTCGCTGCCTCCAGCAGTGAAACTGAGGCAGAAAATATTCGGTCAAAAGGAGAACTGACTTTCACTTGACTTGCAGCTGCAGTCACATGCGGTAGCTTTCCAGCAGGCAATTAATGATCTCTTTGGCATGCATAGGTGGTGCCAATCCACTAACCCTTCAGAGAGCATTCAATTCGCATCCCCCGACTGCCTCCTTTTCTTTTATGTTGGTCCTGTAGTCTGCCTGATCTGCTGTCATTAGTTAAAAGCACAGACTTTTTATATCAATAGAATCTAATCAGGGAGTGAATCTTGTAAGCAAACATGCATGAAAACAATTCTTTCTTTCTCCCTCATTAGCTTATTTCTTTGGACTGACATTAACTGGCTAGTGTAAGGCCTCTCCCTCTCTCTGAGCTCCCAGCCAGCAAACAATAATGTAATCACGTGTAGGTAAATGATTGATAGAGAGGTATGGTCTGTAATCGGAGCTAGCATTCTGTATATGTTAAGTGGAGCAGTGTTGGCAGCAGTTCCTTAGAGTAGAGGCAGTATTTTTTCAGCTCCTTTATGAAGGTGAGGGGCATTGCCTAGTACTCACAGGCTAGACACAATGGTCTGATGCTAGATGACTGATCAAAATGTCACTTGATTCTCTCAAACATCACTTACACACTTGAGACACCAGCTTGTTGTGTTTTCTGCTGTCACCTTGAATTTGTGCCTAAAACACCTTTACTCACTTTCGGCTGAAAATATTTGATAACAGTACAAATTACAGAAACAAAACAGTTTTTGGTTCATTGGGCACACAGCCAATTCTTATGTTGAAGAACTTTATATGAAAAAGAACTGGAGACGCAATTCAGCACAATGCCCTGTGCATCACAATTTTCAAACAGTATGTAATCCAGGTGAGAAGGGCAAAAAAAGATTAAAAGCGCAGGCCCAATATTGAGTGGAAACCAATCAGAAAAATTCCTCCCTGGCTGCTTTATGAGAGTGGAACGAGCACAGGAGACTCCTCTGGACCTGCTGTTTTGTGCCCCTTTAACTTCTCTTGAGTTTGTGCTGTTGAGAGCTTCCAGTAAACTGCAGGGGTAGGATTTCCAGAGAGGCTTCCCCATCGCCTACTTCAGCAGAAGATTAGCAGAAACTCCCAGAGGAATGAAGTAATGGCAGGAAATCTGGGAGCCATCTTAGAAATTAGAATTTAAATTTTTAATCTCCACACTAGTTTTACATCACTATAACAATATAACAATATTTAATTAATTTCATAGCAGAGAAATACTGACATCAACAGTATAAAGTGTATTATAATATTCAAGTCACAAGGGATGCCGAGGATAATTTGCTTAAGCAATTTAGATTTTCTTGTAAGGATCAATTTTGATGACCAATTCAACAAAGTGCATCAGAGGAGAACCAGGCTCCTGACCTGAGCACATAATCTTCCAGTGAGCCCTGATTTGGAGACAGTGGGTAGACAAATCTTACACACCTAGTGAACTAATGGAGCGGCAATGGATGGAAGAGGGAATCTGTGGGAACGTGCTCAGTCTAAGTCAACAGGAACCTTAAAGGACCAGGGACTGCAAAACCTTTGTGAAAGAAACAGGTGAGTTAATTTGCTTGCAGTGATTCGCACAAATATTGCAGCTGCAGGTGCCCTCTCAGCTGAGAAATTTGCCTGAGGGTTTCCAAGGTCAATTCAATGGCTTACTCATTGGAATGGTGATTGGCGTAAATCTTAGCTTTTATTGGTAGAGGGATTGAATTTTCGAGCCATGAGGTCATGTTGCAACTGTACAAAACTCTGGTGTGGCCGACTTGGAGTATTGCGTACAGTTCTGGTCGCCGCATTATAAAAAAGATGTGGAGGCATTGGAAAGGGTGCAGAGGAGGTTTACCAGGATGTTGCCTGGTATGGTGGGAAGGTCTTGAGGAAAGGCTGAGGGACTTGAGGTTATTTTCGTTAGAAAGAAGAAGGTTAAGAGGTGACCTAATTGAGGCATACAAGATGATCAGAGGGTTAGATAGAATGGATAGTGAGAGCCCTTTTCCTCAGATGGTGATGGCTAACATGAGGGGACATAGCTTTAAATTAAGGGGTGGTAATTATAGGATGGATGTCAGAGGTAGGTTCTTTACTCAGAGGGTAGTAAGGGCGTGGAATGCCCTGCCTGCAGCAGTTGTGGACTCGCCAACTTTAAGGGCGTTCAAATGGTTAGTGGATAGGCATATGGATAACATTGGAATAGTTTAGGTTGGAGGGTCATTAGATTGGTTCCACTGGTTGGCGCAACATCGAGGGCTGAAGGGCCTGTACTGCGCTGTAATGTTCTATGTTCTAACCAGTATACAACAAAAGTAGGGTGTGTTTATCCCATGAGCGCAGCGGGCTGGGAAAATCAATCAGTGGCCATTTCTCAGGCTTCCCACTGGGCATTATAGCCTCTGTGAGTCTCTGGCTGTCAGATTTCCAGTGCCATCAGCTCCGCACCAGAAATCAGCGTGGAGCTGTATAATTTATGCTAGCGGTGATTAGCAGGCCTGGGACTGAAGTCTCCGGGCCCACGAGTGTCTCCCCGCTTTACTCCAGCGGGGTTTACAATACCTCCCTAGTAGCGGGAACTGGCACCTTGACCTTGCTGGAGTGAAGGGGATGCCATAGAGGCCCCCAGGAGGTCGGCAGTAAAGGGCGGGGGTGCCCTCTGGGCATTGCCATCTTGGCAGTGCCATTCTGGCCTCTTGGCAATGCCAGGGGCATCTTGGCACTACTCACCAGGCATTGGGCAGTGGCAAGGGGTGGGGCAATCGGTGTGGGTGGGAGACCCCTGCTGTCACTGTGCAGAGGGAGAGGGCCAGCAATCGGGACTGGCCATCAAGGTGGAGGAGTGTCAGCCTACTGGTGGGGGGAGGGGGGGGGTGTTGAGGGGTTGGGACTCCAGGCAGGGTGTACAGGGCTGCAGGGGGTACAGGTGGAGAGAGTGGGCTCGAGGCTGGTGGCCTAGACATGTCAGGGGGGTGAGGCGGGGCGGGGGTATAGGGAAGGGTGGCAGCAATCAGGAGGTTGGCAGTGTGGGCCTACTGTGTGTGTGTCGATCTCGCATGAGCACTGGCACACTCAGTGCTAGGCTGCCAACCTCCCCTGATTTTTAGTATGAATTGTGCTAGTGCATGTGCACTGCACAGAGTGTGGAGATTTATTTTGAAACTCCCACTGAAAAATCAATGTGATTTACTCCAGCTTTTATGTGAATTCGAAACTTAGAATCTTTTGAGAGAATCACTCCCACGATCCTTATTCTGCAGAATGAATCTTAAAGTATCTTTCTTCCAGGTGGCCCAAAGGAGATTTGTTGTCCTTTATATGATCCAATCTCCTGTTGCCTTACTGTAATACCAAAAACAATAAATTCTTTAGCCCCTCTTTAAAATGTGTTGAGGAATCTATGACCACAGGCAGCCTGATGTATATGGCAGAGATCACCCGAGATTAACTGAAATGTGCCACTGTCACTAAGGTTGAGTGTTCTGGTCACCATCAGCTTGTGGGTATGCCGGCGTTGGACTGGCATAAACACAGTGAAAAGTCTGACAACACCAGGTTTTAGTCCAACCTATTTATTTGATAATATACTCACAAGCTTTCGGGTTAGTCCCTTCGTTAGGTGAATGGAGAGTTCTGGTCTCAGACAGAGCATATAAAGCACAGACAGTTTAGAGATTACTGATTAGAATGCGAATCCTTACACCTAACCTGTTGTCAGCTAATCAGCTTCACAGGGTTCCCAAGCAATTATAGCTAAGTATTTAGGGGAAGCATTCAATTGTTAATGTTGAGTTTGGGTAAGTATTTTATTTATTGGCCAGTATTTTTATTGGTTTATTTGTTTAGTAATTAAGGTATAGTTTTAGTGGTTGGAGTTGCATTTTCATGTCAGCTAGTTAAATAGTCTTAAAGCTGCCTAAGGAATATGAAATCGTTGATAACTAACAAAACAGAACAGTGTGGCTCACATTTTGTGTATCATGTGTCATGGATGGAATGTATGTTGTACTACATGCAATCATTATGATTTATATGGAAGGAGATGTGACTTTTTGAAACTCGGACCGTGTACATCAATTAAATAATTCAGCACCAAGCTTTTTTAAGTTTAAAATAAAAAGGTTATTTATTCTTATACACCCTGAATTAATGCAACATCGCACACTTGGTCTCATGCACACACAGGCAAAGATTGGATATATTTAAAGATGTGCCTTTTTATAGATTACAGTAAACTCAGTCTCTGATTTATGATTTCTGGTTTCCAATGTGGCAGGCCTGTGGTTTCTTGAATGGATGTGAAAGGGTTCACAGCAGGTGTGAGACTTCTTGTAGTCAAATATCTAAGAGGTTGATATCCAGGCAAACTTTGAAATTGGAACAGGTTAAGTACTTTGGCTGCTTGATGACTTGCAGCTAGTTTTAGAGTCTGGTTCTGCTAAAGCCCACATAGTCTAGTTTGGATAGGGAAGGTGATCATGATAGAATGGAAAGTTGATAATGGGCATTAAATTTTGATCTTCTCTTTTGTCTAGTATGAAACATGGAGACAAACAGTCTGGAAGCTCAATATTCTTTAGGTGTTGGCTCATCCATAAACAAAATACTGCTGCAAAGGGAGAGACAAGAAATAGTGTGGTTCTTTTAGGGGATTTGATAGTTAGGAGGAATAGACAGTTGTTTTTGCAGCAACAGACATGAGATGGAAATAGTATGCTGCTTTCTCTATACTTGAAAAGCAAATCACTGATACAAATACAGTGAATGCTAGAATCTGAAATAAAAACTGAAAATGTGGGAAAAGTTCAGCTGATCTGGCAGTGTAAATAGAGAAAGAAGAACAAGCTAACATTTCAGGCCAATGATCTTTTGTCAGTTCTATCAGGTTGCACCAGAATGGGTCCTGGGACCAACAAGATCCGGTTTAAGTTAATTCAACAGGGATTGGATACTAGGATGGAAAGGTAGCAAGGAGAAACAAGCTGCACAGAAAGTGAGGAGAGACATCGCAACAAGACGAAGAGTAGAATAGACAGAGCAGGAGACAGATGGAAGAAAGAAGCAAAGCCTATTCTCATGGTGTGAGAATGGAGGTATGTGCATCTGAGATAACTTGCAAGATTGACAAGTTCCAGGGGCATGTTCCCAAACACATTGATGAAACAATGCCTGTAATAAAAACCTGGCTTGAATATGGGCAGGAATGGGAATTGAGCAATCCTAACTGCCACATATCAGGAGGGATTGAAGAGAGCTATCCAAGAGCAAGTAATTGGATCCTGTCTTCACATTTCTCAATCTTGCACTTCCTCTTCAGTTGCTTACAGGAGCCTCCCATTTTCAATTCCAATGAACAATATAAATAAGGAAAAGAATTGTGTAATTGTGTCACACACTGTTTTATAACACGGAACATACTGTGTACCTGGAAGTGTAGCAGAATTCAATTCCATAGGAAGATTCAAAAGGTATTTGGACATGTATTTGAAGAACACTAATTTGCAGGGTTGTTGGACTAAATTGGTCTGTACAGGTATGCTTGGGCGAACAGTTTCCTTCCAAGCTATAATAATCTATAATTCTAACCATTCACGTGGGTAAGAGATGGAGAGACATTTCTGAATATCTCACAGTGGTTTGACCACATTCTCTCATCACAAGTATTTGCCTATCACCTGTACACATTGTCCTTGAATTGATGTTTTTATCTGTTCCAAGTCTTGGAAGACTTCAGAAACTCATTCTTGTAAGGTGAAGCCAGTTGTTTTTATTCAGAAGCCCACTGATGAATCACTGAATGGGGGAGTAGGACAATCCACCCACTGGCCAAAAGTAAGAAGTTGAATAGGAATCTTGCTCCAGATCATCACTTGATGGTCTGCCAGAAAAGCCTTGGTGGTTTACTGCAACATTAGTGCCAACCAACCAACCCAAGAAATTAATTGGCCTGTTCGAGTGTGTAATTGCTTAAAGGAATTATTTATCAGCCCTGTAACCAAGAGCAAAACAGTATTTATTAGATCTCTTACTTGAAATACTTCTTTGTGAAGCAGTTACTTGCCTAAATCTCCAAAGCCCAAGTACCATCTACAAGGCAAAAGTCAGCAATGTGATGGGATACTCTCCACTTGCCTGGATGAGTGCAGCTCCAACGACACTCAAGAAGCTGCTGCCCAGAACAGCCTCATGATTGGCACCCCAGCACCTTAAACAATCACTTCCTCCAGCACTGACACACAATGGCAGAAGTGTGAACCATCTACAAGAGGCACTGCAGCGGTGATTGGGTGAGAATTTTGGTTCCCTTTTAAAGTGGTTAGTGGGTACACTTGTGCTTTCATTCCGGGGGGGAGGGGGAGCAGGAGGGTAGGCAAGTATCCCTGGTTAGGACATTTGACCAGCCTCTCAACTTGGCAAGCATGTGAGATGCACCTATCATTATAATGAGATGAGCTTCCTTTTACCCTGCAATTTTTGGTAGTCTAAAGATCGTAAGGATGCAGTTTCTGGCACTTGCACCAGGATCAAAAGGTAAGTTAGCTCCTATCTATTTGCAACCAAACAATAAAGAAAAGGATAGTCATCAACCATTCTATAAGAATAATGTTCTTTAATGAATATTGAATTCTGTTTATTATAGAATTCCTACAGTGCAGAAGGAGGCCATTCAGCCCATCAAGTCTGCACCAACTCTCCAACAGAGCATCTTCCTAGGCCCTATCCCCATACTTGCCTCTCTAATCCTCCTAACCTACACATCTTGGTACATTAATGGGCAATTTAGCAATCCACCTAACCTGCTAATCTCTGGATTGTGAGAGGAAACCAGAGCACCTGGAGAAAACCCACATTGATATGGGAAGAACGTATAAACTCCACACAGACAATGACTTAATGCTGGAGTCAAACCTAGGTCCCTGGTGCTGTGAGGCAGCATTGCTAACCACTGTGCTGCCCTGGTGGGAACATTGCCAAAAATGGAAACATTACTAATAAGAAAAATGTGGACTGATCAGGTCTGAGCTATCAAATGCCTGATGCCTTACACTCTGTTGGCATTAGTGTCCTATTACTATTCATTTATGGGCCACAACTGTACAATGTGTACAAAACCTAATATACAGCGGAAATTAATATTCAGTGACCACTGACATAATTACCCAGAAGGGATTTGTTCAGCATAGATTAGAAGGTAATAAAGACTGCAGTAACCGGAAAGGGGCCAGTCTGCAAAGCTGATGCCTAAAGGCTACAAAAAACAAATACTTTAAATTATGCAGTCAATGCCACTCTATAGTATCGCAGCATGTTACAGTGCAATAAAAGGAGTGTTGATGGAACTTCTCAAAATATCTCCCACGATCTTCAGCGGGTCTTTGTTCATTGCTGAATGACCCACTTACATTCTGCTCTGAATGCTTTTCAGTGAATAATGAAAATATACAAATTGAATGTAAATTTTTAAAATAAATTTTCTCCTTTGACTCAATTAAATTGAAATCCATCTTCATTTTCTTTTCGCATTTGTGCTGTTTCTGCAGCCCCATGTGTGCCACTTTCCATCTGTTGTTTGGTGGAGATATATCGTCACCTTTGTCCGTGTGTTCACAATGGATGCTATCTTATTTAAAACGCTTTTGTTAGACTTTCCATTTGAGAAAATAGTAGAACTAGGAAGATCATCCAGTATTTATATTGCAAGTAGAGTACAAGTAGAATGAAACATTATGAGTACAATTAGAATGAAATATTATGATGTGATTTACATCTTTGATAGCATAGTTGTTATCAAATGAAAATAGACCTGCCAAACACTTCCACTGTATCCTTTATACAACTTTCTTCCTTTTCTCAAGACAGTAGCTTCAGGAAATTAACTTTGATGATATTGTTTCAGGAATAAATGTTGATGAGGAGGGCACCAGAGCAACAGTCCTTTTCAAATATTGCCATGGAATCTTTACGCCATCAGCGAGACAACCTGGCTCTCAACTTAACATGTTTGAAAGCGTCTCCAGCATTGCAGCATTCCATCAGCTCTATATTAACTTGTTAGGCAAAAGTAGGTACTCGGGTCTCTGGAATGGAGCTTGTACCCAACAATATTGAGAGTGAGCTAATACCTAAGCTGTAACTATACATTTCCCTGAAGAATTCAACCAGGTTGGTAAGACAGCACCTTTCCCAGTATTCCTTCAAAAGGTAGGAAGAGAAATCAACACAAGCTCCTGATGATGATCCAACTGAACATTAAGATGCCAAAAGACAATTCCAGACCAAGCTAGAGTTCCAGGCTAGCCACACTAACACCTGCTGACTATGGCAATGTCTGCTAGACAAACAGGCTACAAGATGAAGGCATGTAAAATCGCCAGCTCCAACACATCCCTCTCTGATGAGCTTGATGCATTCTATGCCCGTTTGGAGCAAGAGATCAGTGAGAGCATGCCTCCCACTGTGGAAGCCCTGGATGAACCTATATCTGGGGTCATCATTGCAGATGTCAGGGCAGCTTTCTTGAAGGACAACTGGCCTGGATGGGGTACCCGGATGTGCACTCAGATTCTGCACGGATCAACTGATGGAAGTATTCACAGACACCTTCAACCTCTCTTTATTACAATCTGAGGTTCTTACCTGCATCATCCCGGTACCTAAGAAAACCTAGGAAAAATAAAGCAACGTGCCTTAATGACTATCAGCTGGTGGCTCTGATATGCAAACTTATGAAGTGCTTCAAATGTCAGTCATGGCACAAATCAATTCCAGCCTCCCAGACTGCCTGGATCCACTACAATTTGCCTACCACCACAACAGGTCCAATGCAGTTGCCATTTTCCTAGCCTTGCACTCAAACCTGGAACACCTAGATAACAAGGACATCTATGTTAGACTCCTATTTATTGACTACAGCTCAGCCTTCAACGCTATTATTCTCATGGAACTCATCTCCAAACTTCGTAGGCTGGGCCTCGGCATCTCCCTCTGTGACTGGATCCTGAACTTCCTAATTCACAGACCACACTCAGTAAGGACAGGCAACAACACCTCCTCCATGATCATCCATAAGAACATAAGAAATAGGAGCAGGAGTAGGCCATCTATCCCCTCGAGCCTGCCCCGCCATTCAATAAGATCATGGCTGATCTGAAGTGGATCAGTTCCACTTTCCCACTTTCTCCCTATAACCCTTAATTCCCTTGCCTATCAGAAATCTATCTACCCGTGACTTAAATATATTCAGCGAGGTAGCCTTCACCACTTCAATGGGCAGAGAATTCCAGAGATTCACTATCCTTTGAGTGAAGAAGTTCCTCCCCAACACTGATCTAAACTGCACCCCCCTCCCCCTTTGCTTTGAGGCTGTGCCCTCTAGTTCTGCTATCCTTTCTAAGCGGGAAGAATCTCTCTACCTCTACCCTATCTAGCCCCTTCATTATCTTATATGTCTCTATAAGATCCCCCCTCAGCCTTCTAAACTCTAACGAGTACGGAACCAGTCTATTCAATCTCTCCTCATAGGCTAATCCTCTCATCTCCGGTATCAGCCTGGTGAACCTTCTCTGTACTCCCTTCAAGGCCAATATATCCTTTCGCAAATGCGGTGACCAAAACTGCACACAGTACTCCAGTTGCGGCCTCACCAGTGTCCTGTACAGTTGTAACAAAACCTCCCTGCTTTTATATTCTATCCCCCTCGCGATAAAGGCCAACATTCCATTTGCCTTCTTGATCACCTGCTGCACCTGCAGACTGGGTTTTTGCGATTCGTGCACAAGGACCCCCAGGTCCCTCTGCACCGTAGCATGCTGCAGCTTTTCGCCCTTTAAATAATAATCCCTCCTACTATTATTTCTACCAAAGTGAATAACCTCACATTTGCTAAAGTTATACTCCATCTGCCAGGTCCTCGCCCACTCACTCAGCCTATCCAGAGCTCTCTGCAGACTTTCCGCGCCTTCCACGTGGTTTGCTTTTCCACTCACCTTCGTGTCATCAGCAAATTTTGTTACCCTACACTCAGCCCCCTCGTCCAGATCGTCTATGTAAATGGTAAACAGTTGAGGCCCCAGCACCGATCCCTGTGGCACTCCACTAGTCACCAACTGCCAACCAGAATAGCACACATTGATTCCAACTCTCTGCTTCCTGTTAGACAACCAATCCTCAATGCCGGTGCCCCACAAGGCTGTGCTCTCAGTGCCCTACTATACTCCTTATATACCAATGACTGTGCGGCCTAATTCCCCTCCAATTCAATTTTCAGGTTTGCTAATAACACCATCGTAATGGGTCGGATCTCAAACAATGATGTGACAAGAGTATAGAAGTGAGATAGAGAATCCGATGAACTGGTGCAGCAACAATAATCTCTCCCTCAATGTCAACTAAATGAAGGAGATTGTCATCAATTTCAGGAAGCATAAAGGAGAACATGCCCCTGTTTACATCAATGGGGATGAAGTAGAAAGGGTCGAGAGCTTCAAGTTTTTAGGTATCCAGATCACAAACAACCTGTCCTGGTCCCCCCGTGCCGACACTATAGTTAAGAAAGCCCACTAACATCTCTACTTTCTCAGAAGACCAAGCAAATTTGGCGTGTCAGTTACGACTCTCACCAACTTTTACAGATGCACATAGAAAGCATTCTTTCTGGTTGTATCAAAGCCTGGTATGGCTCCTGCTCTGCTCAAGAGTGCAAGGAACTACAAAAGGTCGTGAATGTAGCCCAATTCACCATGCAAACCAGCCTCCCATCCATTGACTCTGTCTATACTTCCCAATGCCTCAGCAAAGCAGGCAGCATAATTAAGGGCCCCACGCACCCTGGACATTCTCTCTTCCACCTTCTTCCTTCGGGAAAAAGATACAAAAGTCTGAGGTCATGTACCAACTGACTCGAGAACAGCTTCTTCCCTGCTGCTGTCAGACTTTTGAATGGACTTACCTTAAGCTGATCTTTCTCTACACCTTAGCTATGACTGTGACATTACATTCTGCACTCTCTCGTTTCCTTCTCAATGAATGGTATGCTTTGTCTGTATAGCGCGCAAGAAGCAATATTTTTCATTGTATGTTAATACATGTGACAATAATAAATCAAATCAAATCAAAATCAAAAGATGTGAGAGGCAGTTAAGGACTAGATTGGGTTCAGTTGTGATGGTCTCTTCAATTGAGTTGTCTACCAGCACTTAATGTATAAGCTTGTACAGGCAGTCCTTAGTTTTCATCAACCAATTGTGCTGTAAATTAGAAGTTCAAATGTTCTAAGTTGAAACCAATTTTCCCAAAGGAATAATATTATAAATGGGGGTTTGGTTCCTGAACCAAGGCACGATACCCTATTTTCACTGAATAATGTACTTGTCAATGACTGAATTAACTCATTCAATTGGCTGTTCCCTTTCCGTCACTGTGGTTATGGCATCATGAACAGAGGCATAGAATCACCCCTTATTTGTTGTTTTGCAAATTTCCTTCACTCTCTGAAATCCCTCAAATGAACTATGTATTTAATCAGTGAAAGGTGAGGTTTGTGGTTAAATGATTGGTGCACATATTTTTCTCACTTCCTACATATTAATCAGGGAGATTGGATCGCCCAACCATTAGATAACCCAAAGGCTCGAGCTGAAAGTAAACTCAAACTTACAAAAAATAGATCCGACCCAGTAGTTTCTGCTGAATCAGTTAGTTTTAAACTGGGGTTTTTGTCATGTTAACGTTTGTGAGATCTTGCTTCGGTAAAATTGTCTTATTTTCTATGGTATAATAATGCCTCCGCTTCCAAAGGCATTTCTATACTGTGTCTGAGAAGCACTTTATCCTTCCTGAAGGTTTGAACAGTAGAATATTAATGGATGATGCAGATAGTAAAGGCCAAGTGTACATGAGCGTGGCATCATAAAGTCAAAACTGGCTTTGTAAAGTTGAAGCACGGTGTTAATTTATAAATGTTGCAAATGCCATTCATCATAACTTGAATGACTTCTTGTATATGAAGAATGGGCATTGGTGTCTGTCTTGCCTCGATGATGGTACTGCCACCTTGATGGAAAGGGAACAGCCACCTGAATGGGGTCAGTTAATTCAAGCTACACACTGCTTAATGCAGGGTTTCTTTGGGACTTGTGATAACATTTTGGAGTTGTGAGCTCCGATGCAGCAATGGTGACCATGGAACTTGGACTGAGCGCTAACAACTGTGAGGGTCTTTTAGATTCTCACTGTATTTTTTTAATGGTGGGTGTGGCCTAATGGACAGATCTCTTGAGGCCTGATTCCTGTTGCAAAAAATGACTGTGAAAAGGTGGGTGATCTTTTTGCACATAAATCCCTGCAGCTTAAACACCTCCCACCTCACTCAACTGCATTCTTTCCCCCGTTCCATCTTCCCCACTACATCCAGCTGAAACACATCCCACTCCACACTCAGCACATGGCTACCACCTTCCCACCCCACCCCAGCTCAGCTGTTAAAGACCACCCATCCCGTCTCATCTTAAGGCCAACCACACCCCCAACACTCAAAATTTTCATTCGATTGGCGGGGGGGTGGGCGAAGTTGGAGCTACACAAATTCTGCAGCATTAAAATTGGGAAGCACATGTTCAATGCCAACCGAACACATTAAAAGTAAGATCTGCTGAAAAATAGATATTTAAATCCTATCATGTCAAACCCAGACACTAAGTATTTTTAAACCGAAATGAGTGATTGCAATCCTAATGGATGACATTTGCAGGGTCTATGCATATGTTAATGCATTACTTCTGCCATCTCGTGAAGAAAGCGACCCATATATGTAATCACTTCGAATGCACTGATTGCCCTTTTGCCACCTTTACACCAATTTTTGGTTTTGCATGTGGGAGAAATTATCTGAAAACACATCAAAATAAGTGGCAACTCAGGTCAGCATTGCACGTACTGCAAAGATCTTACTTGGTTAAATCAAACACAATGATTCATGTCTGGACTCTCGTGTCTACCTTTGTTAAAATCTTTCCATTCCAGAATTTTGAAAGGCTAATTGGTTATCTTTCACAGAAAAGTTCTATCTTCACAGAATGCACAACTAGAAGAAGTAATTTTCATTTGACCAATTTAATGAACAGCTTTCTGCCCTTTTTATGTCAAAAGCAAAGAGATTGATGGAAACCAATAGACTCACAATTTGCACGTGACCTAGAAATGAGATTGATAAATCCATTATGACCATGGTTACAGTGCCAAAAAAACAATGCTCATGTTTTTCATCTCAGTATCATTCGTGGAAAATTTATGACATCCTAGACAGGGATGGTATTCTGCACCAAAAGCAATCACATTTTGAAGCTTAGCTCATGAGGGCAAAGTAATTCTTAAATTCCTTTGGGAATCTGAGCATTGAACACAGGAGGAATACAGCCATGAACCTTTAGCTCAATCAATGGTTCACACTAATCAATCTGTCCCATATTGTCTGTCCAGGACAGTAGTGGTAGGAGAGATCACCACATTTTCCTTGTGGAGACCAAGTCTTGTCTTCACTGAGGACATACTCCATTTGGCTGTGAGGCATTATACCACCATGCTGACTCGAATGCAGGAAAAAATTGACTGCTCAAAGTTTACATCATGAGGTGCTATAGGCCATCAGCAGCAACAGAATTATCTAGCACCACAATCTGTAACATCACTGCTTGGCATGTCACTCACTCTCACATTACCTTCAAGTCATACACTATCTTAACTTTGAAATACTTTCTGTTACTTCATTGTCAATGAGTCAAAATCCTGGAACATTTTACCTAACTGCACTGTGGAAGTACTTTCATACATGGATTGCAGCAGTGGAAGAAAGTGGCTCACCACCACCTTATCAAGGGCAATTAAATGCTGACCTTGCTAGTGAAATGCATATTCCAATAAATGAATAAAAACTAGAGCTAGGGATGAGAGGATCTACAGTGGTTGCATTTGTTTCACATTGGATTTTATTATTGTCAGTGACCAGGAGCGTTTTGTCAAACACTGTTTCGGGGTTGCTCCGAGCAGGCCAATACTGCAGTTTTCCAGTTTCTTCCCAGCACATTGGTAAGAGCCTTGCTGCAATAACTTGAAGGGGGTGGAGCAGCCTGAGTGGGTGTGGGGAGAGGGTGAACAATATCAACCCGTGTGCTTTTAGTAATCGTGGTAAGAATACTGAAGGTGAGTCACTGTCTAGATCGTTTCTTAATTTTCTTAGCTCTCAGGTTACTTTCCACTGATGATACTTCATTTGCAGTGAGACACAGCTGCCCTAGAACATTCCAATGTGAAAAGACAACTTTAGAATTAAAAAGACAGATGCTGCAGGGAGACATCATCTTCTCTACAAAACAAAAGTTAGTAATTGTTGCAATGTACAGGCACTTGTATATTTAAATTTAGTGGGTGAAACTGTGGGAAGTGAGAAAAACACAGGTTTTCTACCTAGATGACAGAAAAGAAATCTGTAACTCCCAATCAATATAGGATCAGGCCATTTGGCCCTATGAGCTTGTTCTGCCATGCAACAAAATCATGGCTGATTTGCAATCTAACTCCATATACATACCCTTTCCCATATTCTTTAATACATTGGCTTACCAAAATTCTATCAATCTCTAATTTAGAATTAATAATTTATCCATCACCAATTTGTGTTTGTGGAAGAGCATTCAACCCAGATAGTGTGAGGATAAAACAGATAATACTATAGATTGTAGCGTATAAATCAACCCAGTGTGCAAATCAAACCCAGTTTTTTGCTGTCAGAATGCATGTTTAGGCCAATACCTGGCAGATAAGTCAACCCCCTATTTTTCAGCAAATAATTTCATGTTTAGAGCTATACTTATGTGATGAGTTGGCCTCAATTTTTCAACTTGTGTTTAGGATCAAACTTGTGTTACCATTTCGTGCTAAAATCAAGCAGGCAATAAAGGTGCCAAAAGGTCTTATGAGGAAAGGCTGAGGGACTTGAGGTTATTTTCATTGGAGAGAACAAGGTTATGAGGTGACCTGATTGAAGATGATCAAAGGATTGGATAGGGTGGACAGTGAAAGCCTTTTACCTCGGATGGTGATGGCTAACACAAGGGGACATAGCATTAAATTAAGGGGTGGTAATTATAGGACGGATGTCAGAGGTAGGTTCTTTACTCAGAGGGTAGTAAGGTTGTGGAATGCCCTGCCTGCAGCAGTTGTGGACTCGCCAACTTTAAGGGCGTTCAAATGGTCTGTGGATAGGCATGTGTTTAACATTGGAATAGTTTAGGTTAGAGGGTCATTGGATTGGTTCCACTGGTCGGCGCAACATCAAGGGCCAAAGGGCCTGTACTGCGCTGTAATGTTCTATGTTCTAAAAAGATTCATAGGAGTCTTTCTGCACCAACACTAGTATTTAAACTTTTAAAAGTTTATTTATTAGTGCTGCAAGTAGGCTTACATTAACACTGCATTGAAGTTACTGTGAAAATCCCCTAGGTGCCACACTCCAGTGCCTGTTTGGATACACTGAGGAAGAATTTAGCATGGCCAATACATCTAACCAGCGTGTCTTTCGGACTGTGGGTGGAAACCGGAGCACCTGGAGGAAACCCACGCAGACACAGAAAACATGCAAACTCCATACAGACAGTGAATGACCCAAGCTGGGGATCGAGCCCGAGTCACTGGCACTGTGAGGCAGCAATGCTAACCACTGATTCACAGTTTATACTTGATGTATAAGTTGACCCCCATTTTGGAAGGAATTTTTGAGGATTTTAAGGTCAACTTATACTCTGCATTCTATGGTATTTTTGGGTTGTAAATATTCCCCAGTCTACCCTTGATCTTAAGCACAATCTACACTCTACGCTCGTTTTGACTGTGTTTCAGTTGGCTTGTACTGGCAGTAATAGGAGCAATATTCATGTAACCAAGGATGTCAGAAGTGTCTAGTTATAAGTTACAAGATCCTAAGATGAGTTATAATATCATCATAAATTATGAAAAAGAAACTCAGTGGAACGGTTTAAAAAATTAGTCTGGACTTCTGTTTCCACGCATGGTTGTTTCACTCATATTAACACTGAAGCCTCACAGTAACTTATCCCTTGGGGGTACAGTGATTGCTTTCTCAGCACATCGTGCAGTTACAGTTTATTTTGCTACTGTCACAAACAGGCTTACATTAACACTGCAGTGAAGTTAATGTGAAAAACCCCTAGTCGCCATACTCCGTCGCTTGTTCATGTCCACTGAGGGAGAATTTAGCATGGCCAATGCACCTACCAAGCATGTCTTTCAGACTGTAGGAAGAAACCAGAGCACCCGGAGGAAATCCACTCAGACACATGGAGAATGTGCGGACTCTGCACAGATAGTTACCCAAGCTGGGAATCGAGCCTGGGTCCTTGGCGCTGTGAGGCAGCAGTACTAATCACTGTGCCACCGTGCCACCCACTTTTCCACTTTCAACTAGTTGGACGGTAATGCTCTCGCTTGTTTCCATTCTTATGTTTCTAACCACAGTCAGAATTTCACTATGCAATGGCTTCTCTTCTGCATCCTGCACCATTACCTTTGGTGTCTCCGATGGATCAATCCTTGGTCCCCTCCTATTTCTCAACTACATGCTGCTCCTGACAACATCATCCAAAGGCACAGCTTTAGTTTTCATATGATGCTGTTGACACTCAGCTCTACCTCACCAACACCTCTCTTGACTCCTCCACCTTTGTTCAATTATTAGACGATTCATCTGACTTAATGAGCAGAATTCTACCCCTTCGCTATTGGCACCATCTCTCTCCTTGGCAACAGTCTGAGATTGAAACAGACATTCCTCAACCTTGGTGTCATTTTTTGCCCCAAGGTGACCTCCTCAGCACATGTTCATCCCCTCAGAAATATTGTTTATTTTCATCCTCGTAACATTGCTCAAATTCACCTCTGCTTCTGAAAGTTTCATTAGTGTCTTTGTTTCTTCTAGACTTGACTATTCTAACACTATGGCTGGTCTCCTAAATTCTACCTTACATAACGTGAGGTTATTCAGATTTCTGGTACTCCATGCTGTAACTTGCAGCAAGTCTGGTTCCCCTATCACCGCTGTCCTCGCTGGCCCACAAAGGCTCCCAGTGAAGCAATGTCTGGTTTTTAACATTTCCTCTAGATTTTCAAATCCCTCCATACCTGATGTTTCACTCTCTCTGTAATCTCCTCCATCCCCCCAGCTCCTGAGATATCAGCTCCTCTAATTCTGGCCTTTTGAGCATTCCTGGTTTTAATCACCCCACCACTGATTGTTGTACCTTCAGTTGCCCAGGCCCCAAGCTCTGGCATGCCCTGTCTACACCTCTCCACTTCTGTTTCTCTTTCCTTCTTTAAGACACCCTTTACTTTGACCAAGCTCCGCTCTCTATGGAGGCTCCACTTCCACTCTCTACACAAACGTAGCGGCACCCAGCCCTATGAAGGAAGCTAAGGGTATCTACACATATTTGCCATAAATATATACTCCTAACTACTGGCACATTAACTGCAGAACAAAGTAGGAATACTGTACTAAGATAAACTCTTAATACTGTGGAAACTGGAATATGAAACTAAAACAGAAAAATGCTGGAAAATCTCAGCAGATCTGACGAAGGCTCACCTAGACTTGAAACTTTGGCTCTACTGCTCTGATGAAGCATCATCTAGACTCAAAATGTTGGCTCTACTCTCTCTCCATAGATGCTATCAGGAATGCTGTACTGTAACACTAATGTGTATCACCATGCCAGTGTGATTTGGAATAACACAACTCTAGTGATGAACTATTACATGTCATGTGGTTTAGTGAATGGAATCTTCCGGATCCAATGGCTTGGAATAGGAATTCCACTTCCCGTTTAACATGAAGCACTAGGAAAACTGATCAATTGAGATTATAACAATTTGCCCTAAAATACTTAGTCAAGCAGCTGAAAATACAAAGCTTACCTCCACCAAAAGGAGCCCATATCACTCGGCGAATAGTCTTCACCCAATCTTCCATATCATTCTGTGCACTGGCCATGAGGAGATATGTTTCATGATTGGCAGTCATCCGATCGCGATCTCCACCTAGAAGGCACAATACAGCGATGATATTCCACAGCAAACCATCCGAATGACCTTTCTAGTAATTCTTGATCCTAGTTTTGTTTTCTTATTTCTTTAAGATTTCTCTCTGCCGTACGTTAACACCTGGCCAGCAGGGTGAATTAACCTTTTACCTGAAACCTGTCACTACTTCTGGTATACAGCCTGTTAATCAGCTCACAGGAGAAACCGGGATTGCGACTGCAGCTAAGATCCAAAATACATCGAGAACAGCTGGCAGAAGCACTTTTGCCACTGGCTGCTCCCTGACTAAGATGCTGTGTCACCATGACATCCTGTCAATAGTGGTGAACCACATCAATATGTCTAAGTCTGAGTTAAAAGTTAGGACGGCACACTTTGACCACAATTTCCTTTCCTCCTCTTTTCAAAATATTGTTATTCACTGGGGTATTCCACCCAAAGCCCTCCAATCCCATAACCAATGACTATTCTTCTATTGTGAGCCTGGTTGGTGAACTATTTGACAAGACGTCATGGTGACATAGCATGTTGGTCGGGGAGGTAGTTAGGAACAGAGATGCTTCACCAGCATCAATATATTCTCGATCTTAGCTGCAGTCGAAGTCCTGATTTTCCTGATGAACTAATTAACTGTTCATCTACGTGGGGGCAGCACAGAGTACAATACTATCCTGCTCACATTGAAAGTTCACACATTTGCCCTGTCCAGCAGCGCTCACTGAGGAGCGACCAGAAACAGTTGGTTGAATTGTTCCTCTTCATAATAATGGAGAATCGACAGCAGCAGTGTCTCTCCCAATTACAGACCTAACTGAGGAAGATGCATGATGTGGGTGGGGCCTGTGCTTAGGTTAGCTGCAAATTTGACATTAACATACTAAGTATTCAGTATCTTTACCCCTACCTTTCTTTGCAGTTTCAATTTGATGTTGCAGTTTGCATTCTCACCGAGCCCACATCCCCCTTTGCTTTGCTTCCCAAATTTCATTGTCCTGTTGGTCCACAAAATCCTGGAAACAGTTTATTTACAGAGTATTTGCTTTTAATATTGAAAATCAACAATTGGGCTTCTTGTCTAACAGAAACCCTAGCCCACAGTCTGATTTAGAAAAAGAGGACAAACGCATCCAAAATAAGCTCAAGTATTGTATTGAGAAAAACATTTCTTACAATTTAACTATGATGAAATGTCCCATGCAACTTGCTTTTATTCTGAGCAATACTTTCACCCAAACATCAATGGATTTGATAGGTCTGCTCACTCCCATTATAAGCTTGCAGCATCCACACAAGCTAAGTTCCTGTTCAGACTGAAGAGCAATCAGAGGCAGGGGCACTGTCCCAATGGAATATATTAATAAGGGATTTTCCAGCAGCCACTTGACAGGAGCAAATGACACCCAATTTCTTCATCTACAAAAATTACCTTCAGGACTAAATGGAAAATGTATCTTAATATAGTTGAACTCACTTCTACACTCAGATAACACAAGTGTAAAAGATTGGACAAATTATATGCATGTGCTTATCAGTCACAGGATATAGCAACTTGCTATATAGTCTGATATAGCAACTTGCACTGAACACAGCACGGTTGTTAAATATGGCAATCTCAGCAGATGGCCAAATGTCACTGTTTACTTCTTACTTTTTTCCTCTTGTGCATTTTGGCTCATCTCTTGTCAAAGCCCACTTGGGATTTGTGAGTACACTCACTTGACAGTTGCTATAAAGGTACTGTATCTAACCATTCTTGGCAGCAATGAAACAAGTATCATATTTCAGCTGGTGACAGCCAATCATCAGTTCCAATGCACTGTGTATATGTTTCCATATACAAGTGGTTTGTGTGTGTGTATATTTTTGAGGAGATGTGGGGTGCGTTTGTGTGGGTGGGTGTATGTGCGTGCACGCAGTGAGTGTGTATCTATGTGTAGTTTGTGTAACAGAAACATACGGCTTTTTACATTAACAATAACAATACCAGTCCAGACACTGTTGTGAAAGCAGAAGAATGCAGCAAACACTCAGGCTTGTTTGGACAGGTGATTAGCTTATCTGATAACTTCTTCCTACACTTGTCCAAAACAATACCTTGAAATTTCCCAAGCAAGGAAGATTTCCTAATGCAGGTAAACAAGATAGTTAATATCCTTGCTGCTAAACATTCATGTGGATCATCCTCCACATTGAGCCCCAAAAAACAGGAGATAAGTCACTGGTGAAATCCTAACCAAACCCGCAGACAGTAAATGCAGATCACTGGTAATCGGAAAAACTGACTGTCAGCTTTTGGATCTGATGTGAGTTCTCATGTTCTATGCTATGGAACATAGAACAGTACAGCACAGTATAGGCCCTTCAGCCCTCAATGTTGTGCTGAGCTTTGTCCAAAACCAAGGGCAAGCTATCCTACGCCCTATCATTTTGGTGTGCTCCATGTACCTATCCAATAACTGCTTGAAAGTTCCTAAAGTGTCCGACGCCATTATCACAGCAGGCAGTTCATTCCACACCCAGCCACTCTCTGAGTAAAGAGCCTACCTTGGACATCCCGTCTATATCTCCCACCATGACCCTTAAAGTTATGCCCCCTAGTAACAGCTGCACCCACCCGAGGAAATAGTCTCTGAACATCCATACTATCTATCCCCCTCATCATCTTATAAATTTCTATTAAGTTTCCTCTCATCCTCCTCCACTCTAAAGAGAAAAGCCCCAGCTCCCTTAACCTTTCCTCATAAGACCTATCCTCCGAACCAGTCAGCATCCTGGTTAATCTCCTTTGCACTCTCTCCAATGCTTCAATATCCTTCTTACAGTGAGGTAACCAGAACTGCACACAATATTCCAAATGTGGTCTCACCAAGGTTCTGTACAGTTTCAGCATAGCCCCATGGCTCTTAAACTCAAACTCTCTGTTAATAAATGCTAACACACAATAGGTCTTCTTCATGGCTCTATCCACTTGAGTGGCAACCTTCAGAGATCTGTGGATATGAACCCCAAGATCTCTCTGCTCCTCCACATTCCTCAGAACCCTGCTGTTGATTCTATAAATGCACATTCAGATTTGTCCTACCAAAATGAATCACCTTGCACTTATCAGGTTTAAATTCCATCTGCCCCTTTTCAGCCCAGCTCTGGTGTTTCACTTATGATCTGAACCCTTGAACAGTGCAGTACTGATCACATTTGATTTTTTAAATTAGAAGATAAAGACAACCATAGCCATAATTTTGCAAGAATGGAAATGTCAATGCCAATGTTCTGGATTCTTGGGGCTAGAATATCTCCCCAGAAGCAACAAATAGGAGTCAGGACCAATCCCATATCACATTCCCAGTTCCAACTCCAGTCAGCTGTGAAGCAAGGTTTTGTGGTACCAGGCAGGTTCTTCATTGTCCTGGAGGTGGAGCTGCTGTCCACTTTGGCAGGACCAACCCAGAAATGGAGATGGGCCAATTCCAGAGCAGGTCCAATGAAAGGCCCACTCTGCTTGCTATCTAATCAGAAAATTGAGAAGTAATTTTGACACATTAGCCTGTCTACCTCCATGGTTACCCAGATCACCTTGTGCAGCAGTTCCCTGTCCCTCTTTAACAGCACTGTGGGTGTACTTGCACGTCAATGACTGCAGTGTTACAAAGACAGCTCACCATCTCCTTTTCACCGGCAATTAGGGATGGACAACACTGCTGGCCTAACCAGTTACGCTCACATCCCATGAATGAATTTTTAAAAATCATTCTGCTCCTTCTCTTCCTCTGAGGGCATAAGACCTTCCTCTCTCTCCACCTTATCAAGGATAACTCCCCTTTGTTGGGTCGTATTATGAAGCATGCCACAATTATACAAAAAACCATGGCAGGTGAGTATTGCAGGGTCACCTGACATTCCAGACAACAAAAGCATATTTTGAGCAGGTCAATGCAGTTCCTGTCACCATATTGCTGCCATTATAACATCCTTTGTGCTCTGCCCCGGTATACCCAGGAATGAGAAGCCATCCCCTTGGCAATCCATTCTCCCTCGATAGCATCCTGCAACTTTTCAATGCATGCATTAAGACTTTTCAGCTATCAAATAATTCAAATATCTGTTCAAAGATTTTCCTTCCCAACTGATTTGACTCCATTATTCTTCATGCTTCCATTCACTGGGCATGACTGCTCTGATTCCTGCCCACCTAACACAAAATTGTGTCTGAAGTTGTGCCTTTCAATGTGACTTCAACAAGATTGATTGCTGCCTCAATAAGTACACGCTTGGTTTACAACCCATGCCCTTTCGTGAACTGTGCAAAGTGACGGAGGATGGAAACAGGAAGACAATTGCCCATTGCTCCACTTGGTGGCCATGTTGTTTTCATCACACCTCTGTGTCATGTTGATTCGGGATGGGAAACATCCCACCTTGGAGAGATCCAAGCTGGCTGGCCTCTTGAAGGTCAAGAAGTGTTTTTTCATTTGATGCATAACTCATACTATCTTATTCTTTTTTTCAGTGAAATTTCACAAATGCCGTAAAAAATGAAATAACCCCATCTATCCCACAGAATAAAAATTCTCACTGTACAAACTAAACAATGTCCGCTCACCTCAATTTAATTGAATGCTGCCTCAGAACTTTCCCTTCTAGTCCCTGCCTTGAATGAACTGACATTGAATAGTAGGTTTAAACTTTTAAGTATTGTGTGAAAAATGTAAATAAATAGAAATTGTAGTTTGTATTTGGTTTGATTAGTAACAGAATTGCTACAGCAGCAAGGATCACATCTATCAAAATGCATATTGACTCATTGGGCTGATAGCACGTAGCTCAGGAAGCAAAGGGCACTAAGTCATGAGGAGAGAGTTACAAAATTAAACCTGTTTATTTACAGGAAAGAAAACAGAGAGAGGAACAAACATGATCTAGTCTTAAATTCCAAGAGACATTGCTAATGTGAGTGTCGACAAGATATTTCATGTAGACTGCGAACAACAACAGAGAGGAATGGGATGGGCTGGGGTGGAGCTGAAAAATGGTTATCCTACATTAGGACAAACCAATTAAAACTAAATGTCATTTTTTATGGTGCATTTTCAGGTTAATAATGGCACAGGAGGATCCCAAGAGGCCCAAGAATGGTCTGAAATCAGGCTTCATCTTTCTGGTACCTACTGCACCTCAGAGACAGATTGTCCATGTCAAGCAGTTCAATTTCTAGGCAAGATTTCAAGTACACCCTATTGTTGGGATACGGGTCTTCGGCAAACCCTAGGTGGAATTGAAAGTAGACAAATCCTTGATTTGCTGGAATTCTGGTCCAAATTTTCTGTTCTGCAATTTACTGATTTGGAGAGCCTCCTAGATGGTCCTGTGCCCCATGATTCAGGGCGTATGGAATTTTCATACGACCCCTGAAATCCCAGGCTTTCTGTAGCCTGAGTGGAACTCCTGCTAGCTGAAAGTTAGAAGAGATCAATCATCAAGAACTGAAGAAATAACATTTAATTCAGATTTCCAGCATCCATTGTATTTTGGTTCTGTTTCTTTGAGCCATCCACTGTGCCACTGGAGCGATATGACATGGTTCCAATATTTCCTCTGGATATTCTAGACAAAAATGCTATTAGTCACTGGCAGGCAAGAGCAGCCTGCCCAGGTGTACAGATTGCCCCATCCCCTGAAATTGAGACTGGGTCTCCAGTCCGAGGGTAAGGCAGGGCCTCCAATCCATTGCAAGTGGAGCAGACCCTCACAACTTTGGGCCTGATGTGCCATAACTTACTTCAGGAAGACATCAATAAACTTATGAAATGGACAAACATGTAGCAGCCAAGTGGAGAGGCTACATAACCTAAATGATATGATCCTGAGCAGGGTGCAAGGGCAGAGGTGATGCTTATTCGCCAATCCTTGAAAGTAGCAGCAAAAATTGAGAAGGTATGGGATACTTGGCATTGTAAATATGGCACAGAATATCAAAAGGAAATCATGCTAAAGCTTTACAAATCACTGTCTTAGGTATCAGCTGGAGTATTGTATACATTTCAGAGGATTGTCAAAGGCCTGGACAGAGTAAAGGAGAAGTTTAGCAAGATGTTACATATGGGAGGGACTTCACTTCCATGGAAAAATTAGAGAGCCTGAGAATTGTTCTCTTGAGAACAGAGATGGTTAAGGGAAGGGCCAAGCAAGAGATTCAGAATAATAGAGGGATGTGGGAGGGAGTTTGATAGAGCAAGTAGGGACAAACTGTTTCTTCTGCCAAATGGATCAGTAACCAAAGGCTGTGTAATTAAGATAAATGATAATATATTCACATAGAGGGTTATTAAAGTTCTGCCTGAAAGGGGGATGGAACCAAATTCTAAAGGAGTTTTCAAAAGGAAACTGGACATGGGACTTAAGAGGGCTAACTGCAGGATTATGGGCTATCTCTTACAAAGAGCTGGCACAGGCATTGACAGGTCAAATGGCCTCCATCTACACTGTAAAATTCAATGATTTTAACGCTTTACAGATGTCGAGTGACCTGGAAGTATGTTTACAGCAATCAGTTTTTAGGAGTAAATTATTCATGCTCTGTGGAAGGGCTGAGTTTGATGACTGATTTTTACTCTCTTTTTGTTTTCCTATGTATTGATAGAATTTTACAGGGGGATATTTTTAGAAGACCCATAGTCTCATGACCCTCCTGAATAAATCTGCTGAGTACATCAAGAGGGAAAAGATTTAATGTCTGTATCTACAAATTGTTACTGGAGTTACATCTCATATTGCAGCTTCCTGTTTGACAAACAGCATTATATATCAATCTTATTGGCCTTACTATCTTTCTTGCTACATAATATATGTTTCATTTTGAAGAATTTTTTTTTACAAAATCTTATTTTGCTTTTTACATAATCATGACACCATTGTTTTAGAATGCATTCAAAGAATGTAACTTCTTAGAATCAAGTTCAAAGCATTTAGAAATGATTAATGAATCGCCCGAACAAACCAAGAGATAGTTCTTTCAGTTGAACTTTGAAGAATCTAATTAGCATGTCTTGAATTTGATTTAAGATTCAGATTAATGAGGTGTGCCTGAGGTGCACTGGCCACTGCAAGCATCAGCTCCAGTCCCTAGAGAGACATTTCACCAGCAGAAAGCAGCAGACAATTATGAAGGCCCTGCTATGCCACCAATTTTACTTAGAGCTCTCAAAATCCTGCCTCTACAGTGAATTGAATTCTGGAGGCTTTTTCTAACCCTCCACTGCCTCTTACAGTCAAGTGCCACCTCTGTGATCATGGTAATGAAGATCAACTTTCAAGTGCCTCACTTCAGTGGCCATACATTACATGCAGAAGCCCAGGCAATCAAGGAGCAGGTTTCCATGGGGAAATCCCTGTCAAAATTCATTCCGAGTCTTAGAACGCTATTCAACTGCTGTGGGTATCACAGTTATGCCTAATCTTTTTCATACATGTTCTAAATGATCAGGAGCAGGAATGAGAGAGCAGGTCTAGAGATTTTACATTCCCTGATACTCCTGTGCTAGACAGCACAGTATTTGATTGATAGTTACTCTATTGATATTTGAATATTGCATTGTGGGGCTCATATATGTCCCTGGTCATACAGGAAATGTAGCAGAACGGATTTCTCAAGAACCTGAGGTCCCCTTGAGCACTGACCCAAAAGTGACATTAGAACAATAAGGGCTTGGGCGCATGTTCCTGTCACTCCTCCCCAGCAAAATTTCTTTTATGAGTAAATGAGGGATGAAAACATGGAACTTTCAGCCCACTTCCTATCCCTCCAGTACATTGAATTTGAGCCCCAAAAGAAAGATGTCTTTATGATTCATCTGCTCACATCTTAGCAGCTGAGCTGGTGGGGAACTATCACTGGAGGACCAATGGCTGGTCCAGCTCTGCATTTTAAACAGGGCAGGTGAAAGAATAAGCATGCAGCAACCGCTACAGTCACTCCATCAATGCAATGTGGCACATCCTTCTGAACCAAATGATTGTTTACTTTGGAACACTGCTCCCATTTCAACCTCTGCAGAGTTCATAATAAGCTGGCAGCAATATGTGTCTGTACAACTCGAGCAGTCTTAAAATCCAGCCATGGATTTTCCTTTGGAGGATCTGGATTTGAGAGCCTTCAAAACCCAAATCTAGCTTAATCCGGGCAGTATTTTGATGCAGTGCACCATTGCAGGGTTCACTCAGGGTTACACATGAGATACTCAACCTCGGCTCTGCTGACAGACAGCTTACTATCAGACTCAGTGCCCAACCCCACCACCCTTCCTTCTCTCCAGCCCCAAGGCACGCCTTCCAGGAGTTAAAGTTTAGCAGCTCATATTATTTTAACCATGAAATCTTTTGGCGAATGTACCCCATGCCCAGTTGTAAACGGAACCCTGCTTTTTGTTTAGACCTCGACCATCTCCCACTGGAATTATGGCAAGAGACTGGTAGAAACCTTTGACAAATCAGGGGCTGGCGAGCAGCTCTTGCACATTTGGAAATGAAATAAAGTTGGCACAACAGGCAGATTATTAAAATATCCTGGCACACAGACTCTGGCCGACAAATTGCAGATGAACCTGCGAGGAGTTTACTTCCAGAGAAACCCCCAATTAAAGACAGTTGGAGCTAAACCATCAAATGGAATTAAATACAATTATAGAATCAGGCACAACATCCACCTTCTGACAAAACTAAAACATAGGTGTTCGCAGAGTACCGCTGTTCCTTTACAAGTTAGCCTGCAATTACAACGTGGATTAAACTAGTTATCATTGGATTTTAATTGCAACATTCCCATCCATTGACCTATTGATGGTTAAATGCAAGCAAAGCAAATGGAGAGATACATCAATGGTTAGCACTTTAATCTCCAACTCAATAAACTGCAAACGGAAAAAGCAGGGGAGAAATAATTCTCACCGCACACAACTGCCTATCAGGCTTTTCAGAAATTGTGTGTTCTTCTCATCAATCTAAAACTTAGGAGGCATAGTTTCAAAACAATGGGTCTCCCATTTTAAGACAGCTGAGAAGAGACTTATTTTCTCAGTGAGCGGTTAGTGTTTGAAATTTTCTTCTTCAGAGGACGGTGGAGGCTGGATTGTTGAAGATATTCATGGCTCAGGCAGATTTTTGATTGACAAGGGAATCAAGAGAGAGGCAGGAAAGTGGAGTTAAGGCCACAATTAGATTGTTATTGAAGGATAGACCAAATGGCTCTTCCTGTTCCTACTTCTTATGTTCAGTGAAACCAACTGCATCAAGTTCCAGGAGAGGACAAAAATAGCAATATTTTCCCTGCCTCACAAATTTAAATCAATCTCAATTCCTGAAAACTTGTTTGATTGAATTTGCTGCATTATCCATCCTTTACAATATCCGTGATGTTCTGATCAACCCTGCAATTTCAGCACCAGATTCCATATAGTAGTTGATCAATCTGTGCATACTCTGCAGCTGTGTCTCAATGCCAACAGTCCACCATGATGTGGTCGTGAGGCTTCAAACCTTGCCCATTGGACTGTCTCCTAGATCTTTCTCCCTTGTAAACAGGGAGTTCTCAGGATGCCCAGATGGATAAACTGGTTAAAGCAATCAATTGCTATGACATCCTTTTGTGGTCCTGTCTGTAATTGGGTGAGATAAAGAGGGCAAATCCAGGCACTGAGGTCCTCCATTACATTTCTCACTGTGATCTCCACTCCCCCCCACACCCCCCCTGCCCCTGCACTGTCCAAATAGTAACCAGTGTTTGTCACCTCCTTCCTGAGTGAATGCCAGCTGAAGGAGGTGGTTCCCAGCTTTCTGTCTCATTTGCTGCTTCTCTAAATGGAGCCAGCTGATGAAAACTGATAGTAGCCCCAGGGCAGCGTTGAACATTGTAAACAGAGGAAGGAGACTGAGCAGAGACATCCTCTCACTTTAGTTTGACTCCCATACACTTATCTTGTTGACATTAATCACAGCCTACATCACAGATTGGGCACAGGAGTCTGCCCACATTGCTGTGAGCATCCTGCAAAAAAAAATTGACTCTATACTTGACATGCCTCTATAGTCAGAACTAAGCCCTGCATAGCTGTTGGTAGATCAATTTAAAATTCATTAATAGCTATTCAAAGAAAATCTCTGCCAAATCTAATTTGAGCAGGTAATGTCTGCAAGAAGTAATAGCTGTTTTTGTGCATCAGAATCTTCCATCAGCATCAAGCTTCAGCTATTATGGAAGGAGAGAGGAGTTTTTTTTTAAAATCACATCTTCTGCTACCTTGAGTCTTGCCCTCATCTGATCTGTCAAAATACATGCTGATTTAATTTTGTGGAGAAATGACCTTACTTGTTCTTGCATGAATAGCCTTGTAGTCTGATGCAGGATGGTCTGGCCTCGCCCTGTTGTGAAACATTGCCAGTTTGAATTGGAAATTAATGGTACTTTTGTCGTGCAATTCCATTGCATTTATGCTTGTGAGGATCGATCAGTTGTGACATTTAGTTTGGTACTGTAACTTTATGGCACACCACGTAACAATGTAATGCAGTTTCAAAAAACCCATTTTTGTTTCGTGTCCAAACTACCTATTTGCAGAAGGAATGTTTACTTCACCAGCACTGAGCCACAAGGAAAACCACCTTGTGGGAGAGAATTCCTGTGATCATTAAGTGTGGCAAAGCCTGAAATAAGTTAATGAAAACATCTTCTGCAATCAGAGCAATGTTGCAGGAATGTTAATAAAGACCATCAGTGCAAACATTCACTAAAGTATGAGTGCTGACAGGAAAGTGAGCAAATATTAGAGGATGAACAGCATGTGTCTTGTAGATGAAACTTTAATAATATAGAAACTGGACCATCCTAGAGGAGATTTGGTGATCAAGTGACGTCAGATCAAATTTCATCAGAGTTGACGGCCATGGCTGACGTAGCTGGAGAAAGTTCTTTCTCTGCTTCTTCAGTTTTTTTAACCTCCCTTGCCATCTCTTTGGAGGATGGTCCCTGCAATATTATCTCATTTCCCAGCAGCATCGCCCCACTTGGCAGCAGGAACCCTGCCAGGAGCCAAACCAACCCTGACTCTGGAAATTATATTGGGGTTATGCCGAATGTCGTGGAAGGCAGAAGTCCTATCCCACTCCCCCCACTTCTATTCAAAGAGGAGAACCCTGTCCATAAGTTAAGATATAGTCCTAGGTTGGATTCTTGGCTTGTGCTGAATTAGTCTGCTTCAATTAGGGTGCAGATAGATTTATCTAATTCCCTTTTAACCTGAGTAAGGTGGGGGAGGGGATGTAGGAAATGGGCTTAGTTTTCCCAATTGTAATCAGTCTGAGGGAAGTCATGTTGAAGATATAGATGTCAGATGACGATTGTGTTAGGCCTCTGCTCCCTTCCATAAACATTTAGACAATGTGTTGAAAGATGCCTGGAACCTGTGGCATTGTATCACAGCAAGGGACCATCTACATCAAGGTGGGAGGGGGAGAGGCTGGCAAAAAAATTGGGAGAAAAACCCAATTCAAAACATATTATCATCCATCATTTAGAACATAGAAAAACTACAGCACAAACAGGCCCTTCTGCCCACAAGTTGCGCTGATCATATCCCTCCCTACTAGGCCTACCTATAACCTTCAATCCTATTAAGTCCCATGTACTCATCCAGAAGTCTCTTAAAAGACCTCAGCGAGTTCGCCTCCGCCACCACCGACGGTAGCCGGTTCCACTCACCCACCACCCTCTGAGTGAAAAACTTACCCCTGACATCTCCTCTGTACTCCCCAGAACCTTAAACCTCTGTCCTCTTGTAGCGACCATTTCAGCCCTGGGAAATAGCCTCTGAGAATCCACCTGATCTATACCTCTCAACATCTTATGCACATCTATCAGGTCACCTCTCGTCTTTAGTCTCTCCAAGGAGAAAAGACCGAGCTCCCTCAACCTATCCTCATAAGGCATGCCACCCAATCCAGGCAACATCCTTGTAAATCTCCTCAGCACCCTTTCAATAGCTTCCACATCCCTCCTGTAACGAGGGGGATTGAATATAAAAGTAGGGAGGTCTTGCTGCAGCTGTATAGGGCATTGGTGAGGCCGCAGCTGGAGTACTGTGTGCAGTTTTGGGCGCCGCACCTGCGCAAGGATATTTTGGCCCTGGAGGGAGTGCAGAGGAGGTTTACTAGGCTGATACCGGAGTTGAGGGGATTGAGCTATGAGGAGAGGCTGAATAAACTAGGCTTGTACTCGTTAGAGTTTAGAAGAATGAGAGGAGATCTCATTGAGACGTATAAGATGATGAATGGGATGGATAGGATAGAGGTGGAGAGACTCTTCCCGCTCAAAAAAGACAGTAGGACTAGGGGGCACAGCCTCAAGATAAAGGGGAGGCGGTTTAGAACGGAGTTGAGGAGGAACTTCTTCACTCAAAGGGTGGTGAATCTCTGGAATTCTCTGCCCGTTGAAGTGGTGGAGGCTGCCTCGCTAAATATTTTTAAGAAGCGGGTTGATGGGTTCTTGATAAGAGAGGGGATTAAGGGTTATGGGGAGAGGGCGGGAAAGTGGAACTGAGCCACGACAGATCAGCCATGATCTTATTGAATGGCGGGGCAGGCTCGAAGGGCTAGATGGCCTACTCCTGCTCCTATTTCTTATGTTCTTATGTTCTTATGAGACGACCAGAACTGAGCTCAATACTCCAAGTGGGGTCTGTCTAGGGTCTTATAAAGCTGCAGCAGTTTTGGGCTTTAAAGTATGCCTTGGCCAATGGAAACCCTATACAAAAAGCTCTTCTGTACTAGTTAGCACTGCTACCTCACAGTGCCAAGGACCTACGTTCAATTCTGGCCTTGGGTGACTGTGTGGAGTTTGCACATTTTCCCCACACGTGTGTATCTTTCCTCTGTGTGTTCCAGTTTCATACCACAGTCCAAAGATGTGCAGGTTTGGTGGATTAGTCGTGGTAAATGCGTGGAGTATACGAGATAGAATGGAAGAGAGGGCCTGGGTAGGATGCTGCTTCAGAGGGCTAGTACAGGTTCAGTAGGCCAAAAGGTCTCTTTCGGCACTGTAGGGATCCTACCGTTATAGTAGGGCATGTGATTGAGTTCACGCTGACAGCAGAAGGTCTTGCCCACTAACTGCAGAGCTAAAAGTAGTAACAAGCTACCATTGCTTCTCTGCTCATTCAAATTAACGGGGAGGTTTCCTGCTGCCAGCACAAACTGAGGGAATTGACCCTATATATCTCAAAATTTGACTATGCTTCATTGGATTTAAACATGAATGCTCAGGCAACAATTGTGTCTCTCTCCATCCTCTTTATGCTGCCTATTGTATGGGTGACAGTGGGGGTCAGGCAGGGGAGGAGGGGTGGAAGTTGAAAGCAAGGGTTTTGAAAATCAGTGATTTTGCTGAGTCTGCACAGTTGCTCAAGGATTCAACCTGAAATGTCAACCTGCCCTTCATTCCATCATTGATTTTGCTATGCCATGATAATACATCATTTGATGTTATCAGGAATCATTTTATTGACCGTAGTCCTATCAGAAATCCATTGAGGTGCCCCATATTATGTGTTATGGCATGTTGGAAATGATACAGCCAATATCTCAGCCCGTTATCTGACAGAATTTATAATGGCTTTGTTACAGAATGAGAAGATGAGATGGATTCTGCTTTTCTCTCTCTCCATCTGCCCTCAAATATCAAATTAATTTCCTGTATCGACATTATTTCTGTCTTCTGTGTGAAGCCAGTTGTGTAAGAAAGGCATGAGATCGACAGCCAGTCGTTCTCGGAAATGCCATTACTGCAGAGTTGATCAAGCATCAGGAGGAATTTGTAATTGTAATGCTGTTCCTCTTTGAGAGGAGAGGGTTTTCTTTTAAGTTGTGCTGCTAGGCAAATATACCACCTTGCAGACATAACAGAATAAAAAGATGTAAATGAAGGATGATTACATTTAATGCATTTTGATGAAAATCAAATACTACAGGCCTGATTTTACCATTTTTATTCTAAGTGCTGAATTTGGGCGCAATTCAGATTCGACTTGGAAATCTGCTTTCAGGTGCCCCCATATGCACTCAGCTTGAAAAAAAAATTGCGGGTCTGAATTGCGCTGTGGGTGGGGTTTAGCACACCTGAAACGATCAGAGCTCTAAACTGCGCATGCGCAGTGAGGAAAGAATTGAAAAAGCGTGTACGTGTCAGATTGCTCCTGGGCCGCAGAAAGTGGTTCGGGAGCAAAAAGCAGGAGTGATGGCCCCCACAGACATCACTGTCCCCCTAATGCACCCACACCTCCGCTGTCCAGACCGATTACAATTCCCTGCCCACTTCCTCCCACCGATCGTCCGCAGAGCAGCAGCGGAACTCCCGGCCCCCACCAGAGATATATCTTACCCACCTCCCCCACAGAGAACAACATGGCCCCACTTACACGCCCCTCTCCGCCTCCAGTGAATGATCTGGCCTGCACCCCCCACCCCCCCCCCCCCCCAGAATGATCTGGCCTCACTTCCTGCATTCACCAACCCCCACCCCCCCCAGCCCACTACCCCATTTCCCTGCCCAAAGAATGATTTAGCCTCACTCCCCCCTCCTCCAGAGAATAATCTGGCCTCGCTACCCCCCTCACTCTCCCCCCACAGAGGAACATCTGCCCTGTCTCCTCCTCCGTCCCCATCCCCTCACCAGGAAATGATCTGGCCTGCCTCCCCCCCCCCCCCACCAGACAATGATCTGCCCTCCCTCCATCCTACCGCTGCTGATCTGAGTAAGAGGGTGGTAGGAAACTCTGAATTTGCCTCTTTTCAGCAGCTGGAGCGCCCGATTCAGACTTTTATTCAGCAAGTTCATTTCAGCGCGATTCCGGATCGGCAAATGCTGTGATAAAGGGGGAACTGCTGATAAAGTTGGGCTGGCAGTTCATTAATTCAATTTAAATACATGCAAATACATTTAAGTTGCCATTGGGCATGTTTCAGGCACGAATTGGATCGCAGCCATTCCTGGATCTCAGTCAAGTGGCCATCTGTATGGACGCAGGCGCAGATCACGTTAATGGCCTCACACCCAACTTTACCACGTTTTTGTGCCCATTTGTGATCAAATAGGGTTCTATGTGTCCATAATTCATCAGATGCTGGCAATGCTGTTAAATGCTAATGTCATTTCTCTGAGCAAATATTCATTGGATGTGAAATGTGAGTAAAACTAAAATAAAATTGTGAGGTTGTGTTTCTTGTTGAAATCTGAGGGGAATTTACAATTGTAGAATTATACAGTTGCAGAAAGAACTGTTTTCTACAGCTTTTCACCATCATCCCTCTTCCACAGTAACTTCTAACTGGTTGTAAATGCAAAGTGTCCTTCCACAAATCAATCCATTCAAAATATATTTAAGCTCTAGTATAAAAGATTCAAAAAGCATTCTCTCAATTATAGATGAGAAATTAAAACACAAGCTATCAACTCTGATTTAGTGCATCTAAATAGGCATTGGAAGAGTGGCTGTACTCAGTGTAGGTAAGCAGTAAACCCTTTAATCTCACTGGGCTAAAGCATGAGGCCCAACAGAATACAACACACAGACCAAACACATATGTCCTGACACTGATTCCCAAATGAAGCCAAATGACTTTTATCCAGGTGGCGGGGATCTTGCCCGTTAACTGGAGAGCCAGTGAGAACCCCACACTTTGGGGAAACACCAACCCCTCATCCCTCAAGACCAACCAGCCAAGTGAAGGCTGACAGCTTCTCATTGCAATCAAAACCACAATGGAAGCACTGGTAGCATGCGGGCATGTACCCACTGACACCCAGGATCAGTGAGGAACCAGGGCACTGGTGAGAGGTGGCAGGATGGGTGTTGTGGGAAGAAAATCACTGTATTGGGGGAGCAGGGAGAGAAGAAAGGGCAGGGATTGCTCTCAGCTCTGAGGACTTGACAATGTGGGATCTTCCACCTTGCTTTTTGGGTTCCCCAGGTGGTAACCACCTGGTGTTTGAATACCAACAGAAAGAATCTCCCCTTATATGGTATTAATTGACCACTTCAGGCTTCGAATTGGCATTGGAGGTGGTTAAGCCATCCATGAGCCTTCAAGCCCAGGATTTAATTGGGACAGAAGTAGGCAATCAGCAGGGATTCACCCAGCATGCCCTCCCCCCTCACCACCTGATTAAATTTGTCCAGCCCCAAACTTGCCTGGGGAGGGCATTTAATTCAGCTGTTAGTGAGAGTAGGAATTACTGGAAAGCAGATGTAGCAACTCAAAATTGGGGATAAATGGGGCACTGTGAGCCATAAGAAATAGCATAATTATATTTCAGCAGAATCTGTAACCTTATGGCCTGGCATATCCCTCACTCTACCATTACCATCAACCATGGATGCAAACCTGCTTCAAATGGGCAATATAAAAGAGCATGTCAATAGCTGCACCAGGCATATTAAAAAGGAGATGTCACTTTGGTGAAGTTACAACACAGGACAGATGTATGTCAAACAGCAGAGGTAACATTTTAATTGCCATTATCTCCAGTAGATCAAATTAAGGCTCTGAAATCCTGCCACATCCAGTTGAGTGGTGATGGGCAATTAAATAACTAATAGGAGAAGGAGGAAGCTCAATGAACATGTCCATCCTCATTGAAGCCCAGGGTATGAACACAAAAGGCAAGGTTGAAGCATCTGTGACCATCTTCAGCCAAAAGACCAACTGGATAATTCACGTGAGTCTCCTCCTGAGGTTACCACCATCATAGGAACCAGTCTCATTCCATGTGATATCAAGAAAAAGCTGAGTTTGTTGGATACAGGACAATGATCATGGAGAACATCCTGATAGTAATGCTAAAGGCTTGCATTCCAGAAGACTACAGCTTCTAGCAATCTATTCCTGTCTATCTACAACACTGGCATCCATTCAACAAAATGGAAAATTACCCAGGGGTGTACAGTTGAGAGTTCTGCAATGGGTGTGTTACCTCCTGACTCCCTAAATCCTTTCCACAGTCTGTACGGTATAAATCAGGAATCTGATGTGTGATGTTAGTTACCCTTAAGATTTTTTTTTTAAAAAATGGTGTCTGCAACCTTAGCTGATGTCATTATGGAACCGATTTGACTGGAGATGTCCTTTTATTGCTGCGTAAGTGGGAGTTCATTTACTTTTACTGAGATATTTATGATGCTGCATTGTTAGGAATAAAAAAAACTGGTTGGCAGGTCAGGTGATAGGAGTTTTTCAATTTTTAGTTTTGAGCTGCAGGTTTTGAGTTTTTGATTTGAGGAGGGACATCAAGCTGAAAAGAAGTCTCTCCATGGTTTTGGAAATTCTGCTGGTTGTCTGAAAGCAAGGTCTTGCCTTTTTGAAGGGGGGAACCTGCGGTTGATAGCTTGCCTAGAGTCTCAGTGTTTTGGGAAGTTGTTCTGACTTCAAACTGTTCTGAGTCTATCTAGAAGACTGCAGAATTAATCCAAAGGACTCAATTCCAGTATCACGTGAGCATTAGTCTATGCTGTATTAAACCTGTTTTTAGGGTTTTGTCTAAAGGAAGCTTGGTTTTGATTAGAACATTTTAGATATATCTGTTAAGATTATACATTATTGTGGTCAGTTATTTGTTTGTAATTGATAAATGTTATTGCTAATTTTTTTTCCATACATGTTAACCATATTCTTGACTAAACTTTGTTTGATAAAAACTCCCTAGTCGGTCATTTGAATCATACCTGAAGTGAAACCCATCATGCCTATCCTAGCCAAATTCAAGATGCAAAATTTATGACTCAGGTGGGCTCCATACAAGTTTCTGACTTGAATCATAACAGATGGAATACTGTCGCTCAATAGAAGCGAGACTCTCTACTTGCCTGGATGAGTGCCGCTTCAAATATGCTCAAGAAATGACCTATACCAAAGCAAAGCAGCCTTCTTGATCAGCACCCTATTTACCAACTTAAACATTCATATCCTCTACCACAATATGATGGCAGTGTACACCTTCTCCATATACGTTCTGGCAAATTTCCAAGGCTACTTCAAAAGTATCTCCCAAACTTGAGAACTCTGGCACTCAGAAGGATAAGAGTGGCAAGTAAATGGAATCACTACCACTTTCCAATCAAACTCTATCCTGATTTGGGACTATAATCACAGTTCCTTCAACATAGCCAGATCAAAATCATCATCAGAAAGACTAAAAAGGAAACTCACCTTCACTCGTGCATTAAGTGGTGGCAAATGTTGGCTTTGCCTGTAATGCTACATCCTAAGAATTTTAAAAAACCTGGACCGTTAGGTCTCTGTTCCTTTATTCCCTTTAAATATTTACCATTTAGTGTATATTTCCTCTTCTTTATCCTGCACTTAAAATGCATCACCTCATATTTCTCAGATTTAAATTTCATCCAATATCCATTTGAATCATAGAGTCATACAATGCAGAAGAGGCGTTTCGGTCCATCGAGTCTGCACCGACACATGAGAAACATCTGAACTCCCATTAGAATTTTGCCCACTTATTAATCTGTCTATGTGCTCCACACTCCATAGTTTTGTGTTGCTTACAAGTTCTGATAGTATGACCTTATAGTAAAGTTCATGATATATATATTGCCAAGAGCCACAGTCCTGAAACTGTTCACTGTTTATATCCTTCTAATCTGAAAGTAATATTTCAACTACATGTCTCTGCTTTCTACCATTATGGCTATATTATCTTTAATGGACATATTTGCTTTAACATCATTTGCTTTATCAACAAGCCTCCTTTGTGCCACCTTATCAAATGCATTTGGAAATCCTTGTACATATCATAAACTGCATTTCCTTTATCAATATAACCAGTTTTTTCAATAAATCCAGAATTTTCACTACACTTGTCAGATATTACTTATTATTTTCAAATCTGCAGCATTTCATTTCTGAGTTTATCCTCTTATTTCCATGTCTCAATTATTTTTCTTCTGCTCATACGGATAGTTCTCTTCTAATTTGCTTCTACTTCTGTTCTCTGCTGCTTTCCTTTTTTTGCTTTTGAGTGAGTACTGGTGGGTGTTGTAGGGGAAAAACTAGCTACTAAATGCTACAAGTCTCATTTTACAGAGGCAGAAGAGAAGAAAATGCAGTTTACAGGTCTCATTTCACAAATCCTATCACTTAAACCATCTTCTGCTGCATACTCCAATTTACCTGCTCTTATTTCCTGCTGAACATATCTGCAATATTGGCAAGATTATAGACACATCTTCATGGCAAGTGGAAGTCAGTCGCATTGAAGATTTGTCCTGTTTACCAACTATTTACATGATTTTGATGTTATGAATGTTGGCATTAAACTGTCAAGTCAGAAGTTGCAATACAGAAACTAAGGGTGATGTCAATAGGAGAAGTGTCCTGGAGGGAAGTGATACGCAAATTCACAGGAATTGTACTCACTTTCCAGCAAATGCCTCATAATTCCCAAAATGTTAGAATCCAAACTGAGGGTTTTTTTTAAACTTAACAGATGCTGAGGGCACTTGTCTAGCCCCTTCTATCATTTATTTTAACATGTTGTGATGAAAAGAAGTTTGCAAACACTTTTATGGAGATTTTTAAACATCTAAGAAGAATTGTCATAAAAGGGGAAGGACATTTGAGGATCAATACCTTCCAATGGGACAGAAATTGCAATTATGGACTGTCAGCATTGAAGCCACCCAATATGGTGCATACTTCACATTATTGCTGAAGTATGCACCATATTCATGGTTTTTTTTTAAGCAGGTTCTGGATTGGCTTCCAGAGCAGTCAAGGCTTGCAACCCCTATTAAAAATAAAGACTCATCCTGAGATGCAATGCCTTCCCATTTGGAATGTTCCTGAAGAAATCTTGGTGTGGAGGAGAAGCGAGTTACTCTTAGGACAGGAAATGTGCTTACACTGTACTTGTTTTCTCCTGAAGCTGTAATTTTCTTTAATCACCAAATTTCTGTTAATTTCTTTAATTTTGTATTAGACAAACAATGTTGTCAAATTATACAAACTTGGAATTATGAAATGCAAGGGAGCATATGGGATAAAATAAAGGAACTTATGACAGCATTTTGGGATAAAGTTATATAGACCTTTGTCACACCCCTTTATGCCACTAAATTTGGTAATTCTCATATATATAGTCGCCCAAGGCCAGAATCGAAATAGGTCCCAGTTGCTATGAGGCAGCTCTGCTAACCACTGTGCCACCATGCCAGCCCAAGTCACTTTGCCTAAGTTTGTCACTATGAACTGCACCATAACGAGATATTTTTGTTAAACATTGGCACAAGAGTGCTGTCTTCAAACTCAGCACCCACTTTACTCTGTAAACATCTACACCCTGGCACACTTGAAAGCAATACAAATCGCATGTTTGTTTTATGACATGAAATCCCAAATAATACAGTCTTTAGAATTGTGGGACCATGCAGATTTAAATTCAGATTCCTTCTGTAGTCATAGTGGATGGAACAAAACCATGGAGCAATGAAAGAACTTGCACCATCAGCTTTTGGCATAACTGCTCCCGCTCCCACTGCGGTTCCCCCCCACCCCTGCCCAGCCCCTGCCTCTCAGCACGAACAACTCACTCATTAATACTACCTGAACCAGGGCTTGAGCTAATTATAGATACTGATCCCCAAATGTAACACTTGCAGTATGAGCCAGAGAGGCTGAATCTTTGGAAACCAATTTGGGCATTTAATTAATACAAAGTCTGTGTGGCAGTCATCACTTTCTAAGATTCAAAGTGTTATTGATACTCAATTTTTATGTGCATGCGGAAGTTCGTAATAACTCCTGTTGTAATGGTTCATTCACCAACATTGTTACGATAAATATTTTGTAAACAAAACACTCCGAATTAAATACCTACTTTAATTATTTGTGTAGGTGTTAACATGTTAAAATTATTACAACTTTATAATTTAGAAAATTAAACAATTTGCTATTTGTTAAACACTCAGATATGGCTGTTCAGAACGTTGATGGTTTAGGTAATGGTTGCTTTAAAATTTACATGCTTTTTTTTTAAATTGGTCATGAAGTGCTTTTTAATATCAAAATCAACAGATTAACCAATTTGCTAAAAACAGGTGGTATCAATTATTGAGTTTCCTTGTATCAGATTCTTCTCTCCTGGAGTCCTGCTTCCAAAATTTTACTAATGACGTTTTTATTGCACCTTCTAGGAAATGTCATGCACAGGAAAGCTCTCCAAAGCAAGAGAGCCAGAGAAAAAGTGAGAAAGGTTGTGTGCAGTAAGTTGTTGTGATCTGGAATACATATCTTGAACGAGCGGTGCAACAAATTTAATAGTTACTTTCCAATGGGAATTAGGTTTGATGTTGAAAAGGAAAATAAGTGCAGACTATGGAGAAAGAGCAGTGGAGCAATAAAGAGCTGGATGTGGACAATAGTCATGGATGTGGACATGTGGGAATTAAAAAAAAAGCTGAGGAATTAAATTCGTACTTTGCTTCAGTCTTCACAAAGGAAAGCATGAATAATATACCAGAAATTCAGAGGGAAGCAAGTTTTAGCAAGGAGCTGAAGTAAATCAGCAAATGCAGAGAAATGGTTTTGGACGAATTGATGGGATTGAAGGTGAATAAATCTCCAAGTCCTGATAATCTTACTCCAGAGTACTTAAGGAAGTGGCCCTGGAAATAGCAAATCCATTGGTGGTTATTTTCCAAAATTCTTTGGACTCTGGAGTGGTTCCTACAGATTAGAGGATAATTATTGTAAGCCCACTATTCAAAAAGGGAGGCATAGATAAAATAGGGAACTATAGACCAATGAACTTAATATTGATACTGGGGAGGTTGCTAGAGTCCATTCTCAAGGATTTCATAATACAGCATTTGGAAGTCAATGGTATAATCAGACAAAGTCAGCATGAATTTACAAAAGGAAATCAAGCTTGATGAATCTATTGGAATTCTTTGAGGATGTAACTAGTAGAATTGACTGAGGAGAACCAGTGGATATGGTTTATTTAGACTTTCAGAAGGCTTTTGACAATCTCTCACGCAACAAACTGCAACGTAAAGTTAAAACACATGAGACTGCAGGTAATGTCTTGAGATGGATAGAAAGCTGGTTGGCAGTTAGGAAACAAAGAGTTGTCATAAATAGGTCTTTTTCTGATTGGCAGTCAATGACTAGTGGGGTTCTGCAAGGATTTGTGCTAGGATCCCAAATGTCCGCATTAAATATTAATGATTTGGAAGAGGGAACTGAATGTATTATCTCCAAATTTGCAGATGATACAAAGTTGGGTGGGAGGGGAGCTGTGAGCAGGATGCAGAGATGCTTCAGCGTGATTTGGATAGGCTGAGTGTGTGGGTATATGTATGGCAGATGCAGTATAATGTGGATAAATGTGAGATTATCCACTTTGGTAGCAATAATAGGAAGACAGCTTATTACTTGAATGGGTGTAAATTGAGAGGGGTGGATACTCATCGAGATCTTGGATCCTCATGCATCAGTCGCTGAAAGTAAGTGTGCAGGTATAGCAGGCAGTAAAAAAGGCAATTGGTATGTTGGCCTTCATTGCAAGAGGATTTGAGTATAGGTATAGGGATGTTTTGCTGCTACTGTATAGGGTGTTGGTGAGGCCACACCTGGAGTATTGTGTGCAGTTTTGGTGTCTTTATCTGAGGAAGGATGTTCTTGCTATAGAGGGAGTGTAGTGATGGTTTAACAGGCTGATTCTTGGAATGGCAGCTCTGTATTATGAGGAGAGGCTAAATCCATTAGGATTATATTCTCTGGAATACGTAGAAACTTATAAAATTCTAACAGGGTTAGACAGGGTAGATTCAGAAAGAATGTTCCCAATGGTGGGGGAGACCAGAACTAGGGGTCATAATTTGAGGATAAAGGGTAAACCTTTTAGAACTGAGGTGAGGAGAAATTTCTTCACCCAGGGGATGGTGAACATGTGGAATTCACTACCACAGAATGTAGTTGAAGCCAAAACGTTGCCTTATTTCAAGAAGAAATTAGATGTAGCTCTTGGGGGTAAAGGGATCAAGGGATATGGGAGGAAGAGGGGGACAGAATCAGGATATTGAATTTGATGATCAGTCATAATCAAAATTAATGGCAGAGTGGGCTCGAAGGGCCAAATGGTCTACTCCTGCTTCTAGTTTCTGTTTCTATGTTTCTATTAGTGCATTCATCTCCTGGCATAACCCTGCCCTTTTCAGCAGTATCAACCCACCCATCACGATGAATGTTAATACAATGTGAACAAGGGCTCAAGATAATTATAGACATTGATCTCCTGATTCAAATAACTAGCAGCCATTGCACACCGAGCATACATGAAGCCTGGCCTGACTCCTGTCCCAGTCCCCATGAAAATGCAACAAGCGTCTCCTCATGCTGAAAAGCTAGACTCTATATTCTCCTCTTGTTCTAACATTTATGGCATCCCAAATCAATCAGTAGGGAATCTCACTATAAACCACACTTTTAGATGAAAGAAGCATGCAAAGCTCTTGTACACACGTTGCAGTCAAAACAAAAAGAAAAATAAACTGACAAATTCAGAAAAAGCGTTGAACCTTCTTATGTAAAGAATGAGCATAAGTGGTCAATGCACACAAGGTTCACGGTCTATTCTGTCTTCCCCAGCTATGATTTGAAACTCAAATATTTCTCAACTCCAGACACATTTTCCTCTACCCTATAGTACACAGATGTCAAGGTGACGTAACTCTTACATAAGATTCCTAAAGCTCTTTGCCCTCTTTCTCCCTTCCCCACATGCAGGTAAGCAACTGTCTGTGATGACCACTTACTTAATTACAGATTTAAGCTCCTATCAGACAATTGTGTGGAAAGCTCCTCACAGCAACTGACAGTGGGTTGAGGTTATCTTTATGCTCTTAAAATGTAAAAAAAAACTATAAAAAGATCAGAAACAGATGTTTGCCTTTGAAATGTCACATTGTGTGTGATTGGACTGGTGGCCTGAATAAACACTGCTTATTCTCACTGATCTTCAAACCAATCCTTCTGCACACAAAGGTCAGAGTGTGGAATGAGTGAGTGTCTGCACACACTCTATCCAGAAGTCAGAGCAACTCCAGAAAACCTCACCCAGATAGTACAAGTTTATCGACTAATCTTAATACCCATCTCAAGTCATCTAAAATCATGCAAGCACAGGCACAGATAGTTTTGGGCATCTGTAGGTCTGGACGCAGGTAGGGAGCACATTAATGCTGGGAACAGAAATGACATGAAAGTAGTTGTGTGTCAACGACTCAATGCAGGCTTGTACATCCCACAGCTCATGGGACAATGTCTGCCCCCTTCTCTGCAACCCCCAAGCACCAGTTTTCAAAATGCTTGTCAAACACTTAAGTTGGAGTGGAAGATTCTGCAAAGAATTTCTGCTCCAATGACACACTGCTCCTCTCCCAGCTTTGCTGCCAGTAGGCTCACTTAAACCCGAGAGACAACAACATTCCATGATTGCAGGAGCAACAATGAGTTTGATGAGAAGAGGTTTTCTTTCAGGCTGATTGGAATGTGGGCTGAGAGACAGAGAATGATGCAAGCAGCAGGATGCTGTAAGAGTGCTGGGACTCCTGGAAGGAGAGGCTACTAGGGCTCTGGGAAGGGAGCGAGTGAAAGAGAGAGAGGATCTTGCTCTCAGACTTTGCTGTCACCATCACACACTAAAACATACTCACACCCATTCACACAGTGACTGAGGGAGAGTAAGTGAACATCCTCAGCTTGGGAGTGAGCCTAGCACACACACACACTGACCCTCTTGAATGCTGGTCATTTTTAATTAATCTTTTTTCAATTGCTTTATTTCTGCTCAGCAGGTTGTTTCTGTTCTTAACACCACAATCTTTTTTTTTGAACTTCAGTTTAATGTTGTGCCAAACCTTACCTTACCAAAATTTACTCATCAGCCCCTTGAGAGAGAAAAAGATGGAAATGTGGCCTTCCAAGGGAAATGTTTGGACAAGCCTGATCTAATGCAATCCTATGTTAAAAATTACCATACTGTTAAATCACTTTGGGACATCCTGAGGTTATGAAAGCTGCTGTATGAATGCAACATTGTTCATCTAAGTCATAGAGAAACTAGAGCAGGAGCAGGCCATTTAGCTCTTCAAGCCTGCTCCCCCATTCAACATGATCTGGCTGATCCTCTATCCCAACACCATACTCAAGCACTTTTCTCACATCCCTTGACACATTTAGAATCCAGAAATCCAGCTATTTCCTTCTTAAATATATTCAGTGATTTGGCATTCACAGCCTTCTGTGGTAGAAAATTCCACAGGTTTACCACCTGCTGAGTGAAGAGGACCTGCTCAGTCCTAAATGGCCTACCCCATATCCTGAGCTGTGACCCCTTGTTCGAGACCCTCTCCAGCCAGAGGAAACAACATCCCTAAGCCAGTCCTGTCAGAATTTTATCAATTAGATGCTCCCTCCTGAATCCCAGTGAATAAAAGCCCAGTTGACCCAGCAAAAACATTAAATGCTGGAACATCTCAGCAGGTCTGATTGCATCTGTGGAGACAGAATAGAGCCAACGTTTCGAGTCTGGATGACCCTTCGTCAGACCTAATCTCTCCTCAGACAACTCAGATGGCCATGCCATTCTGAGGCAGAGGCCACATTATCTCCTGGATGTCATTTTAAATTTTCTCAGTAAAGGTCCCTGACAAGATGGGGGGTGGTCCGAGTGTTAAGAAGGAGTCTGGGTGATGAGATGGAAGGGAAGGTACGGGGCAGGAAGGTCACAATAACTCCTCCTGGCCCTCAGGAAAACCTTCAAATCATTTCAAACATTACCTACCTGGGTCTGCTCAAGGCCTGGATCCAGGTGGCCAGTGACAGGGGACAAACAGCCTGTCAGAGGCCCAGGCTTGAGTTCTGGCCTGAGTTAACAAAGAAAATTATTTTCAAAAGTTACTGCACTGTCAGGAGCGAGGTTTCTCAATCATGGGACTTTCAAGAACATCATACTCTATATAATCGGCAGGATTCTGATATAATGGTCAAAATGTAATGGCCTGTAAACCATCAGTTGGTTCTGTAGCCAGAAAGTGCGCCAGAATAAATGCTCCCTTTCACAGAATCCAGTGTAGGTCAGATATTGACCAAGCAGCTTTTATGGCTGATTTTAATAAATACAAGTAATGTGTTCCCCTGACTTCACAAAAATACAGCATGCCACTGCTGGCCTATGCTTACCACCTCCGCCTCACCCCCCAACTCTCCAACTACCACCCCCATCTCATCCTCCAACAACTCCAACCATCCCTGCAGGTGTGACCTGTCAGGGCGATCTCCCACCTGCTCAGAATCAAAAAGTTACAGCAGCCTCACCCATTGAGCATCTGTAACTCAGTGGCTACATTCAGGGATTGAAAATGGTTCTAGTCTCCTGGTGGAAGCTGTGCACCTTTCAGGTCAATGTGGAAAGATCCCCAGTGTCAGAAATATTTTCTCATGGTGCCATACCCTGGTGAATTTTATCCCAATTAAAACTCTCATATTAAGGGTAGAATGATTTTTAATTGAGAGGGCAGGCAGTGGAGGGATAAAAATATGTTTGTATCTTGTCTGTGCAAGACACAGTGATCAGACAAGCTGCTGAGTTTTCCTTGAGCATGTCCTTCAAGGAACAGAAATGCCAATCGCTGCTTAATTTTTAATGTGCACGAACATAGCAAAGGCAGAGATCAGTGACGAGGGTGTTTACTCAGGAGGCATCTCAATCGCACACCTTTCATCTCTGCATATTCCTGTAGTTCTTTAAAATGGTAGCAACTTAGACAAACCTACTGCAAAAGTGAAAACAAAATACTGTGGATGCTGGAATCTGAAAAAAAACAGAAAAGCTTGAAGAACTCAGCCGCTCTGCAAAATCCATAGGGAGAGAAAACAGAGCCATGAGTGTGGTGGAGCAGCTGGAAGAGTGACTGCGGAAATCCCATTGGAAAGAAGGACAATACTTCTGCAAGGTACTTCTGAAAAAGTAATCTGATTTAACACCAAATATGGTCAATATTGTTCTCTCATACTTCTGGTCCCTGCAAACACTAGTGTTTTGCTAATTGACAATAGAGACTTTCCAAACATGATTTCTTGCTGTGAACTCTGAAAAATGAACCATCTTCAAGAGAAAGAGATAAAACCTCTATGCCACCTTTTACATACTTTTTCTGGCAGGCCTTCTTCCCCACACAAAGATAAAAGTACCAAGCAAGTTACCAAGCACTGCCGTTTAGACGGTGTCCCTTTCTCAGATGCTGGAAACTGATCTTAAATGATTATTAACTCCAGGGATAAATATCACGGGAGGTCTTGTGGTTCAGTGGATAGCATTGCTGCCTCTGGGCCAGGCGCTCTGGGTTCAAGTTCTACAGCAAGACTTGATGGCCAATGAAGCTTTGTTCATAATGCGTTCAAACAGGTTGAGTGTGTCAACCTGTAAATCCTTCCATACATAGTAATGACTGGCGGTAAGAACGGGCGAGACTCCTGGTCAGCCACATTTGACGTGGAGTGGCATCCCTCAAGCTATAAACCTCTAGTGACAACTGGTGATCTGTTCCGGGAATTACTAACTATGGAAATAAACAAAAGTCTGCCTTAGTGCATCACTAGTTGCGGGAAGAGAGTTGGAATAAATATCACCAATACTTAACGTTTCTGATTTCAGCTTCAAAAAAAAATCCTAATACATCTGGATTTCTTGTGCTGTGTAGTGGGAGCTGGAGCTGAGAGTGCGACACTTGGAAATGTCTGTTGCAAGCAGTTCAAACCAGAGCAGACACGGCAAATTGATGGTAAAGAGGGGAACCTGCCTCAGATCTTTTCAAAACTAATGGTGTGTGGAGAAATCAAAGCATGGCTGGCTCTAGTCCCATTATTTAGTCTGTTGAGTGTTTGTTAATTATAAGAACATAAGAACATAAGAAATAGGAGCAGGAGTGGGCCATCTAGCCCTTCGAGCCTGCCCCGCCATTCAATAAGATCATGGCTGATCTGTCGTGGCTCAGTTCCACATTCCTGCCCTCTCCCCATAACCCTTAATCCCCTTGCCTATCAAAAACCCATCAACCCGCGTCTTAAAAATATTTAGCGAGGCAGCCTCCACCACTTCAACGGGCAGAGAATTCCAGAGATTCACCACCCTTTGAGTGAAGAAGTTCCTTCTCAACTCTGTTCTAAACTGTCCCCCCTTCATCTTGAGGCTGTGCCCCCTAGTCCTACTGTCCTTTCTGAGTGGGAAGAGTCTCTCCACCTCTATCCTATCCATCCCATTCATCATCTTATATGTCTCAATGAGATCTCCCCTCATTCTTCTAAACTCTAACGAGTACAAGCCTAGTTTATTCAGCCTCTCCTCATAGCTCAACCCCCTCAACTCCGGTATCAGCCTAGTAAACCTCCTCTGCACTCCCTCCAAGGCCAAAATATCCTTGCGTAAGTGCGGTGACCAAAACTGCACACACTACTCCAGCTGCGGCCTCACCAGTGCCTATACAGCTGCAGCAAGACCTCCCTATTCAACCCCCCTCGCTATGAAGGCCAGCATCCCATTAGCCTTCCTGACCACCTGCTGCACCTGCAGGCTGGGTTTTTGCGACTCATGCACAAGGACCCCAAGGTCCCTCTGCACCGTCACATAAGAACATAAGAACATAAGGAATAGGAGCAGGAGTAGGCCATCTAGCCCTTCGAGCCTGCCCCGCCATTCAATAAGATCATGGCTGATCTGTCGTGGCTCAGTTCCACTTTCCCGCTTTCTCCCCATAACCCTTAATCCCCTCTCTTATCAAAAACCCATCAACCGGCGTCTTAAAAATATTTAGTGAGGCAGCCTCCACCACTTCAACGGGCAGAGAATTCCAGAGATTCACCACCCTTTGAGTGAAGAAGTTCCTCCTCAACTCCGTTCTAAACCGCCCCCCTTTTATCTTGAGGCTGTGCCCCCTAGTCCTACTGTCTTTTTTGAGCGGGAAGAGTCTCTCCACCTCTATCCTATCCATCCCATTCATCATCTTATACGTCTCAATGAGATCTCCCCTCATTCTTCTAAACTCTAACGAGTACAAGCTCAGTTTATTCAGCCTCTCCTCATAGTTCAACCCCCTCAACTCCGGTATCAGCCTAGTAAACCTCCTCTGCACTCCCTCCAAGGCCAAAATATCTTTGCGCAGGTGCGGCGCCCAAAACTGCACACAGTACTCCAGCTGCGGCCTCACCAATGCCCTATACAGCTGTAGCAAGACCTCCCTACTTTTATATTCAATCCCCCTCGCTATGAAGGCCAGCATCCCATTCGCCTTCCTGACCACCTGCTGCACCTGCAAGCTGGGTTTTTGCGACTCATGCACAAGGACCCCGAGGTCCCTCTGCACCGTCGCCTGCTGCAGTTTTTCGCCCTGCAAGTAATAGTCCTTCCTACCATTATTCCTACCAAAGTGGACTACCTCACACTTGCCAACATTAAATTCCATTTGCCAGTTCCTGGCCCATTCGCCTAGCCTATCTAGATCCTTCTGCAGACTCTCCACACCCTCCGCACAATTTGCCGTTCCACCAATCTTGGTGTCATCAGCAAATTTCGACACCATACACTCAGTTCCCTCCTCCAGATCATCTATATAAATGGTAAATAGCTGAGGTCCCAGCACCGACCCCTGAGGCACTCCACTAGTCACCAACCGCCAATCCGAGTAGCACCCATTGACCCCCACTCTCTGCCTCCTATTTGACAGCCAATCCTCCATCCACGCTAACACCCTACCCCCAACTCCATGCCCCCGACCTTCTGTAATAACCTCTTGTGAGGCAACTTGTCAAACGCCTTCTGAAAATCAAGACCGACCACATCCACCAGCTCTCCTCTATCCACTGCCCTAGACACCTCCTCATAGAACTCCAATAAATTTGTCAGACATGACTTCCCCTTAACGAAACCATGCTGTGTCTGCTCTATCAAGCAATTCCCCTCTAGGTGCTTTGCTATTTCCTCCTTGATGATGGATTCTAACGTTTTACCCACAACAGACGTTAAACTAACCGGCTTATAATTCCCGGCCTTTTGCCTGCCACCCTTCTGGAATCATTTTCAAACAAAGGGGACTTTTGGAACATTGGGACAATGGACTTCATATTGAGCATACCATTATAATTATGATTTTTGAAGAATATGGTGCAGGAGCAGTGGAGAGATATCTGAGTTGTGAGCTGAGGGCTGCAGGTATGCTTATGGTCTTCCTCTGACAGACAGCTTTCTCTAGTATTCAACCAGGCTGGCAAAAATCTCATCACGCAACAGCTAGTATCAGCACCAACAATCAAGTTAGTGTTACCAATGCACTGACTAATACCTAGTTTTCAATATGTAGTTTCGTAGCCCAGTGACAGTATGAGGTCACACTGGGTGAAATTATGAGCCATGAATTTACTCGGGGGATTCACTAGCTACTCAATGCAACCCTAACAGAAGTCTGGCAGTAACTATCACAAAAAAACTGGGATTCCCTCCAATTCCAGGATACCTTAATTGCCTTTGTAAGGAACAAAGACACCCCAGGCATTTTAAAAGATCAATTGCTCTTCAAGGGGTCACATCAGGAGGGACTGGTGAGACCAATGTTCTGGACCCTTGATAAATAGAAAAACACTTAAGGGTATGCAGTAGTGGTGCTGGTGGTGTGGGGGTGGGGGGTGGGGTGGGGTTGCTGGAGCGGGAGAAACTGTTGTTTTACATGGAATAAAAAGTTTGGTATGTTGGGCAGCAATACCGTTACTGGGTCATCTTTTCCTTCAAGTTAAGATTACAGAACTCTTTCTGTGAACTATTTGGAAGGAATTCAAGCACATCTCACCCTGCTCCACGAAAGGCACTTGGGATCACAAGATGGTCTTAGAAACCTCTGAGGCATCAAGTGAGATATGCTGGCTCTTCAGCTCTCAGGGATCTTCCTTGACATGGACCCCCATCAATTGCAATAGGAGTAGATTCTGCATGTTCTTCTGGGCTCTGTCTCTCTCTAACCTTCTGAGCTGTTTGATGATGAAGAACCTTTTGAAGTTCGCTTTGATCACTTTGCATGGTTACATCAGGGCCTGAAAAAGAGGTTTCATGTTTCTCCAATCTATGTCGTCACATTTGAGTTCCTCAAAGGTTCTGGGGTCATCAGTTTCATGTTGAGCTTTCATGTTCCCTGGTCAACCTTTGGTCTTCCTGCAGGTTACTGGCAGCCAGTTTCTCAATAGTCTAATGCATGAAGTGCACAGAAATAGATCATTTTGGCTTTGTATGATGGGGGAAAATGGACACCAGCTAGTCAGCAGCCCAGTTTAAACTTCCCCAGCTTTTAATTCCATTGAAGCAATCAAAATAGAAATCAGGAAAAGATGTATAACAGACTGCTGACTCACTTTTTGTCTATTTTATCTTTGCTACAAAATCTACTCCATCTTCCTGCTCTGGAACTTTTCATAACATGGAGAAAAGTGATGAGAATGATTGTGCTGTTATAAATCTCTCAGGTGTAGAGGGAATGTATGACTTAACATGGGGTGTGTATCATGCTTTTCACACTTCCTCTGAGTTCCTGTTACAGAGCCACTTCAACATGTAGTGATTCCATAAATAGTCTTGGCTGCTGGTGCTGTAGAATTCACCTTGATTATACTGCAGGACAGATTCTACCATATTGTCTATATGGCAACTTCTATTTCTGGCCGAGAGTGACTGGTGTAGAAATATATAAGCCACTAATGCAATTGAAAGTAAAATACTTGGCAGTGAAGACAAGGTTAGTGTTTCAGCTCTCAGCGTGCCAAGTGCAAAGTAATCAAATCACAGTATTTGAATATTCCCCCCAAATTTGTTTCACTCATTTCCTAAAAGCCCCAGTCTTGCCCAGTACAATTCCTGAAACACCATTTTGCTGCTTGCTCAAATGGCTATTTTTCATTTTTGGGCAGCAGGTGCCAGCAGGGCACTATGAACTATGTGAGGCATTCACAACTAAGCCTCATCATCTTTTCCTGTAATTTCTGCACATGGCGTTTTCCAGCAGGGGTGATTTATGATGATTCAGGAGGAATTTTCACCAATTTGTTTAAAAAGGGTTGCAGAGAAAAGCCTGGGAACTACTGGCCAGTGGGCCTCACATCTGTGGTGGGTAAATTGTTGGAAGGTATTTTGAGAAACAGGATCTACAGACATTTAGAGATGCAAGGACTGATTAGGGACAATCAGCATGGCTTTGTGAGTGGAAAATCATGTCTCACAAATTTAATTGAGTTTTTTGAAGGGGTAACCAAGAAGGTAGATGAGGGCAGTGCAGTTGATGTTGTCTACATGGACTTTAGCAAGACCTTTGACAAGGTACCGCATAATAAGTTGTTGGATAAAGTTAATTCTCACAGGATCCAGGGTGAGGTATCTAAATGGATACAAAATTGGCTTCTTGACAGAAGCCAAAGAGTGGTTGTAGAGTTGTTTTTCAAACTTGAGGCCTGTGACCAGCAGTGTGCCTTAGGGATCAGTGTTGGGCCCACTGTTATTTGTCATTTATATTAATGATTTGGATGAGAATATAGGGGGTAAGTTTGCAGATGACACCAAAATTGGTGGCATAGTAGACAGTGAAGAAAGTTATCTCCAATTGCAATGGGATCTTGATCAATTGGGCCAATGGGCTGATGAATGGCAGATGGAGTTTAATTTACACAAATGCAAGGTGATGCATTTTGGTAGATTGAACCAGGGCAGGACTTAGTTAATGGTAGGGCGTTGACTAGAGTTACAGAACAAAGAGATCTAGGGATACATTTTCATAGCTTCTTGAAAGTGGGGTCACAGGTGGACAGAGTGGTGAAGAAGGCATTCAGCATGCTTGGTTTCATCGGTCAGAACACTGAATACAGGAGATGGAACGTCTTGTTGAAGTTGTACAGAACATTGTTAAGGCCACACTTGGAATTCTGTGTGCAATTCTGGTCACCCTATTATAGAAAGGATATTATTAAACTAGAAGGAGTGTAGAAAAGATTTACTAGATGCTACCAGGAATTGATGGATTGAGTTATAAGGAGAGGCTGAATAGACTGGGACTTTTTTCTCTAGCGTATCAGAGGCTGAGGGGTGACCTTATAGAGGGCTATAAAATAATGATGGGTATAGACAAGGTAGATAGCCAACATCTTTTCCCAAAGATAGGGAAGTCTAAAACTAGAGGGCATAGGTTTAAGGTGAGCAGGGAGACATACAAAAGTTTCCAGAGGGGCAATTGTTTTCACACAGAGGGTGGTGAGTGTCTGGAACAAGCTGCCAAAGGTAGTAGTAGAGGCTGGTACAATTTTAACTTTTAAAAAGCATTTAGATAGTTACATGGGTAAGATGGGTATAGAGGGAAATGGGCCAAATGTGGGCAATTGGGATTAGCATAGGGGTGTTTTTAAAAAAAAAAGGGTGGTGTGGACAAGTTGGGCTGAAGGGCCTGTTCTATGCTGTAAATTTCTATGACTCTATGACTAATTTTTTCCTCTCTAACCCAACCTCCTAAGAACAGCTAAGGTGGGCTCAGGTAATCCAGAGGCTCAAGCGGGTTGAAGAGTTTTCTTCAGATTATCTTTGGTTATCACAGGTGCCACTCTAATGACAGGAGATAGTCAACGCCAACTGTGAACACATTTCCTTACTCCAGTAAGCATTGCGGCTTTCGAATGCTGGCAAAGGGACCAGAGATTGAGTAGCTGGTGATGGGTGAACAATTCAGCAAAAATTATACCTACAAGTTCTGCATCTTTCAGTATTACCTTGAGCTAATCATTGCTTCATAAATGTTTCTGTTTTACAACAATTTGCAAAACACTCACAATTTAGCTACAAAGAGAAGCTACAGTAAGATCAGTTTCTGCACTCTAGTTTGAGCAATAAGTTGAGAATTCTGTTCATGTAGAAAATGATATGACAGTTTAATTTAATATGAATAAAATCACTTCCTGTAAGGCTTGTTTTCATCACAGAATTGAAATATTACTTAATACAGTTCCAATCTGCTTTATTGTCTTGGAGCAAAAAAATGATAAAAGTTCAATAATGGCTTAGGCAGTAAGCTGTTTCCTGAAAGCATAAAGGTCTGAACAGAAGTCACTGATGTATTAACTATAAATATGCAGCACGGTGCTATCAATTTCAGCTGAATTAATATTGCTTTCTTTCCTCCCACAAATAAGTTTCTGAAGCCTCCAGGACCCTGTCTTCAGGTAATGAAGTGATTATATAAATGACAATGAGCTGCGATTTAAAAAGTTGCCACAGTCTGCCTGATTAACTTATTCATAGCAACATAAATGCAAGGTGTCACTTTATATATAGATGCAATGGATTACCCAGCAGTGGAGTTTGATCCTAGGTTTACGCATCAACATAATCTTCCTGAACAAGGCCACAGCTGAACTGAAGCACCATGTGATCAGATCAGCTGCCCAAACCCCATCACCAACACCCTTCCGCCATTCCATCCCTTCAAGTGTTATCTATAACATTTGAAGATGGGAACATATTCCCATTTAAAGGGGGTTTCATGGAAAAAAAGGTACCATAATTTTAACAATCAAACATCTGAAAGGTCAATGCAGCATAAAGCTAGCAGCAGTATTTCTCTAACTTCCAACTCCCTCCATTGATTAAATCAATGGTGAGATCCTGGATATTGCAGACTATTTTTCATATCTAAGGAGTCTCCTCCCTGTGAACGCAGACATTGGTCCATATTCTCACCATGACTGAGAGCCCCCTCATTGTGGTAAAAATTACAGAAGTGGCTGAAAATTGTAAGTCTCACCCTGAAAATGGCAATTCCCATTTTCAAGACGAACTGTCAAATGCACCTGTGAAAGCAAGTTGTCGTTTAAATCTTTGATAAAAATGTTGGGTGTGCTCAAAAAAATGCTTGCTATTTCACTATCTGTTGATAAAAGCTAGAGTGCTTCAATCACTGGATTAGTGCTGCATGACTGATTACACAACTATTGATTATCACAGTGCCTGTTTGATTGGCTACTATAAGTTATTCCAGACTCTTTGATGTAAGATTCTGAACTCCAATGTTTATTATAAGATAATTATGCACTTGAATGGAATGTTGTTATTATAAGGCTTTATTTAGTTAAAGGAATGTAAACATAATATATAGATTTTTTAATGAATTATAGTGCTTTTTCAATATAGTGAATTCTGTAATAGACTCTTTGAACTTTATTTTAATCTCATCTCTGCATGGGTCCTAAGGTTTGCTCATAGTGAATACCGTAGGAGTTGGCATGATAGTTGTTGGACAACTGGTGGGTTGGGGGATGGGTTGGTATGAGTAGTCACAAAATTAGCATAGGAATTATAATGGACCATATGTCAGAAGAGTCATGTGAACTCAAGGCTGTGTTTCTTTCTCCACAGATGCTGCCAGACTTGCTGAGTTTTTCTAGCACTTTGAGGTTATTTCAAGTTTCCAGCATCTTCAATTTTTTTTGTAAATCGAGGCTAATGGGCAAAAGCCTGCAAAGAGATATAGATAGTTTAAGTGAATGGGCGAGGATCTTGTAGATGGAGTACAATGTTGGTAAATGTGAGGTCATGCATTTTGGTAGGAATAACAACAAAATGGACTATTATGTAAATGGTTAAAAATTACAGCATGCTGCTGTGCAGAGGAACCTGGGTGTCCTTGTGCCTGGATCACAAAAGTTGGTTTGCAGGTGCAGCGGGTAATTAAAAAGGCAAATGGAATTTTGTCTTTCATTACTAGAGAATGGAATTTAAAAACAGTGAGGTTATGTCACAACTGTATAAAGGTGCTGGTAAGGCCACACTTAGAATACTGTGTAGATTTGGTCTTCGTACTTAAGAAAGGATATACTGGCACTGGAGAGGGTGCAAAGGAGATTCACTAGGTTGATTCTGAAGTTGAGAGGGTTGGCTTATGAGGTGAGACTGAGTAAACTGGGGGCTATCCGTATTGGAATTCAGAAGAATGAGGGGAGATCTTATAGAAACATATGAGATTATGAAGGGAACGGATAAGATAAAAGCAGGGAAATTGTTTCCACTGGCAGATGAAACTAGAACTAGAGGGCATGGCCTCAAAATAAGGGGGAGCAGATTAAGGACTGAGTTGAGGAGGAACTTCTTTACACAAAGGGTTGTGAATCTGTTGAGGCTACTTCATTGAATGTTTTTAAAGCAAGGATAGATAAATTTTTGAACAGTAAAGGAATTAAGGGCTATTGTGGGTGCGTGGGTTAATGGAGCTGAGTCCACAAAAAGATCAGCCATGATCTTATTGAATGGCGGAGCAGGTTTGAGGGGCCAGATGGCCTACTCTTGCTCCGATTTCTTACGTTCTATTAATTCAGAAACAGCGTTTGCAGTATCATTAAATCCAATAGAGTATAACTGGTAATGCAGAACGCTGGATTTCTATTCTAGTCATGCTACACTTTTTGAATTGAACAGCTCAGAAAAAAACTAAAAAAAACCCCAAAAAACTATTTCTGCAAATGCAGTGTAACCAATTGCCAAAACTGATATATGGCAATTAACACTATTTAAAAAACATCAGTCAAATCAGTTTGGATTACAAACTTCTTTCTCAGAATGCAAGTCCAATTTTAACATAACTTGCTAATTACTTGGCTTAGTGAAGTTAGTAATATATATGTATAGAAAACTCATTGGAAACTATTGATTTTTAAGTGGCAGATGGGGAAGTAGAACAATCACTGGCACGGGAGTGTGATTACAGTTTGACAATTTTACATAGGTTATTTTAACCATAAAAATGGAAACATAAAAATAGAGATAAATGTACAGCTTTATAATGGGGACTGAATTACAGCCATGTGCCAAGAGCCAATTATCCCCGACTCTCTAAGTCTATTATACCTGAAGGCTACGTTTATTCTCGGCTCCCTGAGTGCAATGTCACAGGAGAGAGATTTGTATGCTTGTAAATTTTCCCTTTCAAATATTTATCTGTGTCCCTTTCAAAAGCTGTTCAGGATTCTGTTTCCACTACTTGTAGAGAATTGTGTATTCTAACAAATACATTTAAAAAAATCTCCTGGTCTCTTTGTTTTTTGGTGATAATATTGAATTTCTGCTCTCTGGTTGCCAACTCATTGACCAGTGGAAATAATCTTCCCACATAAACCTTCCAAAATTTTAAACACCTCTACAGGTTAAATGTGTCAAAGCAGAAATCTCAGGACTGAATCCATGCCAGATTTCAGATCTTGCTGGTTTAAGAAGGAAAGAAAATCAGAACCTTAATTCAACAAATAGGAGACATATGAAATCAAGTGAATAGGTTTACTTTTTATTAAAGTTTGAAAAAAGAATATATAATAGTGAAGAAATGACATTTGAAGAAAAATAAGGTAAGACAGACTGGGACTCTCAGGCTGTACTGGATTCAAAAAATGGATGTGCTCCTGAAGCTACCAGAGAACTGCAGCTTCCTATACGCCAAGCTGGGTTACATGGGGTCACAGGTCCCATTTGGAATGTGAGAAAAGATCTCTAAGCAAAGTCAATAACAAGCCTGGCATGCTGCTGTGCCAATGCAGCACCCAGCCAAATTGTCCTGGTAAGTTATTTTACTTATTTAATACCCACTTAAATTGATCCTTGCTAACTTATAAAAATGCCCAGTTTTTGTACAACTTTGGTTTTTGGATAGACAGATTTGTGACACTGGATCTATATTGGGTCCCTTTGTAACCTTTCCTGTTTTAATTAAAAGAGCCTGAATTTTTCTGGTTTCTCATCTTATTTAAAGTCTCTCATCCCTGGTGTCATCTTGCAAAGTAACCCTTTTGGCACCAGCTTCATATTACATACAGTGTCCAAACTGAACACATTGTTTTAACTATGAATTAACCAACAGTGAGACTGCCTGGAGCTACTTGAGGACTTTCGTTTTTTAATTTCACTTTACTTTAAACATTAAGAGTAAGGTTTGTGCAGGTTTATTCCAATAATTTGGATGTAATTTGCTTGGAGAAAATATTTAACATGTATAACTGAAAATGTTATTTTTGTTTAAGTGATGCTACTGACTTAATCAACTGCAGTATGATAATTAATCAAACAGATAACAACTTGCATTTATACAGCATCTTTACCAAACTGAGATGTCCAGAGATCCTCAAAGGTGGTAGGACAGGTGGACAAGATGGTCAAAAAAGCATAGGGAATGCTGTCCTTTATTGGGCGAAGTATAGAATATAAAAGCAAAGGTGTAATGATACAACTGTATAAAAATGTTGATTAGGCCACAGTTGAAGTTGTATGTCCAGTTCTGGTCATGTTACAGGAAGGAGATAATTGCTCTGGGAGAGAGAGCTGGAGAGATTTACAAGAGTGTTGGCAGGTGTTGAAAATTGCATCTCTGAGGAGAGGTGAATAGGCTAGGTTTTTTCCCTCAGAACAGAGCAGGTTAAAGGATGCGCTAACTGAGGTGTTCAAAATTATGAGACTGCTAGGTAGGGTAGACAGGAAAGATGGGATCAATTCCCAGGGTAATGGATTTGAGGTGATTGGCGGAAGGATCAGAGAGAACATAAGACGAAAGATTTTTATCCAGAGGTGGTGGGCATTTGGAATTCACTGCCTGTGGGATGATTGAGCTCATTTAAAAAGATACCTGGATCTGCATCTGAAGTGCTGTACCTGCAAAGCTATGGATCAGGTGCTGGAAAGTTGGATTAAAATGAGCACTTCATTTTCTTTCTCTCATTTTTGACATGCACAGGCATGATAGGCTGAATGGTTTCTTTCTGCACCTTAACCTTTCTCAGGTTGTATGGTCACTCCACAGGAACGTTGCAAAACAAAATTGAATTCTGAGTCACAAAAGAAGATTTTGGGACAACTGACCAAACATTTGGACAAAGCTTCATTATAGGGAACGTTTAAGAGGAGAGAGAGGTCGTGAAGAAAAGGACTAGATAGGAAATTGTAGAGCTTAGGATCTTGGCAGAACCAGAAATGATGAAGACATTAAAATCAGGTTTTCTCAAGAGGCCAGATTGGAGGAGAGCATATATTATGGAGAATTGTGGTGCTGGAGGAGAATACAGAAGTTGGGGAGTGGTGTGGGGGGGTGGTGTAGGGCACAGAGGATTTTGATGACAAGGGTGAAAATTTTAAAGTTGTGTTGTTTGACTGGAGCTGATATAGATCAGCGAGCACAGGGGTGATAGGTGATTCCACAGAAATCTTCAAGACAGTTGCATTTTATCTAAACAGAGATATTCAAAAATATCCTACAATCCTACTGAATCCCATTGAAAGCACAACCTATTCCTCTACCCTGTACCATACTTGTCATCTGAAACAGGTGACCTGAGATCTATAGGAAATACATTCAAAGCAAGTAGAGAGGAAATGTTTAAGTCAGTAATTGAGTTGCTGATCAATGACCTTCTTATTCTGGATAGTGTCAAATCAAGGATAGAGGAAGGAATACAATCCACATATTTGTGTATAGTTTTAAAGATTTTTTGGTTTAAAAACAAAACATTAACAAAATCTTGAATAACAACAACATTCTCAGGAATGAAGTTCCAAGTTTTGAGATATAATAAATTAAGCAGAGTAAAACATTTAAATCACCAATACAGTTTTACATTTATTCTGTAGCCTGTGGTTTGTAACTGAATGCCCGTTTGTATTATGGAGCACTTAGATGGAGTCATTAATTAAAGAAGCTGGGGTTGGAGATAAAACTGCACAGAATGTTGATAAATATCAGAGCCCGCACATTCTCATGGAAGGAAAGTTTGCAATGCATCACTACTCAAAGATAAAACTTTAATTCTTGCTTGGTTTCTCTCTCTCTTCTTAAAGTAGCAAAGCACTTTGGGCTGAATTTAATTCCTGCGGTCTGGGTATGAGCAGTGGAACTGGAAGTGGTGCCATTGCTGAGCAGACAGGATGCAAACAGACAACTGCAATTGAGCAGTAGCGACTAATGAAGGTCATGGTGGCGCATGGCTGTCCTGTCATGGGAGTGGGCAACAAGGCATCAAACAAGAGGTAAGTGCTGGCACCATTGGTAAAGGGCTGCCAGACTTGCATACATGCCCTCTAATTTGCACAACAGGGTGAAGACCCCTCTGGATTCACTGGAAACAGCTCACTTTCTTCAGCTGCATGAACAACTCATTGTCCCTTTTGGTTGCATGTTATTCTGCACTTCATGTGGGGATTCTCAGTGCTCTTTCTTCTGTCTGCAAGAGAAATAGGTGCACAACTTCAAGCAAAGGGCCCAGACTCTTGGTGAGTAGAATGCACAACATTCACGCACTGATACCTGCAGAGAAGTCAGCCCTCAAACTGGGAAGAGCTGCCAGTTGGACTGGCTGGGTAATCAGTTGTTGGCAGAGATTTAGGAAGATCATGTCATCAACATTGGACGAATGGGAATTCACTGTGGGCTTGGATGGGAGGAGGAGAAATTAAGACCTTAACATTAACTATTTGTGTTCTCTCATGCAGGTTTCTGAACTCTGGAAGGATGGTCAGCTGCAGGTACCAGGGGCCCTCAGTCAAGAAACCTGGCACCATCCAGGAAAAGCAGGCCACTTGATCAACAACCCATTTACCAATTTAAACATGACCATCACTGCACAGCAGCAGCAGTGTGCTGCCCTGCCAACAGCATCCACATCCTAGGATGAGGAGGAGGAGGAGGCAGATTCCTCCTAAATCGCAGTATCATATCATTCCTTTGCATCCTCCACCCCAACACGCTTCTCATATTGATGGGAATGTGCTAGTGATTAAATTCAAGATCACAAACTGCTGAGTGTAGCACAGTTAATGGAGACCGTGGCAGCCAAGGACACTGACAGTTAGAGGCCATGGTGAGCCCCAAGCTAATGACAGGCCTTTGGAGTCAGAAATACGTTACACGTTGGAGCTGCAGTAACAGGTAAGGAAACACTTCGCAGACTGCCAGGAGGTACGCAGGAGTCCAGGCCATGACTGATGCCATGTTTCAGGCATGCATGGTTTCCTCCACTGAGGGGTCAGTGACACTCATGGAGAGCCAGAACTAGCAGGTCAGTGGATAGGCATAGACCTGCATACCATTGCCTTGACCATGAGCTCTATGCAGTGGCAAGCTGAGACGGGGTGAGGCACCTGGATTCGCCACCAGGTATTATCCCATGTTCACAATGGAGGGCACTGCAAGTATGCATTGCAAAGTACGAGGGATGGCTGCCTTTCACACTGCCTTTTAACATGCTCAGAGTGTGGACAGAGACTCCTTAGCCCCTCTGATAGTGACCACCTCCAATAGTTGCAATGAGAGAGAGGGATCCCCCTCTCTCTCCGGGTTTCTCCAGGCCTCAGGCAGCTATAGGTCAATCATCTAAGTAATCCCAGGGCATGGAATAGCCCAATCAGTAGTCTACCTCAGGAAGCGTAGTGGAGAACATGCTCCTATCTACATTAATGGGGACAATGTAGAAATGATCAAGAGCTTCAAGATTTTAGGTGTCCAGATTACCAATAATCTATCCTGGTCCTCCCATGCCGACACTATAGTTATGAAAGCCCACCAACACCTCTACTTTCTCAGAAGACTAAGAAAATTGGGCGTTTGAGCTATGTCACCAACTTTTACAGATGCACCATAGAAAGCATTCTTCCTAGTTGTATCACAACTTGATATGGCTCCTGCTCTGTCCAAGACTGCAAGAAACTAGAAAGGGTCATGAATAAAGCCAAATCCATCATGTAAACCAGCCTCCCATCCACTGACAATGTCTATTTACACTTCCTGCTGCCTCGGAAAGACAGCCAGCATAATTAAGGATCCAACACACCCCGGACATACTCTCTTCCACCTTCTTCTGTCAAGAAAAAGATATAAAAGTCTGAAGTCACGTACCAACCGCCTGAAAAACAGCTTCTTCCTTGCTGCCATCAGACTTTTGAATGAACCTACTTGGTGTTAATTTGATCTTTCTTTACGTCCTAGCTATGACTGTAACACAATATTCTGCAGTCTCTCCTTCCTTTCTCTATGAACGATATGTTTTGTCTGTACAGAGCACAAGAAACAATACTTTTCACATGTATGCTAATACATGCGACAATAATAAATCAAATCAAAGACACATCATTACTCTAGCAATCAAGTGCCAGACAGTCCAATAGCCATCTAGAGAAAATGCCAACTTGCTAGACTGCTAATAAACTAAACAAGGCAGGAGCCTGGAATCAGTGACTAGTACAGGGTGAGCAATTATTCCCAGGCCAGCAACTGTGTTTCCCATGCAGAGGAGTGAGGTTGGGAAAACCAACTTCAATAAAGCAAACCCACTCCAGCAATAATTATGCAATGTTTCTCTATTGTCCAATGAGTAATACAGTCATCATCAACAACAACATTACCAAGCGACAATCACTGATGTGGTTGCTTCTAACCTATTCTATTAAATTCACCAGAAAACATTGCTTAAATCTCAAATAACAACAGTATGTAAAATAGTTATAGAGCCATTTTTGCCTTTCTAATAATTCCATGCATGAGGCAAGCTATAGTAGTTTTCATATGCTATGAAACATGGAGAAGAACATACCATTGATTCCAATTCTTCAACTATTTGAGTTGGTTATCTAACAGATGTTATTCATTAAGAGAAAAGTCTGCTCAGTTACAGAGACACCTCATTTGACAAAATCCCAATTCTAGATTTTGTGCCAAAGTAATCTTTGAAAATTGGCAGAATTGCTCCCATGCCATGGTTTACTGATTTTCCTTGGCAGGTGTACAGTAGTGTAGCAATTTTAACACTTCTGGTGATCAGGAAATGTTACACTGCAGAGGAATCACCTGTGTTCACTTTCTTAACAGGAGCTGGATGGTTTGTGGAAGGTTATTGTTCCATGTTGAAGTTTGGCGGCTGCTGCTTTGTCTTCTGACACAGTCTTCCCTCTTGCTTATCTCAGGGATGAAGACATTTATAATATGTAACCCACAATGGTAGCATTTGTGCTCTGTTACATGAAGCTGCAATTGGGATAGGCATCAGGTAGGGGTCAGGGAAGGAAAAAGCTTACAACAAATTAAAAGGGCTTGTCTGTTTAGACCTGGTTAAGAATGCCAAGCCACTGAGAATCACACTTATGGTTTGGAGTACAGATCAAGACTGGGATTCTCTCAAAAATGTTCCCAGTGCCGAATTTGTGTAAAACTGGAGTAAATCCTGCTTTTATTTTCATCTGGATTTTCAACATGAATCTCCCACTCCCACACTCTGAGCACTGCAGCGAGCCCTAGCATGAATAATGATGAGAGTCGGGGGCAGGGTCTATTCTCGCTGGAGAGGTCTGCAACACAGCACTGAGTAAGCCACTGCGCGTGCACCAATCTGTCATTGCAAAGATTGGCACATGCACAGTAGCCCCTGTCTGCTGGCCAGCCCTGCAAAGCTGCAATGCTGGCTTGCAGAGCATCCCACATGCCCACCATCCCCCTCCGTCTCCCAATCGCTGGCCTTCTGGACATATCAGGCCAGTCCCAACCCCCACCTGCCCTTCCCGATTTACCAACCGCCCCCTCCACGCAGTCACGACCCCCTTGCAGTCCTGACACTCCCCGTGCAGTCCAGTCCTGACCATCCCCCTACAGTCCTGATCCCCCCACCCTACAGTCCTGACTGCTTCTGACAGGCTGACCCCCTCACACTTCGATGGCCAGCCCAATTAAGCCGTTCCCATCCTCTGTCACTGATTCCAAATGCAGAGTGGCAGCGGGACCCCCCCCCCCCCACTCCCACCGATCACCCTGCCCCTAAATATCCTGTCCCCTTGGCACTGCCCGATACCTGGTGGGCAATACAAGGTGCTCTCTAGGCTTTGCCACTTCATCCCTTGGGCAGTGCCAAGGGGTCAGGCTGGCAATGCCCAGAGGGTACCTGCCTTACACCCAACCTCCAGGGGCCTCCTTGGCCCTCTTCATACTAGCAGGGTCAGGCCGCCAGCTCCCAGTTAATGGGGAGCTGTTGTAAACCTCCCTGGAGTAAAACACTCTTGGCAGGGTGGGCGAGATGGGATGCTAGCTGGGGGGTCTGGAGACTTCAGTCCCAGGCTGACAAATGAGGTTAAATACTTATTTAATTGTTTTAATCAGCTACAGGCCAATTTCTGGCATGAAGCTGATGATGCCGGGAATCCAGCGGCTATGGACATGCTGAGGCCATGGCGCCAGTGGGAAGCCTGCTACATGGCAGAATCCCAGCTGACAGAATCATCCCCTAGGTTTTTGCAAGAGGAAATCATATATATAGAATAATTTTAATCTAAACAAACGTACAGCACAGCACTTTATCATGTATTTGGAAGTGTATGATAAAGTAGGACTGAGTCATCATGGCTTTGTTGGGGGAGGTCATGTCTGACAAATCTGTTAGAGTTCCTTAAGGAGGTAACAAGGAAGTTAGATAAAGGAGAAGCAGTGGACGTGATCTATTTAGATTTTCAGAAGTCCTTTGACAAGGTGTCGTACAGGAGACTGTTATATAAGTTAAGCACCCATGATGTTAAAGGTAAGATCCTGGCATGGATAGAGGATTGGCCGACTGGCAGAAAGCAGAGACTGGGGATAAAGAGGTCTTTTCAGGATGGCAGCCGGTGACTAGTGGTGTGCCTCAAGGGTCAGTGCTGGGATCACAACTTTTCCCAATGTACATTAACGATTTGGAGGAAGGAACTGAAGGCACTGTTGCTGAATTTGCAAATGATACAAAGATATGTAGAAGGACAGGTGGTTTTGAGGAATCACGGGGGCTGCAGAAGGACTTGGACAGGATAGAAAGTGGCAGATGGAATATAATGTGGAAAAGTGTGAGGTTATGCACTTTGGATGGAGGAATGGAGACATGGTCTATTTCCTAACTGGAAAAATGCTTAGGAAATCAGAAACACAAAAGAACTTGAGAGTTATGGTTCAAGATTCTCTTAAAGTTAACATGCAGGTTGAGTCAGCAGTTAAGAAGGCAAAAGCAATGTTAGCATTCATGTTAAGAGGGCTAGAATACAAGAGCAGGGCTGTACTTCTGAGGCTGTATAAGGCTCTGGTCAGACCCTATTTGGAGTATTATGAGCAGTTTTGGACCCCATATCTAAGGAAGAATGTGCTGGCCTTAAAAAGGGTCAGGAGGAGGTTCACAGGAATGATCCCTGGAAAGAAGAGCTTGTTGTATGAGGAACAGTTGAGGACTCTGGGTCTATACTCGTTGGAGTTTAGAAGGATGAGGGGGGATCTTTTTGAAACTTACAGGATACTGCGAGGCCTGGATAAAGTGGATGTGGAGAGGATGTAGGAAAAATAAGAATCAGACGGCACAACCTCAGGCTAAAGGAATAATCCTATAAAACAGAGTTGCGGAGGTATTTCTTCAGCCAGAGAGTGGTCAATCTGTGGAACTCTTTGCTGCAGAAGGCTGAGGGTGCCAGGTCATTAAGACAGAGACAGATAGGTTCTTGATTAATACGGGGGTCAGGGGTTATGGAGAAAGGAAGGAGAATGGGGATGAGAGAAATATCAGCCATGATTGAATAGCGGAGCAGACTTGATGGGCTGAGTGGCCTAACTCTGCTCCTATGTCTTACGGTCATAATTATAGACCACCATTCAGCCCAATTGCAGTATATATTTAAAGGAAATGTAAATTAAAATATTGTGCAGTTGCTGCTTTTTCTACACAAAGGCAAATCCAGTAATTATAAATGGTGACCTTACAGATGGCAAACCATACAGATACACAGGAGCTAGCTGATATTCAGTTTTTCAAAAATACTGGGCAGAATTCTCCCATTCTGAGATTAAGTTCTGGTGGGGCCTATCCTGCCGCCAGAATACTGGGATCCCGTGCCAGATTCAGCATTTGGAACCTCATTAATTGTGCACAGGCGAGTTCCCCTCTGACTCTCTTGGCAGGCAGGCAGTTGATTTGTCCACCTGCCCTCAGCAGAGAGGCTCAAAGATCCTGGTGCCATTTTTAAACACCAGTCCAGCACACTCCTATCATTCTCTCCAACCCACCTGTCTTCACCACACCACGCAGGAGGTCAGAAACCCAGAGCGAAAAGCCTCAAAAGTCGTCCATTCCCTGATTCAACCTCCCTCCCCTAAGTCATCAGCTCCAAGGTATTCATGCCCCACTTGGGCCTATACCCACCACCTTGGAGATTTTCATCCATCCCCTTCCATTGATTGATGTGGTATCCCTTTGACAATCCCCCAATCCCCCACTCGCTTGTGAGCTTTAAATGTCAGAGCCAGCTTTCCTTCCCTCTTGTCTTCTTTCCGCCTTCCAATGGTCAACTTCTCCATTCACATCTGTCCACTCTGCTTGCAATTATTGTCCAGTAGCACAGTGCCATCCATGAAGACCAGTTTGGTAATAGAGATGTTTTTATTGGAGGCTATACATTGGCAGAGTTGTGAAGAGTGTATCCGGAGCAGTGCAGCACTATGTGAGAAAGTTGTTGCACTCACTCTGAAGTCTCTGGCGAATAGAAGACTACACTGTACATGCCACTTATTAGCAATTGAGTTTGATGCCAATATGATTTCCTGCTGGCGTGGTGCAAGATTGGAAGGTCTGATGAGATGCCAATGGACAGATGTTTTAATTATTCATTAGGTGCAAATTGCATTTGCACCACCAGCCAGCAGGGAGAGCAACTGTCATTAACATGCCTTTGGGAGAATTGGGACATGATTTTATGTCAGTAGGTTTCCAACTTTTTGGCACTCTCCAGGTTCTCTGTGCCCACCGTCCCATTAAACCTGCTATAGGCTTGTTGGCAGAATTCTGCCCGATGCTGCTGCTGTAGCATGGATGTAAAGTCAGATATTTTCATCTCACCTTGAATCATTCTCACTGCCAGGGTGGCATTGGTAGGGGGTAGAACCAGGGCACTGTCCAGCTATAAATTAGAGGTTGTTTTCAGCCATAGGACATTCTAGCAGCCACCGTTTATTTTTCAGGAGGAATGTTATGATCACACCAGAGGCCTGGAGGCTTTGAGCCCTTGGATGGTACAAGCATGCTACTCTGGCATAAGAGGCTAAAAAAGACCCGCCATAGAAAAAAAATGGCAGTCAGATTGTGCACCTGGAAAGGTCTTTGGATCAAAGAAAAAGCCCATTTAAAAACTTTAGTTAGAACCAGCAGTTGCACACAAGTCGGCACTTCAGATAAAAAAGAAAGCCTATTTAAAAAATAACTGCAGTTAGAAGTAACAGCAGCTCAAAAGAGGCAGCATTTCAGGCTTGATGGAATGCAAACTAATTGTATCAACAATGAACTGTTTGATCTGCCTTGGAGTTGTCACTCAGAAAAGCTTTTAGCAGCTAATGGACCATCTGTTCCTTGTATAAACAAACCTCAGCTAATTCCCTCTTTGATCTGCTCTGGAGCTGTCAAAGTGGTGTTAAGAGTTTTCAGAGCAGCTGAGGCTCACTCGAGCTAAAAGGGGGATCTTCATCATGAAATTTAAAGTTCCTGTCACTCAGAATGGTTCAAATGTGTCCAGAGCACATGGGGCTTATGAAAGAAAGCAAGGGGATCTGCCTAATGAAACTGACATCTCCTGTCAAAGTATCTCAAGGCGGTTTGGTAATACTTGGAGCTTCTGAAAATCAACCAAGGGACAATCCCTTCTGTAGGATGAAGAACTGCTGTGATTTTGAATGATTCCAAGTGTTCAGGGACATGGATTTTAAAGTGACCAGCCACATCAATGGTTTTACAGAATACAGAAAATTATAAATATTTTAAACAGAAAGTTGTCTGAAATCACCATCCTAAGAGTGATTACCATGTTTCCCAGGATAGGGAAGAGAAGTCCAGCCACAAAACTTCTATGCCAAGGGCAAGCCCCAAGGTCTTCACCCGTCCACCCCCCAGCCCATAGTTCCCTTACCTGGCAGCAACAGAGGGGTCAAAGGACACAGTTGGCAGCAGTACTTATCTCCTTACCCCCCACCCCTCAATGTCCTGTTTTTGTTGGGGGGGGGGGGGGGGGCGGGTGGCGGAAGAGGGGTGGGGAAGGTGGAGGAGACATACTGGGAGGCCAAAGTATCTGGCAATCACATTTAAATATATTTAAATCAGTAGTAATCAGGTTCTCACCCACTCTGGGTCGTTGGGATTCCTGGCTGGGGCTAGTGGTCCTACAGAATTGCCCCACATCCATAGTATTTTTTAAAAGAGCAAGTTTACAAAATGATTAGGGTTCATCTTTAGAGTTCCAGACCAAAATATGAGACAGACCCCAAATTGAGAGTTCAACTCAAGGCAACATCCTTCCTTCCCATAATTTGCTGGGTCAATGCATCCCTTTCTAGTGGGCATACCAGCTGTTAATTCCATCAATGAAAAGCCAGGAACTCAGGAATTTCCAATCTTGGGGAGTGCTTGCCATCATCTGCTTCACTCTCTCTGACACCACAGTCGAAAACCTCCTACCTTGCTTGCCCCAGCTTTGAGGTGGTCCAGGTTCCCAGAATGGAAATCCCACCCCAAGTGTTTGTAATGGTCAACTAGAGGTTCTGGCCTTTATCCAATCTTGTGGAATACCTTATGTGTACCATCTGTGTGCTGGAAGGCTGAGGGGTGGGGGGGGGGTGCTTTCACTTTCTGTATTCTTTTAGTCAACAGTTGCCCAATTTATTTTCTCTTTGGCAGCAGGCTATCAGCTCACACTAGCAGCCTTTCAGTATCTCCGTAGACATCTGTGGGAATAAACATCTATCCTTTGTGTATTTCTAGCACAGTATTTTGACTCCATTTGTCAAGAACCCACTGAGCTAAAATAAGATATTTTTCAAAGGAAATATGCCTTTCATAATTTAGAGCTATCACAGGCTCTGTCCTGGTTCCCCAACCTTTCTGATAGTTTTTTTTTGAAAGAGCAATATTTTAAATAGTGTGAACATCAGACATTTTCCCTCATGATTTCAACAAGCCATCTTAAACAGTCAAAAGTTTGGAGTTTCCTTTTTGAGCACCTTTCAGATGTTAGACCTGAGAAAACTGCCCAATTTATGGTGTCAATTTTGCCCAGGTCAATTTACACCGAAGTGTCCTCTCAATCACATTAAGATACAAGCAACTTGCTGGTCCTGCAGCATATATTTCTTCGCTGAGTCTTTTAAAGTTGAAGTTTCAATTAGATTAATCATTATTCAGGCACATCAGGCCTTTAGGAATCTGCAATCAAGTTAGGGTTTTCAATTTTTAATGTGATATAGGCTACATTCCATGAAATGCATAAAAACAGAAAAAACAATGTACATCTCAGTTAACATAATTTTAAAAACTTAAAAAGTTTGCAATAAAACATGAAAATGTGGGGTAGTTTTCCAGTGCACCAGTGAATTTTCCAATTGAGTCATGGCAGATGATTGGGGGACCCTGCAAGAAAACCAAAGCACCGGACTCCTGATAGGCAAAAAGTGCATGCCAACTAAGGAAAGACTTAGACCAAAAGTTTCTGGCCCTTCCCACCGATGGGAGCATGTGGTTCTGTTGGTGGCGACCCTACATGGCAAGTTCCCCAGTGGTGGAGGGTACGGGGCATGCAAACCCCGCAGACATCAATGGGTTCAGAAGATCCTGCCACCAGCGGATTGCCTCTACTGCCGGAAATCACACTGCAGGGCGATGGAAGATCCCACCCTTAAGTTTTGTTCGCTATCCTGTAACTCAAGTAACTTGACATAAGAAGCCTTGTGGCACAGTGGGTAGCACAACTGCTACTGGACCAGAAGCTCTGGGTTTCAATCCAACACCAGGACGTGCTGCCTACAGAAGGAATGTTTATATCACAGTTCAACAGGCTGACAAACACCTCAGGAATCATTCTATCACCTCCCCCCACTATGCCGCAAAGTGTGAAAAAACTGTGGGTGTGAAGATATGCTAATAAAAAAGTAACCTAACAACACTGAAGTACGAAGAACAGTTGCCAATAAAATAATTTAAGAACTGGTATCTCATATTCTGGGAATGAAAAAAATGCCCAGGGAAAACAGTATGTACAGAAGTATCTATTTCAAAGTTTGGTGTTAATGACGAGCACCGGCTAGCAGATCTTGGTGACAGCCTGTTGCAGTCACTGAGAGATTAAACAGCTGACAGGCATCATTTGATCATTTCGAAATAAAGCCTGTGACGGCCAGAAGGAAACTGCTACAGTATTTCAAATCATCCATGCAAATACAAAACACTTGCCAATTTCAGCCATGTGTGGAGCTCTCACGCACCCAAATTTCTGCGCACTTCAAAAAAAGACTAGTCAATTCCAATTGCAGTTAGGAACATGCTCTGGGTAATCTCACCAGGACTGAAAGAGACCTTTCACTACACAGAGGTCCAAGCATTTTCCCAGTGATGCTTTTGTAAGCTTCAAAAGTGAAGTTCAAGATATACAGCAAACTGTCAGGCAGCGTCTTTGTATGTCCTTGTACTTAACAATCATTCCATCTTAGAAACAGGTGGAGAGACTGGTACTGCTTTAACCATCTGCTTATGCAGACAGTGACATCTGGGAACACATTGATGCAGAGAGTTGTCCAAAATCCATAGGGGGGAAAACAGCTCATGACTGAGATTTTACAGTTAAACAAAAAATGTTTTCAGAATTTTTTTTTAATTTAACAGTTTTCAGTAGACTTGTTAGAACAAAGTAAGAGAATAGGCAAAAACCGATAAAGGTGACTAAACCACTGCCTGAAGTCCCCTGGTTGGTAATGATGGCATTTGTTTTGCTGCATGTAGCAGACAAGCAAAATGAGTGAAATATTAGTTTTTGCATAGACAGAAAGGTGATCTCTAGAGGGGGAACCAGAATGTGAGAGTGGAGGGTCTTCCAGTCAAACTTCCAAGTAATATATCAAATCTTGGACCTGAGTCTGGGATCACTGGTTAATTGGAGATGATGAGTCAGGGTTGTGATTGACTGCAGGGTTTAAAGGCCCACTACAGCAACCTTTGCAGAGAGATTTATGCTGTGGTGACTTGCGAGCAGTTATAGTAACTCTGGAGAAAAAGGGAGACAGAGAAAGTCTGCAACCATTCCTGATTGCCTTCAGAAGTTGGTGTTCCATTTGATGAAGGTAGAGGGTTCGGGGCTTTTGACTCAGGGAAAATGAAGGAACGGTGATGTGTGTCCAGCTGGGTGAGGATGGTGTGTATCTTGGAGCCGATGGAATTTCCATGCACCTGCTGCCTGTGTCCTTCAGGTGGAGATTGCCACAGAATGTTCACTTTTATTAATAAAAATTAAATGATTTCATTGACAAGTTAAAAATTTGATTTCCATAAAATCAGAGTGAAACAAGAAGCTAGAACCTGTTTATTTATCATCAACCTGAAAGCATGGCTTTGTTTTCAGATCTGGTTTTATTAAAGAAGCATCAACATGCTTCAACATGCTAAACTGACGAAAGTCTCTACTGATGGTAAATACAATAATACAGAAGCAAATTAGCTCCAATACTCGAGGCTGAATAATACAGGGGGGACCCAGACACTGGTCCCTCCCCACCCTCTTGCCAAATATCACATTGATCAGTGTGGGCAGCCATAAAGTGCTGTGGGGTGGATTATTGAGGTTCAAGTGTTTCTACCAGCCCTCTCTGGTGCAGAAGTCCCACCCTATCAGTACCAGCAGAACTGGGAAGGCATCAGTGGCTGCTGTGGGTCAACAGGAAAAGGAAGGACCCCAAGACCTTGAATTCTCACAGTAGGAAAGTCCAAGGTTTGGGAGGGTTTGAGTAGGTTAGGGAGAGGGGCAGTATAGCGAAGAGGTTGGGTTTAAAGGAGGGAAACAGATTGGAAGGAAGTGGAGAGTTCAACTCAAGGGGAGGGTGGGGAGCACTTCACAATTGGCAAAGGACAATCCCTAAAGAATGACCTCCTTCCTCCCCATTCTTTATGAACTTGAAATAAAACATTGGGCTTACTAATCCTGCCCTGCTGTCAACACCAAATGCGGTTTTATGGTTTGGATGGTGTATTCCGAGGTCAATTGGCTTAATAACAAGTCTAATTAGCACTTAATTGTTCATTTATGTATGATGGCAGCCCACCTGTCCCCTCCCCCTCTAATATGGGAGTGACCTCGGGAATGTGTAGAAGGATGGTGGTATGAGAGCTTGTAGGAAACACTCCCACAGAGGGTTTTAAAATTCAGCCTAGATTTTTCCACAGGTATTCCAGCATGCCTTTAATTTGGGTGGGCCAGGGAGCTGACAAAGACAGGCAAATACTCCATTAGCTCTGTATATCAGGCCCTAAATCAATAGAATCCAAAAACATTTTTAAGGTGTGCATTGGCATTTGGCATCAAGTTGTCTGTCCTGTGATCTTAAAAAGTATGTCAAAGTCATCAGTGTGGCACCCTGCTCACCATCCAACTGATCTGCAGCCGAGATTATCATCTATTCTACTATGGCATCACTGTGCGTAAAGCCAGTGTGACAGCACCAGCACGTGGCACCCCTTTTCCTCAACAAGAACATTTGTCAAATACCTTTGATGAATGCAGTGACCTAAAAGCAACAGTCACATTTAACTATGTAGAACAACAACATTTATTATTGACTTCACCAGCAGTATAAAATTCAGGGAATTTGCTTGCTTGTGGTGTCTGAACTTCTATTACCAGAGGAGGGAGCTCTCAGCCTCCTGAGTAGACTGAAGAGCTAACACATTACTTACATTATACTGCAGTAATGCTGCAGGCTTTTTAATCGTCTAAAAACAGGAGAGATACAGCCTCTCAGGTTGGTTTCATAGTTAATTAAACTGGATAAATCTGAATGAAAACAATGTGAGCCCAGTAGACTTATGAATGACTTTGAATTTCAATGCAGTTGGCTTCCTCCTCCAGTGTCGCACATCTGTTTTCAGATTAACTATGCTTCTGCCAACTCTCCTGAGAAAATATTACACTGTTTCCCTTCAGTAGTCATCTTTTAAACTGACATCTCCAGTTCCTCAACATTAGAGCCAAGACTTCAGCGTTTGCTGCAGAGTAGCAAGACAGATCTCCGAGCAAAAAGGTTCATTAACAGGAGCTGCTGATCAACTGCCCTCCTTTATGGGAGCCTCCCCACATTCCTCCCCAACACCAAAATCATACCAGCTGCTCAACTGAAATAAAATCTCTTCTCTGCTGCAGGTGCAATTTGTATTTGCGGGCATGCTGGCATTGAGTACAGACATAGAAGTGATACCGAGTATTCTAATCGTGTGTGATGCGCAACAGCTACTGTTGTTTTTCTATCTCGAGCCTCAGTCATCTCCATAGCCCAGTTCTCGCACATGCCCCTGAGTGCTGAATGCTTTGCAGGCTTATCACATCATTCATCAAATCTGAAATTCTGTCCAGCTACTGTGTAAACAACTCTGACCTAGGGAAGGACACTGACACACTATCCCTGATTAGAATGCATGTACAATATAATGCAGCAAAGTGGCAGGCTGCTGTGAGCGCTCTGGAAAACTGTTTGCAATGGTAATCAGCAAAGCACATTATCGTCCATCCAGTATCAGTGGTTTTGTGAAATATATTGCATTATTTTTAAAGCTGACATTTATTTTACTGTAGGAGTTGACTCTGTGTTGATGTAATGGGGACAATATGCATACATTTAGACTAAATTAGTGGGTCAAATGTATTCAGTTGTTAGCGCCTTTGTTTCACAGGGTCAGACAGGCAGTAGATTCGATGGATTTTGCAACAGAATATAGACTGAAATAAATTGCTGCACTGAGGGAGTGTTGAGTTGTTCGAGGTGTCATCTTTCAGACAAGGTGTTAAAGCAAAGCCCTGCCTGTCTACTCAGGGGTGTCACCATACATGCGAACAGGAGTAAGCCATGTAGCCCTCAAGCCTCAAAGGGCAGAGGGCAAAGTGTTTCTCCAACATTCTCATGCAGGCAGAAACTGATTGACACATTATTCACTCCAGTTACTGTTTCTGGGACTTTGCTACACACAAATGGCCATCTTGTTAGCACATAAGTTGCCTTAAAGTTATTAATTGAATATAATAACATGTTGGGCTGTGATTATAGAATAGTTACAAAACGTTCGGCCCATCAGTCTGTGTCAACTCCCTGCAAAAGCAACTCAGCTGGTCCCACTCCTTCACCCTTTCCCCTGCATTTTCTTTCTACACAGATAATTTGATTTGATTTATTATTGTCATATGTGTTAACATACAGTGAAAAGTATTGTTTCTTGCACACTATACAGACAAAACATAAGGCTCATAGAAAAGGAAAGGAGAAAGCGCAGAATATAGTGCTACAAACATAGCTAGGGTGTAGAGAAAGATCAACTTAATGCAAGGTAAGTCCATTCAAAAGTCTAACAGCAGCAGGGAAGAAGTTGTTCTTGAGTCGGTTAGTACATGCCTCAGACTTTTGTATCCTTTTTCCTGAAGGAAAAAGATGGAACAGAGAATGTCTGGGTGTGTGGGGTCCTTAATTATGCTGGCTGCTTTGCCAAGGCAGCAGGAAGTGTAGACAGATAATTATCCACGATTGAAATCTGCCTCTACCACACTCTCAGCACTCTAGATTCTAACCACTGTGCAAAATTTTCCCCATGTTGTCTTTAGTTCTGTTACCATTCACGTTAAATCTATGCCCTCTGGTTCTTGACAATTCTGTCAATGGAGCAGTTCAACTTCCTTCCACGCTACCCCCCAGCCTCACCCATCAACTCTGTCCAGACCTCTCATGATCTTGAATGCCTCTATCAAATGTCCTCCCAATCTACTCTTTTCTAAAGCCCCTAGTTTCTCCAATCTATCATCTCACTGAAATTCCTCAGCCGTGGAACCATTCTTAGAAATCTTTTCTGCACCCTCTCTAATGTCTTCACATCCTTCCAAAATGTTTTGTCCAGAACAGGACGCAATTTAGTTGAGGCCAACAAGTGTTATATAAAAGTTCACCATAACTTCTTTGCTTTTGCACTCTATGCCACTGTTCATATAGCTCAGAATTTTGTATGCTTCAATAACCAGTTTCTGCCATTTGAATGATTTGTGCATGTATGTAGGTCTCTGTTCCTGCACTATTTCTTACAATTACACCCTTTATCTTACATTGCCTCTCCTCATTCTTCCTATTAAAAATGCATCATTTCATGCTTACCCATATTCCACTTCATCTGCCATGCATCCACCCATTCCACCAGCAAATGTTCTCCTAAAGTGTATCACAGTTCACAATATTTCCAAGCTTTGTGTTTTCTACAAATATTGAAATTATGCTGCCCTTCACAACCTAGTCACATCATTAATATTGATCAAGACAGGCAGTGGTCCTAAAATAGATCCTTGTGGAACCCCACTACATATCTTCCTCCAGTCTGAAAAAAAACAACTGTTTACCACTACTCTGTTTCCTGTCACTCAACCAACATCATATCTATTCTGCCATTCTCTAGTAACTTTGCAGGACAGAAATGACACAGCATATCACGTGGAAAGTCAAGTACCCAACAAACTAGTTTATTCCAGTTTAACCATACACAAATAGCCGGAGGAGGGCATTATTAGTACTAGTTATACTCTTCCCCTGCTCCCCACCAAGGTACATAATGTTCAAATTCTATACCATGTCCATACATTTCTTGTTTTTCACTTATTTGCAAATCAAACTTAACAACTGGTTTCCTATTCTTAAGATGATGCCACCTTTCTTGATCAAAATTTTCAGATCCTGGGGACAGACCTGGATCTAACCGGGCCAAAGTTTAAGGAGAAGTTTTCCCCAACAAAGACAGATTTTGACCTTAACTTTCATTTGACATTTTCACTTCATCAGACATGTCTGTCTGACACTTACTAGGATCTGAACTCATTTCAAGCATAACTATCCAATTCATTTGATTCGTCCTAACTTTTCATGAACATCTGAAGCTAAAATATGATCTATATGTACACATATTGCTATGTGATCTTCAAAATTAACAAGTGAGGATGATGTTGATGAAGTTTCCCACTACTAAACATTTTGAGCAAATTTGTGTGAGGACCACATATTTTCCTGACTCTTCCTGGTGACCACTTCACCACATATGATGATGTTCTTCAGACTTATTTCTCTCACTTTACCCTTACAATTAGTTTTTTTGTGCCTGGATTGTTTCTCTTCTACTGACTGTGCTAAATCTGTCTTTAGAAAATAAACTATGGCTGAGTTCTAAGAAAAATGCAGCTGACAGTAGTAGTCTGAGATGTCTTACGATAAACAAACCGAAAATTTGCTAGTTTGTGATTCAAGTAACTGACATTTATACTGTGTGCATTGCTGTTTCATTTCAACCAGGATGATGCACTGGAACCCCATTCGTTCTCACGAAATTTGAATACTCTTCTAAACAAAACCCAACTGAGGTCCGTTGTCAGACACAATTTCCTTTGGGATTCTACAAGCAGCAAAAACTATTGCGTAATATCTAGCGTTTTGCTGGTTGTTGTTTGATTCTTCAGTAACCCTTAAATCCATTTCTATCTATCACAGTGAATAGTTGTTGCTCTTCAAATTCAATGTGCAGCCTCTGCCACACTCTAAGCTGGCCATTTCTATGGTTATAAAGTACTGATGGCAGCTTCTGTTTTGCTGCCATCAGCAAAATACTCTACATTGCTTTACTGTGTCCACTATGTCCTTAGTTAATTCTGGTCACCAAAGATACCTTCATGCTAAACTTTTTATCAATATCATCTTCATGTGTTAGTCTTGAAGATCACATAGCAATTGCAAAATCAAAAGTCCATCTTTACATTGAGGCTGTAGCTACAGTAAGTACTGGAGATTTTAATTTCAAAATAGCCATCCGTGGCTTATGGTCAGTTACAATTGTGAAATTACAGCTGTACACATGTTTAATGAAAACTTCTTATTTCAATTATCAAAGATAACGCTTCACATTCTGTCAGAGCATAATTCTGCTGACTGGCACTGAGGGTGTGTGAGGCAGATGCAAACAGTCTCTCCTCACCAATTTCCAACATGAAAGATCATAACATCTCATTCATATGATGTGGGAACACGTGAGCTATTTTGATCCATTGTAATATACAAACATTGTTCCATCTACCAATTTACACAATTGAAATGTTTTTTCACACTTCTCCATTTCCATGAAAAATCCTTTCTCAAGCATTCATTCAACAGGTGTGAAAAGGTTGCCAAATTTGGCATGAATTTACCATAGTAATTCACTCAACCCAAAAAAGATTTGAGCACAGAGATATTCTGAGGGTCTGTTACATTTCTTAATGCTTGAACTTTAGTGTTGGTAGATGTTACTCATTTTTGTCTACCCTGTGTTCCAAATATTCTACAGAGTATGTCATACATATATACCTTTGTCTGAACTCCATGCTTTCCCAAGCAATGGAGCACTCATTTCAGCCTGTCTTCATAACCCTGCCTATTTGGAAGTTCAACAGGTTTATTTGTAACAAACGCCACTAGCTTTCGGAACTGGCTGTTCCTTCGTTAGGTTCCTGACAAAGCAACAACCAGTTCCAAAAGCTAATGGAATTTTTGACAAATAAACCTGTTGGACTTTAACCTGGTGCTGTGAAACTTCTTACCGTGTTCACCCCAGTCCAACGCCAGCATCTCCACATCATATTTGTAACTTAAATATGCATTACATCAAACTAGCATACTACCTGAATTCTTACAAAATATGGTTCATCACACCTTGGGAAATTCTCGAGCTGAAGAAACATCACAGGCAGCCAATGAAACTGATAAGACCTATGTGTGAGTTAATTGTCAAATATGACTCAAACTTATCATCTAACTCAAGATGCGGATAGGTGGTTGTCAGGACTAACTTTGAAAAAAACTGGCCCTGATAACATTGAAAATAGATGCTCCAATTTTTTGGCAAAGTATGAGGTGGATTACATTCCAGTACTTGATTTACACTTACCTTGCAAGCCCATATATTCTTACACTGCCATCTGACTTTGGTGTTATCACTAAGGGAGTAGCTTAATTACTCTGTTCTCACTGACAAGTTCTTTCTGCTCTTACTCTACTTTCTTCCTTTGAGCAGAGGACTCTAAATGAAGCCTGCAATGAACTGGTTTGGTATTCCTGTGAATCTGTACGTTGCCCTTATATCCTTGAATCAGTTTGACATCTTCGTTAAACATCTGAGGATCCTTTATTGTGAATAGCGCTTCCATGCAAAAGAAGCTTGTTACAGGTTAATTTAAGTGCTGTTCACCAGTTTCTTCTTTGTAAGACTACTTTTTCATCCTACATGTCAACAATAATTTTGCACATTGCTGCTCGTTTATGACTGGGTAAGAAGTCTCACAACACCAGGTTAAAGTCCAACAAGTTTATTTGATAGTAAACCCACAAGCTTTCGGAATGCTGTTCCTTCATCAGGTGACTGGAACAGAGACACTTCCCATTAGGGGATTTTCTCTCCTCCATAACTTCATAATTCTATGCTTGACCTCTCCAACAGATGCTAGGTCAACTTTTGACAATTTAATAATTGAGGCTTCATGCTGACTCATTCACCCAAGTCAACCACCATGTTTACTGGAGCTCCATCCAATGTTACATGGACTACAGTGCCTTGCAAATTTCCACTGGATATTCTTGTGCTTCAGATTGTATGCGACTCAACAATCCCTCACTGAATTATGATGTCCAATAACCACATGCAGTGACTGCTATTTCTGCCAGCCAGCCTTTTTTCCATATACATTCTTTTGACACGCCTTGGCAACTCTTTGGCTGTAGCACTCTGTCTTCACAAATGGACAACTTTGTGCCAGGTGTTGGCAGAAGTGCAGATAACAGGACTTTTTAGCACCTCTGTTATGACTAAATGCTGTCAGACAGACCTTCTGCTCATTCAGCTGCAGTCCAGTTACTTCAGCAGACAACTGACAGCTGTTGATTCTGACTTCTTTCAACTCATGTTCCTCCATGTCCATGGACAATGCTATTTGACAAATTATATCGGAAGTTAACTTTTGCAATGTCAGCAACTTATCAAAGCCATCTCTAATGTCCTCCCTTGGGTCACTGATTCCTTGTCCAAATCAATAGTTTTCTTCAATCTCCAATGGTTTGGGACCGTAATGTTATTCAAGCTGACACAACATATCTGGCAGCAGTATACCTTTTGGCTCTACTGGGGTAAGGAAATTCTTCAGCATTTTGTGAAATTCTGGGCCTGCTATATCAAAAAATTACTCTTTTTCTTCCCCCCACTGCTTGATAAACAACTATCATGATCGCTGAGGCTATTATAAAATACGCATCTAGTCACTCAACATATTCTCGACCATGTCTATACTCTCCCAGTTACCCAATAATATCTGTTGATATAGTCATCTTCTAAAGTCAGTCCATCCACATGTACAAACATTTTTCGTCCCCAAGATTGGATTTTAAAAACTATTTTTCAGCAAAAAGAAAATCACAGTTCTTCTACTAGTTTGCTGGAAGCCCCTTTAACCAACTTTGTTCAGCTAGAGAATTCAAATCCTATTCTCATTTTCAGAATAGAAAGAGACAGTGTGCCAAAAGGAAAGGCAAATACCTCACAAACTAGTTACTTCCAGTTTGACAATGTATACACATATGGCCAGAAGAGGATGCTATTACACTATTATAGCTGACAAGCCTATAATGTGACACTTTATCAAATTCCTTTTGGAAATCCATATATAGTACATCAACATCATTATTTTCATCAATCCTCCCAGTTGGCACATGAAAAACATCAAGTTAGCTAGATTTGTCTTTAACAAATCGATGCGGACCTTATTTAATTAATCCACATTTTAACTTTGTTCCATGTTATTATTTCTAAACAATACCCTCAATTGAAGTTAAACTGACTAACCTATGGGTTAGTGGCTTAACCTTACACCCTTTTTGAACAAGGATGTAAAATTTGTAATTCTCCAGTCCTCTGGCACCACCTCTGTATCTAAGGTATTGGATAAATGCAAATAATTTTGTTAAACTGCAGTTTAGGCAAACAAAATTATACAAATTCTAGAATTGTTCACTTGATAATACACTGAAGTCAATTAGCTCCCAATACAGATTTATCATTTAAGTAATTTTTTGATATAGCAGGCCCAGAATTTCACAAAATGCTGAAGAATTCAAGTAACTTAACATACTTTCCGGCATCTATAAAAAGAAGTACTTTCATTTGATCACCTATTAGAAATCAAGTATTCGCATATTGAAAAGAATGGGAGCCATCCTCAAGACACAGACCTTGGTTTCATGTGTAACTCTCCTGTCATGTGCAGGAGCATTAATAGATCTGGTGAAAAAAATATGTTTTACTCTACAAGACTATTTATCCTTCAATGTTGATGAGCATGAAATTCATTGTCCAGTAGAAAAATGTGGTTTAGCTTTTATTTATGTATAATTTACTTTGGCAGTCAGGATTTGGCTCTGAATTTAATAGATTCAGGACAGCTCACATCAAACTGAACATCCAAAACATGACTGATACTCTAATCCTCGCTGTGCAGTCATGTGTAAATGCACTGCCCCAATGCACAATCACAGCAAAAATGTGGATGAAAAGTACACATTGCAAGAGTGTTAACAATGAGAAAAAGCCACTACTGTGATTTCTGCAATTCTTTCACATCTGCAGACAATATCATTGCTTTGTTTTTGTCAAAATAACCAAACAGCTAAAACAAAATACTGACAGAGAGACATTATAATGGCAAGGCAATCCCTAAAACACAACCATAATGGGCTCTTCATGTTCACACATTTGCTTTGTGGTACAGATTTTTTTGACAAATGGTTTTTATTTAGTTTTCACCTCTTCAGAAATCTTCAACACTTGAGACTTGGAGGCTACTCCCAGGTCTCTGTTGTTACCGTGCAGTGATTAATCTGCTTTAACATCAGGTTGTCATGATGTGGAGATGCCGGCATTGGACTGAGGTAAACACAGTAAGAAGTCTCACAACACCAGGTTAAAGTTCAACAAGTTTATTTGCTGGTAAACCCACAAGCTTTCGGAAACACTGTTCTGAAACATCGTTTCCGATGCATTTCTGAAACAGAACAGGATTATCATCCAGAATCAAAACATTGGCTCTATTCTCTTTCCATAGATGCTGTCAGACCTGCTCAGATTTTCCTGCTTTTTCTTTTTTTGTTTCAGATTCCAGCATCTGCAGTATTTTGCTTTTAACACAACTTTTCGTTTGAGGGAAGGAGAGCAATCACAACAAATGCCAAAATGCAGTTAGTTTTCTTTAATATATTATCATTTGCGCATAATCCATTGATACCTCCCCAAAGCAATTTGCATGGTGTGCATCAATAAATGAAAAAGAAGTTGCTCTTTTTCATAGTGCCAAAGCTGGAAATAAAGTCAGAGCACCTTTAAATAAGCTACTGGGGTGAAATTGGCCTTGGTTGATACTGAGCAACGAGTGATCGCAAATTAGCAACGATTTATCAGTGAAAAAGAAAATCAGTTGTCTAATAAAATGTCCTGGCATAAACTGCACCTTCTTAAAGCAACACAACCTCCAGAGTGTCTCCAATTCACCTTCTCGCACTATGGCTACCCAGCTTGTTCACAACAATTAATTATCCTCCCTATGAACTGCCTCATAGCCCCATATCCAATCCAACACATCTCCATTAGAGGAATATGAGAGGAAACAATAATATGCCAGAGACAAAGCTAGCATGGGACAAGGACTATCTCAGATTCGTGACTCTTGCATACCACATGAGTTACAGCCACCTGCTGCAATCTTCTCCTGCAGGTACTACTAAGAAGCACAAGATTAAATAAACAAAAGGCACTGAGGTGCTGGGGAACAAGATGTGAGGAAAGAGTAGGTATAATAAAACAGAATGCACACAAACTTGGTGCTAAGTTACTAATAGAAGTTAGAGACAAAAGGAAAGGGATCACTTATATGATATTCATGTCTGCATAAAGAGAATGGAAGGGTAAAGGAGGCTAATGTGTTATCAGTAAGACAGAATGTTCCAAAAGCACAAGGATGTTTAGTGGGGAGAAGTCTTTTATGGGTTGAGAATGGGTGAAAAGCTAAACTTTCTCACTAAAACCAATTCAATTACATTGTTGCATTGGAAGTACAATGGAAACAGAAAGGGGAGGTACTTCTTTAATGTGTTTAAGGAGGAAGAGCCTCCAGGGATAATAACTGCAAACATTAATTAAATCCTCCCCTGATGAATAGGCATCCTGTCACAATATATAAGTTCATATATTTTTAACAACCATCTATGACATGTGACTGATCACTTGAAGATTGGTTTTACTGCAGGCTTAGCGCATCTGGATGAGATAGCACCTATATTCAACATGTATGGTTAGAAATTGCATAATGGGGAAAAGCATGGCTAGGGGCATCAGAGCATCCACCACAAGACTAATTGGCATGATTATTACTTTTTTTACTTATACTTTTTAATTGCATAGCCATTAGTGAAGCAGTTCGTGATAACTATTTGATTTTCAATCTAATGAATCTGGCTGATTGTCAGTCTGTCACACTGGGTGGATGGAAAATTGATGCTTCCAGGCCCACTTGATAGATGAAGACTACTAAACTACTGATTTCCCAAAGATTATTGGAGGCAGGAGGCAGTATTTTCTTGTGGATTGGATTTTCTAAGTTCAAGATAGAAGATAAACAGTCAGAATATTCTCCAGTAATTGAATCAAACTTAAAATGTAAGCAATGTCACAGATATTTGGTCCCGTTTTCATATCATCAAGAGATTCGGCAAAGAGTCATATGTTATTGTTGCATTCACACAACTGACACCAACTGATTGAAAGTGTCCTGATATTTTTTCATCTGTCTGAATAAAGCACTTTGGAGACTTATTGACTCAGTTAATAAAAGCTGGCCTCCAAACAAACTATACCAAGAGACACCAAGACTGGGACATGGCCACATTCCAAGATAATCCTTCTGGTTAACATTACTGGAGTTCATCCACTGTGTTGTTTCATCAATGAAATAAAACATTCGGGATAAGTATTTAATAATAATGCAACTTACCCCAGAGCCACTTTCCCCTTTAATTAGAAGAATCAATTACAGAGCTGTTAATTAAGCAGATAGAATGTTTGGATTTGGATCATAGCATAATTACATGTCAGTAAATCAGCAAGTGCCAATGCATGGAATTATATCAATGTTAATTTGTATTATTGGGTTAACATTTAGTGAGTATAATTCCTCTGTTATTTTTGAATACTGGTTGTATGTTTGCAGCAAATTCCTATTATAAGATCACTTTTTTTTTCAAATGTATACATAAATTGGTGATAGTTTATCAACTATGAAAAGTGCATGTAAGACTGACACAAATAGGTTAGGCAATGAAAATTCTACAGAGGAAATGAAATGTTCGACATCATTGTACATCACTGTCAACGTGAGTGTTCACACACTATTATTTCATTACCTTGAGTATTTATGTTTTGTATTTCCTGATATTTTTGTGATAGTTAAATTTGGTATCAGATTGCTCAAGAGCATCCTTAAAATGAACAATTTGTTTGTGAATGACTCGTTGAACCCAGCTATTCTAGAAATTGATTTCTCCACTATTTCTGTGTTCTTACTGTCCAGTGCCATTCCCAGTATGCTGCTTTTGATTGTTTTTGTTTGAACCCAATGGATCACAAGTGATTTACAAACATTTTGGGGAAATCAGAGGTGGGGAGAACACTTTGGTCAGATTTAATGTCCAACCCATGGTGAGTTTGATGACATGGGGGCATTTAATCAGGTGGAATGGAGTGGGTGGGGGGGGGGGGGGGGGGGGGGGCGGGTGGTAGTGCAGGCGAGGGGAGATCAGGCTGCCTTCCTGCTTTCACCCTGGCTAAGTCTGTGGCAAAGCTCATGGACAAACTTTGCACAGCACTGCAAACTGATACTCTTAAGTGGGCAATTAATGCTGCTGGTATTAACCCCAATGATGGATGGGGGTCTCATACCCTTTGTGGGCATTCTAACTTGTACACAGAGGTCACTGCCTGAGTGTGAGAGACAGTACGTGTGTGTGTGTGTGTGTGTGTGTGTGCCTCACAATAAAAATACAAAGGAATAAGATGAAAAATTGCACTGGCTGAGGAAATATTTACTTATATTTTAGACAATTGCTTCAGACAATTGTCCCACTACGGTTTAAGACTACTTCAACCAGAATTTTATGCTGGTTCAGGGCTGTCATTGCTATTTGATTGAACTCTTTTTAAACTATTAGAGCTGAGGTCACATTGCTGTTACATTTCCTGCCAGTAAGCCAACAATCAATACAGAACAAAACAAAACAATTTCAACAGGGAGAATCTGATTGGCTTTCAGTAGAGTATTACATTGTGGCTTTACGTTCCCCTGCTACCTTCATCATCACGCAGGTGTTACACTGTTATTATGCTAAAACCCACATTCAGGTCACCATTGACTTGATATCACTGTGGCTAGGGAGATCTTACCATTTTGCTAATGTTAATAAGACAATGGTAGCTGCTCTCCGCTGTCACTCATTTGGGCAGAAGTGAGGAATCTGAGACCTTTGAAAAGTCTCCAGACATTGTTTGTCAACTTCTGGCTTCACAGATTTATTTACCTCTATTACTGAAGGTAGGCTGATGTTTCTGCCTGTTAGTCTAATTTTCTGGAAACAAAATGGGTCGAATTTTACCAGCTAGCCCCACCCATCGATGGGCGGAGCAAGCCAGTAAAATCATGAGAGAGTCGAGAAATCAGGATCACTCCCGATTTCTTGGCCCTTGCGATCTTACGAGAGCCAAATTTCCAGCGAGATCAGCTTCTCGACAGAACTAGCTGAGTGGCTGAATAAATTATTTAAATATATTCCAGTGTTAATTTACATGGCATTAATGAGCTCAGCACTCTATCGTCCGGCCTCTCTTGCTTTTATGGCCAAGCCGGGAGAGATTCCCTCCAGCGGGGAAAGCACCTAATCCCCATGAACAGGGAACAATTGTGTTGGCCTCGCTGGTAGAACTGAAGGACATCAAAACCCCCTGGGGAGGCCGAGGGCAAGAAGTGCCATCCTGGCAATTTCAGCCTAGCATCTCAGCAATGCCCATTGGGCAGTGCCTGGGGTGGGGCCTATGGTGTGCAGCCTATGGGGGCAGGGCTTATAGGGGATAGGTCTGTAGGGGAAGGATTAAAGGGGCTGTCCAACTGGGGAGGGAGGGGGGCCTGCTGCCACTCTGCAGGTGATCAGATCATGAGGGGCCCCACTGCCTCTCTGCAGACGATTGGTATGGGGAGGGCATGGGGGGGGGTGGGGGGGGGCAATGGGGTTGAATTTTGGGTTCATGAGCTTTGTTGAGGCTGCAGTAGCAGGGGCCTGACAGCTAACTCTCTGTCTCTCAGACATCTGCTGCTGCTATTGCACATGTTTTGAATAGTTCCCACTGCAGTTGCTATTCTGTCTGTGCTTTCCAGAGGTCTGCATATGTGTAACAAGCTGGCTGGCAAACTAAGCTCAGCCCACTGCATGCAGCAGCTAGAAATGGTCTAGACCATTTTACCATGCACTATATGTACAAAATTGGGTGTGAAAACTCATCCAAAAAATGGATGTGCAACTCTCCTATTTTAATGCAAGCTAGACACTTATAATAATTCTTGTAAAATTTGCCCAATATCTCAAAAACTGTGGTACAGATTTCAATGAAATTTGGTACACAGACAAGTTGTCCAAGAAAGAAGTTTCATTTTTGGCAAATTTGCATATCCATATCCAGGCGTAGGAATGTTTTAAAGAACCGTCAACATTGGGATTCAGGGGAAATTGATTATTTTCATTTAGAATGTTACTTGTTTTAGAATGTTCTGGATTGTCTTAGCTAAGGTATTGGAACTTGTCATAGCTGTCAAAATGGCAGCAGAGTTTTCAGAGCAGATTATGTGGAATGGCCTGAAGCTTCCTCAATGAGATGGAAGTTTTTAATAAATATTTATCTTTTTCAGTTTTGTGGTTACAGAGCATTAACCAGGCAGGGAAATGTCTCAAAGAAGGGCTGCATAATTGTAATAACATTGAGTTAACACGGTGAAGCAAAGGTATGCATTTTTCATCTAATTTCACTGTGGTTTTCACTTGACTCACCCTCATAATGTCAAAGTCTATCCTTATTCCCATACTCTTTTCCCCAATCCTCACCTGTCCACATACTCAGAATCACTCTGCAGAGGGTATGTCATTCTCTATGGATAAACCTCTCTGTACTATCCGTAAGTAAGAAGAAAAAGGAAAGAGTTTTTATACTAATTTAAGACCTATCACAAACTCAAGAAGGCCCTAAGCTATTTTCAACTCTAGAAAAGTAGTCACCACTGATAAGAGCTGTATGTGGAGGTGAGGGGAAAAAAGCAGCAGGGCAGAAGAGAACACCAGGAACAAGAATTGCCTGCATAGCAGCACAAATCCTTTAAGAAACACTTCAAGGGATATGATTGCCTAAGTTTAGCATTATCCTTTCCTGTGTTTTTTTTCATACCAGTCTCACTCCACTGCCAGTTCAGTACAGGCTGGAATCTGGCTTGGCCAGCTGTCTGCTCCTTCAGAGCATCGACAGAAAACTCAAGGCAGGTGTAGGGTGAACAGTTTGCCTGTATGCTCACAGCTCAGTTCTGAATGCATGACTGGAAGTGGCCTCAAGTTTCTGGAAATCTTGCATGACACATCAGATTTCTCATGTTCAAGGCATCCATTGGCTATGAGAACCTGTCCCTTCACTGATCCTTTTCAGGGGAAAACAGAACTTCTATGGCAGCATTGGGTATCTTGTTGAATTAAGCCCAGTACAAGGTGGATGGTGTCTCGAAAGGAATTGCAGACAGATCCCTGAAGAAAGTTAAGTGGGGCAGGATGGAGGTACCAGGGAGAGGAACATCAGCAAAGGAAAAACGTCAACAGTAAGGGCAGCAGCTACCTTCCCACAGGGCCCACAATGCTGATGTGGAGTCCCTCAATTGGGCACAGAGAGGCTGAATATATGGACCCCTTGCCTCTGTCCACTGCAACCACCCCCTACCGGAACATCCAGTTAGCTCCCTATGCTCCTTGGATATCACTGGTAGAATTCCAGCAGTGATGGGGTGAGGCCCCTACTGGATACGAGGCAGGGAGGTTACCCTTCTTTTGTCCTTCCCAGAAGTGAATTTGGGAGTAAGGAGGATGTGGGGTACCGACCCTGCATCCTCCCCCTGAACAAACAGCCACTCCACCTCTGAACCTGTCTCTGGAGTGGGGGTGGGCTTAAAGTTCCACCAATATCTTACTGAACTTAGGTAAAGGATTTGGATTGATTTTGAGGCCATTTGCCCAGCAGAAAAGGAGTGGTCAGTGTTCCGAAAATTTTCTTTTACCAATGCATGGGATGTGGGCGTCGCTGATCGCCCATCCCGGATGCAATTGAGAATCAAGTACATTGCTGTGGGTCTGGAGTCACATGTAGGCCAGATCAGGTAAGGATGGCAGGTTTCCTTTCCTAAAGGACATTAATGAACCAGATAGGTTTTTACGACAACTGACAATGGTTTCATGGTCATCATTAGACTTTTTGGGGAATAACAATGTAACCACTGCAATCTTTCCACATGGCATCCAGCAGGAGGCACACAACATTAAGTTCTCTTCATTTGCAAACCAGGATTCTATGATATAAATATAATCCTGTTTTTCAACTCCTGGCACTACAGTGAATGGATCCTGCAGGCTGTCCTGGGGCACTCATTTCTGCCCACACACTGCCAATCTATTTGCAATGAGGCCCATCCACAAAATATACCAGCTCTTCCACTGAGGCCATCAGCTGGCTGGCTGGTCAATGCACTTTGCTACTTGCAGTTCACACCAGGGGAAATGTAGCCCCACGGGAAGAATTACCAGTTGGGCAAGGACATGAACTGGGCTGTTTATAGATCCCATTTGAATTTTCTTTCGATTGAGATCAATGGAAAGTAAAATCAAGCAGTTTGTAGAACAGGCAGCCAATCCATTATCCCTAGGTTTATGTCCCATCCCAGAGTTGAAAAGGTTGACCACACTTTAACATGATACGCACAATTTGCATCTGATGCAGTAACAAATGCTTACTCTACCAACAGAATACTCACTGAGAGACATATTTAATTGAAGAAACAAACAAAAACTATATTTCCCACAAGATATTGACAGCAACTCAGTCAAATAAACAAGGTAAAGTGGTCACGACAGTTTGACAATTCACTGTATTTATCTGCCTTGGGGTTCTCTTTGATCTTTGTTCATTTTACCAGACTTCATTTGGTCTGCTTTCTCATACTCTATTAACACAACTATGTTTCAGTCTGACATTGCAATCTGTGCAATAGGATCAGAAGACATCAACTGTATTTAATGTCAAATTGTCACGTCAGCGATCTGTGTTAGAGGCACGGGTCAATTTTTCAATTTCATTGTAATTAATTCCTCCTTAATCTTATTATTGATGCACTGTATATTGTTCAGTATTACCCTGATGCAATGTCCAAATCAATTCTGATTACCCTAGAGTGCAAGACATAGTGAGATTTAAGAAACTATAAATTGAATACATAATCTATTAAAGAAAGGAAATCAAAGTCAATAGGGGCATGTATCAACAAAGTGTGCTTTTTGGGAGAAGTTATTTAAAGGAAGAAACTGCGAAAACTAAAGCCTCGGTTTTTATTTTATGTCATGTTATGCATTAATTAAAAAAAAACATGCTTCCCTAACCAGATGACATTCTGCCTTCACCGTAGAACAATATATTTTTAATAACTTTGTTAAGCCTTTTTTTCATTTCTATTAATTGTACTTTTTCACCATCATATAAAACACTTGCTCCACACTCTTTTCCTCTCACCTGAACACTCCCACAAAAGTTCCGTTCACTTGGCAAAAATTAAACTGTGAACAAGGAAAAGTGTCCATTCCATTTACTGAGAACATCAAACATAAACTGAAAAGTAGCCTGATAATGTTCCATGGAAGGTAGATGTGATGAGGGTTACCACACTCTTTAATAGTGAATGATTTCATTGTCACCTCATGTTTCTCATCACTAGAAAGGGACCTATTCCATCAGCATTAACACAAATGGCTACAACCAGGCAACCAAATAGATAATGTCCTAAAATTATCTATTGGACCAAAGCATTAATTACTTTATTCCACGGATTATCCACTTAACAGATTTGATTTAAGATCATTAATTGAAATGGCATTATTGGGCTTTTACAGATAACTGAAGCACTGTATTGAACAGAGTTAAATGAAGTTGTCACAGGATGCACATCTTTCAGACAAAGAAGTAAAGCTTCCACTCACCTTGAACACAAATGTATTCCACTCGAGTGGAAGAGTGTTCACCATGATATCCAGCAGCAGCTGCTGCTTTGAATTTGTTGCACACAGATCCACATCTGTTGAAGAATATTTACTCACTGCCGATTTTCCCAAAACTCCATCTGCTAGGATTGGAAAATCACCTGCATGCTGCTCTACAGGAAGCAGGTACCCATTGCCAGCCAAGGCCACAAGGTCACTACAGGGTGTATGCACACCAACTCTCAACTGACTAAGACTGCACTGAGTGAGTGAGTGAGTGAGTGGGGAGGGGGAGATAGCAGCTGTGCAGAGTGCGTCAGCTGTGCAAAGCAGCAGCTGAGATAATGTGAGATGGGAAAAGTTGCAGGACTGTAAATCTGATAACAGGCGCACAGCCAACTTAGTGACCCACAAAGCCTCTGAGACCAAGTGGTAGAAGAATTATTTAATATTCAGATGCTGAGAATTTGTTTCAAAAGAATTAATCTTTTGAAACTTGTTTTTTGTGCCGAAGGTCTACTATGGCTGTCACCAGTGTGAATTCTGTCAGGCTGATTGCCACTGTGAGCTGCAACTTTTCCTTTTTACAAATAGGCCTTCTTGTTGCTCTAAAATTATTCACAAATAACCAGTTGCCAGCTTTCTGACAATCGCAGATTTGCTCTGGACAGCAATGTCTTTGGCTTTGACATCAGATGTTACATACTTACCTCAACAGTGTGTTTTGAATTACTAATTCTGAAGGCTAAAGAGAAACAGTTGAATACAACACAATTTTAAGCAGAAATCCAAAATTGTATATAATGTATAAAGTAAAACTAGTTTTCATACAAATAGTGATCAATCACATAGCCGAAACTAGCTTTGCATCTTTCAAACTCCCAGTCCCCTCACAAATACTTATCATTATGAGATGGGTACGTTGTTGACTATCTTTTCATTACGTTGAAGGAAAATGTCCTTTGTGCAGTTAATACTGCAATGAAATATTACCTGGTAACCAGCGATGCAAACATATTAGGCTGAACAAAAGCAAACAGTTCTTTCTAAAATCTTTCATTTCTGACCTGGCAATGTATGCCCATGATGTGGTCAGGAGAATGGGTCAGAGAAGGCATGCACATGTAAACTAAATTTGTTAGGGAGCACTCAGAAGAAGTACGCATTGTCTGTCCATTTCAAAACCATTCCTATCAGTGATCTAATGATCAGCTAGTGTCTATCTTCATTTAGGGAAGATAAGTGGGTCCTTTTGGAATTGTACTCCAGATAACAAAAATAGCAATAAAAAATGATATTCATGTCAATGTTCTGCAGCTGACATGGTAATGCACATTGCATTTGACAGATCTGTAGTACTAAGCAACAATGGACCAGCCACAGTGCGTTATTGGTGGCACTCCACAAAGTAAATGAGTCAATGTTAACCCAGATGTTTAGTCCAAGGTCAACCCTCCAGTGAGTCACATGGTTTTAATTAGTCAAGTGCTAGAAAAGTTTCCAGTGCAGGTTTCTGGTTAGTTAAACTCTCCCTTCATCCACACCCACGTGGTTTTTTGGCTCTGCAACCTCTACCTAATTTCTCTGGGCTTAAGATAAATGGAATGAATATGGACTTAATATTCAACAAGCACATATTCTATTGCAATCATTTGGTCTAGATGCTCTTTGGAATGGTGCTGGATTGACCAAAAAAAGAAGACAGGGTCCAAATTATGATTACTATATTCAACGTGGGAAATATGATTAATTAACATTGAAGCAGTCCTGTAATAAGGGTGTCTGTCAGAGAATGAAGAATGTGGCCCTTTCTTGCTTCAGAGAGCAGCTGCAATGCATGGAACCAGGAATTTTGAAAGAAATGGTGGTAAATGATTAATCTGGAGAGGAAATGAAGTCTGACACAAAGCAACAATTGTCACATTTCACAAAAGATATAATTACTTTCCACTTAAATTAGTGAGCCGTATAACTCTTCAAAAGGTAGCCAACCACTCTTCCAACACAACTTGCCGCCTCTTCAGCATGGAAATCTCCAGATGTGCCCTTGAATGTCATTTATTTTAAGGAGAAACTAGTGAAAACAGATGTACGCATAAGCTTCATCTGCCTCATGTGTCTCTAGGCACAAGAAGAGAATGAAGAAGATAAAGTTAATGTCATATTGTCAATCAGATATGCAAGGATCCATTGCCTGAAGAAACCAGGAAGAGTTTAATTCAGAAAAGGAGCAGCCAAGTTTGGAGTTCAGCAAATTTTATGCTAACATATCATTTACAAAGAACAAAGAACAAAGAACCAAGAAAATTACAGCACAGGAACAGGCCCTTCGGCCCTCCAAACCTGCACCAACCATGCTGTGCAAATTAACTAAAACCCCCAACCCTTCCGTGGACCATATCCCTCTATTCCCATCTCATTCATGTACTTGTCAAGACGTCCGTTAAAAGTCTCTACCATATCTGCTTCCACTAACTCCCCTGGCAACGAGTTCTAGGCACCTACCACTCTAAAAATCTGCCTTGTACATCTCCTTTAAATCTTGCCCCTCATACCTTAAACCTATGCCCCCTAGTAATCGACTCTTCCACCTTGGGAAAAAGCTTCTGACTATGCACTCTGTTCATACCTCTCATAACCTTGTAGACTTCTATCAGGTCTCCCCTCAACTTCCATCACTCCAATGAGAACAAATCAAGTTTCTCCAACCTCTCCTCATAGCTAATGCCTTCCATACCAGGCAATATTCTGGTAAATCTTTTTTGTACCCTCCCCAAAGCCTCCACATCCTTCTGGCAGTGTGACGACCAGAATTGCACACTATATTCCAAGTGCAGCCTAACTAAAGTTCTATAAAACTGCAACATGACTTGCTAATTTTTAAACTCAATAGCCTGGCTGATAAAGGCAAGCATGCCATATGCCTTCTTGACTACCTTCTCCACCTGCATTGCCACTTTCAGTGATCTGTGTACCTGTACACCCTTTCCCTATCAATACTCTTGAGGGTTCTGCAACTTACTGTGTATCTCCTATCTGTATTAGACCTTCCAAAATGCATTACCTCACCTTTGTCCGGATTAAACTCCATCTGCCATCCCTCCACCCAAGTCTCCAACTGATCTATATCCTGTTGTATCCATTGATGATCCTCATCGCTATCCGCAAATCCACCAACAGTTGTGTCGTCCGCAAACTTACTAATCAATTCAGTTACATTTTCCTCCAAATCATTTGTATATATTACAAACAAACTGCTATGAGCAGGTCCCAAAATCAAAATTCATCTCTACAACTTCATTACAGCCTCTGACAAGAGTCTGACCAACTGGCTTATTCCAGCAGGTGACATCATGCTATCAATGGAAAAAGACGTTGGCTGCATTTAAGAGTTTTTGCTCTTAAGTATTAAAAGTACCGACATAATGATCAATGATAGATTATGATCTCGGTTCAATTTCCCCCTCAACTGACCCTGGCTATGTATTGCCTAAACGTTAGGCCACATTATTCAGAAATCTCACATACTGAGGATCAAAAGGAGTTTAATCGTCAAAACAAAAATAAACTATGGATGATGAAAATCAGAAGTAAAATCAATATGCTGGAAATACTCAGCATGTCTGGCAGCATCTGTGGAGAGAAGAATAGAGTTAATGTTTTGAGTCAAAGATGGCTTCTTCAGAACTGAGGGAAGGTAGAAATGTTCCTTGTTGAAAGTGGGAAGAGAGGAAGAATGGAAGGAAATATCTGGGATATGATAGAGTGCAGGAAAGATTAAATAATAAAGATGTCATAGAAGAGGTAAAGCAAGTGATAATGGCTGTAGTAAAGAAATAATGCATTTGTCGAGAGTGAGTGTGAATGACAGAACAACAAAAAGCTCTGACAGAAAGCAAAAATATGAAAAACAAGACTCAGACCAGTATGTGGCAGGAAAATATCAAAATGAAGGACAGAGTTCATGGTCTGAAATTGTTGAACTCGCTGTTGAGTAAAGAAGGCTGTAAAGTGCCTAATCTTCTTTGATCGCTAAAGATGAAAAACAAGAAGTATCTTTAAAGCTGACATCAGTGATATCACCAATGGCATTGCACTCCCTGAGACAAAGGATGTAATCTTATTGCATTAAATCTTTGAGTTTAATAGGTTCGGATGATAGATATGACAACTTCTACTGGGCCATAAACAAAAAAAGGCAGCTGTGAAATTTTGCAATAAAGAACATCCATTATTTGTAGCTAATTGATTCCTCGAGGGCTGACAAATTATCCTATATAAGGAGCAACATCTTTTACCTCAATTTTCTATCATTTAATTGATGCAAGATCCATATCAGAAAATCAGTTCACTAAAATTGGAATCATAAACAATCCAATTATAATGCTAACTGAAAATTAGGGTGTAACCTTGCAAGAATTGTCATACATTTTGAAGGTTTTTAGGTCAAGCAACAAGTTGTTTCACAGGAAGTACAATTAGAAGTAGCCAAAGGTCTGGTCAAAAAGTCAGTAGGATGTTGAACCATATAGTCAGAAGAGTGGGATACATGTCAAAGAACATTATGATCAAACTGAAAAATGCTCTTGCTAGATCATATTTTGATACTGTGTCCTGTTCTAGTCACCAAGATACAAGAGTAATATTCAGGCAGGGCAGATACAAATCAGACTACAATTTGGGTGGATAATTTCTGGGTCCTGATCCTGTGGCATATCTAAATGTCCTAATTAGGCCAGAAACAAGGCCAATTCTGCATTAGAGGCACCAGTCAATTCCAGGAGCATGAGCGGCAAAAGCAAACAGCAGCCATGATGGAGCTGCTACCATCTTGGAGAGGAGCAACATCTTGGAGAACCAGCAGCCTCAGTGAGCACAGAAGTGGCAGAGAGCCAAATGGAATGTAATGCACATTAGCCAGTGCAGCGACCCTTCAGGTTCCAAAACTTCTAACTATAAAAAAGATTTTTAATATCTGTACATATTGAACCCATCAGCTGTAATCTAATATGCACCAAACTGTTCAAGTTTGATAATGAATTCAAATTGACTCCTGAAACGTGTTTTTCAAATCATACACAGTCGTTCCCTCCTTTATGGCAACTGAAAATCCAGCCCATAGCATTAGAGGCTCAAGTTATTAAAAGTTGTGAAAAAACTGAACTTTTAGACCAGTTTAAAATTTTTTTTTGAACTGGGCCTTTTGGTCTAAAGATCTAAGCCTCCATATAAGATACTTCACAGTGAGGAAAGAGTAAATGTAGGAAGTTATCTGAAAATAAATTTTGTAATTTCCAGATGAGTCAATCATTGATGAACCAAACTGGTAGTGCAACAGGCTGACTGCAGAGTATATCTTGATGAAGAGGCTAAAATAGATATGGCCTACGTCACACAATTACCATGAACTTATGGCCATCTTTTACTTTGCTACTCAATATGACAGAAGCTGTAAGTTTTCCACATTTGAAGAAATTTAACAGAGGGCACATTTATAAAACTTAAGATATTCAAACCATTGCCAGTCAATTTAGTTCATCCTTCTAAAATTAAAAGTATTTACAAAACACATCAGCAAAGACTGTGGGGGAATAATTCATCTGCATTGAGCTGTTATGCAGACACACATCAGTTCACCAGGGAGTACAGTTCCAGGGATTGCTGACTACATGAAACAGGGAATCAACATGAGTCTGTGTTAAATGAATTTTCTCCCCTCAATTTCGTTTGGCTGATTAGTCAATAACAAAGATGATCAGGCTCAAAATAATTACTTTTGGAGGGAGAGAAGAACAATAGCATTAATTTTGGTTTACTGCAACAGGGAAACAGTCCAAGCACAATGGGATGAATGCTCTCCTTCTATGGCCTAAACAAACCTGGTTCCATGTACTGGTAGTGAGATTTTGTGGATGAAAGCTTATTACTTTTTACCACATTCCATTTTCACCATTTAGATCTAAACATTAGTCCATTTATTTTAAATGAGTTAAATAATGGACATGCTGAACAGATGATGATTAGGGAAGTTTACATTTTGCTGTAAGACTGATACAGGCGGAATGAGTTGAAAGTGGGGCAAATCTGTAACAAAGGAAGCCTACCTCAGAAGCAGCTTCATCTTTTTAGATGAATTTAAGTGAGGGAGCTTTTAACAAATACGGGAATAGGGATAGCCCAAGTTTAAGATAAAAGAGAGAGAGAGTAGAATTAATACAGCTATTGGCCTAGAAGCAGTTGGCTTAGCTGCAATAAATAGAAAGTGAAAGAGAAAGGGAAATAATCAGACTGAGGTTGCAATAAATAGAAACCTTTGTATCAATATCTAAGCAGTCTTTCCTCATTAATCACTATTACTTAAATGGAGAACCCTGAAGAAACAATGTTCCTCAGGACCATCTGTTGCAATATAAAACTAGGCGTGTTAGAGTGATGAATACGGTACAGCCTTCCTTAAGCAAGACCAGAAAATCCCACGCAAGGACAACTGAAAATTCCATTGTCTGCCCTTTGCCCACATCGATTCTGTGGCAGGTGAGGCGGTAGAATTCTGGCATATATCTTGGCTCGACACAGATTCTAAGATATCAACAGAATAGCCGCAGCCCCTCACACATACACATCTACTTGGGAACTAACATGTAACTTTCGCTGGCACCTCCAGTAACTGTAAAGGGTAAGCTGTAGTCTGAAACTTGGCTGCAGTATATGAAAGTGTTCAAGCAGTGGCACAGTGTGCCAAGTCTCCTAGCAACCAGCTAATATAGCACCTGCACCGCTTCAGTCTCCAACAAACAGGGGTCAAGTGCAGAGTGGCTGCGTCATTTACCTGCAGGCTCATGCTTGGAGCTTCTCTTCATTTTGGCTTGTCATTTTTTCAACCCTTTCCCTTCTGCCATAGCAATAGCTCCTAATGAACTGGGATACATTATGGGCTTTCAGAAATGTTCTTTTGTTCTGATACTCTTGTTTAATTATGCCCATCTATTTGAATTTGAATTTACATTAAATGTTCTGCTTCTACTATTAGGACTCCAATATCCGAAGGAGTGACTTTCTTGTACCTCTTTCAATTTAATATGCTGTATTTACCGATCACAATGTGCTCTCCTATACCTTGTGAGGAGCAAACACAGATTGGGTGACCACTTTGCGGAACACCTCCGCTCAGTCCACAAGCATGACCTTATGCTATTGGCTGGTTGCTATTTTAATTCACCAACTTGCCCTCACACTCAAATCTCTGTCCTCAGCCTGCTGCAGTGTTCCACTATATCTCAGCGCATATTGAAGGAACAGCATTTCATCATCCAATTAGACTTCTGGACTCACTGACTTAAGCAATTTCAAATCCTGAACTTTGCCCCCCCCATTTTGTTTATATTTTGTTGTTGGTCTGAATTTTGTTTTATGTACTTTTGCTTTCAGGGAGACTTATTCATTATTCTGCCGTTTATAGTCATCCTGGATAAACGCTTTATTTACTACAGCCAATACTATCCCCTTTGCCTTTTGTTCCATGACGTCTTAGTTATTTATTCTCTGCCGATCTCTACCCTATCTCGCTCTTGTCCTTCCTCACCCACCCATTTGGCATAGAATCATAGAACCCTACAGTGCAGAAAGAGGCTCTTCAGCCCACTGAGTCTGCACCGAACACAATCCCACCCAGGCCCTACCCCCAATATCCCTATACTATATCCACTAATCCCTCTAACTGACGCATCCCTGGACACTAAGGGGCAATTTCTTAGCATGGCCAATCAACCTAACCCGCACATTTTTGGACTGTGGGAGGAAACCGGAGCACCCGGAGGAAACCCAGGCAGACATGAGGAGAATGTGCAAACTCCACATAGACAGTCACCTGAGCCAGAATCGAACCCAAGACCCTGGAGCTGTGAAGCAGCAGTGCTAACCACTGTGCTACCGTGCTGCATATTTCTATATTCCTTCAATTCTGAAGAAGCTTCATGTTTGACTCAAAAAGTTAACTCTGGTTTTCTTTCTACAAATGCTGCCACAGCTGATGAATATTTTCAGAGCATTTTTTATTTCAGATTTCCAGCATCTGCAGTATTTAACTTTATTTGCTTGGCGGAGCAGGCTCGAGGGGCTAGATGGCCATTCCTGCTCCTATTTCTTATGTTCTAAATCTATTTCTGGGCTTTTGCTAATGAGATAACGTTATCAAACTAGCTGAAATCACCATGACATGTGTGGTGGCCCTGTTGACCATGGGCACAAATCGGGTAATGGCCATGAAATCTCGAGAGAGACTAAAAACAGGATTTGTGCTGGCAGAAATTAGGCTTGTAATTTTCCTTGACCTTCTCCAGTGACACGATCAGGTTTATAAGTTCAAAACTGGTTCATGCCCAGGGAGAGTCTGAATCTGATTCGCATGTACTAACATCTCATTACTTCCACAATGCAACATACAGCCTTGTTGTCTCTATCCACCAGCAGGCACGCATGAACTGGTTTTCAAAAATGGAAGCTAGTTGCGATTATCACGTCAGGTGTGCGCAGCTAAATATAGCTCCCAGCTGGTGCCCAGGCACTATCCCCAGCCCTCTTGGAATGCCCTCAGGAATTCCGTTGCAGGTGTTTCCTTATCCATGAGTGGTTCCTCTTTTCCCTTTATCCATGGGGAGTGGGGTTGTCCTATTGTGTGGAGGGTCTTGAATGTCTTTGGGGAAGGAGTTTCCCTGTGACTGTGGGGGGTGGGTTTAGGGGTGTGGTGTTAGATGCCTTTTATTTAAAATATATATATTTAAAAATAGTGCCCCAATCTCAGGTTGCCCAGCGTTGCTGGTGTTCTTAGGCCCCACTCCTCCAGCTGATTTCTGTGAATCTCACTTCCCCTTGGAGATCGCATAGTGCGATTCGATATACCAAGAAAATTGAGCTTCACGCTGGGTTCCTTGCCTCGTCAACTCTATGCATTTTTGGCCCATTCTTCCACTCATATGAATGCAAAACAGATTACATAGATGCTGGAGAATGTAAGATGTCAAGAGTTGGTCTACTTTCATTTATCATCCATCATATCATAATTCTTCTGGTCCTTTAGAAATATAATACTCATCAAATTACCAATAGATTAATGTACTTATTGTGCAATGTTATTTAGTTTCATCTACCAAAAGTTCAAAAAGAGATACTTCAATCATGTCCCAAATTTAAGTGATGGGGATAAATCAATTTATGGAACACACACTTTTAATGAGGGGTTCAGGATTTCTGAACAATAGGCAGCAATAATAATGTTTATGAAGGGATAAGCATTAATAGCTGTCAAGCGCAGTAAGGATAATATGGGGGGGATTTTCCCGCCTCCTCACAGTATGTTTCTTGTGGCAGAAGGCAGAATAGGATTTCCCATTGACTCCACCTTACGCATGGGGAAACTCACGGTGGGGGTATGCCATTGACGCAATCAGAAGATCCTGCTGGGGTGAACAGTTGGGAAATTCTGGTCCGTATTCCTAACTTTCAGATTACTGACTATTGAAAACTGATTTTGAAAAATGGTCAAAATCCTGCTCGTAGTCGCTGCAGAGAGGCAGGTGATTACTGTTTGTAATTTCTGCTCAGACAAACAATTAACTCAATATGAATCTGCTTTGGAAAGTTCTCAAATACAATTGGGGCTTCCAAGTACAACTGACCTCCCTTACAGCTCAAGCTCCTAACCAAGCTGTTCCAATACAGCTACAACACTGGCATCTACCCCACAACGTGGAAAACTGCCCAAGTATGTCCTGTACAGAAGAAGCAGGACAAGTCCAACCTGGCCAATTACTATCCCATCAGTCTACCCTTGATCATCAGTAAAGTAATGGAAGGGATCATCAACAGTGCTATCAAGCAGCACTTATTCAGTAGTAACCTGCTTGTGGACTCTCAGTTTGGGTTCAGTCAGGATCACTCAGCTCCTGACCACATTACAGCTTTGGTTCAAACATTAAAAAAAAGCTGAATGTCAGAGGTGAGGTGAGAGTGATTGCCCTGGACATCAAGGCAACTTTGATTGAGTAGGGCACCATAGCAAAATTGGAGTCAACGGGAATCGGGGGAAAGTTGACAAAACAGGCCTTCATGGATAACCTCAGCTGACACAGGAATTGAACCCACTCTGTTGATGTCACCCCACATCATGAATCAGCCATCCAGCCAACTGAGCTAACCGATCCCAAACAATTCCCGTTCCAGCTGAGGATATCCATAAAGGCCTGGTCTTTTTAACATTGCCCCTCTCTTGAGGTGTGGTGACCCTCAGGTTAAATCATCAGCAGTCAGCTCTCTAGGGAGAGCAGCCTATGATCCTGTGGAACTGTGGTGCCATTTCATCACTGCAGGAACTCACCAAATGAAAGACCTTCTAAACCCATGATCACTATTATCTAGAAGGTCAAAAGCAGCAGGTACACAGGAACACCACCACCTGGGGGTTCCCCTCCAAGTCACTCACCACCCTGACTTGGAAATATATCGCTGTTCCTTTACCGTCGCTGGGTCAAAATCCTGGACCTCCCTCCATTACAGCACTGTGGGTGCATCAACACCTCAGAACTGCAGTGGTTCAAGGTAGCAGTTCGCCATCACCTTCTGAATGGCAATTATGGGATGGCAATAAATGCTGGCCAGTAATGCCCACATCCTATAAATGAATAAAAATAATTAACGGACAATGGCTACCTATCAGGGCTATGAGAATGGAACATCAAATAAAGTTTTCCAATGAGCTATGAAGGAGGCTGCTTGGCCCATTGAGTCCACGTCGGCTCTCTGTCGAGCAACTCAGTCCCTATCCCCATAACACTGCAAGTTATTTACCACATCCAATTTCCTTTTAAAATCATCAATCATCTTTGTTTCCACCAGCCTAAAGTCAAGCACTGATCCTACCTTTTGGAACAGCTATCACATAATCACTGAACTATCAGCTGAGTTTAGCCATCTTAGATCGGGTTGATTTGATTGGCTGTGTGTTTGTGGGCATGTAGCTGATAATCTGGAGATTTGCTGAGTATGGATTTACAAAGTTAATCAGTTTTCATGATGCTGTCCAAACTTCCTGACCTAAGCATTGGAACCAGTGTTGCTGTCTGCTGTTCATTGTTTTGTAAACAATTATGCTCCCCCTCCCCTTCCCTCCTCACCCACTTACAAACAAAATCAACCTCATTCAAGTCTCTTTTGATGTACATAAACACAACAATTCTGAAGGGGATGTTTTAACAACATTTCCAGGCCACTGTCCAACATTCCTCTCTATCCCTTTCAATACCATTGCACACATGAGTAACTCTGAATAGTAATCACTGCAGTGCTGTGAGCTATAGCACTTAGTAAGCTTTTTGAGATAAGGTACAACAATTAAGTACATTCATAATAAATGCAGTACAGCAGATAATCTGCAGTTTGGTATTGTATTCAATGTAAACAGCATTTGAAGCAAAGTTGGTTATCATAGAAAGTCCACAGCATAGAAAGAGGTCATTCGGCCCATCGAGTCTGCACTGACCACAATCCCACCCAGGCCCTACCCTCACATCCTTACATATTTACCCACTAATCCCTCTAACCTGTGCATCTCAGGGCACTAAGGGGCAACTTTAGCATGGCCAATCAACCTAACCCGCACATCTTTGGACTGTGTGGGAGGAAACCCACACAGACACCAGGAGAATGTGCAAACTCCTCACAGACAGTGAACCCAGCCGGGAATTGAACCTAGGCCCCTGGAGCTATAAAGCAGCAGTGCTAACCACTGTGCTATCATGCTGCCCAGTTATCTACAATTCCTATTCAGATGCTCAGGAGTGAACTTGTAAGCATTAACTTCATGAGAAGTACTTGAACTAAACATGGCTAAATTTCAACAGGATAGGCTCAATTCTTTTCCCTGAGGCTTTGTAAATCAATTGATCCATCAAAGAGACCAGTCAATATGAGCTGCAGATGTATGTTTCCAATGTTCTCTAGTAAAGCAGGAATCCAATTCCTACATTACCACAACTTCCAACGCAAGATGTCATCAGTGGTAAAGAGAAATGCTGCCGATGTTGGAAATCTGAAACAGAAAATGCTCGAAACACTCAACAGATCAGCTAGCATATGTGGATTGAGCAGTTAACTTAGTGTTCTGGGTGAAAATACTTTTAAATGTTTTGTTCTCTCCCAGAGATACTAACTGCTCCGCTGAGCATTTCCACAGTTTTCTGGTTTTGTTATCAGTGTTCACTAACCCAGGAGAATATAGGCTCACACACAACCTTCTGCTGAAGTGGTGGCCCCATTGAGGCACTCTGGCTGACATGACCTCAGACGAAACATAAACACAGAAAATATATCTTCATAAGGCTATGAGTAAATAAATTAAGTTTATGCGCAATCTATTGCTTGTGCGTTTCTAGACTAGTTAATGGGTTTTTAACATCACAATATTCCAGTTGGAATGACTGCTGCAGTTTGAGTTATTAACAGTGGTATGAACTTGAGGACTATGCTCTTTCTTACAGGAAAAAAGGATGTTAAAGAGTCACCAATTTCCTGAAAATTACTTTCATTTGTTGGACAACACACAAAACAATACTGCAAATCACATCATTTCATCAGTGACAGTTCCACAACGGAGCTGCCATTGCAACATGGCTCATTGTATCATCATGAAGGAAATAGAGACCATAGAAATCATAGAAATGCTATGGTGCAGAAGGAGGCCATTCGGCCCATCGAGTCTGCACCGACAACAATCCAACCTAGGCCCTATCCCCATAGTCCCTCATACTAACCCTGCTAACCTATGTATCCCAGGACACTAAGGGCCAATTTAGCACGGCCAATGCACACAACCTGCACATCTTTGGACTGTGGGCAGAAACTGGAGCACCCGGAGAAAACTGACGCAGACACAGGGAAAATGTGCAAACTCCACGCAGACAGTGACTCAAACCGGGAATTGAACCCAGGTCCCTGGAGCTATGAGGCAGCAGTGCTAACCACTGTATGAAGCACACCCTATGAAACATGCACATCTCAAGTCTTAAAGCTTAGAGGAATTTGTCTCCTCAACCCGCACCCCAGCTCTCCCCTCCCCCAACATTGCGAGATTGACCGGTTTGACGTTAAAACAGAATGCAAGATTATTACACAAAGCAGGTGTCTGCTTGAAATTGAACTTGGAAATTAATAAAGCTGAAGATAAATAGGCTTATCTGCAGAGGCAGCACAAATTTATGAATGGTTTAGTGATTGCTCTTAATCATTTGAACAGTCAATTACAATTAATATAAATTCCTGAGCTTTCATTTCAGTACTTTTTCATTAAAAAATCAGCTTGGCGGACTGGCAGGATTGCTAATTATATTTCATTCTGCTGTTGCAGTTTGTCCACCCCACTCCTATTATCTACCTTTGATCCTTGAAATAACATGTCATCATGTAACAGATGGAGGAGGTGCACAATCTGAAGGGGTGTTCATTTGAAATACGAGGTAAATGAATGTTATCAGTAGGTACTCTGCCCACATGTAATAAAATGAAAGGAAGAAGAAAAGTGAAGATTCAGAAGCTTTTGAATATTTATTGCATTAGGATTTGTACCAGGAGAATAGTGTACAGTTGGGAGGGTGACTGCTGGTTGAGTTTGACAGTAACCAGCAGCTCACTCCCTTTCAATTAAGCAAAGGTGCTGGAGGGATTTCAAACATCCATCCATTTCGACCTGGATTACAAACTTCTATTCATTGGGAATTTGAAGACACGCACATACATGGGGATTGGATGAACAGACATGATTTATCTCTACTCACAGTAAAATTCCAACAGTGCAACCTCCTAAAGATCCAACACTGAGCACCTTGTGTAGCTGGGGATGGGGGATGGAAGTCTCCAATCTCGTCAGACCTGGAGCAGATCATGCTGCTTCTGGAGAATACTCTGTATGCCTAAAAATCAGTTTAGCACCCAGCACAAAACAGTTGGCGATTCTCCCAACTCCTTTCTAATGGCACAAACAGGATTGCGCTTAGAAAGGCTGCGAGGCCAGTTAGCATATTTAAAGTAGCATTTAAACATGCATGGCCCATTCGAAGCCCAGTGCATGGAATTCTCCAGTCTTTGCCAGAAGGATAAGAATCGCTACTGGTCTCCACCAGCAGAGACCTAGCGCAATGGTCACGCCGGGAGGCTCAGACTATTGAATCCTTTAGGTGGTTGGAGACGTAGTTGAGTGGTGCACATCGGGCAGTGCCACCTTGCAGTGGCCACCAGACATCTGGGCAAAATATACCTGGCACCTGAGCAGGAGCCACCGAACACCTAGGCAGCATCCACCAGGCACCCTGGCAGTGTCAGTGTTCAGAGGCAGTATCAAGGGGGTGGGGTATGAATGGGGGCTATGCATGGGTGAATCATGCAAGGCTGGATCATGTTAGGGATCATGATGACGGTCATGTCAGGGGCCAGGCAGGAGATCCCTGATGCTGGCGACCCATGTCAGTGAGGGTGAGGAGGTCCCAATGTCTATGGGGGGAGGGAGAGGGTTTTCTATGAGACTGGGGCGTGCTTGTGAAACAGTGCTTGAAGCTGGGCTCACTGGCGTGTTTAGGCCTGGTGAAATGCCCAACTCTCCAAAACATTGACAAGAGTGCGTGAGGATTATTGTGTGGAGCAGTCTGAGAGACCAGCATAGTTCACATGCTGGTACTCTCGCCATTACAACACTTAGAAATTTTTTGGGAGAATTCTGTTCCATATGCCTGTCAATCATGGCTGAATTTGGGTTTCAATTCTATTCTCCCACTACTCCCAATTTCCATTAATTCCCTTAGAGACCAAAAATCCATCTATTCCAGCCTTAAATGTATTCAATGATGGAAGAAGGTGAGGGAAAGCAAGATTTTCACCAGGAATATTCCATTATTACACATACTTGAAAAGTAAGTGCCCTAGTGTACCAGTGTACCAAGACAAAGCTCTGAATCAAATCAGCACAGTTGTCTAACAGAAATCAGGACTCAGTGCATCCTTTGGGCAAATACAAAATCCCAAGAGTTTCACCAAAGCTTTGTAACAGATACAGTTGTAAGTTTAGTTTCATATTTGGGTTCATCGCATGCCAAATCAATCTCTGACATGAAATGCTGCTTCTTCCCTCATCCCACCATATCTACTTTTATTCTCATTCATTGTTTTCGGTCACAACTTGATTGAATTCCAAAAGTGAATCAGTGTCTCCTTCATTGAATTCCTTTATCTAAACCTCCACAGACAGGCAGCTTGTTACTCCAAACCAGGAAACAAATTAGTGCAGAAGTGGTCTGATCACTCAGTGTTTCATGTCTCACTGCACACATGGCTTTTAATTTCAGCTCTGTTAAGTGGGAAATTAATGGTGTGGTGTTATCTTCCTTACCAGAAGAATAGGTTGCAGCCAAATTTAGCAGATATTATTTTATTTAAAGCTGAACTACTTTACATAAGATTGCTTGCATTTGCAGTAACTGGGTATTGTTTTAAACTCTCAATCTCAAATGAAACTGTAAAAATACTATTGTTCTTGTTGCAATTGCCAATATGATAAAAAGGCATAATATTAAATGTGTTAAATGGGGCACCGCTTTAATGAAAGACATTTGGCAAGCACTTTTCCTCTTTGTTTGGTCAAGCCATTTCAACAACTCATAATCAATATGATATATGTGATTGTGCCATTTTCATATGAACAATGAGGCAGAGATTGCCAACTTTTTAAATTTTTTTTCATGGGATGTGAGCGTCACTGGCATTCATTGCCTATCTCTTATTGTCCTTGAGAAGCTGCCTTCTTGAACTGCTGACGTTCATGTGGTTTAGATATGCCCACAGTGTTGTTCAGGAGGGAGTTGCAGGATTTCGACCCAGCGATAGTGAAGGAATGGTGGTAACATTTCTAAGTCAGGATGGTGTATGGCTTGGAGGGGGAACTGACAGGTGTTGTTATTCCTATGAGTCTGCTGCCCTTGTCTTTAAGTTATACAAGAACATATGAAATAAGAGCAAGAGTACACATAGGGCCACTCATGCCTGTTCCAACATTCAATACAACCAGGCCTAATCTTCTGCCGCAATTTCACTTTCTAGCTGTCTACCTCAATTTTAAATATATCCACAATTCTCTGGGGGTAGAGAACCCCAAAGTCTTATAACCCTTTGAATGAGGGAATCTTTTCTCACCTTAGTTCCAAATGATCATTCCCTTATTCTGAGACTGTGGCCCCATGTTGTAACTTCTCAAGCCAGGGAAGTTACAACACGATATCTATCCTATTAAGTCTCTACAGAATCCTACATGTTTCAGTGAGATCACCTCTCATTCTTCCCAACTTGAGGGAGAACAGGCCCAATTTACTCACTCCTTAATAGAACAACCCTCTCATCCCAGGAACCAATCTACTAAATCTTTGTTGTACTGCCTTCCAAAGCAAATATTTGAAGTAAAATAACAGTAAAGTTTATTTATTAGTCACAAATAAGGCTTACATTAACATTGCAATGAAGTTACTGTGAAATTTCCCTAGTTGCCACACTCCCACATTTGTTCAGAATAATGCACTTAACCAGCATGTCTTTTAGACTGTGGGAGGAAACCAGAGAACCCAGAGGAAACCCATACAGACAAGGGGAGAAGGTGCAAGCTCCATACAGTGACCCAAGCCAGGAATCAAACCTGGGTCCATGGCGCTGTGAGGCAACAGTGTTAATCATTGTGCCACTGTAATATTTCGTTCCTTAAGGCCGGGATTTTCTGAACCCACAGTGGTGCTGACAACCACAGGAGATGTGACAAGCTGGCCAAAAGTCCATTAACTTTTACAACATAGAACATAGAACGTAGAACATTACAGCGCGGAACAGGCCCTTCGGCCCACAATGTTGCGCCGACCAGTCTTATTTTTTAAAAAAAACATTGACCCACTAATCTAAACCAATCCCTTTTCGTCCATAAACCTATCCACCAATCTCTTAAACGCCCCCAAACTAGGCGCATTTACAACTGCAGCAGGCAGGGCATTCCAGTCCCTCACCACCCTCTGGGTAAAGAACCTGCCCCTGACATCCGTCCTATAACTACCCCCCCTTAATTTAAAGCCATGCCCCCTCGTGCTAGCTTTCTCCATCCGAGGAAACAGGCTATCACCATCCACCCTATCTAAACCTCTAATCATCTTATATGTTTCTATAAGATCCCCTCTTAGCCGCCTTCTTTCCAGTGAAAACAACCCCAAATCCCTCAGTCTCTCCTCATAGGACCTCCCCTCCATACCAGGCAACATCCTGGTAAACCTCCTCTGCACCCTCTCCAAAGCCTCCACCTCCTTCCTGTAATGTGGGGACCAGAACTGCACACAGTACTCCAAGTGCGGCCGCACCAGAGTTGTGTACAGTTGCAACATGACGCTGCGACTCCTAAATTCAATCCCCCTACCAATAAACGCCAAGACACCGTACGCCTTCTTAACAACCTTATCTACTTGATTCCCAACTTTCAGGGATCTATGTACACATACACCTAGATCCCTCTGCTCCTCCACTCTATTCAAAGTCCTCCCGTTAGCCCTATACTCAACACATCTGTTATTCCTACCGAAATGGATTACCTCACACTTCTCCGCATTAAACTCCATCTGCCACCTCGCGGCCCAGCTCTGCAACCTGTCCAAGTCACCCTGCAAACTTCGACACCCTTCCTCACAATCTACCACACCTCCGACTTTGGTGTCATCAGCAAACTTACTAATCCACCCAACTATACCCTCATCCAGATCATTAATAAAGATTACAAACAGCAGTGGCCCCAAAACAGATCCCTGAGGCACACCACTCGTAACCGAACTCCATGATGAATAATTACCATCAACCACCACCCTCTGTCTCCTATCTGCTAACCAATTCCTGATCCAAGTACCTAAATTACCACCAATCCCATACATCTGCATTTTCTGCAGAAGCATACCATGGTGAACCTTATCAAACGCCTTACTAAAATCCATATATACCACGTCTACTGCCTTACCCCTATCCACCTCTTTGGTCACCTTCTCAAAGAACTCAATAAGGTTAGTAAGGCACGACCTTCCCGCTACAAAACCATGCTGACTATCTCTAATCAATTCATTACTCTCCAAATAACTATAAATCCTATCCCTAATAATTCTTTCTAAAACCTTGCCCACTACAGAAGTAAGACTCACTGGTCTATAATTCCCAGGGAAGTCTCTGTTCCCCTTCTTAAACAATGGGACAACATTCGCTGTCCTCCAATCTTCCGGTACTATACCAGAGACCAACGACGACCTGAAGATCAGAGCCAGTGGCTCTGCAATCACCTCTCTTGCCTCCCATAGAATCCTAGGGTAAATCCCATCTGGACCAGGGGACTTATCTATTTTCAACCCTTCTAGAATATCCAACACATCCTCTGTATCAACTGCAATACTTTCTATTTTACACCCCTTCACCCCATTGACCTCCTCAGCTACATTCATATCGTCCTGCGTGAACACCGAAGAGAAATTATGGTTCAATGCCTCTCCAATCTCTTCCGGTTCCACACACAACTTCCCCCTACTGTCTGTAACTGGCCCTAATCTTGCCCTAACCAACCTTCTGTTCTTGACATACCTATATATATACAAATATATATATTTGGCAGGGTCAGAAGATCCCAGCAGCGGGCAGAATTGTAAAATCCCAGCCTAAAGCACGGCATAGTAGTTCAATCCTCTTCCAATAAAAGGCCAACATGTTATTTGCTTTCCCATTTGCTGTTTCTGCGTTCTTAGTTTGTGTTTCTTGCATGAGTATACAAGTCCCTCTGAACATCAATATTTACAAGTTTTAGGGCTTTCCTAACAAAATTCTGTTTTTCTATTCTTACTACCAAAGTGAATAACCCTACACTTCTCCACATTATACTTCTACTTCCACCTTGCTGTCCACTTTCTTACCCTGTCTATATCTCTTTCCAGCCTCTCTGCATCTTCCTCACAGCTTTTATTCCCACATAGCATTATACGATCAGCAAACTGATACATATTACTCTTAGTCTGTTCATCTAAGTCATTATTTTGAATTGTAAATAGCTGGGGCCCCAGCAGCCTTATGGCACTAGTTACAGTTTTGTCAAGTTGTAAATATCCCATACTCTCTGCTTCCTCTCTGTTATCCAAATCTCTATCCGTGCTAATACATTACCATTACGTTGTGTATTAAGCTTTTGTGTGGCACCTTATCAAATGTCTTTTGGAAATCCAAGTTTACTAAAGCAATTAGTTCCCCTTTATCTACCTTGCTAGTAGCATCCTCAAAAAACTCTAATAAGTTTGTCAAACACCAAGGCTGGAATTCTCTGGCCATTCACCCCCCCAGCGCGGCAGCCAGCGAGAATGAAGAATTTGGTGCTCAGCTAAATCTTTGTTCACTGCAACAGGACCAGAGAGTCTCACCAGCGTCACCAGCCAGAGAATCCCACCCACATCTACAGTCAGAGAGTCCAGCCAGCATCACCAATCAGAGAGACCTGCCAGTGTCACCAGTCAGAGTCTCACCAGCGTCACCAGCCAGAGTCCCACCCGCATCTACAGTCAGAAAGTCCAGCCAGCATCACCAGAGAAACCCGCCAGCGTCACCAGTTGAGAGTCCCATCAGCGTCATCAGTCTGAGAGACCCACCAGCATCACCAGTCAGAGTCCTGGCAGCGTTACTGCAAAATATTTTCAATGGAATATCCAACAATTATTAAAGAAACATCATTCCTAATCGCTGAGTGAAGACAGTGAAATGACTCTGTCTCAAGTAGAGATATTAATAACCTTTAATAGTCGGATCTTTACTGTGAATGACGCTGGAACAAGTTAAAGAAATCTAAAATTCCCTCGTGCTTTCAATATTTATATTGTTTCTTGGGGCTGTATATTTCTTATGTATAGGAGTACTATCTTACTTATTACCAATACAGTTTGAATGACTATTAGTTGATCCAGTGGTGTAACAGTTAACTTCTAATTAAGATCTGTGTCTCAGTGATTCTAGGGAAGACAAACTGGGACAAATGGTGATGGTCAATTTTTCATTGGTCATGAGTCTGCGTGTTAAGATTATAATATAGTTTTTAGGGTGGGTTGGCTTGTACAAATTCCAGTTGGTTGTGAGTTAGAGTCATCATCAAAAAGTCATCTCATCAAATACTCTACTGTGATAGCCTTGTTGACAGTTCACAATTCACAAAATATTTCACTCAGTGACTTTGGGTGTGGATCTTGGGGGACTCTTTCTGCTATAAGAGGCAAATCCTTTCATGCAAGATGTACTGTATTTTACCATTTTAAAAAAATGAACCTTTTTAACCCCATAGCTCCTCTTTATGGCTGAATTTTTTTTATGAGGAATCCTTCACAGCAGCAGTGTCATAAGAAGTCCAATAACTTTATGCAGGTGGTGAAGGTCAGGAAATGAACCTTCATTTGATATCTCTGAGTCCCTTCTTTCAAACACTCAAGAATTTACATATTCTTTTGATGCCAATCAATATAAAGATTCGTCATTTTCTGGCCAATTGTAAAATCAGTTGACTGCATGACGAACATAAAGTCCTTGTAATGTGTGAGAGTCCCTGGCCACCCATTTTCTTCAGTCATGTGGCTTACATGGGTTGTCAGGCACCAGGCGAAGGGAAGCGAGCGACAGTACAGCATTGAAACAGGTCCTGTCATTTGATCAGATACTCACAACCACCAGCTGAGATATAGGCCCTGCATGTCACTTGGAAGCAGGTTTAGATTTGAGTTCAACACATGTTGAGTCATTCAGATACAAATTGGCTTCAAACAGGCTGGGTGAAAGGGTGATTCATTTGCCAGCTCACCAGAGGACTGAGGTAACAGATAAGCCATGTGGCACAGGACTGAAATGAGGATGTTGTTGGGGTGGCATAAAAGAAAACGATGATTGGCTTGCCCACAGAGATGCTGGATATGTTGGTTGACCTGCCAGACAGCTTCCTGTTGCGGTCAAGGAACATGGGGGAATTCCAACTTCAACTTGGCAGGGAACATGTTGTCCTTTCGACAGCCTCTATCCCTGCTCTCTGTCATGTTACAGACCCAGGGGGCTGACACTATTGTTCCCACACCTGTTGCCGAATTTATGCACACAGCTAAGCTGCCTCCCTAGCATTGTTATGAGGATGTGGCATTGCTCTGTGGCAAAGGTATTGTCACACCTCCAAAAACATGTCTGAGTACTTCCAGACACACTCCAACAGAAAAAGTTCTAAAAAACATCTGGGTGCCTGCTCTTTAAATAGCACTAACACAGGATCCACCTTGGTTTCTTCAAGCTCCCTTTTCAGGAATGCACAATACAGGCATCCAAGGACATACATTGTTCAAACTCAGAATTGTGGCATCAAATTAGTTGACTGGACAGTGTGAAATCTGGATAGGGGTTAGGCAGTGTGTACAGGAGCAGGCAGATGTGCCCATAATGTTTGGGAACACTGTACAGGCCATGACCAATGGGATAATCTTTCCCCCGGAAACCCAGGTGGTTGAAGCAGCGCAGCTGAATTTCCCACCCTTATTGTTTTAGAGGTTGGAGCTGCACTTGAACTCTGATTAAATACAATAAAAGAACAAGGGAAAAATGGTGCTTGGTGCTCGTTTTGGGAAGGAATTCTTGCTGTGTATGTACTTTACTGGTGTGAAGTTAGGGTAAACTGGTTGCTATGGATGAAGCTGTAATAATCTTCTGTAATTCAAAAACAGAAAACAAAATGGCTCACAATGTAATTCACATCTTGCTTTCACAGGATTTGCTCCAAGCTGTTTGTATTTACCAGAATAAATGAGGTCCATTTGATGTACTGTGGTAATAAATTATCTCATCCAAGAAACAAAGTACACATACTAGAATCTACACATTAAAATGAGGAAACACAAGTCATCTTTCATCTCTTTAAAATATAATTAATGCTTCAACTTCATTAGAAGAAGCCAGGAGTAAGATTTCTGTAACTAATCGCATAAAGAACAGATGGCGGCGGCACACTGCTCATACATGTGATGCACATATTGAAGAAAAATGCTCCAGTTGTGCATCAATCTACATGTGCCTCCTGCCAGCTACTTTCCTCAAATGCCCTAAAAGCACTGCTTTAAAAATTGACTTACTTACCATCCAATTTTGCCTGTCACTAATAAAATCCATGCTGTCTGGAGAGAAGTGGAGAAATGAGGCCTTTCAAATGGTCTTTTTATGGTACCATGTGAAAGAAGCTTCAGCTTTGTAGCAATCCACAACCAAATCATAGTGGAACACAAGCTGACCTCTGCGTGTATCAGATTAACCCACAGAAAGCAAACTTTGATAAGCACAAGAAATTGGAACCAATGGTAGATGTAATTTAGAGCTGTTATCAAGCAATAGACTGGAACACTACATGGAATACAGTATCAGGTCAGTTGCGTTTTTTTTGGGTCGTTACATAAGGCCTGGGTAAGATGCTCTTTCAGAGAGTTTATTGCAGACTTGATGGACCTCCTTCTGCTCTGTAGGTTCTCTGGTTCTAATTAAAACTGGAATGTTCAAGAAGCCAGAATGAGATGGGCACAGATACTGTTGAGGAATTTGGGACTGGTGGAGATCATAGATTTAAGAAGGGGCGAGAACATGGAGCGATTAGGATTCAAGGATTAGAATTTTAAAGTCGCAGTGTTACTGGTAGGAGGCAGTGTAGGTTAGCAACCACATTGGTGATAATGAATAGGACTTGGTGCAAGTCAGAACACGGGCTGCTGAGTTTCAGATGACCTCACTTTTGAGGAGAATAGATCATGGCAGGCTGGCCATGAATACTTTGTCTAAAGGTGTGAGGCATGAATGAGAGTTTCAGCAGCAGAACATCTAAAAAGGAAAACGTAATCAAAATTGGGTTTATACAGAAAGAAGTCTGATTCACAATTTCACGTATTTTACATCTCCACTAAATTAAGTGAAACAAGAGATACTTTGGACAGCACAGCGATATGGATGTGAGGCAGAGAATCAGCCATGACCCTGCTGAATGATACAGCAAGCTTGTAGCATCGCAATAAGAAACCTTTATCAAATGTCAGTTCAAAAACAAATTATTTACTTTTTAGAAAGTGCAGTGGAGATCACAAATTCTTGATGTCGATATCCTCACAGAAATCCTGGGATGTGTTCGATGGAAATCACCATAATTAGCCTTGCCAGATCTTTGAGAATCAGGGTGAAGATTCCTGATTTGAAATATCAATGGTGAATGTTCATGCCATGTTTGGTGTATCACAGGGCAGGTGAAGGGTGGGAAATATGTCATTGGTTGGCAGTAGTTGTCCTGTTAGCTGCATCAGTTCAGAATAAGGCAGAGGTGACTCCAATTTGTAGAGTGTGTGTGTATTGATGGTACAGGGCAAAATAAAAAACAACTCTCCCTCAGAATTCCTCAATGTTTCAGGCCACACCCCAGGCCTGGATGAGGAGCCAACCTAATTTTGTTGTCTACTTCGCCTCGTCTTACTCGACACACCAGCAGGTCCCAGGAAATGCCCTCCTGGCACACCCACTCTGATGGCAGGTGAACTTGGCTCTGCTGAAAGAAAGCTGTGGAAAAAATTGAAGGTAGAAGACAAGACCAGGCACATTCAGGCCCCATCCATTTCCTGGGCTATCCAGGTTTGCAAGATCCAAGGTATTTAAAACAATTTCACTGACAGTTGATAAGATCAGCATTACAGTTTTGAAACCAGTTGTCATCCTTCTACCCAACTTTCAAGCAAGTTTTTGTTTCCTTCTGAAATTACAGTCCCTGCAGATCCAGCATATTAATAACAAATCTTATGACATGTGTGTGTTGAAAAGCTTTTAATACAGGTACGATACCAAAGAAACTTTTGAATATTGAAAAATGCCCCTAAGGATTCTCAATAAAACTAAAGAGTGCAAATAAATTTTCAAAACACTGAAATAAAACATTAAACCTGCAAATCTAATTGAGGTATTTGGAATGTGTGTACCATATCAAATTGTGGTAATAGATACGAATGAGCAGAGACAAAAGTATCTGAAGAATTTGCGTGCTGTTGCTGTAAAGTTTGAAGATAGCACAATCAAACTAAAAGCACATCCTTCTGTTTGAAATCCCACCTGATAAGTTAGAGGTCATTAATTTCACAGACAGTTTGGAATGCAGTTAAATACTCAGTTCCATTACGATACAATCAAACATATGTATTACAATGGCTTGAATGCCAATGTTTTTTCTACACCGAAGACTTAATATGACAGGGTCATGACATTTGCAGCATATTGTAATATTTAGGGCCTGTGATGATGTCACTTTATAAGTTGCTCCAATCTTTACTTTACATTTTTTTAAAGCTTCCCCAGATATGTCCCAGTGGCACAGTGATTAGCACTGCTGCCTCACAGCACCAGGGACCCGGTTTCAACTCCAGTCCTGGCGAATGTCTGTGTGGAGTTTGCGTATTCTCCCCAGGTCTGCATGAGTTTCCTCCCAAAGTCCAAAGCTGTGGGGGTTAGGTTGATTGGCCATGGTAAATTGCCCCTTAGTGTCAGGGGAATTAGCAGGGTAAATGCATGGGTTGCAAAGATGGGGCATGGGTGGGATTGTTGTCTGTGCAGACTAGATAGGCCGGATGGCCTCCTTCTGCACCGGAGGGGTTCTATGAGGTGGTCAGCCATGCCAGCATGCAACAAAGAAAATGATACTGATTGGTACAAAAGGACATGAAAATGATACCTATGCCGTAGCAAACATGTTAGTCCTTTTGCAATTTTAATTATTAAACTTTGAGATATACCAGACCACCCATTGCTGTTACGTTCATAACAAAAGTACGATTGTCAAATGTGCATGATGTCTTTAGCTCCACATCATCTGAATAATTTGAAATGTCAAGGCTATTTGGTCGCCTATAGATGGTTTGAATTGTGGTTTGTGATTCAAGTTTTCCATCATAGATGTACCTTCCGACTTTCTAAATGATGGGTGGAATTGTATGACCCCACTGTGCATGGGGCAGGGCTGGAAAGTGCAGCAAGCCATTCAAAACACCATTGACTTTGGTGAGACTGGAAAATCCCATTGGTGGGAGGGGCTGTAAAATTCCACCCAATGTGTATCCTTGCAGAAAGACAAAAGATATTAAAATATTAATTTCTTCAGGGCTTGACAGGGGAGGTGCTGGGCAAATGTTTCCTCTATTTGGGTCAGAATCTCAGAATAAAAGTTGGTCATTTGGAACTGATATCAGGGTTTCCTAACTCCAAATGATTGTGAATCTTTGGAATTCTCTGTTCAATGGATGCTTATGTGTTGAGTATTTTCAAGGCAGCAGTCAATAGGCTTGTGGTGACCATGGAGTCAACCGATACAAGGAGCATTACAATATCTTACTGTTTCTTTATCTTCACTGCTAAAGCAGATAAGGAAACTTAATACAAAAACATGAAAAAGAGAGAAAATGTGCAAGAATTTAAGACAGCAAAATGAATTATCCAGTAAGACATGCTATGTGAGATTCAGGACTTGGTTTGAGAAGGAATTAAGAATACACAATATTCACCATTAAATTTATCAATTGGGTCATGAAGAAATACAGCATTCTTCCATTCCTCCAGACCTAGAAAAATTGCTTGTGGAGAATTGATGAATTCTGCTTATAGCACTTTATACATGATGGAATTTGCCCACCAAAGGATATGGTCCTACTTTGTCATTAATATGAATAGGGCATCCCAGTGGCACAGTAGGTTAGCACCGCTGCCTCACAGTACCAGGAACCAGGGTTTGATTCCTGCCTCAGGTGTCTGTGGGGAGATTGCACATTCTCCCTATGTCTGTGTGGGTTTCCTCTCACAGTCCAAAGGTGCGCAGGTTAGGTGGATTGGTCATGCTATATTTCCCTTTAGTGTCCCAAGATGTGTAGGTTTAGCGGATGTGTGGAGTTATGAGAATAGGGCAGGGCATTGGCCTGGATGAGATCCTATTTTTGAGAGTTGGTGCAGACTCAATGGGCTGGATGGCTTTCTTCTACACAGTAGGGATCTTATGCATTTCTTACATTACAAATCAACTTCTCACACATCTTTTCCTTTATCAACTACCATTTACAAAAACATAGCAAGACAATGTAGAATGACTTTTCCTGAATTCTTTACTCTAGATCCATTCCATCAAAGTACATTGAAAATATTAAAATTTAACATTTCATTCAATATATCACAACCAAGTGTTTTTTTTAAAGAAATCTGCTAGGCAGTATGGCTACACTGACAAAAGAGTGGCAGTTCCGATTTGAATTAAAAATGTCAAGGGTTGTATCCAGATATAACAAAGCAAACAAAGTCACTCATGGACATTTCCACACAGATGCTAATACTGTCTTGACATTGTCTACAATATCACACTCCTAAAATATGGGAAGCAAGAATGGAAAAATGAGAGCTGGTTCAAGTCTAACAACTCTATGATACAGCTGGTTAGTGAAATCAAGCAGTCCACTTCCTAATCACAAGAGAGATCTGAGTGCAATGACTCCAAATGCACTAAGAACTACTCAAAATGCTAGGCTGCACACCAATGACTACTGGTTACAACTTTGCCAGAATATCCAGATGTCCTTCAAAACATGTGAGCAGGAAATGCCAGGGGCATGTATGAAGGGATCAAAATGTCAACAAGTCCATCAGCAAAGAAAAGAAGAGATCATCGCTGACTGCAATAAACAATTGCAGAGTTGGGTGGGATAAAAGTTGTACTCAAGTAAAAATACTGTTACTGAGGAAGCTCCAGATGTGATGTGGAGATGCTGGCATTGGACTGGGGTAAACACAATAAGAAGTCTCACAACACCAGGTAACTCTTTAACCTGGTGTTGTGAGACTTCTTACTGTGTAAGCTCCAGACACCATGGAAAGCCTGCCTGTCATGCAGAGCTGATCATCGAACCCACAGCAGAGGAGCTTGGCAAAGTTATTGATTCACTTGCCATGGGCAATGCTCCAGATTCTGATGCCATCTGAACAAATCAAGCACAGGAAATGGGCACTCCTGCAGCATCTGCATGAACCTCGCTGTCTCTGCTGGAGGAAGGAGGGGCAGTGTCCCAGGATATACATACTGCAAAGACTGTGACCCTATAGAAAACAAGGGCGACTGCAGCAATTGCATCAACTATCGAGACTTCTCCTGATTAAGAATCATGGGTAAAGTTTTAGCCTGTGTCATGCTTGTCAAACTGCAGATCTCAGCTGAATGTATCCATCCTGAATCCCAGTGTGTTTTACAACTAGAAAATCTACAATTGACATGATCTTCTCAGTCTGGTAGCTGTGAGAGAAATGCTGTGAGTAAAGGAGACCATTATCTCACAAGGCACTCAAACGTGTGAGCAGAGGCTGTCTACTTAAGCTGATGTGGAAAATTGGCTGCCCATCCTAGCAGTTCTCTTTCCATCACAACATGAGGAGTAAGGTCAGCTATATCAAGGAAGAAACTGATTTTTTGGGGGAACCACTGTGGGAAAACAGAGTTGAGTTCTGGCACCAATACTCTTTGGCACATTCTTCCCTTCCTCTTTGTAGATGACCTGAGAGCAGCAAAGAGGAAGGGAAGAATGTGCCAAAGAGTATCGGTGCCAGAACTCAACTCTGTTTTCCCAGTGCATTTCCCCAAAAGCTTCAGTTTCTTCCTTCATATCGCTGACCTTACTCCTCATGTTGTGATGGAAAGAGAGGGTGATACAAACTAGAAGTGACATGAAGCTGGTTACCCTTGCTCACCTGAGAACCAAGACATCATCAGAGAGACGATGAGAACTAAGTCCTCATCAGCGACAATGCTGACAACACTGCACTTAGCATTCAAAGCTGAAGAACACTTTCAATGGCAAAGGGACAGATTCTCTCATGCCTATAAGGAGTATGGTTTGACCGCCTGCATCAGGAATACAAATGTCATGAGATGGTCCAGGATGTTGCCATACTGCTGTCTAGCAACTTTGACAACGTGACAGTGGAGATTGATACTTCCATATATCTAGGGTCCACAGTAAACAGAAATCTGGCATTTAATCCTGAAACCAACACATGCATCGCAAAAGCTGCAGCTGTTATGTCCAAGCTGAATAAGTGTATGTGGAACAACAGCAACTTGACTGAGAACACCAGATGCAAGCCTACCAAACCCGTATCTTCAGTGCACTCCTCTACAATGGTGAGAACTGGACAGCAGCTGCTAGACAAAAGTTGTATAGTTGCCATCTTTATCATTTCAGACATTTCTTGCAGGACTAGGTCTAGGAATATGCTAATTCCATTGGCACACACGCATTGCTAAGCCAGTGACCTCTGCATCAGCCCTTCTATGTTCATTGGATGAATGATAGCTACATAGCCAAAGAGTTTCTGTATGGTGAACTGGCCACTGGGTCACGAGTTCCTGGACTACCTGATGAAGGAGCAGCACTACAAAAGCTTGTGCTACCAAATAAATCTGTTGGACTTTAACCTGGCGTTGTGAGACTTCTTATTGTACCATACATGAATATAAAGGTGGCAAACACAATACTGACAACGAGGAGACATTTGCTGAGACCTCTGGCCTCTGCAAGTTGGCTGTTTGGCAGGGCATTGGAAGAGACAAGGTGGAACAGACAAGGTCAAATGAAGTTTGGCTGACCAAGAAGAGGGTCCAGAGAAAAATGAAGGCAGGGAATTGTGCGCCTTCTCAGCCCAATGTCTTCCTCCGCAGCGTATGTGGCAGAGATTACCACTACCAGAGTGGAGCCCCTGAGTCACACCAGGCAGTGATTAACACAGAGCTGACCAACATGGCACAAACCACCATTTTATATGAGAAGAGAGGCTGCTACTTTTCTGTGAAAAAAAAAGCGGTTCATAAATATTTTTTGCTGGGCTTAGGAAAGAGAACAGCTGGAGTTGTTTACAAATAATGTCTTCACTCTGGTGATGTCACCCATGAGTGCCATAATTTCCAGCATGATCATGATTTGGGTGAAAAATGATTGCTCCCACATTACAGTAACAAGATATCATTACAGCAGCCTATTAAATAAAGACACAGTGATTGTAAAAATTTAATGTGTGGTCGTAAAACATTACATAAATCTTCAATATGTTTATTACTCTTTTTATGAAAGAAAATGAGTGATGGAATGTTTCGCAAATCATCATGGGAGATATTTTTGTTTTCTTACTACAAGCACAAATACAATTTACCGCAAATAATGGTGCCAGGTTAAATTGTGAAGCCTTCAATAATGTTCTACTTTGCTGCAAGTTCTACTGAAATATCTTTGTTAAAAGCTCGTTGATAAGCATAATTTTAATGTCTTTGACTAGTACAGTTTAATATTTACATTAATATTGTGTTGATGCTCCAATCAGCTGCGGTAGTCTGTGAATGAAATTTTTCTGAAGTTAATAATACTGTACTATATTACTTTAGTGTTGGACTGTCAGTAAAACAGATTTTACCTTGACACTTTTGAGGGTTAGTCTTGGTGGGTTTGAAGCAACTAAGTCCCATGGCACCATGTTAATTGCAATGTATTCTCTCCATCGTCTTCTCCACCAGCACTATCTCCTAAGCCAGGAAAGAATCTCCCGAGACAGCCCGTCTGCCAGAGCAACTTAGCTTAATAGACTGGCCTCCTCCCCAGTCCTCCTCCATTGCATATTTGGATACTCCACTAGATACAGACACGCCTGTGGAACAACCCCCAGCCTTCAATCTTTGTCGCTTCCTCACTAAATACAAACTTCTGCCTCCTTTACCTAGGAGATCAGCGCTAATTATTTTACAGACATGGATAAGTAAGACAGAGCTGACCAGTCAATTGCAATTGGGCTGACCTGTGAAGCACCATATGTTTAAACATTTCCACCTGCAAGAACTTTGAAGTTAAAAAAGAAAGAAAATTACTAATAGCAATATATACAAATTTGTAATTATTCTTGCGTATTAATACATCTGATTTCAGAGTTTTAAAACCTATGTTGTTTATTATCTGTGGTTTGGCTCGTTGCCAGTTACGAACTGACTGCCAGTTAAGTCACCTTGAATACACTTGCCCTTTTTATATGCATTTTGTAACTTGAATGCTGATCAGCTCATCAAAAGCCGCAAGAAACCAAAATGAATGTTACGGCTTGCTACTCAGAGAGGACATTCAATTTGCAACTATCAATGATCATCAATCATTAGTTGACAAAGTCTATAAAGCATCCACAAAGTTTCTGTAAGACACTTTAGGACTTGAAAAATCTTCCAGTAAATGACAAATGTCAAAGAATAGCCATTAAAAGGCAGACTGGGAAGGAGTCATACAGGCCATTGCTAGGCAGCACAGGTTTAAAGGGGGCAAGTCATCAGATGTGTTAACACATTGCAACAGTTCATTAGACTTTTGTTTTGATGATAGTCACAGATTTGCTTTTGGTGGTGGCAGGTGTTGCAATTCCTAACATTAATATGTATATCATTGAACCTGACAGACAATGCAGACAGAAAAGATAAAACCTTACTGAGATGTATGTTCTTTATAAAATAATATTTCAAAAATATTTTCTGTGGTCCCCTTCCACAACCATCAGAAGAAAATTTTAGCCCTGTATTTTTGAGGCTACTCAACTTTCATCAAATGGAATAGAACTCAAATAATTTACTGTACGAGCAAGGTCCTCCAATTTGGCAGTCTATTTTGTGTATTTTGACGAATGGCCAATTTAATCTCTTCCCTTACCTAGTTAAGTACAAACGATTATTCTAATCCAAGTCAATCATTAAGTATAAAACTCAGATATTGCACATGTATGTATCTTAGCTGCCAACCTGAATGTGTAGTTATCAGTCAAGGTCACAGGCAGATCAAAAACCTGTGAGAATCCCAGGAATCTCGTGGCCCAGTCACGGCAGGGCTGTGAAATGCAATGAGCCAGTCATTGACTTCAACAGGGACAGATCCCCAAGAATGTGTATAAGGTCAGGGGAGGCCCTTTAATATAAGTAGCCCATTCAAACTGAATTAGAGATGATAAAAAATACCTCCTTAGCTTATACTCAAAAGTGAGCCCCATGACTGTCGCTAAAGAACGTGTTTCCATTTGGCACATTAGCTGTCAATTATCATCCCCTCCCCCTCCCCAATCCCAGACCTAGGATTTCCTGCTCCCACTCATCCTTTTTGATGAAGGTGGAAGTCTTGATCCTTCAAGGTCACATGGAAAATCTGAGAAGGCCAGAATCTAGCATATCCAGAATCTGACGTAATTAGCAGACATTCAGCTGTAATCCTCAAAGAGTTACACTGGAAAGATCCTAGGGGTGTGTGTGTGTGTGTGTGTGTGTGTGTGTGTGTGTGTGTGTGTGTGTGTGTGTGTGTGTGTGTGTGTGTGTGTGTATATAAATAGCTAAGCTAACAAGCATGCCGTTCTGGAATTCAATTATAACCTGCAGTTTAATTATAATACACTAATAAAGGAAAAGTGATAAAAATATAAACATGAAAGAAACCTTGCTAATTTACTTCATTTGTACTGGGACTCCTTCAGCAGTGGAAGCACAAATCAATATTTGGACCGTTTTCCAAGTAAATGAAGAAATACTTCAGATTGTTAGATCATATCAAACAGAGTAGTACTAAGAATAAATAGTCCCCCAAATCTGCCATTTTCACAGCTTATTCTTTCTATCAAAAAGTCACCTTTGCAAAGTACATCATGTAAGATCATAAGAAATGGAGCAGGAGTACGCCACCCAGCCCATCAAACCTGCTGATCCAATTGGCCTTAACTCCACTTTTCCGGCCATCGACTTCAGCATGATCAGAATATCTTGCTGGCAGCTAATGATGAGGCACCTCCACTGCCAGAAAACCCATCATGAGCAGGTCAGAAAATCCCAGACTTTCTATCCAGCCCACAACTTGTTTTTTTTAAACCAACCTTTGTATCATCAGCAAATTTAGCTACAGTAGCCAGTTCTTTCATCCATGTTATTGATATAGATCATACATAGCTAGACCCCCAATTTTGACCCCTAATGTACTCATTAGTCAGGTTTTGCCAACCTGGAAGTTATTCCTTTTTACCAATTCTCTGTACTTAGCCAGTTCTCTATTCATGCTAATATATCACCCCCCAATATCATGAGCTGTTAGCTGGCATCTTATCAATTCCTGATTGGAAATCCAAATGCACATTACTGCTTCCCTTTATCCACCCTGCTTATTATAGCCTTAAAGAAATCCAATAAATTAGTCCAAAATGATGCCCTTTCACAGAATTATGTTGACTCTGCCTGATAGTATTATGATTTTTCCAGATGCCCTGCTTCTGTGTTTTCCAGTTACAGATGTTAGTCTAATTGGTCTATAGTTTCCTGCTTTCTGTCTCCCTCCTTTCTTTAATAATGGTGATAATAAGATCAGCCATGATCTTATTGAATGGCGGGGCAGGCTCGAAGGGCTGGATGGCCTACTCCTGCTCCTATTTCTTATGTTCTTATGTTCTTATGTTCTTTACTTCTGCAGTTTTCTAATCCTTTTCAAGATCCAGGGAATCTTGAAAGATCACAGCCAATGCATCCAGTAACTTAGCAGTCCCATTGGTTTTCCAATTTTTTTTCCTCTAGTGATTCTGATGGTTTCAGGTTGACCCTTCCTTTTAACCGTCTGCTTTTCTACTGTTCTTGGGGTCCTTTTATGTCTTTTACTGGAAGTCAAATACAAAACACTAGTTTAAAATATCTGCTATTTCCTAATTTGTCATTATTAATTCCCCAGTCCCACTCTCCAGGGGATCAACACTACTTTCACTAATCTTTTTCTTTTTATGTATTTGTAGACTGGATCTGTGATGAATGGTGAGGGAACCAACAAGATGGAAAAGCCTACTTGATATCATTCTCACCAATGCACTTATCGCAGATGCATCTGTCCATGACAATATCAGTAGGAGCGACCATACATAGTCTTTGTGTGGACGAAATCCCATCTTCATATTGAGGATGCTCTCCATTGTATTGTGTGGCACTACCATAGTACTAAATGGGATGGATTTCAATTAGATCTAGCAGTTCAAAACAGGACATCTGAGGTGCTGTGGACCATCAGCAGCAGCAGAATTGTACTCAACCACAATCTGTAACTTCATTCCTCTACTCTACCATGGGATCAACCCAAGTTGAATGCAGGAGGGCATGCCAGGGGTGATACCAGGCATACCTAAAACTGACATATTAACCTGGTGAAGCTATCACACAGGACAACATGCATGCCAAGCAGTGAAAGCAGCAAGTGATATTCAGAGCTGAGCGATCCCACAACCAATGGATCAGACCTAAGCTTTGCAGTCCTGCCATAGCCAGTCATGAATTAAAGGAGGAGGTTGCACAATATTCCTATCATCAGCAATTGAGGAGCTCAGCACATCAGTGCAAATGGCCAAGCCTAAACATCTGCAACAATCTTCAACCAAAAGTGCCGAGTGGAAGATACAACTTGACCTCCTTTAGAGGTTCCCAGCATCATAGATGGCAGTCTTGTTAATTTGATTTATTCATTGTTCATTTATTATCAAGAAATGGCTGACAGCACAGGATGCTGCAAAGAAAAAGAGCTCTGATAATATTTTGACTATAGTCCTGAAAACTTGTGCTCCAGAATTAGCTGCACCTTCAGCCAAGCTCTTCCAGTCCTACTAGAATACTGGCATCTATCTGACAATGCAAAAAATTGCCCATGTATGTTCTCTACACAAAATGCAGGACAAATCCAATCTTGCCAATTATTGCCCCTTAATCTATTCTTGATCATCAGTAAGTGATGGAAGGACTCATCGACAATGCTATCAAGCAGCACTTACCTGCTCATTGACACTCAGTTTGGGTTCTGCTAGTTCCTGGCCTCATTTCAGCCTTAGTCAATGCATGGACAAAAGTCAAACTCAAGAGGTGAAATGAGAATGATTGCCTTTGAGCATTTAACTGAGTGTGGTATAATGGACCCCTATCTAAACTGAAGTCAAACTGAATAAGAGGAAAGTTCTCTGCTGGTTGGAATCATACCAGCAAAAAGAAAGATGTTTGCAGTTTTTGAAAGTCAATCATCTCAGTCCCAGACGTCATTGTAAGAGTTCCTCAGAGTGGTGTCCTCAACCAAACTATCTTCAGCTGCTTCATCAATGATCTTTTCTCCATCAGAAGTGGGGATGTTTGCTGATGATTATTTTCAGCACCATTCATAACTCTCAGATACTTAAGGAAAATGTACAGTAGGATACTGTAGGATCAGGCCAATATTCAGGCTTGAGCTGATAAATGGCAAGTTATATTTGCACCACACAATTGCCAAGCAATGATGACCTCTAACAAGATCTCTAACCATCTCCCTTTGACATTCAATGATATTACCATCGTTGAATCCCCCACTATCAAAATCCTGCAAGTTATGATTGACTATAAAATAAACTGGACCAGCCATATAAATACTGTGGCTGCCAGAGCAGACCAGAGGCTGGGAATCCTGTGGAGATTAACTCATCTCCTGTGTCCCCAAAACCTGTCTAACATCTACAGGGCACAAGTTAAGATTCTCCACTTGCCTTGATGAGTGAACCTCTAACAACACGCAAGAAGTTTGGTACCATCCAGAACAAAGCAGCTGACTTGATCGGCACCCCATCCACTATCGTCAGTATCTATTCTCTCCATCACTAACCTGTAGTGGCAGCAGTGTGTAACATCTACAAGGTGCATTGCAACAACTCACCAAGGCTCCTCTGACAGCACCTTCCAAACCCACGAGTTCTAACCACCTTGAAGTACAAGAGCAGCAGATACATGGGAACACCATCAGTTACAAATTCTCCACACACTGTCCTGACTTGGAAATATATCATTGTTCATTCACTATCGAAGTCCTGAAGCTCCCTCCCTAACAGCAATGTGGATGTACCTACACCACATAGGCTGTAGTGGTTCAAGAAGACATCTCACCACTACTTTATCATAGGCAGTTAAGCATCATTAATTTAAAAAAACTGCCTTAGCTAATGGCACCCACACACCATGAAAGAATTAAAAATGAAGCTTTTACTGACTGCTTTTATTTATCTTGCTAGTTCTCTCCCATACCCCAATTTCTCCCTCATTATTTTTTAGTTATTCTTTGCTGTTTACTAATATTTTCTGGTGGCTTATATCCATAATGCACATTTCATTTGGTGCATGTTCACTTGGGTGTATTGGATCAGTCTTCCCAGTACAGTAAATTACAACAAGGATGTCTCATAAATTATCCTTACCTATAATCCCAAACAGTGTGCACAATGAAACTTGTGATTATTCAAGTCTATGAGTGTGTCCATCTGTTCCAGATTGGAGAATATCAACTATTGCCATGGAAACAAAAGTTAGCCTCCCTCCTCTGTTTATCAGCAAAAACTAAGATAGCAGACATGCAGAAGCCAGAATTTGAATTTGGCTATTGAGGATAAATGGTTGTGAATATTACTTCCTATGGTTTTTATCAAAATGCCCAGCAGTAAACCAGTCAATGTAGCAAACCATCCAAACCATTGCAGTGCAGGAAATCCTGGTCAGGGGTAAGCTCATGACAGGACAATGGAAGGATTGATAGATGTTCCATGAGCAATGACTTCCCACATTTAGGACTGTTCAGGTTCAGGGATTGGAAGTTAGTTGACTGAGCCTAGCTTGTTGTTCACAGCAGGGCAGATCACAAGGCGAGAAGGACATTGCTTTAGAATGGCTATTTTAGAGTGATTCTGAGTGACAGCTAAGAGGGCTATCTTCTCCCTCCCTTAACAGAAAGCAGCTTTAGATGGAGGAATGCTTTATGTTGCAAAGTGTCTCCTAAGCTTTTTGTCTTCAGCTACTTGGATTGTTTATTTCAGAAGAATGCTGAATGCCAGTTTTGAAATGACAGACTTATTCTAAGAACTTACTCCACTGATTATAGATGATAATTACTGCTGCTGAATACTGGTTGCCTTTGGAATGGAGCAGATTAGAATATATTAATTTACTGCTTGTATCATTAAGTAAATTCTAAGAAAGCACTGTCTTGGATGGGTGAGGTGTTGGCGTATCGGGTGGGTAGGGTAAGCAAAACGCTATTGTTACAATCAGGTGAAAAGAGTTGGAATGGCTTCCCTCTTTCCCATCTACTTATTTGGTTGCAATAGGTTTTCTTCTAAAGGATACGCTTATCAATTCATTGAGTGTTTAATTGCTTACATGATCTGACATAAAAGACACAGACGCATTTTGTCAAGTTTAAGAGAATACTACTTATTGTGATTAACACACACACGGACATACATTCCCTCAGAGTTCACTCACAATTACACAATGGAATGATTGGCTAAGCAATTTAAAGTCCAGTAAATTTGAAGAATCGATGACTCTTGAAAGTCAGTAACTTGGCTGACTTCAAGTTGAACTCAGTGGCCTTAAGGGTTTGGAGTCAAGACTGTTTAATGATGTAGACAGGCAATTTATCTGGTCTTCTGGAGGCTGCAGCCAGGGAGCTAAGTTCATTAAAAAAGATCTCTGCCTGTGGCACATGGTCAAAATCAGCAGACAGAGTTCAAAACTTGCAAGTTGGATGTGTGAGAGAGAGGGAATCCACTTAGGTATTTGCTTCTTCATTTTCTCATTAGCTATTGTTCTGCAGAAGCAGCTGCTTAGCAGCACATAGGATTAGTTTGCTGGTCACAAGTCCTTCTTCCTCTAATTTCCCAAATATGGTCACAGCTAGTGGATTCCAGTGGCCTGTCTTACATGCTTAGATTATGTTGATTTCTTTCATAGCCAGAGTCTCATTGTCCAAGTCATTAAATTTAATGGTTTAGCTCCATCCTGTTCAGTACCCAGTGATTCCACCATTCCACCATCCACTTGCCCCCCCACCCCACTGCAACCCCCATCACGGCAATCGTTTTTGGTCAGGTTTTGCAGACAAATGGATTTAGAATATAGAAGGTACAGTGAAGCAAATGTTCAGCCGTCTTTAACTGTGATTTTATGTCTTTGGAATGTGGCTTTAGTGGTTTCCAGCCAGTAAATCCACAAGGTTTTTTTTTGAAAAAGCATGGTTTCATATCAATATAGTAAGTAATAGCCATAGTCTTCCATTTCCAATAGACAAATTCAAATTCAAGTTTGGGCATGTCTGAAATCTCAGTTTTCATCAATATGCACACAGGAAAAAATGAACTCTTGTTTCCATAGCAATAAGTGTTGTTTTCTAATCTAGAATGCAGGGGTAACTATCACTGAAACATAATCACAATCACAGAATGAATTCTCATGTCTTGGCTTGTTGTAGATTGTGTTTGGGAATGATAGATAAAGATGATTTCTGAGAATTATTCATTGCAATCTGTTGATGCAGGAATATGGTGCCAAGCATCCAATCCCAGCACCAAATTAACTGTGCACTGCTTTCACAATCCACAGATGTGACCCCTGGTTTGGCTGGAACTCAGAGAAATACAATCTCTGGATGCAGATTTCATGATCACATTGGAACCTGTCCTCCTACTTTCTACTAATTGTCAGAAGATTGATTGTAGAAAAAGCAACCATGGGTAATGTCAAAATAGTAAACGGATCCTTTGATCCTTTCAGTCCCAGGTTATCCCACAGTAAAATCATTTTGAGACAAACAGTCCTGCAATTGATTTTCGTAATTTAAAGTCTCCCTCTGTGTCCTCTCTAGTGTGTATATTGTTTGTCACTGTAGATCCAAGCTCCCAACTACCACTTTTACTTCTGTTCTCATTTCTCTCAATCTGTTCATCACATTCAAACACTCATCAATGCCTCTTCCCCATTCTCATCTGCTGCCTTCACGGACATCAGTTCATTTTCAATTAGTCCATCACAGTACCCTGTACTGTTCTTGCTATTCTCAGTCATACTCATTCCAGCAACCTTCCCTGGATCTTCTGGAGCAGTAACCCCAGTGGCCTTACCCTTCATCCTGGTAAGCAATTCTCCTAGTACACTCCTTGGTTAATTTTTCCTCATCCTTCTCAGCTTATTTTTGACCGCACACATTTTCCCAATAGCCCTATAGAAGGCAGTAAGAGCACTAGAGTCTCCTGGTTAGCATGTAATACAACAGTGATCTCTCGTTAAAACACTCCATGAATAGGTTCTTGCCATGCATTGAACTCTGTGGTAAGCAGTGTCCTCACTTCAAGTGACTAACAGAGAGAAAGTGACCTCTGACTTTAATGCATTACACCATTTGTCATTTAAGTAGTAAATGAAGTTAAATAATGGCTTGTTTTTCTTTTCTTCTTGCACAGCCCAGATTAATCACGAAACACCTCAATGCCAATGTAAAATATGATTGAACAGTAAAGGAGTCATAGTCTAACTTGTCACTTCTGTTGGAATGCGTACTGTAAGCACAGGTCAGGTGCATTCTGATGATTGCCTGATTTTTATAGAACATAGAATGTAGGACAGTACAGCACAGTACAGGCTCTTCGGTCCTCGATGTTGTGCTGAGCTATTTCATCCAGGTGAGTAGAAAACCTGATGAAGGGGCAGTGGTCCAAAAACTTGTGCTACCAAATAAACCTGTTGGACTTTAACCTGGTGTTTTTCTTATGTTCTTATAATAGGTGGTTGAGATTGAGAGTTGGGAAAGGTCTGTCGAAGAAGGCTTGACAAGTTGCTATAATGCACCTTGCAAATATTTGAAAAATCATGACCAGTCTGCATCCAAATTTTCCATATGCACTTCTTGTGCCCACTTTAAAATATAAATACACCTACCTCCAGGATTTTGGGATTGGGTCAATGACAGGCTCAATCATCCTCGCACATTTGTGCTCAATTAACAGTGTCCCTGAAATTCCAGGCTAAGTTATTGCACTATAACACTGGTCACAATTGGTTGATGTCATCTGCTGCCAAGTTCCAACTGGTACAAGTATATTTAAGTTTCTTGACATCGAAAACAGTTGGTGGGTCAGACCTCCTTTGTGGACTCAGTACATTTGTAAGAAGAGTTTTTAGAAGCAGTTCAAGAAAATGAGAAAGGTTAAAGAAAAGTAAGCTTGAAATACAAAATTAGGTACATGGTAGAAAGCAAAGACAAATGCCGTGATTTTCCCAAAAAATAGCTAAGGCTAGAATTCTCTGGCTGTTCATGCTGATGGGATTCTCCAGTCCCACCAGTAGTGGACCCGGCTTGCAGTAGTGTGGGGTGACATCAATGGGAAATTCCATTGACGGGGCAGGATCAGCAGGCATGGTGTCTTCCACCACCAGGAAACACACTGCTGAGAGGCTGGAGAATTTCGCCCTAAGTGTCGTAATGGTGAGAAAACCAAAACTGGTCTGTTAGGCCCAGACCGATTGTAATTTTCCCATACTTAGTGATTTTTTGGGAGAGTGGTGTGCTGCGCACAATTCTGGAAGAAGTGGGATCTAAACACACCAGTGAACCCAGCTGCAAAGCAATTTTCAACAGGTGACCGGATCTCCCAGTGCACTGTGGGATTCCCTCCCTTCCTTGTGGGCATTGGGATCCTGCCCCTCCTCATTGGCAGTATGTTTCCTTAACCCCTCCCCACACAGATCGCCAATATTGGGGCATTGTGGCCCCCACAATGGGTCCCCCTTCATGTTCCCCAACATGCCTCACCTTCATGGCTCCCATTATGAATCCCTCTCAGGCCCCAACATACTCAGGCCCAACGTCCTTGACACTGCCCCTTGCAGGGCCCGACTGGCACTTGCCAGATGGACACTGCCAGATCGGTACTGCCCAATTACACCACCAACCACCTGGGGGCTTCAAAGGCCTCTGAGCTCCCCAGCATGAGGCCAGAACGCTCCATTCACCTGATGAAGAGGGGAACCTCAAAAGCTTGTGAGTTTACTATCAAATAAATTGGTTGGACTTAAACCTGGTGTTGTCAGACTTCTTCCCCAGCATGGCCATTACACCTGGTCTCTGCTAGTGGAGACCAGTTGTGATTCTCACTGGGCTTGTGCCATGCCTAAGGGTCGGAAGATTCCACAAGCTGGGAGAATCCAGCATCAATCGGGCCTAGCGTGTTTAAAATGATACTTTAAATATGCTAATCAGCCTCATGCTCTTTCTGTGCGTAATCTGGTTTGTGCCAGTTGAAAGGGAGCAGGACAATTGCAAAGTGTTTTGCAAAGACAATTGCCAGACGCAAAACCCGTTTTCATGCCCGTGTACAACTTTCAGGCCTGTATACAATTTTCCAGGATCAGCGTGATCTGCACCAGACAGATGAGGCTGGAAAATCACCCCATGGAATAGTCAAATAAATATTTTGTTCTGGTCTTTACAATAATGGAAGCAGAATATGCAACCACAAAGTATGCTGTCAAACTTGCCAAGTGTTTGTAGCTTTGAATTAAACACGCTATTCAACATTCTCAAAACCATTAACATTTAGCAGCAGGCCATCTGATTACTCAAGTGGGTGAACAGTAGCTCCAAAACCTGTGTGGATGCCTGCCCCCCATATCTCTCTTACCCTCCAATGGTAAATATACAGAAACTCCACTCATTATGGGAATGGATCGGAACACTTGGTGTAGGGAATCATTCAGCCTGATTTGTGGCACTCCTGATTTTCATTAATTTTGATGACTCAATCGTCAGGAGTGCCATGAATTAGGTTCACTGATTTGGCACCAGAATGTACAATCATTGTCTGAGACTACCCAAGGGGCACATAAAGGCTAGGACAGCAGTTGTTTATGTTGCAGTTAAGCTCAGCAATTGTTGGAAAGGAGGTAATCAGGGCTTGTGCTTCTGATTGCTATCCAGTAACTGCCCCCTGGAAATGATGTGTGGATAGCTCAGAATGGAAACTTAAGCAGTGATGGTCCTACAGTTGACAAGTCTATTGCTACTCACTGGCTTGGCTGACACACAAGGAACAGCCACTTAATTGAGTGACCATAAACCTCCCATCATCCAATTAATTCTATTCCAGGGAGGGACACTGAGATGTTAATACATAATTGGATTTTTTTTTCCTAAATAAACTGTTTGGAAACCTAATATTTGAAACAATCCAAAGTTTTATAGCCACCAAATAGATACTTTAAAACCCATTTCAACAAACAAAATATGATGTGTCACTCACAATGGCCCCCTAATCATTTGTGCTATAAAAATTGACTGGATCATGTGATAAGCAATGGTGCACAGTGAAAAGCAATTGCTCCTGACACCAAATGGAAGTCAAAATGACAAAGAAAATGAAAGGTCAAGCAAACAAAGCTACAGCAAAACAGTAAAAGAGCACCGAGTCTGCAAAACATTAGAAAAAGGCACAAAGCTTGCCAATTCTCCAAAGAAGTATCCTATCGATCTTACTGTTCTGAGATCTATAAGCTCATTGTTAAAAGGTTTCTTTTTATTTCCAGTGTGATTATAAACTGGGGCTTTCCTTATCCCCAAGCACTCGCTTCTCTGTGAAGAAAGGCTGTAAATGGGTCACCGGCTACTGAGATTTTAGATTCCATTGCTTGTCTGTGCACAAGAGACACACGTGCAGCTGGCACTCAGCATGAACAAAGTATTGTATTTTTTTCACTGAAATGTTCTGGATTGGACAATGCATTGTCCACCAAGAGTGAGCTGAAGAGAAAAAGGAGGCAACTTCCTCTCACATGTACCGAGTCAGGTGTGCAAAGTGCCAGCCAGCACCAAGACCCAATTTTAAGACCAAAGTGAGTGTACAGCTATACATCTTGATCCACCAATCTGACGCTGAGCACTGTCAGATCTTCACATTACAAATTGTTTAGTTTCCTGTTATGTTTGTATACATTTCTGCAGACTGTGCTTTACAAATCATTAACGTGTTGCGTCATCAAGGAGATTGGACAATAGGAAACTTTACCATTTGACGTTGGCATTAAGTGCTTCACAGTCAGGTACAAGATGCACTTGGCGTGGAGTAAATCACCAGAAAGTGCAAAAGGAAATGTTTGCAGGAACTGTGGAGAACTGTAGCCTGCACTTGGCATTCTAAAGGAGGAATCTGACACAAACTTGACCGAAGCCCACATTAAGAACATAAGAAGTAGGAGCAGGAGTAGGCCATCTAGCCCTTCAAGCCTGCCCTGCCATTCAATAAGATCATGGCTGATCTGAAGTGGATCAGCTCCACTTTCCCCTTTTCTCCCCATAACCCTTAATTCCCCTGTCCATCAAAAACATATCTACCAGTGACTTAAATATATTTAGCGAGGTAGCCTCCACCACTTCAACGGGCAGAGAATTCCAGAGATTCACCACCCTTCGAGTGAAGAAGTTCCTCCTCAACTCTGATCTAAATTGCCCCCCCTTATCTTGCGGCCGTGCCCTCTAGTCCTGCTATCCTTTCTAAGCGGGAAGAATCTCTCCACCTCTACCCTATCCATCCCCTTCATTATCTTATACGTCTCAATAAGATCCCCCCTCATCCTTCTAAATTCCAACGAGTACAGACCCAGTCTATTTAGTCTCTCTTCATAGTCCAACCCTCTCATCTCCGATATCAGCCTAGTGAACCTCCTCTGCACTCCCTCCAAGGTGCTCAGCAAGGTGCTCCCTACAAGCTGCTCAGCAGTGCAGCACTTAAAACAAATTTTAGTTCCTTAATTGAGGAGGAAAATCTGGTGCTGGACAGCATAATCAAGAGAATAACAGGTGACACAACATTTGTTGCCCCCCACATTAGGATCCAGAAAGATGAGCAATTGCCGCAGAAGCTGTGTCTAACTGGTGGAGTCACCACTCATTCATGGGTGCCACTCTCCAGTCTCCTAAAGACTGGAGAGTGGCAAATGTTGTGCCATTACTTAAAAACAGCTGCAAGGTAAAGCCTGGGAACTACAAGCCAGTGAGACTCACATCTGTGGTGATAAATTGTTGGAAGGTATTTTGAGGGACAGGATTTACAGGCATTTAGAGACGCAAGTACTGAAGGACAGTCAGCATGGCTTTGTGAGTGAAAATCATGCCTCACAAATTAGATTGAGTTTTTTGAAGGGGTAACCAAGAAGGTAGATGAGGGTAGTGCAGTTGATGTTGCCTACATGGACTTTAGCAAGGCCTTTGACAAGGTACCGCATGATAGGTTGTTGCATAAAGTTAAATCTCACAGGATCCAAAGTGAGGTATCTAAATGGATACAAAAGGGTAGTTATAGAGAATTGTTTTTCAAACTGGAGGCCAGTGACCAGTGGTGTGCATGATGTGGAGATGCCGACGTTGGACTGGGGTAAATACAGTAAAAAGTCTCAAAACACCAGGTTAAAGTCCAACCAGTTTATTTGATAGTAAACCCACAAGCTTTCGGAAACACTGTTCCTTCGTCAGGTGTGTGGAAGGTTCCTCACACCTGATGAAGGCACAGCGTTTCTGAAAGCTTGTGGGTTTACTATCAAATAAACTGGTTGGACTTTAACCTGGTGTTGTGAGACTTTTTTCCAGTGGTGTGCCTCAGGGATCAGCGCTGGGCCCAAAGTTATTTGTCATTTATATTAATGATTTGGATGAGAATATAGGAGGCATGGTTAGTAAGTTTGCAGATGACACTAAAATTGGTGGCGTAGTGGAAGTGAAGAAAGTTGTCTCCAATTGCAACAGCATCTTGATCAATTGGCCCAGTGTGCTGACAAATGGCAGATGGAGTTTAATTTAGACAAATGCAAGGTGATGCATCTTGATAGATTGAACCAGGGCAGGACTTACTCAGTTAATGGTAGGGCGTTGGGGAGAGTTATAGAACAAAGGGATTTAGGAGTACATGTTCATAGCTCCTTGAAAGTGGAGTCACAGGTGGACAGAGTTGTGAAGAAGACATTTGGCATGCTTGGTTTCATCGGTCAGAACATTCAATACAGGAGTTGGAATGTATTGCTGAAGTTGTACAAGACATTGGTAAGGCCAAACTTGGAATACTGTGTGTAATTCTGGTTACCCTATTATAGAAAGGATATTATTAAACTCGATAGATTGCAGAAAAGATTTACTAGGATGCTATTGGGACTTGATGGATTGAGTTATAAAGACAGGCTGAATAGACTGGGACATTTTTCTCTGGAGCGTAGGAGGCTGACAGGTGATCTTAGAAGTCTACAAAATAATGAGGGGCACAGATCAGCTAGATAGTCAATACTTTTTCCCAAAGGTAGGGGAGTTTAAATCTAGAGGTCAGAGGTTTAAGGTGAGAGGGGAGAGATACAAAGGTGTCCAGAAGGGCAATTTTTTTTACACAGAGGGTGGTCAGTGTCTGGAACCAACTGCCAGAGGTGAACTGCCATTGAGATAGTTACATGGGTACGATGGGTATAGAGGGATGTGGGCCAAATGTGGGCAAGTGGGATTAGCTTAGGTTTTTTAAAAAAAAGGGCGGCATGGACAAGTTGGACCGAAGGGCCTGTTTCCATGTTGTAAACCTCTGACTCTATGATTCTATTAGGGTTGGTGCAGGTCCTTGCTGAAGTCAAAATATTTTATGTTGCTATCATTATTCTATATCATGTTGGGCTGCAAACATCATTGCCCGTGAGGGTGGAAATCCATGCTTATCAATCAACTAATGATAATCTATTAACTATCCAATGTGTCTAGAGGTCGTGGCTTCAAGTTGTCTTGCTTGTGAAGGAAGACAGGAATCAATTGAGCCTTTTGAGGTGGACTCAATAATCTGATATGTGAACCGGTAGACAAAGTATTTAAATATACAGAGTCCATTTGAAACTGGTTTCCTTATGGTCCCAGGATTTTCTGATCCTCAGGCTCAGCAAGAACATGGCAAGAAACACTACTGGTCTCCACAATCAGAGACCAGGTGGGGAGGGTAGGGATGGGACATGGAGATTAAAGTCACCTGGCCATTTCAGAATTCGCACAGCTGACTAACATGAATCATAGAGTCACAGAGGTTTACAGCATGGAAACAGGCCCTTTGGCCTAACTTGTCCATACCACCTTTTTTTAATCCCTACGCTAATCACAATTGCCCACATTTGGCCCATATCCCTCTACACCCATCTTATCCATGTAACTATCTCAATGCTTTTTAAAAGACAAAATTGTACCTGCCTCTACTATTACTTCTGGCACCTTGTTCCAGACACTAACCACTCTCTATGTGAAAAAATTGCCCCTCTGGACACTTCTGTATCTTTCCCCTCTCACCTTGAACCTATGCCCTCTAGTTTTAGACTCCCCTACCTTTGGGAAAGATATTGACTGCAGTTCTTTTTAAACAAAGGCACAACATTTGCCTTTGTTTCAATCTTCAGACACCTCACCCGTGACTATCGATGATTCAAATATCTCAGCTAGGGGACCCACAGTTTTCTCCCTAGCCTCCCACAATGTGCTGGGATACGCTTCATCTCGGGGATTTATCTATCTTGATGCGCTTTAAGACTTTCAGCACCTCTTTCTCTGTAATACGTACACTCCTCAAGACATCACTTTATTTCCCCAAATTCCCTAACATCCATGCTTTTCTCGGTAGTAAATACTGATGAGAAATATTCATTTAGGATCTCACCCATCTCTTGTGGATCCACGTATAGATGATGTTGTTGATCCTTAACAGGGTCTACTCTCTCCCTTGTTACTGTTTTGTCCTTTATGTATTTGTAGAAGCTCTTTGGATTCTCTTTTGCCTTCTTTGCCAAAAAAATCTCATGTCCCCTTTTCGCCCTCCTGATTTCTCTCTCACCTCTACTCCTACATCCCCTATACTCTTCAAAGGATTCACTTGATCCCAGCTCCCTCTGCATGTCATGTGCCTCTTTCTTCTTCTTGACAAGAGCCTCAATATTGTGAGTCATCCAGGGTTCCCTATTTTTGCCAGCCTTGCCCTTCACTCTAAGAGAAATGTGTTTACCCTGAACCCTGGTTAACACACTTTTGAAAGCTTGACACTTACCAGACACCCCTTTTCGTTCCCGCACACTCCCCAAATTAACTTTTGAAATTTCCTGCCTGATACCATCAAAATTGGCCTTGCCCCAGTTTAGAATTTTAACTTTTGGGCCAGACAAATCATTCTCCACAGCTATCTTAAATCTAATAGAATTATGGTCACTGGTCCCAAAATGATCTCATGAACACTTCTGTCATGTGCCCTTCCTTATTTCTGAAGAGAGGGTCAAGTTTTGCCCCCTCTCTAGTTGGGCCATCCACATACTGAATGAGAAATTCCTCCTGAATATACTCAACAAATTTCTCTCCATCCAACCCTTTAATACTATGGCTGTCCCAGTCAATGTTGGGAAAGTTAAAATCTCCGACTATTACCGCCCTGTTTTTCTTAGAGCTATCTGTAATCTTCTTACACATTTGCTTCTCAATTTCCTGCTGACTATTTGGAGGCCTATAGTACAACCTATCAAAGTGAATTCCCCCTTCTTATTTCTCAGTTCTACCCTTGTAGACTCAGTGGCCGAACCCTCGGATATATCCCCTCTCAGTATGGCCGTGATGTTTTCCCTAATCAAAAGTGCAACTGACCCTCCTCTCTTAACCTCCTGTTCTATCTTTCCAATAGCATCTGTACTCTGGAACATTGAGCTGCCAGTCCTGTCCCTTCCTTAGCCATGTGTCAGTAAATGTTATAATATCCCAGTCTCACATACTCATCCATGCCCTGAGTTCATCTGCCTTGCCTGTCGGGTCTCTTGCATTGAAATAAATGCAGTTTAATCTGGATTTCCCTTGCTCTCTGTCTTCCTTTTGCCTGATCTATCTGGTACTAGGATTATTGACACTGCCTTTACTACTTAATGTGCTCTCTTTAAGTCCTGTGCTGTCCTCAACCTTCTCTTCTGTCTCCCTACTGCTTTGGATGCCACCCCCCGCCAAACTAGTTGAAATACTTCTGAGTATCTCTCGTGAATCTCTCCTGAAGGATGTTAGTCTCCCTCCAGTTCAGGTGTAAACCGTCCCTCTTGACAGGTCAGCCCTATCCCAGAAAAGATCCCAATGATCCAAAAATGTTAATCTCTGCCCCTGCACCAGCTCTCAAGCCACGCATTCATCTGCCTAATCCTTCTATTCCTACTCTCAGTAGCACGTGGTATCGGTAGTAGTCCTGAAATTACTACCTTCAAGGTCCCTTAGCCTTCTGCCTACTCTCTATATTCACACTTCAGGACCTCATCTCTTTTCCTACCTGTGTCATTGGTACAAATAGGTACAACAACTTCTGGCTGCTCATCCTCCCCTTAAGAAAGTCCTGCAATCGCTTAGGGTCGTCCCTGACCCAGGGAGGCAACACACCATCCTGGAGTCTCGATTGCGGCCACAGAAACACCTGTCTATGCCTCTAACTAGCGAGTCCCTTACTGCTACTGCTCACTTGCTGTTTGCCTGACTCTGTCACACAGCAGAACCAGCTGTGGTGCCACAGGCCTGGTTGCTGCTGGTATCTCTCACTGACAGGCTATCCCCCTCAACAGTATCCAAATCAATATACCTATTTGAAAGGGGAATAGCCACAGGAGACTTCTACACTACCTGCCTGCCTCTCCTAGTGGTCACCCATCTGTCACAGAATTTGTGATGTGACAACCTCCCAGTGACTGGTGTCTTCACACTCTCTGCCTCCTGTATGCTCCGCAGATATGCAGAATGCAGATATTGATCGCAGGATTATCTGAAATCACCATGGTAGGGATGATCTTTAGGTTTGCCTTCATTAGGTGTGCTTAGGGGTTATGTTGGAAAATATCAGCTGTGATTGAATGGTGGAGCAGACTCGATGGGCCAAGTGGCCTGATGTCTTGTGGTTTTATGGTCTTAAGATGTCACCATTAAATGCCAAAAATGGCAAAGTCTCCCGTTCTTTAATGTCGTTGATGCCCAATCCCCAGACACTTGAGGGCTACTTCCTCTGCAGCCTGGCATCAGCAGAGGGAAAAATGGCCACCAGACCTACCTCCTTGAGTGCTCATGGGGTCCAAGGCACAAGGCCAAAGTGTCAGTGCCAGAGGGCAGTGCACTCTGGGCACTGCCTAGGCATGTGGCCTGAAGGGTAGCTTAGTGGAAAGTCTGAGGCGGAAGTGGGGGGCTGAGTGGTGAGTCTGAGGAGGAAGGGTTCCTGAGCGGGAGGTCAGGTCAGGTCAGATAAACCTCATGCCTGTGTGGTGTGGGGGAGAGGATGCCTCTCATTGCTGAGGGGTTGGTGGTCCTTCCTCGACCCTTGGGGTTTAACACGCCAGGTCCTCACTTCTAAGGACCTGTACCAAAGCCTGCCCAGTTCAGATCCCACTGGTGAGGTGGGTGAATAGTGAGAGCTTTTTGAATTGGACGTCAAGCCTGCTAATAATATTTAAAGTACTGAATTTGAGTATACATCATGTTCCCACTGGCTAACAGCAGGAACCGGATTGGGGCCTTGCTGGGCGGTGGGGGGGAGCCGAGAGCATTGTGATGGGTTTGACACCTGGCACAAAACCCAATTCTTCAGGTCATGATTGGAGCTAACAGCCTGGAGATTCCTTCCCCCCTCCCCTGGTTTTGGAATCCAGGCAGAAACACAAACAATAACTTGTGATTTTATTCTTCACTTGAAGTAACTCTGCTAAAAGAAAGATGATACCGCTATCAAGGTAAGGCATTGGGGGAGTGGAACATTCCACATTTATACCTGAATTTACTTGTAATTGGAGCAAATGACAGGTTAAAAATCTCTGTCATCAGGGATCAGATGTGTCTATTACACACTGTTCAGGAGCAGAGACAGTTTTGCAGCTGAATCATTGATACATGAGTTAAACAGTCTGACAGAATAAATCCTGCATTTGTACTAAAGCCTCTTTGAGGGTAAATATTGATCTTGGAGGAATCCATCACTGCAGGAGCCAATTGTGGGCAAGTTTTAGACATTAAATGGTGAAGGCATCTGTTTATTTTTAAGTTGGCTATTAGAGTCTAGTGCTCTAATATTAGCCAATTCACTCATCCATATTGAAATGATTGCACTGAGCACTCTAATGAAAATCAACAGGATAGTAGTTCAAGCACTATTACTCTCCATGGTGCCAAGAGCCCCTGTAAACATAAGTAATCACAAAATATTTAATCTGCACAAAGGAAACTTGTAACCATCTAATGATGCTAAAAAATTTCAAATGTGGAAAATTGGAATTCAAGAGTGCCGGAACCAGGATAATTACCACCATTGCTATCTTCTGGCTTTTTGTTGGAAATATTACGCTTTTCATTTCAAATTAAATCTTTGGATTCCAAGAGTATGGTGTATTTATTAAATTATTTTTCTCTCTTTGAAAGGAAGAAATGAAGAAGACACAAACTTGTATTTCTAGATACATTGCAGGCAGACATGATCCAATGGAGAGAGGTTGTCTCCCCGTGTGGAAGGGCCAAGAACCAGGGGGCATAGCCTCAAAGGGGTCGCCCACTGAAGACAGAGCTGAACAGAAATTTCTTCTCTGAGGATAGTGAATTTGTGGAATTCTTTACGGCAGAGGACTGGAGAGGCTGGGTCATTCAGTATGTTCATGGCTGAGATAGACGGGGAATAAAGGTTTTTGGAGATATGGTGGGAAAATGGAGTTGAGGATTATCAGGTCAGTCATAATCTCATTGAATGGTGGATTTGGATGGCTGATCAGATTTGATAAGCCCAATGACCTATTTTGTTCTTAAGTCTATTAAACTAATAGACTTAAGAACAGAAATAGGCCATTGGGCTCATTAAATCTGTTTTATTTTAATGGTACATCAACTGTGTACAGTATGCATTTGTGAACAAAGGTTTTCTGCACAAAGTAGTGTCCTTTTTATAAGATTGTTGATGCACCTTGCCTTCTAACTTTGCAAGCGCATTGCAATGTGGACAAATCGCATTATAATCATGTGATGAGAAAGAAGGACACTTAGAAGTAATCTGTGATATAAAAGTTTGTCTTTAGGAATCCAACTAATTCATTACATCAATTTACATTTTCCTCAATAATCTTATATTCTATACTATTAATTATACAAATGTAACAATATAATCAATTTGATCAATAATTGAACTAAATGCATTGCATTTTAAATAACAAAATACAAAGAATGTTTTACAAATTTTTAACGTTGTTTACAAATTTTTAAGTGTCACTCAGAATGGTTTGCCCAAAATTGAGCTGACAGCTTATTTTTAAATAGCATTTTCAGACTTAAGTGATGCTAACAATTCCAAAATAAAAGTAGTAAATTTATGGAGGACGTTTTATAAGAAATGAATCATTCAAATGTTATTTATATTGCATGTGATTTCAGGAACTTTACTAGTCTTTAGGAGATTATATTGAACTACTTACCCATTCCTCCAAATTGCAAACTAAAGGCCTTGCTGATGATAAAATAATCAATTGCTGGGCTAATCTGCTTTTGAAGAACTTCAGTCAGGGCAATGGATGTGGCTATCAAATGTGACAAAAATTATTGTTATGAAGATGCTATGAGCTTGAATTTCCAGCAGGGGACTGTGTTAGTTTGTGTCATTGTATTGTTCACATATCATAAAGTACATATTCCAATAAATCATGCACGAATGTTATAGTTAAATCGCGTTCTACTGTCATCAAACAGATATGAAGATGACCAGTTCACTCACTGAGGGAGGAAAAAGACAAGAGTGGTTGATGGTCTATTCCTGTGTGGAATTTTATGGGGAGGTTGTAATCCTATCCCCGGCTTAAAAATCAGGGGCAAGGTCATATCTGCTTGGGCAGCAAGGCCAAGACCAAGTTCACAATACGCACGCCATTAATTGGCTCAGGGTGAAACTTCCCTGAAGAAGTCAGTTTCCATGAGGTGCCAGCCAATCAGCTGGCTAGATCTCCGGAATTAGCAGTGCCACCAGCCATGGTGGCCACTGCTGGTACTGGAATCCAGTCCATGACAGCCATCCTTACTGGAGCTGGACACAAAGTGAAGATGATTCATGGTCTGACAGGGCCTGACAAGGGAGATGGGGATCCCAGTTTGGGTGGGCAGTGTGGGTGGGGTTAGTTAACACCAGGGTTGGGAGTTTCCATTGAACACACAGTGCTCAAACAGAATGGACACTCCCCCCAGTCACCATACCATATAGCTTTCAGGCTTTCTGACTTTTGACTTACTCTAATGTGACACACATGGCCAACAACACAGAACAAACAGTGCTGGATAGAGGGTGGCATGGTTGCAAAGATCAAGCCAAGAAGAGCAGGACTATTCCTTTGATATTTCCTGGGTTATTTTGTAAGTGATTTTCAAAGACCCCTTAACAATCACAGCTTAGGTAGCTGAACACTCTGAAAACCTGGGTGGAGCACGTGCAGCACAGATCCACCTTGTACCCCAATCTTCCAATTTGTACCTTGCAAACAAGATCCAAAGTACATAGCGGTCCCAGACCTGTATCATTTCATGAGGCTCCCAAGTAAGAGTTTGAATCACCAATGTGAAGGTGATGGGCATTAACTAGGGATTCACTTGGACTCCAATAACCAAGAACAAACTGGAGCTGGAGTTGAGTTTATCAACTGCATGTTTGTAATGTGCATCTCTGTCAATAAATGTATATAAAATGACATGAAGATTTGTTCCGGGTTTATCCTTCATCACCAGGCATTCTGCAGGGTATGGACCTGTTCCCAGAGTTGCGAGCGATGAATCTGGTCACATTGCTGTGGGTCACTACTCAGTTGGACAGTGCGATACCACCTGTCCCTCGTGTAAACGTTTGTGCAGAAAAATATCTTTGATTACAAGTATATCAGGCAGTGCTTCACATAAAGAATCCTTGAGGTGAAAGGAGGAGATGGTGGATCCTGTGGGATGGTTCCCTGAGCAGGCTGTTAAAGTCATTTGGCAGAATGCTTAATGGTCAGAACTTTGAACCAGGCACCAAGACATAGCTTGGCCAGTGGCAAGAAGGGCCCTCCATCAGATCCTTCCCACAGCCTTGGATCTTACCCTCTACTCTTGAGGTAGCTGTGGTGGGGAAAGGACCTTCATCTACCTCCTTCAGGAAAGTCTCTTTGCAAAGGCAGGTCTGAAAAATGATGCAGTGTTTTTTGTTGAGGTTCACCCTTTAACACTCTACAGGTCTGAACTCTGGGCTCCAAAGGCTATTTTCAGAGATGTACGCTGAGCAAAACACCAACTGCTGCTGCAGAACCATCAATACAATGAAATGTGATCCTTGGCCTGCCTGAAACTTTCTTGTCTTCCAGTACAAAGAGCTACTGATGACCAAGTTGCTCTCTGGCATACTTCAGGGTTCAGGAGTATGCTGAGGGATACACTAAAGTTTGAGACAGCTGGTGCAGAGATGCAGTGGGGAAATGCCACTAAGGCTTTTCCGCCATGAGGAACTGGAAACTGAAAAATCCCTCTGGCTGTATGTCTGACATGAAATGAAAGTTGTATATATAAGCTGTAATTGTAAATTTGGTGAGGCACGTTAAGATGCCACATACTATATTGAAAGAAACTAATTTGTTTTTAAATTTATGTAAAGTCAACTTTGAATGGTCATGTAAAGTACATTTATAAATTTTATGAATCAATTGTATTTTTAGTAAAAAGAGCAACACCAAGTAAAGTGGCAGGTGGCCAGAATTGGAACAGGTTCAGGATAGTAAGTGCAACATTTAGTTTCAAGACGAATTCTATCCATTTTTGCCTGGCAGTCTGCGTTAACATTGGCTCCACACTCTTAAGTGTGTGAGGATCATGGAATCACTTTTCCTGACAACAGATGACAAAATGAAAAAAGGACACAGAAAAAGAGGTACAGGTGAGTTGCAAGGAGAAGGACATTATGTGAATAGGAAGCTGATTTAAGAAGTCAGTGTTTAAATTAGTCAGGCCTGAGGAGACAGGAACAGTCTGGGTGATGTGTGCAATTCACTGTCCCAGTCTGATCGAGGGGCTGGTTTTCTGATCTGCCATGCTCTTTGGTATTTTAGAAGGTGGAGTATGTGTTCTGAATTATGGTAGCAAAACTGGCAATTAATGCTCTACGCCAATATTAACTGGTAAGCCTCTATTGTGTCATGCTGTTCAATGCTTAGTCAAGAAGCTATCCAATTGCCTAATCACTATGTAAAGCAGAGATGAAGAATGCTACTAAACAGTAACTCGCAGCAGGCAGCAAACACATATGACTGCAGCCTGCTGAACCACACTGGGGTAATCTAATTATTAAGTAAGTTAATTTGGCCATTTAACATTGCTTTATCCTGATATCATTTTCCTGGTTGTGTTTGCCAACACTGCATCCCTTCTTGTTTACTTGGTTGAAATCTGTTGCAGTGGGAAACTACTAATACTGCAGCCTGTGGAGTCTTTAAGGTGACGAAAGATCAGTTTCAGCAATCTGTGCAAATGCTTCAAATTAATTCATCCCGTGTCCTCTTTTTTTTTGTACAGACATCAGACCTCGTGGCTAACTGCCAATTCAGCTTGCTAGGAGAGGAGACAATAACACACTCTATGCACCACTGGCCAAGACATGCCAAATAGTAGCAGATGGTCTTTCCTTCACAGACCCAGCACTAATTGCTATCCAGTTGGTTGGCAGAATGGTCAACCATATCTGGATTGAATATCCGTGCAAAGCATAAAGGAGGCAGACGTCACACTTTCCATCTTGGCCACTGAAACAAAAAGCAGCTCAATTTCTTGGCACCATTAATCATGTGGGCTTTCTGTTGTGGAATTTATTTTTTGCATTTCCACCCATTTTATGACTGTCTCCCCTCCTGAAGCACCATTCTGTACCTCACTGTATGGGAGAATCTGGCTCCAGCTATAACTATTAGCTTGTGGACAACATATAAGAACATAACATAAGAACATAAGAAATAGGAGCAGGAGTAGGCCATCCAGCCCCTTGAGCCTGCCCCGCCATTCAATAAGATCATGGCTGATCTGTCGTGGCTCAGTTCCACATTCCCGCCCTCTTCCCATAACCCGTAATCCCCTTGCCTATCAAAAACCTATCAACCTGCGTCTTAAAAATATTTAGCGAGGCAGCCTCCACCACTTCAACGGGCAGAGAATTCCAGAGATTCACCACCCTTTGAGTGAAGAAGTTCCTCCTCAACTCCATTCTAAACCGCCCCCCCCCTTTATCTTGAGGCTGTGCCCTCTAGTCCTACTGCCCTTTCTGAGCGGGAAGAGCCTCTCCACCTCTATCCTATCCATCCCATTCATCATCTTATATGTCTCAATGAGATCTCCCCTCATTCTTCTAAACTCTAACGAGTACAAGCCTAGTTTATTCAGCCTCTCCTCATAGTTCAACCCCCTCAACTCTGGAATCAGCCTAGTAAACCTCCTCTGCACTCCCTCCAAGGCCAAAATATCCTTGCGTAAGTGCGGCGACCAAAACTGCACACAGTACTCCAGCTGCGGCCTCACCAGTGCCCTATACAGCTGCAGCAAGACCTCCCTACTTTTATATTCAATCCCCCTCGCTATGAAGGCCAGCATCCCATTCGCCTTCCTGACCACCTGCTGCACCTGCAGGCTGGGTTTTTGCGATTCATGCACAAGGACCCCGAGGTCCCTCTGCACCGTCGCCTGCTGCAGTTTTTCGCCAAGTAATAGTCCTTCCTACCATTATTCCTACCAAAGTGGACAACCTCACATTTGCCAACATTAAATTCCATTTGCCAGTTCCTGGCCCATTCGCCCAGCCTATCTAGATCCTTCTGCAGACTCTCCACACCCTCCGCACAATTTGCTGTTCCACCAATCTTGGTGTCATCAGCAAATTTCGACACCATACATTCGGTTCCCTTCTCCAGATCATCTATATAAATGGTGAATAGCTGAGACCCCAGCACCGACCCCCGGGGCACTCCACTAGTCACCATCCGCCAATCCGAATAGCACCCATTGACCCCCACTCTCTGCCTCCTATTTGACAGCCAATCCTCTATCCACGCTAACACCCTACCCCCAGCTCCATGCCCCCAGACCTTCTGCAATAACCTCTTGTGAGGCACCTTGTCAAGTGCCTTCTGAAAATCAAGAAAGACCACACCCACCAGCTCTCCTCTATCCACCGCCCTAGACACATCCTCATAGAACTCCAATAAGTTTGTCAGACACGACTTCCCCTTAACGAAACTGTGCTGCGTCTGCTCTACCAAACAATTCTCCTCAAGATGCCTCGCTATTTTCTCCTTGATCACGGATTCTAACATTTTTCCTACAACAGACGTTAAACTAACCGGCCTATAATTCCCCGCCTTTTGCCTGCCACCCTTCTTAAACAACGGCGTAACATTAGCCGTTTTCCAATCTTCCGGCACTTCCCCGGAATCCAGTGACGTTTGGAAAATAATCACCAAGGCATCCACTATCACCTCCGCCATTTCCTTCAGAACCCTTGAATGCATTCCATCCGGTCCTGGGGACTTGTCCACAATCAGTCCCTCCAGTCTGTCGAGCACTGCCTCTCTAGTAACAGTAATGTCATTCAGGCCTTCCACTCCTACCATCTTTCCATTGCTAACACCCGGCAAATTACTCACGTCCTCCTCCGTGAAGACTGAAACAAAAAAGTTATTCAAGGCCTCAGCCATTTCCCCATCCCCTACCACTAAGTCCCCCCTCTCATCCTCTAAGGGTCCAACGTTCACCCTAGCCAGCCTCTTCCTTTTTATATATTTATAAAAACTCTTGCTATCCTTTTTTATATTAAGCGCTAGCCCAGCTTCATAGTTTATCCTACCCTTCTTTATCAACTTCTTCGTCATTCTTTGTTGACATTTAAACCTCTCCCAATCCTCTTCTCGCCCACTACTCTTAGCTACTCTAAACGCATCCGCTTTTAATTTAACACTTTCCTTCACCTCCTTCATTATCCACGGCTGATCACCTCTCCTCCTCCGATCCTTTTTAACCATCGGAATAAATTTCTGCTGCGCACCAAGAACGATCTCCTTAAAGATCCTCCACTGTTCCTCAGCAGACCTACCTTCCAACGCACTCCCCCAATCAACGTTCGCCAATTCCTCTCTCATCCTACCATACTCCCCTCTGTTCAAACAAAGGACACATGTCTGGGAGCCCACTTTCTCCTCCTCCATCTGCATCAGAAACTCCACCATACAATGATCACTGTTCCCAAGGGGATCCTTCACCACAAGGTCCCTAATTCTACCTGCCTCATTACATAACACCAGATCCAAGATAGCTCGCTCCCTCGTCGGCTCCAACACACACTGTTTGAGGAAACTATCCCGGCAGCATTCCAAGAACTCCTCCTCAAGCCCACCGCGTCCAACATGGGTCGACCAATCAATATGTAGATTGAAATCCCCCATAATTACCGCCGTTCCATTCCTGCACGCAGCATTTATTGGCGCGTTAACAGCCCGCCCTACCTCCAGATCATTATTCGGGGGCCTATAAACGACACCCACCAGCGTCTTCCTCCCTTTGCTGTTCCTAATCTCCACCCACAATGATTCCACGTTCGGCTCTTTGGTTCCTATATCATCCCTTACTACCACCCTGATGCTATCCTTAATCAGAATAGCTACGCTCCCCCCCCTTCCTTTTTCCTCCTTCCTATCCTTCCTAAACACTTGATACCCCTGAACATTCAGCTCCCAGTCCCTGTCACCTTGCAGCCACGTCTCTGCAATGGCCACCAGATCGTATCCATTTGTGCTGATCTGCGCCACCAGCTCATCCACTTTATTCCGAATGCTTCGTGCATTCAGATAAAGTGCCTTCATCCCAGCCTTCACCTGTACCCTATTTGCCAGAACGCCACCAATCATACTCACGCCCCCTATTCCTTTTATTATTGGGACATTCTTAGCCTCCCCCCTTACCTGCACCCTCTCCTTTACTTTAGACCCCATAATGTCACCTACCCTCGCACCCTCCCCCCCCCCCAATTAGCTTAAAGCCCTAACTACAGTCTATTTACACGATTAGCCAGGACTCTGGTCCCAGCACGGTTCAGACCAACCCCATCCCACCTGAACAGGTCCCGCCTACCCCAATACTGATGCCAATGCCCCATAAATTCAAACCCATTCCTCCCACACCAATTCCTGAGCCACCCATTCACTTCCTTAATCTTATCAACCCTACGCCCGTCTGCACTCGGTTCAGGCAGTAGTCCGGAGATAACCACCTTGTCGGTTCCACTTTTTAATTCCATTCCCAGCTTTTCAAACTCCCTCCCCAGATCCTCAGTTCGCATTTTGCCTACGTCGTTGGCACCCACATGTACTACAACGACCGGGTTCTCACCCTCCCACTCCAGGTTCCTCTGCAGCCCAGATGCGACATCCTGGACCCGAGCACCAGGTAGACAACACACCCTTCTGTGCACTTTGTCATTGTGACAAAGGACAGTGTCAATACCCTTAACCACACTATCCCCAATTACTACTACGTTCCTTTTCACCTTCTCTTTGCCTATGACCTGTGTCTGCATCACTGTACTGTGTGCAGTTTGCTCACCAAGCTCACCGCCCTCATTCTCGTCCACACTGGAAGCAAGAACCTCAAACCTGTTATGCAGATTGAGAGGCTGAGGCATTTGGTCCCCACCCTCCTTCCTCCGGTCCCCACTCTCCTTCCTCTCTGCAGCCCCCTCCTGTTCCTGACCCTTAGAGTTAGCCAGTCTGGGGGGGTGGATGTCTCTTGCACCCCATTATCAATGGCACCCTCCCTCCCCCTGATGAGCCTCAGTGTCTGTAGCTCAGAGGCCAGCTCATCTACTTTGAGCCGGAGTTTCTCCAGCAACCAGCACTTACTGCAGACATGGTCACTGGGAAGGACCCTGGGGTTCACCAGCTCCCACATCATACAGAAACAGCACATCACATGCCCCTCCATTATTCCCTGTAGTAATATTGAACGAATGTAACGCAAACTTACCTGGCCCTTTTCTCCAAAGCCCTTTGAACCTAAGCCCTAGCAGCTCACTCTGCTTCCCGCTGTCTACACCAGGCCTCCTTTTAAACCTGGCGCTGTTTAAAAGCCTGCTTTCCCACAAATCCCTGCTCTCCACTCCCTTTGAATTCTTAAAGCGGCAAATACAAAAAGCCCGCGAAAATGCTTTTAAATAATTTAAACAGTTCTACAAGGTAAGTTCTAACTACACGCTAAAAAGCCTGCGAAAATGCTTTAAACTTATTTAAACAGGTTTTAAACAGGTAATTTCCTACCTGACTCTCTGCTCCTTCACTCGCCTGCTCCAGCAAACAATGGAAGGCAAACTATGGAAACATAGAAACTAGAAGCAGGAATAGGCCCTCCTAGCCTGCTCCACCATTCATTTTGATCATGGCTTACCATAGAATTCAATATCCTGATTCCTCCTTCCCCACCCATATCCCTTGATCTCTTTCGTCCCTAGAGCTGTATCTAACTTTTTCTTGAAATCAGACAACTATGGGGGTGATTTTACCATCACATTGTGCCTGTTTTCAGGTCCAACGTGGTGGTAAAGTCAGGCTTAAAGCTCTTAAGAGCGATTAGCACCTGTTTTCACAACGGCACCATTTTACGAGCACCCGATTTCCAGGGTGGTCAGCCTCTCGCCAGAAATAGGCGGGACACAGGTTAATATATGGGAATTTATTATAATGCTGTTTTACTTTTGCTTAGTGAGCCTGGCGCTCAGTTGTGCAGGCCTGCCCCCTTTATGACTTCGCTGGGAAAGGTTTGCACTGGTGAGGAATAGATATGCTCCCCTTTCCACTTGGCCTCACTGATGGGACTCCCTGTGAGGCTGAGGGAAAGGGGGGTGCACCTTGGGCAGTACCAGACTGGCAGTATCACCCTAGCACCTGAGCAATGCCAGTCTGGCATCTGGGCAATTCTCACCAGGCACCAGGGCAATGTCCACTGGGCAGTGCTATAGGGCAGGGCGAATTGTGAGTGGGTTCAATGGTGGGCAATACCAGTAGGCGTGGGGCTAATGGGGAGAGGGGCAGTGGGGGTGTTGGTGGGCCTGAATTGCAGGCCATGGACCCCCACAATTGCGGGGGGAATTGTTTCAGGCAGCCTGCGCGAGGAGGTGTCTGACAGCTCTCTCTTTTCTATCAGACCCCTGCAACTGCGAATGTGCATGTGCAGCATGAGAGGCCTGCACATGTGCACTCCCTCCCTCTGCAGGGTTTCAGGTGCATTAAGCCCCATCCATAGGCTTCTGCAGCAAGCAACAGGTTTGCTGATATTTTTGCAGGCAGCATATGGGGGGAGACCTGAAAACACATCGAAAAGATGGATTTGAAACTCTCCCAGTTTCATGTACGCCCAGCACTTAGAAAAAATGGTGAAATCGCCCCCTTTGTGTTCAAAGCCATGTCCTTGCATGCAGTGTCACAATGCAGTGGCAGGCCACACTGATGGCAATGTTGTTATGACTAACAGATGAATTTAGGTCTAAAAAAAAAGTTCCTTCCTTTAGGTCACTGGCAACCTCCTTCAGTGTTACACTAGCAGTGTAGGTATGACATTGACAGTGCCAGAACAGCATTGACTGGATTCTGCTCTATTGCAGCAGCAGCAGACTACCTCTCAGTGATAGGGAGGGCCTGTTCAGGGCTTGTCCTGCAAAGGCAAATGATTCCTAAGGGAAACTGCTGCGATCATGTTGGGGCTGTAATGGCAGGCTGAAGTCCTACATCACCACTTCCCTGCTGAATTAGTTGACCTCAGACAAGGCAGTTCATCCTTTACCATGTATATATCACCATTTTCAGAGTTATGAATGGGGAAAGAGCAAAGTGGGACTGATTGAACAGGTCTTTGCAAGAGATAAATCCTTCCAAAACAGCTGATGGCAGGTTGTTAAAAAGTGGGAGAGGTTCCTGGTCAGCCATACTGCAGAAGGCAGCAGCAAACCAGTGTCATACTTTGTCAGGCATAATGATGAACCAGTCATGAAAGCCAATGTCATCTCTGGGCCATGGTATGAGGAAACTTCATCGATGCAAAGGGCCTAATGCCTGCTTCAGGCATGGGTAAAGGAAGTTTTGTTTCTCCTTAAGTAATTGAACAGTTGGCACACTTTCAGTTGGACGTGGGCACCATCCTCTTTCCCATCATTTTGAAGCATTAGTAGTCTGAACTGCCAGAAAATCGGCTAGTGTATTGTGGAACTCAGTAATGGGACAATTATATTGTTCCAGATTTTTGAACTCATGTTAAATTGCAAGGCATGGAACTTGTAAATGTTGATGATCAGGGACACTTGGCTGTGCTGATACAAGGAACACAGACAGTTAGCATTTAAAGTTAGGAAAGCAAATGGAATGTTGGCCTTTATTGTGAGAGGATTGGAGTATAGGAATAAAGAACTCTGCTAAATTATATAATGTTTTTGTGAGACCAAAGCTAAAATTTTGTGTGAAATTTGGTCTCCATGTATATTTCAAAGAACATTTCATACAACTATAGAATATTTCATAGAATCCCAAGAGTGCAGAAGGAGGCCATTCAACCCTTCCAGTCTGCACCGACAACAATCCCATCTAGGCCATATCCCCGTAACCCCGCTAATCCTGCACATCCCAGGACATTAAGGGACAATTTAGCATGACCAATCAACCTAACTCGTACATCTTTGGACTGTGGGAGGAAACTGGAACACCTGGAGGAAACCCACACAGACGTGGGGAGAATGTGCAAACTCCACACAGAGAATAACCCATGTCGGGAATCAAACCTAGGTCCCTGAATCTGAGAGGCAGCAATGCTAACCACTGATTCACTGGTAGGGTATATTTGCAGGGAGGTCGTAAAGAGTCACTAGATTGGTCCCTGGGTAGGGAGAGTTAGCCAATGGAAGGCTGAGTAAATTGGGTCTATATTCTCTGGAATTTAGAAGAGTGGTAGGTGATCGCATTGAAACATGTCGAATTTTGAAGGGGCTTTACAGATAGACACTTGAGAGGTTGTTTCCACTGGTTGGGATTTCTAAAATACAGGGGCACAGTCTCAGAATAAATGGACTGATCATTTAGGGCAGAGATGGAGCAACATTTCTTCACCCAAGGGGTTATGAATGCTTTTGGATTCTCTACCCCAGAGGGTTGTAATGCTCTTTTGCTGAATATACTTAAGGCTGAGATATGGACAGACTTTTGGTCTCTTAGGGAAACAAGAGAGCCATTGGGAGGGCAAAGCAATGCCCAGTCGACAGCCCACAGGGAGAAATGGGATACTGTTAAGACAGGAAAACTGTGAGGACACTTCAAAAGGTAGACACTCTCTGCAGCATTATGGAAAATTAAAATTCATGGATGGCCAAAACTGTAAGGCCACCATTATGAAGTGAGCACCTCTCCAATGAGACTTGTGGTTGTGGATAAACCATCACGTCCTAGCAGGTCTTTGCTGGGATGTTTGAAAGGACCATCAATGTGTTCCCTTGGCTTGCTGTTGGGAGGCCACCAACAATTCAATTCCAGGCTCCTGCCTCAGCAAGTGCCTGCCCACCGTCAGGAAGATCCCAGCACATGTCACATTAATGATCCTAATTGGCTGCCTGCCATTGTCAGGAAGGTAGCTGTTGGCACATTGAAGCTGTCTTGGTAAGATCATGGAACTGAGAAAATTCAGTCCCATTTGTCACCTTCAGATGTTCTAGTACTTTCTTTTCCCTCCACTGGATGCATCCCCCCCTCCAAATGTCCCAGAGACTCATTTTTACATTATCACTTTCTTCAAGGTTGGTAGCTGTCGAGTACAGAACGTCTCAAACTGTAGGTCGGGACTCCACTGAGATGGCTGCCATGGAGCTTGGACTGAGTGCTAACATTGGCAAGGCCCCTTTAAAGCTTTGTGCTTTCTCTAATGGTTGGTGTGGCTAAATGGACTGATTTTCAAGGCCTGCTTCATACTGCAAAAAATGTCAGGGAAAGGTTGGTTTCTTTATTATAAAAATCCTAGCCATTTAAACACTTTGGACCACACTCAATCTCACAATCTCACCCTAACCCAAGGGAATAGTGTCAAGGAGGCACATGAAGAAGTAGTTTTAAGGGGGCAGTGCCAAGGGACCGATTGTTATCCTCCTCCTTTGGAGGTGGGGAAAGCAAGAGGAGACCCCCAATGCTCGCACAGAGTGGGGGTGGGAGGGCTTTGTGGGGGTGGGTGAAATCCAATGCCCCCATCCCAGTTAGCTGTGTGATCCGTGCCAGAGCACAGAGTGCTGTTAAAAATCAGGCTAGAAAAGACAGAAGTGAAGCCAATGCATTTCAGACAGCTTTTCTCACCTAACCAGTGGTTAGCACTGCTGACTGACAGTGCCCAGACCCAGCTACGATTCCAGCCTTGGGTGACTGTGTGGAGTTTGCACATTCTCACTGTGTCTGTGTGGGTTTTCTCCAGGTACTCCGGTTTCCTTGCACAATCCAAAGATGTGCAAATTAGGTGAATTGGACATGCTAATTTGCTCCTTAGTGTCCAAAGATGTGTAGGTTAGAGGGATTAGCAGGGTAAATATATAGGGTTACAGGGATAGGGCATCAGTAAGATGCAGACTCGATGGACTGAATGGCCTCCTTCTGCACAGTAGAGATTCTATGATCCAATACTCTGCAATTTTGGGAATTAATATAATATGATGCATTCAAAAAGCACCAGTCATATTAATAACATTAACCTCGTCAAAAATGATGAGGCACTGCTTTCACATTGACCACAGCGAATGGCTCAGGTGTCACAGTTCGAAACTGGGGAAATGCCAAGACCCACCTACACAGTCCAGAGGTATGGGAGATTGTAACCCAGATGCAAGAGGGAAGGAGCTTGTGATCTTCCATCTGAGACTCTCTAAACGGAGGAGGGTTGGTAAATCTGCCAGCTGCATGTTATTTCTAATGATAGATTATGGCATATAGTTATTTTTAACTTAGCTTTCATCTTACATGAAGCCAAATACTCCATCACTTCACACAGACAGACATTTATAGGTTTATTCCACTCCTCAGCTGACAATCAGAATTCACATTGTGTGATTTCCAAGCCTAGACTTTCCAATGCTTTGTACACAAGCTGCTCTCTCCTGTCAAATGGCCTGTTTATCTTCAATGGTGGGGGGGAAGAGTTGATCACAAGTCCAATTCTTTAATGAAGTGGAACACACACAGAAGGCAGGCATGGTTAGAATCTCAGTCCAAATGGATTTTCCTCACTCTGAAGTGTGACTGGGTTGTAGGAATAACAAGCTGTTCTCATTCATAATAAAATAGATAAGTATATCTTCTTTGGATCTTCTAGATCATTTTTTACAAAATAAAGGACAAAGCCCTTTGTGTTGTTGGATGAAAAAAGGAACAAATTTAGAATCTAGAGAAATTTAATCAAATGATGATGTGTAATCTTAATGAAATGGATCTTGTTTACAATAAAATTGTCTGTGAAGATGCAACTCCTGACAGGTCACATATATTAAAGGCAGTGGGTGGGGTGGTGGTTTCTTCCACTGTCAGCTGCCTGTTTTGTAGGTTTTTTGAGATTTGAGTGCAGCCAGCAGGAAGAGATGCTTCTCTGAGCATCAGACAAAATCAACAAGTCACAGCCAGCCTGTTCTCCAGCACTCACCTCTCCTCCTCTCACTTCACTCCAGAAAGATAAAAACTAGAAACATGAGTAGGTTATTCAGCCCTTTGAGCCTGCTCTGCCATTCATTTTGATCATGCTTGATCATCCAATTCAATATCCTGATCCCCCCCTCCCCCCATCCCTTGATTCCTCTAGCCCCTAGAGCTAGATCTAATTTCTTCTTGAAATTGGACAACACTTTGGCCTCAACTACTTTTTGTGGCAATGAATTCCATACATTCACCACCCTCTGGGTGAAGAAATTTCTCCTCACCTCAGTTCTAAAAGGTTTACCCCTTATGACCCTGGTTCTGGACTCCCCCACCATTGGGAACATTCTTTCTGAATCTACTCTGTCTAACTCTGTGAGAATTTTATAAGTTTCTTCGATGTCCCCTCTCACTCTTGTAAACTCCACTGAATATAATCCTGACTGACTTAGTCTCTCCTCACGTGATCAGTCTGAATCAGTCTTGGAATCAGTCTGGTAAATCCTCTCTGTACTTCCTCTGCAGGAAGGACATCCTTCCTCAGATAAGGACACCAAAGCTGTACACTATACTCCAGATGTGGCCTCACCAATGCCCTATACAATTGCAGCAAAGCATCCCTATCATTATATTCAATCCTCTTACTAAAGGCCAACATACCATTTACCGTCTTTACTGACTGCTGTACCTGTATGCTTACTTTCAGCGACTACTGTAGGAGGACTCCAAGGTCTCGCTGAGTATCCACCTCTCTCAATTTACACCCATTCAAGTAACAATCTGTTTTTCTCCTATTGTTGTTACCAAAGTAGATAACCTCATATTTATCCACATTATGCTGCAACGGCTATGCACATGCCCACATACTCAGCCTGTCCAAATTGCAATCCCCACCCTCCCCATTCCAATATGTTTTACCTATTGGCTGACTCCCTGCTGAAATGGAATAGTGTTCCACTCTTCAAACCATCATACCTCAGTGATGCCTGAGGCTTGCCTGAAAAATTCAGATAAATCCCAAGTCCGGAAGTACTCTGCGCCTTCTAACTTTTGCTCTTGGGTGGGTGACACTGGCACATGTCTACTTTGCCCTGAAAATTGTCTGCCATCTCAAAAAGAGGAAAATACGTTCATAGCTGATCAACTATATGTGGCACTGGTTCACTAATAGAATTCAAAAGTTACACAGTGTACTGGTTGGAAGTAATGATTCAATCCCGGTTTATAATCCTCTTGTACCTGCAACATTAGCAATGCTTCTTAAAGACCTAAGACGTCTGAGTCATCTACTCCTCTCAATCGTAATAGTGAGAGTGGATTAAAGCAGGTTGGAAGCTTACAACGTAATACAATTGGCTTCTTGAGGCTCTGTAGAGAAAGTATTGTAGCAAAAATAATCTGCTACCAATCCAATGTAGAGATACAAACTGAATTCAAAGATTCAAAGATTAATTACTGCTATGCACCTGTTGAAATTACTATACCATTATAGATAAATAATTGTTAATTAAGCAGGACCAGGAATTAGAATAGGCTGTTTTCAAGTGATCTGATTAATCTTAAAATTTTCACTTCACTTGGCCTTGTGGGGTTCCAATAAGGCTCATGGCTCTGAAGCTTGTATTGTGAGTGAGCATTGGGAAACTGCTTCAAAAGGGTTCTACTTTCTAAAATGTCAGTTACCCACAGTACAAAATGTCCTGTGATCCCATCAGATGAATAATCTGTCCTTTGAATGTGACATACTTTAAAGTTTTCCAAAAGGTATATGGGCTGTGGATAGACGGGGAAGGGATTTTCAATGGTTGTTTTTACTACCTGAGAAATGGGTAACAGTTAGTAACAAATGCTCAGAAACCCATTTTATTGCCCAATATATTTGGACTGACTTTTAAAACGATGACTTTGCTCCTGTCCAAAACAGGCAGAAGGCTAATTAAATATACAAATCAGGGTCCACAGCCAGTTGACGGAGTGCAGTATATTTTGAGCATATTGTGTGTCGAACAATCTAACCAACAGCCTTTATTGGGATGGCTGCAGACCATTAGAGAAAAGATACATTTTAGTTTTGTTTTAGGTGTTTTGGAGTGGCCAGAAAAAAACATATTTTTTCTGCCCTCCATTGGGTCACCCACATTTTCCTCCAAATCCAATCTAAATCACTGGATTGCTTCAAAGCCTCCTTCCTTGTGTGATGTGTTCCTCTGCCTACTCCTCACTCTCATGCCACACCCCTTTACCTCTCCCACCCCACCACCCATCATTCCTGGTAAGCAGGTTAGGTGAACATCAGGGAAAATGTGAGAGAGCATTGTGTGATGTTTTAATGTGGTCGAACACCGAATCCATTTCATCATGAAAGTCACTGAAGCATCTTCAATTTGATGTTCAGACCAAGGTAAAACAATATGGGCCTTTAATTAAATATATGATAGTCATTAAAACTAAATCTATTTTATTGATCTGGTCACTTGCCAAGACATTAATTTTGAATTCAGCATTTATATAGTCAGTAGAGCCTGGCAGTAACCTTTACATCTATATAAAAGAAAACCATTTATTTTTGAAAAATGAGCCCTGCAGTTGTAAGGTGCTATAGTTCACGTTGTAATGGCTTTTAAAGAAAGAAAATGCACTTTCATATGTAGCCTTTCCCAAACTGAGATTATCCCCAAGTGTTTTATAGCCAATTAGTGCTGATCTCAAATTGGCCACATTTTTCATTAATTATTTATTTTAATAATCTACAAATAAATTGACAGAAAAATGAAAAGTACATTATAATAAAAATTAAAAATCGTTATCCTAGTTGTGTGGTGAAAGTGACTGTCCTTGACATCAGAATACTATTTAATCAAGTGTAGCATCAAGGAATCCTAGCAAAACTGAAATCAGTGAGAATCATGGGGAAAAACACTCCACTATTGGACTCATATCTGGCACAAAATAAAGTAGTTGTGGTTGTTGGAGGCTATTCGCCTCAGCTGCAGGACGTTACTGCAGAGTGCCTCAGAGTGGTGGCCCAGACCCAACCATCTTCAGCTGCGGCAATGGCCTTTCTTCCTTCATAAGGTCAGAAATGGAGATGATGATGATGATTGCTCAATGTTCAACACTATTTGCAAATACCAAAGCAGGCTGTGCCTGCTCGAAGCAAGACCCAGTCAATATTTAGGTTTGAACGGTTAAGTCTTAAATAACATTTGACCATCCTGAAAAAGAAAGAATTCAACCATCTCATGGCAATACCATCACTGAAACCCCACCACCAACACCCTGTTACTATTGGCCAGAAACTTACCTGGAACAGTCATATAAATACTATGGATACAAGAGTAGGTCAAAGGCTGGGAATATTCTGTCAAGTGACTCAGCACCAACTTCCCAAAGCCTGTTCATCGACTACAAGGCACAAGTTAGGAGTATGATGAAATACACATCATTTATGTGAGTGTGACTCTTAAGCAGCCTACTTGATGGACAACTCCTCTGTCACTTTTATCATTCAGTCCCTCCACCATCACCACCAAACAATGGCAGCTGTATACAGTCTATGAATTAGACTGCACTGACTTACCAAGCCTTCTTTGATAGTTCCTTCCAAACCTATGACCTCTACAACATAGGAAAGCAAGTGTAGCAGATACATGGGAACACCATCACCTTCAGCTCCCCGCCAAGCCACATACCATTCTGATTTGCATATATATCCACCGTTCCTTCACCAGCACTGAGTCAAAAGCCTGAAACTCACTTCCTAACCGTACTCTGGGTGTACCCATACCAGATGGACTGCAATATTTCAAGACAATGACTCACTGCCACCTTGTAAAATACAATTCGTGAAGGGCAACAAACGCTGGCCTTGTCAGCAACACCAAGGTCACAGGAAAGAGTAATAGAAATGATTATGGAAATACCTGTGAAGTCAGAAAATTTGCCATGGGGGGATTTTCCAACTCCTGTTTTCGATAGGTTGGAATCAGCAGTGGGAGAGGGGAATCACATGCAATTCCCAAAATTTGTGTCACGTTGGCGGGATTTCCCATTGCAACGGCCTCTGTCTCCTGCCAATGAAGTAAAGACAATCCGTTGGGATCCTTGTTTGAATACATTTAAATGTTATCATCAGGCCTTTACCGCCATTAGAATATCCATTCGCGATGTCAACATGAGGGTATGCCAATGTGAATCACGACAGATTCCCAAGGGCACGCACCTGGCAAGCAGAATGCACCAGAGGGGTTCAGGTGAGTGCATTGCTTAGGCAGAGAAAAGGACCATGCTGAAGTATGCCCCCTGGAAGTACAGGGGCATTCCATGGAAAGTGGTGGAGGGAGTAGGAGTTCTATGGGGGATGATCATGAGGGGAGAGATCCATAGGATGAGGTCTTGGGGGGATGGGAGTTTCTATTTTTAATTTCTTGTATTGGGGCACCACTTAAAAATAGCCCCCAATCTTTTAAAAGTAAAATTTGCTGGCAGGACAGACTTAACCAGAGGCCACCACACCAACATGATGTCGTGGGATCTGCTCCTTCATATTTTGATTATGAGCTGAACGATACAGCAGGCGACGGTGCAGAGGGACCTCGGGGTCCTTGTGCATGAGTCGCAAAAACCCAGCTTGCAGGTGCAGCAGGTGGTCAGGAAGGCGAATGGGATGCTGGCCTTCATAGCGAGGGGGATTGAATATAAAAGTAGGGAGGTCTTGCTGCGGCTGTATAGGGCATTGGTGAGGCCACAGCTGGAGTACTGTGTGCAGTTTTGGGCACCGCACCTGCGCAAAGATATTTTGGCCTTGGAGGGAGTGCAGAGGAGGTTTACTAGGCTGATACCGGAGTTGAGGGGGTTGAGCTATGAGGAGAGGCTGAATAAACTGGGCTTGTACTCGTTAGAGTTTAGAAGAATGAGGGGAGATCTCATTGAGACTTATAAGATGATGAATGGGATGGATAGGATAGAGGTGGAGAGACTCTTCCCGCTCAAAAAAGACAGTAGGACTAGGGGGCACAGCCTCAAGATAAAAGGGGGGCGGTTTAGAACGGAGTTGAGGAGGAACTTCTTCACTCAAAGGGTGGTGAATCTCTGGAATTCTCTGCCCGTTGAAGTGGTGGAGGCTGCCTCGCTAAATATTTTTAAGACGCGGGTTGATGGGTTTTTGATAAGAGAGGGGATTAAGGGTTATGGGGAGAAAGCGGGAAAGTGGAACTGAGCAGCGACAGATCAGCCATGATCTTATTGAATGGCGGGGCAGGCTCGAAAGGCTGGATGGCCTACTCCTGCTCCTATTTCTTATGTTCTTATTTCTTATGATATGGCGGGGAAAGCTGTGTGAGAGGCTGCTGGTTTCTCACTGTTTTCCTGCCCACTATGGCACGCTGTCTATTTTGGGAAAATTCTTCCCACAGTTTTCTCCCTAAAGTTTACACAAACATTTATGGAACAATCAAACATTATCTAAAGAGATTATTTTTGAATAAATGAAGTATTTTAAATTCAAAATGCTGCAGTGGTCCTCCAAATGTCATTGATATTCAAGATAATGAATTAGTTTAACAGCAAGTGTTACAAATGTTAGTCACAGTGCCCTGAGAGACCTCTCATGAGACAGCTAGTTAATACTATAGATTACATGGAGAGTAGATGGAGAACAGCTCTTAACAGTCAGCTCACTTGAGATAATATTCAACATAAACGGTTTCTGTTTTGTTAGACAAACAGCCAAGGCAGATCAACAGCATTTGAGTGATCAACTTCATATTAGAGTGCAGTCTCAGTCAACAACAGCAGCTGCATAACAATTCACTCATCAGCACTGTGTAGACAGCATGTACATTTGCATCTCTGTTTTTCTTCAACATTGCTGCAAATACATCACCATCTCTTGTTACATCCTGCAATTCATGCCGTAAAATAATCATAGAGCTTTTTTTTGATGATAAGGGGAACAACTAATGCATTATACATCAATCCATCTGAGTTGTGTGACCAAAGTCCGCTCCAACTCCTTTTTCCAGATTGCTGATGACATCAATGTAGTGGGTCGGATCTCAAACAATGACGAGATGGAGCACAGGAAAAAGATAAAGGATCTGGTGAAATGGTGCAACGACAATAATCTCTCCATTAATGTCAACAAAATGAAGGAGATAGTTGTCGACTTCAGGAGGCATAGTGGAGGACATGTCCCTGTCTACATCAACAGTGATGAAAGGGAAGTAGTCGAGAGCTTCATGTTTCTCGGTGTCCAGATCACCAAAAACCTGTCCTGCTTCCTCCACACTGACGCTATTGTTAAGAAAGCCAACCAACGCCTCTACTTTCTCAAGAGGCCAAGGAAATTTGGCATGCTTGTTACAACTCTTACCAATTTTTACAGATACACCATAGATCTTTCTGGGTGTATGACAGCTCGGTACGGTGCCTGCTCTAATCAAGAAACTACAAAGGATTGTGAACGTAGCCCACTCCATCATGCAAACCAGCCTCCCATCAATTGACTTTGTCTACACTTCCCACTGCCTTGGAAAAGCACAGTAAGTAGTGTCATTTGATAAGAGAGGGGATTAAGGGTTATGGGGAGAGGGCGGGAAAGTGGAACTGAGCCACGACAGATCAGCCATGATCTTATTGAATGGCGGGGCAGGCTCGAAGGGCCAGATGGCCTACTCCTGCTCCTATTTCTTATGTTCTTATGTTCTTATGTTCTTAAAGTCCAACAGGCTTATTTGGTAGCACGAGCTTTCGGAGTGCTGTTCCAAAAGCTCGTGCTACCAAATAAACCTGTTGGACTTCAACCTGGCGTTGTGAGACTACTTAATGTACCTACCCCAGTCCAGCGCTGGCAACTCCACACCTTGGGAAAGTAGCCAGCATAATCAAGTACCCCACGCACCCGGACGTACTTTCCTTCACCCTCTTCCATTGAGATCAAGAGACAAAAGTCTGAGAACACGTACCAACCAACTCAAGAACAGCCTCTTCCTTACTGCCATCAGGCTTTAGAATGAATCTATTATTTATTAAGCTGATCTTTATCTACATCCCATCTGTGATTGTAACACTATATTCTGCACCCCTTCTTTCCTTCTGCCCTGTATACTCTATGAACAGTATATTTTGTCTGGTATAGTGCGCAAGAAACAATCTTTTCATTGTATCCCAATACATGTGACGATAATAAATCAAACCAAAATAGAGTTGTATCAGTCATCACTTTCCAGCCAGTTCACCCAAACAGCAAAAAGTGAATGTACACAATGTACATTCTTAATAAGCAGGTGAATTTAGCAGCAAGAACATATTTATAAATCAGAGGCATTCCCACTGGATTTTCAACTGGATTCTGCCTTCCTCTCTTTCTAGGTCGCCTTTTCTCTAACTTTGGGGGACAGTAGTACAGTGGTATTACCAGACTAATGATCTGGAAGTGATGAGTTCAAATTAGACCATAGCAGCTGGAGAATATAAAGTTGGTAAGTAAATAAATCTGGGAAAAAAAGCTAGTATCACTAATGATGTCTATGAAACTTTCAATATTGTTAAAAAGCCCATCTCTGATGTCCCTTTTGGGAAGGGAATCTACTATCTCTACTCAGTCTGACCTGCATCTAATTCCAGAAATGTGTTGGCCTTTAACTACCTTCATAAACAACTTAGCAAGCCATCCAATTAAGGACAGTTAGGGATTGGCATTAAATGCTGGCCTTGCCAGCAACGCCAGAGCCTGTTAATTCAAAAATATCCCACAAATCATGCCTGAGAGTCTATCAATGCTAACCTGTTTATTTTTACAGGATTATCTTGCATTTTACAAACATACCCAGTATCATTCAGGAGAAGGCATAAATTCTACTTGGGCTTTTCAAATCCAATGGAGATATCAACACCTGTATTTGGCTGACAGCTTCAGCGACTGCAGGATCAAACAAATGTGTGCTAAAACTTTGTAATGTGATGCAAAAAACTGCTAATCAACAACGTCACGTAGAGTATGACTATGCTGTAGCAAGCTATCCCCATTGTGTATTGTGGTTTGGCCAAGGGAGTTGTTATATTTGTGCACATGAAGATGGCAAGTAAAATGATAGTAATCATTAAATGGCGGTGGGGGGCGGGGGGGGTGCGGGGTGAAGAAAAGACAAAGGAATTAATTACAACATAAACAACAAAAAGGTTATAGCTCGAGTGGTCAAGTGGATAAGGCACTGGCCTCCTAAGGAAGTGGGTTTGATTCCCATCTGGGGTGATGCCCTTTTGGAGGGATGGTAACATTGCAGTAATGTCACTGGATCAAATTCCACTCTGGCAATCGCTAGATTTAAAATTCAATTAACAACATCTGGAATTGAAAGCTAATCTCTAATTGTGATCATTAAAGTATCATTGATTGTTATAAAAGAAACCATCTGCCCTTTTGGGAAGGTCTATATGTGAGCCCGGATCCACAGTCATGTGGTTGACTCTTAACTGCCCTCTGAAATGGCCTAGAAAGCCACAGTAGCAATTAAGAATTGCCAATAACTGTTTGCTTTGTCAATGATGTCCACATCCCATGAATGAATACAATTTAAAAAGACCACTTGACCTCTTTGAAGGAACCATCCAATTGGTTCCATTCCTCTGTGGATCTGCAAGTCTTTCCTATTCACATAGATTTGATTCCCCTTTGCAAGTTATTAATGAATCTGCTTTTACTACCCTCTCATGATTCCATATCATTAAAAAATTACAGTGTAAAAGAAATTCTCCTCATCTACTGCTGGTTGTTTTGGCAATTACCTTGGGGAGAATTTTCCCAAGGGTGAGGTGTATTGTTTCATGTCACTTCTGAGGTGTTCCTGCCTCCTTGTACTTTTCCTGTTGGTGGCTTCAGTACATTGACCCACAGGGCAGAGGCAGAAGCCACTTGCCCCCAGGAAGCAAAGTGCTGTGAACTTTCAAAGTCCAGAAGTTTCAGTTCTTTGTTCCTGTGCCTCTTGATTATCCACATACCCACCAAGGCTAACGGTTTCTCCTTATTTACTCAAACAAAACCCCTCAGAATATTCTACAGCTGAATTAAAAAGAGAAAGCGAAAATTCAAAATGGTCAAACTGAATATGTGACGACAAATATAAAACAAGATCAAACAGCTGCAGCCCACAGAAATTCAACAAAGGATACAATGCTACAAAAATAATAGAAATGCCATGCAGCAACACATGTCCTCTGAAACCTCCAATTAAAGACTTCCATTTACCACACTATGTCTGCAGCTGTCAATTTGCAAAATTACTCTCACGCCTTCATCTTTGCTCTCAGTTGAACTTTTACTCTCTCCCTTGGTGGTTGTCCCTGGTGTGGCCCCAGCCTTCACTCACTCTAATCCAAGAGGGACAAACATTAAACTGTGGAATCATAACAAAAGGAACTTTTTAAATTAAAGAAGAGTGATGTCTCCACCATGCTCTTCAGTGCCTGTAATCGCAGAAGGTCTTACAGGTATTGGCAGACACAGAAGTTCATTCTCTGGGGCCAATGAGGTGGAAGGGAGGCACCTTCACTGCTGCAGTGTCAGATTGAACCAGATGACTCACAGCCTCTACAACCTAGTCAACCCTAAACACCATATTCCCCTCATCAGAAAGACCATCTACTTCCACCTTTAAAATATTGCCTGCTCCTCCTCGTTCCAGCCTCGGCACCAATTCCAGCCCCAGCCACTATCCCTTCCTCTGTCCCAAATCCCTGTCCAGGCCCTGCCCCAGTTTGGCCCTGCTCTTGTTCCAGCCCATCTGCTGTTAAAACCTGCAAAAAGCTTTTGTCATCTCTAGATTCAACCATGCAAACTTTTTCCTGGTCAGTGACTCCTCACCCTTCCTAAACTTAAGCTCATACAAAATCCATGCTGTCCATTTATTATTCAGCACATTGAGAGGAATAGGTAGGGTGGATTCTCAGAGGCTATTTCCCAGGGCTGAAATGGTTGCTACGAGACGACACAGGTTTAAGGTAATGGGAAGCAAGTACAGAGGAGATAACAAAGAACAAAATCAGCCCGGGAAACAGGCCCTTCGGCCCAATGAGCCCGTGCCGCCATCTCAACACCACCAGTCCACCTCTCTACCCATGACCCCTATCTAATGTTTTATGGCCATCCAGATTGAGGGAAACTGATTTAGGGACAATTTATTCCTGCCAATCAGTCTAACAGCACATCTTTGGGGTACGGGAGGAAACCGGAGCACCCGGAGAAAACCCACGCAAGCACGGGGAGAATGCGCAAACTCCCACAGACACTGGCCCAAATCCATGTGCCTGCACAGCAATCAGCGATAGTCACTGAGCTGTCGTCTTGCCCAGTATCTTGTCCAGTTTAGGCACACACTAACGACATGAAGCACTAGGCCAATCTCGAACAACCAAGAGCAGCCCTAGTATGACCCATCGTGTGTATGCCCCTCGTTGGACACAAGGTGGACCGACTTAAAACCTGTGAATGAAAAGAGAAAAAATATTATTATCATACTATACCCATTTACGTTACCAGGGACGCCCCAATGCTAATGACCCTTATTTAAAAGGTTCTCCTATATCCACCCGTCTCCAACTCAGTCATGTGCCTGTCTAAGTTACTCTTAAAGGATCTAGTGTGTTTGCCTCCACCACCTTACTTGGCACCTTACTTGATGTTAGGGGTAAGTTTTTCACTCAGAGGGTGGTGAGTGAGTGGAATCGGCTGCCGTTGGTGGTGGTAGAAGCGAACTTGCTGGGGTCTTTTAAAAGACTTCTGGATGAGTATATGGGATCTAATGGCATTGGGAATTACAGATAGTGCTATGGCTTGGTAGGTATAGATGTGATCGGCGCAACTTGTGGGCCGAAGAGCCTGTTTGTGCTGTAGTGTTCTACGTTCTATGTTCTATTTGCCTTCGCCCCACTTTCAGCAGCAATGCTGTGTCATCTGCCTCTTCCCCACATCCTGAAATACTCTCTATCTGTCCTGCCACCTCTTTCAGACTCTCTGACCAGTCTTCTGCTCACGCGCCCTCGTACTTCCTTTCTTTCAGCTCAACAGCCATTTCACCTTAGTCTTCTATGAAGCCTGTTGGATTTTTTTTAAACTTTGAAAAGGTGAAGTATGAATCTGAATTGCTGTTATTATAGTATATATCCATTATTATAAATAATTTGTGCATGATATTATCTTCCTTCCTCCTGTCCGCTTTCTTACCCCTATTGCAGCATTGGTAAATTCTTGCCTAAGAGCGGGACAGTGGCACATGGTTAGCACTGCTGCCTCACAGCACCAGAGACCCAGTTTTGATTCCCAGCTTGGGTCATTGTCTGTGGTGGAGACTGCACATTCTCCCCATGTCTGTGTGGGTTTCTTCCAGGTGCTGCGGTTCCTCCCACAGTCCAAAAGACGTGCATTGGCTATGCTAAATTCTGCCTCGGTGTACCTGAACAGGCGCCACAGTGTGACGACCAGTAATTTCATTGCGGTGTTAATGTAAGCTTGCTTGTGACACTAATAAATAAACTTTAAAACTTTCTCCTTCCCATTGGACTCTTTTATTGTTTCTTATCACTTTTAGCTCGAAAAGCAGCATGGACATTTTCCAAGTAAATGATGAAGCTCCAAGACTATTGTATACCATGACGATTTGCTTCTCTGCATCAGATCTCAACATTTGTCCTATTATCCCTCAATCTTATTTGCTGAGTGAAGATTTGAGACTTTCACGAGGCCGTGAATGGGAGTCACGGTGGCTTCCAGTTGGTGACAGCTCCAATGAGACCTTACAAGGTTGTACGTGAAATTCCTAAGGTAACCCAGGAAAGCTCTTTTATATTTACAGGGATGTAGGTAAAAGTGTGCACATGATCACATCCGTCCCAGCTAGGGGACAAATGGGGTTGCCTCACAGTTCTGATATTGGGTGGGCTAATTCACCCATTCTCTGCCTTGCACCTTTGGAACTTCCAGGCTGTGGTTTCACTAATGGATAATATTGCATCTTTGCAACAAAGCTTTCACAAAATGGTTGCTCCAGAAACCTCTGCAAACTTCTCAACCTGGAACTTCTGACGTTAGAAGGAATTTCTGAGCTGGGTGACATTGCGATATAAGAGATATATTTTCATATTCAAAAAGGAAAGATATGTATTTATAAAGCTCTTTACACAAACACTGGACATCTAAAAATGTTTTACAACCAATGAAGTACTGTTGAAATGTAGTTGTTAATGGCATCCAATTTGGACACAGCCACAATGTGATAATGACAAATCTCATGATACTGTTTTAATGATGTCAGATTATTTTGGGGTGATATTAAGGTATGCTTCCATTGGTTTTCTTTATTATAAGCCATAGGGTCTTTGCCCAAACACAGACAGAGACAGGGGCCTCAGTTTAGTACCTCAGGTGAAAGCTGGCACCTCCAACAGTTTAAAGCCCCCTCACCAATGGAGGTACTGGAGCATCAGCCTCAATGCTTATGCTCAAGCCCTGAAGTAGGCCATAAATCTGGAGATTCAGCAGCAAGAATGTTAACACTGAGGCACTGCTCATCATGCAAAATTCATTACGGACATATTCACTTCAACTCAGCTTTGAATAGTTATATTACTCTTGAGTGTTGTTAATCCAACTGAAAAAGATCTTTGCTTATATGTGGAGAGATTGAGTTTCATTATAAATGGAATATGAATAAATGGAAAACTCACTGATCTGTGCATACAGTATCAGAGATAATAGAGCGGTTCATATATGTTTAATCTATTATTGATTTCACTACCAGAAAGAACTTGCACTTACATAATATCTTTTATGACCCCAGAACACCTCTAAGCGCTTCACAACTATTTAAATTCTTCTGAAATGTAGGCCAGAATTTTCCAGACCCCACCCCACCGCCACAAGGGGGGGACGGTTTAGAATGGAGTTGAGGAGGAACTTCTTCACTTAAAGGGTGGTGAATCTCTGGAATTCTCTGCCCGTTGAAGTGGTGGAGGCTGCCTCGCTCAATATTTTTAAGACGCGGGTAGATAGGTTTTTGATAAGCGAGGGGATTAAGGGTTATGGGGAGAAGGCGGGAAAGTGGAACTGAGACACGACAGATCAGCCATGATCTTATTGAATGGCAGGGCAGGCTCAAAAGGGCTAGATGGCCTACTCCTGCTCCTATTTCTTATGTTCTTATGTTTTCCTGTGCGGAGGCGACGGCTCACTATCGGCCACGAGCTGGATCTTCAGGTCCATCTAGCGGCTGATGGCGAGCCACCTCTGCCATGGGAAAAGTCACTGGCAATTTGCATGGCTTACCCATCTCACAGTTGGGAACCGGTGGCAAGCATCGACTTTGGCAGGACTGGATAGATCCCGCCAATGGGAAGGGCTGGAAAAACTGGCCCATAGTTTTTGTTGTAAAGTAGGAAACAGAGAAGCCAATTAGCACACTGTTGGTTGGTACTGTGGCACAGTGGTTAGCACTGCTACCTCACAGCACCAGGGACCCGGGTTTGATTCCCAGTTTGGGTCACTGTCTGTGTAGAGTTTGCACGTTCTCCCCATGTCTGCATGGATTTCCTTTGGATGCTCCAGTTTCCTCCCAGTCTGAAACTCATGCTGCTTAGGTGCATTGACCCGAATAGGCACCAGAGTGTGGTGACTAGGGGAATTTCACAGTAACTTTGTTGCAATATTAATGTAAGCCTTACTTATGATATATGAATAAACAAACTTTAACTTCTAACTTTAACAAGTTCCTACAAATGCCAAGGCGATATTGACTAGATAGTGTATTTTTGTGATATCGCTAAGGGAAAAATATTGGCAGGAATACCATAGGGAATCACCTAATCTACTTCAAGGTAGTGCCATGGGTCTTTTAATTCCACCCAAGAAGGTGGAGGAGGTCTCAGTTCAACATCACATCCAAGTGATGCTATTCTTTCAGTAGCGCACATAAAATGTCAAACTAACTAATATCCACAACTCTCTGAAGCAGAGCTTGAACCTATGACCTGACTTGGAACTACAGTGTTAACACTGAGCCAAAGCAGACATTATCAATCATGCAAAATTCATCATTAACAAATTTGCTCAAACTCAGCCGAGAAGTTCATTTGGCCAGCGGACAAAGAACATTGCCTGTGCACGGGGAGGCTGAACTTATACAAAAGGAAAACAGGAATATTTGGAACTGGCTGATACCTGCAGCAAGAACTGCATATGCGTAGCTTTGGGGTATATATTCAAAGACCTCTTTCAAATCTGTGAAGGAGTTAAGTGCCTAGCGTCCGAAGGCTCTCTGCTTGAGATTGGTGAGATCAGATAAATGGAACATGCTGGCAACACTCCGAAGCAATAGGAATGCCTGACAACTTGTTTTGCTACCACCAGATTGCAGGAGAGATTGGAAAAATGTCCAAAAATAGACCACAGGGAAATACAATACCTATTACTAGATTATCTTTCAAATGGATGACCAATGTCTGAGTTCCCAGGAATAAAAGTAATCCAATATATAAGTCATTGTAATAAAACCTAAACTTCACACAGTGTGTGATTCAGTTTTGCCACTAGTTGCAGCTTCAGTTGTTCCAAATTAATTGCATCTGCTAAATATTATTTTGTAAACAAAGATCATGAGTTATATGAAGTTTTATGATAAAAACTGTTAAACTGCAATGAAACCTGGGAACAGCAACCCAAAAATGGCAACTGAGAGACAGCTGCAACTGACAGGTTAGCAACAATAAAAGCCTCTTGGCTCACTTAGCTATAATTTGTTTCATCAATTTATCTAGAATTGGTCAGTTCAAAGAATTTGAAGACAGAATCCTCTTTCATTTTGTACACAATGCTGTGTCAACCACTATCAATAACCGCAAAACACAAAAAATCTCTGACATTCACATTTGTCCAGATTAACCTGAATAACTATCATGGAAGGTCATTACCTAACCTCACTCCAAGCCACCACAATTCTTGAAAAGGTTGTACAGAGTTCAATGTGTGATAATATTTTTATTGTGCACTTGAATCTTTTCTGAGTATAAATGAGATTGCCAACCACTGACAGAGACAGAATTTAGAACACCCTTTCGAACAAATAGGTCGGGGTTACTTCACTGCACTCATATCAAGTATGCTTCCTTTTGAAAAGTACTGTCTACACAAGCATCTTGATGTCAGAGTTACTTTGCTTTGTGTCTTCAAGGTTGACATGTAAAATCTCCAGAGGCCCAGATTTTCATCCCAAGGTCAAGCTCACAAACCTGCAGGGGGGGGCGGGGGGGTGGTGTGGGAGGTGGAAACGGGCAGGGGAGCGGTGGAGGTCTGAAACAGGAGTTATGTTAGGTGATCCTGGAGCAAATGTGCAGGCTGCCGGGTATGGAGGGGGCTGGGTGCAAGGCGTACCGCAGTGCTTTTTTTGGGGAATCAAATAAGCTAAATCAACAAATTGAGGAATAAATCAAAAAACAGCCCTTAAAGGGATTCTGCACCAAATTAAAGAGAATCGCAAAGGAAACTTAAAACTTCAAACAAAATGTGGTTGAGGGGATTGATAAGGTACTCCAGTCCCCACGGGCATGGACGAAAGGCCTCGATCATGCCAGCAGACACCACCTGTTGGGACACCCAGGAGTAAACTTCTCTATGAACAGTGTGTTTTGTCTGTATAGTGTGCAAGATTCAATACTTTTCACTTAATACATGTGACAATAATAAATCAAGTCAAATCAAAATCAAATTCTAAATCCTTAATAAATAATCTGATCTGAGGGCTATGGTAGGCAGCGGGAAATACAATAAAGCGAACAATGACTTGTACTTTGAGATTAAAAGAAATGTCCTAAGTTGCTTCACACCTGCATCATAGAGACATAGAAACCAGAAGCAGAAGTAGGCCATTTGGCCCTTTAAGACTGCTCTGCCATTCATTTTGATCATGGCTGATCATCGAATTCAATATCGAGATCTCCCCTCCACTGCCTCTACTCCCCCCTCTTTTAGCCTCAAGAGCTTTATCTAACTTCTTCTTGAAATCAGGCAGTTCAGCCTCAATTACTTTCTGTGGTAGTGAATTCCACACATTCACCACTCTTTGGGTGAAGAAATTTCTCCTCACCTCAGTTCTAAAAGGTTTACTCCTTGTCCTCAAACCATGACCCCTAGTTCTGGACTCCCCCGTCATTGGGAACATTCTTTCTGAATTTACCCTGTCTAACCCTGTTGGAATTTTATAAGTTTCTATGAGGTCTGCTCTCACTCTTCTAAACTCCAGTGATAATAATCCTAACTGACTCAGTCTCTGCTCATATGACAGACCTGCCATCCCAGGAATCAGCCAGGTAAACTTCACTGTGCTCCCTCTATAGCAAGGACATACTTCCTCAGATAAAGGACACCAAGAATGCACAAAATACTCCAGGTGTGGCCTCACCAACACCCTATACAATTGCAGCAAAACATCCTATCCTGTATTCAAATCCTCTCACTATGGAGGCTAACATACCATTTGCCTCCTTTAATGCCTGCTGTACCTGCACACTTCGCTTCAGTGACTGATGCATGAGAACCCCAAGGTCTCACTGGGTATCCACCTCTCTCAACTTACATCCATTAATATAATAATCTGTCTTTCTATTATTGCTACCAATGTGGATAACCACATTTATCTACACTATACTGCATCTGCCAGGCATATGCCCATACACTCAGCCTGTCCAACTCACACTGAAGTATCTCTGCACCCGTTTCATAACTCACCTTCCCACCCAACTTTGAATCATCTACAAATTTGGAGATGATACAATTAGTCCCTTCTTCCAAATCATTTATATATAATGTGAACAACTGGAGTCTGAGTACAAATCCCTGCAGTAACCCACTAGTCACTGACTTCCAACCAGAAAAAGACCCACTTATGACAACTCTTTGCTTCCTATCTGCTGACCAGCTTTCTATTCAACTCGAGATATTACCTGCAATCCCACCTGCATCAAAGCAATATTTGACAGCAAGCCATATAAAGAGATATTACAGCAGGTCACCAAAGGCTTGACTGAAGAGGTACGCAGTGCCTTGAAAAGGAGAGAAATAAAATAAAATGTCCAAACATACTTTTCTCCATCATTTCCCAATTCTTAATGAAATAACCACAGAATGATGGCAGAAAGAAGTTTGCAGAGCAGACAGATTCCTTGTTAAAAATATAGTGTTGTCAAATCACTGGTTTACCGCCAATACCTCCAACCAGTAAATACATTTAGTGCATTACTTATCTGTCAAAAGGAGCCTTGTGCTTTATACTTATCTTTTATTAAACATTTTAATTGTTAGTTCATTGGTGGCAGAATCTCAACATTGCAGATTCAATTGCAGCAATGCTAATTATAGCATTATGCTCCTTTAATCTGTAATCTTGACGTTGTCATTTTTTTTGGTAGAGGTTTTCACCCAAAAGCCTGAAGATATGGTCAGTGATTGTTCTGCAGTTTCTTGGGACTGGCTAGATTCATTCATTTTTAAACAGGTTTAATGAGATTCACAGGTCTAAGTTTTCCATTCAGCCAAAATCCCAAGTACAATTTACGTCCATCCAATGTCCAGAGCACAAATTTGGCCATAATTATAGAGGTTAGCTTAATTATAGTGTCATGGATAACTTTAAGGATCAGGTATGTGAAAATGGAGAGGGAACAAATGTTTGCTACAGGAACAGCTCAAATAGATGGCCATTTAACTGTCTTTGAAACCCATCAGCAGTGTTAATGCCAGGAACAGAGGCCAACCCTAAGTTCTCAGATGGAGGTTTCTGCTGGATTAAGTAATGGAGAGCACAGAAACCCTGTTTGATGGAGGGGGCTGAAAAACTCCAAAAAAAAAGTAACATAATGCCAACATTTGGAACGAGCCAGGGCAGCAAGTACTAACTCCAACAGCCCATGCACAGTGAGCCAGAACCAGAACTAGCTACATCTTCCTTGCAAGCACAGCAAATGTACCTTTCATGTACCATGGTTTCCTTTGTACAAGTGTCTGAATTTCTCACTGTTGATATGCAGGAGGAAACACAGGACATTTTACATCAGCAATTTTCCTTCACCCACAGTGTGTTCCATATAAATAAGGCTAAGAAAACAGAATGTAATTGCTTAATGCTCATCACATCCATTATGGTCTGTATGTTGAATCCTAGGCAATTGAATGCCATGGTCACCAAAGGTCATTCTCAATTTTAAAAAGATGCTCATGAGATTGAGATGTTGGTGCAGTGGGAAGAACACTCCCCATTTCAAGCACACAAGGTGCCCCCAGATAGGTATAGCACAGTTAAAGCAGAGCAAATTTCCCTCTATTCTGCATCAGTGATGGGCTTCTGCCAATAGAAGGCGGCTAGGAAATAAGAGTTTCATCTGATTGTTTCTTCATCCCCCTTCATATTTTCTGGCTCATTCCCAGATTCTCTCCTGTACCTGACTCCTTAACTGAAGAGGCTAAGTGACTGCCCTTAGATAGATAAGTGTTATTTTCTTGCTCCTGGAATGGCAGCTGAGTAACTGGTATCAATGTGCATACATTACTTGGACATCTCAACTTCAGATTACTTTGGTCAAGTTTACATTTTGAATCTCGATGTCTGCAAATCAAACCGATGTCGGTCTAGAGAAGAATCACCAGTACTTCTACAAAAACACACAGAAGTCCAATATTCTTTCTTCTCTCATCTTTCAGTGGAGTACAATTCACAGAGTGCCAATAACATAATTTACTTTTAAACAGAAATGTTTTGAGCAGATTTTATGCAGAGTGGGCAGCAGCCATTGGAAAATTGGTATTGCTGACTTTGCTTGAAAATGTGTTCAAATGTGGGGGAATTGGCAATGTTTTATGATCATGGGAGATTCGCCTTCAATAAAGTTGCAGATATGATTTTCCCACAATGTAAACAAAACAGAAATCAAATCCAGGGCATGCTTCAAAATAGTGAACACACAACACTATTCCTTGCAAACTATCTGATGGCTGGTAGTGTTTGTCATCAATCCTTATCATGCCTGAAGAATTCTGAAGCACCTTGAGAGGCATGGGAAGAGGGATGTAGTGCCAAAGCAGGAGAAGACAATTAAATACTCTGAAAAATCTCTCTCATGTTCTAAGATCTCGCTTACGTTGCCCAGTTTTCGATACTTGTTCTCACATAAATAGGTCCTATAAAGTGCTGTTTCATAACTATGTGCATCATTCACTGAAGAGGTCAAATTTATGGATAGAATTTCTACTAAATGCTTTTATTCATTTACCATTCTGTAATAGCAAACTGTGCAGAATTCTCAAGCTGCTACTATGTTGTCAAAGAAAATAAATTCAGTATTTAGAAGGTGCTGGCTTCACCAGTTGTATTTGACATGTTGAGTGCATATGCATCTAATTGTCAGAAAGCATAGGTCAGATATTAACTTGAAGAAGTGAGCAGCAAGCTTGGGGCCTGTGAAACGACCAGCTTGCGCACCACAGCTAACTAATTGGACTTATGTATGTTTCTGTCATTTACAAAACCAGGCCTTGAACGAACGGTTCAACAGACCAATGAGTGGGAGTTGGATGAAAGCAGCACCAGGCTACAGTCATGGACCCACAAGGATAGTCCGAGTTATCTTAGTCGTGTTTTACTTTGGACAGATTGAACTTTGTCTTTTCTGCTGTGGCTTTTGGTGACCTTACAAAATGAACGCCAGAAGGAGAATCTAAAAGTTTCTTACCAGGCACAATTTCAAACAGGAACTTCCTCGATTCATCTCCATTATAGGAATGCTCAGTGACATTATTTCCAGGCAAGAAAATTGTCCCCTGTAAAACAGATCAGATGAGATTGAGAAAAAAAGGTTTTGCACAGAACCAACTGAGAAAATAAAGCAAAAGCACATTACACAATCATAAAACACAAGCAATTAAAATTCTCAGCAGGATTACTATTTCACTCTATCGACAATCGGGGCTGAATGCAATGTTATGGTTGTTAGTGTTAATTGAGAAATAAAAAGACAAGACTTGTTTTTACATAGAATCTTACATGATCTTCGGATTTCCAAAAGTTTTTAAGCAAATTAATTATTGCTGAAATATGTTCATTGTTGTCATTAAGAAAACACAGCAGTCAATTTGTACACAGCAAGGTCAACAACCAATAATGTGATAATGTCCAGGTATCTATTCTTTAATGATATTAGGTGAAGGACAAAGAACAAAGAAGAACAAAGAACAAAGAACAAAATCAGCCCGGGAAACAGGCCTTCGGCCCAACGAGCCTGCGCTGCCATCTCAACACCACCAGTCCACCTCTCTACCCATGACCCCTACCTTCCTTTCTTAAGTCCACTTTTCTTAAATTACACCCATTCAAGTATAATCTGTTTTCCTATTATTGCTACCAAAGTGAATAACCTCATATTTATCCACATTATACTGCATCTGCCATGCATATGCCCACTTGCTCAACCTGTCCAAATCATGCTGTGGCTTCTCTGCATCCTCCTCACAGCTCACCCTCCCACCCAACTTTTTATCATCCACAAATTTGGAGACAATACATTCAGTTCCTTCTTCCAAATCATTGATATATAATGTGAGCAGTTGGGTTTCGAGCATATATCCCTGCGGAACACCACTGGTTACTGACTGCCAATCAGAAAGAGATCCATTTATGCCAACTCTTTGGCAACCAGCTTTAAAGAACAAAGAACAACCCAGCACGGGAAACAGGCCCTTCGGCCCAATGAGCCCGCGCCGCCACATCACCCTACACCCATTCTACCCTGCGTGTCTACGAATGGAACCCCTAACTTAGCCAGATTCAGGGGAGAATAGTGTCAATTTGGTAAACCAATCAGCCTAAGAGCACATCTTTGGGGTGTGGGAGGAAACCGGAGCGCCCGGAGGAAACCCACGCAACCACAGGGAGAATGCACAAACTCCCACAGACACAGGCCCAATTCCATGTATCTGCACAGCCAGCAGTGCTAGTCACCGAGCTGTTGCGGCGCCCGTCTACCGGTCCACGATCAAGCACACACACCAACACGAAGTACTAGGCCACTCCCAGAACCTCCAAGAGCAACCCACGCATGATCCACCGTGTACATGCCCCTCGTTTGACAACGAGGTGGACCTCCACCTGCGGACACCAGGGAAAACCTTCCTACTCTTCTTTGAAAAGTGCTATGGGATTGTTTATATTCATCCAGAAATGGAAGGCTTGATTTAATGATTTGTTTAAAAGATGGCAGCTCCAACACTACAGCACATTCTCAGAACTGCATGGGAATGTTAGGATACACTTTTGAGATGAAGACTTTGGAAGGGTCTTGAGTAACCCACAACCATTTGACTCAGGAGGTGAAAACGTGAACATTGAGGCCTGAATGTTCAGAATGATGGAAGAGCTCCACACCTTGGCCAAAGTGGAGCTTGGGTCCTGAACCTAGAAGTGCCGAGCCTGAACCTGACACTCACAGTTTCACTGGGAGCCGGAATGAGTGTGGATTGTAGTTTGCACAACTGTGATTCAAGAAGGCAGCTGTACATGTAAAAGGGCAGCTACCTTCAAATGTGCAATCATCAGTGGAATGTCCAAAACACAGCTTGTGGGCCTAAACATTTGAGCAAAAGGTCTAAAGCTGCTGGAGTTACTTGCAGAAACAAAATTCCCTTTAGGAGAGGTCCATGTACCCGTTTGGAGAGGTCTGCTGCCCTTTGTGATTCATAAAATTAGACATGAATGTGCATAAAAAGTGGATAAACTCATTGGAACTGTCAACCTGTCAAGGCATTTAAACATCCAAGCTCTTCAAACTTGTGGAAAAAATCCTACCATTGAAAAAGGGTTTGTAGTTTCACTGGCTGAATGTTGACATAAGCCTGAGGATTATCATTATGATTAATACTGCATGATATTTTCACAGCCTATCATTATCACAGTGCAAGCCACTGAGTTCACAGTTTGTTAGGAATCTCCAAATGGTTATAAAGTCTTTGATGTGGGCTATGAACTCAAATGTTTGTTTTAATTTGAGTTTGAGCACTTAAAGGAATTTACATCCATTGAATGAGTTCTTACGAATGACTGTTTTGTTTTAAAAAGTAAAGTCGTCAATAGATACTTACAATTTTATTTTACTTCACATCACCATGGACCCTGAGGTGCGCACATGTACGATGTTGGGTGAGTTGGCATAGAAGGTCTATAAGTTAGTGAGGGCATGAATTGGCATGAGTTGGCATACAGGCTATAAAAGGGCAATGGGTATGGATAGAGAGGTGTAGGTTAACATGGAAGCTATGAGGGGCCATGGAGGTTGGGTGGGATGACGTGCATTTACAATGATGGGACGTGGGAGTATGTGGAGGGTGAGGGTGGTATGAGGGTTGAGGGCTAGAGGGCTGCTTTTTTACAGTTGGTACAAAGTTGCGGAGCACTGAGGTGAGCCTTTAAAAGAACCTGATTCTACAACTGGCAGTCCCTGTAGCTGCCTCTGCACTGTTTCCACGGAAGTGGACCGATTCTGTCCCCCCTCCCGTTGTAAAATCTAAATAACTGGCTCACTTGCCCTGCTCCGAGCTGGGTTTGCAGATCCAGGAATTTTTCTAACTCCAGGAGTGAACATTTGGCTCTGCGTCACAGTTGACACCATAAATGCTTCCAGAGATCAAGGTGATTGGATTACTTTATGGCAGACTAGCAAGTGAGTGCAGATACATCAATCTCCCCACTACATATGACATTCTCTTTATTTATAACATTTGCTATTAGAACTTCTGTAATGCTGCTCATGGTTAGTCCAAGAGTTTATATTTACCAGAGTCAGAGAGATGTAAACATGAGTTCATCCATCACTATTATAGAAAATTTATTGAGGAGACATATTGCATCACTGACAAAAGTTAAAAAGTATTATACACTACAACTAACAATCCACTCAGATATATGTGGAGATATGAACTAAAGAAATGGAGATGATGGACAGGATTTGCTATATTCCTGACTTCCTCACCATTAATTTTAATCAAAGAGCAATCAACAATTTAGCAAGCAGATGCCCTGTCCAAATTTCTCACCTGTGCTTTTGCAAAACAAAAGTGTGTGCTGAGTGCAATTTTAGACACATATAATGGGTCATATTTTTACATGCTCTAATTCTTTCACATCTTTGCCACTAATCACAGAAAAATGGTGCTTTGGAATTTTTTAGCAGAATGACTGCAGCTACAATGTCTAAGCAATAATGTGCTTAGCCTCAGAATTTTCAGAACTGATTAAAATGTATGTTTTTTAAAATGTTGCTTCAGATCCCTTTTGCGATTTAACACTTAGCAAAAGCGCCGTACACCAACTAGATGCAAGATTTTCAATGATGTATGTGGATATACAGTCTTAAACTGCAGAAAGATATTTATTGCTCAAAGAAACAATTTCATCAATGACCTGCCCCTCCCAATATAAGGCTGAAAGTGGAATGTTCACTGATGATTCTTCAGTGTTCAGCTCCAATCATAACTCCTCAGAAAATGAAGCAGTCTGTAACCACATGCAACATGAACTAGACATTTACCAGCCTTGGGCTGGTAAATGATAGGTAGTAGAAGAAGTGCTAATCAATTGTCAAGCAATAACCATTTCCAATCTAAACACCTGAAATTGACAATCAACTGTCTTACCATTGATGAATCATCCATCATTTGCATCTGGGAGGGGGAAATGAGGTGGGTTGCCATTGGCCAAAAACTTAACTGAACTATGTATACAGTAGTTGTAACAGCATGTCAGAGATGGGGAATACTGCAGCGAGTAACTCATCTACCAACTGCTTAAAGTCTGTCCACTATGCGCACCAATTTGCAAACTCAGCTTTCACCACCAAGAAGGACAAACTAAGGCACTGGATGCAAGGGAACACCATCACCTATGAGTTTCCCTCCAAGCCAAGCAGTATCCAGGCTGAATTATATGATCATTCCATCACTTTGGCTGAGTCAAAGTCCTGGACCTTCCTTGCTAACAGCACTGTGGATGTATCTACACCACAGGGACTGCAGTGGTTCAAGAAGGCAGCTTATCACCACCTTCTCAAGGGTAATTAGGGCTGGGCAACAAATGCTGGCTTAGCCAGCAATGCCCACATCCCATAAGTGCATTTTTAAAAGTAGCAGGCAAAGACATCAGAGTTTGATTCCAGTGGAAGTGATGTTGGATGCATGGTTGACTTCAACGCAGGCTCAGGAGAGGAAAAGTAAACTTCAGCGACCTCTGCTGGACTGCATGGACGTGGTGTATGTAGATATTGGGCGAGGACAGAACTGAGCAGTGATATCCCCCATTGTCTCATAGCCTATCAACATTCTGTGTCTGGAAAGTAATTAGTTGTGCAAAGTATCAGAGAGCTGGCAGGACTTTTGCAGCAGTATCTAATCATGAGTCTTGCCCTTCAGGGAAAATGAGAAAATTGGAGGTAGTTCTGAGAAGCAACTTTGAAGATTAGGCTGTCATTAGTAAAATGCTTCAATTGATTAGCTCAGCCAGTGCCCTCTCAGTTTTTGAACTTTACCATTTGTAATTGAGTTTGGCTTTTAATGCTCACTACTAATATATGTTTATGAGAAACAGAATCTGTGGTTACGTATGTCATGAAATGTATGAAAATTTAATTATCAGATTCACAGGAACTTTTGAAAGTGGTAATTACATGGACACTCTTCACATCTTCCTTTTCTATTAGGTAAAACAGAATTAGCATCTGAATGCAGACTGAAATTGGCAATAAATGAAGGGAAAAGAAGCTTTATAATGAATAACAATGGGCTCAGCCACCTGTTTAGACAATTTGTACTGTGGATTCAATTTTTTTCTCTGAGGTGAACAACTGTAAAATTCATTTGGAAACGAGATCACAGTCCTGTTTCCAATGTGCTGAGAGGAATTGAGTCATCAATGACTCAACAAATAAGAATGCACATCAAGTTAAATATCACATGCCAACCAGAACAAATTTCATCCAAATCAGAAGAAATTCAAATCCAGACTTGACTGATGATGGGTTTATGGATTCTTCTTTCAACTACAAAGGCTTACAACAACAACTTACATTTACATCGCACCTGTGATGCAGAAAACATCTCAAAGCTCTTTGGAGGAACATTACTTGACAACAATCAAGGTTCATTCGTAGAATCAGAAAATTATACAGTGCAGAAGGAGGCCATGAGGTCCATCGAGTCTGCACCAACCACAACCCTGCCCAGACCCTATCCCCATAACCCCATGCATTTACTCTAGCTAGTCCCCCTGACACTAATGGCAACTTAGCATGGCCAAACAACCTAACCCGCACATCTTTGGACAGTAGGAGGAAACCCGAGCACCTGAAGGAAACCCATGCAGACATGGTGAGAACATGCAAACTCCACACAGTGACCCAAGATGGAAATTGAACCCAGGTCCCTGGAGCTGTGAGGCAGCAGCATTAATCACTGTGCCACCATGATGCCAAGGTTGAGCCCAGGAAGTGGTGACTAAAAGCTTTGTCAAAGGAAAGCTTTACAAGGATGTGAGATGGTATTAGAGAGCTTGAGTCTTAGATGCTGAAGGTACCGCTGGCAATTCTGGGGAACGGAGTGCAGCATTCACAAAGAATGAATTGAAGAGTTCATAGAGGCATAGGCTGGTTGGATGTTGTTACTGAAATCAGGGAGAGCCTGATATAGAAGGATTTTGACATAAGGGCAAGAATTTTAAAATCAAGATGATGGTGGTCATATAAGTCAGCAAGCACATAGGTCTTGGTGTCAATTAGAATATAGGCAACAAACCTTTGAATATGATGAAGGGTGCAATTTAGTGCGCCCGTTCACCACACGCACAAATCTTGTTATAGCTGCTAAATCTCATGAGCTACCAAAAATGGGATTTGCACTGGCAAGGTCTCAGTTTAAGATCACTTCGAACCCCCGCACCACCAGTCCTGGCCAGTGACATGATCAGATTGAACCTGATTTCCTGAAAGTGAAGACTAGTTGTGATGTCCATGTTGACAACAGTGGGGGCATAGAGGTGCTTGGAGGCTCCAGGGATTGAGAGACAAGGTCGTACATTGCACCCTGGCACCCTTGCAGCAGCACTGCCAAGGGGCATAGCAAGGATGCACATGAAGGAGGTACTGTTGGGGGCACACGAAGGGGGAGTAACCCTTTTTCTTTGGGGTGGTGCCCCTTATGAATGGTGGGGAGAGGGGAGAGCCACAATGCATGCGAGAGGTGGGGTCATTGCTGTGAAGAGAAAGAGTGCCCCCGATACTTGTCCTTGATCCCGAAAGATGTCAGCCACCCTGCCTGTGTGGCACTTAATTTGGTGGGACTTCCTTAAAAATGATGAAAAACAGTTCGGGGGTGGGGGGGGGAAAAAGAAGAACGCATGCTGTCTCCATCAAATATGACCCACAACTTCTAGGGACAGCCTGCCATCCAGTTCTGCAATATTAACATTGCAATGCAACATTAAAGCTCTTCTCTCCAGTAATTCAACAAGAAATGAATCAAAGTTATAACTTATTTTCCTTCCACAGCAGTAGGCTAACCATAAAAGTAATAAAACCAATGATAATACCAACAAAAATAAACATCTTTAAAAATACCACAGAAGCGGCATAATTACTTGAAAAGATCCATGCCATGGAAAGAGATTATAAAATCCACTGTTACTAGATCAGGACATATGTGCTGGGATTCTCTAACTTCTACATGGCATTTTTCTCACAGTGGGAGTCAGCACACTGTTGGCTGGTGGCAGGATTTTCTGGTTCCGCTGCTGTCCATGAGATTTCCCATTGATTCCACCTCATATTACATGGCAGAAGGGTGCCATCAGTGGGACCAGAAGATCCCGCAGGCATGAAGAGCTGGACGATTGTGCCCGTAATTTCCTTAAGAAATGGCTCTTAGCACTAAAATTCTCTGGTTCACAATCCATCGGTCAGCCTAGCATTGTGTCTGATGGTGCCCTCCTGTACTCCAGCTTTCTTTCATATATTTGTGTCCATTGTTATTAAATCAGGCTGAAAGTTCACATATTGTGCAAGGATCCATTATAACCGAAATTTAATCATGTTATGCTTCAAGGAAACATAATTTTCTGTGTTTCCTCACAATGGGGACTCCAACCTCAGAAGAGGAACATGTATGTTTTGCACTCAAGGCGTTCCTGACCAACAAAAAGACCACGGACATGATTCTCCAATCTCGTCCGTGGCTGCCCTCCTTCAAGTCAGAATGGGGAATTTGACATTCCAGCCTAAACTCCATTCACTTTCAACAGCACCAGAGAATCCCAGCGGCAAACAAGGGTGGACTCAAAGACAAATGAAAATCATTTCTCAAACAGAAAAAAACAAAATTCAACATTTTGTGACCTTGTTCTCACTGCCATTGGGAAATCTTCAGCCACGATTCTCCCAAAAGTGCTGAATTGGTGGGAGAACTGTTCTAAATCCCAACTATTTTGTGCGTTATCGGCGTCTCATTTGAATCCCCGCACTCTGTGGACTGCAGAGGTCCCAGTTGTGAATATCATTAAAATGCTGGGGGGGGCGGGGCCTATTCATGCTAGAGTTGGAAAGTTCTGGAGCTCTGCACATGTGCAGCAGCCCCAATCTGTCAGACTCCCCGTTTGCTGGCCAGCCCAGGACAGCCACAGTATTGCCCCTCCAGCCTCTCCAAACCCCCACGGCCCAATCGCAGCCCCCACAGCAACTCCTGGGCCAGCCCTGACCTTTCCCCCGTCCCGGAGCGCCCTGATGCACAGCCCATGCCCCCCCCAGCAGTGGCAATCCCCCCACCCCCTCCTCCCCAGCAGACCATCCCCCCCAGCTCGTCCCAATCGCCGCCCTCCCTCCAGCCCAGACAGATCCTGTCTGCTGAGTGGCAGCTGGGCCCTCACCCCCTTTGATTGACCCTAGACCCTGCCCACAATAGAATCTGTCTCTTTGGCATTCCCTGATGCCTGATGGGCAGTGCCAAGGTGTCCCCAGGGGCACAGACTTACACTGCCAGGGTGCTCGTGCCCAGGGGGCACCACCTTGGAGGGGCTCCAATTACCCCCCTTCATTCCAGCAGGGTCTCCCAGTGGTTTCCCAAATGTGGGGAGCTAGTCTGAACCCTGCCAGAATGAAGTACTCCTGGTGGGATGGGAGATTAGATCGGGATCTGAAAGTTCCCGATAATGACCAGCTAAACATATTTAAAATACAATTTTAAAAAGATTCAAATTACTTACCTGCCTTCCTGTCAGCTTCCAGTGTGGTCTTTGGGAGACGCGCATGCATTCCTGACGCATGCACAAATCCCGGTACAAGGCTGGCGATGCGTATCTCTCACTTCCACCCACCAGAAAAGCTGCAGTTCATGATGGGAGAATCACAGCCAAAAATTCAGACGGAACCAAAACTGTTCACTGAATTGAAGGTGCAATCTAACCAATACGTTGTATGATTGCAGCAAAGCTTTCCTACTTTAATACTCCATCTCTTTTCAATAAATACGAACATTCAATTTGCCTTCCTAATTACTACTGTACCTGCATGTTAACCATTTGTGATTCACGTAAGAGGATACACAGATCCCCGTGTACTACAGCATTCTGCAGTCTCTCTATGTCAATGGCATACATTAGTCTCACTGGCCTATGATTTCCTACTTCCATCTCACTCCTTTCTTGAATAGAGGTGTTACATTTATGGTTTCTTGGAGTCTTCCCAGCATCAAAACATAAGCATCCTTGTTTCAAGGATCCTAGGGACCATCCTAGGGAGTATGGAGAGCCAGAACCCAGGGTAGGATTGGAAATGATAGTTTTATTGGAATGAAATTTGAGCTCCTTGGGCCCACCAACCAATTATTTCCAAGAACAACGGACCCAAAATTACAGCCTAATTAGCCAAAAACACAAACGGAGCAGTTGCCTGGAATGGGATGGGACGTGTTCCCACTGGGATTCTGACCTTATCAGAAATCACTTTTGAGAGACATAGCCATGGGAGCCAAGTTGGCAGGGCAATGTGCAGGCTCCCTAACGCTCTCACAAATTCTGCCCATTATACTCTCAGCAGGATCCAACAAAAAAACCCAGCCAGCTAAGGGTTGGTCAGAATTCCACGGAGGCCCAAGGAAAAGCCTCAAAAATCTCTGGGACAAAAAAAAATTGCTACCAGACATAATAAACTATCTAGGCTTTGCCACCAATTAGTTCTTTTAAACACTGAAGATGTCTTAACTTATTCTTTACCCGCTGCCGCCCCCCCCCCCGCCCCCCACCCCTCACCCCCCACCACCCTTCAGATGTTTTACAGGGACAGATTGGCTTGAACACTGCTGAAGTGTTCTCATGAGCACTGGCAGCCTATCCCCATAATTTTAACAATTGCATCTAATAAATGTGGGCTGAGAGCTGCATTTTCAATAGCAGACTTATCTCTGCTGCTGGGGCAGTCTGAGCAGAATTTCCAAACCCATGGAAGTTTAGTTCTGATTCCATTTGTCTACTGAGCCTGCTACTTCAGCTGCATGGTTTTAATTTGTTACTTTTATTGAGAGTATCACCGTCAGGTATGTCACAAATTACTAAAATACAACAGGTTGCTCGAGCAGCATATTTAACACTCACCACCTCAAAAACGTTATCAGAATTTTAACAGCAATAAAAGTCTACAAAATTCCTACAGCAAAAGTTTCAAATTCTCATCTATCTATTTTTGAAGCTTGATAAATTGACTCAGCATTTGGGCTTGCTTGTAGCAATCTTCATGGCCAATAACTTAGGGTAACTTTTCATGCATACATTAAGGGAGGGATGATGGTAGAATGGTCTCTGGTGCTTAAATAGTGCTCAAGTGTGAATGTATGGGCACAGCACCAATTAGACTAACTGCCTTTATATGGCTCCTTACTTGTGCTTAAACTGCATGCTGCCAACAATACTTATTACAGGATCAGCATGGCATTTCATTTTCTCCTGTTAGCTAGTGTCCTGGTAGCTTCACTGAGTAAGGCTACCAATCACTGCTTTAAGAAGGGCAATCAACACAACACAAAACTCAGATGTAAGATTTTTAGTCAAACACTCGACATTGGAGATGTTGACTCCGGGATAATTATCTTATCTTCTGTTGTATGTTTTGTCTACTACCTATTCTCATTCATTCTTGCCTTTCTCCCCTTAGGCTACATCGCTTTTAATCCATTTCCTTTCTCTCCATGCGCTTTGTCTGCTTGTCAGCTAAGCATTTTTTCCTCTAATCGCAGTTCTCATTCTTCTGAGCTTTTTCCATCCTATATCCTCACATGCTCTATATTTTTAACGGCAAACTTCCCAATTTTCATCAACACTCACAGCCAAAGATCAGATTTGTTTGTTTCATTCAAAGGCAGAATGAATCGACTGACACTCCATTTAGCACAGAAGGTGGTAAATTTAATATAAATGATGGGATAATGCTCTAGATATTTATTTCTATTAAAAATAATATCAGGCGAGGTGTAAAACAATCAGCTGACTCATTGGCACAGTCAAAATCTATCTCAGGGTGAAAATGATTTCTGCTATTTTTCATTTGACTCTTTATATGTTCTGAACCTATCTTAAAGATGTTTTGGCAGTATATTGTGAAAGAAGTTAAATGAGTCCTTTCTGAGGGCTGCATTTTGTTTGGACAGCATGAACCCCTTGAAGGGTCGGAAAGTCAATGGCTACCCCACCTCAGCTATTTGGGGTATCCATTTTAGACTGCTGGACCACTCATCCCTTTTTAAGTTGGGAGCCCGTCCACGCACCACCCCCCCACCCCACCCAAAAAGCCACTGACCAGAGAGCCAACAGTTCTTCAGTCTTAGCAGCACCACTGGCAGCTGTGGCCACTACAGGGATTGAACTCAGCTGAGAGAACACATTGAAGGATGTCGCCCTCACAAGGAGATAAATCGGTCGGGGTTGCCAAGGCCAGTGAGGTAGGCCCCAGTGAAGAGATTGGGGGGGGGGGGGATGTGCTTGGTGAGGCCTGCAGGTGCAGCCATTGCCACTGGGGACCCCTCTGTGCACCACTGAGTGCTCAATTAGAAGTGTTCCTCAAAGTCATCAGGGTTCACAGGTCACCTTTCCATTTGGCAAAACTAAAATGCCAGTGGCAGTGGGAAGAGGCTATTAATTGGTTATTTAACATGTAGCATTGGCCTGTGGGCAAGAGGGTCATCCTCCATCGTCACCTGCCTCCATGACAGCAGGAAGGGTACAAAAACTCCAATCCCCACCCCTTTGCTTGCATCTCTTGCCTCCCCACCATCCTGGAAGGCTGAGAAACTCCAGCCTTAAGTTTTACTTTCTAACTTTGTGATTCTGTTCCACAGAAATGAAGTGTTAAAAGTAATGAAAGGTGCTTGAATAGAAAATAATATTCACAATACATTAAACCATGAGAGGGCACAGAACATCATGGTACTTTATTGGTACCTCGTGGTACACCACTATCATCAGAAACCTTAGAATTTTGGCCCACAAAGTTGCGCTTACACAGAATAAGTGGATAGTTCCCCTGGTAACTCAGTGGGTAATTGTACCTCCTTCACCACCGCACAGCCATTTGGGGTATTCAATGCACTTTCAATGAAGTTACGGAGCAGGAGTGGAAAATCTTCCCAAGGAGATTCATGGCAAATTTTAAAGGTCAGATTTGGTAAGAGAGAGTAAGAATATACAACTGATGCCTGGTAAATTCTCAAAGAACAAAGAAAAATCCTGCAATCTCTGCAGCAGTCTGCTGTGGTACAATGGACAAAAGCTTGGGGATGTCTGCAATTTAAGGTATAACCAGCCCATTGCACTCAGTGCAAATACATTGGCCTACACTCAGAACTGCTTGTCGAGTTGGCAATTTTCTTTTACAAACACTGGCTGACAAGAGGTGACTTGTGGGTCTACCAAGCCTGCCCTGCACTCATGATGCTTGGAGTATCATGACTGAATATGTAATACTCACCTCCTTTTACAATTTGTATTTGTGAGGCTGTCAGCCTTTTTGTTTGGAAACTGGAGGTAAGTCCTTATTAGTTTTCTAGATTAACATGTAGCCCAGTCACTGACTATTCAAAATACATCTGCATAGACTTGGGGTTAGGATAGAATCATGTGATGCCTCTGAAAGTTGAATAATATGTTAGCACTTAGTGGCATCCCACATGAAAAATAGCCATTTAAAATGTGAATCCCTGGCTCGATGAAAACTAAGAAAAAAATTGAATTGAAAATAGAAGGGAACTGGAGCCTGCAGCAAGTATGAAATCACCATTTTAAATATAATTCTAAGTACAATGGCAGCATTAGAAACTCAGACAAAAGACAGCCAAAAGGAAAGATTTTTAACTGGCTGGAATTAAACCAGATCGCAGAGATGAAAGAACAATAATCTGCTGTAGAATTTCAATCACTGAATTATTCTGTTTTGCGGATGAATTGCCATATTCTATTACAAATAATTAATAACATAGGAATTGCAAGGATTATTTTTTCAAAACCATGGCTGTGGGGAACAGTACTGTACTAACTGACCAGCTTTTAGTCAAAATATTTTTCATTTTTTTGATGAACTGCTAAGGTTAGCATAGTAGCAAATAAAAGGATTAACCCGGCCAATTTGGATAAACCTTTTTTGACTATTTCAGTACATTAATATTTCATTTATTGGGCTCCATTGCCATCCAAAGACCAGTTGCTAACCTTACCAATTTATATTTGCTTCGCCACTAACTTGTAAGTGAACCTTCATATTTATGACCCTGAACAAAAACCATCACTGGCACAAAGTAGCTCTCACAGCAGTCATTAAAAACAGCTGCTTACGAACCTATTCAGTTCTGAGTATTTAAATCAGATAGCATTAGTGTCAACCATGGCTCAGTCTCAGCAATCTTGCTTCTGTGTTTTCAAGTTCTCATTCCACTCCAGGGGTGGAGTATAGAAAACATAACTGACACTCCAGCACAGCACTGGGGGAGTGCTCCACTGCAGATGGTGCTGTCTGTTGCATGAGACGTTAAACTAAGGTCCTCAAGTGGATACAAAGGATGCTATAGCATAATTTTGAAGAAGGGCAGTGGAGTTACAGCCAATGTTTAATTCTCGATCAGGTTGACAAAAACAGTTTATCCTGTCATTGCCATTTGTGGGAACTGGTTGTGTATAGTTTCACTATCACGTCCCTACATTATAACAGTAACTATGATTTTTTTTAAAAAGCACTTCATTGGGTGTAAAGTTCTTTGGGATATCCTGCAGCCATGAAAGGTGCTATATAAATTAAATTTTGACTAATTTCTTTGCATTCATTAAACATAATGATTATGCTTCTCCTGCCACTTAAATCTCACAAAATCTGGCTCCGAACAGGCACAGGCATTTTAACCTGCGATACTGACTATATTTACTCAGTTTAAACAAGCAATCAGATTGCTGACTTTTCTTCTCCAATTCACTTCACTTCTTGGCCTAAAGGTACTTTTTTTTAACCACCGAGTCAAATAGCTTAAGATGAATTAGGTTTCTGATTCAGTTTTATTTGATATACCAGCTTTTCCAGCCCATTTCAACCTTGTGAAAAGTACACTTTCCGAACACAGAATAAAATGTATTTGGTAACAACGACAAGACAACTAGTCAATTCAGGACACATTGGGGCAATTCTCCCAGGCCACGAGGCCCAGCTGCGAATCCCAATGGCATGTTGAATCAGGCAAGAGGGCCAAGTTGGAGCAGGAGACTCGCAATGGGCTTGACACTTGGCGAGATTAGTTTCTTACCTAGACAGAACCTGATCAGAACTAATTTAAATGCATTTAAATATAAGTAATGGTTAACCATTAGAATATCATGATCTACAGGGCTACTTCCAAGGGCTGAAAAATGAATCTTTTTTAGCTGGCAGACATTTGATGGGCTGAATAGCCACCTCCTCTGCTACTATTTTCTATAAATCCATAGCCAATCTGCTCACTTAATCCAAAGAGACCCTCAGAAAGACCATTTGTATTTGTTAAATAAGAGATCGGATGCTCCGGCCTCCTGGTATGCTCCCGCCAATGTCCACCCTTTTCAGCCACACCCCCAGTGCTGGAAGTACCACATTTGCCAATCCCTCATGATCCTGACAAATGGGGACCAGGCACTATAGACTCTGAGGGAGGTGAGGCGGTACTGCTTGGGGTGGGGTGGGGGTGGAAAGGGTCAACCTTAGAGATCTCCCCTGGGATGGAGCTCTCATGGATGGACTTCTCCCTGTTGTCCTGGAAAATGTGAAAATCACTCTTAGGATGGTGACTTCAGATACCTTTCTGGTAAAGTTCTTTATTATTATCTGTGTTCTGTAACAACTTTTAAGTGGCTTGATCTGATTAAAATCCAAGACCCCTGAACAGCTGGAAGCCTTCAAAATCACAGCAGTACTCCATTCTACAATAGGCATTGCCCTTGGTCGATTTCAGAAGCTTTAAGTGTTGCCGGACCTCTTTCAAGTGTTTTGATTAATAGGAGCTGTAGCTACACTAGGGAGAGCCCCCTTTCTAGTTTGAATGAACTGCAGCTGCTCTCTGACCTCCTTGAACTGCTTTGATTGACAGCTCCAAAGTCGATCAGAGGGGATTAGCTAAAGTTTGTTTACGCAAAGAACTTGTGGTTCATTAGCTTTTTTGACGAACAGAGATCCAGGGCAGATCAAAGAATTCATTGTTGATGCAATCAGTTATGCTTCATTAAGACTGAAGCACTGCCTTTTTTCACCACGTCTGTTTTGCCTGGCCCCTTTTTTTAAAAAAAGTGCTTTTTCTTTTCAAGTCTCTGATTCTTCTTAGGAATCAGTTACACTTTCTAATACTGCTATTTTGTTCATTTATTTTTCTTGCCTGCAGAGCTTCTCACTGAACTCACAAGCTTCATATTACCATTTTTTTCTCTTACTGTATTTTTTTAAAACTGTACCAGGCTTCAAGATTGGATAGATTGAGGTTTTATATTTGAAACAGAGGATATTGAAGGAAGACTTAATTGAAGTACATAAAAAAGTGAGGGAGTGGATATGGAAGGGCCTTTTATGAAGTAGGATTAAAAATGATCATTGAAGAATTAAAAGGGAGTTGAGGGGAAATTACTTTAATTAGAGAGTGGGATTGGGGGTATAGAGGCACAACGTTTCTAACATTTGGCATTTAGAAGTATCATGATCTAAAGGACTATTACCAAGAGCTGCAAAATGAATCTCTTTTAGTTGGCAGACATCTGATGGGCTGAATAGCCACCTTCTCTATTATTATTTTCTATAAATCTATAGCCAATCTCCTCACTTAATCCAAAAAGACCCTCAGAAAAACCATTAGTATTTGTTAAATAAGACATCAATATAATTTTGCCACTGACATATAAGAAGAAGATGCAGAATTTTGCCTTTTTGAACATTGGCTCTTAGAAGTTTTAAAAGTCTTGACTTTTGTTGTGTCTGCCTTGGATTTGAAATTGACCTTAAGAGTTATGACAGTACCACACTTAAGCATGTCAGATCCTACATGTGAAACCTGTTAATTAAAGGACCAGACTCTTTCAGCATAGTTTTGCTTTTTCTTCAATGATTGCCTTCTTAAGAACTGTTAATAATATTTCGATGTAATTCACTTTCATTCTGGGACTCCATGAGAATATGATAAGGTGCTATGTAAGAATGCAAGTCTTTTATGATGGCTTTGATTTGATTTTTGAGCATCTGTGAGTGCGGTGGTGGGCTGCTGGAGACATGCAAGTGTTGGTACTGGGGTTACTCTTCCTTCCTGCGTGGGGAGTATTCGCCTCCCAACAAATCAATGTGCTAATCTATATCTTATCTGCTTTATTGTATACAAGCTCAAAATCCTAGTTTACTGTGTCACCCCAATGCTTTTACATTAGGTACAGTTTCAGAACTACACCTCATATTCATTGGTAGTTCAGCGGTAGAATTCTCACATGCAACGTGCGAGGCCTGGGTTTGATTCCTGGTCAATGCAAAGCAACTTATTTGGGGCAGCATGGTGTCACAGTAGTTAGCACTGCTGCCTCATAACACCAGGGACCTGGGTTCGATTCCAGCCTTAGGTGACTGTGCGGAGATTGCATGTTCTCCCTGAGTCTATATGGGTTTGCTCTGGATACTCCAGTTTCCCTCCACAGTCCAAAGATATGCAATTAATGTTGATTGAACATGCTGATTTGCCCTTTGGTGTCTAAAAATGTGTAAGTTGGATGGATTAACTATAGCAAATATGAGAGGTTAGGGCAGCGGGGAGGGCCTAGATGGTCTTTCAGAGAATCGGTGCAGACCCGATTGGCTGAATGGCCTCCTTCATGCACTGTAGAGATTCTATAGTTCTGTTACCATTGGTATATGTAAAAAGATAGAAGCACTGAGAAGCAGTTTGTCATGGGGAAAACTACGGGTCTGCCTCAGATATATCACATATTTTAAATGGACATTGCATGGAATATCTAATTAGTCTTTCAATGAACTAAATTTTTGGGCAGAAGTTCAGTTACAAGCTTCATTTTTTTCTGGGGGTTCTTGATGCAGTAGAGAGTGTCTGAGGCAAATCCAGTTATAACTCCAAAAGATTGGTCTCATGAAAGATCTAGCATTAGCAAGATCTAGCATTAATGAGTGCCTGTGGGAAACACACTGATTTTGCCACTGGCAGCAGCACTTTGAATTCATTTGGGAGAATCATGACTTATATCTATATATTATTTTGAAATATGCTTTTTTTTGCATCTGGTCTCAATATTACTGCTCACCTGTAAGTGCTAAATTTAATTTTAGGGATTATTGAACATCTTGTGAGACATAAACCATAACTGATTACTGAAAAAGTGTTTGATCAATATATCTTTTGCAATTATTGTATAGAATCAGAAATTATAGACTGTACAGAGTAGTCCATTCTAGCTATCATGCAACTTCTGAGATTCTCATTGGTTGAAAATAGAATCAACTGATATTGAACAGAAAGGAACAAAAAAAACATTTTGAAGAAATACTAAATAACATTTAAACAAATGTTTTGTGGTTATGACCCAAAACAATTAAAATACTGTACATAATTCTATATCTCAAACCATGGCATGCTCCATTATAAATGTATAACTCTGTTCAGCAATGTAAAGCCACTGGCACTTCTGATACAGGGTATAATCTCCAATATGTAACATACTGGAGTCAATAGAAATAAAATGGCTTGTCAACAAAAATTCTCAAATTTTGAACTTATATGTATACAACAGCAGGACCTTCAGCAAGGAATAAAAATGACTACAATAAAAGAACAAAATAAACATTTGTAATATTCACCAAGAAAAGGAAATGAAATGCAAATGTTAAAAAGAAAGTTTTGCATTTATGCAGCATCCATTATAACTTTCAGAAAGAAATTGATGAAATATTTGAAGAGAAAACAATTGCAGATTTATGAGAAAGAACAAGGAGGTGGGACTAATACCATAGCTCTGCCATAGAGCTAGAATAGGCTCGATAGACCAAATGGCCACCTTCTGAACAAAATCATTCTTTGTTTCTATGACTTCACAATGTCCCATAATGCTTTACAACCAATAAAGTTCTTTCTTTTTGAAAGTGTTATCATTGTTGTAAAGAGGGAAATGCAGCAGCCAATTTACGCATAGTAAATTCCCACAAACAGTAATGTGATAATGACCAGAAAATCTGTTTTAGTGATGCTGGTTGAGGGATAAGTATTGGCAGTGAAGTGACATTTCATGTCAGGATTAGTTACGTGAAAATGTTGCTGATTAGTTGTGGTGGAAAATAATTGGAGTGAAAATAATGGAGGTTGCATGGTAATTACACTAAGTACCATAAAGCAAATAATGCATGCTGTATTATTGTACAAACTGTCAACGACCTAACCCAAAAGTAAAATGGTGCCTGGCACACATTTCAGCAGCCATTAATTCCTTCCTTAAATGCACATAACTTGATTAACTCCAGTCAATATTAGAAGAATAATAAAGCTAGCAACAGTATTAGGTATCAACACAGATCTGATGAAGGATAGCGATCCCTGCACTGAGGGACTGCAGGTAGTCAAGACTTGAAGTTGTGGAACTGAAGAGGCCTTTTTTCTGGCAAGAACAGGGAAGAAATAAGTTGGTAAATAAAGCTGAGTTTGGAACAAATTTGGAAACAGGTTGAAGACTGCAATAACAACAGAGAGCTCTTTTAACAAAGAGAAACCACTTAGAATTGTCAGTCTATCTAAAGGGACTTCATCTTCCTTTACCTTGATATTCATCTGAAGGAGATGAAGCCAGAACTGGATCAGACTGAACTACAAACTGGGAGAGGCTGAGTGCAAAATTACAGGCAGAAGAGAATGCAGAAGATAAAGGGAAGAGATTGGAAAATGAAGCCACTCAGTTGAGCTGGAGAGAAGTAGACAAAGCAGCAATTCAGGCCAAGAGGGAAACTGAGATTATATGCCAGAACAAGATTGTTAAAATGGTAATACTAATAGAACAGCACAAGAACAAGTATGATAAAATGGTCAATGAAAAGATGTAAATAGAAATGCTAGAAAGAGAAGGAACTTTTTCCACATGAGCACAACCATTTTCTTCACAAGTGACACACCGAGGTTGTGACATTAGACTGTGCTGTATTGTGATGATGACACCTGCATGAATTGCAGAGCAAGGTACTTGACAGAGAAAAGGGATCAATAAAGGATTGGAGAGTGACACTATCCACAGAGTAAAATATGTAGTCTATGGTCAGCGCACTGTCTAGGACAGAACTCAGAAAGCAGCAAGACTGTATGAAAGAAGCCCATGCAAGATTATATTTGGAACTGTGCTTGTCTGAACCCAACCAGATGAAGAGTTATGCTAAATGCAAGCTTCAAGGGCTCATCACTGAACAGTCACTACATCGATTTACAAATGTTTAATTTGTATGCACAACGTGCATTAAGAATGTGGGTTTGAGTAAAATGATTTTGATGTTTGTATAATAAATTAGAGGGGGAGGAATGTAGTGATTGTAATGTCTCTCTCTTTAAGACAGCATATCTGGCTTGAGGGACTAATGCGAACGGGGAGTGAGTGATCACCTGGAGAGTGGAATCCTCTCTCATGTAGAATCATCAACCAGCCATGTAGTAAATTTGTAAAAACTGGGGCTCTGCCCCAAGGCAGCAATGGGCTGCAATCCTCCATACCTGATCTCTCTTTATCAATAAATACCTTTATTCTTAATAAAGCATGTCCTGACATCGCCTGAGTGGTGCCAACTATTACACTCACATAATATGTTTATTTAAAATAGGTTCAGTGGAGCTAGAGTAATATTACAGCATGTATTTGAATTCTGTGCTGTGCAGCAACAGAAACAGTTTGTGAACCTTTCTGACCTCCAGTATCCCAATTAACATGCAAACGAAAAAAAGTGTATCCTTAGTCTATACGCAGTGACCTTGTTTCCCACAGACAGAATTTCCTATGTTGTGTTCTAATAAAGTAATTAGAAAAGCTCTAGAGACTTGCCTAGTAACACAATATAGTACAATCAGACTGTTAAGAGAATCAGACCACTGACTACACTGAACTGCTTTTAAAGGGATGCTCCTCTAGAAGTGCATTGTTTATTACACCTTTTGTAGTTAAAGGATTGTTTTGTAAAGCATCTTGCAAAATGCTGGTGAGAATGCAGTAGAACATGATTGCAACAATACATCAATGAGCATGTCTACATCTATTAATATCTCCTATCCCTATCTAAGGTAGTACTTTTAAAAATAATTTGATAGAGTTCATGCTTCAGGATGGCATGATTTAAGAACTTTAGTGCTAAGTGTCCATTCATGAAAAAAATTATTTTAAATGATATATCTGTGCATCATTTATGCCAGCTTTCCAAGCTATCACAACCAATTCAATTAAATGAATGAATCAATCACATTTTCCTTTTTACTGCCACATTGCTCTCTTCGTTTATCTGCAGAAGAGGTGAACATCTGATTTGATTTGGTTTGATTTATTATTGTCACACGTATTAACATACAGTGAAAAGTATTGTTTCTTGCGCTATACAGACAAAATGTACCATTTTGGTACATTTTGAAACAAGAGAGTGAAGAATAGTGTTACAGCCAGAGCTAGGGTGTAGAGAAAGATCAACTTAATACAAGGTAAGTCCATTCAAAACTCTGATGGCAGCAGGGAAGAAGCTGTTCTTGAGTCGGTTGGTACGTGACCTCAGATTTTTGTATCTTTTTCCCGAAGGAAGAGTGTGGAAGAAAGAATGTCTGGAGTGTGGGGGTCCTTAATTATGCTGGTTGCTTTGCCGAAGCAGCAGGAAGTGTAGACAGAGTCAATGGATGGAAGGCTGGTTTGCATGATGGATTGGGCTACATTCACAATCTTTTGTAGTTCCTTGCGGTATTGGGCAGAGCAGGAGCCATACCAAGCTGTGATACAACCAGAAAGAATGCTTCCTATGGTGCATCTGCAGGAGCTAACATTCTTAACAGAAGGATGAAATAAAAAAAACTTTCTCCATTTTCATACAAACTCCATACAAACTCGAATCAATTCAGGAAGCAATTTTTTCAACATGTTGCCTTTCTTTTCAAATAGGAAAACATTGTCCATCCTAGTAATCTCCATCGGGATAAAGAAGATGTCCCAGGCAGATAAAAATGTAAATTTCAAAGACAGAGCAGTAAAATGATCAGCGCTTCCAACTATTAATTGATTCTTATTACAGCTCATTTGTAATGACCCACCAGCGCATCATAAATTTATATACTAGGAACTGTGTTCTAAAACTGGAGAGTGACAAATGTAACAATCCTGTTCACAAAGGACAAGCCAATCCAAGCGAATGATTGCTTCAACTGCACTCTAACCATCGCTACAAACCATAATTAGAGATACACAGATGTATTCTTAAAAGGAATAGACTGACCAGAAATAAATGGTGATTGTGATGGATTGGTCATGTTTGATTTACCTGAAGGAATTTTTGTGATAAGAAGATATAGGGGTGGAATATTCCCCAAAAATGACTTAAGGGTCATTTTGGGTGAGAAAAATTATGCGATTCATGTCACATATGCCAGCACAAATCAGATCACAATTTTCCCACACTTGGTCATTCTTGGGAGAGTGGTGAGTTTTGCTCCGGTTCTCAGAGGAGTGGGACCTAAACAAGCCAATAAGCTTTCAAAGGGTGACCCAATTTCAAACTGATATTCCCCCCACCTCAGTCCTACCCCTCCCCCACCTTCCCTTCAATGATGGGCTGTATACCCACTCCCCTCCCTAACAAAGATTACCAGCATTGGTGCCTGCCCAATAGGTCTCGTATGATGATCCTTTTCATTAACCCTCATTTATGATTACCCACTTTATGACCTGCTCCTTCATGATCTTCCCCTTCATGAGCCCTCCCACTCATGTCACCCTTCATGAGGCCTTCCTCATACCCCAGTGCCCTCAGGCTCCACTCCTTTGTGCCCACCTACTTTGGCTATGCCCCCAGCACCTGGGCAGTGCCACCCTGACAGTACCTGTCTGGCAGTGCCAGGGTGCTGTCTGGCAGTGCCAGTGTGCCTATAGGCACGGCCAAATTGTCAGATGGACACTGCGCAGCCATATCCATGAACACTGTGGGCTTCAATGCCTCTGATCCCTTACCCCCATTCCATCCCTAGTAAGGCTATCACACCTGGTCTCTATTTGTGGAGAACAGTAGCATTTCTCACTGGGTTCTCTCTGCGTCCAAGGGTTGGAAAATTCCGGGGAGCAGGGAAGATCCAGCCTTGAATGAACTTTGCATTTTTAGATGCTCATTATTATGCCTGGGAGCTGTAGCTGGGAATATATGAAAAGAGGTTTGGCTCCAGCTCTGAACTATTCATCTGTAATTTTCCGGCCCTGCTCTGCTCAAGCATACTCTGCACCAGGTGCCATGTGGCAGGAAAATCATGGCCTTACACAGAGGAATGCAATAGGTTTTGCAGAAAGTATTGATGAATTACTGTATAAGAAATTGCTCAAAAGAATGACCTCCCCTCATTATTATAAATGAAAATCTCCTTTTTCAACAATCACTCGCTAATGAATATGATTGTCCACTTAAGAAACACTGTGTTACTGGTCCTGGCTTCTGTGGATCCTTGACTGGCTGATTAGCCCAATCCTAGAGTCGCATCTTCAACCACACACTTGGCAGATGTTTTCGGGGAGGGGGGGCTTCAGTCCTTGGACTCTAGGTTGTTGGAATTCCTTTCTCAAGTTCTTTTTCCAGGCCTCTTCTTGCTGTCAGGTGTCCTCAAAGAATTGTGTCTCTTCAATCAGGGGATTCCTCCGAGCCGATCTCTTCTGACCAAGGTTCTCCCAGGTGTTAATATCTATGTTGTATTTCTGGAGGTAAACCTTGAAGCTGCCTTTGATGCACTTACTTTATCTTCCTCTCATTGAGGAGCCTTATGTGAGCTGGACAAAGAAGATTTGCTTTGGCAGTCAGGACTCTGACATCTTAAGCACGTGGCTGGCCCAGCAGAGTTTGTTTTGGCCTCGAGGCTGGAGCTCTTGGCTCCTTCAAGGCTGTCCTCCCAGCTGATGCAGAAAACCATCAAGGTCAGAGAAATCTTCCTAAACATGGAAGATTTCCCCTCCCTGAGGAGTCATCACTCATTGAAGACTCACAATGATACCCTGATCCAACATTGCATACAATCAGTGAATGCCACCTTCAAACGCCTAAGGATGAGAGACTTCAGCGACCATGACATTTGTTCTGATATCAAGATCCTTGTGTACAAGGCATTTATCTCCTAACTCTTCTATATGGCTCAGAAACTTGGACTACGTAGAAGTGCCACCTTAAGAACCTGGAGAAGTACCGTAAGTGCAAATATGACATGATAGATAAAGAGATGAGTGAATGACAGAGAGTAAAATGTGTCAGTAAACAAATGATTCTCAGTATTAAAAATAGTACAAATTGGAGCTTGAACCATTTTGATCACAACTGAGTTATAAAAATGACACCTTAACTTTGAAACAAAAGATAGATTTTAAAATTTGCTGATGCTACCCAAACCTGGAGGACAGGCACACTGCCAGGGAAACTTAAACAGGCTCAGAGATTGAGTAGGTAAGTGGCAGCATACAAAATGTGACTTGATACATTGGAGATGTATCGAGAGAATGCAGCATAATGAGGGAATGCAGCAATGATTTAAGCAGTAAATATTTCAACATAGTGGAGAAGTAAAAGGATCGAGATACCCTCATTGCCAGCAGCAGTCAGTGCATCTGACACAGGATGCCATTCCCAGTGCCAACAAAAATAAGCTGGGAGAGGGAATGATGTGTCAGGAATCCAGCACTCCTCCCAATTGATGTTAAGTACTCGTTAATAGGTAAAGGGGTGACTGAGTTTCAGATTAGCTGGAGGGAGTCAATACACAGTGGGGAGTCAGTCAGGACTATTCTAGGGCATCACCTCAGCTTCAGAAGAGGGCAGGCAGGGAAAAGGCTAATCAGCACTTGGTAAAGAGGGTCTTGGATGCTGCACAAATGGTAGGGAGAGTGAGCACTGTTTGAATAGGGTAGTCATTTCCTGCCATTGTGGTTGCAAAAAAGCAGAGCCAAGGCTGCCAAGGGCAATTGGAAGGTTACAAAATGAAGCCTCGAGCTGGCAATAAGGGCATGACTGCCAGATTTTAGAATCAGTGCCAAGGGCAGGGTGTGTGTGTGTGTGTGTGTGTGTGTGTGTGTGTGTGTGTGTGGAAACACCTTCAGCAGGAAGGAAAGAGGACCAGGCATCAAGAGAGCACAGGAGATGACAGAAGGAAAGGAAGACAATGGGGGTCATGCCCTCAATACAGGATTGATTACCAAACACCTAAAGATGACTGTGACTCTTTAGTAGACTGTGACTGCCCAGGCAGATGATCATGACTTCCATGCTCTCAACACCAAAGACCTCACACATTGCAACACCTCTCATCATACCTTGCCAGTAGCTGTGAAAGTCATTATGAGCTTGAACTTCTTTACTTCAGGCTCCTTGCAAGGACCAGCTGTCCACCTTGGCAGCATCTCGCAAACAGCTGCACATCTCTACATCTTACAGATCACTAATGCCCTCTTTGTCAGAGCTGAACAGTACATTAATTTCACAGAGACAGAGAGCAGCAATTCTCTCAGGTGTAAGGCACCATTGATGCACCCCATGTGGTTACCAAGACATCCAGTGCCTATGAGTGGGATCCATTGATAGGAAGGGCTTCCACTTCCTCAGTGTCCAACTGGTCTACAATCACAATAAACACTGCCTCCATATTTCCTCAATTTCCTGGTAGCTGGCATGACTCCTTCATCCACAACCTCAGATTTTCCTAGACATTGTTCTATAGAATCACAAGCTCAAATTTCAGTATAGGGGCAGGAAACAGGAGCATGGTTTGTCGTTTGTTTCTGAGTCAGAAGCCCAGCTCCGGGGAAACTGATTAAAGTTTTTCTTGTTGGGAAGCCAGTAATTGATATAGGGAAGAGTTTCCAGCAGGAACAAGGTGTGCTGTTCTGAGGAGTGCTGTACAGGAGAATGCTGGTAAAGGCTGAGTGCAGGACTTGACATTGGAAAGGTTTCTGTCACTCACCTTTCCTGTGCTCCTGAGGTCCTGGATCTTCTTGAGCCACTATTTCCAGAAGTGGCTCAGCTGTTGCTGACTTCTTTGGTCATTTCCATTTTAGCCTATTTGGCTGGAGAGCTTGTCCTCTTCTTCCCATAACTGGGAAAAATGAGCTCACTGCAGCATTTCATTTTGTAACAGGACCTCCAGTGATGAGCAGGGGACACAGGAAACAGCCTTCCCAGGTCTCCTCTGCATTCCTATGGATACTGCAACTAGGAAAATGAATGTTCCATTGATTCATGCCAACCCCATACAGGGTTCCTTTCAATTAGAAATCCTTCCTTTGACAGATTTGGTATATCACCATGCCTGCCCTCCCTAACTGGGAAACCCAAAGGCTGTGCCTCAATTAAAGAGCCTCAGCAAAGTCTGCTCCAGCTGTCAACAGGTTCTCAAGCTTCTCATGGTCCCACCATTTCAGCAGGGACTCTCATTTGGAATGCTACCCATGATCTCAAGATTTCAGTTGCATTAAAAGGCAAGATGACAAAAATCTTTTTTCGCATCAGTTACTTCAATGTGCAGTGCCTTGCCACAATTGGTGATTAATGCCAACCCTGTAAAAGCATTCAAAGAGATATTAGATAATTGCTTAAAGAACACCATGAAATTGAGTGAAGAAGAAGTCAGAAATTGGAATTGTGTCAAACCAGCTTTCAACAGATGCCTGAATTCCACATGGGCAAGAAGTCTGCATAGCCTCAGGCTGTGTTAGCATGTTTATGTTTCTATTTCGTTGTATTATGATATTGTTTTGTTTGCCTGCATAAATGCTACAACTTCAATGTTTTGCACTGTGTCTTGGAAGGAAGATGATTCAGGTGGGTTTATTCCATTTCCAGGCAACTGTCTATGAATTAGTGTCCTCCTCAGAGAGATCACATTCTACGATTTTCCCCACCCCTTGCCGATGACGTAGAGAGATTCACTCCCACAAAGGGCAAGAACATCATTTAAATATATTTTAATAAATATCAATACAATTATCAGGCTTCCCACTCCATCCTATATTCCCTCTCCACCATATTTTCAAACCGTGCTGTCATGTTGGTATGGTTTACAACAGGTTCACCCAGACATGAACTAGGGCATAAAGGTGAGTACCTACAGGGGAGGGGGACATGGCCAGACAATGCCCTGGCACTACTCCCAGCACAGGGGGGCACTGTGCTATGGGGTTGCTATGGCAATCATCCAAGAGTGCTTCTTATCCTTAACACAAATAATGCTCATTCTATTGGTCAAGATACAATTATGACATAGTCGTTAAGGGATGATTTTTATTTCATTACTCAAAATTCTGTATCTTATAATAGGAAGGTGTTTGAACTAACTTCTATTAAAGTTATGTCCCAGCTACAACATTAAAAAACTGTTTTTTAATTGCCAGTGGCAATTAAAAAATTGCCACTGATCAAACATGGCAATTTAACCCTGGTTCAATGCAAAGTGCAAGGAGGGCAGGTGAGGAGCAGTATCAGGCATACCTAAAAATGAGGTGTCAACCTCATGCAGCTACAACACAGGACGAATTGCATGCCAACAACAGAGGCAGCATGCGATAGACAAAGGTAAGCAATCCATCAACCAACAGTTCAGATCTAAGCTCTGCAGTCCTGCCACATCAAGCCCTGGATGGTGATGGACAATTAAACAACTCACTGAAGAAGGAGGCTCCACAAATATCCTCATCCTCAAATATGGGGAAGCCTAGCACATCAGTGCAAAAGGTGAGGCTGAATCATTTGCAATCACCTTCAGTTAGAAGTGCTGAGTGAATGATCCATCTCATCTGGCATCACAGATGCCGGTCTTCAGCATTCCACTCCACACGATATCAAAGAACAGCTGAAGGCACTGGATACTACAAAGACACCGGGCCCCAATAGTATTCCAGCAGTAGTACTGAGGACTTTCACCTCACCTCAACTATTTTGTCCATGTTTGGACCAAGGCTATAATGAATTCAGGAACCCAGTGGCCCTGGCAAAACCTAAACTGAGCGTCACTGAGCAAGTTATTGCTGTCTAAGTGTCACATTATTGCATTTCTGATGACACCTTTCATCACTTCGCTAATATTTGAAAGGTTGATGGGGAGGTAATTGACCAGAATTTTCTGGCCGTATCTTCTGGTCCTGCTGAAATTAATGGATTTTGGCTGGCTTGCTGTGGGGAACGCCCCCAATGCTGGAGCTGCAAAATTCTGCCCATAGTCTTTTGGTGTTGGACCATCCTTAAGCAAAGAGATATGTGAGTTCCTCGAATGGCTGTGGAAGTAAGTATTTAACTGTGACTTGCTACTAAGTGTAGCTCAGATGTAAAGGTCACATCATTTGTATCTTGTTTGTGTCCAGTTTTGGAATATAAAATGGGTTTGAAATTCAGAATATGACATGCCAGTACTAGGCATGATGGAGTGTTGAAATTTTCATATGATACCAAATTGTGCGCAACGGAAAATGCAGTGGAAGACTGCACCAGGATAACAGAAAGACAAACAGTTTTGCAGAGTAGGAGGATAATGAACAAATGTAGCGAAGGAGGAGATGGTTCATTTTGATAGGAAAAATAAAATGGCCAACTGTTCCTTTGAAGGTAAGAAACTTAACAAGACAGAGGAGAATCCAGATAAAGAAATCATTAAATATAGCAATGCAAATTGATAATGTCATAAAGACTATGCAAAGTCCTGGAGTTCAATCCCAAAGAAGTAGAATACAAAAGCATTGGGGTCTTATTAAATCCATTTGGTGCTTTGGAAAAATAAAATTGCCAATTGTTACTTGTAAGGTAAGAAACCTAACGGGACAGAGGAGAATACAGATATTGACTCATTAAATGTAGCAATGCAAGTTAATAAAGTCATAAAGACTATGCAAAGTCCTGAGTTAAATTCTGGAGGAGTACAAAAGCATCAGGGTAATGTTAAATCTATATGGTGCTTTGGTAAAATCATACTTGGAATACTGTCTCCAGCTCTATTCTGCATACTATGAGAAGGAGGAAATCCAGAAAGAAATTACAGAAATGTTATCAAAATGAGAGGAAGCATCTATTGGCACAGATTGAGCAGGCTGGAGGTCCTTCCTCTGAAAGTGGCTCAGAAATTCTGACAGACATCTTTAATATTATGAAGGGGTGTGATAGGGCAGATGAGGAAAACTGTTTCATGTTGTAGGGGAGTCTGAAACATACTTATGAGATAGCAACTAATGAAAAATTTAGGAGTAATTTCTTCAACAAAGTGAGCAGATGGAACTCACTCGTTAAAGCAGATATCATTGATGCAAACATGAGAAAGAAAATAGAATGATATGGGGCAGGGTGTAAATAGGTATTAAGAGACTGCAGAGGCTTGAGTGGAGTATAAGAGTGGCACGTGCAAGTCAGGTCAAATTGTCTGTTACTAAGCTGTGGATTTTATGCAGTACATAAAATAAACTAATATAGGAAAATGAAATCAAGGCCAGACCACAATTAGTAACATGCTAATCTGATGTTATCCAGGATAAATCATTCGCTGCCAAAAGGTTTGGCCATGATGCGTTTTAGTCACACAAATTAATTTTAATTTTATATACATTTACATAGTTTTATAAGGACAAAGTTTTCCAGACAATATAGGTTAAAAATATTTATTATGAATACATTGACTTAAACGTCTCCCACCATTCAATGACAGCCTTTCCTTTCTTAAAACAAAAGTTTGTGCTGTGCTGGGTGGGCAACACTGCTAAACGTTGTCTGGTGGGGGTGGCTCAGGAGGCCCATTGGACAACATCAGTCCAAAATACTCAATATTATCAATAATCCCTTACACAGTCTGCTTTGCATCTTACCATTTATTAATAAATGCACCAACAGTTTAAACTATGTATGCATATGTCGTGCGAGTGAGCATTAAGATCACATATTTAACTATGATGTCTATTCCTCAGTTACTAATCAAAAGTGCTACATCTGGATTTTCTATTAGCTGAATGTGACTAATGTATTGGACACATATAAGAAGGATAAGCCATTCAGCCCTCGAGCCATTCAATTAAAGTTGATCTCTATGTTAACTCAATCTGCCTGCCTGGGTTTCATCACCTTCAATGTCCTTGCCTAACAAAAATGTATCAATTTCAATTGTCCAGACCTCTCAACAAACAGTTCCTCAGAGGAAGGGGTTCCAGATTTCCACTAGCTTTTACATGAAGAAATGCTCCCTCATCTCACCGCTGAAGGAACCAGCTCTAATTTTAAGGCTATGCCCCCTTGATCTGGGGTCGACCACCAGAGGAAACTATTTCGATCTATGTCATTAATCCCATTAAAACGATCATTTTAAACATTTCAATAGTCTCCTATACTTAAGGGAACATAAGCCTAGTCTACATAGCCTGTCCTCAATTAATTGTTTCAGTCCCTGTCCTTATTACTCTGCTGATCTGCATAGTATCCCTTAATTAGAGGGTAGAGTTTTTTTCAGAGGATGGTAGCAGAAGGAGGTTGGAAGATCTTAGGGCTATGAATGTTTAGGGATACAGGGAAGTGATCAGAAATGGTCTTGTCAGTCATCAAGAGCAGAGAGAGACTGAGGAGGCTGTGTAGAACGGGTTGCATGAATAAAGGTAGGTGAATTATACGGAGCGAGAGTTTAATGAGGAGAGGAGAGAAGTGAATTCTGAGAAGTGAGGACATCGGGAATTGAGATGGAGATGACTAAGGACGAAGAATTGCTCAGGGCAGAGGAAACAAAGGAGAGAAGATATATTCGGAAGAAATTAGGGTGAGCTTGGGGGAGGAATACTGAGGCTAGAAAACTGACGTAGGTTGAGCTGTTTGAAGGAGAAGGTGGTACTAGAGGGGTGGAGAAAGAAATTGAGTTTAACGTTCAGTGTTTCCATTCAGTGCTTTAGAAAGTGTTTTGTGATGTTTTACAATGCTCATCATTCAGTTTTCTATAGATATTCCTAAACAAGTGCTTTTTAGATTTTGTGTTGCCTTAACTAAGTTAGTATATCTTTAACATTCATTGTAGATTTGAATGAGAAATAGCTATGCCAAATGTGAAAAGATTTGCAAGAGTGTAAAGAACTCAGTAAAAATAGTCTTATTGCAAGCTACCTGTAACAACAGGCAGAAATAGACTGGTTGCATTTGCCAACATTTAATCAATTTGTACTAGGGACTTCGATAAATTATGTCAGAGGGCTTCCAGATAGCCTATTATTTTTAAAACAGAACATAAAGCTGTAATTGTCCTCTCTGAAAAGTAAAAAAGTAAAATCACCACTTTAAAACCACTTGAGATAGAGCTGGAAAGCTTTCAAACTACAACTTGACTTCACTTCATCTTATTCTACAAAGCTACAAGCACCAGTGCAAAGATAATAAAGATTACCATAGCAACAAGTTATGTCTTTCTCCAAACCCTTTATTGGGCTGAAAAAGCTGCTTTTATTCCTAAATGGAAGGATTTACAGTAGTCCATTCTGGATGGTAATGGGCTAAAATAGAAATTCCTTTATAAGACTGACAAGGACCTCTACAGCCCACAGCCCTCTTTTTTTTCACCTTGCAGCTGATTAACCCTTTGAGGTGGGATTATACTGGGAGAGAGCAGAGAATATTTTCATACTGATTGTTTATCCAGATCGGAGATGAAAGTTAAAGAGAAGCAATTGGGCAGAGGGCAGCTGAGTTTCAACACATGCAAAAACTATTCTAAAAGACACTGCTGGCTTCAGAAAAGGGACCAATCATCCTTCTGTAAATGATTCAGGCTTCAGATTCAGCTAAAATGCAACAGCGTTAATAAATACTCACAGAGCTACTGCACTTCAATTGGCCACAATTGGAACGTGAAGGTTGCACGGTATCACAGAAAAAGTATATAGGCAAACAATAAATTCCTAAACTCAGATCCTTCTCAATTCCCCATCCTATGTCAAGAAAGAAAGTTGAGAAGGATTGACTGAGATTAACACAGAACACATTCAAACATGATTGGGATATTTATGGGAAGGATTTGAATACCTCCCACCAGTTAACCAGCAGGGAACTAAGACCTCTGCTGCCTTTCTCCACCCTCAAGCATATGCCGAACTACCTAAAAAAAAATCTGTTCTTGACAATAAACCAGCAAGGAATTCAGAGTCATTCTGCATGCATTATAATGATCGGAAAACATGGATACAGATTCCCTTATCATACAGAACACATCAATGTGGTGGACTTCCTCAGGAATTCTATCAGTCATCAATTGTAACTCCAAATAGCTGAGCACTGGAACCTTCCTTAAAATGACTGAGACCTTGCCGTGCTGGATATATTTCATTTCCTGGTGATTTTAATTTGCCTTGTAAATGGCAAAAGCTCCCCCACCTCTTACAAAGCAAATGATGCCAAGGTGGCAGATCCAGGGGCAATGACTCTGGCTCAGTCAGAACCAAGTGTTATTTGTGAGAGGCCTGCACAGTGAGGCCTTTACATGGGCTGATGTGGGTCCCACTAGTAGGAGTTGGGCAAAGGAAGCAGTCTACACCAGCACAGAAACCTCAGATGAATTGTCTTTCGCTATTTTTCTTTCCCAGATCAACTCACTTGTTCAGAGCCAAGGCAAACAAAACTGCAAAGTGGGTAAAGCCTGAGCGTTCCTCCTCCCTCACACTGGCATGCAAGTGTAACTTGTATCCGACTGCCCATTGCGGGTTCTTTCCCAAAGGCCTTGCTGGGATTTTCTTAGTTCCAACTGAGCCAAGTGAGTAGGAGCTCCAGTTTAGGAGTCCCTGCACCTAATTCCATTCCCTTGCATAATTAGCCTTGTAAGGGGTGGATGAAGGATCTTCCCCATATAAAGTAGATTACAACTCTCACAACAACTAAAACTCTGTGTAACACTCAGAGTTTCAACCCTAATACTTTCGATGGGCATTGTTCAATTTGTCTAGATACCCTGAAGCAGATCATGAAAACACTTTCTTCAATTGATGTTAATACGTCCTAGGGGGGGGTGAAGTAGACATTGCATGTTCCTCAGTGAGTGATATTACTGGAAATGGAAGATCTATCAGCAGTGTGACATGCAGTACAATTTTATTAAGAATGGAGTGTTGTTTGTTCTCCCATCTCTTTTAAGTGCATCTCAAGATCCAATGTCTCAACAAGAGCTATTCATAACTAATACTGTTATAGGGGTGGAACCAGAAAACATAATTACACTTTGGTATTCACAAACAATGGCAATTTCCCATTCCGATATTATGACTCATTATCAGTCTCTTCTGTGGTAACTGCCTGTCAGCTGAGGCCCTGTAAAATTAAAAGATTGCTGGAATAGTAGCTTCCTGGTCAAATCGAAGAAAATGAGCCATGAAGCTGACTGTAAACAGAGAGGGATGTTAAAGGACTGACTAATATTGGTGCTTAGCTTAAGTTGTATGTAGCCATTCCAATCTCAGATGCTGCTGCTTTTGCTTTCCACTGTTGAGTATTACGGTCAGTGTGATTCCATCAGAAGGACAGGGCAATCATTTGATAGTGTGATAACAGAACATAGTTACACTTTGAGAGATTGCTCATGTAAAATTGCCAACAAATTGGCAAAGGTGTTGTGACTTCTTATGGTATGTTCTGGAATATTTTTGTAAGTGGAATCATAGACATTTGCAGCACAGAAGGAGGCCATTCAGCCCATCATGCCCACGCCAGTCAACAAAGATCTAGCTGCACTAATTCCATTTTTCAAAGCTTGACCCATAGCCCTGGAGGTAACAGCAGCACAAGTGAAGATCTAAATACTTCTGAAACTATTACCAGAGTTTCTGACTCAATCACACGTTCAGGCAGTGAGTTCCAGACTCCAAGCACCCTCTGAGTGAAAAAGCTTCTCCTCAACTCCCCTTTTAGCCTTCTATCGCTTATTTTAAATCTATGGCTCCTGGTTATTGACCGCCGTACTAATGGAAAAAGTGCCTTCCTAGCCACCGTATCAATGCTTCTCAACCTTTTCCACCACTATCAGCTCCCCTCTCAACCTTTGTTGCTCCAAGGAAAACAGCTGCAGTCTATTCAGCCTTTCCTCATAGCTCAGACCCTCCAACCAGGCAGCATCCTTGGAAATTCTTCTACTCCCTCTCCAGTGCAATCATGTCTTCCCTATAATGTGGTGGTCAGAACTGCATACAGTACTCCAGTTGTGGTCTAACCAGAGTTTATACAGTTCTAGAGTTACCTCTCTGCTCTTATATTCTATGCTTTGACTAATAAATGCAAGCATCCCCATGCCTTCTTTACCACCTTATCTACCTGCCCTGCCATTTTCAGAGATCTGTCGATATGCACATTATAGAACATAGAACATTACAGCGCAGAACAGGCCCTTCGGCCCACGATGTTGCGCCGACCAGTTACAAAACAATGACCCACTAACCTAAACCAATCCCTTTTCGTCCATAAACCTATCCACGGATCTCTTAAACGCCCCCAAACTAGGCGCATTTACAACTGCAGCAGGCAGGGCATTCCAATCCCTCACCACCCTCTGGGTAAAGAACCTACCCCTGACATCCGTCCTATAACTACCACCCCTTAATTTAAAGCCATGCCCCCTCATGCTAGATTTCTCCATCAGAGGAAAAAGGCTATTACTATCCACCCTATCTAAACCTCTAATCATCTTATATGTTTCAATAAGATCCCCTCTTAGCCGCCTTCTTTCCAGCGAAAACAACCCCAAATCCCTCAGCCTCTCCTCATAGGACCTCCCCTCCATACCAGGCAACATCCTGGTAAACCTCCTCTGCATCCTCTCCAAAGCCTCCACATCCTTCCTGTAATGTGGGGACCAGAACTGCACACAGTACTCCAAGTGCGGTCGCACCAGAGTTGTGTACAGTTGCAACATGACGCTGCGACTCCTAAATTCAATCCCCCTACCAATAAACGCCAAGACACCATATGCCTTCTTAACAACCTTATCTACTTGACTCCCAACTTTCAGGGATCTATGTACACATACACCTAGATCCCTCTGCTCATCCACACTATTCAAAGTCCTCCCGTTCGCCCTATACTCAACACATCTGTTATTCCTACCAAAGTGAATTACCTCACACTTCTCCGCATTAAACTCCATCCGCCACCTCTCGGCCCAGCTCTGCAACCTGTCTAAGTCTTCCTGCAAACTATGACACCCTTCATCACTATCTACCACACCTCCGACTTTGGTGTCATCAGCAAACTTACTAATCCACCCAACTATACCCTCATCCAGATCATTAATAAAAATTACAAACAGCAGTGGCCCCAAAACAGATCCCTGAGGCACACCACTCGAAACCGAACTCCATGATGAATATTTACCATCAACCACCACCCTCTGTCTCCTATCCGCTAGCCAATTCCTGATCCAATTCCCTAGATCACCCCCAATCCCATACATCTGCATTTTCTGCAGAAGCCTACCATGGTGAACCTTATCAAACGCCTTACTAAAATCCATATACACCACGTCCACTGCCTTACCCCCATCCACCTCTTTGGTCACTTTCTCAAAAAACTCAATAAGGTTAGTAAGGCACGACCTACCCGCCACAAAACCATGCTGACTATCTCCAATCAATTCTTTACTCTCCAAATAGCTATAAATCCTATCCCGAATAATTTTTTCTAAAACCTTGCCCACAACAGAAGTGAGACTCACCGGTCTATAATTCCCGGGGAAGTCTCTGTTCCCCTTCTTAAACAATGGGACAACATTCGCTAACCTCCAATCTTCCGGTACTATACCAGAGGCCAACGACGACCTGAAGATCAGAGCCAGAGGCTCTGCAATCACTTCTCTTGCCTCCCAGAGAATCCTGGGGTAAATCCCATCCGGACCAGGGGACTTATCTATTTTCAGACCCTCCAGAATATCTAGCACATCCTCCTTATCAACTGCAACACTGTCAATTCTACTCCCCTGCAATCCAGTGTCCTCCTCAGCTATATCCATGTCCCCTTGTGTGAACACCGAAGAGAAATATTGGTTCAATGCCTCTCCAATCTCCTCCGGTTCCACACATAACTTCCCTCTGCTGTCTATAACTGGCCCTAATCTTGCCCTAACCAACCTTCTGTTCTTAACATACCTATAGAACGCCTTAGGATTCTCCTTAATCCTATCAGCCAAAGTCTTCTCATGTCCTCTTTTAGCCCTTCTTAGCTCACTCTTCAACTCCCTCCTAGCCAATCTAAAGTTTTCTAGTGCACTACCCGAGCCCTCACGTCTCATCCGAACATAAGCCTCCTTTTTCCTCTTAACCAACGAAAAAACTTTTTTGGTGCACCACGGTTCCCTAGCCCTTCCAATTCCTCCTTGCCTGACAGGGACATACATATCACGGACTCGCAGTAGCTGATCCTTGAAAAAACTCCACATTTCAGACGTTCCCAGTCCCTGTAATCTCCTAGTCCAACCTATGCTTCCTAATTCTCTCCTAATAGCCTCATAATTACCCTTCCCCCAGCTAAAACCACTAGCCCGAGGTTCATTCCTATCCCTTTCCATCACTAAGGTGAACGTAACCGAATTGTGGTCACTATCACCAAAATGCACACCAACTTCCAAGTCTAGCACCTGGTCTGGCTCATTTCCCAGCACCAAATCCAATATAGCCTCACCTCTAGTTGGCCTATCTACATACTGAGTCAAAAAACCTTCCTGCACGCTTTGTACAAAAACTGACCCCTCTAACGAGCTAGAGCTATAACAATTCCAATCAATATTAGTAAAGTTAAAATCCCCCATAACAATTACCCTATTACTTTCACTCCTAACCAGGATCGTCTCCGCAATCCTTTCCTCAACCTCTCTAGAACTTTTAGGAGGTCTATAAAAGACTCCCAACAGGGTGACCTCTCCTCTCCTATTTCTAATCTCCGCCCATACTACCTCAACAGACAAGTCCTCATCAAACTTCCTCTCTGACACTGTGATACTATCCCTGACCAATAAAGCTACCCCTCCCCCCCTCCTACCTCCTTCTCTACTCCGACTAAAACATTTATGGTCTCTCTAATCTTCAGAACTTTCCAGAGTCCTACCATTTATAGCGTAATCCTTGCCCTCCCCAAGCATGTACCTTGGGGTTGTCTTTTCAACCCCAAAAATGGAATTTTTGGGGTTGAATTCCATTTGCCACTGCTCTGTTCATCTGACCAGTCCATTGATATCTGCCAGCAATGTACGGCTATCCTCTTCACTATTTATCACCTTACCCGTTTTTGTATCATCTTCAAACTTCTTGATCATACCCTCTACATTCATGTCCAAATCATTAATGTACAGTACAAATGGCAAGTGTCCCAGCACCAAGCCTCACAGAACCCCACAGTCACAGAAATATCCCTCTATCATTATCTTCTGCTTCCTGCCTCTGAGCCAATTTTGGATCCAGTTTGCCATTTTGGTCAAGAAAGTGAAGCCTATTGAGTCCAAAGCAATCTGCCATGAGGGACCTTATCAGGAGCCTTGGAAAAGTGTGTAGAAACCACATCATGCATTACCTTCATCAAAACTCCTGGTTACAGTCTCAAAAAACTTGATTAAATGTGTCAAACATGATCTTCCCTTAATAACTCCATACTATCTCTGATTAATCTGTATCTCTCCAAGTGCACATATATTATTTTACTCAGAATTATTTCTAGTAACTTTCTCCCATTGAGGTTAGATTGACTAGTTTATAATTTCCTGGTCTATCGCTATTCCCACTTTTTAATAATGGGACAATGTTAGCAATCCTCTAATCCTCTGGTACTTCACCTGTGGCCAGAGAAGATTTGAAAATTTTTGCCAGTACCCCTGATATCTCTCCCCTTGCCTCCCTCAACACATCTTATCTGGGCCTGTGGATTTATCCACTTTTAAGGCTGCTAAACCTGAGAGTAACTCCTCTCTCTCCATGTTAATTTCTTCTAATACTTGACAGTCCTCAACCCCGTGTCATCCTTTTCCATTGTGAAGACTGATGCAAAGTACTCACTGAGGACTGTACCCATGTCTTTCTGGTCCATAACACAGATTACCTTTTTGTATACCTCAAAGACATGGGACTCTTAACCTAATTCAGTTTTGCCCTCTTACAATTACACCTTTCAAACCAGGGCTTGGCATCAGCTATTTACTTTTTTTCTATTTAGCCTGTCTTTTCTCCGATTCCTTTCACATGAGTAACAAAAAAAATCTTTCCCATAATGCTTTATGCTTCCAGGTGTTAAGTTATTCTCAACTGTATGACATTTTCAGCCTTGTGACAGCGAGTAATTTTGACCAATAAAGACAAAATAAACTCAGAAACGAATGCCGTTTTTTAAAACATTGTTCAGTGTCACTTATTTTAAAAGTGAACAATTTTAGGATGACAGGTTTAAAGCAATTGAGTTCTGCTCTCATGGTTTATGACATCGTATGGACCTCTTGATTGAATTAGTCGCTTGTAACTCAACCCAGCCACCCATTATCCTATATTTGCATTAAACACAATGTTACTGCATCAGAAATAACCAGAAACATATGACCTATCTCACATCACAACTGGCATTTCATGAATACCTGATTCATGTCCCTTTCTAAGAAAGGAAAGATATCATTATCATAAGTCCCACTCAGAGGCTGTTGCAACTACTTTCAGATGGAAATAAACTAATTCTCACACCTAACTGATCATCTTGGGATTTTTTTATGTCAAATTGAACTCAGGTAGTGTCAAATCTCATTGGCATTTGTATTGTATCTCTCTCATTTATCATGACATGTATTGGATATCAAATGGTGTTCCACTAATGAAGATCTTTGGGCAACAGACAGGTAAGTATTTGAGATAGTAGGTGACAGAAATTTCATTTGAATCTTTAGAAGGAAAAGCCAGATCTGAAGCTTGATTCTCACCACAATGGTTAACTTACATAAACATTTATATCTAAAATGCAGCAGGGTCTGCACCAAGTTGCCTGACTGCAGCAGACATTGAATCTGCTGCTGCAGTAGCTTTCTCAATGCACTTCATTTCCTTTCAATTACACTGGAATCTTGGCGCAATCATGTTGTTGATCATATATTTGCTGAGACCTCTGTTTACAGGCTACATGAAGATTGCTTGCCAGTCATTTTATCAATGCCAATATTCCTTTAAGCTGTCATTGGAAGGTGTTGTTATTACCTGTTATCTTATAAAACAGGATGTCTTCTGCAGCTTATCTGTGTTTCTGCATTGTGTCCCCTTCAAAGAGAGCTTCTTCCTTACCTACAGCCTAATATTGTTATTCTGCACACATACAAAACGTATGTGCTAAATAAGAAATCTGCTTCTTTTTATTATTTTGCTACATAGAAAATGGCACTATGTTCCATAGTGAAACATGCTGCTAGTGTACCAGACATTTAGTAGCTCAAAAATACTGTCTTATCTTGCCTACAAGGCATGAGTGGATGAACATTCTCACTTACCATTGACACCTTTACTTTTCAGGGATTGCAGAGCTGGGGCCAAGGCAAAGTCACATGTGGAAATCCATTTCCCTTCCCAGCACTGGAATCAATGAGCAGAATCCATTAAGATCTTTAATAGCCAGTTAATGACCACTGAAGAACCTCCTATTGATCCTGCTGGGATTAGCTCAGCTGCAATTGTGCCTGAATGAGTGGTTAAAAGAGGGCAGCCACCTGTTACCTGGGGGGCAGGGTCTTGCAATCAAAGGCACACATTACCTGATTGAGAACAGGGATATCAGGCAGTGGGGTACTAGGTGAGAACAATCACTCTGCCATTACTTCTGACTCTGCTGTCCCCATGAGCCCCTACCCTCCCATCCTGACAAATTCCCCCCCTCCTGCACCCCCCCCTTACTTATATTTCTTCTGGGTATGAGTGACCACACAGATGGCTGGAGGAGCCTACCTCAGCATCAAGGATATGAGGGGCTATTGGGGTGGACAGGGGGATGGGTTGTCATGAGTTGGCATGGATATGACATGAGGAGTGCATGGTGGGACTGGGGGGAGGTGGTCTGAGACTCAAGGGCCTAACTTTCAACCTCATGAGTGGAAGAGACAGCCCCAGAGTAGTGATTTTGTTTTTAAACATCTTGTCCTTGTACCGTGTAAGTTTAATTGTTTGTTAGTATGTGTTTGTTTTTTCTGTATACTATTTTGCCTATAAATTACTTTAGCCAGGTCGTTTTAGATTGATCTGTCTGCTCCACACCACATAATTCTATCTACCAATTCCTTTTAATCAATCTGTCTCAGCACTCGCCAAATTGTTTCAGGAAGCAGTGATCCTGACTCTAGCATGCATCCACCACCCCACCCCAGAACCAAGACCCCATTACTCGGGGCACCATTTTTTGGAGGTGAGTACAACCAACTAGAAAATTTTCCAACTTTGCATACCTGCTTTGGGAGTGAAAATCCAGGTCATAATCATACTGTTGTAACATAGGAAACACAGCCGCCAAGTTGCATGTAGCATATAGGATATTCCCTTACAGAGACCTACAACAGGAAAGCTTGGTAGCTCAGATACTTGAGTCCAAAATCAGAAGGTGATAGGGTCAAGTTGCACAGCTGCTGAACAGACAGATCATTTGGCTTCAGTGGAATTCTCTCTCAGCTTTGGTTCAGGTCTATGTCTAAAGTACCTTGTGGAAGTGAGAATCAAGTTAATCGCCAATAACAATCACACAGGAACATCCAAGTGTTTTCAGATGTACATGTTCCACATTATTCTATGCTCACAGCCTAGGCAGTCTTCCCAAATGTCAACTAAGAATTATGCACGACAAAAAAATGTTCTTTTTTCTTCTCGGAATGATGTCTGATACGCGATTACATCACTGCGCTTCAAAACCTCCAAAATATAATTTCTGTTTGCTTGGTTTGGAGTGCAGATCTCTGCTTAAGACCAGAAATCACCAGTGCAGACTCTCAAGAGCCATGGATTAGGGATGCCTGAATGTGTATCAGCTTTATGCAGAGAGCTGGGGAGCTTTTAAGGAATTGGTAGATAGAATTATGTGGTGTGGAGCAGGCAGATCAATGTATATAATCTAAAATGACCTGGCTAAAGTAATTTATAGGCAAAATAATATACAGAAAAAACAAACACGTGCTAACAAACAATTAAACTTACACAGTACAAGGACAAGATGTTCAAAAACAAAATCAATCCTCTAATTTTGTTCTGACGTTCATTTTCCTAATGTAAAAACCACTTGCCAGGAAGAACTAATGTTTGTGATTTAATTTACTAACAGCAGAATGTTCAGTGGTGATATTAAAATTGAATGAATTGTCAAAGAAGGATTTGCCTATTCGTAAGACTTTTCAGATCTTCGAGTTATTGCAAAGCACTTGCCAGGCATTGAAATAATGCTGAAGTGCAGTTACTGTCCTAATGTAGGCAAATTACATGGCGACAATTGTGTGCATAGCAAGCTCCCATCAAGAACAATGAAATAAATGCCCAGATTCACTTTTTTTTAATGGTGTTCGTCAGGGATGAAACGTTTGCAAGACAGTGAGAGGACTTCCCTGCTCTTACTCGGATGTAATCCACCATGAAAGGGCAGATGGGATCTTGGTTTAACATCTCCCTTCGACCTGCAATGAAGCGATAGCCCGGATTATCAGTTTAAGGAATGAGAATTGGTTGTTGTGATATCCTGGGAAGGAGAAGATAGCAGGACATAAGGATGGGGTGGGAGGGAGGGAGGGAGGGGGATCACAGGCCGGCAATGGTACACTGGTGGCATCAAACAGCTACATCAGGTTCAACTTCTAACTCTCAGTCTTCTACTTTGGAGACTAAAGTACTGCTACTGAGGTAAAACAGCCAAAATATTAATAATTGGTGACTATAGGTTGAAAGCTTTTTCAAATAAGTTACTGACTGTTACAACAATGGTTAAAGATGACAGTAAACATTTGGTCTATTATGATTACGAACAGGAATTTTGGCTGGGGTTGGGGGGATAATTTTATGCCCACCATCCGCAAGATTTTCCAATCCCACCGGTGAGATTTTCTGGTTCTGCCAAAATCAACGGACTTTCGAACATCTCCCCGCACTTGCTGCCCTCTTCCCACAGTGACAGAGCTGTAAAATGCTCTCCTAGGTGGATACAATTTGACCCCATTAATCAAAAAAATTTTTAAAATATCACCAGAACGTGTTATTTTTTGTTTTGTAATTCCATTATTTGTAGCGCGTCAATGCAAACAGTAAAATTTGAAAAAGAGTTACTAAAAAGGAATTATCTGGACCATGAATTCCTTTGAAACAGCTCCAGCTCCAAAGGATGAACTGCAGTGGACAATTTGCTCACATGTTTAAATGAGATTTCTTCAATTTCTTCTAATGAAGGAACATCGGTAGGAAGGGAGAACATCTGGAGAAATTCCAGGCCTCAGTGCCTGCCTTAGCAAGATCAGAAAAATAAAATTGGAATTCAACTACTCTAAAAATCACATAACAAAGACATCAGTGTCTGACTGCTATTTATTGACTACAGCTCGGCCTTCAACACCATTATTCCTATGAAACTTATCTCCAAATTCCGTGGGCTAGGGCTCGGCTTCTCCCACTGTGACTGGATCATAGACTTCCTAACCCAGAGACTGCAATCAGTAAGGATAGGCAACAATACCTCCTCATGATCATCCTCAACACCAGTGCCCCACAAGGCTGTGTCTTCAGCCCCATGCTATACTCCTTATACCACTATGATTGTATGGCCAAATTCCCCACCAACTCAATTTTCAAGTTTGCTGATGACACCATCATAGCGGTGTGATCTCAAACAATGATGAGATGGAGTACAGGAAAGAGATAGAGAATCTGGTGAACTGGTGTGATGACAATAACCTATCCCTCAATGTAGATTGTCATCAGCTTTAAAAAGTGTAGTGGAGGACATGCCCATGTCAATCTCAACAGAGATGAAGTGAAAATAGTCAAGAGCTTCAGGTTTCTAGATGTTCAGATCACCAACAATCTGTCCTGGTCTCTCCACACCAACACTATAATTAAGAAAGCCCACCGACGCCTCTGCTTTCTCAGGAGGCTAAGGAAATTTGGCATTTCCGCTATGACTCTCACCAACTTCTACAGATGCAACATAGAAAACATTCCTTTTGATTGTATCACAGCTAGGTATGGCTCCTGCTCTGCCCAAGACCACAAGAAACCACAAAGGGTCATGAACGAAGCCCAGTCCATCACGCAAACAGCCTCCCATTCATTGATACACTTCCCACTGCTTTGGAAAAGCAACCAGCATAATCAAGGACCCCGCGCCACTTGGACATACTCTCTTCCACCTTCTTCCGTCGGGAAAAAGATACAAAAGTCTGAGTCACATACTAACCGACTCAAAAACAACTTCTTCCCTGCTGCCATCAGACTTTTGAAAGGACATGCCTCATATTAAGCTGATCTTTCACTACATCCAAGCTATGATTGTAACACTACCTTCTGCACCCCCTCCTTTCCTCCCCTTTGTCTATATAGCATGCAAGAAACAACACTTTTCACTGTATAGTAATACATGTGACAATAATAAATCCAATTGAAACATGTCATGGTTTTCTTATTTTCTGTGGAGCACAGTACTCTCATGATTCTATTAGTATCGGTGCTGTGTTCAGTACAAACCAATCTAAGAACAGCATGGAAATGGGAAAGATCAAACAGAGGAGGCATGCAGGTAAGTGGGAGACATAAGAACCTGAAAGCTACAATTGTTGTTTAAATCATATGCAATAAGTTGAGGCACCGAATTACAGTAGGACATATTTAATTGAATATAATTAATGCTATAGCTCTGTGGCAAGATCTGAAATCCACTACGAAGTGTTCAAATAATTATTCTGGGGGTTCAACAGGAGATTTTGACAAATATTACTCTAGACTGGAGTAGTATGATTAAATACTTGGATAACAATTATCTAAGTTAACTTACGCTTCATTGTTGTTCTAGATGGCATACTTTTAACTTGTACCATTAAGTGAGAAATTACATTTAGAAATCTTGGTACATTTTATGTATCTGCACTTTGAGGGCTGCCTTGCTACAAGAAGCCATTCTCACTCACAATGATCCTCAAGTATTGAATTGTTGGTAGCATGTATGGTGCTGTGAGGAAGCAACAAGCAGAGCAAAGTGCCTGATATTTGACAGAAAGGCAGAGAAAAACTAGCAAAGCTAGTGGTGTGGAAGACCCACCTAAATTAGCCTCACTGGAATTGTTTTCTTCTGTTCCATGCCCATGGACTATAACAATGTAGGATGGTCAGATTCTGGGTGGAAAACCAATGCCTGGAGGCTGTAACCAGGGAGAGTTGGGGACCATCCTGACAATTGGGAGCAGTAAAGTGTGGAAGGTGTGGAGGGGTGGGATAATGGGGCTTAGAGAAGGCATTGATGATGGGGACTGGGGGGGGCCAAGGGGTAGGTGGTTTGTGATTAGAGGCGGTTTATGATTGGAGAAGGCCAGAGTCCTTTTGTGGCAGGGTATGCAGTGATTGAGGTGAGGGGAGGGTTTGTGGTTGGAGTGGTTCTAAGGTACAACTCAGGATTGTTATCTTACAGAATGTGACAAAGTCACATAAGGAAATACCAGAACAGGCAAGCAATACTCGTACAGATTTTAACAAAAATCTAATTCCCTTATGTTGTTCCTCAAAACACTCTCGCCAGAGCATTCCAGCTGTTCATGTCAGTGGAATCTTCCAGTGCTGCTGATGGTACACCCCCACTACGTGTTCTATGGCAGCAAGGGGTGCATTCAACCAGAAACCCCATTGACAATGGTGGGTTCATAAGATCCTACATCTGGCCAATGGTGGACCCGCTCCACCATGGCGAAAGATGTGGTGTGTTGCATGGACAATCTCACCGTTCATGTTGCCCCAACAGTTAAAGTCAACGTGAGCTGCACCTGAACACCAACAGCAATCTGAATCCAAAGAGATCGAATAACGTGTCTCTCGTCCACTTACTCAGTGGGTAGCATATAATAATGCAAAATGAAGGGTAGTAAAGAAAATGCATTAAAATAATCTCATTTGAATCTGCCATCCAACCATAGCCATGGTTATTGTGATTAATGAAAATGCACAAAAAATAACAAGTGAAAACATAGCCCTCTGACCTTTTTACTTAGTTATGTGGTGGGAAAATTGTTGGAATATTTCTGTACAGTAGCTCCCAGTTGCAGTAATCCTGACACCCACTGATAAAATGACAACCAGTATGCAAGAAGGATTAATGAACGTGAGCTTTATAATATAGTTCCTTATCAAAATAAATTTCTCCACAAGACAAGTAGCAAATTCCTCACACTATTGAAGTTGAGGACTCCATTGCCAAAAGAGGCAAACCTGTCACTAAGATGGTGGTGAATCTTCCCAGGAATTCTGCTGCTTGGCCATCTGAACATTGCCAGACAACAGCAGAAACCCCTGTTTTTGCAGTGTTTCTGGGGTTAACGCCAATCTTTTGCTGAAGCTGTGGCAGGAAGCCCTGAGGAAATTCCTGGCAAGAACTTTTCAGAAGAGAAATGGAGCTGATAAATGAATGGTCCACTTCTGTCTTCATTCAGTAGTAACAGATGGTTATGTCAAAAGAAATGGTTGAGACTCAACATTCGAGCCACTAATTGAAAGTGTAGTGAACTGAAAACTTCAATTTGTTATTGTTCCCAGCATAGAGTGCCCTTAATATAATAAAGAAAAGAACTGCCAAGCTTCTTATAAACAGGGGCGGTAAAGAAATAGGACTTATTCAGAGTTGAAACTTGAGGGGTAATTTCTCGACTTTGTGCTCCTGCTACAGTTTTCCGACAGGGAGAGCACATTTGATATTTTGGTCTGCTGTCTCCATAATTTTCTTTGGAAATTTTGTGCCTGAAATCCTGCATTCATGGACTATACAGTTCACATCTACTCGTTGTCAATAATTATTTGCACTTGTCTTGTTCCTATGATATTGCCACCAAGCTCAAGTAATGAAGATGCCAATTATTATTTACTCTTCCAGGCAGTGCTCAGTATAGTCTGTGGAGTGCTCACAGAACAGGGCACAGAATAAAGCAGGGGATTACATGCTATAAGGCAGAACAGGTGTTTGAAAATATGAGCAGTTCGTGTAGGAATAATTAAGAAATGCCTCCATAGTCCATTTGAGCACCTTAAGTAATACATCTCCAGAATAAAAGCCACCTTGAATGCCGTATTCCTGTTACAAAACAATTGCATATATTTTTCTTCCTATGAACATTGATAAAAATGGAAAATTGACTCTTTTCCTACTTGGTGGTATCATCAATTATCCAGGAGAGAATGTTGGTCTAATCCAGGGCTCCCCTGCATTGATCAATGGTTCCTTCACACAAGTGGAACATCAATGAGAAGTGGTTTGCTATGACAACATCAGCTGCAACATAACTACAGCCCAAACCTGGGATGGGATTGAATTTTCAAAGCCGGTTTCACATCCACCAGCTGCATAACAGATGGGAACACCATGTCAAACATTTTTGGGAGCCCCAAAGCTTTTGATGCAATCCATTGCTTACTTGGGCAGCTTAAGTGCCATTTAAGCTCATCACCGGGGGTCATTGCATTTTGCTCTTGGAGTCAAGATGTGACTGGACTCTGAAGCAAAGTGGAACACCATAGCTAAGAAGAGTGACTCTCGCTCTACTTTTCAGAGCCATGTCTGGTCTGAAAACTGCATTTACATTACACAACTGTAATAATTATGCTAAGTCCAATCTGCTTTGCACTGATGCTAAACTACTGAAGGTGGAAATTGCTGGGTCCCAATTTGACTGCTCTTCTTGACAATGTTCACAATATCCAAATGATAGGGATGAGGTCATTTCCATAGTCTGAGCAAACTGGCCAGTAAAGGCAGAGCAGAACTTTCTGCATCTATGAGGTGCAAGTACGTAGAATACTGGAATGGTAATAGGCCATTCCACCCCTGCAGTCCATTCACACATTCAACTGGATGATGGCTTATTCATACCTTAACTCCATTTACCTTCCTTTCCTACCCTTAACCAATAAAAATCTGTCAAATGAAGGATCTGTCAAATCTGGCAAACGAGGGAGATGGCAGTGCAATCCGGGGCAGAACTCTGGGAACATGGATTCAAATGGAAGCTGATGGAAGTTAAATTCAATTAGTAAGTCTGAAATATAAAGCTGATATAAGTAATGGTGACTGGGACAACTATCAACAATTATTATAAAAACCCAGCTGGTTTGTTAATGTGCCTTTAGGGAAGGAAATCTGCCATTCTAACTTGGTCCGGCCTACATGTGACACCAAATGCTCAGTAATGTCTCTAACTCTTAAATGCCCTCTGAAATGGCCTTGCAAATCAATCAGTTCAAGGGCAACTAGGGATGGGCATCAAATGCTGACCTTGCCAGCAATACCCACATCCCATGAATGATTAATTACAGTACTCTAAAAAGTAAAACTCAAAAGCGACAATTAAAATAGGATGTTTTTTGGCATGTTAAAAGTGTACATTTTTTTCATCAGCATGTGCTTTAGAATTAAATTTCAGGTTGCCCCATGTTGCTCAATATAACACAAACATGGCTTAGCTCACTCCAAGAGAAGTCAGGATTTCTATATTTTCCTTATTAACATAATAAAAGTGCAGTGTCTTATAACAAAACATCATAAAATCTTCAATTTTCCAGGCATAAAATGGAAATAAATAAATGAATTTACAGAAACCATTTTGCATGTTAGGTGTACAATTCCAACAAAGGGTTATTTAATAAATACAATCATAACTTTTTCTTCTATATTAAAAAGCATGACAAACTCAGCTTAAAGGCATGTTATCTAGCATCCTTTCATTAAGCAACATTAATTGGAACTCAAAGCAGGTGATTTTAAACATGTCTGCAAAGCAATTTAAATCCTCGTAATTAAAATCACCTCAGAGACTGACTGGCATCCTACTCGCCTCTCGCAGACTTCCGTTTGAACCTGCTCTTACCAGCAGGTGGAAATCATCAGGGCCTATTTTTAAATATGCAAATGAGGCTCCGATGATGCAGTTGGGGCCATCTGCTCGTTTAACCAGTGGTCTGAATGAGTGAGCCTGTGTGCATTTGCCATCGCGCCAAGTTCAAGGGCAAAGGATGGAAAGGTGGCCTAAACAGGATTACTTTGAATATTTTTTTAATTTCCTTGTTGGCCCCTGAGGACCAGCATGGTGAGGCCCATCCCAGTATCTTACTGGAATGCTAGATGCCATTCCTTATCTGAGTTGACCTGCTAGCCAAAATTCTGCCTTTACCTACCGCTTCCCAGCAGTTCTGGGTGGACAACTGAATAAGGAAAATGAAGGAGGGGCACAGAAGGTAAAAGAATCGGGGTAGTTTATCAGCATCCTTCCACCCCACCACTTAACCCCTCCCCACTCGACCACAGAGTTCCCACTCTGGTTAAAATCAGAGCCCAAAACAATCTTTTTTTTAAAGAATACACTAACATAATTCATCATTTCTATCCATTCACCTTTATATTCATTGTGAAAACCAATGAACTCGATGAACAGAGTAGAAACCTCACAAGTTCCAATTTTCTCCTGCTATGGCAAAATGAGGTTGGAGAGTATACAGCTGACAGATATTGTAAACTTTGACTGGTAGGATAAAGTCTGGCCAACGATGATGCTTTTAGATGAGTTTGCAGCAATAATCTGGAGAGTATGTTGTTATTGCAGAGTGTGAATTGGGAGCTCCACATTGGCCCTCACTTCACCTCAACAACTGTCAGATTTCCTCAGTCTCTATCTTGCCATTTTATAACTTCATACGCTGTCTTTCAATCATAGAATAATATAACACAGAAGGACACCATTGGCCCACTGTGCCTATGATGGTTCTTAAAAAGGGCAGCCAATTAGTCACCCTGTTCATGACCTTTCTCCATGGTACTATAATTGCTTCCATTTAATTAACTATCCAATTCTGTTTTAAAACTTACTATTGAATCTGCTTTGACCATTTCAGGTATTTGACCATTCCAAAGTACAACAACTTGCTGCATGAAATATTTTCCCTCGTGTCACCTGTTTTTTTCTTTAACAGTTGTCTTAGCCAAATGCTGTGCCTAGTACACAGAGTTAGGAGATTTCCTGATATGGAAAGGTTGTTTCTTCTTGTGGGAGACGTGAAGAATTTTGTTCTCTCAGAGCTTCTGGTCATGATCTTTCAAATTCTCTTCCACAAAAAGATGGTGGAAGCTAAAGTCTTTAAATATTTTTAAGACATGGGTAGATGGATTCTCAATAAGCAAGGGGAGGTAAAAGGTTATTGGGGTAGGCAGGAGTATAGGTTTGACATTAAAATCAGATCAGTCTTGATATTATTGAATAGCGGCGGCATAAACTAGAGGGGCCAAATGGCCTACACCTGCTAATTCATATGTTCCCATGTTAGTTTTATGAGTCTGGGCTGCTTTTGGATGATACTTTGGCCAGAACCTTACTAGTGCACAGGGTCCTAGCAATGGGCCTGAAGGAGGTTGGGGGCAGCCCTTCTTTAGCTGTTTGGAGAATCCTGACCATCAAGCAACATATTTGTTTACTTTAAAAGATGGGCCGCTGCCTCCAAGAACTGCCAGCCAATTGGAGGACTGGCAGTTAAGCAGTGCCACCAAGAGTTCTGGCCACTGCTGGAACTGTGCCGAGAAGCGACTATGACAGAGCAGGCCTATCCTCCCAAACAGCTAAGTGAGGTCTGGCAGCCTGGGGGTCTGCAAGGTGGTGGGGTCTTGGTAAGAGCAGTAGGGCGATTTGCCAAAGGACAGCCATGACTATCAGGGGCCTCTCCACGGGCTACTTAACTGGCTTAATTAACATACGGCTAAGAGCAGTGTCCTTAAATCTTCCCCGCCCCTGGTAACATGGCATGGTAGCGGGGAGATGACAGACATCTCACCTGCTCAAATTTCTTCACCATTCTGTACAGCCCCCACTCCTCCCACCACCCCCACCACCAAAGGGCTAGTAAATTCTAACTGCTGTGAGGAAAACATCATGGCCAATATGTGCCTCTGATTGCTGGATATGCTGGCAGCGGACAACTTGAGACAGAATTAATAGCCACTTAGATGGATAAAAACAAAAATGAAATTTTTTTCCATGTTAGTCCAGCTCATTTTTAACAGGAATTCATTTCTTTCAATGAAAATGACATTGTCAAAGTTGTTTAGAAAATAGAAAGTAATCACTACAAGTGGCACAGGACTGGCAAAGTAAAGAGTTGGCTCAATCAGGTTGGGACCACGTTTTTCAAGAATGCCTCTTTCTGCTCCTGACGTGCTCTTCTACTTTCTTCGCTTAACCAGGGTTAACTTCCTGCTTGTTGGTAATGCAGACTGAGGAATACACCAGTCTATGAAGTTACAGATTACGGTTGAATTATAATTCTGCTGCTGCTGATAGCACTCATGCCTCATGGATGCCCATGAACTGCTAGATCTGAATCTGTCCCAGTTAGCATGGTGGTTGTGGCACACAACATAATGGGAGGTGTGTTCAGAGTGAGATTTTGCTAGGGTCCCTGATACCAAACCCTGTCAAATGCTACCTTGATGTCAAGGGCAGTCACAGTCAGCTCACCTCTGGAGTTCAGCTATTTTGTCCATGGTTGAACCAAGTTTGTAACCAGGTCACGAGCTGAGTTGTCCTGATAGAACCCAAACATCAGCGACAGGTTATCACTGAGTAAGAGGCGCTTTATAGCACTGTCAATGACCCTTTCCATCATTTAACCGATGGTCGAGAGTAGACTGATTGCAAGGTAATTGGGCAGGTTGCACTTGTCCTGATTTTTTGCAGAGGACATCTGTAGACAATTTTTCACATTGCCGGGTAGATGCCAATATTGTAACTGTACTGGAAAAACTTGGTTAGGGAAACGGGAAGTTTTGGAGCACAAGTCTTCAGTGCTATTGCCAGAATGCTATCATGGCCCATTGCTTTTGCAGTATCTAGTGCCTCCAACCATTTCTTGATATCACACGGAGTGAATCGAACTATCAAAACACTGGCAACTGTGATGCTGGGCATCTCTGGAAGTGACCAATTTATATTAATCATCCATACAGCACTTCTTGCTGAAGATTCTGTGGATGCTTCAGCCTTGTCTTTCGCACTGATATGCTGGGCCCTGCCATTATTGAAAATGAGGATATGGAGCCTCCTCCTCCAGTGAGTTGTTTAATTGTCCACCACCATTCATGACTGGATGTGGCAAGACTGCAGAGCTTAGATTTGATCTGTTGGTTGTGGGATCACTTACTTGATGCTTTTGCATCTTAGTGTGCGTATTGTTCTGTGTTGTAGCTTCACTAGGTTGACACCTTATTCTTAGGTATGCCTGGTGCTGCTCCTGAAATGTCCTCCTGCATTCTTCATTGAACTAGGGCTAATTCTATGGTGACTGCCTGGCATCAAGCACTGTGGGAGAGAGAATCTGAATTAACAGCCCAAGTGGAAAAGAATCATATGGAGTTTATTGTCTCTCCACAGATGCTGCTGGACTTGTTGAACTTTTGAACCTGTTTGAACTTTTGAATCTGTTTGAACTTTTCCAGCACTTCTTGTTTTCATTTCAGATTTCCAGCATCCACAGTATTTTGCTTTTATTAAGTCCTGCGAACCAGAAGATAAATGGCAGGGATTCCAGGGTGAGAAGGAGAGGGAACGCCTCGAGAGTGGAAAGGGGGAAGATCGAGGTCTTGGAGAATAGGCTGGCGGGGGAGGGAGGTCCAGAGAGATTACCCAGTCTGGTGACTGGACCTCTTTTGCCAGTTTTTGGATAGGGTTCCTGAGGCAATCCTCAGTTCCTGTAGTGTTATAAGATAAAGATTGACACGACAGGATCAGTTCCTGTATTGTAATAAGATAAAGATTGACACTATAGGAACTGAGGATTGCCTCACGAACTTTTTCTAAAAAATGGCAAAAGAGGCCCGATCACCGGGTGAATGGGAAGAATGCCCCCTGTCAGAAGGGGCCCACTCCTGCCTGAGATCCAACTACCTTTATTTCCATGTTTGTAGTTGTTAATTGGTCACTTCAGGGCCCCGATTGGCGCAAGGATGAGTTTCTTGTCTGAGGCCTGCCTGCCACAGTGTGAAGTTGCTGCAAAGTTGGGGTAGGCAGGAACCCAAAGGGAATTCGCCCATGCAGTTTCACACTCCCCTCACCCTCAACCTGGGAGAAATATCCTGTGGAGTTAATGTTTCAGGTCTGTGATCATTCAGCTGATTATTTCCAGCATTTTCTATATTCATTTTAGATTTCCAGCATCTGCTGTCTTTGGCTTTTGTCCAAATATCATCGGTCCCTGAAGATCTAATTGCTTCGAGCCTAATTCAGGTGCCTGGGACTTGCATGTCATTTATGACACATTTACTTTGGACACCTTTGTTTGAAAAGGACACTTTGCCTATATCTCTTCCTTTGGGGAAAGATTATATGCAGGATCTTTACTATTTTGTGCTCATTATCAGTTTCAGTCTCATTGGAATCTTCTATGGATTTCACCTTGAACTTGAGTGCATTCGATATTGAGGAACTGAAAGTTACTAAGCTTCCTTCTCATTGCTGTTTGACCATTTGATCACCTGGTTAACATATTTCAGGAATGAACAAGCTTTTGTTTCTGTCACTTAATGTATGAATAAGTATGAATAAGACTGTTAGAAAACTGTCTAGAGGGAATTTCTGAGCTTGACATGTGTGTCTGAGCTGACACAGGAAGTGAAATCATTAATTTGAGGAGTGCTTAATGTCAACAGGGGAGAGGTTTCTCCAGAACCTCACTGTAATTTTAGCAGAAGAGTAACCCCGGGAAAACTGGGGAAAATTGGCGTGTTTACATTGATTCCTCTGGGATTTCTGCAGCTCTGCCTCCAGTTATGTTGGGAGAACCTCCACCGGAATTCGAGCCCTGTGTGTTAGATCACCTTCCTCAAATGGTTGAAAGTGAGACAGGTTTGGGACAGGTGGTGGGGGGCATGTTGGGGACTCACTCACTGCTAAGGCCAGGGTTATTTGAATTTTTAGGCCACATTTAAATCCTAATGCCAAGTCACTATCTGCTCCATGTGCCTACATTTCCCATGCTCCAAGTACCCTTGACCCCACTTTTTTGCTCAGAGAAGTTCAGGAAGTTGCACTTCTCCACACAATTTCCATTTCAAGTATATCTCTAGTGCTCCACTGACCCAAAGTGAACACAGGATGGGACTTTCCGGCCCTGACATAGTGGGTTTCCTGTCGCGGATGCAGCAAGCCATTAAGTCCCTGCTGACATTGGCAGGGCCAGAAGATCCTGTTGGTGGGAGGGGCTGGAAAATTCTACCCTCTGTTTTTAAGCTTTGGTCTTACAAAGAACTATCCAATTTTCAGTATGGTTGTCTCAGCATTAGACTTGATTGCTGTCAATCTTTATCTTATTACCCTACAGGAACTGAGGATTGCCTCAGGAACCTTTTCCAAAAACTGGCAAGATCCGAGATCCTGTAGACAGAGCCCTGAGGCTGCTGGTTTCTATCTGTTAAGCGCAATGAAGTGACAAATTTCACTAAACCTCAGAATGCAAGCGACAATACATCATTATTTCAATCCTCCGCACAGAAAGAAGAGCCCTATCATTTCATTACTTCCAGATGAATAAAGTGGCACACTGATTAGTTAGCACTGCTGCCTCACAGCGCCAGGGACCAGTGTTCAATTCCCAGCTTGGGTTACTGTCTGTGTCGAGTTTGCACACTCTCCCCGTGTCTGCATGGGTTTCCTCCATGTGCTCTGATTTCCTCCCACAGTCTGAAAGATGTGCTGATTGGGTGTATTGACTCGAACAGGGGCCAGAATGTGGCAATTTGGGGAATTTCACAGTAACTGCTGTGTTAATATAAACCTCACTTGTGACTAATAAATAAACTTCAAAGCTTTGAAGTAGTTAAAAACCATATAAAACTGCTGTTGCACTCACTAGAAAACAAAAAAATGTAGATATCAAATGCTAAATCATTAAAAGAAACAATTTCATTTGGGAGTAAAGTAGTAGTATTGTCACTTGCTATGCCTTTGAATGGAGAAGGAGCCAGGAATCCACTCTACATAGACTTAATGGAGAGGATTGCAACAAGGTGATTTCCAAATCAGAGGATTCAACGTTATTCAAAAGTTTCCTATGGAATGATGGACAATTTAATGACAAAGAAACAATTAATCAAGGGACTCAGAGTGGTAGTGGGCATCCTGCAGCCCAGGGGCCACATACGGTCCACCTGGGTTCTGACCATGTTCCATGAGACATTTTGTTGACTATTGCCCACATGGAGAGTTGCCATATTCCACTCACTGATTTCCATCCACGTAATATTTTTCCCACTGGTATGACTGAAGTGATACGCACATAAAGCAAGGACAAGTGAAATAGGTGCGTGCTGATTGCTCACAACATTGACTGTGAGCATATCCAAAGTGGAAATATTTATTTTGTTTTTAGCAATTTGAAGTTGAAGACATTTCTATTAATACATGAATGATTTCTATAAGTTGTTATGAAATATCCAGCATGTATAAAGTGTATTCAGTCTTATGCATGGGGTCCTGGTCAGTCAACAACCTGATTTCCAACTTGTGGCCCACTGAGGTGAAGGAGGGCCATTCATGTGGCCCATACACCAGCCTAGGATGCCCTTCACTGATTCAGAGGGCACAACAAGCTGCAAAGAGTGAAGCATAATGCTCCGAATTGTTGTTTGACACTCAGGGTGGGGTCACTATCATGCAATTACTGCAAGACAAAATTTTTTAATATAACTGTGGATTTCTGTGATTTTCTATAGCTTTAGAAACAATTTTCTTAAAGCAATGCTTAGGGTGGATGTTGATTCTTATAACTGGTGATCAGAAAATACTAATGTGGCCAGTATATATTCTATACATTTAACCATACTGCAAAACGGTGAGGAGACTTGATCTTCAAATAAGACTCTGCCATTTACTGGTGCAACACCAGCAAATCAATAATAATAAGTACAAGAAAATAAACTGTAACCTCAGTGAACTGTGCAACATTAACACCAAAATTACGGCATTATATTCACAAGCAACTGAGAGTGAGACATTTTGTTACCAGCACAGAACATGCTTCAAAAACTGTGGACATATTAATATACTTGCTTGCATATTTAATGCTGCAATATTAATGCAATTTGAATCAAAACTCATACACTGATGAAATTATTCTGTGGAAGATACACCATATTCTGAGGCTCCTGCACTTATTAGCCTGCTTGGAACCGCTAATTATAGTTTAACAATGACTGAATGTCTTTTCGAAAAGGTAATTTAATTTCAACTCAGTTTACTCAACATATGTGAACAATTAGGTTTGTCTTTAATAATTTAGAGCAAAATAAATTGCATTTATATTATCTCAGTACTCTATTAGTCTCAACAATCTCAAAGTGACATCAGCCCGCTTCAAATGGATATCAGGTCAGAAATCGAAATCTCACTGATGCCGTCTGCATGGGGTGGTTTTCAGGTCCTAAAATAGCTCATTTTTTTTCTTAATGTCCTTGTCAGCTAATATTTCAAAGCTCAGGAGGAAGTTTGGGTACTTTGCTGTAGTGGTAATTTTAGAGAGAAAATGGAGACTGTCTAATGTTTGATAATATATATGGAATCCATCACCTGATGACCATCGCTGCAGTTTGTTATGGTAGAAACAACTTGCAACAATATAGCAGACTGCATTCATGCCCAAGCCTTCTTGCTGCTGACAGACTGATAGAACACAATCTTCAAGCGACCTTGCATTTACTTGAACTGATACTGATATATAAATATTTAATGCAGTTTGATGAAATGCCTTTATCTAGTATTTTAGAGTGGTTAAAATATCTATTACAATAAAGGACAAAATGAATTTCACATGAATTCATTAATATCACATGATGTAATATTCAAGTGAAAATGGACTATTTCAAGATGAGATTATTACCTTGAAATCCTTTCGTTGTTCTTATTATTCTTATTATGATGCCTGTGAGTTCATCAACTTCAATGCTGATCAAGATGATTGAAAATAAAATATTGTTACCACACTACATAGCCTTCTGAGGAACCATTTCTTTTACACTCTTCATCTCCAGTCAAGGCCATTGATGACATGTGTAGTTGGAAAATGTGAGTTATTGCTAGTTTCAGGTTACTGTGTTACATGTTAATCTTGGCTCAGTCGTAGCATTCATGTCTTTAGTCACAAGGCTTTGGTTCAAACCTAATTTCAGCAGTTTGTGCATATAACCAATGCTAACAATTTAGTGATGCACTGATGAAGTAATACACTATTGGCATTGCCATAAGGAACTGGAAGGAACTGCACTCTCTTTCGACTCCTCCATTGTCATTAAATTATCAGGCTGGTTATGCAATGTCCAGTACTGGATAAACAGAAATTTCCTCCACTTAAATATTGGAAAGACTGAAGCCATTGTCTTCTGTCTCCAAACCAAATTCCGTTACCTAGCTACTTACTCTATCCCTCTCCCTGGCAACTGCCTGAGACTAAACTACTCTGTTGTAATTTTGGTGCCATATTTGACCTTGAGATGAACTTCCTATTACATATCCATACCATCACTAAGACCGTCTATTTTGAGCCTGTAATATTACCTAACTGTCCCTGCCTCAGCTGATCGGCTTCTGAAACCTTCATCCGTGCCTTTGTTACCTTCTGACTTAACTATTTCAACATACTCTGAGTGGCCTCCCACATTCTATTTTATATAAACTTGAGGGTTTTAACTCTGCTGCCTGTATTCTTTTTACTCATAGCAAGTCCCGTTGCCCTATCACCCCTACATTGGCTCTTGATCAAGCAAAGTCCTGAGTTTAGAATACTCAGCCTTGTTCTCAAATCCCTCCATAGCCTTGCCCCACCCTATCCCTGTAATCTCCTCTAACAGCACAACTGTCTGAGATACCTACACTCATTTAACTCTGACCACTTGAATGTCCCAGACCTTAATTGCTCCACCATCAATAGCCACGCCTTCAGCTTCCTCGGCCCTAAAGTGTAAAATTCCCTTCATATATCTCTCTGCCTCTGTGTCTCACTTTTCTCCTATGAGACACAGTTTAAAACCTACTGCTTTGAACAAGCTTTTCATCATCTGACCTATATTTCCTTATGTGGCTGTGTGTCATGTTTTTTGTTTTATTATGCTCCTGTGAAGTGCCTTGGGACATTTTATGACACTAAAGGTGTTATATAAATATAAGTTATCGGTCTAACTTGGATGTCCTGAGATCAAGGAATGGGAAATTTAAGCCTGTGACACCTGATACAGTTATCAGCAGAGGAGGAATTTGCCTAGGAGCAGAGGACCCAGGAGACAGCAACTATACTAGTTCATCACTCTGACATCTTCGAAGCTAACACAATCCTTCCTACAGAAGTGAAGGTAACCAATTCATTGACGCCAAGCTGTGAAGTCACTGGGACATAGGAGGTACAAGTCCTCGAAACATACAGTAATATAACCGTATTGAACTCTTATTCAATTGATTGCTTTCCATTTCTGTTAAACCATCAGATAAGGAGTCTACTCCCAACTAATGCTCAACCTGTAAATTTATCTGCAAATATTTAAGGTAAATTGTGTTATAAATGAACTTTTTGTTATTTGTTACTTATTTTGTAAACTCAATCAATGAATTATTTACATATTCAACATTTAAGTGCTGTTCCCTATGATCTTAAGATTAATAAACAATTGCTAATTCCTGACTTTGTTGTCTGATGTCTTTGATAATTGGCAAGAAAGGGTTAATTCATTCATTCAGTGCAGATCCCAATGGGAGGTTGGCAGAGTAAAAGCTCATATAATCCAAATTAATTGATGTAAGACAGTTCCGTGAGCCAAATACAGGCACCCTTCACTTCGCGCATGGACTGGGTGATAAAAGCCTGACTGTTCTTTGACATGGAAATAAGATGAAAGAGTTAAAATGTTCATCTGATGCTCTTGATAAATATTATTGTCAGGCTATCGATCCCAGGCTTCTTACAAGGCTGAAGCCGGCAATGAACCCTGGCACAACACTATACAGTTCAAACAAGAGTAAACATAAGCCACTTCCAAGATGCATTCATCTGTTTAAACATCACAAGGAAGACAAAATGGAAACAATACACGACCACTTGAGAATCACTGCACAAGGCTGGCAAAGGACAGTGTCTAACTGTTCAGCACAAAGGAACAAGTAAGTCTGTGGACCTGGACAAGCTCAGCAATTCTCACTGTGAACAAAAAAATGCAGCAGCTGTTCATATTGCACAGCTGTGTTTGCCTTCATTAGGTGACATTGAGTAATTTATTTAAGTTCTTGTACCACCCTAAATATCTTTTCCTTTAGACCTTACGTTGAGGAGAAAAAGAAGATGGATTAATTTTTTTGTGATTCTGTTAATTGCAAAGACATTGGAAAATGAGGAGGTTCATTAATCTTTTTGGTGCTGTGTTCTAAGGGCTGAACATTATTTGTCTGGTGAATTCACGTCAGACCATTTCCCTCTGTAGTCCGACACTCTGATCATTTTTTTTGAGGGGAGGGTTAGTTTTGAAACCAGGCAAGAATTTTCATAACTCTACCATCCAAGTAAAAACGGGCAGTGAAATATATATGTTCAAATGGATCAGACATGGCCTCATAAGGGTGTAGAAGGATTTAAATAACATGTGGCAGATTATGAAAAATGTTCACTTTTTGGTATTTTACACTCCAATGCCACCTCAGCCCATGTATAACCAGGAAAGCTGGAATTATAGATAGAGAAGAGATTGTGCCCGGAACATATTGGAATTTTTGTCTGGTTTCCCTAATTGTCATTACATTGGATGTTACCACAAAAAAATAATATGGGCTGGATAATTTGTTGCTGGGCATAAAGTCATCACAAAACATGCAACTTCAACAGAACTATATGGCATGGATTGAGATTCCTTACACCATTATCAATGTTGGAATGTGGTGTAGTCCATTTTGCTGCAGAACAATTGACTTATTACTCATAGAATCATAGAAAAACTACAGCACAAACAGGCCCTTCAGCCCACAAGTTGCACCGATCTTATCTCTACCTACTAGGCTTACCTATAACCCTCAATCCTATTAAGTCCCATGTACTCATCCAGAGGTCTCTTAAAAGACCCTATCGAATTTGCCTCCACCACCACCGACGGCACCTGATTCCACTCACCCACCACTCTCTGAGTGAAAAACTTACCCCTGACATCTCCTCTATACCAACTCCCCAGCAGCTTAAACCTGTGTCTTCCTGTGGCAGCCTTTTCAGCCCTGAGGAAAAGCCTCTGAGAGTCCGCCTGAACAATACCCCTCATCATCTAATACACCTCTATCAGGTCCCCTCTCATCCTTCATCTCCATAAGGAGAAAAGATTGAGCTCTCTCAACCTATCCTCATAAGGCATGTCACCCAATCCAGGTAACATCCTTGTAAATCTCCTCTGCACCCTTTCAATGGTTTCCACATCCTTCCTGTAATGAGGCGACCAGAACTGAAAACAGTACTCCAAGTGGACTCCACAGTACTCATCTTCACTTTTTAACTGTTTCAGTTTAAGGGAATACTATACTCAGTGAAAATCTGTTTGGAAAAATTTATGTTGTGCATAAAGGGAGAAGTGGTAAGTGTCAGTTTTGCAATATTATGATAAGCAGTTGCCACAAACATGAACTTCTATTTTTACTTTTGGGCTGAATTTTGCCCAGTGAATCACATTCTCAACGTTGGCCTCAATTTTGGGTTGGGAACCTAGATGTGGCTGTGGCAGGATGTTGACTGTGATCTTCCTGGAGGTGGCCAAGAAAGAAATTGCCCTCCGAAGCTTTGCCTAATTAGGGACTATTGGTGAACCAGACAAACAGGATGCTCAATAAGAGGACCCACATTCATATCCAACCGGCAGTGACACCCATTGGGCCCGATTTTACCAATGTGTCATGCCTGTTTTTGGGTGCAAAAACATGGTAAAGTCGGGTATGAGGCCATTATCGTGATCCGCACCTGCGTCCGCGCAGATTGTCACTTTACTGAGACCTGGGAATGGCGGCAATCCGCTTCTAGCCCAAAATGGGCGCAATGGCGATTTAAATGCATTTGCATACATTCAAATTGAATTAATGAACTGCCTGCCCAACTTTATCAGCATTTCCCCCTTTACCACTGCATTCGCCCATCTGGAACTGCGCCAAAATGATTCTGCTAAATAAAAGTCTGTTTTGGGTGCTCCAGCTGCTGAAGAGGCGAGTTCAGTGCTTCCAATGGCTCCCTGATTCAGGTCGGGGGAGGGGGGATTGGGGAGTGGGGGGGAGGTAGGAGGCAGGTCAGATCATTCTCTGGTTGGAGGGGAAGGGGTGTGAGGTCAGTCTGTTGTCTGATTGGGGGGAGAGAGGAGGAGGAGGCGAGTTAGATGTATATCTGATGGGGCGGGAAAGAGGGCTGATCGTTGTCTGGTGGTTGGCGGGGGGGGGACGCTGATCAGTTGTCTGGTGGGGAGGAAGGAGTGTGTTGAATGTTTCTCAGGGGCGGGAGGTGAGTGAGGATGGAGGTCCGATCACTCACTGCTGGGGGGTTGGGGGGCAGGGGTGGTGATCAATCTGGGTAGTGGGGGGTGGATAAAGGGGACAGTGATGTGTGTGGGTAGTGGGGGGGGGAGCTGGAAAGGGGGACAGTGATGTGTGTGGGTGGCAGGAGGGGTGGATAAGGGGGACAGCGATGTGTGTGGGTAATGGGGGGATGGATTAGCGGATAGTGATGTGTCTGGGTAGTGGGGGGTGGATAAGGGGGGCAGTGATGTGTGTGTGCACCATCGCTCCTGCTTTTCGTTCCCGAGCCGCTTTCTCTGCTCTCTGTGGCCCAAGGGTGATCTGACACAGGCGTGCTTTTTCAAATTTTTTTCCCAACTGCACATGTGCAGTTCAGAGCTCCAATTGTTTCGGCTGTGCTAAGGCCGGCCTACAGCACAAATGGGACTGGAGATGTTTTTTTCAGGCTGAGTGCGTATGGGGCGCTTGAAAGCAGATTTCTAAGACAGATCTGCATTACGCCCAGATTCAGCATTTAGAATGAAAATGGTAAAATCGGGCCCATTGTTGCCGACTGCTGCTGGAAAAGAAGGGAACCTAGGGGATGCCTCAAACTGTGGATACTAATGAAGATCTCTTTCAGCTGAAGAGAAGGCACAGCATTGCAGAGGTCTCAGTGTAGCAGACACACTATTGTGGTTTCCCTTTATTTTCCTGGACCCTTCCTCTGGCTCTGTCTCAAGGAAGCTGGGGAAAATTCAGCCCATTTTCACCATAAAATAATCAGCAACTGCCGCCGAAATACACTGAGTTTTTTAGCAGCTTCATCGATGTTGGAGTGTAGTGAAGATTTCCATTTTGGAGTCAGAGTAATGTCAAAGTATTAGTGTTTCCTAACAAACAATTAAAAGTTTGAAGAAGACAGGACTTTGATAATATGAAAGAAGTGATGCCACTTTGCAGCTGAGTTACCTCCAATCTTGCTAACAGATCCCTTGTGCTAAAGACCTCAATTTATAACTTACAAAATAAGCATGGTCCTCACATTTAGTAACTCCACAGTTACGTGAATTTGCTGGGATAATAACAAGTGTATAATATGCACCCACAGTTATATGCATGCAACAAATGCAACAATTTACGCTCAGGAATAAATATGGCATGCATTGCAAATCACCATACATTGGGCTCTATTTTACATTTTGATTCTAAGTGCTGGGCGGACTTGAAACTGGGAGTGTTTCAGATCCAACTTTTAGACCCATTGTTAGGTGCCCCCCTATGCACTCTGCTGAAACAAATATAGCAATTCCAAATCATGCTGCAAAAGCCTGTGGCTGGGGCTTACCATGCCCAAAACCCTGCAGCTCCGATCAGCGCCTCCAACTGCACATGCGCAAAAAAAGATAGAATGCCATACCCCTGCCACATCACGCCCGGTCCGCATAATGCCTCCCCTAGCCCCCACAGACATTGCTCCACCCCTACAACATTAATGACCCCCTTATCCTCCCAAGCTCTCCACCACCCAGACTGATAGCGTGTACCTCCCCGCTCTCCCTGACTGATCTCAGGCAGAGTGGCAGCGGACCTCATCTTCCTCCCACTCCCCAACAATGATCTCAAGCAGACAGCCATCAGACCCACCTTCTTCCTACCACCACCACCTCCACCCCTTCACTCCCCCCACCCACCCCACCCACCCCACCCCCACCAATCTCAAACAGAGAGGCATCGGATGCTCGGCACTTACCTCCTCACTAACTGGGGCGCCTGAATTGGACTTTTGTAGAGCATGTCTGTTTCACGCCAATTCTGGATGGGCAAACACGGTGGTAAAGGGGGAAGTGCCGGTAAAGTTGGGCATGCAGCCCGTTAAGTCAATTTAAATTTCAAATTTATTTAAATGGCCGTGGCGCCTGTTTTGGGTGCAGTCCTGATCATGGCCATTTTTGGGCCTTGGTAAAGGGGGAACTGGTGCAGAGGCAGGCGTGGATTGCACTATTCACCTCACACCTGACTACAACTTGATGATAAAATCGGGCCCATTGTTTGATGATTTAACTATTCTGTTGTCAGCTTCACAAAACTGAGAACTTGCACCAACTTTCCCCTGACTTTCATGTGTATTTACCACTTAAAAGAATTTGAACATGTCACAGCAAGTTAGAACTGGTACTGAATGGTGTAAGGATCCTGATAACGATTAGATTTATGTTCTTCCAATGGGGCAATTGACACTCTGGAGTTTCATTCCAATATGTAGCAAATTGTTCTTACAAGTTTTTAAATTTTTGAATGTTAAATTTGTGTATTTTTTCTTGTTTCACTTTAATGTACCCTCTTTCTTTCTCTCTTAATCTAATCTATTTTCCTTTTCTTTGGCTGGATTTGAACTTTCCATTCTTCTGGGGCAGGGGTGATAGGGAGCACATTGCTAACCCAGAAGTTTCAACGGCACATTTGTCACTGGCTTTCTAACTCAGTCACACCATCTGCATTTGATTTCCAGGATTCTGAGCCAAGTAGAGCAGGATGGTGTGATGACAAGCTATGCTTCAGTTCCATTATTCAAAGGAATTCTGCAATAATGAAAATGGAAGCATTGTCAATGTGGCAAATCATAGCTAGCAACTTGGGAGTTGGAGTGTTAATGTGCAAAGGCAGCGTTGTGCTTTTCAGATGAGCCTTCCAATGTTATACTGTGAGGCTGTAAGGGCCTGTTTCTTTCCCTCCTCAAATCTCATTCTTTAAGAAGGAAGACTGTCGGTTCTGTCACTCACCAAATCTTAGATTTTCCCTTGTCAGTTTGCACTTTCAGAAATTTGCAGCAAAAGAAGAGCTTTTAAGTTGAAGAGTGGGGGAAAAGTTTAACAAACGTGGCATGCTTTGAGATATTGTGCTCTATCCAGCAAATTCTTGGCCCATTCCGAAAGCACTGTTACTGGCGAACAAGTGGATAAAGCTTAGCCAAGGAATAGTAAGTTGGCTGAATGCTGATATCGCAAACTAAGCTGAGTCCCTGTTTGTGGTCAGTGTTATTCACAACTGGGAAAATTGTGATGTCATAATGCTATGGGTGCAAATTGAAAATGAAACATTCAGAGCTGGAGTTTCCCTGCAATGATTTATAATTGGTGCATCACTTAATGACAAAGAAGCAATATCATTTTAGTTGGATCTGGCACAGTATTCCTGCGAATCAAAATGTAGTTCAAAATCAGGGCTGTCCTGATGGTGCAGGATGAAGACTACACAATTCTCAAGATCAGGGGGATCTGTAGAAAGAAAAGAAAGCTAGATGGAATGCCAGTGCCTATCTTCTCATACATCTGCCCAGAGCCAGTGGAAAGATTGCATTAGCGTTTGTAATAGGATTACCCCATCTCCACATGAATCAGGGTTCGCTTTTAATTGAGCTGCCTCTCAGTTGGTGTATGGTGTAGTTGAGAGAGGAGGTAAGCTAAAACAAGGAAGAAATAAATGCGCTTCACATTCTCACTCTTGTGGCTGACAGTGGAAGATAGACGCATATAATCATTGATTATTTTGTTCACCTGACTGGAATAATAAGCAAAGCGCACAAAACAACACTCTCTCACTTAAGCTTGTCATGTTATACTCAGCATACACCTCATCTAATCTGTTTTTCCCCTAGTTGAGAGGCATGGACAGAGTAGATGGGAAGAAGCAGTTCCCCTTAGTTTAAGGATCAGTCATGAGGGGAAGTAGGGTTCAGGGCGAGGGGCAGGAGGTTTAGGGGGGATGTGAGGAAAAGCCTTTTCACCCAGGAGGTGGTGGCAGTCTGGAATGTGCTGCCTGGATAAAACTTAGCTAAGGAATAGTAAGTTAGTTGAATGCTTCCACTGATATTGCGAACTGAGAGCAAACCTTAGCTGAAGTCCCCGTTTGTGGTCAGTGGCATTCCCAACTGGGGAATATTGTGATGTAGTAATGCTATGGGTGCAAATTGAAAATGAAACATTTGGAGCTGGAGTTTCCCTGCAATGTTTTATGATTGGTGCATCACTTAACGACAATCAAAAAGTATCTGGATGAGAAATTGGCACATCATAACATTTAAGACTAGGGGCCAAGGTCAGGTGTTTTTCACGTATCAATGCAGACCTGAAAGGCCAAAGGGCCTCTTCTGCACTGTATGGTTCTATGATTAAGTATGGAACATGCAATAATGTATGTATTCCATGATGAGTATGATACCTGCATATGTGCAAAGGGGCTCGGCAACAAGTGCATTCCTCCCATTGGGAGATAACTGAAGAATGCAGTGTTTTCAACAAGTACAAACACTTGGCTGCTTGAATTTATTGGACTGTATTGCTAGGCTCACACTGAGAGAGAGATAAATGATTTCAATGTGTGTTGTGTTGTTGCCAAGCTGGAGTTCAATTTGGCAGCTTATTACTGGAATTTCTACATCATAGTTATGCTCATCTCAAAAATTATAGCGAAATATAAAGTTCTCAAACTTCAAAGAACCAACTTATTTATTAATTCTTAACCTCTGTGATAGCTGACTTCAAAAAGAAAAAAACATTTTGGTTTGATGAACTGTTACCTAAATTACAAAGCTGTCCTGCAGTAACACCACCAGAATCAGTCATTAAGCCTTAGATATGAAATGAAAAGAAATGAATGAAATGAATGATTAGATATGAATGAAAAGAAAGCTTGTTGCAGTAGTGGTGAGTTGTCAAGTAAACGCGCAAATTTACACCACTTTCCAACTCACCCATGTGTTGCATGTAGTGAAATTTCTGGAATTCAAGCTTGAGGTGATGCATTTTGGGAGGACTAATAAAGCACGTAATACACAATGGCTGGACGGACTCTAAGAAGTACAAAGAACCAAAAGGACCCTGGGGCACATGTCCAAAGATCTCTGAAGGCAGCAGAACAGGTAGATAAGGTGGTTAAAAAGGCATATGGGGTATTTGCCTCTATTAGCCAAGGCACAGAATATAAGAACAGGGAAGTTATGATGGAGATATATAAAATGCTCATTAGATCATACTGTGTGTAGTTTTGGCTGCTACACTATAAGAAGGCTGTAATTGCACTAGAAAGGGTGCGGAGGAGATTCACTCGAATATTGCGTGGACTGAAGCGTTTCAGCTATGAAGACAGACTGGGTAGGCTGGGGTTGTTTTCCTTAGAGTAGGGAAAGCTGAGGTTTGAGGTACATAGGATGATGAGGGACATAAATAGGATAGATCCCTTAGTAGAGGGATCAATAACCAGGAGGCATAGATTTAAGATAAGGGACAGGGAACTCAGAAGGAATTTGAGGAAAAGCTTTTTCACCCAGAGGATGGTGCAAATCTGGAACTCATTGTCTGACAGAGTGATAGAGGCAGGAACTTTCATGACATTTACAAAGCATTTAGATGAGCACTTGAAATGCCACAGCAGACAAGACTACAGACCAAGTGCTGGAAAATGGGATGAGAGTGGATAGGCACTTGATGGCTGGTGTGGACACATTGGGCCAAAGGGCCTCTTTCTGTGCTGTAAAACTATTTGTATGTAGGTGAGTTAGTGAGGGGCAGTAGCTTGCTGCTATCTTGCAGGCGATGAGGTGGAGGAACATTATCTCCACATGTACTGTTATTGGTAGGATTCATTCAAAAATTACCAGCTGGGATTTGCAGTAAGATTGATTGCAGTTCAGTAGTCAGCAGATTGAAGAAGAATTGTGTCTTCTTAAGGCGCTTCTGGGAATCCTTCAGTACCCAGCCCCCAATGCTGCTTCGGAGCCAATAGCTTGCAGGTTTAGGATATAGCCCAGGGTCAATGCACCATTTGACTTGATGCCTTCCGATGATTGGGGCCCCACTTCAGCATGACACAAATTCAATAAGTAAATGAGTGTGTGAGGGTAAGAGGTGCAAATGCTTCATAATTTCGGCCCAAAACTCTTTAGCACATTAGTGCTCCACTGCACTACAGCAATACATGTTTAATTCAGTATTCATTTCTTAACTTTAATTGTTCAGATTTTTCAGTACTGACCATCATAACCACTGGATTATAAACATTATTTACATTAATCTGTGTAAATTGTTCCTAGAACAATTTTTCTGAATTACTGTCAATAATTGACCAGTCAAGCGCTCTCCAACAAGCCCAGGAACGTATCATCAGACTGTAAAGTAACAATGGTCCTGGATTAAACATGCTGTAGAGAGAACGCACCTCCTTCATGGAATCTGCACAGACAGAGGGTTTTCATGCAGCAAAACAGAAAATGCTGGAAAATCTCAGCAGGTCAGACAGCGTCTGTGGAGAGAGAATAGTGCCAATGTTTCAAGTCAGGATGACTCTTTGCCAGAGTTTTAATCTGTTCACTTGATTGGATGAAGTGGATGCCATTTGACTAGTTCATGAAACGATCATATGGATAAGATTCATGCTGAGTTTCACAAAGCTACACTATGTAGACAAAGAGACAGCAAAGCAGATAAGAAAGAACAATGATAATTTTGGAGTCTTGGAGATCACGCTAAGAATCAAAGTCTTGCCTTGGAGCTGTACTCTTGAGGCTAGTGAATAAGATTCAATTTGTGGCATGCACCAGTTTGGCATTGTTGAGCAAATTGTGCTGTTTACAAGAAGGGGGTGCTAATGAGTTTTTAAAAGAATTCTACTGACATGAGCAATTTTTTGAATTGTCACAAAAAACTAGCTGGATCCTGCCCGGGGGCAGAATGAGTAAGATGACAAATGTAAAGTCCAGAGGAAATTTTCAAGAAATTTTCAATATTGTTTCTTAATTATACAGTGCTCAAGAAAGAAGTTGGAAAATATGGGAGTTCCTGGTCTATCTGGGATATGTAAGCTAGCCACTTCAAAGAACCAGAAAAGTTTAATGTCTCAGAAATGAACTACAGGAGGAGGATGTTTGAGTGAAAATGTATCTCCTTGGCTCAGTCTTAAATGGCCAGCCCTTATCTTGAGATTATGAACCCTAGTTCCAGACTTTCCAGCCAGGGGAAACATTCTCCCAATATCTCATCTGTCAAGCCCCTTAAGAATTTTATTTGAATAAGAACACCTCTCATTCTTCTAAACAGTAAGAAATATAGGCATATTCTACTCAACCTCACCTCAGAGAACAGCCATCTCATCCAAGAAATTAAACTACTCAGCCTCTGCTGCTCTCCCTCTGGGGCAAGTATATCCTTTTTCATATGTAAAGAGACAAAAGCTGTACATAATACTCCAGGTATGATCACACCATATATATATAATTGCAATAATACTTCCTTATTCTTAAACTCCAAATCCAATTTCTGCCCTTCTGAGTGTTTGGTGTGCACCAATGGATAGTTTCACATGGTTCATTTGAATCATCAACTTACGATGTCAATTTCATTTTTCAGTGGAAACTGTAAACTGACAGGAAATCTGAATATTAAATAAAGTCTAAGATGCTCCATAGTTAAAATAATAAGCTACTGTCGCTTTAAACATTTAGTACTGGTCTAAGCATTACAAATACATGACAGGCCTACACATGAAACTCCTCAAAGTAAACCTTTGACATTTTGCATCTTCTCCAGAAATTCTTTGAATTATATACAGCCCACAACATGTAGTATGAGATGGCTCATAAAATATTCATTCACTTGAATCATTAACAAAAGACAGCAAAGATATTTTGTACAATACGTTGATACTTTCTCAAAATGCAAGTATGCTTTCCTGAAACATAATACACAACATTAAAGGGACAAAAATGAAATTGGGCAACTGAACTAATGGTCACAGAATCGCAGAAATGTTACAGTGCAGAAGGAGGCCATTTGGCTCATCATATCTGCACTGACTCTCTGAATGAGCAATTCGCTTACTCCCATTCCTCTGTTTTATCCTCATAACCTTGCATTCTTCCTTTTCAAATAACACAGCTAATTCCTTTCTAAATGGTTCAATCAAACCTGGCTCCACTACCTCCCCCTTCCTTTTTTCTGAGATAAAAGTGCTTCAAACTGTTCCAATCTGCAGTAGCCCCATCCTGTTTTCTCCTCTTTACAGAGGACCACTGTTGATGAGGCAACCCACCTAAACTGGAGTTGCCCAAAGCAGATAGCTCTCTCCAGAAGCAGAGCAGAAATCTTCACCTCTCCTGAGTTGTGTCTGCCAATGGCCTTCCATCTTCCAGTGCACACAGGTAGTGTACTGATCATTCTGTGCCTGAAAAAGGGCCTAAGATAATCATCAACCCTTCAGTTCTTCTGCAAGTCCTAAAGCACTCCCTGTTCAGCCAGTATTTATCTTTCAGACTCATTCAACTGTGTTTTCAAAATAAATGGTGCTTGTAACATTTATAAACATAACAGAATTCAGGTGTCACTCTGGTGGATTAAAACATTCTGTTTCTTCTACAAATATAATTAAAGACATTGAGAATAGCAAAGTTTCAGTATCCCAGATAAACATGAAGTGGGAATCTTTTTAAATGCATAGTGTAGAAACGTGCTGCCTGTCTCCCGGAAAAGCAGGTTCCTACTCAAATTTCTGCAGTTTTGGTATTCTATGAAGAACATTTAATTCCTTTTGTGAGGTAGTGATGAAATCCTTGCTAGTGTTGGAAAACTATCCAAAACCTTTAAACCTCTCCTATATCAACCGTGATGATATGTCTAGCACAATTCCTCTCCGAATGCAGATGTCAAGGTTGAACAACCAGCTGTTTACAGGGGCCTAACTGTTAGCAGATGACAACAAGACTGAAACTGGATGGGGAAGCTCATGTGCCCAGAACAGCACCCACTTGATTTAAATAGATGGAAAATTGGGTAAGCTTCAAGCAGCTGTTTGATCCTCTCCACCAGAGGTTTGTCTATACGCTTTGTTCAGACAACAGCTTGGGTCCAAGTCCAACAGATTAAAAAGCACCCTCTGTCTACATGATTCAGGCCAAAAAGATTTTCTTTAAATAAGTGGATGAGGACCGTATGAATGGAAAAATACTCTTTAAATTAAACAAAAACAAAATATAATCAACAAATCTGTCCATGAGGTTAAGTGGTCAAGTCTGAAAGTAAGAATTTATAGTACCACGGAAAAATATATTGCCAACTGTCTAGACCGTTTTAAAATTGAGTGCTTTGAATATTCAAAAACAGCTCAGCAGTAGTCAACACTATTGAAACATGCTAAAACAGGAAACAGGAAGTCTAATCATATCTCTCTATTTATGAGTGAGACGCTTGATAATGTTTATTGAGGAAGTGGTCTGTCAGGGCTGATCCATAATGCTCTTTTTTAACTAGACTATGCTTTTGTTGATTGTCTTCCCTTTCCAAAGCATGAAAGTCTACATTGCATGTTTGTGAATTCCCTTCCTCCACCTCCAAACTCTCACAAAATATATAGTATGCTCATAATGTGAGATCTTGAGCCCACACTCTCCATCTACAAGATCGCCAGCAGGGGCTTGAGATCCAGTCAAACCTAGCAATGCCGAGATCACCTTCTCTGATTTTCGTCACCCCTCGTCAGCAATGTAATCGGGTCCATTTCACAATGGGTGACAATCTGATTTGCATGCATTTAAATAACTTTCAATCTATTTAAACACCCCTCTCCAGATCTCCCCTCCTCACTAGATTTTCATACCTTGCTAATGTGATGTCATTTCCCTCTTCCTGCTCCTATCTTCTATGTCTATTTTTCTACAGGATTAGGCTATTGAGTTAGATGATCAGCCAGGATCATGATGAATGGCAGAGCAGGTTTGAAGGGCCGAATGGCCTCCTCCTGTTCCTAACTTCTATGCCTATGTCAGTGAGGCTTACAACATATTCCCCCAGACCCTCCCCTGCCTCCCCACCCCCAAGGGACACAAAGATCACTGTCAATCTGGGGGTGGGGGCCAAACCAGTGATGATCGGGATGAGGTGGGGGGAAGGGGGCCTATGCCGGCGACGGTGGGGGGAGGGGAGGCCAGGGGGAGTGAGGCTACTGTTGATTGGGAGTGGGGGGTGGGGGGAGGTGCCAGTGATGATGGGGTGGAAGGGGGCTGATGTCAACGATGATCAGGATGGGGGCAAGGGGTCAATGTTGAGTATGATCGTTGTGAGGTAGTGGGGGGAGAGTGTTTTTTTTCCAATGGCGATTTCAGCGAAGCTCAGTTCTGACTCTAAGACTGCCTGCCTTGTCAGACTGTCAGCACGAGCCAAGTCCACTCTTCTTTTGGCAGTTGACAAGATCTGGATAGAAAATCAGCTTGTGGAGCCGGAGAATTCCATGTTAGTTTTCATACCAGAACACTACCAAATTCTTGTAAGATTCTGCCCATTGTTTATCAGTTAATACAATTAACAAATATAATTTGTGTAAAAAATCAAATTGGTTGAATAACACAGGACAATTCATTGTTAATCCATGAGGCTGACACTTCAAACGGTTTGAATTATGTTAGAATCCTCAGCCCTTAAAATGGGCCAGAGTGAGAGATTAGGAAAGGATAAAGGACATTGCCCATCCCACCCTGTGCATCCACCTTCCCCCAGTCAAATGTGAAGCAACACTGGCAATAGCGATACAAGAGTTTTCACCGGGAATTTCCTCATATTAAGAGGAGTATGAATCTCAGAAGTGGCAAGTAAGAGAAAGAGGAAAAGGTGGTATGCTTTCAAATGGATGTGACCATTCTGAACAGAAAGACATTGTCAACAAAGTCAGATGATAAAAGAACTATTAGACTGGAACTCCTGAAGCTTGAAATCAGAACATTGCCTTCTCCCAGAGTGCACATTTGCCACAGAAATGATCTTTCACCTGCATGTACAGTCTCTCATTTCTCAATGCCATCTGTACCAAGGCAATGAATCCTCGCCTGTCAGAGCAATCAGCAGCCGATTATAAATCTTCCTACACATCCCTGCAGCAAACACCCTAAACTGTGATCCTGTTGCTTCAGCCTCGGAACATTCCGCTGAGTAAGCCGGAATGCAAGGCAAGAAAATGAGGGATTTATTGGCAAATGTCTATCTAAACAACAGCAGCCTCACTGAACGAGATGTTTCTTTTTTCGTTTTTGTTCTTTCTTCCGCCCACTTCCACTTTAAGTTCTCGATTGCCGCTGTTGGCAGCTAACATAGATTTCCACTGCAGGGTGGGCTGGAAGTGGTCATTAACATCCACAGTCCCATTGCAACTTGCAGCTAGACTGGAGATTTCACTCTCAAATCTCACGATGTTGAAGCCTTGCCAGATTGTTATACACGGAGTTACCAGAGCTTATTAAAGATAAGGTGGAATTTGTAGCTGGTCCAGGATTTGATGAATTAAGGACTGCACATGTGTAGCCGGTATGTTATTTTATTCAAGGGTTTTCCCAGCCGTATTTCCCCTATGGGGTGAGACATTAGGAACTACTAGCTGGAAATTATAAAGCAAATACAATAGCAACTAGCCAAGGCTGATCATTCATCATTAGTATAATTATATGGAATATAACTTGAAATGTGCTCAACACAATGCAATGCAATTGAGCATTATGTTGGCATCAAATCAAAGAGAAAAATTAAATTGAACTGTCCAGCTGAACTCCTCAAATTATGTTCAGACTCTTCAAGAGCTTTCTCTTCTCTCTAATACATAATTGTGTAGTTTCTTTTTCTATTCTTGCTAATATCTCACCATTCAAGTTTCTTGCCACTGCAACTTATTTTCTCTTATTGCCAACAGTTGCCACCATTATGTTTGTCAGCATGAATAATGGAGAGAGATGGTATTGAGTTGCAACAGGATATTTAACTCCTGTGCATATCATTAGACTGGCCAAGTCATCTGCAGCAAATTATTTCTCAATAAAAGTTGTAACTATGCCAAGGGTGAATCTCATTGCACAATGACAATATGGAGGACCTAAACTGCACTTACACTGCATGCAAAATGCACAGAGACCACGTATTGTACAAAACCAGGGGTCAGTGTTGGATCTAAATTAATAAAAATGGATTGAAATCTGAATTAAAAAACTAGCCTGTACAATGTACAGTGAATTTTATAAAACACAATTGGGTGATTTTCTGATCCCGCCACGCCTGGTGCAGATTACATCAATTCTGGAAAACGGTATACCAACCTAAAAAGTAGTTCTATGCCTGGCACCAAACGGTTTGCAATCGTCCCGGCTCCTTTCTACTGGCACAACCAGGTCTGGGTGTGAGCAGATTAGTAAGAATATAAGAACATAAGAAATAGGAGCAGGAGTAGGCCATCTAGCCCCTCAAGCCTGCCCCGGCGTTCAATAAGATCATGGATGATCTGATAGTGGTTCAGTTCCACTTACCTGCCTGCTCCCCATAACCCTTAATTCCCTTATTAGTCAAAAATCTCTCTACCTGTGACTTAAACACATTTAACGAGGTAGCCTCCACTGCTTCAATGGGCAGAGAATTCCAGAGATTCACTGCCCTCTGGGAGAAGAAGTTCCTCCTCAACTCTGTTCTAAATTGACTCCCCCTTATTTTGAGACTGTGCCCTCTAGTTTTTGTTTCCTTTCTAAGTGGAAATAATCTCTCTGTCTCTACCCTCTCTAGCCCCTTCATTATCTCATATGTCTCTATAAGATCTCCCCTCAGCCTTCTGAGCTCCAACGAGTACAGGCCCAGTCTACTCAATCTCTCCTCATAAGCTAACCCCCTCATCTCTGGAATCAACCTGGTGAACCTCCTCAGTACTCCCTCCAAGGCCAATATATCCTTTCGCAAATAAGGCGACCAAAACTGCACACAGTACTCCAGTTGCGGCCTCACCAGTGCCCTGTACAGTTGCAGCAAAACCTCCCTGCTTTTATATTCTATCCCCCTCGCGATAAAGGCCAACATTCCATTCGCCTTCTTGATCACCTGCTGCACCTGCAGACTGGGTTTTTGCGATTCATGCACAAGGACCCCCAGGTCCCTCTGCACAGTAGCATGTTGTAATTTTTCACCATTTAAATAATAGTCCATTTCACTATTATTCCTTCCAAAGTAGTATGACATTGACTTGATTTCAGTCTCATTAGTGAGTTGGGCACGTAATCATCCCCCCTCCAGGAATGTTCCCATGTCTCTGGTGGGAAGTCACACCGGCATGAATCAGTACTGGTGTCCGCGGCAGGATGGCTATGCCAGGGGGATTAGAAGCCACTGAAATCCCTGACTCATTGGGGGCATAGCCAGGGAGTGCCCATCAGACACCCCGGCAGTGTCAGTTGGGCATTCCAGTGTGCTAGGTGCAGTGCCAATGGGGTGGGGCCTAAGTGGGGGTGGGGCTTGAGTGGGAATGGAATCTGAGTGATGTGGACTCTATATGGGGGAAATCATGCTGGGATGGATCATGAAGAGGGGCATGATGGGGGTCATGTCAGGGGTCGTGATGGGGAGCATGTTGGGGTCTTAACAGGGGTCATGACGGTGGGGGCATGTCGGAAGTTGTGATGGGGGACCCATTGGGAGGGCCCAGATGTCCCAGCCTGGTGACTCATGTTGGGGAGAGGGTGGAGGAACATGCTGCCAATAAGGCGGAATGGGGGGTGGTACCCAATGTCTATGGGGGTGGGGAAGGAGATCTCCCAGTGCACTGTGAAATCAAGGCATCCTTTCAAAATGGCAACCAGTTCACAACTCACCACTCTCCAAAAAAGTGACTAAGTGCGGGACAATTGTGGCCCAGTGCGTGCCTGAGAGACCAGCTCAGAGCGTTCCAGTATTCTCACTGTTATGGCACAGTTTTTGGGAGGAAATTCCACCCACTATATCCATGGAATGTGTATATTCATGGAGATAATTTCATTTTGATTCAGAAGACAGACAATTATAAATGACTTAAAGCTTTGTTCTTGTGGCTTATGATATCATCTGAACTGTAATTAGATTACTGTCTCATAACCACTCCTAAATATCCATTACTGGCTGGATAATATTCATGTACAATAGAATAGTAGATAGAGGATGTAAGTGGAATGGCTTACAGATGCATCAAGGAAACAAAGAAAATAATGTGTTCTTGATTTGCAGCAGATGCAATGGAATGATAACTACCAAAGTCAAACAATACATGCACGCGCATGCACACACGTAAAAGACACCAGTAAAACCCAGTATGAATAACAAGCTTATAACAGAACGTGAACAGGAATATACATTGGAAACTTGATCCTAATTCCAACCTGAAAATGTACTTAATTCCAACCTGAAAATGTACTACCATGAGTTCAAAGAAACTGTGAAAGGCAGAGATTTTATTTGAATCATCAGTCACATGAGTTTCAGTTTAGTGGTAATGCTCTGACACCTCAGTGGAGCTCTGTGGGAGCACTGCCTGATTACAGATTTTGTCTTTTAGTTGAAACTTTAAACCAAGGCCCTATTTATCTGCTCAGATGGACTTAAAAGATCTTATTACACTACCTAACTTAAGATCGGGGGAGTTGACCGTTCCCCATGTTCCCTCAAACAAAATCAAATTAACTGGCCAATGCATATATAAGGACATGCCCTCAGGACATGAACTGTAACATAATCACAGTTGCTAGCTGGAACTTTATCAGGATGACAGAAACTTCAACAGCAACCTGGAAACTGGGATAATTCAGCTCAGCCCCCTTATCTGCATTTTTCAGCCGTCCAGCAACTGATTAGTTGCTATTGGGGAACCTGGACATTTAAGTTACAAGATCCTGCTCCATGAGCTGCTGGCTAATTGGACGGCTAGCAGCTTAGCAGCACACTGGAAACAGCGGTCACTGCTGGAATAGCGCATAGGACATGCGATACCATAGGAGCAGGGTGTCCACATAACAAGGTAAGTGGGGTCTGGTAACACCTAACAGTGTGGAGGGAGGGTGGAGTTGGTTAGGATGAGGTGGTTTGTCCCTGGGGAAGCCACCACTGCTGGGAGCCCCCTCTATGGGCCACGGCTAGGGGTTCCAACTGTAATTAAATGCATTCCTGGAGGTTTCATTACATGTATGAATGGGTGCCCCCATGTTCCAGCTATCATTTGGCCAGAGTATCCTTCCTTTGACACGTTCCCTTCTACCTACACCAATTGGAAATCAAACAGACCCGTTAGCTAATTGGATGATGATTGACTGTCAGCCAAATAGTCTTTTCTCCCAATTTTCAATATTCTTTATATTTGCTAAACAAATGTTTGAACATTTTAAAAATCCTTTTTTATCTCCCAATGACTTTTCTCCAGGATTGCTTACAGTAGTGTCCTGGAGATTGATCTTCAATTCCTGGAGGTTCCAGATCAATTAGGAGGGTTGGCAACCAAAGCCAAAGAACCTACAGGGAAGCTACAGGATTCTCCAGGAGGCCTCCCTACAAGGCAGAGGGTCTGCCCATCAGTAGTAAAATAGCAGAAAAAAGCCATTAAATGGCCTCTAAGTGACTCAATTGGCCTTTGAGTCAGGGAGTCATTCTCCACCTTCCCTGCCACTGGTAAAATGTTACAGTGGCGGGAAGATAATGGGTACTCCCCCAACCCCTCCATCCAGCTATCTTTCTTTGCCATTTTCACAGCCTCCTCTGCACTCTCTGGAAACTGGGTAAAAGTCAGCTCACCGCGTTCATTGAGGTTGCCTAGATGACAAATCCTTGCAAACAGTGAATAGGATTGATGAGAAGTTAACCTGTTTTGTGTTGTGTTCCTCAGGAGAAACATTAGCTTGATTTGAAAATGCTGATGGGTTTCCATGCCTGTCATTTGTCTACTTGACCAGGAATACTTTCGATATGTTCTCATTCGGCACTAGTTACACCTTTTAATTTGACTTGATTTATTTATTGCCACATATGTTAATATACAGTGAAAAATATTGTTTCTTGCACACTGTACAGACAAACTAGGGAGAAAAGAGCCCACAAGCAAAACTTAAATATGTAGGCTTAAAGGTAAAGAGAAACAGCTTCCGTTCCAAAGAAACAACAAATTAATCATACTGCCCCAAAATGGAAGAACTATGCATAGCAATAATAGGATATTATTGTGAATGGACTCAGAACCATGTTAGACACAAACAGAATAATGTTAGGAACTGTTTGCATTCCATGTAATATGCATTTTTAAAATTTCAGTCGAATATCGTATACTAAATGGAATTATTTGAAGAGCAAATGGTTGAATTTGATGTGTATTCATTAGTAAAGCAAATTTAGCCAAGTTGTGTTGACTTCCAATTCATGCTATCTGATCAACTTTGATTAGATTCTCATGTTCCCTGTACGTGATTGGGTCCAGTGAAGCACACCATCAGACAATGCCAATTCACTCAGGCCAGCCAGCGCACATCATCTTGAGCCAGTGATCTGTTTTCTGCTCAAAATATTACCGTGCATGGCCAGACATGTATGTGCGGTGTAATTGGCCCACTTGCATGGGTTTATATATGTACAGCAATGATCAGAGTGGCAAAGGAAACTACAGCAATAATACTATCAACCTTTCCTCAACTTAATGAAATGACTGTTATACAATTATTGCCGTTCAAATGAAATTGAAGAGGGACAAAAAGAGCTGTCACTTCAACTGATCTTTCAAATTAACAGACCAGAAAAGCTGAAATAAGGACCAAGTTCCAGCAAATATTATTCTGGAGAATGTGATGTTTAATTAGGTGCCACATTTTAATAATTTATTTATTATTTGACTTGGAAGATTTTGAAGCCAGGTTCAATTAAAATTGTAAATGAGGAATTAACAGACTGGTTTAATAACTTCCAAGAGGATTTCAAAGGGATTTCAGATCTGCCCAATTAGAAAATATTTACAAGTACCACAGATATGAGAGATATGAATGCAATTTAATAGTTTATTGCCTATTATAATGTTGTCTGTTAACAAAACGCTATGGGTGGAATCTTGTGGCCACTCACACCAGCGGGATTCTCTGGTCCTGCTGCTGTGAATGGAGATTTGATTGAGTGCCAAATTTTCCATCCTCACATGCAGCGGCAATGGGACATGAATGGCCGGAAGATTCCGCCTTATTTTCCCAAAGACAGCAATGTTCTTTCGTACCCCTCATGGAAAAGAAGATTGGGGACATGCATTTGTTCAAACACTCGACTTTCATCTCTGGGCTCAACTCACACATGATAGCCTCCTTTTATCCTTTATCTGTAAAGGGCAATGCAATTAGTTAAATCCTGTTCCTAATGGGTATGGCCCCAAAGCACACCATCAGCTCCAACTCAGCATTCACTGGTAATCTCATTCAGACAGACCACACATAAACCTGGGGATTGAAACACACCGCTGATGTTTTTCCAAGGTTGGGACTGAAAGAACAACATGCATTTATATAGCACCTTCCATAGCCACAAAATGTCTTAAATACTTTACAGCTAATGAATTTCTAAACTGTTCCCACTCAAGAGAGCATCAAAAATTAGAAGGCAGAGATTCAAAATAATTGTCAAAGGGAGTAAAAGTGATGTGAGGATTTTTTTTGACCCAGAGGCTGGTTGGAGTTTGGAAAGAAATTCCTGGGAGGATGGTGGAGGCAGGTTCATCTGGAGTGTTTGAAAGGGAGAGAGAAGATTACAGAGATAAGGTAGGGGAGCGGGATTAGGTAGAATGCTTTTTCAGAGAACCAGTGCAGACTTGATAGGCTGAATGCCTCCTTCTGCACTGTAGAGGTTCTGTGACTCAGAATAGTTCCTATTGTAATGCTGGAAACACATGCAGCAAGCTTCCACAAAGAGCAACATGCTAAGGACCAGGTAACCTGCTTTTGTGATCACAGAATCCCTACTGGAGGGGGCCATTTAGCCCATCAGGTCTGCACCAACTCTCCGAAGAGCATTTTACCCATATCCATTCCCCTACTCCAACCCCATAATCCCATACATTTACCATGGCTAATTCCCCTAATCAACACATCTTAGGACACTAAAGGCAACTTAGCATGGCCAATTCATCTAACTTGCACCTGTCTTTGGACTGTGTGAGGAAACCATATCACCTAGAGGAAATCCATGCAAACTCGAGGAGAATGCGCAGACTCTGCACAGACAGTGACCCAAAGCCGGAATCGATCCCGGGTCCCTGGCACTGTGAGACAACAGTGTTAACCACTGTACCACTATGCCACCTTATGATCCCTGTGTGATGTTGATATAGAATAAATATTGGTCAGGACATCAGGAATAGCTGCCTCGCTTGTCTTCAAAATAGTGCTATGGGATCCTTCATCCCCACCTGAGAGGGTAGTTGGGACCTTGGTTGAACATCTCATCCAAGGATGGTGCCTTCAACAGTGAGCACTCCCTTAATACTATATTGGAATATCCAGCCTTGATTGTTCTTTGCTCAAATCCTGGAATGTGTTTTGAGTGTAAAAATTTTTGACTCAGAGGTAACAGGGTTACCAACTGAGCTTCAGCTGGAACTGTTTTAGAATAGATTGGAAGAAACTTTACTCTGCATCTAAGACTACTATGCCAGCAGTCCTCAATGGCACCTGAGAGGCAGTATGGAGTCTGCATGGTAGGATCGCACCTCAAATATTTGAATTAAAGGTCATAAAACCATCTGCTACCTGTTCCTGAATTTTCAGTCTGTGCTCTCAGCAGGCAAAGCTCCCAGCCTGGAGTGTGAAATTGGAGAATTATCCTTTCAATACACAAAATGGAAAGTGTTCCACTTCCAAGCAGAGGCATTCATCACCTTGACAGAGATTGCATTTCTTCCCTATACTTTAAAAAAAAGCAAGGACTCAAATAGCTCTTCGTGCAAGCAGTTTCCCTAGAATACTTATCCACATAATCTGAAGGCTTGTTTTAGATCTCACATTAACACTGACAACAAGCAGCTCTACCTCCCTTGCACTGCACTCAGATCCCCCACTGCTTCTGTGCTGTCAGGCTGTGGTCAGACATTCAGCTGCAGTTTCAATCGATTAAACACTGAGAAGACCAGCGCCATTATGCTCAGCACATACCAAAGGCTCTGTATCCTCACCATTGATTTTATCCCTCTTCCTAGCCACTGCCTCACATTGAATCAGGCTCTGTGCAACCACAGAATCCTATGTGATCCAGAGCTGGATTTCTGCCCAGATATTTTCACCAGCACAAAGATCATCTGCATCCATCTTTGTAACATTGGGTGAAAAGTTCCCAACCTACCCATCACAGGAATCGTAGTGAATGGGTGGGGATGAATTATGAAAAGGTCCAAAGACTTCAGATGGTAATTTCTGGTCTTGGGGCAACCACAGCCAAAAATCCTGCCCATTGACTCCCTCTGCCCTGAGCTGCTCTGCTGCTGAAACCCTCCCTCATGACTGTCATTTCCAAACTCAACCATTTCCATGCTCTCCAGAATGACTTCCCATCCTCCGTAAAGAAGGAACATTCAATTACATAGCGCTTTCACAACCTCAGAATGCCCCAAAGCATCTTTAAGCGAACTAATTACTTTTAACGTATCATCACTGGTGTTACGTATGATATTCAACTCAATATTCAGCCCCTCTGAAACTTGTTGCCTGTATCTACCCTGCAATAAGCCCCACTTACCCATCACTCCTGCGCTCATTAACCTACAGTGGCCCCTCTTTCTCCAATGTCTCCAAACTAAAATTTCTTAAAATTTACAGTACCTGAACGTTTTACCCCTCCAATCTCCAGCCCTCCAACACAATCTGAGTTCCTCCACTTCCTTCACTCATCCATTAATGGTCATACATTCAGTGTGCTGGAACCAAGCTCTGACTTCCCTCCAAAAAGCCCTTCATCTTTCACTCCTTCTTCCTGTAAATAAAGTGTGTCACTGGATAGAGTTTTTAGACACCCATCTAAATAGCTTGTTCTTCAACTCTACAATTGATTTTTTATTCATTTTTTTTTCCTTTGTTCCTTTTGGTACCTTACTTCTGATCAAAAATCCAATTTGGCCCAAACATTGTCCCTACATGAGAGACATTACAGATCTAAGCTGACAAGACAGTCCATACTCCTGTCTTGGGCTTGATCAAACCAGGTCCAAGCTGATAGGGTGAGGTATTACATCCATTCCCAAGTTTGATCTGAGCTTCATCTTAGCCAAAAGGTCAAGATGGCTTTTAAAAAAATTGCATCAATTGAAGCCTCAACGTAATCTCATTGGCTTCGACCATGTGCACAACCAAATATACGCCTGATCATGGCCAAAAGACAGCTCTAAAGTGTCTGGGGAATTTCTTTCAGATTAAATACACCATATAAATCAAGACTTTGTTGTTGTCCCAAACATTTTAATATAGCTTGTCCCACAATCGAACCAATTTTCCCATTTGACTCCTTAGAGCTGTGAATACACAGGGCAGAAATTTCTCATGCGGGGCTAAATCCCATGACGGGGGGGGGGGGCCACTGGGAATTCAAAACCTATCATACCTCATTGATGATGCAGCCTCATTAAGGATGCAGTCTAGAGTTTCCCCACGTATTGCATGGCAGGGCAGGTTGGATGGCACTCACCTACCCAATGCTGAAAAAGGAGATGGCCCAAACAAGACAGGGACCTTTGGCACCAAAAATGAACGATGCTTCTCATAAAACCATAGAATCATGTAGTGCAGAAGGGGCCCTTCAGGCCATCAAGAAGAGGCCCTTTAATCATCAAGACATATTATAAACACCTGAACTCCCACCTAATCCCACTTACCAGCATTTAGCCCATAGTCCTGAATGTTAGATGTGTCAAGTGCTCATTCAAGTACTTTTTAAAGGATGTGAGGCAATACCCCTCCACCATCCTCCCAGGCAGTGCATTCCCGACCATCACCACTGTCTGGGTAAAAACATTTTTCCTCACATCCTTCTAACCCTCCTGCCCCTCAGCGTGAACCTATGTCCCTTTGTGATTAACCCTTCAATTTAGCAGAACAGGTGCTCCTTGTCTACTCTGACCATGTCCCTCATAATCTTGTACACGTCAATCAGGCTGCCGCCTCAGTCTTCTCTGCTCCAACAAAAACAAACCAGGCCTACACAACCTCTCTTCAGAACTTAAATGTTCCATCCCAGGCAGCATCCTGATGAATCTCCTCTGCACCCCCTACAGTTAGACGCGGTGGGCTTGAGGAGGAGTTCTTGGAATGCTGCCGGTTTAGTTTCCTGGAATAGTGTGTGTTGGAGCCGACGAGGGAGCGAGCTATCTTGGATCTGGTGTTGTGTAATGAGGCGGGTAGAATTAGGGAACTTGTGGTGAAGGATCCTCTTGGGGAGAGTGATCATTGTATGGTGGAGTTTCTGGTGCAGATGGAGGAGGAGAAAGTGTGTTCCCGGACACGCGTCCTTTGTTTGAACAGAGGGGAGTACGGTAGGATGAGAGAAGAATTGGCGAATGTGGACTGGGGGAGCGCGTTGGAAGGTAGGTCTGCTGAGGAACAGTGGAGGATCTTTAAGGAGATCTTTCTTGGTGCTCAGCAGAAATTTATTCCGATGGTCAAAAAGGACCGTAGGAGGAGAGGTAATAAGCCGTGGATAACGAAGGAGGTGAAGGAAAGTGTTAAATTAAAAGCGGAGGCGTTTAGAGTAGCTAAGAGTAGTGGGCGAGAAGAGGATTGGGAGAGGTTTAAATGTCAACAAAGATTGACAAAGAAGTTGATAAAGAAGGGTAGGAGAAACTATGAAGCTGGGCTAGCGCTTAATATAAAAAAGGATAGCAAGAGTTTTTATAAATATATAAAAAGGAAGAGGCTGGCTAGGGTGAACGTTGGTCCCTTAGAGGATGAGAAGGGGGACTTAGTGGTAGGGGATGGGGATATGGCTGAGGTCTTGAATAACTTTTTTGTTTCAGTCTTCACGGAGGAGGACATGAATAATTTGCCGGATGTTAGAGATGGAAAGGTGGTAGGACTGGAGGGTCTCGATGACATTACTGTTACAAGAGAGGTGGTGCTCGACAGACTGGAGGGGCTGATTGTGGACAAGTCCCCAGGACCGGATGGAATGCATCCAAGGATCCTGAAAGAAATGGCGGCGGTGATAGTGGATGCCTTGGTGGTTATTTTCCAGACATCGCTGGATTCCGGGGAAGTGCCGGAAGATTGGAAAACGGCTAATGTTACGCCATTGTTTAAGAAGGGTGCCAGGCAAAAGGCGGGGAATTATAGGCCTGTTAGTTTAATGTCTGTTGTAGGTAAAATGTTAGAATCCGTCATCAAGGAGGAAATAGCGAGGCATCTTGAGGGGAACTGCTTGATAGAGCAGACGCAGCACGGTTTCGTTAAAGGGAAGTCGTGTCTGACAAATTTACTGGAGTTCTATGAGGATGTGTCTAGGGCGGTGGATAGAGGAGAGCCGGTGGATGTGGTCTTTCTTGATTTTCAGAAGGCGTTTGACAAGGTACCTCACAAGAGGTTATTGCAGAAGGTCAGGGGGCATGGAGTTGGGGGTAGGATGTTAGCGTGGATAGAGGACTGGTTGTCAAATAGGAGGCAGAGAGTGGGGGTCAATGGGTGCTATTCGGATTGGCGGATGGTGACTAGTGGAATGCCCCAGGGGTCGGTGCTGGGGCCTCAGCTATTTACCATTTATATAGATGATCTGGAGGAGGGAACCGAGTGTAGGGTGTCGAAATTTGCTGATGACACCAAGATTGGTGGAAAGGCAAATTGTGCGGAGGGTGGGGAGAGTCTACAGAAGGATCTAGATAGGCTGGGCGAATGGGCCAGGAAATGGCAAATGGAATTTAATGTTGGCAAGCGCAAGGTGGTCCACTTTGGTAGGAATAATGGTAGGAAGGATTATTACTTACGTGGAGAAAAACTGCAGCAGGCGACAGTGCAGAGGGACCTCGGGGTCCTTGTGCATGAGTCGCAAAAACCCAGCTTGCAGGTGCAGCAGGTGGTCAGGAAGGCGAATGGGATGCTGGCCTTCATCGCGAGGGGGATTGAATATAAAAGTAGGGAGGTCTTGCTGCGGCTGTATAGGGCATTGGTGAGGCCGCAGCTGGAGTACTGTGTGCAGTTTTGGGCGCCGTACTAACGCAAGGATATTTTGGCCTTGGGGGGAGTGCAGAGGAGGTTTACTAGGCTGATGCCGGAGTTGAGGTGGTTGAGCTATGAGGAGAGGCTGAATAAATTAGGCTTGTACTCGTTAGAGTTTAGAAGAATGAGGGGAGATCTCATTGAGACATATAAGATGATGAATGGGATGGATAGGATAGAGGTGGAGAGACTCTTCCTGCTCAGAAAGGATAGTAGGACTAGGGGGCACAGCCTCAAGATAAAGGGGGGACAGTTGAGAACAGAGTTGAGGAGGAACTTCTTCACTCAAAGGGTGGTGAATCTCTGGAATTCTCTGCCCGTTGAAGTGGTGGAGGCTACCTCGCTAAATATTTTTAAGACGCGGGTTGATGGGTTTTTGATAAGAGAGGGGATTAAGGGTTATGGGGAGAGGGCGGGAATGTGGAACTGAGCCACGACAGATCAGCCATGATCTTATTGAATGGCGGGGCAGGCTCGAAGGGCTAGTTGGCCTACTCCTGCTCATATTTCTTATGTTCTTATGTACAGTGCAATCACATCCTTCCAATAAAAAAAAAGGAGAGGACCAAAGTCATTGCAGAGGAAGAACGTGCACCTGTAAAGGCTTCACAGCAGACAAGAGCACCCTCCACGAGCCCAGAGACACATACTTCAAATGGTTATTAGGTGTAGTCTTGGAAGGGTGTCAGTTTCTGAAGGTCATCCAAGGCAACTGGGCCAACTAGTCAGCAAGCTGCCCCTGTCCCTGCTGTGAATGTAGAGGAAGTATTTAGAGGAAGTGGTAGAGAAACAAAAAACGGAATTCTGAACTCACAAGTGTATCTGCTAATCATATCTGCTGTGGTTTATTTGTGATTGCCCTTAAGCCTGTTCCCACACCACCACCCCCCAACATCTTATGAGGGACATGACATGAGTCACATCCCATATCTCCCAGAATCAGACATGTGCAGGGAAGCAAACGTCTTTTGCCAAGGCCCTTGCCATGTGCAAGATGTGTCCTGTGCAGGCTGAAGCCTTGTCCTTCACACTCTCATCTCTCCTTAGTATTGTCAGTGCTACATGCTGGGGTCCTTCAGTTGCCCAGCTGAGCTTATCTCCGCTCACCCCCAATGACCCAACTCCGATGCAGCATCTCAAGATCTTCACTGTGAAGCTGTATATAGTTGCGAGCAGCCATAGTGCTAGTAATGTTCAAAGTCGAGTCCAATACCTTTATTCTTCTCATGTTACTACCCCTTACCCCACCCAATAGCCATTGACCCAGCCTAGATATTACATTTAACATCCTCTATCACCTACCATCCCATGTAGGGGAATGTCAGAAGTCCCCTAAATTTCCAAAAGAGTCCACCCCATTACAATTGATATTCTCCCCATATCCTGTCCAGCCCCAGGATCCCCATCACCTTCTGCACCAACTGCAACAATCCTCAGTGCCCCACTCGACCTTCACCATCCTATCCCACTGCCTCCCACTGCTCCCTTTTACTGTCAACAGCCCGTCCTATTATCAGTACCCTCAGTATGCCCCCCTGGACTCCTCCATTGAATCTACTGACCCCTGCCTTTGAACTCCATTCCCTTCTTCCCCCTCACGTCCATTCACACTTGCGCAACCACCCGCACATCACGTCTGTTCACACCTGTACATTCCCCCACAAGTCTGTCCACACCTGCTCACAATGTTCATTCACACCTGCGTAACCACTGCACCTCATGTCTGTTTACACCTGCATAACCAGCACCCACACTCTATTCTCACTCTCCACGCTACCTCATGCAATCCATGACCAGTGCAGAATCTCTCTCTGACAGTATGAGCGATCAGGTGGGTGGACATGGTATTACTCCAGTTGGGCCTTCTTCTGCACTCCATCATTGGGATGTAAATCGGTTTCCTGCCAGCCTCTGATGGGAACCTGTTATGGTGGGTGGGACTGCAAGTTCCTGCCATCATTTGGTGCCAGTAGGAAACCGATTTTTCAGCTCCCATCGCATTTCCCTCTTGCCTGCCATTGAACCCACCCTTTGGGGTTGTGGTGGTGGTGGTGGGGGGGTGGGGCAATGTAAAATTCCATCCATACTCTGTAGAGGAAGGTAGGCAGGGAAGTATTTTCCTGCACAGTTTACTGCGAGGTAGGAAAGGCCTGCCGGTCAGTGTGTACTGAAGATGCACCAAATCTTTATACAAGAAATAGATGCAATTTATCACATTTTTGTACAGATTCCCATTTTAATTGTTGACCTGTTCTTTTGACAACAATTTTATTCTTATCCTTCCAGAGTTTTAGTTCAGATTTCCAGCATCTGTGGTGCATTGCTTTTTGGTTCTTTCATTTATCTTTGATGGGAGTATAAGGAATGAAACAGCTGCCGAACACAACAGACCAATGCTTTGTGCAGATATTACTAACACCAATGGAAGTTCACATCTTTCAACACAAACTTTATTATTTTCAAACTCATTCCAGGTTCAGTGGAGGAATGTAATGCTTGGTACATAAGGAAAGTCCTGTTTATGTAGCTTTCAGGTTAGCAATAACACCAGAAAAACAAGTCTTGGGCTACAGCACAAACAAGGTTACTTTACCAGAGATGTCTAAAGGTCAGTGCCATATTCCATTTGAAAGAGAAAGTTCATCACACGAGCAACAAGCATTTAGAAAAATATTTTGGGAAGTAGTTGGGACATCCCATGTGTCCAGCTGCCCAAGTTCACTCATAATCATGCTTGCCTCTGTGGAATATTACAGTCATGCATTTTGGTGCTGATAAATGCCCAGCATTCTCTCAATTTCTCCTATTCATGAAGACCCTGTCTTCTCAACCTTGCCCCTCACCTGAGATGTGCTGATTCTCAGGTAAATCACCACGAGTCAACCCTCTTCCTCAATGGGAAGTACACCTATGGTCATCTGGGACTATGATGACTTTGCCTTTGCCTGCTTTTCATCATATCACAAACCTCCTTCCTTATCTTGTTCCACCCACTCGATGCTCAAACCCTATTACTTGTTACTTTGTCCAGTTTGATGAAAGGCCATTGACCTGAAACATTGGATGGAATTTTGTCATCTTTTGGCTAAGTGTCATCTTGGGTGGGAAAAGCAAGGGTAGCCTGCCAATGGCATTGGCGATATTTCCCCCTATATTTTTAAACTGAAAGACAAGAAGAAAGTAAGGAGCGGGTCCCATGCCCAGGCAGTTGCTATGGGGCAGTGTCAGGAAGCAGTGTCAGGGAGCAGATGAGGCTAGCTTATTGTATTTGGGGTAAATCCTCCTACTCTTCCCGGTCCACAAGCAGTGCTGTAGATGCACTTTCCTCATGGATCCAGCCCTCTTCACCTCTTTCAACTTCCCAGGATTCCCAAATCATGGGGGACCCAGCCTCCCTGGGTCAAAATTAAAATCCAGTCAAAGTGAAGTGTGCAGTCTGCTTCAAATATTTTACTGACTGAGAACTGACTGGCCACCTCTCCCCCAACTCACCTCTTTTAAAGATGGAAGTGGGTAGGCAGGAGTCAGGTTTCTTCTTCCACCTGCCAAATCCCACCCTTAAGGGTTAAAATTCCCCTAATGACTCTTTCAAATCATGAGATTTCCAGTTGCAAATGAGTTCTTCAAAAAAAATGCCAAAAAGAGTGATATTCCCCCCACTTCCTGTCCAGCCCCAGAATCCCCATCACCTTCCGCATCCACTGCAACAATCCTCAGTGCCCCGTAAACCCGTATTACCTGACCTTCACCTATCCGACTGCCTCCCACTGCTCTCTTTTACTGTCAACATTCTGTTCTACTATCAGTATCCTCAGTATGCCCCCAGGAATCCTCCATTGAATCTACTGACTCCTGCCTCTGAACTCCATTCCCTTCTTCTCCTTCACACTTGCGCAACCACCCCCACACATCATGTCTGTTCACACCTGTACATACCCACACATATCTGTCCACACCTGCTCACAATGTTCATTCACACCTGCATAACCACTGTACCTCATGTCTGTTCACACCTGCATAAGCAGCACCCGCACTCTATTATCCCTCTCCAGGCTACCTCACCCATTCCATGATCCCTGCTGAATCTCTCTCTAATGGTATAAGCGATCAGGCGGGTGGGCATGGCATTAGTCCAGTTGGGCCTTCTTTTGCATTCCATCATTGGGATGTAAATCCGCATTTCAAGACTTCCAGTTAACATCCAGCTACATTAACAGTGAATATACTTCAATAATTGGCTGCAAAGGTGCTTTGGAGCATCCCAGGGCTGTGTACAGGTTGATATAAATGCAAGTCTTTCCTTCTTTCTGCTTATGGTTTCAAATTTGAAGTTTATTTATTAGTATCATAAGTAGGCTTACATTAACACTGCAATGAAGTTACTGTGAAAATCCCCGAGTTGCCACTCTCCGGCGCCTGTTCAAGTACATAGAGGGAGAATTCAGCATGGTCAATGCACCTAACCAGCACGTCTTTTAGACTATGAGAGGAAACAGGAACACCCGGAGGAAATCCATGCAGACAAAGGGAGAAAGTGCAGACTCCGCATGGACAGTGACCCAAGCCGGAATCGAACCCAGGTCCCCGATGCCGTGAGGCAGCAGTGCTAACCACCGTGCCATCCTGCCTCCCCGACAAAGGGCATCCATATGGAAAGGGATAGCCAGCAGCCAGTTGTTATGCCAGGCAGCCGAGTGTTCCCAAGAGAAACAAAGAAAAGCAAAAATAAAGAAAAGACATTGCTAGAAATACAACGTAAAAACATAGGAAAAGAACACAAGAGTCATTAACGGACAGGCAAGCAATTCAAAGTGGGAATCAGTACACCTCCAAAAATGCTATAAATCATCTCCACTTCATATATTGCATCTGGTATTCCAGAATACACTGACCTGCAGAGCATTCCTGTTCAACAGCAAAATATCCAGGCAAATAGTTCCCTGCCTACCTTCCTCTACCAACTGTGAAATCACAAGTCTAAGCAGACAAACAGTAGCAGGCTTTTACTGCTCCTAGCTGACACTGATGTATTATTATTGCCTACTTTTACTGTCCTAATCATTGGCTGAACAAACCTATCCCGCTGGATATTAAAATCCCCCAAATGTTGACAACCTGATTCATGTTATTTTGCTGATTGTATCTCAAGTGGTAGGTTTAGTTTTGGGGCGTTGCCTATTTTCAAAACCATGACCTTCCACTTCTAAAGGGCATCCCAATTCTCCTTCACAAGAAGGAAATATAATGGATTTTTTTTTCTATAAAGACGGCACACTGTGCTTTGTTGGCTTCTCAGAGGCTGGAGATCCAATGAAAGGTCATACAGTTATTAGGCTGCTTGTTCAGATTAATTACCAAATGATGACTAAAGCATCACAAAAAGTTCAAAATGAGATCTAGAAAAACTGGCACAGGAGCAGAAGAAATGTCGCAAAAAGACTCAATGAAGAGGCAAGAACATGCAAACGATTTGAACCTGAATTTGTGAACATGTGTAAATAGTCTGAAAGGTTAGTTTCTCATTATATCCCATGGAAAGGGAGGGGAAATGTGCCCATTACCATCACCACACTCATCCACCCCTCCAAAAAAGTAGAAAGGCAAAGTTCAGATATTTAATATAAATTCAGAGATACTACCACAGAGGCTGAAAGAACTTGCAACAGAACAGATCCTAGGGTTAGGTGATATTCATCGCAGAGTATCAAGAGTGGAAAAGGCAGACTGGGCAAGGCTCATCTTAAGAGAAAATGGACTTATAAAAGACATTGGCTGAAATTTTACTGTCCTACCCACCATGGGAATTAGAGTGGGCAAGGGGTAGACCATGGAAAGATCTGTTGACCTCAGGTGAGATTTGGAATGAGCAATGGTGTAAAATCTCACCCATAATGGAAGGAAGATTTCAAGGAAACAGTGGAAGAAGGGAATATCAGTAAATATAGATGTGTACTTGCAAAGCCAAGGCATACAAAGCTTATGAACCAAATGCTAAAAAATGGGATTAGAATAATTAGATGATTTGTCTTTGACTAACACAGGTGTGATGGGCTGAAGGACCTTTATCTGTGCTGTATACCTCAATGACTCTATGAGAATGTTGGATGGCTTGAAAATTGAAGGAAGTTGCTGCCAAGCATAAAGACTGGTACAGGTTAGAGAGAATATGGAAAGACTGCTATGAGCCAAAGATTTCTCTTCAGCAAGGTTCACATGATGATGATGATAGCTATAAGAAGATGTGCTAGGCACTGAAAATGATTGCAATGGACATGGGGAAGATATCAATAACAACATTATGTCTTTATATAGTGTTTTAATGTAGCAAAACATCCAATAAAGCTTACCACAAGAATATTACTGAACAATATTTGATGCAGAGCCATTTAAGAAGATATTAGGACAGACGACCAAAACCTTAAAGAGGTTTTAAGGAGTATCTTAAATAAGGAAAAGAAGGCAGAAAGAGGGAAGGAATTCCAGAAGCCTTGATAGTTATTAGTGGAACAATCAAGATTGCAGATTCTCAGCAGACCAGGTGAGGAGAGTGCAAACAATATTTCCTCGAAACTGCCCGGGTGCAATTGGATGTGCAGAGGACTAAGAGGTTGCGCACAAACAGCATTCCCTTTAAGTTGTGTATATACATGGCCACATGGCAAACTTAGAATCATTGAATAAAATCATAAAATCCCTACAGTGTTGAAGGAGGCCATTCGGGTCTGCACCAACAACAATCCCACACAGGCCCTATCCCCATAACCCCATGTATTTTCCCTGCTAATTGCCCTGACACTAATGGTCAATTTAGTATGGCCAACTCACACATCTTTGGAATGTGGGAGGAAACTGGTGCACCCGAAGGAAACCTACGCAGACATCGGGAGAATGTGCAAACTCCACACAGATAGTGACCCGAGGCCAGAATTGAACCCAGGTGCCTGGCACTGTGAGGCAACTGTGTTAACTGTGACCCTGTGCTGCTCACTTACTGGGACTGAGCTTGAAGAGGCATTAGAGTGAACATCGTAGCGTGAGATGAGATTACAGGGAAAGAACATGGAAGGATTTAAAAACAAAGATGAGAATTTTAAAATCAAAGCATTGCCCAACACGAGCCACTATAGGTTCTGCAGTCTCAGAGATGATAAATTGGGCTTGGTGCGAGTTAGGACATGAGAAGGGGAGTACAGATGACCATAAATATATCGACTTTTACAAATTTGAAATAGGACATACGGCCTGGATCAGATTGACAGGCTGAGGGGGACAGGGGGTCTGGGGAAAGAGGAATGCAAGAAAATTGGGAGCCATACAATGGACATTATTCCTCTGGCTAGGGCCGTGTCAACCAGGACCAGTGAGACCCTGGGCTTAATTTGAAGTCTGTGCTCTATTATTAAACACCTTCTTCGGGACTGATGGCACTGCTGGGACCAGAGTGCTGCCCGCTATTAGACTGGATGGCAATTCTCAAAGGTGGGACATTCTTTTGTGATAGGGACAGAATGCCTCAAGCTAATGATGGCCATTAAATGGCTGTGGGGCAAGCTAGACAAAAGAGGACTGACTTTTACCGCATGTAAAATCCAGGCCAGAGTGTGATTATTTTAACAGGGTGGCAAAACAGATGTATATTATTTCTCATCAGATGCCATTTTATGGGTTGGCCATGCAACAATATTTAATAAATTCCGGACAATATAATTTTATGCAGCTTTCATTCTCCCTGACCAATCTCCTTAATTTCTTTGAGAATGGCCAACTTGACCATAATAAAACCAATGGTATTCAGTACTTGGACTGCCAAAAGGCATTTGATACAAATTTACAGGTTACTTGGTGAGCTGAAATGGCAAGTGAAATTCGGGGGGGGGGGGAGGGGTGGGAGAGTTTCAACTCCAATAGCAGGTGGATAGGTGTCAGATGAGAGGTTGAAGAACTAAAAATCTGAATCCCAACTATGATTTACCTGCCCATGCATTTCAAGTTTTAACTGAGGCAATCTTGGTTGACAATTTGAATATTATATTGAGGCTGGCAGTTTGACATTGATCTGGATGGCCAAGTTTTTCAGGTCTTGGGAAATCTGGCAGTAAAAGAGAGGTGAGGTCTGCCGGAGGTAAATGTCTCTTCACTTAGCTGTATGATCCAGCATTCCGGCCACACAAACTCATCCTCCCCATAACATGACACCTACTCCCCAGCCTACCCTCCTATTCCATCTTTCCCACACAGCCTCAGTACTTACCTCCCAAATACTATAATCACACTGTAGCCTGGTGCCAAAACTTGCCCATTCAGTAGACAGGGCCAACTTCTCAAGTTGGCTGCAGACAGGAATTGGAGATGAAACTAAGGTAATCAGGCCTTGCTGTTGAACTTGGCAAGGTGATCCTCCAGCACCTCACCCCTGCCCTGTTCACTCACCACTGCCTCCATGTACAAAGCCAGCATTTAATGGAGGTAAGCATTGCCCAAAAGAAAGGGAAGTAGGCAGTTTAACAGTAGAATTTAGTTGCCTCTTTTAGTAAGGCCTTGCAGAATATTTGCCTTTTGACTTCATTGAGGTGACTGCAAAAGCTGAACAAAAATCAGAGGTGACAGCCTTGCCTTCTGTGCAGATCAGATGCAGGATATCACACCCAAACTTGGGTAAAACCACAACTTGTGTTTTAGGCTCTAAACCAATTTCACCTCATTTGTTCCACAGTCTGCTTCAAGAAGTGAATTTGAAAGAGATTTAAGACACTTCTGAAGACATAATTGGTCAAAGTTTTCAGTTAATGCACAGCAGTAAACACTAAAGCTAACAGAAAATTGAAAGAAAGACCCACAGCAGAAAGTGATGCTCAAACTGCATAATGCTATGGTCAGACTACACTTTGTACACTGTATCTAATTCTGCTCACTAAGGAACAAGGTTGAGTCAAGTGCTGGAGGAAATAACAATGATGAAAAGTCTCGGCTAATCAGAAGAGCTATTGCAATGATCCTTTAATAACCCTCAAGCAGCTAAAAAGCTAATTAGCCAATGGAAATATTAAAGGGCCGTGGCATGTGAAGCTGTTTTATAAATGGCTGAATGTTCACAAAGTATCCTTGAATTTACTTGCAAAGTTTCAGAGGCCTGTAGTGACATTTCTGAATTTCTTGGTTTGAAGTGCAGCAGAGAAGATTTCTGTTGCTGGTACCAGCAACACAGCAATGGGATCAACTAATTTTGTTTTCTATATTTTGAATTTTTTCAAGTTGCACTATTTAATTTCCAGTAAAAATAAGCCTGTAATATTAAATTCCCAGGTACATTTTTCTAATCAGTTAAGGCAGCTTACGGGCATTAACCCAAAGCTATGGGCCGGCAATCCCGACAATTCTATCAAGCTTGGCATTGTTGAATGTGATGGACTGTCCAGGATCAGATGGAGATTCTATAAATAGCTGGTGCCCCTTCACTGTTTGTCCAAAGGTCCTACACCTTTGACAATATCCCACTGAAGGCCAGGATGCGAGAACCTCTGATGTCGGATTGGTCACTTCAGCCTGAACCCCTTTGTCTGCAGGTTCCCATGATTAGGATGGGTGGAAGCTCCACCACAGTAGGCCATCATATAATACACTAAAAGAGAAAATGCTGGAAAATCTCAGCAGGTCTGGCAGCATCTGTAAGGAGAGAAAAGAGCTGACGTTTTGACCCTTTGTCAAAGCTTTTTCTCTTTTGGTTTCAGATTCCAGCAGTTGCAGTAATTTGCTTTTACATAAAACACTAGACCAGAATCCCACCATATCTAGGTCCAAGCCAAGGGTCCAACTGATCCACTATACACCTGTCAAAGTTATGGCAGGAATAAATTAGTGAGACCACAGATTTTCTGAGGCAATTATTTTAGAGGAATAAGGCAGAAGGAAAATATATTTCAAAACTCTTATGCTTGATATCATGCTCCACAAAAAAAATCTTATTTTCCGATATTCCACTTATCCAGAGGATATGTCCTTTTTACTCCCATCTGTGGTAAACTCACAACTGCATGACAGTATAATGTGAAGATCAGAATTCGCAGCTCTGGCCAGCTACAAGGTTTTTGTGACTGGAGGAATTTCCGTGGGAGTGTTGGTCAGGCAAGGTTCCAGGGTGGGGGAAGCTCTACTTCACTAATTCTAGTCAAATTGTAAATGCATTCCTTACAACACATTTACATCTACAATAAGTGCACAGAGGCAATGCCTGCTCAAGACTGTTCCTGTAGGCAGTTTTCATATCCAAGTAACCAGTGTCAGGAATGTAGCTGCTTCCGCCATATCATTTGATGAATGTCTGGGACATGCATCATCTGCACTGATTTTATTTACTGTGCAAGGAAATTGTATTAAACTTGAAGTAGCATGAAGCTCAGCTTTTGCCTTTAACTATCAACCGCAATCTGCACAAGAATTGAAGCCTCCAGCTTCGGTATTTCAATCACAAGCCTCTACTGACTTTAACAATGTATCTTTCAGCAGCAGATAAATATATTTTGCACTGTTATTAGTGCGCCCCTCTATCTATTGATCAATGATCATTTCAGCTAAACTAAAAAAAACTGATTGGATTTTACAGACTTAATTTATTTGAGGCTGAGGCCTATTCATTTTGTAACCAGGTGTTTTGGTTCATTCGACAATATGAAAGCAGGGGCACACACACAACACACACACACACAAAACAAGTCAATATTTCACCATGCCAGTTCTTATTTTCCATTGACTGAGGAAAATATGGCCAAGATTTATAATTTCTAACCAAGCAAAGGAAAACAAGTCTCAATAAAAAGTTTGAACTATCATTCTATGAACTTCAGTGGGAGGAGTGTTTGGAGAAATGCTTTTGTACAATGCGGCCAGAGGCTTGCCATAGACCTCTGATGTGTAAAGGCTTGATGTAGAAGCCAGTTCATCCACCACTTGGAATATAGTGTCAGCAGTGTGCAGCTAAAATTAAATGGATTTTGCCAGAGAGCCAACAGTTGTGAGAAACAGCAGAAAGTAATTAAAGCTTCCATTTGCAACTTTATATAGGATAGTGACCACTGGTTAAGTTAGTATGGCTTTGAATATTCTAATACCTGCTCCTATGGAGATGAAGGCAGATTTGAAAATGAATGGGAAATTCTTCCAAATTCAGTAGCAAAATTATGACATTGCCACAAGGAAACTGAACAAGGAACAGAGCAACTCTGTTATCAGTGGTGGGGAACGAGTGCTACAAACTTTATTGAACCCTAGACCTCACTGAGGAGTAGAAAAATTAGTTTTGTAAAATCTTGGAGGCCTTATGGATCCAATCTGAACCTTCTACTGATGTTATTTATGAATGCTAATGTTCAACATCAGAGCTGAGAAAAATGGGAGAATATTGGTAAGTATGCGACTCACCCTGAGAGCATAAAGAGAAAAGAAACCTACCCGCAGGAAAGCTATTGACATGAACAGAGACTCTGAAGTAATCAATCAATAGCTGCAGAAGAAGAACCTCTGAGATTCTGTACTTTGCAGACAGGCAGTTCAGGCCCTCCAAGCACAAGGCATTGGAGAAAAGGAAGAACTATGTTCAGAAAAGTCAGCAGAAAGACCTAGGCCAGAATGCTGGATGTAAATATTGTGGACGACACCAAGCAAAGAGAAAGGAAGCACAGCCAGTATAGGGAAAGCAGTGTTCAACTGCAAGAAGCTGAATCACCTTGCACACAAGTATTTTGCTGGGAAGAAGAAAAGTAAGCCTGTAAAGATGGTTCCTGCAGAGAGGTCGGACGATGATTCTGATTAATCACTCTACATCCTAAACATATTGTCATGTTAAGTCTCAAGGAAAAGCACAGGTTCTGATTATTGGAATAACTGCAGAAGGTGCCACATGCAAAACCATGCAGGCCTGGGTGACACTGCTTAAAGTGGTGACTCAAAAATGACACTGTTGAATTAATGTTGAGGCTATATGATGGAATGATGCATGTCCCTAGAAGGCAAACTAAACTGACAGCCCAATGCAATGGGCAGAGAGAATATCTACAGTTCCAGATAGTAGAAACTGAGCAAAATCCCCTCACTCTCAGCTGAGACAAGTCAAAAGCTAAGACCAGTAACCCACGTATACCAGAAGAGATTTGTAGTGTTTCACATGATAACAAGATACTGACTATTGAACAGGTCCTGACAAATTACAAAGATGTCTTCACAAGTCTTGGATGTCTTCCTGGTAAATATCATCCTGAAGCAGATGAAATGTGAGACCAACTCATCATCTTTCAAGGAGAGTTCCAGCTGCCTTCAAATCCAGCCGGAGAGACAAGATTGAGGAGCTTGAAAAAATGAAGTAATCAAGAAAGTGACTACTTGTACAGACTGGATTAGCAGCATGGTAGCTGTGAAAACTGCCAAAGGATCATCAAAAAATGGAATGGACCCAGCACAGATATGTACAAGGCAATCTTAGAGTGGAGAAACAAACCCACTGAGAACATGGAACATAGCCCAGTTCAGCGACTAACGTCAGGCTGCACCCAAACTACTCTTCCAATAGCTAAAATATGATTGACGTTTGAAGTTGGAAGTAGTAATAGGAGTGAATAACAAAATCTAAGTAAAATGACATAAAGCCAAATTTCATTTTGAGGAAGCTGTCAAATCATTGCAAGGGCTGACAGTTGGAGAGTCGGTCACAGTGTGAATATTTAACATCAACAAAATTCAGCTCACTTGGTAACTCGAAAGCTTTGTGGGGAAGTTGTCATCTAAATTGTAGATAATGAAAATGAATGACCAGATATATTGTCTTAATCACAGATGTACAACTGGAGAAGCAGCTCCTTCGCAGCAGACAACTAATGAGGAAATGTGAGTTTACCAACCGCACAAGGAACTGAACAGCCAGAGATCAACTATTCTCCAACAAAAGCAATAGATCAGCAGCAACAATTGCCACAGCTATATGTGTGCTGGGACAGATGAAAGTGGGTCAAACTAGGATTCTGTTCATTCTATATATCTGCAAATGGAGGAGTCTGAACTATGGGAGAGGGGGAGGGGCTGGGGGTTGTTCAGGGCTGGCCCGGGAATGGTCCGGGAAAGGGGGGTGGTCAGCGATTGGGCCGTGGGAAGGTGGAGTGCCGGTGTTGCGGGAGTCGTGAGGCTGGCCAGCAATCTGGAGGCCATCAGTGTAGGGACACTTTGCATCCACAGATCGGTGCATGTGCAGTGGCCCACTCAGCAGGCTGATTTTGGCCTCTCCAGTGGGAAATTTAATGATATTCATGTTGGTGGCCTCTGCATTGCACAGAGTACGGGAGATTCTTCTCTGAACTTCCACCAAAAAAAACAGCATGAATTACTCCTGTTTTCACACAAGTTCGGCGTTTAGAATTTTTCTTGAGATAATTCCAGCCCATACATTTCTTATCAGGTAATTTATTTTAAAATTACCCCTGTTGACTCTATTTCTTTCTCTACACAGATGCTGCTTGGCCTGACAAATATTTTCAGCATTTTTGTTTTTATTTGCTGTAAAGTATTTTTCAATCAAGTACTGGATTAATCCTTTAAAAGTTAAAATCTTTCAGGCTTGGATGCACTGAGGACCTGAATGGATGATAAGGCTTTGATCTACCACCACAACTGATTGAGGAAGTAAATCTTTGATCTGCAGCACTGACAGGTCTTACAGAAATATCTACATCTTCTACTACTGACCAGTAACATTTGAAGGCTATCTAGAAAAGTGAACAAAAATACACTTTATATCAAGTTCAATCAGCATTTTGCTTTTGTTTCTGTATCGGCTCTTATCCCAATTCTGACCAACAGATGGATCTACAAATTCCATGCAGCTCTGTCTGGACCTACTCTGATCCTTCAAAATATTTCCTTTGTGACACTTCATGATTACGCCTACCTTTTCACTCAAAATATTGCGGTCCTAATTAAACCTAATTAGAACCATCACTTGCAAGTTCCCTTCCAAGCCACACACCATCCTGATTTGGAAATATATCACAGTTCCCTCATTGTTGCTGGGTCAAAATTCCTGAACTCCCTCTCTAACAGCATAAAACTGACTGGTTTTATTTGTTTATGGGATATGGGTGTTGCTGGCTGGGCCAGCATTTATTGCCTAATCCTAATTGCCCTTGAGAAGGTGCTGGTAAGCTGTCTTCATGAACTACTGCAATCCATGTGGTGTAGGCATACGCACCATGCTGTCAGGGAGGGAGTTCAGCAACTTTGACCCAGCAACAGAGAGGGAACAGCGATATATTTCCAAGTCAGGATGGTATGTGGCTTGGAAAAGAACTTGCAGGTGATGGTGGTCTTCCCATGCATTGACAGCCCTTGTCCTAGATGGCAGAGATCGCAGGTTTGGAAGGTACAGTCTATGGAGACTTGGTGAGTACATTTTTTGGATGGTTCACATGAATGTCATTGTTCCTTGGTGATTTAAAGAGTAAATGTTTAAGGTAGTGAATGGGGTGCTCTGTCCAGGATGATGTCAAGTTTCTTGAATGTTGTTGGAACTGCACCCATCCAGGCAAGTGGAGGGTATTCCATCACACTCCTGACTTGTGACTTTACATAGTGGAAAGATACTGGGGAGTCAGGAGGTGAGTTACTTGCTGCAGAATTCTCACCATCTGACCTGTTCTTGTAGCCATAGTACAAATATGGCCAGTTCAGTTTCTGGTCAATGGTAATTCCCAACCCTTTCATTTCACTAAGTCATTGACAGTACTGAAGAATTTTTGCTCCCATTTTGTAGGCAATCCTGGCAAAACAGAATGTATTATTTGAAAGGTTTTAGGTTGGGAATACCATGATTTTCACCAGTGACAATGAAGGAATGACACTGTATAGATACTAATGGCTCAGAAAGAAAATGCAAGCAAAAATGGTAAAAGTCTTGCATGAAGCAGGAACCTGGGAGCCCATGATAGCCAAGGAAAATGGGTGGGTTGAGGGGGAGGACTGTGTAGAATAAATGCCTGCTGTAACCCTTGCTGAGTATTTCCAGTATCGTGTGTTTTTTTTAAATTTTAGATTAGCCTTTTTGGCTTTTTCAAGAGCACCTCAAAATACGTGAGCTGTCACATTGTATAAAACTGAGTAAAACTGAACAATTACCTACTGCAGGATAAAATTAATTGCTTTAAAAATATGCCTTGATCTTGATATTAAGGTTGCAAGAAAGTTCAATATTAGTGATTTTTAATTAAACTACTTCATCTCAGGAATGCAATTGTAAGGAAGAAGCACCTTTTATGTGGTTGCGCCCAAGGTTAGAAGCAAGGTTAACTAATGTTAGTTAACATCTGCATCTGTGGGTGAATTAATGTGGAAGCTGTCGATGAATAAGACTTGGTCGGAAAATATATAAACTACAAAGAGTTTTCTGTGTTATTTATGCTCCTGCTGCGATGTTGGAAGAATTGTGCTTACTTTTCAACAGTTAAGATCTCCCAGGTATCTATCATATGTTTAGCAAGTTCCTTACCTTAAAGTCTTTATAATTTTTAATAACTATGGAAATAATTTAAATATTTGACCCCTGAAAAGCACATAAAAATGATACTCATAGGATTGGGTACAACTTGGTTCATCAAGGTGCACCTTCAAATTGGCAGCAGCTTAATAATAACAGCAGCACCTTATGCAACATCACAAAGTCACTTTACGGTCTCTAAGCAAATGCTCACTAGGTGATGGGCTAGTGGCATTATCGCTAGACTATTAATCCAGAAACTCAGTTAATGTTCTGGGGACCAGGGTTCAAATCCTGCCACGGAAGATGGTGGAATTTGAATTAAAAAAAAAACACCTGGAATTAAGAATCTATTGGTGACCATGAAACTATTGTCGATTGTCAGAAAAACACATCTAGTTCACTAATATCCTTCAGTGAAGGTAAATCTGCTGTCCGTACCTGGTCTGGCCTGCATGTCACTCCAGAACCACAGCAAAAGTGGTTGACTCTCAACTGCCCTTTAAGGGCAAGTGGGGATGGGCAATAAATGCTGGCCAGCCAACGATGCCCACGTCTCGTGAACGAATAAAAAACAATTCCCGCCCGTCGCGATTGACTCAAAAAGTAAAAATAATGGCAAGTGGGAATAGGCAATTAGATAAGGTCTGATGTTAGTAAACTTTAAAATGGGCACAGTACTCACAGCGCAAGCATGAGGTGCAGGGATGGTGCTGCCGGGGCTGAGAGAGAGTGATGGCAGCCTGGAGGGGGATGGGGGAGGGTATTTCTGGAGCTGTAGGAGCTGCGTGCAAACCGTGGCAAATGGATACTTCACAAATGAAGTTTAAAGCTCCAACTGTGGGCAAAATATCATCACAGCAGCATGCAATTCAGGATGGAATTCTGAAATAAGGAATGATCCCATAAAAGAAGGGATAGTTGATCACCCTGGCTACAGCTGAAACTCAATGATGGAAATACACCTAACAATTTCTTTTCTTTATTCTTTTCATGGGATTTGGGTGTTATTGGCATGGCCAACAGTTATTGCCCATCCCTAATTACCCTTGAACTGAGTGGATCAGGGGTCATAGGTAGAACTGACTGGGTAAGGAAGGCAGATTTCTTTCCCATAGGATGGGTTCTTAATGATGATAGTCACTATTACTGAGACAGCTTTCAACTCCAAAGTTTATTAAGAGCATGGTGGCACAGTGGTTACACTGCTGTCTCACAGTTTCAGGGACGTGGGTTCAATTCTGGCCTTGGGTGACTGTCTGTGTGGAGTTTGCACATTCTCCCTGTGCCTGCATGGGTTTCCTCCAGTTTCCTCCCAAAGATGTCCAAAGATGTGCAGGTTAGGTTGATTGACCATACTAAATTGCCCTTTATTGTCAGAGGGACTAGCAAGGGAAATATATATGGGGTTACGGGAATAGGGCCTGGGTGGGATTGTGGTCAGTGCAGACTCAATGAGGCAAATTGCCTCCTTCTGCACTGTAAGGTTCTATGATTTTCAAATTCCACCAGCTGTAATAGTTAGATTTGAATGCACGTCCCCAGAACATTATCCTGGTCTCCTGGATTACTAGTCCAGTGACATTACCATTACACCATCATCTCTCCCAGAGGGTGGCTATTTTTTAAAAATAGGCATTATTTAATTTAAAAATTTAAAAAAAGATGTTAATTATTGCAATTTGCATAAGCCAGGATATACTGCTTTTATTATTTGTAATTCATTTTGTGTCTTTAATTTGACTCATTCACTCTCATTCCCCTCTCTGCAAACCCAAATTCAGCCCCCATACCCATTGCAGTCTTTGTGTTGAAAGTCACCAAATTCTCAGCTCTCCCTGGCAGCAACTCCCTGCCAAATCCAGTAACTCAGCACAACACCTCTGAACACACTCCACAATCCCTTCATAAGATTTGCAATTGTTAAAATTGGTCAGAATCAACCTACCTGAAAGTGACATGATTGTCGTTTTAATAGCATTAATGGGGAGAAGGGTGGGGGATGCCATGGAGCACACTAGAGTGCATTACGTGCATGTCCAGTGGATCTGTGCAGTCTTTCAAAAACATGTCTCCAATCAGTTGGAACATTTGAATAGTTGTTTAACATTCTGATCTGGCCAGTTGAGGCTGTTCTGGTGCAAATGTGGCACACGCTCCCTCGTACCCTTCCAACATGGAGTACCATGTGAGTCACATTGTCATTCTAAAAGCTTTCAGCTCTGTGGGCTTGGCTTCAGGCATGTTATGGGGCAGAATAACGAGTCCAAGGTGCCTCACGTAAACAAATATCCATCTTTTCTTTCCGGTCCTGAACCAAATTTGGCGGCGCAGTAGTTAGCACTGCTGCCTCACAGTATCAGGGCCCCAGATTTGATTCCCAGCTTGGGTCAGTGTCTGTGTGGAGTCTGCATGTTCTCCCTATGTCTGCATGGGTTTCCTCCAGGTGCCTCGGTTTCATCCCACAGTATGAAAAACATGCTGGTTAGGTGCATTGGCCACGATAAATTTTCCCTCAATGTACCCGAACAGGCGCCAGAGTGTGGCAACTAGGAGATTTGCACAGTAACTCCATGCAGTGTTCATATAAGCCTACTTGTGATACTAATAAATAAACTTTAAACTTAAATTTCCCACCTTCCAACAACACTCTATTCCAATGGTTGGACTGAACTCAGGAATTCACTACTTGTGGATTGTCTCGAATGAGCTGGCTTCTAAAAATGTTTTTTTGAAGCATGTATATTATCTGCAAAATATTAACTGTAAAAATATTAACTGTAGCAATAGTGCTTTCTTTTTAATCATTGGAAACTTGCTCCTGCATTTATTTGGCAACTGACTGACAGTCATCTTTGCCAGTCTTACTATTTTTCAGGCATTCTTCTCTTATTTATAGCCTTCTGCTCAAACGATACTGTTTTAATGTTTCATTTCTGATTTTTGTTGATGGTTTTTCAGCTTTGAAAAGAGGTGGTGGCACAGTGGTATTTTCACTGGACTAGCAATCCAGACATCCATGACAATACTCTGCGGACATGGGTTTGAATCTTGTGAAATTTGAATCCAATAATAATCTGAAATTAAAAGTCTAATGGTGACCATGAAACCATTGTCAATTGTCGTAAAAACCCATCTTGTTCATTCGTGTCCTGTGGGGAAGAAAATCTACCATCCTTACCTGGATGGCCTACATGTGACTCCAGATCCATAGCAATGTGGTTCACTCTTAAATGTCCATTTGAAATGACCTAGTAAGCCATTCAGTTCAAGGGCAATCAGGGATGGGCAATAAATGCTGGCCTACATCCCATGAATTAAAAAAAGTCCACTGAACTTGTCATAGAGTCATAGAGGTTTACAGCATGGAAGCAGGCCCTTTGGCCCAACTTGTCCATGTCAACCTTTTTTTTAATGACTGAGCTAGTCCCAATTGCCTACATTTGGCCCATATCTCTCAATAGCCATCTTAATCATGTGATTGTCTAAACACTTTTTAAAAGACAAAATTGTACCTGCCTCTACTACTATCTCTGGCAGCTTGTTCCAGACACTCGCCACCCTCTGTTAGAAAAAATTGCCTCTCTGGACCCTTTTGTATCCCTCTCCTCCCACCTTAAACCTATGCCCTGTAGTTTTAGACACCCCTACCTTTGGGAAAAGATATTGACTATCTAGCTGATCTGTGCCCCTCATTATTTTATATACCTCTATAAGATCATCCCTGAGCCTCCTACGCTCCAGAGAAAAAAGTCCCATTCTATCCAGCCTCTCCTTATAACTCAAACCACCAAGTCCTGGTAGCATCCTATTAAGTCTTTTCTGCACTCTTTAATAATATTCTTTCCATAATAGGATGACCCAGAACTGTACACAATATTCCAAGTGTTGCCTTATCAATGTCTTGTACAACTTCAGAAGACATCCCAATACCTACATTCAATGTTCTGACCAATGAAACCAAGTATGCCAAATGCCTTCTTCACCACTCTGTGCCTCTGTGATTCCACTTTCAAGATGCTATGAACCTGCACCCCTAGATCTTTTTGTTCTATAACCCTCCTCAACGCCATACCATGAACTGAGTAAGTCCTGCCCTGGTTCAATCTACCAAAATGCAGTTATCTAAATTAAATTCCATCTGCCATTCGTTAGCCCACTGGCCAATTGATCAAGATCCCATTGCAATCAGAGATAACCTTCTTCGCTGTCCATTGTGCAACCTATCTTGATGTCATCTGCAAACTTACTAACCATGCCTCCTATCTTCTCATCCATATCATTAATATAAATGACAAATAACAGTGGACCCAACACCTATCCCTGAGGCACACCGCTAGTCACAGGCCTCCAGTTTGAACAACAGCCCTCTACAATCACCCTCTGTCTTCTGTCATCAAGTCATTTGGCTACCTCACCTTGGATCCTGTGAGACTTAACCTTATGCAACAACTTACCATGCGGTACCTTGTCAAAGGCCTTGCTATGGTCCATGTAGACAACATCAACTGCACAGCCCTCATCTACCTTCTTGGTTACCCCTTCAAAAACTCAATCAAATTTGTGAGACATGATTTTCCACTCACAGAGCCATGCTGATTGTCCCTAATTAGTCCTTACGTCTCTAACTGTAGATCCTATCTCTCAGAATACCTTTTATTACCCACTACAGATGTGAGACTCACCGGCCTGTAACTCCCTGGCTTTTCCCTGCAGCCTTTTTTAAACAAAGACACAACATTTGCCACCTTCCAATTTTCAGGCACCTGAATGCTGTCAACTCACAAAATATCATGTATGCTATCATGTATTCTATCAACTCACAAAATAGGATGTGTTCAGCTGTAAGAGAGACACACCAATTAATACAATAATGATTCAATAAAAAATATTCCAATTTCTTTATAATTATTTCAGGTACTTTCAGCCAGTTTTTAATTGTTTTTCCAATGGTTTTCCTTTATTGTCACCCATGATTCTTCGGATAAATCAATTTGTAACTTATATGCCCCAAAACCTCAGAAATGGCACTCTTAACAAATTGGAATTATTGTATTCAGTCCAGTAAATGTATCATTTGACTTGTGCAGAGTCTCTGGAAACTAGAAATCATTGGCAATGACCCCACAACAATTCTCTGTCAAAATCATTCCAAACTTCCAACAAAAATGTACAAGAAAACAGAGTATGAAATCTCAAAGTACCAGTAAAAGAACAATAAATGTAAAGCAAATGTCCACCACAATACTTTGCAATCCTGTGCAATAACAGCTCAAATAACATCTTCATCAGCTCAAAGTAGGCCACTACGACTTGCACGTTAAATTGGCATGAAGTCTTTGAAAGATGCCTGGTATAACATATTAACTTTTGGCATTGGCCTACTTACCAGTGGCCTGTTTTCATCTTCATCCTTATAGTAGTGAAGCTGGTCCCCCTTCAGCACAAACCATCGTGTGTGCCAAGTCTTGACAAAGCCACCTTGCTTTCTCAGCCATCCACATTTAATGACATTTTGCCTGGCTCGGACAGACTGGGGGCTTTCCAAGGAGCCACTTTGGTCATCCATTATGAGACTAATAGATTTCCCTGGTGAAGGAAAAACAGCAACCGATTAGCAGAATATAAGTAAACATACATCAGTTTGATGTAAATATCAAACTTTATCTTATAGCTACACATCCATTTATCCTGCTGCACACTAACCTACTTCCTCACAGATACCTGGACCTGAGCTAACCCACACTTGAAGGATAACAGAGGTAGCTCCTGCCAAGGGAAACAAATGATCAAAGGTCTCTTCAACTGCAGGAAAATAATCTATTCCATGCTACATGATGAATGTCAATGCTACAAAATCAATACAGAATGATTTTGCCCTCTTTTGTACCCAAGTAATCTGTTATTCCCACTCAATGTAAACACTCACTTACCAGCTTCTCCACAACTGGAACTGTCAGATACTTCAAATGATGCAAATCGTATCTTCATATCTATGAACATTTAAGTATATAACAACCATTTACAGACTAGAGAAAGCTGAACATACTCTGCCAGGTTCTAAAGCTGTTCATCAACAGCTGAGGATCACATGGTCAAACCAGTCTAAAATTGTGCATATTTATTACAGATCTATATCTTGTTAACCACACTTACTATTTCTGTTTCTGGAAAGTGAACAGCAACTTGGTTCTTATATAAAGAAAATGAGGGAACTGTTTGACTCAGATGATATTTCTGGGCTTACCCGTTCAAATGAAATATTTTTAGAAATTGTTATGGGATGTGAGCATTGCTGGCAATTTTGTACTTCCCTAATTGCTCTTGAGAAGGTCACAGTAGTCATCTGGGGTAGGTAAACTCTTAATTAATAAATTTAAATTTTAGAATTCCCATAATTGCTCTGGTGAGATTTGAATTTGTGGCCCGGATTCTGTCCCCTCACTCCACGCCAATGTCTCCCCTCCCCTGTGGCTGATTTACCCATGTTGGATGCAAACCATTGGCCGTGAGTGGGATCTTCCAGCCCCACCAAAGTTAATGGGCTTATGGTGGCTTGTCCACCCTGCCACTGGGCAACCCATCACAAAGGGCTGACTTCAAGGGCAGGACTGGAAGGTCCCACAGACATATAGGGCTGGAAAACTACCCCCTATGTTTCTAGGCCATGAACGTTATCATTAGGCTATTGTCCCCTTAATTCAAAGCTATGAGGCCTTGTGGTAAAGTGGTAGTGTCCCTAACTCTGGACCAAAAGCTCCCTTTTGGGTTTAACACCAGTACCTGCTGGCCACGGAAGGAGCATTCAGTGTGCTTCAATGGGCTATAATCAGCGCGGAAATCCTTCCATCACTTTTCCCCATCATACCCCAGTGGGGAACAAAGCATTGTGGGTGGGATTTTACAGCCTTGTTCAATTCAAGACCGGAAAATCCCACTGGAGGTCAATGGACCTTCCCATTATCCGCTCCTCACCCGCTCCGATTCCCATGGTGGGTGGGGCGGTAGAATTCCGGCATGTGGATATGAAGAAACGTAAGAGAAATTCAAAGCTGTTTAATACGAGAGATTTTTACCACGTACAATATTTACCACATAAGTTATTAGAAATAAGCATGGCAATTATTTAGTCTTCTTTATGTTCAAATGAGCATTCTTTTAATTTTTTTCATATCAGATTCCACAATTAACATCTAATTAATGCTCAGAATAGCAAAGCAGGTATTCACAAAAGCCTTGCAGTTTTCTCTATAAATGCTTTTCACCCAATCTCCCCTCCCCTTCATCCATTGTAATGCCTCAATTTATAGAAAAGGCTGTCTGCTTCACTCCTTCATCTGAAAGGTCGGGACAATCCTTCGTGACTCACAACTGGTCAAAAGTTATGAGTTGAAACTTAGCCTCCAAAGCGGTAATGCCATGCTGTACACTGTGCACCAGTCCATCTGGATAAATAACTAGTAAAACCCAGCAACCAAAGGAGACAATGTTAGAAATTTCATCCTTGAATTGAAGTTGCACTTGAGCTCCTAGGACTTTAACACTGCCCTGCACTTTAACACTTTCGTACTGCTCCCACCCTTCTCTATTTCTGTTTTACCAATGTATAAACGTTGTTTCAAATAATTTAAATATTTCAGTTTCATTTGTTTTTTTCTGTAAATTTGCCAGTCAAATGGTACTTTATATTTAGGTTAATGTTATCATTGAAATTGATGAACAGAAACTTCCTTCCACTATTTTGTTGTAGTGCCGAGCCTGTCAAAGTTTCCAAAATAATTGATGACTGACATTGTTATAGACCAGAATACAGCTCCTTGAGGTTTCATCACCAATACCACATTAACCCAGCTGACATTTTCCATCTGTCAAAATATATGTTGCAGTACCCCACTAAGAATTTGAAATATTGTCAAACTGTGTTACTCTTATCAGCAAACTTTTGGAACATGGAACATCACATTTCCAAGGACAATGATCTGTTTAACTTAACATGGATCAAATTTGCACCTATTTTTCAGACATAAACTGGACACAAAGTATGTCAAATGAACAGCCAGACAGTTCTCACCCAAATCAGTATTGGACAGCATGAATATGTTAATGAGGGTTTAATTCCTGTTGACGGATCACTCTTCAAAACTATTCAGTCATGACAGAGATGCATGTGATGCCTGCCATGCCCAGAGTTCTTTCGTACATAAAAGCTGTTTAAAGTACATTTCTCATGAAGCTATGTGAGTAGGAGAGCTCCCCGATTTCACAAACATTGCAACTGTCCCAACCCCATTCAGAACTTGCTCCATCCTCTCACTCTCAGATTTGCCAGAGTGTCACTGCTGGCAAGTCAAGGCAAGGTGCACAGATTGACATTTGCCATTAGGTGAGCAGCCTTTGAAGGCTTACTGCATTCTGGGTATGTTGGTGAGGAGGGAAGGCCAATGACTAATGATCCATGAGCTCACATTGGTTTGGCAATGCCGAGCCTGAATCCAAAGACAAGTGCAAACAAACTTTTCTCCCAATTTATGTAAGCACATATTATATAACTTTTAGCATGGTGAAACATCTTTAAAACCTCACAAAACAAGCACCTCAAGACAACTGCCATTTCTGAAATAAATCATGCAGAAGGTAATTGCTTCTGGCATGTCTTTATCTTCAATGGTCACACAAAATGGGTGATCACACATCATAGCCTGTTTTACACTCCAATTCATTTTCTTTTCCATTGACTTTGAACTAAAACTAATTTATACCATAATGTGACAGACTCATCAATACCACTGTGTTTTTCTGATCATAATCTGTGATTTTCTGATTAAAAATCAGGCACCAATAGGCTTGTCTCCATTTTATCTAGAACTACAGATGTGCACTCGGTTGAAAATAATTTTTTTTAATCAATGTATCTCAGTACATGTGACATTAAGACATGGTCTGTCACATCCCCTTATTCTTTCTATTCTGCTGATTCTCATAATTTACTTGGCTCAGCAGTCAGCAAACATGTTTTAAAAAATGGAATTAGATTTATATTACACCTTATCATGTGTCGAGGGAATACCCAAATAACTTCACATAGATAAAGATGCAGCACTTCTGTTTTCTGAGACTAGATTATTTCAGATTTACAATTACCTCATTTTGCTCCTTTGAGACAGAATCTAAATGTTCCCTTCACTAATGCTTTCTATAATTAAAAATGTTATCTGGTATTCAAATGGATATTATAAACTGCATCAGCCATTATCTAAGGTACCAGATAGTAAGTACATTTTTTTTTGGAGTTTACAAGCAGAGGTTAGTTTTCTTGGTTCTGGGTCTCCCTTTTCCCTGACTAGACATAAGTGGTGGTCCTCTCTGTGCTACTGGCCAGGCAGGTATCATTGTAGTGTTGGTGTCAGCCAGTCCCATTCCAATAGATATCATCTGGCCCCACTGACAGTGCATACTTAAGTGTCAGCATAATGGACCACAAATCAGCATGTACTTGCTGTACCTGGAGGGACCATAACTTATTGAAAGTTCAGCCTTCTGTCTCTTTATTATAAAGCATTTGGAGATTATCAGATGTCAAATTAGATATAAATTAGTTCAACACATATCATTGCCCTCCCAGATTCAGAAAATATCAACGGGATTTTCTGGCTGGCCTCATCCAAGACCGAAAAATCCTGCCCAAGGTCAATGAACCTTTGCATGGTCTGGCTCCGCTCCCTACAATTTCCGTGACGAATGAGACGGCTAAATTCCACTCATCACGTCAAAAATGACATATGGCTCTTTTTTGCTTTTCGGATCTTGTCATATGAGGAACATTTGAGGACTCTGGGTCTGTACTCATTGGAGTTTAGAAGGATGAGGAGGGATCTTATTGAAACTTACAGGGTACTGCAAGGCCTGGATTGAGTGAACGTGGAGAAGGTGTTTCCATTAGTAGGAAAAACAAAAACCAGAGGGCACAACCTCAGGCTAAAGGAACGATCCTTTAAAACAGAGATGAGGAGGTATTCTTCAGCCAGGGAGTGGTGAATCTGTGGAACTCTTTGCTGCAGAAGGCTGTGGAGGCCAGGTCTTTGAGTGTCTTTAAGACAGAGATAGATAGATTCTTGCTTAATAAGGGGATCAGGGGTTATGGGTAAAAGGCAGGAGAATGGGAATGAGAAATATATCAGCCATGATAGAATAGTGGAGCAGACTTGATGGGCCGAGTGGCCTAATTCTGCTCCTGTGTCTATAGTTTTATGGAACCATGGAATCTTAGTTTGCCGTTTAGTCCATTATATCTGCACTGATTCGTTTGGGTAAACATTCAAAATGAACCCCATTGTTCTGTTTTGAATGTTTATCTGTTTTCCCTCTAAAGGAGTGATGGTTGTTTCCTCTAATAGTCCCTATAGCAAAGCATTACCAGTTCATACAATTCCCCATAAAGATTCCCTCATCACTGGAGGAAGTGGGGCAGCACAGTGGCAAGCACTGCTGCCTCACAGCGCCAGGGACCCAGGTTCAATTCCTGGCTAGGGTTATTGTCTATGCGTAGTCTGCACATTCTTCCCATGTCTCTATGGGTTTCCCCTGGCTGCTCTACTTTCCTCTCACAGTCCAAAGATGTGCGGGTTAGGTGGATTGGCAATGCTAAATTGCCCCTTAGTGCCAGGGGGATTAGTAGGGTAAATAGTTGGGGTTATGGGGATAGGGCCTGGGTGGGAATGTGGTCGCTGCAGATTTGATGAGCCGAATAGCCTCCTTATGCACTGTTGAATTTTAAGTAATCATTCTCCACCATAACATCTTGGATTTACTCCTAACTGAACTATTGTGTGGCGATCTGGCAGAGCGAAACACTCAGTTTTTACAGAACACATTTGATTTAATTTCTTTCAAATCAATGGAAATAAAATCAGTTTGGTTCCACAAAAGGCAGGCAATCTGCTCCACAGGATTACTGCCCGGGTGTTGAAGATGAAATTTTACCCTGAGGAAGATCAAATCTCTTCTCATAATAATAATTCATCATCTCTGATATCATTGTGTTGAATCCACGATTTATCGACTTACTCCTTCAATAAAACCAAAAATGCTCTTGGCCTTTTTTAATGTCATCATTTTTAATGAATAATATATTTGAATCCAAATCTTTGTCTTCCTCCACATCGTTTAGCATTTTTCTACTAATAGTTCATCCTGTTCCTTGTTATTGTTCCAAACCCAACTGCTAGAGATCGGATCCTCCTTTAATGACCTTGAGTTTCCTATTACTTTCTTATTCATTAGGCAATAATGGATCGGTCACCCATTATAAATCTCCCCCAATTTTCATTTCCATTGATTGATTTTGGATTTTGGTCTTGACTTTGTACATAGTGCCATTCTCCATACGGCCTTTACCAAGCCAGCATTAGGACCGACAGAATAAGTCCCCAGTGTTTGCCTATAGAATATCAGGACAATCTCCAGCCTCGTGCATCCAGTAGATAAGGCCAGAACCTTTGGCAACATGCGCAGTCAAGAGCCTGAGATATGTTTGTTGCTGCAATTACACCTATTGCCCCCAAGTGAACAATGTGCCTTTCTATTGGTCTTACCAACTCTGGAGGACATTAGCAGGTGCTGCTATCATCATCTCCCGCAGAGTTTTAGACTCATTGCTTTTCATTATTATGTGTCCAGAAACTGGGTGCATATCAAATGCTGCCCTGGCACATTGTGCTCAGACTGTCATGTACTTATTTATGGGTTCAGGACCCTATCAAAAACCAAACATACCCCAGGGAAGATACTGCCCTTCAGTCAGAACCTGTGCACAAAATTTAACAGTGGAAATTCAGACACTGCTGAAGACACCTGCCTTAAGATTCCATGCTGCAGCAGTAATGGCTTAGGGGATCAATACTACAGTATTAATGGCCATAAGGGTCCATGCTACAACATTAATGGCTATAAGGGTCCACGCTACAACATTAATGGCCTTAAGGATCCATGCTAAAGCATTAATGGCCTTAAGAGTCCATGACACTGCATTAATGATCCAAGGGTCAATGCTAAAGCATTAATGGCCTTAAGTGTCAATGCCACAGCAGTAATGGCCTTAAGCATCAATGTTACAGCATTATATAAAAGCAAATTACACCATTAAGGGCACTAAGGTCCATTATACAGCAATAATGCTACAACTCAACTGTTGCATGAATGGTGTTGCAGGTGAAAGAACAGCTCAATGGCCTTTGTTTCACTGTCTGGTTTCAGAATTGGTTTCCAACACATGCGCATCAGGATCTGACTAAATTCATAATGCACTTCCTTAAGTTCCTTAATGTGCCATCCACCTGGGCTAGTTCAGATGCCTGGTCCTCTTTTGGAGAACTTCAGCTTGTTACTATGTGTAAATCCTAGCTTTTTATTCTTAATATTTTTATTAATCCCTGCCCAACGAAATCCTACCATTTACTGGAAAATTTCTCCGTGATTTCATCCCTGAGCACAAACTCAAAGAAGCAATTTAGGATTATCTACCTTTTCTTTGGTGAATGAGTTAATCTACATCTTTCCTTCCAATGATTCCAGTTCCAATCGAGTTATAATGGTCATAGGCCAGCAGTACAAAACAATGCACTATCATTTCAGCAGAATATCACAGACACTAACAAACAGCATCGTGGATAGAAACTGGTCTTTCTGGTCAACTTTAATTTTCTGTGGCATTGGTAAAGTAGTGATGGCAAACAGTGTTAAACACCGGAAACCAGGTGAAATGAAGCACTGGGGTTCTCTTTTTCACCAAGTCATTGTACACCCACTTCAACTACAGCTTCAGAAAGAAACAGACGGGTGAATTTAAAGCTATGCACACAACTGAGGCACAGATATTTAATGAGGCTTAATTAATGGTGCCAGTATCCTGTTGTACAACTTGTGATCATGACAAAAGGCATTCAGACTTCATCAGCAAAAACCTTTCTACTCTGAATAAGTAAACAAGACAAATGTTCCATTGTTTCTGTAATTGATCCAATTCTTATTTGGCTTTTTAAAACACAACAGTGGACCTTGTGTCTTCAGATCATTTGGAACATAGTTGTGGTATTGGCTGCTAAAGTGGAAGTGTGTTTTAATTTGTCTCTTTAATAGCACTGTCTAAGTATTTCATGCGGTAACTGGCACAACAGACAAAAGCAGGTAGCTGAGAACTCATGGTTTCAATTAGTTGAATTACCCTTTCAATGGCTTTTAGAGTTCTCACTCTAGGTCAGAAGAATCTAAGATGTAGTGACTGACTTTCTTTTTAAACTGTAGCTTCAATTTGCATCTAGGGCGAGGCCCTTATCCTTTCATTCATGTGACCTGGTTTTGAATGTGGCCTATACTGATAGGCTAAAATTCTCTCCCGCTGCTGAAATCAGTTTGGACAGCTTCAACCCAAATCTTTGCACACACAAGTAAAAACTGACAATAATTAAATGCAAAGCACTCCAGGCAAGGTATAAAACATAAAGCTGTAGAAAGCAGAAATGCAATACTGATATATTCATGAGTGTGTTTCTAAGGTTGGATTGGATTGTCCTTGAGTCTCCATAAAGATTAATCACTAGCACCTGGCCTGAGCAGCTTACGGAAGAAAAATCACGGTGGATTGGTTTTTATTTCCCCAACTTTCTTTGAATATTTCTGCTTTCTGGATGTGGGGCTCAGGGCTGTTTGTTTCACAGAAATAATCAATTGAATAGCACAGGGCTGTATTTCATCCTTGCCCGCTGATAGGTTTGAAGGTGGGGTGGTGTAGTAGAGGATTGGCCACTAATCTCCCTGGCCCCAGGTACTACCAACCTCTCCTGTCTCCAACCTGTTAACAGCCAGTTTGCTCCTGTGTGGGGAAAGCAAATTACTGCAGATGCTGGAATCTGAAACCAAAAGAGAAAATGCTGGGAAATCTCAGCAGGTTTGGCAGCATCTGTAAGGAGACAAAAGAGCTGACGTTTTGAGTTCAGATGACCCTTTGTCAAAGCTAAAAGGCATAGAAAGTAGGAAATATTATACTAACGGGTGAGGGAGTGAAAGATGACTCATAGCCACAAAAACAAGGAGAAAGACTAAGAGGTGCTAATGGCAGTCCGTAGCGAGAATAGATGGTAATGAATGGCCAAACTGCAGAGAAGCTGAAATCAGAGGGTAAACTGTGATCACATCTGCGACAGATGAAAATGTGATCATAGGTTAGGTTACCCTCTGATTTCAGCTTTAGCTCTTCTTAGCCTTTCTCTTTGGTTTCTATGGCTATGACTCATCTTTCATTCTCTCATCTTGCAGTATAAATATCTCCCACTTTCTGTGCCTTTTAGTTTTGACAAAGGGTGATCTAGACTTGAAACGTCAGCTCTTTTCTCTTCTTACGGATGCTGCCAGACTTGCTGAGCTTTTTCAGTATTTTCTCTTTTAGTACCCCTATGTGGGCTTCTCACCTCCCCGCCCCACGCACCGAAGTAGGGATCAAGGCGTCCCACATAATTCAGCCCATATATTCTGTTCACCTTCCAATGGTGTGGGGTGGAGGTATTCTCTAATGATAGGTATGTTGGACAACCAATGAATGGGAGAGTAGGGGTAGCGTTATTCTCCGTCACAGGTCATGTGATGAAAGCTCCCACAGCTAAGTACAACCAGATTTGATAACTCTGGGTAGGAATGAATGAGTCTTAAAGATGTTTTATTTTGCATCCAATCATTATTTTGCAGAATCTTGGAGTACTTCTTGCTGCCTGCTGACAGTGAAACTAAAGGAATATCTTATTTTCCTGCTCTAGCACCTTGGAAGAGTGTAAGGAATCACAAACAATAAAATGTGAATAAATCGTATTTAAATTTGATGTATTAAGAGGCACAGCAAATGTAAAATTGCTTAAAAAGTGCTTCTTATTAAATGATTGCTAACTAATTTTCCACACATAAGCTTCTTCTGAATCACTTGAGGCTTTTGGTTGCTGCATTATCAGAAAAAGTATCATGAAGCATCATCTGATATATTTGTTATGTGCAATCTCTACTGTTGTTTCCACTGAGTTCTTAACAGGAACAGTTGATTACCACAAGTGTAGCCTGAAACCATATTGATTCAAACTGTAACAAAAAAATAACGTTTACTAATATTGAAGAATTTTGACCACCCACATGTCCACAACCTCCTCCGGATAGAAAAATGGCATCTAACCTGCACTTAACCATCAGTAAATTCCTTGAACTGTAGTGTAAATTCAAATCAAATCCAGGAAGCAAAGTTTGTAAAGAGGAAATACTAAGTCTAATATAATTCTCTCAACATGAGTTAAATTACAATTATTTTGTACTGATTTATACAAATGCAGATCTGCAGGTATCCTTAGCTGAAGTCTATTGCACAGTCCTCCCAATCAGAAAGTACGCACCATTCAGTGATGTAACTGGTGTGTCCATCTCCAGTCATCTGTGTTTTACTATAGAATCCCTGTAGTACAGAACAAAGCCTTTCAAGTCCGAACCAACTCTCCGAAGAGAGAGAGGTGCAACCACACCACACCACCACCCACCTCCCCCACCCCCTCCACCAGCACCCCCCACCTGGCTCCGCCCCAACCCAATGGCCCTTTCCCTGTAACTCCGTACAGCTTTGGTCACTAAGGGGCAATTTATCATGGCCAATCCACTAAACTGCACTGTGGGAGGAAACCGGAGCACCCAGAGAAAATCCATATCGACAGTGGGGAATGTGTAAACTCCACACAAACAGGCACCCAAGGCCAGAATCAAACCTGTGAGACAGCAATGCTAATCGCAGTGCCACCATGCCACCTTGAATTAGGATGTAGACTGTACCTGTATTTAAATTTGAGCACTGAGATTACTATGAGCAGAGAGGATCGATAGATAAAATATTTATGACACTATTTTATTGAAAGGGCATTCAAAATAGCTTCCTTTAACAAAGTATGATTTAATTCAGGAAAGTTACACCACTCAGCTCCACAATACATGCAACAACTATGGACCTGTACAAGCCAGGCAGGGAGATGACAGACAGTGATAAACTAGAGAACCATTGCAAGGTTTAAAAAAATTAAAGAAATTTCCAGTTGTAAAGGGTAATTAGTTGTAAAATCATAATAAGAAATTTGATGAGAGATATAGAAGGGAAGTTTAAATATAACAACAGTCCCCACTATAATACATTAGAACATAAGAACATAGGAATTAGGAGCAGAAGTAGGCAAATTGAACCCTTCGGGTCTGCTCCGACATTCAATCAGATCGTGGCTAATCTCCCCGTGGTCTCAAGTCCAACTCCCCATCTGTTACCTATATCCCTCGTTCCTTTTTTTTATTAGAAACATGTCTATCGCCTTCTTGAAACCATTCAATGATTCAGACTCCACTGCGCTATGGGACAGCGAGTTCCACAAATTCACCACCCTCTGTGAGAAGTAGTTCCTCATGTCAATTTTAAATCTATTGCCTCACAACCTGTACTTGTGACCACTTGTTCTAAATTGCCCCATAAAAGGAAACATTTGGTCTACATTTACTTAATCAATCCCTTTTAAAATTTTATACACCTCGATCAGATCATCTTTCATCCTTCTAAACTTCAGCAAACGTAAGCCCAAACTGTTCAATCTCTCTTTATACGTCAACCCCTTCATCTCTGGAATCAATCTAGTGAACCTCCTCTGAATTGCCGCCAATGCCACACATCCTTCCTCAAATAAGGAGCCCAAAACCGGACATAATATTCCAGATGTGGTCTCACCAACACCCTTTACAATTGCAACAACACTTCTCTACTTTTATACTCTAGTCCTTTTGCCATAAATGCCAACATTTCATTTGTCCTTTTTGTTTCATGCTGTACCTGTATATCGACTTTCTGTAATCCAGATCCTTCTGCTTGGATGCATTTTGAATCTGCTTTCCATTTAAATAATAATTTGTCTTTCTATTCTTTCTGCCAAAATGGATAACTTCACACGTATCCACGTTAAACCCCATCTGTCAAATTTTGGTCCATTCTTCTAGCCTATTTATATCCATCTATAGTATTATTATATCCTCTTCACTTCTTGCTTTGCCACCTATTTGTGTCACCTGCAATTTTTGCATTGTTACACTCTGTCTCTGCTTGCAGATCATTTACATAGATTGTAAATAGTTGAGGTCCAAGGACTGACCCCTGTGGCATCCCGCTAATTACTGTTCACCAGCCAGAGAAGGATCTATTTATCCTGACCCTCTGTTTTCTGTCAGTCAGCCAATCCTCAATCGAATTTAGTACTCTACACCTAGTCCCCTGCAGTCTCACCTTTTGGATCAGTCCTTTATGCGGCATTTTGTCAAACGCTTTCTGGAAATCTAGATGTACCACATCTACAGGTTCCCATTTTCCACCTTACTGGTCATGTCCTCAAAGAACTCAAGCAAGTTTGTCAAGCATTACCCTTCATAAAATCAGGTGGATTGAACTTTCTCTTTCCAAATGCTCAGTCATCTCCTCCTTAATGTTTGATTCCAGCAATTTCCCCACCAGAGATCAAGCTAACTGGCCTATAATTTCCTACTTTTAACCTTTCTCCTTTTTGAATAGGGGCATCACATTAGCATGTTTCCAATCCACCGGGACCTTACCAGAATCCAAGGAATTTTGAAATATCACAACAAATGCATCCACTATCTCTGCTGCCACCTCCTTTAATACACCCGTGTGCAGGCCATCGGGTCGCAGAGACTTAACTGCCTTGAATCCCATTAGTTTATTCAATACCCTCTCCCTAGTGATAGTTATTGCACCAAGTTGCTCTGCATTAACTGCAGTTTTTGGAAAATCTTCATTATTCTGTACCATGAAGACAGAATCAAAATATTGGTTCAGTGCCTCCGCCATTTGTGTTCCCCATGAATACCTTACCAGTATCATCCTCTAAAGGGCCAACATTTAGTTTAGTTATTCTCTTCCTCTTTATATACTTGTAAAAACATCACAGTCTCATCCACCCAGTGCCTACTAGCAGTATCAAACTGTAGTGTTACTAGTCAGATTTCTTCACAATACAGAAGAATATTACAATATTGAACAAAAGATGAATGAGTAAATATTGAAATTTATTATTTTAAAATAGGGTCAAATTTAAAGTTGCAGTTGGAGTCATTTGGTTGAAATAATAGGCATATAAATAATGAGCAACTGGGTAAATTTAGGCCTTGTGATATCAACTTTACACTACCTCTCGGCCCCAGATCGTAAACCACAATGTCACAAGTCAGTTGGAGATGATGTTTTTGCTTTGTATTCTACTCTCGCCTTTTTAAAAAAGTCTATCTTCAATGAACACCTATTGTGTGCAGTTTTGGTCTCCTTTTCTGAGGAAGGATGTTCTTGGTCTTGAGGGAGTGCAGCAAAGGTTACCAGGCTGATTCCAGGGATGGTGGAACTGATGTATGAGGAGAGATTGTCTAGGTTAAGATTGTTTTCACTGGAGTTCAGACAAATGAGGGGGATATCTCACAGAGACTTATAAAATTCTAACAGACCCAGGCAGGATAGTTGCAGGGAGGATGTTCCCAATGGTGGGGAAGTCCAGAACCAGGGGTCACAATCTGAGGATACAGGATAGACCTCACGGTATTGAGGAGACATTTCTTCACCCAAAGAGTGGTGAGTCTGTGGAATTCATTACCACAGGAAGTAGTTGATGCCAAAAACATTGAATGCATTCAAGAGGTGGTTGTATATAGCACTTGGGGCAAATGGGATCAAAGATTATGGGGAAAAAGCAGGATTAGGCTATTGCTGGATCATCAGCCATGATCTTAATGAATAGCAAAGCGGGCTCGAGGGGCCAGATGGCCTCCTCCTGCTCCTAAATTCTATGTTTCTATGATGGAGGCACATGAGGTGCTGTCACACTATCACATTCAGCTTTATTTTAATACCTTAGAGACATGAAGGATACCAAGTTCCTGGCCACTCTCAGCAACCGAAAAGGACGTTTGTTTGATTCTGCAAATGTCACTTATTTTTTCTGCTGTTTATTTGCAACACTCTTATAACACAAGCAGACTGCACACGGAATCCTTTAATGTGAAATATTTCAAAATGCTTATAGCAAAAGATAAAAGGCTGAATAGATGGTCTTTGCTTTGAGAAAGAGATTAGTAATAAATTGTGCACAGTAAAGAGTTTTGTGGCTGTTATTAGATTACTAAAACATATGCATGTTAATCTGAATGGGATCTGTGGCCATGGTTATGGATGTCAAAGATCAAAGCATGATGGAGTAATGTAGCAAGTATTTAAAATAATGCGACTAGGTGCTTTTCACAATAATTTCATCGTAGTGTTAATGTAAGCCTACTTGTGACTAAAAAAATAAGCTTTACTTTAAATAATGTATTTGTTAAGATACACAGGAACAGCACTCAATCACTCAGATCATGGGTTTTTTTGATCAGCAATTGTTGGTAAAAAGGAGGTTGTTTTCTTTGCATTTGCACATTGGTACAGCAGTGCACAGATTCACAGCAAAATACAACTGGGCCTCCAGTCAGTGCCTCCTCTAACAAGTCACCTGAGGCCAGGAAATCACTGTGAGTGAGGATGTTTAAACACCATGCATCTATTCTGTGGCTCTGCTACCTTGTAAATAGCCTGACCAAAACAACAGTGCTTTTCCCCAGTAATAATGTAATTCCAAGTAATACAATAATTCAATTTTTACTGTAAAATATAAATCTCTAATTATCCCCTGCTGTAAAGCCAAAATTGCCATAATAGCTTCCTGTTTGAATCTGGTTTAAATGTTATAGAACATAGAACATTACAGCGCAGTACAGGGCCTTCGGCCCTCAATGTTGCGCCGACCAGTGGAACCAATCTAATGACCCTCTAACCTAAACTATTCCAATGTTATCCATATGCCTATCTACTGACCATTTGAACGCCCTTAAAGTTGGCAAGTCCACAACTGCTGCAGGCAGGGCATTCCACGACCTTACTACCCTCTGAGTAAAGAACCTACCTCTGACATCTGTCCTATAATTACCACCCCTTAATTTAAAGCTATGTCCCCTTGTGTTAGCCATCACCATCCGAGGTGAAAGGCTCTCACTGTCCACCCTATCCAATCCTTTGATCATCTTGTATGCCTCAATCAGGTCACCTCGTAACCTTCTTCTCTCCAATGAAAATAACCTCAAGTCCCTCAGCCTTTCCTCATAAGACCTTCCCACCATACCAGGCAACATCCTGGTAAACCTCCTCTGCACTCTTTCCAATGCCTCCACATCTTTTTTTATAATGCGGCGACCAGAACTGTACGCAATACTCCAAATGCGGCCGCACCAGAGTTTTGTACAGTTGTAACATGACATCACGGCTCTGAAATTCAATCCCTCGACCAATAAAAGTTAACACACCACACGCCTTCTTAACAACCTTATCAACCTGTTATATCACTGAAATCAGGTTGAAATAAAATCCAAATTTTGTACAGACATCCTCATCACAACACAGCTTCGTGAAGCATTGAATACTCAGTGTCTGATAACATAGCACAAAATTAACACAGAAAGAGCAAGAATTATAGATACCAACCAAATAACAAAGATTCAGTTGAAGCTGAGAGAATTATAATGAGGCTGAGGTAGAGAAACAAAAGGCAAAAACCAAAAAGGGCCGCAGCACAGAGAAACACGGGGAGAGTGCACAAAACATGACAGGACAGATGGTCTGAGGTGTGTTGGCTTTAACGCAAGGACCATGGCAGGTAAGGCAAATGAACTTAAAGCTCAGATTACTACATGGAACTATGATGTTGTAGCAATTATAGAGATTGGACGAAAGAATGGCAGGACTGGCATCTTAGCATTCCAGGATTTAGATGCTTCAGGCGAAATAGAGAGGGTGACAAAAGAGGTGCATGTGTTGCTTTACTGATTAGGGAGCATGTCACAGATAAACAGAGGGAGGACGCCTTAGTAGGATTATGCATTGAGGCCATATGGGTAGAACTCAGGACAGGAGTGGTACAATCACACTGTTGAGGTTGTACTACAGACCTCCCAACAGCCAGCATGAAGAGGAGGAGCAGATTATGGGAAGTTGTTGTGATGGGCAATGTTAACTTCCCCAACATAGACTGGGTTCATTTAGTGCCAAGGCTTGGACAGGGCAGAGTTTGTTCAGTGTGTCCAAGAGTGCTTCTTGAGGCAGTATGCACATAGCCCCTTCCCGAGTTGGACTATCTTAGACCTGATTCTGGGAAATGAACCTGAACGGGTGATTGGCCCATTTTTATTATAAAATTGATTACAAAATCGGTTATAAAATTACATACTTGTTTTACAAAGGTAAAATTTGGAACGCTAGATCATCAGTGTAGGGAGGGTGAGGGGGAGTGTTTGGCACCACCCAGCAGCTGGTTGAATTGACAGATTGGCTCACTGCCAGGTTAGAAAATGAGGAGCAGAAGATAATCCCTGACAATCAGATCACAGAGCAGGCTAGAGTTCAGGATTTGACAAGGGGAATAGAAGACTGCCAGTCACAGCAGTGGGGACAAGTTGTAACCAGCAGAGAGAAGTCCAAAGGTTAGCTTGAGGGGAAGCAAACCATTGTTGCTCTTCTTGTCCCTCAATGAGTGCTGTAAAAGCACTTACCTCTTGGAGCCAGTAATCTGTGCCCCTATTTAGGCTGCCAGGTTTTTTGCATCTTGAGACAGCCGATTGACCACAGTTAAATCCAAGTGCGTTTTGCGAATATAATTTAAACATGTTATTGAAATATCCTCCTACTCCGAATGGGACATTGGCAAGCCTCGTGAGTCAATGCAGTAAAAATGGAAATGGTCACATGCTCAGTGGGCTGGAGAGACATTATCCATTTAACAATGGATTCCCAACCCTCACCTCTACACCCCCGCACAAATAACTCATGGCTTGTAATTGAAAACCATATGAGTAAGCAGAACTTTTTCTCTATGCCACTGTGTCACACCATATAACAGACAAATAGCAAACACAAGTCTACCCTCTAACAAATATTTTGGATTTCTTTTGTTAATAATAGCATGTACATAAACAAACAAAACTTCTACCTGACCAATCACTGAGATCTCTCATGGTGTGTGTTTGTGTCCCAATTCCAGAACTGTGGAAGCATAGATTATTTTTCCACATGTGTTTGCTCATCAGCTGTGAGCACTCAGAGTATTTCCAACTTTGTGCCGCAGTCTTTATTAAGCAGATCAGACAATCTTATATATCCGGGGGTGGGCAGACGTTAAATTCTTCAACTCTTTCTTGTATCTTCATTGCTGTACTTACCTGACCTTAATAAAACCTTTCGGTCCTTTTTCTGTGTTCCCTTAACTGTATGCAAATTTGTCATATTGCCTTTAGATTTTGTTGCCCAGTATGTTTCACTAAGACGATCATAAGAACATATGAAATAAGAGCTGGAATAGGCCATTCAGCCCATTGAGCTTGCTCTGCCATTTGTTAAGATCATGGCTGATCTGGTTGGGACCTTACCTTCAGTTTTTGCCTATGCCCCATGACCTTCAACATCCTCATCAATCAAAAATCTGTCTAACATAGCTTTAAATATATTCAATGACCCAGGCTTCGTAGCTTCCTTAGTTTCTTGAGTTAGTCACAGAAGATGCATCCTTCTCTTAGTGGGGGTGATTTTCTGACTTCCCAGCAGCATGTTTCTCCCACCAGCATGGTGGGAGGCAGCATATCATTTGCTGGCAGTAGGATCTTCTGGTCCTGATGGATTTCCCATTAATTACACTCGACACCACTGGGAAATCTGTGGTGGAGGTGCGCCACCGGTGTGAACAGCCAAAAGATTTTGACCAGTGTGTCTCTTTCTCAGTAAAATATATCTTGGTTGAGAGTTATGAAATATCCCCTAAAATATCTGCCACTGCTTTTCTACCATCATACTTTTTAATATAGTATCCCATTCCATTTCAGCTAATCTTTTCTTCAGAACTTGTAATTGCTTTTATTTAAGTTTTAAATACCAGCTTCATACCCAAATTTAGCTGCCTTGAACTGACTATGAAATTCTGTCATGTTATGATCTCTCTTACCTATACATTTCTCAGCTATGAGGTCCTTAACTAATCCTTCCGCATTACAAATTACCAAGTTTAAAATAGCCTACTTATTGGTTAATTCCAGAACATATTGTTCTTAGAAACTATCCCAAATACACTCTATGAACTCAACTTCCAGGATAATTTTGTGAGTTGGATTCATTCAGTCTGTGAAGATTAAAATCTTCCACAATTAAAATACCCTGCTTACATGCCCCCATTGCTTTCTTGACTTATATTCTGTCCTATTGTTTGGTACTGTCAGGGGGTCTATAAATCACACCCATCAGTGCCTTTGATCCTTTACTTTCCTCCAAGGGTGGCTTTCCAATTCTCTTGTTTTTTTCCCTTTCCGACGGTTTGCTTGTCAGTTAAACTCATCCTCAGGTTGGTGTTACTGCATATTACTACATATTTCTGATATGAATTAAGAATTGCATATTCAGGCAGATGTATATATAAATATCCAGGTTGCCACATCACCCACTACAGTCTATGTATCGAATTAACAATATATCAGTCTGCAGCAGCACATGGGTGTTATCTGAGAAATAGATTTGATGAAGCTCCAGCATTTGAATCTAAAAGTGTGATTATTTTGGAATTCTGAGAAACAAAAGGCACAACATGATGGCAGTGGGTGCTTGTGAGTAAAAGCCAAGCATTACAAACAAACTAAATGCTGAATTAGGTCAAGAAAAATCAAATCAATTCCACAAACATTCACTCCCTCACCACCGTTGCTCAGTAGCAAGAGTGGGTATTATCGACAAGATGCATTGCAGAAATTCGCCAAAGATCCACCTACAGCACCTTCCAAACCCACAACACTTCCATCTAGAAGAACATGGGAAACAAATAAATGAGAACATCACCACCTGCAAGTTCCCTCCAAACCCCTTACCATCCTGACTTGGAAAAAATATATTGTCATTCCTTCATAGTCACTGGGTCAAAATCCTGGAGCTGTAATGGCATTGTGGATCAACTCATAGCACATGGACTGCAGCAATTCAAGAAGGCAGCTCACCACCACCTTCTCAAGGGCAACTAGGGATGGGCAATAAATGAATAATTTAAAAATCCGAATTAACATCAGAGAGAGGGTGTAAGAACAAATAAATCATGCAGGGATGAAATGGCCTCCGTTGCTGCAGCACTGAAGCACAGCTCCAGCTCGGGATGATCTGGGAAAATGAAGTTATCATAGACACATTTGAGAAAGTTAAAAAGTATAAATTAACATTTGGCAGTTTTCTAAAAGGCACTACTGAACAGTAAAAGATCAGCGACATCCTTTTGTGGACAAGAGAGAAAACATTAGATGAATGAAGAAAGCAGTAAAAAGCAGTAAAAATCCAGACATGATTTTCACACATATCTCCAGCCAAAGTTGAATCATTAAATCCATCAGTAAAAATTGCAAAACTTGAGGCAGGAACCAGGTGAGCCTGTTGATAATTTCTTAATGACATTAAGGAATGCAGCAAGTGTCATTTCAATGAAACATATTAGAGGCTGATAGATCTGTTGATTTCAGGTTCTGCGCCTATTGTACAAAAATCTCTGATTGGAAAAGACAAGCTCACCGTATTGCAGACTACAGATGCTGTCGGAGCATTGAGTAGAAAGTCAAAGATGTTGACCACCCAAATGGCTCGCTTTCAGTTAAATCATGACAGAGGTAGCAGGGTTGATGCAACGAAACAGCACAGAAAGATGCACATCAGACAGAAAGAAAGACGTGCAAGAGTTATGGATGACCACTTGAGTTCACAGTCAGAAGAAAATGCCCAGCACATTGATTAAACAGCAAAGCTTGTGAAAACCAAATCACTGGGAAAAGATGTACTGAGTGAAGAAAGAAGATGGTAAATGAGCTACCAGAGGCAGAGCAACAGGACAAGTGCAAAAGAAAAGTCGGCAAAACATCCATATCCTGGAAGGTAAAGTAGACAGTTGAAGATGCTGAATACCCAAGTGGCTAGTTGGAACTATCCAGAAGATCTGGACCAATATATTTAACCACAGCACATATAGTCTGATCTGACAAATGCATTCGATGAAATACCAGCATTTGAAGCATTATTTTAAATGTGTAGGAATCAGAAGGCATAACAACTTTCCCCCGTCATTGCTACCCCTTTCTGTAATACTACTTCTTTAGCCATCATAACTCTATTAGCGATTTTTGGGGATCAGAACATTTGAAGTATATGTGATCACAGTACAGGAAATAAATTCTTCCCTGCAAGGAATGTGTTGAATAATTTGCTACACTCAAATCATAAATTCAAGTAGACATTCTCACATTTTAAAATGTGTTCACAGCTACACATTCATTCTAGCTTTGCAGTTAACTAATGACATTTGGAGGGGACAGGGGTCGGGGGGAGTGTGAGAGAGCCCTGTGGGAGACGGTCTGCTCAAAATTATTACAAGTTTTCCGGCTCCCCCTGAAGCAGGGTAATCTCAGTTAAGAGTAATCCAAATCAAAACAGCACTGAAATAATATATTTTAATTTTAAACATATGGTATAAATGTACAAGTAAAGATTTAAGAAAAGTTTATGGAATGACAGCGTGCAATATGGGAATCTGATGCAGAGGCCAGGAGAGGGGATACTGAAATATTATATATTAAAATAATAGAAACAGTACAAGTTCTATAGATGGATATGACAAGGGATTAATATTCTACTCATAATTTTCACGATCCAATTTCTTGTGAGTTGCCTGTTGAGCCAACTTATACTTGGAATTGGTAATCCAAAGCTGATGCAAAACAGCATGTTCCTACCTTGTCCATCCACTTTTCATTAAATACATTACCCTACTCTAAACATAAGCCTCAAGGGCTGGAGAAACTAGCACCAATTGCTTTAGACTTTGACCAATATTTTATTCCATTTCTGCATGTTAACAATTATATAAATTTGTATCACAGAGAATTTGTTCATTGAAAAATGTTTTGTTAACAATATTAAAAGGGACAAATGATGTACAGTTGCATTCATTCACTGGCTTATTATGTAAGCAGTTGACCTTAGTGCATATAAATATAAACCCTAGTTGTCTGACTTGAGTTGTCCACTCACCAACTCTGATAAAAGGAGCTGAGCAGCACCTTGGCATTGTCTGTGCAAACCAATGAAAAAAACCAAGCAGGAAATTCTTTTCAATTTAATCCTCTCTGCCATTTCCCCTTTACATTCTAAACCTGCCAGGGCTGATAGGGAGAATTTGAAGAGCCTGACTGAAGGAAGAATTTAACGCATGAACAAAAGAAACCATTTAGGAGTTTGTGTGGGAGTAATATCTGAGAAACCATTTGTTTCAGAAGCCACATGAAAGACCCTTAACTCTCAAACATATGCCTTGATTAACCTTATCCAATGTGTCAGAGTCAGCAACATTCAACTTGATCAGAGAATAATGTCCAGTCTCCAGCAGAAAAAATGAACATCTCCTAATTTACGAAAAATAGGGTGTTACTCTGACACATCTGACAAAGTGAACCGTTAACGCTGGCAGCTCATTGCTTCATACACTGTACATTCACGCTATGATTTTCAGCAGCTAACTGAGAAATGCACTGGGATACTGATGGCGCTGATGTGATCTAATCTTTAGTAACATTGGCAGGAAGTGGGCCAAGAGGTGATTTACTTCCAACTTTACTCTGTTTACTTTTCCCATTTTTGAAACTCACAGCTTCTTCAATTAGTACCAAACACACCAGGCTATAAATAACAAAGGGCTGTGAGTGAGCAAACTTGACTTCCAGGTTGGTGGATAAGAGATTAGTCATTTCAACCTTAAAGGTCGGATTGACTAGGTGGGTGAAGGAAAGGGGGTTGAAGGAAAGGGGGTCTAATGGATATGGGAACAAGGTGGGTAAATCTGATGACTTCTATTTCCTCTCAGGGGGGATTGACTGAGGCCAAATGGCCTATTGCTATGTTGTAACTTCCATGTATTGCCAAGTATCTCATTCCAAGCCTGCATGCAATTATGCCCACCTAGAACCATCCCCCCCACTCCATATCTGAAGAGTTTAAGTGGGAGTTACTTGCACCTATACACAGTTGTTGGTGGTATGAAGGTAATCTTGTTGTATTTGTGAGATTACTGAATTCAAGCAACCCCACTGGCTGAGAGAGTAAATCTCTGAGCAGACACTACAGTGTTAACATCAAGCAACATTGACGAAATGGGCATTGGTGAAATTATTGCATTCAAGGCAGTAATGCTTAGCCTCTTTAACTAGGATTATAATTTGAGGCGAATAACCAGTCGAAACTGGAAAAGTTATTTTAAAATGATTTGACATAGCAAACTACATGGGGAAGTAAGGCAAAATGCATGGTACCATGGTTCACTATTCTCTCTGCTTGAGATTCAGCGCAATAGAAATAAATGTTAAGCAGGATACATAAAAAATGGTAACACGATAAGGCCATTTACTGTGACCACCCAACATTCCAACAACTTGGCATTACTGATTCTTGGGTGACTGAGAGGAGTGTGAATTTATTGTTGCTTTCACAATGCAAATCTTCTGCCATTAATCTCATTCGTGCCTCCAATGGGACTTTTAAAAACCACCCTGCATGTTCGAGTATTTTAATGGAAAATGCAGGAGGTAACACCTCCAGATTTACTCAAACTGTGGTAGACCATTTGTAACCCAGTGGGAGGCCCTTCCTAATGAAAACAATATTGTCTTGAGCTCTGCAGCTTATTGGAAAAGCATTATACCTCTGTTTAATGGCTTCTCATTCTAGTGTACACTGAACAGTATCAGGTTGCAACACTGCATTATACTGTCAACCCCACTGCTCTCTCCACTCAGCCAGAAGTGGGGTTCAGTGCAAGTAAAATATAAGGATGCCAATGAAATTTTTGATCTCAGTAAAGTACTAATCTGCCACAAGCTCTGCATTAAAATTAAGAACTTAAAGCAGATTTCCACTGAATTGCCTGGAAAATTTTTAAGCTTTCATTTTAACATTTGCAGGAAAGCTAATATTACAATCAGTACAGACTAAAACAGTGGTGGGAGTTTTAAATCCCAGTAGGAAAGCTGCCAAGTAAGAGCTGGTCCATCCATAAATGGGAGGTCTAGTCGCTTTTAAAAAGCTGGGCCACACTAATATCATGTGGGCCCTTTCTCAAACTAACAGCCATGAAGTTCACGAGAGATGACAAACAGTTAGACTGGACCCAGAGTAAATGCAGGGACAGGGCTTATTGGATGCTCAGTAGTTCCCAGCGAGGCATACACCTCATTCATGGGACCCAGGAAAGTCCTCTCACTCTGATGTCTTCAAGAAGAGTTCCAAATTTGTCCTGTACCACCACCTTTGTGGTCTGCCTGTTTTTTGGTGCTCAGTGGACAATGCAAATGCCCGCACTAACATTCTGGATAAGATGGCATTGAAGTCCCATTAACCTATGAGAACTCTAATTGGTATAAATGTATGAGGTTCCTATCTGATTGTCTGTGGCACATACAAGCGTGAATAGTTGGGCATTTTAAAACAGCATAGTTGGGCAATTTAAAATTGCAACAGCAGGGAAGTCACCTGTTCCAATTTAACTGCTTCTCTTCCCTAGAGAGTTAACACTTCACCTGATGTGTAACTAGCTCCTAGAAATGGGTAGCACTGCTGCCTCACAGCGCCAGGGACCTGGGTTCAATTCCCAGCTTGGGTCACTGTCTGTGTGGCACTTGCACATTCTTCCCATGTCTGGGTGCTCCAGTTTCTTCCCACACTCCAAATATGTGCAGGTTAGGTGGATTGGCCATGCTAAATTACCCTTAGTGTCTTGTGGACTAGCTATTGGTAAATGCATGGGGTTATGGGGATAGGGACTGGATGGGATTGTGATCAGTATAGACTCAATGGTCTCCTTTTGCACTGTGGGATTCTATGGAATGCAGTTAGCCCATTTCTGATTAACCAAATCATACTGAAACCCACAATCAGGATCTGATATAAGCCAGGCACATTGGTAAATTAAAGGAGAGCAGTAAAAGTATAGACGGATATAAAATGAAAAGTTAGTGATACTTTGCAAGCTGACCTAGCCCCTTGGCTGTTAAGACATGGGAAATAGAGTCTTAAGACTTTTGGTGAATGGAGTTACTATAAATAAATCAAAACAAATGCACCTCAAGTTAACGTGTCACAGTTTTCGTATTAACCTGATGAAACAGTTTCAATGGCTTTTCACTTTGTTTAATAATCCATCAGCAAAAGTATAGTACCACAAGGCTGGCAGATGTGGGCGGAATTTAAAGGGCTCATTCACCAAGGGCGCAAATCCCGTTATAGCCATTAAATCTTACAAGAGGTCCATAACAGGATTTACGCCAGTGAGGCCTCAGTTTGAGAACTTCCCTGCTGCCTCCTGTCAGTGACATGATCGCATGAACTTGATTTCCATCATTTTTAATACATGTACAAAACAAGGAATAGTACAGCACAGGAACAGGCCCTTTGTCCCGCCAAGCCTGTACTGGTCACATTGTCCTATCTAGACCAAACACCAGTATCCCTTTATATGCTGCATGTTCATAAGTCTATCCAGATAAGTCTTAAATGTCACTAACACATCTGCCTCAACCACCTCACTTGGCAGTGCATTCCAGGCCCCTGCTACCCTCTGTGTAAAAAACTTCCACTGCACATCTCTATTCTACCTTTCCCCCCCTACCTTGAACTTGTGCTCCCCTGTAATTGTCATTTCTGCCCTGGGAAAAAGCTTCCAACTGTTCACCTTATCTGTGCCCTTCATAATTTTATAAACTTCTATCGGGTTGCCCCCATAGCCTTCAAATTTCCAGGGAGAACAATCCCAGTTTATTCAATCCCTTCTCATAGCTAATACCCTCCATACCGGGCAACATCCTGGTAAACCTTTTCTGTACTCTCCCCAAAGCCCCCACATCCTTCTGGTAGTGTGGCAACCAGAATTGGACACAGTATTCCAAATGTGACCTAACCAATGTTTTATATAACTGTAAAATAATTTGCCAACTTTTAAACTCAATACCCTGTTCAATGAAGGCAAGTATGCCTTCTTCATCCCCTTTTCCACTTGTGCTGCCATTTTTAAGGATCTGTGGATTTGTACTCCCAGATCTCTCTGTGGGTCTATGCTCCTGATGGTTCTGCCATTTATTTTGTAGTTCCTTCTTGAATTAGATCTATCAAAATACATCACCTCACATTTATCTGGACTAAATTCCACCTCCCATTTCCCCACACAATTTTTCAGCTTATCTATTACCTGCTGTATTCTCTGACAATCTTCATCACTATCTGCAACTCTACCAATCTTAGTATCATCCACAAACTTGCTAATCAGACCAGCCATGTTTTCTTCCAAGTCATTTATATATAGTATAAACAACAGAGGCCCCAGCACTGCTCTCTGTGGAACACCACTAGTAAAAAGTCTGACAACACCAGGTTTTAGTCCAACCTATTTATTTGATAATATACTCACAAGCTTTCTGGCCAGAACTCTCCATTCACCTGACGAAGAGGCTGTCCCCTCGAAAGCTTGTGAGTATATTATCAAATAAATAGGTTGGACTAAAACCTGGTGTTGTCAGACTTTTTACTGTGTTTACGCCAGTCCAACGCCAGCATACCCACATCATGAACACCACTAGTTACAGACTTTGATTCAGAAAAACACCCTTCCACTGCTACTTCTCTATTCTAAGGCCAAGTCAGTTCTGAATCCATTGAACTAGTTCATCCTTGATCCCGTGTGATTTAACCTTCTGCTGCCTCCAGCCTGCCTCAATATCCCATCCTCCATCCCTGCAGCTCTGAACTCCCAAACCTCACCACACCCCCATCACAGATTCGACTCATCCAGATGTCCAGCCCCGATTGCTGGCCTCCCTCCCTCTGTCACTCAGCCCAAAATGCAGAGAGGCACCGGGACTCCCCACGCCCACCGATCGCCTCCCAGAGGCCCTGCCCTCTTGGCACTGCCATATATCCAGTGGCCAGTGCCAAGATGGCCCCTGGACACTGGCACTTTGCCTCTTGGGCAGTACCAGGGGGCCCAGACTCACACTACCAAGGTGGCAATGCCCAGGGGACACTCCCCCAGCACCCAAGCTCTGGGGGGCATTCATTGCCCCCTTCATTCCAACAGGGTCAGGCCACCAGCTCCCCGCAAGTGGGGAGCTACACTAAATCTGGCGGGGTTGGAGGTGAGGTGGGAAGAGGCTAAGGTGCCCGGAGACTTCAGTCCTGGGCCTGCTAATCATATTAAAATTGTATTTAAATTCTAATTTAAATAAATTATGGAGCTCTGCACCAATCCTGGAGTATTGGCAGCCCCAAAATGAAAATGAAATAATTCAACTCTTAACAATTACAATTACGGAGTTAAAAGTTGCAGGGTGTATAGAGATTGGTATTGCTAGTGAAAACTGAACGTAGTGCGCAATCCCTGCACTCAGCCATCTCAACTGACATTCAACTACATTAACATAGAATCATAGAATCCCTATAATGGAGAAGGAGGTCATTTAGCCCATCAAGCCTACACTGCCAACAATCCCACCCAGATCCTATCCCCATAACCCCTCATACTTACTCTGCTCGAACCTAAGTCAAGCAGGGGAAATTTAGCAAGGCCAATCAATCCTAACCCACACATCTTTGGACTGTGGGAGGAAACCAGTGCACCAGAGGAAACCCACACAAACACAGGGAGAACATCCAAACTACACACAGCCACCAGAGGCCAGAATTGAACCCGGATCCCTGGTTCTGTGAGGCAGCAGTGTTAACCAATGTGTTGTCCTGGGGATTACTATTGACCGAACACAGCCATATAAATAGTGTGGCTGCAAGAGCAGGTCAGAGACTGGGAATTCACATCCTGTCTCCATAAAGTCTGTCCACCATTTAGAAGACAAAATTCAAGAGTGCGATGAAATACTCTCCACTTACATGGATGAGTGCAGCACCAACAACCTTCAATAAGCCTGGCCTCATCCAGGACAAAACAGCCCACCTGTTAGCACCCCACCCCATCCACTACCATAAACATTCACTCCTTCACCTTCTACAAAGCGCACTGTAGCAACTCACCAAGGTTCTATCGACAGTGTTTTCCGAACCTGCAACCTCTACCATCTACATCAAGGAGACTTCTTACTGTGTCCACCCAAGTCCAACGCCGGCATCTCTACATTATCTACATCAAGGTCAAGGGCAGCGGATGCATGGGAACACCACCACCTGCAAGTTTCCCTTTAATTCACACCCCTTCCTGAATACATTGACATTCTTTAACTGTCGCTGGGTAAAATTCTGGAACTCCTTTCCTAATAGTATTGTGGGGCACCTACACCTGATGGACTGCAGTGGCCAAGAGAACAGCTCATCACCACATTTTCATAGGCAATTCGGGATGAGGAATAAATTCTGGCTAACAATGCTCATATCCCAAAAACAAATAAAATGAAAATAAAACAGCTTCTGAAAATCTATTATCTTTCTATAAACTCTGAAATTTAATTAATGACATTTTACTAATGTCATTAGTACAAGTTACCATCTTCAAAACACAACTGATAGTCAATCCTTTGTTGCACTGTAACATTATCAATAGGGTTTTATTACTCCAAGCAAAACAATCTGTACCCATCAGCTACATTATGTGTGGAGTCTTCCATTCTCAGCTTCTCAGCTTGAAAACACATGGGACACTTGCGATGATTCTGAGGAGAAGGGCCAGCAGTATCTTCTGCCCATCAATCAGTTAAGGTGGACTCTCCTAAAAACTGAGAACCCCAGAAGATGACTTCCCACCAGCCAAGAGCTGCCAGCCAATTAGAGGCCAACAGCCCTTGTACTCAGTAGCACTACAGAGGCTGTGGTTACCATTGGAACAGTATCCCCTGGAGTCCCAAAATCATGGAGCAACCCGGGAAAAAGGTAAATGCTGTTACAGCGGGATCTCGCCAGGTGGGAACCATGGGGACAGGGAAAATACGGGTTTTGGAAACAAGGTTAGGGAATGGCTATCAACGGCCTCTATTTCCTTATTAATAAAATGTAGGGCACCATATGCTTTATTAACTGCACTTTCAACCTGTCCTGTTTTCAATGACTTATGCACATAAACACCCATGTCATTCTGCTCTTGCACCCCTTTAAATTTGTACTCTCTATTTTATACCATCTCTCCATGTTCTTTCTACTAAAATAAATAACTTCACATTTCTCTGCATTGAACTTCATCTGTCACCTGTCCGCCTAGTCCACCAATTTGCCTATGTCCTTTCGATGTTCTACACTTCCCTCCTCACAGCTAAAAATACTTCTGAGTTTTGCATTATCTGTAAAAATTGTTCCCTGTGCACCAAGGTCTAGGTAAATAATATATATCAGCAAAAGCAAGGATCCTGACACTGACTCCTGGGAAACTCCACTACAAGCCATACTCCAGCATGAAAAACATTCATTTGCCACTACTCTTTGTTTCCTGTTGCTCAGCTAATTCCATATCCATCTTGCTACTGTCCATTATATTCCATAAACTTTAACTTTGCTTACAAGTCTCTCGTGCAGCAAAACACCTTTCGCAAGTCCATGTTCATCACATCAAAAGCATTTCCTTCAACAATCCTCTCTGTTATCTCTTCAAAATTCTCCAATAAATTAATTATACATGGTTTTCCAGTAAGAAATCCAGATTAGCTTTTGTTGATTAACCCACATGTGACTATTAATTTTGTCCCAAATTATTGTCTCTAGAAATTTCCTCACCATAATATTGGTCTGTAGTTGCTAGGTTTATCTTTGCACACTTTTTTGAACAACAGTGTACCAATTGCTATTCTCCGATCCTCTGGCATCATCCCCGAGTCAGAGGAAGAGTGAAAAGTTGTAGACAATACCTCAGCAATTTCCATTCACTTTCATCAGTTTCCTTGATTGTGTCTCATCTAGTCTCCAGGTGCCTTGTCAACTTTAAATACAGACAACCTATCCAATACCTCCTCCTTTACCATGGCCTCGGCCACATCTTCTTCCTTGGAATTTATTTAATACCTCAGTAATGCCCTCTGCCACCATGTGTAAGTTCCCTTTTTGGTTCCTCACCTTCTCTACTCTTTCTTTTACCACCCTTTTACTAATTATATAGAAAACTTTGGGATTTGAGGTTACGTTTTGCCATCAATCTCTTCTCATGCTCTCTCTTTACCTTCTTTTATTTGCTTCTTCATTCTCTTGAACCTTCTATATTCAGCTTGGTTTTCACTTGTATTTTCTACCTGACACCTGCATATGTTTTCTTCTTTATCTTAATTCTAATGCCTTTGTCATCCAGGGAACTCTGGGTTTGTTCCCTTTCGAGGAAATATATTTTGACTTTGCCCAAATGGTCTCTTTTTTGAAGGTAGCCCATGGTCCAGCTACTGTTTTTCTTACCAACCTTAGACTTCAACTTGGCTCAAATATGTTCTCATTTCATAGAATTTGGCTTTCCTCCAGTTAACTTTTCTTGCACTAGACAGTTTTTTGTCTTTTTCCATAATCAGCCTAACAAGTATGATACAATGATTACTGTTACCTAAATATTTTCTATTGAAACTTAGTCGGAATTTAACCAGTCCGCCACTATGGGAATTGGAGCAGGTGAGGGGTGGACAATGGGAAGTCTGTTGACCTCGGGCAGGATTTTGGGGTGAACAAGCCTGTAAAATCCCTCCTTTGATCTCTACTTGGCCCATTTCATTCCTAAGAACTAAGTCTAGTAGTATTTCCTTTCTCATTGGACTGGAAACAATTGGAAGAAAATTTTCTTGAACAAGCTCTAGGCACTCTTGACCCTCTCTGCCTTTTACACTAATATTATCCTCATCTATATTTGGAGTATTTAAATCTTCCACATTATAAGTACTCCATAATTTTGTACCTTTCAGTAATTTCCTTGCAAATTTGTTCCTCTATATTCTTCTCTCTAGGTGATGACCTATAGATTACACTGACTATATTTTACAACAATCAAATTGACCTAAGGGTGTCTGTTTCACTGAGAATTTTGGAATATTTGTACATTATTCAGCTCATTGTGATACATTTTATTAAGAAAAATTAAGAAGTAGACAACCGAGGATTACACATTTCAGAAAGACTGAAATCTGGACAATTCAAGTGTTGCACTGGTTAACGCCATTTTTTTCCTATGTTGTTTAGCATGAAGACTTATAACAAGAGCCTGTCCTCCCTTGTTAGTGAATTTGGAAAACAAATGACATAACTTCTCCTGTCATGATAGATTAATTTTACTTTTAAGATCAACAGAAAATTTAACATGAAGCCAAGTTTCCTTTTAGTTGTCCCCACAGCAAACACAACAGTCAAAGTGCGGATTTAATGTCCTCCACCTTGGCAAGTTGGGGGGACATGGGTATTTAATTGGACTAGAGGGTGTAAGATGGGGAATCTGCCAACTTACCACCCCTACGTTAATTAAATCCAGGACAGAAAGGCTTGTGAATGGCCTTCCCACCTGAATGTTAATTAAGGCCTTCAGTGGCCAATTGAGGCCAGTTAGTTGGATGGCTAACATTTGGTTCAGGATAACACCAATAGCATGGATTTGATTCTTTTTCCAGCTGAGGTAGGCTTTGGATCTGCCTCCTTGTTCTGACCTGAGACAGGATTGTGACGATACTGTGCCTTTAAGAAATGTATTTTAATCAGCTGCAGTTTTTTTCAAACAGGCCCTGGTAGTTTATTTTGGCAGCAAAATATCTGTGAGCGGTGACCTCTCATTGTTACTGAAGCAATATAATGGACATGTTTATTTTCATCTGGATTAATGCAGTGTTCTAGGATTGTTATGGCCTTGTTGAATTGCTGGTGGTGAATGATTGAGAAGTCAGGTGATGCCTGCATGGATAGTTTTTTGCACAGTAAAGTCCAAGGTTTGAGTTTCGTTTTTGTTAGAAGTGGTTTGGACTTGAGCCAGAACGTATTATTTCTTGTTTCTCTCCCTAGTGTTGGGAACCATGCTGTGTGTGGGTTGCCAGCTAGAGGCAAACAGTGTCTCTGTCTTGCTTGGAGTATGATAATAGTTCAGAACTGGGAAGTCTCAGTTGTAATCCAACATTTCAAAGGACAAATTCACAGCAGGTGTTAAAAGCTGCAAAATCCAGCATCACGGCAGCATACAAGTATTTTTGTGCCATGCCTAGGAAGGGGTTTACATTTATAGGATGTTGTTTGGCTTGGAACATTATAGTTAGTTAGCTGTTAAGGTTTATACAATATCATGATTGTGCTGATTTTTCTTATCCTAGTTTAAGTGCATTCTTAAATAAATTTTATCTGATAAAAGCTCCCTGATGAGTCACTTGGACAATACCTGAACTGAAATACATTATGCTCACCCGTGCCAAATTCAAAGTGCAAAACTTATGGTCAAAGCTGACTGCATAAAACACCCTGGAGTTTCTGACAGGGATCAGAACAGGGTGGTAAACCACCACTTATAAAAATACCAACAGTACAGCTAAAGAAGATGCATCAGCAGGTAATGAATCAAAGAACTGCCTTTGGGCAGAGCACACATGACATGACATCAGATGTTAAAAGCCTCAGTGTCACTATGGGCTCTCAGTGGGTTGCTCATCTGCATGAAGGACAGGTCTACTGAAAACCAACCCCTTTCCCTTTCTTCCAACACCTTACCACCCCCAGAGAGCAACCACACCGAGCAGAACACTATTGTACCAAAAGGTTCCCCACAGCATAGAATCACCAACTTCCTGCTGCCTTCTCAGATCTCCAGGGCTTCACCAAAACCCTCACTACTTGAAGTTTGGCAAACAGAGCACTTGGATGGGTGGCACGGTGGTACGGTTGGGGCAGCACAGTTACACTGTGGGTCAGCATGGTAGCACAATGGTTAGTACTTCTGCCTCATAGCTCCAAGGAATTGGGTTTGATTCCAGGCTTGAGTCACTGACCGTGCAGAGCCTGCACGTTCTCCCTGCATCTGTGTGGGTTTCCTCTGGGTGCTCCAGTTTCCTCCTGCTGTCCAAAGATGTACAGGTTAAGTGCATTGGCCATGCTAAATTGCCTCTGAGTGTCCCAGAATGCATAGGTTAGAGGGATTGGTGAGGTGAATGTGTGGGCTTGTGGGGATAGGGCCTACACGGAGTTTTGTTGGTGCAGGTTCGATGAGCTGATTGGCCTCCTTCTGCACTGTAGGGATTCTATGATTATCTGCTCCACTCCAATGGCTCCCACCCATGGTGTCCTACTCCCAGTGGCTCCTTCCCCAATTCTGTCTTTCTCTCTCTCTTTATCTCCCTGTCCCATCTCTTTAGATTCCCTCTCTGGGTTTGGTCATTCAGGCCTCTCTCTGTCCCCTCCACTTGTCTGTGATCTTGCGACTCCTGGCTTATGGTGTCCCATTCTTGGGTTCAATGATCCAGTTTCCATACTGTTTTCCTACCCACCCAGGGTTCCCAGCCAAAGAACTCAAAAACATTGGACTGCACATGTGGAGTCCAGCACAAGCACATTCCTTGCATGCACAAAAACACCCAGGACATGCTGGGACTTGTACTTCCCAGACTCCTCTCCAAAATTCAGTTAAGTCAGGTTTTTTAACACAACAAAAACAAATTGCCTAAAAATAACTTATGAAGTAAAGGAATCATATCTGGGCAATGCACATATGTATATATTTTAATGATCTTACAAAATGTATTTCATAATTAATTTATAATTGTAGTATTTATATTTTTTATAATTAATCCATTTATGATCTTTGTCTTATATTTTACTATAAATTAACCATGCCAGTTGTCAAGGCAGACTATGTGGCCAACATTTGGAACTACTGTTTCGCACTAAATGAAAAATGAAACAAAGTTTGCTGCACCATTGGCTGTGCCTCCATGTTATTAGTATTTTAAAGGCTAGTTTAATCTCTGAAGGAAGCCAATAACAGTTAAAATAATTAAATGGCACTGTATACACGAGGGGGAAGTGAGGATAGATTGCATTCCTGTCTAAAAGAGGGAGTACTTTAGCAAGAGTGCTTATAGAAATCATAAAATGTGGCCCACAATCTCTGACTTTGGAATGAAGCCTGTTGATTGCTTCGAATTTGGTTCCTGAATCTCCCCAGGTAGCCTCAGGTAGTTAAGCATTTCTTCCACTTGATCATGGAAATCCCACATGGAGGCATACCTGAAGGATGCTCAAGCGCCTTTGGTCTTTTGGTATTAGCGTACAGTAATTCAAACTAAATGCACATGGCAGGGGCTGAAATGAGAACAAAATCAGACCGTCAAAATGATAGCTGAAAAGAAATTGTAAGCAATGGTGATATATCCTGGCATATAAGGCAGCCCCTGTAAATGCAGTAGCTGGAAGATTTGCTGGTTCAGCATTTAATTTCACTGGTTCAAATTTGTGTTTTGCTGGATTGCTCCACTGAGACACAGTAGCGTGTAAAATGTTTCTGCCAGAAGCAAGTCTCATCCATATTTATTTCATTATTTCCAAGCGAAAGAGCTTCACTAATCCATATTTTAATTGTAGCTCACTGAGATTACAGTAGTATTGTTAATAATGTACTTTGAATAATGAAATTATTCCATGGTACTCCACTGCAAATCTCTTTTGAACATAAGTGCCATTTGCACTGCAGTTTCCTGCAGAGCTTTATAGCAATTAACTAAGCCCACACTGTTTCCCCTGTATACCTTAGTCCGTGCTAACTCACATTCAGCAGCGGACAGATTTTTGTGGGATGAATTCTCCCATCCGGGACTAAGTCCGTTGGTGGCAACTTTTGTCCACGGTTTAATTATTTATTCATTCGGAGGTTTTACACCTCCCTCCGTGGGGGGGTGAATTTGATAGTGTGTGGCCCACCATCATAGATGAGTCCCATATTAAAAATGTGCCCAACAACGCTAACCCACCATTGAAGAAAGAAGATAGACCTCCTGTACAAAGATGATGGAGCTGCCTGATAAAAGAAGGTGAACCATCTCAAGGACTCGGGGCAAAATTCTTCCATTTGGGACTAAATCCCGTGATGGTGGTGGTGGTACTTGGGAGTGTTTCCCACAGCAGAGGCTGACAGGAATCCACACCACAATCTTGTCCCAATCTCATTAATTATGCATTGGGGGTGTTTAGCGCCATATTCCATGCCAGGCGGCATGAGGGTATGTGTCCCACCATAATATCTGGGTGCCATATTTAAAAAGCACCCAACATCACTGACCAACCACTAAAGAAAGAGTATGGGCCTCCAAAAGAAGGTGGAGCTCCAGTAACACTTTGAGGCAGGAACAGACTGAAGCTGAAAGAGTCACCTGATAAATGCTTCTCCAGCCACACCAGACACTGATGTGGTCTCCCAGGGTCGCTGGTGGTCTCCATCCCAAATTCCAGGGATAGCTCCAGGCATTCTTCAGGTAAGTCCCAACCTCTGCACGTCATGCCATTCCAGATATGTTCTGGACTGGCATGTTTTCCCAGTGGCATCAAGGAGGATCAGGCATGGGCAGAAAATTCCAGTCAGACCTTCATCTGCATCCCATTAGCAGGCTGTAAATCAGGTTACGCTGGCCCCCAGCAGATTTCCTGATCAGTTATGCCAAGCAACAGCAGAAGGTTCCACCTGAGATATATGCCAGCATAAACTGATTTTTCGGCCTTTTGCCCAATTTTTCCCCCGCCCGTGCCTATGACTGAACCCACAGGCTGGGGCAAGGGAAAATTCATCCCACTGATGCTGGAAGATCCAACTATTAGATGCTCCCCCTAACTGCTGCTCAAGTGTTCCAAGTTCCATGGTTACTAGTAGCCTCCATCCCAAGCTACAAAGGCAGCCTCGGTCTTTCTGAGGCAAGTCCCAACTTTTGCACATCACCTAGAGGTGTTTTGGACCGGTGTGTTTTCCCACTGCCAGGATGCAAAGCAGTTTCACGCCAGCCTCCAGTGAGATTCCCAATCTGCCATGGCGGGTACCAGCAGGTAATCCACTGAAAATTTGCACTGGAATGAATCAGATTTTTGGGGCCTCTGCCGAATTCCTCCCTTGCCCGCAACTGAGCAGGGGCATGGAAGAATGCTGCCCAATTGTCAACCAGCACTGATGGAGACTAAATTCTGATATTTTGTCACCTTTTCCCATTTGTTAATGCCACATGAGGGCAAGCAGAAATCCTCAGTTCAGCTGTTTGCCTGTCAGAATGTTTAACTGGTTGTCACTCGAGGCATTAGAGCTTTAAGCGTAACTTGCTTTTAACTGTCCCTCCTTTTCTCTGAGGATGCGATCTACCTCCATCTTGCACATCCCAAAAGAAAATGTAACCGAGACCAGGAACCCTCCATGTCAAGATGAGTGAGGCAAACCAGATTCAACAAATCATGATGCAGTTCACTGCTACAACAATGCACAATTTCACTAGGCAATGCTCCGCTAAAAATATCCTGCCGACAAAGCAGAGAGATTGGAAAGTTTCCCTGGAGATCATTCTTGAAGAGAAATTTCTCTGTGTACAATAGTTATTCCTGACACGTAATGTTCCCTTTGTACCATCAACTCTATATAAATCTGAAAATTAATCTGCAGCTACCAGTCAATGAGATTGAAGTAATGAATTGTCCTCAAGGCTTTCAGCCCTATCTCAAGCCAACATCAGGAACAAGGACATCTATACAAAAGCAATACATGGTGTTGGAGGTTTTCTGAGAAGAATGTATGATTAGGACTACTGTAGTCTTCATTACATTAAGACTGTTAATTTAAATTGAATCTAAATCAACTACCCGTTCTGCTCTGGCACTTAATTTCTTACATAATGCTGCAAATTCTAGCCAGTGGCTATAACCATCACTTGGACATTTTCTCAGCTGTGCGCTGCACCAACCAGGTCTGATTTCATTATGGTTCAGGTAGGAAAAGAGAAGTAAGTATAGCGAATCACAGTGAACTTTTATAGCAGTCGGCTGACATATGTTCGTTGGGCATTTAAGTGTTTCTAAACACATCATTGAGCATTTTGCTGAAAGCTACCTGATAATAAACCACAAAATCTGCCAGCAGTTCACTGCTTTTAAACTATAAATTCAGCACCATGCTCTTAAAAAAAAGAGCAGCAATTTGGAATGGATTGTATTTTCAAAATGTGCTGAGGGATGATTCTCTCCAAAATGGTTCATACCAGAACTAGTATCACACAGTGTATCATGTACATTGCAAACAAAGTGACATTTGAAGCCTCATATTGGAGCCAATGTTTCCTGATATGAATTAAGTAATATGGGATGTCCACATGCACTGATCGCAAACTGGGGACTGGTTGAAAGATTGAAGGACAAGAGCAAAGGTCAAGTTCATTCTTTGGTTTCACCCGTCAGTCCTGCCACTTTAATAAGGTAGTGAATGTCAAGCTGATCATCATAACCCAGTTAAGCTGTCAGTGATTTTTATTTCACTTCGAAAAAATGGCATAATAGACGTCTCTTCAACTCAAATGTGCACATACTTTTAGGGAGCCGATTCCAGCCACTGCAATGAATGTTGAGCAAAATCAATATTGCAAAGATAAAAATCCTGCTCCAGGTCAAATTGTTACCATATTTACAAAGATTCTTATATTTTACAGGAAAAAACATGTCCAAGTTGGACACGAGAAGTATTATTTATTGCAAAAAGCACCAGTGGATGATAAAGCATCCAAGACTTGTTCGATAAATTATTTATCATTTCGCAAAACAAATTTGTGGTTTCCATTATGCTGGTGCAGCTCACACAATAATGTCACAAAAGCTAAATTTTACACGGTGTTTGGTTTTTAAATCTGGACTAAAACGTAGGAGGGGCAGGCAGGGGTACGATCCTGATGGCTGCCCCACAGCAATTCAACATGAGGAGCAGCATTAATTTTGTCTTAAAGTGAGACTTTGCCCCTATATCAGAACTCTGCCCTAGAGACCTGTTGCCGAATAGGATGTTCAGTAGCTCTGTTGTGCCATCATTGCATCATGGCAGCAGTGGCCATTGCTGGGACTACAGACAATCCTGCCACACTAAGGAACCCAGGTTAAGTCTGGGCTTCGGGCGGGGGTAATCTAGGTGGTGCAGGGTCAGGTTCAGGATGCTGGGGCAGGGTCAAAATGGGGAGGAACCAGTTTTCAGGATGTGACTTGGGGATGTGCCTCCATTAGTCCCAGGAATCCTCTAAAGAATGTCCTACCCAGACTGAATTGACAGGAGCCCATGCAGCTAAAATTGCCTGGCTTCCTGCATGTTGTGGACCTTCCCCACCAGGGATGGGTGAGTAGGCAGCGGGGAAGCCACCTGCTAGATTTTCTGAATCATCCTGGCTTCAAACCAGCTGGCAGGAAAGATAAAATCCATTCATATGATGCAGTGAGCCAAACTTTCTGGTCCACCCAGAAATATTTCATACTGCCCCTACTACTGCCTCTGATTCTTTCTTCACTGATTTAGGGAGAGTTGCATCCACTATTCTGTCTGTAGTTCAGTTTAGATTCCGGTCAATAGTAACCCCCAGGATGTTGACAGTGGGGGATTCAGTGATGGTAATATCATTGAAGGGGCAATGGTTAGATTCTCTCTTGTTGGAGATGGTCATTGCTTGGCATTTGTGAGGCACAAATGTTACTCTTTTGACTTAGACACTTCTTTTGGTTGTCTAATGTAGCATTCCTTTGGCTTTGTTGTTTGCTGCTCCGCATTGTCTCCACCTGTTTAACATGACGCTGAATTCTATGGGCCCCTGACAGTGTGCAGGCAGGGGGTTTGTTAAATTCCCTGTGTGGCCTTCCTGCCGCCTCAACCATTGCAAGACCTATAGTGGTCCTCATATTCTTGTCCCATTTGAAGCCCTTAAATGGTCAGTTAATGGCCACATTAGAGTTATTTCCCACCTAGCCAACAGTAAAAGATTAGGGAGAGCAAAAAGTGTGATTAACCTCTTTGAGCCTTGGATGGGAATGGGACAGGGTATCTCCCTCATAGATCCCCTTTGCTTTTCAGGCTACTCCTCCCCTGCCCCACCAAGTCTGGCCTGCACCCTCCCGGTGCTCTGTCACACCTGGTCTTTCCAACCTGACCTTCCACAAACATTGTGCCCACTCCCCACCATGGCCACCCCTCCAATATCTAACATGAGACCATTTACCCCACACCCCTAACCCTGTATGTCCCTGGTTCTGAGCTCCTGACACCAGCACTTACAATCTGGGGGTTGCCTGTAGCACCAACAGTGGCCTTCACTCCATAGAGTATTAAATGGCTGCGGGGCTGCCCACCGACCATTTCAATTGTGGAGTCCCACCAACTGAAAAACCCAGCCCAGGGACCTTGAGAAGATTCTGAGGTCCTTTTCAATTTCATCCTTAACACTACTGTAACATAAGAAATGCAACATCCAATTTGCTCTTCGGCAGGTTCAAAAAACAACTGCTTTTTATATTGTTCTGACAAAGGCCAGGAAATTTGGTTTTGCCATTGTTTATTAAAGGATAAGTATAGGCCAGGAATAATGTCCTTGTTTTACTTAAACAGTGTCACAAAATATTTTCTTTACCCTATTTTATTAGGGTTTAATATCTCATTCTAAAGCTGGCACCTCAGGCAGTGCAGCACTCTGTCAGTACTGCATCAGAGCATCAACCTAGACCTTTGTACTCAAAACTTAAACCCACAACATTGCTGCCAACTGAGACATGGTTGCCATGTTTCCTTCTAACGTGTCATTGTTCACACTTCTCTTACAAATATTGTTTAACTCGTACAATTTCTGCATTAATGCCCCTTTTGTTAAACTTTTTAGCCTTTTATCTGGGTAATCCCGTATTAATTTCTGGTATACCATGGCTTCTTTTTACTGACAGGATATGTAGAAGCCATTTTTGCTCTTTGTTTGATTCTTAATCGAAGGGAATTCTATTTTAAAATTATTGTTGGTTCATGGAATGTGAGTGCTGCTATTAAGATTAGCATTTATTGTCCATTTGTAATCCCTCATGAGAAGGTGGTGGTGAGCTGCCTTCCTGAACCACTGCCATGCATGTGATGTAGATACACCCACAGTGCTGTTAAGGAGGGAATTTCAGGACTGCGACTCAGTGACAATGGAAGAATGTTGATATATCCAAAGCAGGGTGGTACGTGACTCAGAGAGGAATTTACAGTGTGTCCCTTCTCCCTATTGCTCTTGTCCTTCCAGGTGGTCAAAGCCATGGGTTTCGAGGCATTGATCAAGAAACCTTGGTGAGTTCCTTGTGGTTGGTGTGCCCTAAAACATCTTGGGTGGAGGAGTGAATATTTGAGATGGTGGGAGTGGTGCAAATAAGAGGGCTACTTTGTCTTAAATCTTGCTGTGCTTCTTGAGTGTTGGAGCTGTACTCATCCAGGCAAATGAAGATATTCCGTCACAGTCCTGACTTTTGTCTTATAGATGGTTGACAGCTTTGGGTAGTCAGGAAGTGAGTCATTTACCGCAGAGATTCCAATATCTTACCTCATTTTGTAGCCGCATTATTTGTATCATTCTTTCTGGTCAATGGTAGCCCACAGGATGTTGGTGATGGGGGAATTCAGTGACAATAATTCCACTGAATGTCATGGGGAGACGGTTAGATTCACTCTTTTTGGCAATGATCATTAGCTGGCACTTGTGTAGCATAACTGTTACTTGCTAATTAGCTGCTCAAACATGAATATTATCTTGCCACAAGTTGGCACGAACTGCCTCAGTATCTGAGGAGTTGCAAGTGTAACTGAAAACCAGCAAACATTCCCACTTCTGACACTATGATGCAGGGTAGGTAATCGATGAAACAGCTAGAGATGGCTGGGCCCAGAGGATATTGCGCTGAGGAACTCTGGGAGCAATATGTTTGAACTGAGATGAATGGCTTCCAAAAGCGCCCATATCTCCCCATGTGTTAAATATAACTCCAGCCAGTGGACAGTTTTCCACCTGATTCCCACTCAATCTTGCTACAGTTTCTCCCTGCCCCAATCGTTAAAATGCTTCTATAAAGCCAGGGCAGTCATGCTCAACTCACCTCTGGAATTCAGCTGTGGGCCAAGGCTGTAATGAGTTTATTGATGAGTAAGTGCATCTTGATAGCCCCGCTGACACCATCTTCCATTACTTTGCTAATGATTGAGAGGAGACTGATGGAATAATAGGTGGCTGTATCCTACTTTTGTTGGCAGTGTGTCTCTGGGTAATTTTCCACATTGTCAAGCAGGTGCCAGTTCAGTTTGATATGCAATCTTTGGTATGCATTCATCCTCCATGTCCATTACAGTTTGCATAAAATAAACATCATCAAGGACACTAGGAAAAATATGGGAAATCAGCATGGCCAACAGCATCATTGATCTCTTTTGTTATGTATGGGACTTTCTCGCACACAAATCAGCTGCCATTAAAGTCAACTTTCCAACAGCTCTTGCAGTTTGAGTGATTTATTCTGTGCCAAGTCTTTGACACATGACTGAGAGACAGAAGACACTATCACTGCAGTCTTTTATGTGACATAGGAGTACTGAGATCAATGTAAGAGGTCACTTAAAATCAAATTTCCTGCAATACCAATCTATTTTTATCTAATTGCTGCGTAACCAGGTTTTTCTTATGTGCTGATCTCAAACTTTAAATGAAGTATTGATAACCACAATGTCAGCTTTTTTTTCTGGTAAATGGTTTAGTGGCAGGGTTAGAGTATCAAAGGACATGATTTTCAAATACCAGTAATAAATAGAATTATTTGGTTACTGATGGTTCTCCTGTTCCTAGTCTTAAGCCAAAATGCTCATTTGCTATTTTTGTCCAGTAAACACAAAGCAAACATTTTATAAACTGATATATGAAAGAGTGCTGCTCATTGGGTTACCAAAATGGATTGTCACAATGTTGGACAATTCCAACCTGTGTTCAGCACCAATGCAACTTTCTTGTAGGCCTGGAACAGACACAACAATAAACCAATTTAGCAGGACAGAGGCCTGCTCATCTGCATTGATGTTTGGGCCACTGCTCAAAGTAATATTCGTCTAAAATGAGTGACCGAACCTCATTTAAATATTGAAATGAGATTCCGACATTCATTTTAGATGAGGTTTGCTAAATTAATTTGTCCTAATTGGAATCTGTGCTATTCTAGCTCAGGCAATTATTTCCAGGTCATGGATATCCTGACCAACATTTCTTAAAGGGACCCCTAGATGCTGCTTAAAGAAAGGTCCAAAACCTTTGAAATGGCTGCTTTTGTGTGGAAACTTAAATGTCAAAAGTCTTTTCCTTGGCTGCATAATACAACAGCAGGTGGCAGCTAATATGCCATCACCCCCTGCCCCCTGCCCCATCTCACATGCCATGAACTTGCCTAGGAAGTTTATTTGTTTATTAATCACGAATAAGCTTACATTAACACTGCAATTAAGTTACAGTGAAAATCCCCTAATCGCCACATTCTGACACCTTTTTGGGTACTCTGAGGGAGAACTTAGCATAGCCAATGCACCTAACCAGCATGTCTTCAGGCTGTGAAAGGAAACTAGAGCACCAAGAGGAAGCCCACGCAGACACGGGAAGAACGTGCAGACTCCACACAGACAGTGACCCAAGCCAGGAATCAAATATAGGTCCCTGGAGCTGTGAGGCAGCAGTGCTAACCACTGCGCCACCATGCCAGTGTGTGTCTATGATGGGTAAAGCTGACAAGACTTACAACAAGTAAGATGTGGCCCATAGTGCCATCATAAGGTCAGAGGTCAAATTTCGGCCAGTCTTCTGGCCTCTGTTTCTGTACACCATCAACGACTATCACCACAGGATAATCACCCAATTTCGGGCCCTAATGAAATTAGGGGCCTGGATGCCTTCCAAAAACAGCAGGAGCTGAACATCAGCTGGACAAACAGAGTGTTGAAGACTGAATTAATGAGCAGAACTGCCTGTATGCAGTCACTGTAAGTATAATGAGAAAATTGTAATCAGCAGAGCACATCAATCATATAGATGAATAGGTCTCAGGTAGGTATAGTTCACATGGGAATCAGTAACTGATATTGTGGGCTGAATTTTCTTTGAGTTAGGATAACTCAGAAAACCTTCAAAAATGGCGAATGCGGCCTGGATATTGAGGTCCCATTCCCATTTCTGGCTAATGCCATTTTAGCCCGTGGAGCAAAGCAGGTGTGATGCAAAAAAAAGGTGGAAACGCAAACTCAGGAGGCCCATGTGAAAACAGTGCTAAGTTTAAACAGCCCCCATTTTCATAACTCCAAAACCCTTAACCCACAACATGTGAGGCAGAAGGTTATGAAGGAGATGTAAAGACTCTAGACCTGTGGACAAGGTCTATTTAAGTGACAAGATCTGAGATTACTTACATCCCTGACCCTTTAAAAATGAGACAACTAGGCAGCAGCTGCCAGAGATAAAAAGAAGGCACATGCAGATACATGTGGTGGAGTTTAGAAAAAGACATTACCATTTTTTTCTTGCAGTTTCCATGGACTTCTTTGTTGGCATTTCCCAAAAGCTGTTATTACATCTAAACCCAATATACATGACTGGCTGAGTTTCAAAAGGTCCAAAGACATCTATCCTAGCAAGGAGAATGAGTTCACATTTTGATTGACAGTTTTATAAGGCTATCAAAGGATAACTTATCTTTGCTGTAGTTGCTGAATACAAGTTTATTTGGTTTTGTAACCAAATGACCACTTCACGGGATTGATGAATGAAAGTTTTTTCCCCACTATCAAATGTGTATGAGTGAGAGCTCTATTAAATTCATCTTCACACAGTTCCTGCCCATAGAAGGTGAGTGCCGATGGAGGTAGTATGGGTGTTATGTGGTGGTGTGAAGGGAGCATGGGGATATGATGTGGCATGGGGTTATGAGGTGGTATGGGGGAGGGGAAATCGCCAAATGAGGGGGCGTGGGCAGTGGAATGGGTGGGTGAGAGGTTATGAGGGATGAGAGTGAAAGAGTCTCAAAGCTTTTAAAACAATTGGGACAAAGTCCTCGAAAACTGAAATAGGTCTTCTAACATCCCGACTTGGCACTCACCCATTCCAGTGTCCACCCCCAAACTTGAAATCACTCCCATTTTCCTGGGGTAAAAATTGTATTTAATGGGGCCCTTTATCAATTCAGAACGACAGGGTCGGGAAGTTTCCCACCTCGAGCTACTCATCTTCATAGCAAAGTCCTGGCCCTATATGTAGCAAGATGTCAGTGAAGAGTAACAACCAACCAGTGGGTGTAAATGGTGGTAAAGTTAAGTTTTTACTAACTCGAGGTCATCTGGTAATGAGGATTAACCACAGCCAGATAACCATTCCTCACACAAGCACATAGTATGAACTCACCAGTTACACAGGGGATGAAAATTTCCATTCAAAGCAGTGTTGCCATTACCTTAACTGTATCTTGATTGTGTATAGTGCTGTACAAGTAGTTTCAAAGCAAAATTTTCATTTTACAATGTGTATTACCCTTGTGCACAAATCTTTCATTAATGTATAATTTTATTAATGCTTTGCTGTCAGCCAGACAGGAGAGGGCTAGAGAATCCAAGTGGAACAGTGCAGTTGAAGGAAAGTACGTTTATAGACCAACTTGTTTACGGCTTCAATGAGGCCAACTTATTACACAAATGGGCGGGGCCATGAAAAGCAAAAAAAGCAAATTTCCAGTTTAGCATTTAAATCTGCTGTCCATGGAGTGTGCACAAAACAACATGAACATTATGGTCCCTTTCAGGAGTTAATTACATGAACCTACCAGGCTCTTGTACCCAACTGAACAGCGCTGCTGAAATGTTTATATGGTCGGCATTACACCATTCAGTCATTAACAACACAGCAAGTGTAAGCAAATGACCCTTAACTGAAAAGATATTCCAGTCAGTCTGATTGCAACATTCCAGTAAGGCACCATTAACCTCCTAAGTGTTGTCTTTTTCAGGTTTTAAAATTTACATTTCTTATCTTTCATCAAACCTGCAAGCCTGATTTTCTAGAAATTTCTGGAGCTGTTTCTCTTGTCAAAACATTGCACAACCAAACATTTTTTAATCACCTGTCCATGTTATTGAAATGCACTCAGTTGAAATTGTATTTCTGGAACTTTTATTTTAACCTGATCATTTTCGAATCATTGCATCTTTGTACATATGAGCCAATGAACCAAGGCAGAGTGATGTACTTCCGATTCAAAAGTGATGAATGAAAATCATTCTGTTAGTTAATGATAAAATTGCGATTTAATTGCTGTCAAAAAAAAGTGATTCATTTTGGGCTTGTACTTTAATTTGGAATATATTTCAAATGCCCAAAAATTCAATGAAAACTGGGCTTCTAAGGATCTGAACTTCTGTTTTTGGAGGGCTGAACCAACTTAAAAAATTCAAGGCTTATTTAATTCCCAGCTTTCACCCATCTTCAATTAATCCAAAATCTGACTCTTAGGTGCTTACGGCAATGGATAATCTGTGCAATTTGTATGTTGCCCATTTGCAACTGGAGCACCGAGCAGTGTATAAATTCTTCTCATTGTGAATTAACAGATGAATATTGGTGTGATCTGCAGTGCACACCTATCAGATGTAGAACTATGCTACCTATGTTCCTGCTGACAGTTCAGAGACATCTTGTAATTTTATCTGGTCATGCAATTATTTGCAAAGCAGACTGGAATTCCAAAGATATCTATCTCTGAATTGCGTGGAACAGACAACATTCTTAATGTAAATTGACTATTAACAAATCAGCAATCAATAGCACTGCAGAATCTTCCATACAATCTCCACTGTACCCTTCAACTTCCCTTTTATCTATCGCAGCAGGCAAGGAGTTCATCTGATATAACATCACTTAACAAGCAAGCAACAGCTGCACAGACACATCACACATCTTACCTTGTCTGGTGATTCTCAACCGTGGACTTAACAGCATCTTTGTTTCTCAGACCCTAAAGCTCAATGCCTGTTCCAACGTTATAAGCAGGAAGCCAAAGAGCATTTATAAAGGTGTACTGTCAGCCTCTTCTACTGCTGGACTGATGAATAAAATATCAGGCATTCTGCTGAAAAAACTATATGTATTATTTATTATATTCGGACATGTCCAGAGCGAACTTTAGGGTAAATTGAGTAGAAAAAGACACTGTCGTCTCAGTGTAGTGTTTTAATTTGATTCTACTGTCTTTGAATTCGATAGGCAGGTGGAACATTCAGGGAGCAGTATCAACAACGTTCAGATTTTAACTCCCTCATGCCTACTGGCTTCCTAACGTTACAGTCCTGCTTTCTTGATTATGAAACCATTGGAACTGAATAACCCCACCGCTTGTATCAAAGTTTAAAAAATAAGAATATGCCAGACTTCATAGAATCCCGACAATACAGAAGGTCCCCATTCAGCCCATCAATTCTCTGACACAGTATTTTACCCAGGCACTATCCACGCAACTCCACACATTTACCCAACCAATCCCTGTGACACGAAGGGTTTAGCAATTTAGCATGGCCAATCCACCAGACCGCCATACCTTTGGAGTGTGGGAGGAAACCGGAGCACCCAGAGGAAACCCATGCAGACACCAGGAGAGCATGCAAATTTCACATGGACAGTCACCTAAGGCTAGAATTGAACCCAGGTCCCTAGCATTGTGAGGCAGCAGTGCTAACCACTGTGCCATCAACTTATCAACTATCAAACGTACCAAAATAGGGGGCAATTTAAAGCAGCTATATAAATAATTCAATGCACCACAAAAGGATGGTTGCATTTAGAAATAATTTACATTCACTTCTTTGCAAACTTCAGCAGCGGGTGGGGGTTTGGGGGGGAGGAAGGTGGCTTTGGGGTGGTGGTGGCAGAGGGCAATGCTCTCAGCCTGCAGCGTTGTTCTAGTGGCACAGCAGGCCGGGAGACATAAGTGGTGGCCATGTAGCCACTGCCTCCACATGTCCCTGGCTGCCAGATTTCTGACTGAAGTCTCTGGGCCCACTATTCTCTCTCATGCTGGTCGGTGCCCTCTGGGCATTGGCAGCCTGGTAGTGGCAACCTGACCTCCTGGCACTTCCCATGGGGCAAAGTGACAATGCCTAGAGGGCATCTTGACATTGCCCACTGGGGGGCCTATTTGGAGGTGGGGCCTCTGGGGGAAGATTGGTTGGTGGGGGGGGGGCATCAGGTCTGTTGGTGCAGATGCATCCGGGAGGTCAGCGATCAAGAGTGGGGGGATTCTGCAAGCCAGCAATGCAGGATCGCGGGGTTGACCAATGCAGCAGTTATGAGGGATGAGGGCTAGAGGGTGTCACAGTTTTTAAAAGAATTGGGACAGCGATCAGGAGGCTGGCAGTGCGGGCTACCGTGCATGTGCTGATCTCGGTGCTGATAGATCGGTGCATGAGCAGTAGCCTGCAAAACGCTATGCTGCTGGCCTCTGCAGTGGGAATAGGCCCCATCCACAGATTTTTATCGAGATTCACGCTAGTGCACTTAGAGACACACAGAGTGTGGGAGGCTTATTTTGAAAATCCTGCTTAAAAAAGCAGCAAGGTTTACTTCAGTTTTTGTGCGAATTTGGCACTTAGAATTTTTTGGGAGACTTCTAGCCCAGATATTAGAGGCAGAATCTTCTGGGCAGCAGGGAGGTGGGTTAGGAGCTGGAACTGGGAGGAAACTTGGAAATGAGTGCACCAGCTACCTGTTATGTTCCTCCACCTAAGCAATCTTGCCAGGGGGCGGGGTCCTTGTGCATGAGTCGCAAAAACCCAGCTTGCAGGTGCAGCAGGTGGTCAGGAAGGCGAATGGGATGCTGGCCTTCATAGCGAGGGGGATTGAATATAAAAGTAGGGAGGTCTTGCTGCAGCTGTATAGGGCATTGGTGAGGCCGCAGCTGGAGTACTGTGTGCAGTTTTGGGCGCCGTACTTACGCAAGGATATTTTGGCCTTGGAGGGAGTGCAGAGGAGGTTTACTAGGCTGATACCAGAGTTGAGGGGGTTGAGCTAAGAGGAGAGGCTGAATAAACTAGGCTTGTACTCGTTAGAGTTTAGAAGAATGAGGGGAGATCTCATTGAGACGTATAAGATGATGAATGGGATGGATAGGATAGAGGTGGAGAGACTCTTCCCACTCAGAAAGGACAGTAGGACTGGGGGGCACAGCCTCAAGATAAAGGGGGGGCGGTTTAGAACGGAGTTGAGGAGGAACTTCTTCACTCAAAGGGTGGTGAATCTCTGGAATTCTCTGCCCGTTGAGGTGGTGGATGCTGCCTCGCTAAATATTTTTAAGACGCGGGCTGATGGGTTTTTGATAAGAGAGGGGATTAAGGGTTATGGGGAGAGGGCGGGAATGTGGAACTGAGCCACGACAGATCAGCCATGATCTTATTGAATGGCGGGGCAGGCTCGAAGAGCTAGATGGCCTACTCCTGCTCCTATTTCTTATGTTCTTATGTTCAATGAGAAAGTAGTAGCAGACAATTCGCCCCTTAATGGAGAAACTAGGGGCATGTTCACAACATTGTCAGCATTTTCCCAACAGTGGACAGGCCTGCCATCATTCCCACCTGCCCCCTGCCCCCCTCACCCCAATGATAAAGGTGGAGCCCAGCAGGTAAGTGAGGTGATCTCCCAGAGACAGGCTGGAGTGGGGGAAGCACTGGTACCTCTTCTCAATCACCCATCAAACCTTAGAAAAGTTATGGTACAGAAAGAGACCATTCAGCCCATTGGGTCACTGCTGATTAAAAAAGAAGGAAGAAAAGAAACCAGGCATTCCTTTTAACCCCAATTTCCAGCACTTGGTCTACAGCTTTACAGGTTCCTGCACTTCAGGTGCAGATCCAAGTACCTTTTAAATGAGTTGTGCGTTTCCACCTCAACCACCAATTCAGGCAGTGAATTCCAGAAGCCCACCGCCCTCTGGGTGAAAAGGTATCACCTCATGTCCCCTCTGATCTCTGCCCCAATCACCTCAAATCTATGCTCCAGTTAACTGACCTTCTCGGTATAGACTACAGGGATGTGACAGCTGTGGTTCTGCCATTCTGTGGAGGGAATTCCCTCCACACCTAAACTCCGGTGTGATCCTGAATGAATGTTAAATGTTCAGATTGCTGCAGAGAATACATCCAATTCTAGACACCCTCATTATCCCATAAATGGCATCGCTAAGACCCAGCTACTGGGGTTGCTGATCATTCTGAATGTGCCTGATTGAACCTCCTGTTTCAGGAACCTGCCCACTTTCCCAAATTGGACAACGACTGTGAAGAATCCCTCTTCATTAACCAACTCCTATAAGAGCATGACATCAAGCAGCCAGCAGACTTCACCAGGGTCTGGATCTGCATTTGTTCCTGACACACGAACATTCCACCCTTAGAGTACAGAAGTATCCACTAACTTAATTTTATCTAATTGTAGCCATGGATCCAATTCTTCACAATTTGGCACATCAGCTATGCTTTCACCACAGAAAGCACCATAGAAAGCATTCTTTCTGGTTGTATCACAGGCAGCACAGTGGCACAGCTGTTAGCAGTGCTGCCTCACAGCGCCAGGGACCTGGGTTCAATTCCAGCCTCAGGTCACTGTCTGTGTGGAATTTGTACAATCTCCCCATGTCTGCGTGGGTATCCTCTGGGTGCTCCGGTTTCCTCCCATAGACCAAACTTGTTCAGGTTAGGCGGATTGACCATAGTAAATTGATCCTAGTGTCAGGGGGATTAGAAGGATAAATATGTGGGGTTATGGGAATAGGGCCTGGATGGGATTGTGTTCGGTGCAGACTCGGTGGGCCGAAAGGCCTCCTTTTACACTGAAGGGATTCTAGCTTGGTATGGTTACTGCTCTGCCAAGACCGCAAGAAACTATAAAGGGTTGTGAGGGAAGCCCAATCCACCAATCAATCCAGCCTCCCATCCATTGACTCTGTCTACACTTCCTACTGCTTTGGAAAAGCAGCTAGCATAATTAATGAACCCACACACTGCAGTCATACCCTCTTCCACCTTCATCCTTGGTGAAAAACATACAAAAATCTGAGGTCATGTGCCAACCCACTCAAGAACAGCTTCTTCCCTGCTGCCATCAGACTTTTGAATGGACTTACTTTGCACTAAGTTGATCTTTCTCTATGCCCTTGCTGTGACTGTAACATTACATTCTGCACTCTCTCCTTTCCTTTTCTATGTATGGTATGCTTTGTCTGTATCCCATGCAAGAAACAATACTTTTCATGTATACTAATACATGTGACAATAATAAATCAAAGCAAATCAAAAGCTCCTTAATTATTTAAATCTTACAATTTATTTTCTTTTGTCCTTTTCTTAAAATATTTCTATCATGGTGAATCCATCATAATTTTGCAATTGGCTAAATAGCTGACTGTGAGTTAACATTGAGAGAATGTGGTAATAAACCTCCCTGAAGTATCCGGCTGAAATGTACCCATAAATAATGGCCCCTTATTCATGAACATTCATCTTTTAAAACAAACAAGTTTCTGCTTTAGTCATATCCACAGGTCAGACTAATATCCATATTCCATCAAGATTTATGAGGGGAGTGCTAGTCAGAACAGGCCTGACCTGCTGAAATCCTGGTCCTGATAATGAAAACTTTGAAATGGAAATAATCCAAAGTTGGGGCTGGAAGATTTCAGGAGATGGAGCTGTATCTATTTCCCTTGGCAGACTGTTCCAAGGTTTGTCCTTGGGCAGAAAGATTTTTGATGCTCTGTCCTGAAAATGAATATGAAGGAATGGTGAGGTGCATGTTCAGTTCCACTCAATTTTCATCTTTATTAATTGCTGGGCAGATTTGATTCGATTTGTTCTTTTTCTCCATGGCAAAATATAGGATATTTGACTGCATATTCAACAAAAGAAAGGGAACAAGGTCACTGGAAGTAAGGCACAGGCATTCCTCCTGCAGACCCTGGGGGAGCCTTGGCACGATGCCAATGAAGATGTCTTTTCTTCTGGTAACTCCTGTGAGATAGAATGAAGCCCTCAGATTATGGAATAAATGTTGATCGAGTGTTGGTGAAGCCACAGTATATCTCTTGTTGTGGCTCAAAGTTCTCTTCAAACCTCCAGCAGCAAATGAACAGTAAAAGGCAATGTACCTTCAAATAGCAGGCAATATCCCGAGCCTGACTTGTTTGCTCCCAACTCAGTCATATAAGAAGGGGTTAGTTCAAGTGCCAACCACAATAATACCAACCAGCTTCATTAATGATTGCCAATAGGCAATCTAGGTGGCAATCAGCCCTTAATGATCTGCCAGGCACAAAAGCTTCAACTCCTTTACTGAGCTGGCAGCTTGCACGAAACACAGGCTAAACCAACATTTCAGCTCAAGGCTCCATCCTGGCTTCCTCACAGGCTCATTACCATCTAGGGTATCCAACGAAAATCACCCTATAGTCTACCTGTGATTGAGCAACAGAGACCTTATTGATAAACTACACTTCAAACCTGGACAGATCGACAATGTGAATGCAAAAGGCCACCTCCATGTTATCAGGTGTGGTGCTGTGTTTGAACAAAGTTGTCAAATAATGCTTTGTTGAAAAACACAAGTAAACTGACAAAATAAATAAGCTCTTTTGTATTTGTTCCATAAACAATAAAAGAATCTCATGCTAGAATATATTTTCCTGTCCTAATCAAAATGTTAATCTGCGCAGTCTGCTCAGACAATTCTATACACAAAACACTCTGCTTTGATAACTGAAGTAAACATTTCTATCAGTAAATAATGTCAACACACAAATTAGTATTCCAAAAAACCTTTAGTTTTTAAATGGTGTCAACTCTGAAACAATAGGATGAATTGTTCATTCTGTTCCAGCTGTAATAGAGTGCACCTTTACCCTTGGGCTGAAAAGAAGAAAACAATTTACTCTTTTAACTGAGACAATTATAACATTGACAACAACTTGCATTTATATGGCACCTTTTAAAGTCGAAAAATGTCCCAAGGCACTTCAAGGAGACATAAGTAGACAAACGATAGATAGCTGGACCTACTGGATTGTGCCCGTGGGAGGTGAAGACTGCTGAAGAAGCTCGCAAAAATATGTCCTCATAATACCTGCAGCATTCGCAGCCTCATTAATTACAATCCTTACAGCAGCACTCTCAACGCACTGCCTTTCTCCATTATCCTGTAATCACTGCACCACACTTCATGGAATATCCTTGAACTACCCACAGCAGTTAGTGCCAATGCGGGAACACACAAATTCTATGGCACCTGCTTATTATAATGATTTATATATGCAGACAGTGCTACCTGCACTTCTCATTGAGTGCACGCCCAGAACAGGAGTCCAGGATGCTACTGCAAAGTAGCTGGCAGCTTTCTAAAGGGAGGTGCTTTCTGGCTGCAAAACCTTTTCTGTAAGCTCGGGAGGAATGGCTGAAGAAGGGAGGAAGCAAATAGAAGGTTTCCTGATGTCATACTGGGGACGACGGTGCAGGCATTGAAAAGCAGAGATATCCATTTCCTCAGCTGGCTGGAAGCTTTCTGGACATCCACTGAGGGGGCAGTGGGAGGGGATAGCAGATGGTGTCAATGACAGGAACATTGCCACAGGAACGTGGCTGCAATGCTGGAAAAAATCCAATGCTCTGACTAGCGTTGTCAAGGTATAAAAGACTGCTAAAATAATTCCTCATTGAAGAATGCTGTTTTAGGCACCATGAAACAATCTTTGTGTTCTTGTGTATATTAACAGCAAGCCTTTATTAAGAAGTCCAAACAATAGACATATATACAGTGGATGTTACAGGTATGGAGCAAACACCATCCTAGGTCTCTACACATTTCTATCCATCTCTGATGTGTACCTGGCTCTGGGTTATGTGCCCCCTTACATCACTGTCTGGACGGTACCATATTCAGTCCCACATTAACCCTATATGTACCAGTCCCTTCCAGTACACTCATCACAACAGCAACAACAACAGCTTTAGTAACAGCTCTAGTATTGCTAAAAAAAAAATTTTTGCCAACGTTTTTCATCTTTTATTCACCTTGCACTGCAAAGCAAAAAGCGTAGACAAAACAAATCGTTTTTCAGCAATGCTCAAGTTCTGTACTATCGAGCAACAATTACCAGCTTTATTGACTACAATATTCACAGCACTGTCCTCCTCCACTACCAACACTGTCCTGCAATCACTGTATCACAATTCACCAAAATCCACATTAACCATAGAACCCTACAGTGCAGAGAGAGGCCCTTCGGCCCATCGAGTCTGCACTGAACACAATCCCACCCAGGCCGTACCCCCATATATTATACCCACTACTCCCTCTACGCATCTCTGGACACTAAGGGGCAATTTCTTAGCATAGCCAATCAACCTAACCTGCACATCTTTGGACTGTGGGAGGAAACCAGAGCACCCAGAGGAAACCCACGCAGACACAAGGAGAATGTGCAAACTCCACACAGACAGTGACCCGAGCCAGGAATCGAACCCGAGATCCTGGAGCTGCGAAGCAGCAGTGCTAACCACTATGCTACCGCGCTGCCCATTACTCCAGAAGACTCCAACAGAGGTCTAAGAATATTAAAGCACTACCACAGGACAGTGACTACGACTCCATGGGAGAAGCACCAAAAGCCCTTCTGAAGAATATCTGCTGCTTCTCCACTAGCTTCTTCCTTTGCTAATGCCACTCAGTCAAGCGACCAGACTTCTACAGCACACATCACTGTGATGCAGGAATCTGCAGCCCAGCCCTCCAGGCCTGAGCTGTTCAAGATCCAAGTCCTCTGAAATGTACTCAACAGAAGTTCAGCAGCCTTCCATCTTGCGAGCTGCGGTTAGTCAAAATAAACCTCATAGGATTAGCACTAGGATAGGAAAAAGTACATGAAGACAAGCGTTAGCAGCTTGATATTTCTTGTCTAGGTGGCATCCTGGATTGTTTGAGGGTTGCCAAACTGCAGCTTTTATTGTAACCTTGCTCTAGGTCAGGGTGAGGAAGCAGGCCAAGCAGTGTTAGAGAAAACAAATTTCACAAAATGGTCCTACAACAGGAGTCAGACATTTATTTAAATATTTTAATTAACATTTTGAAAACTTTTGACATGTGTCTTGTTGTCTATGGAGGAGATCCATATGGCAACCAGTACATTAATATGGAATGTGTTACATTCTTCTTCTTGCTCAAAGTAAGTGTACCAATCATACACAAGGATTAGTGAAATTATAATCTAGGTTCTTTATTTCTAGGTAAGATTATACACAGATAGATTAACTCAGAGGCTATGTATAGTACAGTTGATTGCTACACTGCTGCTTGCTTACTGACTATAAGTCAGAGGGTTTCTACATCACATCCTGTTGAGTTAGTAATAATTGACAGTAGTATAATACACATCCCTTAAAAGGTGCATATATACCCTATCACAATATCCTCCTTTTTTTCTAACTAAAGGTTTAACTTAAAGAATCAACTATTTACATGGCAACAAAAGAAGATGATATAGCATCAGAACACTACTCTAATGCAGAATCATAAATTTACAAGTCTCTGAAGTTAGTTTATCCATCCAACCTTAGTTATGGTGATAGAATCATAGAATCATAGAATCCTACAGCGCAGAAGGGGGCTATTCAGCCCATCGTGTCTACACTGACAACAATCCCACCCAGGCCCTATCCCCATAACCCAATGCATTTACCCTAGCTCGTCTCCCTAACAGTATGGGACATTTTGGAATGGCCAATTCACCTAATCCTAATGTGGGAGGAAACTGGAGCACCCGGAGGAAACCCACGCAGACAAGGGGAGAACGTGTAAACTCCACAGAGACAGTGACCCAAGCTGGGAATCAAACCCGGGTCCCTGGCACTGTGAGGCAGCAGTGCCAACCATTGTGCCATCATACTGCCCCAAATCATCAGCAAATGTGGCTGCAATACAGCTGGCCCCTTCATCCAAGTCAATAATATAGATCATAAATAATTAAGCCCACAGCGCTGATCCCTGTAACACCCCGCTAGGTAGGTTTCCATCCTGAAAATGATCTATTATCCAAACTCTTTGTTTCCTGTTAGTTGGATCTTTGCTGAAGGCTTCTGTATGTTTTCAGAATACTGGTTAGGGATGCTTTTTTGTCTTATTTCTTAGACCATGTTCTAGTCGTAATAGAGCTACTTAGTGTTTCTGATTTAGCATCTGTTTTCTTTCACTGTTATGTCATTGATGTTCATACTTGATACAATCTTGGGTCTGAGCATAAGTTGGCTGTTTCTGCTGGATCCAACAATTCCATCGGTTGGGTGTTGTCATCAAACTTATGATCTGATGTTCAGGTTGGATATTTTGTTACATGCTTGCCAGTCCTGGGCATCTTTCATCTTCCTACAATGCAGTACTCACATGGCCTCCAGTTTAAGATGGTCTCCCTAAAGTGCTTGCACCTCATATCACAATAGGATGGAAGTGCCCAATATTTAATATTGGATTGAACTCCTCCATTGGCACTGGAGGATACAAGATAAATTGATGTTTAGGCCAATCTCCTTTTCCACTGAAGCACCTATTAATTATTCAATCTACTTTTCAATTTGCGGCAATCAAATTATATTTCATGGTCATGTAGAGCAATTGCTTCATCGCTGTTTTCAAACAATGCATTTTTACCTACCTCAACTGCCTTATATTTGCCCTGTCCTCTTGGACTAACTGCCTGGTTCAGTGTTTATGAAGTTATTGTTTGCTGGGTGTTTGGTCTGTTCTTTATTTGACTTTGTCTCTGCCATATGCTCTTTACAAAAATGTAAAAATAATGCACTGGACAGATTCAGATGTATCTCAATGGAAAACACTGCGGATAAATCTTCAAACCTCTCTCATTGTCAAAAATCCTCACAGTTGCATCTGATTTAGCCACACATACAATAGAGACTGCTCAGTCACTGTGGTCTACCAGGGATATGATTCAAGGCAATCCTATTTTCTGTAATTGTTCCTCCATGGCTACTTTAGTTGCACAGGAAGCGAGGCTAGGTTTGAACAGTTCAAGTATTGCTACTTTCAAACTGCCTTTTATAGTTCAAATAAACCCAGTCTCATTTTGAACACAGCTTGGCATTTCAGCCACAGCCTTTATCTGACATCCAATACACAACAGCCTATGTATAGCATCCAATGCTACATTAACCCTAGACCATTGTGTGGTATCTCCACCAATTTGTCCTTTGTTAACATTTCTAAGTCTAAGATCACATTTTATTCACCTCTTGTCGTCTAAGACTTTTTATTCAATAATGCCATTCTTTCATAAACATTTATATGAAATACCAGACTAGAAGGATATTATTCATGAAAAGTAATTCCAATCAGAAATTAGACATATTTGTATTTGCATCATTGTCTTGGCTTGGAGTCTATTTTTGATCAAACTGTTTGTTTCAACACAATTTGCCCGATATTGGCATAAACACAGAGAAGACCACAGAATTTTAAGATCAGATTCCTTGCAGCACAACTTGACTTTCTGTGATCCTTAGTATTTATTTTCTCCATCCACAAAACCAGCCATGCTCCCAGAATGAATTAGTTGCCATAGGAGTTTCAACTCATTGCAGTCATTTGAGGAGGCTCCAAAAATTAAGCTGGTACTTATGGGTGAAAGAGCATGGACATTTTGAAAGGGACTGAACAATTTTTAATGTACTAAGAACTGATCACTTCTCTCCAAAGTTTTGTACATTTTTGGAAAATTACTTTCAATCATTTGAAATGGGTTCTTTACCAATAATTGATGCAACAATTTAATATGTTTATATTTGTGACAGACCTGCATCTTCAGCTGTATTAATCAAACTTTACCAAGTTAAATATCTTTAAGGCAATTTTTTTTATAATGGGTCCCCAATTGTGATGATGATGCATGACATATTTAGTAACATAGCAATAAGTAAGTAAGTTTAAGTTATATTTGAGGAGCAAAAACAATGTTCAAAGCTGCTTCATTTTTAGGCACATTTTGTGCCGATGTCACCAATTTTGATTAAAGCAGAAACTTACCTCTGGTAGTTCAGCGGCAAGAGCTGGTGGCCAGCTCAGGGCCACTAAAGTTCAAATGGTTCACGGCACAGGCTTGTGCATCATTTCTGCCTCAGCCAGCAAACATAATCACAGCATCACAAACTTACTGATCGGCTTCTCCTTGCCCAAGTCACCAGTTAATCCTGGGAGGACTTGCGTGAAGAATGCACGCTAAGATCTTTCCTAATGTGGATCATGAAACTTTGATTTCAGCCAGGTACCTAGCAGAAAGTTCAGGGACTGCAGCAGCCACATAGATGATGGGAACGGGCAGAAAGTTATTTTAATGTCATTTCCTGGATGCTACTGCCCTACTTCACCAAGCTGAATTCCAGTATTCTCCTTTGATATGTTAACACTAAGGGCCAGATTTTACCAATCGGAGGCTAAGGGCTGGATCTGGACGTAACACGGATCCGAGCCCGGAATCCCCGCTCCAGCGCGCCCATATGCTTTTTGCCGGCTCTGGTCCGGTCCACACTGCGGGCAGGGCTTAGTGCTGCCGGAACGATCGGAGATCTGAACTGCACATGCGCAGTTCGAAAAAAATCTGAAACAGCACGCCCGGACGCAAAAGACAAAAACAGAGACAGAGCCGGGGGATCAGACCTCCCCAGGAGGCAGGACCCCCCCCGCGATCCACCCCCCAGTGAGGCAGGCCCCCCTTGGCAGAGCACACCCCCAACCTACCTCGATTGCTGCTATCCCTCCACCACCTTCTGACCTGTACTTGTTGATGTGGAGATGTCGACGTTGGACTGGGATGAAGACAGTAAGAAGTCTCACAACACCAGGTTAAACTCCAATAGGACTTTAACCTGGTGTTGTGAGACTTCTTACTGTATTCACCCCAGTCCAACGCCGACATCGCCACACCAATGAGTACAGGTCAGAAGAATGGTGGAGGGACAGCAGCAATCGAGGTAGGTTGGGGGTGTGCTCTGCCGAGGGGGGGCCTGCCTCCCAGAGGGGTGGGGGTGGAATCTGCCACCTGGGTGGGGTCTGACCATGGAGGGGGGGAGGGGTCTGCCGGGGGGGGGCCTGCCCCCCAGTTGGGGGGGGGGGGGGGGGGGTGGATTGCGGCGGAGTGTGGTCTATGAGGGGGACCTGCCTCCCCGGGGTGCACCCGATTGCAGGGAGGGGGGGTCTGCCGGGGAGGGTCCGCCTCCCAGGGGGTTCAGATCGCGGGGGGGCGGGTCTGGTGGGGTGATTAGCGGGGATTCTGCGAAGGGTGTTCGAGTAGGATGGGCTTCGGAGGTTCCCTTGCAGAATAGGAATCTGCTTTGGATTTTTATTCTGCAGGTTGGTAACAGCACAGATCCGAAGCAGATCCAAAGGCAGTAAAGTGGGATTTGGCGGTAGAGTTGGGCACCTGGTTCAGTAAGTTGATTTAAATGCATGCTAATGCAGTTAAATTGTCGGGCCGCCCGATTGGGGCGCGGATTGGATCCACGCCCAAATCAGGTGTCGGTAAAGGCACAATCTGCTCGGCTTCGGGTGCAGATCGTGTTGCAGGCCCGACGCCCGAATTTACTGCGATTTCGGGCGTGAATTTTTGGTAAAATCGGGCCCTAAGTTTAATCAGCTCCTGGAATCTTTTGTTCTTATTTGCATAATTAATAAATAAAACAACTTACTCATGACAAAATATTTCCTTCCTCCTTTCCTCACACTGCTAAAAGTACTTTGAACAAATCTCTAGGAAACTTATCTAAACTTTCATCTTAAATGATTCAAACTTGACTGCTTTGCCACCTTTTATGATGCCATGTTTAACCAGCATCTTCATTTAAGTTCAAAAAATCTATATGGTGCTGAGAGTGTCCATTTGGCCCATTGTGCCTATACTCGTTCTTTGATAAACTATCCTATGTCCAACTCATTCCCCATAGTCCAACATGTTTCTTTTCTTTTAAACATATATCCAGTTCCTTTTCGAATTTTACTATTGAACCTGGTTCTATCACCCTTTCAACTAATGCTTTTCACTTGTATTTATTCTCATATAGCGCCTAATTCTGTTCTTAATCAGATAGTAATCCTGTTGTTATGTAAAAATCAAATGGTATGGCAATAGCTGCCTCTGCTGAGAACCTATGTCTAATGGCCCAAGATAATAAAGTGCTCTAATCTCAAATCTTACCTGGCAGAATAGACAGTAACACGGACACGGGAACTCATTGAATGCGATCCAACAGAAGAAATGCTGCCTTTGAATTTACCCCAAATTGGCACCATTTTTCACAGACAGCACTTATGCAGATAATTAACAGTATGACTCACTCAGTTGTACAACCCACAGGTGACATAGTCATGAATAAACTATGCAGGCACTGTTGAGAGCGGATTTTCTTTGGTAAGCCACTCTGCTGATTAATGCGCTGCCGCTGGTGCTATGCTTAAAAGAACTGTTAACCAAAAGCCTATTTCTGGGAATCTAATACTCCTTGTGCAGGATTTCATTCATAAGGGACCAGAAAGTTGTGTGTCACTGCTTTATCATTCTAGCTGTGTAACCAAAGGTCCATCCCACTGGCTCCAAAATCATGGAACGTATATTACACGTAGATGCAATTCATCAAGTTTACATTAGCAAATAGGCAAAATATCAAAATATCTTAATACATTTTCCTACAGAAAAACTTTAATGAACTTATAACTCCAGCATTCATGTTCAAATGCTTCTGAGTTGAGGCAATCTGTGTTATAGGTAACAGCACTGACATTTCAAAGTAGAGTCAAGTTACAGGCTGGCATAACACTGGGAGCAACATTGACAGTTTAAAGGTGAGATTTCTGCCCCTTTCTCAGAAGAAGTCCTACCTTAGACAACTAATTAGATTGTAGTCACAGTGCCACTGGGGATGTTAGCCACTGCTACAAGTTGTCTCCCATGCTGAGGAGGCCTGACAACTTAAGTTCAGGGTCGGAATCTCAATGGACAGGTGGGTGTGGGCAGTGGTAGGTGAACGGGAGTGTATAAATGTAGCCAGGTTTTAGAGGCTAGGTGGGAGAGTTAAAGAGGGTTATGACCTTAGAGGAGGCAGGTTGCAATAATGGGCTCCCAAAGGAGGTTCACACCTACAGCAACACTCCCCACTTTTCCGGGCTTCTCGCATGGTTTGGGCCTCCCTCCACAATGGGTAAATATTTGTGGCATCAAGATCAGGTGGATTTGCAGTCAGTGATTTGTCAATTGAGGGTCTCAGTAATCCCAAGGCCAGGCATGCTGTTTGATGTCTCCCCTGTCCTCTACAGAAGTTCAGACAGTTCAGAGGTGGGTGGGGTGGCAGCAAGAAGGCCACCTGCTGGAATTTATGAGCCCCGCCTCAACTTTAAGTCCACCAGCAGGAGAGCATAAAAGCAAACCCATGATAGCAAAAGTAAAGCTCAGATGAAGAGAAACATTTGGTTAATATTTTTTGGTTTTGTGTTGCTGGTGTCCACGAGTTGGATTTGCCTATTTATTGAATATATTCAGCAGCTGGCACCATTTCAGAATTCAGACCCTGTGTGGGTATGCAGTGCAATCCTCAAGGAGACCACTTCTTAACTGGCTACCTCTATATTTGAGGTAACCTCAAATGGGGGTAACCTTGAAAGCTAGTGAGTTTACTATCAAATAAATTGGTTGGACTTAAACCTGGTGTTGTCGGACTTTTTACTGTGGTTACCTCTACATTTGCCATCTCATTGAGCATGTCAGCAGCTTCCCGAGGCTAGAGACTCAATCAGGAGTCTCACAGCAATGTCAAGCTAGCAATTCCACCTGGAGAGTGGACATTAATGAGTTAGGCAATTGAATGCAAGGAGCACTCACCATGGTTGTACCTTTTGAAGAATGATTAAAATTCTGAAAATAAAGAGGCCCAAAGTTGGTAGTACCATTGAAGTGGAAGGGAAAACTTTCCAAAGGATTCAGCTACAGCCTTTCATTCCCAGAGACCCATCATGGAGCTGTGGATGTCTAGATAGGCTGGGCGAATGGGCCAGGAACTGGCAAATGGAATTTAATGTAGGCAAGTGCGAGGTGGTCCACTTTGGTAGGAATAATGGTAGGAAGGATTATTACTTACGTGGTGAAAGACTGCAGCAGGCGACGGTGCAGAGGGACCTCGGGGTCCTTGTGCATGAGTCGCAAAAACCCAGCTTGCAGGTGCAGCAGGTGGTCAGGAAGGCGAATGGGATGCTGGCCTTCATCGCAAGGGGGATTGAATATAAAAGTAGGGAGGTCTTGCTGTGGCTATATAGGGCATTGGTGAGGCCGCAGATGGAGTACTGTGTGCAGTTTTGGGCGCCGTACTTATGCAAGGATATTTTGGCCTTGGAGGGAGTGCAGAGGAGGTTTACTAGGCTGATGCCGGAGTTGAAGGGGTTGAGCTATGAGGAGAGGCTGAATAAACTAGGCTTGTACTCGTTAGAGTTTAGAAGAATGAGGGGAGATTTCACTGAGACATATAAGATGATGAATGGGATGGATAGGATAGAGGTGGAGAGACTCTTCCCGCTCAGAAAGGACAGTAGGACTAGGGGGCACAGCCTCAAGATAAAGGGGGGCCGGTTTAGAACGGAGTTGAGGAGGAACTTCTTCACTCAAAGGGTGGTGAATCTCTGGAATTCTCTGCCCGTTGAAGTGGTGGAGGCTGCCTCGCTAAATATTTTTAAGACGCGGGTTGATGGGTTTTTGATAAGAGAGGGGATTAAGGGTTATGGGGAGAGGGCGGGAATGTGGAACTGAGCCACGACAGATCAGCCATGATCTTATTGAATGGCGGGGCAGGCTCGAAGGGCTAGATGGCCTACTCCTGCTCCTATTTCTGATATTCTTATGTTCTTATGTTATCATCCACTTCCTGAGCCTGCTGCCAAGAAGTTGTCTCCATGGAGCTGCTCCAATGCTGTTACCATTATTCCCCTCTCTACCCAGCCCTCACCGCACCCCTCATTACGTATTTAATTTGTAGCAACTGGGTGCTGCTGGGGAGTAGTTGCTTCAAATGTTTATCCTTTCCTCCAGCAGATTCAATTAAAAATGGGCACACCAAAGTAAACAAAAGACTGTGGAGGCTGGAATCTGAAATAGGAGCAGAGGATGCTGGGAAAACTCAGCAGGTCTGCCAGCATCTATCAGCATTAACATTTCAATCATGGCGGCACGGTGACACAGTTGTTAGCATTACTGTCTCTCAGTGTCGGGCACCAGGGTTCAATTCTGGCCTCAGCTCACTGTCTGTGTGGAGTTTGCACATTCTCCTCGTGTCTGCGTGGGCTTCCTCCGGATGGTTCGGTTTCCTCCCACAATCCGAAGATGTGCGGGTTAGGTTGACTGGCCATGCTAATTTGACCTAGTGTCAGGGGGATTAGCAGGGTAAATATGAGGGGTTACGGGAATAGGGACTGGGTGAGATTGTGGTCAGTGCAGACTCAATGGATTGAAAAGCCTCCTTCTGCATTGTAGGGGGTCTATGAGTTCTTAGACTCTTCCTCAGACTGAAGGGAGTGAGAATGAATTAGAACTGTAGAAACTGCAACAAAAATAGCAACTTTAAGAATATAAGACAGATGGCCTGGTGTAAGAGGAGGAGGGAGGATTGCACTGAGGCAATTCATGTATGGAATATTAAAAAACGGGTTTAATTTAGAAGAGAAAATCCAGTTACCAAACTCCATGTTGAATCCCAAGGGCTGCAACATGCCCAACCAGAAAATGAGATGCTGCTCCTCCATTGGGCTTCATTGGAACATTGCAGCAGGCCAAAGACAGACGTGAGAACATGAGAACAAGGTGATGAGTTAAAATGGCACACAACAGGAAGGTTAGGGTCATGCTTGCAGACTGAGTAAAAAGGTGCGACAGATGGGAACATGCTCCAAAGCAATATCCTAATATATAATGTTGCTTCTACTTCTATCTGCAGGCCCACCTCTGAAGAACTGGGAAGATTCCACCTACTGGGAGCACAAACTAGAAATTCCTGCATGTATGGATTTACTACTGAATGCTTGGAGAAACAAAATGTGGGCCTGGATGCATACATAAACAAAGAATCCCTGCTAATCCTCCTGAACTAGGGTCAATTCAGCATGGCCAATCAACCTAGCCCGCACATCTTTGGACAGTGAGAGGAAACTGGAGCACCCGGAGGAAACCTATGGATTCACGGGGAGAATGTGCAAACTCCACACAGACAGTGACCCAAGGCGGAATTGTGAGGCAGCAATGCTAACCATTGTACCATCATGCCACCTCATGTATATCTTACATGCAGCACAGCAACACACCTACTGTCCTGCAGGACCACCATTTAAACTTACATCAACTCCATTCCCAACCAATGCCCAGAAGTGCAATAGATACAATCAGCTCCCTTTCTCTTGAACGTCAGCTGGCTTGAATCAGTGCAGCTAGAAAAACAAGAAGAAAATAATCCTATGTTCCCATGGGATCCCAGAACCTGAGTCCAGAACGTAATTGACCTCCCTGGGTTTGACCATTTACCTTCAAGTCGGTTCCTTTCTTTGAGATAGCTCTGAAAGAAATAGGTGAGCAGGATTACTTGGGTGACCTAGCGTCAAAATATCTGCCCTCGACTACTGTCAGAATGTAGGAGCTATCAGGTACTGCCCCAAATAGGCAGTTATGCACACTCACCCGCCTTACACACATTCCCCCACCTTACGCACACTCCCCCACCTGCCTGGACAGCCTTACTTTTCCCACCCCCAAAATTTAGGAATTAATAGGATTTTTAAAAAGCAGCAAATGAGAGTGGATGTGAAGAAAGAACACATTACACCTTTTTTTTTGATTATGTTTGGTTTAAAGGTGGTAAAATACTAATCTTTGTTGTTTATGATATTATTAACTGCTGGGCAGTTTACAGTACAATCTGTCAATCACTATCAGTGTCAATTTGACGGCTAACTGTAGGCTGATTGCCAATTTTCTCTCATTTTGTCTGATCTCTGTCATGTAGTGCAAATGCAGCAGAGATCAGCAATCTGAGGTGGAATTAAAGTGTCTGTGGTAATGCTTTAGTGCAAAATTATTGATCGCTCATGGTTGCTGCATTGATATGAGTGGCAGGACACAGTTTTATCCAACAACAACAAAAACAACATGCAATGATGAAGCACCTTCAGCTGAATAAAACATTCACAGGAGCCTCATCCAGCAAAGTTTAGCACCCAGCCACATAAAACGTTTTTAAGGCAGATGACAAAACATAGGGTAGATTTTAAAAAGCACCTTCTTCTTCATCAAGGGTCACCTTGGCCTGGGTGACCAATCGAATGGGAAATCATTCAGGAGGGAAGAGTTCTCTAAGGCAGGGGTATTCCAGAATGAGCAGCAGACATGTTGTAGATCCTTATAAATAAATCCTTTGTTGTCCACTAATGATGTTTCTGGAAGTGAAATCATTAAAATCTCAAAGGAGGAAAGAGAAATAGAGAAACATAGAAATTTAGGAAGAGAATTACAGAGCTTAAAAGTTTTAAATTTATTAGTCACAAATAAGGCTTACATTAAGGCTTACTGGAATGAAGCTACTGTGAAATTCCTCTAATTGCCACACTCTGGCACCTTTTTGGGTCAATGCACCTAACCAGCACGTCTTTGAGACTGTGGGAGGAAACCGGAGCACCTGGAGGAAAATACTACCTGGCATCATTAAAGCACCCAAGCTAGGTGTAGATACTTCATCCATGCTGACTATAAGGTTATATTCATTTGGGCAATCTCAATCCAGCTCTTAATTGGCCAAGGTCTAAAGGTACAAAACTGCCTCAGTTTTGCACTGCTTAGTATCTCACCCAGCGGCAACAGGAAAAAGACAACGTCTGACTGATATTATGGGATGTTCTGCAAAAAAAAAGAGCTGAGGAAATTTGGTAGGGCAAGTAGTGAAAACTACTTTTGGCTATGTTTTATATAACATTTCAACATTTGATATTAGCACTGCGTTCCTGAAATTGATGTGGTGGCTTCCATTCCAAAGCATTAACATCCCTCATCTTAATTAACAGGATAGTTGAAGTTTTTTAAAAAAGTCTTTGATGAGATGCGGATATCACTGGCAAGGGATACAGGGAGAATGTGTAAACTCCACACAGACGGTGACCCAAGCCAGGACTCAAACTTGGATCCCTGGCGCTGTGAGGCAGCAGTGCTAACCACTGCCACCGTGCAGCTTAGGATCATTGCAGATGAAGGAATGACTGTTAATGGTGGAACAATTAAAATCAGAGATGCACAGAGGCCCAGATTAGAGGAGCGCAGATATCTCGGAGGGTTGTGGTGCTGGAGAGATTACAGAGGGAGGCGGAGGCAAGATTTTGGAGGGATTTTAAGATACCTGTAACTTCACAGATGGATTTTTTTGTACTTTAGTAGGAGTTGGTGTTAAATTGGTAATGTGACTGGACTCATAATCCAGAGGCCCAAGCTAATGCTCCATGGACATGGGTTCAGATCCTACCATGGCATCTGATGGAATCCAATTCAATCAATAAATTGGAATTTGAAATCTTGTCTCAAAAATGGTGACCATGACAAAGCATTAATTATTGTTAAAAACCACCTGGACTCACTAACATCCTTTAAAGGCCAAAATGAGTCATTCTTAGCCTGGTCTGACTGATATATGACTCCAGGTACATGGTAATGTGGTTAATGGCCTAGCAAGTTGCTCAGTTCAATGGCAATTAGCATTGGGCAATAAATGCTGGTCTTGCCAGTGATATCCACATCTCATGAAAGACTTTTTTAAAAAACTTCAACTATCCTGTTAATCAAGATGTTAATGCTTTGGAATGGAAACCACCACATCCATTTCAGGAACCCAGTGCTAATATCAGATGTTGAAATGTTAAATAAAACATAGCCAAAAGTAGTTTTCACTACTTGCCCTACCAAATTTCCTCAGCTCTATTTGTTTTGGAGAACATCCCATAATATCAGTCAGACATTGTCTCTGGGTGAGATACTAAGCAGTGCAAAACTGAGGCAGTTTTGTACTTTAGACCTTGGCCAATTAAGAGCTGGATTGAGATTGCCCAAATGAATATAACCTTATAGTCAGCATGGATGAAGTATCTACGCCTAGCTTGGGTGCTTTATTGATGCCAGGTAGTATTTTCAAGGTTCAACTAATATATCAAGGTTTTCTGGCTATAAAGTAAAAGTAAAAGTAAAGTTTTTTGATCAGTCACAAGTAATGCTTACATTAGCACTGCGATGAAGTTACTGTGACATTCCCCTAGTTGCCACACTCCAGCTGCTGTTCAGATCAATGCATCTAACCAGCAAGTCTTTCAGACTGTGGGAAGAAACCGGAGCAAATCCACGCAGACATGGGAGAATATGCAATCTCCACACAGACAGTGACCCAAGCCGAGAATTGAACCTAGGTCCCTGGCACTGTGCAAAAGCAGTGCTAACCACTGTGCTACCATGCCACCCTATGATCACTGCGGCCCAATCCCCTTTTCCCACTGTCCCACTCAACTGGCTAATGCATTGAAATGAGAGCCTGGCCTTTCAGAACCATTCCCAGCAATAATTCTAGCGTATGTGGCCTCCATATATTTGGGAGGGAACTCTCATGTGATATGACTACCTATGGTTTATATTGACCACAACAACAAGGATTAGCACAAGAGATGGTGCCAAGAGTCATAGGGCTGGATTTTATAAGACACTGCGTTCCCCGTGCCCTCAGCTGTTAATTGGGTGGGTGATGCCCACCCATGATCCCAATTCCTGACAGAAGTTTAATGCTGGGAGCAACATTAATTAGTTAAGGTGAGACTTCCACCCCTATGTTAGAGAGAAGTCATGCAGTCGAGTGCTGCTGGAAAATCGGATTCATTGGCAAATCTTTTGGATCAGCTGTGCCAGTGGCAGTGGTGTCAACTGCTGTGACCACAGGCAGTCCTCACCATGCCGAGGAGCCCAAGTAAGTCTGGGGTCTGGGGTCACAGTGAGTGGGGTGACTGGGGAGGGGTTTGGGGGGCTAGTTTCAATAGGTGGGTGGAGGATTAAAGGGGGAAGATGACTTGTGTGGCAGATGTGTCTGATCGGTTTGGTGCCCACATAAGAAGCTGCCCTCAACATTGCCCAACACCAGCTAAAGCTGCCAGGCACCCTGCATGTCATGGGCCTTCATCATCACTGGCGTGAAACTGATTTCTGGGCCTCCCATCATATTCTACCGCTCACGCTTATCTTCAAACCTGCCAGTGGAAAATTGAGATAGTTCTGCCCAATGTCTTCAGACCACCAGATGTCAACACTTGATTCTCCGTTCAGATTCCCTTCAATACCAAATGAAGGAACGCTATGCTATACTTACAGCTTAACTTAAAAATACTGATAGATTGTATCTGCATCTGGCAATTCTTCAATTGATATGGGTTGATACTGCTGATAAGATGTTTTGCACTGTTGTAACATTTTCCTGTGTGCTATCTCTAATGTAGTTGCTAAATCATCTCAAAGAAACAAGAAACCCTCATTTGACCCAACTAGAACCAAATCATTCTTTCAAACTTACTCTGTGAAACTTCACAGAAAAAAATACCAGAAGGTAAATTCTCTGAAGCTGTGCTCCTGTCTTGGAGCATTGTCTGATGAGAGTCTGAATTTCAACTGGGCCCAGAGGGTAAACATGCAATCCACACTGCTCCTGATTTATAACTGATTCATTTTAGTGACCTTGGACAACTTGACCTCCGTACTTGATTCTCCAATCCACATTCCCATCAAAGAAGGCTCCATGCCATTGGCTTCACTCAGCAAGATTTACTCTAGCAACTCAACCTCTGCACTGAAACCACTTCATTTACAAAAACCACTCTACCTCTGCACTGAAACCTATTCTTTGAAGCAAAATATTTTGCAACGTCACCACCAAAACTGGTTCCTTCTTTAAAAAATATTATTGCCTTTTTCTTAAATTGGAAATAATAATTTCAGCTGTTTTTCCAGTGGGCTCAGAAGTTGTGAGTATTGCCAACATGACACAATTGATACAGAAACATAAAAACAGAGAATCGGTTTAGCACAGGAGGCACACTGAATGCAGGTCCCTTACCTGGCTCAATTTATATATCTTCATCACAATCTAACCTCATGTTCTCTTTCTCACATATCATTTTCTTCTCCAGTTTCCAGTGCCAAGCTGTGCAAGGGGTTAGGCCTGCACAGAGCACATCAGAGTTAGGATGCTGGACTGACTCCAGATGAGCGAATCTGATGTGAAAAGCACTTTGTGTGTGCTTCACCTTTATGATATCCAGGTGTGAGGAGACAGGATAATCAGCCTCAACATATCCTCCTACAGTGAGCAGTTCAAAAATGCATACAGCATTCCAGATGTGGCCTAATCATTTCTTGTCGAGTTAGTGCAACCTCTTTGCTTTTGTAGTGAATCTCCCTTTTAAACGCCGCAACTATGTCTGATGTTTTAAACTCCACAAGTTTTTAACTTGTCCAACTACATTTTAATGATTTATGTTCCTGCAATCTGAGTATATAATCTCTCCTACTATGACGAAAAACGTATGACTTTAGATATAGTTTCAATTCCAAGGACAGGATTTTCCGGCCCTGCTAAGGCAAGATCCACCAGAGGGAGAGATGCAGTGGTCCAGCCAATATTTCACTGACTTTTGGCAGGGTCAGAAGATCCCAGCCTATATATTTGCTGTCAATGTGCCATCTCTTACAATCTCAAGCTGCATTTACCATTCATCTATCCATTGCCTTAACTCAGGTCATAACACTGTCTCCTGCTTTCTTCCTGTTAACTCGCAACTTTTATATCAACATCAAATTTTGATATCCACCATTGTGTGGCTCAGTTGAAATCACTTACACATACAAATTTTTTAAAATGTGGTTGCCACACCTATGTCATGTCAATTTACTGTTCCCTGAACATAGAAATAAATATTTTTTCATCAGATATGAATGTTGCTGGCAGCACCAGCATTTATTGCCCAGCTCTAACTGACCTTGCAAAAGTAGTGGTAAGCTGCTTTCTTGAGCCTCTGCAGTCCATGAGTTGTTGGTACGTCCACAATGCTCTTAGCAAGGGGAAATTCCAAGATTTTGATCCAGCAACAGTGAGGAATGATCATTATAATTCTAAGTCAGAATGGTGAATGACTTGGAAGGGAACTTGTAGGTGTTGGTGTTCCCTGCCCTTACCCTTTTAGGTGATAAAGGTTGCAGGTTTGGAAGGTGCTGTCAAAGGAGCCTTGGTGAGTTGCTGCAGTGCATCTTGCATGTAGCAATGCAGCCAACATTCATTGGTAGTGGAAGGAATGAATCTTTGGGGTGATAGACTGGGGATGGAGTGCCAATTAAGTGGGCTGCTTTGTCCTGTATGCTACTAAGCTTCTTGAGTATTCTCAGAGTTGCACTCATCCAGGCAAGTGGAGAATATTCAATTGCACTCCTGGCTTGTGCCTTGTCACAGTGACCAGGTTTTGGGTGGTTAGGAAATGAGTTACTCACAGAATGGTACTGTTCCTGTTATGCCAGGCAACTACTTTTCTGAAATTTTTAACATTTGTTTAACTTTCAGGAAGTCCACATAAATGTCTTAGACCACATCCCCTTCTATACTTTTCATTATTTTCTGCAAGAAATTCGATTAGCGTAGTCACAAATCCATATTGACTATCTTTCATGAGTCCTGCCCTTCCCAGACTCATTTATTTTATTTCTAATTATAGTGTCCAACAATTTTCTGATGACTAATGCAATGCTAGTTAATCAATAGTTCTCAGCCTATCTCTTTCTGCCTTCTGAACAGAGGTGCAACATTTGTCACTTTGCAGTCCTTCATCACAGCTGGATAATGTGATAGGTGGCTAGAGGAACAGATCCAGTGATGAAGTTGCTGCCACTTCATTGAACATTTCTGAGCTTGTTGATGCTAATGTTTAAAGGGATACTCGCCATGTAAAATAACTTGACCCTTATTTTTTATTTGAACAGAGACAGGAATCAGCGGAACTTTGCACTATTTTCTTAATGCCGTTGTATGATTTTGATGTGATTGAGATCTGCATTTCTAAACAAATGAAAATAGTTTCCAAAAGTTGAGACAAATAATTAATCCGGCAGTTCTTTATTTCTCAATTGCAAAAGATATCTGATTACAATGCTTTGTGTTCCTGTTGGCTGAAAGATTTGATTTGATTTATTATTGTCGCATATATTGGGATAGAATGAAAAGTATTATCTCTTGCGTGCTGTACAGCCAAAACATACTATTCATAGAGTACATAAGGGAGAAGGAAGGGAGGGAGTGCAGAATATAATGTTGCAGTTACTGATGGGGTGAACAGAAAGATCAGCCTAATATACGGTAGGTCCCTTCAAAAGTCTTATGGCAGCAGGAAAGAAGCCGTTCTTGACTCAGTTGGTATGTGATCTCAAGTTTAAGAGGGAAACATTGCTGCTAAGTAGAGATTTCTTAATGGGATAGGACAACAGAAAGGAACTGAAAAACGAGGAGGTCAAATGAAAGGAAGTAAGTTAGCAGAATTCTAAATCTGAGAGGTATCCCAAAAAAAGTCTTATGTAATAAAACAAAGTAATTTTCATTTTTGTACTTGGATCCCCTTTTTTGAGAGAAAACAGAAGTTTGACAGATCTGTGAAAAAGGCAACAATTTATATTCTATTATTATAGACTGTGACTGGTAAATGCTTCACTTCCAACATGTGTGCAGCGTATTAGAAAAGTTTCAGTAGATTATATGTCCCCCACAGCCTGTAGATTCCACATGCTGCAACCATGCACACCTTACTACAGGATGCACTGCAGCAACTCACCAATGCTTCATCAACAATGCGTCCCAAATTCATGAATTCCATTTCCAAAAAGGACCAGGTCAACAAGACCATCTGGAGGATCCCCTCCAAGTCACTCACCATCCTGATTCAAAAATATATATCCTTCACTGTCCTTGAATTCCCTCTTTAGGGAAACCACACACCACCAGGCAATGTACTTACTTGTCACTCTGAAAACGATGGTTAGTTTAATGTCTGTTGTAGGTAAAATGTTAGAATCCGTCATCAAGGAGGAAATAACGAGGCATCTTGAGGGGAATTGCTTGATAGAGCAGACGCAGCACGGTTTCGTTAAGGGGAAGTCGTGTCTGACAAATTTACTGGAGTTCTATGAGGATGTGTCTAGGGCGGTGGATAGAGGAGAGCCGGTGGATGTGGTCTTTCTTGATTTTCAGAAGGCATTTGACAAGGTACCTCACAAGAGGTTATTGCAGAAGGTCAGGGGACATGGAGTTGGGGGTAGGGTGTTAGCGTGGATAGAGGACTGGTTGTCAAATAGGAGGCAGAGAGTGGGGGTCAATGGGTGCTATTCGGATTGGCGGTTGGTGACTAGTGGAGTGCCCCAGGGGTTGGTGCTGGGGCCTCAGCTATTTACCATTTATATAGATGATCTGGAGGCGGGAACCGAGTGTACGGTGTCGAAATTTGCTGATGACACCAAGATTGGTGGAACAGCAAATTGCGCGGAGGGTGTGGAGAGTCTGCAGAAGGATCTAGATAGGCTGGGCGAATGGGCCAGGAACTGGCAAATGGAATTTAATGTTGGCAAGTGCAAGGTGGTCACTTTGGTAGGAATAATGGTAGGAAGGATTATTACTTACGTGGAGAAAAACTGCAGCAGGCAACAGTGCAGAGGGACCTCGGGGTCCTTGTGCATGAGTCGCAAAAACCCAGCTTGCAGGTACAGCAGATGGTCAGGAAGGCAAATGGGATGCTGGCCTTCATAGCTAGGGGAATTGAACATAAAAGTAGGGAGGTCTTGCTGCGGCTGTATAGGGCATTGGTGAGACCGCAGCTGGAGTATTGTGTGCAGTTTTGGGCGCCTTACTTACGCAAGGATATTTTGGCCTTGGAGGGAGTGCAGAGGAGGTTTACTAGACTGATGCCGGAGTTGAGGGGGTTGAGCTATGAGGAGAGGCTGAATAAACTAGGCTTGTACTCGTTAGAGTTTAGAAGAATGAGGGGAGATCTCATTGAGACATATAAGATGATGAATGGGATGGATAGGATAGAGGGGGAGAGACTCTTCCCGCTCAGGAAGGACAGTAGGACTAGGGGGCACAGCCTCAAGGTAAAGGGGGGGCGGTTTAGAACGGAGTTGAGGAGGAACTTTTTCACTCAAAGGGTGGTGAATCTCTGGAATTCTCTGCCCGTTGAGGTGGTGGAGGCTGCCTCGCTAAATATTTTTAAGACGCGGGTTGATGGGTTTTTGATAAGAGAGGGGATTAAGGGTTATGGGGAGAGGGCGGGAATGTGGAACTGAGCCATGACAGATTAGCTATGATCTTATTGAATGGCGGGGCAGGCTCGAAGGGCCAGATGGCCTACTCCTGCTCCTATTTCTTATGTTCTTATGTTCTTATGTTATGTTTAACAACACTGTGGGTGTACCTACACCTCAGAGACTTCAGTGGCTCATGAAAACAGCTCACCATCAAGGACCACCATCAGGGGATGGGCAATAAATGCTGGCCTAGTTAATGATATCCACATTCCGTAAATGAATTTAAAAAAGAGTGAGATCATCACCCCCAAGATTCCCTCCCAGTCAAATGCCATGTTGAACATAGAACATAGAACACTACAGCACATACAGGCCCTTCGGCCCACGAGTTGCGCCGATCACATCAACACCTACCAACCTACAGACCTATCTATAACCCTCAATCTCATTAAACCCCATATACTCATCCAGAAGTCTTTTAAAAGACCCCAGCGAGTTCGCCTCCACCACCACTGACGGCAGCCGATTCCATTCACTCACCACCCTCTGAGTGAAAAACTTACCCCTAACATCACTTCTGAACTTCCCTCCTTGCACCTTAAATCTGTGTCCTCTCGTAGCAACCATTTCAACCCGGGGAAATAGCCTCTGAGAGTCCACCCTATCTATTCCTCAATAGGAATACCACTGACTTCAACAGTTTCTTCCTGGTTACTCAGTTGAAATCCTGGAGGGTGCACTTCAGTTGGGCCATTATTTATACCCATCAACAGGACACAAAATGATTGCACACCAGCCTCTGCCAGAATGCTGAACCACCGTGGTGGGCAAGAGTGCACATTTCTGCTGTCATTTTATACCAGGAACTGATGTTTTGGTTCCTGTAAATTACTCCCCCTTACATCCAACCATGAAACCCACAGCAAGGGGTGATGGTGGGTAGGGGGGGGTTCTGGAAATTTCCATCCATCAGAAATGTTTAAACATCCAGGTAGAGAGTCTTCCCGAAATCATTTGTGCTCTTGCTAAAGGAACAATGAGGTGGCTTGAGAACAGATTTTCAGAGCAAACATTCCCTGGCCTGTATGAATTCGACTGCTTAAACTCACAGAATGCTCAATGATGTCTCATGAAATGTAGGCTGGAGATTAACCTACAGATTTATGTTTCAATAACCAGACAAATCTGATAAAATGGGTCACAAACTGCTTTGGTTCTAATGTTGTTACGGTTATGACCCAGTTCATGGGCTTAATGCTCACATTACCAATCCCTGCACACAATATTACATCTAACCCTGGTGCAGTTATGCATACTCAGAATTGACCTTAATATTTTTTGGGGCCTGGAGCAAAGTCAATTTTGCACCTTTCCTATTCTCAATGAGGCTCTTGACCCTGTCTCCCAGAGCTTGTTTACCACAGAGAGAATTTACGTTATTGATAATCTGAAACACAGTCTGTCCACCCTTTCTGCAGCTGCAATTTCTGTGCTTTCTTTTCAATAACAACTTAAAATATCCCAAGGTGCTCCACAGGAGGTGGCACGGTGGCACAGTGGTGAGCACTGCTGCTTCACAGCACCAGGGACCCAGGTTCAATTCCAGCCTTGGGTGACTGTGGAGTTTGCACATTCTCCCAGTGTCTGTAGTTCCTCCAGGTGCTCTGGTTTCCTCCCATACTCCAAAGATACATGGATTAAGTGGATTGGTAAATTGTCCCTTAGTGTCCCAAGATGTGTAGGTTGGGGGATTAGTGGGCTAAACATGTGGGGTTACAGGATAGAGCTGGGGGCAGGGGGGGTGCCTGATAAGATGCTCTATCGGGAAGCCGGTGTAGACTCAATGGATTGAATGGCCTTCCACTGCACTGTAGAGATTCCAGGAACATTGTAAAACAAAGTCTGATATGAAATTGCATAAAGAGATATTAAAACAGGTAACCAAAAGTATAATGATCAAAGAGGTAGGTTTAAGGAAATCTTAAAGTGGGTAGAGGCAGAATCGTGTAAAAAGGGTATTCCAGGTTTTGGGGCCAAAGCAACTGAAAGAATGGCTGCCAATGTTGGAGCAATGAAAATCAGTGATGCACAGGAGAGCAGAATTAGAGGAGCAAAGATACCTCAGAGGACTGAGGAGCTTGAGAGAGGGTAGAAATGGGCTGGGTTGGAGAGGCAGTTGGTAGGGTAGGCGAGGAGAGGCTGTAGAGGGATTTGAAAACAAGGATGAGAATTTTAGTATCAGGCGGAGCTCTAAGGAAGGGTCATGCAGATTCGAAACATTGGCTCTATTCTATCTCCACAGATGCTATTAGACCTGCTGAAATTTTCCAGCATTCTCTGTGTTTACATTTCTCCTCCTATCAGCCTTCAATGATTGATCTCTTATCCAAGGGATGTGCCCGGTGGTCTTCATTCCCAAGCCAAGGGACAGAAATTCTCAGTCATCTACCTCTGTAGATCTTATTTAGAATAGGATAAAATCACAGAATTCCTAGTGCAAGAGGAGGCCATTCAGCCCATCGAGCTTGCACTGACAACAATCTCATCCCGGCCCTATCCCATAACCTCACATTTATCCTGATAATTTCCCTGATACTAGGGAGAAATTTAGCATGGCCTATCCACCTAACCCATACACCTTTGGACAGTGAGAGGAAACACCCAGAGGAAACCATGCAGACTCGGGAAGAATGTGCAAACTCCACACAGATAGTGACCTGAGGCCAGAATTGAACCCACATCCCTGGCACTGTGAGGCAGCAATGCTAACCACTGTGCTGCCTTTTCTTTTCCTCAGGTAATAAAGACATGCTTTCCTCAATCCCTCGTCATAAGATGATCCCCATTGTTTTGGGGAGATCATCTTCCATTCTCTAAAGCAGAGTAGAGACCACATTTACTCAAGCTCTCATCATAGGACAACCGCTTATCCCAGGAACTAATCTAATGAGCCTTCACCACTTCACCTCCAGTGCACATTTATCCTTCCTTAAATATGAAGATAAAAACACACAAAGTACCTCAGGTGTGGCCTCAGCAAAGCCCTGTATAATTGTAGTAAGACTTCCATATTGTTGTACTCCAAATCCTTTGCAATAAAGCTGGACATGCCTGATTGCTTGCTCAGCCTGCATGTTAACTTTACTAAAAAACAAGCAGAGATTAGGCAAAAGATACTTCAGATTTTGGATTTAATTATACAAGACCAGTTTGGCAACAGAAATGATAGGAAACATCCAAAAATCTGTCCTGAAATTGCATTCCCTGTCTGGAATGATATTTCTAGTCATTTGAAATATTGGTTTGGCATCTACAAATGATTTATAATGCAGCTGAGCTTCCATGCTTTCTGCTTTATTGTGTTAATAGGTGGCTTAGCATTGACATTTATAACACAATAAAAATAGTTAATTGAAGCTATTAGTGGTTGTAATGTGTTTGAGAGTCCTTTATACCACACAGCGCCACGGATCTAACTGTCTGAGGACTTTGAATGATGGGGGAAAAGGGCCAATCAGCCGTTCTTTATGGAATTCTCCCAGTTTTCATTGTGGAAGAGGAACTCTCCCGATGTGGAAAGTAGCAATTACATGAGCACAAATATACAGGTTGGACTTTACCTGCATAGAGACCAGGGCACTTGCCTCCAAGCCTCTGCAGTGCTAGCGTACAGAAATTTCCACATAAAATGCCATTCTGAAAGTACACCAAGTCAGGTTAAAACAATGTTGTTTCAAGGGCTTTTTTGGGGAATTTTTTGGGGGGGCTTTTTTGAGTTTTCTGGGGCTAATTCTTGTATTTTCATAGAATCCCTACAATGCAGAAGAAGGCCCATTGAGTCTGCATCAACAACAACAATCCCACCCAGGCCCTATCCCCATAACTCCACATATTAACCCTGCTGATCCCCCTGACACTAAGGGACAATTTAAGTATGGTCAGTCCACCTAACCTGGGAGGAATCCAGAGCACCCGAAGGAAACTCACACAGACACAGGGAAAATGTGCAAACTCCACACAGACAATCACCTGAGACGTTCTTCTTTAGTTCCTTGGTATTTCCCCTCAAATTTGTATTGTAAATTCAATCCCTGGTTTATAATAAGAAACCAAGATCAGAGCTGGCTCAAATTCTAACTATTTGAAGCAATGAAACAGAAATTGAAGGGTTAGTCAGAAAGAGTAATGGATACAAAACTACAGATAAAGTTTAACATAAGGTATGAGATTCAATACTGTAAACCAATCAAGATCATTAATTGTAAGCCAATTGAGTTTCACTGATCTTCACTTGGATGAATGGCTCAGGTTTTTGTCATGATGGAGGTAAAAAAAGTTGTTATTTTATTTCATTTCTTAGGGATCCTGATGTCTACCACTAGTAGATATTAGATGAGTTGGCACGATGGATGTAAGGGCAAAGGGTAATAGGTGGGGGGGTGGATGGGGCACAAGTTCACATAGAGGCTTTAAAGGGCTACAGGGAGAGGGTGGAGGAGCAGTGATTGGCCTGAGGTGGGTGAGGGGAATGGGTTGACATGGAGGGTTGGGTGGGGTGGGGGCATGAATTGGTGTTGGTTACCAATGATAGGGAATGGGGAGTGTGTTAGGGGTGAGGGTGAGGGATATTTCATATTTTAATCTTTATTTTTAAACTTTGGAAATAGTGTCAGAATCCTGAAACAGGCTTTACACCCAGCATGCCTCTATACCTGGCATCATCCTCAGTGTTTCCAAATTGTCTGGCCCAGGCGTCTAAACCAGCCCACCCCTAAATAATGTCCTTGCAATTCAATTCCAGTTTATAATGCATTGTTGGAAAAATCAGTCCAAAATACCAAATGATTGAACCAATTATAATAAAACAGAACCACAAGACAAAGCTTCACTGCTTCTCTCCACGCCTCACAGCGTGGAAGGGAGACACACACAAACACACAGTCTGGACTGCTGCCCACCAGTGCCAGCCACTCCCAAGGTGCAAACCTGCTGGTTGAAGCTGGGCTCAACACCGCTGTGGGCGTATCTCTCAGAGTCGAGGCTTCGTGACTCTCCACCAGCAAGATAACAAATCCAGGACAGAGTGAGCGTGGAATCTATGATAACACTTCCCTGACAGGCTATGGCCCCAGTGACTGGTATCTGTTTAGGTCAAAGCCACAACCCAGAGCTGGTCTCTAGTTGCCCGCTGGGGGCATTCACCTGTCGCTGCTAAGGATCATTATGCTTATATTGCAGCTCACCATCTGCAATCGCAAGAAGCTTATCAGTGTGGGGTCCAGCCCAACATACAGGCTGTGCTGATGCCCAAGCAAACTGGACAACCCAGCAAGTTAACAGAACATCATCAGACAAGAAGAGCAAGATAGGGAAGACGAGTGATTGGAGAAGCTGAAGCAACAACCTGGAAGAGACCGAATCTGTGACTGGAAGAGCAGTTCCTCACTGATTCTCCCTTGCTGTTGTTGCTATAAAAATAGAGAGGAGTGACCTTTTTTAAATCTTAGTTAGGAGCTATTTGTGAGATTTTGACGAGATGATAGAGGAGGCAGATAGGTGGCAGATGAAATTCAATGCAGAGAAGTGTGAGGTGAAGCATTTTGGTGAGAAAAACATGGAGAGACAATATAAAATATGGAGTAAGGTCCTTAGATTATTGAAGCAGCAGGACAGGTGGAGAGAGTAACACGGTGGCACAGTAGTTTGCATTGCTGCCTCACATTGTCAGGGTCCCGGGTTCAATTATTCCCGGCTTGGGGTCATTGTATGAGTGGAGTTTGCACATTCTGCCCATGTCTGCGTGGGTTTCCTCCTGGTGCTCCAGCTTCCTCCCATCGTCTGAAAGACGTGCTGGTTAGGTGCATTGAGTCTAACAGGTGCCAAAGTGTGGCAACTAGGGGAATTTCATAGTAAACTCATTGCAATGTTAATGTAAGCCTTGTGAATAAGAAGTAAACTTCACTTTATATAGCATATAGTATCCTGGACTTTATTAGAAGGAGCATAGAGTACAAGAGCAAGAAGGTTATGCTGAACTTATAAAAGGCACTAGAATATTGTGTACAGTTCTGGGCACCATATGATAGGAAGGGCGTGAACACATAGGAGAGGGTGCAGAAGGGGTTCCAGGAATGAGAAGCTTCAGTTATGAGGATAGATTGGCGAGGTTGGGGCTGTTCACCTTGGAGAAAAGAAGGCTAAGAGGACATTTGATAGAGATGTTCAAAAGCATGAGGGGGTGGACAGGGTAGATAGGGAGAAAGTGCTCCTGGTCGTAAAAGGATCAAGAATAAGAGGGCAGATGTAAAGCGATTTACAAAAGAAGCAGATGTGATGTAAGGAAGTGAATGGGTCAGGTCTGGAATGCTCTGCTTGGAAGAGTGATGCAAGTAGGTTCAATCGAAGGCATCAGATGGTTATTTGAACAGAAACATTGTGTAAAGGTATGGGGAAAAGGCAGGGGATTGGTACAAAGTCATAATGCTTGCTTGGAGTGTTGGTACAGACATGATGGGCCAAATGGTCTCCTTCTGCATGGTAACAATTCTGTGATTGTGATTAAACTTATTTACTGACACCATGTACTGTGAATGCTGCACCAGCTCCTTGGATCAGGCTAACAGCATTCTGTAGTATAGTCTAGCTGGAATGGTGAGGATTCTGATGGCTCAGTGCACAACTTTGCCCCGCTCCAAAGGGCTCTGATGGAATTCCTAGAGAAGGAAGGCATCCTGTGGCAGCAATGGAAGCAGGTAGACAACCAGCAAGAACATAACAAGGATGCAGAGCTCAGCCCACTGCTGGACGTAAGAGCCATCTTGATGGGGAAGACCTTCTTTTCTTATCCACTCACTTCTTCAGCTATCCTTTCTTCTTCTGATCACAAATGTGCCTTTATATGCAACCTCTTCCCTGTGTATACCAGCTCAATGGCTATGGTTCATTCCATTACAAACACTCCTAAATCTTGTCAAGAACAGACTCCATGTAAGTCAACTTTAGTGCATCGTTAATCAAAATCTACAATGTATCAGTGTCCAACAGTCATTTTACTTACTTGCACCCTGATGGGAGTTATAAATATAATTCCTTATACCTCTTTATTCCTCCTTATCCTTCTAAATCTTTCCATTGATCTTATATTTCCATTTCTTCTCTTCCCCAATTAAATGTATTACCTCACAATCTTCTCATTACATTTTATCTGCCATCTATCCTCTCATTTTATTAACCTGTCTGAAACCTCCTGATTTTTTTTACAGCCCCCTTTACAGTTTACCAAACATCCTGTTTTAGTGCCATCAGTACATTGCAATATTGTGCTTACTGTACCTCACACTAATTATACAAATGTATTGAAGACAAAACTAGGCCCATTTCCAACACCTTAAAATCCAATCCAAGCAGTGCCCATTTAGCAACTGTTCCCTGTTTGTCAGCCAACTTTCTTCCCATGCTGTTATGTTTATTTTTATCATGGGTATGAATTTTTATAACGAGCCTCCTATGTGATATGTTATCAAACATATTCTGCAAATTCATATAAACTAACTGAATCATTCCTTCTAACTGCGAACAAGGATGGTAGAGGCAGAAATTTCTGCAACATCTGCGTTTGATAGAAATTTTGCTCGCTACTGCAGTGCCTCACTTGTGTTTCCCTCTGCTGGGTTGAATTTCTTATATTCCGCAGCATACTTCTTGTTCATTAATGTTTGCTCTTTCTGCCACCCTGCTTGACCTTTGACCCCACTAGCAATACCATCAGTAAATTTGTCAAGCAGAGGCGTATCATGCTGATGGTTGGAAGAAAGAAGCGTTCTCTGTCTCCTGAAACTCAGGCTGGAACTGCTGGCAGTCACCTTTTCAAATAATCCTGTTAAATTCGACTTGTCCTTAACAAATACATGTTGGCTATCCTTGAATATCAGGTGCCTCCAAGTGATCAGTAATTTGATGCTGAATTATGTATTAATGAGTCTGCCCACAACTGAATTCAGTCTAATTGGCTTATAGCTATCCAGGTTTATCACTCTTATCCTTCTTAAATAGGGATGTTACATTTCCTACCCTCCAGTCCCAATGCACAATTCGGATATTTGAGGAGGATTGAAAAGGTGTAGTCAGAAGCTGTGCTAGTTGCTGACCTTGTTCACGATCCAAAGGTGGATGCCATCCGGATCAGCCATTTATCCATATTAAATTTTAATTCTTGCCTGAAACCACTCCTTTTCTATATTTCCTCCAATGGTTGTTTCATATTCTTCTTTAGTATTAAGGGGATCAAGAGATGTGGAGACAGTGTAGGAAAGTCCAAGGTGATAGAGATATTCAGCTATGAGTTACAGAGCAGGCTTGATGTCCTACACATGCTTCTATAATAATATTCCTATGAGTTCATACAATCTCATGCACACCATCATTTGAAAAAAATATTTGTAATCACATCTATTTATCTTTGTCCATCATTCATTCATTTCCCCCTCGTTCTTGAGTGATACTTCTGTTAATTTTTTACTGTTAATATGCCAATAAAAGTCTTTATTATTACCTTTTTATATTACTAATTAGCCTGCTTTCGTATTCCATTGCAGTCCCTCTAATAATAACAAATTTGCATCAAGACCCCACTAAACTTTCTATATTTAAAGTTTATTTATTAGTGTCACAAGCAGGCTTACATTAACACCGCAATGAAGTTACTGCAATAATCCCCTAGTCGCTACGCTCCGGTGCCTGTTTAGGCACACTGAGGGAGAATTTAGCATGGCCAATGCACCTAATTAGCACATCTTTTGGACTGTGGGAGGAAGCCAGAGCATTGGGAGGAAACCCATGCAAATACAGGGAGAATATGCAGACTCCACACAGTGACCCAAGCTGGGAATTGAACCGGCATTGCTGTGAAGAAGGAGATTGGAGTAGCGGGGAAGCTGAATTTTGTAGGAGAGGCACAAGGATCTAAGACTTTACTGATTTTAATGTTAAATAGTCTAAAATCATGAGAAAGATCACAAGCGAAGAGCCATGATGAACTGGCAGTTGGCATTTGCCTACCACCTTCCCTGTCCTCATGAGCTCCAATGGTTCCTCATTCTAGGGCTTGAGAGAAGAGGTCTTCCAATTTTGGTCAATTCCTCTCTCATGTTTTTGGATTCAATGGAAAATAATGCAAAATATGAGGATGTCAATTTGTTGCTACAAGATAAAACAGGTACATGAGAAAACTACATAATATGTTGAATCTTTTGGCAGTCACCATGGATGAGATTTTTCTGGGTCTGTGCTACAGTACATTGAATCTCCAGGGCCAGGATTTTATGGCCGCTCTTCCCTTGTAGCATACTATAGTCCCACTAAGCTAAATGGAGATGTAACAAGCTTGCAGTTGGGGGCGTGGGGGTGGGGGGGCGGGTGGGGGAAGTGGGGGAGAGGGGAGTGCAGCACACACTGTGTTGAGATTGTGAAACCCAGGAAAATTAGGAAGATTCTTTTGTAGATGTACCATCTGACACACAAAATCTTTGCTGCGCCCAGGTGATTCAGTGTGTCTGGCTGTCATCCCATGGAATAGCCCTCATGTATGGAAGGCTTTGAGTGATAGACAATTTGCAGGTGAAAACTGAGATTTAAAGGGCTTTCGTGAATTGACACAGAGCACTTGAAACATTTCAACACAATGAAGAGATGGTTTCATGTGACCTACATTGGACAGTACATTTTGGAAGCTGAGGCTGACTCCTCTTGTTGGATCTAGTAAAGTTATTAAAGTTCATGTGCCACTGACTGGTCTGCACGATTTCCTTTCCCTAATCTATTGGCATTACCTTCTCTCTCAACCATGAGGGCTTCAGTCTCAGCTTCATTTGTGCCAGTGGTGTCTCAGACAACTTGGGGGCTCTGCAAACTCCAACTGACCACTAAAGCATTCCCCAAAAGTGTTGATTGCTGCTGACGCCTGTCCTTTAAGTTGTTGTAGATATGTAATTCCTGCACAAAACATCTCACACTCCGAGTTGAATTGCCATGAAAAGTATTGGCAACACCGTGAACTCTTGCTGAATATTTGATTTAGACTGAGCATACCAGGAGCAGCAGTGTCAATCCGACAAATATAAAAATCCCATCTGTCACAGAGGAAGATGTTCAGGAAAACAACTATCTGAATGAGCTTATGGAGAGCCAATGGTTTTGGGGCTGTAACCGCACACCCCCCCCCCAACCTATTTTCAGTAGATCAATAATAAAGGGGAGAAAACTGGAGATAAGGCTGACAGGAAGGAACATGCCAAAAAATAGAGAAGAGGGTTCTTTCAGAATCAGTGATAATCATAACTCACTTTACATCTGATATCAGATTCTGTGTTATCATTTGAGATTGATGACTGACGAAAAGTAAGCAAGCTGAAAAGTTAACACTGTTTCACTCTTCAGACATGCTGTCTGGCCTGCTGAGTATTTTCGGGTTTTATTTCAGATTTTCGGTCTCTGCAATATTTTGCTTTTGTATTTTAGCTGTGTTCTGCCTGCATTCAACAGCTGCAACATGTACAACAATGGTCATTAGGCAGAGATGTGGCAATTCTGGCTGATTTCCCATTTCATTGCCCAACTCTAGCAAGTCAACTGCTGCTCTGGCAATGGTCAAAGTAAATCAGAACTTTCTGGTGTGTACCACTTAATTTCAACTAAAATGCTGCCAAAACCAAGCAGGTTTTTTTTGGTCCGGAAGCTGGATTGTTTCTCAAGTATATGTATTTAGGTTTTATGAAATGAGAAAGGAGACCAGAAGTTTTTTTTTATGATTCCTTTTTTATTTTGAAAGGGGCATGTCACTCTCCTTCATCGCACACAGCAATATCTGTCAAGTGACTATTATTCCAATTGGAAGATTTCAGATTAAGCAAAAAACATTAATGTGATGGTAATGTGCTTGTTATGAATGGAGCAAAGGTAGATATGCAGAAGTCAAAAGGGAAAATGGATGAAAAATAATTTTGTTCCAAATCCATCAAAAATCTTGAAAGTTTTCTAGTAATTCCAGTCACACTGAAATCCATTGTCGAAGTGGGCTTTCTATCTGCTTTTAAAAGAAAGATTTATATATTGCATTTGAAAGGACATGCCATAGCATGATCTTTAAGTTTCAGCAATGCTTATAAAGACAAGCCTCTTATCTATTATGTCTTGTCATGTCAATGCACTGTACTACAGTGGTACAACACCATGTCATGCCTGTGATTTGCTACACAGTGAGATCCCTTTCTCACCTAAGCCATAAATCAGATTTGAGATTGGGGGTTAAAATTTTGCTGTGGCTTAGCTTTACACATACTTCTGTAAAATTTTGGATTGCACTATTTTAAATACATTAACTCAAAATAAATCTACAAAATTTCAAAATCTTCAGTTCTTGCACACACTGAAGAACGTCACACTCTAAAGGACGTACATACACCCTGGGTCACTCTTTTACTCCTGCTAGTGGCAAGTTCCACAGCAATATTTACAAGGTTCAGGAGGACAGACATGCCTGTATGCAATGCTGGTATTTTGAGCGAGGGGCCCACATTGAAAAAGAAATTGGGGGAATGATCACAGGCAAACAGGGCCAATAAAGAGAGTTAGAGCTCCGAACAGGCTGATTGGGTAGAAATCTAAACAATGCACACTTGTACAGACATTATGTTGCTATGTGGGTGTTTAGCAATTGTTTTCTTTTTTTGCAAAGCTCACTGCAATGGTCATTTTTTTGTTGTAATTACACTGAAATTCTTTCTAAATTTACCCAAAGTGCCACAATAGAGAATGAAACGTGGGTGTGTAATAAATTCCTCTTAGCCTTTTGATTCAACTCCTTTAGCATTTTCAGAATTCTCTAACTTCCATAAAAATTTCATTTTAGTTCATTTTTGATCAGTTGCACAGTGCACAGACTGTTTTAAACTGCAGTAGTCACTGTGTCCAATTGAACTGATGGTGCCTAATATGGCCAACACATGGACAATTTCCATGGTTTTAACTCTGTGCCAATGTACAGAATGGCTCATGCTCAAATGAAGCAGGAAGACCACACTGTTACATCCTTATCACAAACTACACTCTTGACGCTAAGTGGGTATCCCATATAAATTTTGAACTGAGATTAAATAGTCACAAAATTAATCTAGTTTGCTATGTCTTGCAGTAACTGTTTAACTTCATTTGATACAACAAAAAGTAGGACTTGTCACTTTTTTTCAGAAATTATGTTTTTTTATTGTTACTCTGAGACACTTCTTACCAGTTGGTCTTGCCTGCTTCCGAATTACACTAAGTGAGACACTGCAGTTGTATTTGGGGAAGGAAACATGAGAACATAAGAAACTCAGTGCTGCAGCTGCCTTCCCCTCAACCTCAATGTTTTACATGGTATCCCTGCAAGGGTGGCAGGATTGAGGTAATATATTGTGTGGCCAACAGAAGTATACTCTTGAGTATATGGGCAGCACTGTACTATCAATTGAGGTATATCACTCTTGAACTTTTCGATGACTTACTGGACAAACAGACCACGGTACTCACATTCCAAAAGGTTATCCCAGTAATGCACCATCATTTGGAAGCTCCAGGAAAATGACATACATGGCATTTTTACCTATTCATGCTATTTGTCGGGGGCGGGGGCACTCCTCTTGTCATTCTCAAAATTAACTGGAATTTCCATGTGAATCCATTAGATAGTGAGTTTTAAGGACCGGCAGTCCAGGCTTGGTCTCTGATCCGTATTGATTCAACAGACCGCATAGAATCTTGCAGTGCAGGAAGCCACTCTGTCCATTGTGACTGTGAAAGAACTATCCAATTTGTTTGATACCCCCTCTATCTAGTTCCCCACAGCCTTCTGCATTACTTTCTCAAGTGCATATTCAATTCTCTATTGAAAGTTACCTTTGAATCTGGTTTATCTGTGAGTGGCAAAAGTACTGCAACATTTCCCTGCTTAAGATCACCAAGACTTTCTCCTGTGTTTGTTATTTGATGACTCTGTTGGCAAGTGCAAGAGTGCGGCTGTCAGGTGGAGAGCAACACCTGGACCTGGCACACTGCTGCTTGTAGGGAATATTGTGGGGAAACATTAAAAAAAGCATTCCTTTTAAAGGAGCCTGTCCATTGCTGAGCATGTAAACAGCAGTTCCATCCTGAACTTCAGGAGACATAGAACATTCCTTTCCTCCAAGCACCAGCAGTGTCAGGTCTCTGCGTGACAAATATGTAGAGGGGGTAGATGTGAACCCATGCCAGTGGGGGTGACAGAATAAACAGGGTGGCAAAAGGAACACGCACACTAATGAAAGAAATGTATGCTGCAATGTAAGAGACTCAGCCGAGCAGCGACAAACATAAATGAGACACTGCAGCTGCAAGCAAAACTACTGTGGAAAGCAGAAGTCGCAGAAATTCCTGCCTCGATCTTGCCCCCTTGTCAGCAGTTAAAATGATTACCCTTCTGGGGAGAGAGGGGAAAAACCTTGTTTTACTGTGGAAAAGTCACTGAACACACTCAGTTTACAACCACATATAGGTCAACAATACTTCTTCTACAGTGGAAATATGAACCTTTTTTGTAAAAAAAAAGATCCTTTGTGATGTGAAACCCTCATTAAGGACTATCACGGTAAATTAATTTTAATATTGTGTACATTGAATTGCGTGATTTTAAAACCCTTTCTCAAAATATGTACCAAACAAGTGGAGAACACCAATAAAATGTCTGCAATAAACATAGACCTTCCATGATGCAAGTCTGATCCAATTTTATTTTAATAAAGCTACTTGTACTGTACCACGTCTCAGCTTTCAACTATTTCTTTTCCAATATATTGTGGATGTCAAATGTAAATTAATCTACCAGCAGTTAAGACCATGGTAAATATTTTAACCAGACCGCAATACATCTGCTCATTGACAGCACAGACTTGGCCACACTCATTTTCCAGTCACAGATAAAAACAATGCAAGTGACTGAGGCACTCCAGCACCGGTGATTTCTTAAATTGTGTCAGTTCGGGGCAAACCATGCTCACACTGACTTTGGAATAAAATCGGTTTAATATTTCTCAGGGGAATAGTCAACTCATATGCTTCAGAGATTATTCATAATTATACCCCACCCCCTCCCCCGATGTCCGAGCAGTTCCACTGACCCTGGATCAAGAGTCTTGTGTAATCTGAAGTTTCATGCATCAGATTTTGACAGCAAAGTTGACGACCCTGGTGACATCTCCAGTACAACAAAGAAGTTAATGCACTATATTCCGAAGTGGATACTTACTAATCTGTTAACGCTTGATTAGTGGATACTAACTCCACAGATAGAAGTGATACGAAATTAGTTTACAGAAGGCTGCAGGTTTTTTTTGAATTTCTCAGAATACATTGTATTGAATGATCTGTCAACATTAACCATCACATGCCCAGCCGAAACGTGGCAGAAGCTGTTCAAACTAATCTAACCCAAATCAATAATTGAAATACAAGTAACAGCAACATTGTCCAATGCCATCGAGCACAATACAGCACCGTCGCACACAAACACACAACCAGCTGCTTCCTGGTCTGCAGCGAAGGCTCTTGTCTAACCAGTCCGACCTTTGCAGCTCATCGCGCACAAATAGCACTTTAAAAAGGCACCTACCGTGGGAGGGGGGGGCCAGACGAGGAAGTGTGGATGGACCTGGATGAGAATTTGAGAGCGGGAATCAAACGGAGAAAACTGCTCGCACACCAGTAGAACAAACAGCCATAAACCCTGCAGCAGAACCACCAGCCCAGAGAGGAAGTAGATTTTAAATAAGCTATCACTTCAATGAAAAGTTTTCTCCCCCCCCCCCCCCACCAACCCCCCACACCACTCTCTCCTCTTTTGACTGTTCAGACCATCTGTATCGACAAACTCCCAGGGGGTTGTGGAGGGGGTGGGGGGGGGGGGTGGAATCTGCTGGCAGCCACCTTATTACAGCTGAGTATAGTCACATCCAATTGAAAAGTGCCAGCATTTGCGGAGAGTGAGATGCAGGAGTTTGTACAGGGGGAGAGAGAGAGACAAAGTGTGTTTGTTTGTCTGTCTAGTGATCTGCGTGTCTGTGTGTGTGTGTGTACCAGACGGGGCTGCAATAGTCAGTGCTGTACTGACAGTCTTTAACCTCTCTGCTTTAGGTTTCAGGTTTCACAGGCAACTGGCAGCACCAATCGAGGTTACCAGCCGGGGATCACCGCTCCTGTTAGAATAACTCACTGCTCAAACATTCTTCAAGATCATCGCGCCGTAAGCCACTTTGGGGTTGTCCCCCCCCCCCCCCATTTCCCAGTGTTAACTGTTTCAACCCTCCTCTCCCCAAAGGCACGCAGCAGCTGCAGTAAGCTCTCCCGTTCAGGATTTGGGAGCTGGAAGAGGGGTCTGTAGCTTTTTTTGTGTGCGTGGAGGAATGGCTAACGTAACAAGCGCAGGGATATGTGATAAGCAGTGACATCCTGAACAAGGGTTAGACCAAACCTTCCTCAGACCAGCTGCGATCCAACACCGATGACATGTTCTTCCTCGGAAAACGGATCGGAAACTTTTGCAACCTAAAATTCGGGAGCAAGCAGCCTGCTTTGCAATATAAACAATAACTGACAATTTTAAAAGCCTCCAATTCCACCAGCCAATAGGTTTCTCCTGTCAGAACTAAATGGAAGAAACTAGAACGAAAATCTACACTTATTTTGCAGATTTGACTAAATGTCTACACCTGAAACATAACATTGGCAATGTTCTTTTTACTGGCTGGTTATACATTTCCAGCATTGCCAGTCCATGTTTAGGATCCCCAACATTTGCAGTATTTTGCTCTTTTTTAAAATCATGTTTTTTCAAAAAAAAGAAAGCATTTTGATTTATTTTAAAAGGAGTGGGTACTTTATAGTTTCTTAAATACAGAACTAAGAAAAACCACACTTCCTGCTGGTTCCCATGCTTTTCCGGATCAGTATATTTATGCAGTGTGAACAATTATTTGTAACCTAACTTCCACACTTCCCCCCTTTTTGTCCTTTAAGGACAATCTGATGGGCCCTCAATGAGCTCTATGCACATTAGTTTCCTATGTTGATTTGTAGGCTGGGAGGAGAGGCAGAAGATGGGAAGGCTGGGCTGTGGATTGTTTCACGAGGATGGCAAATAAAAATAACTTGAATAACTTTTTTGTTTCGGTCTTCACAGAGGAGGACGTGAATAATTTGCTGGATGTTAGAGATGGAAAGGTGGTAGGATTGGAGGGTCTCGATGACATTACTGTTACTAGAGAGGTGGTGCTCGACAGACTGGAGGGGCTGATTGTGGACAAGTCCCCAGGACCGGATGGAATGCATCCGAGGGTCCTGAAAGAAATGGCGGAGGTGATAGTGGATGCCTTGGTGCTTATTTTCCAGACGTCGCTGGATTCCGGGGAAGTGCCGGAAGATTGGAAAATGACTAATGTTACGCCGTTGTTTAAGAAGGGTGCCAGGCAAAAGGCAGGGAATTATAGGCCGGTTAGTTTAACGTCTGTTATAGGTAAAATTTAGAATCTGTCATCAAGGAGGAAATAGCGAGGCATCTTGAGGGGAATTGCTTGATAGAGCAGACGCAGCACGGTTTCGTTAAAGGGAAGTTGTGTCTGACAAATTTACTGGAGTTCTATGAGGATGTGTTTAGGGCGGTGGATAGAGGAGAGCCAGTGGATGTGGTCTTTCTTGATTTTCAGAAGGCGTTTGACAAGGTACCTCACAAGAGGTTATTGCAGAAGGTCAGGGGGCATGGAGTTGGGGGTAGGGTGTTAGCATGGATAGAGGACTGGTTGTCAAATAGGAGGCAGAGAGTGGGGGTCAATGGGTGCTATTCGGATTGGCGGATGGTGACTAGTGGAGTGCCCCTGGGGTCGGTGCTGGGGCCTCAGCTATTTACCATTTATATAGATGATCTGGAGGAGGGAACCGAGTATAGGGTGTCGAAATTGGCTGATGACACCAAGATTGGTGGAAAGGCAAATTGTGCGGAGGGTGGGGAGAGTCTACAGAAGGATCTAGGTAGGCTGGGCGAATGGGCCAGGAAATGGCAAATGGAATTTAATGTTGGCAAGTGCGAGGTGGTCCACTTTGGTAGGAATAATGGTAGGAAGGATTATTACTTACGTGGAGAAAAACTGCAGCAGGCGACGGTGCAGAGGGACCTCGGGGTCCTTGTGCATGAGTCGCAAAAACCCAGCTTGCAGGTGCAGCAGGTGGTCAGGAAGGCGAATGGGATGCTGGCCTTCGTCGCGAGGGGGATTGAATATAAAAGTAGGGAGGTCTTGCTGCGGCTGTATAGGGCATTGGTGAGGCCGCAGCTGGAGTACTGTGTGCAGTTTTGGGCGTCGTACTTACGCAAGGATATTTTGGCCGTGGAGAGAGTGCAGAGGAGGTTTACTAGGATGATGCTGGAGTTGAGGGGGTTGAGCTATGAGGAGAGGCTGAATAAATTAGGCTTGTACTCATTAGAGTTTAGAAGAATGAGGGGAGATCTCATTGAGACGTATAAGATGATGAATGGGATGGATAGGATAGAGGTGGAGAGACTCTTCCCGCTCAGAAAGGATAGTAGGACTAGGGGGCACAGCCTCAAGATAAAGGGGGGGCGGTTTAGAACGGAGTTGAGGAGGAACTTTTTCACTCAAAGGGTGGTGAATCTCTGGAATTCTCTGCCCGTTGAAGTGGTGGAGGCTGCCTCGCTAAATATTTTTAAGACGCGGGTTGATGGGTTTTTGATAAGAGAGGGGATTAAGGGTTATGGGGAGAGGGCGGGAATGTGGAACTGAGCCACGACAGATCAGCCATGATCTTATTGAATGGCGGGGCAGGCTCGAAGGGCTAGTTGGCCTACTCCTGCTCCTATTTCTTATGTTCTTAAAAAGGATGCAGCAAGAGACAAGTTGGATAACTCACTGAGTAAGGTCAGGCCCACAACAAGGTATTTGAGAAGAGTCTTGAAAAAGCCTCCAAACCATCACCAATTTCAGGGAGCCAACCCCCACCAGTCAAAGGGCTTTACCTGAGCAACTGAGTGCAGAAGATGCACCTGCTCCTGGATGATATGCATATCAATCTCAATCCTATGATCCTCATTTACGTAGAAACAGCATGTCTCATTGATAGCCACACAAACTCCGCCTGCCCCGCTAGCAAAAGATCAAGGGCCATGTGGTTCTGAAGCACCACCTTGGAAAGGGACTGAATTTCTGATTGCAGGCCCTAAGTGGCATCAACAGTATTATTGTCAATTAGTTCTAGGTTAGCAGAAATATTAATAATGGCCTTCTCTAATTTTGAGACCCCAAAACCCGGGAGGAAGACTCAGGCTAACTAGTGGAAGCTGGTGTTATGGGTGACTAATGGGTTTTGAACTGATCATTTCTGACACCTCATAAATCCTAGGTGGCTGTAGAGGGAGTGGATGGATAAATGCTTGACCTCAAAGGCCTCAGGGACAATGTGGCCTATGGTGCAGGTGTCAGTCCAGTCGATGGGGAGGATTTTGTGTATTCCGCCCCCACAAAGCCAGAATGCACCATTGCAAATAAGGGTTAGGTACCAATTTTGGCAAAAGGTAAACCACTGCCAGTCCCACCAGGGGTGGGCTATCACCTCCAAATAGGCACATGATGGATAAGGATCACTATGTTATCCATGGACCCAAAAGTGCATGTCTGATGAGGCGAGGGTGGCAGGGAGTACAGATCCAACATTGGGTCTGGTTGCTCTGTGAAGCAACAGCCTGCATCTTTCGGAATTGCTAATCCATGCCCTTGCAAAGGGTAGTCTAACCAATAAGGACAAGGGCAGAAGACACATGGGGACACCATCAACAGGAAGTTATCCTCCAAGCCACTCACCATCCTGACTTGGAAATATATTGCTGTTCCTTCACTGCCACTGAGACGCAATCCTGGAACTCCCTCCCTAAAAGCACTGTGGATGTACCTACACTATAGGGACTGCAATGGTTCAAGGAGGCAGCTCAGCATCACCTTCTGAAGGTCAATTATGGATGGACAATGAATGCTGGGCTAGCCAGTGATACACACATCCCTTGAATGAATTTAAAAATGAGCCCCGGAAGTTAAGGGCACAGGGCATCGTGATTAGCACTGCTGCCTCACAGCACCAAGGACACTATCTGCATGGAGTTTGCACGTTCTCCCATGTGTCTGCGTGGGTTTGCTCCGGGTGCTCTGGTTTCCTCCCACATTCCAAAGATGTGCAGATTAGGTGGGTTGGTCATGCTAAATTGACTGTAGTGACAGGGAGATTGACAGGGTGAATATGCGGGGTTATGGGAATAGGACTTGGGTGGGATTGTGGTCAGTACAGACTCGACGGACCGAATGGCCTCCTTCTGCACTATAGGGATTCTATGATTCCATGAAATGGCCCAGGCTCCAGTGCAAGCTTTTCACCAGTGCTTCCCTATTCCCCAGTCTCATCTGTATCAGGAGTTAAAATTGGGGATTTTTAAATCTTTGAAGAAAAGAGATATAGTCTGTCTCTATCGGAGAATGGATACATTTCCAAATTGATCATTTCCCTGTAGCATAGTGAAGGGCAATAGATTGATGTTTCACATCTCAAAATGTCACTGATTTCATAATGTTATGGGGAGAAAAAGAGAGTAAGCACAAATACTAGAAATCTGAAGTGAAACAGTAATTGCAAGCAATACACAATGGAAAGGGGTAACTCTTATAACAGCATACTAAGCATTGCAAAAGAAGCTGTGCCACAGTGTGTGATGTCACTGAGAGTAAGAAGATTTTTTTGGAACAATGACTATTGCCCCCAACAAGATCTCTTCTAGAATAAGAAGCTAACAAACCCAACACAACAGATGGTTGCACTGGCAACTACACCATCAGCACAGCAGCAGTAAAGAGCTGGAAAAGTCTCTAGTATGGTCCAGCAACAGTGCAGCTCAGGGCGAAGGACATCAAGGACAGCCCAGCAGCCACACCAGAGACCACTGAAGAAAGATAGCAGCCAGCAACTGGTCAGGATAAGCAGCATGTGGAAAAGAATCTCCAGTCTAGGGCTACTCTTTGCCCATACCAGAATCTTTTAAAAATATTGAGGGTCCCAGGCTGAGCAAATGGCAAAATTGGAGAGTCTCTGATTCATACTTCAGTCTTCATGAAAATAGTATTGAGAGGGCAAAGTTTAATCAACACAGTCAAAAATGGACTTATATTGCCTAGCTGCATCTTGTGAGTATGAAGCATTAACCTCATTAGAGATAGAATAGTCTTTGGCATTTTAGATGAGGATCTCTCTGACTGCTTACAATTTTTCAATGTAACTTTAAGCAAAGCTCTATAGCTCACCAGACAGTCCGATGAGTAGGGGACAGAATAAGGCTTTTGTTTGAGTTGTGAGGGAGATTTCCTAAGAACAACTTGTTGTAGTTGTCAAATTTATGGATTCTAAAATCAAAAGTGTAGCAAGGCATCAATCAGGAAAATGCCCTGAACAAAATGCCTATTTTCCAATGTCCTTGCTGTGATGGGAAGAAGGTTCAGAATGGTGAATAATGCCTTTCCCAAAATGTGCACTGCCATGGGTGTGGCACATTAGACCATTTTATAATGGTCTGATGTTCCAGGAAATCGGTGTTTACAAGACAGAAGAACTCTGTCAAGAAGCACCTGCATCCAAAATATTCAAGGCCTTGATGACCAGGAAAACACTTTTCTAGGAGAAGTTAAAGAAATCACAGAGAATGAAAAGTAATTCTGAAGCACTGGTAAATGGGCATCAGACCAAATTTAAACTAGACAGAGCAGCAGCTGTCTCAGTGCTATTGAGCAAAGTTCCATGGTTTAATAATGTAGTATCGCAATAACCGTCTAGCAACTTCAAAGTGCAAGAGGTATCACAATAAGAACATGCAGTCTGATGAAGGATATCCTTTGCTATATTGGGAAAGAGATCATTAATACATTATATGACCTTCCAAATCTGCAGTCTTTATTAAACAGAAAGGCTTGTTTAGCTTGGAGTTTTCTCTACTCTCCAACTGCAGCAGATATTGAAGTTGATTCATTATGCTGTGAGCAGTCTTACTGGAGAATAATCAACCACAAGCGGCACGATGGCACAATGGTTTGCACTGCTGCTTCAGAGCACCAGGGACCCGGATTCAATTCCTGGCTTGGGTCACTGTGTGGCATTTCCACTTCTCCCTGTGTCTTGTGTGGGTTTCCTCTGGGTGCGCCAGTTTCCTCCCACAGTCCCAAAGACATGCTGGTTAGGTGAATTGACCCACAGGAGTGTGGCGACTTGAGGAATTTCACAGTAACTTCAGTGTTAATGTAAGCCTTACTTGTGACACAAATAAACTTAAAAAAAAACAATGAGGACATTATAGAACTTAGATTTCTTTTTGGAGATGGACTAGATGAGGCAGAAACAGGATGTGCCAAGAATGGTGGTGACCATCCATTAAATGAGATTCCAGATCTTAATTTGCTCTTCGAGGAGACTGCCAGAGAATGAAGCTGCTGCAGATGTAGATATTCTGTTGGAAGAAGAGGTCCTGGAGCTCAGTTCATTTTTTGACTCCACTACCAATGGTCAGGAAGTCTTTGCTGTCCCTTTTAAAGAGAATCATCCTTTTGTTGAAGAAAGTACCAAAGAAGTGAATTTGTGTATTTATTCTACTGAGCCAATTGATAACATGCATCAACAATTGCAAGCAGCCAGGGAGAATTAGCTGCTTAACTTCAAATTGGATCAAGCTAATACTGAAAATTCAGTGGTTATTGATCTATACAAATGAAAGCTGGAGTCGACATTTGGATCTCATCAACCAGCCATAGAAGCGCTTTCACTTTCTTTCAATAGAGAAGCAGAAGCCCAAATTGCAGAGCTTCTGCTGAAGAATACCTGTGAAAGACTTCAAGCATCAAGTGGAGCTTGAAAATATTAAGATTAAGCAAGAGTTGGAGAAGTCTAACCACTTAAATTGAACACTGAACTAAAAAGCTAACTATTAACAGTCACACCGCACTATCAACCCACAGAGCGAGATTTACACTTTAGAAATGGTGCAACAACAGAAAGTGAACACACTGCAGTACAGGAGTGTATAAATGCTACACCTCAATTTAGGAAATTACACAGCATCATATGATATCTGAAGAAGTAGTGACACTAGTTGTCCTTACTATTATTACTGAGATACTTGTAGTAACAAAACCTAAGGCTGATGTTGAGCATTTAACCAGTCTGCAGTTCAGAGTCCGACATGGGAACTTCCTCTAGACCCATGTCCTGAAGTTCATTCTATTGTTGCTGATGGCCCAATCCAACATTCTCTGCTGACTTAGGAATCCCAACATGTGCAGTGGAGCAGCCTCATATTGAAGCTCATATAGAAATGATACCACAATACAGAAAGTGAAATTCTACCCCAAAAGAAGTATGAAAGCCCACCTTTCCTTCTATCCAGCCGTGTCATCAGAAGGTTCTTTGATCTTTTTGTCCACCTGATTCATTAATGGTACAAGTACTGAATACTTCTGTTGACATCACAGCAGCAGTGAATGATACAGCTGTTGATGGGAGCTGAAGGAGCTTCATTTTGTCAAGCCAGAGCTTTCCCCAGTGCGCAACACAAAAGAAGATGACAGGGAATTTCAGTTTGCTGGTTTTATTTTTGAGGATGTATGATGTCCCGGATCCTGAACGGTTCTTTCTTGAATTAGTTCTTCCTTGATTCACTGCCTTTACATTCAGCTCATTGTAAGAGTCACAGCCGAAGAGCCAGCTGTTGTGAAAAGCTGCTATCCCATTCCACCAATATCTTTACTTTCCAAAGAGAAGGGAACACAGGTGTGGATTGATTTCTTGGGTGGTATTAGGAATTGGATAGAAATTGCAAATAGTACAAAGGTTAAACATTTGTGGGAAGAGTGAACTGGGGGGGATGTAAATTAAATAGTTAACACTAGAATCATAGTATCCCTACGGCCCAGAAGGAGGCCATTTAGCCCATCCAGCCCACACTTACAACACTCCCATCCAGGCTGTATGCCCGCGACTCCATGTATTTACCCTGCTCATCCCCCGACATGAAGGGGCAATTTAGTATGGACAATCAACCTAAACTTCATATCTCTGGAGCGTAGGAGGAAATGGAGCATCCAGGAGGAAACCCATACAGACACAGAGAGGATGTGCAAACTCCACACTAACCGTAACTAGAGGCCAGAGTTGAATCCAGGCCCTGGTCCTGTGAGGCAGCAGTGCTCACCACTGTGCCATCAAGCTGCCACTGAGGATGTGCAAAAAGAGCTATGTCACAGTGATGTCACTCACTGAGAGGGGGCGGGTCTAGCTATATGTTAGCTGTATTTAACATGTATGAACACACAAAATAGGAGCAGATGTGTAAATAGTTAACATGCTAAGCAATATTTTTAGAACAAAGACCATTGTGGCCAATGAGGGCTTCTCCGGAATAAGAAGCCACTGAATCACATGGCAAACACATCATAACAGACACAGCAAGTCCGACAGCCTACAAAAGAGAAAAATAGCTTAATTTTGCTTAGTTCTAAGGAATACTCAGACCCAAAGCGATGACCTACTTTTTCATTTCAGATAAAGATCAGCTGGTGTGTACTGGTTTTAAAAAATGAGGGCAAGTAGAATGGAGGTATTTGTGCTGAGTAATGGTTAGGACACATTTAGAGAACTGTGGACACTTTTAAGATCACTGTTAGATAGAGTACGCTAAAGTCATTGAGTCCATATAGTTTAGATTCAATAGGACAATGTCTGTGAACTTAGGGGATTTAATAAAGGTTTTAAAATTATGAACAACTAATTTTTGTGAACCATCCATGTATCTTCAAAGTGCTGTTCCTAACTTGTGAAAAGATATCTTACCATCAAAGGCTGTTTTAAATAAGAAACAGTTAAATCATATTTGTTCTGTGAAACATCTGTTCCTTTGCTTTGACTTCTGATTTCATTTACATATTTTCATTTACATCTAGGACGGCACAGTAGCACAGTGGTTAGCACTGCTGCTTCATAGCTCCAGGGATGTGGGTTCGATTCCTGGCTTGGGTCGCTGTCTGTGTGGAGTTTGTACATTCTCCTCGTGTCTGCGTGGGTTTCCTCTGGGCGCTCTGGTTTCTTCCCACTGTCCAAAGATGTGCTGGTTAGGTTGATTGGCCATGTTAAAATTGCCCCTTTGTGTCCTGAGATGTGTAAGGTTAGAGAGATTAGCAGGTAAATGTGTAGGGATATGGGGGTAGGGCCTGGGTGGGATTGTGGTCGGTGAAGACTTGATGGGCCAGATGGCCTCTTTCTGCACTGTAGGGTTTCTATGATTCTATATTTTTTTCTGTGCTTGCTGACCTAAGTTGATCCCTGGTTAAACAGCATCTTAATTTTAAATTCTTATCTTAGTTTTCTTATCATGCTATGGTCACGTCACTCACTATTTCTGTAATCTCCTCCAGCCCCACAACCCTCCAAGATATATGTGCTTCTCTATATCCGGCCTCTTAAAACAGCACCCCCCCCTCCCCCCGATTGTAATTGCTCCAACACTAATGATGTCTTCAGCTGCCTTGGTCCTAAGTTCAGAATTCCCTCCTTGTATCCCTCCAGCTCTCTAACCCACTTTCTTCATTTGAAACATTTCTTAAAATCTATCTCTTTGACCAAGTTTTTGGTCATCTGCAGTAACAGTTTCCTTATGTAGTTCCTGTGAAGCACCTTGGAATGTTATCGGTATAAGTATTGTACAAATATAACTTGTTATTGTTTAAAGTGATTATTAAAAAAAATATAATTTTGGGATGCAGACATCACTGGCAATGTCAGCATTTGTTGCCCATCCCCGCTGCCTTTGAAAAGGTTATGATGAGCTGTCATCTTAGTGTGGTGAAGATGCTCTCTTTGTGTTGCTAGATAGGGAATTCTGAGATTTTGATCAAGTGGCAATGAAGAAACAGTGGAATGTGCCCAGATTGCTTTGGTAATGTGACTTTAAAGAGATATCTGCTGCCTTTGTCCTTCTAGGCGATGGAAGTCACAGGTATGGGAGGGCTTGTCAAAGCAGCTTTGGTGAGTTACTGCAATGTATCCTGTAGGTAGGATATACACTGCAGCCACAGGTAATAGAAATGACTATTTAAGGCAATGGATGGGCTGCCAGTCAAGGAGACTGCTTTGTCCTGAACACTGTCTAACTTCCCCAGTGTTGTTGCAGCTCATCCAGGCAAGCAGAGAACATTCAATCACATTGGTGACTCAAGTGGAAGGGTATCAGACTTGGCTGCTCATCCATGGAGGCAGGCAGCCAATTAGGAAAGTTGAAGTCCTATTTATTGGCCATTTATGGCACTATTATTGTCCTGTTATTGGTGAAATGCTCTAGGGCAGACCTGGTGGCCATGAGAGCCAAAGACTCCATAACCTAATGAAAAGGCTGTGGGGATAAAGGGCACAACGTCATCTATTATTACTTTTGGGTTTCCTCTCCATCTTGATGGCCCAATCAGCTTATGTCAAGTGGTTTGAATGTTGTGAAGTCTGATTGTGTGAAGAGGTTTGACAATGATTATGAGAAATATTTAAGGCAGCAAACCTTATACTGACCAAAAAGCTTGTGATTATTAAAATAATAACATCTGAAAGAATGAGAGAAGTAAATGTGAATAAAACTTCAGGTGGCAGCTGTTCATGATTCTGCCATTTACAGCTCCTCTTTGTTTCTTTACTTGAATCTCTACTACTCCCATTAGCTTTGTTCATTTAATCTCTCCTGCCCTTTCTTTCTGATCCTTTCTCCACCATTTCACGCATAAAGAACAAAGAGAACAAAGAAAATTTTAAAGAAAACTACTACATTTCTAAATTTTCTCCATTCCAATGAAAAGTCATTGTTCTGAAACATTGGGCAGAACTTTCACAGCCCCATGGAGACAGATTGGAGGTAGTAGCTGGGAGAATGGTGGGAGGTTACTTCGGAATGACTCCCTGATGAACTCTGCCCTCCAAGGCCTTTCCCTGGCTTGGATGGCTACCAGACTTGGCTGCTCATCCATGGCGATGGGCACCCAATTAGGGAAGTTGAGGTTCTATTTATGGGTCACATATGGCTCCATTATTGCCCTGCCATTGGAGAACCCCTCTAGGGCAGGCCTGGTGGCTGTGTGAGCTAAAGATTCCATAATCTCATGAAAAGGCTGCGGGGATAAAGACCACAATGTCATCCGTCACTACTTTTGGGTTTCCCCTCCATCCTGATGGCCCAGTCAGCTTATGTCTACTTGTTTGTTGAAATTTCTCTCACAGATGGTGCAAGATTTGGTGAGTATTCCTAGCATTTTCAGTTTTAGGATCCTTACAATGCAGAAGGAGGCCAATCAGTCCATCAAGCCTGCACCGAAAACAATCCCACCCTATCCCCATAACACCATGCATTTACCCCACTCATCTCCCTGACACTAAGGAGCAATTTGGCATGGCCAATTTTTCATTAATAAAGCTTTAATTGATTGGGACAAGTTTCAGAATGGTAATAATTTCATGATCCTTTGCTCTATAAAACTCTCAGGGGTCAATTTTTACATCAGTACATTTTCATTGGAAAAATATCCAAGTCAGGGCTGAGGTACCACATGGACCAGAGGTGTGACAATCTTACTATTGAGTTTATGACCTCCCCAAGTTTGTGGGCTTCCTCAATTCAAATGACGTGTGCTCCTGCTGGTGACACATGACAGGCCAACTGGTATAATTAGGGTGGCCCTTAAGTTATTTTGTCTCTGCTGGCATTGTTACTGTCATGGAATTTAACTCCTGCATTGAAGTGCTGCTTCTTTTCACGTCAAACAATTCTACTCCCTCTCCATTAAGGTGCACTTCAGGGCTTTCAAATTTAGCTGCTTCATTTAACATCCTTGCTGTGATTTTGCACCTGCATTTGCCAGTGACGTGGGGGCAAAATATCATGACACTCAGAAAAAAAAATCTTGCTGGTGAGATTGCATTTCATGATTCTCTCTGTCTCTCAGGCAATGAGGTTCCTGCCCAGGAAGGTCAATAAATTTAAATACAATTAGTGGGCTGTCCCCCACATTTGGAATTACCCTCTTGCTGACATGACAACACTTCGACAAGATTTATAACTGCTTTTTAAAAATGTGAACCAGGTGAAGGGAGCTCGCGGGGGCTGCACAGATAAGTATAATTCTCGGCGGGAGAGAGACATGCTTAAGCAGTACCCTGACATTGCCCCCGGAACTGTCCAGCAGTACCCCCTGGCAGTGCCTGGTGGACCCTCTGGGAGCTCCGGGGGGGCAGAATTCCCCTTGTGCATGTCGGGCAGCTGGTTCCCATGACTGTGTGGGGCACTGGGGCGTAGGTCCACAATGTCCATGTGTGTATTTGGGGGGTTTCGATGTAGCCTATCCTTTTCCCCTTGGTGGGGTGATCGAGGACGGGGGGAATAGATTGAAGGTAAGCATCAGAAGATTTTGAAGGAATTTGAGGAAAAGCATTTTCACCCAGAGACTGCTGGAATCTGGAACTCACTGCACGAAAGGGCAATGGAGGCAGAGACTCTCGTAACAGTTCAGAAGTAGTTAGATGTGCATTTGTGATGCCAAGGCAGACAAGACTGTGGACCACGTGCTGGAAAATGGGATTAGAATATATAAATGGATGTTTTTGACTAGCAAAGATGGGATGGGCCAAAGGGCCTTTTCTGTGCTGTAAAGCCCTATGACTTAAGGAGGATGCCCTGATCATGGGCTGTTGAATTCTTCCATCACCACGCTCCATGCGTTCCACTTGCGTGACAGCATGAGACACACTTCTAGATTTTTCTGTACAAAGTGTGGAGTTATCTGGTGAGAAATGCCAGCTGTGCAGCCTGTGAGCTGGACACACGTTTCCTCACCTCAGCCAGCACACAGAATGGAAAATGCTGTCCCGTCACCAGTTTGGTGAACTGCTTCTGCCAGAGTACGTTCCTCAATGGCAGCACGTTAGAATGAAGATGCTGTGCCTAAAACATGATCAATCCCCCCCAACCCAAATCCTGTGTTATGGGTACTGTACAGCTCACCCAAAGCCCACTTGAACCATACGCCAAACAAAAGTCACCCCCTAATAGGGTGGCAAGTTGGCACTGTGGTTAGCACTGCTGCTTCATAGCCTCAGGAACCCAGGTTCAATTCCGACCTCGGGTCACTGCCTGTGTGGAGTTAGCATGTTCTCCTTGCGTCTATGTAAGTTTTCTTTGAGTGCTCTGATTTCCTCTCACAGTTCAAAGATGTGTGGGCTAGGTTGATTGGCCATGCTAAATTGACCCTATTGTCAGAGGGGTTAGCAGGGTAACTATGTGGGATAACAGGAATAGGGCCTGGTTTGTATTGTGGTCGGTGCAGCCTCAATGGGCCAAATAGCCTCCTTCTGCATTGTAGGGATTCTATGAACATCACAGCCGGAAGATTTCAAGCTTGTTCAGTTACTGAAGCAGATAGCATTTGCCTGCCCTGGAAATTTTACTGCCATGACTCCATGTTATGAGATAGCCTTGGAAATGATGAGCTGCCCACATCCTCTCAAATTTCTATTTTTAACATTAAATCACCACAATGTTGAAAATAGGTTCACTTTCTCACAAGACACCTCACCTTGTCTTCCTAGTCCTTTAAATATTATTTTCTTAAGACTATAAATGAATGTGAATGAAATGAATTGACTCCATCAGAAACTCTGTTTCTTTTTTTAACAGTACAGGCCCTTTGGCCCTCGATATTGTGTCGAGCTATGTCTGAACCCAAGATCAAGCTATTCCACTCCCAATCATTCTGGTGTGCTCCCTATGCCTATCCATTGGTCACTAAAGTGTCCGACTCCACTATCCCAGCAGGATAAGTAAGTGCAGTACGTCGTATTGTGATTTTGACCAATGTATTTCATCTCCCGAGGGAAGGAACTATTAAGTTTCACTCTGTTCCCCAAAAGCAATCAAACTAAGCTCCAAAATATCCCTTTAAGCTTATAACATACATTATTTTCTTTGACCATTTCTTTTTCACTGCAAGACATTTTCAATGTCAGCAGTTCAAATTACTGGATCATCACTATAACCTTCAATCAGCCTGTACATGTATAATCGCCACTTCACTACTATTTAATCAAAAGAATCATTCCATAAACTAAAAAAAAGCAGAAAATGTTGGAAAACAAATGGGGCAATGCCTGTGGGGAGAAAAGCTGAGTTAACATTCTCCTTCCACAAGTGCTGGCCAAACTGCTTCCACTTTAACATTTTTTCCACTCTGTGTATCTTATTTCCATATCACTGAATTTCTTTTTGCGGTGTCTGCACCCCTCTATCCCTCACTTCCCCGGTATGCCTCATGTTATCTCCATGTCCTCTGTGATCCCCCAGTTTCTCTGGATAGATCACACCCAATCCTTTAAAGAGACACTGATGTCTTACCTTCTGCCTTTTTCACTGTTCAGTTTGGAATTTGAGATGAAAGCTGCCATCTACCACGCTGAGGCTGAGCACTGGGATTAGCCAGGTGGAAAAAATATTGAGGTGTAGCTTGAGCATGTATGGGTAAGACAGGAAGTGAGGAATAGATGTCAGGAAGGAATGACAAGCTGGCATTGGGAGTATGCAGAGTAATTGAGATCCAACATGAGTGCTGAAGATGGTCTCATTCCAGCATTTTAAAATCTAAAACAAAAAGGTCTTATTGCTGGACTATCACTGAGCAGCAGGAGCCACTCCAATAGGAGGCTCCAAAGCCTGGTTGGAGCTCGGACCCTCCAGTCTGCCACGAGGAGTCTGCCTATTTCTCAATTTCTGAGGTGATCTGGAGGTCAAAGGGAAACAACTGATCTTAACTAGATAATTAGATAAAGTGGCTACCCACCACTTGCGAGGTGCCACAAGAATGGACCTCAGCTACTTACAATCTTTATCAGTAGCGTTGCTGAGGAGACTGAGTGTCATCTATCCAAGTTTACTGGGAATACAAAGTTAGGGAAGAAAGTGAATTGTTAGGAGGACTCAAGGAGGCTGTAAAAAAAGTAAACAGGTTAAGTAAATGGGCAAGAATGTGACAGATTGAATATAAAGTAGAAAAGTGTGAAGTGAGCCACTTCGGTAGGAAAATAGAAAGCAAAATACTTTTGAATGGTAAGAGACTGAGAAACTTTGACATTCAGAGGGACCTGGGTGCACTTTTAAGTGAATCACAGAAAGTTAATATGCAGCTACAGCCAGCAATTAGGCAAGAAAATCATACGTTAGCTCTTACTATAATTATATAGAAAAGATCACATGTGGAGGACTGTACACATTTTGAAAGAACAATACTAGCCTTAAAGAGAGCACAAAGTTGGTTTACAAGACTGATTTCTTAGCTGAGGAGATTGTGCTATTAAAGAAGATTGAGTAGACTTGGTTTATATTCACTGGGGTTCATAAGAATAAGAGGTGGTCTCATGACATAAAGTATTGAAGAGGTTTGTTAGGGTAGTACTGGGAGAATGTTTCTGATAGCTGAGGGGCTAAATCTAAGTCTGTCAGCCTCATAATAAGGCGTCAACTATTTACAACTGAGATAAGGAGCAATATTTTATTCAAAGAATTGTGGATCTTTTGAATTCTTTACACCAGAGAGTAATGTTCTCTCACAGGTACTAAGGGAATCAAGATTATGGTGAAAGTGCAGGAAAGTGGAGTTAGAGTAAAATATCGGCCATGATTTTATTGAATAGGCTTCAGGGGCCATATGACCTACTCCTGCTTCTATTTCTTATATTTCTTTGTAATGTCTGCTCACAACATTGCTGTTCCCCTATCATTCTGTTGAATCGGTGCCGCATGTTTTTCGAGGCCAATAAATCCTTTTTAAACTCAGAACAGTAAGCAGCATTCCAGATGTGATCTTCTTCCCTGTTATATTCTAGTCCTCTGTTATAATGGCTTACATTTGTTTAGCCTTTTAGTTTTAAACTTAACTAGCACATTTTCATGATCTATGTACGTGGGCCCCTAAATCTTTTTGGACCTCACTGGTCTGAGATTGTTGTTACTTAAATAATGTTCGTGTAAAATCCCTTTGTGGTCCAAAATAGATGAAATCTAACAACCACATATTTCACGTACCATTCACTTAATGCCTCTTTAAATGTATGGTTGCTGCCACCATTGCCTGCTCTACCACTAGTCATGGTATCATTGACAAATTTGGATAAATAGTTCTCTATTGTTTTATACAAGTCTTTAGTAAGTATATGGAATAATTGAGGGCCCAGCAGATGTCTTTATGCAACACCTCCAATCCAAACACTTATTCTATTTTGCATCTTCGATCACCAAATCAACAAGCAATTAGGGAAGTAATAATTAACATTTATTACAAGGGAGCTTGAACACAAGAGTGAGGACTTTGTGCTGCAATTATACTTACAGTTCTGGTCTCCTTACCAAAGAAAATATACTTGCTTTGGAAATGATGCAACACAAATTCACTAGATTGACTAGTGTGATGAGATAATTGTCCTACGAGAAGAGATTAAGTATAATTTACATGCATTTTTTGTGGTTTAGAAAAGCATGAGGTGATTTTATTTAAACACAGAAAATACTCAGTGGGATTGACAAGGAAGGAGATTTTGAGCCCACATTCTCCTAGTACTACCCTAACAATATAAACCAAGTCTACCGAATCTCTCTTGATAGCACAATCTCCTCAGCTAAGAAATCAGTCTTGTAAACCAATGTTGTGCCCTCTTTTAGTCTGCGGGATTGCTGATGTGGGCAGAAAATTTGGAGAGAATCAGGAAACATGATTCTCAAGATCGCATCCCCTGATTTTCTATTCCATTCGCCAGTGATGTCACAAAGTTCATGCCCACAATGAGTGGGAACCTCATTTTAATGCTTTTGCATGCATTTTAATATAAATACCCAGCCTCCCTCGCAGAATATTCAGACCTCACTGAGGTGACATCATGTTTCAAAACATCATGACATCATGTTGTAAACAGCTTTTGAAGGATAAGATTTAGTTGAGAGAATTCCACCCCCCAGTGGGCACAACGTTAAGTCTAGCACCAGGGCGGGGGTGAGGAACATGCCCCCTGACACTGCTCCTGGCATTGGTTGGTACTGCCAATCTGGCATTGCCAGTGCCGGAGCATGCCCTTGTGGGAGCCCCACGGGGGGAGAGATTGCCAGTTATGTATGGTGGGAGGTGGGGCAGTGGAGAGCAGGCAGTGACGGGGAATGCTGGCATTGGTGGGGGGGAAGGGAAATAGGGGCAGGGGGGAGGACGTGGGAGAGTTCCAATTCAGTGCAATTCTCATTGCAGATCTTTGGACTTGTCTAGCCCAGTGAACTGTAGAATTGAGGCAGAAGAGGATTGAACAGCAGATTAGGCTTTAGAATCCCTACAGTGCAGGAGAAGGCCATTCAGTCCATCCAGCCTGCATTGACACCAATCCCACCCAGGCCATATCCCCATAACCCCACATACTGACCTCACTAATTCCCCCGACACTAAGGGGCAATTTGGCATGGCCAATCCATCTAACCCACCCATTTTGGGATTGTGGGAGGAAACTGGAGCACCCGTAGGAAACCCACGCAGATGCGGAGAGAATATGCAGACTCCACACAGACAGTGACTCGAGGCCAGAAATGAACCCAGGTCCCTGGGACTGTGAGGCAGCAGTGCTAATCACTGTGCCACCATGCTGCCCTTATGTAGCGTTATGTGGCATTATGTAGCCTTTTCTATGTTCCATCGAATTAATCTCCTACTCAGATCACTAATTTGTCTTCATTATCAGATTTAAAATTAGCCCAACAGTTGCTCATGTGGATTTTTTAATGAATGCCTTCTGAAAATCCACATAAACTACATCTGTAAACATCCCTCTTTCTTCTACTAAAAAGTTAAAGTTAAGTCTACTAAAATTTCCGTTTGTTTGTCAGACATGGTCTCACTTTTACAAATCCATGCTGATTTTCCAATCAGATTAAATTTTTCAAGATGCTTATATGTTTCAATAACTCCCACACAGTGAATGTCAGACTAAAAGAGAGCTCTATAAATAGTTGGTTCTTCTTTCTCATCTTTCTTAAATAACAAAATTATACTTATAATTTTCCAGCATAAATGGAAAATTCTAGAATGGAGAGAATTGCTTCGAACTATAATGATTAAACTATTGTAAATTTTCACTTATTTCCTTCAAAATACTAGAGAGAAAACTACCAGCACCTGAGGATTTGTCAGTCTGTTGTACCATTATTGTTTAAAACTTTCTTGCTTATCATAATGCACTTTAATGAGTGCTAGTCCTTGATTTGTTATGAGATTCCCTGTAAAAAAAATTTACCTTCTTTCCATACTGTGATGACTGAGACAAAAATAATTATTTAGCACAACTTATCATTTCCTTATTTTTATTTACAATATTACTTGTAACTGCTTTAAAAGGGTTCGTGACTACCCTTGTCCTTCTAATACAATTATAACAGTTGTTCATGATATCCCTCACAAATTTATTTTCATGACCCCCTTTTGAAGCTTCCAGTATTTTTGTCTTATATTGCTTTTTACACTTACTTAAAAAGAAAAAAGAACATTAGAAATAGGAGCAGATGAAGGCCATTCCACCCCTTGAGCCTGCTGTGGCATTCAGTAAAATCTGGTTGATCTGATATAGCCTCAATTCTACTTTCCTGTCAGTTCGCCATAACCCTCAACTCCTTCATGGATCAAACATCTGTCCAACTCACCTTGAACATATTCACTGAATCAACTTCTCTGTGGTAGAGAATTCCAATGATTAAAAGCTCTCTGAGAGAAAAAAAATTCCTCTTCATCTCTATCTTAAATGGGAATCCATGTCTTCAGAAACTATGGCACATAGTTCTAGATTCATAGGCATTTACAGCAGAGAAGGAGGCCATTCAGCCTATCGTGTCCACATCAGTCAACAAAGATCTTATGACACTAATCCCATTTTTCAGCCCACACACCTGGAAGTTATGGCAGTGCAAGTGAATAAATGTTTTGAGAGTTTATGACTCAACCACCTTTTCAGGCATTGGGTTCCAGACTCCCCACCACCTTTCAAGCGAAAATGTTTCCCCTCAATTCCTCTTTTAGCTTTCTACCTCTACCTTCAATCTATCATCCCTGGTTATTGACCCCTCTACTAATGGAAAAAGTGCCTTCCTAGCCACCCTATCTATGCCTCTCATAATCTTATACACCTCTATCAAATCCTTCCTCAACCTTTGCTGCTCCAAGAAGAATATCCCCAGTCTATTCACTCATAGCTCAGACTCTCCAAACAGGCAGCACCCTGGTAAATGTCTTCTGCATCCTCTTCAATGCAATCACATCCTTCCTATAACATGGTGACCAGAACTGCACTGGCCTAACCAGTGTTTTATACAATTCCAGCATGACCTCCCTGCTCTTGTATTCTGTGCCAAAGCTAATAAAGGCAAGTATGTGATATGCCTTCTTAATTGCCTTATCTACCTGCCGTCCCTATCTTCAGGGATCTCTGGATACGCACCTAAGGTCCCTGTGATCTTCAATACTTTCCAGGGTCCTACTATTCTAGATTCTCCCATGAGGGGAAATATCCGCTCAGCATCTATTCTGTTAAGCTCCATCAAAATTTCATGTTTCATTAAGATCACATCTCATTCTTCCAAACTCCAACAAGTATCAGTCCAACCTACTCAAATCTCCCTCATAAGAAAACCCTTCATTCCCAGAATCAGCCAGGTAAATCTAATTTGAACTGCCTCCAAAATAAATGTATCCTACCTTTAAATAAGGAGAAAAATGTATTTAGTCATCCAGGTATGATCTCACTATCATAGAGAATCATGGGTTATAGGGATAGGGCAGTGGAATTGAGAATTATCATATTGTATCAGATCAGTCAAGCTCTCACCGAATGGCAGAGCAGACTCGATGGACAAATGGACTACTTCTACTCCTACATCTTATGGTCTTATGCCCTGTACAGTTGTAGTAAGACTTCCTTTTTCATTCCATTCCTTTACAATAAAAGCCAATATTGCATTTGCCTTCCTAATTGCTTGCTATATCTGCATGTTATCTTTTGTGAGGACACCCAAATCCACCTGTACTGCAGTATTCTGCAGTGTCTCTACATTTTAATAATATTGTTCTTACTTATTCTTCCAACCTAATTACGTAAACTCTTGCTTTCCCACACTATACTCCATCTGCCAAATCTTTGTCCACTCACTTGACCTATCTCACTTTACAGACTCTTTGGCTAAATTTTCATCTTCAAGACAGGAATCAGGAGTTGGGAAATTTCCTGATATTATAATCCAGTCTCCAGCTGGCAGTGTCCCTAGTGCTGTTTTCATCTGGCAGAGGTGGCAATAATCTGGAATCAGGCCTGCAGTAAGGTGGAGATGGAGGCCGTCTGGTGACAAAGTGATTAGATTAAAGGACCCGTCAATGTTTGCTGAAACATTGATGCAGTCTCTGGAGATGAATGTGAGACACCCTGAAACTTAACTCATCCTCCATAGCCCCTCATCCTTTTTACCCCCTCCTCCCACATTGTCCTTACATCCATCACATCCTTCACTCCCATAACTTCCCTCACTTCAGTAGCGACTATAAACAGAATTCATGAGGTTCTTCTAGAAGTCTTTGAAAAGCTCATTAATTTGTTGAAATAAATTAACATTACTTGAAAAGCCACTTAAAGATCTATTATCCTCTCAAGACATCATAAATCTGTCAAAATTAATTTGCTCACATTACTCTTGATATCTGTGTTAATATACACTGTTGAGCAGAATCCGTTAGTGGACTGGAAGATAGCCAAGCACTTATAGAGACTTCCCGCTGAACATGGGTACACAAAATCATTGTTTACCTGAATCCATTCAAGAATTCAAACACAGCCAGAATCTTGGCCATCTGACGAAGCTTTGAAACAACAAAACAGATGGATGAACTTAACTTCAAAGATTTAGTCATCTGTTAGAGCTTCAATCATCTGTTAGAGCTTTGAAACTCCTAAACAGATGGTAAATAAAGCAAAGGAGAACTTTCACACATTAAAGTCCAGATTTCAACAATGAACAAAACAGGAAATCCTACCCTCAGGTCCCATCAGCCATTTTAAAGACTGACCAATGGAATTCAGTTGTCCATTTTGGAAGAAATAATAGTAAAATGGAATATTATTTAAACAGTGAAAAATTACAAAATGCTACTGTGCAGAGGGACCTGGGTGTCCTTGTGCATGAATCACAAAAACTCAATTTGCAGGTGCAGCAGGTAATCAAAGAAGGCAAATGAAATGTTGGCCTTTATCGTGAGGGGAATTGAGTATAAAACAGGGAGGTCGTGCTGCAATTATACAAGGTACTGGTGAGGCTGCATCTCAAGTACTGTGTACAATTTTGGTCCCCTTATTTAAGAAAAGATATATTGCCTTTGGAGGGGGTACAGAGAAGATTCACCAAGTTGATTCCAGAGATGAGGGGGTTAGCTTATGAGAAGAGATTGAGTAGACTAGGCCTGTACTCATTGGAGTTTAGAAGGTTGAGGGGAGATCTTATAGAGACATATAAGACAATGAAGGGGCTAGACAGGATAGAAGCAGCGAGGTTATTTCCACTTAGAATGGAAACAAGAACTAAGGGGCATAGTACAGGGTAGTTAATTTAGAACAGAGTTGAGGAGGAACTTCTTCTCCCAGAGGGTAGTGAATCTTTGGAATTCTCTGCCCAATGAAGCAGTAGAGGCTTCCTCGTTAAATGTGTTTAAGTCACAGATAAAGATTTTTAACCAATGAGGGAATTAAGGGTTATGGGGAGCAGACGGGTAAGTGGAACTGAATCCACTATCAGATCAGCCATGATCCTATTGAATGGCGGAGCAGGCTCGAGGGGCTAGATGGCCTACTCCTGCTACTATTTCTTATGTTCTTATATTCTTATAGCCCTCCCTTGGAAACCTTTTGTGTCCTCACAACTTTCTTTCCCAACTAGCTGTATTGCCAGCAAATCTAACCACATTACACTCTATCCCTTCATCCAAGTCATTAATATGGACTGTAAATATTTGATGCTCCAGTACTGATCCCTTTGGCATCCCATTGGACACAGTCTCCCAACCTGAAAATGACCTTTCTATTCTGGCTCTCTGTTTTCTATTAGCCAATTCTCTGTCTGTTTTTATCTATTATACCCAATACTGTCAGCCCTCATCTTGTGTGATAATATTTTATGTGGTAATGCTTTTGAATGCCTTCTGGAAATCTACTGGTTCCACTTTACCAATTTGCTTGTTACAAAATCATAAGATTGTAAGAAATAGGATCGGGAAAGGCCTTTCAGCCTGAGCTTGCTGAGCCATTGAAATTGTGGCTGATCTGATTGTGGTCTTAATGCCACTTTCCTGCTTGCCTGCTGTAATCTTAGAGTCCCTGGCCTATCAAAAACCTATCTAACTGTCCACTGCTCCCAGGAAAAGAGAATATCAAAGACAAACAAACCTCTGAGAGAAGAAGTTTCTCCTTGTCTCAATCAAATGTTACCTTTGCTTTTAAACAGTGCCCTTAATTCTAGGTTCCCCCGAGAGGCGCAATACAGGCTGAGAATTTCCACCCCCCCCACATGACGGATTTTCCTGCAGCAGGTGTGGCCAACCATTGGCTGCTGGCGCAATCTTCTGGTCTCGCTAAAATCTGTGGGCCTTTGCGTGGTTTGCCCACCTTGCCACCAAGGAACACACACAATCTATATTTATCCCTATGCAGATGCTTTGTGACTCCTCTCAATCTGCATTCTTTTCTATGTTTGCATCATCAGCATATTTGGCTACAATAAAGTCAATCACTTCATCCAAGTTACTTATGCAGATCATAAGGCCCTGCCCCTATCCCTGTGGCACTCCATTGGTTACATTTAGCCAAGTTGAAAATGACACATTTATCCTAGCAATTTTCTGTTTGTTAGCCAATCCTCTACGTTAACACCAACACTTTTCTCGTATCAGAACTTTTAATATGCCACCTCATTGAATGCTTTTTCACAATCTAAATACATTACATCCACTGATTCCCTGTTTCTACCCTATTTATTACACCCTTACTGAATTCAAGTATGTTTGTCAGTTCTCCTTTTACAAAACCGTATTGACTCTGCCTGGTTGTATTACAATTTTCTAAACCTGCTACCACCTCCTTTATCATGGATTCTAGCATTTTCCCAATGACAGATGTTAAACAATGACAGATGTTCAATAGTTTCTTGCTCTTGTTCCTCCATTGTTGAATAGAAGTGTTACATTTGTGCTTCCTCCTAGCAGCTTTGCTGGATTCAGGAAAGTTTCAACGATTACAACCATTATTCCTGCAGTCACTTCTTTGAAAATTATAGGATGCATGCCATCAGATCCAGGAGACTTATCAGCCTTTAATCCAATTAGTTTTCCCAATACTTTTTCTCTCATGATTGTGATTGTTTTGAGTTCCTCCCTGCCTTTTGCTTTCTGATTTTATACTATTTTTGGGATGCATTTTGTGCTTTCTACTGTGAAAACTAAAATAAAAGTTCTGTCATTTCCCTGTTTCCCCATGATTAATTTCTGAATTGCATCCTTTAAGTAACTAAATCATAGAATCCCTAGAGTGTAGAAGCAAGGCCATTCGGCCCATTAAGTCTGCACTGACCACAATCCCATTCAGGCCCTATTCCTGTAACCCTATACTCATCCCACTGCTCCCCCCTGACAAAGGAACAATTTAGCATGGCTAATCAACCCGCACATCTTTGGCTTACTTTAATTATTCTCTTCCTTTTTATAGACTGATCCAAGCTTGTACTGTCCATTTTATATTTCTTGCTAGTCTTCTCTCATATTCTAATTTCTTCCTCTATTTTTTATTGCCATCCTTTGCTGTTTCAATTTTATTCACAGTAACTCTGCTTTAGTTATCACCAAGAGAGTAATTAAGGCAATTGTTGGTTCAATTCAGCTCCCTTACTCATCACATGCTGTCGCATCTCCATGTCTGTTCCACTATTAAACTATCATCAGCACTTAAGCAATTATACCTGAAAAGCCACTTGAAGTGGAAAGGAAAACACAAGGGGGCATTACAATTCTTTTCAGCTGTTCAATTCACCAAGGATGACATTGATGAGGGAGCTTAAAGCCTTATCTGAGTGAAGGTTGTCCAATCTAATAATATTGATCCTCAGCCACTATAGTTAAAACTGGGGAAAGTGACACGGACAGTCACTGCAGTGTTGGAATATTGGAACGGGGACTTTGTCAGAAAGGAAGCTCACGATCTATAAATTGCTAGATCCATAAAATAAAGCAAGGTCATTACAAAGGACAGAACCAGGGACAAGTCAAATGAAAGTAAAATAAATGTTTTAGTTGCTGTGTTGCATTAGAACTAAGACAAATAAAAGGAGGAATTGGATATTCACATACATGCCTCATTACGGATTGGTCTTAGTACAACTTGTTACTGTTTTTGTAAGTTTAAGATGATGATTTCATGCTAAATTGTAAACAGGTCAGTCATTTGCTTTACGTTGCTTAAGTCCCATCTTAGTAATTTTCCTGGTGAGGTTGGTGATTTATCAATAGAATGTTGTCTGCTTGAAGACTGGAGAGTGGTCATTATGCATTTCATCATCTTTGTGATGGATTTCAACATCTGTAACTCCTGGGTGATTATAATCTGCCTGTTATGTACAAAACATGCTTGATTGTAAGAATGAAGGAAAAATTGGAAGGCTACGTAGAAAAGGAAGGAGAATGGGACTGGGTGAAATGCTCCGTCAGAGGATCAGCACAGACACAATGGACTAAATGACCTCCTTCTGACGAAGGGTCATCCAGACTTGAAATGTTGGCTCTATTCTCACTCCACAGACTGTGTCAGACCTGCTGAGAATTTCCAGCATTTTCTGTTTTTGTGGCCTCCTTCTGTGCTGTAACAATTCAATGATTCTATTTGCCTTGATAACTATCTACTGTTAACCCTATGTTATTATCCCATAAGTATCTACTGATGTTTCTATTTTACAGTGTGTGTCATTATAAGGCATCTAGAATTCACAGAATAACATGTCACAATCGGTACAATTTTTTAATGCATGCTTTAGTACAATAGTACTGCATTCATTTAATAATTAAATAGCTACACATTCTCAAAGTATTGCTCACGATCTAATTATTATTCTGAGAAACACAAGTCTGAAGATTCTGCAGAGAGTCACCTAATCAAGTTAATCTCCCCCCTTATAGTCTGACTAGATACAAGCTCTGAAAAAGGAAAAATATCACTGGAATTTAATATTGTGCTTACTCGATGAAATAGGTAGAAGGTAACCAGTTATTAAATTCATTAATTAAATCACTGTAAAAGCTATCATACTATGCCTCTTCCTCAGAATAAATGACCAATTACTAGTGACTCTTGATATTCAGCAACTTTGCAGTTTCTTTTTGAAGATAAAAAAAACAAGGGCTGAGGGAAAATATTATTCATTAAACAAAACCACCGGAAATAAGCAGTTTGTTGCTGTGTGTGTTCTGTGCTGAGAAACTGATGGGAGGATTTTACTGCTGGGTAAGTACGATGACTGATGGTGTGATGGTTTTGCATGCAATACCATTTCCAGTGAGTCAAAAAAGAACAATTTTTCAAACTGAGGAAAATAGTTTTGAATAAAAATTAAGTTTGTTTTATGGGAGAACGAAACAGGTGAGAGTTTATGTACTACATAGACTTGATCTTCTATTTAAACAGATAATTAGATTAATTTCATAGAATCCTTACAGTGTAGAAGGAGGTCATTTGGCCCATTGAGTCTGCACCAACTGCAATCCCACCCAGACCCTATTCTTACAACGCCATGCATTTACCCTAGATAGTCCCCTGACAATAAGGGACAATCTACCTGACCCAAACATCTTTGGACTGTGGGAGGAAACCGGAGCACCTGGGAGCAGACACAGGGAGAATGTGCAAACTCCACACAGACAGTGACCAAAGCCAGGAATCAAACCCGGGTCCCTGGCACTGTGAGGCAGCAATGCTAACCACTGTGCCACCATGCCACTTAATGGCAAGAATTAGAGTTACAATGATCTGATACAAATTTAATGATTTACCTTACCCACTTTCCTTTTGATTAGTGGCATTAGCATAGATTTGCTGGTATTGGCATCATTTGTGCTGAATTGGCTACTGGCAGGTTTTAGACAGTTTCAAGTGGAATTTTCTTTTTGTGCCCAATTTCCCCAGATCAGCGCAACTTTGGCAGCAGATTCAGACAGGTGAAAGAAGCATTGGTGATGAAAACACTGTAAATTGTAAAGTAATGGGAACAATAAAGGTATAAAACTTCAAAGACTTAAGAGGGTCTCAAAATGTCCAGTGTCAGCATTTGCTGCAGTTGAAGAGGGAGCATCTAGGAAGAAACAGTGAAAGGAAAGGAACTCCAAGGTACAGGCATGAGTCCTCAGGCAACAACATTTGGTTCTTGTTGGTGGTTTCTGAAGTAGAGTTGGTGCTGCACATTTTAACTTCTGTCGCCTTGTGGTATCTTGTCCATAGGTTTGATTGCAAAGCCAGGTTTTTGGGCTCCATCACTGGAGGCAGAATGTCAATCCTGTCCTTGCAGCAGTTGACATGGCACCACTGATGCTTCACTGTTGTTTCAGACTCTGAAAAGCCTGTCCTCCAGCGTCATTCTCAGAGAGGTGTGTACATTGCTCACAGGAATGGTCTAGGTTTGATCACTGAGCCAACCCTGTTTCTTGATTGTCATTAATCTTCAGTACAACAATATATCGTGTGCTTGTAGTGCATCAAAGGTGTCACAAAGTGCCTGGTAGCCAATTAAGTAGTTTGGAAACTTTGTTGTTTACTGAATAATTGCAGCAGTCAATTTACATAGCAAGATCTCAAAAAAGCATTAAAATGAGGATTCTTTTTAGTGCAGAGATGTGTGCTATTTATAACAATATTCTCGTGGGGCCATTTAGTGTTCTCATTCCAAGTTTCCTTCAGAAACAGGAGCTTACAAAATGATGCATGTTCATCTGGATGTAGATGTGAATCCAAGTAGAAGTAAACATGCACAGTGTGAACAAGTTCAGTGGGGTCTGAAAGAGCAGAACCGAGAAGGGATTATTAGGTGGGAGCCAAAATCTTGACGTCGGCTGAGTTCAAGAAAGTCAGTGGGTGGTGTGCCAGTGGTGGAACAGGCACCACTTTGCAAGAACCTATTTACCATGCATTTGCATTCCACAAATGATTATTAAATAAGAACTTCACCAAGTTAAGCCCGACCTTCAAGGCTAAGTTAGTGGCTTACAGGAAACTCGTGCCTCCTGTTTTCCGTCAGCTAAAATGTGCGCCAGGCATGGGTGTTCATTCTTTGGACCTTAGGTGAGGTTTTGTTCTTGTCTAACTCAGTGGCACAGGAGAGGGGAGCAGGGGAAGCTGGAAGGATCAAGAGGACAAGGATGAGAAGGGACATGGTAGTGGCGGCCTGGTCCTCAAATAACACAACAGCATCAGTTGTCTGAGAGGCAATGCCAGAGATGGCGAAGGCTTTCCCCAGGAGTTGGCCACTATCCAGTGAGCAGATCTTCAACAAGAAATGCAGTTCCTGCTGCTTTGAAGGGAATCCTATGCCAGTCACCCTCAAGGTGACAGTGGTTCTGTAGTTCTACACCAGGATGTGGGTATGCCGGCGTTGGACTGGCGTAAACACAGTGAAAAGTCTGACAACACCAGGTTTTAGTCCAACCTATTTATTTGATAATATACTCACAAGCTTTCGGGGTTAGCCCCTTCATCAGGTGAGGCTAACCCCGAAAGCTTGTGAGTATATTATCAAATAAATAGGTTGGACTAAAACCTGGTGTTGTCAGACTTTTCACTGTGTTCTACACCAGTCCAGGGCTTCAATGGGAACACATATTTCCAGGCTGCAACACTTAGGTGCAAATAGGAGGTGACCAATGCCCTGTTCAGAAATGACAACTGATTGATTCGATTCACAACACATGTATTTTATCTTATTTTGTCTGTGGGATATGGGTGTTGCTATCTGGCCAGCATTTATTGCCCATCCCAAGTTGCCCTTGAATTGAATAGCTTGCCAGGTTATTTCAGAGGGCAGTTGAGAGTCAACCACATTGCTGTGGCTCTGGAATGACATGTAGGCAAAACCAGATAAGGATGGCAGGTTTCCTTCCCTAAAGGACATTAGTGAAATAGGTTTTTCCAACAATCAACAATGGCTTCATGGTTGTCAATTAGATTCTTCATCCCAGATACTTTTATTGAATAGCCAATGTTGTTTCCTTGTTTAAGAAAGGAAGCAGGGATAATCCAGGAAATTATAGGCTGTTGAGCCTGATTTCAGTGGTGGGGAAGCTTTTGGAAAAGATACTGAGGGACAAGATATATGCACATTTGGAAGAAAATAAGACTAATTGGTGTCAGACAACATGGTTTTGTATAGCGAAGTCATGTTTCACCAACTTGATTGAGTTTTTTGAAGAGGTGACCAAGATAAAATGAGGGAAGGGCTGTGAATGCAGTTTATATGGATTTTAATAAAGCATTTGACAAGGTAGCACATGGCAGACTGCTACAAAAACTAAAATCAGATGGGAATTGGGGTAGGCTGGCTAGATGGAGATAGAACTGGCTTGGGCATAGAAGACAGAGAGTAGTGGTGGAAGGATGCTTTTCAGAATGGATATCTATAGTTTCTAGTGTTCCGCAGGGATCAGTGCTGAGACCTCTGTAGTTTGTAGTATATATAAATGACCTGGAAGAAAATTGGGTGGACTGATTGGTAAGATTGTGGATGACATGAAGATTGGTGGAGTTGCTGATAGTGCTGGGTATTGTCAAAGCACACAACAGGATATAGATAGATTGGAGACTTGGGCAAAGAAATGGCAGATGGAGTATAATCTAAACAAATGAGAGGTGATGCATTTTGGAGGATCAAACTTAGGTGTTAATTATACTGTAAATGGCAGAACTTTTAGGTGGGACATCATGTTGCAACTATAAAAAACCTTGGTTAGGTTGCATTTGGAGTATTGCGTGCAGTTATGGTCACCACACTACCAGGGAGATGTGGAAACTTTGGAGAGTGTGCAAAGAAGGTTCACCAGGATGTTGCCTGGTCTTGAGGGTGTTGGCTATGAGGACACGTTGAATAAACTAGGATTGTTTTCACTGGAAAGATGGAGGATAAGGGGGGACCTGATAGAGATCTACAAAATGATGAGAGGCATTGACAGGATGGATAGAGGCTTTTTCCAAGGCTGGAAGTGCCAATTACAAGGTGCACAGGTTCAAGGTGAGAAGGGGAAAGTTTAAGGGGGATATGCAGAGGAAGTTTTTCACGCAGGAAAGTAATGGGTGCCTGGAACGCACTGCCAGAGAAAATGGTGGAAGCAGGCACATCTGGATGGGTACATGAACAGGGAGGGAATAGAGGGATACAGACCAAATAAGGGCAGAAGGTTTTTTTAAGTTTAGTTACGGCATCATGATTGGCACAGGTTTGGAGGGTCGAAGAGCCTGTTCCTATGCTGTACTTTTTTGTTGTTTGAAAGCTCTCAAAGAAGATGGCGGCTCCTTTGAATCTCAAAAATAATGTTTACAGGCCCTTGCAAACTTGGCAGAGATGATCCAGGAAATTATAGGCTGGTGAACCTCATGTCAGTAGTGGTAAAGATACTGAGGGACAAACTTGGCAAACTTCTTCTTGCCTGTTTGCAGAGATTGTATGCTGGTGGTGGCAGGCCTTCATTAGTCCATCACAGCCCGGTATTGAGTTATCTGATAGCAGGGACCCTTCCGGCTTGCTCCCACTGCACATGTGTCTCCTGTAAGCAGTTGTGAGTTGCTTCATACTTGCATGCATTGCAGCTCACAATATGAGTGCCAGTGACACCCACTCTCTGTCCCACTGTCAGGAGCCATTTAGCAAATTCCACTCAGCTCATAGTCCAACATAATGGACAGCCCTGTCTAGATCCTTCTCTTCTTCCAAATAGGTTGGCCAGGAGAATTTGGGATCTCATTGATGACAAAAATGCTGCTGAAGATATAAAAGAAAATGAATAACTTGTACCAACTGGCACAAAGACATGTGGAGCTGTTGAGAAATGGCTAAAATTGACAGAACTTTCGATGACCCAACTAGACATCTTGAGATGCCAATTTTATTAGGCCTGATTTTTGCTGAGTGTTCTGTATCTCAGGACAGCACAATGTGCCTTATGTAATGGACATTGAAACATAGAATCCCTACAGTGCAGAAGGAGGCTACTAGGCCCATTGAGCCTGCACTGGCAATAATCCACCCAGGCCCAATTCCTGTAACTCCACATATTAATCCAGCTAATCCCCTGACACTAAGGGGTAATTTAGCATGGCCAATCCACCTAATCTGTACATCATTGGATTGTGGGGGGGGGGGGGGGGGGGGGAGCCACAGCACCCGGAGGAAACCCATACAAACATGAGGAGAACATATGTCACCTGAGGCCGAAGTTGAACACAGATCCCTGGCACTGTGAGGCAGCAATGCTAACCACTGTGCCACCACGCTGCCCTGTTAATATTTAAATTAAAGATCTGTCCGTTTGACATGAGGTCTTATCCTGCCACTAGCCCTGATCAACAGAGTTACCAGTGTAAATGACTCAGGAAGCCTGGCTGGAAAGAAACATGGCTTATTACAGAATGCAAAGTAAAACCACTACCATGGTGTACACTGGGACTGCCATCTAGCAGGCCCAGTCCTGGGCCTACCTTATAAAAGGTAACGAGTTCCAGTTGGGCCGGCCACTGCCTGTTACCAGGGGAACCCTTGCTCACCAAACCTCACAAGGAGGTCAAACAGTGGTTCCCCATGGACTTCGTGGAGGTTACCACATAGTGGAACATAATCCTTAACCATTTTCCAACACTGGGCACCTGATGTGTTTCGGCATTAGGAGGGGTGGGCTTTACTGCTTAGACGCTAAAAAGTGTTTTATCCCTGTCAGTCCTGCTGAGGTGGACAAAATACCCTCTTGGGTGTGGAAAATTGTTATGTTGTGTTTGTTGAAGTTTCAACATGTTTACTTATTGTGCTTCAGTTTTTAGTCTACTAAAACCATTATTTGACATCAGGATTTAATTATTGGTATAATAGGTACATACAAAAAAAACTATTTTTATTGGATGACAGAATTGGTTAAAACATTCAAAATATTCTTGCAATATAACAGTTAGGTACTTTGGGATTCTACTCAGTCAAAATGATTCACATAAAGCCACTCTATTCAATGCACTGCTGTTATTTATTGCTTCATAAACTTCACGACTTCCTCTGCCATTAATATCAATGAAACAAAATCTTTGATGCCCCACGTTACTTTAAAGCATTTTGCTCACAGCTACATTGTTGAGGATATGGGTAATATTTGACTAAATTTGCACCCGATATGTTTAATAACCAATTGTCCCTTATCCTGGTGATGTGGTGTTCTCAGCTACATGCAAATTTGCCCATCTAATGGGAAAGTATGGATGGGAGCACCTTGCACACGGAGTTAAAACATCTGTTAAAGAAATTGGGGAGCCAATGACATTGTGATATTTTCACTGGACCAATAATCTAGAAACCAAGGGTATTACTCTGGGGATCCGGGTTTGAATCCCACCGTATCAGATGTTGAAATTTGAATTCAATAAAAACCTGGAATTATAATCATTCTTGTCGTAAAAACCCATCTGGTTCACTAATGTACTTTGGGGAACTAAATCTGCAATTGCCCTCTCTGCATTGCCCTTGTGGAGGCACCACAGCAATTGTATCTTTCCTCTGCCTCTGTCCTCGGATGCCTGAGTAACGTCCTCAGCCATCTTTTCAAAGGATACCCCTCCTGTGGCATAGGACCTCAGGCACATTGAGGTAGTTGGATCATTGCCTGGATGCCCTGGTAGCTGGATAGTGGCAAAACCTCCCTGCTAGACCTGAAGATCCCATGCCTGTGCCTTTGCTCTGAGGTAATATTTGTGATCACCTGGCCTCTGTTTCTCTTTGGCCCCTTGCTTTCTCCTCAGAGGAGGTGTCCCCAGCAAAGTAAATACCCATCTGCTGAGATGTAAATGGGGCTAACCTACGCGCTGTATCGCCAATGGGTTGAAATTCTCAGAGAGGTCTTATGACACTAAAATTGTCCTGAAAAGTCAAAAAAAAATGCACAAACCTCACAAGAAAACACTGTAAATGTTCACAAAACTCTAAATTTAACCCCACACCAAAATCTTACTAACTCCTACCAACTCAGCCTGCCTTTGCTCCTGGCTCCTTTTATCTGGCACTTGGATGACAAATCGACAAAAACAAATTGGCCACCTGCCCTATGTTGCCCAAGTATTGATCAAAAAAAATCACACTGGTAATCTAATATTCAAGTTAATTGGCTTTTAAATCCTTTAAGCTAACTTCTTAATTGTTGGTGGGTGCATATCTGACTCACACTTGCATCCACTGATTGAAATATCACACTAGTGTGCGATGAGCGCTGGGTATCTTCTTGTGCACATTTGGGTCAGACAGGTGCCTGTGCTTTGAAAGGAAAATTCTGGCCATATAAATCATTAGAGTAATTATTTAGACGTGAGGTCATTGTGGCTCAGTTGGAGCACTCGTGCCTTTGAGTCAGAAAACTGTGTTTAAATCCCAGCTCAAGATTTGAGCAAAAATTTCAAAGCTGACACTCCAACTGTAGTCTTGGGAGTGCTGTCTTTTGGATGAGATGTTCCTTCAAGACCCTATCTGTCCTCTCAGGTTGTTACAAAAGATCACATGACACCATTTCCAAGAAGAGCCAGGGAGTTCTCCATAAGACCACAGACCTTTAGAAACAAGAACAGCAGTAGGCCATTCAGCCCCTCAAGCTTGCTCCATCATTCAATAGAATCATAGCTGATCTGACATTCCTCATGTCCACTTTCCCACCCTTTCCCCATAACCCTTGATCCTCCTACTGTTAGAAAGCCTCCTGCTGTCTTATCCAATATTTATCCCTCAATCAATATTTCAGAAATAGATTAAGTGGCCATTATCAAATTGTCATTTGTGGGAGCTTGCTGTGCACAAATTGACTGCTGTGTTTCCTACATTACAAGAATGCTACACTTCAAATATACTTCATTGGCTATAAAGCATTTGGAGACAGTGGTTGTGAAAGGTTTCCTATAAATACACGTTTTTTTAAAACATAAGATTAATTAAACAGAGGATACCTGCATTAAAGCAATCTGAATTGCATTAAATAAAAATCTGGTATACAGAAATCATTCCAACTTATATAGGATTAAGGAGATACTAGACTGACACCTTTTACATCAAGCTTAGATAGGTAGAATTTTAAATAAAAGGATGGGTCGGCTGAAGGTGTTGTTTGCAATTCTTGTATCATGTGGGAACTCCAGGACATGAATAAGCAAGGCTTCAGTCGCTTGAAATCAAGTTCAAGATTTCTGAGCCAGGGGAATCGCGTGGCAACAGGAGGTTGAGAATTTTCTGGATTGAGCGTTCCAGGAGTTGGACATCCTGCAGCTACAATGTGTTTGGGAGGACTGGGGGGGGGTCTATCTGGCAGGGTGGGAAGAGGCAGATAGTCAGGAGTCCTCCAGGGAATGGCATTCTCAATTTGGTTTTCCCTCCTGAATAACAGCCAGAGTGATGGCATCGTGGGACAAATAACTACACGAGGGAAGCATAGAAAAGTGTGGAAATGCAGCGGCCATAGGGGATTCTGGAGGATAGGCATGTATTTCTGTATTATTGACCTGAGTCTTGCATGGTGTGTTACTTCCCTGTGCCAGGGCAAAAGGATATCACCGAGAGGATGCCAAACATTTTGAAGGGAGAGGGGGAACAGTCAGAGATCATGGGCAGGATGTTATGGCCTTGCTTGATCAAGACCAGAAGTTCCTGCCCGAGGCCAGCAGACATTTCTGTTATCCACCCTCACCTGCTCTGATTCTGTGGTGGGCAGGGCAGTAGAATTCTGGCATACGGCTCATGTGGTAGGCAATGGGGAGGAAAACAATTGTAGTTGAGGGTTTTCACAGTTTGGAAGGAAGCTAACAGTGTCTTAAAGATGAGCGCAGGAATGGTATGCTAAAAAAGATTAGTTCAGGCAGCTGAGGCCAGTGTCCTAAAGAGAACATTAACAAGGATAGTGGGAGTGTTTGAAATAATTTAGGAGAGGGATGGACAGTGGAATTAAACATTGAACAAGGTGAACTGGAGAAGCAAATAGAACTTGATTGAAGAAATTAGAGTGAAGTGGATGGGTGTCAGCACTGATTAAAACAACAATTAGAATACTGAAGAGGGATATTTCCATGCAGAATTTTTAATAACAGAATTTATTGGATTCGAACTAAGGAATAAAGTTTAGGGTGCATGGTATAGGTAGGAAGGTGACAGAGGAGAATATTTGCAGGAAAATTACAGATAGGTGGACAAAATGCTGTATAGTGACAGTGAGGGGCTTATCCTAATAAAGACTGGGATACTAACAGAATATGTACAGCACAAAGGAGGGATGGAATTACCTAAACGTATGGAGGAGAACATTCTTGACTTGTATGTTTCCAACCCGACAAGGAAAAAGCTTGGGTTCTCATTATGCAAATGAAATGAGGTAATCGGAGCATCTTTTTTATTCTTTCATGTGACATGGGCACCCACAGACAAGGCCAGCATTTGTTGGCCATCTCCATTTGCCCTTGTAAAGGTGGTGGTGAGCAGCTTTCTTGAACAACTGTGGCCCATTTGATCTGACTTCTCTGTAGTGGTTTGGGAAAATGGACTGACTCACTTGGCCATTTCAGAAGGCAGGTAAAAGTCACACTGCTGTGGCTTGAGAACCACAATGTAGGCCAGACCAGGTAAGGATAACAGATTTCCCCTCCCCAAAGACATTGGTTAAGCAGGTGAGTTTTTACGATAATTTCTGCATGAGCATTATTACTGAGACTGGCCTTTAGTTCCAGATTTATTCATTAATTGAATTTAAATTCTACCAGGTGTTGTGGTGTGACTTAAACTCAAGTTCCCAGAGCATTAGCCCAATCCTCAAGATTACAGTCCACTGACATTATCACAACAACATGTTCCAGTGGAGAGATTTGGGAAACATAGAGGCAGTTCAGTACAGAATAGATACAGTCGCATGAAAAAGAACAGAATGACATCCAGAGTTTGAGCTCCCTGGATGACAAAAGATACAAAGATTAGGATGAGACACCAAAAGGAGGCTTCTGACAATTGCAAGTTTCATAATAGAGTAGAAAGCAAGTTGGATGTAGAAAGCACAAACAGAAGCTGAAAAGGTAACAGTCAGGGCAATGACAGAGTATGAAAGTAGATGAGAAGTTAATAAAAAAGGGAACTCTTTTTATTAACATATAACTTTCAAAAGAGTTGTCTAGAAAAGATAGTGCTGATTGCAAACCAAAAGGGAGATCTACTTGTGGAGGCAGAGGACATGTTTGATGTACTAAATCAATATTTTGCTCTGGTCTTCAAAAGAATATCACAAAAGTGACAGTAAAAGGAGAATATAATGCAATAAGATAAAGATAGGATAAGTGGAGGTATTTAAAACATGGGCAGTCCTCTAAGTAGAAAGGTCACTCCAACTGGAGGGATATATCTTAGGTTATTGAGGAAATTAAGGGTGGTATAGTGTGAAGGGCCTAGCCACAATCTTTCAGCACTCCTTAGATAGTGGCATGGTGGCAGAGGACTAGATGATTTCAAATGCTAGACCATTGTTTAAAAAAGGGGACAGGGATAAACCCAGGAACTACAGGCCAATTGGCTTGACAGCAGCAATGGAAGGGAACTTTTGGCGATAATAATGAGGTAAAATTAATTGCTATTTGAAAAAGTAAGAGCTCATAAATGAAAGTCATCTTGGATTTGTTAAAGGCAGATTGTGTTTGACTAAACTTGATTGAGTTCTTTGATGAAGTGATGGGGAAAGTTCATGTGGATACTGCAATTCCTCTTGTCTTAATGAACTTGCAAAAGGCATTTTAAAAAATATCATAATGGACTTGATAGCAAAGTTAAAGTCCAAGGGATTAAAGGACATAGCGGTGTGGAAATGAAATAAGCTAAGGGATACAAAGTAGTGTATAACAGTGAATGGTTGTTTGTCACACCAACCAGAAGTATATAGTATTACTTCTTACAGTATTGGTCCTTATTAGGAACTCTGCTCTTTTTGATATCTATTAATAGCCTGGGCTTCAGTAAACAGGACACATTTTCAGGTGACACCAAACTATAGCAAATAATGAGGCAGGCAGTGATGAGCTTCAGGAACACAGGCAGACTGGTGAAATGGGCAAACACATTTTAACTGCAGGGGCTTGTGAAATTATACATTTTGGCATGAAGAATAAGGAGAAGCTATATGAACTAACTGCTGCAATTTTGAAAGGGATGCAAGAACAAAGACCCATTAAGCTGTACATACACCCATCTTGAAAGGTGGCAGGAGATGCTTAGAAGACTTAAAACATACTTGATGAGATCCTTAATTTATTAATAGGGGCATGGAGTACAAAAACAAGGAAATAATGCTAAAATATATATATATTAAGTGGTTAGGTCTCAATTGGAGCATTTTACTCATTCTTGGGCACCAGAAGGATATTCAGACTTTAGTAAGGCAGCAGATTTTCTAGAATAGTATCAGGGATAAGGGACCTTCAGTGTGGAGAGACTGGAGAAGCTGGGCCTGTTCTCCTTATACAATAAAGATTAAGAGGAGATTTGATAGAGATGTCCAAAACCACCAATGGTTTCACCACAGAACAGCTTCCACTATAGAACACTGATATCAGGTAGCTTCTTCCTGGGCTGCATTGGATGCTGAGGCCATCAGATATTGCACCATGGTTGAGTCAGCAATTCTGCTAAAGAAGTTGACCACCATCTACATGCTGAAAATATGGGCTCCAACCTCCATGCAGAACCCTGTGCCAACAAGGCGCTGGAATCCTCCAACTTTCTTGACCTGCACATTGCTTTCTGGCAGGCTTGTCAAAGCATGTGTGCGTACTCATCTTCTGTAGACTTCCTCATCAAAGTCTTTGTGTGAATTCTTTACAGCAGAGCTCCTGTGCGCCCCGCCCTCTGGTGAGTTTTTATCTAAGTTAATCTTGTCCTCTACCTTGACTGCAAACCACTTCTGCCTAATGTCTCACCATGTGCAGATTTCAGCTCTATCCTATCATCTAAGATGTTATCAATATTAGCTGATAGCTACAAGTTTCAGAGTGAATGTTAGTGTTTCTTCTTCACACTGTCCTCCTGCTCTTCCACCTGTTGCTCTCAGCCACTGCCTGGCCTGGTTGTAGTTCTAGGATATCTGAAAAGAGAAAAGGATAATGGTAGGTTTTTGTGAGAGTGATGGGGTGCAGGAAAAGCTACATCATCTTCAGCTTGTAAATCCGGAGAGATTGTGGGATGATCACTTGATGTTCAGTGGTGGTGTCATAGTCTGGGGGAAGTAGGAAGAAATGCATCAGAGTTGGCGTACAGCCTCTGCAAAGTAGAAGTCAGTACGGCAGCATTGTTCCTGTCAGCAGATTTGATACCAAAGTAAGTTCAAAGAGAAACAGATGAGTGTGATTTCATATCCATTAATAGCCTGGGCTTCAGTGAACAGGACACATTTTCAAAGTTTTCAGGTGACACCAAACTGTAACAAACAACGAGGCAGGCAGTGATGAGCTTCAGGAACACAGGCAGACAGACAGACAGCAGAGAAATTAAGATAGCCAATGTCATAGAGTCATAGAGGTTTACAGCATGGAAACAGGCTCTTTGGCCCAACTTGTCCATGCCACCCTTTGTTTTTAAAACCCATAAGCCAATCCCAATTGCCATCATTTAGCCTATATTCCTCTATACCCATCTTATCCATGTAACTATCTAAATGCTTCTTAGAAAACAAAATTGTACCCACCTCTACTACTACCTCTGGCAGTCTATTCCTGACACTCACCAAACTTTGTGTGAAAATATTGCCCTTCTGGACACTTTTGTATCTCTCCCCTCTCACCCTAAACTTATGCCCTCTAGTTTTAGAACCCCCTACCTTTGGGAAAAGATATTGACTATCTAGCTGATCTCTGCCCCTCATTATTTTATAGATCTCTATCAGATCACCCCTCAGCCTCCTACGCTCCAGGGATAAAAGTCCCAGTCTATCTAGCCTCACCTTATAACTCAATCCATTAAGTCCCAGTAGCATCCTAGTAAATCTTTTCTGCACTCTTCCTAGTTTAATAATATCCTTTCTATAATAGGGTGACCAGAATTGCACACAGTATTCCAAGTGTGGCCTTACAACTTCAACAAGATATTCCAACTCCTATGTTCAATGTTCTGACTGATGAAACCAAGCACGCCAAATACCTTCTTCACCATTCTGTCCACCAGTGACTCTACTTTCAAGGAGCCATGAACATATACTTCTAGATCTCTTTGTTCTGTAAGTCTCTCCAATGCCCGACCATTAACTGAGTAAGTCCTACCCTGGTTCAATCTACTAAAATGCATCACCTCGCATTTGTCTAAATTAAACTCCATCTGCCATTCATCAGCCCACTGGCCCAATTGATCAAGTTCCTGTCGCAATTGCAGATAACTTGCTTCACTGTCCACTATGCCACCAGTATTGGTGTCATCTACAAACTTAGTAAACTTGCCTCCTATACTCTCATCCAAATCATTAATATAAATGACAAGTAACAAATGGACCCAGCACTGATCCCTGAGGCACATCGCTGGTTACAGGCCTCCAGTTTGAAAAACACCCTCTGGCTTCTGTCAAGAAGCCAATTTTGTATACATTTAGATACCTTTCCCTGAATCCTGTGAGATTTAACCTTATGCAACAACGTACCATGTGGTACCTTGTCAAAGGCCTTGCTAAAGTCCATGTAGACAACATCAATTGCATTACCCTCATCTACCAAGAAGGTAGATGAGGGCAGTTACTGTTATGGTTATTGTCATGCCTACACATGCACAAAAAAAATCAAGAATGGGTAAAAGGCATTAAGAACCTCAAACATAACAGTGTGGTCAGGAACTCCAGTTCTTGGAACTCCCACACATGCACAAGCTGGGAGCAAGCTGCACGACGTAGACCAGCAATTTCACATTCTTCAGGCTCTGTGGACTTCGGCATTGAAAAAAAGAAGGGTGCAGAACCCGAGGTCAGGTAACCAAATGCCAAGTGCCATTGTCAAGGGACAAGAGAAGGGGAAGGGAAAGATCCCAAACCAGGAAAGGGAACAGGGAGAAGTGTCCTAGAAGCAAGAACAAGAGATAGAGGACAGGAACATGTCCCAGTTGAGTTAAGAAAAAAGGAGAAATAGTGTCCAATTACAGAGAGAGCTGCAGGGAGCAGGCTAAGTGAAGTGGGCTGTGGAAAGGCCCTGATATGTGAAGGTGGCTCAGAAAGTGTGGATGATTGAAGAAGGAAGCTGCCAATTGGTGACCACATGCTGCAGAGGAGGGGCAGGGGAGGCAGAGAGGGATGTGTGCAAAGGCATCCCTTTTGGAAGTGTGGTCTTCCTCTTGGCACAACAGAAGAGTTATATGGACTCAAAACATTCACAATATTTCTCACTCCTGAGATGCTGCTAGACCTGATGAGTTTATCCAACATTTTCTGCTTTTATTTCATACTTCTAGCATCTGCAGTATTTTGTTTTTTAAAGAGGGGTAAAGTTGTGCTTGTACAACTTTGGAGTATACTCCGAAGTTCAGGAAATGTAATCTCAGAATGTGAAATTGAAGCCCTGCAAGATGGCCATTGTTGAAGCTGTCCAAGAGGGAGGGACTAGGATAGAATTCCAAGGCAAGATCTTCAAATTTAAAGATTGGAAACCATAATGGGAAAGATGGCCTTTCAGTGAGATTTGTTGACTCATAGTGTCACCAGCATCTGGATGAATTATTGAGAAATCCATGGAATCTATTTTGGTCACACCTGCATTAGTCGCGTAATGTGGTGTGTTTGACCACAGTTGATTTGTTAATCCACTTATACTTCATGCGTACTCATGAATGTTAGAGTATAAGATAGATATTGTAAATTGATTTATCTTGCTAACTTTGTACAGTAAAGTTTGTTTTTGTTTGTTCAAAACCCTGGCATTCTTCACTTAGTAAGTGCCTTGAATCTCAAACTTCATGTACTTTAAATAAAATGTTGTTGGTCTGAACAGATTTTCACTAATAATCTAGCATCTGGCTAAGGATCATTTCACAGGCCAGAGGTTGTCTTCGTCTCCATGCTCACTTCTTTGGGCAGGAGTTCTCTTCCCGTTCAATGAATCATTTCACCAGTCTCCAATATTCTTCCTCCAACTGGACTATGTCCTCCCTCTGGAGATCTTCTCTCCATAGCCTCTAACCTCATAATCCCTCAATTTTATACAGACTGCTTCTACCTCCTTCACAAAGCCCTGCTATATCCATTGTTTTAGCCCATTCCTGCCCAACGGAATTTATTCCTTCATATCTTGACCCTAATATTTTCTCCTTTTGTCCAGTCTATTCCCTTTACCAAGGTTCTGAATCAATAATTGCCTATCTGCCTCGTTCGAATGGGGGTGGGGGGAAACTTTCCTGGACCCCAAACCCCCATTGGCCAAAATAGCTGACATCAGGAATGGGGGTGGGAAGCTGACAGGAATGTAGAAATGTATTTGGTATATTGTAGAACATGAATAATCTGAATCAGTCTGCGTGAAACACAGTCTGAATAAGCAATTTACCCAGATTATTAAAGTCTAAATTAAATATCAAGAGATAAGTAATGTACCAGTTATGATACTAGAATAGCATCTCAGAAATTGGCAACTCAAAACCCTCATGGCAAGTCATGGAAGCAAAATGAATAAATCTCAGGATGAAATGGCCATAAACCAATATCCTTCAGGGAATGAAATCTGCTATCTGGTCTAATCAATATACAGCTTCAAACATACACAATGTGATCTTCTCAGCTGCAACTTGGAGATAGTGCAACCTTATTGTCCACATCCTGAGAACAAATTAAACAAATATTGACAGGTTTCTCTTATCAAAAGGATGTATTTGGATTGTGAACAAGCAAAATTCTACAGTGTAATAAGAATGTCATTGTTGCCCTGCTGTCTTTATCATTCTGTAGATCCTGTTAGGGTGTTGGAGTGAAATTGGGATTGCTTTAGTTGCTAATCATCTTCACCAACCAACAAGATCCGATCAATGAGGCCAGACACACAACTTTGCCCCTCTAATCAGCACTAGGTGTGGTGGCTACAGGATTCTCTGTATGATGTGACCAATCAACTCAAAAGCCTTGGTGTAAGTTTTTACTCTACCATTCTTGCATTCCACAATATGAAAGAAATCTGAAAATTGAGCTCCAAGTTAGTCAAACATCAGATTTCAATGCACATCACAGCCACTGGACAGTTACATACTGCCACTCAGTACTGTGATGCACAGCAGTCTATGAAAAGCAGCAGCAAACACCAACCTGACTTCAGAAGGCATTGAAATCAAGTGGCATGAGTGGGTTGAGAATGGACATCTATACCGTTTGGAAATCCTCACTTAAAGTTGTGGCTGCATTCCTGAAAATCACAACTTTGTGTGAAACAACTTTAAGCAAATTGCATTAAAACCAATGTAAAAGCTGTACTTAGGATCTGGTAGAAAAGGGAGGACCACTGTCATCAGGAATCAAACATTAAAACATTCTATTCTGTAAGTTGAAATATTGCTAAATTTTGATATCAGTAAATTAAGTTACTTCTAAAATAAAAGATGTAGAAATAAAAAACAAATAAGGTAATTTTCTTCTTACAATACCTTCTGCTCGCTGCTAATGCTACTTCTTGAATCATCTGCTCATGACACATCCTGCTCTCTGACAGTCCAGGTCACTGCAAACTTTTCCTCTCACTTAAACTCTGATTTGTGGCTTCTCCTGCTCCCTAACCCACCCTCCAAAGCTGTTCCTCCTGCCTCTTGCCACTCAGCTCCAGAGCACTTACTCACAATGAGGGTTCAGGAAAGAGAAATGGTGAGAGAGCTGGGAAGAGGCCACAAGAAAAAGTCAACAGCAAGAGGGTGAATAGGAAGTGGATGAGGCTGCAAATTGGAGAGGCGGGATCAGGGAACTGCCGCAGCCATTCCAAAACAATGTCAATTGGCTCACATCAGAACTGTATGAACCCACTTTAAAACGGGTTTTGATGCTAAACAAGAATACAGAGCCCCATTAATTTCCTGGTGTTAAAATGAAACAACATAAAACAGGGCAAGGTTAAATGAGGACTTACTGTGCATTGTACCAAGTTGTGTTTAATAATTAGAATTCCAAGGCAATTTATAAACTTAGCACTAAGTTTTTAAAGTTTGGAGATACTAAATATGCTTGCGAAAGTAATCACTGTTGCCTGTGCTCTGGTGGCCAGAGTGCGAGTCTCAGTATAATTCAAGTGTTGCTGGCTGTATTTCACACTGCACAGCTGCTAGATTCAGACTGCTCTACCACAGCCACTGAATCACAAATATAAAACCTGACCATGACACACACATGAACTTTAGAGTGCTGTCATTAAGTGCTATACAATAAGCCTCCAAAGACAAACAGTCCAAACTTTTGAAGGGACAAACGATAATGATATGGGTTTCACTGGTGACCACAGTGTGTCAGCCAGGGGCCACTGTCATTCAAATGTTCCCCAAAATGAACAAAGAAAATCTCTAACTGATGATGGTTGGGCTTTTAGAAATATTGACCAGAAGCATCCTCATTTTCTGGCTGAGTTTAACTCAGCTTCTTTGAGCAGCTGCTCCCCACAGTTTGGAAATAGTTCTCCACTCACAACAAGTTGCATTCCAAAATGTCAAACATTCCCTCACTGCACTGACAGCTGCTTCTCCCAAATATTCTCTTTAGTCAGGCTGCAAACCTCATTTGCTGGTTCCACTCTAAAATATAAGGTAGACAGATGAAATACTTGAGCAATGCCACGGCACATGTAAACATGTGAAAAAAATAAAAGACCAACTGGTTAATCTAGTCTGTCCCATCAAACACGGCACAGCTTAGATCTGCTATCAATGACATACCCCTGCCCCCGCTTCCATGATTCCACCACCATGGACAGGCAAAAAAAAATCTTGCACCAAATTTTTAGGGTAAAGCACTTCACAAAATTCTACTTTGATCCCCAGAGGTGGCTGAGCAACTTTCAGGACAATGTAGCTACAGCTGTCAATAACTACAGCTATCCCTTAGCTATATCCTCTGTCTTGTGGATCCTTCCACTCAAGATCTGATCTAGCTCCGTTGAGAAGACATGGTGAATTTATGCTATCTAATCCAGAGGTCAGTGGTCCTCTATTAAACAATTTAACTCTATGGCCAGAATGTTACACAAAAACAGAAAATGCTAAAAAATCTCAGCAATTCTGACAGCACCTGTGGAGAGAGAATAGAGCCAATGTTTTGAGTCAGAGTCCTGATTCAAGGCTGTAATCTTCCCCCACAGGTGCTGTCAGACCTGCTAAGATTTTCCAGCATTTTCTGTTTTTGTTTCAGACTCCAGCATCCGCAGTGTTTTGCTTTTATGCCAGAATTTTATGTTCATCAAGTAAGTACACACCTGACTCAGAAGCACATGAAATCCTGACATCATCACATTTCAGATTCCCATGTGCACTTGCCAACCATTAAGCAGGCAACCAAGTCCATTAAAGAGACAATTAGTGGTGATTTTACTGTCCACATTACCATTGGCAGACAGGCCAATCGACTTTTTCACTACAAATAGGTTCCAGGGCCAGGATAAAATGTCCAGGATGAAAGAAAATTAGAGAAAATGTTTGAAGACTAATGTCTTCATATTTGCAGTGCACAGACAGGTTGAAGCATTCCTTTCAGCTCACTTCAATTTTACAGTACTCCAGCTCCCTGAGACTGCTCTACAGAAGCTGTCTGCCTTCAGGAGCTCACTGGAAACCTCACCCTTGCTCTGCCTGGCATGCACCCTCTCCTCCCCAGCAGACTAAGCCTTTCTCAGCATGCATTTCACACCAGGTGCCAAATTGCAGTCTGTGATAATGGCCAGAGCACATATCATGTCTACTTCTTGGCCTGCTGATCACATGCACCCAACAAAACAAGAGTCAGGCCTATTTTTATGTATTTTCTTCTGATTGCTCCCTCGTCCTCTCCTCTCCATCTAGGTAAAACACAAACAGAATCTATTTCCTTTGATTTTTTATAGAGCCAGATAACTAAGAGCCCTCAGACTGGGTAATATTCTGATGGGCTTTCTCAGTGTCTTTTCCATGACTTTGATATTTCAACTGTGTGAAGAACCCAGCTACTCACAGTATTCTAGATCATCGGTGTGAAAACCTTAAATAAGGCATGTATCAGACTTCCAGTTTTGTATTTCATTTAATAAAAACAAAAAATGGTGCAAATATTAAGCAAGTCAGGTAGTGTCTCTGACAGGAAGAACAGAAGTAATGTATTTAGTCAATGAGAACCATTGATATGGTGAAAGGTCGGGGCCTGAAATATTGATACAAAACAATGGGGAAATATGGAGCAGTGGAAATGGTTTTGAATTTCTCTAACATAGAGCTGGTATGGGTATGATGGGCCAAATGGCCAACTTCCTTGCTGATAATTCTGTATTATATGACTCTAGATGCCTCAAACAATTCTTTTTAGCAAATTATGCACGTTTGAAGTTAAAATAACTGACCAAGAATTTTCAGAAATAGAAGCAGAAAATATTGAAGTACTCAGCATCGGGCAGCTTTTGCAGTTAACATTCCAGGTCAATAAGCTTTAATCAGCAAGGTCACTGACCTTACTCTCTTCCTTTCGCCACAAATAATGTCTGACCTACTGAGATTTTCCTGCATTTTCTGTTTTCATTTCAGATTTCCAACATTTGCAATATTTTATTTGTGTACAAGAATTTCCAGATACAGGCTCAGTAAATGTCTTGAATAGAGATATTATTTTAGCTTCTCTCTAATGCATGGCAGCATTCCCAAACCCAACAATTGTTGAAGACTGAGATAGTGGCTTGATTGACAATATTTAGTCTTGTAGGCTCATTACCTTCAGGGCCAGATCATTTATCTGCTAGGAGCCTTGGTCACAGCCAGGACTATTTCAATATTAATTTCCAGGGATTCAATTTAAGTAGTGCCCCCGTTTTTACCCACTGACACCACCAGAATATTTTCAGTGCTAAAAGCAGATTCAAATAACCAGACAACATCTCAGCCATTTTTTGAAATCCTATGCAAAACTGTTCTGCAAAATCTCTCCAAGACTCTACTGCTCGATTTAAAAATTTTCATCCTTCTATTGAAGTGCCTTATCGGCCTTCCTATCGCTCTAAATTCCTCTGGCCCCACAACCCTCCAGAATCTTTGTGCTTCTGAAATTCTGTGCCCCTTGTCATGATTTTCTTTGCCCCACCATTGGCCACCATTTATTCAGTTGTCCTGTTCCTAAGCCCTCAAATTACCTCCCTAAAACTCTCTCCTCTATGTTTTTGCCCACCTTTCAAAATGTTCCTTAAATCTTAAACCACTCAATATGCTTTTGTGATGTGCTATTTTCATTGCTACCATTCCTATGAACATTGTGATATTTTACTATATTAAAAAGTGTTATATGAATACAAGTTGCTGTGTTGTTGTTTATGTGTATAATCTAGCAACCTCAGCATTAGCAGAAGGTACTAAGCAGAAATCTAAAGTTACTCTACAGTGGAAGGAGGGGAAATATGGTGGAATGAGGGGGTGGGGGGGAAGGTGGAATATGGTGGAGTATGGGAAATCTAGAAGGATAATGCTCCAGGTTCTCTCATGCTAACCTCCTATCCAACTTGAGAACTGCCCTGGCAGAAGCAAGGTAATAATCTCAGTTTCAGGTTTAGTAGCTGTAGAGGTAACCCAGGAAAAGAGAAATAAAGGAAATTGGGGTGGAATTATTATTGGCTACAGTGTAAAATAAGTGATAGTGACTCAAAAACTCATTTTACTTTTCACTGATGTCAAATAATCAAACTCATCCACAATACCTTAAAAATGTTAAATTCTGGAAGAATTTAATTATATAAAAGCAATTTTTCTTTTACTGTTTCCACTAGATAACTTACTGGTGTCCCTCGCATGAGAAAATAACTGTCATCAGATTCTTAAAATTCAATCCAAACAATGCTAATAGTAATTTTATTCATATGATATTGATCCCTTTTCATGCACTAATCATCCATCCAACCATTAAGGAGTTTTTGATAGAGTAGGTAGCGAGAAACTGTTTCTATTGGTAAGAGGACTAGTAGCTGGAGTATATAAATTTAAGCTAATTAGTAAAAAGAATGTCAGAGGCAAGTAAGGAGAATTGATTGTACTCTACAGTACATTTGGAACATATTGCCCGAAAGTGTGTTGAAAGCAAATTCAACAGTAACATACAAGAAGGAATTGGACGTATATCTGAAAAGGAAATAAAATGCGGGGCTATGGGGAAAAGAGCAGGGGCGGTGGACTAAGAGGTCGCTCTTTCAAGATCTTTCAAGACTTTTGTGTGAGAAGGAATCATCGTGCCCAGCATAGGCATGTCATATTATGAACTATCAGTTAATATTTCTAAACATTGGATGCAAACTGCCTGTTAAGATGGTTGCCATAAGTTATGTAACTTTTGATAATTGGAACACAAAGAGTTTCATGTCTCTGATAAATATCTAATTAAACATAGACATTGATGAGGATACCTTATAGTGGTTTGTGGAGTTCACATACTTCATTGTTTAAGGATGGGTGAACATCTAAATATTATGGTGTTTCCATGTTTCATGGGAACAAAAGGAAGATTGAAATTCAATGGCCACAATCAATTTCCCATTGTATCACAATGGTCTTCCCAAGCTAGACTGAATGCAACTCAGAAGTGTTAATCCAATGGTCATGTGATTGAAGCTGGCTTCAGGGACTGCACATTTCTTACCCTGGGACCCAGCAGGTCTGGCAGAACCATTATCACGAGCCAGTTTGGGAACCAGATTCTGAAACTAGCTGCAAGTCATTAAGCAGCTGAAGTACTTAATCTGTTCCAGTTTCAAAGTTTACCTGAGAAACAAACTCCCAGATATTCAACTACAAGAAACTTCACAACCTTCAGTGAGCCTTTTGCTTTACAGGACACTCACTTCAACTTTAAATCAACAAATCCATTCAAAGAGTTCAAAAAACCACAGGCCTGTCACGTAGAAGACCGGAAATTATGATCAGAGAGAGAATTAAGTGCAATCTGAAAAAGTACACTATCTTCATTTATATCCAATCTGTGTGCATGTAACATTGCATTAATTTGGGTGAAGTATGAGAATAAATACCCTCTTCTTTTTAAAAAAACTCATGAAAACATGCTGCTGAGTTACTTAATTGGAATTCACACTCCAAGGGTAAGACGCACATCTTTCCTTACAGAACATACCAATTACAGACAGGAAGAGAGCTCATACCTTCTGTCCACAACAGGATAAAATAACAGAACATTGCAAGGTTTTCTTTTAACTGACATAGGCCAAAGGGCATTATTTTGTGCAGTAGCAATAATTAATTTTATTCCTAACAGTATTACTGCATCTAAATCAACTCAATTCAAGGTTCAAGGTTCTGAAAGGGAGGAAGAAAACAGGATTTGTAAAGTGTCCATCGAACAAAACCTTGGTCCTGCAAAATTGGATCAGACCTTGATATTCAGAATAATCCTATTTCCAATACATTTATAACACATTTGAATACATTATATACAAAACAACGGTGAAGCAAATGAAAAACTATGATAAATTAGAAGAATTCAGTTGATATAAGTGGCAAGTACAAAGCTGGAGCCATTTTCCTGAAAATTGGAGACATTTCATTTTATCCTGTTGCTGCTCAGTTAGTCAGCACTATAGATGCACCACTTTCCCCACAAAAGGAAGGAGGTCAGATGGTTTTAATGAGCAATAAACAACTAAATGTTAAAACTTGCTTGGTAAAGGGAATGAAGCAACAGAAAATTCAAAACCACAATCAAACACAATGTGATGAGGATGTGGTGAGTGCTTTAATGGCTCCAGGATGTTTATTTGATCAGAAGTTGAGTTACTTTGCTGTAATTGAGAATCAATTCCTTACCCTTGAGGTGGGAGTGCACATTAAAGTTCTGTACCAATTACATGATCCCAACTAATGCAGAGCAGCTGCTAATGTGGCATCAGCTGAACTATACTGCACAATGCAGAGGTGTCACCTAATGGAAGTGAGCAAGGAACCAGATTTCAACTCCATTTCATACCCAATTTTTAGCTAAAATCAATGCAATGGTAATCCTTCCCATAGCCTCATCTTTTTAAGTGGGAATAGTTTGAACCTTAATCTAGTTCAATGACTAGTTCTAGTTCAGTGATCTAGTATGTCGAAGAGTTGAAAGCAGAAAATCTACTTCTGCTAAGAGCTGACACAGTTAACGTTAATAATAGAGTACTGCCCTCGTTTCTTTACAGAGGACAGTGGCAGAAGAAGTAGACAGTCTCTCAGCCTTTCACTCAGTATGACGATAAATCTCTCTCATCCTAGTAAATAAGGGGAATATGATTTTCATTCTGCTGCACAATACTTGCTTGGACATTTCAGAGCACTGATACACCTTATCCTCAGTCCTGCTGTGATAAAAGAGTAAAATTCAATGGCCCCTCTTCAAAAAAATCATGACACTCTTTCAGCATCTCTACCTCTCTGAGAGCCACCTCAAAAAACCTAAGCAATGAATTATTTTTTGAAGTGGAGGCTCTGTGGTTGTATCAAGGCACAACGTTTTTCATTTAGCACATAGTGAGATCTCACAAAAAACAAATAATCAGTTCATTTTTTTTGGTAAGCACGATTGAGTTCAGGAGATTAGTCAAGACACCGGGAGAACTGCTGCTATGGTAACTGTATGATATCCTTAACAAACATCTGAACACGACGGTGGAGCTTCAGCTTAATAACTCACCGAAATGGCAACGTGTTTGACAAGTAACCCTTCCTCAAAAAAATGCTGCGCCCCCTATGGGTGATGCCCCCCCAACCCCCTCCCCTCCCCCCTAACCCTCCCCTCCCCCCTAACCCCCCCCCTCCCCCCCTCCCCTATCCCCCCCACCCCCCAACCCCCCCCTCCCCCCCTCCCCTATCCCCCCCACCCCCCAACACCCCCCTCCCCGCCCCTCCCCCCTAACCCCCCCCCCCCTCCCCCCCACCGCCTCAACCTCCCCCCCCCTGCGGCGATGCAATCCTCAGGTAAAGTTCTGAATACCAATGTGTCAGCTTAAACTGGATTTCTACCCACAACTTTCTGATTTAGAGATGGAAATGTTATCACTTATTAAACCTAAAGAAACAGCCCCATTACTCACTCATCTCCAATGTTGCTGGATAACACGCCCACCTGCATCAGGCTGGACCTCATGCCACTATACTAATCAGGGTCCTTTACTGTCCTAATAACATGTTAACTGGGTTCAGACTGTGTAAGTCACTGTGGCTTTCCTGCCTAGCTGAAGCAGGCTGACAGATGATGAGATGGACGAAAATGCCTCCCTGGTTAATGATAACAGAAGCAGGAGTTCTCTGGGCCCCTGTGAGGAAAATTATGGACTCCCCTGCCCCAAACTTTCACCTAGAAACAAATGTGTGGCCAGGTTTTGCCAGATGTCATTTGGTACCCTTTCCCAGCTGGGAGGTGCGCAGGCTCAGTAGTTAACATGCTGAAATTAGGCCAGTGAATGTGTCCCATTCTCACCTCACCTTTGGCTGTCTGAAACCCAAGTTGGGTTCATATTTGCCTCAATAGGTACAAAACCTTGGCATGATGCTATCCCATTTATAATTGTAAGATTATGCATTTTAATTAACGGTAAATTATTTCAACTGTAATTTATTTGTAAGATGATACAGAAAAGCAGACGCTACACTCTCATGGGAGAATCTGCCTCCACACAGAACTGAAGCTTCATCACAGAGACAGGAAACAGGAGGTTGGTTTGTTTTTGGGTCAGAAACATATCACCACGGGAACAAAACTAAAGATTTTCAAATTGGTACTTGGCATAGAAAACGGTTTCCTGTCCAGTTAAGGATAGTGGGTAGGTTCCTGAGTCTGGAGGAACTTCCAGCTTCAGGATGGCAGCCGGCTGCAGTAAAGGGTAAATCACAAAACAGATACTTCAACAAGATGGTGCCCTCTCAACAACATCATTTTTAAAAGCTTTAATGAAAAGGCAAAGCAGCAGCCCAGGCAGATGGGTTCTTCTACAGAATGGCCTTTGACTGTACTCATGCCACTCCCAGACAGGCAGGAAGGGGCTTTAAGGCCAGCACCCCACCCTGCCAATGGGTGCTCACTTTCAGGCAGATGATCTGCACTCTATTGCACCATTTGGTCTCCTAAATTTAGCTTTAAAAGGAATTTTATGAACCTAATCACTTGCTTGCCTGATAGGGGTTATCAGGCTTCTGGGCCTTGAATTGGCCAATGCCAAGACTGGCTTCCTGCAACTCGCTTGTTGGCCAGCACCAGAACTTTTAGGGCATTCTGCCTCCATTCCCACCTCCAGAGATTCCCAAAGAATCAGCCCACACTGCTCAATTATCCATCCATTTAACCTAACAAGCAGAATGTTTCCTTCCTGCCAGGGATGTCCAATTACTGAACCTGTCATCAAAAGTTTACATTATGTTGTCATAGATATTAAAACTGTTTATTTTCATAACATTATTAAGAAACACTAAGTCAGCCTAACTCCATTTCTATATCTAAGTACTAGATATAGAGATAATGCATTAGATATAATGCATTAATCCAGACTGAAGACATTATCCAATTGCCACCCAGATGGAGAAGGTTAGAGCAGGTCTGACATCCAAGGAATGGCAATTCCAACATTTTCACGTAACATAAGACTTTTGGGGTAGAGATCTTGCCGGAATCAATCTGCCAAATTTACTGCAACATTGGCAATGTGACACCCACAACATCAGCACTTTGCCATTCACAATAAATCAGCAAAGTAGGGGAAATATTACAGATCTGGTGGTCTGAGCATCAGAACCACATTCAAGAGATATGCACATGTATTATTTTACTGTGGCTGAGAGGCAATTATTTAAATGAAGCACATCCCCTCAGTCTGGATTAGATTGCTGAGTCCTGATTAACTCAGTACTAACCTCATTGCTAGCTCACTCAAACAATGCCATTAACTGCTCAAATGTATCCAGCTAAGGAGCGTTGTTGAAGAGATCCTAGTCTCAAAATTGGATAACAGTGTTAATCAGATAAAGGAGTTGCTAATTATGAGCTGCTCACACCAAATCGTATGGGAACCACATAACATGACTGCTGCCCATCTAATTTCCAAGATTGTCATTCAGACTAAGCAGCTCCCATACATCCAGTGGTCTAAGTGAGTAGCAAGGGGCCCAGTAGAGTTGTACTGGTAGCAGAAGGAGCAGCCAGCCTTCTGTTCTTAAAGGCAGTCTGTCTTCTTAAAGGGAAGTTGCAGTGAATTCTGCTGCTGAGTTTTTTTTTGCTATTATAAATAAGTAAACTGAAGATCAGGGGAACCAGGAGGCCCTCAGGGCAACCTCAGGAAGAACTATGAACAGGAGGGCCAGGAGGTCAATTTGTGGCAACACTGGGGAGCATTCATTTTGAGGTTCTGGATATATTGGTTGACCTGTCAAGCAGCCTCCTGTCACAGCTAAGGTGTATGGAGGAATCCAGATCCACATTGACAAAAGGTAACATTCAGAGTCTTCTCAGCCTCTTGCTCAATTACTCTGTGGTGTTGCAGACCCAGTGGGAGGGGGAGATGATGGCTTCATAGTAATATTGCTGGATAGGCAATACAGGGGCCCAGCCCAATGCCCTATGGACATGGATTCAAATCCTGCCACCACCAAAATAGCAGGTGGAATTGAAATTTAATTCGTAAAACAAATCTGCACTTAAACAACAGCTCTGAAACTATCATTGATTACCACAAATGACCACTCAGCTCACTAACGCCCTTTTAAGGAAGGTAATCTGTCATCCTTACCTAATCTGCCCTATATGACTCCAGACTCTTGACCAAACCGCTACAGAAAGAAATAAAACCAGATGGGCCACTTCGACACCAGAAACGACATAGCACACTGAGAATGTCAACAAATATAGTCTCATATTATTATCGACAAAAAACGTCCACCAACAGATAGCTTTAAGTTCCATAATCAAATTTTCCACCAACAGATAGCTTTAAGTTCCATAATCAAATTTTCCAACAGATGGATGCACATCCATACCTAGGGGTTCATCTTCCAAACAACCTTCCATCAGGATTCCAGGTTTAGCAACTAACACCCAAAGCAAACAGGATTACAAATTTCTTGGATTTCTAAGGCACAATCTTTGGTATTGAAACAGAAATATCAGATCTCTAGTTTCCCAAACGTTTGCCTGTCTAGTCCTCGAGTATGTGAGTTGTGTGTAGGATCTGTATATGACAAAGGACAGAAATAAGATCGAAGCAATCCAAATACAGGCTGCAGAACCCTACAAGAATCAGAAAAGGGAAACACCTTAGTGTTGTAACCTTGATCAATGATTTGTAATGGGAATCACTACAACAAAGGAGGAAGAAAAATAGACTGACCATCTTCTATAAAATATGGAATAGGCGAGTGGGAATTGACAGAAACAAGTACCTGGTGCCTTCCGGCAATGCATAGACACAAGGCAGCTTTCCACACAAACTACAAAGAACATTTGTTTCCAAGACAGTGTATCAACAACCTTTCTTCCCAAGGAAAGTGGAACAAATTAATAAAGGAAACAGTCACCGTGCTATCATTTGAAATCTTCCAACCCCATCTTTAGATTATTTCCATCGACAAGTTCTTCACAATCAGGACTACCATTTCAACAGGTTATGCCTGGTTTAGCTAGCACCATTCATATGAATGTTAGCTGAATGTGGATATTAGCCTGTGATATCAGTACAACTAAAGCAGAAGCAGATGCAGAAGCCCTGCTGATACTGCAAAGTCCTCCTTATTAACATCAGGGGGCTTGCACCAAAACTGGGAGAGCTGTCTCACAGATTAGTCAGCCTGACATAGTCATTCAAGTTGAATCATACATTACAGATAATGTCCCAGATGACTACCATCACTATGCCTGGCCCCACTGGCAGGGCAGATCTAGCAGGGGTAGTGAGACAACGGTAACTGCCATGGGAGACTTCAACATTGATCCTCAGCTCCATGAAGTCTCATGGCATCAGGTCAAACATGGGTAAGGAAATCTTGTTCTGATTACCATCGATGTTCCCCCAAATCCCTCAATGGATGAATCAGCACTCCTTCATGTTGAACACCACTTGGAAAAAGTGCTGAAGGTGGCAAGGGCACAACAATGTGTACACTGACTTCAATGTCCATCACAAAGTGTCTTGGCAACTTCATTACTGACCAAGCAATAAAAGACAGTTCTGCTGGACTGAGTCTGTGGTAGGTGATGAGGGAATCAACTAGAGCGGGATAAAAGCAGAAAATACTGGAAAGACACAGCAGCTCTGGCAGCATCTGTGGAGAGAGAAATGGAATTAATGTTTCAAGTCTTTGGAAGTGTTCAAGAGTCATATTGGACTCAAAACGTTAACTCTTATTTCTCTGTCCACAGATGCTGCCAGACCTGCTAAAGTTTTCCATAAGTTCATGTTTTTATTTCAGATTTCCAGCATCCGCAGTATTTTGTTTTTATTACATCAGGAGGGATAAGCCAACTAGAAGATCTTGTCACAGGTACATCTGCCCATGACAGGATGGGTAGGAGTAACCACCACATAGGCCTTCTGAAGATTAAGTCGTATCCGATAATTATACAATGTTCAGCACCATTTGCTGCAACTCAGACACTGGAGCAGTCTGTGCCCATTTGCAGCAAGGCCTGGACAACGTTTAGGCTTGGGCTGATAAGTGGCAAGTAACATTTGCGCAACACAAGTGTCAGGTAGTTCATAGTTCTGGGTCCCTATTACACCTGAATGTCTGACCTTGTGAAGTAATTTATGAATTCTGGTTATACCCCACAGTATACTGTGAGCAGATCTGGGCACCACAACTTAGGAAGAATATATTGGCTTTGGAGGGACTGCAGCCTAGGTTTATAAAATGATTCCTGGACTTAGGGGTTTAATTATGAAGAAAGATTATACAAATTATACTTGTATTCTTGAGAATTTAGAAATTAAGGGGTGATCTGACTGAAGTCTTCAAATACTAATAGGAAACGACAGGGCAGATAAAGATAAACTATTTCCATTGGGTTGGAGACTGACAATTCAGAAGAGACGTTAGGAAGCACTCCTACACACTAAGGGTGCGAGAGTTTGGAATTCTCTTCCACAAACAGCAATTAATGCTCGATCATTTGCTATCTTTAAATCTGAGATAGATATATTTTTGTTAAGCAAAGGTTTTAAGGGATGTGGGCTAAAAGCAGGCATATGGAGTTAGGCCACAGATCAGACATGATTTCATTAAATGGCAGAACAGGCTCAATGGGCTGATTGGCCTACTTCTGTTCCTATCTTCCTAATTTGCAAAATTGAACCGGTGAGCTCCAAATTTGGGCAATAGGTATCAAATCAGCTGAAACGGCCATTAGATGTTAGGACAGCATGGTTCAGTTGCTTCCACTGCATGCAGAAATGCCTGTGTGGGCACTTTTCACAAGCTGGCATATCACTCGCAGCCTCAGGGGTGGATCTGGTTCAGTGGGGCGCATACAGATGAAGTCTGTAGCCAATATATACATGAGAATGGATTGTAGCCCTGATATATGCATTGATCCACTAACATCTTCTCACTTTGGGGGCAGCATGGTGGCACAGTGGTTAGCACTGCTGTCTCACAGTACCAGGGACCTGGGTTCATTTCCGGCCTCGGGTCACTGTCTGTGTGGAATTTGCACATTCTCCCCATGTCTGTATGGGTTTCCTCCGGGCGCTCTGGTTTCGTCCCACAGTCCAAAGATGTATGGCTTAGGTGGATTGGCCAAGATAAATTGCCCCTTAGTGTCAGGGGGACTAGCAGGGTAAATACATGTGGTTACAGGGATAGGAACTGGGTAGAATAGTTGTCAATGGAGACTCAGTGGACCGAATGGCCTCCTTCGGCACTGTAGGGATTCTATGACTATCTCAGTCCATCAAATAGCTATTATCTCAGCCTCATGCGTCTTTACCATTTTCCACTGTTGCTGTTTACTTCTTCTCACTAGCTTCGGTGGCCTATTTATTTAACTGTGAGAGGAGCTACTCTCAACTGCACAAATGGCATTCGGGTGACTAAGAACTGCAACTACTCTGAGAACAAATGTTATACTGCAGCTGCATCAAATCACAACCTTTCAGTACAGTCAGTTTTCTACACAAAAGAATCATAAATACTGGAATTGTCAACCGCAATGCTTCTCAATATATCAAGGCCACTTCTAGGAACACAGTGTGGAACAGATGGTGTTGCAGCAGCTGAATAATTCATTTCAATTGGCCAAACTGATAGAGTCAGCCTGTATCATGAAAGTACGCGTTTGCATTGCCTGTATAATATAGCACACTTCCAGAAATCAAAATTCACAAATTACGAATGTGGTAGAGTACAGATAGTGACCAGGTCAACAGATTCTATAGTAAAGGATACACCCAACAATCCAATATTCTGACCTACAAATAACTGAATCAGTCAGCGGACTGCAATGATGTGACTGGTTGGTGAAGATATGGTGCCCCATGATCAGATACATATGGTTTGAAGCATTTAACTTTCTGCAAGTAGTAAGCATCGAGTTCCAGAAATAGCTGCATTAGAATGTCAAGAAAAAAACTTGAGCGTCGGCATAATGAACATGATGAATCTTTTGATTTTTCTCCTTTGCAAATAAAGGGACTGATCAAACACTTTTACATGAAAGAATGTTCTTTCAAAACAATTAACTTCCGCATTCATACCTGAATCTTGTTGCCATTTTATAATTGCTGCATTATAGGTTGCGAATAACATATATATTAGTTGTTTCGCAACTCTCCCCGTTTAATTTACATTCATAATATGAAGATTGGATTTGGTATGTGTCAGAAAACTATATTTGGAAACTTTGATTAAGGTTGTTTGATGTTTTGATGACTTTGTGATGCATAGAAAATTAATTTGGTGATGACATTCCTATGTGATATGGGATAATTGGAATTTTTCATTGCTGTCTGTTTCTCTTCTGAGCTCTGGCAAAGTACCATTAGCCCAAAAAATATCCTGTTTCTCTCCCCAAAGATACTGCCTGACCTACTGAGTGTTTCCAGCATTTTCTGTTTTTAATTTCATTTAGAAGGCTTCCTAACTTTATTGGGCGTCACAGTGATTAGCAATGCTACCTCTCAGCACCAGGGACCTGGGTTCAGTTCCAGCCTCGCATCACTGTCTGTGTGGAGTCTGCATGTTCTTCTTGTGTCTGTGTGGGTTTCCTCCAGTTGCTCCGGTTTCCTCCTGCAGTCTGAAAGCTGTGCAGGTTAGGTGCATTGACCATGATAAATTCTCCCTCAGTGTCCCCGAACAGGTGCCAGAGTGTGGTGACTAGGGAATTCTCACAGTAACTCCATTACGATGTTAATGTAAGTCAAGTAACTTCATTGCAGTGTTGATGTAAGCCTACTGATGAGACTAATAAACACAAATTTAAAACTCTAATAGGAGTTATCTGGTGGGATTTTTTCTACAATTACACGTGGCCAGCACAACATAATTTTTTATTTTGATCAGGCGGTGTAAAAGGTCAATGTTAAAATAGAATAGAATCCCCACAGTGCAGAAGGAGGCCATTTGGCACATCAACTCTGTACCGTCTCGCTGATAAAGCATCTTACACAGGCCCATCCCCATCCTATCCCACTTATGCCAGATACTTACTCCAATAATCTCCCTAACTGATACATTTGGAGACACAATTTATTGTAGCCAATCCACCTAACCTGCACACCCTTGGACTGTGGGAGAAAGCCAGAGCACCGGAGGAAACCCACACAGACATGGGGAGTCTGTGGCGCAGCGAGAAGCAGTGTTAACCACTGCACCACCTTGCTGCCCGTGTAAATAGACACCACCATGTGAATAAAATGTAAATAGACAGTCTACATTATCAATGATTTAAGATCACATGATAGCAGACCACACAGAGATTGTTCTATGTGAAGCCTTGTAACATTTATAATTAGAAAAGTGTTTAATAAAAGGTAAAATTCACCAAAAGCCTTGCCTCCAGCAGTCTCTACCAAATCTGATCATGACAACATAAGCTAAGACCCACAATGATAACAGAAATTATCTTCAGCTTAGTGTTAAAATATTGCTTTTAATCTTTTAAAATTTCCCATTGCATTTTATAAGACCCTTGTCAGGCCTCATTTGGAGTACTGTGCGCAGTTCTGGTCGCCTCACTATAGGAAAGACGTAGAAGCTATTGAAAGGGTACAGAGGAGATTTACAAGGATGTTGCCTGGACTGGGAGGCATTCCTTATGAAGTTAGGTTGAGGGAGCTGGGTCTCTTTTCCCTGGAGAGACGTAGGTTGAGAGGCGACCTGATAGAGGTTTATAAAATGTTGAGAGGAATAGATGGGGTGGATTCTCAGAGGCTATTTCCCCGGGTTGAAATGGTCGCTACGAGAGGACACAGGTTTAAGGTGCGGGGAGGAAAGTACAGAAGTGATGTTAGGGGTAAGTTTTTCACTCAGAGGGTGGTGAGTGAATGGAATCGGCTGCCGTCAGTGGTGGTGGAGGCAAACTCGCTGGGGTCTTTTAAAAGACTTCTGGATGAGTATATGGGGTTTTATGGGATTGAGGGTTATAGACAGGTGTTGATGTGATCGGCGCAACTCGTGGGCCGAAGGGCCTGTTTGTGCTGTAGTGTTCTATGTTCTATGTTCTATGTCAGTATTATGCGTGTGGGAAATATATCGATTCAGGTATAAATGAGCAATAAAGCCATGCAAGCCCATTAAAACTTTGGAAACGCAGAGATAATTGTTTATAAAATTCTGGTTTGGAAATAATTTTTATATATGAACTATCAGCAGTAGGGCTAGGATGGTTGTTAGGCAGTTCTTAATTGCCCAGGAAGTAATAAACCTCAGAAATACAATACTGGCCTGTGATTACAGACTCTATGCCCCTTCAAAGCAGAACTGGACTGGTTCGTAATTGGCACAAAGATCACGGGTGAAATTTTCCCAAAAAAATGACAAAGTATAATTTCCTCTGTGGAAATTGGAGTGATTCCCATTGGTTATGCAATCTTTAGGCACTTTTAGACACAGCTGTATCCCAGCCAGGTACTGTGCCTCTGGACACATTCGTCTCTTAGCTGCTAGAGATGCAAAAGCAGAAATCTGTGGATTTCTCCCACAGAGCTGAGAAATCCAGAAGAGATTGTCAGCAACGTTCGTACAACTGCAAGGCCGAATGGAGAAGTCCCAGAGACTTTCTGTTGCAGGAGATGTTGCTGACATTAGGTGGCATGCAGGCCAACATTGCAAGGATGGTACCCACAGTGGAAAGCCTGAGGTAAAATGTCAGATTCATGACTGGTAAACTCCAAACCATGGTTCAATTTCTAAGGATATTGTTGAGAGATGGTGTAGACACCAAGAACCATCGCTGGAGGGATGCAACACCATTGTGCTGACACAGGAAGGCCTACAGAAGTGGCAGCAGCAGATGATGTGGTGGCTTCTGGAACTCACTCCAACTGCCTCTCTGTCCCATGGAGCAACCCAGGTACCAGGGGTACCCAGAGGGAGGAGGAAGTACTGGAGCTTATCCTGAGGTCTTCTGCCCAGGAGACCCAAGCAGTCCTTTTAACTCCCCCCATTCCTGAAACTGATGCTTTTCAGGAGCAGCAGGCAGGACAGGGTGACATGGCAACATCAGTGCCACCCAAAAGTTGACTAGGTCCCTCCAGGTCCATGCCCCAGAGGATGCTGGCCAAGGGCATCTCAGGCAATCGGGTGTGGAAGGCAGCAGGCCATCTCCACTTCTGATGTGTGTCCTGGGAGTACACCTAGATGCGGTGGGAAGGCTCAGAAGGTGAAAGAGTTTTGGGGACACAGAGTGGGCAGGAGTGAAGTTAGGCACTGATAGTTTTGGGTCAAAATAAATGATCACAAAAGTATAAGTCACCTTATTGAAACCTCTTGGTTACAACATTAAAGCCTCTTTGACCCTCCTCCCACTGGGATAGGTTCCCACCCCATCTGGAGACAATTTTTCCCACAGGCAAGGCAAACAGTAAGGCCCACTCAGACAATAGTGACATACACCCAGGCAGGACTCTATCATTAATCAGTGAACACAGGATCCTAGCTAGGGACAAAGGGATGTGGATCCAACCCCCACTCGCATGTGAGCCCAAGAGTCAGCATACTGGCAGCAGACAGACATAAGCATCAGGGTTTTCCTCACAGCATGTCATCATCAGCCTCCTGCATCGACATGCAGCAGGCAACCTCCCGTGGTAATGAAGGAGGTTGTAGAATCATAGAATTCTACAGAAGAGAAGGAGGCCATTCAGCCCATTGAATCTACACCAACCACAATTGCAAGCCTGATCCCCATAGTCCTATGCATTTACCCTAGCTAGTCCTCCTGACACTAAAGGGCAATTTTAACATGGCCAATCCACCTAACCTGAACATCTTTGGAGTGTGGGAGGAAATAGGAGCATCTGGAGGAAACCCACGCAGACTCAGGGGGAACCTGTAAACTCCATACAGACAGTGGCCCGGAAGGTGGAATTGAACCCGGGTCCCTGGCACTGTGAGGCGGCAGTGCTAACCACTGTGCCACCGTGCTGCCCTGGATCATGAATGTCTTTGGCGGGGGATGGGGGGTGCGGGGTGCGGAGGGCAAGTGATTGGGTGATTGTTGAGCTGCCGGACAGTCTTAGTGTGCAAAACCGGGAAGCAATGAGGGCATCCCTGGTCCTCCTGCCCAAGCAAACCCTCACCCCTGCCTGGCCTCCATCCTCCAACTAATCTTCAGGCTCTCCCTCCATTCCCTTGTGGACTTTTAAGTAGTTGATCCTACTGTTACTGGTTGATTTAAAATGTAATTTTTATTTTTTATGACTGAAGATGAGTATTATTTAATGTATAAATGAATATAGGTTTTGTAATTTGTTCTGAATCTGTGAAACTACTATTTAAATCTGCATTATTTAATTATATAACTTTGTGTGTGGCATGTTTATAAGTGTTCATATGTTTTAATTTAGAATATGGAAACTGAAAATTTAATTGGGAAGATGAGAGGTCAGAACTTCCCAGACCATGATTTGGATTACTGCACAAAATTGAACAAAGGAGAGTTCACATTTTGGATCGTGGAAAACTGAAATGTGTTTATCATTAGTATTCTTCTGCCTTACTTCATTTATAATTCTCATATTTAACTGTTCTGATGTTTGAATAAAGCAAACTTGAACTCATTCTAACCTCTCATAGTTTGTGTCTCCAGCTCAGGTATGCAGCCACTCAAAAGCAACTGCTTTCTGATACCTTAAAGAACGTAGAGGGAAAAAAACTGCCAGCGGTGCCTTTGAAAACCTCTGTTTTTTTCTTATTTAAACACGAAAGAAGTGCCTATAAAAGGCCTTGAAAAATTACAAGATTGCTGCTCAGGTAATGAGAAAGAAGCCTTGCATTAATAATGCCTTACACAACCACTGGGCATCCCAAAGCAATTTACAGCCAATGAAGTACGCTTGAAGCATTGTAACTATTTTAGCGAAAGAAAACAAACTGGGTAAATTAAACAAACAAATTGAACATAACTTTAATTTGATTTATTATTGTCACATTTATTAGTATACAGTGAAAAGTATTGTTCCTTGTACACTATACAGATAAAGCATACTAATCATTGAGAAGGAAAGAAGAGAGTGCAGAATGTTGTGATATAGTGATAGTTAAGGGATAGAGAAGATCAACTTAATGCAAGGTAGGTCCATTCAAAAGTCTGATGCCAGCATGGAAGAAGCTGCTCTTGAGTCAGTTGGCATGTGTCCTCAGGTTTTTGTATCCCTTTCCCCACTGGAAGAAGATGGGAGAGATATGTCTGGGTGTGTGAGGTCCTTGATTATGCTGGCTGCTTTTCTGAGGTAGTGGGAAATGTCAATGGGTGGGAGGCTGGTTTGAGCGATGAACTGGGTTTCGTTCACGACCCTTTGTAATTTATTGCAGTCTTGGACAGAGCAGGAGCCATGCCAAGCTGTGATATAACCAGAAAGAATGCTTTCTGTGGTGCATCTGTAGAAATTGGTGAGAGTTGTAGCAGACATGCCAAATTACCTTATTCTTCCGAGAAAGTAGAGGAGTTGGTGTGCCTTCTTACCCATAGTGTCTGCGTGGAGGGACCAGGACAGGTTGTTGGTGATCTGAACATCTAAAAACCTGAAGCTCTCGACCATTTCTACTTCTTCCCCATTGACATAGACAGGAGCACATTCTCGACTACGCTTCCTTAAGTTGATGACTATCTCTTTCCTTTTGTTGACATTGAGGGAGGTCTGACCCACAATGGTGGTGTCATCAGCAAACTTGAAAATCGAGTTGGAGGGGAATGACAATAATCATTCAGGCATGGTGCCTGGTTTTTCGTTGGTACTGGGATGATGGACATCTTCTTGAAGCAGTTCAGGATCTCAGATTGGTGTAAAGAGAGGTTGATGATGTCTGCGAATACTCCCGCCAGCTGGTTCGTGCAGGATCTGAGTGCTTGTCTGGGTATTCCATCCAGGACAGTTGATTTCTGTGGGTTGACGTTTGAGAAGGCTGCTCTGACGTCAGCAATTGGTGACCTCGGATACAGGTTCATCAGAGGCCTCCAGGATGGGGACATGTTCTCACTGACCTCTTGCTCAAAACGGACATAAAAGACATTGAGCTCATCAGGGAAGAATGCATTGGCACCAGCAATTTTACCTGCCTTCATCTTGTAGCCCGTAATGTCTTGCAGACCTTGCCATAGCCGACGGGAGCCTGTCTGGCTAGTCTGGGATTCTAGCTTGGTCCAGTACTGTCTTTTGGCATCTTGTATGTATTTCTGGAGATCATATCTGGTTTTCTCATATAAGTCAGGGTTGCCTGACTTGAATGCTTCAGACCTGGATTTCAGCAGGCAGTGAATATCCTTGTTTATCCATAGTTTCCGGTTGGGAAACACATGGGTTTGTTTCTTTGGCACACGGTCTTCTACACACTTACTAATGAAGTCAGTTACTGTAGTGGTGTAGTCGTTCAGGCTGGTCACAGAGTTTTAAATACTGACCTCTCCAACTTGGATACGGCCTGTTGCTCTGTTAAATTTTGCCATTGTTGCACTTGGCTTTCACTCGGTTGATCAGAGCAATATTGTACTAATCCCCAAATTCTTCTATCCTTAGAGGTTCTCTAATGCAGATGGCAGAAACTCTTCACAGCAAAATTATAGACTTCAAAAATGCAGGTTTATAATTTTGATAGTGAATGAAAGGAGGCAGCTTTAGCAATGTAAACACAAGGAGCTGACCCGCAGTTGTTCTCTCACATCCAAAATACACAAGAGATAAATGTAAACGTTCTTTATTGCTGCCTAATCACCTTGCTGTTTGGCAAGATCCCACTCAGTCTCTATAAAAAGGCAGTATATGTATTATCTGGATGTTTCAGGTGTTATATGTTACAACATATCAACTCAGCAGTTGACTGATCTACCAGGTCTTCAATCCTTACCGGCCTAATGCTTTATGCTGCTTACCCAGTGTTAGTAAATGCACATACACAGTGACAGAGTGCACTGAGCTCAGCAAGCAAGCTATCATAATACCCTCATATCAATGAAAATAGGTAAAAGATGTGCACGTTAGCTGGATTGGCCATGCTAAATTGCCCCTTAGTGTCGGGGAACTAGCTAGGGTAAATGCATGAGATTATTGGGATAAGGCCTGGATGGGATTGTGGTCGGTACAGACTCAGTGGGCCGAATGCCTCCTTCTGCACTGTAGGATTCTATGAAAATTCACTAAACTTGTCAATGTCATTATTCTAAGTTAAAGACAGTTAAATAATCTTCATTTAGGGCCGCAAGGCATTTTATTTGAAGAAGAATTTTAGATTTTTGTGCAAACTGATAAACGATGAACTGCTGAATAACATGGGGGCAGCTGAGGAAAAGGAAAAAGCCACTAGAAGATGAAAACAGCTGCCAGACCACACAGGATCAAAAAAGAATGATGATTCTGAATGACTGCTTCCTCCTCTATTTACAAGGGAAATAATAAGTGACATGCCCTCCCTGAACAAAGATACCCCAGTGAAATGACTAATTCCATCATTAATAAGACGGAAATCCAAGTCACTTTAAAACAAATGAATTCTCTTTGACAGAAAGTATTATCTTATGTGCTGAGAAACACTTGGGAGGTGGTCTGTGGGACACTAACAATCATTACGATCAATAGACATCAATATGGAAGTCCCAGTAAACTGAAAACCGACTATTCTGTTGCCCTTGTTCAAAAATGGTAATCGGCTGATCACAGAGAACGTTAGCGCCAAGAGTTGTACCACTATCCCATCTAATCTAATGGAATGGAATTGATTATTATGAATAAACTTGAGGAGCATCTGTTAAGCAAGTCAAAATTGATTCAAAAGGTGCCTTGGATTCTTTAACCTTGATTGAAGCCTACCTCGGAGAAGGTCTCAGCAAATTAAAACAACAAAGAAGATATTGGAAAATTATTTTCGACACTGAATGAATGACTTAAAAATCTCCTGTGTGAGACTTGAGTTAGGAGGAGTCTTCAAATAATGGTCAGATTGGTCTAACTTTGTTTAGATAGAAAGTTCCTGATATCAATGTCCAACTTGCATATTATTGGCTCGAGCCCTAATTCTGTGCTCATAATGCAATTTTTTTTAAAATTCCAGATTTTTAAAAATACTCTTAACTCGTTTATATATTTCTAAAAGTCCCAGTCTCACTAGTCTTCACTTCATAGTTGAGCGGAATGGTGGCACAATGGTTAGCACTGCTGACTCATAGCACCAAGGACCCAGATTCAATTCCCAGCTTCAGTCATTGTTTCTGTGGAGTTCGCACATTTTCCCCATGTCTGCTTGAGTTTCCTCTGGGTCCTCCTATTTCCTCCCACAGTTCAAAGACGTGCACGTTAGGTGGATTGGCCATGCTAAATTGCCCCCTAACGTCAGGGGGACTAGCAGGGTAAATATATGTGGTGATGCGGATACGGCCTCAGTGGGATTGTGGTTGCTGCAGACTTGATGAGCTGAATAGCCTCCTTCTACACTGTAGGGATTGTATGATAATGCTGCAAAGGGGGAATCTACCTGGTGGTTTTTCAAGTATTCAAGGTATGATTTGTCCAAAATTCCATGAAGTTTAATCATAACTTCCCATGATTTACATTCCATTATTTACTGCTATAAATCAACATCATATTGTCTATTGTGCTCTGAAGAGTCATATGGACTCGAAACATTAACTTTTGTTTCACTTTCCACACACGCTGGCTGACCTGCTGAGTTTTTCTAACATCTTTCTGGTTTTTATATCTTTGGTAATTGCTACATCGCATCGATCAGTCAAGTACACCCCTGGAAAGGAACTTAATTGGCCCATCAAACTCATTCTCTTCCACAGACAATTTACAAGCTGCCTTATGATCTACTTCCATTAGCTAAAAACTAGCTATTTACTTATATAATATATTATTCCTCAGTGATCAAGCAAAGTCTGACACCAAAATATAGTCCCTGTTCCAACATTAGCGTCTTCATTGTTACAATGTAGCTGTGAATTAGTGAGGTCAGTTATAGACAATTGTCAATGATAGTATCACTAAAATATTTGATATTCAAATATATCAGTATATTGGAATACATTCACCGTGTCGCTTGTTTGTGATGTTTTTACAATAGCAAATGAATGATTGTGCAGCTGATCCAACTCCTTAATAGCAAAAAAATACATAAAATCAAGCACCATTGTTTACAAATGTTTGTCAAGAGGAAGCAAATTTTATTCAAATGTATCATCAAGTGACTCAACTAGATGTGACGGACTTCACATATTCCAGCTGTCTTCTTCATTCTTGTGTTTCAAACTGAATCTTTCTTTAATAAATAGAACTGCACATGGGGAATTCAATTGTAATTTAATTAAATAAATTCAATCCAGGGAATTAAAAACCATCAGTAAAGATACAACAAACTCACAATACGCAACAGAGTGAGAAACATGGCAATTTATCATCTGTCACGATTGCATTTCTTCCATCTATTAGGACAATCAACTATTAACATTCAGGATTATCAAATAAATGTGATAAATAGTTGGCCCTACTAAAATCAATGAAGCTTTTACTCTAGTTCTCAAAACACACATTTACTAAATCACCAACACTTTTGATTACTTGTCTGCATTAAACCTCAGGTTCAAATTAGTGCAAATCTATGATCGAAAATGCAATTCATTTTGCACAGTGCAAGGCAAACAAATTGATTTTTTTTTCTTTACTGCATCTTCCTGCTCCATATTTTAATCAGTACCAGTCCATATTTAACCATAAGCATTAATGCACCTGAATCAGATCTGAAGATGAGTCATTTTAAACTTGAAATATTAACACTGTTTCTTTCTCCACGGATGCTGCAAGATCTGCTGAATTTTTTCAGCATTTTCTGCTTTTAATGCACTTATGTCATTTGGGGCAAAGAGACAAGTAAATTGTTTAAGAAAGATGGCTTGAATTATAAATTTTATTTCCCTGTTTAATCAAAATGGATAAACTAATGGAAACTTGCCATATACATGAATATTTATTTATCAGTGTTTCATTTATCAAAATCTTTCCCATGACATTATAATTACAGTGATTCCTAGTTTCCTTGTGAAGCAATAGAATGGGAGAGTAAACTAGGTGGACCAATGAGGAATGGCGCAGCACTGATAGTCCTCAGATAAGGAAACCAAAACCGCACACAACATTGCAGATGTGGTTTGGCCACCTTTTCCATTTTACTTCTGCGCCAGACAGGAATAAACAATTGTTGTAGTTCACCCATGCACTCTTTGAATGTTTGCCATTGCCTATTCACCATCATCCCTTTAAGTAATGTTTCCTAATCCATCATAGCCAACTTGTGACATCTTGTATGCTTAAGTGCACATTCAATATTTATCAGCCATACTCAGGAAAAGCTTCAGATGTAGCACAAAATTTAACATTCATCTCAGTACACCCATTCACTGGCTGCCCATTCCAATACCCCAACCCAATTTCATGCCAATCACACACTAAGCTAATTGACATCAAGGTCCTCAACGCCTTCAGGGAGACTATCCTGGCTCTGTGGGCTGCTGATCAATCACAGGCTGGCAGCACTGACACTGCTGAAATGGTCATTGCTAATACAGCAGAAGGCCCAGGCTGAAGCATACCACTGAAGCCCTGGAGGAAAGGCACTTGAATTGGGCTCACTGAGGAGTCAGGGAGACCTCAGCAAGAGTGTGGTGCTGCAGGGAGGTGGGGGGTGGGGTTGGGGGGGGGGAGGGGGGGGCAGGCTGGAGGGCAGGAGGATGTGGGGGCTTAATTTAGGAGCAGGCAAAGCTCTTCCTAGTTAGGTGACTTTGCTACCCAATTCATTTCTCCATTGAGCATGGGTTTCTCAAGTAGGAGGGACCTCCCAAACCCCATGAGGCCGTAGACATACCTACCAGTCTACCTTGCAGGTTGCCCACATGAATGCTAGTGGCTGTGGGCAGCTTAAGAACATCAATTAGTCTCCAGGTGGAAAGTCTGTCCTCGATCCTTCCCACCCTGGACTTAGCGGACAAGAGTCGGGAAAGCAATGTGGTCTCCACCATGCATCTTTTTCCCAATTATATGGGCCACCCCACCTTCCAGCCCGCCTTTGGGACATGACATTAAACTTTGTCCAGAAGTTCAAAGTTAGTTCGCACAACATGTACTCTCTTCCAATGTTTATTTTATTCTTTATATTAAGATACATCTACTTAAAGATGTTTGATGGTGCAACATATTGAATTCTAAAAGGGGAGCTCCATGAACAATATGAATGTGATCTGTGCCATTATTTCTCTAAATACTGAATTACCCATCACAGGCATGCTGCATGAAGAAGTACCATACACAGGGCAAGCAGATGGAAACTGGGTGTCTTTTCCACAGCTACCAGACACTTGATTCAAATGGGATTTGAATTGGTCTGGAAACCTACCAACCCTCTTGATCAGAGATAGTACATTTCCAATGACAGTTCTTAGAAAAGAGAAAATAGAGTGTACCTTAAGAACAAAAATGAGATTTAAACCCACCTACTTGCACCAGTGTTAAAAATGAGTCCAACATCATGTATTTCCTAGCATTCTGCAACACTTTCTCACATAATCTCCCTTCCATCTTTCTTCACCCCTGTAAAATTAGCAGAATAATTAACCCTGTTTTTTTTCCATAAATTTACAAAGCTTCTCGTCTAAACCATATTCTGTTATCCACAAAAACAGACTAATCAACATAAATTCTATGAGAAAGATTGACTGGATTTCCCCACCCACCGCTTGCCCCCTGCATTGAGTTTTCTGATAGCAAAGGTGGTTTGCTACTGGGGCATTGGGGGGTCTTCTGGTCCCACCAAACTCAATGGCCATCTGCACTGCTCACCAGCTGCCCCATTGGGGAACCCATATTGTGAGATCACATTCAGCGGGAAAGGCCAGAAAATCCATCATTGAAATGAGGGCACACAATTCAAGTGTATCCATACCAAAGGACTTAGGAGCTAATATTCACTGCAAGTTTCCAATCAATGTAATTCTGTCATCAACAAATTAATTAGAAACAGAGTAAATCTTCCATAACTGTGCATAATCAATTGTGTCATGCTATGCACCTAACTCATCTCATTGCCTGAGGTAAAGTTCTTCATAAATATGTTTCATAGAACATTGAACAGTACAGCACAGTACAGGCCCATCAACCCTCAACGTTGTGCCGAGCTATGTCCAAACCCAAGATCAAGCTATCCCACTCCCTATCATTCTGGAGTGCTCCATGTGCCTATCCAATAACCACTTGAAAGTTCCTAAAGTGTCCGACTCCACTATCACAGCAGGCAGTGCATTCCACACCCCAACCAGTCTCTGAGTGAAGAATCTACCTCGGACATCCCGCCTATATCTCCCACCATGAACCTTATAGTCATGCCCCCTAGTAACAGCTACATCCACCTGAGGAAATAGTCTCTGCATGTCCATTCTACCTATCCCCCTCATCATCTTATAAACCTTTATTAAGTCGCCTCTCATCCTCCTCCGCTCTAAAGAAAAAAGCCCCAGCTCCCCCAACCTTTCCTCATAAGATCTACCCTTCAAAACAGGCAGCATTCGGGTAAATCTCTTCTGCACTCTCTCCAATGCTTCCACATCCTTCTTATAGTGAGCTAAACAGGACTGAACACAATATTCCAAATGTGGTCTCACCAACGTCCAATATAGCTTCAGCATAACCCCATGGCTCTTAAACTCAAACCCCCTGTTAATAAACGCTAACACACTATAAGCCTTCTTCACGGCTCTATCCACTTGAGTGGCAACCTTCAGAGATCTGTGGATATGAACCCCAAGATCTCTCTGTTCTCCCACATTCCTCAGAACCCTGCCGTTGACCCTGTAATCTGCATTCAAGTTTGTCCTACCAAAATGAATCACCTCGCACTTATCAGGGTTAAACTCCACCTGCCTCTTTTCTGCCCAGCTCTGCACCCTATCAATGTCTCTTTGCAGCCTACAACAGCCCTCCACCACATCCACTACTCCACCAATCTGGGTGTCATCAGCAAATTTACTAACCCACCCTTCAGCCCCGTCTTCCAAGTCATTGATAAAAATCACAAATAGCAGAGGACCCAGCACTGACCTCTCTGGTACACCGCTGGTATCTGGCCTCCAGTCTGAAAATTTTCCTTCCACCACCACTCTCCGTCTTCTATGAGAGAGGCAGTTGTTTATCCAATCGGCCAAATTTCCTTCTATCCCACACATCCTTATCTTCTTCATGAGCCTACCATGGGGAACCTTATCAAATGCCTTACTAAAATCTATGTATTCGACATCAACTGCTCTACCTCTGTCCACACGCTTAGTTACCTCCTCAGAGAATTCAATCAAATTTGTGAGGCAGGATTTACCCCTCACAAAACCATGCTGACCATCCCAGATTAAACTGCTTCCTTCCAAATGGTCATAAATCCTATCTCTCAGGACCCTTTCCATTAACTTACCGACCACCGAGGTAAAACTAACTGGCCTATAATTACCAGGGTCATTTCTATTTCCTTTCTTGAAGAGAGGAACAACATTTGCCACTCTCCAGTCCTCTGGCACAATCCCCGTGGACAGTGAGGACCCAAACATCAAAGCTAAAGGCTCCGCAATCTCATCCCTTGCCTTCCAAAGTATCCTAGGATGTATCCTATCTGGTCCAGGGGGCTTATCGACCCTCAGGTTTTTCAAAATTGCTAATACATCTTCCCTCAGAACATCTACTTCCTCCATCCTATCAGCCTGTATCACACACTCATCCTCAAATACATGGCCCCTCTCTCCTTAGTGAACATTGAAGAAAAGTATTCATTCAACACCTCACCTATCTCTCCTGACTCCATGCACAAGTTCCCACTACTATCCTTGACTGGCCTAACCTCACCCTGGCCATTCTTTTATTTCTCACATCAAGAGTAAAAAGCCTTGGGGTTTTCTTTTAACTGACCCGCCAAGGACTTCTCATGTCCCCTCCTAGCTCTCCTAAGCCCTTTCTTTAACTCATTACTAGTCACCTTATAACCCTCAAGTAACCCAACTGAACCTTGTCTTTTCATCCTTACATACGCTTCCTTTTTCCTCTTAACAAGACATTCAACCTCCTTTGTGAACCATGGTTCCCTCACTCGGCTATTTCCTTCCTACTTGCCAGGGACATACCTATTAAGGACACGCAGTATTTGTTCCTTGAAAAAGTTTCAATTTTCATTTGTGTCCACACCTGACAGTTTCTGTTCCCATCTTATGCTCCCTAATTCTTGCCTAATTGCATCATAATTACCCCTACCCCAATTATAAACCTTGACCTGCCGTGTGACCTTATCCCTCTCTAGTGCAATAATGAAGGATACCAAATTGTGATCACTATCTCCAAAGTGCTCTCCTGCAAACAAATCTAACACTTGGCCCAGTTCATTATACCAGTACCAATGTGGCCCCACTCTTGTCGCTTATCCACACTGTACAAAAAGTGTCCCATCCAAACTATCCGACCTATAAAGGTTCCAATCAATATTTGGAAAGTTAAAGTCACCCATGATAACTACCTTGCGACCTCCACACTATCCATAATCTGCTTTGCCATTCCCTCCTCCACATCTCTATTACTATTTGGGGGCCTATGGAAAACTCCTAACAACGTGATCGATCCTTTGCTATTTCTGACTTCAGCCCATATTACCTCAGTAGGCAGATCACCCTCGAAATGCCTTCCAGCAGCCGTTAAACTATCCTTGATTAACAATGCTACTCCTCCACCTGTTTTATTGCCTTCCCTACTCTTACTGAAGCATCTATACCCCGGAACTGCCAACAACCATTCCTGTCCCTGTTCTAACCAAGTCTCCGTAATGGCCACAACATCATAGTCTCAAGTACCAATCCACACTCCAAGTTTACCAATTTCAATTTTCAAAGATTGTCAAGCAGAACTTGAGAATGTTCCTCCATCCTCATATCTCTATGATTCAACCCTGGCCTACTTTACATAGAAACATAGAGTAGGCTATTCAGCCCTTCTAGCCTGCTCTGCCATTCATTTTGATCATGGCTGATCATCAAATCCAATACCATGATCCCCCCTTCCCCCATATCCCTTGACCTCTTTAACCTTTAGAGGTTGATATAATTTCTTCTTGAAATCAGATAACATTTTGGCCTCAGTGAATTCCACATATTCACCACCCTCTAAGTGATGAAATTCCTCCTCACCTAAGTTCTAAAAGGTTTGCCCCTTATCTTCAAGCCATGAGCCCTTGTTTTGGATTTCCCCATCATTGGGAGCATTCTTTCTAAATTTACCCTGTCTAAACCTGTTAGAATTTTACAAGTTTCTATCAGATCCTCTCTCACCTTTCTAAACACCAGTGAATATAATCCTAACCGACTTAATCTCTCCTCACATGACAGACCTGCCATCCCAGAAATCAGCATGGTAAACCTTCACTGTACTGCCTCTACAGCAAGAACATCCTTTCTCAGTTAAGGACTCCAAAACTGTGCACAATACTTCAGGTGTGGCCTCACCAGCTCCCTACACAATTGCAGCAAAACATCCTATCCCTATACCCAAATCCGCTCGCTATGAAGGCCCACATTTGCAATGTGTCCTCTCTCGGCAGAGGAATACTGTTTGATCAGCTTAGCCAATTCACAACCACATATAAGTACCATGAACATAGATAAACCGAAACAAGAATTTATAGCTCTTGGATAAATTGACGAGGACATGTTGATAATACAGCTTTGATACCTTTGCTTCAAAAAAAAATTGTGAATCAGACACTTCAAGCAAAGTGACAAAGATGATGGTGAAACTTGAAGCTATTAAAGTACAGAGAAGGATTCGAAATTGAAGTTGTTCATGCTGGAGAAAAAAATATTGAGACAAGACATAATCCAGGTTTTTGAAGTGCTGGAAGGCGTAAGTTATGCTCTTGTATAAAGAGGTTAATTAGTGAGGCTACGCTCACAGAATTAAAGAATTTGTGTGCAACCCTCAAGCAAGACTTAACTTTCAAAGATGATCTCCTTATAGATTTCTAGCAAAAAGGGACAATACTGTGTTGGAATGGGCAATAAATGCAGTCATGATGTGGGTATGCCAGCGTTGGACTGGCGTAAACACAGTAAAAAGTCTGACAACACCAGGTTTTAGTCCAACCTATTTATTTGATAATATACTCACAAGCTTTCGAGGGGACTGCCTCTTCATCAGGTGAATCACCTGATGAAGAGGCAGTCCCCTCGAAAGCTTGTGAGTATATTATCAAATAAATAGGTTGGACTAAAACCTGGTGTTGTCAGACTTTTTACAATAAATGCAGGCCAGCCAACAATGTTCATGTCCCACAATGAATAAAAAAAATTTCTTTAAGGAAACGTTAGATTAATAGATGGCCAAGAATTGGATTGAAAATTAAAAAATACCTGCATAGATGATCAAATATTTTATAGAACACAATGAATCTAATGTTGCTAGGACCATGGAAATGTCATTTGTCGAATTAAACTTGTCAAAATTGGAAGATTTGGTTGTAGGATTAGAAGCATATTTTGGAGGTCTGTTACTTATTTTAGCAAGTAGACAAGAAACTTGGCAGATTTTGCTTTCTTAGAACTTTTACATGAAGTTAATCACGTCTCCCAACAGATTAAATAAGTGGGATACGGTCCACAAGAAGGAAAGAACATAAGCAATAGGAACAGCAGTAAGTCACCTGACCTCTTGAGACTGCTCTATTTTCCATCATAGAACAAGTTTGAACTGGAATGTGAAAGGAGCATATCTGTTAGGCTAAATTACCTCTTGCCCATTTTATATTCTCTCACATTATAATCCATTGTCTGCTCTTCCCAACACCTCCAAATTAATCCTCACCTTGATATGGGCTAATTCCAATTGTGTTTCCAAACAGTTTTCAAATGTTTAACAATATACCTACAATGTTCCCCGTGCTTCGGATTAGTAACACTCACACAGGAGTACCGTTAATTGTATCATCTTTAGCTTCTCAACATCCCCTTTCACATGTGAAGATTTATTCAGGTGCAGGAGGTGGAACTAATTTCCTACTTCACTTAGTCTCTAGCTAATGGTCCAAAAACTGCATTTTCATAACATGACTGGTCCAAATGCCATCTCTGTGCAAGATTAGCATTGTAAATGTAAATACATGTTGTGAAATCAGCAGCCTTGAAAATAACTGAAGCAAGAAGTATGTTCTTGGTGCCAGCAGTTAGCAATGTGACCACATGAGAATTTGTGTTTTTCTTCAAAGAAATTCCTTTCAAATTAACCCTGAGTACATAAACGAAAGCCTGGTGGAGTTCGAGTTAATGAAATGTTATCAAAACTGACAAGTCGGTAATTGGAAAAGGAATATTGCAATTTGGGTGTAGAATAAAAAGCAGAAAAAACAAGCATTCATAATTTCCAATCATGGCAAAGAAACTCAAATTTAGCTCTCAAAGGTCAAAACTGAATATTGCACTGAAGGAAAATTTGACAACTTTGTAACTTTGATTCACTTTTCAATATTGATTTAACCAGTCTCATATTAATATTTATATTGAATGTTCCTCTTTGGAAGCATTCTGTCTGTGCTAAGAGCAGTACCAGCGAATCACTTATAGCAGTCATTTTCATGGTAATTATTTTATCATAATTGCAAGCACCCCATTTCCACATTGCATTCAATAAAATTTAGTTGCACATTCACAAGAATTCCAATATAACCTTCAAATGATTTTGACATTAAAAATAAAAAATGCTGGAAAAACTCAGCAGACCTGGCAACATCTGTGGAGGAAGAAACAAGAGTTAACATTTTGATTCCGTATGACTCTGCAGTGTTATTTTGTCCACAGCTATGAAAACATAAGAACACAAGAACATAAGAAATAGGAGCAGGAGTAGGCCATCTAGCCCTTCAAGCCTGCCCCGCCATTCAATAAGATCATGGCTGATCTGTCGTGGCTCAGTTCCACATTCCCGCCCTCTCCCCATAGCCCTTAATCCCCTCTCTTATCAAAAACCCATCAACCCGCGTTCTTAAAAATATTTAGCGAGGTAGCCTCCACCACTTCAACGGGCAGAGAATTCCAGAGATTCACCACCCTTTGAGTGAAGAAGTTCCTCCTCAACTCCGTTCTAAAACGCCCCCCCTTTACCTTGAGGCTGTGCCCCCTAGTCCTACTATCCTTTCTGAGCAGGAAGAGTCTCTCCACCTCTATCCTATCCATCCCATTCATCATCTTATACGTCTCAATGAGATCTCCCCTCATTCTTCTAAACTCTAACGAGTACAAGGCTAGATAATTCAGCCTCTCCTCATAGCTCAACCCCCTCAACTCTGGCATCAGCCTAGTAAACCTCCTCTGCACTCCCTCCAAGGCCAAAATATCCTTGTGTAAGTACAGTGCCCAAAACTGCACACAGTACTCCAGCTGCCTGCAACTTTGTTCAATTTTATTTGTGCAACATAAAATAGGGTTTACTGCCTCCCATTATAAGAAACTATTCTTCCGTTACAAGCCTACCATTTATACTCTGCTTGAAAATGTTACCATTTATTTTCTTATTTTGATCAATGCAATAGGAGACTGTAAATGGCAGGAGGCTGAGAATCCACAGCTCATGAATCTGTCGATTAAACTGGGCGTCATGATCATCGCTGCAGTCCTAATTCCACTGGAGTACATGGTGGTAGTGGAATGACACTTCATTCACGTGGGGCTAGTGGGCACCTAGAACACCAGAATTATATCAGGGGCATTTAATAGCCATATGCTGCTGGAAACTCTATTAAATGTCCGTGATATAATTCTTGTGGTCTGGGTGTCCACTAGCCCCATGCAAATGAAATGTCATTCCACTAACATCATGTACTCTAGTGGGATTAGTACTAGAGTCACACAGATCAAAACATTAACTCTGCTTCTCTCTCCACAGATGCTGCCATTCCCGGATCATCAGCCAACCCTGACCCAATCCTGAAAATGAAGCTTCTTAATGTAGGAACATCGGAATTGCCATAGGCCATTCAGCCCCTCACCTCCACTATTGAATGACATTACAGCTGATCTGCAACCTATCTCAATATCGTTAATGTTGTTAAGAAATGTGGTCAACAAAATGTATTGATTTCAGATTCAAAATCATAAGAATTTATCTAGCTTCAATTTACTGAAGAGAGTTCTTAATCTTCTACTGTCTTTTGCATGCAGAAGCACTTCACTCCTGAAATGGCTGGCTTTCATGTCTCCCCAATCAGTGGAAAAACTTTTCTCGATCCCTTCTCAATCTCAATCTACCAGTTCCCTTTAATCTCTTGAAAACCTTGAACAAAGTGCTACTTAAATTTCTAAAATGCCAGGAAATTAAACCATAGGTTGTTTAATCTGTCCTTGTAATATAATCCTTGAAGTCTAGTCAATCTTTCTTGCTTTCACTCCAAGACCAATATATCCTTCCAAATGTGGTGCCCAGAACAGCTTACTATATTCCAGGTATGGTCTACCCAGGGGTTTGTACAGCTGAAGCATGACTTCTATCCATTTTATTTTAGTCCTCTCAATATAAAGGCTAGCAATCCATTAGTTTTTTTGATAATATTGTTCATTACTTTATTGATTATATTGATTAGAAAAACTTCCCTCAATTTTATGAAGTTTCTTCTGAAGAAAGGTATATTTTGTTGCACTGGGCATAAATAGTTTCTAGTTATATTCATGTTAGAGCCAGGAATCGTAAGTAGTCTCACAACATCAGGTTGAAGTCCAACAGGTTTATTTGGTAGCACAAGCTTTCGGAGTGTTGCCCCTTCATCAGGTGAGTCCTAAGGAAGGGGAAATGCTCCAAAAGCTCATGATACCAAATAAACCTGTTGGATTTTAACACGGTGGTGTGAGACTACTTACTGTGCTTACCCAAGTCCAATGCCGGCAACTCCACATCATAACAGCCTGGAATCATGAAGGGGGCCATTTCCCGACCACATTCCTCTCTCTTAGATAAACCCACACACACTATCTCCCCTGCCAGACAGGCAGGGTTGGACTGAATCCGGACCACCACATCCGGAGACAATTCCAAGATGGGTACAGGAGCGGGAGGATACTGGGGGCAGGAGGATACTGGGGGCGGGACGTTACTGGGACCTGAAGATTAGGGGGTCCACCTCTGTTCAGTGGGACACTGGAGATAGGTCACCATGGTGTTGGCTAACCGCCTGGCAGTGGCAAGTGTCCAAGTAGTAAAATTCAGGACCCACCTAGGGACAGTGTGAGGACAGCACAGGATATTCCCAGATTGGAATAATGCCAACAACATCCAGATTTCCAAGTTATTCTGCACATGTACAGATTCCAGGAGCTGTTTTTACCCGTTGGAGATGGGAATCAGGATGCAGGTCCGTTTTTGTGTTAGAAACTGGTTTCTGGTGGAAAACTGCATTTCAGATTGTCATTGGGGTGGGGCTCTAATTGACATGCAGGAATATTTCCTGTTCTAACAGAAGCAAGAATGGAGATGGGCTTCAGACACCCAAAAGGGCCATCACTGAGACTGCTGGTTACCCTGAGAAAGAGAGTTGGTGCTAAAGCTTTCCGCTGTAACACAGTGATGCAAGATGGCACGGGGAGATGGAGGCCTGTCACCCATGAAGAAGAACAGGAAGATGGCAAGAGGAGGTCATCTCATCATGCAGGAGGGGCACAAATCTGGTCAGCATCATCTCCCTCTGCCTCCCATTCCTCATCCTCCCTTACATCCTGCTCCTCTCTTGATAAGCTGTCTTCTCTGAGGGCCTCACTGTCCTTACAGTCTAATTCTCTCTGGAGGGCCATGTTATGCAGAGTGCAGCAGGTCACTGCGATGACCAAGGCCAATATAGGTGGGTATCATAGGACACCACCTGACTGTGCCAAGCACCAGAGCCAGTGCCTTTCACGTGTGATGCCCCATCAGTTGTTGGTCTGATGTGTTTTCTAGCATTGGTAAAGAGGGCCTTTGTCACCTGGGTGATGCATCAGCTGTCTGTGAGTTACCACAGAGGTCCGCAGTGATAGGCTCACACATGTCTATGACCATCTGTCTCAAGAATCACTCTCAGCCATCTGGTCTTTTTGCCTTTGCTTCTAGCTTTGTACTTAGGGCCGTGTCTCCTCCTTCATGTCCTTTGTTCCTCACCTCTGGGTCCTGATGCCAGCATCTCTGCCCTTGCTGTGCAGGCTATTGCTCTTTGCCACTAATGGCCTCAATGTCTGACAGTGCAGCACCCATCACCAACTGTAGCTTTCCCAAGTGCTCAGGTGCAGTCCAAACAGCCTTGTCCAAAGCTCTGATGCCCACATCATGCCGGGTGATGACAGGAGAGTGATAACACCCTGAACCAGAAAAAGTTCTTAATTAAGGCTGCGCCCCTGAGCTGTGATGGGCTGCAGTAACATTACCTTCAAATGGTTAAGCCCTTTAAAGATTGAAAAACAATTTTACATACTTCCTTAAAATTCTTTGACTTGTCCCAAATTTAATGCTCACCTCCGTGCAGCTGGTTTGACACAGTCACAGTTACTGAATGCTGGCCTTCGCTATGAATATTTATAAGGAGAGATGGGCTTTCAGTGAACACACAATGAGTTTAACCGACCTCATACTAGGTGTGTGCCTATTCCCAGGCCCATGCTTCTCCCTGCTCATAGGAAAATTGGGGGAGGAGGGTTTCCAGCTGTGCAAAACCACAGTTAGGAAAATCCAGCCCCAAAAGTTGGTGCCCATTTCAGAAAGACTGCAAAAGCTGACAGTGTCTGTGGTGTCTGACTACCACAAAATCTGGACCATTATCAATATGCAAATATGTTCTACCATACCAACTGGAATCAAAAATATTTTGGTGCTTAAAGCTATTGCATAATAGAGACAACAAGCAAAGAAACATTGGGACATTTCTGGCTTCTATTCAACAATGCAATGTCATTATCTGAAATCTAATTTCATTAAAATCTTAAAGGAATGGCATCATCACTGAACTTGGTTCATGGAGAGAACATTTACTTGTTTAGCAGTGAACAGCACAAACACCATTTCAAATGATGTGAAAAACATCCTCATTTCACATTACTGCATTGTTGGTGTTGATTGAGAATGATGCTGAGCTTTTCCACAATGGAATAGTTCTTCCTTTCCCCTCAAAATGACTTCAGCTCCCTATATCTTTATGATCCAATAAACTGGTGTAAATTATTTGCCCAACATTGCAATCCTACCTACTTCTATTTCAAGATTAAAAAATATTACTTTTCAGGCAACATTTTGCAGGGACTGCTCCCTCTATGACACCCTGATCCACTCCTCCATTGCCCCCAACCCTTTATCCCCTTCCCACATAATCGCAGAAGGTACAACATCTGTCCCTTTTACCTCCTCACTGTTCAAGGCCTCGAACACTTCTTTCAGGTGAAGCAGTGATTCACGTGCATCTCAATTTGGTTGACTGTATTCTCAGCTTCCAATGTGGTGGTCTCTATACTGGGGAGACCAAACACAGACTGGGTGATCACTTTGTGGAACACCTTCACTCTGTCCACAAACATGACCCCAACCTTCTGGTTGCATGTCATTTCAACTCAGTGTCTTGCTGTCATGACCACATGTCAGTTGTTGGCCTGCTGCAATGTTCCAGTGGTGCCCAATGTGAACATGAGGAACAGTACTTCATCTTCTGATTAGGCATGTTACAGCGTCTGGACCCAACGCTGAGTTCAACAACTTTAGACTGTGACCTTTCCACTCCATCGTGACTCCCTTTTTGATTTTTTTGTTTTCTTAGCTTACTTCAATAGCATCCCTCTCCTCCCCCACTGGGCCATCTGTCAATTGTTTTTCAGTTTTGCTTTCATTGAGTGCTGACCTTTGGTTGCCGAATACATTTTGCTATTTTACCTTTATGCCGCTATTAACACTTGTTCAGTCCTAAATGCCACACCATTAACACCCCCTTTTGTCTTGTGTCCTTGACATCCTTGTCAATCACTCCTGAACTCACATCCATCTCTGACCTTCTATTCAGCTTCATTTCTTCCACCCACTCTCCATTTATATAATTCAGTATATTTCTCCCTCTCCAGTTCTGTTGGTCATACGGGCTCAAAACATTCACTCTGCTTTTCTCTCCATAGATGCTGCCAGAGCTGCTGAGATTATCCAGCATTTTCAGTTGTCATTAAAAATAAAGATTGTTCCCAAATTCTTTCCCCTGAACCAGTCAACATAGAAGCGGTGATTTTAACTTGCCCACCCGCTATCAGACTGAAGGGTAGGAAGCTAAGGTTGCCAGTTGGGCTGACTGTTGTCATCTTGAGGCCAGATTTTCACCTAGGATCGGGAAGAATCAACCACCACACTTTGACAACTCACAAAATACACACCTGATCCATTTGTGACTTTGCAAGGTGATTTTGTCTTTTCACTCCTGCCATCATTCCCCCTCCCAAAAACAACACCTCCCCACATGCTCACTCCTGCCTCCCCCCCAGCAATCACACCCCAACTCACCATATCCGCACTCCTGCCTCCCCGTCCCCAGCAACCACACCCCCACTACTGACTCCCCCCCAACAACCACACCCCCACTCGTGCCTCTCCCCCCAGAAACCACACCCCCACACCTGCCTCTTCCCACTAACAACCACATCCCCACTCATGTCTCTCCCCACTAACAACCACACACCCCAGCAACAACATTCTCCAGCAACCTCTCCCCCAGCAACCAAAGCCACACTCCTGCCTCCTCTCAGCAACCACACCCTCACATCCACTCCCACTCCAGCCTCTCTCCCCCAGCAACCACACCCACTCCCCCCAGCCCCTCTTCAACAACAGCAGCTTCCTGACAATTTTGGACAGGCACCCGACTGGCCCAATGGAGATGAGGCCTGAGAGTTAAATGCAGCTGGGCCTAACATTACTGATATTGTGATGATTTGCTGCCTATTCCAACCCTAGCCTAACAAAATGAGGGCTTGTAACCTCAGTTCAGGCAACAAATGCACAGTTGTGATTTTCTATGTGTATCAGGTAGCCTGCTGATAGAATCATCGAATCCCTACAGTGCAGAAGGAGACTATTTGGCCATCAAGACTGCCCCAACTACAATCCCACCCAGGCTCTTTCCATGTAACCTCACGTATTTACCCTGCTAATCTCCCTGATACTAATTGACAAACCACCTAACTCACACATCTTTGGGCTGTGGGAGGAAACTGGAGCACCACGCAGACATGGGGAGAATGCCATGAGTAAAATAAAAAGAATACATTTTATCCCACCCAGCAGTTGTTTAATATTCAGCAGATCTGACTGCATTTGTGGAGAGACAATAGAGCCAACATTTCAAGTCTGGATGACCCTTCGTCACAGATGCTGTCAGACCTGCTGAGATTTTCCTGCATTTTCTGTTTTTGTTTCAGATTCCAGCATCCACAGTATTTTGCTTTTATCAGCTGTTTAATATTGTTGTAGTTAAACTAATGCATAGTGAGCCAGGACAGCAGTGTATTAACAATCATTTGCACTGCCTTGCTAAGATCAAAAGCAAATGCTCTTTGTCCTGATTCTGCCAGCAAGCTCAGAATTCCAACAGCAATGTACATTAAGAATCAAAGCACTTGCGCAAATAGCTTCTCATTCTCATGTCATTCTTCAAAGCAATTCACTGATCCATATTCCCCCTCAAGCTGAGAGAGCAACGGGGCCATTCATAAATGCTGGTGTCACTGCTGTTCCATTCTCAGCTGTTAAAGAGCTTCTCTCTAGGGAGGTCTCTCAGGGAGCTCTATGCTAGTTTCACATCTAGAACAAGTGCATCTTGACACAAGCCATTCATGCGAGACTGCAGCTGACCCGCTTTACACACAGGCTCTTCATTGCCATTTTGGCATGTTCCATCACCTTCAACAAAACCAAATCAGACTGAGAAACCATTCAGTTTATTTACTGTTCAAATGTGATGATTAATAGAAAAATGAATGTCTACGAGAGCTTGGCAATGAAAAGTTCAGTCACGGTGCACGTCTATTAATGGTGTTCTGAGGAGTTGATGCCACCATTTTAAAGGCTATTATGCCAGCTTTACTCACACCCTCATGTGAACAGGAGGCAGGTAGATCAAGAAGGTACAGTTTCTGCTCTATTAAAATTGCTATGGTGAGTTGGATGCTCACAGGACGTTTTAATTCACCTCAGTATCATTGGAGTCAGGGTGCTACAGCTGACCCCAGTGTCACTGGAGTACTTATAGGGTGCCATAACAGAACCCAGTGTCACTGAGGAAGTGCAAAATTGAACCAGGATCCTTCACCTGACCACCAAACAGTGATCAGGTGTTTGCCTTTGTGGAAACTGAGTAAGAAAAACATTGTGTTGAACCCTGTGCCCTGTCCCACACAAACTACATTTACTCGGTCAAGTGCTATCACCTCAACCATGGGAATTGAAAGCAATAATCTGGGATAGGGTGAAAATAAAAATAAACTCTAATCAAATAAACATTAGAAGTGCTCCAGGGATCACCACAGTATGGAACACAGGATCCTTTACAGATAATAAGGATTACTACGAACCATAACAATCCCACATTACTCAGAAATAACAGCCGATTGGAATTTTGATTTACTTTTTAACATGGGTTAAACATTTTTTCTGGTCAGCAAGTGTAGGGCCTATGAAAAAATTGATTACTAATCTTAAAGATCTCAAACTAAAGCCACTGAAAAGTTCCCACAGATAGAGCTTCTGCTAACAGGGTGAGGTATTCACAGGCAGTGGTGCTTAGCTTTATTTATCCAACCTTGCAATTTACACCAAGGTCAGTAATACAAGCTTAAGGCAGGCCGAAATTCTCACTGCATCATTTCTGTCAGAACCTTATCTCCAGGGATTTTAGCAAAACACCATGGAAATAATTCAACATGTCTTCCTCGCATTGAATCTCTAGCAACAAAAAAAATGTACATTAACGTAGCACCTTTATCGCAAGGCACTTTCCAGAAACAGATCAGGGCCAGAAGTTTACCCTCCCCCGCCGCAGGATGTACTCAAGCAGGGAGGGAGAATGAAATTTCATGGAGGGGAGGGACTCCCCAGGTTTCCACCCACCCTAACCTGGTCACAATTGTATATTGTGGGGGACAGGGCCATGAACAAGAAGCCCACCTATGATCTAATTCAGGCCCACAAGTGGCAACTTAAGAGGCTTTTCCTGCCCAGCCTCAATTTTTGATGAGTGGACAAATGACAGCTTAGGGAGGAAACACACAAATGAACAAAGCTGGACCTCAGGTAGAGGGGAGTTGGTGGAGCCTGATCTCTCTCAGAGCGACACCTCTCCCCCACTCCCCCACCCAATCTGATTGTCCAGCAACTCTCCAACATGGGACTTCCTCCTGAGTGAGGGCCCTTATGCCAACTGATGCTCATTAGAGCATAATATGGCCTCGGACCTGTGGAGTCAGCGGGATGCGTTCCCCATCTACTCTTCGGAGGCAAGTCCCACACCATGCTAAAAATACAGGCCCTGATTTTCATTAGCTGGATGTTCAGAACACAACTTGTGCACTTTAGACCTAGCAGAAAAAGGATTAAACCTTTTGCAAAGTAATTTACACTTTGGATACAGTTCCAGGGCACCTTTGGGAGTGGTCAGTTGGTGGTATAGGTTGGCATATATGGGACATATGCAGAGGGTGACCAGATGTGAAGAGTGATTGCTGGAAAGCTGTTCTTTGTTTTATTTATTTTTTCACAGTGCTAGAGCACTGAGGCAGGTCATTTTGCCCAGCCTGCCTCCAGCCTTGTAACTGCTCTTCCAGGGTCCAACTTCGCTTTCACCTCACACCCCTGGAACATAAATCCAACCGTCTAGAGCACTTTTTCCAGGTCACTTCTGCAGATATGGAAATTATCTCAACTTGCACTCCCAAACTGGACAGAAAATTCTGGCTTCAGAGTCTGAGGCCCAGACAGATGTAAGTACAATTGCCAAAGGCGAGAGAAACAAAATTGCAAATGCTCCAAAGGTCAGAATAATCAGAAAGCAGACCAAAACTGGACTATCATTCACAGAGCATTGCTGTTTGCAGTCCATTATCTCTCTATGTGGAAAATTGCCCAGGTACCTCCTGTCCACAAAAAGGACAAATTTAATCTGACCAATTACCAACCCATCCTTCTGCTCTCAATCAGCCACAAAGCGAGGGAAGGTGTCATTGATTCGGCTATCAAGTGGCACCTACTCAGAAATAATCTGCTTATCAATGCTGTTTGGGATCTGCCAGTGCCAGTCAGCTCCTGACCTTATTATAACCTTGGTCCAAACATAAGATGAAATCAAGAGGTGAGGCAAGAGTGGCTGTCTTCAATTGAGTATGGCCTCAAGGAGCCGCCGCAAAATTGAACTCAATGGAAGTTGGGGAGGAAGCTTGCCACTGGTTGGAGTCATGCCGGGTACACAGGAAAATGTTGTGGTTGTTAGAGGCCAACCACCTCTGCCCCAGGTCACCTTGCAGCCATTCCTCAGGGTTGGGTCCTCAGGCCAACCATCTTCATCTTCTTCATCAAAGACTTTCCCGTCATCATAATGTGGTCAAAAGTGGGGATGATTGCACCATGTTCAATATTTCTCAGATAGCAAATCAATCTGTGTCCATATGCAGCAAGGCCTGGATAGCATTCAGGATTGGGCTATGTGGAAGTAACATTCATGCCACACAAGTGCCAAGCAATGTTCATCTCCAACAGAAGAGAATTTAAGTATCTCCCTCTCATATTCAACGGCATTACCATTGCCAAATCCTTCAACCTCAACATAGTTGGAGGTTACCATTGACTGGAAACTTAACTGGATTAACTGCTTAAAAACTGTGGCTACAGAGAGCAGGTCAGAGGCTGGGAATCCTGCAGTGAATAACTCACCTTCTGATTCTTCAAAGCCTGTCCACCATCTACAAGGCACAGGTCAGCAGTGTGATGGGATACTCCCTGGGTGAGTGCAGCTCCAACACCATTCAAGAAGCTCAACACCATCCAGGATAAAGCAGCCCACTTCACTGGTGCTCTATCCAATCCTTTCCAAACACACAACCTCTACCACTTAAAAGAACAAGGGCAGCAGATACCTGGGAACACCTTCACCTGCAAGCCACACACCACCCTGGCTTGGAGATATATCACAGTTACTCTATTGTCATGGTGTCAAAATCCTGGAACTCTCTTCCTAACAGCATCGTGACTGTCCCTGCAGAGGTTCAAGAAGGCAGCTTACCACAACCTTCTCAAAAATAATTAGGGATGGGTGATGAATGCTGGCCTTGTTATTGACGCTCATATCCCATGAAAGAATTTAAAGAAAATTCTACTGGGCAGAAGAGAAAACTTTACAACTTTCTGGGAGGTTGTTCAGCGGTCTACTCTGCTGGAGAAATTCAAAACAAACTCCACTGCCCTGCTCTCCCCTCAGAATTCTGTGTTTTCCTCTGCTTCAAGTATTAGTCCAGTTTTTTTTGTAAGAAGCGTGCTTTCTGATATAAATTAATGTCTTGAGTATTTGTTTGTTGTGAAAAATAACAGGCTTTGCCTGCTTGATTGCTGCTGATTAATGATCAGAAGCAAATACAAATAGGCTCAACACAGCATCCTGGAACCAAGTTCAATTCCGGCCTTGGGTCACAGTCTGTGTGGAATTTGCACATTCTCCCCATGTCTGTGTAGGTTTCCTCCCACAGTTCAAAGATGTGTGGGTTAGGTTAATTAGCCATTCTAAATTGATCCTAGTGTCGGGGGATTAGTAGGGTAAATATGTGAGGTTATGGGAACAGGGCCTGGGTGGGATTGTGGTCGGTGCAGACTCAATGGGCTGAATGGACTCCTTCTGCACTGTAGGGATTCTATGATTCCCCAATGTTTCAAACATTGAAAGCCACTTCTGTAAAGAATTCAGTATGAGCAAACCTTCTAAAGATCACAGTTTGACTATTTCCTCAACAATCTCCATGTGAAAAAGCACATATTCGAGCACCTTATCTCTCAGAGACCTCAATTTACAAAGAGGATTCAGAATTCCAGCTTCTCCTTGGTGCCAGAAATCCTTAAAAGCTCTTTCACTAGAGAAGAAGATAAGTATTTCACAGTAACTTAGGTACTGTCTAGTCTTGATCTTTCATGTTCGATTTAAAGCTGTGTTTTATCATGCAGGTATTTTGAAAAATAAGCCAGTGTGGGAAAAATCTTACTGACAGGATTAATGTGGTAATGGGCCATCAATATTAACTGATACGCTTTTGTCTTCTGTCTCTCCTTCATGTTTAGACTCCTAAGGCAAAATCACATAGTTCAAAGAACTACTAGCAACAAAAATATTTTCCCAAGTTAGGCTGTTTTACTGGAGGTAGTTAGAGGGAGTACCTCTCATCCTCATGTGTTGACAGAACATAAATTCTGGCTTTGAGATGCTCTATGCAAGTTGTCATTGCTCTGAATGAGGAATGTTGGTTGAATTGAGTTAAAGTTTTTTAAAAATTAGATACAGATTCAACGTCCTGGTAAAGCATTGTGGATTAAGTTTGGCACAGCCTTCCAGACTCAGTGAAATATGAGGAGTTACTCAATAGAACCAATACTTAAAGGGCCAAACACAACTATTTGGCCACAGGATGTAACAAACTGTTAAATTATATGGAGCTGAATAATATGAACTGGCGCAGCATGTGGGTAGCACACTCAGAAGTGGCTGGCATTCATATTACAAGCCCACCACCCAAAGACGCCAAATAAAGCATCAATTCAGGGTTCCAAAACTGAAACTACAAGCACCTGAAAACTCTTTAATTAGTATAAATATATATTGTACAATTGACAGATGAGATTGGAGAGCCAGAGCTATCAATCAAGCAATTTTATTTCTAGGGCTCAGGGGATTTAATACTCTAATTTATGTCTGCGCTCATCTTAGCCTCATTATGTATTCTTAAATGCATTCCAAATGGTATATTCCTACTCCTATTTCTTAGGTTCTCGGAGTGGAAGCAAAACATACATAAAATAATGCCTGTATCTATTGATAGATTAGATGAAGATTCTGCCATCAGGATTGAAGACTACTGTTAGATCATGGGGAAACCACGTTAGGTGAAAATCCTGATGCAGTTTCCTAAAGCTTCCAAGAATCATCAACTGCTACAAATAAAAATAACGAAATTCTGAGCAAATTTCAGAATTACAGTCATCTGAAGGTCACTTTTTTCTAGCTTTTAAATGTATGCCTGTCATTATATGATAATTTAATCATCATTCAATTTTTGGATGTGCTGTTTTTTCAGATAAGTCATCAAGCAGAGAACATGTCTGTTCTCTCAGGTGAAAATGAAAAAACAAAAATTTTGAAGAAAAACAGTAGCATTCTACCCAGGTCCATAAAAATGTAGAAAATATGTTCAGGAATAGGCCATTCTGCCCTTCGAACCTGCACCATCATTCAGTATGATCATGGCTGATCATGTACTTTCAGTATCCCACTCCCATTTTCTTTCCATACCCCTTGATCCCTTTAGCCACAAGAGCCACATCCAGCTTCCTTTTGAACATATTTAACAAACTGGCCCCAACAGATTTCTGTGGTACAGAATTCCGCAGGTTCACAGCACTCTGAGTGAAGAAGTTCTTCCTCATCTCAGTCCTGAATGGCTTACCCCTTATTCTTAGATTGTGACCTCAAGTCTGGACTTTCCCGACATTGGGAATAATCTTTCCGTATCTAGCCTGTTCAGTCCAATCAGCGTTTTATTTGTTTCTATGAGATCCACTCTTCTAAATTCCAGCAAACACAAGCCCAGTCGTCCTGGCCAGCATTTATCCTTCAATCAACATCACCAAAAAAAATGATCAAGTCGTTATTACATTGCTGTTTCTGAGGGCAGATGATGTGCAAATTAGCTGCTATGTTTCGTAATTTACAACAGTGACTACATTGTAAAAGTAATGCATTGGCTATAAATGCTTCGGGTCTTTGAGGTTATGGAAGATGATATATAAATACAAGTCTTTCTTGTTGACCTTAAAAGAGGACAAGCCTTTCTTGTCTTTATAGTTAAAGGGTTAAAGCTTAGAAAGTTTTATGGGTCACGTGAATAATTTGCTTATTCTTTACAATTTAAATTATTCAAATCTGCTAAACCTGGAGCCACAACCAAACTTAAGCAACTTCTGCTACAGCAGCACAGTTGATGCCAGGAGACTGCCAACCTGTTAACCATGGATATGAATTTATCTGGTAACTACATGCAGCAAATTGCAAACACATCTGTGAAGATTTTCCTTCTGTTCACTATTTTCAGCATCATAGAGTATTACAGAACAATAGAAGGCCATTCAGTTCTTTATGCCTTTGATAGCTCTTTACTTGGACAATCCAAAATAAATCTCACCATTCTGCTCTTTCTGTCTCTCCCAAATCTTTGTGTCTTCCCCTCTTTCAAATATTCTTTCAATTATTGCCTTTAAATCTCAATGGTCTCTGCTTTAGCCACTCACTTATAAGCATTTGATGCTTCAATGATCTCTTGTGCGAAGAAATTTCCCCTAATTTCATTTAGATGGGGGAGGCAGTGGCATAGTGGCATTGTTGCTGGACTGCGGGGGACCCAGATTCCAATCCCATGATGGTCAGATGGTGAAATGTGAATTCAATAAAAATCTGGAATTAAAAGTCTAATGATGACCATTGTCAATTGTTATAAAAACCTATCTGGTTCACTAACATCCTTTAGGGCAAGAAATCTGTCATCCTTACTGGTCAGGCCTACATGTGACTTCATTCTGCAGCAATGAGGTTGACTCTTAACTGCCCTCATGGATGGGCAATAAATGCTGGCCCAGCCAGCAATGCCCACATACCATCAATGAATAAAAAGTTATTGCAACAGTTTCAAATTCTGAAAACATCCAGGTTTATTTTTATCATTTTGCTTTTAAAATTTCCCCAGAAATAGCACACAAAAGAAATCATCGTGCACATTTCTGACGTCTTAGCCCCACATTGGTCAGTATGGAATTATCCCCCCAACATCAGACTACCTTGTCCATTTGCTCTAATATCACAAATAGCATACAAAAGCTGCCACTAAAGTGTGCTGAAATGACATCATTCTCACTCAACTAGGTTCTGCAGCTTGTTATCAAGAGAATGGCCTACGGGAGCTAGAAAAATTATATTGTTTAGCCAACCATAATAGGGCCATTCTTCATCCAGCATGGAATCTTCCCGCACTCCACAATCCAAATAAAAATCAATAGGTACATTGGTACATTGCTAAATACACACAGGGCTTTGTCGCTGTGAGTCAGTGGTATGACTGGCCTGCTTAGATCAGGTACAACTCTGGCGCCAGTGGCGATCTGGTTTTTGTTAAACAATCCCCAGCTGTCAACTTTAAATTAATGTGGGAGCTGCCCAGATGCATTTTATTCTATTAAACATGACTGCACGGTGAATTCATTTGGAAAAAGCTGGAGAATACAGTCTCGGATCATTCCAAAGCTGTCCACCATTTTACAGTGGTGATTACTTGCTACCTTTCCATTCTGCCTTAGCAGAAAACAGCACATCAAAGGTGATTGATGGTGTCTAAAGTAGTTCCCAAAAGACTCTTGTTTGTTATCACCTATTGCATTTTTACCTTGTGCCCTAATACTGGAAAGATTGTGTAGTGAATGCAATGATTGGCGACCAGCAGTTAACTAACAGCCAACAATGGGTTTATTACAACTTACAACAAACACAGAGAGCTACAACTGATGTGTTTACTCTCAGCTCTAAGGTCAATCTCACTGCAAAAGCCTGCTCCCTGCTTCGAGATCCCCATGCTCATTTTCCATTTGATGATTGGGTCACATGACCCTCATGAAGCATGCCCCTTAAAGGAGCTAGCTACTACATCCCTTCCCCTTTAAGTCCCTTATTACACAGTACATTGATGATTTATACAATTTTCAAAACAATAGCAATAATGAACATTTTGAACACAGTCTATCAGAAACTCAGTCTGTTATGGGACTTCCTCTTTCTCTGGAAGTGACTTGCTTAACTGGTTGTACAGGTGGTTTCTGTTTGATTTGCTTCATTAGGAATCTTTCCAAGTATCAGCACATCATATTGCACCATTTCCTTAGTTTCATTGGGAGCAGAACTGTTGCTGATCAGCCACTTTACTCCTTGGGCAAATAATTGATGGCACAATTAGATCAGGCAGTAATACTGACTCTTGGAACAGCTCCCATCTCCGCAAATGTTGTATGTATTTCTTCCAAAACATGTCCTGCACTTTCACTTCATAGGACAGCGGCCCCCTCCTGGCTACAACAACTCTTGGGCCCCCACTCAGTCTGCTTTCAAAATTCTTTACAAAACTGGACTGTCTATCTCAAATGCTCTTTCTATTTTTGATGAATCACATTCTACTTCTGGTAACTTTGCCATGTCTCCGTCCTCTCCATCAAATTTGGAACTACCAGGCTCATCCTGGTTCTCAAGTATCAACTCCTTAGCCACTCAGATGGAGCCATCTCAGTGCTGGTATGTGGGGTGGTTCTATAGACTAACAGGGACTGTGCTGTTTGGGTTTCTAGTGATGCAGGTGATTTGTTCTTCACATCTGCCTTAATAGTCTGAACTGCATGCTCCACCAATCTATTTGATGAGGGTTGATCTGGTGCAGTTTGGATATGCTTTATTCCATTAATGTCATGAACTTCTGGAATTCGGCACTTGTTAATGCTATTTCATTGTCCAACACAAGTACTTCTGGTATGCCTTGAATAGTGAAGCATTGGTACAGTTTCTTAACTGTGGCATATGAAGTAGTGCACTTCAGTTTGAATACCTTAATCCCTTTCAAATGGGTGTCCACTGGCAAAAGGCACACTGCATCCATAAATGGGCCAATATAATCTACTCTCACCCATGACCGACCTAATCATTCCTAAAGGTGCAAGGGGGGCAGTAGCAGCTAACTTCTGCTGTCGCTGGCGCTGGTTACATTGTTTTACAATCCTTTCCATATCCACATCAATGCCAGGAAACCAAACATTTCTTGCTAGCATTTTCATCTTCAACACATGTGGATGGGTACTATGCACTTTTTCCAGCAATACAAAAGTTGGATGGAGGGTGGGCTGTCAGGAGGATGCAGAGATGCTTCAGCATGACTTGGACAGACTAAGTTTTTATAAATATATAAAAAGGAAGAGGCTGGCTAGGGTGAACGTTGGTCCTTTAGAGGATGAGAAAGGGGACCTAGTGGTAAGGGATGGGGATATGGCTGAGGTATTGAATAACTTTTTTGTTTCTGTCTTCACGGAGGAGGACGTGAATAATTTGCCGGGTGTTAGCGATGGAAAGGTAGTAGGACTGAAGGGTCTTAATGACATTACTGTTACTAGAGAGGCGGTGCTCGACAGACTGGAGGGGCTGATTGTGGACAAGTCCCCAGGACCGGATGGAATGCATCCAAGGGTTCTGAAAGAAATGGCGGAGGTTATAGTGGATGCATTGGTGGTTATTTTCCAGACATCGCTGGATTCCGGGGAAGTGCCGGAAGATTGGAAAATGGCTAATGTTACGCCGTTGTTTAAGAAGGGTGCCAGGCAAAAGGCAGGGAATTATAGGCCGGTTAGTTTAACGTCTGTGGTAGGTAAAATGTTAGAATCTGTCATTAAGGAGGAAATTGCGAGGCATCTTGAAGGGAATTGCTTGATAGAGCAGACGCAGCACGGTTTCATTAAAGGGAAGTCGTGTCTGACAAATTTACTGGAGTTCTATGAGGATGTGTCTAGGGCGGTGGATAGAGGAGAGCCGGTGGATGTGGTCTTTCTGGATTTTCAGAAGGCGTTTGACAAAGTACCTCATAAGAGGTTATTGCAGAAGGTCAGGGGACTTGGAGTTGGGGGTAGGGTGTTAGCGTGGATAGAGGATTGGTTGTCAAATAGGAGGCAGAGAGTGGGGGTCAACGGGTGCTATTCGGATTGGCGGATGGTGACTAGTGGAGTGCCCCAGGGGTCGGTGCTGGGGCCTCAGCTTTTTACCATTTATATAGATGATCTGGAGGAGGGAACCGAGTGTAGGGTGTCGAAATTTGCGGATGACACCAAGATTGGGGGAACGGCAAATTGTGCGGAGGGTGTGGAGAGTCTGCAGAAGGATCTAGATAGGCTGGGCGAATGGGCCAGGAAATGGCAAATGGAATTTAATGTTGGCAAGTGTGAGGTGGTCCACTTTGGTAGGAAAAATGGTAGGAAGGACTATTACTTACGTGGCGAAAAACTGCAGCAGGCGATGGTGCAGAGGGACCTTGGGGTCCTTGTGCATGAGTCGCAAAAACCCAGCTTGCAGGTGCAGCAGGTGGTCAGGAAGGCGAATGGGATGCTGGCCTTCATCGCGAGGGGGATTGAATATAAAAGTAGGGAGGTCTTGCTGCAGCTGTATAGGGCATTGATGAGGCCGCAGCTGGAGTACTGTGTGCAGTTTTGGGCGCCGCACCCGCGCAAAGATATTTTGGCCTTGGAGGGAGTGCAGAGGAGGTTTACTAGGCTGATACCGGAGTTGAGGGGGTTGAGCTATGAGGAGAGGCTGAATAAACTAGGCTTGTACTCGTTGGAGTTTAGAAGAATGAGGGGAGATCTCATTGAGACGTATAAGATGATGAATGGGATGGATAGGATAGAGGTGGAGAGACTCTTCCCGCTCAAAAAAGACAGTAGGACTAGGGGGCACAGCCTCAAGATAAAGGGGGGGTGTTTTAGAACGGAGTTGAGGAGGAACTTCTTTACTCAAAGGGTGGTGAATCTCTGGAATTCTCTACCCGTTGAAGTGGTGGAGGCTGCCTCGCTAAATATTTTCAAGAAGCGGGTTGATGGGTTTTTGATAAGAGAGGGGATTAAGGGTTATGGGGAGAGGGCCGGAAAGTGGAACTGAGCAGCAACAGATCAGCCATGATCTTATTGAATGGCGGGGCAGGCTCGAAGGGCCAGATGGCCTACTCCTGCTCCTATTTCTTATGTTCTTATGTTCTTATGTTCTTATGTAAGTGTGTGGACATCTGCATGGCAGGTGCAATATAACATGGATAAATGTGAGGTTATCCACTTTGGTGGCAATAATAGGAAGATAGATTATTACTTAAATAGGCGTAAATTGAGAGAGGTGGATACTCAGTGAGACCTTGGTGTCCTCATGCATCAGTCGCTGAAAGTAAGCGTGCAGATACAGCAGGCAGTAAAGGTGGCAAATGATATTCTGGCCTTCAAAGCGAGAGGATTGGAGTATAGGGATAGAGATGCTTCACTGAATTATATAGGACACTGGTGAGCCCACATCTGGAGTAGTGTGTGCAGTTTTGGTGTACTGCTATAGAGGGAGTGAGGTGAAGATTTGTCAGGCTGATTTCTGGGATGACAGGTCTGATATATGAGAGACTAAGTCAGTTAAGATTATATTCACTGGAATTTAAAAAAGACCGAGCGGGGATCTCATAGAAACTTATAAAATTCCAACAGGGATAGACAGGATAGATTCAGAAGGGATAATCCAGGACTAGGGGTCTTAGTTTGAGGGTAAAGGGTAAACCTCTTAGAACTGAGGCGAGGAGAAAGTTCTTCACCCAGACAGTGGTGAATGTATGGAATTCACCACCATAGAAAGTAGTTGAGGCCAAAACGCTGTGTGATTTCAAGAAGAAATTAGATATTGCTCTATATGCTAAAGGGATCAAGGGATATAGGGGGAATCAGGATATTGGATTTGATTATCGGCCATGGTTATAATGAACAGTGGAGCAGGCTCAAAGAGCCAAAAGGCCTACCCTTCTTCCAGTTTCTATGTTTCTATGTAACTCTCTGCTAGTACATGCACAACCATACTTGCTCCCCAAAGGATAACACCATCTTCACAACTAAGCTCATCTTTTCTGAACTGATCAGGTTTCATTTCCTCTGAAGTTCTGTCATTCTGCCATCCATGCAATATCATGTGTTCAATCTTTGATAACAGTGGGTGTCTATTAGTCCACTACTTAATTTTTTGTGCTGTTACAGGTAATGAGACTAAAAAGTTTAAGGTCATTAAAATCTGCACCGTAGAGGTTCTACGATTTTCTGATTCTACGGTACGAGAGGAAGTGGCAAGCTTTCTGGTAATGGAAGACATTGTCTATGTGAATCCCTGGCTAATGTCCAAATGTATATTCATAGGCTGGCGAAAATAGTGCTCATCATTGTATTCTAGCAGAAGAAATTGCTGGAATTGCTTTGTCATTCTTGAAAAAGAGCTATAAGTGACTTGTGGTCCGTAATGATAGTAAAATATAGTATATGTATTGATAGAACATAGAACATAGAACATAGAACACTACAGCACAAACAGGCCCTTCGGCCCACAAGTTGCGCCGATCACATCACCTACCTACCTACAGACCTATCTATAACCCTCAATCTCATTAAACCCCATATACTCATCCAGAAGTCTTTTAAAAGACCCCAGCGAGTTCGCCTCCACCACCACTGACGGCAGCCGATTCCATTCACTCACCACCCTCTGAGTGAAAAACTTACCCCTAACATCACTTCTGAACCTCCCTCCCCGCACCTTAAATCTGTGTCCTCTCGTAGCGACCATTTCAAACCGGGGAAATAGCCTCTGAGAGTCCACCCTATCTATTCCTCTCAACATTTTGTAAACTTCTATCAGGTCGCCTCTCAACCTTCGTCTCTCCAGGGAAAAGAGTCCCAGCTCCCTCAACCTAACTTCATAAGGCATGCCTCCCAGTCCAGGCAACATCCTTGTAAATCTCCTCTGCACCCTCTCAATAGCTTCTACATCTTTCCTATAGTGAGGCGACCAGAACTGCGCACAATACTCCAAATGAGGCCTGACAAGGGTCTTATAAAGTTCCAGCATTACCTCCCGACTCCTAAACTCAATCCCTCGATTAACGAAGGCCAGTACACCATACGCCTTCTTGACCACCTCCTCCACCTGCGAGGCCGATTTAAGAGTCCTGTGGACCCGGACCCCAAGATCCCTCTGCTCCTCAACACTACTCAGACTTCTGCCCTTGATAGTGTACTCGTTCATCCCGTTGGTTCTGCCAAAATGGACGACTACACATTTATCCGTGTTGAAGTCCATCTGCCACTTCTCCGCCCAGTCCTGCATCCTATCTATGTCCTGCTGCAACTTTTGCCATCCTTCCAGATCATCCACAACACCACCGACCTTCGTGTCATCAGCGAACTTACTTGCCCATCCCTCCACTTCCTCATCCAGGTCATTTATGAAAATGACAAACAACAAGGGTCCCAGAACAGATCCTTGAGGCACTCCGCTGGTGACTGACCTCCATTCAGAAAAAGCCCCATCCACAACCACTCTCTGCCTTCTGCAGGCAAGCCAGTTCTGGATCCACAAGGATAAAACTTCTTGACACCGTTAACAACTAAGCCTTCTTTTCCTGTCTGGGAGTAACTTATTTTCATGTCTGATAGAGTTCTTGACACATATTTGATGTGTCTCTTGGACCCATCATCCATTGTATGGGATAACGTAGACTCAGCCCCACATGGTGATGCATCACATGCAAATACTATCTTCTTAGGGATGTCAAAATGCAGTAATAAGCATGTTGACAAAAGTGTCTGCTTAACTTGGGTAAAAGCCTCTTTTTGTGGTGCTTCTTTAACAGCACATGCAACAGTGCTAGCAATGTTGAGAGATTTGGGAGGACCTGCCTGTAATAGTTGACCATCCTAAAGGAAGAATCTAAATTATTCCTCGAGGCCAGTGCCTCCTTAATTGCTCTTACTGAATTCTCCATGCGGTGTAACCTGAGCGTTCACCAGTAGAACATAAGCCACCTCATTCACTTTCAAAACTTTGTCCACATTAGCCGAATGATCCTCTTCACTGGATCCTGTTATTAAAATGTCATCCAAGTAAATGATAACTCTGGACAAACCCTGCAGCAAACTCTTCAAAGATCACTGGAAGATAGTGCAAGCTGACAAGACCTCAAATGCTCTTCGTGTATAACTTCTTATGGTGATTTATCCCTTGATGTGTCGTCGAGTTTTAACTGCTGGTAAATGTGCTCATGTCCAATTTGGTATATATCAGACCCCCAGCCAACTTTGCATACAGACCTCTTATTTTGGGGATGGGGTCACTATCTGGTTTTCACAGCCTGGTTTACTGTCAGCTGGTAGTCCCCACAAATACACAATTTTTCTGGTTTAATTACTGGCACAATGGGTGCTGCCTACCCTGCAAATTGTATAAGCCTGATGATGCCCAAGTCTTCCAATCATTTGTACTCTGTCTCTACCTTCTCTTTAATAAGGAGGGCACAAGTCTCACCTTAAAATACCTCAGGGTTGCTTTCGGATCCATCTGAATTTTGTTTGCAATCCTTTGATCTTTCCCAGTTCCTCCTGGAATACCTGCTGGTATTTTCTGACGATTTCATGCAGGTCCCCCTTTCTTGTTTGTAAAATTTCCAGCCAGTTCAACTTAATCTCTTACAGCCAGTCATGCCCCATTAAGCTCAGTCCTTTGCCCAACACCACTATCTATGGTAGCTGTGTGGGGTGACACAGGTGGCACAGTGGTTAGCACTGCTGCCTCACAGTGCTGGGACCCTGGGTTCGATTCCTGGCTTGGGTCACTGTCTGTGTGGAGTTTGCACATTCTCTTTGTGTCTGCATGGGGTTTCCTCCAGGTGCTCCAGTTTCCTCCTATAGTCTGAAAGATGTGCTGGTTAGGTGCATTAACCTGAATAGGAGCCGGAGTGTGCAACTAGGAGAATTTAACTTCATTACAGTAGTAATGTAAGCCTTACTTGTGACTAATAAATAAAATTTTGTGTGGACTGCTATCTATAGCTCAATGGAGTCATGGTTGTCCCAACTATTTTGATGGCCTGTCTGTTACATGTAGCCAAACTAGCTGCAGTGTTCTTCAACATCAGGGATTAACCCCTTCTTGGAGATACTGGTAAATCTGCTCAGTCACAATAAGTAGCTGACGCACCCAGGTCTACTTCCATCACCAGTGGCTGGTTGTTCACAAACAATACCATGGTGTTGGGGGCTGCCCTGTCCACTTTCACATTAATCAGCTGGGCAATCCTCCATACCATGCACTGGGGCTGGATTATTTATTCTGCTAGTACTGGGCAGGCCCTGCTTGTTTTTGTACTTGTGTCTCCAATGTCCTTTTCTTCCATGCATGAAGCACTCTGCTTCTCTAAATCTATGTGTTTTAGGAGTGACTTCTCCTGCATTGATAACATTCCGCATTATTCCTAGGCTGTTGTTTAAATCTTCTATATTTTGTGACGCTTCCAGTTTCTGCGGGTAACTCTCTATTTAAACCAATGCCTCTACTCCTCATAGCTTGTAGCTTTGTGCCCTAAATCAATAGCTTCACTCCTGGTACCGTTGCTGCTCACAGCTTCCTGCCCTAACTGGTGGACCGCTTTGCTCTGTGCACTTTGTAGCTTCTGGGCACCTTTCTCTGTGCTCCCCACACTGATGCCATTTCCAGCACCTATTTAAAGTGTATTCTGATTCAGCTAATAACTTCCTCTGCATAGCTGCATTGTTTCCATCACGTACCAATTGGCCCCTTAACATGTCATTCAATACTGACCCAAAATCACAACACTTCATGATTTCTCTTAGCCTTATTGTAAAGGCTATAATGGTCTCCCTTGGGGTTCTCCCTGTGGAGTTATATTCATATCTTTGTAATATTACTGAGGGTTTTGGGTAGTAATGGCCCCTTCCTAGCTCAACGAGCTTTGTAAACGTTTTCATGTCAGGAGCATCTGGGGATGTTCAGCTTTGGATCAAGTTAGACATCTGGTTCCTACATGCAATCAGTAACCTAACTTTCTTCTTATCCTACCCTTCTATTTCATTGTTATGGAAAAAGATATTCCAATTGCTCCACATGATATATCCAGTCTTCTGTAGTGGCATTAAAAGCTTCTAATTTTCTGAAGGGAGACATGGCTACTTTTTTCTATTTTGTAGGCTAGATTCAATTGAAATTTCTCCAACTTTTACAATTGAAGTCCCCTTCAAATTTTTCATTGCAATCTGAGTTGCTGTTGTTTTCCTCATTGCCAATGTAGTAAATGTAATGATTGGTGACCACCAACAATGGGTTTATTACTATTTACAACTAATTGCTGGCTGTTTATTCGGCTGAAGGACCACTCTGGCTGCAAAAGTCCATGCTCTGCCCTGAGATCTCTGCGCTTGTTCCCCTTTGGACAATTGGGTTACATGACCTTTCTGATGCATGCCTCGCAAAGGGGCAAGCTACTACAGACTGATATAGCTCTTGGTGAGTAATCATGCAATGAATTCGACAGAATACGAAGTAGATTGATGTAGAATTCATTTGATAGATTTAAATACCCATGTTGCTACTGACAAACGCTCTGAACAGCGAGCATCGATGCTAAAGTAAGTTACAAACTATAAATAGCATTCAGATTCACATGGAAGTACTTGTAAAATATCCCAGTTATTTGGGAAGCACTTGGGTAAGAGAACGTGGTCATTTTTTTCTTTGTCAAACAGTGCGTGTAGACAATGCCAATTATCACAATTTTTTTTTAAATTTTCTTCTGAAATAACTTTAAAAAGCCATGATGGCACCAACATCCACCTGTTGTTTCATTCACAATGATGACAAAGTTGTGATCTGAATTTTACCGTGAGGAAGCTGACTGGAAATGACCTCGATTCCTGCTCCAAACATAGAAAGGAGTGGAAATCTGACTTGAATTATATTGCCAAGCAAGCAGTATGACTGTTACCCTCACCGCCTAATATTCAGTTCCATTGACTCATACTTCAATATTGGACATTACGTACAATTGGCAGTAGAGACGATAATGCTGTTTTTGTGCTACGTACTAAGACAACTTTCTATCTCAGTAAGTATTAACCTTGCCATCAAAATAATGTAATCCTCAATATTCTCAGTGATATTCAGGCATCAGCAACAGCTCCAAATGGGACATTGCAGGAAATGGTCACATTTTTAGTGGAGTAAAAGACCACCAACAACTGTCAGAAACAGGCACCATTATTACTGTTTCTGTGCAGGGAAACAGATTCTGTAGTTTCAATATGGCTGTCAGGATTGCAGGAAAGCAGAAAGTGGCCATGCTCTCTACTGGGGCTGTAAAGATATTGCTGAAGGAGGTGAACTAGAGGAGTGCTGATCATTGTCCAGAGCTTGGAGGAGAACTGTCCAGGGGCAATTGAAGGAGGTCATCAAGGCTGCGAATATTAACTCTATCACTCTCTGCTCAACCATGCAGGAAGTACCAAAAGTAGTTAGTAAGTCAGTCAAGTTAGGAGAAGTCATCCACACCTTTTAAGAAAGCACTGTCGTAGACTCCATTGGCAATTACGACGACTTTCGTCTCACAACGTAAAAGTGCTTTTGTGACTTCCCATCTGTGCCAGTCAGGTCGCATCATGTCCTCCACACCTCTATCCTTCATCTGAAAGGTGATCTGTCAATAAAATTCTGACATGCGTTCATCTTAGGCAAACTTTTCTTGGACTTTAATTGCTTGTGGCACTCCCTTTGTAGCCTACATTCTGACATCAGCATTCTGTAATATGTCACACAGAATCAAAATGAAATACTTCTCTTCTATTAGTTTTCAAAGTGAATGTCACCCATATGATGAGAGACAAAGAGAGAGAGAAAGTTGTGATAGGTGATAACTGCAAATCTTGATCTGTCCTTCACTTTGAATAACAGGCACAGTAAATCCAGGGAAAGGAGATCAGTCAGAGAGTCAGATAGGGGAAGGAGGAAAGCCATGTGTCAGTTGTGAATTGGTGAAACACATTGCTTCTCTTTGTATTCTAGTGTGCATTAGCTGTCATCAAATTACTTCATGAAATTTTCAGGCCATTCCTGCTGTCAGGACATGTGAGCTCTGCTCATCAGGACCTCATTCTTTCTCTTGCTTCGTTCAGATGTTGCTGACAAATGGATTCACAAGACCCAAAAGATCCAACCCTGCCGGAACTGCAGAGTACTTGCTATCACTCTACTCCTCCCAAGTACAAGAAATATCCATCTGGGAAACTGCGTATGAGCAGGAGGGCAGTTCATAGGGTTCATGTGGTCTGAAGAGAACAGCTGCCAATGACGCATGAGGGACACCTAAAATAAAAACAGAAAAAGCTGGAAATATTCATAAACCTGGGAACATCTGCAGAGTGAGGAATAGAGTTAACAGGGGCAATTTTACAGCCAACCTCTGCCAGATTTACAGATAGGGGGTACATAAAATAGAACATACAAACATATGTAACAGGAGCACAAGAAGGCCACTCAGCCCCTTGAGACTGCTCTGCTATTCAATCAGATCATAGTTGATCTGTCTGTGTTTCAAGTTCCACATTCCCATCTACCCTCGATAATCTTTGATTTCCTTGCCTAACAAGAATCCATTTATCTCCACATTAAAAATATTCAATGATCCTGTTTCCACTGCCTTCTTAGGTAGGATATTCTAAAGGCACACAAATCTGAGAAAAAATGCCCCCTCATTTCTGTGCAAGAATCACAACTCCTAATTTTAAAACAATTTCCCCTAGTGCAGCACTCACCCACAAGAGGAAACATCCTTTCCACATTCACCTTGTCAAGACCATTCAGGATTTTATATACTTCAATCAAGTCACCTCTCATTCTTCTAAACATCAGTGGAAACGGTCCAGTTGCCTCAAAAAGACAATGTAGGCCCAACCAACTTCTATTGCTTCATCAATGATATTCTCTGCAAGGTAAGGTAAAGATGTTCATTTATGTTTCACTGTCCAGTGCCATTCAAACTTCTCAGATAATGAAGCAATCTGTGCCTCTTTGCAGCAGAAACTGGACACAATTCAGGCTTGGGCTGACAAATAACATTCAGGCCACACAAGTGTTAGGCAATGACCATCTCCAAAAAACAGGGAGTCTAACCAACTCTCTTTGATATTCCACAGCATAACCATTGCTGTATTTCCCCCACCATCAACAACCTGGGGGTTACCATAGAGGCTGGAAACCCTGTGGTGTGAGACTCACATCTTGACTAAACATCTCATTACCATCTAAAATATACAAGTCAGTGCAGAATGCCCAATTTTATCTGGACGAGGGCAGCTCCATGAACATTCATGAAGCTCAGCATCATCCTGGACAAATCAGCTAACTGGAACCCAACCGATCCTCTTAAACATTCACTCCCTCCAACACCAGTATAAAATGGTAGCATTGTATACCATCTACAAAATGTACTGCAACATCTCATCAAAAGTCCTTCAACAGCATCTTCCAAAACTGCAACTTCTAACACTTAAAAGAACAAGGGAGACAGATGCTCTAATTCTTCACTTCTTCCGGTCAAAATTCTATTTCACTATACTGTAGGCGTACCTACAGAAACAAACTACAGCAGTTCAAGAAGGCATCACTGTCACTTTCTCAAAGACAATGAATGATGGTCAATAAATGCTGGCCTGACTACTAATGCTGACATCCTATGATTGAATGAAAATTACTCCACAGTGTGATGGAATATTTTCCACTTGCTTGGTTGAGTGCAGCTCTAAGAAGACTTAGAAAGCTTGACACCATCCAAGACAAAGCAGTCCCCTTGATCAGCATCTTGTCCATCATTTTAAACGTTCACTTCCTCCAACACTGATATACAGTGGCTGCAGTGTGCACCTTCTACATGATGCATTGCAGCAAAACTTTAAAGCTTCAACAACTTCTTCCAAACACGCAACCTTTGATAGAAGGGAAAGGAGAACAACTGCATAGTCAGTTCCCTTCCAAATCACACATCATCCAAACTTCGAACTATATAGCCATTCCTTCACTGTTGCTGGGTCAAAATCCTGGAACTCCCTTCCGAACAACTCTGTGGGTGCACCTACACCACATGGACTGCAGTGGTTCAAGAAGGCAGTTCTCCATCGTCTTCTCAAGGGCAATTAGGGATGGGCAATAAATGCTGGCCTAGCCAGTCACATCCACGTTCCAAGGAAATCATTATATATACCCTATTCCACTTTTATTTTCAAACTTTAATCCTTAAAAATTGGAAGAAATATTAAAAAGTGTTTGCTGCTTTATTACAAATTAAAGAAAAGCAGTCAGCTTAGCGACAGCAACTTCAGACATCAGAACACCCAGTCTGTCTGCTTAACACTCTGTCAATTTAAATAATCAGAGCAGAAGTACCTTCTCAGTGTTTGTGAAAGCAACTAGGTGAGATGCTGGTGAATTTTAATCTGAAATGTGCATGGCGTGATATATATCGTCAAATCACTGGATGTGCCTGAATACAAAGATATGAACCTTTTAAAGGCTGTGAATGAATTTGACCAGCTTCATCTTCTGGATCAGAAGCCCTTTGTGCTGACCCTATCTATTTCAGGCCTCTACTTGGGCACTGACTATTGATCAGACTGGGCATCTGTAATGGCAATGAAGCTGTCAATGCTCACCGTTATTACTCTGTCAGCAGCTTCACAAGTCTGTGCACAAGCAAATCCAGAAGTTGCAGTCAGAACTTCTGCAGAAACTGTGGTATTGAGGTCCTCCACAGACTGCAATCCTGAAGCAATTCGTGAGTTGATGGAAACTCCTATATTCATGCAGTTAGTCTCACTCTAAAGGCCTTTGGAAAAGTTATGTAATGGCTCAAATTAGAAACTCCAAAGTGTTTTATGAAGTCCACTTGAATCATAAGTTTTGCATTTTGAATTTGGCTAGGATGAGTATGAGATTTTTTACTTCAAGTATGATTCAAGTGACCCGCTCAGGAGCTCTTATCATACAAAGTTTATTTAAGAATATAGTTAACATGCATAGTAAGAAAATTAGCAAAATTTTTTATCAAGTACCATAATATATAATCTTTAATGAGTATATATAAGCCACCCCAATCAAAACCAAAACATCTCAAAGACAAAAAACTCTTTTCGAGGTTTAACACAGCATAGACTAATGCTCACGTGACACTGGGATTGAGGCCATTAGTTGAAATCAAAAGCTCTTGAGATTCAGTTTGAAGACAAGACATCTTCTCCAAAAACCAAAGAGATTCTGGTCCAGCCTCCAACAGCAGGTTTTCACTCTTCAGGAAAACAAGTTCTTGCTTTCATCTAACCAACAGAATTTTCAAAACAACAGAGAGAAAGGGAAAACACCTGTTTTTAGCTTGCTGTTCCTTCTAAAACTAAAACTCAAACTTGCAGCTCCAAGCTGAAACTGAAAATGCAATCTCTGTCACCTGAGCTGCCCATGGTTTTTTCTGCTCCCAACAATTCACCTAAGGCTGTGAACAGGATTTAAAATAAACTGTTAAAAGCTATATTGACTTCATAGTTGTTGAATGAGGTGTAAATTGCCTTTTAAGTGGTGCACTAACCTCACAAGTACCGTTAACGTTGTGAATGACCCTGTAAAGCTAATTTTATTTCAGTGGAATGTTAAATTTCTCAATCATGATTAAAAACAATTCTATATCCCTATAAAAACAATTAAAGTTTTTTATGATATTTTGGTTTCTATCTAAATCCAATCAGTATAATTTGTTTTGCTATCTGAACATCTAAATAAGGTGAAGGAGGCTCTGTGCTTTACCTTCCCTGTTTTGCTATCAGTGAGAATACTTCAATGTGATTGGTTGCATGCCATGCTTGCTGACATCATGGCTACTGGACACCTGGAGATTTCCTTGACTTGGTGCCAAATTTAAACTGCCGCTGGGAAAGGGAAAATCCATATCACAGCAAACACCAAGGCCAGAATTTTCCCCTCCCACCCACCAGGGGAATTGTAGTGGGCAGGGTGGTGGGGGGGGTGGGGGGGTGGGGTGCGGGTAGGCCATGCAAAGGTCCACTGGCCTCGGGCAGGATTTTCGGTTTTAAGGGGAGCATGGCCGGAGAATCTTGCCCTAAATCTTTATTTATAGCTTTCTTTGAGGTCAGAGTTTATTTCATAGCTGATTGCAAAGTCTACCCCATTACGTGAAACTGTATTTTTGAGTATATATTATAAGAGCTACTACATTATATCTCACAAAGCTGCTTCAGACAGAAGTGATTTGATTTATCTTGGCTTCTGGTACTCTGAAACACACTGGTTTACACTGGGGAGCAGAGTCCACATCACCCATACACCACACATAGTGCTTGAGGAAGGTCTGTACAGGCCTGAAATATAGAAAATGCACTGGTGACATTGACCATTAGCTGATTCTTGTGTCTGCACAACCAAAAGATAAGGCAGCACAGTGAGCCAACCAGCAGTTTCCTGTTTGCCACTGTAGATTCTGGGCCTCTGGAAAAACACATCTGTGCTGCTGAAGGCACTTGTGATATCACGAGTACATTTGCAGCACTGTTGCTGAAACAGAGATAATAACTTTGTAAGGTGAATGCACTTTAACATGTGTCTTATGGCAGTAACCCATTCTGAGGTTCAGGTAACATTAATGAGCCATTTATAACATTGCCCAAACCTCATAATTGGCTATTTCAAACTTCTAAACTACATAATAAATCTCCAAACAAAAGCTGGAGGCACTTGGGTAACTCGAGAAGGAATATCACACCTTCAGAAGTACCTTGAGAATTGGATTGAAAGTTTGTTTTATTTTGCCCTTCAGGTAGTCACTAAACCTAGAGAATATTTTCACCCAGTTTTGTGAGCAGACAAAGCAAGCTGTGCTGTGCGACATTTATAAATGAAAAAGCCCTTTTTCTGTCACCCAGAGGCACAATTGACAAGAGTTAGGATACTGGCTACTCTGAGAACTGTTTATTCCTGCAGAACCTATTTTCAAATGTCTTTGGTTTTCAAGCAGGGCTACAATGATAAGTAATGATACATTGTAACCTCTCCAGTGCAGAAATCTGTTCTTCAGAAATATCTTGATTTGATTTATTATTGTCACATGTATTGGTATGCAGCGCAAAATATTGTTTCTTGTGTGCTATACAGACAGAAGGAAAGCAGAAAGTGCAGAATACAGTGTTGTAGTAAAAGCTAGGGTGTAGAAAAAGATCAACTTCATGCAAGGTAGGTCCATTCAAAAGTCTGATGACGGTAGGGAAGAAGCTGTTCTTGAGTCGTTTGGTACCTGACTTCAGACTTTTGAATCATTTTCCTAATGGGAGAAGGTAGAAGAGAGAATGCCTGGGATGTGTGATGTCCTTAATTATGCTGGCTGTGTTTCTGAGGCAGCGGGAAGTATAGACATTGACAATGAATGGGAAGCCAGTGCATTTATCATAGGGCAGTCTCCTCATCTGAAGAAACTAAATGGTCATAAATGTGTAGGCTCAGTGTTACAGTTGCTTGCTGAAAACTTTATCCGGTGTTTTGTGAATTGGGTACTTAACAATTTGCAGTGCTGCATAGCACTGGGTACTGTGAATGGTGAGGGTCACATTCTCAGCTCCTCCTGTCTTTGATTATTTTTTTCTCCAGATGCAATCCTTTCATCATACCTTTCCCCGAGCTCTGCCTGCAATTTACACATACATTCCAATTGGTCCGCTCTCTTCAAGTCTCTGTAGCAGATGCTATTTCCTGGTGGAGAACAAGTGACCTCTGCCAATTTGCTGCACTTACTCGTACATTGGCTGCCTGGAGACAGATGGGGGGAAGGAGTGAGGGGTGTATGTGGGGGGAGGGGGGGATGGTGGAGTGATCTGTCAGACAAATTCACCTCCTTCCATGATGAGTGCCAAGCTATTTCAAAATGCTATGAGAAAAACATGAAAGCAAATATGCTGTTTATTACGTTCCCCCGGTTTAAATATTAATGAGGAAAGCACTCACAGATCAGGATGAGAGGCCTGAAAATATAAGTTTTCTGATGCATAAAAAGACACAGCAAGTATGAATGTCAAGTTTGAAAATGAGCTCCTTTGTGCACAGTTACGTTGAACTTTGGTAAATGAAAAAATGCTGGGATTTGTTGCAATTCTGGCCTGAAATACAAGTTCATGAATGTTTAATGCATTCACATGAAACTCACAAGTTCACAAGATAGACCGGGAATGAGGAGGTCATTCAACTTGACTTCAGACCCGCTCACAGCCTTGTCTCACCCGAACCCTACTACCTCCTCCAGCCTTCTAATCCCCCAACATCTAACTTTGCTCTTTTAAAATATTGTCCTTAGGATGTTAGTGGGTTTGGCATCTTTATTGTTTGTTGCTGATTGTCCTAGGAAAGTGATGAGGTGTTAACGTGTATTCAATCCTCTTTTTGTGCATGATTGAAGGAAGAGTCAGTCATAAACAGCCCTAACCCCACTCACTAGCATTAGGAAGGTAGAAACATAGGAACAGGAGCAGGCCATTCAGCCCATTGAGCTTGCTCCACCATTCAATACGCTCATGGCTGATGAGACACTTCAATGCTTCAATGCCGTTTACTTGCATTATCCTCATAACGCTTCATACTATTGTTAATCAGAAGTCTATCCATTTCTACCTTAAACAAGCTTAATGACTGAGCTTCCACAACCCTCTGGGATAGTGAATTCTAAAGATTCACAACCCTCTGTGTGAATATAAAAACTGACTGTAAAAATTCCTATCAGTATGTAAAGCGAAAAAGATTGACAAAAACGAATGTAGGCCCATTAAAGTTAGAAACGGGAGAATTCATTAGGGGGAAACAAAGAAATGGCTGAGGAGCTCAATTCGTACTTTGCTTCCGTCTTCACAAAGGAAGACATGAATAATGTATCAGGAGTTCTGAGGGAAACAAGTTTTCATGAGGAGCTGAAGGAAATCAGCATTAGTAGTTAAATTGGGGTAATTGGTGGGATTGAAGGTGGATAAATCTCCAGGGCCCAATAATCTTCATGCCAGAGTGTTTAAGGAAGCAGTCCTGGAAATAGTAGGTCCATTGGTGGTTATTTTGCAAAATTCTTTGGACTATGGACTGGTTTCTACAGATTGGAGGGTAGCTATTGTAAGCTCACCATTCGAAAGGAAGGTAGAGGGAAAACAGAGAATTATAGGCCAGTGAGCCTAATGTCAGTACTAGGGAAGTTGCTGGAGTCCATTATCAAGGATTTCATAGCTCAGCATTTGGAAAGCAGTGATATAAACAGATAGAGTCAGTATGGATTTACAAAAGGGGAAATCATGCTACTGTCTTGGCAAATCTGCTGGTATTCTTTGAGGATAAAACCAGTTGAGCTGACCAAGGAGAAACAGTGGATGTGGTTTATTTAGACTTTTGGGAGGCTTTCAACAAGGTCTCATGCAGCAGATTATTAGTAAAGTTGAGGCGCAGGGACTACAGATAATATCTTGAGATGCAGAGAAAGCTGATTTGCAGATAGGAATCAAAAACTGGAATAAATGGGTCTTTTTCTGATTGGTCGTGAGTGACTAGTGGGGTTCCGCAGGGATCTGTGCTAGGACCCCAACTGTTCACATTATATACTAATGATTTGGAAGAGGGAAGTAAATGTGTTATCTCCAAATTTTCAGATGGTACAAAGTTGGGTGAGAGGATGGCCTGTGAGGGGGATGTGATGATGATTCAGTGTGATCTGGACAGGCTGAGTATGTGGGCATATGCATGACAGATACAGTATAATGTGGATAAATGTGAGATTATGACTTAGCAGCAATAATAGGAAGACAAATTACTATTTGAATAGGTGTATATTGAAAAAGGTGGATACTCAGTGAGATCTTGGTATCCTTGTGCATCAGTAACTGAAAGTAAGCGTGCAGGTACAGCAGGCAGAAAAAAAGACAAATGGTAAATTGGCTTTTATAGCAAGAGGATGTGAATACAGGAATAGAATGTTTTACTGCAATTATATAGGGTGTTGGTGAGGTCACATCTGGAGTGTTGTGTGCAGTTTTAGTGTACTTATCTGAAGAAGAATGTCCTTGCTATAGAGGGAAAACAGTAAAGGTTTACCAGGCTGATTCCTGGGATGGCAGGTCTGTCATATGAGGAGAGACTTAAATTGGTTTGGATTATATTCACTGGAGTTTGGAAAAGTGAGAGGGGATTTCATAGAAACTTACAAAATTCTAACAGGGTTAGACAGGGTAGAAACAATGCTCCAGATGGTGGGGGAGCCCAGAACAAGGGGTCATAGTTTGAGGATAAGGTGTAAACATTTTAGAACTGAGGTGAGGAGAAATTTCTTCACCCAGAGAATGGTGAATGTGTGGAATTCAGTACCACAGAATGTAGTTGAGGCCAAAATGTGCGATTTCAAGAAGAAATTAAATGTAGCTCTAGGGGCTAAAGGAACCAAGGGATATGCTGAGGGAAGAGGGAATCAGGATATTGAATTCGATGATCAGTCATGATCAAGATGAGTGGCTGATCTAATGTTTATAAAATTGTTTATCTTTGACTACAGCATTCTGCTTCTGTTGTTTAACAAACATATAGTCCTGTGTTGTAGCTTCACCAGCTTGACACCTTATGTTTTAGTTATGGTCCTGTCAGGCGCTCTAGCACTGTTCATTGCACTAGTCTTAACCCTCTGGCTTGATGGTAATGCCAGAGTGAGGTATTTGCTAAATCATGAGGTTTTAGATATGGCTGAACATAACCTGATGACTCTCAGTGCCATTTGCAAATGCACCATCATGATGATATTATGATTGCTACTTTCTTGAGCAGAAATCTGAAAGAGTCACCTTCAAAATCTGGACCAGTATCAAGCAATGCTGAGATATTCTTTGGATGGCACATTAGTACACCAGTTAGCATTGCTACCTCACAGCACCGGGGACCTGGGTTCGATTCCGGCCTTGGGTCACTATCTGTGTGGAGTTTGCACATTCTCTCCATGTCTGCATGGGTTTCTCCAGGTGCTCCAGTTTCCTCCCACAGTCCAAAGATATGCAGGTTGGGTTAATTTGCCATACTAAATCGCCCCTTAGTGTTAAGGTAAATATGTGAGGTTACGGAAATAGGACATGGGAGGGATTGTTGTCGGTGCAGAAACAATGGGCCGAATGGTCTCTTTTGGCACTGTGGGGATTGTATGATATTCCTCCTCCTATTCACAATCTATCTAACAGTGACAATTCGTCTTAGAGATTAATTGCCCTCTGGTTTGAGTAATAAATACTGGCTAGATAGAAAACTCTTTTTCAGTCACCTCCATACCATAACTAAACAGACCACCATTGACATATATGTTCACTCTGTAACAGATTTGCAAATTCTCTGGCCAGAATTTTACTGACTTGCTCGTCACAGGAATTGGAGCGGGCGAAGGGCAGACCATGGAAAGGCCTGTTGACCTCGGGTGAGATTTCAAGGTTTTGAGACGAGTCAGACTGTAAAACCCCACCCTCTTTCTCTTCAATTGTACATTCAAGAGGTTCGGCCAATCTTTGAAGGTTGCCAAAACAGAATTCATTTATCAGTGCATACCTGTTCGGTCAAATATTGCACCTCCCACATTTGGTGAAGGAGACACTCTGAAATATGTTGAGCACTTTCCATTACCTTGGCAGCCATCTCTCTCAAAGGCCATTACTGATGAGGAGAACCAATATCAGATCAGCCATTCCAGCTCCCTTCTACAAACTATGCATAGTGATAGCAAAGAACTCTGCAAGCCAACAGAAGTCCTAATACACAAAATAGGCATCATCACCTGTAGTGCTGCAATCTCTGGACTGGATATTAGCAACGCTACAGCTAGAGAAATTCCACCAACCATGTTCCTGCGACATCTTCCAGATTCAATGGAACAAGTATTATGTCTTTCATGCCAACTCCACAAGAAAAATTCTTGCAAAATCAACTACGATGCAGTGGGCACTGTGCCCAGATGACCCAACAGTGTCTCTCTGCCTGGCTCTGTTTTCTCAACTCTCAAATGGCCAGAGATCCCAGAAGGACAAAGAAGTGCTACAAACTCACTGAAGCTGTCCTTGAAGTGCAGCAGCATTGACATTAATGATTGAAAGGAGCCCACTATCAATTTTTCAAACAGGCAACAATTCATCTATCAAACTGTGTCACTCTCAGATTTCAAAGGTTTTCACGATGAGGCAGAGCGGCAGCAGAGAAGGAAAGAAAAGGAAACAAATCCTGCTCTCCAGATCCCTCTACCTCATTGAACATCCTGCCCTGCATACCCAAAGATCTGCAGGTCAAGAATCAGTTAGTTCAATAAGATGAAGACCCATGGGAGAAATTTGCAATCTTGATTAGGTGTCATACTTAAATCAATGGGTAGCAGCCAACAATCCCTTGGCTTGATGGTAACGGTCAAGTGAGAGATTTGCCTGGTCAAGATACAGATTGTGGTTAAATATAAATCTGTTGCTGCTGATGGCCCACAGTCCTTCAAAGATGACCAGTTTTGAGTTTCTATAGGTCAAATCTATTCTATTTAACACAGTGATAGTGCCCAACAATCCGTATGAAGACAATCATCTCCACAAGGTCTGTGTGATGGTCACTCCTACCAATATTGTTACGGGCAATTGCATCTGTGTCAGGTAGATTGATGGGGGCAAGGTTTTGTTGTTAAAATATTTGTTTATTATGCACCATTTCAAGTCTATTATCTATCGTTGGAATTTAGTAAATATATTTAGTCTCAAAATGTTATTTTGCTTTGATTTATTATTGTCACATGTATTAGTATACAGTGAAAAGTATTGTTTTTCGCATGCTATACAAAGTATGCCATTCATAGAGAAGGAAATGAGAGAGTACATTATGTAGTCTTACAGTCATAGCTAATGTGTACAGAAAAATCACAAACTAGATTTTTATAAATTGTGCTGCTGCATCTAACAGCTAGATCATTTGGAATGAATTATTCTGTATTACCACCACGTGGCAATTCAATTTTGTGCTCAGCTGGTTCATTATATAGAGATACAAAATATTACACATCTGCTTTTATCTCTAACAAGGTCAATTCAAGTTCAGTCAGGTATAGGATAACCAGTCATGTACAGGATAACCAGTGCTACATCACTGAAAAATGTACCCAGTTGGTAATATAATGCAATAGCTAGTCAAAGGGGAACACTGATAGGAACCTAGTCATTCCCAACATCCTTTCTTTGTGATGCAAATCCTAGCCTTGTCCCAGCCCGGGTGTGGAAAGCACAGGGAATATTATTCCAATTCCCATAGCTTTCTAACGGGCTATAACAAAAATGTTATTCAGTCTATTCAGATTACAGTCATCCCTTCTCAAAACACAGTTTGCACTAAATTTGTGCATTGTAGTGCTAAACCAAAATACATAGGAGTCGCTACTTGGAGGGGGTTGTCCCACCATGACTATTTTTCCCTGCACGCAAACAACTTTTGGGACATTCTGGGACAAGCCTTAACCTGGAATGCCACAGGCTCCTGCAAAACAAACCTTCACTACCGAACACTAATATACATCACTCCAAATTCACTGATGCTCTTTGCAGATAATAAATAATTAGCAACATGTTATTAAAATGTGGATTTGTAGTGCTAACATTTTGATCCTCCATCAAAAAAAAGTCTGATTCACCCAGGGTCTTAAATATTAGTCAGTGGTCCATATTGAATGAGATCATGAGCATCTGTTCCAAGAGGCAATTATTAATATTTGAAGTTCATGTTCCAGTGTGAGGGATTGGCGTACAGTTGATAAGATAAAAGCAAAATGCAGATAGTGGCAATTTGAAATAAAAATGGCAAATACTATAAGTACCAAGAATGCCAGGCAGCATCTGTGGAGAGAAACAGATTGAATGGGCAACATCCTCCATTGGTGACGAGGGTCTTGCCTATCTGCTGATGAATTGCAAGAAACCTGCCCAGCCATTTAGTTCCATCCAATGTCATTCAGGCAGATCCTAGTGGCCTTTTTCCAGAATCAAAGCCTTGGATGTGGAACTCCATAAGAAGTCTCACAACACCAGGTTAAAGTCCAACAGGTTTATTTGATAGAAACTCTGGCCTGCCAAGGGCCAGAGACCAGCAACGCCTGTGACTGACAGTGCCACTGAGAAAGCTGTCATTGGAAGAATGTCATTGGAACATTGCTCAGTGATGTAGCACCAGTTATCCCACACCTTAATGGCAGACAAGGCTAATTGTCAGCAGTTGAATACTGAAGCTACCATCCTGAGTAGTTTAGAGCTCAGGACTCTGGCAGCAACCTGGCTGCTGTTGGAACAGTAACCATATACCCCCATTCCTAGTGTCCAGGAGACAGATAGGTTCCCATCTCCAAGTTCACCACCTCCAGGAGAAAAGATTCTGCCCAATGTTTCGACTGATGACATTTCATCAGAAGTTCTCTGAGTCAGAAGACTTTTTTTGGGCGAAGACCCTATTCAGGGCTTAAGCCCACAATCCAGGCCAACATTTTATTGTAGTATCAAATGACTGCTGCAATGTTGGAAGTTTTGGTTTAGAAATTTGTTTGTGGCAGTGGACTGGCATGAACTGAGTCTAATGAACCAGCCTTACCTGTCGAGTGTTGGTAAACCACAGAATCCCACTAGGTGCCTTCAGGCACCTCACCAGGAAAGAAGGCTTCAAATGTGGGTCACCGACACTGGCACTCAGGTAAATCCTGGGATAAAAGGGAGTGGGAGAGAGGGGTGAAAGTATAAGAAGGGATAAGTACTGGTATAGAGAGGAATCCAGCAATCAAGAACAAGAGAGGGAATTGAGGAAATGAACAAGTGGTGGCCCACAGAAACTTTGATTTAAAGTGGAGCTGGAAGGAGGAATGTTGCACCTACCAGCTTCACAAAGGTACTGGTTAGGTCACATGTAGACTACATTTTCCTTAATGCAGCCAGCCCACATTTTCCTTAATGCAGTTGCAAATAGGGCAGCCTAATTTTATGAAAAGCATCTTATTTCAGATAAAGGAGGTGGGGATAAAGTCCATCGGGATCCAGAAACTTGCCAGCCCACAGCTCCATCAGTTTGCTCAGTACAGCTTCATTAGTGATTGACTTTCACCAAGTTTCCCTCCTTCTGAAACTTCCTGATTTTTACTGGAATCTTTTTTGTATCTTCTATGGTGAAGGCAGAAGCAAAATATTTGTTCATTTCATCCACCATTTCCTTATTATCTGTTATTAACTGCCCATTGTTATGAACTCCCCAATCTTACCAATTTCAAACTTGCAAACAAGTTTTAAGTTTAATTGCTCACCCACTGCCATTGGCTCCTAAACCCAGCAGTGAAACAATGGCAAAAACACAACAGCAACTGAGAAATTGATTAAAACTTGTGGAAATACTACTGTAAATACTCAGCTTTATTACTTATTAGTGGGAAAGAGTTTGTTGACCGTAGTTTTGCTGATCTTTTACTTTCTACATTTTGGAGAGTTGCTGAAGCAAAATAGGGCGGGTGGCACTTCAGATTGGATCTCGGATAAGTCTGACTAACAACACCTGCCAGGCTGCAGCTGGATAATAGTGAGGGAAACAGCAAGGAGGCAAAAGCAAAGAGGGTGCAACTTCCGAAAGGTATTATCCATTATCTGGAGTGCAGGCAGAGGCTCAGTTTCCTTGACAGTGATACTTCAGGAGGTTCAGATCACTGCACCAGATGATGACAGACATTTGCAGAAGAATACCTTCTGTCTGCTGGATCTGGCAGCCATGCATTACCTATGACACTCTTGCAATTTACACTCATTCAAGTAATAATCTGTCTTTCTATTGTTGCTACCAAAGTGGATAACCTCACACTTATTCACATTATATTTCATCTGTCATGCAGACGCCCACACACTCAGCCTGTCCAAATCACAGTGAAGCATCTCTGCATTCTCCTCACAGCTCACCCTCCCACCCAAATGAACACACTGGGCATGAATAAAATACTGGACTTTTAAATTCCTCTTCATCATATAATGCCAAAGTGTTGCTACTTACAATACAATAATAGTGGTGATAATAGAATGTTGACAGTAATTCTCCGTCTAAACCGGTACTTATTCAAACTATAAATGCGAGGGAGGCTGCAGTGATTAATCTTGTAGCGTCTATGTTGAATACAGTATCTGAGAAGGTTAATTAAAATTTGAGGCATGAGAGCTTAAAGTTTTTCATTTCATGCTCCAGGTCTTTCTACATTCACAATTCATGAATAATGGTTCCTGATAAACTAATTTTACAAGGTTTTGTTGTGCTGTTCTCTATTGATAATTAATGAGAAAATCTATTTTATGAATTGGCTTATATTCCTATTAACACAATCAGATGACAGAAAATTCTGAATGGATGCCACGTTGAATGGAACAATATTTTATCTCAAATACCATAGCTCCTTCTATATGAAAGCAGACCTCAGAGGAGAGAAAGGCCATCATTTGTGAAGGACAATAGTTACCACTGTGAGCCGCACACAGTGGGTTAAATAGCAAGATTCTGCAGCATGTTTTACCCTGTGTAAGACTGAATGACTACTGACATGATGAAGACAAAGACACTGAATATAACTGTGATATAATACCAAACAATATCAGATTGCACAGGTAAATAAATTATTCCTGCATTTCACAAACTGTTTGAAGTACAAACATAAGAACTAGGGGCAGGAGCAGGCCATCTGGCCCCTCATGCCTGCTCTACTATAAGATCTTCAATAAGATCTTGACTAATCTTTTTGTGGACTCAGCTCCATTTATCCGCCCGCTCATCATACAAGTGTTGTCAAAGCCAGTGCCGTGTCTTAACATTAAACAAATCAAAATATTTTGAATTAAAACAAAATTATGCAAAGAAAATTAACAGGTACTAAAGAAAATGGAAACATATAAAATGGAAATTTTTGGACACCATTTTCAACTATGCTAATTCCAGCATCTATTAACACGCACTAAAGAGACACATCTGATTAACTTCTAGTGAACTCAAGAGTCCAAGTGCGGTCCACATGTGAATGATGTGATGCTTCAGCCAGAAAGATACCATGCCCATAATCTGAGCAGAGCAACTTCAGAGGACTCATGACAGCTCTGAGCTTGTTGAGTTGTGACCATTGCACTGAGTTCACTGTCTGTCTTACCCAATTTAGCAGTGTCCTGCTAAATACATTATCATGGTCATATGCAGCAGAAAGAGTAAATCTCCAGACTGCATTTTATTTAGAAGGATTTGCTGATTTCCTTCTCCCTCACGTTCTAGATATGTGGCCAGGGTGATGAAGGGTTAGCAGCTACCTAGTATATCTGATGTGATGCTACATCTGCTTTATTAGAGTTTGCAGTGCTGACTTTGCCAATACATAGCATCGGAGTGAACCTGAAGCTGCCAGTTATGCATGTTCAGAAAGTGCAGGCATGACACATTTCACACCTCATTTAAGAGTAATTCATGTCGCTACAATATTTTAAAACTTATTTATTATTTAAGGTTTGCTGCCAGCCTCATACTGAGAAAAAGGGCCCTCACAGCATGTCTGAACAATGCAGAGAACACGCTGTTAAGGTGCAGTGAAGCAGTGAAAAGTCTTGGCATCTGGTAACTCTGCAAGTTTACCATTTGGAGGTGAAATGGCAATGGAGCAACTGGTATTGGATGAAAAAGCAGCTTTGGAAAATGTGTTAACGTTCCTCAATGATACTGACTGTGGTTTTCAACAGCCCTGTAGTTTTGACTTTCTAAGTTGTCTCCCAAGGAATGCTTCCTTCCATTCCGAATCACTGCACAAAAACAATTTAATCGAAGTGAGACTTGGGGCTGAACTTTACCCAGAGATGATGACCCCAGTTGCTAGCTGAAAGGGCAGGGACAAGCCCACTTCCTCCAGTCTGGGAAGCCCGGCTACAATTATACATGGATGGTGCAGTGAATAGCCAGAGGTGGTGGCTCCCACCCTCCACGAGAGAACATGGACTATCCTCAAGAGTTACTGGTCAATCAAGCCAGGAGGGATGGTCACTGCTCACCTTGCCATGAGAGACCAAATGGGTGCATCACTGGAGGCTGGAGTTCAGTTAATTGGAGTCAATCAGACAAACCATACTGTCAAGGGGGACAGCAATGATCAGGAGGCCGGGGAATGGAGGAGGATTTAAATAATGGTGAATCTTTGCACTGCGATCATTTAGTGGGGCATACGGTGCCAAAACTGGAGGGTCCCTCCCCTCCACCCATTTGAGCCCATAGCCAGGTTGGCAGGATTTATCTGGCAACCTCAGCTAATGGCATGAGGACCTCCACTACAAAGATAACAGTGGGAAAGGGAGAAAGACACACTGGTTATTAATCAAAAAATCTCTACAGTGCAGAGAAAGGCCATTTGGCCCACTGAGTCTGCACACAGTGACTAATGATCACCTGCACTGAGAGCAACTTACCCAGGCTCACCCTATCCTGGTAACCGCACATATTTACACTGCTAATCCCCCTAATCTACACATCTTGGGACACTAAGGGAAGGCCCGGTGGCACAGTGGTTAGCATACTGCCTCACATCACCAAGGACCCAGCTTCAATTCCCAGCTTAGGGCATTGTCTGTGGGGAGTTTGCACATTACCCCACGTCTGCGTAGATTTCCTCCAGATGCTCTGGTTTCCTCCCACTGTCTGAAAGATGTGCTGACTAAGTGCATTGGCCATGTTAAATTCTCCCTCAGTGTACCTGAACAGGTGCCGGAGTGTGGCGCCAAGGGGATTTTCACAGTAGCTTCATTGCAGTGTTAACGTAAGCCTATTTGTGACACTAATAAATAAATAAACTTTAAACTTAAGAAGAGTTTAAGATGGCCAACCCACCTAACCTGCACATCTTTGGACATTAATAAACCATCTAAGTGCCTGAATTAGCCCAAGGTCATCCAGATTGTACCCCACCACTGGAAAATATAGAACTCTCACCATTGCAGCCCTTTTTTGCACAGATTTCCCCCTTCTCAAAGCATGTCAGTGGGTATAACATTTTGGCCTTGATTAGCGTTTGTTCTCTTCCCTCTCATTTCACTGTTGTGGTTTGTGTAGATTAGAATGGCAAAATTCTTTGTATCTGGATGGCTGAACTTAGTAAGAAGTCTCACAACACCAGGTTAAAGTCCAGCAGGTTTATTTGATAGTAAATACCACAAGCTTTTGGAACGTTGTTCCTTCGTAAGGTGAGTGGAGAGTTCTGATCAGAAATAGGGCATATAAAGGCACAGTAAGAAGTCTCACAACGCCAGGTTAAAGTCCAACAGGTTTATTTGATAGTAAACGCCACAAGCTTTCAGAATGCTGCTCCTTCGTCAGGTAAGGGTGGTCATGAAGGCGGTCACTGGCATTCAGCCTCTGACCTTCAGGTAAACGTTCTGATCTTCAGATAAACGGCTTTCATGACATACGACAGCGCAGAGTTGCTGAGCAGAAACTGATAGCCAAGTTCCGCACATGAGGACAGCTTCAACATGGATCTTGGGTTCATGTCACACTATCTGTAACCCCCATGACTTTCCTGAACTTGCAACATCTCACTTACTGTCCTGTCTGGAGACAATACACATCTCTTTAACCTATACTTAATGCTATCTCCACTCACGTTGTCTGCATCTTAGATTAGCAGATTAGCTGTAAAGACTCGCATTCTAATCAGTATTCTGCAAGCTGTGTGCCTTTATATACCCTATTTCTGATCAGAATTCTCCACTCACCTGACGAAGGAACAGTGTTCCAAAAGCTTGTGGCGTTTACTATCAAATAAACCTGTTGGCCTTTAACCTGGTGTTGTGAGACTTCTTACTGTGTTTACCCCAGTCCAACGCCGGCATCTCCACATCATAGCTGAACTTAGCCCTGGTTGTCACTTAAGAGGCGGTTGTGCAGAATATTCAGCATGAGATGTTTCGGCGAACCGAACACGCGGTCAATGGCAAGTTACTGCCGAAAATATCTTCATGTGTTTCACTCCAACTCCGAGACCTGTGAGCTTTTCCTGTGAATAAATAGCAACTGACCTACTTTTTCAGGATAATAGATTACATGTTTCAATGGGGGTGGGGGGGTGGGATTTTATAAGCTGCTGAGGCATGGATGTTGGTGAGTGTAGGAAGTTAAAACACAAAAAAATGTGCCATGGGAAATTGACAGGAAGCCATTCTGCATTTAACTAGGGGACTTATGAGCATTAGAAAGGGGAGCGGGGGTGGCCATTCAGCCCCTTAAGCCTGTTCCACCTTTCCTTAAGATTGTAGTTGATTGTATTGTGGTCTTAACTCCACTGTCGTGCCTGCTCCCCATAAGCCTGAACTCCCTTGTCAACATTTGTAAACATGTGGGGAAACACTCGTGAGACAGGCCGAGCCAAATAAAAGCCACATGACTCCAACTTTGACCATGAAATCTGACTTGAACTGTTGGGTTTTCCTGGAATTCATTACACTGAACAGGACAAAAGGAAAGCCAGATTGAGTGGACGGAATAACTGGCAGACTAAGAAGCCTTTAGAGACAGAGCTATGGCAGCCGTTTCCTTGTCTGGGTCAAAGGCTTTATTTATTCACTGGATTTGTCCTGGGAATGTGCTTTCACTGCTTTGGGGATGACTTCCAATACTTTGCAGGTCATTTTTACTACTGCGGAGTTTCTTGTCTTTGATCTGCTCTTCTCAGCTGTCAGTCTTCATAGTAAGAATTCTCACAACAGCAAGTTGAAGTCCAACAGGTTTATTTGGAATCACAAGCCTCGGAGCACAGCTCCTTCATCACGTGAGTGAAATGCAGCGCTTCAAAAACTTGTGATTCCAAATAAGCCTGTTGGACTTTAATCTGGTGTTGAAAAACTCCTTAGTGTGTTCACCCCAGTCCAACGCCGGCATCTCCACATCAGTCTTCACAGCAGCACGGGAGCCCTGTATGGAACAGCTTCCTGATAGAAAACTAAAGTCAATCTTCTCAAGGACAATTAGAAATAGACAATGAATGCTCACTGAGTCAGTGAAGCCCACAACCAGGTAGGCAGGCATAGCATCAAGGTCACCACAATCCTGGAATTCTTCACTATCAGCTCTTTCCAGGGATTTGCCAGATTGGTGGAATCTTACAACCTGCTACACACGTGTGTGCATCTCCCAGGCGCCAAATGCCACATTTGCAAAGGCCACCCATTTACGCCCACTTTGCTACCGATGAGGCCTGTCAGAAGGAGAGGGCCCTCGAATATGCTCCTCTGACTGGATGCCAAAGACTGCAAATATACTGATCAAGCTGCTCTCTGATCATTAATCAGGATTCAATCAAATGATCAGCTGCTGTGTATGCATTGAAAGATTAAGATGCATGTCTGCTAAAAATAACTACATAGTTGCAATGATGCCTTCATTCTGCATCAGTTAAGTCCCCCACAGACTTTTACACGTCTGGACAGAGTGAATAGGTATCTCCTTGGAGAGAAAGTCTACCTTTAGGGTCAAATTGATAACACCTGTAGGAGACCTACCACTCATACCTGGAAAAGGTACAACAGAAACCACGTGAGCACACGTAATCACTGAACCAGCTGTTAGTTTGCTGAAGATATAATTCAGTTGTCTTGTTAGATTTGAGAGAGGCCTTAAGTTACAGGAGGTGGAAGGACTGCTTTATATCCTTGGAGGAGAAAGAAGTTACTTGCAACAGCAAAACACAGATGCCAGGGAAGGGTAGTTAACCCAGGTAATTACAGGCCAGTGAGCCTTATGTCAGTGGTAGGGAAATTATTGAAGAAGATTCTTTGAGATAGGATTTATTCCCACTTGGAAATAAAGTGGATCTATTAATGAGAGGCATGGTTTTGTGAAGGGGAGGTCATGTCTCACTAACTTGATCAAGTTTGCAAGGAAGTGATGAAGATGATTGATGAGGGTAGGGGCAGTGGATGTTGTCCACGTGGACTTCAGTAAGGCCTTTGACAAGGTCCCTCATGTCAGACTGGTGCAGAAGGTGAAGTCGCACAGGATCAGAGGTGAGCTGGCAACATGGATGCAGAACTGGCTTTGTCAAAGAAGACAGAAGGTAGCAGTGGAAGGGTGCATTTCTGAATGGAGGCCTGTGACGAGTGGCATTCCTCAGGGATCAGTGCTGAAGGCCATTTGGCTGGTGTGAGATAACTGGATAATGGAGATATAAAATAAAGTTTATGGTGCATAAATATTGAACATAAAATGAGCAATATCATACATTGTTAAACACCCAAACGATTACTCTCAATGACGTACAAATCCTTACTATGCCTGCTAAGTGATGCAACTCTAGTGTCTTCAGCAGGCCCAGAGGCAGTCTGCTTGCTCTCCTGCTCGAACAGCTCAGGTACTCATGCTGGTGTCATCTGGGTTTTGCAGCCCATGAGGGCCCCAAGTAAAGACCCCACTTCCACCTGTGCAGGTGTAGAATCAGTCGTCGGGGCACACAACAGCTTGTGAGCCTTTGACTGAGGGGAAGGAGAGGCAAAGGGAGAGGAATGGGAGCACTTTGAGCAGATACCCCACATCTATCTGCAGCTTCTCTCTCATGGCCCACCTGCACTTTGATGCTAGCCAAGAGCTGGAGAGTACTTTGCCGCACAAAAGTGAGGCGCCGACTGGCCAGTTGAGATTTTCCTCCATCAACTTGCAGGCTGAGTGTGCCGGTCATTGATGAGGACTCTGTCATATCTGATGCTCCACACAGGGGTGGCCACATTTTACTTGGAGGCGGACATCAATGCAAAGGCCTACGTGATGGTGGCATTCATGCTAGAGGTGGACTCCTCCAATCTTATTCGAATGATGTGCAATGCCTCTGGAAATGTTGACAGTACTTCACACATTTCCTGCTGCTTCTCTAGAATAATCCTCTTGATAACTGATACTCCAGGTTCAGCATGCAAGTCCAACTGGACAGTGCTTTAAGTTCCTGTGCCCTGAAATGCAAACCTTGTACTCTGCAGGCAGTTCCTGTTTTCAACATCTGCCCAGCCCACTCGTAATGTCTGCTTCATCATGTGATACCTACTTACCTGGCCTGGAGACCCAGTTGGGGTACATGTGTCTGAGTTACTGACAGGGGCCTATGGACCACGTGAAGGTGCTTTCTCAGTGAGTGAGGTCTGAGGAGTTTTAATCCTCCCCTTGCATGATGCATGCATGACCTGTGACGAGAGACGTGAATGAGAATAGACAAGCTGAAAGGGTTCTCAGTTCTCATTGTGCAGATTTTCATTTGTCACTGTGCACAAACATATCAGGTTAATATGAGTGGGTGTTGTATACCATGAGGCTGTGTGATATCTAATTCTATCACCACGTAGCTGGGAGACCCACTATCCGTCCATCAGCCAAGGTCAGACATGTCAAAGCTCTGCCTAGATCCTCAACAAAGGTCAAAATAGCGAGGACTGGAGGGCCAGCCTTCTCTCCCCTCCCCCCTCCCCACCTCCTCGCTCACCGGTTCTTTGCCTCTCCCTAGAGTTCACTCTTCTACTTGGGCTAACGAGTGGCAAGTAATATTCATGCCACAAATATCAGGCAATGACCATATCCAACAAGAGAGTGTCTAACCATCACCCCTTGACATTCAATGGTATTATCATCATTAATCCCCCATAACCAGCATCCCAAAACTGAACTCAACTAGCCTTGTAAATACTGAGATTACCACACCAGGTTAGAGGCTGGGAATTCTGCAGTGAGTGACTCCACTCCTGACTCCCCAAAGCCTATCCACCGCCTACAAAGCACAAGTCAGGAAAGTGATGTAATGCTCTTCACTTGTCTGGATGGGTACAGCACCCACACTCAAGAAGCTGGGCACCATCCAGGACAAGGCAGCCCATTTGATTGGCAGCCCAACCGCAAGCAACAATTCACTCCACCACCAACACACAGGGGCAGGGGAATCGGTGTGTACCATCTACAAGATGCATTGCAAAAACTCACCAAAGATCCTTAGACAGCGCCTTCCCAACCCACAACAACTACCATCTGGAAAGATAAAAGCAGCAGATACCCGAGAACACCACCACCTGGAAGTTCCCCTCTGAGCCACCCCTGACATGGAAATGTATCACTATTCCTTCATTGTCACTGTGTCAAAATCCTGGAGCTCCCTCCCAAACAGCACTGTGGGTGTATTCACAGCACAGGAACGGAATTGGTTCCATTGGTGGTTCACCACCAACTTCTCAAGGGCAGATAGGGATGGGTTACAAATGCTGGCCTTGCTTCCCACCAATGCTTCTCATGATCGAATAAAAGGACACAGGTGCTGGTGGAAATGAATTGAAGAAAAAAAATTGAACAGAAAATTCATTGAGCAGAAGTGATTCTTGTCCCAAGGTCTCAAAGTAGAAAGTTGAAACTTCACAGTTGACTGCAGGATGATTTTAGTATTTTAGCCCCTCAATCTATTTCCAGTAAAATGTGGTTCATACTTCCCTTGTTCTGAGAACGAATGATCTGCTAATTCTCAGTGGTCTGTGGTAACAGCCTGGAAAAGAAATGTTTTGTCTTCCAATATCCTAAGTTTTTCCTGGACAGTGACTGACAAAAATCATTACTTTTCCATAAGTGTTCTTTAAAGAGGACACTTATGGAAAAGTACAAGCTCTTTCAGTACAGTTAGAACACTGGCATCTGTGCAACAATGTGGAAAATTGCCCAGGCATGTCCTGTACACAAAAAGCAGAACAAATCCTACCCAGCAAATTATCACGCAGTCTACTCTCGATTATCAGTAAAGTGATGGAAGGGATCATCGACAATGCTATCAAGCAGCACCTGCTCAGCAATGACCTGCTCAGTTTTGCCCAGTTTGGGTTTTGCCAGGGTCACTAAGCTCCTAACCTCATTACAGCCTTGGTTCACACATGGACGAAAGAGCTGAATTCCAGAGGTGAGGTGAGAGTGACAGCCCTTGGCAGCAATTCAACAGAGTGTGGCATCAAGGAGCCCTAGCCAAACTGGAATCAATGGGTATCGGGGGGAAACACTCCACTGGTTAGAGTCATACCTGGTACCTAGGAAGATCGTTGTGGTTGTGGAGGGTCAGTCATCCTAGCTCCACAATCTCTCTGCAGGAGTCCCTCAAGGTAGTGCCCTAGGCCCAACAATCTTCATCAATGACCTTACCTCTATCATAAGGTCAGAAGTGGATACGTTTGCCAATGATTGCACAATGGTCAGCACCATTTGCAACTCCTCAGACACTGAAGCAGTCCATGTTCAAATGCAACAAGATCTGGACAATATCCAAGCTTGGGCTGACAAGTGGCCAGTAACATTCGTGCCACACAAGTGCCAGGCAATGACCATCACCAATAAGAGACTCTCTAACCACAATCCCTTGACATTCAATGTTGTAACCATCACTGAATCCCCCACTGTCAACATCCTTGGGGTTACTATTGACCAGAAATTCAACTGGACCCACCACATAAACATAGTAGCTACAAGAGCAGGTCAGAGGCTAGGAATACTGCATCAAGTAACTCACTTCCTGACTCCCCAAATCCCGTCCAACATCAACAAGGCACAAATCAGGAGTACGATGGAATACTCCCCACTTACCTGGATGGGTGCAGCTTCAACAACAAAGCTTAACACCATTCAGGACAAAGCAGCCTGCTTGATTGGCACCACATCTACAAACATTCAATCTCTCCACCACCAATACGCAGTAACAACAGTGTGTACTATCTACAAGATGCACTGTAGCAATTCACCAAAGGTTCTTGCACAGCATCTTCCATCCCACGACTGCTTCCATCTGGAAGGATAAGAGCAGCAGATAAATGGGAACACCACCACCTGCAATTTTCCCTCCAAGCCATTCACCACCCTGTCTTAGAAATCTATCGCTGTTCCTTCGCAGTGGCTGGGTCAAAATCCTAGAATTCCCTCCCCAATGGCATTGTGGGTCAACCCACAGAACATGGACTGCAGTGATTCAAGAAGGCAGCTCACCACCACCTTCTCAAGGGTAACTAAGGTTGGGCAATAAATGCTGGCCAGCCATGTCCCACAAATGAATAAAAAAAAGGAAGGTCTGAATTCTGTTGCGTTGATGGGAATCCTGTCCATTTATCAGAGGACCGGTCAGTAATCCCCACCAGTTCTGTAATGGAGGCCTGACAGCATCAAATGCCCTGTGGGTACTCCCTTAGCCACCACTGGGCCTTCCCCATGATTGAGAACCCTTGTGACAGAAGTGTTGCTTGCCTAGAGCAGCTAGCCAAAGGGCAGCAGCCCTCGTGCTGCCAACAGCAGTGGGAGCAAAGGTTGCTGGTAATGTGCACCACCCAAGGCCTAGTTCACAGTGGGACCAGTGGATGAAGGTGAGATGGGCTCACTGGGTGGGAGTCACAGGAAGTGAGGAGGTGATTGGGGGGGTGGGGTCAGAGGCCAAGCTAGAGGCAATGCTGGGCCCTTTGATCAGACACAGAGTCCCTGAGAGTTAGGGACCACCCTCACCCCAGAAGGCTACTGCAAAACCAACACAGTTGGCTGTGCTGCCTCCCAAGGGCAGGGAAGAGCCATGCCAAGACCATTTTGTGCCTAGGTCAACACTAAATTACAATGGACTCAGAGCTAATGGTGCCCAATGCCCACAGTCAGGAATCCAATGGCAGTTCCTTCTACTCTCTATTACATCCATTTGCAAACCTATTCATGAGAGGGTGAAATACTGCAGAATGATTTCATTACATAGAGCACACAGTAAAACACACATTCAAAGTTTGACCACATAAATGATTTTGATGGTCTAAACTGACCATATTAATTGTGATATTAATGAATACTTCAGCATGTTTTCTACCAGTATAGTTCTACATTTTGATCTGCTCAACACAAGTTGAACATATTTATCAATCATTGATGGATTTTGTCCATAATTTTGAATAAATGTGTTTTCTTCATGGGTATGACTTTACTACATAATTCCAAGTCAGTTTAAAATACCAACAGATAGCACAAAAACCAAATAGGAATGACTTTTTAGGAATCAGTTTATTTTGGATGATTGGACCAGGTTGCACTGGGTGATGGAGAATTGGTTTGGAAGAGACCTGGATAGTCTGCTTCATTGTGCCACATTAAAATGGACAGATTCAAGGAGCTGCAGAGCCAGCAAGATCCTGTGTCACGCTAGTGTACCCTTAAGAATTTTTTTAAAAATCATGTTCTCTGCAGCTATAACAGCTTTGTTTTATTTTATTGTTGCCAGACTGTCTGCGAGAAATCCTTTCATTGCTGCTTCAATGGTTTAAATGGGGCTTTGCTTATTTTTACTCTGGGCCTCAGGTACTTTCTGGGATCTTTTATGAGCCTGTATTGTGAGGGAGAAATTGATTGACAAGTCAGTCAGATGGTTCCTCTCCAGAAGAATTCAACGACTCACTTTCAGTTTTGATTTTAGAGTCAGAAGTTGCCCTGGTTGTCAAATGGCGGGCAATTTTTCTCTTTCTCTCAGGTATTGGAAATTCTGCAGACTAGCTGGAAGCAAGGCTTCTTGCCTTCCTGGAGTGAAAATACTGCTGTTGGTGATATGCTAGCTAGTAAACTAAGTGTCTCTCTCTCTCTCTGTTTCTCTGTCTCTCTCTCTCTCTCTCACCCTGGTGTTTTGGGAAAACTGTTCTGACTCCAGGCTTGTGTGTGTGTGTGTGTGTGTGTGTGTGTGTGTGTGCATCAAGAGAGCTGAAGTATTCAACAAAAGGACTAAGTTCCAGCATCACGGGAGCATTTGTACTTTCTGTGCTAAACCTGTGATAAGGGTTTTGTCTAGGGAAGTTTGTTTGATTGGAACATTTTATATATTTCTCATGGGTTGTACAATATCATGGTTGTTTTTCTTTCTTGTTTGTAATTGGTAAAAGTTATTGCTTTTTGGAATTGTATTCTTAAATAAACTTTGTTTGATAAAAGCTCCCTGGTGGGTCAGTTGAATCATACTATAAGTGAAATATCTCATGCTTACCCTAACCAAATTCAAATTGCAAAACTTAGGGTCAAAGTGGACTTCATAAAACACTTTGCAGTTTCTGACCTGAATTATAACACCTGTGTCACACTCACCGACAAGGTGAGTGCTCCTCAGGTATTGCTGGGTAGCACTGGGCAGCTGTGGACCTTCCCGGGATAAAGGACCTGTGGACAGAAGTCACAGGAGTTGCCAGCCAGAGGCCAGCAGCTCCATTGAACAACAGTGGCACTGGTGAGTCAGTAGCTGTTCTTGCTACAGCGCCCACACTATGGTGATCTGAGGCTACAGGTGAGTAACAGCAGAAGGGAGAGGGGTATGTCATCGGGTGGAGATAGTGGGGAAAGAGTGTTGGCAGCAAGGGCAGGGGACGGTTATCAGTAAGCACACCACCACCAATGCCAATTCCCAATGCCATGCAGTTCAATCAGATACGGAGTTCCTGACAATGAACAACCACCCTCTGCTACTCCCCACCCCTGTCAGGAGCCCCAGTCAACACTTCACGGGTTTGCATGTTATGTTCCTTACATAATGTGCCTCTCCCTGCTGCTCAGTTAACATTGCAAGTGGCAATGGAATGAGGCCCTTCAGTGGGCATTAATTGGAGCAGAACAGGAAGGCTGTTCATGGGGCATCTCATCATGGGCTTGAATCAAGATTGAAGTGGGAAGATGATAGCATTACTGCCCAATAAAATGTCTCTTGCCAAACACACCATGTGTGAAAGTATTAAATTCCACCAGTAGTGTGAATTTTCAGGCCCCATACAAAGCGAGGTTGAACAATCTGGACCCAGTGGCATGATGAAACAACAGGACTGGATAGGATGAGGGACACAATTTTAAAGTTGGATGGATTCAACTGCAGGCATGGGGTGAAAGCAACCTTGGATTAGGAGCTTGACCTAACCCTGCCCACTTCTAAAGTTTGACTCAGTTGGTGGTGTTTGCAGGCGAGTGGGAAATCACAGTAGAACTGTCAGGTAAGTAATTTTAATATTTAAAACCACAATTCACTGTGTATTCATCCCAGAATTCTAGCTTTAATGTACAACGCTGAGGTTTCTTGGGCTGTGTGAAACTACCTTGGTGAGAGGAGTTTGTCAGTGAGACTGAGAGGCTGGAAAACCAGCAAACAGTGTGAATGAATAACTACATCCTTGCCTAGGTGAGAGGCCCATACAGACAGCACTCTGCGTGCTCTCACTGCTTGACAGATGATGTTCAACTGCTTGAAAGGTAGTTCACCTGGACTTCACTCACATTCCCAGCTCTGAGCCATTACTGCAACATGAAAACATTGAATGAAGTCTTTCCTTGGGTCTCCAACAAGGACTCAAAGGAGCACCACAAGCAACACACAAAGCATTTGATCACCTCCCTACTCTTCTCTGAAATCAGTTTAACCATTCTGACACCAGCCTTTAACCAGGAATCCTTCTTTTGACAGAATCAATGCGTCATCTCACCCACCCTCTCTTGTTGACTCAGATGCTGATGTCCTGGCTGAGTTCAAGAGTCATAGCAAAGCCCACTGACAGAACCTGACCCAGTGCCAACCTCCCCACTGCATGCAGGTTTGTTAGACTAAAATTCTTCCCTAGATGTTTGCCAAATCATTAACACAATGTGGCAACGCAGATCCCAGCTTTGTCTGCTACATCCGTCAGCATCAATGAGCTAAACCCAAAATGCACTGCAAGTTTTGAGTACCACTATGCACTGATGCAAGATAAATTGCAAGAACTCACCAAGACTCCTTAGTCAGCGCTGTCAAAACTCAAAACCGCCACTAGAAGGACAATAGGAGCAGACACATGGGAACATCACCACCTGGAAGTTCCCCTCCAAACCACTTACCATCTTGATTTGAAAATATATCACTGTTCTTTCAGTGACACTGAGTCAAAATCCTGGAACTCCCTCCTTAACAGCACTGTGAGTGCACTTACACCACATGGACAGCAGCAGTTCAAAGCAGCAGCTCACCACCACCTTCTCAAGATCAAGTAGGGATGGGCAATAAATGCTGGTCTAGCTAATGATGCCCACATCCCAGAAATGAATTTTAAAAAACCCAAATAACACTAGCACATTAGTTTTCATTATAATGTTAAAAGACAGGCCTGATTATTATATCACTAACCAGCTTTCTTGCTGAGCTTTCCTTCAGTTCTGGCTGCACCTACTGCTCCACAGATGCTGCGACCAGTAAACTGTTCAATTCTTTGGAGTCCTACCTGGATGATAAGATCTAATTTACATGCATTATGAGGGGTTCACTTGACTTGGGCAGCAGCCTCGATAGTCTGGTGTTAAAACCACCATGGGCAGAATCTCTACAGCAATAAGCATCGTGTGGCTTTAGCTCTCATTCTGACCAGCTTTCATTGGCAAAGTTAAAATTGTTCTTGCTGAACCAGTACAAATCCTAATTTAGTTCTCAGAGTCACTAGAGTGAAACTCATGCGCATCATTATAAAACACAACTCATGCCAGCACATCTGTGAGGAACAGCTGCATTCTTCTTTGCACTTGAGTAGAATCACAGGATCCCTATGGTGCCATTTGGCCCATCAAGTCTGCAACAGCTCTCCCTGTCCCGTTGCCATATCCCCACACATTCACCATGGCTAACCCATCAAATCTACACATTATTGGACTGTGGGAGGAAACCGGAGCACCCAGAGGAAACCAATGCAGACATGGGGAAAACATACAAACTCCACACAGTCACTCAAGGCCGGAATCAAACCCAGGTCCTTGGCACTGCGAGGCAGCATCTGTCCAATGTAAGTTTAAAAATTCCAACCCAGGCAAAATCTAATTCACCAGACAATCCACTGATTAAAAGTCAATTGACTCATTAAAAGATTGAATTAAATTCAGTCTGTCCTAGTCTCAGCAGATATGGCACAGAAGATCTAAGTAGTTAAAGCCTAAATCAATGTTTTTTAAAAGGTCACATATGTTTTTCAAACTCCCTTCTCAATTTAACCTGCCAGCTTCAAAGACCCAACCCCTCCAGTCTCTCTGTTCTTGTACCCCTTTAAATACATTTAATTTGAAGTTTATTTATTAGTAGGCTTATATTAATACTGCAATGAAGTTACTGCAAAAATCCCCTAGTCGTCACACTCCGGTGCCTGTTCAAGTACACTGAGGGAGAATTGAACAAAGCCAATACACCTAGCCAGCACATCTTTTGGACTTGGGAGGAAACTAGAGGACCCTGAGAAAACCCACACAGATATGGGGAGAAAGTGCAGGCTCCACACAGAAATGAACCAAGTTGCAAATCAAACTCAGGTCCCTGGTGGCTGTGAGATGGCAATGCTAACCACTGTGCCACTTGGCCGCCCAGCGACACTGTATATGACCTCTGCATTCTTCATACTAAAATATATTAAGTTATTTTGCTCAGTGTTAAATTGCATCTGCACGTAACTGCCCATTTCAATAGGCTCTGACCTCCTGAAGTCTATTACTATCCACCTCAATGTTTAGAAATAACACAAATTTTACATCTTACACCCTATATACCCAAGTCGAGGTCTTTAAGATATGCCAAAAATAGTATTTCTAAGGCAGCAGATGTAATTTATGTTTATAGTAGCAGGTACATCTTCAGTGAGTGAATTATTTCTGTAAAGCTATCAGGATAACACTAACCAATTTCTAAAATCAATATTCTAAATGTAAAAGATTTTTACAATCCTTGTGATAGGCATCAAAAGGAAGAATTGGAAATATCCTGCCAACGTGGTGTTCTTCAGAGATTAAGATTGAAAAATGTTGTTGAGACAGAGTAAATAGGCTTTAATTGCATCTAAACTAATTTCACTTCATCTCTGTATTTCTCGACTGGGGACGTGTAATGTTAAAATTGAGGCAAAAAACTGAAGTATGTTTAATTTCACCAGCACTGACACTCTTGACTATCACAATCACAAAAAGTGGAAAATTCCTGTCTACTCTAGTTCTGAACTCTTTTGTCTCTCCAGTTTCTTTATCTGCTGCCATATTCCCTCAGGCCTCATTTCGTCTGACTCCCATCTTGTACTCCTTTAACCCCATTCCCACCAAACTACTGATCACAAAGCCTCCTTCCCTGCCTCCCCCTCCCACCATTCTAGCTGACTTTGCAAGTGATTCCCTTTCTCTCAGTACCTTCCTTTTTAAAACAGCCATCATCAAATCCTCCTCTAGGGATGTACAATCAATCCCTCCATTCTTGCAAACGACTGTCTTATTTCCAATCTTACTTTCCCTTTCTAATCCCTTGGGCTTGTCGTTGCTTCCAAAATGTATGGCCAACTCTTCTGGAATATTTTTGAATTTCTGTAATGATGTTTCCATAGCATCTTGCATGACTCAGAATGGTCAATTCTGATCATTGCTTCTTTAGCTCCAAACCTCTTGACACAATTGACAGCTATGCCTTCCTCAAATACTTATCCATTGTCAATTCAATGGGACGAAGCTCCACCCCTATCTGTTAACCCGCGAGCTCTGCATTCATCTAACTCCGGCCTCTTGTGCATTCCTCCCTTGCCATCACCACACCATTGATGGCTGTGTTTGTAGCTACCTTGGCCCTACACACCAAAATCCTGAAACCATTTGGTTTTACAGTTGTCGATCTTTCATTAAGGCCCAGCTTGAAATCATGTCTTTAATCAAGCTTCCATTCTCCATTCATAATATCTTTCTTCAATTATGTCAGATTTTTCTAAGGCTGTGTGACATGCCTTTGGACACTTAGCTATGTCAAAGTTGTTAAAATAACCATAATTGGCTAAGATGGATTCCTCACACATTGGAATATTGGGCAGATTATTTCTCGTTGCGCTTGAGGCTAAATAAATACTTATGCCAAGCACTGGAGAGAGAAACTGCACATCAATAAAATGAACCACTCTGATTATATGTCCTCCAATTTAACTTGAAAACAATTGGGTCAGCGCCTGCCCAGATGGGCCCCACTCTCCACCAATTTCCTTCCACACAAAAACCTACAGAATCCTGAAGACATCTCGAGGAGTGTAATCAGACACTGAGTCAAATAAGGAAACATTAGGACAAATGACCATAAACTAAATCAAAGACACATCCTATCAAGGCAACTACTAATGACCAAGTTCAACAGTGGAGAATCTGCCTTAAGCACAAACGTATCAGTTGTACTCTAGGTCGTGCATAAGGAAATAAGCAAATAAATAAAGGTATAAGGTTAGGTTTTTGTAATTGGTTCCAGGTTTGATATGCAGCTTATCCTCTTGGGTAATATTGCACATGTTTTTGTTTTTAACAATGCTGACATACAGCCTGTACTGACTGACACAAATGAATACAGTTTGCAGAATCGCCTGTAACAAATTAAATGAAGTAGAAGTGCAACTGATTATCTAAGAGCTAACTCTCTTTTAGCCAGAAAAAACAAATCAATCACCCTCAGGCACTGCTGTGCTTAAGAGACATTTAAGTGAATTATCAGAGGTTCAAGCTGCAGTTTCCCTATATGCTGTTCTCCATAAACTAATTTACCACCCATCAAATGTCACAGCATATTAGAAGTGTAAAGCTTTTTGCATACCTCGCTGAACACACAGACATACATTTTCTCACGGAATTTCAAGAATATGAATGTACTACAAGAATGTGTAAATAATGAGATCACAACAATTGTTCATACAACATTACTAGGGCCAAATTGGAAAGTTCCTGCAATTAGGCACCGGGATTGTGTTGTGTGATTAATCCAGACCTACTGCAAACGATTAAGGCAGCACCCAAGCTGCCTGTTCATTCTAATGTTGACAGTCTGCAGCCCAGTGGTGTTGAATGGCTGCATCCCTCAGCACAGAAGCTCTGCTGCAGGAGGTTCAGATGGGCACTTCCATTGGGTAGCATAAAAAAACGTCTGCTAGAAATGCATTGGCTGGTGTAGCAGAAAATTTGCTGTCACTGTCAAAGAGCATGGAGAAGTTTGGTTCCAACTTGGCACAGTGCTTTCCATAAACCCTGGAGCCAATCCAGTCCAGCATGGAAGTGAGCCAATTCTATTTGAATTCCAGACCTAGCCATGAAACAACGTCAGATGTTCAACACAAGCAGAAGCCATCCATGTGTAATGGAAGCTCAGACTGGGGTCATTAGATCTCAGCTTGTTGCCACGCAGGCTGAGTCTGACCATCAAGGCTGTGAATACTATCACACAGAGATGATTTTGGGCAAATATTTATGAATGTCACAAGTAGGTTTGCATTAACACTGCAATGAAATTACTGGGAAAGTCCCCAATTTGCCACAGTCTGGCACCTGTTTGCGTACACTGAGGGAGAATTTAGCATGGCCAATGCACCTAACCAGCACGTCTTTCAGATTGTGGGAGGAAACTGGAGCACCCAGAGGAAATCCACGCAAGATACAGGGAGAACATGTAAACTCCACACAGACAGTGACCCAAGCTGGAATTGAATCCAGGTCCCTGGTGCTGTGAGGCAGCAGTGCTAACCACTGTGCCACTATGTCATTCCTAGGCACTGGGATTGTGATGAGTTTCAGAACAGTTCAGCAATCTGTTCTCCAGTAGATCACTAGGATTGCTGAGGCACTGCTCTGGGGTGGGGCAGCAATGGCTCTGTCGAGCATGAAGCTGCTGTGCTCTCTCGGGAGGGCAGCATTTGTACTCCCACCATTGCAACTTTGCCAGTGCCTTTGTTGTTGTAGTCATCACTCAGCTCAGACTGCCACCCATGTGAACTCTGAAGTCAGGCCTTGTAGACCCAGAGCTTCTCAAGGACATCCTGAAAATCCATCTGCAGGTTCCACAGCTGAACATCAGCAACTTTGCAAAAGCAATGGTGCAGCCACAAGAGTAACACTGCATAGGAGGGACAGAATGCACACAGGAAGGTGGTTGAGTTGTGTATGAAATATAGCATGGTTTGTTTGATAAAATTGGTTTGGAATGCTTGTTTTGTGTTGGCTTTTGTGGATGATGCTCTGATAGTCTGTAACTGAGGAATGGCAAGGTGTGACATTACTGTACAATGTGGGTCCAGGGTTGTATTTGCAGGAATCTGATTAGGCGCTCACAGACAGCCTGTCTTAAATGTGGATGTTCCAACTACCTCCTCCATTCCCCCTGCCCCTCATCCTGCTTCCTCCACATCCACTTCCTCCTCTCCCACCAGAGGTACTTCCCTGTGTTACCAATAAACAGGTGATGTTCAAACATACAAGACTCAAAACTTCATTGCGAGACCTACTGAACACACAACAGAAGACTAGCCAAAAATGAATGCATCATGACTGTTGCCAGGATAATGGACATTCAACAGCCTGATCTGTTATAATTCAATGCTCATTCACTGTTATAAAGGAGAAAACTGGAGCCCATCTTGCTTTCACATTAGTTTTTTAATGGAACCCAGAAAACAGAAGTGCAGACTTCCTTTTCCTCACCTCTCTACAGGTGGAAATGGCTCCTATATATCAAAATAATACCTTAATCGTTTCCCAGTTACTAACAGCTGAACCCACTCACAAAAAGAGCACACACTTAAATGTGACAGGGTTGGAACAGTAATATGATATGCTGAGCATGGCTGTGCATTGACTGCATATTGAATGAGTGGTAACCTCTGGGTTCGAAGTACATTCCATTGTTACTCATAATGCCCATTAGACAACTCTTGTGCTCTCGATGACATCCTGCACTGTGGGGAAGACTGCTGATCTAATATAAGAAGCCTCAGTCAATTTTCTTTTGCAACAATGGACGCAAATACAGGGATATTAGATATGTATCCAGCCGCAAAGAATTCCAACATGAAAAAATTCAGCGCCAAGGACACATTCACAGCCGCTACCAGTGCAGTCCGCACACAGCTCTGAGGTTGCAAGTCTGGTTTCAAGAGGTGGCAGAGCTCTATGAGCAACTCTTTCCTGAATTGAGACAGGGAACAAATTGGCTTAGGTGCAGCTATGAAAAGTTCTCCTGGAAGACCCTGGGCTGACTTCTACGTACCCTGAGACAGGTGTTTCCTGTCCGGGAAGGGCATGTAAAATGCGGTGGATTCCCATCCCACATCTTCCCACCTACCACTGAGCTCTTCCCAGAACGTAGGGGGCAGACAGGTGCCAAAATCACCAGCCATATTTAAATGACTAATTAAGGATGAATTAGGCTTACCAAGCTAATTGAACCTGATAATAGGTTGCTCATGCAATAAAACATTTGGCATGGGCAGCCAAGTGGAAGCAAGAAGCCTGATTTTTAAATTTTAATGTTCAAAGGAAGGGGGTGGTGATGCTGTGGAAGCTGCCCTTGGTTGATCATGAGGCATCCATCTCCTCCTTGGGGGATGGGGTGGGACCTAATACATGATCACATGTGCATCTTTAAGAGACGGCACTAACTAGAGCAAAGAAGTCCAAAATGGCAGCACAAGCTGTTGGCTGATGTTACAAGCTGCTGACTTTCCATTCTTCTGGTGGATGCTTGCTATGTTACGGTTAACATTTTCATCATGATGATGTGTGGTGTGGGCTGCACCAGAAGTGAAGTGGCATGGATGCTATTTTGCTACGAAAATGACACAGGTAAAACTATAACTAACAGTGCTATAGGGTCAAATTTTATGACCCCAAACAATACACTATAAGGAAAATAAGGCTATTTTACAAAACCCCAAGGAAGACAGAGCTTCCTGCAGTTTATGTGATATAACACATATTGTAAATATGCAACAATTTCTGATCAAATTTGCAGTTAATTAAACAACGCAGATAACTTGTCTTGCCTATTAATTTTCTTTCATCGGTTTATTTAAAAAAACAATTAAACATGGCATGTATGAAAAAGCAACATAAAACACAATTCATGTGAAACATTTTTATTTGGACTCTGTGCCAATAAAGTGTTAAACTAATAAAGCAAAATAAAACACTGCACATAAATAATTCACCAAAATTCATATTTCATTGTTTAAGGAATTCTCCTTACATGTCTGCATGTTATTACTTCAAGCAGCTTTTTATTTATTGCTTCTAGCTGCAAACAAAGTCTTGTTAATATGATGGAAAACTTCACTGTGCAGGACAATTTTGACCTCAATGCATGTATGAATATTCTATACATTTAGATGTGGAACAAATAACCAACAAACTACCTATTACAGAATTATCCATTTACGATGAAAAAAAAGAGACAACTGAGAAGCATACACTAATAATGGTACATTACTGCAGATGCTAGAATCTGAAACCAAAAGAGAAAATGCTGGAAAATCTCAACAGATCTGGCAGCATCTGTAAGGAGAGAAAAGAGCTAACATTTCAAGTCCAGATGTCCCTTTGTCATTTTAGGAATCTATCTTTCAACAAACTTATTATTTAAAAACAAACCCATAATTAAACTTGGAAATAAAACCACATAAGAACATAAAGAAATAGGAGCAGGAGTAGGCCATCTAGCCCTTCGAGCCTGCCCCGCCATTCAATAAGATCATGGCTGATCTGTCGTGGCTCAGTTCCACCTTCCCGCCCTCTCCCCATAACCCTTAATCCCTTCTCTTATCAAAAACCCATCAACCCGCGTCTTAAAAATATTTAGCGAGGCAGCCTCCACCACTTCAACGGGCAGAGAATTCCAGAGATTCACCACCCTTTGAGTGAAGAAGTTCCTCCTCAACTCTGTTCTAAACCGCTTCCCCTTTATCTTGAGGCTGTGCCCTCTAGTCCTACTGTCTTTTTTGAGCGGGAAGAGTCTCTCCACCTCTATCCTATCCATCCCATTCATCATCTTATACGTCTCAATGAGATCTTCCCTCATTCTTCTAAACTCCAACGAGCACAAGCCTAGTTTATTCAGCCTCTCCTCATAGCTCAACCCCCTCAACTCCGGCATCAGCCTAGTAAACCTCCTCTGCACTCCCTCCAAGGCCAAAATATCTTTGCGCAGGTGCGGCGCCCAAAACTGCACACAGTACTCCAGCTGCGGCCTCACCAATGCCCTATACAGCTGCAGCAAGACCTCCCTACTTTTATATTCAATCCCCCTCGCTATGAAGGCCAGCATCCCATTCGCCTTCCTGACCACCTGCTGCACCTGCAAGCTGGGTTTTTGCGACTCATGCACAAGGACCCCGAGGTCCCTCTGCACCGTCGCCTGCTGCAGTTTTTCGCCACGTAAGTAATAGTCCTTCCTACCATTATTCCTACTAAAGTGGACCACCTCACACTTGCCAACATTAAATTCCATTTGCCATTTCCTGGCCCATTCGCCCAGCCTATCTAGATCCTTCTGCAGACTCTCCACACCCTCCGCACAATTTGCCGTTCCCCCTATGGCCGTCCCATTCCTGCACGCCGCACTTATTTGTGAGTTAACAGCCCGCCCCATCTCCAGATCATTATTCGGGGGCCTATAGATGACACCCACCAGCATCTTCCTCCCTTTGCTGTTCCTAATCTCCACCCACAACGATTCCACTTTCTGCTCCTTGGCTCCAATATCATCCCTTGCTACCACCGTGATGCTATCCTTAATCAGCAGAGCTACGCCCCCCCCTTTTCCCTCCTGCCTATCCTTCCTAAACACTTGATAGCCCTGTACATTCAGCTCCCAGTCCCTGTCACCTTGCAGCCACGTCTCTGTAATGGCCACCAGATCGTATCCATTTGTGTCGATCTGCGCCACCAGCTCATCCACTTTATTCCGAATGCTTCGTGCATTCAGATAAAGCGCTTTCATCCCAGCCTTCACCTGGACCCTATTTGCCGTAACGCCACCAACCATACTCACGCCCCCTACTCTCTATTATTGGGACATCCTCAGCCTCTTCCCTTACCTGTACCCTATCCTTAACTTTAGACCTCGTAACATCACCTACCCTCGCACCCTCCCCCCCCCACAATTAGTTTAAAGCCCTGTCTACAGTCCTCTTTACTCGATTCGCCAGCACTCTGGTCCCAGCACGGTTCAGATCAACCCCATCCCGCCCGAACAGGTCCCACCTACCCCAATACTGGTGCCAATGCCCCATAAATTCAAACCCATTCCTCCCACACCAATCCCTGAGCCACCCATTCACTTCCTTAATCCTGTCAACCTTATGCCCATCTGCACTCGGTTCAGGCAGTAGCCCAGAGATGACCACCTTTTCGGTTCTACTTTTTAATTCCATTCCCAGCTTTTCATACTCCCTCCCCAGATCCTCAGTCCGCATTTTGCTTACGTCGCCGGCACCCACATGTACCACAACGACCGGATTCTCACCCTCCCACTCCAGGTTCCTCTGCAGCCCAGCTGGGACATCCTGTACCCGAGCACCAGGCAGACAACACACCCTTCTGTGCACTTTGTCATTGCGACAAAGGACAGTGTCAATACCCTTCACCCCACTATCCCCAATCACTACTACGTTCCTTTTCCCCTTCTCTTTGCCTATGTCCTGCTGCATCACTGTACCGTGTGCAGTTTGCTCACCAACCTCACCTGCCTCGTCCTCTTCCAGACTGGAAGCAAGAACCTCAAACCTGTTATGCAGATTAAGAGGCTGAGGCCTCCGCTCCCCACCCTCCTTCCTCCTCTCCCCACTCTCCTTCCTCCGCTCCTCACCCCCCTTCCTCCTCCCAGCAGCCCCCTCTTGTTCCTGACCCTTAGAGTTAGCCAGTCTAGGGGGGGTGGATGTCTCTTGCACCCCATTGACAATGGCACCCTCTCTCCCCCTGATGAGCCTCAGTGTCTGTAGCTCAGAGGCCAGCTCATCCACCTTGAGCTGGAGCTCCTCCAGCAACCTGCACTTACTGCAGACATGGTCACTGGGATGGACCCTGGAGTCCACCAGTTCCCACATCATACAGAAACCACACATCACATGCCCCTCCATTATTCACTGTAGTAGTTTTGAAAAAAAATTTTTTTTTTCCTTGTTTTTCAAACGAACTCACCTGGCCTTTTTTCCTTCAAGCCCTTTTTGATATTAAGCCCTAATAGCTCACGCTGCTTCCCTCTCACTCCGCTGCCCGCTCCGACGCTGCCCGCTGTCTACACCAGGCCTCCTTTTAAACCTGGCGCTGATTTAAAGCTGATGGCCCACAACTGCCTGCTAACCACTCCCTCAGAATTCTTAAAGCAGTAAATACAATAAATAAATGCTTTAAACAGTTCTACAAAGAACAAAGTGCTTTAAACTTATTTTAAACAGGTTTTTAACAGGTAAAATCTTAGCTCTCTCTCTGCTCCTTCACTCGTCTGCTCCAGCAAACAATGGAAGGCTTCACCGTGTGGCCACTTGATAATTAAAGCTGATGGCCCACAACATACTGATGGTGAAATCTGTCTTGGGCTGTAGTTCAAAACGGGCAATAGTAAATTGGTATTTTTTTATCTGGCAGAAGGTAATTGCTAGGCTAACACAATTTTCAACTTGTATTTTTCTATGAGAAAGTACATGTGCTGAAATCAGGAGTTACAAATTCCCATAATATTTCTGCAAATTTTAAATCGTGAATTAAAAAAATTAACAAAATAAAAGCAAACCTAAACACATAAAATTACGTTTACATTGAAAATGAGTTTCACAGAACATTTCCTCCAAAAATATTTCTACTTGGTTAGACTCACAAATAACCTAGTGATATTTAATCTATAAGAATTCTAGCAATATCACAAGGCGCTCACTGTTGCTCTCGGGAAGATATGTCATAGAGTTCCTCACTCTCTCTAACACTGCAATGTAGAGAATTCCAAAAGCTTTAGAATAAAATCCTGCTTTCTGAAGACAATAGACAAGCTTCTGGACGGCTGAAGACTGCTCACTCCATTTTTTCTCATAGCTCTGACCTAGTAAATAGCATATTCCAGAATCTCCCAACACAGCCTCTTTCTAAATATGATTTTTTCTTTTCATCTTTAAAACTGTTGTTCACACCATCTCCCTGAACTCAACTGTCCTCAAAATATATAAATCTTTCATGTTCTCTATCATCACCACCAATCCCCCACCACCACCCCACAAATCTTGGGTCAAATAAAACTTAATAACCTTTCCCAAGTTGACTTACGACCTTTCCCAAATTTGACTTGGATGAAGTGATTGAAGGAATGATTGCCAAGTTTACTGATGACACAAACATAGGGAGGAAGCTGTGAAGAAGGCATAAGGAAGCTACAAAAAGATTTAGATCAGTTAAGTGAGTGGGAAAAATCTGGCAGTATAATGGTATAATATGAGAAAATAGGAAATTGTCCATTTTTGGCAGGAAGAATAAAAAAATGCATATTATCTAAAGGGTGAGAGATTGCAGAGCCCTCAAAAGCGGAAGGATCTGGGGCGTCCTAGAGCAAAGTGCTAGTGTACAGGTACAGCTAGTAATTTTGAAAGCTAATGGAATGTTATAATTTATTGTGAGGGGAATTGAATACAAAAGTGGGGATGTTATGCTTTAGTTATACAGAGCATTAGTGAGACCACATTTGGAGTGATCTGTAAGAGCAATAGTCACTTTATTTAAAGAAAGATGTAAATGCATTGGAAACAGCGTAGAGAAGATTTGCTAGACTGATAACTGGAATGGGGGGGTTGTCTAATAAGGAAAGATTGGACAGGCTAGTCATGGATCTATTCGAATTTAAAAGAGGAAGAGGCAACTTGATTGAAACATATCAGATCCTAAGGGTCTTGACAGGGTGGAAGTACAGAGGTTGTTTCCTCTTGTGGGAGAATCTTAAACTCGAAGTTACTGTTTAAAAATAAGGGTCACCTATTTAAAACAGAGATGTGGTGAAATTTTTTCCACTCAGTGTGTCATGGGGCAGAATTGGGTAGATTCTTGGTAAGTAAAGGGCTGATAGTATAACGGGAATAGCACAGTGCAAATCTGAAGTTACTATCAGAACTGCTATAATCTTATTAAATGGCAGAGCAGGCTTTAGGGACTGAATGGTCTATTCCCGTTCCTTATTCTTATATTCATTTGTACTTATAACCTTTGCAAGTTACAAAACCTTTTCGCTTTCTTTGAAAGTTAACAACTTAAATCCAAACTCACCTATTACCTAATGCAAATTTCAATCCATATGGCGTTACTTGTAGAATGTCACGTTTGGCCATTTTTTTTTAAAGTGTCTTCCTTTATACTTAGTCTATTTGATGATTTCAACTCCATAGATACCCTGGCTGGGATTTTCCCAAAAAAATTTGCAGTGTCAAATTTTAGGGGGATTTTTAAAATGAATTCCCCAGACTCTCTGCACTGCAGAGTGCCTCAGGGAAGATCATGCTGAAAATCCAGAGAAGGGGCCTATTCCTATTGAAGAGGTCAACAGCATATTGCTGAGTCGGCTACTGCGCATGCGCCAACCCGACACAACAGAGATCAGGGCAAGTGCAGCAGCCTCGCACTGTCAGCCTCCCAATCACTGACCAGCATAGCAACCCTCCATTGCTGCCTTTCCAAACCTCCACATCTCGATCACTGGCCTCCAGGATGTCTCCAGGCCAGCCCTGATCCCCTCAGTTAGATAGATTTTTAATCAACAGGAAGTGAAGGGTCTTGGGGGCATGCAGGAAAGCGGAGTTAAGGCAACAATCAGATCGCTATGATCTTATCAAATGGCTAAGAAGCTTGAGGAACCAAATAGCCTACTCCTAATTCTTGTGTTCCTGAAAAAGGAGGTCAGAATAATAAGGGCCAGATCTTCCAGTATTGATCGCAGCAATGGACTGAACTTACCTTGTTGGTGCATATTGGAATTTTGAGAAAGTCCTGATGTGCACACTTGCACTGTCATTTGTGGAAAGTTTAAATTTCTGATGGGTGGATCTGCACTATCTGGGACAGTATGTGAATGTCTCTTACAATGAATATCTCAAAGTCATTGACCTCCTTGCAACACTGCATTCAGATTCTTGAAACTAGATTCTGGGAGTTGACCTCACAGGCCACTTGTTCCCATTGCTTACAGGTGGTGATCTTGAGCAACCCCACAGATTCTACTAACATATGGTATCTGTCCTCCTGTCAAACTTCACCATTCAGGCTTCCAGCATTGTATCCATTAACTTAGATGCCCTCTTTCTTCCCTGGTTCACTATTTCCTCAGTATCTAAGCCTCTTCCATTAAAGACTGTCGGAAGCAGCTTCCTCCAATTTAGTGCAGTCACCCTTTAAGAGAAGTATTTTTCAATTTGTCCCCTTTCTTTCTCAAAATTGAAAAAATTTGCTTCTTAGTTTTTCAAGAAAATCAATCTAACTCCGTTTCGCTTCACAGTTGCACCTGGGCATTTTAGTCTTTCACATATTTGGTCAGTTTTATCTGCTGTCGAAATACATCATACCATCAAATACTGGAGTGCAGATATGTGTCAATAAATGTAACTTCTAATGATGCATCCAAACTGTGTTTCTATCCTTGCATTCTGTTCCTGAACCTCTGTGCAGCAATACGTCAGAGAATATTTTCCTCCCACTAATACAGGATATGTTTCCAACTATTATTCATTCTTCTGTCTGACAATCTGTATAATTTAGTTCTCCACACTGCAATAGCCTTGTATCAAATTGTTTGTACCTACTGTACATTCATTCCAGAGATAGATACAGAGAGACAGAGAGAGACAGAGAGGGAGACAGAAAGAAAGAGAAAGAGAGAGAGAGATTGAGAGATGAACAGACTTAAATTTATTACCTATTGTTTCAAACTAAGACTTGTGATAGTGAACAGGAAACAGTGAACAAAATAACAATGTTCAGACAGCAGAACAGAATGGTAGCATTGGGCATTTTCCTAAAGGTTTGAAGGTTTTTAATTGGGAAAACTACATTAATACTCTTCTGAATGTAGGATGTTGTATGTTTAGTATGTTTCATGAAGAGTTTGAGTCGTGTATGGTTGAACATTAAGGGTGGAATTTTCCCAAACAAGGTTCTGGCTGAAAACTGGTGTGTTTCTCCCCAGAGAAACAGATAGATTTTCTCTCCACATCTTCTGACACTTCAGGAAAAAAAAGCAGGGGTTGTGTTTTGCGGTGTCAATCTTGAGGACATAAAGATGTGGGCAAGGCCTGCTCCACAGAGATCAGGGTACCCTTTTTAATCTCACATTCAAGTTAAGAACCCCCCTTCTCCATCATCACTGGTATTGGGCCTTCAAAGCCCTCTTCTCCCCTTTCACAATGCATGTGACACTCTCCCGCCTCCCCCCCCCATGCAGATATTCCTTCCCCAAAAGCAGATATTCCACATTACTGCCTCTAACCCTGCCCTTCACACACCCTACCCTGAACAGTATTGTTCTGCCTTCATTCTTTAGCTGACAGCACTTAGACTGGCAATCTTCAGTCTTTTTACTCCCTCCTGTTCCCCAAATCATGAGCTCTGCTCCACCAGATTCTCAGATCATTGGCAGCCAAAATCTGGGAACATCACCTCAACTCTCTGGCGCACAGCTTGAACATTTAACAATGGCTACGTGAAGGTCTTCATTCAAGAACCCTTGGACTCTAATCTTGGAGTGCAGCCTGTTGCCTGGATGAAAATATCCCCATCACAAAAGCCTCAGTGTTCTGATATCATTCCGCTTCAAACAAAATCCATTAAAAAAAAACTAAGTTCAGCTAGGCGCAGGTATACGACCGCAAAACCTCTTCAGAGTTAATGGGGTGTGAAATGCTGTATAAACAAACAACCTCAATTGGATCAATGAAGGCAAACATCCCAGCTGGCCAAAGTTAATGGAGCTTGAAATCCACCATAAATACTGCAATAGGATCAATACAGGAAGACTACTTCTGTGCAAACACAGAGCATACTTAAACTTCATGGGGTGTGAAATGCTTCTCCAAGTTACAAGCTACAGGATAACATTTTCCTATGAGATTTTTGGACAGATGTCTGCAGATGTGCTGTGCACTGTTGAGGGGTTTTAAACCTGAAAAACAGCATGCTTCAAGGCTACACAGAACCAAAATGTTCCCTATCCTAAGAAAGACAGCCAACCCTCACCCCCAACCCTGTACTCTCTTGTAGGACCACACACCCCATGGCATCCAGCCAGTGGTTTACTTCCCCTTGTACACCCTCGTAGACTTCAGTAGAGAGCAGGACCCATCACTTTCTTCCCTCTTGGAGTCCATGGTACCTGGTCCACATTTTTAAAGACCAGTAGTAATTGTTTTGTGGTCAGGGAAAGCATTTTTTCTTCAGGCCCAGCTGAATTTAAGAAAAAGACCTGGTCACAGTCATCCAAATTCAGAGGCTAACTGGCTGTCGAGCAGAGGGACTTACAACTGCAGCCAAACAATAGAAAGAACAATCATGGGTGGATGTCCATAGAGAAATCTTGGATTGGGAAAGATCAGAGAGGTCAGGATTGGGGTGTCAAACACATCAGAAGAACTGGAGGCACATCAGAGAGTGCAGAAGGGAGGTTGGAGGATTCAGAGATGCAAGAAGGTCAGTGGCTGATATCAGTTGGAAGCAGGATTCAGGGAGTGGAAAGACACTTAACATTTTACTGAAATCAGCAGTCCTTGCCCCTTGATTTGATTTATTATTGTCACATGTATTAACATACAGTGAAAGGTATTGTTTCTTGTGCGCTATACAGACAAAACATACTGTTCATAGTGAAGGAAAGGCGAGAATGCAGAATGTAGTGTTACAGTCATAGCTAGGGTGTAGAGAAAGATCAACTTAATGTGAGGTAGATTCATTCAAAAGTCTGACAGCAGCAAGTCTGACAAGCTGTTCTTGTGTCGGTTGGTACATGACCTCAGACTTTTGATCTTTTTTCCAACGGAAGAAGGTGGAAGAGAGTGTGTCCAGAGTGCTTGGGGTCCTTAATTAAGCTGGCTATTTTGACGAGTGTAAGTGTAGACAAAATCAATAGATGGGAGGTTGGTTTGCGTGCTGGATTGGGCTACATTCATGACCTGTTGTAGTTTCTTGCAGTCTTGGGCAGAGCAGGAGCCATATCAAGTTGTGATACAACCAGAAAGAATGCTTTCTATGGTGCATCTGTAAAAGTTGGTGACAGTTATAGCAGACATGCCAAATTTCCTTAGTCTTCTGAGAAAATAGAGGCATTGGTCAGCATGGGGGATCCAGAACTGGTTGTTGGTGATCTGGATACCTAAAAACTTGAAGCTCTCGACCCTTTCTATTTCATCTCTGCAGATGTAGACAGTGGCATGTTCTCTTCTACCTTCCTGAAGTCCATGACAATCTTCTTTATTTTGTTGACAATAAGGGAGAGATTATTGTTGCCACACCAGTTCACCAGATTCTCTATCTCATTCCTGTACTCTATCTTGTCATTGTTTGAGATCCGACCCACTATGGCGGTGTCATAAGCAAACTTGAAAATTGATTTGGAGGGGAATTTGGCCACACAGTCATAGGTGTATAAGGAGTATAGTAGGGGGCTGAGGACACAGCCTTGTGGGGCACCAGTGTTGAGGATGATTGTGGAGGAGGTGTTGTTGCCTATCCTAACTGATTGTGGTCTGTGGGTTAGGAAGTTCATGATTCAGTCACAGTGGGGGGGGAGCCAAGGCTCAGGGCACAGAATTTGGAGATGAGTTTCATAGGAATAATGGTGTTGATGACTGAGCTATAGTTGATAAATAGAAATCTGACATGGGTGTCTTTGTTATCTAGGTGTTCCAGGGTTGCGTGCAGGGCCAGGAGATGATGTCTGCTTTGGAACTGTTACTGTGGTAGGCAAGCTGTAGCAGATCCAGGCAGTCCAGAAGGCTGGAATTGAATTGAGCCATGACTGGCCTTTTGAAGCACTTCATAATGATGGATGTCAGAGCCACTGGAAGTTAGTCATTAAGGCACACTGCCTGGCTTTTCTTTGGTACTCAGATGATGGTCATCTTCTAGAAGCAGATAGGTATCTCAGATAATTGTAAAGAGAGGTTGTTAATGTTTGCAAATACCCCTGCAAGTTGATTCCCTGCAGGATCTGAATGCTCCATTAATTGTTAGCTGTGTCTTTAACCGTTGTCTTTCTTGAGGCCCGGGGGAATTTAAAATGGACATTAAATCCGAGACATGCACCGTCACTAGAATACTTACATGACCAACTCACCTCCTGGGAGCAAGTAGATTGCCCATCCTCTATCTGTCCTCATCCTCCTTTTCTTTTTATTTTGGTTTTTATGGAAGTTGATCATCTGCTAGTTTTTCCCATTTATCCTTAATGTTTACAGCTGTTTTTCAAATCCACTGATGGTTTAGCAAAGTGCTAAAATGTAGCACATTTGACTTAAACCTTAAAGTGTCTGTAACAACTGCACAGAATTTGGATTGATGATTTTCTAACACCCATGCAGCAATCCTGATTCTCAGTTAAGTGGTGTTTTTAATGAAGCATCTTAATTTATGCATTATGTAAAACTCAAGTCTCTAATAACAATGTGTGAATACATAAAGTTACTGAGAAATCCATGAATTATATCATATACAATGGCCCAGATTTTGCTTTAGTGATAATGGTGAGATCATACGCAATAGCATCATCACTTCTCTGAAACTGACAGCAACTTCATGAGTTCACACATGCATTGTTAAAGACGGAAATCTGGAGGTTGCTGTCAGTGGTTCTACATTTCTCCATGGGATGCACAGTTCACACTTCTCCATAGGTTGTAGTGTTCAAATCTGCCAGATTGCAATCAAGTGGAAATCAGTGAACTATTTGCTCTAAAAAGTCTTGAAAACATTGCATCCTGTTGAATAGGGAGTAGCTGCATTTTTCGTAGTGTATTAAGTTCATAACTATTGTTTAACTGCCTCGCTGGCAATGAAAAATTAATTTTATATTTGTAGAATGTCAAATTTCTCCTTATTATAGAAATCTTATTTTTAAATTAATAATCTCATCTTCTATCTTAATCCCAAGAGCCCATCCTGACCAATTATTTGCTTTCTATATAATAATTAAGTCCAGTGCTTTTTACTCCCTGATTTGCTGTCTGTAAGAAGATTTGAATGTATTTGACTTCCTACATGTTTTGATGGCATCACTGTTTCTGGCCATCAGGAGATCCCCTTTAATTGGTGCCAAAATGACAGTTGGAACAGGGAAATCCATGCCACAGCGGTGAAGGCTGTCCTTGTGCCACTGACTGCCACAAGGACGATGGCGGGTTTTGTAAATTTGGTGCAAGTTTTAAAATTGTACTTGTGGTAGTGTGGCTACGTTAAGTGGGTGATCCGTGATGGCCAGGTGATCGGGTCAGACACCATCAAGTGTTGAGGTGGGAAGCTGAGCCAATCAGCTGTAAGGACACATATCCCAGGTCAGTTGGAGTTAGGGAGGAGTGGTGAACAGTCACATATTTAGTTATTTAGGAACAAGGGTCTGACAGAACAATTTATTACTGTTTGCCACAGAGTTGCCCTCAGTTTATAGCAGCACTATTGAATATTCTCATTTTCATTGTGCAGAAATTCTGTTTTAATACATGAGATTAATGTCATATATCACAACCATTCATTTCTATAATCTTGAGCCCTAATTTAAAATATCTTAAGTGAAGGAACTGTATATAGCACAAGTATATGCACGCATGTGTGCACATATGGGGGTGGGGGTGGGCGAGGGCTCATGGGACTGCAACCCTTTGATAATACAGCTGTCAAACTAGTCTGAACAGAGGCAGACCAATGTCCTTTGAGAACAGTCTGATTTAATAAATACAATAAATACATTCAAGCAGAACAAACAAATCTCCCTGTTTCTGTCTCATAAAAACACAACTGGTGCATGCTGTGAAGAAATACTATGAGAAAATGCACACCTTGTTTCATGGAGATCAAAGAAAATGAGAAAAGAATTCAGTCAGTAATTCATGAATTTCCAGCTATTATGATACAAAGCGATGTTCTGCAAGCACTCCTGTTTCTCCTATGTGATCTAAAAATAATGAATCTGAATTTCACCATTCAAAAAAAATCATACAGGAAGTGACTTTATTTTTTTCTTTATGTGGACAGTTTTCTCATTGTTAATGAATTGTTTGATATCGTTCAATAATCAACGACCCAGGATATGTGTCCTTACAGCTGATTGGCTCAGCTCCCCACCTCAACACTTGATGGTGTCTGACCCGATCACCTGGCCATCATGGATCACCCACTTAACGTAGCCACACTACCACAAGTACAATTTTAAAACTTGCACCAAATTTACAAAACCCGCCATCGTCCTTGTGGCAGTCAGTGGCACAAGGACAGCCTTCACCTCTGTAGCATGGATTTCCCTGTTCCAACTGTCATTTTGGCACCAATTAAAGGGGATCTCCTGATGGCCAGAAACAGTGATGCCATCAAAACATGTAGGAAGTCAAATACATAACGGTCAAATAATTAAATGCCTTGATGCATCTTATTTTTCTTTCTGTCTTTGCCAAGTTTCAGAATTAATTTGTTCAGGAATGCCCACAATGTGATTGGGGCATTGCCCCTCCAGCTACAGAGCAGCATCTTATTTATTCAGTTAGATTGCAATTACTCCTAGCATTTGGTGCAGATCCAATGTCAACACGTCATAAGAAAGTTGCCGGGCCAGTTCACTCGCTTGGGGTACTGGACTGGGAAACTGGCGTAGGGCTTTGGAACAGAGTACTGGATTGAAGTGCTGAAGTGGGCTACTGGAACAGAGCAGTTAGAGAGGGGTGCTGGGCAAACGGTTGGAATGAGGTGCTCAAGTGGCATGCTAGCCTAAATCACTTCATTTTGTTTTCCCAAATGTAGTGAAATAATTGTAATTATTGCTAAGTACAACTTTTAACTTCCCTTTGTTAAAAAGTGTTTTAAAAATGTCTTGCTAGAGCAAGCACTTTTCAGTCAACCCAGAGAATAATCATAATCAAGCTTCAAACTTTAACTCTGTTTTGGTCTCAACTGGTGATCAGACCTGAGTCTTCCCAACATTCTGTTCTTATTTCAGATCTCAAGCATTTTGCTATTATTTCATCTTCCATTGACTGACAAGGACTGTATCCTTGGCTCTCAAATCAATAGAAAGTTACCTGAGCAGATGCTGGGAAACTTCAGCTTTTGCATGTGTTTGAACTTCTCCATGCTGCACCTATGTGAGAGGGCAATATAACCACAGCTCACTGCTCAGACAGCTGCTGAAATATTGTGAACTGCTGCACCAGTAGGTGAAGTGTGATTGCGATATAAATCAGTCGCATTGCTAAGAATCGTTGTTGCCCATTTCTTTTTGGGTACTAAGGTCACACCGGACTTATACCGCATTGTCAACATCAGGAAATTGCTGAAATGTGAAGTTTATGATCAGTATTAGGGAGACAGATTGAAAACTCATTTAAGTTATGCTTTTTTTAAAGAGTGCCATCAATCAAAATCGGTCTGATTTTTAGAGCACAATGATTAACTGTTACTCCTGATAAATGAGATCTGATTTATACCTCCTGACTGCACCTACACTTTGGACAATAATCCAAGAAGAAAATGGGTCTGTGAAGCCATCTAACAGTAGACGGGAAGCAGGCAATACCATAAAGCAACAGACCGCAAAAAATGTAGCAATGCATTGATTTTTCTCTGATTGTACCCTTCACAACGGCAATCAGAAGCTTTGCCTCATTCAACACTTGACACCCATTAGAATTACGTGCATCAAAAAGAACTTTGGAATAAAAAAGTCACAAAAATACAACTCCTTTCAACACATCTCTTCAAAAGAACGTTTTGATGCATTTAAAGCTTTTATAAATCATCATTCACATTTTCTTTTACGTATTCTTCCTCTGGAAGTCAGAATTTTCAACTACAGCACTTAATCGTCAATATCCTGATCAATGCTTTATTTTCAATTAATGGCAGGACACTAGGAAGTTCTGTGGAACAAAGGGACCTTGGCATGTTTCTCCACAGATCTCTGAAAGTGGAAGGGCATGTTAGTAGGTTGGTGACAAAGACACATGGGACACTTGCCTTTAACAACTGAGGCACAGATTACAACAGCCAAGAAATCATGATGGAGTTGCATAGAACTTTGGTGAGACTACAGTTAAAGTAGTATGTGCAGTTATGGTTGCCACATTACAGAAAGGATATGATTGCACTGGAGGAGGTGCAGAGGAGATTCACCAGGATGCTGCCTGGGATGGAACATGTAAGTTATGAAGAGAGGTTGGATAAGCTTGGGTTGCTTTTGTTGAAGCAGAGAAGGCTTGGAGGGCAGGGGGTGAGGAGAGGGGGAACCTGATCAAAATTGTACAAAATTGAGGGACATCCGCAGAGTGGATAGGAGCAGCTATTCAGCTTAGTTGAAGGGTCAGTCACGAGAGGGACATAGGTTCAAGATAAGGGGCAGAAGGTTAGTGGGGGGAATGTGAGGAAAAACATTTTTACCCAGAGGGTGGTAATGGTCTAGAATGTGCTACCTGGGAGGATGGTAGTGGTGGGCTGTCTCACATCCTTTAAAAGGTGTCTGGTTGAGCACTTGGCACATTATAACAATCCGGGCTCTGGGACACACGCTGGTAGACGAGATTAGATAGGAGTTCAGATGTTTCTAAAGTGTTGGTGCAGACTTGATGGGCCGAAGGGCCTCTTCTACGGTGTATGATTCTGATTCTCCTGATCTTAGTGACTGAAGCTAAGGCAGTGAGAGAAAAATCATATAGAATTAATGTAATAAGAAACAAGATTGAAAATGATGAATAATTTTCATTGCATTGCTGTTCAATGCTGACTTATTGCAGGAGAACAAAACCCTACTGATCTGAGTCTGAGTCCAAACAAGCTTGGCGTCTGTGTTCCAGAGCTAGGGAAAAGAAAAATGTTCAGATTTTCATTCCTCATCTTTTTCAGGTTAGCCCTGATTGAAAATGCATGAATATTGGATGAGGGTAGGGTTGGGTTTGATCTGAAGTCCCCATAAGCATGTATCTGGTTTCATTCATTGGCTGCACTCTCACAGCAAAAATGGACTTTGATGAAGCATTAGGGAGCTGTCAAAAACTACATAACTGCACGCATACATCCATTCACTTGGCGAGGGACAATGATTGAGAGATAAAGGGGGAATTGGAAGCCAGTAACATTGCCAGTGGGAGGCATCTTTCTAGCCCTTTAAATTACAAGGTGATGAAGATTCTTTTGCAGATTTTTATTCATTCCCAGGAAGTGGCACTACTGGCAAGACCAGCAGTTACTGTCCATCCCTGATTTCCCTTGAGGAGGTGATTTAATCCACTGTAATCCAGGTAGTGTAGATACACCCATGGTACCGTTCAGGAGGGAGCTCCAGATTTTGATCCATTGATGCTGAAGGGATGGCGATATATTTCGAAGTCAGGATGGTGAACAGCTTGCAGGGTAACTTGCAGGTTGTGGTGTTCCCATCTGCTGCCCTCATCTTTCTAAATTAGTGATAGGCAATCTCGGCTAGTAAGTGGGCCACATGGTGGCTCTCTTCCATCTCAATGGAGCATGAGATTGAAATCAGTTGTTTTCACTATATGATCCTTTAATAAGATTTAATACACATCAAATATTTCATAACACATTATAGAAAATGCTTAAGCATTCATGTATTAATAGAACTATCAACTTCAATTGGGAAAATAAAGTAAGTATTCCTGTTTGATCAAACACAGAGGGAGTATACAGCTCTCACAAGCAATGTAGTGTTCAATCAGCACACATCTCACTCCCCTAGCCCTTGCTTTATATGTGTATCATTTCAGTTATACCAATGGGAAGAAAATCAAGCAGATGGAAACCAAAAGGAAGTGGTAAGTCTGCATGTGGGTAACACAAGAACTTAAGAACGAGGAGCATGAGTAGGCAATTCAGCCCCTTGAGTTTGCACCCCCATTCAATACGATCATGGCTGATCCTATCTCAGCCTCAACTCCATTTTCCTGCCTCTTCGCCATAACCCTCTCCATCTACTTTGTCAATCTCCTTTTGCATTTTATGTACCCCAATTAGATCTCTCCTCATTTGTCTGAATTCCAGAGAGTATAAGCCTAAACTTACAATACCCCTTCATTAACCAAACCCCCAATCTAGTCAACCTCCTCTGAACTGCCTCCTTCCTCAAGTAAGGGGACCAATACTCCAAGTGCACAATACTCCAAGTGCAGTTTCATAGTTGCATCAAAACTTTTCTACTTTTACAATCTATTTCTTTAGCTATAAATGCCAAGATTCCATTTGCCTTCCTTATTTCCTGCAAGCTAGTTTTCTGTGATTCATGCACTTGGACACCTAGTTCCTCTGTACCGAAGAGCTCTGAAGTTTCTCTCCATTATGATAATAAGTTGCCTTTCTATTTTTCCAACTAAAATGGATAATCATACAGTGATCCATGCTAAATTCCACCTGTCAATAAAGTCTCTTAGGTTGCACTCAGAACCATGATGTGCTCCATGTGACCCCTTGGCTGCAAGTTGTCCACCACTGTGCTAGGTGGTAAAAGTTCCAGGTTTGGAGAGTGATGTCAAAAGAACCTTGGTGAAATGCTGCAGTGCATTTTGTATTGGGTACAGATTCCTGCCATTGTCTGGAGTGTTCAAGTTGATGGATGGGGTGTCAGTCAAGTGGGCTGTTTTATCCTGGATAGTGTTGAGATTCTTGAGTGTTGTTGGATCTTCCTTCATCCAGGCATGCAGACAGTACTTCATCACACCTCTGACTTGTGCACTGTAGATGGTGAACAGACTTTGGAGAGTCAGGAGGTCCGTTACTCACTATAGAATTCACAGCCCTTGACCTGCTCTTATAGCCATAATATTTATGTGGCTTTCTCAAATAAGTCGCTTGTCAATGGTATCCCACAATGTTGATCCAGGATGGGGATGCATCAATGGTAATGCCATTGATGTCAAGAGGAGACAATTAGATTCTCTTTTGTTAGAAATGGTCATTGGCTCACACTTGCATGGTGCAAATATCACTTGCTACTTATCTGCTCAACCAAATGTTGTGCAGATCTTGCTACATGCAAGCTTTAATATCTGAGAAATTGCAAATGGAACTGAATAGTGCAATTATTAGTGATGATTCCACTTCTGACCTTATTCTGCTGCTGGATAACAGCTGACAATACCTTCCATCACTTTGCTGATGAGAAGGCTGATGGGGTGGTAATTGGCTGGATTGCACTTGTCCTGTCACATGTGGATAGAATATACCAGGGAAATATTTTATGTTGGCAGGCAGATGCCAGTGCTGAAACTGTACTGCAACAATTTGGCTAGGGTGCAGCTGGTTCTGGCTCAGAAATGCTGGGATGACTTAAAGGTCCACAGTCTTTGCAGTATCCAGCGCCTTCATCTGTTTCTTAATATCATGTGAAATTAATTGAATTGGCTAAAGACTAGCATCTGTGATGATGGGGCCTCAGGAGGAGACCAAGATGAGCCATCATTCGACATCTCTGGCTGACAATGGTTGCAAATGTTTTAGCCTTGTCAACCTATCTGAACACCAATTTCATTTTCCTCCCATTCCAGCATCTGGCTGCTCTTTAAAACAATAGCACGGTGGTTATCATTGTTGCCTCATAGCGCCAAGGATCTGGGTTTGATTCCAGCCTCAGGTGACTGTCAACGAGGAGTTTTCACGTTCTCCCAGTGTTTGCATGGGTTTCTTCTGGGTGCTCCAGTTTCCTCCCACAGTCCAAATATGTGCAGGTTAGATGGATTGGCAATGCAAAACTGTCCCTTAGTGTCCCAAGATCTGGAAGTAAAGTCGTTTAGCCATAGTAATTGTGCAAGGTTACGAGGATAGGGCCTGGGTAAACCACTCTGTCAGAGAGTCAGTGTAGATTCAATAGGCCGAATGGCCTCTTTCTGCACTGTATGAATTCTATGATTCCAAATGTGTCAAGTGCCCTGGCCTCAAACATTCTCCCTGAAATCCTTCTTCACAATCCTGAATCTTGTACTCTTTTGTCCACATCCACTGCAGTATCACAAGTTCTCTTTTGGTTTCATGCCCTCATTTTACTGACGTGCTCTTGTTTTGTGGCTGGGTATGGGTATCATTAATAAAACTGGGCACAAACTGAATGTTTTTATTTGGATTAATTTTTAGGGTTGCTATCTCACAAAGCTGGCTACAACACTATGGATCAACTAAATTACATCCACAGCATTGGGACTCAATATAACTATCAAAGGAAAGTCATTTGTGACTGGATAAAGACATCACCCTGTATGGTTTTATAAAATTTATATAGCTATCCTCATGGCTGTTTCAAATAAAAATTTAAAGGAGAAAGACCTTTTAAAGTGGCTGAATCCATGTCTGTCTGTGATCCTCAAACAAAAAGGAGCTACTTGGCAATATCAAAGAAACTTGCTCCTAATTATCTCTGAGGAGACACTAATGACCCTCCCCTCCCCTGCCAGCTCTAGATGCTGTGGGCTGCAGAGGTCAAATTCAAAGAGAGCTATACAAAGGTCATCTGCATTTCATAGCCCAGATTGGACAACCAGAGTCAACTTGTCTGCTAGGACAAAGAGCCCTACAACCTTCCTTTCAATTCTTAATGGGTAAGGCATTTAACCTTCTTGAGGACCCAGACTACATATACACATCACTTGTCAAAGACAACATGGAGACATGGAACCAATAATATTGCCTTGCTGTACTGCAAAATCTCAATCTGCTGCTTACCATCCTCTCAGCTCCCTCACAGCATAGAGGTTCTGCCCATATTGAATACCTGGCCCCACTAAACTATTTTCTGCTGAAACTTCTGTACCATCATCTACAAGACTGATTTATCTTTCATTGTGTGAGGTCAATTCTAGCGGAAAAGTGAATTATGCAGCATCAGGTTTTTAGCCTACCAACCTCCTTGAAGCAATATCACATTGGACTTTGATTCTGGAACCCACATGAAACAATATTTCTTTTCTTTGTGATCTCCGCACTGTAAATCTTTTCTTCTCCACCCCTCATTTACTATATGGATGAAAAAGGAGCAACATGTGATCCCCTTCCCACATTTTTAGTGTGTGCAAATAAACTTAACTTCTGGAATCAAACCTATCTCTAGTTTGCTGTGGGGTTATTAAAATAAATTGGATCATACAAAAGCCGAGGGGTTGGGAAATACAACGCCATTTCTGAAAGGGGAAGCAAATCAAAAACACCTGTGTATGGTGAGAGGAGAAATTAATGCTGTTTAAATTAAACCCCCTCCTGTCTGTAACACAGTCTAGTGCATAGCAGCACTAAATGCCTGAAATGACTTATTTCAAACTTAGATATGCCTCATTGCTAGCAGGTGGCTTCCCAGCATGCAACATGCAGCTTGCCCACTATGGCAGAGGTTAAGAGCTGGGACCCATTATACTTTTACTGTTGTATTTGTTTGCTTTAATTTGGCTGAACTCGCACATCTGTTCTCAGCTTCTCCCATATTTGTGGTTTGAAGATATTTAAAGAAGAAGATTAACTGAGGAGAAACCCAGCAAATTAAAACAGTACGACCAACAATCTTAATGATACCAAAACACATCATATAATATAACCAATAGCTGAGAATCACTTGCAGAAAGAAGAATCACATGTCAGGCTTTTAGTGGGCAATTGCATGTTTGGGCATAGGTCACCTTTGCTCTCATGTAACCGAGCTGCTCACATGTTGCTTCAGCTTCTGCTGAGGTTGACTTTGATAAATTAGCAGGATTTATTCAAGCATGATTGCTGCAGTTCTTTCAATCTTTTCGTCTTTCTGGAAACATTGAGGCCAATTTAACTCTTGCTACACAATGGATAGTTAAAATGGTGATTGTATCTTTACCACTGCCTTCATAATGGGCACCTGCCAATCGCTATTTTAACCACAAGGTTTTGTTTAAGAAAAGATATCTGGTTCACTAATATGCAAACATCAGGGTCCTAGTTAAGATGTAATTATGACTCTAAAGCCATTTTGACTCACAGCCAAGCAGGTCACATACAGGGTCAGCATTGCCAGTGAAATCTACTGCAGGAACAACATAGGAACAGGTCAGCATTTTCAATAGCTATTTTATCTTGTTTTATTGTTTCCTTGTGTCAGGAGTAGCAATGACCTTTTTGGCCTCACACTGAAGCAGTGGGTGTGGCCAGTCATGCCCGATTCTCCCTCCATTCTTAGCTCACCTTCCCAAACACCTACCCCTTTTCTCAAATCCTCAGGCAGCAGAAAGCCTGCTCCTGTCATCCAGGGAGTTCAGGCAGGAGACTGACGGTTATCTTCCGAATGAGGTCCGGGAGTTAAAATTTCCTCTGATCGTGGCCAGGCCCAACAATCTACCTCACATCTTGGCTGCCTAGCCATACCACTCCTGACAGGAGTTCAAATCCAGATTTAGGAATGTCATGATTCACCCAGTTGGTGGTGCAAGTCGGGGATGACTAACACTTCATTTGGAGTGAAACCAGGCGAGTGGGGAATTAAATTGCCCAAATTACCTCATGCTCTGCAACCACATGGGAGCAGCCCATTCCTAACCTTAGCCTGCTCTGCTGAGCATCATAGAAAGACATGAGAACTTTCTCAAAGTGAACAACATTCAACTCAAGTGCAATTTTCCTATGTGGAGAATCACACTGGTTTTCCAGTCAGGTAAAGGTAGTAGAGGATCAGAGCCAGATGAAGCCTATGTGTGTAACATAACTCACTTGAGATGCAGTAACTGTGTTAAACCATTGTTACTACCTACCTGCCCAAAATTTACCTGGACATGGAGATCTTGTGCTATTCAGCTCATTAATTATGCAGCCCTGAGTCGTGCATTGAAATTCCTGGTGGGCTGGGCAGGACATGGCTCCAACGTCTGGGTGCCATATTTGAATGGCATCCAGACAACCATTCACTCTCTCACTCTGTACTTGACCACCCCCTAGCCAGTTTTCCCACTCCGTGCCCAGCCTAGACACAGCGTGTGTGATAGACAGCTGATATTTCTCCGTGTCAGTGTGAAAGGAAGGAAAAATAGTGGTCACTGATCTGAAAGGGAACCGAGTGCAGGGTGTCGAAATTTGCTGATGACACCAAGATTGGGGGAAAGGCAAATTGTGCGGAGGGTGTGGAGAGTCTGCAGAAGGATCTAGATAGGCTGGGCGAATGGGCCAGGAAATGGCAAATGGAATTTAATGTTGGCAAGTGTGAGGTGGTCCACTTTGGTAGGAAGAATGGTAGGAAGGACTATTACTTACGTGGCGAAAAACTGCAGCAGGCGACGGTGCAGAGGGACCTCGGGGTCCTTGTGCATGAGTCGCAAAAACCCAGCTTGCAGGTGCAGCAGGTGGTCAGGAAGGCGAATGGGATGCTGGCCTTCATAGCGAGGGGGATTGAATATAAAAGTAGGGAGGTCTTGCTGCAGCTGTATAGGGCATTGGTGAGGCCGCAGCTGGAGTACTGTGTGCAGTTTTGGGCGCCGCACCTGCGCAAGGATATTTTGGCCCTGGAGGGAGTGCAGAGGAGGTTTACTAGGCTGATACCGGAGTTGAGGGGATTGAGCTATGAGGAGAGGCTGAATAAACTAGGCTTGTACTCATTAGAGTTTAGAAGAATGAGGGGAGATCTCATTGAGATGTATAAGATGATGAATGGGATGGATAGGTTAGAGGTGGAGAGACTCTTCCCGCTCAAAAAAGACAGTAGGACTAGGGGGCACAGCCTCAAGATAAAGGGGAGGCGGTTTAGAATGGAGTTGAGGAGGAACTTCTTCACTCAAAGGGTGGTGAATCTCTGGAATTCTCTGCCCGTTGAAGTGGTGGAGGCTGCCTCGCTAAATATTTTTAAGAAGCGGGTTGATGGGTTCTTGATAAGAGAGGGGATTAAGGGTTATGGGGAGAGGGCGGGAATGTGGAACTGAGCCACGACAGATCAGCCATGATCTTATTGAATGGCGGGGCAGGCTCGAAGGGCTAGATGGCCTACTCCTGCTCCTATTTCTTATGTTCTTATGTTCCTATAAGATGTCGATCTTGCCAGGTGCACGCCACTTATGTGGAGTCGTGAAACAGAATGTTGCAAATTCCCACTGGTAGTGCACTAAATGTGAAGGGTGGAGGTGAGGGAGAGGGGGGAGGCTGGAAGGGGCAAGATTCTGGTGTGCTGGACTTTTAATGAGTATTTATGAGATGCAAATGAGATTCCTGACATACATTAGTGGGACACTGGACATGCCTTCAACCTGCCATGAAAGTTGGGAGAATACGATTCCAGACTCAATGTTCGGAAACTAATTTTTGACCTCCTGCCAAATCTTTATTTTCCCCACTCCCCATGATTCTGACTACTGGTGAGAGTGGAAAAATCTACTGATTGTCACAGTATCTTTGACATCCACTTGAGGAAGCAGATAGAGCCTAAGTTCGTGTCATCTGAAAGACGGCACTGCCCTCAGTACTGCATTTAAGTGTTAGCCATGATATTTTAGTTCATGTCCCTGAATTAGGACTTGAACCCAGAACCTTCCAACTTAGAAGCAAGAGAGCTACCAACTAAGCAATAGCTAATACGTTCTGCACACCAACAAGATCACTTTGGCAGCAATTTTAACTTTGGCTTGAGCAAGGAAACGAGCGTAATATTCTCAGTGGGTGAAGATCGACAAGCTCCAGGTGCTGGCAGCATGTTTTTCACTTTCCTTTAGGGGAACTGAAGAAGCAAAAATGTCCCTCTTGGCTCCACAAGGAAAGCTGCAGAATGTCTTTTGCTAGAATCCCATCACAAGCACCATCCCTCCTATCCTTCTTTCCATGGAGCCTTCCTTTCCCATGTTTACCTGAAAGTTTTTGACCACCTGATTTTCCAGAGACCACTTGCCAACTGCATGGGTAAAACTGCTGTGACTTCAAGCTACTGTGGGCCAGGCAGCCGGAAACTAACTGAAACCAGTGGAAACATGTTGCTGGTTAAAGTCCCTCCTGATATATTATATATTTATGCTTCATTTTTCTCCTTCAAAAATAAGGTTCTCCAGGTTGGCAAAGCAATTGTGCAACTTGAAATAGTCAAAACTAAAGAAGAGGCAAAACCTTCAGACCAAACATATGGCAACTGGACACCGAACTCCAGATGTCTTTTCAAAAACAGGGCTGAAATCAAACACCATCCCATTGTGAGACACATCAAATCTCCAGACACTGATATGGGGAAACTAAGCACTAGAAACAAAACAAAAACTCATGCAAAAGTGACAAGGCTCGCCTCATGTTTGAAACCTTCAATGATGAGAAAGAAACATGAATGAATTTTCAGTGCAAGTCAAGCAGATAAATATTAAATTACTGGATCAAATTTGCCATTGCTAATAACAAAAGTTGAATATTCTTTAAAAAAAAGGACAAAACCTCTCTTTTAAAATTTCCATCATTTCCTTTCAGCTTCCATACTAGTTAAAGCAATATTAATCACTTCTTTATGGTAAGGTCTCCTAGAATCATAAAATGGTACAGCGCAAAAAGAAGCCATTCTACCCTTCAAGCCTGTGACATCTCTTTAAAGGTGCAGTCCAATTACTCTCTCTTAGTATCTCTTTCCCTATAGTAGTGCAAATATTTCCATTTCATGTTTTTATCCAATTTCCCTTAGAATTTATTAATGAGATTGCTTCAACCGTCCTTTCAGTCAGGTTATCAACCTTTCTGTCACTGGAAACAGTGTCTCCTTATCTACTCTGACAAAAGTCACATAAGATTCATCCCTTTGTTTACTTCTGACAGCCTTTTTCAAAATGGATTTACATCATTTGTGAAAGCCAAATGGGCTAAAACAATTGAGGAAAGTTTCTGTTGTAAAAGTAAATTTTGGAATATATTAAACAATTGTAATAACTTAGTAATAATTTATCAAGTAGTAAACACAGGCCCTGGTTAAGACATGCCGATGTGTATTGATGCAAGTCCCAAAGCCAGGTAAATGGGGAGGCGTGGTCGCAGAAAAGGCATCCAGCTGTAAAACCACCCACCAAATCCAAATGATGGTTGATATGAATGGAAATGGCACCCATGCTAGGGTATACCCTGCAAGCAGTGTGCAGCATCCCTGCCCAAACCCTCTAAGGGGTATGCAAATATTACCATCCAATGAATGAGAGTGGCTAAAGTAGAGGTGAAAAGATGACCAAGTTCAAAAGAGCAAGTCTAAATGTCAGTGTACTCTGACAGAAGTAGCGAAGAGTCAGTTTGGATTCACACCTGACAGAAGCATCACTGTTGTCATTTTTGTTTTGAGACAAATGATGGAGAAATAGCAGGAAGGCCAATGCAACATAAAGGTTGTATGGATCAATCTAGAGAAGGTTTATGACCAGTTTCCGGAGGAGGCTGGTGGTGCTAGAATTTGTATATGCACACCTATTTCAGGATATGTACAAGGAGTACCAGAATTAAGTAAGGGGAGGAGAGCAAAAATTCCAAAGTCAAAATTGGATTACACCAAGGATCGCCACTGAACCCCCTTCTCTTCTTGACTGACATGGATATTCCAGCTGAGCAAGTGAGACAGACAGGAAGCACCATGGTCAATAATGTTTGCAGCTGACATTGAGCTGTGGGTAGAGCATGACTTGATTATGTGGAGATAGATACTAGAAGGCACAGGTATGAAGACCAATGGACCAAAGACCCAAAATATATGGATTGTCAGCTTGAGCCTAGGGTAAGGGTCAGAGTGAAGTTGTAAAGATGATGGATCAAGACATGGAGGAAGTGAATAGCTTCAAATTTCTGGAACCAATGGTGGCAGAGGATGAAAGTTTGGGAAAGGAAATAGTAAGCAATGGATTAGCTCTGATTGGAAAAAGTGGAAGAAATGTAATGGATTGTTGTATGATACAATAGTGCTGTTAAAATTGAAAGGAAAAATCCACAAGACAATTGCAAGCTTAGCCTTGTTAATTAGAACAGAAACCTGGACAATGTCAAGCAGAGAGGAACAATGACTGGACACAGATACTGAGATGGATGTGTGGAGTGTCAAGAAAGGACAAGGTCAGCAAGGTATATCAGGGAGTCAGGTGAAGGTTGTGGAAGCAGTGAAGAAAGTAGCTCAGATGATTAAATTGTAGTCATTTGTTGCAGAATGAGAGAGGGCAAGTGGTGAGGTGAGTGATGGAGGTGGGACAACCAAGATGAAGAAGAAGAGAAAAACCTAACACCAAATGAAAAAATGTAGTAAGAGACTTAAAGACAATGGGATTGAAAGAGGGATGGGTGACTGACAGAGAGAGAGAGAGAGAGTGAGTGAGTTCAACAAGCATTGTGGTGGTCACAAGTAAAATTGGAGAAGCTAAAAGTGAAGAACAGTAACAGTAATTAATAATGTCCTGAGTGGTTCTTTAATAAACTTTGATGAGTACCAAGGGACATAAATGAACAGCCTAGATTTTACAACTGGTGTAAAGGAATGCCTGCGGTACAATTTGTCTTAAATGAATTGTTGTTGTTAAATTAAAGGCAATTAAAAAATCTAGGCTACATGTTGAATACTTGTTTAACACTGGAAAATGATTCTTCTAATTAAATCTCAGTGTTGAAGAGTCATCAATGGTTTATAATAATCTGAGGATGAATTTCCTCCTTGGGTGTCAAACAGATTTGTTGTACCTATCTGCAGAAGTCTCAAAATTTCCTCCCCCATTCATAACTGCACTCTTGTCACAGGCCTGTCCCCTAACAGAGCTGGGGTTAATGGGTGGAAGCAAGATTGAAGCTCTTAGTCTGAGCGGGTTCAAATTCTACATCTGGATTCCAGCCTTGAGGTATTCGGGCTGCTGCTGGATGACAGCAAACCTCTTCCAAGGCTCAAAGGCCAGGCTAGGGGGGAAAAGAAAAATGCTTACTTATTTTGCTTCTGTCTACTTGCTATCAGGCCTCCACCATGCCATCCATCCACTCTGAGGATGTTCCTGGAGCAATCCTCAGTGCCAAGCTTTTCTGGAGTTTCCTGACCACCGACAGACATGGAAGTGGAAGGCAGCGGGGGAGGGGTTGCAAAGAGAGAGCGGGAAAAGTGGAGGAGTGTGGGTGTGTGTGATTGGGAACACCAGTTCACTGAATTCCCAAAGGAATGCTGAATTTGTACCATCTGTACTTGCACATATTCCAACCAAGAGAAATCCTGACAGTCCTAAGGTAGAACTGTAACATGGAAGTTTAGCATAGCAAGTTTTAAATCCTTTTCCTCTTCAACATCTGAACTGACTGTTCTCCAAAATGTTCTATGAGAAAAAATGCCCCCCTTTATGTATAAGCAACATACTTTGATCACACTATTATGAATGATCAATGAGGCAAAGTTTTTAGCTGCAACATTATTGCATAAAATTAAATTACTTTCTTCAAGTGATACAAAATTCATTCTGCCAAAATATATTCATGAAAACATGACCCAAAGGAGTAAGAAGATTAATGAGCACCAAATGTAACAGAATATCCCTTAACAAGTGTACTTTAAATACAGAGAAGTATGTGATTTGGATTTCTACTCGGTATGCAAAATGGAAAAACAATAGTGGAGAAAAGGTCAAGGAAATAATTAAACCATTTAATTAAGCAACAAGAAGAATATTCAAAAGAAAGTTATTATTGCAATTCTAAATACAGTCCCCACTCCTTCAGCTGACAACTCTCACTATGGGCAGCCATCTATAATGGCCAACTGACGATAAACATTTCTTTCACTATAGGAGGTAATTACAAAGCAGCCGATTACCATGTATTAAGCACATCAGCTATTCCAGCAGAATCAACGATTCAATAAATTCTATGCATCAGTCAAATGCAAGTACCTTAATCCCCTCCCCTAACAATTTTAAAATGATCTTCAAAGCAAACAGATTGTTCTTCTGGTTTTGAGTACGTACATACATCTTATGTCTGCGTTTAGCTCTAGGTTTTAAAACTCTTAAAGCAGATAATTAGAATTCTACTTTTACCCCAAAATTTACTGCAAACCTATAAATAGATATTTAACAGCTTGAACATGGAGATTTTGTAATCAGACCAGTTCAGTGCTAATTGCTTCGAAACAAACATTTTCATTCAGTCACTTTTCATTCATGCCTGTTAAAAATACATCCCAGTCATTTTTTAAAATCGTATGACTTTCCATCTTCAAGTTTAGAAAAAACAGCTACATCATTAGCCATTTGCAGCTGGAAATTTGTGTTAAAGTCAATGTCTCTGCTATCAATGATATGAGATGTAGACAGATAATTAAACATCATGGGGGTCACCATGAACCAGAATCTCATCTGGCCCGTCCTACTGCCACTGTCAAAATGCCAGAACAAAAGACAACACTCTGTACTTAGTACCTCAACTCCTGGCAATGATCCCAAAAATCCCCACTCACTACCCCTCTCTGTCACTACCTTCCCACAACCTACCCTCTTCATATTTACAAGAGGCAAATCAGGAGTATTTCGGAATACTCAATACATGACTTGGATGAATTCAGCCACTTCAGCACTCAAGATGCTCAATACCATCCCATGCAAAGCTTCTGGATTAGCCCCGCTGCCCTTGGATTCAATATCCAAACCTGCACCAGGCCACAGGCTGCAACAACTCACCAGGCTAATCTGGGTGACACCTCCAGCTCCATGAAATTTTCCAGTAAGACATAGACAAACGGGGTTGCTGTAGGAGCACCATAATTGTTTCTTTATCACTGGATCAAAATTTTGGAATTTGTGACCTAACATTGTTTTGGAAATATTATGCCTATAAGGACTGCAAGTGGTTTAAAAGGAATAGTCCCACCACATTGTCAATAGACCCAAATGTGGTATCTTCAAGACTGTCACAAAGGATAAACATTTTAAAAACACACTTGCATACAACTTGTTACAATAAATCTGTCCAATATTCAGCCAATGTCTTTAGAAATTGGATGTTTCTCTAGTTAAATGTGACATTATATTTATCAAACTTTGCTGGTAGGCAAAGTAAAAGTATTCTTGGAATAATCCTATAGAAGCAGTGATTTAAAAGTTTTGTTGGTACTGGAGTAATTGTTTTTCCATTAGGGCTGTTCTCAAAGATGGCCCAACATTAATTATTGTTTCCTTTCTTTCATATTTTATTTGTTTCACACAGGTTACGTTTGGAGGCACCACACATCATTACTCAATAAGGGAAGTTGATGAGGCTGGAGCAAAATGTTAACAGAAAGTAACAGGTAGCAATTAGAGAATGGGAAGATGAAGGGATTGGCTAAAGTACACTGCCCAATCACCTGGTGAATCACCTGACACACTAAATGTTCTCATGGGAACAGCCACAAAATCAAAACACTTCTTGAAAAACATAGAAACGATAACAACCAAGTTGAACCACCAAAAAAAAATCATCTCTTCATTTTGACCCAAGAAGAAAAAGTTTCTAATGCGGTCTAACATGAAATATTTAATGTTTCAACAAGCACTGAAAATGCAGACAGTGACACTGAAAGCATAGAAATGATATGCTAGATGTTGCCTTTCACACTGATGATGAAATATCCAGAGTGTCAACAGACATTGAGGAAATAGGTATAGATATAGATTTAGATCATGAGACTGAGATTGGCATTGAGGATGTAACAAATGATTGGTAGAAAACATGTAATAACATTGTAAATCTTTTTATTAATTCATTTATGGGATGTGGCCATTGCTGGCTTGGCCAACATTATTCCCCATCCCTAATTGCTCTTGAGACGGTGGTGTTGAGCTGCCTTCATGAACCAGTCCATGTGGTGCAAGTGCACCCACAGTGCTGCTAGGGAGAGAATTCCAAGATTTTGACTCAACGACAGTGAAGGAACTGCGATATATTTCTAGGTCAGGATGGTGAGTCGCTTGATGGAGAATTTTCAGGTTATGATGTTCCCATGTGTCTGTTGCCATGGTTCAATGGGATTGTAGCAGTTGTGGGTTTGGAAGGTGCTTTCTAAGAAGCCTTGGTGAGTTTCTCCAGTGCATTGTGTAGATGGTACACACTGCTGCCCCTGTGCATTGATGGTGGTAGAGAAAGTAAATGTTTATGGGTGGGGTACCAATCAAGCAGGCTGCTTTGTCTTGGATGGTGCCAAGCTTCTTGAGCTGTACCTATTCAGGTAAGTGTGTTCTGTCATACTCTGGGCCTTGTGTCTTACAGATGGTGGACAAGCTTTGGGGAGGGGTTAGCAGGTGACATTCTTGCCACAGGATTCCCAGCCTCTGACCTGCTGTTGTAGCCACAGTGTTTATATGGCTAGTCTAGTCCAATATTTCTGACCAGATGTTGATAGTGGAGGATTCAGCAATGGTAATGTCATTGAACGTCATTGGGCAACAGTTAGATCCTCTTTTGTTGGAGATGGTCGTTGCTTAGCACTTGTGGCGTGAGTGTTACTTGCTACTTGTCAGCCCAAGCCTAGATATTGTCCAGCTCTTCTGCATTTGGACATGAACTGCTGCAGAATCTGAAGTGACTTGAATGGTGCTGAACATGTTTGCAGAAGACTGCACAATCTCCACTTCTGACGCAAATGATGAAAGGAAGGTCATTGATGAAGCAGTTAAAGATGGTTGAACTTAGGAAACTACCCTGAGAAACTCCTGCAGTGATAGCCTGAAGCTGAGATGATTGACCTCAAACCTCCACAACCATCCTCCTTTGTGCTAGATTTGACTAACCAGCAGGGAGTTTTCCCCCCCAATTCAAATTGACTCGAGTTTTGCTGGGGCTCCTTAATGGCACTGTTGGACAAATGTAACCTTGATATCAAGGGCAGTCATTGTCACCTCACCTCTGGGTGTCAATTCTTTTGCTAGTGTTTGAACCAAGGCTGTAATGAGGTCAGGAGTTGACTGACCCTGGTGGAACCAAAGCTGATTATCAGTGAGCAGGTTATTGCTGAGCAAGTGCCACTTGATAGCACTGCTGATGATGACTCCTTGCATCACTTTCCTGATGATCAAGAGTAGATTAATGGAATGGTAATTGACCGAGTTAGATTTGTCTTGCTTTTTCTGTACAGGGCATACTTGGGCAATTTTAAACATTGTCAGGTGGTTGCCACTGTTGTAGCTGTACTGGAACAGCTTGGCTAGGGGTGTGGAAGTGCTGGAGGCTTGAGTTTTGTCAGGGCCCATAGCGTTTGCAATATCCAATGCCTTCAGCTTGACATCACATCAAATCAAATTGGCTGAAAACTGACCTCAGTGATGCTGGAGACCTCCAGGGGAGGCCAAGATGGATCATTTACTCTACACTTCTTACTGAAGATTGTTGTACATACTTCATCCTCGTCTTCTGAACTGATGTGTTGGATTCCCTCATCATTGAGGATGGGGATATTTGTGGGCCCTCCTTCTCTAAACAAGTTGTTTCATGGTCCACCACCATTCACAATTAGATATGGCAGGACTGCAGAACCTAGATCTGATCCATTGATTGTGGAATCACTAAGCTCTGTCTATCATTGGTTACTATGCCATTTGGTATGCAAGAAGTCCAGTAGCTTCACCAAGTTGACACTGCATTTTTAGGTATATCTGATGTTGTCCCTGGCATGTCTTCTTTAGTGAACCAAGGCATGGTGGTAATAGTAAAGTAAGGGATTTGATGAGCCATGAGATTATAGGTTGCAGTTGAGTGCAATTCTGCTGCTGTCTCATGGTTGACCAGCCTTAGGTTGCTAGATTTGTTCAAAATCTATCCCATTTAGCAAAGTGATAGTGTCACATAACACAGTGGAGGGTATTGTCAATATGAAGATGGGACATCATTTCTACACGCATTGTGCAGTGGTCACTTCAAACAATACACTCACGGACAGATGGATCTACAATTTGCAGATTGGTGAGGATGAGGTTAAGTATGTTTTTCCTTCTTGTTGGATCCCTCATTACCAGCTGCAGGCCCAGTCGAGCAGCTACGTCCTTTACAACTTGCCCAATTCAGCCTGTAGTGAAGCTACGAGGCCACTCTTGGTGATGGACATTGAAGTCCTCCAGTACATTCAGTGGCCTGACCACTCACTGTGCTTCCTCCAAGCGATGTTCACATGGAGGAATGATGATTTATCAGCAGGAGGTTTACTTGCCCATGTTTGACCTGGTGCCATGAGACTTCATAGAGTGGGGTTGATATTGAGAATTCACAGGCTACTCCCTTCCAACTGTATATGACTGTGGCACCACCCTGGCCTGATGGTGGGACAGGACGTAACCAGGAATAGTGATGGTGGTGCTGGGACATCATCTGTAATGTATGATTCCTGAGTATGATTATTTCAGGCTGTGGCTTGACTAGTCAGTGAAACAGCTCTCCCAATTTTGGAACAAACCCCCAGTTGTTAGTAAGAAGGACCTTGCTGGATCAACAAGATTAAGTTTGCTTGTGTCATTTCAGGGCCTGGATCGATGTTGTTTGGCCTGTCTTGATTCACTCCTTTGAGACTGTCTAACAATTTGATACAATGGAGTGGTTTGCTAGGTCATTTCAGAGGGCATCTAAGAGTCAGCCACATTGCTGTGGCTCTGGAGTGACATGTAGGCCAGGATGACAGATTTTTTTTCTCCAAAGGAAAGCAATTAAGCCAAGTAAAGCACATGAAAATAAATTCATTGTGAACAGAAATATATTTTGTCAAGTAATGTTTGCATTATAATAAAAGTGAGAATTTAGGCATATGTGTCTCATATTTAGGGGATTAGGATTGTTAATTGGAATAATGGTTTGAAAGAAAGTAATTAAATGAATTATTGAATGAAATCTGTTGGATATAAGAAATGCTTCAAATAACTTACTGAGTTGGAACATTTTGGTGATCTGATTTTTCAGCTTTAATATCCATCTCATTCAGTCCCTGTGCCCATAGGGTGAATATCTCAGCTTTCTTCTTCATAAAAATCTTTTTCTTGTCTTATTTTTAGCTTTCATTCTTTTATTTCCTGGACATAGGACACATAGCCCGGCTTGTTTAATGAACAATCATTGTAACTGTTTGCCTGTAGAGTAAACAAAGTTGTACTCCAAAAGTATCAATTTGTGCCGTGTTTTCACTCATGAAAAAAGTTCTTCAACACAGATAAGAGGATGGGTGTCATATATCTTCCCTGATAGCCTTATGTTACATGCGTAGCACTCAAGACAACAGAAGCTAAAAGCCGCATTTTCACTAAAGCAAAAATGTGTGGTCAATGTCAGTCTGAAAATGGGTACTCAAAAACTCCTGAATAAAACAACAGAAATACCTATTTATATAGAATATTTTGTGTATTAAAAGTAACTGTACATAGCTGGAGTAGAGCATCATGATATAAAAATTGGATTTCCATTTTTAACTCTGCAATATCCTGTATTTTAATTGTACCCTTATACCATGCAACACTGCATTGAAGGATATCAAAGTTGAATAATGTAGGATGCAAGGTTAGACAGATATTTTGAAATTCATTGCATTTGACTTTGGGAAATAGGCTGTAGGACATTTCCTCAAGGAGGTAATTGGTTGGAGTAGTATCCATAATAGTGTGGCTTGTTCACACTCTGTTGACAGCAAAAGACAAAACTTGACAGTTTATCGCCTGCAGAGTGAATAGCCCCAGAGTGATCATTAGGGCACAAATTCAAATCAGTCCGAACACTGCTTTGGAGCCTTCCAACCTTTCAAAACCATGGCAAAGCTAGGACTGGCTTGAGATATCAGGTAGACTTTACTCAATCCACATGACTTCATGTTATGCATTAATATTGAGAATTGTACAAAGCCAAAACATTCAGTATAATCTGCTTAAATTTAATTATTCAATGCTCAAGGGATCAGATGTCATTCTGATATGTGAGCGTTGGACTGCACTGTGGGCCACAGTGTTACTTTCAATTCCTCTGTATATTATTTGTGTAAATTGGTTCATCTTTTCACACGTGTTATTTTTAAGAACATAAGAAATAGGAGCAGGAGTAGGCCATCTAGCCCTTCAAGCCTGCCCTGCCATTCAACAAGATCATGGCTGATCTGAAGTGGATCAGTTCCACTTTCCCACTTTCTCCCCATAACCCTTAATTCCCTTGTCTATCAGAAACCTATCTACCCATGACTTAAATATATTCAGCGAGGTAGCCTCCACCACTTCAATGGGCAGAGAATTCCAGAGACTCACCACCCTTTGAGTGAAGAAGTTCCTCCTCAACACTGATCTAAACTGCACCCCCCCCCCTTATTTTGAGGCTGTGCCCTCTAGTTCTGCTATCCTTTCTAAGCAGGAAGAATCTCTCTACCTCTACCCTATCTAGCCCCTTCATTATCTTATATGCCTCTATAAGATCCCCCGTCAGCCTTCTAAACTCCAACGAGTACAGACCCAATCTATTCTATCTTTCCTCATACGCTAATCCCCCCATCTCTGGTATCAGACTAGTGAACCTTCTCTGCACTCCCTCCAAGGCCAATATATCCTTTCGCAAATGCGGCAACCAAAACTGCACACAGTACTCCAGCTGCAGCCTCACCAGTACCCTGTACAGTTGCAGCAAAACCTCCCTGCTTTTATATTCTATCCCCCTTGCTATAAAGGCCAACATTCCATTCACCTTCTTGATCACCTGCAGACTGGGTTTTTGCGACTCATGCACAAAGACCCTCAGGTCCCTCTGCACCGTAGCATGCTGCAGCTTTTCACCCTTTGAATAATAATCCCTCCTACTATTATTTCTACCAAAGTGGATAACCTCACATTTGTTAACATTATACATCATCTGCCAGGTCCTTGCCCACTCACTCAGCCTATCCAGATCTCTCTGCAGACTTTCCACACAATTTGCTTTTCCACTCATCTTCGTGTCATTAGCAAATTTCGTTACCCTACCCTCTGTCCCTTCCTCCAGATCGTCTATGTAGTTGGTAAACAGTTGAGGTCCCAGCACCGATCCCTGCGGCACTCCACTAGTCACCAACTGCCAACCAGAATAGCACCCATTGATTCCAACTCTCTGCTTCCTATTAGACAGCCAATCCTCTATCCACGCTAACACCTTACCCCCAACTCCGTGCACCCTAACTTTTGCAGCAAACCTTTTGGTACTATTAAAAAGTCATTAATCTGTTCAATTGAAAAGAGGTTGCACAGGAATGTAATGGTAATTGTGAGACTGAAGACAATGTACTGTACATTGTCAGACAACTAGTTTAACTACGTCTTAGCAGCATTGATGCAGCCAGAGTTACATTGGTTTTAACAATGGTATGATTCGGATTTCCATGCAGTTTGCCACATTTACCACACTGACTTTAAAAGGAGTTGTGAAAATCTGTGAAATAGATATCTAATTGAGGAGCAGTTTGTTCTTTCTTCACAAATATAATTTCTCATATTGATTTTAATTAAGGATCAAGTACAAAGTTCATTCATGTTGAAACACCTGCACAGTGTTGAACAGTGATGCGCATTCATAAACTAAAACTATCTGGTGAATTCAAGGCTAGCATTTATAGGTTGTAATGTTTTGTAAGACAGAAGGAAGCTGATGTGAGTCATTTCCTTTCCAAGAACAAAATAGCAAGTTTTCACATTTGGTTCAGTTAGAAACAAACAGTCTTCCCCTCCAGTTATAGAACTGTAGATTCCAGAAACACCCCAGAATACCAATTTTAGTCTGTCAGCAGGGCAAAGTTTAACTTAGTACATGTAAGGCTTTTTGTGCACTAGCCAAGGGCTTTGTGCCACAAATCAACACAGGAGGAAGTGGTACTGGCAGATACAGTTACAACTTTTAAAATACATTTGAAAAGGTGCATGGATAGCAAAGATTTAGAGCGATATGGGCCAAATGCAGGCAAATGGATTAGTTCAGTTTAGGGAATGTGTTCGGCGTGGATAAGTTGGGCCGAAGGGCCTGTTTCCATTCTGTATATATCTATGATTCTAAGTGGGGTCTTTCAGGGAACCTGGATGCAGCTGAGGTGTACCCCAATCAATGACTCATGCTGTTGAAGACTGTCCCCTGATAAAATTTTACACAGTGCTCAGAGAGCCCCATTTACCCATTGCAGAAGCTCGTAGTTTCGTAATTACTGCATGTGCTTAAAAAAATTTTCAATTGGTGATCAGTGGTTTTGAATCCCTGAATATTCTGGTGAAATGAATGCCATTCTGTGGCTATGTCAAAATTGTACATGTCTGTTTTATATTAAAGAGCTCATACAGATGCCAAATTCACAAGGTGTTATAATTCCAGAAAAAGTACTGGAAACAATCTGATAAAAATCTACATTACCAGTTCTGAGTAACAAAAAACATTCAAGATTCAACATCTCTTCCCTTGATGCAATAGAATTGAAATCTAAAACACAAATGTCCCATTTCCAGTCACTGAAAATACAAGATGGTTGCAGCAATAGCCCAGGGCAGGATTACTTTATTATTAGATGACCAATCAGTGCACAGAATATTCTGAGTTGGAGGGTTATTTCATCATAAAACAGCCAACCACAGAGTGCAGTTATTTACAGGTATATAGTAACTTGTCTAGCATCTGCCAGCTTGCAGTCCCCATGGACCCACATGTTTACAGAATTACTGACTCATTGCAAAATCTGAAAGAGGAATTCAATGCCACAATATCTGTGATTAGATTACTGTCAGGTTTCACAGAAAAGGCACATTCACTTCATACAGTTTCTGCTGATACAAATGCTAATAATGATTCATATGTTACCAGTAAAATACCCATTGAATTAGCCCCAAGTATCAATGAAGAAGCAATGCCATTATTTGGAAGATTTTTCATATACCTAGTTCCACCAGTCACTGCCCATTTCACAGCACACACGTTTGGTACAAGTTAATTCTGGCAATATGCTAAGACAGTCAGAACATAACATTCAAAGAGATCTCTAAATGGTAGCACTGCTGCCTCACAGCGCCAGGGACTCAGGTTCAATTTTGGTCTCAGGTAACTATATATGTGGCGTTTACACATTCTCCTCATATTTGCTTGGATTTCCTCCGGGTGTTCTGGTTTCCTCCCACAGTCCAAAGATGTGCAGGTTAGGTAGCTTGGACATGTTAAATTTCCCCTTAGCATCAGGGGGTTAGGGAGATAGGGCCTGGGTGGGAGTGTTGTCAATGCAGGCTTGATGGGCCAAATGGCCTCCTTCTGCACTGTAGGTGTTCTAAATGTTTTGTTTTTTAAACAAACTATGATCAGAGCCTCATGGGCAACTGTTTCTCTTCGCAATCCAGAACCATCATCTTCCATAGTCCTTCAAGAATCCATCCATGCACCCCCTTCTTCTTCTACATGCTGATCCCACAATCCCTGCAAACCACCATCCCATCTCTAACACTCTTTTACTCTCCAAAATCCTTGAGTACGTTGTTACATTCCAAATCTGTGTCCACCTTGCCTGGAACACCATGTTTGAATCCCTTCAAAATCTATCAGGTTCTGCTACAGTGGCTTTTAAACACAAACACCATCCCATGTGGCTGCAACAAAGGGAAACTTTCAATCATAATCCTCTTGATCTGTCTGCAGTCATACAAGGGACCACAGCAAGCTCCTTCAATGCCTCCTCACTGGCTTGGCCAATGTAGATGGTAGTCATGATGTGGAGATGCCAGCGTTGGACTGGGGTAAACACAGTAAGAAGTCTCACAACACCAGGTTAAAGTCCAACAGGTTTATTTGATAGTAAACCCACAAGCTTTTGGAACACTGTCCCTTCGTCAGGTGAGTGGAAAGTTCTGATCAGAAACAAGGCATATAAAGGCACGCAGTTTACAGAATACTGATTAGAATGCAAATCTTTACAGCTAATCTGCTATTCAAGTCTTAAAGGTGCAGACAATGTGAGTGGAGACAGCATTAAGCATAGGATAACGAGTTGCGTATTGTCTCCAGACAGGACAGTAAGTGAGATGTTGCAAGTAAAGGATGTCCCGAAGCATGATACATTGGTGGGGGGGGGGGGGGGGGGGGGGGACATGCAGACGCTACGACAATGAATGAAAGAACACTGCTCGACAATCACCAGGCAAGACTGTTCCCATCCTGTTGGCGAACACTTCATTGGTCATGGGCATTCAGCATCTGATCTTCGGGTAAGCTTTCTCCAAGGCAGCCTTCACTACACATAACAGCGCACAGTCGCTGAACAGAGACTGATAGCCAAGTTCCGCACACATGAGGACGGCCTCAACCTGGATCTTGGGTTCACGTCACACTATCTGTAACCCCAATGACTTGCCAGAACTTGCAACATCTCACTTACTGTCCTGTCTGGAGACAATGCACATCACTTTAACCTATGCTTAATGCTATCTCCACTCACATTGTCTGCACCTTGAAGACTTGAATAGCAGATTAGCTGTAAAGACTCGCATTCTAATCTGTATTCTGTAAACTGAGTGCCTTTATATGCCCTGTTTCTGACCAGAACTTTCCACACACCTAGGACAGAGGAACAGCGTTCCGAAAGCTTGTGAGTTTACTATCAAATAAACTTGTTGGACTTTAACCTGGTGTTGTGAGACTTCTTACAGTTATCCTGGAGACATCCCAGTTAATGCCATTGGAACCAATTAGGTATCATCATCATCACCAAATGTACTCTGATCAATAGCGTCCTCATCATTTGTAGCTATCACAGTGCTGTCTATAACACTCCCTTGGGGTGTATGCTTCATCCAAGGAAACTATACCACCCCAATAGGAAAGGTCAAACTTTGATTAACATTTGCCGCACCACTGACCCAGAAAGGACGGTGGGGTTCTTCAACATCCTCAATTACACTCTTTCAGACAACCACAAGGGGCAGCATGATGTGGAGGTTACATAAGAACATAAGAAATAGGAGCAGGAGTAGGCCATCTAGCCCTTTGAGCCTGCCCCGCCATTCAATTAGATCATGGCTGATCTATCGTGTAATTAGGGGGATTAGTGGAGTTAATATGTAAGGGTCCAGAGATAGGGCCTGGGCAAGATGAAAAAAAAAGGTGGGTTGTTGCAGACTCAATGAATCAAATGGCTTCTTTCTGCACCGTAGGGATTCTACAACTTCCTGATTGTAAAATTATCATTCTTATTTCCAAACCCCTCAGTATTCTTGTAATCTCCAGCCACACAACCGGCTGAGATATCTGTGCTCCTCGAGAGAAACATGTCAGTGAGGTAGAACTTGGTGTCATCAGCGTAGATGTGAAAATTAACACTGTGCTTTTTGTGTTGTCATCCAAGGGGCAGTATGTAAGTGAGAAATAGGAGTGGGCCAAAGAGAGATATGTAGGAACTCCAGAGCTAATGGCACGAGAGTAGGAAGAAAAGCTGCAAGAGCAGGAAGAGAAGATGTTCCAAGTGATTGTCTGGTTCTGTTTAGATATGAATGAGGTATCGACCTGGTGAAGACACTGCAGGACTATTTTCATGCTAAACAGTGAAAGCAGGATGTGACATAGTGAAGCAATTCCAAAATCAGATCTAAGTTCTGCAGTTCTGCCACATCAATTAACAATTGACAATTAAACAGCTAACCGGAAGTGGAAGCATCACAAACATTCTCATCTTCAATGATGGGGGAATCAACACATCAGTGCAAAAGATAAGGCTGATGTATCGGTGGCACAGTGGTTAGCACTGCTGCCTCACAGCTCCAGGGTCCCAGAATTAATTGTGGCCTTGGGTCACTGTCTGTGTGGAGTTTGCACATTTTCCCCATGTCTATGTGGGTTTCCTTCAGGTACTCCGATTTCCTCCCACAGTCCAAAGATGTGCGGGTTAGGTTGATTGGCCATGTTCAATTGCCTCTTAGTGTCAGAGGGCCAGTAGGGTAAATGCATAAGGTTATGGGAGTAGGCCCTGGGTGGGATTGTGGTCATTACAGGTTTGATGGGTCAAATGGCGTCCTTCTGTACTGTAGCAATTCAATGATTCTATTCTATTTGCAACCATGTTCAATCAGAAGTGCCAAGTTAATGATCCATCTCAGTCTCCTCCAGAAGTCCCCAGCATCACAGATGGCAGTCTTCAGACTATTCGAACTACATGGAATATGAAGAGATGCTGAAGGCAATGGATAATGCAAACGCACTGGCCCTCCACAACATCCTAGCTGTGGGGAGTTGAAGACTGCTCCAGAACTAGCCACATCTCCAACCAAGCTGTTCCAGTAGCTACAACACTGGTGTCATCCTAACAATGTGGAAAGGTACCTAGGTATGTCCTGACCACAAAAGCAGGACAAATCCAACTCAGCCAATCACTGCCCCCATCAGCCAGACTCTTCCATATCATCGGTAAGATGATTGAAAGTCATCAGTGTTTATTCAGCAATGACCTGCTCACTGTTGCACAGTTCCAGCAGAGTCAGTCAATCAGCTCCAGACCTCATTACAGCCTTCATCCAAAAATGGACAAAAGAGCTGAACAATTGAACCAGCATCCACCGGGGATCAGGGGAGTAAATTTTCACCTTTGTCACCTGAATGAAGTGCAGAAAGGAATTGTGGCTGCGGAGGAAATGTTGTTAGGGAGGATTGCAAACATGCAAGAGATTCCTTCCACTTTCCTTCCATGAATCAAAATGATAGCATTGTTAGGCAGACCCTGCTCAGTGTGTGTGAGCCTCCTGCTTGACTGTTCTCTTTCAATGCAACATATCCAGCTGGTAAAGTTGATAATCAGTTCCAATTCATTCATCAAATAAAATCATCACATTATCAGCCTATCATGTAATGGAAGCTAAATTTCTGTTCTACACGTTTTTTGATGAAATGAAAACTTGCTTCAGATTGTTACAGTCTTTATAAAAGAGAGCACCTTACTGAGGGTAAAAAAAGCCAATGTGATTTTAACTCTTCCTGTCCGACAGAAAGCGGGCAGGTAGTCAGCTCTCACCTGGACCTGGAAAAAATGATCAATTTTCCTTGGAATTTCCACCCAATCCCTCTCTCATCTTTACATGGTCCATCACTGACACTTCCCTTGGCCTCTGTCTCCATTTCTGGCAGTAGTCTGAACAGCAATATTCATTCCAAACCCATTGACTTCCACTGCTACCTCAGCCACAGCTCCTCTCACCCACTCTCTGTAAGGACCCCATCCCATTCTCCCAGTTTCTCCATCTCTGTCACATCTTCTTTGATGATGCCAATTTTGAAAACAGTTCTTCTAGCATGTCTGTTTTTTCTCCTCAAACAGATCAACCCCCACCCCGGCCAGACATGATCAACCCATTTCACTCGCCTCTGCACTCACCCTTTCTTCTCCCTCCCAGAACGATAATGGGGTCCATCCTGTCCTCACTTTCCACCCCACCAGCCTTGATATTCAAAGGATCATCCTATGCCATTTTTGCCAACTCCAGCATGATGCCATTATCCAACACGACTTCCCCTAACCCACCCTGTCAGCAATCCACAGGGACTGCTCCCTCCGTGACTCCTGGTCCTCAACTCCATCACCCCAACCCTTCATCTTCTTCTGACAGGATTGAAGAAGGTGCAGCACCTGCCCCTTTATCTCATCCCTCCTCACAGTCCAACACCTCAAACACTCCTTCCAGGTGAAGCAATATTTCACTTGCATCTCGTTCAATTTGGTCTATGCTCCTAATTCAGTCTCCTTGACACTGCAGAGACTAAAGGTAGACTGGGTGACCACTTTGCAGAACATCTTTGCTCAGTCAACAAGTATGACCCCCAACCTTCCTGTTGCTTGTCATTTTAACTCAACACCTTACTCTCATGTCCACATGTCCACCCTTGGCTTGTTGCTCTATTGAAACCCAATGCACACTGGAGGAACAGCACCTCATGATTAGGCATGTTATAGACTTCCAGACTCAACATTGAGTTCAACAACTTTAGACTGTGAACTTTCCCCTCCATCTTGGCCACCATTTTTTTTCTTTTTGTCCCAATGCAACCTTCCCCTCCCCCACTGGACCATCTGTCAATTGTTCTTAAGATTTGCTTTCACAGAGCACTGATCTTTGTTCCGCTATTAATGCGTCCTGTTATCTTGCCTTTATGCCACTATCGGCACCTTTTATAGAACCACAGAAGGAGCTATTCAGCCCATCGAGTCTGCACTGACTTTCCAAAAGAGCATTTTACTTAGGCCCACCCACCTGCTTTATTCCCAAATATTTACCATGGTTAATCCCCATAACAAACATTTTTGGACACCAAGGGGCAATTTAGCATGACCAATCCATCTAACTTGCACATCTCTGGACCATGGGAAGAAACTGGAGGGTCCAGAGGAAACCTAAACAGAGAATGTACAAACTCCACACAAACAGACACCCAAGGCCAGAATGAAACCCAAGTCCCTGGCACAAGGCAGCAGTGCTAACCACTGTGTCATCAATGCTGCCATTAACACTCCCTCTGTCTTGTGTCCATGATATCTTTGACAATCTCTCCTGCGCTCCCACCCTATCCTGATCTTTCACCTTCTTTACCCCCTTCTACAACTATATTACATTTCAGCCCTCTCCAGTTCTGAAGTTTTCTATGGATTCAAAACATTAACACTGTTTCTTTCTCCACAGATGCTGGTGATCTGCTGAGTTTATCCAATGCTCCCATTTGAGGTTTCCAGCATCCTCAGTTTTGATTTAAGCGGTCAGCTAAAATGCGCTGAATTACTTACCCATCCTGGAGCAGTCAAGCTCCCATAGGCTGTTCTCTGGAGAAACAGGTAAGCAAACTCTCCCAAAGCTAGCAAGATCCTGCTTTCCAGAAGCACTCTGAATCCACAGAAAAGATAAAATCTTGGGCCTGGGTTTGCATTAAGGCCATTGGGCTGGGAATTTACTCAAAAGTGAGGAGAAAGAGAAGGTTGGGGTGTGGGGACAGTTATTAAAGTCAGAAGTTCAGGAAATCCAGATTTCCAGACTGATTGACAGGATGACTGCTTGTCCAATGGGAAATCCTGCTGCACAATTCAGCAACTTAACTGGACTGGAAGGTGTGTAGGGGAGTGGGAGAGATCATGGGGCTGAAGGCACAGGGTTTCAATCACAAGGGGGATAAATTGAGGACAGGCAGCGCGGATGGTGGACAGGGTACCTTCCAAAAGGAAGGGGAACAGGCAGATGATGGGAAGGAGATTCAGTTGTTGGGCTGAAGGGATCACTCTTGCTCCTCCTGGCCAACAAGCAATGCTTCAAAGGCACGTACCTCGTGAATTCTCAGCTCTTTTTCACTGAAGCCAGGGAAAATCTGTTAACATGAAAGTCGCAGTCTCACTTGAACAACCAATCTGACTCCTGAGAGGGGTTTTGTTCCATGTTCCACCTCTGAACCGGACTGGATCAGATTTCTGTTTCAGATTTTTAAGTTTTTAAACATCCCACCTAATCCAAATCAAACCCAGCTTTTTGTGGGGGGGCTTTGGGGTGGGAGGATTAGAATTCTATCCTCTCCCCCTTGTCTGTATCCTTTTCATCCAGCGCAGACACATGGGCCTTCAACTGTGCAGTAAATTTGCACGATTCTGCACAAACTGGCTGAGATTGCTCAGATTGTGTTTAACTTCAGGACATCTGATGAAAAGAATTAAGCTCCGAGGTGTGAATAAAATATGCAGATGCCCTTTTCTGTGCCTAGTGCCAGCAGTAAACCAAACCATTCCAAAGCCCGTTAGTTTAAATAATGAAGCCCCTCCTGCTGTAACAATTAGGCTTTTGATGGGTAGAAATGAATGTGGCTTAGGGCATTCTGAGGGAAAAGAATGACTGCAGGGATGACACAGACTAAATGGTTTATCTGATGAAGCAACGTGTGGAGTCGAATGGTTGACTGAGGCACAATGACTGCACTGCAGGGAATCAGATACATGTGGGTGGACAAGTTTTGTCAGAACACAAAAAAGGCATGTAAAAACAAAGTACCAATTTGGAAAATCTGGTTAATTAAAAACAGCACAAATAAAAGCAAAATTAATGCAATAAAAGTCACAGCTAGACTCCCCCTCGCATCACTCCAAAAGAGGCTTACATAGTCAGAAACAGGTTGCAATTGTTTGAATTCTGTTTTAATCTAATTCTAGAATGTGATGACAAGGGCAACAAGATCCTGAACCAGTAGTAGAGCCTCACATGCAGCAGGCAATCATGTCAGTTCCGCAAACAGCAAAAACCATCATTTGGCACAAGGCCATCCAATGCATGTGATACCCCCACGTGATGCAGGATCTCAGAAAATTCTGCATCTAATTGTGTTTTTCAAACACGCTCAAAATTAGTAATAATCCTGGTTATCCTTAACAACTTCTTGTACCATAAACTGCTCAACAATATTTAAAGTAAACGTATTTTCATTGTCCGTAAATGAATGCAAATAATTGTTTCTGAAACATGTTGGAGGCAAATAAAAATGGCTGCATTGAGTGCAGGGTTTCGTGCTAAGTGGGAGATTTGTTAAAAAAAGGCCTCAGGGAGTCCATCTACCATTTTCCAATAAGGATTTGCTTAAAATAAAAAAAAATCAAGAACAGCTTCTTCCCTGCTGCAATCAGACTTTTCATAAAATCATAGAATCCCTACAGTGAAAGAGGCCATTTGGTCTATCGAATCTGCACCAACCACAATCCCACCCAGGCCCGATCCCCATAACCCCAAACATATACCCTAGCTCGTCCCGCTGACACTAAGGGGGAATTTAGTATGGCCAATCAATCTAGTCTGCACATCTTTGGACTGTGGAGGAAACCAGAGCACTAGGAGGAAACCCATGCAGACACAGGGAGAATGTGCAAACTCCACACAGACAGTGACCCAAGCTGGGAATCGAACCAGGTCCCTGGTGCTGAGGCAGCAATGCAAACCAGTGTGCCACCCTTCTGAATGGACCTACCTTATATTAAGCAAATCTTTCTCTACACCCTAGCTATGACTATAACAGTACATTTTGCACCTTCTTTCCTTCTCCCCTATGTACTCTATGAAAGTAAGATTTGTCTGCCGAGTGCGCAAGAAGCAATACTTTTCACTGCATCCCAATGCACATGGCAACAATAAATAAAATCAAAAAGTTCTTAAAATAAAATCGCTGTCCTGTGTAATGTGGCTCCGGCCAACATATTTTCCTATCTGGAATTATTCTCTCAATAAACAATACTGTTTTCAATCAAGTATCAAAATGGCTGTTTTCATTAAACTCAACTTCACATGGTTCAGCTTAAATTACACTTTAGTATGAGTTAGTAAAAGGCCTTGCGCGTTGCTTTGTTTGAAGTTAAATTCAATACTCTTTAGCAGCTGTTATGACTTGCAATTCAGTCGGAATTTATTTTCCAACAGGAAATGTCAGATGGAACCATTAAGCATGTCCCATGGTAACAGTAATGTAGAAAGTAGTCAGTGTACCACTTGAGATCGGTGACCATGCCAAGCAACAGCAGTGAGTGCGCACACAGCATTCCGCATCATCTTCTTTTAAAAAGATGGCGAACATTTCATAAGCAAAATTGGAAAATAAAAACTGTGCAAGTGCGTTTTGTTAAGATTTATTTAACAATCAATCTTCCTGAGGAACAGCAAGACTGTTGGCATGGTGGCATTTGCAATGTTTAAACCCTCCGAAATTGAGTACAGCACGTTTTCAAACTTCAGGCTCCATTTTAACCCTGGAGCAGGAACACAGCAAAGCGAGTGGTCGACTCCTCCAGGGAGGCTCAGGGAATTTTAATGACCATGTCTCATCAACATGCTGCCTAATAACTTTCCACCCCAAAAACATGTTAGGGAGCTGCTGCCTGGCCAGTAAAGTCAGGTAGCAAGGGGTCATTGGTGAGAATCCAGGGAATTGTTCTCTCCCAAGGTAAGTACAAGGAGAGGAATCCTGTCAAGGAAGCGGCGTAATGAGCTGGGAACCAGGCTGGCCCAGGCCTCTTGAAGCCCAAAGGAACAAATTAAAATTAACGGAGATTTACCTTCCTAGACAGTCTTGCCCTGGCTGCTGACCCTGGGGATTTGGTTCAACGAGGAGACCATTCTAGCCTGCCCATTCAAATGCCTAAGACTAGAATGGCAGATCGGGCTGTGAAATTGAGTCACTTCAATCATGGCACTGAGGTACTCAGTATGTTCCCTGCTCCACTTAAGTTCCCACCCACCCGGCTTCCACTAGACGCAATGTTAAACCCAATCGCCTTGCCTCAGATCTGGCCTCACCATTCAGGAACTGTTGCAACTCCATTTAAACCATGACTGTCTGTCCTCTTACTTCAATTCCAGTGGTGCCTAAAATTGAAAGGTGTAATAATTCTCATGCAAAAGGAGAGGAGAAAATAACTTCCCCTTTAGTCATTGTACTGAAACTAGGGAAATTTGACTTACGAAAATAACCCTACTTTAGTGAAGGGGAGTTTTGTAAAATATTGCAAATTATCTATTTCAGTGGAGAGCCTTGGCTGTTTTATTACAACTACAGTGCCATGAATTCAATAGTGATGTGTTACTCAATTTTGTCATTAAAAAAACACGCTCCAATGGTGGTAGCTACAACTATAAAATGAAAAAAATGAACATTTCAAAAAATTGATATGGACTTTGCTGGCATTTACTGTTCATCCCCAAATACCCTGATAAATTGATTTGGGGAATTGAATGGTTTGCAAGGCCGCTTCAAAGAGTAGGTTAAGTGTCAACCACATTGGTGTGGAGCTGGAGTCACCTAGAGGCCAAACAAGGTAAGGACGACTGATTTCCTTCCCTAAAGGGGACGATAGTGAACCAGTTACTACAAATTGACAACTGACACCAGATCTTCCACCAACTGAATTTGAACTCTCAAACTGACGCACTGAGATTATTAGCCCATGCTCTCTCCCCCATAACATGTACTTGGAAATATTTGCTCTTCACCGTTAAGGAACACTCTGCTTTTCCTGGCCCCGGGGGAAAAATAGTTTGCAACTCACCTTTCTGAGGCATCTATGGCTGTTTTGCCAACAAAATTAGTCAAAGATTGCATGGTGCCTGCTTCGACCAGTCCTAAAGTGGCAATTCAGGCCCTGTGTATGTGATCAGAGCCCAATTTTTATATGAAAATGGACTCTCTGACTGAAGCAAACAAGCCCAGTAGGCCCCTTCAAAATGGCAGCAACCTAAACATCAGTTAAGTCGACTATCACCAGCTCCCCCCCACATGAATGCCCATTTTAGTAAGATAGATTGTTTTACACTGAAACGTTGATTGCAGATACTGCAAAAAAAGTCATATTATTCAACATGAACATACTTTTGGCTTTGTTGGCTGCCTGCTCTGGCAGTGAAAAGACCAGAGGCATTTTGAGACTCAGTTTTTATTTACACTGAACCTGCAGGAGCCTTCCCCAAACAGATGTCCTGGTTCAGCTGGCTGTATTCAGCTCAGTGTGATGTCTGGCAGCCCAAAACCATCCAACAGGTAGAAATTGGTAAGCCTGGAGTTGTGTGTTGGGGGAAGGAGGGGTGAGCCTGAGGCCACTCCTGTTTCTCCTAGCCTCCAACATACTTTAACATATACCTAACAGGAGTTGCTTCAGCTCAATCATTAAAATTGCTTTAAGAGTGCATAGTGCCACATTTCTGTCATAAAATGACAACACGCGGTTCCTAAACAAATTGTAGGCAGTCACATCTGCACAGGGCTAAGGTTAAGACCCTGTAACGATGACAGTGGTTAAAGTGTCAATATTAACTGGATGGTAAGTTCACTGACCACATTGCAAGCCCATTAACACCAATTGTGTTCCTGGGTAATTCTCATGCAGTCCATGCATGAGGATTTCCAAGACATCCCCTGATGAATCTTCTGGGTACAACATCCCAGGGAATGGAAGATCTCAGCCAATATTTTCCAGAGTTCAGAATCCCAATAGTGCAGAAGGAGACCATTCAGCCCATCAAGTGTTCCACTGACTCACCAACAGAGCATCCTACCCACGCCCTATCCCTGTAAGCCCACATATTAACCCCGTTAATCTCCCGGGACACTAAGGGACAATTTAGCATGCCCAATGCACCTGACTCACATCTCTGGACTGTGGGAGGAAACCTGAAAACCTGGAAGAAACCCACACAGACATGGGGAAAACGTGACAACTCTGCACAGGCCGGAATCAAACCCGGGTCCCTAGCGCTGTGAGGCAGCAGTGCTAATCACCGTGCCGCCAGTTGTGGAGGTGAAATTTGGGATGTGAGGTTTCACTGAAAAGTAATGGATCAGCAGCTCTTACACACACCACCTGCCCTTTGCATTTGACTAATATTAATAATGCGGATCCACCAACACCAGTAAACCCAGACCCCTTCTCCCCAAACCTACCACACCCTTATCAAAGTCACATTTCAGCCCTTATAATCTCCTATTCCCCCATCTCAGTAGTTAGCATGATTGAATGGTTTCTAAGCCAATCTCCCTATGTGGGATGTTACAGTCGCAAAGTAAATGACAATTTAAGTAGGCTGCCACATCCGCTGGTAGGAGGAGACACACTGTGGCAGGATCCTAAAATCCCGGCCAACGACATTGTAAACTCTTCCACAAAAAATCTATTTCAGCTTCTCCGAAACATGGAGAAGTTGAAGACAATTAACGTGTAGTTAATTTAATTGTGGTCTACATTTTAATTGTCAGTAATTCCACATTCAATGCTAATAGCATCAGCCTCACTTACAACGGTCACTTCTCAATAGTCAATCCAATTTGTTTACAGTACTGTAATGCTAATTTAATCGCAAATGTTAACATTCAGATTTAAATATTATACAGAAATTTAAACAATCCATTAACAGTACATGGATAGATACAGCATGAATTTACCGTTAGAAAGCTATTACTCACCAATGAAATGAAGCCAGCCTGCAATTTGGCGTTGTAACTGTCTATTTTAGAAACAAAAGTCACATAAATGGAGTCACAGTTCTTTCACAACATTGAAACTGATCAGATTGTTGGTGGTTTTGATTTCAGTGTGAAATATGGCTGTAGTTCACAAAGGGTTAACTCACAACACGGAATTATCAACTGCACTCACTCCACAACACCAACATACAGAACATAATCACTTAATAAAATCAGGTCACATTTTAATGCAGTTCTTTCCCCCACCCCGTTCTCATCTTCTCTGCCCATCACATCCACCCTCCCCCACCACCACCCCCACCCTCAACAATTGGCCTATCTACCGGCTGTGCTACACAGACATGCTGCACCAGATCACTGCAGTATTTCCTCTCACTCATCACTTTATAAAACATGGAACTGCTACAGGATGATAGCATTTTCCAGCATGGTCTCAATAGGCTTGCAGACATCAACCTGACACTGCTGATCACCCCAGCTTCATTCACTGGGATCATTCAACCTGAAAACAATTCTTACCCATTGTGTTATACCAGGACTGGTACATGAACTTTTTATCTTAATGTCGCTCCAATTTTTCCATGCTCCTTTTGTTATGTTCTGCACTCAGTACTGCAGCAGAAGGAATATTTTCAAATTCTCTGCTTCTTTCTCTTCCTCCTTCGTCCCCTCTCAGCATCAATCTGAAGTCCCACAAGGATCTATCCTCAGATTCCCTCCACTTCTTCATACGGCCAGCTCTAACTTTCCAACAATTTAACAGCATTTACACAGTGGCTTTAACATGGTAAAAGCAAACTGGATCACTTTATGGGGCTTTCAGCCAAAATGTTATACTGATATTAGGACATATATTAGTACAGATGATCAAAATTTGGATCATAGGGTGGCATGGTGGTACAGTGGTTAGCACTGTTGTCTCACAGCACCAAAGACCCAGGTTCAATTCCAGGCTTGAGTTACTATCTGTGTGGAGTTTGCACATTTTCCCAGTGTCTGTGTGGGTATCCACAGTAAGAAGTCTGATAACACCAGGTTAATGTCCAACCAATTTATTTGATAGTAAACTCACAAGCTTTTGGGGTTCGTGTCTTCGTCAGGTGAATGGAGAGTTCTCCATTCACTCCAACAGGACTCTCCACTCTCCTGATGAAGGGGCAAACACCGAAAGCTTGTGATATTACTATCAAATAAATTGGTTGGACTTTACTCTGGTGTTGTGAGGCTTCCTACTGTGTTTACCCCAGTCCAACGCCAGCATCTCCACATCATGTGTAGGTATCCTCCAGTTTCCTCCCACAGTCCGAAAGACATTCTGGTTAGATGCATTGGCCATGCTAAATTCTCCCTCAGTGTACTCAAACAGGCTACAGAGTGTGACGACTAGGGGATTTTCACAGTAACTTCATTGCAGTGTTAACGTAAGCCTACTTATGACTAATAAAAAAAACTTACTTTAACAAAGAGGTGGGTTTTAAGGAGTGATTTAAAGAGCAGAGTGATAAATTGGAAAAGTATAGATATCTAAGAGGATTGTAAGACAATTAGTGATCTAGATCCTCATGTGCTGGGAACAAAGTTTGCAGATGACACAAAACTTGGAAGTATAGTAAACTGTGAAGAGTACAGTGTAGAACTTCAAAAGGACACAAACAAGTTGGTGGAGGCAGCAGATAGATGGCAGATGAAGTTCAATGTACAGAAGAAGTGTGTGGTGGTAGGAAGAACATGGAGAGACAATGTAAAATAATGGGTACAGTTTTTAAGGGGTGCAGGTGCAAAGGGACCTGGGTGTATATATGCATAGATCATTGAATATGGCAGACACATGGAGAGAGCATTGGCCATGCTAAATTCCCCCTCAGTATGCTCAAACAGGGGTCAGAGTGTGACGACTAGGGGATTTTCACAGTAACTTAATAAAGTTTAGAATACTATATGCTTTATTAATAGGGGAACAGAACGCAAGAGCAAGGAAATTATCAGGGAGAAGGCAGGACAATGGGGAGGAGAATCATATCCGCCATGATTGAATGGTGGAGCAGACTCGATAGGCTGAATGCACCTGTATCTTATAGTCTTATGCTGAACTTATATAAGCTACTACTTAAATATCAACTGGAATGAGAAACCTCAGTTAGGAGGATAGATTGGAGAGGTTGGAACTATACTCCCTGGAGAGAAGGCGGCTGAGGAGATTTGATAGAGATGTTCAAAATCATGAGGGGACTGAACAGAGCAGATAAGAAACTATTCCTGCTCATAGAAGGAAGAAGAACAAGAGGGCACAGATTTAAAGTGAGTGCAAAAGAAGCAAATGTGATGCGAGACGAAGCTTATTCAGACAAGTAGTTGGGGTCTAGAATTCAGTGTCTGTACAAGTGGTGGAGGGAGGTTCAATCAAGACATTCCAGAGGAAAAGGCAGGGGAATGCTACTCAGTCACAACTCTCATTTGGACAGCCGGTGCAGACACAATGTGGCAAATGGCCTCCTTGTGCCCTATAACAATTCTGTGATTCTGTAAGTATATTGATATAAAGTGCTTAAGAGAGAAACATTTTGTGAATTTGTTCTCCTGACAAGCAGCATCATTCACCCAACGAATGTATCATAAATTTCAGCACTTAAACTAATTGCTGCAAAATCACATGTGGTGCACACCTGCACCAGCAAACAGTAAACAGCAATTTTCTTGCAAAACTTTTTGTTTTATTCACTCCTGGGACATGGGTGTCGCTGGCTGGCCAGCATTTATTGTCTACTCCTATTGCCCTTGTTCAGAGGACAGTTGAGAGTCAACCGTATTGCTCTGGCCCTGGAGTCACATTTGACTTGATTTGATTTATTATTGTCACATCTATTAACATACAGTGAAAAGTATTGTTTCTTGCGCGCTATACAGACAAAGCACACCATTCATAGAGAAGGAAACAAGAGAGTGCAGAATGTAGTGCTCCAGTCATAGTTAGGGTGCAGAGAAAGACCAACTTAATGCAAGGTAAGTCCATTCAAAAGTCTGACAGCAGCAGAGAAGAAGCTGTTCTTGAGTCAGTTGGTATGCAACCTCAGACTTTTATATCTTTTTCCAATGGAAGAAGGTGGAAGAGAAAGAATGTCCAGAGTGTGTAGTGTCCTTAGTTATGCTGGCTGCTTTCCAAGGCAGCTGGAAATGCAGACAGAGTCAATGGATGGGAGGCCAGTTAGCGTGATGGATTGGGATACATTTACGACCATTTGTAGTTCCATACGGTCTTGGGCAGAACAGGAACCTTACCAAGCTGTGATACAACTAGAAAGAATGCTTTCTATGGTGCATCTGTAAAAGATGGTGAGAGTCATAGCTGACATGCCAAATTTCCTTAGTCTTCTGACAAAGTAGAGGCATTGATGGGCTTTCTTAACTACAGTGTCAGCATGGGGGGACCAGAATAGGTTGTTGATGATCTGGACACCTAAAAACTGGAAGCTCCCGACCCTTTCTATTTCATCCCCATTGATGTAGACAGGGGCATGTTCTCCTTTACGTTTCCCGAAGTCAATGACTACCTCCTTCGTTTAGTTGACATTGAGGGAGAGATTATTGTTGCCACACCAGTTTATCAGATTCTTTATCTCATTCCTGTACTCTGTCTTATCATTGTTTGAGATCCAACTCACTGCGGTGGTATCGTCAGCAAACTTGAAAATTGAATTGGAGGGGAATTTGGCCACATAGTCATTAGATATATAAGGAGTATTGTAAGGGACTGACAACACAACCTTGTGGGGCATTGATGTTGAGGATGATCGTGGAGGAGGTATTGTAGCCTATCCTTATGATTGTGGTCTGTGAGTTAGGAAGTTCAGGATCCAGTTGCAGAGGGAGGTGCCGAGGCCCAGGCCACACACTTTGGAGATGAGTTTCATGGGAATAATGAAGCTGCAGTCAATAAACAGGAATCTGACATAACCTTGTTATCCAGGTGTTCCAATGTTGAATGTAGAGTCAGGGAGATGCCGTCTGCAGTAGGCAAACTGTAGTGGATCCAGGTAGTCCAGGAGGCTGGAATTGATTTGTGCTATGACTAGCCTTTTGAAGCACTTCAAAATGATGGATGTCAGAGCCACCAGTCGATAATCATTAGGCACACTGCATGGTTTTCTTTTTAGGTACCAGAATGATGATCATCTTCTTGAAGCAGAAAGAGACTTCAGGTTGTTGTAAAGAGAGGTTGAAGATGTCTGTGAATACTCCCACCAGCTGATCCGCACAGGATCTGAGTGCTTGTCCGGGTACCCCATCTGGGCCAGTCGCTTTCCGTGGGTTGACCTTCGAGAAAGCTGCTCTGGCATTTGCAATGGTGACCCCAGGTACAGGTTCACCCAGGGCTTCCAGGATGGAGGGCATACTCTCACTGACCTCTTGCTCAAAACGGACGTAGAATGCTTTTAACTCATCAGGAAGGGGTGTGTTGGAGCCCGCAATTTTGCATGTCTTCATCTTGTAGTCATGTATGTCTTGTAGACTTTGCCATAATCAGTGGGAGTAGGTGTGGCTAGCCTGGAATTCTAGCTTTGTCCGGTACTGTCTTTTGGCATCTTTGATGGATCTTCTTAGATTGTATCTGGCTTTCTTATATAGGTCAGGGTTACCTGACTTGAACGTCTCAGACCAGGACTTCAGCAGGCCGTGGATATCCCTGTTCATTCATGGTTTCGGGTTGGGGAACACACAGATTTGCTTCTTTGGCACACAGTCTTCTACACACTTACTAATGAAGTCAGTTACTGTAGTGGCGTACTCATTCAGGTTGGTTACAGAGTTTTTAACTACTGACCAGTCCACCGACTTCCATCAGCCCCAAAGGAGATCATCCGATTCTTCAAACCAACATTGCACAACCTTCTTTAATGGATTCTCCCGCTTCAGTTTTTGCTTGTAAGCTGGGAGCAGGAGCACAACCTTGTGGTCTGATTTACTGAAGTGTGGACAGGCGATAGAGCAGTAGGTGTGTTTGATGTTTGTGTAGCAGCGGTCTACAATGCTTGGCCTCTGGTGGAACAGGAGACGTATTGATAGTAACATGGTATACACTCTTGAGTTTGGCCTGATTGAAGTCCCTGGCCACGATGAACAAGGTCTCAGGATGTTTTGTCTCAAGGCTACTCGTAGTAGTGTATATTTCGTCCAGCACGATCATCACGTCTGCATGGATTGGGATGTAACCTGCCACAAGGATAACAGAGGTGAACTCCTGCGGAAGGTAGTAGGGGCGGCATTTTGGCATCAGGTATTCTAAGTCTGGGGAGCAGAAATTTGCCAGTGTTGTTATGTCTAGGCACCACAAAGTGTTGATTAGGAAGCAGACCCCACCTTCCCTAAGGCCGCTGTGCGGTCCATTTGATGGATTGAGAAGGTTATAAGGCACTATCTGGTGAAGCAGGAGTGAGCCACGTCTCCATGAAACAGAGTACACAGCAGTCCCTCAGTTCTCTTTGGAAAGTGAGTCTGGCTTTAAGTCCATCTAGCATGTAGGCTAAATCGGGTAAGGATGGCGGATTTCATTCCCTAAAAGGACATTAGTGAACCAGATGGGTTTTTCTGACAATTGACAATGGTTTCATGGTCATCAGTAGATTCTTAATTCTAGATTTCTTTTATTGAATTCAAATACCACCATCTGCCGTGATTGGATTCAAACAGCATCCGAATAACATTTGCTGAGTTTCTGGATCAATAGTCTAGCAATAATACCACTAGGCCGTTGCCTCCCCTGTGAGCCCACAGCCTTCCATAGAAAAATCACCCCTCTTAAGTAGATTCAGAAATTTCTAAAGTTAAAAGTGAACAGAAATGAACAACGGGCCTGGCATTTTTCACCTCCACAACATGGATACAGGAAACATTACCCACTATTTTGTTGCTATAGAGACAACTCAAATCAAACTACTCAGCAAACCAGCCCAAATCAGTGAAAATATCATTGTAAATACTGACAGAGCAGCTGTCCATAAGGAAGCAGAATGGCTGTACCTCAGGTGCACTATCTGCTCTGCAATGGCTTGAAGGAACAAATATTTGATTTGATTTATTATTGTCACATATATTAGTATACAGCAAAAAGTATTGTTTTTTGTGCACTATACAGACAGAGCATAGAGAGGAAATTGAAGTGCGGAGTGTAGTGTTACCATCATAGCTAGGGTGTAGGGAAAGATCAACTTAATGCAAGGTAGGTCCGTTATTGAATTAAAGCATTGTTAGAGAGTTTAAAAGAGTTAGAATGAAGTTTGAGAAACATAGAATTTGAAGGTATGCTGCGCACAACTTGCAAGAAGTCACTTTGCTCCAGTGCCATCTTGGAAAAACTCTTTTTGCTTTGGACAAGCTGCAACAGTGAGACAGAGACGACAGCTGCATCACAGGAACCTCCATACAGAATATCCCAGGAGTTACTTATTGTTGTCTTATAATCCCCAATTATATTAATATATTAAAAAGCACAACAAACTACTAAACATTATCTGATCTCACTAAGTGAAGACCATGCAATAAATCAATTATCAGTTACTGGTTTCCAGGTTTTCTAAGTATTTCTGATGTCAGCATGCTGTCCAGAATTTATATCATGTACTCAGAGTTGTGATAAACACACTACAGAAAGAAACTGCCCTGCTGAATGAAGATTCTGCATTGCAGTTTGCACTCAAGGACAAAGGAACTGGATTGTACAGTAATATCAATCAGGCATTGCACTGCTGCATAACATTTCTGCCTTCCTGTTAGAAATTAGAAACACCATAACCTTCCAAATTAGCCACAATATCAGATATAAAATAAACATTTTATGGAGCAGGAAAGTACTAGTGCATTAATTGTAAAAGGCAACAACAACAACAACTTGCATTTACATAGCGTCTTTACACAGCATAAACACCCCAAAGCACTTCACAGCAGCATTATCAAACTGAATTTGACAGGGGGTTACATTTAGGAGTACATGGACAGAAGACAGGGAATGTATTTAAAGGAGAATAGAAAGGTAGGGAGGGAATCCAGAGCTTAGGGTCCATGCTGCAGAAGGCATGGCTGTAAATGGAGGAGCAAATAAAATTGGGAATGCTCTAGAAACCAGAACTGGAAGAATGTAACTATTTCAGAGGATCATAGGACTGGAGCAGGTTACATAGATAGACAAGGGCAAGGCAATGGGTGGATGAGAATTTTAAAATTGAGGTATTGTCAGACCAAGAGTGAACGTAGGTCAGTGAGAGTATTTCAGAGTTTTGGATGAATTGGAGAGGGGAGACAAAGGCATGTTTGAAGAATGTTTGTTAGCAAGCCAAAAGAAGATGTACAGTAAAAGCAATCACTATCTCTTTCCTATTGCTTGCTTGTTGATACTTCCTTTATGATAGCATAATCCAAAACTAATTATTTCAGTGGTAATTTGTTTTGTTCCTGATGACTTGAGAGTAAAGAATCTGTTTAATGGGGAGACTGGAATACATCTTAAGTGACAGCACAAGGATAAAGGCAAATTAACTCCCCTTGTAAGATGACAGCATAGCTTAAATTCAGGCAACAAGTGGAGGTTTGTCTCCATTACAATCTCCCATTTTTCCTTGCTTTCAGTTGGTGTTTCAGTTTTGCTATGGAATTTTACAATCAGGTACATATTTCCATAATAGCATCAAATTCAAGGAATCTAATTGCCTTCTACACTGAGATCAAAGTGATTTGAAAATCAATGGTGACATGACGCTTGGCTACATTTTCCTGTAGTCAGTTGATGATGTGCAAGGGCAATGTAATATTTAATCATTCAAGGCCTTACTGAGAGAGTTAGGCATTATCAAAATGCAAACTGATCTCTCGACAAATTGGTGCTTATATTTATAATTGCAAAAATGGAATGCCTCATTAGACAGAATGTTTAATGCCACTATTAATGGCATGACTCAAGAAATTGGGATTTTTCACAATCCCCTCATTTTCAATGTGTTTCTGAAAGTGGAAACTGCCAAATGCTTATTCAACGTATTGGAGAAGGATTTTCCTTGATTAATGGGCTTGTGTCCTTGGGTGGAATTTTCCGGTCCCGCGGCAGTGACTGAATGCGGTGGCTGAGTGCCAAATTCTCCATTCTCACTTGCAGCAGAGAGTGAATGGTCGGAAAATCCTGGCCAACGTTCATAATCGCCTGCCACAACAGCAGTGTCCTTCGCCCTTGAGACCCTTTGTTCCTCAGTATGATATCTGATCATAATTAGGATGCTATTTTAAAATCCCTCTATCAGAATAACCATTTGTAAGTTCTGTAAGAGGGATCTTCATAGGTCCCATCCAGCAATCAAAGGCCATGCATTTAGCTTGCTCAAATCCAATGGGTAGAATTTTACAGTTCCATCACTGCAGCGACGAAGATGGAAAAATGCTGTGAGCCAAAGGTCCATTGACATTGGTGGGACTGAACAGTCCCGCTGGTGGAAGGGGCCATAAAATTCCCATCCAATGCTGGTTTGGGCAGGACTTCCTCATGCATTCCTGAATTTTTGGTGGTATACATCGGATATGAACACAATATTTAAAATAACATTTTTAGTCTGTTCATAATCTAAAAAGCTCTAATCCAATAACATGGAGAATAAACTTGATAAGCTCTCCTCAGTAGTTCATCTTTTTTGACCATTTTAACGTATTAGTAATTTTCCCAAAAGAAATAAAAATTCATCCAAATTGAATTTCGACACTGATGGTGAGTGTTTCAGGTGATCGAAGCTTTGCTCCAAATTAGAGTCAGTATTTGAATTAATACTGCCACTCACATCATCCAATTTCAATGTTTTCCTTTCAAACACGAACTGCCCGATCTCTCTTGAAAAAGGGAAATAGGGTTCCAAAGAGGAGAAAGAGAAAAAGAGAAGAATGAATGCAAAGATAAAAAGAAAGAGGAATGCAGAAGGATCCCACCACTGATCTCTTTTTACTTTTGCATTCACATTTCCGTTTTTCACCTGACAACTTCCTTGTCCATTTGAATTTTAGCTAACACTACTCCATGCCTGTTTCTTCCGTTTTTGAGTCAGTATCAACATGACTGGCTGGAATTTGAATGATTTGGACTTCTTTGCTTTTGGCCTTATAGTTACCCTACTTGCTTATCTACAGTTACTAGTTCCTCAATAAGTATGCAGCCCAGTGTCCTTCAACCTGTTCTACAAACATTTTGGCAGAAACGTGGCTACAATTATTTATTCTACAAGAAAAAAACATTGATTGATTTTTTAAAACTATTCTGGTGATCAATTCACGTCCCATTTTGAATTCATTCATTTCCAAGATTTCAAATCATAGATATGAGCCCTTCAATCTGTTACAGATAGGGGAAGAGATAGTAGAATGGTTCCCCTTCTTTCCCACGTCTGGACCCACTGATGACAGATGAGTTTTAAAAGACATGTTTTAATGTCCTGAGTGCTGTGACTGCTAAGAACAAACAATAACAAGGACTTTTTAATAAGTTTTCAAAAAGATGGATAACTCAACCCCTGAAATGCATTCGCAACAGTATCTACACACAGATACACACACAAGAAAAGGTGACCACAAAGGAATCTTACATCTTAAAAGTCCAATTGCACTCTCTCAAGGTGATACGTTGCAGGCCTGTGATTTATTTTTGGTCCACTGAAGGAAGGAGGCTCAAGGCTTACTGCTTTCAGAGGCATGTTGCCCTGACTTCACTCCAGTCAAGGTGCAGTCCAACTCCCACTGGGAAAAACCTGGTTTGATTCCTCAATTCACTAGGTACAGGCCACTCCAATTCCCTGCCTTCTGATAGCATTCAGGCAGGTCCTCTTCCTTTGCTGTTCTCAATCTTTCCCTTATTGCTTCTCCAAAAATGTGTCTTATTAAATACCCCTCATTCAAAGCCAGAGCTAATGAGAGATCCATGTTACCACTTTTCAGGAAGGCCTGCTGTGCCACGTGCCACTCAGGCAGTAGCAAGGCCAACAGCAATACCTCCCTAGAATCAAGGCCCCTGGAGTGGAAAAATCACATGTTGTAAGCTGCCAGCCAATCAGAGGGCAGTAGCTCTTGTGCTAAGCAGCACCATTGTGGAGGGGGTGGCTGCTGTTGCCAGAGGGACAGGCACTGGATCCCAGGATCACCTTGCAAAGCAGGCCTCGGGAGGGTTGGGGTCACAGGGTGAAGGGTCAGCAGTAAGAGCAATAGGGTGGTGCCTAGCAGGTCATCTCTTTCATTGTGTTAAGCTGTCTGATCAGGCACTTGATCAGCCATTGATTGAAGGACATCCCTTCTGCCACTCCTGGAGGTGTCAAATTGACCATGCAGTTTTAGCTGTCACGCATTCTGCAGGATGACAGACCTGTCTGCAGCTGAGTTAATACCAGCAGTGGCTACATGGGGCCCTTAAGTGGTCATTAGTTGGCCACTTAAGGGCCTGAATTAGAGTTGGGGCAGGAAGTTTGAATGTGGGTCTTCCTGCCCAGAACCTAATTCTGGCAGAGGCAGGGAAGTGATAGGATTCAAGCAGACTAACATCCCACCGAATGAAATGCCCTTCTTACCTCCAAGCCTTGCTGCACAAGATTCTGCCAAAAGTATAAACTTTTGATTGTTCTTACAAATGGCCTCTGACAGCCTGCCCATTGCCACACAACAGTATTGGAGTTTCACCTATTCACATATCCTTATGATAGAATGGGGGTTTTTCCACACTCGTTCTTTGGAATTCCACTCTGAAACTGAGAGGACTGCAGGTCCATTGTGAACCAGTTTCTGCAATTATTTGGACAATGGCAGTCATTAGTCCCCATAAAGACATTTTAATGACTTCTCCAGACGTGCAGGCCTAGCTTCTAGGTCCTTGTGTGGATCCAAGTATATTGGTAGAAGAGAACACTTGACTTCTCAACTTCATTTAGTTTCGAAAGTGAAGTGTCCACTTTTAAGTAACGTAAAATGTTCATTTTGAATAAATCTGTCAGTTCATATTGTGTGAGCACATCAATTACCTGCCTGCATGTTGGCAAGTAGCCAACAGAACTCATTGAGAGCTTACTGAAACTAATTAAAAGAGGCCAACAGAAGCCCATTTAGCAGCCTAGGGGTGAACTCCCAGCTACAAGGCTGGCAATCCAGTAAAGTTTTGAGACTCTCCCCACCTGTTTGGATGCAGGAGCCACTATAGGCCCAACTATAAAGGAGTTTCTCCCCCAAAGTGGTTTACATAGGATTGGTTGCAAAATGCATCTTTGAAATTGAGTTTAAAGGTTGAAGAGAGGGAACCTTCACGTTGAAGCATCCTGCCCCTTACTTATCCCCCATTGCAGACTGCAGTCTTTTCTAAACTAGGCTTCTCATTGGCCTTCCAGTCTGCTGCCCTTTATTGGCTGACAAACCCATCTCCAAGTGAATTAAGGGACAGCCCCTTAATTACAATGAGAAACTGTTATCCCTGAGGGTGGGATCAAGACCCAGAGACTTCCTTCTCCCAGAGGGAATAATCTGTTTACGATCTCTCAGCTGTCAGTCTAGCTTTTGAATTCTTAATCCAGTAACACAGCTACCACATGGAATATAGCCTTAGGCCCAGTTTGAATCTATAAACCGATTTCTCAGTTGATAAGTTTGCCAATATGCCATCTTTCTTCAGCTGGTGTATCTTTCATTAAGATTTTCCCAGTTAATAAATTCTTCCTTTTATTCCTTGGTAGTTTTCCTTCCTGAAATGATGGAAGCTGATTTACATGAGACAGTGAGGTTTCCCACTCACAAGCGTTCTTCACCTCAACAGTAGTGCAGCAGAACAGTCCCCTCCTATGCCTGGAACTTCCTGCTGGGAAAGGTAGTGGAAAGAGATACGATACTGACTTTTAAGGAGCATCTTGACAAATACATGAATGGGATGGGAATAGAGGGATATGGTCTCTGGTAGGGTAGGGCATTCTAGTTCACATGGGCAGCATGGTCAGTGCAGGCTTGGAGGGCCAAAGGGCCTGTTCCTGTGCTGTAATTTTTCTTTGTTCTTGACAAGATCAACTCAGCCATCCAGTAAACACTTCTCCTCATATTCATTGGTATCACAATTGTTCAGGCAAGATGTTGAACAAGTAGTTGAACAGATATCAGCCATTTTGTACTGGAACCAAGTGTCATCATTACCACTCGAGTCCTTGGCCTTTACCCCATGGACATTCACTTCACTAAGTTACTTCATTGCAGTTATGTAAATACTTGGCAAGATACCAATCTAGATCCGCTATACTTGCAACTTGCTGCATTGTCTGCAGATTCAGCACGGCTCCTACACACAGAAGTGTAATAAAACAAAGGAATTCTCACCAGAAGCTGGTAATTTATGAGAGTTTTGGCACAAACATAAAAGAATCATAACTCACAAACACCAGTGCCATGAATGTGTTATAAGTCTTCAATGCAAGTGAAAGATTCCAGGAACTGTGCACTGTTGGTGATCTCTTCCATTTGTTTAAGGTCCTGGTAGAAACTCAAGCGCATTTTTCAAAAAACCTCCACTTTGCAATACACTTTTAAAATTCTAAGATAGTTTCATTTAAATGTTGGACCAATCCAATTCTTCAAAAACCAAAACTTGAATATTTTCATTCATCCTCAATGCTGTGTTAGTCTCCATGTTTTTGTTTGATTGTTCAGTTTGATGGTACACTAATAGATTCATTCTTTAATGCAGGTAATATGGCTGAAATTCAAGCTGTAATATGATTGATGCAACAATCTGCAGAGAAGCAGAATATAAATTTGCAGTAAAATCATAGATAAACATTCAATTAAAATGATAATAATTGATTAATGATAGGACTGATCTGAAGTACTTATATCAGTAATTTAGATTGGCCATTTACTGGAAGTGAATTATATTCTTAACACTTTATATTATCTGTACTACACCCCAACTTGAAAGTAAAGTTATTATTTTGATAAAAAAAGCAAAATAGTAATATTTTATTCATTAAGCCTCAATCACTACTTTCTCTTAGGCACTCCCTATCTCCTCCTGTTTACCACCTTCTCCTACTTCACACCATCATTTAGATTTTTCTTTCCCCTTCACATGGCCATTTTCCCTTGGCCTCCATCTCCTTTTAGATGATCTGTAGTTCTCGATCCACTCAGTACCCATCACACTCTCTCTCTCTACGCCACTCCTCTCCCTTGCTGCCTTTCTCCCTGCTATCCCTCTCCTGAGTGCCTAGCTATGCTCTCCATCCACATTGTATTTCTCCCTATCATGTCCTTTCCCTGTTTCAAGTTGTCACCTGATCCTTATTTGGACCCAATGTTCACACAAAGGAGACTGATAGTAAATGCTACGCATGCACCGTTCTAATGTGTAGTTTTAAAAATGCATTTGTATTCATCATTATTAAGCTGGAGTTACTTATTCCTCATTATGATTAGCAATACTTTCATTTCTGTTTTTGCAGTCAAAAATTCTTGAACTATTGCATTGGTTTCACCACAATGTCAAAGACCATTACTATCCTATTCCCCCATTCCTTCTCTCCCAATTGTTTACCCATTGAGTAAATGCTTCCCAGGATTTACCTGGATGTTGTTGCTGGCAAAATAGAGAAAGAAAACAGACTTGCACTTATGTAGCACTTTTCATAACCACTGGATCTCTCAAAATGTTTTAAACCCAGGAAGTATTTTTAAGTACTGTTGTAATGTAGGAAACGCAGCAGCTAATTTGCACAAAGTGAGCTCCCACCAACAATGATGTACTAATGATCAGAACTTTGTTAGGATGTCGATTGAGGGATAAAAATTTGCCAGAACACCACTCCCCTGTTCCTGCTCAAAATAGTGCTATGGGATCTTTGACATCTACCCAAGTAGGAAGAAAGGGTCTCATTTAAGATCTAATCTGAAAGATAGCACTTGCAACACTACAACGTATCCTCATTACTGCAGCAGAACACCAGTCTTGATCTTTGTTCTCAGATCGTGCAGTGAACCCAGAACATTGTGATTCGGGGGAGGCATGCAGCCAACTGAGCTATGTCTGACCAGCAGCTTTCTGAGGCAGAACTTCCTCTCAGATTGTGGCAGAAGTCTCTCCTCAAGCTAATTACAGCCCAACAGCTGTTTAAAGGTTGCTGAGGGGGCCAGTCACCAGGAGGCAGGTTTGCATTTGTATTTTACGACTTCCACACACTATGTAAAACTCAACCCCAACAGTTGTTGCTCAGTGGTTTATAGCTGCACCATCCAGCCATAGGGCTTGATAGGTTCTTGCCCTTGACATTGAACCTGTTTATGATATTTACATTAGAAAGAGAAATTGGGAGGTATTTATTATACGTTACTCTGTTTTACTAGAAAAACACAATACAAATCACTGTAACTCAAACTTAAAGGCGAATCTTGAATAGTCAAATGCATTGTATAATAAATACACTGTGGAATCTTGTGGTTTATGCAAAATCATCACATATTCCACAGTATATCCTTCATGTGTTCTGTCTCATTTTTGCTTCGCAGTAAAACAATGAGACAAAACTATATGGTTCATATTACACTGTCGCCACTTGACCCATTTTTTATCACGTTTATCATTGTAATTGTCTCGACAGTTTAATAAACTGGTCAGGGCTATACTTTGGGAAAGCCTTTGAAGTGAAAATACCAAAGGCACCTGTGTAGGGCCTTTGGCAATACTTCCAAATGGCTTCAGTCCCTGCTGGCACTATCTGATCAAGATGTTACTTATTTTTCACAAACACAGGTGTTCAGGAGGTGGAATGAAGGGAGATACATTAATTACTGAATCTTAAAATCACGTGGATGTGCTCCATCAAAGAAGGTTTCTTTTACTGCTGATGCATGAATCTTGCTTGTGATAATATCAGATAAAGACAATATAATGGGATGTTGCCCATCCAATGTCATACTTCAATGTGATTAACATTCCAGTATTATTCATCCAGCAAACAAAAGAGAGGTTTGCTGTATACTTCTGCATCGGAACATTTTATATTGTAAGTCTGATCAACAGTGTGTTCAATGGGACTCAATAATGACTTTGTCCTGGGATTTCAGTAACAGGCCAATGAAGTATTTCTTTCTTTTAGATCTCCTTTGTAAGATTTGCTGAAGTATTTAGCAGTAAAAGTTGGAGAATGATTTTTTAATAACAAACTTGGATCAAACATTTGGGATCCTGATGATAATACAGTACCCAAAGCAATCCTCAACATGTCAAAAAAATGGGACAAAAGATCCACAGCCAATCCCATACACTCCCATCACCAATGATCCCTGGATTTAAATCAGGGATTTTGATGGGCAATGTAAGGATAAAGTTTCTTTATTAGTCATATCTAGGCTTACATTAACACTGCAATGAAGATACTGTGAAAATCCCCTAGTCGCCACACTCCGGCGCTTGTACAGGTAAACAGAGGGAAAATTTAGCATGGCCAATGCACCTAACCAGCACGTCTTTCAGATTGTGGGAGGAAAATGAAACACCCAAAGGCAACCCATGCAGACGCGGGGAGAACGTGTAAACTCCACACAGATAGTGACCCAAGCGGGAATCGAAGCCAGGTCCCTGGCGCTGTGAGGCAGCAGTGCTAACCACTGTGCCACTGCACCAGGATTACCCTGTGCCCAGTCCCATTAAGGCAAGCAGCAAGCAAACTTTGTTCAGTCTGTCCATCAACATGAGGACTGACTGGCTGCACGCTTGACAGAGGGCCTAGCGGCATGCATGACTAGCACAATACACAACTAGTCTGTACCTAGTTTGCTACATCCATCAAATCGTTGCTGCAATGACAGCAAGAAGTATTAAAATGCTACTGAACAACCAGCTCAAAGAAAATAGTAGGATATCTTTCACTGGAATAACAGAGTTAAAATATGCATGTTTTTATGATGATAGAGGTCACTCCTGAAGGCAGCAATTTATATTTGTATACAGTTCCACCGACACTGATAAATCAGCTTAGATGCATGGAAAGGTTAGCTCTACATGAGACACATCACGGCCAAGTGTAATGCCATCCTCAACCGGGAATTGCGCACTTCCGTTCTCCTGGACTACGTATCTTTCAAGAGCAACTTAAGCCAATTTTTCTCACCCTAGCCTGAAGGTATTAATATCATTTGTACACTTCAGCTGAGATTAATGAATTGACCATAAACCAAGGATTAACTTGAACTGATTATAGAGCAAAGGTCAAATTTAGGATTATTCTGGGTGACTCAACACCACGGCACACAATGCAATCAAAGACTGTACTGTTGCACCCATGTAACTGATATTCTGAGTCTTGGGTTGGTGCAATGAATTGATGGCCTAGTCAGTGCTTTGTGGCATATAATCCACTCCTCATTATATTCTACTGAATCTCATTCTCAGCTATTCAACCTAGTGCCAGGGTGGAGTCCAGATTTGACTCCACATCCAATTAGCAAAAGTCAAAGGAAGCCACTTATCAGGTTGGTGTTGCATACACTTCAAACAGTCTATAATTATCTGCCATCAAGAAATAATTTCTCACTGATATTGATTTTGGGGATTGTACAAATTGTAAAAGTAAAAGGCACAACATCCCTCCAAGGCAATATGCTGTGATTCACCTCCTCTCTATTCATCTTATCATTTAATGCAAGCCACAATTATTAAAGCTTTTTTGAAGGTGAACACAGTAAACCCTGGGTAGGCTGCTTAAGATTGAAGAAGACTAACAAGTGCATTTTCACAATTCTCCCAGAAACTTTGTACTTTGTAGGTCAGATTCAAGGAGGGCATCATGTCGCCGTGTCTCTCTGTGGGATAAAACAACAGTTTCTATTTTAGCAGTCTGACATTTCCATTTAGCATTTTCTTTGTCTTACTGTCTGTGTGAGCCTGATTGCTGAATTTCAGCAGTCATTGCGAAATTGCAGACAGTCGTGTGCTGTGAACTCGCTTTGATGTGCATCTGAGTGGCCAAGCCGTCATTCTATCTGTCAGACTCAATTTGAATCCAGCTTTCAGTTATGAAAGGACAAAATTCACTTTCTCTGTGCTATCCATCCCATTGAAAGATTCTCGTTAACATCAAACCAACCACAAAGGAATCTACCCATGGAAACTGAACGTTTGTCTGACCAGACTGACTGGTGTAAACTCTCAGTTTATGTAACATTATCCCTTCTCACTCTGTTCCCCCCATTTCCCTGCAATGCCAGCAGGAGGAGTATGTTATTACGTGAAGCTGTCTAATTGACAGTCTGTTCAGTAACAGGAATATTTTTCTACCAAGCAAGATAATTAAAGCCACTGGAGGCCATTTTAATTCTTAATCATGTCATCTTAACTCTTCTGGCCAGGGAGATCCCACCATCACCACTATAGTGTCCATTTGTTCTTTCAACAATTTTAAGCGGTTTCTTTCTTCAACTATTTCACCTGGAAGTTTTATTCATGCATTTGTCACTCTTTCTGTGAAAGGAGTTTATGGATATCCGTTCTAAAAAGATCTCTTACTATCCTGAACTTGTGCCTGCTAGTTCTATCCCACAATTTAATTTAGCCACTTTGTTTTATGTCTGACAGTCTAATGCACATCTCAGAAACCTCCTTTTAACTTAAAGCTGCTCCTGCTATAAGCTCTGGCATTCTCTCCTGAACACTATCACTTCTCAACTTCTCTCTCCTCCTTTAAGACGCTCCTTCAAACCTTCCCTATTTGATCATGCCTGTTCCAATATCTCTTTATTCAACTTGGTGAGAAATCCTGTCCAATAATGCTCCTGTGAAGTGCCCTGGGATATTTTGCTACATTACTGTTTGTACTGTTGTAAAAAGCCCTATGTTTTCCAATTGTCCCTCATTTCTTGAGCCTTTGCCACCAGGGATGAGCCACATGGCTTTGCTCCACATTCCCTCCAGTACCTGAATATCTCTCTTGTTTCATGGTGCCCAGAAATGGGCACAGTATTCTAGGTGGATTCTGGTCACAGTACTGTGCAGGTTAATCATTCTCTCTTCCGACTTATGTGTGCAAATTTTACCATCCCACCCACCACAGGAATCAGAGCAGCGAGGTGTAGTCCATGGAAAGGTCCATTGACCTCGGGCAGGACTTTCCAGTCTCGGGACGAGTGAGCCTGAAACTCCAGCCCATGATCTCCAAATTTTTGGTTTGTTAATTGTGGTGATTGTTCCTTTAAGGGCAACACAGCAGAATAAGTAAGGGTCATTTAAATGAAGTCTCTGAAAGTACATCGTTGCAGTAATGCAACATCCTATTTGTTCCGTTGACTGCTGCTTTCCATCAGTTTGATGCATTTAATAAGGAGTGCACTAAGACTCCAAAATCTTTTAGCTTTCTTTCACTAACTATTTCAGCACAGCTCATGGAGTAAATATGACATCTACTTTTCCTTCCGGTCCGTAGACCACACACATGGCTACAGAAAGTTGTTGCTGATGTCTAACTTCTTAAGTAATTTCTGAACTTCCTCTTCTGATTCCCCTTGTTTGTTATCACCTAAAACTTGATTACTTTGCTTTTTGACTTCCTGAATCTTAGGCTTTATGTGTTGTCCTTCACCCCAGCACTCCTATCCCCTTTGACCTTGACTTCAATATAACCCTTTAAATGTTTACTCCATTCTTAAAGTTACAAAGCCAATGCTCAGAATGGACCCAGGCCCATGCCCTGCTTGCTCCAAAAACCAAAATGAAAATCCACTTGAATCCAATTCAAGATCCCCACAAAAAAGACATACAAGATCCAAGCCAGCAAGATGAGCGTTGCACCCCATCTTGGGCTTGATCAGATGCTTGATCTTAGCCTAAAGGTTGCTTGCTCCCCCTTCAATTTGTTTCCAAAGACCCATCATACGAGATGGATTTTAAAACCCAAAGTGCAGTATTTCAAAGGAACTCCCTCCCCCCAGGTCTGATTTAATTTGCTTTACAATGTGTTGACTCAAAAGATAATAATCTTTGTGCTGGGCAATCTACAGAATGTATTTTTCCGTCACAGGCATTCATGTTGGTTGCGGAAGGGATTGATTTTCACACAGTACCTGAACAGGACTGGTATGAATTCAACACCATTCCACAAATCTCTCCATCAAGCCAGCCCGTCTGAAATGAGATCGCCTAAGGGAATCGAACAAGCTCTGCTGACTGAAACCAAAGTGACTGCAGTAATACAACTCCTCCAGCTTGCTTTGTCTTAATTTGACGAACAAGGAAAACACAAGAAAGCAAATTAAGACCAAGTCTGCCCCATCATGCATTGATAACCACTGGAAGCCAAAAACCTGCAACAATTTGTCATTTTGGATTCATCACACTCAGGGCATGGTTAACTTACATATGTAAGTGCACAAATACAGAAGCCTTCAGCCAATCAATCACTTGCTGTAATAGCACTGACAAACATCACTCTATATTTTATGTCTATGCAGATTTTGCTCATCTGAATCAACATTTTGCACCACAGTCTATAACAAAAATTTTACACACAAGAACCTTCTCATATTGCATCATTAACCCAATTAGGAAATGCAGCAATTGGTAATAACATAAAGGAATTTGATGCAGCATAGAAATGAAGAAAAACACTTCCAAACTAAAAATCTAAATTAATTTGCATTCCATTATTAAATGTTTAGATTGTATATTTTCCATATCTTGGCCACCTATTAGCATGCTCCTTAAACCAGAAATACGATGATCTTTCAACATTCATAATCTCCCATACGTCCCAGGATTTATCTTAGTTCACTGGATATCAGACTGAGGACAAAGGAGTGGCCAGCAACAGAAACAGCTCAAAATGGAAAAGCAGTCCCAACCTACCTCTAATTATGTTGTGACCTTAATTCTGAAGAAGTAACTCCAGTCTCAGACAGATCTTGATGATAGTTGTTCTAAGCGGCATGCGTTCTTCTGCTTTGTCACAATTTCATACAGTATACTTTTCAACCGTACTGAACATTGCAAACTTCAGCAGGACTGAAACCCTAAACCACGGCCTTCCTGAAACAGCTGTTGTAGCTTTTCTCTCGCCGGGAGAAGGGAGGTCTTTTCCTGCAAAAATAGGACTCAGTCGACAATTTTCTGCTTTGGAGCCTTACAGCTTTTGTAAAAGAAAACATCGACACAAGTCATGTTCTTTTCTATGAATGATGGTTACTGTATCACATTAAATTATTTTTTAAACACCTCCCATTGATCATCTGTCATTTTACCCATTGACAAATTTGCCCAGTTTACTGTGAACAGTCTCTGTCTCATCACATGGTGTCAGCATTGCCTTAATCTAGAATCTTTGTAGTTGTTTCATGTTTCTTCTTCGCAAGCACTATACTGGACTCAATCGCATTGTTGTGACCCCAGCTGATGTTACTACTGGACAAGTAAGATCTTAAAATGGAACCTAGTTTGATAGATCCTAACTTTCATTTATTGGTTAGAAACGTGGAGGGCGGTTCCTGAACAGTCACAAGTCTGCTGATAAATTTCTAACAAAAGAATAAAACATTTATTAAACCATAAAAGATTAACTATATTACACTATTCCTTCATCCCACCTATACCATTACAGACATCTTAAAGTTTAATTCATTATTATTATTGCCATTATTAGGCTTTCATTAACACTGTGATGAAGTTACTGTGAAAATCCCCCAGTCTCCACACTCCAGCACCTGTTCGTGTACGCTGAAGGAGAATTTAGCATGGCCGATGCACTTAATCAGTATGTCTTTCAAACTGTGGGAGGAAACTGGAGCACCTAGAGGAAACCCACCGAGACACAGAGAGAATGTGCAACCTCCAAGTGAATCCAACCTGGATTCCTGGTACTGTGAGGCAGTAATGCTAACCACTGTGCCACCGTGCCGTGCACATATACACAGTTTTGTTAGGATTACATAACTTTCCGAATCTATTGTATACTTCAATGTTCACAGTAAGTACACAATCCATGCCAACCAATGGGCAATCTGTGGCTGGATGCACTATACTTTGAAACCAAGTCACAGATGCCACCCAAAGCAACTTCTTTGGATCTCTTATCAACTCCCCCCCAACGATTGTCACATCATGAGTTAACCGGTCTCACTGAACCCTGTATTATACATGAAGGTTTCCAATTTCCACTCTTAAACAACATATCTTGGGATCTGCTCCCATAAGACACTTTTTCTTGGATATCTTCAACAAGGATCCATTTCCACTGTTTTTTTCTCACCTTCCAATTTTCCTCTCCCTGGATCACCAGCTGCATTCAAGTTTCGCCTTCCACACCCTCACATACTCAGCCATGTCATCAGAACAGCATTGCTTCCCAGGCCTGTAATAAGCAGTAACCAACCTTTGGCTGCCTCCTCAGATCCTCTGGCTTCTCACCACCTTATTTTCATAGAATCCTTACAGTGCAGAAGGAGGCCATCTGGCCCATCGTGTCTGAACAGACAACAATCCCATCCAAGCCCTATCCTTGTAACCCCACATAATCCCCCTGAGATTAAGGGGAAATCTCACCCAGACCTGTTCTCTGTAACCCCAAATATTTACCCCTATAATTCCCCTAAACTAAACATCTTGGGACACTGGACAGCAATTTACCATTGCCAATCCAGCTAACCACCCAATTTACCATGGCCAATCCAGCTAACTTTTGTTTCAAGAGTGCTCCCTGCAGCTTTCAGTCTTTAATTTGGAGCCTTCTGCTCTGCTTCCTACTTTAACTTTATTGAACAGGACCTATTTTTGATCCCTGTCCTTGTTCCTCGACTTGGGATCTTGGGATTTTCCAGTCCCAATTGCAGGTTTTGGAGTTTCTTTTTATCTTTTGGGAAGAGTGTTCCCTGGAGATTCCATCCTGCTAATTCTGTGCCCCTCTGTGCAATGGCACTTTCTTCTGGATTACTTAACACTCTTTTGTGTAACATTTCATTTTAATTTTTTTTGTGTTTTGCAGGTACAGGACTCCCTTTAAATTAGAAAAAAATAATGAACTGCACATGTGTGTAGGCCCATTTACAAGCTTTGTGTGGGTCCCAACAAACAGCTCCAGCCGGCACATTCACAAAACCATGAATAAAGGGAAAACATTTGCGCACTTACAGACATTCGATGGCCGATGCATATGCATAGGCTGTTGTGGCATACTGGAACTTGTAGTTCTCAGTCTTCAGGACCCAATTATCATTAAAAATATAAGTTTTCTTTTATTTCTTCTGGGGTCCATAAGACCTTCCCCCTTGAAAGAAAAAGAGGCTTCACACAGTGAAGGTGTCTTTACACTTTATGTTTGCTTCATACAAACCTATCCCATAGTGGGATCTACAAGGAGCACTCCTCCTTCCTGAACATTCTGAGGAGCAATATCACAGATGCTTAAAGGAGGCCATTACTGAGTTGCATATATAACATGTGTCTTAAACCGAGGCAAGGGCCACATTTCTCATGGGAGTGAAGGTCAACTTTGTCCTTCATTTTTTGCAATGGGCTCCTTCCAGACTGCAGCAGGTGACATCAGTGACATCTCCCAGTTTGCATACCAAACTGTATCAGCGAAGTCACTGAGTTTCATTATGCCAGGAAGAACATTGACATTTCCTTCACCCTGACAGAACAGAACAAGAAAGCAGTCATTGCAATGCAGGCTTTCCCAATGAAAAAGGTGTCGTTGACTGTACCAACATTATCTTGCATGCTCCCCATCATTAGCCTAGCATCTTTATCAATCAAAAGGGATTTCGCTCCCCCAGTGCACAGGTGTGAATGGACCACTGGCAGTGCAGCATTCAGGTCAATGCCTGGCTCCTTATTGGAATTGCCTGGATTTTCACTAAGTCAGGGTTACTCAGGAGCCCTTTAGAAATGACACAATTCCAGGATTCCAGACTCTACTTCCAGGCAGTCTAATTATCACTCCTTTTAAGGGTGTAGGCTGGTTCTGGTCAAGAACCTGCACCCTGTACTCCCAACCTGGCTGGTTCCATTGCAGATAGGTGTGTCCTAGTTCTTTTTTTGGAGCTGGGACGGGTTTTTAAAAAGTCATGGTTAATGACTCTCAGAGGTATCATGAATGATATTCTGCATGAGGGAATCTTTTAAAATATACATTCAAAAGCTCCTCCCCATGCCAGGATATGCCCCCCCATCCACGCCATGGCTCCTCGTGCCCCACTGCCATGGTATCCCATCCCCTCCTTTACGCTATGGCCCCTCACAGTGGCCATGCTAAGCTCTGCCACTTCCATGAACATTCACCCCTATGCACTGCACAGAACCAATGGGCACTCTTTTTACAACAGGATGTGTACAAAGCTTCAGAAACCAAACCATTGAAAGTCATTCATAAATTTCCAACCTTTTTTTAAAATATCTCTTTCTTATTACAGGCCAATAAATGTGTCAATTATTCAAACTCTTTAAAGTTTCATTAACTAAAACTTTGATAGCAATAATAGGAAGACAGATTATTACTTGTTTGGGTGTAAATTGAGAGAGGTGGATACTCAGCAAGATCTTGGTGTCCTCGTGCACCAGTCACTGAAAGCAAGCACACAGGTACAGCAGGCTATAAAGAAGGCAAATGGTATGTTGGCCTTCATAGCAAGAGGATTTGAGTATAGGTATAGGGATGTTTTGCTGCATTTGGATCGGATGCTGGTGAGGCCACACCTGGAGTATTGTGTGCCTTTTTGGTGCCCTCATCTGAGAAAGGATGTCAGTGAAGTTTTACTAGGCTGATTCCTGGGATGGCAGGTCTGTCATCTGAGGAGAGACTGAGTCAGAATTATATTCACTGAGAATATAGAAACTTATAAAATTTTAACAGCGTTAGACAGGGTAGATTCAGAAAGAATATTCCCAATGGTAAGGAAGTCCAGAACCAGGGATCATAGTTTGAGGCGAGGAGAAATTTCTTCACCCAGAGGGTGGTGAATGTGTGGACTTCATTACCACAGAAAGTAGTTGAGGCCAAAACATTGTCTGATTTCATAAAGAAATTAGATGTAGCTCTTGGGCTAAAGGAATCAAGGGATATGGGAAGAAGGGGGGGAATCAAGATATTGAATTTGATGATCAGCCATGATCAAAATGAATGGCAGAGCAGACTCGCATGGCTGAATGGCATACTTCTGTTTCTAGTTTCTATGTTACTATGTAAAACTGCAAGCATGGAAATTTTGGGCTTTCAGTCAAGTCTCATTATGTATTCTTGGCTGAGAGTCCAAATGTCCATTAGAAGACTAAAACACCTGAGCTCCAGATAACACATTACTTGATTGACAGTTCTGACTCTCTCATCTGTGCTGTCAATGTTACAATGAAATGAAAACAGAAAACACTGGAATATTCAGCAGATTTCACAACATCAGTGAAATGTTAACTGTTTCACTCTACTCAGATGCTGCCAGAACCGTTGATTATTTCCAGCATTGTATGTTGCCATTGCACAAAAACAACATGCTCTACTCAAACACATCAGATTAATCAAATCCAACACCTTGAATTGAGATTCATGGTAAAATGGTAGAAAATGCCCATCACTTCCGATATCTTGGAAGCGAGCTATCCCAAAAAACTGACATTGATGAAGGGGCACAGTACCAAATCCAACGTGCTGCTCAGCCTATGATAAATGACATGCTCAACTGTAGTTTCAGATCTGACATTAAACTCATAATGCAGTGGTATTCCCCACTATTCTCTATGAAGCAGAAACTTGGACAATTTATTGATGCCATTTTAATCTCTCAGAACAACATCATCAACGTTTCTCAGAAAGATCTTGTAAATCAATTGGCACAGCAAAAGAACATATGGGAGCATCCTCCAAGAGGCAAATAGCCAAACATCAAGACCATAATAATCCCACAACACCGAATTGGATGCATTGCTTCCCAAACAGATGCTCTACTCAAAGCTACACCAGGGAGCCCTTTCACAAAGGAACCAAAGGAAAGTTTGCAAAGACAGTCTCAAAGTTCTATTAACATCAACAAATGGGAAGCAGTTGCTCCAGCCAGGATTAAAACATCAATCTATCATTGAAAATGGTGTCAAGACCTCACAATTAATAAGAACAGAAATGGAAAGAGAAGGCAGTTGCTCAAGCCAATAATCCACCACCACCTTTACTGATCAACAATTAATGTCCTCACTGTGGCAGACCCTCAAGGTTAAGATAAGGCTCATAAGCAACAATTGACATCTCACTTCCCTGCAGCCATCTGCAAGGAGGAATTGCCTTCGGATCAAAGGATTCTTAATGACGATAAATCCAGAGTGAGCTCTGTACTGTCAAAGGTACCATCTTTCAAATGAAATGTAAGATCGTGCTTGGGGAGTACATACCCAGGAGTTTGAGCACACCAGCCACATTGTATTCCATCCATTAATGTGAATGCATCCAAAAATATTCTTGCAGCAAGCAAAGCTGCAAGCCTGAGCACAATTTTATAAAGTTACTCATTTAGAGCTCAGAAACAAAAATACGGGAAGTATATATTTTGTCTAAAAAACAAATTTAAAGAAAAACAGATTCAACTTGTTCTAAACTATGTTGATTTTGTAATGGTTATAGTAACAGCTGGTAGCCAGACTTCCTGAATTGTTTTGAGAACTCAGCTCCTGTTATCCACTATTGTCGTGGAGAAGAGCCAAAGGGACTCCAAAATCTTTCTTTGATGTAGGCATGACATATCCAGACATTGAGACAAGCACTGGCATTGATCCTACTCTCCTGTGTCCTACTCCCTTAAAATGGCTTGCATTACTCATCCCTATGAGTGCAGCACATGTGACTGTAACCACTCAATCAAATAGCTCAAGTTAAAAAATTCTGTGCAAATGGTTAAAATGTTGCACTTAGCGTACAGATATATACTACAAATAGATTTCCAATTTCCTCTTTTTATTTCTTAGAAATATTCATATAAAAAAATGCATTGCATTTTGTTACAAGGCAACATTCCTTTATTGTTGTAATTTGATTTTTCAACTTTCAGCTGATTGGAACTTTTGCAATTTGAACTGAAATACAGCAAGCTGCTTAAAAATGCAAGGCCACATTTCAAGGTGAAAGTGAGAACCAAAAAATCACCCACGAGGGAATGTGGAGAGAGGGACATTACCAATAATCCTTCAGCTATCCTATACCCATCAAAACTTGTTACGGTCTCAGGAAAATGAAAAGTACTGATATTGAAATAATGGCTGCCTAAGACAGACCCAGCCAAAATCTCAATGGGTGAAGTATTGAGGATGTGTCTAGGGCGGTGGATAGAGGAGAGCCGGTGGATGTGGTCTTTCTGGATTTTCAGAAGGCATTTGACAAGGTACCTCACAGGAGGTTATTGCAGAAGGTCGGGGACATGGAGTTGGGGGTAGGGTGTTAGCGTGGATAGAGGATTGGTTGTCAAATAGGAGGCAGAGAGCGGGGGTCAATGGGTGCTATTCGGATTGGCGGATGGTGACTAGTGGAGTGCCTCAGGGGTCGGTGCTGGGGCCTCAGCTATTTACCATTTATATAGATGATCTGGAAGAGGGAACCGAGTGTAGGGTGTCGAAATTTGCTGATGACACCAAGATTGGAGGAAAGGCAAATTGTGCGGAGGGTGTGGAGAGTCTACAGAAGGATCTAGATAGGCTGGGCAAATGGGCCAGGAAATGGCAAATGGAATTTAATGTTGGCAAGTGCGAGGTGGTCCACTTTGGTAGGAATAATGGTAGGAAGGATTATTACTTACGGGGCAAAAAACTGCAGCAGGCGACGGTGCAGAGGGACCTCGGGGTCCTTGTGCATGAGTCGCAAAAACCCAGCTTGCAGGTGCAGCAGGTGGTCAGGAAGGCAAATGGGATGCTGGCCTTCATAGCGAGGGGGATTGAACATAAAAGTAGGGAGGTCTTGCTGCGGCTGTATAGAGCATTGGTGAGGCCGCAACTGGAGTACTGTGTGCAGTTTTGGGTGCCGTACTTACGCAAGGATATTTTGGCCTTGGAGGGAGTGCAGAGGAGGTTTACTAGGCTGATACCGGAGTTGAGGGGATTGAGCTATGAGGAGAGGCTGAGTAAATTAGGCTTGTACTCGTTAGAGTTTAGAAGAATGAGGGGAGATCTCATTGAGACGTATAAGATGATGAACGGGATGGATAGGATAGAGGTGGAGAGACTCTTCCCACTCAAAAAGGATGGTAGGACTAGGGGGCACAGCCTCAAGATAAAGGGGGGGCGGTTTAGAACGGAGTTGAGGAGGAACTTCTTCACTCAAAGGGTGGTGAATCTCTGGAATTCTCTGCCCGTTGAAGTGGTGGAGGCTGCCTCGCTAAATATTTTTAAGACGCTGGTTGATGGGTTTTTGATAAGAGAGGGGATTAAGGGTTATGGGGAGAGGGCGGGAATGTGGAACTGAGCCACAACAGATCAGCCATGATCTTATTGAATGGTGGGGCAGGCTCGAAGGGCTAGATGGCCTACTCCTGCTCCTATTTCTTATGTTCTTATGTTCTTAAGTGGCCAACCACTAGAGAAGGCGAATGGAATTTTGTCGTTCAATGCTAGAGGGATGGAGTTTAAAAACAGGGAGGTTACACTGCAGCTATATAAGGTGCTGGTGAGGCCACACCTGGAGTATTGTGTACAGTTTTGGTCTCCTTACTTGTGAAAGGATATACTGGCACTGGAGGGGATGCAGAGGAAATTCACTATATTGATTCCAGAGTTGAGAGGGTTGGCTTATGAAGACAGACTGAGTAGACTGGGAGTATGCTCATTGAAATTTAGCAGAATGAGGGAGGATGTTATTGAAACATAAAATTATTAACAGAATAGATAAGATAGAAGCAGGGAGGCTGTTTCCACTGGTGGGTGAAACTGGAGCTTAAGGGCCATAGTCTCAAAATAATGGGGAGCAGACTTAGGACTGAATTGAGTAAAAACTTCTTCACCCAAAGGATCATGAATCTGTGGAATTCCCTGCCTAGTGTAGGCTACCTTGGTGAATGTTTTTAAGGCAATGATTTTTAAACAGTAAAGGAATTAAAGGCTATGATAAGTAGGCGGGTAAGTGGACTTGATTCGATGAAAAGATCAGCCATGATCTTATTGAGGGGAGTACGGTAGGATGAGAGAAGAATTGGCGAATGTGGACTGCGGGAGCGCGTTGGAGGGAGGGTCTGTTGAGGAGCAGTGGAGGATCTTTAAGGAGATCTTGGTGCTCAGCAGAAATTTATTCCAATGGTCAAAAAGGATAGTAGGAGGAGAGTAATAAGCCGTGGATAACGAAGGAGGTGAAGGAAAGTGTTAAATTAAAAGCGGAGGAATTTAGAGTAGCTAAGAGTAGTGGGCGAGAAGAGGATTGGGAGAGGTTTAAATGTCAACAAAGATTGACAAAGAAGTTGATAAAGAAGGGTAGGAGAAACTATGAAGCTGGGCTAGCGCTTAATATAAAAAAGGATAGCAAGAGTTTTTATAAATATATAAAAAGGAAGAGGCTGGCTAGGGTGAATGTTGGTCCTTTAGAGGATGAGAAAGGGGACCTAGTGGTAGGGGATGGGGATATGGCTAAGGTATTGAATAACTTTTTTGTTTCTGTCTTCACGGAGGAGGACGTGAATAATTTGCCGGGTGTTAGCGATGGAAAGGTGGTAGGACTGGAGGGTCTTAATGACATTACTGTTACTAGAGAGGCGGTGCTCGACAGACTGGAGGGGCTGATTGTGGACAAGTCCCCAGGACCAGATGGAATGCATCCAAGGGTTCTGAAAGAAATGGCGAAGGTGATAGTGGATGCCTTGGTGGTTATTTTCCAGACGTCGCTGGATTCCGGGGAAGTGCCGGATGATTGGAAAACGGCTAATGTTACGCCGTTGTTTAAGAAGGGTGCCAGGCAAAAGGCGGGGAATTATAGGCCGGTTAGTTTAACGTCTGTGGTAGGTAAAATGTTAGAATCTGTCATTAAGGAGGAAATTGCGAGGCATCTTGAAGGGAATTGCTTGATAGAGCAGACGCAGCACGGTTTCATTAAAGGGAAGTCGTGTCTGACAAATTTACTGGAGTTCTATGAGGATGTGTCTAGGGCGGTGGATAGAGGAGAGCCGGTGGATGTGGTCTTTCTAGATTTTCAGAAGGCGTTTGACAAAGTACCTCACAAGAGGTTATTGCAGAAGGTCGAGGGACATGGAGTTGGGGGTAGGGTGTTAGCCAGAGAGTGGGGGTCAACGGGTGCTATTCGGATTGGTGGATGGTGACTAGTGGAGTGCCCCAGGGGTCGGTGCTGGGGCCGCAGCTTTTTACCACTTATATAGATGATCTGGAGGAGGGAACCGAGTGTAGGGTGTCGAAATTTGCTGATGATACCAAGATTGGGGGAACGGCAAATTGTGCAGAGGATGTGGAGAGTCTGCAGAAGGATCTAGATAGGCTGGGCGAATGGGCCCGGAAATGGCAAATGGAATTTAATGTTGGCAAGTGTGAGGTGGTCCACTTTGGTAGGAAGAACTATTACTTACGGGGCGAAAAGCTGCAGCAGGCGACGGTGCAGAGGGACCTCGGGGTCCTTGTGCATGAGTCGCAAAAACCCAGCTTGCAGGTGCAGCAGGTGGTCAGGAAGGCGAATGGGATGCTGGCCTTCATAGCGAGGGGGATTGAATATAAAAGTAGGGAGGTCTTGCTGCGGCTGTATAGGGCATTGGTGAGGCCACAGCTGGAGTACTGTGTGCAGTTTTGGGCGCCGCACCCGCGCAAAGATATTTTGGCCTTGGAGGGAGTGCAGAGGAGGTTTACTAGGTTGATACCGGAGTTGAGGGGGTTGAGCTATGAGGAGAGGCTGAATAAACTAGGCTTGTACTCGTTGGAGTTTAGAAGAATGAGGGGAGATCTCATTGAGACGTATAAGATGATGAATGGGATGGATAGGATAGAGGTGGAGAGACTCTTCCCGTTCAAAAAAGACAGTAGGACTAGGGGGCACAGCCTCAAGATAAAAGGGGGGCGGTTTAGAACAGAGTTGAGGAGGAACTTCTTCACTCAAAGGGTGGTGAATCTCTGGAATTCTCTGCCCGTTGAAGTGGTGGAGGCTGCCTCGCTAAATATTTTTAAGACGCGGGTTGATGGGTTTTTGATAAGAGAGGGGATTAAGGGTTATGGGGAGAGGGGGGGAAAGTGGAACTGAGCAGCGACAGATCAGCCATGATCTTATTGAATGGCGGGGCAGGCTCGAAGGGCTAGATGGCCTACTCCTGCTCCTATTTCTTATGTTCTTATGTTCTTATGAGTGGCAGAGTAGGTTCAAGGATCAGATGGCCTATTCCTGCTCCTAGTTCTTACGTTCTTATGTAGGTTTGATAATTTGTGTTGCTAAAAGTAAAAACAGTGGGGCTGCACTGCTGCCTCAAAGCTCCAAAGATCCGGGTTCAATTCGGGCCTCAGGTCACTGTCTGTGTGGAGTTTGCATATTCTCCCCATGTATGTGTGGGTTTCCTTTGGGTATGCTGTTTTCCTCCCACAGTCCAAAGATGTGCAAGTTAGGTGGATTGCTCCATGCTAAATTGTCTTTCAGTGTCCAAGATGTGTAGATTAGATGAATTAGCAGTGGTAAAAGCGATAGGGCCGGGGAGAGGGCCTGGATAAGATACCTTGTCGGAGAGTCGGTGCAGACTCAATGGGCTGAATGGCCTCTCCTGCACTGTAGGGATTCTATGATTCTAAATCAAATTGCGCTATAGAAACATCCAAAGCAATTTCCATCATTGTCATTCTTCTAAAATGGCAGCATCAATCAGAAAAACTGAGAGAAAGTCTTGAAAAAAAACAAATAGCAGGTAACCTTGAAAGAAATGGCATAGCTTACAATGCCTAGCCTATAACAAAAAAATGAACAAACTCAGTTGATGGTCTTCCTTTAATTTTCTTGAACATGTTCCAAGATTCCCAATGCACCTATTTTATGTATACAAGATCTGTGGTGTGAGCACAACTTCACCCAATGTCACGAATTGTGGCAGAGGGTCCAATTTGTGTCAATATGCTATTGAATGAGGTTTGCTCCAGTCTGCAGCTGGTAGTACTCCATTCCCTGAAATAGCGCAGTGTAAAATGGCAAACATGCAGCATTCACCATCAAAGTGGCTGAGCAAAATTTCCCCCGTTGCAGCCTGTGGGCTTTAGGGGTTGGACTTCTGTGGGGCTTCTCCTGATCATTCCATTTCTTCAGCAGGGTCTTCCACTGATTTTACAACAGAAGTTCAGGAGAAACTCCAAGAAATCAGCCCCTTTTAGCTCTTTCAAATTTCTTTTTGATTCTTTGACAAATAATTTTGTGAAAGGTCTGAACAATTTACACACATACAGTGCAGAAGAAGGCCATTTGGCCCATCGAGTCTGTACTGACCACAATCACATCCAGGCCCTATTCCCAAAATCTCATGCATTTACCGTGCTCGTCCCCCTGACTTTAAGGGGTAATTTAGCGCGGCCAATCAACCTAACCCACACATCTTTAGACTGTGGGAGGAAACCGGAATACCAAGAGGAAACCTGCAGAGACATGGGGAGATAGTAACCCAAGCCAGGAATCAAACCCAGGTCCCTGGCACTGTGAGGCAGCTGTGCTAACCACTGTGCCACCGTGCCGGCCGCACTCATTCATGATGTTTTGGATTCAAGGTATAGAAAGTCTCAAGGCTGTTTTTTTATGAAAACAAGAAACTTGCACTTAATATAGCAGTTTCCTATCTTCCATTCCCAAAGCATTTCACAGTGAATGATGTGTAATCTCACAATAATAAAGCCAACAATTAAATTCCCAGAAGTTATTTTGAAATGCTGAAAGAATTAATTTATATTCCACATGAAACAGAGCCAAATGCCATTTTATTTCTACTATTCTATAGCCGATTAAGTAATGAATAAAACACAAAATGAGACAGCACCCACAATGTTGCTGAACATCCTTGACTCCTTGTGGGAACAAACAGGTTTCAACATGCTGAATCTGAGCCATTTCAGTTCCTCTGGATGAGATTTCAAGTATCAAAGGCAAGAGTTATGCTTGGGTCACTACTATCTATCTATGTGTTTGCCTCACAGCAGCCAGCACTGAAGTGTGCAAGTTCACAGAAGCACACACCATTCTGTTTCTTGGCTGCAAGAGATATGTGTGCTGCTGGGAAGATCAAGAGGAACCATGATGAAAACAGATGCTTTGTATCTTTCAAAAATAAACAGTTGCTAAATTTTTTCCCATGATATAGTTATAGAAACATCTCCACCAGCTCAATATTCCAACACAATTTTGGCTATAGGTTATAGCTGAGATGTTTTTACTGTGCTAGGTTGAAACTTTTAGTGATCTTCGACATACTTATACACTTATAGCTGAAGCCAATTATTCAATTAATTATGGCATGTTGTTAATAACAATGCTTAATGCAGTTTGTTCCCCCAATTATTTGGCTTCTTTTAAGGTCAAACCAAATAAACACCCCCCCCCCTAATTATTTGGAATTAAGCCTAGACAGCTGAATGAGCACCAGTGGAAATCAGCTCCCTTAATTTTACCACTTAGGCCTGTCTGGAACAGGGTTTTGTTGTGATATTAGTACAGATGTGCATCTGCCAATACTGCAGGAGCCCCACAATGTACACTTTTAGATTGTAAAGAATAATCAGACAGCTTTCTGAGTCTAAAGTAAAGAACAAGGTAAGTTCATTAACCCTGCTGTGTACATTAAAAATAAACTCAGCAAGTCGCAGCCATCATTTATACATCGCACATGTTTCTTGGGACCCACATACATTACGAAAGATGGTAGAATACTGGTGAGACTTCAAGATTTTTGCTATTCTGTGAAGATAATAAACAATCAACAAAATATACAGTTAATTGTCCTTTGCCTGGTCTTGAAGCGATGATTCCATTTGGCAGCCATTTTTCTCAGTTGCCTTCCTGGGTGTAGTTATCGGAGCAGATTTCCATATTTTGTCCTCCAAAAGATTTTGATTTATAGTAGATTTTTCTTCTCCAGTTGATTAATTTTCAAATTAATACTTCAGAACCAGAGAGAACTCTTTGTAGCCTTTCAGTGTAGCCTTCTGATCTCTGGTCTCCGGCTTCATAAACAGTTCTTAACAGTCTTGCTGGTTAAATATTCCAGAAGAATTTGAAGCATAATAGTGTAAAACCAACAGGATATGGGGTCTTTCATGCTCCTCAGGGGGTTTGAGAGTCTGTTCCTTTTCTGAATCTGGCTAAATTAGGGGTTCTACTCACATACACACAGGGCAGGGTAGGTGTAGGAAGATGCGGCGGCGCGGGCTCGTTGGGCCGAAGGGCCTGTTTCCCGTGCTGGGTTGTTCTTTGTTCTTTGTTCCCAGTTGGGTGATATGAAAGATCAGATATTGTAGCCGTCTGAAAGTCACTCCATTGCCTTAATGGGATTACAATTTATAAAGATCCAGCCAGAAAAAGATTCATTAGAAGTTGTATCTTTTTCTTTCAAAGTTAATCACATCCTTGTAACAGTACAATAACAGGTAACGCATCATGTATCCACAGAAGGATGAGTTGCATAGGGCCAACTCTACAGTCACAGAAGGCCAATTTCCAAGCTGAAGGTGGAAAAACAAAGAGAGAGAGATCTTTCTTATAATCCAGACATCTGTTGAAACTTGTCTCTGTCTAAGGGAGAGTTATTGCAATGCAAAGTACTGGATATTCAAAAATGGCTGCACGAAAGGATACACAGCCAAAACCTGTTGGGAAAACACAATGGGTGAAATATAACAGGCCAGACTGCCAGCCACCGCAAAGGGATTGCAAGAAAGTTTGTAGCATTAAAGACAAGCAGAAAGAGTCCATCTCACCCTCACTTCTGAAGCAAGTTTATTACTTGGTTCAGAAGCCAAATTTACTAGAAACTTACCAGTGAACCAAGACGTCATAATAATTGCAACATCTTCTACATCTGACCGCATCCACAAAACCAGCAAACCTGAACCAACTGCAATGTTTAGAAATGAACACCTCAAGGACAATCAAAGGACATTTAACTGTACAGTCTTCCAACTTTTTTTATTTGATTCTAGCTTGCCTCATTTCTGACACTTGTATCTGTGTGTGTGTATGTGTGTATGTATGTTCATGTGTATATGCATGCATTGTGTTGTATATGTTTGCATGTATGTACATGTGTTTGTATGTGTGTGTGTGTATGTGTGTGGACTCTAATGACTGCATGTTTGACATTGTGATTTTGGTATTTTTCTTGGAATTTTATGGTTAATAAATTTGCTTTTTAACTCAAGAAAACCTTGTTTGGTTGGCTCCTTATTGCTCACAGCTTAAGTAGTTAAATACATTTAGATTCGGAAAAGGCATATCCTTTCGAAAAATAAACTTAAACCTTTGTTGTGACGTAAGAGGTTGAATAGATGGGACCCAATTCAACCCTTCTTGCCTGGCTGGAATAAATGACAGTAAAGAAGAAAAGGCTAGAAGTCTGAACAACTTCAGAATATGTTTCTTGCTTTATGTATAACATTCTGTGGAAGTGAATGAGTAGGTGAATAACACCAGATTGGATTGACGGTACAGAATTATTCATTCATGTAGCACAGAAGGAAGCCTTACAGAACACATTGTGCCTGTGCCACCTCTGTGAACGTGTTATTCAAGTAGTCTCACACTCCTCTTTCTCCATTGTATTTATCTCAGCCTCATAATTTATTTCATCTGTTTTTATTAAAGAGACAAATTTTATTGTGTTAATGGCATGGCTGATTGTAAATGCCAAGCTGTTCAAATCCCAGAAAGGAAACTTTAAACAGCTGCCCTCATATTTGTGGTTGCAATTTGTATAGTATGAGGAGAGATTGTGAAATTCAGAAATTATGTCCCCGACTATTTGTGACGATTTGACACCAAATTAAATGTTTCTTAAGAAATAGGGAAAACAATAAAATGAAATTGAATTACACTTAAAATAAGTCAATGGTTCCATACAGTACCAATACTTTAAACAATTCCAAACAATCTTAGCTATCTTCAGAGCTAAACTTTCCTATCTGTTCAGCAACACAGCATAGGTTTTGAGATCTAAAAAAATCCAACACCTTTTACCACATAGTGCCTTTACTTGTGTTGGGATTGCTTCTGAGCTTAACTCGCGGTTGGCAATCTGACTTTGTTCATAATGATTGCTGGGAGTTAACCAACTATTCCTGCCATTGACTGAGGTCTAAAACAGCTACCTTCATAAGTTTCAGTATCTGCTTAAATACGTCTTTTCCATTTTACCTCTTCACTGTCTCATCCAATTTCATTAGAACTAATCTCCCTCAGAATTGATTAATTTAATCTCCTTACTTCTAGTAAAGTAAGTAAACTCACTTTAGTCATATCTTATCTCTGACACCTTTCACACCTTTCATAGCTTATCCTTTAAATTGCAAGAACCATTCAGATCTATTCCTGTTCTATAGTCATCCCTACTAAATTGCTTTAGGCAAACATTTGTTTGAAATCTTGCTGGGCTCATTAACACATCAAATTCATAGTTTAAACTCATGCAGCCACTCTGTCTTTCACCTTAATTACCACTCACACACTCCATCAATTTAAAAATATGCTTAGAATACTACAGAAATTATTACAAGTTTTTGAATTTTGCTGACAGGATTTCCAGACAATTGCCCATCCATATGGTGGAAGTTCTTCTTGAATTGTTGTAATGTGTTGGTTGTGATAATTGACAACTGAGGACATTAGGGGCAAGCAGATGGTGTGGGCTAGAGTCAGACATCCAGTTAAAGCACTGAACCTCCCAATCCCCTGGTCTCTTTAAGAGCAGGCTTTAGCAGGTTTTTGGAGAATGCAAGAAATGGATTTGAGTCTGCCTGGTCCTGTCTGAGCATTATCATAGAATGATAGAATCCTACAGTGCAGAAGAACGCCATTCGGCCCATCGAGTTTGCATGGACCACAATCCCACCCAAGCCCTATCCCCATAACCCCATGCATTTATCTTAGCTCGTCCCCCTGACACTAAAGGGCAAATTAACATGGCCAGTCCACCTAACCCACACATCTTTGGACTGTGGGAGAAAACCGGAGCAACTGGAGGAAACCCACGCGGAGACGGGGTCAATGTGCAAACTCCATACAAAGTAACACAAGCCAGGAATCAAACCCGGGTCCCTGGTGCTGTGAGACTGCAGTACTAACCACTGTGCCACCATGCCTCCCACTGACTTTGTAAAGAACGGAGTAAGAAATTTTAAAAATCCGTATAAAGTCTCTGAAACTTGCTCCAGCACCCTCATGGTTCTGGGGCTATTCTGAGCTAGAATCCCTTTTTGATTAGCTCTTCCAATTTAGTCTGTAATTGAACGTAGTCCCACAATTAAATTAAAGCCTAAGCCAGATCTTACAAGTAGTGTCACAAAGCTGTATGTAAACTGAGGATGTTGGAACAAGTTTCATAAATGTAGGAGCTTTCTTCGGCTGCTAGTTTTTGTGGGGTAACCCCTTTTGAGGGATAGCAGATTATAATGAGCCACTGGCTCATTATAAATATGTGACGAAGGAATGGTTAAAGGACGGAACAATTTGAGAAAAAGTTAAATACTAAATGTAATATGGATAGTACGCAGTCCCTGTTAGAAGAGGGCGTACAGAAGTGCGTTCAAAGAAATAGTGGAGCTCACTCAGGTGCAGATCTTCATTGGAAGAGTAAATGTCAGGGCTTGAACTCCCATCACATATGGAGCATCAGACTGTGTGCAGCACGAAGAGGAAGTGACACAGCCACTGGAGAAACAGATGGTATCTCTGTTACAGATCCAGCAGCAGCACACACACACAGCTGGAAATATTATACCATCAGCTAGTGTCCTCCCCTGTCACTTCACAATAACAAACACTTCATACTGTCCAGGCAGCTCAGCAGCCGTCAGAGTTTGTAGAGAGGCACACTGTCACTCTCACAGCAGAAACTGACCCAGAGCTGGAGGACTCGTTATGGCTCAGGAGCGACCCCGAGAGGCAGACAGATCATCCACAGTGCAAGCCTACCTCAAGTAGTTGTGGGACCAGATGGGAAAACAGCAGGAGTCTTTAGCAGCCATCACAAAAGCAGAGCACCCAAAGAGAGGGTGCGAATCCTTGAGGGAGGATAGTGATTGGAAAGGAGAGCCTTTGCTAAGTTAACCACAACAGGGAGAAGACAGGGTAGACCCGAGAGAGGTGTTGGTGGGGGGTGGGGGGCGGGGGGGTGCGCGGGGGGGTTGTTGGGTTGGGTTGTGGGGGCAGGGGGTAGCAAAGATAGGGTTGGAGGAACCAGAACTGCCCATTTCGCCTGGGAAGCAAGTTCACCTCCTCCATGCCTCTCAGCTACGTAGATTTAAAAGCATGAGCTGATCAGGATGATGTTATCTTTTCAGCTGTTAAGACTTCAGCAACTAGACTCACACCTGACCAACAAAAAGTAACCACTTTACAGACACTTTCCCTGCTTACACCTCAAACAGCATTACAACCCTTTTTAGGTTGGGTGGAGCTCCAGAGAAATTTTATCACAAGTTTCATAGAGATGGCTAAACCTGCGATGGCCTAATGATATTATTGCTAGACTATTAATCCAGGAACTCAGCTAATGATCTAGGGACTTGAGTTCAAATCCCATCACGGCAGCTGGTAGAATTTGAATTCAATTTTAAAAACCTGGAATTAAGATTCTACAGATGACCATGAAACCATTGCCAATAAAAATCCATCTGGTTCATTAATGTCCTCGAGGGAAGGAAATCCGCTGTCCTTACCTGGTCTGGCCTGCATGTGACTCCAGAGCCACAGCAACATGGTTGACTCTCAACTGCCCCCTGAAATGGGTTGGCAAGCCACATAGTTGTATCATTCGCTAAAGAAAGCAGCTCACCGCCACTTTCTCAAGAACAAATAGGGATGGTCAATAAATGCTGGCCAGCCAGTGATGGCCATGTCCCACAAATGAGGAGAGAATGTCCAACCCCGACTGGGAACAGAGACAAATTGTACAGAATTTGAAAAGAGTGAAAATCACACTGCAGCACTGATGTCATCTGACCCAGAACAAGCATTCCACCTTGAGGTAGACTCCACTGTGTTCAGTCGCACAGCTATCTTAAGCCAGCAAATGGGAGAGTCCCTCAGACCAATTGCATAAGCCTCCTGACTCTTTCAGGGGACAGAGAATACTTATTCAGCCTGCCAACAGCACCTCCTAGCTACCTTTAGGGCAACTAATCATTTTATTTACATGACTGGGTCACAGAAGGTTATCCTGCAGTCCATGCACACTCCACTGAACCTCCTGACAAACACAGGAGATACAAAAGTGTCCTCTCAACAGATTAGTAAATTACGTTTGAGCTGTTCCAATGTGATTTAGATACTATCTACAAACAAATGACATTTCTAGCTCTGATACCAACTTAAGATGGCAGTCTTCATCAGCATCCAGGAGGCTTTGTGGCACAGCCCCTACTGCTGTACCAGAAGCTCTGGGTTTGAGTCCAATGTCAGAACTTCTTGGCTACAAGAAGAGTGTTCATAGTGCCATTCATGTTTCCCCACCCACTCCCCAACAGGGATCATATGCATCAGGGCATTGACACCCTCATTTCAGACAGTTTACCAAGTAGATCCACAATTGGGATATCTAATTCCAGGTTTTTGCATTATACTGGGCAGCTGTGCTCACCTAAAGTTGCTACATGATTTTCATATAACAATAAGCACTGATAGGTTTACCATTATTGCTACAGTAAATTCTGGCTCATTATGTTTCAGTCTAAGTGATGGTAGCATAAAGAATGGTTTAAATGCAGCAAACTGGTGACCTCCATTGTCTTTAATGGGAGCCGAGTTATGTTAATTATCTCCTAGTCATTTCTGTTGAGGGATAATGAGTGGAGTGCAAGAATCCCAGGAAATCATGGCATAATGTAAGGGATGGCAGAAGTCACTAACTTAATAATTTCCTGGAACCGCTACATTAAAATGATGGCATGAACCACAGATCTGCCATTGCTATGATGCAGGCTTCAGCTAATTTTGGGCAATTATAGTGACTCCCTTTACAGATCACAGCAAGAACCTACGTCAATGAAAAGGGAAGTAACCTTGAATAAACAACACAAATCACGAGTGTTTTAAAGCAATATTTTTGTTTTAAAAAAACTAAAGCTAGCTGTCACTTCTTTTAGAATTTGTAATTATTAATCAACCATATTTCAAGCCTATTAGAATTTTTGTCATGTAAAATATACATTTTACAGTCCTGGCAGCTGGGAATTAGCACTTTGTGTGAGTTTAACAGAAGGGGTCATACGGTAAGTACTTAAGGACACGTACATCTGGGTTAGTTTACAGTCCTCTAGGTAAACATTAGGAAAAGGAAATCTATAAATCTATTAATCATATTTTAATGACTAGTGAACTGCTGGGCTCAAAAAAAACACAACACTGCACCAAAGCAATACACAGAGGAGAAAGTATGGGAAGTTTTTAAGTGCTTTAATTTATGAAATGTTTGTTCCAATAGGAAAAGACAGCATGCTCTTATAGGTGGTGAGGATGTGAGTGAATTGTGGAGCTCTCTTTGACAGGTAAACTTCATGGAGTGCTATTTAGATGTCACACATATTTGTGAGTTCTTTTTTATTAATTTGTACATTATTTGACATAGAATCATAAAATGATTACATCACGGAAGGAGGCCCAGAATGTCCATGCCAGCTCTCTGGAAGAGTAACTTTGCCGTTTCTATTCCTCCCCGCTTTTCCTGTACTCTGACATTGTCTTCAGGTATTCACCCAATTCCTATTCGAAAGCCATGATTGAATCTGCATCCACCACACTCTCAGACACTACATTCCAGATCCTGACCACTCAATGCATAACATGTTCTTCATATCACCTTTGCTTCTTTTGCCAATTATCTTAAACTAATGTCATCACTACTGTCGATTGGAACAGTTTCTCTTCATCTACTCTGACCAGGTCCATCATGATTTTGAACACCTTCATCAAATATCCTCTTAGCCTAAGGAAAACAGCCCTAGCTTCTCCCACGTGTATGGTCCAACATTCATGAAACCATTATCTTAAAACTTAACAGGAGGGGCCATACTCCTTCATAGCGAGGGGGATTGAATATAAAAGTAGGGAGGTCTTGCTGCAGCTGTATAGGGCATTGGTGAGGCCGCAGCTGGAGTACTGTGTGCAGTTTTGGGCGCCGCACCTGCGCAAGGATATTTTAGCCCTGGAGGGAGTGCAGAGGAGGTTTACTAGGCTGATACCGGAGTTGAGGGGATTGAGCTATGAGGAGAGGCTGAATAAACTGGGCTTGTACTCGTTAGAGTTTAGAAGAATGAGGGGAGATCTCATTGAGACGTATAAGATGATGAATGGGATGGATAGGATAGAGGTGGAGAGACTCTTCCCGCTCAAAAAAGACAGTAGGCACAGCCTCAAGATAAAGGGGAGGCGGTTTAGAACGGAGTTGAGGAGGAACTTCTTCACTCAAAGGGTGGTGAATCTCTGGAATTCTCTGCCCGTTGAAGTTGTGGAGGCTGCCTCGCTAAATATTTTTAAGAAGCGGGTTGATGGGTTTTTGATAAGAGAGGGGATTAAGGGTTATGGGGAGAGGGCGGGAATGTGGAACTGAGCCACGACAGATCAGCCATGATCTTATTGAATGGCGGGGCAGGCTCGAAGGGCTAGATGGCCTACTCCTGCTCCTATTTCTTATGTTCTTATGTTCATCCTTCCTAAAGCCCACCTCGGGACATGCCTGCCTCTCTGGTTACATCATGAGGTCAGTGGACCTGAATTGATGTCACTGGAGCAAGATGGTGCAAGACTGTTTTGTGGTTCATGAAGTTTTATCAATATAAAAATAATTAATGGTGCATTTAAGGTATTTCACATAGCTTCACACCAGCAGTCCTGCCTTTGTTATGCTATGTTCAATGTAACTCATGCTGTAGACCTTAATAGACATAATTCTGATGAAAGTCCTGATCCCCTACCTCAATATAAGATGCTTTGGAAAAATTATACTGAAACATTTAATAGTTTCCTTGGTTACAATCATCAGTTTCTTACAAAATTGAATATCATTTTGTTTGAAGAAACCTTTAATATGTGTCTCCTCGTGCCTATGCAGCTAGGAAAATGAACAGGATTTGAAGAGTCTTCCTGACCCGTGCAATCTCACGATTTTGGTTCCAATGGTGTTCTGATCTGAACTAATTTGCCTGACAGTACGGACCTGATTCAATTTACAGATGACAAGGCAGTAACAGAGGATGATGGCCATATGTGGGTGATATGGTTATGAGTGAGTTTTTTAAGAGGGGTGTAATTGACACAGGGGTGATATAGGATGTGGATGGGGTGAGGGCTAGGGGGCCTGGTGGCGTTTAAAACAATTGGGACAAAGCCCCAGAGAACCAACGCGGCCTCTAGTCAGCCCACCTCAGCACATAGCTATCTCATGGCTGCCAACACCTCTTTTCCAACATTGGCATACCTGAGTCCATCTCACACCCAGTGTTTTGTGCCTCCTAGGGAGGTTAGATTAGAGCTGTACAAAACTTTGGTGAGGCTGCAGCTAGAGTACTGTGAGCTGGTCTGGTTACCTCACTATAGGTAGGATGTGATTGCATTAGAGGGAATGCAGAGGGGATTCACCATGGATGTTGCCTGGGATGGAACAATTGAGTTGTGAAGAGAGACTGGATAGGCCTGGGTTGTTTTCTTTAGAACAGAAAAGGCTGAGCGGGACCTGATTGTGGTGTAGAACATGATGAGGGGTATGAACATGGTGGGTAGGAAGCAGGTGTGCCCCTTGGTTCAAGGGTCACTAACTATGGGGTTTAGTTTTAAGGTGAAAGGCAGAAGGTTTAGAGGGGATTTGAGGAAAGGATTCTTCATCCAGAGGGTGGTGAAAGTCTGGAATGCACTGCCTGGGATGGTAGTAAAGGGGGGACAATTCACAAACATAGGAAATAAGAACATAAGAAATAGGAGAAGGAGTGGGCCATCTAGCCCTTCGAGCCTGCCCCGCCATTCGATAAGATCATGGCTGATCTGAAGTGGATCAGTTCCACTTTCCTGCTCTCTCCCCATATCCTATAATTCTCTTGTCTGTCAAAAACCTATCTACCCGTGACTTAAATATATTTAGTGAGGTAGCCTCCACCACTTCAACGGACAGATAATTCCAGAGATTCACCACCCTTTGAGTGAAGAAGTTCCTCCTCAACTCCGATCTAAACTGCCCCCCCCCCCCACTTATCTTGAGGCTGTGCCCTCTAGTCCTGCTGTCCTTTCTGAGCGGGAAGAATCTCTCTACCTCTACCCTATCCAGCCCTTTCATTATCTTATACGTCTCTATAAGATCCCCTCTCATCCTTCTGAACTCCAACGAGTACAGACCCAGTCTATTTAGTCTCTCTTCATAGTCCAACTCCCTCATCTCCAGTATCAGCCTAGTGAACCTCCTCTGCATTCCCTCCAAGGCCAAAATATCCTTGCGCAAGTGCGGCGACCAAAACTGCACACAGTACTCCAGTTGTGGCCTCACCAGTGCCCTGTACAGTCGCAGCAAGACCTCCCTGCTTTTATATTCTATCCCCCTCGCTATAAAGGCCAGCATCCCATTTGCCTTCTTGATCACCTGCTGCACCTGCAGACTGGGTTTTTGCGACTCATGCACAAGGACCCCCAGGTCCCTTTGCACCGTAGCATGCTGCAGCTTTTCGCCCTTTAAATAGTAATCCCTCCTACTATTATTTGTGCCAAAGTGGAAAACCTCACACTTGCTAACACTATACTCCATCTGCCAGGTCCTTGCCCACTCACTCAGCCTATCCAGATCCCTCTGCAGACTTTCCACACCCTCTGTGCAATTTGCTTTTCCACTCATCTTCGTGTCATCAGCAAAATTCGTCCCCCTACACTCAGCCCCCTCCTCCAGATCATCTATATAAATGGTAAACAGTTGAGGCCTCAGCATCAATCACTGGGGCACTCCACTAGTGACCAACCACCAATCAGAATAGCACCCATTGATACCAACTCTCTGCTTCCTATTAGACAACCAATCCTCTATCCACGCTAACACCTTACCCCCAACTCCATGCACCCTAACCTTCTGAAGCAACCTTTTGTGAGGTACCTGGAAAGTGAGATTAGCGTAGATTCAATGTCATTTTGTTGGTGTAGACTTGATGGGTCAAAGGGCCTCACCCATACTGTGTGATGCAATAACTCTATTAGGGGTGGAAATTCGGTGTTTCCCGTGTACAAAGGTAGAGATGCAGCAGCAACACTCACAACTAAACCAGGGAGCTGTTGGCTAACCCGGGATTTGACCTCAGGGCCCCATGCATATAATCTGGGTTGGCTGCCTGTGGGCATCGATAGGCACATTATCCTGTTGCAAGAATGAATTTCAGGCCGCTCTCTTCCCATTCAACAGCTTCAGTTATACGTCTGGGGAGAGGAAAGGTGAGACTGCAGCCATTAGCGGCACTCAGGAGTTTAAACAGTGTTTTCAGTTATCGGCCGCTGCTGAACACATTCCAATTCCAATTTCCAGGGGGTGGGGGTGGGGGAGGTGGTGTTACAGAGATAGGGAATCAACTCTTCATTCCACCTTTGAGAAATGCATCACTTGTTTCAGACAGAAATGCTGGAAATATGTCCTGACCCATTTTTGAGTGAGATTTTTTTTCAACCTACTTCTGTTGACCCTTGTGATTTTAGTCTCAGAAATTGGTCCTTAGTGTGTCTGTATTGTGCAGGCAAGAATGGAAACAATAAGATCTAATTTTCATCCTTTAGTGTCAAAATTCAGCCAGCCCATTCACACCCCCAATTTTATTGGTTAGGAGTTGAAGGGAACAGTTGAGCAGTTAACTCAGATAAAATGACAACTTAATAAATCAATGGGGAGTTACACATCATGTTGTAAAGAATATTTGACTTTGAAATTCCCCATCTATCTTCAGTTCAAATGCAAGCCCTTAGTACTGAAAATAGATGTGTTACAAGTAATTCTCAAGGCAAATGAGATTGGTTTACAACAGTAAACGAAACTATTGTAATAATATCCCAGATACGTTCCTGCATATTGAGCCACAGCTGAGAACAGTAGAAAAATGCTCCATACAATTTGTATTTATATAGTGTTGTTAATAGAATAAAACATTGCAAGGCACTTCACAGGTGGATTGCAAAGTAAATATTTGACACTGAGTCACATAAGGAGATATCAGGACAGATGGCCAAAGGCCTGGTTAAAGAGTTGGTTAAAAGATTTCTACATGTGGAAAATGATAGTAATGAAACTTTTTGGTTAAGTCTTCCCTTTCGTGTCTGAACTGTGCATGTAATTTAGTTCATGCTGTTGCTACCACAAAACTCAGCTGCAGAGCAACTGATGCTGAATGCCATTTTGGGTTGGTCGTTACCAGGGACATTGGGAGGGTGTGGGAGTATGCAGTGGAAGATCATGATTGAGTCGGTGTCTAACTCTGATTAAGGTTGCCAGATTTGACCTGAATGTTCGAGCTAACACCCTCCTTTAACCTCACACAATGAACAAATAAGGTAGGATCCCCCCACAATCTCACATTTGCATTTTTAAGGGAATCATCAACTACAAGCAGGTTATTGCTGAAAATAGAGATACACTATTGAAGCTTTGAATCTTGTCTACATCAAGACTGCTGCGCAAGGTAAACCAACTGTAAAAGGAACAACAATTCATACTGTATGAGAAGAGAATGCTGAATGGTTGGTAAGTGGACTCTGATCACTCAAGCTGTTGCTATGGAGAATGCAGCTGAACATATCTAACTATTAACCTGCTATTGTTCCAATTTCAAACCAGGAAGGTCGATGCTGACTGGTCAAGGCATTGCCATGGAGAATGAACCTTGGAATGACTGTCCCTCAAGCTTCTATTTGCCTAAGTTTGGCGATGTCATTAGAAAGTGATGTTATAAGGGATAAAGACCTTGGTTCTGCCAAGGATACTGCTCAGGACACTTGCTCCCAGTCAAGAGTCTTGAGGTTTTAATCCTTCGTGGCCTGCAGCATGAAAGGGAGAATAATCAGAGGCAGCACAGAGGGTGACTAGCTGCTCGAAGAGGGAGGAGGCAGAGAAGGATATATTCACCCAGAGTGTTTAGAAAGCTATTCTCTTATCTCAGTGACAGTGGAGAAAAATACGTGCAATGTCTCAACTTTCATAAGAAGGTGTTCACTGAAATGTATTAACTGCGGTTGGCAAAACTACAGCCTTAACAAGATGAGGATGGCATTGTCAGTGGCTGTGATGGTGACAATGTCAAGAAATATTTGTTCTGGACCATTGCAGGCTGGAGCAGGAGATAATTTTCAACTTTACCATCCAGAACCGTGTGAGACAGATCACTGAGGCTCCTTTTACCAAGAGAGCTGAAGACATTTCATTCCCTTGCCATTCCACAGAGAAGTAGTTGAAGTAATCACATGGCTGTCTCCATCTCGGCCTGAGTGACAGAACTTTGGGCTGGCTGGCAGGTAATTGCGGTGGTGTGGGCAGAGTGACGGGAGAGCAGACACTGTCATCCTGAGAGAGGGCACTGGGTTTGTGCTGCCATGTGCCCTGGCCTCCGAACAATGCGTTAGAGGCACAGTGGTATCTACAGCTATGATGGCACTGAGTTAAGTTTGCAAGATTTCGGACTGAGCTTCCACTGCAGCGCTCAGACATTGGGTGGCTTCTGTTTGTAATGCAGTGGAAGCTAGAACATCAACCACAAATGTTACAATAATGTTGGATCTTCCAGGTTGGTTATGGAGCAGGCCACTATTGGCCTGCTGGGTTTGGGTTCCAACCTCTGTTCGAAGCCTTATGTGAAGTTAGTGCTGAAAAGGAAAGGTGGAAAAGGAGTGAAGAGCAGTGTATGAGGCTAATTGTTCAGTTGTAAGGATAGTGAATTTGAAGATGCATTCACTGACATTCACTGGTCACGTGTGCGAGATCATTGAACTTCCTCCTGCACTGCATTCAATTAGTTGGGGCTACAACTGTTGGCATTGACCACAACACTTATCTGCTTTAACTGCCTTCAGTGTTTGACTGGAGGTCCTCGCAGTGGATACAGGATCCCTCACCTCCTGTCCAAGATCTCCAGTGCTGCATTCGAGAACTTAGCAGGTCCCCTCTATTCTGTTGCATTATTATTGGTGCTCTATCTGCTTCCCCGGAAACATCCAGAACCTGCTGGGGCCAGATGCACTTTCCCTTGAAGAGGCAGTGTTAGCTTCATATGAGCTTAGACCCCCTGCTGAGACATACAGCATCCCAGTATCGTGGTTAGCACTGGCTGCATGCTAGAGACATTGCTAAACACCAGTCAGCATGAGGTTTGCCTACTGCCTATTTCAGAAGAAGGCTGTAATCCCTGTGTCCATTGTCAAAAACTATGCAAAAGCGCTGGATGTTACAGGGAAGCATGCCCGAGCAGGTAGAACTCCAATAATAATGCAACAAAATAGAGGGGACCTGATAAGTTCTCAAATGCAGCACTGGAGGTCTTGGACAAAGAGGTAAGGGATCCTCTATCCACTGAGAGGACCTCCAATTCAACCATGATGGGGTAGTGTCAGTGACATATGTAATGAATAGTTGAGGAGCAGTTAACTGGCTCCCCTTTATTTCAGCCACCTCAATTGGTCACAATAAAAGTTTTCAAAAGTAATTTTCCCATGAATGCCTTTTCCAATAAGTAGGTATTTATTTGGTAATGAGGAGCCAATCAAACCAGATTTTCTTGAGTCAAAGGTTGGTTTCATTAGTCACTAAACCCAAGAAGAAATTAAAAAAAGATGCAACAACATATGCACACTGATATCAAAGGATAGAAATTTGAAGACCAAATGAAAGTTAAAAGCGTATATGTTTAAATCCTTAAGCTTGCCCATGAGGCATAGTATTGCTGCTGTTTGAGGTGAGATGATTTCCTTTAAAATCCTGGAGTCAAATCGGTACTGCACCTTGTTGAAGATATTTTTTGCTTCAGAGGTGGGGTGGGAGTTCCTCACTGCTTTTTTCAGCAGTTCTTTTCCATATGGCTTTGATTATTTCTCTGTTTTGCAAAACCAGTTCTTAAACTTCCTGTTTGTATATTCCCAGAGAGAAATTTGATATAAAAAAACCTCACAGTCACTGTTCTAAACCAAGTAATAACAATTTTTGGATCTTTCATCTCAGAAACCTTTTCTCGCAGTTTGAGATAATAGAAACTAACAGGGTGGTTTTCGATAGATCTCAGCCCATCATCATTTCCTGTCATCATGACATTAAAGTAATGCATTGGCAAACTGCCAATCATGTATCTCTCAACCAAAAAGTCATGATTGATTTAAATAACGAGTGTGAAGAACAATGAGGAGGATTCTAATCTGCCTGTCAGAATTTCATGCTGATAAATGAGATTGATTAATTTTTTTTTAAAGAATGACAACTCTCCGTGTTCCCAAGCTAGATTTTTCTAGCAGGCCTCACCTTGGACAATGAGCAGCCCACTGCAAAGAGACTTAAAATAATTATTTTGAGATCCTATACCATTTCTATAGGGGTAGCATGATGGCACAGTGGTTAGCACTGCTACTTCACACTGCCAGGGACCTGAGTTCAATCCTGACTTCAGATGATTGTCTTTGTGGAGTTTGCACATTCTCCCCATTCTGTATGGGTTTTCTCCAGGTGCTCCAGTTTCGTCCCACAGTCCAAAGATGTGCAGGTTAGTTTGATTGGCTAAGATAAATTTACCCTAGTGTCAGGGGGATTAACACGATAAATATATTGGGTCATGGGGATATGGGTGTGATTGTTGTCAGTGAAGGCTCAACGGGCCGAATGGCCTTCTCTTGCACTGTAGGGATTCTACGATTATCAGGCCCAACACTATTTTCAAATTCCAGTGGATGGAATAGGCGGAATACAGAGGGTAGAAAAGTTTAAAGGAACTGCTACGCATCTTCATTCTGAAAATGGCAAGTTAAAAAAACGTAGCCAGCAGGAACATATCATGAAAATCTTCCCACCGACACTCAAGTGGCTCCTGCTCTGCAATTGCTTCCTCCCCTTGAAGGGAACTTAGGTGTCAGAAAAGATCTGCTAGATATCCTGTTGCTGAAATAATAGTAGTTAGTAGTGTAGTCATGGTCACATGGTTAAGGTGATGGACTAGAAATCCATTTTGGTCTCCCCGCCGCAGGTTTGAATCCTGTCGATTATACTTTATGGGCTTGTTCCTGTGCTGTAATTTTCTTTGTTCTCTTTAGTTCAGTCAGGCAGTATGGTCAGCATAGGCTTGGAGGGCCAAAGGGCCTGTTCCTGTGCTGTAATTTTCTTTGTTCTCTTTAGTTCAGTCAGGCAGTATGGTCGGTATAGGCTTGGAGGGCCAAAGGGCCTGTTCCTGTGCTGTAATTTTCTTTGAAATCGTTGATCACTGGCAGTTCATCTAAATTATAGAGAAGGGGCCCAACTGTGAAAATGGTCAGGGCCTCCCACTGTACCATTTGATAGGACAGGGGCTCACCAGTTGTTAATGTAGACCAGAATGGTCCAAATACAATCACAATATTCTGAGGTTGTTACACCAAGGCTGGATTTTACAGGGCATCATGTTCCCTGCTCCTCTCAACTTAAAAAGTCAGCCAGGAGCTTGCACACCAACAAGTCAGCTACTCTGCAGGCACTTTACATTTACATGCACATTAATTGGCTCAGGATGAAAATTCTTCCCTCATCTGGGAAGGAAATTCTGCCTTAGCTGCCAGTCCATCAGGTGGTCACAGCTTGAATTGTAGCCAGGCCCCCAAAGATGAGGAGTTTATGGAGTCCAGACTGAAGGTAAACCTGGGGTATCATTGGGGCTTGGCTGGCAGATCTCAGTGAGGAAGGTGATGGGGGGAGCGGGAGTAGATTTGAAAGTCCAGGGAGGGGGATTAAAGGAGGGATATGACCTTTCTGGGGTGTCTCTGATAGGCACGAAGCATCTTCAAAGGCATTTCTACCCAACCATCCCAACACCAATTCACCCAGTAAAAGCTGCTGAGCTGCCCATTTTGCAACAGCCACCTTCTGCCACAGGTAAAATAGAGGTGGGAACTTAAATAGTGGCCAATTGGTCCAAGGGCAACCAAACCGTTGTCATCCTCACCATCCTCAGTAAAATGGGAGAGAGATCAGGCACTGGCAAGCCCACCGAATGCCCCGGCCTTCAAACCCACCAACCGGGTAGGGTAAAATCCAACTCTCATCATCTTACATTTCAACCAGAACTCTCAATTTAAATCCCAACAGAATTTTGCAAGGGTTACCCAAAGAACATTGACAAAAAATTCACAAGCACAGTGGTTAGAACTGCAGCCTCTCAGTGCAAGGGATTCAGGTTCAATTCTGGCCTCGGGTAACTGTCTGTGTGGAGTTTGCATATTCTCCCCGTGTCAGCATGGGTTTCCTCCAGGTGCTCCTGTTTTCTCCCAGACCCCGAAGATGTCCGGGTTAGGTTGCTTGACCGTGCTAAATTGACCCTTAATGTCAGAGCGATTAGGAGGGTAAATATGTGGGATAGGACAGGACGTGGGTGAGATTGTTGTCGGTGCAGGCTCAATGGGCCAAATGGCCTCCTTCTGCACTTTAGATTCTATAAGAAGCCACTAACAATGTGCTGATGAAGAAGGAAAAGCAAAGAATAAAAAAAGGCAGAACTGAAAATGGAAGATCGCCTGACAATGCTGGCAACAATGAACAACGTGAACAGACTAACAAAAGGACGGGGAATTGGTGGCACAGGTTGGAGATACAAATGAATATTGAGGAGCATCGGTGAATGTCTTACTGCTGCTGTAGTTTTTGACTGCAACAATAATTCCACAATCAGATCATCTAGTCTGCTATGAGGCTGTTGAGTGGTAACCAAGTGCTGTTTAATGTTTTGTGACAGTTACTAAGCATACTGGTTAACTTGCCAATTTATCTCTTACTGGGATTGTACCAAACTAAAGGCAGCTGTTCAGATGGTTGTTTCCATAATCAGCTGTGAACTGTCAAAACAAACTATTTAAAGTGGCGAAATAGTGAGATGAATCCACTGCCAGTTGTTTCATTTCAATTTTCAGTATTCCAGTACTGTGTTTAGTACTGTTTTTTTTCCCCCAAATGTTGTTTTACATTCTCTTATTAGTCGAAGAAATAGTCAGGAAAAAAAATTGAGTTGAATAAAAGTAACCAAATTTGCAAAATCTCCAGCAGGCTAACAAAAAGCCAAACATTTTCAAGCCTCTCAGCAGAACAGTATCAGTTCTCTCAGTGCTCAGAGACAGTCTTTTGCCTGTAAATCTGCTTTCATAGCACCATAGAATGAAGGCTATTTAGTTCTTTGTGTCTGCGCCAATTCTTTGAACGAGCTGGCCAATTAATCCCACTTTCCTGCTCTTTCCCCATAGCCCTGCACATGTTTATTTCTCAGGTATTTATCCAATTCCCTTTAGAAAGCGATGACTGAATCTGCTGCTACAACACTTTCTGGCAGAACCTTGCTTCACAACTTGCTGTGTGAAATTATTTTTCTTCATGTTGGATCTGGTTCTTTTGCCAATTACTTTCAGTCTGTGCTGTCTGGTTCCTAGCTCTCTTATCCCCTGAAACAGTTTCACCTTATTTGCTCTATCAAAATCTTTCAAGGTTTTGAACACAAACTTCCACTTTGACTTTCTCTGCACTAAGGAGAGCAATGCCAATTTTTCTAGTCTCCTCGTGTAACTTGTTTGGACGGCATGGTGGCACGGTGATTAGCACTGCTGCCTCACAGCACCAGGGGCCCAGGTTCAATTCCGGCCTCAGGTCATTGTCTGTGTGGAGTTTGCACATTCTCCCAGTGTCTGTGTGGGTTTCCTCCGGGGGTCCAGTTTCATCCCACAGTCCAAAGATGTGCGGGTTAGATTGATTGGGCATGCTAAATTGACCCTTGGTGTAAGGGGGTTTAACAGGGTAAATACATGGGATTATGGGAATATGACCTGGGTGGGATTGTCGTCAGCGCAGACTTGATGGGCCAAATGGACTCCTTCTGCACAGTAGGGATTCTATGATTCTATGAAGGTTTTCATGACTAGTATTACTGAATAAATCTCTTTGGCACTCTCCCATAGAACCGCAGAATCCCAACAGTACAGGAGGAGGCCATCTGGCCCATCGGCTCTGCACCGACTCTCTGAGAGAGCATCATACCCAAGCTCTTCCTCGTAACCCCACTCATTTACCCTGTAATTACCCTAACCTATACCTCTTGAGACACTAATGTAATTTAGCATGACCCATCCACTTAACCTGCACATCTTTGGACTGTGTGAGGAAACCAGAGGACCTGGAGGAAACCCACGCAGACACTGGGAGAATATGCAAACTCCAGACAGACAGTCACCCAAGGCTGGAATCGAACCCAGGTCCTTGGCACTGTGAGGCAGCAGTACTAGCCATTGTGCCTCCATGCCATCACAGCCTTGAGATCCTTTCCTGAAGTGTAGTGCCCAGAATTGGGCTACATCTGGAGCCTAACTAATGAAACAGAAATGGTTGGCACAACTTCCCTGTTTTTCAAAATTTTAAAATCGTGGAGAATCCCCAATTTTGGCTTGCCACAAGTTTGTGATCATTCTATTCCTGACAAGTCAGATAGGCAAACATTCAGCTCAAAGAGTTTAATGGTTCATTCTTATGAATGGACAGTCCCAGTGTTGGAGAGAAAATCCTAATATGTTAGCGGAATTTTAAATAATTAAGGATTTAAGGCACTAATCAAACCACTCACACCAAGTGAAATGATTTCAGATCAGCGTAACGGTTCAACAGGGAAACTGCCTCATAAAGGCACATAAGAATGAGACTTGAACAAGCATTTCTGATTTAAATATGTATTTTGGTATTTTAAATGTATTAATAGTATTTTATAAAGTAAATGTGCATGTTAGCCAAAAGCAGACTGCTACAAGGGATGATGGGATGAAGTCTTAGCAGACAGAACCACGTGCTTAGGAAACAATAAAACCTCAGAACATGCAAGTTCTTATCAGCAAAAGTTGCTAGCAGTAAGGTTCTCAGGGCTACTTATGAATAGGTTTTCTCACACAATCCGGGTAAGACAGGTCCCTTCTCAGATGTGAAAATGAACTTGTGTCTGGTTTGGCCAGTGATGTAGCAGGAATGGGTGGAAACCTTAACTTTGACCTTTGTAGATAAGCGTCAAGGGTTACTAGGCAACAGAGGAAGAAGCATCAGCAATAGGGGGAGGAAGCACCTGGATTCTATAGACCAATGAAATTCCCTTATGTTAGCGAGTAGAATGCAACTGGCTAAAGTATGTGATAGATGTTTTTAATGATTGATTAATATTGAAGATGATTTGGTCATAACTAACGGAAAGCTGGAGCATTTGATTTGAGAAATGTATAATTGATCAATCCGTGCATTGTAACATCAGAGTTATATTGGAAAGCTTAGAGTCTCCTCTGGAGAGAGGTTATTGGACTGGCCAATGTTATCTCTCCCTTCGATCATTGGTTAATAAAGATATGTCTTTAAACCAAGACATTGGCTTTCGTGTCTTTGTGTTGGCTGAAGTTTTGGTGATACCTAGCCTCCAGAGAATGCCACAACACCCAGCAACAATCAAGTGCGCCCATAAAGAGTCCTTATGGTCTCAACAGGCCTCAGGAAACTACAATTATAAAATATTAGTTTTCCTCAAAAAGTAGGTAGATTTGGAAGCTAAACATGCTGATTATTCATAGCATAAAGTCTCCAATTTGTGCCAGGTTCCCATCAGAACTAACACGTTGCTCCACACAAATATAAGCTACAGCCACAAAGAATTCTTCAGTGCTTCCATCATTTCACTTCATCACAGAAAGAACCAGTTTATTTACTATTCACTCCAGAAGTTGCAACCTTTCTGAAGGATAAGACTATCCCAAACAAAACTGAGCCCAGCTTTGGACTGCTGGTGGGAGGGGGGCTGAATCACAATTCGGGGTATCTGTAATTTTATCCATGACTGTACTGTATTAAAACTGTGTAGTCTGCTGAACATTAAACTAAGTTGTTGTTTACAGGTCTAATAAACATTATTGGCACTTGGTTTTAATTATCATTCTCCTCCTGTGTCAGTTGCATGTTATGAATAGTTAAGCTGCAAATATGAAACTGTGGTGAAGACAAGTTTATTGAAATGTCAGCTGTTCTGGGGATTTGAGAATTTCTTTATTGGCAGAAAAATATAAAATTTCCATATTTTTAATCATCTTTATGAGCTACAAAGAACCAACATGCATAATTAGAAAATCCTCATCTCTAAAGAAAAAGACAGTCCGGGGTTCTATTCTGCATACAAATAAAGAACATGTGCTGTTGAACAATGACAAGACTGCACTGAGTCATGTAATTAAAACGTCTACCATTTAGTTCACTTCCTTCTCCCTGCATCAATTGAAGGAAGAAAACTGGTGATTGAAAGATTGAAAATAAAATGTGGCAGTAAAAGGGAAAATTAACTAAATAAAAGGAGGATTAAATAGATGATTATCAGTAACCCCAATGTTAATTCATCCGTGACTGAACTTGTCCTTGTCACATACCTGTTCAGGCGACAGGTTTACATAAAGGCACCTACATAACTGTAGATATTTTCTAATCCTGGTGCTGAATATGTGGAGAGTTAACGGTGCCAGATGATCAATATCTGCAACATCAACAAACTAAAATGAGATAATTACACATTGCTTTCAAATGGTTCCCCTCTAAAGGCAAGAAATACAAAATAGCTCCATCATGGAATCGTAGTTCATAGGTTTACACACACAATTCTTCACACTGTGGGATTGATTTTGGTGTAAAGTTATAATGACACTTACCTCCAAAAATGGGGGCAGGCATTGTGTAAAGAACAACAATATTAAGCTGAAATTAGTTCTGCCTGACATCTGACCATTTTCAGGTCCTTTAGATCTCCTGGCTAGGTCCAGAGTAGGTGGTAGGAAATCCTCTCTGCAGCTGGGACGATCTACATTTACATGCTTACAAAATATTATTTTCCTCAGTCAATTGAAGGCTGAGCTGGCAAATGGAGACACAGGAAAAAGGAGCAGGTGTAGGCCAGTCAGCTCTTCGAGTCTGTTCCACCATTCATTATGTTCACGGATAATCATCCAACTCAATAACTTGATCCTGCCCAACCCCCCCATTCTTTGATCTCCTTTGCCCCAAGAGCTATAATTAATTCCTTAATGTACAGGGTGGGATTTTCTGGCCACGCTCACCCCAAAACCAGAAAATCCCACCCAAAGTGAATGGACCTTTATATGGTCTGCCCCCACCTGCTACGTTTTCTGTGGCAGGCGGGATTGGAAAATACCCCCTCACAATGTTTTAGCCTAACTGCTTTCTGTGGTAGTAAATTCCACAGGTTTACTGCTTTTTGGGTGAAGAAATTTCTCCTCATCTTAGTCCTAAAAGGTTTACCCCCTATCCTTAGACTATGACCCCTGGTTCTGGACACCCCTACCATTGGAACATCCTTTCAATGGGTGGCACAGTAACACAGCAGTGAGCACTGCTGCTTCACAGCACCAGTGATATGGGTTCAATTCCCTGCTTGGGTCACTGCCTGAGTGGAGTTTGTATGTTCTCCCCATGTCTGTGTGGGTTTGCTCCAGTTTCCTCCCACAGTCTGAAAGATATGCTGGTTAAGTGCATTGACCTGAACAGGCTCCGGACTGTGGTGATTCAGGAAATTTCACAGTAAGCTCATTGTAGTGTTAATGTAAGCCTTATTGTGACCAATAAGTAAACTTTACGTTCCTGCATTTATGCTGTCTAGACCTGTTAGAATTTTATAACTTTCTATGAGATTGCCTCTCATTTTTCTGAACTCCAGCAAATTTAATCCTAACTCACCCAATCTCTCCTCATATATCAGTCCGGCCATCCCAGGAATCAGTCTGCTAAATCTTCTCTGCACTCCCTTTATAGCAAAGACATACCTCCTCAGATAAGGAGGCCAAAACTGTAGCCAATACTCCAGGTGTGGCCTTACCTAAACTTTGTATAATTGCAGCAAAGTGTCCTGTTCTTGTACTTGAATCCTCTCAGTATGAAGGCCAACATACCATTTGCCTTGTTTTTTTTTCAGACTGATCATTTTTCTTATTAGAAGATTTTCACAATGATTTCTATAGTTTTCTTATTTCTTCTGGCTGGCTGGAGATCGTTTCTCTCTCCTTTTCCTGATGTTGTTCTTTTGTTCAATTCAGTAGTGGCTCTGAAACTGTCTGATTGGGACCATTATCCTCTTTATAAAAAAGAGTTAGGTAGATTGGCCATGTTAGATTGCCACTTAGTGATGGGGTATTAGCAGTTTATTTTCTTTTAGGCAGGTACAGGACTTCTCTTCATCTAAAAACTTAAAATCTTCACTGCATGCAGTCCCTCAGTGCAGGGATCACTGTCCACATTCCCTTCACTCTGCTCAGATCGGCATACCTGCAACTCTCAGCCAGTTCACTTCCTCACACTTCTGAGGCAGACATTGCAGCTCCCTGGGGCACTTTTCCCCTTTATAGCCTCTGAAATTAAATAACTGCAGTACCCCTGTTTCCCAAACTTCAACCAAACCAGATACTCACAAGTCAGCTGTGTTGTCAAGATTTATCCACTTTGCCACCAAAATGTAATAGTGTGGCACACTTCAGACATCATCAAGAGGCTTCAGAGGTATTTATTGCTAACTAATAAGAAGCTATATAGAGAAAGTTGCAGCTAAGACTGCCTGGAATAGCATTCCAGCCTTTACATGTCTACTACATGGCTGTAAGATGTATTCTAACTGTGGTGATCACTTGCTCTCAGTTCTCATTGGCTCTGCAAGCCAAGGGACTCTCCCCTGTTGTGCTGTGTTAATGTGACAAACAACACAATCCTTTTGAAGAGAGAAGGCTCCTACAATATGGACAGTGCTTAACGTTTGTCCACGTTATTGTACACGCACGCAAGCGTGCACACACACACACGGGACTGGATGTTGGGCTGCTCCATCATTTGTTCACAGATAAATACCTGCACTAGATCCTGTCATTCATATTCAAGATGCTAATTCTGTGATTTGTTCAATAATCTCTTGCTCTTTTCATCTCAACAAAAGCTTTTAACCATCTTTGGTGCCTCCCTTCTATTACACTGGCCTTTAATTCTTCAATAATGAGCAGGTAATCTGTTTTAATGATGCTAATTGAGGGATAACTATTGAGGAGGACACTGGTGTCAAGCCCAAGATGGGGCGTAATGTCATAGCTTGTCAGCTTGGATTGAAGTTGTCTCTCTTGTCGGGACCATGAATTGGATTCAGCTGAAATTTGAATGTGGTTTTTGGAGCCAGCAATGACTGGATTTGGGTTTGCCCGGTCCACTCTGAGCATTGGTGCTGTAACTTTAAGAATGGAGTAAAACATTTGAAACAGTCCTACTCTTTTTTAAAAACAGTGCCATGGAATCTTTTGCATCTACATAAAAGCACAGAGAAGGCTGGGTTCAGTATCTCACCTGAAAATGACACCTCCAATATGTAACATCTAGTTGTGTGCTGAAGTGTTAGCCTTTTTTTTGCACTCAAGCCCTCAATCTGCTCTTAAAACCTATGATCTTCTGACACAAGGGTGAGCCCAACTCAGTCACAGAAATCACAAAATCCTACAGTCAAAAGGAGACCATTCACCCCATCGAGACTGCACCGAAAATAATCCCACCCAGACCCTATCCCCGTGATGACACCAAGGGTCAACTTAACATAGCCAATCAATCTAACCTGCACATCTTTGGAGTGAGAGAGGAAACTGGGCCACCCAGAGGAAACCCACACTGGCACAGAGAAAAAGTGCAGACTCCACACAGACACAGTGACCCAAGCCTGGAATCAAACTCAGGAGCCTGGAGCTGTGAGGCAGCAGTGCTAACCACTGTGCCACCGTGCCACCATAAGGTGGTAAGTTACAAGGTTGTCCTTTTGGATGGGCAGAGGAATGAATCAGCATAAGTCATGTCCAAGGAAGTAGTGAGGCCAAAATGATACTTTTTTGTATGTATCAACTGCTAAATTTTAGGGTCCAGAAGAAGGCTGGGATGAAAGCGCTTTATCTGAATGCACGAAGCATTCGGAATAAAGTGGATGAGCTGGTGGCGCAGATCGACACAAATGGATACGATCTGGTGGCCATTACAGAGACGTGGCTGCAAGGTGACAGGGACTGGGAGATGAATGTACAGGGCTATCAAGTGTTTAGGAAGGATAGGCAGGAGGAAAGAGGGGGTGGCGTAGCTCTGCTGATTAAGGACAGCATCAAGGTGGTAGCAAGGGATGATATCGGAGCCAAAGAGCAGAAAGTGGAATCGTTGTGGGTGGAGATTAGGAACAGCAAAGGGAGGAAGACACTGGTGGGTGTCGTCTATAGGCCCCCGAATAATGATCTGGAGGTGGGGCGGGCTGTTAACGCGCAAATAAGTGCGGCGTGCAGGAATGGGACGGCAGTAGTTATGGGGGATTTCAATCTGCATATTGATTGGTCGACCCATGTTGGACGAGGTGGGCTCGAGGAGGAGTTCTTGGAATGCTGCCGGGATAGTTTCCTGGAACAGTGTGTGTTGGAGCCGACGAGGGAGCGAGCTATCTTGGATCTGGTGCTATGTAATGAGGCGGGTAGAATTAGGGACCTTGAGGTGAAGGATCCTCTTGGAGAGAGTGATCATTGTATGGTGGAGTTTCTGTTGCAGATGGAGGAGGAGAAAGTGGGTTCCCGGACACGTGTCCTTTGTTTGAATAGAGGGGAGTATGGTAGGATGAGAGAAGAATTGGCGAATGTGGACTGGGGGAGCGCGTTGGAAGGTAGGTCTGCTGAGGAGCAGTGGAGGATCTTTAAGGAGATCTTTCTTGGTGCTCAGCAGAAATTTATTCCGATGGTTAAAAAGGACAGTAGGAAGAGAGGTAATAAGCCGTGGATAACGAAGGAGGTGAAGGAAAGTGTTAAATTAAAAGCGGAGGAATTTAGAGTAGCTAAGAGCAGTGGGCGAGAAGAGGATTGGGAAAGGTTTAAATGTCAACAAAGATTGACAAAAAAGTTGATAAAGGAGGGTAGGAGAAGCTATGAAGCTGGGCTAGCGCTTAATATAAAAAAGGATAGCAAGAGTTTTTATAAATATATAAAAAGGAAGAGGCTGGCTAGGGTGAACGTTGGTCCCTTAGCGGATGAGAAAGGGGACCTAGTGGTAGGGGATGGGGATATGGCTAAGGTCTTGAATAACTTTTTTGTTTCTGTCTTCACGGAGGAGGACGTGAATAATTTGCCGGGTGTTAGCGATGGAAAGGTGGTAGGACTGGAGGGTCTTAATGACATTACTGTTACTAGAGAGGTGGTGCGCGACAGACTGGAGGGGCTGATTGTGGACAAGTCCCCAGGACCGGATGGAATGCATCCGAGGGTTCTGAAAGAAATGGCGGAGGTGATAGTGGATGCCTTGGTGGTTATTTTCCAGACGTCGCTGGATTCCGGGGAAGTGCCGGAGGATTGGAAAACGGCTAATGTTACGCCGTTGTTTAAGAAGGGTGCCAGGCAAAAGGCGGGGAATTACAGGCCGGTTAGTTTAACGTCTGTGGTAGGTAAAATGTTAGAATCCGTCATTAAGGAGGAAATTGCGAGGCATCTTGAAGGGAATTGCTTGATAGGGCAGACGCAACACGGTTTCATTAAAGGGAAGTCGTGTCTGACAAATTTACTGGAGTTCTATGAGGATGTGTCTAGGGCGGTGGATAGAGGAGAGCCGGTGGATGTGGTCTTTCTGGATTTTCAGAAGGCGTTTGATAAGGTACCTCACAAGAGGTTACTGCAGAAGGTCAGAGGACATGGAGTTGGGGGTAGGGTGTTAGCGTGGATAGAGGATTGGTTGTCAAATAGGAGGCAGAGAGTGGGGGTCAATGGGTGCTATTCGGATTGGCGGTTGGTGACTAGTGGGGTGCCCCAGGGGTCGGTGCTGGGGCCTCAGCTATTTACCATTTATATAGATGATCTGGAGGAGGGAACCGAGTGTAGGGTGTCGAAATTTGCTGATGACACCAAGATTGGGGGAAAGGCAAATTGTGCGGAGGGTGTGGAGAGTCTGCAGAAGGATCTAGATAGGCTGGGCGAATGGGCCAGGAAATGGCAAATGGAATTTAATGTTGGCAAGTGTGAGGTGGTCCACTTTGGTAGGAAGAATGGTAGGAAGGACTATTACTTACGTGGCGAAAAACTGCAGCAGGCGACGGTGCAGAGGGACCTCGGGGTCCTTGTGCATGAGTCGCAAAAACCCAGCCTGCAGGTGCAGCAGGTGGTCAGGAAGGCGAATGGGATGCTGGCCTTCATAGCGAGGGGGATTGAATATAAAAGTAGGGAGGTCTTGCTGCAGCTGTATAGGGCATTGGTGAGGCCGCAGCTGGAGTACTGTGTGCAGTTTTGGGCGCCGCACCTGCGCAAGGATATTTTGGCCCTGGAGGGAGTGCAGAGGAGGTTTACTAGGCTGATACCGGAGTTGAGGGGGTTGAGCTATGAGGAGAGGCTGAATAAACTAGGCTTGTACTCGTTAGAGTTTAGAAGAATGAGGGGAGATCTCATTGAGACGTATAAGATGATGAATGGGATGGATAGGATAGAGGTGGAAAGACTCTTCCCGCTCAAAAAAGACAGTAGGACTAGGGGGCACAGCCTCAAGATAAAGGGGGGGCGGTTCAGAACGGAGTTGAGGAGGAACTTCTTCACTCAAAGGGTGGTGAATCTCTGGAATTCTCTGCCCGTTGAAGTGGTGGAGGCTGCCTCGCTAAATATTTTTAAGAAGCGGGTTGATGGGTTTTTGATAAGAGAGGGGATTAAGGGTTATGGGGAGAGGGCGGGAAAGTGGAACTGAGCCACGACAGATCAGCCATGATCTTATTGAATGGCGGGGCAGGCTCGAAGGGCCAGATGGCCTACTCCTGCTCCTATTTCTTATGTTCTTATGTTCTTATGTTCTTAAATTTTAATGTTGTTTAACCATATGCATGGTGGCACAATGGTTAACACTGTTGTCTCACAACGCCACGGACCCGGGTTTGATTCCAGCCTTGGATCACTGTCTGTGTGGAGTCTGCACAGATTTCCTCCAGGTATTCTGGTTTCCTCCCACACTCCATAGATGTGCAGGTTAGGTGGATTGGCCATGTTAAATTGCCACTTAGCGACGGGGGATTAGTAGGGTACATATGTGGGGGGTTATAGAGATAAGGCCTGGATGGGATTGTTGTCAGTGCAAGCTCAATGGGCTGAATGGCCACTATTTGCACTGTAGGGATTCTGTGATTATTCATGTACATTCCGAGGCACAGCATGTTTTGGAAACTGCATTCAGGAAAGCATCTCAATCTTTATTGAGATTTGAACTAATGCCATAAATATGCATCAAAAGAAATGGAAATACAAAGTACTTTTCAGTGAGAATAAATTACATAAACACAGTCAAACACATTAATAAAACACCACATCAATGGCTTTCTTCCCTGGTGGGCTTGGAAACCTAATGGCATTGTTAAGAGAGGGGAGTTGCATTTGGGAGTTGGGAGTGTCGCCAACTCTGTGAGTGGAGATTTATTTGGATGAAGGGTCTGATGGATAGCCAATGGATTGGATGCATAAAAGCTACATGCATAACCCACTTATACCAAAAACTCTGCAATCTTTTAAGCCATGTCATTGGTTTCTACCCAGTTGTCTCATTTGGTGCAAATACAAAGGAAATTCCAGGTCAATAACCCATAGCCCCTTTGATATTAGCTAACCTGGAGAAAAGAAATATTCTTCAGTAACAATTATATTGCTTTAGCAGAAAAATTGGTGGATTAGAATCGTTTTAGGTTGCAACAGAGGTTACTATTATTAGTAACTTGTTTCAATTATGACCCCAGGTTCCATTTTAATTTTCAAGAGACTGTTCTTATTGGCGCATTGGTTCACTTAAATGGAATGCAATTAGCTCTCTCTAGCACAATTGGTGAGGTTCCTACCAAAATCAAGTAGTTTTATTTTAAGCCACACATAGATATTATTACAAACTATCCCACTCCTGAGTTATCCCACTCCTGTTATAGATCCCGAGTGTTTAGATAAATAGTAAGTAACATGATGTTGCACGCATACATCGCTGCTGAACTGTACAATAACATTTTTCACACGATACTAGAGCATTTTATGGGACCTGACTTTGTATGGTGCTTGCAGTGCAGATTATGAAGAAAAAACAACTAAATAACCTTGTTTTGCACCAATACACATTGAATTATGTTTTACAGTTTAGATCTTCAAAGCCGTAGCATCCATTTCTTTTAGTCTTATTCAAATCAATACTGGAATCTGACATTTTTTCCACTCATCCTGAATTGCCAATGATAATGTCAGGTGTGTATTTTTTAAGTGGCTTGTTGGTAACCAAATACATGCATGCAATACCCACTAGTTTTGACCCAGCTACAGAGAATAGAATTTTGGAGCTATTATTTTTATATTTGTTCTTAGGATTTGTGTGATGTTGACAAGGCCACGTTAATTACCCATCATTAATTACCATGGGAATGTAGTCCTAGTAGACCTTCTTGAACTGCAACAGTCCGTCTGTTGACCATTCTCTTGCAACAGGGAGAGAAACAGGATTGATGGAGGGGGTCAGGCACATTTGCATCACCTAAACCCACTGGAGGAGATGGTGACCTGCTGAGGCAGAAGCAGTTGCAATTTGAGTTACCAAGAACATTCCCAATGATGTTATGTCCATATCTTATGCCCCCATTCAAATCTCACCATGTCCTTGTCATATCATCATCATGAAGTACTGATGGTGTGACCATGGACCTCATACTTTCCATCCCAATTCCTCTTCCCTCACCCTTATCATTTTTGCCTGATGTTCTGCTTTCAGATGCCCAAGAACTATTGCCTGGGGAGCTCCTGCAGCCTCAGGAGGAAGGGCAAGAACAATGAATGTTACTAACGTAGAAGTACTGTCACTTCATTTGTAGACACCAGCTCAGATACCGGCAATACACATACTTTAGAAGGTAGTATGGAATTGGGATCAGCAGTTGTACAACATGTACAACTGCTGCAGCCAGAAAGGATGGTTCATATGCTGGTTCACTGGAGGGAGACAAGTTCTGCTGAGGGGTATCAAATAAGGACTTCAGAGGGTGGCATACAGGAGAATACTGATGAGCACGCACATTGAGATGCTTGCCTCATTGATTGACTTCTTCATTTCAATGTGCAGAGAAAAAAAAAGAACAAAAATAAATAATTTAATAGGTTTCATAGCTCTGCAAAAACCAGGGACCTTCTGATCAATATTAGCGTGCAAAGGAATAATAAGTTAAGAGATTTATATCTAGCTGTATTTACTGCCTTGGATGAAGCTGTGTCTGTGGGCGTATATGTTCCCTAGAATTAAAGTACTGGTTTGCTGTCTGGTGTCTACTGTTTTCTTGGTCTTAAATGGCATTCTTAAATCAAATTTATTTCCTTGACTTTTAATTGTGAATTCAACAAATGTCAGATCAGATATGTCACATCAAACTAAGTCACAGTTTATCAACTCACAGTAATCATCAGAAGGCAGATGTCACAAACAATGACTCATTCTTGATAAAACATTAGGAAGCCATTAACATTTAAAATTGAAGCGAGTGAGGTAATATGAATTAAATCTCTAATTATTTCTTCAGATAATAGCAATATAAATTACCAATTGACGTGCTTAGAATTTAAATTTTGAATTGCAATAACTTTTGAGCTCCCAAAGAAAGGCCCACTAACACCTTTCTAAATGTGCCGATGATGTATTGACATGGTTTATAATTCATAGCTAAAACTTTGTGCTTTCAGTTATATTGAAGCTGAGTTTCAATGTCTTTCCATCAAGGTGGGTCAAACACAGAAAGGAAACTTTAGTAGAGAGATTTGTCCACCCCTGGCAGAACCTGACGGACATCCTTCCATTAATTTAAATGGAAGGAAAATCAAATGTGTGAGCTGCAATGAAATAGATGGAAAATAGTTTGCTGTGATTTCCATTCACTTTGCTTGATTTCTGACAGGCATTTGGAAGAGCAATGGAAGCACGTGTTTAAAGCATCCACAAAAAAAAGTTGTATTTCTATGGTACCTTTTTGTGTAGTCACTTCACAAGAGCATTACCAAACAAAAGTAGACAGAGAATCAAGTAAAGAGATACTGAAAGCCGTCACTATAAGTTGTAGTTCTGTTCTTTGAAATTTAAGTGAAGCAGCTTTATGTTCTCATAGGAGTCAATATTAAATCCAGAATTAGGTACTTCAGACATTTCCTGCCCCAAAAAGCCAACATACAAGTTGAAATAGTGCACTGTACAGGTGCAGCACTATGGATTGCCAGCTGGAATAACTTGCAAAACAAAATAAGTAATTGAATATAACATAAATACTATATGCATTGAAATTCAATAGCACTAAATTACCCAAACAAACTAGGATCAACATAGCTTCTGTGTCTCATCTTCAATACTTCGGAAACTCAACTGAACTTTTTACTTGTTTTTCTTTCCCAAACTGTCTGTGCCTCTTGCTCTCCTTTCACACTCTGCCTCTCTTTCTCCTTTCCCTGTCTTTCTCTCTCCCTCTTCTTTCCCTGACTGTCTCTCTCCTTTCTCTTTCTGCTTCCTTTATAAGCTCCCTCACAAGTTACTTACGGTTCAGTGACTGTATGCTTCAAGTCCCTGCCTTGCACTCCTGCACCCAGAATCTCAGACTTCACAGGTTCCCCACAGCCTGGGCATTTGGTGACTATGCCGATCCAGCATCAGAACATGGAGGCAGCTAGCCCAGAGCTCAGCAGAGGAGCAGCACCATAACGCAGCCAACATTAAATCAAAAAATGCCCCTAAGAGTAAACAATATTACAGCAAAATGAGCAATTTACCATATTAGGGCAAATTGACCAAAAACTGAGTCGAAAAGGTAGGAAAGAAACTTCCAAACTCAAGGTCTGAGCAACTGAAGGAATGACTATTAATGAGATCCTCAGGGGTCCAGAACTGGATGGATATAAATATATGAGGGCTGTAGAGTTAAGGAAGATTGCAGAGTTGGAAAAGAGAGAACACATAGAGATGTTTTAAAATGAGATGAGAATTTCAAATTCAATGTGTGCCATCTGGCAGATTAGAGAATTAATGTCTGCTCAGTAATAGTGCAGTGCCCACCAGCAGCCATGGCAGAAATTGGCATGACAGAAACATACCAGCATCTACATCCTATCCCCTCCACACATTGGAAAAGGGGGCCATGGCCTGAAGGTAGAAGATGAATTTTGTGGTGACCTTGATAAACTCCATGCCAATGCTGGAATTTGGTTGATCACATTGCAGCCTACAGTAAATAATTGTCCATGATGATGAAGTTTCTCTGACAAATCCAGTTAAATGCACCCCTCGCTGTATTTCTGGGCTCTACAGAACTGTGATAGCCGCCACGAGGTGAAAAAGGAATTACTGATTGATCTCCCCATGGGGCTTGTTGTCTATGAGTTCCCCTGGTAACAGGCAGTGGTCTGCCCAGCTGGGATTCATTACCTAAGCCTTTTATAAGACAGGCCCAAAATTGGACCTGTTGAACGGTAGTCCCAAGCAAAGAATAGTACATGTACACCACGATAGTGGTTTTACTTTGCATCAACTATGTTCCTTTGGCTTCCTGAATTATTACAAGTATAAAAAGTAGCATCCTGCATGAGGCACAGCCCTGTCTGTTATATCTCTTTGCCCCATTTCCTCTTTCTTCAAATTAAAGGAAGAAAAGTCTTGTGTCGCTATCGATCTTCTTTACTTCAGGACATCCCAAAGCACTTTAACAGCCCATGAAGTACTTACTGTTATAATGTCACTAACGCAGCAGCCAAGTTTTGCACAGCAATTTCCTATAAACTGCAACACAATAATGGTTGGATGAACCCATGATGTCTGGAGCCATGGAGTCCTGGTGGAATGCAAACTGAACAATGTTGAGCTGAGTAAGTAGCAATAAATATCACTGTCATCACTTTGCTGATGATTGAGGGTAGGCTGATGGGCTGATAATTGATCAAACTGGATTTGTCCTGCTTTTTGTGTAGAAGAATGTATCTGGGCAATTTTCCACATTGTCAGATTGATGCCAGTGTTGTAGTTGTACTGGAACAGCTTGGTGAGGGATGCAGTTAGTTCTGCAGGATTACTTCAGTTGTGCAGTCAGGATGTTAACTGGGCCAATAGCCTTTGCTGTGCCCAATGCATTCGGCCATGAGTTGATATTATATGGATTGGATTGAATTGGTTCGGTCTTTTATAATGGCACAAGTCACAATGAGCCCAGATCACTTCCTCCTATTTCCTGGTTTGTCAAATGATGGGACAAGGGGATAAAACTACAAAACTTAGCACAGTGCTTAACTTCAATAAACAAAGAGTGAAACATCACCTGGTTGTACCAACAAGTGGATCAGGTACAAGTCTAAAGAGGTTATGTTGTTGTAGAAGATTCAATCAGGGGTACAGTTTGCAATTCTAGTAAAATAAAACATTGTGTAGCGGGAGAGATGAGCAGTTGAAACTCCAACAACTGAACTCTGCTGCCTGGCTGATTAAAGATCAGGGGTTAAGCTCTCAACGTTGTCATTTTGGATTTGGAGCTTTGGTGTGAACATCTTTTGTTTGTTTCTCTGAGCTAAAGCTCTTCCATTAATGTTTATAAAGGTCTGATGCCAGCGGAACGAAGAATCCCGATTTTATAATCTTCTTGCAGCTCATGTGCTTGAATCTCATGTTAGAATTGTAAAAGGATATTACTGCTGTTGCGAGGATACAGAGGTCAGTTAACAAAGATGAGTCTGACACTTAGAAATCATGCAGGGTAACAGTTTGACTTGGTTCCTTTGGAAGAGAAACAATTTAACATGAAATGAATTGATTTCTGGGAAAATGAAAGGAATTAAAACTCTTGTGCCAGTAAAATTATCCATTCAGCTAAATGTTCAAATAGCATGAAGCACACTTTGAACAAATGGCTGGAAGTTTTCAGCTCAAAGGTATAACATTTTAAGGATTAAGCCTAGAAAATGCTATTTGAGGGCTGAAATAGGGTGACTGCAATGTTTCGGGCAGAAGGAACACCTTTCTTGTTATCCCTTCTATTCCTTACAGCAGCGTAGCAGGATATAGGGAGATATAAGCTGGGTTCATTATCATTTGGTATGATGCAGCAAGACTATAAATGGCTTTACATCTCATCAAGGGAGTAGGGAATAAGTATCAAAAAAAGAAAAGTATATTTGTGGATGGGACCTCATAAAATCTGAGTTATGATGAGTGCTCCTATTCAAAACAATAAGCTTCCTTTCTCTTTCAGTAGCTGATGAACTGAGCATGTCTTTCCAGCATTTCCTAATTTTAGCTTGGACAGCGAGATCTTATGGGTTTCCCTTTTGAAATCATTGGGCTGGACTATATGATCTCCCGCCAGCAGGCCTGAAGGCAGATAAGGTGGGTTGGGCGGGAAATGTAAAACCTGGTGGGTGAACTGCCTGCCACTTCACTACCCACCACTGCCCCCATCTTAATTTTATCAGTGGCAGGGTGGGCATTACTTGGCCTGGTTACCAGTAGGCCAATTGAGGCCCTTAAATGGGAAATTGATATTTCAAGTAAGACTTAATTGTCCTCAGTAGTAGTTGCAGTTGCTTTTCTTAGAAAAGTCGGACATTTGCTGACATGATTGCCATAGTACATATAAAAATTTCAAATGTTTGGAAATAACTTAAAAAATAGGGGTGGAGTGAGTGTGAACTGATCAAGATTGGCCTTGTCCAAAATGGGAACGCCCTGAGAAAGGATAGAGTTGGCAATAAAAAAAAGTCCCTGCACATCGAGCAATTCAAACAATGAGAAAGGAATCTAATAAAGGGCCAGAGCCTCTTCAACCTGCTCATTGCACAAAAGCCAACCAAGCATACAAGAAGGTCTAAGGTGAAACTCATCCCTTCGGAAGTAACGTCAACATAGATATAAGAGAGGCAGTACTGGCTGGATCCGTACAGCCCAATCTATTATATCTGAAGGATGATGTTTGAACAGACTGATGACAGGGAACATTAGCAATTGATACCTTTCGTGGACTTACTCATTTGCGCAAGGGAATGGCAGCAGTAGAGCATGACTTACAGTGACAATTCTTAAAAGGCAATATCCATCTTACTTGGGATTCTTAATATCATCCCATTCTTATTTCATAAAAACCTGCAGAGAGTTCAAACAGTTCATGGCAATCTGGAGGGAGCAGGTGTCTCTCACAAATTGCTGCCAAAAGAGTGATGTAATTTTAGCGCATGTTAATAAGTGACTCTGTCTTGTAATGGTCTCCCCAAATATTCTGAAGTGGCTGCTGCGCTCACAATGCAGTGTAAACTGGCTATGTATGTCGTTTAGGACTCACAATATGTGGCTTCCAGTGTTATTCTGCTTCATTTCTTCCCAAGCTTCTCTGAAAGGCAGTGTAATCAATCCATTGCTCTTGCATGATCCAAATTAATTAGTTAAATTTGTTTCTTCAAGCAAGGCACAATTAATATAGTAATGTCTGAAATACAGTGACCAGTATCAGCCCTATTGTTTTAATACTAGATTCTGCTTCTGATACTAATGAATGCAATCAGTGTCTCTTCACCAAGTCTTAAAACCTGTACGAGATCTCAATTTTGACTCTGTTTCATTCAGGATCATCCCTAAACCTTATGGCCAACAAGACTGTTTTGGACTAGATAGGATGGCAGACATGCCTAGGAGGGAGAAATCCTGCAATGTGTTGGGCACATGGATGTTGGGGAGGAGCATGTTAACTTCAGTCATGTAGAACACAGACTCAGGAATGTGCTCTTGTCTTCACAGAAGAAGAGGAAGCATGATGTTCTGGAACACAACTGTACAGATGGAGCAGTTCCAAATTAGGCAGCACTAACACCAGTGGAGGAGAACATTTCAGAATTGGCAATTCAGAGATGAAATCTTCTGGCTGAGGAGAGGCAAGGGATTTTGAGGAGAATGAAGGGGGCACACATTCAATGCAGTGGGTGGGGGGCATCAGAAATAAAGGATTTAGGGGCAAGAAATGCAAGGTTATGTTCACTGTTTCTCCATGATCCTGCATCAGTATATGTTTGAATTGTGCCATGCCCCAGTGCAGAATGCAGCAGCAGTTACCTATGCTGCTTCTTTAAGGCTGTTACTCACTGCTGTTTCTCATCCATCAGATGGATCATCATCCAGACCAAACAAGGATCCAGGAGGTCCACCAATAACATCGGAGAAGGAGGGACTCTCACGTACAGCAGTGTCACATCCTCCCTCTCACTTCACACCACCTCAGAGACTGGCACTTTATCAGGATGAGCACTTTGGTACAGATGGCTGTTCACATCGGGGAATTCATGTCACATTCGCCTGGGTGGCTGTCACAGACTGAGAGTTCCCAGGCCTCTGACAGTCAGAGGAATGTTGGAGACCAGGAAAATGCTGAGCTCCAAGCTTTTGGAATTGTCCATCAGGCGGGAAATGCTGGATGTCCAATGGGATGTACCAGGAGATCTGGCAGAGTTTTCAGAGGGTTTGTGTGTCACAGTTAATATAATGGCAGAATCCATGTGGGGCAAGAGCACTGCGGTCACCCTAAGCTCTAAACAGGCAACATCCTCCATTGCGAGATTAGCGACTCTTATGGAGTGCCAACTCCAGGAGCCTATTCAAGGATTCCTGGGGTTGTGTTTACACCTGCAAACCCACACACTGGCAGAAACTTCAGCAGCTCATTGTGAGAGATGGATGAGGTACCTGGTGTCTCTGCTAGCTGCTCATGAGCAGGGCAATCCAAGCAAACGTCATGTTGGCAGAACAGCAGCAGCTATCTGCATCTGGGCTCTTCTCATTGTACTCCTGATGGTGACAACAGCTCCTCTGCCCTCATTTTATTTTATGGCAAGGCCAGTATTTATTGCCCATCCCTAATTGCCCTTCAACTGAATGGTTAGGCCAATTCATAGGACAATTAAGAGTCAAACGCATTTCTGTGGGTCTGGAGTCACATGTAGACCAGACCAGGTAAGGAACATTCATGAAAATTGACAATGGTTTCACGGTCATCTTTAGATTTTTATTTCCAGATTGTATTTTTAAATTAATTCCTTTGTCTGTCATGGTGCGATTTGAACCCAGGTCCCCAGATTATTACAGTGGATCTCTGTATTACTAGTCTAGTGACAATACCACTATGCCACTAACCAGTAACAGTATTGTCCGAAGATACCATGATGACTGAGGAGTGTCTCACCAGTCTGCATGACTCTATCGTCCAGTAAACATCCTCTCAACCTCCAGCAACCAGTGGATGACTACCAAGGTCATCCAGGCCTACGGGGCATCTGAGTTAGCAGCCTGCCTCCAATGCAGCAGCTGCGAGCAACAGGGGAGCAGCAAAATGAGGCATTCATAAAGAGTCTAAGAAATCACTTGTGAAATATTTAACTGTACACAGTACTCCAGATGTGGCCTCGCCAACACCCTGTATAACTGAAGCAAGACACGCCTATCCCTTTGAACAAACAACAACATTCCATTTAAGAACATAAGAACATAAGAAATAGGAGCAGGAGTAGGCCATCTAGCCCTTCGAGACTGCCCTGCCATTCAATAAGATCATGGCTGATCTGTCGTGGCTCAGTTCCACATTCCCGCCCTCTCCCCATAACCCTTAATCCCCTCGCTTATCAAAAACCCATCAACCCGCGTCTTAAAAATATTTAGCGAGGCAGCCTCCACCACTTCAACGGGCAGAGAATTCCAGAGATTCACCACCCTTTGAGTGAAGAAGTTCCTCCTCAACTCCATTCTAAACCGCCCCCCCTTTATCTTGAGGCTGTGCCCCCTAGTCCTACTGTCCTTTCTGAGTGGGAAGAGTCTCTCCACCTCTATCCTATCCATCCCATTCATCATCTTATATGTCTCAATGAGATATGAGATATTTGCCTTCCTTCTCATTTGCTGTACCTGCATACTAACTTTTTGTGATTATGTACCAGGACACCCAGATCCCTCTATGTCAGAGCTCTCTCATTTAAATAGTATGCTAGTTTTCTATTCTTTCTGCCAAAGTGGACAAGTTCCACATTATACTCCATCTGCCAAATGTTTGCCCACTCAGTTAATCTAGCTATGTCCCTTTGCAGATTCCTTATGTCCTCTTCACAACTTACTTTCCCACCTATTTTTCAGCTTTACACAGGATTACATAGGGGATATTGCACAGAACAGGTCCTTTGACCCACCTATCCATGCCAGTGTTTTTGAACCACTTGGGCATTCTCCCACCTTTTCTCATCTAAATATTTAATCATAAACATCTATTTCCTTTTCCCCCATATGCTTAATTTCTCCTAAAATAGATTTATACTGTTCACTCCATCCACTTCCTCCAAATTCTTACTATGCTTTGGGTGAAGAAGTGTTTTTCTGAATTCCTGATTGGATTTCCCTGAGACTGATGGTCTCTAGTTATGCTCTTCTCCAGAAGAGGAAACATTCTCCCAGTATCGACTCTAAAGGTCATCTTCATTCAAGGAAGAAGAAATGCACCCTATCAATCTTTTCCTGATATCCAAACCCAGACATTTCTAATATTGTCTTTATAAAGCTTCTCTGCACCCTCTTCAATGCCTTTATATTCTTTATTTTAACATGGCAACCAGCACAGCCCACTATATTCTCAGTATGGTTCAAATAAGGTTCGATACAGGTTTAGCATAACTTCCCCATTGTTCAATTCTATCCTTCTAGCAATGATTTCTCATGTTTGGGTTTTTTTTATGCTTTACTAAACTCTGGCACAATTGTTATCGATTGATATATTTGTACACCAAAATTCCTTTGTTCCTGTACCTTACCTAGATTTGCATCTTCCAAGTAATAAATAATGTCTATATTCTTCCTACTAAAATATGGGAACATAGGAAGTAAGAGCAATAATAGGCCATTTGATGATCAAAACTGTTCCACGATTCAGTGCGATCATGGCTGATCCTCGATCATTGCAACCCACGCCCGTCGACACCTCTAGAATCTGGAAATTTATCCATTTCCTTCTTAAATACATTCAGTGAGTTGACTTCCACAGCCTTCTGCGATAGAGAATTCCATAGGTTCACCACTCTCTGAATGAAAAAAACTCTCCTTATCTCAGTTCTAAATGCTGACTCCATACTGTGACCACTTGTTCCAGACAGCCCAGCCATGAGAAGCATTATCACTTTATCCAGTCTGTCCAGCCCTGTTATACCCCAGAGCTCCAACAACACTCAAGAAGCTCAATGCCATCCAGGACAAAGCAGCCCACTTGACTGCTACCTCTTCCACAAACATTCAATCCCTCCACCACTGACGGACAGTGGCAGCTATGTTTACCATTTACAAGATACATTGTAGGAACTCACCAAGGTTCCTTCGGCATCATCTTCCAAACCCACAGCCGCTAACGTCTAGAATGACAAGAGGAGGAGAACCTGAGAACACTGCCAACTGAAGGTTCCCCTCCAAGTCACTCACCATTCTGATTTGAAAATATGTCACCATTCCTTCTTTGTTGCTAGATTAAGATCCTGGAATTTCCCCCCTGCTGCACTGTGGGTGTACCTACACCTCAGGGACTGCAACAGTTCAAGAAAGCAGCTCACCACCACTTTCTGAAGGGCAGCTATGGATGGGCAATAAATGCTGGCCTAACCAGTGTGCCCATACCCCATAAATGAACTAAAAAAGTGTATCTGTGTTTAACTTCATTTGCTGATTACTTGCCCAACCATCAAGTTGTTTTTCAGCTCAAAGCTGATTTATTTGACTTTCATCCAGAACATTAAAATCTATTTTGAGCTGGATTTTATTAACATCAGCAGAAACAGATGCCAATGAACATCGTTAATTAAAGGATGATATTAACAGTAAATCCCAATCACTGTTGTTACTTGTGAACTCATTGGTGTTTTAGCAGGTGTGATGGGTGATTTAGTCCTTTCCAACACTGAGCATAAACTCACTGGTGGGTCAGCAGATAAGATGCCTGAGTGACTCCCTTTCCACGCTTGGAGCAGGTGAATGTCTTCTCCCCAGCATTAACCTGCTGGTGTCTCAGCAGGATGAAAAACTGAGTGAATCCCTTACCACACTTAGAACAGGTGAACAGCCTCTCCCCAGTGTGAACTCACTGGTGTACGGTAAGATGACATGACTGCCTGAACCCAGTCCTACACTGAGAACACCTGAATGGTCTCTTGTCAGTGTCAACACATTGATGGGTCACCAGGCTCCAGGAGTGTTTAAAGCTGACCTCCTGTAATTCATTGTAATCCTCTTTTTAATACTTATGAAGGTGATATATAACAATGCAACACACCTGTATGAAATCTGTAACTGAAACTGTTTGGTAACATCATGTCGCGACTTTAAGAGTTAATTTTTTTTTTATAAGCAGGCTTGGGACAAAGAGAGACTCTAAGATTTCTGACCTTGTGCAGACTGTAATACAGAAATAATCAAAGGTGGTTTAAAGTTTATAACAAAGATGAAAGTGGCTAAAAGCATCCACTTTAATTAAACAGATTTATTCGAGTTAACAATTATAAATGTAGCTGATGTGATTAAGCATGCAATCTCCTTGATGTTGAAAACCAATTGAAATAAATAGAGATTATTATTATAATTAATAGGAAATAATGATTTAACTACTTCAATTCTTATCACTGTGTTGCAGCATCATTATATTCACCACTGGGCAGATATCAATGATTTTATTTTCCATTTTCAAAGAATGGGTATCAATGTGATTGATTCACACAGTACACTATGAGATTCAGGGAAATCTTGGAAATGGGAAAGGAATTATCTGAAGGACAAGGAGTAACAGACCATTTCTGGCACAATTATATCAAAGTGAAAAAGACATTAAGTGGGGACCCAGCACTGCTTCTAATTTACATAAATAACTTGAAATACATTGAGAAACAGTGGAAAATGCTCAGATTTGCATCTCATTTTGGCACTCAGGCTTGGACAAAATATCCAAGTGGGCAGAGATAAAATTTAATGCAAACATTTTTAAACACTGTTTCTGGGCTGAAAAATGGGTAACACACATCGGTGTTGAAATGGTCATAGTGGAAGTCGAATAAGACTTAAGAGTTTCAGTAAACTCAATGTTCAACACGTCTAACCAATGCAACCCAGCAATTAATAAAGCTGTAGGTTCCTGGGTAAAGACACTTCCAAGGAAGATTATATACTCGAAACTTTGATTTGTGTTTTCATGGAGACGGACTGAGTCAGGACGGTCTTGAAAATAGCATAAAGGGCCTGATCCCACCATTCTCATCCACATTCTCATCTTCAGAACCTTTTGCCAGTGAAGGGTAAGTGTACAGGCAGCAAATCTGAGTATAGCATTCCTCCTTGCCATTTCCATTGCAGGTATGAGCATTTCAACTGCTTTCTCCTCCTACCCCCACCCCACCCTTCCCGCCTGATGAAGTCAGGATCATTTTGTTAGATGTGGTTCACTGAACCTCTGAGGAGTCATGAACCAGAGGGAACCTGTTTCCCCTTACATTTGAGTTGAGAATCATCCTTGTCCCCTTCACTGAAACTTTTTCAACAAAGCCTCAGATATTAAGAGATAATGGGGATGGCATGGTGGCACAGTGGTTTGCACTGCTGCTTCACAGCACCAGGGACCCAGGTTTCATTCCTGCTTGGGTCACTGTCTGTGTGGAGGTTGCACATTCCCCCTGTGCCTGCATAGCTTTCCTCTGGGTGCTCCAGTTTCCTCCCACATTCTGAAAGGTGTGCTGGTTAGGTGCATTGACCTAAACAGGCCCCGGAGTGTTAGGTGAATTTCACAGTGACTTCATTACAGCATTAATGTAAGCCTTACTTGTGACTAATAAGTAAATTTTAAAAGAGCCCATATTTATAAAATATTCCAAATATAGCCTCACCAGTTCTATGTATTAGGTTGGAACAGCTTATTTCTATATAATTGTAGAATGATAGATGTTTACATCACAGAAGGAGGCTATCCAGCCCATTGTGGTTGCAATGGCTTTTCTTCGAGCAATTTTAAACTAATCCCACTCCCCCTCTAACCATGTATCTTTATTGCTTCAACTGTTTATTTACTCTTTCCTTTAAAAATCCATGCCCATGCATTCCTATGTATTAAATTGCATTTGCTAACTATCTGCCCATTCACTAAGCATGCCAGTTGTTTTCCAAACCACTATCATTGTTTTCTAAACCACTACCTTTGGCTCATCAGCAAACTTCAAGATTATGCTCCCCATGTTCAAGTTTAATCATCTATTTAAATACAGGAGAATACCAGACCTTCAACCAGGGACAGCACAGCAATCTTTATCCAGTGTGAGCAACATACATATACAATAACTCAATTTCTCATCCAACAATGGACAGATCATAGCCCCAAGGTACTGACCGACATATCAAACTTTGACGTAAGACATGTGTTTATGAAAAAAACATACCAGCCAAAGATGGTTGAAACTGTAAATTCTGAGGATGCAATTCAGTGACTGTCTGGAAAGTTCCTGTGTGGATTGCACTCAGCCCTGAGAGAGACCATGGAATGTTGCACCTGGAGGGTATTTAAAGTTTATTTATTAGTGTTACAAGTAGAATGAAGTTACTGTGAAAATCCCCTAGTTGCCACACTCCGGTGCTTGTTCGGGTATACTGGCAGAGAATTTAGCATGATTAATGCACGTAGCCAGCATGCCTTTCAGAATGTGGGAGGAAACTGGAGCACCCAGAGGAAACCCACAAAGACACAAGGAGAATATGCAGACTCCCCACAGCCAGTGACCCCAAGCCAGGAATTGAACCCAGGCCCCTGGCACTGTGAGGCAGCAGTGTGAACCACCATGCCACCCATTGGAACATTGTGTCAATGAACATCAGATGGAAACACTTCATAGGAAAATGCAATGCAAAAGTTGAACTGTAATCTCCAATGGTGCAAAGATAATGGAGGCGATTGACCATCTCAGCGGAAGCCATCTCCTGTGAATTAAATCCCAGACTGTGGACACAGCGTGAATTGAAAGAATGCAGTTCTGGGTGAAAGACATGTTTGTGTTTTTCGCCTTCCAGGAGCACACAAGAGGGGTTAAAAACCAACTGCAAACCTGATCAGTGTGTTTTAGTTGAGTGTTCTAATTTGACTGTGCTAGTGTGTGCCATGAATGTCACAGGTAAAAGATAACCACTAGGCATCTAAGTTTACAGGTTTTAAAAAAAGTCTCTCTCTCTCTCTGATTGCTGGAAACAAGTCACAAGTCAGCAAAGCCATTGTCAAAAAGGAAACAGGACAACTCCTTACAGTCACTCTATAGAACCACGAATCTCCAAACCAACTGTTCAACTGCCAAAGTCAGCACTACAGAATCATCCAAATTAACAGCCACAACACTTCACCATCTATTCCTCACGGACAAGCCAAAGACTAATTTGTATTTATTTACTTTTATCTTTGATAATTTGAATCACCTCTCAAGCTATCACTTCTTCAAAACAATATCACAAGACAAGTCGTCTAATACAAAATTATTATTAAAAAAAGCAGATTAGCAGACAAACCATGACTGTTCTGTGTTATGATGTGCAGGTGGAGGTGTTATCAAAATCAAAGGAATAAGAATGGAATTCCATAACTCAATCTTACCAATTGGAAATGATGCTTGCAGAGATTGTGCATGGTAATATTGTGGGGTGCAGCCATAGTTTATCAAAGACTAAAATTACTGAATGGAAATCATAGGGCTGACTTCATTTTATGTTATTTATAATCCAGCTTCCTGTTGGGACTGCAGGAGAATGTGTTACATGCTGCATATGTTCGAAAATAAAGTAAAGCAATAATAGCACATGGGGTTGGGTGAAAACAACAACATAGGTTTATTGATCAACTGTTGACTCTACAGAGGTTCAATCCAGACTAGAAAAAAGACCACAAAACAGCCCATGATGCCATAAACTATACACATGACTAGACTCTTAAAGTGACAGCGCAACAACACAACAACAGCTCCAAATGTATAACATCTCTCCCTCTTTACTTCTAATGTCCCATATCAATAAATGAATCATAGTATTTTACATTGTCATCAAAACATAGACAAAAGGGCAGGCAATGCACCATTAACAGTAACGACAGTTAATCGGAAAGACAATCAAGTGAGTGTTTATTCCGCACGCACTTCAGAGATTTGGTTGTTCTTGAACTGCAATTCTTCAGAGGATGGTCACACTGGAAAGCATAACAGTCTCTTTTGCAGAAGGAAGATTAGTAGCCATCATGGATTCTGCTGATTGATTCGAAGTTGCACTAGTATCTGATGGCAGTTCATCCATAGGTAGTTCAGGCATAGAAACATAGAAACTAGATACAGGAGCAGGCCATTTGGCCCTTCAAGTCATACATGGTACAGGTACATTGATGCACGTAGGTAACAACTGATTTGCATGTCATTTCCACACTAGCTCATCTTCAGTTTGTACTGTTGGGAAATAGGGTCAGTTTGTACCAACACATTTGCAGGAACCCATGCTTCATGCCAAAATTTGCTCTCCTTATCAAAACATGTGTCTTATGGGATTGCCTTCTCTTCTTAAGAAAGCAACTGCTATTTGTGTCCTAGAAAGCATTCCAGTCCTTGAACTATTCAGTGAAAGCCATTAAGGACTAAGGTTCATTAAATAGTCATCTAAGCTATTTAATAGCTCCTGCAGTAGAAGCAGATCAAATGTAGTTCTCAACTTTCTCTTCACTCATAGCAAAGCTGAGAAACTCTGAGTGGTCCTATATGTGATGTTGCAATACACCACAAAGGAACTGCTTAGATAGCTATTTAATGAACCTTGGTCCTTAATGGCTTTCACTGAATGCTTCAAGACTGGACTAATTTTTCAGCTAATCCCCTTATTGATGGGTGGTAAGGTGCTGATTTTATGTGTTGCATAACACTCATCGTTAGATATTCTTAAGCGGTAAATTGTGGTCGATTATCACTCACAATTTGTTCTGGTTTCCCAAATCTGGTGAAAATCACTTTGAGCTTTATGTTTTGCTTTGCAGTTATTGACTTCATTCACGCTATTTCTAACCATTTGGAATGTGCACCAATGGCGACGATGAACATGTGTCCCTTGTGTGGACTTGAAAAACCTGTATAGACATTGCCAAGGTGTTTAAAGCCATTCCTATGGATGCAATGGAGACATTCTTTACCCCTGTGTATGATTGGCACAGTCCTGCTTTTTACTCAATCTAGGCATCTAATCCAGGCCACCAGAAGTAACTCCTTGCAAATTCTTTCATTCATACCACACTTGGATGTCCTTCGTGTAATTGTTCTAATACTCTTTATTGCAGATTTGGAGGTATTATTGCCCTCATCCTCCTAGCAAGCACCCACCCTCTACTGTCAACTCCAGTTTACTGGAAACATGGTTTTAATTCAGAATGCGTTCCCACTTTCCTCCCTTTTGACACCACTTCCAGTACCTTCCCCAGCACAGGAATTGTGTTGATGTTTGAACCTAGTCACACTTACCTTTCCTGACACTAAGACCATTGCCGGAATTCTACTGGCCCACCCGCCGCAGGATCGCAGCAGACAATGAAAATATCCATTGACCTCAGGCAGAATTATCCGGTCTCAGGTTGCGCGAGGCCACAAGATCCCACCCATGCAACTGAAGGCTTTTTGATGTGACTTCTCGGTTACATAAGTATTACTGTTCATTGGTAATAGTCATTAATATGTCATCAAGGTAGCATTGTATCCCCTGTAGGCTGCTCAAGGTCCATGGGTGGTTGAAATAAAGCAGGTACTGAAGTTACCACAAAATGTAATCTCCAATTGCAGAATAGGCCTGTGTGCGTTATGCTGATGAGCAGGTGTTGAGATTCAACTGCAACATTCAGTTGCAGGTAGGCCTACGATAAGTCAATTTTGCTGAGCTTCTGACCTCTTGCTAAGCCAGCAAACAAATCCTCAATCAATGGTAGTGAGTATTGATCTGCATACAGAACTGGATTGATTGTTGTTTTGTAATCTCCGCAAATATGTATAGTATGGTCCTGCTTCATTGCAGGCACAATAGGGGTTGCCCTGTCACTAACAGGGACAGGTTCTAAGACTCCTGTATCAAAAGTCTTACTAATTCAGATTCGACCTTTGGATGAATGGCTTGGATCCTGGTCCAGCCTTGAGGTACTAAGGCTTATTGTTTTGTTTGATCTTATACTCCTTTCATGGATCCTAGGCTCTCTTCAAATACACTATAGTATTTCTCTAGGATGTTCTTTAGATTTATTTTAGAATCAACCAACCTGTTCACAGCATTCTAGTTCAACTTTATTTTCTTTGTAATGACTGCCAAAAAGAGTTGGAAAAGCCTCCTCAGACAATATGGTGTGATAGCTCCGCAGACTGTGCTGTGTCCTCTTAGAGGCACTACTTCTTCAGTGTAGGTTCTTAAGGTGACATCTGCTGGTTTTAATGTTGGGTGATTCTATTTTTGCTTATTAAATGGTCTCAGAATTGGGAAGACAGCAGCCCTCATGTCAACTTTCATTCGGATACATTGTCCATTTAATTTTGGAACTACCCAGAACCAATGTGATTCATCTTGAACTGAAAATACATTTAATTTCAATTTCTCATCGGATTTAAGCACTTGTCATCATGGTTCTTATTATTTCTTTCTTCTAATTGTAAATTTCTTTGTAATGGGCCTGATTTTACCATTTTGATTCTAAGTGCTGAATCTGGGTGTGATTCAGATCCGACTTGTAAAACTGTTCTCAGGTGCCCCCATGCTCACTCAGCCTGAAAAGAAATCATGCTGTGGGTGGGGGCTTATCACATCTGAAACGCTGCAGCTCCAATTGCAGCCTTCAACTGCGCATGCGCAGTAAAATAAAATTGGAAAAAAATTGTCACATCACTCCCAGGCTGCAAAAAGCAGGTAAAGCGGCCCGGCAGCAAAAAGCGGGGCCCCACCCCCAATACATAAGTGTCCCCTTATCCACCCACCCCCCGCTCCCCAGATCGATTGCGACCCCCTGCCCCCTTTCCCCCCATTGATCGTCTGCAGAGTAGCAGCAGACCCCCCCTTTCCCCCCCTCAACCAGAGAACCACCTAGCCTCTCTCCTTCCCCCCTCCCCGACCCCTTCTAGCAGAGAATGATCTGGACCTACCACCACCGCTCCCCCCCCGCCCCACCAGAGAATGATCATGCCTCATTCCTCCTCTCCCCTCACCCACCAACCCCAGAGAGTGATCGGTCCTCCCTCCCCTCCCCCACCAGAGAACCATCTGGCTTCCCCACTCCCCACCAGAGCTACATCTGGCCCGCCTCCTCTCCCCCCATAGCCAAAGAGCAATCTGGCCTCCCTCCCTTCGCCTCCCACTCACCAGAGATCCTCTTCCCCCACCACCACACCCCCCCCACCAGAGAATGATCAAGCTTCCCTCCCCTCACGCCCCCACCCCACTAGAGAACCATCTGGTCTCAGTCCTCCCGACCAAAGAATGATCAGGCCTCCCGCCCCACCCCCAACCAGAGATTAATTGAGCCTTCCTCCTCCTACCCCCCAACCAGAGATGCATCTGTCCCATCTCCTCTGCACGCTCCTCCCCACAACCAGAGAATGATCTGGCCTGCCTCCCTCACCACCACCACCACCACCACCACCAATCTGAGTCAGAGAGCTGATGGAAGCTTCAAACTTACCTCTTCAGAAGCTGGAGCACCCGAAACAGACCTTTGCCGAGCGTATCTGTTTCACGCCGGATCTGGGCAGGCGAACATGATGGTGAAGGGGGAAATGCAGGTAAGATTGGGTGTCCAGCTCATTAAGTCAATACGAATGCATACAAATGCATTTAAATTGACATCATGCCTGTTTTGGGCGCGGTTCGGATCGCAGCCATTTTCAGGCCTTGATAACATGGGCACCTGCGTGGAAGCCAGTGCGGATTGCACTAATCGCCTCACACCCAACTTTACCAAATTTTCGTGCCTGATGCATTGGTAAAATCAGGCCCAATATTTCTTTTATTCTTACTTTTAAGTGTGTCTTGTTTCCTTCTTTGGGCATTCTTTTCTGGAAAAGCTGGTTTCTCCAGCAAGCTTGCATTATATAACCAATCTAGCCCTAATTTTTGCATTGGTTGCCTTTACTACAGCACCAACCTGTGAATGGCCCTTTTCTGCAGAGCGATGACATGCAGGTAGACTTTGTCTGAATCCTCAGGCTTGCTCCAAGCTGAGAAGCCTCTTTAGCAGCAAGATCCATTGAAATGGTTATCTCCAAAGCTGTTTTCAGACCCACATTTCATTCAGTTAGCAATCTCTGCTGTATGGCCTGATTCCTGAGCCACAAACCAGATGGTCTCTGATTGTAGCATCCAGAGATTCACCAAATTCACAATATTTCACAAGGTGCTTTTGCGTCACAACAAATGTTGCAATAGTTTCTCCCTCCAGCTAATTTCTCTGATGGAACCTAAAATGCTCTGCAATAAATTAATCCTTTGAAGTGGATAATGGTCCCCTAGTATCATAGATAATTGTTGGAATGTTTTGTTACTGGGTTTCCTTGGACTGGATGAGACTCCAGTCCATCTGAGATTTTTCTGTCTATTGCCAGCTCGCGGGGTTTTGTTTGTTTTTGCTTTCCGTAGCGGGAGCTAGGCGTGGTGGCAGTTGGGAAGGAAGCGCGGGAGTATAAAAAGGCCGCAGTAGACAGCGGGCAGCGTTGGGAGCAGGCAGCGGAGTGAGGTGGGTGCAGAGTGAGTGCTGTAAGGGCATTGGTTCATAGGGCTTAGGCGAGAGCAGGCTTAGACAAGGTGAATTACTGGTTCCATTTTTTCCTGTTTTCCATTTCTGTGTCCATAACTCTAAGGCTGTTCAGGTAAATGGCGGGGTCTATGGGGAGACGCGTCAGCTGCGTTAGGTGTAATATGTGGGAGTTCCTGGAGACAACGCGTCTCCCGAAAGTCCACATCTGCACCAAGTGTCTGGAGTTGCAGTTTCTGAGGGCCCGGGTCAGGCAATTAGAGCTGCGTCTGGAAGATTTATTTTTAGTCAGGGAGAAAGAGGCAATAATGAATAGGAATCACGGTCAAGTGGAGATCCCAGAGCCTGGGGGGTTGGGGCATGGGTGGGTTACTGTTAGGAAGGGGAAAAAGAAGAGGAGTCATGGTACTAAGACCACCCCAGAGGTAGTCTCCCAAAATATCAAGGGTAAGCCAACAACTGGGGTAGAAAGGGCAAGAGAGGAGGACCAGAATGCCTCAGAGGGAAGGAAGGGGGCTGGATGTGAGATAGTGGGGGGGGATGGGAGGGTTAAAGGAATTGATAGGCAGTTCTGTGGGCAAAAGCGGGACTCCAAGATGGTAGTCTGCCTCCCTGGAGCAGGGGTACAGGATGTTTTGAAGTGGGTAGAGGGAATTTTGAAGGGCGAAGGGACCCAGGCTGATGTAATTGTACACATAGGAGAGAAGGATGTAGGAAGGAAGAGCAGGGAGGATATACGTAGGCAGTTCAGGGAGTTGGGGGCCAGGCTGAAGAGTAGGGCCTCCAGGGTGGCAATCTCTGGGCTGCTGCCAGTGCCCAGTAATAGCGGGGCTAGGAATAATGAGATCCTACAGCTGAATGCGTGGCTGAAGGATTGGTGCAGGACAGAGGGTTTTACTTTTGTAGACCATTGGGAAGTCTTTGTGAGGGAAGGGCACCTATACAAGTGGGATGGGGAACATTTAAATGGGAAGGGCTCAAATATTTTAGCTGGGAGGTTAGCTGGAGTGTTTCGGCAGGGTTTAAACTAATATGGAGGGGGGGTGGGAAGGAGACAGATAGCTCAGTAGGCACTGGGATTGGGAGTGAGTTGGGTGACAGGGTAAGGCTGGATGAGAGGGAAATTCCCCGGGAGAAGGAGGATCTGAGTGGGCCTGTAGGTCTGCAGTGCATCTGTTTTAATGCAAGGAGTGTGACGGGTAAAACGGATGAGCTTAAGGCCTTAATGTTCGCGAGGAATTTAGATGTGATGGCAGTGACAGAGACGTGGTTAAAGGAAGGCCAGCACTGGCAGCTAAATATTCCTGGGTATAAGTGTTTTAGGCATGACAGAGGAGGGTCGAAAAAAGGAGGGGGAGTGGCGTTGTTAGTTAGGGAGCACATCACAGCAGTGCAGAGGGAGGATAATATAAAGGAGCTAGGAATTGAGTTGCTGTGGGTGGAGTTGAGGAATAGGAAGGGAGCCATTACTATGCTAGGGCTGTACTACAGACCACCCGACAGCCCGTGGGCAGTGGAAGAGGGTATATGTAGAGACATTTTGGATGTGTAGGAAGAATAGAGTTGTTGTAGTAGGAGATTTTAATCTCCCTGGGGTGGATTGGAAGATGCCTCGAGCTGGGGGTTCGGACGGGGAGGAATTTGTAAGATGTGTACTGGAAGGGTCCTTGGAGCAGTATGTAGCTAGCTCGACTAGAGAGGGGGCTATACTGGATTTAGTTCTGGGTAATGAGCCAGGTCAGGTGGTTGAGGTAGCAGTAGGTGAGCACGTGGCTAACAGTGACCACAACTCTGTCCACTTTAGGATATTAATGGAAAAAGATGAGTGCTGTCCTAAGGGGAGGGTGCTAAACTGGGGGAAGGCTAGATACAGCCAGATTAGGCAGGAACTTAGGGATACAGACTGGGATAGGCTGTTTGAGGGCAAGTCCACGTTCGGCATGTGGGAGTCTTTCAAGGTAAAACTAAAATGGTTGCAGGAAAGACATGTGCCGGTTAAGAGGAAGGATGGGAAAGGTAGGATTACAGAGCCGTGGATTACTGGAGATATTGAGGACTTGGTCAGGAAGAAACGAGAAGCGTACGTTAGGTCTAAGCAACTGGGAAGAGAGAGATCATTGGAGGAATACAGAGAGAGTAGGAGGGATCTCAAAAGGGGAGTTAGAAGGGCAAAAAGGGGGCATGAAATGGCTTTGGCAGACAGGATTAAGGAAAATCCAAAGGCATTTTACTCCTATGTCAGGAACAAAAGGGTGGTTAGAGGAAAAATCGGTCCTCTCAGGGACAGAGGAGGGGAACTGTGCTTAGAGTCCAAGGGAAAGGGGGGGATCCTGAATGAATACTTTGCGTCGGTATTCACGAAGGAGAGGGGCTTGATGTCAGGTACTGTCTTCAAGGGAGCTGTAGACCAATTGAAGGAACTATCCATTACGAGGGAAGACGTATTAGGGCTTTTAGGTAGCATTAAAACTGATAAATCTCCGGGGCCTGATGGCATTTATCCTAGGCTGCTTAGGGAGGCAAGAGATGAAATTGCTGGGCCTCTGACGCAAATCTTTGTCTCTTCTTTGGACACAGGTGAGGTCCCAGAGGCCTGGAGGATAGCGAACGTGGTACCGTTGTTTAAAAAGGGTAGGAGGGATAACCCTCCTATTGTTTAAGAAGGGGAACAGAGACTTCCCCGGGAATTATAGACCGGTGAGTCTTACTTCTGTTGTGGGCAAGGTTTTAGAAAAAATTATTAGGGATAGGATTTATAGTTATTTGGAGAGTAATGAATTGATTGGAGATAGTCAGCATGGTTTTGTAGCGGGTAGGTCGTGCCTTACTAACCTTATTGAGTTTTTTGAGAAAGTGACCAAAGAGGTGGATGGGGGTAAGGCAGTTGACGTGGTATATATGGATTTTAGTAAGGCGTTTGATAAGGTTCGCCATGGTAGGCTTCTGCAGAAAATGCAGATGTATGGGATTGAGGGTAATCTAGGAAATTGGATCAGGAATTGGCTAGCAGATAGGAGACAGAGGGTGGTGGTTGATGGTAAATATTCATCGTGGAGTTCAGTTACGAGTGGTGTGCCTCAGGGATCTGTTTTGGGGCCACTGCTGTTTGTAATTTTTATTAATGATCTGGATGAGGGTATAGTTGGGTGGATTAGTAAATTTGCTGATGACACCAAAGTCGGAGGTGTGGTAGATTGTGAGGAAGGGTGTCATAGTTTGCAGGGAGACTTAGACAGGTTGCAGAGCTGGGCCGAGAGGTGGCGGATGGAGTTTAATGCGGAGAAGTGTGAGGTAATTCACTTTGGTAGGAATAACAGATGTGTCGAGTATAGGGCTAACGGGAGGACTCTGAATAGTGTGGATGAACAGAGGGATCTAGGTGTATGTGTACATAGATCCCTGAAAGTTGGGAATCAAGTAGATAAGGTTGTTAAGAAGGCATACGGTGTCTTGGCGTTTATTGGTAGGGGGATTGAATTTAGGAGTCGCAGCGTCATGTTGCAACTGAACACAACTCTGGTGCGGCCGCACTTGGAGTATTGTGTGCTGTTCTGGTCCCCACATTATAGGAAGGATGTGGAGGCTTTGGAGAGGGTGCAGAGGAGGTTTACCAGGATGTTGCCAGGTATGGAGGGGAGGTCCTATGAGGAGAGACTGAGGGATTTGGGGTTGTTTTCGCTAGAAAGAAGGCGGCTAAGAGGGGACCTTATTGAAACATATAAGATGATTAGAGGTTTAGATGGGGTGGATAGTGATAGCCTTTTTCCTCAGATGGAGAAAGCTAGCACGAGGGGATATGGCTTTAAATTAAGGGGGGGTAGTTATAGGACGGATGTCAGGGGTAGGTACTTTACCCAGAGGGTGGTGAGGGATTGGAATGCCCTGCCTGCTGCAGTTGTAAATGCGCCTAGTTTGGGGGCGTTTAAGAGATCCGTGGATAGGTTTATGGATGAAAAGGGATTGGTTTAGGTTAGAGGGTCATTGTTTTTTAACTGGTCGGCGCAACATCGTGGGCCGAAGGGCCTGTTCTGCGCTGTAATGTTCTATGTTCTATGTTAACTCGGATAACTATAGGCCAGTGAATTTAATTTAACATCAGTGGTGATGGAGAGGATTCTTAGGGATAGGATGTATGAGCACTTAGAGCGTTGCGATCTGATTAAGGATACGCAGCATGGCTTTGTTAAGGGGAAGTTTTGCCTTACGAATCTGGTAGAATTTTTTGAGGAGGTGACAAAAACGGTCGACGAAGGACGAACCGTTGATGTCGTCTATATGGATTTCAGTAAGGCGTTTGACAATGTCCCTCTTGTAGGTTGGTTGAAAAGATTAAGGCTCTTGGAATACAAGGCCAGGTATCTAGATGGATTGATAACTGGCTTGGTCAGAGGAGACAGAGAGTAGTAGTGGAAGGGTCCTTTTCTAGCTGGAGGTCTGTCACTAGTGGTGTGCCGCAGGGCTCAGTACTGGGACCTCTTCTCTTTGTAGTATATATAAATGACTTGGAAGAGGGAGTAAGTGGTGTGATCAGCAAATTTGCAGATGACACTAAGATGGCTGGATTGGCGGGCAGTGAGGAGCAGTGTCTGGCAATACAATGGGATATAGATAGGCTGGTATATTGGGCAGATACATCGCAAATGGAGTTTAACCCTGATAAATGTGAGGTGATGCATTTTGGCCGGAATAATGTAGAGGAGAGTTATATGATAAATGGTAGACCTATAAAAAGTATAGAAACGCAGCGGGACCTGGGGGTACAAGTGCACAAGTCTTTGAAGGTGGCAGTACAAGTGGAGAAGGTTATGAAGAAAGCTTATGGTATGTTAGCCTTTACAGGAAGGGGTATAGAGTATAAGAGCTGGAGTCTAATGTTGCAGTTGTATAGAACGTTGGTTAGGCCACATTTGGAGTACTGCATCCAGTTCTGGTCGCCTTACTACCAGAAAGATGTGGAGACCCTAGAGAGAGTGCAGAGGAGGTTTACCAGGATGCTGTCTGGTATGGAAGGACTGGGTTATGAGGAAAGATTGAGCAAATTGGGGCTGTTTTCCCTTGAAAGAAGGCGACTGAGGGGAGATCTAATAGAGGTGTATAAGATTATGAAGGGTATAGATAGAGTAACCAGTGGTAAGCTTTTTCCTATGTTAGAAACGCACATTACGAGGGGCCATGAGCTTAGTGTGAGGGGGGCAAGGGGGGCAAGGGAGAAAACACAGATGTTAGAGGGAGGTTTTTCACACAGAGGGTAGTGGGGGTATGGAATGCTCTGCCAAGCAAGGTGGTGGAGGCAGGCACGCTGGAGTTGTTTAAGAGTTACTTAGACAGGCACATGAGTGGGTTGGAGATGGAGGGATATATGAGATTGTTTTAAATAAGGTTCAGTAGCCTTGGAAAGTCCCTGGGAATGTATAAGGATGTGGATGATACTAATGTTTTTCTCTTTTAATTCACAAGTGCTTCAGTCTGCCTTGTTGTCCAATGAGGGGCATACACGCAATGGGTTGTACAAGGCCTGCTCTTGGTTGTTTTGAGAATAGCCTTGTACTTCATGTCGTTAGTGAACGCTTAAACTGGACCAGATGTTGGGCAACACGACAGCTCAGTGACTATCACTGTTTGCTGTGCAGACACATGGATTTGGGCCGGTGTCTGTGGGAGTTTGCGCATTCTCCCTGTGCTTGCGTGGGTTTTCTCTGGGTGCTCCGGTTTCCTCCCACACCCCAAAGATGTGCTATTCGGCTGATTGGTGTAATAAATTGTCCCTAAATTAGTTCTCCCTCAATGTGGAATGTCTTAAGCATAGATAAGGGTCATGGGTGGAGGGGGGACTCGTAATGTTAAAATGGCGGCGCGGGCTCGTTGGGCCGAAGGGCCTGTTTCCCAGGCTGTTTTGTTCTTTGTTCTTTTGTAAGTTAAAAACTTTACAGCCGATGGTGCTGAGAAAGACAGGGACTGCTATATCCTCAGGAATCTTGTTTGCTCGAACATAATACAGAAATCGTCTGCATGGGACTTCCAATTCTCAGATTCTTGCTTGAATGGCCAATGGTACCATATTTTCCTGCAATTTTACATAGGTACCAACACTTGGTCCGTAACATTCCTTCAGCAGCTTCCCTTAATCTCAATGGTCTAGCTCATTTTTCAAATCATAATATGAGCCAACTATATCAGCTTTTCTTAGATTTAATGCAATACACAAAATCGCTCTCTGTTTCGCTCTACCTTCACACGCTATCTAACTATGCCCATGGCAAGCTCTGAAACCTGAATACTTCAGGATGCCAGTTTTAATTTTTGGTATGGGTCTTCTTTTTTCTGCCCAACAGTCTTACTGGTCCAATGCCCAGTGCAATCAGTCACTTCTACCCCAGTGTCAAAAGTATCAAAGTTTTTGGTTGGTAAGTGCAGCTCCAATATTTTGCTCTGACAGCTCTGAAGAAGGGCCATCCTGACTTGAAACATGACTCTATTCTCTCTCAACAGATGCTGTCAGACTAGCTGAGATTTTCTGACATTTTCTGTTTCAGATTCCAGCATCCGCAATATTTAGCTTATATCCAATTTTCTTTTTCTTCTTTTACTCAAAAACAATTTTATCCCATTCTCGATGCCAGAATTCTTTTTATACTGTTATATACTGCACTTGTTGGATACAATAAGGTAAAGTGATACTATGTGGGCTTGAGAGAAAACAACAATGCAAGTTTACTGATAAACTGTTGACTTCAAAGAGACTTGTTCCAGGCTAGACAGAAGCCCATAAAGCAGCCAATAACATCACAAATTATACATGTGACTGGATTCTTAAATTGACATCATAACAACACAACAGTCCTAAATATATAAGAATGTAATCAACCCTATAAGGTTAACTTGCTGATTGTGCATTTATTAATTTAGACTGACTAGATTCTAGTGTTGAATTAATGACACATAAAAGTATCAGCTTCCAAGAGTCAAAGGGTAAGATTCTGAATAATTTATGGATATTCCCATTACTTATGTCTCGGGACTTTAACCTAGTATCACATTTGTCACCAAACAAGTTTGTTTGTTAAAACCGAAGGCAACAACTGAATCCAAAATATTTCAATTATATTTCACAAACAAGGTTGAATGGTTTTAATGTGATATAAGGTTTTGGCAGGTTTGCTTAAATTGTACCCAAATATTTAATGAGTTTTGTTAATGGCAGCTCCTTATGATTTTAAATATTCAGTAAATGATGATTAAGCATATCCAAAATATATTTATCTTTAAACACTGCTATTTTGTTTGCAGCACTGGCAAGATCAGATTTATTAGCCATCACTAATTGCACTTAAGTAGTTGGTGGTGAGCCACTTGTTTGAGGTGCAGCAGTCCGTGTGTTGTAGGTACACCCTCGATGCTATTAGTGAGGGAATCCAGGATTTTGATCCAACAAGAGTGAAGGATTTCATAAGAACATAAGAAATAGGAGCAGGAGTAGGCCATCTGGCCCTTCGAGCCTGCCCCACCATTCAATAAGATCATGGCTGATCTGTCGTGGCTCAGTTCCACATTCCAGCCCTCTCCCCATAACCCTTAATCCCCTCTCTTATCAAAAACCCATCAACCCGCTTCTTGAAAATATTTAGCGAGGCAGCCTCCACCACTTCAACGGGTAGAGAATTCCAGAGATTCACCACCCTTTGAGTGAAGAAGTTCCTCCTCAACTCCGTTCTAAAACGCCCCCCCTTTATCTTGAGGCTGTGCCCCCTAGTCCTACTGTCTTTTTTGAGCAGGAAGAGTCTCTCCACCTCTATCCTATCCATCCCATTCATCATCTTATACGTCTCAATGAGATCTCCCCTCATTCTTCTAAACTCCAACGAGTACAAGCCTAGTTTATTCAGCCTTTCCTCATAGCTCAACCCCCTCAACTCCGGTATCAGCCTAGTAAACCTCCTCTGCACTCCCTCCAAGGCCAAAATATCTTTGCGCAGGTGCGGCGCCCAAAACTGCACACAGTACTCCAGCTGCGGCCTCACCAATGCCCTATACAGCTGCAGCAAGACCTCCCTACTTTTATATTCAATCCCCTTCGCTATGAAGGCCAGCATCCCATTCGCCTTCCTGACCACCTGCTGCACCTGCAGGCTGGGTTTTTGCGACTCATGCACAAGGACCCCGAGGTCCCTCTGCACCGTCGCCTGCTGCAGTTTTTCGCCCCGTAAGTAATAGTCCTTCCTACCATTCTTCCTACCAAAGTGGACCACCTCACACTTGCCAACATTAAATTCCATTTGCCATTTCCTGGCCCATTCGCCCAGCCTATCTAGATCCTTCTGCAGACTCTCCACACCCTCCGCACAATTTGCCGTTCCCCCAATCTTGGTGTCATCCGCAAATTTCGACACCCTACACTCGGTTCCCTCCTCCAGATCATCTATATAAATGGTAAAAAGCTGAGGCCCCAGCACCGACCAATGTAGTTGCAAGTCAGGATAGTGTGACTTGCAGGGGAACGTACAAGTGGTGACATGTCTATTGTCCTTATTCTTCTGGATGGTAGAATTTGGAAGATCCTGGCAATTTGCTGCAAGGCATATTGTAAATGGTACACACGGCTGTCATTTTGTGCTGATGATGGAGAGACTGAATGTCTAAGGTGTCAGTCAAACAGGCTGCTTTGGCTGGATAATGTCAAGCTTCTAGAGTGTTGTTGGTGCTACATACATCCAGGCAACGGGAGAGTATTCCATCAAACACCTGACATACCTTACAGATGGTGGGCAGGTTTCGAGTTACTTGCTACAGAACCCATAGGTGAAATTTTCCTGTCCACCATGATAATTGTAGCGAGCAGGACACAGACCATGCAAAAGTCAGCTGACCTCAGGCAGCATTTTCCAATCTTGGGCTGAGCATGGCCAGAAAATCTCACCCATAGTCTCTGACCTATTCTTGTAGCCACAGTACGTGTATGGCTGATCCAGTAATCTTCTGGTCCATGGTAATCCCCAGGATATCGATAGTGGGGGATTCAGTGATGGTAATAGCATTGAATGTCAAAGGCAGGTGGCTGGCTTCTCTCTTGAAGACTGCCATTGTCTGGCAGTTGTGTGGCACGAATGTTACTTGCCACTTGTCAGCCCAAACCTGAATGTTGTCCAAGTTCAGCTGCATTTGAGCATGTACTGTTTCAGTATCTGAGGAGGTGTTAATGATAATGAGCAATGTGCATTCTCACATTCTGAGCTTATGCAGGCGGCATGGTCATTGATGGAACAGCTGAAGATGATTAGATCTAGTACGTTACCTGAAGGAGCCTCGACATTGACATCCAAGGACTCTGATGATTGGTTTCCAAAAAACTTAACCACCCTCCTTCATCTGACTTCAACTAGCGGAGACTTTTCCCTTGATTCCCATTGACTTCAATAAAAATGCTGTCTTGATATTAAAGGCAAGCATTCTCACCTCTCAAATTCGAACCTTTGTCCATGTAAATGATCATCTTTTATCACGTTTACTCATTTGTTTTCTTTTCTGTTCGACCATGCATTAATTTAGATTTGTCCAAATTAAGGTCTTTCATTTTGTATCCCAACTGCTAATTATGGCCAGATCACTTCGAACATCATTCTTCTCCTTTATATATTCCACTTGACCTCATAGATTTGTATCATTAAAAAGCTGTCTAAGACAGGTTGTAATATACCGTGTAGCCTCTGCCAGACAGTCAATTAAGATGAATCTCTGCAGACTCAGTACAGGTAAATGTGAAACAGCAGTGCTGACCACTGTGCCACCATGTCACCCTATGTGGCAGTAGCGAAATTTCAGCCCTCTGATTCTTCACTCCACTTCACAAAGAGGCTTTCCTGATGTCTGTCAGTGTCATCAATTCTTCATCCAAAATATGACTAAATCCAGAATTCGGCCCCAAGCTTGATTGGTGAAGAAAGTTTTGAAAACTATATATATTTTTAAATATATTTTTCATTTCCTGGCTCTGCATATCTCTTCCATCAAAAGATGTCTATCACTAATTAGCTGAAAAACCATTATTTGATTCCTCAAGTTGTTATCCATAATTTGACTTTCTATTCCCTTTTGTCTCTTTTCACGTTCATTTTGGTTATCCTTGGCTGACTTCAGTATGATTGGCAGACTTAATTAAGACTCCAAGTTATGTAACTAGGAGAAGCTGCTACTGGCAAAAATAACTGGTGTCAGACTTTGAAATGCTTTACAGCCAGTAGAAATCCTACCAGACACTACTATTAATCTATTCCCATTATATTGTGGATTTCTTTGAATTAATATCATTTAAGGAATGCCATCTCACTAAATATTGATAATTAGCTAGAAAGATGTTGATTTATTTTGCTGGTATTAACAAACTGCTGGTAAGTAAAAGCAATCCTTTGCACTCAGTTTATATGAAAGTTGTGATAAAGATACAACTCCCAAGTTCAACAAATCCAGTAAATTTTGAGGACAAGCAGATGAACATTTGGCAGGAACAAGTTATCTTTGATGTTTGAATGCATGAAAGGATAACTGGCGCATGAACAGAACATGTTTAACTGTAGGACACGTTACAGGATTAAACATGAAACTTGAAGTGAAATTCCTATTGTAAAATATGATTTTGTAATCTTAGTCTGTTCTATATGCCTGACATGTGATTTATTTGAGAGCAAAACAAGGGACATCAAAGTATCATAAACTATCGCGAGAATAAATCACTCAATAGGAAGGCACATATTCGTAGCAGGTGAAAGATCTTAAATTCCTTGGTGTTTAAATGCCCACATTGCTCGAATTCAAAATGCTGTAGCTGCTCATTTTATTAAAATGAAAATCTATTGTGAAATTTTATTTGGCAGCATCGTGGCACAGTGGTTAGCACTGCTGCCTCACAGTGTCAGAGACCCAGGTTCAATTCCTGGCTTGGGTCACTGCCTGTGTGGAGTTTGCACATTCTCCCCATGTCTGTATTGGTTTCCTCCGGGTGCTCTGGTTTCCTCCCACAGTCCAAAGATGTGTGGATTAGGTTCATTGACCGTGCTAAATTGACCCTAGTTTTGGGGAGGGATTAGCAGGGTAAATATTTGGGCCTATTTGGAGAGGGTGGGATTGTTGTTGGTACAGGCTCGATGGGCTGAATGACCTCCTTCTGTATTGTAGGAGTTCTCTAAAAAAATTACCTACCCCTTTTACCTGCTGAGAAAGGATTTGAACATTTTCTTCCTACTGCCCAAAAACAGATAAAGCAAATCTCTAAAAACTCATTGATCTTATATTCTATGTGAGACATCTCGCACCTGCTCTTTCTCAGCATAAGTTTTATGCCCCAAGTTGTTTACAAATTTTCACATTCTAGACAGTTTGATTTTCTCATTTTTCATCAGATGTATTTTTAAAGGCTTTACTCAACACAACTTTTGGTTGAGCATCAATTCCATATGTCCGTAAATCTGTAAGAGAAAAATAGTCCTTGCTAATCCTAAGTTTCATTTAAAGCTTGCTAATTTTTATACTTATGTGTTTCAGATCTGTACTCATGCCCCAAAATTCCACAAGAATTCTCTTGCCTTGCATCATTAATGTGCATTATTTACTTTGCATCCTGAGTTGACAAGTTTGCTTTTTTTGAGGAAAATTACATGTTCTGATGATTCAGTTGGTTTGACTATACATAGACTGGGCTGTACATGGTTAATTGATCTGAGTCATGGAAGTGATGCACTGTGATTTAGTTTAATTGGCTATTTCAATAAGAAGTGGTGCTCCGAGCGTTCCCTGTCCCACAGAGAAGTATTCAGATAAAGAACTAAAATACAGAATTGATTCTGAGTGATCTTGCTGAAAACAGGATCTGACCAGCATCCAGCTACCCACCAGGCAGCACCAGATAGCTAATTGCCAATTAAGAGCCTATTTCTGTGCAAACGTGTGATGCCAACGGGACAGGTCCACTCAGCCTTGTCAGAAGTGACTGGAGGCAGTTTCCTAGCTAGCATTCAGGGAGGTCGACATAATTTTCTTAAATTACCCCCAACATGAAGCTGCAGTTTCAAGAGGCCTACAGCCTATCCTGTGGAAGGGCTCCCCCTCTAAGATAAAGATCCAAAAGCTATGGCCTCACATATTTTGTTTACGCTTGTAGAATTCTTCAGAGGACACCCCAAACATGAGATGCCCTCATGTTCACCTACCTACATCAGCAGTGCCCACATCCTCTAGTAGGGCTGCAGGCCAAAAACTACCGCAAGCCTTAAGGGTTCCCAAGTCTTCCTGCCATCCTCAATTAGGTGTAGCTCTCAGAAGTGTTTTTTTTTAATTGGCCACCTTCAGGGGGATTGCAATCAGTCACTGCTACTTCTGGATTTCTGGCATGGAATTGAGCCAGACATCCGGGTCCTGATAATCTCAACCATTAGACCATAATTAACTTCATCTCCTCAGAATGGGGAACAGGCAAAGTACCCTTGGCTGAAAACACCGCTTGTACATAAAATGTTGGTAAGGAAGGGATAAAAGTCTCGATTGTGATAATCCTCCTCCAACTTTATGTGCCTAATGTATTATACAACACTGATTTTAGACTCACTGTCTAAATCCGTGTTGTCTAATACATGAGTCACGTGTGGCTATTTGGGAATCCAGGTGTGGTAAGTAAAGCTCTGATTCACAAATTAAGTTAACTTCCTTGGGCATATGTTCTAGACATTCATATTCACACAGCTTGTGCAATCTTTAATCTTTTAGTATTTTAATCTTTTTATGCATTTATTGGTAAAATACAATGTGTGGGGTTTTTTTGATTACTGTGAGTGCTGTTTCCTTTGTTACTGACCGGTGGAAGACTTTTTTTTAATAAATATGCATGTGAAATTTATGCACCTGTATTATGCAAGTGTGTGTAAGATGCTTTCTACTAAAAGTAGCACATCTGACTAAAACACTGTCACCATAGTCACACCTCAGTGAAGTACTTTGTATTGTGTTGATTTATTATTATCACATCTATTAACATACAATGAAAAGTATTGTTTCTTGCGCACTATACAGACAAAACATACCATTCATAGAGAAGGAAACAAGAGAGTGCAGAATGTAGTGTTACAGTCATAGCTAGAGTGTAGAGAAATATCAACTTAATGCAAGATAAGTCCATTCAAAAGTCTGACAGCAGCGGGGAAGAAGCTGTTCTTGAGTCAGTTGGTATATGACCTCAGATTTTTGTATCTTTTTTTCAGTGGAAGAACTTGGAAGAGAGAATGTCCGGGATGCGTGAGATCCTTAATTATGCTGGCTGCTTTGTCGAAGTGGGATGTGTAGACACAGTCAATGGATGGGAGGCTGGTTTGCGTGATGGATTGGGCTACATTGAGGAGGCATACCAAGCTGTGAAACAACCAGAAAGAATGCTTTCTCTGGTGCATCTGTAAAAGATGGTGAGAGTCATAGCTGACATGCCAAATTTCCTTAGTCTTCTGAGAAAGAAGCGGTGTTGGTGAAGAGACATTGAACAACATGCTTAAGGTTCTCATGTTTGCATGAAAAATGACTACTTTGGTGAAGTAACACAGAATTGTTATAGTACAGAAGGACATCATTTGGCCCATTGTGTCTGTACCAGCTCTCCAAACAATAATCAAATAAGCACAAAATTCATTACACTTAGGTGAGATTGGGAGCCAAACTGTTAAGGTTCAGGTCAAAAATTCCAAAGTGTTTTATGGAGTCATAACTTTTGCATTTTTAATTTGGCTAGGATAAGCATGATATGTTTCATCTCGTGTATGAGTCAAATGACCCACTAGGGAGCTCTTATGAAACATAGTTTATTTAAGAATATAATTAACATGTCTAATAAGAAAATTAGCAAGAACTCTTATCAATACAAACAAGTAACAAAACAACCACTATAATGCATGAACCTTAACAAATATATCTAATATGTTCCAATCAAACCAATCCCGTAGACAAAAGATACTTTTCACAGGTTTAACACAGCAAAGACTAATGCTCACGTGATACTGGAATTCAGTCCTTTGATTAGTCCTTTGAAAACTCTCAGTCTTGTAAGTTCTGTTGTCCTCTTGACACACCCAGAACAGTTTGAAGTCAGAACAACTTCCCAGAACAGGGAGAGACTTCAGTGAAACAACCAACAGCAGATTTTCTACTGTAGGAAGGCCAGATGCCTTGCTTTCAGCTAACCAGCAGAACTTCCAAAAACCCATGGAGAGGGAGAGAGAGAGAGACACTGCTTTCAGTCCAATGTCCACTCCCTTCTAAAACTAAAACTCAAACTAAAAACGAACGAATCCCTGCCACCTGACCTGCCAACCAGTTTTTCTTGTAACAATGCAGAGTTATAACATCCCAGTAAAAATTTTAAAAACCCTGCTTAAGCAGCAATAAAAAGATTCTTCCAGTCAAACCAGTCCCATAATGATATCAGCTAAGGCTGTAAGGTGAGAAATACTGAAGCTGTGAGGGCTGTAGAGATCATGGCTTTTTTAAAAAATATATTTCTTAAAGGTACACTAATGTCACAAAAGGAATAAAATATTTTTTGGCCTTGGAGGGAGTGCAGAGGAGATTTACTAGGCTGATGCCGGAGTTGAGGGGGTTGAGCTATGAGGAGAGGCTGAATAAACTAGGCTTGTACTTGTTAGAGTTTACAAGAATGAGGGGAGATCTCATTGAGACATATAAGATGATGAATGGGATGGATAGGATAGAGGTGGAAAGACTCTTCCCGCTCAGAAAGGACAGTAGGACTAGGGGGCACAGCCTCAAGATAAAGGGGGGGCGGTTCAGAACGGAGTTGAGGAGGAACTTCTTCACTCAAAGGGTGGTGAATCTCTGGAATTCTCTGCCCGTTGAAGTGGTGGAGGCTGCCTCGCTAAATATTTTTAAGACGCGGGTTGATGGGTTTTTGATAAGCGAGGGGATTAAGGGTTATGGGGAGAGGGCGGGAAAGTGGAACTGAGCCACGACAGATCAGCCATGATCTTATTGAATGGCGGGGCAGGCTCGAAGGGCTAGATGGCCTACTCCTGCTCCTATTTCTTATGTTCTTATGACTTTCTGTCACCAACACAAATGGTGCTATGGTATAATGAAAAATACATTTTTAAGTACACAGGTGTTAATGGATTCCATTCTCACAAAATCATTTTCTGCGCAAAAGGGAATAAGAATAAGAGAAATGGTGGACCTCAGAAAGGCAGATTTTGAGAGACTGAGGAGTAAGCTCAAGAAAATAAACTGAACACTGTTGCAGGACAAATGCATAGAAGAGCAATGAATCATGTTTAGAAATACTATATACACGGGCAGAACAATAACAACTTACGCAGAGGACAAAGACTGATTTGGACAACAGTGGAAGTAACATGAGACAAAAGAACAAAAAGTAAAATTGTCAATAGTATAATTTTAGGGGCAGCAGAGAAGTCAAGATAATTGTATTTATGTGAGTAAAGGAAATTAGCAACAACCCAGTAGAGCTAAATATTTAAAAATGAATTAGCGTAATCAGGTAATAGTAAAGAAAATGTCAAACTTTCGTACGATGCCAAATTTTTTTATTCTGATAGAAAAAATCCACATTTTTAGATTTTTAAAAGTTTGTTTATGCTTCCTTCTTCAGCTTCTACGTCAATCCCATGTGTATGCCCCAACCATGTATTTCACTCTCTATAAAATGTATTTAAAACTGAAGAATAATTTAGGCATTTTATTTCCTGGATTTCGGTCTGTGAGAATAGTTCAACATGACTGGCTGCTTACCATGCCTGATGACATTATTGTTGCTGGATGTTTGCAGATCTCCTTGAGATGGTAGCAGATTCAAACAAATATTGGGAAAGGAAAATCCATGTCACAGCGCCTTTCTTCAAGGTCAGCGGTGCATACAATTACTTCATCGATGACTGATGACAAATGACCAAGGGGCAGCAAATTGCATCATTTTATTTTTCTTGTCTGTATTCAGGGAGGAAATCAAGGACCAGCTGTGTTGCACGGAAGTTGCATTTCTGATAGGGGATTTCACGAAATAGAAGGAATTACCATCAAATCAGCTACCGAGAAACTGAAGTTTAAGGAAGGCAAATAGGGGTGGCATGGTAGCACAGTGGTTAGCACTGCTGCTTCACAGCTCCAGGGACTTGGGTTCGATCCCTGGCTCGGGTCACTGTCTGTGTGGAGTTTGCACATTCTCCTCATGCCTGCGTGGGTTTCCTCTGGGTGCTCTGGTTTCCTCCCACAGTCCAAAAATGTGTGGGTTAGGTTGATTGGCCATACTAAAATTGCCTCTTAGTGTCCTGAGATGCTTGGATTAGTGGGTAAAATATTTAGGGATATGGGGGTATGGCCTGGGTGGGATTGTGGTTGGTGCAGACTCAATGGGCCAAAGGACCTCTTTCTGCACTGTAGGGTTCTATGATTCTATGAAAACACCAGGTGCAGATGACTTCCTGTAGCATACTTGAAGAATTGGCTCGTGAAATTTGTCAGAATTGAAAAATAGACAGTAACTTTCTGCTTCCCAGATTAGCTACCCTGAGATTGAACGCTTGGGTTAACTTGTACCAAGTAAGAAGTCTTGTAGTAAATAGCCATGCCAAATAGAAACAGGGTTGAACCTGTCCTTATTTATTTTTTAGATTCTTAGAGGAAGCAAAAAACTCAATCATTTTGGATAGGGTTTGAACCCATGTTCCAGAAATGAAAGAGCAGTATGTAATTCTACTGCTTCACACAACACCCCAGTATGACTAATAAACCAAGTTACTCTGGCAAAAACTCAGATTACTAATGGTTCCAGAATATTCCTTTTTTGATAGCCAGGTGCTGTGTTTCCATATTTGCAATAAAGGTTTACTGTAACTTGATCTCAGTCCATCAAAATAATAGATCCATACAGAAGGTACAATGCCTCACTCCTGTTTCTTTTTACTTTCATAAAAATTGCAAAAGTATTTAGTGCTTTGGACATGTTGAAAGACATTACCTAGATGAAAGAATCAAACAATTAAGACTAGGTACATAAATATTGAACAAAGTAATCAAACCTGTCTGAACAAAGTCTAATGCATGTTTAAGATTAGTTTCTAAAGGTTACTGGTTTATTCTGAAATAGTGCTGTTCAAAATGGCATGTTAACTTCAGCAACTTGTACAAAGCATTCCACAAAAACTAAATATGTTGCATCAGTTCAATGTATCCTTACTAAAATCAGGATCATATCCTGTTACTTTTAGCGATGAGAGATTATCTGGAGTTAGTCTCGCATTTTTGCTAATGCATATTGAATGTAGTATGGCGTGGCATGGCTAGCAATCCATCTCCATACCACAATACGCCATATAGATCCAATCAATCCATATACACATCCAGGGCAAGATGCAGGAGGTGTTTACAAAGATTATTTCGGCGTGTTTTTTTTGGAGTGAATGCTTCCATTCCAGCACATCAATTCTTGACTTTTGTGTCCAAGTGCACGTGTTCCTGGGGGAGCTGCTGCCAGTGACTGTCACTATAGTGGTAGAAATAATAGTGTAACTCTTTCCTGTCCACCAACCCCACTGTCCTCCAAAGCAAACGGTGTGTTAAGCTTCTAAGAACTCTACCGACCAACATGTAATTAGCAATGTGCACACTGAATGCAGTAATATGTGCAGCAACACATTCATCGTTATTCAGTAAGACATTGCTTCAGTGCCCTGTGGAGTAATAATAATGTTTCACTTGTCACTTTTGATTTGGTAAGACTTGAAACATATAAGTGAAGCACATTTATCCATTGAATGTGGAGTTATTAGAGACGTTCATTTTCAGTCCAAACTACATTCAACGGAATTCGTTGGAGAACAAAGCAATCCCTTCGAGTTTGCACTTCCAAAAGAGAAAATTCCATACTCACTGACATCGGGGTTTGCTTGCGAGACAGCTGTTGCTAGTAACCCCGGCAGAAGAGTTTCTCTCAGTGCTGATGGGAGAGTGTGCATTGCTGAGAACCCGCGCTTAAAAAGAAATGATAATAACCTTTGCCATAATAACCTTTGCAAATAAGCTGCGGTTACGGAGACGGACCAGCGTGCAGTCCCCTGGGTGCTGCTGATGCTGAGGTTTGATCTGATCTGTCGTTTAGACCGCAGCAGCTCCGCTATGTCACATCCCCTCAGCGCGACCCGGTATTCAGGTTTTAATTAACTGATCCGTTTTCCCCAGACCAAATCAGGGACATTTGTAAAAGAACATCATGCTTTACAGCGAATGGTGCCTCCCACTACAACCCCTTCCCCACAAACCTGGAACTGAGTAAGAGTTTTAAGTTGTCACCCTGAGAGATCCAATCTACCTCCAGCTATCAACGGGTTAAAGTGCCTTCTCCCTCGCTCCTTGTGCTGTCCTATCAATAAAACCAGTTTCTCTCCTCCCACCAATTGCACAGAGCAAAATCAACATCGTTTTTCTCATTTTGGTTTCATTTCCTTGGAGGAATGGTTTGCAGAAATCCGTGATAAATTTTAATAAAGGAAACGTTTGGATTGCAAAACTGTACAATAGACCGCGAACATCGTTTAATTCTTCAGAAATGTTTAAACGCAATATTCCTAGAAATTATTTTACAACCAGCAAAATATATACTTGACCCCGAATAGAGAAAACCCGACGGGTGGTGGTAGTACCGATATAACAATTGTGTGAGTTACTAGCGGTCAATAACCGCACTTCAGTTGTGGAGTATGGGTACCCATCGAGGATGCTGATATTTCTATATGCGTACGTATATACATATATAGAATTACATATAAACATATGGAAATGGATGTCGATGGGGGGGATTTACCCAACCATGCGATGTAAATATCCATAGAGGTTGAGATATTGCCAGGTTCCATAGTCGTTGGGCAATGTATTCCATTGGTTGGAATTTTGCCAGTCCTCTGGACAGGAAGCTGGGAGGGCAGATAAAACGGTGACAGAAGACATCGGAAGGGAAGCCACCATAGCACATTTTCAGAGGCGGGTGCCAACCAACAATTAAAGTGATTAATTGAACTATTAAGGACGATGCTATGCTTCCGCTTGCATTCTCCTGGAGCTGACTCAAACCCTGGTGCATGGGGTGTCTGCAAGCTGGAGACAACCTCCGAACAGTTACCTCGGGGGAGGGGGGCAGACACCTCTATATTGAACATTGCTCAATGGTTAAAGGAGCTCCCGCTGGAGGGTTACTCCCCGCTCCCCTCACAGCACATTGAAAGGAGTTCTCCTCAGCCCCGGGTTCCTCAGAGAAATTTATTTTCAAAGTGGGTTGAATTTTCAAAGTAAATGCTCCCTCTTCATTGGAAATAGATAAAGAGAGGGAAACCGGCCTGTCAGCAACTGCACTTGTAGAGAGCACAATGAGCTGGGAGGGTGATTAGAGATTTAAGGGTGGGGTGAATGATAGTGGGACTCTCACAGGGGTGAAGTGGGTCATTCAAAGAGGAAGAAATGGGTAGTTGTGATTGGAGTGAGGAATGGGGCAAGAAAATTAATATTGGGAATGTGAAAGACTGGGGATATGTTCAGAGCACAGAAACATGAGCAATCGGGGGGAACAGAAAGTTCACACTTCCCCCAGTTGTCATGCTAAATGCAACCGACAGCCAATGTTGGATGCCAGGCATGAGAGTTGGGTATGATTTTAGGCTCTCTGGCCATTCACATCCTCACTGACCCACACTAGATCTATAGAATTCAAAATACAGTTGCTCTTCCAAAACAAAGAACATTTTGACATAACCAAAGGCTAAGAGCTAGGGCAAGCACACTAAGAGGATCTGTGCACACAGGTCTTAGAGTATCTGATACTTATAAATAGTACCACATAAATATTGAAGTTCTGGGGAGAATCTTAACCCCAAGCACAGGGGTTTAGATCATATAGGATATTAAAAATGTTAATAATCAAATTCATGAAACATGACTGCTTTCTTTGGCTTAGTACTCATTCATACCATGTAGGTGTTGCTGGCAAGGTCAGCATTTATTGCCCATTCATGATTGCATTTGAGAAGCTGCCGGTGAATCACCTCCTTGGTCTGTTGCATCCCATGTGGTGTAAGTACACACACAGTTAACGGAGACAGAACGGGAGAGGTCAACCAACTTGTTCCCAGGAGGCAATTGACAATTTAAATATTATAATGAGTTCATCTTGAACTACTATTTTAAACTTAATCCTGACTTCCCAATTTCTCTGAGCTCCAGGAAAGCCGAGCTATTTCTTGGAGATGTGCCTTTTCATATACTTGCTGGATCCAGTTTACCTGCAACACCAACCTCCCTTTCCCTGTACAACAATTGGATACCGTCCTGACCCTTCCAATCTCAGCCATCTCTTTTAACCTTTCCCTGATGCCCCTGATTTCCCCGACAATGCCTCTGACATACATTGATCTTCAGACCCCATTCTTTCTTCTGGCTTATGATCATCCTCCTGACTTCCGATTTTCCTTCTGGCTGCCAACCTCTTCCCTCCAACTGCACCCTTCCTCTCCCAAACAATGCCCACACCCTAACCACAACCTATCCTCTGACCTCCAATTATTCCCCATACCACTAACCATCCCCAGTCTTTCTGATTGCTCTCTATCTTCTCTTCACTCTTTGGCTGAACCTTAGGATCTAACCACCCAATAGCCAGTTTCCTCTGGTGAGAGGAATCCAGAGCACCCAGAGGAAACTCATGCAGATTCGGGGAAAATGTGCAGACTCCACAAAGACAGTGACCCAAGCCAGGAATTTTGAGCCAGGTCTCTGGTGCTGTGAAACAGCAGTGCTAACCACTGTGCTTGCATTTTCTGTTCTACTCAGATGATGCTGATGTTGACAGAAGTAGGAAACATGGTGGGCATCAGGGATATCATATCACCATCCACTTTTTCATGTACCATTTTTATTGTTAGCTTTGGCAATATGAGGCCGTAATAATTAGCCGCATTTTCCTAATGGACTTCAAGATCTTGACATCAGGATCAAATGTGGCTTCTGAGGCTGCACTTACTGGCAGCAAGATTGGCAGCGCAAACTTCCAAGAGGTGGTCTTCTAACTAGCCACCTCCGCGCTTGCCACCTTTTTAAGGACAGCAAGTGGACCCCGAGACTCAAGGCCAAATCAGAGGATGGGCAGCACTGAAGCCTTGGCAGTCCTGCCAAGAGAGGCGGGCACTTTTCAGGCAGGTGGAGGACCACAGGAGTACCTCAACATGGAGACATCTTTGCTGGCAAAAATAGAATGACTCCACTGAAAACCCCAAACTAACCTCGCCACAAGATCTGATAAGGCCTCAATTGTGGCATTTTATGCTTTGTCCCCTTAACTGGGGTGCAAAGTGGGCCACAGTTTCAATGAGCAGGTGGGCAGCAGGGGAACTGACAGGCCAGCACAGTGGCACAGTGGTTAGCATTGCTGCCTCACAGCACCAGAGACGTAGTTCAATTCCAGCCTTAAGTGACTGTCTTTGTGGAGTTTGCACATTCTCTCCGTGTCTGAGTGCGTTTCCTCCAGGTGCTCTGGTTTCCTCCCACAGTCCAAAATGTGTAGGTTAGATGGATTAGCCACAGCAAATGCATGGGGTTATGAGAAGGGGAGAGCTTTCAGAGAGTCGTTGCAGACTTGATAGGCCGAATGGCCGCTTTCTGCACTGCAGGGATTCCATGGTTCTATGGTGGCCAGTGGGAAAGTTCTGGCAATGCTTCAAATTGACCTGACTTGGGGCCTTAAACACTTTAATTGACTGCCTGCCTCTGGAGAGCAGAAAGCAGGACCAACTGCCTGCCTGACGCAGACAAAGTTCCCTGGAATCAGGGAGCCATTCCGACATGACGCCCCCTTATTTCCCAGCTCCCTTATCTTAGATACTGTCTCCATGGCAAAATTTGATGGATGGCATCATGGGGTGATCACATCAGCTAAAAATAGGGCATCATGGGACAAAGATTAAGTGGACCGTTAACTCACCGACATATTCTTAAAGTTCTGGTTATTTAGATCTTTCTGTGGACCTCAATTTAAATGATTCAACTCACACTGGAAATAGGCGAGGTTCATTCACCTGTGCAAATCAGATTAAAACTATAATGTCAAGGCCCGTATGCCATTTCTTTGTGCACATTTTTATTGCCAGTTTGCGATACTCTTTTTCCATCAGCTGAAAAGCTGCAAAAGTTGGGGAGACATTTTATGGATTTTGCTGTTAAAATTATTTCCAAATGCTTCGATGGCTGGACCTGGAACAGATTTCTTTAGGAGTTTCTGGGAGCTTCATTCTTCATGGAGGATCTGCTGGCAATTCCATTCAGGTTGGACATGAAGTTGGAATGACAACAAGGGGAAAGAGTAAAAAGGTGGCAGGCACATTATGAAGCTGATAGAAAGTGTGTCCATGGAAATCACTAACAGAGTGTTTAGGCCCAGGGTAACATATCTGCCCTACCCTGCAGAACAGTGCACAAGGAGACTGCGTTTCTCTGGGGAGGTGGCCACATAGACTTGTCATCTCCTGGAAAAGACCTGCACAAATGTGCCTGTTGCAGTCAATATCGCTGCACTGCTCAAACATTTGCCTCTGCTTTCATTTAGGTTGCCATAGGAGGTATCAGTTTCATCAGTCAGTCAGCAGATCAGCATTAAGCAGGTGACTGATGCCAAGCAAACTTCTTCATCACTTTCCCCTTGGAAATCCAGAAGCAGTAGGCTGGGCCTCTGAGGTTTGATTTGATTTCAGGCTTCCACCAAGTCCACATGACTTCATTCATTGTAGCCACATTGCTTCACAGCCTCCCTCAGATGATCGCACTCACTTCATAAATTGTAAGAGCTTCAATCTCCATTACAGTGTAACTGATCACCAGCAGTGCATCATGCAGGTCCATATCCACTTTCCCAGCAGCTGCCTCGCTATATTCTGCCAATTTTCCATTCCCATACACATTAATGTAGCCAGACTGCATTAAAATCAGATCCATGACTCAACCCAAGCTCCCACTAATAAGACTACTGGAATCCTCATAAAACACTCCAAACCCTGGACACGACTGATGACTTCTTACAACACAGCCCACAACAAATATCCAATAGGTATTATAGTGATTTCCTGTACAGTGCATAACTTTGCTTGACAACAAGGACAATGTGTGAAGCTGCCAATGGACAAAAACTTTCAGCATAACAAGGGACACGACAAAAATGACAAGCTATGCTGTAGAAGCAGAAAGTTTAACGCTAGTCTCCCAGCTCATTACAATTATCCCTGCTCCCCTATATTAACAGCCATGTCATTCCATTGTAAATAAATTGGCTATAATATTCATGACACTGGCAACAACAGTAACTGCCAAGTTACCACTACTGCTGGAACAATTTACACACAATATTTCAAAAAGGTTTATAATTTTACTTATCAACCAATACCTTTATGTCAATTATCATCCTGATAAGTTGCCTGTCTTAAGTTCCCTCTTATCTAATCTGGTGCTCCTACAAGGTATTCCTCCAATCTAGAAGGTTGCTGTAAGTCTGCTAAAAGATCTTGAACTCAGGCCCAAGAAGAAACAGATACACACTGCTGCAACTCAGAGGTGTTGGGGACATTCTGCCCTTGTCCAGCTCGTTTTCTGGCACCAGGTCAGGGTGCTTGTTCTGATATTGTAAGGATAGAGCTGTACTGTTATGTTTCATACTCAGTGCACAATTGCCCTGCCATCAGGCCAGGCTTAGCACACCCACTAATTGTTTGGTAAGAAAACAATAAAACATCTCTGATCTTAATGATTTCACTATCAATTTGGTTTCCCAGCATGCTCAAGGCAGAAGAGATACTTGAAAACACAACCTGCATGGCCATAGAATGAGTATTCTTGATAAGCTTGGGCTTAAGTTCACAAGTAAACCAGTACTCATTAATTGCAAATGTCCTTGCAGCAGAAGGTAAAGCTTTGATTCTGGTTCGCTATTGAGCAAAAAAAAACAAAAAGGAGTTCCTCAAAGTGTGCTGCCTGACAACCTGAGGCCCTGTCTCCAATAAGTAGGCCTTAAATTGAGGTTCTACTGACCCTATGAAGACAATGTCCACAGCTTCTATACAAGAGAGAAATACCAATGCCTGCAAATAAGGTGACTGAAGCAAATCAGACTTTGCTGGCTAATGGTGCCCTGGCATGCTTTCTTTCACACACTGTTACTTAAACATGACATTCTTTGATCAGTAGACATCTGAAGAACCATTCCACACAAGTATTTGCATATTAAATGTGGCTTTCTGCTTCACTTGCCCAACTCACTGGATTCAATCAAGATAAAGCCTGAAATATTTAATTAATGTGTTAAAATGGAGCTGGCCTCAGGCTGGCAAATCTGGGTGGGCCTGACATCTGCACCACCAGTCCCATGGCTGAAAGAACTGCCATAACTTCTTGCTATTAAAGCAACTTTTAGTTTGAGTCCATCTCAGTATTTACTGCTTGCTTTCATGAGCTAAAATACATATAGAAAATTGCCAATCTGAAAATGTCAAACTTTTATTTTTCTTCCAGAATATTAGATTGATCTTAAGTATGTGTAACAGCTGGAGTAATGGGGGTAATTTTAAAACGATTCCCCCTGCTTCATCCACCACAAAACCACTGCCCCTCACCCACCCAACCACAACACAGCTAATGTCCTGTTTCTGTCTCTAAGCTAACACACAACCCAATTTGTTAATGTAATAAATGGTGTATACGATGACCAGTTAAGCCAGAATAGAAGAAGAATTTAGAAAGTATTAATGATTTGTAAAATGTTTTTTATATCCAACAATCAATACACAAAAATACCTGCAAATTTCAATGGAGACAATTAATTCCAAAATGGAAGTTAATTATGTTCCAGATTATATTTTTTGATTCCAAAAATGTTATAAAAATAAAACACATACTTTGTGAATGTTATGAAATATGGTTAACGAGTGTGATGGATGTCTTGTTTATTGGTTGGAGAATTCTCTCCAGGAAGTCTAATGCAATTATGAGGTAATCAGGCACTCACTTGGACCTCCCGTAGAATTAAGATCCGAGGAGAGTGGACATCTCACCCCTGAGAGCTGCTGACCAATTAAAGGCCAGCACCTCTCCAGTACTGGCAGTGCCACCATGAGAAATGACTCCTGCTGGTGCTGCATTCAGGCCTGGAGGAGTGAACTGCCTTGGATCTTCAGATGGAGGTGAGCATGGGAGGGATGTAGGTTATGGCAAGAGAGTTGCAGGTGAGGGGCAGCAGGAAAAGGGTAGGAAGCAAAAGCAGAGGAATGCCGTTTCAGTAGATCTCCTCTTTCTCTTCCAGATTCATCGATTGGGCATACAGTGCATGTGAAGAAGGGATCTGCCGCCCCCTCCCCCCTTACCCACAGCAATAAGCCACTGCCATCCCTTCATGGTAAAGTCCCAGCTGTGGCTAAATGAAAACTAGTGGCAATGAAATGGGATCCTTAAGTGGCTCCTAAAAGTGTACATAAGGGCTTCAATTGGCTCTAGACAGGAAGGCCACTCTCAACCTTTCCCACTCTGAGCTTTATTATGGGGGGGTCTTGGCAGCAGGATCCCCACCCCATACCCGCCAGCCTGATCAAACATCTCCAAACCTGCCTCAGGGGAACATTAAATTCTATCCAGATATTTTTAAAAGCCATTGAAGGCCTCCCAAAAACATTTTCTCTGATGAACTAAATAACGTATAGACTATCCCAAAAATACCATCCATTTACATTATTATCAGTGCTTTCCATGGTACAACATTTCCATCATGAAGATATAGCATCACAATTTCTGCCACATATAAAATTGTTTTAAAATTCATATATACATATCTCAAAACCTAACCTTTCCTGGGAAGTGTAGTTGAAACATCAATAATAAACACAATATAGAAAAGGTCACTGGTTAATATTTTGACCTTATGATCTACTTTATTCTGAAAAACAACTGTATATAGATTTCTTGAAAATTCTAAGTTTTGCATGCTTGTAAAAGTATTGGAATAGGTGAGACTTACGTATGTTTTGACAAGTGTAATATTATTCTCTTTCTTTCAAGATGAAATGACCTTTTCAGTGTTGCTGTGTACAGGGGGAGACTGTTCCAGGATTACTGGGCCCTCCACATGCTCACTGTGATAAGCTAATCATATGCTTTTCAGTCACCTTGTGACAAAAAAAACTAATAACCTTTCTGATGCACTAATGTGGCATAGCTGTTAGGCAAGAAGGGATCAATGAAATTTTTGGTTCAGTTAGTTCTGATAAAGCATTAAAATCAGTATTCTAATGTTTATTTTTTGTCTTGTTCAGATATCACTTCTTTGAAAATCTATTGTCCAACTTCAGCTTTGTCAGGGAGGTCGAGATATATAGGGCCAGACCGTATGAATTTCTTGGGAAGAATCCGAAAGATTCAGCAAAGAAGATTCAGATTCAGAACTGCACATGCTGTTAAAACATGGATTTATTTAATCTCCTTCTAGACTCCTCCTGCTAGTGTATGATAGCCTTAAGTGGACAAAATGCACAATGCAATTTCAATACTCTGCATCTTTAACAGGCATAGCATGTCTCAGCGCATTGTTTCCAAAAATATGAACAATAAAGTTAAGCATAACTAGTAACATACATTATATTCTAACATTTTAAATGAATTTAACAGTGCACGCAGTCATTTACAATAAGACAAAAGATTAGTCAAACAACTTTGTAATCTAATCACCTAAATCTGGAAGACATTCTCTCACGTGAGTGGATTATCATTTGATATCGGATGTGATCTCATTTAACTCAAGTTCTTCATTTGACATTCTGGATTGGATTTGATGCTTACAAATGGTTATTTCAGTTCTTTCAAGAGCAACCTATTTTGTGGGATGATTTGTGAACCATACTTAGCAATAATCATTGATCCTTTTATGTAGGTCACAACAAATAGTTGGAGGTCAAAAGGGGATTGGTTGTTTTCCAGCTTAACCATCACATTTCACAAACACATTATTTCCTGGCTTTAGTGGTGTAGCTCTAAATTTCATCTTTCACTCTGCATTCACTTACTTTCATTCAGACCTTCTGTTCTTAATTACATTTATGTGTACGTTGCTCATTAACTCTACTGGGTAGCTCAGGAAAATGTGTGCACATATGATATGCAAAACTGAATGTAACTGGAGGTCTTCCAATAGTTGAGTGAGGAGTCACCCTGAAATTGTGGAGAAGGTGATAACATCTCTGACTGACAAGACAGTACATTTCACTCCTTTAAAATTATGTATAAATCAGTCTTTGGCCAACGAGATGTGATGTTCCAATAAAGCAGTTCCCAAATGTACTCAATCATGGCTATTGAATGGGGGTTCAGTTGTCACTTCTTACCATTTGAAGGATTCCTAACAAAGTGAAATTCTGATCAAATTTAGAAGTAGATGTAACTATTTCTAGCACTGGAAATCTGTTGTAGTCAGTGACAAGTTCACTAGTGGTCAGTCGGAAAAATAAATACTGACCTCAATCCATGGTCCTGAAAATAGTTCAAACATCTTGAGAGGATCACAAAGGTTTGACATGTGTTAGGGTCCAGGACCAGAAGTCCTTGGTATATTAAGAAGCCAGACTCTCCAGGAGTAATTCCATTGATAAATTAAGGATCTTTTATCAAAATAAGCTTTATTCTTAAACACAGTTTAACTCTAAGAAAATGAAACACTTTACCTCTTAACAGTTGAACAATCTTTATGCAAGAAAAGAAGCAACTTTAATTTATAACTTATGACTGTTTAATTTCCAAATAAGCAACATTCTTCTCACAGACTTAAAACCCACTTTAAATATTGTTAGCAATCACAAACATACTTCCTATAATAAGTATAGGCAGCCTTGAAGTTTTCAGAGAGATACAGAGCTTTCAGAAGCCTGCGATCTTTTTCTAAGTTCAACCAGAACAACAAAACTCCTACACCTTTCTGCAAAAGGTTGTTTCTTTCTGCTGCAGATCTAAGACTATGCATAAACCACAACACCACATAATCCTGTCAATCACTCTAATCTGATATCCCAGGGAAACTTAAGTAAACAAAAGCCAATTAACTCTACCTAACAACCACTTGCAAGGTTGAAATGTGTAATTATCCTTCACTCCCAGTATCTGAGCTGTATTCCCTCCAGACATACCGACTCCCTATAAAAAAGGTGAACTTTAAAACATTTTCCTGAAACATAAAAAAACATACAATATATACACATCTATCATTTGCACATTTTCATCACACATGGTAAACACTGATTGATTGTTTGTTCTCAACTATGTCTGTCACATTTCCTGCACTTCTGCTCTTACTCCTTCCCCTCCACAATTTGGTTCCCCTTGTCCTCCCCAATAACCTAACAGCCCCAATAACCCAAATAGCCTCAGTGTTCAACAAATCATTTTCCATCATTTCCACCACCTGCAGTGTGCTTCCACTACCAAACACATCTTCCCCTACCCTATTAGCATTCCAAAGGTAGCATTCTCTCCTTGATAGCCTGATCTACTCCTCAGTCACTCTAACATTCTGTCCCTTTCACCCAACATCTTTTGGTACAATTTTGATGAGGTTTCACTTCCTATGTTAGTAACTGGGAGATAGTCAGTATTTTTTTATTATATATTTACGCTATTTAAGAATGTCTCACAGTGAGTACATTGTTCTCCGGACACAGACTGTTCTTGCCCTCTTGGAACCACTTGGTCAACTGACTCTCGATGTCATGCTCGCTTCATCATTATTTAAATAACATCGCCATTAAACCTTTATTCTACACATACAAATACAGGAGATATAACAATCCCTTTTTATCTCTTCTCACTGTCCAACATCCCAAAAACTCTGCCCTGATGAAGCAGCAATTCATGTGTTCTTCTTTCAATCTAGTCAACTATATTTGCTACTCACAATGCGGTCTCCTCTATACTGAGAAGACCAAACACAGTTTGGGTGACCATTATGTGGAACACCTCCATTCTGTCTGCAAACATGATACTGATAGTGCTTTCTTTCCTTTGCATGTTTCAGCTTTCTTCTTTCTGTCAGCCCCATCACATTTCCTTTGGCCCTGTAAAACAAAATCTTCTTTCATATAATCTCTCCTGTCTACCACCCTAGCACAGACCTACTTTTTGTCCTGTCCTACCTGCCCCCTTTGCTCAAAACCTATTACATCTCTAACTTCTCACATTTCTGATCAAAGGTCACAGATCTGAAATGTTAATTCTGTTTCTCTCGCTACATAGATGCTGCTTAACCTGCAGAGGTTTCTCCCAGCACTTTCTGTTTTTATTTCAGATTTCAAGCATGTATTCAGCTTTTTGATTACGACCTCAACATGTTCCCTAAACCTACAGCTCAAAATGCTATCTGTAGGAAGTAGACAATGACCTCTCACCCACTTTGTTACTATTGTGAACTTCTTGAGATGAAACAGGAAGATTCAACAAGGAGCGTTCAGAATCATCACTACCTATGCTGTAAAAGCATGGATTCCTTTATTCCCCTTCTAGACTCTCCCTGCTGCTGTATGTTTATGGTGGCCTTAAGTGGACAAAATTCACCACACAATTTTTGATACACTATGGCCTGAAAAGACAAAGGCATCATTGGCAGTGAAAATTTTTTTGGCTAGATTTTTCTGCAGCCCAAAGGTCCCAAGGCTACTCCATCATCTTCCAGCAGATATAACAACTGAAGCACCCTTAAAGGCACAATGCTAGGATGATAGCCACATAAATGATTTCATTCAAAGATTTGAGATCAGGTCTTCAGTTTCAAGTGAAGTTGAATAGTGTTTTACTCGACTCCTGCTGAACAGACACCCACAAATGTCAGACCTAATTTGGTTAAAGTCAAATTAAGTCTGATTCAAAGGCCACACTAGGGAGCTTTTATCAAATAAAGTTTATTTAAGGATATAATCAACATCTATACACAACAAGAATATCAGGAATAACTTCTAACAATTACAAATGAAAGCAAAACAATGACTATAATGACTAAAGATATCTAATATGTTCCAATCAAAATAAAAGCCCTGCCATCGACAAAACCCTTTGACAGGTTCAATATAGCAAAGTCTACTGCTCATGTAATAATGGAAATTGAGTCCATGAAGTTTGTAGCTCTCTGGATTCACTCCAAACTGTTTGAAGAAAAAACAGCTACCCTAAAACACCAGAGAGACTCTGGTCCAGCCCTGAACAACAGCAGATTTTCACCCATCATAGAACCATAGAATCCTACAACACAGAAGGAGGCCATTCAGCCTATTGAATCTGCACCAACCACAATCTCATCCAGACTCTATCCCTGTAACCCCATGCATTTAACCTAGTAGTCCCCTGACAAGGGGCAATTTAGCATGGCCAATCCACCTAACCCGCACATCTTTGGATTGTGGGAGGAGACCTAAGCACCCGAGGAAACCCACACAGACACAGGGAGAATGTGCAGACTTCATACAGACAGTGACCCAAGCCAGGAATCGAACCTGGGCCACTGACGCTTTGAAGCAACAGTGCTAACCACTGTGCCGCCATGCTGCTTCAGGAAAACAAGATCTTGTTTTCAGCTAACCAACTGAATTTTCAAAATGACAGGGAGAGAGGGAATACACTTACTATTAGTTTTCTGTCCCTTCTAAGACTAAAACTCAAACCTGCAGCTACAAACTGAAAATGAAAAGAAAACTGTCCAAAAACACATGACTGTCCTAAATTTGCAGGATCATAAAACTTATCCCAGGCTAAACACAAACAACACCATTTAAGCCACTTAAATAGCAATAAAAGGACATTTCCAGACAAGCTGACAGAACAGTTATGAGCTAAGAAGCCACTGAAGCTGATTCGAAGAAAGAAAAAAATCCTTTCTTAAAGGTACACTAACATCACATAATGAGCAGAGACTTGAAATAGAGGCACTCACAATGGAGAGTGACATCACAATGAGTGCACATCCCACGAGACAGATTGGAACAACATCAATCTCGAAACTGACTCGGACACAGACAGCAGTGATTCCATCTGGATTTCACTGAGACCTGACATGTGTCACAGTGAGAATGAGCAGACATTCACCGTTACTCCATCAGCAAAGAGACCATTTCTGAAGCAATCAATGCAGCAACTCCAATCTTGGATGGACACTAGATAATCTCAGCAGAGAGAAAGAGGACAGTGGAACAGACAGGTCCCTGTAGCCACCGTGTGCTTCCTCGAGCACTCTGCTGTGTGGTTCAAGAACTGGAAGTTAGGGATACGAGCCAAGCTATACAGATGGTTGGGAAGATCTCCACCAACTTAAGCAGACAAGAGCACACACCGGAAAGACTAAAAACGCAACAGAGGGAAGTTAATGCAAATTTTCATTTTAAATGTTTTTCCTTTATTCTTAACAGTTTACTGTGTTGCATAATTATCGTAAAGGTTTCACTATAAAACATAAAATACTTTGCACTGCCAGAGAATGTAACAGAGTAGTGTCCAGTTGATTTAAGGTGCTCCCAGGCTGCCCACCAGGGCTGTAGGATGCATGTGAACCTCAGACATGGGTGGGGCTGGTTGCAGTCATGCTATGCATCCCGCATTTCTGAGCCCTATGATTGAACCCGTTCAATGGCGGGACATTTTAACCTTTCTGCCAGGCTGGAGTCAGGCGTATCGCTGAGGATGCAAGGAGCATCGCTTTGCCCTCAACGCAAGTCATTATCATTCTTCATTTATTGTTGGAGATGTGAAAGACAAATGGACCAATGCCTTCCATTCTCATCTCAACAACAGTGAATGAAGCAGGAATGCTGACGTTTAAAGAAAATGTAAGGAGGAAATTTGCTGCAATTGAACAACACAGAATCCTCAGATATCACTGCGCCGCCTCAACCAGCCCTAATGACTAGGCAGATGGAAGATCTCACCAAAGAATCTGAACTTGAAACAAAGAAGAGCTGAGTCTCCAAAACTTGTTGACAGCCTTTAAAACTCAACTGTCTTGGAGGGTGGAGAATCTGGAACAGATCATTCAGTGTTGCCATGAAGAGCCTGGAATATCACCACAAGTGGAAAACAGTGAAAGTGTGAGGCACAACAAGGTACAGAATTGGTTGACAATGGCAGCTCAACCAGTGCTGGAGTCTCCTGCTGCAATTCGGAGTCCTTCTGATGTTGAAGGCTGATTAGAAATGGATGAGATCAGTCTGGATGGCAGTGCCGATGGGATAGAAACATCCACTGGGGAAGTCCAGTCTGTTCACTGAAATCAGATGTAATGGAGGAACATGGTTCATTGATGACTTTCTCTGAGTCAGTCGTAGTGCACACTAAGATCCCAAATAGTGACCAGGAATATTTCCCCAACGACAATGATTTGGATATCATTGACCTTAAAACCAACTTGGACATAGAGAGCTTCAATTCATCAGACCTGCATGGATGAGGGACTCAAGTAACTGTGAGAATGAGCAGAGATTTGAAATGCAGACACTCACAATGGAGAGTGACGTCACAAAGAGTACACATGGACGTTTCCGCAACGACACAGATTGGAACAGCATCAATCTCAAAACTGATTCGGACACAGGCAGCAGTGATTCCATCTGGATTTCACTGAGGCCTGATTCGTGTCACAGTAAGGATGAGCAGACATTCACCGTTACTCCATCAGCAAAGAGACCATTTCTGAAGCAATCAATGCAGCAACTCCATTCTTGGATGGATACTGGATCATCTCAGCAGAGGAAAGGAGGACAGTGGAACAGACAGGTCCCTGCAGCCACCATGCGCTTCCTCCAGCGCTCTGCTATGCGGTTCAAGAACTGGAAGTCAGGGATATATGCCAAACCACACAAACGGCTGGGAAAATCTCCACCAGATTAAGCAGACACAGGCCCAGATTGGAAAGGCTAAAAATGCAACAGAAGGAAGTTAACAATAAATTTTTCTTTGACTGTTTTTCCTTTATTCTTAAGTCTGTTGTTTTTGTCTAATTACCATTGAGGTTTCACTGTAAAACATACAAATATTTTGTGATGCCAGAGAATGTAACATAGAAGTGTCCAGTTAATTTAAGGCGCTGCTATGCTGTCCACCTCAGTTATAAGATGGATGTAAACACCAGTATCCCACATTGGTGGGGCTAGTTGTAGTTGATGCTGCGCATCCCGCATTTCTGAGCCCTATGATAAGCCCATTCGAAGGCTGGACACGTTAACCTCTCTGCCAGGTTGGAATAAGACACATCACTGAGAATGAGATGAGCATCACTCTGCCATCAATAAGTCTTTGTCATCCTCCCTCAAAGACCGCTCAACGGTATGGGAGCATACTGCAGGCACCATGTTACTGGTGAGATATTAGTTCCCATGTTGGGAGAGCTCTTCGCTCCCCAGCCATGCTCGATCCCGAAGCAAGGCACTATGAGTCCATCCGAGGCACATTAGCTTGGCCAATCCCTGTCCATTTCCAAGGCTGCATGGTTACCCTCACCACCCTGCACAACATCTTCCACATCCGAGGTGAAGTGGTACTCCTCCATCTCCTCCAGTCCATGTGATCTCCCTTCACAGTGCCAAGTTACGGAGAGCACAGCAGACTGCAAAGATATGGGAAACCCTCTGGGGGTATATTGTAGGGCATCCCGACTGGGGCTCAAGGCACCTGACCCAAATTCTAGCAGGACAATCACGTGCTCGACCAGCATGCCCATTGCAGCTAAGTGTGATAATAGACATGCTAATGTAATAAAATTAGCTTCCTAGGGCTTGCTGAGTTTCCCACACCTCCACAGGTGAGGTGGATGGAAAATCGGAATTTGGAAATTTGCTAGCACAAATTGTGCTTTGGTGGCATCACATTCCAATGTTGGGGGAACATACGTAGGGAAAGCCCTTCAATGAGATTCAAAATCTCCTTCTTAGTTTTCCTTATTCATTGAGAAAAAAGCTCCTCACCATCATAACTCCTGATATCAGTACTGAGAGATTATCTCACATTCCATCTCATTGTTTCCATCCTCCTTCACTCACAACCCTGCATCACAACAGACTCTGAATGATGTATTTCATTGGCTGCAATCTGCAACGTACTGACATGGTAATGGGTTCTTTGCTTCCTGATTTGTGTCTGTAAATTGGGAAATTCTGGAAGCTGGTGACATCACACTCTTGGGTATGAAGCTATTGTTACATAGTCCTGCATTGTCACGGTACCCACCATGTTTGTAACATCATCCTGCTTACCCATTTCCATAGTTACCAAGTTTAAATGCTGCTAACAGAATGTTTACCACTGATCTGGTGTTCCATCTGCCAACTGTCGATACACCAAACAGATATTGTCAGTGAGCATTGGACACCCCAATGTCAGCAAGGATCATCACAACGTGGATAAGCTATTGTTGGGGGTACGAAAGGATAAATGGACCAATGCCTTCCATTGTCAGCTCAACAACAGTGAATGAAGCAGAAATGCCGACGTTTAAAGAAAATGACCAAGGAGGAAATTTGCTGCAATTGAACAACACAGAATCCTCAGATATCGCTGCGCCACCTCAACCAGCCCTAAAGAGTGGGAACATGGAAGATCCCACCGAAGAATGTGAACTTGAAACAAAGAGGCCCAAGTCGCCACAACTTGTTGACAGCCTTTAAAACTCAACTGCCTTGGAGGATGGAGAATCTGGAACAGATCATTCAGGGTTGCCAAGAAGAGCCTGGAACATCACCACGATTGGAAAACACTGAAGGTGTGAGGCACGACAGGGTGTGGGATTGGTTGACGATGGCAGCTCATCCAGTAGTGGAGTCTCCTGCTGCAATTCTGAGTCCTTCTGATGTTGAAGGCCAATTAGAAAAGGATAAGATCAATCTGGATGACAGTGCCGATGGGATAGAAACATCCACTGGGGAAATCCAGTCCATTCACAGAAACCAGATGTAATGGAGGAAAGCAATTCGCTGATTACTCTCTTTGAAGTAGTCTCAGTGCATAGCGAGATCCCAAATAGCGATAATGATTATTTCCCGAACGACAATGAGACGGACATCATCGATCTCAAAACCAACTTGGACACAGAGAGCTTCAAATCCATCAGACCTGCATGGATGAGGGACTCGAGTAACTGTGAGAATGAGCAGAGATTTGAAATGGAGGCACTCACAATGGAGAGTGACATCACAAAGAGTACATATGGACGTTTCTGCGACGACACAGATTGGAACAGCATCAATCTCAAAACTGACTCGGACACAGACAGCAGTGATTCCATCTGGATTTCACTGAGGCCTGACATGTGTCACAGTGAGAATGAGCAGACATTCACCGTTACTCCATCAGCAAAGAGACCATTTCTGAAGCAATCAATGCAGCAACTCCAATGGATACTAGATGGATACTAGATCATCTCAGCAGAGGGAATGAGGACAGTGGAACAGACAGGTCCCTGCAGCCACCGTCACTTCCTCGAGTGCTCTGCTGTGCGGTTCAAGAACTGGAAGTCAGGGATAGAAGCCCAACTACACAGATGGCTGGGAAAATCCCCACCAGACCAAGCAGACATGGGCCTAATGGGAAAGACAAAAAATGCAACAGAAGGAAGTTAACAATAAATTTTTCTTTGACTGTTTTTCCTTTATTCTTAAGTCTCTTGTTTTTGTGTAATTGTCATGAGGTTTTGATTTAAAACGTACAAATATTTTGTGATGCCAGGGAATGTAACACAGAACAGTGTCCAGTTAACTTAAGGCACTGCTAGGCTGCCCACCTCGGTTATAAGATGGATGTGAACACCAGTGCCTGGCATAGGTGGGGCTAGTTGTAGCTGATGCTGTGCATCCCGCGTTTCTGAGCCCTATGATAAGCCCATTCGAAGGTAGGACACGTTAGCCTCTCTGCCATGCTGGAGTAAGACACATTACTGAGAACGAGACAAGCATCACTCCACAGTCAATGCAAGACATTATCATTCTCCCACAGAGACTACTCAACAGCATGGGAGCATACTGCTGGCATCACGTTTTTGATGAGATGTTAGTTCCCATGCTGGGAGAGTTCTTCATTCCCTAGTCCCGCTCGGTCCCGAAGCCAGGCACTATGAGTCCATCCTAAGCACATTGGCTCAGCTGGCCCCTGTCCATTTCTGAGGCTCTTCCGCTTCCTCCTCTGTGTAGTCACCCTCACCACCCTGCACAACATCCTTCAAATCCATGGTGATGTGTTGCTCCTCCATCTCCTCCAGGACCATGTGATCACCCCTTGTTGTCCTAAGTTGTGGAGAGCATAGCAGGCTGCAGTGATGCAGGAAACCTTCTGGGGTATATTGTAGGGCATCCCCTAACTGGTCAAGGCACCTGACCCAAATTTCCGGCAGGTCAATCCCCTGCTCGACCAGCACGCCTTTTGCAGCTGTGTGTGATGATAGACCTGCTAATGTATTAAAATGAGCCTCCCAGGGCCCACTGTGTTTCCCACACCTCCACTGGCGAGGTGGCTGGAAGATCGGAATTTGGTAATTCGCTGGCGCGAATCATGCTTTGGTGCCAACATGTCCCAATGTAGGAGGAACATACGACGGGAATGCTCTTCAATGAAATTCTAATTCTTCTTTGCTTTCCTCTTTCCTTGAGAAAAGAGCTCCCATCATAGCTTGTTCAGTCTTTCCTCATCATCACAACTCCTGATGTCAGAACTGGGGGATTATCTCACTCTCCATCTCATTGTTTCCATCCTCCTTCACTCACAACCCTGCATCACAACAGACTCTGAATGATGTATTTCATTGGCTGCAATCTGCAACGTACTGACATGGTGATGGGTTCTTTGCTTCCTGATTTGTGTCTGTAAATTGGGGAATTCTGGAAACTGGTGACATCACACTCTTGGGTATGAAGCTATTGTTACATAGTCCTGCATTGTCACGGTACCCACCATGTTTGTAACATCATCCTGCTTACCCATTTCCATAGTTATCAAGTTTAAATGCTGCTAACAGAATGTTTACCACTGATCTGGTGTTCCATCTGCCAACTGTCGATACACCAAACAGATATTGTCAGTGAGCATTGAACACCCCAATGTCAGCAAGGATCATCACAACGTGGATAAGCTATTGTTGGGGGTACGAAAGGATAAATGGACCAATGCCTTCCATTGTCAGCTCAACAACAGTGAATGAAGCAGAAATGCTGACGTTTAAAGAAAATGACCAAGGAGGAAATTTGCTGCAATTGAACAACACAGAATCCTCAGATATCGCTGCGCCACCTCAACCAGCCCTAAAGAGTGGGAACATGGAAGATCCCACCGAAGAATGTGAACTTGAAACAAAGAGGCCCGAGTCGCCACAACTTGTTGACAGCCTTTAAAACTCAACTGCCTTGGAGGATGGAGAATCTGGAACAGATCATTCAGGGTGGCCAAGAAGAGCCTGGAACATCACCATGACTGGAAAACACTGAAGGTGTGAGGCACGACAGGGTGTGGGATTGGTTGACAATGGCAGCTCAACCAGTGCTGAAGTCTCCTGCTGCAATTCTGAGTCCTTCTGATGTTGAAGGCCGATTAGAAATGGATAAGATCAGTCAGGATGGTAGTGCCGATGGGATAGAAACATCCACTGGGGAAGTCCAGTCTGTTCACAGAAATCAGATGTAATGGAGGAAAGCAATTCGCTGATTACTCTCTTTGAAGCAGTCTCAGTGCATAGCGAGATCCCAAATAGCAATAATGAATATTTCCCCAATGACAATGAGACGGACATCATCAATCTCAAAACCAACTTGGACACAGAGAGCTTCAATGCATCAGACCTGCATGGATGAGGGACTCGAGTAACTGTGAGAATGAGCAAAGATTTGAAATGGAGGCACTCACAATGGAGAGTGACATCACAAAGAGTACATATGGACGTTTCTGCGACGACACAGATTGGAACAGCATCAATCTCAAAACTGACTCGGACACAGACAGCAGTGATTCCATCTGGATTTCACTGAGGCCTGACATGTGTCACAGTGAGAATGAGCAGACATTCACCGTTACTCCATCAGCAAAGAGACCATTTCTGAAGCAATCAATGCAGCAACTCCAATCTTGGATGGACACTAGATAATCTCAGCACAGAGAACGGGGACAGTGGAACAGACAGGTCCTTGCAGCCACCTCAAGTACTCTGCTGTGTGGTTCAAGAACTGGCAGTCAGGGATACAAGCCAAGCTACACAGACTGCTGAGAAAATCTCCACCAGATTAAGCAGATACTGGCCCAGACCCGAAAGGCTAAAAACCCAACAGAGGGAAGTTAACATTAAACTTTTCTTTTAATGTTTTTCTTTTATTCTTAGAAGTCTATTCTGTTTGTGTAATTATCATAGAGATTTCCCTGTGAAATATACAAATACTTTGCGCTGCCATAGAATGTAACACAGAACAGTGCCCAGTTAATTTATGTATTGCCAGGCTGCCCACCTGGGCTTTAAGATGCATGTGAACACCAGGACCCCTGACTTGAGCGGAGTCTGTTATAGCTGATGCTGTGCATCCTGCATTTATGAACCCTCTGATAAGCTCATTCAAAAAAAGGTCACATACTGTCTTTCAGGCTATAGACAGTTACCTCAGCACTTCACCGCAAGCCCATGCCTATCCTCACGATGCTCCACTTCTTCAGCTTCCACCCTAAACACATTAAAGAAGCCATCACCTACGGACAAGCCTTCCGTATACACAGAGTCTGCTCAGATGAAGAGGATCATAAAAGACACCTCCAGACGCTGAAAGATGAACTCATAAGAACAGGATATGGTGCTCAACTCAACGATTGACAGTTCTGACGCACCACAGTGAAAAATTGCACTCATCTCCCCAGAAGACAAGCACAGGACACGTTGGACAGAGTGCCCTTCGTCGTCCAGTACTTCCCCAGAGCAGAGAAACTACGACATCTTCCTCGGAGCCTTCAACATGCCATTGATGAAGACAAACATCTCACCAAGGCCACCCCACACCCCCACTTCTTGCCTTCAAACAACCACACAACCTCAAACAGACCACTGTTCTCAGCAAACTACCCAGCCTTTAGGAGAACAGTGACCACAGCACCACACGACCCTGCCACAGCAACCTATGCAAGATGTGCCGGATCATCGACACAGATGCCATCATCTCACATGAGAACACCATCTATTAGGTACACGGTACATATTCTTGCAACTCAACCAACGTTGTCTACCTGAATTGCTGCAGGAAAGGATGTCCCAAGGCATGGTACACTATGGAAACCATGCAGACGCTACAACAACGGATGAACAAATACCACTTGACAATCACCAGGTAAGAGTGTTCTCTTCCTGTTGGGGAACACTTCAGCAGTCATGGGGATTTGGTCTCTGATCTTCGGGTAAGCATTCTCCAAGCCTGTCTTCACGACACATAACAATGCAGAGTCGCTGAGCAGGGACTGATAGCAAAGTTTCACACACATGAGGATGGCCTCAACTGGAATCTTGGGTTCACGTCACACTATCTGTAACCCCTACTTCTTGCCTGGGCTTGCAAAATCTCACTAACTGTCCTATCTGGAGACAATACACACCTCTTTAAACTGTGCTTAACGCTCTCTCCATTCACATGGTCTATACCTTTAAGACTTGATTACTTGTAAAGACTTGCATTCCAACCATTATTTTGTAAACTGAGTTTGTGTCTTTATATGTCCTGTTTGAGAACAGAACTCCCACTTACCTGGCAAAGGGGCAGCGGCTAGTGGCTTTTGCTACCAAATAAACCTGTTGGACTTTAACCTGATCTTGTAAGACTTCTTACTGTGTTTACCCCAGTCCAACGCCAGCATCTCGAGATCATTTCAGGCTGGAGTCAGACACATCACTGAGGATCTTCGCTCTGCCCTCAATGCGAGTCATTATCATTCTCTCGCAGAGACCAATTTCCATGCAGTAAACCGCTATGACTCTAACAGCATGGAAGCATACTGCTGGCACCATGTTACTGATGAGATGTTAGTTTCCTTGTTGGAAGAGCTCTTCACTCCTGAGTCCTGCTTTGCCCTCAATGCAAGTCATTATCGTTCTCCCACAGAGACCAATTTCCATGCAGTAAACCTCTATAACGCTTCAATCTAACAGCATGGGAGCAGACTGCTGGCACCATGTTACTGATGAGATGTTAGTTTCCATGTTGGGAGTGCTCTTCACTCCCTAGTCCTGGTCGATCCCAAAGTAAGACACTATGGGTGGAATGTTATGGTCTTGCTTGTCCCAAAACCGTGCAACTCCTGCATATCAATCTGGGGCGCATTTCGACCTCCTTGCAGGAGTTGCCCATCTTTTACCAGGGCCTCTCCACTGTCTGGAACATGGTTGCCTCGCAATGCAGCTCTACACCGTCAGGTGTAGCGGCTCTCATGTGAGAACTGCTGCTCAAGAATCCGCTCCTCCAGCCGTATGACTTCAGGTGGCTGGCGGAGAGGGGAGCTGTGGATGCCGGGGTGACCAGGATCGGGGACGTGCTGGATGGCAGAGGGGCGGGCTGGATGAGTCCCTGTGTGCTGGCTGAGCGCACGGGGGTGTCCATCTGGTGTGCAGCTAAAGCCATTCAAAACCTTAGGACGGTTGTGCTCGGCCCCAAAAGTGCACGCAGTCCTGAGGCAGCGCAGGCGTGCGGTGGGATCCCGCCCGAGCGTTCCCTTGCTCAGACAGAATTCCACATTGGCCAAAAGCCTCAGCCTTTCTCCTCGGGTCATGTGCCCCACAGCATGTGCCGCCTCACGGAAATGTCCTCTGTGCCTTTTTCCACTGCGCAGAGGCATTTCTCGTATGGGCTTCCACTACTGCGTCCTCGCCTGTCGCCCAGATACACCTTGGCAGGCCTTGTTGCCGTCAGGCGGTGGAGGTCCCCAGTGGAGGTCCTTCTATGGAGGGATCTCCCCCAATTACATCGGGGACCTGTGGTGGAGAGTGATGCATGCAGCAGTTCTGCAGAATCATAGGATTCACTGGTTCACAGGCTCCAAAGATTGCCCCTACCAGGGCCTTGTGGAGTCCATGGACCATGTCTATGTTTCATGTCTTAGGTTACACTCCCTTTTTGTTTTCCTGAAGAACCTTTTATTAATGTTTTGTTTGCACTTCAGTCCCATGTTCCTGATCTATGGACATCTGGTGCAGAGATGGGTGGGTTGGGATGGCGACCTCCTCACGTACCTGCTCCTGGGCCTGGTGAAACACGCTATATACCGGTCCAGGTAGTGGGCGATCAAGGGGGCTGTCCATCCGACTGTCTGCCCCTCTACCGCAGCTATGTTCGCAGCCAGGTATCCCTGGAGAGTGGGCATGTGGTGTCCATGGGCGCAGTTGATGCTTTCCATGCCCCTTGGACACCACAGGGGTTGGGGTACATTATCGACCCCAATAATCACATTATCATTTGATGTTTTCAAGTTTCCTTTGTACTTTGGTTTTGTTTGGGCTGTTCCCTCTCCTTTTGGGGAGCTGCCCCTTTTACTTTGTCCTGATTTAACTTGAGTTTGTTTATTTGGTTTGACCTAAAAGAGACCAAAACCGTAAAAGTACGCCCGAGGTGAATGGGCCTTCCCTTTATCCACACCTCGCCCACTCTGATTCCAGTGGTGGGCAGGATAGAAAAATTCCGGCCTATGAGCTCATCCCTAGCACATCGCCCCTGCTGGACCCTGTCCATTGTCTGGGGTTTCTTCACCTCTTCCTCTACATGGTTAGTTTCACTACCTTCCACAACATCCTCCATATGCGAGGTAATGTGGCGCTCCTCCATCTCCTCCAGATCCGGGTGGTCTCTCCTCTGCAGCACCAAGTTGTGGAGAGCACAGCAAACTGCAATGATGCAGGAGCTACTTTGGGGGTAAATTGTCAGGCATCTCCTGACTGATCAAGGCACCTGACCTGCAATTCCAGCAGGCCAATCGCCTGCTCAACCAGCATGCCCATTGGAGTGTAAGCTTCACTGGAACAAGTTTCTGCTGCTGTTTGTGATCTCCACACTGGTGTCATCAGCCACCTCCTGAGTGGGTACCTCCTGTCACCAAGGAGCAATCCCTTCAGCCGCTGGTCTCCCTCAAAGACAGTTCGGATCTGAGAGTGCCCCAAGATGTAGCTATCATGGATATTCTCCAGGAAATGGGCACACATTAACATGAAGCACATCGTGTGGTTACAGGTGAGCTGCACATTGAATGGAGCCATGTGTCCCTCTGTATCGTTCAGGGCCACATGGGTTCAGTCAGTCAACTTTGCACCTGGGGCAAGTCTGCTCAGGTAGCAAAGTCCATTGCCCGGATGCTTTGTCTCATCTGGTTCTGGTCCAAGTTTACATTCATGTGAACCCCAACATGAAGGGCACCTCTGACCTCCTGGATGCATTTGTGTGTGGCTAACTGGGAGATGCCACACAGGTTGCCCTTGTAGAGCCACTGTAAGTTAAAGGGCAGTTTAGGGGCAGTTAATGTCCTCTCATTGAATGTGTCTGGCAGAAGTGATCCACCATCCCTTGAGACAGTCAAGCCTTCTAGGGCATCTCTGACATCGGCAGGTACAAAGACTGACGTCAGAATCCTCTCGGTCAGACCCAATCTCTCCCTCTTCTCCCTCCCAGCAACATACCCAGTTTCTCCCTGCTCCGTAGGGCACTGGTCCTGGCCTGGTGCCGGGGCAGGGCAGTGTTGCTGCCTCTGCAATATGACAACAGGGAGGATAGTCAACTTTACAGGCTCCATGATTGTCCAGGCCGTGCACTGTAAGTAAAGAAGAGAAAAACCACAGTGAGCTATAACGTTTCGTGAGAGAGACCTGACCCTCCTCCCTCAATTAGTCTGGGACTACCATCCAATGGCAACACACTCAGTAGATGCCTCAGTGCGATCGCTCATGCCCTCCACTCAGACACTACAGACACAGTTCCAGTTTGCTGCCTGTCAATTCCAGCAGGATGCAGCAATTGGGCCCTCCAGGTTTTCAGTGGCACCAGATGCCCACATTCCCCCAGTTCATAAACCCCCGCAAAGAAAACTGGTGTCATGTAAGACGGCAGACAAGTGGCTGCATGTGACCAGAGTTTGCATTCTGAAGGGGGATCTTGCCAACGCACCCCATCATAACATTGGATGGGGTGCATGATGATAGATATGCTCATGTATTAAAATGTGCTTCCGTGGGGCTGCCATATTTTGTGCACCTCTACCAGTGAGGTGGCTGGAAGATCGGAGCTCAGAAGCTCACTGGCGTAAATCGCACTTTTGAAGTCTGTCTGGATTTTGAACACACCACCATTTCTCCAGATGGAGAGTGCAGGCTCAGTATTGTCTCCCTTATGATGTCAATGTATTATTGGAAGTAGTTCAGAGAAAGTTCATTCAACTAATACTTGGCTTATGTGGATTGTCTGATGAGGAAAGTTAAAACAGGCCAGATTTGCATCTGCTGAAGTTTCAAAAAGGTGTCTTCGCATGGGTGATGTGGAAAGTATGTTTTCTCTTGTGGGAGAATCTAGAAATACACGTCACTGTTAAACCATAAGGAGTTGTCCATTTAAGGCAGAATAATAAGGAGAATAATTTTCTTTCAGAGAGTGGTGTCTATGTGGAACTCTTGCCTTCAGAAGGCAGTGGAAGCAGAGCCATTCAATATACTTAAGGAAGAACAAGGAGTGTAAATGAAATTTGGAGTTGAGGTTACAATCAGACTAGCCATGATCTTGGTGCATGGCAGAAGAGGCTGGAGGGGCCCAATGGTGACCTGCTGATCCTGATTCATGTGTTCATATGTTTGTATGATTTTCAGCTGCCTGGTATCCTGTGCACTGTTTCCTCTCCCTCCTTTCTTCAGTAAGAGTCTACCATTTACCAACTTCCAATCTAATAGGACTGTTCCTGAATCTCAGCAATTTTGGAAAATTATAACTCGTACATGCGGGTAACTTATCATATCACATACAGGCAGCCAATCGAATATCTCCTCTTATAATTGTAAAGCTGATCTAGTTTCTTAACAGCCTCCTCTTTCACTATGGCTTTGTCAGCATCTTCTTCCTTGTGATGCAAAGCACCATTTGGTAAAACACCCACTTTTGCTGCCAATCCTTTGTTTCAATTCATCCAGGATAGATTTGTTCTCAACCCCACAAAACTGGCCCTGTTCCCATTAAATGTTTTCATTTTGGATTGTTTCTTCTTCTTTTCCATTGATTATCTAACTCGGATATGTTCTTATTTTGAGTGTTCCGTAAGTAATGCGGAGAGTAGCAGCAACAAATAAAAGAGCGGCGACAGCAGCTCTTCATTGGATAGAAGAGGAGCCACCATCATTTGCTGCAAGTAATAAGCCAGAGAATGCACTCGGCTGCTTCACCTTCAGCACTCGTGGAGGAAGATGCTTCTGAAGAATTGGCTTCGCAACCACTGAATGAAGAAGCTGCAGCTAAATGAATTGTGTGTCCATCGTCTCCCATAGATAGAAGAAAGCCAACACAAATGTGCCCGGACTGACATTATTAAACTAACTGAACAGAAACAATCTTAAGAGCTGAAACAAAATGTTTAGCAGCTGTCCACCAATCAACTCCTTCCATAGTGGCTGTGTCACCGTAAGTGGGTAGAATTTTCACAGAAAAGTCCACAGTGTCAAACGGGTGAGAAAACGGGAGGTTTTCTTGCCCTTTTCTCCAGCAAAATAAGGATCATAAGCTTATGGCACTCTGTGCAATACAGAGGCTGTAAACAGATTCCTGGCAGTAGCAGGCTGGAGCCTCTTCAGGCTAGGAAGCCAGCTGCTGAATGCCAGGAGCACTATTGCGTACGTGCCTTCATCTGCCAGTATACTGTGTACAAGTGTGCGCAGTATAATGGGAAATCTGTCACAATCCCCTGAAGAATATCATCTACCGAAACTCCTCCCATGGACCCCCACTGATCGTCATCGTCCCGATCGCCACCCACCCCTACGTGGACACCTCATCCGATTGCCAGTCTCCCAATCCTGGCCTCCTGAACATCAGCTCCAACCCCGATTGTCAGTCCCAACCCCTGATCTCTGACCCGAACCCCTGATTGGTGATGCCCCCTGACCAGCCCCTAGCCCCGATGCTGAAATCCCCACTTTGCTCCCCCCTGCAGACCTCCCCCACTGCCTCCAACATTTTGGCTTCTCCCCTGTCATTCCCTGCACTGATCAGGTCCCACCCCTAAACAGGCCACACTCCCTTGGCTCTACCCAGGTTCCTGGGCTTGGAGTACCAAGCTGGCACTGCCCAAGGGGCACGGCCCAGACGTCGAGCCCCTAGGGGGGCTTCAATGGACTCCAGTCCCACCGGTGAGGCCTTCAGATCTGGCCCTCTTTAGTGGGGACCAGCTGTGATCCTCTCCAGTGAGGACTTCCATCGACGAGGTCAGAAGGCTGTGCGAGACAGAGAGCATGAAAGAGAGAGTGCAAGGGTGAGAATGAAAGAGTGAGAATGAAAGAGTGAGAAAGAAAGTGAGAAAGAGAGAGAAAGCCAGAGAGAGAGGAAGAATGAATGAACAAGAAACAGTGATAGGAAAAGAGATGCTACTCCATATGCATGGCCTCAGCCTGTGTAAACAGAACACTCCACTCATGGCCTCGGTCTCAGTGCCTGTTCTACTCAGTCTCATTTTCTTTGATGGAATCGTTCACAGACTCAGTCTCTATGATTGCTGCACTCTCAGAGGGAACTCAGAGGCTGGGTAAGATTGCAGCATTGAGCGCATTGTGGGGGATGGAGCACTTTACAGGAGATAGAAAGGGTGTAGTAGCTGGAGGTGGTTAGAGAGATTGGGACGGTTATTGAATCTGTAGGTTTGAAGGATCTGGAGAAGTTTACTGAGATAGGGAGTGGACTTTTACAGCTCACTCGTGTGGAAACCATGAAATCCTGCCCGAGGTCAACGTACCTTTCCATGGTCCGTCCGTCACCTGCTCTGATTCCCGTGGTGTGTGGGATGGTAATATACCGGCCTAGATGTCTTCTCTCACAGGGAGAGCGACAACAGGGTTCTCAGATGAGGCCAGAGGAGCTACAGTTCACTGAGGGTATTCTAACGTGGTTACTGAGGTTGGCAGAATTGTAGGTGTTGTAGGAGCTGAGGAATATTCCAAAGATAGAGAGTATTGTGGGCTCTGAATGAGGTTACAGAAATTGTAGAGACTGGAGGATGTTACAGAGAAAGGAAAGGCTGTAGCAGTTGGCAGATAAAGGTTGTAGCCTCTGTATGCTAACTGGAAGATAGTCTGCAGGTGGTAATTGAGATAAGGAGAGTAAGAGGGTTCGGAGGAACTGACAGAGTTAGTGAGGGTTGTTGGCTCTGTATGATATTATAAAGATGGGGAGGGATGAGGCAGAGATGTCTAGGTAGGAATTCCAGAACTCAGAGACTTTGGAGCTAAAGGAATGACAGCCAATGATGGAGCAACTGAAATCAGATCTAGGAAACAGAATGGAATTAGAGGAACACAGATATTTCCAAGAGCTACAGGACAGCAAGCGATGACATAATGAGGGAGAGATTAGCTCATTTCCCTGATAATCCCAAGTCCCTGAATGAATCTGAATCAAATTCCGTGGATAGAACAGGGTTTAAGGTTCACATCACAAAAGGTGACCTTTCAGCCCACCCAGTCTATGCCAACTCTTTGAAATGAGATGTCCAATTACTTTCTTATTGCTTAAGTTGTGTTTCAAAATATTGAAACTCCCGCTACTGGGAATAAAAACAGTAAGGTTGTATTTACATACTCCCATTCCCTTCCCAGGTTATTTCCAAGGTCCTTCCGCTTCCTCCAAACTTTCCGAATAGACTAAAGATTTTGAGAAAGGGTGCTTTAGGGAAAAGATGCTCTCTGGGAAATGATGGTGACCTTTGGATTTTTGTTCAAAACACAGACTACTTCCAGAAAATAACAATTTGAAGGGTGTGTACTTTGGGGCCTGGTGTGTGGTCTAGTTTGCTTGGGGGGGAATCAGGTGACAGGTGATTTTACAAACAATCAATGAAATTATTTTTTACTTTAACACAATGACACAGTGGTTAGCACTGCTGCCTCACAGCGCCAAGGACACAGGTTCAATTCTGGCCTTGGGTGACTGTGTGGAGTTTACACATTCTCTCCATGTCTATGTGGGTTTCCTCTGGGTGCTCTGGTTTTCTTCCAGAGTGTGAAAGATGTGCTGGTTAGCTGCATTGGTCATGCTAAATTCCTCCTCAGTGTACCCGAACAGGCACTGGAGTGTGGTGACCAGGGGATTTTCACAGTAACTTCATTGCAATGTTAATGGAAGCCTACTTGTGACACGAGTAAATAAACTTTTAACAAAACTTAAAAACTTAAATTGTTCAGTTGTCTTTCTGTAAAAAGGAGGTAAGGGAGGGAGGGATGTAAGGAGTGAGGAGAAAGGACAGGAGGGGAGCAGAAGAAGGGGAGGGTTTGGACATATTAATTGTACATTTTACATGTAACCTGACTCTTCTGTCATGATCTCTGTGCCTATTTCAAAGCCTCAAAAGAATAAGATGAGTGGTCACATATCACCAGGTATAAGTCCAGCAGGTTTATTTGAAATCACAAACTTTCAGAATGCTGTTCCTTCATCAGGCGAAGTCCTGAGCACTCTGAAAGCTTATGATTTAAAATAAACTTGTTGGATTATAACCTGGTGTCATGTGACCTCTCATCTTGTCCACCCAGTCCAACACTGACATCTCCACATCATGGCCTCAAAAGAAATTCAGTCATTTTAAGAAGCCAAGCTAAAAGTGTGATGTACCAGCGGTGGTGGAACATAACTCCAGATTTTCAATCTGCACTGGATTCTGCAAAACCTATCAGATAGATAGTTCACATCATCTTACAGGAGACTTGCATAAAGCATAAAGACTTGCATAACCAAGCTGCATATTTCCCACTCTAAATGGAGAACTCATTTCAACCTATATCTTAAGAGGTTTCTAAGGACCAACACTGCTTCAAGTGACTCTTAAAATTGGGATATAAAACACTGCTTAAAATAGGTAGCAAAATTCAAATGAACTTTAGCTGAAAATGCTTACAGACAATTCAAATCCACTTTGTTACATATCAAAGTATTTTATAGAAGGAATTAACAATATATCTAAACAAATTTGTAAACGAACAAAAAATTATGGACAGAAAATTCCCCAAAAAAATGTGTCATCACAGTGAGAAAACAGATTTCCACCACGCCGGTCTTTTTGTTGCACCCCACATTGCAATCTCCCAATACTTAATGCAATGAAAGAGCCTCCATGTAATTCATGCTGAATGGAGGCTCAAGGTGCGAGACTGGCCCGAAGTGGCTACAGCTGTGCGCCGTTACACAGCGGCAGCTCCATTTAAACACTAACGATGCACACATAGTCAGTCACACCAGGAAGATGGCACCTCATAAAGCTACTCCACAGTTTACAGAGGGGGAAGCTGGGATGGCTATTTGACCATGTGGAGGAGAGGAGGGCCATCCTCTTCCTCAGAGATTGGAGATGGGATCCCAAAGAGAGTATCTCCAAATGATGTGATGACCCAATGTGGAGACAACACTTAGTGGGGAAGTCTTTAATAAACTTCTAACCTAGGAGATGCTGCCGGCATTTTAAAAGGTTAGTTAAACTACGATACCAAACAAAAAACACCCTCCACCCCCATCCCTACATATATGGACACCCAACCAACAAACCTATTGTAAACTTAGGTGACATCATTTCCCAATGTGGGGGAACAAATGATGGAAAGTCTTTAATGAGATACGAATTCTCCTCACTTGTTTTCCTCTTTCCTTGAGAAAAGAGCTCCCATCGGCTTGTTCAGTCTTTCCTCATCATCATAATTCCTGATGTCAGAACTGAGAGATTATCTCATTTTTCATCTCACTGTTTCCATCCTTCTTTACTCATAACCCTGCATCACAAAAGATTCCGAAAGAAGTAATTCATTGGCTGCAATTTACAACATAATGAGATGGTGATGGGTCCTATAGAAACAAAAATCCTTTGTCTTTTCTCTTCTGTGCTGTTTTAACACAGAGTCCCCCTTGTCTTAACACTTTGGTCTTTGCTTCCTGATTTGTGTCTGTAAATTGGGGAATTCTGGAAGCTGGTGACATCACACTCTTGGGTGTGAAGCTATTGTTACATAGTCCTGTGTTGTCACAGTACCCACCATGTTTGTGACATCATCCTGCTTACCCACTTCCATAGTTACCAAGTTTAAATGCTGCTAACAGAATGTTTACCACTGATCTGGTGTTCCATCTGCCAACTGTCGATACACCAAACTGATATTGTCAGTGAGCATTGGACACCCCAATGTCAGCAAGGATCATCACAACGTGGATAAGTTATTGTTGGGGATGTGAAAGGATAAGTGGACCAATGCCTTCCATTGTCAGCTCAACAACAGTGAATGAAGCAGAAATGCTGACGTTTAAAGAAAATGACCAAGGAGGAAATTTGCTGCAATTGAACAACACAGAATCCTCAGATATCGCTGCGCCACCTCAACCAGCCCTAAAGAGTGGGAACATGGAAGATCCCACCGAAGAATCTGAACTTGAAACAAAGAGGCCCGAGTCGCCACAACTTGTTGACAGCCTTTAAAACTCAACTGCCTTGGAGGATGGAGAACTTGGAACAGATCGTTCAGTGTTGCCAAGAAGAGCCTGGAACATCACCATGACTGGAAAACACTGAAGGTGTGAGGCACGACAGGGTGTGGGATTGGTTGACAATGGCAGCTCAACCAGTGCTGAAGTCTCCTGCTGCAATTCTGAGTCCTTCTGATGTTGAAGGCCGATTAGAAATGGATAAGATCAGTCAGGATGGTAGTGCCGATGGGATAGAAACATCCACTGGGGAAGTCCAGTCCGTTCACTGAAACCAGATGTAATGGAAGAAAGCAATGCACTGATTACTCTCTTTGAAGCAGTCTCAGTGCATAGCGAGTTCCCAAATAGCGATAATGAATATTTCCCCAATGACAATGAGACGGACATCATCAATCTCAAAACCAACTTGGACACAGAGAGCTTCAATGCATCAGACCTGCATGGATGAGGGACTCGAGTAACTGTGAGAATGAGCAAAGATTTGAAATGGAGGCACTCACAATGGAGAGTGACATCACAAAGAGTACATATGGACGTTTCCGCGACAACACAGATTGGAACAGCATCAATCTCAAAACTGACTCGGACACAGACAGCAGTGATTCACTGAGGCCTGACATGTGTCACAGTGAGAATGAGCAGACATTCACCGTTACTCCATCAGCAAAGAGACCATTTCTGAAGCAATCAATGCAGCAACTCCAATCTTGGATGGACACTAGATAATCTCAGCACAGAGAACGGGGACAGTGGAACAGACAGGTCCCTGCGGCCACATTCACTTCCTCGAGCGCTCCGCTGTGCGTTTCAAGAACTGGAAGTCAGGGATACAATCCAAGCTACATAGACGGCTGGGAAAATCCCCACCAGATTAAGCAGACACTGATCCAGACTGGAAATGCTAAAATCCCAACAGAGAGAAGTAAACATTAATTTTTTATTTTAATGCTTTTCCTTTATTCTTAACTGTCTATTCTGTTTGTCTAATTATCATAGTGGTTTCACTATTAAACACACATTGTGCTGCCAGAGAATGTAACACATAAGTGTTCAGTTAATTTAGTATGCTGCCAGGCTGCCCACCTGGGCTATAAGATGGATGTGAACTAAAAGGACGCTTGGCATGCATGGGGCCTGTCAGAGCTAAGAGGTCATTGAGACCACCCAACAGTATGGGAGCATACTGCTGGCACCACATTACCGGTGAGATGTTAGTTCCCATGTTGGGAGTGCTCTTCACTCCCTAGCTCTGCTTGATCTCGAAATGAGGCACCATGATTCCATCCCCTGTCCATTTCCAAGGCTCTTCCGCCTTCTCCTCTGCGTTGTCAGCCTCACCGCCTCCTCAACATCCGAGGTGATGTGGCACTCCTCCATCACCTCCAAGTTCAGGTGATCTGCCCTTTGCAGCGGCAAGTTGAGGAGAGCACCGCAAACTGCAAGCTGGAGGAGCTGAATTGCCTCATGCTGCTCCTAATTCACATGTTCATATGTTTGTATGATTTTCAGCTGCCTGATGTCCTGTGCACTGTTTCCTCTCCCTTCTTTCTTCAGTAAGACTTTGCCATTTACCAACTTCCAATCTGATAAGTCTGTTTCTGAATCTCAGCAATTTTCAAAAATTATAACTCATACATGCAGGTAATTTATCAATATTACATACAGGCAGCCAATCGTATATCTCCTCCAACAATTTTAAACACATCTGGTGTTTTAAAAGCCTCCTCTTTCACTACAACTTCGACAGTATCTTCTTGCTTGTTAAAGACTAATGCAAAACATCCACTTAGTACCTCAGTCATGTCCTTCTTCATGCATAAATCTCCTTTTTGATGTGAATCAACTCCACTCTATCTTTTTCTATTCAGATGACAATACAAGTCCTGTGGATTCCCTGGAAATTTAGCTGCCAGTTTCTTCTCATACTCTCTTTTTTTCATTCCTATTTCCTTTATCAATTCTCCTCTGAAATTTCTATATTCAGATTGCTTCACACCTGATTATTAAGCTGACTCTATTCCTGCTTCATCTTGCACCCTTCATAGAATCATAGAATCCGACAGTGCAGAAGGGACCATTCAGCCTATTGAGGCTGCACTGAACACAATCTCACCCAGACCCTCTCCCCATAACCCCATGCATTTATCCTAGCTAGTCCACCTGACATTAAGGGGCAACTCAGTATGGCCAATCCACATAGCCCGCACATCTTTGGACTGTGAGAGGGAACTGGAGCAGCTGGAGAAATCCCCCACAGACACAGGAAGAACATGTAAACTGCACACAGATAGTGACCCAAGCCAGGAATCAAACCCAGATGTCTGGCGTTGTGAGGCAGCAGTGCTAACCACTGTGCCACCGTGCTGCCCTTGCCCTTTTGTAATTCAGGGAGTTCAACTAGTTGTCCTGCTTTTCCTTCTTGTGTGAATGAACACAAACACTACCCAAAATTCTTAAAGGGGATTCACTGTTCTGTTACAGTTTTGCTGCCAATCCTTTGTTCCAATTCATCCAGGATAGATTTGTTCTCAACCCCACAAAACTGGCCGTGTTCCCATTAAATGTTTTCATTTTGAATTGTTTCTTCTTCTTTTCCTGTTCTAACTTGGATATGTTATTTTTATTGTTCGCTAAGTGAAGTGGACAGTAACAGCAAGGAATAAAAGAGTGGCGACAGCAGCTCTTCATCAGATGGAAGAGCAGCCACCATCATGTGCTGCGAGTAACAAGCCAGAGAATGCACTCGGTAGCTTCACCTTTAGCACTCGTGGAGGAAGCGGTTTCTGAAGAATTGGCTTTGCAGCCACCGAATGAAGAAGCTGCAGCTAAATGGATTGTTTGTTGTGTGTCCATCGTCTCCTGTAGACCGAAGAAAGCCAACAAAAATTTTCCCAGACTGACATTATTAAACTAACTGAATAGAAACAATCTTAAGAGCTGAAACAAAATGTTCACCAGCTTCCATCAATCAGCTCCTTCCATACTGGTTGTGTCACCATAAGTGGCAGAATGGTCTCAGTATCAAATGGGTGAGAAAACGGGGGATTTTCTTGCCCGTTTCTCCAGCGAGGTAAGTATCATAAGTTTATGGTGCTCTGTGCAATACAGAAGCCGTAAACCGATTCTTGCCAATTGGGGGGTAATGACTATTCAGGTCAGGAAGCCAGCAGCAGACTGCTAGGGGTGCTATTGCTCAAGTGCCCTGATCTCCCAGTGTACTGTGCATAAATATATACAGTATACTGGGAGATCACCCACTTAATCATCCCACAGAATCCTCTAACGCCACCAACCTGATCCCCCATCCCCTCCATCCTACAGAAGATCTGCACCCAGTTGCTGGCTCCCCATGACCACCAGCAACTCAATCGCTGGTCTCCTGAATGTCAGCACCAACCCCTGATCGCCGGCCCCAATCCCTTTTCGGTAATCCCCGCAACCAACCCTCAATCCCAATGCTGAAATTCCCCCTCTTTGCTTCTCTCCTACTGACCATCCCCCCACCTTCTGTGTGGCTCTGCCCTTGTCAGGCATCACCACCATCATTCTCTGCTCTCCTCAGGCCCCACCTCCATTCAGGACCTGCCCCTTTGGCACTGCCTAGGATCCCATGCTGGCAGTGCCAGACTCAAGGGGCACTGCCCAGCCCTACCCCCAACCACCTGGGGAGCTTCAATAGACTCCAGACCCATCGGCTAGGCCATCAGATCTGGCCTCGCTGGTGGGGACAGTCTGTGATCCTCTTCAGTGTGGACCTCCATCAACAAGGTCAGAAGACTATGTCAGCCTGCACTCTTGTGTCCTGGGCTCAATAATGATATTAAAATGTTCTTATTAATATTGAAACCAGCCTCATGTCCTGCTCAGGCGTGAGGCTGATTTTGCCAGCAGAACAGGGCCAACAATATCGGGAGAGGTGAGAAATCAGGTGCAAGCCCAAATTCTCATCTCTCCCTCATCTTTCCTGCCCCGCAACACCACTCAATTATCGCAGTAGGTGAAAAAATCCCATCCAATGTTTTTATTCACCTCCCTCCCTAAAGCTTGAACTCTCTAATTCAACATAGCTTCTTTCAGAGTGTTTTAAAATAAAGTCTGCATTTAGATGAAGTTTAATGTAAACTAACTTAAAACTTTCACTTTCACCATATGCATAAGATAAGATTTTATATGGTTAAGTATTTAATCAAGTTATCTTAATTGTTAGATTTTAATTAATTTGTTGATCGAAGTTTATAGTACATTAAATTATGTTCGATTAAATGTTTAGCTGCAGACGCAGCCCTACATGTCTTCTTGTGTAATGATGATGGGATGTGAAGATTCATACCAGCTCCATTTACAGACTCACAGAGAAATGAAAAAGTGGAAGAGAGAGAGAGCATGAAAGAGAGAGTGCAAGAGCGAGAATGAAGGATGAGAAAGAAAGTGACAAAAAGAGACAGAGCGAGCAAGAGAGATAGAGTGAATAAACAAGAAAGAGCAATTGGGAGACAGATGCTACTCCACGTACAGCCTCAGCCTCTGTGAACGGAACACTTTACTTATGATCTCAGTCACAGTGTCCGTTCCACTCAGTCTCACTCTCTGATGGCATTGCTCACAGACTCAGTCTCTGTGATCGCTCCAATCTCAGAGGGATCTCAGAGGCTGGGCAAGATTATAGCATTGAGTGCACTATAAGAGATGGAGGATTTTACAGCAGATAGAGAGGCGTATTGGCTGGAGGAGGTTAGCGAGATTGGGCAGGTTATAGGGCGTGTAGGTTTGTAGGAACTGGAGAGGATTGCTGAGATAGGATGTCTTCTCCCAGGGCACAGATAGAAGAGAATACTCTTGGACATCAGACGATCTAAGAAAAGCCTGGGTGGTGTTCTAATGAATGTTACTGAGGTTGGGAGGATTGCAGGGTTTATCAGAGCTGTAGAGTATTACAAAGATAGAGAGTGTTGTGGGCTCAGGATTGAGGTTGCAGAAAGAGGGACAGTTGTGCTGATTGGAGGATGTAACAGAGATAGGAAGGTTTGTACGTGCTGAAAGATATCGGTTGTATGCAGGATGCTGAGGATTGTGAGGAGGATTGTGGTGGCTCAAGTTGGTAACAAATATAGAGAGAGTTGGATAGGGTGGAGTGGGTAAAAGAGATGGGGGCGTCATAGGGTACAGAGGAACTGATGAAGCAGGCAATGGTTGTTGACACTGTATGATGTTACAATGAGGGGGAATGGTGAGGCAGAGATGATTATATGGGAATTCCAGAGCTCAGTGACTTATGAATGAAAGGAATGGCAGCTAATGCTGGAGCAACTAAAAACAGGTATGGGAAAGAGGCTGGAATTAGAAGAACACATATCTCCGAGAGATATAGGGGCAGCACAGTGGCACAGTGGTTAGTGCTGCTCCCTCACAGCACCAAGGACTTGGGTTCAATTCCGGCCTCGGGTCACTGTCTAGCACATAGAACATAGAACAGTACAGCACAGTACAGGCTCTTTGACCTTCGATGTTCTGCCAAGCTATGTCTAAACCCAAGATCAAGATATCCCACTCCCTATCATTCTGGTCTGTTTACATTTTCTCCCTGTGTCTGTGTGGGTTTCCTTCAGATGCTCTGGTTTCCTCCCGTAGTCCAAAGGTGTGCGGATTAGGTGGATTGACCATGCTAAATTGACCTTAGTGTCAGCGGCTTAACAGGCTAAACGTGTGGTTATGGGAATAGGGCTAGGGTGGGATTGTGATTGGTGTAGACTCGATGGGCCGAAGGGTCTCCTTCTACACTGTAGTGATACTATGAATCTTCTATGACTGGATGAGATGACAGAGTGAGGGACAGATTAGCTCATTTCCCTGGCAATACCAAGTCCCTGAATGAATTTGAATCATATTCTCTGGATAGAACAGGCTTTAAGGCTCATAACACAAAAGGTGGCCTTTTGATCCACCCTGCCTGTGCCAGCTCTTTGAAGTGAGATGTCTAGTTACTTTCTTATTGCTTAAATTTTGTGACAAAATATTGAAACTCCTGATACTGGGAATAAAAACAGTCAGGTGGTATCTACGCACTCCCAGTGCCCTCCTGGGTTATTGTTAAAGTTCTACAGTTTTCTCCAAACTTTGTGATAGGCTAAGTTTTAAGTTTATTGCTTAGTGTCACAAGTAGGCTTACATTAACTCCACAATGAAGTTATACTCAGGCGCCCGTTCAGGTACACTGAGGGAGAATTTAGCATAGCCAATGCACCTAACCAGCATGTCTTTTGAACTGTGGGAGGAGACCAGAGCACCTGGAGAAAACCCATGCAGACACAGGGAGAATGTGCACACTCTGCACAAACAGTGACCCAAGCTGCAAATCGAACCTGGGTCCCTGGTGCTATGAGACAGCAGTGCTAACGACTGTGCCACCATGCCCCTCAGCCACCGTCTTACCAGTGAAAACGATCCAAGTTTAACCAATCTCTCCTTATACCTAAAATGCTCCAGATTAGGGAACATCCTGGTGAACCTTCTTTGCACCTTTTGCAAAACATCCACGTCCTTCTGGTAATGTGGCAACCAGAACTGCACTCAATATTCCAAATGCGGCCTAACCGAAGTTTTATACAGCTGTAATATAACTTGCCAACTTTAATTCTCGATGCCCCAGCCAATGAAGGCAAGCATGCTGTATGTTTTTCTGAACACCTTATCCACCTGTCTTGCCGCTTTCAGGGATCCATGGGTCTGTGCACCTAGATCCTTAAACAAAAGAATTTGTGTTATTTCATATTTAAATCTGGTGTTTTGATGTTTAAACAAAGCAGTTGCAGAATTTTGTAAAGCTTAATGGAAAACATTTATGAACAAAAATAATGTTATAAAATGTTGTGACCAGGTTAACATTTAACTGAACAATTATATTTAGCAACTGCAGTGTGACATTTTGTTTAATGACCTCACCTTTTCCAAATTCCTTGCAATAAAATATATTTTTTTCACTTTAACACAATAATCAATTAAAAATCTTTTTACTTTAACACAACAATTCTGCTGTCTCTTTTTGTAAATAAGGAAGGAAGGGAGGGAGGGATGTCAGGAGAGGAGGGGAGGGGAATGGGGAATGGGACGGTTTGGACATATTAATTGTACATTTTACATGTAGCCTGACTCTTCTCTCATAGTCTCTGTGCCTACATCGAAGCCTCAAAAGATCTTCAGTGATTTTAAAAAGCCAAGCTAACAGTGTGATGTACCAGTGGTGGTGGAACATGACTCCAAATTTTCAATCTGCACTCGATTCTGCTATACCTTACAGAGAGATAGCTCACATCAGCTTCCAGGAGACTTGCATAAAGCATTAGAAATAACCAAACTGCATATTTCCCACAGTAGATGTAAAACTTATTTCAACCTATATCCTAAGAGGTTTCTAAGAATTAATACTGCATCAGAAGAATCTTAAAATTGGGGTACACAACTCTGCTTAAAATAGGTAGCAAAATCCAAATGAACTTTAGCTGAAAATTATTGCAGACAATTCAAATCCACTTCGTTACATATTGAAGTATTTGTCAATCCACCTAACCAGCACATCTTTTGGACTGTGGAAGAAAACCGGAGCACCCAGAGGAAACCCACACAGGCACGAAAAGAACATGCAAACTCCACACTGGCAGTCACGCAAGGCCAGAATCAAACCTGGATCCCTGGCACTGTGAGGCAACAGTGCTAACCACTGTGCAACCCAGAATTATACTCTTCTCCCATCCAACACTCTGTAAATCAGCTTGGTCAGCAAACTAAGATTTTAGAACCATTGACCAATTTTACACATCTTAAAAACAAAAAAAGTCCTTTTTCCTTGTTTTCAATTTTCAAAAGATAAACTGGAGCCCAAGATGAAATTCTGGATTTTTACCAAACAGCAGTGCACAAGCTGTGAGCATGGGTGCAAACTGATTGCACCCAAATTACACCCGTGCCTATCACGTTCTCTATCCATTGACTATGTTGCTGAGGCTTGCCACAAACTCAGTACTTGTTTAAAAATAAGAGTGGGATGACAGAAATTTCTTATCCGGTAAGGTCTGGCAGTCTAGAATATGTGGACCCCGGTGTCAGCATTTACATTTTAGTGAAGATTGTTGAAAAATGCTAAAATTAAACTTTGTTTCAGAAAGGTGAGATTTTAATTTCTTGTCAGAAGAACATTTATATCAGAAGAGCATTTATTGTCAGTCAGTTCAAAGTTTTGAATTCAAAAGCACTTCATAATGAAGCTGACTTTATTGCCACAATTCTGTGTGTGGCCTTCCTTAATGAAATGGAAGTGGAGGAGCAAATGCACCAGAGAAAGGTCTGACTGCTTTGAAGGAAGATGTGGAGTAGCAGGAGTTACGTAATTACTACAGTATATGCTTGTCCAACAGCAAAAATATCACTTTTAAGTCATTAGTCTCCTGAGACATCATACTATTTTCTTGCTGTTGACTATCAATTTCCTTCAGTTGATCAACTGCATGTACTTTAAAATAACTGTTCCTTGTGCCCATTTCTTTCCTTTCTTCTTTTTTCTTCTGTTTAGCCTTTAACAATTCTTTCATCAATCTCGCTATTACCACATCCTTTCATCCTTTTTCTGCAATTTTCCTTCAAATCGTCAATGTCCTGAGCTAATTTGTGTTTTTCACACATAAACCAACATTTTGCTTTTCTCTTGGTCATGCAAGTTTCGTCCCATTCCTTAGCTTCTTTTAGATGGTCAGATGCAATCGTGATCACTCATACTCATCTCTCTTTCAAAACTAATTTCTTATCCCAACATTATTCCATCCTCTCTTTCTTCCCCCTTTTCAATCCCATGGTGGGTGCCACTAAATTTGTAGGTAGATGCCTTCCCTCATGCACTCTAATTCTCATGTCCAGCCTAAATCTGAAAAGGTGGGGGTGAAGTGTCACAGCACACAACTCAATCTTCTTTCAACTGTCTATTGTAACACTGATAACATATAGCTATCTGTACCCTGTTTCCTTTACTTTCAATCAATACCCACAAGTTCTATTCCTTTTCACTCGCTTTAATGTTTGTACCATGCTCACCCTGACAATCAAACAAGGAAGGGTGTTCCCACCTGTAGTTATTTTTGCAAGTCTCTCATAATGATTATTGGTTGATTAGGTTCATCTCTTCCTTGTTTTCTCTGTCTCCATTGTTGACAGTCAACTATCAACTAATATTCCTTAAAAGCACACTGACTCCCATGACTACCTGCATTAGACTTTTTCACAATTCCAATTAATTCTCTCAGATCCTCCGTCTCCTCATATCTGTCCCAATGATGTAAGCTTCCTCAATCGCACTTCTGAAATATCTTCTTTTATCCTCAATCCCATAGCCATGGAGGTCGACAGGACCCTTGACTGTGTCTGCCGCATTTCTCATACATTTCTCACCCCTTTCCCTCCTTCCCAGACTGTCTATCCCTTGCATCTTCCCGCTTCCATATCTATAGTTTCCGCCACCTCCAGCGTGATGCCATCGCCAAACACATCTTCCCCTCCCTCCTCTTTCAGCATTGGAAAGGGATCATTCCCTTGATGACAACTTGGTACAGTCCTCAATCACCGCCCCCCCCCCCCCCCCCCCCAAATGCTCTGCCCCTTCCAAGACCCATTTCCATGCAAACTTAGGAGAAGTAACACCCGCCCTTTTACCTTCTCTCTCCTCATTGTTTAACGCTCTAAATACTCCCTCCTGGTGTGGCAGCAAGTACTTTATTTCAATTTTGCTTCTCACAATATGATCTTCTCTACACTGTGGAGACCAAACACAGATTGAATGACCACTTTGCAGAATATCTCCTTTCGGTCCAAGTATGATACACAACCTTGGGTGACCTATCATTTTAATTCTCCATTTACCTCTCACATTGACATCTCTGTCCTTGGCCTGCTGTACCATTCCAGTGAAGCCCAATTTAAGCTCTAGGAAAAATATTGCGTTTTTTAATTGGGTATTTTAAAGTCTTCCGGACCTAACTCAATTTGAACCATTTCAGCCTGTAAACTCCGTCACCATTGTATTTCCTGTTCTTTCCGTGTTGTGGTTTTTTTCCCCTTAAATTTTCTTTCAGGTGGTTGCGCACTTGCTTTAGGCACATCTTTTGTTTGTTTCTTTGTTTTATTCCCCACTCCTACCCCATCCTGTTGGTGCTGTAAGACCATTTCTTCTGTCAATCAGCCTCTCCCATATTCCACATTATCACAGACCTTCCTTCAGTCTTTGGTGCACCCACTTCTTGCTCAGATTATATTTATACTTATAACATTTCCTCAATCCAATAACCTAAAATAACAGATGCAATTCCCCCAAAAAATTTCTTAATGAGCTCTCCAGTGAGAAAGGTAGTATGATTTCCATCGCGTGGGCTCACGCAATTCCGATTGCAATCCACCTACACTTAAACAATTCTTTGAGGTCGGAGTGATTTGCAGGACCTAATGACACCGGCTCCTTGGCACCCCAATCTCAAAATAACACTATAGACCCCTCCCCCCACACTCACTGCTACAGACTGTCCCCCCCCAATCCTCGCGTCAGGCCTTCCCCAATTGATGGCATCAACATGCCCCCTCCTCCCCACTTCCTGCTTCGCCCACCCTAGTGAGTGATACTCCACTATGGGGTTGCCAAAGGCTGACTCAGATCCTGCCCCCTTTGGGCCCGGCTTCTTCAGGCCCCTTCCTTTGACAATGCCAACCTGGCACCTTGGCTGTGTCAGATTGGCAGTGCCAGGGCACTACTCAGCCATGTCCCTGACCACTCATTGGCTTCAATGGCCTCCAAGCCGTCGGCAAGGTTATCACGTTTGATCACCATTTGTAGAAACCAGTAGTGATTCCCACTGACCTCATGATGCGTCCAGCAGGTGGGTGAATTCCAAGAGCCAGGTGAATCTGGCTTAAAACAGATCCTGCACAGTAAAATGAAGATTTAAATAATCTGGTTTATGCATTTGCTGGGAGTGAACCAGATTACATCACTGGTCGGGGACAGGGAGAATCTTAAAATTAGTTCTCTCGGCACAAATTATGTTTTGGCCCCTCCTGTGAGAGTCTTCAACTGTAACAGGATTTGTGTCTGTTAGCGGAGCCAGTGAATTGCTCCCATTAACCTGGTTTCTCTCACCACATATACTGCCTGCATTTTCACATTTTTTTGTTTTCATTTATCATTTTAGAGGTGTTTGATTTTAAAATGTAATTTTAAGGGATATTTTTGCTTTGAGTCAATTTAAATTATTTAAAACCGGATTCTGGTCACAACTAATAGATTGTTGATGGTGGCAATTGAGGCAATATGCTGGTTGATCACAAGAACTGTATTGTACAATAGAACACAATGTATTAATGATTGCAACCTGAGAAAGGCCTAGGTTTACACCAACCGTCGTTCTGTTGCATTGGCAGAAGTTCAGAAGCTATGCATCTCCACCTGCTCCTTGGCTGTGCTGCTCATCCTGGACTTTTTCCCAGGGTCAGTAGGATGCATATTTGCTGACAGGTGCTGCTGGACTCCTACTAGGGATTGGCTTCATTCACATCTGCAAGACTAAAGCTGCTAAAGAATTAACTAAAAAAGGAAGAACCTGCTCCTTGGACAGACTTGAAACAATGGCTCCCAGAAGGAAAAAGTAGTAAACTTTTCATACAAAGCAAGTGGCTTAATCTGATAGCCAGAAGAGACTGTTTCATGTCACAATGCGGACACAATGGAAGAAGACCTGAAACACATGCATAAAGTGCAGATCAGAAATGCGATGCAAGGAAAAATTAAATAATTTGACCAGATTTAGGAAATGTAAATGCGCTGCTTAATGCCCTGATGTTCTCACTGACATCACTTTGTGACAAAATTAATAGGCAGAATTTTCTGCTCCAGGCCCAAGTTCTATGGTGGGGGCAAGAAGTGAGAGTGCTTTCTGCCACAGGGGCCTGAGGGAAATTACGTTGAATTGTGCAACACTAGGCTCATTAAGTATGCAGCTTGGGTTTTCCTGATGTTTCTCATCACAGAACAAGCAGAGTGTCTTGTGTCCTGCCTTCATATCCAGCCACCATATTTAAGAGGCAACCAGACTGCCACTGTTATCTCACTATTTACAACCAGGGCATGGCACACAGAGGTCAAGGAGCACCTGCCCCCAAATTCAGCGACACATCACTGGAAACACCGCTGAATGCAGTGTAGGAAAAGAAGATTTCCTTTTTCTAAGAAATAGTCTCACCATCCCTGCATAGGAGGCAGTGGGCAGGGTGATGAGTGCCAACACCACTCAAAGGAGGACCGCCTTTCAGTGCAGGAAAAGGATGAACAGCTTCACCCATGCCACCAAGGTAAGAGAACGCTCTGCTACCCATGCTCACCTCACTGAATAGGAACGGACATAGGCCTCAGTAGCAAGGTCACTATCTGCATTGCCCATGCATAAAAGCAATGCTTTATTGCCCCACTGCAGTCCATGTAGTCTTCAGTTAGGGAGGCCACTGAGGGTGTCCCACATGGACACCTAAGGATCATGCTGGATGCCATGCTGGAGGCAGGCCTTGCAGGAATTAATTTTATCCTTTTTCCATTATAAATGCCAATAAGCACAGGGTTAAGCCAGGCCCCAAACCCCTGTTTAGCTCCAGCTCCAGCCTGCAGAGGAGTGGGAAGGATGATGAAAACAATAATACTGTCCCTGTTGAGCCATCATAGCAGTCACCTGCACCCTCCACCTGCCCAGAACCACACAGCTTGGTGGGTGCTAGAGTTAATTCAGGTCACCACATGGACTCGTGTGTGCAGCAGGAGGAGGCAGGGACAGCTAAGATCACTGGTACTCAGAGGATTGTTGGGGAAGACTCCTCTGTGACGTCTGAGTCAAATGACAAGCTTCAGAAAGCAGCCCGAGAAAAGATACTCAAGATAAAGTGAGAGTTGGGGGAACATCAGGCAGAGGCCCTCATAGGATGAGAAAGTGAGGTGGTCCACCTACTGGCTGACAAAGTGGTGCTGACATGTGCACATCGAGGTTTCCGTGGGAAGGGTGGTAGACGTCATGGAGAATCTGGTCCAGCAGAATGCCCAGTTTCTGCAGGAGATGTGCGCAGGCCTGCACTCCATTGCCTTGGCCACAGCCAAGCTTTGGCAGTGGCTACTTAAGAGGGGTATGGGGCAGCTCAACTTCCCTTCAACTTCCCTTCTCCTCCAGAGCCAGTTCCACTCAGAATGTCTGGCTCTTCTGGCAGGGAATTGCTTGATAGGGCAGACGCAACACGGTTTCATGAAAGGGAAGTCGTGTCTGACAAATTTACTGGAGTTCTATGAGGATGTGTCTAGGGCAGTGGATAGAGGAGAGCCGGTGGATGTGGTCTTTCTGGATTTTCAGAAGGCGTTTGACAAGGTACCTCACAAGAGGTTATTGCAGAAGGTCAGGGGACATGGAGTTGGGGGTAGGGTGTTAGCGTGGATAGAGGATTGGTTGTCAAATAGGAGGCAGAGAGTAGGGGTCAATGGGTGCTATTCGGATTGGTGGTTGGTGACTAGTGGAGTGCCCCAGGGGTCGGTGCTGGGGCCTCAGCTATTTACCATTTATATAGATGATCTGGAGGAGGGAACCGAGTGCAGGGTGTCGAAATTTGCTGATGACACCAAGATTGGGGGAACGGCAAATTGTGCGGAGGGTGTGGAGAGTCTGCAGAAGGATCTAGATAGGCTGGGCGAATGGGCCAGGAAATGGCAAATGGAATTTAATGTTGGCAAGTGCGAGGTGGTCCATTTTGGTAGGAATAATGGTAGGAAGGACTATTACTTACGTGGCAAAAAACTGCAGCAGGCGACGGTGCAGAGGGACCTCGGGGTCCTTGTGCATGAGTCGCAAAAACCCAGCTTGCAGGTGCAGCAGGTGGTCAGGAAGGCGAATGGGATGCTGGCCTTCATAGCGAAGGGGATTGAATATAAAAGTAGGGAGGTCTTGCTGCAGCTGTATAGGGCATTGGTGAGGCCGCAGCTGGAGTACTGTGTGCAGTTTTGGGCGCCGCACTTACGCAAGGATATTTTGGCCTTGGAGGGAGTGCAGAGGAGGTTTACTAGGCTGATACCGGAGTTAAGGGGATTGAGCTATGAGGAGAGGCTGAATAAACTAGGCTTGTACTCGTTAGAGTTTAGAAGAATGAGGGGAGATCTCATTGAGACGTATAAGATGATGAATGGGATGGATAGGATAGAGGTGGAGAGACTCTTCCCGCTCAAAAAAGACAGTAGGACTAGGGGGCACAGCCTCAAGATAAAGGGGAGGCGGTTTAGAACGGAGTTGAGGAGGAACTTCTTCACTCAAAGGGTGGTGAATCTCTGGAATTCTCTGCCCGTTGAAGTGGTGGAGGCTGCCTCGCTAAATATTTTTAAGACGCGGGTTGATGGGTTTTTGATAAGAGAGGGGATTAAGGGTTATGGGAAGAGGGCGGGAAAGTGGAACTGAGCCACGACAGATCAGCCATGATCTTATTGAATGGCGGGGCAGGCTCGAAGGGCTAGATGGCCTACTCCTGCTCCTATTTCTTATGTTCTTATGTTCTTATGTTCCAAATCCCCTTTTTCTGTGATCCCATTAGCTCCAGCCTTTGTAATCACAGAACATCCACATGCACCAAATCAGGAGACCCAGAGTAAACGGGGCCCTCCAAGCCTCGAAGATCTAGTAGACGTCGGACAAAGTCATCAAAGATAACAAGGCACAGTAGTCAACAGTTTGCCTCCACCACTGCTGGATGTTGGGGAAGAACCGACACAGTGACAGACAACAAAATGTTCTGATTTCATGATAGTAACGTGGGTACATTCTCATTGTTCATTGTTGATGCACAGTTGTCAATATACGTACACTTGCACTACAAGGAGGAATTAAGTTTTTATTGCACCTAGTTTTAAACCTGTGCAAACCTATATTCAAGGGATCAACCCAGGCTGGGTCTATGTCCCCTTGGAATGATGTATACATAGGAAGACTATCAATTTTTGTCAGAGTCCTGGTGAGCCATGTGCGAGTAACCTTCTAAACATGCTGCTCCTTTGCCCTTCTCATCTTCTTTGAGTCAAATGCCTCAGCATAGTCAGAGCTACATGCTGGGGTTCCTCTTTAGTTGTTCAGTTGAGCTGACCTGCAGCTCCATCCACCTGATGATCCAACTCCTTTCCAGCATTTCAGTATCTGGTTCACAGCAGTCACTGTCCACATGTCATAAGAACATAAGAACATAAGAAATAGGAGCAGGAGTAGGCCATCTGGCCCTTCGAGCCTGCCCCGCCATTCAATAAGATCATGGCTGATCTGTCGTGGCTCAGTTCCACATTCCCGCCCTCTCCCCATAACCCTTAATCCCCTCTCTTATCAAAAACCCATCAACCCGCGTCTTAAAAATATTTAGCGAGGTAGCCTCCACCACTTCAACGGGCAGAGAATTCCAGAGATTCACCACCCTTTGAGTGAAGAAGTTCTTCCTCAACTCCGTTCTAAACTGCGCCCCCTTTATCTTGAGGCTGTGCCCCCTAGTCCTACTGTCCTTTCTGAGCGGGAAGAGTCTCTCCACCTCTATCCTATCCATCCCATTCATCATCTTATACGTCTCAATGAGATCTCCCCTCATTCTTCTAAACTCTAACGAGTACAAGCCTAGTTTATTCAGCCTCTCCTCATAGCTCATCCCCCTCAATTCCGGCATCAGCCTAGTAAACCTCCTCCGCACTCCCTCCAAGGCCAAAATATCCTTGCATAAGTACGGCGCCCAAAACTGCACGCAGTACTCCAGCTGCGGCCTCACCAATGCCCTATACAGCCACAGCAAGACCTCCCTACTTTTATATTCAATCCCCCTCGCTATGAAGGCCAGCATCCCATTCGCCTTCCTGACCACCTGCTGCACCTGCAGGCTGGGTTTTTGCGACTCATGCACAAGGACCCCGAGGTCCCTCTGCACCGTCGCCTGCTGCAGTTTTTCTCCACGTAAGTAATAATCCTTCCTACCATTATTCCGACCAAAGTGGACCACCTCGCACTTGCCAACATTAAATTCCATTTGCCAGTTCCTGGCCCATTCGCCCAGCCTATCTAGATCCTTCTGCAGACTCTCCACACCCTCCGCGCAATTTGCCGTTCCACCAATCTTGGTGTCATCAGCAAATTTCGACACCATACACTCGGTTCCCTCCTCCAGATCATCTATATAAATGGTAAATAGCTGAGGCCCCAGCACCGACCCCTGAGGCACTCCACTAGTCACCAACCACCAATCCGAATAGCACCCATTGACCCCCACTCTCTGCCTCCTATTTGACAACCAGTCCTCTATCCACGCTAACACCCTACCCCCAACTCCATGTCCCCTGACCTTCTGCAATAACCTCTTGTGAGGTACCTTGTCAAACGCCTTCTGAAAATCAAGAAAGACCACATCCACCGGCTCTCCTCTATCCACCGCCCTAGACACATCCTCATAGAACTCCAGTAAATTTGTCAGACATGACTTCCCCTTAATGAAACCGTGCTGCGTCTGCTCTATCAAGCAATTCCCCTCAAGATGCCTCGCTATTTCCTCCTTGATGACGGATTCTAACATTTTACCTACAACAGACGTTAAACTAACCGGCCTATAATTCCTCGCATTTTGCCTGGCACCCTTCTTAAACAACGGCGTAACATTAGCCGTTTTCCAATCTTCCGGCACTTCCCCGGAATCCAGCGACGTCTGGAAAATAACCACCAAGGCATCCACTATCACCTCCGCCATTTCTTTCAGAACCCTCGGATGTATTCCATCCGGTCCTGGGGACTTGTCCACAATCAGCCCCCTCCAGTCTGTCGAGCACCGCCTTTCTAGTAACAGTAATGTCCTTTGAAACTTGCTCCAATATCTTCTACCTTCCCACCGTACCAGCCACCCGACCCACTGTCAGATTCAACTTGCCACTGTCATCCTTCAACCCTATGCATAACCCTTTGGCCCATCATAATCACGATCCATATATCCTCCCTTCGTGGAGAGCCCACCCAGCCACCATGAAAATGTCCACCCTTGTCATTCACACCCCAAAGATCCGCATTTCATTTTGTGTTTCTTCCAACAACTCTAACCACCAGTCATCGCAGGGCCCTCACTCTCCCACTCTACCACATACCTTTGTCCCCTATAACAGTCACTACTCAATCATAAAACCAATTCCCTCACTTTGTCCCCCAGGATTCATCAAGCCCTTCCACTTCCCTCTGAACCCTACCCACCACTTAATGCCCTTCTCCAGCAGCACCCTCTACCCAAGGCAAACATCTCCTAATCCTGTCTCAGTCTTGCTGGCACAGAATTCCCAGAGATCCCCTTTTCTGATACCTTGAAACTGTCTGATTGACTCTGGAAACACAGAAACAGCAGTAGTGAGTCTTCTCCAATCCACAATCCTCTGCTCTCCCTTTCATCAGCTCTCTATCCTTTGCAACTGTATGGCACACTTAATAACATCATCCCTGCTCCATTCTCAAAGCCCTGCTTCACCATCAGGATCCATTCTGAATTGCCAAACAGAAAATCAATTAATAGAAGGCTTTTCTTCTAACCTCTCACTCATACCCTGTGATCTGAACTGCCTCCCATCAAAACAGGCTGGAACCTGTCACCACTGCAATTTGTTTTCAGTTTACTTTGGTCATATGAATATTTCTTGGGACCAAGTGCTGTCATAAGCAGGAAACCAATTACTGCCTTCTCAGAATACTCCCCAACTTCACTTTGGTCTTGAGGGAGAGATTGCACAAGAAGAAACTGCAGTCTTTCCCTAAAGCAAATAAGTCATCACAAAATCCATGAGGAGAGATCATATTCACAAATTGACCACTTTGAAGAGAAGGCACTTATCATCTACAGTTATTTGATGGGACCCTCTAAATCTTGGGCAGCCAGAGGACAGCAGACTAGATTATCCCAGGCCACGGGATAACCTTGTTATATCTTAAGAAATTTGTTGTATATAATAGAAATTTTATGATGAAAACAGCCTGCAGGCTGAAAAACATAGGAAAGGCCTACAATCTCTGCCAAGGACACATTCCTGATGTGGTTGAACATGATGATCCATATGCAAACCAACCAATCGTTTGAGAAAGAGGTTAAAAACAGGAAATATCACTTTGGACAAGAAAAAGCTTTTCAAAGTGATCCATGCTGGTTAATCTTCCTCAGGCCAAGGAAGATGGGAGACAGCGCTTCCTAATGCTGGGAACAGCTTGGGAAGGAATAGAACAAAACAGGAGAAGGCTGCAAACAGAACAGACAAGACTTAATAAATCGGCTTCCTCTGTCCATTTGCCCTCCAGGCCCAGTAAATTGGCTTCACCTGTCACAGATCATACACCTGTCTAATTAGCTTATGTACCATTTTAAACTGTTCCTTCTTAATAATCTATTAAATAAACTATTCAAAAACTATTTACGAGCTTGACCTACTTTTTATACTCTATAACTCACAAACCTTAATCTTACACCGCAGCTGGCAGCGTGCAGGACCATTTGTAAAAGAATGAAGAAAACATATTAGTTGCACTTGGGTCTCACAGATGATTAGACTGTCAATTCTTCTCTGGTTGTGTGCAATGATTAATGTTATAAATGTCTGATTTGGTTTATGAAAGTGCTCATCCATTTTTGGTGGCCCTCCAGCAGTGTAACTGTGGCATGTGTCTACCCAAAGGCTGGCATAGGAAAAACAATGTATGGGTTCATTATTTGCACTAGCACCAAGTGCTAATGGCCAAAGGGGTCTGGACTAACAGCATAGATGAGTGGCATTCATGTGGTGGCAGTGGATCTTCACTTGGCTAGCTGGCTGAGATGAACTTAGAAGTAAACAAGCGAAAGAAGCATGATTTTCCTTCTTTGCCTTTTGGTGCAATTGCTGGAACAATGCAAATACTTACAGGAAATAGTTATACAATAAAAATGCAATCAAAAGTCAGGAAGATATTTTGAATGGGCGAAGCTTGGTAGAATCATGGAATCATACAATGGTTATGGCACAAAAGAAGGACACTCTGTCCATTGTGTCCATGCTGGCTTTGTGTAAGAACAACTCAGAGAGACCAACTCCCCCATGTTTTCCCTGTGGTCTTGCAAATTTTTCTCTGCAATTATTCATCCAATTCTCTTCTGAAATTTTATCTGCATCTGTCATGCTCCCATGCAATGCATTCCAGGTCCTAACCACTCACACATTCAAAAGCTTTTCTTCACGGTACCTCTGGTGCTTTTGCCAATTATCTTAAATTGGTTTCTTCTGGTTCTTGACCCTTCTGCCAACGTGACCAGTTTCTTCCTATCTTCTCTGTCTCAGCCTCTCATGATTTTGCGAAGCTCTATCAAATCTCCTCTCACCTCCCTTCCCCCACTTATTTTGAATCTATATACTTAACAATTTCTCTCATCCTCAAATCTATGTGTAGCATTATTTGTTCAAACTGAAAATGATTTACATTAAGCAGGCTTGAATCTATTTCTGATTGTAAGAACTTCAGTTTTCCATATTTATAGCTCATATATCATACCTTTGAGGCTTGGCCCAAATCCATAGATACTTTACTTCTTTCTATGCTTATCATCTTTTAGTTGTGTCATTGTTTGCTATGCTATCAGAATGCAAAGCATTTAAATGACTGCAGGCACTGTCTTTCCTAAAAGGCAGAACCTCCTGTGAGCGTTTTGTCTGATTAGTTAAAAATCCTTTGGGCTTTTGAAGAAACTTCGCATGTTCAGAATATTAATATTCTATTTCCACTGGTGATTCTCCATTACATTTCAAGTAAATTAGTTTGCATATATTCATAATAAACTGCCTATTTCCAAAATAGGCCTATCAGAAGTTTAACATCCATTGTAAATTCATTGGAGTCACTGAGATTATCGAAGTGGATTATGGTTTTGTCTTTCCATTTATGGCACTTTGTTGTTGCTATGATTATAGGGATTTGTAGTAGAAATTATGCAAGACTTCACTGATCAGATGACAATATATAAGTAAGTTACATTTTTAAAAGACACGAGGGTAACATTAATGAATTGGACCAGTTCCTCCAGCCTTCTGTCATGCTTGTTCCTCATGATCCTTTAGTCATTCCTTTCGGCCACCTTTCCCATCGACACTAACACTTTGGATTTATAACTTCACTGTTCTGGATCCCAATCTTCACTAATCTTGGTCCCTGAGTTTCACTTTCACTGCTTCTTGCTCTTCTATTGATTGCACTTACAATATCTGAGACACCTCTGTTGGACACCAAAATAGAAACATAGGAACAGGAGTAGACCACTCAGCCCTTCAATCCTATTCCACCATTCTATTAAATCATGGACCTAATGAATCACAATCAAATGATCATCTTTGCTGACTTGTGGTTAATTGTCTGCTGCTCCTCTACTCTCTAAACGCACTGGACAATCTTCACTCACACCTCAGTTGATACTCTGGTCCATTAATGTCTCCTGGATCATCCTCTTTCCACTGGTGATGCCAACTGAAACATCGAGTACTCCAAGCTGACTTGTGCTCACCCACTATAACTTCTTGGCCACCAGATTTTAACACTGCCTTGTTTCAGGTCAACTTCTTCCTATACTTCACCTATAATCACAAAACTGTCACTTAATTTTTATAATTCATTTGTGGGGCATGGGTGTTAGTGGCTGGCCAGCATTTATTGCCCATTCTTAGTTGCCCTTGAGAAGATGGTGGTGAGCTGCCTTGTTGAATTGCTGTAGTCCATTGTGGTTGACTCACAATGCCGTTAGGGAGGGAATTCCAGGATTTTGACCCAGCAACTGCAAAGGAACAGTGATGTATTTCCAAGTCAGAATGGTGAGTGGCTTGGAGGGGAACTTACAGGCAGTGGTCTTCCCATGTATCTACTGCCCTTGTCCTTCTAGATGGAAGTGGTCGTGGATTTGGAAGGTGCTGTGTAAGGATCTTTGGTGAATTGCTGAGTGCATCCTGTACATAGTACACACTGCTGTTACTGAGCACCGGTGGTGGTGGGATTGAATATTTGTAGATGTGGTGCCAATCAAGCAGGCTGCTTTGTCCTGGATGGTGTCAAGCTTCTTGAGTGCTTTTGGAACTGCACCCATCCAGGCAAGCGGGGAGTATTCCATCACACTACTGACTCGTGCCTTTTGATGGTGGATAGGCTTTGGAGAGTCAGGAGGCGAGTTACTTGACGCAATATTCCTAGTCCCTGGCCTGCTCTTGTAGCCACTGTGTTTATGTGGTGGGTGCAGTTGAGTTTCTGGTCAATGGTAGCCCCAAGGATGTTGACATTGGGGGATTCAGGGATGGTTATACCATTGAATGTCAAGGGGCGGTGGTTAGAGTGTCTCTTATGGGTGATGATCATTGCCTGGCATTGTGTGGCATGAATTTACTTGCCACTTGTCAGCCCAAGCCTGGATATTGTCCAGATCTTGTTGCATTTGAACATGGTCGGCTTCAGCATCCAAGGAATAGTGAATGGTGCTCAATATTGTGCAATCATTGGTGAACTTCCCCACTTCTGACCTTATAACGGAGGGAAGGTCATTGATGAAGCAGCTGGAGATTGTTGGGCCTAGGACACTATCCTGAGGGATTCCTGCAGAGATGTCTTGGAGCTGTGATGACTAACCCTCCACACCACAACCACCTTCCTATGTACCAGGTATGACACCAACCAGCAGAGAGTTTGCCCCCGATACCCATTGATTCCAGTTTCGCTAGTGCTCCTTGATGCCACACACGGTCGAATGCAGCCTTGATGTCAAGGGCTGTCACTCTCACCTCACCTCTGGAATTCAACTCTTTCGTCCATGTTTGAACCAAAGCTGTAATGGGGTCAGGGGCTGAGTGACCCTGGCAAAACTCAAACTCACTGAGCAGGATATTGCTGAGCAGGTGCTGCTTGATAGCACTGTTGATGACCTCTTCGATCATTTTACTAATAATCGAGAGTAGACTGATTAGGCGGTAATTGGCTGGGTTGGATTTATCCTGTTTTTTGTGTGCAAGACATATCTGGGCAATTTTCCACTTTGTTGGGTAGGTGTCAGCGTTGTAACTGTACTGGAAGAGTTTGACTAAGGGAACGGCAAGTTCTGGAGCACAAGTCTTCAGTACTATTGCTGGAATGTTGTCAGGGCCCATTCCCTTTGCAGTATCCAGTGCCTCCAACCATTTCTTGATATCATGGAGTGAATCGAATTGGCTGGAGGCTGGCATCTGAAATACTGGGGACGACTGTAAGAGGCCGAGATGGATCATCCACTTGGCACTTCTGGCCGAAGGACTGTTGGGAATACTTCAGCCTTATCTTTTGCACTGATGTGCTGGGTTCCTCCATCATTGAGGATGTGGGATATTTGTGGAGCTGCCTCCTCCAGTCAGTTGTTTAATTGTCCACCACTATTCATGACTGGATGTGGAAGTACTGCAGACCTTAGATCTGATCTGTTCGTTGTGGGATCACTTAGCTGTCTATCACTTGTTGCTTTTACATAACGTAAGAACATAAGAAATAGGAGCAGGAGTAGGCCATCTAGCCCTTCGAGCCTGCCCCACCATTCAATAAGATCATGGCTGATCTGTCGTGGCTCAGTTCCACATTCCCGCCCTCTCCCCATAACCCTTAATCCCCTCTCTTATCAAAAACCCATCAACCCGCGTCTTAAAAATATTTAGCGAGGCAGCCTCCACCACCTCAACGGGCAGAGAATTACAGAGATTCACCACCCTTTGAGTGAAGAAGTTCCTCCTCAACTCCGTTCTAAACCGCCCCCCCTTTATCTTGAGGCTGTGCCCCCTAGTCCTACTGTTCTTTCTGAGCGGGAAGAGTCTCTCCACCTCTATCCTATCCATCCCATTCATCATCTTATACGTCTCAATGAGATCTCCCCTCATTCTTCTAAACTCTAACGAGTACAAGCCTAGTTTATTCAGCCTCTCCTCATAGCTCAACCCCCTCAACTCCAGTATCAACCTAGTAAACCTCCTCTGCACTCCCTCCAAGGCCAAAATATCCTGGCGTAAGTACGGCGACCAAAACTGCACACAGTACTCCAGCTGCGGCCTCACCAATGCCCTATACAGCCGCAGCAAGACCTCCCTACTTTTATATTCAATCCCCCTCGCTATGAAGGCCAGCATCCCATTCGCCTTCCTGACCACCTGCTGCACCTGCAGGCTGGGTTTTTGCGACTCATGCACAAGGACCCCGAGGTCCCTCTGCACCGTCGCCTGCTGCAGTTTTTCGCCACGTAAGTAATAGTCCTTCCTACCATTATTCCTACCAAAGTGGACCACCTCGCACTTGCCAACATTAAATTCCATTTGCCAGTTCCTGGCCCATTCGCCCAGCCTATCCAGATCCTTCTGCAGACTCTCCACACCCTCCGCGCAATTTGCCGTTCCACCAATCTTGGTGTCATCAGCAAATTTCGACACCATACACTTGGTTCCCTCCTCCAGATCATCTATATAGTTCCCTCCTCCAGATCATCTATATAAATGGTAAATAGCTGAGGCCCCAGCACCGACCCCTGGGGCACTCCACTAGTCACCAACCGCCAATCCGAATAGCACCCATTAACCCCCACTCTCTGCCTCCTATTTGACAACCAATCCTCTATCCACGCTAACACCCTACCCCCAACTCCATGCCCCCTTACCTTCCGCAATAACCTCTTGTGAGGTACCTTGTCAAACACCTTCTGAAAATCAAGAAAGACCACATCCACCGGCTCTCCTCTATCCACCGCCCTAGACACATCCTCGTAGAACTTCAATAAATTTGTCAGACACGACTTCCCCTTAACAAAAAGCAAGTAGTCCTGTTTTGTAGCTTCACCAGGTTGACATTTCATTTTTAGGCATGCCTGGTGCTGCTCCTGGCATGCCATCCTGAACTCTCTATTGAACCAGGGTTGATGCTCTGCTTGACGGTAATGGTTGAGTTTGAGATATGATGGACCATGAGATTGCAGATTGTGCTGGAGTACAATCCCGCTGCTGTTGATGGCCCACAGTGCCTCATGGATGCCCAGTCTTAAGTTGCTGGATTGGTTCGAAGTCTGTCCCATTTAGCACAGTGATAGTGCCACACAACACAGTGGAGGTTATTCTCAATGTGAAGGTGGGATTCTGCTTCCACAAGGACTATGCGGTGATTACTCTTATCGATACTGTCATGCACAGATGCATCTGCAGCTGGCAGATTGGTAAGGATGAGGGGAAGGATGTTATTTCCTCTTGTTGGTTCCTTCACCACCTGCTGCAGACCCAGTCTAGCAGTTATATCCTTTAGGACCCCACCAGCTCGATCAGTAGTGCTGCTACCAAGTCACTCTTGGTGGTTGTCATTGAAATCATCCACCCAGAGTACATTTCATGCCCATGCCACCCTCAGTGCTTCTTCCAAGTGTTGTTCAACATGGAGGAGTACTGATTCATCAGCCAAAGGAGGACGGTACGTGGTAACCAGAAAGAGGTTTCCTTGCCCATGTTTAACCTGAAACTATGAGACTTCATGGGGTCCGGAGTCAATGTCAAGGACTACCAGGGCAACTTCCTCTCGACTGTACACCATTGTGCTGCATCTCTGCCAGGTCTGTCCAAGGATGGTAATGGTGGTGTCAGGGGTGTTATCTATAAGGTATGATTCCGTGAGGATGACTGTCAATTGTTTGGCTAGTCTGTGAAACAGCTCTCCCAATTTTGGCACTAGCCCCCAGGTATTAGTGAGGAGGACTTTGCAGGGTCAACAGGTCTGATTGTTCTGCCATTGTCTTTTCCGGAGCCTAGGTCAACGCCGGGTGGTCCGTCTGGCTTCATTTCTTTGTTGAGACTTTGTAGTGATTGTTACAACTGAGTGGCTTGCTAGGCCATTTTAGAGGGCAGTTGAAAGTCAATCACACGTAAGCCAGACCAGGTCAGGATAGTAGATTTCCTTCCTTAAAGGACATGAGTGAACCAGGTGGGTTTTTCTGGCAATCGACAATGGTTTCATCAGTAGACTCCTAATTCCAGATATTTTTTATTGAATTCAAATTAGAACATAGAACATTACAGCGCAGAACAGGCCCTTCGGCCCATGATGTTGCGCCGACCAATTAAGAAAACAGCAATGACCCTCTAGCCTAAACCAATCCCTTTCCATCCATAAACCTATCCATGGACCTCTTAAACGCCTCCAAACTAGGCGCATCTACAACTGCAGCAGGCAGGGCATTCCATTCCCTCACCACCCTCTGGGTAAAGAATTCCACCATCTGCTGTGGTGGAATTCGAACCCAGGTCCCCAAAGCATTATCTCCCTTTCTGGATTAATGGTCGAGCAATAACACCACTAGGCCATCGCCTCCCCATATAATCTCTCCTATGTAACCCAGAGTTCTCTCCATGTCTATTTTATTCAAGAACTTTTAATCTCCCTCCTTTTGTTCTCCTCTCCTTCCTTTGGTTATACCACATGCCATTTCACTCCTCTTTGGGACTGTACCACTCATCTCAGCCGTACCCCAACAATCAATGTTTCTCAGGCATGGTTTTCTCCTGCCTACATCCCTGATCTAAATTATGTTTGAATAAACCTCCAGTTAGCATCTGTGGTTCTCTTGACATTCTTCAATGAGCCAACTGAGGCATCCTTCACTATCTCCTTACAAGCAGAATTCCAAGTAATTCTTTCCTGATCTTTCATTCAATTACAATAAGCCTTAGGGGGCTATTCGCATTAATTTACTCCCTGCCCCACTCATCTTTACCTCATCATCACTCTCCTAGACTCTGACTGTAGATTAAGAATTAACATCCCTCACTGCATTTCTCCCCAGAATATCATGCAAACAAGGCTCTCAACATACCTTACTGCGGATGTTTGTATTGAAGCCATGATTTTGACTAAGCCTTGGCTTGTGGATGGTAGCACTGTCCCTTTCCCAAAACCTCCCTCCTTGGTTTTATTATTCACCATCTGTCTCCTTCAAACTGCCACGGTAGAGTGGCCCTTATCACAAAATCCTATCTTGTTTTTCGCCCTATTCTTTTGAAGTGTTATCCTTGTTTCTCACGTTTGACCTCTAAATAATTGTCGAAAGCCCCAAGCCACACCTCATGTTTTACCTGAGATAATGTCCCTTAAGCATTTCACAAAGTGACTCATCATCAGTGATTTTCTTTTCCATCTCAGCTCACCTTGCCCTGTCTCTTCTAAAATTTGCCATTCCTACTTTACTATAAAACATCTGCTCCACATAATTGCTGGGATTCGACTGCTCCACCCCCACAGGGATCAGGGCAGGTGAGGGGTGGACAATGGGGAGGTTCGTTGACTTTGGGTGGGATTTTACAGTTTCAGGATGAGTGGGGCTGTAAATTCCCAGCAAATGTCTCCTTTCCATATTTATGGCCATTCTCTCAATCAACTCTCATTGCTGCTCCTTTGGTCACAATCACAAAGCAATCACTGATCATTCTTGTGTCATGACAATGGGTCATAGCCCCAAATTACTAATGGACATATTGAACTTTTATGGAAGAATATGTGTTTTTAAAAAAAGGACATACTTTGTTGAGACTGTTGGTAACCACTTGTAAGAAAATTCCATAGTGGATTATGCTTGGCCAACTAGTCCAGAAAGAATAAAATGTTGCACCTTTCAGACAAAGATATTTCAAAGGAAGAGATGTAATATAAATTTGAACTGTATTCTCCTGTGTTAAGAAGTTTGCTATGGTAACATCACACGTGATGCTCTGTGCAAATGAGACTGGGCTCATAGTGTTAAAGGGGAAGGATTCCACTTTTAGGACAGAATGCTTCCTATTTTTATTTATTGTATCTCACACAGTTTATTTGTAAAAATACCTCCTCTTTGCCAACAACATTTAAGGGAAGATGTCATAAGAACATAAGAACATAAGAAATAGGGGCAGGAGTAGGCCAACTAGCCCTTCGAGCCTGCCCCGCCATTCAATAAGATCATGGCTGATCTGTCGTGGCTCAGTTCCACATTCCCGCCCTCTCCCCATAACCCTTAATCCCCTCTCTCATCAAAAACCCATCAACCCGCTTCTTAAAAATATTTAGAGAGGTAGCCTCCACCACTTCAACGGGCAGAGAATTCCAGAGATTCACCACCCTTTGAGTGATAACTCAAGCCAGCAGCATTGACTGGATATGGAACTTCTGTTATTTATTCCAGAAATGTACAGTTATGTTTGGAAACTCACCTTTTTTGGGTCAGAAGGTTTATGAATTAGAAATGAAAAGAAAAGCATCTAAGAACTTGTCTGTCTGTGGAGATCTGACCCCACTGTGCCCTTATCATGTCATATGGCAGAATTTTGAGATTTTTTTCAGTGTCCAGCTAGTCTGAAAATGGGAGAGTTCCAGATCCATTTTTGGGTACGTTTTCAGGTCCAATCTTATGCAATCTCTGTATCAGCAATTTTGGACTAGTCTGTTTCTGGCCAGGGAAACTATGAGCAGGGCAGCCTGCAGAGGGAGGTAGTACATACGTGCAGACTTCTGATACTGCACATGCGCATTAACAGTAGCAGGAGACAAACACACAAACAGAGAACTGTCAGGCCCCTGCTACTGCAGGCAACCTCAAGTAGCACTCCCATCCACAATTGTGGGGGCCCGCGGCCTGAGATGCAGCCCCCACTGGCCCTGCTGCTGCCCAGACTGATCGTGGACCCTCTCTTTCCCCCACCGATTGCGAACTCCCTCCCTTCCCCACTGATCGTGGATTCCCTACCTCCCCCACCGATCGCAGCCCTGCTGCCCTTTACATGCAGAGTGGCAGCAGGCTCCCCTTCCCCCAAAGGTCCTGCCCCACCCCCAGCAATAGAACATAGAACACTACAGCACAAACAGGCCCTTCGGCCCACAAGTTGTGCCGATCACATCTATACCTACCAAGCCATAGAACTATCTGTAACTTCCAATGCCCTTAGATCCCATATACTCATCCAGAAGTCTTTTAAAAGACCCCAGCGAGTTTGCCTCTACCACCACTGACAGCAGCTGATTCCATTCACTCACCACCCTCTGAGTGAAAAACTTACCCCTAACATCTCCTCTGTACTTGCTTCCCAGCACCTTAAACCTGTGTCCTCTCACAGCGACCATTTCAGCCCTGGGAAATAGCCTCCGAGAATCCACCCTATCTATTCCTCTCAACATTTTATAAACCTCTATCAGGTCACCTCTCAACCTTCGTCTCTCCAGGGAGAAGAGACCTAGCTCCCTCAACCTATCTTCATAAGGTATGCCTCCCAATCCAGGCAACATCCTTGTAAATCTCCTCTGCACCCTTTCAATCGCTTCCACGTCCTTCCTGTAGTGAGGCGACCAGTACTGCGCACAGTACTCCAAGTGGGGTCTGACAAGTTGCAGCATTACCTCCCGACTCCTAAACTCAATCCCTCGATTAATGAAGGCCAGTACACCATACGCCTTCTTGATCACATCCTCCACCTGCAAGGCTGATTTAAGAGTCCTATGGACCCGGACCCCAAGATCCTTCTGCTCTTCAACCCAGCTAAGACTCCTACCCTTGGTATTGTACTCCTGCATCTCGTTGGTCCTGCCAAAATGGACCACTACACATTTATCCGCATTGAAGTCCATCTGCCACTTCTCCGCCCAGTCTTGCATCCTATCTATGTCATGCTGCAACTTCTGACATCCCTCCAGACTATCCACAACACCACCAACCTTCGTATTGTCGGCAAACTTAATAACCCATCCCTCCACTTCCTCATTTAGGTCATTTATGAAAATGACAAACAGCAAGCGTCCAAGAACAGATCCCTGGGGCACTCCACTGGTGACCGACCTCCATGCAGAAAAAGACCCATCTACAACCACTCTCTGCCTTCTGCAGGCAAGCCAGTTCTGGATCCACAAGGCCAAAGGCCCTTGGATCCCATGCCCTCTCACCTTCTCAAGAAGTCTTGCATGGGGGACCTTATCAAACGCCTTGCTGAAGTCCATGTAAACCACGTCCACCGCTCTTCCTTCGTCAATGTGTTCAGTCACATTTTCAAAGAACTCAACTAGGCTCGTAAGGCATGACCTGCCCTTGACAAAGCCGTGCTGACTATTCCTGATCATTCTAAACTTCTCTAAATGCTCATAAATCTTGTCCCTCAGAATCCTCTCCATCAACTTACCAACCACTGAGGTCAGACTCATGGGTCGGTAATTTCCCGGGCTATCCCTGTTCCCTTTCTTGAAAATAGGAACCACATCTGCAATCCTCCAATCCTCCGGAACCTCTCCCGTCTCCATCGACGACGCAAAGATCATCACCAGGGGCTCTGCAATCACTTCCCTCACCTCCCACAATAACCTGGGGTACATCCCAAGTGGTCCCGGCGACTTATCTATCTTGATAGAATTTAAAAGTTCCAACACATCCTCTCTCTTAATATCCACATACTCAATCTTTTGATCCACATACTCAATCTTTTGCCCCCAAAGGCCCACCCCCATTGGTCTCACCACCTGTGGTTGGTGGGCATTGCCCAGGTGCCAGGCTGGCATTGCTAAGATACCAGCATGGCACTGCCAGTTTGGTATTGCCCAAGGAACACCCCTGCCTTGCAGTCAGCCTTACTGGGGATGGGGGGATGCTGCTTAATGATCTCCAGTTCCATTGGTGAGCCCAATATGACTGTTCCCTTTTCATGGAAAGCATGTGTTTTCTTTGCTAGAGAAAACATCTCCCGGTGAGGCTATGAGGGCAAGTGAGCCCGGTCGATTGAGCATTGGGCTCGTTAAACACATTGAAATTAACATCTACATAAACTTCAATAAATTAATCAGCCTCTCACCCATTTCCAGACCAGCACCAGAAATCCAGCTGTTGTAAAAATCATGCCGGTTGTGAAAACCAGCACCATTCACACTAGCTACTTAATGCCCGATTTTATGGCATTTTTCCACTGCAAAAGTGTAAAGCAGCAGTAAAATTCCAACCATTGAGTCAGATGTTTATGTCTTGCCAACAGGTCTTACGGCCCAACTTGTTCATGCCGCCCAATTTTTTAACATTAAACTCGTCCCAATTGCTCGTGTTTGGCCTATATTTCTCTATACTAATCTTACCCCTGTAACCGTCTAAATGATTTTAAAAGACAAAATTATACCCACCTCTACTATCGCATCTGGCAGCGCATTCCAGGCATTTACCACACTCTGTGTGAAAAAATTGCCCCTCTGAAGACTTTTGTATCTCTCCCCTCTTACTTTAAACCTATGCCCTCTAGTTTTAGACTCCCCTACCTTTGGGAAAAAATGTTGAGCTTATCTATGCCCCTCATTATTTTATAGACCTCTATAAGATCACCCCTCAACCTTCTACGCTCCAGAGGAAAATGTCTCAATCTCTCCAGCCTCTCCTTATAACTGAAAGCATCAAGTCCCAGTAGCATCTTAATAAATCTTTTCTGCAATCTTTCTAGTTTAATAATACCCTTTATTAAAAGGGTATTTTACTGTACACAGTATTCCAAGTGTGGCCTTATCAATGTCTTGTACAACTTCAACAAGATGTCCCAACTCCTTATTCAATGTTCTAACCAATGAAATCAAGCATGCCAAATGTTTTCCCCACTACCCTGTCCACCTGTGACTCCACTTTCATGGAGTTATAAACCTGTACCCCTAGATCTCTTTGTTCTATAACTCTCCCCAATGCCCTACCATTAGCTGAGAAAATCCTGCCCTGGTTCAATCTAGCAAAATGTACCACTTTGTAGTTATTTAAATTAAACTCCATCTGTCATTCATCAGCTCACTGGCCCAATTGATCAAGATCCCATTGCAATCCCAGAAAACCTTCTTCACTGTTCACTATGCCATCTAACTTGGTGTGATTTGCACACTTACTAACCATGCCTCCTAAATTCTTATCCAAATCATTAATATAAATGACAAATTACAGTGGACCCAGCACTGATCCATAAGGCCTACCAGTTTGAAAAACAATTCTCCACAATCATCCTCTGTCTTTTGTCAACAAGCCAATTTTGTATCCAATTGACTACCTCACCCTGGATCCCATAAGATTGAACCTTATGCAACAACGAACCATGCAGTTCCTTGCCAAATGTTGTCTTGATAACTACGGATTCCCTGAAAATAGTAGAAATAAGATAATGCCTAAACTCATCTACTTCTAGAGTGCACATCCTTAATTACTCCTAATGGGAGGAATTTAATTTGCAAGCTGCAAAATAGCATTAGCAACACAAATTGTAACAAGTGGAAATGGCAATGCTCTAGACATTAAACTTGCTCCGTAAGTAGATAAAATATCAGTTTTGAAAATACAAAGGGACCTTCTGGTGGAAACAAAAGTTGTGCAATCATCAGGCATTTCATTGTAAGGAAAGCTTGCTGGGTCTACAGATTATTCTGCTTATCAAGATAGAACATAATGGAATAATGTTTGTGCTGGGCTAAAAATTATTTTATCACATTGCAAGCTATTTTCCATCATTCTATTCAAGTTACATTAAGGCGATGCTCAATCTTCTGTAACCAAGACAGCTGGTGTTTATTTCTATCTAAATCTCCTGCTGTTCAATCCAATATTAATTTGGGAGCAAGTAAGAAAATTCACAGACTGATCCGATTATGTTTTTCTCAAAACTTGTTCATAATCTTTACCTTCTCCTCCTGATCCCAAGTTAGCCTTTCATCCATCCATTCTTAAGTTTTCCAGAAGGCCTGGAAAGTCTGGGCGCTGAGATATCTAGATATTTGGTGAGAGCATTTCCTTTATTAAATTTTTCGGGAATTGTTGATAGGCTTTAAAAGGAATCCTTTGCTTCTTCTCCATTTCCCATGGCTTTCTCTTGGCCTGTGAAAAGCCCAAAATAAATCAGCTAAATCTATCAATTGGGGGAAGATGAAGTGTGGTTGTTCATCAAAAAACATCCAAAAAAAATTAAATCAAGAGAACTGTCTTTTTTATTGTGAGTTAAAAGGCTAATCTGAACACCTGAGCATGGATAAAGTGGCAATACAAAGGAAAATATAAAAAATACTCAACAGCCACAATAATTCAGAGTAAAGTCTAGTTGATGCCTTTCTCACACAAGCAGAAAATGCTGGAAAATCTCAGCGGATCTGACAGCATCTGTGGGCAGAGAAGACAGCTAACATTTAGGGCCCAATTTTACCATTTTGGTTCTCAGTTCTGGGTGGACTTGAATCTGGGAGTGTTTCAGATTCAACTTGTAGACCCGTTCTCCAGTGCCCCCATAAACACTCTGTCTGAAAAAAAAATCAGTGGATTCTGAATTGCGCTGCACAAGTCTGTGGGCAGGGCTTAACACACCTGAAATCCTGCAGTCCAATCAGAGCTTTTAACTGCGCGAGTGCAGGAAAAAAAAACATTCCTCTGCCACATCCCTCCCAGGCAAGATAATGCCTCCTCCCAGCCCCCAAAGACATTGCCTCACCCTATAACATTACTGTCCCCTTTAACCCCTCACCACCTACTACCCAGACCCATTGCTGCCACCTGCTCCCTTCCTCCCACCGATCACACACAGAGTGGCAGTGCCCCCCTTCCCCACCCCACCGATCGCATGCAGAATGGCAGCGGACCCCCCCTTCAGGAAGGCAAATGGGATGCTGGCCTTCATAGCGAGGGGGATTGAATATAAAAGTAGGGAGGTCTTGCTGTAGCTGTATAGGGCATTGGTGAGGCCGCAGCTGGAGTACTGTGTGCAGTTTTGGGCACCGCACCTGCGCAAAGATATTTTGGCCATGGAGGGAGTGCAGAGGAGGTTTACTAGGCTGATACCGGAGTTGAGGGGGTTGAGCTATGAGGAGAGGCTGAATAAACTAGGCTTGTACTCGTTGGAGTTTAGAACAATGAGGGGAGATCTCATTGAGACGTATAAGATGATGAATGGGATGGATAGGATAGAGGTGGAGAGACTCTTCCTGCTCAAAAAAGACAGTAGGACTAGGGGGCACAGCCTCAAGATAAAAGGGGGGCGGTTTAGAACGGAGTTGAGGAGGAACTTCTTCACTCAAAGGGTGGTGAATCTCTGGAATTCTCTGCCCGTTGAAGTGATGGAGGCTGCCTCGCTAAATATTTTTAAGACGCGGGTTGATGGGTTTTTGATAAGAGAGGGGATTAAGGGTTATGGGGAGAAAGCGGGAAAGTGGAACTGAGCAGCGACAGATCAGCCATGATCTTATTGAATGGCGGGGCAGGCTCGAAGGGCCAGATGGCCTACTCCTGCTCCTATTTCTTATGTTCTTATGTTCTCCCTACCTCCCTCCACCAAGAACAATCTGACCCACTTCCCTCCCCTTCACCAGAGAGCAATCTGACCCACCTCCCTCCCCCTCACCAGAGAGCCATCTGACCTGCCTCCCTCCCCATGCCACTGATCTGAGTCAGAGAGCCACAGGGAACTCTGAACTTACCTCCTCAGAAGCTGGAGTGCCCAAATTGGACCTACGTGGACATGTCTGTTTCACACTAAATCTGGATTGGCGAATGCAGTGGTAAAGCAGGAAATGCCAGTAAAGTTGGGCATCCACTCCATTAATTCAATTTAAATGCATTTAAATTGCTGCTGTGTCCATTTTGGGCGCAATCCCGATCGCCACCATTTTCAGCCATTGGTAAAGGGGGGAACAGCCACGCAGCGGTCGCTGATCGCACTACTCGCCTCATGCTTGACTTTACCAAGTTTCCGCCCCTGAAAACGGGTGCAACTTGATGGTAAAATCAGGCCCTAGAGTCTAGATAACCCTTAGTCAAAGCTCTGCGTTGGCTCTATTCTCTTCCTACAGATGCTGTCAGACCTGCTGAAATTTTCCAACATTTTCTGTTTTTGTTTTGGATTCCAGCATCCGAAATATTTTGCTTTTATCTTGATTTCTTTTTTTATTAATACATTAGTTCACTACTTATATTTTATTTATTATATGGAAATTATACATTCAACCAGAGATTCAGGGCAATTGGAGATATATTTGATTTCAAAATGTTGAATTTTTGTCTTGTGGCTCTCGATAGTTTTTTATATTTTGGGCAATATTTTTGTAAAAGCTCTTCAGATTAAAAGGGTTATTGATACCTGGCCCACAGACTGAAGTTGTTCTCTCCAAAGTATTCCAGCCTATCTCAGTAGTTAATAGTCATCTCACACCCAATACGTTGGCAGTGCCTTGATCACTGAGCAGCCAAGGATAGTCTAACAGGTCTCCTACTCTGCTTGTGAGCACAGGGAGATTAAAAAATGACAGGGAACCCTAATACTTGGCAATGATTTCTATAATCATAAACTCATAAAGATTAGCTTTTGCTGGGTTCAGAATTATAGAATCAGAATCATAGGATTCCCACAGGGCAGCAGGAGGTCATTTGTCCCATCAAGCCTGCACCGACAACAAACCCACCCAGGCCCAATCCCCAAAATTCCATGTAATTACCCTGCTAATCCTCCGACATTAAGGCGCAATATAGCATGGCCACCAACCTAACCTGCACATCTTTGGACTGTGTGAGAAAACCCACATAGACACAGGGAGAACTTGCAGACTCTGCACCAACAATGACCTAAGCTGGAATTGAACCCTGGTCCCGGGCGCTGTGAGGCAGAAGTGCTAACCATTGTGTCACTGTGTCATCCAGGGGTCAGGAGAAAAGTGCATGAGAGCATTTAGGAGCTATTTTAAATTAAGCAAGATGACAGACTATTGTAAACAAGGTATTCATTATTTTTGTACTGTTGTTTTGAAATAAATAACACTGATTTAAAATAAAATTAGCATAATCAAAAATATCAAATTGGAGAGTGACAGGGATTGAGAACTCGGGTGGGGAAACCTGAACTTGGGTTACTCTTGGCAAGCAACAGGAATGCGAGGAAGCAGCAGAGCCAATTAAATGGATACTATCTATATCTTAAGGAAAAATAAATCTATAAACATCTCACATTCTTTGTCTCAAAGCACCAAGGACCTGTGTTCAACTCCATTCTTGGGTCACTGTCTGTGTGGAATTTGCACATTCTCTCCATGACTGCGTAGGTTTCTTCTGGGTGCTCTGGTTTCCTCCCATAGTCCAAAGTTGTGCAAATTAGGTGGGTTGGCCAAAGTAAATGTGTGGGGTTACGGAGATAGGGTGGAGGGAAGGGTCTGGGTACGATGATTTGCAGATGAGATGAACTGAATGGCCTCCTTCTGCACTGTAGGAACGCTATGGATATATGTATGAATACAGAGCTGTAAAGGACTTGAAAGAGAGCTTTTTTCCGAGGGAAGACACAGAGGAAGTGGGATTGAAAGGGAATAGGATGCATAGGTGGTGATAGTTATAAGGAAGTGGTTGGAGACAGTCTTGTCAGCTGTTAAGATCACGGAGTAGAGAAGCCAAGAGAGATGCAAATCTGGCGAAGTGGCTATGAAGATGGAAAGGAGACAGAGAGGTTTAGGGGAAGCAAGAAGGAGCAGTGAATAGAGGAGAGGAGATAAGGTGGCTGAGAATGAAGTTGAAACCACTGAGAATGAGGAGTTAGTTAGTAGAGAGACCGAGGGAGGAAACTTCAGGTAGGGGTAGGGGTAGGGGTAGGGGGCTGGAGGGGCAACAGATACAAAGAAGAATGGAATATGGTGAGGTGAGGGAAGAAGGTGACAAAGAGAAAGCCAAAATGTGACTGATGATAAGAACTATAGTATCATCATCACTTTTTGGGTAAGGGATGTTATGGAAAGCACAGCCAGATGGGAAGGCTCCAGTAAGGGACAACTAGTCACTCACAGCCTGTATTTTATATTCCATCCAAAGCCAGGATGTTAATCAGGGATATTCATCATAAAACATGAATGACAAATGCCTTTTCACATATTAATTGGTATCTTGGAGATGATTTCAAAGATGGACTGTGAATGTTTACCTAGCAGAGACCTAGAGCTTTTGGTGAGTGGACTGAGGGGGCAAGAAAGGAGTAAATAATATTAATCCCACAGCGGGTATGTAGGCTGGGAGAAGAGAGAATGGAACCGTACTGATTTCTGAGCGTAATGAAACAGGGATGTGTACCTGAATGAGGCCTTCATAATGGTAATCATGATATTTTAAACATGAGAACTTGTTCATTCTGGTACTGCCAGAACATCAGCTCCCCTGGGACCTCAACGTAGGTTGTAGATTGACCTTTCATTTCCCTTTTTAAACCAGTAAAATTCATTCACAGTTAGTGCAAAGTGTGCTCAATAATAAGAAAGCTTCGGTTATAAAAATCTTTCCATGTCTAGTTAGGTGCAGGTGAAGTTTCCCAGATCATTATGCAAAGAATTATTTTCATTAATCGATAATTTAACAATAATTATGTAGACATTAGGGACAATTGTACAGTCCTAGAGTCATAAAAGGATTACAGCATAGAAGGAAGTCATTCAGCCCATTGTGTATGTGTCAGTTCTCTGCAATGATATTTCACCTAATACATTTCCCCTACACTTTATTCATAGCCCAATAATGTTTTCCTGGTTGAATATACTTACAGGATTCTTTTGGTTTTCATGTATGCAGGACAATATATCTGTCAATACAAAAATAGGAAAATCCCTATGAGAGAAAATGGTTTAATATAAGCATTTAATGGGCAATTTTTCATTGAACTGTCACACTGAAAGATTTCAAGTTTATTTATTAGTGTCACAAATAGGCTTACATCAACACTGCAATGAATCCACTGTAAAAATCCCCCACCGTCACACCTCAAAAGCTTTCAATAAGATTTGAAGACCCTGTAGTCATTTAGGCTTGATGGAGGATATTATGAAATGCATCAAGGAAGTTTGACAAGATGAATGGGCTTGGTGTTCTCAGAAACAGTAGTACAGACCTGTTTTGACCTATTTGGAGTGGATTCTAGATATCTCTCCATAGATTCTCTCCTAATTCATCTTGTCTATGTGACTAACAACCAGTTATATCAAACCTATTCTTGTTGAACTGCACACCACCTAACGTCCCTTCTTGGCCCCCAGGTTAGCTATGTTGTTAATGGTTCTCTCTCCTCAGGTGCTACTTCATCTCCTTCAAACCAACTGTATTAATCCTACTCCTCAAAAACACCCTTTAACGTTTCTATATTTGCAAACTACTGGCTTGTCTCAAATCTCCTTTTCATCTCCAAAACCATTGAACATAGTTTTACTCTCAATTTCATGCCTAACTTTCCCAGAACTCCACTTTGAACTCTTCCAATTCAATTCTGCCATTATACCAAAACAGCTCTTAAAGACATGAATTACAATCTATGTGACTGTAACCATGGGAACCAATTAGCCTTCATCCTTCTTAATCTGTTTGCCCCCTTTGATTCAGTGTGATCACATCATCTTCCTGCAACGCCTTTCAGCTGGATAGGACTGCTCTCACCTCATTCCATTTTTATCTATCCAGAAAATCACCTGCAATTATTTCTCTCTCTGCTCTTGCGCTACTACATCTGGTGTCCCACAAGGATCTATCCTTGGCTTCCTCCAAAATTTCATCTACACACTGCCCTGCAGCAGCACCATCTTGAACACGTCAGGTTCGTAAATAGGTTAACAACACTCAGTTCTGTCTCATGACCACCGCTTATGAAACCTCCACTCTCTCCAAATTGTCAGACTCTTTGTCTGACATCCAGTTAAGTAGTAGCAGAAAGTTAAGTAGTTTGTCAAAAGTGATCCATTTTCCTTATTACTTGACAGGCACTTTGACATTAATACTTGATCATCCACAACTTAAAAGTAGCAGAAAAAAAACATAACTTTTTAAACATTTTTAAAAATAAAGTTCAGAAATTTTCCCAAAAAAGACCATAGCCATTGTCTTCAGTTTCTACCAGAGACCTTCTTCCCAAGATACCATCACCATCCCTTTCCTCGGCCACTATCTCAGCAAAGTCTCACTTCGCAATTTTGGCATTGTACTTAAAAATATAAGAAATAGAAGCAAGAATAGTACTGTAAAACTTGCTCTGCCATTTAATTAAAGTCATGGTTCTGGCCTCAATTCCTCTTTCCTGCATGACCTCACCCCCCCACATAATCCTTGAGTATAGTGTAAATCTGGAATCTGTCTAACTCAGCCTTGAATATATTCAATAACCAAACTGCTGTGAAAGAGAATTCCAAGATTAATGACCCTCTGAGAGAAGTATTTCTTCCTGATCTCCATCTCAAATGGGAAATGCTTTAGTTTGAAACGGTGCCCCCTATTGGGCGACAAGGTGGCAGAGTGGTTAGCACTGCTGCCTCACCGTGCCAGGGCACGGCTTCAATTCCGGCCTTGAGTCACTGTCTACATAGAGTTTGCACATTATTCCGTGTCTGTCAGTGTGGATTTCCTCTGGGTACTCCAGTTTCCTCCCACAGTCCAAAGATGTGTGGGTTAAGTGGATTGGCCATGCTAAATTGACCCCAGTGTCAGGGGGACTAGCAGGGTAAATACATGAGGTTCCAGGAATAGGGCCTGGGTGGGACTGCAGACTCCTTGGGACCAACGGCCTCCTTCTGCATTATTGGGATTCTAATAATCTAACAAGTGTTAGATTAACCCAGGAGGGGGATCATTTTCACAACGCCTATCCTATCAAACTCACTCAGAATCTTCTTTGTTTTAAAAAGATCACCTGCCATTCTTCTAAACTCTAATGAGTATAAGCTCAACCTGCTCAACATTTCCTCATTACCTAGCCCCTCCATCCCAGAAATTAATCTTTCAAATCTTCTCTGAGCTATTTCCAATGCAAGTATATATACTTGTATTAGGAGACCAAAGCTGTATCCAACTGGTTGATCCTGCCAGTAGCATATGCTTGACTCAAAGACTAAGCCATGCATGTCTAAGTACACACGGGCTGGTACAGTGAAACGGCGAATGGCTCATTATACTCACCCGGGGACCCACCTCATTGTTCTCCGGAGCATTGAACCTGGTGGCTGTGGCTGTGGTGAGTGACTGATTTGAATTAAAAACCGCTTTTTTCCTCTACTTCCGGTTCTCGGGGCTTGTTAGAGTGTAGTTTACTTCCGTACCGGAAGTTAGGCCAGGGGATAGTCGTTAAGGGGGAGCGGGGGGTATAAAAAAGGGGTAGCAGCATAGAGCGGGCAGCGGAGTGAGTGGGAACTGAGTGAGAAGGGCTTTGGCTCGCTGGGCTTAGGAGAGAGTAGGCTTAGAGAAGGTGAGTGACAGATTTTTACCTTTGGGCACTTACAGGAGGTTGGGACATGGTAGGGAATATAGGGAGGAATGTAAGCTGCGTCCGGTGCCACATGTGGGAGTTCCTGGTGGTGTCACGTGTCCCCAAGGTACACATCTGCAGTAAATGTTTAGAACTGCAGCGATTGAGGGCCCGGGTCAGGCAACTCGAGGGGCGGCTGGAAGATGCGTTTCTAGTCAGGGAGAACGAGGAGATAATGGCTGGGAACCATGAGCAGGAGGAGGTCTCAAGGGCTGAAGAGAAGGGAGGATGGACGACTGTTAGGAGGGGAAAGAGGAAGAAGGAGAGTAGTCAGGGTCCCCCGGCCTCCCCGGAGGCCCCCCAAGGTTCGTCGGCAGGGGCACAGAAAAATAGGAAGGAAGGGGAGACTGACTTAGAGGGACGGAAGGGGGCTGGTAAGGTGATAGTGGTAGGGGATGGGAGGGTCCGAGGGATTGATAGGAGGTTCTGTGGGCAGGGGCGCGACACCAGGATGGTGGTCTGCCTCCCTGGAGCAGGGGTAAAGGATATAATGGAAAGGGTAGAGGGAATTTTGAAAGGGGAGGGGACACAGGCAGAGGTCATAGTACACGTAGGGGAGGGGGACATAGGAAGGAGGAGTAGGGGAGAGGTCCGTAGGCAATTTAGGGAGTTGGGGGCCAAACTAAAGAGCAGGACCTCCAGGGTGGCACTGTCTGGGTTGTTGCCCAGTACGAGCAGGGCTAAGAATGACGAGATCATGCAGTTGAATGCATGGTTGACGGACTGGTGTAGGGTAGAGGGGTTTACTTTTGTGGATCACTGGGAGGTGTTTAGGAGAGAAAGGCAATTGTACAGGAGGGATGGGGAGGATTTGAACGGGAGGGGGACTAGTGTCTTAGCGGGGAGGTTAGCTGGGGTGTTCAGGAATGATTTAAACTAATAGGGAGGGGGGGTGGGGAGGTGGCTGGGAGAGAGTCGGGTGAAAGGAAAATTATAAGGGAGAAAGTGGTTCCGAGGGACACTTGTGGGTTGAACTGTGTCTGTTTCAATGCTAGGAGTGTGGCAGGGAAAACGGATGAGCTTAGGGCCTTGATGTTTGTGAGGCAGTTAGATGTGGTGGCTGTAACGGAGACGTGGTTACGGGAAGGGCAGGACTGGCAGCTGAATGTTCCTGGGTACAAGTGTTTTAGGTGTGACAGAGGAGGGTTGAAGAGAGGTGGAGGCGTGGCACTGTTAGTAAAGGAGAACATCACAGCTGTGCAGAGGGAGGACGATATGGAAGAGATAGGGATTGAGTCAGTGTGGGTGGAGTTGAGGAATAAAAAGGGAGAGATCACATTGCTAGGGGTGTACTATAGGCCACCCAACAGCCCAAAGTCAGTGGAGGAAGGCATTTGCAGGGGCATTTTGGACAGGTGCAGGAAGAATAGAGTGGTTGTAGTGAGTGATTTTAATTTTCCCGGAGTGAATTGGAGGGGGCCTAGAGCTGGGGGTACGGAGGGAGAGGAGTTTGTGAAATGTGTTATGGAAGGGTCGCTAGAACAGTATGTAACTAGCCCGACTAGGGGAGGGGCTATACTGGATTTAGTGTTGGGAAACGAGCCGGGGCAGGTGGGTGAGGTAGAGGTAGGCGAACATGTGGCGAACAGTGACCACAAGTCCGTCTACTTTAGGATAAAAATGGAAAGGGACGAGTGCCATCCGAACGGGAGTGTGCTGAACTGGGGAAAGGCGAGCTATGGCAGGATTAGGAGGGAGCTGCAGCAAACTGATTGGGAGGGACTGTTAGCTGGCAAGTCCACGGTTGGCAAGTGGGAGGCTTTTAGGGACAAAATGAAATGGTTGCAGGGGAGGTATGTTCCGGTTAAGCGAAAGGATGGGAAAGGTAGGATTAGAGAGCCGTGGATTACGGGGGATATTGAAGACTTGGTCAGGAAGAAGAGGGAGGCGTATGTTAGGTCAAAACAAATGGGTACGGAGAGTGCGCTGGAGGAATATAGAGAGAGTAGGAGGGAGCTAAAAAGGGGAATTAGAAGGGCGAAGAGAGGGCATGAGATGGCTTTGGCTGGTAGGATTAAGGAAAATCCAAAGGCATTTTATTCCTATATTAGAGGCAAGAGAGTAGTTAGAGGGAAAATTGGTCCTCTTAGGGACAAGATTGGAGAGTTGTGTATTGAGTCGGAGGGAATGGGGGAGCTCCTGAATGAATACTTTGCGTCGGTATTCACGAAGGAGAGGGGTTCGGAATCGTGCGGTCTCTTGGAGGGAGCGGAGGTTCAGTTGCAGGATATAGTTATTACGAGAGAGGAAGTGCTAGGGCTTTTAGGTAGCGTAAGGACGGATAAAGCTCCGGGGCCTGATGGTATTTATCCCAGGCTGCTTAGGGAGGCGAAGGATGAAATTGCTGGGCCTCTGGCGCACATCTTTGTCTCTTCTTTGGACACAGGTGAGGTCCCAGAAGACTGGAGGGTAGCAAATGTGGTACCGCTGTTCAAAAAAGGTAGTAGGGATAACCCTGGGAATTATAGGCCGGTGAGTTTGACGTCGGTGGTAGGGAAGTTAATGGAAAAAATACTTAGGGGTAGGATGTATGAGCATTTGGAGCGTTGCGATCTGATTAGGGATACGCAACATGGCTTTGTTAGAGGGAGGTCTTGCCTTACGAATCTGGTGGAATTCTTTGAGGAGGTGACAAAAACGGTTGACGATGGGAGAGCCGTTGATGTCATCTATATGGATTTCAGTAAGGCGTTTGACAAAGTCCCTCACGGTAGGCTGGTAGAAAAGGTTAAGGCGCATGGGATACGAGGCCAGGTAGCTAGGTGGATTGAGAACTGGCTGGGAAATAGGAGACAGAGGGTAGTTGTGGAGGGGACCTTGTCGGGCTGGAGGCCAGTGACCAGTGGTGTGCCGCAGGGCTCGGTACTGGGACCTCTCCTCTTTGTAGTCTACATAAATGACTTGGAAGAGGGCGTAGGTGGTGTGATCAGCAAGTTTGCTGATGACACCAAGATGGCAGGGTTGGCGGGTACGGAACTGGATTGTCAGGTGATACAACAGGATATAGATAGGTTGGTGCAGTGGGCAGATAGGTGGCAGATGGCATTTAATCCTGACAAATGCGAGGCGATGCATTTTGGACGGAATAATGCAGAGAGGAGCTATGTGATAAAAGGTAGGCCGATTAGGAGTATAGACATACAGAGGGACCTGGGAGTGCAGGTTCACAAATCCATGAAGGTTGCGTCACAAGTGGAGAAGGTTGTTAGGAAGGCTTATGGGATGTTAGCCTTTATAGGAAGGGGCATAGAGTATAAAAGCTGCCGTCTAATGCTTCAGTTGTACAGAACGTTGGTTAGACCGCATTTGGAGTACTGCGTCCAGTTCTGGTCACCTTACTACCGGAAGGACGTGGAGTCTCTGGAAAGGGTGCAGAGGAGGTTTACCAGGATGTTGCCTGGCATGGGGGGACTGGGTTACGAGGAGAGATTGAAGAAACTGGGGCTATTCTCCTTGGAAAGACGGAGATTGAGAGGGGACATGATAGAAGTATATAAGATACTGAAGGGAATAGATAGAGTTAATAGTGAGAGACTGCTCCCTAGACTGGGTACGAACACGAGAGGTCATCATTTAAGGGTGAGGGGGGGGAGGTATAATTTGGAGGTGAGAAGAAGGTTCTTTACACAGAGAGTTGTGGGGGTCTGGAACGCGCTACCGAGTAGGGTGGTGGAGGCAGGAACGTTGGACTCGTTTAAGATGCAGTTAGATAGGCACATGAGTGAAACGAGAATGGAGGGATATGGTAGGGGCTACTAAATAGGGTTAGAACCTTGGGAGACACCGGAAAAGCAGGCTGTATGATTAATATTTTTTGTCTTTATTCCACAGGTGGAGGTCCACCTCGTGTCAAGCGAGGGGCATGCACACGGCGGGTCGTGCGTGGGCTGCTCTTGGAAGTCCAGGAGTGGCCTAGTACTTCATGTCGGTGTGTGTGCTTGATCCTGGACCGGTAGACGGGCGCCGCAACAGCTCAGTGACTAGCACTGCTGGCTGTGCAGACACATGGATTTGGGCCTGTGTCTGTGGGAGTTTGCGCATTCTCCCTGTGGTTGCGTGGGTTTCCTCCGGGCGCTCCGGTTTCCTCCCACACCCCAAAGATGTGCTCTTAGGCTAATCGGTTTTTACCAAATTGACACTATTTCTTCCCTGAATCTGACTGAGTAGGGTTCCATTCGTAGACATGCAGGGTAGAATAGGTGTAGGGTGATGCGGCGGCGCGGGCTCGTTGGGCCGAAGGGCCTGTTTCCCGTGCTGGATTGTTCTTTGTTCTTTGTATTTAGGTGTGGTCTCATCAATACCCTATACATTTGGAGCAAACCTTCCCTGCTTTTGTATACCATCCCTCTTGCAATAAAGACGCACATTCAATTTGCTTTACAAATTACTTGCATATTAACCTTTTGTGATTCACATACAAGGACATCCAGATCCCTTCATACATTCCGTAGTTTCTCTCCACTTAAAGGTATTCTGCTTTTCTATTCTTCATACCAAAATGGAAAACCTCACATTTTCCCAGATTGTACGCCATCTCCCAAATTTATGCCTATTTAGATTCCTTCGTAACTCTGTATCATTCACACAACTTGCTTTCCCACCTATTTTGTATCATCAATGTATCTCACTACAATACGCACCATTGCTTCATCCAAATCACTGATGTAGGGGGTTATTTTCCCAAAAGTGCTGAATTGGCGAGAAAACTGGTATAAATCTTGACTTTTTTCAGTTCAACGTCAGACTCAAATCTCCCACGCTCTGTGCAATGCAGAGGTCACAAGGTGAATATCATTAAAAGTTCGGGGTGGGGGTGGGGTTATTCATTCCAGGGTCTGATAGCTCTGGAACGCTGTGAATGCGCAGTGGCCCCAAACTGTTAGCCTACATTTTGCTGGCCAGCTCGATCATGGCTCAATCATGTTCCCCTATTCATTCACAAGCTAGCCCCGACTCCCAATTCCTGAAGCTGCTCCCCGACCTCCAACCTCCCCATAGCGGAAAAGTGTGAGGTGATTCACTTTGGAAAGAGTAACAGGAGTACAGAATATAGGGCTAATGAAAGGACTCTTGGTAGTGTCGACAAGCAGAGAGATCTTGGTGTACATGTGCGTAGATCCCTGAAAGTTGGCACCCAGGTTGATAAGGTTATTAAGAAGGCGTACGGTGTGTTAGCTTTTATTGGTAGAGGGATTGAATTTCGGAGCCGTGAGATCATGTTGCAAATGTACAAAACTCTGATGCGGCCACACTTGGAGTACTGCGTGCAGTTCTGGTCGCTGCATTATAAGAAAGATGTGGAAGCATTAGAAAGGGTGCAGAGGAGGTTTACCAGGATGTTGCCTGGTATGGTGGGAAGGTCTTAAGAGGAAAGGCTGAGGGACTTGAAGTTGTTTTTGTTAGAGGGAAGAAGGTTAAGAGGTGATCTAATTGAGGCATACAAGATGATCAGAGGATTAGATATGGTGGACAGTGACAGCCTTTTTCCTCGGATGGTGATGGCTAACACAAGGGGATATAGCTTTAAATTGAGGGGTGATAATTATAGGATGGATGTCAGAGTTAGGTTCTTTACTCAGAGGGTAGTAAGGGTGTGGAATGCCCTGCCTGCAGCAGTTGTGGACTTGCCAACTTTAAGGGCGTTCAAATGGTCATTGGATAGGCATATGGATAACATTGGAATAGTTTAGGTTAGAGGGTCATTAGATTCGTTCCACTGGTCGGCGCAACATCGAGGGCCGAAGGGCCTATACTGCGCTGTAATGTTCTATGTTCCATAGCAGCAGCGATCCCCACAACCCAGCCCATCATGGGAGGCAGACCTCCGGCAGACCTGATCGTTGGTCTCCCTCCAGCCCCGACCGAGCCCAATGGAGAGTGGCAGCAGGACACCCACCCCCACCGATTGCCCTTTAGGTCTGCCCACAACAGGCTCCACCCCTTTGCCCCATTCAGAATAGGCTCCACCTCTCCCCAAGCCCCACGCCTTTGGTCCTGCCCTCTTGGCACTGCCCGATGCCCAGTGGGGCATTGCCAACGTGTCCTCTGGGCATGGGCACTTTGTCCCTTGGATAGTGTCGGGCGCACAGGGTGGCACTGGCATGGTGCCCATCCCCAGGGGGCACCATCCCCCTGCCTTCGACCCCCTGGGGGGCCCAATTGCCCCCCCATCACTCCAGCAGGGTCTCACGCTAATTCCCCACAAGTGAGGAGCTACTCTAAACCCGCCACTTTCCAGTGTGGTTCTGACTGCATCTGTTCCCCGGCTGTGAGAGACACACGTGCATCAGGAACACGTGCGAATCCCGTGAAATGGCCTACATGCGATTCTCCCATCCGACATGTCAGAAAACGGGTCGGGATGGGAGAATCACCCCCATAGATTGTAAATAGCTGAGGCCCCAGCATTGATCCCTGTGGCACTCCACAGTTATACTTTGCCAACCAAAAATGGCCCACTTATCCTGACTCTTTGTTTCCTGCCATTTAGGCAACCCTCCATCCATATTGACACATTATTCCAACCTGAACCTCCAACCACATATTTGGGGCAACTAACAGCATCTATTTCCACCTCATAATGTCACGCAATTCTGCCCCTGCCTCAGCTCATCTACTGCCAAAACCCTGATCCATGACTTTATTACTTCAAGAATTGACTATTCCAATGCAGCATTGGCAATATCTCTTCTGTCTATATCATAAATTCCATGACATTGTCCGCACTGTGCTCACTAACCCACACTCTCTGCCAATCCCATACAACTCATTCTTGTATTCAAATCCATCCAAGGCATTGCCCCTCCCTATCTTAACCGAGTGTATGGTGTCGAAATTTGCTGATGACACCAAGATTGGTGGAACGGCAAATTGCACGGAGGGTGTGGAGAGTCTGCAGAAGGATCTAGATAGGCTGGGCGAATGGGCCAGGAAATGGCAAATGGAATTTAATGTTGGCAAGTGCGAGGTGGTCCACTTTGGTAGGAATAATGGTAGGAAGGACTATTACTTACGGGGCGAAAAACTGCCGCAGGCGACGGTGCAGAGGGACCTCGGAGTCCTTGTGCATGAGTCGCAAAAACCCAGCCTGCTGGTGCAGCAGGTGGTCAGGAAGGCTAATGGGATGCTGGCCTTCATAGCGAGGGGGATTGAATATAAAAGTAGGGAGGTCTTGCTGCAGCTGTATAGGGCATTGGTGAGGCTGCAGCTGGAGTACTGTGTGCAGTTTTGGTCGCCGCACTTACGCAAGGATATTTTGGCCTTGGAGGGAGTGCAGAGGAGGTTTACTAGGCTCATACCGGAGTTGAGGGGGTTGAGCTATGAGGAGAGGCTGAATAAACTAGGCTTGTACTCGTTAGAGTTTAGAACAATGAGGGGAGATCTCATTGAGACGTATAAGATGATGAATGGGATGGATAGGATAGAGGTGGAGAGGCTCTTCCCGCTCAGAAAGGACAGTAGGACTAGGAGGCACAGCCTCAAGATAAAGGGGGGGGGCGGTTTAGAACGGAGTTGAGGAGGAACTTCTTCACTCAAAGGGTGGTGAATCTCTGGAATTCTCTGCCCGTTGAAGTGGTGGAGGCTGCCTCACTAAATATTTTTAAGACGCAGGTTGATGGGTTTTTGATGAGCGAGGGGATTAAGGGTTATGGGGGGAGGGCGGGAATGTGGAACTGAGATACGATAGATCAGCCATGATCTTATTGAATGGCGGGGCAGGCTCGAAGGGCTGGATGGCCTACTCCTGCTCCTATTTCTTACGTTCTTATACCTACAATCCTTCAAGATATCTGCGCTTCTCCAATTCCAAGCCTCTTGAGTATCCCCAAATTCCTTGTCTAAACCACTCTCCTTCTCTTTTCTCCCTCAAGATACCCCTTAAAACTTTCCTCTTCCATCTTCTGGTTATCTGTCCTAAAGTTTCCTGACCCTTCTTGATGATGAAGTCAGATGACATGTTTTATTAAGTTATATTTGTGCAAAAGTAAAATTATGCAAGTTACTGTTAGTCTTATTGGTTTGCAAATTGAACATACCACATTTTGAGGGTGTAGTTACTGATTTGATTTAGCTTGTGAGTATGTAGCCAATGTTTACAACATAGGAGAAAGAAAATTCACAGACGATGGGAGGAAATCTATAGAATCCTTACAGTGCAGAAGGGGGCTCTCCAAAAGAGCATCTTACCTGGAGAAAACCCATGCAGACATGAGGCGATAATGCAAACTCCACACAGTCACCCAAGGCTGGAATTGAATCCATGTCCCTGATGCTGTGAGACAGCAGTCCTAACCACTGTGCCACAGTGCTGCCCCTCAACAGATGAACAGAGATGGTCATTGTGGAGAATACATTACTGAGGATACAGTGCATTTTGGATTAATCTGGAAAAATGTTAAATTGATCCATAATCAGCAAAGCTATTTACAAGAACTTGAGAGACAAACCAGCTGAATGCTGTAAGTCTTAGGTAGTTTTCATTTATATTCAAAGGTTGGATAAGAAAGCACTGGAATTTATTAACAATTAATTATCTTAATTTAATAAGGTTTATATACATAATATACATAATTCTGAACAGTGTTGGGTTTAAGCAGAGATCAATTTGAGCCACTGTGTATTTCTGGGTCAATTAAAAAAGTTGGGCTTTGCTCCTGCTTTCCTAATGTTGAAGAGGACCAATGGATTGCAGCCACCTGCCAATCTAAAGAGGGAATTCCTGAGGAAAATAAAGCGTTATATGGTAATTCTGAACTTGAGTATTGCTGCAACAAGAGATATGTGGTGGTGGTGGTGGTGGTGGTGGTGGTGGGGGGGGGGTGGGGGGGGGCGGGGGGGGGGAATTTTCCTGTTCACTTGCCATGGGAATCATAGTGGGTGGGGGCGGCAGACCATACAAAGGTCTATTGACCTCAGGCGGGATTTTCCGGTTTTGGGGTGAGTGCAGCTGGAAAATCCCACCCGTGTTGTCAAAGCTTTTCATCTTGCGTTCGTCAGAACCTCTTCACCAGAATACCAAATCTCAAAGGGAACAACAATCTTCCTTGAACTCTTCCCTTCATTACAGCTGTCAGCACTGCAGCACCAGGTTGTGCATCACACACCAGAGCACTGCTATTTGTGACACCTTCTGGAGTGTGTATTGCAGATACTCACAATTCCTCCAGATTGGTCAAGGCAGCAAAGTCCAATGTCCTGATCTATTATGGTTCCAGTGTAGGAATGAGCTTAATTATAGTGCTCCTCTGCATTGCTCTGGAGATGCTTCACTGGCATCAACAGCCATGTGCACTGGGGATAGCCTGTGTCACTGAAGAGCTATCCATTAACTTGGACTGGGGCTTCATAAAGCTCTGGGAACCATGAGTTTCTCAAGGTGTATGCATCATGACAAAATCCCTGGGAAACATGCGCAGCCAACATTATTCTTCTTCTGTGGTGACAGTGAAATGGTGTGGTCACTGGTGAGTGGCTCAAAATTGCCTTTCTGGATGACAAGTCCCTCCCACTGGATATGGACCCTTAATACCACATTGGCGGCAGCATGTGGCAGACTGGGCTCAGCGACCTGGAACTCACGGAGATCATGAGGGTGGCTGTGGGAAGGTCCTCATTGAGGAACCTGTGTAGTATAAATCTTTGTGCACTCACCTGAATGTATGGTGTAAACTAGCTTCAATACATGGTGTGCAATTCAGGCAGACATAGGGAAAAGCCCACGTGACTTTCATGTGAATGGTGCCCATTGTAGGAAGCGCGCAATGTGAAGAGCTGTGTTGATATCTGCCAAGCTCCCCTGAGTGAGGCAACAGCTGCCAGACCTGGTGTTTGTGACTGTTAGTGGGGCCTGGATAGAATGTCACCAATAAACCACACAGCCTGTTCAGCAGATGGATGGCAATGTAACCAGTACAAGATAGTAGGAATTGAACTCAATCTCAAATAATAATCAGTGGGAAGGGAAATTGCTCGCCACATGAGCCCCAACCCAGCGGCAACTCTCAACCTGAGGAACTCCAGCCCAGCCCATGCTCTTCCTCCCCCAAAGTCCCTGCATCCTTGAAGGCCCCCCCACCCCATCCTGCACCATAGCAGCGGATGACCTGCCCTCTTGCATCCTGGAGGCTGGTGCTAAGTGGTACTCTTTCCTCACTCTCCCTTGCAATGGTGGCGCCTGAAGCACACTTCAAGGGACCAGTAGTGATTCGCGCTCGTGTGACATCCTGCCAGAGAGATGGGAACATTCCGGGAGAGGGGATGATTGCATGCTGAACTCACTAATGAGATTGAAGTCCAGTCAATTTCATGCTAATCAGCCTCACACCCTTTCTGGACATGAACTAGTTTGCGGCGATAGAAAGGGACTGGGACAATTGCAAACCATTTGGCGCTGGGCACAGAACCAATTTTTAGGCCTGTGCTCTATTTTCCAGGATCAGTGCGATCCGCACCAGACGCAGCGAGGCCGGAAAATTGCCCTAATAACTTTTTTCATCCTCATAACGCAGGTGAATTAGAGCCATGATTCTGACAGTCATTAAACTATGTAAAAAGGGCAGACATACATGTGACAGCATGTTCATCCATGGTTCTCATCTATTTAACTAATTATTAGAGTCCTTTTAATGGCCAATTGTGACATGAATTTAACCCACCCAAAAAGGCCCATCTCCCACTTCGATCTGCAATTCTTGCAACTGATCATGCTTTATCAATAAGCCACAGACAATAGTGCACGACTTTGAAACCTCCTCCTGTACCTTCCACCCTCTCCATGTCACCCTCACACTTGCCCCCGTCACCCTTGACCCAACATATGTTTCCTCTCCCCTTCTCAATCTCCCCCTCCCATTACTCTGGACCCCATTAGCACTTCTCTGCATGTGCCATCGTTCCCAGTTCCCTCTTTCTCTACACCTGCGACCATCCAATGCCTCTGCTGCCCTTGCACCCTCTTGTTACCCTTCTTCCTTCTCTGTGTTCTTGTTCATTGACATTCCATGGAACCTTCCATTACCTGAATCTACCTCTGTACTTGCCCATACTGAATACAATTTCCCACTTTAAATGTGACTATTCCTTCTGTTACCCAGCACTCTCAATTCGACACTCAGGACCTTACCATTTATAGCACTAATTCCACCCTTTAGGCTTTTCATCCATCTTTCAATCACTGCTTGACCCATCCATCTCTATATCCTTACATGACCATCACACACAGAACACAGGACCTTTTCCTCCACTGAAACACCCTTTACATGAACACCATGCTCACTCTACTTTCCCTTCCCTCCACTGCACCTCCTTGCACCCAAACATCAAACTTTTAAATCCTACCACATTGTCCCACAGTTTCCAATGTGAAAACCTGATTACCTTAGTCACAACTGCACAAAGCCAACTGGTGCACATCATCTTTAAATGGTCATGAACCATGAGATGCTTGTTTTTTATCCCAAAGATAGGATATCATTGCAAACTGTTGCACATTAATGAGTATTCATGGCATTACAAATATGAACCTGCCACAGGCCGGCGTAATTTCAGACACGCCGTAAACACATCGTCAATTTTATTGCTGCATCTCAAACTGCTGTTGGGAAAGCAAAATTTTGCATCCCATCGAATTAGTTCAGCTACACGGCAGATTTTCCACTTTGGGCAGCACGGTGGCACAGTGGGTTAGCACTGCTGCCTCACAGTGCCAAAGACCCGGGTTCAATTCCTGGTTTGGGTTACTGTCTGTGTGGAGTTTGCACACTTTCCCCATGTCTATATGGGATTCCTCTGGATTCTCTGATTTCTACCCCACAGTCAATAGAAGTGCAGGTTAGGTGGATTGGCCATGCTAAATTCCCTTTAGTGTCCAAAAATGTGTAGGTGAGGTGGATTACAGGGATGGGGTTAGGGTTGGGCATGGAGGGGGGGTGGTGTGGAGGGGATCGGCCATGGGTAAGATGTTTATTCGGACACTAGGTGCAGACTTGATGGGCTGAATAGCCTTCCTCTGCACTGTAGGGATTTAACGGAATTCTGCAATTATTCCAGTAAGCTGCAGTATTAAAAAGATCCACCAATAATGGGGTTTAGTGTAACATTACCAACACTAAAAGCCAATAATAATTTGAGACCTCTCATTGATTTTACACAAGTGACCACATGCTCTGCTGGAACAGCGAAAACCACATATTCCCAAGCACTGATCAATGACTGCTACTGTAAAAGGAGAGAAACATCTTACAATCAAGGTGCAACATTACAAACTGATTGTTGGATCTTGGCAGGTCTTTTATTAATAGTCAGCTGACATTTGAAATGTTGTTACTTCAATAGTCTACAACATCTTTTCCATTATATATACTGAACATTCTGCAATGGAAACGTGCCTCTAATGTTAAACATTAATGTTACAGTGCTTGTAAAATGTGATCCTATGAAGCCCCCTACTGCACAGATTTTGCAAGTACAGTCTTATGCTCTTTGGCCTAAAGTTTAAAATAATTTTTAAACAAAATAATTGTACCATTATTATTATGGAAACTAGGGAACTTGGATCAGTAATTAAATGCATCTGGAATACAAAATCAGTCTCATTAATGATGTCCATAAAATCGGTGGGTTGACTTTAAAACCCATCTGGTTCACAATTGTTCTTTCAGGACAGACATATGCTATCCTTACCCGGCCCGGCCTACATGTGACCCCAGATGCATCGTAATGTAATTGACTCTTAAGTGCTCTCTGAAATGGCTTAGCAAGCCACTCAATTGCACCAGATAGCTATGAAAACTAAAGTAAGAATAAAATCGGATGGACCAACCGGCTTCGATCTAGGCACTGGATCTGCACAAACCAAAGGTATACCTCACCCAATCAATCCCACAAATTATTCTCTTTATATCTGGGGAATTGTACCAAAATTGGGAGAGCTGTCTCACAGACTAGTGAAGTAACAGTCTGATTTATCATAGTCGCTCCATCATACCTTACAGATATGGTCCCAGACACCTCCCTTGCCATCCCTGAGAATTGTCCTGTCCCACCAACAAAATAGAGTCACCAGACGTGATGATGTATTGTTATGGACTGTCAAGAAAAAGTGACTCTGGGAGTCCTCACATTGACTCTGGATCCCACGAAGTCTCATGGCATCTGATCAAAGCTGGGCAAGGAAAACTGCTGATTACCATCAACCACCCTCCCTTGACTGATGACTCAGTATTTCTCCATGTTGGACATCACTTGGAAGATGCACTGAGAGCTACTAGGTCACAAAATGTACTCTGGGTGAGCACTTCAATGCCCTTTATCAAGACTGGTTTGGTAACACCACTGCTCACCAAGCTGGTGGAGTTCTTAAGATCTTATCTACAAGACTAGGTCTGTGGCAGATGGTGAGAGAACCAACAGGGGCATAAAATCAACTTGACCTCATCTTCACCAAGCTAGCTCTCATAGATGTAACTATGTCTACTGGTGAGAGTGATCATCATGCAGTCCTTCAGGGGACCAAGTCCCATCTTCACACTGAGGATACGTTCTATTATATTGCTTGGCACTACCACTGCATTGAATGGGATATGTTCAGAAGATGTCTTATGAGTGTCACAGTGGTTAGCACTGCTGCCTCAGAGCCCAGGAACTTGGATTTGATTCCCGCTTGGGTCACTTTCTGTGCAGAGTCTTCATCTGCATATTCTCCCCATGTCTCCATAGGTTTCTTCCGGATGCTCCAGTTTCCTCACACAATCTGAAAGACATGCTGGTTAGGTGCATTGGCCGTGCTAAATTCTCCCTGAGTGTACCTGAACAGATGCCAGAGTGTGGGGACTCCCACAGTAACTTCATTGCAATGCTAACAAAAGCCTACTTGTAACGTCAATAAATAAACTTACAACTTAGCAGCTCAAAATTGGACATCCATAAGGTTCTGTGGACCATCAGCAGTAGAGAACTGGGTTCCACCACACTCTGTAACCTCAAGGCTCAGGATATCTATCTGTATCATTATCATTAAGCCAGGGGTCAATCCTGGTTCAATGAGAAGTATAGAAGAGCATTTCAAACGGTCTTCGTGCTTCCATGAATATTTGGTCAAAAATTCTCAGGTCAAGGGTACAAACAGTCATGTTTAGTCTCAGAATTCACCTCCTCACTGCTCAAATCCTAGCCACCATTTACAAACACAAATCAGGAGTGTGATGGTATACTCTCCTCTTCCCTAGGTAAATGCAGCTCCAACAATATTCAAGAAGCTCCACACTATCCAGGACAAAGCAGCCCCCTTGATTAGCACCCCTTTAAACATTCAGTCCATCAACCACCAACATATGCTGGCAGCTGTTTGTAACATCCACAAAATGCACTGCAGCAACTTGTCCAATCTCCTTCCATAACTGAGATCTCTATTACCTAGAAGGACAAAGTCAAGGGGAACATCACAAACTGCAAGTGTCCTTTCAACTCACATATCATCCTGATTTAAAAGTAGACCCCAGAGTTTTGTGTCTCCAAGGGCACAGGATGGCAGGCATTGTGGTATTGTCACAGGACCAGCTCTGGGTTCTTGGGTTTGAATCCCATCGTGGCAGTTGGTGAAATCTGTGCTCAATAAAAACTTGAAATTAAAAGTCTACTGATATCCATGAAACCATTGTCAATTGTAAAAATCCACCGGGTTCACGAATGCCCTTTAGGCGAGAAAACCTACATGTGACTCTAATCAAGGCAAGTGGGGGCCACATGTAGCCCATTAAGGATCTGAGTGCAGCCCATGATACATTTTGTTGACCGTTGTCCAAGCACAGAGTTGCCACATTCTGCTGATTTCCATCCACAGTTTCTTTCCCACAGGTATGACTGAAGTGATGCACACATTAAGGGCCAGTGAAGTGAGGTGCGTGCTGTTTGCACACAACATTGACTTTGAGAGCTGTGCATTTCCTCTGTGTCCAACGTGTAAATATTTATTTTGTTTTTACCATCTGAAATTGATGACAGTTCTAGTAATATATGAATGATTAAACATCCTCTATATTTCATTATGAAATATTCAGTGTGTATTAAATATATTCAACCTTATTGCTAGGGTCATGGTTAGTGAACAAACCGACTTTAATTTTGTGGCCCACTGAGATGAAGGAGGGCCACAAGTGTGGCCCACAAACTAGCATAGGTTGCCCATCACTACTCTAGATAACAGCGATTTGGTTGACTCTTAAATGTGTGACTTGGTTCGAGGGCAATGGAAAGGGCAGTAAATATTGGCCCAGCCAGTGACACCCACATCCCATGAGTGAATAATAAATAAAAACTCTGATAGAACAGAGAACCACAACGACTAAAACATATTTTTTAACAACATCAATTTGTAATCAATAATCACATGAAACTCCAATCACAACACAAGGAACATGATCAAAATTAGGAAAATGAAGGAGCAATCAGAATATATTTTACTTACATTTTTCATGAGCAACTAAATAGGTCTTCTCAATCACACTAAAGAATAAATCGTACTTGTAAATTAATTAATTTGCTTACTAACTTAAAGCTATCCCTTGAATTGAGGAGGGTGTTTGCTGCAGAGTCCTAGATAGAAAAAGAAAAAGAGGGATAAAAAGAGAGAGAGACTGTAAGACATTGGACTGAGATCAATGTATGGTTAAAGAAATAGAAAAGGGAAGGTGAAAGGTTAAGATAGAAACAGCTTTTAGAGGGAAAAAAATATTCTCTATCAGCTGTCAGTTATTAGTTAGTCAGTCCATAGTCGCTGAGAGGCTGCATGCCTTCTTGAGTCTTCTTATCATTCTCACATCTACAGTCTTCTTATCTGACTTGCTTCAAAGCCAGCCACATCTTGAAGAAACTGGACTTGCTATTGTGTGTGGGCCAGTGTGTACTCTTTTTCCTGCTATTGAAGTCAAAGCCAATCTTCCTCAGTAGGCTTTCACGGTACTTTTGAAATGTTTCTTCTGGCCATCTAAATCTAAACGCACTGCACCGTATGTGGTATGAACCTATGTCCCCTAGAGGCAGTATATGTTTTGTGGGAGGATAGGAAGGAGAAGGAAGAGGCCAGCTAGCCAGCGCCAAGTGCGACATGCATTGCAGGAAGACCGACAAGCTGCTGAAGAGCAATAGAGAGCAGAGGGGAGGCAGCAGCAGACCCAAAGATATAGCCAGAGGTCATATCCTGCCAATCAAGTTTACAAGATCCAAATGTCTTACCTACAGATGACACAGTGAAGTGTCTCCAGTGACTTGACCTTCAGGGGAGCCTTCCATATTCTTAAAATGCTGGCAATTGTCATCACCTCCAATTGTGTGGGTGGCCACTCGACATTTAAAAATCACAGTGACCTTGAACTTGTTTGTCTTCAGTTCATACCAGACTACCTCAGAGATCTGTGGTATCGCCCAGCCTGCAGCACATAAAGATCTTCACTGAAAATATATCTTAGCTTGCACAGCAATGTATTTCCTTTACTACAAAAAAACAACAGTCAAGAGGAACGGATCAAAAGCTTTGCAGATTTGGCTGTTTTCCCACAGATAGAAGAGGTTACTGATTGTACACGTTTAGCAATAAAGCACTGGCAGGGCTGTCATCAACCGCAAAGAATACTACTCCATAAACGTGCAGATTGTGTGCAAAGAGAACCCAAGAATCATGCAGGTTTGTGCAAAGTACCCAGGAAGCAGCCATGACTCATATATCCATGATTATGACCCTGGATGTTTTGGATGGTTGGCTGATTGGAACCCTGCAGAAATGGCTGATGATTCCAATTTGAAGAATTGAGCCTGTATTAAATAGCAATATGCCTTGCTAATTAAAAACATGTAGTAGTAAACTCACTCTACAAAAAAAAGCAAAGTTTCTCGTTACAACAAAAGCCCCTCAACAACAAGGTCCACCACTGGGCAGACCGTAGCCACCAACCAGGGTCCCTCTCATGGTAGCCATCTGCTGTGCACAACATGGTTGTCCAGAGAAATCTTGTCAGAGAAAAAAATTGAAGGGGACAGGCCAGTCCTCTGATGAGGAGTCATAGGAAGAGGAGGGTGAACCACAACGGGTAGTCCAAGGGAAGGTCTGAATGCCCATGCGACATAGGAAGTGCTGATCAACAGCTAAGTTTCTCCAACTCAATATCATCAGAGCCATTGGCACGTCAACAATACAGTTCTAATCAATGCAAGTGTTGCATATGGGCAATGTTACTCAGCAATATGATTGTTAAGCTAAAGAGCACATATAATCACATAAGAACATTAAAAAGATCCATGTCCAGACATTCGCACAGAGATGATGACACATGCAGCCACATTCAGTTTGAGAGAGAGAAAAGAAAATGTGCACAATTCCAGAAAGATTGGTGCAGGTCAGAAAATTGGATAGAATATGAAAGCAGCAAAGAATTACTGAAAAAAAAAGAGAAATTAGAGTTTGAGAGAAAACTAGCAAGAAATATAAAAAAGACAGGAAGAATACAGTTTTAAAAAAGGAAAAGAATAATGAGTGAACATTGGTTCTCTAGAGAGTTAGATTGGAAAATTCATAAAGAGAAAGAATAAATGGCAGATACATTAAATAGATATTTTGAGATTTTCTTCGCTCTTAGTGAACCTACAACTTTCTAATCTTGTGCGGCCTACTGTTTCAAATAGGTGCTCCCCCAAGATGCACTTCAGAGGTGGGAGGGGTCAAGCTGTGGGCAAATTGTGGATGACATGGATATTTCTGTGCCACCCTGTTCACCCAGTTGGCCCTGAGATGCCCTTCCTCATATAGAGGCTGACACTCTTGCCCTCTGCCTCAATCACACCCTCCTATCCCTGACCACTGACTAAATCAGAAGACCCTATCCTAAGTGGTGTAACTGCCTCCTGGTAATTTTCCTCTTTTCTGATGTGTCACAGTGTCTGCAGTTCAGTCTCTGGCTCAATGGCTGGAATTTTACTGGCATTCCTGCCCCAATTCTGGGAGCGGGCAAGGCTTGGAGAACAGCATTCTCTGTTGGCCTCGGGCGGGATTGTACGAACCTCTGGCCAACGTGCCAGTAAAATTCCACCCAATGACTCTGACCTAAAATTCACTGAGCCGCAAGCGCTTCCTGCAAACATGTTTCCCCTGGATCACACTGGCATCTAGGAGCTCCTACATACTGCAGACTTGTCACATTGGCTGTCCTGTGGTACTGAGAAAATGATCAGAACTAAAGCCTGACAAGTCCCAAGATCCTGATGGATATCATCATAAGATCTTTAAAGGAATGGCTGCTAATATGGTTGACGCATGGTTTTAATTTTATAAAATTCCCTCGATTCAAAAAAGGTATCATCTGATTGGAAAATAATAAATCTAACTCCTCTATTCCAAAAATGAGACGACAAACATTAGGAGACTACAGGCCAGTGATCCTAACATCTATGATAGTGAAAGTGTTAGAATTTATTATTGAAGAGGTTAATGCAACCAAGCAGAATCAATGAGATTTTCGAAACGGAAATGATAAGAACATAAGGAATAGGAGCAGGAGTAGGCCATCTAGCCCTTCGAGCCTGCCCCGCCATTCAATAAGATCATGGCTGATCTGAAGTGGATCAGTTCCACTTTCCCGCTCTCTCCCCATAACCCTTAATTCCCTTGTCTGTCAAAAAAATGATGCTTGACTAATTTATTAGGGTTCTTTGAGGAAGCAACAAGTGACTTTGGTAAGGGGAAACTTATAGATGTGATATACTTGCGTTTTCAAAAGGCATTTGAAAAAGTGCCACATTAAGAATTATTACAAAAGATAAGGCCTAATGGTGTAGGGCATAAGATAGTAGCATGGATAGAGGATTAGTTAGCTAACAGGAAGCTGAGAATAGGGATAAATAGGTCATTTTTGAGTTGGCAAGATGTGACTAGTGGAAGGCTACTGGAATCTGTGCTGGGGCCTCAACTATTTACTATTTACATAAATGACTTGGATGAAAGAACTGGGAAGATAGTGGCATAGTGGTAATGTCACTTGACTAGTAATTCAGAGGCCCAGGCTAATGCTTTGGGGAGAAGGGTTCAAATCTCACCATGACAGCTAGTGAAATCTAAATTCAGTTAATAAAAATCTGGAATTCAATGACTATAAAATTATCATCGATTGTTGCAACAACCCACCTGGTTGAGGAAAGAAAATCTGCTAACCAGACCCACAAAAATGTGGTTGACTTTTAACTACCTTCTGAAATGGCCTTGCCAGCCCATCAGCAACAAATACTGCCCAAGGAGCAAAGCTCACATCCCATGAAAGAATAAAGAAAGAGATGGTTGATAAATTTACTGATGACACAAAGATAGTCACTGATCTATCAGGATAGAAACTCTGAGGTCTAGATGTCAGGTCCAGTTGTTTCTTCAATGTGTCTCCAAGTGACCTACAGTGCTAACATCTACAGTTAACTATTCTCACCACATTGTTGTGCTATGGTGGTGCCAGCTGCTGGAGTTGGTTCAATTGGTGGTGGATGGAGGACCAATTCCATTTGGTATATTTAATATCCATTCCTTTAAAGACCGACAGTCACTGACCTTTATCTTTATGCAAAGTTTTCTGTTGTCATCGTGAATGCTATTTTCTTTTTCAAATTTTCATCACATATCAGCATATCACTTACAATCGTCTTTTCCTGACAGGCCCTCAACTGCTTGATCCTGCCTGTGTGAAAATATTTCTGGCACGTTGCTCACACTTCCCAGAAAAGGGCAAATACAACCATCTGTACCTGACAAAGGAAGTATTGAATGTGCCAGGACAGATGCTCCACAGTCTCAGTGATCCAGTTCCAGTCCTCTTCCTCTTATCTTCAGCTCTCTTCTCCTGAAAGGAGGCACAATACACCAATGTTTGGCTGCATCTGGATGTAGTGTTTCAGTGAGGGTGAAAATCAGGCAGATGCATCATGAGGGGCAAAGGCCTACATTTGGAATATGTGTCGCAGAGTGCCATTTGGGGATGTGTGCTGAGTATTGGGGTCATATTACATTAGAATTGAGGTGAGTGGCAAGGGTTGCTGAAGGGATAAGCGGAACATGGGGTGCTCTCAATATGTTAAGCGGGTGTGTGAAGAATGACATTATGGAGCACACTAGAAAAGGCAGCGTAAGGAGCAGGGGATGAGGTGGTGCACTACAGGGAATAGGTGAATTTGCAACTTTGCTCATACTTACTGATCTGGTTTGGTCACTAAAATGCTTTCTGCACTAGATTCATGTTAACACCACCTCCTTCTGTTGCCCACCTTTTTACCAATATTAAGGGTACGGTTCCTCCTTTCTAGCCTTTCCTGCACCAACATTATTTTAAGAGATGCTCATTAAACTTGGGTACAGCTTTTCTGCTTCCCTGATTTAATTCCTACTTCAGAAAATGAAGCAAACTTCTCCAAACTGTGTTTGTGTGGTGGTGAAATTACGCCATACGGGTTCACTTATGTGAAACGCAAAAACCAAAACTAAAATTATAATGAGGGAACTGCTTAAGACTGGACTTTTCCCTACAAATCCCACAATCTTCCGAGTTTTACAACCATTATTTCCCACTCCTAACCCTGCTCAGTTCTAGGCTTCAAACTAATATTGTGGTCATTTGGTGGGGTCTTACAGCCTCACTCAGCCAAGATCATAAAATCCCACTCAAAGCCAATGAAGATTTCCATTCTGGGAACTTTGTCTGCCCTGATTTCGGGGCAGGCAAAGTGGTAGGTTTTTGGCCATTATCTCTGTCAAGGTGCATCTTTTTGGAAGGTCATATCTGAAATAGATCTCTATTTAAAGTGTAATTGGATGTAAAAAGCACAAATTTAATTTTTTTCTCTCTGTCATTCATTTTAAATTGACCTCTCCATTGTTCCAAAACAATGGCAAATTTATTTGGATAAAAACAACATTCTGTGGATGCTGGAATCTGAAACAAAAACAAAAAATGCTGAAAAATTTCGGCAGGTCTGACAGCATCTGTGGAGAGAGAATAAAGTCAACATTTCGAGTCTAGATGACCTGTCATCAGAGCAGCTCTGACAAAGGCAATTTGCTTGCTTTTGAACAGGTTTGGTGATTTTGAATTCCATGACTACAGATGCCTGGTATTTCACTAACATAACAAAAACAGAAAATGTTGAAGAAATTCAGCAGGTCTAACAGCATCTATGGAGAGAGAACAGAGCCAATGCTTCTGAACATTGGCTCTATTCTCTCTCCACAGATGCTGTCAGACCTGCCGCATTTCTTCAACATCTTCTGTTTTTGTTTCAGATTCCAGCATCTGCAGTATTTTGCCTTAGAAACATAGAAATTAGAAGTAGGAGTAAACCATTTGGCCCTTTGAACATGCTCCATCATTCATTTTGATCAAGGCTGATCATCAAATTCAACATCTTGATTCCCTCTTCCACCTCAATATCCCTAGATCCTATAGCCCAAGAGCTATATCTAATTTCTTCTTGAAATCAGTCAACATTTTGGCCTCAACCACTTTCTGTGGTAGTGGATTCCATGTATTCACCACTCTGGGTGAAGAAATTTCTCCTCACTTCAGTTCTAAAGGTTTACCCCTTATCCTCAAGCTATAAGCACTAGTTCTGGACTCTCCCACCATCAGGAACATTCTTTCTGAATTTATCCTGCTTAATCCTATTAGAATTTTGTAAGTTTCCATGAGATCCCCTCTCACTCTTCTAAACTCCAGTGAATATAATCCTAACCGACTTAGCCTCTCCTCATAATACAGATCTGCATCGAGGAATCAGCCTAGTAAATCTTCGCTGTACTCCCTCTGAAGACATCCTTCCTCAGATAAGGCCACCAAAACAGCACACAATATGATATTTCATATAATATGGACAAGAGTGCCTGGAACTAATTTCCTATCACTCAAGGCTGCAGAAGGGCAATTTATGATAAACACAGTGAAATGCCAAAAAAAAAGGCAAAATGAGTGGTCTCATCAATGCCCTACACAATTGCAGCAAAACATCCTTACCGCTATACTCAAATCCCCTCGCTATGAAGGCCAACATATCATTTGCCTTCTTTACTGCTTGCTGTACCTGCATACTTACTTTCAGCAACTGATGCACAAGGGCATCAAGGTCTCGCTGAGTATCCACTTTTCTCAATTTATACCTATTCAAATAATAAACTGTCTTTCTATTATTGCCACCAAAGTGGATAACTTCACAGTTATCCACATTTGACATGCATATGCCCAAACATTCAGCCTATCCAAATCACGCTGAAGCATCTGTGCATCCTCCTCACAGCTCGCCTCCCACCCAACTTTGTATCATCTGAAAATCTGGAGATAATACATTCAGCTCCCTCTTTCAAACCATTAATATATAACATGAACAACTGGGCTCCTAGCACAGGTCCCTGAGGAATCCCACTAGTCACTGACTGCCAGTCAGGAAAAGATCCATTAATGCCAACTCTTTGCTTCCTATCTGCGAACCTGCTTTTATCCATCTCAAGACATTACCTTCAATCCCGTGTACTTTAACTTGACATAGTTGTCTGTTATGTGGAACCTTATTGAAAGCCTCCTGAAAGTCTAAATAAACCACATCCATTGATCCTCCTCAGTCAATTTCACTAGTTACATCCTCAAAGAATTCCAATAGATACATCATACATGATTTCCCCTTTGTAAATCCATGCTGACTTTGTCTGATTATACCATTGCCTTCCAAATGCTGAGTTATGAAATCCTTGATAATGGACTCTAGCAAGTTCCCCAGCACCAATGGCAGGCTCACTGCTCTATAGTTCCCTGTTTTCTTTCTACCTCCCTTTTTGAATTGCAGGCTTACATTTTGTCTTTTCTTTTGGTATTTCACTATGTTTATCATAAATTGCTCTTCTGCAGACTTGAGTGATAGGAAACTAGTTTCAGGCACTCTTGTCCATATTATATGAAATTGTGAGTCAGAGATCAGTCTTTTAACGTTCAAATTAATTTTTTTTTAGCTTCCCTTCACTGACAGGAAGTTTGTTTTTTTCAGCCTTTCCTCAAATACCAGAGATTTCACAATCTGGATTGCTCAATTCACAGTGACAGACTTGTGACTGTACCAATGGATTTCCTTCCCGTTCATATTCTATTCTGACCTGGGCCAGAATTCTCCAACTCTTACTCCCCACCACCAGTGCCAGTAAGAATGGAGAATTTGATGCTCAGCCAAATCTCCATTCACTACAACGGGACCAGAGAATCCCAGCCACAGGCAAGGTCGGAGAATTCCAGTCCTAATCTCCTTCAGCCTTTGTAAAGACTGCTTGTGTTTTTTAAACCTTTCGAAACGTTTTCACAGTTTTAGACACCCTACTTTGACACTTTATTCTAATGTGAGTATTGCAACTGTGTCAACCAATAAATTGGGGTTGGGCTAGCACTGTTGGTTTTAATTTACAGTTTCTGAACTCATAACCAAAATTACAACAAAGTACCTCCCCACATTATAGAATTATTACTTCATCGAAATGCAGGGATTGGAGGACAGTTGTATAATACAGGTTAGTTACTCCAGAGGAAGTTACCCAATCATCTCCAATTTGGTAAGGACATGTGGTATCACAATATATAGCCTTCATTTAATTGTCTGCAACACTTGAAATTTCTCTTAAGGGAACTTTTCCATAATGCTCCCTTTATCTATTTAGATCTTCACATGAAAATATGTAGAATTGTGATAACTAGCTGGCCTCTGTAAATCTGAATGTGTGCAAAATCCATTTGGAACCATTTGGGTTCACTGTAAAATGGACATCAGATTTTTAAAAATTCTTTCTTGGGATATGAGCATCACTGTCCAGGCCAACATTTATTGCCCATCTCTGATTGCCCTTGAAAAGGTGATGGTGAGCCTTCTTCTTGAGCCGCTGCAGCCTATGTGGTGCAGCTGCACTCCAGTGCTATTTTCTATAGCTGTTGATAGTTTGCTGCATCCTTTAGGAAGACTTTCAGAATTAAATGTCATGACTAGCCCCAGGTGAGGTCCCCCCAAGTTACTGATTCAGACAAGAACTCTTGAGTTGTCACCCATCTAGCTGGGATATACCCAAATTATTACAAATATGGGTGAGAAGGATGAACTGTCTCCCTGTCATTATTCAACCTGTTGGTAGCAACAGGATTTAATGCAAAAAGGATCACTTTTAGTGGATACCTTTTCCCAGACCCAATATTTATGTCTTAAAAGGAGCCAATTTAACCAGGCTTTCTTGAGTTAAAGGTGGAGTGAGTTTATTAGCTATTAAAGGGCATGGAAAAAAATGGTAAAACACATGCATATACCTTCATACAGAATAGAAGTGAGAATTGAAATTATAACAATTCACTAGTTTCATGATCATTATCAATGAGATTAACTTTTTTATTCCTGAGTAATTAATTCAATTTAAATTCTCCCAGTTACTATGGAGGGATTTGAACTCATGTATCTGCAGCATTAGCCCAGGTCAATGGATTCTAAGTTCAGGAATATTACCGGCATGCTATCCATCCACTTTTTTTTAATATCATGAAATTGAAAAGCACAGACAATGGAGTAGATTGTTTTCTTCTAATGCTTAAAGGAATACCTGAATGCAGCACATCACAAAAGTCAGGCAGAAAGGATTATATGCATGAAGTGGCACCCTTAGGATTTTTCCATTGACTTCAATAGTCTGCTGCAATAATTTGAAAATACCTGCAAGGTCTGGTGACATTTGCAAGGAAGTCCATTAGCAGCATTTATTGATTCATACTCTTTAACTTTCACAGGAAGTTTTTATATCCAAGTGGTTGCTTGATTTTCAAAAATGCTGCATGGGAAAATTTGTACCTTTCAAAATCTATAAAAATTAAACAGTGCAGACATTTCAATCTTTTGGAATGGTTTGAAACAGCTGCATTATTATTCATTGCTGAGAGAACAGAAAGTGCAAAAAATGACAATTTGGAAGAATTGCAATGTTATTTCAGTTTGGAGAAAGGTTTGGAAAAGAATCCCTGCATGTTACATGATTGATTATACTGGTATGAAGATAGGGATATGCGGTAAAAACGAAAGATGTAAGATTATCTTTTCGGTTTTCTATTTCTTCATTCTTCCAATAAAAATTCACAATAAAAATACATTCCTTTTGATAATGAATGTAAAGGCTTTTGAAAAAGGAATTTTGTGAAACATTGGGTGGAATTTAACACTGGCCAAGGGAACGAGGAAAGAGGTGGACTGGGGTGTTGAACAGGGCAGGAAACAAAGTTCAAGTTCCCAAAGTCAGGATAGAGGCATCAAATTCTCTCTATGGTGGTTGGAAGTTGGGGCAACTGTAGCATTGGCATGCAATGTGAAGGGCAGCACGGTAGCACAGTGGTTAGCACTGTTGCCTCACAGCACTGGGGATCCGGGTTTGATTCCTGGCTTGGGTCACCGTCTGTGAGAAGTTTGCACGTTCTCCCTGTGTCTGCATGGGTTTCCTCCGGGTGCTCTGGTTTCCTCCCACAGTCTGAAAGACGTGCTGGTTAGGTGCATTGATGCTGGAGTGTGGCAGGGATGACATTTAATTCTGAAAGTAGGTGTGTATAGGAAACATGGATTTCCACTTTCACAATTGTTTAAAACTGGTGTGGAACAGGTGAAGCAGTCTTCAAGGTGGAAGATGAGCTTGTTGGAGCTGTCTGTCATTACTAGGAGAATTTGCTGGAAGGGGGAGAGGAGGCTGCGAAGAATCGCAAGATAAGTTAAGGATATTAAAGGAAGATCGAGGGTGATCAAGGAGAGATAAAGTTTATTTATTAGTCACAAGTAGGCTTACATTAACACTACTGAGAAAATCCCCTAGTCGCCACAATCTGGCGTCTGTTCAGGTACACTGAGGGAGAATTTAGCATAGTCAATGTATCTAACCAGCAAGTCTTTTGGATTGTGGGAGGAAACCAGAGCACCAAGAGAAAATCTGCACAGAGAAGGGGAGAACATGCAGACTCCACACAGACAGTGACCCAAGCCAGGAACTGAACCTGGGTCCCTGGCTAACCACTGTGCCTCTGTACCTCCCAAGGATGACTGAGGAAAGGTCTGAGAGTAACTGAGGCAAGATAGAAGGAAGGTCAAGGCATACTGAATGGAGGTCTAGGGTTACTTAGAGCAAGCCCAGGGCATGGTCAAAGATGACATTAGTCCATAGGTGCAACATTTTGGTTGAAGGACAGGTCACTAGTGGAGGACACAGCTTTGCCAGGCTTCTACTCAGTTCAATTTCTGACATAACATCACCCTGGTGCTCACTGAATACCCAGTGAGGGCGAAGTCCTGGAGAGAGTGCTCACTAATGACATGTTAATATATTAAAATGAGCTTTCTGCAATCCCGCAGAGTGTTTAATTCCACTCCACCAGCAAGAATGGAACTCAGAAACTCGCCGATGCAAACTGCACTCTCCAGATTTTGAGCACATGCCACCATTCCAACAAACAGAGTGTGTAGGCTCAAGATCACCCTCAGAATATCTTCAGTGCAGTGCCACAGTTCGTAATCTAATGGCAATCTCTGCAGCAAAGCTGGCACCAAAGAATAGAGGTTTCATCCTTTTCCTTGATGATATTAATCAAAATGTTTTACAGCTATAACAATGTGTAAAATATAAGCTGACATGAGTACAGCAGCTGATTTCAAGAGTGTACAGGAAACCGCTTAGAAATGAGATGGATGTATCTGGAGCCAATATAATTGGAATGTCTGCAAAATTTCAACTGAGCAGGGCACAGGTATTGTAGGTTTGTAAAAGTTAGCAAAAAATGCTGAAATAAATCAATTTTAATTTGATTTAAAGGTCAGTATGCCAACTGGCAGAATAAAAACTAGCTGAAGTTTATCTGCACGTCAAGAATTTTATTAAGGCAATGTGCCAAATTTCAAAATGCTGATGGCAAACACACCATCATAATAGAATCATAAAGGTTTACAACATGAAACAGGCCCTTCAGCCCAACTTGTCCATGCCGCCCAGTTTTTTACCATTAAGCTAGTCCCAATTGCCTGCGTTTGGCCCATATCTCTCTATACCAATCGTATCCATATAACTGTCTAAATGCTTTTTAAAAGATAAAATTGCACCCACCTCTACCACTACCTTTGGCAACTCCTTCCAGACACTCACCAATCTCTGCTTGAAAAAATTGCCTTGCTTGATAGGGCAGACGCAACACGGTTTCATTAAAGGGAAGTCGTGTCTGACAAATTTACTGGAGTTCTATGAGGATGTGTCTAGGGCGGTGGATAGAGGAGAGCCGGTGGATGTGGTCTTTCTGGATTTTCAGAAGGCGTTTGATAAGGTACCTCACAAGAGGTTACTGCAGAAGGTCAGAGGACATGGAGTTGGGGGTAGGGTGTTAGCGTGGATAGAGGATTGGTTGTCAAATAGGAGGCAGAGAGTGGGGGTCAATGGGTGCTATTCGGATTGGCGGTTGGTGACTAGTGGGGTGCCCCAGGGGTCGGTGCTGGGGCCTCAGCTATTTACCATTTATATAGATGATCTGGAGGAGGGAACCGAGTGTAGGGTGTCGAAATTTGCTGATGACACCAAGATTGGGGGAAAGGCAAATTGTGCGGAGGGTGTGGAGAGTCTGCAGAAGGATCTAGATAGGCTGGGCGAATGGGCCAGGAAATGGCAAATGGAATTTAATGTTGGCAAGTGTGAGGTGGTCCACTTTGGTAGGAAGAATGGTAGGAAGGACTATTACTTACGTGGCGAAAAACTGCAGCAGGCGACGGTGCAGAGGGACCTCGGGGTCCTTGTGCATGAGTCGCAAAAACCCAGCCTGCAGGTGCAGCAGGTGGTCAGGAAGGCGAATGGGATGCTGGCCTTCATAGCGAGGGGGATTGAATATAAAAGTAGGGAGGTCTTGCTGCAGCTGTATAGGGCATTGGTAAGGCCGCAGCTGGAGTACTGTGTGCAGTTTTGGGCGCCGCACCTGCGCAAGGATATTTTGGCCTTGGAGGGAGTGCAGAGGAGGTTTACTAGGCTCATACCGGAGTTGAGGGGGTTGAGCTATGAGGAGAGGCTGAATAAACTAGGCTTGTACTCGTTAGAGTTTAGAAGAATGAGGGGAGATCTCATTGAGACGTATAAGATGATGAATGGGATGGATAGGATAGAGGTGGAAAGACTCTTCCCGCTCAAAAAAGACAGTAGGACTAGGGGGCACAGCCTCAAGATAAAGGGGGGGCAGTTCAGAACGGAGTTGAGGAGGAACTTCTTCACTCAAAGGGTGGTGAATCTCTGGAATTCTCTGCCCGTTGAAGTGGTGGAGGCTGCCTCGCTAAATATTTTTAAGAAGCGGGTTGATGGGTTTTTGATAAGAGAGGGGATTAAGGGTTATGGGGAGAGGGCGGGAAAGTGGAACTGAGCCACGACAGATCAGCCATGATCTTATTGAATGGCGGGGCAGGCTCGAAGGGCCAGATGGCCTACTCCTGCTCCTATTTCTTATGTTCTTATGTTCTTATGAACCCTTTTGTATCTCTCCCCATTAACCTTTGCCCTCTAGTTTTAGACTCTCCTACCTTTGGGAAAAGATGTTGACTACCTACTTTATCTATGCCCTTCATTATTTTACAGACCTCTATAATATCACCCTTAAGCCTCCTATGCTCCAAGGAAAAAAAGCCCAGACTACCCAGTCTATAATAGGGTGACCAGAACTGTACACAGTATTCAAAGTGTGGCCTTACCAATGTCCTGTACAACTTCAACAAGATGTCCCAACTTCAATATTCAATGCTCTGACCAATGAAACCAAGCATGCTGAACACCTTCTTTACCATCCTATCCACCTGAGACTCCATTTTCAAGGAGCTATGAACTTGTACTCCTAGATCTCTTTGTTCTATAACTTCCCCCAATGCCCTACTATTAACTGATTCAATCTACCAAAATGCATCACCTCACGTTTATCTAAATTAATTTCTATCTGCCATTCATCAGCACACTTGCCCAACTGATCAAGATTCCATTGCTATCCGAGATAACCTTATTCACTGTCCACTATGCTACCAAATTTGCTGTCATTTGCAAACTTACTAACCATGCCTCCTAAATTCTCATCCAACTCATTAATACAAATGACAAATAACTGTGGACCCAGCACCAATCCCTGAGGCACACCACAGGTCACAAGCCTCCACTCTGAAAAACAACTCTCTACAACCACCCTCTTTCTTCTGTCATCAAGCCAATTGGCTACTTGACCCTGGATCCCGTGAGATTTAACCTTACACAATAATCTACCATGCAGCACCTTGTCAAAGACATTCCAAACTTCATGTAGACAATGTTGACTGCATGGCCCTCATCTTACCTTCTTGGTTACCCTTTAAAAAAAACTCAATCAAATTCGTGAGACATGATTTTCCTCTCACAAAGCTATGTTGACTGTCTCTAATAATGGCACCATTGCTATTACAAAAATGTCTTTGTATGTGTTTTAAATGACAAATGTGTTTTATTGCTTTAAAATATTTGTGTTTGAACTTGTTTCTGACTTATATATCAACAGTTGCATGAGAAAACTACACTGGAGTTAATAAAATCTCATGCATAATTCAAGCTAGAGACCACAGATATTTCTCAATACTTGGGGCATTTGTAAACATGCTGAAAAGTGTGACACACATCTTACAATATACATTTCACAGTAACTGCAGTTATTGTTTAAGTTGGCTATTGTAAAAAGCAAAAATTGTTTCTGATTGAATATCTATAATTCAGTCCATCATTACACTCAAAGAACCTGGGGTGGTGGGGTGGGGGGGAGGGGGGAGAGAGAGAGAGAAAGAGAGAGAGGAATCTCATCCTTACTCATGCCAGCTGCCCTGCAACATTTTGATGCTCTGAGGAGTGATGATTAGCTAGACGTGGGATTTCTGCCTCTCATGCGTTGGTCGGCAGAACTGTAGTCCCTGCAACACCACCAGGAAGAAGGGGTGGGTGAGCTGATGATAAGGCCAGGTGGAGAGGGAAGAAGAGGGAGCACTCCAGTGAGTAGGTGCAGACCTTGGAAGCAGTTGTCTGTTATGGAATGGGAGCCAGTAGGGAGTCTGCCCCCACCCCTTAGGAGCGAGATGACTTGTTGGATTACACCCCCATTCCTGACCTTCTACAGCCAGCCATAAAATTGAGGTCGGGTGGGAGGAGGCCTTCAAGTGGCCATTGGCTATTTCATGGTCCCAGTTGGATGAGGGCAAGAGGGCTGTCTGAGAATGCCCACGTTCAATAAAATTGAGTGCTGTTGGGGATAGGCAGCCAGGATGCCACAGGAGGGCCACCCTGGCGCAGAGGCTTTTTTTTTGTTAAAACAAGAATAGTAGCAATAAAATCTAAATGTGGAAAAATTAGATTTTGAGTAGATCAAAATCAGATGAGTATAGATTCAGCTATCTGCTGATGTGGAGGATGTGATTCACTTAAATCCTAATAAGATCTAATATCAATCTACTGGATCTGTGAACTCAAAATTTAGTAGACTTTTATTAAAGATTTTAAAAATTAGAATGTAGATCCAAATTGAAACATTAATTATAACATTATTGCCTTCTGAAGGTGTAGACTTGTGCTTTCTCACAAGTTTAAATTATCGGTATAACAAACTTCTGTGCTTATTTTGAACAGTTGTGTATATCATTTCATATGAACCATTGCCACTTTCTATAAATCTCCTATTTTAATAAGTTGCATTAGCACAGCATTATTCCATTGTTCTGATTTCGACTTTCAGAGTTGAGCTGCAATTGTTTCTGTGGTTAAAGCTAGTCTGCATTTTGTTAATTATTTTTCATACATTTTTGTGCATTTTGAAATGTTTCTCCTGTGATTCTCAAGCTATTAATGGCACAGAGTTTGCAGTAGTAATGGTGACAAAAATGTCAGCATTCACTGTCATTATCACATTGAAACTCCAGCAATTTCTGGAGTTCACATACACATTTAAACATGGAAATCCAGACATTTAAAGTCAGTGATTCTGTATTTCTCTATAGTGTATAATGTTGACATGTTGGTGTGCCTCAGGGATCTGTGTTGGGGCCACTGCTGTTTGTGATTTTTATTAATGATCTGGATGAGGGTATAGTTGGGTGGATCAGTAAATTTGCTGATGACACCAAAGTCGGAGGTGTGGTAGATAGTGCGGAAGGGTGTCATAGTTTGCAGGAAGACTTAGACAGGTTGCAGAGCTGGGCCGAGAGGTGGCGGATGGAGTTTAATGCAGAGAAATGTGAGGTAATTCACTTTGGTAGGAATAACAGATGTGTTGAGTATAGGGCTAACGGGAAGACTTTGAATAGTGTGGAGGAGCAGAGGGATCTAGGTGTATGTGTACATAGATCCCTGAAAGTTGGGAATCAAGTAGATAAGGTTGTTAAGAAGGCATACAGTGTCTTGGCGTTTATTGGTAGGGGGATTGAATTTAGGAGTCGTAGCGTTATGTTGCAACTGTATACAACTCTGGTGCGGCCGCACTTGGAGTATTGTGTGCAGTTCTGGTCCCCACATTACAGGAAGGATGTGGAGGCTTTGGAGAGGGTGCAGAGGAGGTTTACCAGGATGTTGCCTGGTATGGAGGGGAGATCCTATGAGGAGAGGCTGAGGGATTTGGGGTTGTTTTCGCTGGAAAGAAGGCGGCTAAGAGGGGATCTTATTGAAACATATAAGATGATTAGAGGTTTAGATAGGGTGGATAGTGATAGCCTTTTTCCTCTGATGGAAAAATCTAGCACGAGGGGGCATGGCTTTAAACTAAGGGGGGGTAGTTATAGGACAGATGTCAGGGGTAGGTTCTTTACCCAGAGGGTGGTGAGGGATTGGAATGCCCTGCCTGCTGCAGTTGTAAATGCGCCTAGTTTGGGGGCGTTTAAGAGGTCTGTGGACAGGTTTATGGACGAAAAGGGATTGGTTTAGGTTAGTGGGTCATTGTTGTTGGTTTTTTTTAACTGGTCGGCGCAACATCGTGGGCCGAAGGGCCTGTTCTGCGCTGTAATGTTCTATGTTCTATGTTCTATCACACTAGAAGGTACAAACAAGAAGCAGGAATAGGCCATTCAGCACCTCGATCCTGTTCCACCATTTAATAAGATCATGGGCGATCTTATAGGAACCTTAAATCTGTATCCAGCCTATATCCGATAACCTATCAGTCCCTTGCTTGACAATAATCTACCCACCTATGCCTACCCTTTCAGAAAGAGAGTTCCAAAGACTCAAAACCTTCAGTGAAAAATTTTGCCATACCTGTTTTAAATGGGTGACCCCTTACTGGTAAACAGTGATATATTCTCCCACAAGAGGAAGCACCCTGTAATAACATCTTTTCTTGTGCCTTGGCTCTACTTTTTGAAATGCCATATTTTCCAAATTTAATCTGTGGCCCCCGCTAATTAGTTTCAAACCCTCTCTACTTCCCTAGTTACATACTTGCAAGAACATCTGACCCAGAATGGTTCGCATGTAGTTGGTTCCAACAGTACAGACCATGATTTCCCTAAGTACCAATGCGTGTGCTGCATGAATCAGAATCCACTTCTCCACCACTAGTCTTTCAGTCCCACATCCACTTCTCTAATCTGATTTGTTTTATGTCAATTTTCATGTGGCTCAGTTAATAATCCAAAGATTATGACTTTTGGGTTCTGCTTCTTAACTTGCTGCACTGGTCCTCATACTGACTATGCAGAACTTCCTTCTTTGTCCTAACTATGTCATTGATACATACATAGACCACAACTATGCCCTCCCCTGCCACTGCAAGTTCCTCTCTTGCCACAGAAAATGCCCTGAACACTGGCACCAGGCAGGGAACACATCTGCCTGAACTCACGCTCTTTGCTGCAGAGAATGATGTCAATCTCTCTGGCTATACTAGCCCCACCACCACAACATTGCTTTCTGCTCTCCTGACTCGAATGGCTCCCTGCACTCTGTGCCAAGGTCAGCTAGTTCATCCATCCTGCAGACCCCACTCTCATCTAAACAAACTGAGTAAACCTCAGACTCATTGGAAAATTGTAAAGGCTAAGACTCCTGCCCTCTGAGTCCCCTTTCTACCTCAATTGCACTCACAGTCCTCAGTCCCTGACCACTGACCAAATCAAAAGATCCTTCCTAAGAGGTGTGACTGCTTCCCAGTTTGGAGAATTTTATAAATATTTTAAGGTTAATCAGGGAGAAAGTAGAATCCATTAGAGATCAAAGTGGATATCTGGGTGTGAAGTCACAAGACATTGGAAGGGAGTTAAATTAATACTTCTCATCGGTCTTCACTCAGAAGAAGGACATATGTATTGAATTCAGCAAAAGGGACTGTGAGGAACTTGCATCATTTGATATAGGAAGTGAGGAGGTATTGGATACTTTGACGGACTTAAAAATGGACAAATAATCAGGCCCAGATGAACTGCATCCCAGGCTGCTGTGGGAGGTGAGGCAGGAATTTGCAGTGGCTCTGACACAAATTTTAATTCCTTTCTGGGCACAGGGGTGGTGCCAGAGGACTGGTTGATGGCTAATTGGTTCCATCTTTCAAGTAAGGTGGTAGAGATGAACAAGGGAATTCCAGACTGGTGAGTCTCACATTAGTGGTAGGGAAACTATTGGAGAAAATTCTAAAGGCAAGAATTAATCTCCACGTGGAAAGGCATGGGTTGATTAGGGGTAGTCAGCATGGCTTTGTCAGAGGAAGGTAACGTCTAACAAATTTGATTGAATTTTTTGAAAAGCTGACCTGCTGTGTAGATGAGGGTAGTGCAGTTGATGTAACATATATGGATTTCAGAAAGCCTTTGACAAGGTCCCACATGGGAGCCTTATAAAAAAGGTAAATGCACATGGAATTCAGAGAAACTTGGCTTGATGGATCTGAAACTGGCTTAGTAATAGGACACAAAGTGTAGTAGTAGAAGGCTGTATGATTGACTGAAGGCTGGTGTCCAGTAGTGTACCACAAGGATCAGTGCTGGGTCCCTTATTATTTGTTATGTACATAAATGAGATAGATGAGAATATTGGGGTGACGATAAGTAAGTTGGCAGATGACACCAAGATTGGTAGGATGATTAATAGTGAAGAAGAAGGTTGTAGGTTTCAGGCAGATATAGATGGGTTGGTCAAATGGGCAGAGCAGTGCCATATGGTACTTAATCCTAAGTGCAAGGTAATGTACCAGGAGAATAGGAAAAGGGAGTATTTAATGGATTGGAGAATTTAATGGATGGAAGCTCAGAGGAACAAATGAATCTTGGGATATTTATTCACACATTCCTGAAGTGGCAGAGCAGATAAATGGGGTAATTAATGTGGTTGACAGAGGGGAACCGGTGGATGTGGTGTTTTTAGATATCTAGAAGGCGTTCGATGAGGCGCCTCACAAAAGGTTGCTGCAGAAGATTAAGGTACACGGAGTTGGGGGTAAAGTGTTAGCATGGATTGAGGATTGGTTATCTAACAGGAGGCAGAGAGTTGGAATAAATGGGTGCTTTTCTGGTTGGCAGTTGGTGACTAGTGGCGTACCGCAGGGATTGGTGCTGGGGCCTCAACTGTTTACCATATACATAGACGACCTGGAGGAGGGGTCCGAATGTAGGATAATAAAGTTTGCTGATGACACGAAGATGAGTGGGAAAGCGAATTGCGTGGAGGACGCGGAAAGTCTGCAGAGAAATTTGGATAGGCTGAGTGAGTGGGCGAGGATCTGGCAGATGGAGTATAATGATGGCAAGTGTGAGGTTATCCACTTTGGAAGGAATAATAGTAAAATGGGCTATTATTTAAACGGTGAAAAATTACAACATGCTACTGTGCAGAAGGACCTGGGGGTCCTTGTGCATGAATTGCAAAAACTCAGTCTGCAGGTGCAGCAGGTGATCAAGAAGGCGAATGGAATGTTGGCCTTTATCGCGAGGGGGATGGAGTATAAAAACAGGGAGGTCTTGCTGCAATTGTACAAGGTACTGGTGAGGTCGCAATTAGAGTACTGTGTGCAATTTTGGTCCCCTTATTTGTGAAAAGATATATTGGCCTTGGAGGGAGTGCAGAGAAGGTTCACCGGGTTGATACTGGAGATGAGGGGGTTAGCTTATGAGGAGAGATTGAGTAGATTGGACCTATACTCGTTGGAGTTTAGAAGACTGAGGGGTGATCTTATAGAGACATATAAGATAATGAAGGGGCTAGATAGGGTAGAGGCAGAGAGATTCTTTCCACTTAGAAAGGAAACAAGAACGAGGGGACACAGCCTCAAAATAAGGAGGGGGGGTCAGTTTAGAACAGAGCTGAGGAGGAACTTCTTCTCTCAGAGGGTAGTGAATCTCTGGAATTCTCTGCCCATTGAAGCGGTGAAAGCTACCTCGTTGAACATGTTTAAGTCACAGGTAGATAGATTTCTGATCAATAAGGGAATTAAGGGTTATGGGGAGCAGGCGAGTAAGTGGAACTGAACCACTTTCGGATCAGCCATGATCTTATTGAATGGCAGGGCAGGTTCGGAGGGCTAGATGGCCTATCCTGCTCCTATTTCTTATGTTCTTAAGAAGGCATATGGGATACTTGAATTTATCAGTTGTGGCATACAGTATAAGAACAGGGAGGTCATGTTGGAGCTGTACAGCATGTTGATTAGGCCACAGTTAGAGTACTGTATAAAAGCAAATTACTGCGGATACTGGAAATCAGCTTTTACAAAGGATCATCCAGACTCAAAAAGTCAGCTGCTTTTTCTCCTTAGAGATGATACCAGACCTGCTGAGATTTTTAGCATTTTCTCTTTTGGTTGGAGTACTGTGTGCACTTTTGGTCTCCTCACTATAGGAAGGATGTGATTGTACTACAGGAGGTACAGAAGAGATTCACCAGGAAGTTGCCTGGAATGGTGCATTTGAACTATAAGGAGAGGCTTGAATTGTTTTCTTTAGAGTAGAGAAGACATGATTGAAGTGTATAAGATTATGAGAGGCTTGGACAGGATGAATAGGAAGCAGCTGTTCCCCTTGTTTGAGGAGTCAGTCACAAGGGGACATAGTTTTAGGATGAGGGGCAGGAGATTTGAGAGAAAAAAAGCACTCAGAGGGTAGTGACAATCTGGAATGCACTGACTGGGAAGATAGTGGAGGCAGAAAACCTGACAACTTTCAAAAAATATTTGAATGAACACTTGAAATATCATAACATTTAAGAATATGGGGCAAGTGAATGGGATTAGTGCAACTTTAGTGGTAGTTTCTGGTGGTGCAGAGTCAATTGGCCAAAAGGGCCTTTTCTGTGCTGTACAACTCTATGACTAAAGTTCTAAAATTTAGAGTTTATTCATTACTGTCACAAATAGGTTTACATTAACACTGCAATGAAGTTATTGTGGAAATCCCCTTATCGCCACACACTGGTTCCTGTACAGGCACACTGTGGGAGAATTTTAGCACGGTCAACGCACCTAACCAGCAAGTCTTTCGACTGTGAGAGGAAACCAGAGCACCCGGACAAAAGCCACACAGACATGAGGAGAACACACAAACTCTGCAGACAGTGACCCAATCAGATAATCGAACCCAGGTCTTTGGTGCAGTGAGGCAGCAGTGCCAACCACTGTGCCACCCTACATTCTAAAACGCTAAGGGGGTATTAACCTACAAATTAGAGAATGGTCATTTAAGAATGAAATCAGGAAATACTTTTTTCAATGGGACTAGAAATCTGAAATTCTTCCCTCTCTGAGGCTACAGGTGCAGAGTCAATTGAGATTTTTAAGAATTTGATTATCTTTGTAACTATTCATTCATTAAATGTCACTGGAGAAGTCTGTGCTATTGTCCATCTCTATCTGCCCTTCTGAAAATGATGAGTGACTTCCTTAATGACTACAATCCATCGTAGCAGTTTCGGATTCAACTGAATATCTTGCTGGTCCAATTCTGGGGCAGTTAAGAATCAACCTCAGATCTATGGGTTTTGTGTCACAGACAGGCAAAAGGGTGAGCGTGGCAGCTTTCCTCCGCTAATGGATATTAGTGAATCAACTGGATTTTTACAGCAATCCTGAATTTTCTGGCCATTCGTATCAATGAAATCTTCTGGTCCCGCTGACAGTGCATCCCACCACAGGTTTTATGGCAGCAAGGAGGGACATTCAACAAGAGCCCCCGTTGACAATGGCAGGAGCCTCTGATCCCACCACCTGTCATGGCAGCTTGCGCAGAGAATCCCACCTATAGTTTCATTATCACCATTATTGATGCTAGCTTTTTATTCCAAATGTATTTCATTAGCCGGATTTGAATTAATCAACCTCTATGGTGGGATTCAAGCTCACATCTCCAGATTATTTGTTCAGTCCTCTGGATTATGAGTTCACAGGCAGAACTATTATGCTATCACATCCGAAATGGACAGATTTTATGAGGTGAGGGTATTGAGGTATGAAAAAAAAGGGAAAAAAAATCAGTGATGAAATAGGGAAAGAGAAAAACTGAAATGAAAGAAAGGGAGCGCAAGAGAAAAACAGATTTAAAAGAGAGAATCAGGAGTCAATGATAAAGAAACAAGCAGATGGGGTAAGAGAATAAATGTTTCATGTTTGTGTATTTCTAATCAGCCGAATTAATAAAAGTTACATGTGTGCTTTTATAGTATCACCATCACTGCTATTTTCAGCAGTAAAACAGATCGGAATATTATGTGTCTGGAGTCTGATATGACACCTGTTTTGTATTTCAAAGAAGGGAAAGCTTGCACTGCAGCTGTCCTTGTGCAGAAAATGCATTGTGAGTCAGTCATCTGACGAATGTCTTGTTATACAGCTGATGTTCATTATATATTCATTCTGACCCACTCAACTGCACAAACAAATTAGATACTCGAAGGGTGGAACCTTGTGCCTTTCCCTTTCTTGAGTTTGCTAATGGGGTGGAGTGCATTTACTCACGCAGGAAGGTGTTGGGTGGGGAATCTGGCACCTTCCTGCCTCCAACTCTATTACGACTTTAAAAGTAGGGAGGTCTTGCTGCAGCTGTATAGGGCATTGGTGAGGCCGCAGCTGGAGTACTGTGTGCAGTTTTGGTCGCCGCACTTACGCAAGGATATTTTGGCCTTGGAGGGAGTGCAGAGGAGGTTTACTAGGCTCATACCGGAGTTGAGGGGTTGAGCTATGAGGAGAGGCTGAATAAACTAGGCTTGTACTCGTTAGAGTTTAGAAGAATGAGGGGAGATCTCATTGAGACGTATAAGATGATGAATGGGATGGATAGGATAGAGGTGGAGAGACTCTTCCCACTCAGAAAGGATATTAGGACTAGGGGGCACAGCCTCAAGACAAAGGGGGGGTGGTTTAGAACAGAGTTGAGGAGGAACTTCTTCACTCAAAGGGTGGTGAATCTCTGGAATTCTCTGCTCGTTGAAGTGGTGGAGGCTGCCTCACTAAATATTTTTAAGACGCGGGTTGATGGGTTTTTGATAAGCGAGGGGATTAAGGGTTATGGGGAAAGGGCGGGAACGTGGAACTGAGCCACGACAGATCAGCCATGATCTTATTGAATGGCGGGGCAGGCTCGAAGGGCTAGATGGCCTACTCTTGCTCCTATTTCTTATGTTCTTATGTCCTTGGCAGAAAGCTATGGATGACATTCTTGCCCCACCATAAGCAATGTAAGACGGGCATGACGGTGATAGCGGAAGGGCCTTTCTGTTTTTATTTTAGCTGGGATGAAGTCCCACAGCACCAAGGTGGATCTTTTAAACAGCCCACCTCAGCAGCTGGCAGCCTATGGCTGTCTCCAGAGCTTTGCCTGCATTGGTTAGCCTAATTGCAGCCTGCATCAGCACCTCTGCAACCAAAGTTCCGTGCTCATGGGCACTTTCTCCTTGAGATGGGCAGGCCAAGTAGGAATTTTGCCGACTCCTCAAAGATGAAAATCCAGGCCCTAGTTACCACGTCAATAAAACTGAGATGGAATGAGGGCTGGGAAAGAGGGGCAAAAGAAAGTCTGTCCACCTCTGAAAGCCATGTAGGAAACAATTTTATATGATAAGAAAGAAGTCAGCAGGCACACATAATTTTTCATCCAGTGGCTTTGGACTAGCAGCATTAATTTGTAAACACCTACAGATCAATTAAATAGTACAATGTACAAGTTTCCTACATTCTAACACTTCTAAGTACTTCATTAGCTGCAAAGTGCTTTGGGGCTTTCTATGATAATGAAAGTCACTCTATAAATGCAAGTCTTTTATATATAGTAACATAATTGTCACAGACCAATCAGATTACTGGAAGATGAAATAGCCTGAGTAGACCAAATAGATAGAAAGCGAAAGAGAAATTTATGACAGCAATAAATTAGGGTGGAACTGACTGTTGGTTGTTCCTTGTCCTTTCACCACAACAACCAAGACTCCAATCTCACCCAGACAAATGAACAAAAATCTCCTCATCTGCAAGGATCCAATGAGAGATGTCTTAGGGCAGTCTCTATGCATTTAGCCATGGGCATAAGCCTACAGTGCAAAACATATAAGTCTTTATTCCAGCACTAATTGGCAATGTCTATTAGGAGGGCCTGGATTCAGGGTGTTTGGGGTGCAGATGTGATTTGCAGAGATGTGGACGAGAGATCAAGGCCTGGATGCTTCAGAATGTGGGGTTTCCCTTCCTACAACCCAAAGTGTAGGTGGCCAGTACATCACCCTGCTGCCATTTAATGCTTCATGGAGCGTTATATAGCTGGAAGCGGGACTTCTGCCCCTCAGTCAGGAGAAAGTCCAGCCTTGGAAACTGCTGGACAATCTGACTGAAATTGCAGTGGACAGGACTGGGACTGCAAGTAATGATGTAGAGATGTCGGCGTTAGACTGGGGTAAACACAGTAAGAACTCTCACAACACCAGGTTAAAGTCCAACCATTTTATTTGATAGTAATCCCATAAACTTTTGGAAACGGTGTTCCTTCGTCAGGTGTGTGAATTTTAGCACATACCTGACCAAAGAACACCATTTCCGAAAGCTTGTGGGATTACTATCAAATAAACTGGTTGGACTTTAACCTGGTGTTGTGAGACTTCTTACTGCAAGAACTCCCCAGAGTCTAAATTCCTGGGATTGCTTTCTTAATTTATTAGTTTTGTACCAAATGTTTGATTTTTAAAAGATTGCCTTCTGATTTATGTGGTTGACATTGTTGCATGCAAATAAAGTTGAAATGCTGTTATTAAGAGCAGAAGTTGCAAGCTCACATATAAGTTCAGAAAATGTTAAATGCATATGATTTACAAAATCATTCCCAATTCCTAAAAACAAATGCCATAATCATAACTGCAATTGCTGCTTGCCGTTTAAGAAAAAATTTGTGAGCATGGGTGCCACTGGCTAGCCAGCATTTATTGTCCATCCCTCAGTTGTCCTTGAACTGAGTGGCTTATTAGGCTATTTCAGAGGACAGTTGAGAATCAACCACATTGGACTGACACGTAGGTCAGATGAGTATGGCAGATTTCCTTCCCTAAAGGACATTCACGAACCAGATGGGTTTCTTCCGACAATCGACAGTGGTTTCATGGTCAACAGTCGATTCTTAGTTCCGGGTATTTTTACTGAATTCAAATTCTACCTGGCAGGATTCGAATCCGGGTGTGGATTAATAGTCTGGAGATAGGGTTGTCTTGCGAGGATCCATAAAGCTTTCAACCACCAGTAGATGGCATGTGCTTCTGCCCGCTTCGACTTGCGAGTGTGCGCAGGCGCAGGGTCGACCCCGGGGCCGAGGGTTTGCAGTGAGCGGCAGAGGGGGCGGGAAGGAGGGTGCACATGCGTAGTGGTAATGCTCATGGGCAAAGGAAGGGGGAGGAGGTGGAATTGCAGTGAGCGGTCGCCAGCGGAGGGGGCGCGCTAAGTCGCTCTGGGCAGTGAAGCCTGGTGCCTGTGTGGAGGGATCGGAGGGGAAAGGAGAGCGGAGCCCCAGCGATGTTTCCCACTGTCACTCTCAGGGTTCCTCAGTTCAGGCTCGGGTGAAAATGGCCACCAGGAGAAAAAGCAGCAGCGGCACAACCCTCCCGACTGCTCTGTCATCCCCTTCCGCCATCGTCTTGCGGCGCTTCACAGGATAAATTTCTATAATAAAAGGAGGAGGAGGAGGAGGTGGGGAAAAAAACACCAACCTTCATCTCTCCTTCGTCCGCTCGAGACCTTTTAATTTTCTGGTGAGTTTTGATTTAAAAGGCAATTTAACTTTACAGTAAAAGAAACCCTGTATTGAAGGGAGGGGTGGTGTCCTGAAATGTTGCCCGTTTGATGCTAGGCTGAGATTTATCCAGGCGCTTTATTTATTTTCCTTTCCCTTTCCCTTCTCCCTGGTCGGTTGCTGCCGCCTCTTTCCGGCGGGGTGGGTTTCCGGTGCTGGGGTTTAAATGGAGCCGACATTCGGATGGCTAACGGCCCTGAGGCCGTCCCTCAGCCTGGGGAGGGGGGAGCGCACCTGCTGCCCCCCCACCCCCCGCCGCTGCCCCTCACTCAGTCGTCTGTGGGATCACTCGGCTTTAGGCCGCTCTCGGCCACCCCTCCCCGCTGGAAACAATCCCGGCTCATCGCAAAGCAAAAGACACAGTTCAGCATAGAACAGTACCCGTTTCCCCCACTGAATTAAATTACCGAAAGCTGCTTTATTTTGGGGGAAGAGGTACCAACTTCATGACATATCGATTGGGTGGAATCTCGATTTCAATTGGTGCTGGTGTTACCGCTGTGGGTACGTTGCAATCTTGGCAGCACCGTTGTAATCACTAAAAATGTCCCACCAGTCTGCTTAGCAGGTTATGTAATTCTTCCTCAAATTCAATTTTTTTAAATGACTATTGTGGATGGAAGGGTGGCGTATGAACTCCGGTTATCCGTCCACCCTGGAGTATTTGTCGTACCACAAGTGCCAACGTATGAAATTGCAGATGTTGGCCTTTCAAGATTTACGAGTCAATAAATAAAACCGAATGAAAGATTTAAATATTTGAAAGCAGGCCTTGTTTCATCTTAACAAACTCTGATGTTCTCCGTCAATTACTGGAAGAAGTCTAATTATGCAACAAAGTATATTTTCCATTGTTTACACAGTTGAAATTGGTAGTGTATAATGCGTCTGCATACTTCTGAAACTAGAATCAATACATAATTCTGGCACTGTTACTAAAGCATAAGTTGATTTAACCTGCGCCATATTGAAATCAAATCTTGATTTGGCAGTTGTGAACCGAGTAGGAACTCAGTTGCCTCAGTTATCAACTTTTGTATTTTCCTCTTATATTGCTGTAACCCATATTCCTGCAGCCAACTTTATTTTCTCTTTGAGAGTTCTTATTCCCTTGCAAAATGTAGTAGCGCAGAAAATAACAGAAATGAGACAAGAGCTAGGATCAAGTTGGATAAAAACGTATCATTTGAAAATGCTACTCTGTTGAAACAATTCTCTTTCTCTTGTTACTGATTCTGTAATTTTGTGCTGATTTATGTGATCAGGATGTGAAAAGCATTGGACAACATTTGTGGCATCATAAAGCTGAAATAACTGGCCTAGAAAAGAATAGGTTCTTTGAATCACAGAGAGAAAAAAAATCAGTGATAGCTTAAAATGCATTGTTTACTTTCTAGGTAATAATTCTTCCAGTTACCTGATTGGGTACTGGCTGAAGACATTCTATAAAGTTAATTGCTTTCGTGGAATGTTTTTGTTCTCTCTTTGGAAAGAGGTTGAAATATTAATTCATTTCCAAGCCGTCTGGTAATTCCCATTACCAGCTAAATGTTTTCTTTCTGCTACAGCTTAAGAATGTAAAGTAATTCCTGACTTCTTGGGAGGATTTAGTAGTAATTTCTGTCATAAACTTAAAATCTTAGGATAATCTTGAGTGAGAAATCTTTGAATGTGGATTGTAAAAGGGAACACTACATCCAAACGAACATTTATAAGCACCCATTATAGAGGGATCATAGTTAGAAATGGCAGAAATGTTGCAAATTAATCTTTTGCAATTGTGCGCTTCTGTTTTAGAATTGTGTAATGCCTTTGTCAGTTGCATACTTCGTACCACATTTATATCAATTGGTTTATTGTTTGTTATTTGAGGTTTGGGATGATCTGCTCAAATCTGTCATGCCTTCAAATAGTGTCACCTAGTGCTGGTTGCAAAATTGTAACATTGTTGTTAGATAAGCTTTTGTTTGTTTGGGGAAACATTCCTCTTGCCAGCATATGTCTAAACTCCTTTTAAACTGACAAGACCTCCCCTTTGAAGCCCCAAGGTATCCAAACTGTGCTTTGCAACTTGCTAATGCCTCCTTCTATGGGCAGTTGTCTGGAAATTCATTCTTCCTTGTGATGTGGTCTTTGCTAGATGCTAATATTGAAGATCCAAGAACTTCACAGTAACTGATAGTGGTCAAGTCAATTAAATGCTGAGTGGGTCAGGTTAAACTGGAAAGTAATGGCACAAATATAGACTGAGAAAATTCCATATCTATTCTTCTCCAATAATTATTTTCTCAGTACAAGATTCTCTTTTTTTGTGAAAGGTAGAAGATGGACTTGAAATTTATGTAAACACACATAGCAAATATTAATGAAGTTGTATGTTTTGTGAAATATGGATTAAATGCATTCCCTGTGGGAATGTTTTTTTAGAAGTGAACCCCAGTTTTTCTATTCTGACTTTCTCTATGTAAGCTTGGATGTATATCAGTGTGTTATTTGACAATAAGGAAGAAACTCAGCTGAACTTGTCACAAACCTGAGTGAAATCTGAGAAATTATATGGATTGAAGTTGGGGTCTTGGAACTACTTAGTAAACCATTGGGAGAGGGAGGGGAGAAACTGAGGTGTAGATGGCACATTAATGATATTCCCGAATTTGTCACTCATTCTGAAAGTATTTTGGGGGGTTAAGTCCTGTACAAATGAAGAGTTTTCAAAATAGATGAAGATTGCTATGTATTTCTTATAAGTTCAGATATCCCCTGACTTGAAAATCTTTTTAGCTCTTTTCGTACACTACTGGACTGAACTACTTTGATCAGTCTGTTTAATGCAAAGTTGGAATATATAGATTGTCCTTGCAACTGTTACAGTGGAATAATTCAGCTGGTTACTTGGAGACAGTGTGAATGTAAAACATCTGAAGTAATTTAAAATGTAGTGGGATGGTGGTTTATAGAAATCCATGGAAGAATAAACTAGATGGGCCGAATAACCTCCTTAGTCTACACTTACCTGGTTTTTACCTTGCTGCTTTGCTGCTGTCTGTGATTTCTAGTGTCTCAGCATCAAGTTTTCTCCCTGAACTCCTCTGTCCATTTTCTTTTCCATCTTTTCTCTTTTTTCTTAAATGCTACCTCTGAACCACATTTTTAGTCACCTTTCTGAATATCTTTGGCTCAATGTCAATTTTTATATACTTAGCCTTCTCTTCAGTATATTTTATCAAGTTGTCTTTGATCGGTAGTGCTGGGAATGCCCATTGAATTTTAACACTATTACAGCTTTAAATGTATTGTATTTTATGTTATGCTGGCTGTAGGTTTCCATTAAAATAAATGTTCGGGTTAACATAGTGGTATTAAGTAAGGAAGATTCCACAACAATTTGCTGGATACAGTGAATTGGCTACTCTTCAATTTGGCCCAGATAAATCAAGATGCCATATCACTAAGACGCACATTTTTAGCAATTTTCTGCTGAAATGCAGGGAATCGTACAAGATTTTGTGAACATCAAATTAATTATTAAGGGACATTTTCTGCTTATGTTGAGGGGGCAGCCAATCAATGCTTCCATACTTTTAATGTTGCTTTGAAGTTGGCAGTTAGTTCCACATTTAATGTTTGTTGACAACATGTATCAAAGCAAACATGTTGGGGTTGTGGCCTCTAGAGGTCCTGAGAATAACCAAAAGAGATGGCATCTGGAGAAGGCACTGCCCTTGATGGCAACGTAAGCAGAATCTGGGTTTTTGGAGGTGGAACCAGTTATGTTTACTGTCTGCCAAGAGATGTGTGACGACACCTTCCAGAATAATTTGGCAGATCCATTTTGTACTCACTGGTGTGCACCAAGCTTTCCCTAGCCAAGATTGAGCGATTGTTTTTCTTTTCCAGCTGCTATTAAATCTGCTACGTAATATAAATATGACAGATAGTATAACAGTAATATGATGAGGTATTGTTTCAGAATAACATGAAGATTTTTGAAGTGCATAAAAGAGGATATATAAGACCAATCAGGATTGAAGCCCTCCTTGTGGAGTAGTTAGTATCTTTGTTCCATTTGACATTTCCCTGGAGATTGGAACACAGTGTGGAGAATTGTTCCTATCGTTATCTTTCTCACTCCTATTTGTACTAGTTACTGTTGAATGACCCTCCAATTTTAAGAGGAAAATAAAACGGTCTATCCTTGATATAATTTGAGACTAATTATTGACGTTTATGCCAATGAGGTCTATAATGCTGTTCGACTGGAAGGTGTCTGGCCCTGTGTAACCTACTAAAAATGGCTTTAATAACTCAGTTTTTGTAGCAGTTAATCGTCCAGGAAATCATTGACTTCAACATTGCTGCTTTGCTCAGTTATGAATGTACTAAATCTATTGCATTTTTTTTGAGGAATCAGCCCATAAGTTCCCTAGTTTGAGAAGGTACTGAAAACTGAACTAGATTAATTTTTGGATAAATTAGAGTAAGAAGATTATTTTTTGACCAGCACAGTTTCTGAATTTATCAGTAAGTTTCAATTTGCAGACTTCATCAGTTTGGAATTAATTTGCTTAACTGTGCAGAACCTCCAGGTGGCCACCAAACCTATTGAGCTGATGCCCTTCAATTTAATGATCATGTCACCTTCATAACTCTCCACTGTTGCTGCTTCTTTCAAATTGGACTTTGTCCTTAACTGACTGATGGTTTAACATAGCTATTCTATGCTAGCACTCCATGCTCAAAATTGTCTCAAGGCCAGAGTCTATAGTATACCATTCATATTACATATTTAAAAGGAAAACATTACCATTGTAATTTACAGTGGCGAATATTGACAAGTGAATATTTTTATGCATCCTGCATGCAGTTTTGAAGTTTAATTCATTCGACAGGAGTATTCAAGTATTTATTTTATATTTGTCATAAATAACTCATTCTTGTGACACTAACAAATAAACTTTAAACTTTACAAACTTTTCTTTGAAAATTTCAAGTACATTTGTATTTTACAAAAACATAACCTCATTTCTTTTCTGTGGGCATTAATATTTTACAGTAATTAGTTTCAATGTTACTATAATAGTACTGTACACTTGTTTTCTTAAATTTAGTCTGAATTTAAGGTCAAAACCTATTGGGAAGGGGAAGTGCAGAATTACGAATTTAGGAGGTGATTTGTGTTTTTAAGAAAGTGGAAACAGCTGTTATTATGTATAGAGTACATTTTATTTGAATGTGGCATCTTGTCTTTTAAACATTTAGTTTTTTTTGAATTGTCACAATTATCTTTGGACGAGTAGATTGTGGGTTTGCCCTGAACAACAACCTAAAGTCACAATCTACACTGACAGTCCTGTGCAAGAATGAGAGAATAGCTGTCATGTTTGCCTACGTAACAGTGGACATTGTGCTCCAGAAAAGTAATTTATTGTTTATGAAACATTTTGATAGACATAAGTGCAAGTATGAATAATGGCGTGCACTGTGGGATTTCTGAATATATTTTTGTATTGTTGAATGAGTATAATTACTGTGCTGCATTTCCTGTGGTGTGGTAACTGCTCGTTCAACCCAACAGATAAGTGATTACTTATTTTCTTTACAATCTGATTTCTTACAATAGAAATTGCAGGTTTTGCTCTCATTTGTTTTGCAACTATTTCCAACTGCCATCAAACTAAATTTTCATGCAAGTGTGCTGTGATTCTGGCATTCTTAAGTATTAATTGTAAATTTGAGTTTGTTTATTATTGTCACATATATATGAGTATACAATGAAAAGGATTTTCTTGTGCACTAGACAGTCAAAGCATACTGAACATAGAGAAGGAAAGGCAAGAGTGCAGAATGTAGTGTTACGGTCATAGTTAGGATGTCGAGAAATATCAACTTAATGCAAGGTAGGTTCATTCAAAAGTCTGATGGGAACAGGGAAGAAGCTGTTCTTGAATCAGTTGGTATGTGCCCTCGGACTTTTGTACCTTTTTCCCAACGGAAGAAGGTAGAAGAGAGTATGTCTGCGATGCATGGACCCCTTAATTATGCTGGCTACTTCTCTGAGGCAGTGAGAAGTGTAGACAGTGTTAATTGGTGGGAGGCTCGTTTGAGTGATGGACTAGGCTTCGTTCATGACCCTTTGTAGTTTCTTGCAGTCTTTTGACGGAGCAAGCTGTGATAAATCAGAATGCTTTCTATGGTGCATCTGTAAAAGATGGCAAGACATGCCAAATTTCCTTAATCTTCTGAGAAAATCGAGACGTTGGTAGGCTTTGTTAATTACAGCGTCAGTATGGAGGGACCAGGACAAGTTGGTGATCTAGACACCTGGAAACTTGGAGCTCTCGACCATTTCTACTTTGTCCCCGTTTGGTGTCAACAGGGACACGTTCTCTACTATGCTTCCTGAAGTCGATGACTGTCTCCTTCATTTTGTTGATGTTGAAGGAGAGATTATTGTTGTCGCACCAGTTCACCAGATTCTCTATCTCTTTCCTGTACTCCATCTCATCATTGTTTGAGATCTGACCCACGCAGTGTCATCAGCAAATTTAAAAATCGAGTTGGAGAGGAATTTGGTCACACAGTCATAGCTGTATAAAGAATATAGTAAGGGGCTGAATTCACAACCTTGTGAGGCACCGGTGTTGAGGATGACTGTGTGGGAGGTGTTGTTGCCTGTCCTTATTGATTGTTGGTTAGGAAGTTCAGGCTCCAGTCCTGTTTGTAGCTTTGAATATAACTGGTGAATCAAGTGCCATGCATATTCACTTCTAGGCCATCTGGTCAGTTTTTACTGTTTTTGTACAATATTCAGGCACAATGCTATTGGAATCAAGACATCACTAATTGATAGACTGTCTTGTGTTCTGACATGGTGGCACAATGGTTAGCATTGCTGCCTTTCTGCAACCCAGATTCGATTCCTGGCTTGAGTGAGTGTGTGGAGTCTGCGTATTCTCTCCACGTCTGTCTAATTTCCTCTGGGTGCTTCAGTTTCCTCCGACAGACCGAAAGAAGTCCTGGTCAGGTGCATTGGCCAATTCTCCCTCAGTGTACCTGAACAAGCACCAGAGTGTGCCTACTAGGGGATTTTCACAGTAACTTCATTGTAGTATTAATGTAAGCCTACTTGTGACACTAATCTTTAAAACTTTAATAAAGAACTTTAAATGTAATTTCTTTCAACTTTGTACATGTGTCTTAGTTGGTAAATATTGGAAGTAAAATATATACCGAAATATTTCAAAATAAGTGTCTCATGATTTGGCTTCAGTAGCTGTGCTTCAGTGTTGTATTCACAAACAATTAAAAAGGGAAAGCCTTTGAACCCCACACTTAGGGATGATAATCCCTTTGAATTAATAAACAAGTCAGCATGACTCTCCAACATTGCGTTAATGATCATCCATTTAATCTGACATTTTTACAAATGCATAACTTCAGTCTAAGGTGGCTATGGGAGGAAGGATTTTGATCAAGTATCACAATGTGTATGAACATTGTGCAGACAGTAATGATAGTTGACCAGATGGCCTAGAGATAAATATGTGGCATTTGATTTGACAAATATATCTGAAGCTGGAGACAAGATTGTTAAGGATCACATAATTAATACTTTTAATATTAGAAACATTAATCAGTGGGTGGCATAGTGACAGTGGTTAGCACTGCTGTCTCACATCTCCGGGGACCTGGGTTCAAATCCGGCTTTGAGTGACTGTGAACTTTACACACGCTCCCCATGAGTTTTCTCTGGGTGCTTCTTTCCTTCTACGGTTCAGAGATAGGTTAGAGGGATTTGCCATGGCAATTGTGTGGGGTTATAAGAATAGGGCAGAGGAGAGGTCCTGGGTAAGATACTCTGTCAGCAAGTTAGTGCAGACTCAATGGGTCACATGACCTCTTCTGGACCTTAGGGATCCCATGATGCTAGTTATACAAAAGCTTTAGAAAAAACGCTAAATTACGATACAAGAACTTGAGAAATTTTTTAAAGACTTGCATCAAATGTTTTTTCAAATATAAATGGGCATTGCATGTGAAATGTAATCAGGCTGTTCAAGTTGTTAAATTTGAATATTAAAAATATGAAGAGAAAGCATTTCTAACAGTAAAGGTATAAACTGCATTATTAGAGTCAGAGATTTACAGCGTGGAAAACAGGCTTTTGACCCAACTTGTCCATGTTGCCCAGTTTTTACCAGTAAGCTAGTCCCAATTGCTAGCATTTTGCCCATATCCCTCGATACCAGTTTTACCCATGTAACTGTTTAAATGTTTTTAAAAGACAAAATGTACCCACCTGTACTACGACTTCTGGCAACTCTCTACCCACTGTGGTGAAAAAAAATTGCCTCTGGACCTTTTGTATCTCTCCCCTCTCACCTTAACCTACGCCCTCTATTTGTGGACTCTTCTCCCTTTGGGAAAAAATGTTGACCATCTACCTTATGTATGCCCTTATCTATTTTATAGACCTCTATAAGATCACCCCTAAGCCTCCTAAGCTCCAAGGAAAAAAGTCCCAATCTGTCCAGCCTCTCCTTTATAACGCAAACCATCAAGTAGCAGTAGCATTCTAGTAAATCTTTGCTACCTTCTTCTATAATGGCGTGACCAGAACTGTGCCCAGTATTCCAAGTGTGGCCTTATCAATGTCTTGTATAACTTCAACAAGACATCCCAACTTCTGTATTCAGTGTTCTGACCAATGGAACCAAGCATGCTGAATGCCTCCCTTGTCACCCTGTCCAACTGTGACCCCATTTTCAAGGAGCTATGAACCTGTACCCCGAGCTCTTTGTTCTATAACTCTCCCCAATGCCCTACCATTAACTGAGCCAGTCCTTCCCTGGTTTGATCTATCAAAATGCATCACCTTGCATGTATCTACATTAAACTCCATCTGCCATTCATCAGCCCACTGGCCCAACTGATCAAGATCCTGTTACAATTCTAGATAACCCTCACTGTCCACTATGCCACCAATCTTGGTGCCATTGGCAAACTTACTAACCATGCCTCCTAAATTCTCATTCAAGTCATTCATAGAAATGACACAGAAGAGTGGACACAGAAGAGTGGACCCAGCATCGATCCTTGAAGCGTACCTCTGGTCACAGGCCTCCAGTTTGAAAAACAACCCTCTACAACCACTTTCTGTCTTTTTTCAAGCCAATTTTGTATCCAATTGGCTACCTAAGCCTGGACCCTGTGAGATTTATCCTTGTGCAGCAACCTACCATGCGGTACCTTGTCAAAGGCCACGTCAAGTCCATGTAGACAATTTCATCTACCTTATTGGTTTCTCCTTCAAAAACCTCAATCAAATTTGTGAGACATGATTTTCCACTTTCAAATCCATGCTGACTGCATCAAAATATGTCCCTAATCAGTCCTTGCCTCTCTAAATGTGTATAGATCCTGTCCCTCAAAATACCTTCCTAATTAAGGACCCCACACACCCCAGACATACTCTTTTCCATCTTCTTCCTTTGGGGGAAAAAGATACAAAAGTCTGAGGTCACGTACCAACCGATTCGAACAGCTTCTTTCCTGCTGCCATCAGACTTTTGAATGGCCCTTCCTTATACTAAATTGATCTTTCTCTACACCCTAGCTATGACTGTAACACTACATTCTGCACTCTCTCATTTCCTTCACTATGAATGGTATGCTTTGTCTGTATAGCGCGCAAGAAACAGCGCTCTTCACTGAATAATACATGGGACAATAAATCAAATCAAACATTCTAACAATTTAGCATGTTAGCTGTCACTCATATCAACCTTTACAGATGCACCATAGAAAGCATTCTTTCTGGTTGGATCACGGCTTGGTGTGGCTCTTGCCCTGACCAAGACTGCGAGAAACTACAAAGGGTCGTAAATGAAGCCCAGTCCATAAACGCAAACCAGTCTCCCATCCATCGACTCTGTCCCATTGCCTCAAAAAAGCAGCCAGCATAAACAAGGACCCCAAGCACTGGAAATATTCTTTTTCATTATCTTCTATTGGGAAAAAGATACAAAAGTCTGAGGTCACATACTTGAGACCAGCTTCTTCCCTGCTGCCATCAGACTTTTGAATGGCCCCACCTTGCATTAAATAATCTTTCTCTACAGCGTAGCTATGACTGTAACACTACATTGTGCACTTTCTCCTTTCCTTCTTTATAAACGGTATGCTTTGTCTTATAGCATGCAAGAAACAATACTTTTCACTATATACTAATACATGTGATAAATCAAATCAAAAACTTACCCACTGCAGACATTAGGCCCTCTGGTCTGTTGTTCCCGTGCTTTTCCCTGCAGTCCTTCTTAAAGCACAAATTTACCATCCTCCAATCTTCAGGCACTATATTTTGACACTTTTTAACAGGGAAATTTTACATCATCTGAAACTATTGCAATGATCTCTTGACCACCAGCTTTTATCCTTTGTCAGCTTTAACTTATCCAATTCTCTTACGCCCATATCCTGACTTGTAACAAGTTCTGTTCAATCATTATTTCAGTGTTTTCTGAGCTACATTTGCTACTGGTTCAGTAATGCTTCAAATTTTTAATTTTCAATTTTTGTTTGCAAATCTTTCTTTACCCATCCCTTTCTGATAGAGCTAGCTTCTTGAACCAGGTGACACAGTTATTCCAAAGTGTGAGAAGGGAAAAGAGGGGCCTTCAGTTTGTTTCTTTTGCTGAAGACTTTTCTACACTACCTGCATCGTTTGCAATCTTTCTAGCAACTCAGCAACCATGCCTTGAAATACCTTACCCCATTGTGGGTGTGTCTGTATTTGGCAGCCGTTATTTTAATACCCAGTACTTTGTATTTTTAATGTCTCTTCCTTAACAGTTACGAGTTTCAATGGATCATAGGAAATCTCTCTTCACACTCCCCTGAGGATGATTTGTTGGTTTCTCACCTTCACTTTGGAAGGTGGCCTTAAGCATTTTGCTCTGACTTAGTTCAAATGCAGCATTCCCAGTCAGTCAGAAGTTGAAAGTCTTGTGACAAACTTCTGTCCTTTGTCTTCTCTCCCCTTACTTCCAATACAGTTGCAAGAAGTTCATGGACTTTTTCAATCAAGAATGAGATCCTCCAATCAGCTGCCTCTACCATGTTTTCCCATCCTCCTCCTTTACTTGCACTAGCTCTCCGGGCCACACTTCCTGCACAGTATCCCCTTCAACTTGCAATCTTCTTTGGTTTCTCTTCTATCTCCCCTGTCACTTTGTGTGCACATCTTATCCACGAGATCCACTTCCTTCTCCAATGATCATTGCTGCGAAATTGTTGACCATCCACCATCATCTCTTGATCCCCATGTTAGCTGATATTGTTATCTGTTGTTTCTCTTCAAATGTTACTCTCTCCTTTAAATCTGCTGTCATCATCCCTCTCCTCAAAAAAAACCTTTCAATCCATTGTCCATACAACCTCCTGTCTCATTTCCAACCTTCCTTTCCAAAGTCCTTGAGTGATTGTCATTTTGAATGTCCATCTTTCCTGAAGTTTCTGTTCTAGCCACAGTATCAAAACATCTCTTAAAATCACATGATACCTATGTGATTCTGGCAAAGACAAACTATTTCTCCTCTTCCTTCTTGACATGTCTGCAGCCTTTGAAGCATTGGACTACATTATCCTCCTCCAGTACCACCTTTTTGTTGTTCAACTTGGTGATACTGTTCTTGCCTGTTCCATTCTCATCCACCTAATTATAGCTGAATTTTTTATTTGAAGTGACTGCTCATCCTCCTTCTGCACTATTCCGTCTGGTATTTCCCAAAGATCAATCCTTGGCCCTCTTTCTATTTCTTATCTACATGCTGCTACTCAATAACATCTTTTGAAAGCACAGGGTTAGCTTTCCCATGTATGCTAATGACACTCCGTTCTACCTCATTTCAAGCTGTCTTCATTGGTAAATTATTAAGACTGTTTATCTGATATTCAATGCTCAACATTGAACTTAATCATTATCCTTTTACATAGGCTATTTCTCTTACAGCTGCATGCTATATGTTGAAAATGATAGCTAAAGAGCAGCAAATGGAGGTTGAAACTCCCAGTGTGCAATTTTTCTCTGCTCTTTGGATTGGGGAAAAGGGTGGCAATTCTTCATATGGTCAACTGGCAGCAAGGCAAAGAATATTGTTCTCTTACTATTGTTAAAACTATTCACTCAGTAAAAGAGGAATAAAGAAAAATGAAAATGTAGACAATGTATTTTTAGGGCATCAACAAACAGTTCTTGTTTGCCGTCAGATGTCACATCTTATGCTAGTTCTCTTACACTGAGCTCTTGAGTGTGACTTTACTATAGCTATCTACTAATGTAGTTACCAAAATAATAAACAAAAACTCCTGGTTATTGGCTGTTGAAGCTAGCCTGAACCCTAGAGCTCCTGGTTTTACTATTGCAGTAGAATGAGTCCTTTCAAGTCATGTGAATTGGACTGCAATATAAAAAGATGCAAATGTTAGAAATCGAAAATAAAAATGAGATGCACACAATCATCATAAACCATCTTTTCTCTTTTAAAGATGCAATCTAGCATACTTGAATTTTTGTTTCTTCTGTTTTTATTTTAGTAATTAGATTGTTTCTAACTGTTGAATAATCCTGAATCGTGTTTTGACCCTGTCATTTCTTGTTCTGTCATCCTTGTTGGTGTTCTGCTGCACATTTTTATCATCTATTTACTGTAGAGGTATCTTGATCTCCCCTATATTTGTTTACAATTATAGACCTTTTTGCAACTTCAAGATCAAAATAGTCCAGGTAAGTTAATTTACCATAGCTCTTTCCTCTTAATTCTGGAAAATCCATTTGCTTTCCTTTGCATTCTTTCCAAGACTCTACACAGTACTCCAGATGTAGTATCAAAGAGGCCGGATTAAATGTTGTTTTCTTTGTTCAGTTGTAAGTTGTATTTAACAATATTTCAGAATTGATTTCCTCCCATGAACCTACAACATTGATCAGTAGGGAAATAAAAGCTGGTCTTTCAGTTTATTTATTAATCTCGCTCTCTTTCTCTTGGTTTGAGATCCCACCACCACCGGTGACATGACCATATTCATTGAACCTGATTTCCATGTATTTGAATACATTTTAGCATAATTAAAGGGCTTTACACCGTAGCGTTCGTCCATGACCTTCCTCCAGCAGAGGTTGTGCATGAAGGGACTCCCTCAACTGTGTGCCTATGAGGGTCTAACTCTCCTCCATGGAGCGGGGTGGAGAGAGGAGAGCCCTGATGTCTGCGAGGGGCAGAGGGTGATGGCAGTGGAGGGTGGAAGTATCCCCCTGATACTTCTGTGGTGGGCAGAGAGTGCCCCAATACTTCTGTGGTGTGGAATTGCCCCGATGCTTGTGGTGGTGGTCCTGTGTCCCTGGGATGGTATTTTAAATGCAGATCGGGGAGGCATGTGAAGATGGCATCCTGTTTTCTATATGCAGTCGAGCTGGCTTTCCTGGACTTATCAAGCCCTGCCTTGTCAGAGTGATGGTGTAAACTAAGCCTTGAGAAAATCTGGCCTGAAAACTCGGCTGTGTTCGTGGAGAAAAGCACACTGGTTTTCAGTCAGAACCTGACACTGACAAATTTTAGGAATATTCTGTCCATGTATTCCAGAGATTTAATAGGGAGAAGAGCATAACGCCTAATATTACTGGTCTTGCAAAGTTTAAACTTTTGACCCCTTGTCCTCCCCAACCTGGTAAATTGGAGTATCTCTCAGCAGGCACATTAGCCAGACGTCTCAAAGACCTTTGTCAATTCAGCTACCTGCATATGTCCGTGATGCTCAGAAGTAAATGTAGAAGTAAAAAGCCACTCAGCCTGTTTGAGTAATTCGGGTTAGTTTAGCTAGGAATCATTCTTCTTACGCCTCCACTTTTCTATCTATAAATTTAGCTTCTCTAGCTTTTGTTTGGAATTGTATACGTGATGTTATTGCCCCTGTATTCACTTTTCACGTTTAGGTCTTTGGACACCATGGCTACAGTTCCATACTTCACATAATTTAAATGAAAAAAACTACAAGTAGTTATGTTCCCAACATTGCTCTGTGCCTTAGCATTATGCCATGGCTGATACCTAGATACCACTTCATGCTCCACTGTTATCAACTAGCCAGTTGCTAATACATCTGATCTATTGCTGTGCATCCCATAGCCCAAATTTATAAGGTAACCTAAAATTTAAAAACATTAAGCATATCAGGCAGCATTTGTGGAGAAATCAGAATTAATGTTCCATGTTGATGACCTTCCGCTGAGGACCTGGAGCAAGTAGATGAGGAGAAAACTGACAGAACCTTCAAGGAGCGGGGGATATCAATTTCAGGTGATTGGCAAAGGAACTAATGATGACACGAAAAGCTTTAAGGTAGAAAGTGGTAAGGATCTGAATGGACAACCTTTGAGTGCAAATGCAATTATAACTTTCAAAGGTGAGTTGAATAAACACCTGAAGAAAAGAAATGTGTGGAGCTGTTTGGGAAGGAGAGGGGAGTGAGACTAGCTAAATTGGTCTTGCAGGGAGTAGGCATGGGAATGACTAACCAAATGGTCGTCTTTAGTGCAGTAATTTTATGATTCTATATTGATACCCACTTCTGATCACTAAGCAATTACCCTTAACTCCTAATCTCTGTTTATTCCATACAATTGGTACGGTAGCACAGGGGGTGGCACAGTATCACAGTGGTTAGCCCTGCTGCTTCACAGCTCCCAAGGACGAGGGTTCGATTCCCGGCTTGAGTCACTATCTGTGTGGAGTTTGCACGTTCTCCTCGTGTCTGTGTGGGTTTCCTCTGGATGCTCTGGTTTCCTCCCACTGTCCAAAGATGTGTGGGTTAGGTTGATTGGTCATGTTAAAATATTGTCCCTTAGTGTCTTGAGATATGTAGGTTAGAGGGATTGGTGGGTAAAATATGTAGGGATGTGGGGGTAGGGCCTGGGTGGGATTGTGGTCAGTGTAGACTCGATGGGTTGAATGGCCTCTTTCTGCAATGTAGGGTTTCTATGATTTCTAATCCAATTTGCCATCTGTCCTTAATTGCATATCCCTTAATTTTCTTGAACAGTCTCCTGTGTGAAACTTCTTTAAGAAAATTAAGTAAGTTGACATGTACACCATCACTACCCATTGTCCTCCTTCATCTACAACACTTGGCTTGAAAGAACTCTCATAAGATCATAAAAAACAGGAGCGGGAGTAGGCCATTTGGCCTATCGAGCCTGCTTCACCATTCAATAAGATCATGATGGATCTGATTGTGGCCTTAACTCACACTTCCCTGTTTGCCCACTATTGGTGATGCATCCTCATCTGTCTTGAATGGGAAGTCCTTTATTTTGAAATTATCTCGAGTTCTAGGTTCCCTCATGAGAAGAAACATCATCTCATTTACTCTAACTGCATCCAAACTATCTTTTGATCCTCTGAACCAAGATCATTTCTCACTACTGTACTGACATCTTTTATTAAAAACAACCTTTAATAGAGCCACCTAACTTTTCCTTCCTGTCCTTCCAAAATATCAGGTACCCTTGAATATTCAGGTCCAAGGCATGTTCATTTTACAATCGTGATTTGGTAATAGCTATCATATCAAACAGAAAGCAAGCAAACATCAACTAAACCTAGAATGTGGAATAATGTCAAAAAGACTTGAAGGCAATCTACCTGAATGCATGCACATACGCAACAAGGGAAATGATTTAAAGGCACAAATAGAGGTAACTGACTATGATCTAATTGCCATTGCAGGAACATGGCTGCAGGGTGATCAATATAGGGAACTGAACATTCAAGGATATGCAACATTTTAAGGAGGACAGACAAGAAAGAAAAGGAGGTGCTGTGCTGATGAGGGATGGGATCAGTGTATTAGTAAGGGAGGATCTCCAGATTGGATGAACAAAATGTGAATGTTTGGCTGGAGCTAAGAAAAACAAGGGGCAGGAGTAGTGTCAGCCTATGTAGAGAGCCAAATGCATGTCCTAGGCAGTTACTACAGACCTATGTGAAATGGTCTGACTCAATCTGTGGTTGAACGTTCATGCATCCTATTAGTTGATCTCTTTACACCTAAGCAGGGGGAATAAAGCACAGAGCTTTGTCCTGTTGAGATTAAACCAGCCACAAGTGGAATTCATAAACCAACTGTCATTCTATATTAGTTTATTTCTAAAAAAAAAGCAACTGCTTTTTATTAAACAAAGTTCTTTTGAAAGTTTATCTTCTAATTTGAGTTGATGGTGTCAACATTATTTTGCTTTTCCTAACCAGTGTGATCCACAGCAACCACACCTGCAGCTCCTGGAGCCTCAACTCGAGCTGATGAATTTGAGTGCAAACTTCAAACACAGTGATGCAACAGGGAGGGGGAAAGTTTACCGGACTATTTGTTCCAGGAGGTAGTCACACCCCTTAGGCTGTGTACTTCATATATGGTCTATGGTCAGGAACAGGAGGGTGTGACTATAGAGAGGCAAAGATCCAATACATTACAATGGAAGAGCCTCAGCCCTTGTAATTGTCCAACATGTTTGTGGTTCTTGCAACTTGTGTGAATGGGAGCTAGGGCTGCAGCTATTACGCATGGTGGAGAGGGCTGGTATATGTTTAAGGTGGTGGATGGGGTGTCCAGGTGCCTATCAAGCAGATTGCTTTGTCCTGGAAGGAGGTGTTGGAGTTATGCTCAAGCAATCAAATGGGCAATGTACCATCACACTCCTGACTTGTGCTCTGTGGATAGGGGACAAGATTTGCAGAATCAGGAAATAAGTTACTTGCCACTGAATCCCCAAGCTCTTGCCTAGTCTTGTAGCCACAGTATTCATATGGCCGATTTGGTTAAATTTCTGGTCAGTGGTGATCCCTGGGATGTTGAAAGTGGGAAATTCAGTGATGGTTATACCATTTGAATTTCAAGGGGGAATGATTAGATTTTCTCTTGTTGGAGATAGTCATTGCTTGTTACTTGAGCGGCATGAAAGTAAACTGACACCTATGAGCCCACTTCTAAATGAGTTTCAGGATATTTGAAGAGCTGCAAATGGTACTGAACAATGTGCTTTCATCAGTCCACATATCCCATTTATGGTCTAATGATGGAGGGAATGTCATTGAAGCAGCTGAAGATGATTGGGCCTGGGGCATATTCAGGAAATAAGTTACTTGCCACTGAATTCCCAAGCTTTTGTCTAGTCTTGTAGCCACAGTATTCATATGGCTGATTCAGTTAAATTTCTGGTCAGTGGTGAATTCAGTGGCAGTAACTTATTTCCTGATTCTGCAAATCTTGTCTCCTGTCCACAGAGCACAAGTCAGGAGTGTGATGGTACATTGCCCATTTGATTGCTTGAGCATAACTCCAAAAAAGTTAGCATGCAGGTTAATAGGCAAGGCAAATGGAAGATTAGAATTTAGCTTTTTTATCCATGGTTAGACCAGCATTGCAATGAGGTCTCGAGCCAAGTGGTCCTGGTGGAACCCAAACTGAATATCGAAGAACTTTTATTTGTGGGATTTGGGCATTGCTGGCAAGTTTAGGATTTATTGCCTACCCCTAATTATCCTTGAAGAGGGTGTTTAGCTGCATTGTTGAACTGCTGCAGTCATGTGATGTAGGACACCTGCAGTGTCAATGAAGCCTTGCATCACTCTTGGGAGTAGACTGAGAAATCAGTTGTTGGATTTGTCCTGCTTTTGTGGACAGGGCATAATTGAACATTATCCACATTGTTCTTTAGGTGCCAAGATTGTAACTAGTTATCACGGAGTGAATTGATTTGGTTGTGATGTTGGAGACCTCCAGAGAGAGCTGAGATAGATTATCCACTCAACACCTCTGTCTGAAAGTGGTTGCACTGACGTGCTAAGACCTGTCATCAGGAAGGGGATGTTTGTCAAGCGTCTTCCTCCCATTCATTGTTGGATTGCACAATACAGTTCTGTGCGTTAGCTTTTTTTTCACCCTAGGTTAGCCAGCCTACTTGCCTTTTTTTGAAATGTGCTCCATTCCAATTTGGGGTCCTTTTTTAATGACTTGCATCCTTTCTTTTTGAACCTCAATATCATATGGTGACTGCTTGCCCAGACATTATTCCTTATTCAAAACTTGATCCCATTACAGGCATATAAACCTACATTTTGTGGAAGGAGTGCCACAAATATAAAAAGTATTGTTCCCTATTTCCATTTGCTCCAAGTCCATAGGATAGATAATAAAGGTGTGAGAGCAATAATTTTGTTGTTCCCACTTGTTTCCCTGATCTATCCTTTTCAATTTGATTTTGCTTTTCAATTTGGGGTCCATAGTTGAAGCACTCATCAATATGAGTTTTTAGCTGTGATGTCTAACCAATTTGATTTTGTTTTATTTGGGGTATTTGTGTGAATCTGTAGCATGTATGCCCTCCTTCAATATTATTGCCACTTCTCACCTTTTCTTACTTATTCACTTATTACAACCTGATAAAGTGAGCTACTTGTGTTTGCTGTCAAGGAGATCAAGTAAGCTTTTCAATGTAAATTTTGAAATCTGGATCATAAAAATAACAGGGCCCGTGGAAGCTTGGATAATTAAAAGCTTATTGGAAAAATATATATTCACAGGTTTTTCCTTTGCTATAACTTGCGCATTTTTAGTATAATGTTCTTTTGAGTAATGAAGGAGGGACAATTGGATTGATTGATAGAATTTTTAATAAGGACATTTATGCAATTTTTGCAGTGACTTTAAATCTCCATAAACTTCATACACAAAATTGAAACAAATAGTTTGGTGTAAACAAAACAATGGGAAAGTGTTAGCAGATATGTACACATATAAATATTCATCAAGTTTCAAGCACAGCATTTTATTGCAAAAATATTGGAATCGTTCAAGTCTGGAAGTCCTGGTTTCTTCGGGATTGTATTTGAACCCCTCAAACCTAGCCACTTTGGCCACTTGCGTTTGTGCATATTTTGAGGGTGGAGCATGATGCTTGTTTTTGGTATGCGGCTAAGCATTGGTAAACCTGTTTCTTTATATGGAACAGGAAAACAGCTTATATATTTAGAAACAGGTTTAATTGCAAGCTATTTTGAATTCTTGTATCCTGTTGTATGATGGAATGAGCAAGTAGTAGCAACAATGTATATATTTCAATAACCTTGCTGGCAGGATGTTGCTCAGGAAGATCACTGGTGAGTTATTTAAATACTCTGAAATCCCTTTTTTGTCCTGTGCGCGCACTCACTTCCCATTTTAAACTAGACATTGGAAAGTTCTACTCTTCTTTGAATCACCTTTTAGCAGGAGGTACCAGATCTCTTTCCCCATTATGTCATCTGCCCTCTGCTTGAAACCATCCTTTTAACAGCGTAGCTGTCAATCAATGGAGTAGGTACTCTTCTCATTCTGAGATGCTGAATTCCATTCCAATTCCTATTGCTTCATCTTCATGTTTGTTAAACACTTGTTCATAAAATTATATACATTGGCCTGTAACTTCCTGGCTCCCCAGCCTCAGATTTGGGGGTACCCAAAGATGTGGTGGGGAATCTATCTTGGAAGAATCCAAGTAAGGCTTTCTGTGGCAATTCTCCAGAAGTGCTAACTTCGGCTGAGCAATTGCACTGTGCTGGGAACCAGCTGACAAAGCGATTTTAAATTGCTAACTTTGGATGGTCCTGCCAATGTTACACTAATAGTTACTCTGAAAAAGAGAGAGAAGAAATGAAAGCGCTTCGAACTTCAACGTAAATATTCTAAATGCACAAACTCTTCTCCACACAGGACATGCCTCATACTCCCGGATTGCCAAGGGATGCTCCAACTCCACCACGGTATTCCCCATCACCCTCTCTTTACCTGACTCGACCCAACCCAACCCAACCTGAAGATCACCCTCCACTCCTCTATATCAACCCAACCGCTTCTGATGTCCAGCCTCCTTCCTCTGAAGAGTGACCTCCCTACCCCCAATGTCCAACACCCTCTTCACCTCACCCCATGTAAATCCCTGGCATGTCTAATGTTGGTAGTGGGAAAAATTCTAGATTCCGTTATGAATTATTTTATAGCAAAACACTTTGGAAACAGTGGCAGGATGAGACAGAATCAGCATAGATTTATGAAAGGAAATCTGCTAGACAAATCTACTGAAATTCTTTGAGGATGTAACTAGTAGAGTTGATGAGGGGGAGCCACTGAATGTGGTTTATTTGAAATTTCAGAAAGTCCCACATAAAAGATTAGTATGTAAAATTAAAGCACGTGGGATTGGGGGTAATGTGTTGAGATGGATATAAAACTGGTTGGCAGACCGAAAACAGAGTAGGAATAAGGAGGTCTTTTTCCAAATGGCAGGCAGTGATTAGTGGAGTAGTGCAGGGATGAGTGCTGGGCCCCAGCTATTCACTCTACATATTATTGATTTAGATGAGGGAACTGAATGTAATATTTCCAAATTTGTAGATGACACAAAGCTGGGTGGGAAGGTGGGCTGTGAAGAGGATACAGAGATCCTTCATTGTGATTTGGACAAGTTGAGTGGGCAGTGATTGATAGATGCAGTATATTTTGGACCAGTGTGGGATTATCCACTTGGGTGGCAAAAACGAGAAGGCAGATGACTCTCTGGCCATAAATTAGGAGAGAGCAAAGTGCTGTAAGACCTGGGTGTCCTCACCCAGTCACTGAAGGTAAGCATGCAGGTGCAGTAGACTAAAAATGGTAAATGGTATGTTGGCCTTCAATGCAATTGTACAGGGCCTTGGTGAGCCCACATGCAGAATATTGTGTACAGTTTTGATCTTCATCTGAGGGATGTCCTTGCTCTGGAGGGAATGCAGAAAATTTACCTGCATGATTCCTGGGATAGCCGGACTGACGTATGGGGAGAGATTGAATTGGTCAGTATAGTGTTTACTGGAGTTCAGAAGAATGATCACGTGGATTTCGTAGAAACCTATAAAATTCTAACAGGATTAGACAAGATAGATTGCAAGGAGGATCTTCCTGATGGTGTCTAGATCCAGGGGTCACAGTCTGAGGATACAGGGTAGACCTTTGAGGACAGAGATGAGGAGAAACTTCTTCACCCCGAGAGTGGTCAGCCTATGGAATTCGCTACCATAGAAAACAGTTGAGGCCAAAACATTGTTTTCAAGAAGCAGTTAGATATAACAATTGAGGTGAAGGGGATTAAAGGATATGGAGGAAGGCGCGATCAGGCTATTGAATTGAATGGTCAGCCATGATCATAAGGAATGGCAGAGCAGGCTCAGAGGTTTGAATGGCTGCCGCCTCCTATTTTCTGTTTCATTGTCTGACACACACCTCCCACTCTACCCACAGTCCACTTACCCTAGACATCTACACTCTCCTGGCATGTTATTTTCTATGGAGATTTAAACTCACCTGCTTTACAGCAGCTATTGGAATAATATATCCTCTTTTGCACTTCAGGGCTGGACTCGGATGTGTGGTGCTGCCTGAGTCTCACCCAGCCTGAGTCAGGAAGGTTGGGTGAGACAGGCACTCATGGAAACTTAAATGTTTCAAATCTACAACTTCCTGGCAGAACTCTTGAGTATTTCTAGCATTTTCTGTTTTTATTTCAGATTTCTGGTATCTGCAATACTTTGCTTTTATTAATTAGAATCAGATCAGTTGGGGTAAATTATTTACATATAATTTGCAGCATTAAAGATTGAGATTTCATATATGTTGAATTTGCTTCAAATATTATCAGTTTTAATGATTACTGTAGACAAAGGATTAAATGTCTAGGACAGACCTAGATTAATGACATTATGTTGCATTTTAGGTTGGAAAGGGCATGTTTCTTAAATTCAAGTAAAAATGGATGCAAATATTACAGTTAATACAGTAATTAGTATAAAGGATGCAGGGCAGGTGGAGTCTGCCTGTTGAAGCTAAATTTAAATGATCTTTATAAATAACTCTTCTTGAGAAGGTGAGAGGGCATGGGATCCAAGGGCCTTTGGCCTTGTGGATCCAGAACTGGCTTGCCTGCAGAAGACAGAGAGTGGTTGTGGATGGGTCTTTTTCGGCATGGAGGTCAGTCACCAGTGGAGTGCCCCAGGGATCTGTTCTAGGACCCTTGCTGTTTGTCATTTTCATAAATGACCTAGATGAGGAAGTGGAGGGATGGGTAAGTAAGTTCGCTGATGACACGAAGGTCGGTGGTGTTGTGGATGGTCTGGAAGGATGTCAAAAGTTGCAGCAGGACATAAATAGGATGCAGGACTGGGCGGAGAAATGGCAGATGGACTTCAACGCGGATAAATGTGTAGTCGTCCATTTTGGCAGAACCAACGGGAGGAACGAGTACACTATCAAGGGCAGGAGTCTTAGTAGTGTTGAAGAGCAGAAGGATCTTGGGGTCCGGGTCCACAGGACTCTTAAATCGGCCTCGCACGTGGAGGATGTGGTCAAGAAGGCGTATGGTGTACTGGCTTTCATTAATCGAGGGATTGAGTTTAGGAATCGGGAGGTAATGCTGCAACTTTATAAGACCCTTGTCAGGCCTCATTTGGAGTTCTGTGTGCCTCACTATAGGAAGGACGTAGAAGCTATTGAAAGGGTACAGAGGAGATTTACAAGGATGTTGCCTGGACTGGGAGGCATGCCTTATGAAGTTAGGTTGAGGAAGCTGGGACTCTTTTCCCTGGAGAGACGAAGGTTGAGAGGCGACCTGATAGAAGTTTATAAAATGTTGAGAGGAATAGATAGGGTGGATTCTCAGAGGCTATTTCCCTGGGTTGAAATGGTCGCTACGAGAGGACACAGATTTAAGGTGTGGGGAGGAAAGTACAGAAGTGATGTTAGGGGTAAGCTTTTCACTCAAAGGGTGGTGAGTGAATGGAATCGGCTGCCGTCAGTGGTGGTGGAGGCGAACTCGCTGGGGTCTTTTAAAAGACTTCTGGATGAGTATATGGGGTTTAATGGGATTGGGGGTTATAGATAGGTCTATAGATTGGTAGGTGTTGATGTGATCGGCGCAACTCGTGGGCCGAAGGGCCTGTTTGTGCTGTAGTGTTCTATGTTAACTGTGTTTGCTGACTTTGACCTTGCTGTTTTACTTCATGATGTGGTTGTCAGACTTACTGGTTTTACTCCATATCAGTGGAATGTTGTTAGACTGATTATGACGTGATGCCCAAATATTGTTGGGGGAGAATACTTTATTTTATTTCTGGAATTCCAACTGCAAAGTTATGATCTTATTCAGTGAAGTTGTGACGTTTTGTCCCCAGAACTACTGTGCAGAGACTTTAGCTATGTCATGTCATGACGACCGTGTGGTGCTGCATGAGTGTATTGAGTAATTAGAAGCAAGTGTTTTTTGGCTCAGTTTATTTTTTTCTTCGTTCTTTCATGAGTTGTGGGCATTGTTGGAAAGACCAACTTTTGTTGTGCATCTCCAATTACCCTTGAACTGAATGGCTTGCTACGCCATTTCAGAGAGCAGTTAAGAGACAATCATATTACTGTGGATCTGGAGTTACATGAAAGTCAGACTGGGTAAGGGATGGCAGATTTCCTTCCCTAAAGGATGTTATTAAGTCAAATGGGTTTTTGTGACATTCAGTGGTTACCATTTCTGGGAGTAGCTTACAATATCAGGTTTATGAATTGACCTTAAATTCCACCAGCTGCCATGGTGCGATTATGAATCCGTATTCCCAAAGAATTAGCCTGGGTTTTGGATCGAGAACCCAGTGACATTATCACTACACCACTGTATCCCCATAGTGGTTGTGTTATTTAGTAGCTGTGTTAATTTCAGATAACTTTTGCAGAGCAGTGCAAGTTTAATCATCTGAATGCAACTTTAAATCTGTTCTGCTCCTGATATGCAGGTGGGTGTGTGAGTAGTCTGGTAGGTTGAGAGGGGGTTAGACAGATCTGGGGATGGGGATAGCCTGAGTCTGGTCAGGAAGGTAGTCAGATCAGATGGGGTAATTGGATGGCTTGGAGTTTGGGGGATGACGAATTGGGCAGTTGCAGGAGGGTCAGGTGGTGCTGTCATTCCAATTGTGCAATTGCTAGGTTTTAAACTGTCTAACATTTCCTTGATAGTGTTAGCCCAGAGTCTGGGACCCCCTCAGATGATCCCAGGCAGCAGGGTAATTGTCAGATGGAAGTTTAAACTTCCCAGATAATTACCTGGTAGGTACATGCTTTGGGATTTTAATGGGATCTTGACATTCCTCTTCAATCACATGTTTAGCCTCTGACCGATCAGAGACCAGAAGAATTGGGCCATTGTTTACTTATCAATTGACATTTGAGAGCATTGAGGAAGAAGGCAGATTTGGATGCTCCTATGAACTGTTACCAAGGAGAAGAATGAATGAGGAAAGAAATTCATGGTTTGATGCTTTGGTTACACCAGAGGTGATCTTGTAGGCTGGGAAAAAGAGGCCATTGCAGATGATGTGTTGATTTTGTTGGGCAAGCTGGAATGGAATCGAGCTAAACCAATGACAGGAAGGACGTTTGGCAAAGGATGGATTAGTTGACTGAGCATTTTGCAAGTTGAAGAAGAAGTGAATTTGTGAATTATCACCATGTTTAGAGTTGACTAACTATGTGGTCTTGTTCTGTGGGAAGGTCAATAACAGATTAAAGGATTTTGAATAGTAAGCTATGGGAAAGGTGAGTGTGGAATTAGATGACAGCAGTCATCAGTGGACAATCAGGCTTGTCATATGCTCCAACCAGTGACCATCTGACCAAAAATGTGATCTTAAAATTGCCCAGATATTGAGAATATAGAAAAGGTTTAAAGAAAGAATTGAAATGAAAGCAGTTGTAAATTTGTCTTGATACTGCATTTGTTATTGTCCCAGTTGATACTACTGGGCGGGATAGTCCCTGAATGGAATCATGGCTCAAACGACCATAGCTTTTACTTATTTTTCGAAAATGTGATTGAGCACAGTCATAGAACTGCCAGCTGGCTTTTAACAATCAAAAATACATTTACTAAACATCAAAAGGTTAACTATAATTCAATACTCCTTTACTTCACCTATACCTTCACAAATGTATGTCGATTTTAAGAATAACACAAGTCACAAAATATATTTTATGCTATAATGTTCTCAGTAAATACACAGTTCCAGTAAACCAATAGACCAACTGTGGTCAGACACTCCTACTCTGAAACAAAGTAACAGGTGCCACCCCATAGAGTCATAGAATCCGTACAGTACAGAAGGAAGCCATCTGGCCCATTGAGCCTGTACTGACAATGATCCCACCAGGCCACTGTCCAAAATATTTACCCTGCTTATCCATCTGACGTGGGTATGTCGGCGTTGGACTGGCGTAAACACAGTAAAAATACCATCCACCAGGTACATGGTAAATACTGTTGCAACTCGGCCAACATTGTCTACCTGATACGTTGCAAGAAAGGATGTCCCGAAGCATGGTACATTGGGGAGACCATGCAGACGCTACGACAACGGATGAATGAACATCGCTCGACAGTCACCAGGCAAGACTGTTCCATTCCTGTTGGCGAACACTTCAGTGGTCACGGGCATTCAGCCTCTGACCTTCGGGTAAGCATTCTCCAAGGCGGCCTTCACGACACACGACAGCGCAGAGTCGCTGAACAGAGACTGATAGCCAAGTTCCGCACACATGAGGACGGTCTCAACAGGGATCTTGGGTTCATGTCGCACTATCTGTAACCCCCGTGACTTGCTTGGGTTTGCAAAACCTCACTTACTGTACTGTCTGGAGACAATACACATCTCTTTAAACTGTGATCAGTGCTCCTTCCACTCACATTATCAGCCACTTCAGGTCTTGAACAGCAGGTTAGGTGTAAGGATTCGCATTCTAATCAGTAATCTCTAAACTGTCTGTGCTTTATATGCTCTGTCTGAGGCCAGAACTCTCCATTCACCTGACGAAGGGGCTAACCCCGAAAGCTTGTGAGTATATTATCAAATAAATAGGTTGGACTAAAACCTGGTGTTGTCAGACTTTTTACTGTATCCATCTGACTCCAGTCAAACTTTTGCGGCATCCTCATCAAATTCACCCAGACGATTATTACACAATGAGCTAACTGGACTCTGGCTTCCGCATAAATGCTTCCAAACTGTACTTTTGAAAAGACATGCCTTAGAATCTTCTTTCATATGTTTTCTCTCAACTGTTTCCAGCAAGGATCCACTTTCAGAATTTCCAACTTTCCTCTCAATATATCTCTACCTTGAATAGCTATGCACATTCAAGCTTCCACACATCTCTCAAGTACTAGCCATGCTAATGGAACGCTACTGTTTAACAGGCTGTAGCAAGATGTCACAAAACGTTTAATTTATTTCGGATGTTTGGTTCCTCACTTTAATTCTGGTTCTTGCTGTCCTCTAACTCAAGCATTTTCTCTGCCTTTGAATTCTAATGAACAGTACCTTGTTCAAATTCCAATTCCTTTTGTCCTTTGATTCCAATCTTCCTGGGACCTGTTTCTTCTTTCCCTGGTTTGCTGCCCTATCTGTTCTTTAGTTTCTGGGACTTACAATGGAGTAATGGGAAGGAAATATTATTTCTGCTTCTGGCAGAGCTGTGAACTCTCCTGTCTAGCTGCTGAGTTCCAACTGCTTCAGGTCCAGTTGAAATTAAACTTTAAGGGTCTTTCTAACTTAAAGATGGCCCCTGATTGTTCAACAGCACCTTTCATGTCATAAACTCGCTAATCATGGTACAGGCAGTTTGAAATGCAGCCAATGCTGCTGATGACCCCCCCCCCCCCCCACCCCCCAATATGTGCAAACACCTTTGTTAACCTGAATCTTGCTTAAGTTTTAACCCTTTTGTGCACAGAAACACTGAACTCCCTTACATCAATATTTTGAATAACCAACAATACAAATGTATATGACGGCACAGTGGTTTGCACTGCTGCTTCACAGCACTAGGGACCCGGATTCGATTCCCAATTTGGGCCTGTGTGGACTCTGCGCATTCTTCCCATGTCTGCATGGGTTTCCTCCAGGTGCTCCAGTTGCCTCTCCTAGTCTGAAAGAGGTGCTGGTTAGGTGCACTAGCCATGCAAAATTCTCTCTTGGTGTTACCGAACAGGTGCTGGTGTGTGGAGACTCGGAGATTTTCATAGAAACTCCATTGCAGTGTTATTGTAAGCCTCCTTGTGACACCAATAAAGAAACTTTAAACTTTAGATGATTTAAAACTATCTCCTGAAACATTGGAGTTGCGTGCTTTGTTATCGAGAATTGATACCACTTCCTCCAGGGACTGCTAGTTTCTTCCTCGAGTCAGCTTGAGTTCTGACCATGCTGTAATTTTAGTGCTGCTGCAAAGTACAAACCGCTTTGCAAAAGTGTTTAATTTGCTGTCATGAAACAACCTTAAAGCTTGTATCCAAAAGTCAGATCTGAAGGTGAGTTGTACCATTTTTCTTTGGTCATGATGTACATTAGCCAAACTACAGTACATGGTGACTGCATAATTTTTGTGTGTCCCCCCCCCCACCCCCCACTTTCTCTTGCTGGCCTGGCAGCCATGCTGATACCAAAGAAACTTACATGGGATAAGAACAGGTGCATTTGAATTTGGTGATTGAACTGGACCAAGCCTTGTCGTAGTTGGGCCAGAGAAGCTAAGTTTGTTAGCTGTCGAGAAGTGCATGTGATAATAGTTTTGAGTAAACAATAGCTGATGTGTTCTGCATTTTCTGCAAATCTGTGTTTATAGAGGTACTGAATGTTTTTGCAAAATCTTTCAACAGAGAGATTTGAAAATTGATATGTCATAAATGTTTTCAATGATAAATCTTCTGCAAAAATCCATTCAAAAAAGTAGAGTGAGAGAGAGCAACAAAGTGAAAATGTATGCAGAAACTAATGACATGTGACCAGATTCTTTCTTATTTACAAGGAATATAAGTTGACATTGCTATTGGTACAAATTACATCATATTCGGGGTGAGTGGACTTCACTGAGTTCTTTACATTATGGTTGTTCGGTGAAAATTGAATTAAGGACTCTGGATACTATGTCAATTCCAGAACGTCCAGGTATGACTGCATTAATGGCTGCTAAATAGGTTGCAGTTATACAGTTCTGCATTCAGAAACATAGAATAGAAACATAGAAGATCGGAGCAGGAGGACGCCATTCGGCCCTTTGAACCTGCTTTGCCATTCATTGTGATCATGGCTGATCATCCAACTCAATAGTTCAACCCTGTTTTCTCCCAATAACCTTTGATCCCATTAGCCCCAAATGCTATATCCAGCCGCCTCTTGAATACATTCAATTCCATTCCCAATTTTAGGAAGAGACCAATTCTTGATGTTGTTTCCAGTGTTTACTAAGCTAAACTCAGGTTTTTTGGAAGCTTAAGTTGAATATTGGAGCCTCAGGTAGAATTAAGAATTAATACATGAAATCTCTGGCTCTATAAATAAAGATGTTTTTGTTGAAGATGGCTATTCTTGTAATTTTTCCTGGAAGTATATCATGCTTTAAAAAAAAACCTTTAAAAAATTTGAAAATCTTTTAAAACGAATGAATGGGGGACCATGTTTGAAACTCCAAGTAGCTCGAAGAGAAAAGTTGATGCATGATGTTAAATGATAGAAAAAGATATATCTGTAGAATTATCAGCTTGAACTTTGCAGTAGTAATGATGACACAACTGTCAGCATTTTTTTATATTCATTCATGGGACATAGGTGTTGCTGATTGGCCAGTATTTATTGTCCTTCCCTAGTTTCCCTTGGAGGGCAGTTGTGAGTCAGCCATGTTGCTGTGGTTCTGGAGCCACACGTAGGCCAGACCAGGTAAGGATGGCAGATTTCCTTCCCTTAAAGGATGTTAGTGAACCAGATGGGTTTTTCTGATGATTGACAATGGTTTCATGGTCATCAGTAGATTCTTAATTCCAAATTGTTTTTAATGAGTTCAAATTTTATTGTCTGCCTTGGTGGGATTCGAACTCTGGTCCCCAAAACATTAGCTGAGTTTCAGGCTTAATAGTTTAGCAACAACACCACTAGGCTATCGCCTCCCCTGTCATTATTACCAAACCTGACAACATCAGGTGCCCACACATTGCTCCAGAAGGTGTTCTGTCAAGGCTGCTCCATCTCTCGTTCCTCCCCCACCCTCTGCTTCCCCAGTGTAATTTTGAAGCAACTAATGACTTGATGAAACCACCTCCTTTACATTACTAATCTTGCTGTAAAAACTCTTGGAATAAGTTGCACCTTATTTGAATAAAGTGTAATTAGGTTTTCAACACTAACTTAGTTACTGCTGAACACCCTTATTGGCCCTGAAATGCTTATTTTTATATTATGTCAAATTTATGAATGTTAAATTTCATAACTTAAAAATCATTAATGTTTGTTTATTTGTATTTTAACTTCTCTGTTAATCCAAACATAATTATTTTGCTATCTGAAAATTTAAATTAAAAGTGAAGGAGAAAGTAATTTAACTTCCAGGTTTGCTGTCTGTGAAAATACTTCAATATGATTAGCTACCTATTGACATTACTGCTGTTGCAAACCTGGTGTTTCTCTTGATACAAAGAACAGTACAGCACAGGAACAGGTCCTTCAGCCCACCAGGCCTGTGTGTTGATCTAATATTTTCTTGCCTCTACATGGTCCATACCACTCTATTTCCTTCCTATTCATGTATCTATTCAGATGCCTCTTGAATGTTGCTATAAAATTTGCTTCCACCACCACCACCTCTGGCAGCGGGTTCCAGGCATTCACCACCTGTGTGGAAAAACTTACCCCTTGCACCTCTCTTTTAAACTTTGCCCCTCTTACTTTCAACCTTTGTCCCCGAATAATTGAGCCTTCGACCCTGGGAAAAAGGCTCTTGACTATCCATTCCATCCAAGCCTGTCATAATCTTGTAAACCTCTATCAGGACCCCCCCACCCTCTGCTCCAATGAAAACAATTCAAGTTTTTTTTTTCAACCTTTCTTCATAGTCCATATCCTCCAAACCAGGCAACATCCTGGTAAATCTCTTCTGCACCCTTTCCAAAGCATCAATGTCCTTCCGGTAGTGTTGAGACCAGATTTGCACACGCTACTCCAAAGTCTTATACAGCTGCAAAATGATTTTCCAGTTCCCAACCAAAGGCAGCCAGCATGCTATATACTTTGACCACATTTTCACTTGAGTTATCACCTTCAGGGAACTGTGGACCTGCACTCCTTTTTCCTTTGTAGGCTAATATTTCTAAGGGCTCTACCGTTTACTGTATATTTTCCTTCTGCAGTACACCTTCCATATCGTATCACCTCATTTGTTGGGTTAAATTCCACCTGCCATCTTATAGCCGAGCGCTCCAGCTGATTTATATCCTGCTGTATCCTTTGACGATCCTGCTTACTATCTGCTACTCCAATTTTTGTTGTCAACTGCAAATTTACCAATTGATTTGGTGCCAATTTACACTGCCTTTGGGAAAGGAACAGTCAGCACTGTAGAGCTCTATGCATCGTTGCCACTTTGTGGGCACACTACTTTGAGGCTGGTGTCAAGTACTGTTTATTTGCCACTCACCATAAAATCTAATTAATTCAATCTGTCCATCATTCCTTGTTACTGTTTTGAAATTGCAGAATAGAAGCAGCCCAGAAACTGGTTTTTCAAATTCTTGCTGTGTCTATATCAAGTTTCATGAACTAAATAGAAACTTTAAATTGTTCTCAAACAATTGATGCTGAGCTAAAAAAGCAACATCTACTTTAAATCTGTTAAGGTTTTGACTTAACATTACAAATCACTTAAAAACCATTTATATTCTGAGCTGTTGGGTCTGCATAAAACTGAGTTAAACTGTAAAGAGTAGCTAGCTATTCTGGATAACTGAAACTGGACTGAACAGAGTGTCAATGCACATAATTATGAAGTTTGAGAGAATTGAGTTTTGAGGACTCATACAATAGTCTTAGTAAAGCTTTTTTAAAGGCAACACTGTTTTAAATGGATCAGATTTCTGCTTAACATAGCAAAAAGGCCAACTTGCATCTTGTTTTTTTTCAGATTACATGGTTTTTTTTCTCAACAGAGCAATGATGCTGAAATGTGCATTTTAATTAACTGAATACTTGTAATGCATTTACAATTAGTATGGCTTCTGTGCATTGTGTTAAAGATCATTGTGAGTTTCTCTGTTTTAGAGCATCATTGGTAACACCGAAGCAGCTGCTCAAGTCTGACCTTGCTAACGTATAGGTTTTATCCCCATTTTTGGGATGTGGGCAATGCTGCAGAGGCCAACAACAACAACAACTTGCAGTTATAAAGCACTTTGAATCAAAATGTAATGTTGCAAAATGTCCAAAAATCCTTGAGTGATATCAATAAAAACATTGACACCAAACCACAGAAGAAAATACCTAAAAAAAAAAGGAAAGTTCTGAGTTCTGAGAGTGTACACAGTAAGAAGCCTGGCAACATCAGGTTTAAGTCCAACCGATTTATTTGATAGTAAACTCACAAGCTTTCGAGGTTCCCCTCTGAGTCTGAGGCCAGATCTCTCCATCCCCCTGACAAAGAGGGGAACCTCAAGCTTGAGTTTACTATCAAATAAATCGGTTGGACTGAAACCTGGTGTTGTCAGGCTTCTTGCTGTGTTTACCCCAGTCCAACGCTGGCATCTCCACATTGTGGGAGTGTCACAGGAGAAGAGAGGTAGAGACGATCAGGGATGAAAATCCAGAGTTTAAGGGCAAGGCAACTGAAAGTGAATGGTTCTCTTCCAAAGCTGGCCTCTTGCACAATGTCTTGAACACTTGTAGGATTGGATGAGATTATAAATAGGGAAGAGAGACACTGGAGAAACTTAAAAATGAGGGTGAAGCTTTTAAATTGAACCATTGTCAGACCTTGTGTACATTGGGGTTGGGTGCCTGAAACTAGTTGCAAGATGTGGGCTAACCCTAACCTAAATCTAAATTTAAATGTAACAGGCATGAATGAAGCTTTTGGTGGCAAATAAGCTGATACAGTGATGGGGTCAGTTGATACAGAGGTGGCAAAGCCTAAGTTTATTGCCCGTGATTTGTTGCCTCTTGTGGCCACCTTCAAAATGTTATTAGATCGGGTGGCCCAGGATTTTTATTGATAGTGAAGGAATGGTAAAATATATCCAAGTCTTACTGGTGTGTGACTTGGAGGGGAAGTTGGAGGTAATGGTGTTCTCATGCACCTGCATCTCTTGTCCTATTATACGTGGAGGTTGCAGGTTTGGGAGGCCCTGTCAAAGCTGCTGTGATTGCAGTCACAACATAATAGTGTTGAAGTGGAACTATGTTTACCTGGTGCTTCAAAGGTCAGTCTATCGTATCACTTTGGCCTGCATGGTTTTGAACTTCAGCTCGAGAGAGGGATAGTATTTCAACAGACTCCTGACCTGTGGTATGTAGATGGCAGAGAAGTTTTGTTGAACTGGAAACTGAGTCACTTTTGTATTGTCTAACTATGTTAGGGGTTGTGGATTTTAAACAAAAAAGAAAAAGACATAGTTTGCACACACGTTCAGAGTGGCACACACGTTCAGAGTGGCACACACGTTCTTACTGAAAGAGATGATGTTTTCTGCACTGCACTGAAACTGAAAGCAGAAATCTGTGGAACGCCCTAATGCCATCACCATCAAATCATGTGTCTGGCTCTTAAAGAAATCATGCAACCATTTAAATGTGTAACATTTTTTATTCATTCATGGGATGTGGGCAACTTTGGCATTTTTGGCCCATCCCAAATTGCATTTGAGAAGGTGATGGTGAACTGCTGTGGTGTATGTGGTGTAGGTATAGCCAAGCTTCTGTTAGGAAAGGAGTTCCAGATTTTGACCCAGCGACTGTGAGGGAATAGCAGTGCAGTTCCAAGCTAGGATGATGTCTGACTTGGAGGGGAACTAATGTTGTTCCCATGCAACTGCTATTCTAGGTGGCAGAGGTTGCAAGTTTGAAAAGTGATGCCAAAGGAGCCATGGTCTGTTGCCGTAGAACATTTTGTAGATGGCACATACTGTGTTGATGTAAGGTGGCGGACAAGGTGCCAGGCAGGGAAGCTACTTTGTCATGGATAGTGTTGAATTTCTTGAATATTGCTGGAGTTGCACTCATCAAGCTGTCAGTGTGTATTCCATAATAATCCTGACTTGTATTTTGTAGCTGATGGACAGATTTTGAGTTACTTGCAATAGAAATTATAATTGTATGGTGTAATGTTACTTGCTCCTTAACACCCTGAGCCTGAATGCTGTCCAGGTCTTGCTACATGTGAACATGGACCACTTAGATATCTGGGGAGTCGTAAATGGTGCTGATTATTGTGTAGTCATCAGCATCTCCAGTTCTGATTTAATGAATGAAAGGAAGGTCATTGAAGCTGTTGAAGATGGTTGGGCCTAAGTCACTGTCCCGAGGAACTCTTGCAGTGATGCCCGGAGGCTGTGATAATTGACTTCCAAAAACCATCTTCTTTTGTGCTAAGTATGATTCGAGCCAGTGGAAAGTCTTCCCCCTGTTTCACATTGACTTTAATTTTGCTAGGGCTTCTTGATGCCAAGGGCAGTCACGTTCATCTCGCCTCCTGAGTTCAGTTTGTTTGTCCATGTCTGAACCATGGCTGTAATGTCAGAAGCCGAGTCATCCTTACAGAACCTGAATTGATCATCAGTGAGCAGATTATTGCTGTGAAAATGTAACTTGATAGCAGTGTTGATAACCCTGTCCATCACTTTGCTGATGAATGAGTAGACTCATCGGGTAGTAATTGAGTTGGATTTATCCTGCTTTTTGTGGACAGGACATTTCCCAGCAATTTTCCACATTGCTGGTTAGGTGCCAGTATGTAGTTATCTTGGAACAGCTTGTCTAGGGGCATAGCTCATCCTGAAGCACAAGGTGCTATAGCTGGAATTGATTTTCAGGGCTCGTGGCCTTTGCAGTATCCAGTACTTTCAGTTGTTTCTTGATATTAAATGAAGTGAATTGAATTGTTTGAAAACTGGTATCTCTGATGCTGGGGACCTCAATGGAGGGTGAGATGAATTATCTACTCAGCACTTAATGCTTCAGCCTTAACTTTTGCATTGATGTGCTGGACTTTCCATCACGGAGGATTGAGATAGTTATAGAGCCTCCCCCTAGGGTGAATTGTTTAAATGACCACCAAGATTCACAACTGGATGTGGCCAGACTGCAGCACTTGGATCTAATTCATTGGTTGTGGGCCACAACTCTGTCACTCACACGCTGCTTCTGCTGTTTGATATGAGTAGTCCTTTGTTGAAGCTTCACGAGGTTGGCACCTCATTTTCAAGTACATCTGATGTTGATCCTGGCAAGTACTCCTGCACTCTTCTCTGAACTAGGGTTGATCCCCTGGCTTGGTGATAATGCTAGAGTGGAGGTGTGACAGCTAAGAAGTTATCGATTTGTGTTTAACACAATTCTGCTGCTGATGGCCAACAACGTCTCATGGGCGATGAGTTTTTAGTTGCATGATCTGTTTGAAATCTATTTTATTTAGCACCTTGCAAAATGATATTCTTAATGTGAAGATGGAATTTCATCTCCAGGACTGTGTGGTGACCACTTGCTGTCTGTGCTGACATGGACAGAAGTGATTGACAGATTGATGAAGACGAGGTCAAGTAGGTTTTTTCCCTGTTGTTTCCCTCAAGCTAATATAGACCCAATTTCGCAGATACGTCCTTCTGGACTTGATCATACCATCAATACTGGTGATATCAAGCCACACTTGGTAAAGGATATTGAAGTTACCCACCCAAACTATGTTCTGTGCCCTTGCCACTTTCAGTGCTTCCTCCAATTAGTATTCAACATGATTTATCACTTAACGGAGGGCTGGCAGGGGAGTTGAGTGGTAATCAGCAGTTCACTTCTGACCGGATGCTATGAAGCTTCTTTGGGTCAGGAGTCCATGTAGAGGACTCCCAGGTCAAATCCCTCCTGATTTTTACCACTGTTCTACCAGTTCTGATGTGTCTGTCCTGCTGGTGTGACAGGACACATCCAGGATGTGGTGATAGTGGTGCATGGAACATTGTAAGTTATGATTTGGTGAGTATGAATATACAAGGTTATTGCTCAACTGGCCTGTGTGATAGCTTTCAATTTTGGCACAAGCCCCGGATATTGGTTAGGATGATTTTGTAGAGCTGACAGGAATGGGTTTGCCATTGTCATTTCTGCTGCCTAGGTCAATGTCTGTTGGTCCTTCTGATTTCACTTCTTTGAACCTGTAGTGGTTTGATACTTGTCATTGAGTACTCAGCCTGTAACCTGCTTCAGTAGCCATGGCACCCATATGGCTAGCCTAACTGATTTTTCTGGTCATTAATGACCCCAAGGATCTTGATGGTGGCAGATTTAACAATGATTAATCATTGATTGTCAAGAGGAAGTAGTTTGACTTTTGTTGGGGACGATTATTACCTTACATTTTTCTGGCAGAATAGCTACTTGCCAATTATCAACCAAAGGTTGAATGGCTGTTTAGGGTCTTGCTGCATGTGAAACTGGAGTGTTTCATTATCTGAGGAATTATAAATAGAATTGAATACTGCACACACATCAGCACGCAGCTCCACTTTGTCCTTAAGATGGAGTGATGGTCATTGCTGAAGCTAAATTGGGCTTGGGACATTGCCCTGGGTAGCTCCTGCAGCTTGTAATTGATGCAGGCCAACCATTGTAGCTCAAGGACAAGATATTACTTCAGCCAGTTATTTCTAATTGACTTCAGTGCCAGACTTAGTCACATGCTGCTCTGATGTCAAAGTTAGTGAGCCTGGCCTCTAGAATTGAAGTCTTGTAGGCAAGTTAGGCCAGGCAGCATTGAATTCTGAGATCACACGATTAAGGAACCGTCTAAATTGAGCATTAGCGAACAGGTTATTGGTGCATTAGTGCCTCTTGGCATCACTGTTAATAATGCTTTCCATCACTTTACTGATAAATGAGAAGATAGTCTGGTAATTGGTTAGTTTGGATTTGTCCTGCTTTTTGAGGACAGGAATTAGCAGACAATTTTCTGAATTTTCAGGTAGGTGTCAGTTTTATAGCTTGGAAGAGTCACATGGTTTGATGCATGGCTAGTCCTGGAGCACCATTCTTCAACATGGCAGCCAGGAGGTAATTGAGGCCCCTAGCCTTCCTGTATTTCACTGTTGATGTCATGAGGAATGAATCAAATTGCTTCCAAGTAACAATGTTATAGTTATGAACTTTGTCTCAAAAATTCATGACCATACAATCTTTAAGGTAAAATGAAGGGAGTTGTGTGACCTGTTCTTAAGTCTGCCTGACAACAAGCTGTGTGGTTTGACTGTTGGAAATTAATGGAAACCTGACTGTTTTCTTTTAAAGAAGATGCAAGATGTTTATACTCGGAGACATGGAAGAAGTACTTGTGCTAACAGTAGTTAGACTGAGTGTCTCAAGTCCCAGAAAACTATTGAGAATAAAAGCAAATTACTGCGGATACTGGAATATGAAATAAGAACAGAAAATTCTGGAAAAACTTGGCAGACCTGGCAGCATCAGTAGAGAAACAAAAGTTAATATTTCAAGTCCTTATGACTGTACAGAGTTGAAGAGAGGGAGAAATGTGTTGGGTTATATACAGTATAAGATGGTGGAACAGTTTAAACATAGTAGACGTCAGTGATTAGTGGCAGCTAGGAGAGATTGCAACAAAGATATAGTTAAAATCTAATAAGTGGCAGATGGCTTGGAGGAGGAGGGAGCATTCTTGCATGGAGACAAAATGTTAGGGATATATAAAAATGGTTAAGATAGAGGTGAAAAGTCACGGTCTAAAGTTGTTGAACTCAATGTTGAGTCTTGACGGCTGCTTTGTGCCTAATCAGAAGATGAGGTGCTGTTTCTCCAGTTTGAGTTGGGCTTTACTGGAGCATTGCAGCAGGCCAAGGATGGACAGGTGAGAGCGAGATGCTGAACTGAGTGTGCAAGTGACAGGAAGGTTGCGGACATGCTTGCCGTTGAGTGAAGGTGTTCCTGTAAGTTCGAAATAATCATTCTTTAAATTCAAGATGCTGAAGCTTCATCGAATAATTTCTTGCTGCTCTCCACATGGCTGGTAGATTGATAGACTGATACATTGCTACTTGGCACATGATGGCAATACAACAGTAAAATGTGGCACCTCAGGTTTTTTCACATTGCAATTAGCTCTTTGTGAATAATATCGCAATGTAACACAGGCTTTCCTAAAATATCAGTGTATATCCAGGCAGTTTAGTCTGCTGTGGTTCAGGTGAGGGGGGAGAGCATTTAGAGGCCAAAGTCTGAATGGCTCAGTGCACCGCAATGGAAGCTTGTGCTCACGTTGAAAAGACCAAACAGATGAGGAGCTAAAACAAAGCTGCAAGATTCACCTAACTTGCACTACAGAGAAGAAGTCCATGAACTCTCAGCATGCATGAATGTTCTGGAGCCTAACCAGCTTGAGAAAGGAAAAGAGCAGAAGTAAACCCTTGGGAGCTAGGAAGCACTTGGACTCATTCTGCAAGAATTGAATGTCCACTTAAAGGACAGTGTGAAGTATGCCCAATGGTTTTTTCTCCAGCCCTTAAAAGTTCTGTTCTGTAGATTGAAGTATAAGTTGCCTTCCAAAATAGTGATTAGTTAGTGGTGCTTTTGATCTGTTCTCTTGATAAATTTCTTAAGACCTGATATCTTGTTGTCATCCTTTCATCCAGTTATTGCTCTCTACAAAATTATAGCAGCTAATGGTCAAGTTGGGAACTGAATTCTGATTGGCTGTTGCAAAATAGCAGCTTGTTGCATTCTGTGCTGGTCTGTTAACATGGAGAGAGTGTGTGAGTGGTTGTGTATGTCAGGGTGGGGAATGCACCCTTTCTTGTTGAACTGTATTTTATTGTCACTAATGGTATTCTTATCATTTATATAGCCACATCGGTATGGGTGTGTCCCAGGGTCTTGATGATAAATGCAATTTTAAGGCCAAAATTGAGGATGCTCCACCATCTCCCTCAGTTGGTATTCAAAGCCAATGTGAGATCAAAGAAGGCCATGAATAGAGGTTGCTGTTGCTCTCTGCGTTTTTTTTTGTTGGACTTGTCTTGCAGTGTTCATTGTGCCTTTTGATGAACAGAATCTGTTTTGTGACTCTGGTAGGAGCTCCTCAGCTTTGCAGAGATGATTGAGCAGGACTGTGGCAGCGACCGTCCTTGGGCAGACAGCTGAGATATCCCTCAATAGTTGCCAAAGTTGGGTCTTCTCCCTTTTTTTGGAAGATGATCGTTATTATGGTGCCTGTGATCCTCTGGCATGCTATCTTCCTTCCAGATGAGGGTGATGAGGTTGTGTATTTGTGCTAAGAGTACTTTGCGACTGGGCGCAGAGCATAGATTGAGGAGCATCCTCCTCAAATATGGCTGGCGGAGAAATTCATCACCATGCAACCCATGATCCTTCCCAGTGGATCTGCCATAGACCTTATGTTAATGAAAACTGGGGTCACACAATGTACTGGCATTGGTATAACCATTGTTGCACAACTAACATCACTCCAACCTCTGTCACTGTGCTGCAGTACTCTGACAAGACTTATGTATGTGCACACTCCGAGGCCAAGCTCCAGCTATCGTCATATTCATAAAAGAATGGATTTTAGGCTAAACAACAAGACAAAGATCCATTGCAGCTTGCTCCTGCTGTGCAAAATGCCTTCAGCTATACCAGAGAGAGCAGTCAAACACCTTTGTGTAAATAACAATACAACCAGTTCATTTTAGAAGTAATAGCATAGCATTATGGTTCATATACATATTTTTTTCAGCAATGTTTTTGAGTAAATATCACATACCTATGTGTGGCTTAATAAATAGTATGTTTCTTCAATATTGAAACACAAAGCGCATCAGAGTAGTCTTGCAACCCAACTGGCAAAATAAATTTGTTTAGTATATAGCAACTCTAAAGCACACTATCCCTTGCTGTAACTTTAGCAAAAGACTAGTGAAATACTATTTTTAAAATGTCAGGACTGGTGGTGTCTTTAAACAAGTTTGCTTTTTATAGTTCGTCAAATGTTCAGATACTACTTAATTGCCTCAAATTAACTTTGCTTCCTTTTTAGAATGATTTCCATAGATGTCTTATTTTCTACCATTCTAATTTGCTCACTTTGGTTTTCAGTCTAAGAGAAATAGAAGAGATAGCAATATATATATTTAATAAATGTAAACTGATGCCGTAGTACAGGTTTAAACACTAGTCTGCGTTGTGAAATAATTGTAAGCTGTTTGCTTTAAGTTTTGATTATTTAAAAATTTCAGTTTAATAATGGTATAACTATACAACTAATTTTGGTTTCATTTAGTAGTAGAAGTGAATTTGAAACATCCTGAAGGAGGCAGAAGAAGTATTGGCTAATAGTCAAACAAGAAATGACTAATGAAGAGGTTAAATAGATTCTAGTCATATAGTAAAGCTTCAGCTACTGTAGCTCTCCCTGCCTGAACTGCAAATGGTTTCTTCCTTCCTGTGGTGTGACAGAGCAAACCTTTCACTGATGACTGATGAATCAGCTGTGTCCTGATTTTTAAGCCAAACAGATTGGCCATTCAGCATCTTCCTACAAAGTGCCGAGTTTTGCCTACAATTGGAACAGGATGTGAGAGCAGACTTTTATTTACTTATCAGTGGCTGGTGGCAGGTAGTGGAGAGAGATCTTGTTTTTGAATTTGTGCCTTGTTTGCAGTGAAGGGTGTTGTCCGCCATTATTCTCTTCATATATGAAGAACTGATTATAAATGTGAGTTGCATGCAGTCCACTTGAATAACATAGGTATTGGTTATTTGATTTCACTGTAGTGATTCCAGTAATATAAGTTTTTACCACTAATATTAAAAAGTACTAAAAGCTACATCAGTAACTCTAGTAAAATAAATACATAAACCTAATTTGAATTGAGAGTTTTCATTGTAAAATGTTTGTGCAAATTTTCAAGTTTTTTCCATTCAGTACCTCTTAAAAACACAATTGAAAGTTTACAAAATTAATAAATTGTTTTATCTTTCATTATGGTATGGGCATTCATCATTTTTAATACTATGGTTTCAGTTTTAATCTAAATATTAATTTATTATGTGCTATCATGATATTTGCCAGAATCATGGTGTTGTCAGTTAATCTCTGAACAATATATTCTATAAAGTTCAAGGGTCTCGAGGAAAATCTGCAAGTTTGGTGGTAGATCAATGGCAATTCTTCATTAATGCTCTGTGGCAGGCCTAAGATCTGAAGAGGCTTATTTTAGGAATTCAGACATGTGGCATAAGAGAAGATGGTAATAGCATGGTTTGAAAGTTGGTTGATGGATATGAAAAAAAGTTTAAGTTAATTGATGCTTCTCCAATTAGAAGACATTTGCTATGTAATTGGAAGGGGTCACTTCTGGGTCAATTTTTGTCCTCTGATCACTAGGAATGTGATATTGAAATCTGTTGATGACACAAAAGTAGGTTGTTAAGAAAACATAAAAGACTAAGTACAGTAGAGTGGGTAGATGGATAGCAGATGCAGTTAAATGCTGACAAATGTGCATATTTGGAGGAAAAATCAAAAAATGGAATGGATGTTCCATGCAAAGATGCTGAAATGCATGTATTAGTGGAGATCTTGGGGTTCACATTCACAGGCTCATTTTTACTATCATATTTCCTTGATGCAGTGCATACAGGAAAATCGTATAGGGAGCAGTTACCCCTCCATGGAGTCATTTAATCTTCTTCTCATTTTAAATTAGTTTACTAAAAATTATTGGGAGGACAGTCACTCATCCTTGCCTCATTTTTCTGTATTAATTTGCTTGAAGAATCCAATAAGCCCAGCCAAAACGGAGTGATGTACCTCTTAGAGTTTTGCAAAACATTTTGATGGAAAATGTTTCTATAGTCAGTACATCATACTGTGGCGACATTCAAATCTAAATGACCTGTAATCTTTTCTTGGTTTCTGGATGTCTGAGAGTTCTGTTTCCATAGGTGGTGGTGTTTGACTATCTCCTGAAGTATCAGGTGGTACCAAAAGGTCAAACTCTGTTCTTAGCTTTCTTTTTAAAAACCGCATCACTGGTGAACTGTGTCATTGCACGTGCGGTGTTCCGGTCTGATACCAAGAAGTTATTTACTCGTCTTCATAATGTATCTTGGTCCTTTAAGGCCTGGATTAAGTGTTTGACAGTATGAATGGTTTGGCCAATCCCTGTGTGGATGGATGGTACGGAGCTAAGTTGAAGTGTTGCATACCATTTCCTTTCAAGTAGTCTTCGAGCTCCTTGGAAGTGAACTATGTCCCGTTGTCACTTACGATTTGCTCTGGTGTACCAAATCTAGCAAAAATTTCAACAAGCTTCTCCGTTTGTTTGGCTATCATGAATTTCATGATCACTACTTCTGACCGTTTTGAATGTGCATCATCAACTACTAACAACATGTGCCCCTTTTATTAGATCAGCACATCTGTGTCCTCACTGCCAGGGCTGTTCTTAGCCATTCCCAAGGATGTAGGGGTTGTAGGGGTTGTAGTGGTGGAGTGTTTCTTAGTTTTGCACAGGACTAAAGTTGTCATTTCTTTTCAATTTGGGAATCTAATCCTGGCTATCAAAGAATAACTGTGTGCTGTTTCCTTCATTCTCACCACAGCTGGATGTCCCATCCATTATGTAGCCGATGAAGGATTCTTCCGTGCAGACATGGAGAAATAATCACTCAAAATTTCCCATAATAAAACTCCCCTCTAGATTGTCAGTTCAGGTCATCTTGTGATGTAGAGTTGGAATTCTATTTTTTTTATGATGTACATCTGTCATTGTTCATTTTATGACCAGATACGTAACCTTCCCCATCACTGGATCATTTTTTGTAAGCTTGAAGTGAAGTTGCTGGTCCACTATCCACTTGTGAGAAATATAGGATGCTGATGAAATTTTCTTCAGGTTTTTCTATTAGTAACAGCAATCTTGGCAAAGCATCAGTATTTGCATGTCTTTCCGATTGATATTTAATATTGTAGGTGTGTGCTGACAGTATCAAAGATCATTTCCAACCTACTTGCTGCTAAAGAAGGGATATCATTATGCAGCTCAAAGATTGTTGTCAAGGGTCAGTGATCTGTCAGAAGTGTAAAGTGATGCCTGTAAAGGTATTGGTGAAATCTTCTTACTCCAGATATAACACTCAAAGCTTCTTTTTCATGCAGTGCATAGTTTGCTTCTGCTCTAGTGAGTGTTTGTGAAGTGAAGGCTATTGGCCTCTTTTCTGATGGCATGATGACTGTGCCTACTCCATAGGGTGGTGCACCTCAAGCCAGTTATATCTTCAGCTTGGAATTGAAGTGAACCAATACCTCTGACTTGGTTACCCCTTCATATGCTCTGTCGCAATTCTTTGTGCAGTACCATACCTGTGTTGACGTATAGCAAAGTGTGTGATGGCTTTAATCGTGTTGCTAAATTTGGAATTAATTTACTATAATAGTTCATCAATTCTAGAAACGATCTCAGTTGTGTCACATTTTGAGAATGTGGTGCTTTTAAAAGTGTTACCACCTTTTTGGGTTCATTGGTAAAGATGATGCTCAGTGATGTGATCCAAATAGTTTATGGATGTATTGGAAAAGTCACACTTTTTTGATGCAGAGATTGTACTTTTGCAGATGTTCCAGTACAGCTTCCATAGTCTTCAAGTGCTCTTGTTCACTCGAATCTGTGATGAGGATATATTCTAAATAACACTGAACACCATTTAGCCCACTCAAAATTTGAACCATGGAGCTCTGAGATAAACCAGGTACAGATGTTATCCCAGATGGAAGTTTTCTGTATCGAAACAGGCCTTTGTGTCACAATAGTTATTAAAAATTGTGATTTGGAGCCACGTTCATTTGTAGGTATGCCTGTAATGGATCTATTTTATTGAGTTTCTGGCCTCCAGATAGTCCAGCAATAGGGGATATTGCTCAGTGCACAAACCTGGGTTAACACTCGTCTTGAAATATCTAATATCCTTACTAAACCATCACGTTTTATTACGGGCACCATTGATGTAGCCCATCACTTGTAGTGATTGGTTCAATGACTCCTGTTTAGATTTGCCTTTTCAGTTTTTCAATCTTCGGTTGGATGGCACGTGGTACTATTCTAGTTTTGTGACATTTTGGTGTCCTGTTGGTTTAATGTTGAGGTTGGGCTTCAACTCCTGTCATTTGAGCCCAGTGAAATTTCAAACATACATTTGTACTTTTCCAGGAACTGCTGTAAGTCAGTCTTCTCTTGACCAGTTGAGTATATTTTTTCCCAATCGTGCTGTACTAAGTAAAGCAGGAAATTTCCCTAATACAGTGCAGAGAGACAACTCCGCATTTTGTCCATTCACTTTTACCCTAATGTATCCTTTAGTGGTATGACCTCTTCTGTGTGCATCCATAGAATAACATTTGATGGTTTCAATGACAAATGCTTTAGCTTCTGAGTATAGATCGTCTCGGATATCAATGATAGTCACGCCTGATATCAATCTCCGTTTTCACTAATTTACCCTTGAGCCTTGTGAATAGCCAAAAATGTGAATCGCCCTGTCCAAAAAAATGCGTAGCTTCAGCTCATGAACTTGTCTTGGCACGTTATCTTCTAAGGCATCTTCACCTTTGGCAGTCATCTTACAGATTATTCTTGGAACCTTTGACATGTTCTTTTTCTTGCACATCTTTTGTGTAGATGAAGTTTGCCATGCCCAGTATGCTTTGGTAATGGGCACTTTTTGCCACAGTTCACGCTCTTGTTTTCCCTACTCTAGAGTTTGTCTGCTGAGTGTTCAACTTACACAATTTGGTGATGTGCTTGTAACTTTGCAGATTTTTTTTTCCTAATGCTCTCCATTTTGTCGACCTTTTTGAAGTCTCTTTTGCAACCGGTTCATTGACGCTGCAATTTCTACTACTGATTTGAGAATCAATGTACTTTGAGCAACCTGCTCTGGTTAGCTTCATTTCAGTGTTAACATACCAACCTATTGTGAAGAATTTCATCAAGCGTCATACCAAATTTGCATTTTTTTTTAGCTAGCCTTTGTAAGGTTGCCACAAACTGAAATGCTTTTGCCTTCCTTCTGGCTTTGGTGGTGGAATCTAAACCTTTCTGCAATAATGTTTTGGTGAGGAATTCTTTTCGAAAACCTTTGCGAGTTCAACAATATGTTTTAACGCCAAGCTTAATAAGAACATAACATAAGAAATAGCAGCAGGAGTAGGCCATCTAGCCCTTCGAGCCTGCCCTGCCATTCAATAAGATCATGGCTGATCTGAAGTGACTCAGTTCCACTTTCCCGCTTTCTCCCCATAACCCTTAATTCCCTTGCCTACCAAAAACCTATCTACCCGTGTCTTAAATATATTTAGTGAGGTAGCCTCCACCACTTCAACGGCCAGAGAATTCCAGAGATTTACCACCCTTTGAGTGAAGAAGTTCCTCCTTAACTCTGTTCTAAACTGCTCCCCTCTTATCTTTAGGCTGTGCCCTCTAGTCCTGCTGTCCATTCTGAGCGGGAAGAATCTTTCTACCTCTACCTTATCCATCCCCTTCATTGTCTTGTACGTCTCTATAAGATCCCCCCCCATCCTTCTAAACTCCAACAAGTACAGACCCAGTCTATTCAGCCTCTCTTCATAGTCCAACTCCCTCATCTCTGGTATCAGCCTAGTAAACCACTTCTGCACTCCCTCCAAGGCCAATATATCCTTGCGCAAGTGTGGCGACCAAAACTGCACACAGCCCTCCAGCTGCAGCCTCACCAGTGCCTTGTACAGTTGCAGCAAGACCTCCCTGCTTTTATATTCTATCCCCCTTGCTATAAAGGCCAGCATCCCATTTGCCTTCCTGATCACCTGCTGCACCTGCAGACTGGGTTTTTGCGACTCATGCGCAAGGACCCCCAGGTCCCTCTGCTCCGTAGCATGCTGCAGCTTTTCGCCCTTTAAATAGTAATCCCTCCTACTATTATTCCTGCCAAAGTGGATAACCTCACACTTGCTAACATTGTACTCCATCTGCCAGGCTGAGCGAGTGGGCGAGGACCTATCTAGATCCCTCTGCAGACTTATCACACCCTCCACACAATTTGCTTTTCCACTTATCTTTGTGTCATGTCATCTAGCTTTGCTGGATGGACTAGATTTTGCAGTAACAAAGTTTTATGTCCTACCAAACTGAGAAATGTTGTAACTTTTAGGTCATTCAGTATTTAATTTACTTGTAAATAGTTGAGTCTCAGTCTTCATCAAGTGCATTCATGGCTCCACTTTTCCCTGCAATTATCTGCTCCTGACATATATACTTTCTGTTGTTCCCCTTTCTTTTGTTTTTCAAACTACCCTTGTGCAATGCAAGGGATCTCCCCATTGTAACAATGCAAGCATTTTCTTTTGCCTGGAATTATTCCTCACCCCCTCCACTTTTTAAATGGAGCTCACTAAATTTGAGGAATAGCATTTTTCTGTTGAACCGTAGTGTTGAGTTTAATAACTTCAGGCCTTTAGTTCCTATTTAGTTCCTAGCAGCAGATGGTGGCAATGTGGGAGGGATGTGTTATTCTCTCTGAGAGGTACACGAGTTGAAGTTTTGAGAGGTACACGAGTTGAAGTTTTGAGAGGTACACGAGTTGAAGTTTTGAGAGGTACACGAGTTGAAGTTTTGAGAGGTACACGAGTTGAAGTTTTGAGAGGTACACGAGTTGAAGTTTTGAGAGGTACACGAGTTGAAGTTTTGAGAGGTACACGAGTTGAAGTTTTGAGAGGTACACGAGTTGAAGTTTTGAGAGGTACACGAGTTGAAGTTTTGAGAGGTACACGAGTTGAAGTTTTGAGAGGTACACGAGTTGAAGTTTTGAGAGGTACACGAGTTGAAGTTTTGAGAGGTACACGAGTTGAAGTTTTGAGAGGTACACGAGTTGAAGTTTTGAGAGGTACACGAGTTGAAGTTTTGAGAGGTACACGAGTTGAAGTTTTGAGAGGTACACGAGTTGAAGTTTTGAGAGGTACACGAGTTGAAGTTTTGAGAGGTACACGAGTTGAAGTTTTGAGAGGTACACGAGTTGAAGTTTTGAGAGGTACACGAGTTGAAGTTTTGAGAGGTACACGAGTTGAAGTTTTGAGAGGTACACGAGTTGAAGTTTTGAGAGGTACACGAGTTGAAGTTTTGAGAGGTACACGAGTTGAAGTTTTGAGAGGTACACGAGTTGAAGTTTTGAGAGGTACACGAGTTGAAGTTTTGAGAGGTACACGAGTTGAAGTTTTGAGAGGTACACGAGTTGAAGTTTTGAGAGGTACACGAGTTGAAGTTTTGAGAGGTACACGAGTTGAAGTTTTGAGAGGTACACGAGTTGAAGTTTTGAGAGGTACACGAGTTGAAGTTTTGAGAGGTACACGAGTTGAAGTTTTGAGAGGTACACGAGTTGAAGTTTTGAGAGGTACACGAGTTGAAGTTTTGAGAGGTACATGAGTTGAAGTTTTGAGAGGTACACGAGTTGAAGTTTTGAGAGGTACACGAGTTGAAGTTTTGAGAGGTACACGAGTTGAAGTTTTGAGAGGTACACGAGTTGAAGTTTTGAGAGGTACACGAGTTGAAGTTTTGAGAGGTACACGAGTTGAAGTTTTGAGAGGTACACGAGTTGAAGTTTTGAGAGGTACACGAGTTGAAGTTTTCCCAGTTTTGTCCACTCACTACTATTTCAGATGTGCCTTTACCACCCCTTCCATTCTGCTATTCACATATTTCTTGTACCTCTTTCATGTCATTGTTTGAATTTATTATGCTGTTTTCTTTTCTTTTTTGCCATGTAAATGTTACTTCAGTCATTCAAAATCCTGTTTTTCTTCTGAACACTCAGACTTTTCTAATTTTATTTTGCATGTTGGTGTTCATTTTTTTTATTCTGTTCTTTTTAAAAATCTGTAATTTTCCAGTTATGATGAACTGGATGAACATCCAGCTGACTCCGTGAGTGTTGACCAAATATTTCCAATGTTGGATGTTCCTTTCTTATTTAGACAGATGCTATTCTGTTTAGATGAAACAAAATGATCCCGTAGTAAGCCACTTGTGATTTATGTAGTATCTTTCATGTCCTCATGTACCAAAGTACATAATAACAATGCAGCATTTGCATTGTAGTCCCAGTTACAATGTAGACATAGACAATAGCCAAATTGCTCACCGCTAGGCCCCACAAACAATTGAGCGTAATGATTTGATAATTTAGTGGTGTTGGTTAAGGGATACATTTTAACCAAAAAATTGGGAGGGCTTCCTGATATTTTTGGACAAGTGCCTTGGATCTTTTATATTCACTTGAGTTTAACGATTCACTCAAAAGAGGACACCTCTGACTGTACAGCACAGTTTGAAAATTGCACCGAAGTGTCAGCATGAATTTTGTATTCAAACGCCTGAACCTATCGAAGAAGCCAAGTATGGCTGCTGAGCCAAGGTTGACACTGAAGTGGGGAAAATGTGTTGATTATTTTGTCATTAGACAAAGTCTAATTATATGGGTTAAATTATTTCAATCATAGTTGTTTTTTCCATATTTAGTTCCCATTGATTTAAGTAATTGTTATGAAGCTTTGTTCAGTTGGTTGTCTGAACAAGCTTAGTGAGGTTGGTTTGCAGGCATCATGTAAAAGGATTATTTCAGATCACAGAGCATAAGGTCACACTGAGATGGTGTGAATCCTCACTTTACCATCCGGAAGAAATTATGAAGTTATCCTGAATCTAGCAGGGGAGACAGTAGAACAGCAATGGCAGGAGTTTGAGGGTTATTCAGGAGGCACAACAGAAATTCATCCCAATGAGGAGGAAACACGTTAAGGGGAGGACGAGGCATCCATGGCTGATGAGGGAAGCCAAACATAGCATAAAAGAAAAGGCATACAAAGTGGCAGGGATTAGTGGGAAGCCAGAGGATTGGGAAGCCTTTAAAAGCAAGCAGAGGACAAAGAACAATCCCTCCATTCCCAGTCTGTTCGTGTGGCCATCCAGATGAGTCTTAAACGATCCCAGCATGTCTGCTTCCACCACCCTGCTTGGCAGTGTGTTCCAGGCCTCCTCCACCCTCTGTGTAAAATACGTCCCTCTGATATCTGAGTTAAACCTCGCCACCTTCACCCCCCCCCCCCCCCCCCCGCCCCCCACTTCACCTTGAACCTATGACCCCTCGTGTTCGTCACCTCCAACCTGGGAAAAAGCTTCCCACTGTTCACCCTATCTATGCCCTTCATAATTTTATACACCTCTATTAGGCCCCCCCTCATTCTCCATCTTTCCAGGGAGAACAACCCCTGTTTACCCAAACTCTCCTCATAGCTAAGACCCTCCATACCAGGCAACATCCTGGTAAACCTTTTCTGCACTCTCTCCAAAGCCTCCACGTCCTTCTGGTAGTGTGGGGACCAGACCTGGACGCAGTACTCCAAATGTGGCCTAACCAACATTCTATACAGCTGTAACACCAGATGCCAATTTTTATACCCTATGCCCTGTCCTATAAAGGCAAGCATGCCATATGCTGCCTTTACCACCACCTCCACCTGTGATGCCACCTTTAAGGATCTGTGGACTTGCACACCCAGGTCCTTCTGCGTGTCTGTACTCTTGATGGTTCTGCCATTTACTGTATAGCTCCCCTCTACATTAGTTCTACCAAAATGCATCACTTCGCATTTATCTAGATTAAATTCCATCTGCCATTTCTCTGCCCAATTTTCCAGCCTATCTATATCCTTGTGTAGTCTCTGACAATGACAATGTTCATTGCCATCCGCAAGTCCAGCCATCTTTTGTGTCGTCCGCAAACCTACTGATCACACCAGTTACATCTTCTTCCAAATCATTTATATATATATTTATATCACAAATAGCAGAGGTCCCAGTACAGAGCCCTGTGGAACACCACTAGTCACAGACCTCCAGACGGAAAAAGACCCATCCACTGCTACCTTCTGTCTTCTGTGGCCAAACCTGTTCTCCACCCATCTAGCCACCTCTCCTTTTATCCCATGAGATTTAACCTTTTGCACCAACCTGCCATGAGGGACTTTGTCAAACGCTTTACTAAAATCCATATAGGCAACATCCACAGCCCTTCCTCGTCAACAGTTTTTGTCACCTCCTCAAAAAACTCCTCCAAATTTGAGGCATGACCTCCCTCTTACAAAACCATGCTGTCTATCACAAATGAGATTATTCCATTCTAAATGCGCATTCACCCTATCTCTAAGGATCCTCTCCAACAATTTCCCTATCATGGGCATCAAGCTCACTGGCCTATAATTACCCAGGTTATCCTTGCTACCCTTAAATAACAGTACCACATTCGCTATCCTCCAATCCTCTGGGACCTCACCTGTGTCCAATGAAGAGACGAAGCTTTCTGTCAGAGGCTCAGCAATTTCATCTGTTGTCTCCCGGAGCAGTCTAGGATAGATGCTATCAAGCCCTGGGGATTTGTCAGTCTTAAATGTTCCCTAAAAAACCTAAACACTTCCTCCCTCGTAATGGAGATTTTCGGAAGCGGGTTAACGCTTCTCTCTGAGACACTCCCAATCAACGTGTCCCTCTCCTTTGTGAATACTGATGCAAAGTATTAATTTAGGATCTCCCCTACTTCCTTGGGCTCTAAGCATAATTCCCCTCCTTTGTCCCTGAGGTCCAATTTTTTTTACCCTTTTGTTCCTAACGTATGAATAGAATGCCTCAGGATTCTCCTTAATCCTGTCTGCCGAGGACATTTCATGACCCCTTTTTGCCCTTCTAACTTCCCCATTTGAGTTCTCCTCTACTTTCTCTGTCGGACAACTGAAAAAGCAATAAATGGGGGGAGGGGAGTGGTGAAGATGAAATATGAATGTAAGCTAGCTAGTAATATAAAAGAAGATTGAAGAGTGAAGGGCAAGGCTAGCAGAAGTAGGAAACCCTGGATGACTCAGGATATTGAGGCCCTGGTTAAGAAAAAGAAAGAAGCGCATGACATACATAGGCAGCTGGGTTCAAGTAAATCCCTTGAAGAGTATAGGGGGTGTGGGAGTAGAATTAAGACAGAAAGCAAGAGGGCAAAAAGGGAACATGAGATTGTTGCAGATAAGGCAAAGGAGAATCCATAAAGGGCAAAGAGTAACAAGGAAGAGAGTAGGGCCTCTTAAGGATCAACAAGGTCATCTGTGTGCGAATCCACAAGGGATGGGTGAGATACTAAATGAATATTTCTCATCAGTATTTACGGTTGAGAAAAGCATGGATTTTTGGGAACTTGGGGAAATTAATAGTGATGTTTTGAGGAGTGTACATCTTACAGAGAAAGAGGTGCTGGAAGCCTTAAAGTGCATCAAGATAGATAAATCCCCGGGACCTGATGAAGTGTATCCCAGGACATTGTGGGAGGCCGTAGCGGAAATTGTGAATCCCCTAGTCGAGAAATTTGAATCGCAAGTGAGGTGCCTGAAGATTACAGAATGGCAAGTGTTGTGCCTTTATTTAAAAAGGGCTACAGGGAAAAGCCTGGGAACTACAGGCCAGTGAGCCTCACATCTGTAGTGGGTAAGTTGTTGGAACGTATTTTGAGAGACAGGTTCTACAGGCATTTAGAGAAGCAAGGGCTGATTAGGGACAGTCAGCATGGCTTTGTGAATGGAAAATCATGTGTCTCAAATTGGATTGAGTTTTTTAAAAGAGTAACCAAGAAGGTAGATGAGGGTAATGCAATTGATGTTGTCTTCATGGACTTTAGCAAGGCCTTTGACAAGGTACTGCATGGTAGGTTGTTGCATAAGGTTAAATCCAGGGTGAGGTATCTAAATGGATACAAAGTTAGCTTCATGACAGAAGCCCAAGGGTGGTTGTAGAGGGTTATTTTTCAAATTGGAGGTGTGCCTCAGGGATCAGTGCTGGGTTCACTGTTATTTGTCATTCATGTTAATGATTTGGATGAGAATATAGGAGGCATGGTTAGTAAGTTTGCAGATGACACCAAGATTGGTGGCGTAGTGACGAAAGTTACCTTCGATTGCAACAGGATCTTGATCAGTTGGGCCTGTGGGCTGACGATTGGCAGATGGAGTTTAATTTAGACAAATGCGAGGTGATGCATTTTGGTAGATTTGAATCAGGGCAGGACTTGCACAGTTAATGGTAAGGCGTTGGGTAGGGTTACAGAACAAAGTGATCTAGGAGTACATGTTCATAGCTCCTTGAAAGTGGAGTCACAGGTGGACAGAGTGGTGAGGCAGGCATTTAGCATCCTTGGTTTCATCGGTCAGAACATTGTATACAGGAGTTGGGTCGTCTTGTTGAAGTTATTCAAGACATTGGTAAGGTCACACTTGGAATACTGTGTTCAGTTCTAGTCACCCTATTATAGAAAGGATGTTATTAAACTAGAAAGAGTGCTACCGGGACCTGATGGCTTGAGTTATAAGGAGAGGCTGGATAGACTGGGATTTTTTTCTCTGGAGCGTAGGCAGCTGAGGGCTGATCTTGTAGAGATCTATAAAATGTTGAGATCAACTTGGTATTCAATATCTTTTCCCAAAGGGTAGGGGAGTCTAAAACTAGAGGGAATAGGTTTAAGTTGAGAGGGGAGAGATACAAAAGTGTCCAGAAGGGCAATTTTTTCATAGAGGGTGGTGAGTGCCTGGAACAATCTGCCGGAGGGAGTAGTAGAGGCGGGTACAATTTTGTCATTTAAAAAGCATTTAGACAGTTAAATGGGTGAGATGAATATAGAGGGATATGGGCCAAATGCGGGCAATTGGGATTAACTTAGGGGTTTAAAAAAGGTGGCATGGACAAGTTGGGCCGAAGGGCCTGTTTCCATGCTGTAAACCTCTGACTCCAAGATGGGCAGAGTTTTTTTTTCAATATGTAAAAGGTAAGAGAGAGGCAAATATAGCAATTGGACCATTAGAGAAGTAATAATAGAAAACAAAGCAATGGCAAAGGAGCTGAATACTTTGCATCAGTCTTCACGGTGGAAGACACCAATGGGATGCCAGAGCTTCAGGAGAATCAAGGGGCACAGGTGAATGTAGTGACCATCACTAAGGAGAAGGTTCTGGGGAAACTGAAAGATCTGAAGGTGGATAAATTACCTAGACCGGGTGGACCACACTCCAGCGTTCTAAAAGAGGTAACTGAGGAAATTGTGGAGGCATTGGTAGTGATCTTTCAGGAATCACTGAAGGAGGGAGGGTCTCAGAGGACTGTAAAGTAGCGAATGTAACACTGCTGTTTAAGAAGGGAGGGAGGCAGCAGACAGGAAACTATAGGCCGGTTAGCCTGACTTTGGTGATCGGCAAGATTTTAGAGTTCATTATTAAAGATGAAAACAGTAGTTGGAAGTGCATGATAAAATAGAACTGAGTCAGCATAGCCTCATCAAGGGGAGGTCATGTCTGACAAATCTGTTAGAATTCTTTTGAGGAGGTAACAAGGAAGTTAGATAAAGGAGAATCAGTTGATGTGATTTATTTAGATTTCCAAAAGGCCTTTGGCAAGGTGCTGCATAGGAAACTGTCAAATAAGTTAAATGCACTTGGTGTTTAGGGTAAGATCCTGGCATGGATAGGGGATTGGCTGACTGGCAGAAAGCAGAGAGTGGGGATAAAGGAGTCCTTTTCAGGATGGCAGCTGGTGACTAGTGGTGTGCCTCAGGGGTCAGTGCTGAGACCATAAGTTTTCACAATATACCTTAACGATTTGGAAGAAGGAACTGAAGGCACAGTTGTTAAGTTTGCAGATGATACAAAGATATGTAGAGGGATAGGTAGTATTGAGGAAGTGGGGGGCTGCAGAAGGACTTGACAGATTAGGAGAGTGGGCACAGAACTGGCAGATGGAATACAATGTGGACTTTGGAAGGAGGAATAGACTATTTTCTAAATGGGGGAAATGCTTAGGAAATCAGAAGCATAAAGGGACTTGGGAGTCCTTGTTCAAGATTCTCAAGGTTAACGTGCAGGTTCATTTGGCAGTTAGGAAGGCAAGTGCAATGTTAGCATTCAAGTCGAGAGGACCAGAATGCAAGAACAGGGATGTACTTCTGAGGCTGTATACATAAGGCTGTGATCCGATCCCATTTGGAATATTGTGAGCAGTTTTGGGCTCCATGCCTAAGGAAGGACATGCTGGCCTTGGAAAGGGTCCAGAAGCAGTTCATAAGAATGATCCCTGGCATCGGGTCGTATGAGGAACGGTTGAGGACTCTGGGTCCGTACTCGTTGGCGTTTAGAGAGATAAACTTGGAGAATACTGCAAGGCCTGGATAGAGTGGACATGGAGAGGATGTTTCCACTAGTAGGAAAAACTAGAACTAGAGGGCACAACTTCAAGTTAAAGGGACGATCCTTTAAAACAGAGATGAGGAGGAATTTATTCAGCCAGAGAGTGGTGAACCTGTGGAACTCTTTGCTGTAGAAGCCTGTGAAGGCCAGGTCATTGAGTGTCTTTAAGACAGAGATAGATTCTTGAGTAATATGGGGAAAAGGCAAGAGAATGGGGATGAAAAAATATCAACCTTAATTGAATGGTGAAACAGATTTGATGGGCTGAATGGCCTAATTCTGCTCCTGTATCTTATGATTTTATTATGAACCTATATCTGTGTACTATTATTTGATGCTTTACTTTGTGTTTGAATGTACTATTAAAGATCAAAGTGAAAAGAATACTGTTCTCCCTAAGTACTTGCATATTAGTTAATGTTAGTATTGTGCTGTATTCCAATGGTAAATTGAATGCTCCGTTAACCATCATTTTTGATTGGCACCACCCATTCCCTGTGCATATTAGGTAATGAAGATTGCATTACATTTTGTTAGTCCTTATTGTACGGCTACTTTCAACTTTCGTAGGGTTTTTCACAAAGTTTTGGTGCCCCGCCCATAACAAAATGGGGGAAAAAAATGTGCCACACAGGACATTAATGAATACTTGCAGATTGGGACTTCAGATCTGCTGCCAAATACATGAGGATTGTGATCAAAGCTATTTATTTTTAAAGCTGTAGATCTGCCCATTAAAGTTTCTAGGCCTTTGTGAGAGTTTTCATAGTAACATGATTGGACTTTCTAGCACTAACTAACTTCAGCAAGTTTGAAACGTAAACTATAATCATTAAGAGTAACTAACACTGCTATCTGTCTGCCTAGTTGCTCCAAATCATATGATATTGATCTAATATCCTTGTTCTGCATTGAGGCCTAAATGCAAAGGTTTCTTTGTTTCTTGAATTAATAATAGATTTTAAATTAACGGTCAATTCTCTCCATTCTTTCCACTTCCAAACTTCCATGCTCAGAGTTTTATGGACCCTGCTGATAGATTTGCAGGCAGTGGGGCCCACCCCCAGTGCTCCTTCCAAACTTTACCTTGTCGTTACAATCCTATACACCTCTCCCTCACCCTCCAAATCTCCTTTCCTGTTTCCATTGCAAGACTTTGTACCTGCCTGGTCTGGTGGGCTCCAGCACTTTGACTGGTGGCCCTGCTTGTTGAGCAGTCTAGAACTACAGACAAGAAATAGAGGGAGAATAAATAATTCTTTTTCTGAGTGGCAGGCAGTAATTAATGGGTTTAATGTTTATTGATCAATGTCACGAGTAGGCTTATGTTAATACTGCAATGAAGTTGCTGTGAAAATCCCTTTGCCACAGGAATCAGTGCTTGGACTTTAGCTGTTAATGACATATATGTAAATGACCTCGATGAAGGAGCCAAATGTAAGTAGGCTTGCACTAGAGTGCTACTTAGCTGAACTAGAGTGCTTGGAGTGTGGTTAAACTGGGAGTTAGGTGGGACAGAGAGAAGCTGAAGGACTGAGTGCAGTACTCAGTCTCAATTCAGGTAGGAACAGAATGCTGCAGAGTTTTGTACACACCAAAAGAGAGTAAGGAAACTGGTTTTGGTGAGTAGCAGATTAAGTTTGCGAAATTGTTACTGGAGTGGATAGCAGCAGCAGCTTCAATTTAATATTAAAAGGGTTTGATATTAGAAGGATTAATTTAGCTTAAAGGGCTAAGACATGGCAGGAGAGTTCCAAACCATGGTCTGTTCCTCATGCTCCATGAGAGCGCTCAGGCACATTTCCATTGTGCACATGTGCAGGAAATGTCTCTGGCTGCAGCTCCTGGATGCCAATGTTTCAGAGCTGCAGCAATATCCAGGGATACTGTGGAGCATCCGCTAGACAGATAGTACCATGCATAGCACGTATAGAGAAGTGGTCACAACTGTAGACTCAGACTGCGCAGGAGTTGGGTGAACTCCAGATAGAGCAAGAGGGTTCGACAGGCAGTGCAGGAATCTCCTGTGGCTGTTCCCTTGCAAAACATACTGTTTGGATTCTGTTGAGAGGAATGGCCTCTCAGGAGATAACAGCAGCATCCAAATTCGTATCACCATGGTTGATTTTGCTGCACAGGGAGAAGCAAAAGGCATAGAAATGCAATGATCATAGAGAATTCAGTTGTAACAGGTATAGGTAAGTGTTTCTGTGGCCGCAAAAGAGACTCGGACGGTATGTTATCTCCCTGGTGCTACGGTCAAAGATGTCTGAGTGGATGCAGACATTCTGAAGGGGGAGGGTGGAAAAACAGTGGTCATGGTGCATAATGGTACAAATGACATAGGTAAAAAATGGAAAGAGGTCCTAAAAGCAGAACATGAGCTTGGCAACAAGCTGAAAAGTAGGACCTCAAAGGTAATTATCTCAGGATTACTACCAGTGCCACATGCTAGTCAAAGTAAAAACAGCAGGATATATAGGATGAATACACATGGCTGAAAAGATGGTGTGAGGGGGGAGAGTTTCAGACTTCAAGGGCATTGGGATCAACTCTGGGGAAGGTGGGGCCTGTACAAACTGAACAGATTATAGTTGGGCAGGACCTGGACTGATGCCCTTCGGGGTTGGGGTTACTTGGTAGAATGATTGGGGTGGATTTAAACTAATATGGCAGGAGTGTGGGAACCTATGTAAGGATTCAGAACAGGAGAAATCAAGATTAAGAGGAAAAGACAGCAAGGAGAAATAAAAGTAATAGGTAGAGAAGTCCAGGGCCAGACTTTAGATAAGAACACAGTTTTAAAAAAAAAAGGACTGGAACAAGAAATGTTTGAAGGGCTCACTTTAAGATTTTGCACCTGGACCCTTGGAGCATTTAGAATAAAATGAATTAATTAGTTGCACAGATAGATATAAAGGGGCATGATATAGTTGGCATTACAGAGACATGGTTCCAAGGTGACCAAGGATGGGAATTAAACATTGAGAGCTATTCAGTGTTTAAGAAGGACAGACAAAAAGGAAAAAGTGGTGGAGTTGCATTGTTGATTAAAGAAGACATTGAAGAAAGGTATTAGCACAGGTGACATGGAATCTGTATGGGTTAAGAAATACCAAGGAGCAAGAAAACTTGTGTAGGGATGGAGTATATATCACTGAATTATAGTGATAATGCTGGGAGTAGCATCAGACAGAAAATCAGATGCATGTGTTAAAGGAACATCTATGATTGTGGGTGACTTTAATCTGCATATAGATTGAGAGAGTCAAATTAGTCATAGTGCAATACAGGAGGAATTTCTGGAGTGTATAAAGGCTGGTTTTCTGGACTAATATGTTGAGGAACCAACAAGGGAACAGGCCATCTTTGACTGGATATTGTGCAATGGGAAACAATTTAGTTGACAGTCTCGTTGTTAGAGAGCCCTTGATGATTGACCATAACATGATACAATTCTTTGTCAAGGTGGATAATAGTTAATTCTGAGACAGGATCCTGAACCTCAATAAAGGCAACCATGGTGGTAGAAAACATGAATTGTCTATGAAGGACTGGGAACCATTACTGAAAGGAAGAACAATGGACAGGCAATGACAGACATTTAAGGAATGAATGGATGAACTCCAAAAGTTGTTTGTTCCTGTTTGGCGCAAGAATGGAGGCTAAAGAGATGTGTATTGTCTCCAGACAGGACAGTAAGTGAGATGTTGCAAGCCCAGCTAAGTCATGAGGGTTACAAATAGTGTGACATGAACCCAAGATCCTGCAAGAGTGGTCAGGGAACTTTGGGCAAACCATGGCTTACAAGGGAAATTAGAGAGAGCATTAGCTTCAAAGAAGATGCATACAAATTGATAAGAGAAGGCAATAGACCTGAGGATTAGGAGTAGTTTAAAATTCAGCAAAGGAGAATGAAGTGATTGTTTAAGACAGGGCAAATAGAATATGAGAATAAACTAGTGGGGAACATTAAAAACTGACAAAGTTTTTATAGATATGTGAAGAGAAAAAGATTGAAGGTGCATGTAGACCCTTACAGTCAGAACAGGGAGAATTCATAATGTGGAACAAAGAAATGGCTGAGGAACTAAATTTGCGCTTTATTCATGTCTTTCTTTGTGAAGACAGAAGCAATGTACCAAAGGTTCTAAGAGAAACATGTTTTAGTGAGGAGCTGAAAGTAATCAGTAGTAGAGAAGTAGTTTTGGGGAAATTGATGGGATGGAAGGTGGATAAATCTCCAGGGCCTGCAAATCTTCATCCCAGAGCATTTAAGGAAGTAGCCCTGGAAAACGTAGATCCATTGGTTCCTACAGAGTAGAGTGTAGCTAATGTAAGCCTAATATTCAAAAAGGGGGAAAAAGGGAACTATAGACCAGTGAACTAATGTCAGTACTGTGAAATTTGGAAGTGAAAACTAAATGTATTATCTCTAAATTTGCAAATGATATAAAGTTGGGTGAGAGAGCGAGCTGTGAGGAGGGTGCACAAATACTTCAGTGTGATTTGGACAGACTGAGTGGGTACATGCATGGCAGAATGCAGTATAATGTGGATAAAGGTGAGGTTATCCACTTTGGTAGCAAAAATAGAAAAGATTATTGTTATTTGGGTGTAAATTGAGAGAGGTGGATACTCAACGAGACCTTGGTGTCCTTGTGCATCAGTTGGTGAAAGTAAGCATGCAGATACAGCAGGCAATAAAGATGGCAAATGGTATATTGGCCTTCATAGCAAGAGAATTTGAGTATAGAAATAGGGATGTTTTCCTGCAATTGTATAGGATGTTGGTGAGACCATATCTGGACAATTGTGTGTCGTTTTGGTATCCTTATCTGAAGAAGGATGCCCTTGCCATAGAGGGGGTACAGTAAGGGTTTACTAGGTTGTTCCTGGGATGACAGGTCTGTCATATGAGTAAGGACCAAGACAGTTACGGTTATGTTCATTGAAGTTTAGAAGAGTGTGAGGGGTTCTGTAGAAACTTATAAAATTCTAACAGGATTAGACAGGGTAGATTCAGAAAGAATGTTCTTGATGGTGGGGGAGTCCAGAACTAGGAGTCATAGTTTGAGGACAAGGGATAAACCTTTTAGGATTGAGGGAATGAGTGGAATTTGCTACTAGAGAAAGTAGTTGAGGCCAATTTCAAGAAGAAATTAGACATAGCTCTTGGGGCTAAAGGGATTAAGAGATATGGTGGGAAGGCGAGATCAGGGTATTGAATTTGATCGAAATGAGTGGTGGAGCAGGTTAGAACAGCTGATTGGCCTGCGCCTACTACTATTTTCTATGTTTTTATGTAGCATTTGCAAGTTTGCTGATGAAAAAACTGGGTGAAATTGTGAGTTGTGAAGAGGCTACAAGGAGACTTCAGGATGATTTAGACAAGTTGAGAGAGTGGGCAAACGTGGCAGATGCGGCACATAGTGGCTAAATGTGAAGTTACACACTTTGGTGTGAAAAACAGAAAGGAAGAGTATTATTTAAATGATGATGCTATACTGGGAAGTGTGGAGGTAGAAAGGGATCTATCTGGGTGTACAATAGTTAGTGAACATGTAGAGGCAGGTGCAGCAAGCAATTAGGAAGGTAAATGGTATTTTGGCCGCCTTCATTGCAAGAGGTTTGAATTCAGGAATAGGGATGTCTTACAGCAATTATGCGTGCAGTTTTGATCTCCCTACCTATGAAAAGATATAGTGGAAGTGCAGCGGAAGTTCGCTAGGCTGATACTGGGATTGGTGGGCCTGTCCTATGAGCAGAATGTGATTTGATGGGCTGTATTCACTCGGGTTTAGAAGGATGAGAGGAGATTGAAAGGTAAAAAATTCTAACAGTGCAGGACAGACTAGATGCAGGAAGGATATTTTCCCTTGTTGGAGAATCTGGAACCAGACGTTACAGTCACATGATAGGGAGTAGACCATTTGGGACTGAGGTGAGGAAATAATTCTTCTGAGGGTAATGAGCCTATGGAATTCTCTACCACAGAAGGCTGTGGAGGTCAAGTAACTGAATGTATATAAGAAAGATTTTTAAGATTTTGATGGCATCAAGCAGTATTGTCCCCCCACCCCACCTCAAGCAGCTCACTTTTAGTTTGAAGGTTCACATTCTTTTCAGACCAAGTGTACTGTAAAATCTGTCAAACTGGTTTTTCTATTATGACAAATACAAAACTAGGTTGTAATGAGAAATACTATTCCGTATAGGGTTTTTAGTGTGTTAAGTATTGGCATTTCTGTGTTGCAAAGGAGGTTCTGGTTTGACTCTGGAGTAGCGTGAAACCCTCTGGAAGAGACTGTCAAATGACTATAGCTTCATTACATGGAGTGCTATATTGGACTTAAAACTTGGAACATTTCTTTTAAGCTGAGCCTCTAGGCTGCTTTATCTTGGGATGGTAAAAGATATGCCCAACCATGCTTCCGTTATATTTAAAATGTATTAGTAAGGCATAAAGTTCTGCATATGCTTGAGTGTAGAGATTTTCCTGGCAGAAGCTTGCATTTATGGTCTGGCACTACAAACTAGATGTATCTTCTGATCTGAGATTGAGGGGGTGCAATGAAAGTTCACCAGACTGATGACCAGATTGATTGTACAAGGATCTGTATTCACTGTAATTTAGAAGAATGAGAGGAAATTTCATTGAAATGTATAAAATTCTAACGAGGCTGTACAGGCAGGATCATGCATGATATTTCACCTGGTTGGAATCTAGAGCAAGGGGCCGCAATCTCAAGATGTGAGGTAGGCCATTTAGGGTTGACTTGAACAGAGATTTCTTTAGTGAGATGCGGAGCCTGTGGAATTCACCATAGAAGGCTGTTGAGGCCAAGTCATTGAATATATTTAAGAAGGAAATAAATATATAACTAGATTCTAAAGGTGTCAAGGGATATGGCAGTGGTTCCCTACCTTTTGTATGTCACAGCGCACCTCTGTATTACAAAAGAAAATGAGGCACACCACCTACTTTCTCTGACCTTTCCTTGAGCGATGTTCAGCTTGCGTTCACTGCCAGAGAACAGCAATGCAAGCTGAAAAACTGGAGAGAATTGGGAAATGCATGATTTCATGTTTTACTGTGTATGTGGATGCCAGAAATCTAATTGCTGCCATAATGCTGAGTATTGATAGCTTCAATGCTAAATAATTTGTTCCGTTCATCCAAGGTTTAATATTTTGAAACTGTTGTCAACATGAATGTTGACAGTTTCTCTCCACAGATTCTGCCTCATTGAGTTTTTTCAGCATTTTTTCTTCTTGGGTCAGATTTCTGTAATTGGCAGTATTTTGCTTTTGAGTACAATTATATCAGGTAGAAAAATTAAATACGAGGGGAAAAAGTAGTACCATTTTTCATAAACAAGTGAAAGCTGAAGTGCAGAATAGAAGTCTCAGCATAATGGTAATCTCATTTCTAGGCATTAGCCAAACGTAACTGTAGATACAAGTTATTGCTTTGGTTTCAATATTGTGATATTTTAGAACAGCATATGTCATTTCTTTTACCTCCATCTCTCTCATTTCTCCCTGGATTTTTGTGCCCTTTGAGTTTTCACTTTTTGTGTGGGTGCAAGGGGCCTTTGTCTTCAGCGCCAAACTCAGCGTGAAAATAAACCACACATATGCAGTTCTTTTTTATTTGGTGCATGCATGGGAGGCCTGAGGTGTGTTGGGTCTTGGAGATGCCAATCACAGAGCTGAAGACAAAGTTTAGTTTTTAATCAAATTTTTAATCATTTTAAATCTTTTTTCACAGCATACTTTGTAGGGTGGGAGCGGTCTTCACAACACACCAGGGAATCATTGAGGTATGGGGAGAGTGCAGGAGTATGATGTTGATGTAGAGGATTGGCCAGGATCATATTGAATGGTGGAGCATGCTCAAAGAGCCAAATGATCCACTCTTTATTTTCTGTATTTCTATGAAATTATAATTTTGCCCAATTTCATGTACAAACTACATAACTAGCTTCTTCCACATAAAAGTGCAATGTAATAAATACTAGCAAAACTTGCAGGTGGTAAGGAACTGGAAGGCAGTAACATAAAACAGCAACATATGAAGCAGCAGCATGTGTTGCTGCAAAGAGGCAACATGCTCATTTGTGGTTTTGATTACTGACACTGACTTTTTGGTTGCAGCTTAGAGTAATGCTGAGTCGAACTTGGAGCTTATCATTGAGGTTTCCTTTTCATTTCTCCTGTGTCCCAAGCCGTGCTCGTGCAGTGTGTCATGCCAGACATAGTGACTGTAAAGCAAGTCACCTTCCTGGAGTCTCAGCTGCAAAAAGTGCACAGCACAAGGCAACAAAAGTGATCTTAAATCTGTGTTTTTGTGATAGATTCAATGGAAAGTCAGCCCAGTTTAATGCACATGTTTTACTTATTTGGAAGTTGAAAACAGTGGTGTTATATTATGAAATAATTAGAATAGTTTCCATTTTTCCTATTGGAATTTTCTCATGACCAGGAAATAATTTCTGACAAAACGATACTACCTTGTGTTGTAAAATAGCTGAGGAATTCCATTCTATGATTGCTTTCGAGTCTGTGTATGAAGAGATTGCAAAAGCATCAATGTTCACAACAGGATGTTTTTCTTCTAAGCCATCTATTCTTATTTGGAGGAAACTGGTGTTTCCTGAGAAACTGTCCTATCCTATGTAATTTTTGTAGTTTTGTTGGTCAGCTTTGAGAAAGAAAAATTTGAATTTTAAAATTGGTTCTTCTGTGGATGTTTAAGTTCCTAATTTTTGATTCCAGGTCAGTACTTACTCACATACCACCATTGTGGAGACTTGAACTTTCTCAAATATTAGCTACAACACATTCTTATGCATTATCACTACGTAAGCATAGTGTGAACAAGTATTGCAGTGAAATTTAGGCAGTGACACCAATCTCAAAGCTTCACAAAACACTTTACTCTTAAAGCATTGCACACAACAATGTAATATTGAACATCTATGTGGCAGAATTGTATTTTGAGTTTACTTGAAACTGATTTTTCAAATTCCTGCACAAAGCTTCACTTGGGAAGATATCTCAAGCTATGTTTTTGTGTTACCTCTGACCCTGTGTTTGTAACTTTTGGTAATGTTATGTAAACAAGCAATATTTATCCCCACAGCAGAATTAAACCTAATGCCTGTCACTTGAATCTGTGCAATGTTCAAAAGCTACCCAAAGCTTTAAAAGAAACAAAATTGTTGAGCACTTCCAAAATGAAGTGGCTAATATTTTTGAAACCAGACAGGAAGTAACAGCACCATTGACTTTTTAGTGATGATTGAACGACTTGTCAGGTAGGCGGTTGGGGTCAGGAGGGGAGGTGATGAGGGATGTTCTGTCTGTCTAGCTGAGGGATCAGTGGAGGGCTGTGTAAGCAGGTATAGTCATGGGATGGGGGAGTTCCGGGGTGGATAGGGGATGAAATCTAATGGTGGGGGGGTGAATGCAGTTTTAACTCTTCCAACCTTTTCTCTAACTTTTGGTGCAAAAGTCAGAACCATCTGAAGTTTGACATTTTAAGTCACATGATGATTCCCAGTGCAGGGGAATTGCCCACTGGAACTTTGCATTCCCAGACGATTGCTGTGTAATGCTCCCTTTGTTATCTGGGAATTTCCACTGGGGGTGGAGAGGGGGGAAAAGAAAGGATGTGGATAGAAACAGCAGTTCCCCAGCACATGCAACTTTCACAGTTTGTCATCTGGATCCCAAAGGATTTGCAGGTATCTACCACAGTGTTTTTAAGTTCCTGAGACTTGCTACTAATCTTCAACACCAACCCTGAATTTTAACCTTTTCTGCCAGTGGAGAAGTGAACACTTTTTTTTGAAGAGCGCTCCACTGCTATCGTCCTTTAGAGATCAGCACTGAAAAAGATAATCACTGCATTCTAAAAGCTGCCACTGTTCTGGTTTATATAGTAAGAAGTCTCTCAATACTAGATTACAGTCCAACAGGTTTGTTTAGTAGCACAAGCCACAAGCTTTTGGAACACTTTCCCTTCGTCAGGTGAGTGGGAGTTCTGTCCACAAACAGGACATATAGATACAAATGCAATTTACAAGATAATGATTGGAATGCGAGTCTTTACAGATAACCAAGCCTTAAAGGTACGGACAATGCGAGTGGAGAGAGGGTTAAACACAAGTTAAAGCGATGTGTATTGTCTCCAGCCAGGACAATTCCTGAGATTTTGCAAGCCCGGGCAAATTGTTGGGGTTACAGATAGTATGACATGAACCCAAGTTGAGGCTGTCCTCGTGTGTGGAACTTGGCTATCAGTTTCTGCTCAGCGATTCTGCATTGTCATGTGACATGAAAGCCACCTTGGAGAACGCTTACCCGAAGATCAGAGGCTGAATGCCCATGACTGTTGAAGTGTTCTCCAATAGGAAAAGAACATTCCTGTCTGGTGATTGTCGAGCAGTGTTCATTCATCCATTGCTGTAGTGTCTGCATGGTCCCCCCAATGTACCATGCCTAGGGACGTCCTTTCCTGCAGCGTATCAGGTACATGACGTTGGCCGAGTTGCAAGAGTGTGTGCCGTCTACTTGGTGGATGGTGTTCTCACGTGAGATGTCATACTATCTGTAATCCCCACGACTTTACTGGGCTTGCAAAATCTCACTAACTGTCCTGGGTGGAGACAATACATCTCTCTTTAACCTGTGCTTAACTCTCTCTCCACTTTGTCTTACCTTTTAAGACTTGGTTACCTGTAAAGACTCGCATTCCAACCATTATCTTGTAAATCGAATTTGTCTATATATGCCTTGTTTGTGAATACAACTCCCACTCACCTGATGAAGAGGCAGTGCTCCGAAAGCTTGTGCAACCAAATAAACCTGTTGGACTTTAATCTGGTGTGAGACTTCTGACTGTCCTTACCCTAGTCCAATGCTGGCATCTCCACATCCTGGTTTATATAATCAGTTGATAACACTATCATGTTGTGTTATGTATTACATGTAAAAAAGCAAAAACATACATGTGTAAGGGACTACTTGAGGGAACTTTAAATTAACAACACATATTTGAGTAGGGGTGGGTGGAACTTTTGAGTATCGTATTGGCACACAGGAACTCTTGTGCAAGGCCCTGTTTTTAATGTTTGTATGACAGTATTAGAGTAAAATTTTAGTTCATCAGAAAAGCATTGCAATTTAAGAGCATCATTTAATTCCTTAAACTAGTTGTGTTCTTGAAGGATGAAAACTCTCTGCAGAAATTATAGAGAACGCGAACTTTTAGAACCCCATGCCCATGGTGTTTTGGAGCTGTATCTACATCTCCCTTTCTCAGCTGACAATGTTGGGACGTCTGGGCAGTCCAGGATGAAGATGCAACAAATTTCATTATTGGATTTGAAGGGTAGAGTTGGAGGGTTGGAATTATATTTACCAAGTGTAACTTTGATGCACTTTTTGGGCTGAATGCTACCTTGCATTTATAATGATTTTATAAATATTGGCTGGTTCCAAATCTGAACATTTTAAGAACATAAGAACATAAGAAATAGGAGCAGGAGTAGGCCATCTAGCCCTTCGAGCCTGCCCCGCCATTCAATAAGATCATGGCTGATCTGTTGTGGCTCAGTTCCACTTTCCCGCCCTCTCCCCATAACCCTTAATCCCCTCTCTTATCAAGAACCCATCAACCCGCTTCTTAAAAATATTTAGCGAGGCAGCCTCCACCACTTCAACGGGCAGAGAATTCCAGAGATTCACCACCCTTTGAGTGAAGAAGTTCCTCCTCAACTCCGTTCTAAACCGCCTCCCCTTTATCTTGAGGCTGTGCCCCCTAGTCCTAGTGTCTTTTTTGAGCGGGAAGAGTCTCTCCACCTCTATCCTATCCATCCCATTCATCATCTTATACGTCTCAATGAGATCTCCCCTCATTCTTCTAAACTCTAACGAGTACAAGCCTAGTTTATTCAGCCTCTCCTCATAGCTCAATCCCCTCAACTCCGGTATCAGCCTAGTAAACCTCCTCTGCACTCCCTCCAGGGCCAAAATATCCTTGCGCAGGTGCGGCGCCCAAAACTGCACACAGTACTCCAGCTGCGGCCTCACCAATGCCCTATACAGCTGCAGCAAGACCTCCCTACTTTTATATTCAATCCCCCTCGCTATGAAGGCCAGCATCCCATTCGCCTTCCTGACCACCTGCTGCACCTGCAAGCTGGGTTTTTGCGACTCATGCACAAGGACCCCGAGGTCCCTCTGCACCGTCGCCTGCTGCAGTTTTTCTCCACGTAAGTAATAGTCCTTCCTACCATTCTTCCTACCAAAGTGGACCACCTCGCACTTGCCAACATTAAATTCCATTTGCCATTTCCTGGCCCATTCGCCCAGCCTATCTAGATCCTTCTGCAGACTCTCCACACCCTCCGCACAATTTGCCTTTCCCCCAGTCTTGGTGTCATCAGCAAATTTCGACACCCTGCACTCGGTTCCCTCCTCCAGATCATCTATATAAATGGTAAATAGCTGAGGCCCCAGCACCGACCCCTGGGGCACCCCACTAGTCACCAACCGCCAATCCGAATAGCACCCATTGACCCCCACTCTCTGCCTCCTATTTGACAACCAATCCTCTATCCACGCTAACACCCTACCCCCAACTCCATGTCCCCTGACCTTCTGCAATAACCTCTTGTGAGGTACCTTGTCAAACGCCTTCTGAAAATCCAGAAAGACCACATCCACCGGCTTTTATTCGTCAAATAAGTATTTATGTTGTGACTGAAATCTGTATACTGTCAGATTCCGTTCAAATATAGAGTAATGCTCCAGACACCTGACTGTACGCTATAATTTTTTGTATTTTTTATGGGATGTTTAAGTTTTACTAGCAAAGCTCGTATTTGGTGCCCATCCCTGATGTGTTGGTTAGTATTCATTCTTGTTTTTGCCTCTCTGAAGGGGATTGGGGCAATTTTTGACACTAAAGGTGCTACGTAAATGCATGTTGCTGTTGTACTGTAACAGTTGAATTTTATTTTCAAAATGCTCATCTGTTTGGCTAGGTCCAAGAATAACTTGCTTCATGCAGAAAACACAAGTCATCACTGATTACTGTCCTGGTTCTTTAGGTGTGGCTCAGAAGGAATACTTTTCCTATTCCCTCATGCAAACAAAAATATTGATATATGTGTTGTGAAGAGTTTACTGTTTTAACTGTAGGATTAATTTTACTGTCTTGTTCACAAGTATGTTTTGTGGTTGTTAGATCACAGGTTGCCGGAGGTGCTGTCTTGACACTGACATTATTTGCTATGTGTGCTTTAAAAAAATACAGGGTTGTAACGATGGTGAAACAGTTGGCATTCAAAATCATCCCATGAAACTGACAGCAACTTCTGGTGGAAGTGCCAGAAGCTGTTATGGATAATTCCTGCTTCTCCATAGGGTGTGCCAGTGAAGTTGCACAGATTGCAGTTTTTAGAAAGCAAAAGAGAAAGTTGAAACTATCCATTTTGGCAGCACAGTGGCACAGTATTGCGCGATACTGTTTCACAACATCAGGGACCCGGGTTTGGTTCCGACCTAGGTCACTATCTGTGTGCAGTCCGCACATTCTCCCTGTGTCTGCGTGTGTTTCCTCTGGGTGCTTTAGTTTACTCTCACAATGCGAAAGATGTGCTGGTTAGATGCATTGGCCATGCTAAATTGTCCCTCAGTGTGCACAAACTTGTGCCAGAGTGTGGCAACTAGAGAATTTTCACCGTAACTTCATTGCAGTGTTAATGTAAGCCTATTTGTGACACTAATAAAGAAACTTTAAACTTTATTTACACTCAGTTAAAGACCCCCTTATAAAGTTACACTTTGTTAATGAATTATAACTGGGCTTTTAATACATATGTATCCTACTTATTGTTGGAACAATCTCTTTGGCCCTCTTACATTATTTTTGTATTTCTGTAATATCAAAATTTTCCATCATAATTCCATAATTTTTAAATAAGTTAAAAACAAGATATTTCAGTGGCTAATGTGTGTCCCAATCTTTCTTTTGCTTTTTGTAAACATTTATAAAAAATGATGGAGAGTTGGCAAGTTGCTTAGAGAGAGAGAGATTGTCAAGCCAATGTTTTGAGTCTAGTGACCTTTCGTCAGAGCTCTGAATCCCAAAATTGGGATCATTCTCCCACAGACTGGCCAAGCAACAGTTTGGTGTCATACTCATTGAATCATATCCTTCAACCAACATCCCAAATTTCTTCTGCATGTCTGAGCATGTGCAAAGGTGGCAGCATGCTGGTTTGCAGTTGGTTGAGAGTAGTCCTGGGAGTCCTCAACATTGACTCCAGATCACGTGAAGTCTCATAGCATCAGATCAAATGTGGGCAAGGAAATTGCCTGTCAGTTAGCACCTGTGGCCCACCATATGCTAATGAATTAATGCTCAATTGCATGCACTATTTGGCACAACTACTGAAGGTAGCAAGGGCAAAATGTACTGTGGATGGGGCACTTCAGTCACCAAGACTGATTCAGTAAAACACAATTAACTGAATTGGCTGATTCCTGAAAGACGTAGTTGCTATACTGGGTCAGTTGCAGATGGTGAGGGAACCAACAAGGGAAGAAAAAAATTACTTGACCTTATCCTCAGCAATATCCCTATTGTAGATGGATCCATTCATGTCCATATTGGCAGGAATGATCACCTCACAGCTCTTGTGGAGAGAAAGCTTTGCGTTCACATTGAGGACATCTTCCATTGTGCTGTGTGGCACCACCACTGTGCTAAATGGGATGGATTTAGGTCAGATCAAGCAATTCAAAACTGGTTGGCCATGAAGTGCTGTGGACCACCAGCAGCAGAATTGTGCTGCTATCAAAGTCTCATGGCATATGTCATGGCATGACTTTATGGTGGAACAATTGAAGAATAGTGGAGGACTTTGAAGTGATTTTTTTTGCAATGCTCATCAAAAGTAAATAGCAGTGAAAAGGAAGGACTGTAGGAAAAGGGATAATCTGCCGTTGATAGCTAAGGAAATAAAGAGTATCAAACTGAAAAATAATGAGCACAAGATTAGTGGGAAACTAGAGGATTGGGAAATCTTTAAAGGTCAATAGAAAGGCATGAAAAAAACTATGAAGAAAAGTAAGATGGATTGAGAGTAAACTAGTTCAAAAGTTTCTACAAGTATATAAAACAAAAAAAGTGTGGCTAAAAAAACATTTGGTCCCTTAGAGGATAACACAGGGGATTTAATAATGGGAAATGAGGAAATGGCCAATGCGTTGAACAGCTATTTTGTGTCAGCCTTCACGGGAAGACACACAACAGGCCAAAAATTGATGACGGAGGCTATAGCAGGTGAGGGCTTAGAAACAATCTTTATCACTGAAGAGGCAGTGTTGGCAAGCTGATGGGGCTAACGGTAGATAAGTCTCCTGGCCCTGATGGAATGCATCCCAGGATGGTAAAAGAGATGGCGGGGGAAATAGCAAATGTGGTCATGGTAATTTACCAAATTTTGTTGTACTCCGGGGCAGTTCCAGCAGATTAGAAAACAGCAAATGTGATGCCACTCTTTTTAAAAACAAAAGGAGGTAGACAAAAGATAGGTAACTATAGACTGGCTAGCTTAACTTCTGTAGTGGGGAAAATGAATCGATCATCAAAGAAGAAATAGTGAGACATCTGGATAGAAATTGTCCCATTGGGAAGACGCAGCATGGATTTGTGAAAGGCAGGTCATGTTTAACTAATTTACTGGAGTTCTTTGAGGACATTGTGTGGTGGACAACAGTGGATGTTGATACCTGGATTTCCAGAAGGCATTTGACCAGGTGCTGCACAAAAGGCTGTTGTATAAGGTAAAGGTGCATGGCATTACGGATGATGTATTAGCATGGATAGAGCATTGGTTAACTAACAGAAATCAAGGAGTGGGGATAAATGGGTGTTTTTCTGGTTATTCAGTGGCCAGTAGTGGGCCTTGGATCATAGAATATTACAGTGCAGTACAGGCCCATCGGCCCTCGATGTTGCGCCGACCAGTGGAACCAATCGGGGGTAACTTATAGAAACGGCTATTGTTTACAATTTACATAGATGATTTGGAGTTAGGAATCAAGTGCAGTGTGTCAAAGTTTGCAGGTCACACTAACGTGAGTGGTAGAACAGAGGAGAGAAAGTTTGCAGAGGGATATAGATAGTTCAAGCGAGTGGGTGAAGGTCTGGCAGTTGGAGTACGATGGTGGTAGATGGGAGGTCATCCCTTTTGGTAGGAATAACGGCAATATGGACTATTATTTAAGTGGTAAAAAATTGCAGCATGCTGCAGTGCAGAGGGACCTGGATATCCTTGTGCATGAATCACAAATGGTTATTTTGCAGGTGCAGCAGGTAATTACGAAGGCAAATGGAATTTTGTCCTTCATTGCTAGAAGGATGAAGTTTAAAAATGGGGAGGTTACATTGCAGCTGTATAAGATGCTGGTGAGGCCGCACCTGGAGTACTGTGCACAGTTTTGGTCTCCTCACGTAAGAAAGGATGCACTGGCACTGGAGGGAGTGCAGAAGAGATTCACGAAGTTGATTCTGGACTTGAAAGGGTTGGCTTATGAGGAGAGACTGTATAGACTGGGACAATACTCATTGAAATTTAGAAGAATGAGGGGAATATCTTATAGAAACATATGGTACGAAGGGAATAGATAAGATAGAAGCAGGGAGGTGGCGAGTGAAACTAGAATTAGGGGGCATAGGCTCAAAATAATAACATAAGAAATAGGAGCAGGAGTAGGCCATCTAGCCCTTCGAGCCTGCCCCGCCATTCAATAAGATCATGGTTGATCTGTCGTGGCTCAGTTCCACATTCCCGCCCTCTCCCCATAACCCTTAATCCCCTCGCTTATCAAAAACCCATCAACTTGCGTCTTAAAAATATTTAGCGAGGCAGCCTCCACCACTTCAACGGGCAGAGAATTCCAGAGATTCACCACCCTTTGAGTGAAGAAGTTCCTCCTCAACTCCGTTCTAAACCGTCCCCCCCCCCCCCCCCTCCCCCTTTATCTTGAGGCTGTGCCCCCTAGTCCTACTGTCCTTTCTGAGCGGGAAGAGTCTCTCCACCTCTATCCTATCCATCCCATTCATCATCTTATACGTCTCAATGAGATCTCCCCTCATTCTTCTAAACTCTAACGAGTACAAGCCTAGTTTATTCAGCCTCTCCTCATAGCTCAACCCCCTCAACTCCGGTATCAGCCTAGTAAACCTCCTCTGCACTCCCTCCAAGGCCAAAATATCCTTGCGTAAGTACGACGCCCAAAACTGCACACAGTACTCCAGCTGCAGCCTCACCAATGCCCTATACAGCCGCAGCAAGACCTCCCTACTTTTATATTCAATCCCCCTCGCTATGAAGGCCAGCGTCCCATTCGCCTTCCTGACCACCTGCTGCACCTGCAAGCTGGGTTTTTGCGACTCATGCACAAGGACCCCGAGGTCCCTCTGCACCGTCGCCTGCTGCAGTTTTTCGCCACGTAAGTAATAATCCTTCCTACCATTATTCCTACCAAAGTGGACCACCTCGCACTTGCCAACATTAAATTCCATTTGCCATTTCCTGGCCCATTCGCCCAGCCTATCCTTCTGCAGACTCTCCACACCCTCTGTGCAATTTGCCGTTCCACCAATCTTGGTGTCATCAGCAAATTTCGACACCCTACACTCGGTTCCCTCCTCCAGATCATCTATATAAATGGTAAATAGCTGAGGCCCCAGCACCGACCCCTGGGGCACTCCACTAGTCACCATCCGCCAATCTGAATAGCACCCATTGACCCCCACTCTCTGCCTCCTATTTGACAACCAATCCTCTATCCACGCTAACACCCTACCCCCAACTCCATGTCCCCTGACCTTCTGCAATAAGCTCTTGTGAGGTACCTTGTCAAACGCCTTCTGAAAATCAAGAAAGACCACATCCACCGGCTCTCCTCTATCCACCGCCCTAGACACATCCTCATAGAACTCCAGTAAATTTGTCAGACACAAGTTCCCTTTAACGAAACCGTGCTGCGTCTGCTCTATCAAGCAATTCCTTTCAAGATGCCTCGCTATTTCCTCCTTGATGACGGATTCTAACATTTTACCTACAACAGACGTTAAACTAACCGGCCTATAATTCCCTGCCTTTTGCCTGGCACCCTTCTTAAACAACGGCGTAACATTAGCTGTTTTCCAATCTTCCGGCACTTCCCCGGAATCCAGCGTCGTCTGGAAAATAACCACCATGGCATCCACTATCACCTCCGCCATTTCTTTCAGAACCCTCAGATGCATTCCATCTGGTCCTGGGGACTTGTCCACAATCAGCCCCCTCCAGTCTGTCGAGCACCGCCTCTCTCGTAACAGTAATGTCATTAAGACCCTCCAGTCCTACCACCTTTCCATCTCTAACACCTGGCAAATTATTCACGTCCTCCTCCGTGAAGACAGAAACAAAAAAGTTATTCAGGACCTCAGCCATATCCCCATCCCCTACCACTAAGTCCCCCTTCTCATCCTCTAAGGGACCATGTACAGGGCTATCAAGTGTTTAGGAAGGATAGGCAGGAGGAAAGAGGGGGTGGCGTAGCTCTGCTGATTAAGGACAGCATCAAGGTGGTAGCAAGGGATGATATCGGAGCCAAAGAGCAGAAAGTGGAATCGTTGTGGGTGGAGATTAGGAACAGCAAAGGGAGGAAGACGCTGGTGGGTGTCGTCTATAGGCCCCCGAATAATGATCTGGAGGTGGGGCGGGCTGTTAACGCGCAAATAAGTGCGGCGTGCAGGAATGGGACGGCAGTAGTTATGGGGGATTTCAATCTGCATATTGATTGGTCGACCCATGTTGGACGAGGTGGGCTCGAGGAGGAGTTCTTGGAATGCTGCCGGGATAGTTTCCTGGAACAGTGTGTGTTGGAGCCGACGAGGGAGCGAGCTATCTTGGATCTGGTGCTATGTAATGAGGCGGGTAGAATTAGGGACCTTGAGGTGAAGGATCCTCTTGGAGAGAGTGATCATTGTATGGTGGAGTTTCTGTTGCAGATGGAGGAGGAGAAAGTGGGTTCCCGGACACGCGTCCTTTGTTTGAATAGAGGGGAGTATGGTAGGATGAGAGAAGAATTGGCGAATGTGGACTGGGGGAGCGCGTTGGAAGGTAGGTCTGCTGAGGAGCAGTGGAGGATCTTTAAGGAGATCTTTCTTGGTGCTCAGCAGAAATTTATTCCGATGGTTAAAAAGGACAGTAGGAAGAGAGGTAATAAGCCGTGGATAACGAAGGAGGTGAAGGAAAGTGTTAAATTAAAAGCGGAGGAATTTAGAGTAGCTAAGAGCAGTGGGCGAGAAGAGGATTGGGAGAGGTTTAAATGTCAACAAAGATTGACAAAAAAGTTGATAAAGGAGGGTAGAAGAAGCTATGAAGCTGGGCTAGCGCTTAATATAAAAAAGGATAGCAAGAGTTTTATAAATATATAAAAAGGAAGAGGCTGGCTAGGGTGAACGTTGGTCCCTTAGCGGATGAGAAAGGGGACCTAGTGGTAGGGGATGGGGATATGGCTAAGGTCTTGAATAACTTTTTTGTTTCTGTCTTCACGGAGGAGGACGTGAATAATTTGCCGGGTGTTAGCGATGGAAAGGTGGTAGGACTGGAGGGTCTTAATGACATTACTGTTACTAGAGAGGTGGTGCGCAACAGACTGGAGGGGCTGATTGTGGACAAGTCCCCAGGACCGGATGGAATGCATCCGAGGGTTCTGAAAGAAATGGCGGAGGTGATAGTGGATGCCTTGGTGGTTATTTTCCAGACGTCGCTGGATTCCGGGGAAGTGCCGGAGGATTGGAAAACGGCTAATGTTACGCCGTTGTTTAAGAAGGGTGCCAGGCAAAAGGCGGGGAATTACAGGCCGGTTAGTTTAACGTCTGTGGTAGGTAAAATGTTAGAATCCGTCATTAAGGAGGAAATTGCGAGGCTTCTTGAAGGGAATTGCTTGATAGGGCAGACGCAACACGGTTTCATTAAAGGGAAGTCGTGTCTGACAAATTTACTGGAGTTCTATGAGGATGTGTCTAGGGCGGTGGATAGAGGAGAGCCGGTGGATGTGGTCTTTCTGGATTTTCAGAAGGCGTTTGATAAGGTACCTCACAAGAGGTTACTGCAGAAGGTCAGAGGACATGGAGTTGGGGGTAGGGTGTTAGCGTGGATAGAGGATTGGTTGTCAAATAGGAGGCAGAGAGTGGGGGTCAATGGGTGCTATTCGGATTGGCGGTTGGTGACTAGTGGAGTGCCCCAGGGGTCGGTGCTGGGGCCTCAGCTATTTAGCATTTATATAGATGATCTGGAGGAGGGAACCGAGTGTAGGGTGTCGAAATTTGCTGATGACACCAAGATTGGGGGAAAGGCAAATTGTGCGGAGGGTGTGGAGAGTCTGCAGAAGGATCTAGATAGGCTGGGCGAATGGGCCAGGAAATGGCAAATGGAATTTAATGTTGGCAAGTGTGAGGTGGTCCACTTTGGTAGGAAGAATGGTAGGAAGGACTATTACTTACGTGGCGAAAAACTGCAGCAGGCGACGGTGCAGAGGGACCTCGGGGTCCTTGTGCATGAGTCGCAAAAACCCAGCCTGCAGGTGCAGCAGGTGGTCAGGAAGGCGAATGGGATGCTGGCCTTCATAGCGAGGGGGATTGAATATAAAAGTAGGGAGGTCTTGCTGCAGCTGTATAGGGCATTGGTGAGGCCGCAGCTGGAGTACTGTGTGCAGTTTTGGGCGCCGCACCTGCGCAAGGATATTTTGGCCTTGGAGGGAGTGCAGAGGAGGTTTACTAGGCTGATACCGGAGTTGAGGGGGTTGAGCTATGAGGAGAGGCTGAATAAACTAGGCTTGTACTCGTTAGAGTTTAGAAGAATGAGGGGAGATCTCATTGAGACGTATAAGATGATGAATGGGATGGATAGGATAGAGGTGGAAAGACTCTTCCCGCTCAAAAAAGACAGTAGGACTAGGGGGCACAGCCTCAAGATAAAGGGGGGGCGGTTCAGAACGGAGTTGAGGAGGAACTTCTTCACTCAAAGGGTGGTGAATCTCTGGAATTCTCTGCCCGTTGAAGTGGTGGAGGCTGCCTTGCTAAATATTTTTAAGAAGCGGGTTGATGGGTTTTTGATAAGAGAAGGGATTAAGGGTTATGGGGAGAGGGCGGGAAAGTGGAACTGAGCCACGACAGATCAGCCATGATCTTATTGAATGGCGGGGCAGGCTCGAAGGGCCAGATGGCCTACTTCTGCTCCTATTTCTTATGTTCTTATGTTCAACGTTCCCCCTAGCCAGCCTCTTCCTTTTTATATATTTATAAAAACTCTTGCTATCCTTTTTTATATTAAGCCCTAGCCTGATAAAGGAGAACTATTCAAACTAATTGACTTGGGAGGCAGGAATTGAAGTTCTTTGATCAACTGTTTGGTGGGAACTTTGTCAGAATAATAAAGTTGGGACATTTTCTGCAATGTCCTATTGTACATATTTTAATTGATTATTTTGACTATATTTTGTGTGGGCAGGGGGAAGCCTAATGAACATGTTGCCAGATAAATTTTTAATTTGAAAAATAATTTTGAGTAAGCTTTCATAAACCTCTATTATATAATAAAACTGAAAATATTATGCTTTTTTTCTGATGCAAACCGAATTAAGTTTTTGTAGCTGATGGGGATAAATATGCCATTGTTGTAGCTGAGGGTTAGGGGAGAGGAGAAGGGAGAGAGCTTGTCATATTTTGCTGAAGTTAGATTTTGAAAGTTCAGTATTTTGAAATAAGTCATATTTATTTTGGTGCTGTGTCGTGACTACCCCCAAACAAATGTCATGATCAACTTCTGGCATTTTTTAAAATGTCCTCTAAACCAAGAGTCAAAACAACAGTTTCTTGGCACATCTTCTAACACCGTTACTCCTTTGAAATCCAATATTCAAGTCCTAATGAGCTGTGATGTGCAATGGTTCTGACTTTTACCCTCCCAGAATGCTGTAACATTTTTAGACAAAAATAAAAAATGTGATCAGTTGTCTTCTAATATTTAATCAATGCTGTAAGCTTTGAAAACATCTTGAAATTCCTGTACAGAAAAATTTATTTCAAGTATTTCTAGGAAGTTATTAAAGATTTTGTCAAATATCTGAAGTAAAATCTTTGACTTCTTTTGATAAACCATTTACTATGTAAATACAAATGTAATAATGTCTGACCTCAAATTAGCTACACTAACTAAAACTGTTGTTTAACAGGGTTGGCTGTGTTTTCAGGAAGCTGGGAAAAATGAACATGGTGAAAAGAATCATGGGCCGTCCACGGCAGGAAGAATGTAGTCCTCAGGATAATGCACTTGGCCTTATGCACTTGCGTCGCCTCTTCATGGAACTGTGTCATTCACCACGGCACATGACACAAAAAGAACAGGAAGAAAAGCTCTACATGATGCTGCCAGTTTTCAACAGGGTGAGTACAGGTGTCCAGTTAGCATTGGTAGGGGGCAGAACTGCTGGTCAAGTAAGAAAACCTGGACCTTTAGGCAAGAGCAACTTTGTCTTCAACTATAACTTGGGCAGAATTGAAAAGGATGAATAATTGGTGAATTTTATGTTTGAATACAAGCAAAATATTGTGGATGCTGAAGATATGGAATAAAAACAAAATACTGCAAAGGCTTGGGTCTGGCAGCATCAGTGGAGAGAGAAACAGTAAATGTTTTGAGTCCAATATGACCTCCTTTGGAGCTGTTCAATTTTATATTGTTTGTTTATGCCCACAAATGTGATAAGTCCCATAAGTCTTGGTTTGATCTATAAGGGCTGATCAAGGAGCATGCTGAAGTTAGAATTGCTTCCAGGATTATTTACTTTTCCTACGCAGTACTTTCTTAATGTTGACAGACTGCCTCACAAATTTCATAAATCTATGCTGAATTAATTGCACTGGCACTGATCTCTTCCACACAATGTGTTTCATTTTCTCTTTCTTATGAATGCTAAAAGAAAATTAGATTTTTAACAAAAGATAGCATTTGTACATCACTAGTTGTAGATTCTGAAAACTTTTTGTTATGTTGCATGTTTTTGTAGATTGTTCCTTTATTCTAAAATTGCTATTTGTAATTGCAGGCCAGTCATTTCATCCTGGGTGTTGCTTTTGGAAACAGTAATCAGAGCAAAATTCATGCCACTCAGACAAGTGTGGATTAATTAACAAAGGTCGGCACAGATCTGTTGAAAGCAAATTGTGTTTTGCCATATTCATTTTTTTGATGAGGACCAGAGAGGGTTGGTGATTGCAATTGATGTGGTGTTTTTGGTTTTGATTTAATGCTATACAAGGCACTGCAAAGTTGACGCCTAAAAGATAAAAGGGAAAGTAGCAGTGTGGATGCAAAGTTTGGTTGAGTGACAGGGAAGAGTAATAGTGAATAACTGATGGAATGGCCAGTTATGTGATCCATTAATTTAAGATATGGAGATGCTGGTGTTGAACTGGGGTAAGCCCAGTAAGAAGTCTCTCAATACCAGGTTCAAGTCCAATAAATTTATTTGGTAGCACAAGGTTTTGGAGTGTTGCTCCTTCAGGTAAGTGAGGAGTTGTGTTCACAAGCAGGGCATATAGAAACACAAACTCAATTTACAAGATAATGGTTGGAATGCAAGTCTTACAGGTAATCAAGTCTTAAAGGTGCTGACAGTGTGAGTGGAGAGAGGGTTAAGCGCAGGTTAAAGAGGTGTGTATTGTCTCCAGCCAGGGCAGTTAGTGAGATTTTGCAAATCCAGGCAAGTCGTCGGGGTTGCAGTTAGTGTGACATGAACCCAAGATCCCGGCTGAGGTTGTCTTCCTGTACGGAACTCGGCTGTCAGTTTCTGCTCAATGATTCTGCATTGTCATGTGTCGAGAACGCTTACCTGAAGATCAGGCGCTGAATGCCTTGACTGCTGAAGTGTCCCCTGGCACGAAGAGAACACTCTTGCCTGGTGATTGTCAAGCAGTGTTCATTTAATCCATTGTCATCGTGCCTGCGTGGTCTCCCCAATATATCAGCCTTGGGACATCCTTTCCTGCAGCATATCAGATAGACAACATTGGTTGAGTCGCAAGAGTATGTACCGTGTATCTGTTGGATGGTGTTCTCGCGAGAGATGATGGCATTTGTGTCGATGATCCGGCACATCTTGCAGGGTTGTGTGGTGTCGTGGTCACTGTTCCCCTGAAGGTTGGGTGGTTTGCTGCAGACGATGGTCTGTTTGAGATTGTTTGAAGGCAAGAAATGGGGGTGTGGAGATGGCCTTGACAAGATGTTTGTATGAAGGGTATGAAGACTTTAGAGAGGATGCAGTAATGTTTTTTATAAGTGGTCCCAGGGATGAGGGACTTCAATTGGGAAGAGAAGATTCAGGGGAGATTTGATATAAATTCAAAACCATGAGGTATCGCAATAGTAGAGAGACAAAAACTGATCCAGTTAGTGAAAAGATCAGAAACCAGAGGGTACTGATGGTGCAGCAACATAGAATGAAGAAAAATATTTTTACACAGCGGCTAGCATCTATCATGCACTACCTGAGGTTGTGTTGGAGGCAGATTCAGTTGAGGTTTTCAAAAGGGAATTGGATAAACACCTGGAAAAGAGAGAATTTACAAGGCTGGGGAATGCAGCTGGCTGCTCCTGCGAAGAGCCAACAAAGATACAACAGACCAAATGTGCTGTAAGAATTCTGTCATTCTGCGATGGCCATGTAATATCAAGAATAAAAAGAAAGAACAAACTTGCTTTTATACAATGCATTTCCTGTTTAAGATGGGTAAGAAGGTTTTTTGGACATATATCATTTTTGAAACATTGCCACTGCTACATGTGGGGGGTCAAAAATTGTTTACAGCATTATTCCATAAATAGCAATAAGATGAGTGACCAGTTGATCCATTCTAAGTTGCGTTGTTTGAGGGATGAATGTTGGCCAGGGCCCTGAGAAAATATCCTACTTCTCTTTAAATGCCATTGTGGAATCTTTTATGTCCACTGACTGGTCAAACACAGCCTTGATTCCACAACACAGTGAACATAAGAACATAACATAAGAAATAGGAGCAGGAGTAGGCCATCTAGCCCTTCGAGCCTGCCCCGCCATTCAAAAGGATCATGGCTGATCTGTCGCTGCTCAGTTCCACTTTCCCGCCCTCTCCCCATAACCCTTAATCCCCTCGCTTATCAAAAACCCATCAACCCGCGTCTTAAAAATATTTAGCGAGGCAGCCTCCACCACTTCAACGGGCAGAGAATTCCAGAGATTCACCACCCTTTGAGTGAAGAAGTTCCTCCTCAACTCCGTTCTAAACCGCCCCCCTTTTATCTTGAGGCTGTGCCCCCAAGTCCTACTGTCTTTTTTGAGCGGGAAGAGTCTCTCCACCTCTATCCTATCCATCCCATTCATCATCTTATACGTCTCAATGAGATCTCCCCTCATTCTTCTAAACTCTAACGAGTACAAGCCCAGTTTATTCAGCCTCTCCTCATAGCTCAACCCCCTCAACTCCGGTATCAGCCTGGTAAACCTCCTCTACACTCCCTCCAAGGCCAAAATATCCTTGCGCAGGTGCGGCGCCCAAAACTGCACACAGTACTCCAGCTGCGGCCTCACCAATGCCCTATACAGCTGCAGCAAGACCTCCCTACTTTTATATTCAATCCCCCTCGCTATGAAGGCCAGCATCCCATTCGCCTTCCTGACCACCTGCTGCACCTGCAAGCTGGGTTTTTGCGACTCATGCACAAGGACCCCGAGGTCCCTCTGTACCGTCGCCTGCTGCAGTTTTTCGCCCTGTAAGTAATAGTCCTTCCTACCAAAGTGGACCACCTCACACTTGCCAACATTAAATTCCATTTGCCCAGCCTATCTAGATCCTTCTGCAGACTCTCCACACCCTCCGCACAATTTGCCGTTCCCCCAACCTTGGTGTCATCAGCAAATTTCGACACCCTACACTCGGTTCCCTCCTCCGGATCATCTATATAAATGGTAAAAAGCTGAGGCCCAATCACCGACCCCTGGGGCACTCCACTAGTCACCATCCGCCAATCCAAATAGCACCCGTTGACCCCCACTCTCTGCCTCCTATGTGACAACCAATCCTCTATCCACGCTAACACCCTACCCCCAACTCCATGCCCCTCGACCTTCTGCAATAACCTCTTGTGAGGTACCTTGTCAAACGCCTTCTGAAAATCTAGAAAGACCACATCCACCGGCTCTCCTCTATCCACCGCCCTAGACACATCCTCATAGAACTCCAAGGACGGCAGCTTCAACAATGTGGCATTCTTCAGTACTGTACTGAAGTGTTACACTTGATTACATTATCAATACCTGGAGTGTTTTTTGAATTGTTGACTTTGTCTTAGAAGTAAGCGTTATATCACTGAACCTGAGCTTTCATAAAATGAAAAGCATTTTCATTTGATCTTCAAACTAGTTAGACAGGAGAGGGGGATAATGCCAATGGCTTTGAAATTTAACCTTGCCTCTTGAGCATTAAGAAAAAGAATGCCCCAGGGCTGATTATCTGTATGTACCAAGTTAGTTGATTTTAACTTGGGCAACAATTGGCTTTGTGTAAGAGTTGCAGAAGGCTTTGGTTGCATAAGAAAAAGATGTCTAGGATTCCCACTGCCGATGATTATCCCTTTGTCTACAAACGTGAATACGCGGCTGTTAACTACCCCAAGATTAAGTATGATGATCTCCACTGTCAAATACTCTGCCAATGCTAAATTGCCAAGGCTCACATATAAATGGGGCTACTTATGTAAGGTATTGGATGTTGACAACTACCATGGAATCATAACCTCTGCGAGAAAACCAAAGTCAATGAGAAGAACTCTTTTTGGATAAGTTGTTGCCCTTGTAGCCCTTGTAAAAGTTTGTACATGAATAATCACATGATTTACACCTCAGGATGCTGTTGAACCTTCCTTCCTTCAGCCAGTTTTCAATGGTTATTATCCAAGTCCAGTTGCATTTGGGCTATGTGTATTAATAAATAACTGAAACAAGGATCTGATTTTGATAAGGATTGGCTTACACCCAATTTCATTTATGAGGTATGTGATTGTCACAAATAAGGGAAGAAAGTGTATAAATAATTCTGGAATTTGTGGGTGACTGCTGTAGCATAAAGCATTGCACAACTGTTGCATAATGACCAACTCAATGTTAAAGTTACAGTTGCTTTGATGTTATTTGTCTTGATTACATGAATATTTAGCATAATTGTGCTTATTGCAGTAAAGGTATTGTAGCTAAACATTATTGTGGCTCACTTGTCTAAAGTATATTACAATGCGTGGCAGTTTTAGCTGTTTTAATTAATTTAAAGGTGTAGCCTGAGAACAGAGTGTAATCTTGTGAAGGCAACTCAGACCTCAACTACTTGCTAAAGAACTGGTGAAAGCCCTGCAGCCCTCCTTTTAAGAATGGCCCATGTCTGTTGTTTCACTCAGACACTTGACAGGCTAGCAGTGGGCCTTTTCCTGGGATCAAGGACTCAGGCGGAAGTCCTGCCAATTGAGAACTGCCATCCAGCTGGGGGCCAGTAGCTCCATGGAATTGCTATGCCATTAGGAGGCAGTGGATGGTGCCAACCTGAGTCCTAGAATCGTTGTATTGCCATTACAGACCACAGACGACTTCAAGATGGAGGCAAAAAGTCTCCATCTGCTACTCGCCTGCCTGAATAAATGCATCCTGCCCCCACCAAAGTCGCCAGTCAGGAGGGCACCCAGATTGTGTTTTGCCAAAACATAGATTGATTCATGTCTTCTAAATATTTTGTAAGTATGATGTCATTATTTCTTTGGCAATATAGATTCTGAAATTGGGGGAAAAAAAGCTTGCATTTATATGGCACTTCCAACACCCATGTCACATCAAAGCCATTGAAGGATTTTTGACATGTTGCCACTATTGTGGGAAACAATATAAGGGTTTTATAAGAAAAGTATATACAGCATTAATTCAATCAGGATTATTAATTATTTTAAAACATCAAACCTTTTGACTTTTTCTCTGACAAGTAAGTTACTGAAACTATTTTGTCTACTCCAGTCATTATAAGAATGTAGTGGGAAAATTTAAACTAAAGAGAAAGGTTTCTAAGAGGAAATCTGGCAGTGTAAATAAAATTGGATGAATTGGATGATTATTTGAATAGAAACAATGTGCACGGCCATGGGGAAAATGCAGCGAGCGGAATGGCACTTAGACATAATGCTTATTTGGAGAGCTGGTGTGGATGCAATGGGCCAAATGCCCTCCTTCTCCACACCCTTCCAGGGGCCATATCCCTCTATTCCCATCCTATTCATGTATTTGTCAAGATGCCCCTTAAAAGTCACTTCCATATCTGCTTCCAATACCTCCCCTGGCAATGAGTTCCAGGGACCCACTACTCTCTCTTTAAGAAACCTGCCTTGTACATCTCCTTTAAACCTTGGCCCTTGAACCTTAAACCTGTGCCTCCTAATAATTGATTCTCCCATCCTGCGAAAAAGCTTCTGATTATCCAATCTGTCCATGCCTCTCAATCTTGTAGACTTCTATCAGGTCACCCCTCAACCTCTGTCGTTCCAGTAAGAACAAACCAAGTTTCTCCAACCTCTTCTCATAGCTAATGCCCTCATACCAGGCAACATCCTGGTAAAACTTTTCTGTACCCTCTCCAAAACCTCCACATCCTCCTGGTAGTGTGGTGACCAGAATTGAACACTATATTCCAAGTGCTGCCTAACTAAGGTTCTATAAAGCTGCAACATAACTTGCCAATTTTTAAGCTCCGTGCCCCAGCCAATGAAGGCAAGCATGCCCTATGCCTTCTTGACTACCTTGTCCATCTGCATTGCCACTTTCAGTGACCTGTGTACCTGTACATCCAGATCTCTTTGCCCATCAATACTCTTGAGGGTTCTGCCATTCACTGTATATTTCCTATTTGTATTGGACTTTCCAAAATGCATTACTTTACATTTGTCCGGATTAAACACCATCTGTCATCTCTCTGCCCAAGTCTCCAGGTGACCTGTATCCTGCTGATCCTCTGGTCCTCATTTGCTATCTGCAAATCCATCAGTCTTTGTGTCATCTGCAAACTTACTAATCAATCCAGTTACATTTTTCTCCAAATCATTTTATATATATATATTACAAACAGCAAAGATCCCAGCACTGATCCCTGAGGAGCACCACTTGTCACAGCCCTCCATTCAGAAACGCATCCTTCCACTACTACTCTCTGTCTTCTTTGACCGAGCCAGTTTTGTGTCCACCTTGCCAGTTCACCTCTGATCCCATGCGACTTCACTTTCTGCACCAGTCTGCCTTGCGGGACATTGTCAGAGGCCTTACTGAAGTCCATGTAGACAACATCCACTGCCCTATCCTCATCAGTCATCTTCGTTACTTCCTCAAAAAACTCAATCATAAGAAATAGGAGCAGGAGTAGGCCATCTAGCCCTTCGAGCCTGCCCCGCCATTCAATAAGATCATGGCTGATCTGTCGTGGCTCAGTTCCACATTCCCGCCCTCTCCCCATAACCCTTAATCCCCTCGCTTATCAAAAACCCATCAACCCGCATCTTAAAAATATTTAGCGAGACAGCCTCCACCACCTCAACGGGCAGAGAATTCGGGAGACACGACCTCCCCTTCACAAAACCATGTTGCCTCTCAATAATACATCCACTTATTTCCGAGTGGGAATAAATCCTGTCTCAAAGAACCCTCTCCAATATTTTTCCATACCACTGATGAAAGGCTCAACTGCCTGTAATTACTGTATTATTCTTGCTACCCTCCTTAGACAAAGTAACAACACTGGCTATTCTCCAGTCGTCTGGGACCTCCCCTGTAGCCAGACTTTACAAAATAATCTCACCACCCAGGTGAAAAACAATCCTTGAAGGTTAAAGTGATTTATTTGTACCTGTTTAGTGTACTATATTTGTTCTGTACTTTGGGGAGACCAGTTGTAGCTGGGTCAACTGTTTTGCAGAATGCCTCCATCCAGTCTGTAAATGTGACCTGATACTGCTGCTCACCTGTCATTTTAATTCTCTGCTTTTCTTCAACACTGACCTTGGCCTCCATCTTTGTTCCAGTGAAGCTCTGAGTAAGCTTAGGGAATAGCATATCAACTTTCAGTTCAGCGTTTTACAGACACAACATTGAGTCCACGTAAAGATCAGCTATGATCTTATTGAATGTTGAACAGGCCCGAGGGGCCAAATGGCCTACTCCACCTCATTCTTATGTTCTTATACTAATACCATAAGTGTTTGGGGATAGTTGGGGGGAATAGTATAGAAGTTGACGACCAGGCGTGATTGGTCTATTTGAATGGCAGAACAGGATTAACCGGCTGAATGGTCTACCTCTGTTCCTACATTTTTATTCCAGACTGCAGCTGTTGATGACAAGTCTGTGTTTTCTCATTTACACCTCTTTAAACCCATCTTTTGTGTCCTATCCCATTACCCATACCCTTTTACCTTGCAGCACCATCCCTTTGATCATTTAATCTCTCCTACCTTCCACTCTTATCAGAATTTACCTTTTGTTTGTTTCCCACTGCCCCTCTTTTTTTTCCTATCTCTGTATTTGCTTTAAACCATTACATTACTAGATTTGGCCAATTCTGATGTAAGGTCATCAACCTGAATATGTCCTGACCTGCTGGGTATGTCTAGCATTCTGAACTAGGTGGGCGGGTTGAGTCTCGGTGGGGAAAGTGATGAGGAGCTGGGATGGGAAATAATGACCCTTTATGACTGCAACATTATCAGTGGAGGTAGAAGAAATACTAAAAGCTGAAATGGATATTGGCGAAGAATATTTTTTAGTGATCAGCTAATTTTTTTAGTCAATTCTGCAATATTGATCATAATTTACCAGTAAGGAGATGAAGGGGGAAGGTCTTCTGATATGTTTAAAGCTTGAGGTGTAATTCCTCTGCCTTAATATGAGGGTTAGGTAAACACTAATTGCCTGTAATTATCTGCCTCTTTTAATTACTGTATTTTAGCTTCTTTAATTACTGCAAGATAGTAAGTACCATTTATGTCGCACAGAAATAGGACTGCCTTTGTCCTTCAAATCTCAATTGTGTAAATAATGGCATTTTCCCAAAATAGGGAAAGCACACATTTTCTTAACACTTTTTTTATTGATTTACATAGATTAGAACTTTTAAATCAAAATATATGTATAATCTTTTTGCTGTATGTTAAGGTGTGAACATTTGAAAACCTGCAGCAATAAGAAAATCTAGCTAGTTTTAGTACAAATTTACTGTGAATAGAGGCCCACTTCCTGCTCATTTGATCTTATTCCTGCTAAATGCTTCCCCTTCTGATGACCGTGTCCGCCAGTTGTTGCTGATTGATTCTCTGTGCTGTCAGTAAAAAGAATGATTTGAAAAAGATAATAACCAAAAATTGCTACTTGTTTAAGAGGGTAGGCACAGGAGCTTTGGGAAATCTAGAAACAGAAAAGAAATCATCTTGCAGAATCAGAGCTATTAAATGAGTGCTTTACAGTTTTTATAAGTGAACATGATGTCATGTACTGAAAAAGGGTGTGGAGAAAAATAATGGGAGATATTTAAAAGGTTGTTGGTGCTTAAAAATAGAAAAGTCACCCATTCTAAAAAGGATGTTTCCCTGGTTTTCAAGAGAAGCAAGGGTTGAAATAGCAGAAACCCAGCCATATGCTTGAAATACTATTTGGATATAGAAATGGTAGATTTGCAAATGTTACACCCCTGTTGAAAAAAGGGGAGAGATAAACCCAGTAACTGTAGACCAGACAACCTAATATATTAGAGAAAACTAACTGTCACTTGGAAGAACACAGACAAATAAATGACAGCCAAAGGTTAATGTCTGAAAAACCTGGTGGAGTTCTTAAATGAAATAAGCATAGAGGGTTGTTGAAGGTAATGCAGTTAATGTTGGATGTATGGACTTTCTAAACATGTTTACGAAGTGCCACATAAAGGACATTAGCCTAATGAAAGCCATTGGAATTCAATTAGTGTGGTTATGAATTTGGCTAAGAGGCGGGAAGAAGGGTCATGATGAAAGATGGTTTATCAAACTGGAGAGAAATACACAATGATTTTGCCTGAGTTGGAATTTTAGTCACAGCTATTTTTTGATGGCTATAAAAGGCAAAATTTCAATTTGATGCAGAATCTGAAATTGTAGTAAACAGTGATGAAGGCAGTAGTGGACTTTGGGAGGACATAGATTCATACATTGATACACTGATGAAATTTAATGCAGAGAAAAGTGTAAAGTGGTTCATTTTGAAGGAAAGATGGAAGAGGTATAAATGTATCAGGGGTACAGCAACGGAGACATCTATAAAGTTCACATTAACAGGTTTATGAAATTGTGGAGGACAAGTTGATAATGCTGTTAAGCATATCAAATCTTGGGCTTTATAAATAGAAGCATAGGGTTCAAAAGCAAATAATTTATGCTAAATCTGTATAAACTCCTGATAAAGGCTGTGCTGATATATTGACCTGGATGTTACAGTAACAGTAATTATCAGTGTAATTAGAGCAAGTTATGGAAATCAAGAAGTTGCTATGCGAGATAACCTGTTTCTCCAGAAGCTTTATTGTATTTCAGTGAGAGACTTGGCATTGAAACACATTGAAAAGCAAGAAGTTGCTGGACTTACATGGTGGCTATCCAATAAAAACACCAGAAACTCCATTCTCTACGTTAAACGTCCATTCCGGCAGCAGTGTGCATCATCTACAAGATGTACTGCAGCAATTTTCCAAGGCTTCTCAACAGCATCTCTCAAAACTGCACTTAAATGGACACGTGTAGCAAGCACATGGAGAAGTTATTGCTTACAAGTTTGCCTCCAAATCTCTCCCCTTTTCTTTGAACAGCGATGTAACATTTGCAAACCTACAGTTCTCCAAATCACCTTTATTTGGGTATATCTTGCTATTTCATCTCACTATTTCCTCATCATCACTGGGTCAAAATCTGAGAATTCCCTCCCAAAAAGCATTGTGGGAGCACTTTCTGGAAGTGGACTGCAATAGGTTTGCGAAGAAGACTCAGCCCTAACTTTTCAAGGGTAATTAGGATGAGCAGTAAGTGCAAGTCTTGCCAGTGATGCTTGCATCCTTTGAGTGAATTTTTAAAAAGTTGGCATTTGTCCATTTCAGTGTAAGTAAGTTTTTGATAGTGCAGCATTTACTCCCAACCAACCTCCCTGTCAGTGAAAATCAAGGGTGGAATTTCATTCCTTCAGATTTTAATTACTGAGCAAAACTTTTGCAGCGGTTATGATCTGGAATACACTGCCTGAATGGATGGTGGAAGCAACTTTAACAGTAACTTTCCAAAGGGAATTGAATGCTTAACTTCAAGAGAAAAAAATACAATGTTGTTGGGAATGAAAAGGGGAGTGACACTAATTGGCTTCTTCTTTCAAAGAGCCAGTACATGGGCCAAAAAGCTGCTTTTTGTGCTGTATGATTCTAGTAGTTTTTTTCTATTTGGATGTTATAAATCTGTCACAGATTGAGATTTTTCTTTTGTGTACTTTTGTTTCCTGCCAGTGATTGATGTGTTAACATTAGTTCCTTTCAACTAAGAACTATGTACCTGAAATCGTAGTGTTGATGACTTTTGTTGCTGTTTTGCAAAAATCGCCGTGACCTCCAGTGGGGTGGTACTTGAGGCAGACTGCTACTCTGCTTGTAATTACTTATCTAGAAATCTAGCTGCTTCAGCCTCACCCAACTTTGACTCATGCTGGAGTTGGTGAGTGTAGGCGGTTAGGGGATTTGTGGAGTTGGGTACAGCTGGGGTGTATGGAGGGGTTAGCCGGGGCAGCGGGGAGCAGTTGATGTTGGTCTGTGGGGAGGGGCATGCAGTTACAGGGGGTGGGGGGAGGGAAGAGGGATTGGGGGGGTTGGTGAGGGGGACTGTTCAGTTCTTGGAGAGGAGCCGGGGGTTCTGGAGGTCCCATAGGGTGTTGGATGGATGTATTGGTGGAATTGGGGTAGTCAGTTGTCATGTTAAGGGTCACAGAAATCATTACGATAGTTACTCGGAAGAAAAAGTGAGCGTAATACTTCCAACTTTCTTTTAGTGTAACCAGTGCTGTAAGACAGTTGGACCCATCCAAAGATTGAGTTTGCGGGGAGGGTTGGTGGGGTTGAGGGGGGGTTGGGGCGCTTCCCACGTGCATCTTTGCGGTTAGTTTCATTTATGCTGCCTTGAATCTTGGAAGTTATGGCAAGTATTAAGTAAGTCCAGATGGAAAGTCAGTGGTCAGATTACTCTTGTTATTATGAAGAGTGCCAATCAATATAATATTTTGATTTCAAAGGTTTATCACTGCAGTACAGTTAACAAATGAGGAGCCAGCAACCGGTTACTGATCTAGGACTCTTATTTTAGCTGTCTTAATTACTCTGCTGAGCAGAGTGTGTAGCTTGCACATTTGTGCACCATATTTGAAATAGTGACCCCTGTAGCTTACTGTGCCTTAGTCTTGCATAATACATTATGGAGAAATGTTTATTGGCTGTGGGATCTTTTAAAATATCTGGTATAAATTTGCAAGCACTTGGCGAAGCATGAGCTCCTTTTCTCCTCCTCTGATATTTCCTCCAGTTTGATGCATTCTCAGATGGCTGTTAAATACAATGTGTCATCTGCAGACTCTTGCCGCGTGTAGAACATAAGAACATAAGAAATAGGAGCAGGAGTAGGCCATCTAGCCCTTCGAGCCTGCCCCGCCATTCAGTAAGATCATGGCTGATCTGTTGTGGCTCAGTTCCACTTTCCCGCCCTCTCCCCATAACCCTTAATCCCCTCTCTTATCAAGAACCCATCAACCCGCTTCTTAAAAATATTTAGTGAGGCAGCCTCCACCACTTCAACGGGCAGAGAATTCCAGAGATTCACCACCCTTTGAGTGAAGAAGTTCCTCCTCAACTCCGTTCTAAACCGCCTCCCCTTTATCTTGAGGCTGTGCCCCCTAGTCCTACTGTCTTTTTTGAGCGGGAAGAGTCTCTCCACCTCTATCCTATCCATCCCATTCATCATCTTATACGTCTCAATGAGATCTCCCCTCATTCTTCTAAACTCTAACGAGTACAAGCCTAGTTTATTCAGCCTCTCCTCATAGCTCAATCCCCTCAACTCCGGTATCAGCCTAGTAAACCTCCTCTGCACTCCCTCCAGGGCCAAAATATCCTTGCGCAGGTGCGGTGCCCAAAACTGCACACAGTACTCCAGCTGCGGCCTCACCAATGCCCTATACTGCTGCAGCAAGACCTCCCTACTTTTATATTCAATCCCCCTCGCTATGAAGGCCAGCATCCCATTCGCCTTCCTGACCACCTGCTGCACCTGCAAGCTGGGTTTTTGCGACTCATGCACAAGGACCCCGAGGTCCCTCTGCACCATCGCCTGCTGCAGTTTTTCGCCACGTAAGTAATAGTCCTTCCTACCATTCTTCCTACCAAAGTGGACCACCTCACACTTGCCAACATTAAATTCCATTTGCCATTTCCTGGCCCATTCGCCCAGCCTATCTAGATCCTTCTGCAGACTCTCCACACCCTCCGCACAATTTGCCTTTCCCCCAATCTTGGTGTCATCAGCAAATTTCGACACCCTGCACTCGGTTCCCTCCTCCAGATCATCTATATAAATGGTAAATAGCTGAGGCCCCAGCACCGACCCCTGGGGCACCACACTAGTCACCAACCGCCAATCCGAATAGCACCCATTGACCCCCACTCTCTGCCTCCTATTTGACAACCAATCCTCTATCCACGCTAACATCCCCAACTCCATGTCCCCTGACCTTCTGCAATAACCTCTTGTGAGGTACCTTGTCAAACGCCTTCTGAAAATCCAGAAAGACCACATCCACCGGCTCTCCTCTATCCACTGCCCTAGACACATCCTCATAGAACTCCAGTAAATTTGTCAGACACGACTTCCCTTTAATGAAACCGTGTTGCGTCCGCCCTATCAAGCAATTCCCTTCAAGATGCCTCGCAATTTCCTCCTTAATGACGGATTCTAACATTTTACCTACCACAGACGTTAAACTAACCGGCCTATAATTCCCCGCCTTTTGCCTGGCACCCTTCTTAAACAACGGCGTAACATTAGCCGTTTTCCAATCTTCCGGCACTTCCCCGGAATCCAGCGACGTCTGGAAAATAACCACCAAGGCATCCACTATAACCTCCGCCATTTCTTTCAGAACCCTCGGATGCATTCCATCCGGTCCTGGGGACTTGTCCACAATCAGCCCCTCCAGTCTGTCGAGCACCACCTCTCTAGTAACAGTAATGTCATTAAGACCCTCCATTCCTACCACCTTTCCATCGCTAACACCCGGCAAATTATTCACGTCCTCCTCCGTGAAGACAGAAACAAAAAAGTTATTCAAGACCTTAGCCATATCCCCATCCCCTACCACTAGCTCCCCTTTCTCATCCTCTAAAGGACCAACGTTCACCCTAGCCAGCCTCTTCCTTTTTATATATTTATAAAAACTCTTGCTATCCTTTTTTATATTAAGTGCTAGCCCAGCCTCATAGCTTCTCCTACCCTCCTTTATCAACTTCTTTGTCAATCTTTGTTGACATTTAAACCTTTCCCAATCCTCTTCTCGCCCACTGCTCTTAGCTACTCTAAATTCCTCCGCTTTTAATTTAACACTTTCCTTCACCTCCTTCGTTATCCACGGCTTATTACCTCTCTTCCTACTGTCCTTTTTAACCATCGGAATAATTTTCTGCTGAGCACCAAGAAAGATCTCCTTAAAGATCCTCCACTGCTCCTCAGCAGACCTACCTTCCAACGCACTCCCCCAGTCCACATTCGCCAATTCTTCTCTCATCCTACCATACTCCCCTCTATTCAAACAAAGGACGCGTGTCCGGGAACCCACTTTCTCCTCCTCCATCTGCACCAGAAACTCCACCATACAATGATCACTCTCTCCAAGAGGATCCTTCACCGCAAGGTCCCTAATTCTACCCGCCTCATTACATAGCACCAGATCCAAGATAGCTCGCTCCCTCGTCGGCTCCAACACACACTGTTCAAGGAAATTATCCCGGCAGCATTCCAAGAACTCCTCCTCGAGCCCACCTCGTCCAACATGGGTCGACCAATCAATATGCAGATTGAAATCTCCCATAACTACTGCCGTCCCATTCCTGCACGCCGCACTTATTTGCGTGTTAACAGCCCGCCCCACCTCCAGATCATTATTCGGGGGCCTATAGACGACACCCACCAGCGTCTTCCTCCCTTTGCTGTTCCTAATCTCCACCCACAACGATTCCACGTTCTGCTCTTTGGTTCCGATATCATCCCTTGCTACCACCTTGATACTATCCTTAATCAGCAGAGCTACGCCACCCCCTCTTTCCTCCTGCCTATCCTTCCTAAACACTTGATAGCCCTGTACATTCATCTCCCAGTCCCTGTCACCTTGCAGCCACGTCTCTGTAATGGCCACCAGATCGTATCCATTTGTGTCGATCTGCGCCACCAGCTCATCCACTTTATTCCGAATGCTTCGTGCATTCAGATAAAGCGCTTTCATCCCAGCCTTCACCTGGACCCTATTTGCCGTAACGCCACCAATTGGGCATCTGGAGATTGAAAAGTTGAATAGATGGGGTGTTTGGAGGTTTGTTTGCTGTTTTCAGTGCTACGTCTTTGCCTGTTTTTGTCCTGATGAAGTCTCTTGATGTGTTTAGTGCCTTCCTGAATGAACCTTGTCCGTTGTCATTGATCACAAAGCAGGCTTGGCGGGGGTATTTTTGATCTCTTCTGGGCTGCTAAGGGGTCTACTGTGACTGGGTTCTGAGTAGAGCACTTGCTGTTCTGTGTGCTGTCAGGCATATGAATGACATTTTCTGCCCAATGGAACTCATTTTGCATGATAAGCGCTTCAGTGCTGCACCTATTGGCTCTGGACAGGATGCTGCTGTTGGGCTACTTTACTTGCTATTGGATTTGGGGATCTTGCTAAGGCACCATTGATGGTACTTCAGTGCTTTGACAAAAACATTATCTGCGTACTGAAGCTCTAGATTGAAGTTGGAGTGATTTTGGATTGTAGACAAAATTGGCTGAACAGTTTCCCATCTGTTCTGTAGATTATCTCCACACCTGTGGGTACTTTGCTAGAGATAAGATGTAGTATTTCAATGAGAAATTAATTAGTAACACCATACAATAGCATAGATAAAGTAAGTTCCGTGGATGTGGTTCATACCAATTTTCAGAAGACATTTGATAAAGATACCACCATAACTTAATTCCATATATTGTGATATTCTCTTTGAAGATGTGGTGGCCAGATGGATAAAGAGATGGAGGGCAGGGTAAGAGGCAAAAGAGTTGTGAAAAACAGAAGACTTTGTGGTGTCTGTATTGAAACCACTGTTATTTACAATATACAGAAATATTTGAACTTTGGAATTAAAGGAGCAATATCAAATTTGATATATGGAGAACATGAAGAATTGAAAAAGAACGTAGGTAACAGATTGCAGATTGGATAGGTAGGAGCAGATACTTTTTACATCAACATGAAAATCCATTTGGAGTAAAAATAGGGAAAATAAATTTTCCCTTTAAATAATGGTGCAACTGAAATAGAGAGGCTTTGGTATTCAAATCCAGAGGTGATTGAAGGTTTCATGAAAAGGCTGTAAAAGGCCAGTGTAATGAGTTTGTATCTGAACACTAAGAATGTAAAAAGATTGGATCCCCGTATATAGCTTCATATTTTTATTTATACAGAATATAAAAGCAATGAAAATGATACAGTTATGAAGAGAAGCTCAAGAAATTGAGACCTTTTTATTGGAGCTGAGAAAGTTATGCGTTGCTCTCAGTCTTTAAGATTATGAAGAATTACGACATTTGTTTTCATTGGTTGGAAAGGTAACGAGCAGATGAGTGAAATATCCAGCTCATGCAGTGAAAATAAAACCTTTTAAATTGAGGTAATTACAATGTAGCATTTTCTAACACACATCATTATTGAAGCAGAGTCCGTACATTATTTTACAAAGCAGAATGTACCAAATATTTGAATTTCAGGAAAAAAAGAGAAGGGTGGCACAGTGGTTAGCACACTGCTGTCTCACAGCGCTAAGGACCTGGGTTCAGTTCTAGCCTTGGATATCTGTGTGGAGTTTGCACGTTCTCCCTGTGCCTGCACGGGTTTCTTCTGGGTGTTCTGGTTGCCCCCTACACTCTAAAAATGTGTGGGTTAGACTGATTTGCCATGATAAATTGCTCCCCAGTGTCAGGGGAATTAGCACGGTAAATACTTGAGGTTACGGGGATAAGGCCTGGGTGGGATTGTTGTTGGTGCGGCCTCCTGCAATGTAGGGATTCTGTGATTCTTCCATGGTTAAAGATTACACACTGCAAGCAGTAAAGTGGGATGAGGCTAGACTTCTGAAGTGGTGGCAACACTGCCACCTCATGGTCTGTTTCTGTGCTTTAACATTCTATGATCAATATCCAATGATCCCTTCTAGGAAAATGTATGTGTGCAATCAGGATGCTAATACCTGTGTGAAATAACTGACTGGCACTTGATCATATATTAAGGACAAATCCTTGGGCACAATCCCTCTATGTACCTCTGTTCTTTCCTTCTAACTTTTTCATGCTTTTAACACTGCATCAAATACTCTTTCTGCGCTGTTGCCAGTGCTTTATTTTTTAATTTGTGTTTTGGAAACCAGTACTGACAAATTATTCATGATACCAGAGTGAAAAGCTGTGGATGCTAGTAATCTGAAATAAAAACAGAAAATACTCAGCAGGTCAGGCAGCATCTGTAGAAAAAGAAACAATGTTCAGGTCACTAACTTTTTTTTATCACAATTTATATGATGTTGGCTGAGCAGAGCACCTCTTTTGACAAGCATTCTATTCTTTTGGTAATGTTGCTCAGCATTTTTTTGACTTTGGATGCCCATAATATTAGAATCAGAATCCCTGCAGTACAGAAGGATGCCAATCAGCCCATTGAGCCTGCACCAACTCTGAGAGCATTTTATATAGGCCCTCTCCTGCCCTATCCCTGTAACCCCATGCGTTTACCCTTCTCATCCCCCTATCCTACAGACCTTGGCACGAAGAGACAATTTAACATGGCCAGTCCACTTAAACTGCACATCTTTTGACTGGGTGGAAGCACCCAGAGGAAACCCACACAGACACAAGGAGAATGTGCAAACTCCACACAGCCTGCCGAGGCTGGAATCAAAGCCAGGTCCCTAGTGCTTGAGGCAGCAATGCTAACCACTGTGGAGGAGGAGAAAAAAATTACAGTGGGGGTGGAAGGGAAAGTCAAATTATGAGTTAATGTTAAAGTTAAGTGAGGGTGTATGTTTTTTAATTACAAACAGTTACTCAAATAAGCTATTAAAAAGACAAATGAAAACAAAAAAAGGTGGAAATGCTCAGGTCAGGCAGCCTCTGTGGAGAGAACAACTAACGTTTCAGGTCGATGATCTTTAAAAAGGCTATGAAAAAGACTCCAGCTGGGATTCAAAAAGAGCCTGATATTGCTCATCCTTAGAAAAACATGCAGTTAGAGGAATAGTGTTTAGCAATGATTTATGTTTTTTAAACTGTTCCACTGGAATAGTGTACTTGCATGTGAATAGGGTGAATGAATGATAAACTACTCAATGTTAAAATACCAAGGGGTGAGCCATACAAGACTATTAGCATAAGACAAGAAATTGATCCATATACTGCCACAGAATTTAAGAAGGATTTAAAATGCAGATGTTTGAAGAAATGAATGCAAATTTTTTAAAAAGGTATTGCCATTTGCAAGTACATTAGTCACAGTGTAAGTAAATAATGGTTTTGCCGAGTGATACCTGGGCAGAAATACGAATAAATATTGAATGAAACTAAGCGTAGAGACTAATAAGAGAAAAATTGATCTGGTCAATTCTTGCACATTGTACAATTGTTTTATGTTTTTCTCTGTAAAATTTGCTTTATTTTTGTTCACCTTTCAGGTATTTGGAAATGCTCCTCCAGGCACCATGACGGAAAAATTTTCAGATCTCTTGCAATTTGCTGCCCAGGTATCACGCTTAATGGTAACTGAAATCAGGAGAAGAGCCTCAAACAAATCCACAGGTATGGTACATTTGGATTTTGAGTTCCTTTTTACTCAATGAAGAGATGTGGGCTTCGCTGACTAGACCAGAATTTATTGCCCATCCTTAATTGCCCCTTAGAAGGTGCTGATGAGCTGCCTTCTTGACCTACTACAGTCCATTGATTTAGGTACACCCTCAGTGCAGTAAGGGAGTTTCAGGATTTTGACCTAGTGATGATGAAGGAACAATGATATATTTCCAAGTCAGAATGGTGAGTGGCTTGGAGTGGAACTCGCAGGTCGTGGTGTGCCCTTGTCCTTCTAGATAGTAGTTGTGGGTTTGGAAAGTATTGGCCACAGAGCCTTTGGGGAGGTCCTGTAATGCATCATGTAAGGGGAACATGCTGCTGCTACTTGTGTCAGTGATGGAAGGAGTGAATGTTTATGGAAGAAGTGCCAATCAAGTAGGCTGCTTTGTTCTGGATGATGTCAAGTTTCTTGAATGTTGTTGGCGTTGCACCCATCCAGACAACTGCACTCCTGACTTGTTCCTTGTCGAAAGACTTTGGGAAGTTAGGAGGTGGGTTATTTGCAGTGAGATTTGTAAGAAATAGGAGTAGACCATTCAGTCCCTTGAGCATCCTCCACCATTCAATCGGATCATGGTTGATCCAATATTCCTCAAGTCCACTTTTCTGTGCTTTCCCCTACCCCTTGATTCCCTTATTGATCAAGAATCTATCTGTCTCAGCCTTAAATGTACACAAGGACTCTGACCCCACAGCTTTGTGGCAAGCCATTCCAAAGACAATCAACTCTGAGAAGAAATTCCGCCTTATCTCGATCTTAAATTGGCAATTGTTTAATGTGAGGCTATGCCCCCTGGTCCTAGACTCTTCCATGAGGGTAAATATCCTCTCAGCATTTGCCTTGTCAAGCCCCTTAGAATCGTATATGTTTTAATGAGATCATCTCTCATTCTTCCAAATTCAAATGAGACCCAACCCATTTATCCTTCCATAGCAGGGATCATCCTAATTAACCTTTGAACTGCCTCCAAGTAAGTATTATCTTTCCCTTAATAAGGTGACCGAAACTGCTCTGTCTTCAGATGTGGTCTCACCATACATTGTATTATTGCAGCAAGACTTCCCTACTCTTATACTCCAACCCCCTTGAAATAAGAGTCAACGTTCCATTAGCCTTTCTGATTACCTGCTGTACTTGTGTTCTAGCCTTTTGTGTTTCGTGCACAAGTACCCCCGATCCCCTTTGTGTTGCAATTTTCTGCAGTTTTTCTCCATTTAATTAATACTCTGATCGTTTGTTCTCCCTTCCAAAATGAGCAGCTTTACATTTTCCCACATTATTCTCCATTTGCCAACTTTTTGTCCACTTACTAAGCCTATCAATATCTTTTTGTAACCTGCTTGTATTCCTCTCGCAGCTTGTATCTCCTACAAATTTGGCTACAGTGCATTCGCTTCCTATCTTCAAGTCATTAATATATATTGCGCTATATATACTGATTCCCAGTGGAACCCCACTGGTTACAGGTCGCCAACCTTTAAAAATATCCCTTACCCCAACATACTATTTCCTGTCCATTAGCCAATTGTCTATCCATGCCAATACATGGGCTCTTAACTTATGATTTAATCTTTTATGAGGTACCTTGTTGGATGCCTTCTGGAAGTCCAAATATAACACATCTACTGGTACCTCTTTATCCGTTTTGTTCAGGATATCCTCGAAAAACTCTAATAATTTAGTCAGACGTAGTTTCCCTTTCTGACTCTGCTTGAGCAGATTATCATAAGATATAGGAGCAGAATTGGGCCATTTGGCTCATTGAGACTGCTCTGCCATTCGATCATGGCTGATATTCTCCTAATCTGACTTCCCTGCCTTCTCCCCATAACCCTTCAACCCATTACCAATTAAAAATCTATCTAACTCCTCAAATTTACTCACTGCCCCAGCATCTGCTGCAGTATGGGGTAGTGAGTTGCACAGATTCACAACCTTTTGGGAGAAGTAGTTTCTCCTCAACTGTTTTAAATTTGCTACCTCTTATCCTAAGACTTTTCGACCTATAATGCCCCACCAGTGGAAGCATCCACTCCACATCTACTTTATCCGTACCTTTTATCATTTTGTATATCTTAATTTGATCTCCCCTCATTCTTCTAAACTTCAGAGAATATAGGTCTAAACTGTTCAATTTCTCCAAGATTGATTTTCGAAATGTGTTGCTATTAATTCCTTAATAATTGATTGCAATATTAGATGGTAGGCTAATCAGCCTATAGTTATCCACTTTTCGCTTCCCTTCCTTTTTGAATAGCGGTGTCCCATTGGCAGTTCTTGAATCCTTCAATACTTTTCCAAAATCCAGGAATTTTTGGAAAATTGCAATCAATACTTCGCTATCTCTATAGCTATTTCTTTTAGAATTCACGCCAAGATGGCCAGGGGACTTATCTGCCTTTAGCCCCGTTAGTTTGCCTAATACTACTTCACTAATGTTGGTGATGCTACTTAATTCCTCCCCAGTATTTAGTATTAATGGCATATTTGGAATACCTTCCACCGTAGAGACTGCAAAATATCTGTAACTCCCCTGCCAATTCCTTGCTCCCCATAACTTTCTCCTTAGATTCAATTTTTAAGGGGCCTAAGTTCTCTTTTGCTCTCTTCCTTTTTATTTAAAGAAACTCATATTGTCAGTTTTTATGTTCTTCAGAAGTATGTCCTCATAGTTTATTTTCTGTTTCTTTAATTTTTTTGTTCTCTTTAGCTGGGTCTTGAATTTATCCCTGTCTTTGAGGGTATCACTGACTTTTGCCTCCTTGTATGCTTTTTCTTTCCACTTAATTTCTAGCCTCTTACCTGCTTTTGTTGGTCAGAGGCCAAGGTTAGTTCAGTTCAGTTTCTGGTCCGTGTTAATCCCCAAGATGTTGATAGTGATCAACTGATGGTCCCTATCAGTGTTGGTAATGCTGTTGAATGTCAAGGGAAAATGGCTAGATTTTTCTGTTGTTGGCATTTTGTATGGCATGATTGTTACTTCACAGTAAGAAGTCTCTCAACACCAGATTAAAGTCCAACAGTTTAGCAACGTTACTAGCTTTCGGAGTGCTGCTCCTTCATCAGGTGAGTGGGAGTTCTGGTCACAAAATAAAGACACAAACTCAATTTACAGAATAATGATTGGAATGCGAGTCTTTACAGCTAATTGTCTCTATCTTTAAGACTCAATGTCAGTGGAGAGAGCGTTAAGCACATGTTAAAGAATGTGTATTGTCTCCAGACAGGACATTTGGTGAGATTTTGCAAGTCATGGGGGTTACAGATGGTGTGACGTGAACCCAAGATCCTGGTTGAGGCTGACCTCGTGTGCGGAACTTGGCTATCAGTCTCTGCTCAGTGATTCTGCGCTGTTGTGTGTCGTGAAGGCCGCCTTGGAGAACGCTTACCCAAAGATCAGAAACCAAATGCCCGTGACCGCTGAAGTGTTTGCCAACAGGAAGAGAACAGACTTGCCTGGTCAAGCAGTGTTCATTCGTGTGTTGTTGTAGCGTCTGCAATGTACCATGCCTCAGGACATTCTTTCCTGCAGCGTATCAGGTAGACAACATTGGCCGAGTTGCAAGATTATGTACTGTGTACCTGGTGGATGGTGTTCTCACGTGAGATGATGGCATCCACGTCAATGATCTGGCACGTCTTGCAGAGGTTGCTGTGGCAGGGTTACGTGGTGTCGTGGTCTCTGTCCTCCTGAAGGCTGGATAGTTTGCTGGGGACAGTGGTCTGTTTGAGGTTGTGCGGTTGTTTGAAGGTAAGAAGTGGAGGTGTGGGGATGGCCTTGGCAAGATGTTCATCTTCATCAATGATATGCTGAAGGCTCCAGAGAAAATGTTGTAGCTTCTCCACTCCAGGGAAGTACTGGACAACGAAGGGTAATTTGTCCACCGGGTCCCATGTTTGTCTTCTGAGGAGGTCGGTGCAGTTTTTCGCTGTGGCACTTCGGAACTGTCGATCAATGAGTCGAGCGCCATATCCTGTTTTTATGAGTTCATCTTTCAGCACCTGGAGGTGTCTGTTGCGATCCTCCTCATCTGAGCAGATCCTTTGTTTACAGAGGGCTTGTCCCTAAGGGATAGCTTCTTTAACGTGTTTAGGGTGGAAGCTGGAGAAGTGGAGCATTATGAGGTTTTCCGGGGGCTTGCGGTACAGTGAAGACATGCCGGATCATTGACATGGATGCCGTCATCTCACACGAGGACACCATCCACCAGGTACATGGTACATACTCTTGCAACTCGGCTAATGTTGTCTACTTGATGTGCTGCAGGAAAAGATGTCCTGAGGCATGGTACATTGGGGAGACCATGCAGATGCTATGACAACGGATGAACGAACTCCGCTCAACAATCACCGGGCAAGACTGTTCTCTTCCTGTTGGGGTCACGGGCATTCGGCCTCTGACCTTCGGGTAAGCATTCTCCAAGGCGGCCTTCACAACGCAGAGTTGCTGAGCAGAGACTGATAGCCAAGTTCCGCACACGAGGATGGCCTCAACGGGATCTTGGGTTCGTGTCACATTATCTGCAACTCCCACGACTTACCTGGACTTGCAAAATCTCACCAACTGTCCTTTCTGAAGACAATACGTATCTCTTTAACCTGTGCTTAAAGCTCTTTCCATTCACATTGTCTTTACTTTTAAGACTTGATTAGCTGTAATAACTTGCATTCCAATCATTATTCTGTAAATTGAGTTTGTGTCTTTATATGCTCTGTTTGTGAACAGAACTCCCACTCACTTGATGAAGGAGCAATGGTGGTGTTTGCTACCAAATAAATCTGTTGGACTTTAACCTAGTGTTGTGAGAATTCTTACTGTGTTTACCCCAGTCCAACGCCGGCATCTCCACATCATGATTGTTACTTGCCACGTCAACCCAGGCCTGAATATTGCCCATGTATTATTGCATTTGGACATCGATCCGAGGAGTCGTGAATGGTGCTGAATATTGTGCCATCATCAACAAACATCTCCACTTCTCATTTAATGTGAAAGGAAGGTCACTGGGAGGTAACATACCAAGATTTCATAATGTTTGGAAAAGATTCCTAATTAGATCACGTAACAGTAAGCGTCAATTTAAGTAACTCACTCACTTTAAGCTTTTTTTAAGTTTATTTATTAGTGTCACAAGTGGGCTTACATTAACATTGCAATTCAGTTACTATGAAAATCCCCTAGTCACCACATTCTGGCGCCTGTTTGGGTACAGTGAGAGAGAATTTAGCATGGCTAATGCGCCTAACTAGCATGTCTTTTGGACTGCAGGAGGAAACCACGAACAGTTATCTGCAGTAAAATGCCAATGTTTCATATCTTCCTAACTTTGAATTATACCCACACTGAATTCTTCACTATTCCCTAAATGGACATAATACCTACAGTGTACTGAAAGCTCACGGAAAACCTCACAATGCTGCACTCCTACTTAATCGCTAATTTGTTTTTAAGGTACTTTACACAATACAGGTACTTGCATGTGAACTATTTTAATTGCTGCTGGGTTGGCAATTTTATAGACCCACTACATGTTTAGCAAAAGTATAGCAGAATTAGGCACTGGTAGACCTACAGTCATGCCAATGGACTGGACTTCCAGGTTGAATATTTCCTGCATGATAGCCTGGAAAGCCACAACAGATTGGCATATCAAATAAGCATAAAACTGCTCAAAAATCCTCCTTAGTCCAGGCCAGGAAAAGAAGATGTTGAAAAGTTTTGTGTTTTTAGATATGATTTAGTGTATTGGACATGGTACATATTAAAGAGCTCTAAAATGGAGCAAGACCCATCAAATGTTGTGCTCCTAGCTGTGCTGGACACTGTATGGAAGCCAAGTTCAGATTAGTATTACACTGGCCTATTAAACAGCTTTTTTTTTACATTTTCCTTTTCGTGCCAAAATTCTAATAAGCCTTGCTTGGAGCATTCTGTGAATCAACTTCCCTCATAGTGCTTTTTCTTTCCATTGATTCTCACTGTTTAGTGTTTTACACACAAGTTACCTCAACAAAATGGTAGTTAAAATCTCTAGTTGAAAGAGATTGCATATTAGGAGAGTTTTGCAATCTATTTCAGAAATTTGCTGTCATGAACGGACTATAGAAACATTCTGCACTTCATGCTAAATTCCTAAAGAGTGATGATCAATTATGCAATAATTATGTAGAATTTGTAAGAATAATGAAAAGAATTTTTTTAATGTCCAGTATGATTTCAGCACATTGCATAGATCAGGTCATGATTGGACAGTTGTGCAAACTGAAAAGCCATTCTGACCGTAAGAATAAGCTGTCTAAATGGACGAGGATATTCCCACTGGACCAGTATCTTGTTGGTGCACACCAATTATTCATTCATCTCCACTCTGTTTACTAGCTCACTTTGGTTCTGACCTACCAATGCCTCAATTTTAAAATTCTCATCCTTGTTTTCAAACATTTTATTGCCTTTTTCTGTCTACGTAACCTTTATGATGTGGAGATGCCGCTGTTGGACTGGGGTAAAACAAATAAATCCCACAACACCAATTTAAGGTCCAAACAGGTTTATTTGTAGCAAAAGCCACAAGCTTTTGGGACAACCTGCCCCTTCGTCAGGGGGCTGGGAGTTCTGATGATAAAAAGGACACAAAAATACAAACTCAATTTATTGTGTCGTTCCTTTGTCTTCTCTGCTTGGCAGAGTTTCACAGCTGGTCTGCATCCTGAGCGCTAGTTGAGAATGCGGACTGTATCTTGGTTTCCAGGATGCAGCGCTTGCTGTAGAGCTGGTGTATGAGGTGGTTGAGGAGTGCGAAAGAGGAGCGACGGCAGAGTCCAATGCCGGCATCTCCACATCATGACTACCATCGTCACCGCAAACTGCCAGTTCCAAGTGAAGAGTGTTATAGGTTACATAGGAACATAAGAAATAGGAGCAGGAGTAGGCCATCTAGCCCTTCGAGCATGCCCCGCCATTCAATAAGATCATGGCTGATCTGTCGTGGCTCAGTTCCACATTCCCGCCCTCTCCCCATAACCCTTAATCCCCTCTCTTGTCAAAAACCCATCAACCTGCATCTTAAAAATATTTAGCGAGGTAGCCTCCACCACTTCAACGGGCAGAGAATTCCAGAGATTCACCACCCTTTGAGTGAAGAAGTTCCTCCTCAACTCCGTTCTAAACCGCCCCCCCCTTTATCTTGAGGCTGTGCCCCCTAGTCCTAATATCCTTTCTGAGCGGGAAGAGTCTCTCCACCTCTATCCTATCCATCCCATTCATCATCTTATACGTCTCAATGAGATCTCCCCTCATTTTTCTAAACTCTAACGAGTACAAGCCTAGTTTATTCAGCCTCTCCTCATAGCTCAACCCCCTCAACTCCGGTATCAGCCTAGTAAACCTCCTCTGCACTCCCTCCAAGGCCAAAATATCCTTGCATAAGTACGGTGCCCAAAACTGCACACAGTACTCCAGCTGCGGCCTCACCAATGCCCTATACAGCCGCAGCAAGACCTCCCTACTTTTATACTCAATCCTCCTCGCTATGAAGGCCAGCATCCCATTCGCCTTCCTGACCACCTGCTGCACCTGCAAGCTGGGTTTTTGCGACTCATGCACAAGGACCCCAAGGTCCCTCTGCACCGTCACCTGCTGCAGTTTTTCGCCACGTAAGTAATAATCCTTCCTACCATTATTCCTACCAAAGTGGACCACCTCGCACTTGCCAACACTAAATTTCATTTGCCATTTCCTGGCCCATTCACCCAGCCTATCTAGATCCTTCTGTAGACTCTCCACACCCTCCGCACAATTTGGCGTTCCACCAATCTTGGTGTCATCAGCAAATTTCGACACCCTAAACTCGGTTCCCTCCTCCAAATCATCTATATAAATGGTAAATAGCTGAGGCCCCAGCACCAACCCCTGGGGCACTCCACTAGTCACCATCCGCCAATCCGAATAGCACCCATTGACCCCCACTCTCTGCCTCCTATTTGATAACCAATCCTCTATCCACGTTAACACCCTACCCCCAACTCCATGTCCCCTGACCTTCTGCAATAAGCTCTTGTGAGGTACCTTGTCAAACGCCTTCTGAAAATCAAGAAAGACCACATCCACCGGCTCTCCTCTATCCACCGCCCTAAACACATCCTCATAGAACTCCAGTAAATTTGTCAGACACGACTTCCCTTTAACGAAACCGTGCTGTGTCTGCTCTATCAAGCAATTCCTCTCAAGATGCCTTGCTATTTCCTCCTTGGTGTCAGATTCTAACATTTTACCTACAACAGACGTTAAACTAACAGGCCTGTAATTCCCTGCCTTTTGCCTGGCACCCTTCTTAAACAACGGCGTAACATTAGCCGCTTTCCAATCTTCCGGCACTTCCCCGGAATCCAGCGACGTCTGGAAAATAACCACCAAGGCATCCACTATCACCTCCGCCGTTTCTTTCAGAACCCTCGGATGCATTCCATCCGGTCCTGGGGACTTGTCCACAATCAGCCCCTCCAGTCTGTCGAGCACCGCCTCTCTCGTAACAGTAATGTCATTGAGACCCTCTAGTCCTACCACCTTTCCATCTCTAACACCCGGCAAATTATTCACATCCTCCTCTGTGAAGACCGAAACAAAAACGTTATTCAGGACCTCAGCCATATCCCCATCCCCTACCACTAAGTCCCCCTTCTCATCCTCTAAGGGACCAAAGTTCACCCTAGCCAGCCTCTTTTTATATATTTATAAAAACTCTTGCTATCCTTTTTTATATTAAGCGCTAGCCCAGCTTCATAGTTTCTCCTACCCTTCTTTATCAACTTCTTTGTCAATCTTTGTTGACATTTAAACCTCTCCCAATCCTCTTCTCGCCCACTACTCTTAGCTACTCTAAACGCCTCCGCTTTTAATTTAACACTTTCCTTCAGGTTGACCTGAGTGAGTTCGTGATATGTAGCCCTTTCGGTATCTCGTCTGTTTTTTTGCATCTTTGTAGAAACTTGATGTCTGTGTCGAGATGCACAATCTTTTTTAAGTTCTTATGAGCATCTCCAAAAAGATTGTGCATATCGACACAGACATCAAGTTTCTACAAAGATGCAAAAAAGCAGACGAGATACCGAAAGGGCTACAAATCATGAACCCACTCAGGTCAACCTATAACACAGACTACGCTGAGAGACTTTGCCGTCGCACCCTTTTCACACTCCTCAACCACCTCATAAACCAGCTCTACAGCAAACGCCGCACCTTGGAAACCAATTCATATTCTCAACTTGCGTTCAAGATGCAGACCAGCTGCAAAACTCTGCCAGGCAGACAAGACAAAGGAACATAAATTGAGGTTGTGTCCGTGTCGTTTTTATGATCAGAACTCCCAGCCACCTGACGAAGGGACAGGCTGTCCCAAAAGCTTGCTGCTTTTGCTACAAGTAAACCTGTTTGGACTTTAAACTGGTGTTGTGGGCTTTCTTTCTATGTAACCTTTTCCAGTTTTAAATCTTCCAAGGTCTCAGTGCTCTTCCAAATCTAAATTCTTGAGCATTTCCAATTTTAATTCTCCATCATTGGTCCCCATTCCTCCAACTGCTGAAGCCCTAAGCTCTGAAATTTGTTTGCTAAATTTCTCTCTCGCTCTTATCTCCTTTTGAGACACCCCGTTAAATCGACCTTTTTGATCAAGATTTTAGTCAAGTGTTCTAATATATGGCTTAGTGTCAGATTTGTTTATAATGATCCTGTGAAACACTTGGGAATATTCTGTTATGTTGAAACTGCCATAAGCTGTTGTATTTTACAGTTAGTTAGAATATTATTGTCTTTAAATACTAAAAAAGTTAAACATTTTAAAAGTCAAATGTGCATATAAAATTCACGATAGGTCGAGACAAGTTTATGGTAAGTTTGAATATCGGCAAAACATATCAACTTTGAAAGTTTGGTCATCATGTAAGATGAAAAGCAAATAATTGTCGATGGCTGACAGTTTTTTTTTCATTCATGGCATGTATAAGTCAGTGTCAAAGCAAGCATTTATATCCACCCCAAATTGCCCTTGAGAAGGTAGTGGTGAGTCACTGCCTTGAACTGCTGCAGTCTGCGTGGTTTAGGTACACCACAGTGCTTCGTGCGAAGGGTTCTCTGGTTGTGACCCAGTGATAGTGAAAGAATGGCAATCAGTTTCTAAAAGGAGCTTTTAGGTAGTGATGTTCCCAAGCATCAGCTGCCTTTATTCTTCCAGGGTAGCATGGTGGCACAGTATCAGGAACCTGAGGTTCAGTTCTTGCCTCGGGTGACCTTGTCGTTGTGGAGTTTGCACATTCTCCCCGTGACTGTGTGGGTTTCCTCCAGGTGCTCCGGTTTCTTCCCACGGTCCAAAGATGTGTAGCACAGATAGATTGATAATGCTAAATTGCCCCTTAGTGTCCCAAGATGTGCACATTGGATGGATTAGTCGCATAAATACTTGGGGTTATGCCAGTAGGGTCTGAATAAGGTGATCTATAGAGGAAGCTGATGCGCGCACAATGGGCTGAATGGCCTGCACCCGCACTGTAGGATTCTAAGACAATATTCTTGGAGGAATTTGGAAGGTGCTACTGTGGAGCCTTGGTGAGGTGCAGCATTGTGTCTGGTAAATGGTGCACAAAGCTGACACTGCACTAGGATGTAGATAGTGAGGGATTTAGCAACGATAACACAGTTGAATATCAAGGGGAGATGCAAAGAAAATTACAGCACAGGAACAGGCCCTTTGGCCCCCCAAGCCTACATGGACCATGCTGCTTGACTTACCTAAAACCCCCTACCCTTTCAGGGATCATATCTTTTATTGCCATCCCATTCATGTACTTGTCAAGACACCCCTCAAAAATCACTACTGTGTCCGCTTCCACTACCTCTCCCCCTCTCCTGCCAACAAGTTCCAGGCACCCACTGTGTAAAAGATCTGCCTCACACATCTCCTTTAAACTTTGCCCCTCGAACCTTAAACCTATGCACCCCAGTAATTGACTCTTCCATCCTGGGGAAAAGCTTCTAACTATCCACTCTGTCCATGCCTCTCATAATCTTATAGACTTCTATCAGGTCTCCCCTCAACCTCTCTCGCTCCAGTGAGAATGAATCAAGTTTCTCCAACCTCTCCTCATAGCTAATGCCCTCCATTACAGGCAACATCCTGGTAACTCTTTTCTGTACCCTCTCCAAAGCCTTCACATCCTTCTGGTAGTGTGGCGACCAGAATTGAACACAATATTCCAAGTGCAGCCTAAGGTTCTGTAAAGCTGCAACATGACTTGCCAATTTTTAAACGCAATACCCGGTCAATAAAGGCAAGCATGCTGTATGCTGCCTTGACTACCTTCTCCACCTGCGTTGCCACTTTCAGTGACCTGTATACCCGTACACCCAGATCCCTTCGCCTATCAATACTCTTAAAGGTTCTGCCATTTACTGTATATTTCCTATCTTATTAGACCTTCCAAAATGCATTACCTCACGTTTATCCGGATTAAACGCCATCTGCCATCTCTCCACCCAAGTCTCCAACTGATCTGTACCCTCAGATGGTCCACATCGCTATCCCCAAATCCACCAACCTTTGTGTCGTCCGCAAACTTACTAACCAATCCAGTTACATTTTCCACCAAATTACTACAAACAGCAAAGGTCCCAGCATTGATCCCTGAGGAACACCACTTGTCACGGCCCTCCATTCAGAAACACACCCTTCCACTACTACCCTCTGCCTTTGAGTTCATTTCTGATCCCATGTAACTTCACCTTCTGCACCATTCTGCCATGAAAGACCTGATCAAAGGTCTTACTGAAGTCCATGTAGACAACATCCACTGCCCTACCCTCATCAATCAACTGCCTCGAAAAACTCGATCAAGTTTATGAGACACGACGTCCCTTTTACAAAACCACGTTGCCTCTCATTAATACGTCCACTTATTTCCAAGTGGGAATAAATGCTGTCTAGACAAATCCCCTCCAATAATTCCCCTACCGCTGATGTAAGGCTTACCGGCCTGTAATTACCTGGATTATTGCTACCCTTTTTAAGCAAAGGAACAACAATGGCTATTCTCCAGTCCTCTGGGACTCCCCTTGTAGCTAGTGATGATGCAAAGATTTCTCTCAAGGCCCCAGCAATCTCCTCCCTTGCTCTCTCAGTATTCTGGGGTCTATCCCGTCAGGCACTGGGAACTTGTCTACCTTAATGTTCCTTAAGAAACCCAATACCACCACCTTTTTGATCTCAACATTACTCAAACTATTTACAAATCCTCTCCCAGGTTCATCATCCACCGCGTCCTTCTGTTTGGTGAATACTGACACAAAGTACTCATTTAATACCTTGTCCATTTCCTCTGACCCCACGCATAGATTCCCTCCCTTGTTCTTGAGTGGGCCAACCCTCTCCCTGGCTACCCTCTTTTTATATATGTATAAAAAGCCTTGGGATTTACCTTAATCTTGCTGGCCAATGCTTTTTCATTACCTCTTTTAGCCCTTCTTGCTTAAGTTTCTTTCTACTTTCCTTATATTCCACACTTGCTTCATGTGTTCCCAGCCTCCTAGCTTTGACAAATGCTTCCTTTTTCTCTTTAACTGGGCTCACAATATCACTTGTTTTCCAAGGTTCCCAAAACTTGCCATACTTCTCCTCCATCCCTACAGGAATGTGCCTGTCCTGAATCCCTATCAACTTGCACTTGAAAGCCTTCCACATGCCAGATGGTTCGTTTATATTTTTTTGGAGATTGTCATCGTCTGGCATGGTTTAAGCCTGAATGTTGTCCAGAACTTGCTGTGTATGGGCTTAGACTACTTTGGTATTGATAATTGATTTAGTATTAATAATTAATTCTAAAATAACTGCATGCATGCGTGCACATACATCATGGTGTGTCTTCCTGTGTCTCTGAATTGCACAATCGCCATATGTCTTCTCTCTCCCTTTCCCTCAACACCTCGCCCCATCCCTGTCACCTCTGTCATCTGTATTTCTCTCAGTTTGCCTTTCTCTATCCCACAATCAGTGTGTGTGTGTGTGTGTGTCCATGTGTGTCTCTATCCCACAGCCAGTGTCTATGTCTCCTTCTATTCCACAGTGATTCTGTCACTGTATTTCAGTGTCGCATGTTTACCTTCCTATCTAGCTCCATGCACATGAATGCTCCAGATTTGTTACCCTCTAATCGCCAGGCAGCTGGTTTTGGATAACATCCAGTTTTAGCTTATCGAGCCAATTCGGGATTTTTTAAATTTTAATCAAGTCACCCCTCATTCTTTTAGACTCCAGTGGAAACAAGCCCAATCTCTCCAACCTATCTTCATAATGATGGAAATAGGAGCTGGCAATTTCGCTCTTTGGGCCTTCTCTGCCATTCACTGAGATAATGACTGATCCTCAGTCCAATACCAAGGACTCCCAGCACTCACCAAAGACCAATCCGCATCCCCTGAGACCTCACCAAGCTGCAATATTCCAGCTCCATCCAATCCATTCTCAAGCACCTCTTGTAATTCGAACCCACTACACTTTGCTACAAACTTTCCCCTTACAGGAGCACTTTCAAACCTACTCTGCATTTCTCAGGGCAGCATCCAGATCTGATGCACTTCTCTTCAATCTCGTTGTCATCCTTCCCAAGTGTTTCTCCAGTGCTGCCATCGCACTTTAATGAGATCATTGTATCATGTCATTCAGCTCTTGATATTTCTTGAAAAGAGCAGAAATTTCAGAAAGGCCTTTTAGTTTGTCCTAACCTCATTCACCAGGTATGTGGACAAACAGACGATATTGTAACTTTTAGAAAAATGTAACCTCAGTGGATTTTCTGAGCACTGCTGGCTGGTGAACCCTACTGCAATGTAATAACAAGTTCAACATTTTATGTGTATGTTATTTGTACTGTAGGTATTTGTCCAATTTATCTCTAATTTTCTGTACAGCAAATTGTTTGGATGGTATTTCTAGAATTTGCAATTGTGATATTTTGTGACATTAGAATTCCATTTTTGTGCTAAGTATTTTATTATGATTATCAAATGATGGAACATCCTGTGTGCAGTTTTCATACAAATCTCCAGCTGCTATTTGAACAGTCTTTTTGTTATTGTCACAATGGTTATTTATGTCCATTTATTAATCATTTTCTGTTAATAGAGGCAGCTAGTCGTGCTATTGTCCAATTTCTGGAGATTAATCAAAGTGAAGAATCAAGTAGAGGCTGGATGCTACTCACTACAATCAACTTGTTGGCATCTTCTGGACAGGTTAGTTGAAACTCGATTGTAAACAGAATTGGATTATTCAGCATTATGGCTGGACATATCTAAGGTTGTTCAACTAAATATAGATCTTGCTGAATCATAAATGTATACAGTGTTTCTATTTGGTGTTTGTAATTTCATGTGAAGCTGAATTATGAAATAGCATTTAAATTTTCAGATCTACAGACAAAACATTAATATGTTGGAGCCTTTTTTTTATTCAATATGTCTTTTATCCTGATAGTTGTAGAGCCCAGGCATCCATTAACCTATTGAAACAGGTGCACACAAGGAGTTATGTTGTTGGATTGACAACTTTTTCTTTTCAATCTACTTTGTCAATGGATCAATGTTTATTTATACAAAAGAGATAGATGCAAAGTGCTTCATTTTCTGTTATAGACACTTTGAAGGTCCGGTTGATTAGCATTTCAGTATTGTAATACCATCAGATTTTTAAAGAAAGCTCCCACTAGAGGTTTTTAAGCTTTCCACACATCATTATTACTGCAGAGTTCATTAGTTCTGTATAGACTGTGGGTGAATTGGCATGGAAGTATTTTGGGTTGACATGGAGGGTGCAAGGGGCCAATGGATTGGCATAAAAGGTGATGGATTTGCATTAAGGGTTTGAGGGCCCCATTGGGGGTGGGTGGAGCCACGTGTTGGCATGGAGAATATGACCATTTGGGGATAGGTGGGGGTCATGACTTTGTATGGATTGGGCATGGGGGGCAATTAGTGAGGACTAGAGGACCGAATATTGAATAAAACAATTGCAGTTCCAGAAAACTGAAGTGGACCTTTTAACAAACCTGTGTTGGCACTCAGCAGCCCCTATGGCTATCTCTGAATTATTTCTGGTGATGGCAGGCCTGACTCCAGCATGCAATTCCAGCTACCCATCTCTAAAATCCTGCCCATAGATGTGTTGCAGTGAGTGTGATTGTCCGAGTCATCAAAGTAGCACAGAAAGAGTGTGGCATCATATAGCCCTTGCAAAATGGCAGTAAATGCAAATCAGTGGGTGGAACCACTCTTCACTGAGGTTTGAGTCAGGGATGCGATATAATACTCTATACTTGCCTGGATGAGTACAACTCTAACAATATTCAATACACTCCACATATTCCAAGGCAAAGCAGCTTGCATGATTGCCACCTTTTCCTTCACCTTAAACATTTACTCCCTTCACCACTGATGCATGTTGACAGCAGTTTGTACCCTATGCATGATGGACTGCAGCAATTCACTGAGGCTCTTTCATTAGCATCTCCCAAACTTGCTACCTCTACTAGCTAGGACAAGGTCAGCAAATGCATGGCAATACCTCCACCAGTGATTTCCCCATCCTTTTTTTGTAAAATATCTGAAAGAACATTGCAAACAATTTCAAGTAGCCATCTCACACAGTGCAATAATATTTGACTTTCTACGTGCATCGTGTTGCATTCCAAAGTACTTCAATAGTCAAAGAAATGTTACAAATGTTTTGAAATGGTCATTACAAATGGTGCAAAAGTACTTATGTTTTCTACATTGATCAAATTGCACTCTGAGGTGCATCAGTGCAATTGCAATACGACGTAATATTCATTATATACATTCACAGGTTTTAGTGAGAGAGAGGAACTGAAGGAAATCAGTGTTAGCAAAGAAATGGTTTTGGTGAAATTGATGGGACTGAAGGCCGATAGATCCCCAGGGCCTGATAATTTACATCCCGGAGTACTTAAAGTGGCTCTAGAAATAGTGGGTGCATTGCTGGTCGTCGTCCAAATTCTGTAGACTATAGAACAATTCCTGCAGATTGGAGAGTCGCTATTGTAACTCCACTATTTAAAACAGGAAGTAGAAAGAAAATGGATTATAGACCAGTCCACCTAAACTGGTAGTGGGGAAAATGCTAGAGTTCATTATCAAACATTATATAGCAGAGCAATTGGAAAACGATAGGCAAATCAAACAGAGTTGACATGGATTTACGAAAGGGAAGGCATACTTGACAAATTTTCTGTTTAGATAGGCAGATCAGGGCCTCTCATGTGTTGGTGCAGACTCAATGGACCAGTTATGCACCATATTATTCTGTGAAATCTTCTGGAATTCTGAGATGTAACTGGTAGAGTTGACTGGGGTGGCGGGGGGGGGGGGGGGGGGGAGAGCCAGCGGGTTTTGACAAAGGCTTTTGACAAAGTCCCACATAGTGTGTAAAATTGAAGTGCACTGGATTGAGATAGTGTACTGAGATGAACGGAAAACTGGTTGACAGCCAGGACCAAACAGAATAATGTGATCTTTTTCCAAATGGCAGACAGTGACTAGTGTGCTACTGCCAGAATCAGTGCTTTAAGATGACAGACAGCTGGGTGGGAGGGTGACCTGTGAAGAGGATGCAGAGGTCCTTCAGTGTGATTTGGACAAGCTGAGTGAGCGGGTGGCAGATGTAGCATAATGTAAATAAATGTGAGGTTATCCACTTCAGTAGTAAAAACAAAAAGGCAGATTATTATTTGAGTGGCTATAAATTGAGAGAGGGAGATGGCAACAAGACCTCAGTGCCCTCATACACCAGTCACTGAAGGTAAGCTTGCAGGTACAGCAGGTAATAAGGAAGGCAAATGGTATGTTGGCCTTGATTGTGAGGGGATTTGAGTAGAAGAACAGGGATGTCTTGTGGCAATTATACAGAGCTTTGTGGGGCCACATCTGGAATATTGCTTTAATTTAAGGTCTCCTTATCTAGGGAAGGATGCAATTGCTACAGAGCAAAGGTTTACCAAACTGGTTTCAGGGAGGGGACTGCTGAATGAGGAGAGATTGAATCGGTTAGAATTATATTCGCTGGAATTCAGGAGATATCATAAACAACAAAATTCTAACAGGACTAGTCAGGGTAGATGCAGGAAGGATGTTCCCTTCCTCTATGGTGAGGGAGTCCAGAACCATGGGTCATAGACTAAGGATTTAGGGTAAAGGGTAAAACTTTTAGGATTGAAAATGGTATGCCTGCAGAATTCAGTGCCACAAACAGCAATTGTGGCCATAACACTTTGTTTTTAAGAAGGAGTTAGCTATAGTTTTTGTGGTGAAAACAGTGGATTAAGTGTATTGGGGAGAGAGAGAGAAGGAAATCAGGCTGTTTTGTTGGATGATCGGCCATGATCATGAATGATCCTTGAAGGGCCAAATGTTCCACTCCTGTTCCTATTTTCTATGTTTCTACATGGCCCAAGGTGATTGTACACTACTCCACTCCCTTCAGTTCACAATGGCTGAAAGGTCTTAGACAGCAAGCTTCCCCTGTTGTGCCTCTGCCACAGCTTACCTAAGCTTTAATGCACCCCTCAGCACCTGGTCCTGGGTACTGGAGTGTGCCAGTTTGCAGGACTTGGTCAGGGGCAACTCTTTTTGTGCTGGAAGATCAGCAAGCTTCAAGCAGACGAAAGAATATCTTTCACCGAGTTAACAATCCTTCAGCAGCAGCTGACGTTTGTCTTGGTGCGTGTCATTGGGAACTGTCGATGGAGTCTTGCATCACGGAACTGCTCAGGATAAACCTCGACAAAAACCATCTCCTCACTCTCCAGACCTTTGCAACAATGGTCTCTTCCCATCAGTCACCTCAAGGGCCACACGTGAATCGGGTGAGATTCCGGGCATATGGGAAAGATCTGTTGGAAAGGGCCTTTCTCAGCCCCCGCCAAAGTAGGTCATCGTGCTTGTTTGAAAATTCTGGTGACGAGGTATCCTGCCAAATGACCTTGAAAGTCTGTTCACGGAACCATCCACAGGATCCACCATCTTCTTTTCCCTTAGGGCTTCAATGTTATGTGCAGACAACTACCTGATGGACTTGTGGTCAAAGGTGTTTCTTTACAAAAATTTTTCCACAAGGAACAGGCAGTATGGCACAGTCCAAATACTTGGACATGGAGTAGCAGTGTGCACAGATCTATCTTTTGCAGCGCTGGGAACAGAGACAACCTCCGCACATAGTGACACTTAGTGTTTGCGTATCAAGGATCTACGCAAATCACAATGCAGCTGCGCACAAAGATGGCCATCAGGATTAGGGCAATAATATAAAAGCGAAATGGTGCAGATTCTGAGTTTGAAACAAAAACAGAAAATTCTGGAAAATCTCAGCAGGCCTGACAGCACCTGTGAAGAGATAATGGAGTCAATGTTTTAAGTCTGGATGACACTTCGTCACAGCTGAAGTTATGTCAGTACAAGAGAAACAGCTGATTGAGACTTTCTAATTTAAGTATTAAGTTTAATACTCCTAATAAATAGAGGCAGGGCAGGGCATTTCAGTCCCATAGACTGCACTTTCTGTTCCATGTGGGAATTCCAGGATACTAATATCCTAAACAAACACATGCAGAAATTGCCTTCAGCTGGAGCAATTTGAGTTTTCAGTTTCAAGTTTTAGAAGCAACTAGCATCACTGAGATGCGGCCATAGAATCGTAGAATGTCTACAGTGCAGAAGGGAGCCATTCAGCCCATCAAGCCTGCACCAACAACAGTCCCACCCAGTCCCTATCTATGTAACCCCATGTATTTGCCCTGCTAATCCCCCTGATGCTAATGGTCAATTTAGCATGGCCAATCCACCCATCCCGCACATCTTTGGAGTGTGGTTGGAAACCGGAGCACCTGGAGGAGACTCTCACAGGCACAGTGAGAGTGTGCAAACTCCTGAAATCACCTGATGCCAGAATTGAACCTGGATACCTGGCACTGAGGCAGCAGTGCTAATCATTGTGCCACTGTGCTGCCCTGAACCTATGACTGAGATTTTATAGATGTGATCACCCTGCGGTTAATGACAGGGAGAGAATGGGTGACCATTAGGCAGTCAAGTGGACTAAGAAGGGAATGCAGGCATCCTTTGAGTTCATCTCTCTCTGCAACCAGTATTCAACTCTGAATGCTGTGAGAGTAATGGTTCCTCTGGGGAGTGTAGCCAAGCCAAATCTGTATAAGGGAGCAGAAGGAAAATTGGGAAAGCAATAGTGACCTGGGATTCAGTAGTTAGGAGAACAGATGGGTGTTTCTGCAGCCAGAAGTCCAAGATAGTATGTTGTCTCCTTGGTGCCAGGGTTAAGGATATCACTGAGCAACTACAGAGCACTCTGAGGGGGGAGGGTGAACTGTCAGAGATTGTAGTCCACATTGGTACCAACCATGCAGGTAGAATGAGGTTAAGGTCCTGCATGTCAGATTTTAGGGAGCCAGGAATCTGGAATGCAATCCTTAATAATGTTCTGGAATTTATTCAAACATGGTTTTCAAAAAAAAATTGGATAATGATCTGAGTAGAAAATGTTTACAAGGTGGGCATGTGGGAATAAATTAAATTGCTTTTGTTGGCATGGACATGATGGGCCCTTGTGCCATTCTAATTCTGCATTGGTCCAGTGTTGCCCATAAAACATCAGTGATGGATCCGTAATTGGCTAATGAGTAAATGCAAGCATGTTGCCTTTAATAACAAAATGGATGGTTTCCCTACACAAAACACTTTCCTTAGTTGGCTTTGTTACATTTAAAGTAATGAATACACTTAAGATTGTGCTTCCCACTTGTCATTTTATAACAAAACACATCAGTTATAACTTGCTTTTCAAAAATATACGCACCAAAGTTTCCTTTGTGATACCATGAAACTTGTGTCTTGCGCTTACATGTGTCTTCAGTCCCTCTAGTGGCAGGCCAAATGATCAAGAATTAGATACAAGGCTTTATTTGAATTTATTATGCTACTTTATTCTCATTGGGTAAAAATGTCAAACCATAATTAAAATAGAGTATACATCTTTCCATCAATACTGTTCTTTGCGCAATGATATAAACAATATGAACATGCTTCATAATTGTTAAGCTGTGTTCAGTTTTGGTATCTTTATCTCAGAATAGTTCGAGTGCAGTGAACGTGCACAAGACTGATTCGTGGGATGTTCTACGAAGAGGGATTGAGTTGGCTAGGTATATATTGAATGAGAAGTGATCCAATTAAAACGAATAAGATTCTTCAGGCGCTTGACAGTGTAAATGCTTGGATGGATGTTTCCCCTGATGGAAACAGGAGTTTGAGTTTCAGAATAAGTGTTTGACTTTTTAGGACTGGGGTGTAGGGCAAAAAGATTATTTACTCAAAGATTTGTGAAACTTTGGAATCCTTTATCTTAGGGAACTGTGGATGCATATTAATCAAATTTTGCATACGAAGGCAATAAAGAGATATGGAAAAAGTGTGAGAAGGTGCAGCTGGGTAGATTAGCAATGATCTTAGTAAATGGCAAAATAAGATCAAAGGACTCGATGCTCTACCCATGCCCCTACCTAGATTGTTTTCCAATTTTTTTGCACCCTCCCCTACAACCAAGAGCAAAACTTCAATTTGTTCAGTGTTAAACCTTGTCAATCTTGCAGAACTTTGCTACCTAACTGCTTCATACTGGATGGCTGTTTCTTGCATTCACAGCTCTCTTCTCCCCCCCCCCCCCAAGTCTGACTCCAGTATTGGTTTTTGAACTGAAAACTTCTTTTTCTCTCTTTCTCCCCTCTGCCATACTTGACCAGTTTAACTCCATCATGATCCATGTAGGTATTGATTTATGTCATGTATGTAATAAATGATATTTGGAATGTTAAATGGCCTTTCAATGTCTTCAAGACTTGTGAACGGAGAGCACACCAAACACTGGCTGCTGGAAATCTGACATATAAACAGACTTGTATTAAATATTTATTCCAAAAATGGGTTCTTCAGCCCAGTCAGTCTATACCAGATGTCTCACTCCATTCAAGTGTCCTTTCATCCTTCCTCAATTAGCTTTTGTAATTTATTCCTTTCTCCAAGTTTTGCTCATCTAGCCTTCTGTGAAATGTATCTGAACTAAATGATAACAAGTTCCACTTTCCAATCTTTGGATAAAGAAGTTTTTTTTTTGGAATCCCCCATTTGATTTCTTAGTGACTGTTTAATATTGATAACCTCTAATCTTTGCCCTTCCCCACGCGCAAACACTGTGTCTGCTCCTATCCAAACATTTCATATTTAGGACACCACTATTGCCTTTTTTACCAATAGAAGAAAGACTCTGCCTATTCGTCTTTTCCTAATAGCTATAACTTCACATTTCTGGTATTTGTATGTTCCCCAGTGCCTCCACATCCTTTTTAAAAGATGCAACCAGAACTATGCACAATAGTCCCGAGTATGGGTTAACAGAGGTGAACGATATCAGGCTATTTTGGTTAGAGGAGTGGAAGGAAATATACCCTAAGTGAATAAACTCCTAACAAAGTGGGGGAACAGAGATATCCTGGAGTGCATTGGCCCTTGAGGATGGAAATGGGCATTTAAAAAAAACCTGAGATTCTGAACTTGTTACATATAAAAAATTAAGAGTGAGGGAGGGGAGATGTCCAGGGCAAGATTTTGCAAAACAATCAGTAGAAAGACCTGGTGCATTGTACTGGTCATCCCTTACCAATTATATAAAAGATCCAGATATTGCTCATTTTTCCCTGTCCGTTGACCATCCCTCTATTCATGTAATTGGAATATAGTGTTCAGTTCTACTCGCCACACTACCAGAAGGATATGAGGAGGCTTTGGAGAGCTTACAGAAAATATTTATCAGGGTGTTGCCTGGATGGAGGGCAATAGCTATGAGAAGTTGGAAAAACTTGGTTTGTTCTCATGGGAACAGTGGAGGTTGAGGGGTGACCTGATAGAAGTCTACAAGGTTATGAGGGGCATGGACAGAATGGATAGTCAGAAGCTTTTTCCCAGGGTGGAAGAGTCAGTTATTACGGGGCATAGGCTTAAGGTGCGATGGGCAATGTTTAAAGGAGATGTACAAGATGAGGTTTTTTTTACACAGGTGGTGAGTGCTTGGAACTCACTGCTGGGGGAGTAGTGGAAGTAGATACGATAGTGATTTTTAAGGGGCATCTTGACAAATACATGAATAGGATAGGAATAGAGGGATATGGTCCTTGGAAGGGTAGAGGGTTTTATTTCAGATGGGCAATCTTGGAAAGCTGAAGGGCCTGTTCTAGTGCTGTAATGTTCTTTGTTTACTTTGAATTTCAAAAAAATCAAATTGAGAAGATCAAGGGAAGTGTTGAAATGGGGAAAAATTAGAATTTTGTTTGAATTATTGCTTTTTGTTAAGTTTACTTCAATATCAACTCCTTGCTTAGAGTGAATATACTTCCCCAACAGGAGAGAAAAATTATAGGATTAGTCAAGTTTCTTGTTCACTTACTATATAATAGGCCCCAGAGTTGTATTTATAATTGAAGTTTTTCTCTCCACCTTTGAGTTGGGCAGTATAAGGAATCTGGAGCATATTTGGGGGAGGAATAAATATGTAATAAAGTTGCCTTCATACCAAGAGCGTGGATGCAAGGAGGCTGAGATGAATGCAAAATTCTGTTTTCAGAATTAGCATTGGACGTGAAGCATAGGTGGAAATTCCCATTCAAAAGTGAAACATTTGGAAGTTTGAATTTGAATTTTATTTTCAAAGTTCCTACATTTGACAAGTTTGTTTTTGCTCATTCATGGGATGTGGAAATTGCTGGCTGGACCAGCATTCATTAGTCAATCCTAATTGCTCTTGAGAAAGTGGTAGTGAGCCATTTTCCTGAATTTCTGCAATCCATGTGGTGTAGGCACACCCACAATGCTACATGAGAGGGAGTTCTATGATTTCGAGCCAGTGACAATGGAGGAACAGCGATATATTTCCAAGTCCGGAAGATGTGTGGTTTGGAACTTGCAGCAGGTGGTGTTTCCATGCATTTGATGCCCTTATCCTTCTTGATGGTAGTGGTTGTGGATTTGAAAGGTGCTGTCGAAGGAGCATTGGTGAGTTGTTGCAGCATATTTTGTAGATGGTACACATTGCTGCCACTGTGGTGGTGAAAGTGTGAATTTTGGGCATGGGCTTTTAATCAAGCAGGCTGCTTTGTTCTGCATGGTGTGGAGCATACTGAGTGGTGTTGACGCTGCACGCATCCAGGCAAGTGAAGAGTATTCCATCACATCCCTGTAGCGGGTGGACAGGCTTGAGGATTTAGGAGATGAGTTACTCGCTACAAGATTCCTTGCTTCTGACCTGCTCTTGTGGTCATAGTATTTATATGGCTAATCCAGTTGAATTTCTGGTCAATGGTATCGCCTAGAATGTTGATGGTGAGGGTTCAGCTGTGGTAGTGCCATTAAATGTCAAGGGGCAATGGTCAAATATTCTCATGTTGTAGATGGCCATTGCCAGGTGCTTGTGTGGTGTGAATGTTATTTGCCACTTGCCTGCCCAAGCCTGGATATTGTCCACATTTGCCATATTTGAACATGGACTACTTCAGTATAAGAGGAGACGCAAATGGTGCTGAACATTGCGCAATTATTAGCGAGCAACCCCACTTCTGATCTGATGGTGCAAGGAAGGTCATAGATGAAGCAGCTGAAGGTTGTTGAATCTAGGGCACTGAAAAATTTGGCGAATGGAAATAATTTCCAGTTAGTGACCAGCAGAAGACAATTTCTCCAGGTACAGTCATGTAGACCAAATTCATTTTACTTCTCCCTAGTGTGGAGTACTGTGTGTTCACCCATTCAGTGGGCAATTTGATGTGATAATTGAGGAGTGACCAGACTTCACTGAATGAATTAAGTGGATGAGACCTCAGACCTCTGAGTTGGCTAGATGTCGCTGGCTTTATTGTTTGTGGTACCTGCTGAGGTCTGTTTTAAGGTGTACTTGAAGTTCTGGGTTTAAAAATGCCAGATGAAAAGTACTGGTGAGTCCACATCTGGAGTATTGTGAACAGTTTGGTTCCCTTATTTAAGGAAAAATATTATTTTGTTAGAGGCAATTCAGAAAATGTTCACTAGGATTTGAAAGGTTAAATGATTGGAACTCTACTCATTGGAATTTAGAACAATGAGAGATGATCTCATTGAAGTATATAAGATTCCTAATGGGCTTGACAGGGTCAACACTAAGAGGATGTTTACCCTCAGGGGAGAGCCTAGGACCAGAGGGCACAATCTTAAAATAAATTGAAGATTGAGACCAAGATGAGTTTCTTCCAAGGGTTTTGAGTCTTTGGAATTCCCTGCCACAGAGAGCTGTGGGGCAAGAGTCAGTGTGTATATTTAAGACTGAGAATGATAGTTTTGATCAAGGGAATCAAGGGTTGTAAGGAAACGGCAGGAAAGTGGACATGAGGAATGTTGGATCAGCCATACTATTGAATGGCAGAGCAGGCTTGATGGGCTGAATGGCCTACTCCTGTTCCTATTTAAATGTTGATTAAAAATGGTATTTTCTTTTTTAAACAGAAAACTGTGGACTATATGACTACAATGTCTTTGCCTTCAACGTTGGTTAAATGCCTCTACCTGTTCTTCGATCTTCCGCACGTGCCTGATGTCCCTGGGGGAGCTCAGTCAGATTTACCACTTAGTGAACGACGGGCACTATTGCAGAAGGTGTTTGTACAGGTGAAATATTGTTTTGTTTGAATCTATTTAGCATTTATTTTGTGATTCCTTCATGACATTTTTAATATGATGGTTTCACCGTTGGCCAGCTGTCTGTTGAAAATGTAGAATTAAACAAGAGGACACTCAGACCACATAGCTTTGCCACGCTGTGTGAACTCAATGTTATTACAATTTTGCAACTTTTCCTTGAGGTTTTTCCCTACCTTGTTGATATATAACTACAAATTTGAAAAGAAAGATCTTTACATTAAAAGCATCCATCTCACCGAGGGGGTTTCGGGCCAATCCATATCCATTAACCTGCACTGAAAACTCTGCACACATTTTGACAGCTGTGACAAATTCCATCACCGCAGCTGAGACAATCCACAACATCCCAAAACACTTGACTTTTGAAATAAAAGAACGTACAATATTTTCTCAAAAGTCAATTCATCTTATCTTGTGGTGCTAATGTAAATTATAAAAAAATCCAGTTTCTGGATCTGGACTTTTGTCAAAAACTAACCAGTTCTTCTGGCCGTACCTTGTGTACATATCAAGTTTTGTTGAAAAGAGTCAACTAGTTTTTGAGATGTACTGTTTATGGTCAAGGTAATTAAACTGATCAGAGTTGAACAATCGTCCTCAATGAGTGCCAGTACAAGAAGAACAACTTACTTTTACAGAATGCCTTTAATGTAATGACATGACCCCAGATGCTTCACTGAAACATTATTGAGCATGAGGGATTATTAGGTAGAATTTTTAAAATGACAATGTTTCACCATCAGAAGTCAATGGGAGAGCATCCTTACTGATGAGGGCTGCCCTAGAGCCATTTAATGCTCTGAGGAATGTAAATTGGCTGGAGGTGAAACATCTGCCTCTCATTCGGGAGGTTGTCTGTCCTAGAGCTGCAACCAATCTGATTGTCTGGTCACAAGCAGATCGACAAATCAAAGTGCCAGAATGCAAGTATACAGGGAAGGCTGAAGTATCACAGCAGAGAGATGAGGCCTGGGACTGGAGTGGGTGTCATGATTCGATGGGCAGGGAGGGAGGACCAGTGGGACCCTGACCTTGGAGAACGGGATTGCCTGATCTTGAATGGGAGCTATTTATAGAGATGCACCTCCAACCCAATGCTTGAGCAAATACACACCAATCCCCATGGAATTACAGAGAGGCTAGGGTAGATGTGGGAGCAGCGGGAAGGCTTGAGGGTAATCTCCCTCACCCCTATCTATCCTGGCTACCTGTAAACCCTGCCCATTGGGTCAGATAATTAAAAGCCTGGTCACAGAGGCTTGTTTATGTAAGTGTCTTGAAGGAGGAATATGCAGTAGAGAGGTGAAGAGGTATTCAGAGGAAATTTCAGAGTTCGGAGCTCGGGCAACAGAAGGCACAGCTATCAGTGGTGGAGCAGTTATAAATAGAAATGCATTACAGACTAATATTAGAGGACACATCTTGGAAGATTTTGGCGTTGGAGGTATTACAGACTATGTGGAGGGGCAAAACCTGGAGACATTTGAAAACAAAGATGAAAACCTCCAATTTACAATAGAGGCAGCAGAGTTTTGGATGAAGGTGTCAAGCTTAAAGTGAAATGTGGAAAACCAGCCAGGATTCCATTGGAATAGTTGAGTCAAGAGCTAACAAACCTCAGTGAGAGTTTTCAGTAGCAGGTGAACTGGGTTGGGGTGAAATCAAACAATGTTATAGAAGTACAAATAGGCTGTCTTAGTGATGCCATGGATATGAAGTTGCAGCTCATCTCAAGATCAAATGTGATGCTAATTATTATGATGTCACATCATTTCCTGATTAAAAATGCATATTAATATCAAATGCAGTTACTTGTTTTGTCGTTTTGTTGACAGTATTGTAATGTGACTAAATAGATTGACATAAATTTTAAGTTTATAGTTTATTTTTATTAAGGTCACAAGTAGGTTACATAAACACTGCACTGAAGTTACTGTGAAAATCCTCTAGTCAGCACACTCCAGCGCCTGTTCAGGTACGCTGAGGGAGAATTTAGTACGGCCAGTGCACGTAACCAGCACATCTTTTGGACTGTGGGACGAAACCAGAACACCAGAGGGAAAAAAACACAGACAGAGAGAACGTGCAGAGCCCATCCACACAGTGACCCAAGCTGGGAATCGAACTCCGGTCCCTGGCGCTGTGAGGCAGCAGTGCTAACCACTGAGCCACCATGCTGCCCTCAAAACTCAGCTACAAAAATATAATTGTATCTATTATGGTATCACAAAAACTTAGAAATTATTCATTGTTTTAACTTCTGGTGTATAAATCTTTTTCTCAATTTAAAATTTTATAAGATGTTTTAAAACAGGTGTTTGTGAAACTAGCATAGCTGTCAGCCAACACTTCAGAAATATATTGCAAAAAAATCAGCGTTTAATCCATATTGAGACAGATGAAGCTTTTATATCATCAGCCTAGTCTAGAACGGAACCTTGGTCCTGGAAGTGTAAGTGCCAATACCTATTCTGCAACACTGCCCATCGCTAACAATTTTGTTTTGATTTTAGATCTTGGTGAAACTCTGCAAATATGTGTCACCAGCAGAAGAGCTAGCCCAGAAAGATGATCTCCAGCTTCTGTTCAGTGCAATTACCTCTTGGTGTCCTCCCCACAATATCCTTTGGAGAAAGAGTGCAGGAGAGGTACTGATGACCATTTCTCGCCATGGGCTCAGTCTCAATGTTGTCAAGTACATTCATGGTAGGTACCTGCAACATTCCTTCACCATCATTGTCTTTTGCACATGTTTTTGTACTGACAGCAGAGTTTTGACTAGCAAATAATGTTTGAATGGCCTCCTGTGCTGACCATTTTATCAAGCTAATGCTCCTCCATATCAGAGTTATTTACACAAATTGCATTTCACTTTTTTCCCTAACCTATTTTTCTTAAAGTTTTAACATTTTTATGTCATAATTGACGTCATTTCAGTTACCAATTGTAACAATACTTTTTACATGTGGATGACCTTTTAACTTCCTTCCACATATCTCTAGTACTAATTCTTCCAGTCCCTGATTACACCTATTGTTATATCTCCTTTTTGCTCCAAAAAATATTAAATGTTTAACTCCTTAACATAAAAGATTACAAATAAAAACAGAAAATGCTGGATAAACTCAGCAGGTCTTGCAGCATCTGTGGCAAGATAACTAGAATTAAAGTTTCAAGCCTGTATAGCTTTTGGAAAATGGCAGACATGGCAGAAGTGATGTTTTGGAAGATACCACTGTCAGAACAGATGTAACAGCAGTAGAGAAACTGGGAGAATGGGACGGAGTTCTTACAGGAGCTGGGATGTGAGGAGCTGGAGTCAAGAGTTTTTATTTAACATTGTTTTTGTATCAGCCTTGGCAGACATTGGGCACTGAATTAGAAATTTGACTTCAAATGTTGCTGGCTGCATTTATCATCAGATTTTCTTAGAATCAATGAATGCTACAACACTGAAAGAAGTCATTCAGCCTATTGTCTCTGTATGGAAAGAGCATTTTATAGCCCAACTCCCCTGACCCTTCTTCTACACAGCAAATATTTCCCCATCAAATATTAATCCAATTTCCTTTTTAAAAATTATTATCAAATTTGTTTCCACTAGCCTGTCAGTCAGTGCATTTGAGATTATGATTCACTACAGGAGAAGAAATTCCCATTTGGCTCTGGTTCTTTTGCAAGTTACCTTAAATTTGTGTCCCTTTGCATCCACCAGTGCAAACAGTTGTTTTTTGCTCAACCAAAAACCCTTGAAGATTATGAACATCTCTACCAAATCGCCACTTAACTGTCTTTGCTACAAGGAAAACAAGTTCAATTTCTCTATTCTCCCATGTAACCCAAGACTTTGCATTGCTGATGCCATTCTAGTAAATTTTATCTGCACCCTCTCTGAGGTTTAACATTCCTTCCTAAAGTGTGATGCATGTTATTGGCCAATATACGCCAGTTATGACCTAACCAATGATTTATAAAGGCTCAGTATCACTTCCTCACTTTGCTATTTGATGCTTCCATTTATAAAGCCAAGTATCCCATATACCATTTTATTGTTGGAAACAGTAGCATAATGATTATTTTCCCTGGCTTTGGAATCCAAAAACCTGGATGAAGAATCCAGAGATATGATTTCAAGTTCCACAATGGCAAGTGGGGAATTTAAACCTGAATAAACACTTGATATCAGTAATGGTGACATGTAACTACTGGCTTAATGTAAAAATCCATCTGGTTCATTCATGTCCTTTATGAAGGAAATCTGCTGTTCTTGCCTGTTCTGTCCTATTTCTTATCCCAGATCCTCAGCAATGTATTTGACTCTTAACTACCCTGTAAAATAGGCTAACATGCCACTCTGGTGTTAAGGCAGACCGCCATCACCTTCTCAAAGGCACTTAGAGATCAGCAATGAATTCTAGTCTTGTCACTAATCCTCATTCAGTGAATGAAGTAAAAGAATAAAGCCTTCTCAACTTGCCCTACCAAGTTGTGTACCCATAGCCCAAAGTCACTCTGCTGCAGAGCTGTGGAATAATTACAGTACAAGAGGCCGCTATTTAGCCCTGTAATTTCCATGCTGGCCCTCTAAGAACAAATCAGCTGGCTCTCCTTCTCAGCCCTGTTTCAGTAATCCATAGAGGTTTTTTTCCCTTCAGGTGATTATTTAATTTCCTTTTGAATTCCATAATTAAATCTAGATCCCGACACTGTCCAGCAGTATTTTTCACATCCTAACCAGTTGTTGTATTAAAATAGGTTTTTCCTAATGTTGTCATTGGTTCTTTTCCCATTCACCTTGTAGTAGTATTGTCTGATTCTTAACTCTTCTGCCAATGGAAGCAGTTTCTCTCTACAGACTTTGCTGTCATGTTTTTGAAAATTTCAAACAAATGTTTTCTCAAACTTTTCTTCTGGAAGGAGAACAACCCCAACCTCCTATTTGCCCATGCAATTGAAATTCAGCATTCTTGCCAACATGCTTCTAAATCTTCACCCTTTCCATAAACCTTTCGCATTCTCCCTAATTTTTACATTGACAGAAACTGTTCATGCAGATACTGAATGTGAGACCTTTTGCATGTTTAATGAGCACATATCAGAATTAATCACTGCAGCGTTACTGCTGCTGCAGATTATCCAGTCATAATCTACAGTTGAACATTTAGATATTCTGCATCCAAATTATTATAAATTACCCAGCAGTGGAAACATTTTGAAGACTAAATAAGTGAGTGCTGAAAATATATACAAGTCTTTCATTTAACTTAGTTTAGTATGAGGTGTACATTAAATAAAAGCATCTTTGTTAAACAATATGTACAACATTTGATGAGCAATTTTGTAATCCACATGCCCTCGTCAAAGATACTTCTGTAATCTTAATTTAGTTACTTTAAATTGGAAAATATTTCTGAGTTGAATTTGTAATGGAAGGTGGTGACTAATTTTACTGATCTTTCTGCAAAAAAGTGCATCTTGTCTTGTTGAAAATTGTTCTCACTATTTGCTGTAAAGCATGATTGAAAACATTAAATTAAAACTTTTATGAGGCGGGGAAGAATACAACATTGATAACTTGAAGCTATGCAATTAATTTAAAAGCAAGTATTTTTGAAGCTTATTTACATTAAATAACAGTTCCAGAAAATGTCAACCTGTTTTCTAATTCTAAGAATTGTGTTTTAATTTCAATTGTGTTACTGTTGCTTGAAGAGTCTGATGAAGTTTAAAAACAGTTGTTTAGGTTTGTACATTTTTCTCCTTATAGCTGCTTAAAAAAAAATAGGGGATTGCACAATAGCAACTTTCCAAGCTGTTTGTACTGATCTACTTACAGAAAAAGAATGTGTTGCCACTTGTATCCAGAATATGCAGCAATCTGAAGATCTTTTACCCCTGGAAATTGTTGAAATGTTTGCTGGGTTGTCCTGTTTCCTGAAAGACTCCAGTGATATATCGCAGGTTCTCTTAGATGATTTTAGGTCCTGCCAAGGTTATCAGTTCCTCTGTGATCTTCTACTCAGGTAAGTTCATGACATAATTGTGTTTTCTTCTTCTATTGTCATCAGTTGTGGTACCACCATTGTTTTGACATCAATGCATATGATTAACTGTGTAATTGAGTAGTGTGACCACGGTTTCTACCTTAAAACTTAATGGCATTTAAGGTTATATAGTATAACAAGTATGCCCAGCTTTTCTTTTGCATGTAAAATATTTTCAACCAGAACTGTTATAAGGATTTCCTGAAAAAGTATGGTGGATTTGAGAGGAATGGTGCTTTATGTAGCATCATTATGGCTTTAAATTAAGGGGGGGTAGCTACAGGACGGATGTCAGGGGTAGGTTCTTTACCCAGCGGGTGGTGAGGGATTGGAATGCCCTGCCTGCTGCAGTTGTAAATGCGTCTAGTTTGGGGGCGTTTAAGAGATCTCTGGATAGGTTTATGGACGAAAAGGGATTGGTATAGGCTAGTGGGTCATTGTTTTTGTAACTGGTCGGCGCAACATCGTGGGCCGAAGGGCCTGTTCTGTGCTGTTATGTTCTATGTTCTATGTTCTATAGAATCCCTATAGTGCAGAAGGAGGCAATTCAGCTCATAGAGCATGCACCGACAAAAATTCCATCTTTGCCCTACCCCTGTAACCCCGTGTATTTGCCTGCTAATCCCACTGAAACTAAGGGGCAATTTAGCATGGCCAATCAACCCAACCTCATATTTTTGGACTATGGGAGGAAACCGGAGCACCGGGAGGGAACCCACGCAGACACAGAGAGAACATGCAAACTCCATACAGTCACCCGAGACCAGAATTGAACTCGGGTCCCTTGTGCTGAGGCAACAGTGCGAACCACTTTGTCACCATGTAAGTGTGTTCAGGCAGAATATGGGATTAGAGAATGTTACTGCCCACAGTATGATGTTGAGAGTCACATGATAGTGTGGAGTTTGGAAGGAGCCAGCATAAAGATAGCAATCATTACAGTTAAGAGTTACCAATTAACAGGTTATGTTTAACCGCACAAGCTTCAAGACCTCTTAGTGAACCATCAAATCAACCCTACAACATGATGCCAACGAAGGATGGACCCAAAATCCCAGGGAAGCGGAAGAAGGACCACAGAATCTTAAAGCATGAATAACCAAAATCTAATCTTAGTGAAGGGTGCTTAAATTGAAGACACAGTCGGAGATTACTTCAAACGTGTTTGAAGACTCAGGTGGCAATTGTTTCTCTCTCAGTCCAAAGACATGCAGGTTAGGTTGATTGACCATGCTAAATTGCTCCTTAGTGTCCAAAGATGTGCAGGAAAGGAGAATTGGTGGGGTAAATATGTGGGGTTGTGAGCATAGAGCAGAGAGGGGAGCTGAGTAAGCTGCTCTTTTGGAGAGTTGGTAAGCCGAATGGCCTCCTTCTGCATTGTATGGATTCTATGATTGTATGAATAGTGAATTGATAAAAGGGGGTTTATCTCTACTGAGCAAGATTTTTAACTTTAGCTGTTTGCATTATGAACATTCTGAATCTGTCCTCAAAAAGGAAGGTAAAGCCCATCTAGATTATCTTGCACAACTCCTATTAACTGGGCATATATATGTTGTATATCTTGGAAGTTGTTTGCCTTCTGTCTTCCAGGGGACCGTGCATGATGTGAAGGAACCAAAAGAGTGAAAGCTAAGTTAGCCTGACTATAGTTGACTAAAGTTCTCCCCCTTCCAGCTCAGCAATTGTAATTCCTATTGAAGTAACATGCCATTGTGTTTGATGATGATCATTGGTCATCTAATCTTCCCAATCCCCCTTTGCGTTCTGTACTTGTTTTGAGACCCAATAATCCACATTTATGAACAAAAGATCATCCAGTCCATGATTTCTTCTGGAAATCAATCCCACATTTCTACCATCCTCCCTTTATTCCTGGATTAGCTCCAAATTGCATCCTCTAGTCCTTAAATTGTGTGACACAAATAGCTTTCTTGGATTCTATTTTTCTTTCCCCTCTAGAGAATAAAATCCTGGAATAGACAGTGGTACAACAAGATCCAGTGCCTTTAATTACCGGTGACAGTGAATAGCTTTCCTCTGAATTTATTGCTGTAATGCTTGATCTTTTATATAATTTTGAGATAAAAAATGAACAGTTTTCTAGATATAATTTCACCAAAGCCAAGTGGTCTCAAAAGTATACATTGTAGGTTTGTATTTGCTTTGCTCATTTGCTGTGAACTTTTTCGTCAACAGTTTTGATTACTTATCCATATAATTTTCCATCTCTGATATAATTACCATTTAATATTATCTTTTAACATGTGTTTCATGTTCCAGCTGTTGCTTAAACCTGTGACTTTTCTAATCTGCATGGATCTGTATTTACCAGTTCTTTATCCATTGATCTATCGAGATTCCTTTGAGCAATGCCATGTTGGTTGGTACACTTAGCCACTGTGTTTAATTTGATTATTTGCAGACAGTCATGTTAGCCAACATTCTATTACAAAGTGTAAAAAAAAGTGTTGTATTGATAACACACAACTCTCCACTTCCCAAACCTGTTCTCCCCTCTTTCCTCTTTTAAAACGCTCTTTAAAACCTAACTCTTGACCAAGACTTTGGTCATTTGACATAATATTTCTTTCTGGCATCATGCTTCTATGAAGCATCTTGTATGTTTCTTTGCATGGAAGTCCCTGCATACATTTAAATTGTTGCAATAGGGAATACTGTGAGTTGTTTTGGCTTCCCGACCATCATTTTTTTTCAATGTGAGACGATTAGTAGTGTAAAGAAAACCATTAAAAAAAAATTTTTTAAAAACCTGTCCAATGCGGTTTGCAAGTGTGCCTCAGTTTAGTCATTTAGGCTTGCTGTTATATGCAGTTGAGGTCCTCATTATTCCATGCTAGTCGGGTTCCTATAATGTTTTTAGAATCTCAGTATCATTGTTATAATTATCAGTAAGTCTTTTACTCGTTGGTATGGGCAGCGGTACTTAAGAAGTGGCGAAGTGCAGTTTACATTTACTTTGAAGCAGATTTGAAAATATTTTTTAAAATTGATTTGAGAATTTCAAACCTTCACATTTAATTGGATTTCTCAATGCAGCTTTCACAAAGTCTTTAGCCTCTTTAGTTATTGTTCTTATGCAACTCAGCATGGACTTCAATCAGCCTGTCAGTACTCTAACCATTTGCATAATTTGGCAACTACATTTAAGTAAGGCCCAGTTATTAAAATGACTGAGCGCCCCATATGCAAAAGACCACATTGGAACCTTTTTTTATTTTGAAGAGATTTAAGGAACGCTCGGTTAATAGTATGCCCTCTACGCCTTTTCTTTTTCTTTGTCAACAGTCTCTATCCTCTACATAATTACTACTTAACATTTTATACAGGCAACAACAGTTGCCAGTAAAAACAAATGGTAATGTCTTTGTACATTTTTAGATTGGAGCAAGCGCAAGACCCTGATGCTAAAGAGGCCCTGAAAGATTTGGTTCAGTTGGTGACCTCATTGACAATATATGGGATCAATGAATTGAGATCGACTGGCATAACTAGTGGAGCACCTTTTCTCCTGCCAGGATTTGCAGTGCCACAGCCTTCTGGCAAAGGTGATGCTATCAGTTGATTCTCAATATTGAGTTAAAGAATAATATCTTTAGCAAACATTTTTTTCATTATTTTGAAAATGTGACACTATGACCTTTATTCATGTCAACCACATTAGTTGCATCCCACACCATTAAGAAAATTTCTGTTACTATTCTTTATCACTAGGTAAGTTTACTTATCACTTTTTTAATGCATACTGTCTGCTTTTAAATTATGTACCGTCTTTCACTATTGTGTTGTGATTTAACATAGAACACTACAGCACAAACAGGCCCTTTGGCCCACAATTTGCGCCGATCACATCTATACCTACCAAGCCATAGAACTATCTGTAACTCCCAATGCCCTTAGATCCCATATACTCATCCAGAAGTCTTTTAAAAGACCCCAGCGAGTTTGCCTCTACCACCACCGGCAGCCGATTCCACTCACTCACCACCCTCTGAGTGAAGAACTTACCCCTAACATCTCCTCTGTACTTGCTTCCCAGCACCTTAAACCTGTGTCCTCTTGTAGCGACCATTTCAGCCCTGGGAAATAGCCTCTGAGAATCCACCCTATCTATTCCTCTCAACATTTTATAAACCTCTTTCAGGTCACCTCTCAACCTTCGTCTCTCCAGGGAGAAGAGACCTAGCTCCCTCAACCTATTTTCATAAGGCGTACCTCCCAATCCAGGCAACATCTTTGTAAATCTCCTCTGCACCCGCTCAATAGCTTCCACATCCTTCCTGTAGTGAGGCGACCAGAACTGTGCACAGTACTCCAAGTGGGGTCTGACAAGGGTCCTGTAAAGTTGCAGCATCACCTCCCGACTCCTAAACTCAATCCCTCGATTAATGAAGGCCAGTACACCATACGCCTTCTTAACCACATCCTCCACCTGCGAGGCCGATTTAAGAGTCCTATGGACCCGGACCCCAAGATCCTTCTGCTCTTCAACCCAGCTAAGACTCCTACCCTTGATATTGTACTCCTGCATCCCGTTGGTCCTGCCAAAATGGACCACTACACATTTATCCGCATTGAAGTCCATCTGCCACTTCTCCGCCCAGTCTTGCATCCTATCGATCTCACGCTGCAACTTCTGACATTCCTCCAGACTATCCACAACACCACCAACCTTCGTATTGTCGGCGAACTTACTAACCCATCCCTCCACTTCCTCATTTAGGTCATTTATGAAAATAACAAACAGCAAGGGTCCTGGAACAGATCCCTGGGGCGCTCCACTGGTGACTGACCTCCATGCAGAAGAAGACCCATCCACAACCACTCTCTGCCTTCTGCAGGCAAGCCAGTTCTGGATCCACAAGGCCAAAGCCCCTTGGATCCCATGCCCTCTCACCTTCTCAAGAAGTCTTGCATGGGGTCCTTATCAAACGCCTTGCTGAAGTCCATGTGAACCATGTCCACCGCTCTTCCTTCGTCAATGTGTTCAGTCACATTTTCAAAGAACTCAACTAGGCTCGTAAGGCATGACCTGCCCTTGACAAAGCCGTGCTGACTATTCCTGATCATTCTAAACTTCTCTAAATGCTCATAAATCTTGCCCATCCATCAGCTTACCAACCACCGAGGTCAGACTCACCGGTTGGTAATTTCCCGGGCTATCCCTGTTCCCTTTCTTGAAAATAGGAACCACAACCGCAATCCTCCGGAACCTCTCCTGTCTCCATCGACCATGCAAAGATCATCGCCAGGGGCTCTGCAATCACTTCCCTCACCTCCCACAATAACCTGGGGTACATCCCATCCGGTCTTGTGCTTTACAGCAAAATAGTTTTTGCATTAAAAAGTGCATTACTTATGTTTATTCGTGTTCATTAGGCTCTTGGAAGCATTCTAAGACTTGATTTTAAATAATGACAAACTCTAAACTGGAACAGATTGTATTCCTGTATATGAAGGAAAATGAATCAACTCTGCATGCATTTAATTAGGCAGTTGTATTTAGGAACAGCCAAGAGCTGTTACCTCTAAATGCAATAATTGGCATAACAGGTTCTCATAATGAGATGCGGTAAATGGTAAAATTACCTATCAAAGTCACATTGGATACTTTTCTCTCAGGCATCATCAAAAGGGAAAACTGGACCAGTTGGCAGTAGCAGAAAAGTGTAATAAAATTAGAGAATCTGCGTATTTGAAAATGGACATTAGTAGAAAAAGCTTACTGAGTTACTAAGTTTTGGAAAATAATTCCAAATTTTAAGATGGTATGTTGGATTCAGGAGCCAATATTAGGAAGGAAATTGGCAGCATTTGGATCATGAAACTCATTAGGATATTAATTTCCACAGGGACACCAATTGTTATTTAACTAAATGATGAAATGTGCTGTTACTTTCACTTCCTTGAAATTCACTTGTTAAAGTAACTTGGTATAAAATTGGATATATTGAATGCATTTTCTGAGTTTGGGAAGAAGTTATTAAAATAATGTATTGAATACTGTTATTCTTTTCTTAACTAGGTCGCACAGTAAAAAATATTCAAGCATTCTCTGTTCTTCAGATTGCCTTTTTGAAAGCAAAATCAAGCCATCTTGCCAGAATCATCCTCGATGCCATTTCAGACCTCTATGTCGCAGATAATGCTAATTACTTCATCCTAGAATCTCAGCACACACTTTCACAGTTTGCTGAGAAGATTTCCAAAGCACCTGAGGTGCAGCCCAAGTACTTTGAAATGTTGGAGTTTATTATCTTCAGCTTAAACTATATTCCATGTAAAGAATTAATAAGTATCAGCATCTTGTTAAAATCCAGCACCTCTTACCAATGTAGCATCACTGCAATGAAGACCCTTTTGAAATTTGCTCGCCATGATCCTATTTTTAGGGATGTATATCGAGAGGTTGGATTGCTTGAGGTGATGGTTAATCTTCTGCACAAATATGCTGCTCTATTAAAAGAGCCCATTCCGAATTTTCATGAACCAGGTAAGTGTTTTATTTATCTATATTAATGTGAATGCTCCCTTTAAATACTGAAGGTCCAATATTGAGATGGCCATTATCAGTCAAGTATCCTGTTGTCTGGATTTTGTTTTCAGGTTTGGGGTTACTTGTCCTGTTGTCTTGCTTCCCCCAGGAGATTGTGACTGCTGGGGAGTAAGAAGTTTCCAGTTATAACACAACAGCATCTAAGTGTGGGCCTGGCTTGATGGATTGGGTGGTCATTGCCTGCCCATAATTTTCCTGTTTTCATGCTTTACAAAAGTATGGAACACTCATTGGTATTTGAAAAACATTTTTTATAATTCATTCTATACTTCTAGTATTGTTTTAAAATGAGGCTTAGCCTTCTAAATACAATAAAGATGGTTCATACCAAATTAGTCCCTTTGCAAAAATGACGTTTTGAATTTGATCCCATGCTCATGTGAACGTAAACATCTGTCACAATGGTTTCAGACTGTTGCATGCCTCATTTTACTTGTTAATGAAAGTTACCCAATTTTTGTTTGGCTATTAATTGAAATATTAATGTGGATGTCTTTGTCCAATAGTGACTCAGAAGACCCTTAAATACTGTAGTTCTTGACCACTGCAATCACCAGATAACTCAAATTCCAATTTTTGTTCCATGGGATTTTGACCAATGTTTGAAGATTCATTTCTGTATTTTGGTACAAATTTTAATGAATTCCAGTTGAAACTAATATAAAATGTAATTTGGATCAACAGCACCAAATTGCATTTGTGCTAAAGCACCCTGGTCTCGAACATGGAACTCGTATCCCAAGGTGTTTTTAAGGCATAAAGAAAATATCATTGAACCAAAGGAGGAGATTTAGGGATATGAGCAAACGTGTCACCATGAAGGGAGGGGAAAGTTAAATAGAGTTATAAGATGGTAAGATCCCTTTGGTGCAGACAGAGGCCATTCAGTTCATTGAGCCTACAATGACAACAATCTCACCCAGGCCTGGGTAGGATTGTTGTCAATGCAGGTTCGAAAGCCAAATGGCCTCTTTCTGCACTGTAGGGACTTTGAGCATTGCTATAATGATAGGGAATATATATTAAATGCTGAGTTCCCATATTGTATTTGCTGCTCACTTCCATTTAAAGTAAAAACAAAATGAGCGTTCTCTTTTGGTGGTGTTTTAAAAACCTGGTAAGTTGTACTGTTACGTGCAAACAAAAGCTAGACATTTTTCTATTTCAAAGCTGTACTTTATAGTGACATGCAAAATTTTACATATTAAGAATTTTTTAACTGTATTACCTGCCAATCTTTGCCAGAAAATTAGATAATTTGTTTTGATGACCACTTCAATATGAAGCATTCTTTAGTGTCAATACTGTGAGTGTTAATTACCTCTGTTCGTTAGACTACAATGAATATTTTGTGATTTTAATTTTAAAAACTGTTTGCCTGTTAGACCACACTTCAGTTGTATTTATTAAAGCAGCAGGAGATGAATTAGTTGCAATAGTGAGACAATGCATGTAAGTTGCAATTAGAACGACCTGCTCGGGAGGTGGTGGCTTTCATGGTATTGTTACTGGACTGGTAGTCCAGAGACCGAGGAAAATGCGGTGAGGACCAAGGTTCGAACAGGTGATGGAATTTGGATTCAATGCAAATCTGGAATGAAAAGCCTAATAATGATCATGAAACCATTGTCAAATGTTGAAAGAAGCCATCTGGGTCATGAATGTTCTTTAGGGAAGGAAATCTGCCATCTTCCTGCACTGGCCTACATGTGACTCCAGATCTGCCATAATGTGACTCTTAAGTGCCCCCTGAATGGCCGAGCAAGCTATTAAGTTGAATCAAACCACTAAAAAAACTAATAAAAAGGAATAAAACTGGACAGAATTCCCAGCATCAACCTAGGCACTGGAAACAACGAGCAAACAGAAGCTTGTGACCCTGCAAAGGCATCCTTACTAACATCTGGGGCTTATGCCAAAATTGGGAGAGCTGTCTTACGGACTATCGTCAAGCAATTTTCTAACATAGTCATTCTCACAGAATCATACCTTGCAGGTCATGTCACAGACACCATTATCATCATCCCAGCAGAGATGGCAATGGTATACAGTCAGGAGAATGCGTCTTGGGAGACCTCAACATTAGCTCTAATCCAATGAAATCTCATTGGATCTCATGGCCATGGAAACCTCCTGCTGTTTACCACGTAGTACGCTCTGTCAGTTGATGATTTAGTATTCCTTCATGTTGGACACCACTTGGAGGAAGCACTGAGGGTGGCAAAGGTGAAGAATGTAGGCTGAGAGTGACTTCAGTGCCCAACACCAAGAATACTTGGTAGCACCACTTCTGACCGAGCTGACTGAGTCCTAAAGGATATAGCTGCTAGGGAAATGGTTCAGGTGCAGGTCAGTGGGACGAGGCAGAAAAATTGTTTGGCACAGCCAAGAAGGGCCAAAAGGCCTGTTTGTGCTGTAATGTTCTATGGTTCTAGGCTGGGTCTTTGCTAGGTGATGGGGGAGCCAATAAGAGAGAGACTTTTTTTTTCACCTCATCTCACACCAACCTACCTACCACAGATGGATCTGTCCTTCACTGTATCGGTAGGAGTGACAACCACACAATCCTTGTGGAGTCAAAGTTCTGTCTTCACATTAAGGATACTCTGTATCACGTTGTGAGGCACTGCTACCGTGCTAAATGGGATAGATTTTGAATAAATCTAGCAACTCAAAACTGGCCATCAGCACAATTGTATGCAACCACAATCTGTAACCTCATGGCCTGGGGTACCCCCACCACTCCAACAAGCAGGGTATCAATCCTGGTTCAATGAAGAGTGCCGAAGGGTTTGTCAGCAGCAGCACTAGGCATACCTAACCATTCCTAAAAATGAGATGTCAACCTGGCAGAGTTACATTTTGGGTTTACTTGTGTGCCAGTCAGTGTGAGCAGCAAGTCATAGACAGATTTCACAACCCACAGATCAGATCTAAGTTCTGCAGTCCAGCTATATTCAGTCATGAATGCCAGTGTGCAATCACTGGAGAAGGAGGCTCCACAAGTAACCTAATCTTGAATGCTGGGGGAGCATGGCACATCACATGAAACATGTGAAGCAATCTTCAGCCAGAGGTACTGAGTGGATGATTCCCCCTCAGTCTCCCTGAAGTCCCTAACATTACAAAGACAGTCTTGTGATATCAAGAAATAGCTGATGGCAATGTATACTGGAAAAGCTAAGGGCCTGACAATATTTCAGCAATTGTACCTAAGCCATTTGCTCTAGAATGCATTGCTTCCCTAGCCAAGCTGTTCTAGTACAGCTATAACAAAAGTCGTCTACCCAGCAATGTGGAAAATTGCCCAGGTATGTCCTGCGCGCACAAAGCAAGAGTACTGACAGTCATGCAGACTGTTCTATCTCCACAGATGCTGTCAGATCTGAAAATGTCCAGCATTTTCTGTGTTTGTTTCAGATTCCCACATCAGAAAAATTTGGTTTTTATATCAGGTGGAATCCAACCTGGCCAATTACCGTCTCGTCAATCTTTTCGGTCATCAGTAAATGATGGAAAGGATTACCAACAGTGCTATCAAGTGGCATTTGCAGAATAATAACCTGCTCAATGGCACTTGATTTGGGTTTCTACCAAGAGCACCCAACTTCTGATCTCATTGTGGCCTTAATTCAAACGTGCACATGTGAACGAGGAGTAGGCTATTTGGCCCCTCAAGCCTGCTCTGCTGTTTAGTAATACCATGGGTAATCTGGACAAAACAGCTGCATTCCATAGGTGAAGGGAGAGTGACTGCCCTTGACATCAAGGATACATTTGACAGAGTGTGGCTTTGAGGAGCTATAGCAAAGCTGGAGTTAACGGGAAGTCGGGAAAGATTCTCTGATGGTTGGAGTCAAAGCTAACTCAAAAGAAGATGGTTGTGGTTGTTGGTCAATCAAATCAGTTGTAGGACATATGTACAAGAGTGGCTCAACATAATGTCCGAGGCCCATCCATCTTTCAGCTGATTCATCAATGACGATCTTTCCAAACTAATGTAAAATATGGTGATGTTTGCTGATTCTCACCAAATGTTCAACACCATTTAAAGCTCCTCAGATACTGAAGCAGTCCATGCCCAAATGCAGCAAACCTTTGCAAAATCCAGATTTGGGCTGGTAAGCAACATTTACGCTACACAGATGGTAATGAACATCTTCAACAAGAGAGAATCTAACCATCATCACTTGACATTCAGTGGCATTATTATCACTGAAACTCCCTTATCAACATCCTGCATGTCATCACTTACTAGAAACTGAACTGGAATAGCCACATAAATACTGTGGCTACAAGAACAGGTCAGAAGCTTGGAATCCTGTGGCGTGGGAGTCCCCAAAACCTGCCCATGATCTACATGGCACAAGTCAGGATTGTGATGGAATACACTCAAGTTGCCTGGATGAATGTGGCTCCAACAGCATTTGGGAAGCTTGATACCAAGCAATCTGCTCCACTGGCATCCCTTCCACAAACATTTGCTCCCTCCACTACTGATGCACAGTGGCAGCAGTGGATACCATCTATGAGATGCACTGCAGAAACTCAACAAAGCTCCTTAGGTCAGATCTTCCTAACGCTCAACCATTACCCTAAGGACAATGGCAGTAGATACATGGTTTGGAAGTTCCCCTCCAAACCACTCATTAGCCTGACTAGGAAAGAAATTACCATTTTGCTTATTGTCACTAGGTCAAACTCCTAGACTGCCTTCTGTGACAGTACAATGGCTCTACACTTCAGACTGTAGAATTTCAGGAAAGCAGCTGACCACCACCAACTCAAGGGCAGCGTGGCTGGGCAAAAAATGCTGACCTAGCCAGTGTTATGCAGCTTTAATTTAAACATCTTTCAAGCATTCCAGTTGGATGAGACAAACAAGGACAATAATTCAATTATTTCTTTAACACTTCTAGTACCAACTCAAATGTCAATAGTTGTGACTCATTAACTCTTTACTGAACTTTAACCCTAACTGAACATCAACTTTCAATTGAACTGTAACTCTTAAACTGCATATTAACTTTAATGGAACATCAACTTTAAATAAATATCAACTTCAACTGTTTAACTGAAAATAGACACTACCAAGTTTAGGACCTTTGCCAAGAAATATGCTCGATGTAAAATCAATCTATCTTCTCTGAAGCATCCTTCAGGACACAGGTCTTGTTGCAATGATTGGTCTCTGAGTTATTGTTACCAAACAAAGAACTTGCATGTCTTTTTATCCACAATTCTCCACTCATTTCCAGAAAATTCTCTGTCATCCAGCCAACTGTGTAATCAGAAATGGATCACGTGGCTTGAACATACAATGGAATTACTTTTGAACAACATCATTAGAGTTAGTTCAAACTGCATACTCCATACATGACATGGATATGCTGGCATTAGATAGGGTTAAGCACAGTAAGAAGCCTCAACACCAGATTAAAGTCCAGTAGGTTTATTTGGCAACACAAGCTTTTGGAGTCTCAGGCTCCTTCAGGTAAGTGAGGAGTTGTGTTCACAGCAGGGCATATTTGGACGCTCGTTTACAAGATAATGGTTAGAATGTGAGTCTTTCCAGGTAATCAAGTCTTAAAGGTGCAGACATTGTGAGCGGAGAAAAGGCCAAGCAAGGTTAAAGAAGTGTGTATTGTCTCAAGCCAGGACAGTTCATAGAATCATAGAGGTTTACAGCATGGAAGCAGGCCCTTCAGCCCAACTTATCCATGCTGCCCTTACAACACCACACAACCCTGCCACAGCAACCTCTGCAAGACTTGCCGTATCATCGACACAAATGCCATCATCTCGTGAGGATACTCTCCACCAGGTACATGGTACGTGTTCTTGCGACTCGACCAACGTTGTTTACCTGGTACGCTGCAGGAAAGGATGTCCCGAGGCATGGTACATTGGGGAGACCATGCAGACGCTATGACAATGGATGAATGAACACCGCTTGACAATCACCAGACAGGAGTGTTCCCTTCTAATCAGGGGACACTTCAGCAGTCATGGGCATTCAACCGCTGATCTTCGGGTAAGCGTTCTCCAGGGTGGCCTTCGTGACACATGACAAAGCAGAACCGCTGAGCAGAAACTGATAGCCAAGCTCTGCACACGTGGCGGCCTCAACAATGATCTTGGGTTCATGTCACACTATCTGTATCCCCCACGACTTGCCTGGGCTTGAAAACTCTCACTAACTGTCCTGGCTGGAGACAATACACACCTCTTTAACCTGTGCTTTTCCCCCTCTCCACTCACACTGTCTGTACCTTTTAAGGCTTGATTACCTGTAAAGACTCGCGTTCCAATCATTATCTTGTAAATTTGAGTTTGTGTCTGCATATGCCCTGTTTGTGAACACAACTCTTCAGTCACCTGAAGAAGGAGCCTGAGACTCCGAAAGCTTGTGCTGCCACGTAAACCTGTTGGACTTTAACCTGATATTGTGAGACGACTTACTGTACTCCAAACATAACAGCCATAAAAATTGGAGATGCAATATTTGGGTCAGTGTAAACAACTGATCTGACCAACACAGCAAGCTTCAGATCACAGTTCCCAGACTTGAGCCTCTTTACGACCTGCATCTGGTATTAATCTATAAATTGACCAAAAATCCCAACATGCTTCACTCTCAGCCAGAATAGCCATTTTAAAGCCATTATTGCCATTATTATTAAATTATTGTTGTAGCAGTTCTTTCTCTGTCCACACCTGGAACACAGTAAGTCTGTCAACACCAGGTTTAAGTCCAACTGATTTATTTGATAGTAAACTCACAAGCTTTCGAGGTTTCCCTCTTCGTCAGGTGAAACCTCGAAAGCTTGTGAGTTTACTATTAAATAAATCGGTTGGTCTTAAACTTGGTGTTGTCAGACTTCTTGCTGTGTTTACCCCAGTCCAACACCAGCATCTCCGCATCACACCTGGAACAGCCACATCCCACAAAGGTTATTTTTACAACAGAGCTGCCAAAGATTTATCGTGTGTAGTTGATCCATACAGATGGGGAAGATACTGGCTGAGCTCATGACATTTCATTGGGCTGCACTACTTTTGAACTGATCTTTGGTCCTAGTACTTGATCACTTGTCCAATTATCCCAACTGGAAGTACACATTCGTTACAGCCGTTGGGACTGAACATTTGAGTTCAGTGATTTTAAACTGCAATCTTTCTCCTCCATTTTGACCCTTTTTATTAATATTTGAAACCATTTTTGTCCCAATGTAGATGCCCCCTTCACCTCCTGGACTAAGTTTTGTTTTTGCTGAGCACTGACCTTTATTCTACCATTAATGCATTCTGATATCTTAACTTTTATGCAGCTACTTGCACCTTCTCCTGCATTAATACTTTCTCTGCCTTATGACCTACACATCTTTCTTGCATTCCCTCCTCCTTCCCACCAATCACTGACTTTCTGCTTTGCTTACAGTATATCATCCATGCATACATACTTGATCAAGAAGGCGAATGGAATGCTGGCTTTTATAGTGAGGGGGATAGAATATAAAAGCGGGGAGGTTTTGCTGCAACTGGACAGGGCACTGGTGAGGCCGCAGCTGGAGTACTGTGTGCAGTTTTGGTTGCCGCACTTGCGCAAGGATATTTTGGCCTTGGAGGGAGTGCAGAGGAGGTTCACTAGGCTGATACCAGAGATGAGGGGGTTGTACTATGAAGAGAGACTAAATAGACTGGGTCTGTACTCGTTGGAGTTTAGAAGGATGAGGGGGGATCTTATAGAGACGTATAAAATAATGAAAGGGATGGATAGGGTAGAAGTAGAGAGATTCTTCCTGCTGAGAAAGGACAGCAGGACTAGAGGACACAGCCTCAAGATAAGGGGGGGGAGCAGTTTAGAATGGAGTTGAGGAGGAACTTCTTCACTCAAAGGGTGGTGAATCTCTGGAATTCTCTGCCAGTTGAAGTGGTGGAGGCTACCTCGCTAAATATATTTAAGTCACGGGTAGATAGGTTTTTGACAGACAAGGGAATTAAGGGTTATGGGGAGAAGGCGGGAAAGTGGAACTGATCTACTTCAGATCAGCCATGATCTTATTGAATGGCGGGGCAGGCTCGAAGGGCTAGATGGCCTACTCCTGCTCCTATTTCTTATGTTCTTAAGCGTTAACTCTATTTTGTCTCTTCACAGATGCTGCCAGATGCACTGAGTTATTCTTGCATTTTCTGTTTTTGATGCATGTAAAGATGTTGTGCTTTACAGTCAAATATCCAATGATGGCCAAGACTTTCTCCGGTTAACATGCCAGAGAACACTTGTGCAACTGTGTCTCAGTAAGGAGATGTGAACGGATATAATTGGCAAGAGAAGCAAATCAAATGAAATGTTGGAGTCTGGTTACAAGGAAATTCAGTTACAAGGATAGAAAAGTGTTGCTGCAGTTATACAGGCTTTGGTGAAACCACAGCTGAAATATTGTGTGCAGTTTTGGTCACCATATTTAAAAACTAATACATTTGCATTGGAGGTGGTACAGCCAAGGTTCACCATGTTGATCCCCGGGGATGAGAAGATTGTCTATGATGAAAGACTGAGTAAATTAGGTCTACGTTCTCCGAAGTTTAGAACAATGAGATGTGACCTCGTTGATAGATACAAGACTCTGAAGTGGCTTGACAGAGATGACACCAAAAGGCTGTTTCCCCTGGCTGAAAAATCCACAACACGGTCTCAGTATAAGGGGGCCAATCATTTAGAATTGAAATAAGAAAAAAATCCTTCTTTCGAAGGGTTTTGAATCTTTGGAATTTTCTAACCCAGAAGATTGTGTATACTTCCTTGCTGAATGTGTTTCAGGCTGAATAGATAGATTTAATCTGGAGACACTGGAGAGCAGATGAGAAAGTGGGATTGAAGCTGAAGATCAGCCATGATTGCATTGAATTGCAGGACATGCTTGACGGGCCATGTGGCCTCCTCCTTTCCATGTGTTCTTATGTCTTTATTGTTTTTGCAATTTTATGCATAGATTCACTGAATTGTGGTTTTACGAAAACAAATTAATACTAACTCCTATCAATGCAAGATTATAGAATCTTTACAGTGCAGAAAAGGCCGTTCAGCTCAGAGTCTGCAATGACCGACTGACCAAGTGTCTTCCCCAGACCCTATCCTCTGTAACCCTTAATATTTTAACAAGTTTATTTGGTAGCAAAAGCCACTAGCTTTGGAGCGCTCACTGCTCCAAAAGCTAGTGGCTTTTGCTATCAACTAAACCTGTTGGACTTTAACCTGGTGTTGTGAGACTTTGTACTGTGTTTACCCCAGTCTAACGCTGGCATCCCCACACTCTTAATACTTACCATGGCTAATCCATCTAATCTATACATCTTGGGACACTAAGGGGCAATTTAGCATGGCCAGTTCACTGAACCTGCACATCTTTGGACTGTAAGAGGAAACTGGACCACCCAATGGAAACCCACACAGACATGTGAAGAATGTACAAACTCCACACAGTCACGCAAGGCTGGAATTGAACCTAGATCCCTGAGCTGTCAGACAGCAGTTTAACCACTATGTCACCATTCCGCCTAAGATGTCCAGTCTGCGCATGTGCCACAGGCTTGAGCATTTGAGGAACATGAATGACATTGTCCTGCTGCACCCAGCCTGCCAGTACATCTCTGCATGTGCATGAATAGTTCTGAAGCTCCAGAGCTATTTGTAAGAGTTATATAGATGATCTGGAGGAGGGAACCGAGTGTAGGGTGTCGAAATTTGCTGATGACACCAAGATTGGGGGAACGGCAAATTGTGCGGAGGGTGTGGAGAGTCTGCAGAAGGATCTAGATAGGCTGGGCGAATGGGCCAGGAAATGGCAAATGGAATTTAATGTTGGCAAGTGTGAGGTGGTCCACTTTGGTAGGAAGAATGGTAGGAAGGACTATTACTTACGTGGCGAAAAACTGCCGCAGGCGACGGTGCTGAGGGACCTCGGGGTCCTTGTGCATGAGTCGCAAAAACCCAGCTTGCAGGTGCAGCAGGTGGTCAGGAAGGCGAATGGGATGCTGGCCTTCATAGCGAGGGGGATTGAATATAAAAGTAGGGAGGTCTTGCTGCAGCTGTATAGGGCATTGGTGAGGCCACAGCTGGAGTACTGTGTGCAGTTTTGGGCGCTGCACCTGCGCAAAGATATTTTGGCCTTGGAGGGAGTGCAGAGGAGGTTTACTAGGCTGATACCGGAGTTGAGGGGGTTGAGCTATGACAGGCTGAATAAACTAGGCTTGTACCATTGGAGTTTAGAAGAATGAGGGGAGATCTCATTGAGACGTATAAGATGATGAATGGGATGGATAGGATAGAGGTGGAGAGACTCTTCCCGCTCAAAAAAGACAGTAGGACTAGGGGGCACAGCCTCAAGATAAAGGGGGGGCGGTTTAGAACGGAGTTGAAGAGAAACTTCTTCACTCAAAGGGTGGTGAATCTCTGGAATTCTCTGCCCGTTGAAGTGGTGGAGGCTGCCTCGCTAAATATTTTTAAGACGCGGGTTGATGGGTTTTTGATAAGAGAGGGGATTAAGGGTTATGGGGAGAGGGCGGGAAAGTGGAACTGAGCCGCGACAGATCAGCCATGATCTTATTGAATGGCGGGGCAGGCTCAAAGGGCTGGATGGCCTACTCCTGCTTCTATTTCTTATGTTCTTATGTAAATAATATTAATGCAATTTAACTTTCACATTGTTTTACCAGCTTTACCAGAATGTTAGGAAGAGAAATCAGATGTATTTTTACATTTTTTTTTCTAGCTATAGAGACATTTTCAATATACAGATGTAATTGGGACTATGTGGCTGAACACAAACCAGCTTTAAACTTGTCAGATGTGAATGAGTCTCTATACTCCATAAATGTATCACTTAATGCCTTTGTAACAACAAAAGGGACACTCAACATGCATGGGTTAACCCAAGAGCTTAGAATACTTCTAAGAATAAAATCATTCAGTAAAGATTGTTCAGGCTATTGCTGGTTCCTGCCCACGTTTTTAAAACAATGAATTCTTGCCAAATGCAAAAGATGAGAAAAGTTATTAAGAAACGGATTTCCTGATGCCAGGGTTGATATTATATCATTACTCACCTGTAAGATGCAAAAAATGTTACTTGTAGCAATGAACTGACACACTAACATGAATGACTAGTGTGGACTTGCATACTTCTTGAACATGTTTCTTTCCATCCTCGTGATTTTCCCATAAGATATGTAGGCCTAATTGTTTATTTGAGTGGCACCAGTTTTGGTCCTGGCCACTGCCGATTCAATTGCTCTGTATGATGTAAGGGGACAACGGCATTGCATGTGCATGCTTGGCATTGAGCAAATGAACTAAGTGTAAAGAGAGTTTTTTGGTTTATTTATAGCAATGATTACATCGGATATATAGAAATTTGGCCCAATCATCTATACCAGCCTCCTATATTTTCCCATCTGGATTTCCTCATTGGAACCTTGCCAGTGAAACCCATATCCTATAAAAGATGAAGAAGATATCATCTTTTCCCTTCTACCTCATATGCGTGTTTAGTTTCTGCTTAAATACATCCAAGCTATTCTCTTCAACCACTGCCTGTGGTGAGCAAGAAATTGTTCCTGATTTCCCTATTGGATTTTTTTGTGACTATCTTGTATTGATGACCTAGTTATGTTCTTCCCCTGAGGAAACATTCTCTCTGTATCCACTGTAGCAAATTCTTGCAGAATTTTAAAGACCTCTATTGGCTTGCCTGTCAGCATTTTCAAGGGAAAAGAAATAGTCTATCTATTCTTTCACGTTCAGTAAACTTAGGCATTTCTGGTATCATCCTTGTAAATCTGGTTTGATCTTTCTATACTGCCTCAATGGTGACCAGAACTGCATGCATTAGTGTGCATGTAAGCATTACAGCAACAAATTTATTTTTAAAAATGTAATATTTTTAAATGTGAAATTATTTAACTATAAAGTTTTTTTTTAAAGTGGAATCTAAAGCAAATTGTTCCTTGGAGGACCGAAAACAGCTTGCCCTATTAGTGATGGAGACTCTGACAGTACTGCTGCAAGGATCCAACACAAATGCAGGTAATTAGAGGATCTGTTAATAAATTCTATCTCAGTGGCAGAGATACTTGATTCTGTATCAGCACATAGATTTTGGCACACTATGTAACAGTGGTATAAGAGTTTTATTCAATCAGCTGATCCCTGTCTGTCCATTCTCGCAACTTTTGGTAGAGTTTTTTAAAAAGAGTTTTATTCAAAAGATATTTTTTAAAAAATACTTATTACTTGGCAACTGTACTCATAATATTTGAAGTCTTCATACTACCCTTTAACTATTGATGAGGACAATGTTTTTTAAAAGGGGAAAGTAATCCCCAGACAGCAAATGGGGATTATACTTCTGTATGTACTCAAGCTCCAAATTCCCTGCTTTCTTTACTATCCATTCTTAGAATGTGGGCATCAGTGGCAAGGCCAGCATGCATTGTCCATCTATCTCAAAATGCCACAAGAAGATGCTGTTGAATCTTGTTAAACCTTTGCGATCGTGTGGTGAAGAAGCTCCCATTACATTTGTATGGCAACAAGGCCTAGGATTTTGACCCATGGATAATGAAGGAATTATGATGATGTACTGTTCGCATGCATCTTATGCCCTTGCTCTTCTAGTTGGTGGGAGTCATGGGTCAGGAAGTGTTGCTGACAAATCCTTGATGAGTCACTGCTATTCATCCCTATAGGTAGTACGTGCTGTCGCTAGTGTTCCAATTGTAGAACTGCTGGTCAGAAAGAGCGTAGTGACCAGGATGGTGCAGTGGTTAGCAGTGCTGCCTTAGCGCCAGAAACCGAGTTCTGTTCTGGCCTCAGGTGAATGCCTTTGTGGAGTTTGCATATTCTCTCTGTGTGGGTTTCCTCCATGTGCTCTGGCTTCCTTCCACAGTCCAAGGATGTGTGGGTTAGGTTGATTGGCCATACTAAATTGACCTTTAGTATCAGGGAGATTAGCAGGGTAAATACGTGAGGTTATGGGGATAAGGCCTGGATAGGATTGTTGTCAGTACAGGCTTGGTGGTGAAGATTACACCATCTACACTATAGGGATTTTATGAATAGTGCATTGGCTTGTGAGTGTTGAAAATTCTCCCCTGCAGTCAAATATAGAGTATTTCTACACCCTCCTGACTCTTCATACATAAGAAGGCTTAGGGAATCAGGGAGTGAGCGAACTCCTTAGCATAGAACACCTAGTTCGCTGATCCAGCTGCATTTTGCATCAATGGAGAACTCCAGGATGTTGAACATGGGTATCTTCGTAATGAAAATGCTTTCGAATGTCAAGAGAAAACTGTTACCCATCTCATTGGAGATGGAGATCAACATCTGTGGCAGGAATGTTACTTGCCACTCATCAGCCCAACCCTGATTGGATGCATGACTTCCATTGTTTGAGGAATTATGGGAAAAAATCTGTGAACACTGCAAACAAATGCATATAATCTCATTTCCAATCTGATAATTGAAAGAAAGTTATTGATGAAGCATTGGTTGTTGTATTTAGAAAGCTGCTATGAGGAATTCCTACAATGCTGTTGTGGACCTAAACAGCTTAATACCTAAGAATCATCTTTTGTCTCATTTATGACTCCAATTCCATTGAGCACAAGTTCACATCAACAGAATCTTTTGATTTGATTTTTGATTTGATTTGTTATTGTCACATGTATTAGTATATCATGAAAAGTATTGTTTCTTGCATGCTATATAAAGTATATCATTCATAGAGAAGGAAAGGAGTGGGTGCAGAATGTAGTGTTACTGTCATAGCTATCCATAAATTAGTTGCTTGACATGCGATACAGCTCTTCTAGCCTGTACCTCTTCCAGCAAAGAAGATTGTCAAACATTTTACATGGAGATAGTGCTGCTGTAAAAATAGTGATAGTTTGCATCACTAAAGATGTGGAGATGCCAGCATTAGACTGGTGTGGGCACAGTACGAAATATCACAACACTAGGTTAAAGTCCAACAGGTTTATTGCTCTGAAAACTCGTGGTTCCAAATAAAGCTGTTGGACCTTAACCTAATATTGTGAAACTTCTTACTGTGCATCACTAAATAGTCTTGCCCTTCTGAATTTTGAAAAATGTTTGTAATTCATTTCCCTCAGGTTTCAATTCCCCATGTCAAACCTTCACCTAGATGACAGACACAGCCAAGTTCTAGATGTAAACATATGCCATTTTGTAACCAGTTGCTCGGAGCTATGCATGATTTTCAAAGTTTTTCTTGAGAGAAAAGAAGGAAATTTTATGAGAAAATAATTAGTGTGGTGAATGTAGGGATTAAATAATTTTAGACTGGTTTTTATTGTACATTTTTTCAGGTGTTTTCCGGGAGTTTGGAGGAGCGCGATGTGTGCATAACATAGTTAAATATCCACAGTGTCGGGAACCTGCACTGATGATTATACAGCAACTAATTTTGTCCCCTAGTGGTGAAGATGATATGGGTACATTGTTAGGACTGATGCACACAGCTTCATCTACAGAATTGCAACTCAAAACTGATATTCTAACAGTAAGTATATTGTATTCATACTTTAGAGTCCGTTTTAAACACACCTGCTTAAAACCACAACTGTGCCTTTTTTAAGCCAATCTTTGATTCAATTTACCATCTCATCAGTCAAGATAAAACTGACCACCAGTTACTTTAGAATATCAGCCAAAGGTAACATTCAGCCTTGATACTAAAGATGATTATTGGCATTGCATTATTCATGCTAATAAAAATGAGGTCTGAATAAATCTGTTTTATGAATCCTAACCATAATTTTCTTTCAATTGACTACACTGAATAATACCCATGATCTCCATTTTCATTTTGTTGAAATGCATGTTTCCACAGGCTCTCCTTACTGTGCTGAGAGAAAGTCATCGCACACGAACAGTGTTCCGAAAAGTTGGGGGATTTGTTTATGTCACATCACTGTTGGTTGCCATGGAACGTTCCTTGAGTCATGAACCGAAGGGAGTTTGGGAAAAGGTGAACTCAGACCAAGTCTTTGAACTGGTGCATACGGTCATTTGTACATTAACTGCAGCAATGCGTTATGAACCTGCTAATTCCCATTTTTTCAAAACTGAAATTCAGTATGAAAAACTTGCAGATGCTGTGCGTTTGCTTGGCTGCTTCTCAAATGCCCGACAATTAGGTTCATTTACTTTCTGTCCTTCGAATACCCAACCATTTCAGAAAATGCTTGAAGATGATGCATCATTGGAATCTGTTCCTCCTGCACTGAAATATTGTAGTAAACTTTTCTCTTGTCTCTACAAAATGGCCACAGACTCTTTTGACAGGTAAGAAGTTAATCAATTTGACCTTTTCTGTTTTCAAGTTTCCAAAGTAAACATTATTTTAAAGGTAACAATGCTCAAGAGCAAATGTATATTTTTCAGTGTAATTGGTTAAGTTTTATTACGTATTTTGTAGTGGGTTTAATTGAAATATTTTGGAAATTTTTATGTTTTGTATCAAATTGTGGTTTATAGTTGAATAACTAAATATTAATTGAAATGCTTTTATTCCTTAGTTGATAAATCCTATTAGAATAGCAGGATAATTGCTGTACAGCATATTGAACTCTTGAAGTGAGCACCTCCTCAAAACAATTTAAATTCTATAATAATTCTTAGGATTTTGACTTCCACATTTAAACAAATAATTGGCATGTATATTGGCCATGAGGGGCCTAATGTGAAAAATATCTTCCTTTGTTCAAAAGTTCTGCATTTAAACATATCAGAATCTATCTAATAACAGTTATCAGTTTTCCCTTCCATCAACTGGCTTTTATTTACTGAGTCATTTATATAAGGTTTTTTCATCAAATTACTCATTTTTATTTCTCAAGTTAATTGCCTTTCTATGTGGTGTCATATTGCAGAAAATGACCATGGAAGATTGAATAATTTTCATTTATTGGGAATGAATTGCTTTGACCAAGGCAAATATGATACATATCTTGGAATCTCAATTTTGGAGAAAAACAGCTGCTTTCTTTCTAATGGCTTTATTTTGTAGAATTAAGTTGCTTGAATTTCCTGTGCAAAGATTCTCCAAAACATTTATTGACTTAAGCCCCATCTTATCCTAGTTTTTAAAGGAACTTAAAGATTTTCATAGCAATTATAAAGCCAGTGGGCAGGATTTTCCATGCTTCCCACCTTGTGTTTACAGGCAATGGAAGTGGCCCGCCATTGGCTTGCAGCCAGATTTTCTGATCCTCTGCTGTCAAAGGAGTTTCCTGTTTTATTACCTCCCCCCCCCCCACTCTAGTTACTCTAACAGCAAATTCCAGCCAGTGTAACTCTAGGTCAATCAACTGGTATGTCAGGGCACTCCAACACACATTTGGAAATGCACCTCCGAGTACTATTCAAAACCATCTGCCTATGACAGTGGACGCACTCACTCCACTCTTGATAATGTTAGTCCCCTTCTGGAAATCTTTACACCTCCACCATCAGACAATTCTCTCTCTCTCTTTTTCTTTCCCCCTGGTCGGTGCTGATCCCCAATCCCTCAGACCTTATGCTTCCTACACTCTCCTCTCTTAACTCACCTTCCAAAATCCCTTGATCCTCTCTGGCAATGTCAGAAGAATCAGCATTATCAAGAGGTGATGGATTGAGTGGAGTTGAGCACTTTCATGTAGTGATGCGGTTCTGAATATTGCCAGGGACAAGTGTTGGGAGGATGAACTTTGGGTGAGGGGAAACTGTGATGTTGGGATTGACCACTTCATTTAAAGCAGTGCAAGTCAATGAAATAAGGACTGACCTTAAGGGGTCTGACTTCAGTTCAAGACAGCAAAAGGGGTATGACTGGCCTGATCATGCTCAACAGTTGGCCAATCAACTTTTTGTAGGGAGGGAATAGAGAGACACGGACCGAATAAGGGTAGAAGATTTTTATTTAGTTAGGGCATCATGATTGGCATAGGCTTGGAGGGCTGGAGGGCCTGTTATTGTGCTGTACTTTTCTTTGTTCTTTGTCCCTGTTTCCCTGCTATAGCTGGAATTTGAAGGTCCAGAAGTGTAACGTTAAATGGCAAGTGGACAGATTAAATCGCAGTCAGCATCAGATGCAACCTGTAATGCTGAGCAAAAGAAGTGGGCCATAATTGTTTTGCATCACAATGTAATAAGCACACAAGAAGTAGTAGTGAATGAGGTCAGTCAAGGGAGGGAATTTTTTTCTTCCGATTTTCACTTTGATTTTACATTCCTTAACAGTTCAGAAAATTTTTAAGTTTAGCATTCAGCTACATCTAGCCCTCTCCAACTTTGTTCCTGGAACAATTAATGCTTTTGCAGTGTGCCAAAGAATTTCTCTTGCGAACCGTGCAGTCCAGGGGGAAAGACATAGAATAAAAGTAGGTAAAGTTTAGAAACTCTACAAAAGAAATTCAGAGGAGATACAAAGAACAAAGAACAACCCAGCACGGGAAACAGGCCCTTTGGCCCAATGAGCCCGCGCCGCCGCATCACCCTACACCTGTTCTACCCTGCATGTCTACGAATGGAACCCCTAACTTAGCCAGATTCAGGGGAGAATAGTGTCAATTTGGTAAAACCAATCAGCCTAAGAGCACATCTTTGGGGTGTGGGAGGAAACCGGAGCGCCCGGAGGAAACCCACGCAACCACAGGGAGAATGCGCAAACTCCCACAGACACAGGCCCAAATCCATGTATCTGCACAGCTAGCAGTGCTAGTCACCGAGCTGTTGCGGCGCCCGTCTACCGGTCCAGGATCAAGCACACACACCGACACGAAGTACTAGGCCACTCCCGGAACTTCCAAGAGCAGCCCACGCATGACCCACCGTGTGCATGCCCCTCGTTTGACACGAGGTGGACCTCCTCCTGCGGAATAAAAAGACAAAAACGTTAATCTTACAAGCCTGCTTTTCCGGTGTCTCCCGAGGTTCTAACCTTATTTAATAGCCCCTACCATAACCCTCCATCCTCGTTTCACTCATGTGTCTATCTAACTGAACCTTAAACGAGTCCAACGTTCCTGCCTCCACCACCCTACTCGGTAGCGCGTTCCATACCCCTACAACTCTCTGCGTAAAGAACCTTCCTCTCACTTCCAAATTATACCTCTCCCCCCTCACCCTTAAATCATGACCTCTCGTGTTTGTACCCAGTCTAGGGAGCAGTCTCTCACTATTAACTCTATCTATTCCCTTCAGTATCTTATATACCTCTATCATGTCCCCCCTCAATCTCCGTCTTTCCAAGGAGAATAGTCCCAGCTTCTCCAACCTTTCCTCGTAACCCAGTGTCTCCATGCCAGGCAACATCCTGGTAAGATGTATGTAACAAAGGAATTTGGGTTTAAAAGAAGAAGCGATTGATCATGGAAACAGTGGAAATAATCTGAGGAATGAAAATGAAAACTACAAGTAGCATAATGGATTGAACAAATAGACAAAAGTTAAAAATTGGTAAAGAGAGCTAGGCTGTAGCTGGAGTACTGTGTGCAGTTTTGGGCGCCGTACTTACACAAGGATATTTTGGCCTTGGAGGGAGTGCAGAGGAGGTTTACTAGGCTGATGCCAGAGTTGAGGGGGTTGAGCTATGAGGAGAGGCTGAATAAACTAGGCTTGTACTCGTTAGAGTTTAGAAGAATGAGGGGAGATCTCATTGAGACGTATAAGATGATGAATGGGATAGATAGGATAGAGGTGGAGAGACTCTTCCCACTCAGGAAGGACAGTAGGACTAGGGGGCACAGCCTCAAGATAAAGGGGGGGTGGTTTAGAACGGAGTTGAGGAAGAATTTCTTCACTCAAAGGGTGGTGAATCTCTGGAATTCTCTGCCGGTTGAAGTGGTGGAGGCTACCTTGCTAAATATTTTTAAGATGCGGGTTGATGGATTTTTGATAAGAGAGGGGATTAAGGGTTATGGGGAGAGGGCGGGAATGTGGAACTGAGCCACGACAGATCAGCCATGATCTTATTGAATGGCGGGGCAGGCTCGAAGGGCCAGATGGCCTACTCCTCCTATTTCTTATGTTCTTATAGCCAGTATTATTAAAAGAAATGAGAAACACTTTGTTCACATATATTCACAGCAAATGATTGAAAAATGGTTAAAAAGAATAAAATGATGGAGCCATTCAAATACTGTACAATCAAGTGACTAGTGCTTTATAAAACATTCGTTTGGCATCGGCTGGAATGTTGTGTTCTATTTTGGGCACCACGCTGCAGAATGGATATGAAAATATTAGAACAGGTACAGAAATGATTGAGAATGGTTCCAGGGATCAGAGACTTCAGTTGGATGGACTCATTGGAGAAACTTGGGTTGTTGTAGTTAGAGAAAGTTGAGATCTTATGGAGGCTTTCAAAGTCATCAGAGGTCTTGGTAGAGCAGGTAGGGAGAAACTGTTCCTGTTGGCAGGTGAGTCACGAACCAAAGGACATCAGTTTAAGGTTAGTGGCAAAAGCACCAAAGGCAGCATTCTATGGACTGAGTGTCTAGCATCCAGATTGCATTACCTGAGATTGTAGTGAAGAAAAATTCAGTCATGGCGTTCAAAGGGGAACTGGTTATGCATCTGAAAAGAGATTATTTGTGGAGCTGCTGGGGAGTGGAACTAGCTTACTTGCTCCTGCGAAGAGCCAGCACTGACAAGAGTTTTGATAGTTTTTCCAGGTTGGTGTAGAACTTGAGTGTCATTGGTACTGTGCTTATCCAGACAAGAGGAGAGTATTCCTTTCAGACTTTTGATTTGTGCCTTGTAGATGTTGGACAGGCTGTGGGGAGTCAGACGGTGAACTGCTTGCCACCGTAAACACAACCTTTGACCTGCTCTTATAGCCACAGTGTTTATGGAACTTGTCTGGTTAAGTCATTGGTAATTGATGGTGGTGGATTTGTGATGGGGGTGCTTTTGAATGTTGGAGGAGGTGGTTAGATTCTTGTGGGGAATTATCATTGCTTGACATTTTACTTGTCATATTGCTAGAATGTGAGCCTGCTCACCAGCTAATCCGCCACTGCGAACAAGTCTCCACCCTGGCTGTCTCCGGCTGTCTTGATCAAACAAGGATTGACTGTCTTGATCAAACAAAGCTTGGCTCCCCGTCACCCAAATCTAATCAGGATCTTCCTGGAACGTAACATGGAGTATAGACTCCAGGATCAGATAATTATGGATTGTGCACCAGGATAAATGAAAAAATTAAAAAACGAGTAGTGCAAAAATGCAGCCATTCCCATGTTTGCAACACATGATGCCCCCATTTACTGGGATTTTTTCTCACTTTGTGTTTAACGATTGTTTTAAACTCCTATAAGACTACCTATTCATTTGCCGTCAATGTCTTTATAGAAAGACATCACTTGTAGTTCTGTTCCAGAAAATCGAAACTTGAAATGGACCAATTTTACATGAATCGATAGGAATAAATGCCAAAGCCTGAATTAAGGTCTTTTGACATTTCTTGCCTGGAAAAAGCAATGTATAGGTTGAAATACTGCATTGTACATGTACAACAATATGCATTCTTAGCTGGAATAATTTGCAAAACAAAGTAAATCACTGAATTTAATGCAAACACTACATCTATTAAAATTAGATAACACTAATTTACCCAAACAAAACGCAGACTGACACAGCCTCTGTCTTACTACAACAGTCCTAAAACTCAGCTCAACTTTCAGCTTGCTTTGCTTTCCTACTGCCTGTCTCCCTTCTCATCCCATCTATCTTTCTCTTCTTCCAGTACTATCTTTCTCTCTCTCTCCCTCCCTTCTTACTCTGTTTGTGCGTTCCCCCTGTCCCCCTGCTGCTTACATTTCTTAGATCCCTCTCCCCATTTCTGCTTTCTGTCAGCGCGCAAGCGTCATCCCAGTTCAGTTGGAAGCTATCCCTTCATGTCACAGAGCTGGTGTCAAAGTCCCATGAAAGCCCTTTTTCCACTCCAGCCCTTCAACTCTGTGTTAGTTCTCCTGTCAGGTCCGATACCAATTAGCCCCTGGTTCAGACAATTTGGACATTCTGAACCTTTACTATTCATAGTGCATGTGAAGTTGTGATCAGCATGGATGAGTACTAATTCTTCAGTCGGATCATAAGTGGTAACCAATCATAGGTTTGCTTGTCTACGTTTGATCTGATGTTATGAAACTTCATGAGCTTGAGAGTCAATGTTCAGGACTTCCAGAGCCACCCTCTTTTGATTGTATAACAGTATACTATTGCCTACCGTGAGTCTGTCCAGCCCATGTGACTTGACATTCCCAGAGGTAGGAATGGTGTAATCTGACAATAGCTGAAGTATGTAATTATGTAGATATGACTTGTGTTAATTTGTTGCCTCGCCAGGATAAGGTGGCCCAGTGGGCTGATGAATGCTAATGGCATCAAAGGTAGGTATTATAGCTAATGGAAGTAAGCAGCAAGAATATAAACAAAAACATTTTAAGATTTAAGAATGTAATGCAATTTGAGAGTCACCGTAAGTTCCTGAAATCAGTGGCATTGTATGCGGCAGCCAAGCTGAGTTCAATGGGGCTCAAAGCGGAAATGTTATACTGGCTGGACTTGCTGTTAGTGGAAGTTAGTTTATACACCAATCATCACAACCCCAGGAATCATTGCAGGAGTTACTTTGTGAAATGTCACAAAGCACCTGTATAACCTTGCCTATCTCCATATCACTTACTGGAGTGACTGTTATTTTGGGAATTAATCCAAGTGTTTGTTTAGAAGACTCATGGTAAGAAATGCTGCTGCCCTAGCTTTCTCAGTATCCCAGAGGGAAAAAACCTTAGAACACTTACACCCAATGTGGTACATGCATTTGACCTCTTAATTGGCTGAATATAAACTGGCAGTGGTTAGTGTGTTAGTAATTTAGGAGTCAACCATATTCAAGAATGGAGATTTTAAAGAATGCTTACCATGGTTTCAACCAAAACGAAAAATGAAAGATTCACATTTATAATGCTTTTCGTAGGCATTGGGCATCTGAGTGCTTTGTGCCCAGAGCCTAGTGATCTAGAAACGAGTATGCTACCAGTTGAGCCTAATTGCAAATAAGAGCATTTGATAGACAATGTTTAGATTTGTTTTATGTGAACTTGGATTGCTGCAGTAAGTGAATTATATGCTGCCATTGCAAGAGGTAGCCTTAAAAAACAAAATGTTTTGGTTGCATCATTAAAAAGTTTGTTAAATGAATCCTTCGATGCATTTAAAACCATTGTCAATTTTTAACATATGGATTTAATAGTATAATATGTATGTAAATATTTCTTGTAAACTTTGAGTATAATTATAAATCTTGCCAACTTACCGAGAAACTTGATTTGTTTCTTATCTTTGCACTATTTTTCTATTTCCATTTGGTTTTTCATTCACCAGTGCTTTAAGCTGCTGCTTTTTGTCTTGCTTTTCATGTTTTCTTAAACCAATTTGCGATCTTAGCAGTAAACGTACTAACAAACTTGTGCTTATTTCTTCCTAACAATCCTTGTCCAACAATGTTTGCTTTTTTTGTCTATAGTCTGGCTGAACAAGTTCCGCCTTGCTTGGCACATGAGACTTCCCTTCCCTCTCCTTGGGGTACTCCAGCTTTATCCAGGAAAAGGTACTAGCCTAGTAGGAATAATTTAGCCTAGTTTTTCTAACACTGATTCACCTTAAAATGTTCTCTAATGTTGTTGTATAGCTTTCACACTTAGATCTGTCAGGGGATCTTTTTCTTTTTAACTTTCTACCTTACTTTTTCCTAAGCTACTTTCAGTGCAGACTGAATGGACCTTTTCTGTTCTCCATGACTCTATAACTATGACTCCAGCAATGCCAAGATGTAGCTTGCAGGTTTCTCAATAGCTTCTCCATATTAGGTGATGCTTGAGATGCTTTGGATTTTTATATTAATATAATATACTGTGAGTAGTGAATGATCACCTGGCTGCAAGGTGCCTGCCCAGCAGTTTGATCATACACCCTGCAAAATTTGATCATTGGAAGATACCCTAAATTACTCGCCAGTTCAAGGAGGGGTGCAAATCTTCATAATATGTGCAGTCCAGTGTTCTAACAATGGAGCATGTGAGCTGGCCAACTTAACCTTTCCCAAAGTCATTTTATTTAAACTTCCTTTATTCAAGTGTGAATCTTGCTGGAAGAAAGATGCAATGTGCTAAGAGGTTGCTGTACATGAGAGAATGACCAATCTATGATAGCCTTCCACCTCATAAGGTGGTGGTTTGTAGTCAGCAGTGGTCAATTCTGTGTTAAGCATTGCCTGGTGTGGCTCAGCAGTTACGTCTGGCATTACAGCCTCTGGCATATTTACTGTAGAGGATCAAAGTGGCCTGGGAAGGTGCACGATTCATTAGCCACAAGATTTTCTTTGGGCCGCCTTCTCTGCCAGGTGAAGTTTTCGTTCCTGATCGCCTTTCCAATGTCCTTCCAAACAGTCAGCTTTCAGAGGTCATGGCTGTAAGCAACTGTCTTCTAGTTGTCCATGTCAATATCCAGCATCTTTATAAATTGCTTGCAGTGTCTTTGTAGTGTAGGTATGGATGTCCAGGAGATCGTGACCCCCGTGGTCAACGCAGAAGATCTTTGTGTATATGGCCGTCATCCATCTGATGGACATGGCCAAACCAGTGCACTCATTTTTGACTTAGCAATGAGCATATGCCTATGGAATTAGCTCCTTCTAGGATTGGTGATGATGGCCTGCCCTGCAATGCCAAGGATGCGTTTTAGATGGCAAAGGTGAAAACTGGTTCAGTGTTTTCTCTTGCGTACCATATGTTGTCCAGTTTTCACCGATGTGGAGGAGTGCACCAAACGCTTCGCAGGTGTGTGTGTGTGTCTGTCTATTTGCTACCTGATGAAGGCTTGGTGCGCCTTTGTCTTGGATCATGGCTGAACAACTTTCCATCAATGTGGCATTTAAGTGAACACCCTCTGTAGGTGACCTGAAAGCATATCAAGCAGCAAAATAATTCCATCCATTTTGAGCCTGCTATGCATCAGAAAGCAATAAAAGTGTTGCTCCATTATAGCTGACCTTATCCATCATATCGCCATGGAAAGAAATCACACTGAGCAGCTATGGCAAGCAGCCAATTTTCTCTACAAGCTTAAATGGACTTTCTTTGTTCACATGGCTTATTGTCTTGGTGAGATCAATGAAGGCAACGTATATCAGTCTCCTCTGCTAACGGCTTTTCTTTTGCACCTGCCAGACTGAGAAGGCTATGTCAGTTGTAGATCTTCCAATCCTGAAACCACACTGAAATTGAAGGGAGATGAGTCCAGCTGTGATCTGCAGTCCAATGAGGGCAACATGGGCAAATATTTTTCTTGTCATGTTCAGCAGCTGACAATCACTGTGATTGTCCTTGTTTTTAAGCAGAGTCACTATCTTCTTCATACATACTCTGGAGCACTGTCTTTTCCCTGCAGCAGAGGCAGATGCTGCAGGAGTGCCCTTTTCCTTAGCTTGATAAGTTCAAATGGCATAGCACCAGCACCTGAAGCTTGACTCATGGCAAGTAAGTCAATAGCTTTGCTAAGCTCCTCCACTGGAGGCCAAGCTCTGCCAAGACAGACAGGCTTTTTTTGGTGTCTGGAATTTCCTGATTCTACCACATTGCCCACAACAGACATCAAACTAACTGGCATATAGTTTCTGTTTTCTGCTTGCCTCCACTCTTGAATACAAGGGCCAGATTTGCTATTTTTCAATCTAATGGAACCTTTCTAGAATGTAGTGCATCTTGGAAAGTTAACACCAACATATCTACTACCTCATTAGACACCTCATTTAAGACCCTAGGATAAAGTCCAACAGGACCTAGAGAATTGTCAACCCGCAGCCCAATCAGTTTTCAGTACAGCTTCCCTAATGATTGTAATTTTATCAAGTTCCCCTCCTACCTCCAGATCTAGAGTTGTTACTTGAAATGTTTTTGTGTCCTCTTAAGTGAAGAAAGAAGAATCATATTTGTCCATTTCATTCACTGTTTCCTGATTATCTACCATTGACTCCCTATTGTCACGCTCTAGAGCACCAACACTCACTACTTTTGTCCTTTAAATACCTGCAGAAACTGTTGCTCTTCATTTTAACATTTAGACCTACCTTCCTCTCATACTCTTAATTTCCTGATTAACCTTCTAGTCATTCTCTGCCATACTTTATACTCTAACCAATCATCTGACCTGCTACTCATCTTTGTGTATGCTGTATGCTTTTTCCTTAAATTTGAAGCTTTCCTTAATTTCTTAAATTAAGCCTCTCCTTAGTAGTTTTCTTTTGTAGTAGGGATATATTTATTCTGAGTATTCTGAAATGTTCCCTTAAATGACTGGTACTACCTCTCGAATGATCTATCTCTTAGCTTGTATCCCAGTTTATTTCAGCTTGTTAGCTTTCATACCCACATTGTTGCCCTTATTTAAGTTTAAGGTACCAGTCTTTGACCCACTCTTCCAAACTGGATGTAAAATTTAATCACGTTGTGATTGTCACTAGGGTTAAAATCATCCATGATTATTGCTGTACCTTTCTCGCAATATTTCTTCTTATATATTTTGTCCTATCTTGTGGTTACTGTTAGGGGATCTGTAGACCACTCACTCCCACAAGAGATTTATTTCTCCTACTATTCTTCACCACCCAAAACAATTTTCTACATCCTGGTCTCCTGATTGGTGAGGACAAGGTCAAGAAGCTGGACACTATCCAGGGCAAAGCAGCCTCCTTGATTGGTAGCCCATCCACAAAAATCCATTTCCTTCACCTTTGATGCTTAGTAGTAGCACTGTGTACATCTACAAAACCCACTGCAAGAATGCAGCAAACTCCTTAGTAGCTTTCAAACCCACAACCACTAACATCTAGAATGATAAGGGCAGCAGATTCATGGAAACAGCAACATCTGGAGATTACCTTCCAAGCCACGCACCATCCTGACTTGGAAATTGACTGCCATTCCTTCACTGTTGCTGGGTCAAAATCCTGGGACTTCCTCCCAAAAAGCACTGTGGATGTACTCACAGCACATGGACTTGAATGGTTCAAGAAGGAAGCTCACCACCACTACCTGGAGAGAAATTCAGGGTGGACATTAAATGCTGGCCTAGGAAGCGCAGCCCACATCTCTTGAATGAATAAAGTAAAACATAGGTTTTTCTATTTTGTTGGTTGCCGCCTCACCTGCTATAAACCAAGTTTAGCAGTTGTATCCTTTAGGACACAACCAGCTTGACGCTATCAGTCCATTCTTGGTGAGCGTACCCAGAATAGGTTCTGTGTCCTTACTACTCTCACTGCTTCTTCCAATTGGTATTCAACATGGAGGAGTATTATTTCATCAGCTAAGGAGGGGAAGCAGGAAGTGGTAACCAGCAGGTTTGATCAGATGCCATCATGATTCCTGCACCCACCACCACCCCACCCCCCCCCCCCCCCAAACCAACTCCACTAAGGGGGACTTTGCAGGGTCAGTGGGACTGGGTTTGCTGCTGCTGTTGTTTCCAGTGCCTTGGCCAATGCATGTAGTCCATCCAGTTTAATTTTTTCAGACTTTGGTGGTTTGGTATCACTGTCTGTCTTGCTTGGCTTTTTCAGAGGGCATTTAAAAAGTCAACCACATTTCTGTAGGTCTGCAGTCACATGTTGACCAGACCAGGTAAAGAAAGCAGATTTCCTTTCCTAAAACCAGATTGGTATTTACAAAAATCAACAATGTTTTCATGGCCATCATTACTGAAGCTAGCTTTTAATTCCAGATCTAAGAATTTAGTTAATATTCCACCAGCTCCCATGGCGTTTCACAACTACTCAGGCACTGAAAAAGTTAATGTCCAAATGCAGCGCGATCTGGACGATATCCAGGCTTGGACTGACGTGACAAGTTAAATTTGCATCACACGAGTGCCAGGCAATGACCTTCTCCAACAAGAGAGAATTTAACCATTGCCCCTTGACATTCAGTGACATTATCATCACTGAATCCCCCACGATTAACATTCTAGGGGTTACCATTGACCAGAAACTGAAGTGGATTAGTCACACAAATACTGTGGCTACCTGAACAGATCAAAGGCTAGGAATCCTGTGCTGAGTAAGTCATCCCCTGACTCTCCAAAGCCTGGCCACTATCTAAAAGGCACAAGTCAGGGGTGTAATGGAATACTCTCCATCTGTTGAGATGAATGCAGCTCCAATAACACTCAAAGCATAACACCACCTTCCAAACCCATGATCAGTGCCATCTAGGAGGGCAAGTGTAGCAGATACCTGGGAAAGTCACCACCTAGGACCTCCTCTCCATACCACTCACAATCCTGACTTGGAAATATATCGCGGTTCGTTTTTTGGCGCTGGGTCAAAATCCTGGATCTCCCTTCCTAACAACATGAGTGTACCTACACTTCAGGGATTCTAACTGTTCAAGGGATGGGCAGTAAATGCTGGCCTGGCCAGTGACGCCCACGTCCATAAATTCATTTAAAAAAAAATTGCCACAAACAAATGCCGATCAACGGCCATATCCAACAAGAGAGAATTTAACCACCTACCCCTCAATGGCAGAACTGTCACTGAATAAATGCTGGGTTGGCCAGCAACACCCATATCCAGTGAATGAATAACAAAAAAGCTCAACCATTTTCTTGTCAAATTGCAGAGCAGGCTGGAGGGACAAATGACCTGCTAATTTTTTCACTATTTTCACTGGATAAAATGCCTGACATTTCAAAAGCTTAAATCTGGAACTGAAGCATTATAAAAATTGTTTCTGCCCAAAATAAATCAAGGGGGAATGGTGTTTTATCTTGCATGTTACAATAGAAATGTGCATTATATTTCACAAAAACTTACCTCTATTATTGCAGTGAATGATAAATGGGATGCTTTGTTTGCAGTTCATAACTTGATATTCTTGGTTGAAGAGTCCCCTTTTGTTTGCAGTTTGAGGAAAAATAGGCTTACCAGGTGCTATGATATGTTCAGAGTAGAAAGCATACAGATCTAAGTTTGGCATCATTAATGCTGAAAGAAAACATCTCTAGGCATTTAAGAATGAGAGGTACATGTTTAATGAATATACTCACCTATTGCAACTTGAAGCCTCAGAATATTGATAAATCACAGCTGGTTAAACTGTTAAAGATAGTTTTCTTTCCAAAGTTGTCTGAGATGTTGATATTAAAACAATAGATGTTGATATATTAGTTTGGTATCTAGATAATAAAATGCATTAGGTGGCTCAAGTATAGATGTAAATACATTCCTCTTTGTTTACCAAGTAATATCTCTTAAATGTTTAAGGGACAATTTTCTCCTGAAATTTAATCATGTGAGAAAGATGGGTATACAGCTGACTCCTTTTAAAGAATTGAAGCCATGTATTTTGCAAATAGGAATTGCTCTTTAAATATTTCGCTGTTTATAATTTTAGAAAATAGTGCTATTATATAATGAGCTACAGCAGCCTTGTAGTATTTTATTCTTCAGGGAAGATTGGGTAATTAGAGAAAAAAACTTGCATTTTGACTTCAGAATGGTTTAAATGTACAGGTATAGAAATGTGTAAGCCTTTATGCTTTAATTTTATACATATTCAATAATTTAGAAACATGATTTTTGAATTTATTTTTGTTTTGCTTTTGTTTAGTCTACCGTGACTACAGTGTGATGCATATAATTTTGCTTTTTGTGTAGGCCAGGCTATCATACCGTTTCGACACCGCCTGTGTTTCCAGCCAAATCTGTCACAGAAGTGAAGCTACACAATGCACTGACATCGTTGCATTCTTCTGATCCTGTCATAATACATCCAGGAGCTGTACTTGCAACATTAGACCTCTTGGCCTCAGTCAGTGCCAATGAACAACCTGAGGTAGATAAGATGGGATTCAAAAAGAGAACAATTGCTTGAAATATTAGTAATATTACCACTAACGTGTGTGTGTGTGTGTGTGTGTGTGTATGTAAACCTGTGATTCAGCTAAGCTAAAATTGGGGGAAATTAAGAGAAAATAATTGAAATAAAATCTAAACACATTTCTCCTCTATTTTTGCCCAACGTTAGATATTTTCCCACTAAATCTTTATTGAATATCTTCCTAATTTTTATGAAACACTTTGCTTCAAAAGTCTTTCTATGCTTGTGAAAAAATAACAATCTTCTCAACACTGCTTTATACATGTGTTAATAATTTTATGACTGCTTGTGGGGGTATCTTCATTTCTGCTTGAAACAGAGTGGGTGTACTACCTCTGCTGCCCACCTGATGTTAGCATGAGGGGGCTTGCATCTTGTTGTGGCAGTTATGATCAGAGCAACACCAGGATAAAACAGTTCCCTTAAATGCATTTTAACTTATGATCTTTTTGCCAGATGATTATTATAGTATTGGATAAGAAGTCACAAAACTGCTGAATGCACCAGTTTTCTAAGAAATGTATTTAGACAGTAGAAAATTAATTCAGATCTACCATTTTATTTTCTCCCTTTTGTGATTTTATTTTTTGCCCTTTAAAGGGAAAGATGAATTCCACAGGTATTGGCGGTATGACCAAGGGATTCACCCTGGCCAGATCCAATACTGTGTTCATCTAACATGAAGGTGCATACGGGTTTTTTAGTAAAAAAAAATTTATTGCATGTTCACCCAACTCCTCCATCCTCCAAGCCAAGGGTGTTGAATCTAATGATACCATCATCTTCACTTACTGGCTGAGAGCAGCTGAATTTGCCATCTTTGCATCCATATGGTTCAGTCCTGCTTCAAATTATAACCTTTATGTACTGAAATAGGGGACTCCTACTACTTGTGTTGTGATCCACTTCTTGTAGTAATGGGAAGTAACAGAACTGCTGTAATTTCTGGATGTGAGATCGTCCAGTACTTTTGATCACCATTTCTCATTTCTGTTCCTCATTTGTGTATTGCATTTGAACCTAAATTGTATTTAAGTATGTGAAAGCATTAGTCAAATGTCATATAAAAGTACAGATTAGTTTCATACAACCAGTTTATTTCACCCTATTCACATTTGAATGATGTTCAGGCAATCTATTGAGTATGGAAATATTACCCCTTATAATTGATTTGCATAAATCATTTGATGCCTCTACTTTTTAATGTTAAATGGATTTCTAATCAACTACCTTGTATGGATTCGTTGGCGTAAAGGACATTTTCAGTGTTGTGGGATAAAAAAACTTGCTCATGCAAAGTAACATCCACTCAACATTGATGTTCAAATGAGACTAATTGCATAGAATTGGCATGTGCACAAAAATGTTAAAATTTTCCACCTGCTAGATTATTAAGAAAAGATTTTGTCGACCATTTGAGATAATTCCAATATGGTACCTTTCAGAGTGGATTTAGTTGCAGATTGTGACTTTAATATTAAAAAAAAAGTACATATACAGCTTTGCAAACCATTATCCTGGAGCTGTTTATCTCCAGCATTTAACACTGACTTTTATTTTTAACTAAAAAAAATCTGTTGACAATTTCAGATTCGAAAGCCCCTTAATTTGAGTAATATAACTGATGGTTAATTCTTGCTCAACTGTGCAAGCTGTGATTTGAGAATGCAAAAAGCCTGACAATTGTTTATAAGTAATTTTAAGTTCCCTTGCCACAACATTGCTATATTATTTATTGATCCATTGTATCATTGAAGGTCCTCTTTGCCTCTCTCAACCCCATGAACAATTTTTAAATGGGTGGCTCATATTGACTCCTTTGAGATCATTGAATTCAGAATAACTGAGAAAAAAAGGCTACCATATATGTTCCGCAGCCACTGTTTTATTAAATTGCTTTACTGCTTATTAAGTATTTTTGAAAGTGTAGTCATGTTAAAATATGCAGTAGCCAATTTGTCCACAGGATCCCACAAACAGTTAGATGAATAACCAGATAATTGGTTGAGTAATGTCAGTTGAGAGGTGATTGATGGTCAGAACACTGGGAGTGTTGCCCTGTTCTTCTCTCAACTACATATTTTGTTCGCATGAAAAAGCAAATCCTTCAATCCAAAAGGTGCATCACCAAAAGAGTTTATGTCCTGAAGCCTGTACCACAATCATGTTATGATTCTTTTTATTTTTAAATAAGGTCGTAATGTAAATCCTGGTTAGTTTATGCTGAATTCTACAGTTGGCTTTGCTCACAAAGCAGAGAGGTTTAAGCTGACATTCTGACAAAATTAAAACTTGAAAAAATTGTTTTAGGGCTGGCCTGTGTTACAAATGTATGGTTTAAAAAATATAGTTAAATGTATGTATTTACAAAATTTACCAGAGTTTCAGAAATAATTAAAGCAAACATTGTGACTGAATTCAGTACTGAAAGAGTTTACTTAATGCCAGAAATATGGAGATGTTGTAAGTGGTTTTGTAAACTGCTGCAAGAAAATTTGACTAATTCCTGTTGACGATTATTCCAATATTTGAAAAGATCACATGGTGAGGGATGGGGCGCTATAGTATTGGATTTCAAACCGTCTTCTCAGAGACAACTGGTTAGTTATTACAACCAGGGATTCTTCCTAAAAAAAAAAAATTCCCTTTTTTATCCTAAGTACAGCAGGTCACTTGCAGATTTTCACCTTGACAGAAAGCTAAAACGTTGCAAACCACGGATTAATCCTCCTCAGCACAAAGTTCAGTTGGTTGAGTTTTAACCTGTATTTTCTTTCTAACCCTTTCTTTCTTGTCTGTCTTAGTATGCATTAGATCTGCAGCTTGCAGTGGCTAATATCTTGCAGTCACTCATCCATTCGGAAAGAAACCAACAAGTAATGTGTGAAGCAGGACTTCATGCACGGCTTCTACAAAGGTGTAGTTCTGCTTTGTCTGATGAAGACCATCCTCTACACCCGCCACTCCAGAGGATGTTTGAGAGATTGGCTTCGCAATCATTAGAACCAATGGTCCTTAGGTAGGATGTATAAATACTGTACTTGTAAAGTTGGTAATTAATCTCGGGTATTTAAGTTATTGGTGTCTATCGGAAATCTACTCCAGCAATGTTAGAAAAGTTGCTTTGATTTACTGTAGTAAAAAATCTTCAGCTAAATGTTCTCAATATTCAGATAGTAGCTGCCTGACGGCTCAGCAACAGTTTTTATCTTCCATAACTGTCAGGAATGAATGTTAAAATGCAACTGTCCTTTGGATTTCGATCTCCATGCCAAGTTAACGTTACTAGAAAGGCAAACCAGCTTCTGACCCACCATCATCGTGTTTACCCCAAATTCAACTAACTTGCAAACATTCTATTACTGGTGCATTAACTTCATAAGCAGAATTATAAAGCACGGTTCAGCACCACTTTCCTGAATAAATGTGCAAGCATGGTCAACTGCTAAGACCAATTTCAGAGCTGATGGCAAAAATATATGTAGCCCAGTTTAACTCAACTGCCACCACCAGCATTGACTGGAAATTTGACAGTTGGCAGGAGAAAAGATTCAATCTCTTCCTCTTTTCCTCAGTTGAAGCTTGGATCGAAACAAAGCAGTTCAACATCCCCATTGATAAAATGAAAATTGAAATTGTCCCTTGACTTTTTTCCCCCTTTTCTGTTTCCCTTTTTCTTTCTCAACAACTTGTCTTTCCCCCACCAGACATGCTTGAGAATATCTGGCAAATGATTGTTTTAACCCATCAGCAAATCTGTTTGAACAACAGAAAAAAATCACTTCAAAGTGCTTTACAGTCCAGTCATATTTTTGAAGAGCAGTCACTGTTGTAGAAAACATGGCAGTCAATTTGTGCCCAGCGATCTCCCACAGACGGAAATGTGATAGTGAAGAGATGATTTGTTTTTAGTGAAATTGAGGAATGATTAATGGCCTGATGACTAAGGCTAAGTCCCCTATGCTTCAAAACAGTGCCATGGGATTCTTTATGCTCACCTGAGAGAGCAGAAGGAGCTTTGGTTTATTGCCTCATCTGAAAGCTGCTGCCTTCCACCGTGCAGCACTCTCTTCAAACTGCACAGGAATGTCAGTCTAGGTTCTCGTGCTGGTTTGGGACTTGAAGCCGCAGACTTCCGACTCAGGCAAGGATGTTACCAACTGACCTCAGAGTCTCACTGTCCTCTGCCAAGTTATCCATTGCTCCAGAATTGCCCTAGGATGCAAGGCTATCTTTTTAACATGAAGCTAAACTAAAGTTTCACAAATACAAATTCACAAACCAAACGCAAACTTAAAACTATACCTTATTTCTAACACAAACAAATGGGGTGGCATAGTGCTTAGCACAGCTGTCTCGTAGCACTAGGGACTGGAGTTCAATTCGCAGCTTGGGTCACTGTGTGGAGTCTGCACTTTCTCCCTTTGTCTACTTAGATTTCCTCTGGCTGCTCCGGTTTCTTCCCACGGTCCAAAAGCCAAAAGAACAAAGAAAATTACGGCACTGGGACAGGCCCTTCGGCCCTCCAAGTCTGCACTGACCATGCTGCCCAACTTAACTAAAACCCCCTACCCTTCCGGGGACCATATCCCTCTATTCCAGTTCTATTCATGTACTTGTCAAGACGCCCCTTAAAAGTCACTATTGTATCCGCTTCCACTACCTCCCCTGGTAACGAGCCCCAGGCACCCACTACTCTCCATGTAAAAAATCTGTCTTGTACATCTCCTTTTAACCTTGCCCTCGCACCTTAAACCTATGCCCCCTAGTAATTGACTCTTCCACCTTGGGAAAAAGCTTCTGACCATTCTCTCCACGCCCCTCGTAATCTTGTAGATTTCAATCAGGTTTCCCCTCAACCTCCTTCACTCCAGTAAGAACAAACTCTTGCTGGTTAGATGCACTCACCATACTAAATTCTCCTCAGTGTACTCGAACAGGCACCAGAGTGTGTCAACTAGGAGATTTTCAAAGTAACTTCATTACAGTGTTAATGCAAGTTTACTTGTGATACCAATAAATAAACTTCTAAATTTAAGTGCCATTCACCTCATGTCATTGTTCCAACTTCTCCTTTGTAGACCTGCAATTTTCTTTCTCCAAGTAATGAACTAATTCTTGTTTGAAAGCCCTGATTTGAATTTGCCTCTACCATGCTCTTAGGCAGTGCGCTTCAGACAGCCACTTGCTATAAAAGCGTTTTTCCCCATGTCACTGTTGTTTGATTTGCCAGTTGCATTAAAGCACTGCCCTCTGGCTCTCATTCATTCCATTAATGGGTACAGTTTTTCTCCATTTATTCTGTCCAGATCCCTCATGACTTTTATCAAACCTCCTTTCGACTTTCTTTTCTCCAAGGAAAACAGCCCCAGACTCTTCAATCTATCCGTGTAAATGAAGCTGCCCATCTCTAAGATGATTCTTGTGAATCTTTTCTACACTCACTCCCAATGCTTTCACATCCTCCCTAAAGGGTGATGCCCAAAACTGGATGCAATACTCTGGTTGAGACCAAATCTTCAGGTTTATCATAATTTCCTTGTTTTTGTCCTTTTAAATTCATTTATGGGATGTGGGCATTGCTGGCCAGGTCAGCATTTATTGCCCATCCCCAGTTGCCTGTGAAGAGGTGATGGCAAGCTGGCTTCATGAACCGCTGCAGTCCTGAAATGTAGGCACACCTAAAATGTGATTAGGGAGGGAATTCCAGGATTTTGACTTAGTGAAGGAATGGCCATATATATCCAAATCAGGATGATGAATGATTTGGAGGGGAACCTCCAGCAGTGATGTTCCCAGGTATCTGCTGCTCTGTCCTTCTAGATAGTACTAGTCATGGGCTTGAATGGTGCTGCCTAAACAACTCTGGTGAGTTCCTGCAATGCATCTTGTGGATGATGCACACGATTACTACTGTTCGTTGGCAGTGGATTGAATGGTTGTAGAAAGGGTAGCAATCAAAGTGGGCTGCTTTGACCTGATGGTGTCGAGCTCCTTGAGTGTTGTTGGAGCTGCACTCACCCAGGCAAGTGGATGGTACCCAACTGCGCTTCTGGCTTATGCCTTATAGATGATAGACAGGAGAATCAGGAGGTGAGTAACTCATGGTCCCTACCCTTTGATCTCATCTGGTAACCACAATATTTATCTGGCTAGTCCAAGTCAGTTTCTGGTCAATGGTAACCCCCAGAATGTTAATAGTGGGATATTCAGCGATGGTAATGCCATTGAATATCAAAGGTCGATGGTTAGATCCTCTTTTGTTGGAGATGGTCATTGCCTGGCACTTGTGTGATGTGAACGTTACCTGTCAGTTGTCAGCTTAAGCCTGGATATTGTCCAGGTCTTGCTTCATTTAGACATGAACTGCTTCAATTACTGAGGACTCCCAAATGATATTGAACATTTTGAAGTCATCAGTAAACATCCCCACTTCTGACCTTTTGATGGATGGAAGATGATTGATGGAACAGCTGAAGGTGGTTGGGCCTCAGACATTATTCTGAGGAACTTCTGCAGAGATGTCCTGGAGCTGAGATGATTGATGTCTAATCACCGCAACCATCTTCCTTTATGCCAGGTATGACTCCAACCAGTGGAGCGTTTTCCCCGATTCCCATTGACTCCAGTTTTGTTCAGGCTCCTTGCTGCCCTACTTGGTGAAATATTACCTTGATATTAAGGACAATCAGTTGCCTCACCTGGGATCCTATGTGCTGTGCTAGCTGCACTCCTCAACCTGTCCTGTTAGTTTCATCAATTTGTGTACACATACCTCCAGGTCTTGCCCTTTATCCCCTTTTACTTTATGTTGTCTCTCCCCGTTCTTCTGCCCAAAATGAATCACTTTCCATTTGTGTTAAATTTCATTTGCCATTTGTCTATATCCTTTTGAAGGTTAGTATCATCTCTCTCACTGTTCACAAAATGTGCAAGCTTTGTGTTGCATGTCTAATTTTGAAATGGTGCCCTTTATATCAAAGTTCATGTCATTATTCTGTATCATGTAGATTTGTGGTCCTAACGCAGATATCTGGGGATCCCCTCTATAAAACTCTTTTCAGCTCTTAAGAAATCTGTGCTTGAGTTCCTTAATCCAGATTTGACCAAGTGACAATTTTGTTCTGATTTTCATATCAAAAATATTTCTCACCACAGAGTTTGGGCTGGTTTCTCTCATTCTTGTAGCCCTTTTGGATCAAGGGTGGAAGATATGCAATTCTGCAGCTCTCTGAAATCACCTATCTAAGGACAATTAGAAAATTTATAATTAGTGTCCCTGCAATTTCCATTCTTTCTTGAATAGAATCCCTTCAGTACAAAAGGAGGCCGTTTGGCTCATTGACTCTGCACCGACCACAATCCCACTCAGGCCCCGTAACCCCACCTATTTACCCTGCTATTCTTCCTGACACTAAGGGTCAATTTAGCATGGCCTGTAAACATAACCTATGCATCTTTGGACTGTGGAAAGAAACTGAAGCATCTGGAGGAAACCCAGGCAGGCACAAGGAGAATGTACAAATTCCACACAGACAGTGACTTGAGACTGGAATCTAACCCCGGGCCCAGTATCGTTGGATGCACCTTATCCATACTGGTGATTCATCAGCTTTAAATACAGCAACCTATCTCATACCATCTCTTTATCAATTTTTTTTTACGCATAAGTGTCTCAATTCATCTTTTGCTATGACTCGGGCAGCTTCACGGACTTGCCAATCTCTGCAACTTCCCCTAATCCAATAAGCGCCAGGCTATTAAATTTGCCCTCTTGTGCATCCATCCCTCCCATCAGTCCACCACTGATGATTCCTTGGTGCCCTCAACCAATTCCCTAGTCAAACCCCTCTGCCTCACAACTTTGCTCTCATTTAAGAACCTCTTTAATTCCACCTGTTTTGTCACCCGCTCCAAACATATTTTCCATAGTAGCATCCATTTTTTGATTTTGCCTTTGACTCCCCTTGGAGTATATATTGAAATATTTTTAAAATATTTAGTATAGTTTATTTTAAATGTGCATGTTCTTTTAAAACATATATGATGCTCTTTTGATATTTGAATTATGAGGTAGAATTCTCTGCAGAATTGGTACTTAGTGATTATCAAGACAAGCTATTGGATTAGCTAAAATATATTGGACATTTAACTGGAATATTACCAGAAAGAGCATCAAGAGTAGATATGCAAGTCTGTAAGAAGTGTTTTTGAAAGGTTTAACACTTGCTTATCCTAGATAAGCTATCCCTATATTCAAATACATTTGTAGCCACATTCATCCACACTCAAAATACATTAGTATGGGAAATATTGACCAAAACCCTGGTAGCTCCTCAGAAAGCTAAGGAAAAATTGAACGGATGATTATCATGTTCACTTCCATTCATCCATAGTGAAAAATGACATTGGCGGAGGCAAGTTGCCTGTCACATTTTTCTCTTAAAAATATAGTGTGTTTAATTGTTAGTTTATGAAAAATGATGAAACTGGTTGCTGGGTTGGACATATTTGTAAGTAAATTGAAACAATTATTCTGTAACACAAAAGAGGGAAAATGCAGTTTTCCTTGAGTGATTAATTTATAATTTTTAAAGATGTTATTGCTTTGTTCTGTTGATATTGACTACATCTGCATTGATTGCCTTCAGGGAGTTTCTCCGCCTTGGTAACCCATTGAATTGCGGGGCCTGGGATAAGAAGTTGATAAGTGTGTACAGGGTTCACAAACCAAGCTCTTTAAGTTGTGAATCCGATATGAGAGGTATGCTGTAAGATATAAATTGTATAATCTCTCCTTTGTGAAGTGTTTAAATGGAACTTGATAATTTTCAAATTTGTCTTGAATTGTATCTTAGTGTTCATTTTAAAAACAATCTTTTCTAATGTGGCTGACACAAGCAAGGCCATGTTTATTACCCATCTATAATTGTTCTGAGCCAATCATATCAGTGTGAGATTAAAATCACATGTAGGCCAGAGCAGGTTGGGGTGCCAGATTTCCTTCACTGTACATTTGTGAACTGGCTAAGTTTTTACAACAGCCTGGCAGCTCCTGTGGTTATTTTGCCAGAAGATTACCACCAGAATTGAATTCCCCAATTTGTAATAGCAAAATGTGAACTCAGGATTTCTGGTTTGATGGCTCACTTCCAGAATTTCTGGGCTAACAGCCCAATTAAATTGTGACTAAAGTTCTTGATAAAATTAAATTTTTAAAAAAATTTTTTTAATGCATTTGAAAGAAATGTTTTTTTCCTGGCTGAATTTGCCTTGCCACACTTCCAATGTTGTTTTTACTGAATAAGTTATCACGTTATTTCTATGTCAACAGAAATACGTTTAAAGAAACAGGAGAAACATAGTTCACTATGAATTATTGCACAAAAAAAGTGGACCAAATATTTGTGTACAGTTCTCCACACCTGATACCCTGTTACGTAGTTCCACCCAGCATAGCTCTGTGCTGAGTACATAATTATAATATTTGCCTCTACGTGAGTTGGACAGAATCATTTAATCTTGGAAGATGCAATGAGACGATTATCAGGCTGATTTTCCAAATGTAATACTTCTGGAGCAGAATGCCACCTGGCAGGAGTCTGCATTTTGAACTCTTGTGCTCCCAGTGTTTCTGTTGTGGGATAAATGCTATCTATCCCTGGGAATTTTTTAATGAACCAATTTAGCCTTTCTACAACTTTCATCTACTTTCTAAAAGTAATTGGTCTTACTAAGGATATCTTGATGGAGAGTTCAGTTAGTCCAATTCCCTTGTAAATATTGGGCAGAAGTATATTTACAAAATATTTGCTCTTTTTTGTTCTCATTCTAAGATTGAGCTTTTCTGCATCTTGCATATTTTTACCCCTTTTCTGACTGTCTTGTTGCTGCTGTGACATTATAAAATTTGTGCTTGGTCAGCTGCTGTTCTTTTTCCTGGATGTTTCTCACCTCTGATCATTCATTTCATTTTTCTGCATTTTCTTTCATTCCTCACAATAATTCCATTCTCTATATTCTCCTTTATAAGGGTCATACAGGTTTCTTTTTCTTCTATCTTGTAATTTATTTACAAAGAACAGTACAGCACAGGAAACAGGCCCCTCGGCCCTCCAAGCCTGTGCCGCGCGTTGGTCCAACTAGACCATTCGCTTGTATTCCTCCATTCCCAGGCTGCTCATGTGACTATCCAGATAATTCTTAAACGATGCCAGCATGTCTGCCTCCACCACCCTACTTGGCAGCACATTCCAGGCCCCCAGCACCCTCTGCGTAAAAAAAAAAAGAACTCCCTCTGAAACGAGTTATACCTCGCCCCTCTCACCTTGAGCCTGTGACCCCTCGTGATCGTCACCTCCGACCTGGGAAAAAGCTTCCCACTATTCACCCTATCTATCTGTACCCTTCATAATTTTGTACACATCTATTAGGTCTCCCCTCATTCTGTTTTTCCAGGGAGAACAACCCCAGTCTACCCAATCTCTCCTCATAGCTAAGACCCTCCATACCAGGCAACATCCTGGTAAACCTTCTCTGCACTCTCTCTAAAGCCTCCACATTCTTCTGGTAGTGCAGCGATCAGAATTGGACGCAGTACTCCAAATGTGGCCTAACCAGCGTTCTATACAGCTGCGACATCAGACTCCAGCTTTTGTACTCTATAAAGGCAAGCATGCCATATGTCTTCTTTACCACCATCACCTCCATCTGTGCTGCCAACTTCAGGGATTTGTGGACTTGCACACCTAGGACCCTCTGTGTTTCTATACTCTTGATGGCCCTGCCATTTATTGTATAGCTCCACCCTACATTAGTTCTTCCAAAATGCATCACCTTGCATTTATCTGGATTAAATTCCATCTGCCATTTCTCTGCCCAATTTTCCAACTATCTACTTCCTGTTGTATTGTCCAACAATGTTCATAGCTGTCCGCCATCTTCGTGTCATCAGCAAACTTGCTGATAACACCAGTTACACCTTCCAGACCATTTATATATTCCAGTACAGAGCCCTGCGGAACACCACTGGTCACAGACCTCCAGCCGGAAAAAGACCCTTCGCCTGCTATCCTCTGTTTCCTGTGGCCAAGCCAGTTCTCTACCCTTGTAGCCACCTCTCCTTGTATCCCATGAGCCTTAACCTTCTTAACCAACCTGCCATGAGGGACTTCGTCAAACACCTTACCGAAATTCATATAGGCAACATCCACGGCCCTTCCTTCGTCAACCATTTTTGTCATCTCCTCAAAAAACTCTACCAAATTTGTAAGGCACGACCTCCCTCTTACAAAGTCATGCTGTCTATCACTAATGAGATTGTTCCGTTCTAAATGCGCATACATCCTATCTCTGAGTCCTCTTCAACGATTTCCCTACCATGGACGTCAAGCTCACCAGCCTATAAATACCTATTATCCCTACTACCTTTCTTAAATAACGGTACCACATTTGCTATCCTCCAATCCTCAGGGATCTCATCCATTTTGGAGCACGTTTACTTAATCTGTGTTTATTGTTTTTGCAAATGTACTTTTCCTGCATCTTGGCATTATACGATGAAGATGTTCTATGTGTGCTCTCCTGAAGAGTTGTTGAACAATCTCTCCCATTCTTACTGTTCTTTGTTGAATTTAGTCTTATGAAAGTTACCAACCTGACTTCTGGTCTTGGGTATTTCTAACTCTCAAGTCATGTCTAAATTTTCTCATCTTGTGGTTGCTTTTCATTGAAACCATTGCTACCTTACAATGCAGGAGGAGGCCACTCAGCCCATCAAGTCTGCACTGGCCACAATCCCACCCAGGCCCTATCCTCATTATCCTTACATATTTTACCCACTAATCCCTCTAAACTACGCATCTCAAGACACTAAAGGGTAATTTTAGCATGACCAATCAGCCTAACCCGTATATCTTTGGACTGTGGGAGGAAACCAGAGCACCTGGAAGAAACCCATGCAAACACGAGAATGTGCAGACTCCACATAGACAGTGACCCGAGCCAGGAGTCGAACCCAGGTCTCTGGAGCTGTGAAGCAGCAGTGCTAACCACTGTGCTACCATGCTGCCCTTTTCTTCACTAATTCAAGAATTTTCGGGGTCTATAATTAATATTGAATCATGATGAGCAATGTCTTTTATGATGCACCATCTCTGATTCTAAATCACAATTTTTCCCAGTTTATACTAGATTGAAGTAATTTGCTGAAGTAACTTTTCAAGTATACTCTTCCTAATTCTTCAATGGGCAAATTAGCTGACCTGGGTTAGATTGGATTTTTTTTGCAATAGAGATTTCTTTGTGGAGTAATTCATTTTGAAGATTTCTGTCCACCACAGGACCAGCTACTACATTTTCTTTTGTTTTATCTACTCCATTTTTATGAGCACTTAAATCCTGAATGTTATGCTAATTCTTATCCCCGAGATTTCCCCATGCATTTTCTATTCCAGGATATTATAGCTCTCAACAGTCACATCAGTCTCCAGTATCAGTATTGTATTTCTAATGCTTATGTGCATACATCTTATTTTAGATTTATTTCCTCTCATCATCTCTTATTTGTTGCCTTCAGGGCATTTTCATTTTTATGTCCATACTTATTACCTGATGATCTGTATCATCTGGAATCCAGCTTACTCACTGCCTTTTCCATCTATCTATTTAAATTATTCTTTGTTGCAGCCTTAGTATTTCATACAGGTCTCTGTATCACCACTGGTTACGTTTAGACAGTCTCTTGTGTGTCATTTGTCAGGGTTAAGAATTTTGTAGTTATTTATGAAGAGACCATTGTTACGTAGAGGAAGACTTCTCAGCCTGTTCCACCATTTAGGTAGATCATTGCTGATCTTCTATTTTCCCGCAATATCCCCATACTCCTCAATGTCTTAATAGTCTTCTGGGGTAGAGAATTCCAAAGACTCACCAGCCCTGGAGTCATGGTGTTCCTCTGCATATCAGTCTTAAATGGCCAACGTCTTACTCTGAGACAGTCTCTCCTGATTCTAGCCTCAGCAGTCAGGGACAACATACTTCCTAGATTTACCCTGTCAAATTCTGTAAGAATATCGTAAGCTTCAATGAAATCACCTCTGACTCTTCTAAACTCTAGAGAACACCGGTTCAATCCCCTGCATCTCTCCTCATTGCACAGTTCTGCCATCCCAGGGATCAGTCTGATAAACCTTCGTTGCACAATGTCTATCACAGCGTATCCTTCCTTGGGTAAGGAAACCAAAACTACACACTATTTCAGGTGTACTCTCAAATGCTGCCAACTATTCATTTGGCTCCCCTGTTTTTGTTTTGAAGACTCCTCTTACAAAATGCTGGAAATATGAGGTCAGTGCTTTGCACCCTCTTTCTTTGAGTTTAAAGCCAGTCTTTATATATAAGAACATAAGAACATAAGAAATAGGAGCAGGAGTAGGCCATCTAGCCCTTCAAGCCTGCCCTGCCACTCAATAAGATCATGGCTGATCTGTCGTGGCTCAGTTCCACATTCCCGCCATCTCCCCATAACCCTTAATCCCCTCTCTTATCAAAAACCCATCAACCCGCGTCTTAAAAATATTTAGTGAGGTAGCCTCCACCATTTCAACGGGCAGAGAATTCCAGAGATTCACCACCCTTTGAGTGAAGAAATTCTTCCTCAACTCCATTCTAAACCACCCCCCCTTTATCTTGAGGCTGTGCCCCCTAGTCCTACTGTCCTTTCTGAGCGGGAAGAGTCTCTCCACCTCTATCCTATCCATCCCATTCATCATCATATACGTCTCAATGAGATCTCCCCTCATTCTTCTAAACTCTAACGAGTACAGGCCTGGTTTATTCAGCCTCTCCTCATAGCTCAAGCCCCTCAACTCCGGTATCAGCCTAGTAAACCTCCTCTGCACTCCCTCCAAGGCCAAAAGATCCTGTCCTTTTTTTATTTATACCCTACTTTTTTAGCCCGCCTGCAATTTTCAACTTTGCTATCCATGTGGTACCTTGGCAAAAGCAGATCACCCACCCATTTAAAGTACACCCAATTCTTATTCCGTTGGAATTAAGAGAACTAAAATCAGGCAGGTTCTACAATGGATACTTGATCTGTTATAGCAGGTTACAAGGTGGCTGTGTTGTGTGCGCGAGTGCGAGTGAATTGGCATCAAAGAAAAGTGCCTAGTTATATCCCCTATTATTTGAATGTCTTTAACTAGCCCCTGTGTTTTTTTTACATTGTAATGATGCACCTCAGGGAGTATGACCACGTCTCTGGATGGATTTGGTCCTGATATTGTATTCAGCTTGAATGAAGATAACTCTCACTACAGGATTAGCAAAAGCTTACTCAAAGGGGCAGAAGGAAGCACAGTACCTCTGACCAGGGTGAAGTGCTTGGTCTCCATGACAACGCCGCATGATATTAGGCTTCACGGTTCATCAGTCACCCCAGCATTTGTGGAGTTTGATACGGCTCTGGAAGGCTTTGGGTGAGTACTACAAGTTGCTTGGTAACCTTGACAAAAAAAATTAGACATTATTGCCATCTTCTAATATTGATTTTTGAATGTTTAGAATCCAGCAACAAAAGATTTCAGATTGTTAAATTATATCCGCACATTCAAATTTATGCATCTCAAATAAAAGCACTAATTTTTTAAGCATGGTCAATACTGTTAAGTATAAATATTTTCAATGTTATGTCCATGGGTACAGAATAAATTTTCTGTAACCACTGTCAATCTCCATATGTGAATTTGTACAAATTGTAAACAAATTTTAATGAAACAGTTGTTAAAAGTAGGCATTTGCACTGTGAATGCAGAATAGTGAAATCTTCTTATGTGTTTTATCTGCACTGTTATGCACAAAGTTTTGCGTGAGGAATTGATGCATTGCACCACCAATAATCATCTGTGGGACATGAATCAAGTTTATTATTTGTATTGTACCTACCTTCATTTCTGAGTCTGATGTATTACTGGACCAATACACGAGATCAAAATTTGAGGGTGCTTGATCATTTGACAAATTCCATTTATGCATTGGGAGAGTCTTTCCTTTTGACGCCCCTCCCCTCCCTCCGGCCAATTATAGCCACATCAGTCCCCTTTGACTCATCAGTGAAGAAATGGAAGATATTGTTGCCAGCGCCATCAAGTGACGTTTATTCAGCAACAGCTTGCTCAGTGGACCGCTCCATTCCTGCCCTTACTTGAAACATGGACAAAAGAACTTAATTCCTGAGATAGGTGAGAGTGTTTGCCCTTGAAACAAGACAGCATTGGACAGAGTGTGGCATCAAGGAACACAAAAAAAATTGAAGGCAGTGGGAATCAGCTAAAAAATGTGGTTGGAGTCATACCTAGCACAAAAGATGATGGTTGTGGTTGTTGGAGACCAATTAGCTCAGCCCCAAGACATTGCTACATGAGTTTGTCAGGGTCGCGGGCATTTTCAGCTGTTTTCATCAAATACTTCATCAATTACCTGCCCTCAAACATAGGTTAAAAGTCGGGATGTTAACTGATCGTTGCCATGTTCAGTGCCATTCACAACTCCTTAGATCTGAAAGAGATCTGACGTTTGTTCCACACAAATGACAGGCAATGGCCATCTCCAGCAAGAAACAATCTCTCCACGATGTTACCATCACTGAATCCCCAGCCTCAACATCTTGGGGATTACCATTGATCGCCAACTTTACTGAGCCAGCCAAACTGTGTCTGCTCAGTAGATTAAGTCAGAGGCTGGGAATTCTGTGGCATGTAATCTACTTCTTGACTCCCCAAAACTTGCCCATCATCAAAAAGCTACAAGTAAAATGTGAAGGAATATTCTCAACTTACCTGGATGTGTGCTGCTTTAATGACACAATGTTTGTGAGCTAGATGGATTTCTACAATAAGCTGTCATGATCAAAATTACTGGAACAAGCTTTTAATTCCAGATTTATTCATTGAATTTAAATTCCATCAGCTGCAGTGGTGGGATTTGAGCTCATGTCACCAGAGCATTAGTGCGGGTCTCTGGATCCGTAATTCAGTGGTATTACCACTATGTCACTATCTCACCACCACAGGATCAAGGAAATTAATGATGGGAAATAAATGCTGGCCTTGCTAACGATGTTCAGATCTCGAGAATGAATAAAAAAGAATCTCATAGCCATTGAATATTCCAGAGTATTTGCAGCCAATTGATTATCTTGAATTGTAATCACAGATGTTATTGATAATGGAAGTTGTCATTATCTTTACTTGCTGTGCATTCATAGGTGCACTGTTTTCCCCTCTTAGCTGCCTGTTCTTGCCTAGTTTGGCTCCACACAATGCACCCAACAACGCTGCTCCCACTGCAGGAGGTGTCAATGATGGAATTGTTACCAGTGGACTTGGTACAGGTAAAAAAAAGTTGTTTGGCATCAACAGTTATATTTTAATGGCCGAGGCGAAAGGATTAAGTGTGTGGCATAACTATTTGCATTTTTAAAAGCAAAACAGATACAAATGCACACAACCATCGTCAACAAATGACAGCGCCAACTTTTATCGAAATAGTGTTATTAACAAAATGAAACAGCCAAGGCACTTGGCAGAAGTGTTATAAAATGAAATAAGACACCTAGCCACATATGGAGAATTAGGAGAATGACCGAAGTCTAGGTCAAAGAGTTAGGTGTTAAGGAGTGCCCTAAAAGAAGAAATAGAGACGTAAGGAAGATATTCTAGAGCTCAAGGTCCAGGCAAATAAAGCCTCCAATCACCAAAGTGGAGCAACTAAAATCAGGGAAGAACAGACAACAAGACTTAGAGGGGTGCAGAAATCTCAGATGGTTGGAGAAGATTACAGAGATGTGGAGAGATGAGGCCATGGAGCGATTCAAAAACAAGATGAGAATTTTAAAATCAGGACTTTCCTTGATTGAGAACCAATGTGGATCAATAAGTGTGTGGGGAATGGGGAAACGGGTCATACAGTTAGTTATGGCATGGGCAGTTTTGGATGACTTCAAGTTTATAGTAAATGGGAAGTGGGAGACCAGCATGAAATGCATTTGAAGAGTTGAGCCTGGAGGTAAGCAACTGAGGGTTTCAGCAACAGATGAGCTGAGCTGGAGCAAAGTAAACTGGTGCTATAGAGGTGTAAATAGGTGATCTTAGTGATGGCATGAATATTTCACCTAGGCCAGAAGCTTATCTTGTGATCAAACATCATACCAAAGTTGTATACTGGTTTAATCTCAGAGTGTTGCCAAAGAGAGGGTGAAGTTTTGATTCAAGATCATAATCAATGGCTTCGGTCTTCACAGTATTTAATTAGAAGAAATATCTGCTCATCCCGTACTGAATATCGGCTCGGCAATCTGATTTAGAAATAGTGGAGGAGTCGAGAGGGGTGGTGATGCAGTAGAGCGGGGTGAAATTGTGAATCTGCATGTGAAAACTAATGCCGCCTTCGGATGTTGTCACCAAGGAGCAACAAGTAGATGAGAAATAAGAAGGGACCATGGATTGATTTTTGGGGAACACCAGAGCTAATTGTAAGGAAGCAGGAAGAGACCAATCCCACCAGGTTAGAAGACAGGGGAGAAGGGTGGTGTGGTCAACTGTATCTACAGCTGCAAACAAGCTGAGAAACGTGAAGAGGGAGAGTTAACCTTTGTCACATCATATAGGATGTCATTCTTACTTGGTTAAGAGCTTTTTCAGTGCTGTGGTAGGAATAGAAACCTGACTGGAGGGATTCAAACATGGAGATCTGGGAAAAATAGACATGGATATGAAAGCCAACAGTAAAGACTTTGGAAATGAAAGGGTGGTTAGAGATAGGATTGTAGTTGAAAGGATGTTGGGGTTGAGATTTGGTTTTTGATGAGGGGGTGATGATGGCAGATTTAAATAAGAGAGAGAGCCATTTACAAAATCAGCTAATATAGGGGCTGGGAAGAAAAGTTGGGTGATCAGCAGTTTAGGGGAAATTGGATCGATGGAGCAGGAGGTGGGTCTCATTGGCACGAGACCTCAGAGAAGGTATGAGGGAAGATAGGACAGAAACTGGAGAACTGCATAAGTCTGGGTTAGGACAGGGTAGAGCATTAAAGAAAGGAATGTAGGTGTGAAATTTGATGCAATGGTCCCTTGGAGAAATAGCCATCAGGATATTTTTCCTTGTATTTGCCCTTCCCCCTTGACAGGGCTGTATTTCGCAAGGTAGGGTGAGGAGGGGCATATTGTTTGTCACCCTACCTCATCCCTCCTCTCTCTCTCTCTCTCTTCCCCCCCCACCCCCCCAAGAGGAAAAATTGGTTTCATACAGACCGATTTTTAAACATGGCCGCCTCACAAAGATGCCGCATTCTGGGTGGCCTAAACTGAACCCAGGTAAGTCCCTGGCTCTTTGGACACAGGGGTATTGGGGTCCCCATGGAACAAACAAAAGCAATGGCATGGCAGGTTTTGAAGGGAGGTACAAAGTGGGGGTATCATCTAAAGGAGAAGGTGCACAGGACACCCCTTGAATGATGTACCCCTCTTCCTTTTCCACCCTCTCAGCAAATTTGTTAAGAGAAATCGACTTCTCACTTCTGCCTATCTAACATTGACCAGCGTACTATGGTAGTGAAGGTAGATTGAGGGCTTCAAAAAGGCAATAATTGACCATTTAAGGCCCTTAAAGCATAGGCATTTGGGCCACCTATTCCAGCCCCTCCTTCATATTATACAGATTGGATCGGGGTGGGCAGGAAGGCAGGGGGCTAGTCACCCAACGTATTTTGTGTCTCTCTCACTGAAAACATGCCTAGCAGGGAGTTGTAAAATCCAGCCCATGATTATCACTTCTAATTTCCTGCGCCAATTGTTGAGGCATGCAATCCACTGGTAGCATTGAAGGATGTGGAGATGCTGGCGTTGGACTGGGGTACACACAGTAAGAAGTCTGACAACACCATGTTTAAGTCCAACCAATTTATTTGATAGTAAACTCACAAGCTTTTGGGGTTTGCCCTTTGTCAGGTGAATGACCTGACAACGGTCACCTGACGAAGGGCAAACCCCAAAAGCTTGTGAGTTTACTATCAAATAAATTGGTTGGACTTAAACCTGGTGTTGTCAGAGTTCTTGCAGCATTGAAGGACTCATTAACAAGTTGCATTTTTAAGTAGTTCCTCATTTTTACGTTTAATATTGAGCGCACTGATCATAGCATGACCTATCCCATAATCTGAATGAGGTAGCTGTCTCAACATTTATGTAGTAGGTAGTACACTTTCCATAAACTGCAGACTAAAAGGTAACTGATTAGTATCCATTGTTTCCTGCAGACTCATAATATTTTGTGGCAGTTGGAATTATGGAAGAGTTGTGGCAGGGGTTGCAATTTGGCACAGAACATGGATCCACCCAGTTTCTACCTGTTCAGAAAGAAACCCTCAGGAAATTCAAAACTTGCAGAGTTAGGTACCTTTTCTGCCCACACTTGCTTATCCTTCCACACAAAGTCAGAACCCTGGAAGTATTCCTTCAAAATTCCAACAGATGCACCCCATGATTACTTGGGCAAGACCTGTACCTACTGAGTGCAGGTATCAAGCCCCAATTTATTTATCAAGGGCCATACCCTCTGGAAAATTGAGAATTTTGTTTCTAAACCTATTTTCAACCTACTCTTGGCACTAGCTCTTCCCTTCTTAGCAGTAGGATCCTGCTCTTAAGTTTCCAAATGCGTCTTTGGGTTGGTGTGGATGCACACATCTACCCTATTATCTAAATGACCCTGACCCCAGGATTTGGAGTGTAATTTCCATTGGGTTAAACTGGCAGATTCTGCTTTGCTTTACTTCAGTGGGGCATCACTGAAATAGGATTATTAAGCTATTGCTTTTGCAACTTACTTCAATATTTTAGCACTGCCTGTGTGTCATTAAAATAGGTGCATTTAATGTGCAAGGCTTGAAAGTCTAAGTATTATTATAGCTCACAATATTAATATACATTGTGTTTCACTGTGCATGGGAACAGTAAATCAGATTTTTTTATTTGCATTTATGGTGCTAATATGGCAGAGAATGTCTACATGTATCCTTTGAAATTTTTTTTTTCCAGGTGAACGGTTCTTTCCACCACCATCTGGGCTTACTTACTCAACTTGGTTTTGTATTGAGAGGCTCAGCATTCCTCTGAACAATCATCCAGTTAAGCTCCTTACCCTTGTGCGGAAATCAAACTCATCTGACCAGCATTTCATTTGCCTTGTCATCGTGTTTTCTGGGAAAGACAAGTCCTTGCTAGTTTCAACCAAGGAAGAATTGCTGCAAAACTATGGTGAGTAATGGCACAAAAGTACTGTTGAACATGTTTGGTGTTATGAAGTGTAGGAGGAAATAAATGACATAACACTCCAGTATAACTGTAGAGATACGTTTATCTTTCTGACATTGAAGTTAACACAGGAAAACACACATTTTCATACTGAGTAATGTTTTACTGGAAAATGGCAGTCTAACATCAGTTGTTGAAACTGCCTGATTTGCTAAATATCTGTCAATTTGGTAACTTCTGCAGTAAAATTATATATGATGAAAGATTTTGATAACTCTTCGATTGCAACACTCATTGAAAGTTCATCTATTTATTTTAAATGTGGCCCACAAATATTTGAACAATGGTTGTGAAATGTCAAAGGAGAATGGCTTGAGAAAAAATTATGAAATTTGAATGAGAAAGGAAATATTTATTACATAGTCAATTTTTAATTTTTTGATGTATACATGATCTAGATACAGGTATATAGAGCATAAGTTCAAAGTTGTAGATGACAAAGTTTGGCAATGTGGCAAACAGACTTCAGAAGAACAAAAACAGTTTGGTAAAATGGGCAGATGCAATTTCACAGAGAAGCATAATGTGATGCAGTTGGAAGCAGCTGGGATTTCACCAGTGAGTTGCAAAGATTCAGCATAATTTATTATTGCTTGTACTCTATGCCTCTGTTTATAAAGCCCAGACTCATGGGGGGGATAAAACAAAACAATATAATTTTACAGGGTACAGGAACATGGAAACCTGGGGGTGTATGTACACTACTCTTTGAAGGTGGCAGGACAAGTTGTGAATGCTGTTTTAAAAATTCTTTTTTCCAAAATGCATAACTTATTTTCCTGTGTTAAATTGTGTCTGCCATGTGTCTGTCTTTATTCTCCAGGCATCTATTACTATCCCCCTTAATGTTTACAACATTTCCACATTTTTATTACTTGCAAACTTTGAATTTTGCAACAAAATCATGGTCATTGTATACAATTCTTGACAGCATAGTTTAAGAAGGATAATAAGGATTTAGAAAGGGAGTAGAGGAGACTCACTAGAATGGTATCAAGGATATGGAGCTTCATTATGTGGAGGAACTAGAAGATGTGTTCAAAATCTTGAAGGATTTTCATGAAGTGAGGTATAATTGTTTCCACTGGCAGAAAGGTCAGTAACTAAAGGACCTAGACACACAAGCTAACTGGCATAAGAACAATAAAGGAAGATTAGTTTTCTACATGCTGTTATGATCTGGAATGTGTCTTGAAGGATGGTGGTATCGTGTTCAGTAATAACTTTCAAAAGAGAATTGGATAAATACTTGAAAAATAAGAAAATTGCTGGACTATGAGGAAAAGGACAGAAGAATAGGACTAACTGGATAACCTTATAAAGAGCTAGCACAGGCTTGATGGGCTAATTAGCCTCCTTCAGTATTGCATCAAATTATTTATTATTGAGTTATTTTTCAATAAATGTATAGCATTGAGTTAGGTATTGTTCTTCTATCTGTTGGACCACTGTTGAAATACAGCTGAGTTCATTATTAGGGTGTGAACTTCCCTCTTTGTTCCAGTATCTACTTATCTCAAATTTCTTCCAGCCCTGTAATCCTCAGATACTTGTGGCCCTCTACTTTTGGTTTTTTGAGGATTCCCGATTTTAATCACACCAGTATTGGAGCTCAGGCCTTCTGCACAGGCCCTGAGCTCTGGAATTCCCTTTCTCTGACTCTTCATCTCTCTATCTCTCTTGCATCCTTTAAGACATTCCTTAAAACCTATTTCTGACTAAACTTTGTTCAGCTGCCTGAATATTTCTTTGTGACTCGGTTTTATATTTTGTTTCATAATGTCTCTTTGAAATGCCTTAGGATGTTTTGTTGCATTAAAGGCACAACATAAAAATACTTTGTGGTATGTGGAGTGCTGCTGCTGAGAAATGTAGTACTGCTATGAGGTGCAGCAGTGCAGAGCAATGTCAATAGTGAAACTAGGGCTGAATTGTTTTTCCTTTTTTTTAGTTGATGACTTCAATGAGGAGTCGTCTTTTTATGAAATTCTTCCTTGCTGTGCACGGTTTCGCTGCAATGACCTGATCAACGAGGGACAGTGGCATCACCTGGTGCTTGTGATGAGTAAAGGCATGTTAAAGAACAGCACGGCTACATTATATGTGGATGGTCAGCACGTTAACACAGTAAAGGTATGGTGTCCTGTGGCTAAAGTTGCAACAACAAAACCAATTTAAGAGCCATTTTTAACAAATGATTTTTTTGGTTCATATTATCTCCTACTGCTGCAGGTTGATCTGTGTTCCCTTTAAAATGGCATCACAGATTCACTGTACCCAGGATAATTAAGTTGATGCATCACCATAGCATCAGTTAGGCCTTTGTATTGTTCAAGGAATGCAATTTGAAGTCTCAGTCAACAAGATTGTTTTGTGTCATGGTTATTTCTGCTTTTTGTCTTCACATTTCATCCTTTGGGAGATCTTTTGTTCCTGGGCAGATATAACTTCTGTTAGCTAATAAAAACCAAGAAAACAGATTGGTTGGCCAATGGATACCAATCCCCAGAAGAGTTTTTGCTGTTAGTAGCTAATTTAAATGTTACGTCCCAAATGATTATCTAATGACCAGGTAGTATGAATGCACAGGTTCAGCTGTGACCCCTTAACTTGTGATTGTAATGTAGACTAGAAAGGTTGAAGTAATCAAATTACAATTACTTAGTATTATTAAAATTGCCAATTTATTTTATTAAGAGTAGAAGCATCAAGATCAAAGACTTTGAGAGGATGAATTTCTGTTTATCTGTTGAGCTTGCTTTTGCTGCTGCTTTATTTATTTTAAAATTAAATTTTTACTTCAGATAATCATGCTTATAAATTCTTTGCAATTTGTTAATGACAAATTGCCACCTTGTTGAAAAAATATTTTTCCAGGCTTTGATTATTCAGTAAATTATTTGAATCAGTGAAAAGATAGTATTTTAAATATATGTATATATAATGCATTCACTTCGAGGCTTAATTTGCCTGCCAAAATTAAACTCTCCAAACTACATTCCCCTATAATTTTTCAATTAAATCAACAATGCTCATTAAAATAACGATAGAAATACGAATTAAATACCATATTGCTGCAGTGATCTTTAGAATTTATATTTTCTATATCATATAAAACGCAAGATTATATTTTATTCTCAGTTACTTAATTCACTGCACAGAGTGATGAAATCATCTTGCCACACAATATGGAGATGTAAGCTTATGGCACAGGCTTTAAAAAAATGGGGAACAAAAATTCAATTCAGAATTGTTCAGACTTCCATGTTTCCCAGAGCAAGTACTTTGACTTACTAAATTAAATGAAAAGACTTTTGGACAATCTCTTTTGTTTGTTTTTGCAGTTGATAGAACTTATTCAAATCATGCTTACTGGATTCTCCAGGAAAGATTAATTCACTACTGATGAAACATTCATTGGAACTAAAACGTCTTCTGTGATGTTGCCTTTTAATCTAGAAATCGATGACAGCAGTGTGAAACCTCCATGTAATAGCCAAAACTCAGTTAATATTATCATATTTATTCTATATAAATTCAATTCCCAATTATTTTAGTTTGTATAAAGACTAGTGAGTATCAAGTACATCACTAAATTTATTATAACTTCTGAATTTCATTTCATTTTGGTTTCTTAGTGCTAAGATTTCCTTCACATAAACTTCAATTGATCAGTATTCTCCTGACTTTAAGGCTTTTTCAGATGTAAACTTTGTGTTGTTTTCAAACAATGACAACCTTCATACACTGCTGCTCCAGCTGGCCAAAGAAACTACAAGGGAGCACAGTACCCATTACTGATGTCAACATGTTTGGACCAAACTCTGATGATGTAAATAAGATTGATTAATTGAACCTAGTGTCAACTTCCATAATGGAAATGATGCAAATTGCCCTTTCAAAATGTTGTCAAGCTGTTTTCTTATTTCAAAAATTTTCAGAAGAGTTTTTGTAGAGTACAACATTAATGGATTAATCCTGGATACCTTATTATAAAGAATATGCAATAACTGAACGACTTTACAAATGCCACCATTGAGACTTTTTTGTTGAAGAAATGTAACTGAAGAATCTATTTGCATACTTTAGTCCCAGGCTTCTGACAATATCCATGTTTCATGTAGTGAATGTTTTAAGCTAAACCGAGTTCAGTGGGTGATAGCATTTTAATAAATGTGTTCCAGAGTTCTATTAATGGGACAAAGTAGTGTTATAAAGATCGCCTTCACTAAAGCAATTGCAGTTGTTAAAAATATGTGCATTGAATGCACACAATCCTTGATTTGTAATCCTGCCTTTAGGTTGCACTAGCAACCTTTGTTGAGACAGCGGGAAAATGGAAGTATTAATTTGCTTTATGATTAGCTGTATTTCTTGTAGAGCAGGCACTGTCAATGATCAGTATTCTTTTGCTTTGTCTGTCTTTGTAGCTTCACTATATCCACAGTTCTCCTGGTGGATCAGGATCAACAAATCTGCCAGTTGTTAGCGCAGTGTACGGCTTCATTGGAACACCTCCAGCTCAGCGCCAGATTTCATCGTTAGTATGGCGTCTAGGACCTACTCATTTTTTGGAGGAAGTTTTACCTGCTTCAAGTATCAGTGTCATCTATGATTTAGGACCAAACTATGTTGGTAGCTTCCAAGCTGTGTGTGTTCCATGTAAGTTATATTTTTGATGTCAAATTGTAAAGTTCAAAATTAAGCTTAATAGGACTTCTGGCAAGTAAGAAAGAGCTTGTTAAATAGAGATAAAATACACATGTCAGTGTTATTACACATAATAGATTTACCCTAGCTTTTTGTGTATCTGTTGAAAAACACTTGGCACTTTATTTTCTTGTTTTTGTCACATTGATTTAAACACGATGTTCCAGCACCAGTCTTTGGCGTTACGTTCTCAGTTATGGATTGTTTAAAAAATGGTGGAAGTTCAACTTCCTGTGGTTTGACAGCTGAAGTCAGCAGCTGAAGTATTCAAAATAGGAAGGTCCAAGGTTCAGTGAATGGCCTTAGCACCTCTAGGTTAGGCAACAATGACAAGATCAGCAGTACGACAACATGAATCATCCATTTGTCTGTTAAAATTGCTCTATCAGCTTTATCTTTCCAATTCCAGGTCCCTGCATTTTTCCTATCTCCCTTTAAAGGCAAAGCAAAGGTTCCCATTAAATGTTAAATAGTGTTTTTTTTTTGCTAGATACCAAATGTAGTTAGGAACAAATGCAGCTGTGTGGAAATTAATTTGCTGACTCTGTCAAGACTGACATGTAAAATAGCTACTTGGGTGGAATAACAGGACATTTGGTGCCTGTGAAATTATGCACAAGCAAAGGGAGTCTATAAAGTGCAATTTTCTTATTATAGATATTGGGCAACTCCATCGCACGATCAAAGCTAAAATGCCCTGTTCCCTTGTTGACTCCACAATGTGCTGTTCTAAGAAACTGCCTCAAGTACAATCTGTAAACTTGTTCCCAAGGCTATCTTAAGAATTTATATTCTTACATTAAAAATAATTTGTTCTATTCCATTGCTAACCGTAGATAGCATATTAGCTCTCTTTGGCACTAATTTTTTCTCTAATGAGCTTAAATATAAGCCTTTGCTACCTTTTTCCCTAAAATATGCAAAAAGCAACCAATTTAAGATTGTCATTCAGGCTCGCATGTGGTGCACTTGCATGCATTGGAAGCTACATTTATTAAGGTGCAGGGTCCTGTTCCTTACAGACTGAAATAACATATACATTGCACTGGTTCAGTTAAACAAGATAAATTATATCTATTCACTAGTTCATTCCAAAGAGCTATGCTGTGACCAGAGTTAAGCTGGTTTAAATTTCAAACAATTATTGGCAGTTAACTGTCAATCATCATCAACTGATTCATTTTCTGTGACAATGCCTCCACCAAACAGAGTTCATTTACAAGCCCGCTGACCGGCTGGTCAAAATCGTGGGATTCTCCCTAATGGCATTGTGTGTCAACCCGCGAACTGCAGCGATTCAAGAAGGGAGCTCACCACCACCTTCTCAAGAGCAACTAGGGATGGGCAATAAATGCTGGCTCATCAGTGACGCCAATGTCCTAGAAATGATTTTTTTTAAAAATCAGTGCCTTTTTCTCATACAGCATAAAATTGTTGTTTCTCCTGACATTGGCATTCTTCTCCTGATGAGCGTGAGATGAAAAACTTCAACAAAGTGTCTTTTTTCAGCAATACATAATACAAATTATATGAATGTTGTAATTGGCCCATTTTGATGCCAGAATATTGATTGGGACATTTATAGGAATAATCCATTACTTCCATTAAAATTAACATTTTGAAACTTATGAAAATTAGAAAATATATTTACTACACTTGAAATAACTTGCAACAATAAGTAGCACACAGAACAGGATAAATGTGAGATGCACTGGGATCACACTTAGCAATGACTCAGTAAATGCAGGGTATGTAAATTTCACCCTTAATTCAGAACGATTCTATTTTAATTCCTGCCCCTTCCTGAATTAATTATGTCAGCCAAGATGGTGGCTTTAAAGATGGCATTAGCACCCCTAAGTTGGAGAATATTAGATAACATCAACTTTGGATAAATGACAAATGAGCATTTGGAAAAGTTGTTAGTGCCTGTTGAACATAATGAGTCAGATTCAAAGTGAAGAGGATTAAGAAGAAAACGATTTCAAAATTGGTACAGCACAAAAGGAGGCCATTTGGTCCATTGTGTTTACCCCCTCTTCAAATGAGCATCATGACTTAGTACCTTTCCCTGCACGTTGTTTCTGTTCAAATAATCATCTGATAACCACCTGAATGCTTGATTTGAGCCTGCCGGCACCACACTTACAGACAGAGCATTCCAGACCTAAACATTCATGGTGTGAAAAAAAACTCATCACATTTGCTTCTTTTGCTAATCACTTTATATCTGTGGCCTCTTGCTCTTCTTCCTTTTATGAGCAAGAACAATTTCTCCCAATCTACTTTGTCCAGCCTCCTCATGATTTTGAGCATCTTTATCAAATTTCCTCTTGGCCTTCTTCTCAGCAAGAAGAAGAGGCGTAACCTCTCCAATTTGTCCTCATAACTGAAGCTTCCCATCCCTAGAACCAATCTTGTAAACCTCTTCTGCAGTATCTAGTGCGTTCACATCATCTTATAGTGTGGCACCCAGAACTGTATACAATATTCCAGTTGTGGTCTAATTAGTGCCTTGTTTAAGTTCAGCATCACTTCCTTGCTCTTGTATTCTATGCTCCTATTAATAAAGCCCAGAATACTATATGCTTTATTAATTGCTCTCGCTACCTGTCCTACCATCTTAAATGATCTATGCACATTTACACATGGATCCCACTGCTCCTGCACCCCTTTAAGAATTTTATATTGTCTTTTCAGGTTCTTCCCACCAAAATGATTTACTTCTCACTTCTCCCCATTAAAATTCTTCTGCCTTTTTCTGCCCCCTCCACCAACTGGTCCATGACCTTGAGCTTCTATACTGTCCTCTTAAAAGTTTACAATACTTCCAAGTTTTGTGGTAATTTTTCTCTCAATCCTATTGCATGGCACCGTACTGAAGGCCTTCTGAAAATCCATATACACCACATCGACAGCATTACCCTCATTGACCCTCCCTGTTATCTCCTCAAAAAAATCCAAGTTAGTTAAACACTGTTACCCCATTAGAAATTCATGCTAGCTCTTCCTAATTGAATGTCATTTTTCCATCTAACTATGAATTCTATTCAAATAATTGTTTGTAGAAGCTTGTCCAGCACTGATATTAAACTGACTGGTCTGTAATTGCTAGAACTATATTGACAATCTTTTTTGAACAAGAGCATAACATTTGCAATTTACCAGTCCTCTGGCATTTCTCGAGAGAGGGTTGAAAGATAATGGCCAGCGCCGCTGCAATTTTCATGCTCACTTCCTTCAATATCCATGGATGCATCGCATCTGGTGCTGGTGCCTTATTATCTTTCAGGATCAGAATCTATTAACCTCATCAATTTTGCACCCTTTTAGGGGCAGAGTTTTTTTGTCTATTACAATGTCCTACCTCCTTGGGAAAGACATGCAAAGTATTCATTTAATACCTCAGCCATGCCTCAACCTACATGTGTAAATACTCTTTTCAATCCCTAATCGACCCTATTCCTCCTTGTACTAGCATTTCATTATTTATATACCTTTTGAAGATTTTGGGATTTCCCCTTAATTTTGACTGCCAGTATTTTCTATAATCCTACTTCGCTTCTCCAGCTTGCTTTTTCACTTCCCCTCTGAACCTTTTGTACTACTTTTGATTCTCAACTGTATTTTCTACCTAACGCCCTTCATAAGTGCATTTTTTTCATCGGGGAGCTCTAAATTCGTTTGTCATACCTTTCCCTTTTCGGGACACATGCCTTGACTGTGTCCGGACCATTTTTCTTTTGAAGGTAGCATGCTGTTCAGATGCAGTTTTTCCTACCAACCTTTCATTCCAGTCTCACCGGCTGAGCTCCATTTTTGCCCCTTTGAATTATTTTTGCTCTGTATTGTCTAGTTCCTTTTCTGTCATTGTATTTTAAGTTTATGATCATGATCACTGTCTCATAAATGTTCCACCAATTACACTTGAATTACTTGGCCCACTCCATTTCAATAAAACAGGTCCGAAATGGCATCCTTTCTTGTTAGACTGGACACACACCGTTCTCAACAAAAATTATTTAACGCAATTTAGATACCTTTGCCCTTTCTCCTGCCTTTACGCTACCACTGTCCCAATCTGCATTTGGGTAATTAAAGTTCTTCATTTAACTACTTCACAATGCTTATGTGTCTCTGTAATTTCCCTGCAAATTTATTCTTTTATATCCTCCTCACTAGTTGGCAGTCTGTAGACTACACCAAGCAGTGTAATTGCACCCTTTTTGTTCTTTAGCTGTCGCCAAATTGATTCTATCCTTGAACTCTCTGGGACATTCTCTTCCTCCAGCACTGTGATGCACTCCCTAATCAATACTGCCAGACCTCCCCCTTCATTTCTTATATTTTCTGAACATTTTGCCAGGAATACTTGACACCCAGTCTTTCCCTTCCTTGACCCAGGTCTTTGTTATCGTCACTACATCATATTTCTGCCTTGCAAACTGCACCTGTAACTTCCCAATCTTATTTACTAGGTACGTTTACATACCTGCAGAGTAACTCTGATTTAGATGTCATTAATTTCTCCCTTACTCTGACTCTGATATCACTTATTAACTGACTATTCTCTATAGTAGTGCCTTCTGTCTCTCCCAGTATTTTATACATCCTGATTTTCCACTGTAATAATTTCTCTTGGTTCCCACACCCTTACCGAGTTAGTTTTAAACCCTCCCAGCAGCACTTGCAAAATGCTCCGCAAGGGACTCAGTCTCAGCTCTGTTCAGGTGCAACCTGTCTGGCTTCTACAGATGCCATGCCATGCCATCCCCCCCCCCCACCCCTGGAATTTAAAGCACTTCCTTCTGCGCCATCTTTCCAACCAGGCGTTCATCTGCTTTTTCCTCCTATTTCTGTACTCACTCTCATGTGGCACAGGGAGGAATCCCAAGATTTGAGGTTCTGCTTGCTAATTTTCTGTCTAGCTCCCTAGATCCTGACTGTAGGACTCCATCACCCTTCCTATCTAAGACATTGATACCAACGTGGACCACAATTTCTGGCTGTTTACCCTACTTCAGAAGAATATCCTATAGCAGCTCTGTGACATCTGGCAACATACAATCCTGAAATGATGGCTCTGTTCCCCTAAATAATAAATCCCTTATCACTATTATTCTTCCCTCCTCCTTCCTCTCATATAAGCCAAGCCACTTGTGGTGTCACAAACCTGGCTCTGACGACTGTTCTCTGAGGAACCAGCGCCCCCACCAGCTTCTAAATAGAAAGCCAATTTGTGAGCAGATCTCCCAAGGGATTCCTGCACTATCTACCTAGTTCTCTTGGACTGCCTGGTGGTCACCCATTCCACCTCTGCCTCCAGGCCTAAACTGTAGCGTGACCACCTCTTTGTGTGGGCTTTCCATATAGTTCTCAGCCTCACGGCTACGCCACAGTGACTCACTCAATCATCCATGCTCGGAAACCTGGACCTCAAGTTTCTGCAGCTGGCAGCACTTCCTGCACATATGATCATCTAAAATATCAGGACACTAATACCATCCATGACTTTGCACGTATTACAGGACAGCATTCCATTTAGATCAGATGTGGAAAGTATATGCCCTTGTTAGCATTTACATCAATTTTTAATTTCTACTAAATGTTTACATAAAAATAAATGCCAACTTGGGTAGAATTTTGAAGCTAGTAATCATATTTGTATGAATGATACAGAGCAGACATATCAAGTGATCTTTGGCATGGTCATATTTTATTATTAAAAGTTGTGCCTGTGTATGAACTTGGCATTGATCAGGATTCCCTTCCTTTTTTTTCAAATTCATACATTGCTAACCTGTTTTCTTCCTTTTATAAAGATTCAAAAGATTCAAAATCTGAAATGGTCATTCCATCTCCCATCAGCCTGATTCCTGAGGAGAAAGTTTCTTTTGGGTTGTATGCACAGTCAGTCTCTTCACTTACAGTGGCCAGAATTAGGAAGAATTACAACAAAGTGGACAGTAAAACCATAGCCAAACAGGTGAGCAGTTAATGCAAAATATACATTTAAACAAAATGTTAAAATTAAATATGATTTGATCTGATGTGCAATTCATTTATGTGTTTTATTTGCTAAAAATATGTTAAGTACATTTTGAGTTCTGGTTGTAATCCTGAAGATCGGAAGTTATGTCACCTTACATGGTTATAGTTTCCAGCAAAATGTGTATTGTTAACAAACTGTACAACTGTGATGCTAAATTGCACAAATGCAGCTACTGCTTAGCTAATGTAAGAAAAATGATTAAAAAAAGAAATTATAGAAGGAAAAAAGGAAGTTACAGACCAGTTAGCATATCACCTTTCTGCAGTTGAGGACCAGAATGATTGGGCACTTCAAGAAATTTGAGCTGATTGGGGTGAGCCAATGTAGATTTGTATAAGGTGTACAAAAGTAAAATGCTGGAAGTCTGTTATGAAAACAAAGTGTTGAAAATATTCAATGGATCTGGCAGCATCTGTATAGAGGTACAGATTTAGTTCTTCAGACTTAGCACATTGTATCAGAACTGTCAGTTGTGGTCCAATTGGTTGCACTCTTGCCTCCGAGTCAGAAGTTTCAGGGTTCAAATCCTACTCTAGCGCTTGAGAGTAAAACTCTAGGCTGACACTCCAGTGCAGTGCTGAGGGAATGATGCAGTATCAGAGGTGCCATTTTTTGGATGAGATGTTAACACAAAATCACATCTGCTTTCTTGGGTTGAGCTAAAAGATGCCATGACACTATTTGGAAGAAGAGAAATGGGGTTCTCACCAGTGTCCTGGCTAATGTTTATCTTTCAATCAGCATCACAAAAAAAAAAGATTTTTGTTAATGTGTGCAAATTGGCTGCCACATTTCCTGGATTACAACAGTGGCTGTACTTTAACAGTAAAATGCCTCTAGATGTCTGAGAGTTGCAAAAACTGCCTTATTAACACATGTCTGTCTTTGCAGGGATGCTGCCAGATTGAGTATTTACAGCATTTTTTTTTACTTATAAAGGATAGTCCTTCCAGAAGGCATTCACTAAAGTTGCATTTCAGAGACTGTTGGCTAGAATTAAAACCCAAGGCATATGTTAGGTGTAGAAGGTAGAATTAAGGGATAATGGGCATTTACCTTAATTGGAAGGAAGTGGCTAGTGGTGTTCCATAAGGATGTGTGCTAGGGTGTCAACTATTTACTATATTCATGAATGAGATAACACAAACTGTCATATGTCTAAGATTACAGATGAGACCTAGACTAGCGATATAGTAATGTAGACTGGGGCATAAAATTACAAAGACATTGACAGATTAAGAACTGGGAACAACTTTGTCAGCGGATTTCAGTGTCTGAGGTGATCCATTTTGGAACAAAGAAGAATAAATTTGAGTATTATTGAAATGGTGAAAAGCTAGGTACAAAGACCCAAAGAGATTTAGGGGCCCATGTATCGCTAAAATGAAGTACTCGGGTTCAAAAAAAAATCAGTAAGACTGATGAAGTGGTAGTCCTCTAAGAGGGCCATAGTATAAAGGGAAGATTTTCTAGAGCTATAAAACACTCTGGTTGGATCATATGTTGAGTACCCTGTATAGTTCTGAGGACCATACCTTAGAAAAGAATACATTTGCCTTTAAGTGTGTGCAGTTCCGATTCATAGCATATTACGAATATTTCAAGAACTGAATTGTGAGGAGAGGTTACATAGATCGTGCTTGCATTCCTAAGAATATGGATAGTTTAGATTTGACTGAGGCTTTTCGGAGTTTGAAAGGATAGAAGGTGAGAAACTCTCTGAAGGGAAGTCTCGGACAAGGGGGCATGGCGATGGCAGAAAAATTAAGTAGTTACTTTGCTTCACTATTTACCTGGGAGGTAGAAGAGGCAGACAGAACGTTGAATGAATGATGAAGCAAGTGTATTTAAAAATTATTTATAAAAAATAGAATGCATTGAACAAATTCAAAAGACAGAGCACCAGGTCCAGACGGATTGCATCCCAGTTTTTTTAAATAATCTATGGAAGTGATGGAGGCATTAATACTTGTGTTTAATAGTTCATTAGAAAAATGTGCCCTGTCAGAGGGCTGACAAATAGCTAATGTTACTCTTATATTTAAGAAAGAAAACAGAGCATGTCCATGGAGTTAGATATGTCAGTTTAACATGGGTCATTTAAAAAAGAAGAAATTCTTGCTGAAGGTAAATTCTGTAGCATATATCTCCATCGTTCGAGGGAGGCAGTAAAAAATCTTTAAGAAAAACCAAGGGACTGTTAAATGTTGCAACAAAAACTGCTGCTGTGCAAGTTAAATTTTCTAAATGAAGTTCTATGAAAGCGCAAGCTGTTGTCCATTCACAATAGTGCTACCTATGTCATCTTAGTTTTATTCATTTACGGAATCTGGGCATTGCTGGCTGGACCTGTATTGATCCGTAGATGTCCTTCAGAAAATGGTGATGACATAGCTTCTTGAACTGCTGCACTCCCTGCAGGTACATCCATAGTTCTGTTAAGGAGGGAGCTCCAGGATTTTGACCCAGTGACAGTAAAAGAAAGGCAATATATTTCCATGTCAGGATGGTGAGTGACTTGGAGGGGAACCTCCAGGTAGTGGTGTTCCCAGGTCAGGTATCAGCTTTTTTTTGGGTTTGGATAGTGCTGCCCAAGAAACCTTGGGTTCATGCTATGCACCTTGTTGATAGAACACATGGCTGCCACTGTTTGTCAGTGGTGGAGGGATTGAATGTTTGTGGAAGGTGGAGCAATCAAAGCAGGCTGTTGTGCCCTGGATCATCTCAAGCTGCTTGAGAGTTGTTGGAGCTGCACTCATCCAAGCAAGAGGGGAATATTCCATTGCATTCCTGACTTGTGCCTTATAGATGGTGGGCAGGCTTTGGGGAGTCAGGAGGTGAGTTACTCATTGCAGTTTTCAGAGCCTTTGACCTGCTCTTGCAGCCACAGTATTTATAAGGCTCGTCTAGTTCAGTTTCTGTTCAATGGTAACACCCAGGAAGTTGATGGTGAGGAATTCAGTGATGGTAATGCCATTGAATATCAAGGAAAAATGGTTAGATCCCCTCTTGCTGGAGATAGTCAGTGTCTGCATCTGTGTGGCACAAATGTGATTTGCCAGTTATCAGCCTAAGCCTGGATATTGTCCACATCTTGCTGCATTTGGACATGGACTGCTTCAATATTTGAGGAGTCACAAATGGTGCTGCACATTGTGCAGTCATCAGCAAAAAACATTTATGTCTGACCTTTTGATGAAAGGTAGGTTACTGGTGAAGCAGCTGAATTGGTTGGCACTGAGGAATTCCTGCAGTGACGTCCTGGAGCTGAGATAATTAATCTCCAACCACCACAACCGCCTTCCTTTGTGTCAGGTATGAGTCCAACCAGTGGAGGGTTTTCCCCCTGATACCCATTGACTCCAGTTTTTCTAGCACAGCTTGATACCATAATCAGCCAAAATGCTGCGCTGATGTCAAGGGCAATCACTTTCATCTCCCTTCGGGACTTCAGCTCTTTTGTTCATGTTTGAACCAAGGCTGTAATGAAGTCAGGAGCTGAGTGGCTGTAAGGTTGTCTTTCCTCCCTGCTCTGAAAGAAAGAGAGGCTTCACCACAAATAAAGTTGGTAGTATAAATAAGAATGTTCTGTGAATGGTAGGATAGTCAATGTTTCTAATGGCATCCTCTTGCTTTTTTGGATTAGTGCCAATGATTGGGCATTTGTTGGTGCACTTCATATTTCAGAATTTAAAGAAGAAAAGTAAAATTGGAGTTTCTTGGCCACTAATTTCAACACTTTGTTTTGTATTGTATAGATGGCTATTTCCTCACATGAAAATGCTACACCAGTAAAACTGTTGCATAATGCTGCAGGGCATTTAAATGGACCAGCGCGAACTATTGGTGCAGCTCTTATAGGATACCTAGGTATGGTGTTGATCACAAGTCTTGTCTTATTCTGTTAAATATTAGCCAAATGCTGGAAATTTCAAATCCAGGGTATACAATTTAAAAGTTGTGCTTTTTGTTTTCTTGTTCATAACAACGATTGTAGACCCCGATTCTTGTCAGAAACAGGATGTGGCAGAGTAAGAACTTGATAAAATCTTTGCAGAAGCCTGCTTGCCCAATCCAGTTGGCTTGCAGCATTTTAAGGTGTATGTTCTGATTCTTAATAGAGGTTTACTCATCATACAGGAAAGACCTCACTGAAATATGAAAGTCTACCCAATGACAATTCATACCCTGACTATGTTTTAATTACGGTCAGCTGCATTATGCATTTGACATTAACTTAACTAAAGGTACTAGGTGTGAAAGAGCAACAGGCCCAGTTTCTATTTTGGGCAGGAGGAATAGGAGTACCTCTGCAGCCTATACCCTCCATCCCACTAATCCACCACTTATCTTGACTGCCCTTAATTGTGAAGCTTTCAGTTACTTGCTCTGACATTGCTTCCTAAATTTACCTCTGGTTTATAATCTCAAAGCTTTCTCAAAATCCACCTTTGAACCAAGCTTTCTGTCTCTTGTTCTAACTCTTGCTGTCTGTTCCTCTCCATTCCCATTTGGCAAGCGTTCTAGGACATCTTTACTGTTAAACACATTGTTTGTTTAAATGCTGAGTGTGGTATGAATGCATAAAGCTTACTCCCTGAATCTCTACAACAATAAGTTGAATCTCCTCCAATTACAATTTGGGTGCATGTTTGCATCGATCTTGGCACTGTCCCAGCAATTCCAGGTTTCCTGCTGCCCTGTTTAACACCTCTCATCAGCCTCACTTTATTGACAAGGTTAAAGTGAGTTTGCATTTAAATGAGACCTGGGAGTTAAAATGGAGCCAGACATGACATTTGCCACATTGGCCCCAAGCTTACCTAATGGCCCACAATTTAACTTGCATCAATGGTAATCTAACATTGATGTGGGTATGCCGGCGTTGGACTGGCGTAAACACAGTAAAAAGTCTGACAACACCAGGTTTTAGTCCAACCTATTTATTTGATAATATTCTCACTAGCTTTCGAGGGGACAGCCTCTTCGTCAGGTGAATGGAGAGTTCTGGCTCTGTCTGAGGCCAGAACTCTCCATTCACCTGATGAAGAGGCTGTCCCCTCGAAAGCTAGTGAGAATATTATCAAATAAATAGGTTGGACTAAAACCTGGTGTTGTCAGACTTTTTACTGAATCTAACATTGGAGAGTACTTTGGAAAATTTGGAGTTCTTGAATTTACCAATTGCATTTTGAATTGAATATCAAGTTCTGCTTTCCTAGTGTTTTAAAAGAACACCATGTTTAACTGAGATAGTTAGCAGGTTTTACATCAGTCTCAACTAAATGTTGCCTATATAATTTATTAGAAAGTTATTAAATAATTATGCCTTTTCCATATTAACTTCACTGAGCTTCTAGCCACACTTCAGCCATTCTTTTCACAATTGCATTATTAAAAATACCAAAACACAAAGTATTATAAAACCAAACAAAGATTTTTTTCTTGCAATATTTTGTTCAAGTGACATCAATTTTTATTTTGGTCAGGTGTGAGAACTTCTGTTCCTAGGCCTGTTGCCACTACTCTGCAGTACATCGGTGGAGCAGCTGCTATTTTAGGCTTGGTTGCAATGGCATCCGATGTCGAAGGTCTCTACGCTGCTGTGAAGGCCCTAGTCTGTGTGGTAAAAAGTAACGCACTGGCCAGCAAAGAGATGGAGAGGATTAAAGGCTACCAAGTAAGAGCTTCCCTGCAACTCATGGTTGTGGGAACAGACATTGTACATGTGTAAATTAGGAAAGAACAGTTTGTAACTGGTTTTGTCTGATGCTAATGCCAATGAAGGATAAAGCACAGAAGAAGCAGAAACTTGGGCATTTTTGGGATAGTTTACCAACAGTTGAAGTGGTAAATAAAACAAATCTCAGAAAATTTAGGTAACTATGCATTTGTGGTGATTCAATATTTGGATTTGTATGGATTCAGATTGTGGGCAGAATTGTTCACATGTTCATTTGTTTTTATAATTGCATTTTTTGATTGGAATTCAGGAAAAGATAATAGAATCACCAACAAGTGAAATGGGAGGATTAATGTTGAATGTGTTTTATTGGCTATACTAGGAGTTTAGAATTTGCTGTCAGGCCATATTTGAAGAATGTTCAAATTTCGTCCTCCATGGAAGTAAAAAGCATATAGATATTGGGGAGGGTGTAGAGAAAAGTAACAACACTGATCTCATATTCACAGGTGTTGAGCAATGGGGAAAGATTAGAGAAGGCCAAGCTCTACATTTTGGAAAGAAAACTGTTTAAGATTGAACCGCATTACAGTGTATAAAAAATGTCAGATGGTATAGATAGGGTGAGCCTTCAAGAATTGCTTCTAATTGAAGTGGGAGGGTAGGGTTGAAGAGCATAAAGTTAAATTTGAGAAAAGTGGATATTATAAAAACTTATTTACGCATTATATTCAAGTTTATTTATTAGTGTCACAAGTAGGCTTACATTAACACTGCAATGAAGTTACTGTGAAAATCCCCTTTTAATAATGAGTAAAAATCTGCCAGGAAGAATAGTAGTGATGAGGATATTACATTTAAAATGTAGTTGAATGCACAAATAAAAGAGCTAGGGTACCAAAGCCCTTTGAAGTGAATGTGTTTTCTTCCCCGTGACTTCTCTTCTCCTTCGACTGTCGTTTCAAGTTTACCAATATCAGTTTCCAAATACAATTGATGGAATTTTCAGTGAAGATTTGGTTTCTGTTTTAGCTCCTGGCAATGCTGTTGAAGAAGAAACGGACTCTGTTGAACAGTCACATTCTCCATCTTACATTTTCATTAGTGGGAACTGTCGACAGTGGCCATGAGACCAGTATCATTCCTAATTCCAATGGATTTCAGGATTTGCTTTGTGACTTTGAAGTAAGATATGAATAAAAAGTAGTGCAACGATAACTTAGAATATGAAGACAACATAGATTCATGCCTTACTAATTCTCTTTTACTTTTTTGATTTCCATTTAAAATTGTCTCATCTTGAAATTCTGATAGGGTGAGGGTTTCTCCTATCTATCCTATGTTGTAATATCACAACACCTATCAGGCTCCTTTCCAACTACTTTCCAGTGTATTCACCATATGGCACCTCACAATACTGAATCCCAATAGTAATTGTTCCTCGAGAGATCCATTAGGAAAGTAGTACATCATTCAGCAAAGAAAATGTATTTGACAAGATGTAACTCTGGAATTACAGTACCTTCAACAAATGATGTAGATGGCACTTGTTTAATGCAAACAAGCATCTCCCTAAAATTTAGGACAGGATCATGCTAGATTAGCTAGGACAGTGGTCCTAGCCAACAATAGTTTTGGTCATACGGTTCCCCACTCAGAACATTTACAAGTTACTTAAAATTGACAAGAATTTTTTAAAAGTTTTGTTTTAAGTTTGATGATTTTTTTTTTGACATGACCTTATTTTTACAGGTCTGGCTTAATGCACCATATGAACTTCATCTGTCATTATTTGAGCACTTTATTGAACTTTTGACTGAATCAAGGTACTAAATTATTTCAAAATACTTTTTAAATATTTATACTCAATTAAGTTTTTAGAAATAAAAAGGTTCCTTTAATTCTGTTTTACAGTGAAGCTTCTAGAAATGCCAAGTTAATGAGGGAATTCCAGTTGATACCAAAATTACTGCTTACCCTGAGAGATACATCTTTGTCACAGCCAACCATTGCAGCTATCAGTAACGTGCTCAGCCTTTTGCTACAAGGCTTTCCAAACAGCAATGATCTGCTCAGGTAGAATCCAAACAATCAAGAATGTTAAAGTAACCAATGAATTGAATTACAGCAAACCATTTGAGTACTGCGAATGCTTTACAATTTAAGTGTAATCCTGAAATGATGGACTTAGCGTTTAGTCGCTGAAAGAATTCTGCAAGCTGCACCAGTACAGCAGCGAAGTGCATTGTTGGTCTTTCAATCTAATAGAAAGGTATGCAACTAGTGCATAGAGGAATGAAGGGAGATCTTATAGAAACATATAAGATTATGAAGGGAACAGAAAAGATAGAAGCTGGGAAGTTGTTTCCACTGGCAGGTGAAACTAGGACTAAGGGTGTGGCCCCAAAATATGGAGGTTTATATGGAGATGTAGATTTAGGGGTAAGTTGAGGAGGAACTTCACACAAAGGGTTGTGAATCTGGAATTGCCTACCCAGAGAACCAGTTGAGGCTACCTCATTGAATATTTTTAAGGCAAGGATAGATAAATTTTTGACTAGTAAAGGAATTAAGGGTTAAGGTGAGCGGGCAGGTTAAGTGGAGCTGAATCCATGAAGAGATCAGCCATGATCTTATTGAATGACAGAGGAGAGGGTAGTTGACAGTCAACTACATTCAGGAATCGAGAGTTGTTAAGTATATTTGGAGTGACAAATTAAGAAAGCTAAGTACGGATATCAGAGGCAAAGACCCAATGGCATTTCTGGGCACAATTGGAGGAATAATTGAATAAAAGCAGAAGAGGAAAAAGAAAAAGCAAGTAAGTGAATAACATTGAAATGTGGACTGAGGGAGGCTTGAAGAAAGCCAGAGAAGCAAGACAATGTCAACAGCTGCCCTAAGACTGGTGGCAGTGACCGAATTACAGTAAATGAGAAGTGCCTATGCTAATCTTAAGCTGCAAATAATAATTTACTAATTTCCAGTTTTTGTTTGTGTCAAGATTTGGTCAGTTTCTTTCTTCCACATTACCAACGTTTGCAGTCTGTGAGAAGTTTATTGCCATGGAAGCTCATAGCGAGGAAAAGGAAGAAGGTGAGCAATGTATCTCTAGTTTAAAACTTCTTTGTATGTTGACTGTATAACATACGCTAATATTTGATTAACTTAGCCTCTTTCATTTGGCACACTATGGATCAACAGTATACTGCATGATGGATTTCAATAAACCTCCCAATTGTTGAGAACAGTTCACAATTGCTAATGCTGCAATTGTAATGTAAGTACCAGAATCACATTGGTACATTATTTGAGAATTGTATTATGCAGCAGCACCTTTATTTCAGAGTTCTGTGATTAGTCTCAATGCACATTCAACCATCTGCTCTCTTCCAGTGTTGGTAGCTTAAAGGTTGACTAGAGCTGCCTAGGTGCTTTTTTTGTGCTTGGATCACTTGAAACAGTTTCTTTATTTGTTGCCTACTTCCTAATTCTCTTACTCTAGTATATTTTCCTTTGTAAGCCTCTCCTATCATTGTCTTTGTTCCATAATTTTTTAAATTGATTCAACACCCAAACTTGATCATTCAGCATCATAAGAGTCCTTTGTGAATGTTAGTTAATACTGTTACAGGAAGAGAAGTAGTAGTTAGCTCATTAATTCTCTCAAGCCTTCCTGTATAAAATATAGTTTGTTAAAAGTCCACCCTGAGGTCAGTTTTTTGAAGATATGTATATTTCACATGTCTACCAGGTGCTGATGATGATTTTGGCGGCCTTGTTTCAGCTAATGCCATTCTACTGAGAAACAGACTTTTAGATATCTTGCTAAAGCTACTATATATTTCAAAAGAAAAGAACTGTGTAAATCCGCAGTGAGTATTGCTTGAAGTGCATGAAAGTTATTTTCTGTGATTTTTGAGTTATGTGTTTGTATTATTCATATATAATATGACTCTGCAACACTCTATCTGTGCTGTATGCGCTGCTCACTGTCTAATTTTGTTATTGTTGCACTGCATGCTTAAGTACAAATCATATTGAGTTGTGTGATCTCCGTGGGTGGAATTAAGTAGTAGGTAGAGGATTTAAAATTTGAAAACAAATTTTACTTTCAAAATTTTCTACTAATCTTTTCAGAACATTGAAATGATATTATTGTTTCATGACTTAATCATTTAATTATTTTTAACAAAAGTAAATAAAGTTATAGATCTTATCTGTTATTAAGTAAGTGTTATGTGTTTGTGCCCCACAAAATATTAATTAGCAGTGGCTGAGACATTAACTTGCACTTCCAGTTTGCCCTGATAACTTGTGATTTGGTTTGGCTGTTAAGTGCAGCAACAGCAGAAAATTTACCTCCTGGGTATGTGTAAAGACCAACAGCCAGCTTAACATCAAGAAACTCTGATTTATTGTGTTTGCAGCTGGTCAGATGCTCTTCATCAATATCCAAGGTTCATGGCTGCTAATTTTGATATTGTTTAAGTCTAAATGCTGCACGTGCCATCTGCATTTCTATTATTTTAGTTAAATCATATTTTTATCCACATTCTGTGCATTTCTTCTTCATGCTAGACATTTGAACTTACTTGTTTTTTTTTCCCTTTCAAAACCATAGAGCATGTGAAGAATTGGTGAAGATTTGGGGTTTTGACTGGCTTCTGATGTTCATGGAAGAACATTTGCATCCCACTACTGTCACTGCAGCAATGAGAATTCTTGTTGTATTGCTGAGCAATCAGTCAATCCTTGCCAAGTTTAAAGAAGGACTTTCTGGAGGAGGCTGGCTTGACCAGACTGACTCTGTTCTCACAAATAAAATTGGCACTGTATTAGGTATGTGTGAAATCTTTCTATTGCACAGTGTAGCTGCTACATCTGGAATATTGCCTGTTTGCTTTCTGCATTGCATATGATGTATTAACTTTTGTGTAGTTTCTCTTAAAGGAATCAAGTGTGGAGTACCATTGTGTACTGGTTAGGTTATTGCATGGGGAATCCAAAGGTCTTGACTACAAATCCAGATAATACACGTTCAAATCCTGTCACGATCATTTAACAATTTGAATTCAGCTTATGCAAAAAGAAATTTGGAATAAAAAACTAATAATCGCTAAAAGTGACTATGAAGTTCTGTAGATTGTTATAAAAACCCAGTTGATATATTAATGTTCTTCTGGGAAAGAACACTGTCATCCTTACCAGGTCTGACCTGTATGTAATTCCATTCCCACATCAGTTTTGTTGATGCTAGAGGTGAGTAATACAAGCTGACCTTGCCAATGACCTTCACATTGTGAAAAATTAAAAAAAAGTGATTTGCTGCTTTAAAGATATCTCCTGAATATATTGAACTCTGTTTTACCTCTCAAACTAGCATTCTAAACTGGTTTAAATTTGTAATGATGTGGATTTGCCAGCGTTGGACTGGGGTAAACACAAGATCTTGGGTTCATGTCGAACTATCTGTAACCCCCGTGACTTGCCTGGGTTTGCAAAACCTCACTTGCTGTACTGTCTGGAAATAATACACATCTCTTTAACCTGTGATCAGTGCTCCTTCCACACACATTGTCAGCCACTTTAGGACTTGAACAGCAGGTTAGGTGTAAAGATTCGCATTCTAATCTGTAAACTGTCTGTGCTTTATATGCTCTGTCTGAGGCCAGAACTCTCCATTCACCTGAAGAAGAGGGAAACCCCTCGAAAGCTAGTGAGTTTACTATCAAATAAATCAGTTGGACTAAAACCTGGTGTTGTCAGACTTTTTACTTAAATTTGTAACAGATACAGCAGTATGTTCTGTAAGCCCAAAGGTGCCTTGGGAAATTCCTCTCAGAACTTCACAGATAAGCATTCGCATGGCAGTTGCTCACAAGTGCAATTGTACAAACACTCTGTGACCAGAGAAAGTAGTTAGTCTGGCTCAACTCAGTGTAGTAGGTTTCTTTAATTTGTAAAAATATCCCTGAAGTTGGGATATGCGTGTCCTGGCTACCAGAAGCTACGAACCCACTCCAAAAATTTGGTTTAATGCAAAACTGATCTTGCTTCATTCAGCGTGTATGCGGGTACAATCTGCCCACCATGTTGGGATAAAAAGTTTCTTCTTCGTTTACGACAATTTAAATTTTCTGTTTGGTATGCTGGCATGAAGTATTGAGCCGAAGTCATATGTTTCTCTCAAATGAAGAGGGATAATTTTGTCTTAGAAAATACCATGTAGCAAAAGAAAAGCCATCGATCTTTCTATAAAAATATCTTTAACTTGTCATTTTCAGGTTTCAATGTTGGCAGAATTGCTGGTGGTAGATCAACAGTGCGTGAAATAAACCGTGATGCTTGTCATGTCCCTGGTTTCTTTATTCTCCAGTCATTCTTGCCCAAACATACCAATGTGCCTGAACTATATTTTCTGTTGATGGCTCTTTTCCTCCAGCAGCCAGTTACTGAACTGCCAGAAAACCTGCAGGTATGTAATTCATTGTTTAATCATTATTCATTTTAGTTTAAAATTTGGGTTCCATTTCTTTATCCATTTAAAGTACTATGACTGTGTCAGAGTCATAATTCTAGTTAACATGTTAACCAGTTAACCTGGAATAATATGTATTTTTTTCCTTGAAAATGATGACATTGTGAGGGATCTGTAACTTCATAAATTATGAGATAAGACATTTAACAAATGGACTTAACTTAAAGGATGAAACTTATATGGCGATCAAATGGAATAGGAAATGGCAAATTATTTTTCAATCCAGTACAATTAAGCGCTTTGAATTGTGACTATATTTAATAATTTAGCTGCTGAATTTTAAAACCTAGATAGAAATTCTTACACCTCATTTATAATGCAGCCTCAATGACATTCTAATTCTAACTGGTATCTGCATTGAATGACTAGTCAGGAAATATCTTATCCTATAAACTGCCAGGAATACAAGTGACTCTTGCTTCAATGTCTGTACGTTGATTGTTAAAAGTTTTCTGCCGTTTGTTCTGTGAGTAACAGACTAATTAGTGGAGGCAATGGATATCCTGGTTACTTGCAGGGACATTGTGTGGTCTGTTTTTGGAAAGGTCAGTGGCATCTTGTGCCACACAGCCACTTAGACTAGTGCCAAGGATCCCAGGGATGAAGGACCCTCTTGCCTTTGGCTGGCAGCTCCCCAGAATTAAAAACAGTAAATGAGGAAATAAGAATACTGGCTTGAAAGGGTCTTGTATACCTTAAAATGGAATACCAAGAAAATGGGGAAATAAGAACACTGGAATTGCTTTTACCTCTCTGGTCTTCTATACCAACCAGTACCATTGGGGAGTTGTACGTTGCTGCTTGTAACAACTTGAGGCCTTTAATCAAAGAAGGACCCAGGTGCAAGTAAGTGATGACAAAAAGGAGCAGCCAATGTGGTTCTCACCACCAACCCCCTTCCCAATGCTGGGTCCTTCAATAACATGCTATGTGCCTTTGAACAAGGGCACACACCATTTCTCCCCCACCCCACCTCAAGCCCTAGGACCATGCAACCAAAGATGCTGGAGTTTGCTTGTTGTGCTCCCCAACCACTAGGGTTGAGGCAAGAAGTTGTCACCCTCCTTCCCAATTAAATGCCTCTCCATGGGGAGGACACAGGATTCTGCCCAACATTTTCACTGTTTGTCGCACTTTGAACGTGTTGAATCTGGAAAATAAAACCCACTTTTTTGTTCGATTTAGACGAATGAGCAATTGCTTTATATTTTCGCCATTTAGGGCGAAGCCTTAATGAATGCTGTAAATCTTGGCAGTTCCAATCTTTGAAACCAAAAGAAGGGAAAAAACAACTTGTGACATCAGGCTGCAAAGAGGATCACAGAGGTAGTGAGTGATGGTGTCCTCCCTCAATAACTCCCACCCTGCAATCTCCTTTCTGCTAATACTCACCTGTACTTGCCAAATATTAAAGATTGAAGGATGAGCTTGCCGAATATTAAAGATAGAAGGATGGTAGGAGATGAGGTCCTTAATGCAATTACTGTCACTAGAGAGGTAGTGCTTGATAGACTAACGGGACTGAAGGTAGACAAGTCCCTGGGACTGGATGGAATGCATCCCAGGGTTCTGAAAGAAATGGCAGAGGTGATAGCGGATGCCTTAGTAATTATTCATCAAAATTCGCTGGACTTTGAGGAAGTGCCGGAAGATTGGAAAACAACTAATGTTACGCCGCTGTTTAAAAAAGGTAGCAGACAAAAGATAGGGAATTATAGGCTGGTTCGCTTAACGTCCGTAATTGGAAAACTGCTAGAATCCATCGTCAAAGGAGAAATAGCAGGACACCTAGAAAAGAATGGTTTAATCAAGCAGACGTAGCACAGATTCGTGAAGGGAAAGCCGTGTTTAACGAACTTATTGGATTTCTATGAGGATGTGACTAGTGCAGTAGACAGAGGGGAACCGGTGGATGTGGTGTTTTTGGATTTCCAGAAGGCGTTCAGTAAGGTGCCTCACAAAAGGTTGCTGCAAAAGGTTAGGGTGCACGGAGTTGGGGGGTAAGGTGTTAGTGTGGATTGAGGATTGGTTGCCTAACAGGAAGCAGAGAGTTGGAATCAATGGGTGCTATTCTGGTCGGCAGTTGGTGACTAGTGGAGTGGCGCAGGGATCGGTGCTGGGGCCTCAACTGTTTACCATCTACATAGACAATCTGGAGGAGGGGGCTGAGGGTAGGGTAACAAAATTTGCTGATGACACGAAGATGAGTGGAAAAGCAAATTGCGTGGAAGGCACGGAAAGTCTGCAGAGAGATCTGGATAGGCTGAGTGAGTGGGCAAGGACCTGTCAGATGGAGTATAACATTAGCAAATGTGAGGTTATCCACTTTGGTAGAAATAATAGGAGGACGAAAAGCTGCAGCATGCTACGGTGCAGAGGGACCTGGGGGTCCTTGTGCACAGATTGCAAAAACCCAGTCTGGAGGTGCAGCAGGTGATCAAGGAGGTGAATGGAATGTTGGCCTTTATAGAGAGGGGGATAGAATATAAAAGCAGGGAGGTCTTGCTGCAACTGTACAGGGCACTGGTGAGGCCACAACTGGAGTACTGTGTGCAGTTTTGGCCACTGCATTTGCAAAAGGATATATTGGCCTTGGAGGGAGTACAGAGAAGGTTCACTAGGCTGATACCGGAGATGAGGGGGTTAGCCTATGAGGAAAGATAGAATAGATTGGGTCTGTACTCGTTGGAGTTTAGAAGGCTGAGGGGGGATTTTATAGAGACGTGTAAGATAATGAAGGGGCTAGATAGGGTAGAGGTAGAGAGATTCTTCCCACTTAGAAAGGATGGCAGAACGAGAGGGCACAGCCTCAAAATAAAGGGGGGGGGGGTGCAGTTTAGATCAGTGTTGAGGAGGAACTTCTTCACTCAAAGGGTGGTGAGTCTCTGGAATTCTCTGCCCATTGAAGTGGTGGAGGCTACCTCGCTGAATATATTTAAGTCATGGGTAGATAGGTTTCTGATAGACAAGGGAATTAAGGGTTATGGAGAGAAGGCGGGAAAGTGGAACTGATCCACTTCAGATCAGCCATGATCTTGTTGAATGGCGGGGCAGGCCCAAAGGGCTAGATGGCCTATTCCTGCTCCTATTTCTTATGTTCTTACGTGGGTCCATCCTTAATCAGAGGTCACAGGTGGCTATACAAGCAGCAGCCAATGTCTCCCCAGTGGTACTGCTAAGTTGCTGAACACAAAAGAGCCAGAAGGAAAAACAGTTACAGTATTCTTATTTCCCTGTTTTACTGGTGTTCCATTTTAAAGTATACAAGTCCAGTATGGCATTGAGTGGAACAGAGTGAAGGAGACGGTACAGGTAAGGGTAGAGGCCGAGGATGTCCCAATAATAAAGGGAGTAGGGGGCTTGAGTATGGTTGGTGGCGTTACATCAGATAGGGTCCAGGTGAAGGCTGGGATGAAGGCACTTTATCTGAATGCACATTTTTAAGATGGGTTTTTGATAAGAGAGGGGATTAAGGGTTATGGGGAGAGGGCGGGAATGTGGAACTGAGCCACGACAGATCAGCCATGATCTTATTGAATGGCGGGGCAGGCTCGAAGGGCTAGATGGCCTACTCCTGCTCCTATTTCTTATGTTCTTATGACTGAAAAATGTGGCCACAGACCAAAGCCCATTTAAGAATTGTTAGTATTTCTTGGAATCAAAACAAAGAGTTTTTTTTGTTATTGGTATTAAATTTGTCATTTGACCATAAGACCTGGAGCAGAATTAAGTCACTCGGTCCATCAAGTCTGCTTCGCCTTTCAATCGTGGCTGATATTTTTCTCATCCCAATTCTCCTGTCTTTTCCCATAACTCCTGTTCCCCTTATTAATCAAGAACCTATCTATCTTAGTTTTAAAAACACTCAATGACCTGGCCTCCTCAGCCCTCTGCGGCGAAGTGTTCCACAGATTCACCACTTTCTGGCTGAAGAAATTTCTCCTCATCTCTGTTTTAAAGGATCGTCCCTTTAGCCTGAGGTTGTGCCCTCTGGTTCTAGTTTTCTTTACTAGTGGAAACATCCTCTCCATGTTCACTCAATCCAGGCTTTGCAGTATCCTGTAAGTTCCAATAAGATCCCTCCTAATCTTCTAAACTCCAATGAGTACAGACCCAGAGTCTTCAACTGTTCCTTAAATGACAAGCTCTTCATTCCAGGGATCATTCTTGTGAACATTCTCTGGACCCTTTCCAAGACCAGCACACCCTTTATTAGATATGGGACCCAAAACTGCTCACAGTACCCCAAATGGGGTCTGATCAGAGCCTTATACAGTCTGAGAAGTACATCCCTGCTCTTGTATTCTAATCCTCTTGACATGAATGCTAACGTTGCATTTGCTTCCTAACTGTTGACTGAACCTGCACGTTAACTTTGAGAATCTTGAACAAGGACTCCCAAGTCCCTTTGTGTTTCTGATTTCCTAAGCATTTTCCCATTTAAAAAATAGTCTATGCCTCCATTCCTCCTTCCAAAGTGCATAACCTCACAATTTTCCACATTGTATTCTATCTGCCGCTTCTTTGCCCATCTCCCAAATCTTTCTGCAGACGCCCCGCTTCGTCAGTACTACCTGTCCCTCTACATATCTTTGTATCATTTGCAAACTTTGCAACAGTGCCTTCGGTTCCTTCCTCCAAATTGTTAATGTATATTGTGAAAAGTTGTGGTCCCAGTACTGACCCCCTGAGGCATACCACTAGTCACTGGCTGCCATCCTGAAAAAGATCCCTTTATCCCTGCTCTCTGCCTTCTACCACTCAACCAATCCTCTATCCAGGCTAGGTTCTTGCTCTTAATTTACTTAACAGTCCCCTATGCAGCACCTGGTCAGCGGTCTTCTGGAAATCTAAATAAATCACGTCCACTGGTTGTCTTTTATCTAACTTCCTGTTACGTCCTCAAGGAACTCTAACAGATTTGTCAGACATGACCTCCCCTTGACAAAGCTGTGCTGGCTCAGTCCTACTTTATCATGCAATTCCACATACTCTGCAATCTCATCTTTAACAGTGGACTCTCAAATCTTGCCAATGACTGAAGTCAGGCTAACCGGCCTTAATTTCCCGTCTGCTGCCTCTCTCCTTTCATAAATAGCGGTGTTACATTCGCTACTTTCCAGTCCTCTGGTACTCTCCCTGCCTCCAATGATTCTTGAAAGATCACCACCAATATCTCCACAATTTCTTCAGCTATCTCCTTTAACACCCTGGGGTGTAGTCCATTCAGTCCCGATGATTTATCCACCTTCAGACCTTTCAGTTTCCCCAGAGCCTTCTCCTTAGTGATGGCCACTATTCACCTGTGCTCTCTGACTCTCCTGGAGCTCTGATATCCCACTAGTGTCTTCTACCATGAAGATTGATGCAAGGTAACTATTTAGTTCCTCTGCCATTGCTTTGTTTCCTATTATTACTTCTCCTGCCGCATTGGATTAATGTATTATCTCCTTTAAACCACCCAAGGGCATTTTAGTGTTGCATTTATGCAAATAGCAAAAATAAAGCAGGTTTGTATCAGTCAGCTGTTACTCTTATGCCAATACAGTTTGGACTCGCAAATTAAATTGATGTATTTCCTGAAGAAGCTGCTAGAATTCTGAGAAATAATTTCAGAAAGAACTGCAAAATGAACAAGCATCCCCAGAGAAAATTGCATGACTTTCTACTCCTCCTGTTTCACTTTCAAATTTGAATGTACCACAACAGGTTTAGGTAGAAATAGCCTGTAGATTTGAATATTCCAACATGCTCCAGGTTGGCCTCCTGCATTCTACTTGCAGCAAATGCCTGACTGCTTGCTGACACTGGCTCCCAATCAAGCAGCATCTTGATATTGAACTTTTCATCCCTGTTTTCACGTCCCTCCATGGCTTTGCCCCTTTTTTCCCTGTAATCTCCTCCAATCCCGCAATCCTCCATGAAATCTGTGCTCCTCTAATTTTGGCCTCTTTTGTCTATAGAATTTTAATTGCCCCATCATTGATGGCTGTGCTGTCAGTTCCTAGGCATGAAGCTCTGGAATACTCTCACTGTACATCTACAACTCTCTACCACTCTTTCCCAGATACTCATTAAAATCTACTTCCTGTCACCAAGCTTTTGTTCTTCTGACCCAATAGCTCCTTGTGTTCCTCAGTGTCCTACTTTATTTTATTATGTTCCTGTGAAGTGCCTTGGATGTTCCATTCTATTAAAGGTGCTATATAAATAGAAGTTGGTGTTGGGCTTTTGCCAATATCGCTTGTCTACCCAAATAAAACATGGTGAGCCAACTTTCCCCTTTTTTATTACAAAACTATTATTGTATGTCATTTTAAACGATATGAATATAAATTCTAATGTCCAGTATAACAAAAGATGGCTAGAATAATCTGAATTAAGTTTTTAACTATTAAACAATGTAGGTATGTTTGTACTAAACCCCAGTTGACCCTTGTAAAAGTGAGAATTTTCCAAGCTAGTTTCCTATCATTGGAACTTAAAAACAAAGTAGCTTGTGAATAATACATTTAATTGAAAAATAACAAAATAATTTTAATACTAAATAGCATCATACTTCGGTTTAAGAAAAAGGTGTTCACGATGGTAGCTAAACATATTGTCATGTGCTTTCTTAAAACAGTTTGATCTGGATTCTATCTGGACATTTATCTTCGGTGTTCCTGCTTCGAGTGGGACAGTGGTTGCATCTGTTCACACTGTATGCTCAGAATCTGCTTTTTTATTGTTGGGAATGTTGAGGAGTATGCTCAATCTTGTAAGTATGCAAAAACTAAATTGACCTTCTTAATCACAAAGACTTGGATAAAATAGTAAAACTTTTAAAACATTGTGATTTTGAAAATATATGCACATTGCTTCAGTCTAATCTGTCTCAACCCACATCCAATCTTGCCTTATTTCATCCATCAGCATTGGGTTGATGGAATTCTTCACTTCCGTTGATTGATATAAAATTCCAGCCCAAAATACACAACTACATTTCCGAGCAAGTGCATTAGAAAGTGTCGAAAACTTTATAGTCAAAAATTGTTTCACTCTAGCCTTAACTAAAACATATATTCAAGAAGTTGTATTCTGAAATGCATTATTTGAGTTAATGTTGTTTCATCTAATATTGAGACTAGATTTGATATTGGATCATGAGCATCAGCCTAGTTTTTTTTTGCTGCTTCCCATTTTAGTGTGTAAATTGCAAGGCTGATACCTGAAAATGGGAGTAGTTTATTTCCCAGCAGTTCTTCATTCTACATTGTTGCTTTATTTCTTAAGAACAGGGTTGAGTAACTTTGAATACATGTACATTTGACAGATGTCTGTTCTGCATGCCATCTTTTGATCAAGTATAGAGGCTAAATGTCTAAAAATACCAGTTTGAAATAGGCATCCATCACTACTAGGGTCTCAGCTGTATCAGGAACTGATGCCTGTAGCCCAGATAAATATATTTAATGTTTAATATCTTAAATCACCTATTCAGCTGCGTGTAAATTTATTTTCCTGCAGACACTGGAGTTCTTGTGAATCTTTGTTTAAAAAAAAATTATAAATTGGGGTTTTTTTTGCCATTAATGGATCTTTCAATGGGAATTTCCTCAATCTGTGGTATTTGGAAGATGATGTTTTGGTGACCTAGGACAGGCAGGTTTAGATACATGTAAGATACCCTGTGCCCAACCCACCCCCATGTGCACATCTGCAGTTTAGGAGACGATGACCAAAACTTTTGCATCCCTTCAAGTGGGATTTGAGGAAGTGGGACTGAGAAAGCAGGGGAAATCCAGAGGGTTGACTCCCTCATATGGTCATGCCTGCAGAAGAGATAATAGAGGCAGGCTGCCTTTGGAATCAGCAACCCAGTCGATGGAGGCAGGCACCCAGTCAAGGTGTTTTAAGGTCCCAGTTCACATCCATTTCCTAAGAGTGATGCAAAGAGGAGGTCTGCAACTTTATAAGTGGCCCTGCACTGCTCTACACTAAGCAGTCCCACAGTTTTGAGTGGTGTTTTATTATTACTCCTTGTGGACACTTTTGTGAGTAGTCCCGTTTCGAGGCGGGCCCCAGATCTTCTGCTTCCTCTGCAGCGCTTGCATCTCCCAGTGCAGCTGCTGACCAACCCTTCTGTCATTGACTAACAGCACCCATACACCACCCACACTCTGTGATTGAACAGTGAACATTAATTGATCATTTCCCATAAGATTGCACCAGTAGGTGGACTGCTGACACAGGCCGGAAGAGTCTGACCAATTATTATACATTGGGGCTCCTCGTTTCAAAGGAAACTGGGACAACATGACACCGCAAAGACATATGGCTAATAGCCATACTTTTGCAGAAGTATTATAATTTGGCTGTACTTGCCAAAATGCCATCAATTCCGTCTGCAGGTTCTGGTGCACTCAACTGGCAGTGCCAATAGAGCACTGCCTTTACAGGTTCTGAATCAGCAAGGTTAAGATACAGAGCCTTGCTACCAGCTGCAAAGCTGGTTGCAAAGATCATTCAGCACAAGCTGTGACAGAAATGACCAACTACAACCCAAAGTTTGCTTCTCCTCTGTTTAAGGCATGCTGCATGGAATTGCACAGAAAACACCCTTCCCCCTCCAGCACTATCTTTACAAGCTATTAAACAGGATTTGGGTATTTTACTCAAGTTGCTAGTGTGCAGTTGGTGTTTCCTTTCTCTTTCACTTTTGCCTGGATGTTTTCCAAAGCTGTCAGAATTTTTGTGACCCTATTCTAACACTTCAATTTAATTCTGGTACCATTCTCCTATTCCTGTATCAACTAAGATTTGTACCCTAAGTAAAGAAAAATAAATTAGTCTCAGAAAATTGAATGCAAAAACAGCACACTTCAACTTGAATTGGTCTGAATCCTATCAACAAAGTATGTAATATAAATTACATTGTAAATCTAGACAAGATTGATACGACAAACATTGAGAGCCAACTTATACTAAATATTAAAGATTTTTCCTTGTATTTATACGTTGTTTCTTTCCACAGCCCTGGCAGTCTGAAGAAGAAGGTTCTTGGCTTAGAGAATACCCAGTTACTTTGATGCAGTTTTTTCGTTATTTATATCACAATGTTCCAGATCTAGCTCCTCTTTGGACAAGTCCAGAATTTCTTTGTGCTTTTGCAGCGACAGTCTTTCCCTTTAACATCAGGCCCTATTCGGAAATGGTGCGTGTTTAACTTCTATTAAATGATTAAGTCATTGTCACAAAGTTCTGCAAGTGAATGAAATGAAGATGTATTGGCATTGTGAACAGTGCATCATTCTTTTTCATTTTTAAATTGCCACATAATTAATTTATGTCCCCCTTACATTCCTGGTATTGAGATACATGGGTGATGAGCGTAATATGGATAAGGAGATGTGATTGGCCAGAGGAAAATCAGTTATTAAACACGTTGAACAAAGGAAACAGTGTTTTGACCAGGGCAACAGCCCCTATTAAACTGTCATTTAATTAAGCAACCAAGAGAGAGAATAAAGTGCATTATAAAAATTACAGGATAAAAACTTTTAATGGACTGTTCACAAATGAAGTACTTTTACGATTACCTTCCCCTGCCACTCCCATCCAATTGATTACTTGAAACTGACTACTTGGGATGGTTTGGTAAAGGCAGGAGTGGGGGGAGCATAATCGCTGTTATTAGGGTAGTTATCCGTGCTCTATTAACTGAGCACCATGATAGATTTTAAATATTTAATTATTTCATTGTTATGCCATTAAAGTTTCTTCAACTTGAAAAATCTCCTTATGGTTAATTGCACCTCGGTCCTAAACTGCCACAGTTTGTAATTTATTATTGGCCTGCACGTAACTGTTGTGATAAGTATTCCATTAACTTGTTATCCAAATGTCTGACAAGCTGAAATTAAGTTTATTTACCACAACCTTGTTTTTACCATTTGGGAGAATGAAACTTGCACTAAATTTGATCTCAGTAAGCCTACAAACATAGTATATTCATAGAATTCTACAGTGCAGAAGAAGGCTATTCAGCCTATCGAGTCTGCACCAACTCTTTAACAGAGCATCTTACTTCGGCTCAGTAACCGCACACATTTACCCCACTAATCCCCCTAACCGTCGCATTTTGGGACTGTAAGAGGAAACCAGAGCTCCTGGAGGAAACTCATTCGTACTCCATGCAGTCACCCAATATTAATGTTATGCAAACTCTATTACAGACTTGTAAAATATACAACTAATATTTTCACAACAATATATTTTCACTGCCCCTCTGCACTGAATGACACATCATCCTTGGTGATATCATCCTCTAACTCATTCTGTTCTCTTTCCTCTGAGTGCTCTGCCCTCATTCTTTCTCCATATGAACTCCTCAGCCCACTTTCATGGCTATCCTATGGCCTTGTTAATTCTGTTGTATCAATCTCAAATAAAGTTATCTCTTGCCTAAATCACTCAACACCCACATCTCCCTTCCTCGCCCCAAACCTACCTCCTGTATCCATCTCCAAAAAGCGCTTCTCCAATTACAGCTACGCTTTCAAAATGCAAACTATCAAGCCTTTGGTTCTCTGTTTGCCGCAAAATTTCAGCAGTTACTGAATTACTCAACCACATCCTCACCACCACCTGTCTTATCCTAGCCGCAATAAATCTATTACTCACATCCTGGCTGTTGCCTCAGTACAAGGGATGCAAATCTGAAAGGATATGCCACACTGCTGGTTTAACCATCCATCACTACATCTGGCTGGGGCACTAGATTGTCATTTATTGCCCATCCCTCATTTGCCCTGAGAAGATCAATGTGTTGTAGGAAGACCCACAGTTTTGTTAGGGAAGGAGTTCCATGATTTTGACCCAACAATAGTGAAAGAACAGTGCTATAATTCCAAGTCAGGATGGTGTGTGGCTTAGAAGGGAACTTGCAGGTGATGCTGTTCCCTTGCACCTGCTATCCCTATCCTTCTAGCTGGTAGCAGTTGCAGGTTTCAACTCTTCCACTGTTTAAAAAAAAATTATCATACTGATTATCTGATAACCAGTATTGGATGACCAGAAAGTTTTGCCGATTAAATATTGGGAAGACTGAAACCAATGTTTACAGTCTCCATTTAAAACTCTGTTCCCAAGCTACTGGCTCCATCCCTGTCCCTGACCACAATCTGAGGTTAAACCAGATGTCCACAATCTTGGTGTCACGTTTGACCCTGAGATGTACTTTCGACCTCCTATTCATGCCATAGCCAAGAGCACCAATTCATCTCTGTAATATTGCCTGCATTTGCTCCCGGCTCAGCTCATCTGCTTCTGAAAGCCTCACTTGTTCCTTCACGTACACTTGACTTTTCCATCATAGTTCTGGCTGGTGTCTCACATTTTACACAGTGTAGACTTGAGATTAACCAAACATCAGTTCCTCACGTCTCATCTAACGGCAAGTCTGTTTCCCTATCACCCATATGCTTTCTGTCCGACATTGGTTCCAGTCAAACAACACCCTGGGAGAAATTCATTGTAAAAGGACAGGAGCCTCGTCTAATTTCTGGAGGGCAGGTGAGAGCTCTGCATTGCCTCTTGTCAAGAGAACTCACCAAATTAAGTGCCAGTCATGCACTTACCTGGACAGTAACACAGACAATTAGGTGAGCCTTTCCTGGGAGTCTGCTCTTGGGGGATGGGAAGCTGTTCTTTGTTCGACAGTGCCGCTAGAAGGCAGTGGCTGCTGCCAATAATGGCCTAGGGATCAAGGTCATAGATCAAGTGATGACTAGTTGCAGGTCTTGGAGGTGGGAAGTTTTGGGGTTGGTAGTAAGGACAGGGGGTGGTTCTCAATGGGCTCCTTTCTCCCTCCAGCTATGCTCACCCCAAGGCTGGAAATTCCCACCTGAGGTCAATGGACCATTGGCTACGATTCTTGTGACTGGCAAGATGAGAAATTTCTGCCCTTAATGCCTTTGAATGAGGGACATCCCTTGAAGCCTGCGAAGAGTTACTTCTTTAGACTTCCCACATGGTAAGTGTTTCGTAACATTAGTTACCCACTTAAGGGCCTCAATTGGTAGTAGAGCAGAGAAATGGTGCATGAGTCTTTCTGCCACAGACTTAATCAGAGTAGAAGTTAGGAGATGGTGGAGTTCCCACTTGCTATCTGTCAACACGATTAAATGTCTCCACCATCAAATTACCCCTTAATTTTAAAATGTCTACCCTCATTTTCAAACCCTCCAAACGTGGGGTTACAGGGATAGGGCCTGAGTGGGATTGTTGTTGGTACAGGCTCGATGGGCTGAATGGCCTCCTTTTGCACTGTCGGGCTTCTATGATTTCATTATATTAAAGGTGCAATATAAGTTGAAGTTGTTACAAAATGATGTGCTGTCTTTCTTCAGGTAAGTGATCTTGATGATGATGTTGGCTCTCCTGCTGAAGAATTCAAGGCATTTGCAGGTGATACTGGCATGAACAGGAGTCAATCAGAATACTGTAATGTGGGAGCAAAGACTTTCCTCACCAACCATCCTGCCAGGAAGTTTGTTTTCGACTTCATGCGTGTCCTTGTGATAGAAAACCTGTGTCTTGCACCTGCTAGTAAACAGACTACTCTCATAGACCTGCTATTAGAGGTAAGTGTTGATTAAAATAATAAATGTATAAGTAAATCTTTTATCGCCAATTGTCTGTTTACTTCACCATTTAGATACTTCTTTCATCGATAAGTGCTTGAATAAGAGATCAACTGACTTGATCAAGTTAAAACTTCAACCAGTTTACAATCTAATATCTGGTCAACAAAATTGAGCTTCAGTGTCAGGTTGAATAAAACAGGGAGCTGTGTGTGTGCATGCATACATGTGCACATGAATTTGTTCAGTGCTCAGACCATTGATTTATTTCTCAACTGACTTGAATCTTGGAATTCAGAGTAAAAGTTCAGAAATTGCTCATGTTACTGTACGTGATCAGGAGGTTAAAATAGACTCCAACTATTTGCTGTTTTGGCATTAATGCGCTTCACTCCAGGTGTGTTTCTGTTGCCACACTAGGAAGTTTTTAGCAAAACAAATTTTATTTAACAATGCTGTTTAACTGTAACACATCAATTAATAAATGTTAAACTAATTTAGCAATACTTACATGTGACAAAATACAGTTCTTAACTGCTAACCCATCCCTGAGTTCCAATTCGAGCAACATCTGTCTTGTAGACTTAAAACTCTTCCTCAAAGTCGGTTAGCAAAAATCACAGGCTTACATGCTTGCACTTATGAGCAGTCCTAGAGCTTTTTGAACACCTGGAGAGAGAGACCCGTCTTCTGATAGCCTCAAACAACAGCCTCCAGAGAGAGAAAGGCGCTTCTTGCAAGACCAGGCAGAAAACCAGTTGTGTTAAAATAAAAGAGAAACTGCATCTTCCCTGCAAGCTTAGCTCCTCCCATTAGCACAGGACTATCTTTTTTTTATTCATTTGTCGGATATGGATGTCACTGGCTGGCCAGCATTTATTGCCCATCCCTAGTTGTCCGAGAGCAGTTGAGCGTCAACCACATTGCTGTGGCTCTAGAGCCACATGTAGGCCAGACGAGGTAAGGATGGCAGATTTGCTTCCCTAAAGAACATAAATGAACCTGAATCTTGTCAATCAACCTAAGCAAAATCCTTCTCTGAAACCACAATGGAAACCTAAGTAAACACAGGTGCATTAACTCTGTTTAGACAAACACACCACTAGCTAAAATCAATCACTATCTTACACTCTCAACATTGGAGTTGCATCTCGCCCAGACAAAATGGCACTGTGTAAAACAGCTGAATTTTAAACATACCTTTCGCAAGAAACATGATAAAATGTATTTCTCAAAGGCACAGTATCATCACACTAACGATACTTCATATCCTTTCAGGATTACATTCCATCTAGTCAGTTTTTTTCTCTTTATTGCATCCTTTCTGATCCATACCAGCGCCTCTATGTCCTACTTTTCTCCTCTACCAAGGATTCCCCCCTGCACCCACCCAACAATGATTTTTATAGCCCTCAACTATGTCTGATCCATTTCTAACACTGCTGATCTCACCCTTTCTACTCCACCCTGCGCTCCCCCCCCCCCCCCGACTCAACCGAATCGCTCTCATGTTCCCATTCTCAAGGTGAGAGGGCATGGGATCCAAGGGCTTTGGCCTTGTGGATCCAGAACTGGCTTGCCTGCAGAAGGCAGAGAGTGGTTGTGGATGGGTCTTTTTCGGCATGGAGGTCAGTCACCAGTGGAGTGCCCCAGGGATCTGTTCTAGGACCCTTGCTGTTTGTCATTTTCATAAATGACCTAGATGAGGAAGTGGAGGGATGGGTAAATAAGTTCGCTGATGACACAAAGGTCAGTGGTGTTGTGGATGGTCTGGAAGGATGTCAAAAGTTGCAGCAGGACATAAATAGGATGCAGGACTGGGCGGAGAAGTGGCAGATGGACTTCAACGCGGATAAATGTGTAGTCGTCCATTTTGGCAGAACCAACGGGATGAACGAGTACACTATCAAGGGTAGGAGTCTTAGTAGTGTTGCAGGGCAGAAGGATCTTGGGGTCCGGGTCCACAGGACTCTTAAATCGGCCTCGCAGGTGGAGGATGTGGTCAAGAAGGCGTATGGTGTACTGGCCTTCATTAATCGAGGGATTGAGTTTAGGAATCGGGAGGTAATGCTGCAACTTTATAAGACCCTTGTCAGGCCTCATTTGGAGTACTGTGCGCAGTTCTGGTCGCCTCACTATAGGAAAGACGTAGAAGCTATTGAAAGGGTACAGAGGAGATCTACAGGGATGTTGCCTGGACTGGGAGGCATGCCTTATGAAGTTAGGTTGAGGGAGCTGGGACTCTTTTCCCTGGAGAGACGAAGGTTGAGAGGCGACCTGATAGAAGTTTATAAAATGTTGAGAGGAATAGATAGGGTGGATTCTCAGAGGCCATTTCCCCAGGTTGAAATGGTTGCTACGAGAGGACGCAGATTTAAGGTGCGGGGAGGCAAGTACAGAAGTGATGTTAGGGGTAAGTTTTTCACTCAAAGGGTGGTGAGTGAATGGAATCGGCTGCCGTCAGTGGTGGTGAAGGCGAACTCGCTGGGGTCTTTTAAAAGACTTCTGGATGAGTATACGGGGTTTAATGGGATTGGGGGTTATAGATAGGTCTATAGATTGGTAGGTGTTGATGTGATCGGCGCAACTCGTGGGCCGAAGGGCCTGTTTGTGCTGTAGTGTTCTATGTTCTCCTCCACTTCAATTCTACCAGGCTGCATATTGAGAAGTTCACCCTCCACCATGTACATCACCCTTCCTCTCTCAGCATTCTAAAAGAATTGTCCCTGTGTAACACCCTGATCCACCCCTCAATCATCTCCAAAACCTTGACTCTTCTAACGTCACCTTTCGATGCAAGTGCAGGCAATGTAATAGCTGCCATGTTACCTCTCCCAAGGTGCCAATCACTCCTTCAAATGAGCAGCAGTTTGTGTGCTTCTTTCAACACAGGCTTAAGAAATAGCGCCTCTCCTTTTGATTAGTTGCTTTGTTGCCTCTGGACTCAACACAGTTCAATAATTTTATATACCATAATCTCAACCCTTTACCCTCCACCTCCCCCACCTTTTTGTCTGCTTTCCTTTGCAGTTTTCGCTCTTGATCTTGCTTTTCTTGTTTTTGCTTTTCTTTGCCGTATATACCTCCTCTGAATCCATCCTTTGTTTATTGTCCCATTGACACTCCCTTTCACTTCTACCAACCCTTTTGTCATTTACTGGTAGGCTTTGTATTGGTACAGTCATTCAAAATGGTTGGCTTTTTTCATGCAAAACCAAAAGCACATCCAATACAAACAACTCTTTTTGTTTTTATTCCAATTCAATCAAATCAAGTTCAATTCAGATTCTCAACAAGTTGAGACATTCCCAATCCAAGCTGACAAGACAGGGCTCTCACCTCCTATCTTGGGCTTGATCTATATGATCCAAGCAGATTGGAGTAGGCATAGCTCCTCCTCTGAGGCTTGATCTCATTTGCATCTTAGCCAAAAGGCCACTTTTAAAAATTACTTCAAATGAAACTAAAATGTAACCTAATGACTTCAACCAAGCACAGCATGTCGATATTACACTTGATCTTAGCTAAAAGGCCGAGAACTCTACTTTCTAATAAGTAAAGCCAATAAAACCAAGAAACAAAATAATCTGAAAGCATTGATTCACATATTTAGCACTTTTCATGAGCAACGTTTTGTTAGAATCTATGCAAATTACACAGTTTATCTTCAGCACTGGCTGAAGGAACTTTATTCAGACCCACCTAACAAAACATCTGCGCTAGTAAATGATCAACCATACTCTCCCCATCTCCCATCTTTTCACCCAATCACAGATCTTCCCCCCCCCCCCCCTTTTTTTCCACATTCCTCATTGCGCCTCATTAAAAGTTGTTACGTTTCTAATTTTGACATGTTCTGAAGCATTAACTGTTTCCTTCTCTGCAGATGCTGAATATTTCCATCATTTATTTGTTTTCCTCAAACATGTTCTACTGTCTAATACTGAAGTGATTTCCTTCTCAACAACAACAGTGGCATGTGCTTTAATGAAAATGAAATCTTAATTGTGACTTTTGTTTTTGTTTACAAGGCATCACCTGATAGATCAACAAGGGCTCAGCAAAAAGAATTTCAAACTTGCATCCTGGACAGTGTGATGGATCACTTACTTGCAGCAGACGTTTTGTTAGGTGGGTCAGAAGAATGTTCCTTCAGCCAATGCTGAAGAAAAACTGCCTTATTTTCTAACAAAATGTTGTTCAGAGAAATGCTAAATGTGTATGAATCTGTGCTTTCAGATTATTTTTATCTTGGTTTTATTGGCTTTGCTCATCATAGAGTTGTTTTCATGGAACACCTTTTGGTTTTGAACACCTTTAACAAAAAGCCTACCAGTAGATGTCAGTAGCAAGCTGTATGAATGCACAGTTTAAATAAGTGTGATTATCTAAGGTTTATCAATCACAAACATTCTAGTACTGAATTGAAGACCACATATGAAAATCGTGACTAACGTGACATTTGGTCAATTTACATAATTTTTAAATACCAATCTTTTTCTGGCAATTTAGGAAATTGCCCAAAGGTTTCGGCAAAATAACATGTTTCGGTTTTTCACACGATAATGTTCAACACAGCAGATGCATGGGAATACAACCACTTAGAAGATTCCCTGCAAACCGTACGCCATCCTTACCTGGTAATATGTCACTGTTCCTTCACTGTCACTGTCACAATCTTCCCTAACAGCACTGTACATGTATGTACACCACATGGATTGCAGCAATTCAAGAGGCAGCTAACCACCGCCTTCTCAGGGGCAATTAGGAATAGGTAATAAATGCTGACCTAGCCAACGATGCTCATTTCCCATGAACAAATTTTAAAAATCTAAGAATCCAGATATTGTTTGAAAACTCAGATTGAATGCAGTTGGTATTTCTCTCTCATCATGATTTTTTTTTGTTAATTCTACAGTGTGGCCATTTTCACTGAGTTTATGGCATACAATCTTGAACTTTGTTTCTGCTTTTGAGTCACTGCTGCTGCAAAAATATTTACTTCGTATAAATACCCCTTGTCAATTAATTTAGGACATCTCCCAAATGGATAATGTAGCCCAGTTACTTAAAATTCTAGTTGTACAGTAATCATGGTCATATTCAAAAATGATGTTGCAATATTTAATGAAGCTAATATAAAGTGCTGCTCCATGGATTAAATAAAAGAAGCAATGCAAATGTTTAACAATGCCAAATGTTCTTATTATTGACCTGATATTTTTATCAAAATGTTTCATGAACACCTAACCAGGGCAATTTTTTTATCTATTTGCCCTATTAACTTAGTGTTTGAAAGGTGTTGAAGGAAATGATAATTTTGATGCCTCATCTCAATATAATCTTACAAAGAAAAACTTGCCATTTTAAAACAAAACACATAACTAAAAATTTTAATCTTGAATAGAAATTATATTGAAATGAATGTATGTGTTAACTTTATGCTGTATTCTTCTGTGACTGTCATATATCATTCTGTAGCATAACAGAGTATTTTTGGGTTTTTTTCGTAACTTGCAGGTGAAGATGCAACATTACCTATTACCAGTGGAGGAAGTTACAACACATTAGTGAACAATGTATTTTACTTCACACAGCGACTTGTGGATAAGCTTTGGCAAGGCATATTTAGCAAAGAGTCCAAACTGGTGGTTGATTTTATTGTTCAATTGATAGGACAGGTAAGTTGATATCATTGCGTGTAAAAAAAAAAGTAAACTGATACTCCAATATGTAAATATAAAATGGAACTAATTATATTTAGATGTAGTAAAATGAAAAGGGGAGATACAGAATACTGGATGTTCATTGGAGGCCATTGAGCATCTGAGATGAGATAACGGTCCAGAATTTGTTGACAAAATAAGTTCAAGGCAAGTGCCATTATTCATGTGGTTTTTTAAAAAAAATCAATCCAATGTGTTAAGGCAAGAATGAAATACACCACAAGTTGCAAATCACCAACAAATTTTGAAATAGTTTGTGCGACTTTACAGTGAACCTCCCCAAAAAATAGCTTGCTGTTAATCTCCTACCTCGTGCCAAGAAATTGTACCATTTGTGCTGCAATTGCTGTAGAAAGTTAACATTGCTATAACAGCCTGATGACCCTGTTAATGGGGTAATTTATACTTCCAATGGTCTTTCACTTTGAAACCTTTTAGCAATTAAGTGATAATTTATTTTGCTCATGTCACAAAGCATACAACCAGGTTTCTAGCTAAACTGATATGTTTAAGTGATTGAACTAATTTGTGAAATCAGTTTGTTGTCGACCCTGGCTAGAGGTAGTAGTCAATCCTAAATTCATTTTGGCAGGATTTACTTCCACTTCGTTGCTTCCTAGCACCACCACAATCTCAGACCAACAATCATTATGGTGATTCCACAAGTAACATGATGTTTTGAATTGAAAGAAAATATATAGTTTCAGTGTGCAAACACTGTTTTAGATCCCTGAATTAAAATATGATAATCTCAATCCTGGGCAAGATCTATCAAATTCATATGTTTATTTGTTTTCTCCTTTCATAGAATGTAGGTGTCATTGCCAAGGCCAGTTTTTTGCTGCTTATCCCTATTTGATCTTAATTGAGTGATTGGCAGGGCAAAGAGCAGTTAAAAGTCAACCACATAACTATAGATCTAGGTCATGATAAGGCTGACAGGTTTCCTTCTCTCGTTAGTCGTAGCTTCTCTGCTCCAGGGAAGTACTGGGCGACGAAGGGTACTCTGTGCACCGTGTCCCGTGGTTTTCTTCTGAGGAGGTCGATGCGGTTTATCGCTGTGGCGCGTCGGAACAGTCAATCGATGAGTTGAGCGCCAGTCTCACAGCGGACGCGGAGTACCCTTTGTCGTCCAATACTTCCCCAGAGCGGAGAAACTATGACATCTTCTCCGGAGTTTTCAATGTGTCATTGATGAAGACGAACATCTTGCCAAGGCCATCCCCACACCTCCACTTCTTGCCTTCAAACAACTGCACAACTTCAAACAGACCATTGTCCGCAGCAAACTACGAAGCCTTCAGGAGAACAGTGACTATGACACCACACAGCCCTGCCACAGCAACCTTTGCAAGGCACGCCAGATCATCGACACAGATGCCATCATCTCAGGTAAGAACACCATCCACCAGGTACACGGTACATACATTTGCAATTCAGCCAACGTTGTCTATCTGATACGCTGCAGGAAAGGATGTCTCAAGGCACAGTACATTGGGGAGACCATGCAGACGATACGACAACGGATGAATAAACACTGCTCGACAATCACCAGGCAAGACTGTTCTCTTCCTGTTGGCAAATGCTTCGATGGTCACTGGCATATTTGGCCTCTGATTGTCGGGTAAGCGCTCTCCAAGGCAGCCTTCACAACACATGACAGCGCACAGTTGCTGAGCAGAGACTGATAGCTAAGTTCTGCACGCATGGAGACGGCCTCAACCAGGACCTTGGATTCACATCACACTATTTGTAACCCCATGACTTGTCTGGGCTTGCAAAATCTCACTTACTGTTCTGCCTGGAGACAATACACATCTCTTTAACCTATGCTTAATACTATTTCCACTCGCATTGTCTGCACCTTTAAGACTTGATTAGCTGTAAAGACTTGCATTCTAATCAGTATTCTGTAAACTGAGTGTGTGCCTTTATATGCCCTGTTCGTGATCAGAACTCCCCACTCACCTGACAAAGAGGCATGGCCCCGAAAGCTAGTGGCGTTTGCTATGAGATAAAGTGTTGGACTTCAACCTGGTGTTGTGAGACTTGTTACTGTGTTTACCGCAGTCCAACACCAGCATTTCCACATCATGACTACCATCGACGCCACAAACTGCCGGCTCCAAGTGGAGAAGATCTCCAAGAAGATTGCGCATATCAACACAGATATCAAATTTTTACAAAGTTGCAAGAAAGCAGACAAGATACCAAAAGGACTACAGATCACAAACCCACTCAGGCCAACCTATAAGACAAACAACGCTGAGAGACTCTGCTGTCGCACCTCACACTCCTGAACCACCTCATACACCAGCTGTACAACAAACACCACTTTCTGGAAACCAAGGTGGAATTCATATTCTCAACTTGCGCTCAGGACGCAGAGCGCAAAACTCTGTCAAGCAAATGAAACAAAGGAACTACACCATCGACATGCACGCCAAGAACAGGAAACTTGAGAAACTCAGCATCACCATGAGCAGCAACCAAGCCTCCCCTGCTACCACAGTGAAAAAAAGTACCATTGCAGGGAAGTCCATTGTCAACTTGTTGGACTACGCACTTCAACCAGATGAAGTTGAAGTTCTCAGCCGAGAGCTCAATTTCTGCCCCACCACCAAAATGGCCCCCATCAGTCTCGCAGCAACAGAGGAATTCATCAGACGAATGAGGCTGCGGGAGTTCTTCCACAAACCCCAAGATTCCAACAGTGAACACAAAGACAGCCAATGAACTGGGACAACTGACAGAGATCCACAGAGCAGCAACCGAAGAGGAAAGAGCCCAGTTGGACTCCTCTGGAAGGCCGCTGCCCTTGACTTGACATGTATGCCCAAGCCACCAGGAGGTACGTCAACACCAGATTCATCAACCACACTCTCAGGACAGCCCCAAACATCACCCAAGCACAACACAATGCCATCTGCGTTCTCATGACCAACTGCAACATTGTCATTAAACCAGCAGACAAAGGAGGCGCCATCGTCATACTGAACAGATTACTGCAAAGAAGTGTACCGACAACTGAACAACGAGGAATACTACAGACATTTACCCGCAGATCCGACCAAAGAACATACCTGTCAACTCAACACTCTGATCAAGACCTTTGATCAGGTCCTTCAGAGCACTCTCCGTGCTCACATCCCACGTACTCCTCGCATTGGAGATCTCTACTGCCTCCCAAAAATACACAAGGCAAACGCACCAGGCCGTCCATCATATCGGGCAATGGGACCCTGTGCAAGAACCACTGCAGCTACGTCGAGGGCATCCTGGAACCCAATATACAAAGAACCCCCAGTTTTTGTCACAACATTACGAATATCCTACAGAAACTCAACACACGTGGAGCAGTTGAACCAGGAGCACTCCTCATCACAATGGATGTCTCAGCACTCTAAACCAGCATCCTTCACGACGATGGCATTACTGTAACTGTCTCAGTACTCAACGCCGGCAACTACCAGTTTCCAGATGCAATTTTACAACTTATCCGCTTCATCCTCGACTATAGTGTCTTCACCTTCAACAATCAGTTCTTCATCCAGACACACACAACAGCCATGGGGGCCAAATTCGCACCTCGGTATTCCAACGTCTTCATGCACAGGCTCGAACAAGACTTCTTCACTGCACAGGACCTTCAACCGAAGCTGTACACAAGATACATCAATCACATTTTCTTCCTTTTGGACTCATGGTGACCAATCACTGAAACAACTAAATGATGACATCAACAAGTTCCACTCCACCATCAGACTCACCATGGACTACTTTCAGGAATTGGTTGCATTCTTGAACACACACATCACAATTAAGGACAGTCACCTCAGCACTTCATTGTACCGCAAGCCCACAGATAACTTCACAATGCTCCACTTCTCCAGCTTCCACCCTAAACAGTTTAAGAAGCCATCCCCTATGGCCAAGCCCTCGGTATACACAGGATCTGCTCAGATGAGGAGGATCACAACAGACACTTCCAAACACTGAAAGATGCCCTCATAAGATATGGCGCTCAACTCATCGACAGTTCCAACGCACCACAGCGAAAAACCACATTGACCTCCTCAGAAGACGAACACGGGGGACACCGTGGACAGAGTATCCTTCATCATCCAATACTTTCCTGGAGCAGAGAAGCTACGACATCTTCTCTGGAGTCTTCAACATGTCATTGATGAAGACAAACAACTTGCCAAGGCCATTCCCACACCTCCACTTCTTGCCTTCAAACAACCGTACAACCTCAAATAGTCCATTGTCCACAGCAAATTATCCAGCCTTCAGGAGAACAGTGATCATGACACCATACAATCCTGCCACAGCAGCCTCTGCAAGGCATGCCGGATCATCGACACAGATGCTGTCATCTCAAGTGAGAACACCATCCACCAGGTACACAGTACGTACTCTTGCAACTCGGCCAACTTTGTCTACCTGATATGCTACAGGAAAGGATATCCCAAGGCATGGTACATTGGGGAGACAATGCAGACGTTACGACAACAGATGAATGAACACTGCTCGACAATCACCAGGCAAGACTGTTCCCCTCCTGTTGGCGAACACTTCAGCAGTCACAGGCATGCTTCTGATCTTCGGGTAAGCGTTCTCCAAGGCGGCCTTCACGACACACGATAGCGCAGAGCTGCTGAGCAGAGACTGATAGCCAAATTCCACACATGAAGACGGCCTCAACCGGGATCTTGGATTCACGTCACACTATTTGTAACCCCCATGACTTGCCTGGGCTTGCAAAATCTCACTTACTGTCCTGTCTGGAGACAATACACATCTTTTTAACCTATGCTTAATTCTATCTCTACTGACATTGTCTGCACCTTTTAAGACTTAATTAGCTGTAAAGACTCGCATTCTAATCAGTATTCTGTAAACTGAGTGTGTGCCTTCATATGCCCTGTTTGTGATCAGAACTGCCCACTCACCTGATGAAGGGACAGAGCCCCAAAAGCTAGTGGCGTTTGCTACAAAATAAACTGTTGGACTTTAACCTGGTGTTGTGAGACTTGTTCCTGTGTTTACCCCACGCCTCCACATCATGACCACCATTACTGGGACCAGTTTTCAATTTTAAATTTGTTAATTTAGTTCTGCTAGATGCCATGGTTGGATTTGAACCCACATCCCCTGATAATTAGAGCATAAGATGTAAGAGCAGAAGTAAGCCATTCAGCCCATTGCATCTACTCTGCCATTCAGTGAGATCATGACTGATCTGATATGATAATCCTCAATTCCACTTTTCCACTTTATCCTCATAACCCTTGATTTCCCTATTAATTAAAAGTCTGTCTACCTCCGGCTTGAACATTTTTACCGAAACAGCCTCTAAGTCCCTCTGCGGCAAAGAGTTCCACAGATTCACGCTCCTCTGAGAGAAGAAATTCCTCCTCAAGTCTATCTTAAATGGGCAACTCCTTACTCTATGATGATATTCTCTGGTCTGACACTCTCCCACAAGAGAAATAACCTTGTGGCATCTACTACATCCCTGTGAATAATATATATGATGTGGAGATGCTGGCGTTGGACTGGGGTAAACACAGTCAGAAGTCTGACAACTCCAGGTTTAAGTCCAACCGATTTATTTGATAGTAAATAGAATTGAGTTTACTATCAAATAAATCAGTTGGAATTAAACCTGGTGTTGTCAATAATATATATCTCAATAAGGTTGTGCCTCATTCTTCTAAACTCCAGTGAGTACAGGCCCTACCTACTCAACCTCTCCTCTTAAGAAAATTGCTCCGTACCTGGGATCAACCGAATGAACCTTCTCAAGGCTGCCTCCAATGTCAGTGAATCTCCCCTTGATTAAGGGGACCAAATTATTCAATATTCCAGGTGTGGTTTAACTCATGCCTTACATGGTATTGGCAAGACTTTCCTATTTTTATACTCCATTCCTTCTGTAATAAGTTAGCCTGGGTGCCTCAACTACTCATCCAATGACATTTGTCCTCTGCCATCATCTCCCCATGTTTCATGTTCCGTAGAGAAAAAACAAAATAATATTTCACAACATGTAATTCAGGTTGGTGTTCAAGCTACCACTTCAGAGCTTTGTCAACCAATCAAGTCTATTATTGATTATGGCGGAAGGCTAGTAGTCCCGTTATTCACCAAGTTTTCAACTGCTGTTCCTCTCACTGCACCATTGCCATTCTCACTTGCAGCAAGTTGCACTGCAAAACTAGAGCAGAAGAATGATGAACAGAATCGATTTCATTATGCTGACTTCAAAATGCCAGATTCCAATAAATTTCTGCCCAATATTTTGATGGATAGTATCATATTTTGTCGTGTCATGTTCTTCAAGGCTTCTTTAAAATTTCACACACACACAGAAACAAGGGTAACTGCAAAGTGATTTAAGGTGAGAGAATAAGATGCTCATTGGAGAGCTGGTGCAGACATAATGGGCCAGATGGCTGCCCCTTGCGTCATAACAATCCACTGTTTCTGAGAAGGCCCTAAAATATTAAGTTAAGATTCAGTGTAATTGAATGTGAAGTGATATATTTTGGGAATTTAAAAACATGGTAATCATACTCCGACTGGAAGTAGGCCTGTTGCTGAAGAAGAGCAAAAGAACTTGACTGCACAGGGTGTGTTTTCCCACCTCGGTGTCTCACCCTCTGAGCTGTTTTGGCCATGCCCAACCCCACTACGCGTACACACTGCAATGGCCATTGCCCCAGGTAGCAATGCTACATGGACTTGGCCAATAGCACAAAGGCAGGCCTTCCTCCCAGATTGGGATGGAAGTCGTTCCTCAAAATAGTAAGTAGTTCTAGGGTGAGCCACCGGAGCAGGAAGTCTGCACTGCTTCATTAAATCCAGCGCAATGTGTGCAGTGTCGTGGCAGATTAATTATATTCAAGCAGTGTTTCCTCGCACTTTGCGTAAATAGATCTATAAATTATTGGTACTCAGTAATATCACAACTGCAACCTGGAGGGGATACTTGAATTGGAGGTAGGGAATGAAGCCACCAGTTTCATTGGAAACAATAACTTACCTTGCCGCCGCCGCCGCTGCCCCCCCGCCCGAGTTTCCATCTTTGAGGGATTTCTTTCAGTTTGACAACTTGCTAAGCATAGTCCCCTTAACTAATAATGGTGCATTGTGTGCAACATTTTTACATTTGATATACTTGCCTTACAATATTTAGTGTAAAAGTAAATGAACTTGGAGGTACAGTTCACACTTCTGCATTGAAATGTTAGCAGCCAATTAAAAAGCCAAGTTTCAGAAAGTCAAAAATGGCTTATTTGTCATCCAAGCTCCTCACAAAGAAGTGAAACATTTAGAGAAATTTAAAGGCTCCAAATTAAAAATGAAATGCTCAACCTGTTTCTAAAGGCTACACATTCAATTCTTCCTCAGAGTATAGTGAACACTTAGAGGCCATTGAAGCATTTTACACTTGATTGTATTTGTTATTGTATCTTTTGATGTAGATTTGAGAAATTTTATAGATTTTTGTTTTCTGCCAGAGGAAATAAATTACTTCTGGGACCACATAGATGTAACAGACAATGAGGGCATAGCACATCTGTCTTCCTCAACCAGCAAATCCTTTTAATGACAATTTTTTCCTGTAACCTAGAGGCAACTTCTTTGAAATTCCCCTTTGTTGTAAATGAAGTATGATGCATGAAATAACGTAGCATGTTTAAGGAAAATTGAACTAATAAAAAACTGTCTGTTGACATCAAGAAATTGCTTCTAATGAAAGATGAAAGTTTAGTTTGGAACAACATTGAAAGTCATGTTGCCAGAAAGAATTTAACATAAGGTGACTGCCAGTGAATGTTGGAAGGATAAGTAGCATGAGAAATGCTAAGTATGAAAGGCAAATCTGAAATATCTATATAGACACTCAATAAGCAAATGTGATTAAAATTTTTTAAAGAAGCTTATATTTGCTTAATATTTTCTTAGTTTATTGCAATTGATGTAGAATCATAGTTTTTCAATATCTTTTTGGGCTTTATCGATACATTGCCTTTTGATCAGTACAGTATAAATGGACCAACAACCAATCTATCACATGAAGCTCCATGTAATATATATGCAACGTACATTGAATACACAAATGCAAAACAGCATTTACTGTCTATTAGTCTTTTCAATGTTTAATATTCTGTTGTACTTAATTGATTTCAATTTTGTACAGTTATGTCTCAATCAGAATCCACAGTGTGCTGGCAAACTGGTGACTTCTAACTTCATAGCCACAGCAAAATAAAAAATACTGAAATGCTCCAATTGTTAAAGATCTATAATAATTCATGTTGGTCTTTTATTTTGTCTAGTCTAAACGGAGGTCTCAGGGCCTGTCTCTGGACCCAATTTACCACTGTCTGAATCGGACAATACTCTACCAGTTATCAAGACCACATAAGACTGTTCCTCAGCAAGTTGCCCTTTTAGACTCATTACGGATCCTGACAGTCAACCGCACGCTTATACTCGGACCTGGCAATCATGATCAAGAATTCATTGGCTGCCTGGCCCATTGTTTAATTAGTCTCTATGTTGGAAGGCAAGTCTTCAGAAATAATTTTGAAAACTTTTACGCTGTATGGTAGCTATGTCAAAGTAGTCAACGTAGTATTCTAATAAGTCCAGAGTTTTTGCACAAACATTTTTAATCATAATATTTCAGTTCCTTAAATCTTAATTTCTATAAGCCTAACGTAGAAATTATTTTCGGCTGTTATAATGCATGATGCATGAATGTCATCAAAGCATAATTCAATTATGTTTGCATTTTTGATTTGTCCAGTTATTTAAATATGATGGTCCTCACACGTGAAGTCAGTTGGTTTTAAAATGTTTCTGGTTAATTAGCTACTCCCATTGTTAGAGAACCCATTATCTTGAAGCCCATGAAATTAAAGGGGTAATGTAGTAACAGCGTTTAGTATAAAATTGGAGAGAGTAGCAATGGACTGTTTCTTCTCAAAATGGGAGTATGTGTGCAACAGTATCCCCCAGAGGTTGATATTAGAACCACTGTTCTTTCTAACCTGGGCTTTGGTAATGGAGCACAGTTTGCTGATGATGTAAAAGTTGCAAGTATAGTAAACAATGTGGAAGATACTAGCAAACTTCAAGAGGATGTTGACAGAGTGGTAAAATGGAGGAAGAGCACGATAAACTAAGTAGTACAATTTTTAAAGGTGGAATTGGATCAGAAAAGAGATCATATTTCTGTATTTGAGCCATCCTGACAAACCAGGGGTAATTATTGAATGATGAGGGCTAATTACTAATCACTTGGCTCATGATTCTAATGTGCAACTCGCACACAAGGGTGAAACATGCATATAATGAAAACCATTCTGCTACATAAGATGTGATTGAGCAGACAATTGGGACGTTTTCACTGCCTGGACCGCTCAGAAATAACCGTGCAGTTCCCGCCAGTGTCCCGACTTGTCATTGTCTGCTGCTCCCTGCACAACCTCAAAATCATCACAGACGCTGCCCATGCCACCAGGAAATGATGAGCAGTGAAGATGAGGCAAACAAAATGTCCCCTTCCTGAAAGAAAAGATGAAGCTGCTTAGAATACTTGGCAGGTCTATCAGCATCAATGGAGAGAGTTAATGTTTCACATTATGGGAAAAGTTAGAGATGTAATTGATTAATATTATTACAGAAGCGGTGAAAGAGAGAGGGTGATAAAGAAGAAAAGGGAAGGTCTCTGGTAGGGTGGAAGGTAGGAGAGTAAACAGCTAAAGGATTGGTGGTGCAAGGCAAAAGGAAGTTGGAATAGGTCAATAAACAAATATAAGATTTAGCTAGAGGAAGCATGAATGGCAGAATCATGAACAGCTGCCATCCAAAAACAAAAGAAGCCACCAAACAAGAAAGCAAAAATTGGGGCCGAAGTTACAATCAAGGGCTTCTGTCTGACTGTCTGTGATTTGAGTTGACTGAATGAAGGTACCAGTGGAAACAATTCCAATTTCCCATTCACAAAGTCCAACAACTTATCTATCTTCTGTTACTGACCAACACAGCGATTTCTTGGCCACAGTACTAAAAGAAAAGCCGCCACAAATCAAATATTCCAAACCAACTTTCTAAATCAGATCATCCATTCATTAGCCCATACAAAAGCCAAGAACTTAACCTTCTCAAGGTTCCTGTCTCTTGTATGTCTTAGCCTGCCATGGTGTTCACCCCAGCCTGCAATATATCACAGAATCAAAGAATACCTCAGTGCAGAAGACACCCATCAGGTCTGCACTGACACACGAAATGCCCTGACCTTCCCATCTAATTCCACTTGCCAACACTGGGCCCATAGCCTTGAATGTTATGGTGTGCCAAGTGCTTATCAGGTACTTTTTGAAGGATGTGAGGCATCCTGCCTCCACCCGCCCTGGCAATGCATTCCAGACTGTCACCAGCCTCTGAGTAAAAACGTTTTTTCTCAAATCTCCCTAAACCTCCCACCCCTCATTTTTAACTTGTGTCTCCTTGTAACTGACCCTTCAACTAAGGAGAACAACTACTCCCTATCCACCCTGTCAATGCCCCTCATAATTTTGAGCACCTCAATCAGGGCCTTCAGTCTTCTCTGCTCCAAATGAAAACAACTCAAGCCTATCCAACCTCTCTTTGTAACATAAATGGTCCATCCCAGGCAGCATCCTGGTAAAGCTCCTCTGCGTGCGTTCCCCCCCATTAGTGCATTTACATTCTCCGTATATTGTAACATGGTTACTGGAAAGCTTAATGCCTTGTGGGCAGAGCCAGTTTCCAGCACAGTTTTTTTTTTCAAAACTAACACACACTATCAAAGAAACTTTATTTCTTTTGGATGTATGTTGCACTTGCAATGCTCTGATATTTTGCACAAGTTGGCCAATTTCGAGCTTTTCATGCTGAAAAAATAAAGCAGAAGTGAGCACAAACAATATAATGAAAATTTACAAATGCAAATTTTAAACAAATACTTGATTCAGATTTGTTTTTATATTGCTACTGTTGCTCTGAAATGCATCTTGCCAAGTAAATATATTCAATTTTTTTTGCAATGAAAGAAGCCACAGCCTTTTTTTACTTGAGCCCCATCAACTTGTGATTGAGATGCTCTGTAGCCATTGACATTATTGTCCAAAATGCTGACTGGAAGATGTATGAAGAAGGTTGAGACGTGGTTGTGAACGTAAATGGAATTTCAGAACAAAATGTGTTTGATCAAAAATCAACAATGTTTACTATTAGTAAACAGAAAGTAAATCTTAGGATTACATACAACACTTTTTCAAGTATCTCGTGCATACGTCAAAATTATTTTGAAGTATTGTAACATTTTTATGCAGACAATTAAATTTTAAAAAACTAACAAACACTTTTACTACCAGGTCATAACTAAAAATATTGTAATAATTCATTCTAACTGTTTAGGTCTTTATTAAAAGTTGTAATAAGAAGTACATGGAATAAATGAACTAAGAACAGCAAGGCAATCATAAGTGTTAAAATTCTGGCCAAAACGTGATTCTTTTTCTGTTTTCTACTTTATGAAGTGTTCAAAACCAATCTAAAAATGTGCATCCCGTTTTGAAATAAATGACGTTAGTCATTTTTTTACAAGTCATTCACTCATTTACGTGGCCATTGTCTGAAGTTGAGCCAATTCATTTGCCCTCTTTTTCTTGACTCTGCTGAGTACATGATTCCATATCTTCTCCACCAGGTCACTAGTTTCCACTTTTGTAACATCTGTTATCACCCCTTCCTCCACTCATCTGTTGCTGAAACCTTCATGCTTTTTACCTCTGGACCTACATCTTCCATAAACCAAAGCAAATCCAAAAATTTGCTGCCTGTTTCTTAGCTTGCACCAAGTCTTGCTCACCCCTTATTCATAAGAACATAAGAAATAGAAGCAGGAGTAGGCCATCTAGCCCCTCGAGCCTGCCCCGCCATTCAATAAGATCATAGCTGATCTGTCGTGTCTCAGTTCCACATTCCCACCCTTTCCCCATAACCCTTAATCCCCTTGCCTATCAAAAACCTATCCACCCGCGTCTTAAAAATATTTAGCGAGGCAGCCTCCACCACTTCAACAGGCAGAGAATTCCAGAGATTCACCACCCTTTGAGTGAAGAAGTTCCTCCTCAACTCCGTTCTAACCCCCCCCCCCCCCCCCCCCCGCCCCCTTTATCATGAGGCTGTGCTCTCTAGTCCTACTGTCCTTTCTGAGCGGGAAGAGCCTCTCCACCTCTATCCTATCCATCCCATTCATCATCTTATATGTCTCAATGAGATCTCCCCTCATTCTTCTAAACTCTAATGAGTACAAGCCTAGTTTATTCAGCCTGTCCTCATAGTTCAACCCCCTCAACTCCGGTATCAGCCTAGTAAACCTCCTCAGGACTCCATCCAAGGCCAAAATATCCTTGCACAAGTGCGGTGACCAAAACTGCACACAGTACTCCAGCTGCGGCCTCACCAGTGCCCTATACAGCTGCAGCAAGACCTCCCTACTTTTATATTCAATCCCCTTCGCTATGAAGGCCAGCATCCCATTTGTCTTCCTGACCACCTGCTGCACCTGTAGGCTGGGTTTTTGCGACTCATGCACAAGGTCCCTCTGCACCATCGCATGCTGCAGTTTTTCGCCATGTAAGTAATAGTCTTTCCTACCATTATTCCTACCAAAGTGGACAACCTCACATTTGCCAACATTAAATTCCATTTGCCAGTTCCTGGCCCATTCGCCCAGCCTATCTAGATCCTTCTGCAGACTCTCCACACAATTTGCCGTTCCACCAATCTTGGTGTCATCAGCAAATTTCAACACCATACACTCGGTTCCCTCCTGTGCTCAATGACTCCTGGTCCAAAATTGTCTTGATTTTAAAATTCTCATTGCTGTTTAAAATCCCTTGTTGACCTCACTCTTTCCTATCTTGGTAACTTGCTCCAGCCCTATAACCTCCTGAGATCTCTGCACTTCTCAATCCTGGTCTACTTCACCAATCCAATTTTTCATTGTTTCACCATTGATGGGTGTGACTTCAACTTTCCAGGCCCCAAGCTGATATAATTTCCTAAACCTCTCCACCTGTCTGCTTTTAAAACATTTTTTAAAAACCACCTCTTTAATCAAGCCGATAGGCCTGTCCTAAGATCTCCTTATGTGGCTCAGTGTTACATTTTATTTGATATCACATTTGTGAAGTGCTTTGGACCATTTTCTTACGTTAAAGGTATAATTGAAAGGCATACCAATGTTTTATTGGCCCTCTGAACATCCACAGAAAGCAAATAAAATTCAGTCTGTGTGTGTCTCAGAGGTTTAACTATTTGCATGAATTTGATAAGATTGCAAAAAAAAGGCCACTCCGACCTATCTTTTGCTATTAACATAGCTAACTCAGTAGCTTAAGATTAGGGACAGATTTATATATCACTAATCTACATTTAACAAAATCAGGCAATAAAAATTTGTGTTTTATTTCCACATTTGGCATGGCCACATTTATGTTGTGTATTTTTTAACACAGTAACCTTGAAGGGTTTGGCCTGGAAGCCGAAGCCAGAATGACAACATGGCACATCATGATACCTTCTGATCTTGAACCAGATGGAACTCATAGCCAAGATATCAGTGAAGGTAAAATATATTACAGAAGTAACCATTTAATTCAATTCTGTCTTTTTGACTGACCCAATTGTTTTTGTAATCAACAGGATGAGACTCGTCCGTAATTTTTAAATATTAGACATAATAGAACAGAAAGGACATTCTGTAATTTAAGTATATAGATCATCATTATTTTAGAGAAAAGAGATTGTTACAAAGAATGATTAAACTAATTGAAAATGCAGTAAACTAAGTTATTCCTGATCCTGACACTTTGATGTAAATAGCTTATCTGTTCTTCGTTGATGCATTACATCCAGCTTTTGCTGCATTCATAGTTATTTCCTTTTTGTAGAATTGTACAAATTTCAAAACAGAAGAAAGGCAAATAGACACAATAGAGTTCCTAACCCTCCTGAATGCTCAGGAATTTCCTGGAATCAGGGGTACCTCGCCCCAGCTGTGCCTCGAGCAAACCTTTAAGGTCAGCTATTTTAATTTTCCTCTGCAATGCAGATGCTCCACAATGTCACTGGCCACTGTTAAAGCTTCAGGCTCAGTGATATCACCTGACTGCCAACAGAGAGCTGCAATGGGACGCAGGCAGCAGGAACAGGAATTGGAGAGTCAGGAATATAGAATCATAAAGTCCCTAACCATGCAAGGGCTCTGAAGTTAGGGATGAGGTGGTGCTCAGAAATCATTAGGAGCCTGAATTCTGGAGGAGCTCTAAAATCAGAGGGACTCCAGTTAGAATGAGGAAGGTGGAGACTGGACGATTAAATGGAGACTGGGAAATGATGGTCGGGAAAAGATGCGGATCTGGGAATGGAACTCTGGGAGAGACGTGGAGAATGGTGGGTCCATGCAAAAGAAGAGGAATAGGGAATCAGGAACATACAACTTTCAAATACAAATCATTCTGATTGAGGCTCTCAGTTCAGAGCTGTCAACATCACCTAAATTCTTGACACGGACAGGGATCAGGCCTGTTTTAAATGACATCGACAGTGGATGCTGATTGCACATGGTTCAGTGCAAGATGATTCAAGCTATAATTTAATGGTGCATATCAATAGGTTATAAGATCAGTCAGTGATGTATTATTGTTGATTGAGGGGAGCCTTATTGTTACTATTTTACTATTAGTTATGAATATGATGTAACTGTGTTGCTATTAGATAGTGGGGTAATCAAAATTTCTTTCCCTGTTTCCTCTGTGAATCACTCCACCCTGCCTCCTCCCCTCCCAGTTTCCCCTCTCGTCCTGAACCTAGTTTCCCTTCTTTCGCCCTCCAACCTTCCAATTTTTTTCTTCCCTCTTTTTGCCCCAACACTCCATTACAGGTTGCTTCTCCAAATTTTTAGCCATTATTCTGTCATGTTTTTAATATCTATCCAAAGTGAGATTCCCCAGTCTCTGAAGGGGACAATCTAAACTGTATATATCTGTTCAATTTTCATATCTGCCAATCACAATAGATTTCAAGCATGCATCAAGGATCATATCTACAAGAGCTGTCCCACTTTTATAAGGAAATCCATCTATGGATATATGTATTACATATATCAAAAGTGTCAAATGTGTATCAGTTCCTGGAGGTATCCAAGTATGAACTTTTATTTTTTGTTGTGGTGTCAATCTTTGAGTAGGATTTGGTCAGGATCGCAATGTGAGGCTTGACCGAAGACTCACTTGATGTCCTCAGTAAATAGCTAAGCTATGCACACCAAAAAAAAATTAATCAGTCCTCCAAATTATGTATACTGCCCATTAGTCACAGCTAGAATTGCGCATGTCATGAGCCAAACTTGGTTGTTATGTTTCCTTAGTCAAATAACTTGCAGCACTGTTGAGTTTTCCTTATTAATTGGGAAAGATACAATATGCTAACCACCAACTATAAAATTACGCACCAACAAGTTGTTGCATTCAAAACGGGAGGAGAGAGTGACATGGTCGCACAGTTGTTAGCACTACCACCTCAGAATGCCAGGGACCCAGGTCTGATTCCAGCCTTGGACATCTGTATGGAGTTTACACATGCTCCCCATGTCTGTGATTTCTCTGAGTGCTCTGGTTTCCTCCCACAGTCCAACGATGTGCAAATTAGCTGGATTGGCCATGCTAAATTGCCCATTGCTGTTCAAAGATGCATAGGTTAGATAGATGCACCATGGCAAATGCATGGGTTATGGGGATAGAGCAGGGTGGAGTGGGCTGAGCTAAGATGCTTTTTTAGAGAGTTGGTGCAGACTTGATGGGCCAAATGGCCACCTCCTGAACTGTGGGGATTCTATGGAGAGAACAGTTCCTGATAAATAGTAGATGGAATCCAGTGGTTTCTATTGATTATTACCTTCAGAAGAGAAAGGGTGAAGTGAGAAAATTCTGGGTTAAGCGTGGAATTTAGTATATAACAGTTCCGAATCGGTAACTTATTCCATTTTGAACTTCGCTCATGTCCTAGCCCCCTTAACTGGTATGACGAATTATTCCAATAAAGTATCATCACTTGGGTTTAAAAAAAACTAATATTGGTTTTAAACCTAATTTGTATTCATTGAAATCAATGTTTTCTTCTAATACGTTGATTTGTGCAAATAAAAAGGCATAGCAATAGGATGTCTGAGGAAAATGAAGTTAGCATCTTTTTGTTGCAAACCAACTTTTATTTCAGCCCATTTCTTTTTATATCTACAGTATTTCAGAAAATATAAACATTGTACCTTTTTTTAAAACTTGGAACTTTCATTTTTAGGTCGGCAACTTCTCCTCAAAGCTGTGAATAGGGTTTGGACTGAACTAATTGTCAATAAGAAACAAGCTTTGGAGGAGATTTTCAAAGTAACACTACCTACAAATGAACGTGGACTAGTGGATCTGTCAACTGCTCGACCATTCATTGAGGATGCTGCTTCAAAATGCTGGCAAAATCATATGGGTAAGGAACTACTACAGCATTTTAATTGGAATTTATTATAGGAATTCTATGATCTGCTATAATTTTTTAAAATAGTGTTAAAGGAAAATAACTAAGTATAGCTGTTGTGCCTTTGCCTGCCGCAGTCTGTTTTTAACCCTTTATAGGATGGACAAAGAATTTTAAATAGCGTTTTGTTAGAAATGTAATATTTATTCACAATTATTAATCACCCACACAATCAATACTAAGTTATCTTACAGAATACTAATGTTCAAGCCTAATACTAGACTTTGATTAAACTTTTGAGTGACTGGCAAGTGCCCAGGCAGATATTGGCCTTTTTCTGCGTGTTGGCCTCTGTAGTTCTCTGCGTAGTCTGGTCATTCGACCTGGTCTGATACTCTGGCTCTGGTCTTCCTTCCTCCCTTTGGTATGTGGCTCTCCTCATGCTGGTTGTTGCTGGCAATGTTCATCATAGTTGTTGTTCTTTCATTGGGGAGAGAGAGATTCTTCAGTTGTGCAGCACCCTTTAAACCTCATGGGTTTCATGGCCTTTTTGGTTATTGCCAATCGATCGACCAGAGCTTGATCACCCTGATCAATAAAGTCTAATCAGGTGCTGCCACACTGATCTCTGGGTATGTGCCCAACAGCCATGCCTGTAGGTGCTGGAGGCACGTAGGTCACATACCTCCCTCCCAAATAAGGGGTTAAAGCACCCCTGTGTCTGGTGAACAACTCAGTTTGACCAGAAAGTGTCCATTGTCCTTGAGATGGCCTATATCCTGTGTATTCCAACATCTGAAGTCGCAGCCTGTTTATCTCTGTCCAATTTATTTTGAAGCTGCAGCCTGTCTGTTTCTGTACTTGTCCAGTTATCCCAGCATCCTCTTTGAAATTGCCATCTTAGCTGTGTGGCCGAATGGGCCACCTGAGATCAACAAAGGGTGAGATATTTTAGGTAAGTCATTACGCTTAGTAGTTGAGAATTGCTTGAAAATAAAATGGCTTAAGTATCTTTTTGACTAATCTGATCCTGTTGTCTGGATTAGATTGGTAGCTAAGTAAAGAGATAAAAAGTATTGCCAGTTTCAAAACAATACTTTCTGATTTTTCAAAAAATATTCAGTATTTTGAAAAATGATTCAATGCTCTAAATCAAAATGCTTCATTCTGCAGTATTGACATCTTTTGAGATTTTTCATCTAGATCAGTATGTGGTAGTTGAGCATTGACTGTTCCATACGTTCCTGCTGGGCGCGCTGTATTTAGTAGCATACATTTTAAAATGTTACCCCACCAGAGTTGCTTGTTGGGTCAACCAATAGTATTCATTATTTCAAAATCAAATAATATAATAATGACTTTTACGTTAGAAAGGCTGTGATAACTTTGTCTTGCAAGTGGGAAGACTAATCTGTCTTATTCCACCTAGAAAATTATAGTCAAGGAAATATAAAATTACATTTTGATCAATTATGGGGTTTGTCTCCTATTTGTTGATGTGAAGACAAAATTGCTGAATAGACGATGATTGATATTTAGCATTCAAAGAAGTATTTTAATAAAGCTATTCAAAATACAATAATTAGTTACACTTCACACAATTATATTGATCAATCTTACCTTCAGAGAAGTTTAAAATTATAAGTGAATTAAGTACAATATTCAAGAAAATTACACACACACAAATTAAGAAACCAGTTTGCAAAATTAATTCTAGTAACCTTATTGGATAGTTTTCTTGCATCATGTTTTATAATTTGGCAGTAAAACTTTAATTGTTTGTTTGTCAGTTTCTATAGGTATTACTAAGAATGCCTCTTGGCAATGCTTTGGATAAGTTATGGTCTTCTGTATTTAATGTTTAGTTGAAATTAGCATCCTTGTTTCACATTTTTCTATCCACTCTTCAGGATGGCAGCTGTATTCATGCTGCAAATCTTCATCGTGTGAGAATGAGTTAAAACATGAAAAGGAAGTGTAGGAAAGCTGAAAAGTTAAAAGGTGAGGGAAGTGGGAACATTGAGGCAAAAACAAACCAATAAATTTGTGTACTATTGATCACGCACAAATTAAGGTGATTTACTTCGCCCGTAGAACAGTAGCATAAGCTGAGAGCCACTGGGACGTGTCAGTGGAAGCCAAGACGAGAACTAAGTTTTGTAATGAAAACAGTAGAGGGAGCCAACAAAGCAACCTGAGAAAAGACAAGGACTGGGACAGAATCTCAGAATCCTTACAGTGCAGAAGGGTGGCATTTGGCCCAGCGAGTCTACCACTGGCTCTTTGAAAGATGCATTCTGTATCATCCTACTCCTCTGCCTTTTCCCCATAACCCTGCACATCCTTTTTTTTCCAGGGAATGATCCAATTCCCTTTTGACTATCTTGACTGAGCCTGCCTCCACCAGAAAGTCCGTTCCAGACTCTAACCACCTTCCCGTTCGAAAACAATTTCCTTATCAATTTCACTGCTTTTGCCAATATTTTGAATCTATGCTCTCTAGAGCAAAAGACAAAAAAAAATACCAGCACAGGAACAGGCCCTTTGGTCCTCCAAGCCTGTGCTGATCATGATGCCCTAACCAAAAAAAACTTCTACCCTTACTCAGTCCATATCCCTTTATTCCCTCCCTATTCATGTACCCATCCAGAAGCCTCTTAAACATTGCTAATGTGCCTGCTCCTCTCACCTCTGGCAGCGTGTTCTCGGCACCCACCACTCCCTACATGGAAAACTTCCCACGCACATCTCCCTTAAACTTTCCCCCTCTCACCTTGAACTTGTGCCCCCTTGTAATTGAAAAAGTCTCTGGCTATCCACCTGTCTATGCCTTTCGTAATTTTGTAGATCTCTATTCAGCCTCCATCTTTCCAATGAAAATGATCATCATTTATTCAACCTCTCCTCATTAGCCAATATTGTCGAGACACGGCAACATCCTGATGAAGCTTCTTTGCACACTCTCCAAAACTTCCATGTCCTTCTGGTAATGTGGTGACCAGAACGGCGCACAATATCAATTGCATCCTAACCAAGGTTTTATATAACTGCAACATGATTTCCCAACTTCTTTTACTCAGTGCCCCAGCAAATTAAAGCAAGCATGCAATATGCTTTCTTAATCACCTTGGCCACCTATATTGCCACTTTTAGGGAACTGTGGACCTGCACATACAGATCCCTTTGCATGTTAATGTTCCTATACTGCCATTTACAATATAATTCACACCTAGATTTGATCCTCCAAAATGCGTCACCTCGCATTTGTCTGGATTAAACTCCATCTGCCATTTCTGTATCCAAGTTTTCAATCTATCTATAATCTGTTGTATCTTTTGACAATACCTGGCGCTGTCAGCAACTCCACCAATCTTCATGTCATCCGCAAACTTACTAATCAGGCCACCTACAGTTTCCTCCAGTTCGTTTACATATACTACAAATATCAGAGGTCCCAACATCTATCTTTGCGGCATACTACATAGCTACAGATATCCACTCTGGGAAAAAAAGGTCCTTCCACTGCTACTCTTGTTTTCTATAACTAAGCCAGTTCAATATCCATCTAGCCAGCCCACCCTGAATTCCCTGTGATTTAATTTTTGTACCAGTCTGCCATGTGGGACCTTGTCAAACGCATTATCAAATTCCATATAAACTACGTCCACAGCCCTTCCTACATCAGTTATCTTTGTCACCTCTCTAAAAAAAACCCAATCAAGTTGGTGAGAAGTGACCTTCCCTATACAAAACCATGTTGCCTGTCAATAACCAGTCCATTTTCTTCCAAATGTGCATATATCCCGTCCCTCATATTTTCCCCCAAAAGCTTGCCAACCACTGACATCAGGCTTACCGTCCTATAATTTGTCTCTGCTTCCTCCTTAAACAAGGGAACAACATTGGCTTCTCTCCAGTCCTCTGGAACCTCACCTGTGGTCAAAGGAGATATGAAATATCTGTTAAGGCCCCAGCTATTTCTTCCCTTGTCTCCCACAATAACCTTGGATAGATCCCATCCGGCCCCGGGGACTTGTTTATCTTAATGCAATTTAGGATACTCAATACTTCCTCCTTTGATATATTGACATTCACCAGAGCATTCACACACCATTGCCTGACCTCTAATGTCTGTTATGCCCTTCTCCTTGGTGGATACCGATACAAAATACTTAAGGATCTCGCCCACTTCCTGTGACTCCATGCATAACTTCTCTCCATTGTCCTTGAATGGGCCTGCTCTTTTTCTTGCTATCCTCTTCCTCCTGATGTATACAGAAAAAGCTTTGGGATTCTTCTTAACCCTGTTTGCTAAAGACATTTCATGGCCCATTTTAGCCCTCCCAATTCTGTGTTTCCTTCCTACTTTCATTGTACTCCTCAGGGGCTTTGTCAGTTTTTAGATGCCTAGACCTATCGTATGTTTTGTTTTTCCTTTTAAATTTACAGTTTTCCTTGTCATCCATGGTCCCTGAATCTTGCCATTTCTGTCATTTCTGCAGGGACACGTCTCTCTTGCACTTCAATCAACTGGCCTTTAAAAACCTCCCACATGCCAGACATGGATTTGTCCTCAAATAGCTGCTCCCAATCAATATTCCCCAGTCCCTAAACCCAAAATGTTGCCCCACTGAAATGCCGATCACCTGGCTCCACTCATTCCCCAATACCAAGTCTAGTTTGACTGCTTCCCAGGTTGAGAAGTCTATTCGGACCCCCTCCCTCGATGCTGTCTTAAGTGGGAACAGGATCTCACAAATTACCTTGTAAGTACCCCTCAGGATCTTGAAAAATTCCACCAAGTCCCCCTCAACTTATTCCCCCCAAGGAAAACAGTTCCAACCTCTCCAATCTATTGTCATAGTTACAGTTCTTTATGCCTGGAATTATTGTGATCGATCTTTGTGGTATCTTCAATGCCTTTGTGTCCTTCCTCAAGAATGGCGAACAGAATTCAACGCAGTATTCCAGATGAGGACTAACTATTGCCTTATACAAGTTCAATGTGACCTCCTTACTTATGTATTCGGTGCCTTATTAATAAAGCCTAAGAAGTCATGAAGCAAACCAAAGACCCAACATAGAATTGAGAATACGAGCATTAGGAGGATTGGAGAACTGACACAATGTTCTGAAATAATGCAACACAAGTCCAGCCTAGGCCTAGGAAGTGAAATCAGGGTCCCTAATGCTTCTCCTATTTCTGGACCCTTACCTTATCCTTCCCCACTCCTTAACCCACTCTTCGCGTCTTTTGGGTGCCTAGAATTGGGAATCATAGTCACATTACGGTCAAACTGTTTTATATAGGTTTAACTCATCTTTTTTGCTTTATATTTCTATTCCTCTATTTATAAAAACCCATCAAAAACTCAGATTTCAATATGATGCACTTTGCAACCACTGCTTTGGCAAGATAATTACACACAACTTGATCATTTATATAATGCAACCAGTAACACTTCTTTGAACCTGGCTATATGCAATAAGTAGGCAGCAGCATCCAAAAGATTAAATAAGCACAGCAAACATCAGTACTGAGTATAAATGAACTAACAGTGACATGTCCAATTGGTGCATAACTCCTGCCTTCACTTCCAAGTTTAAATCTGAGCTTTCCAGTAAATTAGCACCAACCAGTTCACCTGTAAGTGCACATGATTACAGATGCACCTGTAATCATGTGCATTTTCTAGTCACACAAGAGAACCTTGTTAACAGAAAATTACTTCTTGCATTAAGTGACACGTTTTCTCATGTTAAATTGAAATTGACCGCACTTACAACCGTCCAGTATGGAGCAAATAATAGAACAAAGTACTGCGATCTGTTTAATTTGAAAACCCTTCCAACATCAATGCACAGTGGCAGCTGAATACTGTGAATGGATTTGATCCCCTTAAGGAAAGATACACTGACATGAGAGGAAATCAAGAAAAGGTTCACTATGTTGATTTTGGGTATGGAGGGATTATTTTGAGGAGAGATTGAATAGATTGGGTCTGTACTCATGGAATTTTAGAAGAATGAGAGGCAAATTTATTGAAACGTGGGACTCTCGGGAAGCTTGACAGGGCAAATGCTGAGATGTTATTTCCTTTATGGGAAAGTAGATTATATCCTCTTGTTGGACAAAGGGACATAATTCAGAGCAAGATGTCACCCATTTAAGACAGAGATGAGGAATTTCATCTCTGAAGGTAGTGAATCTGTGGAATTCTTTACACGTCTGTTCAAGACAGAGGTGGACAGATTCTTAATCAGTAATGGAATCAAAGATAATGGGGTAAGACAGGAAAGGACATATGTAAAATAGACAGGCTTTTACCACACCGACAATGGTTTCAAGGTTATCACTGGACTTTTAATTCCAGATTTTGTTATTGAATTCAAATTTCACCGTCAGCCATGATAGGATTTGAACTCCAGCAATGCCTTGGGTCTCTGGATTACTAGTCTGGTGATAATACCACTACACCACTGTCTCCCCATAATGATTTTTTGGGGGGGTTGGGGGCAGGGGGGGGTGCGGTTCATGTTTATAGATCTTTAAAATCCCATCACTAGGTGTAGAAAATAATCCAGAAGACTAATGAAATAATGGCCTTTGCTGCAAAGCCCTGGTTAGAGTCCACTTGGGAGTACTTGAAGCTGATCTGGGCATCACACCTTAGAAAAGGATGAATTGGCCTTGGAGGAATGCAGTGTAGTTTTACAAGATTGATACCTGGACTTCAGGAGTTTAATTATGAGGAGAGATACAAGTTGGACCTTTCGCTAGAAATTCAAAGATTAAGGGGTGATCTGATTAAAATCTTCAAGGCACTAACAGGAACTGCCAGGGTAGATGTAGATAATCTATTTCCATTGGTTTAAGATTCTAGAACTAGGAGCATAGTCAAAAGTGAGGGCCAGACCATTAAGAAGAGAAGTTAGAGGGATTAGCGGAAAAATATGTAGGGACACAGAGATAGGACCTGGGTGGGATTGTGGTCAAATGGGCCAAATGGCCTCTTTCTGTACTGTAGGGTTTCTGTGATTTCTATGACGAGATGTTAGGAAGTACTTTTACACACAGTGTGTTAGAAGTTTGGAACTCTTTTCCACAAATGGCTTTTGATGCTGGATCAGTTGCTATCTTTAAATCTAAGATAGATAATTTTTTTGTTAAGCAAATGTATTAAGGGATATGGGCCAACGGCAGCCACGTGGAATTAGGCCACAGATCAGCCATGATTTCATTTAACGGCAGAACAGGTTTGATGGGCCGTTTGGCCTATTCCTGTTCCTATTTTGTCGGCTGATACTCAACCTGATGGCCACATTACGAACACCCCTTCCTTAATCATCGATTCATGGAGTGGGACTTAACCTAAAACATCTGGCTTAGAAGCAGGAACACTGTTCACTGCATGACACCACTTTACCTGCATCCTTACTGTGCCAAGCTCAATCACCATATATTTTTCACTTACAATGGGGAAAATGTGCTCTGAAAATAACACGGTGCACTTTAGTGGGCCAGTACTTGTACAGGAGGGTGAGAGCATAGCTATGGGCAGGCGTGTACTACATGACCCAACTTTCAAAAAAAGCCACACAGATTTGGACTCTTGCCCCAAAGCAATCAAACCTTGAACATTTGAACTTTATTCCAGGGTGGAATGCCCACCATTGTGTGTGTTAGCGAGCATGTTGAGGCAAGGCAAACGTTTGAGAAAAAGACAATTCTGTCTGAGCCTAAGTCCCCTGACTACATGGGCACCAGTGATTAACAGCATATGTACCCCCCTGTCCAGGGTCTACCCGGTTCCTCAAGTCAAAATCTAGAATCTCTGACGATCACTCATACGAAGTCACCGACAGCTATCCAAGGTTGGAATAGGTTGTTAAGAAAGGCCAACAATCCCATTCCCTCGAATTGACAAGATTTAAATGTTGATCAGTCCTTTTGATTTGATTTATTATGGTCTGATATTGGTATACGTTATTGTCATGTATTGGTATAGGGTGAAAATTATTGTTTCTTGCATGCTATAGAGACAAAGTACACTATTCATAGAGAAGGTGCCGAATATAGCGTTCTAGTCATAGCTAGGGTGTGGAGAAAGATCAACTTAATATAAGGCAGATCCATTCAAAAGTCTGATGGCAAGAGGAAAGAAGCTGTTCTTGAATCAGTTGATACATGACTTCAGACTTTTGTATCTTTTTCCTGACGGAAGAAGGTGAAAAGGAGTATGTCCAGTGCCTGGGGTCCTTAATTATCCTGGCTGCTGTTCTAAGGTAGCAGGATGTATAGTCAGAGTTGATGGACAGGAGGCTGGTTTGCATTAATGGACTGGGCTCCATTCACAACCCTTTGTCATTTTTTGCTGTCATAGATTGACAGCATGGAAACAGGCCCTTCAGCCCAAATTGTCCATGCTGCCTTTTTTAAACCCCTAAGCTAGTCCTAATTGCCCACATTTGGCCCATATCCCTCTATACCCATCTTACCCGTGTAACTGTGTAAATGCTTTTTAAAAGACAAAATTATACCCGCCTCAACTACTATCACTGGCAGCTTGTTCCACACACTCACCACCCTCTGTGTGAAAAAATTACCCCTCTGGACACTTTTGTGTCTCTCCCCTCTCACCTGAAATCTATGCCCTCTAGTTTTAGTTTCTCCTACCTTTGAGAAAGGATAGTGACTATCTAGCTGACCTATGCCCCACATTATTTTGTAGACCCCTATAAGATCACCCCCAAGCCTCCTATGTTCCAGAGAAAAAAGTCCCAGTCTATTCAGCCTCTCCTTATAACTCAATCCATCAAGTCCTGGTAGCATCCTAGTAAATCTTTTCTGCACTCTTTTTTTAGTTTAATAATGTTATGATAGGTTGATCAGAACTGCACACAGTATTCCAAATGTTGCCTTACCTATGTCTTGTACAACTTCAACAAGATGTCCCAACTCTTGTATTCAATGTCCTGATCAATGAAACCAAGCAAGCTGAATGCCTTCTTCACCACTCTGTCCACTTTCAAGGAGCTATGAATCTGTACCCTAGATTTTTGTTCTCTAACTCTCTCCAACGCCCTACCATTAACTGGGTAAGTCTACCAAAATGCATCACCTCGCATTTATCTAAACTCCATCCTGCCATTTGTCTGCCCACTGGCCCAATTGATCAAGATCCCTTGCAATCCAAGATAACTTTCCCTGTCCACTATGCCACCTGTCTTGGGACAGAGCCATACTAAGTTGTGATAAATCCAGAAAGGATGCTTTCTGTGGTGCATCTGTAAAGGTTGATGAGAGTCATAGCAGACATGCCAAATTTCCTTAGCCTTCTGAAATAGCTAACTGAAATAGTGAAGGTTCATTTGGGAAGGCACTGAACACATCAAGAGAATATATCAGGAACACAGAGGTGAAGTCAAGGGGTCGGAGCAAACACACACTTCTATCTGATCCTGTAGGCATCACCTTCCCTGCATTTGGCAGTCTACGTATGCCTCATTGGACTGAGCAGCCACCTCAGAACTCGTGGAACTGAAGTGGAAGTAAGTCATCCTCAATCCCAAGGGATTACCTAAGTAGAATGAGGAGAATGGTTAAACTAAGTGTAAGAGCATTGCATTGAGTTACAACATTTAAGCTGCCCTTGTGGCTCAACCAAGCCATATTGGAGTTTATTCTCTTAAGTAGTCAGAAATCCATGTGCCAACCATGGCTTCATTATCCCCCTTTACTTCAATCACCAATCCAGCCAATATTCTTCAGTATTGTCGTGGTCTCTGCTTGATTCAATTAGTGATTTTATGCTCCCCTGCTAGACAGTTTAAAGATAAAAACCAAACAGGTGGGACTTCCTTTGTGGGTTCACAAGCCCATCAATGGCATTTCCACACTTTTGACCCACCCCGCCTGACCTCTTGAAACTGACTGTCCGTCAGCTAAGACTCCTGACCTCTAGATTTCTCAGTGTAGTAAGATTGCATGTCATCCCAGCAATGGCCATCATGCCCATCAAGAGCAGTTAGGACAACAGAGCTGCCAATCATTTGATTGATTAGCAACTCTCTAAGGCAGGCCTTCCTCCAGGGTACGCGAGTACCTTACCTGACAAAAGTTATTGCAGCTTCCAGTGTTAAACTGATATGGGGGCAACCGTTAGGATTATGAATGGGCTCCACCCTGACTTTTTATCCTGGCTGGGAGGAGTTGGGGGAAGAGTGGTTGGGGACCGTGGTGCCCTGTTAATCCAGCTCAGTTAGCCTGGTTGTGCATTTCATAGTCTAGTTTCTCCTACCACTGTTCTGAATTCTTTACATTTAACACTGTATATGCGTTCTCTTCTCTTATTTCAGACCTCCCATGCATCATGAGCAGTTTGTCTCGTCCATTCATAATATTCACTGACTATCTTGTCAGTTCAGAGTCACCTCTGCCCTGAGTAGTTAGCAACATGAATAACCTGTTAATATTATCTCTGTTCTAACAAAAATGATTTTGTTCCTTTTTGTTTAACTCACCTAAAACAGCATCTCTAATGCTGTTCTAATTCTGTTGCCTCAATGTTATTTCAGAATGTAGCACCTAAAATTGTTTGAGTATTCCAAATGTGGGCATTATGTCTCAGCATTTATATTCTTTGAGCAAGATTTTCCAGTGCAATCTACCATGGACATCATTGTGGATGGGATGGAAAATTTTAGGGATCTGCAAAGGGTCTGTTAACTCCGGTTGGGAATTTTGGGGCCATTACGCCTTGCTTTAAAAGCTAGAATTCCATTAGCTTTTTAAATAAACTTATCCACTTGATACTGGTTTTAAAGTTCTGTGAACTTGAGCTCTTAAGTCCTTCTATTCATCACATCAATCAACATTCACACAATTTGACACCCCACATTTACTGATACAAATTTCATCCAGCATGTTTTTTTCCCCAGCTCGTTCACTCTTCATCTTCCTAAAATCTGCCCTATTTCAATCTTGTGCCTGTGTTTTTAATATAAATGACCCCCCCCCCCAAAAAAAAACAATTCCCATATGGTGGTCATTACCCCTGAAGTTCACATGTGTGGGACTTTGGAGCAGGATTAGACCATTCAGCCTATTAAGTCTGCTCTGCTGTTTCATAATATCATGGCTGACCTGATTGTACACTCAATTTCATTTTGCTGCCTGCCCCTCATGACCCTAGAGTACTTTGTCAGTCAAAAATAATTCTAACTCAGCCTTGAATAAATTCAATGACGTGGCTTTCTGTTTAAACAGGGTTTCACTTGCTAATGACTCTCAGAAGTAATTGCTTTGCACTTCCATCTTAAAAGGGGGACCTCTCATTCTTAAGCTACCTACTTTGGTTCTGGACTCCTCTACAAGAGGCAAATTTCTCCGGGCATCCACCCAAACAAGTCCCTTCAGGATTTTGTATGTTTCAATAAAATCACCTCTCATTCTTCCAAACCACAATGGGCTTGGCCCAGCCTGTTCAACCTTCCTTCTAGAGATAAGCCTTTCATCCCAAGAAGGAGTTGAGTGAACCTTCTCTGGACTACTTCTAACACACCTGTAACCTTTTTCAAATAAGAAGACTAAAACTTGACATTGTGTCTCAGACTATTATTATTGCTCTTTCTATCTGATCTATTTCATGACTCATGATTACATTTAATGCACCTCATTTCATAAAGGCATTCAAAGATAACACATGGAGTCCTACATGCTTATTAAGCATTTTTTAATGTATTCCTTGATTCTTCACCATTCAGTTAGTGGATCATTAAAATATCCAAAAACAATAACAAAATATATATTCTTTTAGGGCTATATTGCACTGTCTGGAGATAATACACATCTCTTTAACCTGTGATCAGTGATCCTTCCTCACACATTGTTAGCCATTTTAAGACTTGAACAGCAGGTTAGGTGTAAAGATTCGCATTCTAATCAGTAATCTGTAAACTGTCTATGCTTTATATGCTCTGTCTGAGGCCAGAACTCTCCATTCACCTGACGAAGGGGCTAACCCGAAAGCTAGTGAATTTACTATCAAATAAATCGATTGGACTGAAACCTGGTGTTGTCAGACTTTTTACTATATTGCACATTGTCAGAATTACTTAATAAAATCATTTGATTTTTGAGTGTTTAAGCTTTAATTGAATCCCTTTTTGTACATATCCTAACTATCAGTACTATAGCAGAAGCAATATTATCTGATTCCCAATGCTCAATGCCGTACTGCCATATAAGGAAAGAGATTAATGGAGCAGAGACTGTTTCAGCATCTGGCACTGTCGGAGGTTTTGCATAAACTGGAAGTGACTGACTGTCATCCGAATTAAGTTATCCTCGAACAATATTTTTAAGTACGTTAAATAATATGATTAACATGAAAGCAATAATGCAGTGAATATTGTTATTTTTTGAAATATTGCAATATGTCATGCATCTTATATAAACTATACTGTAGAGAGATAGAATAGCGTACAAAATTCTTTGGTGTAGATCATCCAATTGGCAAGATCCAGGTACACAGCAATTGAGAAATATTGCACATTTTGTAAGCTCCTTGTTCCTTTCTCATAACAATTTTGTGAAGGAGGCATTAAAGGTGAGTGATAGTCAAGACGGCATTTGTAACCTCAGGCTCAAAGAGATATATATTTTCATGTTGCTAATGCCTGTTCCAGTCCTGAGAGGATGGGTTTAAAGATCAGTTAATATTTTATCTTTTCAGGAGCTTTTTTTTATTTGTGGGGAAAAAAAATCAAATCAGACCTAGCATTCAATACTCTTTGGTCTGTCTTTTTAGAGATGAGAGTGGAGCATGAATGAAGCAATGCTAAGAATGTTTGGGTCATTCTGGCCATTATCCCATAATATAAGTCTAATCCCAGATACAGCAGTCTGTGGCTATTGAAAGATAAATGGTCCAATGCTAATGGCTTGAATAGGGGGTAGGATAATGACACTGACCATGACCCTATGTGAAAGAGCTTTGCAGTCAGTAAGAATATTACATCAGGATCTCGTCTACTTCATCTAATTAGTGAAATCTTGTTTAATAGCTTTCTTTCTGATTCACCAGCAAGTTCAAACCAGAAAAGAGGGAGGTTGAGAGGCCTCATTGGCAACAGAATATGCATTCAGAACATGGCTGCCAGTCTTGAAATGAGTACTCTGCTGCAGATGTACTGATTTTTTTTTAATGGAGAGTGAAAGATGCAACTGATTGTTGGGTGAAACCTAAGCAAATCATGGAAAAATATGGTGTCCCATGGATGTAATGACTAGTCGGAGGAAAATGTTGATGGTATGAACTCTCAACTGGAGGGTCAGTGCAGCTTTCCTTACTCCCACTAATGCATAGGATTTTGTATGACTTCCTTAAAGACATTCATCCTGTTTTCATTGAGAAGTCAGTCTCCAGTTCTGCCCTAATTTCTGTTCTATTGTGTCTTTTCCTGCAAGTATAGAAGTAATGCTCAGATGTTGGAAATGTCAGAAGCACAAAGAATAACATCTAAGTTGCCATACTAGAGGTCGTGTGTGTATCAGACCACCTTTGCTGCATCTCTTAAAGCAATCACTCGCTGCATTCACAAACCTGGGCTCTATTTATGATGATACCCTGTTTAATCACAGTGTTTTTGAGCAAAAGAAAAGACTGTGAAGGTGCTGCAGCACCAAACCAGCAAGCTCTGTGACAGGGAAATTCACACAAGGAAGTTACTATGAATATCTAACAAGGACATGTTCACAGGTTCTTTGCCCATGAAATGTGACATAGAAAAAAACACCCTGTTAAAGGAAAAAAAAATATTTTTATCCTTGGTTTTTAAAATTAGGGAATGTAAATTTCTATGGGGGAATCTCTCGGTTGTCCGCTGTAACAGAGGAAATTCCAGAAAATGTTTTTCCGCTTATGCCTCTTCCCCTGGTTTCGGTGTCCTAACCATCCTGTTCAGTATTGCATGTTTATTTACTGAAACATTTTTGAATATGTTATATTGTGACTAGTGGAGTGCCACAGTGATCGGTGCTGGGGCCTCAGCTACTTACCATTTATATAGATGATCTGGAGGAGGGGGCTGAGTGTAGGGTGACAAAATTTGCTGATGACACGAAGGTGAGTGGAAAGGCAAATTGTGCAGAGGGTGTGGAAAGCCTGCAGAGGGATCTGGATAGGCTGAGCGAGTGGGCGAGGACCTGGCAGATGGAGTACAATGTTAGCAAGTGTGAGGTTATCCACTTTGGTAGGAATAATAGTTGGAGGGATTACTATTTAAAGGGCGAAAAGCTGCAGCATGCTACGGTGCAGAGGTACCTGGGGGTCCTTGTGCATGAGTCGCAAAAACCCAGTGTGCAGGTGATCACGAAGGCAAATGGGATGCTGGCCTTTATAGCGAGGGGGATAGAATATAAAAGCAGGGAGGTCTTGCTGTAACTGTACAGGGCACTGGTGACGCTGCAGCTGGAGTGCTGTGTGCAGTTTTGGTCGCCGCACTTGCGCAAGGATATTTTGGCCTTGGAGGGAGTGCAGAGGAGGTTCACTAGGCTGATACCGGAGATGAGGGGGTTAGACTATGAAGAGAGACTAAATAGACTGGGTCTGTACTCGTTAGAGTTTAGAAGGAGGAGGGGGGATCTTATAGAGACGTATAAGATAATGAAAGGGATGGATAGGGTAGAGGTAGAGAGATTCTTCCTGCTTAGAAAGGATAGCAGGACTAGAGGGCACAGCCTCAAGATAAGGGGGGAGCAGTTTAGAACACAGTTGAGGAGGAACTTCTTCACTCAAAGGGTGGTGAATCTCTGGAATTCTCTGCCCGTTGAAGTGGTGGAGGCTACCTCGCTAAATATATTTAAGACACGGGTAGATAGGTTTTTGGCAGACAAGGGAATTAAGGGTTATGGGGAAAAAGCAGGAAAGTGGAACTGAGCCACTTCAGATCAGCCATGATCTTATTGAATGGCAGGGCAGGCTCGAAGGGCTAGATGGCCTACTCCTGCTCCTATTTCTTATGTTCTTATATTGTGCCAAAAGTGATGCTATTAATGATGAATTTCACCCCCTTTAGCTGGCAACAAGCAGCACTTGCATTTATTTTTATTACTCATTCATGGGATGTGGGCCTTACCATCAATATTTATTGTTCTTAAAGAGGCGATGGTGAGCCATCTCGTTGAAACGCTTTATCCGTGCTGTGTTGCTACACCTACATTATGTCTTGAAAGAGTGCTCCAGGATGTTGACCCAGCAATGATAAAGGAACAGAAATATATTTTCAAGTCAGAATTGTGTGAGACTTGTAGGGGTATTTTCAGATAATGGCATTGCCATGAACTTGCTGCCTTTGGTCTTCCTAGGTTATGGAGATGCTGTCGGAGAAACTTTGCCAAGTTGCTGTAATGCATCTTACAGCTGGTACACATTGTAGCGCAGTATGGAAGTGATGTAGAAAATGACTGTTTAAGGTGATGGATGGAGTGCCAGTCAGTTTGCTACTTTGTTGTGGATGGTATTGAACTTCTTGAGTGTTGTCGGAGTTGCACTCATTCTGGCAATTGGAGAGCATTCCATCACATGCCTGACTTGTGTCTTTTAGGTGGTAGGAAGGTGTTGGGGAGTCAAGAAGTTGAATTACTTCTCGCAGAATATCTGACCTGTTATTGTAGCTGCACTTCTTTATATGGCTGATCTTTAAGTTTTGAGTAAATGGTCACCTCCCCCAGAAGCTGCTGATGGGGTATTCAGTGATGATAATATCGTTGAATGTCAATGGATGATGATTAGATTCTGTCTTGTTGGAGATGGTGATTGTCCAGCATCTGGTGTTGCTTGCCACATGTAAGTCCAAGCTTGAATGTTTTCCAGGTCGTCTTAGATATGAGCATGGACTAATTATCAGAGGAGTTGCAAATGGAACTGACCACTGCGGTCATCAGTGAAAATCCCACTTCTAACATTATAATGGAGGGAAGGTCTGATCAAGCTTGGGACACTATTTAAAGGGTTCCCTGTGTTGAGATAATCTTCCTTTGTGCTAGGTGTGACTCCAGTTAGTGGAGTGAGTGGAGGGCCCTTGCCACTCACTCCAATTCCTGGATTTCAGTTCTTTTTCTTGAAGCATAGCTGCTGAAGGAAATTTTCTAGAAACCTTATTTGGCAATCTTGTATGCCTCACCTGTTGCCAGGATTATAAAAATGTATCACCATTACGCTGGTGTAAACAATTCTTATTCGCATGCCAACCTTTGTTGAGGCTTCTGGATGAAATTGCCACATCATGTGCAGTTTTGTGCTGTTAACTGTTGCCGGCTAGGACTGTCCAAAGTAATTTTATGATGGAGCTCTTGCATCCGATGGAGAAAGATCATATTTACCCAAATCTCATATATTGTTGTCAACCTGAAACGTTCACTGTGATTCTTTCCACAGGTGTTGCCTGCCTTAAGTATTTGCAGCATTTTCTGTTTTTATTTCAGATTTTCAGCAATCACAGTATTTTGCTTGTTCATCTTTAATTAGATTTTGCCATGTTTTGTACATAAATTGGTTAATATTGGATGAAATGTAGCTTGATATTTATAGATTCTGTTTTCTTATTTCCGCATTAATTTGGCTTTTATCATATTGCTGTACAAGGGTTAATGGAATGCTTATGTATATTTATGTACTGTGGAAAATTCTGGCATACTGTTTGGAAATTTAATACATTTTTGCTTTCTTTCTCTCTTGGATAGCCCATGAGAAGAAGTATGTTAGTAGAGGAGAAGCAACCATAGCTCCTGTAACACAGTCAAAACTGTCACGAGTGAGCAGTGGGTTTGGCCTGTCGAAGTTGACTGGATCCAGGCGAAATAGAAAGGAAAGTGGAATCTGTAAAAATAACCTCACCTCACAGGTAGCGTTTCTCCCTTTAACTTCATTTTAGTCTGCATCCCATACGTCTGTCATTGTGATAATTTGGTGAAATGAGAAATCCAGAAAAATAATAAATAAGAACTCAATCTCCTTTCAATAGTATCCAACTTCACTTAATATCAGCAAGAAGAATGCTCAAAGGGAAAAGAGGAATATTTCAAGGCATCTTGCTTGTCAGTCCTGTGGGCCTTAACTGATGCCAAAGCTATATTGCATTTTAGAGGTGAAAATAAGTATGGAGTCGGACAGAATAAAACTTCAGACACAATCTGTTTAAGCTTAATTAGTCCTGAAGTGTGACGGTATAAAGTAGACCTACTCCAGGGGTTGCTTCTGTGATTTACGTACATACCAATATTACCTGGCAGTGGACTATATGAGTTATCTTCTTGCCACACAGGAATAGGTATAACTATTTATGTTCTATGCTATTGGGTTTATTCTGGAAGGTGACTTGAATGCATATGAAAGTGCAAGTGTTCCCCTAAGCTGCAGTAACAGGCCTGAGAAATAGGCTCAACATTTACCCGGCTTTTGCTATGATCCCTGTCAAGCAGGTACTACTTTTTAGGAGCATAATGTTTCTGTTGCCTTATAAAATGTTGACATTTGTTCCATGAACACTGCTATTGATTTGTTTTTCTCCCTGAAGGAAATTTCCCAGTGGATGTTCACACATATTGCAGTTGTGCGGGATTTAGTGGATATGCAATATAAAGAATATCAGGAGGTAAAAATGCTATTTATTTTTTAAAAGCTAGTTTTTTTAATCTGATTCTTTTTGCAATCTAGGCATTCAGGCGTTTAGTTGTTTATCCTGTTTAATCCAAAACACTATTCAAAGTGTGCTTTTTTATTTCTCTCATGGAATGTGAGTGTCACTGGCTCGGCCTGCGTTTACTGCCCAGTCATAATTGCCCTTGAAGGTGGTGATGAGTTGCCTTCTTGAACTGCTATGATCCATGTGATTTAGCTTTACCTGCAGTGTTATTAGGAAGAGAATATCACCAATAGCGAAAGGATGACAATATAGTTCTAAGTCAAGATGATATGTGTCTTGAAGAGCAACTTGCAGATGGCAGTGCATTTGCTGACATTATGTGCTGCAGGGCTTGGAAGGGTTGTTGAAGGAACTTTGGGGAGTTGCTGCATTGCATCTTGCAAATGGTGGATACTGCTACCACTGTGTGGTAATGGTCGAGGCAGTGAATGCTTAAAGTGGTGAATTGAGTGAGAGTCAAGTGGGCTGCTTTGTCCCAGGTGTTTTATCAAACTTAGAGTGTTTTTGGAGCTGCACTTATCCAAGCAAGTGGAGCATCTTCCATCACACTCTTCACTTGTGCTTTATAGATGTGGACAAGCTTTTGAGAGTAGGAAAGTGAGTTATCTGCTGCAGAACTTTCAGTCTCTGACCTTCCGTAACAGTTACAAGTAGCTGGCCCAGTTCAGTTTCTGCTCAATGCTCACCCATTGGAAGTTGATAATGGGTCTTCAGTAATGGTAATTCAATTGAATGTCAAGGGGAGATAGTTAGATTCTCTCTTGTTGGAGATGGTCATTACTTGTTACTTGTGTGGCGTGAATGTTACTTGCCACTTATCACCCCAAGTCTGAATGATGTCCATGCTTTGTTGCATATGGACAAAGATTGATTTAGTGTAACAAATGCTACTGAACACTGTAATCATCAGTGAAATCCCCGTTGTTGACCTTACAATGGAGAGAAGGTCATTGATGAAGCAGTTGAAGATGGTTGGTCTAAGGACACTATCCTGTAGAACACCTGCACCAATGTCTCGGATCAGAAATATTTGATCTCCAACAATCGCAACCATCATCTTTTGTGCTGGGTATGACTCCCAATTAGTGGAGATTTTCCCACTGACATGAGATTTGCTAGGGCGTCTTGAAATCGCACTTAGTCAAATGCAGCTTCAAGTCAAGGGCAGTCAATCTCCTCACTCTCCCTTTTTTCCCCACATCTGGCTCAAGGCTACAATGAGGTAAGGAGCTGAGTGACCCTGGCAGAACCCAAACTGAATGTCAGTGAGCAGATTATTTTTGTGTAAGCGTATCTTGATAGCATTGTCAATGACCCCTTCCATCACTTTGATGATCCAGATTAGACAGTTGGGGCAGTAGTTGACCGGGTTAGAATTGTCCTTTTTGTTTTTACTACACAGGGCATATCTGGGTAATTTTTCACATTTTCAAGTAGATGCTAGTGTTGTAGTTGTACTGGAATAGCTTGTCTATGGAGTTGGGTAGTTCTGGAGCACAAGTCTTCAATACTATTGCTGAAATGTTCTCAGAGCCTGTAGCTTTTGCAGTATCCAATGCCTTCAGCCATTTCTTGATGATGTGGAGTGAATTGAATTGGTTGAAGACTGACGTGTGATGTTGGGGATTGCAGGAGGAGAACAAGATGTGGTGAGCTTCCTCATCGTTGAGGGTTGGGATGTTTATGGAGTCTCCTCCTCCTGTTGGTTGTTTAATTGCCTACTGCCTGTCATGACTGAATGTGAGGGGACTGCAGAGTTTTGATCTGACCCATCGCTTGTGGGATCACTTAGCTCCGTCTTGCTTGCTGTTTCAACATAGTAACCCAATGCCTAGAATGGTATATACCCATCGTGGATAATCCATCCAAATGTATTTGTAACTTTGTGCACAAATATGAAATATCTTCACCATGCAGCTTGATGTTTGGGTTGAGAATGTATGTGAAGACACCAGTTTTTTTTTAAAAAGAGGCTTTTTGCTGTATTTGAGGTTTACCAGGCTGATTCCAGGGATGATAAGACTGATGTATGAGGAGAGATGGACTAGGTTAGGATTGTTTTCGCTGGAATTGAGACAAATGAGGGGGAATCTCACAGATACTTATAAAATTCTAACTGGGCTAGACAGGATAGATGCAGAGAGGATGTTCCCAATGATGGGGAGTCCAGAACCAGCGGTCACAGTCTGAGGATTCAGGGTAGATTATAGGCCGGTTAGTTTAACATCTGTGGTAGGTAAAATGTTAGAATCTGTCATTAAGGAGGAAATTGCAAGGCATCTTGAAGGGAATTGCTTGATAGAGCAGACGCAGCACGGTTTCATTAAAGGGAAGTCGTGTCTGACAAATTTACTGGAATTCTATGAGGATGTGTCTAGGGCGGTGGATAGAGGAGAGCCGGTGGATGTGGTCTTTCTAGATTTTCAGAAGGCGTTTGACAAAGTGCCTCACAAGAGGTTATTGCAGAAGGTCGAGGGACATGGAGTTGGGGGTAGGGTGTTAGCGTGGATAGAGGATTGGTTGTCAAATAGGAGGCAGAGAGTGGGGGTCAACGGGTGCTATTCGGATTGGCGGATGGTGACTAGTGGAGTGCCCCAGGGGTCAGTGCTGGGGCCTCAGCTTTTTACCATTTATATAGATGATCTGGAGGAGGGAACCGAGTGTAGAGTGTCGAAATTTGCTGATGACACCAAGATTGGGGGAACGGCAAATTGTGCGGAGGGTGTGGAGAGTCTGCAGAAGGATCTAGATAGGCTGGGCGAATGGGCCAGGAAATGGCAAATGGAATTTAATGTTGGCAAGTGTGAGGTGGTCCACTTTGGTAGGAAAAATGGTAGGAAGGACTATTACTTACGGGGCGAAAAACTGCAGCAGGCGACGGTGCAGAGGGACCTCGGGGTCCTTGTGCATGAGTCGCAAAAACCCAGCTTGCAGGTACAGCAGGTGGTCAGGAAGGCGAATGGGATGCTGGCCTTCATAGCGAGGGGGATTGAATATAAAAGTAGGGAGGTCTTGCTGCAGCTGTATAGGGCATTGGTGAGGCCGCAACTGGAGTACTGTGTGCATTTTTGGGCGCCGCACCTGCACAAAGATATTTTGGTCTTGGAGGGAGTGCAGAGGAGGTTTACTAGGCTGATACCGGAGTTGAGGGGGTTGAGCTATGAGGAGAGGCTGAATAAACTGGGCTTGTACTCGTTAGAGTTTAGAAGAATGAGAGGAGATCTCATTGAGACGTATAAGATGATGAATGGGATGGATAGGATAGAGGTGGAAAGACTCTTCCCGCTCAAAAAAGACAATAGGACTAGGGGGCACAGCCTCAAGATAAAAGGGGGGCGGTTTAGAACGGAGTTGAGGAGGAACTTCTTCACTCAAAGGGTGGTGAATCTCTGGAATTCTCTGCCCGTTGAAGTGGTGGAGGTTGCCTCGCTAAATATTTTTAAGACGCGGGTTGATGGGTTTTTGATAGGAGAGGGGATTAAGGGTTATGGGGAGAGGGCGGGAAAGTGGAACTGAGCAGTGACAGATCAGCCATGATCTTATTGAATGGCGGGGCAGGCTCGAAGGGCTAGATGGCCTACTCCTGCTCCTATTTCTTATGTTCTTATGTTCTTATGTAGATCATTTAGGACAGAGGCGAGGAGACATTTCTTCACCCAAAGAGTGATGAGCCTGTGAAGTTCATTACCACAGGAAGTAGTTGATGCCAAAACATTGAATGCATTCAAGAGGTTACAGGATGTTGCACTTAAAGCAAGTGGGATCAAAGTTATGGGGGACAAAGCAGGATTAGGCTATTGAGTTGGATGATAAGCCATGATCTTAATGAATGGAAGAACAGGCTCGAAGGGCTGAATGACCCCTTTCTGCTCCTATCTTCTATGTTTCTGTGAATGAAACTGTTTTGTTGCATTGAAGCATTTGGGAGAATAAGAGAATCAGCATTCAAGCATCAGTAATGGTGCTGGTTGTCCACTCCACTGCTCTAGGATTGCATGATGTCAAGAGGAGAGAATAAGTAAGTGTAAAATATGGACGTTTGTTTCAAAAATATCAGGAAAGTTAATAAAGATGTTACAAGTATCGACTTTCTGAATAGAATGCAAAAGTAAGGAAATCATTCTAAAACATTTATGAATCATTGTTTAGGCCTCAATTGGCGTATTGAAGTTGTCCATTAGTAAGCACAACACTGTAGGAAGGATGTCAAAACCTTATAGAGGAGATTTGCTAGAATGACACCTGGTGTCAGGAACTCCAGTTATGTGGACAAAATAGAAAAACTGAGACTTTTCTCCTTGGGGCAAGATAGTTCAGGGGAATTCAACACTGAGTAGTTTTGATTAGATAGAAAAGGAGAAACTGATATGAGGGTTGCTAACCAGTGATGACAGATCTGAGATAATTGATAAAATAAGTAATAGAGAAGTTTTTTTTTGAAGCAAGTTATGATCTGCATTGCAGTACTAGAAAAGATGATGGAAGCAAATTCAGTAATATTCAAAAGGTAATTGAATGTATACATGAAAAACGATGATTTTCGGGGCTATGGGAAAAGAGAATGACAGCTCTTTCATAGGGCAGGCACATGCATGAATGGTCAGTTGGCCTTCTGTGTTAATAAGTAATTGTTGGTTGGTTTAGCTGGGGCTGGAATAACCTGATGCACCAATGAACCGTTGAATTTTTTAAAAGTATAAACTTTTATTTTAAGTACATATTGAAGGCACTGTGTCAATTTGTGCCTGTTGCATTTTTAGTTTACTTCCCTGCAAATGTTAAACCTGCTGCAATGCTTATATTTTGGTCAGGGAGAGCATAATAAGAGTACTTAACTCTATATTGTATTCAGCAAAAATTTTTTTGTGTGGGCCAGATCATTGTTGAATGTATCTTCACCAGAGATTTGCGTTTGGTGAGGGGAAGGGAAGGTGACATTGAAAGGGAGATAGCAGAAAATAGACTGGTTGCAGTAACTAACAGCTGGTAAAACTACTATCCTTTAATATTACTGGCCTTTTCCTTTAAATTTACCTTTCCAATAAAGAGAATATGGTTCTGGGTTGAGTTAGCTAGTTTATAGAATCATAGAATCCGACAGTGCAGAATGAGGCTATTTGGCCCATCGAATCTGCACTGACCACAATCCCACCTGGCCTTATCCCCATACCCCCATGCATTTACCCTAGATAGTGCCCCTGACACTAAGGGACAATTTAGTGTGGCCAGTCTGCCTAACCTGTGTATCTTTGGACTGTGGGATGAAACCGGAGCACTGGAGGAAACTCAGACAAACACAGGGAAAATGTGCAAACTCCACACAGTCCTGAGCAGGAGTCGAACCCAGGTCTCTGGTGCTGTGAGGGAGCAGTGCTAACCACTGTGCTATCCCAAGACCTTAGTTGCAGCAACAGGAAGAGCATTAGAATTGGCACTTAAGTGGCCTAGCAAGTAATTCCGTTCAAGGGCCTGTGGGGATGGGCATTAAATGCTGGCCCTGTCAGTGACGCGCCACATCCCTTGAATTTAAAAGAGAGCTAGTATCCTGGGGAAGAAATGAGAGATCTGTCGGGGTTCCTCATTGATATCAAGCCACCTCTCAGTTGGAATAATAGTGAAAGTCTGGTCTATTCAAGAGGAATATCAACGACAAATTGAGGACACTGGGAAAAAGGATTGAACTCTATTCTGATGCTGTCCTCACAATTGGATTATTTGCCACTACTCTTAACGGTTGATACTCAAATAATGTTATCTGAGAGTGATGCCAAACAGCTGTGAAATCACATTATCACATTCAGGCAATATTTTTGAGATGAACAATGAGGAAGAAATCAATAAGAAAAGAAAGCATAATTTTTCTGCAACATTTGCATATCAGGAGCATTTTGTGTCACTGTGAGTTCGCAGTTTACTATACAATTGAAAACACCAGCCAGTGATGTGATAAAAAATATTCATTGTATTGCATATTGATGATCACTGTTTGAGCTTTAACAATTGGGCCTTAGCAGCTGTATTGAAATTTTATATTACTGCTTTGTGTTGATGTAGCTGGTAACTGGCAACCTGTTAAAATATGAGTATGTATTGATGACGCACTATTTATATATTTTCCCTCTCCCTCTTCACTGTTGTTAACAATTAATTTTCTTACTTGCAGCGTCAGCAAAATGCTCTGAAGTACGTAACTGAAGAATGGGCTCAAATAGAGTATGAGTTGTTGCGAGAGAGAGGCTTATGGGGGCCTCCAATTGGATCACATCTCGATAAATGGATGTTGGAAATGCCAGAGGGACCCTGCCGAATGAGAAAGAAGATGGTGCGAAATGACATGTTCTATATACATTATCCATATGTACCAGAAAATGAACAGGAGTCTACCAGTCTGTTGGTGAGTCTTCAGAAATTGGTGCTGAAAAAGAACATATTTCTTGCATGCTTCAAAAATTGTCCTGTAAACTATAGCTGTCTATTGTCACTGAAATATATATATTCTCATTAATGGAATTTAAAATTTCTACATCAGTGACATTTGTGCATTAATTTACATGTTCTATCAGTTTTTACATGTAGGATATTGAGAAGCTGAATGTAAGATACAAGACTGAAGTAGTTTATTCTTCTGAGATCAACTTGCTAAATTATCTTAATGTGTGAGACACAAAGCCATTCTCTGACAAGTATGATAGTGAAAGCCTGGTCTATTCATGAGCAATGTCAACTACAATTTGTAGAACACTTTTCAAATATAATTTTCATGAATGGAATAATGAAAACTTTATATAGGTCAATATCTTCAACTATGTATCTTTACACAGTGTTATGTCAAGGTGATTAAAACACACATAGTATTTCCCATTCTTATGCACACCTGAAAAGATTCTACTTTCCTAAAAACTTATAAATCAACATTTAGTGATTGCTCTGTTACAGACCTAGAATTCAAGGTACGGTGCCCTGCAGCTGAACGTTTTTTTCCTCATTTTGTGAGGTTATATCTCATTTAATGTTTAACTGTTAGTGAGTTGTAAGGTTGCATGTTTTATTTTACCATAGTGATAGTCAAAAGCAATGCATGCATGTACAAATAATGTTCACATCTGCTCTTTGGCTGTAAGTTCTAAATATATGGTTAAAGCACGAGAGTGGGAGTCTCTCTTATTTGTATATGGAAGGAAAGGTTCTAATCTTGCTTCCATTTTCCTTTCTGTACCCTATGATGTAAGCACTTCCCCAGTTTTCTGAATTTTTTAGCTCATCTTATAATTTAAGACAGAAAACCTGATGAGTAGATATAGGCTGTACTTGTTGAAAAGCACCATCTTCATTGGGCCTGTCAGAACGATCCATCATCAGCTGCTAAGAAAAATGCTTTTACCAGTGCTCGCAGGACAGTCCAGAATAAACTGCATAAAATGCAGGATGCCTGGTTGAGCGCCAAGGCAGATGAAATACAGGGATGCGCTGACAAGCAACTTGAAACAGTTCTGTGAAGCCCTCAACACTCTCTACGGACCTCAATCTCTTGGGAGTTTCCCCCTCCTGAGTACAGATGGCAGAACTCTCATTACAGAGAGGGCTCAGATCCTGCAGAGATGGGCTGAACACTGAAGCTGTCCTCAACTGACGTTCACCTATTAATGATGACGCAATAGTCAGGATTCCTCAGGTCAATATCAACAGTGCCGTGGCTGACCCACTGGTAATAGCTGAAGTCATGAAAGCTGTCAGCCAGCTATCCAGTGGCAAAGCCCCAGGGGCAGATGCCATACCCACAGAAATCTACAAAGCTGCTGGTCCTGTACTTATCGACAAGCTCACCGAGTTGTTCCAGTCCTTTTGGAAGCAAGGATCCATTCCTCAGGAGCTTAAAGATGCTTCCATCGTACACCTCTACAAGAGGAAGGGCAATCGGCAAGTATGCGACAACCACCAAGGAATCTCACTGCTCTCCATCACAGGAAAAATCCTTGCAAGAGTCCAGCTAAATCGTCTGGTCCCTCATCTGGAGTTGGGCCTGCTTCCAGAATCACTGTGTCGCTTCCGCAAAGGTCGGGACTATTGACACAATTTTTGCTGCACGCCAACTTCAGGAGAGGTGTCGGGAGCAGAATCGCAAGCTCTACACAACCTTTGTTGACCTCGCGAAAGCCTTCGTCACTGTCAGCCGACAAGGCCTGCGGAGGATCATGTCAAAGTTCGGCTGCCCCCTCCCCCCCCAATCCCCACATCATCTCTTCCTGGGTCCGATGCTATGCTATTCATGCCCTGAGAGGATGTAGGACTCAGAAGCTGGAATAAACTATTCAGCCCATTGAGTCTGCTTCCCCCATTCAATGAGATTATGGCTGATCTAGTTGTGGTCTCAATTTCACTTTGCCATCTGCCTCTACCCCCTCATCTTTTATGTTTCAATTAGATCACCTTTCATTCTTAACTCCAAAACCTGATAAAGGGTCCCTTTAATTGTTGTACGTGAATAAGATGGTAACTGAAACTCTCTTTTACTTAAATCGGGCATCATCTCATCTTAATCAAAAATTATTAACAATTAGACGGTCAATAATATTGTACAGGTTAATCCCATTGGGCCTGTCCATCTGCGCACTTTGCCTTATACATGAAAACAGTGAAGCACTTCAATACGTGTTCCTTATCTCAATATAGGAAAGGCTCCTAATTCATTAAGCCTGATGCTAGAGTTAAGGACAATATGTCCCTCTCAGGGCTTTGCTGGAATAATGCAGTTGTAGTTGCTTCCCACATATTCTCATTCAGCATGTGTAAAGTACTGACAGTTCTGTTAGTTAAAAAAAAAAGGAATAAATCGAACCCAACTCGTGTTAACTATCTGATTAATTATTCTTCACTTAGATACTACTAATCTATTACTGGTCACTTGCTACTTTACAGTATTAGTGGTTAGTGTACTAAAATGTTGCGAAGTTTGGCAGCAGCTTTTGAAATCGCAAAATGATTTCTTTTAAATAAGATGTTTGTACAAAGTTGTCGGGTTAAACAGCCAAACTAAATCCTACTGAAATAAAATCTGAAACTCAGGCCTGCTTACTGTTTGCTTTCCTGGCTGTAGGAATGGACTGGAGAGGTCTGGTGGCATCAGGAATGTCTAAGCTGAAGACACATCCCTTGAGGTCTGTCTTCAGCTCTGCAACAGCTTCTGAATTAATTGTCCATCTGCAGACCTTTTGGTATCTGGTTTTAATTGTAACTCCTCTTTTGACATCTAAGTGGGTTCCTGAAAGTTACGGTGCTAGTGTTCACAGCTGTTGAGATTGTAATGTCTGGGCCAATATGTTACAATAAAGCTCCTTTGCAGTTAAAGTTGATTATATTTTCTCGTGTTTACTTTGACAACACCAAATTTGTCCAATGAAATATAATAACCCAGTTATAATTTGACCTTCAGAATATATATGGTGCGTGTGTTTACAGATACTGTGCTGTATATGAAACCTGCTTACCTTTGAATTCACATGAATTTTCAACAGTAATTTCTAAACTGCACTGCCACCTACTTGTAATATTTACTGTGTGTATCTGTACTTAATATGGTTGCTTCACTGTGCTGAAAATCTGATGAGGATTTCCTATATTCTCAATACCTTGTTTTAGTCAGTCATCGCTAGTAAACTGCCTGAGGTGCCTTGGTTTGATGATGCCAATATGGTTTCTGAGAAGGTAAACGACAAAAAAGTATCAAAAGCAATGGTTGCTATGCCCATTAAGAAATGAAAGTGAATGAACCTGCATGGTGGGCATTGTAACATAGCTTTATGATTGGCTTCTCCTGATGCATCTTTTTGAGCTGTAAAATGATGATTCACTCTTCACGACAGAATTTGTTATTTCTTTGCACTTGTCACCAAAATAGATCTTTGTAGATTGTTTTATACTGCACACTAACAGGCTTTCTTAGGCTGGAGGCTCACCCTAGCACTTGAAATAACATCATTGCTATTTTTGTGGCCTCGTGATTTAAGCTGCATTGTTTCAAACCAAGTTCAACAGAAAAATGTAATGTCTGAGTTGTCAGTCCTTTTTCCTCTCTCCCCTACCCTTCCAAAAAAGATAAAAATATACCAGCATTTTTCTAACTTCCTCACAATTTTCAGTTTTTGAATCATATCCTTAACTTCAGTTTTAGTTATTGTTTCACAAAGAAAAGCACAGAATTTACAGAAGCATGTTACCAAAGTAATATTCAGCATAAAGCACTTGTGAATATTCACGTGTTTTGGCAGTTGATTGTCTTCCTCACACATCATGAGCCTATGGCTGGCCTATGTGAACACCTTTTATGTCTGTCGTAAGTGAAATCTCTTGAGCAATGTTCAGGATCTTTTTGCTTAACAAAATCAGATTTTGTGCGCAGAAACATACTCTTTGTATTTTGGTTTTATAGAAACCTGCTCGATACCGTAGAGCTATAAGCTATGACAGTAAAGAATACTACATGCGGCTGTCTGCCGGAAATCCTACCATGTATCCAGATACAATTGAAGAGAGCTCAGAGAGTGAAACCACCCAGCACGAACCAGAGCATGGAGAAGATACAATTGCAAGAGTCAAAGGTTAATCCATTGTAGTATCTGCAATTTATTGATGTGTATGTAGCTCCTTTAGCAGCAGAACTGAGCCTATGTTCCAGACATTATGTAACATAAAAAAAATTACTGTAATTTTACAAAATTGATGAACTGTGTTTTTTTTGTAATATAACCAAATGATGAATGTGTTTTTCTTGTGACATACCCCACTATCTCAAATTGGGCTGGGATGTTTCTATATTATAACAGTTGCCACACTCCAAAGCAATTCTGTGAAGCATCTTAAGACATCCCAGCGTCATAATGCATTGATAAATGCAAGTATTCAATTTATTAGAATGGAAATATTAGGAACTTCATAGTGTTTTTCAGTAATTGATCATGTTAATTATATATTTTAAATCTAATATCTTGTTGAAAGAAATGATCAATTTTGAATTTATTTATGACATGGGAACAGGTCGCTCATATCCTTGAGCCTGTTGTGCCATTCAGTTAAATCGTGATTTGTGTTTGAACTGCATTTAACCACATCTTTTTCGTATTCCTTGATATCCTTGTCTTTTTAAATATTGATCTTAAAATTGAAAATTTCAGATGGCCGAGCATCCCCAACCTTTTGATTGGGGCGGGCGGGGGGAGTTTGAGATTTTAGAAACATTGTGAAAACATAGTTTTAAATGGCCTAATGCTTATTTTAAAACCATTGCCCCTTGTTCTGGATTTTCCTGTCAGAGAAAATAGTTTCACTTTATCAGATCTATTGAATCACTTCATTATTTTAAGGACCTTACTTAGGTCACCCTCCACCTTCTAAACTCAAGGGATACCAATCAAGTTTATGCAACTTGCCATTGACTTAATCTTGTGAACCTAAGATATAAAGGGTTCTGACACTCTAAACAGTAGTCTAAATCTTAATTGGGTAATTCTTGCCTTTAGCTTAACAGCTACAGGTATATGTTTATCCAAATGTGTTATGGAGTGGAACTGCATAGTTTTCATCTACTCAGCTGTCAGGAAGCGGTCCACAATGTCCTTATAGTTTAATACACTTGCAAAGCAATCAGAGTAGATATCTGAAGCTGATACTTGCTGGATGCTTAACAGGGACATACCTACAACAGGGATCGGTTCATTCAGTTGGCTAGATGGCTGCTTCATGATGAAAAATGATGCCAACAGCACAAGTTCAATTCCCATACCAACTGAAATTATTCATGAACACCTATTCAACCTTTGCTGGAGGTGTGATCTTCAGGTTAAATCACCACTGGTCAGCTCTCCCCCTAAAAGAAGAACTATTTGATTTGATTGATTATTGTCACATGGATTAACATACGGTGAAAAGTACTGTTCCTTGCGCACTATACCGACAAAACATACTGTTTATAGAAAAGGAAACGAGAGTGCAGAATGTAGCGTTACAGTCATAGCTAGGGTGTAGAGAAAGATCAAGTTAGTATGAGGTAGATCCATTCAAAAGCCTGATGACAGCAGGGACGAAGCTGCTCTTAAGTCGGTTGGAATGTGACCTTAGACATTTGTATCTTTTTCCCAGCGGAAGAAGATGGAAGAAAGAATGCCCTCTGTGTATGAGGTCCTTAATTAAGCTGGCTGCTTTGTCAAGGCAGCGGGAAGTGTAGAGACAGAGTCAATGGATGGGAGGCTGGCAACTTTATCTTTTACCTACCACTGAAAAATTACCCAGGAAAGTTTTGAGGAAGAATATAAAAATTGCATGAAAAACCCCATTAAATTAATAACCAAACATATGAAGGTGATCATGTGGTCTGCACTGTAGTGCTAAATATTTTTGCAGCAATGTACTAATTATATTTTCGAGAGATAAGTTATTTTAAAGTAAAATTGGATTTAATATGTTCAAGTGCATTTTCATTAAACTTGTAGATTAATATAAAATATAATTGTTTAGGAATTGTGAAGCCTCCACTAAAACGATCACGTTCTGCCCCTGATGGTGGTGATGAAGATAACACAGAACCTTTCCTTGACCAGATCTCTGAGGGAAGTTCAATGGATGAAGAGGAGAAGACAGACAACCAAACTCTGCTACGATTACTAGAGGAGGGGGAAAAGGTACAGTGGCTTAATCCATTTGTCTTCAACTGAGATTGAATTATTTTGTTAAATATTTTACTGCACTCTAATTGAGAATTTTCACTTTTGGTTGTTGTAAAGCTCATAGTGGTGGATCAGCTGACTATTGTACACCCCACAAGGTTCTCCTTTATGTTAACTTTAACTGAAACAACCTCCCCTGACTTTAGTAGAATTGTAATCAAATTAGCAGTGACTGCATGGAAAACATTTTTAAAAAGTAATATCCTATTTAGTATCAAACAGATTCTCCAAAACCTATTCAAGGGATAAATCAGGAGTGTGATGTAGTACACCCATTTTCCCGGATGAGTGTAGCTTCAACAACACTCAAAGTTCAACACCATCCAGGAAAAAGTAGCCTTCTTAATTGATACCCCACAACCTTAAGCATTAATTTCCTGCAACACTGTGCACCATGCAGTATGTACCGTTCATAAATTGCACTGCCATGCCTTTCAAGCCCTTAACTTCTTTCACCTAGAAGAATAAAGGTGTGAAACGCATGGGAAAATCACCACCTGCAAGTTCCTTTCCAAGTCTCTCACCATCCTGAGTTGGAAATTTATCATTGATCCTTCAGTCACAGGAGTCAAAATCTTGGTATTCTCTCCCTAACATTAATTACACCATATGATGTGCACCACTTCAAGAAGGCAGTTCACCACCATCTTTCAAGGGTAGTTATAGATGGGCAATAAATTTTGGCCTTGAGAGTTGCTTCCATCCCATGAACAAAGAAAAAAAATTAAATACTCTGTAATCCACTCATAACAACTGCAGTCAGCATTAAGGCATCAGTTTTGCCCAGATTTCATGCATTAAAAAATTAATTACAAAGTGGCATTATTTCTCCACTCTCTTGAACATTTCCTTGCACAGCCCTTCTTAGCTTCATTTTTAACATTATATTCTCTGGGTTCCTTGACTTCCCAATCTTTTCTGATTCCATACCAATATACTATCACGGCAGCTACTAAAGCTCTTGACTTGAAAAGATTGTTCAGTGTAGTTGAATTTGTGGTGCTGAGGGCTACAGTTACACTACAGGTAGAAATCTGCAACTAGCAAACGAAAATTGCACTGTTAATGATGGCTGAATCACTTTATAGATAGAGTGGCGCATTCCACTCTAACCACTCGAACCAGAAGGTTTTAGAAAAGTATTCTGGTATGGATGTGTTTCTCACTGCACTTTGATCAATTAATTTTTAATATTGAAAATGAATTGGAGCTATAAGCACTGTCTTAAAGTAGAATAGAGATGGAGGTGAGAGGGACTTGCAGTAAGGGAGTGCAAGAGCCTAACCATCAGTGATGGGGTGAAGGGGATGGGGAATGCGTTCGAACACCATGTTTGAGGAATGCAGAGTTTTTGGAGGATTGCAGGGCTCGAAAGATAACAGCAATGGGAGGAGCAAGAGCTTGAGCATTTTTAGCATCAAATATAATTTTAAACGTGAGGCCTTGATTTGACTATGGGAGAGTGTAGGTTAGTAAGCACAAGGCGATGACGGATAAACAGTATTTATTGCAATTGGCATACTGACAGCAGTGTTTTGACGAAGATCACGTGTCAGAGGACCATTGGTATACAATAGGTGAAGTTTCAGCAGATGTACCAAGGCAGGGAGGAAGACGGGCAATGTTATGGAAGTGCCAGTAGTTTGTATTGGACAGATCATAGAGTCTGAAGCTATACTGAGTGTCAAATAAGACACTGAAGCTTCAAACAGTATTTTTCAGCCTGAGACACTGGCATTGAAAAGATTGAATTGGTGGCCAGGGAAGAGTGTTTGTGTCAGGGTTGGAAGAAATGGCTTTTATCTCCCCAGTGTTTAATTGGAGAAAATCTGGCTCATGCAGGATTCATCTGACATTACAGAAACAGTGGAGGGGTTGCGGCACAAAATCTCATTTTGAATGATGTTGCCTGGGGCAGAATACCGGTGAGAAATAGCAGAGGTCTAATGGGAGATCCTTTGTGGACACTTGAAATAACAGTGCAGGGAGAGAAACCATTGCAGGCTGTTTTCTGGTGTGGTCAAATAAAGAAGGATTCTGCAAAATGGTCAGTGTCACAGAGGCTCTCATTTGTGATTTTGATGAGGGCTGTTTTTGTGCTGAATCTGCTAGTCACGGATAGGCCTGACTAGATACAGACCTGCAACTGATGAGAAGAAAAATACAACTGTCCAAAAAACCTTTATCTGTGAAGAAATGCAGAGGGGAGCCCTTGTGTTGTCCAAGGCAGAAACCTAATTGGAGAGGTTAAACATAGTTCTGAGAAAAAGAGGTATGAATTTGGGATGAGAGGATGCTTTTAAAAACTTTGGAGAGAAAAGGAAGTTTGAAATTTGGGCTATAATTTGCGAGAAAAGAGGAGTAAATGGTGTTATTGTAGAGGAGATTTGAATGGGAGGAGGACAATACTGAAGAGAGGAAATAGATACCAGGATTTAGAGGATTAAATTAGCAGCACAGGTGAGGTAAGTTTAGTTTCTTTTCCCTTTAGTATAAGAGATTTATTGTTGATCTGTATGAGGTGTTCATTAGTTCATTGGGTAGATAGATAAATTATTCCTCTGGTTGGAAAATTAAAAACAAGGAAACATAATTCTGAAATTTGAAGTAGGTTATTCAGAGGCAAAATCAAGATGCACTTTATTAAACAATGTGTAGCAAATGTGACCGCTTTCCCAAAAAGATTATCAATGTGAGAAAAATAGGAAGTCTCAAAGTGGAGCTGGATAGATTTCTATTTGGTAAGAATATCAAGGGAAATGAAGCAAAGCTGGAAAAATTGTACTGAGGTGCAGATCAGTTGTGATCTAATTAAACAGAAGAGTAGAGTTGAAGGCTGAATGGTCCACTTCTCCTGCTCCTAGTGTTCCTAACTGTTTACAATATCATGAAGACTAGGAGGGAAGCAAGGTGGTCAGTATAGAGGGTAAAAGGATCAGGAGAACAAAAGGTGAGCCTTATAGAAAAATTAACCTGGTGAGAGCATAAGAAGAGAAAGAAGATAAACTAAATGAGTAAAATTTAAGACTAGGCAGGAAGGACCATGTCTCTGCCACATGCTTTCCTTGCCCTCAGGGGAGCCTGGGTTCCGCCATGCTCTCCCTCCCTCCCTCCCTCCCTCCCTCCCTCCCTCCCTCCCTCCCTCCCTCTCTCTCTCTCTCTCTCTCTCTCTCTCCCTCTCCCTCTCTCTCTCTCTCTCGCGCTCTCTCTTCCTCCCCACCCCCACCCCCACCCTCCTCCACCAAACTACTTTTTTGTCATGATCTAAACTTCTACCTGAATGGAATTTTCTCTCCTTCCCTTTGCTATAGGGAGAAAAGTTGCTTGTTGCAGTCGGAAGAAGGTAGTGAGGATATCTTGGTGAGAAATAGCATAGGGCTTAGGTGGATGATAGAGAAAGAAGGGAGCTTAAATGAAAAGAAGAAAGGAGACAGAATAAGAGCAGTCTAGGTGATGAGGGCTACATTTAGACAAAGCCCGGTGGAAAGGCTTCAGTAAGGGATATAGTATAATCACCTGACCCAAGTTTCCGCCAAGGCCATAATGTCAGTGCAATCTTCCAAAATAAGGTCATGGATGGCAAAGACCTGATCCACAAGTGAACAAACATTTTGGAGGGAAAAGTGAGAAGAGACCGTGATTATTGATCCTCTGGCAAAGTCCACAGAGGATATTGAAGGATGAGTGAGACAGGAAAGATGCCATGGCCTAATTCTGTTAATATGTCTTATGGTTAAAAGTAGCTGCTCTTTGCCCTGCTCCCCTATTACCATCAGCTCAGGATCAAGATTTGAGTGGTTTATTCGTTCCTTTAGAACCATGGAACAGTGCTTTGAACACACTTTGCACACCTTACAAAACAAAATCAAGGTGTTTATTTCTCACCACCTCTTTGAGCAAGAAAACAAAAGCTAGATGATCTGCTTTCACTAACCTTTTAACTTTCAATTTCTTACCACTTTGCAAGAGTCAGGTTAAACTGGGTAAACAGAAATGTGACTTACAGAAGCATGTGCAGTTCTGGTACTAGGGTTTTCATTATCAAGATTTTTTTTTACACTAAATTTAATTAGGTTCTAAAATTTAACCTAAGTAAGATACTCTTTCAGAGAATCAGTATAAACTCGATAGGCTTAATGGCGTCCTCCTGCGTTGTAGGGACTCTATGGTTCTATAAATAATGTATTCAAAAGTAAGTGTACCAACATGAATAACACAGATCTTTAATCACAATTAAATTGATTTGTTATTTCTGTCCCCAGTAGTTTAATCTCCAGTATTTTGCTCTTTTAGATTCTTTTTTATTTGCAATTGATCTGAAAAGAGTCTGTGGAATGTGTGCAGCTGTACTCATTCATGGGATACTGCAGCGGAATGTCAACTTTACATCAGGGAAATTGTACACAATTGAAGGAAAATAACAAATGTAAAGTGAAAAGAAAAAAATGCTGAAAATATAGAACTTAATTGGCATCTGAAAGAAAAGTGCGCTTAGTGACTTCTTGTCATTAGAACATTTATTGTCCAGTGAGAACCCATTTTATAGACCTGACCAACACATAATGGACGGAAGAACAACAATGAAGGTCAAAAGTAAAGATATGGCACCTAATGCAGCTGAATATTGAGTTTATCTATGAAGGATTGGATTTTGAAATGGAGTAAGCAAGGATAAAGTATCAGAACAAAAAAATAATATTTCAAACTACTAATTAGTAGCTGTAAAGTAGAAAACATAGTAATAAAGGATAGGGGAGTAACTGGGAAAGATGTCTCCCATTAATGTATTTATAAACTATCAGCAAATTTCCCTCTTAGTAATTAAAGTCATGAGGTTTTGTTTTACCATTTGAGCTCCAAATATAAAGTTTTACTCACTGAAAGCACATCAGGAAATAGAAAGCAAACTTTAATTTTTCCACTCCAAATGGACAGAAAATCTTGGACTTGTATCTCCACCATTTCCAAAAATGCATTTCCAGCAGATGAGCATGACACTGGAAGCTTAATCTATTGTAGAAATATCAATGTTCATAAACAAAAAATAGAATTCATTGTATGTGAAATACATGATGGCTAGATCACAAGTGTGATCGGGAGCATTTCTTTTAATTCTCGCTGAAAGTCACAAGTTGTTTGTTACTGAAATGTGCCAGCATCCATAATGATGATTCACCAACAAATTTATCAATTCCATTAATTAGAATTTTAGCTAGGTAAATGTCTGTATTCCCTGAGAATGTTAACTTTTCCTGTTTTTGTGGGATGTACTATATTTTAATGCAAAAGCAAAATTATTACTGGTGCTGGATATCTGAAATAAAAAAATGCTGCAATCATGCAGAAAATCAGATAGCATTTATAGAAAGAGGAAAATATTGCACTTGGTTAAATATCAATTTCAAAAGTTTTTATGTAATAAGGATGTACAGTGGTGACTGGTGCTTGTGTTTAATTGCAAATTTATGAAATTACTTAGTGCTGTTGAATATTAACTAAACTACACCAATATGTATCTGACCCATTATAGATTCAGCACATGTACAGATGTGCTAGAGTACAAGGGCTGGACACCAGTGAAGGACTCCTCTTGTTTGGCAAAGAGCATTTCTACGTGATTGATGGCTTCACAATGACTGCCACTAGGGAGATCCGTGACATTGAAACACTGCCACTGAAGTGAGTATATTTCTTTTATTTGGCTACAGTATTGACTAAATGTTTACTGTCATCTCTAACTTTATATTTATTGAATATTTTAAAAATAAACAACTTTATCCATCTTCTAATTCTAATATGCCTATCAAAAAGACAATGCCTACACAGTTTTCACTCATTTATCTTAGTAAGTAGCTCACATTTATAGTGCATTTTATGTACGATTTGTGAAACTGACATGTTGTCAGAAAGTTTGAGGAACCTGTAATTGGCTGGTAAGTGCTCAGTCTAAGGGACAATGTGTGAAAAACTGGAATAAGGCAAAGTTACAGTCAATATAGTAAGAAAATACCAATAATTCAAAATATTTATTGGAATAGGCAAAGTGTGAAGGGCTTGGGGGGAGGCGGAATTCTTAAATTTCATCCAGGAGAGCCAATCATGCTCCATTGATTGTGTTCACTGGCATTACTAGGACTGATAACGGTTGCTTATGCTGGTAGCATTGGTGAGAAGTCTAAGGCACTGAATACAGAATAATAATATTTGTAAAGGTGTGGGCTTTGACCCCAGCATTGCTAAAAATTTCAATTTATTTACTTTAAAATGGGCAGCCTTGCATGACTGTCAGCGTGGAGTTTGCACATTCGCCCCACATCCATGTGTCCCACAGGCCAAAGATATGCAGGTTAGGTGGATTGACCATGCTAAATTTCCCCTTGGTGTCCAAAGATGTGTAGGTTAGGAGGATTAGTGGGCTAAACATGAGAAGTTACAGGAATAGGGCAAGGGGGAGGCCTGGACAAGATGATCTGTCAAGAGTTTTGGTGCAGACCCGATGGGCCATATGACTAACTACAGCACTGCAGGGATTCTGTGAAGAGAGCTTTTTGACCCAGCTCTTAGAAAGTCCTATGAGAACGGGACCAGTACTTGAGCTACTTTTAGGGAATAAAGCCAGGCAGGTGTTAGAGGTATCAATGGGGGAGCATTTTGGTGATAGTGACTGTAACTTGGTAAAATCTGAAGTAGTTATGGAAGGGACAAAGATGGACTAGAAGTAAGGTTTCTGAATTGTGGGGAAGATCGATTTTAATAAGGTAAGACAGGATCTGGCCACAGTGGACTGGGAGCAGCTACTTGCAGGAAGATCTGCATCAACACAGTAGGAGTCATTCAAAAAAGTAGAGAGAATACAATGACAACATTTTTCCGCAAAAGATGGGCCCAGCAAGTCCAGACAGCCCTAGGTGTCAAAGCAAAAGCAGTACGCTGGGGTTAAAGCCCACACCTTTACAAATATTATTATTCTGTATTCAGTGCCTTAGACTCCTCACCAGTGCTACCAGGGGAGGCTTATGGCAGACTCAGAGAATTCAAAACAGGAGTATCGAATGTACAGGGAGGCTCTTAAAATTAGGAGAGTGAAGTGGCAGTATGAGAAGAAAACACTGGTGGGCAAAATAAAGAAAAATTCCATGAAGTTTTTAAAAATACATTAAAGACAAGCCGGTTGAGACACATTGGGCAAAGTCATTATTACAATTGAGATCCTCGTAGAGATTAATAAATTTTAAAAAGATTTGAATTCAAATTAAAGGATCAAATTAAAGGAATCTCACAAAATTTCACATTATAAGGCTATTTAATAATAAATAAACTAAAATGAACTGTTAAACATTACTTAAGCAACTGATACTCTAAATTGCGTAACAGGTATTCTTTTATAATTTCCTAAAATGACAATAACTTCACGCCTTGTTTATACATCACTCAGCACTCTCTGTGGAATAGATGTCTTCACAGGAACCTGTTCAAATTTACTCTCAGCTTCCAATAAGCAAAATTTTAATGCCTTGATGGCTTTTTGCACCTGGTCTTTGTAGCAGTGTCTGGGATATTAATGTCCACTCGTGGAAAATGCAGGGTAATCATGAAGTATTGTCAAGCCGACCATTCACTAAAATCACGTCACTGCCATTTTATTACAAGTCTGTATTTACTAGCAGTAAGTTACTCAGCTTTCTGTAAATGTTCAAAAAAGTTTACTAAAATTATTTTAAATTATGGGTTGGGAACATGCTTGATTTGTTTTAAAAAATTAGATTAATGCTCTGTACATGCTAAGACATAGTTATGTTCTCCAATGTGTTGTTTATTCTACTTCATGGTTTTATATTGTAATTTTCGAAAAAAGCAGTGATGCTGATGTGCAGTAAGATGGTGGCACTAAAACTTCAATGTTGGGAACTATCTTCAATTTCCATAATCCCCTTCAGTAATCCTATTGTATCTCTGTGGTTACAAACTTGTTCCAATTTCTTTAGAAAATAAAATTACTTTTTCTCTACAAAATAAAGCATAACAATTCTTTTTTTAAAACATAAGTCCAATTTCAGTGCTACTTTTCTAATGCATATCAATAAATGATGAACATAACTGTAGGGAAGAATTTATAGAGTTGAAGATTTCCAAAACTCCATACGTATACATGTCAACCATCAACATTTCATGTTGACAGTCGATGTTGTTAGCTGGATCCACACCAGATGGTGAAGTCAAAATTAAAGCACAGAACATTTCTTTGATTAGAGAATTATTGACTTTGTTCAATGTTAACAGTTCACATCCTCAATGTCCCAGGTATCCCTTACTTATTATGTCTTCACATTCCCCTGAAAAATATAACTGACGTTCACAAGCCTTTACAATCTAATTGGCGTGCACAAACTTTAACAATGTATTAGATAACACGTTGACAAATATTTGAAAGTCAAATCTCAACATAGTGTAGCCTTTCTTAACTCAGCCCTACTTGTAGTTTGTTCAGGCAGTGAGCAACTGAAGAAATCCATCTTCTGTCAACACTGCTTCTAAGTTGAATACAAATCCAGTGACACAATTTGTTTTCACGTGTGACAGGCTTGTATCAGGGCAGTTGTTGGGTCATCAGCTTTATGGAGGCTGTATATGTTCTTCTCAAGGATTCCTAGAATGGCATGTATGGGATAAGATTCGGAATTTAAAAAGGAATGTGTAGGTTTACACTATATCTCATTTATATTTCGCATGGTCTCCATCATTTGGAATCCATCTAGGTTTACTTTTTACTGTTAGTATTTCTTCCCATATTTGGTATTGATGTTTACAGTGAGTTGACATGAATTCTAGGCATATGATCAGATATTTTGTGCGATATCATTTTTCTGAATCTAGAATGTATTTTATTGGTAAGTAATTTTTTTGTGTGTCAACATTCATTTGGATCAGAGTGTGGTCAGCTGGGTCTTAACTGCCAGTTAGTAATTTGCTAATGTTGCCTGCTTTTCTGAGTGAACTTCGTAGTGAGTGTTGACAGGTTATTTAACCATAGAGGGATAAACATACAGCTGAGCCTGATCTTGTCCTCACATAATGTTCAGAAAAAACAGAAAATTTACAGCATGGATGAAGGCCACTTGGCTCCATTTTATCTGCGGTCAGAAGGGCTATCAAGCCTAATCCAACTTTCCAGCTCTCTGAAGCCGTTTAGGTTGCAGCATTTCAAGTGCATATCCAAGTACATTTTAAATGAAATGTAGCTTTAAGGCAATTGGTTCCAAATCCTCACTACTTTGGGTTGAGAAAATCTCTTCCCATTTGCCCTCTAAAGCTTTTGTGAGTGACTTGAATTCTATGTCCCTAGTTATTGACCTTGCTTCAAGTCCATTCTATCAGGCCCTAGTCCATCACTCAAACCAGCCTCCCACCCATTGGCATTGCCTCATGAAAACAGCTAGCATAATTAAGGACCTCACCCACCCCGGACATGTTCTCTTCCACCTTCTTCCATAGGGAAAAAGTTACAAAAGTCTGAGGACACGTACCAACCGACTCAAGAACAGCTTCTTCCCTGCTGCCGTCAGACCTTTGAATGAACCTACCTTGCATTAAGTTGATCTTTCTCTACAGCCTAGCTATGACTGTAACACTACATTCTGCACACTCTCCTTTCCTTCTCTATGAATAGTATGCTTTGCCTGTATAGTGCGCAAGAAACGATACTTTTCACTGTACCCCAATACATGTGACAATAACAAATCAAATCAAAGTAATTTTATACATCTCAATTAAATCTCCATTACTTGCCTCCTGTTGCAAAGAAAACAACCCCAACTTCTCCAATTTTTCCTTGTGGTTAAAGAACTCTTATCTCTGGCAACTTGCTCGTAAATACTCTCTGCATCCTCTCTAGTACAATCTTATCCTTACTTAGATGTAGTAACCAGATCTTTTTCAGTATTCTAGTTGTAGCCTATACAGTTTGAGTACAGTCTCCTGTTCTTTTATTCCATGTCTTGGCTAATAAAGGGAAATATCCCATATACTACCTCAATCACTTTATCTGATTGTCGTTTTACCTATAGGGACCTGTGGACATGCACTCCAAGATCCCTCTGTTCCTCCACACTTCTCAGTGTTGTACCATTTACTACGTACTTCACCTTTCTTGCCCTCCTCAAATTCATTATCTCCTATTTCTCTGGACTGAATTCTGTTTGTCACTTTTCTGCTCACCTGACCAATCATTAATATATTTCTGTTGTTTGCATCTTTCTTTCTCACCAACAACTGCACAACTAACTTCTGTATGGACTGCAAACTACTTAATCATGAATCCAAGCTCTGATCCCCACCACTACCACCCCCATATACTGTTAAAGACCCAAGTACAGTAAGTTTCTATGATCCAGCAATCTGGAAATCAGAATCCTGGGATTGGATCTGTTTTCTGATTTGGCATATCAAACTCACCTGCAATAATTCTTGGCAACCTTTTTTAGTGCCAGTCTCAGCCTCCCACTGCTGTGCAGCACCATCTCCCGTCGCAACATCACTGTTTGTGCGCACAGCTCTCATGAAAGCTCAATACCTGCATAATCATCCTGGAGCTTTCTCATTGGATAAGAACTTGCCTTAGATCTCTGGTGACTGGCAGTTCTGTGTTTTTAATTTCCGATTAACTGCCAATTTATATTTCTGGAGCAAGATGAGTTACAGATATTTTCCTGTACCTTGCCTTCCAGTCACAAAACACCTGCTAACCATAATGCTTTGCTTCCTACCCTTGAGCTAAATTTGAACCTGCTTTGTTCTAGGATCCTGTGGGTTCTTACTTTCTGGTCAATCTGCCATGTGAAACCCTGTCAAAAGCCTTGTTGAAATTTGTATAGTTCACTCATGCACTTTCCAGCAGGACTTGCTAGATAAAAACTGGAAAAGGAACCCTAGTTGCTTTTTTACTTTATAACCCAGAAATGCTGAGACTAATTATGATGCCTACTGAGATTTAGTTGAGTGACCAATTGTGCCTTGTAAAGTCTTTATTAATTTAAATTAGTTATAAAACAACGTCTTCAGGAATTATTCTTTGTGCCACAGTGTTTGTGAAGTATCACACACGGAATTTTTATTGGTATCAACACCACTGCTAAAGGAGGGGAGAGGTATGATTTATTAATTAAGTAGGCCTGGCTTAGGAAGACGCAAACTCTGTCATACCTAGCTTAAGTTTACTTTTTGTCTGACTTTTCCAGCATGCATGAGCCTATTATACCCAGAGGAGCACGGCAAGGACAGAGTCAGCTGAAGAGGACTTGCAGTAAATTTGCCTATGAGGACATCAAAGAAGTGCATAAGAGACGTTATCTACTGCAGGTCGGAATCATGTTGGCCGGGATTCTCCCAAAAAGATTCTAAATTCCCAATTTTCATGAAAACAGGAGTAACTCCAGCTTTTTTTAAGCGGGACTTTCAGATTGCATCTCCCACACTTTGAACACTGCAGAGTGCCCTACCAGGATTCCCTCTGAAAATCAGGGGTTGAGGCCTATTACCGCTGGCAGCATGGCGCAGAGCAGGCCAATGCCCAGTGGACATTGCCAGTTTGCCCCCTTGAGCACTGTGAAGGGGCCAGGCTGGCACTGCCCAGTGTGCACCCTGTTTAACCCCCCTCAACCTCCTTGGGCAGGGTCGGGTGGGGGGGGGGGGAGGTGGTTTAACGTCCTCTTTCCATTCCAGGGTCTGCTGCCTGGTCCCTATTAATGGGGAGCAATTGTAAACTCAGCTAGAGTGACCCACTCCTGGTGGGCGGTAGACGCTAGTGGGCTCAGATGGCAGTCCTGGGCCGCTAATGAAATGGAAATGCCAATTAGCGTATAGTAAAACAGCTCCACGTGGATTTCCGGTGTAGAGCTTATAACTCTGAAAATCTTTGCTGTGGCAACCAGTAGGAAACCCGCAGAACGACCTCCACTGATGCCCCCTGGCCTATTGCGCTGCTAGAGAAGTGCAGTGGGCTGTGAGAATTGCCTCTTTGAGTAATCTATTAATTTGCTTATTTAGTTAAATTTTTCTACTCTCTCATAAATGAATCTCTCCTTCAGCCTATTGCAGTTGAAGTTTTCTCTGGCGATGGACGAAATTACCTCTTGGCCTTCCAAAAGGGTGTTCGAAATAAAGTGTATCAAAGGTAGGAAAAGGCATTTTTGCTCTGTTAATAAAACACAACAAATAAGATTTTTAAAACCATGTATTTGACAAGTTGATTCACGGCAAGTTCGATTTGGTATAAGTGGACAACACCTGACATTTAAAGGCTCGTTTTTGGTCTTTTGATCTAACGTTTTGCAGTAGTTTGTTATCTTTCAATTAATAATTGAATGATTTTTGTTTCTTTGCCTTGGTAGTGAATGTAAAACTTTTGAGATGGATATAATTTCACAGAAAACATAGTGTAATTAATGAAACTGCAAGGCTCTTTTCTCCATTTTCATTACACCAAACAAATGCAAACAACTCTTGGCCTTCTCTGGATGATCCCAATCTTAGTGAAAATTAGTTACTTCATTCCTTCCTTTCCCTAACGCATTGGCCCAGATTTCATTTAAGGTTCCCTTCTGTCCTTGCCCAGGATTTGCATCTTTCTCTCCTCGTTCCCATTCTGAACTAACCTTGTCCATGACAATGATTTCATGCTACATGAACCCTATTCTAAGTAATTTTCTTTTCTGAATCTCGTGTTGGCTGATTCTGTTCCCTTCTCCTCAGATACTTGTTCCCCTTTCCTCCAAATCTGCCATATTTGAACCTCTCCTCAAAAAGCCAGCCTTTGACCCCTCTTCTTGCAAACTGTCACTCATCTCGCACCTCTCTTTTGTCTTGAGTATCTTTAACATGTTGTTTCCTCCAAACTTCACATCCACCTTTCTCAGAACCTTCCAATTACATTTCTGCTCGCCTATCAACACTGCTCTTACCAAGGTCACAAAAGACATCTAACGTGACATTGACAAAGATAAACTTTCCCTCCTCTTTCTTCCATCTGCAGCCTTTGATACAGTTGACCATACCATCCTTCACCGAGGGATCTCCATCATTATCCAGCTGGGTAGAACTGGTCTTGCCTGGTCCCATTCGTATCTGTCAGTTGGAGCCAGAGAATCACCCATAATGATTGTTCTTCCCTTTCCAGCACATTTGGCCTCCCATAATTTCTCATTTACATGCTGCCCTTAACTGAAAGCGGAGTTTCAATTCCCGCATTTATGCTGGCAATTACCAAAAGAGAAAATGCTGGAAAATCTCATAGGTCTGGCAATATCTGTAAGGAGAGGAAAGAACTGACATTTTGAATCCAGATGACCCTTTGTCAAAGCGCCCCTTTAACAAAGGGTCTTCCAGACTTGAAACATCAGCTCTTTTCTTCCCTTAACAGATGCTGCCAGACCTGCTGAGACCTTCTAGCATTTTCTTTTTGGTTTCAGATTCCAGCACCTACAGTAATTTGCTTTTATGTTGGCGATACCCAGCTCGACCTCACCAGAGATATTGATCTATACTGTATTGATTGTCGTGTCCAAATTGTAGACTGCTCATCCTGGATTCAAAATTGGATGAGCAGAAATATAGCTAAATATTGGGAAGACCAAAACCACCATCTTTGGCTTCTGCCACAATCTTGATTCCCCTGCCACTGACTCTGTCTGTCTCCCTGGCAATTGTCTGAGGCTGAAGCATCTTTCAGAACCTTTTTATGGGAATGATTTCAAGGTTTGCAGCTCATACAAAACCTGAAGGTGCGATAAAAATTGGTGATAGACTTCAGGAAGACCTGAATGGGATGGTGGAATGGGCAGACACATGGCAGGTGAAATTCAGAGCAAGTGTGTGTGAGCTAATGCATTTTATTAAGAAGAATATGCTTGCCCTGGGGAGAGTGCAATGAAGGTTCACCAGACTGATCCCTGGGATGGCAGGATTGTTTTAAGAGGAGAGATTGGATTGACTAAGCCTAAATTTATGGAATTTAAAAAAATGAGAAGAGATATCATTGAAACTTCTAAAATTCTGACAGGACTGAGGGGAGATCTAATAGAAGTATATAAGATTATGAAGAGTATAGGTAGAGTAAACAGTGGTAAGCTTTTTCCTAGGTTGGAAACGCACATTACGAAGGGCCACGGGCTTAGGGTGAGGGAGGCGAGGTATAATTCGGATGTCAGAGGGAGGTTTTTCCACACACAGGGTAGTGGGGGTACGGAATGCTCTGCCAAGCAAGGTGGTGGAGGCAGGCACGCTGGAGTTGTTTACGAGCTACTTAGGCACATGAGCAGGATGGAGATGGAGGGATATAGGAGACAGTTTTAAATAAGGTTCAGGAGCCTTGGGACGTCCCTGGGAATGTATAAGGATGTGGATGATATTGATGTTTTTCTCTTTTAATCCACAGGTGCTTCGGTCCGCCTTGTTGCCCAACAAGGGGCATACACGTGATGGGTCGTACGAGGGCTACTCTTGGTTGTTTCAAGAATAGCCCAGTACTTCACGTCGTTAGTGTGCGCTTAAACTGGACCAGATGCTGGGCAACACGACAGCTCAGTGACTATCACTGTTTGCTGTGCAGATACATGGATTTGGGCCAGTGTCTGTGGGAGTTTGCGCGTTCTCCCCGTGCTTGCGTGGGTTTTCTCCGGGTGCTCCGGTTTCCTCTCTCACCCCAAAGATGTGCTATTAGGCTGATTGGTGTAACAAATTGTCCCTAAATTAGTCTTCCCTCAATGTGGAATGCCATAAGCATAGATAAGGGTCATGGGTGGAGGGGGGACCCATAATGTTAAAATGGCAGCATGGGCTCGTTGGGCCAAAGGGCCTGTTTCCCGGGCTGTTTTGTTCTTTGTTCTTCTTTGTCTGGACAGACTGAATGCAAGAAAGTTGTCCCCTCTGGCAGGGGTGTCTAGATGTGGAGATGCTGGCATTGGACTAGGGTAAACACAGTAAGAAGTCTCACAACACCAGGTTAAAGTCCAACAGGTTTATTTGGTAGTAAACGCCACTAGCTTTCAGAATGCTGTTCCTGCATCAGGTGAGTGGGGAGTTCTGATCACAGGGCATATAAAGGCACACACGGTTTACAGAATACTGATTAGAATGCGAGTCTTTACAGCTAATCAAGTCTTAAAGGTGCAGACAATGTGAGTGGGGATAGTATTAAGTATAGGTTAAAGAGATGTGTATTGTCTCCAGACAGGACTGTAAGTGAGATGCTGCAAGTTCAGGCAAGTCATGTTACAGATAGCGTGACATGAACCCAAGATCCCGGTTGAGGAGTGTACTGACGAGGAACACTTCAGACGTTTACCCGCAGATCCGACCAAAGAACACACCCATCAACTCAATACTCTGATCAAGACCTTTGATCCAGACCTTCAGAGCACCCTCCATGCTCTCACCCCACGTACTCCCCGCATTGGAGATCTCTACTGCCTCCCAAAGATACACAAGGCAAACACACCCAGCTGTCTCATCATATTGGGCAATGGGACCCTGTGCTAGAACCTCTCAGGCTACATCGAGGGCATCCTGAAACCCATTATACAAAGAACCCCCAGATTTTGTCGTGACACTATGGACTTCCTACAGAAACTCAACACACATGGAGCAGTTAAACCAGGGGCACTCCTCGTCACAATGGATGATTTGGCACTCTACACCAGCGTCCCCCACGACAATGGCATTGCGGCAACTGTCCCAGTACTCAATGCCGACAACTGGCAGTTTCCAGATGCAATTTTACATCTCATCTCCTTCATCCTGGACCACGACATCTTCACCTTCAACAACCAGTTCTTCATCCAGACACACGGAACAGTCATGGGGTCCAAATTCGCACCTCAATATGCCATCTTCATGCACAAACTCGAACAAGACTTCTTCACCACACAGTATCTTCAACTGATGCTATACACTGGATACATCAATGACATTTTCTTCTTTTGGACTCGTGGTGAACAATCACTGAAACAACTATATGATGACATCAACAAGTTCCATTCCACCATAAGACTCATCATGGACTATTCTCTGGAATCGGTTGCATTTTGGACACATGCATCTCCATTAAGGACGATCACATCAGCACCTCAGTACCACAAGCCCACAGATAACCTTACGATGCTCCACTTCTCCAGCTTCCACCCTAAACACGTTAAAGAAGCCACCCCTTACGGACAAGCCCTCGGTATACACAGGATCTGCTCAGATGAGGAGGATCGCAACAGACACCTCCAGACGCTGAAAGATGCCCTCGAAGGAACAGGATATGACGCTCAACTCATCGATCAACAGTTCCGATGCGCCACAACGAAAAACCGCACCAACCTCCTCAGAAGACAAACACAGGACACAGTAGACCGAGTACCTTTTGTCATTCAGTACTTCCCCGGAATGGAGAAGCTACGACATCTTCTCCGGAGTCTTCAACATGTCATTGAAGAAGACGAACATCTCGCCAAGGCCATCCCCACACCCCCATTTCTACCCTTCAAACAACCGTACAACCTCAAACAGACCATTGTCTGCAGCAAACCACCCACCCTTCAGGAGAACAGTGACCACGACACCACACAACCCTGCCACAGCAACCTCTGCAAGACATGCCGGATCTTCGACACGGATGCCATCATCTCACATGAGAACATCATCCACCAGGTACACAACACATACCCTTGCAACTCCGCCAACGTTGTCTACCTGATACACTGCAGGAAAGGATGTCCCGAGGCATGGTACATTGGGGAGACCATGCAGACACTATGACAATGGATGAATGAACACCGATCGACAATCACCAGGCAAGACTGTTCCCTTCCTGTTGGCGAACACTTCAGCGGTCACAGGCATTCGGCCTTTGATCTTCAGGTTAACGTTCTCCAAAATGGCCTTCACGACATGCAACAGCGCAGAGCTGAACAGAAACTGATAGCCAAGTTCTACACACATGAGGACGGCCTCAACCGGGATCTTGGGTTCATGTCGCATTATCTGTAACCCCCATGACTTGCCTGAACTTGCAGCATCTCACTCACTGTCCTGCCTGGAGACAATACACATCTCTTTAACCTATTGTTAATGCTATCTCCACTCACATTGTCTGTACCTTTTTAAGACTTGATTAGCTGTAAAGACTCGCATTCTAATCAGTATTCTGTAAACTGTGTGTGCCTTTATATACCTTCTTTGTGATCAGAATTCCCTGCTCACCTGACGAAGGAATAATGTTCCGAAAGCTAGTGGCATTTACCACCAAATAAACCTGTTGGACTTTAACCGGGTATTGTGAGACTTCTTACTGGGGAGTCTGGAACAAGGGTTAGTCTCAGGGTATGGGGCGGGCCATTTAGGACTAAGATAAGGAGAGATTTTTTCACTCAGAGGAGGAGAACCATGGAATTCTCTGCCATAGAAAGCTGTGGAAGCCAAGTTACTGAATATGTTTAAGAAGGAAATGTATTTCTAGACTCTAAAGTCATTAAGAGGTATGCGGAGAGTGCAGGAGTATGGCATTGAGAGAGGATTGCCTATGATTATGTTGACTGGCTGAGCAGTCTCAAAAGTTTGAATGACCTACTCCTGTCTCCACTTTCTATACTAACAAAAAAAAACCACAAACCTAAATCTACCAATTGTTTATGTATTTGTGCAGACCATGAAATTAAAATGGTTGCTTAAATAATCATGTGAAGACTTGCTTCATGAACTTTGGGGCGGCAGTGTACGGTGGTTAACACTGCTGCCTCACAGCGCTAGGGACACGGGTTCAGTTCCGGTCTCGGGTGACTGTCTGTGTGGAGTTTGCACATTTTCCCCATGTCTGCCATGGGTTTCCTCCAAGTGATCTGATTTCCCCTCTCAGTCCAAAGATGTGTGCGCGGGTTAGGTGGATTGGACATGCTAAATTACCCCTTATTGTCAGGGGGACTAGCTTGGGTAAATGGGGTTGTGGGGATAGGGCCTGGGTAGGGTTGTGGTCAGTGCAGATTTGATGGGCTGATTGGCCTCCTTCTGCACTGTAGGGTTCTATGATTCTAACTGATTTTTAAATCTGTGACTGTAAAGAAAAATGTGATTCAGGTCAATCTGTTACCACAATAAGAATCAGAAATTATATAACAATTTTTTCACTTGAATTTTCCTTTTTTGCATTTCTTCTATTAATCGACTGTTAGTTTTTTCAGTAAAACTCAGTGACTTGATTATTTGAGGCTAGTTATTATCCAAGTACAATCATTTCAATCTACTAAATGTGTTTCAGATTTTTAGCCGTGGTTCCCTCTTTGACTGACAGTTCTGAGTCTGTTTCTGGCCAACGGCCCAATACAAGTGTAGAGCAAGGGTAAGTAAAGCTTACCATTGTGTCCTGGAAGTTTTCTATCTTTTTACTGGTTGGTTGCTCAATGTTTAATGAGATTGAGCTGTAAACTAATATTATATAAATTGTTTGGTTATGTTTATACAGAGATATGACATCTGTTGTCTAATTTTCCTCAGCTACTGTTGAAAGTTTAGAATTGTTGAGTGCCATTGGATGACTCTTTAACAATTCAATGGGGGGTCAAGCTAGATGGTGAACTGACAAGTACCTGTGTTTAATTTATTATTGTCACATGTATTGGGATACAGTGAAAAATATTGTTTCTTGTGCACTACAGGGACAAAGCATAGTGTTGATCGAATACATAAGGGAAAAGGAAAGAAGAGAGAGCAGAATATAGTGTTGCAGTCATAGGGTAGAGAGTAAGATCTGCTTAATATATGGTAGATCCATCTGAAAGCCTGATGACAGCAGGAAAGAAGCTGTTGTCAAGTCAGTGCAGGATAAGACTCGGGAGATTTCTGCTCCTGGGCCTCATTTGCATAGACTTTTATCATTCCTCCCTTCCCTGTCCAAACCTGGTGGAAAACACAAGCTAGCCAACATTTAAAAGCAGCATTTTAGGCAACATAATTCAGAGGAATTGTCCCCACACTTAGGTTAATGGTTATTTGGGAGAAGGATGATGTCTGGTGTAGGGATGACTTAAATTTCTTTGTGGGACCCAAAGGATTCCACATCTCATCGTCCAGAAGGAATCAGAAAATAAATAAAATTTGCAGCAAATTGCTGCAGCTATTTTAACTGCTTAGTTGCTGAGAGAAGCGGGCATGGTTAACAGCAACCTTTAGGATTAGTGCAGAATTGTAAAGTGGCTTTTATTAAAATAAACTTTATGATCTTGTGGTTTAGAGAAGAAGTTTTATTTTGTTAGGCCTTTCAGTTGTCATAAGCCCAAATGTTCCTTATAAAATGCTGTCTAGTACTACTGTCTTTTTAGGGTTTATCCTTTTCACATCCTTATGATGCTTTGGCACTCGTTGCCAACTTTGGAAGAAATTAGCAGTTTGTGTGTACCGTATATCATAAAATTAGCTGCAAGATTAAATGGCCTTCATGCAGTCGTGTAACCAACAACAGAACAAAATATTAAGTATAATTATTTTTGCTATCATATTCCGTTAAAAGTATGGGAAAGAAAGCTACAAACACTAAAGTAAGTCACTGAAGCCTTTCAAGCAGAAAACCAGTTTTAAAATTTAAGCCAACCATGATGAAGATAATTTTCTTGATTTTAATTTGTGTTTGTGCAATTCTTCATGTTTCTAAGTAAGAGGTAACTTACTTAGAGGTAACTGTTCTGTCTGTTCCCAGGTCCGGTTTGCTTAGTACATTGGTTGGAGAGAAGTCTGTAACACAAAGATGGGAGGCAAGTAAAAATGAAATGTTTGACAGAACAGAAAGCTAAACTAGATGATCTAACATTTTGTCACTGTGTTCATGGTGTGAAATAAATATACTTGATCTTAATTCATGCAGATAAAACTTAGTATTCCCTGATTGCGGCATCGTGTTGTTTCTTAAATGTTTCCAAAGCTTTTGCCTCCACAAGCTTTCTGAAAGCTTATTGTACGTGTTGATCACTCTGTGTGAAGTAAAACCTCCTTATGATTTTTTTGTCAGTTTGAACTTTTGTTCCCTTGACCTACTCTCATAATTAACTTTGCGTAAAAATTATTGATTGACTTTTATTATCTTGTTCACATCTACAATCACCTCTCTACCTCCACCATTCCAATTTGAAAATCCCAACTTTCTGTAGTTTAACCCTTAACACGAAGGTTAACTCCATAATGCGCTTTTGCACAATCTCCAGCACTAGAATTTTTCTTGTGTTTCAGCGACCAGAACTGGATAAAGAACACAAGGTATCATCTGACCGATCTAGTCTGAAGGCTGTTTCGTTTATGGAGTTTAATATTCTTTGACAGTCGTGTTGTCCCTCGTTGGATTTTTTTTTTTGAAGAGCCAAACCTACTAAGACTTCTAATTCATTTTTTTGGTTCCATACTTAACCATTTCAACACCATTCACAGCATGTGTTTCACTTTTGTTGCGTCCTTATGTGGCATTTGTCTGCATTAAATTTTCACCTGCCCACGTCCACATTTCTCCAAATCATTGTAAATTTTCTAAACTCCCTCCACTGATTCCATTGCCTCTCTCATACTGACTCTAAGTATAACAACAGAACATGCAGCAAAGGTTTCACAATGCCACCATTCAATCACTGTCATGTTAGGCAGCATCATTGAATCTGCAATACTTAGTTACTTAGCATCTAAATTACAGATTAGACCTAGCATTTGTTGTTTTTGATTATTTGCCTCATGTTTATTATGAGGGACATGGTTTGTATCTCACTCTTAATATGGTGCCCAGAATTGGTCCCAATATTCCAAGTATGGACATAACCAAGGTTCTGCACAAGCTAACGTAAGCCCAGATTTTCATTCTTGGGTTGGGTGAATTCATGACACTGCAAACCCAATCTTTATAAATGGTTGCCCACAGGAGATTTTCTTTCTGGGGTCAGGCTCAGTTGGAAATTGGGCCTGCCATCTCTGGAACAAATGCAGAGGCCGCAGGTGCAGAGATGGGCTCAGCGGTAGGCCTATCTCCATGCTCCAGCACTGTTTTGAATTAAATATGTTAAAAGCTCTCACTGTCCCTGCACTCATGTCCCATTACTGCCAATCTATGCTATCTCATTCTCCATACCCACCCCACTGGTGCTTTGTATTATGATGCCCTTCACCCACCATTCTTTGCCCTTATACCCTTCATTTCTTTTCAACTTTCTTGACAGATTAATAATTCTTTAACAGCTTGACATTTACAATTTACGCAATACATATTCATGTTTACATCTAATAATTCCAAAGAGTGTCTTACGTCACCCAGAGGATGCCATACTTTCCCAAAGGATGCCTTATCTCTCCCAAAGGTGTCTAGGGACCAGATCCCTGTGGAATGATGACGTGGAGTAAAGGGATGATGTGTTGAGTGATGGCATCCTTCTGGAATTGGTAGAAATGGTGGAGGATGATCCTTTGAATACAGAGGCTGGTGGGGTGAAAAGTGCAGACAAGGGGGACCCTCTCCTGGTTCGGGGAGGGGGTGAGAGCTCTGACCCAGGGGATGGGTCAGACGCAGTAGAGAGCCCTGTTAACCACAAAGTCTCTCCATTTAGATAACTTGTTATCTTTCCATTTTTTCTATCCGAATTGGATCACCTCATACTTATATACGTTAAACTCCATCTGCCACACGTTGGCCCAGTCATCGATCTATATCCATTTGTAAGTTTTTTAAATTCCTCATTGCAACATACTATCCCACCTATTTTGGTTTCATCTGCAAATTGGGTTATAGTGCCTTCTAGCCCAGTATCCAAGTGATTAATATAGATTGTATATAGTTGGGGTCTGAGGACATAACCTGTGGCATCCCACTAATTACGTCTTGCCAACCAGAAAAAGACCCATTTATCTCGATTCTCTGCCTTATGCCAGTTCACCAGCCTGCTATCAAAGCTGATAAATTACTCCTAATCCAATGTGATCTTGCCTGTGTATTAACGTTATCAAACACCTTTCTAGAGCCCAGATAAAGAACAGAATATAAGAATCATTATAGTGCAGAAGGGGGCCATTTGGCCCATCAAGTCTGCACTTAGTTCCTGACTGAGCATCTTACTCAGATTCACCCCTGCCTGATCCCTGTAACCCCACATATTAACCCCAATAATTCCCTTAACCTGCACATCTTGGGACACTAAGGGATAACTTAGCATGACCAATCCACCTAACCTACACATCTTTGGACTGTGAGAAGAAACCAGAGCACCCGGAGAAAACTCACGTGGAAACAGGGAGAACATGCAAACTCCACAGTCAGCCAAGGCTGGAATCGAACCCGGGTCTCTGGTGCTGTGCGGTTCCAGTGCTAACTCCTGTGCCACCATACTGCCCTTAGACATCTACTTCTACATCTACAGGACCCCCATTATCTACTTGGTTTATTACATCTTCAAAGAACTGTCATAAATTTGTCAAACACTATTTGTCCTTTGTGAAACCATTCTGACTCTGATGGACTGCGTTTTGACTTTCCAAATATTCTGCTATTATTTCCTTAATGATGGATTCTAACAATTTCCGACAATAGTTATTAAACTAACTGGTCCATAGTTTCCTACTTTCTGCCTTCCTCTTTTTTTGAATAAGAGTGTTACATGAGCATTTTTCCAATCCAATGAATTTTTCCCACATCCAGGGTATCTTGGAACAATATAACCAATGGATCCGCTATCTCTACTGCCACTTTTAATATCCTAGCTTGTAGGCCATCAGGCCCTGGGAACTTGTCTGCTTTCAATAGTTTGTTGAGTCTCATTTACTTATTGATGATTGTTCCTCCCTTTCTATTACCTCTGCATTACCTGTTACTATTGGGATGGTACCAGTGTCCTCCATGTGTAATCTGAGGCAAAATATTGATGTAGTATCTCTGTCATTTCCCACTATTAACTTCCTGCTTTCATCCTCCAAGAACCAACATTCACTTTAGCTACTCTTTCCCCTTTACATACTTACAGAAGCTTCTGCCATCCTCTCTTATATCTTGTGTTACTTTTCTCTCATAATTTACCTTTGCTGTTTTTATTACTTTTTTTAGTAACCCTTTGTTGATCATTAGAAGTTTCGCAATCTGGCTTTCGCGTTATGGTATTCCTTAGTTTTTGTATTGTCTTTAATTGCCTTGCTTAGCCATGGATGTTTTTCCCCTCTTAGTCTTTCTTCCTCTCTGCAATATACTTTACTTCGGAGGAATTGAATATATCCTTAAAAAACTGCCACTGTTTATCAAGTCGTACCTTTTAGCATTCTTGCCCAGTCCACCAGGGCCAAGTTTGTCCTCATGCCTCCATAATTACCTTTATTTAACTCCAGAATGCAAATATGGACTCCAGTTTCTCACCCTGAAACTGAATTTTGAATTCTCTCATACTCTGATCACACTTCCCTAGAGAATCCTGAACTATGAGGTCATTAATTAATCCTTGCTCATTACACAATACCAAATCCAGAGTAGTCTGCTCTCTAGTTGGCTCTACAACATATTGCTCCAAGAAACAATCTTTAATACATTCAATGAATTCTCCCTTGAGGCTACTCTTGCCAATTTGATTAATCGGGTCTACATGCATATTAAAATCAGCCATGATTATTGCTATACTTTTCCCCGCATTTCCTGGTTTATATTGTACCCCACTGTAGAAATTACTGTTTGGCAACATATAGATTTCTCCCATCAGGGGTTTCTTTCCTTTGTTATTTCTTATTTCCACCGAGATTAATTCTACATCTTAATCTTCAGTACTTACTTCATTTCTCAATAAAGCACTGATCCCTTCCTTCACCATCTCCTTTTCCTTTCTGAATAAACTTCCAAAATACTGAGGACCCTTGGGTATTGAATTCCCAGACCTGGTTTCCTTGCAGCCATGTCTCTGTAATCATATCCCTTTGTCTCTATTTGTGCTGTTAACTCATGAATTTCATTCCAAATACTTTGTGCATTCATACACAAAGCCTTTAAGTTTGTTCTATTATCTGGTATGTTATTCAATTATATTACTGTATAATTTCTTGTTGCAAAATTACATTCGTACACTCTGTTAAAATAAAGCCAAAATGCTGGAAACAAAACAAAAACAGAAGATGCTGGAAAATTTTAGCAGGCCTGACAGCTTCTGTGGAGAGAAATAGATCCAACGTTTTGAGTCAGGATGACCCTTCGTCAGAGCCTTTGCAGATGCTGTCAGACCTGCCAAGATTTTCCAGCATTTTCTATTTTTGTTTTATTTGCCCTGTCCCTTTTATTTTTTGGTAACAAACCGCCTCATATCTAACCTGCACTCCTACCTTCTCCTTGAATTTTGATTTTCCAATTTTTCATGCAGCTAGAAACTCCCCACTCTCTTTAGTTTAAAGCCCACAGCCCTAATTATGCGACTTTGATCCCTATATGATTCAGATGAAGACTATCCCATCAAAACAGCCCTCTTCTTCCTCACTACTTGTATAATGTCCCATGAATTTGAACCCATTTCTCCCACATTTGCGCCAACCATTTATCTCTTTAATCTTATTCGCCCTTTGCCAATTAGCTCGTGGCTTACATAGTGTTCCAGAGATTATTACCTTTTTGGTTCTACTTTTTAATTTAGCCTGTAACAGCTCATATTCCCTTAGCAGAACCTGTATCCTTGTTCTACCTATGTCACTGGTACCTACGTGGACCATGACAACGTAATCTTTACTGTCCCATTCAAAGTTCCTCTGCAGATATTCTGAACCCTGGCATCAGGTAGGAACACAACCTTGTGACCCTGGTGATAGAGAATAGTGTCCATGTTCTAACTATATCATCCCCAATTAAGACTTCTTTTCTCTTCCCCATTTCCCCCTCACTCCTCCTTGTATGGCTCTTGTACCAATGTTCTTTGGTCAGTTTGCTCATCCACCACCCAGTCCCCACACTCAGCCACACGGAGCAAGAATTTCGCACCTGTTGGATGCAGACAAGGGCTGAGGCTCCTACAACCCTATCTCCTGAATCCCTCTACCTGGCTCACTCTCAGCCACAACTTCCTGTCCCTGACCACCAGCCAAATTCAAGGTACTTAATCTAAGGGGTATAATTGCTTTCTGAAACACAGGGTCCAGGTACCCTGTCCCCTCCCTGATGCAGTGTCCGGAACTTATCAATTCTGAGCTGAAGTTCCTCGAGCAGCCGACACTCAGATGTGTTCACTGGGAACAGAATGGAGTCCACCAGCTCCCACATCATGCAGGTACTACAACATTTTACCTGGCCCTCTGTCTCAATTTAATTTGTTTTTTAATTTTAATTTGTTTTTCTAAAATTTTCGATTGGTTTTTAGCTTCTTGACCTGTAAAGCAATATAGGTAATTCAAATTATCAGTTACTTACCATTCAATGAAATTACCGTTTTTCTGTGTGACGTCATTCTTGATTATTTTTCAAACTCAGCCTGATGCCCCATCACAGGCCCAGCTATCTGCTCCTGGAACGTGAGTAATGACCCCGAGCCTTGCGCTATATTTATCCTCTACTCCAGTAGAGGTGTTCCTAGCAGGTCCAGCTATTTCCATTCCCGGAATGTCCAGTCTCAGTACTAGTTTGTGTTCCATGAAATGGATCCTCTCTTTCCCACATGAGTCTTTTAGTTGCACATTCTCTATTCTTTTACCTGAGCCACACTACACGAAACCTTAGCGCCTATTAATCTGAACTTCATTACCTCCTCCCACTTTTCCTGCAAGGTTTCTTTGTATAAATGATTAAACCCATACTGTATTTCAATTAAATCAAGGGACCTTTCACTTTAATGCATGATGGGGAAAGCAACACTTCAATTTTTTCCCCGTGTGGAAAGTTTCAAATGTCACGTTTTTGTGATAAGGTAGGCCCCTCACATTTTTTTGTGTGTTAGGTGGTCTTGTAATTAACATGCTGATAAACTGGCTACTGACTTTTGACATGCAGAATACATGACCCAAAAAGGTGGGACATCCTTGATCTATCTAAAGTATATCAATAAAATAATAAATTTGTTGCTCTGTTTGTAGTAAAGGAAACAACTTCATTACATTCTTTGTTGCTTTTCCTTTAGAGAGGAGAAATCAGTAATTTCCAATACCTCATGCATCTAAACACATTAGCGGGCAGATCCTACAATGACTTGATGCAGTATCCGGTATTCCCATGGATCCTTGCGGACTATGATTCTGAGGTATGAAAGCTTTTGAAATCAATATCCTAAAAGTGTTTAAGAAGGAAAATTGATTTATGCCTTATTGAGTTATATTTTAAAAAAATGTTTGCAACTACATTGTAATTTTGTTCCATTTTAGAAATTTGGGCTTCTCTGACAAGGCCAATCTATCCCTAGTTGCTAAACACAGTTTGATACAGCCCAGTTGCTTACTAAATCACATTAAAGTTAGTTGAGTGTCAATCTGATAGGTAGATTTCATTCCCTAATGTTTTCAAATCCCCTTCCATAGCTTTGTCCATCCCAACTTCTGTAATATCCTGAAACCCTCTGAGACATCTGCGGTTCTCCAGTTGTGGCCTCTTGTGCATCCTTGATTTTAATGTCAGTCATGCCTTCAACTACTAAGGCCGTAAGCCGTGAAATTCCCTCCCTAAACTTCTTCAGCTTTACCCCACTTTTCTCCTTTAAAACAAATTTAACTAAATTTTTGGTCAGCTACCTTAATGTCTACTTGCCTGAATCAAATTTTGTTCAATAACACTGCTATGAAGCATCTTGGAATGTCATACTACATAAATTTAAGCTATTGTGGACAGTTGGTTTTTTAACCACATTTTTATTTCCACTTTTTAAAATGGATTCTTATTCTCAAACTGCCGTGATGACTTGAGCTCAGGTTCTGTGGCTTAATAGTTCATTGTAATCATTACCCTGAGCACTGAGAATATTAGGAATATTTAGACAAATTTTCTAACTTCCCTGAATCTCAGCATGCCCATTTAGGGATATAACTTAAATACAATCCTTAGCAAGTAATGCTGATCAGATCCAGACTTAATGAGCAAAAAGTATGCAAGATTGAATTGTAATAATAGAAGACTAAATTGTTAAGTATTGACTTACTTTAAACTTTTGTTCATTATTTTTAAGGGTAAAAAGAAAAATAAATCATTTTACTTCTGAGTTATTTGGTGAAAAGTCCAAAAGCAAATGTTTGAGAGTAATTCATTTTTTTTCATATAGGAACTTGATCTTACAAATCCCAAAACATTTAGAAACTTGGCTAAACCGATGGGGGCTCAGACCGATGAGAGATTGGCTCAGTATAAGAAACGTTACAAGGACTGGGAAGATCCAAATGGTAAGGAAATTTATAGAGATGGAAGTATAATTTTACTTGTATGCTGTATAAATAATGTTTTCTGTGCAGAACTGTCTGTTGCTTGCAGTTTTTCAGATTTCTGTCACTCAGATTTTCTTGAGCACTTGTGTTGCAAGTTGCGATGCTGAAAAAAAAATTAACCTGGATTAAATTATTCATTTAATTTGTATTTTTTAAAATAGTACTGCTTTTTGCTTTTTATTTGGAATAAATTATTGTGTAAACAATGTAATTTGAGTGAATTTGTCCTGTTTTTTATTTTTAGGTGAAACACCAGCATATCATTATGGTACACACTATTCTTCTGCTATGATTGTGGCGTCATATTTAGTAAGAATGGAACCATTCACTCAAATTTTTCTCCGGCTCCAGGTAACTAATGTGCAATTCAATGTATAATTATTATAGCACCAACTTCAGGCAATGCATCTAGTTTCAAATTCTTGGAAAGATAATTTTTTCATTGCTGAACTTTCATCATGTTATTTGCTTGTCATTTTCCCCTCTTAGGGTGGTCATTTTGATCTCGCTGATCGAATGTTTCACAGTGTACGAGAGGCCTGGTACTCAGCATCGAAACACAACATGGCTGATGTAAAAGAGCTCATTCCAGAATTCTTTTACCTTCCAGAGTTTCTCCTAAATTCCAACAACTTTGATCTAGGTATGACTGTGCATGTGAACGTAGAGATTATAGAAGAGATTCACTGACCCATGTCATCAACAGTAAGCTGCACTTGAAGGGACATACTTCAGAAGTAGTGCTGCTATATACTACATCTAATTTCCAAGCCTCTAGTTTGCTCAAGCAATTTTTCTTACAAGAAGTGTAGGATTATGAATTTGCCATTCATAAATATTGAATTTTATCACACAATAAAAGAAAAAAATTGCATTTGTACAAAGCTTTTCACAGCCCAAAAAAGCTCTACAGCCAATTAAGTATTTTTGAAATATACCTACATTGCAACAGTGACTCTATGTGACAATCAGTTTGCACTTGGCAAGAAGCACCATTCAAATAATTTGTTTTAATGCTGTTTGTTTTGGACATAAATATTGACTAAAAAGTCTGACAACACTAGGTTTAAGTCCAACCAATTTATTTGATAGTAAACTCACTAGCTTTCGGGTTTGTCCCTTCGTCAGGTGAATAGAGTTCTGGCCTCAGAGCATATAAAGCACAGACAGTTTACAGATTACTAATGCCTCACCTGAAATTCTTCAGCTGCCTTGAAAGATAATGGTAAACTTTTCTGAATTGAAAAGTCATCTTGATGTTTCAATGTAGATTGTGTTCGCCCACAGGGATACTCAATTAAATTAAAATATATATAACATATGATGCCCACAGTGAAACACTTGTATTCTTGAAGTATGGCACATGTCTCTAGGGGTACTTTTCTCTCAATTGTGATTGGGTGGTTTTAAACATATAGGCTGGGATTCTTCCAGAAAACTTCTAAGTGCTGAACTTGCGTAAAAACTGGAGTAAACCCCGTTCTTATTTTTTAGCAGGATTTTCAAAATTGATCTCTCGCACTGTGTGCATCAGAGTGCCCTAGCATGAATCATTCCAAAAATCCGGGGGCTAGTGTCTATTCCCATGGGAAAGGCCAGCGGCATAATGCTGAACGGGTGCGTATGCACTGATCTGTCATAGTGGAGATTGGCGCATGTACAGTACCCTACACTGTCAGCCTCCTATTGCTGACTAGCTTAATCAGTGGCCAGCGCAGCAACCCTCCTCCCAATCTCAACAGCAGAAAGGCAACAGGACCCCCACCCTCACTGCCCAAGAGGCTCTGCCCCTTTAGTGTTTCCTGAATCGATGCTTGATGGGAGGTGCCAAGGTGCCCCTGGGCATTGCCATTTTGCCCCTTGGGCAGTGCAAGGGGACCAGGCTGGTAATGCCCAGGGGCACTCCTTCCTTCCCTCTGACCTCCTGGGAGGGCCTCCAAGGCCCCCCCTTCACTCTAGCGGGCTCCACCCACTAACTCCAGTTTATGGGAAGCTGTTGTAAACTCCTCTGGAGTGGAACTCTCCTGGCAGGAGGAAAGAGGCTGGCAGGCCCAGAGACTTCAATCCCTGGCCTGCTACTCACACTTGTGATTTATATATGGAGATCAGCTCCGCTCTAAGCTGACAATGGTGAAAATCTCATGGAGGCTGTGGTGCCCAGCAGGAAGCCTGCTGAATGGCCTCCGCTGATGTCTCCTGTCCGCTGCTCTGGGACAATTGCTCCTGTAATTCTGGGATAGCTGGTCTCAAGTTTGGGAGGTGACCAGATAGTCAAGGACTTAGGGCAGAAAAGGTTCGTTTATAAAATTGAGGAATCGGGTTGGTATTTTAAATAAGTGATGATGGCAGATTTGAAAGGAAGGGGAACAGCACCTGAGGAGAAAGAATAGTTAACAGTGTTAACTAACATGGCAGCCAGGAGGGCATGGTGGATGATTAAATGGAGCCGAGCAGGAGGTGAATCTCATGCTGAAGCTGAACTTTGAGAAGGAACAAGAAGAATAACAGAGAAATGAAAGAAAGTTGCAAGTTCAGGACTAGCGTAGAGGGGAGCTCAAAAGAAATTTGGCTGGTGGGCTAGGAAAAGGGAGGGAAGTGGCAGAGCAACTGAGTGGATGATTTCAGTCTTGGTGACAAAGCAAACCATGGGCTTCTCACACTTGTTGGAGGAGAAAGGGGAAAGTGGAATTGTCACTTGCAGAGAAAAGAAACCAGGAACTATCTTTACATTCTTGGGTGATCCTGGAGTAGTGAGCAGTATTTGCTGGTGAGAACAGGGTCTAATAGTACTTTATATGGTTCAGCCTTATGTTGTGCGGTAAGGATCTATTTGCACTGAGGTCGAAAATAAAACCAGTAGACTGATATGGAACAGCAGACATGCAAATAGAACATAGAAAAACTACAGCACAAACAGCCCTTCGGCCCTGTGTTGCACCAATCGTATCCTTACCTACTAGGTTTATCTATAACCCTAAATCCTATTAAGTCCCATGTACTCGTCCAGAAGTCTCTTAAAAGACCCTGTCGAATTTGCCTCCACCACCACTGAGCAGCCAATTCCACTCACCCACCACCCTCTGAGTGAAAAATTTACCCCTGACATCTCCTCTGTACCTACTCCCCATCACCTTAAACCTGTGTCCTCTCGTAGCAACCATTTCAGCCCTGGGAAAAAGCCTCTGAGAATCCACCTGATCAATAGCTCTCAACATCTTATACACATCTATCAGGTCACCCCTCGTCCTTAGTCTCTCCAAGGAGAAAAGACGGAGCTCCCTCAACCTATCCTCATAAGGCGTGCCACCCAACCCAGGCTACGTCCTTGTAAATCTCCCCTGCACGCTTTCAATAGCTTCCACATCCCTGCTATAATGAGGCAACCAGAACTGAGCTCAATACTCCAAGTGGGGTCTGATCAGGGTCTTATAAAGCTGCAGCGTTATCTCCCGACTTTTAAACTCAGTCCCTCGATTGATGAAGGCCAGTACGCCATACACCTTCTTAACCACATCCTCTACGTGCGAGGTTGATTTAAGAGTCCTATGGACCCGGACCCCAAGGTCCTTCTGATGCTGTATGCTGCTAAGAGTCTTACCCTTGATACTATACTCCTTCATCCATTTGACCTGCCAAAATGGACCACTACACATTTATCTGGGTTGAAGTCCATCTGCCACTTCTCTGCCCAGTCTTGCATCCTATCTATGTCATGCTGCAACTTCTGACGTCCCTCCAAACAATCCACAACACCACCAATCTTCGTGTCATTGGCAAATTTACCAATCCATCCTTCCACTTCCTCATCCAAGTCATTTATGAAAATTACAAACAGCAAGGATCCCAGAACAGATCCCTGGAGTACTCCACTGGTGACCGACCTCCATGCAGAAAAAGACCCATCTACGACCACACTCTACATTCTGCGGGCAAGCCAGTTCTGGATCCACAAGGCAACAGCCCCTTGGATCCCATGCCCTCTCACTTTCTGAAGAAGTCTTGCATGGGGGACCTTATCGATCGCCTTGCTGAAGCCCATATAAACCACATCTTCGTCAATGTGTTTAGTCACATTTTCAAAGAACTCAACCAGGCTCGTAAGGCACGATCTGCCTTTGACAAAGCCGTGCTGACTACTTTTGAGCATACTAAACTTCTCTAAATGTTCATAAATCCTGCCCTCAGGATCTTCTCTATCAGCTTACCAACCACTGAAGTTAGACTCACTGGTCGGTAATTTCCTGGGCTATCCCTATTCCCTTTCTTGAATATGGAACCATTTCCTGGGTATCCCTCTTCCCTTTCTTGAATATAGGAACCAAAACATAAACATTAACTGAATATATAAAAACTCTCTTGTTGGAGAATGGGAGCAAATCAGATACTGAAATCAACAATCCATGTTGAAACTACCTTTTTGAAGCTGGCAAAAGAGGATCTGTTCAAGGTACAGGCAACACCACACCTCAACCACCATCATTGACCTTAGTTAACTAGTGTACAGTGCAGTTGTAGGTTTTACCCTTAAGAAAGGAATGGAAAACTAGCAAGGAATTAAACTGCTATTGGTGATATTAAGTGGTTTTCTGAACTTTGTCACATTCATATCTGATATTTTGGAAACCTGCAGATTAATTAGACATTAAAATGTGGATCATATGAGGAATATGTTGGACAGAATACAATTTTTTACAAAGTTGTGCAGCATAGTAAGAATCATTGAACCCTATCAATTTTCACTGAATTTTCAGCCTTGTGACTTCTGTGAAAAAGCTGTTGGCTGTAATAGGAGAACTTTAAAATTATAAGTTTAAACTTCTCACAAAAAAAGGATTTTGCATAATATTAAAGTTGGTGTGCTTAAGTAAAACTGAGGCATATTGGTGTTGATGATGCCAAGTACCAACGTTATTTGCATTTCACCTTTGCAAGAACAGCCTTTTAGGGTCAATTCCAAAATCCATTGTTTCCACTGAGGAACTGTGCTTGCAAGGATCATGTCAGAAAATTGCAAGTGCGCAACCTATAAATTTCCCATTTTATTTATGTAAAATATTTAGTCATGTGCCCAGATTTCACATGCACACAAGCCAGCTCCCTGCTGGAACCTTTGATCCTGGCATGTGGTTCTCTAGCTGAATGAACTAACACAGTGGATGTAAAATTGGAAATGCTTTACAATTGTATTTACAAATAATCAATAATTTTCTACATCTAGGTTATAAGCAGAATGGTACAAAATTGGGTGATGTATTGTTGCCAGCATGGGCTAAAGGGGACCCAAGAGAATTTATCAGAGTTCATCGTCAGGTAATGTATTAGTGGCAGTAATTTTTCTTTGATCTATTTTGTGTATTACATAGCATTGAGATTCTTGGGTTCAAAATATTTACATGCATTTATCTTAAATTAATTTTAAATGTTTGAGTTTCAGAATGAAGGGTATTCACTATTCCATTCCAAACAACATTGATCAAATTGGTATATTTAGCTGAGTATTACAGTATCTAGAATATTTAAGTAGCGTGGTTGCTAAGTTATTGTAGCACTGTCTTTACATTTGCATGAAGCTGAGGATGCCTGCTACATCTGGAAGTTGTACCTGTGCCCTGGAATGCTGGATAATATCCCTTTATAGCGGTAGATTGTGGGAATCTGCTATTCTAATTCCAGTCTGGCAGCTCCATTAGTGTTTTAGCCGGTCCACTAAATGTGACTTCTCATCTAATGGAAAACTGACCCAACTTGCATTAAATACTTCTACTGACACCAGCAGTATTGACAGGCAGGGTTGTATAGGTTGGTGGTATTTTTGCTGGTTTTCACAATTCAAAGAATCAATGTGCATAATTGCACAAAACTATATAATTTTTGTGCTTTGAATACACTAGTTTTCTTCAGTATTAAGTAAAAGTCTTCAGTTGCTGCATATAAACAGACAGATATTAGCATTTTGAATAAATGTTGATTTTTATTTGTCTGACCAGTTACATTTTAGTTATTTTAATTTATGCCTTTATTCCAGGCACTGGAGTGTGACTATGTTAGTTCACACTTACATGAATGGATCGACTTAATCTTTGGTTACAAACAACAAGGTGCACCTGCAGTAGATGCAGTCAATGTCTTCCATCATCTCTTTTATGAAGGGCAGGTGGACATTTATAATATCAATGATCCACTCAAGGAAACTGCAACTATTGGCTTCATCAATAATTTTGGACAAATTCCAAAACAGGTAAGAAATTTCCTGAGGTTATGTGCCTCTTATTCTTTTCCATGTATTCACTCGCTGGCTTATTGAGATCTCCCAAAGTCATCTTCCTCCATGATATTTTCCAAGGTTACTCTAGAACCAACCAGTATTTCATACTTCCTCCCTTATGTGGTTTTGTGCCTGCACCACGTTAGCAACCTGAGATCAGTAACTCAACATGTGCTATCTGACGACACATAATAGTGCAGTCAGTTACAGGGGATCAATTGCATAACCCACAACTCTGGCCCTCATTGATACTTTTTGTTAATTCCAGCCTGAACTATTCCAATGCTGTCCTGGCCAGCCTCCGTAAACTTGAGCTCATCTAAAACTGTGCTATCAATATCCTAACCTGCATCACGTCAAGTTCCATCATTTGTGCTTTTTGCCCTACATTACGTTTTTGTCTCAACAGAATTTTGAATTACTCATCCTTGTGTTCAAATCTTTCTTTAACCTTGCCCTCGCTATCTGTGTAATCTTCTTCAACCATCTGAGAATATTGCATTTTTCTATCACTTGCGCGTGTCACATTCCCTTCACCACATCATAGAGGATTGAAGGCCTGGTCAGCAAAAGAGCTGCTGGTGGCTTTGTGAGTGGGAGACATCCTAAAAACTGAGGGGCAGAGGCCCCTCTTTCAGCCTTTCAACACTTCAAAATGGCTACAGGCAGTCAGTATTGACAGCATCTTTAGGACTGAAGGAAGATGGCAAAAACAGCAAGTGAGAAGCAGGGCTAACCAATCCCACAACCGAAGGATCAACTTGAAGCTCTGCAGTCCTTCCACGGCGAGGAGGGAGGCCTCGAAAGCTTGTGAGTGATGTCGGGTAAATCGGTTGGACTAGAACCTGGTGTTGTCAGACTTTGAACTGAGACGCGACAGATCAGCCATGATCTTATTGAATGGCAGGGCAGGCTCGAAGGGCTGGATGGCCTACTCCTGCTCCTGTTTCTTATGTTCTTATGTCCAGCCGAGAATGGTGGTGGACAGTTAACTCATTGGAGGAAGAGGCTCCACAAATATCCCACCCTCAATGATGGAGGAGCCCAGCTCATCAGTGCAAAAGATAAGGCTGAAGCATTCGCAGCAATCTTCAGCCAGAAGTGCCGAGTGGATGATCCATCTCAGCCTTCTCCAGTGGTCCCCAGCATCTCAGATGCCAGTCTCTAGCCAATTTGATTCACTCCGCGTGACAACAAGAAACGTTGAAGGCATTGAATATTGCAAAGGTCTTGGGCCCTGATAACATTCCAGCAATAATACTGAAGACTTGTGCTCCAGAACTTGCCACTCCCCTAGCCGAGCTCTTCCAGTACAGTTACAACACTGGCATCTACCTAACAATGTGAAAAATTGTCCAGGTATGTCCTGTACTCAAAAAGAGTAAGAAGTCTCACAACACCAGGTTAAAGTCCAACAGGTTTATTTGGTATTACAAGCCACAAGCTTTCAGAGCACTGCCCCTTCATCTGGTGTTAGACTTCTTACTGTGCTTATCCCAATCCAACGCTGGCATAGAACCATAGAAACCCTACAGTGCAGAAGGAGGCCATTCGGCCCATCAAGTCTGCACCGACAACAATCCTACCTCCATATCCCTACATATTTACCCGCTAATCCCTTTAACCTACACGTCTCAGGACTCTAAGGGCAATTTTTAGCATGGCTAATCAACCTAACTTGCACATCTTTGGATTGTGGGAGGAAACCAGAACACCCAGAGGAAACCCACACAGACATGAGGAGAATGTGCAAACTCCACACAGACAGTGACCCAAGCCAGAATTCGAATCCAGGTCCCTGGAGCTGTGAAGCAGCAGTGCTAATCACTGTGCTACCGTGCTGCTACCATGTGGCATCTCCATATCCTGTACACAAAAGGCAGGACAAATCCACCCCGGCCAATTACCATCCAATCTGTCTACTCTCGATCATCGGTAAAGTGTTGGAAGGCGTCATCAACAGTGCCATCAAGCAGCACCTGCTCAGTGACGCCCAGTTTAGATTTCGCCAAGGTCATTCAGCTCCTGACCTCATTACAACCTTGGTTCAAATGTGGACAAAAGAGCTGAATTCCAGAGATGAGGTGAGAGTGACAGCCCTTGACGTCAAGGCTGCATTCAACCGAGTGTGGCATCAAGGAGCCCTAGCAAAACTGGAATCAGTGTGTACTGGGGGCAAACTCGGAGGCTGATTGCAGTCAGCCTGGTACAGAGGAAGATGATTATGGTTGTGGAGGGTCAGTCATCTCAGCTCCAGGACATTTCTGCAGGAATCCTCAGGGTGGTGTCCTAGGCCCAATCATCTTCAGCTGCTTCATCAATGACCTCCCCTCCGTCATAAGGTCATAAGTGGGGGTGTTTGCCGATGATTGCACAATATTCACAATTCACGATGACTCAGATACCGAAGCAGTCCATGTTCAAATGCAACAAGATCTGGGCAATATCCAGGCTTGGGTTGACAAGTGGCAAGTAACATTCGAGCCATACAAATGTCAGGCAATAACCATCACTAATAAGAGACACATTAACCACTGCCCCTTGATGTTCAATGGTGTAACCATCACTAAATGCCTCACTGTCAACATCCTTGGGGTTACCATTGACCAGAAACTCAATTGGACTCACCACATAAACATAGTGGCTACAAGAGCAGGTCAGAGGCTAGGAATACTGTGGCGAATAACTCATCTCCTGACTCCCCAAAGTCTATCCACCATCTACAAGGCACAAGTCAGGAACGTGATGGAATATTCCCCACTTGCCTGGATGGGTGGAGCTCCAACAACACTCAAGAAGCTTGACCACATTCAGGACAAAGCAGCCTACTTGATTGGCACCACATCCACTCCCTCCACCACCAACGCTCAGTAGCAACAGTGATGTACCAAACACAAATGCACTGCAGCAATTCATCAAAGGTCTTTGACAGCACCTTCCAAACCCACAACCACCTCCACCTTGAAGGACAAGGGCAGCAAATAAAGGAAAGCACCACCACCTGCAAGTTTCCCTCCAAGCCACTTGCCATCCTGACTTGGAAATATATCACCATTCCTTTGCAGTCGTTGGGTCCAAATCATGGAATTCCATCCCTAATGGCATTGTGGGTCAACTCTCAGAACATGGGCTGCATTGATTCAAGATGGTGGCTCAGCACTGCCTTCTCAAGGGCAATTAGGAATGGGCAAAAAATGCTGGCCAGCCAGTGATGCCCAGGCCCATGAATGAATAAAAAAAAAGTAAGAGTGGCATGGTGGCACATTGGTGCCATGAGAAGGCAGTACTAACTAGAGACCCAGGTTCAGTTTTGGCCTTGGATGTATCTGTCTGGAGTTTGCATATTCTTTCCATGTCTGCATCAGTTTCCTCCCACAGTCCTAAGATGTACAGGTTAGGTGGATTGGCTAAATTCCCCCTTAATGTCAGGGGATTAGCAGGCTAAATACATGGGATTACAGGGATAGGACCTGGTGGAATTGTCATTGGTGCAGACTGGATGGGCTGAAAGGCCTGCACTGTAGGGATTGTATGATTCTATGAAAGAAATAAAATTTTAAAAAAACACAGCAATTATTTTTGAATCAGTGTCAATTTTGAAAATTCAGATAAGAAACCAACAAAAAATATGAAGAAACTCATGAAGGATAGCCAAACTGAAAATTGTCATCGACATGCCAGTTCACCCTGGTCAGAAAAAAATACAAGAGAAGAACTCGATGTTGAATCCCTACAGTGGAGGAGGAGGCCAATAGACCCTTCCTTTTGCACCAACTCTCTCTGAAGAGTACCTTACCCACATCCTTTCCCCCCACATATCCCAGTAACCCCACACATTTAACATGGCTAATCCATCTAACCTACATACCTTTGGACTGTGGGGGAAAAAGACTAGAGTACACAGAGGTAACCCACATAGTCATGGGGAGAACATGCAAACTCCACAAAGACAGTGACCCAAAATTGAACCTGGGTCCCTGGTGCTGTGAGCCACCATGCCCCCGATTATATTATCGACGTGCAAAGAATTGGCTTTTCTTTTGATTCCAGTTCTATTGTTTTTCCACCCAGCAATAGAAAATATACTTTCTAATGTAAACTGGTAATTTATCTATTAGCTGAGTTTTTAATAGTTAAATAAAGTGTCTAATATGCTTGCCTGCTGTTGAACAGAGATAAAATCCAATGATTAAAAAATAATTAACAGAAGGGGCTTCCTGTTCTGTTACCATGGGTACATTGCTAAAAGCTTTGCTGGATCTCAATATCAATGTGCACATTCTCGAAGCTTTGGACATCGTGAATCACCCACAAGAGTCTTCTAAATATTTGAGATGAAGTACTTTGTAGCAAGAAGCACAGAAAAGGCATAAAATATTGTGCTAATGAAATTCAGTGTTTTTTTTGCATTTAAACATATTTGTGATCATTCCTTACAGCTATTTAAAAAACCTCATCCACCAAAACGAACCCGTAGCCGGAATAATGGGGAATCTTCTGGTGTACAAACCTCTCTCAGCTGTGCCACTGATAAGATTTTCTTTCATCATTTGGATAATCTCAGACCATCTTTGACGCCTGTTAAAGGTGACAGTAGAAAGAAATTATCTTTTAAGAACAGCTAGTAGTTTTGAATTTATGCAGCATTTTCTGTTTTTATTATAGGTAATATATTTCTATTGATAAAGAATCTAATTGTATTTTAAATATGACACTGATGAACTATCCAGCATTGTCCTTTGCAAAATTTGCAATTTATTTTGAAATGCTTCAGCACAACTGCATCAGTACTAATCTCTTTTGTTATCATTACTTGTGATGTGTACTGCTTGGACACCTTGAAGCAGTCTTGTTGAAGTTACAAAGAAGTCGGCACAGTGGTGAGCACTGCTGCCTCACAACACCAGGAACCCGGATTTAATTCCAGTCTTGGGTGACTGTCGGTGTGGAGTTTGCATGTTCTGCCCATATCTGCATGGGTTTCCTCCAGGTGCTCTGGTTTTCTCCCACACTCAAGATCTGTGCATTAGGTTGATTGGCCACAGTAAATTCCCCCTTAGTATCAGCAGGATTTACAGGGTAAATACGTGTTATGGGGATAGGGCCAAGTTGGGATTGTTGGTGCAGGCTTGATGGGCCGAATAGCCTCCTTCCACATTATAGCGATTCTATGAAGTCTTTTTTGACAATGTAAATAACTACATAATTCCATAAAGGGTAAAGGTATGGAGAGGACCTCATACCGGGACCTTACATGTTGCTACCTACCTCTGGACTGGCTGTAGCTCTAGATCATGTACCTTCTCACAACAACGTGTGGTAGTATTGTACTCAGTCCCATTAGGTGTTGGATCTTTCAGCTACAAGAGTAATATTTCCTGTTTACCTGTGGGTATTTCTGAGATTTGTGCTGATGTGAAACTGGGTTGAGACAGCACAAACACTACAGCACATAAGACTTATAAAGCAAACAGATGGAAACGTTTCACACAATTGTTCTCAGAGATTAAATGCCAATTTGTTTACCACACCAAAGCTTGCAGTTAATTATGCTCCTTGATGGGTCCAACAAAAAGTGCAATGGAATACCACCCATTCCATCAAGTAAGACTATATTCAAATGTTTTGCCTGACAGATTTTGTGCTCTCATCTCCCAGCTGAAAGTTCAGTTCTGTGCCTTTGTATGAACTGTAAAGCATGCTTTTCCAATTCATATATTATACAACTTGCCCGTCTGTGTCTGCAATGCCAAATAGGAATTTATTTTGCTGACAAGCTTAAAAAAACTCCTAATAAGCATTTTTTTCTATAGAACTCAAGGAACCAGTGGGACAGATCATTTTCACAGATAAAGGTGTTCTTGCAGTAGAACAAAACAAGGTGCTGATTCCTCCCAATTGGAACAAAACATTTGCTTGGGGGTATGCAGATCTCAGTTGCAGAGTTGCAAATTACGAATCTGACAAGGTATGGAAACAAGAATTATTAAACATAGCACAATTCTCCAAGACATGAGAAAAATGGTTGTGTTGCCCAAAGCCTGTATGAAATGGGTTATTCTCTTGCAAGTGCTTTTGTTATTTCAATCTGGGTGAGTTCACCAAAGATCTCAATTTTTGGTGCATATTTATGTGTTTTGAAATCTACAGACAATGAACAGTTGTGATCATAATGCCACCAATGTTTTCACATAAAATTAAACTGCTGCATAACAGAATAATTGTAGCTCTAAAGTTCAAATTCTTTGGACCTTGGATGAAGTGATTTTCCTGATATATATGTGTGTGTGTGACTAAAATTACCTTTCGCTTCTCTAAATTTTTAAAATATCTATACAAAAGGGTGTGTTTTACTCCACTTAATTTTGAAAACTTAGCCTAAGCCCAAAAAGCATTGTTTCCCAAACAAAGCTATGAAAATGTTTGTTTTGAGTATTGCATTTGAACACAGGCATCAGCTAAATAATCAAAACTGTAAAGTGTCACAGCATGAAGAAATAGTGTAATTGAAATTATCAGCATTGGATGTGCATGTTTGAGAGGCACCAATGAGCAATTTTCAAGCATGGTGAAATCAAACGATGGGGCTCATTGTATGTAACATGACTGGTGCTGGAAAATCAGGAGTAAAGGATACCTGCAATACACACTAACGTGAGTGCAAAGATATTAAAGCCTGTGCAAAAACTGTGCTTGACTGGTTTAGGCTCCTGACCATGATGCAGTTCGGGGCTCTAAAGGGTAAATTAATGTTGGTGTTGGATGTCCCTTGCTAATGAGGATGATTGCCTTCCATAATTCCAAAGATGACTGATGAGGCAGACTTTATGGCATTAAGGATATTTGTTGTCATGAGGGATCTTGTTGTGTTCTCAGTTCAGGTCATGTTATGTTTCATCTGGCCTCCCTTCTAAAATATAAGATCTTCTGCAGGCGGCATTGACTCCATTACTTTGAGGGGCCTCCTATATGTTGCCCAAGGAAGGGATCATGAAGGCATGGTAGATTGTGAGCTTAGTTTCAGTTTTCACATCACAGTCTTCAAACACTTCCTTTCACAAGTGACCAAAAGACTGTCCCCAGCACATTTCAGAATTTATTTGCTGATGTCAACCTTCTGTGCAAGGTATTGGAGGTGTTCCACATCTTCCAGGCACTCATTGTGAATCCTAATCAATGGGGCTTGGGTGTGTGCATTTGGAGCTTGTCACTGAGGACTTTAGCCTTTTGAATGTTGAGTGTAAGCCCCATCTTCTCATTTGCCTTAGTAAATACATTGAAAATTCTCCTGAGATCTGCTTCAGGCACAGCACTTACTGCAACGTCATCAGCGTGTTAAGAACATAAGAACATAAGAAATAGGAGCAGGAGTAGGCCATCTGGCCCTTCGAGCCTGCCCCGCCATTCAGTAAGATCATGGCTGATCTGTCGTGGCTCAGTTCCACATTCCCGCCCTCTCCCCATAACCCTTAATCCCCTCTCTCATCAAAAACCCATCAACCCTCTTCTTAAAAATATTCAGCGAGGTAGCCTCCACCACTTCAACAGGCAGAGAATTCCAGAGATTCACCACCCTTTGAGTGAAGTAGTTCTTCCTCAACTCCGTTCTAAACCGCCCCCCCCCTTTATCTTGAGGCTGTGCCCCCTAGCCCTACTGTCCTACTTTCCCCCTAGTCCTACTATAAATGGTAAATAGCTGAGGCCCCAGCACCGACCCCTGAGGCACTCCACTAGTCACCAAGGGCTAGTGGTCTTGGTTTTTGATTGGAGTTGTCTAAGATTAAGTAGTCTATTGTCCATTTAATAAATAAGGTGCACTCCAGCAGGGACCTTGGCTCTATTCGGGCAGAGCGTGGCAGCCAGGAAGATTTTAAAAAAGAGTTGGAACAAAGATGCAACCTTGTTTTCCTCCCATCTTAACCTCGAAAGGGGCCATAATGGATCTATATTGAGGATCAATGCTTTCATGTTATGAAGCATGCAAAGGACAGTGATGAATTTTGGAGGGCATCCGTACTTCAGCAGAGAGTTCCAGAATGCCTCTTAATGTACAGATTCAGAAGTTTTGTTTTGCTGCAGCCTTCGTCAACCAGAACAGCCTTTAAGATATTCCAGATGCTGCATGTTCCTTTGTCTCTTTTGCCGAAATCTGCTGACCATTTCTAGGGTTCCTAAACAGGCTTTCATAGTAACCAAAACAACAAAGGGAGACATAAGAAGGCTCACCATACTTCACCCTGTTTTAGATCAACATTATAAGTTAAGAGAAAAGCTGTGGAGACTTTGTTCCCTCCCAACTCTGTAAATTAATTGCCTGACACACAATAGGCAACCTACACTGACTCAAGTGTCACGAAACTTTGTAACTTGCTTATCCAGTAATGTCACCTCATTTGTGCTTTTGGCTACATAGTATTAGCCCTCTTATCACACTAGCATTAATGTAATTTGATTGCTTGAAAACTGTGCTTTGAAAGACAGTGGTCTGGGTGTGCCCTGTAGTGGAATTAGGGGTCCCTAATTATTCCAGATATTAGAGATAAATAGGTCTTTGGCAAGCGGTGACTAGTGGAGTGCCACAGGAATCAGTGCTGAGCCCTCAACTTTTCACAATCTACATTAATGACTTGGATGAAGGGATGGCAACTGAAGTGTTGATACCAAGATAGGTAGGAAAATAAGTTGTCAAGCGGATGTAGAGAATCTGCAAAGGCATATCATCAGTTTAATTGAGTGGGCAAAAATTTGGCAGATGGAGTATAATGTGAACTACTTCACTTCAACAGGAAGAATTAAAAAAGCAGAGTACTATTTAAATGGAGGAGTATTGCAAAACTCAGTGATACAGAGGGATCTGTAACAAGTGGAGCCAAGATCACAATTAGATCAGCCATGATCACATTGAATGGCAGAGCAGGCCTGAAAGGCCTAAATCCTCTGCTCCAATGTTCCTGTGTTTTAATGATGTTGATAGAGTCATAGAGGTAAGGATAAAGGTTTCTTAGGACATGGGAGAGATGCTTTCTACCCCTCTTGAAAATGTACCATGGGATACACTGGAGGGCAGAGAACCCCTCAGACACATTTTCAAAGTACAGCAGTCCCTCACTGAAATATCAGCCTAGATTATGTACTCAAGCTTTGTAGTGGGGCAGATGAGAGTGCTGTCACTGAACCAAAAAGGATAGCTCCTGTTCTGTGCTAAATGAAATTGCAAATTTAGAGATTTTTTTTCAGTTGGAATCACTGTTTTGATTTGACATTTGCGCTAATATTTGAAATATACGGAGTGGTGTGCTTTTACCTATTGCTATATAATTCCTATTTTCTTTACAGGCTTTGATAGTATATGAATGCTTGAGTGAATGGGGACAGATTTTCTGCACAATTTGTCCCAACCCTAAGTTGGTGATTACTGGAGGAACAAGTACTACAATCTGTGTTTGGGAAATGGGTACTTCCAAGGAAAAAGCTAAAGCTCTGACCCTTAAACAGGTGACTGTTAATAAAGTATTGTGTGTGTTGGGTTTTATAAAAGTAAATGTCAGTAAGCCAATACCATAGACTAATTTTTGCTATCATCTTCTGGAAATGTTCTGTCAAGTTCTGTGTGTGTGATGTGTTAAAGTGGTGTGTTACTTCATGAAAACTCCCTTTCTGTATATTCTGTGCTTGGCATTTTGATAGGTCTTTAAAGTTTCTTTCGACATATCACAATGCATTGATCTAGTCAATGTCAGTAACTCTTCACTGGGAACTGAAGGGAAAACAATGAATCTTAAAACGAGGTATGCCCAGATCTTCTGGTTTCTGGATGGTCAGAGGAATTGCTCAGGAAATTTCAGCTTTTGTTGGGCAATTACACCGAGTCCAGAATTCTTTGAGATAGTTACAATCTGACTCGGAGGGTTCCATCTAGCTTACCTGGATAGTCACCCAGGAAATGTTAGAGAAAACCACATCTAATTCATGGGTAGCTATGCAACTGGAGCCCCAACTCCACACTGACACTCTCCCAACTCTATGCCCTCTTCCAACTCTTTGACTTCTCCCCATTACCACAATCCTCCAAACATACCCCGATCCTCTGACTCCCCCTTCAACCCCCGGACTCCTGTCTCCAGCCCACCACCTTCTGCGGCTGGTCCCCTGACCCCTGCTCGCAGTCCCCTGACTCCCACCACAGATCTATTGCTTTAAACAAAGTGGAGCAAGTTAATCATGCAGAGACAGAAATACACCAGGGCAGGACTAACAGGGATTATACTGTGGTTAACCCCAACATCAGAAAGATATCAGGTTCCCTCCACTGAGTGAGGAGCAGCAGTCAATGAATAACAATAAATAACCAAAGTAGCAGTGAAGTCACCAAAGGAGAGTTTTTGCTTCACACTCCTCACTCCGGAGGGTACTATTAATGCTGGAGTTTAGAGTTTGGTTCAGGTCATATCCAGTGTTTATCTTGGACCTGATAGCAGTAGAAAATTGTTTTTAATTTCCAATCATTAATTAATTAGGTTGAGTTAACACTACTGAATTTTAAATTATCTGTGTAATAAATAGATTTAGCAACTTTTTGAATATTAAAGATAGTTTTCTTTTTTCAAAACATATTTCCAAATATTGCAATTATTCTGAATTTTTTCACATTCAGGAAAGAACTTGTTAAATGCCTCAACACTGATGCATTATTGTGGTTATGTCCCAAATTGCCTGCTGTCTTAACTAATCTGGCCCTAAACAACCATGCAATGAAATGAACAATATAGTTTTCGTACAGAAAGAAATATTTCTGTGGGGTATGGGGTCTGTGGAATTTTTATAACAGGGCGTCAGATGCAGAGGCTGAGAAGCCCGGCTTTTGAACTCTCATCCTATGTCACTGCGTCAAAAACAATGTCCTAACTACCTTACTTGTGAGCTTTTTAAAAATTTCAAGTATGTTTTATCAGAACTAACGACTGATTACTGACAAAAGGTTGACTACCTGAAATGTTGCTGTTTCTCTCTGCGGGCCTAACTTGCTGAGTGTTTCCAGCATTTGTAGTATTTTGTGTTTGTTACAAACTTTAAAATTCAGTTTATAGTAAGTTGTATAAAACCAATAACAGTTAATTTTGCTCTATTTTAGGCACTCCATGGGCACACGGATGCAGTAACTTGTTTGACTGCTTCATCAGCCTATCATATAATAGTTAGTGGGGCACGAGATCGGACATGCATAATTTGGGATTTGAATAAGCTTTCTTTTGTCACACAACTTCGAGGCCATAGGGCACCAGTATCTGCTTTGTGCATTAATGAATTAACAGTAAGTACTAGATTTCATTTCAACTTCCCCTTAATATGTGGTTGCTAATCAGCAACTTCAAATTTAATGTAATATTGTCACCTTTTGTGCAGTATTTTCTGATTTCATACTGGTATAAATGCCTTAAATTAGTAATCACTAAGGCTAAGAAGACCAATATATTCATCTAAACAACATGCCTGAGATTTAATTTTGTAATTCCTATTGAAACCGGTGATCTTGTTTATATAATATCATGTTGCTTGCACAAGATCACTGCTTTGAACAGGAATATTATATTTCAAAATTTAGTGATTTGTCTGCATGAAAAAGATGTACATAACACTCATCTCAGTGAAGGAATTTTGTATATAATATTTTGTCCAAGTTTTTTAAATTCATTCTCGGGAAATGGCATGATTGATATTGCCATGTTTATTGATTATCCTGAGTTAGCCTTGGGAATGTAGTGTAATAAATGATGAGTGGTCAGTGCTACTTTAAAGCATTTAACTCTGATTTCTGTTTGCTAGCTGAAGTGTGATATGTCACTTCACTTCTTCTACTAAAGTCTTGTTGATTTTAAATAATTTTCAATAGGGGGATATTGTATCTTGTGCTGGCACGTATATTTATGTATGGAACATCAATGGAAACCCAGTGGTGAATGTAAATACATTTACGGGACGCAGTCAGCAGATTTTGTGCTGTTGTGTATCTGAGATGAATGAATGGGACACACAGAACGTCATAGTCTCAGGACATTCAGATGGTGTCGTCAGGGTAAGCACTGTATTCTGCTGTGTCAAGTCATTTGATCTATCTTGTATGAATATCTTAGAGTGAGGACACATGGAAACTTTCAAAACTTTACATTTGTGTTATAAAGTGTGTTCTGTAATGTTTATTATTCTAGTTCCTATCTAAAATCAAAAAGACTAATTGAATGTTGGCCTTTATACCTTGATGATTAGAATAATTGGGGTAGAACTCGTGCTACAATTATCCAAACCCTTAGTATGACCATACATAGAGTACAGTATTTATTTTTTGGCCACTGCAAGGATATAGTCACCTTGGAAGGATTGTAACATAAATTTACCAGAATGATATGTGGACTCCAGTGTTAAAGTACAACAATAATTTATAGCACCTTTAATGCAATAAAAGTCCCAAGGTGCTTTGTAGGAACATTATGACTTAAAATTAAGCAATTAGCAAAATCATGAGAGAGTACACAAACTAGGGCTTTCGTCCTTAGAATTTTAAAGGCTAAGGGACACTTAGATCAGTTTAATATAAATTTGGAGATGCCCTGCTAAAACTGTGCTCTCATGATCAAACTATGACTCTGAGTAGGGTGATCAGTTTTTAGCGCTATGTCATAAGGAGAATATGAAAATCCTAGAGCTGGTGCAGAGAAGATCCTTAGGCCTATCTCTGGGTGTAGGGTATCAAAGGATAGATGCTGAAAAAGGCTAGATAATCTGGGACTATTCATACTCAAAAATAGGTGACCAAGAAGGAACCTTCTAAAAGAATGGCATTAAATAATCCCAGAAAACTATTTCATGGTATGCCAGATACTGGAACAAGATGACATAAAAATTTTGAAAAGAACAATCTAGGACAATTGCAGTAGGAAGATGATTGGTGCATAAATGATATTCTGATCAGGTATTTGATAAATATAATAAACCTTAACGTTCAAACGGTTCTGAGGTTTTCATCTCCGCTATCCAGTTAGGTGATATAATAAGAGAACCAAACTGAGGACAGATGGTCTCCTTCATCTATGTTTATCTTGTGCTAGAAAATTCGCTATTTATTCAGTTGTTTATTAGTGTAGTGGGTAGCTCCCTTTCAGCTAAACCAAATAAGTGACAGCAATTTGCTGACTTACTCCTCAGCCTTGACCAATCAGAGCCAAACTGCCTGCTTTATATTTTCAAACAATGCTTGGCAGTTAACAGTCACTCACTCTGTGCATTCTCCATGGCAACACCTCTATTAAATAGTCTTCTTGCCAACCAGTCAGCATTCTCTTTTCATTCAGTATACTTTGTTGTTTTCCCACTTTGGAGTATTATTGCAAAGTGTTCTGTTTAATGCAAGACACACAGCTTCGACATGTCTCTGTTTCCAGCAGTATTCGAGTTCGATACTATCAAATGATAACCAATGTCTGTCCTTCAACCACCATTACTGAAACAGATGATCTGGTCGTTACTTGTTTGTAGAAGCTTGCTGTGTGCAAGTTATCTGCTGTGTCTCCTAAATGATAACAGCAAATATACTTCTCAAATACTATAGTTATGAAGTGTTCCGGGACATGCTGAGGTCTTATTATATAGGGTCAGTGTACTGATGGCTTTTACCTTTTGAGGTAACCAACCCCTATTATCTTTCAAACTGGTACCACATTCTCTTTAAAATAGCTTTTTAAGTTTATAAGAAGTGTTTGATGTGAAACCATGCTTGATGATAGTGATGTCATAACCAAGATCGATGTTTGATGTTATCCTCCAACTTGGATGAGTTGTGACAAGCCTATTAAAATTTCAGAAGCAATCCTTGTCAAAGTTTTCTTCTCTATATTCTCTTGTCAAGCAGTCAGAGATTCTTGCACGTGGCTTTAGGAAAGATACCAAAAAAATTTGCAATTCCCTGCACTTGCGCTACATTTCAACTCAGAAACTCTGTCATTTAGATTTGTCTGCTTTGCATACCTCCCTTACTTTGGAGTGCTTTCCAGTGCTGTGTGGTTTTATATTCTCAGCTATACTCCATACCTGCAGCTCAGTTGCATGCCCTCCTGGACTCTTTCTTTCTTTCTTACTGCTCCTTTAGTCTCTTTCTTCCCCCATACATTGCATACCAACTATTTCCAATCTGCTGATCCAATTCTTGACTTTGGAAGCATGGATTTTTTTAAACCAGCTTTTGATGTTCTAATAGTATAGTTGCAAGCATGCAGAGCCATTGCCAACATTTAAGATCCAGAATGACATACTGACTGTTTAGTTCTCTCTAGTCACAATTCCACTCCTAGTCACAAATTGCATAAATTTCAAGCAATCTCAAAACAGGAAATTGACCCGAAGTGTCGATACCAATGCTACTTCAACATCCATGCTATCCACTAATCTCATATACCTCCTCTTTCTGTATGGAGGTTTTTTTTTATCAGAGGCTAAGTATTGAACTTAACTTTAGCTGATACAAAAACCCGCGACTGCAGTATCCTGGTGAAAGACGTTTCTTTATTAACCAACACATGCTGGGGGAGGAGGCCTGGGCAATCCAACTCTTCTCTGAAATTACATCACAGTGGCAATACAATTATGCAACTTCCAAAAGACATTTTACCTGCCTTCTGACTCATCGCGAGCCAATCATGATTAGTACAGGTCAATCATCATTACTAAATGTCATATATCTTGGCCAATTACAGATATTCTCTGACAGCATGGGAACAATAGGTTCTAGTGGTTTCTGCCTGACTTTTCCATCACCGTTTACCTGGTTTAATACTCTTATCTATTCATTCAGCTGCCTGGAACCACTAGCTTGTTCTTGGTCGACGAAGTCTCCTTCATTGAAATGTCTGGTACCCATGCTGATAAGAGCTATGCTTCTATGTGTGTGTTGTTGTAAGGAATGTAATTCACTTTACTAGCCTATTTCCCATGATCTCTTAGAATCCAGTGCCATTAGCCAAGGTTCAATAACACTTTCAAAAATACATGCTTAAATTCTCTAACTGTGGTTATATGTGTTTCTGTGCAGCTAGTACCTCTGTAAAATATATATATAAAACAGTCTGTGATTCTAATCCTAAATAATCCATTCTGTTCTTATAGTCTTTTAAATCAGAGTATTTTGAAGTCCTCAAACACTCCGTATCCCAGAATATCTTCCCTCTTCAAGCATTTATTTTCACTGGACATTTACCATAATGTTTTCCATAGTGTAATATCACTTGCCTGAAAAAATCTTCTAACCTTTCACCATACCTTATTGGTACTGATTTTGCATTTTATGTTCCATTATTACTGAATGATCGATTGACAAGAAAAATATTTGTCCCTTCAAACAATTTCACTTTTTTGGAAGACATCTTTAAATAAGCTTTGAATAGTTGTTAAATCCTCCCTTAATTACGTTTGATCTAATGAATGCTACTTTTTAAAGTCTCTTACTGTAATTATATTATCTCATCTCTGACATCATCTAGCACTTTATCAATGACTCCAATATATTTTTTCATAATCATGGGCCCAAAACTGCAATACACCGCAATTGCCCTACCCAATGCCTTTGTTTAAATTCTTTGTAATTATTTTACTTTTGTATTGACAATGCCAAGCATCAAGGCTAGGCCTGGACATCCCATTGAACTTGCACCCAGAGCAATATTACCTGGACATAAACCAATTATATGGTTTGAATGATGGCAGAATATTAGATGTGCCAACTAATCAGTCTCCTTAATCTTATAGATTATCCATCAACCCTTTGCCCAAATAACTGACCACTCCCCAACTCTGCAACGGATGTTCTGTATCTGTGCTTGTTGGAGGATTGCTACCAGATTTTCAATGGCAATGGGAAAGAAAATCATTCTGCTGCTATATAATGCAGTGTTTGAGAAATAAAATTGACTCTTTTTAAAACACACCCAATTTGGTATTTCTTTGAATGTAATTTTATGGCACAAATATGTCATAATAAAAATGGAAAAGCTTTTCCAGTTGCACATTCATAAATGTGCTGTGCTTGATGTGCATGGTTTAATTATTGTTTAAAAAAACTGATGCTTAAATTAGTGGAAACTTAAATTTCCATACTTGAAATATATAGTGTGGGTAAGGAATTTTCTGATGAGACTAGGAGAATTACTTGAACGTTACTTGATATCATCGCAGTGTACACAACATGGGCTGCATTGTTAGATGTAAAATTAAGCTTGTGCCCAGAGGAAACTGCAGACTCTGCAATTCATTCCATTTAAGGGTTGAGACATTTTCCCTCAAATTTGCTTCTAAAAATCTGTCTGCCTGTTCCCTAATTTTGTGTTATTCCACTCCATGGATGACATTAGTGTACAAGTCACATTTCCAGCTTCTGTCCTCTTTTTCTAAATGTAATATCGCATTTACCTGTTAAATTATCTATCTGCTCACTCCACTAATCTATACAAATCCTGCCATCTCCTGTATTCTTATGCCCAGTTTGCCATATTTCTTAACATGGTATCATAAAGAAATTTTGACAAATCCCTTTGTGAATGTTATTCATGAATATATGGAAAACAAGGAATGTTTTGGTGACTAGTGGAGTGCTTCAGGGGTCGGTGCTGGGGCCTCAGCTATTTACCATTTATATAGATGATCTGGAGGAGGGAACCGAGTGTATAGTGTTGAAATTTGCTGCTGACACCAAGATTGGTGGAACGGCAAATTGCGCGGAGGGTGTGAAGAGTCTGCAGAAGGATCTAGATAGGCTGGGCGAATGGACCAGGAACTGGCAAATGGAATTTAATGTTGGCAAGTGCGAGATGGTCCACTTTGGTAGGAATAATGGTAGGAAGGATTATTACTTACGCGGAGAAAAACTGCAGCAGGCGACGGTGCAGAGGGACCTCGGGGTCCTTGTGCATGAGTCGCAAAAACCCAGCTTGCAGGTGCAGCAGATGGTCAGGAAGGCAAATAGGATGCTGGCCTTCATAGCAAGGGGGATTGAATATAAAAGTAGGGAGGTCTTGCTGCGGCTGTATAGGGCATTGGTGAGGCCGCAGCTGGAGTACTGTGTGCCGTTTTGGACGCCGTACTTATGCAAGGATATTTTGGCCTTGGAGGGAGTGCAGAGGAGGTTTACTAGGCTGATGCCGGAGTTGAGGGGGTTGAGCTATGAGGAGAGGCTGAATAAACTAGGCTTATACTCGTTAGAGTTTAGAAGAATGAAGGGAGATCTCATTGAGACGTATAAGATGATGAATGGGATGGATAGGATAGAGGTGGAGAGACTCTTCCCGCTCAGAAAGGACAGTAGGACGAGGGGGCACAGCCTCAAGATAAAGGGGGGGCGGTTTAGAACGGAGTTGAGGAAGAACTTCTTCACTCAAAGGGTGGTGAATCTCTGGAATTCTCTGCCCGTTGAAGTGGTGGAGGCTGCCTCGCTAAATATTTTTAAGAAGAGGGTTGATGGGTTTTTGATAAGAGAGGGGATTAAGGGTTATGGGGAGAGGGCGGGAATGTGGAACTGAGCCACAACAGATCAGCCATGATCTTATTGAATGGCGGGGCAGGCTTGAAGGGCCAGATGGCCTACTCCTGCTCCTATTTCTTATGTTCTTATGTACCAACACCAATTCGTAAGTGCCACAAGCTACCTCTTGTTGTAGGTACAATGTAAAGGATGCATTGCAGCAAATAATCAGTCTCTTTGACAATGTTTACCTTTCCTCTACAAATCTATTTTGGATTTTATTAAAAATCAATGATAATAAATAGATACATGATGCATTGAACCTCCTTCATCTAGGATCCTAATTCTCTCAGTAATATTAAGCTGCATTTTGAACACATTTGCTTCTACTCCTACCTGCCAGATTATTCAAAATGAGATTTTATTATATCTGAGGCATTGATTTAAATTGTTCACTGAGGATTGCTTATTTTTGCAGTACATTATAAACTTATTGCAGGTATGTGCTCAAGATTTATTTCATTACTCCCTATATTTTGGACTTTTAACTCTGGGAGTGGGGGGGCAGAGAAATAAAGGCACAGTATGAAGGCTTCTTAATGAATTGTTTACTGTGGCTTTGTTTTCTAATTGGTCTTTGTTAATGTACATATCTTTCTTTCTGTAGTTTTGGAGAATGGAGTTTCTGCAGGTTCCAGAAACCCCAGCTCCAGAGGAGACTATCAAACTTCCAGAAAACATTCATGATTCTTCTGCTGATGCACAAATAGGTGAGAGCACTGTGTGGCACAGAGCTATTGGGATGATTTGCTTCAATATTCAATACTCAATACTCAAGGAATGGAATGAAACGTATGACATTGCTGAAAATTCTGGCTGCACTTCTCATTGGTTTACTTTGGACTTTTTGAACTGAGGCAGAAATTACAGATTAGTTACTGAAGAATGATCCATGTATTCTTCCTGGTTTATTCAATATCCACAGTTAACCAGGGATTATACAGGGGTGATTTTAAATAATCACCATCATGCAACTGTTTCGGTCATGTGACCTTCCCCAATTTCTCATCAATTCTCCTATCTTCAGAAGCAATCTGAACTGCTGTAGACTGCATAAGAAAATAGGATGACAGTGCAGACAAAGGTGGAAGATTTGGTTAATGTCATTGACACGAACTTCCAGAAAGCTGAGCAAGAAATTTGTTAAACTGGGGCCTGTATCATAAAGAGTGATGATCAACAGATTACTGAAAGACGGGCAGTAAAGGATTCTGGAAAATGCTAGTTTCCAAACTTGCAAGCGTTGCAGAGTGACCTCCATTTATATTACATTTTATTGCAACATATAACCAGATTGGTTTTGATCTGGCCTTGAGTGCAGATCAAGGATATCTTCAAAAAAAGACTCAGGCAAAATACTCTGAAGCTGGCTTTTTGACAGTAGAACAGGAGCAATTGAAGTGACATCTTAGGAAAACTGTAAAAACATCTTGGGAATCAAGTGAGGATCTGGTGGCCAGTTAACTATTCAAAAGAGAAGAGGAACAGCAAGGATAGGTATTCAGTGGGAAACTAATGGATTCTTAAGTTCAAACAAAGAAATCCTCAGTGTCTGTTTACCTCCTGACAGCCAAACTCCAGTGAAGCAGTGATATTGATGATAATGCATAAGAGGAGAGGTCGTTATGGACAGGCATGAACAGCTTTAAGCACTCAATATGAGAGAATAAAACTCAAAAGTTGATTCTGGGTGTAAAGTTTTCAAAAACCTGAACAATAGTTTGTGCTAGCAAAGTTTAAATATGCAGTGACTTGTTAATCTCTGAAATTTACATCTAAAGTGGTACGGACTTAAAGCAGGGCGTGTCACCATCTGTTTCTTATGCAATTACCCAGAAGCACTATAAGTAGATTGATACTAGTGCTGTCCACTTGGACCTATCTAATGAAGATAAGATCCTTTATGTTCTGCTAATTATTCTCTCAACCTGTCCTCCCAGCTTCAAAGATCCATAGCCATGAGTCCGCAGCTCCTGCACCCTCTTTTGGACAGTCATTTCATCTATATTGTCTCTCCTTATCTCTTCTGTCAAAGTTTTGTCTGAGATGAGTAGTGCTTGGCTGCTGTGCCTAGTTTCTTGATTGAACTGTAAAAAGTTGTGTATTTAAATACGACACATTTTAAAGCAGAGTGTAACTACAGTGCACTGAAAAATCCTTCACTATTTCAGAATGCTTCTCGTGTACCTGCCAAAAACTGTTTATGACAAACTTTCCTGGATAACCTTGTGGAGGCAGACTCCGTACGAAAGGGTGTTCCCACAAACTCAGCCCTTAAAGGGGTCTGGCATACATTTAGTTTAGGCATGTCTATCAGGTGCAAGCTATCTCAGAAAAGAGTACGAGAACCACCAACGGTCCAGGCCATGACTTTGTTCATGCCCCTCAGTAATCTGCCAGGTTTGCTCATTGTTCCTGATGCCTGGCTTTGTCTTATGGTGGCTGCCTTAGATTTAAGTCCAAATGCTCATCTTTTGCAAATAATTGAGGGAGTTTCTGCCTGACCCTGGAAAGCTCATCAGTGTCTGTGGTTGATGATCCCTGTAGGTTATCCCGTCATAAGTTCGCCAGCCTGTGAATTCTCGGGGCCAATACAGTTAATACTGAGCTAATGGCAAAAAAAAATTGAAACCCTAATGAAGTGTTAATAAAATTCATGTATGTATTTGTTTGATTGTAAGAACTCAGGAAGAACTTGGACTTTTCTGTTCATGGTGCAAGGTGAATAAAAATTTTGACATAGTGCATTTTTGTGAATAAGTTGGAAACATTTTTCCAGGCTTTCTGGGCTCGAACAGGACATCTTCAAACTTGAATGCTTTTAAAACTTTTACACAGGAACGAACTGTCTTTATATTTAATTCTTCAGTAAAACCCTTAACTTCCCATTTGTTCTCATTTCATCATCTGGCAAAAATCTCCATTCAATTACATAATGTTGAGTCGCACAATGGTATTTTATAATTTCGAAAGATTGGTTGCGGTCAAAGCTGTGCACCTCAACATTCTAGGTTCCTTCTTTTGGTTGTTGATAAAATCAAAGCCCCTTATTGATTAAAACTGCTCTAAATGTATTTGAGAAATGCAATATCATGTTGATGGAATTGTAGTTTGGAAGTAACAAAATAACTTGTCTAATTAGGTATACCAATCCTGTAGAGGATTTTGTTTTTTTTTGTGCTGCTGTAATTGTATGGGTATTGGATATTTAATTTACATTTGTAATTTAGATGGAGATGCCCAGGATGAGGAGAGCAGTGATTCAGACCTCGAGGATCAGAGTAGCATCCAGGATCCAAAACCCAAGCAAGCATTATCTGCCACTGCAACAAATAAAGCAAAAAGCATGTCGGGGCGAGCAGCATGGTTTGTTGATGGGGATGAATCCAAACGCTGGGCAGATCAACTCAGCCTGGATGAGAAGGATGGGTTTGTTTTTGTAAATTACTCTGAAGGCCAGCCTAAACTGCACTCTCAAACTCAACAGCAGCCTCAAGTTCAAAGTCATATTCAACTTCACCATCACCAACTGCATCAACAGTCAATGCAGAATGAAATAAAACGCCATAACCAGCTAAAACAAGGTAACTACTTTTACAATGTATTCCACTTAGAAGCTTAGTTCAGTAACTGTTAGTCATAATATTTGTTTTATTTTATGATCTGTTCCACTGAAGGTAGGATTTATTGAAGGGATATCTTAATTCAATCTCTAAATATTAAGTACAAGTATAAATGATCTTTAACTTATATCCAAAATTAATAAATTTTTGCTTTATGTTTAAATCGATTAGTTTAGATGCATGTTTTTCTTACTTTCCTCAGCAAAAGTCTGTCACGGCTAAACAGCTGGCGTAGGAGAGTGAGTTTCAGATATCTGGACTATTGGGGTCTCTTCTGGGGCAGATGAGACCCGTACCAGAAGGACGGGTTGCAGCTAAATTAGAAGGGTACAAATATTCTGGCCTGGAGGTTTGCTGGTATCACACGGGAGAATTTAAACTAGTTTGACAGAGGGATTCCCACCAAAGCAAAGGTGAATTAGCTGAAGGGGAACCAGAGAGTAGGGCCAGTAATACTCAGAGAAACAGCAGGCAGGGCAGGATTGCTAATTAGCGAGGGTGTGGTGGACTGAAGTACATTTGCTTCAGTGCAAGAAGTGTAACAGGTAAGGCAGATGAATTTCGAGCTTGGATTAGTATTAGGAACTATGATGTTGTTGCCATTACAAAGACTTGGTTAAGGGAAGGACAGGATTGGCAGCTTAACATTCCAGGATACGGATGTTTCAGGCGGGATAGAGGGAGATGTAAAAGGGGTGGGGGGGAGGGTTGCACTACTGGTTAAGGAGAATATCACAGCTGTACTCTGGGAGGACACCTCGGAGGGCAATATGGATAGAGCTCAGGAATAGGAAAGGTGTAATCACAATGTTGGGGGTTTACTATAGGCCACCCAACTGCCAGCAGGAGATTGAAGAACAGAAATGTAGGTGGATTTGGCAAAGTGTAAAAGTCATGATGTGGATATGCAGGCATTGGACTGGGGTAAACACAATAAGAAGTCTGACAACGCCAAGTTCAAGTCCAACCGATTTATTTGATAGTAAACTCACAAGCTTGTGAGTTTACTATCAAATAAATCGGTTGGACTTGAACCTGGTGTTGTCAGACTTTTTAAAGTGTAAAAGTAACAGGATTGTTGTGGTGGGAGATTTTAGTTTTCCCTATATTGACTGGGACTCATTTAGTGCTAGGGGCATGGATTGGACAGAGTTTATAAGGCACATCCAGGAGGGCTTCCTGAAACAGTATGTAGATAGTCCCATGAGGGAAGGATGTGGGATTGGGGAATGAGCCTGGCCAGGTGGCCGATGTTCCAGTTGGGGAGCAGTTCGGGAATAGTGACCACATTCAGTAAGCTTTAAGTTACTGATGGATAAAGAGAAGTGTAGTCCTCAAGTTAAGGTGCTAAATTGGGGGAAGGTTAATTACAACAATATTAGGTAAGAACTGAAGAATGTAGATTGGGACAGATGTTTGAGGGCAAATCAACATCTGATTTGTTTGTGGGAGACTTTCAAGTGTAACTTGATAGGGATTCAGGACCGGCGCATTCCTGAAAGGATGAAGGATAAGTATGGCAAGTTTTGGGAATCTTGGATAACAAGAGATATTGAGAGCCTAGTCAAAGAGAAAAAGGAAGCATTTGTCAAAGCTTCAAAGCTAGGAGACTGGGAACGCACGAAGCAAGTGTGGAATACAAGGAAAGTAGAAAGGAACTTGAGGAAGGCGTAATAAGGACTAAAAAGGGTCATGAAAAAGCATTGGCCAGCTAGATTAAGGAAAATCCCAAGGTATTTTATACATATATAAAGAACAAGAAGTAGCCAGAGAGAGGGTTGGCTCACTCAAGGACAAGGGAGAGAATATATGCGTGGAGCCAGAGGAAATGGGCGAGGTATTAAATAAGTACTTTGCGTCAGTATTCACCAAACAGAAGGACTTGGTGGATGATGCGTCTGGGAAAGGGTGTGTAGATAGTTCGAGTCATGTTGAGATCAAAAAGGAGGTTTTGGGGTATTGGAATTCTTGAGAAACATTTAAAGTAGACAAGTCCACAGGGCCTGATGGAATATACCCCAGAATACTGAGAGAGGCAAGAGAGAAAATTGCTAGGGCCTTGAGAGAAATCTTTGTATTCTCACTCGCTACAGGGGAGGCCCCAGAGGATTGGATAATAGCCGATGTTGTTCCTTTGTTTAAGAAAGGTAGCAAGCATAATCTACGTAATTACAAGTCAGTGAGCCTGGTAGGGAAATTATTGGAGAGGATTCTTCGAGACAGGCCTTACTCCCACTTGGAAATAAGTGGACGTATTAGTGAGAGGCAACATGGTTCTTTGAAGGAGAAGTCATGTGTCACGAACTTTATCAAGTTTTTCGAGGAAGTGACGAAGATGATTGATGAGGGTAGAGAGGTGGATGTTGTCGACATGGACTTCAGTAAGGCCGTTGACAAGGTCCCTCGTGGCAGACTGGTGCAGAAGGTGAAGTCGCATGGGATCAGAGGTGACCTGGCAAGGTGGATACAAAACTGGCTCGGTCTAAGAAGACAGAGGGTAGCAGTGGAAGGGTGTGTTTCTGAATGGAGGGCTGTGTCGAGTGGTGTTCCTCAGGAATCAGTGCTGGGATCTTTGCTGTTTGTAATATACATAAATGATTTGGAGGAAAATGTAACTGGATTGACAAGTAAGTTTGCGGATGTCACAAAGGTTGCTGGATTTGCAGGTAGCAGTGAGGACCATCAGGATACAGATCAGTTGGAGACTTGGGCAGAGAGATGGCAGATGGAGTTTTATCTGGATAATTGTGAGGTAATGCATTTTGGAAGGCCTAATACAGATAGGAAATACACAGTGAATGGCAGAACCTTTGAGTATTGATAGCAAAAGGGATCTGGGTGTACAGGTACACGGGTCACTGAAAGTGGCGATGCAAATGGAGAAGGTAGTCAAGAAGGCATATGACATGCTTGCCGTCATTGGCCAGGGTATTGAGTTTAAAAATTGGCAAGTCATGTTGCAGCTTTATAGAGCCTTAGTTAGGCCGCACTTGGAAAATAGTGTTCAATTCTGGTTGCCACACCACCAGAAGGATGTGGAGGCTTTGGAGAGGGTACAGAAAAGATTTACCAGGATGTTGCCTGTAATGGAGGGCATTAACTATAAGGAGAGGTTGGAAAAACTTGATTTGTTCTCACTGAAGCAATGGAGGTTGAGGGGAGACCTGATAGAAGTCTACAAGATTATGAGAGGCATGGACAAGGTGGATAGTCAGAAACTTTTTCCCAGGGTGGAAGAGTCAATTACAAGGGGGCATAGGTTTAAGGTACGAGGGGCAAGATTTAAAGGAGATGTATGAGACAGATTTTTTACCGAGTGTAGTGGGTGCTTTGGATTCGATGCCAGGGGAGGTAGTGGAAGCGGATATGATAGTGACTTTTAAAGGGCATCTTGATAAGTACACAAGTAGGATGGGAATAGAGGGATATGGTCTCCGGAAGAGTAGGGGATTTTAGTTAAGTCAGGCAGCATGGTTGGCGCAGGCTTGGAAAGCCAAAGGGCCTGTTCCTGTGCTGTAATTTTCTTTGTTCTTTGATCTTTGCTGCAAGAGGGCTTCAGGTTTTCCTTTGGTTATGATTATGGTTTAATAAATGCCAATGTTATTTTATTCTTTCCCTTTGAGTCATTTGACCAAAATGAAATTGTCACAAATGTATTTTGTTGTTGTATTTAATATATTAATATAGCAGAGCAAAAACATTGTGCTTTTGAAGAGTACAATTACTTTATTGCTTTAAATAAGAAAGGGTAGCATAGTGGTGATGTTACTAGGCTTTTAATCCAGAAGCCAGGATTAATGTTTTATAAATTCAAATCTTACCATGGCAGCTGCTAGAATTTAAACTCAGTTAATAAATCTGGAATAATAAAGCTGGTTTCAGGAATGGGAACCATGAAACTACCAATTGTATGAACACCCATCTGATTTACTAATGGTCTTTACAGGACTGGAGCAGTCTGACCTGCGTGTGATTCCAGACCCACATGATGTGATTGAGTCTTAACTGCTTTTTGAAATAACCTAGCAAGCCACTCAGTTGTATCAAACTGTTGCAAAAAATTTAAAAAGGAATAGAACTGGCATTGACCTCGGAGCCAGAAGCAACTCATTAACATCTGGAGACTTGTACCAAAGTTAGGAGAAATGAACTACAGACTAGTCAAGCAACAGCCTAACATGGCCATACTTACCAAATCATATCTTACAATCAATAGGGCAACAAAATGGTTGAGTGATCAACACTGTTGCCTCATTGTCAGAGACCTGGGTTCAAATCTAGCCTTGGGTGACTGTGTGGAGTTTGCACATATTCCCTGTGTTTGCATGGGCTTCCTCCAGATGCTCCAGTTTCCTCCCACAGGAGGATGTGTGCATTAGATGGATTATCCATGGTAAATGTGTTATGGGGATAGGGCAGGGGAGCAGACGTGAGTAAGATACACTGTCAGAGAGACCATGCAGACTCAATGGGCAAAATGGCCTCCTTCTGCACTGTAGGGATTCTGTGAGTATCCCAGACTCTTCTCTCACCATCCCTGGTTATGTCCTGCCTCAATGGTGGTGGCACAGTGATATACAATGGTTTATGGGCAGGACTGACCCTGGGAGTCCTCAACATTACATTTGGACCCCATGGTGTCTCATAGCAAAAAATCAAACATGGACAAGGAAACCTCCTGTTAATTATCATCTAGTACCCTTTCCCACCTGATGGATCAATATTCCTCCAAGCTGAACGTCACTTGAAAGAAGCATTGAGGGTAGTAAAGGCACAGAATATACTCTGGGTGGGGTCTGCAATGTCCCCAAGAATGACTCAATGGAACTACTACTGATCTAGCTAGAACATTACAAACCTTGAATGAACTGTGGAGGGAGTGTTTACATTCTAGTTGGAGGCTGCTTGATGCATATTTGTATTTTTTGTGGATTTCCCTACTAGTTAGGGTTAGCCCTAGTTTGATGTCAGCAGATTCATTATTACAAAAGTACATGATTTTGCAGCCTGCAACGGCTGGATTTGGTGCTGTTTTCTGATTTGATTAAGGCTGCTATGCAAAGGGAGGAAAACGACTCTTGTTTAAGGAAAAGGTAAAGTCAGAAACTGGGGTAAAAGGTGCTTTGGAAGAAGTTGGTCAAAGGCTGTGCAAAACTCTTGACTGCAGGGGATGAAGGGAATTCAACGGTGTGTTAAACATCCAGGCAGTGGGGTAGAGATTGTGTTAATGAAACTGAGAGCTGATGGATGAAATTGAGAGACCAAATAAGGGGGTGATATAGATATTACAGCAAGAAATTGAGGGATTTGGAATTCAGAGAGAGGTATTCTTGCGAAGAATATTGAGTTTCAACAGGAAAATGATAGATTCCTGTAAGATTTTTGAAATGACCTTGATGGAAATTTTATAACTCTGGATGGTGCATCAATTGCACAAATCCATTCATTCATTGTGTTCAATATTTCCTTTAGCAAGATAACATTTTTACTCTTGCATCTACAAATTCTAAACAAGAAGGTTACCTTAATTTTAATATTAATACTGTTGTTGGAATCTATGGGCACTTGTTTCTTAGGCTGCGATTGTCTTTCATCTTTTCACATTGGGTTGAAAAGATTTGGGTTATTTATCAATATAACTATGCCAGTCTTATTCAAAAGTGATGTCCTGATCTGAACTCCTGCAGTGAACTATCGTAACCTCAGGTTGTGTTTGCATCTGGATTTGCAATCTTCAAGTTTAACAAGTGAATGTTAAATGTGGAGCCCCAGTCCCACTCTACTCGTAAATATGAGGTATCCGGACAATGAAGAGCACGATAAGTTCCAGGCTCAGCTATTTTCAGCTGCTTCATCAATGAAGTTCTATCCATCATAACATCAGACATGGAGATGTTGCCTGATAATTGAACAGTGTTCAGTGCATTTACACCTCCTCAGATACTGGAGCAGTGCATGCTTGAATGCAGCAACCTTGATGACATTCAGGCTTGGGCTAATGAGCAACATTCATGTTGCATTACTGCCGAGTAATGACCATCTTCAAAAGAGACCATCTCCCTTGAAGTTCGATGGCATTATCATCATTGAATCCCACTATCAACATCTTGGTAGTTACCGTTGACCAGAAACTGAACTGGACCAGATATATAAATACTGTGGCTGCAAAAGCAGGTCAAATGCGAAAAATTCTATAGTGAAAAACTTACTTCATGACTCCCAAAAAGCTGCCAACTATCTACCAAGCACAAGTCGGGACTGTGATGGAATACTCTCCATTTACCTGGAACTTTATTCCACAATCGCAGTTGATGATAGACCAGTTGCTGTCTTTGCTTTACTAAAATTTATGTCTCAGATTTAAAGCTATTAAGGAATATGGGCCAAAGACAGATAGATATATGGCGTTAGGCCACAGAACAGCTGTGATCTCATTAAATGGCAGAACAGGCTTGATAACTGAATGGCCTACTCCTGTTCCTATGTTCCTGTATATACAGCTCCAACAGCACTGAACAAGCTTGACATCATCCAAGACAAAGGATCCACATCCACCCGGTTAAGTGTTCAATCCCTCCATCACCCAGTGCACAATGCTAGCATTGTACACCAGATGCAAGATCATTGGCAAGCAACTCAGCAAGCCTCCTTTGATAATACCTTCCAAATCTGTGACCCCTGTCACTTAGGCAAGGGCATAGAGGCCTGGATGCACCATCACCTGCACGTTCTCCTCTAGGTCACATGCCATCCTGATTTAGAAATATGTCCCCGTTTTTTCACTGCCATTGAATCAAAATCATTAACTTCCTAACAACATTGAATGTGTACCTGCACTACATGCCCTGCAACATTTCAAGAAGACAGCTCACCACCACTTTCTTGTGGGCAACTGGGGATGGACAGCAAATGCTGCTCTTACCAGTGATATTAGTAAGAACAAGAAAAATAATTTATTTGCTTAAGTGATACTGAAGGAGATAGTCATACATATGACAGTAGAGCAGACATAGTGAAACTGCTTTTTATTTCATCTATGAGACCTTAGTATGAATCCAATCTTTTAAGAGTCAGTGAGTACATTTCAACAATAGAAAATTGCCCATAATTTGTTTCTGGATTCTCGTTCTTAAATTGACAGACCACAGCTATAATACATGTAACAAAATGGTGTTGCAGGAGTTATTCTCCTGAGGTGTTAACAGGGTACTGTAGAGATGCTGTACTCAAGATCCAACTCCAAAGTACTTAATTAAAGTTGATGCTGAATATGGCAAAAATGGGGTAGCGTTCTATTCTCTTGATTCTGCTGAAAACAGAAAAGATGAAAATCATTGTGTGGCAACATATATAAAAGCACAGTGTATGAAATGGTCAACCTGAAGAAGAACGAGTTCACTCTTATAACTAATGTCTCCACAGAATGAGCCTACCTGGTTCCTAAGATAGTTCTGACTATCTTATTTATGTAGTTTTTGTTCTTAGTCCTCTTAGGCAGTGTGTCCGTTTATGTAAAATGCATTGATTCACTGTGTAGTATAACTGATGGTAAAAGAATTGTTCAATACTGAAATTAGCTGTTTCTGATGGAAGCACACATTTATAAAATCATAGAATCATGACCTCCCACCTAATCCCATTGACCAGCACTTGGCCCAAACCTGTCCGAACATTTCTGCCATTTAGAGGGGCTAAGCATGACATCTATGCTCAATTAAGGGGAGAGATTGGAGAAACTGGGATTATTCTTATTGGAGCAGAGAAAGTTAAGGGGACGTTTAATAGAGGTATTCAAAATCATGAGAAATGTAATGGAGCAAATAGGGAGAAACTGTTTCCTCTGATAAATAGGTCAATAGTTCCATCCTACCATCAGACTCACCGTGGACTACTCTCCGGAGTCGGTTGCATTCTTGGACACATGCATCTCCATCAAAGACAGTCACTTCAGCATTTCACTGTTACCACAAGCCCACTGATAAACTCGCGATGCTCCACTTCTCCAGCTTCCACCCTAAACACGTTAAAGAAGCCATCCCCTATTCACAACCTTCCGTATACACAGGATCTACTCAGATGAGGAGGATCACAAAAGATACTTCCAGACGCTGCAAGATGCCCTCATAAGAACAGGATATGGCGTTCGACTCATCGATTGACAGTTCCGATGTGTCACAGCGAAAAATTGCACCAACCTGCTCAGAAGACGAGCACGGGACACAGCAGACAGAGTACCCTTCGTTGTCCAATGCTTCCCTGGAGCAGAGAAGCTACAGCATCTTGTCCGGAGCCTTCAATATGTCATTAATGAAGACGAACATCTTGCCAAGGCCATTCCCACACCCCCACTTCTTGTCTTCAAACAACCACATAACCTCAAACAGACCATTATCTGCAGCAAATTACCTAGCCTTCAGGAGAACACTGACCACAAAACCCCACAACCCTGCCACAGCAACCTCTGCAAGACATGCCGGATCATCGACCTGGATGACATCATCTCACGTGAGAACACCATCCACCAGGTACACGGCATGTACGCTTGCAATTCGGCCAACGTTGTCTACCTGATACGCTGCAGGAAAGGATGTCCCGAGGCATGGTACGTTGGGGAGAATATTCAGACACTATGACAAAGGATGGATGAAGACCGCTCGACAATCACCGGGCAAGACTGTTCTCTTCCTGTTGGGGAACACTTCAGCAGTCACGGCCTCTGATCTTTGGGTAAGTGTTCTCCAAGGCAACCTTCATGACACACGACAATGCAAATTCAGCAGAGACTGATAGCCAAGTTCTGCAAACATGAGAACATCCTCAACTGGGATCTTGGGTTCACGTCTCATTATCTTTAACCCCCAACTACTTGCCTGGGCTTGCAAAATCTCACTAACTGTCCTGTCTGGAGACAATACACATCTCTTTAACCTGTGCTTAATGCTCTCTCCACTCACATTGTCTGTACCTTGATTACCTATAAAGACTCTCATCCCAACCATTATTTTGTAAATTGAGCTTGTGTCTTTATATGCCCTGTTTGCAAACAGAACTTCCACTTACCTGACGAAGGAGCAGCGCTCCGAAAGCTAGTGGATTTTGCTACCAAATAAACCTATTGGACTTTAACCTGGTGTTGTGAGACTTCTTACTGTTAATAGGTCAATAACCAGAGATTTAAAATCCTTGACAAAAGCACTAAAGTAGAAGGTTTTTTTTAAACATTGAGTTATTAAGAACTGGATCACAATACCTAAGAGCGATGGAAACAAATTCCATATGAACTTTCAAAATGTAATTGGACCTGTACCAGAAGAGGTTGAAATGTATGTGGTTATGGAGAAAAAAATAGGATGTGGGAAAAAATTGCACAGATCTTTGCAGGAACAGCATAACCACAATAGGCCAAATAGTGGCCTCCTGTGCTGTAAATTTCTATTATATCAAACCTTCGATTTTCACTATAAATAGCAATGTTGTTACTTTCAGTGAACTGGAATATTTAATTTAGCTTAACTGCAACATATTTCTATCTTAATAAATGTTGTTTATAATCTGAGCTACAAATAACAGATTATATTTTCCATTGAGAGTCTATGTATACAAGTGATTTTTGCTTTGCTTTCAGGATACAGATGGGAGCGACAGTTGGTGTTCCGAAGCAAGTTAACTATGCATACTGCGTTCGATCGAAAAGACAATTGTCACCCTGCAGAAATCACTGCATTAGGCATTTCAAAGTGAGTATTGTTTGTAAATCAAATCCATTTAAAGCAGGTTTTTGTTTGGCCACCATTCCAGATCGTATAATGCACAGTGTCAGTTCCTTCTGATCCCAGTCAACCAAAGCCGAGATTAAAGGTTAAATCTTTAACCTGGAAGTGCAGACCTTTTATCAATCTCTGCCAGTAGTGGCTCTTGATGGATGAAGAACCAGCACTGTGGCAAGATAGACGACACAAGCAGAAACTTTAAAAAATGGTGACAGATCAATCCACATCTCAAAGGGAAAGATTACTTCATATTTCAGGTTTAAATATCAGAGCTAATAGGGTCAGACTTTTCAAAGGGCTGAAAAGAACAGCATCTCATACCGTAGACATATTGTATATTTACTGATTGACCAGCTGCTGATTTTTAAGTTTTCCAACATTTACATTTTTCCCTTGTGTGAACGGTCTCTGTATTTTCCCCTTCAGTAGAAGGATTTTCATTGTAACAATCTCCACATTGGCTGGTTCTTTAGTTGTAGTTTATTCCATTATTTTTTGGGTCTGATGGAAAACTGGCCTCACTCACACAAAGCTCCTTCATGGTTCAGAAATATTAAGTAGGGAACTAGAGACACTGAAGTTGTTCACCTATTATTTGAATGTCTTTATTTAGGTACAGATCAAATTGCTAATGAAATGATTTCTTCATGTTCAGGCAAGCAAGGTGTGAGGTATTTTGAAGATTAGCAGATATGAACCGTAATCTCTGGGTGTCTGATGGTCTACTTAAAATCATAGAATGGTTGCAGCACAGGAGGAAGCCATTCAACCCATCATCTGTGTTGGTTATCTGCAAGACCAATTCAGCTAATCCCATTCCCGAGCCCTTTATTCTGCAAATCAATATCCAATTCCCTTTTGTTAAATCTGTCTCTGCAGATGACACTAAGATGGCTGGATTGGCGGGCAGTGAGGAGCAGTGTCTGGCAATACACTGAGATATTGATAGGCTGGCATACTGGGCAGATATATGGCAGATGGCGTTTAATCCGGATAAATGTGAGGTTATGCATTTTGGCTGGAATAATGTAGGGGGAGTTATATGATAAAGGGTAAGCCTGTAAAGAGTATAGAAATGCAGCGAGACCTGGGGGTGCAAGTGCATAAGTCTTTGAAGGTGGCAGTACAAGTGGAGAAGGTTGTGAAGAAAGCCTGTGGTATGTTAGCCTTTATAGGAAGGGGTATAGAATATAAGAGCTGGAGTCTAATGTTGCAGTTGTATAGAATGTTGGTTAGGCCGCATTTAGAGTATTGCGTCCAGTTCTGGTCACCTTACTACCGGAAGGACGTGGAGACTCTGGAGAGAGTGTAGAGGAGGTTTACCAGGATGTTGCCTGGTATGGAAGGACTGGGTTATGAGGAAAGATTGAACAAATTGGGTCTGTTTTCCCTTGAAGGACGGTGACTGAGGGGGGATCTAATAGAGGTATATAAGATTATGAAGGGTATAGATAGAGTAAACAGTGGTAAGTTATTTCCTATGTTAGAGACGCACAATACGAGGGGCCACGGGCTTAAGGTGAGGGAGGGAAGGTTTTTCACACAGAGGGTAGTGGGGGTATGGAATGCTCTGCCAAGGTGGTGGAGGCAGGCACGCTGGAGTTTTTAAGAGTTACTTAGACAGGCATGTGAGTGGGTTGGAGATGGGAGGATATAGAAGATTGTTTTAAATAAGGTTCATTATCATTGGGACGTCCCTGGTAATGTCAAAGGATGTGGTATGATGTTTTTCTCTTTTAATTCGCAGGTTTTAAGTCGGTCCACCTTGTTGTCCGACGAGGGGCATACACGCGATGGGTCGTACTTGGGCTGCTCTTGAATGTTCGAGAGTAGCCTAGTGCTTCATGTCATTAGTGTGTGCTTAAACTGGACCAGATGCTGGGCAATATGACAGCTCAGTGACTATCACTGTTTGCTGTGCAGACACGTGGATTTGGGCCAGTGTCTGTGGGAGTTTGCGCATTCTCCCCGTGCTTGTGTGGGTTTTCTCCGGGTGCTCTGGTTTCCTCCCACACCAAAAATGTGCTATTAGGCTGATTGGAGGTAATAAATTGTCCCTAAATTAGTTTCCCTCAATGTGGAATGCCATAAACAATAGATAAGGATCATGGGTGGAGGGGGGGGTACTGGTAAAGTTAAAATGGCGGTGTGGGCTCGTTGGGCCGAAGGGCCTGTTTCCCGGGCTGTTTTTGTTGTTTGTTCTCCACCATAAGCAGTGCTTTGAAGTTCTAACCACTTGTTACATAAAAACCATTTTTCTCATGTTGCTGCTGGTTCATTTGCCATTCGCCTTAAATCTGTGGATGGTGGGACCCCTTTGGTGAGGGTTTTGGTGGTGCTTGACCGTCATGCTAATAGGAGGACTTTCTCTCTATCTATGTCTAGATCCCTTATGATTTTGTATAGCTCTATCAAATCTCCTGTCAACTTCTCTTCTGTAAGGAGAACAGCCGCATTCCCTCCAAAATTTTCACACAACTGAAGCCCCTCATCCCTGGAACTATTCTCGTGACTTTTTCTGCACTCTCTCTAAAGCCTTGAAACAATGCTGCAGTTGATGCCTAATTAACCTTTTATATAGTTTATTGTAACTTGCTTGCTTTTGTACTTTATGGGCAGAATTCTCCCAAATCAGAACTAAGTGCCCATGCCGATGGGAAAGCAGGAGAATTTCATGCTGGTGCTGGCAATGTCTGCAAGATTTACCCACCTGCTGAATGCAAATATGTACCTTTCTAGGAATCCCACTGGGCAGACCAACTGTTCAGAGGGCACCCCGATCTCCATGCTTGGAGACCAGATCTCCTTCTCCCCCAGAACGGAAATGGTATCCCCCACCCTTCAACTGGCAAAGGGAGCATCACCAAAGAGGTCTCCACTACCCCCCAAAAAAAATGTCAGCACCCCTGCCCACTCAACATAAGCGTGAGGGTGACCCGACACCCCATTCAGCCCCCCCTTCCCCGCTCAGACCAATATTCAGCTCCTCTCCCCACTCAGACCCCAACAGGCCTTGTGCCTTGGCAGTGCCAAATGAGCACTGCCACCTCATACCATAGTACTGACACCCTGGCCTAGCATTTTGGACCTCGAGGGTGGTCAAGGAGCGAAGTCCAGTGGGCATTTGCTCTCTTGCCGCTATCAGGCTGCAGAGTGAGGATCCAGGTTTGGTTGGCCTGGGCTCGGAACAACAGCTTGACCTCGACACACTCCCTCAGGCTGGGGGTCCCGTGGCTGGGCTGCCCCTTCTAGCCCTGGCAGACGTGAAGATCACCTCTGGCATGATGATTTCAGGCAGCTCGTTTCATTCCTGTCTGTCAGCTGTAAATATTTGAAGTGCAGTAAAAAGTCTGACAACACCAGGTTTTAGTGACTAAAACCTGGTGTTGTCAGACTTTTTACTGTGTTTACGCTAGTCCAACGCCGGCATACCCACATCATGAATATTTGAAGTGGCCAGGGCACTTTAATCTCCATACCTCCTGAACAGCCGGCAGGCTATTAAATCAAAGCACCACACCATTCTGCAGTCGGGATTTCCCTTTCTCCCTGTCAGAAGCTACAGGTGTGAGGACGTCCCTTTGAAGTCCTCTGAAAGAGAGGAAATGTTGATTTCATGCAGGGAGGGGTTCCCCTCAGTTGTTCACTCTGCTCCAATGCATCCACACAGCTTTTATTTGAATTCTCTAAGCCTCCCTAGAGATCTGAAATCTTCAAAATCCTCTCTATTGAAAACCTTTGATCTCTTTCAATTCCTTGGCATAGTGCTTTGAAATAGGCTTTTATTCACAGCTTTATAGGTTTCTACTTGGTCTCCAGTCGTTCTGTGTTTATTGATCTTTCCCTTTATCTTGAATGCATCTCATGTACCCTCATTGTTCCTAACCTCAATGTTTACAAACTTGTTAGCCTGATTGACAGCTGTGTTTTTTGCCCGAGTCCCCAGGCTATTGTAATTCCCACTGGGAGGCAATGGACCTGAAGAATTCCTTCTTCCCACCCAGGGCCATGCCTCTACTTATAAAACCCACCCAAGATTCTTTTTTTAACCACTTTCTCGACCTGTCATGTCATTTTCAATGATTTGTGCATGCATGGCCCCAGGTCTCTGTTCCTGCTCTGCCTTTAGAATTGTACCTTTATTTCACACTGCCTCTTCTCATTCTTCCTATCAAAATGAGTCTTTTCACACTTATCTGCCTTGTATTTAATCTGCCCAGTCTGTCTCTGTTCTTGTAAAATCTATCACTATTGTCCTCAGTTCACAGGTTTTATGTCATCCTTTACATTTTAGAATTGTGCCTTCTCTACCCAAAGCTAGATCAGAAAAACAGTGACCTTAACACTGAGGTCTGGGCAACTCCATTATACACTTCCTTCCGATACAAAAAAAATCATTATTCTCTGTTCACTGTCACTCAACCAAATTTGTATCTATGCTGCCACTGTCTCGAATATATCGGTTTCTACTTTGCTGGCCAGCCTATTATGCAGCACTTTGTCAAAAGCCTTTTTGGAAGTCAGTGTACACCACATCAGCCACATGTTCTGTCTCTGTCACCAACCAAGTTGGGTAAACACATTTCACCCGCAACAAATCCGTTCTGTCATTCCTTAATTAATCCACTTTTGTCCAAGTAACTGTCAATTTTGTCCTGGATTATTGTTTCGAAAAACTGAATTTATCGTTACACCTTGTTTTCATTTAATAGTTTATTTGGAAGTTTTGATTCTATTGACAAAGCTGCACTGATGGAGTGTGTGGCTTAGAGATATAACATAGCAGTCCTGATTCTTTAACCAGACTACTGGAGGAAGATGATGATAGATTCACCCTGTAATGTGCTTACTGACCTTCAAACGATTAGGAATTTGATGAGCTTGAATTCAAAGGCAATCAGAACTCCATCCAAATAACCTAGCTGCAGTCCTTATGCTATAGATACACTTAGCTTCCCTTAGAAATGCAATCGACTGAAGCTAATTTTTAAAACATTTTCTCTGTGTAAATAACATAATACAGAAATCATGCATCTTGAGAGAGTGGACACAAGTATTTGTATGCATTTGTTTGTATGTTCATAATTATCCTGAGAATTGAAGTTTTTATATTAAATATTTCTTCCAATTTTTATTAACCTGAAAGCACTGTAGGGTAAGGTCATGGATCTCTCCATCAGTTTTGTCAGGTGATCATTCATTACACGAAGAACAAATGCAAAACACTGCATTCGTTATACCAAGCCCAAGATCCATGCTGCTTTCTTTTGGATTAGTGTCATGTTCAGTACCCGGAGCCCTGTTTGCTTGGATTCCCTTTCTGAGGCTGCACATGGCTTATGTTTTTTTACACTCAAGGAATGGTCTTTGTGATATCTACTATGCGTCTTTTCTTATCTTCAGAAAACGATGGCAGCCATTCTGCAGTGATTATTTTTCCAACTGACCACTTTAGAGACAACTACATATTGATGGATTGGAGTTACTCGTCCACACCAGAAACAGGAGTGGCAGGCTCTGTTCCCTGTTAGGTTTCTCTGGTAATCCAGCAGCTTTCAATCATGTTTCTCCTAGATCAGCCTACAAATGACCAAATTTTTTAAAGGTGATTTCACAGTTCAGTTTTGAACTCACCATTTCACCTTGCAAATCAAAATCACCTTGCTACTGTTACCTTTATTACCAACTTATTGCCATCAAGGCTGAGGTTAGCTAAATACCTGAAGTTTAACAGTAACTTTCTTCCATAAGACCATTGGATTTCAATGGAAAATTGGAAGTACTGATTTTGTTTGGGTGGTGAGATCTCAGTTCTCAAAAATCCAATCCCTGTTTGCCATTATCGGTAATTCATATTGGTAATTGTTTCTATTGCTGACGGGTTAGTTTGCCCTGGGTTTATTTATTTCAGAGTTTGCTGAGTGACCCCAATACATTCGACCTGTCACTCTAATGATCAAATTAAGTAAAATTTTATAGATCTATCTTCTGTTTGGCCAAAAGAAAACCACTTCATTAACAACCAGAGACATGTGGCCCAAAATCTCTCAAAATTGACCATATGTATCAGTGGAGGCAGGAAACTAAGTCGAAGTGAGATATAATTAGAATAAATAAAAATAGTTGGAAGGAAAATCAGGTGAAAAGAGATTTCGAAACAACTTGCATTTATTTAAAGTAAATGTTTTTGTAAATAAAAGTTGTGCTTAGCATTACTCTTAATTGTCTCTTGTGCTTTTTGTGCAGTTGGGAAAGGAGGAGTGGGTAAAATGGTCAGATAAAGAATTCCCTCAAATTTTGCAACTTGCAGTTCATTTTCATATTAATTGCAATTACAACCTACAGTTGCATAAAAACTTAATAGATTGAAATGGCCATTGAAATTGTTTCATCTATGTTACAGGTTTTCAAAACACTTTTCATAAGTTGGAATCTTAAATGAACCAGTAACTCATTAATGCAGTCATATTTTGTTTCCTTTCCTGCAGGGATCACAGTAAAATTTTGATAGGTGATGCACGAGGGCGGGTGTTTAGCTGGTCAGTGAGTGATCAGCCAGGGAGAGCTGCTGCTGACCACTGGATTAAAGATGATGGAGGTGACTGTTGTTTAGGATGTTCAGTGCGCTTCTCCTTAACTGAGAGACGACATCACTGCAGAAACTGTGGGCAGCTCTTCTGTCAAAAGTAAGAAATAACAAGTTTTACATTAATTTGGGATAATCTGTTTGACGTGTTTTCCATAATGAGCTATATACTGTATTTTAAATCTGATGAAGTACAGTTGCAGTTGAACTTTAATATGTCAGCATTAACATCTTGATGTTTGATCCTGATTTAGATGGCTGTGTGGCAATTGAATAATAGAAAACTGAAGGCTTCTGAGGCTTCTATGAGATAACAACATAAAGCACAAAATTTCTGAGCTAAATTCACATTAATGTGTGTAATAGCAAAGACATAAAATATCCTGGGCTATTGAATATATCTGCACAGTTTCTTAATATGGGTAGTGAGGTTTTTCTCTGCACTGCACCTGGTGAAGGAAGTGCAAAGGAAAATGGGGTGAGAACTTATAGGATTCAAACTATGTTCCCATTGCATCATACCCACAGTTCCTCCTGTGTATCCAGTAAGTGATACTAAGTTTGTGGTTGAAGTTAATGTAGACCCACTGTTGTTTTACTGAGGCAGAAAGGATCACTTCTGGTTTTCCAATTTACCTTTTCACCATTGGACATCCCAATATCAAAACTTGTTGCCAAGATTGGTGTAGGTCACAGGGTCTTAGCAGTTTCTGGAGGCAGCCCAATGACTGAAGACAGACTGTCAGAATGCATCTTCCAGGTAATTTGGCCTCTCTATGCTTCTCAGAGTAGTATTTTGGCCTGCACCACAACCAGACCAGTAAGCTTGTATTGATACCAAAAGAGAAAATGTTGGAAAATCTCAGCAGCATCTGTAAGGAGAGAGAAGAGTTGATGTTTCAAGTCCAGATGATCCTTGACAAAGCTTCCACCACGATGTATAAAATTCCCTCCTTCCTATTCTGTGTTCTCTCCTAACTAGGCAAAACTTGGAGTTTTCTGATAAACTTAGTGCCTGGAATGTTGCGCTCTGACATTATTTGGTCCCATTTTCTCTTCCTGGGGAAGATTTGAAATGTACTTCAATGCAAAAAAGAGAATTAGACCATATAAGACTGTTAATTGTTAAAGATCCTTAGCTGTTCCTCTGCATGAAGAGATGTTCATTTAGTGTACAAGTTGAACTGTGTCCAAAGTGTTTGAAAAACTAGCTTTCACTGGTAATCTAATATTGGTTGCAGTTAGTAAAAGAGATGATTGACAGGTAGTTTTTGTTTTTTGTCAAGAACATAATGCTTGATTTTCAGGTCCCCGTTTTGTGAAGTAGCCTAATATTAATTCAAATTCATCTTTTGCTCTGCATGCCTAAAAATGATCTTTGGATGTTTGTAACATAAATTTTTCAAAAAAAAACACTGGTTGCAGTAGTTACAGATTGTACTTTACTTTATTTTATATTACAGGTGCAGTCGATTTCAGTCTGAGATTAGACGCTTGAAAATTTCCTCACCAGTCCGTGTTTGTCAGAATTGTTATTACAACCTGCAGCAGGAGAAGGGGGCTGAGGAGAGCTCCAGGAACTAACAGGTCATTGATTTTTCAGTGGCCAGTCAAGCAGACCCATTATTACTCCCAGCTATTTCAAATGATTTTATGCAAAAGGAAGTCTTGCGGGGAGAAAAAGAGTTTACATAAATTTCTTTGTACTGTGTTGAAACACTGTAATATACTGAATAGAAAGGGATCACTTGCCTTGCAGTTAATGTGCTCATATCTATCTAACTCATAGATGGTTTGAATGTTCTGGAATGTGCTGAGAGTATGATTTTGGTAGTTCTGGACTTGAACCATCCTTCAAACATCTTGATAATGTCGCCCATATTCATGGAACTAGTGGCGTGTAAGATTTTAGATGTAAATCTGCCACCTTCGCAAAAATCCTATTTGTTTATAGTGTAAATAGTTGTAATGGCCTTTTTAACAAGAGGAACTTCTGAATTGCCTGTTACAAGATGTCCTACTATAACCACTAATTGTGTGATTTAAAAAATCAGTAGTTGTGTCCAGCATCACTCAGTAACTATTTTAGGAGTTAATGAAAATGTGCAAACGCTAATCATTATAAATTGCATTAATATCTTGCATTGTGTTTTTCCATTTTAATTATTGTTTGATGCAAACAATAATGGATTTGTGAATTTATTTGTTTACTCCATTATGTAAGTTCACAGTATCGAAGAAAAAGGGGCATGCAGCAGTTTCAAACCAGTCATTGTACCCATCTGTTTTCAGAATAACAGCTTCCTTGGTGTTCATGCTTTCTTGAAAATACTAAAATTTATCTGGGGATATTCACGTGCTGTAACATTGGCATCTGTGTTCTAACAAACCTTTATTTAACCCTATCCTGATTAGGAGCAATAGGACACTTGCAGTGCTTGAAATGCAAGTAGTACTTGCAGCATTGCACTACCATGATGCAAGACTTTGTTTTTGCATGTGTGCTTTGAGGCGTGTGGAAAGTAGGGTGGGGCAGCAGCTGGGAGCAGAGGGGAAGGAAGAAAATAAATCTGGTAACTTCCTTACCATTGAATTCTGTTCCACAAGCTCAATACACTGCAATTAGGGTAAAGTGAAAACTGAAATAAATTAAAAGTCATGCTATTGTAATTTGAGTAGTTGCATTTCTACCTTATCCAGGCTGTTTACAAAATGTCGATGTATTCTAGACCAGCAGGTATAAAAGCAGTATTTTCTCTGTACATCAATATCTGGCATATTAGTCATAATACAGACAAGCAGCATCATTTAAAACAATGTTATTTTCAAATGTATCCAGTTGTGGTAAAGCAAGGAGATATGTTAAGCTGCAGTTTTTGAATGAACCCCAAAATAGAATCTTCACTGCAGAGTGTAAAACACATCCTTATAATTTCTTAGATCTTTCTCAACTTATTAAAATTACAGCACCATGTGTCAGCAGCAATTCAGTAATCTTGTTTGTCCAGCTGGCCTTTAACAGCAAATTTATTTCAAAAAACGGTTTCCACATGCTCTGTAGATCAAATTGTTGATAAATGTTGTGTTGTTCCAGTTAGTTTAGTGCTTATGGACTCCAACAGCTGGTGTGCTATTCCAGATAGTCATTTCTGAAAAAAAATACAACAGGTAAAAAGGAAAATACTACAGTCAGTTCCATTCACAGAGCACATTTATAATGAACCTCAGTATTTTATATTAGCTGTCAAAAATGTTGCTGTTAAATAACAGCCAATGTCTGTAAGCACATTGACTAGGGCAATGAAACAACTACTGGTAGTTGTTAATGTGTTAAGTATAGTGAGGGTCTCTGGGAATCAGACTAAATTGCAGGTTCATTGGCTGTTAAAGGCCACTTGCCCTATTGCAGTGGTACTGTGGGCAGTAAACGTTTCTTTTCACGTTAAATGCTGCTACCAATGCAAGGATCACCTCCTAGGAGGGTAACTGATCTTCTTGTTTATTTAAAATGAAATTTTTGTGTTTAAAATTGTGATGGGCATATCAACATGTACAATATCATAATCTGTAGAAAGCACTTAGAGCAGTCCATGTTGTAGCAAATATACTCTTGGTGCGTAACTAACATATTCATCTTCCCTTTTCCCAACTTGTAAAACACATTATTCATGTGTACCTATCTGTATAATGTATTGTGCAATTTGTACTGTCATGCTTACAATAGTAGAACCTGCTGCTAAAGGGCAAGACTTGTCTACATCGATACTAAAAGTTACAAAAAATGATTTTTGCACCTTGCTATTGTGTATAAAACTGGTAGAAATCATTTTATCATATACATTTTCTCAATCATTTTAAAGACAGCATTTCTTTACAGTAAATGAACTGTATAATATTTATGCAATTATACTGTTTTTGAAGTATTTTTAATTTCAGCAAGTTTTGTTACTTGTTGCATGATTAACACAGCTGACTTTTTGTGTCAGTAAAATGTATATTGTTTTCCACTTTTTTGTTGTGTTTAATATATTAATCAATTACTTGCACCCCTCCCTCCCCAGATGACCATTATCTGTACAGTAATGAATCTGAAATGAAGAAAACTGGCTGAACTGGAGTGGGATTTTTGTACTATATATGAGAACTGAAATCCTTGTTTTGGTGGTTCCTGTGCTAGACTGATGCATTATATTAGTGTGTAAACTGTGGTATCTGAATGTTCATTGTATATTTGTCTTTAATGCAAAAGAGCTACAGTCACACAAATGCATATGTAACTAATGCAATAGAGACAAGTTCTGGTACTAAACTTTTTCATTTAAATAAATACCTGCTATTTACCACCAAATGTTGTTTACTACTTTAAGATCACATTAGCAAATCTTAGTAATTCATTAATTAGTAGTTTGTTATTTTTACTTTCATGAATGTGAGATGTGTCCTAGAAACAGTTTTATCTGTAGTATAACTTACTAAAATTCTAATATTTTTATCTGGTCTTTACACATTCTACTTGAGACATAATAGCAGAGTACAGTGCTATATCTCTAAGGTGAAGGATGTCAATGGAAGCATATGTAACATGTTCTATTTGTGCTTCTTTTAATTGTGCGTTAAGAAAAAATGTCCAAGAATACACATTATGCAAATTTTGCAAGAATCTTGTAACAAACACAGATGACTCTGAGGTCATCAAAACAAACATTGCCTATAACTGTCGAGGATTTTCAGTTATTAGACATTTATCAATAGAGAATTCTGGATACTCATGATACGACTTCAGATGTGAAACTGCACAAAGCAGCTCAAGATTGGATTATTGTTTTAAATTAATCAAGGGCCCATCTGGTGTAGTAATAATGAATATTGAATTGTGAAGTATTATCGGGTCAGATTACCCATAGATATTTTGCGTGCTTTGTCAACAAATGAGTTTTTTTCTTGGGTGGGGTTGTGGTATGTTTTATACATGTTCTTTGTTGCTAATTTCCTGCAATTATCTTTTATCTACCATGACTTGAATTTGTAGCTTGTCTGAAATTTTCATTTCATTCTTAAAAACCATTCACCTGTTAACTTCAACAGCCTGTTACAGAACTGAAAATAATGAATCAGATTAAATACTTTGTAAATGTTGCAATGTTAGTGTTTTGATGTCCAGTCGCTTCCTGTGATGCTGTAATATGCATTTCTGTTGAGATGGAACATTGTGGTCAGATTGTGAACAAGTAAGTCCCCAAAGAAAATGAATATTGGTCAAAAGATTATGTTCAAAGATATTCATCCTTTTGCTGTGAAGATGCTAATCATCTGTGATTGGGGAAGTGAAATCATAAACATAAATTCATGTTAGAAATGCCAGAAACAACACAATCCCTTCCTTTCCACATGAGAAAATAAATCGCTTTAAGGTGCCATGCTTTTAATAATGCCTTTTATGTCAAATTCAATTCCTTCACACCCTCTCGTTTTCAGAGAGTGCTCCACACACAAACTTTCTTTAACTGTGTCTCAGCTTTTCTTTCTGTACCATCAATTATTGCTCAACAAAAGAGATTTTTTTTCTCCATTAATTCCCTTCTGATGAGACCAAGAATTAGGGGAGCACAATCTTAATGTTAGACCAGTTAGGAGTGTAATCAAGAAATGTAAAAAAAGAAAGAGCTACTAGAAAAATGATTGCTTTCAGAAAAAAAAGGCAGGGCTCCAGCTGGATAAGTTACTGGGTCCTTTTGGAGCACATTTTTGGCTGTTGAAAGAGCAGACAGTAGGGACTCTGGGTACAATACGTCAATCCTAAAATATCTAGATTGTACCTTGGCTATTCTTCAATATCGATGTAACATCTCTATTTCTGTATTATTTTTATTCATGCAGAGAGTGAATAATAGACTACTGGGGAGGCAGTAGTATACTGGTTTTTTTTTTGATGGGCAAGGGGATTAAGAGTTATGGGGAGAGGGCGGGAATGTGGAACTGAGACATGACAGATCAGCCATGATCTTATTGAATGGCGGGGCTAGATGGCCTACTCCTGCTCCTGGTTCTTATGTTCTGATTCACTAAGGAAATCTGCCGTCCTTGGACTGGCCTACATATGACTCCAGAGCCACAGCAATGTGGTTGACTCTCACCTGCCCTCCAAGGGCAACTAGGGATGGGCAATTAATGCTGGCCAGCCAGTAACAACTGTGTCCCATGAATGAATTAAAAAAACCTGCACAAACAGTGACCCAAACCAGGAATCAAACCCAGGTCACTAGTGCTGAGAGGCAGTAGTGCTAACTACTGTGCCGCCACATAGTTTAGTTCTAAAAGCAAAATTGTGTTTGACAAATTGGTAAAGATATATTTAACAAATTATTTGGTAAAGGGAATATTGTGAATGAAAGAATTTGGCAGTATAGTTTGAAAATTCAGATGTAAAACAATTACAAATTTTCTGCTCCAGATGTCAATAGTATCTGATATCTGGGGCAACTTGTTGTCATCTGTAAATTGTTTGGGCATAGGGATCACATTTTTGAAAAGGTTGTCAAACAGTGAGGAAAACATGAATGTGACAACCAAACAGCAGGTGTAATTCATTGTGATAAATATGAGGCAGTCAGTACATTTAGGGAGAAGGAACAAGGAATGGGATTGTATGCAAAGGGAAGAGACAAACGTATGAAACAGTAGATTAAAAAGTTAAACTATTCCCTGAAAATAGTGCACTATAATTTTGTCCCAATTGCATTTTTGGTTTTATAAATAGCTTGGAGTACAAGCATTAAAAAAAATGTGCAGATTGTGATATTCCAATATTATATTGGATGTTCACACCATATGATCAGTTTCTGGTTACACAGTTGCTGGATGACAGAATCTTCTGGAAGCAAGTGGAGGATTTTGTGAATAAAAGCCACTGCAGTTTTTTGTTTGCCAGCGACAACTCTATATAAACCAACTATTGCAAGACACGTGCCGCGAAGGAATTTTCTTCCCAGAAGAAGATAGATTCTACCTATCAGAGATATTTCTTGGCCAAGGTTTTCCTAAACTCGGTAGTATCTATTTTAAGAGTTACAGCTGCAACTGAATTGTTTTACTGAACTTTTGAGTTGATACTGGAAGTGTCAAATAGATAAATTGAATTAATTAATCTGACTTAATTACTGTTCTTGTTTGTCTTCTAAAACAACTTCTAAGCATTTTAAAAGCCAGATAACAATGAAGGGGTAAGTCCTAAAATATTAACATGTCTCATCATCCATCTTGACTGGGCTGCAGCTTTTGACAGTTGACCACACCATTCTCTGCAATGCCTTTCCACTGTCAACCAGCTGGATGGATTGGACTTCTAATTACAGACGATCACTCTCCACAGCTTCTCTTCCCACTCCTGCAGCATTATGTCTGGCATTCCCCAAAGAACTATCCTTGACCCATTCTTTCTTATCTAATTATTGTTCCTAAGCAGCATCAAACAGAGACCAAGTTCCACGTCTATCTCATCACCACTGTGCTCAACACCTCCACTGCTGCTAAATTTTGAGCTTTTTCTGCCTAACTTGCAGGTTTGAATGAGCAGAAATTTCCTCCAACTAGATATTGGGAAAACTGAAGCCATTCTGAGATTAAAACAGACTGTCCACAACTATAGTTTCAAATTTGATTTTGAGGTGCTCTTCTGACTACCTATTTCCACTCTCGTAACATCACCCAATCACTTGTAATACAATCACAATAAGGAATGCTGCTATTTCTGCATTGAATCAAAATACAGAGTGATAAATTTTGTAAGTTCTGTTTTTCTAAAAGCATCTCCATTTTTGGTTGGTTTGGCAAAAGTATGAAATCACATTAGGTGATGGCTTTTGCCGTCAACAAATTTAAAAATATATTAACTTTTTTGGAGGAGCATCGAATGGCGTTACAGATTCATGATGCTATCCATAATCTGGTACAAGTCATACCAGATACACTATTGATGGGGCTGACGGTATGCACCAGAGATATACAGGATTCAGACTTAGCCCTTCATTTAGCTTTCATTTATTACCATCTATACTATTTTGGAGCTCAACATTCTAATGAACACAGCTCTTAATCAAACACAACTGTGAACCCATTGTCAAATTTAAGGACAGGTGGTTAGATGTGTTCAGAACTGGCTTGGTCACAGGAGACAGAGGGTAGCAGTGGAAGGGTCTTTTTCTAGCTTGAGGTCTGTGACTGGTGTTCTGCAGGGTTCTGTACTGGAATCTCTGCTGTTTGTGATATATATACATGATTTGGAAGAAGGAGTGACTGGTGTGATGAGCAAGTTTGCGGATGACACAAAAATGGCTGGACTTGCTGACAGTGATGAACGGTGTTGGACAATACAACATGATATAGCTAGGCTGGTAAATTGGGTGGAGAAAATGGCAGATGGAATTTAATCCAGACAAACGCGAGGTGATGCATTTTGGAAGATCTAATGTAGAGGGGAGTTGTACAATAAATGGTAGGACTATTAAGAGTATAGAAACAGAGGGGGACCTAGGTGTGCAAGTTCACAAGCCCTTGAAGGTGGCAGCACAGGTGGAGAAGGTGGTGAAGAAAGCATATGGTATGTTTGCCTTTATAGGAAGGGGTACAGAGTACAAAAGCTGGAATCTGCTGTTGCAGTTGTATAGAATGTTCGTTAGACCACATTTAGAGTACTGTGTCCAGTTCTGGTCGCCTCACTACCGGAAAGACGTGGAGGCTTTAGAGCGCAGAGGAGGTTTACCAGGATGTTGCCTGGTATGGAGGGTCTTAGCTATGAGGAGAGATTGGGTAGACTGGGGTGGTTCTCCCTGAAAAATGAGGGGAGACCTAATAGAGGTGTATAAGATTATGAAGGGTATAGATAGGGTGAACAGTGGGAAGCTTTTTCCCAGGTTGGAGGTGACGATCACGAGGGGTCACAGGCTCAAGGTGAGAGGGGCGAGGTATAACTCAGATGTCAGAGGGATTTTTTTTTACGCAGAGGGTGGTGAGGGCCTGGAATGCCAAGTAGAGTGGTGGAGGCACTTACACTAGGGTTGGTTAAGACTTACCTGGATAGTCACATGAGCAGACTGGAGATGGAGGGATACAAAAGAATGTTCTAGTTGACGACCAAGAGCCTCAGGATGTTCCTGGGAATTAATAGATTCCTATCAGTTGTCCAACAAATTTCAAGGCTCACCTTGTCACTTCCTTTGGAGCTATTGGGGATCTTCCGTTACTGTCTGTCGAGCCTGTTGTATGTCTATTAATGTTTACTGATGTCTCTTACATCCTAGGGCAATTCGGTCCGCCTTGTTGGCCAACAAGGTGCATACACGCAGTGGGTCGTGCAAGGGCTGCTCTCGGATGTTGCTTCGAAAGTTGCCTAGTGCTTCACGTCCGTTAGTGTATGCTTAATCTGGACCAATTGACAGGCAACACATCAGCTCAGTGACTATCACTGTTTGCTGTGCAGTTACATGGACCCGGGTCGGATCTCCAGCTTGGATCAATGTCTGTGGGAGTTTGCATGTTCTCCCCATGCTTGTGTGGGTTTTCTCTGGGTGCTCCGGTTTCCTTCCACATCCCAAAAACGTGCTATTTAGGTTGATTGGTGTCAATAAATTGTCCCTGAATTGGATCTCCCTTAATTTGGTGTACATATAATTCCCTAAATTTGCACCCCCTTTATTGTGGAGTTCCATTAGAGGTAGACAAATATCTTCGACGATCGATGAAAGACTTGAATAAGGCACTCAGTGTGTTAAAATGGGCAGCGCAGGCTTGTAGGGCTGAAGGGCCTGTTTTCTGTGCTGTTCTTTGTTCTTTGTCAGCAGCTGGAAGAATTCCCCCCAACTAAATACAATTTAAAAGAGAGCATCAGCTGGTTAGCCTAGTTGCTGATTATGTCTAGTGGCAGCTACCTACTGTTGGTGTTTTGTAGATTCTAGCAATTAAATGATTATGGTAGCTACTAAATTGGTAGGTCCTGACAAGGCTCCTGCACAGACTAATTTCTCCCAATGTGGGTTCGGTGCTAGGCATTCTCCTTTGAATATATCATGACTGGAGAATCCAGAAGAGGTGCTACAGAGCAGGCAGGCTGCATGGCTAAGGAAGGCGAAAACAAAGACTCCCAGCAGATGGTCATATTCATCCAGCACATTGCAAGGAGCAATATGCCTATTGGAATCTCAGCAATCTCTGGCAAGATAGAATGATATAGTTACTTGTCTTAGACAGCAGTAGATGGAGCAATATACAACTTTTAAGTAGGTTTTCAATAGTCCAAAGGCCAAGGACAAAGTACATTGCTTTGCGAGTTCTGCAATCAAATGGGATTCCACTCCCTCAAATTCCAGTTGGTATGACCACGTGCAGCAAATCATCGGTCAATGTGCAATATCTCAGCAGCAGTCACTGTTGCATTCATTCTGTGGCAATCTACTGTCCCATGTACACATGTCAGCTATCATGCCAAACTTGAGTGGCTACTGGGCAACAAGGGTTATCTACTAACCACATGGCTCTGGTGTGCAGCCTGTATATACGTGGACGTGTTTTGAAGTTGAGTTTGTGAATATGTAAAGAATTCTAAAAATGCTAGAGGGAAAGAAAACCATCTCCACTTGCATTGTCTGCACCTTTAAGACTTGATTAGCTGTATAGATTTGCATTCTAATCAGTATTCTGTAAACTGAGTGTGTACCTGTATATGCTGTGTTTGTGATCAGAACTCCCCACTCACCTGACAAAGGGGCAAAGCCCCAAAACTAGTGGTGTTGGCCACCAAATAAATCTGTTGAACTTTAACCTGGTGTTGTGAGACTTCTTACTGTGTTTACCCCAGTATCTCCACATTAAGAGAACTCATCATTTAACCAGTGAAAAGTACCTAATCAGACAGTACTAGAGAAGAACACAAAATCTTTTTTGAAAGCCATCAAGCCTGATTATGTATTGTTTTTGAGAATAACTAAAATTCTGTTTTGGTAAATGAATGTTCCTTGTATTTATTTGAACAGCATTACAGTCAAACCTTCTTTTAACTGAAATGTTACTAGTTTAGGTAAAGTTCCTGGTTGGTTAAAATAACTTGTTAATTCAGCCTTAACAACCTTGTTACAGACAAAAGCAGTGTGGACTGTGGCAGCACAGCAAGAGAACTAGTACAGTACACTTGGGGTGAGGACAAATCTTGTCATCCTGAGGTCGGACATCAGGCTCATATACCATACACGCATACTTCCACTTCCTGGGTGTGGAATCTCAGCAATCCTAGTAACCTGTCACGTGACAGATTGCTGGCCTGCTGTGACACTTGACGAGCCTCTTTGAACACTTGCATCTGCAATCATGATGGCTGTGACCTGAGTAAGTCAGTTAGCTGACTTTGCATAACATCAGTCTAAGTTGTGGATCCAGTACAAGCAGACACTGGGTGACTGTGGTTTCTGTTATAATGGAAACAGGCATCTACCATCAGATGCCATATTGTATTTGGGTCCATAAGTGTGATAATTAATAAACTGATCACCATTTTCATGCTAGAATGGAGAGGTTCACACTTTTTTGCAAAGTTGGTGCCAAACTCCTCCAAGCTTTTAATGTTGACTGACAGCCTGCCAATGAATCATATAAAGTTGATAGTACAAAAGCAGGCAATTCAGCCCATTGTGTTGCTGCAGACTCTCTGTAAAATCAACTTAGTTAATCTCAGTCACTGCAGCACTGTAGTTTCTTTTTCCTTTTTTTGAAACCCAGATGGCATCTACTCTACCACACATACGGAAAAGCACATTTCAGATCCTCATTACACACTGGGTGGAAGATTGTTCCTTAGGTTGCTGTTGGTTCTGCCAACCAACCATATTAAACCAGTATCCTTTGGTTCTCGATCCTTCCCCAGCTGTGATTTTAAATATCTCCATTAAATCTCCCCTCAAACTGCTCTTCTCCAAAGAAAACACCAGCTTCTTCACTCTATCTGCACTAACATTGCTTTCTGCTTACCCAAGTCCCTTGCAACACACTTCTTGTGCAATCTTGCCCTCCAGGGAGCTGGCATCTATATTACCCTTGCCTCTGCCACTTGCTGTCTGCCTTTCACGTCCTAAAACATTCTCTAATAAGGTGTGGTGTCAGTTTGAACAGGTGGTTGCAATTGTGGCAGTGACGTATTCCATCTTCCTGCTTGAGTATCTGAAAGGAGAAAGGAAAGGTAAAAGGTGCATGCTTATATCATCTGTAGTTTCTAATCATAGAAGATTTTTGAAAGTAAGAGATCAGTTATCATCCATTATAGCTGATGCCACCTCAGAAATGGCCGCTCCAGTGATCTTGAGGACCGTTTTCCACAATAAGATGAAAGACATGAAGCATCTTGTCTGGTTAGCAATTGCTACGTTTGGCTGTGCTCTATTTTATTCGGGATGTTGGGGTGGGGGTGGTGGAAGCTTATGTTTTCAGTTCTGTCATTGTCACGGTTAAATAGTGTGTCAAGTGGTGGGTGAAGTTGAGATGGAATTTTGACCAAGAGATTGTTGGTTAGCAAACACTGGGATGCGACATTTAAAAGTGCCTTAGTCTATCAGTGCAGTTGTTAGCATAGATTATTTCAAGATGTGTTCACTGACCATGACCACGTGTAGGGTCAGTGACCTTGCTGCTGCACTGCTACCAGGTCCTTGGAGTTTGACCCCCAAGCATTGGCCACCATGGCTCTGATCTTATTACCTTCTAGAAGTTTGCCAAGCAGGCAGCCTCGATGTAGAGCACATTCTTCCTCCTTCAACTTTCTGGACCAACATTTCCAGTGTCAAATCCTGGGGCACACTGTCTCCAACATTGTTCATTTTTCTGTCTGTCCCAAGTCTGGATCAGTTATAGAATGACTTCCAGCATCCGCTATGCCATAGTATCCCTTTGAAAAAGCGCAGACTAGTTTTAACTGATGCTAGCCTCTCACTATTGAAATAGAAGTCTGTTATCTCAGAGAGAACATTAACAAAGTCCACAATATTTCATAATTTTATTCAGTTGGAAATTCATATGATGTAATTACAAATTTTCATATCCACAAAGGTTTGTGTTTACAATATATATTGTACATATGTAACATATGAAATAATATTAATACATGAAAATCAGTAAATCCACAACAAAATCCTTAAATCATATTCAAGTTCATTATTGCTACTATGGTGTTTTGGAGTGCTTAATTTCATTTGAAACTATCTTTGAAGGTATCTATTTGGTACTCTAGTGGAAACTTTTTAAACATCTACACAATATAATGTTTCACATTTTCCTCATCACATTAAAATAGTCTTTTGAAACACCCATTAGCAGAGAATGAATACCATATTGTCAAAATTGCTTCTCATCAGTTTTATCTGAAACATTTTTGAAGAAACAGGCATTAACAAAATTACAATAAATATACATGAAGTGAAATGGTTTTAGTTATAAGCTGCAGTACTATTGAATGTGATTTTCTTTAGAGCAGCTTAGGCACGATATTGGGCAAAATCTTATGTAAGAATACAGCATTGTGCAACGTGTGTCCATCTGAGATGAAATGGGCTGATGCTGCTGTAGAGTTTGGGGGTCAGACTAACTTGAGCTGCAGACTTCACGATTTCTCTTGATGGAGACAAAGAACTGGCATGCATGTAGCATAAAGGAGTAGTTATGCACAATAAATAAGAAGTTTGCAGCAGAGTTGAAAGATATGTTGAAAAATAATATAATTGAGCTTTTCAGGATGGCAGACACAGCTGGCTGAAGTCAGGCTTTATTTAGAAGAGTGCCAAAGGCACCAGGTCCAGCAGCTCAGCATCATCTTGTGACCAAATCAATGATAATGCCACTTGCAATGACTTCAGTACACAAAACAAAATTAAGCCCAGTTTAAGTAAGCAGAAACAGAAAGAATGTGTTGTACTAGATAAAATCAACTCCTCACCCTCCTGTTTTACCTGCCTAGCTCCATACCCTGGCAGCAGGGACATCTCCTTGATACTCCCAGACTTCAGAAGTGATCTTTCCCTCATTCTTCATTGATTAAAAACTTCAATGTAATTGCACATAACACTCACATGGGCTACATTCCCACACCAGGGTTACTGTAGGTCATGGTAATCAAGGCAATTTGATACCAACCTACAACACCAGAGAAAATTGCTGCCTCCTTCCCCCAACAGGGAGAAACTCTCCAAATCTGATAGAGGGACAATAAAATGTCAAAGTGGTGCTGTGTATGTGGGTATGCACACCAATATTTGTAATGGGGGTGTGAGTGTATCATTGGGGGGAGGGGGGGTGGGTGGGTGGGTTGGAATTCAGAGAACAGATACCAGCTGAAGTTTAGGACTACATTTTCCTTCTCATCTTACAGCACCCTACTCTCCATTCAGCTTCTTAGCAACTCAAAGCTTTCTCTTATGGTGAGGTCAGTGAAAGGCAGAACCAGATACTATTAAATCTAGACCTGCCATTACCACCTCCTGTTCAGTAGCACCCATAGAAAGAATTCTAGCATGATCTGAAGGGGAGTATGCAAACAGGGCATAAATAGTTGGATAATCACACATGAGAAGGAAGATATTGCTGTCCTAAGGGGTGGGATCAGTCAACCCCTTGAAAAGAGGACAGTGCAGTATCACAGTGGTTAGCACTGACGCCTCACAGTGCCAGAGACCTTTTATTCGATTCTAGGCTTGAGTCACTGTCTGTGAGGAGTTTGCACATTCGCCCCTTGACTATGTGAGTTTCCTTCAGGTGCTCCAGTTTCCGCCCACAATCTGAAAGATGCGATTAGGTGCATCGACCCAAACAGGTACCAGACCATGGTGACTAGGGGAATTTCACAGTAACTTCATTGCAGTGTTAATGTAAGCCTTACTTGTAACTAACAAAAAAAAAACTGCTTGCAATAAAGATGCAAACACCTTTTAAAGGAATCCTTCTAGAACACAAAGCCATATCAAAGAACACACTGCACTGACAGATGTAGTGCAGGATCCAACATCTGCACTTGTAGCCACCAGACTGAATGACTTTGCGGTACTGCAATCAACTCCAGCAGTGCTTGTGGCAGCTTCAAGGAGCAGCACAAGTCCCCATTGGAGAAGTGCAAGAGCAGTTTATTTCTATTCAATGGAAGCTCAGACTGCTGTTATGGAGAGCAAGGTGCCAGATTGGAGCTGGTTGTATGCATGTTTCATACAAGGCTTCACTAATCTCATGGGCACCATGAGGCCCACTTACCACAGACCACTTGAAAAACATGTCCCGTCTCAGTGGCACAGAAAGGAAACAAGCAATCACGAGACTTCTGTCTTAGGATTACAGCACGTTTTCATCCTATAGCCAGTTGTCTTCCACAATTCTTTAGGCTAGAAACAATGTTGCCAAACAAAAGGACAAGCCAAAGCTTGGCATTTTTGTTCTCTGGACACTCCTACTGGCGCAAGGCATAACTAGCCACGAATTATAGACACATACTAAATGGATATGCAGAACAATAGCACTAGGCTCAAAGAAGGTGCAGATTTTCATGAAAATTATGATTGCATTTTCATAATAGGATCATAATATCAATAGGAATTGAGAGAGTTGATCAGCAGTCTGAGCTTCCATAGAATAGAAACAAACTGCTCTTGAACTTCTCTAATGGAGACTTGTGCTGCTCTTTTCCTTGAAGCTGCCACAAGCAGTGCTGGAGTTGATTGTAGTACCACATCATTCAGTTGCAGTCAATGGCATACATATGAGGAGAAAGATATACATCAGACTAATAATTCAGTGGCAGGATATTGTAGTGAAGACATGGTCTTTTGTATCATCAAGGCAGAAATATGTTTTGCAGCCATAAAATTCTATCATATACCATCTAAGCTGCCTCTCCTCCCTCCAGTTTCCTTGTCACTTATTAGTTTTAATTCATTAGGGCCTAGGTAAATGAGTCTTTCTTTAAGGCAGGGTTATGTATTCAGTACACAATTATAAATTGCATGGTACATGAATGGACCTCATCTTTTGTATTTTTCCACAGGATGTGGTCATCCCCAAGTGTGCTAATAATTTGTTGATGAGCCACCTTCTTGAACCGCTGCACCACAATGCTGTTAGGGAGGGACTTCCAGGATTTTGACCCAACAACAGTGAAGAAACAGTGATATAAACAGTGCTTAGCTAGTGTACTAGAAATGTACACACAAATGCCATCAAATCTTGATCTAGCAGAAATCACCCAATTATTTCTATTTCTGGGCTAGTGCGCTATCAACGTGAACTGCCGTAACATTAAAGCATTGTAGCTGCTCCTGGAGAAGGAAGGGAGTGCTCATTTGCATCATGACACAATGCTGTTCACAAACAAGCTACAGGTTGAGAAAATGGAATCCTTTTGTGTTGCTGGTGATATCAATGCTGAAAAATGAGTACATAGCAAAACACTGAAGCCATCTAAAGCTCCATGATTACTGAAAAACTTACCCTTAAGACTGTATGTATTGTCTTGTCACATTGCTAGCTATAGATTAAGATGATGAAAGAGCTAGCTCCAGAGAATAATGAATCTACACTTCAGTACATCTGTGCTTTGGCTCAGAAATGTTGCAGATGTCCCCAGAGAGAGTCACATTTGCCTGGAATCACTAGAAGCAAAGATAACAAGAATTCTCAAAGGAAAAGTACTGTTTTTATCTGGGGGAGGGTAAGTGAGAGAATACAACTACCTCGTGCAAGTAGCACCAACACCGAAGACAAAATAGTTAGCAACAGTAAATAAATCGTGACCCAAAAGTAACAGCAGCAACTACTGTTGAATTGAGGCTCTTTAAATTCCCTTCCACTAAACTTGGATGCCTATATTTTACTGACAGGAATAGGAAAGAAAAGTGACAGAAAATGGGTGAATGTGATGAAACTCCGCACAATTGTTTTGCATGCTCCTGGCCAAGGCACAGGTATTTCTGCTGGCTATTGATAATCGTTGTGGAAAATGCAATGGAATCTAATGTGGCCAGGAATTTGACATTTTGAATATCCAATACACCGTCTGCTGGAGAGCATCGGCTTACCATCAAAAAAAAAATCAGGCAGCAACCAGTGGAAAACCTAAACTTAGAAGGTCCAAAGCAGATTTTACATAGGATTTACAAGTACAGAAAAAGTAGTAAGTCTATACTGGTATTCATACTCAATGCGAGCCTTCTCCCACCTTAATTTATCTCACCCTATCAACATAAAAAGCTACAGCAACAATTTACAGAATAGGACTGTTTGCTATGTCATCCCAAGCATGCCGTCACACCAACATGCTGAATAGAAACTAGGTAAGCACACGAGGCAGAACTGTCAATGTCAAGGGTACTACATACATTTGAATGAAGATACATTTTTTGGTGGTGGAATGGGATTGGATTGGGGGGGCGGGGGGGGGGGGGGGGGGGAGGCACCAACTAATTCATAATCATAATATACAATTACGACATTCATTTTACATCAGCAGGATACTTTGACAAAAGAAATATATTTTTGAAGTTTATTCGAATGTGTAAAAAAAAATGTAGAATGGTGGGGTTTGTTGTGCACTGACTTTCTATTTCTTCTCAATTTTGATCGGTTTTAAAAAAATGCAACATCCATGACCAATAGACAATAAGAAATGTGGTGACAATTTTATAGACAAAGCTTTTCTTTTACTGCATAGCTGAAGTGTACACTAAAGGGCTTAGAAGGGCAGATGACTAGTTCTAAAAATAGACAGGATAAAAATTTAAACAGTCATCCTAATTCCTGGATACTACTGATGTAATCCATCTGAGGTTTGGCTAATCCCTGGAGATCTCATTCAGTGCAAATATTGCTTATTACTGTTGCTTCAATACTGTCAATCATTCCTATTAGGGCAAGCCTAAAGTGTCGCAAAATTAAATCATAGAAACTTGAACATTGGGGCTATTTGGCCCATCATATCTATGCTGGCTCCTTGAAAGAACAGAAGTACTTAGTCCTGCATACCTGTCTTTTGTCCGAAGTATACCTTCAATACCCGTGCAAATAAATCTTTACACCAAACACAATCTTGAGAACACTGTACATCCTGTGCCATAAACAAATAAGGCACAATGTTCCCATTCACAAACAAAATTCTTGCTCATCAATTCAATTTCTGTTCTGAGCAGTTTTTCACATTTGCCAAACTGATTACAAATATTGCATTTATTAAGCAGCTCATTCATGCATTTGCATGCATCTTTGATCCAAACTCAAGAACTGACCCAAAATTCAGACTGCCTGCATATTCATGATATTCTATGTCAGAAAACAGTAGCCTGAGCCTGCTGTTCAGTGGAAATAAAGCAGGTGGATGAGCGTTGTGATGGTTTATGGGTCTTACTTCAGAGGTTGTATACTAGTCCATAAATTAAATTACAAACTTTGTAATGAAAAGAAAATCATTTACAATCATTCATATGAGATACTACTTAACATTTTGAAATTACAAAGATTTCCTACAAAGTCACTCCTGATGAATGTGCTGCAGTTAATATTTCAAAATTACTTTTAAAAATGTGTCCGCAGGATCTGAGCATTGCTGGCAAGGCCGACACTGTCTGACCCTAATCATCTTGCAGGTGAGAGTGAGCCACCTTCTTGAACTGCTGTAGTCCATCTGCTGTAGGTACACTCACAATGCTATTAGGGAAAGAATTTATCTGAAAGGACAGAAGGAGAATTTGACTTAAATGTCTCATTCAAAAGACAGAACCATCTAAATGCAATATTTATTTAGTACTGCACTGAAATTTCAGCATATTATCCAGAGTGGAACTTGAACCCACAACCATCTGACATGGACATAAGAGCACTACTAATAAGGCATCATTGATAGCTAAAGCCTTGGGCATCTTCTAAGAGCATAGGAAATAGGATTAGGAGTAGACCATTCAACTTCTCAAATCTGCTCTGCCATTCAATAAGGTCACGGCTGATCTACTGCATACTTCCTCTCCCTTCCTCTGGATTTCTTAAGGGATCAGAAATCCATCTATCTCGAGCAATTGTTCTGGAGTTCAACTCATGTCACAATAGACTCCTTTTTATAAGTATCTCTTAACTGTCTGCTGCTCATCTATCTGTTAATTATTTTTATCTATTTACTTTTCACTCATTCTTCATGCAAGACCCTCTTGCCTTTTCAGCTTTTCTGGTATTTTCTCTACTTATTGCACAAACATTTTCTCATCACTGTTGCCTGTTTCTTTTTCTACATGTCTGATACTGTTTGTCTGCTCACCCATCCGAGACCTGGAGGCAGAGGCTCTAAACTCTGACAACAAAAGAAATAACCTGCTCTGGTATTGGTGTTATCTGTTACACTTGCACAAGAAAGCTCAGAATTAGGACCCGAAAAAGACTGGTAGCCACTGGTTAGATTGGTGATTGAAAAACACTGAGAAAAAGGATATGACAATAGTGCAGGTTAATGGTATTGGGTCTACTGCTGATGTGAAAGATAAACTCAAAAGACTGACTGAAACAACCCTTTATGGCCAATGTTACAGCAAAAATGGCATTACAGAGATTGTCATCAGTCTCTGTTTCTGGTGTCAAAAAGGCATTAAACTCTGAGTACATTATCATTGTTGTACTATATGTATTGTACAGCAGTTTTATTTACTATATATTAAGCTTCATTTTACAATTCTATTTCATGAGTGGCAGGATGGACTTTTACCTATGTTTACAATGACTGTGAAATGCGTGCAATATATTGCTGATTGGAAAGGGTGAGGCATAGGCCAGACCTACCAGGAACTGAGAAGCAGCAAGGACAAAGGCTGGAGCTGAAAATCAGTGAGATTAGATAATGTGACTGTGCGTCAGTAATAAGATCAAGAGTTCATTCACTGCAGATTCACTCCTGTGAATACACACTTCATGGCTGCCACTTGTTGAAAACAGCCTCCATTATTGTGAGTGCATTAGAAGTTTCATGATTTTGGGGAAGGTACTCTTTCTTATTGAAGACAGGTATCAAACTTTAGAACATCGGCAATCAATTGCTCAAGTGGAAACGGTGAATTTGGTAGGATGCACCAGGGTTGGTGGCCCCTGGAGTCCAGAACGCTAAGGTGTTTGGTGAGGGAGAATTGTGCCATATGCAAATGGATATATGTAGCCAAGATTACAAATCGTAAGATTTATACTTGGGCATATATACAGGACAGACGAGAACCTGCAATAATTTTTAAATAATAGTTATTTTCATGACCAAAGTGGCTGCATTAATGAAATAAAAATGGTGCAAGATGTAATTTAGATATCTAATGAGTAGCACAGACGAATTAAAGGAAAAGTTAGACAGGTACATAAGCAAAAAAAAGGAATAGATGTTATTTTGTTAAATTCAGATGAAGCAGGGTGGAAATGGCCTGTTTGTGCCGTAATTTCTACACAATTCTATGTAATCTTGAACAGCTCAACGATGAGAGCTTTCACAGCTAAGTCTGATCCTGTTCAAATGCACTTCCAATTAGATACAAGTGTCTGTACAGCGGTGCAAATTCCTTGTCTAAAATAAGGAATTTGTCACAGCAGAATAGAAAAAGTCTAATGAATGACACAAAGTTCTAAGGGAATTTAAACTTATTAAGGCAACTACTCTTCAGATGTCTGGAACTCTGATTCCTGATGAACCTCAGCCCTCTCATGGTGGCGCTGGCCCAGAACTGGCTGCACCTGCACAGTCTGGGTATTTTTCATTCCTCTGGTCAGGAATGGCCCTTTGCACCTGTGCAGAAAGAGGAAGGGGAATGTAAAAAAGGTCAAATGACTTGGAATGCAGCACCATTGTGGGAGGTGCCTCAAGGAGCAGGACATTGGAGGGATGCTGGAAAAGGGGGGGCAGGGAGCAGGCCCAGGAACATGTCCCAGGTAAAGGGCAAGGGCAGGGAATAGAATTAGGACCTATTAAGTTAAAAGAAAGGGACAGAGAAATAGGCTTCTAATTAAAGTTGCAGGAAGCAGACTTTAAGCACAGTGAGCACGAGACGCCCTAAGCATCCAAGAAGGCAGCTCAAGATTTGTGACTCTGTGCTGCAGGTTATTAAGCAAAGGTACCCCTTCAGGACAGTGATATTCTGCTTGGCATATGCCAAAGATGGAGATAGTGCTTGGAAGGTGTTCTCAGAGATCTAGGGGAGAAGAGCCCTGGAAGGCGAGATTGAAATCCGGCAAGTTGGGTCTTAGTTGAAGCTGAGTGGGAGCATCTTTTGGAGAGAATTTTAAGGAGCGATCTTCAAATGTGGAGACTGGAAGCCCTCATAAGAAAGGCAAAGTTTCATTGAGATTATGGACCACAGTGTTACAAATATTGGGTGGCTTGTTGAGAAATCCACAAAATATGTTTGGTCACATCTGTCATCTATTTAGTAGTGTGATGTGTCTGACTACAGTTCGCCTGTTAATTCACATGCAACTCAAACCTGCCCTGAACTTTAAAGTATAAGATGGATATTGTAAATTGTTACGTTCAGTTCAGAAAAACAAAGTTTATTTTTGTTTGTTCAGCACCCGTGGAATCTTGTGGCTTTCTTCACTTAGTGTCGTGAATTGCACGCTTCACCTGCTTTAAACAAAGCATTATTGTTCCCTAATCGGATCCCGCACCCCTCCCACCACACCTCCCCCATTCTGATACGCCTGAACATTTAAATCTTAATAAGCGTACACAACTCTGTACCAAAAGAAACAAGTAAAATATGTATAGTAAGTGACTTTTACAAGTAGTTTTAAATAGAATTTTTAAAATGTTGAAACATACAACACAAAAAGAAATAAAATTCAAATGCAGGTTCACCAATCTGCACAACACAAACAGATAATTGTGATAGAATTGACTCAGAACTGCTTAGCTCAAGAGACAGGTTTTAATGAGTGTATAACTTTTGCTCTCGGGCACATTATTTGGTAAATTAATATGCTAATTCTTTCACAATGCAAAATTTATATTTCAATGCAGTGTGAAATATTTGCTGTGTATTTGGTATAATGTTTACATTTTTAAACGGTTAATCAGCTACTAAAGTATTTTTTTTTGTTGCTGTTTATTGCTACCTCCTATCTGTAACCTCAAACATGAATTGAGACCTATAGCAACATAAGTCTCTGTAAGGAAATATTGCTGGAACAAAAACATTTAATCAGCAATTAAGATGGAGTTGCTTTATTTCAAGTCCAAGAAAATGGTTCTAGAACAAATAATTTCAGATTAGGTTCCAATTTTGCTGAGAAAACTCACTCACTGGCAGCAGGCATTGAAAATCATGCATTACGCACAACCTAATTTCTAATACGTACTGCCACCAGGCAAAGACCCCACCCTTCCGCCACCAAATCAGGATAACATCAGACAATTACTCCGAGCATATTTACTAATATTTCTCCAGTCACACTTTACCAGAAATGAATGCAGTAAATAATAGTCCTGAAAACTCAACTTACAAAAAGAATTACAGGCTAATATAACAGCTATTTCAAACACTCCACTGAAGAAATTGTATCAAAAATTTAAAAAAGAACTGCACCATTTCATCCTCAAGACGTCCCAAATCTCTTCACAGCACAGCAAAATAACACAAAGATCAAGATAAATAACTAGATAATCTCTTCTAGCATGGTCGGCTATGCAGTAAATGTTGGCTAGGATACCTGAAAAAGTCTTCTCTTACAATCAACCTGGGCAGATAGATTTGGGTTTACATCTCATTCAAAAGATAAATGTGAACTACCTCATCAGCCAACATTGCCTATTTTTACTTCAGGATTCTATTTGTTGATTTTCCTTCTGACCTCAAAAGATCACAAGCATTGTTAACTGACTTCAATAATGTAAAATCAAAACTGCCTTGATTGTAAAATATATCAAGTTGCAAGTTCCTCTCTGTTTAATTTAAAGGATCAAAAATTAAATATTGATTTTGATTTGCTAGCGTTCTCACAAGGTCACCTTCAAAGAATTCAAAGAAATAGTTAAATCGTCAGTAGAAAAGCCTCTTTACATGGCCATCAAGTTCCAGGAGTGGACAAACTATCCAGAAACTTGAAGAGCTCAAGTCTTTGGAAGAGAAAACAGGTTAAGAAAACGTTGTACAAATTAACATGGAAATGCAAATCAACCAAAACGTAGTGCAGACTAGTTTTTTGTAAATCAAAAGCAGAATGCAGTAAACAATGGCCTGTAGTTCAGTGTCCTAACTATTACAAAAGGTCATTCTGCTGAAGGATCACCACAACCTGAAACTTAAACACCGTTTCTCTCCACAGATGGCTGTCTGACCTGCTGAGTATTTTCAGCATATTTTTTTTCAGTTTCAGATTCCTGGCATCTGCGGTATTTTGCTTTTCCATTACAAAATTGTATACCCTTCTTTACTATTTACTTGCATTGCTTTCACTCTACATTTTCCTTGAACACAGAAGATGGAAGGGTGATCCAGAAAAAGTGATTATGATCAAAGGAGCTGATGGGGTAAAAACTATTCACTTTGATGTGGGGGGAGGGGAGCGATGGAGAGAAGGCATTCAAGCAAGAGGACTTTGCCTTAAAATTAGAGCTAGACCATTCAGGGGTGACGTCAAAAAGCATTTCTTCAAGCAAGAGATTGTGGAAATCTGGAACTTTTTCCTGCAAAAAGCTGTTGAGGCTAGAATTTTGTCAAACATACATATTAAGGGTTACGGAATCAAGGCAAGGCAAGTTACAGATCAGCCATGATCTAAATGAATAGAGAAACAGGCTCAAGAGGCTAGATGGTATATGTTGCGAGAAATGTAACTGTCACCCACTTATCCATTTTGGTGGAAATTGCTCATCTTACTTATTATATGAAGCAAAGTCTCCCAACTCAGGTTTACAGTTTCTTAAAGTTTCAAAGACAACTTGCAAAATGTCTTAAATTATTTAAGACAATTACATATACATCCATACAACAATGTTTTTTTTAAAATCAAGAGATCAGTGCATGCAAGCCTCAACACAGACATGTAGTGAGGTCAAGCTAAATGACTTCTAAATTACATCAATTTATTGTTCTTTTTGCAGCAGTACAACACCTCATTGTTGTGCACTTAGGATTTAAAACCTGCATTATGAGAACGTACTTCAGAGAGAGAGAGACAAACAATTGAGAAATTCTGCAATGATAAAACTAATAAAACTATGAAAGGGAACTTCCAAAAATAATTGAACCAGAGCTTCTTTCATAATTCAAACTGGATTAGTAATTAACTAAGGGTTTAACAAAGATGCATCATACAGTAAAAATTCTGAATACTTTTAGAATGCAGCCTACATAGATCAATGAAAGATATACTGCCTTGCTGAAAGTACTATAAACCAAACAATGGTGGTCCAAATATATTTCACAGACTATTCTACAATATATTTCAGTAATCAAAAAATCTGTTTTCTAAAGGCACACTACTGCAATAGTTCACCAAAGGATGATCCATGGTTCTATGCTACCAGCGAGGAGTTGCAGGCCAGAGAATCAGAGCTATAATACTGTAGCCCTATCCGCAACATGTGGACCCTATAAGCAGTGTTTCTCCCTTGGAATTGCTGGATCGGAGAATCATTCCTTATTTTGTGCATTCCATTTCACTTTGTGAATATTCACCTGCATCAATTACTTGGCAAATTTCTACATGCTATATAAAATTAAAATTCCTCTCAGCTTTACAACACAATCCAAACTTAAATTGTTTTTCTTTTTCTTAAATACATTCAAGTTCATAAATGATTTCAAATAGTTACATACTTGCATTTATATTCATATATACTTACAGATTATATACACTCAGTGCCATGCCATCTGCCACTAGGTTAATCCTCACAGATTATTGGCATTAATCAGCTCACTCTTGCAAAAACTCAAGTTACTTTTTTAAATAAAAGATGCATTATAAATCTCATTCCAAAACACAAACTGCAGGTGAATTTCCCAACATTTTGCAAAACAGACTAGAGGTTAACCAGTCCGCTATTTTGCAGCCATTAAAATCAATTTACCTTCTAAAGTTTCTTGACATTAACACCATTACTACAAATATAAATTCTGATGCAGTTACATTGCTAGATCCATAGAAGTGTCTATAATTTTTCCATTAAAGTTCATGCTCGAAAGCAGTGAAACTACATGTATATAATACATTCATGTTCAACCTCAACTGTCAAAATTGAAAGGATACAAGCCTTAACGTTGAAGAATTTAGTTTGGATCCAAGATATTAAAATCAATTGCAGGATATTTCACCAAGATTACATTACTGAGTACATTTCAAACTAAAGACTGCCAATCATATGACTCTGACCCTGCATTTCTACCAGAAGTTTAAAGCATTACAGTTAGAGAGTATAAGCAAGTCTCAGTCACAGAAGTGTTAGGCATTGTGACTAGCATGAACAACCTTGAACTGCGCGCTTCAGAAATCTCAACTGATGCTTGACTTGGAACTCATGCAGTTTTCAGCACTCTGATGAAGAAAAAGGTGCCCAAATACTATTGTTCTTTTATTGTCGGCTGAAGTGCTCCTTTCTCTATTAAATGAGATTTCAGAATATTGTAGATATATAATTGTTGTTCTGGTTGAAGGACTAACAATTGCTGTAAGACTTTGCTGGGATTTGGTCCTCTGCAAAAGACCAGAATGAAACAGAAGAATATTAGATACAGACACTACTGTATTTATAATTGCACTACAATTTAGTTTTGAAAATACAAATGGGAATACTCAGGAGAGGGGAGCAAAGTAGAGTAAGGGATTGTGATGTATTCCCTATCTGCCCTTCTCTGCTCGATTTGTGGTACAGGAAGATGGAATATGTTAGGTGTTTTACAATATAGCTTTTTCTTTCAACAACAGGGATGCAAGAATGCCTGAAGTTTTGGCCCATAACATCCTTGAAATGGCAATCAGTGGTGGATTGCCAATGTGTAGCAATTTACCTTCTCTTGAAATCCAAATTGCAGGTCTTGCAAGACCTTCCCAACTCAGGCCAGGTGAGACTGAAGAGGAGAGGCAGTTCATGGGTTTTAGTGAAGTGTAAAAGGAGCTAAATGAAGGAGGCCGTGCCCCTTTTTTATGCTGCCATGAAGTAGGTGAGTTTAAAGGGACCACTGAAAGGTAAGTTTGAAAGCCAAGTGATTGGGATGTATGTGGGAATTCTGACACCAACCTGCAGGGGGGGGGAGGGGTCATGTTCATGTGGGGTCAAACCAGTAGGGTAGGGGGTGTCTCGTACACTGCTTAGTCGGTGTCTTTAAAGTAACTTTGAAGTAAGATATGCTTTCTTTCTTCTAACTCTTTCAGGGTAGCTAAGAGTGTGTAAGTGGCAAAACCATCCAAAGTTAATGATTTATATTGTTTTGGCAGATGGTTTCCAGCCCAGTGAAATCATCCAGGGGAAATTAGCCTTTCTTGACAATCACCAAGTAAACCCTTACATGGGACCTTCCAAGAGGCACTTCCCAGTGCATAGTACCTCAAATCCTGTGCTGGAGAGCCAGAAAGTTACAGCCCCATTAAATTATTTCGCTCACTTCTTTCTGCCTCAGAAAAATATTTCACTATATGTAAAATTACAGTGCCATAATCATATTGAGCAAAAAGTTAGCTCACCTATGACTTAACAATAAATGTACTAAATTCAAGGTAAAGTAGGCTCGAGAGGCCAAAAGGCCTACTGCAGTTCCTAATTCTTGTGTTATTGTGCTCTGACACAGATGCTGTAGTTTTTGGAGACTAGGCAATGCATGCTGTGGATATAATTGCAAGAGAAAGTAATTCTCAAGAAAATATTCTGGCCCAACCATTGTCAGCTGCTTTGTCAATGACCCTCCTCCCATTATAAGTGGGATTGTACTCTGATGATTCCACCCTACTCAGTTTTATTTACAATTGTTCCAATAATGAAGCAGCCTATATCAGTTTACAGGAAGATCGGGATAACATTCAGGCATGGACTGGTAATTGACAGGTTGCATTCATGTCACTGAAGTGCCAGTTTTGAGTATATGGAAATGGTGGTGTTGTGGTACGACTGGATTAGTAATCAAAAAACCCAGGCTAAAGCTTTGGAGTCATGAGTTCAAATCCCACCAAGGTGTGGGGTTTAAATTCAGTCTAGAACTGAAACCATGTAACAGTGACGGTGACCATGAAACTCACTACATGTTATAAAAACCCATGTGGTTCACTACGCCCTGAAGGGAAGAAAGTCTGCCATCCTTACCTAACCTGACATACATTTGATTCCAGGTCCACAGCAATGTGGTTATCTCTTTACTACCCCCTTAAATGCCCAAGCAAGCCACTCAGTCAAGGGCAATTTTGACAGGTATCTAGATGGGTTGAGAACTGACTTGCTAGGAGGAGACAGAGAGTAGTAGTGGAAGGGTCCTTTTCTAGCTGCAGGTCTGTCACTAGTGGTGTGCTGCAGGGCTCAGTACTGGGACCTCTCCTTTTTGTAGTATATATAAATGACTTGGAAGAGGGAGTAAGTGGTGTGATCAGCAAATTTGCAGATGACACTAAGATGGCTGGATTGGCGGGCAGTGAGGAGCAGTGTCTGGCAATACAACGGGACATAGATAGGCTGGTATATTGGTAAGAGAGGGGATTAAGGGTTATGGGGAGAGGGCGGGAAAGTGGAACTGAGCCACGACAGATCAGCCATGATCTTACTGAATGGCGGGGCAGGCTCGAAGGGCCAGATGGCCTACTCCTGCTCCTATTTCTTATGTTCTTATGTTCTTATATATGGCAAATGGAGTTCAATCCGGATAAATGTGAGGTGATGCTTTTTGGTCGGAATAATGTAGGGGGGAGTTATATGATAAAGGGTAAACCTATAAAGAGTATAGAAACGCAGCGGGACCTGGGGGTGCAAGTGCACAAGTCTTTGAAGGTGGCAGTACAAGTGGAGAAGGTTGTGAAGAAAGCTTATGGTATGTTAGCCTGTATAGAAAGGGGTATAGAGTATAAGAGCTGGAGTCTAATGCTGCAGTTGCATAGAACGTTGGTTAGGCCGCATTTGGAGTACTGCGTTCAGTTCTGGTCGCCTTACTACCGGAAGGACGTGGAGACTCTGGAGAGAGTGCAGAGGAGGTTTACCAGGATGTTGCCTGGTATGGAAGAACTGGGTTATGAGGAAAGATTGAGCAAATTGGGGCTGTTTTCCCTTGAAAGACGGCGACTGAGGGGGGATCTAATAGAGGTATATTAGATTATGAAAGGTATAGATAGAGTAAACAGTGGTAAGCTATTTCCTATGTTAGAGAGACACAGTACGAGGGGCCACGGGCTTAGGGTGAGGGGGGAGAGATATAACACGGATATTAGAGGGAGGTTTTTCACACAGAGGGTAGTGGGGGTATGGAATGCTCTGCCAAGCAAGGTAGTGGAGGCAGACACGCTGGAGTTGTTTAAGAGTTACTTAGACAGACACCTGAGTGGGTTGGAGATGGGAAGGATATAGGAGATTGTTTTAAATAAGGGTCATTAGCATTGGGACGTCCCTGGTAATGTATAAGGATGTGGAACGATACTAATGTTTTTCTCTTTTAATTCACAGGTTTTAAGTCGGTCCACCTTGTTGTCCAACGAGGGGCATACACGCGATGAGTCGTATTAGGACCGTTCTTCGATGTTCGAGAGTAGCCTAGTGCTTCATGTCGTCAGTGTGCACTTAAACTGGACCAGATGCTGGGCAACACGACAGCTCAGTGACTATCACTGTTTGCTGTGCAGACACATGGATTTGGGCCAGTGTCTGTGGGAGTGTGCGCATTCTCCCCGTGCTCGCGTGGGTTTTCTCCGGGTGCTCTGGTTTCCTCCCACGCCCCAAAGATGTGCTATTAAGCTGATTGGAGGTAATAAATTGTCCCTAAATTAGTTTCCCTCAATGTGGAATGCCATAAGCATAGATAAGGGTCATGGGTGGAGGGGGGACTGGTAATGTTAAAATGGCAGCATGGACTCGTTGGGCCGAAGGGCCTGTTTCCCAGGCTGTTTTGTTCTTTGTTCAATTAGGGATCAGCAACAAAAGCTGGCCTTGCTAGTGATGACCACATCCCAAGAATGAAAACAAATGTCCAAATTAACAGTTTAGTGCAGTACTGAGGCAGTGCTAAATTGCTGGAAGTGTCTTTATGTAAATTAAACAGAAGAATGATACTTTTTTTTAAATATATACTTCTATTCATTAATCTTTAAAATGGGAACAACACGTTTTGTGTATGTATATAGATAGCTGCACAAAAGAATGGAAGGGAAACTGATTTACCTGATAAAACTAGTAATGTAAACATGAACAAAGGTAGCCATCAGATATTGACAATCAAAGCGATCCATAATCCCACCATGTCCTGGAATAGTGTCAGCAAAATCCTAGTGAAAACACAAGTTAAACTTATCAAAACAGAAAATAATAAACATTCAACAAGGGTTAACACTTCATTTTAATAAAATGTTAATTTTGACAATAGAGTCCAAATTTTCCTTCGTTTCTACTTTCTTATTTTGATCCAATTATTTTCTAAGATTCTATGCTAAATTTTTAAACACCCCCTTGTACATATTCATCAGATTCTTCTCTCTCCAGTCCCCACTGAACTAACCATGATGAGATCAAGACAGAAGATAGCTTGGCAGTTGCTAAACTTCTACCAATTATTGTTTGAAGATTAATGTCAATATGTTCCTTTGTTTCTCTTTCAGGGAACATATCTTGCTTCAACTCAGCATCGTTATTCTATCATAGCAGTCAGCTTGTTGGAAAATCATGAGGTACTGGTTCATAGTTCTAATTCTGCACTCATTGGTACATAAACATTTCTTAACGAGGACACTACCATTGTTGAAAATGGGAATTTGCAAAAATATATTAAACATGAACCAATCATAAGGATAAAAATTGGGAAAACAAAATAAAACTCTCAAAGCTCAGTCAAGTACAGATATGGCTTAATTCTAATTTAGATAACCAATACAAATCAAGAGTTTTAACCAGGAAAGATTTTACTCCTGACAGCCACAACACATCATCAAATCTGGTGCCGCAGAGTTGTTAAAATGAAACAATGAATCTTTAGACAATAATATTTCATAACCATCTTCCCGATTTCTAAATATGCACAAATGCTTAACCACTATAATTTTCAAAACATAATGACCATTTGAAATGCCTTGAGTGCATACACAAATAACTTAGAACAGTTGATCCTACAAGCGCACCCCTCCTCTAAAAAGTGATAGTCTTAAAACATTGTACATTATATTGAGCTACAAATAAAGAACTAACTTAATCGTGATACTTGCTTTGATTTTGAAAGCTCGTTTGAATCCACTGGCGAAAAAGCCTCCGAAAGGACCAATTAAGGATGCAAATGTAGAAAGGGCAATGCTGTGTATCTGAAATGGGTATAGGTGCACTGTTTCCTGTGTGGAGGAGACAAAAAAAATTCAGACTAAATATTAGAAAAATAAAATGTCTCAGATTTAAAATGACCATCGAGTTGCAGGTTTGTCAGATATGAATGCTTGGGCCTCTGCCTTGAACTCTTTTTCCTTGGATTCCTGAGCACGTTTTGATGAAGAACAAAGTTGTGTTGCATCTCCAAGCCACTGTAATTTCATTTATACAGGAAACTGGCACAAATACCAAAATTATTCACCCAAAACAGACCTCCAATTCTACGCTTGAGTGCAGCCTCAATTTTAATTGTTCCCCAAACTAAATTAAGCAATATAAATGAACTTGTACCATTACAGTGACAATGTATAGCAATGCAAATATAATGGAGTCAATACTTCAATGTTGGTGGCATGACTCATGGACACTTGAATTTTCAATGTATCCAAGGTACCAAGCAAGGTTTTACATTTAACCCCAACTAATGTCAAACTAAATTCTTGTGCATAATAAATCAACAGAATTGTACAAGTATAATTCATTGGTTAAACAAATATAGAAGTGTGCAAATGTTTTTTGAAAGATTTTCAAATTTCAGATTTTAAAATCCACTGCACCAGTCACCTTTGAATTTAAAAAATTCAAAGCTAGTTGTTTAATTCATGCCTCACAGAGAACAATGCTATTCACAGTAATTGGCAAGTTGTGTGCATTTCTACTGTTGCAAAATATAAACTTTTGCATAAAATGGGAATGGTAGTAAGATACCTAATCAACATAGTTGATTATAAATAAATTTCTCCAAACGTTCTAATACAGTGTAGCCCTGATACATAGATGTTATGTTCTTTTATGCGCACCATTCTCCCAGTTTAGTAGTAATCTCCACAGACTTAAGCCTGTGAGCCACAGATTACAGTACTCATGATGATAGGCTTGAATGCATATTGTGAGAAGTAGCTTAATCACCTCAAGCAACAGCACTCCTTCCCTGGTATAAAATCCTCTTACTACTCCAGATTCCTCAAGAGCATTCAGCAACCTCAAATTCACTTTCACAAAATCCCCCCGCCGCTGATCGATCTTTCTTCCAATGCAACATTTATCTTGTTCGCCAATATTAAAATCACAACATCCATTTTACAACATCAACTCAGCTTCTATTCTCATAGCACATCTCCCTAGATCACAAGCTCTTACCAAAAATTCACCCAACTTCCAAACATACTTACCAATGCTGTTAATCTTTCCCTCATTATTATTTTCATCCAAAAATTAATATTCATCTTATTAAAAAGTTCACATCTGCATCACTTATTTTCTTAAAATGTTGTCTCATATCTGATCAATTCGTCTTCTCAAGGTCCATAAATATATCATGCGATCCAATTATATACTTACATTTCTCTCACTTGCTAATCTTTTGAATTTATCCAATTCCTTTTTTAAAAAAACTCATTCACAGGATGCAAGTGTCCCTGGTAAAGCCTGCTTTTGTTGCCCGTCGCTAATGGTCCTGCAGCAGCTGAGAGTGAGCCACTTCTACTTCAGTCCATGAGGTACCCACAGTGCTATTAGGGAGGGATTTCAGAATTTTAATGCATTGACATTGTAGAAACAGCGATACAGATCGTGGTCAGAATGGGATAATTGGAGGTGGTGCTACTCCTGTGCATCTTCTGGCCTTGCCCTACTAGGTATCCTTCCCTAAAGGACACTGGTGAACGAGATGGGTTTTTCTGACAATCGACAATGGTTTCATGGTAATCAGTAGATTCTTAATTCCAGGTTTTGTTTATTGCATTCAAATTCTACCATCTGCCATAGCAGGATTCGAATGCAGGTCCCCAGAACACGAGCTGAATTCTGGATTAATAGCCTAGCTATAATACCACTAGGCCATCACCTTCTCTAGTCATCATACTCCTGACTTATGCCTTGTGACGGTGAACAGGCTTTGGGGAGTTAGTTGCCATAGAATTCCCAGCCTCCCACCTTCACTCTAGGCACAGTATTTAAAGGGCTGATCCAATTAAGTTTCTGGTCAATGGCAACCCTCAGAATACTAATGACTAAAGATTCAGCATTGGTAATGCCACTGAACAGCAAAGGAGATGATTAGATTCTCTTCTGTTTGAGATGGGTCATTGCTTGACATAAATGATACATGCTTCTGATCAGGCAAAGCCTGAATGTTGTTCAGGTATGGCAGACTACTTCAGCATTTGAGAATGAACACTGTGCCACTGTCCCATCTGTCTTTTTAATGGAGGGGAGCAGCTGAAAATGGTTGGGCTTAGGACTGCCGTGAAGAATTCCTATAGCGATCTTTTGGGCCTGAGGTGATCGGGCTCAAAACAACAACAACTGTCTCTCTTTGCACAGTGGTACAACTGTGGCAAATGTTCCCCTAATTTCCAAGAACTTCAGTTCTGCTCGGACTCCTTAATTCTACACTCAGTCAGATGGTGCCTTGCTGTCAAAGACAGTCAGCTCCGGAATTCAGCTTTTTTTTTTCCATGTTTGGATCAAGGCTGAAATGCAACCTGAAGCCAAGTTCTCTGATAGAACCCAAACTGAGCAAGTTACTGTTGCGCAAGTGCCACTTGATAGCACTGCTGATGGACACCTTCCATCACACTGCTAATGATTTAGAGTAGAATGGTGAGACAATAATTGATCATTAACTTATATTACTTATTATTAGTGTCACAAGTTGCCTTACATTAACATTAATGAAGTTACTATGAAAATCTCCGAGTCAACACACTCTGGTGCCTGTTTGGGTACACTGAGGGAGAATTTAGCAAGGCTAATGCACCCAACCAGCACATCTTTTGAATTAGATTGGATATGCCCTGCTTATTTGTGAACAAGTCATACCTGGGCAATTTTCCATTGTTGGATAGATTCCAATGCTGTCATGATCCATCCAAAACAGATACAATGGTAATTAGTTGCACTGCGACCAACAGTTCATCATGTCTCCCTTCTGTGATATGAACAACGATTCCATTCTTCTCCATTGTCCATTTCTGCACATAGTTCTCTCATTGTTCCACCCTTATCCTTTCCAAAATAACCACTATATACCTCAAATATATTTTCCTCCTGTGGCATAAAGTCACTTCTAGTGCTCCAGATGCCCTTTTATTCATATTTGCCATGGTACCTCTTACTGAGATAAGTTGCAAACACACAGTCAGGTTCCACACGTATTCTGACAGCACCCAATCCTGTGAGTCTGTATTACCAAAGAATGCAAAGTTACTGCTGTAACATTCAAACTGGCTTTTCAACATCAATATTGGAGAAGTCAAAATGTATTCCTGCGTAATGTCAATAAACAATATTTCCTGGTTTGGTTCCTGCCTCCATGTGCCTTTCAATTGCATTCCATCAAATTTCCAGATTTCATGGTCATGATAAATTCAATAGCAGCAGAAACTCGGCAATCTGTTTAACCGAGAATAGCTTTTTATCTATATACGATCCGTAGTCAAAATCCAATTTTCAAACAGTATATACTCCCACCTCTACCTTGCTCAATGCTGATGTAATTATGCCCTTAATTACCCACACCCACAATTCTGCTTTGATGCATGGTATTCATTTCACTTCCACATAAATTACTCTGGTAAATTTTTTATGAAGAGAACTGCACAAATTTAGAATGTTGCTAGATACTATGAACGTTAATGAAAAATACACTCCTCACCCATCCAAGGACAGATTGCAGTACAGATGGAAGCATGTATTCCTGCAGGTGGAACAAGAGCGAAGGTTCACAGTCAACAATAAAGCTGTTGGTTTCACTGTTGTAATCCACTGGGCACACAAAGTAATTGTAGCTTGATAATGTGTAGGCAAACTAGAACAAGATAGATAAGAATCATTAAAAAAAATCAAAATATGTTTCAATAAGAACCATTACTCTTAATAATTGGACAAAAATTGCCTTTTTTCTAAAAATTATACTGATATAATTCAAATATATATTCTTGATTTTTGTAAGACATTTAAAGATTTAAGAAAGCTTTCACTTTTTGTGAATATGTTTCAGGAAAACAAATTTTAGTTTGGAGACTGAAATTTAAGACCATAAGATATAGAGCAGAATTAGTCCACTCAGCCCATCAAATCTGCTCCGCCATACAATCTTGGCTGATTTTTTCCTCAACCCTACTCTCCTGCCTTTTTCCCTAACCCCTGATCCCCTTATTAATCAAGTACCTATCTATCTCTGTCTTAAAGATATTCAATGACCTGGCTTCCACAGCCTTCTGCGGCAAAGAGTTCCACAGATTCACCACCCTGACTGAAGAAATTCCTCCTCATCTCTGTCCTAAACGTTCACCCCTTTAGCCTGAGGTTGTGCCCTCTGGTTCTAGTATTTGCTACTAGTTGAAACATCCTCTCCACGTTCACTCTATCCAGGCCTCACAGTATCCTGTAAGTTTCAATAAGATCCCCCCTCTTTCTTCTAAACTCCAACAAGTACAGACACAGAGTCCTCAACCTTTCCTCATACGATGAGCTCGATTCCAGGAATCATACTTGTGAACTTCCTCTGGACCCTTTTCAAGGCCAGCACATCCTTCCTCAGATATGGGGCTCAAAACTGCTCACAATTCTCCAAATTGGATTTGAACAGAGCCTTATACAGCCACAGAAGTACATCCTTGCTCTTACATTCTAGCCCTCTCGACATGAATGTTAACATTGCATTTGCTTTCCTATCTGCTGACTGAACCTGCACATTAACCTAAAGAGAATGCTGAACCATGACTCCCAAGTCCCTTTGTGCTTCTGATTTCCTAAGCATTTTCCCATTTAGAAAATAGTCTATGCCTCCATCCCTCCTTCCAAAAGAGCATAACCTCACACTTTTCCATCTGCCACTTCCTTGCCCACTCTCCTAATCTGTCCAAATCCTTCCTTCTGCAGCCCCCCTGCTTTCTCAATACTATCTTTGTATCATTTGCAAATTCAGCAACAGTGCCTTCAATTCCTTCCTCCAAATTGTTAATGTATATTGTGAAAAGTTGTGGTCCCAGCACTGACCCCTGAGGCATACTATTAATCACTGGCTGCCATCCTGAGAAAGACCCCTTTAACCCCACTCTTCCTTCTGCTAGTCAGCCAATCCTCTATCCATGCCAGGATCTTACCCTCAACACCATGGGCATTTAACTTATTTAACCGTCTCCTACCTTGTCAAAGGCTTTTGGAAATCTAAATAAATCACGTCCACTGGTTCTTCTTTACCTAACTTCCTTGTTACCTCCTCAAAGAGCTCTAACAGATTTGTCAGACATGTCCTCCCCTTGACGAAGCCATGCTGGCTCAGTCCTACTTTATCATGCACTTTCAGGTATTCTGCGATCTCATATTTAATAATGTACTCTAAAATCATGCCAATGACCAAAGTCAGGCTAACCACCCGATAATTTCCCATCTGCTGCCTCCCTTTCTTCTTAAACAGCAGTGTTACATTTGCTACTTTCCAGTCCTCTGGGACCCTCCCTGCCTCCAGTGATTCCTGAAAGATCACCACCAATGCCTCCACAATTTCCTCAGCTATCTCTTTTAGAACCCTGGGGTGCAGTCCACCTGGTCCAGGTGATCTATCTACGGACCTTTCAGCTTCCCCAGAACCTTCTCCTTAGTGATGGCACTATACTCACCTGTGCCCCCGACTCTCTTGGAGCTCTGACATCCCATTGGTGTCTTTCACCACGAAGACTGATGCAAAGTGACTACTCAGTTCATCTGCCATTGTTTTGTTTCCTATTACTACTTTTCCAGTCTCGTTTTCCAGTGATCCAACGGCTATTTTTGTCTCTCTCTTGTCTTTTATGTATTGAAAATCTTTTCCTATCTTCTTGCATATTACTAGCTAGCTTACACTCATATTTCATCATCACCACCCACCCCATTGCTTTTTTCTTTGTCCTCTGCTCACTTTTAAAGGCTTCCACTAATTTTGCCATTTTGTATGCTTTTTCTTTTGCTTTTATGCTGTCCTTGACTTCTCTTGTCAGCCATGGATGCCTCATCCTTCCTTAGCATGTTTCCTCCTCCGTGGGATGAATTTCTGTTGTGCCTCCCAAATAACTCAAAAACTCCTGGCATTGTTGTTCCACTGTCCTCCCTGCTAAGCTCCCTTTCCAATCAATTCTGACCAGTTCCTCTCTCATGTCTTTGTAGTTATAGTTATTTAATTGTAATACCATTACATCTGACTCCAGCTTCTCCCTCTCAAACTGCACAATGAATTCTATCATACTGTGGTCACTGCTCCTTAAGGGTTCTTTCACCTTAAGTTCCCTAATCAAGTCTGCCTCATTACACATCACCAAATCCAGAATAGCTTGTTCCCTAGTAGGCTCTGTCACAAGCTGCTCCAAAAAACCCATCTCTTAGACTTCCACAAATTCCTTTTCTTGGGATCCATAACCTACCTGATTTTCCAAGTCCACTTGCACAGCAAAGTCCTCCATTATTATTGTAATATTGCCTTTTAATATGCCTGTTCTATCTCCTGATTTATTTTCTGCCCCAAATTTAAATAAAAGACAATAGAAGCATCTGGTTTGGGAGGCTTATAAACTGATCTGAAGTGATTGCAATTCAAAGGACAGCCTGTGTTTATTTAATAAGATAAGAGTTGAAGAGTAGGCACACACACTCCTTTGAGTTTCTTAGTGGAGACAAAAACTCTACTAAGTTGTCTTCATAAAGGGTTTAGATTATTCATTTGGTTTCTCAGAACAGAGGGAATATTTGGGTATGGGAGATGAGTTGCAATGTCTGAGACATCTCAAGGTGCCACTTTGCCATAGGGAATAAATTGCAGGAAGATGGTTTTCTTGGTTTGGGATTTTATCATTGTTTTTTGAATAGAAGGTGGTAGTTGGAACCTTGCAGCAGCAGAGACGAGCAGAGAGAGAGCAATCTCCCAGGATCTGTGGGCCAGAAGCAAACGGTTATCAGAAACCAAGAATGTTTTCCAATTTTTGAATTACTGAGCAAGAATGCAGTGCTTGAACTAGGGTGTCCACAAGCATGAAATGGAAGGACCCCAAGAAATTCGTAGCTTGGAGAATAACAGGAATACGGAGGAGAATCAATGTCAATTCTTAACAGCTGTGGCACACTTCAGTTTGATCCTAAGAAGGAACCCTCAATAATCTATAAATTGCAGGGGTGGAAATAAAAATAGAACGGGGGAAGTGTCTTGTTAAGATTTTTGGGCTTAAAGAATAAATATTTATGAAATAGTGTTGTTACTAATTCTTACACAGTAATTTTGTTTAAAAAGTTAAATTGAGATGTCTTGATTTTTTTTAAATTTCTAGTTTCCGAGATCAGAACACACTTTGGAATTAAAGTCTCAACTTGGGAAATCAAATTATCCCTGGCATAATGATATAAACTGTCCCTGTGTGTAGCTAAAACTGGTGTTTTGAATCTGACACCAAAATTTTAAAGGAAAAAGGATAGTTGCTGTAACTGCATCAAAATAAAGAAGGCAAATCCAAACTTGTCCCAAGAGTTAGAAGAGGAATATTACAAACCAAACCTAATATGTGCACAGGAACAAGCCAAAGGCACCTTATGTTCATGTGCTATGTTCCAAATACATGCTGATTATAAGACACCAATTTGGAGACTAATGCAAGACACAAAACCTGAGAGATTATTTTGCCTGTATGAAAAACTGACTATTTTATTTATCCAATGATTTTCTAAAGCAGTTCATGTAGACATGTTTCCAATGAATGAAATGGAAACAAATCAGATCTGACCATATACCCAAGGGAAGCGAGAAAAGATAATTTCCTAATGAAGTGGCAAAGCTGAGACAGTACAGATAGAGGAAATCACAGGTCACAGGGCAGCACATTGGTTAGAACTGGTGTCTTAGTGCCAGGGACCCCGATTCAATTCCAGCCTTGGATGATGGTGCGGAGTTTGCACATTCTCCCTGTGTTTGCATGGGTTAGCTCCCACATTCCAAAGATGTGCAGGTTAAGTTGACTGGCCATGTTAAATTGCCCCTCAGTGTCCCAAGATATGTAGGTTAGGGGGATTAGCGGAGTAAATACATGGGGTTCTGGAGTAAGCCTGTGTAAGAGTCAATGTAGACTCAGTGGATGAACTCAGGATCATTCGGGAGACAGAGACAGTTATAGATAAAAACTACAGGGAGGTAGTTACTCCTGGAAAAGAAGATACATGGGTGACTGTTAGAAGGGGTTAAGAAGCAGTCAGTGCAGCGATCCCCTGTGGCCGTTCCTCTGTATAACAAGTATACCATTTTGGATAGTGTTGGCGGGGGATGACTTACCAAAGGTAAGCCATGAGGTACAGGTCTCTGGCACAGAGTCTGTCCCTGTTACTCAGAAGGAAAGGGGGGAGAGGAGTAGAGCATTAGTCACTGGGGACGCCATAGTTAGGGGGACAAATAGGAGATTCTGTGGGAATGAGAGAGACTCGTGGTTAGTGTGTTGCCTCCCAGGTGGCAGGGTCCATGATGTCTCGGATCGTGTTTTCAAGATCCTCAAGGGGGAGGGGGACCAGCCCCAAGTCGTGGTCCACATAGGCACTATAGGCATAGATAGGAAAAGGGATAGGGATGTAAGGCGGAAATCCGGGGAGTTAGGGTGGAAGCTTAGAGCTAGAACAAACAGAGTTGTTATCTCTGGTTTGTTACCCGTTCCACGTGCTAACGAGGCGAGTAACAGGGAGAGAGAGCAATTGAACACGTGGCTACTGGGATGGTGTGGGAGGGAGGGATTCAGATACCTGGATAATTAGGGCTCATTCTGGGGTAGGTGGGACTTCTACAAAAGGGATGGTCTACACCTGAACCAGAGGGGTACCAATATCTTGGGGAGGAAATTTGTTAATGCTCTTTGGGAGGGTTTAAATTAATTCAACAGAGGGATGAGAACCTGAATTGTAGCTCCAGTGTACAGGAGGTTGAGTCATAAGGTTTCAAGGTCGCAGGAGTGTACCTGGGACTTTGATGTTGTGGCCATTTCGGAGACATGGATAGAGCAGGGACAGGAATAGTTGTTGCAGGTTCTGGGGTTTAACTGTTTCAGTAAGATCAGGGAAGGTGGTAGAAGAGGGGGAGGTGTGGCATTGTTATTCAGGGACAGCGTTACGATGACAGAAAGGACGTTTGATGAGGACTCGTCTACTGAGGTAGTATGGACTGAGGTTAGAAACAGGAAAAGGAGAAGTCACCCTGTTGGGAGTTTTCTGTAGAAAAGTTCCAGAGATGTAGAGGAAATGATAACAAAGATGATTCTGGATAGGAGCGGAAGTAACAGAGTAGTCATTATGAGGAACTTTAACTTTACAAATATTGACTAGAAACGCTATAGTTTGAGTAGTTTAGATGGGTCAATTTTTGTTCAGTGTGCAGGAGGGTTTTCTGACAAAGTATGTAGATAGGCCAACAAGAGGTGAGGCCACATTGGATTTGGTACTGAGTAATGAACCAGGCCAGGTGTTAGATTTGGAGGTAGGTGAGCACTTTGGTGATAGTGACCACAATTTGGTTACGTTTACTTTAGCGATGGGAAGGGATAGGTACATACCGCAGGGCAAGGGTTATAGCTGGGGGAAAGGAAATTGTGATGTGATTAGGCGAGATTAGGATGGATAGGATGTGGAAACAAACTGCAGTGGATGGGCATAATTGAAATTCAAGGAACAGCTACTGCATGTCCTTGATAAGTACGTACCTGTCAGGTAGGGAGGAAGTGGTTGAGCGAGGGAACCGTGGTTTACTAACGAAGTTGAATCTCTTGTGAAGGGGAAGGAGGAGACTTATGTAAAGATGAGACGTGAAGGGTCCATGAGGGTGCTTGAGAGTTACAAGTTAGCCAGGAAGGACCTAAAGAGAGAGCCAGGAGGGGACATGAGAAGTCTTTGGCAGGTAGGATCAAGGAAAACCCTAAAGCTTTTTATAGGTATGTCAGGAATAAAAGAATGACTAGAGTAAGATTAGGGCCAGTCAAGGACAGTAGTGAGGAGTTGTGCGTGGAGTCCAAAGAGATAGGAGAGGTGCTAAATGAATATTTTTTGTCAATTCACACAGGAAAAAGACAATGTTGTCGAGGAGAATACTGAGATACAGGCTAGGATTGAGGTTCATAAGGAGGAGGTGTCAGCAATTCAGGAAAGTGTGAAAATAGATGTCCCCTGGGCCGGATGGGATTTAGCCTAGGATTCCCTGGGAAATTAGGGAGGAGATTGCAGAGCCTTTGGCTTTGATCTTTATGTCGTCATTGTTTACAGAAATAGTGCCAGAAGACTGGAAGATAGCAAATGTTCAAGAAGGGGAGTTGAGACAAGCCTGGTAATTATAGACCAGTGAGCCTTACTTCTGCTGTGGGGAAAATTTTGGAAAGGATTATAAGAGATAGGATTTATAATCATATAGAAAGGAATAATTTGATTAGGGATAATCAACACAGTTTTGTGAAGGGTAGGTTGTGCGTCACAAACTTTATTGAGTTCCTTGAGAAGGTGACCAAAGAGATGGATGTGGTGTATATGAATTCCAGTAAAGTATCTGATAATGTTCCCCACAGTAGGCTATTGCAGAAAATACGGAGGCATGGGATTGAGGGTGATCTAGTGGTTCAGATCAGAAATTGGCTAGCTGCAAGAAGACAGAGTGATGGTTGATGGGAAATGTTCATCCTGGAGTTCAGTTACTAGTGGTGTACTGCAAGGGTCTGTTTTGGGACCATTGCTGTTCATCATTTTTATAAATGACCTGGATGATGGCTTAGAAGGATGGGTTAGTAAATTTGCAGATGACACTAAAGTCGATGGAGTTGTGGACAGTGCGGAAGGAGTTGCGGGTTACAGAGAGACATAGATAAGCTGCAAAGCTGGGCTGAGAGGTGGCAAATGGAGTTTAATGCGGAAAACTGTGAGGTGATTCACTTTGGAAGGAGTAACTGGAATACAGAGTACTGAGCTAATGGTAAGATACTTGATAGTGTGGATGAGCAGAGAGATCTCAGTGTCCATATGCATAGATTCCTGAAAGCTGGCACCCAGGTTGGTAGGGTTGTTAAGGCGACATACAGTGTGTTAACTTTTATTGGTAGAGGGGTTCAGTTTCGGAACCGTGAGGTCATGTTGCAACTGACAAAATTCTGGTGCGGCCGCACTTGGATATTGTGTACAATTCTGGTTGCCGCATTATAGAAAGGATGTGGAAGCGTTGGAAAGGGTACAGAGGAGATTTACCAGGATGGGAAGGTCTTATGAGGAAAGGCTGAGGGGACTTGAGACTGTTTTCGTTAGACAGAACATACATAAGAACATAAGAAATAGGAGCAGGAGTAGACCATCCAGCCCTGCGAGCCTGCCCTGCCATTCAATAAGATCATGGCTGACCTGAAGTGGATCAGTTCCACTTTCCTGCTTTCTCCCCATAACCCTTAATTCCCTTGTCTATCAGAAATCTATCTACCCATGACTTAAATATATTCAGCGAGGTAGCCTCCACCACTTCAATGGGTAGAGAATTCCAGAGATTCACCACCCTTTGAGTGAAGAAGTTCCTCCTCAACTCTGTTCTAAACTGACACCCCCCCCCCCCCCCCACACACCTTATTTTGAGGCTGTGCCCTCTAGTTCTGCTTTAAGGTTAAGAGGTGACTTAATAGAGACATATAAGATGCTCAGAGGATTAGACGGGGTGGACAGTGAGAGCCTTTTCCTCGGATGGTGATGGCTAGCACGAGGGGACATAGCTTAAAATTGAGGGGTGACAGATATAGGACAGATGTCAGAGGTAGGTTCTTTACTCAGAGAATAGTAAGGGTGTGGAATGCCCTACCTACAACAGTAGTGGACTCACCAATATTAAGGGCATTTAAATGGTCATTGGATAAACATATGAATGACATTGGAATAGTACAAGTTAGATGAGCTTTAGATTGGTTTTCACAGGTTGGCGCAACATCGAGGGCTGATGGGCCTGTACTGCGCTGTAATGTTCTATGTTCTATTTAGTAATCCAGAGCTGCATTTCAGCAATCTGGATATTTTCCCACAGTTAAACTCTTACAGACAAACTAAGCTAAGTCAAAAATTGCCTAAAGGGGGTACACACTCACTTCTCAACTTTCCCACTTAGTGGTCAAACACGTGACAGAATAAAGGGATGTCACACATTCATCATAAGCATTTTAACTCTTAGTAAGGCGACAAGCTAGTGCTCATGGACATCAGCTACAGCTCATGGACAAAACAACTGCAATGTTCTCTTTCAGCTGCATGGCTGAATGGCTATGCAGCAACTAAAAATTCCTTTCCTGACTACGTGCAAGTCATCCCTCTAACTTAGTGGGCATACACAACCACGCAAAGGAAAATTAAAGGGCTTGTGCACTACAAAACAAAGAGGTTATATGTTGGTTAGATGATTGTATTACAAATTGCCCATCTCTCACTTTCTACAAAAATTAAAACAAAGGCAATCAACATACCAGAAATCCAAACACAACAGTAGCAAAGAAACCACCAATGAAACCTTCCCAGGTCTTCTTTGGGGACAACTGAAAAACAGCAGAGAATGACAGGTTAGGCCACCTGCTAAAAATGTAGCATTCCATTAAAGTTCCTGAAAATGGTCATAAATCTGTTATGCATTCATTTGAATATACCCGCCAAAAGAAAATCAAAGATGTGTGTTTCACACAGTCATACAGAGGGACAGGGCCTCAACATGCCAGTGAAATGTGGTTGCACAAAGATCAGGGTACCATCTTTAAAGGTCACCCAAACATAATCTGTCTGGCCATGTCCCTCACTCCCAGGGAGGGCTAATCGTATCTTTGCACCCCTGGGGAGACACCCAGAATAGGTTCATGTCTGTGTGAACCTGTTGTAAACCTTGCTGATGCAACATCACGTCAGTGCGGTTCAATACACAGTATGGGTTCAACATCCAGAAGGAGGAGGGTTAATAATATTTAAATATGTTCAAATAAACGTAAAGCAGGTTCACAATATTATAAGCGTGAACCTGATGATACCACTAACGTGGGGGTGGGGTTGAAGAGATCCCATCACATTCTCTTGGTGACAACTATGACTTCCAGATCTGTAGGCCACTCCGAAATTTGCCAAGGATAGTGAACGCGGGTTCAAGATCACCCCCTACATCCTCCACGGCCTTAGGACATCTCAAAGTGCTTTGCAGCCAATTAATTACATTTGAAATATAGTAATTGTTCTAACACAGGAATGTGACGGCCAATTTAACTAAGATAGATTTACAAGGACATTAGTGATAACCCAGTTCTTCAAAGTAGTGTCAGGAGATCTTTACTATCCATCTTAGAGAGCAGACAGTACCGTGACTTAACCACACTTGTAAAAGACAGCACTGCCAGAAGTGTGGCACTCCCTCAGCACTGCACTGGACGTAGTCTGAATTGACCAGCATTGACCTGGGAACACATCCCATGAATTAACAAAATTACTTGGTTCAACTGCATCACTGACTTATCATTTCCTACTGGATGACTTACCTTAATTAATGGAGTTCTTCCAAAGAAGAAACCAAACAGATATGCCATTATATCATTGCAAATTACAATTGAGATTGGAACAATAAACCTGGAATAATAAATGAAACTGGGTTCAGTCATTGAATACAACGCAGCTTGAACTTCACAATTTAATTTGCTCTTACTTATTTTCTGGCAACTATCACAAACAAGGAGGTTGCACAATTTATTTTGAGTCTATGATATGGGAATGTAAGGGAAACTATGAGATAAATTTAAGTTGTATTTTTTTGAGGTAGACCCTAACTAAAACAGAATCTGAGCTAAAAAGGATAAAGAACGTGCGAATATAAAAAGGAAACTGACCCACAAAGTTTCTAAGGAAATAAAGTCAAACTGAGGTTTGGAAACAAAAACTTTTGAATAAACTGACTCAAATTAAAAGATACAAATGGACAAAGAACAGTCCAAGCTGGACAACAGCAGCTGATTGGCCTGTTCTGTACCACAAGACTAGTTGAAAGCGGCAGAATATGGATGCAGAAGCCAAAAACAGGTTACTGCAGCTGTTTATGTTCCTGGAAGATAACACTTTGGCAATTACTCTATCCAAGTGGGTTGAGCAGGTTTTGCAGACAAAGTGCCATTTATAATGAACACTATGCCCACAGAACTCAGGTTACTTATGTGCTGCTGTTAGCATGAGATCAGACTAACTCCTAGAAGGAGAGCAGCTGAAAATTTTCAAAAGAAAGTGTGATCAGTAAAATCCAAGTGGACTGGTGAGCCAATTTGCAAGATCTATCTTAATGTCATTTATAGTTTATAGGCAACCACAATTTGCCCATTAACTCATGTTTAACTCATGTTAATTCTGAATGTTAGAATGTAGGATAGAGAATATTTAGCATTTGCTTTGTTGACTCCATAGAATTGTGTGGTTTATCCTTTCAGCAAGTAATGAGGATTTCTTAAATAATTACTGGTCTCTAATGAGATTGTAACAGAAGAAATAATGTCCCCCTGCCAGATTTCCACATTCACATAGCTAAAAACTGTACTTTCAAAACTGATCAACTATGATCTGAGACTGATCAAGAATTAGGGAAAAAGATTTGTATAAAATTGTACCAGGTTATTTTGTAATGGAAGAGAGAATTCAGGACACTAACTTGAAGCAAAAGGAATGGGAGCAAAAAACAAGATGAAAACAGAAAGAAAAGTTATTAAAAATACTGTGCCTTATTTTAGGGTGATAAAAAATGCAAGTAGAATAATCACACTCACCAGATCATGCCTTCAAATAAATTTTGGATCACCAGGTGAGATTGAGTAACAATAATTAGCAGTGTTACATGAGTCCAGCCAAACTGTGAACACAATCAAACCAAAATGTTTTCCAAAATCTAAATTTGTGGTTAAAACATAATCTCCAACATTTCACAGCACTGTCATTCTATTTATTGATTTAGTCAGTTCTAGCACAAAAAAACTCAATCAAAACTGTCACCATACAATCTATAGGTTTTAGTTCACAGGTTAGGAAGCTGTTTCTCTCTAATGAGGTACTCTTGCATTTACAAAGAACAAAGAACAGCACAGCACAGGAAACAGGCCCTTTGGCCCTATAAGCCCGTGCCGCCCATTTTAACACACTCAGTGAGTGCCTTATTCAAGTCTTACGTCGCTCGTCGACGTTTTTGTCTACCTCTAGTGGAACTCCACAATAAAGGGGGTGGAAATTTAGGGAATTGTATGTACGCCAGATTCCCTCTTTACATTCCCTCTTTTTTGATTCCCTAAGCCCTGTGATGTGCCTTTCTATTCTACATGCATATCTTGTTTGGAAATAAATATAAGGGAACATAATCTAAATTGTGTGTAATATTAAATTAAGGCAGTATGGAAAGCTAAAGAAAGCAGAAGAATTTTGAAGAATATATAGTCAGGTTAGGACAGAGCTTCCCAACGGTTGCAGAAACAGTGGATAGGTTTGTGCTGCCCTTCCCTCCAAGACCGCACCAGGACTGTTTCCCTTTGAGGCATGGCAGAAAAGACCAATGAACCTCGCAAGTGGACAGACAGGCTACATAAACATCTCATGCTGACTACAAGCCCAGAAGAAACTGTCAGTTCTGCCTTTTTTGCTGGGAGGAGGGGTGGGAGAAAGAAACAGTAGCTGTTGGGTTTCTCCTGGTGCCAGGCCCAGGTTAACAGCCATCGCCTTCATGGCGGACAATGTGCAGCAGTACACATGTGTGCCCACCATGTTTATAGTGGGAAATACAGCCACCATCTTCATATGGGTGCAAGCATGGTGTGTGCATGACCATCATCTTTATAGAGGGCAAAGTGCAGCAGGAAGTGTGCACAGCCATTCTGGGCCTGGAAGCAGGAGGAGAGGGTCTTCACGAAATCTAGTGTCTCTGAAGAACATGGAGAGCTTGATTAAAACCTATATGGGCTAATAGCATTTTTACAAAAGTTAAGAATAGATTTTTATATTTATATGATGTATGTGTTGACCAATAATGAGAAAACATTACTAATTTTATATGAATGTCACTACGCTGGTCCATTATTGTTTTGTTTTTGTTGACATGCTAGGGTCACTTTAGTGTTTTAAATGCGAAAGTAGTTTGGGAAACATTGGGTTGGGAGAGTGGCCTGTTGTATGATAAATGCGGGTGCAGATCAATAGAAAATCATACATTTTAGGAAAAAGAACAAGAATGGAAAGAGATTTGAAATTTCCTCCAGCTAAAACTTGGGAAGGATGGAGCTACCACTTTGTCACCTCCCTACTACAAACTTTACAACCTTGCCACTGTCTCAGGTTGAATTAGTTCATTTGCAACCTTAATGCTCTATCTGATCCTGAGCTGAGCTCCCAACTCCACATCCTCTTCATCACAAAGACAATTAAATTCCATCTCAGCAACGCAGAGATCATCATCCTTATTTTGCTGATGAAATCAAACTTGTTTTTGTCACCTCCATACAAAATGCACCAATATTCTCTATGCCAGTCTTCCATCAACCCTCCAACAATGCCAGTTCATTCAAAATCTTGCTGCTCATTTCACAGACTATATCCAGCACTAATCCACTCGTGTCCTTACTGACCTAATTTGGCACTTGGCCCTCCAATATTAAACTATAAATCAAGTATTTTATATTTAAGTTCTTCCTCCAACTTCCCACCTTTCTATCTTTCTCCAGTGTTACAACCCTTTCCAAAACAGTCCATTCAGTGGAGTCCTGCCTCATGCAACGGCTTTATGTTTTACCCTGCCATGGGTGGGCTGTCTTCTGTTGTCTTGCACCTACTCCCTGGAATTCCCTCTAAATTACTAACACTTAGTTTGCCAGCCTTATACTCCCATGAAGCACCCTGAAGTATTTCTCTAAAGGAATTAAATAAATACAAGTTTGCCCATCCTATACATTTTTATGTTCCTGAGAAGGTGATTCAGCATAGCATGCCTCTCTGGTTCTCTGAAGAGATACCTTTTTTGGTCCAATTCCATAGCTCTTTTCTTTGTACCCTTTAAGGTGAACATTGATTTAAACTTTACACGTAAGCCTCAAAAGACTGCTGGTGAAGGCTAACAGAATATTCAAATGTGTTGGGAGAGCAATCCAATATCAAACAAAAAGCACTATGATATCTTGAACACTAATTGCAATACCGACCTCCCACATGATGGCAGCCCTAGAAACAGTTCAAAACATGGTGTCACAAAATTGATATCAAGTTTAAAAGTCCTTAGTTATCGCAACAACCTGAGAGAGCTATGTTTATTGGCTTCTGGAAAGCATTGACGACAAGACATGATTGATGTATTTAAACTAAAAAAAGCGATTAGACTAGATAAATTAAATAGATCAGAAAAAACAAGGGAACATGAGTAAGAGATATGTAACTGCAGAACTAGGTTAGATGTCAGAAGGATTTTCTTTTCAAAGGCTCAGTGATCTCAAACAAGTTGTTAGTCTGTTTAGTGAATGCAGATTTATTCAAGAGGCAAATAGCCAAGTTTCTGACTGACACTTCTGTATTCAAAGCTTGTACACTGTTAGATGACAAACCCAAGAGCCTCTATAATACCTCGACACATTTGATCACCTTTGGAGAGGTGTTCTGGAAGAGGGGTTGGAGGGGTGGGGGGCATCTGCCCAGCAATTATTTGGTTACTGATAGTTTGCAGCATGGGGGTCATGATAGTCAACAGCAACTTGATTTTCTGGGGCAGATTCAGTAGATCAGCTAACCTTTTCATGTTCATCATTTTGTAGAACTAAGTAAATACACAGCTCATAAAAGATAAAACATTTCAGCATGGCTACCCCAGACTATAAAACTCTCAATGAAGGAATAGAAGGAGTCCGGGATGCAAATTATCAGGTTTCTAGAAGCAGCTTTGGAAAGTAGGACATTGCACACAAATACAGTAGTGAGAATCAAATCTGGGCAAGACATCGGTTAGGCCAACAATTCAAAGATACTGGAGGCATGAAAAAAGTGCAACGTAGAATCAAAAGGATGACAGAAAGGTTAAGTCAATAAAATTTTGAGAGACTTGAAAAACCAGGGCTGTTTTCACTGAAGCATGGAGGGCAAAGGAGAATCTAATAGAAATGTCCAAAGAACTACATGGCAATTGCCCCGGAAGATCACACTCTCTTTGGGAAACTGCCCTGTAGTGGGAACAATCCGATTAACGCGATTTAGATCACAAACTTTGGATGGTTCCGACAGTCATATAGCAATAGTTACACAGAATTAAAACCACTTCTAGTTTTTGGGCAACTATAGCACTGACCCACCACTTCTTGCCATGGGACCCCCCTCTCATACCCATGTTCCCTGCCAACTCCCACACTGGACTCTCCCCACAGGATTCTCCTCCCTCACCTCACCTAGCACCCTTCCACCTCCGACTACAAAAATCAAAGCTAAAATGCCAGTAGTCCAAATGGAGTACTGTAGTCTTAACATCTTTTAAATGAGACATTAAACTGAGGCCCAGTTTGCCCTCTCAGATGAATGTAAAAGATTCCAAGACACTACTTCAAAGAACAGCATGAGAGTTATCCTCAAATCAACATCACCAAAGCAGATTATCTGATCATTAGCACATTGTGGGAAATGTTATGCATACATTGCCTGCCACGTATCCCACATTACGTCAATAATTATGATTTGCAAAAATTTCATTGACTACGAAGCACTTTAGGACGTTCTGTGGCAATGAGAGGCACTATATAAAATGCAAACCTTTGGTTTTTTATTCATAGTAACAAAGTAATTGCTAAACGAATAATGATCAAAATTAATTTCAATTAATGTTCCACATCCAGATATTTGACTGACACAAAAATGGAGCTGTTGACTATATCTTGGTAATCAATGTCAATTAGACTACAACCTACAAAGGATTGGGGCAAGCAAACACTTTAGCTGTGAAAGGCTGTGGAAGCCATAGAAACAAAGCCACCTGTGCCTCCCAAGTATGCTTCAATCACATGTCAAATTACTCATGCACTCAACTATTATTTTCTCAAGGAAAAGAAATGGGTATTTGAATGAATTTATAGGATTTGCTTCCATTGTCTCCCCAAAAAGACAATTCCATTGATTTTTCACTATCACTGAAATAGTATTTCTGCACATTAGTTTTGAATTCTGTCTTCGTACATTAGCCAATTCCACTGGTTTTATTGTCCTGAATAAAGTTAAACAGCTCATCGTAGTCTACATTATCTAGTCCCTTTAGTTCTAAAACAGAAATCACATGGCCTCTTAACATTCTCTTTCCAAGTGCAAACCTGCTCAATATATAATCACTCCTAATAATAGCATCCCTCAATATTTCCAGTGTCATAATATTTTGCATCTTTTCAATAAATGTAATATTCTTTTTGTATTCATGATAATTTTCAAAATGTAGTTGTACCAATGATTTGGAACAGGCAGGCTTGCATAAATATTAATAATTTAAAAAATAACTTCTTAAATTTATTTCAACATCTAATTTGATTTACTCATTTGCCACCAAGCTTTTCAAATAGCTTAATTTATTGTGCACATAGGATTTCACTTCATTCAATATAGTATTATCCTAGCAGTGCCCCCTGGTATTAAAGGAAGTGGCAGCAGAGATAGTGGATCCATTGTTTATAATATTCCTAAGTTCCCTGGATGCGGAAAAGGTTCCAGTGTATTGGGAAAGTGCTAATTTTCTTTATTCAAAAAGGGAGAGAGGGAAGCAAAAAGCAAGAAACTATAGTCTGCTGTTGGGAACTGTTAGAATCTATTATTAAGGAAGTAATAACACAACATTTGGACAAGTCAAAATACAGTCCATCAGAGTCAGTGTGATTGTAGGAAGGGTAAACCGTGGTTGATTAATTTAGAGTTCTTCGAAGATGCAACAAGCCAAGTGGGTAACAGGGATCCTGTAGATATAGTATAACTGACTTGAGGAAGGCAGCTGGTAAGGTGCCGCACAGGAAGTTAATACACAAGGTAAGATCACAAGGGGTAATTTATTAGTTTGGATAGAAGACTACTAACTGACAGAGGCAGAAAGTCAGGATAAATGAGCCTTTTTCTGGCAAGATGTAATTAGTGGGGTGCCACAAGGTTTGGTCCTCAGGTCCCAACTATTTACAATTTATATTAATGACTTGGATACAAGGATAGAAGGTGCTATAACCAAATTTGCAGATGCCACTAAAATAGGTGAGTGAGTTGCGATGAGGAATTAAGAAATTTACAAATGGACATAGATAGGATAGGTGAGTAGGCCACAATGCGGCAGATGAAGTTTAACCTCTCACTTATCCATTTTGGTCAGAAAAATTGAAAGGCAGCTTATTATCTAAATCGAGAGAGATTACAGGGTACAGAGAGATCTGGTGTCCCAGAAAACTGGTATGCAGGTACAGCACCTAATAAGTAAAGCAATTGGAATTTTGGCATTTATAGCTAAAGAAGAGCATAAAAAGTAAGGAAGTGTTGCTGTTACTATACAAAGCATTGGTGACATCACACCTGGGGTACTGTGTACAGTTTTGGTCTCTTTATTTGAGGAAGGATGTAGCTGCAGTTCAGAGGAAGCTCACTAGATTGAATCAAATGGGTGGCACGGTGGCGAAGTGGTTAGCACTGCTGCTTCATGACACCAGGAACCCAGGTTCAATTCCAGCCTTGGTTGATTGTGTGGAGTTTGCTCATTCTCTCCGTGTCTGAGTGGGTTTCCTTTGGGTGCTCTAGTTTCTTCCCACAGTCTAAAGATGTGTAGGTTAGGTCAATTGGCCATGCTAAACTGCCTCATGGTGTCCAAATATGTATAAGGTTAGGAGAATTAGCGGGGGGGGTTACAGGGAAAAGGCCTGGGTAAGTGTGCTATTGGAGAGATGATGCAGACTCGAGAGGCTAAATAGCCTCCTCCTGCACTGTAGGGATTCTATGATTCTATGTGGGGTTTGCCTTAAGGGAGATTGAACAGTTTAGGCCCATACTCTCTAAAGTTTAAAGGAGGAGATTTGTAATTGAGCTATATAAAAATGATTAAAAGGTACCAACAAGGTAGACATTGCGAGGATTCTTCCTCCTGTGGGTTTCTCTGGGGAGCAACACGTCGTTTTTCCCTCGCTAAAAACAACACTCTGCCATTTTTTGGTAAGATTCCCCCACAACTTCTAAGGAGACAATCAGTGACCTCTGCACCCTAATGCAAGATAGCCTGTTTCTGATGCGTTGATGAGTCTGGGCATTTTCTGCAGTATGACCCAGTGAGGATTCAGCAGATCACCATCGTGTGCTGCACACAACCTAGCAATGCAAAGGGATAAGAACCTCAATGAAGGGGTGGAGCCACAAGCTGCATCTGGTAAGGAGGACAAGGATGTAGAGTTTAAAAATGAGGAGTCCAGAGCATCAGTTTGCTGCCAATGAAAGTGGATGCACAGGATACCAATGAGGTCTTACTCCATGGTTACTTCCTTACAATAAAGCCCTCACCACAGTTAAACTGATACATGCATCTCAAATGATGAACAGGTTCACAATATTCCTTGTTTATAAATTGATTGCTTTTCACAGTTTACAATGATTCAAATGAGTTAAGGACCAGGTCATAAATTGACTAGACGGGTTTAACAGTCAACACAATAGCAATAAAGATCAAGTATGCATTCAGTAATTTCAGTGATCCAGTTGCCCGGATACCAAGTTCAAACCGACCATTCACCTATAAGAACATGAGAAATAGGAGCAGGATTAGGCCATCTAGCCCCTCAAGCCTGCCCCGCCAGTCAATAAGATCATGGCTGATCTGAAAGTGGTTCAGTTCCACTTACCTGCCTGCTCCCCATAACCCTTAATTCCCTTACTGATCAGAAATTTATCTACCTGTGACTTAAACATATTCAACGAGGTAGCCTCCACCACTTCAATGGGCAGAGAATTCCAGAGATTCACTACCCTCCGAGAGAAGTTGTTCCTCCTCAACTCCGTTCTAAACTGACTCCCCCTTATTTTGAGGCTGTGTCCTCTAGTTCTTGTTTCCTTTCTAAGTGGAAAGGATCTCTCTGCCTCTACCCTATCTAACCCCTTCATTATCTTATACATCTCTATAAGATCACCCCTCAGTCTTCTTAACTCCAACGAGTACAGGCCCAATCTCCTCAATCTCTTATCATCTCCAGTATTAACCTGGTGAACCTTCTCTGTACTCCCTCCAAGGCCAACATATCCTTTCGCAAATAAGGGGACCAAAATTGCACACAGTACTCCAGTTGCGGCCTCACCAGTACCTTGTACAATTGCAGCAAGACCTCCCTGCTTTTATACTCCGTCCCCCTCATAATAAAGGCCAACATTCCATTTGCCTTTTTGATCATCCTCTGCACCTGCAGACTGAGTTTTTGCAATTCAGGCACAAGGACCCCCAGGTCCATCTGCACAGTGGCATGTTGTAATTTTTCACCATTTAAATAATAGTCCATTTTACTACTGTTCCTTCCAAAGTGGATAACCTTTCACTTGTCAACATTATACTCCATCTGCCAGAACATCGCCCATTCACTCAGCCTATCCAAACCTCTCTGCAGACTTTCCGCATCCTCCAAACAATTTGCTTTCCCACTCATCTTTGTGTCATCAGCAAACTTTGTTACCCGACACTCTGTCCCCTCCTCCAGATCGTCTGTGTATATGGTAAACAGTTGAGGCCCCAGCACTGATCCCTGCAGCACGCCACTAGTCACCAACTCCCAACCAGAAAAGCACCCATTTATTCCATAAGAACAAAAGACCTTAAGAAATAAAAGGAGTAGCCATCTAGACCCTTGAGCCTGTCCCGCCATTCAACAAGATCATGGCTGATCTGAAGTGGATCAGTTCCACTTTCCTACTTTCTCCCCATAACCGTTAATTCCCTTGTTTATCAATGATAAACTTAAATACATTCAGCGTGGTAGCTTCCACCACTTCAACGGGCAGAGAATTCCAGAGATTCACCACCCTTTGAGTCAAGAAGTTCCTCCTCAACTCTGTTCTAAACTGATCCCCCCCCTTATTTTGAGGCTGTGCCCTCTAGTTCTGCTTTAAGGTTAAAAGGTGACTTAATAGAGGCACACAAGATGCTCAGAGGATTAGATGGGGTGGACAGCGAGAGCCTTTTTCCTCGGATGATGACGGCTAGCATGAGGGGGCATATCTTTGAGTGAAGAAGTTCCTCCTCAACTCTAAACTAATCTAAATCTAAATTGCCCTCCCTTTATCTTGAGGCTGTGCCCTCTAGTCCTGCTATCCTTTCTAAGCGAGAAGAATCTCTCTACCTCTACCCTATCCATCCCCTTCATTATCTTATACATCTCTATAAGGTCCCCCCTCAGCCTTCTAAACTCTAACAAGTACAGACCCAGTCTATTTAGTCTCTCTTCATAGGCCAACTCTCTGCTTCCTCTTAGATAGCCAATCCTCAATCCACGCCAACATTTTACCCCCAACTCTGTGTACCTTAATCTTCTGCAGCAACCTTTTGTGAGGCACCTTATCGAACGCCTTCTGGAAATCTAAAAACACCATGTCCACCGGTTCCCCCTGTCAACCACACTCGTTACATCTTCATAAAAATCCAGTAAATTCGTCAATCACGACTTTCCCTTCATGAATCCATGCTGCATCTGCTTGATCAAACCATTCTTTTCCAGGTGTCCTGCTACTACTTCTTTAATGATGGATTCCAGCATTTTCTCAACTACGGACATGAAGCTAACCAGCCTGTAGCTACCCACCTTTTGTTTACTTCCTTTTTTAAACAGCGGCATATCATTAGCTGTTTTCCAATCAGCCGGCACTTCCCCAGAGTCCAGCGAATTTTGATAAATTACTATGAATGCATCTGCTATTACTTCTGCCATTTCTTTCAGTACCCTGGGAGGCATTCCATCCGGGCCCAGGGACTTGTCTACCTTTAGTCCCATTAGTCTACCAAGCACTACCTCTTTAGTAATAGTAATCGTTTTAAGGACCTCACCCCCTCATCCCACTATCATTAATATTCGGTAAGCTATTTGTGTCCTCTACCGTGAAGACTGACACAAAAAATTTGTTTAAGACCTTGGCCATTTCCTCGTTTCCCATTATTAAATCCCCCTTCTCATCTTCTATGGGTCCAACATTTACTTTAGCCACTCTCTTCCTTTTATATATATCCACCTGCACAATGTCAGACAGATGTACAAGGATTAACCCCTCCCAACAACTTCACAATAGAAGATAGGCATATGAGACGGATTGAACTCCTCCCACTAACTTCAATCATTCTCAGTGGTCTCTGATTCTAAAAAGTGATTTGCATGCTGATATCACTGCATCAAGGTGAACCTTTCCAGTTTCCACATGATTCTTATGACCTCTAAAATTGGCTGCAAATTTTAGAACAAATTCCTAAAATTACTTTGCTAATTTCTGTGTTCATTGGGATCAAGGATGTCAGTCTTGTAAAATGAAACCCTTTCAAATTGGACTAGAGTGCCAGACTGAAGCATTTCCACAGGTAGATCAAGAATCACCACATTTTGCCATTTGACGGAGAACAAGGATAAAAATGGATTATGAGGTGGGATCATAATTTTAATTCTCATGCTTTCTTTATCATGAAATTTAGTAATAACTATTGCTTTCATATTTTAAAGACTCAAAAAAGGAACATTTCTCTTTAATAATGGACTTCTACTGCTGGATTTAAATTTTAGAAATTTCCAATTAGTCAGGTCTAAAACGTAACCACTGCATATATAATACAATCACACAGTGTTTTCTTCAACAATGTCTTAGCTTTAACCTAATAGAGCATGCTGACAGCACTGTACCAAAGTGAACCTTTCCCGTTTCCACATGATTCTTATGATCTCTAAAATTGGCTGCGAATTTTAGAACTAACTTGGGCTAAATTGCTCGTACTTTTGAGCTGCGACTCTGCATCTATCAGGAACAGGGATCAGATGGTTCAACTTATTTTAGCTACAAGTCTTGGTGTTGGCAGAAAGATACTCTTCTGTGCTTATCTTAAAGCAAAGTCCAAGACTTGCCCTGTGCTACTACTACCAGCTCAATGCAGTTGGTCGTTTACTGCAGAAAACATTTTTAAAACTTGTAGCATTTTCCTACTTATGTTAATAACTACAAGATAAATATTGCATACACACCATGTAAAATTGCAGTCGGTAATGTTTCTTCACTAAACTCAGTACATACATGCAGAAGCCTGAAAAATGATAGCAGGAAATATATTAGCCATCTCAATAAATGACAAAAAATACATAGTGAAAGCTATTCTAATGCACCATTGCATGCAACTCTTTCAGGCAAATTCCACAATTTCACTACTCATTATTATTGGCCAATCTTAACCTAATACCTAACTAATAAGGCAACTCTGCCTAAAAAGTCTCCATTTGTAAAGTGAAATGATTCAGTAATTAAAATCTTAATAACACTACTTACTTCGTAGAACATATAGCAGAATACATACTACTGATCCCTCAGAATGTTTAAGGGGAAGGTTGTTATTTATTTGACCATTTGTGACCATAAATCGCAATGGAAATCACTCTTCGCAATCCCCCTAGAAATTCTAAGATCAAAACTGTATAACTTAAATGCAGCAGTTATGTCATAAACTGTTTGTTCAGCAATGTGACTGCAATAGACAAAAACAGAACCAAAACTTAAACCTATTGAAGCACAAATACTTTGCGGAATTTTAGAACATGGCTTTGTGTGTAACTTTTCAATAGCAAATCTGCAATCGCAATTGCGCTTTCATGTGAAGATGCTCATTAGGGGTTTGTGTTTTCTCTACACAAAGAGGAAGATAAACAAACTATAAAGCGCAAAGGGATCTGCCAGGTCTGTTTTCACATACCAACTTCAAAGTAACACTGGAAGTTGCTCAGAAGTTATGTATGGCAATTTCAGAGCTGGTAAACGCATAGCTGCAATTTTGCCTATTATTAAACTTTGGACAATACAAGCAGATCATAAAAAATGGAAGTGGAAAAAGCATAACACCTGCATAATTAACAGATTATATGGAAAGATTCTGAAGTAAACTTTTATGTTTAGAGTTGAATACTAGAGTCAAGAGAAAAGTGACACATCCATCAAGTTTCAGTTCAGTATTTACAATAATCACATGGTATCTTTAAATTGAATTGTGGCTCTGCAATTACCATTTGTTTTTTTAAAAATACAATTTGCATAAATCTTACTTGAAAATAAAACTTCATTAAACATACTGATACAAAAACTGTTGGAATAATGATATGCACATAAAAGATGATTTCAAACAATCTGGGTTGGGATGGGATTGGATTCTGGAAGGGCAAGACCAAATTGGTTGAAAATTTGCTGGCATCTTCATGATCTTGTGAACCTATTCTGTTGGCAAACAATACACTGGGTGGCAATTGCCAACACCTGCCTTCTGGAAAATATGCATGATTTATAAGTTAATTGATGGGTCAGCCTTTCAGCAGGCAATGTTCAGAGAGGCCGGGCTCTGAAAGGTCCAACTGATTTTGAAACATTGCTCTGTAATTTCAGGTGTGACAACTCCCGGTCATGTGCCAGCCTGGTCTTCTGCAAAATCCCTGGCGACCTCTAGCAGAATCTAGTTTGGGAATCCTTGACTTTAGGGATTGTGCCCCAGAGTTTAAATGCTTCTACATGATGCAAAGAAGTCAACTAAAATACATTAAATCAAAGTTTTAGAGGGCATTAACTTACAAAGGAACTCAAAATTCTGATAACCCGACGTACAAATTCAAACAAATGCATGTGTACACTAGCTCGAATACAAATGGAAGGTTAAGCTCAGATTTCTTTTTAACCACAATTATCAGATTATTAAAACATAATACTGAACAATGAAATGGATTAACGCAATATACAAATGCACATGCACACAAATGAAAGGCTTGATGGTTAGACGAACTTCAATTTCTGTTGACTACCTCTGCTGAAAGTTGAATAAATTGCTGAATTGTCCCAAAAGTAAGCAGACAATGAAACCCAACGTATTAGTTCATAGGAAATGCCAATTAGAAACTCTCAGTCCCGGACCAGATTTTCTGATCACAATTACTCTTCTTTTTAAAGAAAATTTAATTCCTGCATATAGTTAAGAGCCTTATTTCAGTCATACCTTCCATTTGGGGACATGCGTTTGTTTGAATTTTGTTACAAAATATGGAGTGGTGCACTGGGGGACAAGAGGGAGGCAGCAGCACAATGTTATTAGCTGTGCGTTGGTGTAGCTAGGATCCAAACAAACACAATAAGCCATATAACTTTGTTCCATGTTGTATGCAACTATTTTCAAGAGGCAAAAGTCGTCACCAATTTTCCTTTCCCTATCCCAGCAATTTCATACTGCTGTATCTACAGGGACCAACTTGAGATCATCAAATCTCATTGGTGAAGTTCCAGAAAACTGGAGGGTGGCTAATGTTGTTCCATTGTTTAAGAAGGGTAACAAAAACTTACTGTACTGTCTGGAGACAATACACATCTCTTTAACCTGTGATCAGTGCTCCTTCCACTCACATTGTCGGCCACTTTAGGACTTGAACAGCAGGTTAGGTGTAAAGATTTGCATTCTAATCAGTAATCTGTAAACTGTCTGTGCTTTATATGCTCTGTCTGAGGCCAGAACTCTCCATTCACCTGACGAAGAGGGTAACCTCGAAAGCTAGTGAGTTTACTATCAAATAAATCGGTTGGACTTAAACCTGGTGTTGTCAGACTTTTTACTAACAAAAACAAACCAGGGAATTACAGGCCAGTGAGCCCGACATCAGCGATGGGTCAGTTACTGGAGGGGGATTCTGAGGGACAGTCTTTTGGATGGTCAAGGTCTGATTAGGGACAGTCAGCACAGTTTTATGTGTGGAAGTCATGTCTGACGAATCTTTTAGTGTTTTTCGAAGAGGTTACCAAGATGGTGGATGAGGATAGGTCAGTACATGTGTTCATATGGACTTTAGCAAGGCCCTTGACAAGATCCTGGATGGCAGGCTAGTCTGAGGAACAACCTTCGACATCACCCTCTGCTTCCTAACATTGAGCCAATTTTAAATCCAATTAGCTAGATCTCTCTGGATTTTAGTACAGGTAAATGTGAAGTGTTGCATTTTGGTAAGTAAAACCAGGGGTAGGACTTATACAGTGAATGATAGGGCCCTGGAGAGTGTTAAGAAACAGAGGGACCTAGGACTGCAAGTACTTAGTTCATTTAAAGTTGCATCAAAGGTAAACAGAGTGGTGAAGAAGGCATTTAGCCCACTGGCCTTCATCAGTTAGGGCACTGAGTATAGGAACTGGGACATTATATTACCATTGTATAAGTTATTGGTGAGGCCACACTTGAAGTATTGTGTACAGTTTTGGTCACCCTGTTATAGGAAACATATTGATAAACTGAAAAGAATGCAAAGAAGATTTACAAGGGTGATGCCAGGATTAGTGAGCCTGAGTTATAGGAAGCTGTTGGCCAGGCTAGGGTTTTATTCCTTGGAATGTAGGTGACCTTATGAGGGGTGTAGATAGGATGAACGCACAAGAGTCTTTTTCCCAAGGTACGGGAATTGAAAACTAGAGGGCACAGGTTAAGGTGAGGGAGGAAAGATTTAAAAGACCCCTGAGGGGCAACTTCTTCACACCGAAGGTACAGCATATATGGAATGAGCTGCCAGAGAAAGTGGTTGGGGCCGGTTCAATAGCATTATTTAAAAAGTATCTGGATAAGTACATGGACGGGTAAAGTTTAGAGGGATATGGGCCAAACACGGGCAATTTGGACTAGCTGGGAGGGCAACATGGTAAGCATGGACTGGTTGGGCCGAAGAGCCCATTTCTATGTTGTATTGCTCTATGACTCTACATGATTGAATAATTCCAAGGATAAATTCTGTCTGGGAGAGGGTGGGTACAAAGTCCATAGCAGAATGATTTTTTTAAAATTCAATTTTGATAAAGGTTAAAAAAACCCAAAGTATTATAACCTGTCTTTTCTCTTTACGTGTGTTAATTGACCTCCCACATATTCTGGCACTCTGACTTGTGATAGAGATGCCAGTGTTGGACTGGGGTAAACACAGTAAGAAGTCTCACAACACCAGATTAAAGTCCAACCAATTTATTTAATAGTAATCCCACAAGCCAGGCAAGACTATTCCCTTCCTGTTGGCGAACTCTTCAGTGGTCACGGGCATGCGGTCTCTGATCTTCGGGTAAGCGTTCTCCAAGGCTGCCTTCATGACACAAGACTATGCAGAGTTGCTGAGTGGAGACTGATAGCCAAGTTCCACACATGAGGATGGTCTCAACCGAGATCTTGGGTTCATGTCGCACTATCTGTATCCCCCATGACTTGCCTGGGCTTGTAAAATCTCACTTACTGTCCTGTCTGGAGACAATACACATCTCTTTAACCTATGCTAATGCTATCTCCACTCACATTGTCTGCATCTTTAAGACTTGAATAGCAGGTTGGCTGTAAAGACTTGCATTCTAATCAGTATTCTGTAATCTGTGTGTGACTTTATATGCCCTTCTCTGATCAGAACCTTCCACGCACCTGACGAAGGAACACCGTTTCTGAAAGCTTGTGGGATTATCAAATAAATTGGCTGGAGTTTAACCTGGTGTTGTGAGACTTCTTACTCTGACTTGTTGCAGACCACTTAATATAGCCCAATATTAATAGAAATCAGAAGGAAATATGCAGAACTGCTCAACAATGTCAACGACTTATCCGCACTACTATGAGTGGAGACATTTAAAAAATAAGTATGTAGGATTATCAAACATAAATTCACTTTTGCAACTGGTGGAAGCAGCTCCCCCAAGTTATGCTTCGCAAGAAACAAAGTCGGATTTACTACATGCAACAAAAATAATTGAAAGACCTACAACACACTGAATATACAAGTAAACTAAACCTTTACTTACCTGCTAGATACATAGCAAAGGAGATGAAGCGATGATAGCGGACCAGGAACTGAAGTGGCACTTCCCTTCGCACCAGGCCACCAAAATAATCAGCAACTGTTTCTCCATAAAAGAAATAATTTACACAGAGAAGAAAGTACCTACCAAAAAATTAAATTAGACAATAAATTTACAAGCATGCTTCATCTATGATGTTTCATTATTTTAGTGTTTGATGTTCAGTTACCTTATGTTCGGTAATGTTTCCGGCTTGATTTTACAATTTCATACATTGTGTGAAAATTAAGCTGTGTTTTATGACTCCTACTAGATTGACAGCGATTTGCATTTTGGGCTGCCAAACCTCACATCAAATACAAATCCAAATAAAAAGATTGAGTTTTTCTCCTGAACAAATGGATAAGTGCAATGGCATTCTTCAGGATATAGCCCTCCAATTTTATTTCTATCCCTAATGAGACAGGATCTGATCTGCCATCAAAAATATAACAGCAATTTACAGTAGAGAATTACGACCAGAAACCAGAATCTTGCCATTTTGTGGCAGTCCAAATGTGCATCACTAATCATCAATAATAGGACACAACAAATTTACGATTCTGCTAAATGAAAATGTAAATTTAACATACAGGCATTAGAATCAGACCCACACATTCCTACCAAGTTGTGCTCTGTCCTTCTTTGGACAGTTTGATTGGACAGTGGTTAGGGAGAAGAAATCAAAACTAAAATTTGAATAAGCAAATGATTGTGGCATGTGTAACCATTCGGTTAACTTTCAGCTATGACACTACCACTGTAATTTCTGAGCATTTCTTTGTGCCATATACTAATTATTGGTGCACTATTCTGATTGCTGCCTTTTCATTTCTATGGGCTGTGCATTCTATTAACCTTTTTCAATCATCAAATACTACCATCACATACCTGAATTTATTTTATGTACTTTTAATGTGGAAGTTTGTAATGAAATTCAACAGTGCGCTTAACAGAATAATCTATTTAGCATGTAATAGCAGTTCCACTTCAGGGTAACACACCCACAATACTGCACTGTTGCAGATGCTATGCTGGAGTTGGATATTAAATGAGGACCTGTGTTCGTACTTAGGCTAGCTTAATTCTATGGCATTTCCTAGCCAACAGTTATTGTTTTGAGTGTGTGCGCGCGTGCGCGGGGGGGGGGGGGGGGCAACTCCGACCTCACCGCGCCGTTGACAGATCACGTCAATGCCAGAAAATAGTGTACAGTCCATTTTGCACCCAACACCAAACAGTTTGCAAATCTCCCAACCCCTTTCTCCAGTCAAGTTCGTGCCCATTCTCATCCAGAAAGTGGGTGAGGCTGATTATCATGAGTTTGCTGCATGTCAATCTCATTAGCAAAATCGGTGTGCGACCCATAACCCCCCGAAATGCACCCACTTCTCCGGCACAATATCGCACCTGCGCAAATCACTACTGCTCTTATAAAGTGTGGTTCCAGCACAACGGTTGCAAGACAGAGCGAGGAGATGAGTACAACTGTGTGCCACTGTCCAGGGTGCAAGAGGGTGGGTTGGCCGCAGGTTGCCCCCATAGGTGCTGGGGCTTGGGGCACCTCATGATTGGTTTAACAGCTGTTTTGCGATTTAGTAACAGCATGAACCCAAATTTTATGCACTCTGTAATAGAGACACGATTATTTTTCTACCAACCAAGATCAACCAAGGCCCCAAATCTTGAAATTAAACTTGAAAGGATGAGAATACAGATTGGACATTATTTTTAAAAAAAGAAAGTTACTTACAGGGAAAGTTACTATGTCTTTCTAACTTAACTTTCTTCTATGAACAAACTGAGAATTTATGCTAACTCAACAGCAGCAACTGTGATACAAAATGCACTGTTACATTTCAATATATTTTCATTTGGATGCTATGTTCATGGCTTCCTCAGAATCAATGGTGTGAGGTTTTCCTCTTACTAGTTTACAGAGCATGTTTAATGAGGATGTTCTGCAGTTTCTGTCTCCTGTTCCATCCAACCCTGTTCCCCTCCCCCTCCACAGTTAATAAAAAAGCCCTTCATCTGTATGACCACACTCACCAGCTCAAGGTTCTGAACCAAGGCAGTTCATAAGAATGATACACTCTGTAACCAATAGTGATGATCTCATGAAAACACTTGATTTGAACATAAAGAACCTAAAAGAGAATAAAATAAATTAGTTTACAACCTAAATTAGTTTCTAAAACAACCAGGTTCTGCTGTTCCAAAAATCAATTTACAACACAAAACAGGCATATAATCTTTGCCTTCATTCTGAAAATCTTAATGTTCAATTGGATGGGGAAAAAGATTGATTGGCTGACATTAGAAACATTTGCCCATTGCTGCTATTATAATGTCAGTTTGGTGCTCAATTTACATCAACATCAATTCAGCATCAAACTAACAATAAATAGTAAAAAAACTGCTCTGCAACCAAAAAAGAAATTATTGCAAAATCTCAGTCCGTCTGGCAGCACCTGTAAGGCAAGAATGACATTTCGAGTCCAGATGACCCTTCGTCAAAGTTACTCTATATGTCAAAGAAACTACTCTATTTGGAGCAGCACCATGACGTGTTACAAAACAGAGCCCTGAGGAACAGGAAACTCAAGGCATACTGATGTTGATTCAGCTCCATTACAACAGACAGAGTCAACATAATGATCCAGAAAGTCTCATATCACAAAGTAATTGCACAAATAGATCTCATCAGGCTATCACCTTCAGGTCGTAAGCTTGCACCAATAAATAACATCTTGCTACATACAGCCAAATAGAATGTCTCACAGATGGAATATTTTCTTAGTCACAATTTTTTGGTACAAATCATGGGAAATCAATTTCTGTGCACCAGTCACCATTCCCAAAAATCACTTCCTGTACAAGTGGCTTCTTCTTTCTCAGTGATAGAATTGTGGACTGTGGTTTTGAGAACATTAGCAGAAATCTGGCCCATAGACACTGATGGATTTCCACGGGCGTCAAAACATCTAACAGTCAAAACAACACAAAAAGAATTCAAGGCATTTAACAGAGGGAAAATTTTAAATGCAAAAATGTCAAGCTATTAGTAGGAGAACTGGAAGAAATGGAATGAACAAGTTCCAGAGAATGGAGCCAAAGTGACTGATAATGCTGCCACCAAGCAGCAAAGGAAAGTGGAAGATGCAGAGAAAGTTAAAATCAAAAAAATACAGGGGATCAAAATCATGAAGAATAGGAGAGATAAGTGCAGTGATAAAGACAAAGATATTAACTTAAATGCACTTAATGTTATAGGTGAGAATCAAGGAAATGACGGAAAGAGGATTGAGAAGATGGTAGGACAATAAAACAGCTCTGCAGAAGAACTTGCACATTAAAATGCCAGAGAGGCACATCACAGAAAATGGATGCCAAGATAGCTGGGGGAATGATCTTGATTTTAACTATGATTAAATGTGACACAGAGTCAGTCCAGGGGTCCAGTGAAAGTGTGCAGTGGTGTAAGGTGTAAGTAATGAGAAACAGTGAATTCTGTATTTCAGCAGATATGAAAATGCGTCTCAGCAGAAATTCACAATAAAAGGTACAAAGCATAAATGGAAATCTGGCTCCAGGTTTTCCTCACTCTCCAGGAATTTGGCACTGACTCAGGAAAATGTTGCACAGTAAACTAAATGTGGCTGAGCTAAATCAGCAAACAATGATGAGACGAGTTTCATGTTAGGCATGCTATTAAATTTGAAATGTTCGGAGTGAAGATGTGTCCTGCAGCAAGGCAATAACAGGAGTTGGAAATTATGAATGGTTTGTTCAGGACAAAGTCTTGAAAGAAGAGGTGAACATGCAAACTAGGAGCAAAAGTAGGCCATTCAGCTCCTCTGCGATTCATTGAGATTTTGGGTGATCTGCTTGTTTAGAATTCCACATTCCACTCTCAATAACGTTCAAATCTCTCATCTAACAAGGACCTATCTACCACTGTCTTGAAAATAATCAATGACCCCCACCTCCACTACCTTCTGAGGCAGAGAGTTCCAAACTCTCTCAACCCTCTGATAAAAATTCTCCCCATCACTATTCTAAAAGAGCAACGCTCAATTTTATAACAGTGCCCTCTAGTTCTGGATTCATTCACAAGAAGAAACACCCTTTCCACATCCACCTTGTCTAGCTCATTCAAAATCTTACATGGATTAATCAAATCACCCCTTCTAAACTCCAGTGGAAACAAGTCCAGTCTGTCCAGCCTTTCTTCATTAAGTCAACCCATTCATTCCAAGTATCCAGATGAAGAATAGTTAAGAGAATCAACTATAGATGGATCATAAAAAGGTAGAAATAGTGGTTGGAGCTCTGAGAGAAAACTGGGGAATAAACACAGTGAATACAAAGTGTTAAATTGCAAGTACAACTAAATCATCAAACCGCTAAAGAAGGTGGATGAAGAGTCAGGAGAGTAAGCAGTGGAATGTTAAGATAAACAAGATGAGGGATAACAAAATCAAAACAAGCACTGCTCCTGGAAATTTGGAATTGATTTTCAATGAGAAGCAACATTTTCAGAAAAAAAATTAAAACTTTATAATTTTTAATTGCCAATTATCTTGTTTATTTCTCTTCTCCTCATCACAATGCTCAACTTCCAATACAATCCAGATGTCACATTAAGCCTTTCAAAAGAATCTCACCAGATACAATTTATTTGGATTCCTCATGTTTCAAATAAAATTGTTCCTAGATTACAACTTATGTTCTATTCACCTGGCTGAAAACTGCAAAATTAACCTATTGATAGCGGGTGAGTTTTAGCAATAATAAAACCTGAAATTCAAATTTAACCCCATAATGCAGGAATTAATGGTTTTCTGTAAGTGAAGTTTTGTTTTTAATAAATTCATTTTTAAGTTGTAAAAATAAATTATTTCCATAAAATTAGTCTACTAACCACAAGCATGAGTACAATAGGTCCCAGGTAGATGATTAAGAAAAAAAATGAAATCATAGCAAGTGACAAGATCCCACGAATCCACCAGTTCTTCCATCTGCAAAACAAAGCATAATTAAAAAGACAAAGTGAATTGCAAGAGGCAAGTTAAAACACAAACAAAAGAAAAATCAATGTTCTTAGAAGTTCCCACTTTACAGCAAACCCTATGTACAAATTCTGTAAACCTTATCTAAACCATTAACTATACCAGCTGTATCTAGTAATCATTAGCATCACAAAATTAAAATGGTGGTTTTGAATTTGCAACAAAAAATCTGAAGGATATTTTAAAATCATCTCTGATACAATCTCAAAAGAAGTAAAAACAAAGGCTTTAAAATGCCAAATCAGAAGACAAGATGCTGTGCCATGAGCTTATGAGCTTCATTACGTTACAGTTGTAACAAAACAGGCATCCCATCTGTGTTTGATCCCTTCAATGTAGGGGAGAGCAAATGTGAGTAATGAGTGCAATATTGTAAGTTGCAAACACAACTATTTACTTCCCATGGAAAGTATGTTTAGGAACACCAGGGGATCAGAGGCCATTAAAGACTAGGGCAATGCCTATGGTGGGAGGGGAAAAACAGGGGAGGGGGGAGGATAGATGACCCGCCAGTGGACTCATCAGGATGGTCCTGATCCCCTTTGCCAGGGGCCCGTTTCGTGCAGTGGTGGTCATTGCTTGGGGGTAGGGGGGAGAATTGCAGGGGCAAGAATTGCCGGGGGGGGGGGGGGGTAGGGTAGGGTAGTAGACACATGCCACAGATGATGGGAGGTTCCACTGTCTGCAAGAGGCAGAAGGTTCTCTGGTTCATCGGAGCACCTTGCACAATGGCACCCAAGCACTCTGCAGCCGGCTTCACTGGCATACTTCAGCTCCGCCACCCCAATCTCCGCCAGTGCATGTCTCCCAGCTGTCAAAAAAACTGACAGGAATGTGAGAAGATTGCAATGCTGGACTCACCCAAAAAAACATTTTCAGATTTTGATGACACTTAAATTATTTACAAAGATTACGCTCATTCACTTTGTTTCTCCCTCTACATTTGCTATCTGAAATGTTATGTTATTTCCACCTTTTCTCTTTTTATTCTTTAGATAATGAAATAGCATCCAGGACAACCCACTCTAGACTGGTCAACCACCGAACAGTTTGCTTCTGTCTACTTTGTCTCATAATTTAAAATATCCATCATTCCTTAATGTCCACTAATGAGAAAGATCCACAATCTATATTTTCTCATGCCTGGTGAATGTGTGTGTTTTTACACTATAGAGCCTAACAGTGCACACTCCTAACTGAAGTTGTGTGTTTCATAACTGCTCAGTATTACTGTTGGCTATCTTTTGCATTTCTATATCTTTTATGGTAAGTCCTAAAATTCTATCAGCTTTAGTTTATTAAATAGCCTCATCAACCTGACATGATGTCTTTCGTGATCTATATGCCTATATCCATCACGTTGACATTCCAATACATTAAACCCATCATCTCTGCTTATCTCTCCCACTCTGGGATGTTCCTACAGACCTGCATCTTTGGCCAGTTGTTTGGTCCTTTGTCCTATTGTCTCATGGCTCGGTGTCAAATTTTGTTTAGCAGCATTCCTGTGAAACACTTTGGACTGTTTTATTGTAGTGGGAAGTGGGCAAGTGCTGTGTCAATACAAGTTGGGGTTGTTATAAAATATTTTGAAACCAGAAATGGGACAATACATTTATCCAGAAAGTCTGAACAGACCATTTTTTATTTTCATTTCATCCATTTTTTCCACTTTAAAAATCTCATTTTCCATTTTTTCCCCCACTAAGGTCTCCTCCTCCCCCCCACTCCTCTAGGGCTATTTGTTACATGTCTCAGGCTGTCCTTTGACACTCTGCTTATCTTTGCTCTGCCATTTACACATTCTGCTCTCTTAGTGAGCTATTATCCACAACCTCTTAGCCACGATCACCACCATTTATGTTCCCTTTGTCTTTTTGTCTATGACATCTTTGTCAATTCCCCCCATTCACCTAACAGTATACATATCACCTTATTTTCTATTGTCTTCAGTTCTGATGAAGGGTCATCTGGACTCGAAACATTAGCTCTATTCGCTTCTCAGCCTTTTGGCTAAGATCAAGTGTAGTATCGACATGCTGTACTTGGTTGAAGTCATTACATTACATTTTAGCATCATTTGAAGCAATTTTTAAAAGCGGCATCTCGGCCTTTTTGCTAAGATGCAAATGAGATCAAGCCTTGGAGGAGGTGCAATGCCTACTCCAATCAGCTTGGGTCATGTAGATCAAGCCCAAGACAGGAGGTGAAAGCCCTGTCTTGCCAGCTTGGGTCACGAATGTCTCAACTTGTTGAAACTCTGAACTGGACTTGATTTGACTGAATTGGATTAACAACAAAAAAAAATTAGCTCTATTCTCTCTCCACAGATGCTGTCAGGCCTGCTGAGATTTTCCAGCATTTTCTGTTTCAATTAACTTCATTTTAGTTTCTTAACAAGGCAACAGAGAAGGGAGATGAAAGTAATGTGGTCAATGTGGATTTCCAAAAGGAATTTGATAAAGTGTCACATAGTAAGGTCACCAACAAATCTGAAGCCCGTGGGATTAAAAAGGATCATGGCAACACTAATACACAATTGGCTAAAGAACAAGAAACAAACAGACTGGAGGAAGGTACGGTGTGGATTTCCAGAAGAGGTTATTACTAGGACCAGTGCTTTTCCTGATATATATGTTAATGATTTGGACTTGGGTGTGCAGGGGTACAATTCCAAAATTTGGAGATGACACAAAACTTCGATATCATAGGATCATACAGTGCAGAAGAGGCACTTCGGCCCATGTCCACACCAAAACATTAAAAACACCTGAATACCAACCTAACCCCATCTGCCAGTACTTGGCACATAGCTCTGAATGTTATGATGTGCCAATTGCTCAGCCACATATTTTTAAATGACGTGAGGCAACCTGCCTCTCCTACCCTCCCAGGCAGTCACCATCCTCTGGATAAAAACGTTTTTCCCCACATTCTCCTAATCTCCTGCACTTCACCTTGAGCCAATGTCCCCTCCTGCCTAATCTTTCAACTTAGGGAACAGCTGCTCTTTATCCATTCTGTCTATGTCCCTCAATCTTGTACACCTCAATCAGGTCGCCCCCTCAGTCTTCTCTGATCCAATGAAATCAACCCAAGCTACTCAACCTCTCTTCATAACTTTAGTGTTCCATCACAAGCAACATTCTGGTGAATCTCTTCTGCACTCCCTCCAGTGCAATCACATCTTTCCTATAATGTGGCGACCAGAACTGCACACACTACTCTAGCTGTGGCCTCACCAAAGTTATATACAACTCCAACATGACTTCCCTGCTTTTGTAACTTATGTCTCGATTGGTAAAGGCAAGTGCCTCACCACCCTACTAACGTACCCTTCCACCTTCAAAGATCTGTTGGCAAACACACCAACATCCCTTTGTTCCAAAGAACCTCCTAATGTCCTACCATTCACTGAGTACTTCCTTGTCAAATTACTCCTTCCAAAGTGTTGTCACCTCACACTTTTCAGGGTTAAATTCCATCTGCCACTTGTCAGCCCATTTGACCATTCTGTCTATATCTTCTTGTAGCTGAAGACTCATTGCCTCACTGTTAGCCACCTGGCCAATCTGTGCCATCTGCAAACTTATTAATCCTACCCCCTACTTAGTCATCAATGTCATTTATATAAATGATAAATAATAGGTGGTCCACTGATCCCTATGGTATGCCACTGGACACTGGCTTCCAGCATCAAAGAAGCCTTCTGCCATCATGCTCCGTCTCCTACAACTGAGCCAATTTTGAATCCATTTTTATCAAGTTACCCTGTATCCCATGTGAATTTAACCTTCTTTACAAGCCCCTCATGTGGGCCTTGTCAAACGCTTTGCTGAAATCCATACAAATTACATCGACTGCACTACCCTTGTTAACACACTTGGCCACCTCCTCAAAAAAATTCAATCAAATTTGCTGGGCATGGCCTCCCTCTGACGAAGCCACACTGACTAACCCTGATCAAGCTTTGCCTCACCAAGTGGAACTTCTCCTTCAGGAATTTCTCCAATAGTTTCCCTACCACTGATATGTGACTCACTGGTTTGTAGTTCCCTGGTTTATCTCTACAGTTCTTCTTAAATAAGAGAACCACATCAGCAGTTCTTCAGTCTTCTGGTACCTCTCCCATGGTCAGAGAGGGATTGAAAATTTAGGTCAGAGCCCCTGCAATCTCAGAATACTACAGTGCAGAAAAGGCTGTTTGGCCCATGAAAGGTCCTGACCTGCCCAATAATCACACTTGTCAGCACTTGGCTCATAACCTTGAATATTATGGCATGCCAAACATTCATCCAGGTAGTTTTTAAAGGATGTGAGTGAGGCATCCCTCCTCCACCACCCACCTAGGCAGTGCGTCCCAGACTATCACCACTCTCTGGTTAAAGAAGCTTTTCTTCAAATCGTCCCTAAAGCTCCCACCCATGCATCCCACAGCAAGCTGGGACACAATTCATCTGGGCCTGAAGAATAATCCACTTTTAAGGCTGCCAACACCTCTAATACCTTGTCCTTCCCTATGTCAATTTCCCAAGAACCTCAGACTAAATAGAACACATTCACTACAGAGAAGGAGACCATTCAGCCCATCAATCCTGAACCAACAATCATCCCACCTAGACCCTATTCCCATAATCTCTACGTATTTACCCTGCTAATTCCCCTAACAATAAGGGACAATTTAGCATGGCCAATCAAGCTAACACCCCGCTCTTTTGGACTGTGGGGGGAAACTGGAGCACCTGGAGTAACCCCACGCAGACATGGGGAGAACATGTAAACTCCACACAGTCACCGGAAACCAGAATTGAACTAAGGTCCCTGGAGCTGTGGGGCAGCAGTGCTAACCACTATGCCACCAGCTCTCTTCCTGAATTTCATGCCATTGTCCTCATTCTCTTGGGTGAAGATGGATGTGAAGTATTCATTCAACACTATCAATGTCCTCTGGCTCCACACTCAGATCACCCCCTTGGTCCCTACTTTTTCCCTGGTTAGCCACTTCCAATTGATATACTTACAGATTATCTTGGGATTTTCCCTGCTTTTACCAGCCAGAGCCGTCTCCTATCCCCTGTTTGTTTTCCCAATTGCCTACTTAAGCTCCACCCTGCACTTTCTATACCTCACTAATGCTTCCACTGATTTTCTTCCCTTGTACTTTTTAAAAGCCTTTCTTTTCCTTCTCATTGTATCCTCAGTATCTCTGGTCATCCATGGTTCTCTGGGCTAGTTATTCCCACCCATCACTCTAGAGGGAACATGCTGGGCTTGCACCCTCCTGATTTCTTTTTTGAATGCCCCCCACTGCTTTTCTGTAGATTTCCCCATTAGTAGCTATTCCCAGTCTACCTTGGCCAGATCCTGTCTTATTTTACTAAGCTCCACTTTCTCCCATCCAAAACCTTTCTCACAGCTTGTCTATTTCCTTGTCCATAATGAGCTTAAATTGTACCATAACATGATCGCTACCACTAAAATGCTTCCCCACCACCACCTGTCTGGCTTCATTCCCCAGAATTAGATTCAGCACAACTCCCTCCCTTGTTGGACACTTGACATATTGATCTAAAAAATTCTCCTGTACACATTTCAAGAAATTTACTCCATCCAAGCCCTTAACACTATGTATAGCCCTATTAATGTTGAGGAAGTTGTAATCACCTAATAACACTATTGTTATTGTTTTTACACACCTCCACAAACTGAGTACATATTTGCTCCTCAATATCTGCCTATGTGGGGATCTATAATAAACACCTAACAATGTGGCTGTCCCTTTTTTATTCCTAAACTCTATCCACAAAGCTTAATTTGATGCTCCCTCCAAGAGATCATCTCTCCTTACTGCAGTAATTGACTCCTTAACTAATACTGCAATGCCTCCTCCTCTGTCTCGCCTGAAGACATGCTGGGAACATCGAGGAGGATAGTAATAGACATCAAGAGGGCGAAGTCTAGTGAAATGGATGGACACAGAGCACATCAGATTTAATGTAGAGAAATGCAAACTGGTATATTTTGGTTGGAAGAATGAAGAAAGGCAACATAATGTAAAACAAAATAAAATATAACAAAAGGGTGCAAAAAAGAGAAGTATAAGTGCACGAATCATTGAAGATGATAGGGCAGATTGAGAAAATAGTTAAAGATATATAGGATTCTGAGTTTTATAAACAGAGGCAGAGAGAATAAAAAGAAAGAGGTTCTGATGAGCCTTTATAAAACACTGGTTTAGCCTTAATTGGAGTATTGTGTCCAATCTTGGACACCAGAATTTAGGAAGGATGTGAAAACTTTTGCAGAGAAGATTTACAAGAAACTTTCCAGGGATGAGTGATTTCAGTCATGTGGACAGATCGGAGAAGCTGGGGTTGTTCTCCTTGGAGAGAAAGTGGCTAAGATAAGATTTGATAAAACTGTTCAAAATCCTGAAGGGTCTAAACCAAGCAGATGAAAGACAGTTATTCTTGTTGGCAGAAACGAAGAATACAAGTTTACGGTGATGACGAAAGATCCAAAGGTGTTATGAAGACCAACCTTTTTTTTTAAATCATAGCAAATGTTTAGGAGCTAGAAGACACTTTCTGGTAATGTAGTGAATGTAGATTCAACTGTGGATGTCAAAAGGGAATTGGTAAGCACATGAAATGAAAATGGTCTTCAACCACAATTGGAGAAGGAAGACTTCCAACCTTCTCTAACCACCTTAAGGAGGATATATTGGCCTTGGAGGGACTTCAATGTAGAATTACTAGAACAATTCCTGATTCAATGGGTGAAATTAGTAGTATAAAAATTTCACAGTAACTTCATTGCAGTGTTAATGTAAACCTTGTGACTAATAAATAAATTTTAAACTTTTAAAAGGCTCGAATCCCCTGGAATTTAGAATATTAAAAGAGGATTTGATTGAAATTTTCAAAATCTTAAAGAAAATAGATTGACAACTATCTCTGTTAGTTGAACAGTTTAGATCTGGGGAACATTATTAAAAATGAGAGCCAAACCTTTCAGAAGTGACGTTTGTTCTAAGGTTGAATGTCATCTCATGAAGAGGTTTAGAGCATTGTGTGGTTGAACAATAACAGTTTATAAATAACACAACTTTATGCATATTTACAGCCAACTTCTACCAGACTAACCACTACATTCTACTACTTCCACGTGACTCTCTCTAATTCACAATGTGGGTGGTAATTTTTCCCCAGTCCCACATTAAACCTTACAGTCTCAAACAACCTAATACTACAATATTAGGAATCATTTGTACATACAACAGTTGGAGAAGTCTGAAATCTTCTTTTACAAACAGCCAGTGGTGCTGGATCAATTGTTAATTCTTGAGATTGACAAGTTTTTTGTTAACTAAATGATCAAAGGTCAGCCACCATCTCAATAAATGACTGCTAGATTGGGCTTGGAGGGACTAAACAGCCCTCTGATCTTGTGTCTTGCAGAATGAACAGACTCATAATGATTGCGACATATAAAGCATCAATGTGATTGGCTTATTTGGAAGTTTTCACACCAGCAATGACTTTGAAAAGCTTATAGCTGTGTATCTGGTGATGCATCTAATGGAAGCAGACTAAACAATACGGTTAAATGTTAGAAGTTTTCAGATGATCATACATAATTCTTAATTTATCAGGGCTCTTGTTGTGCTCAGAAAGTTAATGTGGATGAGAGCCATGATTTTAACCTGAACTCAGGAATGTTGACACCGTGTGTTACTTGAATCCAGTAGCACTGACAATGCGCACTACCAGAACTCAGGAGCATTGGCACTAGACCTTACCTGACAATGATTCAATGAAATTACACATTAAACTTAATCATGTACAGCACTTTGAATGTGAGACTAATTATAAATTCCAGGCAAAGTGTTGGATGATCTTTGTCTTGTTACTCCCTGGTAACATCAACATAATAATGTCTTTAATTAGGATAGATGGTGTCATTAGACACAGCCAACACCAAACCAAGCACAAGACAAATTACATGCAAACTAAAACTCTTTACTTTTTAAAAATACCTTAACTCAAGTTCAAGTGAGGGAGAGGATACACAAGACTTCTCTGGGCTGTGCAAGACAAATCAGCTAATGGTAGATTTAACTTTATTCCCCTCAATTTATTACTTTTCCATTGTTTGTGTTACATAATGAAGAAAGGATGCTTCCCATTGGATGTTTTCTCTGTCTGTTCTATTCTCCCAGATGCAAGGTCATGTGGCATAGGTTTACCCAAGGGAAAAGGCCTTTTGGTCACCAGTGAACGTTCTGCTTACTTTGAACTTCCTAGGACAGATTGATGGCATCCACAGAGAGTTCTGACTCTACCAAACTACCTGAAGCAACCCTCTTTCCAGGAGGGGACCACCACCCACATGTGCTTGGCTGTATGCCTGGAGAACTGAGCCAAGGCGCCAACTGCTGACAGTTTTCTAAAAATAGACACAACTAGCGGAGGATGGTTTCACTGGATCTGCCAGAGCAGCAGCCTCAACTGTTCCAGCTCACTGACCTCAAGTGCTGACGATGGGTTCTGGACAACTGGGAGTTTGTAGTGTTTGGGACTGGAATAATTGAGCCTTTGGTGATATAGAATCATTGACAGTTTCGACAGAAGTGAAAAAATGAGGTTTTCATGAGAATATGGCATTTTGTTCACTGAACTGCAGTGCACAAAGACTTGCCATTAAGAGCAGAATTTTGTTTGCGGAGCACACGTTAGAGCTGAATGGAGGTCATAATCATGCATTTTGTGGGGAAAACACAGTCACTTGGCAATAGTTTTCCTTGAACTGACCAAATATTGGCCAGAGAACAGGTTTGCCTATCAACTAAGGACATGGGACATGCAAATAAAAAGCCCTCCAGCAATGAAAGACAAAGCTTCAATTCAGGTAAGGGAGAGAGAGGATATCTCTGTCTTGAGACAGCATCTCTCTAACTTTAGAGGAAATCTTTTAATTAGAAAATTCTCTCAATAGCTGGGACAAGATTATGAAGGGGGCATGTGACTGCCACTGTGGCCAGGCAGGCAGGAGGACTTCAAAGGCTGCCAAAAAGATTTTTGCACCCTTGTGCTCACTCCTATCAGGGGCTAAAATCCTGTCCTAAACTTCAGTGTCCAATTTAGTGAGCAACTCCTGAGTCAAACTATCATTCCAAACGTGCGCTTATGTTCAAATTAAAAATCTCACGTCACTTCTACTGGCAAATACTACTATTTTAACATTGCTTATGTTGTACATATGGACTATAATTTATAAATTTTGTAAAATGCTTGGACATTAAAGGAATAAAATATTAAACCTGTAAGCTGGTAGGGATACACAGGCAACCGGTAGGTCTGGAAGGGGATACAATTAACTAAACTCCATGAACCTTTGCTCTATCCCATTACAGCAACTGCCACATCAACCATGTTGTTTGTAGATGGCCAATTAAGTGCGGATGATAAAATTTAAATCCTAGTCCTGGGATGGGTGAAATGCCCACCCATTACGAAAAAATGAAGTAGCAGTATTTTTTATTCCTGCTGAAATTTTCATACCCAAGAAGAAAAATGTCAGTGAAAACAATGAAATTTCCACTTTAGGCAATAAAGTTATTTCCCAACACTGCTCTATTGGCAAGGAGTTTCATCAGCTAGAATCACAATCTATAATGCAAAGTGCATGTTGCACAATCTCCTAATCAAATGGTCATAAAAATCATATACTCATAAATTTGCAATGAAGGTTCTGAGCAGGCAGGGCTTTCAACTGGAATTGTGAAACACCACCATTTTCAGCATTAAACACTTAGAATAGCAATGTCTTGTTGATAAAGGCCCCCTCAACTTTGCACAGCATTAATTGACTGTAACCTCAGAATAGGATTTCCTATTGCACCAGAAATATTTTTTCATGTCAGCCAAATTTGTGGTTTCCTTTCATAATACTTTAGTGTTAGTAGCTTACAAGCAGTTTCTATTGGAACATGGGTTGCAACTATTCATTTTAAGCTGAGTACATTAAGGTGAACATGCAAGAATCAAGGCCATATTTTTGGACATCTGCAATGGAGGGTAATAAGGAAACAGGGATTAGGTAACACAAGATCTGGACAGGCTGAGAGAGTGAGCGAGGACCTGGCAGATGGAGTATAATGTTAGCAAGTGTGAGGTTATCCACTTCGGCAGAAATAATAGTAGGAGGGATTATTATTTAACAGGCAAAAAGCTGCAGCATGCTATGGTGCAGAGGGACCTGGGGGTCCTTGTGCACGAGTTGCAAAAACCCAGTCTGCAGGTGATCAAGAAGGCAAATGGAATGTTGGCCTTTATAGCGAGGGGGATAGAATATAAAAGTAGGGAGGTCTTGCTGCAACTGTACAGGGTACTGGTGAGGCTGCAGCTGGAGTACTGTGTGCAGTTTTGGTCGCCACACTTGCGCAAGGATATATTGGCCGTGGAGGGAGTGCAGAATAGGTTCACTAGGCTGATATCGGAGATGAGGGGGTTAGCCTATGAAGAGAGACTAAATAGACTGGGTCTGTACTCGTTGGAGTTTAGATGGCGGGATCTTATAGAGACATATAAGATAATGAAGGGGATAGATAGGGTAGAGGTAGAGAGATTCTTCCCGCTTAGAAAGGATAGCAGGACTAGGGGGCACAGCCTCAAGATGGGGGGGGGGGGGGAGCAGTTTAGATCAGAGTTGAGGAGGAACTTTTTCACTCAGAGTGGTGAATCTCTGGAATTCTCTGCCCGTTGAAGTGGTGGAGGCTACCTCGCTGAATATATTTAAGTCACAGGTAGCTAGGTTTCTGATAGACAGGGGAATTAAGGGTTATGGGGAGAAAGCGGGAAAGTGGAACTGATCCACTTCAGATCAGCCATGATCTTATTGAATGGTGGGGCAGGCTCGAAGGGCTAGATGGCCTACTCCTGCTCCTATTTCTTGTGTTCTTAAGCCTAGAGTTTTAAAAACCTGACAATTATGAGTGGAAAGAATATATCCAGTAAAGAATCAGAGTAGAATATTGTGAAATGATTGTTGGTGCTTACACAACACACATATACTGTAATAGAACATTTCAAAGCACTTCAGAGGCATTATAAAATAAAACACGATACCAAGTCACCTTAGGTGGTATTGGGACAGATCAAAAGCTTGGTGTTAAGAGGTGCTTTTTAAGGGGAAAGGGAGGTAGGAAAGAAGAGAGGATTAAGGAAGATATTCCAAAGCTTAGGGCCTAGGCAACTGAAGGCATAGTCACCAAAAATGGGACAATTAAAATATTTTTGAAAGGAGGCTTAAGTAAAAGGAGCACAACTATATCAAAGGATTAAAAGAAAATTACTGCAGATGCTGGAATCTGATAACAAAATCTGTGGATGGAGAGTAGAGCTGATGTTTTGAATTTAGATGACCCTTCGTCAAAGGATTGCCAAAGTGGAGGTTACGGAAATAAAGAAAGGCCAAACTGTGGAGGGATCTGAAAACAAGGATGTAATTTTACATACGGTTGCAGGCAGGAATTTACAAGGGCAAAAAAAGGTCAATATCAGAGAAGCATTGATCATAGTGATATCAAGAAAGATTGGATGGAGAAACAGAGGTTCAACACTCAAAGAAACAGAAATAAGGGGAATTAGCCATCAGACAACAAGCTTGTTCTTGTTAGAAGAGCTTTCTAACATATGGTAGAATTCAAATCCTGGATGACCTTTGACTTTAGGAACGTTCGGAAGTAGCTTTAACAATGAAGGCGAGAGAAGACATAGATGCCAAAATATCCATAGACGAAAAAGGATTACAGTTCTGTCTAGTTTCCGGAATTCCAATTAGCAAAAAGACTTTTGTTATAACAGCTAAAATCACTGCACTACGAAATCTACTTTTTCTTACCATACTCCCTCTTTTAGCTTCCTTATATCACACAACAACTCTAACTGGTGCTGGGATGGGGATGGTGGCGATACTCAGGGACAGACAGGATGACAGGCAAACTATTTCTGCCACTTGGAGGTATGTATGGGTTGAGTGACCAGCTCAAAGGATCAATGGAGGAAATATTGAATAGCCTAGTCCTGATTAATGCAAAGGAGATGATTACAGATTCACTATGTAAAATAGTTCGGGAACGATCTCTTTCTCACCCTTTGAATTCCTGCCACACTGTTAAGAAGAAACAATTAAATGTTATGGCTCTCCATAAAAGAGGGTTTTAAATACATTTAATATACTCCAAATTAAAATGGTACCTTGAAGATAACCCAGATAGGGCCTTATTGAAAACTTCTGGAGTGCTGTCATTTGAGGCCGGAACATCAGGAATGTCCGAATCAGGTTTCAAATCTAGATCGCCATCAACTTCCAGCCCTGCTTTATCATCAACATCAACCTCCTAGGTTACAAAACCAAATAAATTCATTGGCAATGTATTGCTTAAGGAATCAAAAGTTTTATTTTTAAAACATGGCATATAGAACAATTCAAAATTCTTCACATCTTGGAGACCGTCAGCCATGGCCCAGTTGGTCTGAGTGCAGGACTCAGTCCAAAAATTGTTCACAAAAATCAAGGCTGTCTAGTACAAAATTGAGGGAGCGCAGCACTGCATAAAGTGCCATCTTTTGGAAAAGATATTAAACGTAGGTTCCATTTGCCTACTCAGGTGGATGTAAAAAAAACTATGGTACAATAATATTTTGAAGTGTAGACAGTAATCCTCAATTACCTGGCAAATATCTATCGCTCAAGTATCATAAATATAAATTGCCTGATTATCATATATTTGGCATGTTTGGCGCGGTCTGTTGTACACATATTGGTTCAAGCGTATTCCATGTTACAATACAGGAACTGCATTTCAAATATCGGCGAAGCGCTTTGAACTTCGGGTAGCCATGAAAATGCATGTCTTTCTTTCTATTATCTACATTTTTTGTGTGAATGTGAAACCATTAAGAAATTTGTTAAAAAAAAAGCCAGAGCCTATAATGGTCTGTGAACAAAGCACAAGTTTAAAGAGGTGAAAATTAGGAATGATGATGCAAAGGTGCACATTCTTGGAGTGAAAAAGTATCTGGATGAGTACTTGGCCTGCCATAACATTCAAGGTTATGGGCCAAGTGCAGGCGTGGGATTAGGTGGGCAGGTTAGGGCCTTTCATGCGTCGGTGCAGAATCAATAGGCCAAAGGGCCTCTTCTGCACTGTAGTATTCTGCAATTCTGAATTGTGGAACATTAAAAAGGTTACAGTAAAGGGATGGTTTTCTCCTGCATCAAAAAGCAGGATGTCCTCGTGAAGAAATCGAACTGTGCAGCATAGGAAGATCAAACTAACATGGCAGAAAGTGATAACATGTTGAGACTAGAGGAGAGTTTAGTTAACATGGTCATTGGAATAGAAACAGAAAGAAAAAATAAACTAATGGGAAAAGAAGATACAATAAAGCAGTAAACATTAAAGATGATACCGGAGAAGCAAAAGATGATATAAAAAAATTAAGGAAGAATGAATCATGCAGCATTAAAAGAAGGGAGCTGTATTAACAGAATCCAACTGCATACAGTTTAGGAAATAGCATAACATTATGGTAAACATTACAAGTCAACAAATAAATGAAATCTAGATGCAATTCAGAGAGACATTCAAGAACAGGTCAATAATGATAGGTGACATTAGCTATTTTGAGGTAGATTAAAATAAAACAATGCATATGATCACATATTCATGCAATTCAAGGATCCTACATTATTCTTAAAACTAAAGAAACTTAGTATATTTAAAAATTGGTAATGCATGGTCCAAGAGAATACTATGTTCCATAATGGGAATTAGTAAATTAGCACACTGGGTAAATCATTCGTTTCTGGAATACGAGTTAGAAAACACAAAGTTTTTACTCTAATGTATGTAATGGTCAATTCTGAAAGGGCTCTGGCAAATCACCAACTCAGTTGCCAGATCACTACTATCAAGATACCAACAAATTGTCAGTTTTATTCAAGGGTGTTCTCCACTGGCTGATAGGGAAAAACAAATAATTTGTAGATTTAATCGAACACATGAGCAGAAAAATATTTCAACACATGGACAGTCACATGATACACTGCATTGTTAAAAGCTACCAATTATTTAATTGTTAATTCTGTAATAATATGTTTATAAAAACCCAACATGAAGACTAAAGGAAGGATTGTATAAATCCATCCATTTACACAGAACACTGGCCAAGAAATTGAAAACCTCATGAATTATAATATAAAATTCCTACGGGTGGGGAAGATATTGGAAAGGCAATCATTGTAGAGTTACAGTATCTCAAACCCATCAAAAAACCAGAATTCTCCCAAAACTGAATACTTTTCTCTCAGGCATCAATCCCAGAACAGAGTGTGCAAGACAATGAAGAGGGTATGAGAGAGAGGTATCAAAGAGAGTTATGCATATGCAGGACCAGAGTTCATTGCAGCCTCCTTCCAAGCCACCTGTTCCTCAGACGGGAACATTCTGATTCCAACATTCCCAGTTGCTTTCAAGCAAGAGAATTAGAAATCAGCCATTCCACTATTATTAGAATTCAAGCAAATGTTCTTTGTCTGCAAGACTCACTACACTGTAAGATTAACAAATTTTTAAATCTTTAATGTTTTTGCCCACAAATGATAACTTGTGGTATGCAAGCGCTCTTGTCCCATAATCTACAACCCACTTACTGACATTAATCGTCAGTACAGAATGTATTACAGGGACAGTCTGTGTGAAGGAGTTGGTTCCAAAATCAGAGAAAATTCTGCTCTTGGTTCCAAACGTGTCAGATTTGGGACACTACCTGTACCATACCAATGACATCCACAATGAAGGTTCAGCGTCTTCTCTTCCTTCTCCATTTTATTAACTACTTAAAATGTTAGAACATAAGAACATAAGAAATAGGAGCAGGAGTAGGCCATCTAGCCCTTCAAGCCTGCCCTGCCATTCAGTAAGATCATGGCTGATCTGTCGTGGCTCAGTTCCACATTCCCGCCCTCTCCCCATAACCCTTAATCCCCTCTCTTATCAAAAACCCATCAACCCGCGTCTTAAAAATATTTAGCGAGGTAGCATCCACCACTTCAACAGGCAGAGAATTCCAGAGATTCACCACCCTTTGAGTGAAGAAGTTCTTCCTCAACTCTGTTCTAAACCGCCCCCCCCTTTATCTTGAGGCTGTGCCCCCTAGTCCTACTGTCCTTTCTGAGCGGGAAGAGTCTCTCTACATCTTATCCAAACAGGGGACTTTTGAGCCAATTTTACTTTAGCTTTTAACCGCAATTGGAATTTCTGCATTTATAAATTCAGCTGCACTGTTGTGTGCAATTAGAAAGGAAACACTGAATCCAACCAGAGATATAGTGCTGAAGCCTGCATCAAGGTATTAGAGGTAATGATTAAAATATTTCCAATATGTGCAGTACATCGCAAATTTTTCTTAATTACAATACGAAGTTGTATCTTTGAAATTGTTTAAATTCCAAGTTAATTTCCTTTCACCTTCCTTCTTTTCCAATATTCTAAGACAATGCACCATCCAAGGCCATATGCAGACCAATAATCTACTCCCTGGTGACTGAACAAAAGCAGTTCAATGAAACAGCAGTTTTCATCACTTGGGGTCCCCCACAGGAGGGCAATGAGCATAGAAATTCAAAGTTTTGAGTTGTTGAGTTCTTCCACTCCATGATGCTACACTGGTATTCCAACATTCTGCACTACACTACCACAAGTTAAATGTTTACAACGAACTAGAGGTTTGCTCGATTGTAAATTAAATTTACAGATTTTAGATTTTGCATTCCATGAACTAACATGCTACATTCACAGATTGAGACAATTGTTATTTCCATCTGAAACCAGTGATATGACTTTTTGACCCAGAAGCAATAGAAAACCTGTCATATCTTTAAAAAGTCTGTGGAATCTTTAATTGTTTTTAAGAATGTTTGAAGAGTTTGTATCCATTATAAAAGAATCAATTGTAATTTTCTTGGATAAGAAGAAAGACTGGTCCTTGTGACCTTGCAACCATGACCTGGAAATAATATCAATAGCAAGAAAGAAGACACAAAGGAGAGCAGAAGAGATCATATGCAGACAGAAAGAAAAGACAGACAGAAAGAGGAACACACAGTTCTTGTGAGAAAAAGCAGCAAATATCTCTCAGGAAGTTTTTTTTTGTGATTTGGCAGAATAGACAACTCTTGGAAGCATTGCATGAGCTGGCTAAAAAAGGTCTGAAACCTGGAAAACCGAATAGCTCAGAGGAATTTAACAGCTGGGTGTTTTCCAAGGTGTGGCCAAATCTTGAACCAAGTTGTTATTGGTTGATCAGTTGAAGAGAACTCTGGAAAGCTAGACAGTCGTGACCTGAGGTAGCGAGGGTTCACAAAAGCATGCCTTGATGAACATCATACCCATGAAACTTGATGATAGCTGCTTTGAATTGGACTCCTGGCCTACCCTCTGTGAATAAAGAATTGCATACTGTACAGTCATGTAACCACGTAACAATGTCATACATGATAAAAGGAAATGCTTATGGATGTACAAAATATAAATTTGTTGTGCCAACTATTTAAAAGTGAAATTTACCTTTTTATTTGAAGTATCATTTACCTGTTAATTCATGATGAATTTGCATTTGTTCTGGTGTATTTTAAAATAAAAGTTACAAAAACTGAAATCTTGATGTAATCTCTTCCTCGGGCAAATCTGGTTTTGTTAATTTGCATTCCCGCTCCTCCCACCCCCACCCCGAAGGATTGTATAATATCAGGGGCTCTGCTAATGTTCAGTGTGGATGCAAGTCATTTCATTTTAATATCCAATTCCTGAAATTTCTACAGGCTACTTATTAATACAAGCTGAGTACACTCTCATATCCAATAAGATAATGGACAGTGCAATTGGATACTTCCACACAGTTTGTTGTTAAAAAACATTTGCTCTATGTATAGGTAAGTTAATTATACACTAAGTACACTACAGAAGAAAAACAGTTACCACAAAAATTCATATTACAGAACATACTTCTGGGAGAAAGCAGAATTGGACAGGCAGTACCTGAAGAATCTGTTTTTCCCAACAATGTTATATTAGTACAAGCCTTTTGCATGATAAATAAAAACAGAACAGTCCCAAGTGAAAACTAAAATCATATCGCAAGTAAATACAAATCAAAACAATGCAGCAAAAAAAAAATCCATCCAGTTGTGTCTGTTTTTTTCATTCCAAAATTTCAATAATCAGAAACAAAATGATTTTCCTGGATTTTAAGTTCAATGAAAATTATTTGGTTTAAAATGCAGCAGGAGGTGGCTGGTTAACAGTGCAGTTTAAAAATACAATGTCATTTATCCAGTGGGTTTGTGGCCACTGCAGCCTGAGTGAGATTCAACCAGAGTGAGGGTATCGGGAATTTGGAGCAGAGCGGAAATTTGTGCCGAGGGGAAAGAGGTGCTCATCTTCGGGAGGAGCAGAAAGGTGGACCTGCGAGGGAGACAAGGGCAAGTGAGAGATAGAAAGAGATCAAACCGTGCTGTCACGCCAGTAGGCAAGTGATTGGCTGGTGACTCATAGTAGCTTTTCTTTTATTTTCATTTTGGCATTGCAGTTGTTGTAAGTTAACTTGAGGGTTAAGTCATGGCAGGAAATCCCGGACGTGTGTCATGCTCCTCTTGTGCAATGTGGGAATTCAGGGATTCTTCCAGTGTCCTTGGCTCCTTCACGTGCAAGTGTTTCCAACTGTGGCTCCTGTTAGAGCGCTTGACAGCTCTGGAGCTATGGATGGATTGACTTTGGAATGTCCACAATGAAGAAGTCATTGTGGATAGCATGTTCAGCAAGTTGGTCACATCTCAGATAAAAATTACTGAGGGAGATAGGGAATGGGTGACCACCAGACAAAGGAAGAGTAAGAAGGCAGTGCAGGGGTCCCCTGCGGTCATCTCCCTCCAAAACACAAACTGTTTTGCATACTACTGGGAGAGATGGCTCACCAGGGGAAGGTGGCAGCAGCCAGATTCATGGCACCATGGTTGGCTCTGCTACACAACAAAGCAAGAGAAAAAGAGTGGCAGAGCTATAGTAACAGGGGACTCAATTGGAATGGACAGGCATTTCTGCTGACACAAATGACACTCCAGGATGGCATGTTGCCACTCAGGTGCAAGGGTCAAGGGTGTCTCAGAGTGGCTGCAGGATGTTCTGGAGAGGGAGGGTGAACAGCCAGCTGTCTTGGTGCATATAGGCACCACCGACATAGGTTAAAAAAACAGGATGAGGTTCTACAAGCTGAAGTTACAGAGTTGAAAGTTAAACTAGAAAGTAGGACCTCAAAGGTAGTAGTCTCAGGATTGCCATGTGCTAGTCAGAGCAGGAATGTCGGGATAGCTAAGATGAATACATGGCTTGACAGATAATGCAAGGAGGAAGGATTCAAATTCCTGGAAGATTGGAACCGGTTCTGGGGGCATGTGGGACCAGGTACAAATCGGATGGTCTGCACCTGGACAGACTGGAACCAATGTCTTAGAGGGAGTGTTTGCGAGTGCTGTTGGGTAGAGTTTCAATTAATGTGATGGGGGAACCAAAGCAGGAAGTCAGAGGAAAGTAAAGCATGGACAGAAACAAAAGGCAGTAAGAGGAAAAGTGGAAGGCAGAGAAACCAAGACAAAAAACTAAAAAGGACCAGAGTACAGAGACTGTGGAGAATTAGCTGGATTGATCCATTAAGGCTAAGAGAAATAAAACAATACACTAAACATGACAGGACAGATGGTCTGAGAAAGCAGGGCAAAGAACAAAGGAAGTCTAGATTAAACTGCATTTGTTTCAAATTATGAGACCCAAAGGGCAAGGCAGATGTACTCAGGGCATGGATGGGTATATGGGATTGGGATACTATAGGTATTACTGAAACATGGCTGAGGGAGGGACAGGACTGGCAGTTCAATGTTCCAGGGTACAGATGCTATAGGAAAGATAGAACAGGAGGTAAGGAGGAGGGGGGGGAGTTGTATTTTGGTTAGGGAGAACATCATGGCAGTACTGAGAGGGGATATATCCATGGGTTTGCCTATTGAGTCGCTATGGGTAGAACTGAGAAATAAGAAGGGAGATCACTTTGACAGGATTGTACTACAGGCCCCCAAGTAGTCAGTGGGAAATTGAGGAGCAAATATGTAAGGAGATTACAGACAGCTCCATGAAAAATAGGGTGATAATAGCATGGGACTTTAACTTCCCGTATATTGATTGGGACAACCATAGTATTAGGGGCTTGGTTGGAGAGAAATTTGTTGAGTGCATTCAGGAGGAATTTCTCATTTAGTATGTGGATGGCCTGGATAGAGAGGGGACAAAACTTGACCTCCTCTTGGGAAATAAGGAAGAGCAGGTGACAGAAGCATTATGAGGGATCACTTTGGGACCAGTGACCATAATTGAATTACTTTTAAGATAGCTATGGAGACCAATAGGTCTGGCCCAGAAGTTAAAGTTCTAAATTGGGATAAGGCCAATTTTGATGGCATCAGGCAGGAACTTTCAAAAGTTGACTAGGGGAGTCTGTTGGCAGGCAAAGGGATGTCTAATAAGTGGGAGGCTTTCAGAAGTATACTAACCAGGATTCAGGGAAAGCACGTTCCTTTTGGAGTGAAGGACAAGACTGTAGAAGTAAGGAACCCTGCTTGACAGAGCATATTGAAGCACTGGTCAAAAAGGAGGAGGAGGCATATGACATGCATAGGCAGCTGGGATCAGGTAGATGCCTTAAAGAGTATATAGAGGTTGTCAGAGTAGAGTGAAGAGATAAATCAGGAGGGCAAAAAGGGGACATGAGATTGTTTTGGCAGATAAGGCAAAGGATAATTCAAAGAGCTTCTACAAATACATAAAGAGCAAAAGAGTAACTAGGGAAAGAGTAGGGCTTCTTAAGAATCAACAAGGTCATTTATGTGTGAATCCACAAGAGATGGGTGAGATCCTAAATGAATATTTCTCATCAGTATTTTCCATTGAGAAAGGCACGGATGTCAGGGAACTTGGGGAAATAAACAGTGATGTCTTGAGAAGTGTATAGATTACACAGAGGTGGTGGAGCTAGAAGTCTTGAAAGTGCACTAAGGTAGATAAATCCCCAAGATCTGATGAAAGTATCCCACAATGTTGTGGGAGGAAATTGCGGGTCCCCTAGCAAAGATATTTTAATTATTAAAAGCCGTGGGGAGGTGCCTGAAGATTGGAGGGTAGCAAATGTTGTACCTTTGTTTAAGAAGGGCTGCAAGGAAAAGCCTGGGAACTACAGACCAGTGAGCCCAACATCTATAATGGGTAAGTTGTTAGAAAGTATTCTGAGAGACAGGATCTACAGGCATTTAGAGAGGCAAGGACTGATTAGGGACAGTCAGCATGGCTTTACAGTGGAAAATTATATCTTACAAATTTACTGAGTCTTTTTAAAGGGGAAACCAAGGGCAGTGCAGTCAAACGTTGTCTACGTGACTTCAGCAAGGCCTTTGACAAGGTAGGTTGTTGCATAAAGTTATGGGCTCCAGGATGAGGTAGCGAATTGGATACAAAACTGGCTTGGCGATAGAAGATGGTTGTAGAAGGTTGTTTTATAAACTGGACGCCTATGACCAGTGACGTGCCTCAAGAGATTGGTGCTGGATCCATTGTTATTTGTTATTTATGTTGATGATTTGGATGAAAATTTAGGAGGCATGGTTAGTAAATTTGCAGATGACACCAAGATTGGTGGCAGAGTGGACAGTGAAGAAAATTATCTAGGTTTGTAATGAGGTCTCGATCAATTGAACTAGTGGGCTGATGAACGGTAGATGGAATTTAATTTAGATAAATGTGAGGTGATGTATTTTGGTAGATCGAATCGGGGCAGGACCTACTCAGTTAATTGTAGGGCATTGGGGAGAGTTACAGAACAAAGATTTGGGAGTACAGGTTCACAGCTTCTTGAAAGTGGAGTCACAGGTGGACAGAGTGGTGAAGAAGGCATTCAGCATGCTTGGTTTCATTGGTCAGAACATTAAATACAGGAGTTAGGACGTCCTGTTGAAGTTGTACAAGACATTGGTAAGGCCACACTTGGAATACTGTGTACAGTTCTAGTCACCCTATTAAAGAAAAGGTATTATTAAACTAGAAAGAGTGCAGAAAAGATTTACTAGGATGCTTTCAGGACTTGATGGATTGAGTTATAAGGAGAGGCTGGATAGAATGGGACTCTTTTTCCTGGAGCGTAGGGGACTTAGAGGTGATCTTATAGAGGTCTAAAACAAAATGAGGGGCATGGATAAAGTAGATAGTCAACATCTTTTCCCAAAGGTAGGGGAGTCTAAAACTAGAAGGCATAGGTTTGGAGGGGAGAGACACAAAAGGGCCCAGAGGGGCAATTTTTTCACTCAGAGTGGAGTGTGTCTGGAACAAACTGCCAGGGGCAGGTTCAATTTTGTCTTTTAAAAAGTATTTAGACAGTTAAATGGGTAAGATGGGTATAGAGGGATATGGACCAAATGCAGGCAATTGGGACTAGCTTAGTGGCAAAAACTGGGCAACATGGACAAGTTAGGTCCGAACGGCCTGTTTCCATGCTGTAAGTCCCTATGACTCTATCTCTCTGACATTTGTGAGGCTTGCTTATATATACACTGGCTGCCACATTTTTCGACATTACAATGGTGGCTACACTTCAAAAAAAATCTGTCATTTATTCTGGATACTTTGCAATGTCCTGTAGCAATAAACTACATAAATGCCGAGATGCTCCATCATGATAGCATTAAGTCATTAAAAGAAAAAAAAGTATTAAAGCTTTTATTTCTTTACTTTATTAACATGGAACGTCTTTCTCATTTATAGACAAATTATGTTTACTACTGCAAGTAATGGACTTCATCTGTATTTACTAAACTCTGCTGCCATTCAGTGTGAAGTTTTGCAATTCTGTTGTTTCAAAGTGAAAGAATTTTGCTATATATTTATAAGACGAAGCAAATCTTGGTGCAATTTCTAGGTTTCAATCCAGCAATTGTGACCAGAACTTGGAACTTCCTCAGAGTAACTAAGAATGTTGACCTACCCAGGGTCAGTCTCTGCTCTCTATCCAGAATTCAACTGAATGTTTCTTAGCTTTCCCTACCACACGTACAAATAGACTTGTTTGCTGATTGGGTTAGCTTTCTCCTGCTGGCTTGGCAGGATCATTTGAATTGTTCAGTCTAACCGCATCACCTCGTCTCTCCACACAATGCTAACATTTCCACTCTTAATGCGCTTGAATGTAATCTTTTATACATTAGTTGGTAAAATGCTAAGTACATATACATACACTAAATGAATCGGTATGGAGATCACATATCCAAAAGGTGCCCAATGCTCATTTAATCAAAAATGCCTTTAGCCGTATCTGGATTCCCAAAACTTTGGTAATCAAATGGCAACCCTGCTCTAGACAGCATATAAAAAGTACTTACACAAATGCACTATTACAGATTGGAGTAACCAAAACACAGACATGAGAATTATGTCTAAATGCTGCACAATATGAAAACATTGCCACAGAAATACCATATGGATATTCTACTACTGTATTCTTAGATAGTTGTAAGATAACAGTTATTTGGACATAATATTCACTTTTTTGGGATTTTCTTTTGGAAAGGGCTCATCAAGGTGATAATATTAGAACTGGGGTAGCTTTAACATATCCCTGTTTCAGTCAACTTGCTTCCCCTACCTGTCCCAACAAGGAGTACAAATATAAATTGAGGCATTCAAAAGTTGCCACTTAGTCAATTAATATACACATCCTCTTATACTACCTTACTTGATTTACTTGATCTTCCTGTTGAATCCCTCAACAAATTAATTTCAATTTTGATTGGTAAGCATTGGAAATAGTTACAATACTATATTCAACAACATTCATTTGCAGCCAAATTAGCTCCTCTACATGGCTCACTTCCCTTACACACCTACATTCTACATAAATTAAGCTCCATCAAAATATTGCAAATCAATACATAACTTGGTGAATGGTGAATATGTGATTTCTTCCTTAAAACCAAGATTTTAAAATAAATGTTGAATAGAAAACTTGCATTTTTTTTTATCCTTCATGAATTGCAATTAGACTTAAGTTGCTCTGCATTACTCTCAGTTAAAGTTTTATTTAGACATAATCCAAATTGAATAGCTTAGCATAAACCTCACTGCCAGATGAGAATTTAGAATTCTAAAACCCAATAATAAGCTGATGTGTATTCAGCTACTTCACTTTTGTGAACAAAAAACTGCAATCTTGTATTAGCCATTCTGTCATCTTATGTGTTCAGTAATAATCCAATTACTGTGCAACTAATGTAAAAACTGTAACATGGTGAAGTTTTTGCTGAGCTGTAATTGTGTATGCAGTTGTCAACAACAACTTGTAATTGATTAATCTCCAAGATTTAACAACTATTGTCTGCTAAATTTGTAAACAAAAAAGTTCTCCGCACTCCTTTATGAAATATTATGGTCAAACTAAAGACCACTGTCCACATCTGGTTTGGGAGAAGATCCAGGAAGTCCTAATCTAAATTGACCCACAACTCGAGGGGTTTACTTTGGTTGAAATTCCAAAGCTCACGTCTCGCCCAACCTTCCTCACTCAAACCAGATGAGGCACAAGCAGTGAAGTGCACCCAATGCATCAGAATGTCACAAGTTTTAGTTTTTACAGCACTAGTTGAGTCTATGGGGCCAGAGGTCCACTTGGACCAGGAGCTGGTCTGGCTGCTTAAAAGTTATCCTGAAGTCAGAAGTGCTTTTTCTCCTAACGCTTTCACACTAACTATGAGGGCAAAACTGGCAAAAACATCCAAAGTTAACAATTTATATCACTTTGCTGAATGGTTCCCAGCCCTGTGGAACTGTCCAGGGGATGTGAGCCCTTCTGGACAATTGTTGGGTAAACCCTTACTTTGGACCTTCCAAGAGGGATGCCCTAGACTATCACTGCGGTACCCTTGCAAATACAATGCTGGGGAGCCAGAAGTTATACTCTATTGTCTGTTTCAATATATCAACCGTCAGGATTGCCAAGAAACTAACAAGTTGATATGTCACTCATGAAAAATAGTTTTCTAATTCACCAGGTTAGAAAATTTCAAAACAAAAAACTCACAGATGAAAATACAAATTTCAGGCATGTAGTCATTAAGGATTTAATAATGCAGCTCAAGAGGCAAGAGTGAGAAATTCTAGTAACATGAAAATGCATAGAGGATACATCACAGATAGAAGCCTTTTGGCCCAACCACGTTGGCATTTATCCTCCAAGAAAACAAATAGTTCAATGTGCAAACAGGAGGATCGACATTGCAACCGACAAGGAGGGTGAACTGAAGAGCGACTGTGGAAAAAGGAAATCCAGAAACATCAGCAGCAAAAATCTAAAATAGAGCAGAACACAGGAGAAACAAAAATCAAACAAGATTGATGATCTTTATGCTGCCTGCTCTCTGGGAATTTGTACTTGTAATTACTATATGCAAAATGTTTAATTGACAAAACTGCGAGCTGAATAAAGACATGCCGGCTGCCCCTTAGCGACAGACAACTTCCTAGTTACTGGAATGGATCATCGCATCAGACAATGTTATTTTATTTTGGTTTAAGTTTCTTTTAAAGCTTTGTTTTCTTTTTAGATTGGTGCCCTTCCATGAGAAGCACTTAGTATCTCTTCATGAATAAAGAACTGTGATTGAGTGAATAAAGAGATAATTATATTTAACAGGGAAATAGCCATACAGGTTACTATTTCAACATTAAGTATTTCTCAAATATGTATTTCAACAGTATCTTCCCTTCATCAAAACCCCACAGATTTGTCAATAAGTATAAATAATGACAAAGACAACTGAGACAGCTCTTTTTTTTAAAATGTCAAGGGAGATTTGACATCGACCAGACATGAACAAATGGGTGTGTCCATTTAACATCTCATCCAAAAGACAGTAGCACAACATTGATGTACACTAGATTTTCGTGCTTCAGTCCATAGAATGGGACTTAAACCAACAACATTCTAACATTAAGGCAAAAAAACCACCCACTGAGTCTTGGCATGGAACTCTCATGGTGTATCTTCATGGTCTCTAAACTCAGTAAAACTAGCACTATTCCACAGAAGCCAAGACGCACAAATTTAGTGTAAACTATAACCATTGGACCCTGTAGGAAAGAAGCTACAAAACAGATAGAGTATCCTTTATTCAAAACTCTCAGGGCCAATTACATTGCGGAATTCAGGTCATTTTGATTTTTATGTCCTGCATATAAACTTGATTTACAATAGCCTAAGCCAAGGCTAGCAATACAAAGAAGTAAAAAAGGCTAGAAAAGTAAGATGAATCACTGAATAATAAAGTACCTGCAGTAAGTTTCTTTTTGACATATTCACCACAAAAATCACGAGATAAACAATGAGGCCAAACAACTAAATCTTTCTACACTAAAGGTGGATTAGGTTAAGAAAAATTGTTTTTGTTTTTCAGATTTAGGGATAAAGGTTATTCAACCTGTAGTCGCATTAAATTCTGATAACTCTTTACACTAAAAGATACAAAAGTCTGAGGTCACATACCAATCGGCTCAAGAACAGCTTCTTCGCTGCTGCTGTCAGACCTTTGAATGGACTTACCTTGCATTAAGTTGATCTTTCTCTACACCCTAGCTATGACTGAAACACTACATTCTGAACGCTCTCATTTCCTTCTTTATGAATGGTATGCTCTGTCTGTATAGCATGCAAGAAACAATACTTTTCACTATATGCTAGTACGTGACAATAATAAATCAAATCAAAATCAAACACATAAGACAACTTTAAAGCCTTGAAAAAAAAACTCCAAAAACAGGGGTCAACTTATTTGCAGAGTATAAAAATGAATTGCCAGCATGGATGACGTGATTGCCATCTTTTTCATCCAGCATCCAGGGGCTATTCTGTCTCAACTCCTGTACATTTTCTCAACACAACCTGTATCACTTAACTGATCACTTGCACCTAGTTATAAGGAAATGATAAGTAAAACATCCATTTGTGGCATGAAAAATTGAGGCTGACCACTAATGCTGAAATGGTGGGTTGAATATATAAGCTGAGTATGTGCAGAAACGTGTTTTTTGGGACCTGAAAAATTGGATCACTTTATACACCAAGTGGACTTAGACAAAGCAATCTACAGTGTTCCTTACCTAGCAAGATAATTATGTCATAGTATCATTAACTATTACACATTGGTCCACATAGGAGGTAGAAAAGAGCTATTTATCTACATTCTTCAAACCTTTAGTCTTTACTGCCTTTTTGAATTAGCAGAAAAGCATCAATTCCTAGCCAGTATTACGTTTAATACTTTACTATGCCAACAATCTAGAATATTTAAATTCAGGTCAGTGGAGGAATACTGGTATTTGTGGAAATGCACCCCAAGATGCTTTCAGAAAACAGAACAAAGGAGAATTGAAGTAAAAACCGTCCAATAGTTTACTCAAATAAACAGAGTTGACAGTTGAATAACTTAAGTTAAAAAAACTGCACAACTGGAGGCATTTAAGGGAACATGCAAGAGATCTGCCACCATGCACCACACTCAACTCTACCAATAATGCATACAAGCAGCAATTTCTGAAAATAGTTTAATCAAGAACTGCTAGTACTAGATTTTGCAGGTGCAAATAACATTGTTAAATTTATCTAAGAATAAAAATTAACAGCTCATCCAGAAAAAATGGCAGGCATCAATTTTGAAAGACAATGATCTATGTGCCAAAGCAGTTCAATTATTTTGCCATGCTACAATGTGAGCAGCTGAGAGTCATATCTCAAATGATAATCCACCGATGGTGCAAGTATAAGTCGGGCTTTATGATAAGTCTGTGCAACATTAACTCTTGAAAAACAATATGCTTTCCTATCTCTTCCACTTCAATTCCCTGATGCAACACAATGCTTCAAAAATGACTGGTTGTGAGCCATAAATTGGCTAGATTAAGCGGAGTTCCTCTCACATCAGCCCACTGGTTTTGAAGCACACACAAATTCTCCATATAAGGCTTCCTTTGGAATATTCTCATCTTCCTTCTGATATAGATGACCCCACCATTGGAAGCAGCAATGTTTGAGAAGAGTTATTAGATAATCCACCTTAGTTTTCTCAAGTACTTTGGTCAGGAACTTGAACTTAACACTGATACTTAGAATATGACAAAAACAGGTGTGGAAAAAGCTCAGGCATTGCTCATAGTTGCTTTTGGTGGTCCAGGTCTCATTACTACATAATGACATATACAAAATATGGTTTGGTAGACCTGTATCTTGTTACTGAACGATAATTTCCCATTGTTCCACATAGTCTCAGTCTATTCGCCAAATGTAGTTTCTGCCTTTCCAATGCAAGAATATTGCTCATCAATACAGTACAACTGGTCCTGGGTAGCAAAACTTGCATACGTCAAGTATTGAAAATTATGTGCAGTTTAAAGTATACCTTTACAACTGTCTCTATGGAATGCAATATGTGCTGTGTAAAATACACCTAATGAGGTGTCCAAACTGAAAATTTTCTGGGAGTGAGGTACATTCTTGTGTCTGCTGCTTCATTATCATAGGATTCCTACAGTGCAGGAGACTGTTTAGCCCATCAAGCCTGCACCAACAACAATCACACCCAAGCTCTATCCCCATAACCCCACATATTTACCCTGCTAATTCCCCTAACACCAAGGGACAATTCAGCACGGTCAATAAATCTAACCCGCACATCTTTGGACTGTGGGAGGAAACCGGAGCACCTGGAGGAAACCCAAGCAGGCAAAGAACAAAGAATAACACAGCACGGGAAACAGGCCCTTCGGCCCAATGAGCCACGCTGCCATTTTAACAATGTGCTTTTCCTCTTCCACCCTTGACCCATGTCTATGCTTACTGCACCCACATTGGAAACCAGATTGAGGGGAGAATAATTTAGGGACAATTTGTTACACCAATCAACCCAGGAGCACATCTTTGGGGTGCGGGAGGAAACCGGAGTACCCGGAGGAAACCCATGCAACCACAGGGAGAATGCGCAAACTCTGCACAGCAAACAGGGATAGTCACTGAGCTGTCATGCTGCCCATCTGCTGGTCCAGTTTAAGCGTACACAAACGATGCAAAGTACTAGGCTACTCTCGAAACATCCAAGAGCACCCCATGCACGTGTATGTCCCTTGTTAGACAACAAGGTGGACCAACGCACCTGTGGTGTAAGAGAGAAAAACATCAACACATGTAACAGTTGATTTCAAGGAACGTTCCAAGGTTCTGATCCTTATTTAAAACAGTCTCCTATAACCCTCCATCCCTATTTCGCTCATGTGTCTATCTAAGTACACCTTAAACAAGTCCAGAGTGCCTGCCTCCACCACCTTACTTAGCAGTGCATTCCATACCCCCACAACCTTGTGTGAAAAACCTCCCTCTAGCATCCAAATTATACCTCGCCCCCCTCACCCTAAGCCCATGCCGTTGTGATATTTGTCTCCAATCTAGGAAAAAGCCTGCCACTGTTTACTCTATCTATACCCTTCATTATCTTACACACCTCTCTTCGATCCCCCCTCAATCTCCATCTTTCTAAGGAAATCAGCCCCAAAACAGAGATGGGGAGAATGTGCAAACTCCACTCTGACAGTGATCCAAGCCAGGAATCAAACCTAGGTCCTTGATGATGTGAGGCAGCTGTGCCATCATGCTACCAAATTTTACTTTTGTTCTTAACAGTGCAATATTTAAAATCCCTTTTGATAAAATAACTTCTCATTAATAATATAGTTTTGTTTGTTACACCAGTGGGAACTTGTTGCGACAATGTTGGCTGCCATATTTTCTACATTACAACACTGACAACAGCACTTCAAAATGTACTTAATTGGCTGTAAAGTGCTTTGAGATGTCCAATAGTCATGAAAATCTCTATAAAAATGAAAGTCTTTTTAATATCATCCTGCTTGTAAGTTCAAGAGAAAGTCTGCTTACTGAGGAGTAAACGAAACTCAACCATTGTTTAAACCTGAAGGTTCAAACAGCACCATGGTGCTATACACAGGAGCTGAGGAAGGAAAGCAACATCAGCAATCCCAGAAGTATACATACCAATCTGGAAATCAAGAAAAACCTGATCAGCAGCCCTGACAAAAGCACATTGTTACATACATTTTGCAGCTTAAGCTGTAGATACACCCAACATTTTTAATGTTGCAGAAGAAAAAGACACAAATGACTGACAAACAAAAGCACATTGGTACAAGCAAAAAATTGGTGATGCTGGTGAGCTGGGGAAATTTTGTTAATTCTATCCAATTTTATACTTCATAATAGATAGATTTTTAATTTTTCAAATCATATAAAACAATGGGATTCAGATTTGTTTTAAAAAACACAGCCAATACTATCACTTCTCAAGTGCCATTCCACTCAATGCACACCCATGTACGCAGAAACTCCAATCCTCACTCCTCCTCCAAAACATCACCTTCTCCTCCAAACTCCCTTCTCTCCCAGTTCCGACCAGCAGTCTTCAAGCTCTATCTTCCACCATTCAACCTAACAAAATGCCAGCCTCCCAACAGACACCTACCACACTCTAACATCGACATCCCACCGGTTCAATCTGCAACTTTTGTCAGAACATCTGCCCATCCCCTCAGTCCACTCCCTTTTATTCTTCCTTTCCTCCGAGTCCAGCCTTAAAATCCTTCATCTTTCCAGACATCCACTCCTTCCCTTTCTCTACCTTCCCATTTATTTCCATGTTCACTGCATCATTCTCATTTTACAAAACATCACATTTCTGGACCAGACTAGACCATTCTCCTCCTGTTCCTGATGGGCAGTAATCCTTTCTTCTTCACACAAGTGGTGATTGATACTTGAAAACTTAAAACAGTGTACAAGAAAAGTAGCAGTGGCAGTACTGCAACAAAGAATCTGAAAAGTGAAGGAAGCAGTAGCGGTGGCCAAGGAATAAAAGCCAAGCATTCAATTATTTGTTCATGCTTTAACATTTAACCATATATTAGCTTAAGGAATTACTTAAAGCTGATAAAACACTTTTTGTGCTTGACTCTTATACATTGCTTCTTTATACATTAAACTGAACAATGAGTAACAATTAGAAATCAAGTTAAATTAATCTAATAACTATAATGTAAAAGCAAATCAACACTGATATAATTAAATCAATGTATGTATAAAGGCAGCAAAAGCAGTATGTTAGGGCTTCAGATTGTGCAAACTCAAAGATGGAAAGGCTATCCTAGATAACCACAGCTGTGGAAAACGCCTATGTCTTGAGTGTCACCAGTTCAATCAGAGTTTGATGCAAGTTAGGGACACTCCAACATATAAAGAAAGAGAGCAATGTCTGGATAATAAGTACAGAACACAGACACACCACAGAGATTCAGGGACAGGAATGAGTGCAAGACTTACAGTCAAAAAGATAAAGAAAACTTAGTGAGGTCAAAAGAGAGATCACAATTTACTTGGTACCTATGGGATAAAGGAAAAGGTTGTGAGGAGGATAGTCAGAATGCTAACCTAGGCAGTATGGAAGAGGAGGCAGGCCAGGAAGGGAAGAAACAGCATTAAAGAAAGATTGCAGTTAGGGGATTTAATCATTTGAGGACATCCTCCGCAACTGCAAATGAGTGCCTTGGAGGGTATGTTGGTTACACTGTTCTGTGCCAAGAGATGTGTCAAATTATCTGAAAAGGGATGGAGAAAAGTCAATTATTGAGATCCATATCAGAATGGAACAGGGGAGAAGCAACGGCTAATGGAATATTGAAGCTGGATATTAAATGAAAAAGCAGAACCTTGACAATGGTAATTACCAGATTGCTACCTGATCTACATACCAATTGGTGAAGGGATAAGCAGATCAGGAAAGTAATTCTGGTTGACTGATGTTTGAAGGAGAGTTTATTTTAAAGAGAAACTGGCACCAGTAATAGGACAGGCCACACTAGAAACAGGGAGGGGCTGAATTTCTAAAGTAAATTAAAAAATAGCATTTGTAGAAAAATACAAAGAAGTCCAAGTACAAAGAAGTAGAAAAGCCCAAAGAAGTCAGGGGTGGAAAAAAATAATAGCCCTTTATCTTGAGCAAGAACGAAGATCAGGGTAGAAAAGGAGTTAAAATCTAAATACTTGGAACAGAAAATGTTTCGTAAGTAACAAAATACCTGTTAAAAGCAAGAAAAATAAAAATATTATATTGCCTGTATAACAATGTGCAGAACAAAGACAATCAAATGATTGTCAAAAAGTAGAGAACTACAATATGGGCAGGATTTTACAGCCTCACTCATCCCAAAATCATAAAATCCCACCTGAAGTCAACTGAACTTCCCACTGTCCACCCCTTGATCGCTCTGATTCTAGTGGTAGGCGGGTAGTAAAATTCCAGCCTATATGTGCAAGAGGTGAGGGGGAATAGCTACCCAAAAAAGTGTTACGTTTATGAATGTATATAGAACTTATCAATAAGATAGAAGCACAAATTTGACAGAATGGAAATGATGCATCTCCACTCCAAAAGAGAAAAAAATGCTGGAAAATCTCAGCCAGTCTGGCAGCATCTGTAAGGAGAGAAAAGAGCTGATACTTCAAGTCCAGGTGACCCAATGCCAAAGGTAAAAGGCATAGAAAATGGGAGATATATATGCCATAGCGTGGGAGAACAAAAGCCGAGTTGTAGCCATAAATACAAGGGTAAAGAGGTTCTAAAGAGAATAGAAGATGTGAATGACCAAACAGCAAAGAAGCTGAAATCAGAGGGTGAGCTGTGACAGATGAAGGTGTGTGTGTGTGTGTGTGTGTGTGTGTGTGTGTGTGTGTGTGTGTGTGTGTGTGTGTGTAGGGCCAGATGGGTGGGAGAGAAGTAAAATTGAGAAGGGGAAAAGGGAAGCAAAAGGGGGAGAAACAGTAAGAAGAGGGATAAAAAGAGGGGAAGAGTGGGGGAAAGAAGAATAAAGAAAGTCAAAAAAAGGTAGAGAACAGTTAAAAATTAAATAAAATGAAAACAAAGGGACTAAGGTGCAATAGAGCTAATCATCTTAAGTTACTGAATTTGATGTTGAGGCCGGAAGGCTGTAACATGTCTAGCCAAAGAGATGCTGTTCCTCCAGTTTGCATTGAGCTTCACTGGAACATTGCAGCAAGCCTAGGAGAGATGAGGGCATGGGGACAGGATCGTGTTAAAATGGCAAGCAACGGGAAGGTCAGGATCCTGACTGCACACAGACCGAAGGTGCTCAGCAAAGCGATCACCCAGTCCAAGTTTAGCATCTCCGACATAAAGATCACATTGGGAGCAATAAATGCAATATACCAAATTGAAAGAGGGGCAAGTGAAACACTATTTACTATCAGGCTTCCCAATATTTAATTGGAGGAAATTTTTGCTTACCTAGTACTGGATGTCAGAGAAGCTTTGCAATAGTGGAGGAGTTGTAAGAGGAGTACTTAGGTGAAGACAGGTGGCTTCAGTGTGAATATGAAAACTACTGTTGTGCTTTCAAATAATATCACCAAGTAACAGCATATCAATGAGAAAAGGGGACCAAAGGTGGACTCTTGGAGGACACCAGAGGTAATGTTGCAGACACAAGAAGCAATTGCACATGACACTGTGATTACGATCAGGAAAAAAAATGAAACCAGGTGAAAACATTCCTTTGCAACTGGCTGACAATGAAGACCTGTTGGAGAAGGGTGGAATAGTCAACTATGTCAAAGACCACAGAGTTTGAAAAGGATAAGGAGGGTAATTTGCTTTTGTCACAGTCATAAAAGGTGTCATTTACAATTCTCATTGGAGCCATTTCAGTACTATGGCAGGGGCAGAAATTCCAGTTAAGGATTTGGAAGACGAAGCTAAGTTAAAGCTCTTTGGAGAGGAAAGGAAGGTTGGAGATGGACCAGTAATTTGCAAGCACAGTCGGTTTTTTTTTGAGGACAGGGAAGATGATGACAGACTGAAAAGAAAGAGGGGCAGCGCATGAAGAGGGAGTAAGTCATTAATAATATCAACTAATGTGTGGATTGGGGGGAAAAGTTGAGTAGGAAAGTGTCAGGAGAGAAGCTGTGGGTCTCAGAGTCAAGACAAGCTCAGAGATGGCATGAGGAGATACACAAGAGAAACTGGTGCATTCAGGATTAGGGCAGCAGGAACTATAAAAGGGGGTTTAGCCTGGTGTGTTAGTAGGAAGGCTATACCAGAGACAGCTGATCACTTAGTCTTGATCTGAATTAAAGAAATCCATGAGCTCCTCACAGTTATCAGCGGAGGCAAAGACAGGGAAAGGGATGGGATTGAAAAAGATTATCTGCAGTTTACACAACCATACAAGTGAGGAGGAATAGGCCATTTGGTCCCTGCTTCGCCATTCAGTATTATACCTGATATGACTGTGGCCTCAACTCCGCATTCCACCTACCCCAATAAACTTATCTACCTCTGCCTTAAAAATATTCAATTACCTTGCCTCCACCCTGTGTTTAAAATACCCTCAATACTCAGAGGAAAAATCATCTCTTCTCACCTCCATCTTAAATGAGAGACTCCTTATTTTTAAACCGCATCCCCTGGTTCTAGTCTCCCTCACGAGAGGAAACATCCTTTCAGGATCCACCCTATCAAGCTCCCTCTTATATGTTTCAATAAGATCACGTCTTATTCTTCTAAACTCCAATTTGAATAAGGCCCATCCTTTCCAAGCTCTCCTCATAAGATAACATCCCACCTCTCGCATCATGCCACCCCAATCCCAGATATCAGTCAAGTAAATCCTCTCTCAACTGCTTCTAAAGGATTTATATTCTTTCTTAAAAGGAGACCAAAACTGTACACAGTTCTCTAGATCTGATCTCATCAATGACCTACATAGCTGAGGCAAAACTTCCCCACTTTTATATTCCATTCCCTGTAGAATGAATGCCAACCTTCCACATCACATGTTGTAGTTGCATACTAACTTTTCCTGATTCATGTACTAGGACATCCAAATCCCTTATGTTCTTATCCCCTTGTACCTCAAGAGTTCTATGATCTACCTAGCATTTAAATAATACATTGCTTTTTTATTCTTCCTGCCAAAGCTGACAAGTTCACATTTTCCCACATTACACTCCATCCATCATTTAACCCGTGTTCCTTCGCAGATTCCTATGTCCTGTTCACAACTTATTTTCCTACCAACTCTTTCAGGATGTTCCTCAATTAATGAGCAATTATAGCAAATGAGAGCTCGATCTGACAGTGGCAACAAAAAGGACATTTCTATTAAATCTTTTGGTACAATACAAAACCAGCACATAAATCTAAAGGGTAAATCTCCCTCCCACATTTCACATTCCCTTTGGTAAGAGAAGAGTCTTTCCCAATTCACCTCACAACTCTATTACTTTAAGCTTTTCAAACAAATTGAGTAGATAATTGGGCTGTGTAATTCCCATATTTTCAAAGATGCTGCTACATGACCATGTATCAATTGAAAATGGGGTCCAAGAAACACCTGCACACTTTTGATGGGAGTGAGCAGTATATGGTTTTAGTAAAGGGCTTTGTATGTACGCGCAAGCCTAACAGCTGCCATCAACATGAAAACAGTGAGCAGTGCTGATAGTACTTCTGTGTTACCTCTTCCAAACTTAATAAACTTACAGCCAACAACCTGTCATAAACTCACAATGCTGACCACTATATCAAACAAAATGAAGTACGTCCCTTCACCAATATTTAAAGGGATCATGAACTACTTCCGGGTTAGATGCTGCGTTATTTCTTCTGGCTGCTGAAGCAATTGCATGTGTTTTGGGAGATAACTTACATAGATCTGAAGTTCGAATAGTTTATAGATATGGCTGGTTGGTCTTGAAGTAATTATTTGGTTATATGCGTGTACTAAAATAAGTTGCTTCCAATAATGAATATTCAGGCAGAGCTTTTCTGGAAACTGAATATGACTTAGGATGAACAAAAGACAGAGCAGGACAGGCTGCTAAAAGAAGGAAGGGGAAGGAATGGTAAGGACACCGAGGGGAACCATATCTGAGAAGGATATTCAGACCACAATTCTCTTATTGCAACTTCAGTTAAGATCAATGCGTAATACACTGTCCATGGCTGTCTGGTTTCTAAAATTTACCCACAACTATTTTCACCTTTCCTTCTTTCTCATTTATAGTTAACAAGACTAACCTCTCATGATCTTTGATCAAGCCTATGCAGTAAACATAAAACAGCAGCAAACTACGTTACGGAATTATTTATTCTAATTTTAAATACAAACATACGAAGAGTAGGAGTAAGCAACTCGGCCCCACCTGCTTCATCATTCAATAAGATCATGGCTGATTTATTTTACATTCTTGCTTACTCCCGATCAGCAAGGGGGTAAAAGATTATCAAATACCTGAAACAGATAAAACACTGCCTCAGCTACCTTTTAGGGAAAACAATTCCAATGTCTCTCAACTCTCATAATTTTGTTTCCCTCATCTTCGTCTCAACCTCTTCTTGTGAGAGAACCTAACTGCACAAAACTCTGGTGCGGCTGCACTTGGAGTACTGCGTACAGTTCTGGTTGCCGCATTGGAAAGGGTGCAGAGGAGGTTTACCAAGATGTTGCCTGGTATGGTGGGAAGGTCTTATGAGGAAAGGCTGAGGGACTTGAGGTTATTTTCATTGGAGAGAAGAAGGTTACGAGGTGACCTGATTGAGGCATACAAGATGATCAAAGGATTGGATAGGGTGGACAGTGAGAGCCTTTTACCTTGGATGGTGATGGCTAACAAGGGGACATAGCTTTAAATTAAGGGGTGGCAATTATAGGACGGATGTCAGAGGTAGGTTCTTTATTCAGAGGGTAGTAAGGTCGTGGAATACCCTGCCTGCAGCAGTTGTGGACTCGCCAACTTTAAGGGCGTTCAAATGGTCAGTGGGTAGGCATATGGATAACATTGGAATAGTTTAGGTTAGAGGGTCATTAGATTGGTTCCACTGTTCGGCGCCAACAGAGGGCCAAAGAGCCTGTACTGCGCTGTAATGTTCTATGTAATTCTAGATTCTCCCACAAGAAGAAACACCATTTCCACATTCATCCCGTCAAGTCCCCTCAGGATCATTGGTTTTTTAATCAAGTCACGTCTTGCTCTTCTAAACACCAAATCATACAAGTCTTTCCTCGAAATACAACTCCCCATTCCAAGTATTAAACAAATAAACTTTTCGCTAAATTGCTTCCAATGCATTAACATCCTTCCTTAAATAAAGAGACCAGCACTGTATGCAGTTATCCAGATGTGGTTTCACCAATGCCCCATATAATGGAAGCATAACTTCCTTACTCTTGTATTCAATCCATCTTGCAATAACCAATAACATCCTATTAGTTTTGCTAATTACCTTGCTGTACCTGCACACAAACCTTTTGCAATTCATGCATCAGATCGCTCTGCAATCTCTCACCATTTGTTAATATGCTTTTTTTAAAATCCATCCTGCCAAAATTGATTACCTCACTTTTGCTGACATTATACTCCAAATGCCAGATCTTTGCTCACTCACCTAACCTCTATAGAGTTTGGTAGCCTCCTTATTTCTTTTCACAACTTACTTTCCTACCTTTGTATCATCAATAGATTTCACCATTAATGATCGCTTCATCCAAATGATTTATATAAATTGTAAAAATGGTCGAGGATTCAGCACTTATTCCTGCGGTGCATCAGTTGTCATATCCCGCCAAGCAGAGAATGACCTATTTATACCTATACTCTGCTTCCTGAGCTAGTCAATCTCCTATTCATGCCATATATATCACCCCCTACACCAGGAGTTTTTATTTTCCACAATAACCTTTGATTTGGCACTTTATCAAATGCTTTCCAGAAATCCAAGTATAGTACATCCACCAGATCCCCTTTATCCACGGTACCTGTTACTTTTTCAAAGCGCTCCAATAAATTGCTTAAGTGTAATTCTGCTTTCACAAAAGCATATTCACTTTGTCTCATTACCATGAATTTATCTAACTGCCCTGTTATAACATCTTTAATAATAGCTTCTGCATTTTCCGTGACAGAATGGCATGATGGCACAGTGTTAGCATGGCTGCCTCACAATGCCAGGGACCCGGGTTTGATTTCAGCCTTGGGTCACTGTCTGTGTGGAGTCAGCACATTCTCCCTGCGTCCGTGTGGGTTTCCTCCGGGTGCTCCAGTTTCCTCCCACAGTCCAAAAGATGTGCTGGTTAGGTGCATCAGCCATGCTCAATTCTCCCTCAGTGTACCCAAACAGGCACCGCAGCGTGCCTAGTAGGGGATTTTCAGAGTAAATTCATTGCAGTGTTAATACAAGATCCTAGGATAAAATTCATCACAATGCAGGGACTTGTCAACCTGCAGTTCCAAAAATTTCCTAAATGCCACTTGCCTGGCGATTGTAATTTTCTCGTGTTCCTCCCTTCTAATTCCTGATTTACAGCTATTTCTGGAATGTTACTTATATCCTAATTGCCTAATTGAATTCAACTCTAAGGAAATTGCTAAGCTTATAGATAAGGGAATGTAGAAGACGTAGTATACTTTGAAACTAAATTTGATGGTACCACTATTTATAAACAATAAAGCATGGGTATTAAAGGTAAAGTAGTGATATGGATACAGCATTAGCTAAAGGACGGAAAGCAGAGTGTAAGGGCAACAGATTGTCTTGCTTTGTGGAACATAACCAATGGTGTAACCTAGGAACCCATCTTGGAACCATCAACCACCTGGGAGTAACCCTTGATCACAAACTTAACTGGACTAGTCACGTAAATTATGTGGCTACAAAAGCCAAGTCAGGGGCTGGAAGTTTTGCAGAAAGTAACTCATCTCCTGACTCCCCAAAAACTGGCCGCATCATCTACATCATTTCATCCTGGACCACACTGTCTTCACCTTCAACAGTTCTTCATCCAGATATATGGAACAGCCACGGGAACAGAATTCACACCTCAATATGCCAACATCTTCTTGCACAGGCTCAAACAAGACTTCTTCACTGCACAGGACCTTCAACCGATGCTATACGCTAGATACATCGATGACATTTTCTTCCCTTGGACTCATGGTGAGCAATCATTGAAACAAATATATGATGACATCAACAAGTTCCATCCCACCATCAGACTCACCATGCTCTATTCTCCTGAATAGGTTGCATTCTTGGACACACGCATCTCCATTAAGGACCGTCACCTCAGCACCTCAGTCCCGCAAGCCCACAGATAACCTCATGATGCTCCACTTCTCCAGCTTCCATCCTAAACACGTTAAAGAAGCTATCCCCTACGGACAAGCCCTCCGTATACACAGGATCAGCTCAGATGAGAAGGATTGCATCAGACACCTCCAGACGCTGAAAGATGCCCTCATAAGAACAGGATATCATTGATCGACACTTCCGACACGCCACAGCGAAAAACTGCACCAACCTCCACAGAAGACAAACATGGGACACAGTGGACAGAGTATCTTTTGTCGTCCAGTACTTCCCCAGAGCAGAGAAGCTACAACATCTTCTCCTGAGTCTTCAACATATCATTGATGAAGACAAACATCTCGCCAAGGTCATCCCCACACCCCCACATCTTGCCTTCAAACAACCGCACAACCTCAAACAGACCACTGTCTGCAGCAAACTACCCAACCTTCAGGAGAACAGTGACCACAACACCACACAACCCTGCCATAACAACCTCTGCAAGACATGCCAGATCATCGGATGCCATCATCTCACGTGAGAACACCATCCACCAGGTACAGGGTACATACTCTTGCAATTTGGCCAACGTCGTCTACCTGATACGCTGCACGAAAGGATGTCCCGAGGCATGATACATCAGGGAGACCATGCAGACGCTACGACATCGGATGAATGAACACCGCTCAACAATCACCAGGCAAGACTGTTCTCTTCCTGTTGGTGAGCATTCGGTCTCTGATTTTCAGGTAAACGTTCTCCAAGGCGGCCTTTACAACATATGACAGTGCAGAGTCACTGAGCAGAAACTGACAGCCAAGTTCCACACATGAGGACTGCCTCAACCGGGATCTTGGGTTCACGTCACATTATTTGTGGCCCCCACAACTTGCCTGGGCTTGCAACATCTCACTTACTGTCCTGTCTGGAGACAATACACATCTCTTTAACCTACGCTTAATGCTATCTCCACTCATTCTGACTGCACCTTTAAGACTTGATTAGCTCTAAAGATTCACATTCTAATCTGTATTCTGTAAACTGAGTGTGTGCCTTTATGTCCTGTTTGTGATCAGAACACCCCACTCACCTGACAAAGGGGCAAAGCCCCAAAAGCTGGTGGTGTTTGCTACCAAATAAATCTGTTGGACTTTAACCTGGTGCTGTGAGACTTCTTACACTGTGCACCATCTACAAGGCATACTTCAACCAGGGAATGTGGTAGGATACACTCATCCAGGCAAGTAGTGAGTAACTCCAATTTTGTACAAGCAGCTTAATACTGTCTAGGATAAAACAGCATACTTGATCGACACCCCATTAATAATAAACATTCGCTCCCCCAGCACTCGCGTACAGTAGCAGTAATGTGTACCATCTACAAGATGAACTACAGCAACTTGCCAAGGCTCCGTCAATAACTTTCCAAATCTATGACCTCTACTAGCTAGAAGAACCAGAGTAATAAGCACAAGAGAACAACACTATTATGCAGTGAGTGTACCATGCACTACAACAGATTATTTGTAAGTGTCACTTAACAGCAGTGGTGATGTGCCTTCTGTCACTTTACTAACGATTGAGAGATGGCTTTTTGGATAGTTAGTGGGCAGATTGGATTTGTCCTGGTTTTTGGGTTGTGAATAGCTCACTCATGCTTTTAGCATTGTATTGTGTGTTGTACATGCATGTTCATGTCATAAATGTGGAAGGCCATGTTAAGGGCAATTAGGAATGGGTAATCTATGCTGGCCATGCCTGTGGTGCTCACATTACATGAATGAAAATGAAGATGGAATCAACGGTTTTTGGGGTCAGACGAAATGTAGAGTTGAGGCTACAAACAGATCGACTTCAATTGGCAGGATAGCTGGTGTAGACAGATAAATGCCAACAAATGGGGTCGTGGCTGAGGTGGATTCGGATCCTGCCTTCTTGTCCTATGCATGATGGAGGTCTCAGTGGTACTATGGGTCAGACCTGACTTTGGGCAGACTATCCACAAAAAAGAACAGTTAGAATGTGTTAGACAGAAGGCTGCATTATGGCTTTTCCCGTTATGAAATGAGATTACTTGATTTTTTTTTAATAGAAATGGATCATTAAAAAATAAAACACATATATATATAGATAGTTTTAAAGTTGTTTTGTAGCTCCTTTAATATTAAATTATGCTCAAGACATTACAATGGCATGGATCACGGAGCACAAGCACTATATTTTGATGGGATTCAAGTTCCACTTCCAACTGACCAATGTTTGACATTTCAGGTATACCAGTGTGGAAATGGAGGCAGCCATCATAATTCTCCTAGAGTGTCTGTTTTATAGCAGTAGTGGTGTAAGCTTGAAAACAGGTTTCACTGACCACCCCCCTCTCCGGCCCCTCCTGCAGCCAGGTCTTCCTTAAAAAAAAGTTATTTCTTTACACTTCTTTCACTGTTGAAAATCAAATCCACATTTATGACATGAACATGGCATGCACAGCACATAATGCAATGCTAAAAGCATGGGTGAGCTATTCACAACCCAAAAACCAGGATAAATCCAATCTGCCCAAAAAGCCTTCTCTCAATCATTGGTAAAGTGACGGAAGGTACATCACCACTGCTATTAAGTGACACTTACAAATAATTTGGTAGCTCATCCCTCAGCTCCAGACCTGAATCTGCACACAACAAGATCTAGGCAGCATTCAGGTTTGCACCAAGAAATGACAATGTTTGCGCCACACAAGTATCAGACAATGACCATCTCCAGCAAGGGAGAATCTAACCATTGTCCCCTGACGTTCAATGACATGATCATCTCTGAATGCCCTATCGACAACATCCTGGGGTTACCATTTACAGAAATTTAACTGAGCCAATCATATAAATCATGGCTACAACAACAGTTTAGAGGTTGGAAATTCCACAGTGAGTAATTCACCTCTTGATTCCTCAAAGTCTGCCCACCATCTACAAGGTGAAACATGAGTGAATACTCAACAGTTGACTGGGTGATTGGAATGCAGCTCTAACAGCATTCAAATAGTTAGTTCAACACCATCAAAGACATAGCAATCCACTTGATCAACACTCCATTAACACCTCAAACATTTACTTCATATACCACCAGCGCACTCTGACAGCAATGTATAACATCTGCAAGCCATTCCTTCGATCTTAGTTGGTCAACATTTTGGAAGTCCTGTCCTACCAGCACTGTAGGTGTTTCTAAATCGCAAACTGTTGTGGTTCAAGAAGGCAGCTTACCTTCTTGAGGGCAACTAGGGGTGCACAATAAATACTGGCCTTACCTGTAATTTTGATAGAAAAATAATGAGAAAATATGGAAATTTCCCCCTCAAATTCAGGGGGATTGTTTTAAAACCAATTTGCTACTTGAAAACTACTTTTGTTTATTCATTGTGGGACATGGGTGTCGCTGGCTGGCCAGCCTTTATTGCCCATCCCTAATTGCCCTTGAGAAGGTGGTGGTGAGCTGCCTTCTTGAATCACTGCAGGCACATGCTATGTGTTGATCCATAATGCCAATAGGGAGGGAATGCCAGGATTTTTGACCTAGTGACTGTGAAGGAACGGCGATATATTTCCAAGTCAGGACAGTGAATGACTTGGAAGGGAATATGCGCTTCCATGTACCTGCTGCCCTTGTCCTTCTAGATGGAAGTGGTCATGCGTTTGGAAGGTGCTGTCTAAGGATCTGGGTGAATTGTTGCAGTGCATCTTGTAGATAGTACACATTGCTGCTACTGAGCGTCAGTGATGGAGGGAGTGGAAGTTTGTAGATGTGGTGCCAATGAAGTAGGCTGCTTTGTGCTGGATGATGTCAAGCTTCTTGAGTGTTGTCAGAGCTGCACCCATCCAGACAAGTGGGGAGAATTCCATCACACTCCTGACTCAGGCCTTGTAGATAGTGGAGAGGCTTTGGGAAGTCAGAAGGTGAGTTACATGCCACAATATTCCTAGCCTCTGACCTGCTCTTGTAGTCAGTGTGTTTATATGACGAGTCCAGTTGAGTTTCTGGTGAGTGGTAACCCCAAGGATGTTGACAGTGGGAGATTCAGCAATGGTAACACCATTGAATGTTATGCGGTGGTGGTTAGAGTGTCTCTTATTGGTTATGGTCATTGCCTGGCAATTTATTAATTTGTAAATAGTAAAAATCAATTTTATTAATCCAAAATATAATTTTAAAAACAATTTTGCTGCGTGCGCTTGTATTGTTTCCACTTTGCTTTCATAAAATTGAAAAGTCTTTCTAAAAATAAACTATTATAACTTCCAAAGTGCTGAAGTTTCACTTTCTCTTGACTCTGGTGTGATTTACTGTTTTCTTTTTAATTCTTTTGATGCAAAGATTATTCACATCTAAAAAAGGTGAGCAGCAACTTGAATGATCAAAGTATATCATTGCTTATATAATTTCCCTAATAATCAGATAATTTTGATAATTTTATTGGAAATGAGGAGTACGTAATTGCAATAAACACCTCAGCAAGCTGGAAACCTTTTATATTACTGAGGAAGATCTTTATGCTTCATTTATTATATTCATTTTGACCACAAGCGTCATAACCCATACTTTATATTAAGAGATTATTTTTATTATATAAACTCATATTCTCTTTCTAAACAGAACTGTTAATATGATCTTGATTTTTTACCCTATATATATGCTCCCCATATAAACATGCTTATGAGCATTGCTAGAATTGTCCTAAATCCTAGCCTTAATCATATTATAATCTCACTGAACATTTGGACATCATTAATACTTATCACTTGTTTCTTCTCTGACACAACAATGACATTAGACATTGTTCCAGTCTCTTGACAATTTTTTCTATTAGTTATTTACATTAACATTTAAGTCCTCAGCTTATCAATCCTTTTTCAATGTCCATATGCTTATTGAAATTAGCATTGTTGTCTTTATTTTACCACATTGTTGTGTTCTTTCTTTACAATGTATTAAATAATGTGATTCTACATAAAAATACATCTAAGTTGAAATTGCAAATATATTATGAAACAGAATGGCTCCTGTGCTGCTGTGATCTAAAAAATGTCACTTGCGGAAGGTAACTCGTCACAGTTGAATGTGAAGGTGTACAAATTAGCATATTCCTTAATTGTTTTCAGAGTGAAGTTAAAAAAAGAATTTTTGCATTTTTTTATTTATTCATGGGATGTGGGCATCACTGGCTGGTCTGGTCCAGCATTTATTGCCCATACTTCAGGGGCATTTAAGAGTCAACCACATTGCTGTGGATCCAGACCTGGATCACATGTAGGCCATACTAGGTAAAGATTTCCTTCCCCAAAGGATATTAGGTGAACCAGATAGATTTTCACAACAATCAACAATGGTTTCATGGCCATTATTAGACTTTTAATGACAGAACCATGAATATAAACTGATATAGAAACACAACATGTTGAAAATACTTAGCAAGTTAGGTGACATCTGTGAAGAAAGGAACGGAGTTAACATTTCAGGTCGATGACCATGGGTTCTAATGAAAGGGCATTGATCTGAAACGGTAACTCTGTTTCTCACTCCACAGTTGTTGCTCAACTTGCTGAGCATTTCCAGCATTGTCTGTTTTTAGTTCAAACTCCCAGCACAGCATTTCACTTTTATAAACTGATATAGTACCACACTTCCATGTAATAAGAAATAGGCTTAACTTTGAGTTGAATATGACTCTTTTTCAAGAAGTGTGATATGAAATACAAGTCTGTTTTCTCTCTCCACAGATGCTGCTGGACCCGCTGAGTTTTTCCAGCACTTCCTGTTTTTATTGTAAGACTGAAGTTGGCTGCACCCGACTACATAAGAACATAAGAAATAGGAGGAGTAGGCCATCTAGCCCTTCAAACCTGCCCCGCCATTCAATAAGATCATGGCTGATCTGAAGTGGATCAGTTCCGCTTACCTGCCTGTTCCCCATAACCCTTAAATCCCTTACTGATCAGAATAATGGAGCACAACAACAACAATAACCCAACAAAGTAAATGAATTGGGAAGACAAGGAAAACCAAAAGAATTCAGGACAGAATTTGTAAACTTATACAGAGGTCTTGACAAGATGGGCTATTCTTTCTGGTTGTATCACAGGCTGGCATGGCTCCTGCTCTGCCCAAGACCACAAGGAACTACAAAAGGTCTTGAATGTAGCCCAATGCATCACTCAAAACAGCTTCCCATCCATTGACACTGTCTACACTTCCTGCTGCCTCAGCAAAGCAGCCAGCATAATTAAGGACCCCATGCATTCTCTCTTCCACCTTCTTCCATCAGGAAAAAGGTACAAAAGTCTGAGGTCACGTACCAACCAACACAAGAACAGCTTCTTCTCATTGAGACGTATAAGATGATGAATGGGATGGATAGGATAGAGGTGGAGAGACTCTTCCCGCTCAAAAAAGACAGTAGGACTAGGGGGCACAGCCTCAAGATAAAGGGGGGGCGGTTTAGAAAGGAGTTGAGGAGGAACTTCTTCACTCAAAGGGTGGTGAATCTCTGGAATTCTCTGCCCGTTGAAGTGGTGGAGGCTGCCTCGCTAAATATTTTTAAGACGCGGGTTGATGGGTTTTTGTTAAGAGAGGGGATTAAGGGTTATGGGGAGAGGGCGGGAAAGTGGAACTGAGCCACGACAGATCAGCCATGATCTTATTGAATGGCGGGACAGGCTCGAAGGGCTAGATGGCCTACTCCTGCTCCTATTTCTTATGTTCTTCCCTGCTGCTGTCAGACTTTTGAATGGACATACCTTGCATTAAGTTGAACTTTCTCGACACCCCAGCTATAATTGCAACACTAGGTCTGCACTCTCTCGTTTCCTTCTCCACAAACGGCATGCTCTGTCTGCACAGTGTGCAAGAAACACCCTTCACTGCTTTCCAACACACGTGACAATAATAAATCAATTCAAACCAAATATTCAAATGCTCTGAAGTGGAAGCTCCAGAATCTAATAGAAACAATATCGAGAGAAGACCAGGCTAAAGGTGCCCCAGGAACAGCAGGTGAAGGGACCACAAGTTCATTACCAGGAAAGGAAGCAGGAACCAAGCAAGAAACAAATGGACTAACCTGAGCAAGGAAAACAACTAACTGCAGCAGGTGCATTCTCACACAATTCTGCAGAAAAGCCTGAACAATTCTGTCAAAGATGTAGAGTCTTATTCTTCATTAGCCACAACATTTCTACCATCAACAACACAGAAACAAAATGAAATTCAAAAGGCACAAAAGGTAGACAAAAAACGTGCTCATACTCTGGAACACTGAATCAAAGGATGTTTGGAACACACTCCAACCAATCTCATCCTGAAGCAACGCTCCAAACAATGAATATATCTCAGCACAATGGACGACCCGCTGACAAATGAGAAGTTGGCTCTCAGGCTGGAGATACTTCGGCGTCTTTTAAGTCTGAGAACCAACCTCTCACACAAATCAGCAAGTCATCCATTGCACCGAGATGCATCCACCGCTCGAAGCACTGCCCCAGGACGAGACCAGCCGGAATACACTCCGGACATCCCTCGATTCAGCACTCCCAAGTATGAGCACATTCTTTGGAGAATACACAGGGATATGTAGCTCTCAGATTTATTTTGATTTCATCCTTGGTCATGGTTTAACTAAATGCGCTTGGAGACATGCTCAATTGTGTCAAGCTTAAAATCCCAGTTCCAATCTTACACTAAAGTTGACCACATCACCTTTGTCATTTTGTTTGTCTCCATCCTTAACTCATTCCCTATCATTGTAACCTTAATTTGTAATTTTGTCACCTCATAACTCCAGCTCACCAATAGCTATTATACTCATTATAATCTTGCTGAATATTTGAATATCACAAATACTTTTATCACTCATTTTTTTCCCTCCAACATAGCTGTAAGTAGCATCAAACCCTAGAGAAAGACATGCTCAATGGTCAAAAGTTGGAAACGCTCAGAGTCAAAATGACTCTTCTCCATTTGGAGAAGTCATACTGGACGTGAAATGTTAACTCTGCTCCTTCTTTGAAGATGCTGCCAGACCTGCTGGGTTGTTCCAACACTTCCTGATTTAATTTCAGATTTCCAGCATCCACAAAATTTTGCTTTTACATCAGTCTTGCAATGATGAGTTGCAGGAAGTTCCATCTCATCCATATTTTAATATCAAATCAGACAGCACAACCACAGTAAAACAGCAAAATACTAAACAACAACAGTTTGAGGGACCATAAACACAAGCATGAAAGAGGTCAGCCCAGTGAACCAAATTAGTGTTTCAAGAACTCAACACATTGGGGTCAAGCAACATTGAAAAATCACTCAAGTTTTATGATCACATCTGATAATCTAAGAATCACAGTTTTCAAATCCACTCCAATGTGATACTTCAGCTGCAATATGTTTACTCAAGACACTGACAAGTTTGAAGACCAACATTAACAGTAAAGAAGTCCAGAATGACTAAGTGTGGCAATCACATTCACGAGGACATTTAAAGACTGTAACATAATCACTGTAAGTTTACTGCAGATCAGAAAATAGTTTCTTTTTAGGGACTGCGTTGATCATTTTCCACTCAAGCTTAACATAAATATAATTATACTTAATATTTCTATAATTCATTCCCTCACTTGGAACTCTGTAAGTTAATGTGGTTTATGTATAAAATTATAAATGCAGGTGACAATAAGCGTAATGGATACAAACGTCTCATGAAATGTGACCTGATAGTTGCTAAGTGCAGAGACTAGAACTCTGTATTATCTTTCGGTCTTGTGATTGTCAAAATGTACGGCACACCAAGATTATTTTTTATTTGGATTGCTTAGTGATTTATAGGTCTGCTGATATTCTTGTTAGTTACACAATACTGACTCAATTGGCTGAATTACTGTTTAATCATCATACATAGTAGGTTAAACACTGATTTTAGACACTATCAGTATTTAACCCATACAGCAAAGTGTAGTCAGGTTTCCTCTTGTTCCAAACACACTCATTTGCTTATAGTTATTCTGCCTCGGTAATTACTTAACGTTAGCAGGATTAGAGGTCTGGTTTAAACACATTTCCTCAGTAGCTCCTTATGTACAGCAGGGTTATCGAAGAACTACATCAGGTTTCATACCTGGTCGCACACAAACAGCAATTCCTATCTATGATACAGGTAATTCCTTACCTTGTCGCTCAGGTTCTCCGGCTCCTTCTCTGCTTTCCTCCTCCTTGGCTCCGTCATCTCTGAGGGTCTTCGCCCGGGTTTACCCCCCTCACTCTCCCGGGTCTCTCCTCTCTCCCCCCCCTCACTCTCCCGGGTCTCTCCTCTCTCCCCCCCTCACTCTCCCGAGTCTCTCCTCTCTCCCCCCCCTCACTCTCCCGGGTCTCTCCTCACCCCCTCTCCGCTGTGGTTCCCTCCCGGATGTGTTTCTCTCCCCGGTCGCCGGTTTACAGCCTCACTCAGACGCACCGCTGCCTCGACGCCATCTGCGAACTGGCAGTAGGAGTGCAGGGATGGGGAGAGACGCCGCTGGTCTCGGGCGGGGCGGGGCCTTGCTGTGGGCTCGAGCTCGGATTCAGGACGGCGGCCGCTGGGCTCGGGCTGGGGCTCGAGCTCGCACTGACGCCGCTCCCGTGCTGACGCAGGCTCCAAATCGCCTGGTAACCGCGGCTAGGCGTAGCTCGAGCCGCTCCGCTTCCCGGTGGTGGCGGCGGCGCCGCGAGACAGGCGCGAGCGAGCTCCCAATCCCAGCAGCAAACTACCGAAGCTGCACGGCAGCATTCATTGATTTATCAAACTTTTTACAGTCCTGCAACAAATAAAAGGAGCAGCGCAAATTAAGTAATGCTACTAAGCGAATGTGTTTCACATTCGTCAGAGTCAGCGGGATTTTTTTTTGTCGCACCAACTCTTTTCATTTTTAAAATTGTTTTGTACACATATTTCTATTTAAAATTGCGGTGCCCTCCTCTGCCAGAATTCCAGCTCGTTTCACAACATAATTAAATGTCTACTTTCATGGGTGCAACCCATATGACATTGTGTAAAAATACGATTAGAGTTAAACCGCATTGCAAACTGCAGACTCCATTCACAACCAACCCGGCATCATAGGATTTTGTACGGAAGCCCCATGCCAGATTGCAGGACGGAATTAAGGCTAATCCAACATTGAGGGAATGTTGGCCTCTTGGCGACGCTATCTTTAGGGTGAGATGTCACTAAAGATTCCAATGTACTATCCAGAAGAGCAGAGGAACACCAGCCTTCAGTTGGATTTTGAATTTGTTTTTTGAAGCTAGCAAGAAATGGATTTTGACTTGCCCGATCCATTCTGAGCATTGCCTTTGTAACTTGAAGGATGGAATAAAATGTTTAAAAACATAATCTGGTTATTTATCTCATTGATGTTTGTGGGTTTTGCTACACAAATAAACTGCTGTGCTTGTTTAATATTGACAAAAGTATTGGAACACGTTATGGGACATCCTGAGATTATGAAAGGTGCTACATAAATAATGCAAGTTCTGTTTGAAAGAATGGGTAGGCTGTGCACGTGTGCAGAAAAGAGAAAAACTGATAGATGATCCTTTAAAATTATGAAGAGGTTTGATAGGATATGGAAAACAGTTATTAGCCGTGGGGGAGACCAAAACAGGGATCGTCAATACCGTCTATCGCTTCTCGGCCTTTTGGGTAAGATCAAGTGTAGTATCCACATGCTGTGCTTGGTTGAAGTCATTAGGTTACATTTTAACTTCATTTGAAGCAATTTTTAAAAGCGGCATCTCGACTAAGATGGCTAAGATGCAAATGAGATCAAGCCTTGGAGGAGCTGCAATGCCTACTCCAATCAGCTTGTACCATGGAGATCAAGCCCGAAGACAGGAGGTGAAAGCCCTGCTTTATCAGCTTGGATTGGGAATGTCTCAATTTGTTGAAACTCTGAATTAGACTTGATTTGATTGAATTGGAATAAAAACAAAAAAAATCAAATAAAGAACTCAGGACAAATTTCCTTACAGAGAGAATGCGGGACTGGCTGTCAAATGGAATGATTGATGTACATAGCACTGATACATATAAGAGGAAGTTTAATGCATGCATGAGAACGTACACAGGAACTGTCTGGAGAAAGATAATCAGAGTAGGATGAGTAAGCCATTTGGCCCTTCAAGCCTGCTCTGCCATTCACTATAATCATGACCAATCTGCTATCTCATTCTTTTTCAAAGTGGTGGTTGCATCCGACCCTCGAGTAAGTCGTGGGATGTTTAAAAATCCAATCACCAAAATCGATTTTGTAAAGATTCCCTGACCTTTTATTTTCTGAAATGAAATACAAATTCTCTATGCAATGTTCAGCATGACCACATGAGGCAATAAACCAGTCAGCGTGCCCTAGGTATATTAGCCCCAATTCACTTTCCCTTTCTACTAAGTTGATTCACACTCTTTCTTGACAAGCTGCATATAACCTATTGGTCGTTTTTTTCACCTGAAAGAGAAGGATAGAGACACCATTAGTCGATAAACCTTCTGGCCATGATGTCACATCTCAATCTGCCAAAGAGAATGTTATCTGCTCCACCAAATCCACAACAGGACAGATCATTAATGCTAGTTATGAATAGGGCTGTTTTCCTGCTTTCTCCCCATAATGCTTGACCCAAAAGATTCCCCCCCCCCCAATAATGCTTGATGCCATTAAAATATTAAAAAAAATCATTTTCTTGAATATATTCAGTGGCCTGGCCTCCACAGCCTTCTATGGTGTAAAATGTTACAGATTCACTAACCTTTGAGTGAGGAAATGTTTCCTCATCTCAGTCCCCAGACCTCATATCCTGAGACTGGTTCTAGATCCCCCAACCAGGGAAAACATCCTTCCTGCATCTTATCTGTTCTGCCCTGTTAGAATTTTATACATTTCAATCAGATCACCTCTCATCCTTCTAAACTTCTGTCAAACAAATCTGGCTCCACAGGGTAATGCAATTGGGCCAAATCATCTGTTTTTGTGAAGTAGAATCAGTGTAGTTAGTGCAGGGACACAGGTCTTGATTTTAAATTCCATCATTCGGTGAGATTTGTTGTCTGAGTGTGGGTGGTGCAGTGTGGTTAATTTTGGGCTGGGTCAACTTATCAGCCTAAGATTGCTCCATTCCAGCCATACCTCATTTCTTATTTGCCATCTTTAAAGTCAACAAAGGTTCCCATACAATCATGGGGGAGGGCTTCTTTAAAATCAAAGGACTTCATTGTGCTTCATCAAATCATGACAAAATTTGAATGTCAAGTCAGGGACATGCCTGGAAGGAGTAAGATTTGACAGCTGAACCACAGTGGAAGGCACTGATGAGCCCGAAGAGGTCATAGCAAACTTTGTGACACATTTCTATGGACCCCTAAATCCTAAAACTCCCAAATCCAATTTCCTACACTCAGCAGCCAGTACTAGCATGAGTCCTGCTGGTTTCAGAATGTACTTCAATATTTAAACAAGACATACGTGTTAAAATAGCTCAGGGCTCACGCTAAAAATAATGTGCTGGATTCCTTCGTGCCCATGGCAAATGTACCCCAGTAAAAAGCCCTTTTTTTAATTCATTAATTTTGCTGTCAACATTATCCTTTTCTTTCCAGAAATTTTTGATTCCAAGACACATGGCTGCTCACTAATAATGATGTGGAGATGCCAGCGTTGGACTGGGGTAAAACAGAAAGAAATCTCACACCAGCTTAAAGTCCAAACTCCCAGCCACCTGACGAAGGGACAGCCTGTCCTGAAAGCTTGCGACTTTTACTACAAATATACCTGTTTGGACTTTAAGCTGGTGTTGTGGGATTTCTTTCTGCTCACTAATACACAGGCAAGTGGTGAATTTTCATATATGACTTGTCAAGAAGCTTGGACAAAATAAAGATTAAAGAGTTAGATGAAAGGGAATTGATAAGGGTTCAGCTGCACTGAGGGATTTTGATATGCAAATTAACTTAGCAGTGGGGTAAACAAATATTTAGTTAAGTGAAACAATAAAGCATGGAATTTTAGCTGCTAAAACTGCAGAAGGTAGGAGTTCAAAGTGGGAACTTAAGAAGGTGGTGTAGTGGTGTTGTCACTGAACGAATAATCCAGAGACCCACAGTTAATGCTCTGAGGACCCGTGTTTGAATCCCAGCACAGTCGATGGTGAAATTTGTACTCAACAAAAATCTGAAATTAGAAGGTCAAATGTTGACCATGAGACGAATGCTGAAAAAAACCCATCTGGCTCACTAATGTCCTTTAGGGAAGGAAATCCGCCATCCTTACCTGGTCTGGCCTACACATGACTCCAGATTCACAACTCATAACTGCCCTCTAAAATGGTCCAGTAAGCCATTCAGTTCAAGGGCATTTAGGAATGGGAAATAATTGCTGGCCAGCCAGTGACACCCCATGAATGAATAGAAAAGAAAACACAAAGTCATTGAATTGAATAACATAAATGCATTTAAAGGAAGCCAGATAAGTAAATGAGTGAGAAAGGAAGAATAGGGTTAAATTAAGCAAATTGTGTGGAACATAAGCATTACTAGGTCAAATGGCCTGTTTAAATACTGTAAAATTATGTGTAATATCTACTCCATTTTCTCTGCAGCTCTAATGTTTCACAATAGCCAAAGTAGGAAGGCATGATTGATTATGGTGCCATACATGCCTTACATGCTAAAAGCATGACTCCTAAAATGGGTTGTTCAGGTAAAATTAAAAGGAATTAACAATAGGTGAGATTTTCTGTGCATCCTGCCACGTGTTTCACAGCAGCAGATCTGACCTGCCTTTGGCCAACAAAGGAATTTTCTAGTCCTGTCACTGTCAACAGGATTTTCCATTGAACACACCTCCCAACACCAGGAAACCTGTGACAGGAGTGTGCCATGAGTGGGACCATGGTTAAAGTTAACCTTCTGAGTTATTCAGTTCTCAATAGTGTCTAGACTGCAAGTGCTAGCACAGTATAAACAAGGAAGAGAGTATCTTGTCCTTATTCGATGCCCACAACTACATGGTTTGTAGCAAGAGCTGCTGGATAATGAAGAAGAGAGAAAGTTGTGGGTGATAATTCTCCCTGCTTGTACCAAAGAGTTAAAAAAAACTTAAATAAATGGCAGGGGAAAAGATCTGGAAAGGTAGGGAAAGAACCCACATCAGAACCAACAGCATACAAAAGATTAGTGAAGAGCTTTTGCTAAGGGAGTGAGGAGCTAAATTAAAAAGTAGTATCTCAGACCCAGCAATGTACGAATTGGCTTAGCAACCAACAGATTAGAAAATATAACACATGGATAAGGGTGGTGTGGAAAAAGAGGTGTTCCATGAAACATTAGAATCTGTACCATGACAGGAAGGAGCACTTGAATTGGGTTGGTCGAAGTAGAAAGGATTCATTAAGCAGTAACATGACTTTAAACTACTAACGTGCAGTGGCGGGGGGGGGAGGGGGGGGAGGAATTGCTAGAAATTGCAGAAATTTAAGAATTAGGAAAATAAAATAAAGGAGAAATTGAAGGGAGAACTGAAACATGGCTTCATAGGGAGCAAAACTGGCAACTAAATAGAGTCACATTTAGGCAGGAAAGTGAAGAAAGAAGGGAATTAGCTGTACTAGTTAAAAATAGCATAATGACAGTAGAAAAAGGATGTTACCAGCAGTGAGGTACATACAGAATCCAGCCAGAAGGGATCAATCACCATAACACTGGTAAACTAAAAATCACCAAATAATGGTAGGGAATTTGGAGAAGGAAAATGTCGGTAAATCTACAAGATAAGTAGGAGGCATAGAAATAATAACCATGGAAGATTTTAACTACTCCCTATACAACTGGTGAAAAGAAGCAGTAAAAGTAGAAAAGGGAATCAAGTTTGCACAGTGTGTACTGAATTCCATTGTTACCTTAGTACACAAAGAATCCATCAAGAAAAGAATCACTTCTAGATTGTGTAATGAATAATGAACCAAAACAGTGGCGCAGGAAATGCTCAGAGGACGTGGCTCAACATCCCACCACAGCAGCTGGTGGAATTGAAATTCAGTCAATACCTCTGGAATTATACAGCTAACCTCAGTAATGGTGATCATGGAATTGTCATCAATTATCATAAAGTCCCATCTGGTTCACACATATCCTTCAGGAAAGGAATAAGACATCCTTATCTGGTCTGGCTACATGTGACTCCAGATCCACAGCAATGTTACCTGTTCTCCAAAGATTCAGTTCCAGGGCAATGGTAACAAATCCTGGCTTTGCCAGAGATGCCCACGTTCTATGAAAGAGTGTGGAAGGAAAAAAAACTGGAAAAGCCAATATCACTTTTCAATTAAGATGTTAGGTTTAATCTTGCCGCACATTTGTGTAAATAATAAGGTTTAAATTATCAAATTGTACACCATATAAGCTTAGTAATGAAAAGTCTTAATTTCAATGTATTTTTCATGCAATTTATGAATTTTGGGATACTGTTCAGAAATTCTTAAGTTGGCATCTCTTTAAGTGCCACATACTGTGATGTGGTTTGAAGAAAGGACCTGTGCGAGTGAACTGGAATTATGTCTAGGACACATTTGGGATCCATTAGAGTCTAGTTTAGCAGTAAAGGGAAACTAAAGATACAATGATGATTGGCCAGGAAAATTACTTCAGAAGCTAACAAAACAGACATTTTACTGGAGGTGTGCTTAAAAAGCTTAATACATTTGGATTTGGAATATAAAGGGAGAAAATAATTGACAAACTAGCAAAACTAAAATAGGAAGTGAGAAGTGTTGTATGTCTCACTACAGTGATAGTAGCTTTGCCTTGGGAATATTTTTACTGGATCTTTGTTGTAAATATAAGGGATTATTTCTTAAAGGGGAGTTTACTTGTGAGCAGGAAGTCGTTTTGAGGGAATATTCTGTAAGACTAATTTTAGCTGTGTAAATGTAATTTTATGTGTTTCAGTTTTCTTTTTATTGTTAACAAATGTTTTAGTTTAATATTTAAAATTCCCAAAAGTGGTACTGGAGTTTGTGGTTTCTGAATTCAGTAAATGTCTCTTCTCATTGATAAAATACAAAAAGAAGAGATGTAATACATAGGCTAAATTTCCTTTTTGGATTTGGTCTTTGTGACAATTAGCATCTGCCAGATAATAACAGGGTGACCAAAACCCCTCTTTATTCCTACTCTTTGAACTTTGTAAAAAAAATTAGGCTGTTCACTCCTGGCTGACTGCTCACACCAAACATTTTATTGTGCATTAACAGGATCAATTGGTTTTGTAACAAGTCTAATTTATCTTAGATTACTTATTTTAATAAGTATAGACTGCTAATTTTGGCTCCCATCCATCCTTCCCATATTATGGGGGTAAGTTTGGGGGTGGGTGGGAAGGAAGGTGGTGGGGTGGGCATTGCTATATTTTACAAGCTCCCACATTCAAAACATACCAACAAGGACATGTAAAATACATTTGTAGGAGAATCCAAACTAAGATAAGTATAAGATGGATTTATTTGTAAATCCAATAAGTAAATAAGGAGCATTATGAATGCTGGACTTTGCAAGATGGTTATGTGTTAAAATGAATCCTTTAACTTCCAGCACCAACAGGATACTTGTAAGAGCTACTTTCCCTTTCTAAGGAAAGGGAACAGAACTGACAAGACTTTTGGAAATCTGGAAGATTTGAGTTGAGTGAAATGATTGCAACCTAGTGCAGCCAGGGGCAGTGAACCTCCTGGAAAACTGGGATTAATAGTGAACTTGTTTTTGTAATGCCACATATCTGTCAGAAGTGTAGTGCATAGCAAAAGTGTTGTAAGATGTAGCTCGATGGAAATAGTTGGCTGATGTGGAAGTACCTTTTATTTAGTTCAATGTAAAAACTTTATTTATTAATCACAGGTAAGGCTTACATTGCAATGTAAGTTACTGTGAAAATCCCGTACCCGCAACAGTCCAGCGCCTGTTCAGGTCAATGCACCTAACCAAAACCGTGGGAGGAAACAGAGCACCCAGAGGAAACCCACGCAGACAAGGAAACAGAGCACCCAGAGGAAACCCACGCAGACAAGGAAACAGAGCACCCAGAGGAAACCCACGCAGACAAGGGGAGAACATGCAAACTCCAGACAGACAGTGACCCAAGCCAGTGCTGTACTGTCCTATTGTAGTTGCTTGTTAAGTTTGATTACTGTTAATTTCAGTTTGCTACAGTAAAAGCCTTGAAACATGAAATCCTTTGATCATTTCCATTGGTTTGGATGTCTTTTTAAAAATTAATGGTCTCTACAGGATTTCAACAGAAGGAATGCTTTGGTCAGAGCAGTTAATACATTAAACTCACTAGCACAGAAAGTGATTGAGTCAAATAGTTCAGATGCTTTCAAAAGTCAATCAGATAGGTAGATGAGAGAAAATAAAAGGACATGCCGAAAGACTACAATGAGGCAACTGGAATAGAAGACTAGTGTTGCGGATAAATAGTAACATAGATGATTTGGACTGAATGACCTGCTTAGTGCTTTATATTCCAAGTCATATTTATGGTCATACCAGATGGGATGAGCTACCTGAGCACAGTTCAAGTTCAAATATGACATCCTCATTCTCTGTATTGTGTCTTTCCACACTCGCCTGTTCAGCACATCTAGACTGTCACTCCAGTTCTATACTGAGGGAGTGTGACACTATTAAAGCCACTGTCTTTCAGAAAAGATGCTAAACCAAGGCCCTATCTGCAATTTCAGGTGGATCTGTGTGCCAGAACTTTACCACCTCGCCTACCTGAGGCTCATAAGATCCCACTTGAGGCAAATGGAGAATGCCATTCTATGAGCCTCGCCGGCCTGTAAAATTCTGGCCATGATCCCACAGCACTAACTAATTGAACAACATCAGAATTATCCCTGGAGTCCTGGCCAATATTTATCCTTTAAACAACCAAAATCAGGTTATCTAGTCAGTGTCACATAGCTGTTTGTGAGAGATTGTGTGAAGATTGGATGTCATATTTTCTATGTCAACATCTAAACTTCAAAAGTTCTTCAGCGTTTTAGGACATCCTCAGGTCATGAAAGGTACTGTTAAAGTATGTTTTATTTCTCAACAGGACATTTGTCAACTGCATCATAAGGAAGAACCATATTGTTTAATGTAGTTTGTAAGACAATCTATAAAACAGGAAATTATGCAATGATACTGTAAAACATACACAAAAATGCAAAAGCACATTCACATTGTGACTGATTTAGTTTCCAAAGTGAATATGAATTTTCAGAATATTAAAAAAATCTTTAAGGCAATTGGAATAAATTATTATTCTACTTGGTTGAAACTTACAATGAGTTCAATGTTTACATTGGGTCTTTAAGGCTGGCTGTGAGTTGTAGAAAATTTATATTGTATGTCACAATGAGGCTTTTATCTTGGACTGACAGTTAATTACCCTACAAAACTGGGCAGAACATTCAAAGTAGTGAACCATAAACTGGTTAACTCATACAATAACCATGTTCTATTTATCACCATTTAATGATATTTTAAAATACACATTACTCGGTAAATTAATACATGGTTCAGTAAAATAGTGTTACTCCTAACTGCATCAGAACATGTTTTTTTCCCCAAAATACGTCTTTTTGCACTCAAGATTTCTTCAATCTGAGTTGGAACATGAGTTCATTGTTTTACGATAACGCTTGCGAAATTGGAGTTCTAAAGATTCACATCAGTACCACCATGGAAGTGGTACAGTGACTGATCTGTTAGCAATCTGTCTGTCATATAAATTCTCTTTACCTTCACTCGACTGCAAAACTGTACAACATGAAAAAATATTTAGAAATTTACTTACCTATAATTACAATTATTTCTAAAAATAAAGCAACATAAGAACATAAGAAATAGGAGCAGGAGTAGGCCATCTGGCCCTTCGAGCCTGCCCCGCCATTCAATTAGATCATGGCTGATCTGTCGTGGCTCAGTTCCACATTCCCGCCCTCTCCCCATAACCCTTAATCCCCTCTCTTATCAAAAACCCATCAACCCTCTTCTTAAAAATATTTAGCGAGGTAGCCTCCCCCACTTCAACAGGCAGAGAATTCCAGAGATTCACCACCCTTTGAGTGAAGAAGTTCTTCCTCAACTCCGTTCTAAACCGCCCCCCCCTTTATCTTGAGGCTGTGCCCCCTAGTCCTACTATCCTTTCTGAGCGGGAAGAGTCTCTCCACCTCTATCCTATCCATCCCATTCATCATCTTATACGTCTCAATGAGATCTCCCCTCATTCTTCTAAACTCTAACGAGTACAAGCCTAGTTTATTCAGCCTCTCCTCATAGCTCAACCCCCTCAACTGGATGCTGAGAGGGAATAAATGTTTACGAATGCATCAATGCTTGGATTCATTCGTTGGTAGTAGGACCTATTCTTATAGAAGATGAAATGGATCTGTTGCTTACACTTACAAAGGTATTCTTTGCTCCACATCATATTTTTAGATCCATAACAGTATCCTTCGAATATGTGGTGAAGAGATAATTTGTATTAGATTAGGTGAAGTCACCAGAGAATTGGACCACTAGTACAATAGAATATTTAAGATATCAACTTTAAATATTATTTATATAAAATACTGCAATTGGCAGCTCATACAGAGCTTCAGAAACTTGTCAAAAGGAAAATACTTTGGATGCTGGAAATGTGAAATAAAAACAGAAAATTCAGGAATAATTCTGAAGAGTCACATGGACTTAAAATGTTAACTCTGTTTCTCTCGCCAAAGATGCTGCCAGATCTGCTGAGTCATTTTGGGAAATAGTTATCCGGTAAATATTCCGTTCTTTTAAAGAAAGCTTTGTAACAGGTATCATGTAACTCAGCAAAGAATAAGTGGAACATATCATAAGCAGCTTCAACTGAATTTCAACTGACCTAATTACAGTAGGGATCTGTGGGTGTTGACAGATATAAGGAAATGTTTTTAGATTACCTTGTCCGTGATTGAGATCAAATAAAGTGGTCATATGAGATGACAAGGGGCTAGCTCTATGAGAGTTTCGATGGAGGGAGTAGTTGATGAAATGTAAGGTCTAGTAAATTACAGGAGAAAGGATAAGTAGGGCTGAGACAGGAATTGGAAACTATAAAGTGTGAGTAGTTGCTCAGTGAGGCCACAAAAGTGGCGGAAATGTAAAATCAATATTTTGCCTCAGGTTTCACAGTGGAGAACACTGGTATCATCCCAATAGTAACAGGTAATGCAGAGGTAATAAAAAGGGAGGAACAATAATCATTAATAGGGAAATAGTACTCAACAAACTATTGGGATTAAAGGTTGACAAGTATCCAGGGCCTGATGGCCTACATTCTAGGGCATGAAAGCAAGTGGCAGTGGAGATAGTGTGGATCCACTGGTTATAATATTCCAAAATTCCCTGGCAAATTTCCAGTGGATGGGAAAATGCTGATGTAATGTCTTTATACAAAAAAGGAGCGAGGCAGAAAGTGGGAAACTATAGACCAGTTAGTTTAACATCTGTTATTAGTAAATTTTTAAAATCCACTATTGAAGAAGTAATAACAGGATATTCAGAAAGTCAAAACGCTGACTTGGTGACCAACTTTTAGTAACCTGAGGCCATGAGATTCCTGCATAACGGCAGGAAGCTTGTCTGTTACCACGGTACTCAGAGGCATCTGTGCCAATGGCAGATGGGTGGAGGAGAGGCTGTCCCTGTCAGAAGTGCTCTGAGAGATGTCCCTCGACAATATCAGCAACATTGGGAACAATTATTTTCATTTAAAGCTGTTAATCTATAATAAAGGTTGCCATATAGCGAAGGCGGACACAACTATGACATTCAAAAGTGCAGAGGGGATGGGACTTCAAATCAGGAGGGGTGGGTGTTGTGTCCATCACCTACCTGCTCCACTGGGATTTTACCAATGACAGGATGGGTGTTGGGCGTGGCCTTAGGTTAATTAAGGCCATAAACTTGCCAGTTTAGGGCAACTTAAAGACCTCCTCTTGCCATTGTTGGTATTTTACCAGCTGCTCACACTGTGTGGCAGCATGATGGATGTGACCATCCCCTTTTGTACTCTCCCAACTTGGCCTCCCAATCTCTGCCCTTCACCTCTGAGGGGCCTGCTGACCGGCCTTGGTGAAGTTGCCCCACTTCCTTTGTTACCTGGCCTCCATCACTGTTCCTCTTTGGGGACTGACAGCAATACTATCAATGGCCATCAGTGGCACTGCTGGAACTGGTGATCTCCTGGCTATCTGATTGTCCAACAGCCCTTGGAGCAGGACATCCTCCACATGGAGGTGGAAGCCATGATCACAGGTATTTATTGCCTGACTGTAGTTTTGATTTGGTTCATTAAATCAATGACTGCTCAAAGAACTTTCAACAAATGGGAGATTTATGAACTAAATTTTCATTAACACACATACTCTGTCCAAGATCCTGGGTAATCCTGCCAAGCTCCGTCCCCGTGATGCTCCACATGATTGTGTCATCATGTGATGATGCAGTCTACATCCTCCTCATTTAGTTTGGGCCCCCTGGTGTGGGATGTAACAATGTACATGTAACTATGTATAATTAAGTATGTGCAAACAGAACAACAAATTTACAGAAGCGTCCAGCTGTTTGTACCAACAATAAAATACCAATTTGGCTCTTGTAGTTGATGCATAGTCTCTTGTGTGTCCATTGTGCACACTTGAACAATAGAACTCCAACTTGGCTCTAGTAAGTAGTGCATTCCCCTTCTTTCAGGATGAGTTGTGGAAATGGCAAAACTAAAATGGGCTGAATGATTTTGGTCAGTCCAGACTGTTTAAAACATGACAAAGTCCCGATACCACGTGCTGAACCTGCTCAAGCATTCAGAATGTTGATTGTGTAGATACCAACGGATACCAACAGTTGGCAGTATGTATTGTGGTAGGGATACAAGGCACATCGTTTATGCAGTAATGAAGACCTAGGTCTTGCCATTTAGGACTTCATCGGCGTGCAAGTTGAGGAAGACATTTGGGCCTGAGGTCTAGGAAAAGTGGTTGATCTGAGTAATCAGCCAGTGGTGGCTCAGCCATTGGAAACAGGTGACAGTGACTCCATACATACAGATCACCATTGGAGGCCACCACATATCTGTTGGGTGCAGGGCCTTGTCATTTTTGCACTGCTAACTGGTCATGGCCTCATGTTGTCTGCATATGGACCATTTGGCCGACTGCTAGAGGACATCGAACATAGGAATGTTTGTCATAGTGCATCTTGTTGTTTAATTTGCATTGTAGCAGTGCTTTGTGCACGTTGGTTACAACTTCTGGCTGCAAGATGGCCTTGGTGGTTGGGATCATGATCTTGGTGCATTCTGGGAAGTTGACAAGGGCAGGCCCTGAGGGAAGATTACGCAGGCTTAGAAGTGCAAGTGTGCTTGTACACTACATTGATGTTGTAGTGTAGTAGCTTTAACATCATGTACTGTAGCCGTACAGATGCTGTGTGAAGAGGTTTCTTTAGGGTGATTATGAGTAGTTGATGTTCAGTTTCCATGGTTGCCAGAAGACCATAGAGGAAGTCATGGAATTTTTGACATACATATTGTATCGCTGTGTTAGCGAGTGCCCTCGAGGCAAAAACTATTGGTCTACCATTTTGTATGCATGCTGCGCCAAGTACATGCTGTGACACGTCTGCTGAGACTATGACAGGAGCTTGGATATTGAAGCATTGTACAACTGGTGGAGATGCCAATGATCGTTTGAGTTTGTTAAACAATACTGTTCATAACCAATACCATTTGACATCCTGAGGTAGGAGTTAATGAAGTGATTTCACTATAATAAGGAATAAATTTTGAAAGGTAGTCTATCATACCCAAGAAATGCTGTAAAGCATGCTTATCAACTGGAATGTCCAAGTGGCGTTCGGCCGCAGTCTTCTGTGGATCAGGTTTTACACCATCATCTGTCAGCAGGTGGTTGCACCTGCTTGACCCTGAATTGGCACTTTGCAAGTTGAGCTTTAAATTCAGGTCCCTGATATTGTTTAGGACATGAGGAAGATGCTCATTATGTTCAGCTACCATACGACCCCAGATTAGGATGTCATCAACTATGATTTCACATGACAAGAACAGGAAATGCTGGAAAATCTCAGCTGGTGTGACAACATCTGTGGAGAGAGAATGGAGCCAACATTTTGAGTCAGGATCACCCTTCATCAGAGCTGCAAAGAGCTGTTCCATATTGTCCTGAAAAACCTCACTGTTGGTCAAAATGCCATATGGCATTCAGAGAAAACGGTATCTGTCTACCGGGGACATGAATATGGTCAATCCTGAGGATGCCAGATCCAGTGGGAATTGCCAAAATTCACATTTTGTATCTAGCACACTAAATATTCTTGCTTGTGGCATGGCCGTACTTACGCAAGGATATTTTGGCCTTGGAGGGAGTGCAGAGGAGGTTTACTAGGCTGATACCGGAGTTGAGGGGATTGAGCTATGAGGAGAGGCTGAATAAACTAGGCTTGTACTCGTTAGAGTTTAGAAGAATGAGGGGAGATCTCATTGAGACATATAAGATGATGAATGGGATGGATAGGATAGAGGTGGAGAGACTCTTCCCGCTCAGAAAGGACAGTAGGACTAGGGGGCACAGCCTCAAGATAAATGGGGGGCGGTTTAGAACAGAGTTGAGGAGGAACTTCTTCACTCAAAGGGTGATGAATCTCTGGAATTCTCTGCCCGTTGAGGTGGTGGAGGCTGCCTCACTAAATATTTTTAAGACGCGGGTTGATGGGTTTTTGATAAGCGAGGGGATTAAGGGTTATGGGGAGAGGGCGGGAATGTGGAACTGAGCCACGACAGATCAGCTATGATCTAATTGAATGGCGGGGCAGGCTCGAAGGGCTAGATGGCCTACTCCTGCTCCTATTTCTTATGTTCTTACGTCTGAAATGACCTGGTCTACTGTCTTCATGGGGTGATGTGGCCTGAATAATACTTTGTTTAAATGTACAGGATCAATACATATCTTGACCTTCCATCCTTTTTCACTGCGGCTACTCATTCTGTGGCCTCTTTGTGATTACATTGATGCTGTCTTGGTCATTTCATTCAGATGACACTGATCCTAGTTACACGTCTGGCCCTGGGAAAGTGACTGCCAGAGATACTGGTGGCATGGGAGAAAGACTGCTGTCATTTGGATCTGCAACATTTGGCGAATTGATTCCACTTGCCGTAGTGGTTACACTTTTTTCCAAAGGCAAAACACTACACCCTATTTGGAAGGTATTGGACACTGCAGTTGGTGCAGGACACCCCTTGAATTGAAAATACTCATTAATGGTGTTGTTTCGTGCTGAAAATCGTTCTGCAGTTTTTCAGATTGTTCAGCAGTTGTGCACACAGGTTATTAGCTGCTGTAGCTGATGTAGAACGCCCACTGTACTGCACATATTCGTGTTTCCCTCCTAAAATATGCTGTCCCCCGCCTGAAAATCACTCAGACTGCTTGTTTAAAATGCACATTTCTAAAGCACACTGTAAAGTCAGATCCTTCTGTTTTAGTCGCTTTTCTTGGAATATGTCATTTTCTATACCCCCTGCCAACTAGTCTCCAACAAATTTATATATGAACGCTTCAAATGCACATTTTTCTGCTAAAACCTTTAGTGTGTCCATATTGGATTGAATTGATTTGATTGGTTTCTGATTAGTAGACTGTGAAAATGTGGTGGTCTAAAATTATGTTTTTAAATGGGGATCATATTTCTTCAAATTTCTGTAGGAAAATTGCAGGGTCCTTTTTATATTCTTCTGAATCAAATTTAAATATTTCAAACTTTGTGACTGCTCGGGGACCCTCTAAGTTCAGCAATGTATAGGCTTGTACCTTTTTGGTTTTTTCAGACCGCACTGCACTACAGAAGATGATCCATTCCTGCTTAAATCTGTCCCAATTGTCTGCCACATGCTCATCAAAGACAAGGCAATGTTTCGAAGTCCTTGTGTTATACTGCCACCACTCTGACTTTTGAGCTGATGGGCTGAACTATTGTTCCCCAAACAATTCCAGCCATAGGCTTGGTCTCAAACCACAAAGCTAAAGAAAATTCTCTTTGTTTCACTGATACATGTAGATAAATGTCAGTAACAGCCAAAAATGCTGAACTGCACTTTTTTGCATTTCAGTGATCATCAAGTAATGTTTTGAACCAAATTATTTTCTCAGCTTCACTGTGCTCCTACAAGATGCTCATTTGCTATTGAGAAATCAATGCCATTTCAGTTCATTTCACACATATTACTTACAAAATACAAAATGTGTTTAAAAGATCTAATTTGTCTGCTATGGGAAAATGCAACACAAAATGTACACTCAATGCAGGGGGTGGAATCTAGACCTGTACATTTGAGAGCTGTACTGATGGCGCCAGCAGAGCAGTGCACTGACGGCCTTGACCTTCCTGCTAATATGAATAATTATGCATAGCTGTCAATGCAACTTTGCCTTTGCACAGGGAACAAGCTCAATGGGGACAAGTAGAAATGACGTCCAGTGGATACAAAAGGACATATGTACTTAAATGTAAGTGGATGAAAATGTGGACAAATAATTTCATCTGTTCTCGAGTTTCAAAATTAATTTTAAAATATTTGTTGACCTTTAACGTGGCTCGGGAGAGGGAGTGTTGTTCATGATAAATGAATTAACAATGTGGAGACGTAAAACAGGCTCTGTGGTCAAGTAACAATATTATACAGCACCCAATGAGCAGCACTGAACAGGGGCAACATGGTGGCACAATAGTTAGCACAGCTGCCTCACTGCGCCAGGGACCAGGGTTCAATTCCTGCTTGGGTCATTGTCTGTGCAGAGTCTGCACGTTCTCTCCATGTCCGAAAGATGTGCTGATTCGGTGCATTGGCCATGCTAAATTCTCCCTCAGTGTACCCAAACAGGGGCCAGAGTGTGGCAACTAGCAGATTTTCACAGTAACTTCATTGCAGTGTTAATGTAAGCCTACTTGTGACACTAATAAATAACTTTAAAGCAATCTGATGTTTGAGGCACAGTTAAACGAATATGCAGCTGAATGATACGGGTACTATGTTTGTTACTCAATTTGAGAATTCAGGGCACCCTCTCCGGAGAATACCAGTATCATACATGGCACCGGTTGGTAAGTAGGCTGAATGTTGTGTACACTATTTAGGAACAGATGCAGAAGAAGATCATTATCTATGCCCCTGTGGACTATGTGGCATAAAGAATCACAAGATAGTCTTGAATCCTTCAATACTTGGAGCTGTTTATTGAAGGTGGGCACTCATTCACATGCCAGGTCTAAGACTGCCCAAAAGGGTCCCACACTGGGCGGAGATAATAGCCCAGGCGGTCATCTGACCTATACTATTAAAGGAGCAATCCGCACCTCAAATCCCAACATATGACTCAAAGTAATCTGCTAAGGATTGAATATCCAACTGTACAATATACCTTATGGGGTTCCAAAGAGTGTTTGCTGCAAAGTATTACCTGTTCTACAGGCACTTCTCACTTGTGTAACCTTTCACCACATACATTTCTCATTTTGAATTAAATGTATATGCACGCCTTAGGAGAGGATAACTTTGAAATGCAAAGTAGAATTAGAAACCACGCCACACTCAGATGGTTTAAAGTTACAACAATCTAGCTGCATGATGAACAATCACATACTGACACCCAGTTTGGTGTGCAGTTTGTATCCATCTGTCACTTCCAACTTTCAGGTTACCTTTCCGGTGGTCAAACTAGTTTTCACCTTGAGGACACAATCCCAATCTGGGTAAATCCAGGCGCCAAAGGCATATCTGCACTTATATGCCCAGGTGCTCTGTGAATCCATCAACAGGGTTAATGATGGGCCTTTGCAAACTAGCTTATAAACAGGCTGAACATTCAATGAAGAAACTCCTAGAAATCCTTCCTGTCATTTAACTTCCTTGGGGAAAAAGGAATTTCAAAAGGCGTTCCCAGATTATTCGCTATTGCCTATCACAATGGAGCTGTGCTGAAGGTGAAAACAGCAAAAGAAAAACAAAATCTACATTGAAGTTTTTTTTATTCAATCACGGGACATGGCCATCACTAGCTGGCCAGCATTTATCGCCCATCTCTAGTTGCCCGAGGGCAATTGAGAGTCAACAACATGGCTGTGGCTCTGGAGTTGGACCAGACCAGGTAAGGTTGGCAGATTTCCTTCCTTAAAGGACACTGGTGAACCAGATGGGTTTAAATTAATGTGCAATCCAACAAAAGATCAAAACTCACTTCAGCTAATGCAACACATGGAAATTGAAAAGATCATAACAACACCTCCCCCGCATTCCCTCCCTCTCCAATACTCATACCAATTTACAGACATTTTTAAGCATGTGGTAGATTCCCTATTGTCTGCACACCGGCTTTGAAGGGAACTGCCCTGTAACAATGTACTATCAACACAAACTCAAAAGAATGCTAGGCCCAGAAAGCAACTTCCTTATTTGCATATTTTTGGAACTGTCATCATCCACGTGCAAAACACAAAGAAATCCTACAACACCAGTTTAAAGTCCAAACAGGTTTATTTGTAGCAAACATGTGCAGCAGTGTCATTCTGCTGCTTCTCTCGTGCTGTACTGAAGAAAAGCCCCTGGCAGTGCAGTGCCAACTTGCATCACAAGGCCCCTATTCCCGAAACTCTATCTCTCTGCATGTGAAATGCACGTACATATAGGGCACAAAAGAGCGCAATTAATTCTTCACTACACTTTACCCAAGAAATTACCACACAAATACACCGCTATGCAGATGGTGAATTGTTTTTGGCAAAATATAAGAAGTATCAACTTCTTTTCGAACAGTTGGAATAGTTACATATCCCTGCCTGCCAAACACAGAAAACTGGTGGCACTTTAAATTCTGGCAAAGAAAGCAAACTGCTGAATTGAAAAAAAATCATTAAATGTCAGCATTCCAGACAAAAGTAAATCACAATGTAATGCAAAGATTTTATCTTACAACAGTAGCATTCATGCCAATTTAGAATATCAGTACAAGCTATCCAAAGCCTCCAAAAAAGCTGACAACTTGAGACTGAACCTGACATGTGGAAACAAGTGGGCGCATTAGCTCTGTAACGTGGAACTGTGGGTATACCCAAATTTCGTCGATTGTATTGGAGGAAAAATAAAACTACTTGAATGTTTCAAGGAGACATCTAAACGTTGGTGGCACACTTTTAAGAGAGGAGTCATAATTCTCCAGCAACATTTTGAATTTATGCCCGAGATTTATTACATTCTGATGAAGTGTTTTGATGTATACTAAATACACTTTTAATTGTTTAAAAAAGGAAAAACAAAGTGACATTTGGCTCTTCAACAGACTAACCAGATTATCATTTATCCAAAAGTTACCTCAACACAAACCCACCCCACAGTGCTCAAGTTCACAAAGGTATTAGTTTATACAGATACTGGACCCCATCCAATTCCCCTGTCTTTTACTGAGACATATACCTTCCAGTCCTCCAAGTTCACACCGACACTTCTCCTTCTCCCTCATTCATTTAACCTGCCACTTTTATCCTCTGCCCACCCAGTTAAACTGGTCATCTTTTACCACATTCTCTCCGTTGAGTTTGTGCTCTTCCAACTCACTCCAGAGTTCACACTGACTGCCTTTGGCCTACTGGACCAGCAACTCAACTTATTCCCACTCCTTTTGTTGATAACTCTTCCCCCATGACTGTCTCAAAGGGCAATTCCCATGTTCTCCACTTGTACTTGCAAAGCACTGTCCTCAGTTTCTATTGCTTCCCCTTTAATACCAACACTTCCTGATTCCCTCTATTGCCGTCAATTTGCTTTCCCCAGTTGTTAATTTCCCCCTTCCCTGGCCTATTGTCATCCATTTCACTCCGCCACATCATTGGTTACTATCCTGTTTTTTCACCATCCTGTCTCTACCTTACGCAGCATTTTATCATGCATTCTGGTCCTCTGTTCTCTACCTGTTCTATTCCCTACCATCTCCTACCAGAGTTTCATAGTTAACATGTTAGTCAAGTCCTGCTTTTCCTCTTTGTGTATTCAAAACATCAAAAGCTTGGAGTCCCATTGTAGGCAGGGAACAGAAGGGGCCATTTGTGCCAAACTGATCCAATCGCCAAAATGATGGGTGTCACAATAAAATGCTGATGGTTGGCAAAAATGGCACAGTTACTCTGAGATACTTATAAGATTCTTTAAGAGAGTTTCAGACTATAAGGGGGTCGATCACTGAAAATAATTAGTTGCAGATGTATTTAAGAAATATTATGAATGGACATCATTTTATCGATTGGTCTGATCTCAGCTGCTTTACATTGGTTGCATAATCACAGTAATTCCTTAAACCCTGTTTTAATGTTACATGAAAATAGATCAAGAAGATATGAAATTTGCACCATTACTGAAAGCAAAAAGAGGAATAAATGGGTCAAAAGTAATTAATATGTATCTTCTAAATGCCTTTTCTACTGGGGATAAAGTACATTATAAAATATTGTAAATCTTTGGTGCAATTACTCATCTAAATGTTAATGACACCACAGCACAGTGAACAAATTATTGAGGCCAATTTAATGAAACAGCCAACTCTTGGTGTTTGTTACCCAAAACAAACAGCAGATATTTATTGAGGTTGGGAACATAAAAATGCTTAAGTATTAAACCAGCAGTGATACTAAGAAGAATTTTATGCATTTAGAATTTGACAGAACTTTGGGGCTACACCCAAGTTGCCATCAAGACCCTGAGTAGCAGCTCTTCCAAGTGAAGTTTGCAGCAACCAGCCAATCAATTGGTGTGTTATGGTTTGTCAAACAATTTGGAGACGTGGGCAGGTGAATCTGTGAGAAATCCCAGTTGAGGGTATTATATTTCAAGGCACTAAGCACAGTGGTTGAACTGTGTTTTGGACAGCGAGGCTGCAGAAGCAGAGGAGCAAAAGAGGAGTGGTCAGCCCCATAATTTATGGCTGTGGCACATGTGATGCTGTGAGGGCACAAAGGCATCGTCTCTTTCCAGAAGCTGACAGGCTTGGTTGGAGGTGAGCAGCTAGTGTCTTATGTAAGATGTGGGTAAAGTGCAGGAAATGCTTCAATTACCTCTTCAGGTCTGGCAATGCAACTGGCACACAAGTATTATATTGCAATCATTAACCTCTCATCTCCATAGCCCTCTCCAGTAAAAACACTCTTTGAAGCTCTCTTTTTGTAATGACCCCTGAGAACATCTGCCCAGACTTTAGCTTGACATCCCCATAGATAGCAATAGAATCCATAGGATCCCTACAGTGCAGAAGAACCCTTAGAGTCTCCACCAACTCTTTGACAGATTATCTTACCAGGCCCTTGTTGTACTTTATCTTCTGTAACAGCATCACAGGAGGCACAGCGAGAGATGAAGGAGGGACACTGCAGTCCTCAGAGGAGGAACACTTACCTTGCACTGTGAATGGCCCATTTACTGCTTCATTCCTTCCTTATATGGTAACTTGATGTGTTAATGATTTCTCACTGCTCCCTCACCTTCTGTATCTTGGGAAGGGGTCACTGACACCACATGCAATCTATGTGCCTTTGGGAAAGAGTTACTGTACCCATAAAATTATTCTGTATTGGGGTTTGAATTGCCAGAACAAGCTATGCATTTCCGCCACGGGAGCTCTTGAACGCACTGTCAACCTGATCCCAAGAAAGCTGGAGGGAGGCAAGACGATGTTGGGATCCCGGCCCACCATCTATTTCTGTGATTTTATGAGTTCTCCAAACACCAATTCCACCCCCAATTATCTGGTACAATTTTATCCCAGATAGAACAAGGATATCTACTTGAGTGGATATATTTTGTCTTGCAATATGAAGGAATAAAGAATAACTAATATAGTTATAAAATTATTCTTTCATGGGATATGTGCACTGCTGCAAGGCCAACACTTTTGCCGCATTTTTAATTGGCCTTGAGAAGCTAATCAGGGATGGACAACTAATGCAGGCCTTGTGGAGGATGATGCTCAGATCCCATGAAAGAATAATTTGAGAACATCAGAAAGATTTGACTTCAGATTTCCTGAAACTACAACGAAAAGAGATGAAACATTTGAAAAAATCTGGAGTCTGAAAATATACAGTTCCATTATGGTATTAACCTGGCAGCTCTGTATAGGAATGGCTAAGAATGAGGTCTGAGGCTGAAATACTGACCCTTTTTTCTGTGGGAACAATATTTCTGTGAGCCACTGGGAGGGCTGTAATAAAAACTCCTGATAGAGACTGTGAAAAGTTAATATTGTTTCATTTATTTGTAAATTGGATAGATTTTTTTCAGAAAGCAACGTTTTAAAACAAGTTGTGTAATAAGTGCGGCACGTTCAGGAGAAAACAATTGATTTTGGGCCAGCGGAGGCAGATTTTGACCTTATGCAATAAAACAGGTGATAGCAAATCAACAACTCATTTTAAATTTCTTCTTAAGTCAATAAAAATAAAAGTTGGGAGTGATGAGAAACATGCAGCAACTGACTCAGCGAATTACACAGGTATCATTTCACATTATTCATGTCCAATAAAAAAAAAAATTCCAGTAGCAGAGAGAGGAAGGAAATCTGAAATCTAGCAAAGGAAACACTCGACATTTATGCTCCCCTGCCAGTGGGTTTGTTGGCAGGGGAGGGTAATATTCCTTATATGGGTTTCTTCATGCATTCTCATCAGCACTGATCTCTCTGCAATGTTACACTGGAGTGAACAGGCTGGCTCCAATTGAGGCACTTACGCAGTTAATTATTAATCAATTAAAGGCTGTTTCCCAGCCAGATCAATTTTCCAACTGACAGAGGAATTTCAGGGTATGAAGGAAGCCTGAAAATAAGAGAAGTGAGGAGGAGGAAGTGGGAGTGGAGGAGCAGGTAAGAGGGATGTGAGGAGGGGGTGGGAGGGAAGCAACGAGGGGGTGGGAAGGAAGCGAGGAGGGGTGGAGGGAAGCGAGGAGGGGTGGAGGGAAGCGAGGAGGGGTGGAGGGAAGCGAGGAGGGGTGGAGGGAAGCGAGGAGGGGTGGAGGGAAGCGAGGAGGGGATGGAGGGAGGTTTGAGGGGGTGGGAGGCAGGCGGGAGGGTGTGGGAGGGAAGTGAGTGGGAGGGTGGGAGGGAAGTGAGTGGGAGGGTGGGAGGGAAGTGAGTGGGAGGGTGGGAGGGGAGGAGGGGAGTGGGAGGTGAGGAGGAGACTGGGAGGTGGTGAGGAGGGGAGTGGGAGGGTGGGAGGCGAAGAGGAGAGGGAGGAGGGAAAGGGGTAGGAGGGAGGGGAGAGGTGGAGGGGAGGAGGGAGCGGGGGTGGGGAAGGAGGGGGGAGGAGGGAGCAGGGGTTGGAGAAGGAGGAGGGGAGGAGAGGCGGGGAGGGGGGGAGGAGAGGGGGGGAGGAGAGGGGTGGAGGAGAGATGGGGTGGAGAGAGGAGGGAGGAGAGGAGGGAGGAGAGGGAGGGGAGCTGGAGGGGAGAGGAGGAGGACAGGAGGGGGGCGAGAAGGGGCGGGGATGAGGGGGAGAAAGGGGGGAGAAAGGGGGGAGAGGGGGCGTCGGGGAGAGGACATGGGAGGGGGGAGAAGGGGTGGGAGGGGGTAGGAAGGGGGAGAAGGGGTGGGAGGGGGTAGGAAGGGGGAGAAGGGGTAGGAGGAGGAGGGGGGAGGGGACAAGAGGGGGGGGAGGGGACAAGAGGGGGTGGAGGGGGCATGGGGAGAGTGGGTGGGGAGGGGGAAAGGGGAGAGGGAGCAACCACAGGTCATGTTGCAGCTTTATAGAACTTTAGTTAGGCCACACTTGGAATATAGTGTTCAATTCTGGTCGCCATACTACCAGAAGGATGTGGAGGCTTTGGAGAGGGTACAGAAAATATTTACCAGTATGTTGCCTGGTATGGAGGGCATTAGCTATGAGGAGAGGTTGGAGAAACTTGATTTGTTCTCACTGGAGCGACGGAGGTTGAGGGGCGACCTGATAGAACTCTACAAGATTATGAGAGGCATGGACAGAGTGGATAGTTAGAAGCTTTTCCCAGAGTGGAAGAGTCAATTACTAGGGGACATAGGTTTAAGGTGCAAGGGGCAAGGTTTAAAGGAGATGTATGAGGCAGATTTTTTACACAGAGTAGTGGGTGCCTGGAACTCGTTGATGGGGGAGGTAGTTGAGGTGGCTATGGTAGTGACTTTTAAAGAGTGTCTTGACAAGTACATGAATAGGATGGAAGTAGAGGGATATGGTCCCCAGAAGGGTAGGGTGTTTTACTTCAGATGGGCAGCATGATCGATGCAATTTTGGAGGGCCGAAAGGCCTGTTCCTGTGCTGTAATGTTCTTTAGAACTCCTCACGGGTGAAGGGCAGAACTTCCAACTTGAGGCAACTGAAACTCACTGGGAAGTGAAACTCCTGCGGGGCAGGCAGCATCAGTGGGGATGTGTTCCCCACTAACTCTTCAGGTGGCAGGAAGGGAAAGTCCATCACTCTAAGAATCATGGCTACTGTGTTATACATTAATTAGTTCTAATTGGTGTGTAGCACAAATACTGCTTTGGTCAACATGTTGGAAGAGGAGGATGAGGTAGAAGGGCCAGAGAGGTTCTATTCCATAGAAAGACCAAAAGATCTCCCCTCTATCCCAAGCAGTGTGCCTAGCATAAACAATCTCACTGGAAAGCAATATTTTAACAGGCTATTCTTTACTGGGACACCGTTTGGGATTGTGGGACACCATTTGGGATTCTATCATTTATTTATAGATGTCTCAACATGACACCATTGTAGTGAGGCAGTAGGAGATGGAGAGGCAAGCATAGTTCTCTTAAAAAGTATTCATAAGTATGTGGCATCATCAATTGCACCCATGTGGTTTCAGCCAACAGCAAGAAATCCATGGAGCTCATTAGTAGAAATGGATAATACTCCCTGAATTCTGAAATGGAGCTCACACAAGCAATGGATTAGACATGTTTTCCAAGTAGCATCTAAACACACAAATCCCAAGAGAACCATTACTTCCACAACTTTTCCAGGGTGACAGCTGTTTGAATGATTAGTTCCTTAGGGATTTGTATTACCTGCTTGAAACAAGACTTGTGACACCATTACACAACTCCAATATACCACATCAAGCAGCATCAAATGAGGCAACTTGAGAGATTGGAAATTTAACATTCAGATGTTTAAACTACTTAAACAATAGTTCTGAGGTTTGAACTGCAAGTTGGATGTTCTTCAGCGTTGACAAGCCTCATCACAGAAAGCACCAGAAACAGAACAACACCTTTCGGTTGGCAGTTCTTGTTGAAGTTTTTCCCTTGAGACTCGCACAACTACCTTGAATAATGCCATGAACTCTAAAAACCTGTTTGTTTTGTTTCGTGCGCTTTACAAACATTTCTTAATCCTGTTCTTTTCTTATAAGTAATTTTAAAAATGTCTGCAATCTCTGCCTTGATAAGCTTTGTGAAATAACACCAAATAATATGTAAAATACAATATGCTGCTTATCTGAAATAACAGAAATATTTGAAATACTCCCGCAGGTCAGGCAGTGATTGCAGATAGAAATAGGTTTCAGGTTAATGACCCTTGATCAGAATTGAAGGATTTTTCCAGTATTTTCTATTTTTATTATTAAGTAATATTGACTGTATTTTGTTTCATTCTTTCACATCTCTGACTAGGCCAACATTCATTATCCACCCCTCACTGCCCTTGAGTTGGTGGTGAAGAGGCACCTGTTTAGATATACCACTGTTATCCCTTAGGGTAACAGTGGGACTGGTGCTATGTAGTATTTCTGGTATATTCCTTTAAAGTGGGGTACTTTTTGAATGTTATAAAAGCTTCCTGAGAGGATGTCATATGAATACTTTTATTATTTACCTCAATATGCCATATACTCCAATGACTAGCCTTTTGTGCACTCCTGCCCATCGGCCAGAGTCTCCAGCCATCTTAGATTAACTTCTTAGAATTTCCTCCTTAAATCCCTACACCTCTTCACTTTTAAAAGACCCATCTCTTTGAGCACCCCTTCAGTTAGCCCTCCTAAACTTTTTTCTGTGGCTTTACATGTGCTCATCTGTCAATTTCCATTGGAGAAGCATCTTGGATCATAGATCATAGAACCCTACAGTGCAGAAAGAGGCCATTCGGCCCACCAAGTCTGCACCGAACACAATCCCACCCAGACCCTACCCCCATATCCCTACATATTATACCCACTAATCCCTCTAACCTCTGCCACCCTGGACACTAAGGGGCAATTTCTTAGCATGGCCAATCAACCTAACTCGCACATCTTTGGACTGTGGGAGGAAACCGGAGCACCTGGAGGAAACCCACACAGACACGAGGAGAATGTGCAAACTCCACACAGACAGTGACCCGAGCCGAGAATCGAACCCAGGACCCTGGAGCTGTGAAGCAACAGTGCTAACCACTGTGCTACCGTGCCACCCATGCATGCTACATACATTAAAGATGCCATAAATACAACTGCAAAGAGAGGTTATTTTGTTCTGGGTATGAGGGCACAGGCATTTATTAATTTCAGCTGCCATTGTCACAGAAGCACTTGATGGAAAATTGCTAGCTATAACTTCAAAGGTACTTTGATGCTCCTTTGTGACAGTTAATGGCCAAGTCCTTCAGGTAACTAATCTACACCAGCATACTGTGTGCACTTGTACAAGGTTTTTGAAAGAATTCTGCCAATTTTTCTGTGTGAGATGCAAATTGTGTTTAAGCTGACCTTCATTGCGTGTTTGGTTTTTAGATGCCCACATTTTGCATCAGTAACAATATTCTTGAAAGATGCTGAGCTTGACTCTAATTTACGGGCTTAAAGCTGTCTCTGCAAGTGCCTCTCTGGTCTTCCTGATCAACCACCTTTAGTGCATAATTGAGTGTCTGCTCCATGACACTGCTCACATATGCTTTTTATATGTTTTGCAAGGTAGCGAAGGACAGGAACAATGTTCTTAATTAGAAATATCAATTTTTTTGTACGGTTCCCATGAAGTTGGAATTGCAAAATAATTCAAAGCTAATGACTATATTAAGCTTTCACCCAACAATATCCAACCCTTCATCAGTTATAACCTCTGTCCCTTTCACAACAGTGATGTAGTGATTTACATTGTGATCCCTTTCTATCTCACATCCAAAGTATGTATAACAGGGCTGCTGCTTGTTTCATGCCATTCTTGGTGACACACTGTACTGAAGCTCTTTGTCCCACTGTGCGTACTTTTTCCCCAAAAGGTTGTGGTATGGCTGTGAAGAAAGAAAATGGGACTGACCATATATAAACACTGGTGGATTGTTATGTTCTTGTTGTGGGGCCAAATACGCAAAGTTATGCACTTTGAATTATAGTATAAAATGCACAAGATTGGTCAGCTTCCTGTAAAGTCCTCTCCTAATTGGAAACAGCAGGGGCAGAAAATCTGAAGCTAAGGGCTTGGAGTTCAGCTACATTGGAGCAAATGTTGTCTGTTCCATTGCCCTGTAAAGCATAGATGTTTTAGGTATTGCTAACAAGTACTACATATTAACCAATAACTTGCTTATCAATGTTCAGTTTAGGCTGCGTCCAGGCCACTTGGCTCCTGACCTCATTCAAGCCTTGACCCAAAAATGGATAAAAAAGCTGAATTCAAAAGGTTGCACTTGATATAAAGACAGTGTTTGACTGATTGTGGCACCAAGGAATCCTTGTTAAATTGAAGGCAATGGGGGAGCAGGTGAAAACCATCCACAGGTTGCAGTCATATCTAACACAAAGGAAGATTGTTGTAGCCGTTGGAGGCCAATCATCTCAGCCCCAGTATATTCAGTGGAATTACCATAATTGAGTTCCCCAAATCAGTATCCTGGAAGCCACCACTGACTAAATGTTTAAATGGAACAACCATATAAATACTGTGGTTCCAGAACAGAGTAAGAAGTCTCACAACACCAGGTTAAAGTCAAACAGGTTTATTTGATAGTAAACACACAAGCTTTTGGAACGCTGTTCCTTCATCAGATGAGTGGAGAGTTCTGTTCAGAAACAGGGCATATAAAGGCACATACAGTTTACAGAATACTGATTAGAACGGAAATCTTTACAGCTAATCTGCTATCAAGTCTTAAAGGTGCAGACAATGTAAGTGGAGATAGCATGAAGCATAGGTTAAACAGATGTGTATTGTCTCCAGACAGAACAGTAAGTGAGATGTTGCAAGTTCAGGCAAGTCATGGGGGTTACAGATAGTGCGCCATGAACCCAAGATCCCAGTTGAGGCCGTCCTCATGTGTGCAGAACTTGGCTATCAGTTTCTGCTCAGTGACTCTGCGCTGTTGTGTGTCATGAAGACTGCCTTGGAGAACATTTACCCGAAGATCAGAGGCCAAATGCCCGTGACCGCTGAAGTGTTCGCCAACAGGAAGGGAACAGTCATGCCTGGTAATTATCAAATGGTGTTCATTCATCCATTGTCATAGCGTCTGCATGGTCTCCCCAACGCACCATGCTTCGGGACATCCTTTGCTGCAGCGTATTAGGTAGACAATGTTGGCCAAGTTGCAAGAGTATGTGCTGTGTACCTGGTGGATGGTGTTCTCACGTGAGATGATGGCATCCATGTCGATGATCCAGCATGTCTTGCAGAGGTTGCTGTGGCAGGGTTGTGTGGTGTTGTGGTCACTGTTCTGCTGAAGGCTGGGTAGTTTGCTGCAGACAATGATCTGTTTGAGGTTGTGCGGTTGTTTGAAGGCAAGAAGTAGGGGTGTGGGGATGGCCCTGGCGAGATGTTCGTCTTCATCAATGACATGTTGAAGGCTCCGGAAAAGATGTTGTAGCTTCTGTGCTCTCTGGAGACAATAACATCTCTTTAACCTAAGCTTAATGCTATCTCTACTCACATTGTCTACACCTTTAAGACTTGATTAGCAGATTAGCTGTAAAGACTCGCATTCTAATCAATATTCTATAAACTATGTGCGCCTTTATATGCCCTGTTTGAATAAAACACTCCACTCACCTGACGAAGGAACAGCGTTCCAAAAGCTTGTGGCGTTTACTATCAGATAAACCTGTTGGACTTTAACCTGGTGTTGTGAGACTTCTGTGTTTACCCCAGTCCAACGACGACATCTCCACATCATGACGTTCCAGAACAGGTCAGAGACTAGGTATTCCACATACTCATCTCCGAACTCCACAGAGCCTGTACACAATCTACAGGACACAAGTCAGGAATGTGATCAGATACGGTCCACCTGATTGGATGAGTGCAGCTCATTGGATCGACACCAATCAGGACAAAGCAGTCCCCACTTGATTATCATCCCTTCCACCATCTTAAACACTCATTCCAACCATCACTAATGCGATGTGGTACCAGTATGTACCACAGAATGATTACAGCAAGGAGCCACTCAGCCCGTCATGTCTGGGCTGCTCTCCCAAGGAGCAATTCACCTAGTGGGACTCATCTGTCTTCTCCCCATAGTCTTGCACATTTTCTTTTTCCAGAGAACATAGGAACAGGAGTAAATCATTCAGCTCATCCAGCCTGCTCTGCCATTCAATATGATCATGGTTGATCGGACCCTTCAATGCCTTTTACATACTCTATCTCCCTATCCCTTTATTTATTGTTAATCAAAATCAATTTCTAGCTTAAACATACTCAGTGACTGAGCTTCCACAGCCCGCTGGGTGAGAGAATTCCAAAGATTCATGACTTTCTGTGTACAGAAATTTCTCATTTCAGCCCTAAGTGACATCACCAAGGGAAGCATCTTACCTGCATCTACCAGATGTATTCCTTTAAGTATTTTGTTGGTTTCAATGAGATCATGTCTCAATCTTCATAACTCTAGAGAATACGGGCCTAGTTTGCTTAATCTCTCTTTATAAGACACTCATGCCATCCTTGGGACAAGTCCGGTGAATAATCCAATTCTCTCTTCAAAGTCTCAATTGAATCTGCCTCCACTAAACTCAACGGCAGTGCATTCCAGATCCTAAGTTTTACCTGTTGGCATTGCTTCTTTTCCCAATTACCTTAAATCCATGCTCTTTCGTTCTCAATCCTTCCATTAATGGAAATAGCTTTCCCCATCTACTCTGTTCAGACATCAAGATTTTGATTTACTTTTATCAAATCTCCTCAACCCTTCCTTCTTCAACGTAAGCAGTCCCAACTTTTCTAATCTACCTTCATAACTGCAGGTTGTCATCTCTAGAACCATTCTTGTGCATCTTTTCTACACACTTTCTAATATCTTTATAAGTTTCCTAAATTGTGGTGCCCAGAACTGGACATAATACTCCAGCTGAAAATAAACAAGTATTCTATACAAGTTTAAGCAATTTCTTTGCTTTTGTACTCAATGCTCCTATTAATACAGCCTAGGGTGCTGTATGCTTTATTGCTTACCCTCTCTACCTGTCCTGCCACCTTCAATGATTTATGCACAAATACATGCAAACTCCTTTACTCCTGCATCCCGTTTAGTATTGTATCCTTTAAAGTTAAAGTTAATTTATTAGTCACAAGTAAGTTTACATTAACATTGCAATGAAGTTACTGTGAAATTGTACCACAATTCCTACCAAAATGAATTATATCGCACTCCTTTGCATGAAAGTTCATCTGCCACTTGTCTGTCCTTTCCACTAACCTATGTTCTTTTGAGGTTCTACACTATCCTCCTCACAGTTCACAATATTTCAAGTCTTGTATCTTCTGCAAATTTTGAAATTGTGCCTGGTACACTGAGGTCTAAGTCATTAATATACATCACGGATGTGACTTCTGAAACTGACCACTGAAGAACTCCACAATAAACCTTTTGTCTAGTCCAAGAAAGATCCATTAATCACTATGATCTGTTTCCTGTCACTCAGCCAATTTCATATTGATGCTGCATCTGTCCCTTTTATTCCATGAGCTCGAGCTTTGCTCTCAAGTCTGTTGTGCAAGTTTATCAAATACTTCTGAAAGTCCATATCAACAGCATTACCCTCATCAGTTTCCTCATAAAAAACTCAAGCAAGTTAGTTAAATACAATTTGCCTTTAACAAATCCATGCTGGCTTTCTTTAATTAATGTACATTTGCCCAAATGAATATAAATTTTCTCCCAAATTATCATTTTTAGAAGCTTCCCCACCATCAAGGTGAAACCGACTGGCCTGTGGGTATTGGGTTTATCTTTACACCCTTTATGAATAAAGGTATAACATTTGCAATTCTCATCCAGTAGTCATCCACTACCAAAGTCTAAGGAAGATTGGAAAATTAACTATTGTCTTAATAACTTACACTCACTTCCCTCAATATCACACGCCATGCGTTCATATACATGGTAAACAATCAATTTGATTACTTGAATGTTGTTTAATCTCCCTGATCTTTAATTCTTTATCTGCCGGCTTTGAACGAATCACAGGCCAAATCAAGGATGCAATTTAATGTAGACTTTATTGCCTCCTCCATTATTCTGAACGGAGGTAACAACATACTATTTCCTACTCTAGTGCTATCTATCTTTCCCCGTATTATGTGCCCCTTGATAATACCTTCTGGTTCCCACACACCTGCCAAGTCAGTTTAAATCCTCCTCAATAGCACTAGTAAATTGCCCTGAAAGGAAATTTGTTTTGGCTCTGTTAAATGCAGCCCATCCAGCTTAGAATATGCATTGAAGCAACTCCACAGGGCTTCTTCAGCAGCACCTTTCAAACCCATGGCTTCTATCACTTAGAAGGGCAAGGGTGGCAGTTGCATATGAACAGCGCAACCTGAAGGTCCCCCTCTAAAGTCACACATCATTCTGATTTGGAACATTATCGCAGATCCTTCAATGCTGCTCACTCAAAATCCTGGAATAAGTGATAACAAGGACAGCATCAATTTAAAGAAGTTTTATATCCTCAACTTGGCCATGCAAACTACATGATCTCCTCAGCTGATTCATTCAAAGCTGACAGAGAAAGAACTGAAGATCAGAAGGGAGATTTGGATTGGAGGAGACAGCTTTGCCTTAAATATTCACATCGTGTAATCTATTTGGTTATTGCAACATATGCTAGCTGTAAAACACTATTTAATTCTTATTAACAAATTAGGAACATGTGTAAGCCACCTGGCCCCCCAAGCTTGCTCCACAATGCAAAAAAATCATGGTTGATCTGATTGCAACCTCAATCCTACAATCCTGCTTACCCCCGATAATGGTTTCACCCTCGTTAATCAAAAATTTATCTAGCTTTAAAAATATTCAAAGACCCTGCGTCCATTGCCTTTTGAGGAACAGAGTTCCAGAGACTTACAAACCTCAAAAATAATTCTCCTCATCTCAATCTTAAATGAGTGAGCCCTCTTTACTAATGAAAATCTCAATAAGAAAGACTTTTCATGAATTTTCTTTGGTAGGAAAAGGAAACAATACCATATAGTACAAACAAATAGAATTTATTTAAAGATGTCACAAACATATATTATCAGCAACATATTGTAGGTTTAAATTTTAACGGCTTTCAGAATGACCAACATCAGGAGACAAGTATTTTAAAAGTTCAACGTATACAAAGGATAAAGTGACATTTTAACAATTGCTTCATTTCAGAATTTTAAGTTAAAGGCTAAGAGCTGCTGTAGCAGTTTACATAATTTCATTCCAAAGTGCAAGAGATTTTTCACGTTTATTTGAAGAATTCTATTAAATACACTGTTTATCCTGCATTTATTTCCATGACTTTTCAGATTACTTAGCTTTATAGCTGCAACAACACCATTTAAGTGACACTGAACAACCATTTAAATAAGGACATACTCAAACAGGCATTTGGAATGATAGACTACTCTGTGGAATATGCAGATTATTAGTTTGTTAAAGAATTATTTGTATCAAGTCAACAGAATGTTCATTTTAGGAGTGTTTGGTCCTTAAGGAATGTAACATACAAGCAATAAAACTAAACACTTTTGGTAACTGACTTCTACACGATTTGACATTCTGGGTTAAGAATAATATTGTGTACAATTTGTTTTTAGAAAAGCACAATAATGAAGGTAATTAAGAATCAAATACTGTTTAAGTAAAACAAAGGGACACAATTGAAACTTTACATAATGTAAAAATCATTTCTGAAAATTTTAAAAAATGAAACTACACCATCACAAAATTAATCAACTTTCAAAAACACCAAAAGGAAAACAAAATTTATGAACAAAATATGTAACATTATATTGATAACCAACAAAAGTCACTTTCTATCATTTCCTTGGTAAATGTTGGCACATAACAGGATTGTACAATTGTATATTTTATTTCTATCCAATAGTTGATTTGGATGGGCTTTGAAGTGCTGAAGTGCTACACAAACACAATAATCGTGATGATGTGGAGATGCCGGCTTTGGATTTGAGTGGGTATGGTAAGAAGTCTCACAACGCCAAGTTGAAGTCCAACAGGTTCATTTGGGATCATGAGCTTTTCAAGTGCTGCTCCTTCATTACTCACCTGATAAAGGAGCAGTGCTCCACGATTCCTAATAAACCTGTTGGACTTCAACCTGGTGTTGAGAGATTTCTTATAGTAATTGTGGAAGCGGGGCAAATGACTACAAACAGACTTCATGTTTTAAACCATGTGCTCTGCATCTGGGTATTCTGGAACAGAAAGTGGTTACGATGCAACCTCACTTACAGAAATTGCAGATTCTTCTTCCTCTGTTAATACTGAAGTCCTGGGCTTTAAACGACTGAATAACCACGCCAGAATAGCCAGGACAATTTGGACAATGATCCGTAAAAGCACAAATGCAAAAGGAACAATAATTTGCATCAAATGGAAAATTTCAGTACTAAATTTACTTAAAACATAGGTAAGACAGAATGTAACAAAGGCCACAGAAGGGTAAAGTGAAAGCTTGGCAAACATAAATGCATGTTCTTTGCCCCCATATCGAATATGGTGATGTAAGGTTTCCTTTTCATTGTAAAGTGCTGCAGCCCATATTGCAAACTGAAAGAGACTTGCAAGAAAAATGATAACACAACTGATTTGAATGGCCTCAAGTTCATTACGTGAATTGGCGGCAAATTCATGTGTGAGCCGAAAGGCCAATGGAAGACCACCAACGAAAGCCAGTGATATTGTGTTCAGGAGCCCCATCAGTCTTGTTGACTTAGTGATGTATAGAAAAAGTGAATGGTGAACAAACCAGAGAAGGCCAACAGTCACGAATGAACCAAAATAAGCCAAAAACTCTGGACCATACTCACTAAGTGCTTCAATAAGCTTGCCATTGAATTTCTCTGCAACTTCTTTACTGTCAGGAACATTGTCCTCACTGCAACAAGAATATGTCAACAAAGTTCTAAGAACATAAGTAAAGACATTATTTCACTTCATGGCTAATGTTATATAACAAGAAACTTTTATATTTTGCATTTATCACAAAAACATCCTCGATGTCTCACAAATAAACAGAACTAAGATAAACAGATTCTTAGTCAGGAAGACAGAGATAAGAAAAGTTGACAGAAGGCTTAGGGAATAAAGGTGGAACGAGAAATAAAATGGTAAAGGGATTTAATGAGTTAGTGCGATAGAGAATTTGGGGATGGACATAGCGAGGAAGGAAGGTGCGGAGAACATGTCTGAATTTGTAGGTGGTGAGGATTTTAAATGTGATGAACTTGAGGTTGAGGAAGCAAATATGGATCTCCACAAAGAGAAGTGATGAGTGAGAAGCAATACATGACATAATAGAGTTTTGGACCAACTGGAGTGTACAGAACTCAAAGAATATGGGTATACAAGACGTGTTTTAATAGCCATTTGGTAGTACAGAATTTCCATACTGCTGAAATAACAAGACAAGTTGAAGCTTTTTATCTTGCAATTATCAGGACACTTTGCAAGAATACTGATAACGGGAAAGCAATAATTTATAACATATGGGAAAGAAGTGCTGATTAGTTGACAAGTTGGGTCCGATAGATAGAGGCGCTGCCATGGAGAATGCACCAAGTGACTGATGGTTAACTGCCAAACATTGCTTGAAATTTAAACCAGGCAGTTTGACCCTGACTAGTCAAGACACTGCCCTGTCAGTAAATGGCTGTAACTTTTTTTATTTAGCTGAAATAGCACAACTGTGGATTTTTTTTTCTGCCTGCAAAGAACAGGGTCTTGTGTATTAATACTTGTAGCTTCCAGTACATGAAAATGTGACACACTGTGAGTTTGGCTGAATCTTAAGATGGTTGTCAGCATAAATTTTAGTGCAGAGGTTATTTAGCAAATGTGTCCAATCGCAGAATTACCAGAGTGTTTACAAGCAAATAACATAGATGTTGCAAATTATCAATCCATGATTTACGTTCAATGTCACTGTTATAAACTGAGTGTTAAATCAAGAGTTTTAACCAAACATTTTCTCAAATATAGTGACCTTATTAATGGATAGCTTACTTTTCTTACAACATATAATTGTTGAAAAATGGTCCTCCAGACTCCAAATTTAAATAGTTTGTGTTACTGGAATAATAATTCAAAGGACTGGACTAATAATACACAGAACACAAGTGTGAATCTGACCATGGCTCTTGAGAATTTGAATTCAGTTTAAAAAGCCAGTTGGCACACACTCTCTTACACCCCTGAGCATCATCAGAAACAGCCATGTGACTACACAACTCCACACAGTTCCATGCCAACTTTGTACTCACTGTGTAGAAGAGCAGTAAACTTTCTGTGGCAATGTATCCTACTGTCACACACCACGTCATGCCCGCTGATCTAGATAGCCACCTCTGCCTTGGCTTTCTTTGTTAGATGTGGTAGCATTGTGAATTCCTTGGCATTCGAACATAATGGTTGGCACTAATCTCGTCGACCGGTATGACTAAGCATTTGTCTGAGAAACAGGGTGCAAAGTGCTGAATTGACTTGGCCTCCTGTCTTCCAGGCCCACCAGGTGCAGAGGCCACGACTTCCAACAGGTCAATTCCTTTACCCTTACCCACAACTCCTGGCAGCCATCAGTGACCTCTTTCTGCAATTCTTAATTTCCCTACCGGGTCTCCATTTGTACCCAGCGCCTGCCCGGATCGTCAGCCCAATCAGAGGATATGTCTCATGCTGGACAGGTCTTAATTTGTCACCCAATATGAGACAATGCTTGCAGCGCAATGTCATCTGGGAGCAGATTTCACATACCCCATGGTCCTCCATGCAAGACTTATTGAGAAAGTGAGGAGGCATGGGATCCAAGGGGATGTTGCCTTGTGGATCCAGAACTGGCTTGTCCACAGAAGGCAAAGAGTGGTTGTAAATCGGTCTTTATCTGCATGGAGGTCGGTCACCAGTGGAGTGCCCCAGGGATCTGTTCTGGGACCTGTGCTGTTTGTGATTTTTATAAATGACTTGGATGAGGAAGTGGAGGGATGGGTTGGTAAGTTTGCCGATGACACGAAGGTTGGAGGTGCTGTGGATAGTTTGGAGGGATGTCAGAAGTTGCAGCGTAACATAAATAGGATGCAGGACTGGGCGAAGAAGTGGCAGATGGACTTTAACCTGGATAAATGTGTAGTGGTACATTTTGGCAGGTCAAATGGGATGAAGGAATATAATATTAAGGGTAAGACTCTTAGCAGTGTGGAAGATCAGAAAGATCTTGGGGTCTGGGTCCATAGGACTCTCAAATCGGCTTCGCAGGTAGAAGATGTGGTTAAGAAGGTGTGTGGTGTACTGGCCTTCATCAATCAAGGAGTTGAGTTTAGGAGTTGGGAGGTAATGCTGCAGCTTTATAAGATCCTGGTCAGACCCCACTTGGAGTACTGTGCTCAGTTCTGGTCACCTTATAACAGGAGGGATGTGGAAGCCATTGAAAAGGTGCAGAGGAGATTTACAAGGATGTTGCCTGGATTGGGTGGCATGCCTTACGAGGATAGGTTGAGAGAGCTCGGTCTTCTTGGAGAGACGAAGGGTGAGAGGTGACCTGATTAGATGTGTATAAGATGTTGAGAGCTATTGATCAGGTGGATTCTCACAGGCTTTTTCCCAAGGCTGAAATGGCTGCCACAAAAGGACACAGGTTTAAGGTGTTGGGAAGTAGGCACAGAGGAGATGTCAGGGATAATTTTTTCACTCAGAGGGTGGTGGGTGAGTGGAATTGGCTGCTGTTGGTGGTGGTGGAGGCAAATTTGATAGGGTCTTTTAAGAGACTTCTGGATGAGTACATGGGATTTAATAGGATTGAGAGTTATACATAAGCCTAGTAGGTAGAGATATGATCGGCGCAACTTGTGGGCCAAAGTGCCTGTTTGTGCTGTAGTTTTTCTATGTTTCTATACCATTCAGGACCAAATACACACCTGACAGGCATGAAATTCAGGCCATAATTTCTAAACCAGTCCTGAGATCTGAAAAGTATGTGGATACTTAAGAACTTCCTTTGTTTTCCTGCTGCTTCCAAACCTTTCTTTGATCCGGGGTCCACAATAATTGTTTAAACCACTTATGAAGACAACTGTAGAAGGAGGCACATATTGTTTACTGTTTCACACTTCTAGCTGTATCCCCTTTAAATGAACATGAACTACCACTCGAATGGCAATTATCTTTGGAGTCTTTACCAGTTTTCAAACCCAGGTTTTGTTCCCCACTTACCTTAAATTTAAAAATCCAATTTCCCCAAAACTGAGTTATATTCTTACAACACATGGACTATCATTTAAATGGTAAAAAAATTGCAGCATGCTGCTGTGCAGAGGGACCTAGGTATCCTTGTGCAAGAATCACAAGGGGTTGGTTTGCAGGTGCAGCAGGTAATTAAGAAGGCAAATGGAATGTTGTCCTTCACTGTTACTGAGATGGAGTTTAAAAACAGTGAGGTTATGTTGCAGCTTATAGGATGCTGGTGAGGCCACACCTGCGGACAGCAACTCATCCCCTGACTCTCCAAAGCCTGTCCACCAACTACAAGGCATAACTCAGGAATGTGACTGAAAACCCTCCACTTGCCTGGATGAGTGCAGCTCCAACAGCACTTGAGAAGCTCAACATCAGCCAGGACAAAGCAGCCCCACCTTCAACATTCACTCCCTCCACCACCAACGTAGAGCGGCATCACAGTGTGTCATCTACAAGATACACTGCAGCAACTTTCCAAGGCTCCTTGGACAGCACCTTACAAATCCATGACCTCTGCCACCTCAAAGAGCAGCAGATCCATGGGAGCACCGTCAACTGCATCATCCTGACTTGGAACTGTGTCACTGTCACTTCATTGTCAAAAAGTTAAAAATTTAACAAGAAGTTGGTTTGCAGATAATTAAGGCAGCAAATAGAATTTTGTCCTTCATTGCTAGAGGAATGGAATTTAAAACAGAGAGGTTTTACTGCAGTTGCATAAGGTGCTGGTGTGGCCACAATTGGAGTACTGTGTACAGTTTTGGTCTCCTTACTTGAGAAAGGGTGTACTAGCACTGGACGGCGTACAGAAGAGATTCACTAGGGTTGATTCCGGAGTTGAGAGGGTTGGCTTATGACCAGAGACTGAGTAGACTGGGCCAAACTCATTGGAATTCAGAAGAATGAGGGGAGATCTTATGGAAACATATATAAGATTATGAAGGAAATAGATAAGATAAAAGCAGAGAAGTTGTTTCCACTGGCAGATGAAACTAGAACTAGGGGGCATGGCCTCAAAATAAGGGGGAGCAGATTTAGGACTGAGTTGAGGACGAACTTCTTCACACAAAGGATTGTGAACCTGTGGAACTTCCTGCTCAGTGAAACAGTTGAGGCTACCTCATTGAATATTTTTAAGGCAAGGATAGACAAATTTTTGAACAGTAAAGGAATTAAGGATTATGGTGAGTGGGCAGGTAAGTGGAGCTGAGTCCACAAAAAGATCAGCCAGATGGCCTACCCCTGCTCGTAGTTCTTATGTTCTTATATGAATCATGAAATTAAACATTTTCACAACACCTCTATTATAAAAAATATTGCCAAGCATTTGTGCCCTGCCATGATGTGGTCAAAATATCCCTGTATTCTTTTCTTGTGTGACAATAGAGATTGGAAGAGATTGGAGAGGCACTGAACAAATATTTCTCTTCGGTATTCACGCAGGGAGACGTAAATGTAGTTGTGGAGAACACTGGGTTACAGGGTTGTAAACTGGATAGTATTGAAGTAGATAAGGAGGATGTGCTAGATATTCTTGAGGGTTTGAAAACAGATAAGGCCCCTGGGCCGGACGGGATTTACCCTCGGATTCTCTGGGAGGCAAGAGAGGCGATTGCAGAGCCCCTGGCTCTGATCTTCAGGTCGTCGTTGGTCACAGGTATACTGTCAGAAGACTGGAGGATAGCGAATGTTGTCCCATTGTTTAAGAAGGGGAATAGAGACTTTCCTGGGAATTATAGACTGGTGAGTCTTACTTCTGTTGTGGGCAAAGTATTAGAAAAAATTATTAGGGATAGGGTTTATAGTTATTTAGAGAGTAATGAATTGATTGGAGATAGTCAGCATAGTTTTGTGAAGGGTAGGTCGTGCCTTACTAACCTTATTGAGTTTTTTGAAAAAGTGACCAAAGAGGTGGATGGGGGTAAGGCAGTTGACGTGGTATATATGGACTTTAGTAAGGCGTTTGATAAGGTTCCCCATGGAAGGCTTCTGCAGAAAATGCAGATGTATGGGATTGAGGGTGATTTAGTTAATTGGATCAGGAATTGGCTAGCTGATAGAAGACAGAGGGTGGTGGTTGATGGAAAGTATTCGTCATGGAGTTCGGTTACAAGTGGTGTGCCTCAGGGATCTGTTTTGGGGCCACTGCTGTTTGTAATTTTTATAAATGATCTGGATGAGGGTATAGAAGGATGGATTAGTAAATTTGCTGATGACACCAAAGTCGGAGGAGTGGTAGATAGTGAAGAGGGGTGTCATAGTTTACAGAGAGACTTGGACAAGTTGCAGAGCTGGGCCGAGAGGTGGCAAATGGAGTTTAATGCGGAAAAGTGTGAGGTAATTCACTTTGGCAGGAATAACAAATGTGTAGAGTATAGGGCTAATGGTAGGACTCTGAATAGTGTTGACGAACAGAGGGATCTAGGTGTATATGTGCATAGATCCCTGAAAGTTGGAAATCAAGTCGATAAGGTTGTTAGGAAGGCATACAGTGTCTTGGCGTTTATTGGTAGGGGGATTGAATTTCGGAGCCGCAACATCATGTTGCAACTGTACAAAACTCTGGTGCGGCCGCACTTGGAGTATTGTGTACAGTTCTGGTCCCCACATTATAAGAAAGATGTGGAGGCATTGGAGAAGGTGCAGAGGAGGTTTACCAGGATGTTGCCTGGTATGGAGGGAAAGTCCTATGAGGAGAGGCTGAGGGATTTGAGGTTGTTTTCGTTAGAAAGGGTGGACAGTGATAGCCTTTTTCCTCGGATGGAGAAAGCTAGCACGAGGGGACATAGCTTTAAATTAAGGGGTGGTAGTTATAGGATGGATGTCAGAGGTAGGTTCTTTACGCAGAGGGCGGTAAGGGTATGGAATGCCCTGCCTGCTGCAGTTGTAGATGCGCCAAGTTTGGGGGCGTTTAAGAGGTCCGTGGGTAGGTTTATGGATGGAAAGGGAATGGTTTAGGTTAGAGGGTCATTGCTTTTTTCTTAATTGGTCGGCGCAACATCGAGGGCTGAAGGGCCTGTTCTGCGCTGTTATGTTCTATGATAGTTTAAGTTTATAATGCACCACTGGTGTGTAAAAATAAATAAAATACATACTTTTTAAATCTGAGTGCTAATGCGAGTAACACATTAAAAATGGTAATGGATAAAATACAGTATCCTTCTTGTCAGTTGTTACTAAGCCAATTTTGATGAGGTTAGGAATCCACAGCTTTGTGTTAACTATGAATGAATAAGGGCGGCATGGTGGCACACTGGTTAGCACTGCTGCCTCAGAGTGCCAGGGATCCACATTCGATTGTCCACTTCAGTCACTGTCTATGTGGAGTCTGCATGTTCTACCTATGCCTGCATGGGTTTCCTCTGGGTGGTCTGGTTTCCTCCCACAGTTTGAAAGACTTGCTGGTTAGGTGCACTGATCATACTAAATTTATCCTCAGTGTACCCGAACAGGTGCCATAGTGTGGCAACTAGGGGATTTTCATAGTAATTTCACTGCAGTGTTGACGTAAGCCTACTTGTGACAATAATAAACAATCTTTAACTTTAGTCCATTAATGGCTTCTACCGATATACCTGACACTATTTGTATCAATTTTTAAAAAATTAGCTAACAGTATAAAAGTAGTTAAAAAGTTTAATGATGCAACTGTAGTAGATTTTTCAAAACTCACCATATATCTAAAATAATAAGTGTTGCCACAATAGCAAACACCCCATCACTAAAAGCTTCCACACGCTCCTTGCTCAGTGGTTCATTTGGATGAAATGTGTAAAATGGCACTCTTTGAAGTTCTTTTGGACCTTGCATGAAACAGAAAATATGTAAATGAAGTTATTTCCTCTTCCCCACTCAACTTGTACATATTTCCATTTAAAGCAGGAAAATCACAGGACTACCATTAAAACAGTTGTAAAATTTATACTCCTTTAACATTGGTATGAATAGTCCTACCACTTGAACCATGGTTCCCCATTTTTCAATAGAGAAAAACAGGAGCTTTATTGTAAATTTTCCCACAATCACTGTGACAATGATGGGAGGTAGGGCAGGGAATGATAGCTTGCAGTTCAAAATAGCAATTGTCCTTCCGAAGATTTTAAATTTCTAAGTGGGACAATATTACAAAAACAAGCAGAAAGTGGCTTTGCACAATGATCCTCATTTCTTATACTTACCCTTTATTTTGTTTCGACACCACTGCGTACACTGAGTAACGTATGGGAGAAAGATGATAAATGCAAGTACTGCATATGCCTGTGGGAAAGAAAATTGCCAATCATACCTTGAGATCATACATTGATATAGCATTAAACACAAAGCTGTTGGTAATTTCATTTACATGAAAATACAAAACAGCTGGCAGTAAAGGAAACTATCGAGTCCATTGTAACTATATAACACTACCTTTGATCCACATGTTATGTAACAACAATATAGTCTAACTGTACTACTGTACACAGGAAAGGAGAAAATTAGGGCATCGCTATAATTTAAATATATACTGGATGAATATTGTATTTTATTAGCATGAATTTTGAATTTCCAGCAGACAGCACGAGCACCAAGCAAGAAATTATAGGTGCACAGCCCATGATTACCTCCTCATTAGAAACAGCAGCCTGTACATGAGACATTTCCTGCAGTGCATTCACTCCTGGTGAGTGCTGCACTCTACTGGAGTCCTTTTGTTTAAACCACTGTGTGTTCACACAAAACATTTTCCATAACTGCAAGTGAATGCAAAAATATCCGATGTATATCCCAACTAGTACAGGTATTTCTAAGAGTGAAGTCTTAAACTATAAAATCATGAACTTCATGATTATCATGAGGAGATGTAGGAGATTTTGAGCCTTTTTACTCATCCAAGATCGTCACTTTATGGCTCTTCATCTGAAGCAATGACATCCATGTTTTAAAAATAGTCCAGAGGACATCTGGAATTTCACATGGTGTGAGAGCTACAAAAATCTAAGTGGACATCTAAAAAATCTAAGTGCCGCACAAAAGATCGTTACAGAAGGTTAGGGGGCATGGAGCTGGGGGTAAAGTGTTAGCGTGGATAGGGGATTGGCTGTCAAATAGGAGGCAGAGAGTGGGTGTCAATGGGTGCTATTCGGATTGGCAGTTGGTGACTAGTGGAGTGCCCCAGGGATTGGTGCTGGGGCCTCAGCTATTTACCATTTATATAGATGATCTGGAGGAGGAAGCCGAGTGTAAGGTGTCGAAATTTGCTGATGACACAAAGATAAGTGGAACAGCAAATTGCGCGGAGGGTGTAGAAAGTTTGCAGAGGGATCTAGATAGGCTGAGCAAGTGGGCGAGGACCTGGCAGATGGAATACAATGTTGGCAAGTGTGAGGTTATCCACTTTGGCAGGAATAATAGTAGGAAGGACTACTACTTAGAGGGCGAAAAGCTGCAGCATGCTATGGTGCAGAGGGACCAGGGGGTCCTTGTGCATGAGTCGCAAAAACCCAGCCTACAGGTGCAGCAGGTGGTCAGGAAGGCAAATGGGATGCTGGCCTTCATAGCGTGGGGATTGAATATAAAAGTAGGGAGGACTTGCTGCAACTGTGCAGGGCACTGGTGAGGCCGCAGCTGAAGTACTGTGTGCAGTTTTGGTCGCCACACTTGCGCAAGGATATTTTGGCCTTGGAGGGAGTGCAGAGGAGATTCACTAGGCTGATGCCGGAGTTGAGAGGGTTGAGCTATGAAGACAGGCTGAATAGACTGGGCTTGTACTCGTCAGAGTTTAGAAGGATGAGGGGGGATCTTATTGAGACGTATAAGATGATGAAAGGGGATGGATAGGGTAGAGGTGGAGAGGTTCTTCCCGCTCAGAAAGGACAGCAGGACAAGAGGGCGCAGCCTCAAGATGGGGAGGGGGGGGGTGCTGCAGTTTAGAACAGAGTTGAGGAGGAACTTCTTAACTCAAAGGGTGGTGAATCTCTGGAATTCTCTGCCCGTAGAAGTGGTGGAGGCTACCTCGCTAAATATATTTAAGACGTGGGTAGATAGGTTTTTGGTAGGCAAGGGGATTAAGGGTTATGGGGAGAAAGCGGGAAAGTGGAACTGAGCCACTTCAGATCAGCCATGATCTTATTGAATGGCGGGGCAAGCTCGAAGGGCTAGATGGCCTACTCCTGCTCCTATTTCTTATATTCTGATGTTCTTATACTTTTGTGGCTGGAGGTAACTTATAAAGCATGGAAGCAAGAAAAGATCAACTTGCTTCTGGTAAAAGCAACAATGCTGAACAATATGTTTATGCAGTGACATATAGCATAATGCTTCCTGAATTAGGCTTCATAGACATAATAAACTGGTTGAGACCTACATTGGCTTCAGGTTTTCTTTTGGTTCATTAGGTAGCATAAAAATAAAATGCAACCAGAGACAATATTAACAAAAACAGATTTCTCTCAAACTTTACCCCAACAGTTATAAAAAAAACTTGACAGACAAAATTCAAGCCTATTTTGTAGTCAAAATTTCCACCTATTTCGCTGCATATTCTGGAATGGTAAAATGAGCGCAAAATAATTGGTGTCCAAGAAGGGCACGAAACTTATACCATATGTGGTACTCATACCAAGTATGAGCACTTGTGTTTGAAGGTGCACATCATGTTTAAGGAAATGCAATAAAGGAAGTTTTACAATTTTTAGTGTGCCATATATATTGTAGGTCAGAGTGAAGAGAAATATATTGTATATAAAACAAACTCTGAAAACTGTAAAAATCCAGAAATATAACTTTGGGTCTTGTGACTAAAACCTTAACCTAAAAACTTAAAATTTCACCCATTTTGAAACAGTGTAGTTGCACGATTTTTGTGTGAGGTGGAGCTATATTAAGGAGCAAAAGATAGAGATTTTGAAGAAAATTTTGGCAGAAAACAGGTCGTCACATACATCCAAACTTTCGCAATTTTGTGCTGAAAATGTTGACTTGCCAATTAAACATTTGTTTGTGTGCAAATTTACAGGAAATTTTAGTCCATTGTAATAAGTTACCAACATACAATACTTTTTTTTAAAACAGCCTAATGTAATTGTAATTCCACCAATTATGGTTAACAATGAACTGAACTTTTGCACACAGAAGTAGTTTGTCAGGTGAGAGAACTCCTATGAAGGGAAAGTCATACAGAAAGACAAGAGACAGCTCTGGCACATTTTTAGGGATGCACAGAAATTCAATAAGCATTGAGACTATGTAATTTATTTGTCATGATGCAGCATTGCTGTCATTTATAGAAGATACATGCACAGTTCAGCAGATCACCAGATATGTTTCGACAGGCAGGTTTCTCAATGAAACCTGAATATTATATTCTATTAAAGGTTCTTGAAACTTTGAGGATTGATGTTCCCAATTAAGAGCATAAGAAATAGGAGCAGGAGTAGGCCATCTAGCCCTTCGAGCCTGCCCCATCATTCAATAAGATCACGGCTGATCTGAAGTGGCTCAGTTCCACTTTCCCGCTTTCTCCCCATAACCCTTAATTCCCTTGCCTACCAAAAACCTATCTACCCGTGTCTTAAATATATTTAGTGAGGTAGCCTCCACCACTTCAATGGGCAGAGAATTCCAGCGATTCACCACCCTTTGAGTGAAGAAGTTCCTCCTCAACTGTGTTCTAAACTGCTCCCCCCTTATCTTGAGGCTGTGCCCTCTAGTCCTGCTGTCCTTTCTGAGCGGGAAGAATCTCTCTACCTTTACCCTATCCAGCCCCTTCATTATCTTATACGTCTCTATAAGATCCCCCCTCGTCCTTCTAAACTCCAAAGAGTACAGACCCAGCATATTCAGCCTCTCTTCATAGTCCAACCCCCCCATCTCCGGTATCAGCCTAGTGAACCTCCTCTGCACTCCCTCCAAGGCCAAAATATCCTTGTGCAAGTGTGGCGACCAAAACTGCACAGAGTACTCCAGCTGCGGCCTCACCAGTGCCTTGTACAGTTGCAGCAATTCCTCCCTGCTTTTATATTCTATCCCCCTCGCTATAAAGGCCAGCATCCCATTCGCCTTCCTGACCACCTGCTGCACCTGCAGACTGGGTTTTTGCGACTCATGCACAAGGACCCCCTGGTCCCTCTGCACCGTAGCATGCTGCATCTTTTCGCCCTTTAAATAGTAATCCCTCCTACTATTATTCCTGCCAAAGTGGATAACCTCACACTTGCTAACATTGGACTCCATCTGCCAGGTCCTCGCCCACTCGCTCAGCCTATCTAGATCCCTCTGCAGACTTTCCACACCCTCTGCACAATTTGTTTTTCCACTTATCTTTGTGTCATCAGCAAATTTCGACACCCTACACTCAGCCCCCTCCTCCAGATCATCTATATAAATGGTAAATAGTTGAGGCCCTAGCACTGATCCCTGCGGCACTCCACTAGTCACCAACTGCCAATCAGAATAGCACCCATTGATACCAACTCACTGCCTCCTATTAGACAATCAATCCTCTATCCACGCTAACACCTTACCCCCAACTCCATGTCCCCTAACCTTCTGAAGCATCCTTTTGTGTGGCACCTTATCAAACGCCTTTTGAAAATCGAGAAACATCACATCCACCGGTTCCCCTCCGTCTACCGCACTAGTCACATCCTCATAGAATTCCAATAAATTTGTCAGACATGACTTCCCCTTAACAAATCCGTGCTGCGTCTGCTCTATCAAACAATTCTTCTCAAGGTGCCTCGCTATTTCTTCTTTGATGACGGATTCAAGCATTTTTCCAACAACCGACGTTAAACTAACCGGCCTATAATTCCCTGCCTTTTGCCTGCTACCTTTTTTAAACAGCGGCATAACATTAGCCGTTTTCCAATCTTCTGGCACTTCCCCGGAATCCAGCGAAGTTTGGTAAATAATCACTAAGGCATCTACTATCACCTCTGCCATTTCCTTCAGAACCCATCCGGTCCTGGGGACTTGTCCACCATCAGTCCCGCTAGTCGATCAAGCACTACCTCTCTAGTGACAGTAATCACATTCAGGCCCTCAACTCCTACCATCCTTCTATCTTTAATACCTGGCAAACTATTCGCGTCCTCCTCCGTGAAGACCGAGGCAAAAAACTTATTTAAGCCCTCAGCCATTTCCTCATCCCCCACCACTAAATCCCCCCGCTCATCCTCTAAGGGTCCAACATTCACTCTAGCCAGCCTCCTCCTCTTCAAATATTTATAAAAACTCTTACTGTCTCTTAAAAACTCTTAATTGTGCTAAAATTATTCTATTTCTAGACGATAAGATGGAGTACATTACAAGTTGATCATTTTTTAAAAAACTCAAATTTAAGTCATGACAGTCCCACCTTACAGAAACTCTGATGTTGCAAAATCTATTTCTTCACTTTGCTTTCTATTATTTTGCCATGAATTGCAGTACAATATGGTCTATAGCATCTGGAATTCGACTTAGATTTTCATTTTTGATGTGCACAATTGTTACAGCTTTGTACTCACATAGGTCAATAGCAATTGCCAGTCAGAATTAAATTACACAGGGCAGCTAAACAGTTGATTCCTCAGATTGAATCGAAGTATCTTCAGAATCAGCATCTTTTGTGAGATCGTGCTGACTTTACTTTAACAAATTTGAGTTGCCAAGCATTCATGAATCTGTTTGTTGCAAACCACTGATTTTAGATAACATTTTGCAGGTATGGTTCTTGAAGGTGACACGAATGTACAAACAAATCTATCGAGCCTTTTAAAACTGAACACAGGGAAAAGAAACTTACCACTGGGCAATAGATAAAAGATAAGATCCCTGCTAAAACAAAGAGAGCTGGAGCTTGTAAAATCATCTTTAAAATTTGGTACTTATAGGAAATTTGATCTTCTGATGCATATATATGAGCATTCAATAAGTAAGGTCGGTGGAATCCGTATATCACAATCACAGCCTGTTATCAAATTAGAACAAGGAAAAGTTAGTTGTATGAAATTTCTTCTCTAACAGTTACTGAATACTCTGTATTCAGTGCTAGATCCTAAAGTACACATTTTCCTCTTTTCTCATTGTCACATATAAGCCTACATTTCCATGGATGGCTGCAGCACTCTACTTAGTGAGTTGAGCCAATTGGAAAGAACAGATCTCTTTATCCCTGGGGAACAGCTGAACTTGAGCCCATCTTTTCCCAGTGTTCATACAAGCATAACTTATTAGTGCCAATCAATGAACAGCGATTAGGAAATGAGTATGATGGGTTGATTTCTTTTCTCCCTTCCTCAACTAAAGACGCTGAGGGTAACTGTAGACCAATTGGCGTTGCAATTAAAAATCAAGTAGTTACGCACAAATTCTGGATCAAAACTCAGAACGTTTTATTCTATATAGTTCAGCACATTATAACATGGTACATCTGCCATTTCGCCATTAAAGGTTACAAAGTTCTAAGCATGAATAGAAATACCCTCTTGAATAAGACAAACATAAATGCTTTGCAACTTTGAAATCAATAATATGATCATTTATCATAAAATACTGTTTAAAAAACCACAGACAATAAAACACAGCAACACTGCAAAATTGGGTGGTTCACTGAGTCAACACGCAGATTACACCAGGGCCACTCATCTCCAGACTTCATTACAGCCTGAATCCAAACATGGACAAAGTGTTGCATTCTATAGGTGAGTTGAGAGTGACTTCCCTTGATATGAAGGCAATATTTGACCAAGTGTGGTATAAAAGATTGTTAGAAAAAATGAGGTCATTGGGAAATAAGGAGAAAACTTGCTACTGGTTGATAATTATATCCAGTACAAAAGAAGACAGCTGTTGGAAGCCAATCATCTCAGCCCAGAACTGCTGTAGGTGTTCCACAGGGCAGTGACTTAGCCCCAACATCTTCAACTCCTTCATTAGTGATGATTGCAATGTTTGGTTCCATGTGCAAATCCTCAAATACTGAAGCAGTCCAAGACCATGTGAAGTAACACCTGGGCAACATTCAGGCTTAGACTAATAAGTGGCAAATAAAATTGAAACCATGCAAGTGCCAAGGAATGGTTATTTCCAACAAGCAAAACCTAATTATTTCTATTTGGCATTCAAGACATTACCATCACAGAACTTGGCAGCAACATCCTTGGCCTTGCCATTGACCAAAAACTGAACTATACCAGCCATATGAATACTGTGACTTAAAGAACAGGACTACTCTCCGGAATCGGTTGCATTCTTGGACACAAGTATCCCCATCAAGGATGTCACCTCAGCACTTCACTGTACCGCAAGCCCACAGATAACCTCACGATGCTCCACTTGCCAGCTTCCATCTTAAACATGTTAAAGAAGCCATACCCTATGGACAAGCCCTCTGTATACAAAGGATCTGCTCAGATGAGGAGGATCACAACAGACATCTCCAGATGCTGAAAGATGCCATCTTAAGAACAGGATATGGCGCTTGACTCATTGATCGACAATTCTGACGTGCCACAGTGAAAAACCGCACCAACTTCCTCAGAAGACAAATAGAGGACACGCTGAACAGAGTACTCTTCATCATCCAGTACTTCCCCGGAGAAGAGAAGCTGCGACATCTTCTCCAGAGCCTTCAACATGTCATTAATAAAGACGAACATCTCGTCAAGGCCGTCCCCATGCCCCCACTTGTCTTCAAACAACTGCACAATCTCAAACAGGCCATTGTCCACAGCAAACTACTCAGCCTTCAGGAGAACAGTGACCATGACACCACACAACCCTGCCACATGAACCTCTGCAAGATGTGCCGGAGCATCGACACGGATGCCATCATCTCATGTGAGAACACCATCCACCAGGGACACAGTACATACACTTGCAACTCGGCCAACGTCGTCTACCCGATATGCTGCAGGAAAGGATGTCCTGAGGCATGCTACTTTGGGGTGAACATGCAGACGCTACGACAACAGATGAATGAACACCGTTCGACAATCACCAGGCAAGAATGTCCTCTTCCTGTTGGGGAACACTTTAGCGGTCACGGGCATTCAGCCTCTGATGTTCCAGTAAACGTTCCCCAAGGTGGCCTTGACAACACACGACAGTGCAGAATCGCTGAGCAGACACTGACAGCCAAGTTCCGCACAAGGACGGCCTCAACCGGGATCTTGGGTTCATGTCACACTATCTGTAACCGCCACGACTTGCCTGGGCTTGCAAAATCTCAGTAATTATCCTGGCTGGAGACAACACACATTGTTTTGACCTGTGCTTAACCCTCTCTCCACTCAGATTGTCTATACCTTTAAGACTTGATTACCTGTAAAGACTCACATTCCAACCATTATGTTAAATTGAGTTTGTGTCTTTATATGCCCTGTCTGCGAACTGAAATTCACCTGAAGAAACAACGCTTCAAAAGCTAGTGGCTTTTGCTGCCAAATAAACCTGTTGGACTTTAACCTGATGTTGTGAAACTTCTTACTACAAGAACAGGTCAGAGGGTAGGAATTCTGCAGCAAGTACTCATTGCCTGACTCCCCAAAACCTGTGCACCATCTACAATGCACAAGTTACGAGTATGAAGAAATATTCTCCACTTGTCTGGATAAATTGATAAATTTATGAACAGTAAAGAAATTAAGGGTTATAGTGAGTGGGCGGGTAAGTGGAGCTGAGTCCACAAAAAGATCGGCATGGTCTTATTGAATGGCAGAGCAGGCTCAAGGGGCCAATTGGCCTATTCCTGCTCCTAGTTCTTACATCCTTATAAATGCAATTCCAAGAACTCTGTCCAAGATGAAACAAACTGTCTACAAGTTGCAGTTCAGGAACTCACCAATGATTCTTTGATAACAATTTCCAAATCCTCTAACACCTAGAATGTCAGGGCAGTAAACGCATGGGATAACATCCACCTGCAAGCTTCCCAGCAAGTCACACATCATCCTGACTAACAACTATATCACCTTCCTTCACTGTCACTGAGTCAAAATCTTGGAACTCCCTCCCTAACAGCACTATCAGTGTAATGGCTCTGGTATTATATTTATTCCTGTGTGCTGTCAATTCATTGATCTTGTTACAAATACTTCATACATTCAGATAAAAAACTTCTAATGATGTATTTTTATCATATGTCCTCACTTATTGGTATATTCTCATATTTAGATGCTTTGTCCCTTCCTGTCATGCACTGATTATCGTTACCCACATTGCCAGCCTGCACCATTGGTTTGACTTTCTCTTTAACTTTCCAAACATACCCCTCCGCGTGCTCAGCCTTTGTAGCTATATTGCCAGAAATCACATAACCTAATCCATACCTGAATTAGTCCAATGATAATTGCACAAACACAAAATGATAGAATTCCAAGCGTGTCATTTGGAAACGATGCCATCAGAGAAAACTAAGGAGGAAAGAACATTAACAACAAGTTTCAGTGGGTTTGTAGATACATCAGCCTTCACATGTTAAAGCATATTTTCAAATTCAATAATATTACTAAGAAAATATGTTATTCAATACGGATAGGATTATAAAATGATTAAAGTAAAAGGAAGTAAATTCACTGTAGTTCCAGATGATCATAGACTGGTGGTGATTTAACCTGAGGATCACTACACCTCAGGCAAGGGACAAGGTTGAAATGGTGGGCCTTCATGAATAACTGTAGCCAGTACAGAAATTGAACATGCGCTGCTGGCGTCACTCTGCATCACAAAATAGCCAACTGAGCTAACCAACTCCCCAAATGATTGCAGCACAGAATAATGACATTCAACCTGTCATCTCCATGCTGTTTCTTTACAACAGCAACTCAGATGGTCCCACTTCTCTGCCTATTCTACATAGCTCTGCATATGTTTTTCTCTTTAGCTATGTATCCAACTTGCTTTTATAACCTTCATTGAATATTCTTCCACCACGCTTTCAGGCAGTGCATTTCAGGTCTTAACCATTCACTACCTCATGTTGCTGTTGCTCTTTTTGCAATCATCTTCTATACGAACAAGGAGCAGGAGTAGGCCAATTGGCTCCTCAAGACTGCTCCGCCATTTAATAATATTATGGCTGATCTGATAGCAACCTCAAATCTGCATCCCGCCTACCTCTGATAATCTTTCACCTCCTTGTTTACCAAATATCTATCCAACTCTGTCTTAAAAATATTTTCAAAGACACTGCTTCACTGCTTCCATTGGCTTTTGAAGAAGAGTTCCAAATTCCCATGACCCTTGAGAGAAATAATTTCTCCTCATCTGTTTTAAGCTTCTCTGCATTAAACTTCATCTGCCAATTGCTTGCCCTTGTGCACTTTAAATCTATCACTATCTTTCTGAAGTTCATAATATTTGCAAGTTTTGTATGATCTGAAAATTTTGAAATTGCGCCCTGTATATCTAAATCTACAGTGTTACTATATAAAGAGAAGCAGAGCTTCTAATATCACCACTATCGCTTTTCCAATTTTGTATCTATGTTGTCACTGTCCCTTTTATTCCATAGACTCTAACTTCGCTAACAAGTTATGTGGCGCGTTAGAAAACATCTTTTAGAAGTCCATGTACATCACATCAACACTCTCTGTTAACTAGATCAAAAAACTCACTTAAATTAGTTAAGCACAATTTGCTTTTAAAAAATCAATGTTGACTTTCCTTAATTAATCTACATTTGACCAAGTGACTTAATTTTGTTCTCCATTATTATTTCTAAAAACATTTGCATCACTGAGGTTAAATTGACAGTTCTGCAGTTGCTGGACATATCCTTACACAGTGCTTGAACAAGGGTGTAAGTTTTGGAATTCTCCAGTCCTCGGGCACCACTCTTCAGACTCTGGTGACTTATCAACTGTAAGTACAAACAGCCTACTTAAAACCTCCTCTATCAATCTGTAACCTATCCAGTGTCTCAACTATCTCCTCTTTCGCTATAACTTGACAGCATCTTTTTCCTTGGTAAAGACAGCTGCAAAGTACTCAATTAGTACCTGAGCCACTCTTTTTAGGTCACTAATCAGCTCCACTTCTCCTTTTAATAACCTTTTAGAATGCCTATAATAGACTTTTGGATTCTATTTTATATTAATCACTGGCTCCTACATGTACTCTTTCTCATTTACTTCTTTCTACAATTTCCCTCTTATTTATCCGTATTTAGCCTGGTTCTCAATTATATTGTCAACGTGATGTGTCATAAGCACACTTCCCTCTTTATTTTCTACCTCCTTTGTCAGAGGGAGCTCTGAATTAATTTCCCTACATTTCCCCTCGTGGAAATGTTTGATAGTACTCAAACCATCTCCTCTTTGTTGTTAGTTATGCCTGTCAATCTTTAATTCCAGTTTACTCAGGCCAGCTCCAAACTCACCTCACCGTTCCCTATTAAGTATTTTTACTCTGGATTAGTTCATTTTCCTTTTCTGTTGCCAATCTCTTTATTTATGATTATGCCCTAAATATTCCCTGTTGACACTTGATCCATTTTGCTCACCTTGCCACTACAACCAGATCCAGTGAGGCTGGACCAGAAATTTACTGATGCAGAAAATCCTACTATACCCACTCAAGAAACTCTTCTTCCTCTCTGTCCTTTACGCTATTACTCTTCCAATGTATATTAAGATAAAGTCCCAGTTGTAACTACACTATGGTTTTTGCACCTTTGATGCTTTTGTTGAAAATGTACATCATTCACAATGGCGGGTGGCCATAGAATACACTCTGGAGTGTAAAGGTTCCTCTTTTCCTAAAGTTCTAATCAAATACATTCAGTCCTTTACCTCTCCAGGACATTCTCTCTCTGTAGTGTTATAATATTCTTCTTAAACAATTCAGCTACTCCGCCTCCTATCTTTCCTTCCCTATATTTCCTGAACACTTTGTATGCAGGCCTCACCATTTTGAGCCAGTCCCCATTACTGCTGCAATGTTATATTTTCCTCGTGCTATTACTAAACCTATTACTCACCAATCTTAGTTACCACACTTCACATACATGCACAGTAAACCTATTCAGACTTTATTACATTCACTTTACTCTGACCACCACCTACTCCAGTGTTATCTGTTTCTCCTAATTTCCTGTACACTTTATTTTTTCCCTCCAATATTGCTTGCTGTTGGTTCTCTGCCAAGTTAGCTTAACACTTTCCCAACAGCACCAGCAAATCGCCTTGCAAGGACCTTGGTCCTGGCTCTGTTCATGTGCAATCCACCTGGCCTCTACAGATTCCATTTTCACCAATATATCTCTATATCCCAGGAATCTAAAACCCTTCTTCCTTTAACAGATCTCCAGCCACATATTAACTTTCCCTATCCACGTGCACATGGCACCAGGAGTAATCTGGTGATTACCAATTTTAAGTTTCTGCTTGCTAGTTTATTTCCTAGTTCCCTAAACTCGGCCTGCAGGACTTCATCTCTCTATCTACCAAATCATTGGTACAAATATGGACCACAGTTGCTAACTGTTCGCCTTCACCCCTCAGAGTGCTTTGCACTGAGGTGAATTAAGGTGTCTTTAATCCTAACTACCACCAAATAAAACAAATATGATATACCTTAACAGGGTGTGTATTTAATAAACATATAAAAAGTTTTACCATGCAAAATCATCCTTTTCAAACTTCATGATATCAAAGCAATGTACATTTTCTCAAAAGAAATATATTAAAAACACAATTACTGCTTTAAAACATGATGGCATGTGCTATTCACATATGATGTGGATGTTGCAACTTCTATAGTCTATTGACCTATCGTATACAATTACTTACTGTGTAAGGCAGAAAGGTTATGAGCATCATACATGCCTAAAAAAGAAATATTATAGCACTTTAGATGCCAATATAGACTGAGGCTGCAATGTACGACACCAATACCAAATAAGGTTCCTGTTGTCATTATCTCTGCTTCAATATAAAGTGGTGTAAAATTGTACTGATAAAAAAATGGCAGAGTAATTGGAAAGACAGCTCTCAATCTGAATCTTGAGGAACTGAAAATATGAGTTACCAAACCCCTTTACTGGGCAGTCTTGCATCACTTAGGTTTCACATCAGGTACAGTACAACTCTAGCTCAGTGTAAATTCCTATTTTAAAATTGACTTTTTAAACAATGTATGAAATTTGCTGAACAGCAATGACGTATGCACTCTGACACTCCTAACATTAATAATGAACCACAAAGGAAGCTTGAGCTCACTTGGCATTAAACCAATGTAAATGTAACTGGGAGTGTAATTCAGATCAGGTGGCTGCAACATAAAACTGTATAGATAAAAATTAAAGACTAACCTCAAAGAACAAAGTAGAAATTAGTACTTTTTAACAAAGTTGAAAATGCCACTACTGGGTTGAATACCATATACAAGTGTGTTCAGGTATTACACATGCATGTGCAGAAATCCTGGGTCATCATCTATCCTGAGAGTGTGAAGATGATATTCTGTGCCATCTGTTCAAATTCATCAGAAAACAATATGAGTATTTTAAGATTTGTTGGCTGTCCTTTGATTCAAGGGTGATGTCTACTCAGGGTTGGGTGTTTCTGCTATGATTCTTTCTGTGGGTAAGAATCATAGCAGAAACCTGCATACCTTTGGTTACATAATGCAGGACATTCAACAATGTAATGAAATCCGAAGTGCAGGATTTGCTTCCTTTTCTGTCTCATCATAAAGGCATTGGAATTTTAAGTGTGATGCAATTTAATGTTGTCTCCATTCTGAACAAATGGTAGCAAGCTCCTCCCAGACATTAGGGTCAATGCTACCATGGTTCATAGCTGTGGTGTGCCTCTGAAACAATTTTTCCCCTCCTCCGGAATGATGAGTCATTTGAGACTTGATGGGGAAGATGGCTTTAACAGCTGGACACAGGGGCTAGTCTATCAAAGTTGATTTTGCAGGACTTTTGCCTGAATGGCTTCAAGAAGAACACGAGCATTTGTTAAGACAGTGCTCTTATTAAACATGGGGGATGCTGGAGGCACTGCTGATGAGATTCTTCGAGCGCTCTTATGTGTCACAGATACTCAATGCTGCAGTATAAGAACGTGGCGATGATAACTGCTCTGAACACTGGGACTTTTGCTGACTTGCGGAGATCTTTGTTACCAGACATTCACTGCTGTAGCTTGTAAAAGGTGGAACTTGCATGCTAATCTGATGTTGGTTCTCCTTGTCGATGGTGGCCTTTTATGAAGTGGCTTCCAAAGTATGAGATGTACTCAACATATTCCAGTCTCCCCTTCAACATATATGGGAAGTGGAATATTTGGCTGACTTGGTGTGGAATTTTATTTTGTCAGTGACTTAGGACAGGTCAAGTTTCTAGTTCGCAGAATTGAGGAGATTGAGATTGGAAAATCTGATAACGAGTGGGCAATGATGTGTAACTGTGGTGGTCAGTTTAGTTTTGGAAGGAGGCGAACAAGGTTAAAGACCTTTCCATTTTGACAGTATTTAAAAATGACACCAGAGGGCAGTTGATTCTTGATAAGGTGAATAATTAATGAACAATAATAAGGTGAATAACTAGGCAGTTTGTAATTAGTATGAGGGTTATCACACAGTCTTGCTCGACCCCAGTCCCGATTTTGAAGATGTCTGTTTCAAGCCACTCACTCAAAACAGCTGGAATATTGTAGGAGTAGAAGTTAAGAACCTGTATTTAAAAGGTGTCTTAGAAGACCTCAGGACATCCCAAAGCTCTTTATAGCCAGTTGAGTACTTTTGAGGTGTATAGCGTTGCAATATTGAAAATCATAAAATCTCTAAAGTGCAGAAGGAGGCTTTTCAGTCTATCAAGCCTGCACTGACAACAATCCTACCCACCCCCTATCCCCATAACCGCATGTATTTACCCCTCTAACCCTCTGACACTAAGGAGCAATTTAGCATGGCCAAGCCACCTAACCGGCACATCTTTGGAATGTGGGAGGAAACTGAGGCAGCCAGAGGAAACCTATGCAGGCACGGGAGAATGTACAAATTACACACAGTCACCCAAACCAAGAATTGAACTCTGGTCTAACATAGGAATTAGGAGCAGAAGTAGGCAAATTCAGCCCTTTGAGCCTGCTCTGCCATTCAATCAGATCATGCCTGATCTCGCTCTGGTCTCAAATCCATATGCTCACCTGTTCTTCATATCCCTTTTTTTAATATTAGAAATAAGGATTCCCTATTATTTTGCTGTTTTCTGATAATATGGCTTGCTTGCAACTTAACTATTGCACGAAATTAAATTGTTTAATTATTGACCTCTCAATGAACATAAATCAGCACAATGTGTGAGCATATCTCCAAAACTAAAGCTGCGATAGACATACATACTGGGTTCCTGGTGCTGAGGAAGCAATGCAAACCACTGTGCCGTCCCTATTTTTCAGCTGGCTCCTCTGGTACTGCAGCAGTCTCTTAATTCTGCACTGCAGTGACAGCCTAGATTATATATGCAGGTTAGAGTGGGACATGAACCCACAATTTTCTTACTCACAGAGACCATTGTGCAACCACTGACACAAAGATAAAACCATGAAAGCCTATATTCTATGCAGGGTTTGGAGAAATATTTGCCAATTTTAAAGAATCCCACTGACATTACTGTTCCTCAAGCCTTCTTTCAGCTAATGCATTAAACTGAGACCCTATTTGCCCTCTCAGGTAGATATAAAAGATGCATGGAAGGAGGACAGGAGAGTTCTCTGCTTTCTAATATTTACCCCTCAGCAAATCTCACTAATAAACAGATTACCTGGTAATTATCACATTGCTGTTTGTGGGGCTCAAATTGGCTAAAAAAGAGGGATGGCACAGTGATCTGCATTGTTTCCTCAAAGCGCCAGGGATCCAGTATGTATGTCTGTCACAGCTTCAGTTTTGGAGATATATTCACACATTGTGCTGATTTGTATTCATTGAGAGGTCAATAACCAAACAATTTGATTTAGTGCAACAGTTAAGTTGCAAGCAGGCCATATTTTCAGAAAACAGCAAAGTAATAGGTACTCTTCAAAAGCAGTGCTGTTTTCTGATCGATGTGAACAGACAATTCAGTTTAAGAGCAATTATGAATTGGCAACAAATACTGGCTTTGCCAGCAATGCCCGCATCCCATGAAAGAATAAATAATAGTGCACTTTTTCTTGCAGTATAAATTGTTGTTCCCTTTGAAATTTGGTATTCTTGGGTCTGTGCTGATAAGCGCAAGTCGATGGTTTTTCCCAACAATGAATTTGTATAAACCATGAGTGGCATTTTCAACCAAGTTTAAAAAAGTTCTACTTTTTCCTTTGTATTTAATCTCAATAGTTTTTTCCTCTCTACCTCCCTAGATTTGGTTGCACAGTGGCCAGTTACCTCCATTGGCTGATCTGGATGGTATCAAATTAAGTAGCAATGGATAACAATGAAAAGAACACTGCAGTCAGCAAGATCCCAAATTTAGACACATACTAACTTGATTGATTTTCCTCTTTTTAACCCTAGGACTCTAGTGTTAACTGATGTACCTCTATCATTACTACTTTAGTCAAGATCAAGTAACTCAGCATAGATACCGAGAGGATTGACTTGGAAAGTTTCTGGACTCTGTGACACAGCCATTTTCTATCAGAGTGCAATAGAAAAGATACAAAAATACATAGCACCAGGAACATTTTCAATGTGCAACTTACAAAGACAACATCTAACTAATAACAGTTTCATAACGGTGCACAGAATTTGTGCTTATTTTAGTCAGTGTGATATTCTGAGCAGATTGTACACTTACCAAATTGAGAAGGGCCAGAACATCATCTATTCGTTCAATCACTTGGAACAATCTATCAAAAAATTGCAGTTCTCATCAAAATTGAAGTTCATAAGTAATGCAAATAAAATAAGGCATTTTTCCAAGTGGGAATTCATTACATGATGATATTCATACAAAAAATTGCTGTTCTGCCTAACATTAGCATCAGATCTCTTCACATATCTTACAGAAATAAGAGACATTGTAATCATCTATGATTTCTTTCTGCTGAGCACAGTACTTGTTTCTTTGATAAGCTAACAATTAAACTGTGCTGCAATTGTTAAAAACAATATTTTACCTGATATGTGAAGCCCAAGCTACAGTCACTATTAAAAATGTCATAATGTACACAGCTATCTTGGTTGTTAGAAGCTGCTGCAGACTTTCTTCCAGTTCCTAGTTTGGAAAATAAAATGATGTTATCTCGTAGTGGATTTCATCAAAAAAGTATTCAACTACTATGTGGTGTAGCCGTATGATAGCTGCTAAACATTGTTCCATAAATTATAAGCGTGGACAGCAGTAATTTAATTCAACTGAAATTAGCTTCATATTCAACATACACCACAAGTTATTTAATTATTTAAAATGCATGTATAAATTATCTTTTTTCAAGAATGTATAGGAATTGTATCCCTGGCTCTCAGAAACATGCAGCAAATATCAACTGCTCGCCAGTCATCATGAAATAATAGCCTTTCAATAGAAAAGAATTATTTTCCAGCCAATTAGTTAGCTTTGATGTGCCGGCGCTGTTGCTATGTTGGTAAATAACTAATTTGCACACAGCAAGGACTCACAAAAAACAATATGATGAATAAGCAGTTAATCCATTGGCCGAGGAGGACATTTTTTGACGCGTACTATGGGAGCTTTTATAGGAACCGAAGAGTGCAGAGAGCGCTTCGCTTTAAGTTCTCAACCAAAAGGCACCACCTAGAACAGTGCAGTGTTCCCTTAGTACTACACTAATGTTAACGTAGATTTTATACTTAAATCCTGGAATAGGGCTTGAACTCATGGCATTCTAACACAGAGGCATTCTGCTTTATTAGAAAAGAGGAAAAACTCCAGTATCCCATTACTGGCATTTTGTTCCATAATCAAACCAAAATGCAATGTTAGAAAAATAAAAAATCCTTCTGTGTATACATGCATAAAATCACATGACATAAAACAATGTTATTTAAAAACATATAATTCAGTTTTAAAGAGGTACAATACCTGATCAGCTCTAATTTTTGTGTGAGACACAGGCAAAATCTGAAAGCAAGAACAATGTAGCGGATTTAAAAGTGTATTATTGCTTTAGTTCAAAATTTTAAAATCTTCTATTGAAAACTCCAGTTGCGCTGTTATTCAGTGGACAGCAAAATTACTGCTACCACCAACAAATAATTTAATTCACAACAAATGGAGTAGCTTTACTGGTAGTCTATCACAGATATTAGTTATGATGTGGACAAACTGCAGTAGATGTGCTTTTGTTCATTGCTGCATGATCCTATTTCCTAGTCACATCATGGTGAAAAGGCTAATGTAGTACACTCACAAATTACTGAGCTTGATTTTTTTTAAGGTTCTTAGAATCATAGAAATCCCTACAGTGCTGAAGAAGGAGACCACCTGGCCCATCAAGCCCATACCAACAACAATTCCACTCAGGCCCCACTCCCGCAACTACTTGCATCTTTGGAGGGCATCTTGTGGAGTATGCCATTAGTTGACATTTTTGGCATCATTCAGCTCAAAAGCCTTTTGTTAGAAGTGTGACTGGATAATAGCACGGCATGAGCAACAAGGCATCTGGAACAATGAGTTTAAAGACAGAGAGAAACAGAGGAATGATGGAGAGGTAGGAAGAATCAGCCAAGTCAGATACAGAAAGAGAAATGAGTAAAGAAAGACTGGATTGTGAGAGAGAGAAAAGCAAAGAGTAATAAAATAGTAAACATTTAATCTACCCATTTTTAAAACTCTAACAATAATTGATTACATACAACAATGAAATTGAACCATTTAAATTGTTCCCTATTTCAAAGAGGTTGATTGTATTATTATATCATTAAAAAGGTATCTATGATCTTAATTACTTGGTTAAACTTTTGTTCCTAAAAGTAACAGAGAGATTATCCATTCTCCATCATTCTGGATCTTGGAGATAGATAGAGCTGGGAAATTAACCAAATGCTGTAAACATACCCAATGTAAGTGTATATGTTTATTACATTTTAAATTTTTCAGTTGGAACAGACTGGAAATTCAAATTAGAATATTTAACAGAACACACACTAGATTTTTCAATTAGTATTCTTTACCATGTCGACTAGCAAATCCATATTATGTTTTTCAAATGCTGCATTCAAAACCCCCAAATCCAATTTTAAATCCTTGCTGGGAGCTCTGTGGCCAGGGTTGTTTGGCCCTCCACATTGTGAGATTTGGGAGATTTTAACTTCTGAGTCTCAACTTATAGGTCCCATTATCATCTCCGCTTGAACTGAGTGGGGAGCATTAACCAGCCAGTGGGCAGAGGAAGAAAAAGCAAAATGTCACCCAGGACATGAAAGAAAGGCCCCGCACTCAGTTAAGTTGTTGGGGTACTTAAGAGGGCATAATTATTGTGGGATCTAAAGGGAATCCCATGGCATGGAAGTCACAAGGCTTTCTTCATGGGTTCAGGAAGATCATTCTGTTCTTTCTGGATTACAAGGAAACAAACAAAAACAAATTAACATATCTTTGAGCCTTTTCTAAACCCAGCTTCTACTTGCTACCAGGTTATCCAGAAAGGCTTCCACATGTGGGCACTGGGTTTAAATTGCAACTGAATCTGATGATATCAAAGTCCCTTTTTGCATAATTTAAAGAAAGACACCCAATTCCCCAACTTGCTCTCTTCCCACTTGCCTGCTGAAAAGAGCTTGTTAAAATTACAAGCCTTGGGAAGGTATTAGAATATTTGAACACAATTTCCAAACACAATGATTCAACTATGAAATGGTGTGACACAATCTGTGTCTGCAAGAAATTCTCACTTATTGACATGTTCATGACAACAATGAAAGCAAACTAAAATGAGTCTCTCAGCATTGTACAACACCTCCACAACTGAGAAATTATTTTATAGTCTTTAAATATATAGCGTGCAAAGTAACTTTAACAAGCCAATAGTAGGCAGTTTGATCAAAAAATAAAAATCATACCCTAACAGCACCATGGTAAGATGCTTAATAAAATCTCTGGATTGGAGTCTTGCCAGATACCAATACTCCAAGCAGGCAATTATTACTTCAGTACTTACAAGAGTTACTGGTAGGCATATCTAACAAAGCAACATAAAAATTTATTTTCCCAGAGAGGCTGAGCACTATTACTAAAAAGAGGATTAACATATTTTCTCTTTTCCACTTTCACTTTTTGTTGGCTGTACTAGTCACTTGTCTTTCACATAGATGGCCTTTACAGCAGCTAAGGGAAAAACTTGCTACCTGATTTTTCTTCCTTTGAGGTTGTGACTGTGATATGGCAAATTTACAGCCAACACTGGTTTTGCCAATATAAAAGTAGGAAAGGTTTTCTGAACTAACATATCTATCAGAGTTTAAGACAATTAATACGCCTATCAAAGTTCATGACAACTAAAATAAACAAATCTGTATGAATAATGCTCACTGTTGTAGGGAGTTGTTTCTTAAAAAAAAACTTACTTGTCAAATGAAACCCTTTCGAGGTACCACATCGTGAAATTGGTCAGTACCAAACTGCCGAATATTCACAGTTGTTAGGGACTATGGGAATTTTTAAAAATAAACTAATTTAGAGGATGTAGATGATTTTTGTTAAATTATGTTTGAATCCAGCTCATCGATAATGGGAGGGAAATCCAGGATTATGACCTAGCAACAATGGAAAATCAATAATATTTATCCAAGTGAGGTTAGTACACGACTTGGACTTGGTTGTGGCGATGCTCCCACAACTATGATGTCCTTTGTGGCTGTGGTCACAATGGAGGGAGCTGCTATCTCAGTAACCTTGCAGAGCTGCTGCAACACACACTGTAGATGGCGCATGCTGCAGCTAGTGTGCCGGTGATGGAAAATAGGCTGAATATTCATTCGGGGTAGGGAAGCTGCTTTGAGGTCTGGAAACCTGGTAAAGCATGATTCCTTCAGGTCCTAACAAATTTAATAGCACAACCAGCTTATTATTTTTTGCATTTCCCCGAATTGAAAGGCTGGCTGGCAATCAGGAGGTTAAGCCTTCAATACCAGGCAGTGATATCTGGAGGGAAAGATCATGGCAATGAGAGCCAGGGAGGAAGATCAGAATTCAGATTCATTGAGATCTGAGAGGTTGACAGAAGTGGGGAGAAAAACCAGAGTCCAGAGTCAGAGTAGATTCTGGAGGCCAGGTCAGCAAGGAAGATCAGCGTCCACAGGTGAGCAATGTCAAGAGGCTAGAAAATGGGATGACTGGAGTCTGTAGTGAGGCAACATCAGGGGCTGAAGTCGGGATTGATCAGAGATCACAAGAGAAACTAGAGACCTGGGTGGGGGAGATCAGAGGCAGCAAGAAAAATTGAAGGCCAGTGCAAAGCGAAGATCATTAGTGCCAAAGCTAGAAGTAGTTTAAGGGGATTGGAGACCAGAGCCAGGAGGAGGTCAAAATGGTCAGGGATAGGGAGAATAGGATACTTGACCATGGTGAATTGGTGAAACAAATGTACTGATTCAAGCTGTTTAGAGGAACGGTACTTCCTTCTGGATTAAGAAGTCTATGTCTCCATTTAGCCAATGGATTTCCTGAGGTGCAGAAAACGTAGCTGGCCAGGGTTCAGCAAAGGGACAATGCCTCACTGTAATATACAAATTGTCAACCTGGTTACTGCAAACTGGTCAGTTGTCCCAACCTCCATTTCACCTCTTCTAAATTCAGAAGTGGGTAGGTTGGAATCAGATTCAGATTCTTCACATTTAAAATCCCACCAGATCCAATTCTGCCTGTTTTTGAGGTTAAAATTCGCTCCAATGCTTCCATTTGAAGGGACAGTAATTGTGTAAATTGCTTTGTCTTGGATGATGCTGTGCAGCTGTCCCCCCACTGCCAGTGAGTATTCCATCAAAATTCTGATGCAAGTCTTTCAGATGGGGCAGAAACACTTGGGCTTCAGCAAGTGAGCTGTTCATCAGTCTTTGCTCCATTGTACCTATGGTCCAATTCAGCTGACCAATAGTGACCACCAGGATGTTGAGGGAGGATTTAGGAATGATGGCATATCAGTGTCTTTTCCATTATTTGTGGTGAGCTTTGCTTGACTCTTATGCAATGCAGATGTTATACAGGCCCTGCTGTAGACTGACTTCATAGAACCTCTACAGTACAGGAGGCCATTCGGCCTATTGAGTCTGCATTGACCACAATTCCACCCAGGCTCTATTGTGGTAACCCCACATATTTACCCTGCTAATTCCCTGGCACTACGGTGAATTCAGCATAGCCAATCAACCTAACCTGTACATCTATGGACTGTGGAAGGAAACCGGAGTACCCGAAGGAACCCACATAGACATGAGGAGAATGTGCAAATTCCACACCCAGTGACCTGAGGCTGGAACTGAACCTGTGTCCCCGGCGCTCTGAAGTAGCAGTGCTAATTATTGCGCCACCGTGGCGCCCTGCTTGATCTGCTTCATTATTAGAGAATCTAAACACAGTGAAAACATTAGTAAGCATAATTATTGTGACTATACCAAAGGAGAAAATATAATTGATGAATTAGATAATGATGGTTAGACAGAGGGTGCTTCCCTGCAGAATTCCTTGAGTGATGCCCTCAAATTATTGCTGCCAACAACTTTCATAAGATATAGGAGCAGAATTAGGCTATTCAGCCCATCGCGTCTGTTCTGCCATTTGATCATGGCTGATATGCTCCTCATCCTCATTTTCCTGTCTTTTCCTCATAACCATTCAACTCATTACCAATTAAAAATCTGAATAACTCCTCCTTAAATTTATTCTCTGTCCCAGAATCCACTGCACTTTGGGGTAGTGAATTCCACAGATTCACAACACTTTGGGAGAAAGTTTCTCCTCTACTGTTTTAAATTTGCTACCCCTTATCCTGAACCTATAGTCTCCCATCCTAGAATGCCCCACAAGAGGAAGCATCCACTCCACATCTACTTTATCCATATCTTTAATCATCTTGTATTCCTCAATGATCTCCCCTTATTCTTCTAAATTTCAGAGAGTTTAGGTCAAAACTGTTCAATCTCTCTTCAAACAGCAAAGCCTTCATGTCGGGAATCATTCTACTGAACCTCCTCTGAATTGCCTCCAATACCACTACATCTTTCCTCAAGGGGACCAAAACTGTGTACAATATTCCAGGTGCCGTCTCACCAATGCCTTGTATAGTTGCAACAATACTTCTTTACTTTACATTCTATTCCTTTAGCTATAAATGCCAACATTCTACTTGTTTTCTGTGACTCATGAACGAGGACATTTAGATCCCTCTGCACTGGAGCACTCCAAAGTCTCTCCTCACTTAGATAAAAAGTTGCCTTCCCATTTTTCTGACCTCATACTTATCCAGGTTAAACTCCACCTGCCATCTTTTGGCCCACTCTCCTAACCTATCTATTCCATTTGTAAGTTCTTATCTCCTCACTGCAACTTACTGTCCCACCCATTTTTGTGTCATCTGCAAATTTGGCCAAAGAGCCTTCTATCCCTGTGTCCGAGTCGTTAATATGGATTGTAAATAGCTGGGATCCAAGGACCGAACTCTGTGGCATTCCACGACTTTTATCAGAGAAAAAAAAATTTATCCTGACTCTGTCTTCTGTCCATCAATCAGTCACTTAAGCAAATAAATTACCCCATCCCATTTGAACTAACCTTATGAATTAACCTTTCGAATGGCGCCTTATCAAACACCTTTCAGAAGTCCAGATATACTACATCTACAGGATCCTCATTATCCATTTTGCTTGTTACATCTTCAAAGATCTCTAGCAAATTAGTCAAACATGATTTGCCCTTCATAAAGCCATGCCAACTCTGATGGATAGAGTTTTGACTTTCCAAATATCCTGATATTGCTTCTTTGATAATTCATTCTAACACTTTCCCAACAACAGATCTTAAACTAACTTATCTGTAATTTTGCATCTTTTGCCTCCCTCCCTTTTTGAATAAAATTAGCATTTTTCCAATCTACTGGAAACTTTCCTGTAGTCATGATGTGGAGTTGCTGGCATCTCCACATCATGACTACCATCGACATCACAAACTGCCAGCTCCAAGTGGAAAAGATCTCCAAGAAGATTGCGCATATCGACACAGACATCAAGTTTCTACAAAGATGCAAGAAAGCAGACAAGATACCGAAAGGACTACAGATCACGAACCTACTCGGATCAACCTATAACACAGACTACACTGAGAGAGTTTGCCATCGCACCTCTCTCACACTCCTCAACCACCTCATACACCAGCTCTATAGCAAACGTTGCATCCTGGAAACCAAGATTGAGTCCACATTCTCAATTTACAATCAGGACGCAGACCAGCTGTGAAACTTTGTCAAGCAGACGAGACAAAGGAACTGCGCCATCTACATGCACACCAAGAACAGGAAACTTGAGAAACTCAGCATTAACACCAGCAATTGCAAGTCCAGTGTCAACTTATCAGACTACACACTTCAACCAGATGAAATCGAAATTCTCAGCTGAGGGCTCAATTTCTGCCCCACCACCAAAATAGACCCCACCAGTCTCACAGCAGACACAGACGAATTCATCAGGCGAATGAGGCTATGGGAGTTCTTCCACAAACCTCAAGAGGCCAACAGCGAACAATGAGACAGCCAATGAACCACTACAGACGACAGTCAGATCCGTCCAACAGCGAACTTTCCTGTAGCCAGGGAATTTTAGAATATTATAACCAATGGATCCACTATTTCCACTGCCACTTCCTTCGATACCTTAGGATATAGGCCACCAGAACTGGGGAACTTGTATGTCCTCAATCCCTTTTTCTTCTAGTAATGATGTAAGCCACTAATTTTCCCATTGACCAGTTTTGTTAGACTATTTTTGGTGCTATATTGGTCAAATGCAGCCTTGTTAATGAGGGGCAACTGATCAAATTTGTTCTAACATTTAACACTTCATTCATGCCTAGAGTTGAGTGGTTCTAGTGTAATGGAATTTATTTCACTACTGAGATTATGAGTGTTGGCCGATGTCACAGTGATGACTCCTTCAATCATATACTGATATACCTCACAACAACGGCATTGCTGCAACTGCCTCAGTACTCAACGCTGACAACTGCCAATTATACAACTTATTCGCTTCATCCTGGACCACAATGTCCTCACCTTCAACAATCAGTTCTTTATCCAGACACATGGAACAGCTACAGGGATCAAATTCCCACCTCAATATACCAACATCTTCATGCACAGTTTCGAACAAGACTTCTTCACTGCAAAGGACCTTCAACTGACGCTATGCGCTCGATACACTGATGACATTTTCTTCCTTTGGACTCATGGCAATCACTGAAACAACTAAACGTTGACATCAAAAAGTTCTATCCCACCGTCAGACTCACCACGGACTACTCTCCAGAATCGGTTGCATTCTCAGGCACACACATCTCTGTCGAGGACGGTCGCCTCAGCACTTCACTGTACTGCAAGCCCACAGATAACCTCACGATGCTCCACTTCTCCAGCTTTCATGGTAAACACGTTAAAGAAGCCATCCAGTATGGACAAACCCTCCATATACACAGGGATCTGCTCAGACGAGGAGGATCGCAACAGATATCTACAGATGCTGAAAGTCACCCTCATAAGAACAGGATATGGTGCTCAATTCATTGACAGTTCTGACCTACCACAGCAAAAAACACACAGATCTCTTCAGAAGACAAACACGGGCCATGGCAACAGAGCACCATTCACCATCCAGTACTTCCCCGGAGTGGAGAACCTACGACATCTTCTCTGGAGCCTTCAATATGTCATCAATGAAGATGAACATTTCGCCAAGGCCATCCCCATACCCCCACTACTTGCCTTCAAACAACCGTGCAACCTCAAATAGACCATTGTACGCAGCAAACTACCCAGCCTTCAGAAGAACAGTGACCACGACACCATACAACCCTGCAAGACCTGCTAAATCATCAGCATACATACCATCATCTCATGCGAGAATACCATCCACCAGATACATGGTAGGTACACTTGCAACCTGGTCAACATTGTCTAACTGATACGTTGCAGGAAAGGATGTCCCGAAGCATGGTATATTAGCGAAATCATGCAGATGCTACGACAATGGATGAATGGACACCACTTGACAATTATCAAGCAGGAGTGTTCTCTTCCCGTCGGAGAATACTTCAGCAGTCGCAGGCATTCAGCCTCAGACTTTCAGATAAGAGTTCTCCAAGGCGGCCGTCATGACACACGACAATGCAGAATCGCTGAGAAGAAACTGATAGCCAAGTTCCGCACACGAGGACAGCCTCAACTGGGATCCTGGTGTCATGTCACACTATCTGGAGACAATTCACACCTCTTTAACCTGTGCTTAACCCTCTCTCCACTCACACTGCCTGTACCTTTAAGATTTGATTATCTGAAAAGCCTTACATTCCAACAATTATCTTGTAATTGCGTGTCTATATATGCCTTGTTTGCGAAACAAATCCTACATTCTCCTGATGAAGAAGCAGCACTCCAAAAGCTTATGCTACCAAATAAACCTGTTGGACTTTAACCTGGTGTTGTGAGACTATATACTGATGATTGGAAGAACGCTGACCAAATGGTATATGGAAAGGTCAGTTTACCCTGTAATTGTGTCAGTTTATCTCCTACTTCTAACTGGTCCTCCACATTATATCCTCTGTAAACATGAGGCCATGTAAGTCTCTGCTGCCTCTATCCAAACTCACACCAGGTCCTGTTCACCTATCAACCTCATACTTGCTGACCTACATCAGTTTCCGGTCAAACAATATCTTGATTTTAAAATTTCCAGTCTGGCCCCATTTTACTGGCCTTGCCATTGACTCCCACAACCTGAAAAAATTTCAAAACTCTAATTTTCGGCATCTGCTGAATTCAACATTTAAGCTAAATTTCATGCTAAACTTTAGCTGAAGTTTAGATATGCCAGCTAAAAAAGTTCATGTGATGAATTGTTATGTAATCCTGAGTTTTCAAAGAATAAAGCTGTATTAAGGATTGGCTAAAGTTTATGAGACCCACCAAAATATGCTCATGTTTTATTACAAAGATTGCACTTATGTTGACAAAAGATGCCGCGGCCTAAAAGTATTCCACATTTTTCTGGCTAATTCTCCAAACTGACTGATCAGGCAGTTGGTTTGTGCAGGAAATGCAGTTTCGGATTCGGCAGCCCTGTCTGCCTGGGGGCCAGTGTAGTTTAATTGAGTTTAAAGCAGCCGCCCCCTGTGCAGCCCGTCACTGCCCCTCTTACCATGACTGTGGCTACGATGGAGATGAGGGCGTCGCTGTAAGCCAGCAGCCTGTGGGATGACTGCTCGCTGCCACGGTGGCTGGGCGGACTCGGCCTGGGACTGAGGCTCAGAGACTCGGCTGCTGTAGCAGACGGGAGCAGGGGGCTCGCATCTTCCTCGATGTCCTCCCCCTGCCCGCGGCCCGGCAGCAGCGATGGCACCGACATTATGTCCACCCCCAAGCGGCCTCTCCCCGCGGGCATGCGCAGATCCGGGAACGGGGCGCGAGCGCGCTGACCCAGGGAGGCGCTTGCGCACTGGCGGATGAGTTGGGTGACTCATTGCGGTTTTGGTTAACCCCGAGGTTCCGAACCTGGCGCAGTGGTTAGCACTGCTGCCCCACAGCAAGGACCTGGGTTCCATTCCCGACTTGGGTCAGTGTGCAAAGTCATTGTTCCCGTATCTGCATCGGTTTCCTCCAACAATCTGAAAGACATGCTGTTTAAATTCTCTCTGTGTACCCAAACAGATGCCAGAGTGTAGCAACGCGGGGATTTTTACAGTAACTTCACAATGTTAATGAAAGCCTATTTGTGACACCAATAAATAAACTACTGCCTGTTCTCTGTTGAGAATTAAGATTTAAAAATAAATTTGATAATTTTGTTTAAAGTTCCAACTGACTAACCTCAAAAGTTTGTGGGACTATAGCAATGATTTAAACTCAGTGATGATTAGTCAGATTTGCAGTTGATACCAAACTGAGTAAGAGAGTGTGCAACAGCAGCCACCTGACTGAGAACACTGAATCCAATAAACATGCACCCTTGGTGCACTCAACTTTGGTAATACCTAGACAACATATGCCAGACAGGTGAAAAGGCAGAGCAGTTTCCATCTTGACTAACTTGGACACATCCTCAGCGTCTCTGAAATGGCAGGATAAGATCACCAATTTGGAGGCTGTGAAGCATGCTAATTTCATCGGCATGCACCCATCGCAAAATAAACAATGCCTGTGCTGGCTTGGCCACATTCACTGGATGGATGCCCAAAGATCTTCTGCATGGTGAACTGGCTACTGGATCATGACTTCTTTGGCATCCAAACCTCTGCTACAAGGACACCTACAAGCAAGACATGAGATGTTGGACAGTGACAACTGGAAGAAAGTTGCTGATGATAATGTCCTCTGAGTGCTGAATGCTTGGAAGGATATTGGAAGAGGCGAGCAGAAGTGAAAAGCTTAGCTGGCTGAGAAGAGGGCCTTAACAGTCATGACCTCTGGAGGCTGACTGTTTAGAATGGCAGAAATGCTGAGAAGAGGGTCCGGTGAATTGTGCACCTTCTCATCCCACTGTCTTCTTCTGCAGCATATGTGGCAGCGACTACCATTGCCAGAGTGAAGTCCCGAAGCAACACCAAGCGATGCTTAACACAGAGTTGACCAACGTGGCACAAATTATCATCTTACAAGGCAGAGGACGGACACCACAACCAAATTAAAAGAATCAGTGGAATTCAAGCAGCTCACTCAGAAAAGTACAGAATTCGTTGGAAAAAATAAGTAAACAATAGAATATGGAATTTAATGCAGCCGTGTGTAATACAGTACGTAGGACAAAAAGGAACTCCTACTCCATTTATAGTGTTAAAATTTCTAAAAAATTAAGTTAAAGAAAACTTGGAAGCTCTGTAGATTGCTCCAACTTTCAACGCCTGCATGTCTAGATCGAACAAAAGGAATTGTGTGTTGGCCTAGAAACTGGCCAAAACAGGACACAATCTGCATTCAACTCCTGTGCTGCCTGTGCGCTAATGAGGTAGGTGTTAGAACTACACAAGTCAATAGAAGCAAAATTGGGTGATGGGTATAAATCGCAGCATATACAGATTGCCTGTTTGACATTATGGCCAAAATGTTTTGTCTTTAAAGAGATAAATATTTGTGCAGCTTTATCACCGGTGATCATTGGACGACATGCATTTTACTTCAGTGCATAAGCTCTATAGTGTGGAAAACAGGTTCCAGTGAATGAGGTGGAGCATCAAAAAGGTTCATAAATTATTTACTTTTCATAGAAAAAGTAGGGAGAGGAATTAACCATGGGAAGCAGTAAATAGTAGATATTCCAAGCTTACTGTCAGCCAGGAGGAAGATTTGGAATATTAGCAGCGTCCTGAAGCTGTGGTGCTATCTGAAGAGCGCTGCCTTGCAGTTATGAAGATCTGCAATTTAGAAAGCAGGAGTGACTGTTATTCCAATTGGTGGTGCCTAAATAAAGGAATGTACAGTATGCATAGATTTATAATATATTACATCTGCTAAGTGTAAAATACCACAAATTGGAGTACATTGAACAACAAATGTCTTCTATGAATAGCGTAGAAATAATTATTGCTGAGTTTCAAAGAGATCTCAGAAGATCAAATGTTTGGCACTTAATGTGTTAAGTCACTGTGGAAGAGTAATCAAAAAAAGAAACATAGTGTTGAAGTGTTGCTGAATTTGAGAGAGGAAGTTATACTGAAACTGAATTGTATGGTGATCACACAGAATTCAGTTTCAGTCACAAAGGGAGGGAAGGAGCACCCCACTGCTCGAAAATGAGAACATCCATAAAGCAAGGCCTATCAGAGTGCACTGTACTGGGAAGACTAGGTTCTCTAACTTTAAAGGAAGGAATCTGAGGGGAGTCTTTTTAGAAGTATATAAAATATTAAGCTATATAGAAAGGTTAAATCTGTAACATTGTTTCAGGGTAAATTAGAATAATAGTCGGAGAAGAAAACTTGGTTCAAATTGATGAAAAGTGTATTTAGGAATAATGTTCAAAATAATAATTCATATCAAAGCCAGGAGAGACTTGATAAGAATAATGAAGGTAAAAAGGTTGAGCAGAGATGTTCAAATCTTTCCTGTTAATATATCACTCAATTGTTCATCTGAAAACACATGAACTGCATAGTACCTCTAAGTTTCTTAAACTTTTCAGGCTTTGGTACTTTTCTTCCCATTCTCCAAATCAAAATGATGTGTCTTTTCCCTCTGCCAGGTTTGAGCAGGCATCTTTGTCTCCCACAATTTATGTTGGCATTCTTACTGCTTCTTTCCACCATCGCCCCTCCCTACAACATGAGCTGGTGCTGGTGATTCTTCATCAAGTTTCACAATGGAACCCTTCTCACCTATTAAATTTTATACAGATGTCGTTATTCTCACATCCCTCTTCAATGGTGTCATTCTAATGAACTTGAACACAGTTCCCACCTCCCCTTTTCTTGATTTACTGCAAGTTCCTACATCTTCTTGTTGTTCCAAGTAATGAATCTTGCTGTACCCCATGGGTGGAAAATGCTGATATCATCAGAATTAGCGGTACATTGTGCAGGGCCATACAACCATTTGTAGCAGCAGGTTATTGAATAAATTGGACCCATATTGAGGGGTCAGGTCATTGTGCTTCATGAACACGAATCATAGTCCAAGTTCAATGAACACATCTGGACGTAGTCGTTGTATTGGACAATCTCTGCCAGGTTGTGTATAGCACAGTTAGGCATAAGCCAGAGAATATTGCAGGGAACTGTCTACACAATCTAAGCATCAAAATCTCATTTGGCCTTTTTGAATGAATGGCTCATTATAATGCATCTGAGTCTCTGTCAACAGATTTCTCAGTAAAAAGTCTGACAACACCAGGTTTTAGTCCAACCTATTTATTTGATAATATACTCACAAGCTTTCGGGGTTAGTCCCTTCGTCAGGTGAATGGAGAGTTCTGGCCTCAGACAGAGCATATAAAGCACAGACAGTTTAGAGATTACTGATTAGAATGCGAATCCTTACACAGCAGGTTAGGTGTAAGGATTCGCATTCTAATCAGTAATCTCTAAACTGTCTGTGCTTTATATGCTCTGTCTGAGGCCAGAACTCTCCATTCACCTGACGAAGGGACTAACCCTGAAAGCTTGTGAGTATATTATCAAATAAATAGGTTGGACTAAAACCTGGTGTTGTCAGACTTTTTACTGTGTTTACGCCAGTCCAACGCCGGCATACCCACATCATGACTACTATGAACAGATTTCTCACCAGAACATAAGCCATTTTTCTGCAGATATCCCTTGACTCCAAGAATCCAATTCTTCATGAAACAGAACATCTGTTCTGCAATAAAAACAGAAAATTCTAGAAAAACTCAGCAGGTCTGACAGCATCTGTGGAAAGGGAAACTTAATGTTTCGAGACTCTTCTTCAAACTCCATTCTAAAACTGAAGAAATAAAGTGTAATAACATCAAACATTACCAACTTCAGCAGACTGCTACTACACGCAGCTATGGTCCCTTTTGCAGGTCTTTCATCTCTCCTTGTGCCACCACCTCGTATCTGCCATAAATTAGTCCCAACGTTTTTTCCGTGCAACGAAAAAGAAATGGAGTGGGCAACATAAAATTTCAGTCAGTTGCCACTTTAACAAGCTTTATAACCTTTTAATTTTTTTCACAATGACAGTTGGGCTTCTGATTTTGGCACTTGCTCATCTCCTGTCTTATTGGAAATTGGCGGGTTGACATTGGACCTTCGTGATTATGTCATAATTTATGTAAGCTCATTGTGGGGGAGGGAGGGAGCGGAGCATCTTGCCTGACTTGCAGCTGTAAGATGCAGCCCATCAACATCCTGAGGGGTTACCATTGCCCAGAAACCTAACTGGAATAGCCATTTTTTTTTCATTCATTTATGGGACATGGGTATCACTGGCTGGCTAGCATTTATTGCCTATCTCTAATTGCCCTTGAACTGAATGGCTTGCAACACCATTTCTGAGAACAGCTGAGAGTCAACCACATTGTTGTGACTCTGACTCCCATGTAGGCCAGAACAGATAAGGATGGCAGATTTCCTTCCCTAAAGGAAGTTAGTGAACCAGATAAATACTTTAGCTACAAGTGCAGATCAGAGGCTAAAAATCTTGCTGTGAGTAACTCATCTCCTAACTCTTCAAAACCTGTCCAAGGCAAGGCACAAGTCAGAAGTGTTACCAGGGAGATAGTGGCATAGTGATAATGTCACTGGACTAACAACCCACAGTCCAGGCTGATACTCTGGGGATACAGATTCAAATCCCACCATGGCTACTGTTGGAATTTAAATTCAATGAATAAATCTGGTAATTCATTTAATAAATTTCAGAATTGGTGACATTGAAACAGTTGTTGTAAAAACTCATTTGATTCACTAATACCCTGTTGGGAGGGAAATCTGCTGTCCTTACCTGGTCTAGACAGCAGGTGTTCTAGACCCACAGCTTGTATCAGACCTCTACAAACTATAAAAGAATAAAACTGGATGGGCCAGTTGGCATTGACCCAGGCACCAGAAATGACAGGAACAGATTCAGTCTTGTCAACCCTACAAAGTCCTCCTTGCTAACATCTGAGCACTCGAACCACAATCGGGGGAACTGCCTTTCCAGTCATGAATAGTGGCAGACAATTAAACAACTAACTGGAGGAGGAGGCTCCACAAATATCTCCATCTTCAATGGTGGAGGAGCCCTGCACATCAGTGCAAAAGACAAGACTGAAGAACTTGCAACACAACTTTAGGCAGAAGTGCTGAGTGAATAATCTATTTCATTCTCCTGAGATGCCCACCATCACAAATGCCAGCCTTTAACTGGTTCATTCCATTTGGGGCCAAGAAACTGCAGTAGATACTGAATATTACAAAATTCAGGGCCCTGACAACATTCTGGCAAAATCATGGATGATTTGTGCTCTGCCTTAATGGTTCCCAACCTTTTCATTAACATGGTACACTTCAATGAGACAAACGATTCCAGGGCAGGCCCACATTTTTTTCTGCCGAAATCGACTGCTTATAAACATCACATTTACTGTGGTTACTGTCTCAAAGAAGTTTGCAGCATTACAATTGATATTCAATGGATCAGAGCAAAAGACAAAGTTGGGTAAATATCAACTTACTGGGAAACCTGGAGCTGCCAATTGCACAGAGCCTTTTGATTTAGGGAGCAATTGATGAGAGGGCAACCTCATCCCTACAGGAATGGACAAGTTGGAGGTAACAGAAAGGGTAGACCTTAGAACAAACAACATCGATCGGGAAAAGGTACTCAGCAAATATTGAGGTTGAAGGCAGATAAGTCACCTGGGCCTGATGGCCTACATTCTAGGGTATTAAAAGAAGTGGTGATGGAGATAGTGGATCCATTAGTTATAATATTCCAAAATTCCCTGGACACAGGAAAGGTTCCAATGGATTGGAAAAATGCTAATGTAATGCCCTTATTCAAAGAAGGAGGGAGGCAAAATATGGGAAATTATAGAGCAGTTAGTTTAACTTCTGTTATTGGGAAAGTATTAGAATCAATTATCAAGGAAGCAATATCGACATTTGGAAAGTCAAAACACTGTCCATCAGATTCAGCATGGTTTTATAAAGGGTAAATCTTGTTTGATCAATTTGTTGGAGTTCTTCGGGAATGTAACAAACCAAAGTGGATAATGAGGATCCTGTAGATGTAGTAGTATATCTGGACTTCCGGAAAGAGTTTGATAAGGCGCCACTTGAAAGGTTGATTCATAAAGTTAAATCACATAGGATTAGGGGTAATTTATTAGCTTGGATAGGTGACTGGCTGATGGACAGAAGACAGTGAGTCGTGGTAAACTTTTTTTTTCTCTGGATGGTAAGTAGTAATTAGTGAGGTGTCACAGAATTTAATCCCTGGACCCCAGCTATTTACAATCTATATTAATGACTTGGATACAGGGATAGAAGGCTCTATAGCCAAATTTGCAGACGATACAAAAATAGGCAGGACAGTAAATTGCAATGAGGAAATAAGAACCTTACAAATGGATATAGATTAGGTTAGGAGAGTGAGTCAAAAACTGGCAGATGGGGCTTAACATGCATAATTATGAGGTCATGCATTTTCTGACCTCAAGTATGAGATTAGAAAAATGGGAAGGTGACCTATTATCTAAATGGGGAGAGACTTCGGGGTGCAGAGGGATCTGCGTGTCCTTGCCCATGAGTCACAGGAAACTAGCAATCAGGTATAGCAGACAATAAAGAAAGCAAACGGAATGATAGCATTTATAGCTAAATGAATGGAATACAAAAGGTAAGAAAGTACTGTTGCAACAATACAAGGCATTGGTGAGGTCGCGCCTGTAGTACTGTGCACAGTTTTGGTCCCCGTATTTGAGGAAGTATGTGGTGGCATTGGAGGCAGTCAGAGCAGGTTCACCAGAATGATTCCAGAGATGAGCAGTTTGTCGTATGAAGAGAGATTGAACGGTTTAGACCTAAGCTCTCTGGAATTTAGAAGAATGAGGGAAGATGAAATTGAGGTATTTAAGATGATAAAAAGTATGGATAAAGTAGGTGTGGAACTAATACTTCCACTAGTGGGACATTTGAGGTCAAAAGGTCATATCTTAGGATAAGGGGTAGCAAATTTAAAACAGAATTGAGGAGAAATTACTTCTCCCAAAGGGCTGTGAATCTGTGGAATTTACTGCCCCAAAGTGCGGTGGATGCTGGGACAGTGAGTAAATTTAAGGCGGAGTTAGACAGATCTTTAATTGGTAATGAGTTGAAAGGTTATGGGGAGAGAATGGGGCTGAGGAGCATATCAGCCATGATTGAGTGGTGGAGCGGACTGTGTGGGCCAAATGGCCTAATTCTGCTCCTATATCTTATGAACCTGCATATCTTGCTCCACTGACAAGTGTTCCCTCCTGTTGTCTTTTATGTTTACCATTGTTGAAAATGGGGCAAGTGTGAGGAACCGAATGCCTACTCCTATTTCCTTTGTTCACGTGACCAATACCCTAATATTCTATTTGTGGCTTGATGTCATATTTTGCTTTATAATGCACCTTGGGATGTTTCATTCACTCAGTGGCACGATATAAATATAAATTGTAAGAGAAATGAGATTATTTTCAGATTATGGATAAACATGGACTAGAACAAGGCATTGTTGTTATGTCTTGCATTGTGCCTACTTCACTGGACATACCTTATTGTAAAAAATGACTCACTGGAGAAATTCCACAAGAAGTTCATCTTCAGAAACCTGAAAGCAGTTATTGATTTGAAGATTGAGCTTGTCTGATTGGTGGGCTAATGTCTAGTCTCCTGCCTAATGAATTCTGTTCACGTTACCACAGTTCAATGCGATTTTAAGTCTTTCTTTCCTCAAAAAGCACAGTTCAAATGTACCAGTGGATGAGACGTCCATCTAGCACTGGATGGTCCGAATTTTGAGTGCTTTGTCTGGATAGCATTTAAGTGCTTTTTAAATATGTAATGGCATTTAGGGACTACAATTGTCCCTTGTATTCGATGGGCACGTAGCTCATGTGAGGATACAGTAAGAAGTCTCACAACATCAGGTTAGAGTCCAACAGGTTTATTTGCAACCACAAGCTTTCAGAACACTGCTCCTTCATCAGGTGAGTGACTCATCTGTTGGACTTTAACCTGGAGTTATGACATTTCTTACTGTGCCCAACCCAGTCTAACACCAGCATCTCCACATCACAGGTGAGGATAGTTGGTGAGATTTCATAGTGGAATAGCCAGAATGAGGAATTCTTGCTTGGGCGAGCCACCTCTTGCACTTCATTTGGAACTGCCCCAGGGACAAAGGTGCATGCTTAAGCAGGGACAATCCAATCGAGAGGCAGAATGCAGGTTTCAGTGAACGAGGAAAGTAAATAGCAGGTGGTGAGCCTGGCCTGCTTCTGTTAAGTTTGAGAGTCAGAGTGATCCCTCTGACTGGAAGGGAGCAGCCAAACTGCCAACAAGACGCCAAGCTGCTCACTGTTTAATGCAGGTATTACTGGACAGGGACTAGCTGTGGTTACAGGCCACTTCTGTATTTCTTTTTCCTGCACAGACTGTTTTTCTGTGGAACTGTATTGTTTTTTACTCACTCTCTTCTGACTATTTTGCGGATATGAAGACATTTAATTCTTGGATATTTATAGTGCACCAGCGTCACTGGGGCTTTGTATAGCAGCATTGATGCATGCAACCAAAACACTCCAGAGACATAGATCTGGAATACAATCTGAACCAGAGGCTCAAAATTCTTCCTTGCTGCCATCAGACTTGAGAGTGGACCTACCTTGCATTAAATTGATCTTTCTCTACATGCTAGCTATGACTGTAACACTACATTCCACACTCTCTTGTTTCCTTCCCTATGAACAGTATGCTTTACCTGTATAAACAATACTTTTCACTGTCCACTAATATATGTGACAATAATAAATCAAATCACGTAATCAACAGGAACAGTCTTAGTCTTGAGGAGTTATGGAATCAGTTACTTTATTGCGTGTCTTCATGTATTTTCAGGTGAGAAACATCAGTTTAAGAAACTGTATTCTGAAATGATATTTGTCTAACTCTATGCTCATCAAAACATTCCCTCAGCAGGCCACAGTACACTTGCAAGGTTCACAGCAGTTAGGAACCAGTGCTCCAGCACAAGCCAAACTGTTTCAGTGCAGCTTCAATACTGGTATCTATTCCGCAACATGAAAAATTGCCCAGTTATGTCCTGTGCACAAAAGGCAGAAAAGTCCAAAATTGGCCAATTACTGCCCCATCAGTTTACTCTCAATCATCAGTAAAATGATGGAAGCTGATGTTGACAGAGCTATAAAGCAGCACTTACTCTGCAATAACTTGCTCACTGATGCTCAGTTTGGGTTCTGCCAGGGCCAGTTTAACTCCTGACTTCATTCCAGCCTTGGTTCAAACATGAACATAAGAGCTGAACTCAAAAAGTGAGGCAAGAGTAACAGTGAGTGGGATGGCATGGTGGCACAGTGGTTAGCACTGCTGCCTCACAGCGCCAAGGACCCAGGTTCGATTCCTCGCTTGAGTCACTGTCTGTGTGGAGTTTGCACGTTCTCCCAGTGTCTGTGTGAGTTTCCTCCGAGTACTCTTGTTTCTTCCCACAGAGAGAAAGACGTGCTAGTTAGGCGCATTGACCTGAATAGGTGTCATAGTGTGGTGACTAGGGGAATTTCACACTAACTTCATTGCAGTGTTAATGTAAGCCTTACTGTGACTAATAAACTTTAACTTTAGACCTTGACATTAAAGCAATGTTTGGTTAACTGTCAGACACTGGTTTAATGTCAAGGTCTGTTACTTTCATTGCAAGTAGCTCGGCAGAGTAATGATGACATTCTGCTAATGAATGTAATCATTGTACAGATGATCTGCGATGCTGATCCTGAACTTGATGGAGCAGTTCAGCTAATGGGGCTACTGAGCATCAAGGAGTTATAGCAAAACTGGGGTCAATGGGAATCCAGTGAAAACTCTCCACTGGTTGAAGTCATACCTAGAACAAAGGAAGGTGCCTGCAATTGTTGGAGGTCAATAATCTCAGTCTAAGGACATGACTACATGATAATCCTCAGGGTAGTGTTCTAGGCCCAACTTTCTTCAACTGCTTCATCAATGACTTTCCTTCCATTATAAGGTTTGAAGTGGGATGATTGCTGGATGATTGCACAATGTTCAGTACCATTTGCGACTCTTCAGATACTGAAGCAGTACATGCATATATACAGCAAGATCTCGTCAATATTCCGGCTGATAAGTGGAAAGTACCATTCACACCACGCAAATACCAGGTTATGACCATCCAACATTGCTGGAGCTGTTACAGCCATATAAATACTCACCAAATATCTCTGCCCTCATTAATGGCTGGGATTCACCCTTGCCGCTGAAAGTGAATGGAGTTTTGGCTGGAATGCCAAATTTTCCATTCTCACTTGCAGCAAAGGGGCATGGATGAGATCGGAGAATCCTGCCCACTGTGTCTACAAGAGCAGATCAGAGGCTGGGAATTCTGTGGACAGCAACCCATCCCCTGACTCTCCAACGCCTGCTCCCCATCTACAAGACATAACTCAGGAATGTGATTGAAAACCCTCTACTTGCCTGGATGAGTGCAGCTCCAAAAGCACTTGAGAAGCTCAACATCAGCCAGGACAAAGCAGCCCCACCTTCAACATTCACTCCCTCCACCACCGACGTAGAGCGGCATCAGAGTGTGTCACCTACAAGATACACTGCAGCAACTTTCCAAGGCTCCTTGAACAGCACCTTACAAGTCCATGACCTCAGCCACCTTGAAGAGCAGCAGATCCATGGCAGCACCGTCAACTGCATCATCCTGACTTGGAACTGTATCACTGTCACTTCATTGTCAAAAAGTTGAAAATTTAACAAGAAGCTGGTTTGCAGATAATTAAGGTGGCAAATAGAATTTTGTCCTTCATTGCTAGAGGAATGGAATTTAAAGCAGAGAGCAGCTGTATAAGGTGCCGGTGTGGCCACAACTGGAGTACTGTGTTTTGGTCTCCTTACTTGAGAAAGGATGTACTGGCACTGGAGGGCGTACAGAAGAGATTCACTAGGGTTGATTCCGGAGTTGAGAGGGTTGGCTTATGAGCAGAGACTGAGTAGACTGGGCCAAATTCATTGGAATTCAGAAGAATGAGGGGAGATCTTATGGAAACATATATGAGATTATGAAGGGAATAGATAAGATAAAAACAGAGAAGTTATTTCCAGTGGCAGCTGAAACTTGAAGTAGGGAGCGTAGCCTCAAAAGCAGGGGGATCAGATTTAGGACTGAGTTGAGGAGGAACCTTTTCACACAAAGGATTGTGAATCTGTGGAATTCCCCCACCCAGTGAAGCAGTTGAGGCTACCTCATTGAATGTTTTTAAGGCAAGGATAGATACATTTTTGAACAGTAAAGGAATTAAGGGTTATGGTGACTTGGCAGGTGAGTGGAGCTGAGTCCACGGAAGATCAGCCATGATCTTATTGGATGGCGGAGTAGAATTGAGAGGCCAGATGGCCTACTCATGCTCCTAGTTCTTATGTTCTTATTGTTGCTGGTTCAAAATCCTGGAACTTCTTTGTTAACAGCACTGTGGGTGTAATGACATCACATGGACTGCAGAGGTTCAAGGACGTGGCTCACCACCACCTTCTCAAAGGCAATTAGGGATGGACAATAAATGCTAGTCTATGCAGTGACACCCATACAGTTGAAAGAATTTTTTAAAAAATCACTGGCAACATTATAAATCTGGGAAAGATAAAATCGCCTTCATTTTCTCATGCTGGAGGAGTACGTTTCACATTATGGTCTGTCTGGCTTAAGTACACATCTGCTCACATTCCCCCATGTATGGAAATTTTAAAGCCTTGTGAGCTAAATATAACTTAAAATACAAATCATACCTAAACTCTTCCATGGAAAAATGGAAAGAAATCCTGAAACATGATAGGGGTTGAAAATGTTTTCTGCTCATGAATGTGTCTTTATCCTCTTAAGTAATACAATGCTAGGAGATCCCTGAAATGTAATCCGTCCTTAACACTTTGTTTCATGCTATTTGAATGGCCGTAACAATCAAGAATAACGAGGGACAGTAATATCTGGGAGCGATGTGGTGTTTGGGGGGAGGGGTTGCATTTTTAGAAAGTTATGTTGCAAAAATCCTTTTGAGCTGAAGTTGCTGAAAAACATCCAATTAAAACGTCCGATGGTGTTATGCTCTTTCATGGTGCACCACTCGAGTAAGATGTGGCCCAGTGAAAAAGAGACAAATAGCAAACTTCAACCTGGTACAGAAGTGTCTGGTTGTGCAGTGCTGCAGTGTTGTCTCAGCACTTTGTCAGCTGATTCTTCAGTGGAAACTGCTAACAAGCATTCTGGTCTGAAATCAATATTGTGCTATTAATGTGGGAAAACGGCACTCCAGTATTTGGATCAGTACGTGGGGACTGATTGAATGACAATATTAATAGTACAATATTGATTTCAGATAGGCCTCTATAGTCAATGTCGGGACCTAAGGGAAAGTCAATTAAATTAGAAAGCAAATAGCTGAAGAAAGGAGAAGTGATCACCCATTATTAAGATATGAGCAGAAGAAAATATAGTTGGGTTGAAATAGAAAAAAACAATCATATGAAATATTAGAAATTTGAAGCTTTGAGATCAAATATCAGGGTTCGAACTCAATTTAGACTGATGCCCTAGCATATTACTGAGGGATAGCTATTGTCAGTTACAGAGGGACAGATATTGTAAATATCCTGATCAGCATTTACCTTAACAAAAAAAATGAGTTAACTCATCATTCATCTCATTGCTGTTCAGGATCTTGTTATGCATAAGAGGAGATGACGGCCTAGTGGTATTATCACGAGACGATCAATTCAGAAACTCAGCTAATGTTCTAGGGACCTGGGTTTGAATCCCACCACGGCAGATAGTGGAATGTGAATTCATTGAAAAGGTCTGGAATTCATAATCTACTGATGACCATGACACCATTGTCAATTGTCAGAAAACCTATCTGGTTCATTAATGTCCTTTAGGAAAGGAAATCTGCCGTCCTTACCTGTTCTGGCCTACATGTGACTCCAGAGCCAGAGACTCTCAACTGCTCTAGGGCAACTAGGGATAGACAATAAATGCTGGCCAACCAGTGATGCCCAGGTTTCACAAATGTTGCTGCCTTTGCCTATGAAGCAACAGTGACTAGACTTCAAAAGGAGGGAGAATTCTGAAGAAAGGTCAGGAATATTAACTCTTCAGTGATGCTGTCTGACTTGCTTTCCTCTTTCAAAGTTTTCTTTATTTATTGCAAATTTTCAACATTATGCATTTTTTAAGACAAAATACAGAATCAGTGAGTGTGCTTTACATCACTGATTACTGAGTGTCCATTAAATCTTTACTGCTAAAACAAGTGGAGATGGCCAAAATGGTATTACAATAGCCATGCTTCTGACTCGTCAGCAATTCAAACTGGACATATTTGAGATGTATAAAGACCCTCAGTTGAACAAGAAATATAACCTTCCAGATTCTGTGGATATTGTGAATGTTTCTACCAATTTCACTTATGTCATTAATAGTTTGGTATAGAAACTACATAGAAAATCTTCATGAATTATTGTAACAAAAAGTACTATAGTTGCCTGCAGTTAAATCAACTGCACAGTCTGCAACATAGGAATTCCTTTTCTTCTGTAAGTTAATAACAAGGCCTGTAATTTGTGGAAATAATTGCTTTGTATGTTTTTCATGAACATTCCTAGGTTTGGTGTTCATGAAATAGTCTGTATAAAGCCCATACCACTTCCCTTTACCTACTCACCTACAGAAATGATGTTATTGTTGCATCAAATAAAGCCAGACTATATACCATATCAACTCATTTCTGAGAAAATATCATTTTGACAAACCCCAAATGAGGATTTTATTTCTGCACAATAGGTACAAATATTTAAAACATAAAATGCAGCATCTTAGTCTCATCACATAAATACATGCTAGGTTTAAAGATGCTCCATCATACACTCATATTGGGTTTAACAAAAATGAAGTGTAAATTAATTTCACCAATGTAGTAATTTAGCAGAATTGTTTTATATAGTTTTTTTTATCTTCTTGATAAAACATTGTTAAGTAAAGGTGTTTTGATTTCTAGACTGTATAACTATAAAAGTTGTTTCTTCAATTCTTTTCCCTGTAATACACTGAGGATAGACAAGTTCAGAAACATGAGTGGAGTAGGGTCAACATACACTGTCACCTTCAGTGATGCAAACCTCATTTTTAGAAAGCAACGCTCAATTTAATAATACAGTACTCAATAATCCCAAGGATATTGCTTGCATGATCTGCATTCTAAAGCTGACATGATTTAATAAACAGTAAAAAAATTGTTTTAATATTTTGTGTTTTTCAAACCATTAACTATGTTTGCAGTTCAGTATAATTCAAGTAGAAAGCTCTTACTAAAATTCATCTGGTGCAGGTAAGAATATACAGAAAAGGTTAATAATCTTGTTGGGATTCACAAGAATTTAGTAGTTTGAAAGGTCCGTGTGGAATGAAAGCATTTGTTGATGCACAGATACTGTATTAAATCTAATTTTGAGACAGTAGCATTGAATGTATTTCTGCACAAAGCAGCAGTAAGTGTGTCTTAAAATTCAATGCACACCAATAATAACCAAGACAACTTTTTCCATACGTATATTAACAGCTACATGATAAAGCCAACTCTTAATTTGGAGAGGGAAAGTTAGAATTATCTTGAGACTTTTATGTAAAAGCAAGAAACAGTGGATGCAGGAAATCTGAAATAGGAACAAAATGCTGGGCATACTCAGATATTGTTTATCGCTCCTAGGTCAGTTTACTCTGGTATCAGTAGAGGCCGAGGAATAGTTGATCCATTCATTCTTAACGATAGATGTTAAATAGTCTAGGGAATTTAAAAAAGTTCCTCAATATTTTGAGCACAGCACAAAAAAGTACTGCATTATCCAAGGCATCATCCTTCTGCTGTGACGTTAAACAGAGACCCCAGCAGCCTCTTTGAATGGGTACAAAAGTTATCATGGCACTATTCAGCAAACTGTTCTATCCAACATTGAAGGGATTTATAATTCAAACTGAATGCTACACAATAGCCTCAGAAAGGCTACTTCAAGGCCCATTAGTATTTTTTGGTACAATTATCATTTATCCACATAGCATCTCACTGGAGCATAAATTATAAATGATAATTATTGTGTGGTTAACACTGCTGCCTTGCGGTGCCAGGGACCCAGGTTCGATTCCTGGCTTGGGTCACTGTCTGTGCAAATTTTGACAAGCTTAGGGGTTAAAAAAAGGGCGTCTTTGGACAAGTTGGGCCGAACGGCCTGTTTCCATGCTGTAAACCTCTAAGACGCTATAAAACAGGCTCAACGATACTTCTATCTGTGGAACACACATCACCAGTTTCATGCAGGTGGGTACTTAGTATGGCTTATTGGATCAGATGTCAAAGTCCACAAGATAAAGCAATGTCAATACATATTTGAATGGAAAGAAAAAGAATGGGGTGGCTTTGCAGGGGAAGAGTGTAATTGAGTATTGGAAGAAAGAAATAATTGTCTTTGGTCCTCATTACAAGCTCTGCTCCCTTGCTATCAACTTCATCAGTCTCTTTGGCAATGTCCCAGGCTGAATTTGTTTGCAATATTTGACCCTAAGTGAGCTTCTTACCACACATCTGCACAGATCTGGAACTGCCTATTTCCACCATATCATCACACCTCTGCTCCTGCCTCAGCTCATCTCTTGCTGAAATCTTCAACTATGCCTTTGTCACATATAGACATTATTATTCCAACAAACCTCTGGCCAGCCTCCCACATTCTATTCTTTGTAAAAATAAAGAGACTCAAAACTTTGCTGTGTTGTGATCCCCATTGACAGATCATAAACCAAAATAACCAAATTTACCCACTGACCAACAAATGAAAAAATTACCAACAAGATTCAACTTTTGGTAGCCTTTAGCACAAATCAGAAGCAACATAAATTACACTTGCATTAACAGACAAATGATGTTTCTGATATAAAGGTAATTTGATATTGTTTGCCTGTTGATAATTGATTCCCACAGTAATTTAACCTCTGATGTAATTTTTTTGTAAATAAAGGATTCAGGTAAAAAACCACTTACCCACCACATGGCACATGGTGTCAGCTGAAATTCAGCGGACTTTGATAACTGGAAGAGAGCCAGCCACTGTAAGAAACAGCAGAGAATAATTAATACTCAGTCAGCAACTTTATTATGAGACATTGACTTCTGGGTGAGTCAGTATGGCTTTAAATATTCCAATACCTGCTCCTATGGAGATGAGGTCCAATATGAGAATGATTTGAAATTCTTCCAGCCCTGATGAAATTGCCACAGTGTTGAGTAAGAAGTAACAGTAGCACATCTTTTATTAGTGCTGGGAAAAGAGTGCTCCATTGCACCCTAGACCTGAGGATCAGAAGTGCCAGTCTGGTGAAGTTTTGGAAGTCCGGAAGACCCACTGAGAACCCTCCATAAATGTTGGGGGAGATTCTCCCACTCCGACTGCTTTTTTTTTGCGGGTTGGGCTGGGAGATTCGCCCGTGTGAATGTCCCTGAGCAGCATAGTGGCACAGTGGTTAACACTGCTGCCTCACAGCACCAGGGACCCAATGGCTTAGGTCACTGTCCGTGTGGAGTCTGCACATTCTTCCCATGTCTGTGTGGATTTCCTCCGGTTGCTCTGGTTTTCTCCCACATTCCAAAAGATGCGTGGGTCAAGTTGATTGACCATGCTAAATTGCCACTTGATGTCAGGGAGACTAGCGGGGTGAATATGTGGGGCTAAAGGGATAAGGGCTGGGTGGGATTGTGGTCAGTGCAGACTTAATGGGCTGAATGGCCTCCTTCCGCACTGTAGGGATTCTATTCTATTTGATTCATGGGATTCGCGCATGTGTTCCCGATATACACGCATCACCCACTGCCAGATATCTGGTGTGTTCGGGACTATGCAGGAAACTGGAAGGAGCACTAGGTAAGTAATTTTAATCTATTTTTAATGTGATTTGAGTGTAATTATCGGGCCCGGGACCGAATTCTCCAGGCCCAAGAGCATCTCTCATTCCTGCCTGTACAAATCCACTCTGGCGGGGTTTAGAGTAGCTCCACACTTTCGGGGAATAAGGGGGAGACTCCCCTTGAGTGAAGGGGGGAACAATTGGGGCTCCCCAGAGGGTCAGATGTAGGGGTGTGGTGTTCCCTGGGCATGAGCACCCTGGCAGTGCCAGCTTCTGCTCCCTGGCACTACCCAAGCTGCAAAGTGCCCTTTCCTGGGTTTCCATCTCTGGCTCTGCTGAGACATTCTGATCTTCTGTGATCTTTCACTTTGCAGTCACACAGTAATGGCTGTCATGGTCAGTTGAGTTGTCCCACCTCTAGCCCCACCCCTGCAGCCTTTAATTGGCTGTTATACTTATCCCCACAGCCCATAACTGTTTCTCCCTAGGGAGCTGCTTCAAGACCTGGAAATGGCCCTGACTTCCACAACCCAACCCCCTCCCCAGAATAGAAGAACTCTAATCATGAATAACGCAAGAGCCTGCTTGTCATCTTTAGAACTATATGATAAATTTGTCCATTTAGATACTTTGCCAGATTAAATTAAGCCATTAAATGTATTTTGAATATAATGATGCTCCTGTTCTAACAGATTCTACATTTTAACTCAAAGGTCTTGGTCGGTGGCACAGTGGCACAGTGGTTAGCACTGCTGCCTCACAGCGCCAGGGGCCTGGGTTCAAATCAATTCAATTCCAGCCTCGGATCACTGTCTATGTCAAGTTTGCACATTCTCCCTGTGTATATGTGGCTTTCCTTCCACAGTCTAAAGATGTGCAAGTTAGGTTGATCGGCCATGCTAAATTGACCCTTGTGTCAGGAGGCTTAGCAGGGTAAATATGTGGGGTTACGGGAATAGGGTCTAGGTGGGATTGTTGTTGGTGCAGACTCAATGGGCCAAATGGCCTCTTCTGCACTGTAGCGATTCTATGGATTCTATGAAAGATCTCTGCCCTGCACAGATGTTGTAGTCTGATGTAATACTTCAAAATCCTTTGCATTTTCAATGGTGCTTATTTTCTTCAGTGAAGAGAAGATGAAACTATTAGAAAGTTTATTTTTGCTTTTGTGTTTTACTCCACTATGTACGGTAAATTATGAAAAGATACCAGTGCATCCACTGATATCACAGTGTTCAGGAATCATAGTGCAAGAAAAGTAATTCAGATTTGTTTAAACAGAAACACTGGATGGGATTTGCCACATAACCCAACACTCCTTTCACAGAGATGGAAGGCAGCCTGCCCTTGTCTGGTGCTGGCATCTTCTGGTCCCACCATTATCAACGGGGTTTCCTCTTGACTGCACTCTCTGCTGGGAAATCCGCAGTAGGAGGTGTGCTGTTGGTGGGATCGGAAGGGCCAGATGGCTGAACAGCTGGAATGTTCTGGTCACCGAGCTGGAAGTTCTTGATTTGATTTGATTTGATTTACTACTGTCACATGTATTAACATTCAGTGAAAAGTATTGTTTCTTGCATGCTGTACAGACAAAGCATACCATTCATAGAGAAGGAAATGAGAAAGTGCAGAATGTAGTGTTACAGTCATAGCTAGACTGTAGAGAACGATCAACTTAATGCAAGACAGGTCCGTTCAAAAGTCTGACAGCAGCAGGGAAGAAGCTGTCCTTGAGTCAGTTCATACATGATCTCAACCTTTTGTACCTTTTTCCCGATGGAGGAAGGTGGAAAAGAGAATTCGGGGTGCATGGTGTCCTTAATTATGCTGGCTGCTTTGCCGAGGCAGTGGGAAGTGTAGACAGAGTCAATGGATGGGAGGCTGGTTTGTGTGATAGATTGGGCTACATTCACGGCCTTTTGTAGTTCCTTGTGGTCTTGGGTAAAGCAGGAACCAAACCAAGCTGTGATGCAACCAGTAAGAATGCTTTCTATGGTGCATCTGTAAAAGTTAGTGAGAGTTGTAGCTGACATGCCAAATTTCCTCAGTCTTCTGAGAAAGTAGAGGCATTGGTGGGCTTTCTTAGCCATAGCATTGCGGGATCAGGACAGGTTGTTGGTGATCTGGACACCTAAAACTTTGAAGATCTCGACCCTTTCTACTTTGTCCCCATTGATATTATGTGGATATTATGGCTGGTGGGTTTGAAGGCAGGGGAGGTAGGTGGTCTTTCCACGACCAACCCGACTGCCTGGCCTGTCTGAAATCTTTCTGGGCCGGTGATGACGTTGGTTTGTGGGGAGACATTGGGTCACCTGGCTGTCCACCCACTGTTGGGCCAGTCAATGTCTCATCACACTGTTGCAATGGGGTGGGGGGGGGCGGCGGTGAGGGAAGAGGCTGTGTGCCGATGTCATCAAGGAAGCTCAATTGCTTCAGGTCCGTAGGCTGGAGTCAGACATGGGTGGTGGTGGTGGGGACTGTGGATCTTTGCAGGATCCCTGGGACCATCGGAGGCACCACTCCAATTGTCATTCCCCCCTCCCCGCACCCCTCACCTATAACCCTGCACTCCTATCCAGGCCTCTTCTTCATCCCCTTTGGTGAAGCCCCTAACTTTGGGCTTACTTGGCTTCTTGGTGTAGTGGGATTGACTGTAACCCCAGCAGTAGCCAGTGCTCCTGGCTGTTGCTATAGAGCTGCTGGCATTTGACTGGCAGGCAGCTTTATAATACAGTATTCCCTCCCAATTTAAGGATGGACATCTCACTTTCAAGTAAGTAGCATTGCTTCCAATGTTAAATTGCTGCAGGGCAGCAGACAGAATGGTGGACAGGCTCCCTTCCCTCCTAAAAATGTTAGAGAAAAAATACCTGGTGAATTATTTTTTCCCTATTTGTGATATGCTCATTTAGCATATGTCAAAATCAGATAGAACTCTCGTCAGGGTATACTTATTTTGCTAAATGCCTTTGACATGTTACCAAACATGTCAGGAACCACCTATACACATGATCACATCTTGCTGGTTTTATTAACATTGCCATGTGAAATGTGATTTGAGAAAATGGGAATAGTTAATACATTTTTGAAGAGTGGATATTTTTACTCACTGGGAACAGTTTCACCTTTCAGACTCTCATTGTTTGTTTTGTATAAAGTCTAATCTTCTGCGTGTTCTTGTAGCTGCTGTACTACAGCTACAGCGCCATCAGCTGGAGCAGAAATGCCATGTAGCAGCTTTAGGAATCATGCGTAAAAATAGCCAATCAAGCTAAAGAGGCTTCTTGTTTCTCAGTGTGTCTAATTTATCTGATTTCTATTTAAATAATATCGCACATTCTAAGTTATCTTGAAATTATTAATATTTAGAGCATTTGCATTTTTACCCTTTTCATATTCTCCTAAAATGTGCTCCATGATTTTCAGGTTCTTCTGTTGGGGAACTAAATAGAACTTATTACTGAAGCTGCTTCAGAGCTGATTCTAGGGTAGACACTTCTGCTGGAATTTTGCTGCCTCGCCCACCTGAGGCTCGTAAGATCCTGCCCCAGGCCAATAGAGAATGCCATTCTGTGAGCCTCGTGCCGGTAAAATTCTGACTTGTGTGCGTTTGCTTCACGAGATCCCCCAGATCCAGTTTCTAGAAATTAGGTCCAGCAGCACATCGTCTCCCAAACCAATATATCCAGCATCGAGGCACTAATTAAAACAAAAATTCTGCCACAGGATGTGGGTGTCACTGGCTAGGGCAGCATTTAATGTCCATTCCTAATCACTCAAGCCAAGTCCACTCAAACATCTCTCTATTTCAACATTTTGCAGTCTCTCTCTACTTAAAATAATATTTTGTCTTTCCATTCTTCCTGCCAAATTGGACTACCTCATATCTTCCCACATTACATCCTATCTATTAATTTTTCCCCCTATTCTCTTAACCTATCCTTATCACAATTTGTTTTCCTAACTATCTTTGTATCATCAGCAAATTTGGCTAGAGTAAAGCCTGTCCCTTCATTCAAGCCATTAATGTAGATTGGAAATAGTTGAGGCCTCAGCACTGATCCCTGCAGCATTCCACTAGTTACAATTTGCCAACTTGGAAATTAGCCATTTAATCTCAACCCTCTGACTTCTGATGGCTGGTAAATCCTCCATCCATCCTCCATCATTCTTTTGCGTATCACTTTATTGAAAGCCTTTTGAAAATCCAAATACAATATATCTACTGGTTCCCTTTTTACCCACTCTGCTTGTCCCATCCTCACAGAATTCTAATAAAATGTCAGTGATGATTCCTCTTTCACTAAACCATGTTGACTGTGCCTGATTGTATTATGGGGGAATTTATTCGGCCCGCTAGCTTCCAACAAGAATCACGATGGCCCAGAAAATTGGGCGTTGAGCAAAAAAACAGTTTTGGATTCACCAGTTAATATATAATTAATGAGCTTTTAGCTCAATTCAAATACCTCCCACTATTCACCCACTTCCCCAGTAGGACTTGCACTGGACAGACTTTGGTACGTGTCCTCAGAAGCAAAGACCTGGCATGCTGAATCCTTAAGGTCCAGTAAGCATCTCCAACCCTGCAACAATGAGAGGCATCTATCCTCCCCCCTCCACACCACACAGGCATGAGGTTTACCTGACCTCGCTCTCACTCAGGCTCCCTTCTGCCTCAGATCCCTCCACTCAGGCCCCATTCCTCCTCCCATGCAGTTCCCTTTCCCCATCAGACCTCCCACTCGGCCTCCCTTCAGGTCACATGCCTTGGCAGAGCCAACAGTATACCGTCCCTTGGCACCCTGGCACTGACACACTGGCCTGGCACCTTGGGCCCCAAGGGGGGCATGAGGAGGTACGTCTGGTAGCCATTTGCCCCTCCGCTGCTGCCAGGCTGCAGAGGAAGGTTTCCTCAAGGGTCACAGGTGCTGTGTGGGCTCATGCAGGAGGGCAAAGTGTTGACCTCACCACTCACTGCCAGGATGGGGTTTTGTGGCTGGACTGCCCTTTCTAGCTATGGTAGACCTGAAGATTACCCCTGACATGGTGATTTCAGACAGCCTTGTGATCAATTCCTGCATTTCTGCCTGTCAGCTATGCAAATTCTGAAGTTGCCAGATCTCTTCAATCTCCACACCCCCCCCAGTCACCTGACAGGTTTTTAACTCATTGCAACATTCCATTCTGCAGCAGAGATTTTCCTTTCTCCCTGTCAGCAGCTGCAAGTGAGAGCAGAATCCTTTGAGGTCCTCTGACAGAGAGGAAATGTCAATTTCACCTGTGAGGAGTAGGGAAGGATGGGGTTTCCATTCGGCACAGCTATGCACTCAATCCCAATGTACCCACAAAGCTTTGATTTGAACTTCCTGAGGCCCCCTAGCAAGTTGAAATTAATGAAACATTCTCCGTTCCATTGGAAACCTTTGATCTGTAAAAATTCAATATGCAGTGCCTTAAAAAAGGCTTCCATTGATAGCTCAAGGATGTTATCATCCCCCAACCACATGTGTCTATCTTCATATCCCTTTATGGTTAATGCATCTCAAGTACCCCATTAATATTGACTGCAATTAATAGAGTTTATACCTGATTGACAGACTGTGGCTTTACATCCTCTTTTACAAACCACAATGTCTTTGAAGAAATCACAGACTGTCAATCATGCTTAGACACTGTTAACCTTGCGGTCAGGATCAGTGGGGTACTTGAGATCTATTTAAGCGTGAAGTGAAATGGAATAAACACAGGTGGACAAAGCAGAAATGCATTGAGTTGTCAATGAATCTTTTTCAAATGATTGTCCCTACCTATAGATTAATGGGATTTGTAGTGAATACACAGATCCCTGTAAAGCTGGCACAATGTTTACTCTCAGCAGGGCACCTACTCAGCTGTGTTTGTTATTTTCGTGTCTGTGAGTTTATGTGCATGCACATTGTGTCATTGATTGCTTGCACACATCAAATGATGTGTGCCAGTATTTTAAAGTGTTATTTCAGGCGATGCTGCTGGAGTGACAAATACACACTGACAGTTTCCGTTGGAAAACCTCCAAACTGGGTCTGGCACGGAAGCAAACTTAGAAATTGGCTCAATTTATGTTGCAAGCGGTTCAGGTAAAATATTTGCATTTATGTTATCAATTACAGTTTGGATTTAGGCGCTATTGGGTGCTTTCACTTATAATTGCAACTGTAAGTTAGGTAGTTGCATGTCTCTGCAATAGAAGATTTTGAAAGCAAGTTAGTGAATAATTAATAAGACCATAGAATCATAGAATCCCTATAGTGCAGATACATGTTATATTTTGCCTGGAAAAACAACTGAACTAATAGGTTTCTTACTGAAAGGGAAATAGAGAGGTACAAATATTTTACCAAAGTATAATATGTTTAAAAGAGCAAAATAGTGCAGATGCTGGAAATCTCAAATAAAAACAAAGCAGCATCTGTTGAGAGACAAACAAGCTAATGGGGAGGATTATTCAGGTCCTCTGCTCCCGGCATGTATCACGATGGTCTGGAGAATCAGGCATCAGTGGAAAAACGGCTTCTGCACCAGTCGCAAAACCCATTTCAAACTTCCTAGGCCATACTGCTGGTCCTGATTGGGTTCCTGTCCAGAGCAGGCAAAACGCAATAAATATTCAAATGACCACCTAAACATCTCATTAGCTGACTTGGAGGCTGATTCAATGGCTGCCTGAGATTCTCCCAGGCTGGGTTTCAGCACTTCCCCCTCCACTGGGATGTTCGTTGGCCCCCGGGTCACTCCTTGGGATGAACGATCACCTGGAACGAGCTCCAGAATCCTCTCCATTATCCGGCACTGCCAGCCCTGAGACCTGCCTTTGTTTGCATCATGGTTCCCATGTCTTCGCTTTTTGCGATTGGGCAATGTTGAGCATGCCCTCAGCTATGGTCCTGTGTGATGGGTCAAGTTGTGATGCACATCAGCAATTTCCCTAAATGCCAGGGACATGTCCGTGTGTGACTGGGTCCTGGTGCCAAGGGCTGCAGCTATGGACGTCACTGAGTGGGGCGCGCATTGGAAGTAGTTAGTCATGCTGCAGACATCTGGGCCAAGGCTTTCCGCTGTGGACTCCACACTTACAGTGTTGGCCTGGGTACCATTCAATGCAAGCATCTTCTCTTGCGAGATGAGGCTACTGGATTTCTCCAGTTGTGCCTGCATCTACTGGAAGGTTGCTCACACCCCCTCCTGTAAAGCTTGGATCTGCTTTTGTGTACTGATCATTTCTGGGATGGATGTTTCCAGAAGTCCAGAGTCTACCTTGGGGCCAGCAGTTCTCGGGGACCCATCAGGCCTCTGACTGGCCACTCCCTTCAATGTTCCAGCTTCCACATGATGTGCAGTAGTAGCAGTGTGGTGTCTCTGCGCTGGTGTTCGGTGCTGGTGAGTGCAGTGACGAGATTCCAATGTCCTCCCTGGAGTTGTAGCCTCGGGTGCTCAGCGGGATTGGATAGTGAGAAGCAACCCCAGATGACCCGGCCTAATCTGATGGACATTCTGCAATACAAAGAACATGGATGTCAAGGATGTGGAGAACGATAAACTCATTTGAGAAAGGTCATCAGGATCACATTGCTTTTGGCTCTTCCTTGCTTAGGGCCTGCTGAACTAGCAGTCAGTGACAGATTGCTCTTGGGTCTCCCCCACAGTTTCCAGGGCCCTCTCCTCAGTGGGGTTGAGGACTTGAATCATAGAATCCTAGATTCCTACAGTGCAGAAGGAGGCCATTTGGTCCATCGAGTCTGCACGGACCATAATCCCATTCAGGCCCTATCCCCACAACCCCAAGCTATCAGGGATGCCCTCACTTGTCTTTGCCTGCTCCCTCTTATTGAAGGCAATCTCTGCCTATGGAATGGCTTGACAAGGATGGGGATCTGGTAGCTGGTGGCTTGTGTGGGCATGGGGTCAGGCCAATCGGGGGTGTGACGTGGACTGTGGCTGGGGGAAGTGGTGGTGGAGGGGGTATTGGTTCTGATGGGGATTCTGTGTGACAAAATGTTAGGAGGTGGTGCCATGGGACAAAGGGGGCTTAAGGTGAGATGGCAGAGGTTAGGGACATGAGTGGGATCAGGACAGGGAAGTGGGCACTCATCCTTGCAAATCACAGCAGGTCATTCATCTTCTTGCATCATTGCATACCCGTTTGCCTGGTAAAGCTCCTGCTCCTTACTGATTTGGCTACCACTTCCCCTCTGTGACCTCGGCTGATGGCAACCTCCTGCTAGCTCTGGGGAAGAAAGTTGCCCTCCCCTTCTCCACAGCTTCCTGCATTGTGAAATCCATAACCAAGATAAAGAATTTCAATCAAAAGGAACCTGAAGTGCAAAAGCATCAATTTTTGGAAAAGATGGACTATGGTTTAAAAGGAACTGTCTCCGGAAATTACATCAGCATCAAGCCCTTTAGAATATGTGAAGAGAAAACTGCCTCAACCATGAAGAACACTGAAGGACTCATAAACTCTATTTGTTTTACCTTTTATCGTTGAATCTTCATGTGGTCAAGAGTTAGAATCATAGAATCCCTACAGAACAGAAGGAGGCCATTTGTACAGACCACAATCTCACCCAGGCCCCATTCCCATAACCCCACATATTTATCCTGTTATACCCTTGACACTAGGGTCAATTTAGCATGGCCAATCAACCAAACCAGCACATCTTTGGAGTGTGGAGGAAACTGAAGTACCTGAAGGAAACCCCACACAGACACTGGGAGAATGTGCAAACTCCACACAGACAGTGACCCGAGGCTGGAATTGAACCTGGAATTGCTGTGAATCTGAAGTTGCATGTAGGCCAGCCCAGGTAGGGAAGGCAGATTTTCTTCCCGAAAGGACAGTGGTGAACCAGGTAAGTTTTTATGAAGATCAACAATGGTTTCATGGTCACCAGTAGACTTTAAGTTCCAGATATTTATTGAATTCAAATTCCACTAAATGCCATGGTGAGATTTGAACCCAGCTCCAAAGACCATTACCCTGAATCTCCGGATTACTAGTTCAGTGACAATGGAACTAAGCAGGGAGGATGCTTGTAAATTTCTTGCATCAGTTTAGAAGAAACACCAATACAATGCAGTACAACACAATAAATGATACCATACAACTGTCATGGAATGTATCTGCCAGAGCCTAAGTTCTGGAAAGTCGGGGCAGTGTCAGGAGTCTCAAGATTGGGAGAGTAGGGAAGGCCTATGGGATTGCCAGGGGGACCTTCTGTGTCGTGAGGTCTGTCTGGTGGGGGGAGCATATGGGGGTGACAGCTAAGCCTTAAGGAGAGGCCACTATAGCCAGAAGAGGGCTTCTGAACCATAACTTAATATACCTTAGTAGTGAGACAAGTGTGAGATTGTGCCACCAGATGGTGCACCTAAACCTTTTGAGCTGCTTTTCATTGACGTGGCTATGATCCGACTCTCAGTATGATGGAAGTGCAATAGAATACTCAGCAAACAATCTTTTAAAGCAGATTGACTATATAACAAAGGATAGATTTAAACTATTCAACCATTATTCTTTGATCAAATCACAAGATAATAAATAAAATTGGTACTCTTACATGTATCGACAACTAAAGCTTTCAGTAGCTGATGGATACAGTGAATAAGCTGAGCTTACTCACATTTTGTCAATGTTAAACCCCACAGCAGATTTAAGGCCTGGATCATGGATTCATTTCAGTGTACTTCTTCCTCTCATAAACATATGGATGGTGCACTAACCTGTCAAATGAAGAGGAATTCCTTATTCTAAAAACACATTTGATGAATGATTTTATATCAGTGTTGCAAACTGTAAAATGTATGCCATAGAACCAATGCAGAAGGAGGCCATTTGACCAATCTGGCCGAATTTTATCGGCATGTCCGCCCAAATTTTATACGATCCCACCCGAGGCCAACGGAGAATGTCATTCTCTGAGCCTCACCCACCCCTGGAATTGGGAGGGCATGCTGGTAAAATTCTGGCCATTGAGTCTGCACCAATTCTTACCCAGGCCCGTCCCCCAACCTATCCCCATAAACACGCACATTTATCATGGCTAATCGACCTAACCTATACATCTTTGCACACTAAAGGACAATTTAGCTTGGCCAATCCACTATCAGAGCTTTCATACTTAAAAAAAATCTAATTCTCTATCACAGAATCAGAAAATATAATTTACATTTTGTATAAATGTCTGCATGAAGGCTTTAACATTTCAGAGTATTGTCTAAAATAAAAAAAATCAATTGATTTGTGTAAGATACAACTCTTTAACCTGAATGGCAAATTCAAACAAAATCTTTCATTTATTTAGGACCTTCAATGTGACAAAAACATCCTGAAGGACTTCCTAAGTTCAAGATGAAGCGAATGTGCACCCCCATGGAGTGAGGGACTTGTAGGGGATGGCCGTACATGACCAAAAAGCTGGGTTTTGAGGAGACTTTTAAAGAAGCAAATGTCAATGAACATGCAGAGGAGGTTAGGGGGAGAACGTGGTTAACATGTAAAAAACAAATTATAATTCAAACTACTACCTATCATACCAAACATTATGTGCCTGTGCTCGAACAGACAATCTCATCAGTCAGATACTGTTGAGTGGCAATTAAGTCAATGTTTTAAATTGGATATGTGTATTATAATTTGTACATTTTGTACAATGGTTGGGGATTAAAGGGATCAGTATATTAGAGCTGAATAAGGCTCTTATGCAGGCAGCTGGTAGATCTGGCAGGGATCTGCAATTATTAGTTTTTGGAACCATCGATGTAAATGATTGCTTCATGATTGCACCTGGATTGGAAATATAATGAGAAATATACTATGGTGACAAGGTAGCAAGAGCTGGCAGGAATCTCCTACGGTTGGCTGGCCCTCAAGAACTATGTGATGAAACACATCTGTTGGAACTGATTTCTTTCCTCCCTCAGGAAGTCTTGCATTTTTTTTGAATTTTTAAAATAATATTATGCAGTTTTCTTTATTAACAGAGGTACTGAAGGTCTAGAGCCCCACGAGGCACTGAACTGAAAACCCATAGAATTAGTATAGTGTAGAATGAGGCCATTCAGTCCATCGAATCTGCACCTTCTCTCCAAAAGAGCATTCTACTATGCCCACTCCCTCTATCTACCCCCATTACCCCATGCATTTACATGGCTAATCCATCTAACCTACACATCCTCAAACACTAAGAGGCAATTTAGCATTGCAAGCTATGTAACTTGCACATCTTTGGATTGTGGGAGGAAACCGGAGCATCCGGAGGAAAGCCGTGCAAACACAAGGAGAATATGCAAACTCCCTGGATGGTTTATATTGGGTTAAAGTAATAATACATCTTTTGTAAATATATAGGGGAGACCAGGATATGTGTAGAGTTTATAGGCAGAATATGATGGGTGGCACATTGGATAGCCCTGATGCCTCACAGTGCCAGGGACCAGGGCTCAATTCCAGATTTGGGTGAATGTCTGTGTGGAGTTTGCACATTTTCCCCATGTCTGCATGGGTTTCCTTCAGGTGTACCCCTCTGGTTTCCTTCCACAGTCCAAATATGTGCAGGTTAGGTGGATTGGCCATGCTAAATTGCTCCTTAGTAGCCCAAGATGTCAAGATTAGATGGATTAGCCATGATAAATGTGTAGGGTTACAGGGTAGAGGAGAGGGCCTGTGTAAGATACTTTGTCAGAGAGTTGGTGCAGACTCGATGGGCCAAATGGCCTTTTCTACACTCCAGGGATTCTACAATGCTAAGGTTATTATGCTTAAATTTAATTGTTATTGATATGTGAGCTCTGCCTGTAGGCAGGTTCTTGCCTCATTGTCTGCCGAACTTTACTTGGCAGTGGTGGTTTGCCGTGGCCTTGTACTCTTGCAGGCTGTGCAAGGAAGCAGATACCAGTTCTATCTCAGGTGGGATGCAAATTGATCCTCATCTGCTGGTGTTACTCTGAAACATATGCTAGTCATCTAACCAACTGGCCATTATGCTTGAATTTACATCAATTAAAATTAAACAGGTCAGTTAATAGTTTCAGGATCCTTTCCTTTTCAAGGGAGGTGCTTTATCAAAATCTGCCATTTGTTAAGCATTTTCCTTGCATCTAAAGGAATCTATAGCATTTTCCAGCAAGTGAAATGAATCTGAGCCAGGAAAGCACCATTTGTACCTGATTTTTGAGCTGAGTTGGCTGATATCAGCAATGACAGGAGAGACAATGGGTACTACAATTGGTTCTATTGTCTCTGAGTTAGGGACAATATGCCTTGGAAGCTCTGCCTTCAATCATTAACCTGCCACTCATACAGAATATGTGTACACTGAGTGAGGATGGATTTGGCCTTAGTTGTGGTGGAATTGCAGTCAAAGAGTGTTGAAAACGCAGCTATCAATGTTTCTGTGTTAATAATGGGTACCCTTAGGAGAGGATAGGAAGGTACCTCTCAATCACGGACCTGTACCCATCAAGGAATCAATGCTTTCAAGAGAGAAGGGCAGAAAATTGACTAAGGACTCAAGATCCAGCTAGTAGTTCCTTCCTTCTCTTGCAATTCTCTTCTAATTCTTAGAAGATATTAACCACAGCTACATTTTCTCTTTATCTGATTTCATTTTATTACATTCATTCCAGATATGGATTTTTCTGCCATTCCTTTATTTGCAGTCCTTTAGTAATTTCCTTCCCTTCATTTATGGGTAGCTACAGACCTTATTGTCAAACCTCTGCAATTGCCACTCTTTTTAGCTGCCTTGGAAAAGCAGCCAGCATAATTAAGGATAACACATGCCCCAGACACACTTTCTTCCACCGTCTTCCATCGGAAAAAAGATACAAAAGTCTGAGGACACATATCAACTAATTCAGGAACGGCTTCTTCTCAGCTGCCATCAGACTTTTGAATGGAGCTACCTTGCACTAAGTTGATCTTTCTCTACACCCTCGCTATTACTGTAGTTCTACATCCTGCGATCTCTCCTTTCCTTCTTTATGTACAGTATGCTTTGTCTGTATAACATGCAAGAAAAAATACTTTTCACTGTATATTAATACATGTGATAATAATAAATCAAATCAAATCAAAATGTTGGGTGAGATACAATGCTTACCAGTGACTTTGGCTTTAAATGTTCTGTTTTCCATTGAGGAATTCCTGGTTTCCTTCAGTGATCTCGTGTGTGAATACTAATCCTTTATTATCAGTGAGATAATTCAACAACGTTTTCCAAAAATACATTTAAATTTATTTGCCTTTCAGTACAGTACAGTATTTACTCCAAATATCATACTCTGTTGACACCTCTTCTACAATATATTGGATAATTTTCTATTTGAAATTGGTTAGGTTCTTGGTAAATCTGATTTTGCGCTAGACAGAGCAATGGAGTGACCTGGTTTAATCCTCTACATCAAAGAAAAGTTATGCCCACCGTAAGTGAAATAATTTCAATTTGTTCTGTCTTAGCTACTATGGGTGGGGCTGTCATGCACTGTGAGATAAAGAAGATGTTTGCGGTCATTGCATTTTATGAAGACTGAAATACATTCATGCTGACTGACAGATGAAGGTCTATCTATTGAAACATCTTGGTTGTTGACAGGTGTTAATATTTTACAGCAGCAGATGGTGCCCATGACAGCATGCATGAACTGATATTGATTCTTAAACAACAAAGCTTTTTCATACAATTGTACTGCTAATACTTAATTATTTGACAAAATACATCTTAGCCATGCTTCATGGATAAAAGAAAATGAGATAAGAAAAATATTTGTCACTTTCTCTTTCCCCTCTGAAAGATCAACACAAACTGATAATGCCCACCTCTGTGACAAAGGACTTATTTTATACCTCACAGAAGCCTTTAAGTTCTGAAAATATTTGCAGCAGGCTATTCCCTGGACTATTTGTATTTTAATGAATTATCAAAATGGTCACTCCATTTTCTTGGCGTTAAGAAATTATTATTTCTCGACATCATTTTTAGTGCACTGGTTAATGTGGTTACATCAAATTCCTGTGAGCGTGATTTTAATCAAGTAGTTATTGCATTTTAAATGGGCTAATTACAAAAATAACTCTCACAGAAATTTCATACAAATATTAAACCAGTAGAAGAAATAAGAATTTCAGCTCCAAGTAATTTGTAATTGATTTGGAAATTAAAGCACCTTTTACTACAATTACATAATATTTGCAGAATTATTAATATTATTGGATATGTGTACCCTTCCAATTCTGAATGTGCTGTCCAAAATGGAACACTGAAACATGTGCAGAGGTTATCTCAAGGAACACAATTATATCTCAGAATCTTTACTGATCCCTTGGGATGTAATCTAATCTGCATTTCAAATAATTGAGTTGGACCTGTGCACCATGAAATATGAAATCTCTATGATATCAACACATGCTCAAAGGGCAGGCTTTCAAACCCAGTTTACACCTTGAGAATTCAATTGACAGGTTGATTTAAATTCAATTTTACAAAATGGGAGTGCAGCCCTTAACTTTATTTTGGCAGATATTTGTCAGATTGCAAATGATTTGCAGATTTATTGTCAAGGCTTTCTATGCAAAATGTGTTTTGTACCCTGGCTTTAAAAGATTCACAAGTTGATAAGTTGGTGTATTTTTATCATTAGAGCTGGATAGTCATTATTCCTTGATTTAAAGGACTTAGTGCAATTTCAAGGCACAATGCAGGACCTCAATGTTCAGAACAAACATTTCTCTGTCTTCGTAAGTTGCTCTTGATTATCAAGCAAACCCATGGACAGTAGCAATATATCAATCAATATCATGGTTGCTGCATGTACAACTGCAAGGAGGAACTGTTTAAATTGTGTTGGTTATTTTGTTCTGCCAAATTTAGTCTCACTTGGAATGGAGGTCTTTCCCCAGTTGGTGTTATAACTGGACTGGTACATACTGGATAGAAATCTGGTTCAAAAATCTATTAGAGGAATTTCCCCCAATAATGGCTAAGTGTCATGTTGGGTGAGAAAGTCAATGCCAGTGAGAATCTGATCACAATCCTTCCGCACTTAGTCAGTTCTTGTGGTAAGGGAAGGGGTGGCGTCAAGTTTTGCACCAGTTCAGAGAGGCCTAAACATGCCAGAAGCCTGATTTCATTTTAAAGGGTGTCCCAGGCTCCCTCCAACCATTGACATCAAGATTCCTGCCATCAATGATGGCATGTTTCTCCCCCGACTAACATAGATTGCATCCCACCCCCCACCGCCCACGGTTAATATAGATTGCCAGCCTGTTTTCATTCCCCACCCTCCCCCACAACTAACATAAATTGCTGGCCTGTTCCTCTATCCCATCTCTCACTTCGTGTTAAATGCTCCACCAAGACACTCATCATCTCAGAAGTTTAGACCCATGTTCTCTCGATGAGGGCTAGGAGAGTTTGCACTCACTGGGTAAAGGATGTCCCTCCTGTCACAACAACTTGTTTGAGTAGACCAAGGTCCTGGCTAAAATTGTGGAGCTGCAGAGCCCTGCTTCTCCTGGTTGCCAGTTTGTAGTCACATTCTGGTATTTACGTAGATGAAGTATATGGGTCAGTTAGTATTGTGTTTGTCTTGTGTAGATTACATGATTTTGGCATGATTATATGATCTTTTAAAAAAACTTTCACAGGATGTGGGTGTTGTTGACTGTGCTAACATTTATTGCCCATCCCTAATGCCCTTGAAATTGTGCTGGTGAGCCATCTTGTTGAAGTCCATATTGCAGCCCATGTGATGTGGGTACACCCACAGTGCTGTTAGGATGGGAATCCCAGGAATTTGACTGAGTGATAGTGAAGGAATGGCAATATAGTTCCAAGTCAGGATGATGCGCAGCTTGGAGGGGGATTTGTGAGTGGCAGTGTTCATATGAATCTGTTGTTCTTGTCTCTTGAGGTGGCACAGGTTAATGTTTGGAAGGTGCTCTTAAAGGAGCCCTGGTGAGTTGCTCTAGTGCATCTTGTGGATGGTGCACACTTTTGCCCTTGTGCATTGATGGTGAAGGAAATGAATGTTGACGCTGGTGGATGGGGTATCAGTCAAGTGGGCTGCTTTGTCCTCGATGGTGTCAAGCTTTTTGAATATTATTGGAGCTGATAGTAAGTGGCTGGTGAAGCAGTTAGTGATGGCCTCATTGTTGCTGAGTGAATACCTGCATAATATGTGTTGACACTGTGCAGCATCTTTCCAAGTGCCTAAAGCTCCCTGAAGAACACACTGTATTAGGATGATGTGAGTCTAGAGCCAGATATTTGCTCCTGAAACAAGAATGAAGAGTTGGAAAAATTCCTAACTCCATAACCCTGACTTGGGAGGATGATTTTATCCCATCATTTCCCAACAAGGCATAATATTTAATTGTGGGTACCACATTTTACGGCAGATTTCATAGCCTTGGAAATGATCCAGAATACAAACAGGACTGAAGAAGTTCAGTTCTGTGGAAAGACTTGAGAAGCTGATATCATCCTCCATGGATTAAAGATGGTTAAGGAGAGATTCAACAGAAGAGCTTAACATCCTGAGGGACATTGGTAGACTAAATTAGGAGAAAATGTTCCCACTGATAGTTGAATTAGTGTCCAGAAGAAACAAATTGAAGACAATTGGTAAATGAACCAGAGGGGAGATTAGAGACTTTTTTTACACAGCAAGTGTGAGTCTGGATCTGATTTCTCTGCCTAAAAGGGTGGTGAAAGCCAAACAAATAACAATTTTAAAAAGGAAATTAAGTATTGCCAGAATGCTCCAGTCCTGCTGCAGTGAACAGAGATTTGGCTGAGTGCCAAATTCTCCATTCTTGCTAGCAGCAGTAGCAAGACATGTGAGACTGGAGAATTCTGACTAACATATGTGAAAAGGAAGATTTGCAGGTCTGTTAGAAAAAGAGCAGGTTAGTGAGACTGCTAAGATGCCTCTTTCAAATAACTGGCATGATGGACAGAGGATCATCCCTCTGTGGTGTAATACTTTTTGAAGTAAATGATACTGCTAATAAATGATACTCCACCCATTCTGCAAGCCTGATAGTACCTAAACAGCAGTTCAGAAATCAGTAGCACAAAATTGTATGGGAACAATTTTCTTGCACTCTACTCAGCAGTATCTGAGTGTAAGTCCCTCGGACATTCTTTTCTGTGTCACTTACAGTGCTGAATCCCCTTGAAGCACATATGAAATAATGGAAGATTGGATGCTGAACACAAAAGGGGAGCAAAATAATGCCACCTGTTTCTGCTTTGCACTGCAGTTTTTGGGGTACATTTGAGGTAAGGCAGAGGAAAATCAATTTGCTGGACTTAATGAATTTACAAACTCAATAGTACCCTCAAGGGTGGCACTAAATGAATGTTGTTTTATGGAAGAAGGAAAAAATGGAAGAAGTTACAATGAGCTGTAACCAATTGCATATTTTGGAACAGCTTTCCTGGAGTCTTAATAGTTAAGTCACTTACTTCTGCTCTTTGTGGATGATACCAACTTGGCAAATATAATTAAATCAATGTGACAACATATATGAATACATTAATCAACTTACAGAATGGGCATGTAATGGGCAGTTAATCATAGGTAAGTTTGAGGTTGTGTATTTTGGTAGGAAGAATTAGGAGGACATATACTGCTTGAATAATTCAGTTTATGAGGTAGAGAAGTAAAGGGAACTAGGGATACTGATATACAATTCACTAAAAGTAAATATAACGCCATGGAATAAAATCAAAGCACTGGAGATAATCTCTAGATGGATAGAATTGAAAAGCAGGGATATTATATTAAACTTGTATAGGAAGCATGATTGATACCTGGGATACTGTGCACAGCCTGATCTTCATATTACAGAACAACACACATAGAGAAATTTTGAAAGTGCAAAAAGATTGATAAGTTCCAAAACTGAGAGGTTACAACTATCCAAAAAGACTAAGGGTGCGAATTTACTGGCCGTTCATGCCACTCTCCCACTGCAGTGAGGTCAGAGAATTTGGCACCCAGCCACTGCAGCAGGATGGGAAAATTCCGTCAGCATGAAGGCTGTAACATCCCGGCCTTCGGCTTTTTTCTCTGGAAAAGAGAAAATGGAAGGTTGAGCAGATAGAGACCTTTAAGATAATGAAAGATTTGGATCAGGGAGAAGTAGAGAAAATATTTCTACTTGTAGGGTTGACTAAAACTAGACTCATAAATAAAAGATAGTTAATAATAATTCCAATAGATAATTCAGGTGAAAGGTCTTTAATTCTGAAAAATGGGAAGAATGTTGATTTTTCTACCCCAAGGAGATAGTCTGCTGATGGGGAAGCAACTGTGGGTTGCTGAATTAGCCACACTGAATAAACTGTCATTGTTAGAGGGGTTGGGGGTGTTGGAATAGAGGGCAACTTTCGGATGCTGCTGGTACTATGAACTATACAGCTCATATTCTTCTACTGTGAGAGCTTGCCAATTTGGAGATGACTGCCAAAGTATCCTTGGGACTAACAATACAGCATCTTTCATATAGCACACAAAACTGCCACAATGCATTAGTGGTGAAGGGACTGAAGGGAGGAACTCTACAAGGGGGGAGCTCTTTAAGGAGGAGGGAATTGTAATGGGAGGGGGTGGGCAGAGGGTAGGGGCATGTCGGGGGTCTGCTGGGGATTCAACAGAAGGATCCTGATGCTGCGATGCCAGCAGCCCGTATTGGGTCTGGGGGTAGCAATGCCACCGATGATGGGGGCGGGTGTCTGATGTTCATGAGAGAAGGGATGGGAGGAAGTCTCCCAGTTCACTGTCAGATTGGGGTGCCTTGAGCAATGGCACCCGAATGCTCTGAAACCAGCTTCACCAGCATACCTTGGCTCGCCCATCCCACCTCCCCACTGGTGCAAAGTTCCAGCTCTCAGAAAATTGGTAGTGTTGGAGGATTGTAGTGCCAAGACTGGCATGGAGGACTTCCATTTTCACACTGTTATAACACTTGGATAAATTGCCCCCATGCCCTGTAACAGGTGAGAACTGTTTAACTCACTCCAGATCGGCAAATGGATGGGGGAGGCAGGGCAATCCTGATCTTTGTGGCTGGTAGTGGCTGTCTCCGTACATGGTTTACTGGTCCCAGATTGGACAAAAAAATGGATGAAGCTGATCTCCATAGCTGGAAGTAGCAACTCTTCTGTTGCCAATCTTCCTGAGCTAACCAAGATGTAATCCATATCAAGAAGCTCTTCCCTGTCTGAAGTGATCTTCCTTCTCAAAGGCTCATTTAAATGCTACATTGTTTCAATCACAATTAATTGTCCATAGCCAGGGGCATGTAGAAAAGGTAATCCCTCCTATTTATGTTGGAAGCCAGGAAAGTTATCCTTTAGTTTCCAGGACAGCCTGATCAACCTTTACTCAGGCAGTTGGCTTAAACCTGGATCATGAGATCTAACCTTATGAGAATGCCTTGTTTCAGGGTCTGTGCTATAGTCATCTCCTTAGCAGAGATAATAGCCTACACTGCCCTGTGTTTGTTAATTCAGGAAGATTTCTTCATGACAGAGAGGGAGCAATTCCTACACATTCTTTATTTCAATGCATTTCTTAATATTTTAAAAGATTATTTTACAACAATTTTATCAACAGACAATATGTAAATGTTATCAGCTTTGAGAAACATTGGATAGGTGGGTAATCAAATTTCAGAAACAATAACAAAAGTAGGAGAATTTTTGCTGACAGTATGGAAAAGCTGGCACAGACATTAGATTCATTTCCTTCTTCCTTTAAAGGTCATGGGACGGGGTGGGGTAGGCAACCTGGTTTACTCATTTGCATAAAGTCATTAGCTTCACTAATATAAAAAGGAATCAAAGCAAAAAGGCTGCAAATGTACTTTCTGTTACAGAAAATAATTACTGTCTACCACTTTAATCGCCTTACCTAAAAGAAAGGTCTGAAATTCATTAACTAATTCATTGATACAGTGACCCTGTATATTTTTGCTAGGTTATTGATCAAACAAAAATAATCACTTACCACATTATTAGAATTGAGCATTTTATATAGAATAAAAATGTACTTTGATTCATGAAGATAATCCTCACCAGTACAGAACTTTTGGATTTACTTTATTTATTTCTGTAAAGTTAGTGTACAACTCAAACGCACAGAAATACTAAAATATTGCCGAGCTTGTTGCCATTTCTCCTTTACTGATTCTATTCAACAGTTGAAATATACTTAGACTTGCATTGACACCCATGCACTCACATTTTGTCATAGAATAGAATCATAGAATGGTCACAGAACAGAAGAAGGCCATTTGGCCCATTACGTCTGTACCAGCTTTCTGCATGAGAGACTCAGCTAATCCCACTATTCCCTATTCCGTTTTTCCCATAGCCCTGCAGGTTTCTTCCTAAAGTTTAAAGTTAGTGTCACAAGTAGGCTTACATTAACACTGCAATGAAGTTATACAGATGCTTATCTAATTCCTTCTTGAAAGGCGTAACTAAATCTTCCTTCACTACACTTTGAGGCTGTATGTAATCACTCACTATGTAAAAAAGCCACTGTTAGTTGTTTCACTATTCACCTTATTTAGATGTCCTATCATTTGTGTCCCATTGTGTTCCAATGGGAACAGTTCTTTCTATTTATTCTGTCCAGACCCCTCATGAATTTGAACACCTCAATTGAACCTCTTCTCAACCTTCGCTTCGAGAAGGAGAACAACCCAAATATCTCCAATCAACCTCATAACTAAAGATCCCCAACCCTGTAACAAATCTCTTGCATCTTTTCTAACCCCTCTCAAAAGTCTTTAACTTCTTCCTAAAGTGCAGTGCCCAGAAAGACCATATAACCTTTCTACATTTCAGTCCTATATGCATGCAAATTGTCGTTGTTCCTGATTAATTATATTTAACAAGAGCTTTACAGTTTAAACTGAAAAACAGATGCTAGGCCAGTGATAGGTAAGCTAGGCTTGTGTGGGCTGCATGAGTAGCCCTCCTTCATCTTGAAGGGTCATCAGGTTGAAATCATGCATATACACTAACCATGATCCAATGAATATGATTTAATATACGCCGAATGTTTCATAATGAGTTATAAGAAATGCGTAATCATTTATATATTAATAGAACTGCCGTCAACTTCAAATGGTAAAGGCAAAAGAAATATTTAAGGCGTGATTTTACTGTTCATTCACGTCACGCTCCCGCTGTGGCGAGGTCGGAGAATTTGGCATTCAGCCAAATTGCCACTCACTGCAGCCGAATGGAAAAATCCCGCCAGTGTGAATGATTGTAACATTCCGACTTTAATCTTTGGACACAGAGGGGCGCATGGCTCTCGCAGTCAATGTTGTGTACAATCAACATGCATCCTGCTTCACTTGCCTTTGCTTTATGTGCGAATCACTTCAGTCATACCAGTAGGAGAAAAATCTATATAGATGGAAATCAGCAGAATGTGGCAAACCTGCGTGTGGGCAACAGTCTACAAAATGTCTCGTGGGTTGCACTCAGAACTCAGATGGGCCACATATAGCTCCTGGACTGCAGGTTGTCCACTAATGTGCTAGGCTGTGGTTTAATCCTTTCACATTGAGCAAAATCAGTTAGTTGGAAACTAATGAAACAGTGCTGTAAAAGCGGTAAAATATTTGATTGAAGAAGTAAAAGTGTCGGTAATTAGGGGCTCCATTCAAAATGGATCTCGGATGAGTACAACTGTGAGACCAAAGAGCACCTAAGTGTGAGCTCACAAGCAGAATCTTGTGGCCATTCATGCCGGTGGGATTTTCTGGTCCTGCTGCAGTGAATGGAGATTTGGCTGAGTGCTAAATTCTCCATCCTTGCTTGCAGCACTGGCAAGGCGTGAATGGCTGGGAAATCTCGGCCCACATCTTAATGAGCTGATTGCTCTGACCAAGGCCCCAAAGGAGTATAATAATTGGTCTCACAGTCTTGGGAATGTGGAAGGAAACAGAAGGGAAGAAATTGAAGCCAATTATTTTCCTTGCTGAGAGGTAGCCTGATCTGATTATTTATTGGGCATTTTTAAATAAAGGTTGTCTTCTTCCTGAGCCATGTATCCAGAGACTTTCTTGTTCTCTGAATGTTGCTTTGATCAGTTGCTTGGAGCTTCTTAGATAATGAAAGATGTTTGCGAGTAGTAAGTAAAACCCATTTAATTATGTTTAATGAAATGCTGTTAAAAGATGCTGCATCAGCAATTAGCATGGAGTCAAGTACAATTTATGGTGCAATACCAATCTGTGCCAGAAACTGAAAATGGCTGGCAAAACAAGTCATTTTAAAATCCAACATCGACTCTTGTTATGTTTTCCTATTCTGATCAAGAATAGAGGACTTAGGTGTCTTCTGCCACCATTACTTCTGCATCCCTCACACCATCTTAAATGTATATCTTTTGAAATTCATTAATTTAAAAAAAAACATGAGGAATTTAACATTTGAAACTTTCCTCGTGAGGTCACAAAATATGCGGGTAATTTCACCTTCACTGCTTGGGTGGTCATTTGGCTGAGCAGCTTGCTCACCTGCTGTAGATGAAATTGCATGGGTTCTACAAAATGTTGGCAAGCCACTCTGCCAGGTGATTGACTGGCAGTGTTAGTGAAAATTCCTTATTCTTTCATGGGGTGTGGGTGTAGCTATCAATGCTGGCATTTATTGTCCATCCCTTATTGCTCTTGAACTGAGTGGATTGCAAATATGAACTTGTCCACTTTGTACATTAATAACAAACAGTTAGTATGCGCATGCAGTAAGTGATTAGGAAAGGAAATGGAATGTTGCCATTTAGTGCTAGGGGAATGGAATATAAAAGTAGGGAAGTTTTACTGCAACTGTATAGGGTCTTGATGAGACCGCACCTGGAGTACTGTGTACAATTTTAGCCACCTTATTTTTAAAAAGATACAATTACATTAGAAGGCGCTCAGAGAACATACAAACATACAAATTGGGAGCAGGTGTAGGTCACTTGGTCACCCGAGCCTGCTCTGCCATTCAATAAGATCATGGCTGATTTGATTGTAATCTCAACATAGCATTCCTGTCTACTCCTGATAACCTATTGTCCTCTTTTTAATCAACAATCTATTTAACTCTGCCTTAAAAATATTAACAGACTGCCTTTTGAGGAAGAGAGTTCCAGCGACTCAAACCAACTGAGGGAAAAAAGTTCTCCTCATTTCTGTGTTAAATGAGCTACTCCTATTTTTAAATAGTGATCCCTAGTTCTAGATTCTCAGATGAAAGGAAACATCCTGTCCACATCCTGTCAATGTCCCTCAGGATTTTATAGGTTTCGATCAAGTAGCCTCTTACTCATCGAGTGAATACAAACCTAACTTGTCCAGCCTTTCCTCATAAGACAACCCCCCCATTCCTGGTACTAGTCTAGTCAACCTTCTTGGAACTGCTTCTGAAGCATTTACATTTTTCTAAAATAGGGAGACCAATGCTGTACATAATACTCCATATCTGCTCACACCAATGCCCTATACAACTGAAGCATAACCTCCCTACTTTTGGAATCAATTCCCCTCACAATTAATGATAACATTCTATTAGTTTTCTTTATTAGTCTTTGTATCTGTATCCTAGCCTTTTGTGATTCAAACACTAGGACAGCTAGATCCCTCTTCACTTCAGCACTCTGTAATCTCTTAGCATTTAGATAATAAGCTTTTTTATTCTTCCTGCTGAAATTACCATTTTGATATTTGCCAGATTTTTTTCCCACTCACTTAATCTATCTATGACACTTTGTAGCCTCCTTATGTTCTCTTCACAATTTACTTTCCTACCAAGCTTTGTGTCCTTAGTAAATTTAGCAATCGTGCCTTCAGTTATAATCATAATACCTTATTCCAAGTTGCACTCTGGAATCAAATGGCAAAGAATATTTGTTGAGGAATAAGCTTTCTGAAAGCTACTAAATAAGTGACAGTGTTACATCACAATAAAACACAGCCATTTAACTTCTGGACAAGATTTGAGATGGGGTACAACTCAAACAGATGGAATGAAATTTCTCTTTCTCTAAGCTTAAAATAGAATCCGAAAGTCATGTTTTAAAGTTTATTAAGAATGAAATGACATTAAATTTTCTCCTGGAGATTGAGGGGCTTGAATCGATGGGACCTGTGTAAAACTCAGTGCACTTCTTTAAACCTTTTCATTTCATCAGTTTGGGGCACAGAATCATCTTCTACTTTTAAAAGCAAGAAACAATCTACTTAAAAATCCTAGGAGGGTGTGTACTCTGTAGTGTCTAATTAAATGTCTCAGTCTGTAGTTCATGATAATGCTGGCATGTTTTTTAGTATGGTGCAATTTTCCCCTACCTGAGTATGTTTGCTCCTCAGTTTAGCAATGCTGGCTGACTATGTGGTCATACTAAAATAAGTACGATTTACAAGCCTAGGCACTATCTGCCAGCTATTTTGTTAATGTAAGGGCATTTTTGTAAGCATTAGAAGCTGATTAAAATAATTAAAACATTGTGTCATTGGTAATAAAAGAGCACAGCTGACCATTTTGTGCTGCTTAATGGTCAGTAATTTCTGGATGTTGATTTTAGACTTAGAAATATTAGGAATAGAAACAGGCCATTTAACCCCTCAAAGCTGCTCTGTCATTTAATTATAGTTGATTATGGTTGATTAGCACCTCCAATCCAATTCCCCATCTTTGTGACTTGAGATTCTTACTGAACAAAAAATTATCCCAGCCTTGAAAAACTCCAGTTGACCTTGCATCCACGACATTTTGAGATGGAGAGTGTGAGATTTTTATTATTCCTTGGCACTGTGGCACAGTGGTTAGTACTGCTACCTTACAGCATTAGGGATCAGTGTTTGATTCCGGTGACTGCGTGATGTTTGCACATTCTCCCCTTGTTTACGTGGGTTTCCTCTGGGTGATCCAGTTTCCTCCCACAGTTCAAATTGTGTAGATTAGGTAGATTGGCCGTGGTAAATGCACAGGGATGGGAGTTGCAGAGGAGAGGGGGGGCCTTGGTAGGATGCTCTTTTAGAGAGATGATGCAGCCTCAATGGGCCAAATGGCCTCCATTTGCACAGAAGTGATTCTATGGGGGTGCTCTGGAGTTTGCATTTGCCATCCGTGCGAATACTGGCTGGACTGAAGATCCAGAAGTTGCAGATCTTGCCGGCGAACTTGACTTACAAGAGTTTCAATACATTTTTAACATCATTAACCCACCCCCTCGTCAGATAATGAACCTCACCCCCCCATCCCCCAGTCGTATATTGATGTGATGTCACATTGGTGCTATTTACAACAGGTTCGCCATGGCATAAACCTATCTTGGGGGTCTCCCCAGGGGCATAAATTTAAGTATAGTTTCCAGGGAAAGGGACATGGCCAGAAAGTGGGCTGGCAATGCCCCCCTGGCTCTGCCTCTTTGCATAGATTGTCATTGGAGGTTCCATCCAAGGGACGGGCGCGAGTGGGATCCTCATGAAGGAGGAGGAGGGGGTTCATTTGTATGTGGTGGTAGCCGGGAACAGATGGAGGAGCTGTAGATGCCGGTGATGACCTTTGGTGGGGAGAAGTGGGAGGGAGGCAGATTCTGGCTCCAATTGTGGGGGTGGGGGGGTGTGAGTGGGAATGGTGTGGGGTGGTGGTGAAAGGGATGATGTATTCCTTTATGCGGTGGACAAAGCCTTTGGCCAGATGTCCTTCCTTCATTTGCAGTAGATGATTAGATGGTCCAGTTTGTGTCAACTATGCATGTGTTAGTGCAGGTACCTCAGACTACATTCCATGACCTCTTCTGGGTATTGGAACCCTTGAGGTCCCCACCAAAGACAATTCTCCTTGCAGCAGTGCAAGTGCAGACTTGGCCATCAGGATACGAGGCCACAATTGCCTGACAGTTTCACATACAGTAACAGTTGGTGGATGGCAAATCTTCATAGAAACTGATTCATTCTGAGGGCAGATCATTGAATACACTTGGACTTCTGTCGGACCATTTAGACAGATGGTTGGGTTTTCACTTGGTGATTCACACTGAGGAATTAAGCAAGAGCAGACAGTGGTGGCAGGAACAATTGTGGAAAGTTTACCTTGGAGGGTGCAGCCCTCTTCAAGCTCTTCTCAACTAGCCACAAATACTGCAGCTATTACTGGGATTATTGATGAAGAGGAGAATCATTGAAGGGCAGCAGGTAGCCAAGAGGATGTATCTCTGAAAGCCAAGCAGCTATTGATCTCCAGTATTTCCTCATCATTTATTGTCAGTTACAGCCTCTGTGGAGGATTACATCTGGTCCTCTCCCTCTGCCTTGAGCTTTTAATTCACTTCTGTGACAGGAAAAAGCACAAACCTGTGAGTGACTTTAATGGCACTTTATTTTCTTGTAGACGCTTCCATTTGCCACAGATGACAATTACGGAGAGGCATCAAAATACAGAAAGACAAGGTTGAGACACAATGTTAATGGATGGGGAAGTAAGGAATGCATAGGAACAGAAGGATGGGTACACTTGTAAGGTAAATATGTTTGAGGGATGATGTAGTGGAATAGGCTTGACAAGACAGATTGAGAGACCTGGGCTGAAGCATACAACAGGGTGTAAACAAGTGTGTAATTGTATTCAACTTTCTTGACCAAGTTAAGAATTAAAGTGATTCCTGAACTGAATCCAGAAGCATTATATAAAACACCTTCTGCTGACTAGTATTGTGAGAGGCATCAGGTGACCAGTCTGCCCTTGGGTCAATTGAAATGCTTAAGTGACCATCAGTTGGCCATATAAAGACCTCCTCCTGTTGTTGCTGGTATTTTACAAGGCGTGAAAGGGGGCAGATGTCACATTGTGAGGTCGCAGTTAAAATCTGAAAGCCTTGTTTGGTGCTTGGAAGAATGGGGGGTGGGGGGATCCCTTCAGTTTAACACCCTGCACTCAATAGAGGACCCCCCAACCCCTGTCACCCCCACCATTTTACTCTTGCCAGCATGTTTCACTGCTGGCCCTCTCAGACCTGGGCCCATGAGACCCAGAGACCCAGGGACTCCTTCCTTCACTGGGAAGGGAGTCCAGCCTCTGAGAGCTGCTGCCCAATCAAATGGCTGTCTTGTCCCAACAGCACTACCTGCAATAGTAACTTTTGCTGGGACTACAGTGGGCCCTGAGGAAAAAGTGCTGCAACTGGATCTCACTTAGTCTGGGATCTCTCTGGGGCCAACTGTCCCTCTTCACTGCTAACTTAATTCAAGAGACCATTCCCTTGGCTTCTCAGCTCCAGTCAGCCAGTGCTAGCCAGTAATATAACCTGGCTGCTATACTAGAAACAGCATAATGAATGTGACTTTCCACCTTCTTTAGTGCTACATAATCTTACCAATGAGATGTCATGTTTTGTGAACTTTTGATTCAATTTATTATTGTCACATGTATTGGGATGCAGTGAAAAATATTGTTCCTTGCGCATTATATAGTCAAAACATACCATTCATAGAGTACATAGGGCTGAAGGAAAGAATAGAATGCAGGAACCTCATGGTCAAATGGAATTCCCTGTTTGCATAAATAACTACTCAAGAACTACTTGACCTTCAATGCTAGGAGGGCAACATAAATAACGTTGATATCCCTCATTCTGTCAATGCACATGGGTTAACTGCACATATACATATTGGAGCACTTTAAAGACCCTGACATTAACCTAAATTAAGTGTTACCTAAAATGCATTATTCCAGCACATACTTATAATGAAAGCAATTGAAAGTGGTAAGTGACTGGGTGTTTTGAAAATAAATTTCTATCCTGCAGGCTTTCAAAGCACAAAGAAGGACAGCCACAATAGCAACTTCATAGGTCTAATCCGCAGAGAAGACTCTACAATATTCTGTGCCTTCAAATTGCTGTGTAAGTCAAAGCTTCTAAAGCTGTATCTGAATGTACTTACGCAGGAAGCATGGTTTCTGCAGGAATACTCTTTACTCATGGACATTTTGAATTAATGAAGCAGCAATGAAAGAGTAATTCGGACTGAACTGACTGCATTTTTAATTTTAATTTTTAAACTTCTCACTTCAAACCGTATCAATCAAAACAAATGTATAGAAATACATTTGGATATTTTTGTTTTTAGTACATACTGGCAGTTCATATCCAATAAAAAAAATTCTTCCATAAGCAACACCTGGAGCCTTTGGATTTTCAACAGTGCTCATAGATTAAAGTCTGAGAAGTAAAATACATAGAAGTTTAAAAAAAAATTATGGGATATGAGCATCAATGGCAAGACTTGTCGCCCATAATTATCTTGGGAATGTGGTGGTGAGCCACCTTTTTGAACCACTGCAATCTTTCTGTAGCAGTTTAGTACAACTAACTGGCTTATTAGGTCATTTCAGAGGGCAGTTCAGAGTCAACCAGGTCCTGGAGTGCCACCAATATTATTTAAAACAAATTATCAACTATTTTCACTTTGGTTCATATGGTTTTCTACTGACTGTCAATGAGCTAATAGAAGTGCCTTTTGGTTATTACACCTGGTTAAAGTTGTGGAAGAACACAATGAAGGCTTCTGCCCAGGCCATTTACTCTCAATAATGGATGTTGCAGTTATCACTCCCCTTGGTCAGTAGTATGGCAGGGATATTGAACAGATGTAAAACTGAGGAGGACAAGCTGCTGAAAGAGGAAGGAGGCTGAAGGGGTGAAGGAGGGGAGGAGAAGGACTCTGACCAAGAGGCCGTATCTACCAACGGGCTTTGGGGAGAAATTCTCCTCTCTCAATCTCAGTGAACAACAATCTGTGAGCCACCTCCTTTTTACGAAGGCCATACTTGTTGAAACCTGCCACCTGTTACAGGCAAAGTTGCAGGGGAAGGATCAGGATCCTTCCAGATAGGAAAGGTAACATTGTTAACTGCTTGCAGTTTGCATTCCATTGAACTATAAGGAAGGTAAGTGACACACAGTATGGCAGGAGGGGGGAGTAGATTGCATTTTCTTTTGCAGACCACACGACTTTGGCGTGACAGCATGGTGCAGCATCCCATTGACTGCACAAAATGTGACTTTGAGGGTGTTTTACCACTGCAATCACATAGGGTTCCGCTCCCTGAATATGTATTTGACGTGTGATGATGTTTAGCTCATCATGCAGGTGAATGCCTGATATCCTGGTAGTCATGCTGCCTTTACTTTATGCCAGTATTCAGGCGGTAATTGACAAACCATATCAAACAATGACAACTTGCTGACCATCAGGTTCATGATTCCTGTCCATACCATTCACATGGACAGCATGCATTTAATGAGAGTTATGTTGTCAGACAAAATATCATCCAGCCAAACACTGGTGTGTTCAAGCAATGCTTCCACTGTCTGAACCTCTCTGGAGGAGCCCTGTCATATTCACTAGAACATGTGCCACAATTCATCATGGTTAACTGCATCCTGTACACTCATAACATCATGAGAGCAGAGCCCTTGCCAACAGGTTTCTGGCAACCAGCTAAGGAAGAGGAGGAGGAGGAAGGAAGGAGACAACCAACGCGTCCACTTTTCGGTCAGGTTATCCACGATCAATTCATCCGACTGTGGTCTCAATGAAGGCAACCTCAATTCTACATTTAATATCAACATATGCAGTGATCTGTTGGCCATTGTGTCCACTTGGTTGCAATGCTGAAGTAAAAACCATTGCAAAATAAATATTTTATACCAAATAGATTGCACCATTTCAAGAAGGTAGCTCACCACCATCTTCTGAAGGGCAGTTAGGGATGGGCAATAAGCTAACATCCCATGAATGAATAAAAATAAACACATCATCAAAGCACCAAATATTTCATGCAAAAGTTAACTAATTGCCTTTGTGTATTATGCCTGTCTCCTGTTGCCTTTGCCTGGCCTAAGCAGTGCTACTCCAGTGATTGCAACATGGCAAAGCCTGCTGGGATGTCTGCAGATGATCTTTTGATGCCATCGAGCAGCTCTGGCCCTAGAAGGCCCTAATTTGGATTAGTCGTTCAAGAATGAAGTATGACTCCCACCTCTAACATCACATTCCATTCTAGCAGACATTTCAAATCTCACCTAGTGGATCCAACTTCCATCAGCCTTGGGAAGAATGGGAACTAAGAAAGAAATAATGTTCAGGCTCAATTGCAGCAATGAAAATATGCTGCATGGAGGCATGAAAGGTTATGGTACTCAACACTGAATATTATATTAACCAACATCTCATGATCATAAAAGAAACACCATTGCAAAGTGCATCCTTGGAAGGAAAGACTTTAACCTTGGTTGCAGAAAATATTTGTTGCATCCACAAGCTACAGAATTCAGGCAGAATCAAAATAATCACTAACCCTCATTATACATTGACAGGAGGAATTTGTCAATTAGCTGTTTTAAAATGATCAACATATACAATGACTTTTTCACTATTAAAATCTTATTTCAGCTTTGTTGTATAGCAATCATTGAATTATTTCTAACCTGGAAACAAGGAAATGGTTCTAATGTTTTACTTCCTCATTTATGGGGCTAAATCCTCTGCTCTCTGGATCATTGGAGATTGGATGTACAACTGAAAATGTGCAGCAGAACCCTGTGGATGTCCTGACACATGGGCCTATATGGGAATTGCCTAGAAAGTTTCAACTTCCAATGGGAAATTCCCCTGGTCCCCAAGTGGGATCCTCTGCGAATGTGTCCGATTCTGAATTAGAGACTTGAATGGTTTCATGAGACTGACCCGAATAGTTACCTGGGAAATGTTGAACAGATTACAACCTCATCTAGCACTTGTTAACCCCACAACTGCAATCACCCATCACCTCCAGCCCTCAACTATCCCTCCCGAAACAACTGCCTTCCCCAATGGCCTACTCCTGCTTCTAGTTTCTATCTTCTATCCAAACCTAATACTCCTGCCCACAACATCCTCTTTATCCTCCCCAACATGACCTGACTACCTCCCACAACCCAACCTGACCATTTCTTTCAACCAGACCTGACTACCCCATCCCCACAAAACTGACTACTCCTCCAAACACTTGTCTAACTCTCTGACATGACCCAAACTGCATACCCAAGATTCAGCCTGACCTGTCTATGCCCCTGGCTCAACCATCACACTGTGACCCCCAATTATCCCCAATAAAACTATGTATCACTCACCTACCACCTCACTCACCTGTTCACTCACCCAACTCCCATTTCATCTACCTACCATCTCACTCACTTACCACCTTACCCGCTAACCGCACTTAACTTAACACTTACCACCTCAGTAAACTCACCGAACCACCAATCCACCTCACCCATCCATCCACTAACTCACCTTACCCATCTATCAACTTCACCCACCTCGTCCACCCTATCACTTACCCACCAACTCACCCTACCTATATGCGTTCATCCACTCACTCATCATTCACTAACATTAAACTGGATCTTTAAACTTATTACATGATTGCTATTACTGTAAAAAGTGGTTGTGTTTTGGATTTCTCGATTTTACTCCTCCTAGAGTTCCCTGAAGGTTGCTGCGCTGAGCATTGCTGTGTTGGACAGAATTTGGAAGGTCCTGGATGAAGTATGCAGCAATGTCAAGTTATGGATATTATGAGCACAACAACAATCCAATCAACATTTCCGCTGGCCAGAAGATCCAGGCCAAGATTTCAGTGACCCAAAATTTGATAGCCACCCAAAGCAGATGCGGTGTTTGTGGTACATGATTCATCTGATACAGGCAGCTCACAAACTTTGTGCTTGCTGCTCATTTAGATGACTGTGGTGAGCAGCTGAATGTTAAATGAGATGCTGGGTGGCTGCACATCTCAGCAGGGTGCACAAGTTTGTGCGAGGCTAGCATTTGTTAAAACTAGAACAAAACAGAAAATGCTGGATAAACTCAGCAGGTCTGGCAGCATCTGTGCAGAGAGAAACAGAGTCTGTATGAGAGTCATAAAGTTTGATTATAATGCAGTACTCCTTTCCTCCCCCACCTTAGCTTCATAAATGTGGTCAGTTTTTAAAGATAGCATCCCAAATGGAAAATAAATAGCTCAACCCATCTTCTGTGGATTTTCTTCTCAAAATTCCCCCAGTTGATTGTTGCATGAGTATTTCCAAACTCCACTCCCAAAAAGACATGGTTTAAAATCTTATTTGAAACAATGCTTTCCATCAACTTTCTTAGAATCCAGCTCCAGGTTGTCCAACTATCCTTTCAAACAAAGCTTCTGCTCCACTGTTTCAGCAGGGAATCTAGCTGTAGGTTTTTCACCTTTCCTTTCAAGCTTCCTTTGTGTTAAATGCTTTGGTGGAGCATGGAGCTGCCGTGCTCTCTCAGGATGACAGCAACCTTCCACCACTACCCTGCCAATAACCTTGCTATTTCCTGTCAGCCCAAACTGCTAACGTTCACACTAGGGTGGGTATAGCCCAAAACTGACCCCTTGAAGTCGAGAGCTGACAACTAACAGCCTCCAACAGCCATGGTGCAGCCACTGGCTTAGCACAAAATGAGGCAAAGGATTAGTAGCCACAGGATAGTATAGCAGCACAGTGGTTAGCACTGCTGTCTCACAGCATCAGGGACTTGGGTTCAATTCCGGTCTTGGATGACTGTCTCTGTGGAGTTTGCACATTTTCCCCATGTCTGCGTGGGTTTCCTCTGGGTGCTCCAGTTTGCCCCACACTCTGAAGGCGTGCAGCTTAGATAGATTGGCCATGTTAAGTTACCCCTTAGAATCCCAAGATGTGTAGGTTAGATGGATTAGCCCTGGTAAATGTGTAGGGTTATGATGATAGGGCGGGAGAGAGGTCCTGAGTAAGATACTCTGTCAGAAAGGCTGTGCAGACGCAAAGGGCCAAATGGCCTCCTCTGCACTGTAGTGATTCTGTGAAATGTCTAAGTCAATGATCTATTGTCTCGTCTCTCTCTTGGTAGAGATGGCCAATCTTAAATGAAGTTACCTCTCTCCTCCTTTTACATAGCTTGTCCTCCTCTGTAATACCTCTGCACATTCTCCCCCTTGTGCTGCAGGGTAAGGAACATAGAAACAACAGCACCCTGACTGGGAGCATGTGGTCTGAGCAGAACCCGTGTCAGAACCAAGGCCTTCACTGCACGCCATACCACTTCCTGTGGATTTCAAACATCTAAGCATTGCAATAACCTAGTGATAGCCAGTTGAAATCAATCAGTAACTGATCAGAAGGTGGCTGATGATCCTTTTAAATAGCATTTTTGATGGACCAGAGGAGGACCTCTCTGTAATTGAATGATTTTGAGGTTAAGCGAGGGCATGAGCTATAGTGATGAGGTTGAAAATGGCACTGCTAAAACCAAATCGACGTTAAAGGCTGACTGCCTTTAAAATCTGCTTACTTCCAGTGCACGGATGTGCTAACAATCCACCCAAGATAGCTTCCAGCATGGCCTACATCGGAAGTGTGCATGTGCATGGATGCCATTTGGACATAAGATGGTACCCATAGCGCTAGAAATGTGAATATTCCACGTTTCAATTTTGAGGTCAGTAAGTTTTCCTTATAAATGAATAAGTAATGTTTCATTGGCTCCCCAGTACAAAATCTCAGGGTCATTTTGCACACTTAATAACCACCAAACCCAGTTTTGTAGATTTTCTTTTACCCCTTCTCTACTCGATGCCTACCTCTTTTGGATTCTTTTCAGCATTCTGAGATGCTTTTCTCTATTTGAAGTGCATTAATTTCATGCTCGTGTCTTCAAATTGAAATAGCCACCACATCAAAAGTAAACAGTAATGTTTCAGGATAACTCTATTATCATTGTGCTTTGGAGCAAAATAATAGCAAAATTCAAAGTCAAATTACAAAAAGTAGACAACATTGAGATTTTTTCTCATCTTCCCTGACCCTCCAAGCCACACGTGGCAGCATTATAGCCATCACAAACAAAAGCAATTTATTACTGTAATCATACTCAGTAACACAATTCACCACAGAAATAAACATAGCCAATAAAATAATTGGACATTTAGGCAGCTCAAAATAGATGATGTGCTTGCAGCCCACTTTTCTAAGGGAGATTCTTTCCAGAATCAGATGATGTGTGTGTGTGTGTGTGTGTGTGTGTGTGTGTGTGTGTGTGTGTGTGTGTGTGTGTGTGTGTGTGTGTGTGTGTGTGTGTGTGTGTGTGTGTGTGTGTGTGTAAGAAAGGGAGAGAGATAGAAATAATCTAAACATCTCTAACAGACCAAGGACAATTAATACTGAGCAGCTTCTGGATGCACTGCTTATACCAAACTATTTAGAATGGATTAATAATGTTTTATATAGATAACATTCTTCTCAAAACCTCTCAGCCGTGGCACATGCAATATTAGCCTCATCACGGAGAGCCAAAGATATTTCCTCAAGGTTAGAATGTCCTGGTAAAATTCCTTTTGCAGAGGTGATTGGTTAAAGACAGAAGAGAGCTGTGGATGTTTAAGCTTTGCATTGGTTCTGAAGGCAGGCATCTCTGACTACTTCAGAATTAAATTGAATCTGTTGTTTTAAACCTATCCATCTGCTTTCATTTGAAATGCAGGTCTTCATTTCAATGAATCAAAATGATGTGCATTATCAACTGCCTAAAAATCTTGTATCAATCAAGAGTAAAATAAAAAGTAAAAAAGATTCAAGCAAAAACAAAAAGGAATAATGATTTTCCTTTGAATTGTGCCACAGTTAATCAGAATATATAGATAATTTCTTACAAATAAAAATTCTATTAAATACTGTAAAGTGTTTTGGGACATCCTATGGTGGTGAAAGGTGATACATATAAATTCAAGTCATTTTTCAACTTTTGATTTTCAAATGTCAAAACTGGGGCCTTGTTCTGGGATCATTGACACATTGGACGACAAATGACAGGAGTACAGGAGGGGTAGTCGAAGGTGGAAGATCGTGTGGCGACATCTCTCGGAATATGTCAGCCAGACTTGTCAACTTTATTCCTTAGATCATTTGAAGGGAATGGAGCCATCAGTGCCAAAAAGATAGTGACAACTCCCTTGGAGATGTTGTAAGGGTGGTGGGGGGAGGGATACAGATCTGTTACATGCACGCAATTACCTTTGGAATTGGCAATTTTCTCCAAAACAGAAACTCTGCCCCGATATTTAATGGTCTTCAGCTTTCTGCCATTATTTAGACAAAAATTCACAATATTGATGCTGAAATAAAACAGACTATTATTTTAAATGATGATGGCCAGAAACCAGATATTTTGAAATATTTATAAAATGGGAAATCCATTAGTATCTGCATCAAATGATAAATACAGAATTATAAAAATCATAGAAACCCTACAATGCAGAAAGAGGCCATTCGGCCCATCAAATCTGCACCAACACCAATCCCACCCAGGCTCTATGCCTGTAATCCCACATATTTACCCTGATAATTCCTCTAACCTACACATCTCAGGACATTAAAGGGCAATTTAGCATGGTCAATGCACCTAACCTGCACAACTTTGGACTGGGGGAGGAAACAAGGGCACCCTGAGGAAACCTATGCAGACACAGGGAGAACATGCAAACTCCACACAGACAGTGACCCAATCTGGGAATCGAATACAGCTCCCCGGAGCTGTGAGGCAGCAGTGCTAAGCACAGTGCCACCGTGCCACCCACTAATGGAATGTTTGGTTGTTCTTGGCCTCCTGTTAATGCCAATCTGCTGGTGCGAGTACTAAACTGTTTTACATTTCGATAAACAGCATTATCCATGCCTATGTCTCCTCTAAACATGATCAGCTCAATACTTTAGAGAATAAAAGAATCCTAACTTCCCTACAGTGCAGCTAGAAGGCATTCAGCCCATTGGATCTACACTGACCCACATTTTTTATCTTATCCAGGCCCGGAACCACATTAATCCTCCAAGCCTACACATCTTAGAACATTGAACATAGAACATAGAACACTACAGCACAAACAGGCCCTTCGGCCCACGAGTTGCGCCGAACACATCAACACCTACAAATCTATAGACCTATCTATAACCCCCAATCCCATTAAACCCCATATACTCATCCAGAAGTCTTTTAAAAGACCCCAGCGAGTTCGCCTCCACCACCACTGACGGCAGCTGATTCCATTCACTCACCACCCTCTGAGTGAAAAACTTACCCCTAACATCACTTCTGTACTTTCCTCCCCACACCTTAAATCTGTGTCCTCTCGTAGTGACCATTTCAACCCAGGGAAATAGCCTCTGAGAATCCACCCTATCTATGCCTCTCAACATTTTATAAACTTCTATCAGGTCGCCTCTCAACCTTCGTCTCTCCAGGGAAAAGAGTCCCAGCTCCCTCAACCTAACTTCATAAGGCATGCCTCCCAGTCCAGGCAACATCCTTGTAAATCTCCTCTGTACCCTTTCTACGTCTTTCCTATAGTGAGGCGACCAGAACTGCGCACAGTACTCCAAATGAGGCCTGACAAGGGTCTTATAAAGTTGCAGCATTACCTCCCGACTCCTAAACTCAATCCCTCGATCAATGAAGGCCAGTACACCATACGCCTTCTTGACCACCTCCTCCACCTGCGAGGCTGATTTGAGAGTCCTGTGGACCCGGACCCCAAGATCCTTCTGCTCTTCAACACTACTAAGACTCTTGCCCTTGATAGTGTACTCGTTCATCCCGTTGGTTCTGCCAAAATGGACGACTACACATTTATCCGCGTTGAAGTCCATCTGCCACTTCTCCGCCCAGTCCTGCATCCTATTTATGTCCTGCTGCAACTTTTGACATCCTTCCAGACCATCCACAACACCACCGACCTTCGTGTCATCAGCGAACTTACTTACCCATCCCTCCACTTCCTCATCCAGGTCATTTATGAAAATGACAAACAGCAAGGGTCCTAGAACAGATCCCTGGGGCACTCCACTGGTGACTGACCTCCATTCAGAAAAAGACCCATCCACAACCACTCTCTGCCTTCTGCAGGCAAGCCAGTTCTGGATCCACAAGGCCAAAGGCCCTTGGATCCCATGCCCTTGGGATCCCACATCTTGCGACACTAACGAGCAATTTGGCATGGCCAATCCATCTAATCTGAACATTTTTGGATTGTGGGAAGAAATTGGACCACCACGAGGAGACCCATGCAGACACGGGAAGAATGTGCAAAGTCCACATAGACAGGCATACCCGAGGCCAGAATCCAAGCCGGGTCCCTGGAACTGTGAGACAACAGCACTAATGATTGTGCCACCGTGCTGCCTTGAATTTGTGCATATAAGAACAATTGGATGAATACAGAACTGATGGAGGAATATAGAACAAAATGCGTACTCACTGAATATATATTATTCTTTTTATTGACAAGTAAACTACTTTAATTGGAAAACACCAAATCCAAATTTACAATGAGCCACAGCAGTTGAAACTTCTTCCTTGAGGACGCCATTGCAGGTCATTAGGTGGAAGGTCATACACAGTCTTGATGACATGCAGCACGGAGAACAGCAACGTAGTATGGTTTGTAAGTTCCAATCATATATCTCATCTCTGAAAATTCCTCATGAAGTATAAAGGAGTGACTGTGGTGCCACATGAATTGCGCTATGTGCAACCTGCATGACAACAGGCAAAACTATGCACATGTACTTATCATGTAATTTTCTTCTTGTTGCAGATGTGCCACTATCTCAGGAGCAACAAGTAACTCTTCTCAGCAATAAATATCACTGCAGAACCAACTTCATCCTGACATGCATGACAGACATAGGAAAGAGAAATCACTTGATGTGGATGTGGAAGAGGAAATAATGCTTATGTATGAAACCGTGCTCTCTTAATTAACACAAAGGCGAAACTGTGCAAATGCAACGAAAATGGATGAGCGGACACCGTGCAATAATTACCCTTCCTGTCGGGGGACACTTCAGCAGTGAAGGGCATTCCGCCTCCAATCTTCGGGTAAGCGTTCTCCAAGGCTGCCTTCATGACAAATGACAGCGCAGAATTGCTGAGCAGAAGCTGATTGCCAAGTTCTGCATGTATGAGGACGGCCTCAACAGGGATCTTGGGTTCATATCACAATACATGTAATCCCCACCATTTGGCCTGGGCTTGCAAAATCCTACTAACTGTTCTAGCTTGAGACAATTCTTTAACCTTTGATTATCCCTCTCTCTATTTGCACTGTCGATACCTGTAAAGATTTGATGACCTGTGAAGACTCTCATTCTAACCACTTTCTTGCAATTGTGTCTCTGTTTATAAATGCCCTGTTTGTGAATCCAACTCTCCACTCGCCTGAGGAAGAAGCAGCGCTCCGAAAGCTCGTGATTCCAAATAAATCGGTTGGACTTTAAATTGGTGTTGTGAGACTTCTTACAGTTAACACAAAGTAAAAGTTAGGCCCAGTGGTCACTGAGATGAATTACAAACTAAAGCTCTGAATCACCTCACAGATTCCTTTGTACTGCAGTTTAATTTATGTCTGTAAAGAGCAATTGTTCAAAACTATGCATCTGTGAAGTAGCAAATTATCTCACAAATTGATCTCAGCACCGCGGCAAAGTACACCCAGATCATCGTCACCTCACTGATAGTACTCTAATACAGAATGACTTGCCATTTTCTTTTCAACTTCTTTGATCTCATGTATCTTAGAAGGTCTATGGATAATCCCAGTGTCAAAATTCAAATCAGATCTCATTTTACATTGGTATAATTAGTATGAAAACAAATACTCTAAGGGAAACGTGTGTGTGTGTGTGTGTGTGTGTTCTGTTACTTTCCTATTTGCGCTGACAATAGGAAAGATCTCCCAATACCAGGATGTCCACAGAAAATTACTCTCCTGGATTATAAATAAGGAAGGTCCCACAAATGGTCAAAGAACCCAGGCAAATCTTTCGACTTCCCTCCATGAACAAATTACATCCATCATTGGACCATGGGATTACAAGCAAATGATCCAGTATTAATCCAAGGTTCCTATCAAGCCATTATTAGCAAAAACAGTAACAACTTACAATTATAGCACACCTTAAATGCAAAAACAAAAAACACCTCAAGGCATTCCACAGGTAAAACTGGTTTTTGAGCCAGGTAGGAAAGAATCAGGAGGAGTGTTCCAAACCTTGGTTGCATTGATGGTTTTTGAGAAAATTCTTGAAAGAGAAATGGAGAATTGGAATTGTTTGGGGCAAGATTGCAAAAAAGTGTTGCTGATAATAGTTGCAAAAGAAAAGAAATGGGGGTGCACAAAAAGTTCAAATCAGAAACTTTGAAAGTAAAAATAATGCCAGAGAAGGATGCCAAGAAAGGGCAAGATAAGAGATGAAGAGATTTGAAGTGTGGAGCAGGACATAAATGGCTGAGTTTCAGTTTCAGTCATTGTGTCATCAGTTTGTTTGTGTGTGAGTGTGTGCTCTACAATGGACTGGTGCCTCTCCTGAATCTATTCTGCCTAGTGCCCAAATTCTTATGGAATAGGTTCCAACTCTCCGTGATCCTGAATTTGGAGTGAGCAGTTCAGTGAAATGCATAACTCATCTGAATATATAGTAGAATCATAGAATCTCTGCAGTGCAGAAGGAGGCCATTTGGGCCATTGAGCTTACACTGACAACACCCAACCAGGCTCTATCTCCATAATCCCATGTATTTATCCTGCTAGACCCCACTAAGGGGCAATTTATCATGGCCAATCAACCTGACCCGCACATCTTTGGACTGTGGGAAGAAACTGGAGCACCCAGAGGAAACCCATGCAAACATGGGGAGAATGTGCAAACTCCACACAGATAGTGACCTGAGGCCGGAATTGAACCTGGGTCCCTGATGCTGTGAGGCGGCAATGCTAACCACTTGATTACAATCAGGGAACCAAATATGCTTTCTTTAAGAGTTTATAATCTTTTGTCTATCATTTTCAATTTTTATGAACAATGGAGAATGGAAAATGAACGAAAATATTTTAAATTTGGAAACGTGATAATGGATTTAAATAAAGCTTTGAGGGTGGCCCTTGGCACTGTACAAAACAGTCTATGGCACAAGTTTTGGAACACAATTCCAAGTGAGGCCAGCTTTCCATCTCAGTTAGATGTCCTTTTTTAAAAGTTCTTTCATGGAATATGTATGCCACTGGCAAGGCCAGCATTCATTGCCTATCCCTAATTGCCTTTGAGACATACCTTGATGTGACGTTAGTACTCAACCCTGTCAGATTGCAAAGAAGTGCAAGGAAAATATAACAGCCTCATAGGACAGCTTAGTCTGGGTAGAGTCAGCATCTGAACTGTGTGATGAGCTCACCTTTGGAATAAGCAACATTTGGCACCACAATATTTGTTCTTCACAATGGTGTCATCATCCTAGTATCTTTTATCAATAATTAAATACATGATGTTGCACATGTGCTCCTGACTGTCTATCAACCTATGTTTAACCCATTAGAAGAAATTTAGTCACTGAAGGAGGATAATATAAAACTTATAATATAAAAGCCACTTGTTTTAAATTTACTATAATAAGTAGACTAGGTTAGGGTCAAGGTTACAAGGTGCCTAATATATAAAATAAGGATTCACCATGTGTCTAATACAATATATGCAAAGGTATTTTCTGTATTCTTCACTGTTTGAAGAAAGCAACTTGAGGTTGCATGGGCAGGGAGTTCTTTTGCATTTTTCTCCCAGTCCATGGTGGCTATGCCACATTTCTGAAGTTTGTGTGCTTGGAGTCTTCCAATCTTAACCTCAGCTTACCTCACAGGTGGTGTCCAAGTTTACATTATGAACGTATGACTCCTTAGGATTTTATCCTTGGTACTTCATCACAATGCAACTGGATTGGGCTTTGACAATGTGTGCTTCAATTCCAGACATTACTGTTCTTTGAAGTACGTCACCATTGGCCACTTCATCCACTCATTTTATAGCCATGATGTTCTGAATGCATCTCTGGTAAAAACTACCCAACTACTTAATATGTCTGGAGTAAGTAATCCATGTCTCACAAGCATGTCATTGGGTAGGTATTACCATTTTGTATATAGCAAGTTTGGTTGTAAGTTTGATACCTCATTTCTTCCAGTCTCTTGCAAGAATGGGAAAAAAATTGAGCTTGCTCTGGCAATTCTACTTGCATGGGGTGAAATCAATGGGAATTCCTATAACAGTTGCTGGGCGGCTGGAGAATCTCATCCCAGATATCACTATATACAATTTACCTTTGTACAAATTCCAGACAGGAGGTATAGAAGGGGATGCAGTTTTGAGACCAAGGATCACAGAATAAGCGAGGAGTGGCATAAGGAATAGGAGGTCCTGTGACAGCAAGGCTCGAGTGACTATAAATAGGTTAGATAGCAAATTAATCAAGGAGGTGAGACAAAAAGAACATGACAGTTGAAGGGAGCTTGGCATTTACATGGAGGTGGCAGACAAAGTAGAACAGTATTGTCTCACAGTTATTTGTACAAAGCATTACCCTATGAGACATATAAAGCTAAGACTTAACTGGCAGCTCGGAGATTCAAAGAGCAATTGGATGGCCAGGAGGTTGCAGCAAACTTCCCAATAGCAAGAAAAATATGTCTAAGGATTTTCTGAGCATTTCGAGCGATATGTTCTTGGGAATGTAAATCCATTGACATCAAAGCTGCATTTTTGCAAGGGGGGCAATTTCAAAGGGAAATATTTTAATGCTTCAAGATAATCTGGAGATATTGAGGGGAGATTTGAATGGTTGAATAAGTGTGCTTGTAGGCTAAATGATGCATCCAGGGTTTGATATTTTTCAGTTAGGTCCATCCTATTAAAAGTTGAAAATGATGGAAAATCTCAGCAGGTCTGACAGCATCTGTGGGGAGAGAATAGAGCCAACGTTTCGAAGGGTTGGCTCTATTCTCTCCCCACAGATGCTGTCAGACCTGCTGAGACTTTCCAGCATTCTCTGTTTCTGTTTCAGATCCCAGCATCTGCAGTATTTTGCTTTTATACTATTAAAAACTGGTTGTGCTCAGCTAAAAGTAAATCCACTAATGTTTTGTGTACACTAAAAAAGAACATTAGTAGGCATTTTCTTAATGCATGTAGATTATTTCCTGTGGGTGTGGGGCAGGATGGTGGGGAAATGGAGGGGGTCGGGGACAGGTGTCTACAGCATTTGAGAAATTTGTAATAGATACAATCACAAAGGAACTCAAAATTGGGAGTCGGGCCTCTGGAGCTTTTAAGTACATAGGGTTGGATTTTAGACAGAATAAGTTGGGAATAACCTTGACTCAACAGTCTTACCTGGAGAATGTGAACGGGATTCCGATAAATTGACGAAAGGAAGACTTTGTAATTAAGGACATCTTTTATTGTCCAACCAAATAAACAAAATCAACTTAACTTAGGGACAGCTCAAAAGGGGCAGCTCCCTAAAAGGAGAGGAACCACCCACAACAAAAAACAAAGCGGAAAGGAAACTTAAAACATGAAATTAAAATGTGAGTATCAGGGTTGATAATACACCCTAGTCTTTGTGCTGTCCAGTGGGCATGGAAGACATCAACTGTGCCCTCGGACACCCCATACTTCCTCTCCAGGGACACCTGGCTGCGAATATAGCTGCAACAGATAGGTAGGCAATCAGGTTAGACGACCCCCTCGATCGCCTTCTGCCTGGACCTTTTGATGGCATGCCTTGCCAGGCCCAGGAGCAGGCTCCTGAGGAGGTCCTCTCCTTCCCATTCCCCCTCTGCACCAGGTGCCTGTAGATCAGGAGCGTGGGAACTCTGCAACTGAGGAAGAATCAGATCAGTTAAGAAGCTTAATTGGCCAATTATATTAGTTATGCATCCAAACGAGGTTGGATGTGTACTTTGATGTAATAGAATTGAGCACCATGCTGAAACGTGCTACTATTGGGCAAGTGCTAAAAACAAATTGAAGAATTTAAGCTCAGAAGAAAATATGATCAAATTTCCAGACCTGCGTGACCTGGAAAGGGTAAAATTAATTATTTTTAATGATGGATCATGTGCTAACCTTTATTGTTATTCAAGTACAGCAGGATTTATTACATTTCTAGTGGGATGTAATGATACATGTTGCACATTATCAAGGAGGATGAAAAGAGTAATTAGAATGATAGAATCCCTAGAGTGCAGAAGGAGGTAATTCAGCCCATCGAGTCTACACCAACTCTTGGAAAGAGCATCTTACTCAGATCCATGCGTCTACCATTGCTCATCTATGTAAACTTTTTTAAAAATTCATTCATGGGACATGGGCGTTGCTGACTGGCCAGCATTTGTTGCCCATCCCTAGTTGCCGTTGGAGGACAGTTGAGAGTCAAACACATTGCTGTAGCTCTGGAGTCACATATATGCCAGATCAGGTAAGGATGGCAGATTTCCTTCCCTAAGGGACACTAGTGAACCAGATGGATTTTTCTGAGCTTTGGCAATGGTTTCATGGTCATCGGTAGATTCTTAATTCCAGACAATTTTTATTGAATTCAAATTCCTCCATCTGCTGTGGCTGGATTTGAACCCAGGTCCCCAGAACATTAGCTGAATTTCTGGGTTAATAGTCTAACGATAACAACACTAGGCCATTGCCTCCCCTCTCCTATGCATCTTTGGACACCACGGGTACTTTAGCATAGCCAATCCACATATCCTGCACATCTTTGGACTGTGGGAGGGAATTGGAGCACCCAAAGGAAACCCACATGGACACAGGGAGAGCTTGCAAACTCTACAAGGTCACCCAAGGCTGGAATCAAACCCCAGTTCCTGGTGCCGTGAGTCAGCAGTGCTAACTGCTGTGCCAGCGTGCTGCCCTAAAAACACTTTAGCTGTGGAGACACTTGTGCTGGTAGCGGCTCCAGATATGGTTGTATATTTATCGAGTATTTTAAAGGGACTCTTATATGAGGCGCAATCAGGGAAAAATATGCCCATAGAATGCTACAAACCATAAATAATCATTCACTCTGGGACATCGTCCAGTCAACAAAATGCATAATGGATAAGAGGTTGAGGATTGACCTCATGAGTATAAAAGAGGCATTAGATTAAATGATTTGGAAGAAAGTATAACTGATTTGACTATTAAGTTTGCAGATGATATAAAGGTTGGTGGATTTGCAGATAGCAATGAGGACCATCAGAGGACGCAGCAGGAAATAGATCGATTAGAGGCTTGTGTGGAGAGATGGCAGATGGAGTTTAATCTGGACAAATGTGAGATAATGCATTTTGGAAGGTCTAATACAGATAGGAAATTTATAGTAAATGACAGAACCTTTAAGAGTATTGATAGAAAGAGGGACCTGGGTATGCAGGTACATAGGTCACTGAAAGTGACAACGCAGGTGGAGGAGGTAGCCAAGGAGGCATATGACATGCTTGCCTTCATCGGCTGGGGCATTGTGTTTAAAAATTGACAGATCATGTTGCAGCTTTATAGAACCTAGTTAGGCCGCATTTGGAATATAGTGTTCAATTCTGGTCACCACACTACCAGAAAGATGTGGAGCCTTTGGAGAGGGTATAGAAAAGACTTACCAGGGTGTTGCTTGGTATGGAGGGCATTAGCTATCAGAAGAGATTGGAGAAACTTGGTTTGTTCTCACTGGAATGACGGAGGTTGAAGGGCGACTTGATAGAAGTCCTCAAGATTATGACGGGCATGGACAGAGTGGATACTCAGGAGCTTTATCTCAGGGTGGAAGAGTCAATTACTAGGGGGGATAGGTTTAAGGTCCGAGGGGCAATATTTAAAGGAGATGATGAGGCAAGTTTTTTACACAGAGACTGCTGGTTGCCTGGAATTTGCTGCTGGGGGAAGCAGTGGAAGCAGATATGAAATTGAATTTGAAGGGGCGTCTGGACAAATCCATGAATAGGTTGTAAATAGAGGGATATGGTCCTCCGAAGGGCAGGGTGTTTTAGTTCAGTCGGGCAGCATGGGTTGGTACAGGCTTGGAAGGCCGAAGGGTCTGCTTCAATGCTGTAATTTTCTTTGCTCTTTGTTCTTTGTTGTAGAATGGAAGGAAATTTTCCAAGTTAAATGGCTTGATTGCAAGTTAACCAGATACCTGATTGCTTTACAAAGAGAACTGCTTGTCCTTGGAAACTGTTGAATATCCCAGAAGAAGGAAACTAGGTGCTAAATTGGATTGTGACAAGATGGAAGTTTTGATGTTATATAACCTTACTTTTTTAAGAAAAAGGGGAATTTGGATTATGTCAAAGACTGATTGTATAATAAGATAACATGTACTTTCATTATTTTGTATAAGGATTTCTTTTGCATATAAATTGACTTTTAAAGAAAAGAGGGGAACTGTTAGAATCTTAAAAGCCCTATTTAATTAATGTTAAACACCCAGGACTTCAAGGCAACAAAGTGAACAGGTGCTGGAAGTTGATTTGTTAATTAGGCTAAACTGTATATAAGGAAGATTTAGCCAGCACAGGGTGTGTTGAAAGTGAGGTTGTTTAGTTATTCTGTAGGGTTGAATGGAACCTAGAATAAGGTAAAGACTAGTTTTTGATATTATTCTATTAAATGCATTTATCTGAGTTAATATGCTATTCTTTTAACAGTTTATTGTACCTTACAAACATTAGCACCTTTTGGTAGCTTACAAACTTCAGTATCCTATTTCCTTCAAATTAAATCAATTTTTGCCAGTGCTTGTCATTTAACTGTCCAAACTGCACATGCTGTTGAAAGATGTACTTAATGGAATATGTACCCATCCATGTAGCTGATCTATCCTGCTTGATATGGACTCTTGATACCATAGGCCAGTGGTGGCAGTATGAAGGTGGCTGGGAAGGTGTAGAGAATTGGTGTGGCTGTGAGAAGGTCCTCACCCTTGCAATATAAACTGGTGTGCACCCACCTGAATGTTTGTTTGGTGCAAACTAGCTTCCAGACATGGAGTGCAGTTCAGACTGATGATAGAAAAGCACCCTCCTGACTTCCATGTGATGGGTGCCCATTGCAGGGTGCACTGCAGATTTAATGCTGTGTGAAGAGCTTTGTTAATACTTACTCTGCTGCCTGTAATGGTTAGTGGGGCCTGGGATGAAATGTCCATGATAAACCTCAGAGCCTATCCATTGGACAGATGGCAGGATAACCAGTGTGATATTTGTGGGATCTGAACTAGACCTTGTATGAAACTTCTTGAAGGTCTTTCAATAGGCAGGGAAAATGCTTGCCACATGAACTCCATCCCTGTGGTGACCTCTGGCCTAGCCTGAGCAGCAACTTGACCCCTGCAAGCCTGTGCGTCCTTGAAGGCCCTGCCATCTTGCACCATGCCAGTGGCTGACTTGCCCTTTTGAACCCTGGAGGTTCATGATAAATGGTACTCATCTTGCTCTCCCTTGCCTGAACCACAATTTGAGGGACCAGTAGGGATTTGCACCTGTGTGATGTCCTGCTGAAGAAAAAAAGTTTTAAAAAAGTTTATTTATTTGTCACTAGTAATGCTTACATTAACACTGCAATGAAATTACTGTGAAATTCCCCTAGTCATATAGTTTGGAGCCTATTTGGGTCAATGTACCTAACCAGCATGTCATTCTGGTTTGTGGCAGTAGGAAGGGGCTAGGATGATTGCAAACCATTTGGTGCTAGGAACAAAACTCATTTTGGACCTGCATTAAATTTTCTGGTTTGGTGTGATCTGTACCCCGTGCAGCGAGGTTGGAAAATTGCCTCCCTGGCCTGAGGAGAAAGGTATAGAGAAAAACAAATGACTGCGGAAAAATAATTATTCCTAATTAAGTATCTCAAATCAAAACCACTTTCCTGGATGTGTGACTGAGGATTTTCATAAGATTTTAATATCATTTCTTTGCCTTGACTGCTTGATTTTTATTGTGTAACCAGTTTGATTCTTAAAGTTGGAATGGTTTGTCGGATAATATAATTTGTTGTGGATTAAAAAATGGTTGAAAGCTGGAAGGATGTTACTGGCAACACTTGTATGGCAATATGTTATTTATAAAGGGAATATTATTTATAAAGAGGTCTATCAAAGTGGGTTTCAGACAAGTAATTCTACTTCTATCTGAAAAAATGATTAGCAGTAATTTCAATCCACCTTTAGAACTCAGTGTTGTGAATTAGCTCCCCCAAGCCTATTAGATTCTAAAGAGAAAAGAATATTCTGGGGAAAAAAAATGTTCGGAGGAGTCAAATAATGTAAACGAGTAGAATTATTGAAGCCTGCAGCATTGTTGCAAACTTTGAACAGGAATCCTAGGATGGATCAATATACAGAATAGATGTTTGCTTCTCTTTTGAAGCAAATGTTATTCTCTCCAAGTAATCATAGAAACCTTATAGTTCAGAAGGAGACCATTCAGCACATTGAGTCTGCACAAGCCACAATCCCACCCAGGCCCTATCCTTGTCATCCCACATATTTACTCTGCTAATCTCTTGAACCTGCACATCCTGAGACACTAAGGGGTAATTTAGCATAGCCAATTATCCTAACCCGCACATCTTTGGAGTGTGGGAGGAAACTAGAGCACCTGGAAGAAACCCATGCTGAGACAGGAGAATGTGCAAACTCCATACAGACAGTGACCCAAGCTGGGAATCGAACCCAAGTCCATGGAGCGGCGAGGCAGCAGTGCTAGCTACTGTGCTGCCCCTCCTCTCTCCCTTAACACAAATATGTACTACTGTGCTTTACAGGCTTCCTTGAGCTGGACAAGAACATTCAATTCAGATATGTGTATTTGTTGAGTAAGTGATATTTCACAGCTCCTGGGAAATTTCATACAAAGTTATGCAGCAAAATCACTTCTGTATTAGAAATCAGAAACTGAATGCCCTCAGTACTGATTGTAAATTATTGCTGATGCCAAACATCCCATACACCCAATGTTGGGCAGCAGGTGTCAATAGAAATAGAGGGTTAACATTTTAGATCAATCATCTTTCATCAGAACATTGATCTGAAAAGTTAGCTGTGTTTCATTTTTCACAGATGCCATCATACACTCAATTATTGATGTTCAATAACTTCCAGTTCCCAGCTAGGATTTGGACAAAATAATATTTGCACCTGGGCCTAGTTTTACTTGGTGAAGCCTACCTGATGACCTGTTTGTAGTAGTGTTGGAATATTCCTAAATTATAAAACTGGCTGTAGTCTGTCCAGCTACTGAAGGGTTGGTTAACTCAATTGGCTGGTCGTCTGGTTTGTGATGTAGAGTGATGCCAGTAGCGTGGATTCATATCCTGTATCAGCTAAGATTATTCATGAAGGTCTGCCTTCACTACCTTGCCCCTCGCTTGAGTTGTGGGATCCTTCGGTTACTTCACCACCAGTCAGCTCTCCCTCTCACAGAGGGGTTCATATTTACAATATGAACACATCTCAGATACTTGCTTGCTCCAGCAGCAAAGAATTTGCACCTATCCACTTGTGTGTCTGTGTGTCCCCATGACCCAGGCTAGTCCACTGCTTAATTGAGTTTAGCCAGTTTTCAGGGATTTAGGCTGAGTACTTGCACCTATCGATAATCCAGCATGCCTTATCCCTCTGTACTGGCCTCTGGGCCTTTGGTGAAAATCAAAGTGTCAGATCAAGCTCCAGGTGGGATGCAATGCCTTATCGTATGTCTTGGATCTTGTGTGTACTCTTATGGGGACCTTGGATGGATTCAATTGAATTTTGAAGCAAGCAAGGATTTGGGTTTGCACGGTCCATTCTGAACATTGGCTTTGTACCTTTAAGGATGAAGTAAATAAAAATTAAATTGCACTGACCAAGTAAGGAAATAAAGAATTGAGTTGGGAGTTCCTATCTGTAGGACAGCTTTGCCATTGGTGGTTTTGATTCTTACAAGGCTAACTAAACTCCCAGAAATGGCAAGTACCTTTGCTACATCTGGGACTTTGATGTACTCTGGCAGATTTTGCTGGACTCCTTCTTGAATTTTGCCAGGAAGTGGGCTGAAGCCTTAAGAAATTTGGGGATATGCCTTGCATGTTTTAAAAAAAAAATAATTACAGCAATATAGAATGTAATAGCATCCATTGTTTTATAGGTTCTGAATTTCATAGGATTCAAAAGCTAAGTTAACTGCTTTTTGAAAGCACATCACAGGATTCAAAAGCTAAATATAGCTTCTCTTACTGCATCCCTTGGAGGTTCCTTCACTTTGCTATAGCAAAGAGTGACATTCAGCAGGGAGGACTGGAAGCAGATGTCAAAGCAATTGGGACTCTTCTGGTGGTTTGTTCTGTTTAATCAGCTAGTCAGCCAGTAAGAATTTGAGTGTTTTAGCAGTTTGGAAACTGCTATTGAAGCAGATTTTTTTTTTTTAACAAGTCTGTAGACTGGATTATAGAAACTAGGGAGTTATACGGTATTCCAAAAGCGAAGATCTTATCAGTGAAGGCCATTGCCTAGCATTCAGACTCCTAAAGCAACTGTTGTATTGTTTGTATATGGCCAAATTTCTTGCAGAGCTGCTGAAATACACATTATCAGAAAAACCCACCTTTCCGATGTTTAAGGCAGGTAAATTTGTGCTGTTTAAAGATGTTTGATTATAGTGTTGCAACTCACTTGTATATCTTGTTCTATTATTTATTGATCCAGTAAAAATAATGTGATCCTAATCTCCAGCAGCTCATTCTCTTGAAGTGTGCCTGAAGTTGATTGGCATGAATTGCGCAATTTTTATCTTTCATTACTGTGGCTAACTCCTTGGTTCTCAAGTGTGCAGCTAAAAGATAAATATCGTGTGCAGAGACATCAAAGGCAAATTGTTTACCTGGGTTGTTTGTGCAAATTTCTCTTCTAACCTTTATCTGAAGTAGAGATGTTAAACTAGAACATAAGAACACAAGAAATAGGAGCAGGAGTAGGCCATCTAGCCCTTCGAGCCTGCCCCGCCATTCAATAAGATCATGGCTGATCTGTCGTGGCTCAGTTCCACTTTCCCGCCCTCTCCCCATAACCCTTAATCCCCTCTCTTATCAAAAACCCATCAACCCGAGTCTTAAAAATATTTAGCGAGGCAGCCTCCACCACTTCAACGGGCAGAGCATAGAAAGTGTTGTAATTCTAATCAAGTATCTGTTTCCTGGGTCAAATAACTCCCCCCAACCCCCCAGCAGGAAATAGTTGTTCACGTTTCCTGTCTAACATTTTGGGATTAAATGCAGCATGATTCTTCAAGCATGTCTTTGCATATCAGCTGTAATCCATTGGGATGAATCCTGTGTGTCGCAGACAAACAGCAAGAAAATTTAAAAATGTAGAAATTAACAGTTCCGGTTTTAAAAATGTTCAGTGAAATTTATGTTTTTAGTAGCATTGTAGGACTGTGCAATGATATGACACAGACTGTGTTTTGCTCTGTTAAATACTGGCAAGCAACCCTGTTGTGATTTGGGATCACTCTGGAAGTAAGCGCTAAGCATTATATTACTGGCATATTGCAGAATGTTAGTCTACAATTCTAAGCCTGGTTAACTTCAACCAGGTTCAAGGTATGGAAAGCCAGCCAGCAGAGGAAGTGACATAATGCTACATGCATCAGAACATCCCTTGACAACATTGAACAAGCTTTCAGTTATGAGCAATAAAACTGTTGCTTTTCCTTCTATTTTAAGATGAATAAATCAGTGCACAGATCACAGTCCAGCCAGCTGTTGCAATGCCATGTCTATTTGAGTCTAGGAGCGGCCAGCATTTCAGCTCATCTAGCTATCCCCTTTTGTCGATTACCTGGTGATAATGACAGTTCCTATCTATCTTGGGAGGAGTGCTGGGTCAAGAGGTGCCTCTGTTTACAATGTTGAGCTTGCAATGACTGATCTTGTCCCAGTCCAGGGATGGGAAAGAGTATGTCGGTCCAATCAGTCATATCCATCAGGTGCTTTGCTGTAACATCATATACCTCAATCCATGGGGTTTCTGACACCAGATAGTACATTTAGTCAGGAGAGGCATCTGCAGCCACAGATAGTAGTGGGAGGGAGGGGGGAGAAAGGCATTCAAGGATGTTGGGGGGTGGAGAGAGAGGCATTCAAGGATGTGGGTAGGAGGTAAATGCTAAACTCTGCAAGTGGTCATAAGTTCTGTACAAGACATGGGCACTTCCATCATTATGAAGTGCTTCAAAAGGTTAGTCATAGCATGAATCAATTCTGGCCTCTCAGATTGCCTTCATCCACTACAGTTTGCCTATCACTGCAATAGGTGCCATCTCCCTGGCCCTAATCTCAACCCTGGATAACAAAGACACCTGTGTCAGACTCCTAGTTGACTATAGCTCAGCCTTCAACACCATTATCCCTAAAAAAAAACTCTTCTCCAAACTCTGTGGCCTAGGGCTCAGCTCCTCCCACTGCAACTGGATTGTAGACTTCCTAATCCACAGACCACAATCTAAAAGGACAGGCAACAGAACCTCTTCCACGATTATCCTCAAAACCAGTGCCTGACAAGACCGTGTCTTCAGCCCCTTACTCTACCCCTTATACACCTATGGTTGTGTGGCCAAATTCCCCTTTAACTCAATCTTCAAATTGGCTGATGATACCACTGTAGTGGGTTGGATTTCAAACAACGATGAGATGAGAATATAGATAAGAGATGGAATCTAGTGAAATGGTGTGATGACAATAATCTCTCCCTCAGTCAGTAAGAATGAAAGAGATGGTTATTAACTTCAGGAATTGCAGTAGAGGACACACCCCTGTCTATATCAACTGGGCTGATGTGAAAATGGGCAAGAACTTAGTTTCTAGGATCACCAACAACCTGTCTTGGTCCCTCCACACCAATTCCATAGTTAACTCCTATCAATGCTTTTACTTCCTTAGGAGGCTAAGGAAATTTGGCATGTGCATTATGACTCTCTCCAACTTTTACACAGGTAAGCCTGGTATGGCTCTCCTGCTCTGTCCTAGACCACAAGAAACTACAAAGCGTTGTGAACAAAGTCCAGTCCCTTGTGCAAAGTAGCCTCCCATCCATTGACTCTGTCTACACTTGCTGCTCTCTCGGCAAAGCAGCCAGCACAATTAAGGACCCCAGGCATACTCTCTTCTACCTTCTTCTGCCAGGGAAAAAGACATAAAAATCTGAGCTTACATACCAACTAATTCAAGTACATCTTCTTCCCTGCTGTTGTTAGACTTCTGAATGGCCCTATCTCATAAAGTTGAGTTTTCTCTACATCGTAGCTATGATAGGAGTACTACATCGCCTTTCTTTCTCTATGAACGGTATGCTTTGTCTGTTGAGCATGCAAGAAACAATAATTTTCACTGTATACTAATACATGTGACAATGACTTTCTTTATTTGATTTATTAATATCCAGGGGCCAACAAATGGATATCCAGCACAATCAGGATGGGATCAAGGAATACAGGGGGAAGGATTAAGGGGTCTTCATTAACTCCAACTCGACCAATGCTCCACTGTGATTGGTATCCTGCCAACATTGAGGGCTTTTGCAGCAAAGAAAGTAGGAGGAATTCAGATGCATGAAATCATCCCACTAGTACCATCCTGATAGCCTATCGACAGGACAGGTAGAACTTCCACCAGCCCTCATCCCAAAGTGTTGTCTTTGAAATGGAAAGCCATCCTTTTCCCACCTCTGTCAGTCCTCCTTTCCGTTATCCTTGAATGTCACCTAAAGCCCCAATAAAATCAGATGCCATTGCTTTGACAGCATTTGTTAATTGCACTGTATAAATGTTCTGAAATATTTTATGCAATAAACCAATTAATAAATAGAGGGTTTTTTACAGTTTTCAATAACAAGTTAAGTATGAGAAGTCCTTCAAGGAGTAAAATATTGCTTTGTGAACAGATTTTCCAGTGGAAAAAATGATGCGAAGAATGTATTGACACGTTCATAGTTAACACTGCACGTTCTGGGTAGTCTGATCCAACCTCTTGTTTTTCTTGAGGATTACACAGTTTGAGAGGATTGCTTCCTAGTAAGGTTAATCTGCTACTTAGCCCTTGTGATATCCAACAGAAGGTTAGAAGCTGGGATAGGTGGTTCTCTTCCTGTTCTATAGGGTTTAAGTATTGTGCTACTATGCACACTGGCTTGGAGTTACTTTAAATTGGGTCTTAACTATTTTGATTCTGATGAAGTTACCTAACTGATAGGTGAAAAAAGTCATTGTTTTTTAAACTTGTGAATCTGTTGGAGTACTTTCTCTGATCAAAGTTATTAACGTGTATTGAGTTGCATTTCTACTCTTGGAAAGAAAGGATAATTCATTAATAATTGCCAATGAATACATTTTCCTAAGACCTGTCTTTATTTGCAAAGTAGCAATAGATTGAAAACAGATTTTATTGAAACATTTGAAACCTGTATCCCACTGCAGATTTTCAGCAATATTTTGCTGTGTTACTTAGTTTAACAGCTTAAACTAAATTATTTTCTATAAATACTAGCAAGCTGGCATTGCACAAAGCTCCTCAGCATCTGAAAGAGGAAAAGAAAACTGATATTTCTGGCAGAAGTGCTTCATCTGAGCTGAATCCAGAAAGTAAATAAGCCCCATAGAGCAAAGTATGATGGGAAGAAATACTGAAGGTCGCATGTTGAATATTAATATAAAGAAGCAAACAGCTTGTTTGATTGCCAGCAATAGCTTCTCTTTTTAAAGCTGGAAAAATGTGTCGGTAGTGGATGATGTGTAATGGTCATTGCAGGCTTCATAAGCACAAAACATTTAACAAATTTAAAATTTCATGCTAAACTATCTCCTATGACATTCAGTGGGAATTGAGATAGAGCAGAGATATTAGCACTGTTTTGTATTGAAACATGAAGTGGGTAGAAAAGTGGCAGATGAAACTGAATGGAGGCAACAGTAAACAAGTGGTCCAAATTTACTGAGTGCCTTTCACAACCTCAGGATATTTATGAGCACACCTCAACCATCTAAGCTAATTGACCATCTCTCTAATTGAGATACCTGATCAAAAACCCATCTAAGTTGTTTCAAAAATGAGCAAATTTGTCTAGCGGTAAGCTATTCTGCAATTTTGTACAAAGTTGTAACATACATGATTTAAGACAGTAGATTTAAAACTGAGATGAGGAACTACTTCTCGCAGAGGGTGGTGAATTTGTGGAACTCTCTGCCCCACAGTGCGGTGGAGTCTGAATCGTTAAATGCTTTAGAGAAGGAGATAGATATATTTCTAATTTTAAAAAAAGGGTAAGGGGATATGGGGAACTGGTGGGGAGGTGGATTTGAGGCCAGGGAGAGATCAGTCATGATCTGATTGAATGGTGGAGCAGGCTCAAAGGATTGAATTTGCTCCTAATTCCGGTGTTCCTATGTAAAGTTATAACCTGCCCCCTGTATTCCTCTTAAAAACTGAATCTAGGGTTCCATGGTCATTTTTGGTCTCTATTAACATTTTTATCATGATGCCATTGCATGCATGTGACAATTCACAACATTACATTGTGTATTTTCAGCTCATTTTTTAAAAAGATTTCCCTAATTCTTTGGAAGATAGTGCTCGTCTAATAAATCCTTTATTAGATAATATAAAATATCCAGGGTGACCTTAATAAACTTCTTAACCTGTTGCCCTCTGGTCCTGGGGTTGTATATTTTTAGCATTCTATAGAGAACGGCTGGGTACATTTTATGTGCATCACGCTGCCAAATTCCTGTGCTTCTCCTGCACAAGAGAAGAAGCTGAACAGATGGTTAACTTCTTAACTGATGCTGTGTTCATTTACTTTTGCCAAAAGAATCAGGAAAAATCCCTCATTTCATGTGGATGGAATTGGAATTTATTTTTGTTTGGTAACACAGTGAAAAATGCGGTAGGAGTTTGACCATGGACTTTGTCTTGGTTTATATGATTATGAAGAGTTCAACAAGCTTGCTAAAGGTCATACATGTGAAGTAATTTGGGCGGGAGCTGGAATGACACCAATATACTGAGAAACCTTGCTAAAGGTAAGTAAAGTTTATGGCACTCAATGTTGCAATTTCATTCTGCCAAGGAAAAGGACTTATCTTTTACTATTTAAATTCCATAATTCTTGAGCAAATAGCATGAAGTTATGATTGCTTAAGATTGTGCCAGCTGACTAGAAAGGATGAGGGTTTTGGAGATTGTTTCACTCTTCCCACCTACATATAAAATTTTCCCTTCCCCCTATTTCACTTTACACCTTGAGTACCAGGAATTTACTAGTTGAAATGAATGGGTCTTTGCCTTTTTGAGGGAGGAAAGTGACAGGAAATTTATATTTGGCTGTTAGTGCAATTCAACTATGAATACCCAGGGATCCAGTTGAGTTTAAATGTGACATCCAAAGAATAGAAGAATTCCTTTTTTAAAATTTTGATAACTTTCTCATTTGAGACGTACTTTTGGCAGGAATCTACAACTTTTGTAATTTCACTAAGGAACAATGATAAAAGAAAAATGTCTGATTTTTCTTGACATTTACTCAATATTAGCACAATTGCAACAATTGGCTTATTCTAAAATGGTTTGTTTGGCTGAAGTTCTCATCTTTGATTAGTCATTCATCTTTGCACTGGGGGAGGAAAGAAGTGTGCAGGGGTGTTCAAAACTTGCTTTTCATATTTTCCATTTGATAGTCATCCTGATTGACATGTTTGGTAAATAGGGTTGGCTATGGCAAAAGACTGCAACCAGGGATGGTCTAGCTTTAGTGCTCATGGGAGAAATTGGGAGTGATTGTGAGGGAGGACTTAAGCATGGTGGTGGGATTGGTGGTCAACAACAATTACAGATTAAGGTGGAAGGTTGCAAATGGTAGATCATGAGAAGAGGGTGGTGCTGGGGGAAGATCTTAACAGTGTTGATTTACAGGGTAAATTTGTTGGGCAAGGAGGAAAGTGCTTATTGTAAATGCATTTACATTAAAAATGGATTCCAAATTTACACAAATGTCACTGAATTTTCATTCACTAAAATAAAGTGTGACAATAATCCCACAGATCTGTAGCTCATTTTTCCCTGTATAAAAACTCATACGACATAAATGGCAAATTATCTTGCCCTTTCTTACCTGCCAGGTTTCCCAAGGTTAGGAACCATCAGCTGAAATGGGTTAACAGTACTAATCATGAGTTGGGGGCATGCAGCCTTCCTAACAGGTTGTAATGATTGCCCACATCTGAGTGGAGTCATCATCCATATCTGTTAAAACTGGGATAGATTGAAATGTAGAAATTTTAACTCCTAGCTGATCCAAAGCCATCCATTCTAGGGGCTAAATAATACAATAAAGTAAAAATCAGCTTTTAAAATCTGAGGGCTTGGTGCAAAGAGGTGAAAGTTACATTCAGCTTCTGGTGAAAGGACAAATGTCGTAAACAAAATGGAATAGAATGAAACAATGATATAAATCTCAGATTATGAGCTGGGATTGTCTGTGCAGTTTCTCCCTTCCCGCACAATGGGGTTTCTTCTGAATATTTGGTAAATTTGCAGCAGCAATAAATTGACATTCTGGCCAGAATTTCAACAATCTCCCTCATCCTTTGATCGGCAATTTCGTAATGTGGACAATTATCAGAATATATTAAATGCATATGCTTTTAACTTGGTAAGTTGCTGCCGTGTTTCTACAAATGGGACACACAGTTGCCACCGTATGTCACAGTAGAGAGAGTTTAAGGTCATGGTTGGAATCCAATGAAGATGCTGGTTTGTTCTGGATGGTGTGGAGCTTCTTGATTGTGGAACTGCATTCATCCAGGCAAGTGAAGAATATCCTATCACATTCCTGACTTGTGTTTTGCAAATGACCATCAGGCTTTGAAGAGTCAGTAGTGGATTACTCACTGCAGAATTCCCAGTGCCTGACCTGATATTCTACCTGCTGTGTTTATGCAGTTGATGTAATTAAATTTCTGGTCAATAGTAACTCCCAGGATGTTGATGGTGAGAGATTCAGACATGGCAATGCAATTGAATGCCAAGGGAAGTTGGTTAGATTCTGTCTATGATTGTAATGGTATGGGTCCTCCTGCTTCAGTCTGAAGCAGTCTCTGCACTAGACAGCACTGGTGGCGTGATCTCAGCGTAACAAATCAGGTGGACTTTTAAGGCCACGTCCTTTCAGTAAAATTTGTAAAGAACTTTATTTCCATCCACCCCAGCACTTAGAGAAACTTGTTGGTCAGATCTATAATATTAAAACATTCAGATTAGATTCAGTTGATTAAGATATGAAGTAGACCACAGTACTTGATCACTGTCATTCAATAGGTAACCTGACTTATTTCATCCAAGATTCATTCATGGTCGGCACAGTGGTTAGCACTGCTGCCTCAGCTGTGGGGACCTGGGTTCAATTCCAGCCTAGGGTATTTGTCTGTGTATGTGGGGTATACATGTCCACTTCATTTCTGTGTGGGTTATGTGGGATTCTGAGGTTCTTAGAAGTTTGGAATTGCATTGTTAGAAAATATTGTAAGTTGTGAATAAAGAACGTTTGCTTAATAGTTTCCATTGTGAATTAAGCCAATGAGTTTGGTAGCTGGTTTGTGCAATGACTGCCCATTTTATTTATAATTTTAATATTGTTATTTTAGATGAAGAAATGGAGAATGAAAGATATCAAAGCTGTCTAGACAGGAAACAATAGAGAAGACTGGTCTTGATTTTCTTCTTCAGTAGTAATCCCCCAGAATTGAAGACAACTTTTCTTGTAGTTTCCAGCGCTGAGGCACATAGATTTTCTCAGGTCAGCTGGTTTAAATGTTAGACATATTGCAAGTTAGCATAGGAAATGGTGGTGTAATTCTACCAGAAGTGTGAAACTTTACCTTTGGAGGATGTGGGAGGAGAACTACCTCAAGTACTTGCAGCAGAAGAGTATGGAAGGGAAGGAAGATCTTGAGGCAGCTGAATCAACCTTTTTATTTCTAAATTTTTCAATTTGTGGACTGGCTGAGCGTAACCCATTGCCTAGCTAATCATTCCACATAAGCTGCAGGACATTTCAAATTTGACAATCTCTTCCAGCTCGTTCTTGTTACAGTATTGCTGTGCTGAAAGCGGGCAAGAAAATAAATCCTTATGTCTGTCTTCCAGGAGGAAACTGTTTACAAGAAGTTCCCATTTCTGAGGGGCAATACAATTATGTCTGATTCCATATTGTGGTGGGTAATATTTGCAAATGTCACTGTCAGCCACTGAAAACAGGTGTTGTGCACCTTACATATAAAAAGAGGAGCCTAAAGCCTATTTAAGGCCTCACCTGTTAAATTGGCCAGTGCTCAGAATGCAACTGCTGGGCCTGTCTTCAGTCACAACAGTTAAGCAGCAGCTGCCAGAAACAAACAGTTTTCATTGAAAGTCACTTATGGAGCCAGAAGGAGCAGTAGTGACCTGACCCCACCCCACCAGCCACCAGCTTCACAGTACTTCCAAAGACACAAGGCCTATGGCTGGTGAGGCAAGCTGCTTGAAATTCATCCTCTGGAATGGCCTCCTAGTTGTGCTATCTGTAAACACAAAAAATGGGTCATAACCAACTTCTATCCCATTATCACTTCTGGAGAGAAAAATCGTCAGACTAGCAGGGACTAATTCCAGAGAGCCAAATCTATCCTATGGTGTCTGTTTAAAAAGGTTTTTGAAGAAATGTTTGGCCGATACTTCATTTATGGAACTGACGTGTTTTTTTTGATCTGCGGTACAACAATTCTCATTTTCTCTCTAGGTTTGAAAAAGGATCTTAGATCTTTAAAGACAATTTTCTATCCTGTGCATGCCAATAACATTGCATGTAACACAGATAAAAGCACCAGTATCTCTCCCACGTGACTGCAATTTATGGAGTATTGCATCTGTGCAGTTAAATAAATGGAAACTGAAATGCAGTAAAAACTGATTGCTAACAACTATTGAATACATTCTACATTCCAGTGCACATAATATGGTTACATATTTTCCACCTGATCCACATCTAACATATCTGATCTGTTCATAGACTGCGAAACACATCCAATTCATTCAAATTTCATAATTCAAGTGAAGAAGATATTCATGCAAAATATTATTGAAATTAGGTTAACTCTGTCAGAAACTGAGTAATAGTGACCAGCGATGTGAACAATATGATGGCGACAGATCTCCACCACTTTCTCAAGGACAATTAAGGATGGGCAACAAATGCTGGCTTTTTACAATGATGCTCACATCCTGCAAAAGTAAGTACTCACTTTGAGGCCAGTTTGAAATAGCATTTGGAAATAGTGTATTGTAAACAAATTAAACTACATGAATAGGTGTTTAATAATGGAGCACTCAATGCATTGCTTGTTGGATGCAATAATTTAACTTGGATGGATTCCTACAAAGAAAGGGTGTGAAATTCTGATCCTCAGTGCTGCTGGAGACTATGGAAGCAAGTGGCCCTTCAGAACAATGCTGTGTTTCTAAATACTCCCAGCATAGCACCATGCTAGGATGTCACGTGTTCATAGAATCCTTACAGTACAGAAAGAGGCCATCCGGGCCATCAAGTCTGTACTGACCACAATCTCACCAGGTCCTATTCCCATAACCATCATTTACCCTGCTAATCCCCCTGACACGGGTCAATTTAGCACGGTCCATATCTTTGACTGTGGGAGGAAACTAGAGCATCCACACAGACACGATAAGAATGTGCAATCTCCACACAAACAGGGATCTGGCTGGAATTGAATCTGGGTCCCTGGTGCTATGAGGCAGCAGTGCCAACAACTGCCCCACTGTGCCACCCTCTCTTTTGTAAAAAATCATAGAATCCTTACAGTAGCAGGCCATTCAGTCCATCAAATTTGTAATGATTCTCCGACAATGTGCATCATCCAGGCCCTCTCCCCTGCCCTATCTCTCTAACCCCATGCATTTTCCATGGCCAATCCACCCAACTCACACATCCTGCGACGCAAATCACTTGTGTTGTTATACATGCATGCGAGAGAAACCTGGCAACTGGTGCTGCCATGACATCAAAAACCATTTCAGCTATGATGCACTGGGCAGGATTTCCTGGCCACACGTGCCCCAAGACCGGTCCTTAAAATGGTGCACAAAATTTTCTGTTTTGCCCTCTGATTCTCATGGTGGGTGAAATGGGAAATTATTTACAACCTTCGATTGCAGAGGTCCATTCAGTATATTCCTTTGTCACCAACCAAAGAACATGCACGAAGTGCCCTTCAACACCTTTAGTTAGAAGGTCAGATACCCAACTTTTGGGTAAGATAGTTTAGAATAATTGTAAAATCTCGAAGTACTACAATGCATATTTTTTGAGATGTGATGAGTTCTGAGATTTGGTATGGAGTGTTGCTGCATCTTCCCAGCAATAATCCAGGTCACCCTTATTTGAAGATCATATAGAAAATGTGGCTGCAGGGAAAGCAAAGCTATCAAATGCAGTTGTAGGCCATGTTGCACTTGTGCCAGTCATTGTCGGAAGGACCGCATAGTTTCAGCATCAATAAGTGAAGAGAGTGACCAGTACAACAAATGTTGCAGCTACATCATTTTTTAAAGGAACAAACCTGTAAAATAAGCTTTTTAAACTATCTTGTCATACATTCCTCCACTGAATTCTTCAAGTATCATACATTGCTAAAGTATGCTGGGCATGTACTATATTGTAACCAGTGACCAGCAAATACTCAGCATAAAGTTTGAAAATTGTGAGAAATATGAATATTGGCAGCTTTAATGTGCTTTGTTTCGATTTATTATTTATTTAAGTCTGAGGCAGCAGGGAAGAAGAAATTCTTGAGTCAGTTGGTACGTGACCTCAGAATTTTGTATCTTTTACCTGATGGAAGAGAGAATGTCCAGGGTGCGTGGAGTCCTTGATTATGCTGGCTGCTTTGCCTAGGCAGCGGGAAGTGTAGATGGAATCAATGATGGGAGGCTGGTTTGTGTGATGGATTGGGGATTCATGACCTTTTATAGTTTCTTGCGATCTTGGGCAGAGCAGGAGCCATACTAAGCTGTGGTACAACCAGAAAGAATGCTTTCTGTGGTGCATCTGTAAAAGTTGGTGAGAATCGTATCTCACGTGCCGAATTTCCTTAGTCTTCTGAGAAAGAGGTGTTGGTAGGCTTTCTTAACTATAGTGTCGGTGGGAGGGGGACCAGGACAGGTTGTTGGTGATCTGGACACCTAGAAACTTGAAGTTTTCAGCTATTTCTACTTTGCCCCTGTTGAAATAGACAGAGGCATGTTCTCCACTACATTTCCTGAAGTCATTAACAATCTCCTTTCTTTTGTTGACATTGAGGGAGAGATTATTGTTGTATCACCACTTATGCCCAATCAACCAAATTTTTGCCCATCTTCTAACTTATCCATGACTCTTTGAAGATTGTATCCTCCTCATAACTTGTTTTTGTGTTGCCTTTATCTTTTCAGCAAACTTACTGACAATACAGTTGATCCTTTCACCCAGGCAAATTAATATTGCTTACAACAGTCCTGCCAAAATTGTGCTGCATCTTATACTAAAGAAGGTTGTTGTTTATAGTACAAGATAGATATAATCACAATCATCTTATAATTATAAGCAGTATGTAATTTTTAATACTAACTTTAATTAAAATGAAGTAAATGTAATATTCTTAATGGCATAGTAAAATGTGTTGGAAGTTGTTGTGAATTAGTACATTCACTAGTATGCTGCTAAAATGAAACCTAAACAAAATGAAACATTCAAAGAGGTCATGAATTTGATAAACTTTCAGAGTGAGGTTCTCAGATGAGTGTGGCATTATTTTGGCATTTGTTGAAACTACCTCAAAACCCCATTCAGCCAGTTGTCAGAGGGCACTGAGGAGATCTGACTGGCAGTGACCATATACAGGGTTCAAGAAAACATATAGCATCAGTTTGGCAAGAGAGATAACCTGCTTGTTTACTATACCAAATAGTAAGGTCTCTGTTACCTTTAAACATATTCTCAGCTTTGGAAAAAGCGATGACTTTGCATATCTCCCTTAATAACTCTAACTCTTCATTCCCAGCAACATGGGAGTGCACCTCTGCACTTTTTCCAATGCTTTTACACTCGGCAGTGTAGTGGCACAGTGGTTAGCACTGCTGCCTGTCACTGCCAAGGACCTGGGTTCGATTCCCAGTTTGGGTCACCGACTGTATGGAGTCTGCATGTTCCCCCAGTGTCTGCATGGGTTTCCTCTGGGTGCTCCTGTTTCCTCCTTCAGTCTGAAAAACCTGTTGGTTAGGTGTGTTGGCCATGCTAAATTCTCTGTGTATCCGAACAGATGCCAGAGAATGGTGACTCAGAGAACTTCACAGTAACTTCATTGCAGTGTTAATGTAAGCCTATTTGTGACACTAATAGACTTCAACTTAAGTCTTTACAGAAATCATGACAACTGGATATAATTATCATTTAATGTTCCTGAAACAGTGAATAAGCCGCTACGTTCTTATAAATTTCAGAACAGTTAAAGAGCTAGCTGTATAATGTGGCAATAGGATATAGGTGTAGAGATGCTGGCATTGGACTGGGGTAAACACAGTAAGAAGTCTAAAACACAGCAAGAAACCTGGTGTTGTGAGACTTCTTACTGTGTAATAGGATATAGGGCCATACAAATTGCTATCTGAAAAAAAACAAGGTTAATCTGGCTGCCCTCTTCTGGACCCTCTCAATTATTGTAACATATTTTTGAACTGCAATTATTAAAAACAGTACACAATTTTCCATGTGAATTCACACAAGTGATTTTTAAAAGTAGCAGGATGATCTCATCATTCCAGCTCTTTATCTTTCAGTGCATCAATATGTGATTTTCTGTCCTGGCACCAAGCTGTTTTGCATTAGCTTCAATTTGTTATCTGAATTTCTTTGATATCAAAGTAGAAAATGTTGAATACACTCGGCTGATCAGGAAACAATGATAGAGGGGGAAACAGGGGCTAACATTTTAGGTTGGTGATCTCCACAGATATTGCCTGTCCTGCTGAGACAATTCCAACATTTTTAATTTAAAAAAGGGATTACACTCTATTATCTTTCATGACCTCAGCATTCCCTGGAAATGTCAAATTGAAGGGTGGTCAGCTGTCCAAGAGATGTCCACTGTCCAGGAGGTGCCCAGCTTCTGAAGAACTGTCCAGCTGTCAAGGAGATGTCAGCAGTCCAGGAAATGTCCAGCTGTAAATGAAATGTTAAGCTGTTCAACTTTCATTTGTGAAAGTTCTCCAGGAAATATCAAAACTGTGAAAGAAGTGTCCAAGGATATTAGGTAAGTTGGGATGGGGAGGGTAAAGGGAAAAAGGTGGTGGGGGCATGGGCTGATATGAGTTTGCACCAAGATGACATTGGGTGTTTGAGGGTAATGGGGATGAGTGGAAGGGCATTCATTACATTGGTATCATGTGGGAACCATGGGGGGCTTGGATTGGGCATACAGAGTGTGTGGGGATGGAGGTAAGGTCTGGATGGATTTCTTTCGGTTTTATTTATGTAAACAGAGGTGCTGGAGCAGAGTCAGACCTTGCAGCTAGCACACCTCCACACCTGGCAACCAGCAGATTTGTTTTGCAATCATCCACCCTGATTCCTGTTTCAGCTCAACTTTCACCTCCACCCCCCTTCCCCCAACTGAAAATCCAATTTATGGGGTGGGAAGGTGTCATTTCTAAAGGTCAGGTTTACCAAATCAGGAAATCACCCCACTCTGCGCTCCTGACAATTTGGGCTCCAGGCTGCCCCAGAATCTGGAGTGCTGTTTTCATTAAATAAAAATTGCCATCTGCTGCTCTTGATATCAAGATTTAGCTGGTGATAATATGCTTTAACTGGCCAGGAATGTCAGGCTTACAGTGTGATACCCACTGAACGTCTGCCTCTCAACACCATGAAGTTTCAGTGAAATTTAAGTGTGAACTTGATTACGTTCTGTTATGCCAAGAAGCACAATGTGAGAGATTGTGCATTTACAGAGTCTCTCAAAATAGTGCAGTGGTGTCATGCTGATTCAACACATTTACCATACCCAAATGGAACATCCATTAATGGAGAGGCAACAGCAAAAAGGACAGAGCTTTTAGTCAAAAATGAGTTGATTCAAAATTTTCTTCGAATATTCTACATTTGACATTGTCCTCAATGTTGCACTAACACTGGATTTGAAAAGGGAAAAAACACGGGAAGAAGTTGCCTGCACCATTCAGAATGCAAGCTTACTATCCATTCCTGTTGGTGAGAGATGTGACAGGTGACACATAGAGGTACAATTATCAAGATACTAAATAACTAAGGGCACAAATATGGCAGGGGAGACAGTGGTTCGGCAGTGAAACTTGTACAGTGTTCTGCTATGTCCTTCAGAAAGACCTCTGCGCAGCATGTAACATTTTGCAGCACTGTGAGGGTCTGTCAATGAAGCCCTAATTTCCATGCACTGGACTCTTTCCAGGTCAACACTGAGGACAGCTGCAGCATCAGCCAAGTCATATCAAGCAGGTCACGGAGGCATTATTTACCAAGCCCAACAACTTAATAATTTCACAGCAGCAACTTGGAGGCAACAGAATTCTTCAAGGTGGCTAGCTTTCCCAGAGTCCCAAAAGCTATCAACTATACCTATTTTGCAATTTGGGCTCTAGATAGTCACATACCATGAGGTTATCAACCCTGAATCATGCAGGGCTCCCAGGGAAGCAACGTCAATGTCTTCATTATAAAGCAATCAATTGTGTCACCCTTGTTTGAAGGATAATGAAGAGTGAAGGGATATCTCCAGGGAAACCAGGACTTTGTTAGGAAGTTATGACAGCCATGAGAACAATGCAAGTACAAAGTTAGTGCTCCAATGAGAATTATTAAACATACTATCAGGATCATGAAGCAGCGTTTCACATGAATGGATTCATCAAGAGTTGCATAAATCCAAAATTTCCAGAAAACCTGTCATCTGCTCCATAACTTAACCTTGAAAAGAAACCTTAATATGTATTGCAAGAATTTGAAATGATCTAATGGGGTGTAAGCAACAGTACCATCAGTACAGAAAGAAAGACAGATGCCTTCCAGGTAGCAGATACAGAGTTTGAAATGTATAGCATGGGATTGGTGTGGAGCTGTTAAAATTCATGTAAGAGAGAGACCAATTGAGAGCTGAAGGCTGGGAGGCAATTCTGAGCTCAGGGGAAGTAGAGACCATACATCACAAGATTGGGATAGCCTGGAGTGAGTGTTCAGATGTGAATCATAGTGGAATTCTCTTGTGTCTTTTGATAGGGTGGGTTATTGAAAAGTCTCAGAGTACTGAAGGATGGCAGCAAGGAGATTTGTGTTTGAAACACTAAAGCTGCACATAGTCTTGTTAACTACTGGGACTGAAGGCTGGAATTAAAGTATCCAAGCCCAAAAAATAGAACTGCAAACTCTAGGCCCCTAAAAGTGGCAAGACCAAGGTGAGGAAAATTTGGATGAAAAAAATGGTTGGATTTATGGATACATTTTGTGATTCTATGTGTTTATATTATAAATTTGTTGAGATATAGTGCAGTGGATTGAAGATCAACATGGCCTTTAAATAACTGTTTCTATTTTGGGAATGTGACTGCTTTTGTGGAAGTGGGAATTTTTTGAGTGATAGCTGAGGTAGTACTTAAAGCCTATAATCTACTGGGGCACAATTCAGGGAGTAATTAATGAGTTTCAAGAGATTTTTGAGAGTAATAAAATCTGCTGGTTGACAAATACAGTTTGCTGTTTTCATTTTCTGTCAATTACAGCCACCCCAACACATACCCTCATAGTATAAATCTTGCCTGATTTCCTTCTCTTCAGCTCTGACGATGGGTCATCCAGATTCGAAACATTAGCTGTTGCCTCTATCATCCACAGATGCTGTCAGACCTGCTGAGAATTTCCAGTATTTTGCAATTTTATGATTGGTTTTCATTGGTTATGTGGATCCCAGAGCCCAATGAAAAGACCAAAACTATAACTCTCTTGATTAGCTCGGAGTCACGGTCAGGTGGCAGTTCAGCACCTGAAATAACACAAGGTAATGAATATTGAGCTGTTGGATTGGATGATAGAGAGTGAAGAAAGCAGTTCCAAAACTAAATTGCCCCTTAGTGCACAGGGACTAATTAGGCTAAACTCATGAGGTTACGGGAATAGGGCCTGGGTGGGATTATGGTCGGTGCAGACTCGAAGGGCTGAATGGCCTCCTTCTGCACTGTAGCATTCTGTGAAAGCCAGACATTGCTAAGCCTATTTCAGGAGGCACACACAAATGAGGGGATTAGGTATCAACCCTTCCAGGGGCTTTTGGCTTTTGAGAGGAGGTAACTATATCAGTCAACACACTTTCCTGCAGATGCTCAGCAGATGTTCTTGGGCTATCAGAATGATGGCAGATAGTCACTGAAACTTTGCCAGCTGGCCAACACAAATTCTCCTACACAAAGGAATTATTTAGGAAATGGAGGGCAAAGGGCACTCCAGAAAGCATGGAAAATGTGCGGATGTGTAGGTGAGAGTGGAATAATGTGGTCCCAAAGCCCCTCTCCCCAGCTCACTCCTTGCAAACGTCCGATCTCTGGAAAACAAGCCAGACAAACTTAAAGCCAGACTCACTTTCCAAAGAGAACTGAGGGAGCGCTATGTGCTCTGTTTCACAGAGACATAGCTCCCTCTTGCTTCACCAGACTGTGCCCTACAACCAGAGGGTTTTTCAATCCATTGAATGGACCATATAGTGGCCTCAGGCAAGGCTAGGGGAGGTGGGGTCTGCTTCTCATGGTGCTTAGACATAGTGACACTGGCGAGTTTCTGCTCTTTGGAACTAGAATACCTGACGCTAAAATGCTGCCTCTACTACCTTCCCATGGGAGTTCACCCCCGTTATCATGACAGCAGTTTACATCCCGCCCCAAATCACAATGGACAAAATATACCCTATTACAAATACCCTTGAGACAAAACATCACGAGGCCTTGTTCATGGTGGCTGGGGACTTCGATCAGGCCAAGTTACCACCAACATGTCTCCTGTTCCACCAGAGGCCCTGTATCTGGGGTCACCATTGTAGATATCAGGACAGCTCTCTCGAAGGTCAGCTCCGATTGGCCCGGATGGGGTACCTGGACATGCACTCAGATCCTGCGTGGATTAGCTGGTGGGAATATTTGCAGGTATCTTCAACTTCTCCTTACAACAATGTGAGGTCCCTGTCTGCTTCAAGAAGATGACCATCATCCCTGTACCAAGGAAAAGGCAGGCACTATGCCTTAATGACTATCGTCTGGTGGCCCTGACATCCATCGTTATGAAATGCTTCGAAAGGTTATTCATGGCACAAGTCAATTCCAGCCTCCTGGACTAACTGGCTCCTCTACAGTTCGCCCACTGTCGGAAGAGATCTACAGCAGACACCATCTCCTTGCCCTGCACTCAATCCTGGAATGCCTAGATAACAAAGACACTTATGTCAGACTCCTATTTGTTTACTGCAGCTTGGCCTTCATTGTCATTATTCCTACAAAACTCATCTCCAAACTCTGTAGCCTGGGCCTTGGCTCCTCACTCTGCAGCTGGATCCAGAACTTCCCAACCCACAGACTACAAACAGTAAGGATAGGTAACAACAACATCTCCATGATCATCTTCAACACTGGTGCCCTCTAAGGCTGTGTCCTCAGACCCCTACTATACTCCTTATACACCAATGACTGTGTGGCCAAATTGCCCTCCAGCTTTTCAAGTTTGCTGACAACACCACCGTAGTGGGTTGGATCTCAAACAATGACAAGACAGAGTACAGGAATGGGATAGAGGATCTGGTGACCTGGTGCAGCAACAATAATCTCTCCCTCAACATCAACAAAATGAAGGAGATTGTCATCAATTTCAGGCAGTGTAGTGGAGAACATGTCCCTGTTTACATCAACAGGGATGAAGTAGAAATGGTCGAAAGCCTCAAGTCTTTAGGTGTCCAGATCACCAACAACCTATCCTGGTCCCCCTCTTGGTTCCCCCATGATGACACAATAGTTAAGAAACTCACCAATGCTTCTACTTTCTTAGACTAAGGAAATTTGGCATGTGAGCTACGGCTCTCACCAATTTTTACAGATGCACCATTGAAAGCATTCTTTCTGGTTATTTCACAGCTTGATATGGCTCCTGCTCTGCCCAAGGCTGCAAGGAACTAGAAAAGGTCATGAATGTAGCCCAATCCATCACACAAATCAGCCTCCCGTCCATTGACTCTGTCTACACTTCCCGCTGCCTTACAAATCAGCCAGCATAATTAAGAACCCCCCACATCCTAGACATTCTCTCTTCCACCGGAAAAAGATACAAAAACCTGAGGTCATGTACCAACCAATACCACAGCAGCTTCTTCCCTGCTACCATCAGACTTTTGAATGGACTTATGGTGCATTAAGTTGATCTTTCTCTGCACCCTAGCTGTAATATTATGACTAACACAATGTTCTGCACTTGTCTTTTCTTCTCTTTGTATGGCATCCTTTGTCAGTATAGGGCACAAGAAACAATACTTATCACCATATGTTAATACATGACAATAACAAATCAAATCAGAATGTGGGAAAATAGTGTTATTCAGTTTGGCAAGAAGAAATGGAGAATAGCTACAGAATATTGTAGTACAGAAGGATCATAGATCACTAGTTAGCATGCATATACAAGCAAATGATTTGGGAGGAAAATGGAAGCCTTTTATTGCAAGGGGAATGGAGTATAATAGTAGGGAAGACCTCTTACAACTCTAAGGCATTTGATGAGGCTGCACCAGGAGCATTATATACCGTTTTGGCTCAAGGAAGGTCATACATGCCTTGGAAGTAGTTCAGAAAAGGTTCACTAAGCTCAATCCTGGGATTGCTTTATGAGGAAAGGTTGAGTCTAAATCCATTGGAGTTTAGAAGACTAAAAGGTGATCTTATTGAAACAAGCAGGATTCTGAGAGGGCTAGATAGAGGAGACACTGTGAGGATGTTTCCCCTCACAGGGAAATCTAGAAATAGAACACACAGCTTCAAAACAAGGAATCTCCATTTAAGGCAGAAATGAGGAGAAATTTCTTCTCTTGGAGTGATTTTGCCTTTGGAATTCACTACCACAAGAAGCAGTGGAGGCTGGGTCATTGAGTGTATTATGGCTAAGTTTTTGAGGGAAGTGAAGGTTTAACCTAGTTTGGGTAAATCAGTGGAGTCAAGGGTTAAGGGGTTGGCAGGAAAGTGGAATTAAAACTACAGTCAGATCAACCATAATCTTATTGAATGATGGAACAAGCTCAATGGGCTGAATGGCCTATTCCTGCTCTTACTTCCTATGTTTGCATGTCAAAAAGGGAAGATATTTAAAACCTATTCCAAATTTATTTTGATTCATGCATATTTAGGGCTCAATTTGTAAAGTTGTGCTGAATTCCTATTTTTGTGACACTTCTTTTTTATTGGTTTAGTTGGTGATTTTCTACTTGAGCTGTGATGCCTAACATATGTAATTAATTCAATGTAGAATTCAGCTCCACTGACCCATCAATTACTGCAGATGTGTCAATTCCACACTTCGGACATTTAACCATAATGTAGACTGACCAGATTGCCTTGAAGTAATTATTCATAGATTAAAGATCAATAAATTTGCTGTCATTAGATTACAGTTGGTAATCCTTTAGCATAGTTATCATCAAAGATCAATGCCACAGAGACCCTAGCCATTGGCAAAAGATAAACAACTTGCATTTGTATAATATCTTTCGTAACTTCAATCTCCCAAAGTGCTTTACGGATAATGAATTAGTTTTGAATTACTGATGTAATGTGGTAAAGAGAGCACCTAAAAGGTTGGCGACAGTCCTCTGTCTGATTATTCCTTAAATATTTTTAAACAGTGACATGTAGAGGCCTCCTACCTTCGTGAACAGCCCACCTCTGTTGCGATTTATATGATGTGGAGATGCTGGTGTTGGACTGGGGTAAGCACAGTAAGAAGTCTCACAACACCAGGTTAAAGTTCAACTGGATAATTTGGCAGCACTAGCTTTCAGAGTCTCAAGTTCCTTCATCAGGTGAGGGAGGACTTGTGTTCTCAAACAGGTCATATACAAACAAAAACTCAATTTACAAGATAATTGTTGGAATGCAAGTCTTTACAGGTAATCAAGTCTTAAAGCTACAGACAATATGAGTGCACAAAGGGCCAAGCATAGGTTAAAGAGATGTATATTGTCTCCAGCCAGAGTAGTTAGTGAGATTTTGCAAACCCAGGCAAGTCATGGGGGTTACAGGTAGTGTGACATGAATGCAAGATCCCATTTGAGGCCATCCTTGTGTGCAGAACTTGGCTAACAATTTCTGCTCAGTGATTATGTGTTGTTGTGTGTTGTGAAGGCCATCTTGGAGAACGCTTATCTGAAGATCAGAGGCTGAATGCCTGTGACTGCCGAAGTGTTCCCCAACTGGAGGGGAACGCTCCTGCTTGGTGATTGTCGAGTGGTGTTCATTAATTCGTTGTCGTAGTGTCTGCAAGAGCTCCCCAATGTGTACCATCTCTTGGGTCACCCTTTCCTGCAGCATATCAGGTAGACGATGTTGGCCGAGTTGCAAAAGTATGTACCATGTACCATGTACCTGATTGATGGTCCGCATGTCTTTCAGAGGTTGCTGTGGCAGGATTGTGTGGTGTCATGGTCACTGTTCTCCTGAAGGTTGGGTAGTTTGCTGCAGACAACGGTCTGTTTGAGGTAGTGTGGTTGTCTGAAGGCAAGAAGTGGGGATGTGGGGATGGCCCTAGTGAGATGTTTGTCTTCATCAATGACATATTGAAGGCTCTGGAGAAGATGTCATAGCTTCTCTACTCCAGGGAAGTACTGGACGACAAAGAGTACTCTGTCTGTCGTATCCCATGATCCTCTTCTGAGGAGATCAGTGCGGTTTTTCGCTGTGGCATATCAGAACTGTTGATTGAGTTGAGTGCCATATCTTGTTCTTATGAGGGCATCTTTTAGCGCCAGTAGGTGTCTGCTGCGATCCTATGGTGCTCGACTCATCGATCAACAGTTCCGACAGTGAAAAACCGCACCGACCTCCTCAGAAGACAATCACGGGACACGGTGGACAGAGTACCCTTCATCATCCAGTGCTTCCCTAGAGCAGAGAAGCTACAACGTCTTCACCAAAGCCTTCAAGATGTCATTGATGAAGATGAACATCTCGCCAAGGCCATCTGCACACCCCCACTTCTTGCCTTCAAACAACCACATAACCTCAAACAAACTGTTGTCCGCAGCAAACTACTCAGCCTTCAGGAGAACAATGACCATGACACCACACAACCCTGCCACAGCAACCTCTGCAAGATGTGCCGGATCATTGACACAGATGTCATCATCTCGCATGAAAATACCGTCCACCAGATACATGGTACACACTATTGCAACTCGGCCAACGTTGTCTACCTGATACACTGCAGGAAAGCATGTCCCGAGGCATGATACATTGGGAAGACCATGCAGATGCTACGATAACGAATGAATGAACACTGCTTGGCAATCACCAGGCAGGAGTGTTCCCTTCCATTGGGGAACACTTCAGCAGTTAAGGGCATTTGGCCTCTGATCTTTGGGTAAACATTCTCCAAGGCGGCCTTCACGACACACGACAATGCAGAATCGCTGAGCAGAAATTAATAGCCAAGTTCCACACACATGAGGATGGCCTCAACTGGGATCTTGGGTTCATGTCACACTATCTGTAGCCTCCACAACTTACCTGAGTTTGCAAAATCTCACTAACTAACTGTTCTGGGTGGAGACAAAATACATCTCTTTAACCTATGCTTGGCCCTATCTCCACTCACATTGTCTGTACCTTTTAATACTTAATTATCTGTAAAGACTCGTATTGCAACCATTATCTTGTAAGTTGAGTTTGTGTCTGTATATGACCTGTTTGAGAACACAAGTCCTCGCTCACCTGATGAAGGAGCCTGACACTCTGAAAACTAGTGCTGCCAAATAAACCTGTTGGACTTTAACCTGGTGTTGTGAGATTTCTTGTAGTGATTTATATGCTCCGATTGCATCCCAGCATGGTCCTCCCACTTACCGAGGACCACTACAAAATCTCTTTCCCCTGGCCTCCCCATAAGCTTCTACTTCCACCCCACTTCGTCATTCCTTTCCTCCCCATCTGTATTTTGGGGGGGTGAGGGGGGAAGGTGCCGTGGAATTCTGTGTGGGATGTGGGAATTCTGTGGTGTGGGGGGTGGGTGTGGAATCCTTCGTTCTATTTTTATCTTTCTGATATCTGGGCATCCTTGAGTCAAGGTTGCTGGGGGAAAAGGCTAACTCAGGGCCTGTTCTGCCAGTGAGACATTGTGGAATCTGCCTTCTTGATTTTTTTTTTGCCTAAGTGTTAATCGGTGGGCTCCACCCTACTTTTTCAGCCTGACACTTAGTCAAAAGTGAGAAAATTTTGCCCGATACTTTCTGGGCATTATGTGGGCATAATGCCATTCAAATAAATTCAATAGTGTAGAGGGGAACAGAGGGAGGAACAAGAGTTGATACCACTGAGCATACAGGGGTTTGGAATTAAGAAATTTTTATTTCTAATTTGATGCTTCAGCATGAAAGGAAGCCAGACCTACTGTGCGGATTTTTTTGAAGAGAGGTTCAGAAGGAACAAACTCAGAAAATGGTTTTCTGACGATTGAAATGAGAACTATGTTAGTCAGATCTCAAAGTACAATACAGTGGATATTAAAATACACAATCTTGCATGCTTTTTATAGATATTCTTCCAATTGTAATTTCTGAAAAGCGTAATTACAAATATACAGTTAAATAGCTAGGATTATCATCTGAATAATTGCCATACTGATAATTAAACATTGGCCTAACTTTACAGTCAGCAGCTATCAAATGGATTAAGAAATATTGCACTGTCAAGCAATACTGCAAATCTTAATGCATTATACTAGACAGATTGGATGAGTGTGTTTATATGTACTGTTCAGAATTGCTTAGCACCAATGAATACTGGATGATGCTATTAATCTCATTTGAGGTCAAGTAAAATTCCATTAGTGATTTACTCTAACAGAATTTATTTGATGAGTGGAGAAAAAATTTTAAAGAATATTTTTAGCAGTTGCGTTCAAGTAATAAAGGAGAAACATCAGAGAATTTTACATTTGCAATCTGGAGGTTCCCATATTAGTGACACAGTGGTACAGTGGCACTGCTCCTCACAGAACCTTCTGTGATATACAAACATTGTGGAATTTCCCCCCTTTTTGGGGCAGAGTCACAACAGACAGGGAAAGTGGCAGTAAAGCCGATGGACTCAAAGGTGGCTTCCTCCACCATATTGCTAACAACTTAAATCCAAGGGGCATGTCCCACAATATCAAGCTGGCAGAGTGGGCTCAAATTGAGATGGGGCCAATTGCAAAGGGACTTCCTGCCAACATATAATGTGATTTGGGCCTCCTTGAGGAATGATTACATTCATCCTCTGAGCCCTGCCACTCTCCCAGTGTGTTTGCTGTTGCCTATTGGTCAGTCCAACCCAGACCTAGATGGTGCAGTCCAAAGCAAAGCCTTATTCCATGTCAACACGTAAGGCCATCTCTTCTATTGATAGTCATAGTATCATTGAGTCATAGAAGTTTACAGCATGGAAACAGGCTGTAAGGTCCAACTTGTCCATGCTGCCTTTTTTTTTTTAAACCCTAAGCTAATTCCAATTGCCCACATTTGGCCCATATCCCTCTATATCCATCTTATCCATGTAACTATCTAAAGTCAGCAGACTTCCTGCAGCCTCAGTGTAGTTACTGAGATAATACAATGTAGGAACTTTAGGACAGTAATTCAGATGCTGAGGATATGTACAAGGGTTATTATTTGAGGGTTATACACAATATGGCAATAGCAGCTGCCATTTCACATCAGAACCAACAACCTGGACAAATGTAACTCTGAAGGATCTTAATTTGAATCCATTAGGAAGTAGATACAATATAAAAATAGGTGGAAGCATGATGTAATTATGCCTGGGTATCATACTGAAATTGCTCCAATTGATTAAACATGGAAACTTAACATTTAAGGGTGGCACAGTGGTTATCACTGCTGCCTCACAGCGCCAAGGACCCAGGTTCAATTCCAGCCTCGGATCACTGTCTGTGTGGAGTTCGCACATTCTCCTCATGTCTGCGTGAGTTTCCTCCAGGTGCTCCAGTTTCATCCCACAGTCCAAAGATGTGTGAGTCAGATTGATTGACCATGCTAAATTGACCCTGATATCAGGGGGTTTAGCACAGTAATTGAGGGTTATGAGAAGAGGGCTTGGGTGGGATTGTGGTCAATACAGACTTGATGGGCTGAAAGGCCTCCTGTACTGTAGGGATTCTATGGATAGAATCTAGAAGCAGGATTAGGCCATTCAGCCCTTTCCGCCTGCTCTGCCATTCATAGCGATCATGACTGATCATTCAATTCAGTAACTTGTCCACACTTGACTGTGGTGACTAGGAGATTTTCACAGTAACTTCACTGCAGTGTTAATATAAGCTATCTGTGACACTAATAAATAAACTTTAACTTAAGATTTTAATCAAAATTCATTTAATAGTGCCTTTTTAAAATCAGAATTCAATAATATGAGGTAACTGCTATAACAAAGCAATACTTTGCCAAAACAGCAGAATTAATATGCCTACTAAATGTGTTGCAGTGAGTTAATTAACAACCTAATGGGCTAGTGCAAGGTTCTGTATATAGTCTTACTCACATTATAGTGAATATTAGATGTCCAGATCACCAACAACCTGTCCTGGTCCTCCCATGCCAAACTGTAGTTAGGAAAGACTAAGGAAATTTGGCATGTCAGCTATGACTCTTTTTTATAGATGCACCATAGAAAGCATTCTTTCCAGTTGTATCACAGCTAGATATGGCTCCTGCTCTGCCCAAAACGGCAAGAAACTACAAAAGGTTATGAATCTAAGCCCAATCCGTCACAAACCAGCCTCCCATCCATTGACTCTGTCTACACTTCCTGCTGCCTCGGCAAAGCAGCCAGCATAATTAATGATCCCAAGCACCCTCTCTTCCATTGGGGAAAAAAATACAGAAGTCTGAGGTCACATACCAGCTGACTCAAGAACATCATCTTCCCTGCTGCAATCAAACTTTTAAATGGACCTACCTTACACTAACTTTCTCTACACCATAGCTATGACTTTAACACGACATTCTGCACTTTTTTGTCCATGAATAATATGGTGTGTCTGTATGGCGCGCAAGAAATAATACTTTTCACTGTCTACTAATATATGTGCCAATAATAAATCAAATTGTGGTAATGGTTGATATGTTGAATGATCAAATTCATCTGAGTGATGCTATACGTAAAATAATGACACATGCAACAGCAATGAGTTGTTTATCTGCTCTTTTTTAAAAATGTTAGGGAAACATCTACTCAGATCATTCACATCAAATGAACATGTCATCAGGAATGCTTCTGCATCACCCTTCCCCCATTAACTACTAAGCTGAAACATAATTTTATATATTCCTCCACACACGATTGCCATCAGCTGGAATACCCCAGAGTGTCAGAAATCTGACACTCAGTGCAGTAATGTAATGACTACGGTTTCCTCAGCTCTTCAGGAATGAGACCTTTGGCCTCTGCATATGGCAGTGATAGCTTAACGTAAATTATGAAGCACATCATCAAATTATTGACAATGACTACCAATTCCTGAAAAACAGAACTTGAAGATCCTTCACTTGTCACTATACTGTGTGACGGTGATAAAGCAATATTGATTAACTAGAAGTTATCTGCTATGGATACTTAATTTATTATTTGATTCCTTTTTGAATAGATTTCATTTCAAAGGTTTACTTCAAGGGCAGCTATGAATGTTTCATGATTATTTAAATCTCAGGTAGTTAATAATTTTTTTTATTTTAAAGCTAAATTTAGATGTGATTCAGCAATAGAATTGTGTCATGTAAATTAGAAGGTCATGTTTTTTTATAGCGTCTTTCACAATCTCAGGATTTCTCCAAAGACTTGAATGCAAAATTTAGGCTGATTCTTCAATACAGTGCAGAGGCAGCGCTACACTGTTGGAGGTACTAACTGGTATTTTATGACCTTGATCGAGCGAGGCTCTCAAATTGCCTCCTGAAGCCAACGGAGAATTCTATTCTGTGAGCCCCCCTGCCCCGATTCCAGGGCAAGCGTGGCGGTAAAATTTCGGCAAATATGTTTTGGATAAGGTTCGATTCACTGAAGCTCTTGTCTGCTGTTTCAGGTGGATGTAAGTAGTCCTTTGGCACTAATCAAAGAAAAGCAGTGAGGTGTCTTGGCCAACATATAGATATCCTTTAATTAACATTGTTAAAAACAATATGTTAAAAGCAAATAGGATCTGAAACAAAAACAGAAATTGCTGAAAAATCTCAGCAGATCTGACATCAGTGGGAACCTGGATTCAGGTCATCCAGACTTGAAACATTGACTCTATTCTCTCTCCACAGATGGCTATCTGACCTGTTGAGATTTTTCAGCATTTTTTGTTTTTGGGTAAAAACAATATATGTTCATTAATTTTGTTGCTGTTTGTGGATGCTGTGTTCCATACCTTACTTTGCAGTACACTGCAAAGAGTACATCATTTGTTGAGAAGTCCTAAATTTGTGAAAGATGCAAATATAAATATAATTTCTTCCTACTTCCTTTCTTTTTTACATTTATACGAGCATTTGCAACTTTTGATTCACTCTCTGGGTGTAGACTTCACTGGCAATGGACATTTGTAGTCCACGTTTAATTGCTCGAGAGAAAGTAGTGGTGAGCTGCCTTGCTGGGCCATTTCACGTGACAGATAAAATCAACCCAGTGAAGTCCAGAGTCACATCAAAGGCCAGACCACTTAAAGACAACTGGTTTTCTTCCCTTAGTGATATTAGGGAACCAGATGTGTTTTTACACAAATCCAACACTTCTAAGTCACTATTATTGATACTAGCTTCATTTATTTAATTAAATTAATAAATGATTATCGTGGGATTTGAAGTCAGCTCTCCAGATCAATATTCCAGGCCTCTGGAATACTTGAGCAGTAACATAACCATTCTGCTTTCCTACCAAAATTGTACTCCAACATTTTAAGAGGTGTACTTGAACTTTCATTCTAGAAGTTTTTAAATTTTGAAGTCTGGTAATAGATATTGATAGCCTCACAATTTCAAATTGACAAATTCCCCAAACCGCTTTGTATCAATGTGAAATTAGCACTATAACTGTAATAGAAGGGTCTGGCACATATAGGGTTAATGTGGGACTGAGTACAATACCATCCACATAGTGATATAAGAAGGCACATGACCCAGACACAGGGTCAGTGTGATGTTGAACAGAGGCATGTAGAGAGCATCAAGACAGCTCCTATCTTGTACCCTCTTTTGTATATACATAACTAGTTCTAGTAGCTAATAAAGACTTCCAGTTAACCCACAGAAGACTGCGGAGGCTTCTTTAAGGCATCAATTTATAACCAACACTCTTCCAACATGGCAAAGACAATGGTGTAAAAACCAAGAACTTTGCTAAATTGCAGAGACAAACTGAAAAAAATTAACAAAGCATTCTGACCTTAGAAGAAGCTTCTAAAGTAGTAGTGGCACAGGGCTAAATCACCAGAAAATTCTTCATAGAAAGGCAGGGATTTAAACTTCCTAATTGGAGCAGAAGACTTCAATGAATATCCTTTGGAAGTCCAGCTTCAGAGTGCAGAGTAAACAGAGCCTGCTAAGTCTTATTAAAGTTCCAGGTTGCAGCAAGTCCTAAGAACTCCTTTAAAGAATTCAGTGTCAGGAAGAAACCCATTGCTAAAACTCAAATCCCAAGTTAGAATATGAACACACAGCATTGAAGCTGATCTGAAAAAAAGGAACAAATTAATTAAATATTTCTGGAACATCACGACTGCCTAGCTCAGCAAAAAAAAGTTGAAGCTCCATTTCAACTGACTCTACAGTTTATGAAGTAAAACACTGCACTAAATTTGTGAGCAGGCAGCCAATTTGGGCAGCGCTTGTTAAAAAAGATCACAAGCATCCTTTTGTGGACACTGCCAAAACCGACAAGAGCACAGAATCCCACAGAAGGAGGCCATTCAGCCCATCAAGTCTTCACTGACCCTCTGAAAGATAATCTTACCCCCACCACTGCCCACTATATCTCCACAACCCTGCACATTTACTATGGCTAATCCACCTAACATACACATCTTTGAAGTGTTTTGGTCTGATCTGAAAGATCTTGAAATTTAGACAGGTCTTAAAGCTGCATATACACTTTTAACATACTTCTTAACATGGATCACAAATTTACACATTCAAGTCAATTCGGACAATCCAAGGCTTAGACCAATTACAACATTGGAGACTTTGGAGGAAAACATTCTCAAGATACAGCATCGCTTTAGGTTTAAATAAAAAGTTAGAAGAACAGGAAACATGTTAACTTTACTCAATAGGTTCAACTGCAGACAACATCATTGTAAGACAGTGAATTAATGAATCATCCACAAAATTCAGAGAGGTGGTAAAACCTTTAAATTTAAATCTAAGAAGCAATAAATACTCAAGCTAAATTCAATGAGAGTCCAAATGAACCTGGCAGTTCATTCATTGATTATCTGTGCAGGATAGCAGAATGTTGTGAATATGAAGATTTAAAGTCTGAACCCATCAAGACAGAATAGTGGCAGGAATAAGAGACAATGTGCCCTCTGACCTCCTAAAGGAAAAGAAGATCTAACCCGAGAAAAGGCAATTTAGTCAAAACTCCATGAGCAGCATGGGACAATCTTAAGGTGACAGAATAAAACATGATGGAGAAGCCAATCCTCAATTCAATTAGTTAAGCAACAAAGACACAGGGCCTCTCTAAGTCAGGGAAAGAAATAGTGGAACTAGCATGCCAGTGTTGTAGAGAAAAACACCCTCACATGTTCTGCAAGTGCAGCCCAATGCTTCCAATGCAGCAGGATTGAACATTATGGTAAACTGTGCAAGATGAAAACTTGAAATGCACAGAAGACCCAAAGGTGATCCACAAGGTCAAGACTGCAAGCCCAGGTGATATACAATCATGCTTCTTGGGTGAGATTAAAAATCTTAGCTTCTCACTTTGGAATGCAGAAATTTCTGTCAATGGCTATCTAACAAATGTTAAATTAGATACAGGAGTCAACATAACATTCCTGTCGGACAAAAAAAGATTCCTGGCTTTGAACGATGGACAATGAACTGGAGAAATCCAATTTTCAATCATTGATATAATCCTGGAACCATTGAGGTAAGGCAGCAAATAGATCTTCAGGCTGGTGTGTGCCATCTATAACAAGCCTTTGTCCCTGCTGAGCAGCAATGCCTGTGTAGCTTTGAATCTCTTCAGGGCAACAGATGATATCAAGACAACCCCTGCCACTAAGCAGATAGAAGTGCACATTTCTGAGCACAATTATCCTGACTGGGAGTTCAGTTTTGCTGCCATAATGATGGTAAAACTCTTAACATTTTTCTGTTGTTACAACTATAAAAGTGACAGGGATTTCCCCACTCTGGCACAGGGAATTCCCTGTAAATGAGAATCATCTGGAATCAATCAGTTTGTTGCAAAATCCCACTTGTGCACTGTTGATCTTGCCATAATCACCTTTGAAAGAGTTATATATTTTTGAAAGTACTATATTCGGGTTTAAACAGCATACTAAGTTCATAATTGATTCTGAACAACCTCCCTGTCCTTGTATTATAATTGTGGTACCTCAAATTTCTCCATTCTGATTAAAAAAAAATGATTTTTATATATATATTTAAGTTTGACATTTCAGTTTCAACCTTACTCTCATGCATCTGTCCCAATCTTTGTTATTCACAAAATGATTAAAAAGTAAAGGATAAACAGCGATTTTTACTTTCAGGTTTGCTGTCTGTGAGAATTTTTCAATATGATTGGTTGCCTAGCCTGCTTGTTGAAATCACTGTTGCTGAACATGAGAGATTCTCTTGAGCTGATGCTGGAATAAAAGTAACATCAGAAAATGGAAAATACATTTCACAGCTTTTGCGAATGTGGGCAGCTTTCTTTGAGGTTCAGCAGCAAATGATATTACTTCACCACTAACTGAAATCTGAGCCATCAAAGTGAAGGGGAATTTTAAAAATATATTTTCAGCAACTTTGTCAGAGATCCTGGGTTCCAGCAACCTTAGGCACTTTTAGTCAACTTGAGTACAGACAACGCTAGGCACCGTACATAACCCAATGGAAGGCCTTTAATGACTTGTGCACAGCTGTTCTGCAAGTGTTTCTGAAGTTACAGAAAAAAACTTAGCAATGTTGTCAATCACAGCAAATCAGAAACAAGCAATTTTTTTAACCCTTCATTTGCATACATATTTGGCTTTGTACCCTTTCTCATTTGATGAAAAATTGACTTCTGCTACTCCTTCATTTGCATAGCATATCCCCATTTTTTGCCTTTCCTATTTGTTATGGAAAAATCTGGTCTTGCTCACCCTCTGGTGAAGGCCAAAAAGCCAAATGTTTTGGGGAACATCAGATGACGATTAGCCTGTTCATGCTGAATAGCAGACACTAACTCCTTTGAAGGCCTGCAACTGATGAACATTTTCCACTAGATGTTACAGAGAAGGATGAAACTTTAAATTGGACAGTTTAGCTTCCACACAATTTAGTCCCAAACTATGAAACTTCAGTCTAAGCTTTTTAACTTCCACAACTGGCGGGGATAAGATCATAAGAATCTTATGATCTTAAGAAATAGGAGCAGGAGTAGGCCATCTAGCCCTTCGAGCCTGCCCCGCCATTCAATAAGATCATAGCTGATCTTCAGGAATGAAGAATCACTGTTATGGGGATAGATTGCAGACGCTGGTGTTGTCCTATTCCGTATTGAGAAAACTAAAAGAAAATTTCATAGAGCTGGTTAAAATCATGAATGATTTACATGGATTAGATAAAGAGAAACTGTTTCCAGTGGTTGAAGAATCAAATTAAAGTGACTGGCAAAGTAATCAGAGGTGACATGAGGAGAAAAGAAAAAAATGACAAGAGGTTAGAATTTGGAGTGCATTGAGTGATAGTATGGTAGATGCGGATTTAGTAGTGGGCAATATGCAAACCACATATAGGGAGGTGCATTAGTGTGCATCTCCTTGGAATAAGATTTACATCAGCAGATAATTTATTCAGTGATGATGCATAGTAAATCTAGACACACGTCAATTTGAATCCATCTGACCCATGAAGAAACTGATGCATCACTTGGAACATTGGTTTTACAACCAATCCAATTTTACTCTCAACTGAAGTCTATGGGAGGTAATACTGGGCATGGTGTAAAACTAGCACTCCATCTGATTGCATTGATTTCCAACCCAGAGACCTGCATGTAAATTATCCCTATGCAGTAGTTGATGGAGAATACAATCTTAAAAGTGGAAGCATTTGCTGTTTGGTGCTGTCAGCAAACTGTATGTCACCTTTCAGTTGATTTGAAGTTTTTTTTGTATTGTTCTGCATACTGCTCCATGACAATATAAAATTCCAGAAAAGGTATTAGGACAAATTGTAACACGGCTTGTTGTGTTTAAGTATTGCTCATTTGTTTCAGTAAATTGCTTCACCCTTAAGAGTTTACAGTAATTTTGTGCATGAAAGGCTCAGATCCATTAATGGGAATTGACAGCACTGGGGCACCAAATAAAACAAGGTTACAGGTTTTGTTTTTAAATTATTCATGGGATGCTCCAAATAAAATGTTCTAGGGATCTCCACATTTTTCAATTTGCTTTTTATGATGTACGTTATCAGACAGAGGAGGTAATTTCAACAGATGTTACAAACCAGATAAAATGTATACATTTTGAAAGGTGCAAAATAAATTAATCTCAAAGGATTTATAGCTTTAATGGCTGCATTAAAATTAATGTTTTAATGCTTCACAACTCTGCCCTTCCTTTCTCCCCTGCTCCCCATCAAAAATTAAATGGAAAGAATATATTTGAAACAACCTGATCAGAATTCATGTCCACACTTTCTCTGAATTTCCCTGTAGCATAGAAATGCCAAACTTATTTCAGAAAGAAGAACCCTCCAGGAAGGTTAAAGGTTGCTAAGGCTGGTAACAAATTGAAAGTAAAGCCATATGATTTAGTGAATATTAGTGGTAGCCATAAGATAGAGAAAATTTTAGATACAGCAAATAATTACTAGAAGGGAGCTAGTGGAACAGTGGGTAGCATTCTTGCCTTTGAGCCAGAAGCTCTGAGTTCGAGTCCCACCTGAGGACTTGATGACCAAGAAAGGTTCATTCATAACACAAACAGTTTAAGTGTCAACTTGCAAATCCTAACAATATGCCAAGGGCTGGTGTTAAGAGTGGCAGAGACTTCTGTTCAGCCAAGCTTGATGCAGGGTATCCCTCAAGGTATAAGCTCCTGGCAACAAACTAGTGACCTGTTCCAAGAATGACTAACTGTGGAAACAGATGAAAGTCTGCCTTCATGCACCATCAAGTACAGGAACAGAATTGAAATGGAATTGCAAAGAATTACTTAAAAAAATGAGAAAATAGATCATGAAGTTGGACCAGCAAGAACTCAGCATGGCTAGGATTTTCTGGCCCTCATCATGGTGAGGAGATTCAGTGGCTCAGCCGAAAGTCCATTGGCTTTCAGCAGGACCACATAAAGTAAAGTTCAAAGTTTATTTATTAAGTACAAGTAAAGCTTACATTAACACTGCAATGAAGTTACTGTGAAATTCCCCTAGTTGCAGCAGTCTGGCACCTGTTCGGGTCAATGCACCTAACCAGCATGTCTTTCAGAATGTGGGAGGGAACTGGAACACCCAGAGGAAACCCATGCAGACACGGGGAGAATGTGCAAACTCCACACAGACTGTGACCCAAGCCAGGAATTGAACACAGGTCTGTGACGCTGTGAAGAAGCAGTGCTAACCATTGTGCTATCATTACCGCCCATGATCCCACCCCAATAGTTTATATAACCTTATAATGAAGAAGGGTATCTAAATTAAACATTGGTCCCTTAAATGATAAGAGTGGGAAAGTATTAATGGATAAAGAATAAATGGCAGAGATTTGAACAAATATTTTGTATCTATCTTATAGAAGATATTAAAAATATTTCAATTATAGTAGAAAATTAAGGACAAAAGGAAGAAGTAACTTAGAACATTCATTATCACCAGAGAAAAAGTATTCAGCAAACTAATGGAATGAAAGGCTGACAAATTCCTTGGCTCTGATGACCTATATTTTAGGGTCTTAAAAGAAGTGGCTTTCTATGCAAGTGCAGGAAGTGATATATTTGCCCTTTTACTTCCTCCTTCTCGGGGTCCAAGGCCCAAACACTCTTTCCATGTGAAATAGTGATTGACTTGTATTTCTTGCAGTTTAGTATACTGTTGTCACTGCTCACCCTGTGGTGTTCTCTCTACTGGGTGACTGCTGTGTTGAACACTTCCATTCAGCCCAGAAGTGTAGCCCTCAGTGTCCAGTTGCCAGTCCATTTTAGTTCTGCATCTTGCTCCCTTTCTAACCTTTTAGTCCTTAGCCTGCTAGTGTTATAATGAAGCTCAATGCAAGTTCGAGGAATAGCATCCCATCTTCTAACAGGACTTCATAGCCTTCTGGACACAGCATTGTGTTAAACAATTTTAGTTCATAAGACCTGCCCCCATTTGTTTTGTTTCTTTGCTGGTTTGTTTTTTCCTCTGTTTCTATTTTACTTCCTTTACATTTAGTGAACAGCTTTCCTACCATTTACACCTCCTCTTGACACATCTTTTGCTTCTTTGTTTGTCCCATTGCCTTCTTTGGTCTTGCACCAGGAAACATTTTATTACTTAACTTGTCCTACTTTCCACCTACTTACTCAGGACGCTAAGGAATTTTGGCATGTCCGCTATGATTCTCACTGATTCTTGCTGATGCACCAGAGGAAGCATCCTTACCGGCTGTATCACAGCTTGGTATGGCTCCTGCTCTGACTAAGACCTCAAAAAAACTACAAAGGGTTGTGAACATCACCCAGTCCATTATGCAAACCAGCCTCCTACCTACTGATTCTGTTTCTTGCTGCCTCGGGAAAGCAGCCAGCATAATCAAAACTCCACACACCCTGGACGTACTTTCTTCCGTCAAGAAAAAGATACAAAAGCCTGAGATCACATGCCAACTGACTCAACAAGGGCTTTTTCCCAGCTGCCATCAGACTTTTGATGGACCTGCCATATAGTAAGCTGATCTTTCTCTGCACCCTAGCCATGACTGTAACACTAGATTCTGTACCCTCTCCTTTCCCTCTCCCCTATGTGCCCGATGAATGGTATGTTTTGTTTGTGTAGTGTACAAGAAACAATACTTTTCGCTGTATCCCAATGTATGCGACAATAATAAATCAAATCAAAATGCCTACCGCAGACCTTTTCTTTCATTTCACTTTACATCCTCCCCCTTTCACTTGCTCAAAGCCTACCATAACTCTAACTTTTCCCAGTCCTGATGAAAGGTCACAGAGCTGAACTGTTAGTCTCCACGGATGGTGTCAGATCTGTTCAGTATCAGCAGCATTTTTTGCTTTCATTATGGCTTCAGAGATAGTGAATATAGTAATTACAATCTGTCAAAACACTCTAGATTCTGAAAAGGTCCCAACCGATTGCAAATATGATGCCCCATAAAAAAATCATAATGAAATCAAGCAAAGTCAGCATGATTTTATGAAAGGGAAATCATATTTGTCAAATTTATTATAGAGTCCTTTGAGGATGTAGCAAACAGGTTGGATAAAGGGTTTATTTAAATTTCTTAAAAAATCAATGTGCATTTGATTACATGGACTACCTTATAAAGAGGTGACTTTTCCATAGGCCACTGGGACTAAGGATAAGCAGGTGGTACTGGGTTATATAAGCCACCAGGTTCTCTGGATTAAGCTGGGGTAAGTGCACACTGTTATCCTTATTATCACAGCATATAAAGTATATGCTAATAGAGAGGTAACATTTTGAGCATGAGACAAAAAACAAGCATATTTGAAAGGTGTAATTAATTTCCTCATTGTACAGAGATGCCAGCACTTTCATGTTTCCCAGCTGATGTTTGATAAATAAACTGCATATCTGTAGATGGCAGGAATCGTGGAAGTTATTATTGCTCAATTGTGTGATGCCATGTATTAGCTTGGGTAGTGAAATCAGATAGCCAGAGAGAAATGTACAATTGAAAAATGCATCTGATATTAATGCATAATTTCATGGGGAAAATTAAGGAATACTACAGAAAATAAGGCACAAGCTGGGACTATTAAATTATAAAAGTTTATTATAGGATAATCAATGTTCTAACGGTGCATTTTTGAGGAAAGAGTGTATTTTAAGAAAAAGTTGATAACAGTGAAGACCACCTAAAACTGAAGGGACGTACAGATATACATCTCAAAATTGTATCAGATGCAATATTCTTAACAGTTTGCTTATGGAGCTTTGTGAATTATATTTCAAGCAAGTACACTGCCATCTACTTGTTAAAGCTGAACATAGCCTCCCTACAGTGCAGGAGGAGGCCTTTCAGCCCATCAAGTCTGCAAAGACTCTACTACAGAGCATCCCACCTAGCCCCTATCCTCATATCCCCACATATTTACCCTGCTAATGCTCCTAACCTGCACATCTTGGGATGCTAAGGGTCAATTTAGTATGACCAATCCACCTAACCTGCACATCTTTGGACTGTGGGAGGAAACTGGAGAACCACAAGGAAACTCGCGCAGACGCTAGGAGAGTGCAAATTTCACACAGACAGTCACCCAAGACTGGAATCGAACCCAGGTATCTGGCACTGAGAGGCAGCAGTGCTAACCACTGTGCCACCCTGTTGATCTGTTAATCCTTTTGCTTGATGCTCACAATTAGAAACAGCAAACACCACAAAAAGGAATGGTAAAAATATAATACAGAAACTAGCGTTGGAAAACTTAATGCAGAATATTCTGCACAGCGCATTGGCTAGGATTCTCCAATCTCGTTTGGGGCTGGGATTTTCTGGTCCTGCTGCTGTGAATGGAGATTTGGATGAGCGCCAAATTCTCCATTCTCCGGCAGCAGTGGTGGTACATATGAAGAATTCCGGCTCACATTAGCAATGTGGCCAAAAGAGAAAATGCTGGAAAATCTCAGCAGGTCTGGCAGCATCTGTAAGAGCTGATGTTTGGAGTCTAGATGACCCTTTGTCAAGCTTTGAAACATCAGCTCATTTCTCTCCTTACAGAAAATGCCAAACCTGCTATGATTTTCCAGCATTTTCTCTTCTGGTTTCAGATTCCAGCATCCACAGTAATTTGCTTTTAGCAATGTGGCCCCTGGCTCAAATATCAACAGCTCCAGTTATTCTTTTTTCTTGTACCTGAAGAGTTTTCATAAGTTTTATGGCACTGATGAGAGTATCTTTCTTTATATAAGGATTAAAAAAGAATGACAGTCTGCTGCAGCTCACCTCTTATATAATGCTAAAATTGTGGGCAACGAGTAGCTTTATTTCTTCACAGACAGAGAAAATTGTGATAGAGGAGGAAGGGAAAGCATATTAAGAATCAATGGGAAGGTTTGCTTCATATGCAAGCTATAGAAATATTACAAGCATCTACAATAGATTTATGATTTTGCTATCTCTCATGCTCAGAGGAAATCCTCACCATAGCAAAATGTTGCAACTCAATTTCAGAGGTGGCACAGTGGTCAGCACTGCTGCCTTATAGTTTCAGGGACCCGCATTCAATTCCAGTCTTGGGTCTCTGTTTGTGTGGAGTTTGCACATTCTCCATGTGTCTGTGTTAGTTTCCTCCAGGTGTTTCAGTTTCTTCCCACATTTGTTGACATTTAAGTTGGTGATGAGGCGTGGCAGGCTTGGGGTTTGGGTCGGGGCAAATGTGAGGAGCATGTGGCATAGTGGTTAGCACTGTTGCCTCACAGCGCTGGGTTCAATTCCAACCTTGGGTCACTGTCTGTGCCAAGTCTGTAAGTTCTCCCTGTGTCTGTGTGGGTTTCCTCTGGGTGCCCTGGTTTCCTCCTACAGTTCAAAAGACGTGCTGGTTAGGTGCAGTGGAGTGGACATAGTTCTTCATTCTATCCAGCAACCTTGTGAGGGCCCCCACCGAAAGGTGTGGTGCTGCCTTCTTGCCTGCCATCCCCTGCACTTGTTGAATGCTGGGGAGACATTTGTATGAAGCTCCTCAGTGCTTACAACAGGTTAAGCCACTGTGGGGAGGGCAAGTCAGAAGGAACATGCCACAAATGCAGCATGATACTAGTGGGCATAAAAATTAGTACTAATGAGGCATACATTTCGGCCTGAAACCATGCTGGCACTCTTGGTGGAAATCATCGTTTTTTGCACTTTGCCATTCTTTGGTCAGGTTTTGTCCATCCTCTATACAGCAACTCAGCTCTTTAGAAAAGCTCAATGAGGATGAGCAATTCTGGTCAGTGCCATTGTTCTCTGGAAGGGGCATGACCGCACAGCAATTGGGAACATACTGTGCAGGAAATAAACTGGTCACGCACATGCAATATTCCCTATCAGATGGAAAGATGCATAGCCACATATTAATCTTAAATGAACCTTGCCTTGCAACAAGCTGACCACAAGAGCAAACCAGATACAGAGAACAATGGTTGAAGCAAGTCCTGGAATTTTGATCATCTGGCCATGTGACATTTGATCATGACTTGTACAAATACTGTTGCATTTACCTTCTAAACCTTGAGTCTCCTGTCACGGAATATTGTTTCCACTAGTTTCTTAGTCAGCAGCTGTTATGCAAGAAGTTCAAAGAGTCAGGAGGCCATCTATGTCCACGATGCAAAATAGACCTTGGGGGGTTAGCATTGTTGGTCCAGATTATGTCAAGTATATTGAACCATGATTATTTTCATCTTATTGTTCCAATGCTGCTGGAGCTGATGATGCTTTCTGGGAATGTGTGGCAGATGCCCAGAGTCTGTCACACATCTGCAAGCTGATATTTGCCCCAATGCAAACAGCAGAAACATATGGGTCAATCACAGTTTAAAAGACATAAGTTATAACAGTACCGTCTATGTATTGCTGTACAGCTTTTAATTAAATAAAAGGAAGGTATTCCATTGAATTTAGGGTACCTAAAGCAAATTTACATTTTGCTTCAGGACAAACGGTGAGGATATATGAATCACATTGCAACAAAATTAACAACACATGGTTAGCATGAACATGAAATGCCTAATAAAATTTAGCTGTACTTGTTGTTTTCATTTGGAAATATCTATTAAAACATTTGTGTAAAGCTCACCATCTTTGTATTCATATATATGTGCTCAACACAGATGCACAGAAGCAGAATTATAAAGACCTCTCGCATTCAACAATAGGACAGGCACAATGAACTACTGCTGCAGGCAGATAGTAACTGCTGTTATAGTAATGCATTCACTTATAACAGGCTGGACCCATCAAGCTAGATGTTCCCTTTATTTTTGCTTATTTTTGACCTGTATTGGGCTGGGTAAAATCAAAGTGGGATGGATACCCATAAGAAGGAATTTTATGGAGCCTGCATGGAAGTGGGAAACACGACTTAATTAGGCAGGAAGCAAAAATCTCTTTCCTGAGTGGGTTGAGATGCAGAGATAAAGTCAATGGCATGTTTGCTGTGTGCCAAGACACATGCCAACCTCTGGTGTGGTCATATTGTAATATAATGCAGAATGTTGAACTACATCTCTAATTTTAGCCCTCTAGCTGCACCATTGACAAATATACTAAAGAAAAATATCCGAGAGGGTGTGGTCAGAACTGTGCAAGACTCCTTTTGCAAAATTGAAAGCTATTCGAACAAATAAGCCTGTTAGTAGTACCAAACTTTAACCAATCATCCACAGTGTCTACTGGCATGCGTGATGTGGGAGTAGGAATCATCTTACACTAGGGAAGGTGCAGATAGAGGGAGACAAATTTTCTAAAAAGTTAAATAAATGTCAGCAACAATATTGTACAGTGAAAGAGGAGGTTTAGAACATCTGTTAGCCCTTCAAAGTTAGTGTCAGTCGTAGATACAGGATGATATTAATATACACTGACCACAACCAACTAACTTTTTGGAGAAATTTAAAATTAGCAACATTGAGCTGCCTTACAGCTCTTAAACTTTAGAAGTCACATATTTTGCTGTGAAATGAAATTGAGAGGTTAGGAATGGAGGAAACATCTGGTTGTCTTAATCAAACAACGTCACTATGCCAGAGATTGGGCGCATACTGTTGACATGATGCCTTGGCTAATATTACCACATTTGTGTTACAGGGGTAAAATTGGCACCCAAGTGTCCAATGTGGAAAGTAAGATGTGTGCACTCACAGGGTAAGTTCGCCATTGGATCTGGCTCCTCTGCAGGCATCATACATGTATGCTAATATTTAATTAAGTCTTATAATTAAAATATTTAAATAATATTCCTATGCATTTTGCAGGTCTCTTGTGAAACTGAGCTGTATGAGTGCCTGACATACAACATGAGCAACATGCCATTATTAATGTCACAATGGGTGTAACCTCAGTTGATATATAGTGACATTGAACATTAGTTGGTTTGACAAGTGACTAAAATACTAGGGGCAGGGTTTTCCAGACCATGCTGGCGGTTCTTTCGGTCTCGCTGTGGTGGGTTCTGCAGTGGCAGGATAGGCGAGCCATGCAAAACATCATAGATATTGGCGGATCGGGCAGATCACACTGGTGGTGAATGGCCAACTGCCTCTGCAGCCACAAAATATACTGCAGGGGGGAATGGGGGTTGGGGGGGAGGGGTAGTGGAATGGAATCTGGACCCAAGAACATTTTTATGAGCTTAAGTTACTTAAATACTTCAATCATAGAATCTGTACAGTGCAGAAGAGGCCAATTTGGCCCATCAAGTCTGCACCAACTCTCTGACAGTGCATCCTACCCAGGCACACCCCATCCCCGTAACCCTATGTAATTACTACACTAATCCCTCTAACCCACACACCTTGGGACACTAAGGGGCAATTTAGCATGGTCAATCCACCTAACCTGCACATCTTTGGTATGTGGAGGAAACTGGAGCACCTGGAGGAAACCCACACAAACACTGGGAGAATGTGCAAGATAGTTACCCAAAGCTGGAATCAGACCTGGGTCCCTGGCACTGTGAGGCAGCAACACTGTGACACCATGCTGCTCTAAATGAGAAGAGGGATATCCACTGCACATTTTCTTGTGGCTTGATTTTCCATTATTTGTGGACATGGTAATGTTGTCTAAATGAAGAGTGCTGCCTGGCTTTTAAAACTGTTGCAGGCATCAGAATTTTGCAGCGACAGTCATTTTCCTCTATCCAGTGATGAGCTTCCAAATTTGGCTGGAAACATCACTGGGAGAGTGTCGCAGATACCTTCTGGATTGGATTCTAGAAAAACTGATGGAGTCAGTGTTAGCTACATTGGGTAGAGAGGAAATCCTGTCCTGCTACACTTCCGTCGTCAAGATAAATCTAGGGGCCAATCAAGCTAAATATAACATTACAATAAACATCATGACAGGATGTACTGTCATTGTTACTATAAATAGAGTACTTTAATCAGCAGCCAAAATAAATTCAGTCTTGCTTATAACCTTTAAAGTGCCATCAGAATTCCCTGTTCTCTAAGTTGGCTGTTTTTGCTCCCCAGTTTGCATGCTGAAAGCTTTTGTAATACTACTGCAACAATTATTCCCAGATGTCAGGGGCAGCTTTGTTAGTATAATATTATTGTTCGAGCATTGAAATATAAATTGAAAATAATGAAAGGGTAGTCCTTCCTTTGTTCACTCTTTGCAGCTGTTGTGTGCACATCTCTTTTATTTCTGCTGTTTTTTACAGCTACTTTGTTTCATTGTTCCCAATTTTTTGTTTTCAGTATTTCACGTTTGAATCTAATTTTACACAATTTAATCTACGTTCTCTCCTGTACAGTTTTGATGGCTGGTGAACAGTGTGTGAGTGGCGGAAACCAAAGATAGTAGGTCACATTACCATGGAGTCAGACTTTTATAGATGTCAGGTGGGACCCGGATATGGAGGTCACAGCCCTAATCCACCTCGCCGCCCATTTCTGACAGATCCTATTTATGCTGGTAGAGGGGAAAGCGGCAGGCAATTCATGCTAATTGTATTATTAAGGTTGAGCACATATAAAGGGAGACATTATGACACCATGGTGGCCATTAACAGGCCCAGGCAGTGGGAGATTGAGGGCATTGTTTAGCCCAACTGCCTGCGCCTCCACTGCAATTACATTCATAGCCAGATGGCTCTGGAAAGGGAATGCATGGTGTTCATCGGTGCACTTCAGGCCTTCCGTGACCAGGGGGCCTCACCCCCGGAATGATATTCTGATTTTATTTAATTTCCCTGTTGACATTTTGTTTTAGTTACAATGCCAATATCACCTCTGTTATTTCTATTTAATTTATTGATTGTATTATTATTAAAATAGCATAAAAAGAGACTTCTGGGACACTGGGTATTAGTTAGGAAAGAGACAGACATTTGTAATGTTGCAGGCTGTATGTAACTAAATCTAGTATTAAGTAAAATATTGGCATCTGCTTTCCTAATTCACCAACTTGGACCGAAGTAATGCATTAGCGGAGGTGAAAATTGGAAAGTAAGAATTTTTTTTCATACGGAAAGTTGCAATCAAGTTACCTTTGTGAAGAATGGCTGGAAGCAAGCGTAAATTGTCAGGGTATGATTATCCACTGATGTTCTCTGAATCTGAACCAAACGACTGGTGGAAGGATTAAGTGGATTTGTGGGCTGGGTCCTTACTGAAGAAAAACACATGGTAAGGCCCATTGTTACTTCCAAATAGAAGTAAAATCAGCAGTGAAGAATTTTGTGAGGTAAATGCCCATCATTTGGATATTGACAAAGTCTTCAAGTAAACTTCATGGATAGAAATTACAAAAAAAGGTGATCTATTGGATTCACAAGGGGGCACACTCAGTCTTTGGTTGGTTTTGACAGATGAACATTTATTCGGTAGAAGAAGATATCGCGTATTCTAACAGAATGGATAAATGATTGAGCAATAAGAAATCTCTAGATTGAATTTCTGCACTGTTAAATTGCTGGATGGTGCTAAGGTGTTCGTATATTTATAGATCCTGCTCTTAACTGGCATTCAATTAACAGAAAAATACAACCCAAATGTCAGATCCCGCTCTCGAAGGACATCCAGACTTGAAAAATAGGCTCTGATCCCTCTCCCCAGATACTGTCAGACCTGCTGAGATTTTCCAGCATTTTCTGTTTTAAAGGATGGAAGATGCAATGATTGAGGCTTACCATGTTGTTCAGATGCAGGAGTCACTATAACAGAAGACTTAGAATTGAGGACAAAGGTGTTTTGAGAACCTGACAGATGACATGAGTGGAGTAGCAATAATAAGCGAATGAAGATTAGCAATGCATGTGGAACAGTTAACAGGTCTTTCAGATGTGACTCAAAATATCATTATGCAATACACATCTCAAAATAGAGGAGCAGACTTTCAATGCGACCCAAGATACAGAGAATGTTGAATGTTTAAGCTGATAATAACGATCAGGCTGAGAGAATTGTACCAGTCAGAGGAAGCTCGCATCTGGTAATGAGTATATTAGTCATGGATCCATTTAATTGTGTCACATTAGATAGCGGTAGCAATTTGGCAGTGTGTGGAACAGATTGGTTAAAATGTTATTCAGATTCATGCAGTAGTAATGATTGAAGTAAGGTCAGAGAGTTTCTGAAAGTTCTACTTAGTTCAGGAGTGAAAATACATTGAGGTTATTGAAAAGAATAGTGATTCTGTGAAAAATAACTGGACTAAGCCACTTTATTCATACTGATATGGTCTCAAGTGAGATACCCTTGCCGGTTGAGCATGAAAAAGACACAAGTGGACCTGGACATGGACCTTTTATAAAGCAATTGTTTTATGGAAAGTCAGTAAATCTGCAGTATACCCAATCATTCTTTGCATTCTTTTAACCGAACTTGACGTTTCCAATTAGAATTTCAAAGAAGTGTTAATAGAACCAGATGATAAGAACTTTTGAAAGAAGGAACGCAAATTGTTCTGAAGTTTTAATTCCCCCAAACACTTTGAAACGTGATCTCCAGCAGGGTGGGTCAGTATGATCCCGATTGCAATCTACCCACACTTAGACTAGTTTTTGGAGCTTGGGGTGATTTGTGCTTGTGAATGAGATGCGTGGAACCTAAAGATACTGGCAAGGATGGTTCCTCAAAGATCAGGCACCTTTTTAAAAGGGCACTCCAATCTCAGGATAATGCCACAGACACCAGTTCTCACCCACAAAGAGCCCGTACAATCACTGGCATCAGGCACCCACCCTCCCATCACCAAGAGTAGTGACGCCCTCCCCCAAGTGTGTGACACCACACTTTGGGGTCACCAAAGGTCACCCCCTTTCAGGCTCCATCTCTTGGCAGTTCCAACTGGCACTGCCAGGGGACACTGCCGAGACACTACCCACTCATGTCCCTGACCACCTGGAGTCTACAGTTGTCTCAGACTCCATGCTGTGGTCATGGAGGGGAAAGAGACAAGGGGGAAAAGGGAGGGGGAGAGGGGATGGAGGGTGAAGAGGGAAGGCTTGCAGGGGGTGAAGAGAATGAGGCGGGGTGAGGGTGCCCAACCAATTTTGAACGGAGGTTGTTCTTGGCTGAGGCCTGAGCAGTGTCATTTTCTGTCCCTCCCTGCTCCCAGATCCTGCCTTTGACCTCCTCCCTCCAGGCTGAAATTTGAGGCTGGTTGGGGAACAGCCTTTAAGTAGTTGAATTGCCTATGTACTCAAACAAGACTCGATGCCAGTTTTGATGTCTTGTACTATTGTACTATTATGAAATGCACGGCAATTGATGTTTTAAGGACAAATAAAATTAAAATGGAACACCATATACTCAAGTTTCCAGCCTTGGGGGAGACTCAATGTGCATGAAATGAGTTCCCTTTGGCAATGCTTCTCATACCAATCTTCCAGATGGGTATTTGTGTACAGCTGGTTTTTATAGTCTCAGTGGTTAAAAATGGAAAACGTTGTCACTTGGCCTGGGAAGCTAAGAATTTAGCTGTATGTCATAGGATACATTCGACAAAATGTGTGACTGAAGAAAATGCTGAAGGATTGACCTTCTTAGGGTAAATGAGATACTGGAAAGAAAAGAAACCTTTTCCAGATGAAACAGTTCGACTCTAGTCATTAATTGTCAACTTGCTTTCCTAAAAGGAATGCTTGCACAATGAGGCTATTGGAGGTCCTAGAAATGGGACATATTGTATCATGATGGAAAATATTTTCCATATTTTCCCAAATATGGAAAATCATCCTCTTTTTCTTTATTTGATTTTGTTTGTATATTGTTTGTTATTGCTTCCTTATATTGTTTGTGTTACAAAGGTTTGATTAAAAGGAAGTCTTTCCCTGGTAAATACTGGGCAAATGGCTATGGAGTTGGTGTGCAGGGATTGAGGAGTGGGAGTGGAGGGGGTGAGTTAGCACATGGTTGGCAATGGATAGTGGGGGTGTGGGTGAGGGGGCACGGTGGTGGGGGATGAAGGCTTGAGAGTCCAACGGCTTCCAAAACAACGGGGGAAAAAAATCACAGCCAACCAAGGCAGGCTTTTTAAGCAGACTACCTCAGGACACGCCATCTCCCATCACATTGACACTGCTTTAGAGGTCAATGGCCCTATTTCTACTCCACACTCACTCTTGGAATGAAAATCGTATAAATCTGGGCCAAAATTTTAAATCACAGAAGTATTTAGCTGGGGGAAATTATTGAACTTCCTGTGCTGGATTTTAGACCAGCATTATGATGAATCAAATACACCAGAATGGTCAAGAAAGGTGGAATGAGTTAGAGCAGGTGTCATCTTGTACATGTGATGTAGCTGAGGGGCAGCACAAAGATGAGAAATAGGAGAAGAGATATTTGGGTGGCGCAATGGTTAGCAGCACAACCCAGGTTCAATTCCAACCTTGGGACACTGTCTGTGGAATTTGTGCATTCTCCCACTGGGTTTTCTCCATGTGCTCTGGTTTTCTCCCATAGTCCAAAAGATATGCAAGTTACATTGATTGGCCATACTAAATTGTCCTTTAGTGTCTCAGGATGTGTAGGTTAGTGGAGTTAGCAGGCTAAACTGGGGAATGTGTCCATGTAGACTCACTGGACCGACTGGTCTCCTTCTGCATTGTAGAGATTCTATGACTCCAGATTTATTGATGCAAAAACAGAGAGGAAAGAAATTTCAGTTAATTTGCTGGTGGTGATTTAAGAATGCAACCAGGCTTTACATCTGTAACACAGCAGAGAGGATTTGGAGAAGGATGGTGTGTGCAATCATATCGAAGCCTACCAATGCACTAAATAGCTCTGTGAGCATTGCCATCAGTCCTGTGCATCACTCATGTGAGTCCCCTTCAGTAGAATTTGCCTGTGATGTCTTTCTCTAATTAACTGGAACCACATCATAATACAATATGTCCCACTTCTATGACCTCTAATAGTCTCTTTGTGCAAGCATTCCATTTAGGAAAGCAATCTGACAATTAATGACTAGAGCCAAACTATTTTATCTGGAAAAAGGTTTCTTTTCTTTCTAGCATCTCATTTACACCAGGAAGGTCAATCCTTAAGCATTTTCTTCAGTCACACATTTTGTTGAATGTATGCTATCACATACGGCTATGTTCTTAGCTTCCCAGGCCAAGGGACAACATTTTCCATTTTCAACCACTGAGATTATAAAAATTCTTTCCTGCTGTCCTGGTTGTAACCCACTTGTGACTGTTAACTCTCCACATACTCATCCCACCTCTAAATTCCTCACTAAAATTTGTGTATTACCACTACCTGAGCTAGTGGCTGTGAATGTCAGTCAAGTGACAGTTCTTCAATCAGGATGTGCCATTGCTCACACCCTTTGTGGTGAGGCTGCAATGACTGGCCATGTCATGGGTATGTGAGAGCAAAAATGCAGAAGGGAGGTAGGTTAGAAAGAAGGGGGTCCAAGGGCACACTGCCTGCAGCCTGCACTTTATGCCAAATAGCAGGACCAGGATGAAGTGGCATTTGAGAAGGGATAAAAGACAGGAACTTGAATCACGCTGAATATCCTTGTGGACACCAGGTGCAGTGGCTTCAGCCACTTCTAGTCCTCTAATATGGAACATCCCCTCCAGGTAGATCAGGAGATGGAGGCAACCTTGTCCCCAATGGTTGTCAGCTGTTAGGTACAATCTTATCCTTCAAGGAAAAGAGAATAATATCAGTGAGTGTTTTGCATTGTGTTCAGATGATGAAATACCATTTGATTTATTAGTGTCTTTTGAGGAAATAACAAGTGATACAGATAAAGGGTAACAAGTGATACAGATAAAGGGAAACATGTTGATGTGGTGTATGTGGAAAGTTGAACAGGTTAGGCCTGTACTCATTAGAGTTTGCCCCTACTGAAATAAAATGAATACTGGGAGGATGTTTCCCTTTATCTGGGGAGTCCAGAATTAGGGGACACAGTTTAAAGATTGGACATCTCCCATTTAAGACAAACCAAAGAGAATTTTTTCTCTGAGAGTTGTTAATCAGTGGAATTCCCTTCCCTAGTGAACAGTGGAAACTGGATATTGACTATATTGAAGTTAGATTTTTGATCAATAATGGAGTTGAGGATTGGGAGAAGGGGGTCAGAAAGAAAATTTGCGTTGAGGTGACAATTGTTTTGATGGGTTTCACTTACCATGAGTGAGTAGAGATATTTGGTTTATAGTTTTTTTTCTTGAAATGATTTATTTACACTATTTACAAGACTTCATGGTAAGTACATGGTTCTTTGGACACATTCTGTATCTTGCTCTCTTAGAGCCTCTTGGTCATCTGCACATGATGTTATGCTTACATCATCATTGTCTCATTAACATAACCGTTCATTCTTTACAGTACAACACTTACATCAATTATGCTCGCATCAAAAAATGGAGGAGGCTTTAGGGGCTAAGTCATCTTCTCCTGCTCTTCTTTTTTTGCCTCAATACTGGAACCATGCGGAGGCAGTGAGATTTGGGTGCAAGACTGGCAGCAATGGTAAATGGGGCATCTGGACATTTGACATGTGTTTGGTTGCTGATTAAGTTATGGGGCTATGGTGTATTGGGCAATGTGAGATGTTGGTGATTCTGTGGATAGCAGATGCCAAAAGATGTATTCATTAGCCTTGACTACTTATTTTTCACTCTGCAGCCAGGTTATCAGAGCCAGAACCCTGGAATTCACATCCACATCCTTTAGGGGAGGCAGTGGTGTAGTGGCATTGTTGCTGGCAATTAATCTAGAGACCCAGGGTAATGCTTTGGGGACCTGGGTTTGAATCCCACTATGGCAGATGGTGAAATTTGATGTCAAGAAAAAAAAATGGAAATAATAGTCTAATAATGACCATGAAACCATTGTCGACTGTCGTAAAAATCCATCTGATTCACTAATATCCTTTAGGGAAGGAAATTTGTCGCCCTTCCCTGGTCTGGCCTGTATATGGCTCCAGAGCCACAGCAATGTAGTTGACTCATGAATGCTCTCAGGGATGGGCAATAAATGCTGGCACAGCCAGTGACACCCTCATCCCATGAATGAATTTTAAAAAATGGTCGTCTATTCCCAGCCCATTCACAGGACATGCCTTCTGAATCCTTTGGCTTTTTGTGGAAACATGACATTTCTCTTCTTTTCAACCTCCATGAACAAGGTCTGCAGTCCATAAGAGAACCTGAGAGCACTTACTCTGGCCAGTTGCTTAATGATGATTGCCTTCCTTCCTTACCTTAAAGGATTCCCACTGGCTGTTCCACCAACTGCTGCAGCCTGAACGAACCTGATCCTTAAGAAGCACAGATTGGTGTTAAGTCATGCAGTTGGATCCCCATGTGCAACATTGTGTTCCACCATGGGCATCATTGAGGTGAGCTGGCAGCACAAAGTTTGCATCACCTTGACCAAGCGTAGGGTCATCATACATGGCAATCCCTGCACTCACTAACAGGCTTTACTGAATTCTCTGGAGTTCGGCTTGAATCTCCAATTGTCTGGTTCAGATAAGAGTGCTAGTGACTGAGCTATGGCTGACAATTAGATAAATTATTGTTGAGTAGAATTATGTAAATCCCCTGAAACAAAGCAGCAACTCATGGAACTGAGTTATTGTGCTACAGAAGAAAAGACTGAAGCATTTTCTTAATATAAATCATGACAACTAGAATGAAAATGGGGTAATGTTTCTATACAAAAGCATTTTTGTTTCCCGGTTTAATTGTATTTGAAAATATGTTTCACATAAAGTCATAGAATCTCTCCAGTGCAAAAGGAGGCCATTTGACCCATTGAGTCTGCACCGACTCTCTGACAGAACAACTTACCCAGATCCCCTCCCCAGCCTATCCCTGTAACCCCACATATTTACCATGGCTTGTTATTCTAACCTATACACTGGGACACTAAGGGGCAATTTAGCATGGCCAATCCACCTAAACTGCGCACCTTTGGACTTTGGAAGGAAACTAGAGCACCCGGAGGAAACCCAAGCAGACATAGGGAGATCATAAAGACTCCACACAGTTACCCGAGGCTGGGTCCCTGGAGCAGCAAGCAGCAGTGCTAACAAGATAGATTGAAAATCTGCCTTGAGAATTAGACCTACTAAAAGAAACCAAATCTTGAGCAAATCGATTTGTGTTAAATTTGTACATTTTGCTGACAATAGGTGTATTTTCTACAGAAACATTAAGCGGCAAAAATTCAAATCCCCTTTACAACTATAATACTATAGCTAATTGTTTGTTTTAACTTGCCGCATTGGCTAATTTATAAAATTCAACAATTAATAGAAATTAAATAAGGCACATCTTTGCATTGTGCACAGTGCTCATTGTTTAGTGTAATCAGCAATGTTGCTGGCTTTGCTAATCAGTAAAATTGCCCATCTGTTGGGGGCAATTACAGGGGGATGTATGTGAACAGGCCGTTGATGAGGCTGATCATTTTGAACAATGTAGTTCTTGTAAGTTCTACAGACCTGGCACAGCAACATAGTTCCTTTGGTCCTTCAATCTTTGGGGGGTGTTTTGCGTATCCTAATGTGTTGAAAGTTATTTCCAAATTTTCTCCAATTGCAGTTTGATTTAAAATGTCACTCTTGCAATATTTTCCAGCGATGCATAATTTCAATAGAAGAGCAAAAATTCCTACACATGTGAAGAATTGCAGTGGTCCTTTCATCTTTGTGATCTTAGTGTTGCCTGAATGTGAATTGTGACCAGAATTCTTTTAGCCATTGATGAGCACTCTTACTTAGTTATTGGGAGTGGGCCAATTCAACTTGAATAAAATCAAAGTTGGAACAATTTTTTATTTCACTAACAATCCTAGCAAAATAAATGATTGACAACTTCCATACTTCTGAAAGCTTATGATTCCAAATAAACCAATTGGATTTTAACCTGGTGTTGTGAGACTTCATACTGTGCCCACGCCAGTCCAATGCTGGCATTTCCACCACACAAGTTCACCATACATTAAAACCAGTCTTTCCCCATTCATTGTTGGCATTTAGCTTGCAGCTAGGGCATTTTGTAAGCATTTTATATTCATGGAAGTGTACATGTGTTCATTTTCATTACCTTTTTGTAAATTCAGTATTTATTTTTCTATCCTTGGGCACCTTGGGGTAATTCTACAAGGCTCTCTTCCTAATGTAGAGACTTGCTGGTCTGTAATGCAGGTCCGACATTAGGCTCACTGTAGGACAAGTTCTGTGAGACTCCATGCTGGAAGCAAGATTTGCAAAATTACCTCATGATATGAAGAAATGAAAGGTTCTGATCCCTGCTGAGCAGTGGTGATATGCATTTGAATCACATGCTTTTAGAATTGACTTTTCAAATTCACATTGTTGCTGGGGAGCCTTGAATACAGGCGGTGCTTACTGGAAAATTGCAGGCATCGCAAATTACCCACTATTTGAGATCAACAAGCGAGGTATACCAGTGGTAATAAACTTACTCCCTATGTCTAATGATTTAACAACTCTATGCTGGATCCAAATTCAAATTTTAAAATCAATGCAAAATTTTGTATGTCAGCTGTGGCTCAGTGGAGTCACTCCTATGTTATTCAAATGGTCTGTGGGGTTAAGCCCTGTTCCAGAAATTTGAGCACATAGGTTAACATTTCATCGCACTCCTGAGGGAGTGCTGCACTGTTGAAGGTGCTGCTTGATGGATGAGATGTTAAATTGCATTCAGATATAATGTCTGTGCATGCTCTCGAGTCCCACTAGTGTTCAGTGATGGCATCTTAATTTTAAGCCAGAAGGTTGTGGATTCAAACCCAGAGATTTGAGCACAAATTCTAAAACTGGGAGAGTCCTACATTGTCAAGGGTGCTGTCTTTTGGACATTATACTGAGACCCTTCCTGCTCTTTCACGTGGATTTAAAAGATCCCATTTCGATAAAGAGCATATGAGTACTCCCAATGTCACAGATTATCTTAATCCTTAAGTGAACTAAAATAAATTATCTGCTCATTAGCTCACTGCTCTTTGTAGAACTTTACTAAGTTGGTTGCTGTGTCTCCTGTACTACAGTACTGATAAACTTCAAAAGTACTTCATTGGCTGTAAAGTACATTCAGGAAGTCCAGAGGTTGTGAAAAACATCCCATACAAAAACAAGTCTTTTCTCTTTTCATGTATTCTGTTTGGCACTGTTTAGCTCGTTACTGAAATAGAGCAAATAATATTAAATGTATTGCCTTGGATTTAGATGTTAGTGTCTACCTCTAATGCATAGCACAGAACAAACAATTATTAATTTTTGATTTACAGTGGTCTTGCTGTACCTTATCTGCAAAAGGTCTCTATTTCTAAGTAAACTAAATAAAAGCTAACCCACATTGGTTCAGACTGAGTAATCTGAGCACAGGATAAGCAGCTTTATTCATCTAACTCTCTTTTACTTTGGGACTTGAGCTATTCCTGCATGCATTGTGGCAAATGATCCATATAAATTCCACTCAAAACCACAGCTGGCTAAATCCTGTATTAAAATCTTACTACGTTTACTCTAAAATAGTAATGGTGTAAACTTTGCCCCAGATTGTTCCACAATAGATAATACTGTATTTAGCAATTAAGTTTATTTATTTGTGTCGCAAGTGGACGTATGTTAGCACTGCAATGAAATTACTGTAAAACTCCCCTGGTTACCACATTCCGATGCCTGTTTGGGTACACTGAGGGAGAATTTAGCATGGCCACTGTAGCTAACCAGCCTGTCTTTCAGACTGTGGGAGGAAACTGGAGCACCCAGAAGAAACCCATGCAGACACAGGGAGAACATGCAGACTCCACTCAGACAGTGCCCCAAGCAGGAATTGAACCTGGGTTCCTGGCGCGTGAGGCAGCAGTGCTAACCACTCTGCCACCATGGCATTAATGACGGATGACAATGCCAAGTTGGAGTTTTTCCAGCATCTGCACGATGAATGACTTTCAGAGTAGAAATAAAGCTGTTAATAGAATTGCTCCATGGAAAATGTAGATATCTGGGTGTAATAATCTCACCAAGGTCTGTCTTCTATTACCATAGTCCTTTATTTACAAAGTAGAGAAGAGCTGCATCCGTGGCTTACTGTACACAAGCCCTAGCGCGGAGAACTACAGATTACTGGTTCAGGTTGAGGCAGAGGGTTTTAAGCCCCTGCTGCACATTTCCCATTGGATGAACCTCTTTGCTCAACTGGGGAGTTCAAACTCCACTAAACCCGTGGAGAGATTGCCCGTGTCCTTCATGCCCACCATAACACTGTGCAGGCAAACAGAGCAATTTCACTTGCTGTATTAGATAAAGCTCTGCCACTGATATTCCAGTGCAGAGTGGATAAGCAAACCATGAAGGCTGAAACCTGCAATAAATGAAAGATTCTAGCTGAAATATAATCCTTTCTCGCTCAATAATTATCGTGCATTTCCAGCATTTTCTGTTTCTATTTTGCAGCAGAGTACATTTGATGGCAGTGTTGGAGGAATTGGAAACGTGGCTGCTCTAATTATAAGTTGGATCACATTAAATGGGAAGGTTGATTAAACAGAATAGTTAGAGATGGGCATGATCTTTACAGGTGTCCACAATGACCTTTGTATCTTCTCTACTGAGCTTCAGTACAGTTTTCCCCAAACTTTCAATACCACCAGAATCGATGAAAAGGCTTTCTATTTATAATGAAAATATCTGCAGAGTCTCTACAGCACATTTTTTTTCTCATTTAAACTATTGAGTTACAAGTCACATTTGGTATTATGGGGACTTACATACGATTACTCGTAAGTTGGAATTATAGCCTTGATGAACACTATCCTGCTATGTGTATATTTGCAAAACATAGTGCGGTTCCTCAAAGTAGTTTGTACACATGCCGTGCAGTCCTTCCATTGGCTCAGAGTCAAGCATCGTGAATACTTCGACTTCTGTAGCACAACATTTGATCAGCTGTAATTAACATGAGCAAGCATTCATGGTCCTTTACATGGTTGGGGAGGGTGTGGTTGGTATGGTCAGCGTTTAAACTAAATTGGAACTTGGCTATCCACACACATGAGAACAGTCTCAACAGGGATCTTGGGTTCATGTTGCACTATCTGTAACCCCCGTGACTTGCGTGGGTTTGCAAAACCTCACTTACAGTACTGTCTGGAGACAATACACATCTCTTTAACCTGTGATCAGTGCTCCTTCCACTCACATTGTCGGCCACTTTAAGACTTAAATAGCAGGTTAAGTGTAAAGATTTGCATTCTAATCAGTAATTTGTAAACTATCTGTGCTGTTATATGTCTGAGGCCAGAACTGTCCATTCACCTGACGAAGAGGTTAACCTTGAAAGCTTGTGAGTTTACTATCAAATAAATCGGTTAGACTTAAACCTGGTGTTGTCAGACTTCTTATTGAGAGGGACTTAGCCAGAGTAAAATGGAAGCAAATACTGATAAGAAAAACTGTAATGGAACAATGGATAATCTTTAAGGAGAAGGTGCAGGCTGGGCTACAAGGAAAATAGAGAACACAAGAAACAGAAGCAGGAGTCGATCACATGGCTGATCGAGTTGCTGTGCCATTCAATGTGATCACAACTGATCTGGGGCTTCGACTCCATTTCACATCCAAATTCCCATATCCCTTAATTCCCTAAGAGACCAAAGTTCAGTTAATTCTGACTTTACATGTATTCAACAATGGAACATCTACAATTCTCTGGAGCAGAGAATTCCAAAGATTCACAACCCTTTGAGTGAAGCAATTTCTCCTGATCTTGATCTTTATTCTGAAACAGTGCCCCACACACCCCGTGTCTTAGATTTCCTGACCAGCGGAAACAACCTTTCAACATCCACCCATTAAAGCCCCATTCAAAGTTCTTGGGTTTCAGTGAGTTCATCTCTCACTCTTCTACCCTCCAGAGAAGATAGGGCCAGTTTATTCAGCCTCTCATCATAGGACAACCCCTTCATTCCTGGGACCTTTGCTGTACAGCCACCAGTGCAAATATAAACATGCAAAGAAAACAGAAGAGACCATAATGGAACAGAGAAAGGGATGTATGATGTAAGTCAGATAGCCATGTCAAGAGTAATAGTTTGAGAGGGGAAGTGAAGAGGAGAATAAGACTATTGATGAGAAAGCGGAGTGTCTAAATTGGAAGACAACTTATTTGAATTGTCTGCACAGGCAGCATGATGGCACAATGGTTAGCATTGCTGCCTCACAGCACCAGGGACCCGGGTTCAATCCCTGGCTTGGGTCACTGTCTGTGCAGAGTCTACATGCTCCACCCCCCCGTGTCCGTATGGGTTTCCCCCTGGTGCTCCAGTTTCTTCCCACGGTCCATTGATGTGCAGGTTAGGTTGATTGGCCATGCTATATTGACCCTAGTTTCAGGAGGAATTATTTCAGAGTAAATATGTGGGGTTATAGGGTGTAGGTGGGATTGTTGTCAGCGCAGACTCAATGGGCCAAATGGCCCCCTCCTGTATTGTAGGGATTCTGAGAGAATAGGGGAATAGATGGCAGTCAACATAAAAAGGAGTCCAAAAATACTTAATCGAGCTGTAAATAGTAAGCAAGTAATAAAGATGGAATGGGTCCTATTAGGGACAACAAGGGAGACATATACTTAGGGGCGCAGGGAAAGATTAGAATATTTAGTAAGTAGTTTGTACCGATGTTTGCTAAAGGAGAAGAATCTGACAAAATACCAGCAGAAATGGAAATGATAAAGGTGATGGATGAAGTGAATATTGAGAGAGCAGGAGCTACTGATTCTGCTTAAAGTGGATAAGTCAACCGGTCCATATGACTTGCATCTCGGGTTGCTAAACCATAGAATTCCTACAGTGCAAAAGAAGGCCTAAAGGAAGCTGAGTGGAGGTAGCGTAAGGGCTTTCTATAATCTTCCAATCTTCCCAAAATGTGTGGGGGGGAAGCTTAGAGGATTGACAGAAGGCAGATGTGACTTCCTTATTCAAGAAAGCATGCAAGGATAGTCCTAGTTAGACTGCATCTGCATTGGTCATGCTAACTTCTCCCTCAGTGTACCCGAACAGATGCTGGACTGTGGTGACTAGGGGATTTTCACATCATTTTATTGCAGTGTTAATGTAAGCCTACTTATGACAATAAACATACACTAGTAACTATTGTCAGTTAGTTTTCCATTAGTAGTGGGGAAGGTTTTAGAAATAATAATCAAGGAAAAAGTTCAGCAGGCACTTGGAGAGGTTTGAGTTAATTAAGAACAGCCAGTTGTGGATTGGAAAGGGCAGATTTTGTTTGAATAAACTAATTGAATGCTTTGATCTAGTAACAGAGAAGGTTGATGAAGGGAGAGCCATGGATTATGTCTAGTGGATGTTAAGGAAGCATTTGACAAACTACCACATAAAAGGCTGGTTAACAAAGTTAATTTTTAAAAAATGACTTGAGGACAAAAGTTGTGGTAAATGGTTATTTTTCAAACTGGAAGTTGATGGACAGTGGTGTTCCATGGCTATTGGTGTTTAGGACAAATACATATATAATGTAGAGAGAGAGAGCGGGTAGTCCTAAACACTGATCATTGTGGAACACCATTATATGTTTAATATATATATATATGCGTAAATGAAAGGAATACAGAGTAAAATCTCAAAATTTGAATTCAAACTTGGAACAGTGGTAGACAGACGAAGATATTATTATAACTGAGGAGAATGTGCAGACAAGTGGCATATGGAATTTAATACAGAGAAATGTGATGTGATGCATTTTGGCAGAAAGAATGGGGAGGGATAACACAGGGTGGGTTTTTCTGCCAAATTGTTCAGGGGGTGGGGCTGGAAAATGTGGTGAGTCATTCAAAAGCCCTTGCTGAATTTTATAAATTTCCTAGCGAGGCAACAACTAGAGAATTGCATCTAATTTGGCCACTACTTTTTTAGAAGACTGAGGGTCCTTGAGGGAGCGGAGAAGAGACTTTGTGATTACCAATATGGAAGATTTTAACTACAAGGTTAGGTTGGAGAAGCTGGGATTGTTCTCCTTGGACTCTGGACCACATGCAGTCACAAGGCATCAGTTCAAACCTAGGTACAGAGACCTCCTGTTGATTGCCACACATCAGGTCCCCTCAGCTGCTGAATCCATATTCTTCCATGTTGATCATCATTTGGAGGAAGAACTGAGGGTGGCAGAAGTGCTGAATATACTGGAGCGGGGAGGGGGGACTTCAATCCCTAAAAGTGGCTTATTAGCTCCACTAAAGACTGAGCTAGCTGGGTCCTAAAGGACTTGGCTGCTGGACAGGCTCTGCAGCAGATGGTGAGATCATAGAACATTACAGCGCAGTACAGGCCCTTCAGCCCTCGATGTTGCGCTGACCAGTGGAACCAATCTAATGACCCTCTAACTATTCCAATGTTATCCATATGCCTATCCACTAACCATTTGAACACCCTTAAAGTTGGTGAGTCCACAACTGCTGCAGGCAGGGCATTCCATGCCCTTGATACCCTCTGAGTAAAGGACCTACCTCTGACATCCGTCCTATAACTACCACCCCTTAATTTAAAGCTATGTCCACTCATGTTAGCCATTACCATCCGAGGAAAAAGGCTCTCACTGTCCATCCTATCTAATCCTTTGATCATCTGGTTTGCCTCAATTAGGTCACCTTGTAACCTTCTTCTCTTTAATGAAAATAACCTCAAGTCCCTCAGCCTTTCCTCATAAGACCTTCCTAACATACCAGGCAACATCCTGGTAAACCTCCTCTGCACCCTTTCCAATGCCTCCACATCTTTCTTATAATGCGGTGTCCAGAACTGTATGCAATACTCCAAGTGCGGCCGCACCAGAGTTTTGTACAGTTGTAACATGACCTCAAGGCTCCGAAATTCAATCCCTCTACCAATGAAAGCTAACACACCGTATGCCTTCTTAACAACCTTATCAACCTGGGTGCCAACTTTCAGGGAGCTATGCACATGTACCCTGAGATCTCTCTGCTCGTCAACACTACTAAGAGTCCTTCCATTAGCCCTATATTCGGTACTCCTGTTGCTCTTACAAAAGTGAATCACCTCACACTTTTAAAGTGTGAGGGATCCAACAAGAGGGAAAAGCATACTTGTGCTCATCCTCATCAATCTGCCTGCTGCAGATACATCTGTCCATGACAGCATTGTTGAGAGTGACCACCACACAGTCTTTGTAAAGACAAAGTCCCACTTTCACAATGAGGATACCCTTCATTTTGTTGTGTGGCACCACCACTGTGCCAAATGAGATAGATTTTGAACAGATATAACAACTCAAGACTGGACAACCTGGGGGCACTGTGGGCCATCAGCAGCATCAAAATTGTCCTTGATCACAATTTGTAACTTCATGGCCTGGCATATCCCCCACTCCACCGCCAAGCCAGAGGATTAGCTCTGGTTCAATGAAGATTGCAGGAGGACATGCCAGGAGTAGCACCACGCACACTTAAAACTGAAGTGTCAACCTGATTAAGCTACAACACAGGGTAACTTGACTGCCAGACAACATAAGTGGCAAGTAATAGACACAGCTAAGTGATCAGATCTAAACTCTATAATCCTGCCACATCCAACTGTGAATAATGGTAGACCATTAAAGCTCACTGGAGGAGGGGGCTCCACAAATTTCCCCATCCTGAATGATGGGGGAGCCCAGCACATCATACAAAAGATAAGGCTCAGATATTTGCAGCAAACTTGGGTGGATAATGATTCAGAGGAGGATCACAGTGAATGGATGATCTATCTCAGGCTCCTCTGGAGGTCCTTAACATTACAGATGCCAGTCTGCAGCAAGTTTGATTCACCCCATGTGATGTCAAGAAACTGCTGAATGCACTGGATATTGAAAAGGTTATGAGTCCTGACAGCAAGGTGCTGAGTTAAAATGGCAAGCAACAGGAAGGTTGTGGTCATGCTTGTAGACTGAGGCTGGATGGCCTACTCCTGCTCCTATTTCTTATGTTCTTATGTTCTGCAAAGCACTTACTTGCCACTTCAGCTCAGCCCTTGCTCTCATGCCCATATGTCCATCCTTGCCTTGCTGCAATGCTCCAGTGGAACCCAACACACTGGAGGAGCAGCATCTCATTTTCCGATTAGGCAAGTTGTAGCCTTTGGGACTCAGTATCTGAGTTCAACAACTTTAGACTGTGTCCCTTCTCCTCCATCTTAAACCTCCCTTTTTAAATATTCCAAACACGTATTGTGCTGATGTAAAACTCTTCCCCTCCGACACAAGGCCTCATGCTCTTAAGGTTGCTACATCTTGTTGCAATCTCTCACAGCTACAATTTAATGACTAACACGTTTCTCCCTCTCTTTAGTTTGGATGAAGAGCCAAATGGACTGGAAACATTAATTCTGTTTTCTCTCCCTACAGATGCTGCTGGACCTGCTGAGTTTTTCCAGTGTTCTCTGTTCTTGGTGTAGTACTGTCCATATTAAATTCTGCTAAAAAAGAATAGCACATGAAATAGCTAGTAGATCAAACACGACAAGAACATTTTTAATGTATCTACAGCAATATTTAATGAGATGTAACTAAAAGCAAGTTTAAAAAAAGTTGAAGGATTTTGATAGGAATTCAGTTACTGCCTTAGCTGCTTAAAATAAAGCTTTGTGTTGTCTTAAAGGTTCAGCTGCCGTTAGCCAAGTGGGTGAAGAGCCCTAATTTGGCCTATCCAATCTCAGCACATAAAAATGCTTAAAATAGATTTTCACATATGCTATTGGAACCTCACTTCTTTTTCTATGACACTGATGAAATACACAGTATGGGAATATTACAATTTGGATGTTAGTAATTTTTCATAAGATGTTTCAACAGCTGAAAGTGATTTTGTTCAAACTCTGCATAATGGATCCAATGATTTGCAACTGATATTTTTAGCTGCTTCAGAGTAGTTCATTTGTTCCAGCATCCGTCTCTGTCAAATAGGTTTCACCATCTGCAGTCTCCACAGCTTGCATATCTAATAATCCCTAAGAACTGGATGTTGTTTGATGGGAGGGAAATAGTGCACTATGAGGTTTCACTATTATTATGACCTTTCGTCTAGAAATTCAAGGTCTGAATCAGAGCGTGGAGCCTAAAATTTCCTTGTTCTACTTTGCTCGGATTTTTATGAATATAGGGTTTTATGATTTTTTCCAGCTTCTTCTGTTCTTGATGTAGTAGAGTCCACATTAAATTCTTCAAAGAAAGAATAGCACATGAAGTACCTAGTAGATCAAATACAACAAAAACACTTTAAGGTACCTACAGCAATATTTAAAAAGATGTAACTTAAAAGCCCAAAGATGTGCAGGTTAGGTACATTGGACATCCTAAATTGCCCCTTAGTGTCCTGGGATGCATGGGGATTCGGGGGGTAAATATGTGTGGTCATGGGGATAGAGCCTAGGTAGGATTATTATCGATGCAGATTTGATGGGCTTCTTCTGCACATTTGGGTTTCAATGATTCTATGAAATTGAAACATCTCAAAGTGCTTCACAGATTAGTTCATTTTGATTTGCAGTGACTGGAACAAATTTAACCACAACAATTAACAAAAGAAGATGTGCATTTATATAGTTATTTTCATGACAACCAGACATTTTTGTATGTCCTATGAAATACTTTTGAAGTATATTCTCTGTGGTGCCATCTACGAAGAAGTCTGTACTTCAGTTTCGAGGCTCCCAATCCATCTACATCCCATGCTTAGATGAAGAGAGTGCTGCCCTCATAAAGGCATACAAAGCATCACAGGTCCTAGAGGTGAGAGATCATTTAATTGAGTCCCTCAGGGCTGTGGGAGAAAATTGCAGCAGAGTTAAGCTTCATATACTCCAGCAGCAAGTGTTGGAGCCTAATCTGTCACCTTGGAGCAGCCCAAAAACCTTCCACTCAAAACCACCCCTCAGTTACTCCCAAGCATGTCTCCGGCCACCTACTTGCCATAACTAAGGCAGCGCTGGACACAAACACCAAAGAAGTATCAGGAGTGAATTGAGATAACACCATCAGCAATACAGAGAAGACATCAGCTCACCCTCCCTTCACTTGAGGTTTCAGAGCTAAAGAAGGTCCAAGTATTTAAGTATGGCAAGGCAGCAGGATATGACGCTGTCACATTAGAATTTATGAAACAGCTGGGGCCTCGAGTTCTAGCCAGACCTAGCTTTACACAATGGTTATAAATTTAAACACCATTCCAAAGTAGTGGACAGCAAAAGTCATCGCCATGCCAAAACCCAGAAAAGGCCTCATACTTGTAGTTAGCTACCATCTAGCTACCTCTCTCCTGTCAGTCACATACAAAATACTCAAATGCTTCAACCATCAGCACATATCCCCAATCATAGAAGAGGTCCTTAGCATCGACCAAGCTGGTTTCTGCAAAGATCACAGCGCAGGGTATACCACTTGCATTGAAAACGACTTTCAGAAAAACTCGAAGACAGGTGCTGTGTTCCTCCATCTCACAGCTACCTATGAAACTATTTGGTACACTGACCTCCTCCTGAAGCTGTCACAGGACCTCCCCACCTGGGCAACTAAAAGTGCTGGAATACTATGGAACAATCAAAGATTTAGAATTCATTTTTGACAGGCAAAAATATATGGAAAAAACAAACTAATGGACTCCCTAAGGCTTTGGATGGCTCCAACCCCGTTCAGCTTGTATATAAATGATCTTCCAAAAAGCTGCCTCCTGGAAGTACATATCTGCAAATGACATCTGCCTTGCAATTCATGTCCCCGACCGCAACACATTGGACTGGAGCCTAAATGAGGATTGTCAAAACTTGAACAATACTATGCTACATGATGACTCAAGCCCAGCCCTGCCAATGTAGTCTCCAGCTTATTCCATCTTCACAGTACAAAGGCCAAGAATGAGCTCACTATCCCAAATGTATGGCTACAAGTTAAAGCAGCACCAACATACCCCATAGTGACCCTAGATATGACACTATCCTTCTGGGAACAAATGAAAACAACTTCAGCCAAGTCAAGTCCAGAAACAACTTGATTGTGAACTAGCTGGCTCAACATGGGGCGATGCTACCACCACTCTCTGAACATTAGCACTCACGCACTCATATTCAGTAATGAGAATACTGTGCTCCTGTTTAGTCAAGATCACCACACACACACACACACACACACACACAGAATTGATACCCAGCTGAATGCTACTTTATGTATCATTATTGCAACACTGTGTTCAACACTTATGGCTCTTCCATATACCCACCGATTTGCAACAACTCACAAAATAATAGAAAAAGTTCACAATAATCCCACCTGCAACTTCATGCTAATCTATTCAACCCACCAAAAGTACAACTCCCATCAAGCAGTTCGATCCGAAAAACTCCTCCCACACAGGACCTCAATGCAAATTCCACCGGGACAAAGAATCAAAATTATTGGACACAGCAAACAAGTGCCTGGTCTCAAACCCAATTCACCAGCTTCCTAGTTTCAGCCTTCCAAGGAAAGTGGTCCACTCTCAACAGGTTCAGGGCCGACTATGACCCCTGCTTGGCCAACCTGGCATTAGTGCCAGCTCCCATGTGCCTGTGGGAGAGAGCAAACTATGCACCACATCATGTCCAATCCATAGACTCGGAGGAGACATATCCACACTCAACACAGTGGGGCTGAAGAAACCGCTTGGCTTAGGGACTTTGCATTCACTAATTAAATAATCTTATACAATGTAGGAAATGTGGCAGCCAAGGTACATACAGCAAGCTCTCTCAAATACCAATCTAATGACCAGTTATTCTGTTTTTCTGATCTTGATTGTGGGATATATATATTGACCAGGGCAATATATATGTTGACCAGGACGAGACATTAAACTAAAGGCCCATTTACCTGCTCTTCCTCTGTTATGACCACCTGAGCAGGTGGATGGGCCTTTAGTTTAATGTCTCGTCTGCAAGACAGCAGCTCTGACAGTGCAGCACTCCCTCAGTATTGGGCTGCCAGCCTGAATTTTTGTTGTCTAGCCTGGAGTGGAATTAAACCCAGAACCTTGTGAGGTGAGAATGCCAACTACTGAGCCATGAGTGACACAAATGTAAAATAAAAGAATGTGAAAAAGTTTTGAAAAAATAAGAGAATTAAAACATATTGAAGAGAATGGGGAATTTTCAATGCGGTTGAGCACTGTATTTATACTCAGGCTAGGCTGAAGATTTGATTTTCTAGTCAACCAAATATTGTCTTTGCATGCTAATTCTGCTGATTTTAAAGCCTATCTGGAATACTAAACAATTGAAGCTTCAGAACTTCCTAACTGCTTGGACTCTAGATTGGCCATTCACCCTTCCAGCAGCCAAAGAGAAACACTGGTCTGTGATGATTAACTTATTTGTCTTGATGCCAGTGTAAGAAACGGCCCCCGCTTCCTCCTGTGGTATGATTGCAACTTTTATTAATTACCAAGCTTTCTCCAGGCTATAGAACTATTGCCAATGGAAAAGCAGCAATATAAATATGTTTTACATAAGGATTTAAATTTAGCTTTCAATCTTGAACCTTGTGCACCAATAGGCATGCTAGTGCTATCCTAAACACACCTTCCCAAAACCCAAATTGCCAGGTTTTGAGAGGCAGCAAGAATACAAATATGAAAAATTGATTCATATACACATTTTGTTGATTCTGACAATGACCATTGATTGGTTATGACATCATATTAACAAGATTTGCACCTGAAATTCGACATTCATATTTAAGAAATTAAAAATGGTTCAACGTCGGAAGTGTAGGCAGTTAATGATAGAATCATAGAGTCCTTATAGTATAGAATGAGGCTGTTTGACCCATTGAGTCTGTACCGGCCACAATCCCACCCAGCCCTATCCCCGTAATCCTACATATTTACCCTGTTAATCCCCTGACACTAGGTTCAATTTAGCATAGCCAATCAACCTAATCTGCACATCTATGGACTGCGGAAGGAAACCAGAGCACCCAGAGGGAACTCATGCAGACAAGGGGAGAACATGCAAACTCCACGTAGACAGTGACTCAAGCTGGGGTTCAAACCCAGGTCCCTGGCGCGGTGACATGGCAGTGCTAACCACTGTGCCACCGTGCCGCCCCTTGACTGAATTGTGGGTAAATGTCTAGAGGCCGATATATTTAACCTGGGCAATGCTCCAGGTCCATTCTGTTTAACATGCATCCTGGTGTTGGGGCGGATTGAAGAGCGAAGGAAAATACCAATCCTTTGGAGTCCATGGGAAAGTTTTTGAGCTGCTGACAGGAGGTGAGAGGAGCCAACATGGAGGTAAGAATTTATGTTGTTGGCTGGCATGCCGGTTTTCAGGCACCATTCTAGGCCAGGGTCCTTTCCTTGAGATGAGATAGGGGTCAGCAGAGCTACCCATTCCCAAGAAGCAGGTTGTCAATTATGCTTGTATTGCTGCCTGAAAATCACAGCCGGGCAACAGTTCCCTTCACAGCATAACCTTCTGATTCCCATGTAAGCCAGATGTCAGAATCCAAAAGTCTGCAAGGAAGATTCTGCACCATGTTGTGGGATGAGACTAGTGAACACTGGAGAATGGCTTGGGACAATCTGTGATAAATAGCATGGATTTGCAAAGCGCACTTCATGCTTGACTGAATCAAATTTTGAGTGGCTGGTGAAAAGATTATATAGAATCATAAAATGGGTACAGCACAGAAGGAGGCCATTTGACCTGTCACATCCATTCTGTTCCTCCTGTGAGAGTAATTAACATAATGGTAAGAACTTACTGGTCGCTCATGCCATACTCACGCTGTAGCGAGATTTGAGCATTTGGCACCCATCCTTTCATTGCTGCAGGATGAGAAAATCACACCGTGTGACTGGTGGTAACATTCCAGCAGTGCCTTTTCCTTATAGTCCTGCAAATTTTTTATTTCAGGTAATGATCCGATTTTCTTTTGAATGCCATGGTTGAATCTGCCGCCACCACAGTGGGAGTGCATTCCAGGTCCTAACTGTGTCTTGATTCTTGATTCTTCCATCAATGGGTGCAGTTTCTCGCTATCTATTCCACCAATCCCCTCCTGATTCTGACCATTGCCCTGAAATCTCTCAACTTTCTCCAAGGAGAGGAGTCCCCTTGTCTCTACTCTATCAATATAATTAATGTTCTTCATGCATGGAACTATTCTTGTGAATTTTTCTGCACCTCCTCTAATGCTTTCACATTCTTCCATGAGTGTGGTGCCCAGAAATAGACACAATGCTCCAGCTGATGCTGATTTATCAGAACTTCTTTGGTTTTGTACTCTATGCTCCTATTTATGGAACACAGAATGTTGTATGCTTTATTCAGTGTTCCCTCAACCTGCCCTGCCACCTTCAATAACTTGTGTACATATACATCCAGGTCTCTCCACTCCTGTATCTATTTTAGAATTGTATCCTTTATTTTATATTGCCTTTCCACGTTCTTCCTACCAAAATGCATCACTTCATATTTCTACACGTTACATTTGATCTGCCATTTGTCCACCCATTCCACTAATCCATCTTTGTCCTTTTGAAGTTCTAAATTATCCTCCTCGCTCTTCACAATGCTTCCATGTTTTATATCATCCACAAATTTTGAAATTGTGTTGTGCATTCCAAGGTCTAGGTCATTTACATGTATCAGGGAGAGCAATGGTCCTTACGTCAACACCTGTGGAACTCCACTACAAACCTTCCTCCAGTCGGATAAGCATCCATTAACCAATGCTGTCTGTTTCCTATCATGATGTGGATATGCCGGCGTTGGACTGGGGTAAACACAGTAAAAAGTCTGACAACACCAGGTTTAAGTCCAACTGATTTATTTGATAGTAAACTCACAAGCTTTCGGGTTAGCCCCTTCGTCAGGTGAATGGAGAGTTCTGGCCTCAGACAGAGCATATAAAGCACAGACAGTTTACAGATTACTGATTAGAATGTGAATCTTTACACCTAACCTGCTGTTCAAGTCCTAAAGTGGCCACTTTATTGGTTGGACTTAAACCTGGTGTTGTCAGACTTTTTACTGTGTTTCCTATCTTTCAGCCAATTTCATAACCATGTCCCCGCTCTCCATTTTATTTCACAAGTTATAACTTTGTTCACAGGTCTGTGGGGCATATCTTTTGGAAGACCATGCACACCACATCAACAGTGCTCCATCAACTCTCTCTCTTACCTGATCAAAAATCTCCAGCAAGTTAGTTATTATTTATTAGTTTTAGTTTTGTCACAAGTATGCTTAAATTAACACCGCAATGAAATTACTGTGAAAATTCCATAGTTGCCACACTGTGGCACCTATTCAGATACAAGGAGGGAGAATTTAACATGGCCAATGCACCTAACCCAGCACATCTTTCAGACTATGGGAGGAAACCGCAGCACCTGGAGGAAACCCATGCAGACACTGGGAGAACATGCAGACTCCACAGTGATCCAAGCCGGGAATTGAATTGGGGTCCTTGGCGCTGTGAGGCAGCAGTGCTAACTACTGTGGCACCGTGCTGCCCGACTTTCATAAGCTAAGCATGACTTTCCCTTAACAAATCTGTACTGGACTTTCCTTAATTGCACTTGCGCAACTGGCTGTTGCTTTTGTCCTGAAAGAACACTGCTTAAAGCTTCCCCACCACTGAGGTTAAACTGACTGGCCTTTAGTTGCAGGATTGTATCTTCATTTGTTTTGGCAGAGGTCTAATGTTTGCAATTCTCCAGGCCTCTGGCACCACCCATGAATCTTAGGAAGTTGGGAAAATTAAGACCAGTGCCTTTGTAATTTCTAGTTGCGTTTCACTCACTATCATTGGATGCATCATATCCGGTCCTAGTGCCTTATAAATTTTTAAGTACAGACAGCTTATCCAATGCCTCCTCATCAATAGTAATCAATAAATATGCTTTAATTAACCTCATCAAGACCTGCCCTGTCACCTTCAATGATGTACTACAGATATACACCCAGGCCCCTCTGCTTCTGAACCCCCTTTAGAATTTTGTTGTCTCTCCATGAAAAAGTTATCAAAAGGAATCATTTCACAATTCCTTCAACTGCCATATTTTTGCCCATCACATGAATCTGTCTGTGTCCTTTTGAAGTTGCAATTATCCTCCCCGTAATTCATAATATTTTCAAATTTTGTGACATCCATGGAATTTGAAGTTGGAGGATTGAACAGTCCCCTGCATACCAAACTTCAGGTCATTAACAATATCAAGAAGAGTATGCATTCTAACACTGACTTCTGGGGAAGTCCACTATCGGCCTTCATACAGACCATAGCATCCCTACAGTGCAGAAGGAGGCCATTTGGCCCGTCAAGTTGGCACTGACTCTCTGAAAGAGCCCCCCACATAGGCCCACTCCCCCACCATATCCCTGTGCATTTACCATAGTCAATCCACCTAACCTGCACACCTTTGGACTGTAAGAGGAAATTAGAGATGCAGAGACGGGGAGAATGTGCAAGCTCCACACAAGCCAAAATTGAACCTGGGTCCATGGTGATGTGAAGCAGTAGTGCTAATCAGTGTGCCACCTAGGGGACGGGGAGAGATGGTAGGATGACTACACAACTGTCACCTGACGAAGAGGCAGTCCCCTCGAAAGCTTGTGAGCATTATCAAATAAATCGGTTGGACTAAAACCTGGTGTTGTCAGACTTTTTACAATGCAAAGCCACACAGACTTGGATGGTCTTTAGTTTTATTTCCAGTCCATGCTCAGTCAGCTGATCTACACATCAAATGGCCTTGGGCTAAAGAATGTGAAGAAGTGTTTGGGATTCCCACCAATTGCTCTGGATGTTCGGTGAAAAAATGTTTTGGAGTGACAATACCTTCCAAAGTTAAACAGCCTCATCCCCTCCCTGCCCTGGCTAATGCATGATGAACAATTACTTGAGCTTGACTCTAAAGCACCTGGCACCTTTGGACTGTATTCAGTAATAACATTTTTTGGAGAATGGTGGTAGTGTTGGGGTAGACTGGCTGTTTGGGGGGTGGGGCATGGTGTAGGGGGAAGATGGTGCAGGGCAGGAAATAACCTCTACTTCCAAACAACTCACATTTTTCTCTGCTGCTGTTCTGGATTCCATTGTTCATAGTCCCTCTTAAGAACTGGGGAAATTTAAGATAATAAAAAGTCAAAATTGGGAGTTGATTAGAGGCAGACAGCTAGAGAAATGATGAGGTGTGGAGAAATTGACAGGTACCTGCCAAAAACTGACTTGTTGTCGAGATGCCAGCATTGAACTGGGAGAATCATAGTAAGAAGTCTCACAACACCAGATTAAAGTGCAACAGCTTTATCTGGTAGCAAAAGCTATAGCTTTCGGAGCATTGCTCCTTCATCAGGTAAGTGGGAGTTCTGTTCACAAACAGGGCATATAAAGACACAAATTCAATTTATGAAATAATGGTTGGAATGTGAGTCTTTACAGGTAATCAAGTCTTAAAGGTACAGACAAAATAAGTGGAGAGAGGGTTAAGCACAGGTTCAGATCCGCCATGATCTTATTGAACGGCGGGGCACGCTTGAAGGGCTAGGTGGCCTACTCCTGCTCCTATTTCTTATGTGCTTAAAGGGATGTGTATTGTCTTCAGCCAGGACAGTGAGTGAGATTTTGCAAGCCCAGGCAAGTCATGGGGATTACAGATAGTGTGACACGAACACAAGATCCCAGTTAAGGTCATCCTCATTTATGCAGAACGTGGCTACCAGTTCTGCTCAGCGACTCTGTGCTGTTGTGTGTCGTGAAAGCTGCCTTGGAGAACGCTTACCCGAAGATCAGAGGCCGAATATCTGTGACCGCTGAAGTGTTTCCCAACAGGAAGAGAACAGTCTTGCCTGACGATTGTCGAGAAATATTCATTCATCCGTTGTCGTAGCATCTGTATGGTCTCCCCAATGTACCATGCCTCAGGACATCCTTTCCTGCAGCGTATCAGGTAGACAACATTGGCCGAGTTGCAAGAGTATGTACTGTATACCTAGTGGATGGTGTTCTCATGTGAGATGATGGCATCCAAAAGCTGTCTCCACAGGGGGATAAAATTAATGGGAAAGAAATGGTATAACTGTAGAACACTAACTACAGTACAACAGAAAGAAAAGGGGAGGAGATAGCTAAACATCAGAGTTGCAGTATGTTGAAGGAATGGTCTTCTGAGAGAAGCTGCAATTTTCTATCTTCGCTGAATCGCAAGACTAATTCCCAGACTTAGCCACTTTCATCTGGTTATGGCAATTATTTGTAGATTTAACCCATAGAGTTACATAATATTGGATATTGCTGGGAAAAGGGATGACTCAGAGTTCAGGTAAAATATAGACAGTTTTGGAGACCAAGGGATAGTTTCATGTAAAATTGTGTGTATTGCCATCAGTATCCTTAAGTGTCATAGTGTGTTATTGTTCTTCTTATTTGTATGTTTTTGTTCTTGTCTTTAAGTTAGTAAGTATTCTTTATTAATTGCTCACACAATGATTGGACTGTTTCCTCACTGGGTTGTCCATTGTTCCTCACATAATACCAAAAAAGCACATACATCATTACAACTGGTGTTCCAAGTTATCCTTCTGGTGGGACACCCTCACATTTAACATCAGCGTAGCTCATAATCACCCCTCAATCCCTACGATTTGCAGGCTGATATGTCCAAAAAATGACCAGTTTGATCAGTAGTTTCTATTAGAAGATAATCACTTTAAAGAATTTGAATTACTAGGACATTTAAAAAGCAATAATAATTGAAAAATCATATTTGTTTGAGGGGATTTGCTAATTGATTATTAAGATAGAAAGAAGAAGTTCAAACAATCACTGACAAGATTTCTCTAGTAACACTTCATTTTATATTTATTTGGAAGAGCTTTCATCAGACAGCTCATATTAGCCAGTAACTGGTTGCGACAGAATTATGAAACAGTTTAAAAGTAATGGGAAGTTGGTAGCAACGAGCATTCATTTATAATGACTGGAGACAGCAGCATTAAATTCAGATAATTAGCTTATTAAGATCTAAAGTGTAACTCAGGTTATATAGGATATATGGCGCAGAAATAGGCCATTCGATCCAACCAGTTTATGCTGGTGTTTATACTCCTCTCCAGCCTCCTCCCACCTTTTCTCATCTAGCACTACCATCGTAACTGGAGTAGAAGGGTCTGGTGCATTTGGACTAATGTGGGACTGAGTATAGTAATACCTATATGCCTACAAGAGGAGAGGTGTACTTGATTTGGTATTGGGTAATGAACCTGGACCGGTGTCAGATCTCTCAATGGGAGAGCATTTTGGGGATAGTGATTATAACTCTATCTCCTTTACACTAGCATTGGAGAGGGATAGGATTAGGCAAGCTAGGAAAGTGTTTACCTGGAATAAGGGGAATTATGAAGCCATCGTGCAGGAAGTTAGAGGCATAAATTGGGAGGAGGTTTTCTTGGGGATATGTACAGAAGTAATGTGACAGATTTTCAAGGAATATTTGTCTGGAGCTCTGCACGACAATGTTCCGATGAGACAGGGAAGTTTTGGGAGGTTACAGGAACCGTGGTGCACAAATGTTGTAATGAATTTAGTCAAGAAGAAAAGAAAAGCGTGCAAAAGGTTCAGGGAGCTAGGTAACGTTAGGGATCTAGAGCAGTATTCGACTTGTAAGAAGGAACTTAAGAAGGAAATTAGGAGAGCCAGAAGGGGTCCTAAGAAGGCCTTGGCAGGTAAGATTAAGGAAAACCCCAAGGCATTCTACAAGTATGTGAAGAGCAAGAGGATAAGATGTGAAGGAATAGGACCTATCAAATGTGACAGTGGGAAAGTTTGTATAGGACCGGTAGAAATAGCAGAGGTGCTCAGTGAATACTTTACTTCAGTATTCACAGTGGAAAAGGATCTTGGTGGTTGTAGTGCAGGCTTGCAGCTGACTGAAAAGCTTGAGTATTGACATTAAGAAAGAGGATGAAAAGCATCAAGTTAGATAACAGATTACTGTGGGAGGCAAGGGAAGAAATTGCTGAGCCTCTGGCGATGATCTTTGCATCATCAATGGAGACAAGAGGTTCTCGAGGATTGCGGATGTGGTTTCCCTAATCAAGAAAGGGAGAAGAGATAGCCCAGGAAATTATCGACTAGTGAGTCTAATCTCAGTGGTTGGTAAGTTGATGGAGAAGATCCTGAGAGGCAGGATTTATGAACATTTGGAGAGGTACAGTATAATCAAAAATAGTCAGCATGGCTTTGTCAAAGGCAGATCGTGCCTTATGAGCCTGCTGAGTTTTTTGAAGATGTGACTAAACACATTGACGAAGGAAGAGCAGTAGATGTGGTTTATATGGACTTCAGCAAGGCGTTCGATAAGGTCTCGCATGCAAGGCTTATTGAGAAAGTGAGGGGGCCTGGGAGCCAAGGGGACATTGCTTTGTGGATCCAGAACTGGCTTGTCCACAGAAGACAAAGAGTGGTTGTAGATGGGTCTTTTTCTGCATGGAGGTCGGTCGCCAATGGAGTGCCCCAGGGATCTGTTTGGGGACCCTTGCTCTTTGTGATTTTTATAAATGACCTGGATGAGGAGGTGGAGGCATGAGTTGGTAAGTTTGCTGATGACACAAAGGTTGGAGGTGTTGCGGATAATTTGGAGGGATGTCAGAAGTTGCAACGAGATATAGAAAGGATGCAAGACTGGGTGGAGAAGTGGCAGATGGACTTCAACCCGGATAAGTGTGTGGTGATTCATTTTGGCAGGTCAAATGGGATGATGGAATATAATATTAAGGGTAAGACTCTTAGCAGTGTGGAAGATCAGAAGGATCTTGGGGTTCGGGTTCATAGGACGCTCAAATCAGCTTTGCAGGTAGAGGATGTGGTTAAGAAGGTGTACGGTGTACAGGTCTTCATCAATCGAGAAATTGAGTTTAGGAGTCGGGAGATAATGCTGCAGTTGTATAAGATCCTGGTCAGACCCCACTTGGAGTACTGTGCTCAGTTCTGGTCGCCTCATTACAGGAAAGATGTGGAAGCCATAGAAAGGGTGCAGAGGAGATTTAAAAGGATGTTGCCTGGATTGGGTGGCATGCCTTATGAGCAAAGCTTGAGAGAGCTCGGTCTTTTTTCCTTAGAGAGATGAGGGATGAGAAGTGACCTGATAGAGGTGTATAAGATGTTGAGAGGTATTGATTGAGTGGATTCTCAGAGGCTTTTTCCCAGGGCTGAAATGGCTGCCACAAGGGGACACAGGTTTAGGGTGCTGGGGAGTAGATACAGAGGATACGTCAAGGGTAAGTTTTTCACTCAGAGGGTGGTGGTACGTGGAATCGGCTGGCGGCAGTGGTGGTGGATGCGGATTCGACAGGATCTTTCAAGGCACTTTTGGATAAGTACACAGGACTTAGTAAGACAGAGGGATATAAATAGGCCTAGTAGGTAGGGGCATGTTCGGCGTAACTTGTGAGCCGAAGGACCTGTTCGTGCTGTAGTTTTTCTATGTTCTATGATGTGGAGATGCCAGTGTTAGACTAGGGTAAACACAGTAAGAAGTCTCACAACACCAGATTAAAGTCCAACAGGTTTATTTGGTTGCATAAGCCATAGCTTTTGGAGCACTGCCCCGTCATCAGGTGAGTGGGAGTTACATTCTCAATTTACAAAATAATAGTTGGAATGCGAGTCTTTAAGGTAATAAAGTCTTAAAGGTACAAACAATGTGAGTGTAGAGAGGGTTAAGAACAAGTTAAAGAGATGTGTATTGTCTCCAGCCAGAAGAGTTAATGAGATTTTTCAAGCGCAGGCAAGTCGTGGAGGTTACAGATAGCGTGACATACAGATGATCTGGAGGAGGGAACCGAGTGTATGGTGTCGAAATTTGCTGATGACACCAAGATTGGTGGAACGGCAAATTGCGTGGAGGGTGTGGAGAGTCTGCAGAAGGATCTAGATAGGCTGGGCGATTGGCCAGGAACTGGCAAATGGAATTTAATGTTGGCAAGTGCGAGGTGGTCCACTTTGGTAGGAATAATGGTAGGAAGGACTATTACTTACGGGCGAAAAACTGCAGCAGGCGACGGTGCAGAGGGACCTCGGGGTCCTTGTGCATGAGTCGCAAAAACCCAGCTTGCAGGTGCAGCAGGTGGTCAGGAAGGCAAATGGGATGCTGGCCTTCATAACGAAGGGGGATTGAATATAAAAGTAGGGAGGTCTTGCTGCAGCTGTATAGGGCATTGGTGAGGCTGCAGCTGGAGTACTGTGTGCAGTTTTGGTCGCCGCACTTACGCAAGGATATTTTGGCCTTGGAGGGAGTGCAGAGGAGGTTTACTAGGTTGATGCCAGAGTTGAGGGGGTTGAGCTATGAGGAGAGGCTGAATAAACTAGGCTTGTACTTGTTAGAGTTTAGAAGAATGAGGGGAGATCTCATTGAGACATACAAGATGATGAATGGGATGGATAGGATAGAGGTGGAGAGACTCTTCCCGCTCAGGAAGGACAGTAGGACTAGGGGGCAAAGCCTCAAGATAAAGGGGGGAGGCGGTTTAGAACGGAGTTGAGGAGGAACTTCTTCACTCAAAGAGTGGTGAATCTCTGGAATTCTCTGCCCGTTGAAGTGGTGGAGGCTGCCTCGCTAAATATTTTTAAGACGCGGGTTGATGGGTTTTTGATAAAAGAGGGGATTAAGGGTTATGGGGAGAGGGCGGGAAAGTGGAACTGAGCCACGACAGATCAGCCATGATCTTATTGAATGGGGGGGCAGGCTCGAAGGGCTAGATGGCCTACTCCTGCTCCTATTTCTTATGTTCTTATGACATGAACCCAAGATCCCGGTTGAGGCCGTCCTCATGTGTGCGGAACTTGGCTATCAGTTTCTGCTCAGCGATTCTGTGCTGTCGTATGTCGTGAAGGCCGCCTTGGAGAACACTTACCTGAAGATCAGAGGCTGAATGCCCGTGACCGCTGAAGCGTTCCCCAACTGAATGAGAACAGTCTTGCCTGGTGATTGTCGAGTGGTATTCATTCAACTGTTGTCATAGTGTTTGCATGGTCTCCCCAGTGTACCATGCCTCAGGGCATCCTTTCCTGCAATGTATCAGGTAGACAATGTTGGCCAAGTTGCAAGTGTATGTACCCTTACCTAGTGGATGGTGTTCTCACATGAGATGATCTGGCAAGTCTTGCAGAGGTTGCTGTGGCAGGGTTGTGTGGTGCTGTGGTCACTGTTCTCTGAAAGGCTGGGTAGTTTGCTGTGGACATTGATCTGTTTGAGGTTGTGTGGTTGTTTGAAGGCAAAAAAGGGAGGTGTGGAGTTGGCCTTGGCGAGAGGTTCATCTTCATCTGTTGGGGAGCGCTTCAGAGGTCATGAGCATTCGGCCTCTGATCTTCGGGCAACCGTTCTCCAAGGCAGCCTTCACGGCACTCGACTGTGCGGAGTTGCTGAGCAGAGACTGCTAGCCAACTTCCACACGACTTGCCTGGGCTTGCAAAATCTCACTAACTGTCCTGGCTGGAGACAATACACATCTCTTTAACCTGTTCTTAATCCTCTCTCCACTCACATTGTCTGTACCTTTAAGACTTGATTACCTTAAAGATTCACTTTCCAATCATTGTTTTGTAAATTGAGATTGTGTCTTTATATGCCCTGTTTGTGAACAGAACTCCCACTCATATGATGAAGGAGTAGTACTCCAAAAGCTATGCTACCAAATAAACCTGTTGGGCTTTAATCTGGTGTTGTGAGACTTCTTACTATAGTAATACCTACACATTGATATAAGAAGGCATAATGATCTAGACTTGGGGTCAGTGTGGGATTGCTTGGAGACATGATAAGACCTAAGGTGATGATCATTTCATAGCTGTATTCTTCAATCTATAGTATAATTACACATCATTCATAAAGACTTGCTGTAAATATACTGAAAACTACAATGACTTCTTTAACTGACATGTTTTTGTAACCAACACCCTTCCAACATGATGACAGCTCCAGGATCAAAAACCCTCATCTTCACAGAAATGGAAAGATTAAGGAAAAGGACGTCTTCAATGGATTCTGAACTAAAAGAAGATCCCAATTGAAACTAGAAACACGGAGAAAATTCCACAAAAGAAATTTTAGAGAGAAGAGCCTGGAAGCTAAAGGCAGAAGTGTTACCAAAGCAAAATAGTACATACAATCCAGTTTCAGCGAACAGAGTTCATCATCTGCAAAAGTGAGCTACATTCTTTTACTTTCCAGTCTGCAGCCAATCCTGCGAAGCCCTTTTTATTAATTCAGTCAGATGAATGGCTTGAATGAAACCTATTGCTAATCCGGATTCCTAATTCTGAACCTCAACAATTGGCCTCTGAGAACAGAAAAATTGTAATTAATAGTTAACTTACTCAATTCTTGGGAACTTGCTATCATCTGATTCCATAAACAGCAAGCCCGTGCTTCTTTTAAATGCTTTGTTACTTACATCACTGATTCAATCAAGTCAGCTGACGTGGTTCAACATAAAGCAATAGAATAAAAGAATGAAAACATATCAGAATGTTAGTCCAAATTCTAAGCCAACAGGAATCAGAATCTACCACTCACCCAATGGAGGGATGAACAAGATGTAGAAAGGTATAAGGTCTCCAGACTGCCTGAACCACTAAATTTAAGGACCTGAAGTGGAGGGAGATGGGGTTGTGAGAACGTTGTTAATGCAAATACAGTTATAGATATAATTTTAGAATAGCATTAAGCTTATAACAATAATGTAAGTGCATGAGACTTATAAGATTCAAAGTAAACTGAAGTAATTCTATATCCATGGGCTAAAGACTTGTCAGAGACATAGTAGTTGGATCTGGTACATACAGAGTTAATGTGAGGCTGAGGACAGTACCACCCAAACAGTGATATAGGAAGGCACATGACCGAGACCTAGGATCAGTGTGGTATTGGTTAGAAATGAGACCGAGGGTGGAGACAACACCATAGCCTTTACAGTATAGTTGTATATAGTTACATGTAGTTAATAAAAAAATTGCTGCTTACATATAGATTATTATGAATTCTTCTTTAATAGACATTCTGCAACCAACACCTTTCCAACATTAGCTATCTATTTCCTTCCCCCCATACGCTTGTCTAGCTTCTCCTTAAATGTGCCGATACTATTCACATCAATCATTCCCTGTGGAAACGTCGTCCACAATCTTACCACGTAACTACTACATTAACCAAAACACAACAGTTCAGACATAAAAGCAGGAATATTCTACAAGACTGTAAATATACTATTAGATTCAATGTAGTCACTGATCTGAAATCACTAATTCACATTGGGTTTTAAGCAAACAGGACAACACTCCTATGGCTGGTTCTTGTGGGACCAGGAATTTTTTAGTCTGGGAAAAGATGTATGAATGGATACAAGCAGTGGTACAGCTCCTGCCAACAAATAGAAATGTAGATATTTAGAATGTAGTGAGGAGATAGAATAATAGTGCAGAAGGAGGCATTTGGCCCATTGAGTGTGCACAAACCATAATCCCACCTGGGCCCTATCCCCATGTATTTAGCTAATCCACCTGACACTAAGGGGCAATTTAGCGTGACCAATCCACCTAACCCTCACATCTTTGGACTGTATGAGGAAACCGGAGTACCTGGAGGAAATCCATGCAAACATGGGGAGAATGTGCAAACTCCACGAAGACAGTGACCTGGGGAATTGAACCCATGTCCCTGGCGCTGTGAGGCAGTAATGCTCATCACTGTGACACCATACCGCCCTTAGTCTTTTCACATCTAAAGTGAGTTTAAGTGGGCTTGTAAATTGCTCAGGGCTCCTTAAACAGCTTTAGCATGGCACACAACTATTACACTCCATGTACTGCTAACTGAAATGTTTTGCGATTATTTTCAAGGAAGTTTCATTCCCTTTGTTTTGTTTCAGTGTGAGATTGGACTATATTCTGGATTTATACTTTTTAGTGTGGATGTAAAGTTGCAATCATTTTGAACTGACTTTAAACTTGCAGTGTAAATATAGGCTGAGTTATTGATGAAGAAAAAGGGTGAGGCCTTGTAACTGAGTGAAATATAAAACAGTGACTTTAAATGCTGCAGGGTTGTCTAATTAAATAGAAAATGTAATAAAACTGATGCTGGTCATTTCTCTGTTACCCATTTCACTGAAAACCCTTATTAAATGATCTTTCTCACCATGGCTTTGAAAACTAGTGTATACTTGCAAATTAAAGTCTGCTGCAAATTATAAGGTGCTATTGGAAGCATGTTTGCTTTGGAAGATGGTGTCAGCTCAGCATTTAATTAAAAGTTAAGTAGCACTTCAAGGCCAATTACCTGACAGACTCACAGACTATAACGATGTTGAAACTGCGCAGGCAATACTTTAATTTTCAGCAACTTTCCTATTTTGTAAATCAGCCTTTCATCATCCGTCTCAATTATTTCCCAAGAAGACAGACTTGTAGCCAGCTTTCAGAGGTGGTGCCTGCCACCTCTTTCAGTGGTTTTATTTGTTACTGACTCGCATTAATACAGCTGTTGTTGTGTAAACAGAGACTGCAGGCACTTTATTTATTTATCTTTGAGTGCTGAGGTGCAGGACTTCTGCCCTCACACTGATGGAGTCTCTATTGAATCAATGGATGAATCTTGGTTGTTGTGAACGTGTTTTTGGGAGACTGTGGTGATCACCCAAGGCCCATCAACAATGTATTTACACATTTTTATTGGTCCTTCATTTTTGCAATTTAATTAACATTGTTACACTTTTTTGTTAAATGCATTGATTAAGTGTGTCACCGTGTTTGTGAATTTATGATTATCTGGTCCAAACTCCTCCTAGAGCTTTGGTTTCAATTTTAAATGGTAAGAATTACTTGTGTTTCTTCATCTTTTCATTAGACTCATTTCAGACCAATGGAGAATGTTGGAATGGTATCAGTTGCAGTACATGCATGTTAAAGAAGGCTTCATAGTCATCTGTATATAACTACATGTAACTATATACAACTCTAGAGCAAAGGGTACCGGTATGGATCTGTCTCCATACTAGGTTTTACTATATCTCTGGCCAACATCACACTGAGCCTAGGTCTAGGCCATGTACCTTTTTACAACATGTGGACGGTGTTAAACCTCTGAGGTGTCCCCTCAAGAACTGTTTCACAGCCAGGTGTCAGGGAACACATCCTTATTCAGTCTACTCACTCCACACATGGACTGCCCACTCAGGAAGGTTTCTAGCCAGCTCACATAACCACTCATATGACCCATTTCCTTAAAGGAACTAAGCCCCAACATACATAACAGGCAGTACTGTACATTAACCATGTATGTATCAGGCCCAATCAATACACCTCCCCACAAGTCTTTATCCCATGGAGAAAGAGTAACGTTAGTTTGCTTTGAGTCTTGTATTTTTAAAAGCTTTGTGGATTTATCTTATCATTACAATCTAAATGTGATTCTAATCTTATTGCTATTACGGTATTTGTATTAACAACATTGTCAGTACGCCATCTCACCCCCCCAACTTCAATTCCTTGAAGTTAATAGTCTGGAGGCCTTATAACTTCCCAACATCTTATTCACTATTCTGTTGGGAGAGCAGATTTTGTTGGTTCTGTTTCTTGTTGTTGGCTTGGAGGTTGGACTGCTTTTGGGCATGTTTTTAATTCTTTTCTTCCATTGTTTTACGTTGAGCTACAGCAGATTGGTTGTTGTGCTGAAGAGTGGTTGCCGTTACACTGATCATTTCTTGTGAGGTGGATGGAGATGGTATTGATCTCCTTGTTCCTTTTTTTTCCATAGGGGCCTTCTGGGAGCCCTCTGAGGCCAAGGAAGTGGGTTCCTTTGATGAGAAAAGGGCTGAGTGGTCTGCTCAGCTATGTGTTTTGTTGTTAATGGCAATTCCTGGTTGCAGCATCCTTTGTGCGCTAGGTTTTATCACCTTTCCTGCTGACACTGAGCCTAGCTCTGGGTCACCTGCCTTCTTACAACACCATGTGGGTGGTACTGTACTCAGCCCCACAATAACCTTGTACGTACCAGATCCTTTTATTGCTGACAATACTGAATTTTCCAAAGCAAAGATTGGATGGCTACTCTCTGACCTGGTCCCAAACAGACCCTTAGGAGAGAAAAGAGAGCGTTAATATAAGAAACAGAGTTGCAAAAGTTGTGAAATACTATTAATGCATTCTTGCAACCAATACCTAAATTTGTCCTCGTTTGGGGACAGCATTACACAAGGGAGTTTTCCTCCATAGTCAAGTTCTCTACTGGGCTTGTTTATGAACAACTTATTGGAGGGTGTAGCAGAGATTTTCTTTAGTTTGATTGAAAGCTGGTTGATTTTGTACTTTCCTGTACATTAGAAATCTGCTGATACTGAATTCAGTTAATTGACAATGAGCTGTGTCTGAATATGACACGATAAAGGCCAGGTACTTCTGCAGTTGAGGATCCGGTATATCTTATTTCCCATCATCTGTAATCAAAAATGACTGTTATAGTCCTGGTAATGACCTTTAGGCTTGCCCAGGTTAAGTATTTCTCTAAATGGATCCTACATTAATCAGAGAAAAACAGGATCTCATTTATAATCCCTTTTGCACAAGCTATCATTTTGCTGTATACTCTATCCAATTAAATTGAAGAGATGACAGTTTTACCATTACAAGCAAATCATTTGTGCCAAATAGGAATTGTGGGATAGCTACCTAGTTGCTGTATTTATAGTGAATATATAAAACATTGCCAGATTGTCAGGTCTTTAAAAAAATGCAGCCTTATTATCTTTACTGGAATTTTTAGCAGCACTTCCTGATGTCAGTCAGATCGTACAATCAAGCTGAAAGCAGGTCCTATAGCTGTAAACAGCTTGCCTGTGGTTGCAGGCTCTGTTGGAACCTTTCATTCCTTTTTGAGCCTTTGCTGAGTTAAATTAATTCTCATTGCCTTATTCCACAGTCCAGAAGCCAGCCCCATCTGGACCTGAAGCAAACATCTGAGCAGCAGGAAGGTTTACTGCTCCCTCCACTAATTCCATTCTCTCTGCGTGTTTCTCTGTGATCTCGCCTATCTCTTTGCCACAGTGTTGGTCCCTAAAGCACTACAGGAGTGCCTTTGCATACCCATATCAAACGAAGGCAGCTGTGATGCGGCATTTGACAATGAAGTCAGAACACCTGTTCCAAGTTTCTCTCACCCTCAGCCCCAGTGAAGCAAACATCATCAAGATTAGTTACATTTTTAAAGAATAATTACATTTATGTAGTTTTGTTACGAGGATTTCAGCAAACCGAAATTGTGCATTTCTATACTACGTTCACTGAATGATGGAAATCATCCAGCAGAATAATGATAGATGATAATTGGGTTTGCATGGCAGTAAGCACTGATCTTGTGACCTCTTGTCTGAGCTTCCACTGCCACTCTGAGGCTTTGTGGTTCCTGCCTGGGTAGTGATGGAAGCTGAAACATTGGCCATCAGATGCTGCATGATAGCTAGGTCCATGAATGCTGCTGTGGAATTAACTATCACTTCCACACCGGAAAGGATTGGTTCTAAAATCCCAGTGAAGCTCTGTGCCAAGTCAGAAGTCAGAAAATGGAACACCAAGGGTATTCATTATTTAAGAGTGACAGACAAAGAGGGAAAGGAAGTGGGGTTGCATTGTTGGTAAATGAGGAAATCAATGCAATCGTGAGGAAGGATATTAGCTCAGAAAATTATGATGTGGATCTGAATGGGTAGAAATTAGAAAAACCAAGGGGCAGAAAACTTGCCGGCTATTGTGTATAGGACCCCAAACAGTAGTGAAGATACAAGGGAAGGTATTAAACAAGAAATCAGAGATGCATGCAATAAGGGTACAACCGTAATCAAGGGTGACTTTAATTTACACATAGATTGGGCAAACCAAACTAGCCATGATATAGCGGAGGAGAAGTTCCTGGACTGTGTACAGAATGGTGTTTTAGACCAATATGTTGAGGAACTAACCAGACAACAAGCTATTCTAGACTTAGTAGTGTGCAACGAGAAAGGATTAATTAACAATCTTGTTATGCAGGGTCCCTTTCAGAATAATGATCATAATATGATGCAATTCTTTGTTAAGATGGAGAGTGAAGTAGTTGAATTCAAAACAAGGGTCCTGAATCTAAATAAAGGGAAAAATGAAGATATGAGGCATGGATTGGCAAGGATAGACTGGGGAACCTTACTAAAGGAATTGATGGCAGATAGGCAATGGTTCATATTTAAAGAATCTGTACACGAAATACAGCAATTATTCATTCCTGACTGGCACAAAATAAAAGAGGATTAATGGCTCAACTAAGGCTTACAAAAGAAATTGGGGACAATATTAAATCCAAAAATGAGACATAGTGAACAATCTCCCACATAGTGCACTGCAGACTGCACTAGCATTATTCATTCCAGAACTCAATGGCCTTTTCCCACCCAGGAGGCCGGCAGCATAGCGCTTTTATATGTTTTATATGACCAACTCAATCGCTAGCCAACTCTGTAATCCCCGCAATGCCAACCCTTCACACCCCATGGCCTGATCCCTGGTTCTCCTGCCCCAAACCCCCCACACCGATTTCCCACCATCCTCCCCCACCTTCAGTCCCAAACCCCACCTCACTCCCGCGGTCTCAATATAGGAGTAGGCGGCATTGTCCTGTATTCACTAAGTTTAGAAGGATGAGAGGAGATTTGATTGAAATGTATGAAGTTCTAACAGGGCTGAACAGACTAGATGCAGGAAGGATGTTTTCTCTGATTGGAGAATCTAAAACCAAGGACATTGTCTTAGTATCCAGGATAGACCATTTAGGACCAAGATGAGGAAACATTTCTTCACTCAAGGGGAGTGAACCTATGAAAGTCTCTACCACAGAAGGCTGCGGAGGCCAAGTCAGGAACAGGATACAGTGAAAAATATTGTTTCTTGCATGCTATACAGACAAAGCATACCATTCATAAAGTACATGGGGAAAAGGAAAGGAGAGGGTGCAGAATATAGTGTTATAGTCATGGTTAGGGTATAGGGAAAGATTAACTTATAATAAAAGGTCCATTCAAAAGTATTGATGGCAGCGGGGAAAAAGTTTTTGAGTGATCTCAGACTTTTGTATCGTTTCCCAATGGAAGAAGGTGGAAGAGAGCACGTCTGGGGTGCGTGGGGTCCTTGATTATGCTGGTTGCTTTTCTGAAGCAGCGGGAAGTGTAGGTAGAGTCAATAGATGGGAGGCTGGTTTTGCATGATGGACTGGGCTTCATTCACAACCCTTTGTAATTTCTTGTGGTCTTAATCAGAGAGCAGGAGCCATGCCAAGCTGTGATACAACTAGGAAGACTGCTTTCTATTGTGCATCTGTAAAAGATGGTGAGACTCATAGTGGATATGCCAAATTTCCGTAGTCTTCTAAGAAAGTAGAGATGTTGGTGCGATTTCTTCACTCTAGTATTGGCATGGGGTGTCCAGGACTAGTTGTTAGTTATCAGGGCACGTAGAAACTTGGAGCATTTGACCATTTCCACTTCACCCCCATTGATGTAGGCAGCAGAATGTCCTCCACCATGATTCCTGAAGTTGGTTACTATCTTCTTCATTTTACCAACATTGAGGGAGAGATTATTGTCATTGCATCATTTCACTAGATTCTCCTTCCTGTGCTCAGTCTCATCATTGTTTGATATCTGATCCATTATGGTGGTGTCATCAGCAAAACTTGAAAATGGAGTTGGAGCAGAACTTAGCCACACAGTCACAAGGAGTATAGTAAGGGGCTGAGGACATAGTCTTGAATGCACCTGTGTTGAGGATAATCATGGAGGAACTGTCGTTGCTTATCCTTACTGATTGCGGTCTGTGTGTTTGGAAGTCTAGGATCCAGAGGGAGGCACCTAGTCCTAAGACACAGGGTTTGGAGATGGTTTTGTAGGGATAATTGTGTTGAAGGCTTATTTGGTTTGGGTTAATAAATAGCAGGTGACATTTCCTTTGACATTCAATGGCCATCACTATCAAAATCTTAGGGTTATCGTTGACCAGAAACTGAAGGGCTACAGGAGTTAGGTGAGAGGCTGGAAATTGTGCACAGAGTAACTTGCTTACTGACTCCTCAAACTTTGTTTGCTATCCAGGAGATGTAAATCGCGAGTCTGATGGAGTACTCACCATGTTTTTAGATGAGTGCAGCTCCAGCAACAAATATAACCCTGGAACTCACTCCCTAACAGCACTGTGGATATAGCAATGCTACATGGACTGTAGCAGTTCAAGAAGGCAGCTCATCATCACTTTCGTGAGGGCAATTAAGGATGGCAACAAATGCTGGCTGAGGCATTGATGCCCACCTTCTAGGGGCAAGTGTTTCAAGACCTTCAGGAAATCCCCATGTGACGTTAAATGGAGGAAGCTCTGTCATCACTGCCCCTTTCTCCACATCTTTGTCCCTGGGAACTGAGTGCTCCCCAGCTGTAGAAAAGTAGAAGTTGTTCTGAATGAATCCTCAAATGGTCTGATGAGCTTTGGTATTAATACTTTCGTCATTGCACTTTTTATAATCTTTTTGGACTGTATGCTGCACCCTCTGGAAGGATAGAAGCAAATATCACAAATTTGCACAACATTAGGGAATATAGATTATTACAAAATATTAGTGAATGCTACAGAGAAAGAACGGATTTCAGCCTTGGGCTATATATTTTAATTGTTAACACGGTTTTAGTTCTTATCTACTTTACATTTAATGCTATTGAGACAAATCACTAAGAAGCATGTTTATAAAGAAAATAAATTGTGGATGTGATACATGGCAGAAAGATATCATAGAGTCCTTACAGGGCAGAAGGAGGCCATTCAGCCCATAGAGTCTGCATCGATCACAATCCCACACAGGCCCTATTCCCGTAACCCCATGTATTTACTCTACTAGTCCCCCTGGGTAATTTAGCATGGCCAATCCACACATCTTTGGACTGTGGAAGGAGACTGGAGTGCCTGGAGGAAACCCATGGAGACACGGGGAGAACGTGCAATCTCCACACAGTCACCCAAGGCTGAAATTGAATCCGGGCCCCTGGTTCTGTGGGGCAACAGTGCTAACCACTGTGCCACCATGCTGCTCATGGTATATGAGTATCTTGTTGATGGTTTTGAAGTGGTATTACAGTGCAGTCACATCCACAATACAGAGACAATTTTTTGTTCATTCATGAGATATGGGTATCATTGGAGAGGCCTGCATTTATTGCCCATTCCTAATTGCCCTTGAGAGGGTGGTGTTGAGCTGCCTTCCTGAACTGCTGCAGTCCATGTGGTATAAGTACATTCACATGTTGTTATGTAGGGAGTTCCAGGATTTTGACCCAGCGATAGTGAAGGAATGGCGATATAGTTCCAAGTCAGGATGCTATGTGGGTTGCAGGGAAACTTGCAGGAGTTGGTGACATCCTCAGTGTTCATGCCAGGCGCTAGGAATAGTTTTAATTCTGCTGAAAATTCAAAAATAACCTAAGGTGAAAATGGGAAAAAATATTGCAGTGGAGGTTCCTGCTGATATAGCAGCTGTTTCAATACCGATTAACCCTGATGTATAACTTCTGAGATTTGAGGTGCAGAATGGCTGTTTAAGAAACAGAAACTGCTTCAGAACTCCCTAATACATTACACTTCATACCATGGTATATAGGAGCGTTAGAGTGATGAGGTGTGAGCTACAATGCCAGCCATGCTGCCCTGTGTTGGTTTTAAGTGGTGGGGAGAAGGAAAAGGTGTGATAAAATGGGAGAAAGTACTATCATTGCTGCAGTTGCTCCTGCCAACTGGCTTAAGAGATGCCTAGAAGCCTTGGAAAATTAACTGCAAGTAGATTAAAGTGAATATGGAAGAATGGGCCACCACAGTGGCACAGCGGTTAGCACTGCTGTCTCACAGTGCCAGGGACCCGGGCTCAAGTCCTGGCTTGTGCCACTGTCTGTGTGGAGTTTGCACATTGTCCCCATGTCTGCGTGGTTTTCCTCCAGATGCTCTGGTTTCCTCCCATTGTGCAAAGATGTGTAGGTTAGATGGATTGGCCATGCTAAATTGCCCCTTAGAGTCAGGGGGACTAGCTAGAGTAAATATATGGGTTTTGGGGATAGGCCTGGGTGGGATTGTGATCAATACTTATTCAATGGGCTGAATGGCCTTCTGTACTGTAAGATTTTATGATTCTATGATAATGTAAGGTACTGCATTTAAAAAAAAATCACCAGTGTACATACCCTGTGAACGGTATTAAACTATTCACTGGTAACAATGAAAGAAATCACGAGGTGTTTATGGACTTGCCACTTAGCATGTCAAACCATAAGCAAGCTAGAGCCCTGATTTTAACCTTAACAACACATTTTACAAACTTTGCAATTTTACACCATTGAAGTGAATAGTTTCTATCCTGAACACCTGTAAATCGGGGCTTAGCGACAATAGAGGAAGATTATATTTAAATTAAATGTAATGGGCTACAATGATTTAAGTGATGTTAAAAAAACTTACAAGATTTTCAAAGAACAGGAATCCCAAGGCTAATGGGGGAGGAGCTTAATGAGTACCTGGTGAAAACGAAGAGAAGAGGAACAGCAGATGTGGACATGGGTCTTGCGCATAAATAGAACATGATGTGGAGATGCTGGTGTTGGACTGGGGTAAACACAGCAAGAATTCCACAACACCAGGTTAAAGTCCAACAGGTTTATTTGGTAGCACAAGCCACTAGCTTTCAGAATGCTGCCCCTTCATCAGATAAGCTCTGTTCACAAACAGGGCAAATAAGGACGCAAACTCAATTTACAAAATAATGGTTAGTTTGACAACACAGCAGTGCTAACCGCTGTGCCACCGAGGTGGCCCATTCCTCCATATTCACTTTAATCTACATTGCAGTTAATTTTCCAACACTTCTAGCCATCTCTTAAGTCAGTTCGCAGGACCAATTGCAGCAATGATAATACTTTCTCTCATTTTATCACATCTTTTCTTTCTCTCCACCACTTAAAACCAACAAAGGATTTTAACCCAGTGATAGTGAAGGAACGGCGATATATTTCTAAGTCTCAGAATGCTGTGTGGGTTGCAGAGGAACTTACAGGAGTTGATGACATCCTCAGTGTTCATGCTAGGCACTAAGAATAGTTTAAAACCAACAAATGGTTGACAACCATTATTTTGTAAATTAAGTTTGTGTCTTTATATGCCCTGTTTGTGAACAGATCTCCCACTTACCTGATGAAGGGGCAGCGCTCCGAAAGCTAGTGGCTTGTGCTACCAAATAAACCTGTTGGACTTTAACCTGGTGTTGTGAGATTTCTTACTGTGTTCATGAGTGAGACAACTTCTGAGGCCTTAAAAAGAACCAAAACCACTTATCTTTAGGTTTTTTAAAAGCTGCTCTGCGCAAGTTCCCTTTCCTGGCTGGATTCCCTGGATATGCTGTGGCTTTGGTGTTTAGAATGCTCTTGAACTACAAAATCAAGCAATATCCAGCCATTCCATTTGTATGTGCATTGCTGAAGCTCGCACCTACTTTAAATGAAAGCTTCAAGTGTGTCTCCCAAGAGCATTGCCAGTTATTTCAACTGATTAGTTTTTAGGTAACTTGTGTAGTAATGACACAATGTATTTATCTTGCTTTGTGCCACAGTTTGAAGCTCACCTTCTTCCAACAGGAGCTCCATTTCTTTCCACGCTGCTCTCTGAAGACAGTCACCATAAACCACCGTGCTCATTGTCCAAATTCAAAAATCCCTTGTCTCCCAGCTATCTCAGGTTCCTCACATTGTTGGGATTGTTTTGGTAACCTTACATTCCAAGCTGTGTTTAGTACCTGGCAAACTATGAAATCCGATCATAGCATAACTGTTGCTGTGTCTATAAGTGAGCTGTTTGCGAGCTGGAGCTAACTTGTTTTTACCCATGTTTATATCAGGTCACACTTCAGTGAGAGAGGAGAGGAATAACAACATTCCCTGTAAATCTATAATCATAAAAAATATTTGTTTTTAGGGAACTCTGCATAGTTCTTTATGTAGATTTCTCTAAGAAAGTTCCATAAACAACTTGAAAAGTGTTTATTGTATCTTTCTGTTAATGGTTTACAATAAGAGATTTTTATCTTTTTATGTTGTTACTTCAAATAGAAGTGGGACAATACGGTGGCACAATGCCAAGGATTGAGTTCAATTTCAGTCTGGTCACTGTCTGTGTGGAGTTTGTACATTCTCCCCGTGTCTGCGTGAGTTTTCACCAGGTGCTCCAGTTTCCTCCCACAGTCCAAAGCTGTGTAGGTTAGGTGGAATGACCATGCTGAATTACCCCATGGTATCCAAAGATGTATAGGTTAGGTGGAAGGAACACATGGTAAATGTGTGGGGGAAGGGCCTGGGTGGGATATTCTTTTAGAGAGTTGGTGCAGTCACGATGGTCCTGATGGCTCTTTCTGCACTGTAGGGATGCTATGGATCGAGGATAGACACAAATCTTTAGCAGCAAGTTAGCCATACCTGCAACAGATATTGTGGGTTTAGTTCTAGCTTTTTGTAAATGTGTTTAAATTTTGTATTTTTTGCATTAAATGCATTCCAAGTTTACAATTAATTGGATTTAGGGTTTGTGCTCAGGTGACATCCTGTTTATTTAATGCATTTCATTTGTAATGATCAAAAATTAAGTCTACATTGTAAATTTCAGAAGTTTTCTTGTCACTCACAGACTCTTGAATGTTGCCGCACTGTCCTGTCTGAATCCCACCTTGGATTGCACTGCACTTGTATAACACCATTTCTTCCTATTTCTGTGGTTGACCAGAATGACACAAAATCGATGACAAATCTAATATATAATGTTTCAGGTTAGAAACTCCAAAGTGTTTTATGGAGCCTGCTTGAATAATTTTTGCATCTTGAATTTGGGTAGGATCAGCATGAGATGTTTCACTTCAAGTGTGATTCAACAGGCCCACCAGGGAGCTTTTATCAAACGTCTATTTAAGAATTATTTGTTAAAATATGTGGAAAGAATGCTAGGAATAACTTCTAACAATTACAAACAAAAACAAAATCACTATAATGTATAGCATTAACAAACATATCTAATGTGTTCCAAATAAACCAAAATTCTTGCCACAGACAAAACCCTTTAAATTGGTTCAATATAGCAAATTCTACTGCTCACATGATAATGGAAATTGAGTCCTTTGGATGAAGTCTGCAGGTCTCTGGATTCACTCTAAGCAATTTCAAGATAAGGCAGCTTCCCAAAACACAAGACGGACTCTGGTCCAGGACCCAGATTTTCATCCTTCAGGAAAACAAGAGCTTGTTTTCAGCTGAAGAACAGAATTTTCAAAACAACAGGGAGAGAGGGAAAACATTTCTTTTTAGCTTGCTGTCCCTTCTAAAACTAAAACTCAAACCTGCAGCTACAAACTGAAAATGAAAGAAAATACTATCCAAAAACATATGACCATTCAGTTAACAATACAGGATTATAAAACTAATCCCAGAGTAAACACAAATAACCCCATTTAAACCACTTAAGTAGCAATAAAAGGACTCATTGTAGTTAGCCTGACAACAATAACTTCACTGAAACTTAGAAAGGATAGCAGAACTAGAGGGCACAGCCTCAAAATAAAGGCGGGTGCAGTTTAGAACGGAGTTGAGGAGGAACTTCTTCTCTCAAAGGGTGGTGAATCTCTGGAATTCTCTGCCCATTGAAGTGGTGGAGGCTACTTCGTTGAATATATTTAAGTCATGGGTAGATAGATTTCTGATAGACAAGGGAATTAAGGGTTATGGGGAGAAAGCAGGAAAGTGGAACTGATTCACTTCAGATCATCCATGATCTTATTGAAGGGCTAGATGGCCTACTCCTGCTCCTATTTCTTATGTTCTTTTGAAACTGTGAACTAAGAAACAACTGAAGCCGTGAGAGCTGCAGAAATCACATTTAAAAAGAAACTTTCTTAAAGGTACACTAATGTCACAAATAGCCATAATCCACTGATTTGCATTATAACTTTACAGACCATTTCAGCATATCTTGAGCACATTAGAAAAAGGAATTGAATCTCTTATTTCTCTTTGCCCCAATTTGTTCTAATGTTCTTTCAGGGCCCACAAAACTGCATTGGTCCACTTGCAGCCCATTCTTGCCCTCACAGGGTTGACTGCACACCCCACTTTCTCCAAATAGTCAAAGCCATCAGTCAGCTACTTGCTATTTTCAGCCTTTCTAAAATTTAATTGCAGCTTTGCACCTATTTGTATCCTGCAGCTCTCCAGCTAAATTCATAAGATCTGAAAATGGTTTGGAGGTCTCTCAACAGCAGCGTGGAGCAGGAATCATGGGGACATGATTGACTTTGTGCCAGTGGGTCAAAGATAGCTATTACCTACTGTACCTTATTGCACTTTCACCTATTTGACCTGGACATGAGTCAGTTAGACTGACAGGATGGAACTAATTTCATTCTAGCAGCTCCAGAAATCTTGTGTGAAATGATTTGTGCACCAATTGACATTGAATTGCCAGTTATAGATCTGCTGTGGGAAATTGAAGATGTTACATGGGTGCAGTGAAGAGTGCTCTTCAGAATTTCAGACTTAGCAAGGCACATTGTTGGGACATAGTAAATTGAGTTTTACTTTATATCTAGCCCGGCCCATCACTATTTGTTACTAATGCTAAGTGGCCAAGGTGTAAAAATGTTCTATTTCACAGAACTGACATTGTCCTATGATTGAAAAGCTTGCTTATATTTGATGTTCTGATTTGTAAATCAGTCACATTCACTTGGATGTAATACCGAGGACCACAGTGCTTATGTAACCACCCTGCAGCAAAGATTTAATGCCTTCAGAAGAAATAGCCTGAAATGGCACGGTTGGGAAGGGGATAAGGTTGAAACTTTAAAGGATCATGGTTCATTCCCAGGTTTTGGCATTTTTATTTACTGTATTCGTTGGCAGGTGGATCAGTAATGAGACGATACAGATTCTTGATTATTGGCCAAAGAACCAGAGGAGAGATGGGGAGTTTTTTTTCATGCAGTGAGTTATGACTTGCAAATCATGTCCTGAAAAGTTGGGAAAGTAGACTCAATAGTAAATTTCACGAGAGTATATAAATTCCACAACAGATATCAATTTGCAGGGTTCTGGAGAAAGAGCAGGAGAGTAGGACTAGTTGTTCTAGTAAAGAATCAGCACTGGGTGGCATGGTGGTTATCACTGCTGCCTCATAGCATCAGGGACCCAGTGCAATTCCAGCCTCAGGTCGCTGTCTTTGTGGAGTTTGCATATTTTTCCTGTGTCCGTGAGGGTTTCTTCTGGGTGCTCTGGTATTCTCCCACAGTCTAAAGATGTGTAAGTTAGGTTGATTGGCCATTCTAAATTCACCCTAGTGTCAGGAGATTAGCAAGGTAAATATGTGGGGTTATGGGAATAGAGCCTGGGTGGGATAGCGGTTGGTGCAGACTTGATGAACCGAATGGCCTCCTTCTACACTATAGAAATTCTATGGGCCCTATGGTACAATGGCTAGATCATGGTTAAATGGTCAAGAAATGATTTTTTTCACTTAAAATTACATTTCAACATGTAGATCAAAACATTTTGAAAAAATTATTGATCCTTGGTCTCATTTGTCCAAACAATCCATCAAAATTCACTAACATTTTTAAACAATGAATTGTGCTCATTTTTGCTATTACACACCCAAATAAAGTTAATGTCATCTTAAAGATAAAGTTAATGTGAAGATAGAATGCAACAAAATATTTTATTCCCTGTATATAGTCCCTGCGTGCCATGAAATACATTCACTCAGTGAACCAATTAATTTTGTCTTTCTGCTTCAATCTAATAATGCACTTCCAATTTCATGGTATTTACTTGGTTAACAATTACCTTGATGTCCTTACTCCAGTAAAGAGACAATTTGAGTATCTGATTTTAAATGCAGATTCTGATGAATTAGCAGGTAAGAATTTGTTTTCGGAGTATCATAATGCTTATTTTTGTTGGTCTGGATAGTAATGATTACTTCTGGAAGAACGTGTCTTCTGCTAACAATGGGAAAAGATAGAAATAACAATTTCCAAATAGCTTCTGAAGATTTGAATGAGTTGACTGGTATTCTGGTGTAGTTCAATTTGTGCTTCCAATCTGTGTCTTAATCCTTGTTTTCTAAACTATTCATTAGGTCTGCAGGTTAAAATCAATATAGGAAAGAACCTGCACCCAAATCAATGGGAGAAGCATTATCTGCCTTCTGTAAATTAGAAACAGTGTCCTCTCAGAGAAACTGCAGGAAGCAATTTATATTTCAGCTAGAAGGTAGCAAAAGGTCTCAAATCGATCAGCATCCTTTCACTTACAAAAGATGATGGACACACAGCAAACAATTAAATCCATTTCAGATGGGGTGTCTTCATATGGCACACTTCTGCTGGTGGCTGGAGAAGCCAATCCTTGAGAGACAGTTTCTGTCACAAGTGCCGTATATGAAGCTACTGACTGCCATTGTGGGTTGTTGTTTTCAGTGTTGGTGTCTGTTGCCAATGTGCTGTAGCTATTGGGCATTATGGTAGTGCATGCCAACCTACAAAAAGTATCACCATCTTCCTCTCTCATCAGCTAGTGATTCTTGGGTGAAATAATTGATGTCGAAGGCCTTCATGTCATGCTTGCAGCATCATTGGAGCTGGTTGCCTGACTCCAGTTCCCCCACTACAGCCCTAGGTGGAAGAATCTGTGTTAATAAGATTAAGCCGTGCCCAATGGGTTAAACTATTTAAACACTTGAGAACATAAATTGTGACATAGGACATTACAAGACATTAAAATCAATTTAGATTGTTAGAATATAAGTACACAAAACCACAAATAACACAAAACACATTGGATTACACTAAATTCAAATAAATAAATTTAGAACAATATTCCCTCCTCCTTTTGTAAATTCAGGTTTCACTTTCAGACAGGCCTATTAACAGCCCTCTATGTGCACTTTCCCCATTCTGGATCCTAGAGGAGGAATGCAGAAGCCACAACTCACCAACAACAAGACTGAGTGGTACACAGACCTTAGAACATCTGTATAACTAAACAAGATGTTTATACTTTATGTTTGTGGGTATTTGCATGTGCGGGTGAAATGTTTGTGTGACAGGGCTCTCTGGCACAGCAGCCTTGCCTTAAAATACTTCACCCATTGTGTATTTCCAAGAGACTTTGGGTGTGCCTACCTGTGGCAGCCTTTGCTTTAATATTCAATAATTTGCATTCTTAATGTTTCTTCTTTAGATGGTAACGGGTTTCAATGAGTGTCTGGGTTATAGAAAATGTCTCTCTCTTCACATTCCCATGAGGGCGATTTGTTGATTTCTCACCTTCACCTTGGCACGTAGTCTTGCATTTTTAAGCAATTTTCTCTGTCTCAGTTCAAATCGCAAAATTTCCAGTCAGTTGAAAATTGGAAAGTTATATTTTCAAAAACAAAAGGGCATAGCCATTTTTATCCCCCAGTAAAATTCATCTAACAAGATAAACTATGCTCACAACCTACTTTATCTCCAAAATTCCCGTCTCTCACTATTTTAAAAACCTGGGTCCAAATCTTCTGGTCTCTGGATCATTGTACAACCAGTACTAGTGGCTGCTGCATGAAGAACACCGAGAAGGCCCATGGCTCCCCAAAGTTGCTAGGTGCAGGGAGGGTTTCAGATAGTCAGGGAGGAGGAGTAAGGAATTGGGGTGGCTAGGTTTAAGGATGATGAGAATTATGAAGAAGTTGGATCTTTGGGGTCTTCCCAACCTGCATAGGGTTGTCCCTGAAGATCGAAACCTTTCTTCCTTCCCATCCTGTGAATGTTTTCATTCCTGCCCAGGTCAAATATTTAATGGCAATGGCAGCATATTATCACGGTCGATTGACCTTTGAGCATCTATTTGAATATGACAGATTGGATGCCAATTTTGGTGGCCACTCCTATATTGTAGGTATTGGGATGGACACCCACCCTATCTTACATGCACCCCCACCAGAAACACACCAGTAGAGGCATGTAAAATATAGTCTTGCCTCATCTCACCAGGACAGGAAAACTCGGGAGATGCAGGAATTCTGAAACTGCAGGTTGAGATAAATGTTAATGGTAGCTGAATAAACTAGGTATATATTTGCCATATATTCCTTAGCTTTGAAGTCATTGGGGCTGGTTGTCCTCTCCATTTGCCCAGGATGTTTGAGTAGTTTGCATTTTGTATATTCCTGATCACTCCGCCAGATCAGCAAGGGTGACCTGGAACACCTCGATAAAATGTATAGTTTTTGTTCAAAAGTTATTTTTGGATTTGCCTCTTAATTGCTGATAGCAGTGAAATCTTGTTTTGAACTGTTTTCCCAATATAAACAGTAAGGAGCATTACAAAAATGTTCTGAGCCTTGCTAAAGGTTTGTGTTGCAGCAGATAAGTCTGCAAATATTGAATCACTCTGTCAGCGGTACTGCCTACTTTTCCAATGCAATTGTCAGCAGATGACCTTCTCTTTCATTGCTCTTCTGGAATCATGTTCACAGACATTTAATGCAAGAATCTCCCCACTCTGCTTAACTCTTGCAAATCCTTCATGATTTCCAGTCATCATGAACATAACTTGCACCACAGGGACATCACAGCCGATGGCACACATACACACCATCAGCCTTAAAATCCATTCTTCCATCTCCTTCCAGAGATGAGAATCTCAGTCAATTTGTTGTGTCAAGTGATTGAAGCCTTGTTGATCAGAGGTAATACTTTCATTGCCTTCCCTGTGGAAAAGTTTCACACAGGAAGTTAATGATGCAACCCTTGTTATGAGCCGAGTAGCATTTTCCTTTTCCTAAACTGACACCAGTCCCTGTTTAACCTCACCTGATGCTACTTGCATTTTGTGGGGGATATGTTGCTGTGTAGTTACCTGTAGACATTTTGCTGCAAGGTGCTAGCTCATTGTGGGGCTATTGGCAAAGCTTGCAGCTTGCTCCTCCTGGCCTGCAAATGGCAACAGAGGAATGAACTCCAAAAGGCACCTGAAAATGGGGCTGACTTTGCGAAATACTAAAGAAGTGTGTGATATTTTTCTAGTTACGTGCATTGAAGTACATTAGTCGGTGAGAGATTAGACAGCGAATAACAAAATGTTGCCAGTTATGATTAAATATATTCTTGGAGGTTTCCTCATATGATTTGTTCCCATGCTCCAGTTGCTCATTGGTCAACATCTTTGTGACTCATTACCTTCCTACACCAATTGGAAAGCAAAATAAGACTCACTAGTTTATTTATTAGTTTCACAAGTAAGGCATACATTAACATTGCAATGAAATTACTGTGAAAATCCCCAAGTCGCCACATTGTTCTGGTCAATGTACTTAACCAACAGTCTTTCAGACTGTGGGGAGAAACTGGAGCACCCAGAGGAAACCCACATAGACTTGGGGAGAATGTGCAGACGCAACACGAACAGTGACCCAAGCCGGGAATTGAACCTGGGTCCCTGGTGTTCTGAGATAGCAGTGCTAACCACTGTGCCACCGTGCTACCCTCTACCCAACTGGATGGTGCTTGACTGTCAGCCAATCAACTTTATCCTCCCATTTTCAATAGTTTTATATCTGGTAAAGTGAAATGTTCAAAGAATTTTTAAAAAATCTTTTTTAATATCCCAAACATTTTTCTCTACGATTGCACACAGCAGTGTCCTTGAGACCCCTGGCCAATCCTGGAGGGTTGGCACTCTACATAACAAGGTAATACTGACTCGAAGTTTGCGGAAGGTGTTTTTTTTCCCTCCCATTTGTTCTCATAGACAGGAATATGTGGGGCGGCTTCCTCAAAATAAGTTCAGAACTTGTGATCCTTTGGTTTGTTTTTACTTTGGGCTTGTTTCAGTGGGTAACCCTTATCTCTCAACAAACATCCCTGCAAATGTTCTGAATCCAGTCATTGTGGTGGACATTCTCACCCTCCCGCTGAATCCATCACTTGCAAGGTGCTCATGCCCCACCTGGATGACTACCCATCCCATCTGGAGCCTGTGCGCACCCCCTTCTAGTAAACAATTTTGGATCCCTTTGACCCCCTTATTTGTTTCGTGCAGCTTTGTCAGAGTCCTGCTTCCCTCTCCCCAATCTTCCCTTTGCCTTTTGTTGTTCATCAGCCTCATTCACCTCCTTGCACCTCTTCCTGCCATCATGCCTGTTTGCTCCTTACCCCCATCCCTGCCCTCACACAGCCCTCCTTCCGCATTCTCCCCCTTGCGTTCATCAAACTTGCTCTCATTTGTTGTGGCACAGTGGTTAGCACTGCTGCTTCAGAGTGCCAGGGAGCTGGTTTTGATTTCAGCTTGGGTCACTGAGTGCAGCTTGCACATTCTCACTGTTAGTGTAAGTTTCCCCCAGGTGCTCCGGTTTCCTCCCACAGTCCCAAAGACGTACTGGTTAAATGCATTGTCCATGCTAAATTCTCTCTCAGTGCACCCGAACAGGCACCAGAGTGTGGCGATTAGGAGATTTTCACAGTAACTTCATCGCAGTGCTAATGTAAGCCTACTTGTGACACTAATAAATAAACTTTAAACTAAACTTAAACCTCACAACCCCACTCTGGTTGAATTTTGGTTCATTGGAGTGGAGGGCCCATGAGTCCTCAGCTCAAGTGCTGTCCATCAAGACCAACTTAGCGTGGAGATGATGGGCGTGAACTGGTCAGTTCTAGCAGAGAGACATTCAGTGCATCAGGAACAATACAGCACTATGGCAGGTAGGCTATGTATGTTGCACTCACCTTAAAAATCTCGAACAAAGGGAATTCTGCCTTGTGCACAGCATTCTTTTTCAGGAGGGTTTGATGTTGAGATTATTTCCAGCTGATGTGATGCACGATTGGAAGGATGGACCAGATTCCATTCAGCAGCTTTTATAAGGAGCATTCATGAGGTGCAAATTAATGCAAATTGTGTTCAAGTCACCAGGCAGCGGGAGAATCGGCCCACCATTAACCTATCATTAGGAGAATTTGTCTTTACTGCAGTGGATTTTGGACTTTTCATCTCCTGCTGGATTTCCCATTCCACTTGCTGCCAAATTCAGTCTGGGCAGAATGGGAGAATTCCACCCTAACTCTTCAAAGTTAAAATGAGAATATGCAGTCCTCTTAAAAAAAGTACTGAGCAACCCACCTCCTGAGAGTTGGATGGGAATAACTTTGAGAGTGATAAATTTGTTACCTTCCCATTGTTCCCCAACTTGTTCATCCTTGGGAGTTACGTTCCTTCAAAAGTGGCAGGATGGCAATAATGGAAGACCCGAGTTATATTTGGCACAGTGGCATGTTGGCACAGTGGTTAGCACTGCTGCCTCACAGCCCCAGGGCCCGAGTTCAATTCGTGGCTTGGGTCACCATCTCTTTGGGGTTTGCACAGTTTTCCTATGTCTGTGTGGGTTTCCTCCAAGTGTTCCGGTTTCCCCCCACAGTCCAAAGATGTACAGGTTGGGTTTGTTTGGCTATGCTAAATTGACCCTTGTGTCAGGGTGACTAGCTAGTGTAAATGTATGGGGTTATGGGGATAGGACCTGGGTGGGATTGTGGTCGATGCAGACTTGATGGGTTGAGGGGCCTCTTTCTGTACTGTAGAGATTCAGTTTAAGCCTCAATGGTAAGAGATAGCGAGAGTAATCAGACGGACCACAAAGAGCAGATTCAGGTAGGAGAAGTTTAATGGGAGACAGAATAGAGGCATTCAAAGGTATGAAATGTTTTGATGGAGTAACTAAGATGAAGTTCTTTGCACTGACAGGGAAGTTGATAACCAGAAAATACAGGTTTAAGATAATTTGCTTGAGAACCATTGGGGCGATGAGGAGAAATTATTTTATGCAGTGTGTTCTCACAATCTGGAATACACCATCTGGGAGACAGGTGAAAGCAGATTTTAAAGTTTAAAGTTATTTATTAGCGTCACAAGTAGACACTGCAATGAAGTTACTGTGAAAATCCCCTAGCTACCACACACTGGCGCCTATTGGGGTATACCGAGGAAGGATTTAGCATGGCCAATGCACCTAACTAGCATGTCTTTCGGACTGTGGGAGGAAACTGGAGCACCCAGAGGAAACCCGCACAGCCACAGGGAGAACGTGCAGACTCTGAATAGCCAGTCACCCACACCAGGAATCAAACCTGGGTCCCTGCTGTGGTGAGGCAACAATGCTAACCATTCTGCTACCGTGCCGCCATGCAGTAACTCTTAAAAGAGAATTGGATACAGCCATAAACAAATTCTATGCAGGGCTATACTGAAAGGGATTTAGGACCAATTAGATCAAACTTCAAAGAATTAATATAGGCATGACGGGCTAGATATCTCCTTCCTGTATAATTTGAGACTTTAAAAATCAGGTTGCTCTTGTTTCCAGGATTTGGGATGGTGATTTGAAACTTATCTACACATATGTAGGGAGGACCCACTCAATCTCAAATACACACCTCACCTGCATTACTGGAGCTTTAGTGTGAGCAGATCCCACATTGCTACCTTTTCCTCCATGCTGCTCATTGCAGGACCCCAGGCAGCATTGTTTGCTGATCAAATGGTACAGCTAGCCTGCTTTTCTTAAAGGTAGGCTGTAATCTCATTGGGAAACTACACAAAAATATTGCTGCCAACTAAATTATTGCAAAGCTGTACACCGAGGCAGACAATGGGTCCTGGAGTGATGGATGCAGTGCTGGAGACAGGAGAGATTCAGAGGAGCTCAGTCCCTGGAGCCTGGACTGGGGGATCTGGTGGCTGCTGTGTCACAAGAAGTCTAATGGGTTCAATGAATGTATCTTCACATGACATCTCTTCGCCGTCAAAACATAGACATCTCAGGCTGCTTGTTGCATTATGGAATCATAGAAACTGAGAAAGTAGAAGCAGGAGTTGACCATTCAGCCCTTTGAGCCTGCTCTGCCATTCATTTTGATCATGGCTGATCATCAAATTCATTACACTGATTCAGACTTTCCCTCATGTCCCTTGGTCCCTTTAACCCCAAGAACCATATCTAATCCCTTCCTGAAATCACAGTGTACAATGTTTTGACCTCACCTACTTAATGTGGTAGTGAATTCCACTCATTCACTACCCTCTGTGTAAAGTAATTTCTCTTCACCTCAGTCCTCAAACTATGACCCTAAGTTCTGGACTCCCCCACCATTGGGAACATTCTTTCTGAATCTACACTGTATAACCCTGTTAGAATTTTGTAAGTTTCTATGAGTTCCCCTCTCACTCTTCTAAACTCCAGTGAATACAATCCTATTTGACTTAGTCTGTCCTCATATGACAGACCAGCCAACCCGGGAACCAACTGGTAAACTTTTGCTGCACTCCCTCTGTACTGATCACTCACCTAACAGCACTAAACTAAAAGCAATGTATTGCGGATGCTGGAAATCTGAAATAAAAGCAGAAAATGCTGGATAAACTCAGCAGAATTGACGGGATTTGTGGGCAGCTCTGAAGAAGAGTAGTAAGGAGTCTTTCTCCACAGACGCTGCCAGACCTGCTGAGTTTATTCAGCATTTTCTGCTTTTAATTTACCCAGCGGCTCTCCCTGGCACTCAGAAATGACACCTGACATCCAGGTACTCCACCTCATCCTCACATTCATATCAATGCTATCAGCTTCATACCCACCTCTTGCTGCCTCCACATACGTCCAGCTATTCAGTTAAGGCAGGCACATCACCCAAATACTGTGGTGCATTGTCACTGATATTCTGCCCTCTAACTTGCAGGACAAAGGCGAGATCTTCCAGTTCCACAACCCTCCACCCCCCACACAGCAGGCTCCCTCACAGCAGGACAGACATGCCATGCAAAACACCATGGACGTCTGTAATGGAAGTGGCTGGTGGTGCAGGCCACACATAAAGAACAACACAAGAATGGTGCTACACAAGGCAATTTCACAGCCTGTGATTCTGTGATCACTGCAAATGTAGCTTTATCATTATGTTAACTTACAAAGTTATGTTGTTTGCATTTTCAAGGAGATGTTCAATACATTCCAAGAACATTATCAGTTTTATTTGTTACACTGAACTTTACTGGCATTTTCCAACATTACAAACACATTGGCACCACAGTGAAAATAATAATAAAAAAGGAACTCACAATGCACAATCAATCATTAGTTGTATTCTTCAGCGCATCATCCTTCTTGGATTTTTGAGCTGTCCAAGGAGACATGCAAGAGCTGCATTTGGATTTTTGTATGCAAATAGGGGATTTTCACAATAAATTCATTGCAGTGTTAATGCAAGCCTACTTGTGACACCAATAAATATACTTAAGAAAATGAGCTTCTTTCTATAATAAGCTTGTTTGGTGCCTCATTAAGATCTAGTGGTTTGTATGGCTGAACATAAACTGTTCATTGGTAATTTCTAACTATGTACATATCCAAGGTACAGTCCTGCATGGGTACTGTCTCCATGCTGGTTTCTGCTACACTTTGCTGCACACCATCTACCATCATGCAAATCTCTACATCATACTGAGTGGTATTGTTCTCCAGATCCACATTAACCCTTGTTCTGCCTGAATGCCCTTGGAGTAGACTTCCTTTCCCCTGCCACCCTCCCCCCCCACCCCCCAAAATTTATTCCTAGAGTGGATTTTGTTTTTCCAAAGTGTCTGCCATGTTTGCCCTGAAAGTTGATGAGCGCTATTTTATGAACCTCACTTGGGCTACGCTCGCAAAATAGTGGCTGAGGCCAATAGAGAATTCCATTCTGCAAGCCTCACCCACCTCGATTCTGGGGAGGTGAGGTGGTGAAGTTCCAGTAGATGTGTCAAAAATGGAATTTTAATTTCCATTTGTTTCACAACTTCAGCTGCATATTTGCTTACTTTGATATTTTTCAACCTTCTTTCAAACCTATAAATCTTTTCATTCAGTACAGCTACTACTTTATTGAGTTCATTTGTCTTTGTTTTAGAGTTATCTACTTTTCATATTCTTCAGCTTGGATCAAAGTTCAAGAATTTCATTGTTCATTTCACAACAAAGTTCCCACATTTCATCTGCTTTGCTTGTTAATTCTACATTCAACCAACTGTTCTGATTCATCAGCAACTCCTTTTCCTATTCCAGATATTTTTCATGATACTTAACGGGTGCTTCTGATATTTGAATTTCATCCACTTACAATTTTTCATTAACAAACTCGTCTTTCATCTGTGAAAGTAGCTTCTCTGCACTGAGCAATTTTCCCTTTGTGGGGTTTAATTCCACTGTGCTATCTCTCAAGCTTATTTTCTTAAATGGCACTCGTGCTAATGTGAGAATTTTTACGTTTACTTGGCTGTGCTGCAGAAGCGGTCAAGAATTCTTTTTCTGACTGTTGAATTGGAGCTGCATATTTTCCACTTTTTCTTGACATGATTTTCACGTCAATTTTTCAATGTGTCATTGGTTCTCAATATGGTTGAGGCATTGTTTCAGTGTTTGGTACTTTCTATATTTGTTTCAAGTTGCATTACTCCACAGGGAGTTGTGCAGCAGGTGCTGAAGGACTTTTTGCTGACTTTTAAGCATTCTGCATAAACCTGTTGCTCCCAGGTACGAGTGCAGCAGATGGCGTTCCCTTTGGAATACCCAAATTCCCTTCAGAATACTCAAATATTGAACAAAGGGCACAAAGAACATGAAAAACTGCTGGAAAAGGAAAAAGAGAGAGCAAGAAGGATTTTCAAACAGACACCATACATAGCCAGGATGTTCAGCAAGAAACTTGCCTATTTGAACCTCAGTGAGGGGCGGTGTGTGAGGCACTTGCACTTTGATAGGACATTCTCACCAAAATCTGCCAAAATGGATTCCACTCCTTCAACATCCAAGCAGAAAGTCATGCAGGTCATTGCTCGGTGTCACAGCAGCAGCATTTTGCCTCCATTCTGTGGCATTGCATTGTGCCAGCAACATCTGAGTCCCCATAACAATGCTCAGGATGGTACCTAGTTGACATGACTGACCGGTGTGAAACCTGTACATATTTGTGCAGCAGGCATGCATGAAATAGGATGGTGTAGGCAGTTGGCAAGCTGAATCAATCCTTCCATTGCTTGGAGTAGTGTGGATACCCTGAAGTGCTTGGCAGAGCAGATATCAAGATTTGTCGCTGCCTTGTGCATGTTGCGCAGTCTTGCCACCATAAGTCGCTGCCCATGCCATCAGCCATACAACAACCAGCTGAGAAGCACAAAAAGAAAGGAGAGAAGGAGCAAGAAGAAGAGGCAGAGAGGAGGCAAATTAAATAGGCCTTTTCTGTCTTTATTGTCTGTGAAGAGCTCATGTGAGTGTGATACCTGTAGCTGCAAACCCAATTCCCATTCAGTAATAATCCCACATTTTACCTTTCCTTTCTCGCAGACCATCATAACATCTGCTGCCAAAAAGAAACACAAAATAAGTGCTCCAACCCAGCTTCTAAATGAAATCTTGCCATATTGTATGCAAAAATCAATGATTCATACTTGTGCACTCCTGTAATGCCTTTCTTCTGTATTCCTTTCCCTGTCTTGGTTCTCCTACATTGTGTTGTCCCTGTGGCTGTGGCATAGCTGGTAAGAAGCTGCTAACTTTCAGTGGAGCAGAATACAAATAGCCTTGTGATCTCAAGCAGCTCTTGGGCCTGGAAGGCCTGGGTGCTGATTGCACCATTTTGGCAGAGGAGACAGCAGCCTGAGCTGGCTGGCTGAGAGTCAACAGCAAGGACACTGGCATAATGCCAAGAGTCAACAGTAAGGACACTGGCATAGTGCCAGTAGTTGGAGGATGAATGCTGTCACCCTCAGATGGCAGTAACTTTCAGCTCCATGCAGCCAATGCCACTCCCCTGAGTATTGCCTCAGCTGTATTCTGTTGTTGGAGGACAAGTTGCTGTACAGCTTGCAATCTGCTTTGCGCATTCTAATCCACAGCCATGATAGCAGCAGTGGCTTGAGTGACAATAATCTGTTCTTCCAATGAAGGCGACTGTTACTTGTGATATAATGGAAGCATCGACTATTTCATCAGCTGTCAACACCAATTAACCAACCTGCTGTTGTGTAATGGGGCTCACAAATGCTGCTGGCATATCAGATGCAGAATCATGGTTGAATCCATAAATTTGTGAATGTAGTTGGCCATCACTTCCATCCTAGAGAAGAAAGGGTCTAACGCTGTGTAATGCCCTGTGCAAATTTGGTATCAGGTGGTGATTTGAGGAGTACCTCAGGCTACTGGTGTTGTTTGTCAGATCTGGCATTTGAAGATGCATTTATTTACCTTGGCCAATTAATTGAAGTCATTGAACTTCTTGAGGCACTGCATCCAGGTTCCCAGTGATTGATTCTTCTCCTGGCATTTTCCTCCACAGCTTTCTGTCCCCACTGCCTCTTGACCACATGTCTGAAGGGCTTCCTTCCCTCCCACCCACCCTGTGAATGCAAGACATTTCTCTCCCATTTCACCTCTTCTGACAAGAGCTTCAGATCATCATCTGAAAACTTGGAAACTGCTTTCACTTTGTAGTGCCATTCCCAGAACGGATTTCCTTGAACAATAACTCCCAGCACCTGGTTCAGGGACAAGGTGCCTCTCTTTTTCAGCAGTGCAGACTAGCATTAACTGGTGCTAGTCAATCACAAAATTGGGCTCTTGTTGTTGCGTGCAGCAAATGAATAGAGTGGTTAGCACTAGCTGGTTACAGAGACCATGGAATGAAGTTAACATTTTGCCTGGGTTATAACCAATGGATGTGGGTTAATCATCCCTCATGATTCCTGCAGCTATCTAGATAAATCCCTTGCTTGTTTTTCTTCACTTTGAGAAGTCATTCATTATAAGGTTATGTACTTTTGTACTGTGTTCTGGTTCTCATAGAGTCTGTTATCTTTTATAGAGATTCGGCTTCTCAGTGACCAATTCAAAAGATCATATCACAAGATTTCATGTTCTAAAACATTTACTGTAACAGCCAATACTACGAAAAAGAATTTTGATTAAATATTGGACATGATTTTACCACTTTCATGCAAAGTTCTGAATCTGGGCACAAATCGGATCTGACTTGGAAATCTGCTTTCAGGCACTCCCATTATGCACTGAGAAAAAATTGTGTGTCTGAATCGCACTGTGGGCGGGGCTTAGCACGCCCAAAATGACCGGAGCTCTGAATTGCGCATGCAGAATTGGAAAAAGATTTGAAAAGTGCGCCCTTGTCAGATCGCTCCTGGGCCGCTGAAAGTGGAGAAAGTGGCCCGGGAGCAAAAAGCGGGAGCGATGGCCCCCACAGACATCACTTTCCCCCTTATCCACCCACCTCCCCACACTGCCCAGATCGCGTCCCCTGCCCCCTTTCCCCCGACCGATCACCCACAGAGTGGCAGCGGCACTCCCCACCAGAAATCCTGTTGACCCCCCCCGCACCAATGAACGATTGGGCCTCCCTCCCCACCAACCCCCCCCCCACCCTCCACCAAGATACATCTACCCGCCTCCCTTCTCCCGCCCTCAGAACCATCTGATTTCACTCCTCCTCCCCACCCCCCAAGAGAACGATCTGGCCTCACTCCCCCCTCCTTCCCAACCCCCCCACCCCCCAAGAGAGTGATCTGGCCTCACTCCCCCCCGTGCCCCCCAGAGGAACATCTGACTGACCTCCTCCTCCCTCCCCACCTCCTCACCAGAGAATGATCTGGCCTGCCTCCCTCCCCCAACCAGACAACAATTGCACCCCCCTCACACCCCTCTACTAGACAATGATCAGCCTTCCCCACAGACCAGACAACAATCTGGCCTCACTGCCCGCCCCCCACCCCCACAACCACAGAATGACCTGTCCCCTCTTCCCCCTCACCAGAGAATGATCTGACCCGACTCCCTTCTCCCCCTACCACTGATCTGAGTCAGAGAGCAGCTGGAAGCACTGAACTCCCTTCCTCAGCAACTAGAGCGCCTGATTCAAACTTTTATTCAGCAGGTCCATTACGGCGTGATTCCGGATTGGCGAACCCAGGGGTAAAGGGGGAAATGCTGATAAAGTTGGGTGGGCAGTTCATTAATTCAATTTAAATGAATGCAAATACATTTAAATCACCATTGGGCTTGCTTCGGGTGCGAATCGGATTGCAGGCATTCTCGGATTTCAGTAAAGTGGTCATCTGCGCGGATGCAGGCGCGGATCATGTTAATGACCCCACACTTGTCCTTATCACATTTTCACAGCTGTTTGGCCATAATGTAGCATGCACTAAACTACACAAAAGATTCCCCCTTTAATTTCCTAACACAACTGAAAACTGCACTCCACACTTACACGGAACGCCACACTCACCACATAGTTGTTGTCCTGATAAGAATCAGTCCAAAGTTACTCCCAACTTCCATCTGGCTCATTTCTTTCTATTTTGTTGAGTCTGAATGGCTAGTATCCATCAAAAGTTGATTCCCTCAGTCATCAGAGAACACTCAAACCAACTTCCAGCAGCAAAGGCCACTCCAGCGATCGCATCTCTAGGCCACACAATAATCTTCCAGTGTCCTTAAATCTCTACAGTTCCATCACTTCAATCAGAAATTGCACTCTCACCTGTATTTGGCATGGTTGCCATCAGAGAGAAGCCTTTTTTTCCTGCAGTTGACAGGTCTGATATTGCCCTGTCTCTTCCCTGGAATTTCTCTTGCTCTCTCTCTCTCATTTTCACATGCTCTCTCTCAAAGAGAGTTCCTTTCCTTGTATCCAGGTATGAAAGCTGGCAGTTGGGTTTCAATAGGTCTTTCCCTATACCAACCAGATCACATAAACCTATAGCCGGTCAGAAGTCATCGGAGATTTGTCTAGGGTGAGCGTGAGATATTCCACTTCAGATATGATTCAGCTGATTCACTAAGAAGCTTTTATCAAACAAAGATTATTTAAGTATACAGTTAACATGTCTAGAAATAAAATCAGCGTTAACTTTTACAAATTACAAAAATCACGGTTTTGTATAACCCTTAAAGAATATGGGAAATGTCCCAATCAAACCAATCCCATAAACAAAACCCTTCCCACAGCAAAAACTAATGCTCAGATGATACTGGAATTTAGCCCTTTTGTTGAAAGCTGCAGTTTCCTTGAGGCACATGTAGACAATCTTGGCGTCAGAATAGCTTCCCAAAACACCAAGGAATCTCTAGTTAAGCCAACTACCAACAGCAGGTTTTCAATGGTAGGGAGGCCAGAAACCTTGCTTCCAGTTAATAGCAGGATTTCCAAATCCAGGGTCAGAGAGGGAGAGAGAAAAACTGTTTTCCAGCTTGATGTCCACCCACTTCTAAACAAAAACTGCTGCCAGCAAAGCTAAAAGTGAAACCTTGAATTCACTATGAAAAAGAAACTGCCCAAAATACATGACCTGCCACCAGTCTTCCTCCTAACAATGCAGGGTCATAAAACACCTCCCAGAGAGTACCTCAGGCCCATTGTAAAAATAAACAGAACACCATTTAAGCCATTAAAGCAGCAACAAAAGGATTTCTAACAGCCAGCCCAGCAACAATGAAAAAGACTGAAGCTATGATAGCTGCAGAGAACATGATTTTAAAAAAAATTCTCAACGGTACACTAATGTCACACTACCCACCACTCTGCCACATTTTAACTTGAATTAAATAAACAGTTTAAAAAGATAACCATCTTCTAAAATGTTGCACTCAATACAAATGTGATCTGAGAATTTAATTTTGTTCGCAGTTCAATATTTCCAGAGAAAGGTGCTCCTTTGATTTTATATTGGGATTCCCAATTGTCTTGCAATTGCACCTTCAGATATTCTCTTCAACAAAAATTGTATTTAATGTTTATAAAATATATTGTTTTATAAAAACTACAAAACCAATGCAAATCTCAGAATGACTAAGACTTCTTTGCTTCCTCCTTCCTTCACAGATTCTTCTCCACCCAGAATAATTGATTTCAACCCAGATTTGAAATGGATGACACATTGCACCAAATAATTTCTCAAGAGCATCACTTACCCTTTTGGGTCTTGATGAAAAAAACATTTTATGAAGTAAGAAACCAAGCTCAATATACTAAGTTCAGTTCAATCGAATTCTATTTTATGTATAACACATTAGGAGAGGCAGAATATATTGCTTACAATCTGTTATGCAGCTGGCAGGAATTTCAACATCAGTGTTGCTTGGGTCTGTACTCACACAGAATTTAGAACCTAAAGAACCTGCAGGGTAATAATTTACACAAACTTTTCACACATTTCCCACAATATTGTAGATCCACAATTTTTTCCAGCAATTATTGAGAACTGGAATCTAAATAGGCCCAAATTGAGTAGATAAGAATCTGTTTCTACATGATCATCAAATTTACATATAAATTGGTTTCACTGTACATCCCATTTATTTTGTGACAGCTTTACCCATAAATATTGGGTTGAAATCCATTGCACCCTCTGGCAGTAATACCACAGTTACATTCTTATAATAATGCTGAATGGATTGAGGAAATTCAGATTCAACGTATCAGGTCACTTGTGTGAAGCTGTTGCACTAAATGCTAATTTCTGTGATCTTTTTGCCAGCTTTAGAAACTTAACTGCCAAGACCCATAGGCCTCAACATACAAAGGAGCACCAATCAGTCAGTCATACTGTCCGTGTAAGTCCCCTGCCTTAACACACTATTTTATTCTGGATAAATTAGATCCATTTAAACATAACAGTTCTCCTCCGGTCATCTATCATACAGGCAACGGCGAAATTTAAGACCATTGAAGAGTTCCTAAACTTTCGTTGTTGAGGTCAATGCAAACAGGCCCATGATGCTGCAATAGGATCTGATTTCCAAAAGACAATGGGTTTTTTGGAAATCAGACTGTGATAGTACTGTATCTTTAAGAAATGTATTGGTATTTTCATCATATTTCTCTGCCGGGTGTTTCTAGCAGGCCATGGAATTGGTCAGCACCTTGTTTTCTGTAGCTCGTGTCCTTTATTGTTGCTGAGGCGGTATATTTGACTTCTTGTTTATTCTTAATCTGGACTGGTGCAGTGTCCTATGGTTTTAATGTGTTCCCTGAAATTGATGGTGGAGCTTGATTGACAATTTATGTTGGTTATCACAGAGGCTGCGCTGCTTCTGCAATGACATTTTCTGGAACATATTCTGCACGTAGTGCTTTTGTAACTTTAACAAGCCACAAATTGACTTGGCTACAGAAAAATCAAGACTGGGAATGAAACACGTTTAGGAAAGATGGAAGCATGCCTGGAAAAGTGGTGCAAACAAATTCAATCCTAAATTTGAAAAGGAAACTGGTAGAGTTGCAAGGCAATTAGGAAAGAACAAAAGAATGGGTCTAATTTCAAACCGCTGGCATAAGTATGATGGGCCAAATGGCCTTCTGTGTTGTATCATTCTGAGTCTGTTTTTATATGCTTGACATGGTATTATCACAAATGTAGATATCACCATATCAATCTTTCATACTTTTTCTATATTAAAGTGATGAATCAGCAAATCCATTGAAATTCTGAACATTGTGCCTAAACATATTCTTAATAATCTAATGGTTAATGAACTTGTCTTAATCTATAATCACACACACTTGACCCATTGTCAGATTAGTTTATAGTTATTAACAGGTTGAAAGGAAACCCTGAAGAAACTTCACACAAAAAAGTAAATTACAGGATGTCTTTGTATGACATCTTATCACATCTCAAAATGCTTTACACACAATTAATTGCTTTGAGGTTCAGCTCCTGTTATGTTTGTAAATGTAGTCAATTTGCAGTTCACACAACCCCACAAAATGATTTTCTTCAAATAGGATCTTAAAAGATACTTTTAACTATTCTGAAGAAAGTATGCATCTGTTTATTTGATTTTTAGTTTGCTACGTTTGATTAATTAACAAAAAAGAAGCTTTCATCAGATCACAGAAAGGTGAGCCACCTTTTAATTTCGAGATCTTAAATAATTATGTAAATCTTATTCATTTTAAAATCTAAATAATTGAAAGAACTCTGATCAAAGATATCAGATTTTGTAATGTCTGCGCTGGTCTGCTATCATAATTCCAGTGTGAAAATACATGGTGAAACAGCATAAATGGTTCCTGATTTATGATTTGAGACCATTCAATCTACTGCAGAATTTCAAGGTGTTTAGATATGTCATGCTCCCACGTACTTACATTTGTGTTTGAGCTAAGTTTTTATAGGGGCACGACTTATCTTTCTGGTATTTTGATTTCGGGAAGGCAGATCATCATTTGCCGCCACCACTTAGATCACCTACTTACATCTACTTCACAGCACTGTACTGTGCTCTACCTTAGCTCATCTGCTGCTGAACTTTCATTCATGCCTTTGTTACCTCTGGACTCAACTATTTCAATGCGCACCTGATGGGTTTCCCACATTTCTGCCCTCTCTGAATGTGAGGCAATTCAAAACTGTGCTGCCAGTGTGTTAACTTGCAGCAAGTCCCATTCCTGTATCACTCTGTGCTCGCTGACTTACATCAGTCTCCAGTCAGGCAACATCCTGATTTTAAAATTTGCACCCTTGTTCACAAATCTCTCCACAGCCTGATCCCTCCCTATCTCTGCCATTTCCTCTAGCCCCACCAAGGTATCTCTGCACCGCTAATTCTGGCTTCATGTGCATTCCCAATTATGGTTGCTCCACCAATGGTGGTTGTGTTTTTAGTTGTCTATGTTCCAAGTTCTGGAATTCCCTTTCTACACCACTCTGCTTCACTGCCCCATTTTCCCCCGAAAAGCAATCCTTAACTCTCCCTGGTTGACAAAGTTTTTGGTCAACTGACCTAATAATTCTTTATGTTGTTCAGTGTCATTTAATAATGCACCTTAGGATTATTTGTTACATAAAAATTGTTATATAAATGTAAGTTTGTTGAGATGTGTAGGATGGATAGGGGAAAGTAATGCTTTGTACCTGGTTAGACCACAACTGTACGCCATTCTAGGCAGAATGCCTAGAAAAGAGATAGGGGCCTTGGTGGGGATGTACTTTGGATTTAATTGAATGATACCTGATGCCAAGAATAAGCTACAAGGTGAGGTTCCAAAAAAAATTGTGGTCGTATTCTCTTGAAAGTAAAAGATGAAGGGGTGATTTAATTGATGTTTTAAAAGTAGGAGAATGGATAGGGGAGATAGACAGAAATTATTTCCACTAGTCGGGAAATCTAGGACAAGGGTCATAGCCAAAAAATTGAACCAAGGCCATTGGTGAAATTAAGAAATACTTCTACATGCGCACAATGGGAGTGTTTGGAAATCTCTTCCTGAAATGGCAGTTGATGCTGGGTCAATTGTTAATTTAAAATCTGAGATTGAAATTTCCGTTAACAAAGGTATTAAGGGATCAGGGAAAAGACAGATACATGAAATCGTAGCAGAGAAGGAGGCCATTTGGTCTGTTGTGTCCATGCCAATTCACTTTAAGAGCTTCTCAGCTAGTTGCCCTCCCTGCCTTTTCCCCACAGGTCAGCAATTTTCTTTCTCTGCAGATAATTATTCAATTCCTTTTTGAAAGCCACAATTGAGTGAATACTCTTAAACATTGTGTTCCAGATCCTTACCACCAACTGTACAGAAAAGGTTTTTCCTCATGTCACTTCTGGCTCTAATGAGAGGGCACTGATTTAAGGTACTCAAACCTTCTGCCAATGGGAACAACTTCAAACTATTTACCATAACAAGAGCCTTCATCATTTTGAAAACTTCAATCAAATCTCCTCTTCTCTAAGGAAAACAGTCCCAGCATCTCCAATCTTTCCATGTAACTGGAATCTCTCGTCCCTGGAACCATTTTCTTCTGCACACCCTCCAACAACTTCATACCAGTTCTAAAATAGATGCAGTTGAGGCTGAACTAGTGTTTTATAAAGGTCCACAGGAAGTTCCTTGCTTTTGAGCTCCATAGGCTGGATTTTCCCATCCTGCAAAGGTAGGATGCTTATTGGACAGGCTTTAGCAATGGCAGTGGAAACCAAATCCAGGATTTTCACTTCCATTGCCAGTGATGACAATTTTCAACAGTGTGGGATAAGGGGTTGGTTACCGTTGTTGGTGGCGGAGGCGAATTTGATAGGGTCTTTTAAGAGACTTCTGGATGAGTACATGGGACTTAATAGGATTGAGGGTTATAGGTAAGCCTAGTAGGTAGAGATAAGATCGGTGCAACTTGTGGGCCGAAGGGCCTGTTTATGCTGTAGTTTTTCTATGATTCTAAGGGGGCACGTCACAAGCCATGTACCTCTTGTGGAAGTGGGCATTTTTAACTATATGCAGTTATTGTAGAGTCAGGCCAGTTTTGGTATGTGATGTGATTCAAAAGCATAGGGGGAACCATGGTTATGAGTCATGAATAATTTGGTAGGTAAGTTTGAAAGGTGCTGCTTTTTCACATGTCATAAAGAAAGACTGTATCGTATATTACTTTTCATCCATTGGGCAGTTGCACTGGGTTTGGAAATGGGTGCAGAACATGATTCCAGCCATGATCATCCCCAGAACACTATTTCACGCTGGCTTTCCAATTAATGGGCAGTCAGCATGAAATACATATTGGGACAGGCTTGACTGCTGCTGCAAAGAGGATGGGTGCTGAGAAAAGGGAGCGTGCAAGCTGGCGCTTCTAATGTACTCTCTCAGGGAGACAACTACTGTGGAGCTGTCTCAGAGAGCTGCAGCACTGTGAAAAATCAATAGCAATGGAAAAACTATGCAAAGAATGTCTAGGCATAAAAACAGACAGGCCATGTAAAATTGCATTCAATTGACCCCTTAATGAGATAAATTGCCTGCTTGATTGTTGGCAGGCACACTTACAACTCTTGCGTGTGCCCACCCACTGACTGGAACGTAGCACCAGTGCGTGATGACATGGGAAGTATGCCCAAAGTCGCCTTGCATGATTTCACATGTTTCCTATTCGGATGTAACCTCATGAGCAATGTAAAATTCTGGTCCTTTTTTTAACACAGTGAATGATGATAGGGATTCATTTTGAAAAGGGACATGATGATTAAATAACATGGCTTCTACATTGACATTTCTGACAACTGGTAAGTTGTCAAGGTAATGAACAGCATTTGTGACTGTGGAAATATCATTAGGCGCATTGGATGCATTATCCATCAGATGAAGTGCAATTCCATATTGTAAAATAGTAACATTTGGTGATGATGGTTTGAAATGTGCCCAAAGGTTTGATTTCGCTCCCCTCTTAAAGTTCAGCCCAGCCGTCTGTTTGGCTGCTTCAAAACTTTGAAAATTGGTTGAGCTTTCATCCCCTTTTGAAGATCAGCTCAGATATCTGTGTGGCTGCTGGAAAACTTTGACATTTGTCTGACCGTCTGGCTGTCTTAAATGCCTTTAATACATTCAGCTCAGAATGGTTTGTTGACATGGTTCAATGGTTTGCTCACATATATACCTAGGTCCCTCCATTCCTGCACCCCCATAAAGTTAAACCTGTTATTTTATATTCCCTTTCATCTTTCCTCAGACCAAATGTGTTAACCATACTTTATGCATTAAATTCTATTTGTTAAATGTCTGTTCAACATGGTCTTCCTCAAAGTTCATACTACTTCCAAGTTTTCGAACATCCGCAAATTTAAAAATTGTGCCCTGCACATCCAGGTCTAGGTCATTAGGCAGCAGCATGGTAGCACAATGGTTAGCACTGCTGCTTCACAGCTCCAGGATCCTAGGTTTGATTCCTGGCTCGGGTCACTGTCTGTGTGGAGTTTGCACATTCTCCTTGTGTCTGCATGGATTTTCTCCGGGTACTCCAGTTTCCTCCCACAGTCCAAAGATGTGCAGGTTAGGTTGATTGGCCATGCTAAGAAATTGTCCCTTAGTGTCCAGGGATGTGTAGGTTAGAGGGATTAGTGGGTATAATGTGTAGGGATATGGGAGTAGGGCCTGGGTGGGATTGTGTTTGGTGCAGACTTGATGGGCCAAAGGACTTCTTTCTGCACTGTAGGGTTCTACGATTAATATAGATCAAAAACAGCCATAGTCTGAATACAGATCCTTGAGAAATTCAATTATATTCCTTTTTCCAGTCTGAAAAGAACTGCTCATTGCTACTCTCTGTTTCCTGTTACTCAGCCAACTCTGAATCCATGAAGTTAATCTCCATTTTATTCTGTGGGCTTCAGCTTTGTTGGAAAGCAATTATGTGGCACTCTATCAAATATCTTCCATGTACACCACAACACATTACTGCCATAATTCTCTCAGTTACCTAATTGAAACATTCCATCAAATTAGTTAATCACCTTAACCCTTAATGTGAGTTTTGATTTTTCTCAATCAGTCCACTATTGTTCAATTTATGAATTTTGTCCTAAAGTATAGAAACATAGAGACTAGAAGCAGGAGTAGGCCATTCGGCCCTTTGAGACTGCTCCGCCATTCATTTTGATCATGGCTGACTACTGAATTCAATATTCTGATCCCGCCTTCCCACCCCCATATCCTTTGACCCCTTTAGCCCCAAGAGCAGTATCTAATTTGTTTTGAAATCAGGCACCGTTTTGGCCTCAACTACATTCTGTGGTACTGGATTCCACAAACTCACCACCCTCTGGGTGAAGAAATTTCTCCTTACCTCAGTTCTCAAAAGTTTACCCCTTTTCCTCAAACTAGTTTCAGACTTCCTCACCAATGGAAACATTCTTTCTGAATCTAGCCTATCTTAACTCTGTTAGAATTTTATAAGTTTCTATGAGATCCCCTTTCATTCTTCTAAACTCCAGTGAATATGACCCTAACTGACTCAGTCTCTGCTCATATGACAGATCTGCCAACCCAGGAATCAGCCTGGTAAGCGGTAAGCCTTCGCTGTACTCCCTCTATAGCAAGGACATCCTTTCTCAGATACAAAGAACAAAATCAGCCCGGGAAACAGGCCCTTCGGCCCAATGAGCCCACGCCGCCATCTCAACACCACCAGTCCACCTCTCTACCCATGACCCCTATCTAATGTTTTGTGGCCATCCAGATTGACGGAAACTGATTTAGGGACAATTTATTCCTGCCAATCAGCCTAACAGCACATCTTTGGGGTGCGGGAGGAAACCGGAGCACCCGGAGAAAACCCACGCAGGGACGGGGAGAATGCGCAAACTCCCACAGACACCGGCCCAAATCCATGTGCCTGCACAGCAATCAGCGATTGTCACTGAGCTGTCGTCTTGCCCAGTATCTTGTCCAGTTTAGGCACACACTAACGACATGAAGCACTAGGCCAATCTCGAACAACCAAGAGCAGCCCCAGTACGACCCATCGCGTGTATGCCCCTCGCTGGACACGAGGTGGACCAACTTAAAACCTGTGAATGAAAAGAGAGAAAACATTATTATCACACCATATCCATTTACATTACAAGAGACGCCCCAATGCTAATGACCCTTATTTAAAACAATCTCTTATATCCACCCATCTCCAACCCAGTCATGTGCCTGTCGAAGTTACTCTTAAATGACTCTAGTGTGTTTGCCTCCACCACCTTACATGGCAGAGCATTCCATACCCCCACTACCCTCTGTGTGGAAAACCTCCCTCTAATATTTGTGTTGTACCTCTCCCCCCTCACCTTAAGTCTATGGCCCCTTGTCCTACGTGTCTCTATCATAGGAAATAGCTTACCTCTGTTTACTCTATCTATACCCTTCATAATCTTATACACCTCTATTAAATCCCCCTTCAGTTGGCATCTTTCAAGGGAAAAGAGCCCCAATTTCTTCAATCTTTCCTCATACCCCAGTCCTTCCATACAAGAGGACACCAAAACTGCACACAATACTCCAGGTGTGGCCTCAACAATACCCTATGCAATTGCGGTAAAACATCCCTATTCCTATACTTAAATCCTCTTGCTGTGAAGGCCTACATTCCATTTGGCTTCTTTACTGCTGTACCTGCACACTTACTTCCAATGACTGATACATGAGGATCCCAACGTCTCAATGAGTATCCACCTCTCTCAATATATACCCATGTAAGTAATAATCTGTCTTTCAATTATTGATGCCAAAGTGGATAACCTCACATTTATCCACATTATATGCATCTGCCATGCAAATGCCCACACACTCAGCCTGTCCAACTCACATTGAAACATCTCTGCAACCTCCTCACAGCTCACCTAGCACAGATCCCTACAGAACCCCCCTAGTCATTGACTGCCAATCAGAAAATGTTTTTAGCTGAAATTAAACAGACTAGCTTGTGGATTCTGGATTTATCCTTACACCACATTTTGAAGAATTTGCATTTGCAAATTCCCCAGTCCTCTAGCACTACAGTATACAAGGAAGATTATGGTTAGCGCCTCTTCAGTTTCCACCCTTACTTCTCTCGATATCCTTAGATGCATCTGATTCAGTCATCAAATAGAATCATAGAACCCCTACATTGCTGAAGGTAACCACTTGGCCCATCAAGTCTTCACTGACGCTCTGACAGACCACCTTGCACGGCCCATCCTCTACCCTATCCACATAATACCATGCATTTACCCTGCTAATTCCCCTAAGCTACACATCTTGGGATACTATGGGGCAATGTAGCATTGCTAATCCACCTAACCTACACATCTTTGGACTGTGGGAGGAAACCTGAACATCCGGAGAAAACCCATACAGACATGGAGAGAATGTGCAAGCTCCACACAGACAGTCAGCTAAGGTTGAAAGTCCCTGGCGCTGTGAGGCAGCAGTGCTAACCACTGTGCCACTATACTATCCAAGTGACTTATCAACTTTGTACAATCAGCCTCTTCAATACTCCTTCTGTATCAATTTTTAGAGGCAATTAGAGGCAATTCAAGGATGGTTTATTAGACTAAACTCAGGAATAGGTGGGTTGTCTTATGACGGTTGGTTGGAGGGGTTAAGTTTGTATCCACTGGAATTTAGAAGAGTAAGAGTTGAAACCTTTAAGATCCTGGGGGGTATTGACAGGGTGGATGTGAAAAGGATGTTTTCTCTTGTCAGAGAATCTAGAATCAGGAGTCACTGTTTAAAAAATAAGGGGTCACTCATTTAAAACAGAAATGAGGAGAAATTATTTCCTTCAGAATCTCTGGAACTCTCTTCCTCAAAACGCAATGAAAGCACAGTCTTTGAATATTTTAAGGCAGATCTATATAGATTCTTGATTAACAAGGGAGTGAAAGGTTAGCTGTAGGCAGGTTGAAGAAGCGTGTGTGGCCTACTCCTGCTCCTAATTCACATGTCTGTATGTAGATTGGGTCACTTGTGTACTTCCCTGGCTGAGGATGATTTATGTTCATGGGAGATAACAGAATGGCAAGTGTAGGCTATAATAAATAGCTGGAAAATTGATAAGGAAACCTTGCAATCAGAATACAAAATAGAAAGTGCATGTTAAGTAAAACAGTGTTTTCTATAAAATTATATCTATGTGGAAGTGATTACCCAGGCATTTTCCTTACAGTGGCATTTTTGTTACAATTTGTAAGCACTATCTGTAACCTGAAACAATACTGAGGCCTTGAAATTGTTTTCTCCCATCCATTACTGGATACAATGTCCTATGAGTAGGTTTTGTGCCATTTTTGGACTATTTTTCTCTTTGCCTTGATTGCACTGTGCTAAATAGTGTACTGGCTCATGCATATTGATGCAAAAAAGAATTTATAATTACTGAAAACATTAGGATACCATCCAATTCCAAAAATAGACAATGTCCCATGTTTAATTTGCATTTTATGAATTAAAAACAATGATAAAAAAATCAACCTTAAGATGCATTTAATTATTCATTTCTATTTTATGCATTTCTTTTTCATCCCATCCTCCCAAATCAGTTTGCATGGCTAAGAATGTAGGGTACTAACTATCAGGAATGGGAGTAGGAAAGCCATAGGATCTAAGTCAGCAATGGGTGTGACGGTAACTAACCCACAGAACTCAGCAAGGCTGATTTTAATAACAAAAGTGATTTGAATGGCTGTGGTAAATTAAAAAATTTAAAAACGAACAACTTACAAGCGGTAATACCCAGTGAAATCTGGGTGCAATATGCCAGAGAAACCAGAATTGAAGCAAATTCACAAAAGATTTGCTGATGCTTCATATTTCAATCTGCTAATCCAAAGATATCATAAGTAGTTAATTTTAAAAAAGGGTTATCTAAACAAGTGGTACCCGAAGGCTATTCGGTCATTCATCACATTTCTGTTTGTGGGGACATTGTTGATTCAGAATGGCAGCTGAAATGGCCTTCAGTAAATCCACTTCATATACATTGTAAAATGTTTTGAGATATAATGCTACTTAAACAAAATAAGTTCCCATAAACAGGTCGTGTTGGTGATGCCGTTTAAGGTTCAATTGGCAATTTTGCCGCAAATTGTGCCCAAAATTACACATGGTTTGAAAAGTATTTGCTTTCCTCCTAGTTTCTGCTCATATCTACATATCGCCAAACACAAAATCTGCTATGATCAAGCACTATTGGACACCATTTTAAAACATGATTTGTATAGTTGATTTCACTTCAAAAAATATTCCTTGCCATTTTTAAGATTGGCAACTTGGTAATGTTTCATTAGTACAGCTAAAACTGAGTTTAATCACAAGAAGTAAACTTTTAAATCACAGCATCAATCCAAGCATGTGAGTAATTCCATTTTAAATGAATGAAAATAACTTCTAAGAAATATACAAAGCTATTTCCGACTTAGTATGACTACAATTTTCAGTTTTTCATAAATTTAAAAACATTTTTTATTCAAAACCTTTTAATTACACACATTATTTTTCTTTGAACAAAAGTTCCAGCTTCATTTTTGGAATCATACTGAGGGCCTGCAAATAAGCATAATTCACAAAACTTCTTAATGGTGATTAATTCATCCTGGGGGCTTGGCCAGTTTAGTTTTTAGCATGATACTTCCAAAATGAGCAAAAATGATTGCTCAAATCATTTGTTTCTAAAATTGTGCAATCTTTTGTTAATATTGGTGAAATTGTGCAAAAATAACAAATGAAGTTGAGCACAAGCTCCAGGTCAGGATATATATCCCATTGCTGAGAGAGACCATGGAGGAGTGATAATCATGAGAAAGCCACTAGTTACTGGCAAGGTACCAGTAGATTCAAAACAGTGTAACCTGGAGCCCAAATTCAAACAAGAGAACAAAACTGACCAGACAATAAGACCTTTCTGTGTCACAGCAAATAACATGGATCCTGCCTGACCAACCTCATCAACCTGCCCAATCAAGTGACAACCCAAGTGAATTTTCTGATAAGGCTGCAACGCTGGCTCCCATATCTCATTTAAATTTTGTGAGATGGCCATTAACCAAGATGTGTCTGCATTCCAAAATAAAAATCCCTACAGTGCAGAAGGAGGCCATTCAGCCCATCTGCACCAACCACAATCCTTCACAGGCCCTATTCCTGATACCCCACATATTTACCCTACTAATCCCCTGACACTAGGGACAATTTAGCATATCCGATCAACGTAACCTGAACATCTTTGAACTGTGGCAGGAAACCAGAAGACCAGGAGGAAACACACGCAGGCATGGGGAGAATGTGCAAACTCCACACAGACAGTGACCCGAGGCTGGAATTGAACCTGGGTCCTTGGGGCTGTGAGGCAGTAGTGCTAACCACTGTGCCACCATGCCAATCATCAGTGTGTTTTGATGTTTTGGCTTTGCACAGCTGTTAGTTACATTGGAAGGATGGGCTGAAGTTGCTGGACATTAATCATGCCTCTGAGGGGCACCTTGTTCCATAGTGGTCACTCTACTTGTCAGTTAGGTTATTACTTCTTTTAGCCTCTTCAGTCCTGTTTCATTAGTTGGATAATGGAGCTTACTTGATTTGATTTGATTTATTATTATTGTCACATGTATTAGTATACAGTAAAAAGTTTTATTTCTTGCGTGCTATACAGACAAAGTATACTGTTCATAGAGAAGGAAAGAAGAAAGTGCAGAATGTAGCTAAGGTGTAGAGAAAGATGAACTTAGTGCAAGGTAAGTCCATTCAAAAGTCTGATAGCAGCAGGGAAGAAGTTGTTCTTGAATCGGTTGGTATGTGTCCTCAGACTTTTGTATCTGTTTCTGATGGAAGAAGGTGGAAGAGATTATGTCCAGCATGCATAGAGTTCTTAATTATGCTGACCACTTTCCAAGATGGGAGAAATGTAGACAGAGTCAATGGATGAGAGGGTGGGGGGGAAACCATCTCAGAACCTGGACCATCTCAGGTGATCTGGACATCCATAAACATGAAGGTTTTGACCATTTCTACTTTGTTTCCATTGATGTAGACAGGGGAATGTTCTCCTTTACACTTCCTGAAGTTGATGACAATGTTCTTCATTTTGATGAGATTGAGGGAGAAATTATTGTCGTTGCTCCAGTTTACCAGATTCTCGATTTCAGTCTTTTACTCTGTCTCATCATTGTTTGAAATCTGACCCACTATGGTGGTGTCATCAGCAAACTTGAAAATCAAGTTGGAGGGGAATTTGGCCACACAGCCAGAAAATGTATAAGGAATATATTAAGGGGCTGAACCCCTTGTGGGGCACTGGTTTTGAGGATGATCGTAGAGAAGGTATTGTTGCCTATCCTTATTGATTACGGTCTGTGGTTAGGAAGTCTAGAATCTAGTCATTTGGAACTAGCTCAAAGGTAAAAACTGGGCAACATGGACAAGTTGGGCTGAAAGGACTGTTTCCATGCGTAAACCTCAAGGATTCAATGAGGGGAACTGTGTGAATTAACTTTGTTCACTGCTGCAAACCTCTTGGTAGCTGTGCACTGAGTGATCAAGATCTTGAAGCTGATGACACATAATTGTCTGCTGGAGCATGTTTCCAGTTTTAAATGTTTTCAGTAATTGCTGCCTGGACTGACTGATTGAAGTCTTCTCTGCTTTAGCGCAATGTTCTCAGATTGTGGAAGTGTCAAACCCCAGTGTTTGCTGGCTTTTAAGAATATATAATCAGTCATAATCAATTTTTTTTGGAGCGAGCTCAACCTCCATGTGTTCAGCACTGACTCAGAAATCTGGTTTCCCGCTCTGCAATTTAAACAGCAATTTCTGACCGCCGCACTATTTAACTTTCTCAGGACTTGTTTTGTCCAAGAATTTCACATTTTTAGCTCACCCCTGCTGACTCTAAATTCTCTGAGTATTGAAGCTCGCCTCCCACACGATCCAATGGAGCTTCCTGCTGCAGTGAGAAGTTAGATTTCTCCCTTCAGCTTCCAAACCTTCTTTGGGGTTTTTCTCTGGTGATTTCCTTCTATCATCATCTCCTGAGCCTTTTCTTTGGGTCCAAATGTTCCTTTGATTTTTCTTCCTTCTGTTTTCCAGGATTTTATTTTTTTCTGCAGTTTCTGCAAAGGTTTTGGTTTGTTCCATTAGCTGCCATCATGTTGTGAGATATTGAGTGTGATATGATAGGTCTTATTAAGGTTTTCATAGTTGTATGTCGTTCAACAGTATGTATTTATTTACTAATCACCAGAAACTCTATACATGTGTACAGTAAAGAGATTAAGCTTAGGGCTGTCTCCATGCTTACTTCTGCACACGGCTTTGCCTTAATATTACATGGATTTTTATGTGCAGGTTATGTGTTCTCTTACATCATTGTATGAGGAGCGGGCGGGAGGGGGGATGGGGGTGGGGGGAGGGGTTCCGTGTTAACCCTTTATGAGCCAGGCTCTTATACTATAAATGCTGGAATGCTTTCGGAAATAGTACATCTTGACTTCCCAAAGTTAAAGCTGTGGGAATACAAGGCAAATCTTTAAACTAGACAAGAAATTGACTGAAGGGTATGGAAACAGCAGAAACTACTTAGAGGGGTTATACTAGAGTGAGGAAAACTAAGGCAAAATCTTACTACATGTGAAAATATTCTTCCAGAGGGAACAAATGCAGGTCACGCCCCAAATAATCTGTGTGATCATTCTAGAGGCAGCCAATTAGGAGGCTGCCTCTAAGAGACTTGTCCAATTAATGATAGCAGGTGAGTTCTGGGTACTGGGGCCCATACAGCTTAGGGAGGCTGGAAGCCTGACTGCGAGAGGTAAGCACTGTTCGAGCAGCAAGGAGAGCACAAAGACACCTTAACATGGGAGGTATTCTTGGCAACATCCATATAATTCAAGGTTGGTGAGGGTCAAAGCCAGTAGAGCCCCATGGAGCAGAGGATAAACCTCCCTGGAGGAATTGCTTGGACTGTGGCTGTGAAGTTTCCTACACTTGGAGCAAGAAGCCTCCACTCCTTTCTCTCCACCACCCCTAGACCTGATACCGGGGGGCTGCAAGGCTTGGCCACTCCATGCTGGGAATATAACCCTCCTCCTAATTATCATTATTGGCCTCCCACAGCAATTGGGCAAATTTCTGCTTCTGTTCATCCGCCTTTGGAAAGATAGCCCAGAGGCAGGAATGCATTGACCTGAACCCCTCATGTCCACGTTTGCCGCTGGCTCCGCCTTCAAATCTGCTTCTGCAGACCTGTGAAGCCCAGTATTCAATATTGGGATCTCTGCCATTCCAATTTACATGAAGGGCTTGCATTTTGATTCTTGATGCAAGGTTGCTGAGGATACCAAGCTAGGAACAGCAGTGGGGTTAGTTAAAGAATGTAATTGGCATAGCAAGGGTAGGGAAATGTAATGGAGAGACGATGGAAGGAAAAAAAACAGCAACAAATAAACTCCATGCATGGTTTTAAAATACCAAAGGGTGAAACTGAAGTAGATCAAACAGTCACAGTAGATTCGAGGTTTAACATTTTATTGAAAGCAGAACAACGATTGACACAAAGCCAGTCGAATCGTTAACCTACACCATCAAAATAGTAGAATACGAGTTAAAGGAAGATGTGACTGGAATGTATAGTGCACTGGTCAGCTTGCAGATTGATTGCTAGCCACAAAGTAAACATTATGGTGATAGTTGTTATCCATTGGAAGCAATGAAGAAATTATTTTGTTGGTTTGTCATTAGTCATAGTACGACAAGGCAAGTCAAACTGTTAGTACAAAATGTTTGCACACTTAGAATGAAGAGGCATTTGGCTGTGATTTGGCAAGGGATTGAATTACTTACAATTGCTAGCAGCTTGTGTACAATTATTAAAGAGGAGAACTGTGTGAATTAACTTTGTTCGCTCCTGCAAACCTCTTGGTAACTGTGCACTGGGTGATCAAGACCTTAAAGATGACGACACATAATTGTCTGCTTGGAGCATACATGTTCGCCCCGTGCCTGTGGTTTACTCCCACAGTCCAAAGATGTGCAGGTTAGGGGGACTGACCATGTCACATTGCCCCTTATTGTCTAAATGTGTGTAGGTCAGGTGTATTAGCCATGGTAAATGTGAGGGGTAAACACAGTAAAAAGTCTGACAACACCAGGTTTTAGTTGTCAGACTTTTTACTATGTTTACCCCAGTCCAACGCCATCACATCCACAAATGTGAGGGGTTGCAGGGATACAGCAGGGGAAGTGCCTGGATGGAATCCTCTTTGGGAGAGTGGGTGTTTACTCAATGGTCCAAATAGTCTCCTTCTGTATTGAAGGGATTCTATGAAAGGATTCAGCAGCATCACTGGGGGAAATGTACATAATTCAGGGAAATCAAAAGGGAAGAAAGAAATAAAAATAAATTTTAAATTGGCAAAAGCATCCAATGCACATTTAGGTCAAATTTTCAGTTCTGGGGCTAAGTATGGTTGCGCACAGGGGAGTCGGAGTGATTCTATTTTCTATGTTTCTTTGTTTCGATTCCAGCTGGGTGGGTTTTTTTTTGTAGAGGGCTCAGCTCAAATGGACTGAATGAGATCTCTCACTGTGTTTAACTCGTGACCTTGTGCAGCATTGCTTTTGGATGCCCTTGATGTTACAGTTACATGTTGTGCTACTTTCATCCAGTAAGTTGCACCAGCTGTCCATATTCCTCACAGACAACCCATAGCCATTCCAATCAAATCATTCCAACAAACACTTTCTGATAATATATTTTACCTGTTAATGGAACAGCACACATCAAGTTCATGAACATTGAAATAAGCACTGATTCATAAAAAAGTTCCACGCATCTCCCAGCGCTGAGATCCCAGCTGTAATTCCCTGTGGTATGCGGTACACTACTCCCTCTTACATCTGCTGCAGCTACACTGGTGTTTTATCTGAGATTCACTTTGAGAAGTGATTTTTCCATTCCCCACAGCATGAGGCAATAGACTGTGAATTATTCAGCTCCTGAAGGAATCCCTTGATGTTTCATTTGATTTCCTAAATAAAATGATTTTTTTTAGACAATGTGCAAAGAGTGTAAGTACTCTTATTCAAATATGCCTATTATGGTAAAAGTGACCTCAGATGAACTTTAGGATGCTGTTCCTTCTCAGAGTTAAAACACATTCAATACTGCGTTCAGTTGTGTGTCCTTGAGATTAAAAAAAGGTCATGTGTTTCTGTTGGTGAAGATGTTTGAAACACCTTGAAGCTGGTGGAGTGCGAGCTAGGGGGAGTCTCCTGGGCAGGGGTCTGCTGGGATGGGGGGCTGGGATGTCTGCACTCTGGTGGGGTGGGGGTAATTAGCACTGTAGAGGGAGGAGGGGTGCTGGAGATCAGGGTGGGGATGAATGGGGGGAGGGCAGGAATGGTCATGGAGGGCATGATCAGGTCGTGGGGGTTTTGGGGAGGCAGCACTGTTCAGTGATCAAGTTGGCCAGCACACAGGAGGCTGACAGTTTAGAGCCACTGCGCATGTGCAGACGCCCCAAACTGTCAGCTTCCCGGGAGGGAATAGGCCCAGTCCCTGAAACCTAATGATATTCACACCGGTGACCTCTGCAGTGCACAGGGTGTGGGAGATTCTAGACTGAACACCCACTGAAAAGAAAGAGTGAATTATTCCAATTTTCCCACAAATTCAACACTTAGTAGTTTTGTTGGAGAATTCTGCCCAAATATTTCAGCAGAAAGAATAATATAGGCATGAAACATTTAAACATTGAAGGGAAAATGGATAGAAAATTGAAGCAAAGGAAGACACAGCAATGATGCAACCAAGAATTGCATTGGATTGATTTAACAAAGAGCTCAAGTATGCATCTCTCTGTGCCTTAAATTCTCTGGTGTCTGAAATACTTTCTCCCTTTTCCAATGTAGCCAATTTTTTATCTTCCTCATTTTCAGCACTCCTTTCTTACCCTCTCATGCCTGAACTTCACTCCCTCCTTCACCCATGTCTGAACTTGTGTCTCCCTGAGCAATGGTCTGACCTTCATTCCCTCTCTCACCTTCCTCATCTGAAATTTTCCCCCTCCCTGTGTCTGACCACAAAAAAATGCACACAAACAACATTTCTTAAAATCTCATTGTTCACCTGTGGTGGTCTTCAGGGTAAGTCTTGCAACTCTTTGCTATCTTACCTGTCGGAGTTGTTGTATTGTGACTCACCTGATGAAGGGGCAGTGCTCCGAAAGCTCGTGCTACCAAATAAACCTGTTGGACTTTAACCTGGAGTTGAGAGACTTCTTACTGTGCCCAGCCCAGTCCAATGCCACCGTCTCCACATCATTGTGTTGTTGAGTTTATCTGTTTCCCTTATTTATTATTGCCATTCCCCCGCGTCCTCCTGTCTCCCTTGTCTGCAGTTATTACCATTATCTGTATGACAGCTTCACCTAACACTCAGTTCCATCATTTTCTCAGGTTTAGGTTCTACCATTCAAGTATTTGTTACATGAAAACAAACCATGCCCCACCCCACTCAGTACCAGTACAAAACTTATCACTCTCCCAAACATGATTAACTGTGGGAAAATTGTGATCTGATTCATGCCAATGTATCCGGCTAGTACAGAAGAAGATGCACAGATATTAATGGATAGCATGAATGGACTGATGAAAGTCGCTGAATGAAAATTAATGTACAAAAAGTTGAACATTACAAAGATTGAAATAAGTAATGTTGGGAATATAGAAGTCAACTGCTGATTCTGGAACCTTTCCAAGGGCGATGGGCAATAAATGCTGCCCTCGCCAATGACACCCACATCCCGAATGATTTTTTAAAAAACAAAACCCTGCATTGGTTTATTTTCAATGCTAAAAACTGGCTTTCTACTTGATAAAATGCTCATAGCTCTGAGTTTTCTCAGGCCAGTGGAGGTGACTTTGTACATTGGGGTGGGTCCCAGGAAAATTTAAAAAAAAAGTTGGGCCACATTGCCTACTTGCCCCCACCTCCTGGTACTTTTCCGGGAAGTGGGTTCGTCGCGGTGACGGCAACCTTTCCAACAGCAGCAGGAATTCAACCAAACTATTGTAATGAGCCAATTAGAACTCATTTCACCTCAGCAATGCAGTCTTTCAAATGTCTCCCAGACAATGATGCTACGTCAGCACTTTGGCGACTCAGAGGAGGCAGCCGCAATGTGAGAGATCGGAAATCTGATCGATTTGTAAAAATGTATTTTCAAATGAATGGCAAGGGTGCTGCCTCCCTGGGTCAGAGTCTCACCATTGCTCTCAGATGTCCTGGAGACTGATATCTCTGTAAAAAGTCTGACAACACCAGGTTTTAGTCCAACCGATTTATTTGATAGCAAACGCACAAGCTTTCGGACTAACCCGAAAGCTTGTGCGTTTACTATCAAATAAATCGGTTGGACTAAAACCTAGTGCCGTCAGACTTTTTACTGTGTTTACCCCAGTCCAACGCCGGCACATCCACATCATGACTGATATCTCTGACAGTGCTGGGACTGCTCCACTGGTAAAGATCTTTGCATTGCTACCACCCTGCTGCTTGTGCCTGGGTGTTGTTTTCATTGATGAGAAGGAAGGCAGCCAGCTGCCTTAGCAAAAGCTGCAAATGTGTCAAAGTTCCTCCTTCAGAACATGTTTGCCATCCCTAATTGGAACATGCTGGCCGTACCTAATTGGATGTGAATTCAGTGGTATGCTCATTAGAAGCCTCTCAGAAAATTAAACTGGAAGGCATGCTATGGAAGTGAAGAAGGATTGGGATTTGAAAATGATTCTGCCTCCTAAAAATGTTGTTTTGGGAAGTTGTTTTATTTTGCTGAGTTTGCAGGTAAATAGGGAATCCTTTAGGCACTGTCAGGTAAGACACTAAAATATGCAAATCGGTCATTGACTTGTTTTAACTCACCGTTCTCCATTCACTGCAACAGGGCCAGAGAATCCCACTGGCACGAGTAGCTGGAAAATTCCACCCGCTGAGTCCATTTGAGGCTGGATCTTCCCTGTTCACGGGATTTTCTGACCCTCTGGCGCAGTGGGAGCCCAGCGAGCGTGGTCTCCAGAAATTAAGACCAGGCGTGATGGTCATGCCAGGGGGCTCGGAGGCCAATGAAACCCCCGATAGTCGGGGACAAGACTGGGCATTGCCCACTGGCAGTGCCAACTGGTACCCTGGCAGTACCAGGTGGGCAAAGTGCTGGAGCAGTGGCAATAGGCTGCGGCATGAGGGAGCCTGAAGTGGCTGGAGCATGGATGATAAAGTAAAGTAAAAAAGTAAAGTTTATTTACTAGTCACAGTAAAGCTTACGTTAGTACTGCAACAAAATTACGGTGAAATTCCCCTAGTTGCCACACTCCAGCACCTGTTTGCTGTTCAATGCACCTAGCCAGCATGTCTTTCAGACTGAGAGAGGAAACCAGAGCACCCAGAGAAAGCTCATGCAGACATGGGGAGAACTTCTCACAGACATTGACCCAAGCCGGGAACCGAATCCGGGTCCCTGGTGTGGTGAGGCAGCAGTGCTAACCACTGTGCCACTGTACCGCCACATGTCATCCATCATGATGATGGATCATGAAGAGAGACGTGAAGGTTGGTATCATGAAGGGGGTCATGTTGGAGGACCCATTGGGTGGGCCCCAATGCCCGCCATCTTTGTAAGGGAGGTGGATGGGTAACCATCCCTTCCATGAGGGGAGGGGCATTCCCCAGTGTCAAATGGGGGAGGGAGGGAGCTTCATCAATTTGAATTTGAGATCAGAGCACCCTTTAAGGAGGGGGCCCGATCTCTGTGAAGCCAGACTTATCAGGCTCATTTTAGGCCCCACCCCACTCAGTACCAATACAAAACTTATCACTCTCCCAAACATGATTAACTGTGGGAAAATTGTGATCTGATTCACGCCAGCGTATCCGGCTAGTACAGAAGAAGATGCACAGGTATTAATGGATAGCACAAATGGACTGGTGAAAGTCACTGAATGAAAATTAATGTACAAAAATGTTGAACATTACGAAGATTGACATAAATAATGTTGGGAATGTCGAAGTCAACTGCTGAAACAGGAATCACAATGGGGTGGCAGGATGGCACAGCGGTTAGCATTGCTGCCTCACAATGACAGGGAGTTGGGTTCAATTCCAGCCTTGGGTGACTGTGTGGAGTTTACACATTCTCCCCATATCTGTGTGGGTTTCTTCTGGTTTCCACCCACAGTCCAAAGATGTATAGGTTAGATGGATTGGCCATGTTAAATTGCCCCTTAGTGTCCAAAGATAGAAAGTAACTTGCCTGGTGATGGATACTGCCTTGAAGAAATCGGAGTTTAGAATAGGAAAAGTAAAGAGTGCTTTCTCCAGACATAAAGAATTACTCAACATAGAAAAAAAATGATAAAGGCTGTGATTAGAAGTGTCTTGCTGTAAAGGGCTGAATCATGGATCTTGAAGCACACAGACATCCAAAGACAAGAAAGTTGTGAAGTGCAATTCTGAAGAGGGATGGAGTGGGTCAGGTCTATAAAGTACAAGAGCTATGGAGAAGTTCTCAGGACAGTGGTGGAGAAAAGATAATTAGTGAATAACGCCAAGGTAAGGCAAACAACGTTGGATTGGCTATACTGTAAGGCATGAGAATGTTTTGAAGGGGGTGATTGAAAAGAAGTAAAAGGATGTTGTTCAAGGAGGGAGAGAGAATATGATGATAGTCTGAAATTAAATGTAGCAGGTTCCCACGAGTGATCGTAGAGAAAAGTACAAGTCCACAATGCCTATAAAAGTTTGTTTAAGCAAATCACCACTACTTCCTGGAAATAAATGATCAGAGTCAAACCCCCTGCCAGGAAATGAACACAAAGTATTAACCAATGTCCTAAAATATAGCATACAGTGGGAATTTAAATCCATGCCAGAATCAATGTTGCCATGGCTATGACCCATTGATCTGTTATGATACTTCCTTACATGCTAAGCCATAAATGTCAGATAAAAGGGTAATTTTCCAGCAGAGAATCTTGCTTATTTCGTTGTGCATATCAAAGATTCTCGCATGGCTTTGCATTATTTTCTAGACATGTATGTTAATAGTAAGAAAATTGTTTACAGTACTCTCTTGAATATGCATGGTTGATGGAAGTGATACGTTAGAAAACAACAAAAACTGGGGACGTGAAAGATTAGATATTGTTACAGCAACTGCTCATGTGTCTCACATTGGCACAGAAGTAGCCAATTGATTTAATAGATTAAAAAGCATTAGTGAAGGGAAGATGTTATATCCACCAATGGACCTCTAAGGTAGCAGAATGGCCTATTGGATATAAGACCTTAGTCCCATTTCTTGTGTGGTCAAGCAATTATTGCTGTACTGCTTGATAGAAAAATGTGATTCTGAGTTTGGCAGGAGAATCATTAGAATGATCATTACATATTTGAGGGGTGGCTGGCAGGATAGTAGCAAATGAGTACATCTCATTTTGAGAGCTTTTGTGATCTCTATCAGATCACATTTTATTGCAGAGAGTTTCCAGACTTAACAGTTATAGTGTTCCTCATATGGATTTATTTTGAAAATATGTATGACAGTAAATGTCTGAATATTAATTATAATCATATACTTTTCCTTGGAGTATTTAATCTTACTAATTGGACCGCTACTCCCCCCCTCCCTTGACATTTTACACTCATATTGAAAAATAAAAGGAACAATTGGCAAATCCAATCTGCATCCCTAACAGCGATAGTCTGGACAAAACAGATGGCTCCCAGCAGCACAAAAAAACAAGTGAAACAGTTGGCCTTTACTTCAGAGTCTAATTAGTGGCAGAAGGGAATAATTTGTTCTATATATATTTTCCCTCTTAAATGCATATTACATGCTTTATTTGAAAAGAATTAACATATTTACTTTCCAAAAGATGGTGTTGCTTCTCTTCAAACACACAGAAGTGGCAAATATGGTAGGGAGTGTATCCACTATCCGGTTGATGGGCAGATGGACAATAAACAGTAAATCAGAAGGGAAATGGAAAGCTGGAATGGGGGGTGGGTTGGTGGCATTTTTTTTATTCATTCGTGGGACACGAGTAATGCTGGGTGGCCAGCATTTTATTGCCCATCCCTAATTGCCCTTGAACTGAGTGGTTTGCTGGCCATTTCAGGGGGCAGTTGAGAGTCAACCACATTGCTGTGGTTCTGGAGCCATACCAGATAAGGACGGCAGATTTCCTTCCCTAAAGGATATTAACCGTATGGGTTTTTCTGACAATCGACAATGGCTTCATGGCCATCTTTCAACTTTTAATTCCAGATATTTTTATTGAATTCAAATTCCACCATCTGCTGTGGATGGATTCACACCCGGGTCCCAAGAACATTAGCTGAATTTCTGGATTAATAGTCTAGAGATAATACCACTAGGCCATCAAATCCCCAAATGCAATGCTTTCAATTCACTTGTACCAAAGAGGGCCTAGAATTTCCTTAGCAGCTGCCTCAATTGCTCACCGTAACTTAAATGGATGCCTCTCTTGCAAAAGAAACTCTATGGGCCCGATTTTACCAAACATTTGTGCCTGTTTTTGGATGCGAAATCGCAGTAAATTCGGGCATTGGGCCTGTCACGCGATCTGCACCCAAAACCGAGCATATCACGCCTTTACCAACACCCGATTTGGGCACAGATCCGGTCTATGCCCCAATCGGGCGGCGCAACGATCTAAATGCATTAGCATTCATTTAAATTGACTTAATGAACCGCACGCCCAACTCTACCGCCAAATCCCATTTTACTCTCTTTGGATCCGTTTCGGATCCGCACTGCTATCTGCCTGCAGAATAAAAATCTGAAGCGGATTCCTGTTCTGCAGGGGAACCTCCGAAGCCCATCCTCCTCGAACACCCTTCGCAGACCACTCCACCAGACCCGCACCCCCGCGATCTGAACTCCCTGGGAGGCAGAACCCCCTCTCCCCATGATTGGACCCCCTCTGGGAGGCAGGCTCCCCTCGGCAGAGCACACCCCCACCCCGGCGATCCACTCCCCTAGGAGGCATCCCCCCCACCGCGATCCACCCCCCTGGGAGGCAGGCCCCCCCGGCAGACCCCCCCACCCCGCCACAGACAGACTGCCCCAGGAGGCAGTCCCCCCTACCCCCACGGTTAGACCCCCTGGGAGGCAAACCCCACCCCCGTGATCAGACTCTCCCCCCGGCAGGCAGGCCCCCCCCTCCCCCGGCAGAGCACACCGCCAACCTACCTCGGTTGCTGCTGTCCCTCCACCATCCTGCTGACCTGCACTCGTTGATGTGGAGATGCCGGTGTTGGACTTGGGGTGAACACAGTAAGAAGTGTCTGTCTCCCGGAAGGGTCTGGCTGTGGCGGGGGGTGGGGGGGGGTGTTCTGTCAGGGGGCCTGCCTCCCACGGGGGGTGGATCGCAGCTCATTCCCCCCCCCTCTGGCTCTGTCTGCTGTCTTTTGTCTTGTCTTTCACGCCTGGGTGCGCTGTTCCAGATTTTTTTTGAACTGCACGTGGGTTCAGAGCTCCAATCATTCTGGCAGCGCTAAGCCCCGCCCCACAGCATGGACTGGACCGGAGCTGGCAAAAAGCATATGGGCGCGGTGGAACGGTGATTCCGGGCTCAGATCCGTTTTGAGTCCGTGTCCGGCACTTAGCCTCCGAATGGTAAAATCTGGCCCTATATTACTATAAAGGTTTCATCTTGTTTTGCAATACCAGTCATAAATCTTTTTGTATGAGTTTTTTACTTGAATATTGGTCTAAAAAAATACAGTGAGTAGCTGAGCCATGCAAAAGTGTAATGTCCTGTTAACTGATTACAGCTGGAAATGGAAGCAGGAGCACTACAATTGGCTTTTGGATCTCTGAATAGTGGTGTAGCAAATTAATCAGATTTCTGCTCACTATCTCTTCCCCATCCATCAGACATCATGTCCAAAGAGGGCATTGGTGACCATGGATATTTTGATATGTGCCAGCATACAGTATAATGTAAAGATGAATAGGGCAAAAGAAAGGAAGAGGGATAGGAAGACAATGAAGACCATAGCTTTGGTAGTGAGTGTATCACTGATGAAGAAGTTATCTGGACATATCAGAAAATCAGTGCCGCAGGAGACTACACCTATGGCAGAGGGTAACTGAGATTTGTGCCCTCTGAGAAAGAGCTCAGATCCCTCACTACTGCTATCCACATCCTGCCGGTAACCATTAAAAAGGTTCTTTGTTTCTGGCTCCATCCAAGAATTGACAGTGGACCTTGATGGTGATGCTCAAGTGTCAAACCACTGCATCTTGCAAGTCATTGATATTCTATTTGTGAGAGCTGGGCAGTTTCTACAATTTCATACAGATGGGATTTTGCAGGCATAAAGGGCAATGGAAGCACCATCACAGCTGGATTCTCCCAGGTACAAGGTATCATCAATTGTTCTGACAAAGAGTCAGTACAATTACTCGGATGGAGAGACACATTGAGTTGCGCCAGGGTCACTCAGCTCCTAACCTCATTGCAGCTTTGATTCAAGTATGGACAAAAGACTGAATGCTACAGGAGAGGTGAGAATGATAACCCTTGACATATTGTGTATTCCTTTGCCATCAAGGCAGAGTGTGGCATCAAGGAGCCCGAGCAAAATTGAAATCAATGGGTATCGGGGGACAAACTCCCCGCTCGTTGGAGTCATACCTGGTACAGAGGAAGATGGTTGTGGTTGTGGAGGGTCTGTCATCTCAAATCCAGGACGTCTCTGCAGGAGACCCTCAGGGTAGTGTCCTAAGCCCAACAATCTTCAGTGTTTCATCAATGACCTTCCCTCCATCATAAGGTCAGAAGTGGGGATGTTCGCCGACAATTGTACAATGTTCAACATCCTTTGCAACTCCTCAGATACTGAAGCAGACCATGTTCAACCGCAATGAAATCTGGACAATATCCACACAGATGCCAGGTGATGACTATCGCCAATACGAGAAACTCTAACCACTGCCCCAGACATTCGATGGTGTAATCAATATCTATGCGGTCACCATTGACCAGAAACTCAACTGGACTCACCACATAAACAGCTACAAGAGCAGGCCAGAGGCTAGGAATACTGCGGTGAGTAACTCACCTCCTGATTCCCACAGGCTACCAATCATCTACAAGGCACAAGTCAGGAGTGTGATGGAGTACTCCCCCCTTGCCTGGATGGGTGCAGCTCCTACAACAGTCAAGAAGCTTGACACTATCCAGGACAAAGCAGCCTACTTGATTGGCATCACATCTACAAACATCCCCCCCTCACCAACTACGCTCAGTAGCAGCAGTGTACTAGCTACAAGATGCACTGCAGCGATTCACCAAAGATCCTTAGACAGCACCTTCCAAACTCATGACCCCTTCCATCTAGAAGGACAAGGGCAGCAGATAAATGGGAACATTACCACCTGCAAGTTCCCCTCCAAGCTGCTCACTATCCTGACTTGAAAATATATCGCCATTCCTTTGCAGTCGCTGGGGGTCAAAATCCTAGAAATCCCTCGCTAACAGCATTGTGGGTCAACCCACAGAACATGGACTGTAGTGATTCAAGAAGGCAGCTCAACATCACCTTTTCAAGGGCAAGTAGGGATGGACAATAAATGCTAGCCAGCCAGCGATGCCCATGTCCCATGAATGAATTTTTTAAAAACCCAGACTTAAAACATTAGCTCTGTTCTTTTCCCACAGATGCTGTCGGACCTGCTGAGATTTCCCAGCATTTTCTGTTTTTGTGTCAACTGTACCCATGAGGCCATCAGGATGCCATGTGAAAGGCCAGTGAAATTAATTAACAGGAAGGATTTGTACTCTGTTAGAATTTAACTGCCCTGTGACCACAAGAGCATCATTCGCATGTGTGTGCTTTCTTTCCTGGCAGTTGCCATGATGGCTTCATGCTCTGGCAGTCCAGGATGCTGCTGCTCTTCAATCCACTTGCCAAACGTAGTGGATGGATTCAAAAGGCTACGGGTTGAAATAATGGTTCTAACATCTTTTACATAATTCAAGATAGAGGCACAGAGGCGCTAGAACTGAAGCCATCAGCTCACTAGAACTACCACAGAGCTGACCAATGGACTTCTGGTCCTCTGTACTTCCTACCATTTATTGTGTATTCCCTTGCCTTGTTAGTCCCCAAAATGCATCAACTCTCACTTTCTTTGGCTAAATTCTGTTTGCCACATTTCTGCCCATTTGACCAGCTTGTCTACATGGGTCTGCAATCTCAGTCTTCCCTTCTTGATATTTACCATTCTGTTGTTTCCATTGCCTGTTTGGTCATGCTGAACCACCATGTCAATTTACAAGCAGCCAAAGTGGATAAATTAGGTGCCGTTTGACGCCTTTCCTCTGGCAAAATGAATGTAATCCAAAACCCTGAAACAACTCCTGTGAGTTGCCTTTGTGGATTAAAAAGAAATTAAGTCACAGCACTGAAGAGTTAACTGACCACAGCATAGCAACCCTCGCTACCAGGAATGCACCAGTGTTTCCAGTGCCCAGTATTCATATATTGAAAATTATGTATTTGTATATGTATTGCCCTCATTTACAATTGATTTCAATATGGACCAGTTATATTAAGGTAGCAGTACGATATTCCCAATATAGACATTGCGAAACACTGGGATTGATTTCAGATGGTAGATAGGCAACAAAATGGTTTCTCTCCTGATTTTCCTTCCCCACTCACGAGAGTTAGGCTGGGTAACCTTCTAAACCCATGATTACTATTATCTAGAAGGACAAGGACCGTATTAGATACATGGGAATGCCACCACCTCGAAGTTATTCCTCTCCAATCACTCACCATCCTGGCTTGGAAATATGTCATCACTCCTTCATTGTCACTGAGTCAAAATCCTGAAACACCCTCCCTAACACCTACACCACATGGACAGCAGCGGTTCAAGAAGGCAGCTCATTACCACGTTCTTGAGGGTAATTAGGGATGAGCAATAAATACTGGTCTAGCAGCAATACCCACATCCCAAAGTAAATTTTTATAAAACTGGTGTATCCCCAGAAGTAATTCTTCTGCAAATTGAGGAATACCAAGATCCTGTGCTCTGATAAATTCAGGCACACAGATATGAAACAGTATTACATTTTGATCCTGGAATAATCTGGAATACCCAAGAATCGAATCACCAACTGCGGAGTATTTTTCATCTCACTAATAGTAACCTTGTTCATAACAAACACCTCTTAGCTTTTTCAGATTTATTTGATTTGGGCGGTTTCCTATTCTATTTGATTTTATTAACTCAGCCTGGCTGCTCTGCAGCTTCTGCCTTGTTATAGGGAGACTGTCACTGTCCATTAACTTTATTGTGTTAAAATGAGCAACAGGAGTACTTTCCTCAAATTCATTCCACATGGAATGAACTAACAATCTTCGTCCCTCCTGTTTGCATATATTTTACTGGTGAAAAATACCTACTACCATCTCTGTCTACTGTTCCTCATATCTTTAATAATCAGTGAGATTAAAGCAGATTATCTACCTCTAGACAGAATGGTAATTATTGCTTACATTGTGGTGCACGCCACAGAACGTAAGTAAGGAAGCACAGCTGACGAGAAAAATCCAGCAAGCAACTTGTCCCTCAACTGACCCACACACAAGAATGCATATCGGTTTACCACTCATGTAATTATGAGATAGATATAGAAGAGAGAGGCCTTTCAGTTCATCTTAGTTTGTGTATCACCCACACTACAGTGTGCAACTGTTTTCTAAATGATTCAATGACTTTTGAATCCACTATACTATTTGAAAACATATTCTGTAGGGATCTGAAATGCCATTTTTGGGAAGGGTCATTAATCTTAGCAAAGATTGGTTTAAAAATTTCAACTCTGACAACACTTGTAGTTTCTCTGGGTCGATCTTTTAAAGGGCAGGTTCAGCTGAACATGCTGAATTCCATTCACAATCTGAGAAGCGGTAAGGTGTTCATTCATTCAATACAGACAAACTCCTTAGAGCAACATTGAAAATTGACAGCACAAGAGGAGGCTATTTGGCCCATTGTGTCTGTGCTGAGCAAGAAAGCATATCCAGCCTAATGTTACCTTCCGGCTCTTGGATCATAGCTCTGCAAGTCGTGGTAAGTCAAGTACCTATCTAAGTATTTTTTAAAATATGAAGGTTTTTGCCTCTATCACCCTTTCAGGCAGTGAGTTCCAGACCCAAAATTCACTTCCCATTAGTCATTCTGACAATCACTTTAAACCTATCTCCCTCCCCATCCCCATTTTTCACCTTTTTGTGAAGGGAAATAAGTCCTTTTCATCCATTCTCTTTAGGACCCTCATAATTTCATACATCTGAATTAAAATTCTCCTCAGCCTTTTCTGTTCCAAAGAAAACACCAGCCAATCTCATCTTTCCATGCAGTAGAAATTCTCCATTTCTGGCAACATTCTCGTAAATTGCTTCTATACTCTTTAAAGTATGATCACATCCTTCCTGTAATGGAGTGGCCCAAAATATTCACAGGATTCTAGCTGTGATCCCACTGGTATTTTATACAATTTTGTACAATCTCCCCATTCTTATGCTCTATGGAACATTTGGTTCCATCATCCAAGTCATTGACATAGATTATAAATAGTTGAGGCCCCAGCACTGATCCCTGTGGCATTCCACCGGTTATAGTTTGCCAGCCAAAATAAAAGACTAGTTTAAACCTACTCTCTGCTTTCAGCAAGCTAACCAATCCTTTATCCATGCTTGTATTGTTAACCCCTAGACCATGTTCTTTTAGGCAGTAACCATTGATATGGCACCTTCTGAAATATCTCTTGGAAATCCAAGTATATACACATACTTTACCCACCTTGTCTATTACTTCCTCAAAAATTTTAAAATTTGATGGGAGTGATATTGACCCCCCCCACCCCAAAAAAAACTAGATGCCAAATGGAAAGGAAAATGGGAGATTTTCCCACCTATTTTTTTTAGGTGTACTTAGGTGAATTTCTGAGACTCTGTGCTTCACATTTGACACTGCCCAAGGGGCACCCCTCTGTCCACAACTTCCCAGGGGGACCTCAATGGTCTCTGCCCTCACCAGGGAGGCCATCACATTTGGCCCCTGTTGATGGGGATTAGCTTTAATCCCCATTGGTGGGAACTATCCCTGGTAGGGTGGAAAACATTAGCAAGCCCAAATGATACGGTCCTGGACTCACTAACGAGATGGAAATATCAATTTCCAGATTGTAATCAACCTTGCGCTGTTTCCTGGAGTGAGGCTGATTGTGCCATAACAAAATGGCCTGAGTAATTCACGACCAGCTGGATGCCAGTCCCGCTACAGCCCACCCACTGACGTTTCCCCACCTGCAATGCCACTTGATCACCCCAGTAGCCGGGAAAATCACACCTGTTAACTTTGCTTGATCACATTGTGTTTTTCTAAGTATCCTGCTGTAACTTCCTTGATAATGGATTCTAGCAATTTCCTAACGATCTTAGGCTAATTGGCCTATAGTTTCCTGCTTTCTGTCTCCCTTCATTCTTGAATAAAGGTGTTAACATTTGCCATTTTCCAATCTACTAGGACCCTTCCAGAATCTGAGGAAGTTTGGAAGATTCTGACCAATGCCCCCACTCTTTCTATAGACATTTCTTTTAAGCCCCTAGGATGCAGGTCACCTGATGCTGGCGATGTCTCAGCTTTTAGATCTAACAGTTTTCCAGGCAGCTGTTCCCTGGTGATGGTGATTATTTTAAGTTCCTCTCTCCTTTCCACCTCTTGATTTTCAATTACCACACAGTGAAGCCAGACACAAAATAATTGTGCCTCAGTTAATAAAGGAAAGAATGCCACATGCCTTTGTTGCCTTATTGAATACCTTACCTCCCTGTCCAAGTACTTGCCCTCTCCAAATACATGACCTCACATTTTTTTGGATTGAATTCCATTTGCCATTTTTCTGCCATCTGACAGGTCCATTAATATCTCCCTATGGTCTACAGCTTTCCTTCTCACTGTGAACCATGTGATCAGTTTTTGTATCAACTGCAAACTTCTTAATTCTAAATTTAAGTCCAAATCATTGCTATAAATCATGAAAAGTAAGGGACTTAATACCCTACAGAATCTCACTGGAAACAGTTGTCCTGTATTCAAAATACGCATCAATCTCTAGACTTTGCTTCCTGCCGCTGAACTAATTTTAGACCCAACTTACCATTTGCACATAGATCCCATTAGCTTGTACTTTTCTGACCAGTCTGCATGTGGGACCTAGAATCACAGAATCCTACTGTGCAGAAAGAGGCCATTCGGCTCATCAGGTCTGCACTGACCACAAACCCACCCACAGCCTGTCCCCACAACCTCATGCATTTAACCTAAGTAGCCCTCCTGACACTAAGGGGCAATTTATCATGGCCAATCCACCCAACCCGCACATCTTTGGATCATGGAAGGAAATCAGAGCACCTGGAGGAAACCCATACAGACACGAGGAGAACGTGCAAATTCCATACCGACAGTGACCCAAGCTGGGAATCGAACCTGGGTCCCTGGCACTGTGAGGCAGCAGTGCTAACCATTGTGCCACTGTGCCGCCGGATCTCATCAAACGTCTTTCAAAAGTCCACATACACTTCATCAACTACACTACCCCATCAAGCCTCCTTGTTACTTCCTCAAAAAAATTAGTCAGACACAATTTTCTCTTAAGTCCACGCTGACTGTCCTTTATTAATTGATACCTTGTTTAAATGACAACGTGTCCCTCAAACTCCAATAATGTGCCTGCTAAAGTTAGGCTGGCTGTCCTGTAATTATTTGGCTGACCTCTTCCCTATTTAAACAACAATATAATGTTAGCAGTCCTCCACCCCTCCAGCACCACACCTGTACCAAAGAGGATTGGAATGGACAAAGCCTTCAGGATTTGCTCCCTTGCTTCTTAGTAGTCTGACATATATCTCATTCATGTGTGACGGTTTATCTGCTTTCAAAGTTGCTAAACTCCTGCATGTTTCCTCATTACATTCATCCAATTCAATATTTCAAACTGCTCCTCCTGAATTACAATATCTGCATCATCCTCCAGCTTTGTTAAGACAGAAGTATTCATTAAAAATCATGTCCACATTTTCCACTGCCCATCCAAGTCACTTTTTTGTTCTCTAATCAGCGCTACTCTGGTTCTTTGTGAAATTAGAAAACATTTATGTTTTCCTTGCCTTCATTTGTCAGTATTTGCCCTCTATCTGATTCTTGAATGTACTTTTAAATTTCATTCTTACACTTTTAATACTCCGAGTTGTAGGCTATCGACAGTTCTCTACATCTGACCTAGGCCTCCCTTTTTAATTTACATTGGAAGCACAGAAACAGGACATTCGGGCCAACTAATCCTAGAACTACACTGAAATTTTCTTTTAAGTCTTTTCTTTTCACGTAATTATACAATTCCCTTTTGAAACCACAGTTGAATCTGCCTCCACCACATTTTCAGGCAGTGCATTCCAGATCCTCAACACTCACTGCATTAAATAAACATGCTTTTCATATGTCTCCTTTGGTTCTTTTGGCAACCGCTTTCAATCAGTGTCCTCTGGTTCTTAAGCCTTCCACAAGTTTCTCCCTATTTATTTCATTTATGTGAATTTGAACACCTTTTTCAAATTTACTGTCAACTACCTCTTTTCTAAAAAGAGTCCCAGATTCACCAATCTATCCACGTAATTCCTGATGCCATTCCTGTAAATCTTTTCTGCATCTTCACTAAAGCCTTTGCATCCTTCCTTATGTGTGGTGTCCAGAGTTAGATGCATTATTACATTTAAGGCAGAACCAGTGTTTTCTAAAGATTCAGAATAATTTCCTTGCTTTTGTACTCCATGCCAATGATATGTTTCTCCTTTCTCTCCATTGACACTTTCTCATCAATCATCTTTCATACAATAATACATGTCAGTTAATATTACCAGAGATGTAATCACTGCAGCTTAATAAAAGAGCACTACAGGAGTAATACATTCTCCACTGAGTAAGTGGGTTAGAAAATGTGCTTTGGAACTGGCTGTCAATTACAGCCTTTCATTTAACAAAAAAGCGAAACACAATACAACAAAAGAACGGCTCAGTGTGTTACATTAATGATAAAATAACCATATTCTTTCCCTCCCTCTAGGCTGTCAAAAATGTGGTCACCTGCACTTCTACTGGAACTTGACTTGGGCCTATGAATTCTGAAGCTGCCACTATTTTAAAAACAATAGGCCCCCACAGCTGAAAAGCTTTAGGAGCTTGAACTGCTGGCTTATTTTTAAATGACTTCTTTTTAAGTGACTTCTGCCACTTCTCCTGTTCTCTTCCCACCACTACCTAATTATGATGCCCTTTATGGCAGTGTGGGCATCCAGCAGTTTTATAATAAGGGGGTCAATCCATGAACCTGGATACTCTAGGTGGCATTTCCTCAACCTTCCCACCGGTGGGAGCCTCCAGTCCCAATGATAGTGCAGCCCCACTGTGGGTTCCCCAACAGTGTGGTGTGGATTTAATGGGAAATCCCATTGACAGCAGCAGGACCAGAAGATCTCTCTGTCGGCCAAGGGCACGCTGCCTTTCATTGCCAAGAAACACACTGCGGGATGGTGGGGGGGGAAGGCAGAGAATCCCACCCTTTAATGGAGATTCCCAGCAAGCAAATCCCCAGATTTCTGTCTGGATCAAAGGTTTTCCAGGGCTCGTAACTCAAATATATAGTTAGAAATGCAGCCTATTTTAAATTCAGTAGCATCTACTCCACAAATATTTAAGATCCACGATGGTAAGTATCACAAAGTGTAACAAAATAAGGAATTCAGTCCCCTATGCTTGTAATGCTACTATTGAATAAATCTGAATCCAATTTGTTTCTAAATTGCTAGTGTAAGCAAAAGGTTAATCAGATGCTGTTGGTGATATTTATTTTCTCTATCTCATTGTGTTGGCGGGAAATTAAATTAAGTTTGCAGTGGGTTTAGCAATAAGGTGTGAGCTGCGATGTAGCCATAACAGCACACTGGACCATTTGATATCCCACATGCATGGATTTCATTTTGTGTTGATTACAGAACAAATTGCGTGTGGCTGTTGCTTATACATAGTCAATCAACAGAGGCATCCGAGGCCTAATCAATTGAGGAAATCAATCTCGCTGACTGAAATAACTTGCAAAGAAATGAAAGGAAATTGCACCCTGGAGAGGAAGGCTGATACCAATGGTCCTTTGTTAGCAAAGTTTTAAGGAGAGCTTCCATTGATAGCAGGGACCCTGTCAAGCTATTAAAGCATCAAAACATGGGAGAAGCCCTGACAGGGCCATGGCTAATATGGTCATGACTCAGTGAGAATGGGGAATATGTAGGACAGAACTTTATCTGCCAAGGAGTTCAGGTTTGATGGGGCAGATTAAATTCCCAAAAAGGTAAGCGTGTGTCGGACTTGGAAACAAGCTGTGATCCTGCTTCTTTCTGGCTTTAACTACACTCAGTGCAGGTAATCCTGCAGAGAATTAGGGACTGTCTATATATGTAAAGCGACAACTAAATCTGAAGTCAACCCTGAATTCTGGCTTTAAGTTTATTTATTGGTGTCACAAGTATGCTTGCATTAACACTGCAATGAAATTACTGGGAAAATCCCCTAATCGCCACACTTTGGCGCCTGTTCAGGTACACTGAGGGAGAATTTAGCATGGCCAATGCACCTAAGCAGCATGTTTTTCGGAATGTGGGAGGAAACTGAAGCAACTGGAGGAAACCCACTCAGACATGGGGAGAATGCACAAATTCCACACAGGCAGTAACCCAAACTGGGAATCATACCCAGGTCCTTGGAGTTGTGAGGCAGTGCTAACCACTGTGCCACCATGCTTTAACAAGCTATGCACAGGTTTCCCAAGCAATGTGAAACTCACCAAAGTCAATTCGGCAAGAATACAACAGGGATTGATTGCTCCATCAAATTGGCAGGTTGAGAAACCTCTAAAAATTGAGGGCAAAGGATTTTGTGGAGGAATGCAAACTGTGACAATTCCATGTGGGCTGACAGCTTAATGGGCCACCACTAGCTATATGTGTCGCATAATGTTCTCCATTGATAGAATTGAAGAATGTAGCATGAATTACACAAATGGCAGTCCATGGTGCTGTCTGCACTTGGAGAATCCACATGGTTTGCACAGTGCCTCTAGAAGCAGGGCAATGTTCCCAAGTTTCTCTTTGCTTACAAGACTTGTTCTGAGAGTGTGCTTTCGTTGCTTTATAGGTGTTTCCCAACTTCTTTGAAGTCATTTCTGCCTTGCTAGACCTTAGTCACGTTGATCTGCATTTCCCTGCCTTCAGGACAACAAGAGAGCAGGCTGAAGCAGCTTTATACGTCATCTCTGATGAGGATTAGAAGAAGGGACAACACCAGCAGCAGCATTCACCTTCTATCCAGCTAGATGCCATTTCACAGGGTCAAGGAGATGGACCCAGAGCTCTAGCTTCAAGGCAACATAGGGTCTACTGGCAGAGAACCAAATCATTCAACTTGTGGAACACCAGTGCCTGAAGAGGCCCAGATTCTCATAGCAGGAACATAATCTCCTTTCAAATGAACCGGTGAGGTGCACATTGCCCATGGCCATTACGGTCACCACAGCTTTGATTCTTTTTGCCTCCAGCATTAGCCAGGAACACAGGTGACGAATGAAATGTTTTCGAAGATTGCCAACTACATCCTTTTTGCTGCTAAGGAGGCATGTCAAAGCAAGGGGACCCTCACCTTTGCTGCTGTAGTTGGATGCATTCCTCGTCACAATGGATGTCATGGCACTCTGCACCAGCATCCCCCACGACCATGGCATTGCTGCAACTGCCTCAGTACTCAACACCAACAATTGCCAGTTTCCAGATGCAATTTTACAACTCAACCGCTTCATCCTGGACCACAGTGCCTTCACGTTGAAGAACCAGTTTTTCATCCAGACACACAGACCAGCCATGGGGACCAAATTCACACCTCAATATGCCACATCTTCATGCACAGGCTTGAATAAACCTCTTCACCGCACAGGACCTTCAACCCATGCTATACACTAGATACATTGATGACATTTTCTTCCTTTGGACTCATGGTGAACAATCATTGAAACAACTATATGATGACATCAACAAGTTCCATCCCACATCAGACTCACCATGGAGTGCTCTCCAGAATAGGTTGCATTCTTGGACACATGCATCTCCATTAAGGACAGTCACCTCAGCACTTCACTGTACTGCAAACCCACGGATAACCTCACGATGCTCCCCTTCTCCAGCTTCCACCTAAACACATTAAAGAAGTCATCCTCTACAGGCAAGCCCTCTGTATACGTAGGATCAGCTTAAATGAGGAGGATCGCAACAGACATCTCCAGATGCTGAAAGATGCCTTCGTAAGAACAGGATATTGCGCTTGATTCATCAATCGACAGTTCCAGCGTGCCACAGCGAAAAACCACACTGACCTCTTCAGAAGACAAACATGGGACATGGCAGACAGAGTACTCTTAGTCGTCCAGTACTTCCCCAGAGCAGAGAAGCTATGACATCTTCTCTGGAGCCTTCAACATGTCATTGATGAAGACGAACATCTCACCAAGGCCATCCCCACACCCCACTTCTTGCCTTCAAACAACTGCACAACCTCAAACAGACCACTGTCTGCAACAAACTACCCAGCCTTCAGGGGTTTGCATTTTGGAGCAAAGTTGAGAAAAAAGCTCCCTTTCACCACTTCCCTCAGTAATCATGCTCTACCCAGCTAACACATACTGGTGGCTTAATGTAGTACCACTAGAAAGTGAAGGAGACCAAATTAATGCCCTCCACTTTCCCAGTAGTAACTCAAATTGCAGACACGAATGGCAGCCTGGTCTTTCTGAACTTCCCTCCTTTTTTCCTTTTCTCCTCCTTGGCCTTCCTGAAGGATATCAAATGGGTCAGATTGTTATTCAGGAGCTGGCCAAAAAGCAACAGTGTAGCTGAAAGTCTCCTGCAGGATTGCATTAGGACCAGCTACAATAAATATTCCTCAGCCTCCAATCACAGGCTCCCGCTCTCCCACCCTTGATGCTCCTCCAATCATAGATTCTGTCTCTGGGGAGTAGCAAGAAGAGGAGGGAGGGAACCTGTGATTGGAGGAGCTGGAGCAACAAACATTGGAGAGACAGAATCTGTGATTGGAGGAGTTGCTCTGTCTCTCTCACATTTATTATTCCTCCGATCACAACTTCACAGTCAGTTCCCGCTCTTACTGACTGATAGCAGAGTTGTAATTTTTTAAGGCCCATATTTCTCTCAATCCCTGATGGTTGGCACATATATTTAAAATGGAAGATTTCCAAGACAAAATTGTCATAAATATGCCAAACGGCAGAGATTTCTCACTCCTTTTCACCCATCACATCTCCCACAGATCTTCAGACCTCCAAACAGAGTGAGCAGGTGGATCCCTGGAGAAAAGGGCATGAGTTGATGATGATACAGTTCAGCTGGCCAAGCAGTGGGGGATAAAATTGGAGCCAAATCATTTTATGCTTAGAAAATTTTATTTGCAGGGACACGCGTTACATATCATGCACTTCCAATTCAACAACCACAGCTGTAGCTGATCCTAAATATGTAAACACATTTAAATCTGCCAATTAATGCCCAATATCTGAGTGCATTGGCCATTGGGCTGCTTAAGTTGCAGTTTAAGTACCTGAATAGAACTGGGGGGATATTTTGCAGTTTGAACTGGCAATGTGTCTGGGATGGGGCTGGTTTATTGTGTTTTGCACAATGTTGTGATGCAGAAAGGGCTAGAATTGCAGAAGAAGAAAAGCGAGAACAATTCTGTGTCCTGAGAGAAAGGGCAAGAAAGAAGTCTGATGTGTCCAGGATGCCTGCTAGAGAACCTCATGACAAACTCAGCCAGGCATGATTCAGATAACCTGAGCTTGTGAAGCCTTATGGCACAACAATGCTGAACCCATTGCCTCCACCACCACTCCAACACCAATCATTTCAACAATCAAAAATCTCCCCATCCCGTTCACAGCCATTGCTCATCTTCAGCTCTGGCCATATCATTCTCCTCATTACTAATACCCAGCTGGAAAATGGGAAGAAACAAAGGAGGTGACAGAAGGATGGAGACTTGACATAAATTGCATGATGCATTTTCATTTTCTGATACATATCAATAGTGACTTTGTTGTAGTCTTTCAAATGAATCTCGATATGCAAAAAAAGTCTCCCTACTACGTGGTGCCAAGCAGAGCTGGAAGCAGGCTGCTCACTGCACTATTTGGACTGACAGATGCTGGTGGCCAATATCCTCTGGGAGAACAAACCAGAGACTGTCCCACAAGCCCCTGTGTCAGGGCGGACTCAGCCATCAGGACAGCAGTCAGCTTGTAGGGCTCCGGCTGTAGGAAGGTGTGGGAGGGTAAGCAATGAGAATGGGTATGTCTTGAGCTTGAGGCAGTGGCATAACAGCAATGTTACAGGATTAGTAATCCAGATGCCTAGGCTGATTCTTTAGAGGTAGAAGTTCAAATCCCACCACAGCATCTGGGGGAATTTAAATTCAATTAAGTAATAAATCTGCAGTAAAATACTGGCCTCCTTATTAATGATCATGAAATGAGTGGATTGTCATAAAACTCATTGCCAAGCATATTTAGAGATGAGCAAAGAATGCTGATGTTGCCAGCGATGCTCACATCCCAAGAAAAAAATAAACTGAGCCCTCATGTGCCCTTTTATCATCTTCCTTCTGATGGCCCACCTGCACTTCCCTCCCAGCCAAGGAGTGGAGAGCAATTTGCTGACCTGCAAGGAAGTTCCCTTCCATCCTATTAAAAGTGTCAGTTTGAGTGTGTAGGCAATCGGTCAGTGCTAGCATGCTCTCAGTTACCTGATGTGTCTGAGGTGCCATGTAGGTGATCACTCTTTCCCAAATTTAAGACTGGCTTCTCCAAGAATGCAAGTGCCTCTGGAAACGTTGGCAGGAACTTGCACATTTTCCGTTACTTCTCCTCTCTCTCTGGAAAACTCTGAGTTTCAGCACCAGTGTCCCTCTGAGCACAACTTGGGGTATCCTGCATCCTCTGATCGGGGCCCTCCATTGCTGTCCCTGTCACCAATAGCTTCTCCTGCTCAGTAGTGAAGGTCGCCTCACCATGTGACAACATAACTAACTCTCTGCGGGACCGCGTTGAGGTGTGTCAATCTGCGTTAGTGGACAGTGCACTTGAGGCATCTGACAATGCTTCATCAGGGTTCCCACCGAGGAACTCCTCAGCTTCCTCCTTCATCATGCTTGGAGGGCCTGTGGTCAATGAAAGGCATGAGTTAGACTGACATTAGGAAAAGGTTAAATGTCAATGTGCAGATGTTCACATATCAGTTCGTGGTGACAGTTGCAGCCCAAGTGATTGCTGTGTGACAAGTAGCAGTGTGATTTTAACACCAGGTATCGTGGAGATTCCCATCTCACCATTACAAGTGGTTATGTGGTCTGTCATTCTGCCCATCTTCAAGGATTCCTCCTCAAATGGAGACTGGGTTGGGTTAGTTAAAATTCTGCCATTAACATCCAAACAGCCAGCAAAATGGCTCTCACTTTTGAGGAATATATTTCTGGCATAATAAAGTGACGCAGTAGTCAGTGTGCATAACTTCCTTAAACTAATCATCAAATTAGATCAGATTAAGGATTAGATTTGCAAAATGAATGGTGAATCAATGCTTATAATTTTTTAGAATATGGGATGAACCAGCAAAATAATTGAACATTCTTAAAGATCTGCAAAAATCTTTCTCTCTTTGGCATCCAAGAAACAACAGACAGTGTGGGATACATAGATATATAGCGTTTGAATATAAATTGATTAATAATGTAGTTATGCTATCTCATATATTGCGGCACAGTGGTTAGCACTGCTGCCTCACAGCTTCAGGGAGTTGTGTTTAATTCCAGCTTTGGCTGACTATCTGTCTGGCATTGCACATTTTCCCCATGTCTGCGAGGATTTCCTTTGGGTGCTCTTGGTTTCTTCCTACAGTTCCAAAGATGGATTGGCCGTGCTAAATTGACCTGAGTGTCAGGGGAACCAACAGGGTAAATACAGGTGGTTCCAGGAATAGGGCCTGGGTGGGATTGTTGTTGATGCAGACTCGATGTGCCGAATTGCCTCCTTCTGTACTGTAGGGATTCTATGGTTGCACAGTGAGATCACAAGGAAATTATAGAGCTATTTATACATCAGGAGACAGCAGATGTACCTGGCTAGGTATATGTTATGGAAACATTTATCTCTGTATCAATGAATTATATCATCTCGAACAATCCATGAATTATGGTTTGTCAAACAATATTTCACAGACATATTTCCAAGAGAGGCCAAGTTTTATGGACAGCTGTAAAGCCTGTCACCCAGAGAATTAGTCATTCTGTCATTTATAAACCAATATTAATTCCATGTTTCTGTTTTCAAAATGGTAACTGCTAAAATAAAACATTGAGCAAATCAATGGCTGGGAAACTGTGAACAGATTATGATTGTAATTAACAAGATGCATCTGAAAAATCCTGTTCAACTTAAATTTAACGACTATAAACTCAAAATTCAACTGCTGAATCAGAAAATTAATGACTAGAAAGTTACTGTAAGTTTGCTTATATCATTTTCCAGTCAATAACATATCTGAGTAATGTGTTTTTGGAAGAGACTAAGAAAGCATTTTTACCAACACTGAATGTGAGTAAAATTAACATTTGCTAAAATTTTAAAATGTGTGGTATCGACTCAACCATCCATTTACACCTGCCCTGATTTGTGTTTCCATTGAAGTCAACCAGAAGAGGTCTTCACCTGTTGTTTCAATTCAAAAAGCTCACACTGGGGCAGATTTTTCCAAAATGTGCAGACTCTATGTATGTGAAATATTGTTCCCTATACCATATAGAAACATAAGAATTAGGAGCAGGTAAAAGTCCTACTGTCTCTCAGGTTTGCTCCATCATTCAATAAAATGTTCTACCTCAAACCCACCTTCCTGCTCTATCTATCCCCACAGAAGTTACATTGGACAGGAATTAAAATCATGGCCAGAACTTTATGCTCCCCCACCACCTGACTGTGCGGGTTTGAGGTGGTGCAGGCACAGGGGCTGCATATTTGTATGGCTGGGACAACTGCCCTCTTCCTGTTCTGAATTATTGTGGGAATTTATTTTTTTCTCTGGGAACTGTCCCACCCAGCCATTTCACACAATTGCACAGTTCCTACGCCTGTTGTGTCCTCAAGCTCATCATCATCACCAGTTCATCACACAAATTCTCTTCCACCTTCTCTCATTGGGAAAAAGATACAAAAGTCAGAGATCACGTACTGACCAACTCAAGAACAGCTGCTTCCCTGCTGCCATCAGACTTTTGAATGGACCTACCTTATATTAAGCTGATCTTTCTCTACACCCTGGCTATAACTATAACACTACATTCTGCATTCTATCCTTACCTTCCCTCCATGTACTCTATGAATGGTATGCTTTGTCTGTCTAGTGCGCTGGAAACAATACTTTTAACTGTAGACCAACACATGTGACAATAATCAAATCAAATCATCTTCCAGGGTATTTTGGTTATTTTTACTTCTCATTTGTACTGTTGCTCTATCTGTGACAACTCATTTACTATCTTCCTTCCTTATTCTGCACATCCTTTCCCAGTGATGGAAGTTTCCACAACTTCTATGGTTTAATCCGTATGCGGAATGTTTCCATCTGTTTGTGATCTGATGTTGTCATCCGCAGCTCTTGTGCATCCTTCTCTGCCTGATATGCATTCATTTGCTGCTGTTTCTCTGCATTAACCCTACTGCATTTCTTCAACATTGCTGAATGCCACCTATTTAGGTAGTCGTCATTTTCATCCATCCATGGCTTCATGAGCTTTGGCAATGTTTGCAGGCAATGTTGTGAACTTGTCCTGGGAGATTTGTTTAGCTGGAAAATAAAGGAAGAAATCTACAGTAACCCTCAATTAAAGGCAGTTAAGCTGGTTGCAGTTGGAGTTCTGGAAGTAATCAGCATGGCTGCCACTTGAAACCATATGGGCTTTCTAATGGATTTAAGGCACTGTGCAGGAGTGCTGGGAGACTGTGCTGGAGCTACAGAATCCAGAATGGGGAGGTTGGTTAAGAAATTGTCTCAGCCACAAGATAATGGGAGACCTCCCCATCAAATCTATACCTTGTTAAATTGCTGGAACCTTGAAGTGAAACCAGAGTGAATTCTGAAGGACAGTGATATATCTTTTGAGTTGGTCCCAGGAAAAATTGTAAAATCATAGTATCACTCCAGTGCAGAAGGAGATCATTTGGCCCATCGAGTATGCACTGACTTTCCGACAAAGCATCTTCCCTGTAACCAGCTTCCCACGTATTTAACCAGCTAATTTAATTAACCTTGGGACACTGAGGGACAATTTAGCATGGTCAATCCACTTAATCTGCACATCTTTGGAAGTGACTGAAGCTTAAAGACTTTATAAGATAATGGAGACCCAGGGGGGAAATGGAAAGTAGAACTGAGTTTATATCATCAGTCTTTATAACTATTAAGTTAATCAAGCTTAGATTGTTTAATTCCTCTTATCGTTGATATGAAGTAAGGTTTTTTCATTAAAAATGGGAAATCTTGTAGCATAGTTCAGTTAATTTCTTTTTGCATAGATTCCCTACAGGGCAGAAGGAGGCCATTCAGTCCACTGGGTCTGCACTGACTCTCCTAGAGAGCATGTTACTCAGCTCTTATTCCCAGAACCCCGCATATTTGCCCCACTAATTTCCCTAACTTGCACATCTTTAGACTGTGGGAAGAAATTGAGTACCTGGAGGAAACCCAAGCACATATAGGGAGAATGTGCAGACTCCACACAGTCACCCAAGGTTGCAATTGAACCTGGATCCCTGGCACTGTGAGGCAGCAGTGTTAACCACTGTGTCGCCATGCTGCCTGGTTCCTGACTGGATCAAAATAATTCTCATAACAATGGGTTCCTATTTCTTTAGAAATATTAGGACAACATACCAGTAATATAATTTAAACAATCAGCTACAACTTGGTTGTGTGGTGCTGCTTCAAAGCAGTGCTGCGAAAATTATCTTGGGCAGATAGTGCCGCAGTCCATCACCTGAACAGCCCCCATGGCTGTTAGTGATATGAATGAGGAATCCCATGTGGGCAGTGTATGTAGTAGCCGGTGGCACAGTCTGCCAAACTGCCCCCCCTCCCCTGAGGATAGACCATTGAACAATGCTGTGCAAACACATCCGTAACCCAATTCATATAAATATTTGTCAAGTCTTTCCTAAATTTCTTACTTGCAATTAATGGCTACAGGAAGGAGTCACAGAGTAGGGAGTTAAAGTGTGCCGCATAACAGATAATTGTGTTTAAAATAGAAATCAAAGAAAGAAACAGGAATGAGGACTTTTGGAGTTGCCGTGTGTTGGGTTTGAAACAGTTGCTATTGGCCTATCTGATTTGCATAATTAGCATATCAAGCCAATGATGAGGAATAATGTAGCCAGATTAAGAAAGCTTTGGATCTTTTAAATGATGTTACATGTTAGCTACGTTCATTATAAATATGTATAAAATAATGAATGAGTTGAAGGAACAGTCCTGCAGTATACCGATAAGGAAAGATAGTGTGAGGGATTCTTTGGTTCCACTAGCTCCCGACGACAGTCGACATGGCCCCAAGAATCTGGCGTCGGTGGAAATACGGGCCGGGTTTCTCCCAAAAAAGTTCAAAGTGTTGAAATTGTGGGAAAACTGGAGTGAATCAGGCTGTTTTTTTCAGTGAGAGTTCACACTCTGTGCACTGCAGAGACCACCAGTATGAATATCATTAGATTTCAGGGGGCAGGACCTAATCAGCTGGAGAGGCTGGAATCAGCGTGCTGAGTGGGCCTCTGTGTATGCGCAATGGTCCCGAACTGTCTGCCTGCAGTTTGGAGGCCAGCGCGATCGCTGGGCAGCCCGGGAGCCCTGCAGTCCTGCTGCCCCCAACACCTCCCCCCCCCACCAGTAACACCCCCATGGCATGATTGTGGCCCCCCCTGTCCATTTGGAGGCCAGTCCCAAACCCCCCATCCTGGACCTTTCAAACTCCAGCCCCTCATCCCCAGCAGTGACCCTCCCCACCCCATACCCTCCTGCCACCCTTCCTGCCCCGGCTTGCCCCGATCGCTGGCCTCACTCCTGCCCCGACTGGATTCCAATGCAGAGTGACAGTGGGATCCTTCATCCACACAAATCACTCCCAGGCCCTACCCCTATTCCCCACTTTCAAAATGCCTCACCCCCTTGGTGCTACCCCATGCTTGATGGGTAGTGCCAAGGTGCCCCCTGGGTAGGGGCACATTGCCCCTTGGGCAGTGCCGGGGCACAGGCTGACACTTCCCCCCTCTTCACTCCAGTGGGGTCAGGTCTCTGGTTCCCGAAAGTGGGAAGGTAGGCTGAACACCGCTGGAGTGAAATACTTCTGGCGGGATGGTTGATGCTAGCAGGCCTGGAGAATTGAGTCCTGAGCCCAATAATAGCATTTAAATATACTATTTATATAGGATGGGAGAATCGCCCTAGGTTTTCTGTGCTGGTCGCCAAACCCATTCTGAACCTCCCAAATCGTTGGCCCCGATTAGGTTCTTGGCCAGGGTGTACGATAACCCAATTAATATTCAAGTGGCCTCCTAACATCTCATCTGCAGGCTCGGAGGCTGATTCACCAGCCTGAGATGTTCCTGCCCCTTCAGCCAGAAGTCACTGCCCAGAATTAGTACAGGTTTTGAAAAGTGGTGACCTAGCAGACTGAGCATTGAGGAGGAACAAGGAGGTATTTCGTCACTTGGAAGTTATACTGGTGTGTCTAGAGGGTCTTGCAAAGGCTTTGTGGGTAGCAGAATCTGTGCTGTTAGTTCAAGGTGACCTCGGGGGTCCCTCTGCCCCTCCACCTAACCCTGGGCATGGGAATAGTCTGGTTGATCATCTCCATGCTGTGAGGGAAGGGTTCAGAGAAGCCACTGAGATGGCACTCTCGGGTAACTGACCTGTCATTATGTATCTTGGTGTCAGTTGCATGTCTCACTTGTGATAGTTTCTCCAATAATGATGTCATGTGCTCTGTCGATCTGCGAGTTTTCATTTCTCTCAAAGAAATCCATTTGTACACTGGTTTACCCCCATGTTTCAGTCAACCGCTCAGAGCTGTTGGCACACCTCCAAGAATGGCTCCAACTCAGTGAGGTCATCCGGTGGATTTGGCATTTTGCCCTTTCAAGGGTGACTGTAATCCATGCACAAACCCTCTCTTTCTTCTTATTTAAACAATTCACCCAAATACATTATAATTCAATTACAATCCAAAAACATTATAATTCCACAATGATAAATTATTAAAACAACTCTAAAAAACAAATATCCCTTCCTAAATACAACAGCAAACAACCTCCCTTCCAGTGAAAATGGAGTCCATCGTAAGTTATCTGTGACTTTTGAGGGTTTGTCTTCTGTGGTTTCATCGTCAGGGAGTTAGTATGCAGGGTGCTGTTGTCCAGGGTGTTAATGTCCAGGGTGCTGTTGTCCAGGGTGTTGGCATCCAGGGTATGCGGTTCAAGCATGTTACCTTCTAGGGTTTTGCCTTCTGGGCCACACAAACTCTAACTGGAACAGAAGTTCTCAGACAAGCCGCATTTGGGACAAACCTTTTCAATGCCTCTTAGTTGCAGCTGCACTCGTGCTGCAGGAGGAGGTCAGCCAAGGAGAGTTACCTGAACGAACATATCAACCAGTATTGGCTTATTCTGTGTTCTGCAAGTCAGTTCATGTGACGTAGAGAAGTTGCTTGTTGAGTCAATCACGCAAGGCCCATTAAGGATCTCACTCTGTCTCAGCCCCACAGCTGCTTACGCTGACCACATTTACAGGCCAGTGAATAGGATTTCTAAACCCATAAGCAGCACTCGGCCCCTCCCCACACTGAGATCTGAGACACTGTATGGCAGGCCATAACTCCTCAGCAATGGCTTTGCTTCCCCAGCACATAGGTTCCTGACACAGGTCATACAGGAAGATGCCAAGGTCCCTCCATGAGGCACCCTCCTCTGTGCTGCTGGGGTGGAATCCAGGGTGCTTGGAGGAGTTTGATGGCGGGATGCAATCCCAGATAACCTAGCCTCATCTGATGGAGATCCTGCAAGACAAGGACATGTGGTGGGCTGGTGGAGATGTCAAGGAAGTGGGAGATGACAGATTCACTTGAGATGGGTCAGCTGGATCATGGTGCTTTGGGCTGTCACTTGCTCCAAGGCTTCTGACCTTGCAGTCAGTGGCAGTTCACTCTTGGCTCTCACCCACTATTTCCAGGGCCCTTGGTTCAGAGGGGACTCATGTTCCAGGGATACCACCATTCATCTTCGCCTGCTCCCTCTTGTTAATGGGTGCAAGGCTGATTATAATTATTGAAATTCTAATTTTAATATTTTTAGTGATCCTTGGACACAATTGCCCGGACTTGCTTGCATTACCTTTTCCCCATCAATGGGGACTAGATGTGACGTGCTCACCACTGGGACCAGAGGCATTGAGGCCCCTCAGGTGGTGAGGGGCAGGGGGTAGTGCCCTTTGGGCTGTTCCAACCTGACACTACCAGCTTGGGTTTCTGGCAATGGCAGACTGGCATCCTGCACTGCCCACCAGACACCCTGGCACTGCCCATCAAGCACCAGGCAGTGCCATAGCGTGGGTCCTAAGGTGAAGGCTGGGGTCCAAGGGAGGGGGCAGGGCCTGAAGAGGAGGCAACATGTGGGGAGCTGTGTAATCTGCAATGGTGGGGGTGGGATGAACAGGGTGGAGATCAGCCGGGCCGAGAGCAAGGGAAAATGGGGTGGTGACCAACCAGGGGAGTTGAATGGGAGAGATTGGCTGGGGGAGGTGTGGTGTGGGGGGGTTGCAATTGATCAGGGGGAGCCACAATTGGGACGAAGGAATTGGGAGAGTGGGGAAGGTGATGTCCGGGGGAGTTGGGGGAGTGATAACCTCTAAATGCAGTGACTGTATACACTTGTACATAGTTAGTGCATTGGGAGATCAGACGTATGTACAGTGGCACCCTTTAGCTGTCTGCAGCTGGCTTCCTGGCATCAATGGATTCCTTCCACTCCCCCTACTTGCCAAAATTATACTTTGCCTCATTTTTTTCTCTATATGTGGTCAGATTTGAATCTTTCTCTCACCAAAAAAAAATCTGAATCTCTCCCATTTTATTTGGTATTTAGAATCTTTTTTGTTAAGGTTGCCCTCTAAGTCTATGATAAACTGGTTGGATGGGTTAAGTGTTAAATTTCTTAGGGACTGTACAGTTTAACTGTTATCATTGTATAAATGGACTTAGAGGGAAAGGGATGTGGTGTCTGCCCCCTTCAAGTGGCGAATGGCTGATAGGGTCATGAGATCCAGGAATATCAATCGGGAACAAGTGTGGGGAGGTTCACCCCAGCAAACGTGGACTTTTACCTCAGGTCAATATGGACAATCACTAGCAGCCATGAAGTTGCAAGACTCTGTAAGGTAAATAAATGTTAAGTTGTTTCATACCTAACTGGGAAGCTAAAGTTATTACAGGTTGTTAACACAAAGCAGTGAGTCAGGGTAAATATCTCATTTCCAGGATGGCAAACTCTAACAAGTGGACTGCCTCAGGGATCAGTGTTAGGGCCTCAACTATTGACAATTTATATTAATGATTTGGATGAAGGTACAGAATCTATGGTGGCTAAATTTACTGATGACATAAAAATTGAATGGAAGACAGGTTGTGAAGAGGATACAACAGATTGGATTTTCACAATGTTGAAGAGCCTCTTTATCATTACAAAAACAGTGGAGGAGGCTGAAATATAGAAGTCCTGCCTCCCCAAACAGAGCAACCATCATTTCCATGGCAGCAGAATGGGGTTGGGTTGGGATTTGCACATGTCCATGTAAAACAGATGTTGCCTCCAGTCATGTCTAATTGCCATTAGCCTGTATTGGAAAATGCAATTTATGATGATTAGACCCAGTAGGAGAAGGTCCAAATTTTGCCTTTTAGAGAGGTAGGGTAACCAGAATATGGTCCCAGGACACTTTTAGGGGTGGGTCAGGGCCAATCCTGACCAGACAAGTTATGAGAGCCACTTAGGACAAGCACTGTTGATGAACCCAACAGCACCACTGACGCTTGTCTTATTTTAAGATGTCCGCCCAGCACTTTGACAAGAATTGCCCATAGACTTTACTACAATTGGCTATTTTATTGTACAATTCATAAGATGCATTATTGTCTTTAAGTGAGTGCTGAGGTGAGGAATAATGATGATTCCAAAATTCAGGAATGCTAGTTTAAAGAAAAAAATCGAGGTTTGTTTTTTCTATAAAACAAGACTGTAAGATAGCCCATTGTTTCCTTGTCTTTAAAATAATAACTTTTTTTAGAAGAAACTACCAAAATTGATTTGGACTGATTATTCAGTACAATAAAAAATCTCAAAAATCAGGAAACATAAATGGAAAACAAAACTGTTTTTAAAAAATGTTTACTTATTGGTGTCACAAGTAGGCTTACATTAAGACTGCATGAAGTTACTGTGCAAATCCCCTAGTCCCACACTCCAGCGCATGTCAGGGTACACTGAGGGAGAATTTAGCATGGCCGAGTTGGGAATAACCTGCGACACGGTAGCACAGTGGTTAGCAAGGACCTTGGTTTGATTCCCAGCTGGGGTCACTGTCTGTGTGGAGCTTGCACATGCTCCTTGTGTCTGCGTGGGTTTCCTCTGGGTGCTCAGGTTTCCTCCCACAGTCCAAAGATGTGCGGGTTAGGTTGATTGGCCATGGTAAAAATTGCACCTTAGAGTCATGAGATGCATACGTTAGAGGGATTAGTGGGTAAATGTGTAGGGATGTGGGGATAGGGCCTGGGTGGGTTTATGGTCAGTACAGACTCGATGGGCCAAATGGCCTCCTTCTGCACTGTAAGGTTTCTATGATTCTAAAAAAAGGAGCCGACGTGAAATTTTTCGCAAGGTATTTGCAATTTCTCTGACAGGCATTTTTAGCGCTGAATAATGTATTCATTTAAAAGTCCTTTGTTAGAATTATGCAGGTGGGAATTTTACACAAACAAATTGCGTGTGCTTTATAATAGCACTCAGCAGAATTTCAATTCCCTGACAGGTAACATAATTGTGGAATAGTTAGAAAAAGTGCCACTAAAACAAATTCCATGAATGAATTCAAGGGACAGTGTACCCATGGTGAGATTGAGGAAAATAGTGAGAAGCTAGATGTTTCAATCAAAAAGGTACAATCCCGTTGTGGTCAAAATGCTTGTTTAGATTTCCTGGCTATTGGACTCAAGTATGAGTGTGTGTACACTTTATTGGAATGGTGTTACCAAATGATACATTATGTGTCCTTTCCCAAATCTTTCTAAATTAGAACACCTCTGGTTAAAATACGTAAGGATTGGGACATAAAATTAAATGCTGCAAGATTCTCTCATTACATGCAAGAATTATTTCTCGCCTTTGTGTTGAATGCATCACACATTAGTCACAGCACTGACCTAGTTTGTGTTGCAGCATTTCTTTTTCTGTTGAAGTCAGATTATCCCAGGAGATTTACACAGCATTAAGGTTGAAGACTTGCAAACTAAATACAGGAACTGAGTGTCAGAAAATAAATTTCCCATCCATCATTGGAAGATTGACACACATGATGGAACGATATGTCAGCACTGTTGTGGAAGGCCTATGTAACACATCAGAGAGAGCAGCGATTCTTCACGATCTATAAGTACAAGCATTAAGCCATGAATCACTGTCATTTTACAGTAAGACTACTGTCAAAAGCTAATGTGATTATTTTGAATTTGCCACTGCAAGACTTTATTACGCACAGGAAATAACCTTCTCACAACATTACAATATTTCAAAACGGACAAAGGAATAGGGGTTAATTTTATAGTAGCAAGGGTGGGCCATTCAGCCCCTTGAGGCTATTCTGCCATTCAGTTAGATCATGACTGCTTTATACATAAATTTACTTTAGTTTCACATCTCCTGGTTTCCTTAGCTAAACAGAGTTCTGGCAATGTCAGTCCTGGAAATTATAGTTGATGTACAATAGCAATTTGGAGGAGCTTCAGATTCCAATAAGTGCTTGCCAATTTCACTCCCAGGTTAACAAGTTCTAATCCTTACATTTTGCTCCCTTGTTCTCATCTCCCAATAAAGAAAATATTTCTCTGTGTCTCCACTATCCAGCCTTTTATCATGTGAAGGGTCTTGATTAGATTATCCCATAAGGTGCTAAGTTCAAGAGAACATGTGCCAAGTTCATGCAATGCTGAGGAAGGGAAAAGCAGCAGGTAAACCTGACAGCCTCTCGGTAGGCTGGGGTTTGTCCCTGTTTGGATACTGTTTAGCCCAGCAACCTCATTGCCCACCCTTCCTCCTCCTTTATCACTAGGTTCTGCCTATGGCTGTGGCACACCCAGTGTCGCGAGACACCAATTACCTGCTTGGGTGGGCAATGTTCTTCTGTGGCATCAGCAGGTGCAGTCCCAACAGTAGCCACCACTTCCTGTGGCAGTGCTGAGACTGCTGAGCTGCCATGGCAAGAAAAAAGTTGCCTGACCCCAGCAAAATGTGGCCGGGAGGCCCATCGATGAGGATCAGACCTATTGTTGGCATTATGCCACAACAATAAAATTCTAGCCTCATTGTACCACCATGCCACATGTGCTATTGTTTATATTGTTTATGGGAAGGTAGAAGCAGGAGTAGCAACTTGTGCATATTCTGTCCGTATTCATGACATTTTCTCTACCTCCACATTGCCTTTTCCCTAGATCCCTTAACACCTCTGCATAACAAATATCTGTCAATTTCAGCTTTAAAATTAACAAATGTTCAATTTGCAAAAGAGAGTTCCAAACCTCAACCACACTTTGCAAGAAGGCATGTTTTCTAAGTTTGCTCCTGGCTCTAACTTTTTGACTATGCTCCCTGGTCCTTTACTCCTCAACTAGCAGCTTCTCCCAATCTACCCCATCTGTTCCCCTTAATAGTTTGAAAACTTCAATCCATTCGCAGTCAACTTTCTAAATTCGACGGGATACAAGACTGGTATGTTTTGATCTCTCCTCATGTCTTAAACCTTCAATTCCAGGTATTATTCTGGTCAATCTATGCTGCACTCCCTCCAGGATCTTCCTCAGGTTTGCTGCCCAGAACTGCTCACAGTGTTCCAGTTGTGGTCCAACCAGAGCTTTGTATAGCTGAAACATGACTTCTATTGCAGTGTATTCCAGTCCCCTAGATATAAAGGCCATTTGTCTTTTTGATTTTTTTACTACCTATTCATGACATTTTAATGATCTGTGTATCTGGAACCCTGTCTCTTTGGAGCTTCACTATTTTTAGCTTCTCATCATTTGGGAAGGATCCTCTTCTATTCCTTTGTTAGTTTCACCGTGAGTGACCCCACAATTGCTGGTGTTGAAATCCATCTACCACAGTTTTGCCCATTCACTTCACCTATCTCTATCATTTTGTAATTTCATTCTTCCATTTACATAGCATACAATACCTCCCATCCCTATGTAATCATTAAATTTGGATATTTGGCTTTCTATCCCAACATCTGCGTAGTAAATAAAAGCCTGAATTGTTGAGACCCTAACATCCTTGTTGGACATCACTAGTTTTGTTCTGACACTTAGGCTGGAATTTTGCCACCTTGCCCATCCTAGAATTGAGGCAGATGAACAGCATTCTCTGTTGGCCTTGGGCAGGATCTTATGAGCCTCGGGCAGGCGAGGCAGTAAAATTCCAACATTAGAGTACCAGTTCATTACCTTCCAGTCAGTCAATTTTCTAACCAGGTCGGTAGTCTGCCTTTAGTTTCATGAGTCTCAATTTTAACTCAATTTTAGCAAATGACTTTTAGAAGTCCACATAAATAACAGCCCTAGATACGCCCTTGTCCACTACTTCAGTCACGTCTTCAAAAAACTGAATCATATTTGTAAGGCATGATCCATCCTTTACAAGTCCAAGCTGCCTCTCCCTGAATAGCTGAAAATATTCAATACTTTCAATCAATCTACCCTTAATTATAAACTCTAGCAATTTCCCAACAACAGATGTTAGGCTAATTAGTCCAGAAATCCCTGGTTTCTCTCCTTCACCTTTCTCAACTAGCTTAATTACCTATTCTTGTATTTCTTTGAGGTGATAACTGAGGGAGAGGATCCCAGGAGGGACTAATTTCTTCAGCTTTATATAAAGCGCATGGGACTGAGATGGTTCTCATCTCATGTTGCTTGATAGTTTGATATCGACTTCCATTTAAACTTGCTCTCCCTATCTTTCCTTGCCATCCATATCTGGTGTTCATTCATTAATTTCCAGATGCCCAAAGGATTCAGAAGTAAATGTAGTTTCTGAAAATGAAGAATAAGCAAATTGTTCCATCTATGCCTCTTGGTGTATCTGACTAATCACCCTGTCAACTATGCTACCCTAGCCTGACAGACACCTGAATTCTGGTTCCTTACGTTAAAAAGACACTCCTATTGCATCTATTCTTTGAAAGTGCCATTTAAATTTCCCATTGCTTACATTCATTAGTCATTTTAACAAACCTTACTTTCCTTCCTTGATCTTTTTGAGTTTTCTGTCCATTACTTCAAAGTAGAAAATGCCAATTGTTATTGAAAGTTTTTCTTCATTTCTAATTAAAAAAAAATATATAATTAAATTCTGTGGGGAGTAATTTGGTCAAAGTGACAAGTGTTAGAGGAAGAGTTGTTTTCATGCCACAATCATCCCTTCCCCCAGACACCACTGGTGAGTGAGTCTTGACCTTACTCTCTGGAACTCCATTGACAACCCTTCCACCACTCCTTTTCTCTCTCCACATTTAAAACCTGATTGAAACTTATCTTCCTGACCAAGCCTTCAGTTACCACACTCATCTCTCTCTCAATTACTTACTCTTTATCTATTCCTATTCTGCCCTCCCATCCTTTTGGATGTTTTGGGATGTTTTCCAGATTGAAAGAACAAGTATTATTGCCAGCCGGTCTTATTTCTATAACAGACACCATGTGCCTCTATCTATACCACAGAACGATGGCAACCTGAGCCAAGCCATAGACATCATGAGATGAAAGAAAATGATCTGGGAGGCCAAGGTAAAGTAAAACAGGAAACTGAAAGAGAAACCTGGGTAAGGCAAATATAAGGGTACGACTGCTTGGCCATATTCCTGACCACCAGGGGCTTCAATGGCCTCCGATTCCCCTGGCATGGCCATGGCACCTGGTCACCATTGATGGGGGCCATGAGTGATTCTCGTTCACAAGATCTCTCACTGACAAGGGGGGAAAGTGTCCATGAGGCTGGAAATGACCATACCGGATGCGTTAATGTCATGTAGATGTTCATACTTAAATCAGCTTTGCACCCATGCTGGGAATGAAGCCAATCATGCCTGAAAAACCAGGGCCGAAAAGCTGGCTTTTGACTGCTTTCCAGCTTGTTATGCCTATCGACTGGCATAGCAGGCTGATAACATTTTACCCTTAGTTTCAAATGGGAGCATTTTGCTCGTAATCTCAAAATAAGAAGTAGGCCATTTAAGACTGTGGTGAGGAGATATTTCTTCGCTCAGAGTGAACCTTCAGAGCGCTGTGGGAGGTCAAGCATGTTCAAGACAAAAAACATTAATTCAATAGTTTGAAAATTTGGAATGTCTAGTGATCACAAATGAAGTTACAAAGATTCCACAAAAGAAAGGCTAACTTGTAGAGGTCATAACGTTGATTTTGAAAGTGTGCTTTAATGAAGACTAAAACTGTTGTTTTCTTAACCTCTTAGTTAATCTCATTACCAAACCTGGAGCATTTGTTCTAATCTATACTGTCTTTCTAACTATGGAATGGTGACTCATCACCCAATTAATGTTTGATTTGATAAATAATCTATTGATCTCCCAAAGGGTTCCTAATTCTGTAGTTTACTTGGTATTTTATATAGCCTTCAGGTCATTCTATTCCGTTTGAACATATACGTGAGAAAAATAGAGAGGATATTTTCAATATGATTTTTAGCATCAACACTGTCATCTTAATAGAGTCTGCGTTTTACACACACCACATTTCATGCACCACAAGATGATTGCAAAGCTTTTTTGACTGTCTCTTGAGATATTAAGGAATAATTATTTCTGTTTGTAATTACTTATGACAATAATAAGGGTGTAAAAAAAGCCATTGTGATTAATCTTAGCCAGAGGGCACTCGAATTTCCAAATTAGAAACTGCACTCATTCAAAAGTCATATCAAGACTGGAAAAATGTTACATTTTTGAAAATAAAATCTTATAAATTTCTTAACAAGCACCCCCTCTTCCGCCACTTTTAGAACATCAGTAAATCTTGTCAATCTTTTCTCAGGTCCAATGTGATCATTTTTCTTATGTGAGAAAACAATTCTTCCAAATCAGATTGCTTTTGACACCCTTCTGCTTCCGGCAACAGTATACTGGAAATATTTAATCCTTTTTTTTCCTGTTCTAATCCTCCATTTTATCCAAGAATTGAGGATTTGTTTAGAATAAAGTGGTGTACTGGAAACCTTTCAATGAAAATTTTATTTGCTATGCGTGTTTGTGGCACTGTGATCAAGTTCCCATTGAAGAAACAAACTACAATTTTATTCCCAATTCCTGCTGGATTTCAAAGTTAATGTGTGTGAAACTGCAAGATTTGCTGTCACTTTCATGATATTAGACTATAATGTCACCACTGACTGGAAGAAAATGTGACAGTTTTGTTTCAGACTGCAGAAGCTGATTTTGCATCAATACAAGAGTTTTGTTGTGTCTACATTTGAGCATTTTCTACTGTGGCACTTCTTTTACATTTTCTTTACCAACCATTCAATATTGCCCCACATATCCTAAGGTTCTGTGATGATATGCATCACTTGGATATCATCCAAGTGATCATTCTTAAAACAGGAGGTGGAAAATGTGAGCAGCCAAATTTTAGCTACGGTTCTCCTGATCGTCTGCCATAACTTTGGAGGAAGGTCCATAGACACTCCAGAGAAATGGAATAAGTGATATCTATCCTGTTCCTTCAAACTTTCTGTCAAAGTTTCAGTAGATAATTGTGAGAACTGTCACAGAAATTCTAAGTGAGTATTTAGACCACCACCCAGGACTAAACATCTTAAAACCAATCACATTCTCATCCAAATGTTCAGAAGGGCAGAACTTCCACTGCCAAGAAGGAAGTGCGTTCTGGTATAGGCTTGGAGGTTAAATAGCAGAAGAATGGATAGTGGGGTGGAAAGCTGCCATGATTCCTCTCAGTTCTGGGTTTTACAGAGCACATTTGTGATGAGCCAGTGATTTAAATATGCAAACAAAAAAGTAATTGTAGCTATTAGCTGTGCAGGCCTCATAGGGCCAACAAGGCAGGAGCACAGTGGGAGACGTTAATTGATTAAGCTGATAAGCTGGAAAGCCATTAAGCAATGAAACTGCATAGCTGTTGCTCTGCCTATAGAAAAGGTTTGTGTTCACAGGACTTGCCCTGCTTTATAGGTGTTTTCTAACTTTGTGAATGTCATTTCACCTACCTTGGACTTCACTTACCTTGACCTGGCCTTCTCTGCTGTCAGCTTTCACTGCAGCATGGGGGCAACCTTTCCAGCTATACTGTGGATCTCTGGTGAGGATCAAGGGGAGAAGCAACAGGAGCCACACCAATAGCAATGGTGACTGTCTTCTCCGCAGTCAGATGGGCACAGGAAATGGATGCACATCTCCCGTTTAAAGGAAGTGATATTCCCAGCACAGGTATAGAGGCAAAGAATCAACTTCCTTAGAGAAAAATTGCCTGAGGTGTGTAAGCTGGCGGCCAGAATGTGAAGCATACACTCAATTGCCTGTTGCATTTGGCTCCCTATGCAAATGGCCATGCTTTCTCTGGAGGGGGACATCAATGCCATGATTCCCATGAGATATCATGGGAATCATGCCTGATATGGACCCTTCCATTCTCTCTCCTACGGAGTACACCGTCTCTGGCAGCGGCATATTTCTCATTGCTGCTCCGCAAATTCCCTGTTTGTGGATGACCCCATCTGTATCCAGCTGAACAAAACTCGGACTGCTCTTCATTGTCCCTGTCTCCAGCAATTGCTCCTGCTTGTACATGATTTGTGTCTCGCCTTGTGACAACCTAGTTATCTCTACTCCAGTATCCACAGAGATGTATGTATCTGCGCTGTGGAAGATGTGCACGAATCTTGTGACTGTGCATCCTCAGAATGCTTGTCCTGGATTCCACGGCCTCCTCCCACCTCTGCTCCTTCATTACCCCTGGAGGCCCTGTAGGAAATGAATTCAGAAGTGATTGCTGACATGGGTAAAGGGTTTCAATTCTACATTGCACATATCACAGCATTCCAGTTCATGGCGACATCAATTCAGAATGAGTAGGTCTCAAGGTAATGTGTAGAGAGGAGAGAATGACAGCATTTGGGGAGATGGGCAGCAAAGGTTGGGTGTGTGACGTCAATGACATGAAGGTGAGTGTCAATGTTGGCTGTCCATATGGGATGTGAGGAGGGGCTTGAAAGACCTGAAATGAGTGGAGCCATAAGGTGTGTTGTTCTGAGGAGTGTTGTGCAGGAGAATTCCAGCTGCAAGAGACCACGCTCCAGCTGCAAGAGACCACGCTCCAGCTGCAAGAGACCACGCTCCAGCTGCAAGAGACCACACTCCAGCTGCAAGAGACCACGCTCCAGCTGCAAGAGACCACGCTCCAGCTGCAAGAGACCACGCTCCAGCTGCAAGGGATCACACTCCAGCTGCAAAGGACCACACTCCAGCTGCAGAGATGATACTCCAGTTGCAAGGAACCACATTCCTGCTGCTCACACCCTCAGTGACCTTCAGCCGTGCCAATTTGATTGAGGCAGCTGAAGTTTTCCTCTTTTCCGTGGGAAACAACATTTCTCCTCTGACCCTTGCCACCTCCCACCTTGTCTCCAGGAACGAATCAGGCATATGGGTGAGGGGGGTGGCCTTCCCATGTCTTCCCGGTACAATTTCTTCTTTTTCTGCCTTCACAGATAATACAGAATGCAGCCATTTTGTTACCTCCTGCAATGGGGGCCCCTTTAAGTACAGGGCCTTTCTTTGGCTGGTGAAGGTTGCCATCATTCCTGCACTGTGTCATTGGTTGGGAAGGCCAGGGACAGAAGGTTAATGCTGTAGCTGATTTGAACAACCACGGCAAAGTCCATTCCTGAAAGTAACAGGTTCCTGACTCATTTCCACAGGTCCTTACCACATGTGAGCCGGTTGTAATAAAATTGCACCCTTGATGTATGTACATGTTAAGAGTCACTTACCAGCAGTGGCAGGAGCAGGGACCCTGCCTGATTTCCACCCCCCTCATTAGCTCTGAGACATTGAAGTGAATTGGAGCATTCTTACCTATCCAGGAGCAAGTTCAGCTCAATTAAAGTGACCAAACATGACAGCTTCCTGGCCATTTAACTTATCAGTCATTACACTCACCAACTGATACATCCTCAAAGGATATTCTGAAATGGTAGAAATGCTTTTCATTTTGGTGTTTATATCAAGAAATAACCGCATTTGTTGAACTAGTACACAGGGCAGTTTCCATTGCAATATATTTATGGAAGTTATTGAGTTATGCAAAGAGAAGGAGATTTGTTGACTGATTCAACAACTTATAGTTTTATAGTCTCAGACGTAGGGAGCTTGTGAATCTTCTGAAATTGAGAGTCATTAGTTTTCTTCTGAAAACATTCATAATTCTAGTAAAAAGAATTTTCATTATTTTAGTATAAATAATGTATCTAATAACATAGGAAAGTATGAAAGGGAAGGAAATCTTCAAGAGGTTTCACCACATATTGCATCTTTTGAACAGAAGGACCCTTTTAAAACTTTAATACATACACTGATCTTGTCTCTGAACAGGTTACATTGAGATTCGGGGCAGAACTTAATGAGCCCGAGAGAGGTGGCTTTGGAGATGGGGAATACAGAGAATATTTGAGCAAGTTGGATACTTGCTGATGTGTTCCTGCATCCAAGTACTTTTGCTGGAGCTGGGATCTTGGCAACAAAGACTACTGACTTAACAGTAGTCAATTTAGCACAAATAAATTGCAATTATTAAGGTGGACGTGACTGAGATAGATCTTGCGAACAGTGTGTGAGCCCTACACTGCATCAGCAACCCAGCTGAACAGCAGGAAGCCATTGTCTAGAGAAATGGCTATCCTATCAGTGCTATAAAAAGGGAAGTTGCCATCAAGCATTGGTGAGGATCCCAAGTGGTGGGCACTCAGTATGGGAGTATTCTCCTTTTCCACTGGGGACATGGCATGGAAGATGTTACATGCAGCAATCCTACGCAGTCATAGGTTAAGATGGTTCATAGGCTCCTGTGTTTTCTGCTGCCTGGAAGAGTCCATGTTTAAAAAGGTTGTCAGAAGTTGCAGCCCCTTTCTGATGATTTGAATCAAATTTTGGTTGCACCTGGTGCAGATGGTGGTGGGGTAGGAGGAGGACCTCCTTGTAAGCCTGCTCCTGGATCAGCCAAGTTGTCCACTAATAGGTCCAGGCAGTGGGCAGTCGAGGGGTCATCAGCCAGACTATCTGCCTCTGTTTATGGCTATGTTTGCGCCTGGCATTCTTGGGGAGGGAGCATGTGATGTCCATTGGCATGCTTAAGGCCTTTGGTGACTGGTGGGCAAAACAAGGGGTTGGAGTTCATCATCAGCTCGGGAATATCATTATAATTTGAATAGTTAAATTTCTTCTCAAAGTTATGTTTTAGTGACCCATGGGGGGCTCCTTTTCAGTTTATTTTTATTGACTCACTGGTTTATTCAAACAGCAAAAAGACAGAGGTGGCTGAGGTGGTTCAATATAGAAGCAGGGACTTGTCAGTGATGAACATAGAACATAGAACATAGAACATAGAACACTACAGCACAAACAGGCCCTTTGGCCCACGAGTTGCGCCGATCACATCAACTCCTATCTATAACCCCCAATCCCATAAAACCCCACATACTCATCCAGAAGTCTTTTAAAAGACCCCAGCGAGTTCGCCTCCACCACCACTGACGGCAGCCGATTCCATTCACTCACCACCCTCTGAGTGAAAAACTTACCCCTAACATCACTGCTGTACTTTCCTCCCCGCACCTTAAACCTGTGTCCTCTCGTAGCGACCATTTCAACCCTGGGAAATAGCCTCTGAGAATCCACCCTATCTATTCCTCTCAACATTTTATAAACCTCTATCAGGTCGCCTCTCAACCTACGTCTCTCCAGGGAAAAGAGACCCAGTTCCCTCAACCTAACTTCATAAGGCATGCCTCCCAGTCCAGGCAACATCCTTGTAAATCTCCTCTGTACCCTTTCAATAGCTTCTACGTCTTTCCTATAGTGAGGCGACCAGAACTGCGCACAGTACTCCAAATGAGGCCTGACAAGGGTCTTATAAAGGGTCAGTCTCGTATATCTGATGTTGAAAGTCTTGTGGGTGATAATTTAAGTGTGGCACCCAGATATGGAGCCCATTCTTTGATGCTGTTTCCTCTTAATCAGCCTCCTCAATGGTTGGACCAGCTCCATGTAAGTGGAACAGCACAGTCATCGAATTCCATAGATAGGTTGGCCAAGGGGCAGGAGGCAGAAGAAGGTGCAACCTCCATCAGAGGGCACATAGACAAAGGGTCAGCTATTGGTACCACAGAAGGCTGCACCAGTCGGGGTGGGTGATCACAGACATCTGTACAATTTTGGATGAGAATCTCAGGCCTCAAGAAGCAGGTAGCCATCCAGGGCCTGCAGCAGTGAAGGTCATAGTTGAATTTATTTACATCCAGCTCCTTTAAGGCATTAGCTATGGGCATTTGTAGAATTTTGCACTTGGCTGCCCCTAAATGCACATTGGATGTAACTGGCGCCAGTTGTAAGGGCATCTGGCTACATCAAATTTTCCAGAAATACAGCCAATCAAGTTCAGCAGACTGTTTGATGTGCCTTAATGGCTGGATTCCCTCAGATGCAAAAGGTGGTAAACTGCACTCATGTGGCCATTAAAATGCCAATGAATTAAGTAGGATATTCATGAATAAAGTTTCTATTCTCTTAACATGCAGCTCATTTGCAACCATTCCAAAAGATGACTATTTATGCCATGACTCTATTCATGTCTTCCATAAGTGGCCGTGATGTTAATGTATTTTGTAGTCACAGAGTGGACCAAGGTACACAAGTCTCAGCTATTTAAGGAAATAAAGACTAAACAAAATGAACATTGGTCCTACAGGAAGTGAGTCTGGGAAATAAGTAATGGAAAATAAGGAGATGACAGATTAATTGAACAGGTATTGTGCATTGGTCTTGTATTGTAATACTCTGTTGGAAGTGAGGAAATCTTTCTTTGTGGAAGAAAGGTGGTGTTGGGATAATTTATGCATACCATAATGTAAAGGTGTTGGGCAGAGTAAGGGTTAATGTGGGACTGAAAAAAACACCCACAGTATGATGTATTGAGTCACATGGTAAGTGACTCAGAGCTAATATGCTGGACATCCACCTGCTTGGTGAGTAGCTCCATGCATGACAGTAACCTGGGATCTGTAAATAGTGAAAGACTAACAATATAAGGTTCACGTTAACCATACAAGTCTCCAGATCGCATCTTTGAGCCATCTAAAGAATCCTAATTACACCAACCTTCATTATCTGGTTGGCAAACTGGTGGAGGATATTCCCATCTGCTCTCTCAGTTTACCACCCCCCTTCAAGCAGTGAAGGTGAGAATTACTCTTGCTGCATCTACTGTGTATACTAGTAACATTTCTGTAATATTTGCAATGAAAGCAGATAGTTTAAATGTCACCTTGTTATCTATGCTAAGGTACCATGGCCAGTAATTTCCATATATCGTTACTCTGGATTTCTGACTCTGCAGTTGTTATGTTTGCGGATTCGGAGCCCACAAATGTATATTTCATAAACTTGGAGTATTTATACCTTTCTTTTACTGTGTGAGCAGGGATGAGCCATAAATGTGTATGAGATGACAATGGCTGGAATTCCACAGAATTGGTGCAGATGAGGGTCCAACTAAAATCTCCATTGACCTCAGGCGGGAGTATCTGGTCTCGGCCGAGCAAAGCCGTAAAATCCTGAACCATGTGTTATGCCATAAGTATTATTGTATTAATGCCCTCTGTAGTATGCACCCAGAACCAAAATTGTCATGTAGCTACACTAAACTGTCTTTTATTAATTTAGAAATGAATGCCTCAGAATCGGTCTGCACTGATCTGGTTTGAGATAAAGTCACATTGCAATGAGAGATAGTGCTTAAACCATTTTCAGAGCCATTTCTTTGGTCTGGTCTCAAAATGTCACACAGCTTTTCTATAAGAATGATAGCAAATGAATCTTAGCCTCATAGGCTTCTGTGTCAAGTGATTTTTAAATATACAGGAAAATTATTTTAAATGAATCCTTGTTTCTTTCTTGGAATTAAATCTTCAACAAAAGCAAAGTAATATCATGGTACTGGCAAGCATTGCTTTTAGTTAGTAGGGACTTGAAGGAGAGTCAGTAGTAAAGTTTACCCTGTAGCACTGCCCAATTACCCTCAGAGGATGCTAATACTGCCAGCTCATATAAAATTAATACAATCACAGCTCTACAATTGTTTTTATTTAATAGTAAGCCTGAGACAATGTTTGGCAATGAAGATATTGTTACTGGCATAAGTACAGGAAAACAATTTGTGCAAAGGTTAATCAAGGTTAAAAGACAGTGTTACAGCAATCTATACTTTTCTGATTAAGCATAATCTGCCAGAAGTGCCTTTGTAAATGGGAAACAGAGCAACTGATCTCAGTTTGAATCTGGTGAAAATGTAAATATTGGACAAAATGGAGTGTGTACCTCTAGGGAATTCCTCCAATTTTCCTTCATTTACTCCATTGGGTGATCCATAAAGGTGCCAGCTAGGAAAATCTGTCCTTTGGAGGTTGTATTTGTTCCAAGCCACCCAAGAAGATCAAGGTGAGACTTCAGCCCACACTACAAATCTACCATGATGTTGATTCACTTTCTTCCCTGGAGCCTGTTCAACTTGCAAGACACGTTCCAACCGGGACCTCTGCCACATGGAAGGAGCTTCTAACACTGGAGAGGGAAACTTGCCGAGTGCTGTAGAGGTGCACGCCAACACAGCACAAAAAGCTGCAGTTAAGTGTGAAGAAGATTAATTAAAAAGAGATATTCAGTATTCTGTATGTGTTACAGTACCTCTAAATATAGGTATTGGGCGTCAAAAGAGATGGGATGAAACCTCCCACATATCAGAAATGGACATACTTAGTCAATATAGCCTTACCCATGACCTTCCAGGCCATTCCCAAGGGTGTAGTGGGGCAGTAGGTGGCAGCTTTTGTTGCAGTTGGCACTATTGACAATGCTTGACTGGCTTTTCAAGATCTTGACATTGAAGATTATTGATAGTCCTTCCTTCTCAATTTGTGAATACCATCTTTCAACCACTGACAGGATTCTTTACACAAAACCTATCGGCCCTTTAGAGCCGCCTTCCACGTCTTGGAACAATACAGCTTCAACGCCATATGGAGAGGGTGACAGGTCAATATTAAATCTTTAGATGAATCCAAGTGCGCTCACAGAGTTGAGGAATGCAGCAATTGCTTTACTCTGTTGAAAGCCTCCTCCTGGGAAGCCTTCCAAGATAAACAATGGTGTTTCTTTAGCAAAGTATGCAAGGAGGATAGTACATTCAATAAGTTGGGTAAATATTGTCCACAGTAGTTTACTTTTCCCAAAACAATTTGGTCATTTTTGTGGGGGGACAGCTTTCTTTATCACCTTGTCCTTTTCTTCCATGGGGTGTCATCCTTGTGTATCTACATGGTGCCCCAAGAAAGTCACCTCGATGGTTTGAAGGCAGACTCCAGCCTCCTCAAACCTCTTCAACACCTCTTCTAATTTTGCTAGACGCTCAGCCTCTGTTGATCCAGTCATAAGGACAATGTCAAGGTACACAACAATGTGTGGTGGCCGCTGTAGTTGACTCTGCATTGTCCTTTGAAATATTATGCATGCCAAAGGAATGCCAAAAGACAGGCACATATGCTAGAATAAGCCTCTGCATGTGTTAATTGTGACGTACCTTCAGGAAATGTTATCTAATTCGGTTACAGGTAGGTGTTACTCATATCCAGCTTTGTGTAAGATTGACCTTCTGCTAACTTTGCATAAAGATCTTTAATTCTCACTGTACTGAGTAATGGTCATGTGGTCTGAACAGCCAATCAATACCTAGAACAGGGATTCTCTCTAGGGGGAGGAGATTTCCTAGTTAGAAAGAATGTATAATGGAGTAGTTCGAAGGATTTAGGAGATGAAGCTGCTTTGTAAAGAAAGCTTGTTCAGCTTAAGTAGCCTCTGGGAGTACATCTTTGCACGTTACTTAGGCATGCACCACTATTCCAGGGTGAAGGGTGTTTCCTCCCCCCACAGCGCCCCCCCCCCCCCCCCCCCTTCCCACCAGCCCATGTCCTCCAGATGACCCTGAATGTCAGGGGTAGAGTGAATAAAAAGTGAAAATAATTGGGTTGGTTATGGGGCTCCAGCTTTCTGCCAAAACATACATGTGGTGGGCCAGTCATATACAACCTAAGGCACTCCCTGCTGGGATGGGGGCCAGATAATTTCAGTTTGGGGTGGAGACAATGCAATACAGCTCTCTGCCTGATTTTTTTCCCACTGTTTCTGCTGCTATACTTCCCAGATTTGAGGGATATAATAGAAGGAAGTACAGCCTTCACCATTAGCAGTACATAGCCTGCTGCAGCTATATCCTAGACCATTATAATTTAGTGCTAGAAAGCACATTAATGGAAGCATTAGTTTCTCTTACTTTGCAGTAGCAAAAGTGTCTTATTGGGTCCAATTTTACCATTGCGTCGTGCCTGTTTCCGGGTGCGAAAACATGATAAAATTGGGCATGAGGCCATTAACACAATCCGTGCCCACATCCACGCAGATGGCCATTTTACCGAGGCCCGGGAATGGCTACGATCCGATTCACGCCCGAAACGGGCACAACGCTGATTTAAATGAATTTGCATGCATTTCAATTGAATTAATGAACTGCCCGCCCAACATTATCAGTTGGAGGACCAGATCATTCTCTTGTGGGAGGGAGGGCGGGAGAAGGGGGAGTCCGATCATTTTCTGATGGGAGGGAGGGGAGGAGGAGGCGGGTCAGATGTATCCTATGTTGAGGGGTGGGGAGGGAGGAGGGAGGCCAGATCGTTGTCTGGTTGGGGGTGGGGGAAGGAAGGAGTGAGGCCAGATCGTTGACTGGGGTGAGGGGGGAGGGAGGGGGATGATAGGAGGGAGGCCCGATCATTGTCTGGTGGGGGTGGGGGAGGGCCCGATCTTTCTCTTGGGGGGGGGGGGGAGGAAAGAGTTAATTCTACCCATTTACATTTCTAATTCTGATCATTCCAGTTATAGATGCCATTTAGATTATATTTCACTTGCCATGAATGTTGTTTCTTTCCCCCCAACACCAGCAAGTTCAGAAGAAGTAGAAATGATCTTATTACCATTTCCCAAATTATCTTCTAAACTTGGAAATGCAGCTCTTAGAATTTACTGCAAGTTGGCTCTTGCTAAACACAATTGCAAAGGTTGTTGAATCAAGCAGCAGTTATCTGTACACGCACCTATATGTTCCATTACACAGCTTCAATAAAGGCCTGGATATGTACCTTGGTGGATTTTGCAAGTACAGGCAGAAGAGAGGAGGGATTCCACAGCTACAGTAGTGCATGTGCACTAAATGAGTGAAACTGTCAAAGTACTCAGCTGTGAGTATGTGAAATATATTGGCAGGGAGGCCAGATGGATCTCTGGTTTGGGGCAGGGTGGGTAGGGACAGGCACAGGGGCAGAGGGTGTCCGCTGACACTTTGCGGGCGATCAAGGGAGGGAAAGGGGGGCAGGGGGTAATGATCAGTCTGGATAGCAAGGGGGGCTGGGTGGATAAGGGGAAAAGTTATGTTGTAGGGGTGGGGGTGATGTGTGTGGGGACCATTGCTCCCACTTTTTGCTTCCAAGCCGCTTTATCCGTTTTTTGCGCGATTTTCAATTTTTTTCCTAGTGTGCCGTTCAGAGCTCCGATCGCTTCGGGCGCTCTAAACCCCACCCACAGCACAATTCGGACCCGCATTTTTTTTTTCAGGTTAAGTGTGTATTGGAGTGCCTGAAAGCGGATTTCCAAGTCGGATCTGAATTACGCTCAGATTCAGCACTTCGAGTGAAAATGGTAAAATCAGGCCCATTGATTTCAATTCTAAATCCTGTCTGAGTTTTGTGCACTTCCACAGCTCATCTGATTATTTTTCAATCATTACTACCTTTCAAGTCCAAAAATGTGCAGGTTAGATGGATTGGCCATGCTAAATTGCCCCCTTAGTGTCAGGGGACTAGCTAGAGTAAATGTGTGGGGTTATGTGAATAGGGCCTTGATGGGATTGTGGTTGGTGAAGACTCGATGGGCTGAATGGCCTCCTTCTGCACTGTAGGGATTCTAATGATTCTATACTATGATTCTTGTCTGCTGATTTGCTGTTGCAATCATTCACACATCAGAAAATGAATTTTAAAGTGTTTGTTACAGAAACTACTGTTGACAATCAAGTTTAATTGGCTTCTACAGTTGGTATGGACTTGTAAAGGCCTTTGCTTCAACAATAAAACTACCAGCTTTAATAATAACATTTATCGGTCTCCAGAAACATAATTGGCAAAGGCATAAAGAATCTTGTGTGGATCCCTCTGGGCCAGAAAAGTGCTTGTATAAGAGCCAAATATTTTCTTCAAAGTAATTGTGTTAGAAAAAGTCAGGTAGACCTTTAGTATCTGAAGGTGTCAATTAAATTTTTGGCCACAGAGAGACTGGAAATTAAAATAATGATGTTGCAAATATAGTACTAGTAGTATCCTGAGAATTTACTGCAAAAAATTAAATATAATTGAATAGATTCAATGTCCATAAATAAATAGCTTGAATTTCCATCACTCTGCAAAAAATATAGTAAGATGTCTCGGAACACCAGGTTAAAATGCTCCTTGGAGCAGTGCTCTGAAAGCTCGCGATTCCAAATAAACCTGTTGGACTTTAACCTGGCGTTGTGAGACTTCCTATTGTGCCCATCCCAGTCTAACATTGGCATCTCCACCTCACGCAAAAAAAATGTTTTATATTGATTTATTGGGATAGTTTTGAGCCAGGCTTATGTAAAAATAGCTTGCTTTATTTCAATTCTTTCCTGTTGCAGGCTGAGGGAAATATACACAATTCAGGTGGATACTCCTACAGATATCGTTGCAGCAACACGAGAACAAGTGGCAATAACAAAATACATTGACAAAAGCAATGTGCTGTGAATGCTTGGAATCTGAAATTTGAAAACAAGAGAAAACTGGCAGTATCTGGCTGCATCATGTGCCAAAAGCTTGCTGCTGTTTACATTGGCGGGATTGTACGGTCTTACCAATGGTGCACCCCCTGCTGTGGGTTTTACCAGTGACATGCATTCAATGGGTTATCCTGTTAAAAATGGCAGAACCGTAACATCCCTCCACCAGCAAGTGAAGCGCCATCTCCTACAACCTATGAAACACGTCATGAAGGGGGAGGAAAACTTCACCCCTGATTGCATTGAATGATAGGGGAGGCTTGGGGGACCAAATGGCCAGCTCTTGCTCCTGGTGAATGTGTGGAACTCAATAACGCAGAATGTATTTGAGGCCAAAATGTTGCCTGATTTCAAGAAGGAATCAGATATAGCCCTTGTGGGATATGGAGATGAAGGGGGAAATCAGGATATTGATTTTGATGATTAGCCATGATCATAATGAATGGTGAAGCAGGCTCGCTTTTATTTCCTATGTTTCTATGCTCCTGCTCCTATTTCTTATGATCTTAAACTGATTTAACATTTCAGTTCAATGACCTTTCATCAGAACTCACCTTAGTGTTTGCTTGTCTCAATCCACTTGATTCTATGGAATGATGGATATAGAATGTTAGTTGGTTGCACTGCAGTTCAGCACAAGCAGATTTTTACAACACAGAAAGAGGCCCTTTGGACAATCGTGTCCATCTGGCCATCAAGCACCTATCTATTCTAATCCCTTTCTAGCCTTGTGTGTTATGGCATTTCAAATGTTCATCAAAGTGCTTCTTGAAATGTTGTAAGTAGTTGCTGCCACTACCACCCTTTCCGGCAGTGAGTTCTAGATTCCCCCTATCCTCTGGGTGAAAATATTTTTCTCACATCTATAAACCTCTGCCCCTTAACTTAAATCTATAGCTCCTGGTTATTGACCCCTCTGCTAAGAGGAAAAGTTCCTTCCAATCTACCCCATCTATGGCCCTTATAATTTTATGCACCTCAATCAGGTTCCCCCCTCAGACTGCTCTGCTCCAAGGAAAATGACCTCAGTCTCACCAATCACTCTTGATAGCTGAAAGAGTCCAGCCCAGGCAACATCTTGGTGAATCTTCTCTGCACCTTCTCCAGTGCAATCGCTTCCTTCCTACAGTGTATTCCAGCTGTGGCCTAACCAGTATTTTATACAGCTCCATCATAACCTTCCTGCTCTTGCATTCAAAGCTTTGGTTAATAAAGGCAGGTATTCTATATGCCTTCTTATCCATCTTATCTACTTATCCTGCTGTCTTCAGGGATCTGTGGACATGTGCATCAAGGTCCCTCTGATCCTCTGCGTGCTTCTTATCATTCATTGAATACTCTCTTGTCTTGTTAGTCCTTCCAAAATGCATTACCTCATACTTTTAAATTTCATTTGCCACTGTTCTGCCCAACTAATCAGCCCATCTATTTGCTCCTATAATCTGAAGCTTTACTCTTTCCTATTTTTCACATCACCACTTTTTGTATCATCTGCAAATTTATCATACCTACTACAATCACATCCAGGCCATTAATGTACACTATCCTTCATCGATCCCTGCAGTACACAACTGGACATAGGCTTCTAATCAATAAAGCAACTTCAACCATCACCGTCTGCCTCTTACCTGCCACTAAGCCAATTTTGGATCCAGTTTGCCAAATTTCCCTGGTCCACATAGGCTGTTAGCTTCTCCATCAGCTTCCCAAGTGGAACCTTGTCAAAAGCCTTACTGAAGTTCATGTAGCCTACATCATCTGCTTTACCCTCATCTGCACACCTAGTCACCTCCTTGAAAAATTCAATCAAATGTGTAAGACATGATCTACCTTTGACAAAACCATGCTGACTATCCTTCATTAATTCTTGCCCCCCCAAGCGGAGATTAATTCTGTCCCTCAGAACTTTTTCCAATAGTTTCCTTTTCACTGAAGTTAGACTCACCAGTGGTCTGTAATTTCCTGTTTTTTTTTCCCTATTTCCCTTCCTGAATAATGGTGCCACATTAACCATCCTCCAGTCCTCTGGCACCTCCCTGGTCGTCAGAGAAGATTTGAAAATTATCGTCAGAGCTGCTGCAATCTCCTCCCTTGCCTCCCGCAGCAACCTCCCACAGCAGTGTAGGCTGGTTGATGATGCTGCTCAAGTGGCCATGGGTGTCCATTTTTACAATTGACAATTGAATGCATTTGGTCCTAAATCTACACCAGTATTTTGGCTATTTGAAAATGTAGTCATCAAATTAAGGATGATTGACTTGCGACAATGGAGGAACTGCAATACATGTTGGAACTTGCAGCCAAATAGTTTGTTTGGTTTTGTTCTTCCTTTACTTTCTAGAAGTTTGATTCATTTACCAGGCTAATTGAATGAGCAGTTAAGGGTCAATCATTTTGGGACTGGAATCCTCTCAGGCCAGGCTGGGTGAAGGGTGGAGGTTTTGTTCCACTAAATGGCAATATTGAACCTTTTGAGACATTTCAGCAGTTACAGGATCACTTGTACTGATATCATTTCTCTGTTTGCAATCTTGGCTGGAATTCTCTGGTCTCCCAGCCACAGTAGGCAGGAGATGGCACATTATTTGCTAGCAGCGGGTTCTCTGGTCCCGGGGCTGTCAATGGAAATTTGCACTGATGTCACCCCATGCTGACGGGAAACCCACGGGCGGAGGTGCGCTGCCGATGGGATCAGAGAATCCGGCCAATGTGAACGAATGGGGAATTCCAGCCAACACCAATTCTCAAAGTGTCATGATGGGAATCCAAAGTCTCTGCATTAGTAATCTTGTGCATTCCATTTCTGAACTGGAAGCTCACGTCCACGAAGAAAAGACTGACTTGAATCACTAGTGAGGAGCTGCTGTTGTGCAAGTTAAATTCAAATTCACGTTTGATTCTACACAGACAAATTCCTGCAGTAAAATTTTAAAGTTTGCTTATTAATGTCACAAGTAAGCTTACATTGACACTGCAATGACGTTACTGTGAAAATCCCCTAGTTGCCACATTCTGGCACCTGTTCAGCTACACTGAGGGAGAATTTAGCAGATCAGCAGATCTTTCGGACTGTGGGAGGAAACTGGAGCACCCGGAGGAAACCCACCCATACTCAGAGAGAACATGCACATTCCACACAGACAGTGACCCAAGCCAGGAATCGAACCCTGGCACTATGAGGCAGCAGTGCTAACCACTGTGCCACCTATCTACGTTTATTTACAGAAAATATTTTGCGCACGAGTTACTACATCTAGATCTTTTTCATGCCATATATTTTTGGAATTCTTCGAAGAACTCCCCTGATGTGGCTATGTTATTCATTTAAGATTATTTCTCTTACCAGCATTCTTACTTTGCAATCTTATGCATTCAAAATGATTCTGTTCCCTGTTTTAAAAAATCCACTAAAGTGATGAACCAGTGAAAATGAATTAAACAAATATACAATTTGAAATCAGTCTCTGAATGGGAAACTTTGGGGGCGATTCTCCCAAAAGTGCTGAATTGGGTGGGAAAACTGTTCTCTCTGTTCAACTTCTCACTTGAATATCCCCACTCTGTGCACTGCAGAGGTCACAATCATGAATCTCATTAAAAACCTGGTGGGGCGGGAGGGGTGGGGTGGGGCCTATTCACACCGGCATTTGACAGTTCTGGAACTCTGCGCATGCACAGTGGCCCCAATCTATCAGTTTCCCTGTTTTCTGGCCAACTCGATTGCTGGCAAACGGGGAAACTGACAGATTGGGGCCACTGTGCGTGCGCAGAGTTCCAGAACTGTCAAACCGGGACCCCCACTGTGCGGCCCCTCCAACCCCTCCCCCATGGCCTGAATGCAGCCCCCCCAACCAGGGGCGGATTAATCGCCCTGACCCCTAGGCCGAGCTTTAGTAAGGTCCTCTGACTGTGCCTCTGCTCACCCTTCATTGAATAGAATAAAGTGACATTAAGTGACGTTAGATAACTTATATTGTACAATGTATAATGTACTACATGTATAACATCATAAAGAATCAGTTAAAGCCCTTTTATTCATTATTTTGTATTTATTTGCATGTCCAGGGGTGAAGCTCCTCTATTTATAGGTATTTGTTATATTAATTCACTCATGGGGTATAGTTATGAAAATTTATTCATCCTTAAAAGGGTTAAACCAATTTTTTTTTTGCTCTCGGGCCCCTGTCCCTTCCAGGCCCTTAGGCTTAAGCCTACTCAGCCTTATGGTTAATCTGCCACTGCTCCCAACAATTCCCGTGCCAGCCCTAACTCCCTCCGTCCCAGAATATCCCGATGTCCAGCCTGCCTCTCTCCCCAGCAGTGATTATCCTCCCACCCTCTCACCCCTGCAGACCTCTCCCAAAACCGCTCCAATCACTGCCCTCACTCCATCCCAGATCGAACCCAATGCAGAGTGGCTGTGGGACCCCCACCTCCACCGATCACCCCCAGGCCCTGCCCACAATGGGCCCCCCCCCCCCCCCAGGCACTGCCCGATGCCTGATGGGCAGTGCCAAGGTGCCCCATGGGCATGGCACTTTGCCCCTTGGGCACTGCCAGGGGTACCAGCTGGCACTGCTAGGATGCCTAGGCACAAGGCGCAGCACCCCTCTGTCGCCCAAACCTCTCGGTGGCCCTAATTGCCCCCCTTCATTCCAGCAGGATCTCCCGCTAGTTTCCCCAACGGGGGGAGCTACTCTAAATCCCGCCAGAATGGAGTTTTCCTGGTAGGGTGGGAGATTCAATTGGGAGCGGTAAAATACATTTTAAAATACATTTAAAACATATTAAAAAAAGATTCAAATTACTTGCCTGTCTTCCCGCCTGTTTCCAGTATGATCTGGCCTGCAACTGTTCTCCGGCTCTGGGAGATGTGCATGTGTTCCCGGCATATGCGCAAATCCCAGAGCAAGGCCAGCGATGCGCATTCCCCACCCTGACCCGCCAGAAAAGTTGCAGGTCGGGATGGGAGAATCACGGCCATTAGTACTATGTTAACGCTCAGGAAATGTTTTTCGTTGTAATAATCTTTTTTTTTCTATTTTATGAGGCATCGTTCTTTGTGAATGGGAATGATAATTATTTTTCCCTAGTCAAGGAAAAGCAAAAGGATTTTTGTACGAATGCCTCTATGCTCCAATTTTTGTGAGTTAATAAAGGTGTTTGGTTTTATGTTGTCCCTCACTGTTTTTAATTTTGTCCATTGGCTGCCTTTGTTTTTATAAGGGGGATTGGTCAAAAGAAAGTTAATTCCTGGACACATGATTGTTTGCAGAAAGACCGTAACACATACTTTAAAGTTATAATATGCATTTGTTTCAGAAGCTGAAAACGGCACCAATTTGACATGATCATGTTGTCCAACTCTCGATGTGACAAATAATGGAGTGCTTGAATGCTTTGGGATAACACCTGCTGTGTTTATCTATGAAATATGAATGCTACCTTCAAAAAGTTGTAGTCAAATTGGTAAGTGTCTCAAATTAATGATGCTACTGAAGCATTTTGTACTGACATCAGCCACTTCTCCCATTGCCCACTCAGATTAATTTGCATGGGACCACATTATTACTTCAAGCCTTGCAGTTTGAAATGTATTAAGCAGTAGCTTGCTGTCCAATGACACTCCCAGCTATTAGGAATCCACAGGCAATGTCGTTCATTTGACATTGTCCTGAGTAATCCTACCAACTGGCTTGCTCTGAAATCACTGATGTTAGGTCCTGCAACATTAACTTCTGTAGCAGACAGACATGACTCATCTCAAGAAACCTCTGCAGATTTTCCAATCACAGATGGATCCCAATTAATGGAGTAATTCAAAATGAGAAATGAGTTTCCCAGCAGAAACCAGATAGTCCATTGTAAATAATGCAATAGCTTTTCACTGAATTAGGAATAAAGAGCTAATTAACACACATGGTGAGAGCTGAGTATTTAATGAGTTCCAGCTCTCTAATTGCAGAAGACGGCCTATTGGATTATTCATTGCAATCGTCAAAATAAACAATGGTATGTTCGTGTTTTTCCAGGTCAATTTTAATTTGACTGTCAGAAATGTATTTGCAGCTCATTATTTTTTTTCTTCTGCTCTCTTAAGTTTAAATTCTTGAGAATATGAAATAAACTTTTCTATGCATGTCAGCCTTTCATGTCTGATGCAGAGAATCAACATTTTGGTATAATTGCTGTGTTGCCCACTATTGCTGATGCCAATATTCCAAGAAAGAGCAACTTATATTGTTCCAAATGTGTCACTTCTTCCTGTATGACTGGGCCCCATCACTTCCTCTAAGCTACGGGAGAGCAGACTACAGTTAATGTGACGACATGAAAACCTTTATCTATGTGGTCCATCAATCTCCTCAAGGTGGACATTATGTTGTGGCATTCTAGTGCCGTCAAGAGATTTCAGACTTTGTTGAGAACAAAAGGTATTTAGTGATAACAGACTTATGAAAGGAGGTTGGCAGCTTTAGGCTATCCTGGAGTACAGCCCTGGTCTTTCCATGCTTTCTGCATGGCTGCTAGACGATTCTCCCTGAGCGAGGACTCCACCCTCTAGTTTAATCACTCACTTTCAGTTTCCATTTGTCCTGCAAGTCAGTTGACTCTGCTGTCTTAAAAATTCAGACACCATATACACCTGTCTCTCCAAAAAGCACCTAGAGCCTACATGGCAACTATTGAGCTTTTGCCAAAGTTGCAACAGCTGTGACATTGACTCCTGCAGAATTCCTTGAGGTGACCTGGCTTACCAGGTAGATTGTGAGATGATACCAAACCGACTTGAAGCAGATACTTTTCATACTTGCAGACATAGTTCTGAAACTTCTTGGAAGACCTTTCCAATCCCTGGTTTAATTGCTAGTGTGGGTCCAGCTATTCACTTCTCAAAGAGGTGACTGTGTGTTTCAAATGGATGGAAGATGGCACAGTGCACAGTGCACAGTAATGGGTGGCTAATGATGTGATGGAGGGAACAATATTGTTCCTCATGCTGGAGAAGGGAGGAAAAGATTGCTATTATGGATAATTTCTCACCTATATGATGCCATTGGCAACATCATCCAAAAGCACAGCATTCGTTTTCACAAGTGTGCTGCTCATGCCAGAATCTGCCCCACCATTTCCTCCTGGCTCCTCCACTTCCTAAATTATCGGACTGTTTTTCTGATATCCTGCATGATCAGAAATTTCCTCCAATTAAATATCAGGGAAGAGTAAAGCTGATGTTTTCAGTCCTGGCTCCAAACTTCGTTTCCTAGCTACTGACTCCATGCCTCTCCCTGGCAACAGACTGAGATTAAGGCTGTCTGATCACAACCTTGATGTCATATTTGATCCTGAAATGAGTTTCCAACCTCATATTGATTTAAGAATTACATCCTCTTTTTTCTGTAAGATTGCTTATTGTGACCCCTACCTCAGCTCATCTTCTGCTGAGACTCTCATACAGGCCTTTGTACCTCCAGTCTTTGCTATTCCAATACATCCTGGCTGGTCTCCCACATTCTCCCCTCATTAAACTAGAGGCCATCCAAAACTCTGCTGCCCTTTTCTTGTCTTAGAACAAGTCCCAATCCCCTTTCATCCTGCACTCACTGACCTACATAGCCTCCCAGTCAAGCAACATCTTAATGTTAAAATTCTCATGCTTGTTTTCAAATACACCTAAGGCCTTGCCTCTTGCTATTTCTATAATCTGCTCCAACCCCAGAACCTGCTGAGATATCAGCGCTCTGCTAATTCTGGTCCCTTGTGCATTCTAATGATAACATTTCCACCATTGTTTCAGTTGCCGAGGCTCCAGGCTCTGGAACTCCCTCCATGTACCTCACTGTGTCTTTACCTCACTTTCTTCCTTTAAGGCACTCCCTAAATCCTGGCTTTTGCCAAGCTTGGTCACATGACCTAATATTGCATTATGTGGCTCAGGATTTTACTTTCCATTGAATGTGCCATAAAATATGAGTTTTTGCTGCTACAGAGAATAAAGAACTTCACTCACCTCTGCTATATTTCCGAGGTAATTATAGGAAATAGGAAATAGGAGCAGAAGTAGGCCATCCGGCCCTTCGAGCCTGCCCCGCCATTCAATAAGATCATGGCTGATCTGTCGTGGCTCAGTTCCACTTTCCCGCCCTCTCCCCATAACCCTTAATCCCTTCTCTTATCAAAAACCCATCAACCCGCTTCTTAAAAATATTTAGCGAGGCAGCCTCCACCACTTCAACGGGCAGAGAATTCCAGAGATTCACCAATTTGAAACACTTTTTGCAATCTATCAGAATTCTAAGGTTGATGCTCCTGGACCTGGCATGCCCTCAACAGGCCTGGTGCACCTTGTGGGCAGAATTTATTTTGATTTGATTTATATTGTCGCATGTATTGGTATACAGTGAAAAGTTTCTTGTGCGCTATACAGACAAAGCATACCATTCATAGAGAAGGAAAGGAGGGAATGTAGTGTTACAGTCATTGCTGGCATGTAAAGAAAGGTCAACTTAATGTGAGGTAGGTCCATTAAAAAGTCTGATGGCAGCAGGGAAGAAGCTGTTCTTGAGTGGGTTGGTACATGACCTTAGACATTTATATCTTTCTCCCCCATGGCATTTTTAGTAGTTGGGGTGCATTTTTTCAGGCCTCAGTCTAATAGTTGTATGAAATAGTGCTTCACACATGATAAGAATGCAAATGGAGAACTCAGGTGTACATGGTTCTTTTTATCCACTCATTTTAACAGGTAAAATGAGGTGTAGCGAGCATTAACTTCTGTGCCTTGATTCCCATTAGCACTCTCGTCATGTTAGACTTTCCACCAGGGTTGCTAATTCATATCGTCCACCCCAAGCAGATGGTGGAAGATGATCTGAATTTAAATTTTTTAATAAAATGAACAAGTAGATTAAGCCTAGTAAATCTGATATGTGAGACAATTACATCAGCACCTGGCACATGCACTGTCGTACAGGGGATTGTTATTGTATTGGAAACTGCCTTATGAAGCATTGGTCTTGATGAAAATGTCCCTATTCATTATTTGAATGTTATTGTGTAAATCATCCAAGATTAGTTTGCAAGAATATTGTCACATTGTGGCACATAATTAATATTGTAACACATTTATAATCTTGGCAATAGAGAGATTGCATGAAACAATAGAGTTTCTCATTACTTGATTGAATATTTTTGTACATTTTTCATCATTCTACCCTAGGTGTTCAGTTCCTTTATTATTTTTATCATATTGAACAACTTATTGATTGAGGAAGAAGACAAATTGTTCTTTCTGCCTATCATTTAATTCATTGCCATTCCTGCGTTCTGCTGTAAATTTCACAAATTTGATTGATATTTTTTGAATATTTAGCTTCATTCCCTCAAAGTGAACCTAATTTTGAATTTGATTTTTTTTTACTCTAATCTCAGAATCATTTGATTTTCTGCCTTTATAATCATACAAAGTGGTTGTCCTATTCTAAGCAACATAATTAAGAAGTGTTCACATTTTGGATGGAATTTTAATGCGGGAATTTGGGCTGGAAGGTATAGAATCATGTAGGAGGATTTGAGCTGGAATCCCGATACTGGGAAAATAGAAGCAAATCACATGGGTAGCAGGGTGGCGTCAGGGAGGTAATTTAGGACATTGAAAAGCTCGTTAACTCAAATTTATATACTGCTGACTTGGTTTAAATGCAGCCTTTTGAATTAAATGAGTGGTGCACAGGGACACTGTACGATCAGAAATCTGACTATTAAAGATGGTGGTTTAGAGGGAAGCTCTCTGACATTGTATGGAAGGTCAGCCAAAGTGGAGCTGCCTTCCATTGGAGTGCAGTCTTTGGTCAAAAGAGGAAAGAAGGCTAGTGTTCTTGCAAAGGAATGGGCCTGAGGAGTTGAGGGATGGAGTCTGGAAAAGAAAGGGCAGCTTTGAGAAACTGAGGAACAACTGCAGATATTCCATTCAAGGGCAGCAGCCTATAAACGGGGTGAGTTTCAAAGATGGGAATCATTTACCCAATCCTCCTGGGTCCATGAGCAAGGGAGAAGAGGCACAGAGAAATGGATTACCAGGGCCCACAGCCATCATTACCAGCACTTCAGAAACAGCAAGGGGTTGCAGGCCACAATTGGGCAGTAGGTGCCAGAAGAAGGCTGTAATGCATTCCAGAGTCTTCACAACTTGAATGAACACGAGTGCCAGGGAAGATTACATCTCTCCAGCGAGGTAGTCACCAGGGTCCCCATAATACAGCAGCAAGACCTATGTCCAATGGGACTGGATGAATGGATGCCAGTCATCTTTAAAATGACTGTGGTGCTGAATTTTTACACTTCCAGCTCATTCCAAATATCCACCACAGGCATGTTTGGGATATCGCAGGCAGCCACAAAATACTGCTTAATGGTGGTGACCCATGCCCTGTTTAAGAGGACTGAAGAGAAATGGAAAGCCTGACAGAAAATTCTGTTGGGTTCAAGGCCAGAGCAGGGTTTCCAATCTGCAGGGTGTTATCACTTGCACACAGTAGGCCATCAAATGACCATTGACCAGACTGTGATATTAATTAGCAGAAAGGGCTCTTATTCCATCAGTGTGAGCACAGGAAGTGAATTCTATAGGTATATATGCTTGGTTCAGCATTTATGATTCATAGGTGCTGCAGCACTCCTAATTTCCACACTTGTTCCAGCCACCTGCACAATTCCAGGGATGGGTCTTCAGTGAAAAGAAGATCCTGTTCAGACTTGACTAATGATGCCAGTGAAGCCAAGGACTGATGCAATGCCAATCAAATGGGACTGCTCAAGCTGTGATTCTATTCTCCGGACAGTTCTGGAAGAACTGTGCAATATGACCCAGTGAATCAGCACTATCTTGCCTTGTGGAACCTGGTGCAGAAGAGGGGTGAGACTTTTCGCCTTGAGGGTGTGGAGGAAATGCAATCCTCCTCAGATGAAGATGATGTGGAAGAGGAGGAAGATTGTCTTCATTACTGTTCACCTCCCATGATATTAGTCTCATCGCCTGAGAGTACATTTCTCTGGATTCCTAAGTCCGTACTCCAGCACCAACTCATGGGCACAACTCCAGTTCTTCAGCCACGTCAAGCAGAATGCCACTGGTCCAAGAGGTTACCTTCACCCCAATGATCCGTAGCACTGAGTCACCAACCTTTTGCTGCCTTTTCTCTCTCCAGGGCTTTGACTGAGTCCTCAGTACTTGGAGCCTGTAAACTGCAGAGCTTTTACTGCTGGAGGCTTCTTTCTTTGCTCCTCTCTCTAGTGGTCTCTCTCCATCGTGGTTCCTACTCATGGTCTGCTTTTCCCAGTGGCTCATTCCTTGATTCTCCTTCTCTCTCCCTCTCTGCGACATCTCCCTATCCTCTGTCCTGGGATTCTTCCTGGGTCCTGTTATGAGATTTTCCTCAGTGCAGGCACTCTGACAACCTAGCCCCGATCCAAAGAACTCACAACGCTGAACTGCACATTCGCCTGCTCCTGACCCACAGGGGAGGCAGTGGCAGAATGGAACCATCATTGGACTAGCAACCCAGAGACTCAGGGTAAAGCCCTGGAAGACCCGAGTTTAAATCCCACCACTGCAGATGGTGAAATTTAAATTCAATAAAAATCAGAAATTAAAGCTCTAATGGTAACCATGAAAAAATTGTCAATTGTTGTAAAAGCACATTTGGTTCACGAATGACTTTTAGGAAATCTGTCATCTTTACCTGGTCTGGTCTACATGTGACTCCTGCAGTAATATAGTTGACAATCAAATGCCCTCCGCTCACATCCCGTTTAAAACAAAAGTGTCCAGGCTGCTGGGACTTCTGAATGGAAATCAGGTAAGTTGGGATTCTTAATATAATAAATTGCTGTAATTAGCCCAGTAATCTGAAACCACAGAACAAAGTTGTTGACGCCAAACCACGTCTGTTCCTAACTGTATTACGTGACTCCAGCTGGAGGTGTGCATATGCAGACATCAGCTGAGATCAGGATTGGGGTCAGCTGTAAGGCCCTGCTCTGGTTGGGTGGCCAGCTGACAGTCAGGGCCCTGACTCACACGTGCATGATGACCATTTGGACAATGTACTTGTACCATCTGTTGCATCATATCTCAGCTTTAACCTGGCAAGAAAGATTACCTCCAGTTTAATCATGAGGTTAGAAAGAATTTATTAGAACTTTAATTAATTGTTGTTTACATAGCAACCTCTTCGGTAGTTTAGCTTTCTGCCTTAACAGTTCTTCATCAATGTTGAAGTGATAGTAGTTTTCTGATGCACAACGATGTGGTGCTTCACTGTTCCCTCATTCCACTGAGGTCTAAAAATAAATAGCAAATTTGGCTTATGCCAGCACGATACAGGGTCTTGTATAAATAAAACTCACTGCATAAATAAAAGAACAGGAGGCAAACAGCAAGAGGCAACAGAAATTATTTAGGAGATCGGAGCAATGGAATTTAGCCTAAACCAGGATGATTGGCAATGATGCAGGCTACACATGGGCTGTGTGCAGAAAATAAGATCTATATAAACTACTTTTCTTTGTATGAATTTATTGCCGATGGAGTAACTTGAGTTTGCCTGAAGGCACTTGCATATCTGGCAGTGATGAATCTGACTCAGCTAACTGTCAGTCACAGGAAATTATCCCGTGTTTCATTGCAACTAAGGGCAAGTTGATATTTAGGCTTGGCTTTTAAATTCTCCACACACTGGGAGCGGCAGTAACAAAGCAGGATTGGGTATGCAGTCGTGTGTGGGAATTATCCCATATATCTGTCACTGGTTTTTTTAACCCAGTCATTGTATTACCATGTTATAGCTGAGTTTCCTGACCAAGTAGGTAGGTGACAACCTGCGTGAGTTGGTTTTGACTCCAGTATTTAAGGGAACACTCCAAACATGCAATTTAATGGACTCTGAGGTTAGGAGCAGAACAGAATGAATAGGTAAAATGGAGTGCACATGTTTCAGTGAAATTTCCCAGAATGGAGGGCTGGAAGTAGCTGCGTGGGCAGATTGACCTCTGCTGATGGGAAGAAGATGGCTGCTATTGAAACACGGAAGGTGTGAATGGAAATTGCCCATAAGGTCAACAGCAGGAGTGATGCCACACTCGTGGATTCAATACCAAATTCAATTTAATGATTTAAGTAGGGTAGGTAAGCTAAGTACAGAGACACATTCAACAATATCCTGATCATACCAACCTCCTCAGTCTGCCTTCGCAAGTCTACTTCCACACATTACTTCTCAGAGTAACTTACCCTGCAGCTATACTTATCACTGTCCAACTATGCACTTCTTCCCATTCCTATTTGTTTATCTACCACTGACACTAACCCTCATCTTTATTTAATGTCATGCCCCTTCTTTGTGCTTATCCTCAACACATACTCTTCATCCATCCACTTAGTACATGCTTTCACTTTTATCACGTTTGCTTTCCCCTCATGCAGAAGAGGTCACAGAACATAAAGGAGAGACAGAGAGCAGGAGGAAACCCATTTAATTGACTCGCAACTGGCAGTTGCAGAGGAGGAGGTGCTGGGCAGTTGCACAGTCTCTGCATGCTTGGCCATCAGTGATGGAGAGAGTGGGGCCTCCCAGCTTTCTGGTGCCAGAATTGAATATTAGTCACATGGCTGGCAGCATTCACTCATGTTCACTTGATGCCAACAGACAATTTGCATAATGTATTCCTCAAGAGGATAACGGCTCCGCAGAGAAGCTTGCTCCCTTTGAGGGTGCAACATCACAAGACTTACATACATTTCTGAGCTGATGCATTGTTGATATATCAGTAAGATCAGCAAGAAAGGTTTATCATCTGGTGACCCACACATTACAAGGGTGAGGACAGATCATGAAGACAGGAATAACAATGGGGAGTTTATGCCTATGACATCATGTCACTCTTGCCTGGGATGAGCTCCTCCAATCTCTGTGCAAGCAGTATAGTGAAGCCTGGATAACCGCCTGTCTATCACAAACTTTGCTACTTCTCCAGAGTACACTCTTCTTCAATGGCCAACGGTGTTCAACATCTGTGTCCAGCTGAGCAGAGCTTAGAGCATCCTGCAGCTTCTGGTCTTTGTAATGATTCTCTGTCCATGGAAAGAGTGGCAAGCAAATGAGTGCCTGCACCTTCTCATCAATGGTTTGCACACAGAGTGCCAGCTTAAATAGAATTCATGACATATTAACATTGGCTGTTGTTGGTACCATTGATGGTGCTATGATGGTACATGGGTGACATAGTGGCTCAGAAGGACAGCACAGTGGCAAAGTGGTTAGCACTGCTGCCTCACAGTGCCAGGGATCCAGGTTCTATTCCGGTATTGGGTGACTGTGCAAACTCCACACAGACATTCCCTCCATGTCTGTGTGGATTTCCTCCAGGTGCTCCAGTTTCTTCCCACAATCCAAAGGTATGTGGGTTAGATTAGCCATGGAAAATACATGGAGTTACGGGGATAGGTGGAGGTAAGTGGGCCTCAGTAAGATGCTTTTCGGAGAGTTGGTGCAGACTCAATGGGCCAAATGGCCTCTTTCTGCACGTAGGGATTCTTTGATTTTTGATCATCTTCATTCTCTTCTGAAGTCAAAATTAAAATAGCAATAGCAACACCCATGTTGATTTGATGGAAACAAGATCCACAAATGGAAGTACAATTTTCCAAAGTTGTGAAAGTAAACTCTCAACACAAGGTAAAGACTTTGATACAGTGGGGTTGGGAAAGCAGTTATCAGATGTTTGTACTTTTTTGGCATATTTCTCCATCATGTCTTCAGCTCCCCAACTGTGGGTGTCATCTTGCTTTGGTTTCACTGGCAAATTCCAAGGAGCCCGGAAAACCCATAACCCCACAGTTAAATTGTAAAAGCTATGTTAATATTGCTCTCATTGAACAAACAATATATTAAAATTGACAATCTGCCTGTCCTGAGGACGTTGCTTGCATGCTTTTTAAACACCACTGTTAAATATGAAAATCACCAAGCGGGAGCCAGCTTCCCAATGCACTGTCAATTTCCCTGCTTTTAACTTTCCCCCACAACCACTCCTGAACTCACGTGCCCATGCAAGTTAAAATGCAGCACCTTTCTGGGAAGTTTGGCAATACTTGTAGCACCAGAAATAGTGAACTGCGCCTCATTTAGTTTCAATTTCATGAGATTTGCTGAATTTACTGTCCTACTGCTTGAGAGTGGCATCTAATGATCAGAGTCTGCTATGGTAGTCCAAGTGATGCTATGTTGCTACAGATTAGACGATGTTAAATAATGTGAACAACACCAATTGCATAAGGTAATTAAGGCTACTCTAATACACACACCCTCCAGTGACAGTTTATTGAATACCCCAGGTTTTCTGTGTGGACAGTCAGTACATTTTGGATTAATCAGTTTTGAGTATTTTCAATGGCTGATTATATACTAACTACACTGTTTTTGTTTCATTGCTTTGAACACTTAACTATTCACTTCCAGTGAAAAGGAAATTCCAATAAAGTTAATAACAGCAATCCTTGAATGTGATACTTTGTTTTAACATTGATAATGATTTTGTTGATGATTTTGAATGCTAGGTTTGTAACAATGGCCACTCAGTTTATCTCAACACATCAATGATATGGGGCGGAATTTTCAAAACCCGCCCACCATGGGAATCGTAGCGGACGGGACAGATCCATGCAAAGGTCCGTTGACCTTTGTTGGGATTTTCTGGTCTTGGGGCAAGCGCGGCCAGAAAGTCTTGCCCATGGCGTCTGGACCTGACTCCAGCTGCCTGTCTATCCCGTGGAGGGGCACAGGGGCCCCGGCATCCACAGGGAGGAGGACTGGCTGGTTCCTTGCTCCCAGGAGACCCTGGGGTTGTCCAGTCCATCTGACTCCCCCCTTCCTGTGACCGACACACTTGCAGATCTGGACACTGAGGAGGCTGGCACTACAGCATCTGTGCTGCCTGAAAGTAGGCTGGGGTTCTCAAGGTTCCTTCCCTCCAGGGTACATCTGCTAAGATCATGCTAAGTTACAGGTGATGATAAGCATGGTAAGATAGTGAACACTATGTCACCACCATTTTATTTATTAAAGGTCACGTTATGCACCCACCAAGTGCTTCCCTGCTCTCATTTCATTACAACCTGCACTGAGGGCCTCCATACGTAGGCAAGATACCCAGTGACAGCACCTCTGTCATCTCCTTTCAGTGAGGATGTCAGCTGAATTGTTGTCCTTCCCTCACACAGTCACAATGCAGTGATACTGGTGTAATCCTGATTTGCTGGTAGCATCCTGTCAAGCAAGAATCTTCCAGAGATATGAGGAACATTGCTTGGTCAAGTGGGGATGTCTCCTCTTCCCAATCTGTGGGAGGAGAACCTATCATCAATCAGTCACTGCCTGGAACAGAGTACACAAGGAGTCATAATCGACACATGGGTCACCTGTGCCCATTGCTCCAGGTGGGAAAACATGTGGTCCTTTCTACTATAAAATAAAGGATTACCTCAGGAGCACCTGATACTGATGTAATGTCACAAATCTAAAACCTGGTTGATCATCTTGTTGAGTACTAAGTTGTTTGGAGATCTGTAAATAAACAAATGTGGTTTTTACAAATAACAGCCTATGTTTTAAGTTTAAGTTTATTTATTAGTGTCACAAGTAGGCTTACATTACATTGCAATGAAGTTACTGTGAAAATCCCCAAGTTGCCACACTCTGGCACCTGTTTGGCTGCACCGAGGGAGAATTTAGCAAGGCCAATGCACCTAACCAGCATGCTTATGATAGCAAACTTAGGGCAACAGGCAAATCCTAAAGAAACCCCATATAAGTCCCGAACCCAAGACAAAACATGATGGAGGCTGGTGGTTTCTGTCAACTGTTTATGTGCATCATCTGAAACATGCTGGTAGCAAGCAGAGTGTAAAAACCCAGCAATACTTCAAACTGGAGCTCTCTCTTAATTCCATCTTTCCATCTTTTTTATGTTTGCTTTCAGTACTGAACTCAACATTGAATTCAAACCAACACATCTTCACTAAGATACCACAGGCCACAATACCAATTCTGCAATTGATTAGCTCAGGAGATATAGGGCAGAATCTTATGGCTCCATCATGGTGTGGGCAGGAGCACATTTTCTATTCACTGCAAGTTCCACTGCATAACTCTATAGAAGGTCTGTGTGTGAATGTAAGTGTAATGAATATTGCTGCAGTTTGTTCTCTGCTAACTATAAAATTGGGTCAATTATTGCAGCATGCCTATCTCAGGGAAGGCAGTGGCACAGTGCAATTATCACTGGACTAGCGATCCAAGGTAATGCTATGGGGATCTGGGTTCAAATCTCACCACAGCAGATGATGAAATTTGCATTCAATAAAAATCTGGAATTAAAAGTCTAATGATGACCATGAATTGATTGTCGTAAAACCCCATCTGGTTCACTAATGCCCTTTAGGGAAATAAATCTGCCATCTGTATCTGGTTTGGTCTTAATGACTCCGGAACCCACCAATGTGGTTGACTCTCAAATGCCCTCTGAAATGGAGGGCAGATAGGAATGGGCAATAAATGCTGGCCCAGCCAGTCATGTCCACATCCTGTAAAAAGGAATTTTAAAAGATTCAGCTTTATGTCAAAGCCTGAAAATGTGTTGTAGAAACCAGAGTGTAGAAGGAGGCCATTTGGCCCATTAACAACAGTCCCACTCAGATCTCATCCCCATTACCACACATATTTACCCTCCAAATTCCCCTAACACTAAGAGGCAATTTATCGTGGCCAATCATCATGAATTAATCATCATGATTAAGTCAATTATGATAAAACTCTGGACAAAAGGTTCAGGAACTCGTTAAGAATCCAAGCAGACCCACACACCTGGAGTCACTCATGGGAATGTTTTCACAGGAAGAATTAAACATTAAAAGCAAATATTTCAACTTTACAGACGTATCTGGACAGTGAGTGTGGGCTCATCGATCTCTGAGCTTTGCTTTACCAGATGGCTGTTGTGATGCTTTTGACAAAGATTTCACAGTGGAGGGTCAGGTCACAGTATAACTGATAAAGTATCAGCTCGTGACAAGGCACGTGTACTTCTGTATTCATGGCAAAGTATTGTAAGGATTCTACTCAACCTCTCCAAAGACTTCTTTTTAATATCTAGTATTCATTCGCACTTTCAAGTCAGCATCCATCTGATCAGGATTTTACCATTATATCAAAGCTTCTGCATAACCTTATAGTGTTGGTGTGGCAATCAGAAGTGTGTTTATTTACTGATAGAATTTGTTTGTTTTGGTTTAATGCCTGAGGAAATTTATTTGGACCCAACACTCCTTCCAACCACACTTGCCCGCAACCAGCTAACTGCCCTGCACCTGACCAGACTATCCCTGACCTGAGTACCTCTCCCAACCTGACCCAACTAACCCCTGACCCACCTACACACCTTACTCACCTGCCACTGTACCACTCAACCCACCAACCACCCTATCCACTTTATTCAATTACCTCAGCTAATGGCCTCACCTACTTACCCACCCCATCATACTAACTATTCACTCATTCATTCATCCATCTTTTCACTAGCAATCATACTGGGCATTTAAACTAACCATGTAACATTTGGTGCTATGAAAAAGGGCCATGTCCTGTCTACCCCCAACCCTGCTCTGCTGCGGTGGAGTTTTCCAGTGGACTGCACACGCTGCACTTCTGGAGTAGCTGCTCAGAAGACCTAACCAGAAATGCAGAGCTGTATTTGGGCACTTAAAGTTACACACATAGCAGCAATCCAACAGTGATTGCCACTTTGTGAAAAATCCGTAGAACCATGGAATCCCTACAGTGCAGAAGGAGACCATTTGACCCATCGGGTCTGCACCCATTCTATGAAACAGCATCATACCCAGGCCCAGTGCCTCCCTCCATTCCCGTAACCCTGCACATTTGTCATGGTTAATCCATTTAACCTACACAAGGGCAACTTAGCATGGCCAATCCACCTAACCTGCACATCTTTGGAACTGTGGGAGGAAACTGGAGCACCGCAAGGAAACCCACATAGACACAGGGAAGATGTGCATACTCCACAGTCACCCAAGGCCAGAATTGAACTCGGGTCCCTGGAGCTGTAAGGCAGCAGTGCTAACCACTTTTCCACCATGCTGGGCTTTTTAGAATTTGAATGATATTAGCAGTTAAACATAATTCTTTCATTTCTATCTCTTTCTAACAGGCTCTGTTTGCATTTTCGGAGTGATTGGGTGTGGTGAACATGCCTAGAACTTTGTTCCTTTATTCTGAATTTTGAATCTAAAGTTGGGCATGGAAGAAAACAATTTCTTAGCCTTATTTTCTCACAACACAGTCCTGCAGGTGGCAGGATGTCTGACTCCCCTTTGGTATTAAGTATCATTTTGTGTTTCTTCTACGTCATTAATATTTCACCTTCACTTAGCAAAACTATCTTGCATTGTATTTATATATTACTTTATAAATAACTCAATCTTGCAACTCTATTCTAATCTAAATGACCTGTCCTGTGTTTTAGTGGACTTTACTCCTGATAACTTTCTTGGGGTCAGTATTTTAGACAAATTCCTCTAGGTGATCCCTCACTCTTTGCAAATTAGTATGTCAATTCCTGCCGCTGAACTGACTAGGAATTGATGAAGCAACTAAAAGCATGTTTGTCAAGTTCAACTGGCAAGGTCTGTTGGGAATGCAAATACATTTCCATACAGTAAGCCCTCAATTAAAGTTGTAGTTGCATGCCTGAAATCATGACTATAAGGGAAAGAACTAAGTGAAATATAGGTTCCTCTCGGAATCTGGAGTTAGATTCCTTTAGAAATTTCTTACTTGGAAAAGCCAGTGTACCAGTTGAAATACTGCACCATACATGTGTAGCGTGTATTCCCAGCTGAAATAACTTGCAAAATATCAAAATATAAAAGAAGCACTGTCTGAATTCAAATTAGATACCATTAACTAGTCTCTCTCCCTTTGTAGGCAGACCCTCATTTCAGGGATAACTTGGTTCCATTCTGGTTTAGTTGGTTCTGAGATGGCTGATAAATTCAATGTGTCACATGTGTGGCAGGTGCTGCTTGGAGGGTCAAACAGATGAGCAGTTTGGAGATTCTTGCGCTCTCTCTACCATCTTGACTTTGCCTCTTTGTGCTCCTAAAGAAATCTCTCTGTGTTCAGTGCCTTTCCAAATGAGCCTTCTCCCATTTTGGTTGATTATCATGAAATTTGGTTGAAATTTTTGACTTCTTTATGGATGTTTTGAGGACACCCCTTAAGCATTTCAATGGAGGTTCCTTTGAGTGATTAGCATTAGGCTCTCTCATTCATTTTAAAATGGCCTCCTTGCCTCAACTTCAGCAAATGGCTCGCTCATTGTCTTCAAAATGGAAGCTCTGTTTCACCTGCTGCTGCAGACTTAAACAATGGCCAGTCTCAGGACTCCAAAATTAATCAGAAAATTGCAGAGTCAGGCTCCGTAAATACTGCATCCTGTATTTTCCAACTAAACAAGCCCTGACAGAAGCCCACCAAGCACCACCTCAACCAACTTGTTTAAACCTTTCCCAGCCTGTTTCACCATTCAAAATTTTTTTTGAATTGAAGGGATGAGGTCTTGAAAGCAGATTTTAGGCAGCTAAGAAAGTGATTGAAAAGCAGTACATTCAGGCCAAAATTTCAGGATTACTCCCAGTATCACATGCTCATGAGTATAGGAAGAGGAAAACTGAGCAAATTAATACATGGATAGAGAAATGGTGTAGGAGGAAGTGCTTTGGATTTCTGGGGCACCGGGACCGGTTCTGGGGTCGATGTGACTTGTAAAAGGAAGATGGGCGAAACTTGTAAAATCCCACCAAAAGCCATTGGATAATTTTGTTCTGTGAGCCTTGCCTGCCCTGATTCTGGTAAAATTCCAGCCATTGAATAGAATTGGCCTTTTGGCTCTAGAGTTAGCAGAATGAGAGGTCATTTCATCGATATGTATAAAATTATTATGAGGATCTGAGATGCTAGCTGCTGAAAGACTGTTTCCCTTGGCTGGACAGTTGGAGGATAAGAGGTTGGATATTTGGGCCTGTGATGAGGAGAAATTTCCTTCTCAAAGGGTTGGGAGTCTTTGGACCTCTCTTCCCCATAATTGAATAGATTCAAATGGAGATTGATAGATTTTCAAACACTTCAAAAAATTGTACCTTATGCAGATAGGGAGGAGAAAGTGAGGTGAAGTAGAAGATCAACTGAAAATTTTTGAATGGTGGAACAGGCTTGAGGCTATATGTCCTACGGCTGTTTCTATTTCTCATGTTCTTATGTTCTTAAAAGAGTGAGATGTTGACTTTTCCATTTCCTTTGTGAAATGCCATCTTTTTCCAGGAAGAAAACAATATGAATACAAGTTAGAGTACTGCTTGGTCACCACAAGTTGCACAGGTGGGGAGGAAGAGTGGAAGACCAATTGTAGGGGGAGATTCAATACTTATGGGAATAGATAGGAATTTCTGTGGTCAATGATGGGACTCTAGGATAGTATATTGCCTTCCCGGGGTCAGGATCAAGGATGCCATTGACTGGTTGTGGGACATTCTTTTGGGGGAGAGTGAACAGCCAGAGATTGTGGTCCATCTTAGGACCAGTGACATAGATAAAAGGAGGGCTGAGGTCTTGAAAGCAGACTTTACGGAGCTAAGAAAGAGATTGAAAAGCAGTACAGTCAGGCCGTAATCTCAGGATTACTCCCAGTATCACATGTGAATGAATATAGCAAGAGGAAAACTGAGCAAATTAATACACGGATGGAGAAATGGTGCAAGAGGAAGTGCTTTGGATTTCTGGGGTACTGGGACTGGTTCTGGGGTAGATGTGACTTGTAAAAGGAGGATGGGTTACACCTTAGCAGGGCCAGGACTGACTTTCTCACAGGGAGAACTGCTCATCCTGCTGGGAAATGTTTAAACAAGCTCGTTGAGGTGGTGGTTGGTGCGTAATAGGTGGGAGGGAAAGGGGGTTGTTGGTGGAGGTGGTGGGGGAAGTGTTGCAAAGTGAATTCAGATAAAAAGAAAAACAAATTTGATAATGGGAAGAACAAAAGTAGTGAATAAAATGGGAAGGCAGCAGAAACAAAGGCCAGCATCAAATGGAGTCAGAATAGGGAATAATGTTAAAAAGGCAGGATTAAAGAAACTTTTATCTGAATACATACAGCATTCTCAGCAAGGTAGGTAGAAATAATGGAATAAGTAGAAGTAAATGGGTATGACCTAATTGCTTTTATATCCTGACTTCAGGATGACCAAGACTGGGAACTAAATATTCAAGGATATTCGACATTTAGGAAGGACAGGTAAAAGGAAAAGGAGATAGTTGGGATACTGCTAATAATAAGGTATGAGTTTGGTACATTAGTGAGAGAGGATCTTCAATTGGAAGAAAAAGACATAGAATCCGTTGGATGGAGATAAGAAATAGCAAGGGGCAGCGAACATTACTAGGAGTTGTTAATAAGCCATTAAACAGCAGTGGTTAATGTAGGGCACGATACAAGTCAGGAGATTTGAGGTGCATGAAACAAGGGTAATATAGTAATGATGGGAGTCTCCAATCTACATATAGACTGGGTAAGTCTAATGAGAACTAATGCTCTGGAGAAATTCCCAGAATGTGCACAAGGTTGTTTTCTAGAGCAGTATAATGAGGAACAGATTATTTTAGATCTAGTATTATGCAATGAGGGAGGGCTAATTAATAATCTTGTTGTAAATCAACCCTTAGGAAAGAATGACCGTAGTATAGTGGAACTTTCCATTACGTTTGAAAACACTGTAGTTCAATTCAACAATACAGTCTTAACTCTAAACAAAATAAAACTATGAAGGTATGAGGGGCAAAGTTAGCTGTGGAGAATTTGGAAATGATATTAAATGGTATGCTGGAAGATAGGTATTGGCTGCATTGTTTAAGGCAAATATACATTCCGTCAAGGCACAAAAACACAACAGGAAAAGTGAGTCAACTGTAGCTAACTAAGGAAGTTAAACTTTGTATTGGGTCAAAGGAAGGAGCTCAAAGTTGCCAAAAGATAGTAAGTCTGAGGATCTGGAACAGTTCAGAATTCAGCAAAGGAGGACCAATAAACTGATAAAGAAAAGGAGAATAAAATATGAAAATAAATCAGCAAAAAAAAGACTGAAAGTTTTCATTGATATGTAAAAAGAAAAATATTATTAAATTCAGATATGGGTCCATTACTGGCAGAGAAAGAAGTATTCATAATGAGTAACAGGGAAATGGCAGAGAAGCTAAACAATTACTTTGTGATTATCTTCACAGAGGAGGGTACAATAAATAGTGAACTGGGAGATTCTAAGAATGAGGAACTGATGGAAGTTAGTATTAGTGAAAAAGTAGCATTAGAGAAATTAATAGCACTGAAACTTAATAATTCCATGGGACCTGATGGTCTACACCACAGAATATTTGAAGAGTTGTCTATCAAGATAATAGATGCATTGGTGATCATCTTCCAAAATTCTATAGATTCTGGAACAGTGCCTGCAGACTGAAAGGTAGCAAATGTATCCCTAGTGTCTGAGAAATGAGAGCAAGAAAACAGGAAGCTACAAAATTGTTAGCTTGATATCAGTAGTAGGGAAAATATTAGAATCTAAATATGCGATAAGTGGACATTTAAAAAATAATTATCTGATTTTTTAAAGGAAAATCATGCTTGAAAATCCTGTTGGAATTATTTGAGCATGTTCCTAGCAGAATTGATAAGGGAAACTGGTGGATGTGGTGAATTTGGATTTTCAAATGTTTTTGTCAAGAGCCCACGTAGGAAGTTAGAAAGCAAAATTATAGCATATGAGCTTTCATGAATGGGATTTTTCTTACTATCAATTCTACATAGTCAAATCTGATTTCAGTTTTTTAAACTTTATTTCATTTCATCTCCACATAGTTCCTGAGATCTGCCCAAGGTGGATACTAGATGAGTTGACATGTGGGTATAAAGAGCCATGATGGAAGGGGAGAGGTGGTGATGTGATTGGAGGAATGTGGACTAAAACCTTGTAACACGACAGGGACAAAGCCCCAGAGAATCCAGAGAGGCCTTTGTACAGCCTGTATTGGTTTGACTGTATTCCACACTCATCCCATGCATCTCCCCCACCCTAAAGTGAAGTTCATGACACTCAGGGGCCATTTTTCCGAGATGGGAACAGCAAGTTGTGAATTTTCTCAACTTAAGCTACTCACAGCAGTAGTGAGAAGTGTTCAGGTCTTTTTAATGGAATGTGTGCAAGTTGTTGTTGGCTCTTCATCTGGTGTCTGTTGGCTCTTGAGGTGACATTGCTTCTGTGGGGAATGTTGTTGCCATAGTGAGTATTATTACTATGGTAATTGTCGCTGCTGCTCTATTACATTTGTTGATGAATGGTTGACCTCTGGGACTCATGGTTGCTCAGTTCCTTATTCAGTTGGCAAATTCAGACCTGCCTCATCAGCTGTCTGCTGTGAAGGAGCAGCTTCTGTAGTTGCACGTAGATGTCTGCAGTTGTGACAATAGATCTAGTCATTCACTTTCTCCGTGCACAGCCAAAGTGACAACTTTTCTAAACAGATCTTGAGTTGCAAAATCAGCTGACTTGCTGAGTGCATTTAAAGCTCTGACCAGATCTCCAACTGTCAGCTCTGGCAGTGACTTGGCAGCGAAATTTATCACAATCCTTCACTACTTCTGGCTTCAATAGAGCTTTAGCTATTAGAAGAGTAGTTTGAGTGTAATGTGACATTAGCCACTCAACTGGACTACTTTCCACACCTTCAGTAGATGTGTTTCTTCACTTTAAGATTGCTTTAAATGTGACTATGCTGGATCTAGCCAATTTTTTAGTGATCTTTTTAGTCATTTTCAATTTTGCCTCAGCTTTTCCATTTAACTGGATGATTTTTAATACTGAATTTCCCAATCATTCATGAAGTGCCCTTATTCTCCACTTATAAATTGAAGGCAATTTTCACTCATCACAATGTCAGGAATGCCATGATGAGCGTGCTGTGATTTCAGGTGCTCTACAATCTTACTGCTAGCCATTGACGTCAACTGGTCCAAGTTCCAGTTGACTGAATAGTAGTCATCTGTGACAAGATAATTAATACAAGCATTATCCATAGTCTGCCTAGGATGTCAAGTAGTGACTTGCTTGGCTGATACTCATTACATGTATTGCACTAGCTAGCTAATATGGCCTTTAATTTCATTGCACATGTTTAGCTAGTGCAGCACTTTGCTTGTATCCTTCAGAATAGACTCAATTCCTTGCACTGGTGTGCTTCGGCATGGTCTGAATTTTATGCCACCCATGTGCGTACCTGGCATCCTCATGTCCTGGGAAATAGAGTGTGGCGATGAGGAGAGGAGTTCCCGACATCACAATGCCGCATTGTGATATTTCACTGCTTGAATACCAGCAGCCTGCCTCATGCAAATTAGAGCACCAATTCAGGTGAAAATGCATGCAATGGGCTGCAGGTTTAAGAGATTTGTGCATTTTCATAGTTGGTGCACAAGCTGCACGGGCAGGCAGGGAACACACAGTTTGCACTTTATAAATCCAAGGTTGGATACAAGGCTGAAGGTGAAGCAAGGAGTCTGGATATAGGAGTAATTCTGGACTATCTTGCTTACCCTGTGAACCATATTGCTCATATCTTATGTGAGTACGGAAGCTTCTTTCTTGAGAGAGGCAATTCCAGACTGAACACAGCATCATCAAGTAAGTACCTCAGCAAGCCAAAAGATGGATACTCGTCATCAGATGAAGGGAGGAGGCCAGATGGTTAGAGTCATCTTTAGCGTTTCTGCCCACAAGACCAACCAGCACACCCTGAAGGGGTTGAAGTCCAGCAAGGCTTGCAAGGGAAAAGGGGCTGATGGAGATACCATTACCCTGCTGCAAGAATATGCAGTTAGATCCAACTATCCAGACATTACTGAGGTACAGTGCAGAAGATGGATCTGCCTCTCATGGGAGACAGTGGCCAGGATACTATGGCCTTGCCATGGCCTGCCTCAGCCCTGTTGGAGCTGCACTCATCCAGGTAATTAGAAAGCATTCCATCATATTCCTACCTTACGATTTGTAAATGGTGTTGGGGAGTCAGGGGCTGAGTTACTGCTTTTTGTGGATTGGACATACCTGAGCAACTTTTCCCATTGCCAGGTAGATGTCAATGTTGTAGCTGAAAGGAACAGCTGGGCCAGGGTGCAAATAATTCTGGACCACAAGTATTTAGTACTATTGCCCTGATGCTGTAAGGGCCCAAAGCCTTTGCACGATCCAGTACCTTCAGTGTTTTTTTGATATCACGTGGAGTGAACCGAATTGACTGGAGACTGGCACCTGTAATGATGGGAACCTCAGGAAGAGGCCGAGATTGATCATCCACTCAACACCTCTGGCTGGAGACAGTTGGAAATGCTTCAGCCTTGTCCTTTGCACTGATGTGCTAGCCTGCCCTTCATTAAGGATTGGGATACTTACGGAGCCTCCTCTTCCTGTCAGTAGTTTAATTTTCCACCACCATTCATGACTGGATGTTACAGAGCTTAGATCTGATCAATTGGGTTATGAGATTGCTTAGCTCTGTAAATTGCACATTGTTTGCATTTTTGGCATACACCTGGGAGATGAAATGAATAAAGTTTTGCAGCAGCTAGTTCTGGATAAGCATTTGTTTGCACCACTTATAAGTAATGGGTAGGTGATCAGAACAGAGGATATTTAAAAGAATGAAACTGGTCTATGCAAAACATGAGTTGCAAAATGGCTGTTGGACTTAATTGCATGAAATGTAAATTCAAACATAAGAGAACACCATAAAATATGCAAAGAAATGTGTATATTAACATAAATTAACATGGGGCAGCATGGTGGCAGAGTGGTTAGTACTGCCGCCTCACAGAATTAGGGACCCAAGTTAAATTTTGGTCTTGGGTGACTGTGTGGAGTTTGCACATTTTCCTTGTGTCTATGTGGGTTTCCTCCCTAAGTCCAAACATGTGTGGGTTAAGTTTATTGGCCATGCTCAGTGGCCCCTTTGTGTCAAGGGGAACAATGGTAAATATGTGGAGTTAAGGGGATAGGGCCTAGATGCGATTGTTGTCGGTGCAGACTCGATGGGCCTCTTTCTACACTGAAGGGATTCTATGATTCTAAGTAAAAAAGGAAAAAGTGTGTGATTATCAACAACGTAATGACAGAGCCTGGTAAATTTGAAACTGGTCTCAAAAGGGACAACGTATTCATCTTATACGAGGTAAGGTTTCACATAGAACAGTACCTGAATCAGTTGCATATTTTTCTATCCTTTAACGAACATCTCACATATTTGTTCTAACAAAATTGTTGGTTTGGAACACTGCACTTTCTGTTTGTCTGGGGAGGAATGGATGACAGACTTGAAATTACTTGTGAAGGTGGTAGTGCATTAGTATTTTTACTGGACTAGTAATCCAGAGATCCATGTTTTAGGAGCACGGGTTCGAATCCCACCATGGAATTGGAGTTCAATAAAATCTAGAATTAAAAGTCTAATGATAACCATCGCCGGAATTCTACTGCCTCACCCACCAAGGATTGGGTGAGAGGCAGACAACAGAAATATCCGTTGACCTCAGGTGGAAATTTCTGTTCTCTCTTGAGTGAGGCTGTAAAATCCTGCTCCATGAAATCATTGTTGTAAAAACCCATCTGATTCACTAATGTCCTCTAGGGAAAGGAATCTGCCATTCTTACCTGGTCTGCCCTATGAAATGGAGTAGTAAGTCACTCAGGCAAGGTTAATATTCTGACTAAGATGAAAGCAAAATACTGCGGAAGCTGGAATCTGAGACAAATCTGAAGACATCTGACAGCATCTGTGGAGAGAGAATAGAGTCAATGTTATAAGTTTGGATGATTCTTTGCCAGAGCTGCTCTTCGTCAGAGCTCTGGAGAAGGGTCATCCGGACTTGAAACGTTGGCTCTATTCGCTCTCCACAGATGCAGTCAGACCTACTGAGATTTTCCAGCATTTTCCTGTTTGTGCTTAATCTTCTGACATTGTGTTACAAGTGGAACTCCTGACTGCTGGAAACATATATCAGAAATTTGGGCAGCAATGCGATTAATTTTCTGTGGAAAATCATATGCACAATACAACCAAAATTTTGATAAACATTGAAAGGCTTCCCACCAGTAACTTAAGCATTACATTCTAATTATTTTTCCAGCAAGAACTGCCCAATTATTTTTAAAAATCCAACATTAGCAGTACCTGTTTTTCCATCTATCTTTTATAGAAATAATCCAGAAATGTTGATTAAACATGTTGAAAATGTACCTAATATGCTCATACACTCCCTAAATGGCCAAGTCTCTCTGCTGGCTGCAGTAAATTGAAAATTACCCCAATATACAAAACTGAAGAATTTAATTCAACAACAACTTATAGATGTCTGGTCATCAAGGAGGTAAATATATCTCAAATAAAGTAACTAAGCAACCTTCAAGAGCAGATTCAAAGCTGTCAGAAGATTGTGTGGTGATGAGGCCATTGCAATAAACAAAGTGACCCAGTGGAGGGGTTAAATGCCACTAATTAGCCTTGGTAATGTAATGAACATTTTACACTTTTCTATTAAAGTTTTAACATATATGGACAGATTTCACTTTCCTGTTCCTGTCTGGTTACTTTTTTTATATGTTTTGTTCCAAAGCCGCTACACCTACACACCACATATGTGCGCAAAATAACAGCTGCTGCAGCCTTAGCAGCCAAAGGGGAACCCAGGAGGGATTTATGAGCCATGAAAAATTGTCTTTCAAAGCATCAGAACTTTCCCTTTCTGTAGGAAGCTTGGAAATATCAAATATAATTGGCTTTTGTGGCAAAGCTCTTTCTGAGTTTTTTTTGTTCTGAAATGATTGCGCTGCTTTTTCTTGTAATCAGAATCAAACTGTGATGCAAGTGATCAGAGTCCAAATGTTACAACAGAGCAAGTTATGGAGAACTTCAATGACTGTGGGGTTCCACTTTCAGAAGCATATGTTGGTAATATTACATCGATATAAGGCGGTGGTGCTGCTTCAAGTTGTAACATTGAGACAAGGGAAAGGTTCAGATTTCAGTGCACTAAGTGATGGTATTTTCATCAGCACAGTGGGAGGACTAGTTTTACACAAAGTGGATAAATTAGGTCATTGTTTCCCTGCCATCATTTCTTCAGAATTGTCCTTAATATTTAATGTTTAAGCATTCAATTGAATAAATATTTTTGATAAAGTATACTCACAAAACTGTAACTTTAAATAGTGTGACAGGATCAAGACATTGCATTGTATGTTTTTATAAATATTCTCATGACTGTTTATAAAATGTTTTAAAAAGGGACAAAGATCTTATAAATGGCTAAAGTTATGCCTGCCGGTGACTGTCGATCAAAGGAGCTGTCATGCCAGTCCTCCTTATTTCCTCTGGAGATCCTAAAGACCAACCCCAATGCCACAACCTCCTCCCCACCCCCCCACTCCCACTGTGTACTGCAAAAACCAAATTCAAAGAGAACTATATAAAGTCTATCTGCATTTCCAGGCTGGCCAACCAGAATCTACCAGTCTGCTAGGGCAAAGGACCCCACATCTTTCTTTCAATTCTTAAGTGGCTGGGATATTTAATCATCTCGGGGATCCAGACAAGTAATGCACATGCCTTGTCAAAAATAATGTGGTGGGGTGGGTGTTTTGTGATCTGGACCTAGTTTGTGCAACCAGTAATAGTGCCTTGTGGAGCTGCAAAACTCAGACCAACATTTTACCATTTTACTAGCAGCAGAGCAGAGAAGGGGCTCTGCCTGGGTTTGAATACCTGGCCCCATCTATACTGCTTACTGCAACTTTTGTACCGTTGCCTACAAGGGAGATGCATCCTCATGTGCCTACCTCATCATGTGAAAGTCAAATCTGTACAGCATTAGTTTTCAACCTGTCATCTCTGTGAAGGAATATGTCATTGGACTTTGATTCTGGAGACTAGACACATATGAAATAATATTTTCTCTGCGGTCTTTGCCCTGTAAATCTTTCATTTCTTTATTCATCTTTTATTGGGGCCATTTATAAATATTCTCATGACTGCTTATAAAATGTTTTAAAAAGGGACAAAGATCTTATAAATGGCTAAAGTTATGCCTGCCAGTGACTGTCGATCTGGCTCTGCCTGGGTTTGAATACCTGGCCCCATCTATACTGCTTACTGAAACTTTTGTACCCTTGCCTACAAGGCAGATGCATCCCCATGTGCCTATCTCATCATGTGAAAGTCAAATCTGTACAGCATCAGTTTTCAACCGAGGGACCATGTTGCAACACGCTTTCTGCATTTGAATGTGTGCAAGTAAACTATCCTTCTGAGTTTATTTTATCTTGAGTTTGCTGTGGGGCTATTAATAGAAAATTGGATTACGCTAAAACTGTGGGGTTAGGAAATATGGCACCACTTCTAAAGGGTGAATCAATGAAAACACCTTTCTGTTTATGGATGGCTGTCAGAGAGGAGAAATCAGGGTGGTGTGAATTAAGCCTTTCATGTCTGTAACAATAGCCATAACAAGTACTTTACACTTCAGAAACCAAGGGTCTGGCTGCATTCTACATTGTCAAGCTATGTACTGGAAAGCTAATGTGAAAAAGTTACATCTAGCAGAAAGAAAATAAAACGTTGTCCAAAAAAAGAGCACTTGGCCCTGTATAAAATAAAACTTCACCTTCAACCAAGGCACACCAAAACATTTTAACCGGTCATATTGTTTGTGAACTCTTGTTCTATGAAGGATAGGAGATGTAGTAACGTGGCAGAACACAATATTCAGTGATTGAGCATGTATTTGAGAGCACAGAGCAGCAATTGAATACAGGTCCAAACTCGCATTGTGCGGTGGTGGAGCATGAGTCTAAGCTCGCGTTGCAGCAACTGGAGATCGGTGTTTGAACACTGGCTGTTGACCCTCACATGTCAAAGAGTAAGGAAGTCTTTGTTGTCCCCCCTTGAACATAGTTTGCTTTGAATCAACAATTTAATAACTTTCACCTGCTGCGTAATTGTTGATCTTTGCAATTGTTACATTGGCAATGAGGTAAATCGGGACCGAAGTCAGCAGCTCCTGAAATTGAGGAGAGAGAGAGTCTATTACATTTTTTAAAATGCCTCTTTCTGGGAAAATTGATCCTATTAACTCAGAACCTAAACATTGTGTTCAGTATATTGAAGGACTCCACTATTTCTTCACCACTAATGGAATTACAAAAGTAAATAAGCAAAAGGTCTGTTTATGGTCTATAGATTTCAGTCTTATATCTTATTAAGAATTTGACATCCCCAGAACCTTGAATACTAAGGAGGTGATCTTGCTAAAAAAAATCTAAGTGCCAAACGAGAGTGAAAAAGGAAGAAAATCATGCTTTTTTTGGGCAAGTTAAAAATTGAACCTTACCTTGCTTAGAAGAAAACATGAAGAAAGTTCTCTTTCCCACTACTGGGGAGGGGCTGAGCTCACTGAAAGTGGGCAGTTTGCAGCAGACGGCGCCATTGTGCATGTGCAGTTCTTTCTCGTCTGTGCAATAGCCCTGTCAGTCACTTTTCCCCCGCTACTGCTTGCCTTTGTGGACAATCACCCACACCCCCGCTATTGCTGCCCTCTCCTGCTGATCCATCCCCCCCCAGCCCACATGGATTGATTATAACTTTGGTAAAGGATCGTTACAACCCCAAACTGTCTATCATTATTCAGCGTTTTGCGTTTAATTCTGCAGTAAGTGACCCTGGGGAGATGATTGTGACATATATGGCAAGACTAAGAAAATTGGCAGAGCCATGTGAACTTGGACCATCGCTAGGTGACATGCTACGAGACAGATTAGTTTGCAGCATAACTAACTTAAACATACAAATAAAGCCACTGGCAGAGGATAAGATTTCCTTAGAGAAAGCCATGGAGATAGCTCAGGCAATTGAGAGTGCGGAGAGAGGCACTCTCGAGTTACAGTGAATGCATACAGGTGAGGTGAATCATCTATGGCGTAATCCTTCGGCAAGTCGGATGGGCAGAGTTGAGAGGGCAGAAGAAACAGAGCAAAACCTCAATGAGTAAGGCAGGGGTCTGAACAAAAAGAAAATAGGTTAACAAACCAGAAATTCTGAAGAATTCCAGGTGAGATCACCTCCGGGAAAAATGTAAATTCTGGGATTCTATCTGTTCTGGATGCAATCGGAGAAGCTACATCTGAATTAAGTGCCAAGTCAAACAGAATACATCTGGCTTAATCAAAAATATAAGACTTGGACACCAGTGCATAATTTAGAAAATGATTCAAAAGAGAAATCTGAGATATTTCAATTGAATAATGTCCAAAGCAGTAAATCAGATCCTTTAGTAATAGTACCCTTGGTAAACGGGCCACTATATATAGAAGTGGAGACTGGTGGTTCTATTGCCATCGTAGGGGAGCAGACATTTAAATACCTTCAGGAACCGTAAGAACTAAGAGCAGGAGTAGGCAATTTAGCTCCTTGGCCTGCTCCGGCATTTAATAGGATCATGGCTGATCTCATCTTGATCACAGGAGTTAAACCTCTAAAGTTAAGTAGTACAACAGCTAGTTTGACCATGTATACAGAGAAATCCTAAAAAGTTTGAGAACTACAACTTAGTCAGTGACTTATCAGCACCAGTATATTCAACTACCGATTATTGTCACAAAAGGCCATGGTCTAGTCTCATGCAATGACATTAGTTATATCACATAGAACTAAGTTGGATAAATGCCTTCAGTATAGCCAATGGCAGTTCACATCAACATTATTAAAAATACCCTGAAGTTTTTCAAAATGAATTAGGCAGAATTTGGGGAGTCAAGGCTAAAATTTACATGAATCTGAATGCTACCCCCACATTTTTTAGAGTTCGCTCAGTGCCTTACGTCAAAAAAAATCGAGACAGAATTCACATGTTTGGAAAAATTAGGAGTCATAAGGCCACTACAGTTTTCTTAATGGGCCGTACCCATCACACCTAAAAGTAGTTAAAATGTGGTTAATAGTCATAAGTAGGCTTGCATTAACACTGCAATGAAGCATGGACAATCCACCTAACCCGCACATCTTTGGACTGTAGGAAGAAATCAGATTACCCGGAGGAAGCCCACGCAGACAGGGGGAAAATGTGCAAACACCACATAGACAGCGACCCAAGCTGGGAATCAAACCCGGGTTCCTGGTGCTGTGAGGCAGCAGTGCTAACCACTGTGCCACCCCTATACTAAAATTGGATCAGACTGCTTGAATTTGTGAGAACTATAATTAATTGTCAATCAAGCAGCCAAGCTGGACCAATATCCAATTTCAACAATATAGGATTTTTATGCAAAGCTAGCAGGAGGCCCAACATATACAAAAGTAGACATGATCCATGCCCACCAATTAGAATTGGTGGGCATGGATTAGAATTGGATGAGGATTCAAGAACATTTGGCACAATTAACACCAACAAGGATTTATTTTAATACACCTGGTCACCTTTTGGTGTGTCTTCAGCACGTGCATTTTTTTTACACACTATGGAAAGTTTATTGCAAGACATTCCCTAAGTACTGGCATACCTGGATAATGTTTCAAAAGAGGAGTTTTCCCAGAAGAGCATTTAGTAAAACTTGAAGAGGTGCTTAAGAGATTCAAAGAGGCAATTCGTGACTTAAAAGAGAGAAGTGTACCTTTCAGGCCCACCAGGTCATTTACGTTGGATTTAAATTTGATGCTAAGGGACAACACCCTCTTGAAGAAAAAGTAAAAGTCATAAAGGAAGCCCTTAGAAATGTATTAGAACTAAAATCTTTATTGGGCATGATTAATTATTATGGCCAGTTTATACCAAATCTATCAACATTACTGGCATCTTTGCAACTACTTTTTAAAAAATATCAATGTTAATTTTGCTTTACAATCTTCAGATTTGCCAGTCCATTTCGACCCAAAAAGAGAAATAATCTTGATGTGTGATACTTTGCCAGTTGACATAGAGGCAGTTTTGCCTTATAGAATGGAAGACGGTGTAAAAGAGCCTGTAGATTTTGCATCAAGAACCTTAACTGACCCTGAGAGATTCTCAAATTGAAAAGAAGGGCTAGTTATCATTTATGGAGTTAAAAAATTCCACTGGTACGTTTACGGGGTTCACTTCATGATCACCATCAACCACCAACCATTATTAGGGTTATTTATCAAAGACAAGCCTTGTTCAACAGGATTTCATTTCAGGGAAGATGCGGCATAGCCCTGGCAGAAATGACTGGAATTTGCCATTTTAACTTAGATCCACAGGATGAACACTAATTTGCAATAGAACAAGAATTGAATTTTAGTCCTGACTTTAACCTTTATGGGAAGGTTCAGGTTGGGAGCCTGGGGTATAAACTGGCATCCTACTTAAAATCGTCGCACTCCCACCAGGTTAAAACTGTACCTTTTTTGTTTTGCGTTTCCTATATCTGCAGCTTTTTTTTTGTAAGTTTAGCTAAATTGCAGTAAAATTCATTGCTGGCAGGAGATGCATCATCCTCAAAGTGGTCCAGGGGATTTTCACGATACCTTCATTGCAGTAAGCCTACTTGTTACATTAATAAACTTTAAACTTTAGTGATGGGTTTTTACCACCTCAACTGCTCAAGGCTCGTAAGATCCTGCCTGAGGCCAACAGAGAATGCTGTTCTGCGAGCCTCACTCGCCCTAATTTCGAGTTGGGCGTGCCAATAAAAATCTGGCATAGGTGTCCAAATGATATAATAATAAGGACAAAAGCTGCTGTCCGCTATTTACAACAATCAGCTCTGTGGTGGATTCAAATTAGTCGTGTAAACAAGAAAGAGGGGTGAGTTACATGGATAATTTATGAAATCAGTGAAATATTGCATTCACAGACATTGAATACTTATAATCCTAAATGTTAGCTCAGACCGGAGTGCTTAGAGTGCTATACTGCTGAGAAAATTCTTAAAACTGCTTCTCAGCAGTTTCTGGCAGTGAAATAATTTGCTTCCCAGCCTCTGTGATGAAGCTATTACCATGGATCCTATCTTCATAACGGAAATAGAGCAGGAATAGGAGAAATGAGAGAGACATGCGGAATAAGGGGAAGAAAATCACCTAAAAGTTAACCCTGCACAATATAGCCCATGTCATTCCTTTGATGGTAGCTCAGAAGATGTCTGCTTAAGTAGGTAATGAGTTAGTGAGGAAACATAGAAGGACATGCATTCTATTACAAACTGACTTCTGGGAGTCTTCGGAAGCCAAAAGTCAACTTTAATGCAGAATTATAGGAATAACTAGATTAAAAAGACCAAAGCCCAACTAATCCTCCTTTAACAATCCTGATAGTCACATGATGCAATGATATTGAGTTGTTGGCTAATTTTAACAATCTATCACCATCTGTAAGCCTGTTTGTATAACACAGACTCAGAGCAGAGCTTCCTGATGGTTCCTAACTCCTCTCGTACCTTAAGAATAATAAATGAAGGAGTGACACACATATAAAGAGACAGCAAGGAAGGTTCAAAAGAAGCAAATTGCTCACCTTGGCTGCTCTGGGGAGGTTATTAAGCGTTTTCATGTGGTGCAGAGGAGTTCTGGGGAGGAAGCACTCACGAATGTTAGCTGTTTGTCTTTTGGCTTTTACTGTCATCCTTCGTACCTGCTTCTTTGAAAGCTGCCCTGGTCTTCTTAAGAAATAGTAGATTTTTATATCCACTGCAGCCCAAGGGTCTCTGCCAGCTGTTTTAAAGCTTACCCTTTGGTATGTATCCATGGGCCAAGATTTAACAACTGTGCATGCATAAGAATATAAGAACATAAGAAATAGGAGCAGGAGTAGGCCATCTAGCCCTTCGAGACTGCCCCACCATTCAATAAGATCATGGCTGATCTGAAATGGCTCAGTTCCACTTTCCCGCTTTCTCCCCATAACCCTTAATTCCCTTGCCTACCAAAAACCTATCTACCCGTGTCTTAAGTATATTTAGCAAGGTAGCCTCCACCACTTCAACGGGCAGAGAATTCCAGAGATTCACCACCCTTTCAGTGAAGAAGTTTCTCCTCAACTCCGTTCTAAACTGCCCCCCCTTATCTTGAGGCTGTGCCCTCTAGTCCTGCTGTCCTTTCTGAGCGGGAAGAATCTCTCTACCTCTACCCTAGCCATCCCTTTCATTATCTTATACGTCTCTATAACATCCCCCCTCATCCTTCTAAACTCCAACGAGTACAGACCCAGTCTATTTAGTCTCTCTTCATAGTCTAACCCCCTCATCTCCAGTATCAGCCTAGTGAACCTCCTCTGCACTCCCTCCAAGGCCAAAATATCCTTGCGCAAGTGCGGCAACCAAAACTGCACACAGTACTCCAGCTGCAGCCTCACCAGTGCCCTATACAGTTGCAGCAAGATCTCCCTGCTTTTATATTCTAAACCCTTCGCGATAAAGGCCAGCATCCCATTGGCCTTCTTGATCACCTGCTACACCTGCAGACTGGGTTTTTGCGACTCATGCACAAGGACCCCCAGGTCCCTCTGCACCGTAGCAGAGGGACCATTGTTACAAAATCTCTTAAGAGTCCAAAAATGGGATTTGCGCCAGCAAGATTTCAGTTCTGGCTCTTCCCTGCACCCCCTCCAATATCCCGGCAAAGAAATAGAAATTTCTGCCTCTGGTACCCTGGCAGTGCTGACCTGGCTATGCCAGGGTGGGCCTTCCGGCGAGTCCAAACAGGCTGGGGTTCCCATTATACGTTGTGGGGTGCACGTCCTGATACATGTGGAGTGGTGGATACCCTCATGCCTTCTGGGCGGGATGTCTGTCCAGGGGATGGGGGGGGCTTGTTGGGGAGCGATGCTTGTGGATGGGAAGGGGAGGGGGTCTCTCTGATGCCTGTGGTGATGCCTATGAGACCCCTGGTGCTTGCTGGGGAGCTGATATACCCATGAGGAGAAGGTCACCCTGATATCCTGTGGAGTGGTGTGGGAGTTTACGTTTTGTGCAGATCGGGGCATCCTTTAAAAATGCACGCTGATCTATGTGGGGCCAGGCTTGCTGGCTCTATCAGGCCCTGCCCCACCAGAGTGATGAAACAAACCATGCCCCCAGATTCTCTGTGCACTGAGTACCAGAGAATCTGGAGAGAAAGCACGGCTGTTCAGCTGATCGCTGACAAATTGTGGGACAATTCCACTCATGGTCTTTGCCAGCATCAATATTGGAAAATATTGCCAAGAAATCTAATTCCAAGCCAAATAAACACAACAGTGAGATCTCGAAATAAATCTCCAGAATGTATTGTTCCGGAACTTCAGTGGAAAGCAGATTGGGCATGGTGTCAATTTCCTACATGTCTATTTGACAGTGCTGGCATACAGCAATTCATACCCTCAGTGCCTTTGTAGGCTCTAACTCCCATTTCTTTCCCAGACATCTGCCCTTGGTTCCAGGTGTATCTCAGGCTGTATCTCATGTTCGTGTCATAAAATGTGAAAAAAAACTTGAAATAAAAGATATGCACATAAATATGTTCAAAAAATATACTAGCTGGGAAGTGGTCTAACAGTTCCATGACTAACAGTTCAATGTTTCTGTGAGGTTAGATCCGGAAATATCCAATAAATCTGACTTCTGGCAGCCTTTGCTCAGTGCTTGTTACTTTCAGTACAGCAATATCATTAGGTATGGCTCTTAGACCTCAAGACTATGAGATAAAATGTGTTTCTGTTTACTCTTCGAAATATCGCAAAGATCACTGACTTGTACAAGAAATGAACAATTTTTGGTCAATTCTATATAAAAAAAGCAAGCTATATGTAGACGTATATATGTTCTTGATAAGGTCACCTGGGACATTACTCTTTTATCCTTTACCATTCAATTAAGTGGGAACTTGGAGAGTTTTCAGCCCAAATCAGGTATTGGATTTTTCAGAATTAGCTGACTCTATTTTGGGGTTTAGTTCAGCCGATGTTTTGGGTCATGTCTGCCTCTGGAATAATTTTGTAAGATTCCAAGCTCCCTCTGCCTACAACAGCACTGACATCTGCTCCCTGTATTATTTTCCTGGCTGGCTATTTTGCTACATGTATCTGTCTCTCTTATAATCTTTCCACCTTACATTAGCTCACTTATTTTCATTTCTACTTTTTGAAACTGTATTCCCTTGCATAAGTTCCCATTCTGATTTAGTTCCATTCTGGGCAATTGGACTCATAATCTCTGGCTGTATGAGTGGCTGAATATTTATCCATGGATTTTTTTTTATTAATTCAAAGGATGTGGGCTTCACTGACTAGGCCAACATTCATAGTCCATCCCTAATTGCCCTTGAGAGGGTGGTGTTGAGCTGCCTTCTCAAACCATTGCAGTTCATATGATGTAGGTACACCCATGGTGCTGTTAGGGAGTGCGTTCCAGGATTTTGACCCAGTGACAGTGAAGGAACGGTAAAATATTTCCGAGTCAGGGAAATGAGTGGCTTGGACAGGGACTTCTCGATTGTGGTGTTCTCATGTATCTGCTGCCCTTGTCCTTTTAGATGGTTGTAGTCATGGGTTTGTAGATGGTACATATAGATGCTACTGTATGTTAGTGGTGGAGGGAGTGAATGTTTGTGGAAGGGGTGTCAATCAAGCAGGCTGCTTTGTCCTGAATGGTATTGAGCTTCTTGAGTGTTGTTGGATCTGCTCTCATCCAGTCAAGGGGAATGTGATGACTTCAGCCAGGCCAATGAGTTTGGCTTGGTAGATTATGAACTACCTGATGAGTCTTCCCTAAGTTAATTTGATTTAGTTTAATTTGGTGGTACCTAAAAATAAGTACCTGATGAGTCCTAAGTGATGGTTAAATCAGGGAACCTCATGCTCCCTATTTAAAGCAGGTGTGTCAGCCTCCCAGCCTGCATTAAGCAGGGATCAACTGGAGAGCTGGCTGTGTGCAGATGTATGATGTAAATAAACTAACTTGGTGACAGAATCTTCGCCTCCATGGAGTTATTACAGAGAAAATGTGTTTCATCTTATTCCAATACTGAAGTATTTCATGAATGGCAGAATGTGGTGTGGTACACACATTGCGAGACATCTGCTTTTAATACGTTTTTAATTTAACAACTAATTACACCATAGCCTTGATATTATGCCTTCCCTGCCAGAATCCCCCTATCCCTAACCTGCTCCCCCCCCCACCCCCGACATCCCCAGCCACTGTTAATGGTGGGCAGAAGGGCCAAAAGTGACTTGGGAAAGGTTAAACCCAACCCACCATGTAGAACCATTGGCATTCCTATAACAGCAGGAAGCAAGGCATGCCGATGTCCAATCTAGGAGTTGTGGATGCATCATTAGCATATTTAAATCAGAGTCCCACAGTATAATTGGAGCCTGATTTAAATTGAACATCAATCGATCAGATTTCCCAGGACTCAGGAAATCTGATTGTGAAATGAAGGCAGGTTGCTTCAATGTGCTTTTCATTGCACCCCTTGTGGGTCAAGAGGAGCAGGATTTGCTTGCTTTACCTAATTTGCTGCATGACCCACAATTCAATTGCCAAGGGTCCCTGGCTGCAGCCTTCCATGGCTGATTTTCCAAACTGACCAGCTGCCAGCAAAGAAAAGGGAACATAAATTTTTAATACAGCTCTTGTTCTTGTCTAGTTTCTCCTGCACTATTGCCAGGGCCTTGACAGGATTATGAAATAAAATTCAGAAAGTTACAATACATCGAAGTGTAGAAATTTTGTGCACCTGACATGGAACTATAGCTACAAAGAGCCCATTTTGGCAATTTAGTTGCGGGCCCCCAAAAGGACTTTCCATTAACAATTTTGAGGACATATAAATATTAACAAGAAAGGCAAACTGTACAGATTTTCATGCAAGTCACTGCTGAAGGATGCACTGAAAAATTTGCTTTTCTGGTAGAAGATAATTTACATTATATTTACTGCAAGTACATGCTGTTATCCATGCATTAAACTTATTGCTTGAGCGTTCAAAGGTTTGCACTAAGAACAAAGGACTAATTAGGACATGTACATGCATTGGGATGGAAAACAGGAACTGAAACAAATGCAATAACTTAGATTTCACTGAAATGTATTGAAAAAAATAATGTGTTTGAATGAAACCACTTTTCAATATGAAGGAGGCTACTTTTAGGAGTGATTTAATGTATTTTGTTTTGGATTTGATTTCCTGTTCGCTGCTGGTCACAGGAAAAGAAGTCACATTACAGGACGCAATCAGGCGCAGAAGATTGAGTTACACTGAACTTGTACAGCAAGCACGGTGGCAGCAAAATCTGAGGCCGTTCCAGCTTGCCTACAAGCAGGTCATAAACAAATCAATCATTCTGATTTCATTTCAAAACTGCAAGGCAATCAAAGGAAATGTTAACATCACAGTAAATAGGAGTACACAGAGGGGTTTCTAATCCCTCAAGCTAAGCTGGAATCAAATCCTGATGCCAATAGTGTGCATTGATCCTCTATGCCACCCAGGTATTTGAGATTTAGTAATATCTCTCTACCTTAGTAGAACCTAACAAATTTATTTAGGTCCCACCACATTATCATTTTAGTCTTTTTGAAAGGGTACTTGTGTAATATTCCCACTTTGGCTGGGATTTTGACTGGGCCAACAATGGGGGCCTTTGGCGAGATTCACAACTGGTGTCCGGCTTGTCGTGAGTCTCCAAGGCCCTTTATATTTTAGCGCCATCAGCGCTGGAAATCAGCGTGGAGCTGATCATCACATGGAAATTGACATTTCCACTCCCATCCCAGATCCACTAATCATATAGAAATTGATGTTTCCACTACCATTCCAAACCCACTGATCATTCAGAAATTGACATTTCCATATGATTACTGGGCTCGGAATCGTAGCTTCCAGGCCCACTGGCATCTCCCCCAGCCTGACACCCTGGCATTGCCCACATGGTACCAGGCAGTGCCAAGGGGGCAGAGCCAGAGGGGTGGACCATAATGGGGGTGGGGACTATTGGGGGTGATTGGTGATAGTTGGTGACCCACTGCCGGTCTGCAAGTGGGATCGGTGGGGGCGGGAGCGAGGGGGCAATCAGAGCAGGTCACTGGGGGTGTGGGGTTAGGGCTGTTCATTGGGTGGGTAAATTGGGGCTTGTGGGGGATTGCCACTGATTTCTGCCAATATCCCCTGACAGCTTGGGAAGCTGAAAAGTGCCAAAAACTGGAACCCTTTTTTTGCTCTTTCCAGCATTGGGGTGTCAACGCAAATTATGGAGCTGCACCACTTCTGTGGCTTGGTTTATGTAATCTCAGGATGGAACAGGAATTTCTTGGTCTGTGAGGATTAATGCCATAGTATAGGTGTTACACCTGCTATCCAGTGAGTTAACTTGTAATTGGGAATTTACGAATTAAGGGAATCTCAGGGACATTAACTATTTTAACAGTCCATGGCTCAGCACAAGCATGCAGTTGTTTTGTCACTATGGCTTCTCCTCTTGACAATTATCTATTTCAACATTGGACTGAATTCAGCCTGGTGGTACAGTGTTGAGCACTGCTGCCAGGGGTCCGGGTTCAATCCCCGGCTTGGGTCACTGTGTCTGTGTGGAGTACATATATTCTTCCCATGTCTGCATGGGTTTCCTCTGGGTGCTCTGGTTTCCTCCCACAGTCCAAAAGACATGCTAGTTAGGTGCATTGGCCATGCTAAATTCTCCCTCTGTGTACCACAATAGGCGCAGTGTGTGGCGAAGAGGGGATTTTCACAGTAACTTCAGGGGGTGATTCTCCCAAAAGTGTTGAATTTGCAAAAAACTGATCTAGATAATAAATGTTTTTTCAGTGACTTCTCACCTGAATCTCTGCACTCTGTGCACTGCAGAGGTCCCAGTCGTGAATCTCATTAAAAACCTGGGGGGGTGGGGCCTATTCATGCTGGAGTTTGACAGTTCTGGAACTCTGCATATGCGCAGTGGCCCTAATCCATCAGACTCCCTGTTTGTTGGCCAGCTCAATCGCTGGCCAGCCCAGGACCCCTCCAGCCCTCCCACGGCCCAATCATGGCCCCCACGTCAATTCCTGGGCCAGCCCTGACCCTCTGTCCTGGAGCGCCCTGATCCCCAGACTCCGCCCAGCAATAGCGATACCCTTATCCCGCACCACAGCAAACTCCTCCCGCTAACCACCCCCCCCCCACCACTGACAGACCAACCTCCCCCCTGAGGCAAACCCCTATAGCAGAGCACTCCCTCCCCACCACCCAGCCCGTCCTGATCACTAGCCTCCCTCCAGCCCAGAACAATCCCCACGCAGAATGGCAGTGGGATCCTCCACAATAGACCCCACCCCCTTGACACTGCCCCCCACAATAGGCCCCGCCCACAATAGGCCCCACCCCTTGACACTGCCCGTGCCCCTTGGACAATGCCAGGGTGCACAAGCTGGCATTGCCAGCATGCCCATATCCAGGGGGCACCACTCCACTGCCGCCCGATCCCTTGAGGGCCCTGCTTGCCCCCCAGCTTCACTCCGGCGGGATGTCCTGCGAGCTTCCTGAATGTGGGGAGCTATAGTGTGGCCCCATTATAATGCAATGGCTGGGGTCCATAAAATGTTATCGCGAAAAAGTGGCGTTGCGCTAAATCAGGTTTGTAAAAGCATGCGTGATGAACAAAATAAAGCGAGGGGAAATAGATTGAGAAAGGGCGAGATAAAATAGTCAAATAAAAAGTACTATTTATTCTTCTATTGTTTTAAACATCCAACACTCTAATTCCGAAGGAATGAAACTTCACGCTTATCAAATTAAATTTTAAAGAAAAATCTTATCCCGTCATTAAAAATTAACTTACACCTGAATGCACAAGCTCTAACAGTTTTTGGGCACATTCAGTAGGAACTAGTGGGTATGTACACTAACTTCACTCCCTTACATCGATTCCAAGGCCAGTCTGATCCTCGACGTGGTGTAGTACAGCTTGTGAATGAGCCAGCGTAAATTCTACTGTAATTTCATGATTGCATATGTGTGGACTCCAGAAGTCGATGTCCAATTTATTCCATAATAACAAAGAGAACTGTAGGTGCCCCCGCCGCCATATTCAGTGCAAGATGTAGGTCAAATTTTACAATGGAACCTGCTCACATAAATTTGTTTCTATAAAAGACACCATTCTGCCAGTGGCATAGCATTCCACTGGCAAACAGTAATAGTTAATACATTACAAGTTTTCATGCTGAGTTCCACTTTATAAGAACCGGCATTGAATGCCAAAAAGGTTGAAGAAAAAATGTTTGCTTTTATTACATACGTGTGTATCTGTCCCACTATAATTTCCGAATTTTCTTTCTAGCAGTGTATGTGGTGATAACAGCATATGTAAAGCTAAAGGTTCTCCCAGCTTCTTTCTTTGAGTTTAGCCTGTGCGCTTGCAGTAATCCCATCGTTTATCCACCTTTTTGGATTTCGCCAGAAGTGAGAATGTAATGAGAGATTGGTTTTGTGTTACCAGGGTGGTATCCTATATTCCTTGCCTCCCGACCCATGTGGGTGTATATTTGCATGCTGCCATAGTGGCACGGAGACCTGGCAGTCGGAGGCACTTGGATCGCAAATACTCTTTCTCAATTGTAAATCCCAAGCGCTGGAGATCGCGCAGTGCTTACCTCTTCCATATAATCCGAACATATTCTGGTGAAGAGAAGGCAGCTGTGCACATGGACTTGTTGAAGGGATTATGGCGTTTGTGAAGTTTTTGCGCAACTAGTCTAAATGATTCACTATCTCAGCAGATCCAATTATTGGGACTGCACAGTGAGTTCCTTTTTTTACAGTTTTCCCTTGCCTTTTACACTAAAAATAGATAATCAGTTCCCTGGAAAGAGCAAAAAAAGTCCAATGATTCATTGTGCTATATCCAAATTCGTGCTAAATCGGGGCACGTAGAATTGGGGTTTCACTGTACTTTAAACCCTGCTGGAGTGAAATACTCCTGGCAGGGTGGGTGATGATATTGGGCTCAGCAAGTTCTGTGCCAGGCCTGATAATGACATTTAAGATAGATTAAAAATGCATTTAAAACATATTAAAATCACTTACCTCTCTTCCTGCTGGTTTCCAGCACGGTCCTGACTGCGCCTGCTCTCTGGCTCTGGAAGACGCGCATGTGTCGGGAACCTATGTGTGAATCCTGCAAAATGGCCAACACGTGCGTTTCCCGATCCGAACCGCCAGGAAATTTGTGGGTTGCGATGGGAGAATTGCCCCCGATGCAATGCTAATGTAAGCCTACTTGTGACTAATAAATAAACTTTAAACTTTGAATTCAGAGTTATGTCATTCCCTTTACCCATTTGTCAAGCATGGTACACCAGGGGTTAATGTGATTCACCATTCACTTACCTTGGGGATAGACATTGACACAGCTGGGAAAATGTTGACATTTTGGTTCTTTTGCTGTCAGTCAACCTATTAAGTAAAAGTTGTGCGAGTTCCACTGCCAAAAATATGTTTACTGACAGTGAGAGGAGAAACTTCACATCTGATTATGTTCTGGGTTTACAAAGATAACAAACAGATGGTTTCCAGAACAGTATTCCCAAATGATTGAAATGATAGTTATTGTGCCAAATGTTGTGGTTGTCAAGAGATAAGGAAACTGCTGAGTTTTAAGAAATGTTTATTTCCTGTTTGAGTACAGTTGGCACCTTCTAAGTGGGAAATTCCGTGGCTGCTCTAGCTCTGTGATTGGTGGAAACCTATTGTACAGTGTGTTTTGGGCAGGAAGAATCAGATCAGAAGTCACTGGAAATGTTGCCATTAACAAGAAGCCTTGAAAAATATAGTAATGGACTTTGATTTAGTCTAGGTTGCAGCAATATCAACACTTTATTCTTATTTAATACACTACCAGCAGAGTGCTGGGGGGATGGGGCTGGTGATGGAAACTGGGGAGGTGGTAGATTTGAACATGGATTCTTACTACACAATAAATTATAAGTTGTAGGGCCCCATAGAAGTTCAGTTATAACAACTTTCTCCCGTTCATGTAAAACTATGTGAAGAGTGGCCCAGCAACTGTATTCTGTTTGGACATTGAGGGTTAAATTTAATAACCACACCCCCCCCACCCCCCCAAATAGGAATTGGGTTTGTGGTATATAGTTAACCTTTGCGATTGTATTACATACAACAAGTCAACTGTGTGCTGCCATGCCTGCATTGGTCTTCAGAAGCGATGGTGCTGATCATTATTAAAATAAGCATTAGCTGAGGCCATGGCCAATGGTTGGGCTAAATGATTGAAGATGACAGTATCCCCAGACATAATACTTCTCATCTCATCCCACATTGTCTTCTGATTTGCAAGCTGCAGATGATGTAGGTAAACACCTCTTATTTCCCTCACTGTCCACATCACAATCTCACCCTTCTGCCTTTCTGCTCTCAGATACCCAAAAAGGTGTAAACTGGACAGGAAGTGGAGGAGGAGCAAGAAGGCACTGAAGAGGAAGAGGGTCCCTCCCTTGACTTCCCTTGGCTCAGATGCTCACACTGCGTATAATTTAGAGTCATGATGTAGAGGTGCCGGTGTTGCCGGGTGAGTGTGTATAAAGTGCTTTTGAAGTGAATCTGTGATACCAGAGCAGAAAAGAAAGTTCATGCACAAATGAACATCCATGATGTAGAGAACCTGATATAGATAGATGTGTCTTTATAAGCCCTTCTCTGATCAGAACCTTCCACACACCTGATGAAGGAACACCGTTTCCGAAAGCTTGTGGGATTACTATCAAATAAATTGGTTGGACTTAAAGCTGGCGTTGTGAGGCTTCTTACCGTAATATTTAGAGAACAGCATAGAGGTCAGGGCTGCATGAGATGAGACACTGGGCATGAGTGGGATATTGCTGGGGCATGAGACTAAGATGGAGCAGGTGTCAGATTGCAGAAAACAAGGTCATATAGGAATTATTCTGCAAAGGACTCAGCTCGGATGGGACATCTATGGCCATTAGGAAGCCTGCCTGAAAGCCAGTGGTCAGAAAGCATGGGCTGATGTTCCAATGTTTATGTGGGGCAGTGGATGCTTAGATTGCTGCTATCATGTCTATGCATTCTAATATTCAAAGGGGAGATATTACAGCAATAAAGAAATCAACCAGCAGCTAACCTGTAAGCAACTCATGTTCCTTTAAATGGCACTGGTGCGAATCCTTTCTTACTGATGAAAACTTGTTCAGTTGTGCAAGCTTAAGAGCGTTGACCCGAGTGTTGGCACCAAAACCAGCATTGCAGACTGATGACAACCTGATCATAATTCCTGTGGTCAACAAGCATGTTCGTGCTGGTGCCCTCACCAAGTTAGAATCTGGCATGATTTGCCCCAAAAGTGTGCACGTGCACCAGAGATTCCAACTTCTGGCTCTATTCTAAGGCTATTTGCAGTGCTGAAAAAGAGGCACAATTTATCCTAATTTTTAGCCCAGTTTATCTGTTTATTTTAACATTTAAAGTCTCCAGTTTAATTCTTTGAAGGCATGTTTTAAATGAATGCTCCTAATTCCATGGCACCTGAGTATTGGACAAGGAGAGGGTGAGTGTGCACAAGGTGTTTTTGAAATGAATCTGTGATACCAGAGCAGAAAAGAAAGTTCATGCACAAATGGACATCCATGGCATAAAAAGCCATTTGTTGGGAACTTACTTCAATATTATGTAGAAGTTAAGAAAGACATGCATTCATACAATGCCTTTCATGGCATTGGAGGTACCCCAAGCATCCCCTAGCCACTACTATTTTATGAAATGTGGTGGCGGTTATAACCTAAGAAATGTGGCAGCCAATTTGCATACAGCAAGGTCTCACAAACCATCCCACTCATCTTCAAAGAGTGTCATGGGACCTATCAGGGAGGGTGATTCTAACTCTCAGGATGGTGGACGCCATCCTGAAAATTCAGGCCATTGGTTTTTGGGTATTTTTGTAAGGTAACACTTGTTAGAGTGGTCTTCAGGTGATTGGAGGTTGTAATGTTCGGAGTGCAAAATGTACCAAAGGTTGATACATTCCATCCTGCCCAGGTACAGGGGCATAACCGTATTGGGAGATAGCACAGGTTACAGGTCATTTCAAAGATTAGTGGACTGCAGTGAGTAAATAACAACCGGTAGACAACAGACAGAAAGAAGAGTCCAGGCAATGGAAGTGCTGCCATTCACTCCATGCTGATGATGTGTCTGGCTCACACAGAGACCCAGAAGCAGTTGTTAGCGGCACTGTGCCTGTGTTTCGATACTATATTGTAGCCTGGCCATTACAGGGAAATGCAGTCTCAGTGGTAGTCAAGCTCATCTGGAAAAGAGAATCAGAAAGCTGGATCTGGGAGCAGATTTGAGAGCGATCTAGTCTAGTGTGAGTTTTGAGTGAAGGTTTTACTCATGGAGCTCGGTTGGAGTAGAGGGGTTGTCAGCTTAGGATCAGTTGGGAGTGGAGCAAAAATTCCTCTTGAAGACAACAGAGGTTTGAAGACTTTTGTGGCTCATAGTGAGGACTAACATCTGGGTGGGTTGCTGATACATTTGTGGGACCTAACTTAGTTGTGTCTGCCATTTAATGTGCAGTTTGTGGTGTATCCAACCACAGTTTGTCTGTTAATTCATGGTTAGCTCATGTTAATTCTGTATGCCAGAGAATAAGATAAAGTATTGACTGTTTGTTGTTGATTTTTGTATGGTAAACTGCATATTCAAAACCATGGAATCTTGTGGCTTTACTCTCAGTGTAAGCAACTGGAATTTCTAATTTTGTCTACTTCAATTAAAAAAAAAGTTACTGGTCCCTAATCAGATTTTAACAAATTTGTGGGTATCGTTTGGGAGTCTGGCCTGGAATCATAATGTTAAGTATTAAAAAACATCAGAATATATACATTGGGAAGAGGCCATTGACCCATATTCCAGCCCTTCCATCAGACGTTTATAATCTGCACTATTATGGATTCAACTCCACCCACTGAATCTCCTGAAGGATAATTCTGCCTAAATACCTCCTGATTCCATGCTTTTGAGATGTGCCATCGACCCTGGCTGTCAGCACTCCACAGATAATATCCCACTGGCCCCTGTAGCTCAGGAACCATAATTACTTCAATCTATAATTAACACTAAAACCTACAATTTCAATTCCAACCAGATGTTTATCAAACTTCTTCTCCTGAAGGAACTAAATGACACAATGCCAGCTGTTGTCATTAAGAATTTTAGTCACATATCCAGAAGTATTTTTGTTTCGGGGGGGGGGGGGTGCAGATGGATTGGGGGGGTAGTATTTTCTAGTTTTGTTTCAGCCTTGTTTATTTTGAACTCATGCATTCTGGTTTTGTCTTCATAGTTCAAGTGGTAACAGCCCAATTAAAGTATAACGCCACCTATTCTTTCCTCAAGAAAAAAAATTAAATATACAAGGTCTCCAAATGATGGGAAAGAAGTCCCCTTCATTTATGTGACAATCGCTTCCCAAACATGCATGCTGATTCTATTTGGCATTTTGAAAAACAGGATTTGTGTTTCCCTTCCACTTATGGTATCCAATGGCAGCCAATCGAGTTTTGCAAGTCTTCCATGAAGGTGAATTTCCACTCAATTGCCCAAATTGTCAACCATATTTTCAGCAACAGACCCATGGGAATCCTGAGAGAACTGCGAAGATAGCTTTTACGTGGTTTATCTGGGAGTTCCACAGTACTCGCAACATGGTTACAGCAGGAGTGTTCCCACATTGGTTCACCTCCCCTTTCTGAAAGCCCTAGGTTCAAAATCATTAGTAACACTTTTCTGTGAACTCTTACCAATGTCCTCTTGAAGGTAGGATGGCCAAAATGTCAAACATTATTGCAAATGTGGTCCCACCAGACATCCATACAAGGCTAAAATAGCTTGTTTGAATAACCAGGGTGAATGTTTGTCTTTCGTGTTAGTACTGCAGAATTATAGGGGGGAATTCTCCAACCTCGCTGCTCCATTATTAGACCAATGTTTCTGGCATGACTGGCTGTGAATGCAGCATTGGTGCTTAAATGAAGCTCCCCTTGTTGACAGCGCACAGCTGTGGCCATCTCAGGCAAGTCATGCGCCTGGAGACTCCATAATGGCGTGTTTCATGTGGTGGCAATGTGACGTGTACTAAGTGTCAATGAATGGCAGTGTGGAGAACGCCAAGGAGACCAAAACAGATCACTCCTCTTTTCTAGCCACTATGACAGAAATACTTTGGGAGAATTCCGCCCTACTTTTGCCGTGAGGGCAGGTAGGAATCCTAAGGCCCAACTGATTTTCCAACCTTCTTCTTTAACATTCCAGGCACACAATTTAACAAGTGCAAATTCATGAATACTCATCCAGTGTGCAAAGGTGCTGTGCTAAAAGAACTAACTATAAACATTTATCTCACAGACAAATACTCCTGAGATGCATCTCAATCGTTGATTAGCCTGGCTGCTGGCAATGCTGCATTTCATAGAAACGTGCAGTGAACGATCAATAATCAATCTTTTCCCATCTTTGCTAATAGAAGTCCCGTCATCATGCACAGATTTGTCACGCTGAGAGGAAATGTACAGATAATGAAATGAATGCCCTGTTCAGATGATGTCACAGACTTACAATAAATTCTGGAACACACTTGGAAAGAGTCCTGTGAATGGGGAAAATAATAGCACAGCTTATGCAAAATAAATGCAGCATTTAATGTGTTCGCACATAAATCTGATTCAACTACTCAGAACTTGTGTGGACTTGACCATATACAAATGCTAACATGCAAGTCAATCAGCAAGCACACTTTATAGCTGCCACACATAGTCAGATGTATTCACAGTCACATTGGATAGCAGCACCAAGTACAGAAATTCATTGTTCTGTTAAAGTGCAGAACATATAGAAAGCTAATCAGATGATAATAATAACACATTTCACATATTACCCTTCATTTTATTATGCTGATCAAATAAACTCCATAAAATATTTTATATTTTTAGCTTTTTTAATGCATAAATTACATGGTATAAAGAAGGAAAATGGGATTCTTGGCATTTCTATTCTTGGTTTCTTACTCGCAAATTAATAACATTTTGTGACATATGATAATTTTATTGAAATAGGAATTATAGTGCTTGTCCATGAGTCATGCTACAATCACATATTACACCTGGACAAATGTACAAATTATTTCAGTGCCTCAACATGGTTCATGTTTGACACTGAGACTAAGATTTCATCATGGAAGTAGGAACTGAGAGCCAGGAACTTTCTCAGTATCAGGATTGTATCTCACCCAGAACATGGGGTTTTCATCCAGTGGAGGCAAAGATGGCCTCATCAGATGGCTGCCTTGCAGCCAGGCAGTGCTGGAAAAGGCTGATGCTAAGGTGGCTAGGGTAAAAAGCTTGCTCTCTTTGTAGAGATATTGGTTCAGTTCTGCAGGTCAGTCCTTACCCTCTCATCCTTACCCCACTCACCAGCTCATTCCTCTTGAGCTAACCCTCCTCTCCACACTCCCCCAAAACAAATGCCTAGTATTCATCATAAACTTAACTCAAAATCCTACAATAAAATCTGGAAGACGTTGAAAAGTTCATAGATAAGTCAAAATAAACAAATTTGGAGTGACACGGTAGCACAGTGGTTAGCACAGTGGTAAGTACTGCTGCCTCACAGCTTCAGGGACCTGGGCTCGATTCCCACCTTGCACATTCTCCCTGTGTTGGCGTAGGGTTTCTTCCAGGTGCTTTGATTTCCTCCCACAATCCAAAGATGTGCGTGTTAGGTTGATTGGCCGTGCTAAATTGCATAGGTTAAAGGGATTAGAGGGGTAAATATGTGCGGTTACGGGGATAGGGTCTGGGTGGGATTGCTGTCAGTGCAGACTCACTGGGCCAAGTGGCCTCCTTTGCACTGTAAGGATTCTGTGATTCTATGTAATATTACTTGTAAATTCATTTAAAACCAATTTCCTCTTCAGAAGCTTATACATCTGTAAAAATGAGCAAACATTACTTGAACATCCAGTGAACAATCATTCAGAAGTTCATAAGCCTATGAAAATACCCAAGCTAATATTTCTCTGAACAACCGTGTAAACAAACCTTGCTGAACAGAATCTGTTGAAGCCTTTGAAGACAGCCAGAAGTTTGGATATCTGTCAAAGCTTTGATATAGCTAAACAGATTGCTGAACTGTTCATTAAAGATTTTGTGAACAGATAGCTAAGCTGAATGTCAAAGGAAAATATAAGCAATGGGACATTTCACACAATCAGCTCTAGATTTCAAACTGGGATAGTATTTTAATATTATTAAATGAAAAAAACACTGTATTTGATGACCTACACTAATGTATTTAAATGATTTTCCACATTCACATTCAAATTGGGCTAGATAGCATTTCACTATTATATAGTTGTCAATCTGATGATCAATACTTTTTCACTTTCAAGGTGCTAGTCTTTTCCTTGACAGCTTACGAGTTGTCAGAGGTAACAACGTGAAAACCACATTATTTAGTAGTCACTTATCTTTTCAAATGACAGCATTGTCATCTCTCACAAACAAATACAACTTAGACTTCAGCATTCCGTAATGACATGTGAAGTTGGCAATACATTTTGCATTGGGTTTCTGCCTCAAAACAAAGGTTCTGAACAATACTCTGCTTGAGTGATTTACATCAGCTACCAAAACCCACCAGCTTCTAATAGAATCGTGGAAGTTCCAAAATGCCCACTTTGAAAATGTCAAGACAGCAGCATGCAAACTCCCAACTCGACTCTTTTCCAAATAGATGAAGACTACTGACAATGGAAATGGGGACGGGAATCCTAGATATGAGCCCCGGTCACATTTTCACAGCTTTTCCCATGTACTTTGGTTCTGTGTTAGGATGGGAAACTCCAATACTGAAGAAAGGAAAATGATCACATCCATTATCAATGATGCCTGTGTTCCACTGATGCATGATTCAAACTGATCTATCAACAACACACAGCAAGTCTTTTCCTGAAAGATTTTCGTTGGCATTAAATCAAAATGCAAAATTGCTTTTAATTGTTGAGGTGGTGGGGGGTTGACTTTTAAATCAATCAATTTAAACCTTGCTTCCATTTGTAATGTCCCCTACAAATAGAAAAATGGACCTTTGAGTCAATGAACCTCACTTGGCCAACACAGGAAATATCATTATAATCAGTACCATTTGTCAAAGGAAAATCAAGAGCTACATTTTAAAAATGATTTGTGTGGCATTTGAAACATTGCATGCCTGAAATTTTACCTAGCACTTTACAAAAGCATTTCACATGTATCTTATATTGCAGTTTTAAAACATGAATTTTATGATTTTTTTTGTGTTGATCACAGTGAGGATCCTTGACTCTGTTCAATGGATCATTTCTCTGTTAGTGTCATGAGGGAGGCATTATAACTGGGAGCACAGTTTAAACTGATTGACTTAAAAGTCAAACCCCTTACCACCGCCCCCCCATTCCCCTTCCCCCAACAATTTGAGAATTTGAGACTAGGGCATTTTTAACTCCATAAACAATATTTACATCCATCAGATACCTGCCTACTCTAAAGGGTGGAGACAATTGGCCAATTGCTGGTGAATGAATACTGGGTGGCCTCTCTGCACTGGCCTCTAGCAGTTGGGTAAGTCACAGGGTTAGTGGTTTCAGCAGGGACATGCAGGTGGGAGATGGAGAGTAGGGATAAGTGAGTGAGAGGATGACTGCCCTTCCTGGCTACACATAAAGGTAAGTTTGAAACAGCTTCTAAGACCTCCGCCTCCTCTTCAACAGGTTTTAATGAGCCTGATGTCTGCGATGATTCTAATGCTATCACATAACTCCATTTTGCATGTAATAATAAGGCTGCCTTCTGAGTCCGACAAGTGCCTGACCTCAATGGAAATGAAAATTGGGGAGATATACAAATAATGTCTGAATCCAATCGCTGGTTATACGTTATTGCCCAAGTTAAAATTGCCTCTGGTGATTTAAATCCAGTGAAACATTGACCTTATGCTTGTGCATAACAGCAGTGCCGGGATACATTTTAGTTCCTGTTGTAAGTACCACTGGGTAAAATAAGAAATAACAATCCTTTTTTAAAAAATATTTCTGTGGTCTGTATTTTATTTCACAAAAATTGGACATGTAGTAGTGACATTGCGCTATGTTTCTCCTTCAATATATGGACTATTAACAGACTATTAAAGTATAATCTTGTAGCCTTCTATTGTGTGTAAGGATTTTGTTTAATTTATTTTGACGAAGCAAATTATGAGATCAAAAGAACTCCTATCTATATTGACAAGTGATTAATCAAGTACCAGTCCCAAAGACTCAGTACTTCTGATTCTTCAGTGTACAGATTTTAGGAATTAATTAATGGAAATCCCCAGCAGTCAATTTATGGATATATTATATTGAAATAATCATTTTAATTACTAATTTGAAAGGTTTAAGTATGACTTTGCATCCTGGGATAATTAAAATTCAGTATTTCCATCTTTCAATTTAAGGTCCCAAGGATAGATTACTTTTAAAATTGATCACAAGCAGAGCAGATATTTTATATTTTGTCAATTGTAAGTGCTCCGTTTGGGGTGCTTTGTCCTTGACCTGCCCAGCAAGGGAGATGTTTTGATTTGCAGCCTCACTGCGATTGAAGTTAGCCAGTTTCAGGAATGGATTTTAGTGAAATATTGGGTGCCTGAGCCATTAAACCAAAGCTAACTGCATTTTTGTTTCAGAGAAATGTGCTACTTTCAATGATAAAATCTCTTTTTATGTATTTCGAGAGTGACTTAAACAATTCCCACTTTCACTCTTTCAAAATACATTTACTGCAGCAAGTTAAATGTTAAAAAATGAGGTTGCATCTTCCTAAATATCCTTTACAAATATAAATGCATTTTGGATATTTGTTATTCAATAATGAAAACATCTAAATAATTGAGATTATTAAATTTGTGCGAACGTTATCATACCTGCTGCTTTCTGATGTAATTGCTATTTTGCAGAGGGGTATAGGCATTTGGATTTTGGGGTAATTCTTGACTGCTGGACTTATGATAGCATGCGGTAGTCTGTCCTGCTGTCTCCAAGAATTAAAGATTAATGATCTTCACATTTCTGTGAGCAACACAGGAGAACAATCACAGCAACACTAAATTATCTGTGTATTTTTTAAAGATTTTCTTTGAATATTTTTGCTTATTAATAGTAAACATATTGGAAACTGATAAAATGCTGTTTGACTGAGCTGAGAGGTCATGTGATGAAGCCTCCAAGGATACATCCATCCATTGTTGGAAGCCTTAGCTTGGGCTGCATCCATTATCCAAATTAATTAGCTCAGGATAAGAACATTTTGCAGTATAAAGTGGATTTATTTACATTAGGATAGCATATTCTTTGGAAGTCAAAATCATAATTCTTATTCATGCTCATTAGACGAAACTGCTTCTAGATTTTCATCTGACCATATGCCTGAGTGTGGCTTCTACCACATGCTATGTTCTTGCTAACATGATTTGGCAGTCAAATGATTTGGATGGTAAAAACAATGCAACAGAATAGAACCATAGAATCGCTACAGTGCAGAAGTCCATTCAACCCATTGTGGTCTGCACCGACCACAATCCCACCCAGATCCTTATTCCCTTAACCCCACACATTTACCCTGCTAATCCCTCTGACACTAGGGTCAATTTAGCATGGCCAATCCACCTAACCTCATAGCACCCAAAGTTGCATGAAGTTTTGACTTTCTGAATTCTTCCTGTAATTGCTAACAACACAAGCGTCAAATTGAAACTGCCTGTAGATCACTGACTTTGGCTGAAATTAGCAGAGCTTCTGAATCTGTAAATAAAGGATGTTTATTTACTGAATTGCGTTAAGTAGCCAACATGATTAATGTGTTTTAATTTGAAATTGAGTCATGTGATAATGATAAATAATTAGCACCAGTTTTACAAAGTTACAGTTATTCGGGACAACCACAGGCTCTGTTGGACAAGGACAGTTATTTCTTGAGGTGCCTGTCCACTCCTAATCTAAACGTGTACAGATTTTCAATGCAGAAAAAAATCATTTGGTTCATTGGGCTCATGCTGGTTCTTGGCCAATGCTTTCCAAAATGAATCCCACTCCTGTGCTTTCTCCAAGAAACATTGAGTCATTCTCTGGCTTAAATATTTATCAGCTCTTGCCCCCTTCACCTGATTTTCTCCCTATGGTAAAGTATTCCCAGCTTCAATAATTCTGCGTGAAGATATTTTTTCAAAATTCTTTCCCTGTGCTTCTTACGGTTCTTTTAAATTAATGATCTTTTCTTATCAAATCCCGAGCTAAAATAAATGGAGGAGACCATTTTAATGAGGAGCACTTTTTCTCGATGCTGAGGAAGAGTGCCTTTCTGCACCCGGTGGTCTCCCACATCCTGCAGATTAAATGCTACGCAAAAATAGACGGAAAAAGGCAACTGATGGCAGGCAGTTAGAAAATGTTATGCCAATGACTAGGAGGTAAATGATGGAGAAGGATTCCCAGCAGAATCTCATAAGAATGTAGGGTTATGGGTGGGATTATGGGGGCATCTTGGGACCAAAACTACCCTGATTCCTCAAGTTTAAGACATTTACGACATGCGGTAGCACGGTGGCACAGTGGTTAGCACTGCTGCCTCACAGCACCAGAGACCCGGGTTCAATTCCCTTCTTGGTCATCATCTGTGCGGAGACTGCACTTTCTCCCTGTGTCTGTGTGCGTTTCCTTCGGGTGCTTCAGTTTCCTCCCACAGTCCAAAAGACACGCTGGTTAAGTGCATTGGCCATGCTAAATTCTCTCTCAGTGTGCCCGAACAGGTGCTGGAGTGTGGCGACTCAGGGATTTTTACAGTAACTTTATTGCAGTGTTAATGTAAGCCTACTTGTGACTAATAAATAAACTTAAACTTACCTTCTGTGGCCTTTTCAGCCTTCAGAAAAATTCTCATTGAATGGGGAGGTTGCGGTGGGCACCCTGCTCAGATTGCGGCTATCTGTTATTAATGAAATAAAAACCCGATTTACAAACATGTAGGTGATGCCCATATGATTTAGGTGGCTGCCTCATGTATTGCCAAGAAGTGCAGCGTCAGATCCCTGCAGTACAGATGATTGACCTGTTCACTTTCAATTCCCCTGGGCTGAGCTATTTTCCCTAATGTCTTTCTCCATACACAGAATGAAAGCCCCTTACAATTTTAAAACCAGCTATTAAATTTCCTCTTGGATTCCCATACTCCAGCAAAAAGGGTTCAAATCTCACCTCATCAAAATAGTTTCCTATTTCTGGTGAATCTACAATGTGTATTGTCTATGGTTTTAATGTCATCTTGACAATGGGGGGCCTGAAACTGAAAATAATATTCCTAACCATTGTCTTGTATAAATTTATAATTTCCTCTTAGCTCTTTCACTGTGTGGATCGATAAATAGAATTGGCCTTTTTTATGACTTTATTTGCTGGCGCTCATAACATCAAAGAAGACTGCACTTCATCTACTTTCTATTCCTGCATAACGTTCAGTGTCTTTACATCAAACTTTAGAGGACAAGGTTCCTGATTAGGGGCATCATATCTGCATTTGAATTCCAACTTCAACTTTGTTCATCTTTTGTATTGAAAGAGTTAATCCCTGCATGAACCGGTGTGGTCGTTAGATAGGTTTAATTGGATCAGTGATGCTGTTTGAACTGAGTGACAGATAGCCACTTAGAAAATACAATGCTTAGTGAAATTGCAGACAACTTCCCTTTTGCTCTTGAGTGCCTTCCGTACTAAATTATGGCACTTCATTGTAACATATGAAGTAACATTATGGAAACATAGCTGCACTGTGAAATCGTTACCGTGCCAGAAGTTCATGATTAAGAAGAATCCTTTCCCTAGAAATCCAGGGCTTTCCTTCAATATTATCTGAAATAAACCCATTTGATCAGAATTTAGGAATCTGATAGATTGAAAATAATATGAAACATGTTTCTTCAGTATAATAGTATAAATCTCATTCTATTTCCAATTGTCTTCATCTCTGACAAGGGGTCATCCAGACTTGAAACATTAGCTCTGTTCTCTCTCCACAGATGCTGCCAGACCTGCTGAGATTTTCTAGCGTTTTCTTTTTTTGTTTGAGCACATTGCAGGAATTAGCTTTGACATGCAGATGAGGGAAGTCCAGGCTTGTTTCTTAGAATGTGCTTCTGGATTTGCTAATCTCAGTTGCACCACAGTCCCAGTTGGATGGGGGTGGGGTTTCTACAAATGTTTTTGGTGCTACTTGGTTATAGGAGAGGATCTTAGTGGAGGACTGAGAGAATTGATGGAGAGGTAGAGTTGGATGTCAGCAAGAAATCTGCAATCATTGACCATTACCAAGGAATAATGTTCTCACACAGATGAGGAAAAAGAGACCCAAATATTGATCCTTGAAGAAGATGTTTTGGCTTTGATGAGATAACAATGAATGAAATCATGCAAGGGCAGCTCATTGAGCTGAGAATTGAAAAAGGCATCGGAGAAGAATGGTGTGGTTAGTTGTTTCAAAAGCTACATAAAGGTCAGCAAGAGATACCGCGCCAGAATCACGATGTCTCTATTTAGGGAAGAAATTCATTTGTGTATCAGACTGCGCCACTCTCCAGGGCAGGCAGCAATGCAGGCTGTTACCTGTATCTTGTCTGCCCCTGGGGAATTGATTCAAATCTGCTTGATGCCACTAGCACGATGCAAGCAAATTTCTTTCTCAATGATTTGATTTTGATTTGATTTATTATTGTCACATGTATTAACATAGAGTAAAAAGTATTGTTCCTTGCATGCTATGTGGACAAAATATACCGTTCATAGAGAAGGAAACAAGAGAGTGCAGAATCTAGTGTTACAGTCATAGCTAGGGTGTAGAGAAAGGTCAACTTAATGCAAGGTAAGTCCACTCAAAATTCTGACAGCAGCAGGGAAGAAGCTGTTATTGAGTCGGTTGGTACGTGATCTCAGACTTTTGTATCATTTTCCCGAAGAAAGGAGGTGGAAAACAGAATGTCTGGGGCGCGTGGAGTCCTTAATTATGCTGGCTCCTTTGCTGAGGCAGCGGAAGTGTAGACAGAGTCAATGGATAGGAGGCTGGTTTGCGTGATGGATTGGGCTGCTTCATGACCTTTTGTAGTTCCTTGCAGTCTTGGGCAGAGCAGAAGCCATACCAAGTTGTGGTACAACCAGAAAGAATGCTTTCTATGGTGCATCTGTAAAAGTTGGTGAGAGTCATAGCTGACATGCCAAATTTCCTTAGTCTTCTGAGAAAGTAGAGACAGTTGGTGGACTTTCTTAACTATAATGTCGGCATGGGGGGACTAAGACAGGTTGTTGGTGATCTGGACACCTAAAAACTTGAAGCCCTCGACCCTTTCTACTTCATCTGCATTGATGTAGTCAGTAGCATGTTCTCCTTTACGCTTTCTGAAGTCAATGACAATCTCCTTTGTTTTGTTGACGTTGAGGGAGAGATTATTATTGCCGCACCAGTTCACCAGATTTTCTATCTCATTCCTGTACTCTGTCTCGTCATTGTTTGAGATCCGACCCACTACAGTGGTGTCATCAGCAAACTTGACATCGAATTGGAGGGGAATTTGGCCACACAGTCATAAATGTATAAGGAGTATAGTAGGGGGCTGAGAACACAGCCTTGTGAAGCATCGGTGTGAGGGTGATCGTGGAGGAGGTGTTGTTGCCTATCCTTACTGGCTGTGCTCTGTGAGTTAGGAAGTTCAGCATCCCATTGCAGAGGGAGGTGCTGAGGCCCAGGCCACGGAGTTTGGAGATGTGTTTTGTGGGAATAATAGTGTTGAAGGCTGAGCTGTAGTCAATAAAATTCAAACAGGGAATTATGAAAAAGCTGGAAACAGATCTGGGAAACAACAACATTTTCAAGTGAATGTAAAGGACATTAGAGATGGAAAAGTAATTTTTAAGACTACGGCAGTTAGCAGTGATTTTTAGGGTCCAACACAATTTTCTCACAAAGGGGAAAACAAAACGTGACATTTGTATGTGACAAACACATTTCAGCAGACAAACTGAATTATAATTTCCTGAAATTTACGGGAGGTTAATCTCCCATATCCAGTTCATAAAGGCTATATGGAGGCTATTTTCTCCAATTTTCTTCAATTTCTCCTATTTTCTTCAATTCAAAGGGACAATTGTGCCCCATCCAATTCCTCACCCTCTTAAGGGTTTTTTCAATCCTTCCTGTTTATCTTACTGTGCTTTAAGTGTTTCTAGCTGCTGCTCATCATGGGTGCGATTTCTGGGTCTCACAAGAATTCCCATCTACAGCATACAGCAGTCAAGATAGCTTCCTTTAGTAAAAAGGACTCTGCCAGGAGTGATACTGCAGTGGGGAGTAGACTGACCGGGGGTAATATTTGTAATTAAAGCTGATATTGAGATGGAATCATCAGACCATCCAATGTCAGTGTCAATGCTGATAGTTGATACATAAGGACAATAAACCAATGGTTGATTGTGAACATATATAGAATTTATTTGTAAATACATGGAGGAAAGTAGAGTTTCATTTTTGAAAAATATTCCCAATGGTCCATATTACAAAGAACCAGAAGGTCATGGATTCAAACTCTGTCTCTGGATTTGAACATCTTATCCAGGCTGGCATTGCAGTCCTGAGGGAGTGCTGCGTTGTCAGGAATGCAATCTTTTTGATGAGATGTTAAACTGTGGTTCTGTTGATAGTTTTAGATGAATGCATCAAATTCAATCGCACTATGTAAAGAAGAATAGGTAGTTCTCCCAGTGCCCTGACCAGCATTCCTCCCTCAACCAATGCCACTAAAGATCAGGATGGGAACTTTCCAGCCATTCAGGCCTTGCTGCCAGTGAGAACAGAGGATTTGGTGTTCAAATCTCCATTCACTGCAGCAGGACCAGAGATTGCTGCTTGAGTGAATGGCTGGAAAATCCCACTCTAGATTTCTGTCCATTTATCTAATTTTGCTGATCGTGAGAACTTGCTTTGTGCAAATTATCTGTTGCAGTTATCTACAAAAGAATAGTGACAACATTCAAAATACAATGTTGCCCATTTAATTTGTTCTAGCTCGTTTAGTTGGGAGGTTCTCCTCTGCAGCCGATTTTTAATAAGAATTCCGTAAGTCTTCTGCCCAAGTTACAGACGACGAGTGGGAAAACTCTTCAGAATCTCAATCCCTGTACATTTACTGTTCATGCTTAATTTCGAACACAAGTCTATTTTGGAACTCCATAAAAGTAATGGAAGAGATTAGTGAAATCTGGAGTTAAGTGGCATCTGATTTCCCTTCTAAACTTTCAAATCTCTTTGAATGTTTTGCCTTTGGACTTTTATGGAGGCCTCAAATTACCTTGCAAAGCTTATACTGATGTACTAAAATGTTGGTGTAAATCAGTTATGAATTGACTCCTTCTGAAGTGCTAGGCATTAAACCCATGCTTGAGAAGGTCAGTGAGGCACAAGGTCAACCTTTAACTTCTACACCTGAAACATGAGGAAGAATTTCTCTCACGCACTACTCTGGACTTCACTATGGCTGTAGGGATGGGGAAGTATTGGGTAATGTGATTCATGAAGTTGAAACACTGAAACAGAAGGGAAGCTTAAAGTAATATCTCTATCTTTCTGCAATCATAACTTTTCTTGAAGCTAGGCTAGATCAAGTGCTCAGTAATCTGATATCAGGATTCCCAGGGTATTATATTGAGGTACCATGTTGTCTGAAAGCCTCTATAGTCAGGATTTGTTTAATGCTACATTTTGAATGAAATGTCCAATGACACATTTGAAAGACTTTTGCAAGGCATTCCCTACTTTAAGATCTTTTCAGATATTTAATAGACAACTGTTATTATTAACCTAAAGGAAAATGTGGAACGTACACTGAGCAAAAGATCCCCCACTTAAACTTTCCTTCACCCCAGCTTTTTTAAAAACTCTTCTACTTTTTATCTACTCATTCCATCAAAATGCCATCCCCCACCTGCCAGGTTAATAATGATCAGCTGGTCCCTTATGTCTCAAACAGAGAGCTACAGGAATGGCCCAAAATCCGATGCAGTTGCTTTGTGAAAGAACAGTGCTTTAAAATACCATATTTGCATATCTTTTGTTACAACCATGCTGAAACCCTGAGATCTCAGCTGTTTATTTGAAAGGGAAATTTTTAATGGCCTGAAATAGTTTTGAGCATTGTTACAAACAATAATATAATTTCTGGAGACTTCAGAAACTGCATGCATTAGGGGTAGAAAACAAAATGATGTGCTGGGTGCTGAGGCTAGTAAAGCATGGTTTATGGATTGAACTTAGACGATTTGTCAAAAAAAGTCAGCGCCTAACTTTAAAGTGAGCATGTGTATGTGGGCTTAATGTCGTAATGCTTATTCAAGTGTTGAAGAGAACTGGCAGATGTCAGAGTAAATGGGGTCTGTCAATAGCTAAATTACTGCCTTTCACAGGGTGATTTTCATGGTCTGTCAGGTGGGATTTGTACGCATGTCACGCAGATTGCCTAACAAAAAGGGGGAAACAGCAAACCCAGCACAAAAACTTTGTAGTCACAGATGTTATTGCTTTGATTGCAGTTTGCTTAGTTTTTTTGAAAAAGTACTGTTGTAGCTTTATTTCAGATTTATGTCGGCAGATTGGCTAAGCATTATTCACGAGGAATAGCACTGCTATAATGCGGACATCAGTAGAAGTAATGCAAGTGCTGGAAGGGAAGAAACAGTGCAGATCTCCTCTGAACTCACACTCATCAAGTCTTTTTGTCTTTGCACTTCCAAAACTATTCAATTTCAGCTCTGTAATGTTCTTGTTTTTGGAACGTCAGTCTCTGTGAGGCTGTGGTACTCGGCTTTGATACTCATGGGTGTACACTAGCATCGATTCTTCGTACGTGCACTTCTTTACATTGGGAGCTCATGGAGGGTGTCCTGTACGTCAACAGTTGCATGCCTATGATGTGAAGTCACTTATAGACATTACTCATTGTAATTTATAATTTCAATGTGTAATGCCTATGAGTTGTATTAAATCTAGTAATTAATCATTACAATGTGCAATGTCCATAAGTTACATTGCATATGCAATCAGTATTACTCTGCTGGCCTGAAATAAACCAATTACACAAATTTTTCCCTTCATAAAAGTTAGGCCTGATTCTTCTTGTTGACATCCATCCTCCTGCTAGAAACTGCATTTTCCCAACATTCAGCTCCCTTAATACTGTCCTGTCCCACAAATTACCTCTTTGCTCACTGAGATACATTGACCCTTAACCCCAAATGCATTTGAAAATTTTTAACTTAACTTCAAAGCCATCCATCCAGCTATCCATACCATTTTGCCTCTCCAGCCTTTGACCATGTGACTTTTGTATAACCCTCTCACTTCAGCTCATTATCGGTGGCAAAGTCTTTGACCGCCTCAGCTTTAGTCCCTAGAACTCTGTTCCTAAACCCCTCTACTGCCACATTTCTCTCTCTACCTTCAAAAATCCGGTAAAATCTTATGCTTGATCAAGTCTTCAGGCTTCCAGAAGTTCGAAACAATCACATCATTTTACACATATTCGAAAACTGACAAATGTATTGTCTGTGTCTATGGGATGATACATTGTTATTTTGGTACATTGACTACAGTGCTGTACTGATGTGGCACCATTCATTCAGTGGCTCGTAGATGCCTATCCAATATACAGCTGATGTGGCTCTGAGCTTACATTTCTCCATGCCCATGCCATCTTCACGTATTTTCAGGAGAGATTCTTTCTGCATTGTTTTGAATATGATTATTCTGGATCTGGCTCACAGAATCCCATCTTCTAGTGAGGTGTCGAGTAGGATTTTCTCGCCGTGTTCACCCCGAAACTGGAAAATGCCGTCTGAGGTCAACGAATCTTTCCATGGTAACCCCTTTCCTGCTACAGTTCCCATGGTGGATGGAACAGGAAAACTCCCCCCGTCATCTCTGATGGACTAGTCCGGCAGTATTGTTAGCTGTGTTTGCTGCATTTTATCAGACCATCCTGGAATCACTTGCTGAGAGAGCATCTATAACTTCATCTTTTTTGCTGTCATCCCTAATTTGACTCAGTTTCAGTGGCTATTCACTAAGTGCTGGATCTTTATACCTAGATCTTTTATTTCATGTTTTTCCTGTGTCGACAACTGAAATGGCACATCTGCCAGCACCTTCTTTCCCTGGCTTGTATTTCAGAGATTAAATCGTATCTCTGAAATCTTGAGAGTTATCTCTGCAGCCTAGCACAGAGTAATCTGTGGCTCACACAGAATTTTCTTGTAGATCTGCTGCAGGGGACAATGATCACTTTGCATTATGAACTTTCTCCCATAGAGAGAGACATGGAATTTCTCACATCCAGACACGACTGCCAGAAGCTCTCTTTCTATGGTATTTCCTGGTCTCAGATGAATTTTGGAGGCAAATGCTATTGGTTTTCCCTCTTGTGACAGGTCTTTTTGTAGAAGCATCTAGTTGCAGAATGACAGGATTCTCTCTCTCATAATATGAAATACTTGTCTCCTTGCTTACTACTTCCTTGAGTTTGTTAAAACTCCCCTCTTGTGACTCTGACAACTGACACTCAACATCTTAATTAATCAATTCTCATAAATGCTGTGTTCTGATATGTGCAGTATGAAATAATTCATGTACCAGATTACACAAAGGAAACTTCTCAACTCTTTGTTGAATCTTTGAACTTCTATCTCAGAGAAAGCTGGGACTTTTACAGGACTTAGCTTGACTCCATCATAAAGAATTGGCATTCTGACACCTTCACTTAGCATGACATGGTGAAAAGGAATATACTGAAAAGAAACTATCTTCTGTACAGTTAGAAGAGGCATCCAAGAGGGAGGATCAGAATCTCAGATCAAAACTTTAATAGCACCTGCTTCAAATAGAAGAGCCTGAAAAAGGAAAAGATGATAATGCTGATTTCAGACAGCAAATTGATGACCTGGATGCAGCCTAACACTATATCAGTCAGAGACTGATTTATTGGAGATAAGAGAAAACTGTGCAGAATGCTGGAGTGGTAATAGAGGAAATCTGAAAAGCAGGAAGCTGAAAAACTGATGGAAGACAGGCACATAGCATGGTTGGAAGAGAAACAAAGTCATGGTATGGAGCCTGGGAAGAAATTCTACCACACTGGGGACCACCTGCAGCATGCTGCACTTGCTCAAAGGGGAAGTCTTGGCATATTGCTACCTTCACAATGCACTTGTCTGCATTTGGCTCTGAACTCATGGGTCTTGCACATTATTCTCTCTGTCTGGTGTGCATTTTTTTTTGTTGCTTCACTGTATCAATCCAGCTGTCTTTCTCTTGACTTAACTAAGACTAACTATTTGGGCAGTCAATGTCTTTATCTGTCTACTTGTGACTTTATGTGCTCTAATCTGTAATACAGTGATCATATATTCTTGTACTTTAGAGTGTGTAGAGTCCTAGATGAAATCACCTTCTATCCATTTCTTTGAATTTACGTTTTCTGGCTACATTCCTTAATCGTGTTAAGAAATTGTCAACAGGCTCACTTGGCTCCTCGCTAGGCTCTGAAATTCATGCTGATTGATCCGATGGATTGACTTTGGCCAGAGATGAGTGTGAACTTCTCAAAAATTTTGCCTGGGTTTTTACTGCCATCTTCACTCATTTGCCAGCTTTGAATATATCAAAACCTTTCTCTTACTCACAAAAAGATAACGTTGAACTTTTGTTTTCATTTGCACCTTTTAGAAAACTATTGTATATTAATCTGCACTTTTTTAAAAAAATCTTTTCAAATGTGGATGTGACACCAGCCTCTCAAATCATCCTGAGTTTAAAAAAATGTTTTCACAGTTAATGAATGCAAGTTTTAAAAGAAATTTGGTGCTTAAAAATGTTGCTCAGTTGCGTGTTTATTGCTGTGGCAGTGACCATTTTATTTTTGCATAATTCACTCAGTTTTTTTCTCTCATTATTTCAACTCATTTTTTTCTCAGTCTAATTCAGCATTAAAAATATCTGGCATTAAGAATCTACTGATGACCGTGAAACCATTGTCAATTGTCAGAAAAACCCATCTGATTCACTAATGTCCTTTAGGAAGGCAAATCTATCATTCTTACCGGGCTTGGTCTACATGTGACTCCAGAGTCACTGCTGTGTGGTTGACTCTCAACTGCCCTCTGAAATGGCCTAACAAACCAGTCAGTTCAAAGGCAACTAAGGATGGGCAATAAATGCTAGCCAGCCAGGAAAGCCCATGTCCTACGAATGAATAAAGAATTTAACTTGTTTATAATGTGTTGCTTTAACCCACAGACACTGCTGCCACCATGTTATGTCTAATGTTTTCCAGAGTTCAAAATTATATTATTTTACACAGAAATAGGTGCTCACATTGAGAGCATTTCTCAGATCTCATTATGTGCTGTGGAATGATATTTTGTTGCTCTGGTACATTGAATGTGGTGCAGCAGTGAATGATGTGGCATTCTGGACATACATGTACGCATCCTCAGAACAATGTAGGTCCACCATGTAGTTCCATTACCATGCCCAGCGAAATCGAAGCATCTCAAAGGTTTGACCAAATTCAACTTTGTAAAATGGAAGGTGGAAATATTCCAATGAAGCCCTCGTCCTTACATGGTTCAGGTTCTCAATGTAGGACTTAAATGATGAAATCTGTATGTCCTCCAGCATTTGTAGTATAGGAATGATGTATAAGTTTGCAGATTTAGTATAATTTTAATTCACTATTCCTTCCTTTCATATCCCACCCGCCACTTCATGTTTGTCACATGATTCCATGTTTTTAACTTAATTGCTTAGTCCATGTATATGTTTTCAGTGTATGTTATTACTCTGCAGTTCAGCCTTTAGGCTGTAAACATGTTTCTTGAACAAGATAACCATTATTAAATGCACCATCTTCTATCTTCCCTTGTACTGGGTGTCCTCTTTATTTTATAGATCTTTGTCCTGCCTGTGTGAACTAACCCCGGTGTTTTCTACATTAAAGTTGCTATATTTGTGAAAATGTATTCCTGCTGATATGCGCAAAAGAATGTTTCAGATTTACATGCAAATATAAAACTCACTGTGCGACATACTGATATGAAGTCACTGAACAGTACATAATTCTCAATATTCCTTGGGCTTTTTTTTAAGTGTTTAATATTAGTATAGACAAGCTGCAGCAACCCTCAGAATAATGACCCCCCGGGGGGCGGCGGGAGAGGGGGGATATTGAATGCAAGAGCTGCTCTGTTCCTCATAAACATAAATGCTGACATCCTTCAGAAGGCTTGGCTTCTGCTTAGCCCAGCGCCACTCGCTTCATTTGAACGCTTGTGTGTCATTCAAGTGGGTGGAAGCCGGGAGCAGGCACATGTGCATTGAACAAAAACAACAGCAGTCGCAGTGGGCTGAGCTCAGTAGAAGACTGACTGTGGGCGAAGCTGAAAGTAAAAGCTCGACTGTAAACTGGTGCTCCGAATTACGAGAAGTCAGGAGGAAATCAGCCGTGGAACTGGAGCTTGTGTCTGCATGAAATGAAACATTGGTCCCCCTGACCCCTTGGAGATTTGAAATTCTGTGACAATTCTTCGCTGCTTATTGCTGCACGTTTCCTGAAGGTATGTTGCCCTTGTTGTTAAGGACTGAATGAAATAGGACAAGTGGGCTTTCTTTCTTTATTTTTTATATATCTGCATTCGATCTGAAGGGTGAATTTGGTCAATAACTAAAATGTTCATATTGCTGTGTGCAGTGTGGGTGTATGGAAAGGAAAGCCGAGCAACACAAAGCAGGATGCACATTTCAGGCTTATCCAGAGCTTCTTGTCTGATGCTTGTGTTGTGGTGGGTCAGGCATGAGAGGACATTCTCCCGACAGTCTGGTCAGCAACAGTTGTATTTTCTAATGCGCACATCAGGAAAAAAGTCAACGTGTGCCCCCTCCCCCCAACCATCTATAATATTGGCATTTGTTTTGGAGTGACAGAATTAGGATTTTTAAATTTCCTTGTGTTTGTTTGCAGCAACATAATGAATTCAGAACAAGTTGTGGGAAAATAGTAAACGGCGTGTGCTTAAAATAAATAGCCCAATAACAAAATAATTAAAATCGATTCCAAAAGCACAACCAATGCCAAGTCTGTGTTCATTTTGGATTGTAGACGCCAGAACGAAACACAAGCGTGGTTTCTGATATTCTGCATAATATTTATTGCACTGTTATTTTGCATCGTCTCTGTTGATTTGGTAGCACTTTTTGCCTTTAACTCACAAGGCTGGGGGTTCAAACCAGGATCCAGGCTCGCTCTCCATTGCAGTGTTTAAGGGAGGGTTACGTTGTCGGTGGTAGTATGCTTTGAATGACACTGATACCATGCCAGTTAGGTGAACTGTACAAGATCTATCGCACTGTTTTTGAATAAGAGCAAGAGGTTATCCTGGTTGACTGGCCAACATTTCTCACTTAACCATAACCCACAAACAGATTAACTGCTTATTCATCTCATTGTATTTCTCAGTAAGCTGGTGTGTAAAATAGTTGCCAGATTAGGCTGCGTAACAGCAGCAACTGCAGTTCCGAAATAATTCATTGTATGGAAAGCATTTTGGAATACGTCCGAGATATGTGATGAGATGCTGAATAAAATGCAAACATTTCTTTCTCTTGTTGAATGAACCAAATATAACACACGGTTGAGGGCAGTAATTTAAGAGTTAATAAACATTCTGAGTATTGAATACGATGTTAGAAAGAACTGTGGCAACAATTTCCCGCCACTTTATATAGCCACCCTCTAATCATTACCAGCGTGTGCAGCAAATCTCAGGAGATACAGTAAACTACGCATAGCGGAACAACAATATTTTTTATTAGTAATAACAACTTAATTTAAACTATAAACTTGAATACCTGACGTTCTATATGAAAGCCTGTGTATTTTGAAGACTAATTAAGCGAGATTGGAAGCATGCCATGGATGACAACATATTCCAGAGGTTCTATTAATTGCATGGGTTTGTATCTGTAGTTTATTATACACCTTATTATGCATCTTTTTTTCCTTATTACCAATATTCTTGAGTTCAGTTATACTTAAATAACTTGTAATGATCATATGGAAAAGTAGAATACAATAACATAATTTGGATATATGTTATACTGTTAGAAATGCTTAACCCTCTGTATCTTTCCATATGTAAACTCCCATTTATATATTTTAAATCAATATGAATATCATTTATGTTTGTGTTGGTCTAAGCATCCCTGTGATTTATTAGTGAAGTGCCCTGGGATCTTTTCTACGCTAAAGGCAATATTCAAACACAAGCTATGTTTGTTGCTCATATTCTCCAAGACTAATTCAAATCATCTTTGATGTGTATGTTATAGTAAGTACATCAGTGAATGCATGTTGAGGTGGATTTTTAAAAAATGCTGATAGCAGATCTCAAAGCAAGTAGAAGACTCCAGTTTTCAGATCCACCCTGTATACAGGTTTCTGGCAACTGAGCGCAGGGTAAATTGGAAAGGACTGGGTTTAATCTCAAGAAAAAGTAATCTGTCACATAACGAGGTAAAACAAATTGAGCTCAGAGGCAAGTATTACATTGGAAAACACTCTGCAGCCCAACTGGTTGGACTGAAAAATACTTAAAGCATTTATCTAATCCTTCCTTTAATGATTCCATGTCAGTGGTTTTTACTGTCTCCCTGAGCAGTCCATGTTCATCATTTTTTGTGAGATGGTTAGATCTGAATTGTGCTTCCTTCCTCTGTTAAGTTTGAGCCTATGAGCCTGATTCTAGAGTTTGTGGCATTCCTGAATTTATAATCAGAATTCCATTGATCTAATCTATTAGTATCTCACCTGAGTTTTCCTTTCCCCATGGTACATAATCTCAGACTCCTTAGCCTTTCCTTAGCTCATATGCTTTAGGCTGATTATCAGTGAGGTTTACCATTGTGTTGCCTCCAATGTTTGAATATCCATGCTGTAATACAATGATTGGAGTTGCACACAGTATTCCAGCTGTGACCTGCCAATGCTTGGTACATGCACAAATTTCACCTCTGGAATTGTCAATATATCTTTTTGGCCACACGTAATGGATACAGTTAGCTTTCTTACTAACACTGTATACAGCACTATCAATATCAATTAATTACATTTATAGGACTCCCCAGCACTTAATTCCTTGGGTTCTATAGGTTTAACCATTTAACTTATATTCCTGCTGTCTACTTCCAAACCTTATCCTCATTAACTAGCTTTCTGAGGAGCAAATACTACTTTTTCTTCATCAATCTACTTCTCCAACTTTCAAAAAAGTTTTCACAGAGAATACAGCTTTATGCAGAGAAATCCATTGCAGACAATATTGGGACCTAGTTATTTTTACAGTAGATTACCAGGCTATTGGAATTTTTGTTTTATCATTGATTTGCCTCCCATTTATTAAATATTTCCTCATGCATGCACTCTTACCTGAATGATACAGAAAGCTTGGGCCTATGCCAGCCTTAGTTAACACCATTATGCTGCCAAGAAGTGTTAGAATAACTGGGATGACTCAATGGATGATTCCAGTGCTCCCGCTCTCCTTGAGGGCAAACTCACTGTTTGTTAATAACAACATGACCTTGAGTGGTGAAGCTACATTATTGGACATAAAGGACAAAGCCCAAGTCTTTCACTTCTTTAATCATGCTGGGATTCAGTATGTTATTCTGAACCCTTTCTTGTTCTCTCAAAGAATGCAAGGAATTATTTTTGGAAATTGGGCTATCTGAGCTTTCCTACCATAAATCGAAGAGTCCTAACAAAATAAAACTAGCTCATGATAAAACAAGTTATCAAATAATACTCCTTGTAATGCATAGATTTCTTTTTCATTAAATAATAGATAGTTTTGCATTGTGAACTAGGACCTTAGCTACTGTACTGTTAATGCCAAATTAGACAATAATAAACATGATAGGACTCGAATATGGAGGGAGAATTGTTGGTGAGAGACTACCAATGCAGCCATTATTTTGCTTCAGGGCAAACTTCACTGCTATGTGAACCACTAAGACAGAATAAAGCTTTTTATTCATTATTATGGCATTTATATGTTAGTCAGAACCAACTACAATTATGAATTTAAAACTGAATTTAAACTGAGATGGGTGGTAGTCACGCCAGATGTATGTCACATTTTTATGCAGAGGAGACACAATTAATATTTTCAATGAATGTAATGGGGGATTACTGTGAGAACTGACCACAAAAATTGATATTGACTTAATTAAGATTTTCACTTTTCGACATCCATAGTTTGTCTTGATGCAACCATACGTGATCTGATATTCTTGATGTATCTCTAATTTGGCTAGTGTGAGAAAACATGATTATTTTCACTAATTCAAGGCAATATATCATTTGTCGAAGTTGATGATTAAAGATATTGGTATACTAGTAACCCTACCATTTTACTGCATTCTTGTTTTTCTGCATCCGTGGATAAAGCACTCTTATCTTCTGACAATGGTCAATGCAAAGTGCTGCCTTATAACAGCGTGATGCCAACTTTAATGCACAGCTGTTGATTTAGGCTGGTCTGTGGTCACTTTGTCTGGAGATCTGATCCATTGTTTCTCATGAGCTGCTGGCAATTTGGAGACAGAATTGGGAAGGAGAGTTATGTCTCAGCCTGTGGAGTTTGCTCAAGAGATAAAAATAATGCTCAGCTTTAGTATGGTATCTAAGAAATCGATAAAATAGGATTACCAAGTTGTGCATAATTGGTGTGTGTTTTTTAAAATTCAGTATTTATAATCAGCACAAATTCAAACAAAAACAATCCCAACAGTTTCTTGGCTACAAATGTGTCACAGGTTTTTGCCTACGCTGAAATAATGTACCATGCAAGCAGTGCAAATAACAAGCTGTTGGTTTACTGGGTTACACAGACATCAATGTTTTTGGTTGTACCCAAATCAGTAGTTCCTGGCATGTGACTTATGGACCTAATGAGAGCAATACTTAAAAATAGCACACACAGATGGGAAACCACATTTTCTGAAGGAAATTTTGCGAGTAAAAAGTACTTGTTGGACTCTCTCCCAATCTCAAACCAATAATTTAAAACATTGCATACTTCATCTTCAAGGCAGTTCTGGTTATCATTTTTCATTTGTGCTTTCTCATTTTCTGTTTCATTTTGCTACCCACGAATGCCTTGTACAAGAGTTGCCTGAATGATTAAATTTCAGTTGGTCACAATTCTTGATTACAGGTGGGCAAGCTCATTCTTCCCAAGATAAATGATGGTCTCAAAACGAAGTGATAATAAACTCCATGTCGTCATGTACTACTGCAAAATAAATTAGATGTAGTTAATGAATTAAGAATTGCCTGCTGCTTTAGGATGCTGGAATTCCGTATGGATTTTTCTTTGCTACCTTATGGATGGTATTAGCTACTATTTTGTGTCTAATATTTGACTACATTATCAGGTAGGTTTACAAGTTCACACTGGCAATAACAGGTTGTATCTCTAGTTTTTATTGTTAATTAAGTGAGGTAAATATGTCTTGTGCAGTAGGTGTGGGGAATTCATAAACCCATTTATAAATAGTGGATTAATGATTTCATCACATTCAGTGCACTAATACATTTCCCCCAAATTCTCCCTCATGTGATAAGTGATCTGTTGGACAGAAATGATCCCGGCTTTTCTCGTATCAAAATGCACCAATTTTGAGGTTAAGAAGGAGTTAAAAGGTATACTGTCAGAGCCAGTTGGCTATATTTTTCACGTATTTCCAGCTGCTTACTGAATTAATTAGCAGAAGGTGAGCATAAATTTAATCATTTGTAAGTTATCAAACACGTATTTGCACTTCTTTATTTATAACTATAATCTGGTGTCAGAAAAACTGAATGTACTCAAACACAAAATATTTATACTTAAATCCCTCTAAGGATGAATTCTACTTCTATTTTGTCTATTTGCCAAAGACTGCAGCTTTTACCATTTAATATAAATCTCATACTGTTGTTAGAATTTAACCAAGTCCTTGTCTACTTTAATATAGAAGCAAAATAGTGTGGATTCTGGAAATCTGAAATAAAAATAGAAAGAGCTGGAAAAGTCAGCAAGTCAGGTAGCATCTGTGAAGAGAAACAGAGTTAGTGTTTCATGTCCAGATGACCTTCCATTGACCTGAAACATCAGCTCTTTTTCTCTCCATAGATACTCACCAGAAACCTCTATGCTCGCTTGTGTCTGGGATTCTCTGGTGCTGCTGAAAGATGAAGTTCTGGGTGGAATGCTAAATTTTCCATTTTTATTTGCCACAGGGCGGCCATGGACGAGATTTGAGAATCCCACCAGCTCTGCCCTGCTGACCTTTTCCAGCAATTTTTTTATCTATCCCTGTCTGCTCTCCCAGATGAATATAAAAGATCCCATTGCACTACAAAGACAAGATCAGGGTAGTAATCCTTGGTATTCTGGCCAATACTTATTCCCAATGAACTTCACTAAGAGTGGATTATTTATGGGAGCTTGCCATGCTCAAATTGGCTGCTGAGTTTTCTATATCTTAACAGCGGCCACACTTCAAAAAATATTTCATGGTAAACCATTTGGGATGTCTTGAAGTCATGAAAGATGCAATATAAATGTAAGTCTTTTGTTTGCTAATTATACTACCTGTTTAAATCTATGAAAAGAAATCAATCTAATGTACTGGGAAATTCCTGTTCTGGGGTGGATGACTATGGCTCCTTTAATAATGAAAAGTACAGGGGAGAAATAAATTTGCTTAGCAGTGCTACAGTTTCCCTAGAGGAAGGTAGTGGCCTGCCGCATTGCTTGCTCCAGTGAATCAATGTAAGTCTGTGTAAAAGAAAAGCGACACTACAAGAACAGATTTCTCTGCCTACATCAAGGTTATCCAATTGCATGAAATACATTGGATCCAACTTTGGAAATTTGTTACAGTATGATGTATTCATCAGATAAACTATTGGACATAAACTAGCATGGGTAGAATAGTAGGGTCCAAAGGACTGCATTTCAAATTTTGTTTAGCCATAATAATTTTATATATTTGCATGCAATAATCTTTTAACACATTTACAGTGGAAGCAATGACCTATTAGTTCTATCGTTAGACCATTAACCCAGAAACTCAGCTAATGTTCTGGGGACCCAGGTTTGAATCCTGCTACAGCAGATGGAATTTGAATTCAATAATATCTGGAATTAAGAAGCCACTGATGGTCATGAAACCATTGTCAATTGTTGAAAAAAGCCATCTGGTTCATTAATGTCCATTAAGGAAGGAAATCTGTGTTGTCCTTATCTGGTCTGGTCTAGATGTGACTCCAGAGCCACAGCAATGTGTTTAATGCTCAACTGCCCTCCAAGGGCAACTAACGGTGGGCAATAAATGCTGGCCAGGCAGTGATGCCCATGTCCCACGAATAAATTAAAAAAAAATACAAACTCACTTATTTGCTCCCAAACGTGTGTTGTGAAATCCAATGCATTTCTAATATATTTTATTTTCTCTTGAAATTCATCTACATTTGAATATTGCTTTGGACTACCAATCTGTTTTGATGCTACATTATATTTTAGTGTAAGTTATTTTTATACTTTGCATCTATTGCTATAAAAAGTTTAGCACAAGATAAAGCAGATGTGAATGTTGGCAATGTGACTTTACATCAGCAGACACATCCTTCATTTGGATGTAAATTTTAATGGCATTATGAAAGGGATTAATTGGGTCTGCAGGAGATTGAAATGCACTCTCTTTTACTCCTCTATTTCTGCCTCTCAGTAGGGATGTAATTTTCTGCTATTATCATTTATTTCTGAAACCCCTCAGCCTTGGACTGAACTGAATACGATCGTTGTGAGGCCAGATTGCAAGAAGCATCACACCATAGTCTCCTGCAGAATCCATCTAACAGCTTATAAACTGAATTGAGACTGTATTAAGAGACAGTTGTTGATGATACTGATACTAATACACTGATAGTCATTATTAAAGTAATGTGGCTCAAGTGCAAGTTGAAAGGTTTTTCAAGGAACTATTGTAAAAGCATAGATTTGGATAAAAGAAGTAGCACACTCACTGATACTGATACTGGGGTGAACCAAAATTAGAAACAGTGAATAGTTGAACTCTTTGGGTTATCTGCATGGATTTGTGCCATGTACTGTGTGTACCACAGAACCATACAATCAATAGCCAGCTTCCATTTATAGCCATATAGATAAGTTCTGAGTATACAGCGCTATGCTTGGCACGGTATTGAAACAATTCTTAACCTAGCATCTGTGTGCCCTACTTTGGCAATTTTTGAAATAACGTTACCCTGAAAAACAAATAGAAGAATGTCAAATATCTTCATAACTTTGTTTTCTTTTAAAATCACTCGAGTTACTGGCTTGTCTGAGGGAAGTGTCATCGACTTGTATTGCTTAAGCTCAAAATCACTTGAGGTGGAGTTGGAGAAATCTGGTATATCAGGGAGAAACAGAAGTTTTTGGAGCAAGCATTTAGAAGGGAAGTCACAGCACTGAGCTTTAGAAAACAGGCAGTGGAGGAGAAAAGATGGGTTCTATCCAAGGGAGGGGAAATATGTGAAAGAATCAGTGCACCCAGACCAATTTATGCTCTCAAATTTGATGCTTTGGCTTTCTATGGAAAAATAAGATCTTTGGACTACCATAAGAATTGGAGTTGGGTGGAGGAGATGAGACACAAATTAGTAATAGGGAAATCAATAGTTAGAGAGGCTAATATAAAGCTAGCAGTGTGAACCAAACAATTTATTAACTACAGGTGAGCCTTCAACACTATTTTTCCTACAAAACACATCTCCAAATTCCGTGGCCTATTGCTTGGCACCTCCTTCTGCAGTTGGATCCTAGACTTCCCTAACCCAGATCACAATCAGTAAGGATAAGCAACAGCACCTCCTCCACAGACATCCTCAACACGCTGCCCCTCAAGGCTGTGTCCTCAGCCCCTTACTATACTCCTTATACACCTATGACTGTGTGGCCACAGTCCCCTCCAACTCCATTTTCAAGCTTGCTGATGACACCACCGTAGTGGGTTGGAACTCAAACAATGAATACAGGAAAGAGATAGAGAATCTGGTGGATAGATTTAATGACAATAATCTCTCCTTCAATGTCAGTAAAATAACGGAGCCAGTCGTCAACTTCAGGAAGCATAATGGAGGACCTGTCCCTGTCTACATGACAGCCTCATGTTTCTGGATGTCCAGATCACCAACAACCTGTCCTGGTCCCCTCACGCTGATGTTATAGTTAAGAACGCCCACCAACATCTCTACTTTCTCAGAAGACTAAAGAAATTTGGCATGTCTGCTATGATTCTCATCAACTTTTACAAGTGCACCATAGAAATGCTTCCTTACTGCTTGAATCCCAGCTTGCTATGCTTCCTGCTCTGACCAAGACTACAAGAAACTACAAAGAGTTGTGAACATAACCCAATTCATCACACAAACCAGCCTCCCATTGATTGACTCTGACTCTGTCTACACTTCTCACTGCCTCAAAAAAGTAACCAGCATAATCAGGGACCCCAAGCACCTGGACATACTCTCTTCCATCTTCTCCCGTTTGGGAAAAAGACACAAAAGTTGGAGATCACGTACAAACCGACTCAAGAACATCTGCTGCCATCAGACTTTTGAATGGACCTATCCTATATTAAATTAATCTTTCTCAACACCCTAGCTATGACTGTAACTCCACATTTTGCACCTTTTTCTTTCCTTATACCCTAGGTATTCTATGAACACATAGCCTTATACTCTATGTATTCTGTATTGAGCACAAGAAAGAATACTTTCACTATATCCCAATGCATGTGACAATAATAAATTAAATCAAAATCCCTGATGTTTTGTTGCCTCCTCTCACTCCCTGTTCACTATTAGTTATTCCTGGTTGGTTTTATTTTTCCAGTACCCTCCCCCCTTTACAAGTTTAAATTTTTCATTATTCTCTATTTCACCATTTAACATCCATGTGGAATGTTCCCATCTGTCCCAGACCTAACTGATAGTGACAGGAGATTTTTACGAGGATACTACTCATGCAAAAAAAAGAAGGACGATATAAGGGACAATTTTGAACTCCTAACAAGAATTTATGGCAATTGTTTGAGATAATGTGAGCCGGAAGCCCAGCAAGCAGCCCACTTAGGAGCTAGTTAAAATTATATATCATGGGACTGTGATTTGCATTTAGTAATGACTCCTCCACTTCATCTGTCGTCAGAACCAGCGGCGTTAAAATCACAGATCAGGGTGAGAAATGCAGCCATTCCACTTAACTGCTGTCCTGCTTTGTTCCTGCTGATAAAAGAGAGTTACAATCACTGCTACAGAGTGGAATCAAATGGACTCATTATGAACAAAGAAAGGCAGATGTCAAGGTAAGGAATGGCTTAGACAGTGAAATGATTGGAAAAGGAAAAGTACTTTTAAAAGAGATAAAAGAAAATGTTAAAAAATATCTGATTTACAATGCACGTAGAGTTTGGGAAATAAACTGGGGAGAATACTTTATTTAAAAACCCTAGCCTCATAAATCTACCATGAAAGAAACTGGCATAAAATTTGCAGAAGAAAGGAAAATAAATATAATTAGATATAATAGGAAGGATTACATAAACGTGAAAGTCTAGGCAGAGTGACAATATTGGTAATGATACATGATGTAGAGAATATTGAAGTAGACGTGGAAATAACTGAAGCTTTTTATATTAAAAGATCTATATTAGTGTAACACTTTCCATGCCCACTGGATGTCTCGATTGCTTTACACCACGAATGAAGTACTTTTGAGGAATACTCACTGTTGTAATGCAACCAATTTGTGTGCAGCAAGCTCCCACAAGCAGCAGTGTGATAACAAGCAGACAATCTATTTTTGTGGGATTGATTGAAGTCTAAGTAGCAGCCAGAGCACTGGTGTGATCTCCCTTATTCTTCTTTAAACTAGTGCCAGGGGATTTTCTTACATCTACTTAAGAATGCAGACAAGGCTTTGCTTTAACATCACTTAGGTGGGGTGTGTTCACAGACTGTCGGAAGAAAATCAAAAAAGGAACCTGCAGTCAGATTGGAGAGCTGATTAAGAATAACAGTCATTACTCTGCAAAATTTTAACTATCTGATTATTGAGAATTAAGGAAGTAAATGAAATAGAATTCATGTACATGGCTCCTTCCTCAAACAGTATGTTAATTGGCCTACAAGGGCAGGGATATACATTGCTGGATCTAATTATGAGGAATGAAATAGATGAGCTGGTTGTGGATTAATACCCTTGGGAGTAGGAACCATAATATAATAATGCTTCAGATTCAACTTGAAAGGGAAAAGATTTGCAGACAAACCAAAACACCTGATTAAATTAGGGCAGATTTCAGAATGGTGAGATGGAAGAAGAAATCGAAACACAAAAGGATTTGTAAAGCACCGAAGAAGTATATTTTTTAGAAGGCAGTAGCATAATGGTATTATCACTGGATTAGTATTCCAGCAACCCAAAGGAAACCTCTCAGGACCCACCATTTGAATCCCACCATATCAGATGGTGGAATTTGAATTTAATAAAAATCTGGAGTTAAAAGTCTAATGATGACCACGAAACCATTGTCGATTGTTGTAAAAATCCATCCGGTTCACTAATTCCATTTAACCATAGAATTCCTACAGTGCAGAAGGAGGCCATTCAGCCCAACAAATGTACACTGATTCTCTGAAAGAGCATTTTACCCAGGGCCACCCGCAACCCCATGCATTTACCATGACTAATCCACCTCACCTACACATATTTTGACACTACGGGCAATTTACCATGGTCAATGGCGGTTTAGAATGGAGTTGAGGAGGAACTTCTTCACTCAAAGGGTGGTGAATCTCTGGAATTCTCTGCCCGTTGAAGTGGTGGAGGCTGCCTCGCTAAATATTTTTAAGACGCGGGTTGATGGGTTTTCAATAAGAGAGGGGATTAAGGGTTATGGGGAGAGGGCGGGAAGGTGGAACTGAGCCACGACAGATCAGCCATGATCTTATTGAATGGCGGGGCAGGCTCGAAGGGCTAGATGGCCTACTCCTGCTCCTATTTCTTATGTTATGTTCTTATGTTCTTAATTCACCCATTTTTCTCATCTTTGGACCGTGGGAGGAACTTGGAGGAAACCCACACAGACACAGAGAGTCCATGGCACTGTGAGGTTGTGCTGCCATTCACGGTGTGCCACTTTGCCATCACTAGGACTGGCCTGCATGAGACACCATCAGCAATAATGTGGTTGACTTTTAAGTGGCCTAGCAAGCCATTCAGTTCAAGGGCAATTAGGCATGGGTAATAAATGCTGCTATAGCCAATAATGCCCACATCCCATTAAGTTAATTTTTAAAAAACTTTAAAAAGATGAAATTGCTAGTAATTTTAGATCACCAGGAATAAAGAATGAGATTTCTTTTTTAAATTTCTAATATTAAAGGGAGATTATGAATCTCGTAATGTTAATGAAATAACTAAAGGAGAATATGAAAAATAAAAAAGGAGGTAAGAATGGGATAAGGAAAATAAGATGGAGTAAGAAAAAATACTTTAAAAATAATATAAATGGAAAAATATTTTATAACTACGTCAATAAAAAGAGAATTGTTAAAACCAAGGCAGGAACTCTGAAAGGTGAGAATTGCTAACTTACAAAAGATGATCAAAAGTGATGGTGATAGTAGGTGCTTCGTATTGATTGGGGGATATTGGAGAGGAGGTGAATCCTGAAGTGTTTCAGAGCAAGGTAAGCCACATTATAATGCAGAAAAATAATACTTTAGATAAGTTAGTTATTTTTGGGAAGGACAAAGCACTGAGGCCTAATGGAATATATCATCTCCTGATTTTAGTGAGGGAAGGTATTGCTCAGACCCTAGGAATTATATTTCAGTGCTGTATTAATTGTGGAGACATCTCAGCATTACAATTAATATCCATTTTCTAACATGAGAATGAGATAAGGTAATCCAGGTAATTATGGGGTTCATTTCTTTTAACATCTGTGGTGGAGGCTCTTAAGAAGAATGAAACTATCACTTAGCTAGATAAAGAGAAAATAGTTATGAGGAGCTGACAGGGACTTCAACAGGAATGTTTAATAAATCTTATATTTTTGCTACATAAATCTTAAATCATTGCTGAAGATATGAAAGGCATGATAGATGGAGTAAGTAAGTATGTCAAGAACTGGAACTTAGTTAAAGCCTTTGACAAGGTAACACATGGGAGATTACTAGAGAAGATTAAAGGATAAAGAACCAGGGGGATTAAAGCAAATTGAATTAAAATTTGTTCAAAGAGAGAAAACAGAGAGTAAAAATATACAGTAGCTTTTCACAGTGCTTGGAAGTGGGTAGTGGTGTCACATAAAATTCAGATCTGGGGTCAATAATTTGAACATAAGCCTGGAGAGAGTGGTGTTGAGATTTGCCAACGATATCAAAATAGGAGGTAGTGTTAATTCCTTAGAAGACCAATAATATTCAAAGAATATTGATAGAATCATAAAATTGTGCAGCACAGAAGGTGACCATTCAGTCCATCAAACTTGCACTGGCTCATTCGAAGAGCAACCCAGTTAGTTCCACTCCTCACCTTTCCCCATTTCCCTGCTAATTTTTCTCCTTTAAGTACTTAAACTATTTCTTACACAAGGCTTTTATTGAATCCGTATCCATCATCCTAACAGGCAATACATTCCAAATCCTAATCACTCATAAAAACGCTTTTCTTCACATCACCTCTGGTTCTGTTGTCACTTATCTCAAATTTCTGCCTTCAGGTTATCAATCCTTCTGTCATTAGAACGGTTTTGCTTTATTAACTGTATCCAAATCCATTATCATGTTAAACACATTAAATTTCCCCTTAGCCTTCCCTGTTATAAGAGTAAATCTAGTTTTTTCAGTCTATAAATGTAACTGTAAGCCCCTGCCTGGAACTATTTCAATGAATCTCTTATACTTCCTCTCCAAAGCACTTCCTATAGTTTCGTGCCCAGCACAGAGCACAATACTCTGCTGGGGCCGAATTATTGCTTTATTTGGATTTAGTAAAACTTTCTGTCTTTGTACTCTGTGCCTCAATAAAGCGTGGGATCCCAAATGCTTTATTAAGATGCGTTGACAAAGATTTGTGCATGAACAACCCCAGGTTTCTCGTTAATTGAAGAATTACTTGCATCGAATTTCATCTTCCATGTGTCTGTTCATTTGACCAGGATGTCTATGTCTTCTTGGAAACAATCATCAGCCAGAATCTTATCACCGTTCACGCCAGCGGGGTTTCCCCATCCCACTAGAGTGAACGGAGATTTGGCTGGCTGCCAAATTCTCTGACCTCTCTGCAGTGGGAGCATGGCGTGAATGGCAGGTAAGATTGCACCCATCATTTTTTCACTGTTTCTGTTTACTGCACTTTCAAGTTTTGTGCCGTCTGAAAGTTTCAGAATTGTATCCCCAAGTCCAAGTCAGTAATTATGAAAAACAGCAGCAGACCTCATACTGAATCCTAGGAAACATGACTGTGTACCTACCTCACAGTCCAAAAAGAAATCATTCACCACAGCCCTCTGTTTCCTTAGCTGTTGTTCTGTCATTGCTCCTTTTATCCCCTGAACTTCAGTTTTGCTAAATAGCTGAATATGGGGCACTTTACCAAAAGCCCTTTGAAAGTTCATACGCCAACAACAAGACTACATAAGCTGGAAGTTTGTAGAATATGCAGATTGCCACACCAGTCAGCATGTAACTCTGATTTGACACCAGCTCTACTATCTTTGACCAAGGTGGCCCAGCTGACACCCCCCCTGTACAACTGAACCAGCCAAAAGCCCCCACCTCCACCCCACCAATGCTGTTTAAGGGAACCATCAACAATTTACAGGTTAGTTCTCATTAATTTCTACTTGGCCTATTTGAATTTATAGAAGTGCTTGGCGATTTGCAGAATTGGTTAAAGTTGCTGAAGTTGAAATGGAGAGGTGCTGCACTTGGTTCTGAATTCAAAGGCACTGAAAGCAACTTTCTCTCAGTCATGGCCACTATAGTTAGCAGCACTTTGGGCTACAGCATGAGAGGAAAGTGAAACAAAGGCAGCAAAGAAGAGGACAAACTGCTCGCGAAGGGAGGAGGAGTGAAGAGTCTTAGCAGAAAGTCTTATCCACCCAAGGTCTTCCAGGAACATTTCGTCGAAACCAGGAACCATGTGTGTTTCATCTGCATTTTACGGTTGGAGATACTGTCAGACCTCCGCACCTCTTACAATCAGGCCTGCAACTTCAGAGGAAGGACGGTGGTGAAGGTGACCCTGAGCCTGAACTACTTGGCATTGGGACTCTTCCAGGTTGGAGCTGATAACATCTGTAATATCTCCCTGTTTGCTGTACACTGCTACAAAAGAAAGGTGACAAGTCTTTATGCCAGAAAGGCCAGTTCATTGTGTCCTCATTGACCACTAAAGGTTATGTCCTTTCTCAAGGAAATCTGTCTTCCTTACCTGGTCTACCTTACAGGTGACACCAGATCCACAGCAATGTGATTGCCTATTAATTGCTCACTGAAATCGCCCGACGGATTGCTGGATTGTTTTAAGAACCTGCATGGCCCTTTGAGAACTGATATTTGCTGCCAGTATGGCATTGCTTTGAACCTGCATGGCAACAAGGAGATTTCATGACCTCAGTCTGAGCTTCTACTGTTTGGGCGGCGCAGTAGTACAGTGGTTAGCACTGCTGCTTCACAGCTCCAGGGTCCTGGGTTTGATTCCTGGCTCGGGTCACTGTCTGTGTGGAGTTTGCACATTCTCCTCGTGTCTGCATGGGTTTCTTCCCACAGTCCAAAGATGTGTGGGTTAGGTTGATTGGCCATGCTAAGAAATTGCCCCTTAGTGTCCAGGGATGAGTACATTAGAGGGATTCGTGGGTATAATATGTAGGGATATGGGGGTAAGGCCTGGGTGGGATTGTGTTCGGTGCAGACTCAATGGGCTTCTTTCTGCACTGTAGGGTTCTATGCAGCCTTGTATTAGTCAATAACTTCTGCTTTTGTTCCAATGAAAGCTGAGACATGGGCTGCCAGATGCGAGCTCTGTGCAAAACCCTTTGCCAAGTTGTTGCCAGACTCCTCCATGACAATGACGTCAGGCTTCTTGGCAGGCTTGTCAATCTCTGTGTACATGCCATTGGAGTGCCCATCTGGATCCTTTGCAGCAGAACTCATGAGGAACCTCACCCTCAGTAGAACTGGCACCAGCCCTTTCCCCCACCCTGGTTATAGGGTATCCATGTCTGGTGACTCAACACCAGCAGATTCTGTTAACTTCTAAAGTAGGTATAGTTCCCATATCTGAGCTAGTAACTGCCAGTGTGAGAGTGAATATTTCTTCCTCATTAGATGCTTGTTCTTCTTGCGCTGCTCGCTCCTACACCAGTGTTTGAATAGGTGGCAGTTTTTGGATATGTGAAAGAATACAGGCATGTGGATAGGGTTATGGTTAGAGGAGGGAGGAAAAGCAATAGTTGCATGTTCGCACCATTTCAGTTTGTAAATCACAAGAGCTTGTGGGATGAGGGAAAGGTGGGATGTGAGCAAGGTGGATTAGATAATATTGTAATGACATCCTCTATGGTTTCAGACCCACCATAAGCCACTAGTCTCTGTCTTGATAGTTCCAATAATGACCAGTATCATCTCTTTTGTGGTTGTCCACTGCTGCCTGGGGTTATGTGCCACCTAGTCCTGTAAGAGAGAGGGAAGTGTGTCAGTGAGTGTGAAGCAACATGTTTGGGTGATATGCCTGACACAGATGAACAGTTGGCATTATGTGGGGTGCTGAGCGTGGGAGGGTGACGTAAACCTATGAATGTTGGGTGTGAGTCATGATTGATGGAAAGTGTTGTGGGTGAGCGAAGGGAATGTGAGCAGAGAAGTGCGTACAGCTAGAAGTTCATTTGTAAGGATATGGCACAGGAAGATGTAATCACTGAGATGAATCACTCATGTGAAGTCATTGAACTTTTTGTAGTGTTGTATCCAGCTTCTTTGGGTTAGATTACTGCCATTGACCACAAAGACAATCTGCTCCCCTGCTTCCATAGTAGCATCTGTCTTCCTTGGCCTCTGAAGGAAGAGGATGTCTTTCTTCATGTCTATCTCTTTCACCAGGCTCTCCAGTGCTGCATCATTGAACTTTGGAGCACAGGTTCTGGCCTTTCACATTATTTTCATTCGTACCCCTGCACAAAGATGGTTCTTTACCCAGTTTCAGCATTTCCCTTTAAGAATTGCAGATTGCCTTTAAGTTGTGCAGGCTAGCTTGACGTGGTGCTAGCTTCACATGAACTTCGGGATCTGCAGCATGCTGCCATCATAAAAATGTTTAGATAGCACCAAGTTTGTGTAGCACTTTGAATCATGAACCATGTTGCAATTTTCATGTCCATTCCAGGCCTTCTCCAGTTCCTCCCTGGAGCTTCAGTGAGAATTTGGTTTGTCTCCTTCCTAATAGATTCTACCTATTAGGAAATACAGAATGAAGAAAGACTTTGACACTGACTGTGACTATTCAAATCCATTCCAATTTGTTGCGCAACATTTTACTTAATCACAGCCCAGATCTTCATTCTTTTTCAAGTTTTAATGAATAGTAGGAATTGAAAAGTGATGGCAGCATGATTTAACCTTCTAACTTTTCCATCTAATCTGTGCTTACGGTCTTTCTGGGCCATCTGTTTCATTCAAAAGGTCAGACAAACAATATGTTCCCAGCCCGACACCAACCTTGATCAATCTAAAAGATAATTGTGGATGAGGAAGATCCTTCTTAATTCACTCTTCCACTCAAAAATCCTCAATTCTACCTATTGCAGCATCCAGTTATGTTTTAGGTAATTTGGTCAACTCTGTCAGTATAGCTGAGAGTCATTCCATGTGTTGATCTCTTTTGTTTGAAGTAGACCTTGTTGATAACAGTCCTAATCGTGTCCTTTACCACTTTGACTTTGACTTTCTGTCCCATTTTTCTACTCTCATGATCTAATTGAAAGCAATGCTTTGGGATTACATTTTCACTTTGTTTTTCATCCCAACTAACTCCAGAATGTAATTTCGCCTTCCAAGATTTCCCAGTCTTTACTCTTAATTCTGGCCTCTCCTTCTCAAGAAGCATCTGGCCTTTGCCTGTTTCTGCTCCTTGGTGACATAGCTGAGAAGCAGTACTCATTGGAGCAGAACCATTTGCCTGGACACAACTACTCGCTGGTGACACCTGCTGGTGTGACAATGCATTGTACGAGAAGAAATGATTTTTTTCATTTATTATTGTCTCTGTATTAGTAGACAGTGAAAAGTATTGCTTCTTGCACGTTGTACAAACAAAGCATACCATACATAGAGAAGGAAAGGAGAGAGTGCAGAATGTAGTGTTATGGTCATAGCTAGGACGTAGAGAAAGATCAACTTAATGCAAGGCAGGTCCATTCAGAAGTTTGATGGCAGCAGGGAAGATGCTGTTCTTGAGTCGGTTGGTATGCGTCCTCAGACTTTTGTATCTTTTCCCCATTGGAAAAAGGTGGAAGAGAGTATGTCCAGGGTGCGTGGAGTCTTTAATTATGCTGGTTGTTTTTCTGAGGCAGTGGGAAGTATAGAGAGTGTCAATGAATGGGAGGCTGGTTTGCATGATGGACTGGGCTTCGTTCTTGGCCCTTTGTAGTTTTTTGTGGTCTTGGACAGAGCAGGGGCCACACCAAGCTCTGATACAACCAGAAAGAATGCTTCACATGGTGCATCCGTGAAAGTTGGTGAGAGTCATAGCGGACATACCAAATTTCCATAGCCTTCTGAGAAAGTAGAGGTGTTGGTGGGCTTTCTTAACTAAAGCATCGGTGTTCCATTTGAAGTCAGGTTTAGAACTATTAGAGGAACATTACAGGAACACCATTTAAGACAAATTACCTTTGAAAGATTTCCAATAGCAAGATCAACTCATCTATTATCATTAGGTTTATCAGTGATTTTGCTGGCATGTTTGAAAATACATTTAAAAAGCCAACAGGACTTAAGAACATAAGAACTAGGAGCAGGAGTAGGCCATGTGGCTCCTCGAGTCTGCTCCGCCATTCAATAAGATCATGGCTGATCTTTTTGTGGACTTAGCTCCACTTACCCGCCCACTCACCATAACCCCTAATTCTTTACTGTTCAAAAATTTATCTATCCTTGCCTTAAAAACATTCAATGAGATAACCTCAACTGCTTTACGGGGCAGGGAATTCCACAGATTCACAACCCTTTGTGTGAAGAAGTTCCTCCTCAACTCCGGCCTAAATCTGCTTCCCCTTATTTTCAGGCTATGCTCCCTAGTTCTAGTTTCTTCCGCCAGTGGAAACAAATTCCCTAATTCTATCTTATCTATTCCCTTCATAATCTTATATGTTACTATAAAATCTCCCCTCATTCTTCTGAATTCCAATAAGTATAGCCCCAGTCTTCTCAGTTTACAATCCATCAGGCAAGGTGTGATGTTTAATAAACTGCATTTCCTAGAAATATGCCACAATTTAGATATAATAAACCTCAGAGTGAAAGATGAATATGCTTTAGTCAAGGGTATGACTTTTACATGGTGTAGCCAGTGATTTTAACTCTGCAAGTGGTTGGATTTTGAATGAGCTAAAATCTTGCATGAAATGCATTTCTGCTATTATTCAATGTTACTTTTTAATATCTGGCCATATTAGGTATTCTCAACCAGAAGTAAATGTTGTGGGGTATCTGGTCTGGTTGGCAGGTGATTTAAATAAAGAGTACAGATTGGGAAGGGAGCACTGTTGGGTTGCAGGCTGCCAACTTGCGCCTTAGCCTCACTGTACATACTGGATTTGATTGAAATTCAGTGCGTGTGTACGGTTTCTGCTATTACAAAGCAGTTTCACCTGGGGACAAGGCTGAACCAATGAACAGAATTGACCTTCTAATGGTGGAACTTCTATCTGATGCTCTGTCACCTTTGGAACCCCCAGCCCAGGGGGTCCCTGGGTCAAAGTTTATACCTTTTGCTAAGTGGTTACCTGTCAGGTTTTTGAGGAACGTTGCTCCTCCTTTCAGTGCCTCAACAGTGCTACGGCAGACCATTGCCCACGTAGCACACAAGAGATGACTGGACAGTAGAGGAGCTTAAAATATCTAGAGCCTGGCACCTTGGCAGACATCTGCAGAAATGGAAGCCTGCACTATAAGGTTAGTGAGTGCAACATTGGAGCAGGAGGAAAGTACTCCGAGGCCCCCTCCCTATCCATGATGTGGTGGGAAGGAAGGATTTCTTCGGCCAAGTCCTAGGATAAGGTTGTGAATTGGCAGTACGTGAGGGAAGTTAGTTTAGGCTCAGCTACTCCCCTTCCAAATAACATGTGGTGGTTGGGAAAGGCAAGACAAGTGGTCCTGGCAAGAGTAGGAGAAATAGATTGCAGTCAGAAAAATGAGGCAGCCATAGGTAGGACTATAGAGAATGATAGCTATGATGTTAGCTGCCAGGAATTGTGAGCTGGGCTTCGTTTTCACAGGAATCTCAGCATGTCTCTAACATCGGTAATAAACAACCTGACCCTGCATTGATTTATAAATTATTGTCTCTCTGTTTTTCTGAAATGCAGGAAAGCATGCCACAAACACCAACCTTTGCAGCAATGTTCAACAGCAGTGGCTACAGCCGACACCTGTACTCATCCAGGGAGGAGAATTGTGGAGGTCTGTTTTACCATGACAACAACCTTGTGTCAGGGTCTCTGGAGGCACTGATCCAACACCTTGTGCCCACAGTGGACTACTATCCTGATGTATGTATAATTCAACTGTGTCTGCATATATTTCACAGAGGAATTGTTTTGCATAAAAATGTATGCCAACAGATTGTTAAAGTGTCACCGTGGCACAATGGCACAGAGGTAATTTGGCCTTTGGTATGGATCAAAGCAGAAGATGTGAAGCAGCCAAGGTGGCCAGAATGCTTTGCCTTCTCTGCTAGCAGCTTTAGTAAAACTGGCAGACAGCAAACAGCTTTGGTGTAAAAAGAATAGAAAATTCCTCGCCCAACAGGAGTCCAGCACATCGTCACTGCATATTCCCAAAGCACGCCGGATTATTAGGAAAGTTGAGAATTTTGCCTTGAGTCTTTTCTGTCTGTTGTTTGATATCTTCTGGACAGCAGTGCAAACATTTGATTTGGAGACAAAAGTAGTAAATATTTTTGGAGCATGATTTGCAGAATATTTTTCACGCATGTGGGTTACTTGGGAGTTATGCTGGGGGAACAATAATAAGAGTGTATCAACAACAAGATGATTAAGAAATTTATTGGAAACTGCAGAGACGCAGAGGAGCTCAGCACTCCATCAAAAACATCCCTTTTGGCCCTCCCTATATGATCATCAAAAGATAATTAGGAAGTTACCTATAGTTCTGCTTTTGATGTCCTGCAGAGAGTAGAATGTTAATTAATGCAGAATGAAGGTTGCAAATCAGCACGTCTGTATTATTAATACACATGAAGCATAAATGTTCAGTGGCAGCTCAACAAATGCAAACTTTGTGATTTAGATATTGGCACTAATACCAGAGAATGACTTCAATTGTTCAACAAATACAGAATTAATTTTTCATTACTCATATCATAACGTTTCACTGGAGTATTTTTGCATAAGAATAAAGGAAATAGGAACAGGAGTTGGCCACTGAGCCCTTTGGGCCTGTTCCACCTTTCAACCAGATCATGGCTGCTCTTCCACCTTCCCGCCATTTTCCCACACTATCTTCATAATTCCTTGATATCTTTAATATCTAGAAACCTATTGATCACAGTTTTGAATATACTCAATGACTGAGCCACTGCAGCCCCTTCCAAAGATTTACCATCCTCTGAGTTAAGAAATTCCACCTCACCTCAGTCCTCAATGGCTTACCTCTTACTTTGGGATTGTGTTGCCTGGTTCTAAACCCTCTAGCCAAGGAAAATGTCCTTCCTTCATCCTACAAGTGAGCCCTGTAAGAATTTTGTATGTTTTAGTAAGATCATCTGTTACTCGTCTAAATTTTAGAGATTCTCAATGCATACCAACATATTGCCCTCAATCACACGTGCTCTAATTTTATTTATTAACCTTTTGAGTGAGACCTTATTGGAGGCCTTCTAAAGTCCACACCCACTGGTTCCTACTTATCTATTCTGGTAGTTACATCCTCAAAAATCTTGAAGGGATTCTCTCAAATAAGTTCTAAGTGTTCAATTTGTGCGAAAGCTGGAGTAAATCTCTCTGTTTTTTTCAGTGGGAGTTGAGAGAAGAATTCCCCACTCTGTGCACTGCAGAGGCCACCAATGTGAATATCATTAAATTTCAGGGGGTGAGGCCTATTCCCACTGGAGAGGCTGAAATCAGTGCGCTGAGCGGGCTACTGCACATGTGCCAATCTGTCAATGCCGAGATCAGCACATACATAGAGGCTCCGCACTGTTGGCCTCCTGATTACCGGCCAGCTCAATTGCTGGCCAGCCCTGCAATACTGGCTCTCCGCCACTTCATGGCCGCGATTGCTGGCCTCTGCTTCCCCCACTGACCTCTATGCAGAGTGGCAGCAGGCAGTCCACCCCACCGATTGCGCTGTCGGTCCCACCCCATCAGGCCCTCCCACGAGGCCCCACCCCCATGGCACTGTGCCCCTTGGGTATTGCCACTGTCCCCTTGGACAGTGCCAGGTGCACAGGCTGGCACTGCCAAGGTGCCAATGCCCTGGTGACATTCCCACTGCCCGATCCTCTGGGGAGGCTCCGATTGCCTCCTCTTCAGTCCAGCAGGGTCAGGCTGCTAGCTCCCTGAAAGTGGGGAGCTACTGTAATCCCCGTTGGAGTAAAACACTCTGGCGGGGGATGGGGGGGGAGGGGATGGTAGGAAGAGGCAAATGGGCCCAGAGAATTCAGTCCTGGGCCCACTCATTGTATTTAGATTATATTACAATGACCATGGAAGTAGTCTTTGAGTCTCCCCACCAGATTCCAGTGCGGAGCAGACACCGCTGAAATTCTGGCACCGGGAGACACAATTGGGGCACGAATGCTCATGCAAACCCTCGAATCGGCTGATGTGAACATCTCCTGGCCCACTGCGCTAACTTCCGAAATACACAGCATCCTTACTGAGAACCATATTGCTAATGCTCCACTGTCACTGGGTCAATTCTGGAACTCCCTTCCTACCAGCATTGTGACTGTAACTACATCACATGGACAACAGCTATTCAAGAAGGTGGGTCACGATCACCTTCTCAAGGCAATTACAGCTGGGCCTAGTCAGCGATTTCTGTATTCCAGGGATGACTGAGAAATTTGCATGTTTTGAAACCCCAATGGGCTGTGGCACTGATAAGTAATAGATGACAGCTTCGTACCTGCAATTCTGCATGCAAAGAGTTACTGAAATCTGCACTGCCATTGTGGCAACCTGGTGCAAGACCTTTCTCAACAGAGGGAAACAGAAATTTAAAAAGGAGGTCTGGACCCCGGGCATGGCATCCCCCACTTTCTCAGTTTGGTATGGTGAATTGATTAATGAAAGAGAAAAAAAAAGCAGTATGCTCTAACTCCTTCAAGATCTACGTTTTTAAGACTTTGGCTTAATAAAGTTTATTTATTAGTGTCACTAGTAGGCTTACATTAACACTGCAATGAAGTTACTGTGAACATCCCCTAGTTGCCAAACTCCAACACCTGTTTGGGTACACAGAGGCAGAATTTAGCACGACCAATACATCTAACCAGCATGTCTTTTGGAATGTGGGAGGAAACCAGACAAAACCTACACAGACACAGGGAGGACGTGCAAACTCTGCACAGAAAGTGACCCATGCCAGGAGTCGAACCTGGGTCTTTGGTGCTGTGAGGCAGCAGTGCTAACCACTGTGCCACTGTGCCGACCCAAACTAGCTAGTAGTTTGTTTGTTTTATAATTTCTGTGAAAGAATACTGAGTGCAACCACCTTTGTGTATCATTGCGTAGTTTTCCCTGAACTGACCTGCAGGAGCAAGGCCGGTTACAACACTGGGGAAACTGGGCATTCTGGATTTCCATGCCCCCTCCTGCTTCGTCTGCCGCTGAGATGTTTAATCTCAACAGCTTGTCTTTGACATTAGTGATCGGTTCCCCATCCTGTCAGCTGGGGCTTCAGTTGGGCAGAGAGCTGATCCCTGATAACAGCAGCAGCAGCAGCTAAGTCCCCGGGTGGCAGTTTTCGATCTGGGATAGGAGGGGGCCACAGTTGGTGGAGGGAGCTGCTGTTCATAGTGAATGGGGGAGATTGGGACCTTTGGGTGGGTGGGTGGGGCTCAAAGTCAAACTCTGGTGGGCATGGGCCTGGGGAGATTGCGACACATGAGAGCACAGCCCCGTTGTGGATGGAGGGCGTGGTTGAGGTATGAATTTGAGGTCATGGTTAAGGGATTTGAGATCTTGTGTTGGGTCAGCAATGGGATAACATCAGGACATGATGGAAGGGATCAGGGTCTGGTGACAGGGGAAATCAGGGCCTGGTGGGAGGAGTGATCTAGGCTTGGCGACCTAGTCCAGGGGGACATTTAAGGGAGTACATTCTACGGAGGCTCCTCAAGCAGGCGTTACCTGTCTACATGGGAATTCCAAGGGGTAAGTGTGAAGGCAATTATTTCCTGATTCCACAAAGTCTTCACCTTGAGGGTGCTGCTTGTGACCTGCACAATTCAGGAAACCTAATCGACTGCTGTTAAATTCAAAATTAGCCTTATTATTGTTATATCTAAAGTTGCAGACTACCCCCTTGAATCAGGTTGGCTGCCTGATCATCTTGCAGCTTCAGTACAGTTGGAATTAGGAAGGTTTGAGGCTGGTTTGGGTGGTGAAGGAGATTTCTGAGACTTTTACACTCCATTCCCACCCAGCAAAAGCCTTCACATTCTTCTCAGTTTAAACTGCCGTCATTACCTCCAAATGAAGGCAGTTGGACCAAGAGTAGTTAAACACAATTCATTTCTGAGAGTGAGCTTTCCTTGTCTTTCTCTTGCAGAGAACATATGTATTTACCTTCCTGCTCAGCTCTCGTCTTTTCATCCGGCCATATGAGCTCCTCGCCAAGGTTTGCCTCATGTGCATTGAGCAACAGAGACTGAATGAGGCCATTTTAGATAAGGTGAGATTGTCAAGGGACACTTTCTGTTTGCCTGGAGACTGATGATTTTGCAAACACTAATAAAAGAACATTTTTCTGAGCCTTTCCTCTCATAATTAATGGAATACAGTTTCCATTTATGTGCTGTAAGTGATTTTCTTCTGTTAATTTTTAATGAAAGAAAGTATGTTTAATGTCTCACAATTAGACGATGCCAGTGTCCTACAGATGAAATGCTAACTTGCATTTATAAAATTCTAACAGGGTTAGACAGATTCAGAAAGAATGTTCCCAATGGTGGGCTGTCCAGAACTAAGGGTGATAGTTTGAGGATAAAAGATAAACCTTTAAGAACCGAAAAAGAAGAAATTTCTTCACCCAGAAGGTGGTGAATGTGTGGAATTCACTATCACCGAGTGTAGTTGAGGCCAAAATGTTGTGTGATTTCAAGAAGAAATTAGACTGGGGCTAAAGGGATCGAAGGATGGGAGGAGGAAGGGGGTATCAGGATACTGAATTTGATCAGCTATGATCATAGTGAGTGTTGGAGTAGGCTGGAAGGACCTACTCCTGCTTCTAGTTTCTATGTTCCTAAATCTGTTGTAATTAAATCCAATTTTCTGACTGATTGCAGGCCAAAATAAGAAAATTTGCGCCAAAAATAGTGCAGCTGTTGGCTGAATGGACGGAGACATTTCCCTACGATTTTCGAGACGAAAGGATGATGAGAAACTTAAAGGACATGACACACAAGATAACCACTTTGGATGAGGTTAGTTATTTGGAAACAGCAGCTCGTCTATATTTGAATTATTAGGAATAGTTAATGGCAAATTAATAGTGCTTTCTGTGAAAAGTAAAAGGAAACACCAACCTGAGCAAATAAAACAAATAACTGGAAGAAATGGGAATTGAATCCAAACAGATGACAGATTTATAGCTCATATCCACACGGTTTATCATTAATTATGTCAGTTATGCATTGCCATAATTACCATATTTTGCAAGGAGCATCAGGCACCTATGATTAAACCCAGCTAAACTAATTTATTTATTTCTTACTTCTGAAGAAAGTCTAGACTCAGGTTTACATCATCTTGTTTTGAAGCATAACATTAGTAATTAAGTATTTAACTGCATGTTTATCAGTTTGGTGTGTGCTTGGAGATATATATTGGCCTTGACATTTACAGCTGGAGATTACAAAATTAGAGGGAGGAGTGGAATTTTAGATGTGAACTTACATGGTTTGAAGCATGTGACTTATCTCCTTGGGCTTTCCTGTTCTGCCAAGGAGGGAGGACTCCAGCCAGGGTACAGGAACAGCTTTTGCTCGGATCCAGGAGTGATGTTCAGGCATCTGATCCCCAACCCTAGGAGGGATCTTTGCCTGGACATGTGCCATTTCATGCTTCTCAAAAGCATTCCTGTGTTTCATTCAATGGCATTTTGTTTCTGAGAGTTAAGAATTTTAAATCCAAAATCCAAAAAGGTTTGGGAGTTAGGGGGACATATGCCTGCCCCTGCTGGCCCACAAGCAATGCTGTAAAGGTACTTATCATCTCCTTAAAGTTGCCCTCGCCTCCCTTCAGCTGTCTGGTTTTCTAAGGCCTGAGAAACCTGGCCAGTCACTGTCAAATCAGAGGCTGTTTCTTTAAAATATTTTAAATTGGTGGAACGGTGGCACAGTGGTTAGCACTGCTGCCTCACAGCACCAGGGGCCCAGGTTCACTGTCTGTGTGGCGTTTGCACGTTCTACCCATTTCTGTGTGGGTTTCCGCTGGGTGCTCCAGTTTCCTCCCACAGTCCAAAGATGTGTGGGTTAGGCTGATTGGCCATGCTAAATTAACGCTTGAGTCAGAGGATTAGCAGGATAAATACGTGGGGTTACAGGAATAGGGCCTGGGTGGGATTGTGGTTGGTGCAGACTTGATGGGCTGAATGGCCTCCTTCAGATTCTATGATTCTACTGTCTCACGTCCCAGCAGTAGTTTATCTGCCTGTCTCTTGTTCCTGCCTCCACTTAAACCATAAATAGGCAATTGTGGATGGGCTAAAAATGCTAAAGATTAGCATCTGACCAGCCACAACTACTCATTTTTGGATTTAAAATTCTTAATTCTTAGAAACAAAATGCCATTGAATGAAACACAGGAATGCTTTTGAGAAGCATGAAATGGCACATGGTTTGCAGTGGAAGGTGAGTAATAAAAAACAACACTTATGGATTGTTGGTGATTCATACCAGAGGTGCTGACCATGGGCTGAAGTGCAATCCTAGATTTAGAACCATATTTTTCTTAACTGTATCACAGCGTTAACATGCCACATTGTCTGTGTTCAAAATATTGACCTGCCCTAGCTTACCTTTTCTAATTCATCTATAGGGGGATGGGGCTCCCAAATTCATGCTTATCTTTCCCAGAACTTAATGTTTGGACCCTCCAATCATGCATCTGCCCCTGCCACAGTACCAAAAAGACACTTGTCAAAGTCTCAAATGACATCCTATGTGATTGTGACAAAGGTAATCTGTTCCTTCTTGTCCTTCTTATCTCGCCTCTAGCCTTTGGCATGGTTGACTAGAGCACTCTCCTCCAACATCCTCCACTGTTCGACTAGGTGGGACTGCACTCAACTTATTCTATCTTTAACTATAGTTAGAATATGACTTTCAACTCTTCCTGCTCTGTTCCACTGTTACCAATGGTGTCCCTCCTATTTCTCATCTACATGCTACTCCTCCATGACATTACCTGTAAACACATCAGTTTCCACGTGTATCCTGACTCTACCTCACTACCATCTCTCCCGATCCCTCCATCACCCCAATTCTATCACCCTGCCTGCCACAGAATCAGAGCGGGCGAGGGGCAGACAATGGAAATATCCGTTGTCCTCAGGTGGGATTTTCTGGTCTCATGCAAGCGAGGCTGTAAAATCCCGTCCCATGTCTTTAAATTGTCAGGCTGCTTTGATAACATCCAGTACTGGACTAGGAGAAATTTTTTCCAGTTAATTATTGGCAAGACTGAAGCAGTATCTTCGATGCCCGCCACAGACTCTGCCCTCTCACCATACATCGCCCTGGCGACTGCCTGAGACTGAACCAGATTGCCTGATCATTTGATCCTGAGATGAACTTTCAACCATCAATCTTTGCCATCATTAAGACCATCCATGGCTACCTCTGTTACATCCTTCGCCTCCACCCCTGTCTTAGCTTTTCTGCTGCTGAATCTCCCATTCGTGTTTATGCTAGCTCCAGACTTGATTATTCAAGTGCGTTCCTATCTGGCCTTCCACTTTCTACTCTGCATAAACTTGAGATCATGGAAAACTCATACTTACACCAAAAGCCTTTCATCCGTGACCCCCTGCTTACTGATCCACATAGTATCCCACTTAAAAAATACCTCTACTTCAAAACTCTCACCTTTGTTTCCAAATCCATCCTTGGTTTGACCCTCTTTCTGCCTCTGTAATCTCGCCCATCCACACAACCCTCCGAGATACCTGCACTCCTCTAATTCTGGAGCATCCCTGATTTTAATTTTCCACCATTGGTGGATGTGCCTTCAGCTGATAAGCCCAAAGCACTGGAATTCCCATCTTAAACCTCTCCACATCTCTACTTGCTTTCTCCCTTAAGACACTCCTTAAATCCTACCTCATTGACCAAACTTTTGGTCATCTGTCCTATTTCCTTATGTGGGCTAGCATCATATTTTGTTCTATAATACTCTTGTTATGTTTTTTTATGGGACATTGGCATCGCTGGCTAACCAGCATTTATTGCCCATCCCTAGTTGCCCCGATTGATACAACAGAATGGCTTGCTAGACCATTTCACAGGACAATTGAGAGTCAAACAAATTGCTGTGGCTCTGGAATCACATGTAGGCCAGATGAGGTAAGGACAGCAGATTTCCTTCCCTAAAGAAATTAGTGATCCAGAAGTACGATGCAGGTTTGGGGGTGGGACATTATACAATGTAGCGTTAAGAGAGTGAGCCCTCCTCCCCTGCTCTCTGTAAAATTCAGCTTCATTTCAAAGGGTATTACTGAGAGTCCAGAGTCACATGTAGGGCAGACAAGTTAAAGATGGCACATTTCCTTCTCTGAGGATATTAGTGAACCAGTTGGATTTGATGACAATCTGGTTCATGACCAAGCATTGCTGATAATAACTTTTTATTCCAGATTTATGTAATTAATCTGAATTTAATTTCCCCAGCTGCCATGGTGGGATTTGCATTCATGTCTCTAAATTATTAGTCTAGGTTAATTCCAAACTCCAAATTGATTGCAATAGGACACATGTGAATAGATTCACATTTAAAGTAATGTGAAGCTCATCTGTGAAAGATGTCAGCCATAGGAATTGGCCGTAATATTCCGTGGGTAAATTATCAAGGCTTATAAAGGGATAGAAATGGTAAATTAAGATTCTCACCAAGGGGTTAAATTACCTCTCAGTCTCCATGGTAGTGCAGCTTCAGTTGATGGGCTTCTACTTGATGACCTCACTCTACAGGCATACATAAACCACACATCACAAACTCTACATCTGTTTTTGACAGCGATCCAACTTAGCCCCTGGGGAGTGGTACAGAGCATTAAAGATGGACTAGTTGAGATTATAATGGATAATAAGCACATGGTAGATTTGGGGCAAAATCTTACTCTTACCAAAAGATGGCTAAGTGCTGGCTTCTGTGAGAAAAATGGTGTTTCTCTTTGGAGATCAGACCAAAAAGTAACTCCCCCCACCACCCCACACCAAACACTTGTGAATGTAGCCCAGTTCATCATGCAAACCAGCCTCCCATCCATTGACTTTGTCTATGCTTCCCGCTGCCTCAGAAAAGCAGCCAGCATAATTAAGGGTCCCACGTACCTCTGACAAACTCAACTCCACTTTCTTCCATCAGGATAAAGATATAAAAGTCTGAGGTCATGTGCTAACTGACTCAAGAACAGCTTCTTCCCTGTTGCCATCAGACTTTCGAATGGACATACCTCACATTAAGTTGATCTTTCTCTGCACCTTAGCTATGACTGTTAATACTACATTCTGCACTCTCGTCTTTCTTTCTTTATGAATGATATGCTTTGTCTGTATAGCGCACAAGAAACAATACTTTTCACCATATGATAATACATGTGACAATAATAAATCAAATCAAATCAAAGGTCTCAAGAGCTTCCCCCTGCCGCCTGATCAGAGTTGGCATTCACTCCTGGCGATTGGAGCCAGCATTCACTACTCCCCTCCCATCAACTCTCCCCAGCAGTCAGTGCGCCCTCACCCATTCTTCCTGAACAGCAAACCCCTTCCTCCGACTCTGCCCCCCCCCCCACCCCCACCCCCAACCGTCTACACAGTCACTGCTGGCACCCCACTCTCTTCCTCCCCTGAATATCAAACTGTTGCCCCTCACCCAGATAGCCATTGCTGGCATCCCAACTCCCACACCCAACACCCCCGCCTGCCCGCACGACCACTGGTAAATGATTCCCCCCTGCCCCGCCCCCGTCCCCATGAGGTTCCCACTAGGGTCCATCCCAGGCGCTGCCCCATGGCACAGGTTGGCACCATGACAATCTGGCAGTGCCAGACTGTGCCAAGGAGTGGTGCCAGGGGACATTGCCAGAACACTCTCTGACCTTGTCCATCTCCCCCAGGGGCTGTACTCACCTTTACACTCCCAAGGGGATCCCCATGACAGGTTCACAGCTGAGTGAACCTAGCGAGGTTTCAAAAAATGTCTCGGCCTTAAAACATGGTGGGTTCTTTCTTAATATGGTAATGTATTGAAGTGTGTTTCAACCAGGTTCACTCCTGTTGTGAGAATGAACCTGATTACATCGCCAGTGAGGGGCAGGGAAGGTTGGAGACTTTTGGGTTTTGTTGGATCTTGACCAGTGAGCTTGGAGCCAAGAGCGCCCCTGTTTTCACAGTGGAGGAAGAGGACAGAATATCTCAGGTAGAAGGCAGTCTGAAAAATGAGTTCAGTGGAATAATTACCTGGATATGAGCGTGATAGACACATCTCCATGAAGTAATGGATTCTGCCCCAGGGTTTGAAAGAAAATAGTTGAGGAGATTGCAAATGTATTATTCATAATTTTACAAAGCGCTCCAGATTCTGGAGTTATCCCTGCGAATTGGAAAATTTGATATGCTGCTCCATTACTTAAGTAGGGATGCTGTGCAGTACAAAATGAAAGAAAGTTATATTATAAGGACAGCTCATATAAAGTTTTATTCCTTCCCGTTTAGAAGGTTGATGGATGGGTGTTCAAAATCATAAAGGATTCGGTGGGTCAGACACATAAGCCGTTTCATCCAATGGAGCAACCCAGAGTATGATTAGAGCTTAGCCATGGTGCTGAGGGGTGGGGGTGTGGGGGTGGGGGTGGTTTGCCACCTGTTTGGCTTGGGCCTCTTACACTGCTGGTTAAATGCTGACCAAGTGGGCATTAATTGCCCTCTAAAGATATCATTTGGTCCACTGGTGAGCAGGTCACCAAATGCTACTCCCTCTTGTGTTGTGGCAGGGATAGGGATAGACAATGAGCAAGCCACTTGTTGGATCCCGCTTGCCTCCCGTGCTTTCAAACCAGCTTTCAAACCTGTCCCTGTGTCCAGCACAGCTTAGATCAGAAATTGAACAGAATGGGGGTCGGAACTTGGGAAACAATGACAATGAGCTGCTGTGCTGCAATGCTTAATCATATTACGGTGTTCTCTCTAATTCTTCTATTCAGTTAGCTTTTAATTTAAATTGCTCTATTTCTATTGAAGCCATATGATAGAATCTGTGTCTTTTTAAATGCTATTTGTGTAATGGTGGTATTTGAACATTAGGAGCTACATTGCTTAATATTAGTTTTGATTTCTTGACTCATAGGATAGAATTTAATATTTAATTTCCTCCCCTTGGTGAATTTGGTAGCGGGGACATCACATGGGAGGGGGCCCTGCTAACTGATCCCCCTAACCATGATTATGTCTGTGACGTGAAGGCCTTCCTGCCCCATTATGAATTGAGATCCTTAAGTGGGCAATTAATGTCCACTTAAGGACCTCATTTGGCTGCCACTTGTATTAACGCAGTGGCGAGCAGGGGGCTTACCATGCGGGGAGCGCAACAAGCTAATGTGTGCTTTGCCCCTGGGGAGGATGGGAGTGGTGTGGGCCCATACAAAGGCACAGTACCTGATCGAGATCCAGCATCATAAAGGGGGCCGAGTGGGTCTCGTTCTGTGCCCTGGCTGTAACCCCCTTTTCTGCCATGACCCTTACTCTGTGACTACCTTCTCATCGTCACTCCTCTGTGGCCTGCGATCCATCAGTGGCCTCAGGTGGCTGTCATACCAGCAGCAGTCACCGCTTCCTTGCTGTGCACAGAGCTCCCAACCCCCGATTTCCTTGATGCTGGGGAAGACCTGCTGCTGCCCAGTTCAGTTGGTCTTTCTGAAAAGAGGCAACATTACTGTCTCTCTCCAGCCAGTGTGCAAGTCCCCATCGCCTCCATTAAACACTACACTTAATCTTATTAGTGCTTCTCAAGTCTGATTCAGTTTTGGTGCTACCTTGTGGTGAACCAAATTACTCTCCTCCAAATAATTTCTCTCACACGAGTTGCTGCACAATGACTGACTGATTGCATCCTGATCTTTGTCAACAAAAACAACTCCAATCAGCTGTCTGATGTGCACCCCGCAGACAATAGCAATGGCCCTTGTTGCCCAGGGAGCTTTATCTCACTATGTCTTGACAGAGCAGGATTATCTATGTTGACCTCTTTTCAGCTGCAAGTAAGTAGTAATGATGGGGGAGAGAAAAACAGAAATGGAAGCATGCTTCTCTCTATGCTGGGGTTTGTATTTCTCCCCAGTTGTTCACAATCATGTTATTTTGTGATACTGTCATTATGAAAACAATACACTTAAAGTTTATGCCTGCCTTTGGGCAAAAGTAAAATGGTGCGTGGATTATTTAATGAAACCATTTGTACAGCCATTGCTGTATTGCCTACAAGTACTATTAGATACAAGACTATTAGATACTGTAGCTTGAAAGACTTGCACGAATGAGAAAACTCATGAAATCATGTGGAGTTTTCCATTGCCTTTCGTACGCGCACAATAATTCTGTGATATCAGGTATTTAATTCGTAGCCCAAGCTCAATGCCACCGTTTATTCAAGCAAACCGGCATTATAATTTTAGATTAGTTGCAGTTGGAAAGACTTGAACTCTGATAGAGGTCAGCATTCCAACCTGCTCACCATTGGCTGTGATGAGCTTTAGTAGTTCTCAGTTGCTGCAGTAGTGAGAGCAAACAGATGGCTGGACATTAGACAAGTAATGAAGGGAAAGAGAGGGGAAAAATGCCAAAAATAACACTGCAGTCTTTTCTCCACACAAACATTAGTTTGTTATCAATTTAACAATGTGACACATTTCTTCCTGATGGCATTGCTGCTTGTTGTGAAAATTGCTCAGGCGTAAGTTAGTCTGTTTAGGGACATCCAGAAAGTATTTGTGAAGATTCATTTGAGGTACTTCTCATGTAAATGTATTCTTTTTGGATGTTTCAAAAATGTCACCAGAAGCATCCGAGAATCACAAGCATTTTTACAATGCACTAAAGGAACAGCAGTGGAATTCTTTCCCCAGATTCCTACTGTTGAGCAGATTTATATCGTTTCAATGAATATCTAACAATCAATGTATGCAAATTTCTTTCTAACTTTATGCAGATAGTGGATTAGATTAGGATGCAGTGTAATAGGTACAATTTAGTGATGTTATATTTTTAAACTCGAGGCAAAATCTGTAATTTGGCACTTATTAGAAATATATTTATGTATGACTGCAGAGTTGCCCCCTTATAAAGTTTGCCACAGAGTGAAGGCAGCACAGGAGGAACTGTGGCAGCACCATTCACGTGAACACACTGGGCTGGGTTATCCGGCTATTCATCACCACTCCGCGAGAATGCCAGCTGCCAGCAAGAATGGAGAATTTTGCCACTCAGGCAAATCTCCATTCACAGTATCGGGACTGGAGAATCCCAGCTGCAGGTGAGCTCGGAGAATTCTGGCCACAAATTAGGAACAGGATGCCATTCAGCTCCTTGGGCCTGCACCGCCATTCATCAAGATCATGGCTGTTCTGATTGTGGCCTCAACTCCACATTCCTACTGCCCCAATATCCTTTGACTCCCCTGTTGGTCAAAAATTGATCAACCACTGCCTTAAAAAGATTGATTGACCCTGCCATCTCTGAAAAAGAGTTCCAAGGTTTCACAACCTCTGAGAGCAATTTCTTCTCATCTCAATCTTAAATGGGAGAGTCTTTATTTTTAAACTGTGCCCCATAGTTCCAGTCTCTTTAACAAGAGGACACATCTTTTCAGCACCCACGCTGTCCCTTCAGAATGACACAGTGGCACAGTTAGCACTGCTGCTTCACAGTGCTGGGACCCGGCTTCAATTCCAGCCTTGGTTGACTGTGCGGAGTTTGCATATTCTCCACGTGTCTGTATGGGTTTCCTCTCACAGTCCTAAGATGTGCGGGTTAAATGGATTGGCCATGCTAAATTGCCTCTTAGTGTCAGGAAAATTAGCAGGATAAGTACACAGGATTAAGGGGATAGGGACTGGATAGGATTGTTGTTGGTGCAGACCCGATGGGCCAAATGGCCTCTTTCTGCATTGTAGGGATTCTATTCTCAGATCACTCTCATTCAACTCCAGTAGATACAGTCACAGCCTGCGCAAACTTTCCTCATAATTTAACCCAATCCCCATTCCAGATATCAGAAACTTCTCCAAGCCGTTTTTGAGGAGTGATGACAGTTCTTTCTTTGATCTTAATTGATCAATTTCCTCCCCTTTAAGCCCATCTGATCGGCGGTTCAGTTTCATGTTTCCAAGTAACCTTCCATTATAAAGAAGCCATTTTCATATATATAATGGCTGTTGATAGGTTATTCAGGTTGGGATAAAGTATTGGGGTTGGTAGAACACCCTTCAACTCAAGTCCGTCCAATTTCCAGCAAGCGTCTCCAAATATCCACAAGGAGTTCTGCACGTTAACCAGATGATCTTTTCAATTATGAACAGTGAAGGAAATATTTTGTTTACGTGCCTCAATGAGGCATTGGCATCCGCAGTATTTCACGTCTTGTAGAATTATCTGGCGACTGACTTTTACGATTATGTGTTCTTTTCTTTTCTGTGGCAGTTACATCGGAAAACTATGCACCAGGTGACTCAGAATCTGATTCGGAAGCTTGCTACCCTTAACCAGTACGAAGAAGTTCTCTCAAAGTTAAATGCATCCGTCACAGACCGACTGACTGTGCTAAAGACCAAGCCACAATCCATTCAGAGAGATATAGTGACCATCTGCAGTGATCCATACACTTTAGCTCAGCAGCTTACACATGTAGAACTGGTTAGTGCTTCCTACATTTTTTATTATGTATTTTAATAAACCACTGGGTTCTGTTTAAAAGTGAAGAAAAAGCTTCTGCATTTTGTCCTTTTTAAATTTTTTATGGTATTTTTGACTCATTTTTTCAGCACTTAAGCCTCTATTCCCTAAGCTTTGGAGGTTTATGTTCACTGAGGTTTTGTGGAGAAGTGTGTGGATCTAGAAGGGAATAAGAGTCATTTAACATCATGGTTACAGTGTGTAAATGATGATTGTTACAATTGCATATTGTGTTGATGTTTCCTGAAATAGCAAACTCAAATGTTGCCATTTGGAGCTCAGTACCCTCCTGTTTATTTAGCAACATTAAGTATCACCGCAGACTGAATTAATTCAATGAAGATGGCTCAAAAATATGAAGCAGTAAATTAGCACAGGAGATTAGCAATTCAAATAGGGTGGGGTTAGCAATTTTGGAGGGGCTACATAATCTCCATTAGATGGCAAGCAAGCAGATGGGGAGCAGTTCTGCTCACAACCCATTTTATCTCGAGTGGGGAAATGGTTGGGATGATAATCGTTGGTAGCTGACTTGCTTAGGTTTAGACGTGGTTCCCGAAGACCCATATGACACAATGACCTGCAACTCTCTGCCACTGGCCTTGGTCCATCACAGTCTCTTTTATTCCAGCCCAGGTAGTGCACCATGCTGCCAGCAAGAATGTGGAGTTTGGTGCTCAGGCATACCTCCACTCTCTGCAGTGGGAGCGGAGAATCCCAGCCCTGTTTGCCCATATTAAGAGCAACCTTCAGATGTGTTACATGACAGCTGATATAAGTTACATGAGGAAGGATTGAACTGAACTGCTTTTTGGCTTATATTTGTGAAGACTGATTTTTTTTTAATTGTTTACAGATCAAGCTTAAATTTTTGTATAGTTTTACATTAGCCCACAGGTGACATCACGCAATCTTTTGACCCTGATTCAAGAAAAAGAATCTGAAAATAATTAGGAAACATTCATGGTTCATAAAATATGAGCATGTTGATGTATTAAGTTTGGCTTGCCATTGATATTGAGTTTATTTCTGCAGGAACGACTCAGTCATATTGGACCTGAGGAATTTGTTCAAGCCTTTGTGCACAAAGACACTTTAGACAACAACAAGGTACGGTTTCTCTCTGTGATTACAAACTAACACTGTCCTCAATGCTCTTCAGCTCAAGTGCCTCTCAGCAGTTGTACTTACAGCCTGCTTTTAATGTCTCTTTTTCATCTCAACATTTCTGCCATTTTTGATCTACTTCCATTAACATTTCAAACAGAACACCCTTGTCAAGCAACTTTTGATCTCTGTTCATTTCTGAACTGAGGTGTTGACAAAGGAAAATCCTCCCAGGACAGGATATAGAGCCTGCTCCATTTGCCACAAAGCCACAAGCAGCCTTTTAGTGTAGAGTAAGATCCCTGCCCCATTGTAAACCAGAAAGGATAATAAAGAGAAAATAAGAGTTTGATTTCATTTCAGGCTATGAAGAGGCAGAGAGTTTATGAACATTTTAAAAAGAGAATTGAATAAATATTTGATAACAAAAAAGAAAAAGATAGATACCTCCTGACAGAGGTGCAATGGGCTGAATGGCCTCCTTCCACGTTGCAAATTTTCTATGTTTGCTGCTAAAGAAGTAGGCTGGAATTCTCCAGCTGTTCATGCCAGTCGGACTCTCCAGTCCCGCCAGCAGCACATTCCTACCCGCGGGTTCCCCGCTGATGTGGGGTGACATCAATGGGAATTCCCATTGATAGCAGCAGGACCAGAGAATCCTTCCGCTAGGAAACAATTCGCCACCTCTCGCCGGCGGGAAACACGTAGCTGGGAGGCTGGAGAATCTCGCCCATTAACATCGGGACAGGTCTCGTATGTCAAATGATCTTTTTTGCTTTATATTCATCATTCTGATAGGTCAGACATGTATGGATAAAATACCTCCCATTTAAAGACTGTTAGCAAATGCAAAGTCCAACGTGACATTTAGCCAAAGACACCAGGAAAGGTTCAGTCACTGTTTCTTTATCTCGACCAGGGGCAGTGGCAATGAGGGGTGCATTTTGTCTCTGTATCTTTTAGTAATGGGACAAAAGAAAAAAGCCATGATTCTTACTCCTGCTTATTGTCCAGTGACTGTTGCTGAAGGTGCAAGTGGGTAGAGTTAAAGATCCTACCAGGCTGTAATGCGGATAAAGAGTCTGAGACATGAACAGCTGAAGCTTGGTCTGCCACAATGGTCAGTCTGCTGAGCTATCCGCCTGCGGCACCGCACTGCAACACAAACCAGGGCTTCAGGAAGAAAAGGAAACAAAACAGGAGGGGAAAATGTGTGTCGAACGTGTTCTCTCTTTATTTCCTTAACCATTTTCATTGGTGAATTTTAATGGGCGCCCCTGAATTTGGAAAGTACACATCACAGCATCCTGCAGAATTGTAAACAGCTGTACTTATTTCAAACTTGTTTTCAACATAAAACTCCTGATTATGCAACCCTCAACCTGCAAATACTACACTTTGGACAATATTTAATGGGGTTTGAAGGAGTGGGAAACATGGTGGATGGAATTTATTCAGAGGAAGCCGTCGAGTTTCCTCACATTGGGTTGAGTTTGAGAAATTCTGTAGGTGGTGTGCCAGCAGTGGTGTGGGAACCACCTTGCTCAGTGGCGAGAACTGTGTATTTGCATTCATTGAGGACCAAATTATGTCCAACCATCAAGGTTAAATCAGGGGCTCACAGGAAACTTGTGCCCCTTTTCCCCCTCAGTTTAAAAGTGGCATGCACCAGGCAAGGTTGTTCAATCCTTGGATTTGAGGTAGGATTTTGTCTTTGTCTAAATCAGCAGCATATGGGAGGAAAAACTGGGAGGTTCAATAAGGCAAGGCTAAGGGCTGGGGAGAGGATGCTGGTGGTCAGCTCCCTAAACAGGGCAACAGTTGTGCTGGCAAGAGAGGGGCAGCACTCAGGTCCTTAGAAGGCAGAACAGCATGGCATTGGCATGTGTGGAGGTTGGAGTGGTGGAGGAGGTGTCTGGAGGGAGCCAGGTTCCAGCCTATATGGTGGGGTCCATCACTGTAACGCTGTAATCCTCTGTGTCCAAGGGAGGCAGCTGTACCACATATTCTAGTTTAAATAATCAGGGAAGGGACATTAGCTGTGAAGCTGGGTAGGTCCTGCTAAAGGGAGGACTGATCACTGGTCTCCAATGGAAGGTTGAAGGTTACTGAACTGCGTAAAGGGGAAGGCTCCAGGATGACGGCAGGGATGTCGAGTGAGAGGGAGGGTTGAGGATGAGAGATGGAAGGTTAAGGATCTCTGACTTTGGTCAAGGATATTGGATACTTGAGGAAAAGAACAGGCTAATGTTGGGATGAAGGAAAAAAGCATGAAGGTGACAGAGGGAGGATGGCGGTAATTGGGCTGCAGGGTCATATTGTGTGTGTCTGTCAGTATGGCTGCTAAGAAAGTTCGAGTTTACAGGAGATGAGCTGGAAGCCATTGTGGAACGGGACGAGTTCTGTGTGTGGATGGCTCTTGCTTCCCCATTGGTCAAGTACAACTGCCCTATGAATGAAGCAAAGCCTGCCTTCTTCACACTGTTTACTTGGGGGATTTGCAAAATGGGTCTGATACTTCCAGTTTTATTTGCAAACTCAGGCAGTGGAGAAGAGGATTCAGCAGAGAATGGCCTTGTCTGCACAAGGAAAGAGTTTCACTCCCTCAACTTCCAACTGAGCAGGCTCGTGCTTGTTTCCCAGGTTGTTCTCTTGACTCATACATTTCATGGAACTCCCAGCTACCACAGCCTATTGGAGGGTTGGATCCTGAGTGATGGGGGTTATCCCATGAGGACGTGGCTCATGACACCATTGCGTTATCCCCAAAGCTCCACAGAGGAATGTCACAATGCAACACACAGAGGGGCCAGGGCAACTATAGAGCAATCTGAAAATATATTTCCACTGCCTTGACTGGTGTAGCATTGCAATTCACACAACACAGAGTGTCCAGGATTGTCCCAGTTTGCTGTGTCCAGCGTTGTAGTACAAACCGGCAGGAATTGTCATGTGAGGCCATGGAGGAAATGTGAATCTCCTCGGATGATGATGATGAGAGAAAGGAATATGAGGAAGAGAACAAAGATATCATGGCTCCTCCAAAATGGCAGAGACTTGTAAAGATGTGCCAGTGTTGTCAGAGCCAACTTCATCTTTAATCGTTTTCCAATTACATTACCATCGGTACCTGCAAACCTGTGCCTACTGTGTGCCCATCTCTGCCAGCCTTTGTCTAGAGCTACCTCACTGCCCACATCCACTATCCCCTAGGTGGCCAAGGTGAGTCGATCTTTATCACACATGGTAAAAAGAGATGACTGCTCTCGAGGATACTAGCTTCACACAGGCACAAAAGTTGCTGAAGCTATTGAGGCATTTTTCTGCTCCTTGCTCACATTAGCAGGCCCATGAGTGCACAAGCAGCACATCACTCCTCACACTCGTACATAACCTTGGCCAATTTCCGTGGCCTGTCATTGATGGGAAAACCAGCAGGTACTGCATGTTCAGTGATGCAGCATTGCCTTCAGAATACAAATCACACAACACACATTAACTTTCAATAAAGACAGGACTCTAACTGACTGCCCCATTGTTGCCAGCACAAGTGAGATGTCCCTCAGTACCCTTCATTCAGCAATGATGCCAATCATGAAGCATGACAGTACAGTGTGCCCTCAAAATGAGGACATCCTAAAAATATACAATACACATAATACTCAATGACCAACATACAATATGATATATAAACTTGTGCATATGTTTACAGTGTTCCAACATCCGTACCATCATGTGCTCTCATAATTTCTTGCTCACTCCCACTACACATTGATGTAACCTTGAAGGCAGTAGCTGGTGAGAGGGAAGGCTGTTGGTAGCATTTCTCCATTGCATGTGATGACCTTGATAGACATACTGCAGTGGTCTGGCAGCTTGAGGGTCCACCTCTTCTTGGAGAAAGCAAAGCACTCACAAGGTTTGGACACCATGCACACAAGGTTCTGCATAGCCTCTAACACCGCTGCCGAGTTTTCCCCTGCCAATCTCTGCATCTCCAGTGACTTTTTTGTAGTTAACACCAGAATTCCACCAGGATCTCAGTGAAGGCCTCTTGCCTGTGGGCTATTTTCCTGTACATGCTCCTTATTCTATACGCAGACCCTTGGAAAGCCTCGTGAGTATAACTGAGCTAGTGGAGGAATACTGCAAGGCAGATGATGATGCATACCCCGGGTGTTCTTGGTCTTCATCAGAAGTAGAGTTGTTGCTTTGCACCATGGACTTTAGCCTTCTTTACCTCTGGCAATGACCTATAGTGGTGAACAAAAATAAGGACATCAAGCAGCTCAGTCTTTAAGGAAACCACAAGGTTGCACATTTCACTAATGTTTTAATGTCTCAAAACTACACTGGGGCCTTGTTCACTTTGCTGGCTGACTCCAGCCTCACATCTGCAACCAACTAGCTGCTCTGCTTCCCCGCACTCTCCAGGGCTTCCGCTTCACCGGATGGTAAAACCTTCAGCTTAGTCATTCCTCATCTAGACTTGGCTCTCTCCCTGGCATTGAAGGTCTCCTTCTCCTGCATGACAAAATGGAGAGTTTGACATGTCAAAGAGATACCTAACCCCCCTCATTCCTGTTGATTCTCATGTCACATCCAGGCCACACAATCGAAATGGTACCCAATTACCGTAGCATGCACTAACTATCATACCATTTGGCCTCTTTAGCCATGGATAGCCATGGATAAAACATTGGCTTCACCTCAGCTGGAGTATTATTGTCCACTTCTGTGTATCACACTTGTGTGTGTGATGGGGGATATTTGATGGCAAATGTTGAGAGGTTGGGAGCTGCAAACTGAAAAATAATCCAAATGACCCTGCAGGTGGTGAATTGACATTCAGATTTGGCACCAATTTTCCCAGCCATCAGAGATTGGCTGCTTGAGGAGGCGGGCTTTTATAGCCCCTTCAGGGTGGGTTTTTTCTGGCTGCACTCACTCCCAAGACTGAAAAATCCCACCCGAGGTCAGTGGGCCTTTGCATGGTCCTGTCCCACCCACTATGATTTCCATGGTAGGCGGGACAGGAAAATTCTGCCCCAGCCCTGAAATTGAGTCAGCTGATGGCACAGGTGAAAATCTGCCCCGTCACACGATTGGCCATTGAGCGCATGCCCGTCGTCCGCACTTACGATTTACTTTGCAATTGCTTCCTGGCACATGAGCAGACTTGGCCGCCTACTTCTGGAGCCATCAGGAGCTTCCACCCATTAAATGCTGTGCCAAACCCTGGCAGATCACTGTGCTGCTATTTTTGGCTATGATTAAAGAGAAAGAGAATTAATTAAAAGAGCAGTGGTGCTGTTAAAAATAGCATTAATCTGCCGCTATTTAAAACAAAGTTCAGAACTAAGAAATCAAGATGTGCAATTTATGCAAAGTATTAAATCCTGGGCAATCACTCTGATAATCATAGTGCTTCTACGCTGCACCAAGCAGAACACTAAATCTGTTTACCTCTCTTACAGAGGGAATATGATATCTCATGAACTGCAATGTTGAACTTTACACAGCAAATAATGTTGCCTTTTGTCAAGCACTGAAACTCGATAGAATGGAATAATGACTTAGTTGATGAGATTCATAGTGCGCGATGTTCAACAAGTTTACAAAATGTTTGGAGGCGCCATTCAAAATCCAATTACTTTTGGTTGTACCGACATGACAGGAATTTTGGAAAACTGACCTGCTGCTAATGGCACAAACTATATTTGATGCCTCATTTACAATGGCAAGGAGTTAATCCTTGGGTGGTCCAAATTCTGCTTTCAAAAAGCAATGCTGAAATCAAGATTTGTTGAACAGCTTCCTAATCAAACACATTCTTTTCCAGGGCCTGAAAATTATGCTAAATGCCTTATCTTCCTCACTATTCCATTCATTCTTTCGTCTGCAGGCTTTTAAAACCCAAGTTTGACATCAGATTTCAATCTTCCCTGAGCCTCCTCTGTTCCAAAGAAAGCAACCCCAGCCTTTCAATCTATCCTCATAGCTAAAATTCACCATTCCTGGTTCCTTAAGCTATTCTGTGTCCTCTGTATTGTGATCATACCCTTTAATGTGGTGAAGAGAACAAATCAGGATACCAGTTGAAGTCTAAATAATGGTGATTTACACAATTCTAGCATAATTTCCCTTTTCCTACCCTCCAGGGAAGTACACTGTATACCTTCTTAACCATTTTATCTATCTGTCAGTTTAAAGTTTATTCATTAGTGAAAGTTTTTTAAGTTTATTTATTAGTGTTACAAATAGGCTTACATTAACACTGCAATGAAGTTACTGTGAAAACCCCCTAGTTGCCACACTGACACCTGAGGGAGAACTTAGGATGGCCAGTGCACCTAACCAGCATGTCTTTTAGACTGTGGAAGGAAACCGGAGCACCCAGAGGAAACCCATACAGATATGTGGAGAATGTGCAAAATCCACACAGACATTGACCCAAACTGGGAATCGAGCCTGGGTCCCTGACAGTGTGAGGTAGCAGTGCTAACCACTGTGCCACCGTGCTGCCCTGCCACCTTCAGGGATCTGTGGAGACACACTACAAAATCATCTTTTCCTCTATACTTCTCCATATTCTACCATTTTTAGTGTATTCACTTGCCTTGTTTGTCCTCCACAATGAGTTACCTCTCACTTTTCTAGGTTGAATTCCATTGTGTCCTTACAGCTAGGTCCACCTCACCAATCGATGCAGTTTACAGCTTTCTTCCTCATGATCAATACAACCAATGTTGTGTATCCTGTAAATGTTTTTATCATCCACTTCCCCACAATAAAGCTTAAATCATTGATATATATCGATATGGTGCCCTCAAGTTAGAAACCCCAGAGACAGACTAGTGACCTGTTCCAGGAATAATTAGTTGCAGAAATAGATGAAAGTCTGACCTATGTACTGTTAGGTGCAGGAAGATTGAGAGTGAGAGATATATCGTAAACAGAAATGGACTGCATTCTACGTGCATTTTAAGTTTGAAGTTTATTTATTAGTGCCACAAGTAGGCTTACCTTAACACTACAATGAAGTTACTGTGAAAATCCCCTAGTCACCACACCTTGGTGCCTATACGGGTACACTGAGCGAGAATTTAGCATGGCCAGTGCACCTAACCAACACATATTTCAGACTGTGGGAGGAAACCGGAGCACCCGGAGGAAACCCATGTTGTGATTGGGATGACAATATTATTTATGAGTGAGGCATTGGGTTGGATCAAAATCCTGCTCGGGGTGGAGGTGGGGCTCAGCTAAAATCCTGTTCAGTGGGAGAGGGGCCCAGCCTAAAATTCAGCTAAGTTGGGGAGGGACACAGTTGAAATGCTTCTTGGTGACTCATTTTAGGGGTGCCAAAATTTGATGATCTATTCTTCTCAGCTTTTTGGCTAAGTTCAAGCGTCATCAGATCAAGTCCGTGATCAGATAATGCCTGTTGTTGTCAACTTGGATTTTGTATGTCTCTGGGGGCCGTGAATTGAATTCAATGTGAATTTGAAATGGCTTTTGGAGCAAGGAAGGAGATGGACAGGCTTACCCTGTCTACTGTGTGTATTGGCTTTGTAACTTGGAGAAAGGAATATTTCTAAACCTATTCTTTGGGTGTGTTTGGGTTGTGTGGCAGTTTGCCATCAGCTTCACTTGTCTTTTTGCTCATAGGGCTTTCATGCTCTCCTGAAAGTTTCTCAAATGCTTCCCTTCTGAACATCATTTCAGAGGATTTTAATCTTAGGGTGTTTCTGCTTCATGCTCTTTGTTCTCTTCCTGTTGAGTTTGGATGCCACTTGTTTCTTTCATGATGTTCTTTCATAAATGTGCCAGAATCAACTTTTAGGATTATCTATTTCATTCTTGTTCACACTTGCTCCTCTTTTTCCATTAACAGTTTATGCTGGCATGTTTTTATAAGGATTGCTATGCTTTTATTTATGAAATGGGATGGGAGTATTCTGATTCTATGTCTTCTGTGTGAAAACCTGTTTGTTTTACTTTTATTTCAGACCTGTTTTAATGATCTGAAGAAAACGAGTAACCTGGAAGCGTATGTTGAGTGGTTTAATAGACTGAGCTATCTGGTAGCCACAGAGATCTGCATGGTGAGTCAAGTCTCACCACGTTTCAACATTGGAGTTGTTTCTCTGTGCCTGTCACAATAATTGTCACTCATTATTATGCATTTCCACTGTCAGTTCCCTTTAGCGAAAGGTACTGTTTCATCTGAAATCCAATTTTCTCATCTGTCATTCACAGCCGGTGAAGAAGAAACACAGGGCACGGGTAATAGAATATTTCATTGATGTAGCTCGGGAGTGCTTCAACATTGGCAACTTCAATTCCTTGATGGCAATTATTTGTGAGTATTGCTCATAAACCGAGATTAAATGCATATAAGACAGATCAATCAAGTTGGTAGCTCCTCATTAAATTCCAGCAAAATTATTTGTAAAATCTATCTGTGATATGCTTTCTAAGCTGTAATCAGGCACAGCCCTGGCACCTAACAATCAGAACATCCAGCTATAGATAAGCTATTGTATATGAGCTTAATGATCAGAAAATAACAGGAAAACAAAGGGCAACCATCTATTAAATCTAGAAGGATGTATCACATTAGCTTATCAGATGTAAATTGTCAATAACTTTGACACTGGGGACTCTTAACAAAGCATTGCAGTACAACTCATGTCTTCTGAGTTACGTTAATGCAATGTTATCAACACAGCTAATCATGTACTAGGCTATATCTCAAGGGCATTTGAGAATCAGTCAAAACAAATTATACTGACATTTTATAGATCATTGGTTGGACCACATCTGAAACAACATTTTGAAATTGTGAGCACCTTACTTTCAAGGTGACATTGATGCATTGGAAACGGTCCAGATGACTGACAGGGATAATTTGAGGCCTGAGAGCTCACTGTTACGAAAGCAGACTCGATGAACTGATTATTTTCATTCAGAAATAATTGAGTGCAGACTCAATCCAAGTTTCAAAACAGTGGAAAATGATAAAAAGGTTATTTAAGTCAGTTATTCAGTTTGGACTGTGAATGCTAAGTTGTAGGAAATAAAAATAAAGTAGCGTTTAAAATTAGAAATAATTATTTCCCTCAATAGAATAAAATAAATGTGGATTAGACCACTAGCTGAAACAGATAATCATATTTCTGCAAACTTAAAAAGGCTGAATGAAGACAAATCTGCTTAGAAGTGTGGTGATGGTTCTAAATACAAGACTATGATAAAAAAAAATTGGCTCCTGAACTTACAGGGCTGGTGTAATTGCTATTCCAGGAGGGTCAGGGGTAGTAGGTATTTTGTATGTTTTACCTGTGCTTTAACAGGGAAAAATATTCCAAAATATGGCTGGAATTTTCCAGCTGTTGACACCAGGGGGATCTTCTGACATCAAAGTGCAATTACCTGTTCTAAAAAAAAGATTGCAACACACGTGGACTAATGGGATTTCCCTGGAATATACAGCTAGCAGGAGCATTTAAGAAACTGGGTAGGATTTTCCAACTGCGCTCAACCCCATGGCGGGAAAATCCCACCCATGGTCAATGGATCTTTGTATGGCCTGGCAGGTGGGACGGGAAAATTCTGTCCTGTGTTACCAAGTAGGAGAGAAATTAGGGAATGCTCTCTCTCTCTTTCTGAAAAGTATTGTGCCCCAGTTTGCAAAGTAACAATCTTGAGAAGAGAAATCTACTGAAAACCAAGATCTTTTGGAAATAAAATGTGGAAATCTGCTCAATACAACTACACCCAGGAGTTGAACAAAATGTGGAATTGCTGCTTTGAGATCAGCCAAAGCACAGCTAACCATATTTCTGTTGCTTTATGTTCTTCACAAACTGTAAAAAAAACCATAACGGTATCCTCTTATTCTACCACCCGTACGAATGTGTGTGTGGGCCCAGGGAATGTATGTGATATATGAATGGTGGTTGCAATTTATTTTCATTTGGGGAATGGTTTGGAGTGAGTGCCTGTGAGTGTGAAATCAAGTGATGGTGATGTGTCTTCATCAGCACTCCTTTTTTGGAGTTCCTCTGAAGCCTGATAAGGATGCCATTGTTGGGTATCTGAATGAATAAGGGCACAATACTAAGGTTGTGGTGCAGAGATGATGGGAAGGTGGGAGGTATATGCTTGAGCCATTTGCAGCTTGCAAATCAGAAGTGGGATTGGGGCATGGTGAATTGGCAAAAGGAAAATTAGATTTTTTTTTACTCATTCAATGGACATGGGCATCACTGGCAGGGCCAGCATTTACTGCCCATCCCTAATTACACTTGAAAGGGCAATTAAGAATCAGTCACATTGCTGAGGCTTGGGAATTACATGTAGGCCAGACTAGGTAAGGATGGCAGATTTCCTTCCCTAAAGGACATTGGTGAACCAGATGGATATTTTTACGACAATCGATAATGCTTTCATGGTCATCATTAGACCTTTAATTCCAGATTTCTATTGAATTCAAATTTCACCATCAGCAGTAGTGGGATTTGAACCTGGAACTCAGAGTATTACTTTGAACCAGTGTTCTTATTTCTCCATTTCACTGGTGTTCCATTTTAAAGTATACAAGACCAGTTCAGGCCACTGTTCCTGTTTCCCCGTTTTACTGTTTATTTTTACCTTCTGGGTGGGGAGCTACCTTTGTTGCTGAAAAACTGGGGGAATGGGGTGGAAAATCCCAGCCATTATCAGCAAAGTACATCTCAATTTTTCCTGGAGAGTCTGTGTTGTTAATCTCTCTCTCTCTTTTCTCAAGAATTTTGAATGTATTTTGGTGACTGAGGAAGCTCTCTCTTCTGCAGTGCATGAACTAAAAAGGGGGATCTTAATGTTTCTCTTTTCAGCTGGCATGAACATGAGCCCCGTTTCTCGATTAAAGAAAACCTGGGCAAAAATCAAAACGGCCAAGTTTGACATCCTTGAGGTAAGTACTACTGGTACAACCTGTAGTCCAATTTCACACATTTATCGTTTGAGAAGTGTATGACTATAGTACAAAAAGGATCATTTAAATTTAAATAAAGCTACTAGGCACCACTCGATGAATGAATTTGTCTTCATCATCTACCATCACAGAAATACATCAGTTAATATATTTATAATCTACCATGTGTTTTATTGGTTTCAGTGTATATATGCTTTGAACTTAGAATCTGTGTAGTGCAGAAAGAGGCCATTTGGTCCATCTGTCTTTCCAAAAGAGCACCTTGACCCCTATCCCCATAACCCCAACATGGCTAATCCACTTAACCCATACATCTTTGGACTGTGGAAGGAAACCCACACAGACACAAAAGAACATGCAAACTCCACACAAGAAGTCATCCAATGCCAGAATTGAACCTGGATCCCTGGAGTTGTGAGACAGCAGTGCTAACTATTGTGCCACCAAGCCGCTTTCAGTGGCGCTAAAATCACTTCTCAGTCAAAATGTATGGGTTAAATTTTCACTCGGTTACACTGGTCTATTCAGAGTAATTGTTCTGTAATTGGCCAAAGCTGGTGCAAAGGATCAGGGGATTTTAAGCATGAGTTAGGTCCAGTGCATTTTGAGTTTTCATGGGGGCTTTGCAAAGAACATAGAGGCCGTCCTTTCAAATGTGGAAGTGGTGGCCAGCACTTCCCCTCTGGTTTAAAAAACATTGACAAATATGATCATTGCAATCTCCCCTAGCAACCCTCCCTGATTAATTCATCGCAGTCATTTCTGACCCTTCAAGTAACTCGTAAGTTTTATAAAGTTATTAAATGTTTAGTTTACTAAGGAGCTGACTACAATATGCTAATTAAACTAATAAATGGCTCTGTAGTTTGTTTGAGAATAATTTCCCTTTCTTTTAAATTGAGTTGCTCACCAGTGATGAACTCAGTAGTCTTATTAAAATCTCACTTTTTGAGAGAAACCCATTTTCCGCTGTATTAACAAATGTTATCACTCTCAAATAGCAAAAGGAATATGCATTAATACAAGACAAAAATGAACAACATTGTCCTAAAATATGGCCTAATTGCAGTGATTCAAGGAAGATGGCATCCCTGTGACTATGCGAGTGAGTTTGAATGAAAGCTTGAAACACGGCTTCACTTCAGAAATTACTCCAATTTGGACCCGGATTACCAATAGCACCTAAAGGATAGAAAACGCTGCCCTATAATGTTAATTGATGTAACAGAAAATTTTCTGTTTTTCTTTAAGTAACGGGGCAAAGAATATCAATTGTGTGACAATATGAAGAATGTGCAGTATCACCATGCTATTGTAAATAGAAAATTACACTAAAAACCACTGCCAGGACTCTCCCAAAAAATTCTAAGTCCCCATTGTTTGGGAAAATGGGAGTAAGTCACACTGTTTTTTTCAGTGTGATTTCCAGAATGAATCACCAACACTCTGTACATCACAGAGTGCCCTGGCCTGATTCACCTTGGAAATCTGTGGATGTGGCCTATGCCTGCTGGAGAGGCCAGCAGCATAGCGCTGAGCGGGTCACTGTGCATGCGCCAATCTCTCAACGCAGGGCAGTGGTACCACATTGCCAGCCTCCCTGTCGCCAGACAGTCCAATCGTTGACCAGCCTCACAAGCACCCCCATTGCTGGACTTATGATCCCTCCCAAAAATGATGGCAGACCTCCAGGATCTCCCTGGGCCAGTCCCATTTCTCTCCCAATCCCTGGCCAGCCCTGATTTCACTGACCCCTCATCCGGACAATCCTGACCCTCCCCCCTCCCTCTAACTTGGATGGCTAGCCCTGGTCACCTCCTTCCCTCTCCCAGTCATCCCAAGTGCAAAGTGGCAGCACGTGGGGCAGCAGTGGTTAGCACTGCTACCTCACAGCGTCAGGGACTCAGGATCAATTCCCGGCTTGGGTCACTGTCTGTGTGGAGTTTGCACATTGTCCCCATGTCTGCGTGGGTTTCCTCCAGGTGCTCTGGTTTCTTCCCACAGTCTGAAAGATATGCTGGTTAGGTGCATTGGCCATGCTAAATTCTTTCTCAGTGTACCTTGAGTGTGGCGACTAAGGGACTTTCACAGTAACTTAATTGCAGGGTTAATATAAGCCTACTTGTGACACTAATAAATAAACTTTAAACTCAAAAGTGCAAATGGATTTGGAAACAGAAGAAAGCATCCTTGTTGCTGTAAAAGCCAAAAGAATCCGACTGGTTCATATTTCTCACTGTCCCTTTCTGTTACGCTACCTGTCTGCCTCTCATCATATTTCCGACACACATCTACCATGACCCTTGACAACACTGTTGAATAATTGAAATAAAATGCATAATAATAAGTTAATAGTTGGAGATGACACCACTAGGATAAGCTTCTGGGATCACTGTTTACAAATGTTTGCCTGTACGTGCAACACTCAACTTTTTTTTTGTAAAGTTTGCTCACTAGCTACATTCTTTAAAACAGCGAATGCTTCACATCAATTTTAGTTCCTTGTTTAAAGCAAAGACTATTATTTTGTTAGGTTCCATATATTGTGCTCAGCTTGAAAATGTCAAAATTGCTCTTTAAGTTGGTTTATCAGGTTGTACTTTCTCTCTTGCCAATTTATTATCTCAATTTATTATCTGTTGGGATGTACTTTATGATCACCAAATTGTCCCAATTAAAATCAGAAAATCATGACATGTCATGACTGGAAACTTGTGTAAAGCTGCTCTCCTATATTTCTCCACTAAAGATTGACCCAACTCATATAAATGTTGTTCTGTTACCTTTAGGATCCTTATAGGAGGCTTATTAATTAGAAAAAATAAAATTGTATTTTCAGATTAATCAGTTAGAATATACTTTGTAAATGTGGGTCACAATTCTCCAGTCTCCTCTTGCCACCACTGCCAACGAGAATAAAGAATTTGGTGCTCTGTCAACTCTTTGTTCATTCAGCAGGGCTGGAGAATCCCAGCCGCAGGCGAGGTTGGGGAATTCTGGCTGTTAATTCTGATGTGACTCACCTGATGAAAGAATACTGCTCTGAAAGCTTGTGTAAACCTGTTGGACTTTAACCTGGTATTATGAAACTTCTTACTGTGCCACCCCAGTCCAATGCCAGCATTTCCACATCATCTGATATACGTATCACTGAATGTACTTTTCTAATCCTCAGCATCAGATGGATCCTTCTAGTAATTTCTACAACTACAGGACAGCTCTACGAGGAGCCGCTCAAAGATCAATGACAGCCCATAGTACCAGGGAAAAGGTAAGAGATATATATACGTGGTTACAAATAACACTAGTGTAGGGTCTTGCGACTTCTGATAGGAGTTTTAGAAATATGAACAGAGCATTCTTGAATTTATTGAGCTGGATTCTGTTCTCAATGAAAAAGGAATGAAATTTGCCATTCAACTCATTGACAGCTACTCAGTGACCTTTTTGAGGGCTTGTCAGCAGTGATTTCCTGACCCACGGTCTGTTTCAGTACAATGCCATCTGTAGGGGTTCTGCTTTGTCTGTGAATGAGGTAACCAACAGCAGACTGAGGAATTTCATTGAGGGCTGAAGGTCCTGCACTGTGCTGTAATGTTCTAATTATCAATAAGACATGCGGCAGAGTCGAAACCAGGGAGCATAAAGCAGGAAAGATGAGTTTAAATGCTGTAAAATGAAGGGAAAGAAATAAAGGAGACAAAGAGACAGGCAGAAAAATTATGAAGAATTATGTCAACTTTTAAAACATATTTCCAATACGAACAAACCCCTTCTGAAGAAATGAGACTCCTCAATTGTAAAAAGAAATCTTCAGGTCAGAGGGGATGTGCGAAAGTAATTATTACCTATTGGGCCAATAAATCTCACTTACCCTGAAATGCACCAGCTTGAATGTTTCAACCAGTTTTAGTGCAGAGGAAGTGGGCATATACAACAGGTTCACATCTTTGCAGACATTTCAGTGCCATATCTTATCAACAGAGACTACCAATTGTGCAGGCTATGGCAGGACAAGCAGCAAATTCTTCCATTGTGGATGGGAGAAAGGAGATAGGGTTTATTTTTGGATCAGAAATCCACCTCTGGTAGGAAATTGACTAAAGTTGTATATTCCACATGGGTAGCCCTTCATTGGTACGCAGTCAAGTTTCCTTTCTGCTCAGAACCAGCAGGAACGGAGGCAGGTCAGCTAAAGTTAAGAACTCATTTAACCATCCCCATTGCAGCTTTTACTGAGGCTACTGTTTGCCCTGATTGAGAGATCAGGTTGTGTCAAAGCCTGCCACCAAGGTGAGAGTCAGAGGCTTGGTATCCAGAGTAGGGCTGGCTGTTGTTCCATCAATACTGACCTGGGTCTAACGTTGGAAGCTGTTAGGGAGAAGTGGCATAGGAGATTTCATCACTACTGGGCCCAAAATTGTGGCAGCCTTCCTCAACACTCTTCTTGTCATGGCAGGAGAATGTCTTTTCTGTTCAAAGTTTACGTGATGAATGCCGAAAATTGATTGTATCTGCACAGCACCAGGGGCATTCCCCACCCCCATCACTGAACCTCCACAGAATGCCCCGCTGACTTTCTTTTGGGGCTTGTTGCTGTGCCCTGGGACAGTAATGACTGTCTCCTCACTCTTCACACCCCCATCATATAATCTGTCCTGAAGGCATGGGAACCCATTGCACTCCTTTAAAATTATAGGCTGCAAACCTTTACAGATTCCTATGAACTTTTAAACAGTTTTAATTAGCCTCATTTGAGAAGAACACGATTCCCGTCCCTCCCTTCCCCCACACTGCTGATTATTGCCAGCACTGGGAACACATCTTGACATTGACACGTTGTCTTGCATTTCTATTTTTGCACCCTCCCCCCACCATTTCCATTGCCAACTTCAGAGGACCCCAAAATTTCAGTTTAAGATATCTCCCACAGCAAAACAATTCACTGTGCATATGCAAGCTCCAGAAGTTGATGTTCAATTGCCTCCATCATAACATGAGCGCTGACAGCATCATTGTTATTCTCATCACAAATTCTGTTCCATTATTTATCAGTCATCCCTCAAATTGGACGTTAATGCTAGATGAATGAATATACTGTCCAGAGTAATCAATTCAAAGTGTCTAGTTTCTTAAATCATTTGTTTATTAAGAGGGTAAATCAGTAGCTACTGGGAATTTTTATTCTCCCCCTACGACCACTCCCAATTCCGCATCCAGATGGCTGATTGCATACTCTTTCTTCCTACAGCATTGCCAGGGTGCCAGGTGGGAGCTGCCAGGGTCCTAAGTGGGCATTGGCAGGTGGGCACTGCCAGGGTGCAAGATGGACACTGCCAGGTGGCACTGCCCAGTCAGGCTCCCAACCACCCAGGGGCTTCAATAGCCTCCATTCCCCTGGTGTGGCCATGGCATCTGGCATCCGCTGGTGGAGAACAGTAGTGATTCTTGCCAGCGTGACATCTCGCATCCGGGAGGGGGAAAGCAGTTGTGCCAGATTCCCTAATAATATGAAATCCAGGCACTCTCAGGGCATGAAGCCGTTTTCACCCAGAAAACAGGGCTGGGAAGGTAGCAATTAGTGTGAATCGGAGTTTTGGCCTCACATTATTTTCCCGACTCGCCTTGCTGATTGACGGGCTGGTTAAGATCGCACCCAATATCTCCATTAATGTGACAGGCAAAGAAATTTCATGCAAGTGTATTAAGTGGTTTCCAGTTAGTATTTGCATAGTGTCAGGGCAATCCATTATCAGACATTCACCTTGTGATCTGCTGCATCTTGAGTAATAAAATACTCCTATAGATTTTATCAAAATGTGTAATTAATAGTTTAACTAAAAGACATGCTCCTCAACTGAAGCTTATAACCAATTTTTATTTAATGAGACTTATTTGTATTTTTTTGACAGATTGTAATTCCTTTCTGCAGTCTATTAATCAAGGATATTTACTTTTTAAATGAGGGTTGTGCCAATCGTTTGCTGAATGGTCATGTCAATTTTGAGGTGAGTAATGCTGATGTTGCCTGTCCATTTCTGAAGTATTACTGAGAAGAACCAAGAGGCAAAATATTGAAAAATTGAGTCAAACTCGAGTTTTTGGAAGAAATAAACACTTCTTTGCAAAATCATGCCATTCACAGCTGCTCTTTAACCATTGTACAATGTGCTGCTTAACACTATAAGGATCATTTTCCAATCCATCACTGGCTGATGTGAATTAAAGGGGGAGGGGGGGTAGTTTTCCTGTCCGTCCAGCCACAGGAATCAGAGTGGTCAGGGGGCAGACCATGCAAAGGAACGTTGACCTCGGGTGGGATTTTCCGTTTTGGGGCTCGCGCGGCTGCAAAATCCCGCCCACGATTTTCCCCTCTCCAGCTTGTCCCTTATTCATTGATCTTTATTTATTTACCACAATTAATGTGACATGTAACACACCCTGAAATATCTTGTATCCTTTTGGTTCCCACCTTAATCTTTGGTCCGTTCCTACTGCTTCCTATGTAGCTGATATTGGTATGTGTGTCAACATGTGTATGAGTCTTCATTTCAGTTGATTGTCCTTGGGATGTTTCTGCCTTTGTGAAATCTTCTGCTAAACTATTCTTTCTTAACTATATCTTTCTCTTGATATTTTATTTATCTAATGTCCCCTGTTTGTCTCTCTGTTTGCCCTTGCTAAACCCTGCTGCTTCAGTCTGCAGTCATCTGTTCCCTATCGCTGTCCCTTGACTGCATCTTTCTGCTTGTCCCTGACAGTTTACGAACAGCATCCATGAGCAGGAATTGATTTCTTCAAGAAGGAACTTAAGGGTAGACAGTACCAGGGCTGCTGTCACATGACTGCTTAATGTGATGGTACTAAATTCCTGTCCTTAGCAAAGATGTTAAACCAATAGAGTAAATGTGTTATTGACTCCATTAAAACTATGGAAAGAATCATTTTAATAATGTTAAGAATTTACACAAGAGCATGTTATTCTAAACAATATTCTGTGAATTCTGACCTCATTATCAACTCTGCAGGCAATATGCAATATTTTGCAGCACTAGAGAAATATCAGGAATAAACAAAGCTGAAAGACTGGATAATGCAGTGGTTTGAAACACTCCCTTAGCGAGTGTATTGATTCACCAGCTAATCAGGCCTTTACCTGGCATCTCACTGTCACAATGTCACAGAGATTAGAAACACAGTGGAAGAGGAGTTTGAACCTGATTTCCAGCATGTTGTGACTTTGCTTGTCCAAACCACAAATTCATTACAAGAAATCCTTTTTCACCTCACAATAATAGGTGCTGGTAAATTACCATCTTCTTTCCTGTCAACCACACATTTTTTTAAATACTAAATTTGAATGTCTAATGGTTACTTTACCTTTCACGTTCTCCTTTGCTGCTCAGAATGCTGTGACCTTCTTGGTTCAAGGGCTCCTATGCCCACAAAATTTAAAAGCAGCAAGAAATATAGACATGCACTTTAATATTCTCTAAGATTATAGTTCAAACCATTGCACAAAACTATTTAATTTATTACTTATGATTCTTTTAGAAATTCTGGGAGCTGGCAAAGCAAGTCAGTGAGTTTATGACCTGGAAACAAGTGGAGTGCCCCTTCGAGCGTGATCGCAAAATTCTTCAATATCTCCTCACAGCTCCTGTCTTCTCTGAAGATAGTAAGTCATTAGATACATTGGAAAAATGCATTGAGGTGATATTGTGAGGTGTTGCATTTTGGAAAGTCAAAGCGGGATAGGACTTATACAGTGAATGGTAAGGCCCGAGGGATGTTGAAGAGCAGAGGGACCTAAGATTACAAGTTCGTTGAAAGTGGCGTTACAGGTAGACAGGGTAGTGAAGAAGGCATTTAGCACTCTGGCCTTCATCAGTCAGGGCACTTATTTTAGGAGTTGGGATATTATGTTACAGTTGTATAAATCATTGGTGAGGCCACATTTGGAGTATTGTATACAGTTTTGGTCACTCTGTTACAGGAAAGACATTGATAAACTGGAAAGAGTGCAAAGAAGATTTACGAGCATGTTACCAGGACTAGTGGCAAAGAATGGATTAGTGAATTGTTCATGTGGTGATGTATGAATTCTAAAGCAACTCTCAGTCACTTCAATATAAAGTGAATGAAAACCCAAAAATCAAAAGCATTGAGCTCGATGAAGAAAACTTCTAGAATCAATTTAGTTTTATTAGCTTTTAAATCATCATACCACCACACAAATTTGGCAGGCACCATCAGTTTCATTAATTTTACAGCCTGAGACACTGTGCATGGCAATAATGTAAGTTTGATTGAAATATAATTATTCCTATGCCCACAAAATACAATGATTCTAACACATTATTGTTCATGTTTAGATTTCAGAGAACATCTGTTCTGTGTTTTTCCATTGAAAAACATTTGATTATGTTTTCACCATACTTGGCGAGCAGTTGTTAGCTCAGTGGTAGCATTCTCTCCTTTGACTCAGAAGGTTCTAGTTAAAGCTACATTCCTGGAGATTGAGAACTTAATCTAGGCAAACACTTCAGGCAAGCTTTTGGTTATTTGCCTTGTATCTTTATGTTGCTCGTTATCAAATTTTGTTTGATAATGCACTAATGAAGCACTTTGGGACATTCTAATACATTGAAGGATCTAAAAAAATTACAAATTGTGTTTGGAAAGATAAAACTGATTTTCTAGGATTAATGAAAGAATATCAAATTGTAACTTGTATTTTTCCTAGCATTAAAGTTTCTTTTCAAAAGTCTATAATCCATTAGAACAGTTGAAACAGAAATATGCGTCATTACATATAGTGAGTTGGTTATCTGGTGACTATATAACCCTGAAATGCTGGTAGCCCTAGCAGAACTTTTATCCATTTTAGAGTCACGGATATATACAGCTCAGAAAGAGGCCCTTTGGCCCATCTTGTCCATGACCAGTCTTAATTCCTCTCCCTATTCATGCTACTGTGTCACTTACAATGCATCACTGCATTAGCTGCATTTAGCTTGCTGCTATAAAGCATCAACATTTTCTCGTGTTTCTATTCTTGGGGCTAAAGGGATCAAGGGATATGGGGAGAAGGGGGTAGGCTCAGGGTACTGAAATTGATGATCAGTCGTAATCATAATGAATGGCAGCGCAGGCATGACCTATTCTTGGTTCGAGTTTCCATGTTTCTATGTCTTCATTTTAAATGGACTAACATGAGTGTTAGAATAGCAAAGAAATGTCATATAAACTCATTAAGCATTTACCCTCTAATATTTCAGACTGTAATCTCAGAGGCATCAGGATTTATAATCATATTGGCTGGAATTTTCCAGCCATTCACGACCTGCTGCTGCTGCAAGTAAGGATTACCAAATCTGCGTTCACCGCAGCAGGACCAGAGAATCCTGTCGGGATGAATGGCTGGGGAATCCCATCCGTTTACTTTTCTCTGCACTCAGAAATAAATTTGGTTTCAGTTTACAAATGGTTACCCTTAAAATGTTACATCCTACCCTCAGTTTCAAACAAAGGATCTAAGCGCAGAGTTTTAATCTGGACTTTTGCACTGATATATGTCTGAATTGCATGCTATAAATTTCAGGCTCTTACCAATTATCTCTCATGTACTCAGTGTTAAGAATCACTCTCATAAGGGAGCCCTTGATCCGTGTGAATCTACATGCGACCTTACGCACAATGCCTGCCATTGTAAAGTAGCCCAGTGTTGAACAAACCACCCTAGTCTTTGCAATTTGCTTGCTGAAAATTACATAAGCCTTCTAATATTCTTCTGGCCTTTGAATAACATCAGAATAAACACTGAGAAATAATTGTGTCTAAGTTATTTTGTTAAACATAAAGATTAAACAGCATCTATAAAGATTAATGATAGATTTCACTGCATACAGAATACTAAATTTATACATCCTCAGATAGTAAATAATAGAGACCCTTCAATTTGCAACCTCTCCTAATAATACTGAAGCCAGTCCAGTGGCTGGACAACAATCACCAGCTTTACTTTACCCTCATCTTCACATACTCCCCTCTATGTAGATCATGGAGCCAGGAAAACTAAAGTACTGCTGCAGATGGAAGTGAGACTTTCTTCCCATTGTCCTTCAAATTCAAATTGAAGCAAATACAGTCCAAACTAAAATCTTTCCCAATTATGTAAAACTGTCAAACATACATAACATTTAAAGCTCAGGTTTCTGCTGATCCACAGCGACTGGGACACTGAATCAAAGCAAAGAGCTCACTAGTTCATTGAAATGTCTGTCACCATGGACACAAACCCTTGGGTATGTCACAAGCTATATCTCTTAATTATGATCAAGTTTAACTTGTTTCTAAAACCCAGAGAGGTGGACAGTAAGATATTTTTCACACTATTTTCTTTGCACTAGTTTAGTTTATTTATTAGGGTCACAAGTAGCTTACATTAACACTGCAGTGAAATTACTGTGAAAATCCTCTTGTTGCTATACTCTGGTACCTCTTCAGGTACACTGAGGGAGAGTTTAGTATGGCCAATGCACCCAACCAGCACGTCTTTCAGACTGTGGGAGGAAACCGGAGCACCCAGAGGAAACCCACGCAGACTCAGGGAGAATGTGCAGGCTCCACACAGACAGTGATTCAAGCCGAGAATCAAACCCAGGTCCCTGGCACTCTGAGGCAACAGTGCTAACCCCTGTGCCACTAATGTTAGAACAAAGCAAGCACCTTGGCTCCTTGCAACTTTTAGGAGGATTACGTTCCAGAATGGATTAAATGTGAATGTGTCCATGGCAGATGGATACAGAGAAATGGCATGAAAACGGAATTGAAGATAGAACTAAGAGTTGTTGAAGAGTTGCATCAGAACATGTACAAGAGCCAAATGACCTCTAAAGTTAAAAGTTTATTTATTACTGTCACAAGGCTTCCATTCACACTGCAATGAAGTTACTGTGAAAATCCCCTAGTGGCCACACTCCGGCGCCTGTTCGGGTGCACTGAGGGAGAATTTAGCATGGCCAATTCATCTAATCTTCACATCTTTGGACTGTGGGAGGAAACCAGAGCACCCAGAAGAAATCCATGTGGACACAGGCAGAACATGCAAACTCCAGACAGACAGTTGTCCAAGCTGGGAATCGAATCTGGGTGCCTGGTGCTGTGAGGCAGCAGTGCTAACGACTGTGTCAACATGCCGCCCATTTTTCAGTGCTGCAGCTTATTTGTGTCTAAGATAAATAAGAAATTTAAGTGGCAAGTTTTGTTTTAGATTGAAATTGTACCATTAGTAATGTGTTATTATTTCTTCTGTTTCTCCTCAGCACTTTACTTGGCATCCTATGAGAGTGAAAGCCCTGAGAACCATATTGAGAAGGAGAGGTGGAAGACACTAAGGTAGACACCAAACCTCATGAAACAACAATTTTAGTCTGTGGGTAATTACAAAGAGAAGCCTATACTTAAACCCCTCTATAAATCCTAGATAATTACATATTTCCCTTTACTTATTTTTGTTTGAGGATCAATGGGATCAGTGTGTTTTTGATCTGTTTACTTAGTGATTGTGTGCTTTTATTTTAAATCTCCACTGAAAGTTTGCCAAACCAGAGCAAATACTTGAGATTGAAAAATTGAAAACAAAAGGAAATCGAGCATTTACTTTGCAAATGGATTTTACGCAGACTAATCCCTTTATCGGCAATGGTATGGAGCAGGCATTCTCAAAGGGTCCTGCCTGCCCAAGATCGTTCCACTCTGCATTTAGTGCAGAGCTTCATCAGAAAGCTCGTAACTATCAGTAATGTGTTTGTTGATGAAAATAAAACAGTGGAAGAAAAACCCAGACTTTAAACAGGAGTGGGTAAACTTCATACCCTATACTTACTCCCGAGTTCACAAAACAGTATTATTTTTATATTAATCTGCCAACACATTGGCTTCAACATGTCATGTTTTCATGATGTGTAACACTTTCATGCCATGTAATTCAAGATTGCAATGTTGATCCACTCTGTGAAAATACACAACAATTTGTTACAGTAAAACATCTTTAAACATGTAAAACAACCCAAGGTACTTAATGGGAGCATTATCAAACAAAATTTGACACCATGCCACATAAGGCAATGTTAAAGCAGATGACCAAAAAGTTAGGTTTTAAAAGGAAGAAATAAGTCAATAGACAATGAGCTTTAAGGATGGAATTCCACAGCTAAACTTTTGGCACAGTGGTTAGCACTGCTGCCTCACAGCACCGGGAACTTGGGTTCGATTCCAACCTTGGGTGACTGTCTGTATGGACGTTCTCCCTATGTCTGCATGGGTTTCCTCCGGGTGTTCCGATTTCCAAAGGTGTGCAGGTCAGGTGGTTGGCCATGATCAGTTTCCCCTTCCTGTCTAAAGATGTGTAGGTTAGATGGATTTGCCATGGAAGCTAAAGGCATTGCTACTAAGGGTGCAGCAATTAAAATTAGGGATGCTCATCAGGGCTGAATTGGAGGAATACAGATATCTGGGAGGTTGTGATCCCTTCCCCTCTCTGTAATCTCCTCCAGCCTAATGTTAGAACAAGGGATGAATCCATGGAGCAAATTAAAAACATGGATGAGAGTTAAAAAACAAGGCATTGCTTAATCAGGATTCTGTGTATCTGGGCGAGCACTAGGGTGATAGGTGAACGAGACTTAGTGTGTGTTACAAAATCATAGAATTGCTACAATGCAGAAAGAGGCCATTCGGCCCTTTGAACCTGCACCGACAACAATCCTACCCATATCCTATCCCAGCAACCCCACATATTTACCCTGCTAGTCCCCTGACACTAAAGGCCAATTTAGCCTAATCTGCACATTTTGGACTGTAGGAGGAGACTGGAGAATCTGGAGGAAATCCACACAGACATGGGGAGAAAGTGCAAACTTCACACAGACATTGCCTCAAGGGTGAATTGAACCTGGGTCCCTCATGTTGTGAAACAGCAGTGCTAACCATTGCATCACTGTGCCACATACAACACAGCCTGGGAATTTTGGATGACCTAAATTTACTGAAAGTAGAAAGTGAGGCCTTTGTCACATTGCACTTTTATGGGCTTGTTTAGAACTTGTCAGAAATCTTTTGTTTTAAATCTGATAGATATTCAATTGCTATCCGATTTGCTGAGGAGAGTTTGAACAGCTTTCTGGTGACAAGATTACTCTGCTGTTTCCTGCGATCACAAATTTAAAATTGTTATTGTTTCTCTAAGTTCTTATTTCACTATTCAATTATTTGATTATGCAGTCAAAACAATGTATATTTTTTTCAGATCAGCACTTCTAACCAGGGTTTAGCATGGATATAAACCACTCTGTATTTGGTCCCAGATCTAAGCTGATTGAAATAACTGACCTCTGAGGACAAGACACTTGGACATACAGTAGTCTAGAACTCCCGTGTCAACACTAAGGAGGATGCATCTCAGTGGGAGCAAAACAAACATTGGATGTCCATATATCATCGGTCACAGATTGGAATCAAATGTGTCTTTTTTTCTCATTCAGCTTGTTATTAGCTAATACGTTATGAATTGAACTTGGAGAGTGTGCTCATGTTAGCACACCTCAGTGTTAACTCTCAAGTTGCCGACTGCACTCTGGGCTTTACTGCTGGTTATTCTCTGCTGTTTCATAAAGTCATAGACAGAAACTCAGAACTTGGTGCTAGTTTCCACCCGGTCTACTGATAAAAACTGAACCCTGAGTTGGCTGCTGGTTAGCCAACTCAGTATTCTGGAAGAAAAAGGATTGCTAATATAATGACATTCATGAAATTGGCCACCGAAATATAGTACTGGAATGCAATAGATTTGTGTGATATGAGAAGCAAGTTATATCCGTGACTAAATTGTTTACATAGAACACTTTAGAAACATTCCACATTGAGTCACCTCTGAATGGCTTTTAACACATTCAAATCATAGAATCCGTGCAATGCAGAAAGAGGCCATTCAAACCATCACATCTGCACCAACTCTCCGAAAGAGCATCCCATCAGGCTCGCCCCATCCTCATAACCCTGTGCCAAGGCCAATCCACCCAACCCACACCATCTTCGGACACTACGGGGCAATTTAGCATGGCCAATCCACCTAATTGCACATCTTTGGAGTAAGATTAAAAGTAACACAAAAGAACGGAAATGGTAGAATGCATTATTGTACCATATGTAAGAATTAAAGAGCAGTTTAGTTGCTTTTAAATGTTTGGTAGTATTCACATGCTTACACTAAAAGATTGACACAAGAACAATATTGTACTTTATAAGCAGAAGTAACACAGGGACTTGATCTGCAGAAAGACTTGCAGATTCGTTGATAAAGTTGTAGGTGGTCAGTCACCCCTACAAAATGCATTCTTCTGTGAATTGCATCAACGTTAGGATTGTGCAATACCTTGTTTTGTTAGACATTGTTGACTTGCTTTCAGTAGATGTAAGCACTTAAGAATATTCATTCCAGATGTATCACGAAAAATATCACAAGACTGTAAAAGAAAAGATGTGGTTCAGAAATGTTTAGATGCTAGTGACTCACTAATGGAATTGACAAGATAATGTACATGTTTTTGTAAGCCATTTGAATGAAGGCTGATATTTTGCAGGTATTTTGTCCTGCCATTATCTTTTTGTGCTTTTTTTAAAAAAATTATAAGAACAGTCACAATATTGTGGTTAACTTATGTATGTATATAATTTATACTTTTATGTGTACGTTATAATGTATTTTCAGTGTCAAGATTGCTTAGAAGTGATTTTTTTTTAAAAATCAAGTGATTCAAATGGAATTTTTGTAAATAATGAAGGTTTTCTTCTTTCACCAAGTGTGGAAATGAAGTTGTTTTATACTGGATCTTTGGCATAGCTCAACCTACAGATTACTGAAGTAATAGAGAAAGATCATGCATACTGACTTTGACAATGTTGTGCAGCAGCACAGAATGCTTTTCATAGGATCATTCTAGTGCCATCCTGCTTAGTGAGTCTGCATCAACTCTCTGACAGAGTATCTATCTTAGGTCCTCTCTCCCGTCCTATCCTGTAATCCCATACATTTATTGTGGTTAATTCATCTAACCTAGACTTCTTGGGACATTTCAGGACAATTTAGCTTGGCCAATGCGCCTAACATGCACATCTTTGGAGTGTGGGACGAAACCAGAACACCCAGAGGAAATCCACGTAGACATGGGGAAAATGTTCAAACTCCACACAGCCACGCAAGGCTGGAATGCAGCCTGAGTCCCTGGAGCTGTGAGGCAGAAGTGCTAACCACTGTGCCACCATGCTGCCCAGCAAATGAGTATTTATGACTGTATATGTATATCCATAGGGCAATGGGCACAATTATTCCTACATGGCAGGAATTTGGTAGGCACTCACAGACTATGTGGCGCAAGTCACAAACCACTGGATGTCAATCTAGCATCCAAAGCACTAGATTGCCTAGAATAGGCTCCAAACCCTGACTCTGACTCGAGGAGTTGGGAATGCTATGATTAAGCAAAAGGCTGGAGCCGCCAATTGATGTTATTGGCATATTGTGGACAAAGCACTGAGTTAGATTTTCTGCCAAGGTTACATTAAATGAACATAAATATCTACACCAACGTTAAGAATTGCGATCAGTTTTTATGTTGAATTGTCTGAACACATTACGTAGGGAGCAGATAGGTACTGATCCAAAATTAAAGTAACTTATTTTGGTTTATATGTGAATCCTCAGTTGACTTATTCTGAATTCTAGCAGATTGAAATGTCATATGAACAATTTTGTGCTTCAATGAAGTATCCCTTTGTTTTGAGCCTGCATTCTTAGAGTGACAAGATCATACATTATAGAACAATTTCAGTATCTATTCACAAGTCCTTTTAGTCATGGTAGCTCATGGATTCCTATCAAACCTATAATAAAGGAATTGGACTTCTTGTTTCTTTTTACAACTGGTGGTATATTAGGGTGCTGATCCTAGCTTAGCTATCAGAGTGTGGAGGAGACAGTCAGTAGTAGATATTCATACAATTTGTAGCTACTTGATGGAGTGGAAAATAATGCCTTTGTTCCCTCGTAATACAAGGAATAAACAACTGGCTTCTATATACAAATGTTCACAGAAAAGGTGTCTGCGTGTTTTTATTCTCACTTAGTTACAGCAACCATTTGCTATTACTAAACAGCTATTTGGACATTAAAAAATTGAATTTGCAGCAGGTGATTTATCATGTTAATCATAGAATCATAGAAACTCTACAGTACAGAAAGAGGCCATTTGGCCCATCGAGTCTGCACTGATCACAATCCCACCCAGGCCCTACCCCTACATCCCTACATATTTACCTGCTAATCCCTCTAACCTATGCATCTCAGGACACTAAGGGGAAATTTTAGCAAGGCCAATCAACCTAACCCACACATCTTTGGACTATGGGAGACAGTCCAACCTTTGGACTAGGTTGATGTTGGATTTGAAAATGTAATATACCTGGGGAAGGCAGGATCAGGCTATTGAGTTGGATGTTAAGCCATGATCTTAATGAATGGCAGATGAGGATCAAAGTGTCGAATAACCTATTCCTGATTTTATTTTTCGACATTTCTAAGGCAGGCTGAATGGCTGAAAATTCCTTTGCAGCCAGCAGCGGAGAAAGTAAGTAGCTGGTTTGATTTGCTGAAATAGTGTTGTTGGCACTTTGGCCTTGGCTGTGAATCAAGTATCAGCTCATCCCAAGATATTTTCTATTACTTCATCATCTGTTGCATTTTTGCTTTTAAAGTTCTTTAATGAATGCAGGGCATTTATGTCAAAGTGGATCACATGAACGCATAAGTTGTTAAGTGTTCTGACCGCAGAGATTTCTAATATTAAAAATAACCATGTTTTGCTCACATAAGATGTTGAATGTGGAAGGATCAGTGCTGGTGTCAAACGGACACAGTAGAAATAGATTAAATAATTTGTTCAGAGCATTTTACTCAATCCTCCAGTTCCTGCATGTCATTTAAAATAAACACTTCCCACAATGGGCCTAATTTAATAGGGAGGTCCCAGGGAACTGACCAGAAGGCGGTTGTGCCTTCCTACTGCAGCTGACATTTTACCAGCAGCACAGAAAGTGGCAGACGGCTTGTCAACTCTTAGACCAATTGCAGCTACTGGTATTTTACCAGGGACAAGTTGGCACTTCACCACATGGTGAGACCACCAGGTACATCCTGGAAGTCTGTGGACGTCAGGTGAACGCCTCCTGTTGGGGAACTCTGCGACCTACAGTGAGCTCCTCCCTAAAAGCAAAGCATGTGTCCACTGAAAGAAGACCCCAGTACCACCCCCCAACCCCCCCACCCCAATCCTCTCCCGTCACCTCCCCATGAACGATATCCTCCACCTCTCCAGAACCTGGCTGACTGGCATCAGTGAGCCCCACAAACTGGCCTTTATTTTGAGGCCTTCTCCATTGTTCCTGGCTGTTTGCAGTCCTAGCACTGGCCACCATTCCCAATGGTGCTGAAAAGCTGCTGGTTACCTGATTAGCTCTCACTCTTTGGGTTGGGGGGAGGAGGGTGTGTTGAACCTCAACCCCTAACAAGGTGAAAGACCCAACTGCAGACAATTCAATGCTGAAGGATTGCAAAATACAGTTGGGGTTTGAATGGCCACCTGTGCCAGGCTTGACACCCAGCCAGTGCAACGTGCCTCCACCGACATGTAAAATCCCAACCTTTATTTCATTTCCTAAACCTGATTCAACATCAAATTTGCTGTTCCAAGTGCAATTCCTGCTTCCTATTGATCATTCACAATCTTCATTTGCTTGGCTGAGTCACAATAATCTGTTCAGATAAATACCAAATGCTGTGTTGAAGATGCTGCATTCCTTGGAGGGCAAGAGTGTCTGGTGCAAATGCCAATATAATGACAGTAGAATGGACAGCTTGTGCCTTCTACTTACCATGGACAACAAAATCCTACCCAACAATTGATATTTGTGGCGTTGGGGGTGGTGGGGAGGGGTGGGAAATGAGCCAGATTAAATTTCAAATCAATTCTTAAAAACTGAGAAAATAAAAGATAAGACCAATTCCATCCTACCATAAAAATTGAAAAGAAGCAAAGCCAGATTGTAGGCAGAAAGAAAGAGATTGGATGGACTGATTGATATTGAATCTTTGTGAGAGTTATTCAGAAGAAAAGGTATGGCATGAACGTGGAAAGCAAACCCTAGTGTTGGAATAGCAAGTGGACATTCCAGTGGAGATTAGAGGATGGAGTATATAACAAAGTATGAATTGGAGATGCTGATTAGATTTGTGAAAGGGGGTAGATCCTCAGTTTCATTATCTGCCTCTAAGCCTCATCAGCTAAAATGCTAATAGACACTTTGTGAGGAAGGGTCAAATGCTAGGAATTGAATTTAAGGAGGAAAAAGGGTTCTGTAAATGGCATCCTATTCTCCTGAATATAGTCTTTTTGCGCTCTGCCTAGCCAATGTTTAATGCTCAGGTGGCAAGGAAAATCTATGCCATCTGTAAAAGATGAAAAGAGACAGGATTTTCATTGCCCTGTTGAAAGCTATGGGGCAGATCGAGGTCTTGTGGTAAAACGATGTCAGCACTGACAGCTGGAGGTTAACACGGAGGCTGTATGACTTGACACTGGCTCATAAATGTAGAATGGAATAACTCACAAAGGAATAATAGAGTTGGTTGATGAGTAGATGAAATGAACTGACATGAAGAGCAAATTGCGGTGGTGATAAATTCAACAACACAAACAGAGCAAATGCAGAGGACAATGGATGCTTATGAATCTAGTTTTGATTTCTTGTTAAGAAGTGGAAATAGGCACAATGATAAATTATGTTAAATATTTATGAGATGTCCATGGTTAATGGCACATAATTCACAAATTACTCCATTGCAGAGCTTCAGAGACAGATCACACAGACTGACAAGTGCATAAGTGAATGGTTAAACGCAAAACCATAGTAATGGCCTTGGATAGGTTGAAATAGCTTTTCAGAGTTAACAATGTTAAGAAGTGCCCTTTTAAGAAGCTAACACTAAGATTGATTTAATCTATCACCCATTTAAGGAATTGTGCAAAGAAAAGAAAGGAAAAGAGGCTATTTAAAAGTGGCATGGTGCACAGTGGTTAGCTGTGCTGCCTCAGTGCTAGGGACCTGGATTCAATTCCAGCCTTGGATGACTGTGTGGAGTTTGCACATTGCCTGTGTGGGTTTCCTCTGGATGCTCTGGTTTCCTCCCACAGTCCAAAAATGTGTGGGATAGGTTGATTGGCCATGATAAATTCCCCATTAGTGTCAAGGGGATTAGGACTGTCAATTTGTGGGGCTACAGGGATGGGACTTGGGTGGGATTGTTGTCAGTGCAGGCTTGATGAGTTGAATGGCTTCCCTCAGTACTGTAGGTTCTGTGTAATTCTACTTTTTTGAAGCAGAAATGAATGAAACAAATTTACTTTATTCTCGCACTAAGCTAATCTTTCCCATTTACACTGAGGAACCAACACGCATAGTGATCTGCAGAGCAGGAGATGGATACTGCCAAAAAGATGAATCCTTCTGTGACTTGATTTTAGAGATGCAACATTAAATCTGGCAAACCTCATGTTGTGGGACTGAAAGAATAAGTTCCAGCCAGGCCAATCAGCTTCACATCTTATAGTTCTTGGTCCAAACATAAATATCATTAGGTTCACATTCTGTGAACCTGATTTAAATATATTTCAATACATTTTAATATTATTAATATGCCCCCTTCACACTTGCAGATTTGTTGAAGCCCACACTCTTTGGACTCCAATATGGACCAGAATTCTCCCATCTCACCCGCCACTGGAATTTTAGTCCAGGTTACGGACAGTGTGAAACACCATTGACAACTGGGTGGGAATTTCTGGCTTTTAGTCCAGCATGGCCCAAGAACTCTGCCCATGATCTCTGGTTTTGATGATATCATCACATTACCGTCATACCTCTGAATTTGAATCATTAATCTGTCCCATCATTTCAATTCCTTTTGCAAGTCACTTTTCTTTCCTCTTCAACACCTATTTTTCTTCGTATGATCCCTTAAATGGGTGACAGATTATACCCACCTTAATATTAGTTTCTTATTAGGGTACGTCCTAATCTTGTTAACTCTCAAAAGCTATTTCAACCTACCCGCAACCGTTACTTTGGTTTTCTGTTTAGCTATTCCACTTGTGCACTTGTAATCTGTCTCTGGAACTCTGCTGCGGGGGAATTTGTGAACTATCTGTCATTAACTGTGGACATCTCTTAAATACTTAAATTGAGTTTCAGAGGTAAGGGTGACTGCCTTTGACATCAAGGCAGCATTTGACCAAGTGTAGCATCAAGGAGCCCCAGCAAGATTTAAGTTAATGGCAATTGGGGTAATACCCTCCACTGGTTGGAGTCATACCTTGCATACAAAAAGATGGTTATGGTTGTTATGAGTCCAATCATCTCATCCCCAAGACTTGGCTGCAGGAGCTCCTCACGGTGCTGTATTAGACCCAGTTATCTGCTTCAATATGACCTTTCCTTCATCGGAAGGTCAGAAGTGGGAATGTTCACTAAAAATTGTAGTGTTCAGTACCAGTCAAGACTCTTCAGATACTGAAGCAGTCTGTTGCCACAAGCAGCAAGATGTAGGGGGCGATCTTGAGCCACTCGCTATCCATGGGAATTCCAGTGGCGGTCTCAAAATCTGGAATCACAGATTTTGACAGCAAGATTATGATTTTGGATTATCTCTGCCCCTCGCCAGTGATATCATCAGGTTCCACCTGAATTACATACTTTTCAATGCATTTTAATCCATTAACATGCTGCCTTACCAGATAATGACCCCAGCCCCTGGTATTTTCAAAGTCACATTGGCACAGTTTACAACAGATTCACCCAGATGTGAACCTGCCATGGAAACCCCCATGGGGCACACTGGTGAGGATAGTTCCCAGGGGAGAGGGACATGGCCAGGCAGTGGCCTAGCAATGCCCCATGGCACAGATTGAAACTGCCAGGTTAGTATCATGCCTATTCCACCCTGGCAGTGCCAATCTGGCAATGCCAGCCTATGCCAAGGGGTGGACCCCAGTGGGATCTTCATGGGGAGGGTGAGATTCATTTATTTGTGGGGTGTCATGGATACTGGCTGTTTGAACAAAGAACAAAGAGCAACAAAAATTACAGCACAGAAACAGTTCCTCTGGCCCTCCACGCCTGCACTGACCATAATGCCTGACTGAAATAAAACCCCCTATCCTTCGGGGGACCATATCTTTCTATTCCCATCCTATTCATGTATTTGTCAAAATGTCCCTTTAAACTCACTATTGTAGCTTCCACTACCTCCCCAGCAGTGAGTTCCAGGCACCCACCATCCTCTGTGTAAAAAACTTGCCTCATTAATCTCTTTTAAGCCTTGACTCTCACACCTTAAACCTATGCCCCCTAGTAATTGACTCTTCCACCCTGGGAAAAAGCTTCTGACTATCCACTCTGTCCATGGCCCTCATAATCTTGTAGACTTCTATCAGCTCTCCCTTCAGCCTCCGTAGCCTGTGAATAAAACTCCCACTCACCTGACGAAGGGGCAGCGCTCCGAAAGCTAGTGGATTTTGCTACCAAATAAACCTGTTGGACTTTAACCTGGTGTTATGAAACTTCTTACTGTGTTTACCCCAGTCCAACATCTCCACACGATGATTTTTATGACTGAGCCAGTTCTGTATCCATTTTGCCAGCTCACTTCTGATTCCCATGCGACTTTACCTTTTGCACCAATCTGTCATGAGGGACCTTGTCAAAGGCCTTACTGAAGTCCATGTAGACAACATCCACTGCCCTACCCTCAACAATCATCTTCGTTACTTCCTTGAAAAACTCGATCAAGTTACTGAGACATGATCTCTCCTTTACAAAACCATGTTGTCTCTCACTAATACATCCACTTATTTCCAAGTGGGAATAAATACTGTCTCAAAGAATCCTCTCCAATAATTTCCCTATCACTGACGTAAAGCTCACCAGCCTGTAAATACCTTGCTAAATATTCTTGCTACCCAAATAAAGGAACAACATTGGCTATTCTCCGATCCTCTGGTGCCTCCCCTGTGGCCAGTGAGGATACAAAGATTTCTCTCAAGGCCCCAGCAACTTCCTCTCTTGCCTCTCTCAGGATTCTGGGGTACATCCCATCCTGGGGACTTGTTTACCTGAATGTTTCTCATGAACCCCAATACCTCCTCCTTCTTGATCTCAACATGACTCAAACTATCTACACACCCTTTCCCAGATTCATCACCCACCATGTCCTTCCCTTTGGTAAATACTGATGCAAAGTGTTCATTTAATACCTTACCCATTTTCTGTGGCTCCACGCATAGATTCCCTGTCTTTGAGTGGGCCAAACCTCTCCCTTATTCTTTATATATATATAAAAAGCCATTGGATTTTCCTTGATCCTGCTGCCCAATAACTTTCTGTGACCCGTGTCTGCTGGCCTCCCAATTGCTGACCAGCTCGATTGCTGGCCAGACCCGCGATTCCTGTGTCGCCAGCCCTCTGATATGGCTTCCCAAGTAGGCCCAACTTCGACACCCCCCCCCACCCCCCCCACCCCCCCCACGCTGTCTCAATCTCTCACACCAGCCCCTGCAAGTCTGAGTACGGAAACACCTTTGCATCTTGAATGAATGTTTCGTGTGGGTTCACATTGGATGGCACTGGAAGGGGTTAACCCTTCAGTCACCAGGTTGTCTTGCACTCTACAACGGACCAGGCAAGATGGCAGGTATGCCTAGAGGGGGAAGTCCTGCTATGTGTTAGGGATTTGGACCAGTAACTCTGGGGAGAGGATGTATACCTTTGCCATATCATCTGCTCTGGAAGGAAACTGTATGGTGGTGGTGTCCCGAATCTGGCTGTGCTGATTTTGATGGAGGAGAACATATGGCCTTCATGCATTGAGTGAGATCTATTGGTTATAGAGTCATAGAGATTTACAGCTTGGAAACAGGCCCTTCGGCCCAACTTGTCCACGCTGCCCCTTTTTCAATATCCCTAAGCTAATCCCAACTGCCCACATTAGTCTATATCCCTCTATACCCATGTACCCATGTAACTATCTAAATGTTTTTTAAAAGACAAAAAACCCGCCTCTACTACTAACTCTGGCAGCTTGTTCCAGACATTCATCACCCTCTGTGTGAAAAAAAAATGCCCCTCTGGACAGTTTTGTATCTCTCCCCTCTCACCTTAAACCTATGCCCTCTAGTTTTAGACTTCCCTATCTTTGGTAAAAGGTATTGACTAACTTAGCTAATCTGTGCCCCTTGATATTTTATAGACCTCTAAGATCACCTCTCAGCTTCCTATGCTCCAGAGAAAAAATCTCAGTCTACCCAGCCTCTCCTTATAACCCAGTCCAAGTCCCGGTAGCACCCTAGTAAATCTTTTCTGCACTCTTTCTAGTTTAATAATATCCTTTCTATAATAGGGTAACCAGAATTGCACACAGTATTCCAAATGTGGCCTTACCAATGTCCTGTACAAACTTGAACAAGATATTCCAACTCTGGTTGAGAAGAGGCTGCAGTTTCAGAGAAGGGGACGGGTGAAAAAGGTACACTTTTGATTGTGGAGAAGCTCAGAAAAGGAGAGCAATAGTTAAAATCTGAAGGTTATTTCCACGACTCCGCTATGTTCTTGCATCAGTAAAAGTTGGAATCATATTACGTCCAGTTGCAGAATGTAGCTGCAGCTACCCACTCTGAACTTTTAATGCTTATGGATTTTTAAAACTATTTCTCATCCATCAGATGGAATATCTTCCAGACCAGTAGAAGATCTGTATTGTCCTCCATTAACATCAGAGGAGGAAGACTCTTAGATGATATAGTGTCACATCCTTGCTCTGCATCTTGTACCACCTCAGATGCTCACACTTCATCAGGTTGAGAGCTTTGGTGCAGGTGACTGCACATATTGAGGAAGTCATGTCACGTTTGCCTGAGCATCTGTCAGAGATTGAGAGTCCCCAGGCCTCTGACAGTCAGAGGAATGTTGGAGACCAGGAAGATGCTGAACTCCAGGCAGCAAATGCTGGCTGTTTAATGGGATGTACCTGCAGATCTGGCAAAGTTTCCTGAGTGTTTGTATGCCATGGTGAATGTTGGAGTCCACGTGGGGCATGAGCTCTGAATGGGAAGAAACCTCCATCCTCTTTGGGAAGCCCACAATAGCTGAAAATCCTCTTGCTCTCTCTGCCCAGCTATCCTCAACCTTTTTCAAATGCATGAAAGTATTCACCAGAGTAGGTCTGTGACAAGCTTTATCTATAGGATCTTACTTGGAACATGAGGCATGAAGAGTTGAGGGTGACAGTCACTTTCCGTGCCGCAGGCACTGGGTGCCAAGATAGTTGGGTGTGATTTCAGGAACTATCATCTCATGGATGGATGTCATCGGGCCCGATTTTACCATCACATTGCCCCATTTTCGGTTGTGAAAACTTGGTAAAGTCGAGCGTGAGGCGAGTAATGTGATCCGCACCCACCTCCACACCGGTTCCCCCTTTACCAAGACCTAAAAATGGCTGTCATTGAGACCACACCCAAAACAGGTGTGACGGCCATTTAAATGCATTTGCATATATTTAAATTGACTTAGTGGGCTGCATGTCTAACTTCACCGGCACATCCCCCTTTACCACCATATTCACCCATCTGGAATTGGCGCGACACAGACATGCTCCATAATAGTCCGTTTGGCCCCAGTTACTGACGAGGTAAGTGCCTACGTCTGATGGCTCTCTGCCTGAGATCAGTGGGGGTTGGGGGAGGAGAAGGGTGGATCACTCTGCTTGAGATAAATGGGGGGATAAGGAGGGAGAGGGGCCCATAATCAGTCTGGGTGGCAGGGGAATGGGAGGATAAGGGGTTCAGTAATGTCATGGGGGTCGGTCAATGTCTGTGCAGGCTGGGGGAGGCATTATCTGGCCCAGGAGGGATGTGGCAGGGGAGCAGAATTCTATCTTTTTTTTCTGCACGTGCGCAGTTGAAGATGCCGATCAGAGCTGCAGGGTTTTGGGTGTGTTAAGCCCCACCTACAAGCTTGTGCAGTGCGATTCGGACTCGCTGATATTTTTGCAGGCAGAGTGTGTATGGGGGTGCCTCAGAATGGGTCTAAAAGATGGATCTGGAACACTCCCAGTTTCAGGTCCACCCAGCACTTAGAATCAAAATGGCAAAATAGGGCCCATTGTCTCCCTTTTGCTGTTTGCAATGGGCAAGGTGCAACCAACCCATGCTTGCAGAACTCAAACACAAAGTCCAGCATTAGATATGATTCAGTGATTGGACAACATTTGCAAAAATTCCTCTGTATGCTAAAAATTACACAGACAAACAATTTATGAATGTCTGCTGGACTCGCTGTGTTACACATTTGCATCTGTTGGAAGCTACATGTATTAATATAGATATAAATATACATGGAAAAAAAAATGTACATGCATCATGCGTACTTCAGCTAAACAAAATAAGTGATAGCCATTCGCTGGTTAATTCCTAAGGGCAATGAGTTAACCAATCAGAATCAATGTGCCCGGTTTAAATTTTCAAACAATGCTTAGCAGTTAATTATCAATCACCATTAACTGATGCATCCTACATGGCAATATCTTTACCAATTAGAGTCCACTTGCCATTAAATCAGCATTCTTTTCTCATACAATATAAACTTATTGCTTCTCCTGACATTGGTATTCGATTGTCCTGATGAGTGCAAGATGAAAACTTTGACAAAATGTATTTTTTCAGCAATACTCAAGTTTTGTAGTTGTAAATACTATAATTAATCTCAGCATGTTGGCCTTCTTAGCAAGGAGATTGGAGTACAAAACGATGGAATCCTTGCTACCATCATGCAAGGCCACACCAAGAGCTCTGTGCAATGTTTTGGTTTCCATAATTAAGGAAGGGTATAATGATACTGAAGACCAAAGATTAGTCATAATCGCACTGAATGAAGGAGCGGGTTCAGTATGATCTACACCTGTTCCTATTTCCTTTGATCTTATGTTCTTGGAGAGATGGAATCTTCCTGTGTTAGGATAGATTATTTTGCAAAATTTCCAATGTAAACATTACTATTTCAAGGATTGCTGGACCAACATAAACATTTCTGTGAAGTGCATTGGTTTTCACAGATTCTTTGTGGTGTACTTATGTGATTGAAGTTTTTTTTAGAAATGTTTTCATGTAAGGGGAGGTTACAATAAATGCTGACATCCATTTGACTTCCAATTGCTTTATTTCATTGTATCACGGAACTTCAAGTTATTATTTTTTAGAATTTTCCTCCAGTCTGACCAAAAGCTATTATTTTTTGCTGGCAAAACCAGAGTTTTGAGCCTGATGAAAGTGGAGAATCTTTAATCATTACTGAGCAAAGAACAACTAACTTTCCTGTTCAAAGAACAAAGAACAAAACAGCCTGGGAAACAGGCCCTACGGCCCAATGAGCCCACGCCGCCATTTTAACACTACCAGTCCCCCCTCCACCCATGACCTTTATCTATGCTTATGGCATTCCACATTGAGGGAAAAGTAATTTAGGGGCAATTTATTACACCAATCAGCCTAATAGCACATCTTTGGGGTGTGGGAGGAAACCGGAGCACCTGGAGAAAACCCACGCAAGCACGGGGAGAATGCGCAAACTCCCACAGACACTGGCCCAAATCCAGGTGTCTGCACAGCAAACAGTGATAGTCACTGAGCTGTTGTGTTGCTCAGCATCTGGTCCAGTTTAAGCGTACACTAACGACATGAAGTACAAGGCTATTCTCGAAACAACCAAGAGCAGCCCTCGTACAACCCATTGCGTGTATGCCCCTCGTTGGACAACAAGGCGGACCAAAGCACCTGTGAATTAAAAGAGAAAAACATTAGTATCATCCACATCCTTATACATTCCCAGGGACTTTCCAAGGCTACTGAACCTTATTGAAAACAATCTCCTATATCCCTCCATCTCCAACCCACTCATGTGCCTGTCTAAGTAACTCTTAAACAACTCAACGACATCAACGGCTCGTCCTTTGTCAACCATTTTTCATTCTGATTATACAGACCTAACTTAGACTAGCATGAAAATGAATTATGTTTTAAAAAAAATTAAATAAGCCTTGAAAGAAAAGCTGTAACCAATGATCATAACCATGAAGCTATCAGAGTATCATAAAAAATCCAAATAGTTGACTATTGTCCTTTAGGGAAGGAAACTTTCTATCTTTTCTCAGTTGATGAATCCAAGCTTCTCCATGTTGAACACCATGACATTAACAATCACTGAGAGTAGCAAAGGCATAGAATGTACTCTGGGTAGAAGTCTTTAAAGTCTATCACCAAGAGTGGTTCAGTAGCTCCACTACTGACCTTGTCCCCTGAGTCCTGAATGTAAGTTGTGGTTGGACTGGGCCTGCAGCCTAGTCATGAGAAAACCATTTGACCTCTTCCTCACAACTGTCCCTGTCTTAAATGCATTTATCCCTCATCATATATGAGTTAGAGACACTACTGCACAGTCATGTAAAGGCAAAGATTTGTCTTTACTCTGGGGACACATTGCATTGTGTCATGCGGGATTATTACTGTTCTAAATGGAATAGGTTTCAGAACAGATCTAGAAGCTCAAAACTGGCCACCCACGAGGCTTTGTGAGCCATCAGCAGCACAGAATTGTCTTCTAATATCATCTATAAGCTATAGCTCTGATTCTACCATTATAATTTCCAAGAGACTAACCCTGATCCAATTATGAGTGCACAAGAGTACTAGGATAGCTGAAAATAAGGCAGCAACCTGCTGTGGCTGCAATAGAGGATTGGATGCATTTTAAACAACAGAAGCAGCATGCCATAGAGAGCCAAGTGACCTCACAACAAATGGATCAGATCAAAGCCATGAAGTCCTACCACATAAAGCATGAGCCGAGATGGACAACTCAACAACTAATGCGAGAAGAAGATTCTACGACATCCCTATTCTTAACGATGGTGGAGCCTAGTATGTGAATGCAAAAGATAAGACCAAAACACCCAAAATTCTCTTCATGAGCATTGTGTGGATGGTTCATCTTTAGATTTTACTGGGAAATCATGACTGCAAGATCCAGAAACATTTTGCACCAAATTCGCCAATACCCACTCGAATGTCTGCTAGGTACAGAGGAAGCCCACCACGATGTCCTATACACACACTCTGGGCAAAGACCTGCGAGTAAGGTCACCAATCCAATATGGGAGGTGATGGCAGTAGTGCCAATACCCTGCAGTAAAAGACAGCCATCCAGTGCCACAACATGATGAATGATCTCCTCTGGTCTGCTAGGGTTAGTCACTCTTCTTGTTGCTTACAGCTCAAACACTCACAGACCCATCACACATCACATTCAATGCCAGCTCAAGGGACACTACCACTCACTTTCTCACACACATTTTCATCTCCGCCGCGAGTCTTGTTCTCATCCTCTCACTGGTTCCACTCACCATCCATGCACATGCCAGGCATCCTTATCATCTGCCCTGCTATGCATCCTCTGCTTACACTCTCTCCACCTACCTTCATGCAGGACAAGCTGGCCCACAAGAGGGAGAGACCCCAGACAGATGGAGAGATGCCAGAACTCATGGACTTTGAGAAGAGAGCCATCCAGCTGGCCAATGAGGGTGTGATTCTTTCCTGTGCGTTCGGTGGCAATAAACCAAGTCAGAATCCAGCATTGCAACATCCACAAGACAACCAACCTGAGAGCGATGTCTCTTGTTCCTCAGACCCCTGCCATGACCTCTCCTTTCTTTCCCAGGCACATCTGAAAAGCAACCAAAGCAGTCCATGAGCCAGATCCGACAGCAGCGTGGAAGAGGAATTCTGAGACCCCGAAATAGGAGAAACACCCTCACCCTCCTCAGTGACACACAGAGGCACACACCTCGGTGGCACCTAGTTCTAGAGTAGCCTCAGGCTCACAACCAAAGACAAGGTAGGGAAGAGGATGTCTGGTGCACTCCTCAGTTTGTGAGACTCGATGGAGAAATCCATCCACTTTCAGACTGAGGTGATAGCACCAAAAGCCAATGTACCATAAGACCATAAGACCATAAGAAATAGGAGCAGGAGTAGGCCATCCAGCCCTTCGAGCCTGCCCCGCCATTCAATAAGATCATGGCTGATCTGTCGCTGCTCAGTTCCACTTTCCTGCCCTCTCCCCATAACCCTTAATCCCCTCTCTTATCAAAAACCCATCAACCCGCGTCTTAAAAATATTTAGCGAGGCAGCCTCCACCACTTCAACGGGCAGAGAATTCCAGAGATTCACCACCCTTTGAGTGAAGAAGTTCCTCCTCAACTCCGTTCTAAACCGTCCCCCTTTTATCTTGAGGCTGTGCCCCCTAGTCCTACTGTCTTTTTTGAGCGGGAAGAGTCTTTCCACCTCTATCCTATCCATCCCATTCATCATCTTATACGTCTCAATGAGATCTCCCCTCATTCTTCTAAACTCTAACGAGTACAAGCCCAGTTTATTCAGCCTCTCCTCATAGCTCAACCCCCTCAATTCCGGTATCAGCCTAGTAAACCTCCTCTGCACTCCCTCCAAGGCCAAAATATCTTTGCGCAGGTGCGGCGCCCAAAACTGCACACAGTACTCCAGCTGCGGCCTCACCAATGCCCTATACAGCTGCAGCAAGATCTCCCTACTTTTATATTCAATCCCCCTCGCTATGAAGGCCAGCATCCCATTCGCCTTCCTGACCACCTGCTGCACCTGCAAGCTGGGTTTTTGCGACTCATGCACAAGGACCCCGAGGTCCCTCTGCACCGTCGCCTGCTGCAGTTTTTCGCCCCGTAAGTAATAGTCCTTCCTACCATTCTTCCTACCAAAGTGGACCACCTCACACTTGCCAACATTAAATTCCATTTGCCATTTCCTGGCCCATTCGCCCAGCCTATCTAGATCCTTCTGTAGACTCTCCACACCCTCCGCACAATTTGCCGTTCCCCCAATCTTGGTGTCATCAGCAAATTTCGACACTCTACACTCAGTTCCCTCCTCCAGATCATCTATATAAATGGTAAAAAGCTGAGGCCCCAGCACCGACCCCTGGGGCACTCCACTAGTCACCATCCGCCAATCCGAATAGCACCCGTTGACGCCAACTCTCTGCCTCCTATTTGACAACCAATCCTCTATCCACGCTAACACCCTACCCCCAACTCCATGTCCCTCGACCTTCTGCAATAACCTCTTGTGAGGCACTTTGTCAAACGCCTTCTGAAAATCTAGAAAGACCACATCCACCGGCTCTCCTCTATCCACCGCCCTAGACACATCCTCATAGAACTCCAGTAAATTTGTCAGACACGACTTCCCTTTAACGAAACCGTGCTGCGTCTGCTCTATCAAGCAATTCCCTTCAAGATGCCTCGCAATTTCCTCCTTAATGACAGATTCTAACATTTTACCTACCACAGACGTTAAACTAACCGGCCTATAATTCCCCGCCTTTTGCCTGGCACCCTTCTTAAACAACGGCGTAACATTAGCCGTTTTCCAATCATCCGGCACTTCCCCGGAATCCAGCGACGTTTGGAAAATAACCACCAAGGCATCCACTATCACTTCCGCCATTTCTTTCAGAACCCTCGGATGCATTCCATCCGGTCCTGGGGACTTGTCCACAATCAGCCCCTCCAGTCTGTCGAGCACCGCCTCTCTAGTAACAGTAATGTCATTAAGACCCTCCAGTCCTACCACCTTTCCATCGCTAACACCCGGCAAATTATTCACGTCCTCCTCCGTGAAGACAGAAACAAAAAAGTTATTCAATACCTTAGCCATATCCCCATCCCCTACCACTAGGTCCCCTTTCTCATCCTCTAAAGGACCAACATTCACCCTAGCCAGCCTCTTCCTTTTTATATATTTATAAAAACTCTTGCTATCCTTTTTTATATTAAGCGCTAGTACCAAGTCAACACTGTTAGGATGGCAGCTGCCATAAAGGCCTTGGTCCAAGCTCCTTCTCAAGGAAGCAGCCAGGGGTCCATAGTGCAAATAGGGTGGAGGTTCAGCTGATTCACACCCAGGGTATCCATTCACTCTGGGAGTGTCCTGCCAACCCAAATCCCCTCTTCCTGTGACCACTTCAGCTCCAAAGGCCGAAAAGAGTGGCACTGCCAAACAGAAGGATCCTGAAAGCAGGCTGGGGTTCTCCATGTCTTGACCCTCCAAAGGATGCCTGCGAAGATCATCACAGACAACAGGGTACAGCAGCAAGCAGACTGCCTCCATCTCTGCTATTGGGGATGCACTAAGGCGTGACGGTAGGTAAGGAAGATTAAGAAGTTGTAATTGCACAATGTGGCACACGTGTGGGCATCCTTGGACATGATGTTCACTTTTGTAAATAAGCTTCTGTTAATTTCACCCTTCCTGTGGCCCCTTGCTATGCTGAGCAGTGTTCCTGTCAGTCTGAAGTGAAAACTTGATTCCTGCTTAAGATAAGAGCAAGGTTCTCAGTTCAGTTTTCTTTCTTCCTTGCTTTGTTCAACCTTGATGCCATTCTTCCACTGAGACTGAACACATCAGTCATGTTTGTATCTCGATGGGAATTATAATGTCTGCCAGAAGGCGCTTGGTTGATGTAACAGAATTTGGTCATTCTCCCAGTGCTTTCTCTGCACTTTTGAGATGCTGCTGACCCCCCATCCCATAAACTTCTGTTTCTGGTGACACGGTCTTCAAGAGTTCAGCTCACAAAGGATGCCATAGGGTCAGGAGAAGTCAGACATTCACAGAAGCTCAGTGAGAATCTATGGACTGCCCCCGCTGTCTGCCATCATCATCCTCCTGGAACATAGGGGCTATATCTATCCACTGTGTTTCCATAACAAGAACCTTATCACAGAGGGTATGTGGACTGCCATCAATCAGATGTGAGCCTGTCTGCCTCATCTGGACATCGCCATAATCTCATGACCAACATCCTCACCCTGGAGGACCTCCTCAGCCTCATCCCCTCAACATCCTCCTCATTGGAGGAGACATGCCATTTCTCCATCTCCTCCTTTGGCAGTAGTTCCTTTCCCTGTTGCAGCACCAGGTTGTACAAAGTGCAGTAGGCCATGACAATGCGCGACACCCTCAGTGGATTGTACTGCAGGGCTCCCCCAGATTGCACCGGGCATTGGAATCTCACCTTCAGCATCACTATGGCTTGCTCGACAAGGGTGTGGGTTGCTGCAGGAGGCTTATCGTATCTTGCCAATGCTGCACTCTGTGCAGGCATCATCAGCCATGTCCTCAGTGGGTAGGCCTTGTCCCTGCAGCGTCTGTGGATCCCAGAAGATTTCAGGGGTATGAGAACAGCTCAGAATGTAGGAGCTATGCACACTCTCTGGGAATTGTGCAGACAGATACAGGATGGTCAGAAACCAAGAGCACATTCAGTGAGTGGTAGCCCTTATGGTTCATATAATTTACAGCTTGATGCTCTGGAGTTCTGAGTGCCACATGACTGTATAATGACCTCCCCAATGTTGAACAATGGGAAACATGGCCCGCCACTGATGGGGGGAGGAAATTATTGCATCCTGAATTTACTCCAGTGGGAAATGTGTCTAAGACCTTCTCATAATATTTTCCACCTGTACCACCAAACCAGCCCACCGCAAACTGGAATAGAAAATCCCAACCTATGAATGGATTTAAAACAAGGATGAGAATCTTAAAATTGAGAGCCATTGAACCAGGAGCCAGTGTAGGCAGCAGCCCAGGGAGATGGGTGAATCAAATTTAGAGATCAAAGTCAAAACAAAGGAGACCACTTGATTGGCATTGCATTCACCATCTTAAATGTTTGCTCCCTCTGCCAGTGTCACACTCTTGCTGCAGTGTCCACCATCTATAAGACGTTCTGCAACAATTCACCAAAGCATCTTCAAAAGTACCTCCAAAACTTGCAACTTCCACCATTTATAAGGATATAGGAACACCATTACCTCCAAGTTTCCCTCCAAATTACACACCATCCTTATTGCGGCACAATGGCATAGTGGTTAGCACTGCTGCCTCACAGCGCTGGGAAACCCGGTTCAATTCTGGCCTTGGGTAACTGCCTATGTAGAGCTTGCATGTTTTCCCCACATCTGCATGGGTTTCCTCCAGCTGCTCTAGTTTCTTCGTCAATCCAGGGAGGTGCAGCTTAGGTGGATTGGCCATGATAAATTGCCCCTTAGTGTCGAAACATATGTAGATTAGGGGGATTACTGAGGTAAATGTGTGAGGTCATGGGGGTAAGTTAGATGATCTGTTGGAGAGTCAGTGCAGACTCGATGGGCTGAATGCCTCCATCTGCAATGTAGGAATTGTATGGATACAGTGATTTTGATTGAATGGTCATATATATCTACGTTGTTTCAGATGTTTCAGATCAATGGCCTTTCAACTGAACTTTCAAAGAAAGGTCATGTCAACTTGAAACATTAACTGTGTTTCTCTCCATGGATACTCCCTGATCTGCAGAGAATTAAAGCTTTTTTTAATTCATAGTTCACAAGGAGGAGGTTCGTCTCTGTTCCGCCTATTTATCATCATTGTTATCATCTTTCTCCCCTTGCTCTGGTAGGTATACAGGAATCAATGATACAAAGTAAAACTGAGCATTATCTCCTTGGGATTAAAGTAACAATGAAGGAGGTGGAAGCTTTTGTTATGTGGTTCTTCACAGTGATGCCACAGTGACAGATGGTGACCAGTCATTAATCTGGCCCGGCATTATGATCCCAGCTCACCATCTCTCACGGTAAGAGCAGAATGCTAGTAAGCAGACCATGTGCTTCCTCCTCCAAGGACATGAGGTGTTTTAGATCAGGGTTGCCCTTTAAAAGTGGCCTACCTCTTGTGGGAATTGTGCTCATTTTCTCTGCTAGCAAGATAGAGTAAATTAGATAATGGCTAACAGTTGAGAAACCTGTGTCAAATGCTGAGAGGGAGCTAATGTAAGAGTTATGTAAACTAAACCAATTTGATCCAGTAGAGGAATAGGTTTTGGGGTGTACATCGTAAGTAACTGCCAGTAAGTTCAATAGGTAGTCATACTTTAAGATCCTGAGTTTGTGTACCCTGTTACCCCAACTATAATGTATTATGAAGGGTTAGTTGCACAGTTATTAATTTTAGAAGTTAAGTAATATATTGGTGTCCAGCATGTCCAGGGAAGAAAAATGATAGTGACCAGATTGTTATCTAGCCTGTTAGGTCATTGAACTTATTATGGTGATGGTTTACAGTCTTGGGAGTGAGACAGATGCCACTGACTGCCATTTCTCTCCATAGTGGCAGGCACTCTGCTGTGGACTCTGTCCCTTCTTGACTTTCTCGATTGAAGAAGAGTCTAAGGCCAGATCATGTGAAATTGTGGCATCTTTTCTGAATCTGTGCCCTCTTTAGCCACCTCAGTCAGGTTGCACACTGGAATACAACTCAAAAGAGATGATTCAATGAGCAAAGTTTGCTGTACGTGTTTATATATTCTTACACATGTGCCTACGTGCCAGTACCCATGTGTTCTGATTATCACATGACTATGACAAACAAAAGGCCCTTCAAGACTGCGTTAAGATGAATCAAGTCTTTAACCCTTAAGCCAATCAGCTATGTGTCATTATTATAGTGAGCTTACACTTCCATTTCCCCCAAACCTATTGAGTAACTATTCTCCTCGACACATCAATCTTAGTTAATTTCTCTCTGTCCTTACGTACCCCATACAGCTTCATGTGAATTTTGGGAACATTTCAGATCCTGTTTGTATTTGCATTCTGCTGTTATATGTGCACACATGAAGGACTGGGGAGATAGATACTTAATATGAAAAGAGATTATGCTTCTATTTTCTCCCAGCGCACATTGGGTTTAGTAGTTAGTGACAGCAGCTTTCCAGCCTGATTGATTCACGATAGCACACTTCTTGTCCTTCACTTGCCCTCTGCAGTTAAACATGTGCATGTTGCTCAACTATTTATGTTGCCTGACTCTTGGAGTCCATTGAAAAAGATGCATTTTGGGCACCTTTGCTCATCTATTCTGACTGCAAGTTTGACCCAGTTGTAACTGTTCTTCCATTTGTCAACCTCTCAAGGCTGATGGTATTTTCCTGTGCCAGAATTGTAGCAATGGCTACTTTGTCCTGCCATTTGACCCCCGGGAGTGCGTGTGTCAAATTGCTGGAATGCAGAATTACAGCAAAGTCAAACGTGCTACAGGCTTTATTCGACTGATTTACTTCAGACGATGCAGTGATTGCATATTCATAGCATAGACCTGCGTCCTGCAAAAAGGTCAACATAAACAGAAACTCTCATAGCAATGTGCCATTATTTGGTGACAGAAAATTCTCAAAGGCTGCCATCTGCTAGAACTCTTTATTGACATGCTGCCTCTGCTGAGCTGGTCACTGGAAACCAGTATAATTACTTGTTTGCTTAACAATAGCCGTCGTCGCCTGAGACATACGATGCAATGTGGAAGCTTAACTGATACCAGATGTGTCTTTCATTTATCAGAGAGGGGCCTGGGGCAATAAAGAATAACGCTGCTATAACCTTTACAAACACAGACATTGCATGACTTCTGGGAGCACTGAAGTCAAGATTGTTCTCTGTTGTTATTACAGCAAGAAATCATTAAAGTCACTCTTGCTGTCTGCCAGAGCGAGGGAATCACCTGCCAAAAGATTGTTCGTCTTCTCCCAGTTCCTGTGACGCTTGGCACATTTTGGTCTGACGCGCTTCAGGTAAATTTTTAGAATATCAACAACTAAAGTTTTATTTGACAAAGGCTAAGCTTTTGAGCCACATGCCAAAGAATCTGCGCGTCTTAATATTGGCAATTTTATTCCGGGTAACACACTCCACGAAAGATTTAATTCAGTTAATTATACTTCACTAATGAACGTTTTTTTGTCTGAGGAGAAAGTTCTTTGAAGAAACCAAAGTCACATTTATTGGCTTGCCTTTATCCTGGCCAATGTTTTGGGGATTATTTTGAAAAAAGAAATCACTGGAACATGCCTTTTGAAATAGAAATGCAGCCTTTTTGGGCCTGTTCAGACTAGGATTTTCACATTTGTCATTATCATCTCAGTGTCTATCCAAACACAAATACCCGAACTCTTTGCTCTGTCTGGTGGTTAATATTCTTCAGTGGATGCAGACCAATGCAGCTCTCTCCTAGAATTCCACACAGGTCCATAACATTGAAGAGATCCTTTTATTGCTGATCCAATCTGTAGCTATGCACAAAGGAAGTGAGTTTTATCTGGTACAAAAATCACTGTTAATTACTGCTGTATGTTCTGATGAATCACAAATGTCCACCTGAGCCCATTCTAAGATAAGGCAATTAAACAGACATATCCTGGAGTATGTCTTTGAAGTGACATCAAACATACAGGAATTGAAATATGAAAAAAAAGGTGGAAAATGTAACCTTCAATTTCTTTTAGCACATCAAAGACAGTCCTTAGCCCAAGATGTGATAGATGGATATGCAGTTCTAAATAAATTTGATTCAGTTAACAGATTTTCTTTAACTTGTGGGGATTTATTTTCTTTCTGGTAAGCTTTTATGTTCCAACTTAAATAATATTATCATTGGACATGAAGTACTATCATTCTGAACAGCTAGAAATTCATGTGCCCTATTTGTCAAGCATGACTGTTGCTTACAACCTGCTCATGTTTGTTGCAGTCAAGGTCAGTATGATGCAATCTTGGCATATCCACCTTATTCCCTTCATTACGGCATTGGTGGAGCAACTGCCGTGCTGTTCCCATGCTATACTTCTGATCCCAAAACTGCCTGTTGCCTCTCTCAGCAGGAGGGCCTGGCAGTGTTATTTGCCAATCATGTAATCCAGGCAGCCTGCTCCTTTTTAGGCTCACTGTCTATTAGAGACAGCCCACACACACTGGAAAACATGGCTCAACACTTCATGGATGATTCACTAGGCACAGGAGAGGGTCCCTGGTTTAGTGATGCTGCTTTAGTAGCTCTAGACACCACAGTGGAGTCCAGAAGGGAGACAACTTTCCCTCAGGCAGAAGGAAGCCCTCGAGGCAAGACCTGATGAGTGAATGGGAACATGTCACCCAGGAGGTAAGTGCTTAGAGTCTGCCATAAATGTGGTAGAAATGCAGGAAAAAAATACATGAGTGGCCAAGGTGATCACAGCACATCTCATACCTACAACAACCTGCCACACTGCTCAATGCACCATACCCCCATTGCTCACCCAGCAACTCACAGGACTCATATTTAACATCTACATAGTCCACTTCATCCACACACACCTACCACTGTTGCCAGCATCACATCCGTCAGTTCCCACTTGCACTCCAGTTACTCAAACATTACCCAAATATTTTTGCAACACAATTACTGCTGGCATCCTTTGTGCCCTCTTACTGGCAGGTGAAGTTTGTCCTTAATACCAGGAAGAGGTATAACACAGACTGGGGGGCTCCACAACACCATCGCTGAGCTAGCTGGAGGAGATGGTGTTCTGTATTTGGGATTGGGGTAATGCTACCCATGGCATTTGGTAGAAGTGATGCTCTCTAGGATGAAGGTGGGTGACAGCCTTATTTTCCTGTTCAACTCCCTCCTTAGCAGTATCCTGCAATGTAACACCAAGTGGAAGATAAAGATGGTGTCACCAAGTAACTCTTACTTTCCACCCTATCTTCCCAACTTCCAACCTTTCCTCATCCCAATTATTCCCTTCAGGTTGAGTATTTCAGCTCCTGGACAGCCTTTGCAGAGGCAGGAGGAGGAGCTGATGAAGAAGCACAGTCTCACATTAGCAGCCACCAGCTCAATACTAAGATGACATGGACCTTATAGGGTAAGACAGAATCAGAATTAACACATGGTGAGTCTCTGGGCATGAGCCAGGCTGGGGACAGGGTAGTTCATATACCAACTACCCGGACGACAAGGTCACAGATGAGTTCTGCTGCAGGGGATTCAGATGAAGACCTCAATCAGACCACGTACAGGAGAACACTGATGATGCTGCATACTGAGAAACTGGATGCCAGAAAACATCGACGTACATTTATATAGTGCCTTTAACATAATGAAATGTTCCAAGGTGCTTCACAGAAGCATTAAGTGCAAAGTGTGACACTAAACCACATAAGGAGCTATTAGGTCAGATGACCAAACATTGGTCAAAGAGGTTGGTGTTAAGGAGTGTTTTAAAGTAGAAAAGTGAGATGGAGGGACAGTATTCTCAAGTGTGGGGCATCGGCAACTAAAGACATGGTCACCAGTGGTTGCTGTTTCTCTTCACGCACCTAAGGTGCACAAAGCAGACTTCCAGCTGCTCCCATAGCGAGATGTTTCCTGGAACAGATCTCTATAGTCTGTTGCCAGAAGCTTACAACTTGAGGGATATCACTCCACATAAAACATGGCTGAGCAGCAGTCTCTCTCGCTGTCACTATCTTCCTTTGTGTGCTGGATGACAGTGTGCAGGGAGTTGATAAGGAGCATAAGACCTGAGCATACTATCACCCTCAATGTTCTCAGCAATGCTGGATGCAATTAAATCCTGTTCAATCTCTAGATGCTGTGAGTCATCTCCTCCATTGGGTTCAGGAGAGGCTGGGGTCCTTCACTTCTATGGATTCTACTCTGCCCTCTCCTATTGTGTGTCATCTTGTCCTGCAAGGGAGGGGACAGAATGTCAGTGATGGTGTTGCACTATGTTTGGCTGACTAGCTGGATCTATACGAAAGCACCAAGAGGTTGTTATAAGGCTGGTAGTATTGAAGGTGTATGAAGAAAAGGTGGAGTATCTGGATGTTAGGCATGAATTCTAAGTGTCAGAGAGTGCTGTTAAGTGGGTGAGAGGTTGGGTGCCAACATTATGCACTGCTCAACCACACTGGCTAAGGCCTTATGCAGCAAATCAGCACAAGTGGGACCTTACAGGGAACCTCGATGTAGCTGTGGTGACACACTTCATTGAAGACTGCCCTCCATAACATTCAGTGGAGGGCTCAGAAGCTCTATTGAGCTCCTACAAAAACTATTACGTGGCTTGGTGATTACTGCAGCCGCTAAAGAAGAATGTGATGGAGATGTGGTACATTGAGTGGTGTGGTGGCTAGTGCAGCAGTAGGTATGAGGTGTCCTGTGGAGTGGCACTCATTAACTTTGACCATCCACGTGTGGTCATGGGAATTATTTTGGTGCTGCTGACAGCTGCTCACCATGGTCCCTGAGGGCCTCCTGCCCACTGCCTGCACCCACTAACCCACCCCCTAATCCCGACCCCCCCACCTTCCCCAGCTCCCACTGTGGAACTATGGTGCTTCTCCTCTTTCCCATCAATATGACTAAGAGCTCTTTTACTGCATCCTTGAACTCGGGAGGCCTCTTTCTGACCAGATGTTACAGTCTCCTTCTTCAAATCACAGCCACGGCATTATGCAGCTGCTTCTTGGGATTCAGTTCAGCTTCACTGTAAAAGGACCAGACTGCCTTTAGGATGAGCAGGCTGACAGCATCATCTGGTCTATGCTGCCCAGCCTTCTGTTGAGTGTTCAGGCCCTACTTAACTCCAAGAATACAAACAGGTAAATGAGGAGGCAATGGCAAATGTGTGAGCTGCCTACCTCCACAAATAGGCAGCAGGCAGATCATAATATCTGTCCCCAAAAAATGACATGGGCCAATTTTTAGACTTTAGTGTTCAGCTGGAGCATTGCACTCTACCTTTTACCAACTAAGTATTTCAAGTCTTATTGTGATAGCTCTGTTGTACTGTAGTGTAACGCTTCACAATGATGTGGGTTAGAATTGAGTATGCACTTAGTCCAACTGCACTGCCTACTATGTGGTGCATGGTGGCACAATGGTTAGCACTACTGCCTCACAGCATCAGGGACCCAGGTTCGATTCCCAGCTTGGGTCACTATTTATGTGGAATCTGCATGTTCTCCCTGTGTCTGCGGAAGTTTTCTCCATATGCTCTGGTTTCGTCCCACAGTCCCAAAGATGTGCTGGTTAGGTACACTGGCCATGCTAAATTCTCCCTCAGTGTATCTGAACAGGCGCCAGAGTGTGGCGTCAAGGGGATTTTCACAGTAACTTCATTGCAGTGTTAATGTAAACCTACTTGTTACAATAATAAATAACTTCAAACTTTAAAAAAACTTTAATTCAGTATCATACACACAATAACAAACCCTCATTCACATAGCCCCACCAAACAATCTATATTTTCTCGCTGTGGAATTTGGGTGCACTTGCTGTAGGATTTGCTTTGAGATGTCACATAATGTTAAGGATTCTGAACGTGCTTTTGATGCAGGTCACTGCTTCCTCGACTCAACCCAACAAGCCTACGGCACTCTTAAATTATACATAACTTTAAAGCAAATGAGCATCAGATTGTCAAAGTATTACCCTCTATGCTGTTAGGTGATGAAATATTTAGAAAGATTACAATGGGACGCACACTGTACAGTGTGGGTCAGTCTAAATTTATATTCATCACAATGTCACTACACTGGAAACAACCATTGCTTCTCAAGCATGAATACATCACTTCCTTCTGCACCACCAGAAGGCAAACTTAGAAGTTACTTCCTTGGAGCAAAAGCATTTTTTTGAATTATCTCTCATCCTTTTTGATAATATTCTTTATAGAATCTTACAATTCAAAATGAAGCATTTCATTAATATGTCAGTTATTAATCAGTGCCGTGCCCTCCTCTCGCCCCACCCCGTAGCTGCACAATTTAGTTTGTGTTTGAAGTATATGAATTTCTTTCTGAAAGTTTGTAGTTTATTTATTAGTGTCACAAGTAGGTTTACATTAACACTGCAATGGAGTTACTGTGAAATTTCCTTAGTCGCCACACTCTGGCGCCTGTTCAGGTACACTGAGGGAGAATTTAGCATGTGTCCAACCAGCACGTCTTTAGGTCTGTGAAAGCAAACCAGAGGACTTGGAGGAAACCCATGCAGACACGGGGAGAATGTGCAGATTCCGCATAGACAGTGACCCAAGCTGGGAATCGAAATCTGGTCTATGGCGCTGAGGCAGCAGTGCTAACCACCTGTGCCGTCATGGAAGTTATCATTACCTCTGCTTCCACCAGTCTTTCAGGCAAAGCATTCCAGATCGTAACACATTGCATAAAACTAATGGTGCATCCCTGTAGAATAATGGGTTGATGGTTACGGTAATGAGATAGTAGTGTATCAAGGTGTAACAGTGACCTCAGCAGTTAGTACACTGAATTAATTTTTTTTAAGTTTAAAGTTTATTTATTAGTGTCACAAGTAGGCTTACATTAACACTGCAATGAAGTTACCGTGAAATCCCCTGGTTGCCACACTCCAGAGACTGTTTGGATGCACTGAGGGAGAATTTAGCATGAACAATGCACCTAACCAGCATGTCTTTTAGAGTGGGAGGAAACTGAAGCACCTCCCACTCTAAGGGGAGGAAACTCATACAGACATGGGGAGAATGTGCTATCTCCGCACAGACAGTGACTCAAGCCAGCAATCGAATTCGGGTCCCTGATGCTGTGAGGCATCTTTGAAGAAAGATAGAATAGTCCACACACACACACACACACACACACACACACGAAAGATGTTCTTACCAAAGTTTAAAGAAGGTTTCCAAAGTGTAAATAAATCATAGAATCCTACAGTGCAAAAGAAGGCCATTCAGCCCATTGTGCCTGCACAGCCACAATTCACTCAGGCCCTATCTCCATAATCCTATGCATTTACCCTAGCTAGTCTCCCTGATGCTAAAGGGCAATTTAGCATGGCCAATCTACTAACCTGCATATCTTTGGACACTAGGAGAAAACCGGAGGAGACATGAGGTGAATGTGCAAACTCCACACCGACTGTGGCCCAAGCTAGGAATTGAACCTGGGCCCCTTACTCTGTGAGGTAGCAGTGCTAACCACTGTGTCACAGTGCCGCCCCAGTAGTTTGGAAAGCTGAGTCCAATCTAAATGATAATTCAGTAGAGGGAAATCTTTGTAAAACTATTTAGGCCACATGTTTTCCTATTTCAAGTGGGAATAAAACTACAAATCACTCCCGTGTTCTTTGGTTACCGTCCCTCCTGCTAGTAGAAGCAGTTTCTTTTTTATGAAATCAAAATAATTCATAATCATTACATTTCCCTTTGACCTGTTCTATTCTAATTACAGAATTACAGTTCCTTCAGATTCTCCATGTAACTGAAGTTCCTCATCACTGGTTTAGATCTGGTAATTCTCCACAATAACCACCACAAGGTCTTGACATCCTTCCTAAAGCTGAGTATCCAGAATTGGACATTATAAGATCTAATCAGCAATTTATAAAGGTTAAGCCGAATATTGCTACCCATTCAGTTCCACAAAACCTGTAAAGATATTTCAATAATGTTGGCCGGAATTCTCCCATCCCGTGCACAGCTGGAATTCAATGGAGGGTGGGGAGAGGAGGACCATGTAAAGGTTCATAGAGGTCGGGTGGGAATCTCTGGTTTTCAGGCGAGCGCGCCTGGAGAATCCCCCCTGTTGTGTTTAGGATTAATCACAAGCAAACCAACTAAAGTAGAGAGCATTGTGCTGAGATTATGTTACTTTTTTTTTTCAAAATAGTTTGCAATAAAAATATTCTTTGTGCTGACAAAATTACAAGTTTAAAAATTGCTTCTAAATGTGTTTTTGAGCCAATAATATACAAGGTGATACTGAGCTCTCTCTCGCCATCAAGTGGTTGTATAATGGAGCAAAAAATACAAATAAGATCAAGCTTTAAAAACACTTATACTTTATAAGAGTCAATACACACAAGAAAATTTGGCTGTAAGGTTCAGCTCTTTAGCCCCATTTCTTTGATACTCCGAGTCCTATTTTGACTCCATAAAGGTGTCCACACTTCTGGCACTAACCATACCAGTTGCCTTGTTGGTGCACGAATGCGTACTGGGAGTGTCCACCAGAATTATGCAAAGCATGCAGGCGGTAATGTCAATCAGTATGTAATCACAGAATCGTTACAGAGCAGAAGGAAGCCATTCAGCCCATTGTGTCTGTGCTAGCTCTCCAATCGAGCATCATGGGCAGGATTTTACAGCCTTACTTAAGCGAGACCAGAAATTCCTGCCCAGGGTCAACAGTGATTTCCATTGTCATGCCTTCGCCCGCGCTGATTCCGTGGCAGGCGAAAGTGGTAGAGTTCTGGCCTATGATCTTGTGCTATTGCCCTGTCTTTTCCCTGTGCCCCTGCACATTATTTCTATTCAAGTGTCACAGATTCGATAACAGTGCTGCCATTCTGTAGCACTACACTCCAGCTAACATCCTCTTTTCACGTTGAACAGCTGAGTGTACATTGAGCAGCAGGACCCACCCTTCAATCACATTCATTTAGAGAGATCATTAATCACTATGACATTTGTTACCGATTGATTTCAATGAGCGGTTGCTGCAATTGTAGATGCATTCGGTGGTTTTAAAAGTTACTAAAAGTTGTTAAAAACCACAGTGGATGATGAGGCAAGTGTTGAAGTAGGTTGTCCAAGAATTTTGCACAAAGAGTTTGCTCCCAGGCATGACTGCAATAGTTTGTTTCCTCTTGTCAGCACAGTGAGAGAGTGGAGGCTGCACACAGCAGGACAAGCCACTGACAGAGACCCAAAGAGGTGAAGGGAGAAGGGCCCTTTCCGGGAGGACAGTGTGTTCATGGAGCAATCCTTCTACCCAAATCTCAATGAGGGACAGCCTGCCAGATGTCTCCACATCACTGTGAATGCTTTCGCTGAAATCTCCCAGCTGCTGCCCCTCAGAATAGGGGACGGACACCATTGCCAGAGTCTGCAGAGATTAAGATAACCCTGAATCTTATTGCTTCTGGATCCTTCCAGGCTGGAACTGCAAGATCCCACCCAGTATCTGACTCAATGTGACAGTGAATTGTGGAAGTTAGGTTACAAAGAGTTGTGAAAGTTAAGGTTCCATAATTATCAAAAAACTCTGCCAAGTAATGGAAAATGCTTATTAACATACGAGGCCTTCAGTGAAACCAGTGCTTGTGTATTCAGGATAAACAGCTAATCTTCACCTTGTGTAAGTCCTGTAAACATCCCCTTCCCAGCCTTCACCAGAGGATGGAAAATAAGATATTCCCATACAAAATACCAAGGAGCAAGATATGGGGATATGTTATGCTAATGAAGGAGACAGTTTTCTATTGGATGAGAAAAGGCAAAAAGCTATGCTATGATTGGTGGATATGTATGTAAATAAAGGATTAAAAAGTTGCTCATTTCTCATTTGCTGTAATTAACTATAACTATTGCATTTTCTGTATGAATCAGCAGGACACCTGGCAATACTTGGCACATTAAAGCTTGGAAATTGAGTACTCTGGGTTTAGGTGTTGTTTGTACCCAAAGCCAACGACGGAATGTCAATGTTTCTTTTTCATCAACGTCTTCCTATTCTTCCATCTCTTACTCTTCAGCCATTGCCTGTCCAGATTGCAGTTCAAGGTATCTGAAAGGAGAAAGGTTCAAGGATAGGATGATGGTTAGGGGCCACAGAATGTAAGGGAGGCAGTCTTACACAATTTGTAAATCAGAAAAGATTGTCGGGTGAAGGGGAGATGTGATATGAGAAGTTGGATCAGGTTTGGGGATACTATCATCTTTACGGATTCAGCTCACCACTGGCCCCAGCCTCAAAGATGGCTGCTCCAACGATAGCAAGCAATGTTTCCTCCATGTGGTGAGACCATGCAGTCATTCCTGACCACAGACAATTAAATGCCATACCTTATCCTGCAAGACTGGTGGCAAAGTGTGTCACTGCAATGTGAAGGGTGAAGTGGCTATCATGGTTAAATAGCCAACAGTATGTGTGCAAGCTGTGATATCTGGATGTGAGACTTACAGCAGTGCTAAAGGCAGAATTTTCCAGTTCCCCATTATGGCAGGTTTAATGTTGAGTGGGCAGATTGGGTACACAATGCAGCAGAAATTAGAAATTGGTTTCCTACTGATGTAAGATGACATTGAAAATGTGCATTCCTACCCATTGAGGCAAGTCACCATTCCCACCAGAATTTAGCATGAAACTGTTTTGCATCCCGTTAATGTGATGCAGATGAAGGTCCAGCCAGAACATCCCTCCCCCCATCCTTCATGGAAAGGGTGAGGTGGTGTGTAGCAGCAGGGTTGGAAGGGCTGTGCTGGAATGTGGGTGGAGGGGATGGTTGTGTAAGTGTGAACTGGCATAGGGGGCATGTGCATGTTGGGTATGGAGGGAAAGGGGTTCAGAGGAGTGTGGTCTGTGATATCAATTGCTGAGTCCTGAGGGCATTCAGTGGGAATTGGTAATCGGAAGGGATGGTGGCAGTTAAAGAGGACAGTGGGAACTGGTAGGTTGGGAAGGTAAGGATTCAGCAATGGCAGATGAAGTGGTCTGAGGGTTGTTGGAATGGGTATAAGGAGTAGATTCTTGGGGTTGTCAGAATGAGTCAGATGGGGGTAGGGGTGGGAGGGCAGTGGGGCTTCTCAGGAAGATGGAACTTGGACATTCAGTTCCACGGGGCAGAGGGTGATGTGGTGGGTTGAAGAGTAACTGTGGCTAGGGTCACATGTTATATCTAGGAATCAGGCAGGAGATCAATAGTTACAGGGCAAAGAGTACATGTATTTGACTACATGTTTAGTTTATTTTTATTTGTGTCACAAGTAGGCTTACAATAACGCTGCAATGAAGTTACTGTGAAAATCCCCTAGTCGTCACACTTCGGTGCCTGTTTGGGCACACCAAGGGAGGATTTATCATGGTCAATGCACATAACCAGCATGTCTTTTGTACTGTGGGAGGAAACGGGAGCACCCGGAGGAAACCCATGCAGACATGGGGAGAATGCACAAACTCCACACAGATAGTGACACAAGCCAGGAATCGAACACATGTCCATGGCGCTGTGAGGCAGTGGCGCCAACCACCATGCCACTATGGCATGTGGCATGTAAAACAATCATGGCGGCCCACAGTGATGCAGAGCGTCATACTGAAGATCTCCAGATGCTCATGGGAATTGGATCAGTGGGAGAGTGGGTGGAAATGCAGATCAGCTCAACTGGACAACTGAAAGGAAATCCTGAATGTAGTACTGATGAGGCTCAGGCATTGGGTTAGATGAGTGTGAAGGGCAGGGACGGGCTTCTTCCTCCATGATGACAGATTGGCACATGAACAGTGATCCTTGTCTGCCAGCCTCCTGATTGCTGACCAGCTGGATTGCTGGCCAGACTCACGATCCCTGCATCACCAGCCCTTTGCCCTCTCAGGGCCCAATTGCTGGCTTCCCAAATATGCCCAGACCCAACTTCGACCCTCCCACAGCCCCAATCTCCCACACCCACCGCAATCCCCCCTCTTACAGTACTGATCACACCCCCCCCCCCCCCCAAAGCAGGTTGTCCCCCCCACCCCAATGCCCAGCCCCAATCACTGGCCTCCCTCCGTGTGCTCGATCCCAAAATGCAGAGTGGCAGCGGGACCCCCACCCCAACTGATCACCTCTATTAGGCCCCACCCATCTGATCCCATCCACTATTTGGCCCTGCCCCCTTGACATTGCCCCATGCCTGATGGGCAGTGCGAATGTGCCCCTCTGGGTATTGGCACCTTGTCCCTCAGGCGGTGTTAGGGAGCCCAAGCTGGCACTGCCAGGGTGCCAATGCCCAGGAGACACCACCCTTTGTCCGATCCCTGGAGGGCCCCGATTGCCTCCCCCCTTCACTCTAGCGGGGTCGGAAGGCTAGTTTTCCAAAAGTGGGGAGGTATAGTAAACTCCGCTTGAGTCAACCACTCTGGTGGGAGCGGGAGAGATGCTAGCTGGCCTAGAAACTTCAGTCCCAGGCCCGCTAATTGTATTTAAAATATATGGAGATACTCGTTTAAATAATTTATACACCTCCCCACTAATTTCCAGCGCGGAGCTGATGCTGCTGGAAATTTGGCGCTGGCAGTCACTATTGGACTGTGACACCAGATCACATGTATCGGGCGCCGCTGGAATCTCCCAGCCAGCTGTGCTAAAAAATCAGCACAGTGGGATGGGAGAATTGCTCCCCTGCCCCCCTGCCGATCCCCGTGGCACCCGGTGTTGGCAAAGGCCAAAATAGCTGAGTGAGAGAAAGGGTTAGAGGAGCGAGAGGGTCCAGTGAGAGACTGCGGGTGGTTTCCCTACCCTGGCTGAGCGAAGAAGATCATTCACCTTCTTCGACACTGCTGTCCCATCCCCTTCTGGAATGCACTTGCACTGGTCAGGACTGCCATTGCATCCCAGGCGGGGAATGGTGACCCTGCTGGAAGACTGTCTCCTGAAGCAGGGGTAGAGGGTGTCCCACCTCTGCTCCACTCTACCCAGCATCCTGGTGAGGGCTCCCTCCGAAAGGTGCGGTGCTGCCTTCTTCGTTGTCATCCCCTGTACTTGTTGTGGAACAAGTGCTGGGAAGCCGTTCATATAGAGCTCCTAGCTCATATAGAACTGCTTGCAGCAGTTACACAATGGGCAAATTAGAAGGAACATGCTGCTGGAGCGGCGTGAAACCCGTGGGCTTAAAAATGATCACTAGTGAGCCACAAGATCTGGCTCAAAAACACACTGGTGCTGTTAACAGGAAACACTCTTACCAACCATTCATGCCATGCACCCACTGCAGCAAGGTCGGACAATTTGGCGCCCAGCCAAATCTGCGTTCACTGCAGCAAGATGGGAAAATCCCACCAGTGTGAACGGTGGTAATATTCGATGCACAAATGTCTAACTCATATGTATCATGTTTATTTAAAATCTGGGCTTGATTAACTTGATATTGAAGATTGTTTAGAAGAGTTTAGGGAGAAGGATGTGGTGATTGTGGTGACTGTCCCTTTAAGGCAGCACAGCAGAAAGGGGACACCTGGCCTGAGGGACCAATTGGGATCACGAGTTGGTAATCAACCCAGGGGGTAGAGACCTCTCTGGGGCAGAAGACATCTAGAAGGCATGTTGGGACTGGGACCATCAGTGGGCTGCTCCCGAGAAACCGGGTGAGGCTGTGAGCCATTGTGTTTCTTTTTTCATGTTAATACCCTTAGTATTCTGACAGAGTCTGAAATGTGCAATTATTAACACCGCTGCTTCACAGCACCGGGGTCCTGGGTTCGATTCTCAGCTCGGGTCACTACCTGTGCAGAGTTTGCACCTTCTCCCCGTATCTGCGTGGGTTTCCTCTGGATGCCATGGTTTCCTCTCACAGTCCAAAAGATGTGCTGATTAGGTGCATTAGCCACGCTAAAATTCTCCCTCAGTGTACCCTAACAGGTGTCAGAGTGTGATTTTCACAGTAACTTTATTGCAGTGTTAATATAAGCCTACTGTGACACTAATAAACTAAATTATTACAATTTCCCTCCTTAAACTTCTTCACCTCCGCATCGTCCCTGCATCTGTTTTGTGCAACACTGTTAGAATTTTATACAATTCAATCAGATCACTTATCAACCTTCTAAATTCCAGTGAATACAGGCCTACTTGAATCAACCTTTTCTCATAAAACAATCCCGCATAGCCTGGTATCATCCAAGTGAACTTCCACTACCCACCCTCTAAGGCAAGTATATCATCAAAGCCTTGTATAACTGCAGTTAAAAGTCTGACAACACCAGGCAGTTACACATCCCTACTCTGAATTCAAATCCTTTGCGTTTGTTTTCCATGTGTTTGCTGTACGTGCCTCTCCACTTTCATTGACTGGTGTACAAGGACACCTAAATCCTTTTGTGTATCACACTTCCTAATATATCGCTATTTAAGTAATACTCTTCCTTTCCTGCTTTTCACACAGAGGTGTACAACTTCACATTTTGCCACGTTGTACTACACATGCCATGTGTTGGCGCACTCACACAACTTGTCTAAATCACCTTGAAGCCTCCTTGCATCTTCCTCACAGCTCACAATTTTGTGTTTTGTGTCATCAGCAACTTGGAATTGTTATATTTGATTCCCTCATCCAGGTCATTTATATATATCATGAATGGTTGGCGTCACGTGTGGTACACCATTAGTCACTGACTGCCACTCAGAAAAGGATCCGCTTATTCCCATTCTCTGTTTCCTGTTTGTCAACCAATTCCCAAACAATGTCAATACATTGCCCCTGTACTATGTGCAACTAATCTGTAAAGTGGGGTCTAATCAAAAGCCTTCTGAAACTCCAAATACACCACATCCACTGGTTCTCCCTTACCTATGCGGCTAGTTACTCAAAAAAACTCCAGTAGATTTGTTAAGCATGATTTATCTTTCATAAACTCATGCTGGCTTTGTCCAATCCTGTTAATGCTTCCAAATGTTTTGCTTTCATGGGCTGGATTTTCCAGTCACACTCACTCCAAAATCAGAAAATCGCGTCTGAGGTCAATAGATCTTTGCATGATATGATTCCCATGGTGGGTGGGACAGGAAAATTCCCTTCCATGTCTTTTATTACAGACTCTAGCATCTACTACTGGTGCCAGGCCAACTGGTCCATAATTCCCCCTGTTTTCTCATCTTTCCTTTTTAAATAGTGGGGTTACAGTTCCACCCTCCGATCTATAGGAACTGGTCCAGAGTCAATAGAATTTTGGAAGATAACCACCAATGCGTCCAATACATCAGGGGCCACTTCCTTTAATAATCTGGGATGTAGATGATCAGGTCCCGCTGATTAGTCAGCCTTCTACTCCATTAATTTCACCAGCACCATTTTCTCACCAATACTGCTTTCCTTCAATTCCACCCTCTCTTAGGGCCCTTGGTTCCCTATCATTTCTGGGAGTTTATTTGTGCCCTCTTTAGTGAAGACAGAAGGCCCGATTTTACCATTTTGATTCTGAATGCTGAAGCTGGGTGTAATTCAGATCCAATTTGGAAACCTGTTCTCAGGGAAATGCCCCCACACAGCCTGAAAAAAAAGTTGCAAATCTGAATTGCACTGTGGGCGGGGCTTATCGCACCCGAAATGCTGCTGTTCCAATCGGAGCCTTCAACTGCGCATGCGCAGTAAAATAAAAATTTGAAAAAAACTCCCCTGCCACATCGCTGCCGGGCCACAAAGAGCAGATAAAGCGGCCTGGAAGCAATGGCCCTCACAGACATTGCCCCACCCCGACAACATAACTGTGCCCCTTTGCCACCCAGCTGCCCCCACTACCCAGACCGATTGCGACCCCCTGCCCCCCATCTCCCCATCAGAGATCCCTCTGGCCCTTCTCTTCCCCCCCTCCACCAGAGAATGATCTGTCCTCCCTCCTCCCACCCCACCCACACTAGAGCTACATCTGACCCACCTCCTCCCCCCGTCCACTAGAGATACATTTGACCCGCCTCTCTCCTCCTCCCCCCTTCAGAGAACGATCTGGCCTCCCTCCACCACACCAGAGAATGATCTGACCCGCTTCCCTCCACCACCCCCCCACCCAGCTCCTTCCCCCCACCAAACGCACCTCCCCCCCGCCCCCCAACTCCTTCCCCCACCACCAGTCTGAGTTAAAGAGCAGCTGGAAGCTCTGAACTTACCTCTTCAGAAGCTGGAGCACCTGAAACAGACTTTTGCCAAGCACGTCTGTCTCATGCTGAATCTGGTCAGGTGAACGTGATAGTAAAGGGGGAAATGCCACTAACTTTGAGTGTCCAGCTCATTAAGTCAATTTAAATGCCTTGGTGAAGGGGGAATTGGCATAGACATGGGCATGGATTGCACTATTCACCTCAGGCCCAACTTTACCAAGTTTTCGATCCCGAAAATGGGCACAATGCACTGGTAAAATCGGACCCAGAGTCATATGTGTTCAATTTTTTTGCCATTTCTTCATTCCCCATTATAATTTTCCCAGCTCTGACTGTAAGCTTTTAACTTTCTTTTTCCCTTCAATATTTGTAGCAGCTTTTACAGTCAGTTTCTATATTTCCTGCAATTTTAATTGCATACTCGATTTTCCTCCTCTGGATCCAATTATTTGTTTTCTTGCTGAAATGCTCCCAATCCTCAGGTTTACTGCTTTTTCTGGCAATTCTATATGTCTCCTTGTTGGATTTAATATTATCCCTAATTTATTTTATAAGCCATGGCTGAGCCACCTTTCCTCTTTTATTTTTGCACCAGACATGAATTGATCATTGCTGTAATTCATGCACGGGGGCTTTATGCATGAACCATCGCCTATCCATCTTTAGTAAGGTTTGCAAATCTATCCTTGTTAATTTGTGTCTTATACCTTCACAGTTCCCTTTATTTAGATGCAGGACCCTAGTTTCAGATTCGACTACTTCACTCTCCACCTCAATGAAGAATTTGACCATATTGTGGTCGCTCATCCATAAGGGATCTCAAGGCACAACATGATTGTTAATTCATCTTTCTCATTGCAAGGTACGCAGTATAGAATAGCCTGTTGTCTGGTTAGTACCTCAACATACTGGTCTAATACACCATCGTGTAAATAGTCCAGGTACTACTCCTCCACTATATCATTGCTAGATTGGTTTGTCCAATCTATGTGTAAATTAAAATCACCCATGTTTACAGTTGTACCCTTATTCCATACATCCCTGATTTCTTGTTTAATACCTTCCTTTGTATCTCCACCACTGTTTGGTAGACTATAGACAGCCCCCAAAAACATTTTCTGCCCCTTGTTCTTTCTTATTTCCAGCCGTACAGATTCCACATCAGATTTTCCAAGCGATTATCCTTCCTCACTATTGCATTGATTTCCTCCTTTATTAACAATGCTACCACACCTCCTTTCCCTTTTTGCCTAAATAATGAATACTCCTGGATGTTCAGTTGCAATCCTTGGTAACCCTGCAGCCATGTCTTTGCAATTATGCATGGGTTTCCTTTGGGTGCTCTGGTTTCCTCCCACAGTCCAAATATGTGTGGGTTAGGTTGATTGGTCATGCTAAAATTGTCCCTTTGTGTCTTGAGATGTGTAGGTTAGAGGGATTAGTCGGTAAAATATGTATGGATGGGGTGCTAGGGCCTGGGTAGGATTGTGGTCGGTACAGACTTGGTGGGCCGAATGGCCTCTTTCTGTACTGTAGGGTTTGTATGATTCTATGATATCTTAATTGTTTATTTCTATTTATACTGTTAATTCATCCACCTTAATGTGAATTCTCTATGCATTAACATACAAAGCCTTTAGACATTTCATTTTAATCTTGTTAGTCACCTTGGCTTTATTTTGAATTCTGGCCCCGTTTGTTTCTCACTCTTGTTTTTTCTTCCACCCTTGCTTCATACATTTCTGTCTTTTGTTTCTATCCTTGTTTTTCCTTCATTTGTACCCTTGCTCAGGTTCCCATTCCTCTGTCAGTCTAGTTTAAACACTCCCTGACAGCATTAGCAAACACTGCGGTACCTCCCAAGGATAATGGTCCCAGTCCTGTCCAAATGCTATCCGTCCTGCTTGTACCAGTCTCACCTTCCCCAGATGTCCCAGGAATCAGAATCTGTCTCTCTGTCACCATTTCTCCAACCATGCATTCATTTGGTATAACTTGTTGTTTTATTGGATGCAGTGGTTAGGTACACTGACCTGAACAGGCGGCGAAATATGGTGACTAGGGGAATTTCACAATAACTTCATTATAGTGTTAATGTGAGCCTTACTTGTGACTAATAAATAAACTTTAACTTCATACTCTCACTAGCATGTGACACTGGTATTAATCCTGAGGTTACTACCTTTGAAGTCTTACATTCTGATTTAGGTTGTAACTCCCTATATTCTGCACGTAGGACTTCATCCCTTTTTTAAACCAATATCGTTGGTACAGATATTTACCACAACCATTGTCTGTTCACCCTGCCCCTTCAGAATGCCCTGCAGCTGCTCCAAGACATCCTTGACCCTGGCACAAGGGAGATAACATGTTATCCTGGAGTCACTTTTGTGGCTGTGGAAGTCTGTTCCCCTCACTATTGAATCTCCTATCGCTATAGTTCCTCCATTCTCTTTCCTCCCTTATTTATGCAGCAGAGCCACCTACTTGTTTCCCACCCAATCTCACCACACAATGAATTACGCTGAGGTGGACATGGCCTCCGATGGGAAGCCTGCCTTTGCCCTTATTAATGCCTTTAAGTGACCAATTAATGAGCACTTAAGGGCTGTTTCCAGCCCAGCCTTAATTCTTAGGCTGGCAAGAAGATTGGACTTCCATGGGGGAAGATTGAAATATAACAAAGCTACATCTCAGGTGGAGGGGTGTGAGGTGGTAAGGGGGAAAGGAGGGAGGAAGCAGAGAGGAAGGAAGGGGGGAGGAAGGGAGAAAGGGATGGCAGCCTTCCATTAGAATTCCCCTCCTGAAGTTGGATGCAGTGCCCCTCACACCTCCCCTCTCCAAAAGTCTGATGGCCTCCAGTCCCCCCTCTCTCCCAGCCTCTTCTGTGAGACTCTGATTGCCTCCATCCCCTTGCAGCTTCCCAAAGCTTAGAAGGCCTTGAACATTTCTGGGCATCCAGTTCTTGGACTTGATTTCCGAAGGCCTCCTCTTTTGTCTGCAGCAGATATGGCCAGGCAATCCTTCCGAGTGAGGGGTGGAAGTCCCGCCTATAGCCAATCAGTGCTTACTGGAATGTAAATTGACCTGGGGTTATGTTGGTGGGGATGTGTTCCCTGTTGACCTTTTGGATGGCTGGAAACAAGACCCCACCATACGCAGAGTTCAGCTGCAAGACCCTCTCTCAAAAAGAAACAAGTTACAGTTAGCAGTTAGAAGGGCTACCAAGACTGTGAAGCAGATTGGCTCAAGAATAGTGGTCTGAAGTCAAGTGTTCCAGGGTCACCTTGTTACATAAGAACTAGGAGCAGGAATAGGCCATCTGGCCCCTCGAGCCTGCTCCGCCATTCAATAAGATCATGGCTGACCTTTTTGTGGACTCAGCTCCACTTACCTGACCATAACCCTTAATTCCTTTATTGCTCAAAAATTTATCTATACTTGCCTTAAAAACAGTGAGATAGCCTCTATTGCTTCATTGAGCAGGGAATTCCACAGATTCACAAACATTTTTGTGAAGAAGTTCCTTCTCAATTCAGCCCGAAATCTGCTCTCCCTTATTCTGACGTCATGCCTCCTGGTTCTAGTTTCACTTGCCAGTGGAAACAACCTCTCTGCTTCAATCTTATCTATTCCCTTCATAATCTTACAAGTTTCTATAAGATCTCCCTCATTCTTCAAAATTCTAATGAGTACTGTCCCAGTTTACTCAGTCTCTCCTCGTGAGCCAAACCTCTCAACTCCAGAATCAACCTAGTGAATCTCCTCTGCACCCGCTCCAATGCCAGTATATCCTTTCTCAACTAAGAAGACCAAAACTGTACACAGTACAGCAGGTGTGACCTCATCAGCACGTTATACAACTGCAACATAACCTGCCTGTTATTAAACTCCATCCCTCCAGCAATGAAGGACAAAATTCCATTTGCCTTCTTAATTAGCTAGATACACATTATATTAACCCTTATAAGAGCCACCAAGTCTGCAAAACTGATTGGCTGAATTAATTTTGGGGGCAGTGAGGAATACTTTTCCCATTGGTCAAAAGCTACAAATGTTTGGTTAGGAGTTGTAATTGTGTTGATACAGGTGTACATGGTTAGGCTAAATGTGGCAAAAGCATCTACAAATAGGATAGAAAAATAAGAGTTCATCACTCAATACTTCACACTTGCCGGGGGTATCTGTTTCAACCTGGTGAATTTACAAAAAAAATCATGGAATATTAAAATCATTCAACATTTACTTTAATCAACAGATTCCTCTTTAACAAAAATCTCTTGGATTCCAGCAGAGGGCAATAGAGGGCAATTTTTTCCTCCTTTGAAGCTTCTGTTTAGTTTGTGGTTTTGCTATTCATGTATGTACAGTTTGGTGTCACAGTGTAGCAAATATATTCCAAGAATAAGGAGATGCCAAGATCAATAATTAATGAACCAAGGAAAAGGTTTCCGAAACATTTAGCCAAATCCCCTTTGGAAGTTCATGTCCCATGAACATCCGGTCTTCTGGAGAATTGATTAACCTTAGTCTGCAGCAACAAAAGACTGGATTTTATGTATGTGCCAATGCCAGGAATGTTTTCAGCAGGGGCGGCAGGAGTGAGATGCAAAATAGGGTGGGTACCTAGTCCAGCAGGGCTTTTTAATAGAAGGGCGAGGAGGAAGGGCGTAAATTTATGGGAAGTGTTTCATTTACACATCTGGACGTATAGGCCCTAAAATAGTATGACCTCCTAATTTCTTAGCCAACTGTTCTCCAAAACTCCACGCTCACCCCACCCTCCACCCTCAAGCTGGCCAAACCCTTCCCACCCAATACCCCTGAAGGTATCTCACTCCAGGGTCCACTGGGCCTCCTTGGGGCTGGTCGCAGTCCCTCCAGCATCCAATACAGAGCTCTTGGCATTGCCGGCACTGTTGGAATTGCCACCAGTGGGATTGGCCAGTAACTCCCAAGGGCAGAACTTCTTCCCCAGTGAGGTGTGCAAGTACCACTGTCAACCAATTCATCCCATTCACAGCATGTTATAGCTGCTTTTCCATTACATAATGTGTAATATATGTGTGACATATATTAACAGTTCCAGTATCAGGGTGGGAGAAATTAGACTTATACATGAAACAGGCAGCAAAGCAGCAGATTCATTGCTCCACATGCTGGCCCAGGAACTATGGCAGATTTGGCATTGGCCTCAAATCCATTTAACCAGCAAACAGTGGGCACCAACTAGGTGCCCACAAACTAGGTGTTGATACCAACATCTGCAATTTTGACTGAACTTAACAGTGGCAGCAACCCTTAGGTAGGCTCTGTAAGGGAGGAGGTGGCGGGGGACATGGGAATGAAGCAATGATGAAAGGGATCAAGCCAGATCATGAGCGCCCCTCAGGTAAGTCATCTGGAGGAGCACTCCTGCCCATCCTATACAAAATACAAAGATAATCAAAGGGCCTCATAGAGTGCAGAAAGAGGCCATTCGGCTCATTGAATTGGTACCACTTCTCCACATCCGTTTCAGGCGCTCCCCTTGTAACTCCATCCACCTAACCTCCATTCTTTGGACACTAAGGGGCAACTTAGCATGTCCAATCCACCGAACCTGCACATTTTTGGATTGTGGAAATAAACGGGGGAAATCTATGCAGACACAGACCGTTAGGCCATAAGACATGGGAGCAGAATTAGGCCACTTGGCCCACTGTGTTCCGCCATTCAATCATGACTGATATTTTTCTCATCCCCATTCTGCTGCCTTTTCCCCATAACGCCTGATCCCCTTATTAAGCAAGAACCTATCTATGTCCGTCTTAAATACACTCAATGACTTGGCCTTCACAACTTTCTGCAGTAAAGAGTTCCACAGATTCATCACGCTCTGGCTGAAGAAATTCCTCCTCATCTCTATTTTAAAGGATCGTCTCTTTAGCCCGAGGTTTTGCCCTCTGGTTCTAGTTTTTCCTACTAGTGGAAATATTTTCTCCACGTCCACTCTATCCAGGCCTCTCAGTACCCTGTAAGCTTCAGTAAGATTCTCCCTCATCCTTCTAAGTTCAAATAAGTACAGACCCTCAACTGTTCCTCATACGACAAGCTCTTCATTCCAGAGATTATTTTTGTGAACTTCCTCTGGACCCTTTCCAAGGCCAGCACATCCTTCCTTAGATACAGAGCCCAAAACTGCTCACAATACTCCAAATGGAGTCTGCCCATAGCCTTATACAGCCTCCAAAGTACATCCCTGCTCTTGTTGTCTGGCCCTCTTGACATGAATGCTAACATTGCATTGGCCTTCCTAACAGCTGACTGAACCTGCACATTAACATTAAGAGAATCTTGAACAATGATTCCAAAATCCCTTTGTATTTCAGATTACCTAAGCATATTCCCATTTAGAAAAGTCTATGCCTCCATTCCTCCTTCCAAAATGCATAACCTCACACTTTTCCATATTTGCCACTTCTTTGCCCACTCTCTTCACCTGTCTAAGATCTGCAGCCCCCCTGCTTCCTCAATACTAGCTGACCTTCTTCATATTTTTGTATCACCTGCAAATTTAGCAACAGTTCCTTCAGCTCCTTCCTCCAAATTGTTGATTTATATTGTGAAAAGTTGTGGTCCCAGCACTAACCCCTAGCCACTAGTTGCCGGCTGCCATCCTGAAAAAGACCCCTTTATCCCCCCTCTCTGCCTTCTGCTAGTCAGCCAATCCTCTATCCATGCCAGGATCTTACTCTTAGAAGCATGGGCACTTAACTTATTTATTAGTCTCCTATGTGACACCTTGTCAAAAGCCTTCTGGAAATCTAAAATCATGTCCACTGGTTCTCCTTTATCAAACGTATTTGTTTCCTCCTCAAAGAACTCTAACAAATCTGACAGACATGACCTCCCCTTGACAAAGCCGTGTTGACTCAGTCCTACTTTATCAAGCACTTCCAATTACTCTGCGATCTGATCTTTAATAATGGACTCTAAAATCTTGCCAATGACCAAAGTCAGGTTAACCCGAACAAAGTCAGGTTAAGGTCTGCTGTCTCCTTCCCTTCTTAAACTGCAGTGTTACATTAATTATTTTCCAGTCCTCTGCTACCCTCCCTGCCACGATGTGGAGATGCTGGCGTTGAACTGGGGTAAGCACTGTAAGAAGTCTCACAACACCAGGTTAAAGTCCAACAGGTTTATTTAGCCAAATAAACCTGTTGGACTTTAACCTGGTGTTGTGAGACTTCTTACCCTTCCTGCCTCCAGTGATTCCTGAAAGATCACTATCAATGCCTCCACAATTTCCTTAGCTATTAGAACCCTGGGGTGTAGTCCATTCGGTCTAGGTGAGTTATCCACCTTCAGACCTTTCAGTTTCCCCACAACCTTCTCCTTAGTGATGGCGACTACACTGACCTATGCCCCCTGACTCTCCTGGACCGCCGGCATCCCACTGGTGGTCTTCCATTGTGAAGACTGATGCAAAGTAACTATTCAGTTCCTCTGCCATTGCTTTGTTTCCTATTATTACTTCTCCAGCCTCATTTTCCAGTGGCCCAATGGCTATTTTTGCCTCTCTCTTACCTTTTATATATTGAGAACATGAGAGAACATGCAAACTCCTTACAGTTGCCCAAGGCCAGGATCGAATTCAGGGCCTTGGTGCTGTGAGGCAACAGTGCTAACCACTGTGCCACCATGTTCCCCCCTCCCTCCCCATTGCCAATGGAACCACAGGTCAATCTACCCTGGAGCTGAAAGGACTAGTAGGGATTTGCATATTGCACTTCCTAGCTGCAATTTCACTTCATAGTCTCACAAACAGTGGAGCAACCTGATTTGAGTGAATAAATCTGTCTCCCACCATTTTCAATTTTGTGTGAAACGTATTTCAGGGTTAATTGGACATGGAGATTGTAACCCAATTTTGGACTGGATTTCCATTATTTCCTGCCTGGATGTCAATGATACAGAATAACTGCACTAAACGGATTTTATCTTTTTATTCTATGCCATAAAGTTGAGAAATGCCAACTTGCTGCTAAAATATTCATGATTAATGGTGGCTATAAGCTAGATCATAATCCTGAAATGTCTGAATATTACACTGTCAGTAAATTTTCATTTTTAATGTGAGAAACTGTCACCAAATGCTCAGTTAACTCATATTTAATTAATGTGTATGGTGACCGATGGGTCTAAAATGCAATTTCAATAACCGAAAAGAAAGTTGAGTGGCATTGCAAGAGGATTATCTGAATACTGAAATTAAAGGTACAATATCTGTGACTATGATGTGAAAAATGATCATAGTCATATAGAAATAGAAAATGTTCACAGCCTGACAGCTTTTTCCTTGTTATTATTTTGACATTTTGTGTTCTTCAAAACAAATGTCTATGGATAGATTTTTACAATTTTGGCTGAATTATTAAGATGTCAATAATTAGAGTGGGCAGAATTTTATGGTTCCCCCATCGGTGAGTTTGCAGGCAGGAGGGGTAACCTGTGAAGCTCCCCAGGCAGCCTTCCTGCCAAGCTCCCACTATCTGCTCCGCCTGACCAGTCTGTGATTTCACAATTGTTGCATGAAACCCAGATCGGTCCTCCCATGCCAGCCCCAATTCAGGCCAATCAGTGGCCACTGAAGCGTGGCTTTGAGTCATAGAGGTGTACAGCATGGAAACAGGCCCTTCGGCCCAACTTGGCTCCTCACCCAGCTTAAATTTTAAGGACAGCAAGAGGAATTTCACAGTAGATTGGAAGCTTGGCAGGTCACCCTGCTCAGGCTCTGAGTGGAAAGTGGGGGGTAGTGCTGCATTGGAGCACCTCCTTCACTCGCCCCTTTCCTCAATGCCCTAGGATGCTCCATCCCCATCTGGCCTTCTCATTATGAGCTTAACTCCCCTCTCCTCTCACCTTCTGGTTCTCCTCACCCACTCCCTCACCTCACTGGACCTGTGGACTTTGGTACTTAGGGTGGTGAGACTGCTCTGTAGTTCCAGCAGTGACCACTACTCCTGATAGTGCAACTGGGATTACAGAGCTCCCAAGTGAGAGAGGGGAAGTTAAAGTTTATTTATTAGTCACAAGTAGGCTTACATTATTGTTTCTCCATCATCATCGATGAGGACCTCGACACCATTAGTCATTTTGAGGCTGGTTGCAGTGTGTCCGAAGATGACTGATCAGGGCAATTCGGGCACAGAATGTCCTAGCGCATATTGGACAGACTTGTGTAGGCACTGTAGTTGTTGTGCTGGTGGCTTTGGACTCATGCTCACGCTTAAGTTGTGCTTCAGCAATACACCTTGCTTCGTAAGCTTGACAGCCTTTGTGGATGAGGCAGCGCCAGGTAGGGCGGTTTTGTGCCAGCGTTTCCCAGGTGGTTGTGTCTATGTCAAGCAACTTCAGGGAGGTCTTGAGGGTGTCTTTGAAATGTTTCTTCTGCCCTCCATGTGAGCGTCTTCCAGCAGAGAGTTCCTCAAAAAGGAGTTGCTTGGGTATGCGCTCGTCTGACGTACAGATGACATGACCTGCCCACTGGGTCTGCGCTCTCGTCAGCAGTGTGTGGACTGATGGTAGACTTGCTCTGGAGAGAACTTCAGTGTCTGGTACTGTGTCTTGCTGTCTGATGCGTAATAATTATACATATTACGCATTACGCATCAGGCTTACATTAACACTGCAAGGAAGTTACTGTGAAAATCCTCTAGTTGCTATATCCCAGTGCCTGTTCGGGTACACTGAGGGAGAATTTAGCATGTCCAATGCACTTAACCAGCGTGTCTTTTGGACTGTGGGAGGAAACCAGAGTGCACGGACAAAACCCATGCAAACACAGGGAGAACGTGCAGACTTTGCACAGACAGTGACCCAAGCCGGGAGTCGAAACTGGGTCCCTGCTGCCTCACAGCAGCAGTGCTAACCACTGTGCCACTGTGCTGCCGGAAGTTTTGCCTCCAGTCATTGAATGATCTTCAGAACTAGTGAGGTAGGAATGCATTGCACAACAATTCTCTGGATGGCTGGGAATCCTCGTCACCTGAAAAATCCTGCCCCATGTTTTGGTTTAAGTGCTCAAGATGCAAAATTTAATTCAGTTTCTCAAATTCAGCTAAAATTAATCAATTTCCTTACAATACAACAATGATATTTCTTTAATGGTTAATTACTTTGAGACTACCTAATGTTGCAAGATTTGCTAAAAAAATGCAAGTTATTGCTGATTAGTAGGGATTTTAAATTGCTAATCGTGCAGGCTGAATAAGAGCATTTTTGTTCCTATGTTTTCCTTATAATTTTGGAGTGTGGGAATTTCCTCCTGACTCTTTTTGAAGAGCAAACGTGTTACTGTTAACTGAATCTGATCGGCCAAGCTGTGGAATACATCAGGAATTATGCCAGATTGCTCATTAATTTACTTTATACACATGGAAGTGCTAAAGATAATGCTAAAAGTTCCAATAGGTGTAGGTGACATGCAAGGTTAGTGAGCTCTGTACAACTTGGTGGGCTTGGAAAGTGTGGCAGATAGTACTTAATTTGGAAAAGACGTATGAAGATCACTGTCAATAACCTGACAGTGTTGAATATAGATATTTGTTCCAATTACTTTTTTGCACTGCCTTTCTGTGGAGTTTGTGTTAGCCACATTTCCCTGAAAACCTACTCCCATAGGATAATGACTTTGAATTTTCCCTAATCTGCTATAAGTGGCATACAAAAGAGAGGTAATGAGCATATAGCTGAATCTACAACTACCAGAAAAAAAGAAACCTGCTTTTTCATAGCTAAGCCAGATTTTTCACTTATTCTTCTCCAACTATACAACTGACTGTACAAAAATATCTCTTTGACTTTTGTATTGTTGGATGTATTTGCTGTGCTGTAAATGTCAATTGTATGATTTGATATCTTCATTCACTGAACCTGACGAAATATGCAGCAACCTTTGCTTAACTCTACAAAAATAGAGCCAACAAACACCCCCTAAGCAGCAGCAGCAGGATATGGTCCTTAAGTGGGTATCAGTTTCCAATTTAAGGGCCTTAATTGGTGTCCGAGTGGAATGCTGCCTGTGCCTTGCTTGACTTTTATTAAACAATCCCTTGCTAATATGCTCTATGCTCTGCTAATGAGCCTGCTGAAAACTTGCCCTGCAGCTTTCTATTTAAAAATCTGCCTTTCTCTCGATCTGGATTCCTGGTGAAAAGGGTGCAACAGATATTCCTCACGCCCATCAATGTCAAACTGCCATTAACCTGGCAACATACTGTCGATGCTGGAATCTGAAATGAAAACAAAAAAGCTGGAAAATCTCAGCAGGTCTGACAGCATCTGCGGAGAGAGAACAGAGCGACGAGTCCAAGAGTGTTAATGTAAGCCTGATGCGTAATGCGTAATATGTGTTTTTGAAACATTAACACATTTAGCCTGATACCATTTCCTCACAGAGCCGTCGTTAGAGGTCAGAAAATCATTTATCCTTGTCTCACCACCTCTGCAGAGAGGAAAATATAGTTCTGATGCAGCTTTTTATTTCTGTGATCCAGTGTGCAAAAAAGTAATGATTCAGGAACATGTGCATAGAGGAGAGATGGTTTCTCTGTATCCAGTTGAAAAGATAGATTAATAGGAAAAACTATCCACTGTGTGCATTCTCAACACATTGCATGAAGTCTTTCACAATCTGTAGAACAGCTTAGAAGACACTGATAGCCTGGGAGACTGTTAAAATATTAAGGAGGAGATGGAGAACATTTGGTGAATATTGGTGATTTCTAGAGTAGCAGTCATATCTCTCAGTTTAGTTCTTCCAATTTGATGTGCTCAGAGACAGGGAGGTCTGATTGCAAGTGAGGCAGGAATGGGGATCCTCCCTCAAGGAAGGTAGCAATGAAGGATCCTCAGCCTTTGAAAATGCCTAACAGATCTAGCATTCCTGCAGATTGCATGGATAAGAGCAGGGATTGATGAGAAACCTGACCACAGCACCATGCTGCAGGGGTTCATTCAAGTGGGAGCAAAATGGAATGTAGTTGTAGTCAGGGACAGTATAGTTGGGGAATAGACACTAGTCTCAGCAACAATCGGAATCTAAAACAAAAAGCAGAACCACAAAGGTAATAATCACTTGGATGGCTACCTGGGCCGTGAGCAAATTGGCTAAGGGTCAAGAAGATCAAAGAGTTAAATGCATGGCTCAAAGATTGGTGTGGGAGAAATGAGTTTTGCTTCATGGGGCAGTGGCTCTGGTACTGGGGAAAATGGGACCAGGGCACTGGTGAATCATGTAACTAGCACTGTAGAGAGGACTTTAAACTCAGTAGTGGAGAGGAGAGTTCACATGAGGGGTGATTCGGAAAACTAAAAAGGAAGGACATGGTAATAGATCAAGGTAATGATAACCAGAATGTGATAGGAAGGATCAGAACATACGTACATAAGGGTGCATCAGAAAATAGGGTGATGAGGAAATTTTTTTTTAATGGTGGTGTGTGTGGCCACAGGGCTTCTGCTCTTATTCCTTGGCATGGTGGTTTTCGCTATACAGCTGGCATGCTGGGAGGTGAGCAGCAGATGGATTGGTAAGGTCCTTGTGCAGCAGCAAGCTTGTAAGCTTTCTACTGGAGCTTTCTTGTTGCAGTCTCCCTCCTTATGTGAGGGGACGGGATGTTACTCAAGACTGGGAGCCAGGGGAGATGAGCTGATTGGAGAGTACTGGAGATGATATTCATTGTTGTGTTGAACTGGGCAGTTTGGGATGTGTTGTATCGTACTGGTCCATAGAATTCAATAGGTGAGTAGATGATGGCAAGAACTTAAGGTTTCAGCATCTGCACCCCATGAACAGCCAACACAATTGCCGAGGAGATTGTTTCACATTTTGAGCTTTGCTGCTTTCTTGCTCAGATGTTTTATATAGGTTGGTATTAACACCAAGATAAGTGGGATATTGTTCATGATTTAGTCTCTTGTTATTCACTGAGATGTTGAGTTCACCCTTCATGCTGGCATTGTAGAGGTGAACTATGCGTGAGACTGTTTTGTTGCTGCTGAGCTGAAGGTACCATGTCTGGCAGTAACTAACCAGCTTTGCAACATTATTGTTTAATGTTGCCTCTGGTTTAGAAAATGTCCAAGCTTGAGGGCACATACGATATCCTCAGCATAAATGAACTTCTGAGACAGGGTTGGAGGCAGACTGTTGAAAGAGATATTGAAAAGGATGGGGGCTAGAACAGATACCTGAAAAAGGACTGTTTCTTCCAGGCACTTGTCTCATCACCGACGTGCAGCCTGAATCATCAATCTCGGAGTAATAATCCGATGGCATCAGTTGACATTTTATTACAAATTCCATTATAAAAAGGACACAGAGGGAAGATTCTTGAGATTTTAATGAGGAGACCAGTGTGCCTGGTGATGTTGTATGCTGCAGTGAGATCGAGAAATACACCACCTGTTTTGTTATAAGAACACAAGAACATAAGAAATGGGAGCAGGAGTAGGCCATCCAGGCCTTCGAGCCTGCCCCGCCATTCAATAAGATCATGGCTGATCTGTCATGGCTCAGTTCCACCTTCCCGCCCTCTCCCCATAACCCCTAATCCCCTCTCTTATCAAAAACCCATCAACCCGCGTCTTAAAAATATTTAGCGAGGTAGCCTCCACCACTTCAACAGGCAGAGAATTCCAGAGATTCACCACCCTTTGAGTGAAGAAGTTCCTCCTTAACTCCGTTCTAAACCGCCCCCCCTTTATCTTGAGGCTGTGCCCTCTAGTCCTACTATCCTTTCTGAGCGGGAAGAGTCTCTCCACCTCTATCCTATCCATCCCATTCATCATCTTATACGTCTCAATGAGATCTCCCCTCATTCTTCTAAACTCTAACGAGTACAAGCCTAATTTATTCAGCCTCTCCTCATAGCTCAACCCCCTCAACTCCGGCATCAGCCTAGTAAACCTCCTCTGCACTCCCTCCAAGGCCAAAATATCCTTGCGTAAGTACGGCACCCAAAACTGCACACAGTACTCCAGCTGCGGCCTCACCAATGCCCTATACAGCTGCAGCAAGACCTCCCTACTTTTATATTCAATCCCCCTCGCTATGAAGGCCAGCATCCCATTCGCCTTCCTGACCACCTGCTGCACCTGCAAGCTGGGTTTTTGCGACTCATGCACAAGAACCCCGAGGTCCCTCTGCACCGTCGCCTGCTGCAGTTTTTCGCCACGTAAGTAATAATCCTTCCTACCATTATTCCTACCAAAGTGGACCACCTTACACTTGCCAACATTAAATTCCATTTGCCATTTCCTGGCCCATTTGCCCAGCCTATCTAGATCCTTCTGTAGACTCTCCACACCCTCTGCACAATTTGCCGTTCCACCAATGTTGGTGTCATCAGCAAATTTCGACACCCTACACTCGGTTCCCTCCTCCAGATCATCTATATAAATGGTAAATAGCTGAGGCCCCAGCACCGACCCCTGGGGCGCTCCACTAGTCACCATCCGCCAATCCGAATAGCACCCATTGACCCCCACTCTCTGCCTCCTATTTGACAACCAATCCTCTATCCATGCTAACACCCTACCCCCAACTCCATGTCCCCTGACATTCTGCAATAACCTCTTGTGAGGTAGTGGCTCTCCAGAGATAACGATGTGCAAGGTTCCTCGACACTGCTAGGTAGCTTGTTTTGTTTGGCTTCACAGAGAGACATCAATTCAACCATTTCCAAAGGTCTTTGTCCAGCTTTTAAAATTTTAGAAACAGGGTTGAGGCCATGGATAAGCAGTGATGTAGTGGTACAGTACTAGACACTGTACCAGTAACACAGAGCAAGATCTGAAGACCCAGATTCAAATCCTACCACAGCAAATTATGAAATTTGAATTAAATAAAAAAATTGGAATTAAGAAGGTCTAAATGATGACCATGAAACAAGTTGCCCTTTAGGGAAGAAAATCTGCCATTCTTACCTGATCTGGAACTCCAGAGCCACAGCAATGTAGTTGACTGTGAAATGGAGGGCAGTTGGGGTGGGCAATAATGGATTGTACTGGCTGGACTCATGTCCTGTAAAATGAAGAAAAAATTATGCATGTTTTATAAAAATATATATAGTTAAGTCTTGTTCCTCTAACATGCCATAGACACTCATTCTGGACAACTCTTTTCTTTCTCTAGTACAATCATTCCCATTCCCTTTGCCTTTTGAACCATTTAATCTTTTGCTATTTATTCTCTCCCACCCTTTACCCTATCAGACCTCCCACTTTGTTCTTCCTCCCCCTCGCACTTTCAGTTACTCAAAATCTATTACATTTTTATCTTCCTTCAGTTCAGGTCCTTGAACCGAAATATTAGCTCTTGTTCTCTCCCTCCACAGATGCTGCCAGACCTGCCATGTATTTCCAGCATTTTCCGTTTGAATACATACAATTAGTTTGTTTTTAATGTGACAATTAGCTAGAAAGTTTTCACAGTGGATCCCCTATGAGCTATGAAGGAAGCTTCCATACTGAACACAGAATAAAGGCTATCAGGGCACAGTCTGGAACAATGGTGGGGAAATAGTTTCATTATTCCTGGGAGAAAAATCTTTTGATATGAGTAAACATGAGTAAAGATCAAGACTGGGCTATTACAGGAGAATAACTGTCAACACCTTGTCTAATGTCACACATGAAGAATGGCCACTTGCCTATAAGTACTACAGGATGCAAGAATCACTGTAGCAATTATCTGACTACATGTTTTAGGAAATCTGGATCACTCACCACACATATTGGAACACCAGTGGTGTCCTTGTGTCTAAGACCTTTCATTTTCCATTGCTTATAATTCCCCACAATTGGTATGGAGGAATTATTCCCAGTGCCTACATAGGGGAAGTAAGGAATCTCACAACATCAGGTCCAACGGGTTTATTTAGAATCACAAGCTTAGGAGGGCTGCTCCTTCATCACTAACCTGATCCAAAAGCTCCTGATTCCAAATAAACTTGTTGGACTTTAACCTGGTGTTGTGAGGCTTCTTACTGTGCCCATCCCGGTCCAACTCCAGCATCTCCTCATCATACATAGGAGAAGTGGGTGGAAATTGGATTTAAAAACACTTCCAATGGCAAGATGTCATTTTCATAATGTGGATGTGCCGGCGTTGGACTGGGGTAAACACAGTAAAAAGTCTGACAACACAGGTTTTAGTCCAACCGATTTATTTGATAGTAAACTCACAAGCTTTCGAGGGGACTCCCTCTTCGTCAGATGAATGGAGAGTGAATGGAGAACTCTCCATTCCCCTAACGAAGAGGGAGTCCCCTCGAAAGCTTGTGAGTTTACTATCAAATAAATCAGTTGGACTAAAACCTGGTGTTGTCAGACTTTTTAAGATGTCATTCTCACAGGGCTGTCACGACATGACAGTTTCAGTAGACCCTGACCACTCTGAGGCGAAACTGTAGCAAATACATTTAGCCCAACCTTCGTCAATTTTCTTAACAGGGGAGATGGTCAGCACCCAACAACACCCATCCCCAGTTTCCCGGGAGGAGCAGCGCTCAGAGACACTTCATCATCAACCACCTCAAACTCATAAAGCAACAGTTTTGTCCCTACTTGAGGCATACGACACAGCAAGAGACGCAAGCACCATAATATTTCGAAGTTGCTTGCAGATTTTGGAATACCCTGGCGCATGTGAAATTAAACAACCGACTTGTTTCTGGTCGTATTTTAAGATCTTGGAACCATTCCAGGACATGTTCCTGCTGGAAGCGGATTCAGAGGTCCGGTTACTCAGAGCGGCTCGGTGCTGCCGTTCATTGTGATGGATCAGCCCTGGCACCTTTACTGCCACCGACAAGTGTGATCGGGACTCGCTACTTAATTGTTTACAGCCCTGGCTGATGGCAGGAGCACCGTGCATGTTTACAGCGGGGCGTTCCGCTTGTGAGGGGAGTGGAGTTCCGAGCTTTGCACCATCCAGACACTCCCAGCAAACAGGAGGGAGCACTGCCATTCGCATTCATTGTGGTCGGAGTTACCGTTCTGTTGTGGAGCATCCGGGATCAACAAAAATAAAAGCATCTGTACCTGGTAAGAAGCATTTCTCACTACAGGCTAAGAAACTCTTTTGTAAGCTGCACAGCTCTTTACCTTACTTCGAGTACAACACACCTGGATGATGTGGCATCTTTATGCAAGGTACAATTTTCCGAGAGGCTGAAATATTGGATAAATTGTCCTTCAAGGTAGACGGTTCCACATGGGATAAGTTGTAGTTAAGATACATTCTCCTGTAATACTTCCGTAAGATGCATTTCTTTAAGATATATGGATTATGAACACTGCACCTGTATTACGAATGACTTACTATGTATAAGGTTATAAACACGCTGCAATGTAAACACTACCTTCTCTCGTAAGTAGCGTGAGAGAGGAAAGTATCCGCTTTTGTGTGAATGATGAAGGGATACTATTCTGGGAGAATCAATTCTTTAATACAAACAACCCTTGAGGCCGATGCAATGCAGAGCCTATTGGAAAAGCAGACTATGTAAATATTTGAAAAAAAAATTAAAAAGGGCAAGTATGTAAAAGGAGCGTGGGAATAGGGTTAGCAAACAACCTCGGTTGTAGCGCTTGCACCAGCAGAGGTGAGATGGACCATCTATTTAGTTTCATGCAAGAACAAGGAGCAGGAATAGGTAGTTCAGCCCTCCATGATCTGGTAGTAACCTCAGATCTGCATCACGCCTACAACCCCCCCCACCCCCTTCCCCACCCGTGACCCCTCATCGGCTTGCTTATCAAGAATATATCCACTCTGCCTTAAACATATTCAAATTCTTCAATCACCTTTTCGGGAAAAGAGTTTCAAAGATTCATGACCCTCTGAGACCAAACAAATTGCCTTACTTCCATTTCAAATGGATGATCCCTTATGTTTAGACAGTGATCACAAATTCTCCCACAAGAGGAAACATCTTTCCCACATCCATCCCTCAGGATCTTAAAGGTTATCAACCAAATTAGACAGATGTTTAATTGGACTGGGTTTAAGGGTTAGGGGGAGAAGGCAGGAAAATGGGGATGAGGAGCATATCAGCCATGATCAAATGGCAGAAGCAGATGCGATGGGCCGAATGGCTTAATTCTGCTCCTATATCTTATGAAATTATGAACGAAGTCACCTCTTATTCTTATAAACTCCAGTGGATACAAACCCAGCCTGCCCAGTCTTTCCTTATAAGACAACCAACCCATCCCAGATTTAGTCTCTGAATTTCTTCCAACACGTTTACATCTGATATTTACATTTAATTGATTCTGTGCAATATAGAATTGTGAATAAAATTGGATGCATATGGGTTCAAGCACACTTTCTTGGAAGAGGCAACAATGTGGCATGCACATTTTTGTTAAAAAAGAAAATGCACCAAGTCCCTAAGGCAGAATCATGCAAGGATAAGATCCCAATCTTCTGCTTTGGGGTACTTCAGTAAATGTTATTCTTATGAAGTATGTTTTGGGTGGTCTATTATATGTTTCATTTGTAATTTTTCTGGATGGTATTTGGCTAGGATTACATCCGGTTCCAGCAACTAGCTTTGATAGGCATTTTGGTAAGAATTGTCAAGTTGCGATATTACAGAATTTTAAGGTGTTCTTTGGCTAGTCCTGTCTATTATCCATCTGTAATTGTATGAGCCCAGCACCAAAGCTGGTTGTAACTAACTGATGTCCTAAAAAAGATGAATTTATTGCAGTGGACATGAAAACTGGTTTACTTTATGCTTTTCAAAAATCCAACTTTTAAATCTTGAGCATGAATTTGTTTATTTGAATATCACTTGTTGTCTTTTTCAATCACCGAGACTTGTAATGAAAGGACAGAAATGCATGAAGTATAGTTTTAAAGTGGCAGGAGCTAAGAAAGCAGAGAAGGCAATGGTAATTTTTTCAACTTTTATTTGAATTATTGTAATCTTTTATCTCGGATTTGAAAATCTAATTCATTTATGCTGTGGGAAAATGAGGTGTTCATCACACAAAGAAGTTCATGTATTTAACCGGATGAAGGTAATGTTTCTTGTTGGGATATGATGCTTGAAGTGATTTCTTTTTCTCCTTTGGCACTTCAACCAAGGATTCATTGGTTGCAACAATCTTAGAGGCCAGTTTTGTGATGTTACTTGTGCTGTTTTTTAGATACAAAGTAACATCCATTGTGTGTGAATACTCTACCAGTGCAAGTGCTCCAGATGATGTTTTGGTGAAGGTGTTAGTATGCATTCAGAGAGTTTTAGCTGGAAGTATGCAGGGTAGGCAGATCATGATGTCAGTTAGCATGGTGCTGATTTGGCACTAGCGCTTTCAATTTGGAGCTTAATTTTTCAGCTAACCTTATCTGTTACTTAACCTTGCACAGCCGAATGCTCAGCAGCATTATAAAGGGGTCATTAGCTGCCAACTGATTTCTTGTTAGCTGTTGTTATGATGGTAGAAGCATTTTGTGATTTCTAAAGCTCCTTAAGACACACAGTAAGGACTTTGTCCTGACTTCAAGGATTCTGCACACACTACCTGCCAGACAGTGGCGTAAAGCTTGGAGGAAGGGTAATCCTGATTCAAAATGTTGGCTCTATTTTCTTTCTACAGATGCTGCTGTCAGACCTCTGAGATCTTCCAGCACTTTCGAATTTTGTTGCCCATAAAGCTTATTGGGAGTTTTTTTTATCCATTCGTGGGACATGGACATCACTGGCTGGCCAGCATTTATTGCCCATTCCTAGGTGCCCTTGAGAAAGTGGTGGTGAGCCCCCCTCTTGAATCGCTGCAGTCCACGTGCTGTGGATTGACCCACAATGCTATGAGCGAGGGAATTTCAGGATTTTGACCTAGCAACTGCGAAGGAATGGCGATATATTTCCAAGTCAGGACAATGAGCGGCCTGGAGGGGAACATGCAGGTGGTGTTGTTCCCATGTATCTGCTGCCCTTGTTCTTCTAGATGGAAGTGGTCTGGGTTTGGAAAGTGCTGTCTGAGGACCTTTGGTGAATTACTGCAGTGCATTTTGTAGGTAGCATAGACTGCTGCTACTGAGTGTCACTAGTGAAGGGAATGGATGTTTGTGGATGTGATGCCAATCAAGCAGGCTGCTTTGTGCTGAATGGTGTCAAGCTTCTTGAGTGATGTTGGAGCTGCACCCATCCAGACAAATGGGGAGTAGTCCATCATTCAGTGATGGAACACTTGTGCCATGTAACTGGTGGACATAAGGGAGTCAGGAGATGAGTTGCTCACTGTGGTATTTCTAGCCTCTGACCTGCCCTTGTAGCCACTGTGTTTATGTGGCAAGTTGAGTTGAGTTTCTGGTCAATGGTAATCCCAAGGATATAGACAGTGGGGGATTCAATGATGGTAAGGGTGGTGGTTAGGGTGTCTCTTGTTGGTGATTGTCATTGCTTGGCATTTGTGTGGTGCGAATGTTAATTGTCATTTGTCAGCCGAGGCCTGGATGTTATCCAAATCATGTTGCATTTGAACATGTGCTGCTTCAGTATCTAAGGAGTCACAAATGGTTCTGAACATTGTGCAATCATCGGCGAACATCCCTACTTCTGACCTTATGATGGAAGGAAGGTCATTGGTGAAACAGCTGAAGATGGTTGGGCCTAGGACACTACCCTGAGGGATTCCTGCAGAGACAGAATCATAGAATAGAATCATAGAATCCTTACAGTCCAGAAGGAAGCCATTTAGCCCATGAGTCTGTACCACCACAATCTCACCCAGACTCCATTCTCGTAACTCCACACATTTGCTAATCTCATGATACTAGGATCAATTTAGTATGGTCAATCAATCTAATCTACACATGTTTGGACTTTGGGAGGAAACCGGAGCACCCGGAGGAAACCCACGCAGACACGGAGAGAAAGTGCAAATTCCACACTGACAGTGACTCAAGGCTGGAATTGAACTGTAGATCCTGGCGCTGTGCTGCCCAGGTGTCCTGGAGCTGAGGTGGCTGACCATCCACAGCCACAATCACAACTGCCTTCCGATGTGCCAGGTATGACTCCAATCAGCATAGAGTTTTCCCCCGATACCTCTTGATTCCAGTTTTACTAGGCTCCTTGATGCCACACTCAGTTGAATGTGGCCTTGAAGTCAAGGGCTGTCACTCTCACCTCACCTCTGGAATTCAGCTCTTTTGTCCATGCTTGAAACAAGGCTGGAATGAGGTCAGCTGAGTGACCCTGGCAAAAGCCAAACTGGGCATCACTGAGCAGGTTATTGCTGAGCAGGTGTGCTGCTTGATAGCACTGTCAATGACCCCTTCAATTACTTTACTAATAATCGAGAGTAGACTGACTGGGCAGTGATTGGCTGGGTTGGATTTGTCCTGTTTTTTGTGTACAGGACATACTCGGGTAACTTTCCACATTGGGGAGATGCCAGTTTTGTAACTGTACTGGAAGAGCTTGGCTAGGGGAGTGGCAAGTTCTGGAACACAAGTCTTCAGTACTATTACGGGAATGTTATCAAGGCCCATTGCCTTTGCAGTATCCCGTGTCTCTGACAGTTTCTTGATATCATGTGGAGTGAATTGAATTGGCAGAGACTGGCATCTGAGATGCTGGGGACCACTGGAGGAGGCTGAGATGGATTATCCACTTCTGGCTGAAGATTGCTGCGAGTACTTCAGCCTTATCTTTTGCACTGATGTGCTACGCTCCTCCATCATTGAGGATGGGGATATTTGTGGAGCCATTCCTTCAGTGAGTTGTTTAATTGTCTACCCCTATTCACGACTGGATATGGCAGAACTGCAGAGCTTAGATCTGATCTGTTGATTGTGGGATCACTTAGCTCTGTCTATCACTTGCTGTTTATGCTGTTTGACATGCAAATAGTCCTGTTTGATGGATTCAACAAGTTGATACCTCATTTTTGGGTATGCCTGGTGCTGCTCTTGGCATACCCTCCTGCACTCTTCATTGAACCAGGATTGATCTCCTGGCTTGAATGATGATGGTTGAGTGGGGGATATGCTGGGCCATGACGTTGCAGATTGTGTTGGGAATACAATTCCACTGCTGTTGATGGCCCACAGCCCCTCATGAATGCCCAGCCTTGAGTTGCTAGATCTTATCTGTCCCGTTTAGCACGGTGATAGTGCCGCACAATGGACATAAGAGCATAAGAAATAGGAGCAGGAGTAGGCCATCTAGCCCTTCAAGCCTGCCCCGCCATTCAATAAGATCATAGCTGATCTGAAGTGGCTCAGTTCCACTTTCCTGCTTTCTCCCCATAACCCTTAATTCCCTTGTCTGTCAAAAACCTATTAAACCTATAGGTCAAAAACCTATTAAAAGACATTTTACTTTTAAAAAGCAATAGAGGATATGGACAACGTACCTTCACAAAACGGACTTTAGAAGTGTCAGGTGACATCTTTTGTAGTTTTTGTACAGATGCAGACAGATATGTCAGAATATGTTTCTGATCCAGCATATGTCGCAGGTTGTTATGTGGTTGGAGCCTCATGAATCAGAAGTCCTATCTATTTTTCTGCTACTGATTCTAATTTATTCCACTACAACAGGGAGTCATTAATGGAAATCAGGTGGATCTGCCAGTGCTCAGGCATTGAGTTGATGTGCCCGGTTCTTCCCTGCAACAAGCAGTAATTTTATGCATGTGCTTCTCCTCTGACTTACAGAGTCTTTTACATTTCACTTAATGCACACATGCAGCTTAAGTTGTTGGGTTTGGTGCTCCATTTCAGTAGTTTCATCCTCCTGGAGATGGGGAACAGGTGTAGATGAATTTTATCCTGGTGGTATTGGACAAAAAGAAAAATGGCTCGTACGCTTCAAAGTAACCCACTTTTCTAAAGTACTTTAGGAAGCTTCTGAGAGATGAAATACAAATGCAAGGATGGTTTTCATCATATAGATCCATTTATAACCTTTCCTTTTTTTGTTTATGGGACGTGGGCATCGCTGGACTAGCATTTTTATTACCCATTGTTAATAGCCCCGTTCTTGTACCATTGTTAATAGGTGATGGTGAGCACCTTCCTGAACCGTATGTCCATGTGACATATGTGCACCCACAGTGCTGTAGAGGAGGGAGTTCAAGGATTTTGACCCAGTGACAGTGAAGGAACTTTGATTATATTTTCAAGTCAAGATGGTGAGGGGCTTGGAAGGGAACTTCCAGGTGTTGGTATTCCTATGCAGCTGCTGCTCTTAGAATAGAATAGAATCCTACAGTGCAGAAGGAGGCCATTCTTCTTGTTCTTCTAGGCGGTAACTGTCAGGTTTGAAAGGGACTGCCAAAGGAACGAGTTGCTGTAATGGATCTTCCAAATGGTACACACTGTTGTCCCCTGTGCATTGGTAATAGAGGGAGTGAATGTTTGTGGAGGGATGCCAACCAACTGGGCTACTTTGTTCTGGCTGGTGTTGAACTTCTTGACTGTTGTTGGAACTGAACTTATCCAGGCAAGTGGAGAGTATTCCATCACACTCCTAACTTATGCCTTGTAGATGATGGACAGTTTCTTTTGTTAATATGCTTACATGTGCTTATATGAGGTGCAAGTCCTGAGCTTATTGCATATCCGGAGGAAGGCTGTTGATGGAATTACCATCCTTTAACTGCTTGAGGCCCGGAGGGTCATGTCATACTGATGGCCTTGTGCATTGGTTTAGAGCATTCCCTATTGTCATGGCTGCTGGAACTGAGATCACCAATAACAGGGTTCAGCTGTCGATATCCACACTTGGAATTACACCTTAAAATCAATTTTACTGACACTAATACTGACACCCTCAGTGTTATCCCGGTGAAGATCAGAAGGATTCAATCTGGAATCTTTTGGACCAATTAACTTGGCAGTGCACTAAAGGCTGCTTTTATCCACTTCAGCTCTGGAGAAGTCAGGAAGCGTCTTTAAATAAAAATGGGATGAGCTGAAAAAACACAACAAGTCTGGCAGCATCTTGGTGGGTAAAACACAGTTAAAATTTGAGTCAAATGTGGCTCTTTATCTTCTTGTTCTGAAGAGTCATATTCAACTTGAAATGTTAACTCTATTTATCCCTCCACAGATGCTGCCAGAACTGCACTGTCTGTTTTTATTTCAGTTTTTCAGCGTCTACAGTGTTTTGCTTTTATTATTGCCTTTAAATGTCTGAGCACATATGGTACTACACTCATCTTAAGGGTGAGGATTATGGTTATAAATCACTTGATCTTTGCTCTTTCGGCTTATGACGTGTTCTGAATCCAGGCACACTGAGGAAGAATTTATAAGGAAAGGGTAAATCTGGCTGTCCTTAAGCCTAATGTGTCACAGCTCGGTTGATTTCTCTTTGTGTTAGAGCAATTCTTTACTTTTAAATTCTTTGTTAATATTTGAAGTGGGAACTTCTAAAGCTTTGCACAGAGACTGAGCTGACAGCAAAGGTCAGCTTCAACATAAGATGATCAGGGAGGGAATTTATTTACAGATGTACTATTGCATACTCACTCTTACTTTTCAGAGAACTATAGCCACTGTTAATGGGGCAAGAACATTAGTTGATCTTGCAAAATTAAATCACCTGGTAAGCATTAAGAGGGAAAGACTATTTAATGTTATGCCACTTCAGGCGACAACAATGTACAGACTTGTGTATATTCTCCTGTCTTGGCAGCACTGTGAGCCTGTGCAACCTGCCTCCATTTCCCCATTGATATCATTGAAAAAAAACATGGCCTACACAGGTAGTGGGCCTGTGGTGGTATCTAACCCTAGGGAGTCAGTGTGGCACTGCAAGACAAACTAATGTTTCCCCTCTTTTTGATTGAGTTTTCTGTAGATTAAGAAAATCGAGTTGGCATTGAATGATACAGAATTAATGATTGACTTATAATTAAGAGTTTTGGTGGAATGGTAATTATATTTAACAATAGCAACATTTGTAGGTAAGATGACAAAGTAAAGGAATTATATTGATTGTTACAAAAGAGCAAAACACAGAATAAGGCATTTCTGTCCATCGAGTCTGCACCACTCATGATCTCTTAGAAGCAGGCCTGCTGATGACTTGCCCCCAGCTCTTCTGCGGACACGAAGGTTGCCATTGCATTAAACCTTTGTTTCACTTGATCGTTGCAAGTCAGCCAATTGAAATGCTCCAGATCAGGCATTTAACTGTTTGACAGATGCAACAAGGCAATTATCAGAGGCTTGCTTGCAAGAGGAGAATCTTACAACAACTGCCTCATGAAAATGGGATGTCAATTTATCAGGATATAGATTTTTCCCTGGCTGGCAAGGCCCCAGGAGAATGTGGAACAGCTTTGTTCCACCCATACAACGACCGCGCAGATTGTTCAACGCAGTCCCAATCTCCTGGTTAAAGATGGTGCCTCCCGCTGTTCTGTTCTGTTCTCTGGGGTCACTACCTTGCACCCACCTCATGTAGTGCCAAAGAAACAAAGAATAATACAGCACAGGAACAGGCCCTTCGGCCCATCAAGCCTACGCCAACACATGATGTCTTTCTAAATCAACAATGGTGCCTTCCAGTGCTGTTCTCCATGGGAACCCTCCTTGCACCCTCTCATGCAATGTCACATTCACTTTACCATTGGTAAAGAAGAAATTGGGTGCTATACCACACCATTGTTTCTCTTCTCAGTGGTTTTCAATTAACTCTTGCTTGGCACAACTTTATCCACACAGGTGTCGTCACAAAGATGGATAAACATTTCAAATCCACCGTAGACCCTTACAACAATGTTTCTCCATATTTGTAGTCACTTGCCTACCATTTAGGGCTTATTTCCCTTAAACTTGAGTTGCTGGCCTGATTGTCTCAGTTCTCTTACACTTGATGGTGTGACAAGGGCAACACTGCACTCTGAGCTTATGCTCATTATGCAGATGATTCAACCCTACCAAATGGCATAGATTCAACTCAGTGTGTTCTTAGTTGGCTTTGCGTTGATTTTACTGAAAGTGTAGAATTAAGGCTAGGGGTCAATTTGAAGGAGTTTTTTCAGTAATGTCTACTTATTATTGATCACTTTGACCATATCCTCATAGCAAAATCAAAAATGCTATAAGCTTAAGTACGTAACCATCATGTTTTCCCATGTAAAATTGCTTAAAAAGTGCTCACTAACTTACTGTGGCATGTTGAGATTCTGACTGATGAACTAACTGATTGTGGAGATTATTGGGAGCTGGTAAATGCAAAGGACACAATTGCTGCTCCTCTTTTGTGAAGCCCTTGTGTCATGTGATTTCAACTGGGGCACTAAGCATGTGTTTTGTAAATGGTTCTGATGCACAAAATTTCTATCGCTATCACAACTGTCCCCTTAGCACACCAGGGGATCAATTTTCTGCCAGTGAAGTTGAAAAATAAATGCATTTTTCATTCCTTGCATTATCAGGAAAAGTAGAGAATTAGTTGACATCATGCACATTCAGTTTAGTTTGTGAACACAGTGGACATGGTTTGATGCTTTATGATAAAGCCACGTGCAATTACTATCAATTGACTTATTAACATTGTCAAGGGCAAAACAATAAGATCAATACAAATCATTTATTGTCCTCTTTACAGTTGTTGATTCAGGCATGGAGATTGCACAATGGCAGTCAGTAGAGCTCTTAATCTCAGGGGCGTGGGTTCGAGCCCCAGATTGGACGCAATAATTTTTGTGGGTGGCGCGGTGGCAGAGTGGTTAGTACTGCTGCCTCACAGTGTCAGGGACCCAGGTTTGATTTCCAGCTTGGGGTCATTGTCTGTGCAGAATCTGCACATTCTCCCGTGTCCATGTGGGTTTCCTCCACAGTCCGAAAGACATGCTGGTTAGATACGTTGGCCATGCTAAATTCTCCCTCAGTGTACCCGACCAGGTACTGGAGTGTGGCGACTGGGGGATTTTCACAGTAACTTCATTGCGGTGTTAATATAAGCCTGCTTGTGACACTAATAAATAAATAAATAAACTCATGAGAATTTTTGTGTGTGTGTTTGCAGATCTCCAGTCGCAATGGGAAATGGTTTAGTGAAATCCAGGCAACCAAGAGATCCACAGAGCCGCACAGTGAACCTTGCTATCAACAGTGACAACTCAAAGCTTTGGAGGGACTCTGGGACAGGTGCAAATCTTAAAGCCACAGTAGAAACCCTGCAAAGTCAATTATTGGAACTTGAACTGGAGAATAAAAGTAAGGATGACCGACTGCATGATAAGGAGTCCAGGATACAAGAACTAGAGAACCAAATTGTAAGGCAGACCCGGGCAATTGCTGAAATCACAGCAGAATTACAAACCAAATGCATTCAGCTGAACAAGCTACAGGATGTGGTTAAAACTCAGTGTGGAGTCCAACTTCAGTCATCACCACCATCACTTAGATCTGCGAACACGATTATGAATCAATGCGCTGGTTTGCTCAAAGACATTGGTAGCAGAAGGCGAGGGGCTAAAGAAGGTGTGTCTGCTGAACCCAGTACTAGGACATATGACTCCAACAAACTGCCAGAGTTCACTTTGGAAAAAGCCAGGATTCGAAAAGATTCAGGGTAAAGATCCACCTTTCACAGTTACTCCGCATTAATTTCTTTCAACATTAATATTTTGATCATACTACATATTTATAAACAAAGAAGAATCAGTATCAAGGAGAGAGTATCGTAATTCTGAGCTTCAGATGAAACCATGAAATGTTAAAATTAAGCTCAAGTAGTTTATGCTCTTTGTGAGAGCCCGAGATTATTATTATTATTATTTATAGCTTCAATATCAGTCAAAGTGCTATTTTCTTCATATACTATGAACTTAATGCAATCGTTCTTGTTTATTTGAGATGATTCTTACTTTGGGAGTGGTGTGTCAACAACAATGTTGACACTCATTGGACATTGTGCTAATTCGTGAGGAATTCACAGTGAAGGAGTTTTGGCCCAAATCTTCTGGTATCCTGATTGTTGGAGATGCATGATTGAGAATGCACGTCAGGACTCTCTGGGAGTCCTAACATGCAGACCTATATGGGAATTGTCCTGGAAGTGTAAAATTCTGATGGGCAATTACTGCATGGATCCCTGAGTTGGAGTCTGAAACTTGGGACTGACTCGGCTTCCATCTCGGCCTTCTCCAATGATCCCTAGCATCTTAGATGCCAGCCTCCAGCCAATTCGATTCACTCCAGGTGATATCATGAAACAGTTGGAGACACTGGATACTGCAAAGGCAGTGGGCCCTGATAACATTCCGGCAGTAGTACTGATGACTTGGGCTCCAGAATTTGCCACTTCCCTAACCAAGCTCTTCCAGCATCTTCCTGACAATGTGGAAAACTGCCCATGTATGTGTGTACACAAAAAGCAGGACAAATCCAACCTGACCAATTACCGCCCCATCAGTCTACTCTCAATCATCAGTAAAGTCATGGAAGGCATCATCAACAGTGCTATCAAGCAGTGCCTGCTCAGCAATAACCTGCTCAGTGATGCCCAGTTTGGCTTTCGCCAGGGTCACTCAGCTTCCGACCTCATTACAACCTTGGTTCAAACATGGATAAAAGAGCTGAATTCCAGAGGTGAAGTGAGAGTGACAGCCCTTGACTTCAAAGCCACATTCAACTGAGTGTGGTATCAAGGAGCCTTAGTGAAACTGGAATTAATGGGTATCAGGGGAAAACTCTCTGCTGGTTGAAGTTATGCCTGGCACATAGGAAGATGATTGTGGTTGTGGAGGGTTAGTCATTTCAGCTCCAGGATTCTCTGCAGGAGTCCTCAGGGTAGTATCCTAGGCACAACCATGTTCAGCTGCTTCATCAATCACCTTCCCTCCATCATTTAGTCAGAAGTGGGGCTGTTCGCCAACAGTTGCACAATGTTCAGCACCATTCACAACTCCTCAGCCACTGAAGCAGTCCATGTTCAAATGCAATAAGATCTGGACAATATCCAGGCTTGGATTGACAAGAAACAAGTAACATTTGCACCAAACAAATGGCAGGCAATGACAATCACCAGTAAGAGAAACTCTTACACCACTCCTTGGCATTCAATAGTGTCACCATCACTGAATCCCCCACTATCAACATCTTTGGGATTACCGTTGACCAGAGACTCAATTGGACTCACCACATAAACACAGTAGCTACAAGGGCAGGTCAGAGGCTAGGAATACAGCGGCAAATAGCTCACCTTCTGACTTCCCAAATCCTGTCCAACATCAACAAGGCACAAGTTAGGAATGTGATGGAATATTCCCCACTTGTCTAGATAGGTGCAGCTCCAACAACACTCAAGAAGGCTGACACTATCCAGGACAAAGTAGCTTTCTTGATTGGCACCACATCCACAAATATCCAGTCCCTCAATCACCGATGCTCAGTAACAGCAATGTGTACTATTTACAAGATGCATTGCAGAAATTCCCCAAAGATCCTTAGGCAGTATCTTCCAAACCCCCAACCACTTCTATTTAGAAGGACAAGGGCAGCAGATATATGGGAACACCACCACCTACAAGTTCCCCTCCAAGCCACTCACCATCCTGACTTGGAAATATTTGCTGTTCTTTCGCAGTCGTTGGATCAAAATCCTGGAATTCCCTTCCTAACGGCATTGCGTGTCAACCCGTAGCATGTGGACTGCAGCAATTTAAGAAGGCAGCTCACACTGCCTTCTCAAGGGCAACTAGGGATGGGCAATAAATACTGGCCATGCCTATGTCCCACGAATGAATAAAAAAAAAGACCCGCAGAATTTGCCTTCATAGCAACCAGGAAATGTTAGACAGATTAACAGCTGGTCTAACATCTGGGTAACTGCACAATTGATTGCCCAATCACCTGCCCTCCAGCCCAAACTGACTAATGCTTCTCCTTGAACACCTGACTACCCGACCGGTCCTGCCCCCACCTCGATCCAAGTACTCCTCTCATCACCCATCCATCCTCTGACCACCTAGCTAAACCTCTGACCTGACCCAAATAGCACCCAATTATGCTATATCCTCCATCCACTCACACAAACCAGAAAAAACTTAAGCAGGTAAGTGGACAGCTCTCAGTCTAGCCAATGTGAGATTCAATGCTTCTGATGCTGATCAGAAGATCTGGGCCAAAAAATTAAGACATTAATCGCAAAACTGGTTGAAATTATTCACTGCATTAGAGTTGCTGCAAACACAAATTGAGCATCAATGCTAAAAAACCTTTCAAAATAAGAGCTAAGTATAATCTTATGTATAGCTTGTGTATTACAAAGCCTTAGTATCTGTAAATAAATTGGGTTTGCGACAGAGTTCCTCTGTTAAATTTAGAGGTAAATATTCTCTTCAGTGACATGAGTTGGGAGAAATTGATTTGGAAAGAATGAGCCTGCTGGATTTTCGGCCCATCTAAATTATTTACACTGAAGGAAAATGTATCCCTGTTCTTCAAAGAGTGAACTGATGAGTACAGAATGTGTGACATTAAACATCGGGTGCTATCCTTCCTGATCTTTGTATTAATTTGAAAGGCATGGGCATCACTGGCAAGGACAGCATTTATTGCCCCGCCAATTTTCCCTGGGGACGTTTTGATGGCCTGCCATCTTGAACTGCTACAGTCCATGTGACTTTGTCGCACTTTAATATACTGGCCAAATCAGAAGTTCCTATTGACATGAGAGTAGAGTCACATTTAGGCCAGACCAGGTAAGGATGACAGCTGAGTTTTTATCGCACTATGAGCGCTGCATGGTCATTTCCATTTTTGTACTGATATCAGCTTTTTGTTTCCATATTTTTGTTAAACTGAATTAAAATTCTGAACCTGCCATTGTTAGATTCAAACTCATATTTCCTGGATTATAAGCATAACCACTACTGTACCATGGATAGTGTTAACCTCCTGAAATCTCTCACTCTAGTTGATCATACAGAACTCCCACTACCCCCCGATGACCAACAAGGTTTGCCTGTATATAATTTCACAAGTGTCCGGCTGAGCATGTCTGTGGTACTTATTTCACTTCTTTGAATTGTCCCGTCAGGAGGACTGTCAGAGTTAAACTTCGGGCCCAATTTTATCATCGCGTTGCACTTGTTTTCGGGCACGAAAACTTGGTAAAGTCGGGTGTGAGGCGAGTAGAGCGATCTGTGCCCACCTTCCTACCAGTTCCCCCTTTACCAAGGTCTGAAAATGGCATGCATTTAAATTGACTTAATGGGCTGCACGCCCAACTTTACCAGCACTTCCCCCTTTACCACCGTGTTCACCCATCCAGAATCAGTGCAAAACAGACATGGTCCATTGAAATCTAATTCAATTGCTCCAGTTAGTGAGGAGGTAGGTGACTAGCGTCCAGTGGCTCTCTGCTTGAGATTGGTGATGGGGGGCTGGGGGTAGTGTGTTCCGCTGCCACTCTGCTTGAGATTGGTGGAGAGAGTAAGAGAGATCCACTGCCACTCTGCTTGTGATCAATGGGGGTGTGGGGAGAGGTAGTGGGGTCCGCTGACACTCTGCCTGAGACTGGTGTGGGGGAAGGGATGTCTGCTGCCACCAGCCTGCAATTGGTCTGTGCAGCGGGGGCCGATCAAAATTGGGATCAGTAATGTTGTGGCTGTGGGGGGGGTGGCAGTGTCTTTGGGGGCCGGGTAATGCGGTTCACACTTGCTGGGCCCTGTTTTACCATTTTGATTCTAAGTGCTGGACGGACTTGAAACTGGGAGTGTTTCAGATCCAACCTTTAGACCCGTTCTCAGGCACCCTGAAACACACTCAGGGATTCTGAATTACGCTGCAGAAGCCAGTGGGCGGGGCTTAATGTACCCAAAACCCTGCAGCTCTGATTAGTGCCTCCAACTGCGCATGCGCAGAAAAAAAATGATAGAATGCAGTTCCCCGTCACATCCCTTCCGGGCCGGATAATGCCTCCGTTCTGGTCCCCACAGACATTGCCCCATCCCCACAACATTACTGACCCCATTATCCTCCTTCCACCCCCCCACCACCCACCACCCAGACCGATTGTCAGCTCCTTATCCTCTTCCCCTCCACCGTTCTCAGGTAGAATGGCAGCAGACCACCTTTTCCTCCCCCCACCAATCTCAAGCAAAGAGGCAGTGGAATCCCCCCCACCGCTCCTTTCCCTCCACTGATCTCAAGCAGAGGGGCAGCGGATCCCTTTCCCTTCCCCCACTGATCTCAGACAGAGTGGCAGCGGACCCCCCTTCCCCTCAACCAATCTCAAGCAAAGAGCCATTGAACACTAGGCATGTACCTCCTCACTAACTGGAGCGTGCAAATCAGACTTCTATGGAACATGTCTGCTTCATGCCGAATCTGGATAGGGGAGGTGCCGGTAAAGTTGGGCGGGCAGCCCATTAAGTCAATTTAAATGCATGCAAATGCATTTAAATGGCCGTCATGCCCATTTCGGGCGCGCTCCCGATCGTGGCCATTTTCAGGCCTTTGTAAAGGGGGAACCGGCCCGGATTGCGCTACTCATCTCATGCCTGACTTTACCAAATTTTCGTGTCCAAACACGGACACAATGCGATGATAAAATTGGACCTGCTGATATTCTTATAGGCAGAGTGTGTATGGGGGCACCTGAATGTCAGATCTGAAACACTCCCACTTTCAAGTCCACCCAGAACTTAGAATCAAAATGGTAAAAATAGGGCCCTTCATCTCCTTTTCTTGATCCACATGCTCCCTTTTGGTCACAGCTTGTGCAGGCTAATATGGTAGTATGGTAATATGGTAGATGATAATCAGCTCAAACTTTCCAACCAACTGAAGAACAGCTTCTTCGCTGCTACCATCAGACTTTTGAATGAACTTACCTCACACTAAGTTGATTTTTCTCTACACTCTAGAAATGACTGTAACACTGCATTCTGTACTCTCTCCTTTCCTTCTCTATGAACGGTATGCTTTGTCTGTATAGCATGCAAGAAACAATACTTTTCACTGTATTCTAATACAGGTGATGATAATAAATCAATCAAATCATTTCTATTAGTCTTAGAACAGCATCAGTCTGCCTATCCAAAATCAAGGACTTGAATTTGTGTGGCCCAGGTTTCCATTTGGAGGTTTACACTGCTGTTGACCCCATCCTCAATTGCAGGGTCAAGGTGTTTACACACATGGAACTATGGCCCACACCTTGGAGATAGTAGGTATTAAAAAAAAGTTATAGCAAATTGTTAGCAATCACTTGAGCATTTTTTGACGTTAAAAAGTAAATTCAATCTCCAAATGTATTCAGGCATTGGGAATTTGGAGTTAAAGAGAATGAGGGGGTAATCTCATAGAAACCTTCAAAATTCTAACAGGACTAGACAAGGTTGATGCAAGAGGAATGTTCCCGATGGATGTGGGGGTGCCCAGAACCGGGGGTCGTGGGATATTGGGTCAACCTTTTAGGACAGAGATGAGGAGGAATCTTTTCACCCAGAAAGTGATAAGGCTGTTGAATTTGCTACCACAGTAAGTAGTTGAGGCCAAAACATTGTGGGGAGAATTCTTTCATCCTACCTGCCTTGGGAATTGGGGTGGAGTTGGCGGGGGTGGGGGTGGGGGTGGTGGTGGTGGCTGGTAGTGGTGGGGTGGGGGGTGTGCCGGGAATCCATGCAAAACTCTGTTGACCTCAGGTGGGATTTTCTGGTTTTGGGCTGAGTGCAGTTGGAAAGTCTTGCCCTGTGTGTTTTCAAAGAGGAGTTAGATATCGTTCTTGGGGCAAAGGGGATCAAAAAACTGGGAAGAAGGTGGGATCGAACTATTGAGTTGGCTGATCAGCCATGACCATAATGACTGGCACAGCAAGCTTGAAGGCACAAATGGCCTATTCCTGCTCCTACTTTCTAGGTTTCTATATCTATGTCTCTAGGAAATAATTTAGTCTCCTAGCATGCAATGCAGTTTATTAAGCGGCAGATTTCCACAATCTCTGATTGTTGAGGGTAATGTTTTACCTAATTTATTTACATTCTACATTATTCATTTTTTCTTGTGAAATTCTATCCTGATAAATTTATATTAAATTGAGGACAAAGAGTGTTTATTGGTAGGGAACCAGTGAAAATCCCATATTAATTAAATTTTGAATGTTTTTTTAATTGTTCCTTTTTATTTAATACCAATACAGAGAAAAGCATAAATAAGCCTAATAAAGTGATTAAGGGACAATGCCTACGTGATGTTAGCATATGACTGTGAAGAGCAATCTAGTCCTAACAGCTGGTAACCAGGATTGTGACATCAGGCCACACTGTGGACATAGATTTCCAAACTGCTAATAGTTATATCAATATTCTGCTAGACAGTAAGTAAACAACAACAGATATTGCTAAAATGTTCCACGCTGTTAAAATAGGTGAAGTCCCATGCCTGGTCAATTAAACAGCCGTTTTATCTAGCTCCATTACAAAAAGGTGAAATGAGAGGAAAGGAAGAGATAAAATTGTCTAAAAAAACCCCCAAAAGAATGAGATAATCCCAGAAACTACAAACTAGTATTTGTAGGGAATTGCTTTTTATACCTCCTCTGCACTGTAGGGACTCAATGATTTCTATAACATAGTAGTGGTACGGTGGCACAATAGTTAGCACTGCTGCCTCACAGCCCCATGGACCTGGGTTTGATTCTGATTTTGGGTGACTGTGTGGAGTTTGTACGTTCTCCCTATGCCTATGTGGGTTTCCTCCAGGTGCTCTGGTTTCATCCCACACTCCAAAGATGTGCAGGTTAGGTGGATTGGCCATGTTAAATGTGTGGGGTCATGGGGATAGGGCAACAAAGAGGGCCTGAGTAAGGTACTCTGTCAGAGAGTCAGTGCAGACTTGATGGGCTAAATGGCCTCTTCTGCACCGTGGGAATTCAATGATTCTATGATCATTTTGAGAGATTTAGTAGGTGAACATTTGTAAAAGTATAAATTAAAATAAAAAATGCTGAGAAAGTGCAGTAGGTCATTAAGTGAAAGTGAGGACAATTTAATATTTCAGGGAAGTCACATCATCATAATTGTCAAAGGCTCATTGTAATCATGCTGGTGTGTAATATGCCATTGCTTAATATTCCAGTTTTGTTTAAATGTTTTTCGTTTTGGTTACTGACAGAAAGCATTTTGAATGATTGGTGGGGAAAATATATATGAGCACCCTGTGAATATTAAGCGTGACATGACAAGAAAGGTGTGATACCTCTGGTAAGGAAAGGCTGTCAGAACATTAGCTAGTGTTTTTAGTAACAAGTGATTTATGTATGACTTTGAATGAAATGTGCCATGCAAGTACCAAATTTAATATATAATCTGCTCCCATTTTAAATCCAAATATTCAGTCTTTATTTTTATGTAATTCTTTGATTTTCAAAGCCAAATTTATTAGAAAATTTGAGTTTCTATACAATATAGGCTGAGGAGCTGGATGATAAAAAACTGAACTGCTACCTTGCTGGTAGAAGGGTATAATTATACCATGACAAGTATACTGTGGCAGTTCTTACTACAATTGTAGATGTAAGAATTTGAAATGAAAAAGAAAGTTGACACAAACATTGGAAGAACATGGGAAGTGTGAGCAGATGTAGATTTTAAATATATTACTCGTTGTGCTGCTGAATTTCATAGAATTGTTACAGCACAGGAGAACATTTGGCCCAATGGGTGGGATCTTATGGCCTTGCTCAGGCCAGACTGGAAGTTCTCGCCTGAGGTCAGCAGAGATTTCCATTGCCAGACCCTTGCCTGCGCCAATTCCATAACGGTTGAGGTGGTAGAGTTCTGGCCATTGTGTCTGCCCCTGCTCTCCATAGGAATATTTTACCTTGTGCTACTCCCTGCAGGTCTGCACATTCCTACTTTTTAGATAACAATCCTATGTACTCTTGAGTGCCTTGACTGAATTTGTGTCCACCAAACTCTTAGGCAGTGCATTCCAGGTCTTAACGACTTGCCTGAAGAAAGGTTTTCCTTATGTTGCCATTGCTCCTTTTGCTAATTGCCTTAAATCTGTGCCTTCTTGTTCTTGATTCTTCTATCAGCGGGATCACTTTTTTCCTTATCTACTCTGCCCAGACCCATCATGATTTTGAATACCTCTGTCAAATCTTCTCTCAACCTCCTTGAAGGAAAACTTCTCCAATTTTCCTACATAACTGAAATGCCTTATCCCTATGACAATTCTCATGAATCTTTCTGTACTCTCTAATGCCTTCAAATCTTTCCTCAGAACTGGATGCAATATTCCAATCGACATAACTTCCTTGCTTTTATAGTTTATGCCCCTATTAATAAAGCCAGGAATACTATGGCCAGAATTTTGCTGGCATGCCCACCCCAATCCTGGGGTGGGTGAGGCTCGGAGAACAGCATGTTTCATCGGCCTCGGGTGGGATTGTATAAACCTTGGGCAGATGTGCCAGTAAAATTCCATCCAAGGTGATTTATTAATCACACGTACTTAACCTGTCTTGCCCTTATCAATGATTTATTCAAACAGACACCCAGGTCCCTCTGTTCCTGTACCCCCTTTAGAATTGTACCCTTTATTTTACATTGTCTCTCTGCATTTTTCTCACCAAAGTGAATCACTTCACACTTGCCTACATTAAATTCTATATGGCCATGACCACCCATTCCACCAATCTGTGTCCTTTTGAGGTTATACTTTATCTTCCTCATGGTTCACAATGCTTCCAAGTTTTGTATCATCTGCATATTTTGTAATTGCTCCCTGTACACTAAAGTCTAGGTCATTAATATATATCAGGAAGAACAAGGGCCTGAGGGAACTCCACGACATACCTTTCTCCAGCAAGAAAAACATCCATTAACCACTCCTTCCTGTTTCTTACACACAGGTTCTTCTTTCTGTCTGACCCCCTTTGGTCTGCCTTTTTCTCTTCACTTCTGCTTCTCAGCTAAATGTTTGTTTCCTTTCTGTCCACATCCGCTCCTTTCTGTCCGTTTTTTAATGTCTGAATGGAAGTGGCTGGGAGCGGTGGGGGAGAGGGGGTCGGTTGACAGGGGAAGTGGGAGAATGAAAGATGTGATATGCCAGGAGAAGAAAGTTACCAACTACTGCAATCTGTATTATGAGTGGGAATTATGAGGAAGAAATGTCCTTCACACCCACTCCTTAGTCACTCGCACTTCTCACCAACCCCTCACTCTTATTGTATATCCCTACTCATTTGCATTCTAACCACACCCCTTACTCTCAGTTTTCCAAGGGGAGATGGCAAGATACTGAGATCCCCCTTACCCTGCAACATTTTCTACCCAACCTTTCTATTGGATTTGCTTAAAGAAACTTTGTTTTCAGAATTCAACATTTTTAATAACTCATGTTATAATGAAGAATGTCAGCACAGTAACATAGTGGTTAGCACTGCTGTCTCACAGCGCCAGGGACCTGAGTTCGATTCCTGGCTTGAGTCATTGTTTGAGTGGAATTTGCATGCTCTCCCTGTGTCTGCACAGGTTTCCTCTGAAGATGTGCTGGTTAAGTTGATTGGCCATGCTAAATTGACCCTTAGTGTCAGGGGTTTAGCAGGGTAAATAAGTAGGGTTATGGAGATAGGGCCTGGGTGGGATTGTTGTCAGTGCAGACGTGATGGGCCAAATGGCCTCCTTCTGCACTGTCGGGATTCTGTGAAATTTCTCTATGAAACATTTGAAATTGTACTTCTGATTTCCCATCCAAGTAGTTTAAAAATGTGTGAATGCATCATTCCCTCACACTTATTGGCATTATAAATTAAAATCCATCTCATCAATATAAATGTATAATCTTATGGTCTAAACAAAAAGCTGTTAATTTTTCCTAGAAAATACAGATGAGGTCATCAGTACCAAAAATCAACCAGTTTCGTTTTGTGTTCAGAAGAAGAAGCACTCTTCACTTCTTTCTCCTGTTCTTCTGTCTCTCATTTTCGAATAGTCATAGAACACCACGTAAAGGCTATGACATGAGCGTATTCAGAAATTGTCATTATTCTCCCTTGCTTAGGCACAGACCCACATATATAAAAACTTCCTGATGTCACTTAAGTAAAAGTTCCAAAATTTGAGGTCCAACTTTTGTGAGAGGAAAGGTAGATAGGAATTGGTGAGAGGGAGTGTTAGCAGTGGTGTGGAATGGGTTGGTGGGGATGGGTGGTGAAGGCCACCAAGGGACTGAGTGGGAGCCAGCAGAGAGGTGAAACTTTTATAGGGATTAGGAAAGGTGGAAAGGCACAAGGCCTTGCGCACAATGGAGGAGTGGAGGAGAGCTAGGAAGAGGACAAAGGGGAAGTTTTAAAAGCTTTTGTGAAGCTTTGGGGAAAGTATTTCTTATGCTAAATGTCAGAATTAGCTTTTTTCTGAGCCTTGTGGCTGATTATTCTACTTGCAACTTTTCTCTTAGTCTTCCTTTCTTGAGAGAAAATTGGATACATAATTAAAACAGGTGGAGATCCAAGTCTATGGAAAAAAGCCAGACCCAGAACCTACTCATCAGAACGCAATCTGAGGAGGGGTAGTAGAGGCACTGAAAAGAAGCATTACATATTGATGTATGTTAGGGTCTAATGCCTGTTTTAGATGGTTGCTTGGGGTGCCTGAAAAATGGCACAACCTAATATCAGGTCAAATGTTTCTCAGGTATCCTTGAGGCACAGGGTATTGGACCTTGAAGTTGGCCCTCATTTTGTCCATTTTTGGTCCATATTAAAGATGCTGTATGAATGGGTTTATTGTTGTTGCTGCAGTGATGATGACAGCTGATGTTACTGCTTACCTACTGCCTCTGAGCTCCATATCTGACTGAAGGGATAGTTTGTTTCAATCTTCTGGATTAAAAATAATAGAATAAATTATGCTTTGTGAAGGACAGCTTCTGGTGTAACAGGTTATATTGTTTCCATGACAGAGTGAAGAAGCTTATAACAGAGGCCCTGAACAAGAATCTATTTCTGAAGCGACTGGAAACACAGCATGTCAGAGACATGGTGGAGTGTATGTATGAGAAAAACTATCAACACGGTGACTATGTTATTAAACAAGGGGAACCAGGCAACCATCTTTTTGTGTTGGCAGGTACTCTCCATTTTGGAATTTTTATAACGTTTTTGAATTTACTCTTGAAGTTACTGTGTGGGAGGAATTTCTCCAGTCACTATATGTTATTTCATCATGGTGATGGACTTTGGGTGACCAATGAGCAGAGAACCCATTGGCCCTGGAGTGAGTCCATTTTGAGGACCAGGACCCGTTAATGCTCAGCTGGTAAGCCACAGGTAAAGACTAGTGCTATAGGCTGCTGAAACTCAGCCGTTTTCATTATCAACCACCTCTGTCAGCCATCAAGCAAGAAGAAAGTAGGTCTGTGGAGCCTGAGAGCGGGGAAGGGTAGAGTGAGGGAGTCTTATCTCTTCTCAAGAAAGGCGAGTTGGGGGGAACACAAGTGCAGCAGTGCCCAAGGCTGGTTTGGGGTTTGGTGGGAGGGGGGTCTGAGAAGGTACCTTTGTTCCTTATAGCCCCACAAATCAGTAAATCTTATCTTCTGAATTCCTTTTTCCATACCTGCTCCACCCGGTGCTTCCCTAAAGTTCTAAATAGAGCCTTGAGTATGTCATTGGATCACGATTTGAACACTGAAAAGCTGACCACTTGGCTCAGGCAGATAGGCCCAGAGGAGGATTAGACATTCATGGCGACACCAGGCCCAGGCAACGGAGTCATTTCCTGCCATTTTGTGGTGCACAGTGTCCCATTTCTGTAAGAAGAGGCTAGAAAACCTCCCCTAAATATCCAGGGCTCTCATTTAGTCGTTACCTGTAGCAAAAATTATAAACAAGTCTTTTAACTGCAGATGGTGAATCAAGTTATTATTCCACAGTATCTGTTTTCAATGAGCTTAAATTTTAACAATCATGTAAAATAAAAGTCAGGAGTATCAGGGTGAAGAACTAATATGAAAAAAATTATAAAAACTAAAAAAAACTCACATTTATATCCTGCCTTTTGCAGGACATCCCAAAGTGCTTTGTTTCCAAACAATGAAATACTTATTGTTGCAGTTAGTCACTGTGTAGTATCAACATGCTGTGCTTGGTTGAAGTCATTAGGTTACATTTTAGCTTCATTTGAAGCAATTTTTAAAAGCGGCATCTCGGCCTTTTGGCAAAGATGCAAATGAGATCAAGCCTTGGAGGAGGAGCTAATCCTACTCCAATCAGCTTGGGTCATGTAGATCAAGCCCAAGACAGGAGGCGAGAGCCCTGTCTTGTCAGCTTGGATCAGGAATGTCTCAACTTTGAATTGGATTTGATTTGATTGAATTGGGATAAAAACAAAAAAAAAACCAAACCTGACAGCCAATTCCAAACAACATACTCTCACAAATGGAAATGAAATAAGTGGTGGGATCATCTGTCTTTATCTGTTGGTTGCAGGATCATTGTTGGCCAGACAATTGGAAAACTTCCCTGCCCTTCTTCATAATAATGTATATTCATAATTATGTCCCAGTTTTTTTTTATCTACATGGGAGTGCAGGTAGGATCTCTGTTTAATATCTCATCTGAAAGACAGGACCTCTGACAGTGCACCGCTCCATCAGTACTGCACTGGAGCCTGAATTTTACGATCAAGTCCCAGGACTGGGGCTTGAATCCACAACCTTCTAACGTAAAGCCAGAAGTCCTACCAAATGAGCTTTGGCTTCTACATTTAAAGGCAGACAAGCCCTAGCAAGGTTGGGAGGGTGGGTATCAGAGCAGGAGGCAAGTAGTTTTGAGCAAACTTGGGCTGCCCTTTCCACTAGGGGGCTCTCTTGTTGGGCACAGAGTACTTAAGAGAAGTGACCTTCTGCCCCATTCCCCCAGACCATTCACCAACCTGTCAAGTGGCCTGAGAATGGACAGGTCAACCAACAACTTACTCTCTGCGGTAGACAATGGGCACAGCTTCAAAAGTAGTTCATTGGCTGTGAACTGCTTAGGGACATCATGAGGCTGTGAAGGGTGAAAGTCAGGACTATATGAATGCAAGTGCTTTTCATTGTAAAGCGATTAAGATCATTTCAAACGCTGAAACATTTGCCATGGGTAAAACTGCTGCATTGGAAAACATTTTCCTGCATCTGATTTTATTCTCACTGGGATATTTTCTGTTTTATAATGTCCTTTCTTTTGTTCTTTCGACAGAGGGCAAACTGGAGGTTCTGCAAAATAGCAAAATTCTAACGTCTATCAATATATGGACAGCGTTTGGTGAACTTGCTATTTTATATAACTGCACAAGGACAGCCTCTGTGAAAGGTACAGCTCTTCCATTACTCAATACTGCAATGAAATAATTGTTTAGCTTATTATTTGTTTGAACATTTTGCTTAAGATTGTGGACCCTCCAATTAGTACCCTTTTTCTCATTTATGGTCCTTATTTCGCACACAGCCTTCTTTGTTCAGTATATTTATATTAGAGTCATAGAGGAATAAATAAATACAAGCATTTTATTTATTAACTGTAAGATTATATGCAAAGCAGCAGTACTTAAGAGATTGATTCAGAAACCACATTAGAAATAACAATATAGCTTCCTTTCCTAACTGTCTCTTGAGGCAATTCAAAAGAATTTTAAATGGAGTATAATGAATCGCTATTGACATAAAGACACAGTGCTAACCTTGGGCTCAGATGATGTCATAAGCCATGACAACAAAGCAAAATCAATTCATAGCCATTGTTTGATGCCAAAATTAGATTACAATCATAAAATTGCACCTTGGCATCTGTTAATATCGTTTTCATTAAATGTGAGTGTTTATTGCGGTTAGAATCTAATACGCAATAATATTGATCCTGTTTGATTAAAAAGATATGTGAAATGAGTCTGAAAAATTACCTGAAGCTCCTTTCGAGTTGATTCATTGTATGGCATAGTTACAGCTGTGGATCTGGCTGTACATTCTGTTAATAACTTCTCTGTAAAGGACAAAAATGTTTTACATGCATTCATGATGTACTATGTATGTTAGTACACCATTCATGGTGTACTAACATAATAATAGCATAAATGATTCAATTTACTTTATCAAGTTGTGAACCATAGATTTGGCTGAAAATAGAAATTTGCACTATTCAGGTTTTTTTTTAGCTGAAGGCTACCTTTACTTACTATTTCATCTAGGAAGTTGCTGGATGCATGAGCTGCATTGAACCCCAGTTTTCACAAGTACATTATATGAACTTGCACTCTGCTCAGTAAAATATGAGCATGAAAGAGACAGTTCTGCAGGTAAACGTAAGAATGATTCTTGTGGGGCCAGCAGGTACAGAAGCACTTTTCCAGGACCCCTCATGGAAAATTTGGGTTCTTGCTGCCATAGTGGCAACCACCCCCCCAGCCCCTTAACCTTTCCGTGTTTGATTAATTTGTTTAAATCCTCTGGTGACTTGCTTCAAATGACAGATAAATGGTCTCTAGCAGCCTTGGGTGAGCAATCTCTGGATAGCCATTTCAGCTGGCCAGCCAATCCCCATCACTGTCAATGAGGCATGGTCACAAAAATGGATTGGACAACATGCGAGCCACATGTTCCACTGGAAAATCTCAGAGTTATCACACAAACCCACAGGAACAGGTTTATTCAGATTGTTCGATGTGAAAAGAAGGGCAAATTGAAAGTTGATTGTCATTACTTGTGATGTGATTATCCTCTTAAAGCTGTGAGCAGTGTCAAAACCTGGGTACTGGACCAAGACATTTTCCGCAATATTATGAGAGGAACAACTCAGGCGAGACACGAGCAGTACAGAAATTTCCTCAGAAGGTAAAGGTCATTGTTGACATTGTGCACCTATTGCAGGAGGATATAAGGAGAAAAGAGAAAGAAAGACTTGCATTCATATAGCACCTTGCGTGACCTCATGATGTCCTAAAGTGTAATATAACTAAGAAAGTTTGAGGAGAAGTCACTGTCGTAATGTACAAAACACAGCAGCCGATTTACACACAGCAATATCCCACAAATGGAAATTTGATCATGACCAGATAATCTGTTTATAGGTATTGATTATGAAGTAAATATTGATGAGGACATTGAAGTGCACACAGTTTATTAATTTGATCTGTAATCAGGATAGCCTGTTTCAAAATTTAGAGCCTAATTCTGCACTCAAATTGTCATTTCAAAGAAAGTGTAAATTTAACCCAAATCTTCATTTTTAAACAGCACCTGAAACCTGTCACTGCTATTGATTTCACCTGAATAATTTTTAACCTTTCAACTTAACCTTGCAACCTGCAGCTAGTTGAGGAGTGGTTTTGTTCATCCAATCTGTCCTTACTCTCCCTTGCCAAAGAAAAGCATCTGAATCCATTCCCTAGAGAAATGAAAGCTGCATTTCCTTTCTGCTTCCCCACCCATCCTGAAATACCACATACTATCCTTGTCCCCATTTTGTATTTCTGCAAATGTTAGCAGCTATACTGTATTTTTTATGCAAGCAAATTGATCCTGAACAGTAACACACAGGAAACACAGGATCGAACAAACTGTTAGTTCAATGACTTACATCAAAGTTTATTCAGTAATGATTCAGTAACTGGCAAGTTCATTGGAAACAAGAATATTTTTCAATAATTTATGTTTCATACATTTCTCTAGTGTTTCCCTGCTTAAGAACCTACCAGAAGATAAACTTGTGAAGATAGTGGACTGCTTAGAAATAGTAAGTCATTCATTCGGAAGAAAATAATTGAAATACTTTGCAGTCCCTCAATAATCCTCCTTATTTCCCATTTTTGTAGCAAAATTAGTGGGAGCAGTATTGGATAATCCAAAAGTATTGGAATGTTGCCTCTCGCGTGTAGTTTAGGAATCTGAGCAGGAGATCGTATTAAATTTATCGCATCATGGTTTAGAAATGTAAATATATATGGGGTGGGATTTTTTTGGCCCTTCCTGCCGACGAGATCATCTGGTTTTGCCGAAAGCAATCTCCCTGCAGTGGATTGCCTGACAGCAGGGTGGGCGAGCCATACAAAATGCCATAGACCTCAGTAGGAATGGTAGATCCCACCGGCTGCTAGGAGCAAACCGGTTCCACTGCTGGGAAGTGTGCCATGGTGGAGCGGCTGGAAAACCCTGGCTATAGTTTCTTGAGGGCAGGAGTTCCATCACTACACCCCCCCCCCCCCCCGCAACAGGGTGGAAGTCCGATCCTCATCTCCTCAAGGACATCGATGGCATGTAATTGCTACGGGGCATCCTTGTTGAACGTTGGTTGATGCGAGACCAACGTATTTCCCCCCCGCCCTGCCCCGCAAACACCCTGGAAAATGAATCACCAAGATTTACCAAATATTTATCCAATCTTTGAAATCTAGACATTTTAATAAGCCCATACCATAAAAACTCTCTCAAATGAAATGCTTGGCTTTTTTTTAGTAGAATCAATTTTCTTCCCTTTTAACAGCGCAAATGATGTCACTGCTTATAGTATCCTGTAGGGATCAGGAGTCTGGAGGTATAAACTCACTCACATTTCCTGTCAGACCTAATGGACTGATGACCTTCCTGGGAATATATTTCCTTCTCTTCAATAAAAGTGTTTTAATGGAATAGGGTCAGCTGTTGGACGCAAACCTAATTGTGATTAGGAAGTACATAATAATGGATGATTACAGATTGTGGGATTTCATTTTAAGATGAATGCATTTTCCTTTGAAATGCAAAAACATGTGAGCATAGGTTTTGTGAAAGAAATGGTTGTGATAAACTTTTGAAAAAGCAAACAGTAAGAGGTTGTTTTGGCCAAAGGGAGAAAACAGGCACTAAATTGAGTTACTCTGATAAGCAAAGGCTGTTTGAAAATCCGATTTAGCACACCACTCTCATCCTAATTGATGATTACCATTGTTCTATAGACTTGCCTGGAGGTGATAAACCAGACAAACATGGGCTCATTTCACGCTCAACTGTCAATTAAACCCAATTTTTGATTGGGCTCTCTGTATAGCCTCCTCTCACTTGCTTCCTCTGACAGTATGAAGCACATTGACTTGTACAGAGTGGCACATTGCAGGACCATAGATCATAGAATCCCTACAGTGCAGAAGGAGGCCATTTGGCCCATCGAGTCTGCACCAACCACAATCCCACCCAGGTCCTATTCCCGTCACCTTTCATATTTTTCTTGTTAATTCCCTGACACTTAGGGGCAATTTATCATGGCCAAGCCACCTAACCCGCACTTTGGACTTTGGGAGGAAACTGGAGTGCACAGAAGAAGCCCACGCAGACACGGGGAGAACATGCGGACTCTGCACAGACAGTGATCCGAGGCTGGGATTGAGCCCAGGTCCCTGGTGCTGTGAGGCAGCAATGCTAACCACTATGCCACTGTGCTGCCCCTGACTTGAGGGTCGAATGTACAGGTCCTTGTGGAGGAAATCCAGCAGGGAAGGGATGCCACCTCCCTCTCCTGCAGCAACTGACAATGTTCAGCCTAACATCCTGATTTCCTCCCATTTATCCTGCAGACCAACCTGGAGAACCACCACCACCACCCCGCCCCCGCTCCCCCACCCCACCACCACTCCAGCAAAATCCCCCATGGTCAAGCATTTCCTTTCACTTGTAAGTTGTCCAGTAGGAGAGTTCTTAACTTTTAAAAATATATTCTTTCATGGGATCTGGGCATCACTAGCGAGGCCAGCATTTGTTGTCCATCTCTCACTGAGTGACTTAGCGATTTCTGAGGGCAGTTAAGAATCAGCCATACAGCTGGGCCACATGCGAGAATGGCAAATTTCCTTCCCTGAAGGATATTAGTGAACCTGATGGTTTTTTTTACAATGACTGATGATGGTTTCATGGACACCACTAGTGAGCCTTGTGAGTTATTAACTAATTCAAGTTTCAACAACTGTTGTGGCGGAATGTGAAGCCATGTTCCCAGAGAGCTCTGGAATATTAGTCCAGTGACGTTATCACTGTGTCCCCAATAGTGAAGTCCTGGATTCATCGCTAGGGTGTTGACAAAGTCATGACAAAGTGTTTTAGAGGCCTGCTTCACAGCTCAGCAGCAACTGAACATGAAGTACATGGAACAGTATTTAACATCCACATTAAAACCTTCTTTACTCCAAAACAGCTGGTCGCCATTGGATGCATTAGGATAAGTCCTATCTGCTAAAATACTGTGCATCCTCTTTAATAATTACTAGCAAGTATTTTAAGTGGGAATCAGGCCCTTATCAAATATTGGGGTTCAGCTTATTTACCAAGTTGGTATCTTCTGTTAAATGTGGGCTGGATTTTAGCATAAGACCTTACCTTGGTCACCTTGGAAGCTCATTAGCACCTGAAACCTAAAGTATCCAGGACAAATTGCCCCCCAGCCATCGTTCACCTCATAGAAATCAAAACAAAATCCATGCTACCTGTTTCCTCTGTTTCCAAAATCTATGCATCTCAAGTGCATAAGATTGTCATTGTCTGTGTTATTTGCGGGATTCTGGTATTACCTGGAAGTGTGTTACAGCTACTGAGACATGACAATGTTGTATCTCCCCCTCGCTTTTAATGAGGTGCATGAGTGGAATTTTATTGGTCCTTTGGAGTGGGCTGGATGGCATGAAAGAGGTATTGTGTTTGTGGCCTCTCTCCACTGCTGATATTTTACCCATGATGGGGAGGTATTGAGCCACTTGAGGCCCCTAAGTAGCCAATTAATGGTCAATCAGGATCTCATCCCAATGCTGCAGGCATTTTGAGTAATGATAGGGGAGGCTCCCATGCCATGTGGTGATGGTGCCAATTGAACACTGGTGGCATTGTTACAGAGCAAGGGTTAAGGGCTTCTGTCCCGGTATCCTATGTCCAATGGCATCTCCACTCCCCTCCTCTTCTACCACTTCCCTGCCATGGTGTTAGCCACTCTTGCACATTTTGCCCACCACCCCTCACCTGGGGTCTGCCAGACTGGCCCCAGCAAAATATCAGCAGGCAAATGTTGGCCTACTTTCACCCATGAAAGCACATGAAAACCTCAGTGAATCTCATACCTGCTGTCAGTAGAAATGAGCTGCATTGTGGGCTTTAGTTGAGACCTGGAATGACCAATTGCCATTTCTAGGTTACCTTTTGCATCCTAACTGGGCCTTCAGGTCAATCAGTCTTCTTCCCCCATCCACTCTTTTCCCCAAACTCTGCCACCTTTCAGGGTTACATTAAATGGCATTGCAGCACCATAAATCTCATCACCAAGTATCCTTGCACTGCTAAGTATCAGCCCTAACTTCCTGTGGTGATTTTAAATTGTGTTTATGGCGCAAATGTACTTTCCTAAAACTTATGGAGAGGTTGATGGTGATCCCAATGTTTTCATGGGACGAGCAACAGTGATGCTAATCATCTAATCATCCTGCAATTAATGGTGAGTCACAACTCACCGTGTATCTCTTCCCTGTCACCAATTGCTGGACCATTTATCCATTAATAACAGCATATACAATTAATTCAGTATAATTTTCCCAGTAAATCCTGGGCCATTATTCCAAATATCATGAACAATGCTTGTGTTCTGCAAGAAAATTCAGCACTGGAAGTATGTGGGTTTTGAATAATGAGAGGTCTATCGTGGTTCAGACAATAATCAGTTAACCCAAATAGGAGAGAAATTCACTGGGAATCGTTACGTGCCACTTTGGCAACAGGAAGTAATTGGTTTACGATATTTTCAAGAATAGACAGTACACAGATAAAGAAGGCAGATCTAATCTTGCGACCAAAATAAATTTAAGGGTGGAGTGCAAAGTTTTATAAAACGGTGAACTGTTTTGATAAGAGGAAATACAGAACAATAGGGCCTTGAATTTTGTGACCTTTCATCTGTGTCCCAATTGAGAAATAGCTGAGTTACATTCTTGCTGTGTCAGGGTCAGGAATTCCGAAGATCAGGAGTTCCTGCTCCGGGTGCACAACTGGGATCCAGCATTTGTCCGATAGTCAGGGGGCTGAGTGAATGTATGAGAGCACATTTGCCAAGATTCCATGTTTGCATCAGGGACTGGTAGCAGTGAATGGCTTATTGAAATTGCCATTCAGTAATGGCAATTTATTGAATTGCCATTATTGGCAATTGCATGCCCTTGGTTTTCTGATAATTCACTGGTTGTAAGGCTGTCCTGGTGGTGAGAGATCTGGGGAAATCTTTACCAGTGGGTATAAAGATGCAATTTCACATCCAAACATGAAAATTGAATGTTGGTCCAATCTGGAACTTCTAACAAAAGCTTTTGATTTCTTTTAGGAATACTATGATAAAGGAGATTACATTATCCAGCAAGGTGAGGAAGGAAATACCTTTTTCATCTTGGCAAAGGGAAAGGTAAGACTTTCAATGTTATTAGATGTATTCAGTCAGAAATAATAAAGCCCCGTCCTACATTTACAAACGCGCCTTTCACAAACGGTAGCATTAGTCAGACAATGTATTTATCTAGTAACCCAATATCCTCAGATTAATGGTCTCCTGTGTTCACTTTCTCGTTTGCCTGGTAGAAGATTCAAAAATCAATGAGTTTTCTTAAAACCAGGATGGAGAAGGATTTATATATATTCCGCAGGCAGAATTGCCTCAGTTTAATGGACAGGATTGTAAGTCCCAAATTACGAATTTGTCTCTCAGGCATGAAGAGTGAAATTGTTCTATATTTCTGTATTGAATCATTCAGCCACTAAAACACAAAACAGTTCTGCCGAACGGTTCTCCTTGAAGTCTCAATTCATGTTTATCTTTATGGTATTGAACAGTCTCTGCACATTTACAACCTTTTTCCCTTATACTTTAACCAACCATATTTAAGCTTCCCATCTTCCACTGCTACACTTAATTTTTGTGGAGAAAACAATATGATAATCAAATTACTTTTACAAGTTCAGGTCAAAGTTACAATCAATTTGAAACCATTTTCCTGCAACTTACAGCTTTGGCCATTAGACAACAACTTGTGTTTATGTAACAGTACAAAATCAGAGAATCCCTACAGTGCAGAAGAAGGTCATTCAGCCCATCGAGCCTGAACTGACCACAATCTACCCTAGCCCTATTCCCACATATTTACCCTCCTAATCCCCCTGACACTAAGGCACAATTTAGCATAGTCAGTGCACCTAACCTGTACATTTTTGGATTGTGGGAGCAAACCCACCCATTCACAGGAAGAATGTGCAAACTCCACACAGACAGTAAGCCAAGGCCAGAATTGAACCTGGGTCCCTGCCGCTGTAAGGTAGTAGTGCTAACCACTGTGCCACCGTGCCACCAATGCAGTGCCTTTGATGTATTTAAAAGAACCTTAAGCTTTTTGGATCAGTAGGATTCTGCTCTGATTATATTTAGTCCCCTGTTAGGGTGGTTCCACTAAAGAAATCCAATCCTGTGTGGGACACAGGCAATGAACTTTATCTTAAAAAAATAAAGAAAGTCTTGTTCTGCTGCATTCTGCTGACCTGGAACTCAGAGTTTCTATGTGGTTATATCTGCTCATTTATAAACAGAAACAACTTTGCCTAATTGGACCTCTTCCCTGCAGGAAATACTTGAGCAATTGGTTTTTATGGGACAGGACAAATTAAGCGTAACGCGTGCCAGAACTTTCAACTTTGGTAGGAATGTAAACCAGGTTACTTTGACTCAGCTACCAAGTATAAAGTTCATCCAAGTTTGATGGGAAGGAAAATGGAGGAGGCTGTGGGATAGGCAGCCTTTCCTAAATGGTCTGCTTTACTCCCCTGTCAAAGGTGAAAGTTCAGCTCACAGTTTTAGCTGCTTCATTTACTCCTGAGCAATGGTGCAGTAAACACATCAACTTCCTCAAACACATCATCTTCTGTAACTGAATAGTGCATTTTTTTGAAGATGCAGCAGGAATTAAGCAATTTACATTTATTACATGAAAGTCTAACCCGTGGGCAGAATTATACAGTTCCCCACTGGCAGCGGGGTAAATTTCTCCGGGTGACCTGCCTGCCCCAACCTGTTTGTAATTCTAAGGAGGGCCCACCCCCAGCTCACCCTTACCTCGGCTGAGGACATCAAGTAACCATTTATTGACCTTAAGAGCTGCTTCCCACCAAGCTTGGGTACAGGGGTACAGGGATGGGTGGGGGGGGGCGGGGGGGGGGCGGGGGGGAGGTGAACGGGAAACCCGACAGGTCATCCTGCTCAGGCCTCAGGCAGGAAGGAGGGAGGTGATTACGTCAAAGGTTTACTTTCCACATCGGGACATTCACCCCCTGCCCCCACCCAAATCAATCCCCGTGGATGCTCCACGCACCCTCCCACTTGCAATAACCTCCACCCACCCTCATCATGGAGGCACCCTCTTCCTCTCCCTGTAGCCTCAGCAGCGGCCATCTCTATTGGTGGCAGAGCCGAGGTTTCCAAGCTGTCAGTCCTCTGACTGGGACAGCAAAAGCTGTGGGATTACAGTCCTCAATCGCTGGGCTCTTATTTTGTCCCCACTGGTAATGTCCACCCAGGGTAGTTCTGTCTGTCTGTCTCTGTGTGCTTGCGAGTCGCTTCGGTTCTGGCAGTGCTGGTTTCCTACTTACTGGAAACATACTGCTGGCATCTTCCTGCCATTGAAGCTGACCACCAACAACCTCCCCCCCCCACCCCGCCACCGCCCCTCCATCCGTGTGGACAGAGTCCACTAGCTGTCCAGAGGTAGTCGCTCTGTAGCAGAGTTGTTAATTCCTCCTCTAATTCTACCCCACTTCCAGAGATGCTAGTCATTCTATTGAGGCATGCCCCTCCCCAGTAATTGCCTGGCAGATTTTCAAGGGGTATCAAGGGGTAGCTCTATCTTGAGGCACCCTCATGATCTCCTACCTCTTCGGGTGAAGCCTCTGGCCATCCACAGCCTCAAGAGCTCCACTTGGCCTCCCCTGCTTAATTGACTGCCTCCTGGAAAATCAAGCAGATGGACAGAACTTAGACGCCATTGTCGGGACACGCTTATGGTGCGGACATTGGGCTCTCTAACCCATTGGAAAATTCAGTCCCATGATTCTAGCACCTTCAAGGTCTCTGTAGAAATAATTACAATGTAATAATGTCTGAAAATTTTCCCTTTGAACAAACTAAACCTTGTAAACAACAGTTTAGGAGAGTAATTCCAATTAAATGTTCCTAAATGGCCTTCCACAATTTTTATGCTCTAATGAGTTTGATCATGATTGTTTTCTTGGCTGAGAGAGGGAACTACAGATTGTCCTGCAGATAAATTAGGTTGAATAAACTCAGCAGAAGATCTGTGAGGAAGTTTGTGAGGCTGAAAACAGACCTAATATCAACGTACAAGTGGATCCATTTACTATTATTAAAAAATGTCCTAATACTATACAAAAAGTGATTGTAGAACATGCCAAATACATCTGAGCTTATTGAATTCTGATTATGGATAGCGGGCTTAAGATCATTAGTTGTTGCTTCAAGCAGTAAAGATAATTGGGAGAATAGCAGAACAAATAACTCAAAAGAGAACATAAGGTACCCAGCTTAGTATTGTTACAAAACTTGATTAAGGATGAATATCAAATAATTCACATTCATCAGGAAACATTAAATTTACATAGCGTGAATGATTTCCACTTGTCTTAAGCTTGAGCATTTAGGTCATTCTGTCACCAAACATCCCTTTAGCTAATAATTGTCCTCTTGGGGTTGACAGCGATTCCATCAGATATGGTGTTCTGTTTTGAAGTGCTTTGGCAGCTGTTCCTCCTCAGGCAAAATGCAAGGCCACCTGATCATCCCTGTGCACATTCTGTGAGTTACTAATGCATTGATTTAGTGAGGCAGTACTAAGGGGGCCGATAATTAGTCGTTCCCACTTCCGGTATAGTTTGTCATTTTCTCCAGCTTGTTTGAACCATTTCCCAGTACAGCTGTTTTGAAAGCCTCCTTAAAGTTTGAGTGGAAGAAAATTAGGGCCCAGAGTGGCACGGTGGCACGCTGGTTAGCACTGCTAGCTCACAGCATCAGAACCCAGGTTCGATTCTGGCTTGGGTGACTGTGCGGAGTCTGCATGTTCTCCCCGTGTCTGCATGGATTTCCTCCGGATGCTCCGGTTTCCTTCTATAGTCCGAAAGACCATCTTTCTGACTACAGATGGTCAGGTGCATTGGCCATGCTAAACTCTCCCTCAGTATACATAAACAGGCGCAGGAGTATGGCGGTTAGAGAATTTTCATGGTAACTTCATTGCAGTGTTAATATAAGCCTACTTGTGACATTAATAAATAAACTTTAAAACTTTTAACTCTGTTTCAATAGTTGGATTTTGAAAGAGTTAAAAACTCACTAATTAATACCTGGACAGAAAATTAACTTATACTAGAATGTGGTTTCATTCCTTCAGATTTAAATTATTCTTGGAGATTTTTAAAATCAAAAGCTTTGAAATAATTTTTAAAGCCCCTTTCTTTTTCCATTTTATCTCTCTTAATCCCATCATTCTTTCCCTGTCTGTCAGTAATGATTCTTCAGTTTGATTGGCTAAAGAGATACCCAATTGCTTGCTCTGTTTCCAGAGCTGTGTCCTATATAGAGAGCACTGTGCCAAAATGGATTTCCAATACAAAAAGCCCATAGAAAGTTTGTGGGTCAGTGTTAATGCAATGAATACCTGGGACTGTGAAGGAATGGTGATTATCGTTCAAAGTCAGATTGATGTGTGACTTGGAGAGCAACTTGGAGATGGTATTGTTCCCAGGTGAATGCTCCTCTTGTCCTTCTAGGTGGTAGAGCCAACTACTTTGGACACTGATGTTGAGTTTCTTGGGTGTTGCTTGTGCTGCAGTAATCCAGACAAGTGGATATTATTCCATCACATTCCTGACTTGTGCCTTGTAGAAGTTGGATGGACTCTGGGGAGTCAGGAAGTGAGTTTCTTACTGCAGAATCCTAGCCTTCAAACTGTTCTTGTTGTCACAGTGACAGGCCCAGTCCATTTTCTGGTCAGTGATAACCCCAGGTTATTGATAGGGGGGGATTCAGCGATCATGATGCCATTGAATGTCAAGGGAAGATGGTTACATTTTCTCTCCTTGAAGATGGCCATTGCCTGGCACTAATGGCAGATATTACTTGCAACTTGTCAGCTAGAGATTGAATTTTGTCCGGGTCTTGCGATACGCAGACATGCACTCCTTCAGTGTCTGTGGCAACTGCTACAGGGGACAATTTCAAAATATATGGATGACACATAACTGGAAAGTATTTTAAACTGAACAGTGCAGAACTTCAAAAGGACATGGGCAAGTTAGTAGAGGGGGAAGATGAGTGGCAAGTGAAGTTCTGTGTGGAGAAGTGCGAGGATATGCGTTTTGGTAGGAAGAACACAGATCAAGAATATAAAACAAGGGGTAAAATTCTTAAAGGGGTGCAGGAGCAGAAGGACCTGACTATATATGTGCATAGGTCATTAAAGCTGGCAGGACAGGTGGAGAGAACAGTTAATGAAGCATGTAATATTCTGGGCTTTATTAATAAGGGCATTGAGTACAAGAGCAAGGAAATTATGCTGAACCTATACAAGATACTAGTTAGATCTCAGCTGGAATGTTGTGTACAGTTTTGAGCATCACACTATAGGAAGGATGTAAATGCATTAGAGAGACAGCAGGAAAGGTTATGAGAATGGTTTCAAGGATGAGAAGCTTCAGTTATGAGGATAGATTGGAAAGGTTGAGACTGTTCTTGGAGAGCAGGCTAAGAGGAGATGTAATAGAGATGTTCAAAACCGAGAGGGGGCTGGACAAAGTAGATAGCGAGAAACTGTTCCTGCTTACAAAAGGATCAAGGACAAGATAGCACAGATTTAAAGTGATTCACAAATGAAACAAATGTGGTGTAAGTAAAAACTTCGTACAATGGGTGGTTTGGGTCTGGAATGCACTGTCCGGAAGTGTGCTGGAGGCAGGTTCAATAGAGAAGTATAACAGGGCATTAGATGATTACCTGAATAGAAACAAAGTGCAGAGGTCTGGAGAATGGTACCAAGTTTGGGGAGTCAGTGCAGATTCAATGGGTCAAATGGTGGCCTCCTCCCATAATAATTCTGTGTACATTGTTCAATCATCCCCTTTTCAGACCTAGCATTGGAGGGAAGATCAATTATTAAGCAGATAAAGATGGTTGAGCCTCAGAAACCACCTTCATGAGCTCCTGTAGTGATTGGCCTCCAGCAACCATAATCACCTTCCTTTGTGCTGGGAATGACTTGAACCAGTGGAAAGTTATCCTTACGATTCACATTGACTCCAGTTTTGCCCAGGCTCCTTGATGCCAACCTCAGCCCTTGATGTCAAGGGCAGTCACTCTCACCTCACCATCTATTGCGGGTTGTAAAACTAAACTGCTTTACTTATTGGAGTAGATTTAAAAATAAGAGTTCCAGCCACTTCATTAAGAGCTACTATGGAAACAAGTCATGATTCAAAAATACCCAGTTGTATTACACACGTGCATGGGGCTTGGGATAATAGACAGTGGAAGCAAGATCCTCTTTTAATTAAAAAAACTTCAATGAGTCACACTGAACAGCTGTGAAAGAGTTCAATGATAACTGACAAAAACATACCACGTACCCTTACTGTATTTTGAAGGAGTTTATCCGTTGTATCCATCTTTTAGAGCTATGTAATTTGGACATGAAGTTTACACTGCAGTAATTATGGCCAAATTATACAGCCCATTCACCACCCAGATGTGTGGGAGGGCTCATAAAATTGGGTGGGATGTTGAGGAACTTCATATCCATTTTTACCAGCCTATCCATTTTTGGCCATTTGAGTCCCATAAGTTTAAAGTTCATTTTAGTGTCACAAGTAGGATTACATTAACATTGCAATGAAGTTACTGTGAAAATTCCCTAGCCGCCAAGCTCCGGCGTCTGTTTGGGTACACTGAAGGAGAACTTATCATGGCCGATGCACTAACCAGCACATCTTTCAGGCTTGATGTAGAGTTGCCGGCATTGGACTGGGGTAGGCACAGTAAGTAGTCTCACACCAGCATAAAGTCCAACAGGTTTATTTTGTAGCATGAGCTTTCGGAGCGCTGCTCCTTCATCAGGTGTGTGCTTGATGAGGAAACCCACACAGACACAGAGAGAATGTGCAGACTCTGCACGGGCAGTGACCCAAGCTGGGAATCGAAACAGGGTCCCGGGTGCTGTGAGCAGTGCTAACCACTGTGCCACAGTGCTGCTGTGGCCAATTGATGTCATTTTACTAGCAGTGAAGGAGCCCATCCCAAATGGCAAAGCTACCAGGTGTCACCCCCAATTATTTGAATGGCTCCTTACTTCGGTCTTGTGGATGATGTTTGTTGGTATGATTTTCTAAATCTGCATTATCGTTTTGTTTGATTTTAGGTGAAAGTCACTCAGAGCACCGAGTACCATATAGAACCACAGCTGATCAAAGTCCTCCAGAGAGGAGATTACTTTGGAGAAAAAGCTCTGATCAGGTTTGTCTACTCAAAATAAATGTTCCAACTCAGCAGTTAATTTTGAGAACAAAAGATCTTGCCATCCTAAAATAGCCGATACATTAATAACAGGTACAGTTATTATGGGGAGACAGTGGTGTAGTGGTATTGTTGCTGGATTAGTGATCCAGAGTTCTAACCTCATGCTCTGGGGACCTGGGTTCAAATCCCACCGCGGCAGATGGTGAAAATTGAATTCAGTGAAAATCTGGAATTAAAAGTCTTAACAATGACCATTGTCAGTTTGTCATAAAAACCCATCTGGTTCGCTAATGTCCTTCAGGAAAAGAAATTTTAGTGTTTTCCTTACCTGGGTCACCCTTACCTGGTCTGGCCTACATGCGACTCCACAGCAATGTGGTTGACTCGTAAATGCCCTCACGGATGGGTAATAAATCCTGGCCCAGCCAGTTACACTCACATCCACTGAATTTTTAAAATATTAGTATTTTATAGTATATAGTTTATTAATTAGTCACAAGCAGGCTTACATTAACACTGCAATGAAGTTACTGTGAAAATCCCCTAGTCGCCACATTTCGGTGCCTGTTTGGATACACCAAGGGAAAATTTAGCATGGTCAATTCACCTAACATGCACATCTTTGGAGTATGGGAGGAAACTGGAGGAAACCCACGCAGACATGGGGAGAACGCACAGAGTCCACACACACTGTGACCCAAGCCACAAATTGAACCCAGGTTCCCTGGCACTGTGAGGCAGCAGTGCTATCCACTGTGCCACCAGTGTTTGGAAGTTGATTTGACTGGTTTGCAGTCTGAGAGCAGTTAAAGCGATCAGTCCAGCAGCAACTTATGGGTCTTGTGTAATATGTTTTATTGAGAGCAATTTTCAACCTGACACCCAGACACATGTCTGCCATTTGTAGAAATTGCCTAATTTTCATTGAACTCTATGGAAATAAAAGGACAAATGATTTCTAAATGGGGTGTATTGTACAAAAAAGAGTCAAAGGGACTCAAAACATCTCCACAGTCTCTGTCAGACCTGCTGAGTTTATCCAGCATTTCCTGTTTTTATTTATTCTAAATTGGGTGGTTTATTTGTGACACAAGTCCTTGGTGACAAGTTGAAACTCAATCCCATTATGTTCAACAAAAATTGTTTTGAAATAGCTGTTAGAATATTGGGTATTGGAATCATTTTGGCAACAACTTCGTTACGTGTATGAGCACCTGAGGCAGCAAGACAAAATGCTGCACAGTTAGGCAGGTTCATAAGTAGCATCTGTACAAGCAGTACTTCTGACATTGTTGAAATGCTTTCTGACAGCCTCACCATTGTGGAGAAATTTTAACTCTATCAATCCAGGTGAAACCAGGCAGGTGGACAGTTGAAATAGCCGAGGTTTCTCACCTGTTCCTGGATTGCCTGAAGCTAACCAGCTGGGATTTTAGCTTCTTCAACTGAATAAGCAGTAAGGGGGACTTAGCCAAGGACCATGGCATTCACTTGCTATCGGGCAACCCTTTTGTATTTTCCTTGTGGGATCTCATAGAAATCATAGAAACCTACAGTGCAGAGGGAGGTCATTCAGCCCATCAAGTCTGCACTGACAACAAAGCCACCTAGGCCCTATTCCTGTAATCCTGTATATTTACCCTGTTAATCCCTCTAACCTACACATCCCAGGATACTAAGGGGCAATTTGGCATGGCCAATGCACCTAACCTGCACATCTTTGGAGTGTGAGAGTAAACCAGAGCACCCAGAGCAAATCCACGCAGACACATGGAGAATGTGCAAACTCCACATAGACAGTGGCCCATGGCAAGAATTGAACCCAGGTCCCTGGATCTGTGAGCCAACAATGCTAACCACTGTGCCACTCTGAGTGCTCTTCTGGGATCCACAGGGAAAGCTTTATCTTCCTCCATGTAGAATCAATTCCCCTCTTCTCAACTGAGAGACAGCTCTGACAGCCAATTCCACCACTGGTTTCACCAAGCAACTCCTGGACCAAGTGATTATCCACCACTTGCCACCAATTTGCAGTCCAGACTAGAATTTAAACGGCATCTGGGAGTTAAGATAGCTTTGGCCTTGTTTCTGGAGCCGTGGCTGAGTTTCTATATCCCCTGCCCAAACTGGCCTGTGATTCAAATTGGGCATTTTCCATGACTGAAATGTCTTTCTTCTGAGACAATTGTAGCCTAAATACCACCATTCTACAAGACCAGGGAAGAAAAGGGTAGAAAGGCCCCAAAACATTATAGTCCCAATCAATGTACTTATCATGATGAAAGCAAATTATTGTGGATGCTGGAAGCTGAAACCAAAAAAAGAAAATGCTGGAAAATCTCAGCAGGTCTGGCAGCATCTATAAGGGGAGAAAAGAGCTGATGTTTCGAGTCTGGATGACCCTTTGTCAAAGCTTATGTACTTATAAGTTTCTTCTCTGTAGGGTGAATCCATGGATCTGCATTTCCATCAGGGAGCATGTGTTGGAAAACCAAGGAAATGGCTGTCACCCTGCCTTCAGTTAAAGGTTCTTTCAAATGCTGCTCCTTGCTGGGAGTCTGATTGGTAAATTTACCCACATAAATGCATACATCACTTTGTTCTTTGTATGGAGAGCTAGCCTGAGTTATTAATTAATCCCAGAGAACAAAAACTAATTAAACAAATTGGATTGAGTAGGAAAGTCCGTGGGTGCATGAGAACACTTTGCTTGGTGCATACATTATTCTGTTTGAAGGCCCAAGAGTTGAATTGCCAGGATGCTCGATCTTGGTGTATTTCAAAGCAGTGTTTGATGTGATTCTGAAATATTTTTGATCTTTTATCTTTCACAGTGATGATGTCAGGTCAGCTAACATAATTGCTGATGAAAACAATGTGGAATGCCTTGTGATAGACAGAGAGTAAGTGTTACAGTTATTGGTAAACAATGTTCTTTTCAGTTGGTAAGCTCCCCATTAGATGAAAGTGGGAGCACCTTAGCCACACAGACTACAATGGTTCTCGAAGGAGGTTCACCAAAGTGCAACAAATGCTGGCTTTTCCATTGATGCCCATGTCTTGAGAATGAATAAAACAACTCATTCTTAAGCGAAGTGGAACTAAATTATGCATAGTACATGCTAATTTAATCCAGCACAAATAAACACACAAAGGGAATTATTCCAAGTAATGACAAGTAACTTGGAGGTATGATTTACATAGTGTAACAATGATTGGAGCCACCTTTTCACAATCGCAACCCAAAGATAGTTTTGGTAAGGCAGAAGAATAAACTTAGGCCCTCACTGAACAGAATTTTGGGTTGTTATAGCATCCCATCAGATACTTGCATTACAAGAGATCTTGCTATATACCCAGAGAAAGTTGGAAAGATTATTACAATAATGATTCATAATGCATCATATTGCCAGTAAAAGAAGCCTCACTGCGGATTTTGAAGAGATAGAAGCTAGAAGCAGGAATAGACCATTTGGCCCTTTGAGCCCGTTCTGCCATTCATCTTGATCATGGCTGATCATCAAATTCAATATCCTGATCCCCCTTCCTCCCATATCCCTTGATCCCTTTAGCCTTCTAGATGAAAGTTATGTATGATTTCACAATAATGAGCAGCAACAAATAAACCATTGCACTTAGAATTTATTTACTTTTTAACGATTATTTATTAGTGTCACAAGTAGGCTTATATTAACACTGCAATGAAGTTACTGTGAAAATCTGCTAGTCACCTCCAGCGCCTGTTCGGGTACACTGAGGGAGAATTTAGCATGACCAGTAGTAACTGGTCCATGCGGATCTCATTGGAGATTTCACTCAAAGAACCAGACAGTTAGTAATGGCTCTATTCTACTGGGCATATTTCAAATTAACTATGTCAGTTGTTTATTTGTTGAGGTTTTGCTATGGAAGGCTATTTGCTTTGATTTTGGAGAACTATGACATTTGCATGAATGACAGACCGCAAGGCATATCAATAGTGAAACAACTTATATAGTATTTTGGCCTAAGTGGTTAATGTTTTTAGTGTGCCTATCTGTTCCATTTCTCTTTGATTCCTGAGTGTGTGTGGATTTTGTGTTATGACCAAGTGAGGAGCTTCTCGGTTGGTCTCAACAAAGGGCTAAGTTTATTTTTAACGAGAAAATGTCTTTCCCAAATCAAAATGCATTCAACTACTTAAGCAACAAGCCAAAGGAGCTTACTTTCAAAAAAAAGGGGCAAATTTACTAACCAGTAAACCAGGGAAAAAATAACGCTAATGCAGTTCCACACATGGATATTAAAAATGAGGGAAGTCCAATAAAAAAGGTAAAATAATATACAGTTAAGTGTCCCTTGATTGTCCTTGAGGCATAGATTTTTCAATGTTTTAGCCAATTCAGATTGGCTAATTTGTGAATGTGGTCAGATGTAGACGATTTTGCAATTATTATAAAATCTCAGTTTGCTGATAGATTTCTAGTAATGTTGACTTCCGAAAGAGGTTATACAATTTTTCCAAAAGAGAGAGGAGAGAGCTCAGCTCTCAGCTTGACTCTTCTGCTGAAGTCTTTCTTGCAAAGTCTCACTCTGCAATGGCTCCAGCCGCAGTTGAAATACTTCACCCATTGTGTATTTGCAAGGGGTCAGCCTGTGGCAGTCATTGTTTCAATATCCAGCCTTTTGCAATTTAAGATCTCTCTCTTCGCACTCCCTTCAGCTGGGGCCTCAGCTATTTACCATTTATATAGATGATCTGGAGGAGGGAACCGAGTGTAGGGTGTCGAAATTTGCTGATGACACCAAGATTGGGGGAAAGGCAAATTGTGCGGAGGGTGTGGAGAGTCTGCAGAAGGATCTAGATAGGCTGGGCGAATGGGCCAGGAAATGGCAAATGGAATTTAATGTTGGCAAGTGTGAGGTGGTCCACTTTGGTAGGAAGAATGGTAGGAAGGACTATTACTTACGTGGCGAAAAACTGCAGCAGGCGACGGTGCAGAGGGACCTCGGGGTCCTTGTGCATGAGTCGCAAAAACCCAGCCTGCAGGTGCAGCAGGTGGTCAGGAAGGCGAATGGGATGCTGGCCTTCATAGCGAGGGGGATTGAATATAAAAGTAGGGAGGTCTTGCTGCAGCTGTATAGGGCATTGGTGAGGCCGCAGCTGGAGTACTGTGTGCAGTTTTGGGCGCCGCACCTGCGCAAGGATATTTTGGCCTTGGAGGGAGTGCAGAGGAGGTTTACTAGGCTGATACCGGAGTTGAGGGGGTTGAGCTATGAGGAGAGGCTGAATAAACTAGGCTTGTACTCGTTAGAGTTTAGAAGAATGAGGGGAGATCTCATTGAGACGTATAAGATGATGAATGGGATGGATAGGATAGAGGTGGAAAGACTCTTCCCGCTCAAAAAAGACAGTAGGACTAGGGGGCACAGCCTCAAGATAAAGGGGGGGCAGTTCAGAACGGAGTTGAGGAGGAACTTCTTCACTCAAAGGGTGGTGAATCTCTGGAATTCTCTGCCCGTTGAAGTGGTGGAGGCTGCCTCGCTAAATATTTTTAAGAAGCGGGTTGATGGGTTTTTGATAAGAGAGGGGATTAAGGGTTATGGGGAGAGGGCGGGAAAGTGGAACTGAGCCACGACAGATCAGCCATGATCTTATTGAATGGCGGGGCAGGCTCGAAGGGCCAGATGGCCTACTCCTGCTCCTATTTCTTATGTTCTTATGTTCTTCAGGCTGACTTGTCCGTTTTTCTACCTTTACCTTGGTAGGTGGCCTTGCATTTTTACACCTCATTTCAAATTGCAAAATTTCCAGTCAGTTGAAAGTTTGAAAATCATAGTTTCAAAATTAAATGGGCATAGCCTTGTTACAGTGGGTCATAACATATTCTTTGCAAAAAGTGAATTTAAATTCTTTATTTAGAAAAGAGATTACTAGTGTTACTTTTATAATATTTTATAGTGACAAATGTATTTATATATTTTATTTCACGTGCCCTGAAGTTGTCCCGACCTTAACTCTTCCAGCAGAACCCATCAAAAATATTTCGGAGCTAGTGGCTGGGATTTTATGGCATCGCTCGTCCCAAAACCATAAAATCCTGCCCGAGGTTAACGGACCGTCCCATGGTCCGCCCCTCACCTGCTCCGATGCCTGTGGTGGGCAGGGCAGTAAAATTCTGACTCTGTCTTTTTCATCAGTTGATCAATATTTTTGATCTGCCGGAGTAGGTTCAGGACAATGAGCTCATTCATGATTTCAAAAAACAGTTCTATGCTATTGCCTTTATTTATTTTGTTCTATGTGATAGAACTTTCAATCAAACGGTTGGTACATTCGATGAACTCCAGAACTACCTTCAGGGTTATGTTGCAGAGTTGGCCAGAGATGACAAGAAAAGACATGCCAAGTAAGTTATTTTCACTCTTAACAGTGTGTGGAGTGGTAAATGTAAAAATACCAGCACTGAGCATTGTTCAATATTTTAAAAGTATTTAGAATTTGCAAAACTTCTACAAATATTTAGTATTTCCTGAGCAAGCATTTAGTATTAAATATTTAAATATTTAGTATTTCCTGAGGGAGTCAGCAGGAAAGGCAAAAGGCAGCAATCAGGTGAGGCAAGGAAGCAGTGATGGGGTGATGGAGGGAGATGATGATGGAGTGACCGAGGGAGACGGCGATGAGGTGACTGAGGGATATGGCGATGAGGTGACTGAGGGAGACGCTCATGGGGTGCCGGAGGGAGAAATCAATGGGATGACAGAGAGAATTAGCGATGTAGTGATGGAGGGAGGCACTCATGGAGTGATGGAGGAGGTGTTGGGGCAATGGAGGGAGGAGGTGATGGGGAAAGGAGGGAGGTGGTGATGGGGTGACAGAGGGAGGTGGTGATGGGGTGACAGACGGAGGTGGTGATGGGATGAAGGAGGGAGGCGGTGATGGGGTGACAGAGGGAGGTGACGATGGAGCAATGAAGGGAGGTGGTGATGGGCGATGGAGGGAGGCGGTGATGGTATGATGGAGGGAGCTGGTGATGGGGTGACAGAGGTGGGTGATGATGGGGTGACAGAGGGGGATGGTGATGGGGCGACAGAGGGAGGTGGTGATGGAGTGACAGAGGGAGGCAGTGATGGGGCAACAGAGGGAGGTAGCGATGGGGTGACGGAGGGAGGCAGTGATGGGGTGATGGAGGGAGGCAGTGATGGGGTGATGGAGGGAGATGGTGATGGGGTGATGGAGGAAGGCAGTGATGGGGTGATGGAGGGAGGTGATAATGGGCTGATGGAGGGAAGTGGTGATGGGGCGACAGAGGGAGCCAGTGATGGGGTGACGGAGGGAGGCGGTGATGGGCGACCGAGGAAGGTGGTGACGGAGGGAGGCGGTGAGGAGCGAGGGAGGGAGGCGCGAATGGTGGCCACCAGTGGCCTATAATCATAAAGTGTAGTTGGATTGAACATTCCACCCAACAAGAAAGCAGCCATATAAATGTTTGTCATTGGAAAACCCTTGCAATGTTAGAGAATTTCTCAGCATCAGAATGTCAGTACTTGTCAAGTTTTCTTCTCTTTGGCCTGGGGAGAGCCACCTTCCTCTTGGCTGAGATTAGCTAACTCAAAATAGATTAAAGTTCAAACCTGAGCTGTACAGATGCCAGATGCACGTACCCACTGACACTAAGGTGCAGCTTCTTTGCATAATCCTTTGTTAAACATAATATTGTGCTTTATTTTTATGCAAGGTAATATTTTACAAGTTATTACATTGTTTAATCTTTGATTGCCTGAAGAGTCAAGAACTATTAACTGACATAGTGGCATTTTTAAACATCTGCCATCTCTGTGGCTGAGCCCTTAGATCATTTAAGCATTGACGTAAATCTCTCTGGACCTGACAATGAGATCAGTCACAGTACGTGCATTTCCTTTACATAGTGTTTTCTTTCTGTTGATTTTTGCAAAGCTTTTGTGTATGTTATAAGGGTTGTGCTTGTTATCTATTGATCACTTGAAGCATCTAATTTTAATATAATCTATTCTACATTTACCTTTGCTCCTTACAACATACACATTTGTTGTTTTGTACATAAATTCTATTCAGTGAAGGAGATCAAAGATTACAGCTGTTGCTGTAATCTTGTTGTCCAAAATCTTTGCACCTTGTTCCTTATTTTCCAAGTGTTTCACCCAACAACTTTAAAGCTAGTGATATCTTATTGTAATTACGAGACACTATCCTTTTACATAACCAGTTAGGATGCCTCTGTAGTAGTTTAGCATTGCCATAAAAAATATAAAATGATTTTGTAACTTTCTGTAGTTTACTAAGTATCTCAAACTCCTGGTGAAATAACTCCAAGGTGTGTTTTTATATTGAGAACCCAATGCAAAAGAGGTTGTGTAGAGAACATCCCCATTGGAGCTGCTCTCAAGAATATTGACCCAAAATGAATGTTTTATGCTGTTCTCATACATCGTCTTAGGAAACAAAGCAGGTACTAATCACACCATATTGATTGGACTGTCCAGTATAACAGCGCCCAATTTCTCTTTTTATTGACATGGATTAATAAAAAATATCAGAAAAATGTTCTGGCCAGATGTTCTACTTTCATTATGCTCTTGCAGAAGTTCAATCTCACATCTTGCAAAATGGCTATTAATTAAATCCCATAGAGTGGTCTTTAGAAGCTTACACAATATTGATTATAGGATTCTTGATCCTAGTTATCTGGTTTATTCCTTTCTTCCTAATTGAATACAGATGTTACATCGGCACTACTCCAGTTCTCTGGCGATTGCTTCCCTTATTTACCACTTTCCAGTATGTCTTTGGATAATTAAAGTTCTTATTTCTTTCACGGGGTTGTGGGCTTAAACTGAACATTTCAGAGGGCAGTTTAAGTGTCAGCCACATTGTTGCAGATCTGGAGTCACATAAATGCCAGATCAGATATGGATGGCAGGTCTCTTTCCCTTTAAAAGGCAGTGGTGAACCGGATGAACCTTTGGGACAATAAATGATAGTTCCATGCTCACCATTGCTGAGACTAGCTATCAATTCCAGCTTTAATTAATTGAATTCAGATTCCACCAGCTGCCAGGGTGGGATTTGAACCCGTCCCCTCAGAGTATATGCCTGGGCTCCTGGATTGCCAGCCTGTTCACATTATCAGTAAGCAACCAACTCCCTCTATAATCTATTGCTATAGATTTCAGTTTTCGCTATTATTTCAATTTGCACTCACTTACCTGTATCCCTCTTAATCTACTTTCTTTTCAACATTCAGTGCGCTATAAGGAGACTGAATAGAGTGAACTTTCCCTTCCCTTCTTCAACTCTATCCAAATATATTCAGCAAATTCACTGTTAAACTTCTGTTCTAGTCAAGCGCCTGAATAGAATGTTTTATCAATGCTGTTCCCCCGTTTTCTCTCACAATATGCTCACTGAATATTTTGGAATTGGGAAGTTTTAGTTTCCAATCCTGCCCTCGTCCTAGTAATCCTTCTCTTCATGTTTAAACTACATATCCAATAGTATTCTAACTATGTGTGAAGTTAAATACCCAATTTAAACTTTTATCTGTTCGTTCAGTAATCATAATTTTAATCCCCGCTCCTTCTGATCCATTCTTTGCTTGTTCTTTAGCCATGAAAGAATTAAAATAAGTGTTGGATTTTTGCTCTAGATTCTTACAATTTATGTTCTGTTAAAAATCTGATTCTGCGTAGAATATCCACATCGGTACACGGAGGAGAAATCTCTTTGGAGATGATTCAGTTGAAGGAGAAGGTTGCCACATTTTCTCCAACATCCCCATTCAGAAACCTTGAGATCATCACCACCTTGGGAGTTGGTGGGTTTGGAAGAGTTGAGCTGGTAAGGAGATTTCCTCCGATTACAAATATGACAGTGCACTTTTTTAATGTTCAGAAATGTATAGGAAGAAGTTAGTGATGGTGAATTGACAGCTGACCTTACACTCTGCCATTTATCTTTTCTATATATTCAATCCAGGAAAGCTGGTGGGCTGTAAAACAGGCTGTTGATTTATTATTGCTCGTTTTGTACCATAGCCAAGGGCCAGTTTCAGCCCATACACTTCCATTATTGTTTCTATGACACTGCTTTATTTGAGCCTTGCTTATTATTGGACCAATCTCTTGATATCAGGAATTTTGCTCAGTACTGTCCCAACAGATTTTTACCTCAGTTATATCTACAATGCCCTGATTTTTCGTAACAATCCTGTGGTTGCTTCATTTTGATCAGGGCTGATCATCAAAATCAACATCCTGTCCCCGCCTTCCTTGATCCCTTTAGCCCCAAGGAATATATCTAACTCCTTCTTGATATCACACAATGTTTTGGCCTCAGCTATTTTCTGTGGTAGTGAATTTCACAGATTCATCATTCTTCAGGTGAAGAAATTTCTCTTCAACTCAGGTCAAAAATATTTACCCTCTATTCACAAGCTATGACCCCTAGTTCTGGACTCCCGCAACATCAGAAACGTTCTTTCTGAATCTATCTTGTCTAACCCTGTTAGAATTTTGTAAATTTTTATGAGGTCCTCTCTCACTCTTCTAAACTCCAGTGAATATAACCCTAACCGACTTAGTCTTTCCTCATGTGACAGACGTGCCATTCCAGGAATCAGCCTGGCAAACCTTCATTGCACTCTCTCTATAGCAAGGACATCCTTTCTCAGGTAAGGACACCAAAACTGTACACAATACTCCAGATGTGGCTTCACCAATGCCCTTTACAATTGCAATAAAACATCCCTATTCCTATACTCAAATCCTTTCGCTATGAAGGCCAACATACCATTTGCTTTCTTTACTGCCTTCTGTACCTGTGCGCTTACTTTCAGCGACTGAAGCTGAGGATGCCAATGTCTCACAGATTATCCACCTCTCTCAAGTTACATCCATTCAAGTAATAATATGCCTTCCTTTTTTGCTATTGAAGTGGATGACCTCACATTTATTCACATTATACTGCACCTGCCATGAATATGCACACTCATTCAGCCTTTCCAAATCACATTGAAGCATTCTGCATCCTTCTCACAGCTCACCCTCCCGCCCAACTTTGCATCATCCGTAGATTTGGTGATAACACATTTAGTTCCCTCTTCCAAATCATTAATATATAATGTGAACAATTGGGGTCCTAGCACAGGTCCCTGTAGTACCCTACTAATCACTGACTGCCAATGCCAAATCTTTGCTTCCTATCTGCTAACCACTTTTGATCCCTCTCAAGACACTATCGCAATCCCAGCTACCCACAATACCTTCATTGAATCCCAACTTCAGCCAATGTGAGGCCCTTCAAGATCCCTCTATTTCTATTGGATGGTGCAGTGGCACAGTAGTTAACACAGTACCAGGTTTGATTCCTGGCTAGGATTACTGCCTGTGAGGAGTCTGCACATTCTCCCTGTGTCTGCGTGGGTTTCCTCTGGGTGCTTTGGTTTTCTCCCACAGTCTGATAGACTTGCTAGTAAGGTGCATTGGCCATGCTGTATTCTCCCTCAGTGTACCCGAACAGGAGTTTGAGTGTGGCAACTAGGGGATTTTCACAGTAACTTCATTGCAGTGTTAACGTAAGCATACTTGTGACAGCAATAACTACACTTTAAACCTCAAGAAATGTCACGGGGGGTGGGGGGGGGGGGGGGGGTGGTGCGGGGTGGTGAGCATGAGGCATTGCAAATATTGCAGGATTCTCAGGGTGTCAAGCTTTATCAACTGTGCAGACATTGCCTTGTCAACTTTGCCAACTAGCTGAACTGAAGGTGTCCCACTCACTCACTGCATAGCTGGTGTGTGAACGTAGGCAGCGCATCATGCAGGTCAATGCCTGGTATCCTGAGAGCAGTCATGGCATCTTCAGTCTGCAGTGCCAAAGTATTTCAGCCACTTTTTTATTAATTTGTGGGACATGGACATCGCTGGCTGACTGGCATTCATTGCATATCCCTATTTGCCCTTGTCCAGAGGACAGTTGAGAATCAACCACATTGCTGTGGCTCTGGAGTCACATGTAGGCCAGACCAGGTAAGGAAGGCAGATTTCCTTCCCTAAAGGACATTGGTGAATCAGATGGGTTTTTCCAACAATCGACAATGGTTTCATGGTCATCAATAGATTCTTAATTCCAGATTTTTTAAATTGAATTCAAATTCTACAATCTGCCGTGGCAAGATTCGAACACGGGTCCCCAGAACATTAGCTGAGTTTCTGGATTAACAGCCTAGCAATAGTACCACTAGGCCGTCGTCCCCCCTGAAATGCCAGCGGTATTTCAGCCACCACAGAAAACAATTGGATGACAAAGCCTATCCACTGACAACATGGTGATTCTGGTTCACATCTCGCACGCACATGACTCATGTGTCTTCATGATTCATGATCCTGGTTCACAACCCACAGGCACATAGGCAACACAGCAAAAAGCCAGGGGCCATGAGAAATCTGTTAAGATCAGCCCACTGACATGTTGAAGCGATTATTCTGCTGCTCTGGGAGAGCCATTGAGTATTCGACTGCCACACAACCTCACCATCATGAAAGAAGAACCCTTGCCACTGTCTATCAGACAACAAACCAAGGTGGAGGTGCGAGAGGAAGAAGTGGGAGGAAGGCTAAGATCCAGACAACTGCTTTTTCTGTCTGGTCTGTACATAAGGAGCTATTACAAATGCAATACCAATAAGCTCAAACCCAATTCTTCATTCACCAAAAATCCTACTGTTATTACTTTTTCTCTGTTACAGGCCATCACATCCTTCCCTTTACAGAATCACAGAACTGTTATGGAGCAGAAGGAGGCCATTTGGCCAATCATGTCTGTTCTGTCTCTCCAGATGAGCATTGTGACTTAATAAAGAATTATTAATAATAAATCATTAATTGGGGTGGAGATTGAAAGATAGTGGGGTCTCCATTTGAGGGAGTCTTGATAGTCGCATGAGTACAGTCACTGACCCTGCCCCCCCACCCCCCACCCCCAGCAGGAAATCCAGCCAAGGTCCCAAAGCCAACTGACCTCTTCTGCCTGACTGACCTGATTGGTATTGAACTTAATATATTGACCAGCCCAATGGTACATGGCATCTTTGATGTTGTTCATGCAAGGGTTGGTCATTGACTGAGAGATGCCACTTAGATCTCCAGACAACATCTCAAATGCACCACAGGTTAGAATAATCAGCTATAAGCATTGGGTATCTAGCATTTCTCAAAGCTCTTGATCCAGTTTCACCACCACCCCACCACTTCCATGTGTCCACATTTCCATCTCTGTTCATTCACTTCCTCACTGAAAGCATTGGCTCATAACCAAATGAAACACCCACAGCAATGAGTCCCTCATTACCTTGTCCTACCACCGGTGGCTGCTGTGGATCTCGGAAGCACCTTCATGAGCAACACTTCATTTGTGTGTCACCTTCTGCTGTGCCTCCATACATAATACTGTCGTTTCCTGAAGACACAGGCTGCAAGCAGCTTCGCATAGTGGCTGTCAGTTCCTTCCCTTCACAGCTTGGCTATTGTTTGGATCTCACCTTGCTCAAATAGGCTTGCAAGTGATGGAAATTTGGAGAGCAGCTAAAAGATTGGGGGAAAGGCAAATTGTGTGGAGGGTGTGGAGAGTCTGCAGAAGGATCTAGATAGGCTGGGCGAATGGGCCAGGAAATGGCAAATGGAATTTAATGTTGGCAAGTGTGAGGTGGTCCACTTTGGTAGGAAGAATGGTAGGAAGGACTATTACTTACGTGGCGAAAAACTGCAGCAGGCGACGGTGCAGAGGGACCTCGGGGTCCTTGTGCATGAGTCGCAAAAACCCAGCCTGCAGGTGCAGCAGGTGGTCAGGAAGGCGAATGGGATGCTGGCCTTCATAGCGAGGGGGATTGAATATAAAAGTAGGGAGGTCTTGCTGCAGCTGTATAGGGCATTGGTGAGGCCGCAGCTGGAGTACTGTGTGCAGTTTTGGGCGCCGCACCTGCGCAAGGATATTTTGGCCTTGGAGGGAGTGCAGAGGAGGTTTACTAGGCTGATACCGGAGTTGAGGGGGTTGAGCTATGAGGAGAGGCTGAATAAACTAGGCTTGTACTCGTTAGAGTTTAGAAGAATGAGGGGAGATCTCATTGAGACGTATAAGATGATGAATGGGATGGATAGGATAGAGGTGGAAAGACTCTTCCCGCTCAAAAAAGACAGTAGGACTAGGGGGCACAGCCTCAAGATAAAGGGAGGGCGGTTCAGAACGGAGTTGAGGAGGAACTTCTTCACTCAAAGGGTGGTGAATCTCTGGAATTCTCTGCCCGTTGAAGTGGTGGAGGCTGCCTCGCTAAATATTTTTAAGAAGCGGGTTGATGGGTTTTTGATAAGAGAGGGGATTAAGGGTTATGGGGAGAGGGCGGGAAAGTGGAACTGAGCCACGACAGATCAGCCATGATCTTATTGAATGGCGGGGCAGGCTCGAGGGGCCAGATGGCCTACTCCTGCTCCTATTTCTTATGTTCTTATGTTCTTATGTTCTTAAGTCCAATGACTTTGGATTGGGATTTCCAGTCCCGTCAGTATTGGGACTGCAAACTCCCACCTTCAGTCTCCATGCATCCAGTGTGCCACTGGTAAAATTTGACTGTTCCACCATTTGGAATTACCCATCTGCCATTGATCTGTACCATCACCCACATCTGGTAAAATCTGTCGGCAGGGAAGAGAGCCGGCCCAACACAAGCCCAATGCCATTTTACTGCCCTCACTTCCTGCCTCCATTCCCACCTCCTTACGGCCAGTAAAATGTTTCCCTTTGTTTAAATCAGGGAAGGTGACCTGCTCATGTAAGCTTAGATGGTATTTTCTTTATTTTGCATAATTGAACAAGGATACAATAATCATGGTGTATAAGTCATCTTTTTGAAGGTTTGAAAAATCCTTCCAAAAACAGAGGTCAACTTCATTTATGTGAATACAAACATACAACACAGAAGCAGAAGTAGGCCATTTGGCCCCTCCAACCTGCTGCACCATTCAATCAGATCATGGCTGATCTATGTGTGTTGAGCTCCACATCCTCTGTTTACCCCCAGTCATCTTTGGTTCCCTCATCTAACAAGAAATCTATCTACCTGTGCCTTAAAAATATTCAATGACTCCAATTCCATCTGAGACACAGTCCCAAAGTTGGACAACCCTCTGAAAGAAAATAATTCTCCAAACCTCTGTCCAGTAAGGATGATCCCTAATTTTAAAACCATGCCTCTGGTCCTGGACTCAGAGAAAGGAGACATCCTTTCAAAGTCCACCTTGTTAATACCATTCAGGATCCTGTGTACTTCAATCAAGTCACCCCTCACTCTTCTATATAACATGAAATGTATTAAGTGAGTCCAGCATTAATGATTGTTCCCGACATTCACCTTGCTCTAAAATTAGCTGAACAATTTGTATGTGATCTCATCCCACTGAGTGCTTGTTAGGTTGAACCTTGGAAGGGTTGAAGGAGAAATGCACAAATTTTGTGGCAATTCAAGTCAAAGCCCAAAAAGGTAAAATGTACAGGCTGCTTTTGGACACCTGAGAAGGTGTGGACAGGAAAATTGAATTTGTAAATGTCTGATGGTCCTATAAGCTTCAGTTTTGAATGCTCAAAACTTTCATTGTCCTGATCCATATCCTTCTTTATGCAATATCTTTGCATTACTCTTTCATTCTTTATAGCTCACATTGAAGGCAATTTGTGCTTGAGCTTTTATTAGCGCTGTTTAAAACCATGAGATGTAAAATAATTAGTGGGAAAAAGCATAGCTCAATGTTAATTTGAATCTTCACTGCAGGAGCAATCGCCTGGCAGACGCATCTCCCGCCTGTTATCATTTCTTGCTCCTGCAGTCAAGATGAAAATTTGTGCTTTCATGAGCATGCCTTTGCCAGGTAAAGCAAATCCTCAAAAGATGTAACATTAAACAATTAGCGATCTTTCTTTATAGGTCAAAATGAAAAATGAAAATGTGACCTTTGCTGTAAAGTGCATAAAGAAAAAACACATTGTGGACACAAGACAACAGGAGCACATACATTCGGAGAAGAAGATTCTAGAAGAGGCTTGTTCTCCATTTATTGTGAGGTAGCTGTTTTCTGAAGAACGATTAAAGGAATAGTCCAGGAAGACTAATAACAGTTCAGTTTAAAAGCTGACAGTGAGTTATGTGAAAAAAGTTAACTTGCCTTTCTTAGACTACTTTACTTTTTGTCAACATATTGTTTAAAAAGTAAACGCCAACCTGGTTGGTTCATGTATAAATCTGTCAGTGCCAGATGTTGGATCCAGCCCTTCTCTGCTGGGTTTGCTATTAAATAATATACTGGCATCTCAGTGCACCAGTTTCTCTCCATCTCATGACTTTATTAATTTGATTGACAGATGCTATCAGTAGCCTTATATTTTGAATGGAAATAATCCCTTAGTTTTGTTAAGTAATTTAAAAAGTAACATCAGCACAGTAACTCCTATATCTCAGCAGGAATGTCGAGAGAAAACAATTTATGTTTTTTAACAGAAAATGGGATTAATGTGTTTTCACTTGTGCATAAATTTATCATTTCTTTTCTGGATTCTACTTTCAGAAGTAAAATAAGGCATGTTCTGCCTTATTTTGTTGTTCTGCATAGGAGCACTGAAAGACAGCAGCAGGCAAAGCAATTATGGTCGCATTGTGGAAGTAATTTCACGAGGCTGCAGGGTTAAAATTAGATAAGGCCCAAGAACACGCATGGGGATTGTGTATGATTGATCCTTGCCTATTTGATGCAATGCAGAAACTTTGCACTACCTGCAAATTATAATGATTTCCGTGTGCACCCATTGGCTACGCAGCTCAGCAAAGTCCATACAAGGCTAGTACCACTAGAAGTAACCTGCACTACTTAAAGGGGAGGTTCACTCTGACAGCCACAGGTGCTGGAAGAGGCTGGGGACATTTTTGCAGCATTCTCAAGAGGATCTGACATTTGGCACCCCACTCCATATGACATTTCCTATGCTGTAATACCACTTGACGACAAGTGGAGGAAAATACAGCCCCCGAAAAATGTCAATTGAGCCAGATTTCCTGGCTGGCAGCACCAACACACCGAGAGGATAGAGTTGAGGCTATAATCAGATCAGTCACGATTTTATTGAATGGCAGAACAGCAATGAGGGGCCAAATGGCCTACTCCAGCTCCTAATTTGTACATACCTACAATTTCTAGCTCCACTGAATATACTGGGTATGTATAGCACTGTGGAATCATGTTTTGAAGCACCAATGCACAGCACCAAAAAGGACAGAGATCAAGTTTAATGACTGAATTTCCTATGCACTGTGATAGGGAAAGCAGTCAGCCTGCTCTCATTTAGTTTCCAACAGAAAAGCTGAAAGCAGATCATTTAGTGGCTTAGAAGCAGCCTATCTTAGTGCTGTATTCTCTTTGTAACACATCTAGGAGAATCGCAAAGAGAGACAATGGGAAGAAAAATTGATGTTTTCTTTAATAGTATCTAAACCGTTAAAAAAAACCATTGCAAACACAATCTGGGCAACATTTGGATACAGAATTCATTTACACATGGAATGAATCAGTCCAGAGAGATAAGTAGGAAAATATAATGTAACAATCACAATACTTAGGAGTGCAATGAATTTTATAACTTTGGATGCTGCCTTTATAATGCTTACTCTTATGAATTTTTTGTTGACAATATTTTATCTTTTAGTTTTTTAGGTGTACTTCAGTGGGATACACAGGGGACACTCTGGATTTTTGTACTGCATTTACATGTTCAACATTAGTTAAAAGCAGCATCTAGTTCTTCACTAACATTAAAAAAGTCACCAACGTTTTGATTAAAGCTCTGTGTATGTGTTTAACATCTGTCAAACTAATACCTACAGTATGAAATGATCAGTAGCTTTCTCTCTATATTATACCCAATGCTAATTTGGGACTGCAATCAATCACTACCTTTACTCTTATTGTATAAACGGTTGTATCATTTGAAATTTGGTATTCTTGTGTTTGTCCGGATGAGTGAGATAAGAAGCTTGGACAATATGTCTCTTTTTTCAGCAGTATTCAAATGCAACTGTTTACAATTAACTTAGAGTAACTTGCTGATCACAAATGTACTAAAACAGTGCATTAATGCTAATGCACTCCCTTAGCATATTTCTGTAATGGTTTTGAACAAGCTTCATAGGCTGTGTCTCATCTGGTTTCCCCCTTCCTGATGTTGTAGACTATTTCGCAGTTTTAAAGACAACAAGTATGTTTACATGTTGCTGGAGGCTTGCCTTGGTGGAGAGATCTGGAGCATCCTTAGAGATAGGTGAGCTGACCTAATATCAGTGCACATACATTGTACTTGTCTTTTTAAAGCAAGCCTGGTTGAATTTTGATAGTAGAAGTCTGTCTTATACTACATGTCTCACTGACCTTGTGCTTCAATACATTCTTCTTGTGGCAGAGGTTGCTTTGATGAGTTCACAGCAAAGTTTTGTATTTCTTGTGTGACTGAAGCATTTGATTACCTGCATCATATTGGAGTCATCTACAGGGACCTGAAACCAGAGAATCTGATGCTCGATACTGAAGGATACATAAAGTTGGTAAGTTGATTCTGAAGAATGAAGTATATTGAAGCATGTAAACTATACTTGTGTAGTTGTAGTGGTTCTGGGCTTGCAACCCAGAAGTGGTGTGTTTATCGCCATAGCACCTTGTGAAATTTAATTCAATAAATCTGGTCATTTGTGGGAAGAATGCTCATCAGATCTATGGGATTCTCATAAAAACTTAATGTAATCCTGAAATCAAAAGCAAAAGTCTTAAAGAAAAATTTGATTCCATCTCTGTGCCAATGAGGGCTACATCAATTAGAATCATTCTTGTTGATTAACAAGGTGCCATGTTACATCAAACCATGGTGATCTTTCTTTAACAATTCTACCTGTTGTTTTTATATTTAGACCTTGTAAGGCCATTGATACACAATAATAGCAAAGTGTATGACTCTGCACATTTTCATTTGTAATTGCCATGGATTAGTTTCAGCGGTTTTACAGTGTTTTCTGTATTCTGAATTCTCTATTTGCTGCCAAGTCCCCTTTAGTCCTCCAAATGACTTGACCCTTGACCTGTTAGTGAAACTGAAGATTTTCAGCCCCCCAGCTTTCCATTCCCACTGCACATACCCTTCTACTTCCTGAGTGTAACGTCAATACTTTTCTTATTAGCAACTAGAACCAGTCTCCATGAATATCATTCTTCAATCAGTCAGTAAAAGGTTTAGCCAGTAACGGGCAAACACCCTAATGACTAAGCCATGAGCAAGCTGCTAACCTCTCACTGGAGTTGAACAGTTAATTAAGTGTAAAACAAACTATATCCCTCAACCACAAGGCACTGAGAGTTGATGCTTAGATTTACCTTTACACTATTATTATTTACTACTAAAATAATTGAGTTTTGTGTCTTGGTGATGTTTTCAACTCTCCAGCTTGTTGAAGTATCACATATCCTACTGAGTTCCCAATCTGCTTATTTTATAAAGTTTAAAGTTTATTTATTAGTGTCACAAACAGGCTTGCATAAACACTACAATGAATTTACTGGGAAAATCCCCTAGTTGCAACCAACACAAGTTCGGGTACACTGAGGGAGAGTTTAGCATGGACAATCCACCTCACCTGCATGTTTTTTGGACTGTGGGAGGAAACCGGGACACCCAGAGGAAACTCACGCAGACACAGGGAGAACGTGCAGACTCCACACCAGACAGTGACCCAAGCCAGGAATCAAACCGCGATCCCTGGCGCTGTGAGACAGCAGTGCTAACCACTGTGCCAACGTGCTGTCCTTATTTAGACAATCTTAAGTATAATAGCTTTTAAAGAAAAATAAGTTGTACTTGTATATTTTTAATTGGCTTTTATTCCTTTCACTGAGATGTTATTAGAAAGCCAGTGGTATAGGAGGTAGCAGGACCAGGCACACTCTATATAGGGAGTCCTCACATCACTGGTCCACAGAAGGAATTAGCATCAGATCAGCAGTGGCACATCTGACAGGACCAGGTATGCTGGATATTGAAATAAATAAAACCACAACCCCATTGAGCCAGAATTGTTAGCCTCTCTGCCCAGTACTGGGGGCGTACCAGATGCTGCTTAGTGATGCGGGCAGCTGCCATTGCCATACATAATAATAAACTCACCCTGATAACAGAAAACCACTTGTGTCAATGGCAAATGTTATAGCCAGTGTAGATCACAGGTCAGCATCTTCTCATGATCATCATTATTTTGGGATAGATGTTGTAGATAATTGGATGAATACATTCCACTGATTCTTTGTTTTCAGGTTGACTTTGGATTTGCTAAGAAGATTGGCAAAGGTCAGAAAACATGGACATTTTGTGGCACTCCAGAATATGTAGCACCTGAGATCATTCTGAATAAGGGCCATGATTTTGGTGTCGATTTCTGGTCATTGGGAATTCTTGTCTTTGAGCTTCTTACTGGAAGGTATATAATCCTTTTGTCCAACCAATTCTATCTGCAATCACTGGGCATAAAAATAGAAACTTACATTTTTTCCAACTGCTTGGTAGGGTGAGTTAACTGATCCCAGACACTAGCAGTTAGATGGTATCATGGACGATGTGTTCAGGAGCTAGTGAGAGTCATGTTCATTCAAATGCAAATTAAATTTAGTCTAGAAGTAAAATTTAGGGATCTAATAGATGAGTAATTTGAGACATGTGATAACTAATACACTTTGGAAATTAAAAGTCGGCTTTGGACCTGAGATTCTCCAAGTTCTGCAATACTGAAGCTTTTCTTGTGTGTTGTAGATCATTTGATAGGAATTGATTGCAATAGTCAAATGCTGTTGTGTTATACCACGATGTGGAAATGCTGGCATTGGACTGGGATAAACACAGTTAGAGTCCAAGCAGTTTATTTGGTAGTAAACCCACCAGCTTTCAGGGTTTGCCCCTTCGTCAAGTGAGTGGAGAGTTCTGGTCACACACAGAGTGTATAAAGGTACACACAGTTTACAGAATACTGATTAGAATGCAATTCTAATTAGAATGCTAGTGGGTTTACTATCAAATAAACTTGTTGGACTTTAACCTGGTGTTGTGAGACCTATTACTGTGTCATACCACTAACAAGAGTGTAGGAGGCAAATTGCATTTGATTGTTTTGTCTGGAGCTACTATCCCAATGGCGATAGATACATAGAAAATAGATGCAGCAGTAGGCCATTCGGCCCTCTGAGTCTGCTCCACCATCCAATGTGATCATAAATTCATCAAATTCAATATTCTGATCCCCGTTCCCCCATATCCCTTGATCCCTTTAGCCCAAAAGCTATATCTAATTACTTCTTGAAATCAATTGAAACCAGTGGTGGAAATTGCTTGTGTCTGGATTCCAGTTGACAACAGGATTGGGATGTGATGCCTTCCACAATTAAACTATCTACTAGCATTCATTGTCGAGCTTTAGACATAAAAATGCCCACTTAAACAGTTGAATGCAGGAACGGACTACTCATTCATTTTTACCAATCCCACCCTGAAATAGGTTTCTCAAAAACTACGGAGAAAAGAAATCAGCTTTTCTGCTTGTAAAGACAATGGGCAGAATTCTCCTATCCCACCTATGGCGGGTTTGGTAACAGACAGGATCAGAGAATCCAACGGGAGCCAAAAAGACGAGAACCAGTTGGCATAAAATCACATTGCAGTTCTCCCAATTACATATTAATTGTGGATCTCTCTTCCCGGTGAACATTACATCATATGTGCCTGTTAGAACAGCTACCTGCTGACATCTCATCAGGCCTTCCAATCTTGCATCCTGCCAACGGGAGATTACATTAGTCTAAAACTTGATTGATAAATTATAGTGTGTACAAGGTGGTCCTCGGTTTGCAAGGGACTTGGAGGCAATAAAGACAATAAAGCCTTTCTGTCAAAGAGCTGCACTACTCCTGATGCACTGTACATCACTCTGCTGGGGCAGACTACTTCCTGCACTTCATCTCCATCTTCCCATGTCATCATGCTCCTCCCAGATGTAACCAATCTTACTTTCAAATTTGGGAGATGCCATTTTACCTGTGTCGAGAAAGTGGTGCTACTTATATCAGAAGATGGAGTTTGACCCTTGCCCCTCAGTCTGGGTGCCTCCGATTTACCTGGAGCCTCACGATGTGCAGATAAAGATGCCTTCTGTTATTCTCCAGCCTCCCCTTTAATATGGATCCTGTTGATCCGTGCTGTTTGACCCATGGAAGCTCCTGTATTACCATCTCGGTTCAGTAGTGTCTGGGATGGCTGAGCATAAATCCAGCAGAGCTGCTGGACTAAGGCCTTCATGATGGTCTCCAACTTTCCCATGGTGACCTTGAGGCACTTACATGTTGGAGCCACAACATAGACAGACTCCTTCATCAGGCACTCTGACAAGTAATTGTCGAAACTCTGCCCAATATTCTGCAGCCTCGCTTTGCATCTCCACCAGATGTTTCCAAAGGCTTATCATGTGACTGAGCCTGAGCAGATAGCTGACCTCCAGTAGCCTTCCGATTGCTAGAGACTTGGACTGTCCCAGTCTCTGACCTGTGTGGGGATGTATCTGTGAGGTGTTCCCAAACAATTTGCCTTGAGTCTAACCTTGAACTATGCCCCACTGAGGTGTGTGTCGCTGCATTAGTGGAGGGTGAGCGCTGTGATCGTTCTTCCTGAGCCTCCTCATCCTCAGATGGGGATCTCGGTGAGCTGCTGGGTTGGTAAGCTGGCTGCAGCCTGCTTGTACTCACAAAAGACAGCAGGACAGTTTCAGTGGATGAGCTGAAGCTGATTCAGAGTTTGTAGCACTCAGTGTGGATTGCCAGATGTGCAGGTTAGGTGGATGGCCATGTTAAATTGCCCCAAGATGTGTAGGTTAGATGGATTAAGCATGGTAAATGTGTGGTAGTTACGGAGATAGGGCGTCGGAGAGCACCTGGGTAAAATACTCTGCCAGAGAGTTGATGCAGACTCAGTGGACCAAACAGCCTTTTCTGCACTGTATGATTGGATGGACAATGCCTTTTGCCTCTTTTGGATCAATTCCAATCAAGGTGTACAATGATAAGACTCTAATTTGCATAGAGTAGATGCCGAATACCTGTTTCAGGCAGGATCTCTACTTCATCTCATTGGCTTCCATTTCCAGGGGAAGTGGGCATTAGGGAATGGCAATGTAAAATTTGTCTCCCCAGTATTGATTTTATGTCCAGAGAACTGACATAATAGTGTTGAATTTCTCCCCCACTGAGCGGAGGGCCATGCAAAATTCAAATCCTATCACAAATTTTTAAATACATTAACACTTTGGATTTTCTTTATTATGATTAATTTTAGAAGTTCTCTGGGCATTGAAGGCCAATGAGCAGTTATGGAAATTCCTCAGTTATATGTATCTGGTTTCAGAATCCTGCAGAATATTGCTGTAACATTAACTACTTTCTACCTTTGTTTAACAGCCCACCATTTTCTGGCTATGACCAGATGATGACCTATAACTTGATTCTTAAAGGAGTAGAAAAACTGGATTTTCCTAAGAAATTAACAAAGCGCCCTGAAGACATGATTCGTAGGCTATGCAAGTAAGAAGGAAAGTCAAACCTTGAAAACAATGATGTATCTGAATTTATTCCAGTGTTGTTTATTACATAAAACAAAGATTAATAATTCAAAGTACTACTGATCAACCCCAGATTCATTACCATAAACTGTAATACAAAATAACCAGTCAGTTGTGTTTATTTTTTTAAAAACAGAATTGGATATATACTTGGAAGTTGAAAATTTATAAGACTATAGAATGGGGCTAACTGGGTAGCACTTTTAATGAACTGGCACAAGCCAAAAGGGCTCTATCATTCTATTTTTGCTTCATGTGAGATAAAGATAACTATCCTAATTAAATCATGTCTATGTTTAGTTCAAATTAAACACTTGTGCACTTCAAGGACACAACGGGATTTACCAGCTAATTATGCCGGTGAGATCTTCCAGCCCTTCTGACAGCGATCCCTGCTGCGGGTTTCCTGATGATTCGGGGTTCATTCGATAGAAAATCCCATTGACAGTGGCAGGAGCAGAGGATCCTTCCACTAGCCAACAGTGCAACTTCTCTTGCCATCGAGAAAAACACCGCAGGGCCTGGGGATAGAGAATCCCACCAATTATTTCATGATATGGTGGACTTGTTCAAATCAGAGGACTGATTTCCTCAATGTCAACCCAACACCCTCCAATCCAACCTTACTCCTGGTCTTGCTGTCAAAGCCACATCACAGAACCAGTAAACACCACTCACTGATTGAATTGCTTAGTGTGGGATTGGAAGTAGAGTCCTTTCTCTGAAGAATGTTATTAAATCAATATTTTTTGACAATTTGGAATGTTTCATGGTCATTTTGTTTGGCACGGTTGATGGTGGCAGCTGTCAATGTACCAGATTTATTAAATTTAATGTTCTAGTTTTCCATTTTGGAATTTGAGTTCTGTGTTGCTCATTCAGTACCATAACCAATAGCACTGCATAAGACACTGTGCAACTGTAGATCCTCACACAGTTGTTCTACCCAAGTCAATGGTAACCTGCCAAAAAATCTCAGGGCCCCTTGGCTGTCAAAAGGAAATATCAATCTGGAGGCCAAGAATGATATTAATGGACCAACACATGAACTATGGAACAGAGGGTCAAGCCCGTTTTAAGTGATTTTTTTTATTAAACAGGATCTAGGGTTCCTGCTTCTGACAGGCACCTGTTGAAAAATGAGGGTGTGTGGTTGTGGAGACATGATTGTGCTTGGCTGTGGGCCCTGGAGCTGTCAGATACCCTGCCAAGCTCCACTGTCAGTGCTCACACATAAAGAATGAGTGCTGGAAGGCTGCGGGACCTATGAAGCCATAGCTCTGCATGAGACAGCAGTTCCAGGGGAATACGATGGGAAAAATAAAGGGAGGGAAAATTGGAAGAAAATACCTTATTTATTTTTCTGTGATATCCTTTACTGCAGACAAAACCCAACTGAACGTCTAGGAAATCTGAAAAATGGAATAAATGATATAAAGAAGCACAGGTAACTTTTATCCACTAACAATTACCAAACTTTTAAAGACGTTGGGTTAAACCTTGACCAGAACAAGTTGAGTAGGCAGGGTTTCTGAGAGGAAGTCTGCATACTGTCGAGTTTTGACTCCATATCACCATAAGACATAGGAGCAGAATTAGGCCACTCGGCCCATTGAATCTACTCTGCCGTTCAATCATAATTGATATTTTTCTCATCCCCATTCTCCTGATTTTTTCCCCATAACCCCTGATCCCTCTATTAATCAAGAACCTATCTTTCTCTGTCTTAAAGATACTCAATGAGCTGGCCTTCACAGCCTTCTGCAACAAAGAGTTCCACAGATTCACCAGTCTCTGGCATCTTACTTTGGCAACTTCCCTGCCCAGAGGTTATCTGATTGCTGGGCCTGGTTTCCAGTCAGGTAGAAGCATTCTGAAGGATGCTGCAGTCATAGGCAAGCCACTTGCTGCTCCGAGTAGGATTGTAAATGGGGGACCAGATCCCTGAGCCTAGTGGAACAGGTCCAATTCCCCAGCCACAGTGGAAGATCAAATCTCTGACTCTGGGCTGGGATGTGGACTGTAGGGTGGGTGGAGATGGAGGTAATCTGATGGGTTAGGAGTTTAGGAGAGTTTAATTTCTCCACATTGTTGTTCCCTTCAGCTGCTAAGTTCTTGGAGATCTGAGAACCCTGAAGCAGCCATTGTAAAACAAATTAAATCAGAGACTGCCAACCTCATTAAAACACTGAAGTTGTCAACCCCTGGGAGCAGGTTGACTGAAGGATATTAAACCAATGCCCCTTGTTCCACCTCAATTCTAACTGGAAGTCAATGGTTTAGAGACAACATGGGCTTGGGTTGGAGGGTTTAAAGTTTTAACATCTCTGCAAATTGACAGTTTGGTTATCAGCTCAGAACAATATTATTAGAAAATCTATGGCCGGTTTCTAGGTGGATATAAATGAAATATAGTTCAAATACTTTGCGACTGGATGTGTGACTTGTATCACAAGCAAAGAAGCCGTTTCTAGTGAAGATAAATCTTTGACCTAAATTGAATGTTATTGTTTGAACGCTGACAACAATTGCTTCATTTTATGTGATGCGACATGGAATGTTTATGCATTTTGGATAGCTAGCTTTTTATATTTTCCATTGAAATTTGGGCAGTTAAATAAGCAATGCTCAAATCACACTTATGGCAATTTTTCCCTTTATTGATCTTTCCACTTCTATTTTTAAACAATGAATCAATTACGCCAAAGGCACAGAACTTGTAGGAATCATTTCTATAGCTCCTCTCTTATGATCACATTTATATTTGTTCATTAATTTTCTCTTAAGGATGAAGGATATTAAACCAATGACAATAGCTTCATAAAGAGAATAATCCAATAAAACAGTACAAGCTAGAGTTTGGACAGTGGGAGAGAGAATGAAGAATCATCTTACTGGTAACTAACGCAAGTTGAAAAATTGCGTGCTTATTTAGCAATATAACAGATCTGTTGCCAACAGAGATATATTGATTTTAACAGGCCCAATAGGTCAGTTCCATTCATGTTTCTAATCATTTTGTGGGCTGGTCTCTGAGGTTCAGACACAATTAAATTGATTGCAAATTAAGAAATTACATTAAAAACGAGGTGGAATTTCTTTTTGCTTAAACACTAAAGAGGCACAGAATGCATTTCGCAGCAATACACTTTCCTCTTTAAAATATCACGGGTTGTGAGGAGTGTTATATAAGTTGGTTGGGATACACCAGTCATGTTGTTGCTGTGAATATCCCCAAGTGATTTGTGTCAATGTTGAACCATAACATGAAAAGCCCCCATGTCGTGCTTAGCTGACAACCACTCTTCTGGCTCTGTCGCATGTGTATTCAGACAGTTTAACAGCATGCTGCATTGGAAATACTTTTTTCAGGAAAACACAGTACAATAATGAAAAAAATGCCCATGGATCAATACATTCACAATTATGTCTTCCTCATTTCTTGGAGTTTTGGGTAGGAGTAAGCCACAGAACACATGAACAGTTAAATAATTACACAGTATATTAGAAAGCAATACAGGTTCAGAAAGGAAATATCCAGTGTGGTAAACTGAATTATTTTCATGCTTTCTATTACATCTGTGATTTTTTTTAAACAAATGAAATGTAATTACTAGAAGCAGCCATGATCTCAGGTCATTTTGTGGTGTTTTCACAGTAAAAATAGTTACAAAGTGAGTGACTGAATATTATCAACTTAAATCATCACATTAGATTAGGAAATTTAAGCTAATTGCCTCTTTCCTTTGGAAGCCTTTCCCGCGATGTAATTGGACTGATAGACTTTATCCTTTATTTATTAACTTATGCTGACCCTTCACTGCCTTAGTACTTTCATACCAACTACTTCTGTTATCTTCTATCTGTTCCTCAATCACATTTCATTTTTAGAATTAAGTGTTTGATTGTGCTACTGATGACAAAATATTTGTCTTCTTGCCTGGCAATGTTTTTTCTCCTTGGGTCGTCAGTCTGTGGCATTTTCATGTTCTCCATATAAGCTACCCCAACTAAAACTGGAATCAGTGATGAAAGTTAGGTGTATCATAAGCACCTATGTGTAAATTCTGCCATCAGTCTTTCCTCAAGAATTTGTACATATTTAGTTCATCTACAGTTGTTGCTTCAATTTGCGTTTCAATGTTACTTCTTGCAGCAAACACATTTTTAATAACTAATCAAACAAAACTCAAAATTCTGTAATTGATGTAACATTCACTTTGATTTGCCATCTACTGAGTCAAAAATTGTATTGGAATAAGGAGGTGAGTTACTCCTGCAGAATTTCCAGCTTCTGACTTGCTCTTGTGGTCACAGTATTTATATGGCCTTTTCAGTTCACTTTATGGTCAATGATAACTCTCAGGATATCGATGGGGTGTTCAGCAATTTTAAAGCTATTGAATGCCAAGAGAAGATGGCTAGATCCTCTCTGCAAGAGAGGATCTAGCTATTGCCTCGCACTTGTGCAAATGTTATTTGTCACTTTTCAGCCCAAGCATGAATATTTGTCCAGATTTTGCTGCAAATGGACACTGAATGCTTGCTGATTTGAGGAGTTGAGAATGTTGCTGAACGTTGTACAGTCATCACTGAATATTCCCACTTTTGCCCTTATGTCAGAGGAAAGGTTATTATTGAAGCAGATGAAGATGGCCGAGCCTTGGACACTACCCTGAGGAACTCCTGCAAATATGATCCTGGGACTGAGATAATTGGCCTCCAACAACAACACCCATCTTCCTTTGTGCTAGATATGACTCCAACCAATGGAGAATTTTCCCCTAATTCCCTTTGACTCGCAATTTTGCTCGGGCTCCTTGATGCCACACTCTGTCAAATGATGTCTTAATGTCAACTCTGACCTCACCTCTTAAGTTCAATTCTTTTGTCCATGTTTGAACCAAGGCTGTAATGCCGTCAGGGGCTGATAGAATCTAAACTGAGCATCAATGAGAAGGTTATTGCTGAGTAAGTGCTGATTGATAGCACTGTTCATGACACCAGCTATCACTTTGATTGATAGCAGACTGATGGGCCAGTAACTGGCCAGGTTGGATTTGTGCTGCTTTTTGTTTTTAGAACATAACTAGGCAATATTCCACATTGTTGGGTAGATGTCAGTGTTGTAGCTGTACTGGAACAGCTTGGCTAGGGATACAGCTAGTTCTGGAGTACAAGGCTTCAGTACTATTGCCAAAAATGTCAGGATCCATTGCCTTTGCAGTATCCAGTGCCTTCAGCTGTTTTTTGCTATCAAATGGAGTTAATCTAATTGACTGAAGATTGATGTCTGTGATACCAAGGGCCTCAGGAGGAGGCTGAGATCGATCATCCATTTGGCACTTCTGGCTGAAAATATTTGCAGATGTTTTAGCCTTGTCTTTGCACTAATGTGTAGAGTTCCTCCATCATTGAGGATGGGGGTTATGAATGGCGCCTCCTCCTCCAGCTTGTTGTTTAATTACCCATGACTAGCTGTGACAGGACTGCACAGTTTAGATCTGATCTATTGGTTCTGGGATCACTAGGCTCTATCACTTGTAGCTTCTGCTGTTTGGCACACAAGCCATCCTGTATTGTGGCTTCACCAGGTTGATATCTCATTTTTAAGTATGCCTGGTGCTGCTCCTGGCATACCCTCTGGCCTGCTTCATTGAAAAACAGTAAAAAGTCTGACAACATCAGGTTTTACCACATCATGACTGCTTCATTGAACCAAGGTTGATCCCCTGGTTTGATGATCATGGTAGAGTGAGGGATATGCTGGCTGATGATGTTACTGATTGTGATTGAATACATTTCAGCTGCTGCTGATGGCCCAAAGCACCTCATGGATTCCCAGTTTTTGAGTTGCCAAACCTGTTCACAATTTATCCCACTTGACACCTTGGTAATGCCACACAGCACAATGTAGGATATATTCAATGTGAAGATGGGACTTCATCTTCACAAGGACAGTGTGGTGGTTACCCCTACCAATACTATCATGGACAGCCACATCTACAGCAGGTAAATTTGAGGAGGATGAGGTCAAGTAGGCTTTTTCTTTTGTTTGTTGCCTCACCAGCTGCCTCAAACTCAGTCTAGCAGTGATGCCTTTGGGACTCGGCCAGTAATGGTGCTACCGAGCCACTCTTGATGATCAATGTTGAAGTCTCCAATGTGCATACATTCTGTGCCCTTGCCCTTCTCAGTGCTTCCCCCAAGTGGTTTTATGCTGCTACCTCTGGTGGGTTGTCATGTTACTGGGACAGGACATAACAAGGATGGTGAAGGTAGTGTCTTGGGCATTGTCTGTAAGATTTGGTTTGTGAGTATGAGTTGCCAGGCTGTTTCTTGACTAGCCTGTGAGACAGCTCTCCCAATTTTGACACAATCTCTCAGATGTTAATAAGGAAGACTTTGCAGAGCTGACAGGTCTGGCATGTCCAGTGCTTAAGTCAGGGTGGTCTGTTAAGTTTTGTTCCTTTAAAACCTCCTAACAGTTTGGTACAACTGAGTGGCTTGCTGGGTCATTTCGGAAGGCATTTAAGAACTAATCACACTGTTATGAGTCTGGAGACACACATAGGCCAGACCAGGCAAGGATGGCAGATTTCCTTCCCTGAAGGACATTAATGAACCATGTGGATTTTTAATGACAATCAATAATGATTTCATGGTTATTACTGAGACTAGCTTTTAATTCCAGATTTATTAATTGAATTTAAGTACCACTAGCTGCCATAGAAGCTGCCCCAGAGCATTAGCCTGGGGCTCTGGATTACAAGTCCAGTGACATTACCACTGTGCCGCCATCTCCCTGGTTTCTTCAACTGAAACAATTATTTTAGACTAGTTTCAAAAGACTGGTTTTAGCCCATCAAGAATCTCACTGGGGCCAATTCAACCAGGAATAATAGGACAGTTAAGGCAATAGAAACCAGATATCCTGATTTTAATATGAGAAAAATAATTGAGCAGTTTTTAGTAGTAATCATGACTCCTCAAATACTAAAGGAGACTGGACCCACATTTTGCAGTACTTGGATAATGTTCAGACTTGCACTGACAAGGGGCGAGTAACATTTACACCACACAAATACCAGACAATAAACATCACAGAGAATCAAGAGAGAATCTAACTACCTCCTCTTGACACTCAATAGCATTACCATTGCTGAATCCCTCATCATTAACATCCTGGGGGGATAGAGGGTGGTCACGATTCACCAGAAACTTAAGTACATCAGCCACATAACCATTATAGGCGGGGAATTCTGAGGTGTAGAACTCACCTCTTGACTCCCTAAAGCCTGTCCACCATGTACAAGGCCCAGCCAGGAGCCAGTGATGAAATTCTCTCCACTTGCCTGGATGAGTGAGTGCACCTCCAATAATACTCAAAAAACTCAACACCATCAAGAGCAAAGCAGATAGTTTGATCATAGTCTCATTTACCACCTAAAATATTCACCGATTGCACCGCTTAGCGTAATATGGCAACAGTGTGTGCCACTGCAGGGAATTGCCAGGAATCCTTCAACATAATTTAGAAGGACAAGGGTAGCAGATGCATGAGAACATCACCACCTGCATGTTCCCCTCCAAGCCACACATCATCCTGACTTAGATCCGAATCACCCATCATCCCTTCACAATTGCTGGATTAAAAACCTGGACTTTCCTTCCTAACGGTACTGTGGGTGTAGCTACACAACATGGACTACGGTGTTTCTAAAAGCTGGATCAGCATCACTTTCTGGAGGGCAATTAGAGATGAACGATGAATGCTGGTCTAGCCAGTGACATTCACATCCTACAAACAAATAAAAAAAATCAAATATTTAGAACTATTTTTAGTAATGATTGACCTAACATAAAAGCTACACATTTTTTACCTCAAATGTAATTTTGAGTGTAACAAAAGGAAAAATTGTGTAGACCTATTAAATACAAGTTACATTTAAATAATAATTTCATTTTCCTCCATCGCAGATGGTTCAATGGTTTTAACTGGGAAGGATTGAAAGCTAGAACACTATCATCACCATTAAAAAGAGAGGTATTTGTGCTAACCAATTTCCTACTTCAGACAGAAGAAGTCATGGTTTTGCAGATTTTCTCTGTTATATTGTTCCTTCAAAATAATGGTGTTCAATTGGAAGCAACTAGCTCAGTGAAGAACTGCCTCTCCACCTGTTCGTAATCAATGATTCTTACCCAACATCATTTTAATAGTAGCAGTAAAAACAACTTTCCTATTGTTATAAACAATAGTTAGCCCTAGTTACAGGATAAGCTGTCAAATCTGCAACAGTTTAGGCAGATAATACAAAAATGGTATGCTGGGGTGAGCTTTCTTATTCAATTGACGGCAATGAATGCAAATGTTGCACACAGTAACAAAGATTTGCTCACCGCCAAGGCAAAATTAAAAGGTTGGCACTGTTTATTTTAATGAAATTAGCAATCTCATTCAGAGAAGCTGTAATGCATGTATAGGATGGTGAACAGCCTGAACTGATGGAGAGGAGGGTAATCTTGGATTAAGGTCAATGTGTGTTTGTGGAACACAGCAAAGTGTGACTTGTTCAGCCCCTGATGAACATATCACTTCAGGGATTTTCTGACACTGACATGAGGGATTGGTTTGAACCTTTGGGCTGTTGACTAGTAAGTGTGCGATGGTCTGCTTCCCATTTCTACCTTGAAATCATAGAATCCCTAGAGTGGAAGGAGGCCGTTTGGCCCATTAGGTTTGCACAAACTCTCCGACAGAGCATCTTGCCTAAAGATGCTCCGCCCTAGCCCCGTTATCCCAAGCATCTACCATTGTTAATCCACCTAACCTACAGAAGTCTTTGGACAATAAGTGCACACAGCTTGCATATCTTTGCATTGTGGGAGAAACCTCAGAGTACCCGGAGGAAACCCACACAGACACAGGTAGAACACACAAACTCCACAAGACAGTCATCCAATGTCAGAATCGAACCCCGGTTCCTGGTGCTGTGAAGCAACAGTGTTAATCACTGTGCCAGGTTTAGACCTCATTTTTGTGCCATTTGTGAGCTGTAAACCCACAAACAGATGAATCATTGCAATGTGTTGAGTCTGGATCAAGTGGCTTGGATGTTGTACCACCCACAGGCAGGTCATTGAGCTGGGGATGAAAATGGAGTGGGTTGTGGCCAGGGCATTAGCTTTAGCGGTATGTCTAGTCTACTAACGCCATTCTGAGATCACTAATGTTGGTTTGGTGACTTTTGAATTGGGGCTTTGGAAACCAAAGTATAAAACTCCTCATTCTGAACATTAATGTCTCCATTCATACTTTACAAAACAAGCAACTAGGAAAGATATAACTAAATTTACCTGAAACTATTTAAACTTTTAGTTGTACAATGATTTCTTACTTATGTAAACCTCACTAGAAAATGTGATATTTTGCAAATTTAGTTACTGAATTGTGATAAAATATTTGTAAGTTTAATATCAGAACTGAGAGGTTACAACTACTATATGCTAAACAAATAGGACATTTTATTCCAATTTCCTACAAGAGGTCTTTAAAATGATATAGTGGTTTAATTATAAATTATGATAGGGAGATATAGAGAAAGCATTTTCATCTGTGAGGGTGTCCAAAACTAGTTAATAATAAATCCAATAAATATTTCAGGAGAAGCTTCTTCACTGAGAGAATAGTTAAAATGTTGAACTCATGAATACAAAGGCTGGGATTTTACATTTGCAAATTGGGACGCGTGTGTAAAATCCTGCATGATGACATTGGATCATGAACCTAATGTCAAACGCCAGTTTCCCATAATACACCAGACAGAGAGGGGCCAAAATCAACAGCCTGCCTATCAATTGAAAAAAAATCATACATGGGCAATTGGGCTTGTTAACAGGCCAATTGACCCACATATTATGCTGCCCACACCATAACTCAGTTGGCACAGACAGGTGGGCAAGAGTGGGAATTTCCTTTTTTCACCATCTGAGGTGAAAAAATGGGAAGGAAGGGGGTTACATCCTTTTGAGGGGATTTCCTGCTTGCAGCAGCAGTACCTCTTCCTATCTACAGAAGGCACCCTCTCACTTTTTGCCTTCCTGCTGACCTCCAAAACCCAGCCCCCAAATCCCAAGCTGTCACCCAACAAACTGGCTGACAGCTCTCAAAAGCAGGGACTTTTTCCCACTGAAGGTTGGAAGTCTGACTCTCAGCTTGCTAAGGCCATCCACAGGGTTTCTCATTACAGGATGGCTTTCACAAAGTTGGCAGGTTCACAACTGACTTTTGTAAAGGTGGGGTGAGCAATTCAGCATCTCACCCCATAAAAATTAACCTGTTGAGTATTATTGATGCCTTGAAAAGGAAGCTAGATAAGCAAAGGTGGGGAAAATGGATAGGCATATGGTGATAAGAGTTTGATGAAGTTGAGCGGTACAGCATAAACAGCAGCACAGCAGACTAATTGAGTCAAATAGCCTGCTCCCATGCTGTAAGTGAAATGTGATTTTTTTTCCTTTTATGTATCTTTAAATTAATTAAGCAACAGACTAGCATTTTTGATAAATGCTGGTCTACAATTATTGAACATGCAATGGGAGATTTTATGTACAAATTGAAAGAGTCTGATGGACCAAGAGAACCAAACATAACATTTTCTTGAGTTACTAATGAGAACTATTCATAACTAACCTAATTACTTAAAAACATTGTTTTTTGGGGACGGTGAGTGCTGAGTAACATTTTTTTTCTTTTTTTCCCTAAGCTCTCAGGTCCTACAGACAGTAGATACTTTGACAAGTATCCCCCTGATAAGGATATTCCCCCAGATGAATTTTCAGGCTGGGACAAGGACTTTTAGATCACGTACTGTATGGGGCTAAAAGGACTGCAGCTGTTACTCATACTCAATGTTCATAAAGCAATCCGAACAATTTCCCATACATGGATATGCTAACATGTGGCATTGCTATCGATCAACTTGCATAAGCATCTCCAAACAAAGTGAACACTGAACATTGTAAAGAAGAAAAGAAATAACTTTGAAAAGTTTTGAAAAATCAACAGAAACATTATTCTGGTATTACCTTAAGTGGAAAAACATTTTCCATTTAAACAGCTGCTGAAGCCCATTAAGTCAACATGAGCCGTGTGCAAACACTTCTTCAAGTTGTAATAGAATGGTTGCCCCATGTGGGTTCGCTGCTCATGTGGAAATGCTGAACAACCAGAGTAAACAGCTGGACAGGTGCAGTCGGCAGTGGCATTTGCATTGCCGCATTTTTTTTCCTCGTTTATGCATGCCTACATTTCCAAGCTATCATGTCTTTGATCAGGCAGCAGTTTTGTTTTCGTATGAAGACCTGTTGGGCTTTCTAAGCATGATGCTGATTTCACCTCCAGGGTACATCGTGGCAAGCTGGTTGTAATCATCTTCCTTCCTGATTGTAGACCTCATTTTCTAATACATTGCACCTGTCTGACAATTATTTATTTTTATCTTGTACTAACTTATAGAGTTTAACTGACTGTATTTGCACGTGTTACACAAAGCATTTTACTTCTAGCTAAACATTTAAGCCCAGAATCTCACCGCTATTCATGCCGGCAGGATTTTCCCATCCCACCGCAGTGAATGGAGATTTGGCTAGCCACCAAGTTCTCTAACCTCACTGCAGCGGGAGTGTGACATGAATGGCAGTCAAGATCGCATCCATTATGTTTCATTTTCAATCAAAATGCTTCTAATGTTGCCCCATACATTTCTAAAATTACCTATCATTTTCTTCCCTAAGCACTTTATTAGAATTAAAGCATTACTTCAGGATATATTGCTCAATCTTCATAAGTACACAAATTATAATTAGCAAAAAAAATCCACCAATTCTTAGTTGCCCAATATATTCAAAGAATATAGATATAACATCAATAGTTAAGAACTCTGCATTATGAAACCAAATCTTCTGTACCACCTCTTAACAATGTTCAACAAGCATTAACTGGTGAATAATTAATTGTCCTTAAATCCTCAATGTCATAATTTCAGTGGGAATTCAAGGAACTCACCAGTTTTGCATCAATCTCAGAAGTTCCCCATCAGCCTTATAACTGGGTAGTACCATTGTCCACCCTTTACAAGGCCAATAATATCAGATGATTTTGGACTGGAGCAGGCATTCTCTCTGATAAGATGTTCTCCTTTCCTTTGATGCTGGTACACTAAGAGAGATGATAACTGGCCTTGCAATGAACTGATGTGTGTTGTATTTGACAAGGGTGATGGTACCAGGAGGGAAAGAAATAGTAAAATCTAGGAAATAATGATTCAAACTGATCTTGTATTCCTTGAAATGGAACTCCAGTTTGAACCAGTACCAGCCATTTCCAAGTTTTACTGGCCTTTTCTTAGTTTATAGTCCATACCAGAATTGAACAGCCTGGACACACAAGGAAAGGGAAAAACACATTTTAAAGATTTGTGCCTGCCCCTTTTATAAAGGGACCAAAGGAGAGTTAGAACATAGAACATAGAACATAGAACATTACAGCGCAGAACAGGCCCTTCGGCCCACGATGTTGCGCCGACCAGTTACAAAAACAATGACCCACTAGTCTATACCAATCCCTTTTCGTCCATAAACCTATCCAGAGATCTCTTAAACGCCCCCAAACTAGACGCATCTACAACTGCAGCAGGCAGGGCATTCCAATCCCTCACCACCCGCTGGGTAAAGAACCTACCCCTGACATCCGTCCTGTAGCTACCCCCCCTTAATTTAAAGTCATGCCCCCTCGTGCTAGCTTTCTCCATCCGAGGAAAAAGGCTATCACTATCCACCCTATCTAAACCTCTAATCATCTTATATGTTTCAATAAGATCCCCTCTTAGCCGCCTTCTTCCCAACGAAAACAACCCTAGATCCCTCAGTCTCTCCTCATAGGACCTCCCCACCATACCAGGCAACATCCTAGTAAACCTCCTCTGCACCCTCTCCAACGCCTCCACATCCTTCTTGTAATGCGGGGACCAGAACTGCACACAGTACTCCAAGTGCGGCCGCACTAGAGTAGTGTACAGTTGCAACATTACACTGCGACTCCTAAATTCAATCCCCCTACCAATAAACGCCAAGACACCGTACGCCTTCTTGACAACCTTATCTACTTGATTCCCAACTTTCAGGGATCTATGTACACACACACCTAGATCCCTCTGTTCATCCACACTATTCAAAGTCCTCCCGTTAGCCCTATACTCGACACATCTGTTGCTCCTACCAAAGTGAATTACCTCACACTTCTCCGCATTAAATTCCATCCGCCACCTCTCGGCCCAGCTCTGCAACCTATCTAAGTCTCCCTGCAGACTATGACACCCTTCCTCACAATCTACCACACCTCCAACTTTGGTGTCATCAGCAAATTTACTAATCCACCCAACTATACCCTCATCCAGATCATTAATAAAAATTACAAACAACAGTGGCCCCAAAACAGATCCCTGAGGCACACCACTCGTAACTGCACTCCATGATGAATATTTACCATCCACCACCACCCTCTGTCTCCTATCTGATAGCCAATTCCTGATCCAACTTCCTAGATTACCCACAATCCCATACATCTGCATTTTCTGCAGAAGCCTACCATGGTGAACCTTATCGAACGCCTTACTAAAATCCATGTATACCACGTCAACTGCCTTACCCCCATCCACCTCTTTGGTCACCTTCTCAAAAAACTCAATAAGGTTAGTAAGGCACGACCTACCTGCTACAAAACCATGCTGACTATTTCTAATCAATTCATTACACTCCAAATAACTATAAATCCTATCCCTAATAATTTTTTCTAAGACCTTGCCCACAACAGAAGTAAGACTCACCGGTCTATAATTCCCGGCAAAGTCTCTGTTCCCCTTCTTAAACAATGGGACAACATTCGCTATCCTCCAATCCTCCGGGACTACACCAGAGACCAATGACGACCTGAAGATCTGAGCCAGAGGCTCTGCAATCACCTCTCTAGCCTCCCAGAGAATCCTAGGGTAGATCCCATCCGGACCAGGGGACTTATCTATTTTCAGCCCCTCAAGAATTTCCAGCACATCCTCTTTATCAACCGTAATACTGTCTATTTTACACCCCTGCAACCCAATGTCCTCCTCAGCTATATTCATGTCCCCCTGCGTGAACACCGAAGAGAAATATTGGTTCAATACTTCTCCAATCTCCTCCGGTTCCACACACAACTTCCCCCTGCTGTCTGTAACTGGCCCTAATCTTGCCCTGACCAACCTTCTGTTCTTGACATACTTATAGAACGCCTTAGGATTCTCCTTAATCCTATCAGCCAAAGTCTTCTCATGTCCTCTTTTAGCCCTTCTCAACTCACTCTTCAACTCCCTCCTAGCCAATCTAAAGCTTTCTAGTGCACTATCTGAGCCCTCCAATCTCATCCGAACATAAGCCTCCTTTTTCTTTTTAACCATCGACTCAACTCTTTTAGTGCACCACGGTTCCCTAGATCTACCAAATCCACCATGCCTGACAGGGACATACCTATCAAGGACTCGCAGTAGCTGCTCCTTGAAAAAATTCCACATTTCAGATGTTCCCAGTCCCTGTAATCCCCTAATCCAATCCATGCTTCCTAATTCACTCCTGATAGCCTCATAATCGCCCTTACCCCAGCTAAAATTGCTGACCCGAGGTTCACGCCTATCTCTTCCCATCACTAAGGTGAACGTAACCGAATTGTGGTCACTATCACCAAAATGCACACCAACTTCCAAGTCTAGCACCTGGTCTGGCTCATTTCCCAGCACCAAATCCAATATAGCCTCACCTCTAGTTGGCCTGTCTACATACTGAGACAAAAAACCTTCCTGCACGCTTTGTACAAACACTGACCCCTCTAGCGAGCTAGAACTATAGCAACTCCAATCAATATTCGTAAAGTTAAAGTCCCCCATAACAATTACCCTATTACTTTCACTCCTAACCAGGATTGTCTCCGCAATCCTTTCCTCAACCTCTCTAGAACTTTTAGGAGGTCTATAAAAGACTCCCAACAGGGTGACCTCTCCTCTCCTATTTCTAATCTCCGCCCATACTACCTCAACTGACAAGTCCTCATCAGTTGGCTGAAATCTCATGGAGCACTCAGATTTTTTGTTTTAAATTTGCATTCCTTTCTCAAAGTTGCAAGGCCAATGAAAAGACTGGACAGGGCAAGCCCTTCATCCATCTCCTTGCTTTCTCCAAAAAGACAGTGCAAATTCAAATTTAGTCATGGTACCCACAAAAGGGACATAGCAGATCCAAGCTGACAAGAACAGCTTTATACCTGATCCTCTCTGCCCTGTTAATGGACAGATTTGCTGACTGTATGGGGCTGCTGAGGAGGTGCCGGGAAAGGTGCAGGTATCTGCTGGCTCGAACAATGGGAGATGTCTTTCTTCTAATGCCACAATCTCAGTGACATCAGTAATGGGAGAATCACTGAAACTCGGGATTTTCAAAGCATATGCAACAACTGTAAACATCAGTGACTGCGAATCGGTTATTGTATTGACATGGTAATTGAAGCCTTCGGCAGATGTTAATGTAGCCCAACTGATCTGATGTGACTGCGTTTAGTTTGTGTTTTAACCTAGACAGTGTGCTAATCTGGCCAGAGCTGAAAGGCATAGCATATGACCACAGATCAGCTGTACTGAATGTAAAAATAGTTTATTTTTACCTTAGCCACAAATCTATTAATGTTCTTTTTGTTTTGCACTCCCACTTTAGTTTCTCTCCATAAAGTTATCTGAAGAGCAGAGGCTTAATTGCTGTCTTTAAAGTGACTTAAACAGTTTCCTTTCTTTCCTATTGATTACCCAGTTAAGCACAATTTTGCATATGGTTCTTCATCCAGAGCTAATATGCTAGGCTCCCAGAAACTGAAAAACAAAGTACAAAGTTCTGGATTAATCCAGAGACTGTCTGATAATGTGACGCTACTCCTTTCAGCAAACAAGCAACTTTGGGCTGGATTTTCACCTTCAAGGGGGTAACAGGAATCAGGAAATTGAATGGCGTGGCACACCAGTCTTGAGAAAAAGTACCTGCAAAGGTGAGATTTTCATTTGGAGAGGGGGTGTGGAGTAGTGCTGCTAACTGCAACCAGGCCCATGGGCTGCAGTTTCTGCTACTGATACTTTAATGGGCCTTGATGATTGACACTTTTATAAGGTTGCGGTAAAATATAGTTTTTATGAATGCACAACAGTTTCTTTTAAAGTTTTTTTCACACATGCTTATAATGTTCACTGCTTCTGTAGGAAGAGTGTGCTGGATGTGCTGGAAGTGCCATAGGTTGGCATCAGGGTACAGAGGGCCTATGGGGGAGGCATAGGTTGACGTGGAGTTTGTGAGGGGCCATGGGTCATGAACTTGCTTTCAAAAGGCTCACTCATCCAGACTATTGTTCACGACACCCATGAACCATAAGCCCTTGAAGAACTGACTCCATGCAAACCGCAGAGGGCTGGCAGTTGCCTATCCCCGGAATGGAGCTGGCCAGGACTGGAGTGCCCGGCATAGTTTTGTGACTGGAACGAACATGCACCCTTATCCTAGGCTGGTGAAAATTGGGGGCATCAGGAATGGAGCTGAAAATCTCTGAATTGAGTCCCAGATAAGATTTTTAAAGGTTCCGGCTGCGGGGGGAGAGGGGATGGGGGTGGTCAAAAATCCAGCCCTTTGTTCTAATAAGAGATCAGCCATGAGGAGCAGAGATCTTTTTCACAGGAAATAACAATAACATGGCAGACATTCTGGGCTTTTATATGATTCAGGAGTAGATAAATGGTTCCAGCTTTGAGTGTGTATGTCAGGAATTCCAAAACACGATCCGCCTTTTCCCCAATTATCAGAAGCACCAAAAAAGAAAAATGTTCCTTGTTGTGGCCAGTTGCCTGGAATAGCGCAATGATATTTCATGTGTATATTTAATCTTGTCTCTGGTCACTCATCAAACCTGGTGTTTGTGTGTGTGTGTTATGTCTAAATACAATCCGGTAAAATGCTTTATCATACCATGATCAATGTATAAAAGAAATAACAGATCTTTATTATATTATTTATGAACATTGTTCACAAAAGGGATTCACATACATGAAGTTCTACTGTATTTTGTAAATATGACTTTTATTGAACATCATTGTGGGGAGAAAGATTGTACATCATATAGGGCAGAATTTTACTGGCATGTCCACCTTAGATTCATACGATCCCACCCGAGGCCAACAGAGAATGCTAGGGCGGGCGCGCTGGTAAAATTCTGGTCGTAGTGTATGCGCTTACAATTATAGGGAGTATATTCCCCACTCTTTATTGAATTCACATTGATAGAATGTTAAGAATAACATCCATTTATGCATATATACGATGAAGGATTAGAATGAAAATAGTATGAAGACAATGTCCTATCTGCCATCTTCAAATATTCAGAAGAAAATTGTTAAAAGTAAATATTTCTAGAATAAATTATTAATGGGGTACAAAGTTTGCTATGGTAAACTCTAGCTAGCATTCCTAGATCATAATAAAGTACAAATCTAGTTATTTCCTCTTGACTGTGTTAAGGAAAAATTATGCTTTTGTATTCGAAGTTTGGTTTATATATTTTTAATAAACTTCAGATAAACAAATATTAAAATTGTGATGATATTTTTATTCAGAGAGGTACTGAATAGTTTCGTATTTCAAACACGGGATATGAAGAAAGTGCAGGAGTACAATTCGTCTGCTTTCTTTGGGGACTTTACTGAGAAAGTTGTTTTGGGGTTTCCTGAGAAATACTGCTTGGTTCACTTCCTGTTGAATCCAGTGGGAATGACACCTGCTGCCACCATGTGTCCAAAGGCAACGAAACGCAGGGTGGGATCAGTTATCTTCCAAAGACAGCTCAGGCTGCTCTTTGGATGAGATTTTTCTTCCTCTCTATAGCATGTTTCAGGGCAGTGGGAAGTGGCATGCCACTTGCTGGTGGCAGGATCTTGTGGTCCCGCCTTTGAACAAAGAACAGTACAGCACAGGAACAAGCCCTTTGGCCCACCAAGTCTGTGCCACATGGCTCGCTAATCTAATATTTTCTTGCTTCTACGTGGTCCAATCCCTCTATTTCCTGTCTATTCATGTAACTGTCCAGACGCCTCTTGAACATTGTTATAGAATCTGCTTCCACCACTTCTTCTGGCAGCACGTTCCAGACATTCACCACACTTGTGTGAAAAACTTGCCCTTACGTCTTTTTAAAATTTTCTTCCTCTCACTTTCAACCTATGCCCCTGAGTACTTGATCCTTTGGCCCTGGGGTAAAAAAACTCTGACTACACACTATATCCAAGTCTGTCATAATCTTGTAAACATCTATCAGGTCCACCATCATCCTCCAACGCTCCAATGGAAACAATCCAATTTTGTTCAACCTTTCTTCACAGTCCATATTCTCCAAACCAGGCAACATCCTGGTAAATCTCTTCTGCCCCTTTTCCAATACATCAACATCCTTCTGGTAATGGGGCAACCAGAATTGTCCACAATGCTCCAAATACGGCTTAATCAAAGTTTTATACAGCTGCAACATGATTTTCCAATTCCTGTACTCAATGCCCCAACCGATGAAGGCCAGCATGCCAAATGCCTTCTTGACCATTCTTTCCATCTGAGTTGTCATCTTCAGGAAACTGTGGATCTGTACGCTTAGATCCCTCTGTATACTAATATTTCTAAGAGCTCTACCATTTATTGTATACTTTCCTTCAGCAGTAGCCCTTCCAAATCACATCACATCTGTCCAGGTTAAATTTCATCTGCCATCTTTTGGCTCAGGCCTCCAGCCGATTTATATCCTGCTGTAAACTTTGACAATCCTTCTCACTATCCACTGCTCCCCCAATTTTTGTATCATCTGCCACCTACATTTTCCTCCAAATCATTTATATATATTACAAACAACAGCACTGATCCTTGTGGAACACTACTTGTCACAGACCTTCAGTCAGAAAACTATCTTTCCACTGCTACTCTTTGCTTTCTATGCCCAAGCCAGTTTTATATCCATCTTACCAGCTAACCTCAGACCCCATATAACTTCATCTTCTATATCAGCCTTGCACCTTGGATCCCATATGACTTCACTTTCTGTATCAGCCTGCCATGAGGGACCTTATTGAAGGCCTTACTGAAGTCCATGTATGCAATATCCACTGCCCTGCTCAATTTCCCTTGTTACTTCCTCAAAGAACTCAAATTTGTGAAACACAACCTCCACTTCACAAAACTGTGCTGCCTATCACTAAAAGCCTATTCCAGATGTGAGTACATTCTGTTCCTAAGAATCTTCTCCAACGATTTCCCCAACACTGATGTAAGGCTCACAGGCTGTAATTTCCCAGATTGTCTCTTCTGCCCTTCTTCAACAGACTAAAAGTGATAGTCCAACATCCTAGAATGTCGACATCCTCCTTTCTGTACTCCCCATCCACCACATCCTTCTCCTTTGTGAATACTGAAGCAAAGTACTTAAGGACCTCACCCACCTCAGCTGGCTCCACATACAAATTCCCTTCACTGTCCTTGAGTGGACCCAGCCTTTCCTTAGCTATCCTCTTCCTCCTTATATGCGCATAAAAAGCCTTGTGATTCCTCTTAATCCTGGACATTTCATGGCCCATTTTGTCTCTCCTAGGTCACTGTTTAAGCTCTTTTCTGCTTTCTTTGTATTCCTCAAGAGCCTTATCTGTTTTCAATTTCCTGAATTTTATGTATGCCTCTTTCCTCCTTTTCACTATGTTCATAATCTCTCTTGTCATCCCGGGTTCCCAAATCTTGCCATCTTTATCCTTCATTTTTACAGGGACATACTTCTCCTCAATTGTTAACAACCGATTTTTAAAAGGCTCCCATATATCAGATGTGAATTTACCCCAGATTATATTCCTTTGCTCCTGCCTAATACTGTTGTAGTCAGCATTCCCCCAGTTTAGTACTTTCACTCTGGAACTATGTCTATCCTTTTCTACAAGTAACTTGAAACTTATAGAATTGTGATCACTGTTTCCAAAATGGTCTCCCATTGAGATATAAATTACCTGCCCGGGCTCACTTCCCAGAACACGGTCTAAGGTAGCCTCATCCTGAGTTGCACTATCTACATATTGCCCCAAAAAGCACTCTTAGACACACTGAACAAACTGTGCTTCATTTGAGCCCCTGGCACTAAAGGAATCCCAGTCTATGTTGGGAAGTTAACATTGCCCATCACAACAATCCTGTTGTTTTTACATCTTTCCATAATCTGCTGACATGTCAATTCCTCCACTTCATGCTGGCTGTTGGGAAGTCAGTATTACATTATGTCAGAAGGTTAGGATAACCTGGGCTAATAAAGACTAATAGATCAAGATAGACTAATTCAGAACAATCTTATGGTCTTGTGCTCAAAGCTACAAATACATGTCAACAAAATTATTATTCGTTAAAAAAGTCACTGGGAGATAGAAACAAGAGTAAACCTCTATTAACCTCTTGAGCCAGTTTCATCATTCAAAGAGATCATGGCTTATCTGCAAACTAAATCCAAATACCCGCCCTTGTCCTCTATCCCTTAATACCTTTGCTTAACAAACCTCTATTGATCTGTAATTTAAGAACATCTCTGAGTACCGAGAATAAATTTATAGCTAATAGTCTTCCACCTGAATGACATTGAAAAATATGATGATTTGCAATAATTAAACTAATACTCCAAAATGTTTTTAGAGCTCTATGTTTCATAACTGCTTTTAGAGTATAACACCACCCCTTGAGTAAACACAATTTTGTGTCGAAGAAGTATTCTCCCTTACTTACATCTGTAGAATAACTATAATACACCATAATGGGGATAGAACATATAGCATTTTAGTTTAATCATCAATTCCTACATTCAGCGAACAAAATGAAGCTTGAAATCCATTCATTGTTTGAAGGAGGTCATTTTAATTTATGTCTAACTCAAACTCAAATTTGAACTGCACGTAGGCTGAATATCACATAGTAACCAGCATACAAACTGTAAAGTGTTTGACATGAGTTAGAGTAAATACAGCTGTCATACACTTAATCTAAAAACTGTTTGGTAAGCGCACCATCCAACAAACAGCAGAAGGTCATCCTAATACCAACCTACCATCTGCATTCAGTGGGCAGTAACTGGATACTCCTTGAAACCACAAAAGGTAACTTTTGGAACAAGCAAACCTCCAGGTGTTGTTAATTATTTTACAGCCTAATTGGATCAATTAATATTTTACTATTATTGCAAATGGATTTTTTTTTGGGATGACAGAGATATGCCCTTCTCAAATATTTGATGTGGCCTTATAGAGAAAGAACATAAAGGTTAAAGGCAGGAAAGGACCAAGCCTCTCTCATACTCTGATGGTGGACTTTCTGCACACCATGCCTCTCTTCCTTTTTCCACACTCCCTAAGCTGTCATGCAATCACCTAAAAGACCCAAAATATGTGAAAAAGCCCAGGGCATTATCAAGAAAACTTTGAGCACTTCCTCTCGGACAAGTTTCAAGGATCACCATGATTGAGAGATTAGGTTGAGGTGGTGTAAATAGGGGGAAATGATTGATTCATAAACTGCACCTTTAATTATGGGACAAGCTTTAGAGACCAGCTGCAACTTACCAGCTCTTCATTTGTTTAAGTTTTCTGTAAAGACAGCAGTAAGTATTCTGGAAGGACTTCCTCTCAGAGATGTACTAGCCTCCTATTCTCACTAATAGTGTGCATATTTGTACTGCTCATGTGCAGAATAGAAGATGCATCAACAAAAGGAAAAAGATTTCTAAAAAAGTACTCTGGTAATAGCACAACTTGGGAGAGATTTTCACTGGTACAATGGGTGTTTGCAGTATGATGTACCTGTGTGACAGTGAAGTAATGCTTACCAACCCATTCCTGCTTTTAATCTGGCTGTTGCCATCTTTGGAGATCAGAGGCAGTAGCAATTGTCTGAGTCAGCTGACAGGCCCTTATTAAAAAAGACTGTCAGTTACTGAGAACTGGAAAGGACTTTGGGCAGCTTTTTATTTAACCAGCTTTTATAAAATTGGAACTGTCAGTTTCACTGACAGTTGCTGTGAGTGGAAATTGCTGCCATTGACCTTCAGGCAGCTTTGTGGTTTTCCAATGGATATATTTTTTTAAACTGCAAACTGTCCGAAGGTGATAAACAGCAATCCCACTTGGAACAACTCAGTGCGACTGATCGTTCTGGTATTTTTAAAGCTAGGCTTTCAAGTTTGAACCTCTCTCTGCTCTGTCTGGACAATGACAGCAACATTGGACATGGGAAATGTTAGTACTGGATGTCACCACCTACTGATCAAGGGAGTTTCACTGTGATTTGTAATTTCTTCCTCTGATAAGTGGACATTCCTTTTGGGCATTTTTTTGCCCTCTTGAAGCTGGAGGACAAGAAGAATTTCTAAAGGGAGGATAGCCTTATTTCAGGCAGGTGGCGCTGACCTACTGAGGAAGACTGTTTATAGACCTCACCTGGTCTTTTTGCAACTCTTGGGGAGAATTGATGGGGGGGAGATTTCTTTCCAGGTTGGGATTGTGAATCTCAGAGCAGAAAAATATCAATGGGGGGGTTGGAAGTTAAAAGAACATATGTACATTGACAGACCCAAACACAACCTGCTTCCTAACCTGGGAGCCAGAGTGTGACCGTGCATCAATTGGCAAGATTGATTGATCATAAATTAGAATCAAGAGTTATGGGGAAAAGACCAGAAAGTGGACATGAAGAATATTGGATCAGCCTTGATCCTGTTGAATGGCGGAGCAGGCTCGAGGAACCAAACGACCTACTCCTGTTTCTATTTTTTACAGTCTTAGGGTGATGTTACAGTTTTGGAAGATGGGCTGTGCCGATCTGTTCAAAAGTAGGAGTTGACATGAATGACATTTTTTGCCACCCCAAAGATACATTGTTCTCTTTTCTTGCCAGTTTGTTTTAAGTTGGTGTCCTCTTCTACACATTTTCTCAGCCTGTGATAGTGTACACAGCACTAAGCTTATTTATGAATAGTACACTGGAATCCTCTGCGACTGCCCTGACATATCAAGGTGAATAACACCATTGATCTTACTTCTCTGCATATCCATGTATCAAGTGGGAGGGCTATTTTATATCCCAGAAAAAAAAACAGTATATCCATTATGGCAAATGACACATTCTGCACTGGAAGATTGTTCCTACTTGTTACTGCAGGGATTTTCAGGCTTCTGGGACCTGCACCTCAAACAGAGATTAGACCCTGCTATAAGCAACTGACAAGCTGAATCCTTGTTTGAACTTCCCTATGCCCCAACATATAAACATTTCTGCAACCTCCATAAAGGTAACCTCCAAAAACATTCAATTAAAGAAAAAAATTAGAACCATATTTGAAAGGAGACAACTGAATAATGAAATATCATTATTTTCCACTTCCGTTCAATGCTGAAACATTAACTCTTTTCCAACAAAGACATGTTCAAAAGTTAGTTAAGGCTGCTAATTAAATGGATATAATCATTGCTAGTCAACCTATAAAGTGCTGAATTCATCAACACTGATAATATTTGAGTACATAATAAAGAGCTGCCCTGAAAGACTGAACCTGCTTCATTGAATCATATTTGGTGGGATGAATTCCAAATGACCCCTAATGGCGTAACTGGGTAACTGAATGTTTTTGAGGAAACACTGACTGTAGTGAGAATTAAAAAAACACAACAGCAGGGAAAAGCGCTGAACATAATGTATTGCCCCAGTTCATTTATAAAGTTTCATGTTCTTCATTAAATCATGCATTTCTTTCCAAATGCCCTTATTATAAGGCAGGCAAGTAGCTGGAAAGATGGAGAAGAGAAAGGATTTAAGAGAGAGGAGTCCTGACTAAATTTCACTTTCCACATGTCACTGTTTTTCCTGGTTCGGTGTAAATCATTCTGCTTGAACATTTGTCTTCCTGCTTATGCCGGAATTCACCACACAACCCGCCACGGAATCAGAGTGGGCAAGGGGTGGACAGTGGAAACCATTGGCCTTGGGTGGGATCTTCTGGTCTCTGGTCAAGCAAGGCTGTAAAATTCTGCTCTTAGTCTCAGTCGTTGCTTTCAACTCTGCTGTTCTTTTTTCTATGAGCCTATTTAGAACCACAGAACCATAGAAAAGTTACAGCACATATAGAAGTCATTTGGCTCATCTTGTTCATATCAGCCCAAGGATATGCAGGTGGCCTTTCTAATTCCACTTTCCGGCACCCGACCCATAACTCTGTAATTCACAGCACATAAGCTGCAGATCCAGATACTCTTTAAAAGAGTTTAGGGTCTTTGCCTCTATCACCAACTCAGGCAGCAAACTCCAGACACCCATCGCTCTAAAAGAGTTCTTCCTCATGTCTTTTCCACACCTATTTTTTGCATCTGTATTTACTGAGGAAACAGGCATGGAGTCTACGGAAATTGGGCAAACAGGTAGGGAGGTCATGGAACCTTTACAGATTAAAGAGGAGGAGGTGCTGGCTGTCTTGAGGGAAATCAGAGTGGATAAATCCCCAGGACCGGACAGGGTATTCCCATAGACTTTGAGGGAGGCTAGTCTTGAACTTGAAGGGGCCCTGGCAGACATACGTAAAATGTCAATATTCACGGGGGAGGTGGTGGATGATTGGAGGGTGGATCATGTTGTTCCGTTATTTAAAAAAGGTTCCAAAAGAAATCCGGGAAATTACAGGCCAGTAAGTTTGACATTGGCGGTTGGCAAGTTATTGGAAGGTGTGATAATGGATAGGATCTACAAATATTTAGATAGACAGGGACTTATTAGGGAGAGTCAACATTGCTTTGTACGTGGTAGGTCATGTTTGACCAATCTATTAGAGTTTTTCAAGGAGGTCACCAGGAAAGTGGATGAAGGGAATGCGGTGGATGTTGTCTACCTGGATTTCAGCAAGGCCTTTGACAAGGTCCCTCATGGGAGGTTAGTTAGGAAGGTTCAGTTGCTAGGTATAGATGGGGAGGTTGTAAATTGGATTAGACACTGGCTCAATGGAAGAAGCCAGAGAGTGGTTGTGGAGGATTGCTTCTCTGAATGGAGGCCTGTGACTAGTTGAGGGCCGCAGGGATCGGTGTTGGGTCCATTGTTGTTTGTCATCAACATCAATGATCTGGATGATAATGTGGTAAATTGGATCAACAAATTTGCTGTTGATACAAAGATTGGGGGTGTAGTGGACAGTGAAGAAGGTTTTCAAAGCTCGCAGAGGGATTTGGACCAATTAGAAAAATGGGCTGAAAAATGGCAAATGGAATTTAATGCAGACAAGTGCGAGGTATTGCACTTTGGAAGGACAAACCAAAGTAGAACGTACAGGCTAAATGGTAGGACTCTAAAGAGTGCAGTTGACCAGAGGGGTCTGGGAATACAGGTACAGAATTCCCTAAAAGTGACGTCACAGGTGGATAGGGTCGTAAAGGGTGTTTTTGGTAAATTGGCCTTTATAAATCAGAGTACAAAGTATAAAAGTTGGAATGTTATGGTAAGGTTATCTAAGGCATTGGTGAGGCCGAATTTAGAGTATTGTGTACAGTTTTGGTCTCCTAGTTACAGGAGGGATGTAAATAAGGTTGAAAGAGTGCAGAGTCGGTTCACAAGGATGTTGCCGGGACTTGAGAACCTGAGTTACAAAGAGAGATTGAATAGGTTAGGACTTTATTCCCTGGAGCTTAGAAGAATGAGGGGAGATTTGATAGGGGTGTATAAGATTTTGATGGGTATAGATAGAGTGAATGCAAGCAGGCTTTTTCCACTGAGGCTAGGGGAGAAAAAAACCAGAGGGCATGGGTTAAGGGTGAAGGGGGAAAAGTTTAAAGGGAATATTAGCGGGGGCTTCTTCACACAGAGAGTGGCTGGAGTGTGGAATGAGCTGCCGGATAAAGTGGTAAATGTGGGGTCACTTTTAACATTTAAGAAAAACTTGGACAGGCTCATGGATGAGAGGGGTGTGGAGGAGTATGGTTCAAGTGCAGGTCAGTGGGACTAGGCAAAAAATGGTTCGGCACAGACAAGAAGGGCCAAAAGGCCTGTTTCTGAGGTGTAATTTTCTATGGTTTCTATTGTTACTAGAATTCTCCTCCAAGAGGAACAATGTTATCCTGTCCACTCTATCTTTTCTCCTCATATTTTCTACACTTCTATTAAATCACCACTCAGCCTTCTTTGTTCCAATGAAAATAACCCCAACCTATCCAACCTCTCATAGATACACTTTGTTAGCCCAGGCAACAGTCTTGTAAGCCTCCTCTGAACTCTCTCCAGAACAATTACATTTTTCCTATAATATAGTGACCAGAACTGCACACAATGGGCAGAATTTTATGACTTCTTGTGCCCATTTTTCAGTGGGAAAAAGTCATAAAATTGGGCGTGATCCGACTAGCATCCATTCCTATAAAAAGCAGTACAATCGGGACCATGCCTAAAGTGGGCAAAACGTCAATTTGCATTTTTTTGAATTTATCACAATGTCATTAGTGAGCTTTACTCCCAATCGTCCCAGCTCACCTGCCTTAACCACCTCACTCACTGCAGCTGGAACCAGTGAGGAAAACACCTCCTCCATAAAAAGGCAGATTCAGGTGCTGGAGCAGCGAGGGTGAATGAAGAGCTAAGTCTTTACACCCACTCCCGGTGGCTATGAAAGTAATGGTCGCCCTAAACTTTTATACCACTGGGTTCTTCCAGACGCCAGCATATCCACATCATTCTTCCAGACTGCAAGTAGAGACCTTTGTGGCATCTCATAATCATCCGTCCACAAGTGTGTGAAGGAGATCATGGATGCCCTGTATGCCCAGGCTGGCCAGTATATCAAATTTGACTTGGACTAGGCCCAGCAGGAAGCCCAGGCTGCAGGATATGCGGCCATCATGGGGATGCCAAATATACAGGGGGCTATAGACTGCAACCATGTCACTGTCAAGGCCCTGGAGAAAAATCCTGGAAGATTCATGAACAAAAAGGGCTTCCATTCATTAAATGTGCAATTGGTGTGTGACAACCAGCTGAATATCATGCAAAGATGCACCAGACACTCCGGCAGCGTGAATGATAGCTTCATATTGAGGAGCTCAGATGTCCCAGTGGTCTTTGAGGAGGACACCAGGGTATAGGGATGGCTTATGGGGGACATGGGGTATCCACTTTGGACTTGGCCGATGATGGATGATGCCTGTGGCAGGCCTGAGACTGAGGCAGAGATCCAATTTAATGAGGCCCAGATTGCCACCCAGCCAATAGTGAGTGGTGCATAAGCCTCCTCAAAATGCTGTTCTGGTGCCTGGATTGCTCTGACAGGCCCCTGATTTCATCCCGCATTGTGGTGGTGCGTTGTACCCTTCACAACCTGGCGAGGAGAGCTCCTGGAGGGGAATGGAGACCCTGATCAGTCAGGCGTCGTTGGGGAGGAGGGTGGCCAGCGGGAGGAGAAGGAAGAGGAGGAGGAGGGGGAGGAGGAGGGGGATGAGGAGGAAGAGGAGAGGGAGGATGACAAACAACACCACCCAGGCTCTGGAGGGCTGGCAGCAGCAAGGGTCAGACATGCAAGTGCGGTGAGGAGGCCCGATCACCAGGCACTTTGGTAACTAGGGGCTGTGTTGCCGTATGTGGGTTCCAAACCTCCCTCTCCGTGCACTCTTACAATCTCCTGCAACATTGATACACCAGACTGTGGGCCTGGGTACGCTGTGTTATCGAGTTTCTGTGGCAGCAGGAGGGTGATAATGACTTGCTATGTGCCATTATAACAATGCCCTTGGTGCAAATTAGTCTGACTCCTACCTGATCTCTGCATGCACACTGGCACCTGGGCCATGTCTGTGTACTGGGTAAGACAGCATGAAACACCCATGCAGGGCTCAGGGCGGGTGGGATGGGGGGAGAGAATGTATAGACTAGGGATATCATGGTAGATGTTGTAAGTCGCTGCCAATGCATGCCATGTGCTATAGCCAATGAATGATTTCAGTGCCTTGATTTTCACACTCCCCCATTGACATCTATGTGCGAGGTCCCTCCAGTGATCGCCGGGGTAACTACATTCCTGTTACGGGCTAATCAGAGACAAATTAGTCACATCTGTGGGGTGAAATAACATTTATAGGTGCCAATAAAAGTGCCATCAATATAAATACTAATATAAAAACATGTGAAAGTGAGATTTAAAAGTGCTTAAATATTCTACCTAACTCGTGTTCTCCTTCACCTGTACCACTTAGTGCCACTACAACTTCTTAATTTTATGTGTCTCCCCAGGATGAACATCAGAGATGGAGGTGGCCAACTGCCTATCGCGCACTGTGGCCTGTGATGCCCTTGGTGATCGAGCTATGGGGTGTCTGGACCTTGAGGGCCCTGGCTGCCTTCCAGATATCACAGGCATATCCATATCACCCTATTCATACTACTGCCCCTGAGATGCCCCGGTGTCAGGAAGTAGGGAGTCAGAACAAAGAACAAAAACAGCCCGGGAAACAGGCCCTTCGGCCCAATGAGCCCGCGCCACCATTTTAACATTACCAGTCCCCCTCCACCCATGACCCTTATCTATGCTTATGGCATTCCACATTGAGGGAAGGTGTAACCACAACCACAGTCTCCTGGATGGAAGGCCCAGCATGGGCTCAAGCCCTTCCTCCTCCCTCGGGGCTCCTGTGGGTCCCTGGTCACTACATGGGATGGCGATGCTTCTACAGTGAGCTCCAGAACCTCTGGCATCACGTTGCCCTGCCAGTGGTGGAGGACCACTTGTGTCCTACCCATGGTGGTTGAGCGCTTGGCGATGGCCGTCAGGGATCACATGTCAATGGGAGCAGCAGGTGCCTCTGAGACTGGGCATGTTCTGGAGCCCCTTAGCCATGACCCCCTGTGACTGGGCCACATTCTCAAGGGCTGCAGCTGTAGCCCACTGTGTCTTAGCGCTGTCCCACTACATCTCCTGCAAGCTCTGCAACCTCTCAGTCATGGGCCGCAAAATCTCAAGAAGCCTGTTGAGGCCCTCAGCTGTGGCCCTCTGGGGCTCCACTGTGGCCTGTTGTTACTTGGCCATTGCTTGGACCTTGTCACTCAGAGTGACGATTTCCTGCCCCAGGCTTTTCACCGTGGACACCACCCTTGCAGTGTGGGCATGGGAACCATGCAAAACAGACAATTGCTTGTCCTCCTGAAAGTTTTGGGACTCCTCCCAACAGCCTCGCAGCTGGTCCAGTGTGGCCATCAGCCCCTCCTGCACATTTCTTGGCTCTGTTACTGCATCTCCATCAACTGAGGGCAAAGTGATCTCAGAGGCCCAGCATGTAGCCTGGGGCCAACTGAGTCATCATCTCTGGCAGGGCCCCTGCATGCCAGAAGCCTCGGACGTTTCCTCCCAATTTACATCAGCAGATGCGTCATGTGCTTCAGAGAGTGACCCTGAAGCCTCACCACTAACTGGCCCACTGATATAAGAGTGTCTGGGATGGTGAATTGTGAGGTGGAAGCTGATGCCGAATTGGTGCCAGCCTGGGAGATCCCATCATCGGCTCCCTCCAAGGAGTCTTTTGCGTTGTCAGGGGCGGGATGGGTTGGAGCAGCAGTGGGGGCCGTGATGCCAGATGGCCTTGGCTCGTCTGGGTCCCTTCCTGCATCACAGGACACAAGGTTAAATGCAAGGGAAGGAGAGGACTCTGGACTGCATGCAACTTGTTTCAGCTCTCTCCAATGAGTGGACGATTGCAGGTGCTCATGTCTATGCTCCAGCCCAACCATGCTGTCACTAATGGTGTGGATCCCCTCCTCTCTCGCAAGCTCCAGTGCCCACTCCTCAAAGGGAGTGAGGACTCAGATCTCAGGCACACTTTCCCCTGTCTTCATTCTCTTCTTCATAATTATGGGCATTCTTCTCTTGTGGGGAAGAAAGGAGCCATGTAAAATCTGATGGCACAATTCTGGAGGTTATCAGGGGGTGGCCTTCAGAGGGAAAGTGCTGTGATACTCTTAGGGAGGGCAAGAAGTGCTTGGGGTCAGGGAATGGAAGCATGCAGAGTGCTGGGAGTGGGGAAATGAGGTTAAACACTCACCCTCACTTCCCGGACTAGGTCATTCAGTTCTTTTCATCACTGATTTTCCAGTCCTCAGGCCAGTGCCCTGACACTAACACATGCTGCCACTGCCTCCTAGGCTGCATTTCCATCCCTTCCCCTGGGATGGTGTCCTGCTGGAGGGAAGAGGGTGTCCCACCTTGCCTTGCTTTTGTTTCAGTACGGCAAGTGACTAACACTACTGAAAGGCAGCACCCTAAAAGTGCTGGGAAATTTCTCAAATATCAATGCGATGGTGATGAAGGAAAGGTGATGAGTATGGAACTGTTGATGACTGGCTGGTAGGTTTCAGATTATTGATAAACACTCATAACTTGATCACATGGATCTCAGGCAGAAAGGAACTGACTACAAAATGGCCTTCCTTTTTTCTCCAATTCCTGTTATACTCCTTTCTCATCCTCTTACTCCCTTTCACCCTCTTCCTTGTGCTCCTCAGCTTCTTCCTCAGAATGGTCAAGTTGTGTAGCATACTCCTACAAATCTAGAAACCCACTCAACTGTGTGCTACAGGGCTCCTCGAGAACAGTCTAGGCAGTGGAATGGTTGCTTAATGTGATTGCATGCTCCATAATGTTCCTGTGGCTGCATGATTCTCTTGTGATAAAACCAAAATAGTGCAGATGCTGGAAAGGCCATAGAAAATGCTGGAAAAACTCAGTGGGTCTGGCAACATCAGTGGAGAGAGAAATAAAGTTAACATTTTGAGTTTGTATGACTCTTTGCAGAATTGTTGAGAGGGAGGAATATGATGGGTTTATGTATTAGAAAGAGGGGGTGGAATAGGTGGAGCAATGTCAAAGGTTAGAACATGTCCTCAGGACTCAACATTGAGTTCAACCGCTTTAGACTGTGACCTTTCTCTTCCATCTTGACTCCATTTTTATCTAAAAAACATTGTGTCCCAGTGCAATCCTCCCCACCCCCTCCCTCGCTGAACCATCTGCCACTTGATCTTTAGTTTTGCTCTCACTGAGCACTCCTAGTAGCACATTCTGCTATCTTACCTTTATGCCACTATCGGCACTTTCTATATTCCTTCTCACTTCCATTAAAGTTGTCCTGTCCTGTGCCCTAAACATCTTTGTTGCAATCGGTCCTAGCTCACACCTTTCACTGACCTTCAACTTTCTTCCATCCTCAGTTATACTGTATATATATGTTTCTCCCTCTCTTTAACTCATTCAGGCTTGAAACACAAACTTGTTTCTTTCTACACAGATGCTGCCAGATCTGCTGAGTTTTTCCTGTTTTCAGTTATGACTCTCATTGCCGTCTGCTATAAACATCTGCTTGAGTTCCAAGAGTGGAACCGTAAACCATGTCATAAACGAATAATTCTTTTTTTACTCAGTAGCCACCCTTTAACTTATCCCGCTGTTTAAAATACTGCTGGCACAGGGACGTCCCAAGGGATGGTACATTGGGGAGACCATGCAGACGCTACGACAACGGACGAATGAACACCGCTCAACAATCACCAGGCAAGACTGTTCCCTTCCTGTTGGGGAACACTTCAGCGGACACAGGCATTCAGCCTCTGATCTTCAGGTAAACATTCTCCAAAGTGGCCTTCACGGTACATGACAGCGCAGAGTCACTGAGCAGAGACTGATAGCCAAGTTCTGCACACAAGAGGACGGCCTCAACTGGGATTTTGGGTTCATGTCACACATCTGTGACCCCCATGACTTGCCTGGGCTTGCAACATCTCACTTATTGTCCTGTCTGGAGACAATGCACATGTTTTTAATCTATGCTTAATGCTATCTCCACTCACATTGTCTGCACCTTTAAGACTTGATTAGCTGTAAAGACTCGCATTCTAATCAGTATTCTGTAAACTGAGTGTGTGCCTTTATATGCCCTGTTTGTGATCAGAACTCCCCACTCACCTGACGAAGGAGCAGCATTCCGAAATCTAGTGGCATTTGTTACCAAATAAACCTGTTGGACTTTAACCTGGTGTTGTGAGACTTTTTACAGGGGACTGCCAGAGAACGAAGCACTTCTGACTGTTGCCAGGATAGTGGTCATTCACCTGCATGATGAGCTGCCTCTCCCTACATGCCAGCTGTGAATTTGGTTGAGGAAAAAGGCCATGTGCTACAATATGTGAACAGTAAATGCACTCTGCAGCAAGGGGATCCATAGGATATCTACAGTGCAGAAGGAGACAATTTGGCCCATTGAATCTGCACTGACTTCCCAAAAAACATGCTGCCCGTCCCACAACCTCCCTCCTTCCCTGTGCCCACCGCCCCCCCCCCCTTTGCCGGCTTAACACGCCCCCCCCCCCTCCGTCCCCCCGCCCCCCCCCACACCCCCCCCCCCCGCCCCCCCCAACCCACCCCACCTAGCAGGTTGCTAATAAGTGCCTGCACCAAGCTGCCATTGACCTCCTGCCTTCTCAAAGCTGGCAAGGCTCTGACGTTCTGTTTTCATGTGTGCTCCTGAAAACAGTCTATAAACCTCCAGAAAATACCCATTAACTCGCTTTTTAACAGGTTCAACTGTTGGCTACCATTGAATGCTGCCTTCACCCAGCACACCAGCCTCCTTCAGGGAATTTCAACAGCAATGGCAGCATAACAAGCTTCCATCCATTTTGGGTTACTTTGCTGCCACCCTGCGTGTGAGGAAATTCTGCCCACCAGGTCTTTGAATGTTAACAGCTTTAATCATCTCATATTGGCTCAGTTCACAGAGGACTGAGTTTCAAAGATTTCATAAGCCTAGTAATGAGCTTTGTAAAAGGTATTGCTTACAAAGGTTTGAGACAGCAATCTTGCTATTATTCCTTTGCAGATTTATAGATTAGAGGATCTAATCCTCACCCTAAAAAAACAAGAAATTTATACAATAACGTGCTTCTTTCATTAATTCAGAAAAGTCATATTTTTCTTGCAATAAAACATGTTCTCAATCTGCAATTCAAAACCTCTCAAACGCTGGAGTATTAGAGCATAATCAGTTCTTATTTTGGGGGATCAATCAAATCCATTTCCCAAGCCTGATAAATTGTCTGTTAATGATTTATCTTTGGTGCAGTGGGATTAGGATCAGATGCCTCAAAGTGTGTGACTGCTGTCCTGCTTTCTGCTGTACAGCTTCTCCCTACAGCTGGCCTGGGTATTTGACTTGCCACATGGCTCAGGCTCAAGAAAACTCAAATCCAATTCAAATCCAAATAAGGGCAATGGAACACAAGCTACAAAAGTGTCATTTAAGTGCATTTCAAATTATCTTTAACCAGATATACTTCACTCAGAGGGGGCAATTTTGACATTGTGCTCTCTGCCCCCAGGAATGGCAGTGTGGGTTCAAAATCCAAAAGCACAATTCGTGCTGGTGAGTTTCTGATTTCCAATCTTCCAGCCACATCACTGGCAGAGTTGCAAGAAACATGCCAGGAAACCCCAGGAAGCTCATTTTAATACACTAGCATATCATTAACACTTACTCTCTGCAGGACTTAAATTATCCCCAAACTAATCTTCCCTCAATCTTCCCCAACTGGTGTAGGCAAAAGTCATGGGTAGAGGAGGGCACTCATAATGTTAAAATGGCGGCACGGGCTCGTTGGGCCGAAGGGCCTGTTTCCCGCACTGTGTTGTTCTTTGTTCGTTGTTCTTTGACTTGCCCCCTTCACCAGATATTCAGCAGGCACTGGTGTGACATTGCACCGGCACCATTCACAACAGGTTCACCTAGACATGAATGGCTGCATCAAGAAGCCCTAGCAGAACTGGAGTCAATGAGAATCATGGGGAAACCTCTCTACCAGTTGGAGACATATCTAGCATAAAGGACAATGATTGTGTTTGTTGGAGGTCAATTATCTCAGTTCCAGGACATCATTGCAGGAGTCCCTCAAGGTCATGTCAAGGCCAAATATATTCAACAGTTTTACCAATGACTACCTTCCAGCATGAAGTCAGAGTTTGGGATGTTTGCTGATGACTGTACAATTTGTGACTCCTCAGATAGTGAAGCAGTCCATGTCTGTACGTAGCAAGATCTGGACAATGTCTAAGCTTTGGATGATAAGTGGCAATAACAATCACGCTATGCCAATGCCAGGCAATGACCATCTCCAACAAGAGAGAATTCAACCATCTCCCCTTGACATTCAATGGCATTACCTTCGCTGAATCCAGCACAATCAAAATCCCACAAGTTGCCATTGACTAGGAACTGGACTGAACCAGCCATATAAATACTGTGGCTATAAGAGCAGTTCAGAGGCTGGGAATTCTGTGCACAATAACTCACTTCCTGACTCCTCAGAGCTTGTCCACCATCTATAAAGCACAACTCAGGAGTGTGATGGAATAATTTCCATTTACCTGAGCTCCAACAATACTCAAGAAGGGATGGGCAATAATCACCTCTTGAAGCCACCTCCCCCTGTTTTTGCCACCACAGTATTGCTATCTAATGCAGCCATGCAAGTCATGATCTCTAATGACTCATCCACTTCCGGTGTTTATATATATAAGGAGGATCTAGACATCTCCAGCTTCTGCTGGAGACCAGTATGAATGTTGATGAAAAATCTATGCAGAGGTAAGTCTGCAATGGATATGTATGATGTTGCTGTCTCCTTGGCTGATAGCTCTTTCACCCTATGATCCCAATAGTCTTGGGATAGTACCTCATATGTTCTGAAAGCAGACAATGCCATGCATGTTCTTGTGCAGATGCTCATAGATGAATTGCACAATCATTAAGTGGAATCTGTGGTGAAACATTGAAGCTCGGCATTGTCAGTAAGAGCAGGCAGGCTACAAGTGTGCATGCAGTCAGTGATACCATGAACACTATGAACCCTGCAAACCACACAAAATTTCAGAGATCATCCTGCATTGTGAAAGTGATGAGGGTGTTAGCTGAGACATGGACATACTGCAGGCTGATCGATATAACTTGTGACAGTATAGAAGGTGCTGGAGATGAAAATGTTCAAGGTATGACTGCTACTGCCCTTCCGAATAACGTTCCATGTGCATTGCTTTATGCATTACTCTTCTACAGAATTGTTCAACAGGCTTTATTTCAACCATTTTTTTTGATGAAAGCAAGTTTAATTTGTGAGCACTAGTTCTTGAATAATCATATATACTCATTTCCTTTTCAAATTTATTCTTTCTTGAGATTGGGCATTGCTGGTCACACCAGCATCTATTGCCCTACTTAATTGCCCTTTGAAGATAGTGGTGAACCACCTTCTTAAGTTGCTGCAGAGCGTGTGGTGTAGATACATCCACAGTGCTGTTAGGAAAAGATTTTCAGGATTTTGACCCAGCAACAATGAAGGAAAAGCAATATAGTCAAAATAGCGTGTTACTTGGAGGAGAACATGCACATGATAGTATATACATGCATTTGTTCCCCTCGTCCTTCTGGGTGGTGGAGGTTGTGAGTATGGAAGGTGCTGTCAAATGACGCTAGTGAGTTACAGTAATGCGTTTTGAGTGAAGTTTATGCTGCTGGATTGAATACCAGTCAAGTGGGCTGCTTTGTCCTGGATAGTGTCGAGTTTCTTGATTGTTGTTACAACTGGACTCATTCAGGCATTTGGCGAGTATTCCATCCATCTCCTGGCTTGTACCATGTAAACAGGCTTTGGAGAGGCAGGTGGTGAGTCACTCGGCACAGAATTCCCAACCTCTAATCTGCTCTTGTATTTCTTGTATGGCTGATTCAGCTCAGTTTCTGATCAATGGTGGTGATATGGGGGATTCAGTGATGGTAATGCCATTGAATGTAAGGCAAATCTGTGCACTCACCAACATAATAATATCCTTTCAAAGGCATGGCTCAATCAAATTTTATAAAGTGATCTAAGTACTAAATAATATTGCAGAATTAAAATGGCTTGTTTTGACATGAGGTGATTCCAATATTTGATTATCCTTTTGCCAGTATCTTTATGTAGATTTGAATATATAGTCAATAATTGTCATTGGGTGAAATACTTTCCCCTTTACCGTTAGAAATGGACAGTCCCACTAGTGACCATATTTGTCTATCAATGTGGAAGACCTTACATCTGTATTCTTTTTCTCATTGCTTTCATGCAATCAACTTCACAACTATCAATCTAATGCAACACATGCCAACTGGTTACATATTTTGATCTAATCAAATCATTTTATAATAATGTTAGAAATATCCTATTTTATATTGGGACCATTCTGACTTTTTAAATACTTCATACTTTCAGCCAAGAGTATTAGTATTGGAAAAATATTCTAATTCAGAATTTGATTAGTCAAGTGCATAATGATGTTAGAGGTTAAAATACTGACTAATCTGAAGCCATAGTTAGGTAAATGCAGCACCCAGTATGGAACTGAGTCACATATATCAAGAAATTTCAAACTTAATCCCTCATGTGTTGTGAGTTTGCCGATTTTGGCCAGGCCAGTGGTGGGGCAATATACTTATGAAAGAATGACTGAACTAGGGTTCTTCATATGCAATGCTCTTTCAATGCTGACTATGATGCTATCCTGGTGGCACTTGCTATCATGTGTACCAGACTCCAATGTCTTCAGGAGATGAGAGAATTTGGAGATATTTCAGAAAAATTAGAGAAATAAATGGGAGGGGAAAAAGCAATAAGAACTGGGTTAATATTGTTCTAACAGAACAGAACCACAGTGAGAAAGAAAACAAAGCAAGCTTTGTAAACCATTCCTGACATGAAGAGGATTTAGCTCTGATAAAACACAGCAAGGAAAGAATGGTGATTTTTTTTCAGTTACGTAACTAAATTTATTCATTTCCAAAGATTGTAAGGAAGGTATCCATTAATGCAACAAAACACTATTAAACAAGAAAGCTCAGACATCAGTAGTGACAAGTGCCCTTCACAGTTTCATTTCAGATGCTTTGTAGTGTTCAGGATACTGAAGCTAATATTATTACTCTTTAATAAACATTACTGCAACCAAATGGTGAAACTGCAAAACAGGGGAAAATAAACTGCAGCCAAACATAAAATAAATTAAAAAGGCATTTCAACAGGGTTTCTTTCCATATACAAATATGTAGTAGTTTAAAACATATTGTACAATATTACATATCAACTAAATGTTTACAGGAAATTCTTTACAAATTAATGAAATGTCGATTTTTTTAAAAAAAATCTGCTGCAGCTAAATCAAAACAATACACTATCCAAATCACAGAAAAATTGAAAATATATTGTAATATATGTTGATGGACATACAAATGCACTTAAACAATACAAAGTCATTTCATTTCATCCACCTTTAAATATTGTTGCCTTATGACCAAAGTTAAAATTGGAAACATTATTATTTGTAATATTTTAATAACAAAAAATTGTACTATTTAAAATGGAGTTACTTTTTTAAGTTGGCAAATTTGCTTAAATTTTGAAAAACAGAAAGATACACAGACAAACTGCTTTACAGAGGTCTGTGTAATACTACATACTATATAGATATATTAGAATTTTTATAAGGGAAAACATGCAATTTGTCTTACATTAGTTTAACGCAGTGTAAACTATTTAAATCAGAAAGCGTGAAATGGGAAACATTCATTTAATTAACCTGTTTTTCAATTGGCAATTGATTTTGGCAATTTAAGAAACATGTCCACTTTTGTAACAATTCGAAAATAGAACTATATACAAAACAAGAATTACAATTACTCGATGTACTCAAATACGTACCTGCTTAAATAGCGAAAATATATTTGAATTTTAAAAAATTATTGAAAAATTACATGGGTGATTACCTTTTCTGAAATGATTATAAAATACTTTTCCTCTAACAAAATGTCTGACTATTGAATACTCATATAAAGAAATGAAGATATTCTTACTGTTATAAAATGCTTAAAAACAATTGACACTTGGATCTAGAACTCATCTTTGGGATCAACATGAGGGTAAACTCACCTGACAGGCAATATGAATGGTTAGCATAAAATAATATTGAAAATGATACATTATCTAAAGAGAATTCCTCTATTGGATTATAAACATACTCATTAAAATATTAATATTGTAAGGCACCATGCTCAAGGGCCAATGTTAACAACTTTGTTGTTTCCACTTGGTTTCAGGTACATATAAAGGATCTAGTCAGACCTCTCAAGTCCATACAGACTCAAGTGATGCCTGGTGTTCAACTCATTTCACTTGAAGAAAATTAGTTCCAAGTAAGGCCTGGATAAGTTTCTTTACTTCCACAATCAAATATTTGTAAATGTGGACTGACAAGTGGAATGCAATAAGTTTCATTAAATCCTAATAATTCACACCTTTCACTTACATTTATCTTTACATTAAAGAAATTAATGATATAAGACAGTGGTTTAAGACAAAGTTGGAGCCCAAATTTAAGTCCAACTCAGTGAAAATAAAACAAAAGGTGATGGAAGTTGTACATTGCTGCTCACTGTAAAGTTTGCAATGAAAATACATGCTGCCCATTTCAGGGACATTTTTTTTTACATCTGGAAAATGAAATGTAACCTATTAATATAGATGGTGCATTCTGAAGGGTAAGCTTGAGTATCATTGCTGGAGGAACCTGCAGATACTGACGGCACTGCTTACCTGCATAATAGCTGATGGACAAATGTTTATCAATTGTGCCAGACGCTAAAGTTAAATCACAATTAATTCTTCCTCAATCTTATTTTAATGATAAAATAGATGTTTTGTAGTCTTTAAAAACATATATAGGTACGACATATTCACGAATGACTTACTTTACATCAATAAGTATATTATTTGAATAAAGCAGCATATATTAAGCATAATTACAAAGGACAGATTTTGCCTTTTTGAGCATACTCCAGTCTGTTTAGTCTGAATGAAGACTTAAATCGTAGGGGATTTATTTGTAAATAAATGTTGCTAAAACAATATTAGGTAACAGTGAAAAATAGAACCATAAATGGGGCTGAACAGGTACCAGTTTTGATTTGAATAGCAAAAAGGCTAATTTTTAAGCCAATGAAATTAACTACTTTATTGCAAAGCACTTTGTTATGAATAGGACGGTCCATCAAGAGCAGAGTGGGGAGAGTAATTATTCCAGATATGATAGTCTCACATATCTCCCTTGTTTGTTTCATTGATTTGGTAGTAAGTGGGTCAATTCAGGAGGCAAAATCTTAGTTTGTTTTCACTAATTGGCCACAAATGTACTTATCCCCAGGTTGATTCCTGGGGTTAACAATGATGTGCTTGCTTCAGTTCTGACAGAACTGATTTGGCCAATTGGAAGTGGAATGGATGCTTCTAAACCATTGCAGCTCTGCAGCTACAGGAGTACCCTAGTTAGTTGTAGCTATATCTGAATGGTGTTTAGCAGCTCAAGCAAACATTCTGTAACCCCAGAGTACTGGGTTTCCTTACTTGTTTAAAGTGAATTTCTTAGATCATGCAACATCTTCACAAATATTTTGCATTTAAAATGTTGCTCATTAATAGTAAATAAAATATTGTGCATTGAACATGCCCTGTTGTATTTTAGCAAATAAATTGATTTTTTTTTCAAATAATACATTTGCATTGATTCATGTAGCTGCTTTATATTTCAAATGATTTAATTATTTAAGAGTACTGCAATAAAATACAAAGACTAAAATAAAATGTTCATCACATTCTGTGATTGGCTGGATGGATGGGATGCAAGTGGGGATTAGGGGGAGAAAAGTCATAAATCAACCATAAAACACAATCTTTCGAAGTACAATGGCAATTTATATTATCGAGTCTTTAAGAGTTTAAAAGAAATCTATAATAAATGCAGTTCTGTCTCAGAATTCTGAATTCCAGACACAGACCTCTATTGCTTCAATTTGCTGTTGGTTCAGTAAACTGCATATTTAATGTAGGTGAATGGGTTTGTAAATAAAACGATAAATTATCTTTCATTCCCTTTCAGCTAAAGGCACCATTCAGTTTTCATTTGTTGGAAGACTTCTTTTTTGTCACTCAGAATGAAAAAGACAAGAACACAAAAATGTCAGCAGTGCAAACCCAGAATCAAAGCTCCTGTGAGGTTATCTGCAAGCGCATGACTCCACTGTCATGTTTGGGTAGACCTTCAAGACAATATTCTTGTTTTCATCGACAAAGAGGATGCTTAATGATGACATTTTCTCAGGTACGCAGCATGGTTCTGGAATCCCTGGAACAACGCCCACTGCTCTCACTATACTCTGAATTGTAGCATGATTTGAAGGTCTCAATGACTAAAAGAAGAGGGGAAAAAGATTTTATAGTAACACCTTTGAAAATTATTTTATCGTTCCATCTTTCTTATGGATGGCGTCTAGTGAATAAAATAAGCATTGGGAGCTGACTCCTTAACTCCCAACATTTTGCATCAGTAATGATTTAATTGCATGATGGAAGAGGCTTAAATGACTGAATGGCTCACCCCATGTTTCTATAAACAAAATCCTTCTACAACTGTAGAATTCAAGTTTCTGGAGAAAATCTCCTCTCCCCTAAAGTTCACAGTTTTAACTGTATAAAGAAAGACTTCTTAAAGTTATTATATGGTATGATTTGTACAATAGAATATGACTTGATGAAAATATGTACAGCTTAATGTTGGCGATCTTGCGTCATGAATGCTTGATGTGCTGTAGCCAATTCTCATTCTGTTGTATTTCCTGAGGCATTAATCTGATTCCAATAAATAGATTAACTCCTCCATTAAAATAACAGAGCCATGAATTTGGCTAAAGTGGGCCAAATATTTACAAGCTAGCATTTCTGTCTGTAAATTGGAAGGACTGAATGGCTTTCTTCATCTACAGGGATCCATTAAGGTCAGCCCCATGTATTTCTTATTAGCTGGTTAGAATGTAATATTGGCATATGCTGGGGAGTAGGCTACCTGCTAAATTCACATGACATAGGGACCAAAAGGACCATAGGGTCCCTACATTCGGCCTATTGAATCCACACGGACAACAATCCTACCCAGGCCCTATCCCCATAATCTCACATATTTACCCCACTAATCCCTCCAGCCTACACACCCTGGGACACTACGGAGCAATTTAGCAAGGCCAATCAAACTAATCTGCACATCTTTGGAGTGTGGGAGGAAACTGGAGCACCCGGAGGAAACCTATGTTGAATGGGGAGAACATGCAAACTCCACACAGACAGTGCCCTGAGGCCGGAATTGAGCCTGGGTCACTGGTGCTGTGAGGCAGCAGTGCTAACCACTGTACCACCATGCCAGCCAAGAAAGAGGGAGAAAATTACAATATAAAAAATGAGAATACCCACCTTCAGCATTGGGAACTGGCAGGCACCTGCACAATAATAGGCATCAAAAGACTTGGGAGAGATTATCCATTCACTCCATCCAATGTCTGCAAAATCCACTTTCAGGTAACGGCGAGCACAATTTCTGGGTTCATTCCACTGTCTCCGTCTTGCCTTCCTCAATGTTTGCTCATCATATTGAAGAGTCTGTGACTTCTGCCTGTTGCCTTTCCTCTGCTTTGCCTTTCTCTGCCTGTCTGCTGGCCGAGGATGCAGCTTTTTATACGGCCTTCTTGTCTCCCATGCACTAGCCTCATTGTACTGGTACTCTGCACCAGGTAACTCATTATTGTGCAAGGGCATGAGTAAGTTAGTTGATCGTTTCTTTCTTACTTCAAATGTCCTGTTTGCGGCATTAACTCCAAAACTCTGCACTTTGGTGACAAATGATCCCCGGTGTCTTTGAAGGGTGCTCACCACACTGTCCAGTTCTGAAATTGCTGAATCATTTGCATACACCAAGATGTAGGGTGAACGGTTTGAAAGCAACTGTTTCCATAAGGTTGGACCAGAAGGCATGATCTCAATTCCAATCAAAAGATCATCATTTGACTTCACATTGTTGACCACTCGTGTGATGTCTTTCCACTGCCAAGAGAGAAAGTCTCGGTAAAAAGTGGATGCATTGATCACATAGTGACCCAGAATTCTGGTGTTGTTATCAGCAGTGGCAAAAACCCAGATTGAAAGATCAATGTTGACTTGTTTTCTGTGTAAATGATGATGATGGCAGCCCTTTGAGTAAGGGCAAATATTGCTGTTGTTTACGAGATCAGCTGTATAATAATGCAAGGTAGCAGACAAAATGTCTTCAGATTTTGTCAGAGATGTCAGATTAAAAATGTGCAGTTGCTTGTCTCCAATCCACCCTATAATAATAATAAAATAATGATAGATCAAATATCCAGTCATATCAATGCTTGCATACAGTAATATTGCAGCATTAACGATACAATTAATTGTCCACTTCATAAACAGATTCCTTTATGTTATGCTACACATTACCCTTCTGGACTGTTGTTTCTATGTTAATAAGTGTTATTCCATCCAGATACATTAGTGGACAAAAACCTGTTGGTAGGTGAAGAATTAAATCACTTGTTCAACATTATGATGAGGCATTAATTCAAGTTCTACAATTGAAATGAAGTTATAATTATTTTGAAATGTTGTATTTTTATGAAGTTATACATTTGAATAATGAGATCAACTCACTGCATAGGGGTAATCAGGGTTCTAAACATGATAGTGGGTGCCATTACATTTATATACATTTATTGCTTCTAAGTCAGAGCGATGAAAACAAAACATTTTTTGGACAATATGGCCACATTGGACAACCAAACATGAGACTTTGTCATGAAAACCCTGCAGTTGAGAATGAGGCCATTCAGCCCATCAAGTCTGCACCAACAGCAATCCCACTTAGGCCCTTTCCTATAACCCTACATATTTACCCCTCTAATCCCACTAACCTACACGTCCCAGGACACTAAGAGGCAATTTAGCATGGCCAATGCACCTAACCCACACATCCTTATATTAATTACGTGTCCAGTCGCATCTTGCCAATTGAAACAAAGTAAATATCAGGCTGCTTGTCTCACCAGCAGTGGCTTTAGGCTTATCATCAATATATGCAAAGGACCAAATACCTGTTTTAGGTGGCAGCCCAAAGACTGCACCTGAAGATACTGGTGGTGGCTAGAATGCCCATAAAGATTGAATACAGGTCAATTTTGTCATTGTTACACCCATTGTGCAACACGTACAAATTTTTATCCCAGGACATCAGAATATAATCTTAGATGACATTCCAATATCATATGAACATATTTTAGATGAAATGTTAAACTGAGATTCTATTTGATTTATTATAGACACATGTATTGGGATACAGGGAGAAGTATAGTTTCTTGCATGCTATACAGACAAAGCATGCCGTACATAGAATACAGTAAGAAGTCTCACAACACCGGGTTAAAGTCCAACAGGTTTATTTGTTAGCATGGACTTTCAGAGCGCTGCCCTTCATTAGGTGAGTGGAGAATTTGGTTCACAAACATAGTATATATAAACACAGACTCAGTTTACAAGATAATGGTTGGAATGCGAGCCTTAATAAGTAATCAAGTCTTTACAGGTGCAGACAATGTGAGTGGGGAGAGAGTTAAGCACAGGTTAAAGAGATGTGTATTGTCACCAGACAGGACAGCCAGTCAAATTTTGCAAGCCCAGGCAAGTCATGGAGGTTACAGATAGTGTGACGTGAACCCAAGATCCTGATTGAGACCGTCCTCTTGTGTGCGGAAATGGCTATCAGTTTCTGCTTGGCGATTCTGCATTGTCGTGTGTCTTGAAGGCCGCCTTGGAAAACGCTTACCTGAAGATCAGAGGCTGAATGCCCATGATTGCCGAAGTGTTCCCCCACTGGAATGGAACGCTCCTGCCTGGTGACTGTCGAGCAATGTCCATTCATCCGTTGTCATAGCGTCTGCATGGTCTCTCCAATGTACATGCCGCGGAACATCCTTTCCTTCAGCGTATCAGGTAGACAATGTTGGCCGATTTGCAAGATTATGTACCGTGTACCTGGTGGATGGTGTTCTCACGTGTGATGATGTCATCCATGTCAATGATCCAGCATGTCTTGCATAGATTGCTGTAGCAGGGTTGTGTGGTGTCGTGGTCTCTGTTCTCCTGAAGGCTGGGTAGTTTGTTGTGAACAATGGTCTGTTTGAGGTTGTTTGAAGGCAAGAAGTGGGGGTGTGGAGATGGCCTTGGCAAGAATTGGTCTTCATCGATGACATGTTGAAGGCTTCGGAGAAGATGTCATAGCTTCTCCGTTCCAGGGAAGTACTGGACAACGAACGGTACTCTGTCCACCGTGTCCCGTGTTTGTCTTCTGAGGAGGTCAGTGCGGTTTCTCACTGTGGCGTGTCGGAACTGTTGATCGATGAGTCGAGCACCATATCCTGTTCTTATGATGGCTTCTTTCAGCATCTGTAGGTGTCTGTTGCGATTCTCCTCATTTGAGCAGCTCTTGTGTATACGGAGGGCTCGTCCGTAGGGATGGCTTCTTTATCCGTTTAGAGTGGAAGCTGGGGAAGTGGAACATCGTGAGGTTTTCCGTGGGCTTGCTTTGGTGAAGTGCTGAGGTGACTATCCTTGATGGAGATGCGCCAATTCTGGAGAGTAGTCCATGGTGGGTCTGATGGTGGGATGAACTTGTTGATGTCATCATATAGTTGTTTCTGTAATTGTTCACCATGAGTCCAAAGGAAGAAAATGTCATCAATGTATCTAGTGTATAGCATCGGTTGAAGGTGCTGTGCAGTGAAGAAGTCTTGTTTGAACCTGTGCATGAAGATATTGACATACTGAGGTGCAAATTTGGTGCCCATGGCTGTTCTGTGTGTCCAGATGAAGAACTGGTTGTTGAAGGTGAAGACGTTGTGATCCATGATAAAGTGGATAGGTTTTATAATTGCATCTGGAGATTGGCAGTTGTCGGCATTGAGTACTGAGGCAGTTGCAGCAATGTCGTCATGTTGGGTGATGTTGGTGTAGAGAGCTGAGACATCCATTGTGACGAGGAGTGCTCCTGGTTCAACTGCTCCATGGGTGCTGAGTTTCTGTAAGAATTCCATCGTGCTGCAACAGAAGCTGGGTTTCTTCATATGATAGATTTCAGGGTGCCCTCAACATAGCCAGAGAGGTTCTCACACAGGGTCTCATTACTGGATTCAATTGGATGGCCGTGTGAGTTGGCCTTGTGTATCTTCAGGAGGCAGTGGAGCCCTCCAACGCGATGAGTCCATGGGGTGACAGCATGGAGGGTACTCTGAAGGTCCAGATCAAAGGTCTTGATTAGAGTATTGAGTTGATGGGTGTGTTCTTTGGTTCGATTTGCAGGTAACTGTCTGAAGTGTTCCCCATTGTTCAGTTGTTAGTACACCTCTTTGCAGTCATCCATTCTGTTCCGTATGACAGTGGCCCCCTCCTTTGTCTGCTGGTTTGATGACAATGTTGCGGTTGGTCTTGAGAGCACGGATGGTGTTGTGTTGTGCTTGGGCGAAGTTCAGGGCTGTCTTGTGAGTGCAGCTGATGAATCTGCATTGGCGCACCTCCTGACGGGTTGGGCATACATGTTGAGAGCAGCGGCCTTCCAGAGGAGTCCAATTCAACTCTTTCCTCCTGGGTTGCTGCACCATGGATCTCTCTATCAGCTGTTCCAGTTCATTGGCTTTCTCATTGGATTCGCTGTTGGTCTCTTGGGATTTGCGGTAAAACCGCCCCAACCTCCTTGGAAGACAAACACGAGACACGGCGGACAGAGTACCCTTCGTCATTCAGTGCTTTCCTGGAGCGGAGAAGCCACAACATCTTCTCCAGAGCCTGCAACACATCATTGTTAAAGGCGAATATCTCGCCAAGGCCATCTCCACACCCCCACTTCTGGCCTTCAATCGTGCAATGTCAAATAGAACATTGTACGCAGCAAACTATCCAGCCTTCAGGAGATCAGTGACTACAACACCACACAACCCTGCCACAGCAACCTCTGCAAGATGTGTCAGATCATTAACATGAATGCCATCATTTCACATGGGAAACCATCCACCAGGTACACGGTACATACTTCTGCGATTCGGCCAATATTGCCTACCTGATATGCTGTAGGAGAAGATGTCCCGAGGTATGATTGGCAAGACTATGCAGACACTATATCAATGGATGAATGAACACCATTTGACAATCACCAGGAGGGAATGTTCCCTTCCTGTCGGGGAACATTCAGCAGTCAAGGGCATTCAGCCTTTGACTTTCGGGTAAGCATTCTCCAAGGTGGCCTTCAGGACACATGACAAAGTAGAATTGCCAAGCAGAAACTAATAGCCAAGTTCCGCACACATGAGGATGGCCTCAACTGGGATCTTGGATTTATGTCACATTACTTGTAGCCTCCACAACTTGCCTGGGGTTGCAAAATCTCACTAGCTATCCTGGCTTGAGACAATCCACACCTCTATAATCTGTACTTAACCCTCTCTTCACTCAAACTGTCTGCATCTGTAAAGACTTGATTACCTATTAAGACTCACATTCCAACCATTATCCTGTAAATTGAGTCTGTGTCTAGATATGCCCTGTTTGTGAACCCAATCCTCCACTCACTTGATGAAGAGCAGTGCTCTGAAAGCTCGTGCTACCAAATAAACCTGTTGGACTTTAACCTGGTGTTATGAGACTTCTAACTGTGCCTATCCCAGTCCAATGCCGGCATCTCCACATCATGTACATAGAATACACAGGGGAGAAGGAAAGGAGAGAACGCATAATATAGTGTTGCTGTCATAGCTAGGGTGCAGAGAATAATTAGCGTATGGTGGGTCCATTCAAAAGTCTAATGGCAGCAGGGAGGAAGCTGTTCTTGAGTTGTTTGGTATGTGATCTCAGACTTCTGTATCTTTTTCCCAATGGAAGAAGGTGGAAGAAAATATGTCCACTGCCTGGGGTCTTTGATTATGCTGGCTGCTTTTCCAAAGCCGCGGAAAGTGTAAACAGAGTCAACGGATGGGAGGCTGGTTTGCGTGATGTTCACAACCCTTTTATAGTTTCTTGGGATCTTGGACAGAGCAAGAGCCATACCAAGCTGTGATACATCAGGAAAGGATGCTTTCCATGGTGCATCTGTAAAAATTGGTGAGAGGCATAGCAGACATGTCGAATTGGAGTCCAGATGGATGTTGAAGATCCCAAGAAATAGTGATAGCCATACCACTAAGCAATCAGCCAATGGCACTATTGCAAGACTATTAATCCAGAAATTTAGCTAATGTTCTGGAGACCAGGGTTCGAATCCCGCCATGGCAGATGGTGGAAATTGAATTCAGTAAAAATAATCTGGAATTAAGAATCTACTGATGACCATGAAACCATTGCCAATCCTTGGAAAAACCCACCTGGTTCACTAATGTCCTTTAGGGAAGGAAATCTGCCATCCTTACCTGATCTGGCCTGCATGTGACTCCATAGCCACAGCAATGTGGTTCACTCTCAACCGCCCTCAGGCAACTAGGGATATGCAATAAATGCTGGCTAGCCAGCGATGTCCATGTCCCATGAACGAATAATAATAAAAAAAATTAACCCAGAACATGCAGCTTTCTTACTTTTATGGTTAGTTTCTCTGAAAAACGTGAGAAGTGCCACAAACATCAAAATAAAAAAAAATCAAAACTGAGAAGCGACATTTTCCTCCACATGACACAAGATGGTGCTGTTGAGCTATTAACAATGAACTGGTGGCATTACTACTGGATTCAAATTCAGTTGGGTGTTGAACAAACTGTTACTAACAATGATTAACTAAATTATAGACTTATTCGTCCTGTAATAAAGTTGTAAGTTGCTTAAACAGAGAAATGCGTTAAGACTTTAAGAAACAGACATTTGGATAAGGCAAATTTTTTTTTTGAAAGAATACAACAAAGTGTTTGTGGAATACTGTAGTGCAGAATATAAATTAAAAACAATTCCCAGAATCATCTATCATTAAACTGAAAATCACTGCTGTTTTTCACTTGCAGCAGGAGTTTCTTACCCCCCCTTGCGTGCAGAGAGGGAACAAAAAGCTTCTCAGTTACAAAAGCTTCTTTAGTTAGATGTTTACAGCATTTTGTCACATTTCTCAGGAATATCTCACTGACAATGAATCATTTGAAAGTTCAGCAACCAATTTTATGCAGTCAAACATTTTATTTTGATAAACTCTTCAACGTAGCCTAAGGACCCTGGAAAATGTGTCTGAGTCTGCTGCCACAACAAATGGGAATTTGAGCTGCTGGAATTACTATCCCACTGATCCTGCCCTACTTTCTGGGGTCCAAGATACTTGCATTAATCGGTCTAGCACCTGCACTAGTTGAGCTGTGGTGTCAGTGTACAGGGGAGGAAACTAACTGCAGAACTTTGTCACGTCACTAACAAGTGAACTCGGCAAGCTCCAAACTGCAAGGATATTAAAGAAGGTTACCCATTTCCAAAGGCTGCTCTCCCTCTATTAAATAGTATTAGGTCTCATCTCTGCCAGATCAGATGCTGTCAAGCATATAAGCAGATATTCATTGTGTTGTGGACAACTGAGGGGAATTTATGAGTATTTTACAGATGACGTTATTGTAGTTGTCCCATCCCTTCTGCTAATATTGACAGAGAAGCTGATGGGTCAATTTCTACACCCCATTATCTGTTATAAACTCTTATAGATGCATGTTCTGTCCCAATTTACATCTCATCTACCTTTGATATGATGTAATTTGGCTAAAATATATACAAATGATTGGATTTTTATGCATTTCCATGTATTCATATGTGCAATATTCCATACACAATGATAAAATATGTGCATGAATTAAACTTTAATTTAAGTGGACCATGTGTGGCAATAAACCATTTATCAATTTATTTCATAGCAACTGTTGGCACAACAGAGACCAGTACTGTGCTACAGCACGGTTGAAATCATTTTTGTAAACCCACAGGAAAATAACTAATCTCATAGCATCAAAATTCATTCACGTTTGTTTTGATGTTCTTTAAATAGAGAAGGGATCTAAAATGACCTATCAAGCTCATCTCCTTTTCCAAATAAAAGGCTTTGCTCAAAATTTTATCATGAAGGATATTTGTAATTTAAGCTGTAGATACTGGACATTTACCGTAGCTAGCAACAAGATTATATTGCTGCTGGTCATGAACTATGAGGTGTGATCTTGAGAGCTACATTCCCCGTGTAGGGAGATCGCGTGACAGAAAGATAAGTTGGAGATAGCTCATTACAGGACAGATTCTGCAATTCATTCCTTCATCTAGTGTAGTTCCATGCCAGGGAAGTTGTATTGTGTAATTTGCTTCTTCTCGTAGGGAGAACTAATCGTAGGATACAACTAAATATATTTGTATGGGTATCAACAATAAGTCAGAGATACTTAATGGCATAATGCATGCCTGGGCAGTGCTAGTTCAACAAGTGATAGTTGACACTGTTTGAACAACTGCATCAAGTTCTAGGTGATTACATTATCTAGGATAGAATTCCACAAACAGAAGTGGAATGTGAAACTCCTGGACAAATTTGGGACTGAGATAGAATATTGAAGCAGTTCTTGTTTCTCTGGCACAAATTGAAAATCCTTTTTGACTGTTAGCTACTTTGGTAATGCTACTATAATCATAATGTAGATTGCTGTTTAATATTATTGTAAAAGTTTCATTAAAGCATCGGATTATAGCACAAAAATAGATTATTTTTGACCCATTAACTTCAACACATTTAATCCATGCCAGAGGTGTTCTTCATCTTTTCCTCTCACTCTTCTTCCCACATCCTTCAAAATTCCTCTTTTTCAAGAATGACATATACCGATCTTGGACAACACAGGCAAAGCAGTATATATTGTCACATTCTAGTTTCCTTGACAGCATTACGAAATAACCACATGTATACCGTTCAGTTCCATATAACTATCACTTTCATGTCATCTTTATTATATCTGATGCGTTAGGGTAAGAAAAGAAAAACTTAACTTCTGCTTGTTGTGAACAGAATGATAAATATCTGGCAATTTAAGTTAGTTTGCTAAGTGTAAGTTTCTGCTTATTGTTACTCACATTGGCTGGGATTTTCCCAGCATGAGCTAAGTCTCCACATTGAGAACTGTACGTGTCCCAAGCATGCATAGGTGTGGGGCAGGGCAGCAGCGGTTATGATAATGAAGAGGCCATCACCAGGCCTGTGGTCCAGCTAAGAACAGCCCCCTGCTGTCTCTCCTCACTGCTAGTCCAATCAGACGGGCAGCTACTCTGCAGCCTCAGAGGTATCACTGGACTGAGATCTACTGCTGAGGCTGCAAAGGGAACAATGGAGAGGCTGATAAGAAACCTGATGCTGAGCTGGGGCTCAGCAGGCTAACCCATAGAGGCTAACCAAGGCCCCACCCCAGGATGTGCCCGGGAGGCTGCCTCTATGCAAGTGGTGGCCTCTCCATTTGACAGGAGCCGTTCTGACTGACCCAGGAAAACAACCACCAACTGGCTCTTTAATTGTGTAAACTGGTTGCCCCCAGGCACTGCTGTGAAAATAGCCTGATAGAGGGACTGCGGTGGAGAGCCGTCCCGATGCCAGCGCCCACAGGGCTGATAAAATCTTGGCCACTGCAGACTGTTCATTATCTTTCAGATATTAGATTTATGATACATAATTTAACTCTGTTTTATAAGGTAATCAACTCCATATCTCCCAGGCAACGTGTGAAGTAGAAACATAGTTACACCCAAGTACAGTAAAGCCCATTGGTATGAACCTCTGAGTTATACACATTCTTGTTAATGTGAATCCTTATTCTTTCTCCTGATTCTCTTAAGGTTATGTATAGGCATTCCTGCTATGTCCAGGTTTTATTATAGACAAATTTATCTCTGCTCCACCAATGGGAATACAACAGGGCTGTACACAACTAGATTTTGAGGATAAAGTTTGTATGCAGCTGTCAAATTTAGGCACTGATGGCAGGGGGAGCTCTTTCCCTATTACATACAATTTAACCTTCACAGAAGTCCAATACACTACTTCTGAGCAGAGGCGTAAAGTCTGGCAAAATATTGAGGAAACCTAGCTCCTGAGCCTTTCAGGTTTCATAAATTCAATGCAACGTGTGAATGAAGGACTTTCACAAATTAAACCTATTCTTATTAATGCATAATATGCCATATCATGAGAGACTGAGAGTGGCACGGTGGCACAGTGGTTAGCACTGCTGCCTCACAGTGCCAGGGACCCAAGTTCGATTGCCAGTCACTGTCTGTGTGGAGTCTGCAAATTTTCCTCGTGTCCGCATAGGTTTCCCCCGGGTGCTCCAGTTTCCTCCCACAGTCCGAATGATGCGCTGGTTAGGTGCATTGGCCATGCTAAATTCTCCCTCAGTGTACCCGAACAGGTGCCAGAGGATGGCAACTGAAGGATTTTCACTGTAACTTCATTGCAGTGCATGCCTACTTGTGACACTAATAAATAAAGTAAAGACTATTTTCCATGCAAAAGGCTGTGGCATGCAGTCTGGTGTTATTACAAGGTTGTACTTCATTAGTTGACAATTTGATTGCACTGAGGTCAAATTAGCTTTGACGTATTGGTTACAGTCAAAGTGGGGAAATGCTTATATCACAAATCAAAAGAGAAATGCTAGAAAATCTCAGCAGGTCTGGCAGTATCTGCAAGGAGAGAAAAGAGCTGATGTTTCAAATCCAGACAGTCCTTTGTCAAAGCTTAAATCACAAAAGCCAATTACATGATGCAGAACATGATTTATGGTATTATGGCATCACTGTTGCAAACGTGTCTAACTAGTTCTGTTCTTCGTAATTATCCTCCGTAAAAAGGCAAAAAAAATTCAATATTCATAAACAGAACCTGCAGATTGTTTTTGTTGAAGCTAAAATGATGAAAAGCGTCAATGTTTCATATTAACTCCATAATATCCAGGCCTATTGGCACCATTTCTATTCATATTTCCTAGTTATAATAACACGTTAAGAATAAGATTTGTTGAAATTGTCAAATTTGTGCATGCTTGGGGGAAAATGGCAACACCTAAAATCAACTGCAGATTTTTTTACTGTTGTCTGAACAATTACATTTCTGATCATTGAAAATTCTTAGCGGTGATGTCTTGAAACAGTATCAAAGGACTATTAGAAAATGTCATTAACTAATACTTAACTGAAAGCAGCAACAGCATGTGACAGTCTGTAAAACAGTGCAGTAACTAAAGGATTAAACACCACTTGTACAAGACATAGGTTATTGTTACACTCAATGAATCGGCGAGTGGATTTGCCCATAAATATAAATATGAGGGTGACAGATCAAAAAGGAAAGGACATTATTTAAAGTTCTCTTGAGATCATCAAATACTATTTCTTGATTAGAAAGGGGTAATTTGTTCCTGAGGCAGATATATGCTGTATAGAATTAACGTTAATTGAATGGGTTCTCTAATTTTTTTTCCTCTATCTTGCATACAAATCAGAAACAACTCTAAAGTTATAGTCTAAATGTACCTTAAAAGCCCATGTTATGGTATGAATTCACTTTGTGCATGGTAGAAGTTGGGTAGGGGAGGAGTGCCAATATCAATTAACAATCCCTACAAGCAGAAGGAGGCCATTTGGCCCATCGAACCTGCACCGACAACAAATCGACTTCGGCCCTATCCCTGTAACCCCACATATTAACTCTGCTAAGGGTCAATCAACCAGCATATCTTTGGACTGTGGAAGGAAACTGGAGCACCTGGAGGAAACCCATGCAGACACAGGGGGAATGTATAAGCTCTACAGAGACAGTGACCCATGGGCGGAATTGAACCTGGGTCCCTGGAGCTGTGAGGCAGCAATGCTAAACACTGTGCCATCCATATATTCATAGTACAAATATAATCTGATAGTTATGTAAATTTTCATTGTTCAATGTTTTGTTTGGATAGTTATACAATGTCACAAGAGTCAACCTGTTGTATGGCTAATCTGACAGGATTTTGGATAAATCACAGGACTAACAAGGGCCAGGTAGATTGTAAGTACATTTTCTGGTTTGTATATTTCTATGTTCCAAGCTTTGTTTCTAACATTTGAACAACACCAACATGTTATTATAATTTATCCAACTCAACTGGTAGCCAATATTAAAAATGAGCACAATTGAAGTTGCAAACATAGATTGAATTCTTCTAAAGGAGACTAAAAAGAAAAAGACTTGGAAGGACCTTTTTTTCAAATTCAGCTGCTGGAGAACAAGCTAGAAAATTGAGGTGTGGCACTCAAGTTGGACATTCTGTATGAGCTTAAGTTTATTCATTAGTGTCACAAGTAGGCTTTCATTAATACTGCAATGAAGCTACTGTGAAAATTCCCCTGGCATCATGCTCCAGCACCTGTTTGGGTACACTGAAGGAGAATTTAGTATGGCCAATGCACCTAAGCAGCACATCTTTTGGACTGTGGAAGGAAACCGGAACACCCAGAGGAAACCCACACAGACACAGGAAGAATGTGCAAATTCTGCAAAGATAGTGACCCAAGCTGGGAATCGAACCTGGGTCCCTCGTGCTGTGAGACAGCAGTGCTAACCACTGTGCCATCATGCCACCCTGATTGCAAGGACAAATATGTATGACAAAAATTGTATGATTGCAAGAACAAATGGTGTAAACCATTCAAAACAGAACAGCTTCTTTCCTCTACAAACAGAGCCTTAGTGTGACTTCAAAACTCTAATCTAATCTTGAGATTCAACTACTTATAAACTGCCTGAGCTTTGCTCCCATGGTTTATGATTCTATTGAAACCTTTGAATAGATCACAGCTTTATAACCATAACACTCTCCCAGGCATCCCATGATTTCAGTCTAAGTATCTCAGTTGACACCACAAACTATGAAAATGAGGTTTAAGCGAGTTACTGAATCCTTTAAACTCAACCCGTGCCTTAAAAATCACTCCATGCTTTCTTCTAGTGACACAAACCTTCAAAAAGGGAAGATGCCATTCTCAAATAAACTTTAGACAGGGCATACTACTGAGCATACAGACCAAGACAGACCCAACTTCCATCCACAGAATTGCCCAATATCAGCCAAGAACGCAATGATGACACTCCAATGTCCCCCAGTGTCCCTGGGTGAGTGAGAAGACAAGGCGTGGTCAGAAGTCTTACCTCTAATTGCTATGCAGTTATTGCTGTAGCAAATGCAGAAATGAATAGTGGAAATGTACACTTCTGTCCAGGGATAGTCACATACTCGAACAGCCACCAACACTCACATATCCTTGCTCATATTAAGAATAGATATTTGACTCAGAGGGCGCCGGATAGCTGTGGCTGACTTGTTGGATCGGAACAACACTAATGCTGTGGGCTTGATTCCCCTTCTGTCTGAGGTAGACTTGGGACCTGTCCTCTCGCCCTGGCCCTGAGAGTGGAACGCAATGGTCTTTCCACCGCTAACATCGCTCAGGATGAAGCACCAGCTGAGAACGAACCAAGGACTTGCCTTTGGATAGAGCACGTATACACACCATTTGATTGAGGTACTGAACGGCTGTCACAGCTCACTGAATCATAATCCAATATGAGTCACTGCCTTTAGCAGAGCGAGGGAAACCAAACTAGGAAAAGGCAATGAAGTTCGCACTCCATGACTTAACACCGTTTCAGTCCATTATGAGTCTGCCAGGTAATCTGGCTCTTGGGAATAATGCTACATTGAGTTTATAAAAAATATTACCCACCTGTATGCGACACCAATACTGCACATTACTGTTTTGGAGTGTATGTCCTGGTCCAGATAACATACTTCAATCTCTACACGAGCGCCTCTACAAATGCAGAGCAGTTTGATGTGCGTGACTCAAGATGAGTGGGTGAACAGTGACAGTAACACAATTATAGTTAGAACCAAAGCAGAAAATGCTGCAAAATCTCAGCGGATCGGACAGCATCTGTGGATAGAGAATCCAGCATCCGCAGTATTTTGCTTTTATCTTATAGTTAGAACCAATAGTTTCACTGACATTTTGGATTCAATTGTATCAGGAGTTTGCACTCATTCTTCTATTTAGTGACTATTTCAGACGTACTGCTTCCTCTGTGTGCTCCAAGGTCAACACTCTTTGGAATCGCTGAACAATGAGTAAGATCGGGTTAAAAATCTCAGGGAATCCGTGCATAAGGAAGTTCTCCCATAAAGTCACAGACATGCTGTTTCACGCTCTGCTCCCAAGTAAAGCAACCCTTCCCTCATTACATCATCCCATCCACCGCTATATACTTACCCAAAGTGGCTTTGTAACTACGGACCGTGTTGCCATCCTGAAAGCGGTATCCTGCTTTATTGTACTTGTCATAAAGCATCAGCATGTGCTCCGACAGTGTGTCCTGGATCAGGTCAGACCCCGTGGAGATGGGGCTTCCCTCCCGAGCGGGAGCAACGTCTCTGGAATTCTCACCCACGCCTGCAATCCTCCTCAGCCCGCGGAAATGATCCTTCAGCAGATCCGAGAAGCCCACAGTCAAACAGCTCCATCCGACACACACAAACACCAGCGTGTGGAATTTACCCATCCTCTTAAACAAAAACACCAAACCAGCAGAGAGACACACTGAATTGGAAATAGATTGTCTCCAGAAAAGAAACAAATGTTGCTTTTCCAAAAGTTCCAAGTCAGTGCTGTTGAGGCTTACACTGTTCCAAGCGGCTGCAGGTAGCTAATGAGAGGAGCTCTCCCACATCCTGTGCATGTGTGTGTGTGTGTGTGTATGTGTGGAGCCCGGCTCACTCTGATCGCTGCTCCTCTCTGTCTCTTTCGGACTCGGCTGCTCTGTTGCTATCTGACTGCAGGCGCACAGTGTTATGTGTCCTAGCTCAGGGCAGAGCTTCGGCCCGACCAATCAAACTGCTTCCCTCCCTTAAATCAAATCAGACTTCAAAAAGCCTACTACATCTCAGATGTCGAGAGGTGATAGATCAAATATTCCGAGATTGTAGCCCAATGAGAGCCAGACTGTGACTTTATAAATTGTTACATGATCCGAACTGATTGTCACCAGAACGAGGGATAACACTTGAAAAATGTATCATACATATCGCGGAGCTTAATAGCGGGTTTTGGCTACGAGACACTCGAATAATCATTATTAGATTGGGAGAAAGTATTTCGCTTTAGACTTACCTGGTATAAGCCTAGTTAACTTTTTAATTCTCATTTTGGAACAATTCCATCCTGAGAGCAGGAAATAGGGAAAGGCATGTACATGAATGTGTATCCAGTTACATCAATCAATGTATATCCAGTTATAGATCAGTGTATATCCAGTTATATCTCAGTGTACATCTAATTATACATCAGTGTATATCCAGTTATAGATCAATGTATATCCAGTTATAGATCAGTGTATATTGAGGTTTATAGATCAGTGTATATCCAGTTATAGATCAGCGTAAATCCAGTTATACATCAGTGTATATCCAATTATGCATCAGTGTATATCCAGTTATAGACCAATGTATATCCAATTATAGATCAATGTCTATCCAGTTATAGGTCAGTGTATATCCAGTTATACATCAGTGTATTTCCAGTTATAAATCAATATATATCCAGTCATAGATCAGTGTATATCCAGTTATATACCAGTGTATATCAGTTATAGATTAATGTATATCCAGTTATAGATCAATGTATATCTAGTTATAGATCAGTGTCTATCCAGTTATATATCACTGTATATCCAATTATATAAATCAATATAAATCCAGTCATAGATCTGTATATATCCAGTTATATATCAGTGTATATTCAGTTATATCTCAGTTTATATTCAGTTATACATCAGTGTATATCCAGTTATAGGTCAATGTGTATCCAGTTATAGATCAATGTATATCCAATTAAAGGTCAGTGTATATCCAGTTATATATCAGTGTATATCCAGTTATATAGATCAATGTATATCTAGTTATAGATCAGAGTATATCCAGTTACATTTCAATGTAAATCCAGTTATAGACCAATGTATATCCAGTTATATATCAGTGTATATATCCAATTATATAGATCAATGTATATCCAGTTATAGATCAATGTAGATCCAGTTATATATCAATGCATGTCCAGTTATACATCAGTGTATGTCCAGTTATAGATCAATGTATATCTAATTATAGATCAGTGTATATCCAAGTATATATCAGTGTATATCCAGTTATAGATCAATGTATATTCATTATAGACCAATATATCCAGTTACAGATCAGTGTATATCCAGTTATATGTCAGTGTACATCCAATTATATAGATCAATGTAAATCCAGTTACAGATCAGTGTATATCCAGTTATATCTCAGTGTATATCCAGTTATACATCAGTGTATATCCAATTATATAGATCAATGTAAATCCAATTATAGATAAATGTACATCCAGTTATACATCAGTGTATATCCAATTATAGATAAATGTACATCCAGTTATAGATCAGTGTAGATCCAATTATATATCACTATATATGCAATTATATAGATCAATGTAAATCCAGTTATAGATCAATGTATATCCAGTTATAGAGCAGTGTATGTCCAGCTATACATTAGTGTATATCCAGTTACAGACCAATGTGTATACGGTTATAGATCAGTATATATCCACTTAAAAATCAGTATATATCCACTTTAGATCAGTATGTATCTACTTACAAATCAGTATATATCCATTTTAGATCAGTATATATCTACTTATAAATAGTATATATCCACTTATAGATCAATATATATCCACTCATCGATCAGTGTATATCCAGTTAAATGTCAGTGTATATGCAATTATGGATCAGTGTATACGCAGTTATATGATACTTTATTTCCAGTTATAGATTAGCATATATCCAATTATAGATCAGTGTATGTGCAGTTGTAGAGCAATAAAGTCATTACAACACAAAAAGACCCTGTTCCCCTTATGTCTGCACCAGCCATCAAGCATCTATCTATTCTAATCCAATTTTAAGCACTTGGACCATAGTCTTGTATGCTTTGGCATTACAAGCACCTCAATGAATGCTTCTTAAGTGTCTACCACTCTTCTACACAGCATGTTCCAGATTCCCATCACCCTCTGGGTGAAAAAAATATTTTCTTCAAATCCCTTCTAAATCTTATGCCCCTTATCTTAAATCTACGCCACTGGTTATAGACCTCTCTACTAAGAGGACATTCCATCTACCATATCTATGTCCCTCATAGTTTTGTACGCCTCAGCCAGGTCTCTCCTCAGCCTTCTCTGCTCTAAGGAGAACAACCCCAGCCTCACTAACTTCTCTTCATAGCAGCAATGCTACAGTACAGGTAACATCCTGGTGGACCTCCTTTGCACCCTCTCCACTATAATCATACCTTATCTATTGCGTAACGAACAGAACTGCACACAGTACTCTAACTGTGACCTATCAGACATTTGGGGTAGCATGGTAGTACAGTGGTTAGCACTGCTGCCTCACAGCTCCAGGGACCCAGGTTGAATTCACTCAGGTCACTGTCTGTGTGGAGTTTTAACATTCTCCCCATGTCTGCGTGGGATTCCTCAGAGTGCTCCAGTTTCCTCCCACAGTCCAAAGATGTGCTGGTTAGGTTGATTGGCCATGCTAAATTGACCCTAGTGTCAGGTGTTTAATAGGGTAGATATATGGGGTTGTGGGAATAGGGCCTGGGTGGGATTATGATTGGTGCAGATTTGATAGACCAAATGGTCTCCTTCTGCATTGTAGGGATTCTATGATTTTATGCAGCTCCATCATAACTTCATATACCTTCTTAATCACCTTATCTACCTGTCTTCCTGCCTTCAGGGATCTATAGCTATACACCCCCAGATTCCTCTGGTCTTCCATACTTCCTAGAGTCCTGTCATTCATTGTGTATCCCTCTTATCTTGCCAAAATGCATCACTTCACATTTTTCAGGGTTAAATCCCATTTGTCACTGTTTTGTTTATTTGCCTAGCCTGTCTATATCATCCTAATTATAAATCAATACATGTCCAGTAACATATATCAACATATATCCATGTATCTATCAATGGATATCATGTTATAGATTAGAGTATATCCAGTTATATATCAATATATGTCCTATTACATATCAATGCATACCCAGTTGTATATCAGTGTATATCCAATTATTGATCAGTGTATTTCTAGTTATAAATCTGGTTATATCCAGTTATATTTCAACATATATTCAGTTATATATCAGTATATGTCCTATTATATATCAATACATATCCAGTCATAAATCAGTGTATATCCTGTTATATATCACTGTATATCCAGTTGTATATATATATACCATTTTATATAGGTGTATATGGTTAGATATCAGTGCATTTCCAGTTATATGTCTAGTTATATATGTGTACATCATTATATATATCAGTGTATATCCAATTATATATTAGCGTATATCCAGCTCTCTATTAGTATATATCCAGTTTTTGCAGTCCTCGTCAACACAGAGAAAATATCCCAATCTCCGCAAACTGTTTGGGTGGGGTTCCAAGAGACTTCATAAAACGTTTCAAAATACACAATTCTTCTTCATGCTCATTATTTCCAATCGAGGATTTTCCGAGCCTTATGTATTTTTAGCGGGTCTTTATTCATTCTTATTTAAAAAATCGTTAACAAATGACTCCTATTCCAGCTATTCGCTCGCTATCAATGTTAATACAGAACGCATAACCCACATCGTCTTCACATTACACGCGAGATTAGTTGGCGTTTTCTTTCCGTAAACGCAAACCTCCTAAAATTATCGACAGCTAATGCAATCTAATTCATCTCTGACTCATCCTGGAAATAATAGTGTCAATTAACATAAAGTAATTCAGCCGAGTTTATTCTGGGGGTGCATGGAGAATGATGCGGCTTATTCCTGGCTTTAGAAGTGATCTCCTCTCTGTTCAGGGGTGAATGGTGATTAGCGGACACATCCTGCAGGGCTCCCCGTCCAGACACTGCACTGCATGTCACACACACCAAATACAGATAGGAAGAAAACTTTAAATACCCTCTTTCACAAACATCCATGAATAACTAATGATTTCTCGTAAACATCTACTGCCATGATCTGTATAGGTGATGTTTATTTTGCTGACAGAAGAATTTAAAATGACTATATATATGTATAAACAATTCGTATTGTGAATGTATTTGCAGCCTATCTGTCACCTGGATGAATTGTTATATGGAGAAAACAGCATTTTCAGCAATCTTACTGCCTTCTGTGGAAAGAGCCCTACCTACTGCTAAATTCTCAAGTCGAGTACCCAGGTACATTTAGAAAGGTGAACATAGATATTCAAAGGTATTCACGCATATCGATATGAGATGCACACGGAGCACTGATAGTCACCATTGCATTGTGTCACATTTAAAGGAGACTATTATTACTGAGTCTTATTCGTACTGTGGAGGTCGGAGGTCCGCTTACTTAATCTCATATTATTCTAAATCTAAGGCAATGCACGCACATAAGTACAATACTGCATTGTGATCGTTCCCCTACTTACCAGTTTAACTGATCTACCATCAGCTTTAAGTTACGCCAATTTTCCCGAGACGCATTTCACAAATCCCCAAAAGCAGAAGCCTTGCCAAGAATTGACAGACTTACCTTTATACTTATCTGACTTTAGTCCCAATCACTTTTACATTCCTGTTATTTGAATGACTGCAGTACCTCTGCACTTGACCTACCCAATAGATCATCTGTTAAACTGACTGTATGAGAACATGACTCATAAAGCTACCTTTCCCTCTTGACCCACTCTCTCACTTAGGCTGCAGTTGCAGGATGTGTCCCGTTACCCTCCTTTCAGACTTCTCAGTAACTTTAAGTAAGTTTACACTGAGTTTCATTGTCTGTACGTGTGGACTAAATTATAATAAAAGCAAAATACTCAGGCTGGAATCTTGCTTTTATTCATTTGTGGGAAGTGGGCATCACTGGCTGCTCAGCATTTATTGTCCATCCCTAGTTGTCCTTGTTCAGAGGACAGTTGAGAGTCAACCACATTGCGGCTTTGGAATCACAGGTAGGCCAGGCCAGGTAAGGATGGCAGATTTTCTTCCCTAATAGACATTAAAGTTTAAAGTTTATTTATTACTGTCACAAGTAGGCTTACATTAACACCACAATGAAGTTACTGAGAAAATCCCTAATCGCCACACTCTGGTGCCTATTCAGGTGCACTGAGGGAGAAATTAGCATGCACCTAACCTGCACATCTTTGGACTGTGGGAGGAAACTGGAGCACCCGGAGGAAACCCACTCAAACACAGGGAGAACGTGCAGACTTGGCAAAGATAGTGACCCAAGCTGGGAATCAAACTCGAGTCCCTGGTGCTGTGAGGCAGCAGTGTTAACCACTGTGCCACTGAGGGTGGGGCTGGAGCTGTAGAGACTGGATGGAGAGTCAGTGATAGGTGGATATCAAGGAGAAATTATAATCTATCATTGGACAACAGTAAGTTTCCAAATGACAATGCTTGCTATTCAGGACTCCAGGAGACTAGTCATTTTACACTAAGATCCAACAGCTGAGGTGGTTGCAAGATGAAAATAGATATTCCCATGTCTTGTGAAGAGGGCAACAGTATTTTTACATGCCTAAATGAATGATGGGCGTACAAGCAAGGTTTATCGATTCCACTGGCCAGTAATCAGGAATTAGAATTGGTAACAATAATATTTTGATTCCCAACCCTACCTCTAAAAGTTGACGTGTCTCTGCCCTAACCCTAAAAAAAACCTAGCTAATGGCAGGGTTGTTGCAATGGCAGCATGACATTTTGATTCTGTGCAACTAGCAGGGAGAGGGTTAATGAGTAACTTCTTAACTGTTTCAGAAAACCTTCTCTGGTATGAAGTGATTAATAGGGCAGGGCGCACTTTCTTGATATTGGACGAGTGCCCAGTACACGTTGTTAAGTTGTAATAAAAACAGAAATCGAGGGAAATGCACAACAGGTCGATCAGCATTTGAGAAAGGTTAAAGTCTTGGGTGGGGACCCTGCATCAGGACTGATTTTATGAACAGTCACAACCCAGGTATTAACCTGTACTGTCACTCAGATTCTGCTTAGTCGGTTACGTTTCTTAGCATTTGCTAATAATTGTTTCAGATTGCAAAGCTTGGAGGTTTTCTGTATACATTTGTTAATAGTAATGTCTGCTTTATATCAACATCCAACTCTGGAGGGAGGGGTGAGGCAGTTTATATATGATTCGAGATATACAACTGGTTTACATTTAAACTAAAATTCAGTGAGTGATTTTGATGTCTAACTTAAGTACCTGTATTTTCCTGGAGGTGAACAGCAGCGCCAGAATGGGCTCGGCAGACTTCTCCTCTAAGCAGAAATTGCTGGCTGGGGAATTACTGAGCCTTCAGTATTGTTGTTCACTTTCAGTTTGAGGCGATAGAACAACATTTCCTCTCTCTATGCAACGTCCAGACAGTTGATCAAAAATCTAAAAGGCAAACTCCTCCACCGAGGCAGAATTTGGTGGGAAACGAGCACGGGATCACTTCAAGGACATGTTTCCTGTTAGAGAACGATCAGAAAATGCTGCGAATGCTCTTCAGCTCAGGCAGCTTCTGTGGAGAGAGAAACAGACGGAAGATAGCTTTGTTTTAATCGCCGCCAGTCCTGCTGAATGTTACCAGCATTTACTATTCTTCTAAAAGCAAATTACTGCGGATGCTGGAATTTGAAACCAAAAACTTTAACAAAGGGTCATCTGGACTCAAAATATTAGCTCTTTTCTCTCTCTACAGGTGCTGCCAGACCTGTTGAGATTTTCCAGCATTTTTTCTTTTCTGTTTTCATTTCAGGTTTATCAGCATCCGCAGTATTTTACTTTTTCTCCCGAAACTATCAAAAGAGCTTTGTCTGCTTTAAAACGGAATCTTCCGAACTAATACGAAATGAGTGACATTGAATGAAATGATAAAACAGCAGACATCTAAGCATGTCGATATTAATAACTATGAATCGGCAAATACCTGAATAACAAAGCACTCTTCCGTCCTGCACATCCTTATTTTCACACGTAAAGCGTGAAGTATATCACGCAAAAATTACATTTAAAACATCGTTACATTTGAAGATTGGCTGTATATTTGGGACACAGCGCTGAAACAATGGTACAGAAATACCATTGCAGTCTCCAAAGGGTTAAACTGTGGGAAATCTGTTAAGGATATCATTTGTGAGAGAATTCTATCCTCTATCTGTGTTACATCTGATAGTGGCTATTCTAGAAAGATGATCGTTTGCAAATGTGTGTTTGTCTGGAAGGCATGATTGTGCGAACGCCAAGCATATGTATCAGAAATAGCAGAAAAGTATGTTAGAATGTGGACAACACAAGTAGGGCAGAAAAAAAAATACACATACATATGTTTAACTAAGTTTAAGGGAAATAAATGTTTTGTAGAATTGTTACAGCAACCAGCATTGAAATGTGCCTCTTTACTGCCCTCTCCTGGCGGCCAGCAGCGCCGCACCTTTTCCATCTGCAGGAAAATTGACACATTCTCCACCAATCACCTTCCAGGGAACTCTCATGATATTAGTTACTGCGACGTCATTGGTCAATCCTGGTGGGAGCCCCTGAGTGCCCATTGGATATTTCTGGGTTTCATTTGCAATGTTGCCTGTTGTGCTGAATAAATTGTGATTATAACAATTCAGAAAAGGAACCGCACTGTATAGGCAGCATGGTGCCATAGTGATTGGCACTGCTGTCTCACAGTGCCAGGGACCCAAGTTCCAGTACAGCACAGGAAACAGGCCCTTCGGCCACTCCAAGTTGGGCCACTGTCTGTGCAGAGTCTGCATGTCCTCCCTGTGTCTGTGTGGATTTCCTCCAGGTGCTCCAATTTTTTCCTATATCTGAAAGTGGTGCTGGTTAGGCCATGTTAAATTCTCCTTCAATGTACCTGAATAGGTGCCAGAGTGTGGTGACTAGGAGATTGTCACAGTAACTTCATCGTGGTGTTAGTGTAAGCCTACTTGTGACACTAATAAATAAACTTAAACTTTTTGTCAGACATCGGATGTAATGAGCATTTGAATAAAGCTGTGGCTTCCTCTCCTGGATCCCTTGAGGGGCCGACACTGCCTCCTTACAAGCAACAGTGGCACAGTGGTTAGCATTGCTGCCTCACAACTCCAAGGACCTGGGTTTGATTCCAGGCTTTGGTCACTGTCTGTATGGAGTTTCTGCATTCAGTATCTGCATGGGTTTCCTCTGGGTGCTCCAGTTTCCTCCCACGGTCCAAAAATGTGCAGGTTAGGTTGATTGGCCGTGCTAAATTTCTCCTTAGTGTGCTGGGATGCTTAGGTCAGAGGGCGTAGTAGGTTAAATATATGGGGTTACAGGGATAGACCTGGGTGGGATTGTTGTTGGTGCAGACTCAGTGATGTGAATGGCTTCCTTTTGCACAGTTGGGTTTCTATAATATTTCTAACAACCTCAGCCAATCTATCCTCCTCTCTTGGCTCCCTTCCCACTTTGCTCATTGTGGCTAATTACAATTTGTTTCCCTTCTCTTTCACCCCACCCATCATTGCCCCTGGAACTCTGCCAGCAGATCAACATTCACTGCCCATCTCGGTATTTCCCTCTAGAAGACTTGTTTGTTTGTGCAGAAGACTACCACCCACAGAATTATTGTGAATGATTGACATCATGCGGCTTTTACAGAAAATTGTCTACTAAGTAGCAACATTGCTACTTATTGATGCCTCCAGGCCATTTCCACCAGTTGTCTTTCCAAGCCATCACAGTTGTGCTGTCATTCTTACCGCCAAGTCAGTCCCTCCCCTAGACCTCTGAATCAGCTGATCCTCTCCCACTCCACAGATCCTGCAGTCTCAATCAACGAGCTATAATCTGAACGTTTGTTCAGCATCTCTAAGTTTGTCTATCACATTTGAATGAGACAAGGATGTCAAAATTGTGGAGGCCTCTTCACCACCTGAATAGTTGTCAATCCAGCAAGCTAATTGACCGATTGTAAAAATAGGGCCCTTTATCTCTGCTTGAAATTACTCACTGATGATCTTTTAATCCACTGGCCATCCTCCCAGTGCCTCTCACTGTACATTGCTGGCACTTCTTTATCTGATATCTTCATTGGAACATCCTGTTTTTGATGCTTACAGAGGAGGGAGTAACCTCTTACCGTCAATGAGATATCAGCCTTTCCCACATGGGTCAAAATCAAAAAGACAAACCAAATAATGAAGGAAATATAAACACACAAACACACAAATGGAGGATGCTGCACCAGGAAACAAGAGGCCCATGGGCCCAATATTCAAATTTCACTCCTATTTGACTGTACAGATGGAGGCCTGAAGTGAATGTCTATATTCACGTAAATTAAGTCATTTCAATATGAGAATAGGCAAATTCTTGACATCTAAAAAGATTCATGGCAATAACAATTTTACAAAGATATCACACAAAGCAACAAAAACAGAAAGTGCTGGAAAATCTCAGAGGTCTGGCAGCGTCCGTGGAAAGAGAAACAATCCAGTTTTGTCCATTTGGAGTCCAATATGACTGTTTTGAGTCCAATATGACCTTTCTGCAACAGTCAGAGAAAAAACTGTAAGTCCTGGAAGGTACCACTCTTACCTGGAAATAATGTCTATAAACATCAAATATTGTCAGTTATATTGTAAGTGGCATAAAATGGTACCCATTTTATACTTTTCCAATTCATTTATTATGCTGTCAGATGGGCTGACCTTTACAGAAATATAAGAATGGTTACTTTTTATATAAATATAATAGCCATTGTTGCAAAAATGCTTTATTTATATAGATACAAATTGATTCAATATACCAAAACAATAACAAAACACACTGCACCATCAAATGGGGCACAGAACAAAAATGCTTTAAATTATGTTATTGTAGTAATTTTGCCCCAGATTTCCAATTTGAATATTTACATCAGGTTGTACGATTGTAGCCTGAACTACAGTATTCCCTACTCCAGTGTATTAAACCATTGCCTGGATTTATCAGGGGGCTTCTCCTAACCCCAGAAAAATGACAACAATGGTTGAAAACAGCCCTGGCAGTTTTTGCTGTATCTCCAGCTTTTCACTACAAAGGATTATGAACATAGCCCAATCCATCATGCAAGACAGTCTTCCATCCATTGACTCCATCTACACTTTCCGCTGCTTTGGAAAAGCAGCCAGCATAATCAAGAACCCCACACACCTCGGACATTCTCTCTTCCAACTTCTTCCATCAGGAAAAAGATACAAAAGCCTGAGGTCATGTGCCAACCAACTCAAAAACAGCTCCTTCCCCTTGCTGCCATCAGGGGGAAGAATGTAAGCTGATCTTACCTAGCCCTAGTTATGACTGTAACACTACATTCTGCATGCTCTCGTTTCCTTCTCTATGAATGGTATGCTCTGTCTGTACAGCGCGCAAGAATCAATACTTTTCACTGTATCCCAATGCGTGTGACGATAAATTAAGTCAAATCAAATCGAATCATTGATCTCCTAGGAGAGTTATAGGCAAAATTAGGAGGACTCTGTGGAATATTTTCCCAGTTGTTTCCCCACCACCCCCCCTCAACTTTTTCTAGAACTAGTTGACAATTACCCAATGGTAAAGAAGGACTGTAGGAGAAGGGATAACTAGCCGTGGTTATCAAAGGAAATAAAGGAGAGTATTAAATTAAAAGCTGATGCGTTCAGTGTGGCTAAAAATAGTGGGCGATTAGAAGATTGGGAAAGATTTCAAAATCAACAAAGAATGACTAAGAAGGTGATAAAGAAAGGAAAGGTAGAGTATGAAGCTAAACTAGCTCTCAATATAAAAAATGACAGTAAAAGTTTTTACAAATATATAAAGAGGAGGAGGCTGGCTAGAGTGAATGTTGGACCCTTAGAGGATGAGAGAGGGGGTTTAGTGGTGGGCGATGAGGAAATGGCTGAGGCTTTAAATAAGTTTTTTGCCTCGGTCTTCACGGAGGAGGACACGAATAGTTTGCCGGATATTAAAGATAGAAGGATGGTAGGAGATGAGGGCCTGAATGCAATTACTGTCACTCGAGAGGTAGTGCTTGATCGACTAGCGGGACTGATGGTGGACAAGTCCCCAGAACCGGATGGAATGCATCCCAGGGTTCTGAAGGAAATGGCAGAGGTGATAATGGATGCCTTAGTGATTATTTATCAAACGTCGCTGGACTCCGGGGAAGTGCCGGAAGATTGGAAAACGGCTAATGTTACGCCGCTGTTTAAAAAAGGTAGCAGACAAAAGGCAGGGAATTATAGGCCAGTTAGTTTAACGTCTGTAGTTGGAAAAATGCTAGAATCCATCATCAAAGAAGAAATAGTGAGGCACCTAGAAAAGAATTGTTTGATAGAGCAGACGCAGCATGGATTCATTAAGGGGAAATCATGTTTGACGAATTTATTGGATTTCTATGAGGTTGTGACTAGTGCGGTAGACAGAGGGGAACCGGTGGATGTGGTGTTTTTAGATTTCCAAAAGGCGCTTGATAAGGTGCCTCACAAAAGGTTGCTACAGAAGGTTAGGGTGCATGGAGTTGGGGGTAAGGTATTAGTGGGGATAGAGGATTGGCTGTCTAATAGAAAGCAAAGAGTTGGTATCAATGGGTGCTATTCTGGTTGGCAGTTGGTGACTAGTGGAGTGCCGCAGGGATCGGTGCTGTGGCCTCAGCTATCTACCATTTATATAGATGATCTGGAGGAGGGGGCTGAGTGTAGGGTGACAAAATGTGCTGATGACACGAAGATGAGTGGAAAAGCAAATTGTGTGGAGGGTGTGGAAAGTCTGCAGAGAGATCTGGATAGGCTGAGCGAGCGGGCGAGGACCTGGCAGATGGAGTATAATGTTAGCAAGTGTGAGATTATCCACTTTGGCAGAAATAATAGTAGGAAGGATTATTATTTAAAAGGCGAAAAGCTGCAACATGCTACGGTGCAGAGGGACCTGGGGGTCCTTGTGCACGAGTCACAAAAACCCAGCCTGCAGGTGCAGCAGGTGATCAGGAAGGCGAATGGGATGCTGGCCTTTATAGCGAGGGGGATAGAATATAAAAGTAGGGAGGTCTTGCTGCAACTGTATAGGGCACTGGTGAGGCCGCAGCTGGAGTACTGTGTGCAGTTTTGGTCGCTGCACTTGCGGAAGGATATATTGGCCTTGGAGGGAGTGCAAAGGAGATTCACTAGGCTGATACCAGAGATGAGGGGGTTGGACTATGAAGAGATACTAAATAGACTGGGTCAGTACTCATTGGAGTTTAGAAGGCTGAGGGGGGATCTTATAGAGACATATAAGATAATGAAAGGGACGGAAAGGGTAGAGGTAGAGAGATTCTTCCCGCTTAGAAAGTATAGCAGGACTAGAGGGCACAGCCTCAAGATAACCGGGGGGTGGGGGGGACAGTTTAGATCAGAGTTGAGAAGGAACTTCTTCACTCAAAGGGTGGTGAGTCTCTGGAATTCTCTCCCCATTGAAGTGATGGAAGCTACCTCGCTGAATATATTTAAGTCATGGGTAGATTGGTTTCTGATAGACATGGGAATTAAGGGTTATGGGGAGAAAGCGGGAAAGTGGAACTGATCCACTTCAGATCCGCCATGAATGGCGGGGCAGGCTCGAAGGGCTAGATGGCCTACTCCTGCTCCTATTTCTTATGTTCTTATCATAATCTTTAAGGGCTTTACAGAAATGTCCATTCACTACCACTGTTGCCATAAGTTTCTACTACATCGACATTAAGCAGGAAGGAATAATAATAGAGAAATCTCAATCCAACAAGCAGTGATAGCATAAGCAATCACATTGGCTGTAAAGGGGGCTACTGAATCCACCAATGGGATCTTTCAGATAACCACCTAAAACTCAAAACACTGGAGATCAATTTTAAGCTCATCTGGAAAGGGAAGGCAAGTTAATGTTTTGGGTTTAGATCCTTGTAAAAGAGAGCTACATCCTGTTGAACATAGAAAGAGAAGGAAAGCAATAGGTGCTTCAGTCCTGGTGACTGGGTTAATGTGATGACTGATCTGTGAAGATCAGAACATTAGAAAACTGGCACACTCGACACTTCCCAGTTCAGAAATCCAGCGTGGAATTGTATCAAAAAACTCTGAATGTTGAATTCGTGGGAAAACTGGAGTAATTCACTCTGTTTTTTTTTCAGTGGGAGTTCAGAGAGGAATTTCCCACACTCTATAATGCAGAGGCCACCAGAGTGAATATCATTAAATTTCAGATGGTATGGCCTATTCCCACACAGGAAGCCGAAACCAGTGGGGCCCTGCACATGCACAGTAGTACCACACTGTCAGCCTCCCTGTTTGTGGCCAGCTCAATTGCTGACCAGCCCTGCGACCCCTGCAGTGCTGCTCCCAAAACCTTCACAGCCCGATCATGTCTCCTTGACCATTCCCAAGTCAGCCCCAACACCCCCCAAGTCCTGGACAGCCCCGATCTCCAGCCCTCCCAAAACAGTTCCCTCCCGAGCATTACTGATCCCCCCTCCCCTCTTGCAGGCAGAACCCCCCAGGCCACTCCAATCTCCAGTCCCTCCGCAGACTCCACCTCCTGACTGAATCGCCAGATTGCTGGCCTCCCTCCTGCCTCCATGCAGAGTGGCAGCAAGATCCCCACCCACACTGATCACCCCAGCAGGCCCCACCCACCCATAAGCCCTGCCCCCAGTAGGTCCCACCCACTTGGCACTACCTCATGTCAGGCAGATAGTGCCAAAGTGTCCCCTGGGCGTGGGTACTTTGCCATTTGGGCTGTGTCAGGGGGCACAGGCTGGCACTGCCAAGGTCCCCATGCCCAGGGGACACCTGGGGAAATCCTATTGCCCCCCCCCCACCTTTCACTTCAGCGTTGTCAGGCTGCCAGTTCCTCAAGGTTGGGAGCTACTGTAAACCCCACTGGAATGAAACACTCCGGCGGGGTAGGAGATGCTAGCAGGCCCAGAGAATTTAGTCACTAAACACATTTAAATAACATTAAAATAAAGTACCTGTTCTTCCTGCCGGTTTCCAGCACGAATCTGAAGGTGCCAGAAATCTGGGGCTGGGAGATGCACATGTGGCTGGAACACATGCGCAAACCCCACACATGCCTGGATACAAGATCCTCCCATCCCACTGCACTAGAAAACTAGCGTGGTGAGCTGGGAGAATCACGCCCCCCACCTTCTCCACCCCCAGAAATACCTGTTGTCTGGAAACTTTTTGCACAGCTCTAAGGAACACTGGACTTCATTTTAGGAACATACTCTGAGATCAAAAATATGGAAGATACAGTACTTGGATGTGTAAAGCAACTTTTATTATGCTTTATATTTTATCACTGTTTTATGCTTCAAGTAACTATTCACACACTTGTAGTTAGGCATTCTAATGTAATTCTATAATCCAGAATATTTTGAAATCCAGAAATGATTAAATCCCAAGTATTCTGGACTGGAGAGGTTACAGTGTAGTAAATTTAAAAACTCATCTCAATGAGGGACTGAGAATAGATTAATAGAATGAAAAATAATAAAGGAGGTGGATTGAAAAAAAAGGAAAGATCCTTTCATTTATAAAGAACATTTCACACTAAGCTGACTCTAGAACCCTTGAAAATGGTGGAGGTGACCCAGATGCAGAAGTCCCGCTCTGCTTCCATCAGATCTCATGTTTGCTGCTGGGGGAAAGGGGTGGGGCATGCATCACACAGGCAGGAAGTCCAAATGTTTGAAATTAGTGTGGAGTTAAAATTCCACTGATTAAAGGGCCTTAACTCATGGCGTTGGCATCACAAATATATGGAGGAGGCGTAAACAATTGTGAAAGGCAGCTAAGGTCTACTTAAGTGTCAACCTGATGTTATTTGAATTCCTAGCCCTTTAAAAATGAAAAAAAAAACACAGATGGCAGTTGTCAGAGTAAAAATGCAGACAGCTGTTACTGGAGTGCATTGATTGACATGCCATTTGTTCTTGCAGTTTAAATAGACTTCATTACTCACATTTCACAAAGACTGTTGTTATCGTTGTTGTTAATGCTTGGCTGAGTTTCAGAAAGCTCAAAACCTACTTCTCATAGCAGGATGATTGAGTTCATTTTGAGTGATATTTTTAAGAGACTTTTAAAGGATTAGCAGTCTTCAGTGTGGTTGGTGTATAGAAGTATTCTTGTTTTCACAAAGGATTGACCATTTGAGGGAATTAAAATCTGGGAATGAGTTTCATGAATGAAAGTTTTTTGTTCAGTATCAAGTGCATATCTTATCAAATATCTTAAAACAAGCGGTTAGTGAGATAGTTGACATATTGATTTTAAATGTCAAAAATTCCTGAGATTTGGGAATGTTCTATTCAATTGGAAAATACTGATCATAACTCCTTTATTCAGAAAGGGAGGGAACTAAAGGACAGTTAGCTTAACATCTGCAAAGGGAAAATGATAGAAGATACAATTAAAGATATCATACAACATTTAGAAACATTTAGGGTAATCAGGCAGAGTCAAGATGGTTTTGTACACAGGAAATCATCTTTAACCAATTGATTGGAGTTTTTTGAAGAAATAACAAATGCAATAGGTAAATCCAGTGGAAGTACTGAACTTAGATTTCCAGAAGACATTTGATAGGGTGCCGCATCAAAGATTATTGTGAAAAATAAAACTCATAATTTAGGGGGCAAGATATTTGCATGTTTAGAAGATTGGTTAGTTAATAGGAAACAAAGGGTAAGCATAAATTAGACTTTTTCTGATTGACAAGATGTAATGAGTGGTCTGCCACAGGGATCGATGTTGGGCTCCCAACTTTTTACAATTTATATAAATGTCATGGATGAAAGGATTGAAGGTATCATTGCTATATTTACTGATACACAAAAATAGGTAAGAAAGTAAGATGTGAAGAGGACACAAGGAAGCTACAAAGGGATGTAGATAGGTTAAATAAATGGGAAACGCTCGGTAAATGGAGTATAATGTGGGAAAATGTGAAAGTGTCCATTTTGGCAGGAAAAAAATTACATTATCTAAATGGTGAGAGACTGCAGAACTCTGAGATGTTAAGCAATCTATGCGTCCGGGTGCATAGAATTATAGAATCCTACAGTGCAGAAGGAGGCCATTCGGTCTGCATCAACAACAATCCCACCCAGGCCCTATCCTCATGCATTAATCTTAGCTAGTCTCACTGACACGAAGGGGCAATTTAGCATGGCCAATCTACCTAACCTGCACATACTGGAGCATGCAGAGGAAACCCACGCAGACACGGAGAATGGTCAACTCCATACAGACAGTGACCCAAACCAGGAATCAAACCCTGGTCCCTGGCACTGTGAGGCAGCACTGCTAACCAATGTGCCACCGTGCCACCCAGAGTGAATTGCAAGGGCTGGTATGCAGGTACAACAAATAATTGGGAAAGATAATAGAATGTTGTCATTTGTTGAGAGGGGAATTTAAAAAGTTATGCTTCAGTTAAACAGAACCCTAATGAGACCACGTATGGAGTATTGTGTACAGTATTGGTCTCCTTATTTAAGGAAGGATATAAATGCACTAGAAACAGTTCAGAGAAGGTTTATTAGACTAATTCCTGGAATGGGCAGGTTGTCTTATGAGGAAAGACTGGATGGGCTAGGCTTGTATTCACTGGAGTTTAGAAGAGTAAGAGGTGACGTGATTGAAACATAAGTCTTGACAGGGTTGTTGTGATGAGGATGGGTGAGTCTAGGACTAGGGACCACTGTTTACGAATAGAAGATAGGATTTAGGATAGAGAGAAGGAGAATATTTTTTGTCTCAGGGGTCATGAGTCTTGGAAATCTCTTCCTGAAAAGGCAGCGAAAGCAGATCTTGAATATTCTTAAGGAAAAGGTAGATAGATTTTTGATAAACAAGGGGATGAAAGGTTGTTGTGGGCATGAGGGAATGTGGAGTTGAAATTGAAATCAGATCAGATTCTTATTAAATGGTGCAGACTTAAAGGGCTGAATAGCCTACTCCTCATTCTAATTCATATGTTCAGATGAGCCAGATTTCCCAGATTGAGTTTCCTGCTCTGATGGCGAAAAGGCCCTTGGGGGATTGTTGTAGTCAATTTGTGTTGTTTGTAATGAAAATTGTTCTGTCTTTTCCAGGCAATGGAGTCTGATTCAACAGTGCATGAATTCAATGGCCTGAAGTTTGCAGAAGGCAGGATTTCCCTTCATGGCAACGGAAGAATCAGTGGCGAACATATCCCCACTGACTCCGAGTGCCCTGCATCCATTTCACGCTTGAGTGAACATCAGTTGGCTGCAGGCAAGATTACCACCCTTCACTTGGGAGGAATTCCCACCTTAAAGAACTGGCGGCAATCAGATTGGCCAGCAACTCTCCAGTACCTGCAGTGACAGGAGCTGAAGAGAAACTTCAGGGAGATGTTTAAGGGTCCCAGGGTAGGGAGGGTAGGGAAGGCTTGTCGGGGGGAGGTGGGGAATGGCACAAAGTGGGTGTTTGGGGTAGCAGGGAGGGTCCAGGGGTGAGGGAGAGGGAGGTCCAGCAGCGATCAGACCTGAATGTTCCAATGTCAGAAGAGGGCTTCTAATGAAGACATACCCGCCTTTCTGCACAAGATTTAAGCCCACTAAGTTTTGGGCTTCCCCATGCCAAGTGAATTTTCCCATCAGCCTAAAAATTTGACGCTGTCGAGGAAACGGCCCTTAAGTGACCAATAATTGGGCCACTTAAGGGCTTCAACTGGGGTAAAGGCAAGCATCGTGTCTGAGGTCTTGTCTGTCTCAACACAGAAACGCTGCAGGGTTGGGTTAGGTGGGAGCCCAGAGGGAAGCCTGTTCATTCAATTGCATGTTTCCCCAATTCTTGCCCCCCTCCCCCCACCTAAAAACTCAACAGCAGGGTAGCGTGAAATGCAGGCCAATGTCTTCCGACCATGTGTATATGCAGCTAAAGTAGAGCTAGAGTACTGAGGAGCTACTGAAGTACTACATCAAGCTACATCACTAAAACAATAATTACAGAACATTAATTAAAGTCGGATGTTTGAGTAACCGCACAGACTTAGGAAATGTTACCTTTGTTGCATTCTCCATGCTAATACAGCAAGATTATGTGACCTTACTGCTGAAGAGTTAGAAAGCAGCACTGACAGATGGGTATAAGAGGCAAATGATCAATGAGCTGCGAAAGTGCAGGATCACTTAGAAATGGGGTGTTGGGGGGGGGGGGGGCGGTGCACGGATATGCAATGCCATTTGCTAGCAAATGTTTCACAAAGCTGATGAAGCATCATTGCTTAATGCTTGCTTTTGCAGTCAGAAAAACAAGGGGAATAATTAGGGATGGTCTAGTCTTTCTGTAAACCTTCAGCTGACAGATACTAACCATGATCCCCGATGTCACCATAAAAGTCACAAGTCCAATATTTTCATTTCTTTATTGCAAAGAAGAGGGAAAAAGAACAGAGACACTAGTAATTCACCCACTTAATGTTGTCCCAGCAATTCTGAGAAAAGGGCAGACAAGCAAATAACATAGTTGGACGTGAAGTTGGGAGAGGATGGATGGGCAGGTAGGAGTCATTCTGCTTTGTTGAAGGCCTGCCCACTCATGAGCTGACTGAAGCCGATGACCCTAGTTCTTGTATATACACATGGTCTGCTCCATCCAGAGCAGAGAAGGACAGGTCACAAGGAAAAAAAGGCCCAAAAAGCTAAGTTTTCTTTTGTTTAAGGATCCATTGGATCCTCAGGGCTTTGTAACTGGCTAGCTCCTGGGATGGAAAAATACCAATATTCATGTTTTTAATAAAGGATCTTAGGTGCAAACAACACTCAAACTGCAGTCGACTTGGGTACAAACAACATTTAAACCCAGAGTACTCAATTTCCAAGCTTTAATAGCTTGTGCATAAGTGAGAACTCAAGACAAACAAAGTATTGCCAGGTGTTCTGGTGATTCGTACAGAAAATGCAATAATTATAGTTAATTACAGCAAATGAGAAATAAGCAGTTTTTCTAATCCATCATTTGCATACATATTCACCAATTATAGCACAGCCTTTTGCCCTTTCTCATCCAATAGAAAACTGTCTCCTACCAATCTTTCATTAGCATAATAAGAACATAAGAACATAAGAACATAAGAAATAGGAGCAGGAGTAGGCCATCTGGCCCTTCGAGCCTGCCCCGCCATTCAATAAGATCATGGCTGATCTGTCGTGGCTCAGTTCCACTTTCCCGCCCTCTCCCCATAACCCTTAATCCCCTCTCTTATCAAAAACCCATCAACCCGCTTCTTAAAAATATTTAGCGAGGCAGCCTCCACCACTTCAACGGGCAGAGAATTCCAGAGATTCACCACCCTTTGAGTGAAGAAGTTCCTCCTCAACTCCGTTCTGAACCGCCCCCCCTTTATCTTGAGGCTGTGCCCCCTAGTCCTACTGTCTTTTTTGAGCGGGAAGAGTCTTTCCACCTCTATCCTATCCATCCCATTCATCATCTTATACGTCTCAATGAGATCTCCCCTCATTCTTCTAAACTCTAACGAGTACAAGCCTAGTTTATTCAGCCTCTCCTCATAGCTCAACCCCCTCAACTCCGGTATCAGCCTAGTAAACCTCCTCTGCACTCCCTCCAAGGCCAAAATATCCTTGCGCAGGTCCCCATATCTTCCTATTTGGTAATTGTCATGGTAACTTGTTCTTTGATTTTACCCTGCATTCTAGTCTTGGAATGCAGTGTTTATGGAATAAGGTTTTGAGATTTAGTTGCTTATCTTGAGTACGTAAGTGTTGGTCTTACTGATGGCCTGACTGAGGACCCCATTGAAGGCCTTGTTTGACTAATAATCATTTTCCATTACTTGACAGAGTTTTCTGACAGCTATGGAACTTTAATTTTCACAATTGTTAGTAACCTAACTTCCATTTGTTAACATTTAGTGGAGTATTTTGATTGGATAAACCATCAGCTAAACTCATCTACCAATATTTACATTAAATTACATCAAATTTGCAGCACAATCACAGGTCATTCGGCCCAACTATTCCCTACTGGTATTTATGTCATTCATTAGCCACCTCCTGTGCTAATTCATCTCAGCCTATCTAAGTATTCTCCTGTTCTTTTCTCTCTTGTGTGCATTTCGAACTTCCTCTTAAATATATCTATACCTTTCACTGAGATAACTCCATGTGGTAGCCACTTTCTGGGTAAAGAATAACATGAATGTTAAGGGATATTTTGTGAATGATGCTTGCTGATTTAATGGGAAATTATTCCGTATATGTTGGCCTTATCAGGAGGAATCTATCAAAGTTAAATTAGACAATTTATGTGACTGTGGCAATGGTCAACTTTCCATTCCCATCTTCCCTGACAACATTCACTTCCAACGTTTCTCCTAAATCATCCAGCTGGATAGGCTTTCTCACACAGGTTCCATTCTTATCTACCCAGAAAATAATTGGCAATAGCTTCTTTTTCCACTTGTGCACCACTACATCTACAAGCATCCAATAATCCAGCCTTGCATACCCCACCCCTTCTCCACTCCCTGCTCATCCACATGCTGCCCAATTTTGGTATCACCCAGCTGTACCTCACCATCACCTCTCTAGACCTTCGATTTGTCATGCTGTTTGTTTGACACCATGGGGTGAATACGGAAAGTGTAGCTGGCGAAGAGTGAACAATGGAAAGGTTCATTAACCTCAGGTGGGATTTTCCAGTTTTGGGCCAATGCAGCTGAAAAAATCCACCCCTGTATTGGACGGACAGAATTTCTTTTCAAATCTCTCCATGACTTTTGCCCTCCCTATCTGAGTAACCTCCTCCAGCCTCACAAACCTCTGAGACAACTGTCCTCTTCCAGTACTGGCCCCTTGCACATTCCTGATTTTAATCGCTTGCCCATTAGCTATGAAATTCCCTCCCTAATACTCTCTTCCTTTAAGACAGTCCTCAAAACCTACTCCTGACCAAGTTTTTGGTTATCTGCCCCAGTGTTTCCTTATGTGGGTCATTTTGTTGGATAACATTCCTGTATATCATCTGGAGATTTTTTTCTCTGGCGAATGTGTTATATAAATACAATATGCAGCCGGAAAGAGTTTAGTATGCAATGGCCAAGATTTTAAAGTCCTGTCATGTAGTGTCTCCCCCAAGTGGATGTGGTGGGTCACTGAAATTAATGCTTACTTCAGTGGTACTGTAATGTCCTATTGGGTAGGAGGGGGCTGTAAAATCCTGGCTGTAGGATAAAATCCATTCAGATAACACTGCTTCCTGCAGTGCTGCACTCACTATGTGGATAAGCAATATAAACATTCCAATGTGATGATTTTAGTGCTTCAGATTTTCTAGTTCATTAAGTTTCCTTTATTATGTCTCTAACATCAAGCTGAATTTATGTGGTAGGCTTGATCTGATATCGTGGCATTTGGTATGGGCCACTTCAGTCAAAGTGCTTTGGATGCACATGCTTTGTCTGGATTTTGGGTCTAAAATGGTGTCAGTCTCTGCCCATTTGTGGGCTCGAGGTCGTGTACCTTTTCTATGCTAGTGTCATGGCAGCTGCTACATGAGTCCTCACCATTTCAGGCATCCCTGACAACTGCCTAAAATCAGCATTGAATCATAGAATCTACAGTGCAGAAGGAGGCCATTAGGCCCATCGAGTCTGCACCAACAACAATCCCACCCAGGTCCTATCCCCATAACCCCATGTATTTACCCTTCTAATCCCCCTGACACTAATGGGTAATTTAGCGCAGCCAATCAGCCTAACCCACACGTTTGGACTGTGGGGGGAAACCGGAGCACCTGTGGAGAATGTGTAAATTCAGACAGTGACCCAAGGCCGGAACTGAACCCGGGTCCCTGGTGCTGTGAGGCAGCAGTGCTAACCCACTGTGCCACCGTGCCACCCTGGAGCAATTAAAATCAGCAAATATCCCGGGTTAGGACTTTTCTGAAAAACTCAGTGGTAAAAGATCTGACTAGTTTTTCCATTTTACAGCTGTTTAAACTATAACTCCTATAGGCACCGCCGCAAACAAAATGAAGGGAATGTTTTTGTTTGAGGAGCGTAGATGATGCTCCTCCAAACTCCATGGGCAGCTGCCTGTTGAAAGTGGCCTTCCTGCATCTTCTCCGTATATCAGGATGAATGATTTTCCCCATCGGGATTCAGGCTGCTCAGTCTTCATCTCTTGCTTTCCCATTTGTTCAGCAATGGAAACAGTCTGTTTCTGTCTACCCTCATTAAAGTTCTTAGTTTCCTCTTCGATGGCTGCTCCAGTCCAGTGTCGCTATCACTCACCATCTTGCTGCTGCTCCAAGCTTTGGCTCTATCCCGCTGCCCAAGTCCCTGTTCCCCCTGCGCCTCCTCCAATCTCTAGTCTCCCTTTCAACCCCTTCACCCTCACCCCAATCCCCCTTTCACTCCCATTCTCTACGGTCTCCCCCCCTCTCTCTGTTCACAATCCAATCTTCTGACCTTCATTTCATAGTATGTTTCTCCTTCTCGAATCATTTACAAAATGCACTGCAGCAACTTACCAAGGCACCTTCAACTGCACCTTTCAAACATGTGATCTCTCCAACCTAGAGGGACAAGAATAGCAGCTGAATGAGAAACACTGCCATCTGGAAGTTCCCTTCTTAATCAGACTCCAAACTATATCACCTTTCCTTCACTGTCGCTGGGTCAAAATTCTGTAACTCCCTTCCTAACAGCACTGTGGCTGTACCTATACAGAATGCCCTGTTCAAGAAGGCAACTTGCAATGAAGGATGGGCAATAAAAATGCCGGCCTAGCCAGTGACATCCATGTGCCATGAAAGAATAAAAATAATCTGCATCCTAACCTGCATTTCCCTAGACTTCTCATCTGCCTCCATTTCTCGGTCTCTGTCCTTAGCAATTATTCATGATGTGGAGTGCCAGCATTGGACTGGGGTAAACACAGTTAGAAGTCTCACAATACCAGGTTAAAGTCCAACAAGTTTATTTGGTAGGAAAGGCCAATAGCTTTCGGAGCACTGCTCCTTTGTCAGGTAAGTGGGAGTTCTGTTCACAAACAGGGCATATAAAAACACAAACTCAAATTACATGTAATTATTACCATGGGTGATGTTATTATATGGATACTTGCTGCATTCATGCCAAAGTCCTCTTTCACCATTTTAATGGAAGTGGTAACATTTTTAAAGACTGGTTAATTCATCCAATAAGCTAATAAGGAGAGAAATATAATACAGGGAAACAAAACATGTGTGCAACCAAATCAGCAAAATTTCAATTTAGAATTTTCAGTGTACATCTATGGGCATTACATTGATAAAACATTGGCCAGGATTTTACGGCCCAATGGGATATTATATTCCTGTTGAAGTAAGTGCCAATTTAAATGACCAGCCACATCCACTGGGGGGGATAGGGAGAGACACTCTATGGCAGGGCCCTGAAATACTGGCCATTGCTTTACCATGCTGAAGATTTTACTTGGGAAATTATAATTAGAGCCAATAAAATATTCTGGGCCAGTTGGGATTAACCATTATTTTCTGTTATGCTTTTTTGATTCACTGAGTCTTGTTACATTTAGGGGATGCAACGGCCCAGTGGTATTTCACTGGACTATTAATCTAGAAACTTAGCTAATGTACTGGGGACCCAGGTTCAAATCCCACCATGGCAGCTGGTGGAATCTGAACTCAGTAAAAAAATCTGGAATTAAGAATCTACTGATGACCATGAAACTGCTGTCAATCATCAGAAAAACCCATCTGGTTCACTTATGTCCTTTAGGAAAGGAAATCTGCCGTCCTTACCTGGCTTGGCCTATGTGTGACTCCAGAGCCGCAGCAATGTGGTTGACTCTCAACTGCCCTTGGGCAGTGAGGGATGGGCAATAAATGCTGACCCAGCCAGAGATGCCCATGTCCGACAATTGAATAAAAAAAATTATATTGTTCATTTTATGAAGAAGGTTAAATGTCAGAAAAATCATATTTTGTTTTATTATTCACCTTGGGACGTTCTGTCATGTTAAAGGTGCTATATAAATCTAAGTTGCTATTTTTGTTGAAAGACTCCAAACAAAACTAACAACATACATCACAGAAGGCAGGCAGTGGAACAAAATATGAGATCCACTGCATATAGCTAAATTGGAGTAAGTTAACCTATTTATATGGAAGAGATAGTAACATCAGTCAGTGTCTTTATTGCTTCAAGGAATGAAAGGATTATTAGAAGCTAGATAGAGCTAAGAAGTCGGGCAGAGGGAAATAGGGAATTGGTCCAGTAATGAATAGCAGTAAAAGTATGCACGCCCTAAATTTGTTTATATAAACATAGCAAACATTTTAAAGTTAAACACTGCGCAGCTTAGATCTCCAAGCAGGTTACTACTTCCTAAATACCTCTACTGGGAATAAAAGTAAATGCCTTCTATCATCCATTGGGAATATAAACAGCTCTTAGCCTATGCAGTACAGAGTACAGGGGAGTATTCAGTCAGCCTGTTTCAGCCTGAGAGATCAGATTCTTGGACAACCATATCAAAGTTATTAAAAACTAAACCAAGCATCAAAAACAACAATTGGAGTAGCACAGTCACGCACGTTTCCTGCAAATTATGATCAAGGCCCGCTGTATTTTCCCTCAGTTCCCAAAAGAAAAGAAAGAGTAAAACACTAACATGAAATTACACAATTTGTCAAAATGTTACTTTGGCCTTTGAATGCAACACTAGGATGTGAACCTCAGTGGAACAGCCACACACACTGCACACGTGCAATCTCATTTCTTCACTTCATGAATGCATTGTGGAGAGAGGCCCTCCCTTCGCAGCAGAAATTCACCTGAGAGGGTATTGCTCCTCAGCTTTTAAATGTTGCTGTGAAAATAACTTATTACTGTTGACATAGCGGAATCTAAAGAATAAATGCAAATTACTGTGGATTATGGAATTAGAAACCAAAAGAGAAAATGCTGGAAAATCACAGCTGGTCTGGCAGCGTCTGTAAGGAGAGGAAAGAGCTGATGTTTCAAGTCCAAATGATCCTTTGTCAAAACTTTGTCAAACTGTCATCTGGACTCAAAATGTCAGCTCTTTTCTCTCCTTACAGATGGTGCCAGACCTGCTGAGATTTTCCAGCATTTTCTCTTTTGATAGCTGGATTTATATTTGTTCATATCACAATATTTGGCATTTATATTTAAAAATGTTAGTAAAATGAAAGAAAAAGTGTTCAACTACCAATATATAATTTTTAGACTCCCATCATGCAGAATGAGGCCATTCAGCCCGTTGAGTCTGCATTGACTCTCCGAAAGAGCAGCTTACCTCTCCGCAAAGCCTCACACATTTATCCTGCTAATCCACCTAACCTACACACCTTGGCACACTAAAGGGTAATTTAGCTTGGCAAATCCACCTAACCCGCACATCTTTGGACTGTAGGAGGAAACCAGAGCGCCCAGAGGAAATCCATGCAGACAATGTGCAAATTCCACACAAGGCTGGAATCAAACCTGGGTCTGTGGCACAGTGAGGCAGCAGTGCTAAACACTGTGTCACTGTGCCATATTTGCTGTTAAGGTCAATTTCTAAATGGTGAAACACCTAAAACAACAGAGGTCCAGAGCCTGAGAGGTCCAGGTACATAGATCATTAAAATGTCACAAACAGGTACAGGAATTAATTGAAAAGCCAAATTATGACTTAGATTGTGGGAAAGAAAGCCCACATATTCAAATTTGTCAAGGACACAAAGATAGGCAGCATTGTAAGCAGTGTAGATGAAAGCATAACCTTATGAAGAAGTATAGGTAGATTCGGGGGGGTTTAAACTAATTTGTCGGGGGTTGGCAAAATGAGATGTAGTCCAAAAGCCAGTGTTGAGGATAGCGAGGTACTGAGGAAGGTACCAAGGTCGCAGGAGTGTACAGGCAGACAGGATAGTGGATTGAAGTGTATCTACTTCAATGCAAGGAGCAGAGAGACCTTGGGGTTCATTTCCACAGATCTCTGAAGGTTGCCACTCAAGTGGATAGAGCCATGAAGAAGGCTTATAGTGTGTTAGCGTTTATTAACAGGGGGTTTGAGTTTAAGAGCTGTGGGGTTATGCTGCAACTATACCGGACGTTGGTGAGACAACATTTGAAATATTGTGTTCAGTTCTGGTCACCTCATTATAAGAAGGATGTGGAAGCATTGGAGAGAGTACAGAGGAGATTTACTTGGATGCTGCCTGATTTGGAGGATAGATCTTATGAGGAAAGGTTGTGGGAGCTGGGGCTTTTCTCTTTGGAGCGGAGGAGGATGAGAGGCGACTTAATAGAGGTTTATAAGATGATGAGAAGGATTGATAGAATGGACGTGCAGAGACTATTTCCTCGAGTGGTTGTAGCTGTTACTAGGGGGCATAACTATAAGGTTCATGGTGGGAGATTCAGGAGGATTGTCCCAGGTAGATTCTTTACTCAGAGAGTGGTTGGGGTGTGGAATAGACTGCCTGCTGTGATAGTGGAGTCGGACACTTTGGGAACTTTCAAGCGGTTATTGGATAGGCACATGGAGCACTCCAGAAATATAGGGAGGGGATAGCTTGATCTTGGGATTGGACATAGCTCGGCACAACATTGAGGGCTGAAGGCCCTGTACTTTGCTGTAATGTTCTATGTTTCTAAATGAATGGGTAAGACTGTGGTGAATGGATTTTAATATAGGCAAATGTTAGATCATCCACTTTGACTGAACAGGAGAGAACAAGGTACATTATAAATGGTGAAAAGCAAGAAACAGTGGGGTTTCAAAGAGACCTGGGTGGGGTCACAAATCAATAAAATGTCATGAACAGGCACAGGGAATAATCAAAAAGGCTAATGGAATCTGGCCTTTTATATCCAAACGAATAGAATACAAACATATGAGCATATGAATTAGGAACAGGATTATGTCATTCAGCCCCTCGAGTCTGCTCTGCTATTCAGTGACTGATTTGATTATGGCCTCAACTCCACATTCCTGCCTACCCCTGATATCCTTCGACTTCCTCGCTAGTTGAGAATCTACCTCCCATTGCTTTAAAAAATATTCAATGACCCTCTGCAAGAAAGAGACTTCCAAAGATTCATAAAAATTTCCTCCCATCTCCATCTTAAATGAGAGATCCCTTACTTTTAAATTCTGTACCCTATGTCTGGTCTCTCTCACAAGAGGAAACATCACTCAAGCATGCACCTTGTGCTGCTTCTAACATATGTATAGTATTTTCTTAAATAAGGAGACCCAAACTCTATACAGTTTTCCAGATGTTGTCTCCTCAACATCCTGAATAACTGTAGCAAAACTTCTTTACTTCTATATTTTATTCCCTTTTCAATAAACTACAACATTCCATTTAACCTCCCTATCAAGTACTGTATCTGTATACTAACTTTTTGTGATCATACCAGAACACCCAGATCCCTCTGTACCTTAGAGTTCTGCGATCTATCTCCACTTAAATAATAATTTTCCATTCACCCTGCCAAAGTGGACAAGTTCACTTTTTCCCACATTATACTCTATCTGCCAATTTTTTGCCCACTCACTTAACCTTTCTATGTCTCTTTGCAGACTCCTTGGGTGAGATTTTCTGGCCGTGCTCGCCCCAAAGCTGGAAAATCTCATCTGACGTCAATGGACCTGTCCATCGTGTCCGTCCCCCCCGTCCGCTATGATTCCTGTGGCGAGTGGGACGGGGAAATCTCACCCCTTATGTCACCTTTACAACTTGTTTTCCAACAAGCCACTTTATACAAAGCCCTGGTTAGACCACACCTGCAGTACTGTGAGCCATATTGGGCATCACACCTGAGGAAGAATATTGGCCTTGGAATAAGTGTAGCATAGAATTACCAGAATGATACCAGGATTCCAAAATTACAAAGAGAAATTACAGAGACTAGAGTTTCTGTACTGCAATTTAAAAGGTTAAGGAGTGATTTGATCAAAATTTACAAAATATTAAGGGGAACAGATAAGGTAGTTATAGAGAAACTAGAGAGTCCAGGAAAACACGGAGCTTCCTAAAAATAATTGAGCCAGACATTTCCACAGTAAAAGGTTGTAGAATTTTTGGAACTCTTTCCCATGAACAGCAATCATTCATTTCAAATCAGAGACTGATAGATTTTCATTAACCAAAGGTATTTCCCAATATTCCCATCTATTTGTTTGATAGTACAGGACTTCTGTATTGCTGAAAAAAGGCATTTTGTCAAAATTTATATTTGTTGTATTCTGTTTGGTTCTTCACTGAATTGGGATCCTGGCGATTTTGTTTTATTTTTCTGTTTCATGGCACTCTTTATATTGTTATTTATCCATGGAGTTCTTGCTGTAGCCTGGATGTGAACTATCACCGCTTTGAAGACCTCTCACTGCTGGTTCATGAAAATGACGGATTAGTTCCTGGCTTGCAATCCTCATCTTTTGTCCCTGTACCTTTCCCAGTAATATATAACAGTCAGATGATACAAATGGAAAATTTCCCTTCATAATTAATCTTAATACTTGGGGCTGGAAAGGGATAAAAATGGCCGGGGTTCTGACACATGGGGTGGGACTTTCCAGCCGCACTTGCTCAGAAGCCGGAAAATCCCGCTCAGGTCGACGGACCTTTCCATGGTCTGCTCCTCACCCGCTACAATTCCCATGGCGGACAGAATGGGAAAATTTGCCCACTGATGATTCTCAGCTCCAGCTGTTCATTACTTCTCTCAATAACAATTGGCCTCTATGTAACAAAATGAAATCTTTTAAGGCACTTCCCAATTAGGCATAAGGAAATTTGAAGTTGGTGTAGTGGATTAGTATTCTACAGACTGTGAATTCAAATGTCCCCATGGCAATGTAAATTCAGTTTACAAATTCTGGAAGTAAAAAAGATGGTATTTGGTAATCACAAAAGACCTGACAGCTATTGGATTGTCAGAGAAACCTAACTGGTTTATTAATGTTTTTCAGGGTCTGGTATGGATGTCTTTTAGTCCTATACCTGTGAGGTGTGGTCCAATAAGAAAATTTGACTCAAACATCTTCTCCGGGCACCTACTTCCTTACATCTAGTAGTGAAACTTCTTGGACTGTTTATTTACTAAAGGAATGATACAAATTCGGGGGCCACACAGTGGCATAGGGAGTGGCATGGTGGCACAGTGGTTAGCACTTTGCCTGTCAGTTCCAGAGATCTGGGTTCAATTTGGATGCCTATCTGTGCAGAGTCTGTACATTCCCCCTGTGTCTGACTGGGTTTCCCCTGGGGGCTCTGGTTTTCGCTCACAGTTCAAAGATGTGCAGGTTCTGTAGATTGACCATGCTAAATTGCCCCTTAGTGTCCCAAAATATCTAGATTATGAGGGGATTAGTGGGGTAAATGCGTGGGGTTAATGGGATAGGGTTTGTGTGGGATGCTCTGCCAGAGAGTTGATGCACATAAGATGGGCCAAATGGCCTCTTTCTGCACTGTAGGATTCTATGATTCTATGGGATTATATTGTCATTGTTCTCATAATAATGATCCCAGGAATGAAGGGTTTGACAAACAAGGAGCGGTTGAGGAATGTGGGTCTATACTCAGTGGAGTTTAGAAGGATGAGGGGGGAATCTAATTGAAACTTACAAAATACTGAGAAGCCCAGAAAGAGTGGATGTGGAGAGGATGTTTCCACTAGCGGGAGAGATTAAAATTCGAGGGCACAACCTCAGAGTGAAGGAATGCTTCATTAAAACTGAGATGAGGAGGATTTCTTTAGTCAGAGGGTGGTGAATCTGTGGAACTCATTGCTACAGAGGACTGTAGAGGCCAGGTCATTGAGTGTTAAAGTGACAGAGATAGATAGGTTTTTGATTATTAAGGGGATCAAGGGTTATGGGGAGAAAGTAGGAAAATGGGGATGAGAATTATATGAGTCATGGTTGAATAGTGAAGCGGATTCTACAGGCCAAATGGTTACATGATTTTATGCTAATCCAGTGACCTGCTGCAAAAGTGCACAGATAAAATATCACAGCAAACTTCACTGTAAAGGAATAATGACCACTTGGGAAAGTAGGGCCAATTCATTATATTAATTCAGTTTATTTTTAAAGTTATATTAGATCATCCTTTGATGGATTTTGTAAATGTTGGGGGTGGGTGGGCTGGAGGGAGAATGAGGGAGGAGACAGGTTATCACACAACAGCAGCACTGGCATGAGATTGATGTGGGCCCTGAGCAGAGGTAAGCTCAGGCCTCCATGATGCTGAATACATGAGCTAACTTAGTCTATTAATGGTCCACTTTGGCTTGAGGACGCTGGCAACTGTCCTGATTGTGCGAGCCTAAAGCCAGTTCTGTACTGGGGGAGACATGTGGCATCTTCAGAACTCTGTGCTGTTTCCAGATGACTGCAGTGAAGTGGGCATGGACCACGGAACAGCAGTAAACACTTTGTGGGCTACCTCCTGGAGTGGGAATGAGACTACAAGAGCTTTCTGCTATTTGATTGATGAGGGTAAGTTGAAACAGATTGGAAGGCAGCACAAACTGGAGGAAATCAGAGGAATAGAAACCAGGACAAATTATGGAGATTTGAAATGGGAGCAGATCAACAGAGAGCAGGTACAAGTTACAGACAGGAATTAACAATTATTTCAGATTGTAGTGAGATCATGCATTCTCAACGTTCTGGTGCCAGTGCAGTCTTTGCATCTCTTTCTGCACTGACGACAGTGGATCAGACTAAATCTGAACTGTATGGTGAATTCTGGCTGTGTTATAGGTCCCACTGGGTTGCATGCTTTGAGTGGGAGGGTGGGGAAGGAAATCATTGTAGCATTTAACACAATAGTTGGTGTGTCCTAAAATTCTCAATTAAAAAAAATGTTCTTTTACATTACTCACAAGGGCAATGAATTGCTCTGTCATTGATTGCACTTGGCAATAATGTTTAAATTCTTGCTCTGCCTCCTGGTCATGAGAAACACATTTATTAAGCTGTTAGTGATGGCATATTCCAGTTGTTAACACTTCATTTGAAAATGCCAGTTTAAATATCAGCAAGCTGATTCATCATCCACTATCATTCCTGAGAAAAAGTCTTCAGAGTGGCAACACAGGCCTGAGAACTGCTGTTTCTCGGTCATGTTTCTTGCTGCCACCTGCCCTGGAAGCATTCCAAAATGGATATGAAACATAGAAAAGTTTGGACCTTTTTTTTGTTTTACTCGAATGTATTACTGCAGATGATTGAAGTAATTGTGCAGAAATTGAGAGGGGGAGGTGGGAGAATTTGCATTAGTGTTCTCTTGTTTGTCTGCCAGGTATGATATGTTTGTACTCAGGCTTAGCCTGAATGAATTTGTATCAAACTCATTCGAACACAGGAGCTGCCGATGCTAAAAAGATACACCCTGCAAAGCAATCAACTGAATTTTCTCCTGCTCACCATGAACAAATGCATTATATGTCTGGTCATGTGTTTAGCTTGCTTTGCTGATATTGCTGCCAGATGGCCTTGTTACAAATGCTTGGCTGAGCTTCAAGTCACACTAAAGGATATAGCTGTGTGAAGGGGGTTGTTTGCACAGCTTGGCAGGGGAACACTAACATTGGTTGACTGCTGGTGAGAAATTGATTAGTTCCAATGCTAAGCCACCCTATAGGCTAATTTTTGTAAGGGATCAAGATAGGGCTGCAATTCTGGGAATGAGTCCCAAATGAGCTAGTAAAAAGCCAGTGGCTGTGTGGGCTGAGGATGATTACTCCAGATTTTCTCAGGTTCACAGGTGTGAAAACTGAAAATTCCTGGTTCTATTTTTGTGCAGTCTCCAGTTGTCCTTAATGGTACAATTAAATGGGCTTGCATGGTGTACCTAAAGCTCACAATTAGTGCAGGACATTAGTTGGGGGTGGCATGGTGGTGCAGTGGCTTCACAGTACCAGGGACCTGGATTCAATTCCAGGCTTGGGTCACTGTCTGTGTGGAGTTTGCACATTCTCCCCGTGTCTGTGTGGGTTTCCTCCAGTTGCTCCATTTCCTCTCACAGTCCAAAGATGTGCGGGTTAGGTAGATCAGTCATGCTAAATTGCCCTTTAGTGCCCAGGATAGGGGTTTAGCAGGGTAGATAAATTTAAAGTTTATTTACTTTGGTAGGAAGAATGGTAGGAAGGACTATTACTTACGTGGCGAAAAACTGCAGCAGGCGACGGTGCAGAGGGACCTCGGGGTCCTTGTGCATGAGTCGCAAAAACCCAGCTTGCAGGTGCAGCAGGTGGTCAGGAAGGCGAATGGGATGCTGGCCTTCATAGCGAGGGGGATTGAATATAAAAGTAGGGAGGTCTTGCTGCAGCTGTATAGGGCATTGGTGAGGCCGCAGCTGGAGTACTGTGTGCAGTTTTGGGCGCCGCACCTGCGCAAGGATATTTTGGCCCTGGAGGGAGTGCAGAGGAGGTTTACTAGGCTGATACCGGAGTTGAGGGGATTGAGCTATGAGGAGAGGCTGAATAAACTAGGCTTGTACTCGTTAGAGTTTAGAAGAATGAGGGGAGATCTCATTGAGACGTATAAGATGATGAATGGGATGGATAGGATAGAGGTGGAGAGACTCTTCCCGCTCAAAAAAGACAGTAGGACTAGGGGGCACAGCCTCAAGATAAAGGGGAGGCGGTTTAGAACGGAGTTGAGGAGGAACTTCTTCACTCAAAGGGTGGTGAATCTCTGGAATTCTCTGCCCGTTGAAGTGGTGGAGGCTGCCTCGCTAAATATTTTTAAGAAGCGGGTTGATGGGTTCTTGATAAGAGAGGGGATTAAGGGTTATGGGGAGAGGGCGGGAAAGTGGAACTGAGCCACAACAGATCAGCCATGATCTTATTGAATGGCGGGGCAGGCTCGAGGGGCTAGATGGCCTACTCCTGCTCCTATTTCTTATGTTCTTATGTTCTTATGTTCTTATTAGTGTCACAAGTAGGCTTACATTAACACCACAATGAAATTACATTATTGCAGATGATTGAAGTAATTGTGCAGAAATTGAGAGGGGAAGTGGGAGAATTTGTGTTGGTGTTCTCTTGTTTGTCTGCCAGGAATGATATGTTTGTACTCAGGCTTAGTCAAATTTGCATCAAACTCATTTAAGTACTGTTCTGGAGCTGCCAATGCTAAAAAGATGCATCCTGCAAAGCAATCGACTGAATTGTCTCCTTCTCACCACGAATGAACACGTTATATGTCTGGTCATGTGTTCAGCTTGCTTTGCTGATATTGCTGCCAGGTGGCCTTGTTATAAATGCATGAGGTTACATGGATAGGCCCTGGGTAAGATGCATTGTCTAAGAGTCAGTGTAGACTTAATGGGCCAAAAGGCCTCCTTCTGTACTGTAGGCTATGAATATGAATAAAAATGAATGACATAAGTTGCATATTTACAGACTCTTATATCTTCTTTAGGTGTTCAACCCAGACAATTAAAGTCACCCGAGCCAAATTGGTTTCTGTCACAATTTTGGCACAGTTTTGGCAGAGTGGAAGTGAAAATCAAACGCAGGCTTTACACTGGAAAAGACAGTGATTGAAGTTCAATCAATGTCTCTGCAGTTAGAGCTTATACCTCCTATGATAGTAATCTGTAACTGACCAACTAACTCTTTAAGTCATGCACAAATACAGGGCTAGGTTTCCCCTCCTCATGCAGAGTGAATTCACCAGATGTCAGGCCATGTGTTCTGCCTGGTTTGTTGATATAATTGCCAGACGGTTTCATTACGCATGCTTAGCTGACCTCCAAGACGCATCCATCAATTAGTTCTGTAGGGGGGTAGCTGAGCAAGGAAATGCTTGTTAGCTTTGTTCTATTGACAATGTTATTAGGTAGAAATAACTTTATCTTTCTTTGAAGTGGTTTTTCAATGTCTGTTTGGTTATTTGGACAAGATTTTGAGATGTTAAGTGGATCACATTTGTTTTTCTTAACAAGCATATTAATGCCTGTGTTTGATTGATCATTTTGTGAGCTTTTTAGAGGAGCAATTCTTTAAAAGGAAATTTTGAATGGTTGAGTATTTTTTCATGGTCATTTCAAAGACTTTCCGATGCTATTATATGCTTCATGAGTTCTTGGCCAAGTGGATAGAAGTTGAGTGGGTATGGAGGATCCATGAAGTTATGAAAGGAGTGTGGAGGAGGCATAGTAGATATGAGGAGATAGGGAGGAAACTGGGAGATGAGGGGGCATGAGAGGGGCCTGGAGGAGGTATGAGCGATATGAAAGGCATGGAGAGAGCATTGAAGAAATGTAGGGGCATAGGAATTAGGAGGATATGAAGGGGCATGGGGAAATTTGAGTGGGTATGGAGGGTTCATTGTGGATAAGAAGTGGAATGGGGGATGGGTGCGGCAGGATGAGGAGTAAATACTAGGAGGCCTAACAACCATAAACAGAACTGGCCCCATGTCCCAATAAACAGAGGTGGGCATTAAAACCTGCCTGCCTCAGCATCTGCCCATCTTTGTTGCCACCTCAGACCTGCCTCAGGTGGTGGCCCTGGCTGCAGCCCACACCCAACTCATGGAGACAGAAATTCCAGGTGAACGCATTGACTTTCCAAAGTCAGGAATGTGACATTGGGAAATAGTCTGACTTGTGTTTCCCCAGACCAAGGACAGAAATCCAGCCGATAAAATTAAAGGAAAGGAAGGCTGACATTTCTCCAGCACCTTCCATGGCCACAGGATACCCCAAAGCTTTTTTAGCCAATGAAGTGTAGTCACCATTGTAACACGGCAGGCAGTTTGCACACAGCCAACTCTCACAAAGAACAACGTGATAAAAAACAGATAATAGGCAGGATTTTCTGGCTGCACTCGCTCCCAAACTGGAAAATCCCACAGGAGGTCAATGGACCTTTGCATCTTTTGTCCCCCACACAATACGATTCCTGTGATGGGTGGGACGGGAAAAAATCCCCCCAATCTGTTTTAATGATGTTGACTGAGGGATAAATATTGGCGGGGGCACCAGGGATAAATCCCCTGTTTTTCTTTTGAAATACTGCCAGGGGAAGTTTATGTCCACAGGAGAGCATAGACAGGGACTCAATTTAACATCTTATCTGAAAGATAACACCTCCAACAGTGTACTTTCCCCTCATTACTGAACCGGAGATCAATCTGGATTTTGGTGTACATGCCTGGATTAAGAGTTGAATCCACGATCTTCTGATTCAGAGGCAGGAAAGTTATCTCTGAGCCATGGATCACACTTTACTGCTGTGAAGGTAAACAAATACACACTCAATTTCCCTGTTGAATACACATGTTCTTATGTTCCTTGGTCTACACATAACAGGTAATTCAGAAAAAGAGTGTGCTTTTATATTGCATCTTTTCACAACCTCGGAACATCCAAAGTGGACTAAAATCCATAAAGTACTTTTTAAGCATAGTCACTAACAGTATTGGACAGTCAAGGATAAGCTGTACAAGACTCTATGCTGCCATCATTTTCCATCTATTGAAATGGCACAGTGGTTAACATTGTTGTCTCACAGCGCCAGGGACTCAGCTTCAATTCTGGCCTTGGATCACTGTCTGTGCGGAGTTTGCACTTTCTCCTTGGGTCTGTGTGGGTTTCCTCTGGGTGCTCCGGTTTCCTCCTGCATGTGCAAAGTAGGTTGATTGACTATGCTAAATTGTCCCTTAGTGTCTCAAGATGTATAGGTTAGGGAAATTAGTGAGGTAAGTAAGTGGACTTACGGGGATAAAGCCTGAGTAAGGAGCTCTGTCTGAGAGTTAGTGCAAACTCAATGGGCCGAATGGCCTCCTTCTGCACTGTAGGGATTCACTTATTCTATGAGAGGAATTCCAATCTCCATTCGCTGTGTGCAAGGTCTGACTTGTAGCATGCGGATGTGTGGCTGGGGCGTGAATATTTAGGCACACTCAAACATAGAAAATATATATACAATCAGCTTGGTGTTCAACTATGAAAAGACAACAACAACAGTGATTTCTATCTATACAAGTTCTTTCACATAGTGGAACGACCCAATGCAATTCACAGGGATTGCAATGCAATTCATAATTTGACACCAAGCAACATAGGGGCAGATTACCAAAAGTTTGATTGAAGGGATAGGCTTTAAGGAGTGCTTTAAAGGAGAAAAGAAAAATCCAGCAGGAGAAATCCAGAACTTTGGGTCTGGGCAGCTAAAGACACAGCTTGCAATAGCGGAAGAATTAAAGTCAGGGATGCCCAAGAGGTCAGAACGAGATGAGTGCAGATATCCCAGAAGATTGAAGGCTGGAGGATATTATAGAAATGAGATGACAGGGCATAGGAGAATTTGAAAATAAGAATGAGAACATTAATGTGCTTTCCACAAAGTCATTTGACAGATCTCTCTCCTGACATGGTGAAATGTTTGTTTTCTGCATGTTAAATACTAAGTAAAGCTGACATACACTGGCTTATATTTTTCAGATTAGGGATCATTGCGCTCACATGTAACAGAACACAATTTTAAAAATCCACTGAAATGATAGAACTTCTGGATTTTGCTCCAAAAAACTGAGGTGTGCCCTCTTCTGGTAAAATAGTGGATGCACAGCTCCAGCACGACCAAACCTCGATATGAATTACTGCCTTCAAAAGACGAGGAAAATGGGAGATATAATTTGCAAAATCGAAACAGCTGCAGTGCCTGAATACAAAATGGAATCTAACAAGGGGTGCTTTAATTCAACAACAACCATTTACATTTATATGAGACTTTAAACGTAGAGACCGCTGTAGGTCATTTCAGACTTCTCAATGCCCGTTGTGCTATTCAGTGAGATTGTGGCTGATCTATAAGTTAACTCCATGAAGGGTATTTCCCTCAATATCTTTGGTTACCAGAAATCTATATTATTCACAGCTAAAAATTAACAATTGGCCAAGTGCCAACTGCAGTTTGTGGAAGAGAATTCCAAACTTTTACAACTCTTTGCAGGTAGAATTGTTTCCTACCTTCAACTATGAAAGATCTGCCTCTAATTTGTACATTATGTTCCCTGGTTTGAGATTCCTTTACCTGTAAAAATGTCTTCCTTCTATTCACATTATTATTTTTCCTTAATATCATGAAAACTTTGATGAAATTCCTTAATCTTCTAATTTTCAAGAAATACAAAGCGAGTTGGTTTTTCCTCATGATTTAATGCTTGGGGCTAGGCATCATTCCAATAAATAAACATTGCATTCCTAAGATTCGGTGCCCAGACTGAATATAATACTCGTGGTGACTTTATTATGTATCCATGGGATGTGGGGATCATCGGCAAGACCAGCATTTATTGTCCATCCTTATTTGTCCTTGAGGAGGTGGTGTGAGCTGCATTCATGTGTTGTAGGAACACCCAGAGTGCTGACAGGAGGGGAGATCCAGGATTTTGATTCAGTGACAGTGAAGGAGCACCGATATAGTTTCAAATCAGGATGGTGAGTAACTGGGAGGGGGGAGCTTGCAGATGATGGTGTTCCCATGTAACTGTTGCCCTTGTCCTTCTAGATGGTAGACGTCACAGATTTGCTGTCAAAGGAGCCTTGGCAGGTTGCTACAGTGCATCTTGTAGATGGTGCACACTGCTGTCACTGTGCATTCGCTGTCGAGGGAGTGAGTGTTTAAGGTCATGAATGAAGTGCCAATCTCACAGTTGCTTTATTCTTGAGTGTTTAGGGGCTGCACTCACACAGGCAAGTGAAGAGTTCCATCACACTCCAACTTGTGCCTTATAGACAGTGAACAGCTTTAGTGAGTCAGGAGGTGATTTATTCTCTGCAGAATTCCCAGGCTCTGACGTGCTCTGGTATACAAAATACTTATAAAGCTGCTGTAGTTCAGTTTCTGGTTAATGGTAACCTCCAGGTTGTCGATTGTGGGGGATTCAGCAGTGATAATGCCATTAAATATCAAGTGCCGATGGTTAGACTGTCTTTGTGGCACATGTCTACCCAAGCCCGAATATTGTCCAGGCCCTGCTGCATATGGATATGGTCTGCTTCATTATCTAGGAGTCGTGAATGGCACTGAACATTTGCAGTCATCAGCAAACATCCCCGCTTCCAATCTTATGATGGAAGGAAGGTCATTGATGAAGCAGATGAAGATGGTTGGGCCTAGGACATTACCCTGAGGAACTCCTACAGTGATGTTCTGGAGTTGAGATGATGGACCTCCAACAGCTACAACCCTCTCCCTTTGTGCCAGGCATAACTCGAACCAGTGGAGTGCTTTCTCCTGATACCCATTGACTTCAGTTTTGCTCCGGCATCTTGATTCCACACTCGGTAAAATGCTGCTTTGATGTTATGTATGGGCTGAAGCTGTAGTTATGTCCAGAGCTGAATGGCCCTGGCAGAATCCAAACTCAGCATCCTTGAATAGGTTGTGCTGAGTAAGTGCCACTTGATAGCACTGCAGATGACCACTTCCATCACCTCGCTCATGGTTGAGATTAGCCTGTTAGGATGGTGATTGGCCGGGTTGGATTTCTCCCTGGGCAATTTTCTACATTGCTGGGTATTTGTCAGTTGTATAGCTATGCTGGAACAGCTTGGCTAGGTGTTCTGGAGTACGTCTCCAGTAAAAACTGAAATGGGAGAATCTGTTAAAGAAAGCTGGGCAATGTTCATCTGAGAAATTGGATAATCTCCTACGGGATTGCTTCAACTCTGTGGTCAATATTTAAAAAACTCTGCAACAAACCTGAATGATTACGCCACTACAGTAACTGACTTCATGAGTAAGTGTGAACAAGTCCGTGTGCCAAAGAAGCAAAACCGTCTGTTCCCAACCCGATACCATGGATGAACAGGGATATTTACTGCTTGTTGAAGTCCAGGTCTGAGGCATTCAAGTCAAGCGACCCTGACCTATACAAGAAAGCCGGATACTATCTACAGAGATACATCAAAGATACCAAAAGACAGTACCAGACCAATCTAGAGTCCCAAGCTAGTCACACAGACCCTGCCGACTCTGGCAAGGTTTGCGAGACATTACAGGCTACTAGATGAAGGCATGTAAATTCGCTGGCACCAATGCACCCTTCTCTGATAAGCTCAAAGCATTCTATGCCCATTTTAAGCAAGAGTTCAGTGAGAGCATGCCCTTCACCCCAGAAGCCTTGGATGAACATATATCTGAGGTCCGCATCGCAGATGCCAGAGCAGTCCTCTCGAAAGTCAGCCCATGCAAAGCGACTGGCCCGGATGGGGTACCAGGACGAGCACTCATATCCTGTGTGATCAGCTGGCGGGGGTGTATGCAGATATCTTCAACCTCTCTTTACAACAATCTGAGGACCTGAACTGCTTCAAGAAGATGCCCATCATCCCATCACCAAAGAAAAGGCAGGCACTGTGCCTTAATGACTATTGTCCGGTGGTGCTGACATCCATCATTATGAAGTGCTTCAAAAGGTTAGTCATGGCATGAATCAATTTCAGCTTCCCAGATTGCCTAGATCCTACAGTTCGCCTACTGCTGCAACAGATCCGCAGCAGGTCTCCCTTCCCCTACACTCAACTCTAGAACACCTAGACAACAAAGGCACCTATATCAGACTCCTATTTATTGACTACAGCTCAGCCTTCAACACCATTATTCCTATGAAACTCATCTCCAAACTCCATGGCCTGGGCCTTGGCTCCTCAGGGTGAGTGGATCTTGAACTTCGGAACCCACAGACCACAATCAATAAGGGTAGGCAACAACACTTTGTCCACGATCGTCCTCAACACCGGTGCCCCATGTGGCTGTGTCCTCAATCCCTTACTATACTCATTATATTCCTATGTTTGGCCAAATTCCTCTCCAACTGGATTTTCAAGTTTGTTGATGACATCACTGTAGTGAGTCAGATCTCAAACAATGATGAGACAGAGTACATAAAAGCGATAGAGAATTTGGTGAACTGGTGCAATGACAATAATCTCTCCCTCAATGTCAACAAAACAAAGGAGATAGTCATCAGCTTCAGGAAGCGTAGTGGAGGGCATTCCCCTGTCTACATCAATGGGGACAAAGTAGAAATGGTGAACAGCTTCAAGTTTCTAGGTGTCCAGGACACCAATAACTTGTCCTGGTGCCCCCATACTGATGCTATTGTTAAGAAATCCAACCAACACCAGGAAGCTAAGGAAATTTGGCATATCCGCTGCGACTCTCATCAACCTTTACAAATGCACCATAGAAGGCATTCTTTTTGGTTGTATCATAGCTTGGTGTGGCTCCTGTTCTGTCTAAGACCAGAAAAAACTACCAAGGGTCGTGAATGAAGCCCAGTCCATCATGCAAACCTACCTCCCATTCATTGACTCTGTTTATACTTCCTGCTGCCTCGACAAAGCAGCCAGCATTATCAAGGACCCCAAGCACCCCAGATATATTATCCTCCACCTTCTTCCATCAGGAAGAAGACACAAAAGTCTGAGGACACGTACCAACTGAGTCAAGAAAAGCTCCTTCCCTGCTGTCATCAGACTCCTGAATGGACCTACCTCGTATTAAGTTGATCTATTGCTACACCCTAGCTAAGACTATAACATTACATTCTGCACTCCCTTGTTTCCTTCCCCATGTATGTATGCTGTGTCTGTATAATGTATAAGAAACAATACTTTTCACTGTATACATGTGACAATAATAAATCAAATCAAAAGTACTCTTGCTGGAATGTTATCAGGGCCAATAGACTTTGCAGTATCCAGTGTCTTCAGAAGATTTTTGATATCACGTAGAATGACTCAAGTTGGTATGTGTGATGCCAAGGACCTCAGGAAGAGGGTGAGATGGATCATCCATTCAGATCTTCTGGCTGAAGATGGCTGCAAATGCTCCAGCTTTGTCTTTTGCACAGATGTGCTGGGCTTGTCCATCATTGAGAATGAGGATATTTTTGGAGCCTCCTCTTCCAGTGAGTTGTACAACTGTCTATATTCATTGATGATTGGATGTTGCAGGATGCAGATCTTAGACCTAATCCGCTCATTGTGGGATTGCTTAGCTCTGTAGCTTCTGCTACACGGTCATATTTTGTTCTGTGTGTACACCCCTTCAATCCTTCATTCTCAATTGCATTCACGTACATGTTGATCATTAACTCTGCGGGATAGCTCAGGAAAACGTGTACATGGGATGTGCAAAGATTAGTGAAAAAAAATCTGAACTCTCTCCAGGACCATGGATTGAGGTTAGTGTTGATTTTGAAGACCTGCACACTACTGAACATCTGTTTGTTGTCACTGGTGATTACAGCAGATTCTTAGTGTTAGAAATAATTATGTTTACCACAGTAAAAACAGTCACCCCAAAGCTTATCCAGATTTGCACTTTCTTTGGAGTCCATCCAACGCTGAGAAGTGATACCATGGATTATGTGCTTTTGCTTCAACTTGAACACATGACCAAAGAATTTGATTCTGCCTATATTGAACAAGCACTTATCTTTCTTTGAGGTGAGGCTACATTCTTGAAGATGTTGTGGCCATGTATGCGGGTGTGTTTTGAGTTCACTTTCAATGCGACTGTAGATGAGAATGTCAATGACTCATGTTCAATGTGCCTTCAAGCCTTTGCAGACTGAACAATGTAGTGAAGTACCTCAGCTGCAACACTGACTTTAAAGTTGAGTCTCTTCTATTGAAAGTGACATATGTGAGTGAAGAATAGTGTAAGATACTTTGATTCATCTGCAGGTTCAATTTGATAGTATCCTGCAAATTTAGTTAAGTGATTCCCATCATGCACTTCCTTTATGATGTCATTGATTGTCATGTCAAGTACCTTTCCTGTTATATGGCTTGGTTTGATGATCACACATCAACATAAATTCTAATCTGGTTCTCACTCTTGGCACGGGATTTTCTTGTCCCAAAACCACAAAAACGGAGGTCAATGGACTTTTGCATGGTCTCCCCACTTTGCAACAATCCCTGTGGCAGGCAGGATGGAAAACTTCCCACCTTGTTTTCTTGATGAGTTATGTGGGCTGGATTTACCCTCAGTCTGGACTCCATAACCTCCTCATTTTCAGGGACTGTCGATTAACCAGCAGCTCTCTTTAAGACAACTCTTTCTCCTCAGATGTGGGTGGAAGTCTTACTCTAAGTCAATTCATGCTCGATCAAGTGTAAAATGACTGCAGGGTAGCTAATTTGTCATGGCGGGTTTCCAACTGACTTTTTAAATCTGGACAGGGAACACATCAGCTCATAAAATCCCGCCCATGACATAGAGTACAGCAAGAAAATCTCAGCAGGTCTGACAGCATCTGTGGAGAGAGGGTAACGCACACATTTTGAGTCTATATGATCCTTCAGCAGAGCTCTGACAAAGAGTCATTTAGACTCAAAATGCTGGCTCTATTCTCATTCCACAGATGCTGTCAGACTTGCTGAGATTTTCCAGCATTTTTCTGTTTTTGTTTCAAATTCCAGCATCCGCAGTATTTTGCTTTTAACATAGATTACATCATTTGCTCCACGGCCTTTGAATAAGATTGAAGTTTCAAAGGTTCTGAGAATTTAAGCAGTTTGTTATTGTTATCAGGGGAAATGTTTCTATTCTCTGGTTGGTAGAGAATGGGGCAAGTTTGAAGTTTGTTGAATGATTTGTCGCTCCTGACAGTGAGAGGTGTTATTTTATCGATGAGAGCATTACATCCGAGCAGTCAATGATCACTGTCACACATAGCTGGTTGCTGTATCCAAATGTGAGAACTGTGTGAATATATTTAGGGTATTCCACCTCTGCGTTGGCTACATTTTTGACCTTTTCGCTGAGGTACACAAACATGGCACTTTTCAGCTGGCGTCAGTGATGGTTGTCGATTTTGCTGATGAGTGACAAACATGAGTAAAGTGGTTAGGTTTTCCACAGGCTTTACGCTGTTTACTGGTAGCAGAACATCTTGGCCAAAGTAGATAAGCATTGCCACAGTGGAAACATTCTTGGTCAACTCATAACTTTGTGAGACTGCTGTTGTTACTTTCCAGGTGGTTTCCTGGCATATGAGCGATGAACAGTTTTCACAGGAGTTGAACTTGGAGTGTAGTAGTTACTGTTGGCAGCTTCAATTTCAGAAGCTCTGGACTCTGAAAGCAATCGTGATCTTGCTAGATCCAAAAGCTCATACAGCTTTTTGTTTTTTTCAATTGCTTTTCAGTGCAGTTGATCTGAGAGACAATCTTCAATTATTTGTGTTTTGATTTCCTGTTTGACATGTTCAACATCATCAAAGTCTCATTTGGTTACTCATCTGTCTCAGTTGCTTATAAGACTGATCAACTGTCTCATACGCTTCTTGCTTAGGGTGTTGGAAGACAAGTGTTTTCTTCACTGTATTTTTCTTGGACATGAAATAGGTTGTTTGTACTTTTTTTGCTAAGTTGTATGCATTTAGCTCAGGCATAGGTGTCTCAAAAATATCTTCCAATTCTTCACCTCCATAATGGAGAAGTCTTTTGTCATCTGAGATTGCAAAACTTGAGATCGCACCTTTGAAACATTGCAGCCATTTTGGCCTATGTGGGAAGACAGTTGATGGCTCCAAATGCATATTAAAATGTGGTAAATTGGGCTTAGAAAATGCTATATTCACACAGTGATAGTGTTTGATAAATGATCCAGAATTGCATTCTTTCAAAGGAAATTTATCTTTATTGATTTGACATTGATGCTTTCTTGATGAATGCTGCTCCACCTTTTTCAATAACATCTTCTTCCAAAGGTGCTTTACATGAGTGCTATCAAACATAATTTAACATCAAGCAACATAAGGAGTTATTAGATTAGGTCACGAAATGCTTAATGGGTAGATTTATGGGACCTCTTGATGAAGAGAAAAAGAAAGGTGGAGAGATTTTGTGAGGGAATTCCAAGCAGCAATACGCAATTCCTGAAAAGTTCATTAAATTTCAGTTGGTCATCCATAAGTGATTTTAAAAGTCTGCAGCAGCCATGAAAATAAACATCAGGGCTCGAGTTAAGTGCACAATTCCATGGTTTCAGCAAAAAGAAATGTGGTCATGATACACTGTCCTTTCCAAAAACTGATTCATAGCCTTCTTTGTGGCCTATGCTATTCTTTAACTAAAGCCTTGTTTATTCTTCATTTCTAAACATGAGTAATTCTAGTTTGTTATAATCACTGGTTACAGATAATTCTAGAGACTGACCGTGAAGTGACATCACCCAGTCCTGAGATTATTGGTGATCTGAAGAACTGTCTTTCTGAGGATCCTGAAGAGAAGCTGAAATGGTCCTGGTTTCCGAATGTCTTCCACCATCCTTCTGCTCGAACTCTGGCAGCAAACCAACACAACCAACTGAAAACTGGCAGGTACTCTGCTATGCTGAGTCCCTCCTGACACCAGGAGTTTACAATGATCCTTCAAAGATCAGAGTTTTAATCCACAATATATCAGATTGCTGAGACTAGGGGACAACCCAAAGTTGAAGATTCAGTTTGCCAGCAGTTCCTATTTCCCAGCCTGGATTGGGATCCAGCACATAAAAAGCTCAAACGTTCAATGAGATCAAATCTGTTGGCCCCCTGATGAGTGTAAATGGGCCCTGCTGGTCCGAACATGAACAGTAATTTGCAGCCCTGTAGAAAAGGCAAGGTTTTAAAAAAAAATTGGATGAGTACTTTGCAGCAGGGCCCAAGATCAAGAAGATATAATAATGAGGGGAGTTCTTGGCAGAATGTACGCCCATCAAAGAGAGGCAACATTTTCCAGCTGCATGGCGGGAATGTGGGAATTAGAGATGCAACTGTAGTGGCATTGATGCTGGCTGGCCCCATGCACAACTAAAGAACATGCATTCATGTCATGCTATGTTTGACCTCAAGAATATCCCAAACCATTTTACAGCTAATTAAATACTTGAGATGTCACCTTTGTAAGATAAGAAACTCAGCAGCCAATGTGCACACAGCAAGCCCCCACAAGCTGTGATGCTAATTGTGGGATAAATGTTAGCTTAATATAGGGCATAGATTTCTTTTTCTCTAAATTGTGCTATTGGACCTCTCTACCTCAGAGAGCAGGCAAGTTCTTAATTTAATGTCTCATCTGAATGATAACATTCCCAGCACTGCCGTACTTCCTCAGTACCACACAAGAGCATGATTCTAGATTATGTTCAAGGTCTATTGAGTACAATTTGAATCCACAACTTTTAAACTCAGGCGCAAGTGAGCTACAGTTAACATTCTAGCTATATGCTCTCCAGCTGACCCCAACAAATTCTTGTTAGGAACTGAATGATGAAACTAAGTAAGTGCATATGAATGCAATCTTGGAACAGCCTCCAGAATCACAGTCCACAGATTTTTAGATATCTGATTTATTTATTTAGATATTATATCCAAACAGAAAATAAAAGACACCGCCTACATGAAAAGCCTTTCCCAAACTTGTTTTCCTTAAGCAACTAGAGCTATCCATCATTTTTTTCATGATGTTGCACTCCAAATTGTGAATTTGTAAACAATTGCTGTGCAAAAGTTAGCTGGGGACTTTGAAGATGGGAGTTTCCAGTGTTTCTTTGGGGTGCCTCCCTGTTACAGTGCCGCAGAGCTTGAAGATTAAGTAATGCTCCATGCCTTGCATACATTCCAAAGATGGAACAGAGGAGACTTCCTTGAAGACTCAAAGCTAAAGACACTACTACATATGGAGTCAACCCACATTCAGGTGCTGACTGGATAACCATAGCTCAGCTGGAGGGAAGCATGCTATAATTGGTCTTATTAACTTAGTGAAGTGAAGGAAGAAATCATTCTGTTCCGGAGCCTTGCTGGAAAGTACATGTTGGAGGATTGGATTGGATTGGATTAGGCTGTGAGATTCTCAATAGCTGAATGCTTTGCATCATTCTCTATGCAGAACATCATACAGGACACTATCAACTTGATGATTGTTTTAACTGTCCAGCAGACAGCCTCTTCCTCATAGCGTCTCTTCCCCTTGCTACTCCTGGCAGGAAGCCTATTCTCCCCAGCCCCTAGCAGACAGCCTGTCCAAACAGTCTTTTATTCTCCATTCACCATATATCCAGAAGACAGCTTCTCCCTGGCAGCCTCCTATTCTTCACTCTCCCGCACACAGCTTTCCCCCATCTCTTTTCCCCGCAATCCACCCCGGTAGGCAGCCTCTCCCTCGCAGCTTTATCTTGCCCCCTGCCAGGTAGACACCAGTGTTCAGGTCCAAGGCTGAGTGTTACCACTCACTTTCCCACGACTCATTGCTCCTCCAATCACAGACTGCTATGCTCCTGCAGATGCGGGACAGGAGCAGCCTGTGGTTGGAGGTACAGCTCCTGTCAAAAACTGCCACTTCCAGTTACCGATATTTTGAACACTCATCCCCAGGTCAGATAGCAACTCTTGGCAAGCCAGACTCTAGCCCATGGGCTGTGTGTTGGACAATCCTGGTCAAACATTTCCTGGATAAGTATCCAAGTAGGTCCCATGTATCAGGTCCAAGTCTCTGCTCTAAGATTAGAGCTGTGTGAAGGGTCCTGGGCAGCAAGGAACCAGCCCATCAGAAAGTTAAACTTCCTGAGCAATTCCCACGTATATCTAACTTGAGGACTTCCAATGATGCACACCTTCCAAGTATGCCCCACCTTCAACAACCTGGAGATCAGAAGATTTGGATCACAGTATTTAGGTAAAGTCGCCATAGACCCAGATGACAATAGGCTGCTCTCCCCTTAGAGAGGGAGAGCTGACTGGTGATGATTTAACCTGAGGATCACCACAGCTCAGATGAGGAGCAAGGTTGAGAAGTTATTTATTCACATAGCCCTTTTTCTGGTGTTTTATGTGCAATCATTAGATTAGTGAAAATGAAGTGGGTAGAAGATCATAGATACACTTGTCAGGCTAGTGAGTGTTTCTAATAGTCTTCTAATTGGCTCCAATCTGAAGTGAAAGGGTGTCTGATTCATAACAAACACAGAAATTACTTTAGCAAAGGTGAGGTTTGTTCCAACTGCTGATTACCAGTGCAAATGAGGCGTAGCAGTGCTTTGAAAATGCATAATTCTGAGTGAGGTGACAAATATCCATATAACATCTCAGCGTCCTTGAAAATATTGGAACTATCCAGTTCAATTCATTGTATAGGCACAGTAGGCAACTTTTGTTGAATAGACAAGATATCCTATGTTCTACTTGCTATAAGGGGAATACTAGAGAAGCCAAAACAATTTCAACGAATCTTGTTCAAATTATGGAGCTAAGATTGGTTGGAGTTTATCTTTATTGAATATATAATTTGAACATTTCCTTTTTGAAAACTTGCCCTATCTTTGCAGACTGTTCATGTGCAGGCTTTCAACATCATAAAACTATTGGGAACCCTTTCCCAAAAAGGTTTTCCTTTTTGATATTAAATAGAAGTTAATAATGGTTTCCATTCATCTCAGGAAATTAATACCATTCCAGTTGCTATTGAAGACCAGAGTGTATTATGTATGCATGACAGGATTCTGTTGCATGCAAATCAGTTGTAAGGCTTAATTAATTTTCTTGAATGCTGCAGCTATGTGCTGTACCTGAAAACCATCAAGTTGTCTTTCAAGATATCAGACAAGGTTTGTGCAATAATATAGCTGTATCAGCGTTGCAATGAAACCAAAATTTTATCCTCCTGGATTTTGAATTCAGTGGGTGGTTTATTTGCATGACTGAAATCATTAGTATCGACTAAATCAAGGTTGGCCTCATTCTGGGAGTGTTATCAACACTCATGGTACAGTGGCATGGATTGGGAGGATTCACTATGCCAACTCCCCCATCCCAGTCATTCCATGCAGGGAGATTGTATCTGCTGGTTAGCTATTTCATCATGGAAGAAGGGGTTGGAAAATTCAAGGGCAAGCCTTCACTTAGCTATTCCAATATGGGGCAAGCTCTGGGCAAAGCTTGCTCTCTGTACTTTTGACCAGAGATTGTATACAACACCAAAGCGAGGAAATGGTATAACCTATCACACAACTACCAAAGTGTTTAACCCAGTTGCCTTTAACCACTTTTTCATGTAAAACAAACAAAGTTAGAAACAGCTTTCTGCAGCAGCAAGCTAATGCCTTGGAAGCAAAAGTGGAATACTTATATTTAATGTAAATAAAACAGAATGGATGTTTATGAAATTTGTGTATGTTTATTTATTTGCTCACTGCAGTTGTTACAACTGGTTATCCATTCCTTTGAGTGAAAACATGAACAAATAATGTTGAGATCATCCTGTCTTTGTTCAAAGTTGCTCAGGACTTTCTTCTTGTGATGTGGTCATAAATAACCACTTGGACATAAAGGTTTGTTTCAATTACGTTTCGCGTGGTATTATCCCCAGGAGAGACCTGCCAAAAAAAAGCTCAAGTTAAAAATAAACGCTGTGAGGATGTTATTTTGCAGCTTAACTTGCCTTTTCTTTGACTTGCATTTCCTTTTTAATAGTTTTTCAAGATTTCAGGAAGGGATCAAAGTTGTTTTACTGAGGCCCCCTTAGTTGTGCTCTCTCTTTGGAAAAAACTCTGTTCTCCATCAAAGATATTGCTGGTTCTTTTCGTCCTGTTTCCAACCTGGCAGGACAGTGAGGTATTAGACATATTTACTGAATGGATTCAGAACCCAGTGGAATAGAATATTGCACGAACGCTGGTCTTCCAGAAAGACAACATTTTGTCCTTCCAGCGACTAACATACAAATTCCACTCTGTCTTGACTTGTTCCAATATGTGCAAATCATCATTTTGTTTTGGATCTAGTTACATTCAGCAAACTTCATTATAACTGTTTCTTTCCCCTTCCGTTTTATGTCCTCATCCTACAGAGAGATACATAAAAACACTAAAGGCGGAATCTTCCCATAAACTGTCAGAGTGTTAGTTTCAGATTGAAGACTGGTGTGTAGCTCTCCAGCCGAACAGCCAAGTTTTCTCTCAAGATTTTCTGGCACTCAATGCACAGAGAATCTGGGGCTGTGGTTTGCGATGCCATTCTCTTGGGGTACAGCCTGAGAGAGTTTGTGGTGCTATCTTCAAAGATCGGTGCTAAAAGATGTCGCCCCCCCCCCACCTCCACAGACATGGGGGAAACCTCCTCCCCCTACAAGTATAGAGGCCAATCCCTCTTCCCACAAGCATCAGGGCTCATCTCCCACCACCTACAGGCATCAGGAGCAATCCCCACATATAAATAAAACAGGATTAAGGGGATCACCCCTCTGAGATTCCCCAGAGTGTCTACCCCTGGCAATGCCGGGCTTTCATTGCCAGCTTGCCGGGGGCCGGGTGTGTCCCTCTCCCCCTGGGGGCTATATCTGCCTTTGCGACGTGGCGGGTTCCGTTTCAAGTTTATAAAAACCTGTTGTGAACTTCGCCAGTGTGATGTCGTGTAAGTGAGGTATGAGTACTCAGTGAGGCGGGGCGGGGAGAGGAAACATATTGCATGAAAGACATTTAATTTTATTTAAATTTATTAAAATACATTGAAATGAGCTTCCTGCCTTTTCTGGGCTGGAACCATGTTATGTCATAGGCGAGTGGTGTGGAGAAATGGGAAATGAGACCTTCCTGGCGAGAATCTTGTTTCCTGACTCTTGTAGGATTTTGGGCCCACACTGATGGCTAATGCAAGTTCAAAATGGCCCCCAGTTTCTCTGAGCATATTGTTTATCACACGTTAACACACAGCGAGACAGGAAAAGAGATCGAGTTTACCAGTTAACATAAAAACCTGATAGAAATTTGGAGTCAAACTGTCAAAATGAATACACTAAATAACATTTGGAGGGTCAACTTAAACTGATGCACCATAGGGACCACACTCTATTCAGGCTTCAGTCCTCACTGACTAATAAATGTTGGCAAGCCAACATACTGTTACGAAAGGAACCAAGCACTGAATAAAATTCAAGAGAAAATAGTCTTTTTGCAAGATCATTGTCTCTTCTTTTTTTTTTGTTCAGCTAAATACTTTGTTGACGCACTGAGGATAATTGTCCTAGTCAATCTCATCCACTGCAGTGCGCATCACAAAACTGACATTCTGTGGCTCAAGGTTTTCCATCCTGCACTGATTTATGGACTAGCATAAATCAGTCAGGGGAGGGGTAAATATAATATTCACACTGGCTGGAATTTTCTGGCCGTTTGTGCATGTGGGAGTCTTTGATCCTGCTGCACTGAACAGAGATTTGGCTGAACGCCACATTTTCCATCCTCATTGAAGTGGCAGGGCTTGAACAGCCGGAAAATTCTGGCCATTAGCTGGCAAACAAGAGATGAAAAAACTGGTGCACACATGATGGGCTGAATAGCCTTCCTCAATACTATTTTAGAATTCTACAGTAACTTGGCAGCCTTGCTCCATGCCCTCTTCCATTAAGCAAAATCTTCTGTTTTCTGCCTGGTGATAAAAATTTAAATAATATTCCTTACCCCCATTTGTCTAGTAAAACACAATGATCTGGGAGTATTTAACAATAATACACTAATACAGTTGCTGAGCTCCATTTTTCCAGCCCACTCAACGGGATTGTAAAGTAGGAAATGACTATATGATTAAGGGAGACATCAGGAGGACAGCCTGACATTTTCCGATTGCCATATCACGTTGCCAGCAGTGGGAATCATGGCAGCATGGTTGGGCAACTAATTGAGCCCCCTTAATAGCCAATTAAGGACCACTTCCTGCCCCTGCCTGCTTCGGGAGCACCTGTTGCCACATGGGGTCCACAAGATGGTTTCCATAAACATTGCCATGTACAGCTGTTTTCCACTGAATGCCACTGAAGGTAATAGCCCACCATACATAGAATCACAGAATCCTACAATGCAGAAGGAGGCCATTTGGCCCATCGAGTCTGCACCGACCACAATCCCACCTGGCCCAATCCCCATAACCCTATTTATTTATCCTACAAATCCCCCAACACTAAGGGGCAGTTTAGCATGGCCAATCCACCTATCCTGCACATCTTTGGATGTGGCAGCTTTTGTTGGATTCCAGCTATGTCAAATCTTGACATTCATTGAAGGGGGAGATTCATTGAATCTGAATGCTACCCAATTGGAGATCTGTTTAGTTTATTGTGCACTTAAAATGGCTGAGTATGATTATAGAGGAAAATAGCTCTGGAAGTGAATGTAATCCATTTCTATGTGCAGTAAATACTGCCTTCTATCAAATGGAATATTCCATCTCACATAACCTATAATAAACTGCTGGACCGGAATTCTTTGATGTCAGATGCCCTACCACCACTGCCAGTGAGAACAGAGAATTTGGTGCTCAGCCAAATCTCCATTCACTGCAGCAGAACCGGATAATCACAGCCCTGGGCGAGGTTGGAGAATTCTGGCCCTGGTCTTATAAGAATGATTGCTGTAGGAAATGGAAAAGAAGTTACATTGACGTGGTAAACTGCTTTTGAAGTTGGAGTTAAAACACATCGGAGGAAGTTTCATGGTTGCTGTAAGTAATAAATCAATTCAGGAAGGTTGTGTTTATGATTTTGTTCCACATCGAAAACAGAACAATTCTGCCTCAATCAAAAGCAAAGCACTACAAATACTGGAAGCCCAGAATAAAAACAAAAGGTGCTGGGAAAATGGTAAAGGTAGACGGGTGGCAGTATTAAAGAGAACATTTCATTGCCAAAAAGAGAGCATTTTTTTGAAGGTTGATAGCCAGAGGTCAGAATTCTCTGCACCAAGAACGGAGATGTAACCAACCATTTCCATGGACATGCATAGTCTTCAGTGACACTCAGGCATTTGCAGGTATGTTAGGTGCCACTTGTACACCCTGTGTCTAGCAGGGCACCTCCAAGCAATGGCTCTCTGGGGTTCATTCTCTGCAGTTATAGCAGGTCCTGCCACCGCTTTGGCAATCCAGCATCTCCACTGACCCATACACGATTCAAAGGCTGGTCACCCCCAAGTCAAAGGCTGGTCATGTCAAGTCAAAGACTGGTCACCTCGAGTCAAAGGCTGGTCACGTCAAGTCAAAGGCTGGTTGCACCCGAGTCAGAACCAGTACCTCTGAGTCAGCCCTCTTAATACACAGAGCCATTCTATGACTGCTGCACTTATCTCTGAACTTCCTTGGAGGGGTGCTCGGCAGAACATAAGAACATAAGAAATAGGAGTGGGAGTAGGCCATCTAGCCCTTCAAGCCTGCCCCGCCGTTCAATAAGATCATGGCTGATCTGAAGTGGCTCAGTTCTACTTTCCCGCTTTCTCCCCATAACCCTTAATTCCCTTGCCTACCAAAAACCTATCTACCCGTGTCTTAAAAATATTTAGCGAGGCAGCCTCCACCACTTCAACGGGCAGAGAATTCCAGAGATTCACCACCCTTTGAGTGAAGAAGTTCCTCCTCAACTCCGTTCTAAACTGCCCCCCCCTTTATCTTGAGGCTGTGCCCCCTAGTCCTGCTGTCTTTTCTGAGCAGGAAGAATCTCTCTACCTCTACCCTATCCAACCCCTTCATTATCTTATACGTCTCTATAAGATCCCCCCTCATCCTTCTAAACTCCAACGAGTACAAACCCAGTCAATTCAGCCTCTCTTCATAGTCCAACCCCCTCATCTCCGGTATCAGCCTAGTGAACCTCCTCTGCACTCCCTCCAAGGCCAAAATATCCTTGCGCAAGTGTGGCGACCAAAACTGCACACAGTACTCCAGCTGCGGCCTCACCAGTGCCCTGTACAGTTGCAGCAAGACCTCCCTGCTTTTATATTCAATCCCCCTTGCTATAAAGGCCAGCATCCCATTTGCCTTCCTGATCACCTGCTACACCTGCAGGCTGGGTTTTTGCGACTCATGCACAAGGACCCCCAGGTCCCTCTGCACTGTAGCACGCTGCAGCTTTTTGCCCTTTAAATAGTAATCCCTCCTACTATTATTCCTGTCAAAGTGGATAACGTCACACTTGCTAACATTGTACTCCATCTGCCAGGTCCTCGCCCACTTGCTCAGCCTACCTAGATCCTTCTGCAGACTTTCCATACCCTCAGCACAATTTGCTTTTCCACTTATCTTTGTGTCATCAGCAAATTTTGATACCCTACACTAAGCCCCCTCCTCCAGATCATCTATATAAATGGTAAATAGTTGAGGCCCCAGCACTGATCCCTGGGGCACTCCACTAGTCACCAACCGCCAATCAGAATAGCACCCATTGATACTAACTCTCTGCCTCCTATTAGACAACCAATCCTCTATCCATGCTAACACCTTACCGCCAACTCCATGCCCCCTAACCTTCTGAAGCAACCTTTTGTGCGGCACCTTATCAAACGCCTTCTGAAAATCGAGAAACACCACATCCACCAGTTCCCCTCTGTCTACCGCACTAGTCACATCCTCATAGGATTCCAATAAATTTGTCAGACACGACTTCCCCTTAACAAATCCGTGCTGCGTCTGCTCTATCAAACAATTCTTCTCAAGGTGCCTCGCTATTTCTTCTTTGATGATGGATTCAAGCATTTTTCCCACAACAGGCGTTAAACTAACCGGCCTATAATTCCCTGCCTTTTGCCTGCTACCCCTTTTAAACAGCGGCGTAACATTAGCCATTTTCCAATCTTCCGGCACTTCCCCGGAATCCACGAGGTTTGGAAAATAATCACTAAGGCATCTACTATCACCTCTGCCATTTCCTTCAGAACCCTGGGATGCATTCCATCCAGTCCTGGGGACTTGTCCACCATCAGTCCCACTAGACAATCAAGCACTACTTCTCTAGTGACAGTGATCGCATTCAGGCCCTCAACTCCTATCATCCTTCTATCTTTAATACCCAGCAAACTATTCGCGTCCTCCTCCGTGAAGACCGAGACAAAAAACTTATTTAAGGCCTCAGCCATTTCCTCATCGCCCACCACTAAATCCCCTCTCTCATCCTCTAAGGGTCCAACATTCACCCTAGCCAGCCTCCTTTTCTTTATATATTTATAAAAACTCTTACTATACTTTTTTATATTTAGTGCTAGTTTAGCTTCATAGTCTATCCTTCCCTTCTTTATCATCTTCGTCAATCTTTGTTGATTTTTAAACCTCTCCCAATCTTCTATTTGCCCACTACTTTTAGCCACTCTGAACGCATCAGCTTTTAATTTAATACTTTCCTTTAATTCCTTCGATAACCACGGCTGATTATCCCTTCTCCTATGATCCTTCTTTACCATTGGAATAAATTTCTGCTGAGCACCGAAAAAGATCTCCTTAAAGATCCTCCACTGTTCCTCAGCAGTCCTACCGACCAATCTGTGCCCCCAATCTACATTTGCCAATTCCTCTCTCATCCTATCGTACTCCCCTCTGTTCAAACAGAGGACACAGGTCAGGGACCCTACTTTCTCATCCTCCATCTGCATCAAAAACTCAACCATACAATGATTGCTCTTCCCAAGAGGATCCCTCACAACAAGGCAGGTGCTGGCTTTTGAAGCCAATCACGTTTCATGCCGTTTTGACAGCACACTGTTGAGGATGGATTATTTGATGGGAGTTGGATATGATTCTGGCATATGGGCCCGATAATGAGATGCAAATACATTTAAATAAGGTTCCTGATATTGAACAGTAGAGATGCAACCCACAACGAGGACAGATTCCCAGTGATGTAAAAAGAGGCTTTGGCCTTCTTGTAATATTTCTGCTCCCATCACGAAGCCTGCCCAATGATAATGGGAGTGGAAAGCTCAGGCTGGAGAGAGTGGTGAAGGTAGGTTTAACCGAGGCACTCAAGAGCAAATTGGATCATTTGAACAGGAAGAACGTGCAGGGCTAGGGGAAGAGGGCAAGGGAGTTGCTCTTTGGGAATTGTTCCTTCAGAATAATTTGATAATTTGATAAAGTGCATTCAAAATTGGCTCAGTTGTAGGAGACAAAGGATGATGACAGAAGGCTGCTTTCATGACATGAAGTGGGTATGCCGGCGTTGGACTGGTGTAAACACAGTAAAAAGTCTGACAACACCAGGTTTTAGTCCAACCTATTTATTTGATAATATACTCGCAAGCTTTCGGGTTAGCCCCTTCGTCAGGTGAATGGAGAGTTCTGGCCTCAGACAGAGCATATAAAGCACAGTACTGTCTGGAGACAATACACATCTCTTTAAACTGTGATCAGTGCTCCTTCCACTCACATTATCAGCCACTTCAGGTCTTGAACAGCAGGTTAGGTGTAAGGATTCGCATTCTAATCAGTAATCTCTAAACTGTCTGTGCTTTATATGCTCTGTCTGAGGCCAGAACTCTCCATTCACCTGACGAAGGGGCTAACCCAAAAGCTTGCGAGTATATTATCAAATAAATAGGTTGGACTAAAACCTGGTGTTGTCAGACTTTTTACTGTGTTCATGACATGAAGCCAGTGTCCAGTGGCATATCACAAGGATCTGTGTTGGTCCCCTTATTATCTGTCATTTATATAAATGACATTGATGACTATGTGGGGCAGGGGACCAGGTGGGATTAGTAAGTTTGCAGATGACACAAAGATTGGCTGGCTGGGTGTTTCACAGTGAGGCGGAGTGTCTTGGACTACAAGAAGATATGGATGGAATGATCAAATGGGCAGATATGTGGCAGATGGAATTTAACCCTGAAAAGTGTGAGAAGATACACTTTGGAAGGACTAATTTAACAAGAAAGTATTCAATGAATTGTAGGACACTAGGAAGTTCTGTGGAAGTTCCCCTGAGGTGAAAGGTCAGTTACAAGGAGATGTAGGTTTAAGGTGAGGGACAGGAGATTTTAGAGGGGAGGAAAAACTTTTTTGCCCAGAGGGTGGTGGCGATCTGGACTGCACTGCCTGATAGGGTGGTAGAGGACAATTGGCTCACACCCTTTAAAAAGTACCTGGATGAGCACTTGGCACATCATAACATTAAGGCAGATGGGATTAGGTGGGAGTTCAGTTATTTCTAATGTGTTGGTGCAGACTTGATGGGTTAAAGGGCCACTTCTGTGCTGTTTGATTCTATGATTCTATGAACAGTTTCAGCATTTTCTATTTTGTTTATTTTATATTTAATTTCTGTTTTGTAGGATTCTCAATATATTATTTTATTTCAGAGAAAAAGATGAACAGCTCACAAGCGATTGGAGAGGAACAGAAAATCAAACCTGTACCTTTGGATCCACATGGACTGTTTTCCGATCTCTTTTGTTTTTGAAAAGGAGTCCAGAGACATTGTCAGTGATCACCTGGTAATATGGGCTGGAATTATATGTGCAGCTCTGAGTGTCCCAGTTGTAGAAGCTGCCAAAAAATAAATGGGAAAATGTGTGATGAGGTACAATGAATCATTTAAGAGTCTTTTACTGTGAGCAATTTGGAAAGCGTGCATGTTCCTCCTCAGGACTTTAGTGGAGAGAGAAAGCAAGAGATTGCTATGGAAGCACGGCTTTTGTGATATTCATGTTTTCTATTAAAATGTCAAGTGTTATGGAATTAATAAGGGCCTTCACTGCCACTGTGTATTCAGGGATAGCTCCATGTGAATAGCATGCCATTGCTCTCCATTGAGAAAATCAAATTAAAACCGTGGACGTGGCACTTGCCTTAGTAGATTATGTAAATCAGTGGATTACTTAAAGATTAGTAATAAAAGAAACAAACAGTGACTTAAAAAGCAAGTGAAAGAAAAGTAAATGAAAAGAAAATACAAAATAGCAAAGAATGGAGAATGGCAAGATAAACATGAGGTGTTTATTTCCATCACAGTTATATCATACTGAAGGATGGAGTCATGGTTTTTTTTTTACACACATAATACAAGAGGTTTGTTTGCAAATTTCTTTTGGCTACACGTAGTTTTCAAATGCATTGATAGAACATTTCTCACTCCTGCTAGCATTGAGCCTTTCAGCAAGATTGTCAGTTCTTCCCAGTTACTGATACAACAGCGCTAGTGAAGCTGGTTACCAGCAGTCATTTTATCTTTAAAAATTCAGCTTTTCACGGGGAACTTCACTACATTGCTTCCATACTGTTAACACCCATTATTCCTGGTGGCAAGCTGAGTTTTTTATGCTGTTTTGGAAAGGTGAGTGGCTACCAATTGCTCTAACATCCAATTCAGTCATTGTAAAGTGCAGCTCTGAACAGCTGCAACAGCAGTAATGGGACAGCAAACTTGGATTAAGCAGACAGATTCTTTAATCCAAGTTCACTGTTGGTGCCTATGTGACGCTTGATGCTTTTAACATGTTTATGTTTTGGTGTGAGACAATGCCTCAGGTATGTGGCTGAAAATCTCACACCTAGGAGTTGTGCAATGTTGATAGCTCTGGGAATAAATCACTTGTTAGGGCCTTCAAGCTGAACAGCATTTGGTGATTTTATAACATGAGGGGGCCAAAACTACCTTAGAAAGAAATTAATACTGCACTGGAACTAATTAGAGGTGCCTGCATCTTATTAAAATCAGATCTCAAAATAACATGAAGAACGTCATTCCTATTCTGTACTTTACCAGGAACTTAAACTCAATGCTTATTTTGCTGCATGTTTATGGCTTGGGCTCTAGCCATAACAAACGTTTTGTGCCAATTGAGTAACGCACCCCCACCAGTTAAATAAAGATTTTATTGCCTAAAAGAAATGTTGGATCAATTAAAAAGTTTCTGGAACTATTTGCTTTATTATGCTCAAAGTACAATCGAGTTCATGATCCATCCGCTGATGCCAGATGCTGGAATTGACATGACACCACTGTTCCTTTGTACAAAACTGCTGCTCTAGATAGTTGATTTGAACTACAAAGTAGCCTTCTGAAAATGGAAATGTAGTTCCATTCCATGATACAGAAATATTTGTCTATCACCATACGGATTATTGATGATATAATAAAAGTGACCATGCTATTGTAGGTTTGTTGTTAAAGCTAACTTGTTCACATTGTATTTTAGGGAAGAAAATCTGCCATTCTTACCCAGTGTAGCCTGTGACCGTGGTCCTATACGAAGGTGGATGACTTTTTAGTTACCAAGCTACTTAGCTGTGTGAAACTTCAGCAAACAATGTATTACATACTACAGGAAATCAAGTAAAGGTCCACTGCTGCCTCTGCAAGGAAACCACGGGTGGCTAGTAAATGCCTGCCTTGTCAGCAATGCCTACGTCACAAGAATTAATAAAGACCTAAATTCTCATAGACAGCATAATTTTGCCTGGACATCTTGAGTTTTACAAACACCAATAAATGGAATCAACTCAGAACTATATGAAGAGTTTCGAAAAAGGCAATGAAGAGTAAAATATGCTTCCACTGGAAAGAGATTCAGTGGCCGGAAGACACAGATTTAAGTGACTTGGCCTCCTTCTACGCTGTATGATTCAATGACTCCAAAAATCTTTTTACTGCAATGACTCGGGATTTGCGATGAGAATAATGGAGAGGGTATTAGAGGGAAATTTGACAGCAACACCTCAGGCTGAATGTTCAGTCCACATTCAGGAACCCAAAATTGGGACTGGTTCTGGGTCCCAGCACTGCATGGCATGTTCCAGACACACCCACCTGGATTTTTAAAGGGAAATGTCAATTAATGACAGACAGCGTGTTTGCCAAATAATTAAGGATGGTGAGCTGGCACCCAAGGCTGGAAGGATTCCCACTTGACCCTCCATCACTGCCACATCGGCAGCTTCACTAGTCAAGGTGTAGATAGAGAGGACGACTCAACAGTGGTCACGACTGCTGTGCGTGGCTGGGTCCTTTGTGGGATGAAGTATCGGCCACCTCACTTGCCATCCTTTCATGATCTGAGTACCAGTGTTGTCTGGGCATGGTCCAGGCTGATGTCTCTTGTTCATATTGTAGGATTGAAGCCCCAGACAACATAGGAATGGGGCCCACAATGGCCCTAATTTCTGTCAATTGGCTAACTGCCAATTGTGAGACAGGTAGTCATTCTAATCCCTACCCAAACTCTTCAAAAATGATTGGGGCTGGGATTGTGGCACTGAACTGGCATGGTAGCCAATGGCATATAATTATGGTCCCAACAATCTCCAACCCTGACCTGCTTTTAAAATCCAACCCCTCGCCGTACGTGCCTGGGGAAATTTAGAAATTGCTGTCAGAGGCAGTTTGTTTCTACACAGCAAACTTGCAATCTTTACCAGCTGATTTTACATAAACTTACTTTACTTGTCCACAGGTTCTGCAATAAAAACAGCTGAAAACATGAGATGTGTTCAGGTTAAAGCAGAATAGGTGATAATTATTGTTGAACAACCTCTTTGCATTCATATTGCAATCAAACAGGTTGATTGTGTTAACTTACAAATCCTTTCAAAACACATTAATGGCTGGTAGTAAGAGCGGGAGAGACTTCTTGTCAGCCACACTTGTATAGCTATATGCCCCTGGTGACAGACTTGTGACCTTTTCTGGTGTGGAAGTAGACAAAGCTCTGCCTTAGTGCACCACTAGGTATGGGAAGATAACTGGAATTGGAACAACCTCTCAGCCCTGAACACTTAATTTAACAAATTTGGAGAATCACTCCCTCAAGAAAATGAACACTGCAAATTTTTAAAAAGATTACTTTTTCTGTCTGTTTCTTTCTCAGACCCTAATAACATGCATACTTCCCAGCCTTTCTTTTGCATTCTGTCACGTTGTTTAAATCAAATTTATACTTCCTGCTTTATATTCTTGGATCTGATTGAAGTATTTGGAACATCTTATCAAGTAAGTGTGATACTAAAATGTAAGTTGTTGTTGATTGGCAGAAGACCCCAACTGTTGTTTTTCTTGCAAACACACACCACAGGTTCTCTGTAAGGGCACCATGCTGGAAAAGCTGCCAGATTGGAAGAAATCTCTGCTGACAAGCCCATCAGATCACCTGTCAGCAAGATCCAAACTTGAAAGGTTGACTCTATTCTCTCTCCACCGATGCAGTCAGTCCTGAATTTCTCCAGCATTTTCTGTTTTTGTTTCAGATTCCAGCATCCACAGTATTTTGCCTTAATGGATGAATGTTCTTTGCACACTCTGGGCTTTGAACTTAATCTTTAGCCTTTAGTGTAACACAGAAATAAAAATAGAATATGCTGGTAATGCACAACATACTGATTAACATTCTAAAGTGAAAGACAGTCTAACATTTTTAGTGAGATTTTCCACCATCACAACTCTAGCAAATGGTTGCACCTGCTGTATTTCTTTTTTGGATGCTGAATGACCTGATGTGTATCCCCATTATTGTTTTTCACCTTTTGTTTCAATCTTCCAGCTTTCCTGTATTGCTTAAGAACCATAGAAACCGCTTAAGAAAAACATACTTTTTGACACATGAACAAAAATGTAGAAAATGCTGAGGATTTTTGCTCAAGCGTGACAGCAGCTAGGGTGACTATCAGAAGTATGTTGTGCATTATAAACAGCACATTTTCTGTTTGGATCAGAATATTACATCTGAGTATTATGTTTGGACATGGAATTCTGTACAATGGACTGAATAGAATGTGGTTGGAGCATTGGAATTCTGCCTTTGGATTAGGTACGCAATTATCTGGAGAACCTTTTTATTTACAATACTGAAACAAAAATGTTGATGCTGATATTCTTACGTTTCAGAATGGCTGTAGAATGCACGGCTAACTGAACAGTGAAGGCATCTCTTTCCAAGTATTTCCCTGTTATCTTGATGATATTGGCCAAATTGTTCATACAGTGCTTGGAATTGTCAGAGCATTGCGCATGGAGCAACAATCAAACACTTACAATGGAACCCACCCAATTTTCCATTTATTCATTTAAATGAATGGGAATTATATGAGCTTCATGATTCAACTCTGCTTGTTTGATTTTTCTCTTTGTGCTCTGACCTGGAAATACTTTAAATCTAATTGTTAGCCATAGAGTTATAACCAACAAAGAACAATACAGCACAGGAACAGGCCCTTCAGCCCTCCAAGCCTGCACTGATCATGTGTTCCTAACTGGACCATCCGTTTGTAACCCTCTATTCCCAGTCTGTTCATGTGACTATCTAGATAAGTCTCAAATGATCCTAGTGTGTCTGTCTCAACCACCTTGCTTGGTAGTGCATTCCAGGCCCCCACCACCCTCTGTGTAAAATATGTCCTCCGCATATCTGTATTGAACCTTGCCTCCCTTACCTTGAGCTTGTGATCCCTCGTGTTTGTCATTTCTAACCTGGGAAAAAGCTTCCAACAGATCATCCTATCTATGCCCTTGATAATTTTATAAACTTCTATTAGGTCACCCCTCAACATCCGTCTTTCCAGGGAGAACAACCCTAGTTTACTCAATCTCACCTCAGAGCTAATACCCTCTGTACCAAGCAACATCCTGTAAATCTTTTCTACACTCTCTCCAAAGCCTCCATGTCCTTCTGGTAGTGTGGCAAGCAGAACTGGACGCAGTATTCCAAATGTGGCCCAACCAACGTTCTATATAACTGCAATATCATAAGCCAACTTTTATACTCTATGCCCCATCCAATAAAGGCAAGATGTTTACAGCATGAAACAGGCCCTTTGGCCCAACTTGTCCATGCCATCCCTTTTTTTAAAAACTCCTAAGCTAATCCTAATTGCCCGCATTTGGCCCATATCCCTCTATAACCATTGTATGCATGTAACTGTATAAATGCTTTTTAAAAGACAAAATTATACCCGCCTCTTCTACTATCTCTGGCAGCTTGTTCCAGACACTCACCACCCTCTGTATGAAATAATTGCCCTTCTGGACACTTCTGTATCACTCCCCTCTCCACTTAAACTTATGCCCTCTAATTTTAGAGTCCCCTACCTTTGGGAAAAGATATTGACTATCCAGCTGATCTATGTCCCTCATTATTTTATAGACCTCTATAAGATCACCCCTCAGCTTCCTACACTCCAGAGAAAAAAGTCCCAGTCTATCTAGCCTCTCCTTATAACTCAATCCATCAAGTCCCGGTAACATCCTAGTAAATCTTTTCTGCTCTCTATCTAGTTTAATAATACCCTTTCTATAATAGGGTGAGCAGAACTGCACACAGTATTCCAAGTGTGGCCTTATCAATATCTTGTACAACTTCAACAAGACATTCCAACTCCTGTATTCAATGTTGTGACCGATGAAACTAAGCATGCCGAATGCCTTCTTCACCACTCTGTCCACCTGTGACTCCACTTTCAAGGATCTGTGAACATGTACCTCTAGCTCTCTTTGTTCCCTAGCTCTCTCCAATGCTCTACCATTAACTGTGTAAGTCCTGCCCTGGTTCAATCTACCAAAATGCAACACCTCGCATTAAATTAAGCTCCATCTGTCATTCGTCAGCCCACTGGCCCAATTGATTAAGATCCTGTTGCAATCGGAAATAACTTTCTTCACTGTCCACTATGGTAACTTCAGGATGTTGAGAGAGGGGAATTGAATAATGTTAACGTCATTAACTGTCAAGGGAAGTTGATTAGATTCTCTCTTGCTGGAGATAGTATTTGCCTGGCACTTGTGTAGTGTAACTGTTATTACGACTTATCATCCCAAGCCTGAATCTTGTCCAGGGCTCGCTGAATATGGGCACGACTGCTTCAGGATCTGAGGAGTTGCAAATGGTGCTGAACATTGTTGAAATATCTCCATTTCTCACCTTAGGATGGAAAGAAGTCATTGAAACAGCTTAAGATGGTTGGGCCTAAATCACTATCCTGAGGAATTCCTGCAGTGATGTCCCAGGACTGAAATGATTGTCCTCCACCAACTTCCTTTGTGACAGGTATGACTTGAACCACTGGATTGTTTTCCTCCTCTTTCCCATTGACTCCTGTTTTGCCAAAGTGCCTTGATGCCACACTTGGTCAAATGCTGTCGATGTCAAGGACAAGGACTGTCACCTCACCTCTCCAGTTCAGCTCTTTTTTCTCTTTCTCCTCTCCCTAGTCCAGCAGCAGTTGGTCTGATCATTTCTCAAATGCTGTCATCTGATTGACATCAGCTAACTCAATTTAGAAACCAGGAAGTTCACTTTGTATAAGTCAGTACAACAATACCTTCAGAATTGTTACACACTCATTGAAGAGTTCAATTTTTTCCACGAGAATATACAATTTGAATAAGCTGAACAAATAACTCTAAGTACTGCTGGCTACAATTATACTGGCCCCAGACTTTAACTCCAAATAGGAGATAAGCTGGTGAACAGATAGACATTGAGGAGGGAGACAAGTCCACAACAACTCCACCACCATTTTCCGCCCACCCTGACCACACCCAACCTTAGTACTGAGAGGCCTGGACTTTTTGATTCTGTGACTTCCATCGTGTGCATATTACTAGTCAATTTCCTGCTTAAAACTCGCAAGATGTGGCAGCATGGCAGACCATGGCAATTAAGTAAAACGCTGCAGAGAGGCTTCCAGAGGGCCTCACGGTTTAGGGATAGTAAGGAAGCCCATATAGGAGAGAGTAATACCTGGTGGGGCCTCCCAGAGTGAGAATTCCATCTCCTCCAGTCTCTACAATGAAAGTATAAAAGGATATATATTGGGTTTATAATAACCTCTATAGGTTGATGAGGTAGAAATAAATAATGGCTTTTCTGAGTAGGTCTCTAGCTAAAACAGCAGTTGGGCCTAGATACAGTTATTAGAACCCTTTCTACATAATGAAAGGAAAATGCTGCTGATTTCCACCAGGGATTCTTCTTACCTGCTCATTGGAGCAAGCCAAAATTGTAGCCTATGAAATAGGTATATATCAGTAGTGAATGACTCCCACAGTTGACCATAACTGTCTAATGCCTGGTTTCTGTAGGGCGGGCACTGTTAAAATTGTCCTTTATTCTTAAGATCATAATATGAAATAAAATATGTTTGCATGGACTCCTGAGTTTAAAACAAGTTGAATCATCAGTTCAGTCATCTAGTTGGCATTTGTGGATGGCTGTGTGTCAGTTCAAACGAGAGAATTGGGTTCTGCAAAAAGGAATGAATTGCACTGGGTCAAAGGTATGTAACAGCAGTTTATGTTTTGTTTTGCAAACTCTAGGGTGCAGTGAAACAACATCTAAGTTTCGGTTCATAAAGAAAACTACCTGGGGATCAAACGATTACCAAAAACTTAGAATGAATAATTTGTGTAATTGTTGGCAGGCGTTCCCTGTTAAACATTGAAAAATCTTCAATAAGTAAGATAGATAGTCTTTAGAACATTCTGCTGCAAACAGCCAGTGGCTTTGATGTCTGTCACATGTGTAGAATATAGCAAGAAACATTGGGTTACTAAAGTGCAACAACATGTGTTTGCTGCTAGCAGCTGTTTGCATCAAAGATTCACTATGGACAAATTTTGGAATCATTAACACCATGCTTTGAAAATATTGTAATGTGGTTTAAGAAGGCTTGAAGGTTTAATATATTAAGCTCTTGAAATCATACAGCACATGTTGTCTCCAGGTTTTACATTCTTGTTGAATAGCGGTGAGGTCCAATTCCCATACTAGTCTCTGGTTTGTTTTAACTCTTCCCCCATCCTGAAACACAAAACTCTCTGAAGATTTCAGTTAGAATTTAAATATTGTTTGCAATATTATAGCTATTGATGCCAGTGAGAACGATGCTCATAACAGTCACATTCGGGGGCAATTTTAACCTAATTTGCCCTTTAGGAGAATGATGAGATTGGGCTCAACAGTGGTTTTATGTTCCACTCAATTTTAATCTTCACTGAAGTCCGAGAAAAGTAATATTGGAGGAGGAGTAAAACTTTACTCCAGCTGATCCTTTGGGTTTTGCAACTTTGGTAACATGAAATCACCTTTATTATTTTGCATTTACCCTTTCCCCATTTTCCTGAGCTGCTGACTCATGCTGTGTGTACCTTTTGTGAGTGTCTACTTTTCATTTGCTAGATTAAGAGCTAGTGTGATTTATACATAACTTTGGAAGACATCAGAGTCCCATCCTCATCTAGTGTTCACAGACCTAAGCATGTGCACAACTTCCAGAAGAAATTAGTAGATAATAATCAAAAACTAGACTGAATTTCTCTTGACTCATAGGGCCAGTGATTTTTTTTTAACTAATTATCAACATTCCTACTATAAGCTCAGCTGTGATCAGCAAACTTAAGAATCGGAGAATTTCCTGTTCTATATGTTACTTATTCATTGTGATTTTTTAAACTAACAAACTTATTGGAGTAGCTTTTCTTTTGCACATTTTTGAGATATCTTCCAATATGAAAAATATTTTTTATACATACAAAACTACAATTTGACCTTTAAAGGTTAACTATTTCACTCTGATGAATTTGAGGAATGTCTATGATTTTCAACGGTATCCAGCCAGCCACTTTTTGGCCTGGTTTGTTGGATGGGAATTGATACATGTAACTGTCATATCAAGAAATAGTTCAGACATCCACATAAAACAGTCAAGTATGATTCTTATCCAAGGACAGAAATCCATTATGCCAAATCACTCCCTATTCAATCCCAGTCTCGAAATTTGCTGAAGTGTAACATTCACCTCAGTTATTCATGTTTACAATACTCAGCACTAAGAATATTATCTGTTGTTGAACTCTGGTAATATAAAGTACTCTGTGTAAGCAGAGTAATTCACCTTCTTGACCACTTTTATTTTTAGGTCTAATATTTTAAAGCAAGACCATCTCATGAAGAAAGATATTTGATGAACTTTAAGAGTCTTGTGGAAGTCATGATGACTTAAGGTATTGTTGAGTCACTTGACTTTGGAACCCAAATGACAAAAATGATTGATATGAAATAACAGAGTGAAAATACTGTGAATGCTGAGTCCCACCTTTAGTAACCTATCAACTTCCAGCACATTTTAAAAACTTAGTTTTTACTTCTCATTTCCAGAGCACAAGATTTTTCTTTCTTTTAACTTCTGTCACCCTTCTTAAGCTGAGTGAGGTTGGCCTCATATTTTGTACAAGATTGCTGGGCATTGCCAGTGTTCCAGAAACAGTGCCAAGGGAGTGGGGGCTTTGACCAGGGGAGGGCTATGACGGGGGGCTGTGCAGAGATGTCATGCAGGGTTGGAGCATAAAGTGGGAGTATGATGGGAGGGCATGTTGGGGGTCAATCATGGTGACCCATCAGGAGGCCACTATGCCGGTGATCCATGTTGGGAGGGGATTGAGGAACATGCCGCTGATTAACTGTGATGGGGGGTCCTGATATCCATGGAGGGAGGGAGGGGGTCTCCCATTGCACTGTGAGATTGGGGTGCCCTTGCAAACACTCTGCAGCCGGGCTCACTGACATGTTTAGGCCCTCCCCCGCCCAGAGTACCAGCACGCATCTCATCATTCTCTCAAAACGTGACTGAGTGTGGGATGATCGCAATCCAGAGTGCACCTGACAGACTGGTGCGGATCTCTTCAGTATTCTCACCATTATGGCACTTAGTCTTTTTTGGAAAATTTCCACCCTTGGTTTTTTTAAATAGAGGAACACGTACAAAGAAAGAAAAAAAAATTTGCATTTATGATGACTATATAACAGAGGAAACACAGCAACCAATTTACACACAATGGCCAGATAATCTGTTCTCAAATGATGTTAACTTAGAGATAACTAGTGGCCATGACATTGATGATATTTCCCCTACTCTCCTTTAAAATTATGCCACAGAAACGTTCAAGTTCACCTGAAAGGAAGCGCAGGTTCTCAATCAAAAGACCATATCAGCAATAGTACAGCACTCCTTCAGTATTGCATTGGAGTGTCAGCCTAGAATTTAGTACTTGGAGTTGGACTTGAAAGGTGAGAGTGCTAACACTGGCCCATGTTGAAAAAGAGGAAGCAATGCCAGACTTTTATCAAACATTGATTAATCCCCAACTGTTCTTACAGAAAATACTTTAGAGTTGGGATACCTTAATGATGTTGGCTCATATGGACAACCAGGAAAAGAAGTTCTCTTACATGCACATGTTAGGAACAGGGTTTAGTGAAAGAAGTGGTGACTCTCTCTTGCATATGCTGAAGTGGGCAATTGCAGGTGAAAAGAATTGGGGGAGAAATTAGGGTGATACAGGTTCAGAACTAGTATTGGGAAGGTATTACGATGAAGGGAGATTTGGTTTAATGAGAAAGCCGATGGAAAAGGGTGGAGTAGACAGCCAGCTGCATGAATACTCTTGTTGAAGAAGAAATCCATGAGGTCCTTGCAATTGATTTTCAAGGATAAAGTGGAGGGAGTTGTTGAACCTTATGTAACTCCTTCCTACATTACGAAAGTGACTGCACTTCAATGGCTGTAATGTTCTTTGGGACATGCTGTGCTTGCAAAAGGCACAGTCCAAATGCACGACTTTTATCGTCTGGAATGATCCTAGAATAGTGGAGTGTTTTGATAGAAGGGAAGTAAGCTCCTTTAGAATGGGGCATGGTTATGCTAGATTTGTGATGGATAACAAATCCGGCTTTGTGACAAACATTTGTTCATATAACCCCACATCAAAGACAGTTAATCTTTTAATAACTGATTGGAGCTGTCAATCAAACTGTGAACTTATAGCTCTGCATCGTAATAATGATAGGTTGTGGAAGCAGTCAAGCAGAAGTGATAGCCCTATTGACAATAGTTGTCAACAAACAGCTTTTGAAATTGAAAGCATGTGTTTTTTTTCAACTCAGGGACACAGGCAGGCTGCTCCCCCAAAAGGACAGACTTTGTAAATATCTTTGCAGTTTTACAGTTTCATAAACCTCATACATGTCTTCTCAGTCTTTACGTTCACTCTAAAAAATCGTAAGTCACATACTATGGGATAAGGCCCAGATGGTCGGGGTGGGGTAGGTCAGACAGTTGGGGTTGGGGGAGTTCAGGCAGTCGAGGATGGGGTAGGTCAGGCAGTTTGTTGGCCAAAGTTTTGGACAGCAGTGTGGGTGGTGGGGTGGGATAAATTCTCCATTCACCTGACGAAGAGTTTAACCTCGAAAGCTTGTGAGTTTACTATCAAATAAATTGCTTGGACTTAAACCTGGTGTTGTCAGACTTCTTATGGGGTGGGATAAAGACAGGCCTGTCAAGTCAGCTGGGTGTGTTGTCTGGCAGTTGGTGGAGATGGAGGTCAGGTTGGGCTAGGGTGGGTAATCAGGAATAAGGGACAGTCCTGGGGGAAGTAATCAGGGGGTGTGGGAGTGGGGTGGAGGGTGGGTTTATGGGGACAGGTGGACTCCCCGTGGGGGTGTTGCTGGCACCCTGTGCAATAGTTACCCAGAAATTAAAACTTAAACTTTTTCTGGGACACTACTGAATTAACACAGTTGGAACCATCCAAAATTTGCCATTTAATTTGCACTTTTGGAAGGTTCTGGTGCAGGGCAAGTTTGCACTTCCCAGGCAATTGCCATGCACAGCTTACCTGAGGACTTTCAAGAGGAGGTAGGGTTTCCCAGTGCATCTTTGGGAATCCTGCACTGGCCTGTAGCTCAGAAATTGCTGCCCTTAAGTGTCAATATGTATCTTTTAAAAGCTAAACCAAATTGCACATATAAATCTCACAAATCAAATATAACAACAAAAACAAATCTGGGTGCCATGGGACTTCAACTTGCTGCATAATGTAGAGTTAGGATGAATGATCAAAATCTTATTGTTCCACCTGATTTCTCAATCTTATCTTGTGTTACAGAGAAACAGACTGGACACTGCCCTCAGGAAGGAACAGCTAAATAGGTGAGCTAATGTTACAAAACTGCTCATGGCGTTTAAAATCAGGGAGTTAGAGAATTAAACTGACAAAAATAATACATGGGGAAAGCTTATTAGGTAAAGGTAACACCTGGTATTATGCTAAAGCAGCAGACATACAGGTTCAAGTTCCAGTGCTGTGAATTGAATACTGTTGTTACAGCATTTCAGCTGCTTTTGTGTTTTAGGATGAAGGACGGGAAAATTTGACAGAATTCCTGCTCTTTATTACCATTCAGTGGTTTTAGCAGGAAAACTGGGTTGGCTGTCTCAACCTCCACAGATAAAGACGACTGATGCTTAGCATGGATTGATGTGTGAGGAATTTTGACCTTGGTGAGGGACTGTGAAGGGATTTGGGTGTATGGAAATGCACCCTGGCAAGATTCAGCTACTTCAGCTAACAAAACATTATATAAGACTAGTTACAAGAATAATCTCTTTGGGTTTCCAGGAGTTGGTGAATTTTATAAGCATCATCATCTTTGAGGTTAAAAGCAAATTACTGCAGATGTTGGAATCTGAAACCAAAAGAGAAAATGCTGGAAAGTCTAAGCGGATCTGGCAGCATCTGTAAGGAGAGAAAAGAGCTGATGTTTCAAGTCCAGATGACCCTTTGTCAAAGCTTTGACAAAGTGGATGTAAAATATCCTATGGCAACACATCAAGGAAAGCAAGGGAGTTTCCTCCACATCCCTCAAACAACCTAACTAAAACACTATCTACTTGCTGTTCGTGGGACCTGGCTGCATCAAAATTGGTGACTGTATTTCCTTATATTGGAAAGTAACTGCTTCATTGACTGTGCATCAAGCACTTTGGGACCACCTTAGAGTGTAGGTTATTCTGTAAATGATAGTCCTTTGTTTTTTAATGGGTAGTTAAAAAAAGGAATTTTCAGCCGTCCAATAACCTTGCCATTTAAATCATCACCCCCATCTGTTATTAGCTGACAATATGTTACAGACTACCTGTAATATTCATTTAACATGTAGGTCACTGGGTTGTAAGTTGCAGTGGTGCAAAATGACTTGCTAACCATTTTCTCAACAGGATTAAAATTGGTTCACAAAATCTAAAACTAGTTTCCGAACAGTATTACAAATGTGAAGTTTTATAACATTATGTTTCAGGACTATAGGCAGGATTTTTCTCTCTCTCCACGGTGTGTTTCACAGTGGCTGGAAGGGGCGCACTCTCGCTGGCAGTGAGATCTTATGGTCCTTCCAATGTCAATGGGGCTTCCCGCTGAACGCACACCTCGCCATGGGAAACCTGCGACAGGCATGCAGAATCGGCGGGACTATTAGAACCTGCTGGCATAAATGTGAGCAAGGTTTCGACATGTGTCTTTAATTTAGGGTAAATTGAGGGAATGGGGGTTCACATGACTTTTTCAGCATTCTGCCTTGGTTGTTAAAGGTTACAAGGTTCTCTCAATGGGAATATTGTCACAACTGTAAACAATGACCAAGGCAACTGTGCTAATGACTGTTAGGGTGGGATTTTTTGGTCCCACAAGGGACAGGCATTGTCATGGGCGGGAAGGGAAAATCCTGGCTTTAGTCTCCAAGTTCCAAGGAAGTATTAGGAATGTCAGGTTTTGTAAGTAGTTTTATTTTAAACTGTCTATTTAATTTCATGAAAGAATTAAGTTGTTGGGGGTGGGAGTGAGGGAGAGGAGTCCAGTGGATGGCTAATTAACATTTCTACCTGGTTAGAAGACCCATGTCATTCATGTTGCTCTGGAGATGGGCTTAGAGAGAGAAGAGGAGCCCATTGGAAATCATTGTAGATTCTCATTGCAAATTTTCCTGTTGAAATTTTGGTGCCAAACTAGGAATTTTCCACGGAAATTCTTGACATGGGTGTCGGTGATAAATTTATATTTTACAATAAAATGTTGATTTGTATTATGAATACAAAAAAGGCCATTGCACCCAACTTCTAGGTTTTGTTCTGAGTGCAGAATCGATGTAATTCAACTGGGGGAGGAGAATTCTGGACACAATAAGCCAAATTTTAACTTTTGGACCCATTCACAGTGGGGAGGCCAGCAGCCAGTCAGAAGCCTTAAGTTTTGAAAACTTGGATCAGCCATGGCATTAGCAGCCCATTTCCAACTTTCCACACCAATTGGAGTAGGTGGGTGTGATTGCACGCTGCATCTAACTATTCCAAACCACAAGATAACAGGGTCATGGCAAGTGACAGAATTAATTAATTCTACAATTGTCAGGAGATCTGAGAGCTCATCAGTCAAGTTGCTTTCTTCTGACAATTGTAGAATTAATTAATTCTGTCACTTGCCATGATCCTGTTAGATCTTGTGGCTTGGAACAGTTAGGTTGTCATATCCAGCACAAAGGAAGATTGCTGTTGTCAAAAATTGTTGTGATTGTTGGGTGCCAATCATCTCAGTGCCAGTGCATCACTGCAGGAATTGCTGCAATGATGCTGATAATTGACAGTAACATTCATGCCACAAAATTGCCCACGCAATGACCATCTGCTGCAAGAGAGAATCTAACATCTTCATTTGACATTCAATGGCACTACCCTCTCTGAATTCCCCACCATCACCATGCTGGAGGTTATCATTGATCAAAAACTCAACTGGACCAATCATACAAATACTGTGGCTGCAAGAACAGGTCAAAGGCTGGGAATTCTCTCCCTACTCCTGTAAGCATGTCCACCATCTGCAGGACATAAGTCAGAAGTGTGCTGAAATGCTTTCCACTTGTTTGGATGAATGCGACTCCAAACAACACTCAGAACCTTAGTGTCATCCGGCATGATGCAGTCTGCTTCATTGGCCCCTACTCACCACCTTAAACTCCCTCCACCATTGATGCATTGTGGCAGCAGTGGCATCCAGAGGAAGCACTGAAGAAACTTGCCAAAGCTCCTTCAATAGCACCTTATGAACCCACAACCTCTGCACATAAAAGAACAACAGACACCACCAAAAAATTCCTCTCCAAGTTACATATTATCCTGATATGGAAATATATTAGCATTCCTCCACTGTTGCTTTGTTAAATCCTGGAAAACCCTCCCTAACAGCACATAGTAGTCATGCCTATACCACTAGGATAATAAGCATTTCAGGTGGTGGCTCACCACTACCTTCTGAAGGGCAATTAGAGATGGACAATCAATGCTAGCCTGGCCAGGGATTCAATTAAAAAAGATGCTGAAAATATAACCAGTGTTATCTTAACACAGGGTCACAGTGTCAGTGGGGTTAAAAAAATCTAATGAAACTGGGTGCAGTGTTATTGAAAAGTGTCAACAATGATAGCTTAGCAAAACTTTAGTAATAACAAATTACAAATTGCTTGACAAGACTATATATACTTTTAGACAGTTCTATATTTATATATCTTTAACTGAAGCATTGCACATGTTGGAATTGCTTTTTTTGTCCAAGATAAAAAAATGATGGTACTGTCTTTCTTCGCCCTTTTATTTTTGCTAGGATATTTGGATTGTTTCTCAATAATGCTTCAAAGAGAACAAAGAACATTACAGCACAGGAACAGGCCCTTTGGCCCTCCAAGCCTATACCGACCATGCTGCCCATCTGAACTAAACCCCCTACCCTTCTAGGGACCACATCCCTCTATTCCCATCCTATTCATGTAGTTGTCCAAACACCCCTTAAAAGTCACTATTGCATCTTTAAAAGTCACTATCATATTGTTTCCTAACCTGTGACTGCAATAGTTAATAGTGTTAAAGGTTTGACAAAACTGCGCCGTGATATCAGCAACTAGCGGCAATATTCTTTGTAGTTACCAACTGCAGTCGCATTAAGCACAATATTCAATCTTGGCTCTCTGCAGTGCCAGATTACTGCACTTGTGCCAATCTCTGGTGTTGCTTCAATTTATACAGCAGTACCTTTTTGCTTCATTCTATTCTTACATAGAAGACAAGTTCAAAATTGTGGCAAAAATCCTGCCCTGTATGTAAGAATAGACAATATAAATCCTTCAAAAATGCAGACAAAATACACAAGTAAACTGCCAGGCATTGAAAGAAGAGGAAATTGGAGCCGATTCAGCTTGCTAATGAAAGGACCAGGAATCACTAATCAGTGTTAGATTTAAAAAGCTGTTAACAGGCATAATTACCTAGTTCATCTTTTCAACATGTTAAGGAAATTTTAATATTGTTGTTTTTATAATAATGTCTAACAAAATTTTTCCTCTCTGCCCATAGAAAGAAATGATGCAGCAGCTGGCTTCAAATGTTAAATTATGGCACTACAGAAAGAATGATTTACAATGTTTTTTTGATTCAGAAAATTTCAAAATGATGTTTACATTTCTACTTAATGTTTATGGAAGTTCTCAGTCATACTTAAAGAAAGGATTAGTATCCGAGTCTTGACTTTACAAAGGGTAAACAGCATATTTTATAGAGTATATTTTTATTTATATAACATTCTCATTGAAAATTTTGTGACATTTCATTTTCATGCATTTTTGTTCCAGTCATATGTTCTCAGACTAACCATGGCGGCACGGTGGCACAGTGGTTAGCATTGCTGCTTCACAGTGCCAGGTTTGATTCCGGGCTTGGGTCACTGTCAGTGTGGAGTTTTCATATTCTGCCTGTGTCTGCATGGGTTTCCTCCAGGTGCTCCAGTTTCCTCCCACAGTCCAAAGGTGTGTGGGTTAAGTGGATTGGCCATGCTAAATTGCCCCTTAGTGTCAGGGGGACTAGCTAGGGTAAATGCATGGGGTTATGGGGATAGGATATGGGTGAGATTGTGGTCGATGGGCCGAATGGCCCCCTTCTGCACTGTAGAATTCTATGTGCACAATATTGAACAAAAGTGTTCTGGTAATTAGTTATTTCTACTGATGAATAACACAGCATTAATTTAGTTATATTTTTCTGCATTGTTAATAACCAGCAACATAATCTGAAGCTTTTTTACCCTTTAAATCAAACAATTTTCCAGGCAAAAAAACCTGGAAAATGTTGTAGGCGATAATTTTGATGCTTCCGTTATTTGTATGGTAATGATAAGAATGTGAAGAAGAACACATTTCAGCCTGTTCATTGTATTGTATCAGATTGCCATGGAGGCAAAGAAGCTTTTCTGTGCCACTCTACAGGAGACAGGCTTGTTAATGACAGGATAATATCACTGAGAAGGAAGTGAACAATATTGAAGGATCTTGTAAAACTACAACACTGAAATCTTTGTAAAATTATTATCCTTAGAATGATGTTTAGCTGAGGATGTTCAACATGAGCAGGGAAGACTGGCAGAGATGTTAGATAAAGTCCAATGACAATGGTACCCATCAATTTATCATTACAGCTACCTCATATTGGCTAAAGAACAGGGCATTAGGGAGCTATACTTTACATTGTCAGGCTTCTGAAGCAGTTTTTCTGACAAGTTGAGAGATTAAAGAGTACATTGCAATAACAACTCTTTTCCCAGCCCCTTAAGTCTCAGTAATCATGACTGTCCACTACACACTACATAACTTTGCTCTCTTATCATAACTTTACTCCAAAAAATGCCCTGATGTAGATCAAGAGGAACAGAATTCTAAAGCCATAATAGATCAAGAAGGCAACAGTGACAAGTAGGCTGATGCTGCTGGAACAGCAACGTAAGACTACTTCACCAGGCACCAGTACAAGATAAATTCCAATAAACATCTGGACATCCTTTTTGTATAAATTCTGGTGCATATCTACAAAGTAAACTGCTCACAAACCTCTGCTTGCTGAATTTTCTCATTGTTGCTTGGTGAAAGAAAATACACAGAAATACTCAACACAATGTTCAAATCAAGTATGGTCATTTCTTTAAATTATATAGTGTGTAAATGTCATCTACCAGTTTTGGAACGGTGCTGTTTCAAGTGCTGTGGTTTGTTTTTGATGTGTGAAACTTAAACCGACAACTCCTTCTCAATAATCCCCTTGTGGAAAAGGGAATGAGTGCTGGATGTGGGTCTGACTAATAACTGTGCAAGTCAGTTGTGTCCTGCTTACTTTCTGATGCATCTAATGTAATTTCTGTTGGGCTAAATGGGGCTTTTCTTTGAGGGACTTACCCGATCACAGACGCACTCCTTCTGCTGGGCAATCTCTCAGAAAACAGGACGATTTGAGGCAAATGTTAGCTCAAGAACATTGATTGTGGCAACCCTCTGTTCTTCAATTTTTAAGGAAATAGAACATTTAAACAAATTACCTTCTGATTCAGGGGTGAGAGTTCTGCAACTGAGGCACAGCTGACACTAGTCAAAGTGTATCTGACAATCTCTCATTGGGACAACTTTACATAAGATGAACTGTTTGTAATTCGGCTTCAGCTTCAGAGTTTTCTACTTCCACAATGCTGCTGTCTCAGAGGAGTGGTTTTAAGGTCTTCATATTTTAAAATTCTTGTGGCCCTCTACAAGTGTAACTCCATTATAGAGTATATGTTATCTTATTCTGAAAACAGAAGAATGAAGTTTACTTATTAGTGCCACAGTAGGCTTACATTAACACTGAAATAAAGTTACTGTGAAAATCCTCTAGTCGCTACACTCTAGCATCTGTTCAGGTACACTGTGGGAAAATTTAGCATGTACCTAACCAGCACTTTTTTCAGACATGTGGGAGGAAACCAAAGCACACGGAGGAAACTCACACAGACACAAGGAGAATGTGCAGACTCCGCACAGACTGTGACCCAAGCCAGGAATCAAACGCTGGTTCCTGGCACTGTGAGGCCCACTGTGCCACCCCAAAGAGACACTGAAAACACGAAAATAGAAACAATGTCACAGAGCTTTATAGTTTCAAGAATATACCACAAAATGCAAGACAAATCAATCTGGCCAATTACTGCCTCATCAGTCTACCCTTCATCATCAGCAAAGTGATAAATCAATTGTGATATCGAGCAGCATTTACTCAGCGTAACCTGCTCGCTGCTATCAAGGCAGTGTTTGATTGAGTATGGAATCAAGCAGCCCTAGCAAAACTGGAATCTATGGGAATCAGAAGAAACACTATCCACTGGAATCAACCCAGCACAGAGGAAGATGGAAGTTTGTTAGAGGTTAGTTATCTCAGCGTAGCATCTTAGGCCCAACCATCTTCAGCTGCTTCACCAATGATTTTCTCTTCATCATAAGGTTAGAGATGGGGATGTTTGTTGAGGATTGCATAATTTTCAGTACTATTTGTGATCCCTCAAATATTGAAGCAGTTTGTGTCCACATGCAGCATGCCAATATTCAGGTTTGGGCTGATAAGTGGCAGGTGCCAGCCATGACCATCTCCAACAAGACAGAATCAAATCATCTTCACTTGACATTCGATGGTATTACCATAGCTAAATCCCTCACTAACAACATACTGGGGGTTACTGTTAAGCAGAAACTGAACTGGATTAGCCAAATAAATAGTGTGGCTATAAAAGTAGGCCAGAGGCTGGAAACACTGCAGAAGGAACTCACCTCCTGACTCCCCAAAGCTTGTCCATCATCTACAAGGCACATGTAAGGTATGTGACGGAATACTTGACATTTGCCTGAATGGGTGCAGATCCAACAATAGTCAAGAAGCTTAACACCATCCAAGACAGAACAGCTCACTTGATCGGCACCCATTCACCACTTTAAACATTCATCCCCTCCTCCAATAAGGCAGAATGACAGTAACGTGTGCCATCTACAAGATGCACTGCAGTAACTCATAAAGGTTCTTTTGATAGTACCTTCCAAAACCACAACCTCTATCACCAAGAAAAACAAGGGTAGCAATACCTGAGGACACCACTACCTGAAAGCTACCCATCAAGCAACTCACTATCTTGACTTCGAGCTATATCGCCGTTCCTTCTGTTGCTGGATCAAAGTCCTGAAACTCCAAACCTACCAGCACTATGGGTATGCATACGCCACATGGACTGCAATGGTTCAAGAAGCTCACCATCACCTTCTCAAGGTCAATTAAAGATGGGCAACAAATACTGGCCTCACTAGTGAGGCCCACATTCTGTGACCAATTAAACAAATGCTGCTTGCTTGAAATTGAAATGCATAGTCCTTGTGTGAAGCCCCTTTAAGAAATATTGTTGTAAACACTTGGTAATTTAAGTACAGCATACAGGCTAAGTGCCTTCAATCATGCAAGCATTCCATGATCTGCCTCTTTCGTGGTAGGACTGAATCTAGTTAAGCTGCTGATAAAGTTCAGCATATTACAGGAGAAAAGGATGAAAGGGACAGCAAACAGAAAATTCTTGCTTAAGTACTTGTGGCAGGTGCTTGTCATGCATAACAATATTGTTGGCTTATCTTAGCAGATCTCTTCAAATCAGACATCTTCCATGTACTTGTGATGCTGAAGATAATATTGACCTTTTCTGCCATTTGTTCTCAGGCTTGTTGCTTTGGACTCTATTGCAGGTGCTGGATGCCAAATTTGTGCCACAGAACGTCTTTCTCTCCTTCACTTTAAGCAGGGCTAGCATAGCCGCATCTGTGAATCTGGCACGTCTCTGTCTGGATAGTTACATTCTTCAACAAAATGACTGTGGTAACAGCTGGTCTGCATTCTGTTAGGGCTTTAAATGCTTCATCATTGCATTTATCTAGTGTTTCTTTCATTCATTAACATGACTCTGCGTTGGATAGTCCTCTGTGTGTAAAAGCACCGATTCCAGCACACCTACTGAAATCAGTCAAATCAGATGTTAAGCATCATTTTGTGTTGCTCTCAAATACCCAAATTAATGCTTGATTAGCTCTTTGCAGTGCACCAACAGCAATTTCAAAGCAATTATCAATTGAAGTGCTAGTTTTTGGGATAAAATATAATTAAAGGATGGGACTTCAGTATGACAGTCACAATCCTCTCGGTTCCACATCAAAGTTTACAGCACAGACAGAGACTATTTATCCCCTTGTGCCTCTGCCAACTTTTTTGCTAAACTAATCCCACTGTCCTCCTCTGTCCACACAGTCCTGCATCTTTCTCTGCTTTAAGTATTTATAAGTTATTTCCTTAAAAAGTGGAAGGATCTTTGCCGTGATTATTTCCTACAGCAAGGACTTAGCTCCCTGCTCAAGTACCCTTCTCCTCACTCTCATCAGTTTAAAATTGATGACTCCTTATCATTGAAAGCCATTTATCTTACCAGAACATCCATAATTTTAAAAATCTCTACTAAATCTCCTTGTAGCCTTCTCTGTTCTGCTAGAAAGAATCCCAGTGTGATCACCCCCAGAACTTGCATGGGGAATCACTGACCTCCCTGTAGGACTCATAGAATATGAGCTCCCTCATGATTGGTAATTACCTTACCATGTGTAGCTCTTTATAAAGCAGGCCCCTGAGTGGCTCCATTGTTGTACTGTCCTAGTTGGAATTTGTTTGTTTTCACCACAGGCTTGCAGTTTTGGTTTACTTTATTTTGTGCAATAAAGCACTGTTCCTTTACAGCAGACTCCTGACGTTATTATACCCAGAATCTTGTCTCTCTTTAAAACTATATTCTCCCATCCCTGGCATCATCATGCTCAATCCATGATAAATGCATGGATTGAGGTACATTTCCTGTTTCACCATTTGAACACCATTCTGGTGCAGTGGAGTCTAGCCTCATTTCCATTCTGCTAATTTTGGAAGAGGCTTCTAGCAATCCCTGTGAAAGTCTAAAGTGGGATTAACATGTGACATGCATTTCTTCTTAAAAGTTGCAACTGGGTTCCAAAATGCATGGTGCCCTGAACTGTTTATTTAAACACAGTCAAAGTTGGATCACGTGTGTAACTGCAAGATCGTGACCAGAATTTCAACTGGCAGTTGCTTGTTTTTCAGGTGAAAGTCCTCTTGCTCCTGAAATCTTTATATGCAGATATCTCTGAAAATATTGATGTACATTTGTCTTTGCCAAGTAAGGGTGACTCCTTAGGGTCTAATATACAACCACAATTATATTGCATGCTACTTCTGATCCTTTTCTTTCTCTTCCATGACAAATAGATAGAGTGTAATAAGGTGCAGGATGCCCACAGGTCTTAGTTAATAGTATTCATTTACAATTCCCTTAATAATTCTCTTGGAGATATGAACTGAGGTGAAGCATTAGGAAGTCTGATAGCTTTAGTACTATAAGCAAAAAAAGGAATACTGAAAGCAAACAAATTAATCAGATAGGCAGCTGACTGATCTATTTAGTATTTCTAGCAATTTCTGCTTTTAAAGCAGGCAAACTCCTGGATAAACTTGCACCTACTTTCCACAGCTATTTGTCTCCATGTTGTTGCTGAGCTTCAGTGAGGTTTTATTAATATCACGCTTTCTAGTCTTACTGAACTTTTGCTCAATTAACATATCCGTTAACTCATTACTCTACCAAGCATTACCCTCTGCTTCCTATTATTCAGCCAATTTTGCTGCTGCTGTCCCTTTCATTCCATGAGCTATAAATTTTCTCACAAATTTGTCATGTGGCACTGTATCAAATGCCTTTTGAAAATCCATGTACATCACATCAACCCTCATCAACCCTTTCTGTTACCTCTTCAAAAAACTTCAGAAAGATGTTAAATATAATTTCCCCTTTAGAAATCCATGCTAACAGTACTAAAGCTACTCAGACTTCCTGAAGCTTCACCTCATTATACATCGCTAAGGGAATTGCTAAGGGAATTGTAACTGAATACTGTGGGTATACCACACCTCATTATGCTCTATCTATTCGTTATGGAAGAGAAGGAGAAGAATCAGAAGGAGCATGCAACACTGCAAACTTGAGATAATTCATATGGTTTAACTTCAAACAATTTATTAAGAACTATTCACAAAGACTACAGGGTATACACATGACATTCGGGAAACAGACTCTCATGAAGCCTCTCACTCATCTGACTACTGATGGCACAGTTACAGTATTAATATCATCACAGTCTCATTAACACATCTATAAACCCATTGCTCTCCCAGATTCAATTAATTAATAATCTTAATAGAATTAATACCACATGAAAAAATGTGAGTCAATTAGGAAAAATCGGCATAGAAATCTGAAGAAGAAATTGTGTTTAACAAACTTGATGGAGTTTTTTGAAGAGGTAACCGAAAGGGTTGATGGGGGTGTTGATATAGCGGGTGATTTTACTGGTATGTCACACCAGCTGATCTGCATGTCCAGAGCTGGTCAGATTGGGCAAGAGGCGAAAAACAGGGATCACACCCGGTTTCTCACTTCTCGCGATGATATCGGCCCCTTCCTGCTGGCGTAATCAGTCTCATGCCCAGAAGAGTGCAAGGCTGATTTAAGTATTTTATATAATGATTTAAATATGATCAGTGAGTCCTGGATGCAATTGTCTGGGCTCACTTGCTTTAATGACCTCACCGTGGAGGTCCTCACTGGTGAGGATCACAAATGATCCCAATCAATGTGGATGTGATGGCCTCACTGGTGGGATTGGAAGCCATTAAGCACCCCGGGTGGCCAGGGGTAGTAGCGGGCAGTGCTCCTTGGGTAATTTCTGTATTGTGGGTTTCTATGATGATGATTCTATGATGATTCTAATTGTTAGCGTGGCACTCTGACATGTCCAGCCTGGAACTGCCCACCAAAGGGGGAAGGGCTTAAGGCCTAAGGGGAAGAGTGGGACCTGAAGAGGCAAGGCCACAGCAGAGGGGGTGTCTTCTGCCTCCAAGATCAGCCAGGGCAATGATTGACAAGGGGGGATGGGAATTGGGGCCAGCAATTGACTGGGGGAGGGGTTTGGGGCCAGCAATCAGCTGGGAGGGATGTTATGGCCAGTGATCAGCTAGGGGTGGTTGGGGTGGGGGTGATATCCAGAGGGTATTGGACTGGGGGGACTGCAATGTCCGGTGGAGTGTGGGAGTGACAAATCTTCCAGTGCACTGTGTACGCTTGTACGTAGTGCACAGAGCTATTAGGACACATGAGTAATGGTGCCCCTAGGAGTCTTCAGCTGCTTCCTGGGATGAGTAGGCTTCACCCACTGGCAAGAATCATATTTTGCTTTTTCTTTTCCTAGGTGCCATGCGATTGCATCTGGAAGCTCACCCAATAAAAAGGTACAATTCTCTCCCATTTTTACGCTCACTTGGCACAGAATCACCCTCATAATATCCTGAGATTTATTAAAGATGCATAGAGTATAAGAGCAAGGAGATAATGCTGAAATTATACACGATACTAGTTAGACCTCAGTTGGAGTATTGTGTACAGTTTTGGGCATCACACTATAGGAATGAGATGAATGCATTGGAAAGAGTGCAGAAGAGATTTGCAAGGATTCTTCCACGGATGAGAAACTTATGAGGATAGATTGGAGAGGTTTGGATTCTTCTCTTTGGAGAGAGAAAGACTAAGAGGAGATTTATAGAGGTATTCAAACTCAAGAGGAGGCTAGACAGAGTAGATAGAGAGAAACTGTTCCTAGTCATAAAAGGATCAGGAATGAGAGGGCACAGATTTAAAGTGATTTTAAAAATAAACCAATGCGATGTGAGAAAATTATTTTTTACATAGTGAGTGGTTCAGGTGTGGAGCGCAGTGAAGGTAGGTTTAATTCATAGATTCAGGAAGACATTAGATGCTTATTTGAATAGAAAATGGTGTGCAGGGAAAGGCAAGGGATTGGCACTAGGTCATAATGCTCATTTGGAGAACTGGTACAGACATGATAGGACAAATGGCCTCCTTCTGCACTGTAACAATTCTGTGAACATTACGAGCATATGACATTGCTTTAGTAGAACTGGGCACACTTGCTTAGTGAGAAGGGCAATATGTATGTTTTCTTCTCCTCCAATGTCTCTTTCCACATTCCCTCCTCTTTCTTCTTCCTGTTCCTCATTTCTTTTGACTTCCTCACCATCCATTCCTCTTACTTACCTTCCTCCCGCTCACTCCCTCTTTTCACCTATTGTACTGATCTTTCCTATTCCCCATCCCTCCATCCTGCCTTTTCCACTCTGTACCTTCATTCCATTCTCTCCTCCTTTTTATGCTCTTTCAAGTCAATTTGATAATCACATGATTAAACAGAGGCGAAAAGTAAAACAAACTTGCTGGAGCTAACCACTGGAGGATGCAAACATTAATAATTTGGACCATACTATTCCCTGCTAGTAAAATGATCAGGAGAAAAATCAGAGCTGCAATAATGAAAGGTAACTAATAAGACAATTGGCTAAATTGCAATCCAAGTAATCTGAATTAATTTGCTCGTAATACCATGACTAGTTAAACAGTCATTGAGTTTAAATAAATGAAAACAAATCATAAGGAGGCAGTCATCAAATTATAGTGAGTTAAATTGCCAGGAATGATAAAACCATAAATTACATAAACTGAGTTAAATCACAATTCTAACAAGCAAAAACTGAAGTGAGCTTGTATCTATAATGTTGGTTAGGGTAGGTTCTCTTACTTGTCACCAGTGCATGTGTCAAGAATTGCAGAAAGACTGCCAGTTACAGAAACATGCTGATATTTTATTGAAATCTAATGGGTGGTAAGTTGCAAATCCATCCCACAGTGTGCTAGTGCATTGATTGGATGGGAGAACAGTGAACAGAGGTAGATTAGCCAGAAAGAACAGAAGGTTTTAACTAACCAATGAACCCAACAGATAAAAAATATTCTCTAGAGAGAAATGCAGAGGTCTGGTCACAGCAACATTGCAAATGCAATAAAAACACCAACTTTAATTAATATAATAATAAAACTGTCAAAATGGATCACCATTATGGACAGAAATCATTAAAATAAACATTAAAAATAACAATCATTGCTTCTCTGACAGAACAAATTGGCGTAAGTTACCATATTCCTATTTTATTTGAGCTACTCCTGCTCTGTTAAATTGTTGATATTTCAAGTGCAACTTGGTGATGCAGAGCAGGCTCAATGAGCTGAATGGCCTCCTCCTGCTCCTACGTCCTATGTTATTGTTTTCTTAATAAAATGAGATCAGCATTCTTCTTCTTCTGTTTGCTGATCTGTGGCACCTGGACACAACTTAAGTGTTCCTTGCCAACTGGATTGTGGCCAAAACTGAATTTTTGATTTGGATAATTTTGTCAGAGCTGGCACTGAGGATTTAGATATTCAACTCAGCTCAGTTTAACAGAGGGACAGATCCACCCAGATTTGTTATCTGAGCAGTTACTTTGTGCCAAACTCCATGAAGTTGCATTTTAAGTGATAAAATGCAGCCAGTATCCTCCTAGGGAATTATTCAAATTTGCTGGGAAAATAACGGCAGGTCACAATGCGATTGCCAGTGTGTAAGGATCTTAGCAATTTTGTAACAAGGAAAAGATATGTGCAAGTTGCAAATCTTGACTAATTGCTGAATGATTTGCTTCAACAAAACTGAAAGTCATCATCCTGCCATCGTGTGTCAAGAAATTTCAGCATTTGGTGCTGCTAAATTCAACTTGCTTCAGATAGTTAGGACTGGCATTTACTGACATAAGGATAGTTCCTGCAAATCCATTTGATCTCAGAGGCCCAGGAAGGAAACAACTGAAACTGTGGAGTTGCACTCCAGTACAGTGTAAAATGCTCAGAGCGGTTTCCATCATTTCAAATCATTTTATATCTTTCTTACTTTTTATGTCTTTTTTCTCTCACTCTTGATTTTTTTTTACTTCTCTCCAAATCTCTCTCTGAATTTAATTTGATTCTAATCACCCTATTTTCATCCTATCAGTCCTCTGTTTTCTATTATGAGACTTCATTGGTTAAGGTGAGAAACTGTTGGTCCCATCATTAGCAAGGTTGCAGATTCCCCCTTAATCCTTTAATCAACTCTCATTTCCTTCACTTTTTACCTGTCTCCCAGCCATCTCCCCCCTCCCCCCACATCTTCACCTGTCATAGTTTACCCTCTGAGTTCAGTTTCTCTGCCATTTGGCCATTCACACCTTCTATTCTCTCAATGGACCATTAGCACCTCTTAGCCTTTTCCCTTGTTTTTGTGGCTATGACTTGTCTTTCATTCCTCTCACCCTGCAGTATGAATATCTCCCACTTTCTATGCCTTTTAGCTTTGACAAAGGGTCACCTGGACTTGCTACGTCAGCTCTTTTCTCTCCTTATAGATGCTGCCAGACCTGCTGAGATTTTCCAGCATTTTCTCTTTTTGTTTCACTTCCAACAATTTGCTGCACTAAATCTTTTAAGCTGAAGGGTGAGGGGGAAAAAACAAATGAAGTCCCACCTCAGCCAATTCCGGGTCAAACTTTAGACTCTTTTTCTTAGTTTTTCTGACATGCATAGCTTAAATTCCAAGTAATTGTGCCATTGTGCCACTTCCTAAATGAAACTTCTTCCTTGATCTAAATTCAACCAATAGTCCCTTTTATATGTTCCTTTCTCTTTAACTTTTTAAATGTTGTGAAACTGCATTTTTTCTATTCCACGTAATCTTTTAGCGAGTTTAGACAGTAATATCATTGTAATCAAACAGAATTAAATCCCAGATTTTTGTAGACTGTTTTCTGAAAGTTAATTTTATGACCATATTGCTTTAATAAATGTCTTGTTATGCAGGGTTGACAACTGTTTTTACTGTTACTAACTTACTAATGAGTCTCAAGGGAATTAGTTTGCTACCTGCCTGCCAGATGAGGGTGATTCACTTCCTCTTCATATCAGTTAGCTTCAAATATTTCTTTAAACCAACCCAAACCCACAGAACCTAAAGACAGTATTCAATTACGACATACAGAGGGCAAGTATACTGATAAAAAGGCACAGCCTACATGAAAAATAGTCTTGCAATGTTCCTTTGTTTGTGAAGCCAGAAAAGTCAGTAGAGCCATCTGTCATTTTGACATGATATCATAGCCAAGGGACAGAACAAAGTATTTTGATCTGATTTCTGCCATTGTATTTAATGCCTAAGAAGAAACAAGTAACTGTAGGTCAGGCAGCCTCTGTGGAGAGAGATAATCAGAGTTAATGGGCTGAATTCTGCCTCAGAGATGAAGGCAGTTTCAGAGAAGGTGGCTAGGGCGGGAGGGAGTGTGGAAATTCAGATAGCTGTCCCACCTTCAGGCAAGTTTCATGAGGTGGATTGCCACAGGAATTGGAAACCACACCAAGGAGGTGGGCAGCCAACTATAAGGGCTTTTTTCAGAAACTACAAGCATTTTCCTGTTATTGGACTGCCGTCCTGCTGAGCCCAGAGGCCAGCAGCAACTTGGAGCTGGCCTCCCAGTGACAGGGATCAGGGCCATCAATATCTACTCTTGCTTATTGGATTAATGATCCACAAGGCTGCAACTGTTTCCATTTCTGTTAGTGGCTTTCCGTCCACACTTATCAACTGTAACAACTGTGGTCTTTCTTAATTTAAAATTTTCAGCAGACTTTCAAAAGAGGTTCAGTTTTTTGCCTCAGCAGCACCCACCTCCCCAGTGGGGCTGCCAGCCAGACAGTGCTGCAAGCCTTTGTAATAGGCTTCCCACCTCAGGAACTTGCTTGCCATTCTTATTCAACAGCAAATGGAGAAGTGACCATTGGAGGAGCCCATCTCATGTAAAGTTGTATCAGCAGACATGTTAATAGCAACGTTAGGTTTGGGACCTGCAGCTGGATATTTAATGAGTGGAATCTCTCTGTTGACGAGTCTGGCTTGCTGTCTATCAGTGCCCTGACAGCTATGTGAGTACGACCCTAAAAACTTGGGGATAATCCATTAATGGTGGTGAAGCCTAATGCCCTCTGTTCCTGCCTATGTCAAAGTTGATGAATTTCTCTGCTCACTGAAATACAGCACCTTGCCTGATGGTGTGATGAACTGGTGACTACAAAATGTTACCCAGGTCTGCTGATCCCAGGGATAATCCTGAAGCATTGAAATTCAGGGCAACAGTAAGCTTGATGACTACAGGCAGGGGACATAATGGAACATGAGGTTTACAAGGCATTAGGCCATTGTTGAGCACAGACCAAGTCACTGGAACCATCTGCTTTCACCATCTCCTGTTGCACTGCTGCTCTGTCATCTGGAGATGATTCTTGGGAGGTACACTTGTTGTCATGGGTAGCAGTTTCTCATTGCAGATTGTCAATGTATTCCTCAAGCCACCTCCTGACCAGGAGGGTGCCTTCACAGAGGTTTCTCCTCGTTGCTCTGCCCAATGTTGGAATAGCACATTCTGTTTTCCAATCCCTGAGCTGCTAGTAGTTTGGTTAGCAAGCCAAAGTCTGCCAGCCTCTGATGCCCTGGTGAAACAAGCAGCCCCTCTTTGGCCTCTTATATCTAAGTAGTGACCATAATACCCCATATATAACTAGTTGAACAAAGAAATGTGATTGTCCATCTTTGTAATGAGTTTTCAGCTGCCTCCATTAGGTATGGTGGCTCCCAACTATGTGCATGCCAGGTATACTCTGTGTTGCAGACACTGTGTTCATTGTGCCCGCAGAGTGAAAATCCCAAACTAGCCCAGTGAGCCCTTCTTAATTGGCTCCGCAGCTAGCTCACAACCATTTAATTGGAAGTGTGATAGAGTCCAGACAATCCCCTCCTGCTTTATCACTGAAATTGGACCATGTTCCAGAAGCAGTGGGATTCAGTGCTGTTCGCTATGAACGCAATTTTGAATTGTGCCCACAACTGTTCCAAATCCTGGCAGCAATTCAAAATTTGCTCCATTGAGTCATGGAATTATTTATGGCATAGGAAGAGGCCATTCAGGCCACTGTATCTATACCAGCTCTCTGTAGAGCAATCCAACCAGTCCTTCTGGTAGCATGGCCCCTTTAATGGGTGAGCATCATGGGGTCAAATGGTCAAGTGGGCCTACCACAATGGAATATGTGAACCTGGGCCAATAACAGCAGAGAGTGTGGATCCGGGAGCAGGCTGTTCTTCAGCTGGAGCCAGGAGTTGGAGGGTAAAGGATTTATCATTCCATTTGGTATTTAGTTTGTCTCACAATAAATCACTTGGCTTAGTTTTCACCTGCCGTGTTGTTGTTGTATCTTGTGGCTATTACAGTCCCAATCTCCACTATCTCTTCAATTTACTCCCTCAAGTGTTTATCTAATTTCCTTTTGAAATCATTGATCACCACTGCTCCATCCACCCTCACAGGCAGTAAGATCCAGGTCATTACCAATTGCTGCAAAATAAGTTCTTCCTCACATTTGCCTCCTCCTCTCCCCAGCACTTCTGACCCAAAAGGTAGAATAGGTGTAGGGTGATGTGGCGGCGCGGGCTCGTTGGGCCGAAGGGCCTGTTTCCCGTGCTGGGTTGTTCTTTGTTCTTTTTTAAAAGCTTAAATCCTAGTCCTTGTATCATAAGTTAATGCAAAGTTATTCCTTGTCTACCTTATCGAAACCCCTCAAAATTTTGTACGCCTCATTACAAACATCTGCTATCCAAAGAAAATTGGAGCGGTGACTATGATCTGAAAGCATTGATCTCAATGTTGATTCAGAAATGCTTCAAAGTGCTTGAGTGAAATATGAAGGCTGGAGTTTTACTGTCCCACCCGATACAGGAATTGGAGCAGGCAAAGGGCAGACATTGGAAAGGTCCGTTGACTTCGGGCAGGATTTTACAGTTTCGGGATGAGCAAGTCTGTAAAATCCCAGCCAAGGTGTTTTTATATTGAGTTTCATTGGAACAGTGTAAGAGACCAAAAGTGGAAAATCTGAATGAGTGAATTAGAGAATTAAAATGATAGCAATCAGAAGCCCAGGGTCAATGTTTGTGGACTGAACAGAGGTGTTCCACAAAGCAGAATCCTAGGGTGGAATCTTTAACTGAGAACTAATGTGTAACTCTCCAGCTGCACGGCCGAGTTTTAGTCCAGATTTTCAGGCACTGAGGGAGAACAAAATGAGTGGATGGTGTTTTGGCCATCAACCTGGCAGGGTAAAACTTGATAGAACCGACAAGACTGGCTCCAGAGACATCAGGTACCATCTTTAAAGGACTCCCTCATCAATGCTGAGGTTGAGCTCCCTCACTTCGGAGCTATCAGGAGCTATTCCCCCATCTCCACCCACCACAGATAGTTGGGGGCTCTCTCCCCAACATCCAATGTCAACAACCACCGTGTAAGTGTCTCTGGTGTTCACTCCCTCTCACTGCCTGCTCACCCCCATTATGCCTGCAAGTTCCCCCCTCACTGCCCACTCTGACAACTATGCTTGCAAGTTTCTCCCTCATTGCTCCCCCACTCTTTGCCTGCAGGTTTCCCTCCAATGGCCTCAGTACTTTCACCTATCACATATATCGGGAATCCCCGCTCCTCCCCCCCAGTCAGACTCCCCACAGGGCCCACCCCTGGTAATGCCCTTGGCACAGGTTGGTATTGCCAAGTTGGCACAACCAGGTTGCTGACCTGACACTACCAACCTGAGCATATCCCACTGTCCCCAAGGGTTACCTTTGCATACCAGGGGATCCCCTCATCTGAGTCAAATAGCTGTTGCAAACTTTGCATATTCATTGAGGGTAGATCATGTGATGGGGTTGGGTAAGTATATTAAAATGTATTCAAGTTTATCTAAATGAGATTCCCACCCTTTCGGGGTGTGAAGCTTGTTGTATGACCTGCAAGGGACGTGGAAAATCAAAGAACATGATCTCATTGGCAAGAATTGTGTTTCCCGATTTTCGCAGAATTTTCTCCCTGCATTGCTGTTCTTGCTGACGGCAAATGCAGGCTGCAAATTGCACCCCAAGTCTGGATTTGGTTTACCAAATGTACAGGGACCATGTTGTGTGCACCAAGTACAGTAAATTAAATTGAAAGTACAAGTAAATCAGTGTTTTATTTGGAAGGCTTTTTTGGAGGTGCAGCATTCTCTTTGCGTGCAAGGAAAATGCTGTGGAAAAAGAGTAGTGGCTGTTGGATGTGATTGAAACGTGAGCCATAATATCTAGGAAGCAACAACCTCATGAAAATGCTAAAGGTGGACAGTGGATTTGTTGGTGGCATCATGCTGGAGATTTCAGAAATGGGGCAGGTTGATCTGTTGAATGTGGAGGCTTGTGGAGTGGAAGATTTAGGACAATGGGAATTCTAATGTGGGTCTGGGTGGTAGAAGTAAGGTTGAGAGCAGAAGCACAAGAAACCCTTTGTTGACTCTGTAATCTGCAACTTCTTGCACTTCTGGTGAAAGATCATGGATCTGAAACGTCAATTCTGCTTTTATCATCACAGATACTGCCTGACCGACTAAGTATTTTCAGTTTTTATTTTAGATTTCCAGCATCTGCAGTATTTTGTGTTTATATTAGTTAAAATGAGGTATTTCTCGATTAGACTACATTTATACATGAATTAAAGAAAATTATTTCCCATTAAACAACATTTCCCTTTTATTTTGTATATGAAAAGTCTCATCCTTATCATCAGTAAATACTTCTTGCATGCTCTTTTCTGAAAGACATCTTGCGCATGTCACCTGAGTATTCTATGCCCAACTGCGGGTCTGAAATAGCTGATTTCTGCAGAGCTGAGACAGAAAATCATGCTATAGAATGGTCCTTTTAGATACTCCTTACTAACAATAGGGATCTTACTACTGTCAGGGAGACTTGTGGTTAGAGATTTGAAGGACTGGATGTTATAAGAATAATGTGCGAAAATAATACATGTAGACTGAATAGTAACGTAGCAAAACACACAAGTAAATAAAGGTCTTAAGCTGTTACCTCACTAGAAAACTGTCTCCCTGCTTTCAGTATAAATCATATAAGCTTTAATATAAGAATATATTGTATAGAAGAAAAGTTGGACTATTTTCTCTAGAAATGCACTGTCGTTCAATTGTCATCTGGAACAAGAATAGATAAGTACAACATTTTGGGCATAAGCCTTCATCCAAAATAAGAAAAAAACACTCATTCAAATAGAATTCAAGTAGAAGGGAGGAAGAAAGCAAAGTAAAATACATAGAAACACAAAAGGATGTATCATTTACAGGTGCTGGAGTCTGTTTAAGAAATAAAAAAGTGCTTGTCCAATTATTTGATGTAAAAATAATTCCAGCCATTTAACCATTTTTCTTTTAACCAGGTGACACTTCACTGATATGTTATTTCCTCTCTTGCATTTTCATTTTTTGCTGTCCTTCCTTTATCTTGTTCCTTTTCATCTACTTTTTTAATACTAAGAGTTACACTCAAAGCTATTTGTTCTCTCCACTGAAGCTGATTGACTCACTGTGTGTTTTCAGAATTTTATATTTCTATTTCAGAATTTCAGAACTTGTAGTTTTTTTTGTTATAAGAGTAGAACCCAATTAATGTTATTAGTAATGCAAGCCTGATATCCAGGTTTGGTAGCAATGTGTTGACGTGTGCTCAGGAGGTGAAGGGTTGTTCACACTTAAGAGCTCTATTCGGAAACTTGAGGAACTACAATATTATGGATCAGCTGCATATAATTTTCTCAACAATGGCAATCGTATTTGGCACAGATCACAACACAAAGGTCAAGATTCTCCCAGAAATTGGAAAAGGCTGATGGAGGTCAGGAAAAGTGGCTTTTAGCCTGCTGATGGCAATGGTGGCTTTTCACACCAAATAGTGTGGCAATGAGTGCCAAAGCCTTTCATGTACAGGTTCTATGCTGTATTGCTGGCACGTGAGCTCCGATTTGCATGTCCCACCATCACCTCAGTGCTTCATAGTCATAGAGTCATAGCTGTTTACAGCGTGGAGACAGACTGTTTGGCCCAACTTGTCCATGCCACCCAGTTTGTATAATAAACTGGTCCCAATTGCCTGTGTTTGGCTCATACGTCCAATGATTAATTAAATTGAAAGGCCACCCCTGCAAACAGCTGGCTCGGAAGTCATTGCTGCAGAAGCTCAGAAGCATATTGCCCCACAATTCGCCAGTGCCTCCCTGCTGATGTAGTGGAGGCCAGCCACAATGTGATAGACCCATACACTGGAGAAGAACTGCCACAGGATAACCAATCCAGCATCAGAGGTGGTGGCAGTGTTGGTCAGTGCTAAAGGCCTGAAGCAGAGGACTGCTATTCAGCGCATGAAGAGGGTGAATGATCTCCTCCTTTCAGCTAGGGTAAGTCACTCATCACTTCTTCTCTCCTGCTGATATGCAATGTTCTGTACGGTCTTCTCACTGCAGTATCAAAGAGAGAGACTTGATGGTTGCCTTCTGTCTCCTAAGAACCACTCTTTGTCCATTCACGTCTGAAGCTGCCTCTCGAAGCCCACTGATCCACGTCTTGGCCACAACATTCATGTCCAATCCCTACTTTGGCTTTGACAATACCTCGCACCACGTGACAGAGTGGCAATAGCCTTGATCACTCTACTGCATCCTGAGATCTCATCTCAGAAGCAGGCATTGTCCAAAGCTTCACTCCAGTGCCTTACATTCAACCTTGTCAGTGGGGGGACCTTGTCATTACGCACCTTAGCACACAACCAAGAATTTGGAGTGTTCTCCTCAGGCAGTTTGCCATTGCCAACTCACTCAGAGATAGTTGTTTGTCCAGCCCAGCCATGGTACAGCAACACCATAGCAGACATTAATTTTCGATGTTAGTGTGTCAACGGTTATGATGCTAAGTTGCAAACAGTGGCACTGACACGCATAAGTGGTACTTGGAATGGGCATGTGATTATTTAGACTCCAGGCGTGTCAATTGTTTTACAGCTGAATGGTTTCAGCTGCAACAGGTATTGATAACGGACAAGCTTTTCAATTAGCCTTGTCTATGCCACCTCCAGAAGACCCTTCTCCCTACTCCCCAACTCCACCCCAGGTATGAGTGGAACCATTAACCCATGTTGACTTACCCCTTTTGCATGCCTCTGCACTGCCCCAGGCTTCCCTTCCCTCTAAGAACCCAGGGCCTGGCAGGGGACAGCATCCTCAAAAACAGTGCTTCTCACACTTGACAGTCAATCGCCTCCCCCAGTCTCTCCTGGGTCAGCCCCCTGTTATCTACCGAGTCAACCCCACAGTTTCCCCCAACCAGGCCCTCAGAACTCTGGAGTCAAACTCTCTCCCCAACCCACCCACCCCTTTCCCTTTAAGTGTTACTCCACTCTTATCCTGGGTCTGCCCTCTAGGCTTACCCTGGTATCTTTTAAATCCTAGCCCGGGTGTCCTTTCCAGTTTAACCCTGGTCTCCCTTCAAGTTAAACCGCAGTACCCCCATGTCAAGCCTGCTGTCCCCCACATCAAGCATGTGTCCCCTGGGTCAAACCAAGGCCCCTGGTATCCCCATTAGACAGGCCTCTGTACCCCCGGGGTCAGTTTGAATCTGGCGTCAAGTCAAATGGATCTCCAGGCTTTCAGCAACAGTGATGTAATTGAACAGGATATGCAGACAATCACATTAATGTATTTCCAGACTTGCAAACCAAGAAGTAAAAACCATTGACTCTCTGCAGTTTTAATTTTTAAATTGCACAGGTAAGAGTAACAAATGTTTGGCACATATGGATAGGATTATGGAAGAAGTTAAAATACTAAAAAAAACTCAAAAAGTATATTAAAAATGTTGAATTTCTTATAAGGGAGAAATTTGATATTGAGCATGTAAAATTTTTTTTTTGAATATCATTGAGGCTATTTAACAATATTTATGAACATAGTACACTTAAAAAACCCAGGACAACATGGTGGCACAGTGGTTAGCACTACTGCCTCATGTTAGCACTACTATCTCACAGCGCCAGCGACCCATGTTTAATTCCGGCTTTGGGTAACTGTCTGTGTGGAGTTTGCATGTTCTCCCAGTCTCTGCGTGTGTTTTCTCTGGGTGCTCCGGTTTCTTCTCACAATCCAAAGATGTACAGGTAGGTGGATTGACCATGCTAAATTGCCCCTTGGTGTCCAAACATGTATAAGTTATGGAGATGGAATGGGCCTGGGTGAGACGCTGAGTCAGTGTGGACTCAATAGGTCAAATGGCCTCCTTCTGCACTGTAGTGATTCTATGATTACAGCTCATTCAACATGGTATAATTTTTCCAAGGTTTTTTTTAAGTCAAACAAACAGCATAAAAGGGGGGGAAATTCTCAACAGTTCAATGATTTCTGATCGCTTATTGTCTAAGAAAATCTTAATAAATCTCTAGAGAAGCAAAGAATCACTGACAACAACTTTTGGATTTCTGCACTTAACTTCAATATTTATGGACTCCACAAGTTGCTGCAAGGTTCAGAGGAGGAATGATGTCAAAAGCTGTCAGTTTTGCTGTTATTGCGACCACAAAATCCAAAAGAAGTATTGTCTATTTTTGCTAGCAAGCTTCAACATGTGCTATCCTCCTATCAGGTAGTGTTTGACTTTTTCACAGCTGTTCTTTGATTATGCATAGACCTTCTGAAAAATGCCACTGACATTTGTCATTGATTTTGACACATAGATGACACAGTTTGCATGAAGCAGCATGTATGATCACAATCTGACTCAGTCGATTTTATAGTTAACAGATTTCGCAATGTGCAGCCGGTGCTTGCAACAATCAAAGCAACTGTCATGACTGGAGCACAAACAGTCATCCCACAAGGACTCTAAAAATGTTGGGATTTTGACAGCTGTGTCTTCTGCTGAGAGGGTGACATTCAAGAGTGCTGACCTCCAATGGTCATCTTCTTAAAGGGTTGCATTCATTCATTAGTGTGGCTGTTGACTGGAAGGCATGTCAAAACTAAAAGAAGGCTGCAGAGTAAAATTGAAACAATTTGTTGACAAGAGTAGCTTAGCCAAAGGCAAATCTAAAGTGACATTAAAATTCGCTTGGTCTCTAGTGGCTGTTGATCGCATGATACATTTGACTGACAACACTGACTGATAAAATAAATAGTTTCTTGGAAATCAGATGGAAGCAGTAGTTAAGGTAAAGTCTTGGGGGTGTTTTGAATTGTTTTTACTCATTTACCTTTCAATAAATTCAATCACCCTGACATTACCTTGAAATAAGTTGATGACCCATTTAAGTGATCACATAAGATAAATTCAGTTAACTGTGTAATGAGACAAAATGAAAGGGAACTCTCTCAGTTTTCACAATGAAAATTCATTGTTATTTCATTTGAAAATTTTGTAACTGCTTTAAACAAATAAAATACAAGGCTTATTGCACAGGTCCAATTAAAAGTTTAGATGTATGAACATGTGCAGCTATTTCAATTTACTATATTAAGTTACTAAAATAAATAATTTTAATATTTATTTAGAAGTACTTTGACATGAATAACATGTTAGAAAAAGTTTGTCAGGTAGATTTAACCTCACTATAACACTTTATCCAATTTTCCTTTCTCTATGCAGGATGTATATCATACCATTAGTTTAACTCTGCCAACTAGGTGGAATGCTCCACGCAGTTTGTGTTGATTCTTTGTCCCTGCCTTTGAGGCAGGACAAATTTCCACATAGCCACAACTCAGGAAGAGTTTCTTACAGAAACTGCTGAGAGTTACTTGATGGAAAACTGCCTGAACTGCACCATGTCTGACATGCATGGATAGTTTTGGATGGGTAGCAAATCGAGGGGAGCCATTAATTAATATATAATAATCAAGGCCTATGTCACGGGGCACTAGCAGTAATGATCATATTGGAAATCTTGATAGACTATATGGACTGTATTACACTAATTCTTCAAAAATATGTAATCAATCTGACCCCAAAAAAAAATTGAGATTGTGATTGTATTATAATGCTCAGAAACAACATTGCCTCTTTTAAATGCATTTCCCTTGTAATTCCTGAGCACTCACCCAAAAAAAAACAATGATCTGAGTGCATTGGTGAGTTTAGTGCCATTAATTCAGTAAACCTGATCTCACCACTGATTTTAGGAAGTTCTGGCATTAGTAATAGCTTGAGCCACTCATGCCATAATTTCCTTGAAATAATAATGATGTACGCTGAAGATGTGCCTCAGGTTTCCAGCAAATTGTGGCTCCTTGTTTGGATGAATTGTCAAACCAAGTCCCAGTCAGTCCTCTCAGATGGATATAAAAGACCCTGTGATACAGTTCATTTACCCCATAATCAACTTTGCTGAAGCAGATTATTTGATCATTTTTCTCACTGCAGTTTCTGGGACTTTGATGTGTGCAATCTGGCCAGTGCATGTCCTTAAGTCACAACAGTGATTATAATTCAACAGTACTTTATGAGCTGTGAAGCACTTCAACATGTTCTGAGGTCATGAAAGACATAACATAAATGCAGGTTTTCTTTAACTGTGAACAGATTGCCACTGAAAGACTGAAATGTTTCATCATTCAATGATAATCTCTAATGTACCCATAACAAGCTGGAAGTTCAATTTCATTGTGTATCAGCCTGCAATGCAATTTATCAGCTGTCCTAGCTTATTCAATAGGATGGTACAATTACATGAAAATAAACAAAGCAGCACTTTAATCCTATTTCCAAATGGTTTGTCATGGATTTAATGGATTTACAAGCCATTAATCCTACTGGACTTACTATGGGTAACAGAAAATTATAATTTAATGTTTTCTTTATTGCTTTGGCACAGACAAAATGAACGCATACCTATCAAGACAATAAATTAACCATTAATTAGTTTACTAAAATCTTTGCTCTGGCAGATATTTGGAAGACTTTGATCAGGGAAAGTGTCACTGAAGTAATTCAATTATTTAGAACTCTTGGGCAAAAGAATGACAGTAATGTATTCTGTTGGTTCAAAGTACCTCCAGCATGAACGACTTTTGAGATACAATGATGTGGGTTATACAAGTTTTTGATTTGTGTTCCATTGGATGCTAGAGTTGTGGAGTGAGCATATAAGAATGCATATTGTTTCTTGTACAACTCTAGTAGTAAAATTTAAACATAACTTTAACATTTGTTATGATCTGGGCCGGAATTCTCCAACCTTGCCCATGGCTGGGATTTTCCGGTCCCGATGCAGTCAATGAAGATTTGGCTGAGCGCCAAATTCTCTACTCTTATGGGCAGCAGTGGTGGGGCATATGAGACTGGAGAATTCTAGCCCTGGTTGGGAATCATTAACATTTACGAAGAAATCTGAGTACCTTGTTTCAACCAATAAAATTATGTCACAAGATTTCATTTTTTAAAGATATAATATACTTTATTTGATAAAAGAATTAAACAAAACAAGCACAATTAGTTTAACAATATGGTTTATAACCACATATGTTATGCACTCAGGTGTACTACTTACTTCCCCAAAGAATTTTCTCAAAAAACACATTTAATCTTGAAGTTATTTACTTCTGTTGGGAACCACCCATATGTATATCACAGTCTGGAGAATTTTCCTCAGCTCCAGCTATTACCAGAGGTAAAACTCTAATTTACCATCTCCTGACTGTGGAAACTTTAGGCCCTTGCTCTGCTTACTTTTCCAATACTTCCAAGCTAATCTACTTTTTATTTCTTTTACAATAAATAAGACAATGTTGGCCTACTGTAGATTCTCCTATTACCTTCAAATCAGGCAATCTTCCAGCTTCTGTTCCTCACAAGATTCAAACTGAGATTAAGTCTCACCCACCTTCCACATAGTCAGTGGTGAAGTTAGTGTTTTATACTGCTTACAGTGTAGCGATGTCTAACCTGTAATTCATTTCAGCTAATTTCTTGCCATGAGCTCCAAATCACACAAGGTCCAAATTGCAACTAAAAGCTTCTCCCAGAAAATCTCCAGAATCATGACAATGAAGTCTCCTCTGGGATATCCACAAACCAACATTTGAACTAATTATCCTTCGTTTAGAATTTCCCCGACAAAGTACGTCCACTTGCTGTTTTATAGCTCCACCTCTTCTGTTCTGATTCTGGTAAATAACCATGAGTAACTGTCTGAACTGCCATATATTAGGTTTCTGACATTCACTGAAGCTCAGCATTTTAATTACCTTGCCTTCACAACAATAATTTTCCCAAAACTTAACAACACTTTTAAAATATTAACATGAATCATGAACTAGATATCTGCAACAGTAGATCACCAGAATAAATCAGTTGGGCTGAATGACTTGTTTCTCTGCCGTAAGTTTTGTGTAATGTCCATTATTGTATACACATTGAAGCTAGTATGGTAATTCCCTTCTCGCAAACCTTTCAATAACTTCTCCAAAGCGGCGTGGGGAGGTCGGCAGGGGGATGGTGGTGATGGTGAAGGTGGAGGTGGAGGGGAGGGTCCTCAGTTGTACAAAATAATAATTCATTCTAAAACCACTTTGAGGAAATGTGGGATAACATGTACACTTCATCCTGATTGTGCCATCTCCCATCTCAGACCTATTAAATTCTTGTATGAATAGATCCAACCATTCTGTTCATATGTCCTTTTCAAAATACTGTTCTGAAATGTATTCAACCATTATAGTCCTGGTGGTCTTTTCTTATCCTTCTCCTGTAAAATGTCATACGTTAGAAGAGGCATTTGGACAGATACATGAATAGGCAGGGAACAGAGGAAAATAGACCATGTAGAGGCAAGAAAATATTAAAGAGGCATCTGCGTCAGCACAGACTTGGTGGGCCAAACAGCCTGTTCCTGTGCTATACTGTTCTTTGTTTTAGATTTTTAAAATATTTATATCTAGGCAGTTATATGTCAGCTCATTTTCCCAATTTCAATTCATAGTCTGATTTGTGTTTCTTGAAAATGTTCAAGAATTTTGAAAAGGCTGGGATATGAAAATAATAAAAGCTTGCGAGTAGGTTTCTTTTAGTTGGCATAGATATCTGCTTTAATTGTGAATGAATGGGAAGGAACCATCAAGGAACAAGTATTATCATCTATAAATGTACACTGACCTATTTGAAAGGGTTAGTTCTAAACAACTTTGGTGAAATTAGTTAGATCCTAAAGTCTAGAAATTTGGTAAAGGGGTGAAGTAAGATTTCCCCAAGACTACAACAATACTTTAGTGTGCACTGCTGTAAGCTGTCAATTTGACATAAAAACATAAAGGTCTAAAAACAGCACCTACTTTCAAACGTAGGAAACACAAGTCCTAATCTGCCTGTGCCCTTTCTTTTTGAGACGTTCCCTTGTGTTGGGCAGCTGAAAAGCCTCAACGTTGGGACTTTCCATCTTCTGAGAAGATCTCGACTTCTATTTTCAGGACAGTCTACTTGTTCCTTAATCCTTCTACTCAAACAGTGATGACCATTCATCCATAAAATCCCTACAGTGCAGAAAGAGGACATTTGGCCCATCGAGCCTGCACTGACACAATCCCACCCAGGTCCTATTTACATAACCCCGCATATTTATCCTGCTAATCTCCCTGATAGTAAGGAACAATTTAGCATGGCCAGTCAACCTAACCTGCGCATCTTTGGAGTGTGGGAGGAAACCAGAGTACCCGGAGGAAACTCACGCAGACATGGGGAGAATGTGTAAACTCCACACAGACAGTGGCCAGTATTGAACCCAGATCCCTGGCACCGTGAGGCAGCAGTGAGTGCTGACCACTCTATCAGCATGCCATCCTTCAAACATCTCTGGAATTCTTTCAGATTCCCTCCATCTTTTTACCTCCTACCCATTTTCAAAATCTGCTTCCTTCTTTTCAAGCAAATTTTTGCTTCCATTTTCCAATTCCTTTCTTCCTTGTCCCTTTCATCGCTTCTGCTTTAATAATGTTATCAATGGACAAAGAGAATATCTGATGGATATTCATATTTATATGTTAATAGCCACATTTTACCAGATAGGTAGTAGTCATTGCTTTTATGTTCTTTGATATTACATTTCCTCAACTGCACCTTCCAAATCCAAGACTTTTCTTACTTGAAGGACACCAGGAGCACCACCGCCTGAAGTTCCCTCCAGGTCACGCAACATTCTGACTTGGATTTGTATCGCTGTTTCTTTATCATCGTTGCATCAAAATCCTGGAATTTCCTACCTAACAGTACCCTGGATATTCCTACAAAACACGGACTGCGGTAGTTCGAGAAGGCAGTTCATCACCACTAGCTCATCACCTTCTTCTCAAAGGCAGTTTGGATGGACTACAAATGCTGGCCTTGCCAGTAACACCCACATTTCACAAATGAAAATTAAATGATCTTATCGGCCATTCATGCCACATTCCCGCTGCTGCGAAGTTGGAGAATTTGGCAGCCAGCCAACTTTCCATTTCCTGTGACAGGATGGGAAAATCCTGCTGGCGTGAATGGTGGGAAGATTCCGGCCTAAATGTCTCTATAAATAAGCACCGAGGAATGAAACAGAGAAAGCTATCGCTATGAGTAAAAAAAATCCTATAAGATTACAAATCCCATGTGCACAATCTATATCATTTTTTCTATGTTTGTAAAAGAAAACTTTTTAAACACATGACCGTTTGATACCAATCATTATCATTAAGTACAAAGCAATCAAATATATCATTGCTGTTTCCTCTTATTCAAACCTGGGCCGTCTGATCCTTGACTTTAAAGGGAGTAGTTTCCTTTAATTAATCATAAATCACCTTCTAAGGATTACCATCAAAGAGAAGCAATAAAGCTATTTGCTTTACTTCTGCAATCCAATACAGACACGATTATAATTACTAGTATTTTGTTACCAGAATATCCATTTATTTCAAGACTTGTCAAAAATAACTGTCAAGATCTCTTATTTCTCAAGACCCAAGGTAGAAGTCATAGTTGCTATTATCATAGATAAAAAACTTGTCAGAATAAAAATCTTTCTTAGAGAGGATATGTTACGGTTCAAATTAAAATAGTATTGTTCAGTGAGAATGGGTATTGTAACAATGCAAGGCCCTAAAGCATCTATATGCCCCATATGAGACTCAAGTAAAGATTCTTAAACTAAAGAAACCACTACAAAACTTAGCAGCTTCTGACACCAGCATCTTTATAAAACTGTCTTCTGAATTGCAATATTTAAAAATATGCGATGAATTCAAACAATGGCACCTGGGGACTATTAAGTGTAAGTAATCAATGTAGTATCCAGTGTTTAGTATATTACACTACTTTTCCCTTCTGCCTGAGTGAAGCACCTCGATAGGTTTCCTACATTAAAGGTACTGGCTGGAATTTTCCAGCCATTCACACTGTATATATCTTGCTTTTGCTTCTACATTTGTGCTTTGAAACAAGCCCAGTATCTTTTACCAACTAACATAAATTCTTCTTCATTCAGCCACTTGAAATTATAGCACAATGTGCACTCAATGGGCAGAATCTTTTGGTCTTTTTGGTGGTGAACTATGAAGCAGGAAGGGAATTTAATTTGTGGGATGGTGGTGTACCTGAACCCTTGCACCCTCCCATCTCTGCCGGAATTAAGGTATGAATGGGAAGACCATGGTCGATCTTCCTGCCCTCCTTCCACCAATTGAGGCCCTTAAGTGGCCAACTAATGATCATTTAAGGGTCTCATGCTGCTGTTGTTACGATTAATCTAGCTGCAGCTGGGCCAGTTGCCACATGGTGTGCATGGCAGCTAAAACCGTGTGGTCAGCTTGTCATCTCCTGGGGAGCTCCCTTGACTAAAGGCATTCAATGCCTGATTTAAAGGGCTGGACATTGAAAGATGGCAGGGGGGTGCCTGCTGAAAACCAGCCCACTGCCCTTGCTGCTGACCCGTCTGCACTTCTTGTCTCACATTCTCCCACTCCGTGAAACCACCTTTATACATTACTTCCTGTCACCAGGGTCACTTTGCGACCTTGGGACTCCAGTGCCTGTCCTTCCACAAGTAGCCATGGCCACCCCAGAGATGCTTCTGAGCAAGGAGCTGCTGGCAGTTCTTGGTAGGTGAGACTTCTGCACCGGGATCTTGATTTTGGGGAAGGCTCATCCTTGGCCTCACCACTACCTGATTGGTTTGTGAATTAGTGGATTTTCTAGAAAACAGGCAGCGATGGTCTCTTGCCGGATCTCCAGCCAGCAGGTGAGTTCCCGATGCCTCAACAAGACGTCAGATAGACACTCATGGTGATGACATGATGCAAAAATGTCATTGTTTCAATACTGGGTTTGCTGCAGTAATGTATGAATGCCTGTGCTGTTCTGAACATGGTGTTCTGTTTTTTATTAGACTGTACATGATCTCAAATCCACTTATTTATAAATAAAAACAAACATGAGAATTGTGGGATAAATTCCTTGTAAGACAGAATATATTTTACTCAAAGGTTACTGCTAAACACAAAGTTAATGTTTACACTTATATTTTATGTGTCTATTATATGGAAGGCATACTTTTGAATGAAAGCCCACTGGGGTTGGTCTTCCCCCAGCATCTGCAGCAACATTTGGATTTCAATTTGCCTGATATTAGCTCCTGCATTAGTAACCTTTCCCTACAAATTGCTGTTGGGTTTAGCTGTTGAATACTGTCTTCTTCGTAGTGGTTTTCTTAACATTGCTTAGCTATTTACACAGCTCATGTCTGGTTCTTATGTTTGCCAAGAAACTCTTCAGCTGCTGTCAACTTCCTCACAGAGCTCCTTCCCTGGTGCACAGGGCCAATGGAATCGCCCCAGTACATCCTGGCTTCCTTCGCCATCAGATCCAATTCCCACTCTGATGGTGGCCTTCTGCTATTTCTTGATCAAACAGGTTATTTTCCTGCCAGCAGTATTATAATATGGCTACTTCCAAGTGTTAAGCAGCATATATTCAGTTTGATGAAGTGCTTAACTGTGATCATAACTGGCTTTTGATAATAGGTGACTTAATTTTTCACCAGTGGTAAGCTAAAGTTCAGTACGACAGAAAACAGTTTACAATAGCAATAACTGTGTGTAACTACCATTTCAAAGTTAAATAAACTGTCTCCATGGCCAGCCCAAAGGAAGAATCGCAATTACTCAAAATTACTAAGAATAGTTCCTCAGGTTTGTCAAATTTTGAACTGACCTCTTTGACCAGCTAAAACAGTTACTTTTTTCTTTAGAAATTGACATTGGTCTCAATATAACCTTTTGTGTTACAGCAACATGGCACAGGCAGAGTTACTGATTTCATGTAATTTGACCCTAATGATACTGGGAGCACAGCAGAACTTGAAAGAAATTGCATTGGAACCCCAACAGGCAAGACACATATTTTCCACATCCTAAATCATGCTTTCGCAATTCTTGTCAACTAAGCAATTTTTAACTATGCATTTGGACTTTGGTGAACAAAGGTCGGAGTTCAGGTGATTTCACTGTCAAGACGAGATTCACAGAAAGTAGGAGCTGTGAATGAAGGATTGATGTAGAATGTTAAGCAAATTTTTAGCATAACTTGCACCCTTAGTCCGTTATGATCTTTTAGAGAATTACTAATTCAGCCCTGACAGTCATTGTAAAGGATGGATTCTTTCGTTTAGTGAAACTTTGGACTTTCCAAAGATTTTCCCTTTAGGTAAGGAAGGATACAACATACTATCCTCAGGAGGACACTACTTTCATAGGAGTACCACGGATATACAGCTTAAAAACAAACCGTTCAGCTGGTGTTTGTGCTCCAGTCGAGACCCCTGCTATCTTCCCTCATTGAAGTCTATCATGGTAATCCCACAGCTTCTAATTATACTTTTTCTCACAAGTAGAAATATTCTCTCTGTATTCACTAAATTATTATTGGCAGGGTAGGATTTATACAAGAACAAAGTTATGAAAAATGGTAAGTTCAAATGTTTTCTTTGAGGATTCTAACATTTCCAACCCTCTTCACCACTTGTTTTGCTCCAGCATAAATCAGCTGATAATTCCACTGACAGAATTCAAAGTCTCTAGTTAGATATAAGTGAGTGCAATGTGATCCCAATGTCTTTACTGTTGAATGTATAAAGGAAGTATCCATTCTAACATTAAAAGCTTAGCCATAAAGTTCACACACTATGTATGTTTTCCTAATTACAGAAAAGTTTGTTACATTTGAAACCAAGCAGTAACACAGGACATCTATCATTAGTCAATATCCAATGTGACCCTACATTTAGCCTTTCATTTCTATTCAATTTAAAACACACAAGGACCTGATTTTTCCAGGCAAGTTCAAAACAGATTATTTCATGCCTAATCTGAATCCTTGGAATTGAAATTTCACCCAGAACCATTCTATCACACCAGTCAATACATTCCTGTAAAATTCTAATATACACCATTGTAACAAAATTGCTAACTAAACAAAGTAAGAAAAAGTTGACTACCTCATTAAAAGTTATTTCAATAGCTCAATATTATTCAGAGATCCAGTTGTAATTCCAGCACTTGGTTAGGTATGCTACTGAGACAAAAAATGGTATGAGTGGAGCAAACCTAATTGAACACAGAAGCTGGACTGATGTCTGCAGCTGATTATTAATCATATATGTAATTTTGTACTCTCAATAGGAAATAATAAATAATAGACTGAATGTTTGTACTGCAAATATTTGCCTGCTCTGCAGCTTGTGTATAAAACAAGCCATTTAAACAGACAGCAATATATACCCTGCATACACAATACATTGGGATCAATTTTTGGGAAAGAAGAGTTGGGACTGTTTATTTCTCCCCAATCTGCCCCCAGTGTGGGGCAGCATGATGGCACAGTAGTTAACATTGCTACCTCACAGTGCCGGGGTCTGGGTTTGATTTTAGCCTTGGGTGACTGTTTGTGTGGAATTTGCACGTTCTCCCTGTGCCTGTGTGGGGGGTTTCCTTCGGGTGCTCTGGTTTCCTCCCATAGTCCAAACATGTGCAGATTAGGTGGATTGGCTATGCTAAATTGTCCCTTAGCGTATAAAGATGTGTTGGTTAGGTGGATTAGTCATCGCAAGTGAATACAGTTACAGGGAAAGAGTGGGAGTGAGCCTGGATAAGATATTCTTTCAGAGTCAGTGCAGACTCGATGGGTTGAATCCTTCTGCACTGTAGGGATTCTATGGATTAAAGTCAAAATTTTCACATGGGAGACACGTTAATTGGCAAGGACACATGTCCTGTGGTTAATTAATGGGGTGGGCACCTCTCAAAGCTTACAGGTCAGAGGTTCCAGCTTCAGAGAAGCACTTGGCCACAGTTCATGGCGAATAACTGGGATGGTATATCAACAAAGTATCATTACGGCTCCGTTCTAAAATCATTAAATAAAAGACACAAAAAAAGGCAAGTGACCACTGGTAGGCAGTGGATGAGTGAGTTTCTCTGTGTGGTCTTTGGCTGTACCCCCAGACACGCAGAAAGGGATAGTAAGCTTGCCAGAAGCACTGGAATTCTGGCCTTCCATTTGTTCCCCATTTCAGTAGTTGACCTGTCCTTTGTTGCATTGGGAAACTATAAGCCCACTGCAAAATCCCAGTTGGGAAGTTAGAATGCTGGCTGGCCTTGTAACCTTTGGGTCCTGATGTTCCCAGCTCTGGGTGGGGCCTGAACATTCAGCCCATAACTTCTGAGTAGCTATCAAGTAACTATCACACAATCGTTAAAGTTTTTAATTGATATCATAGATAATAGCAGGGATAATAATCTGTAGTTTGCTGGGTTGCAACAAACCAGTGTACATAATAACCCATCCTTTAGTTTCTGTTCTTCTGAGAAGATGCAGAACTGTTCTGGCTCGTTTCCTCTAACTGCATTTTGTAGGTGTGGAAATAATTGTAATTCATCACAGCTACACGACAGTTTCCAGATTCAAAACAAGTTCAATCTAGTACAAAATAATGCTCTTACTCCAGAATCAATGCACTGTAAATATTTTTGGCACCATATTATTCCAACCCATCAACACTGCTTTGTTGAGTAGAAACATATTGCGATAGTACAAGAACAAGAAACACTCGTGGCAACAGTTCATGAGATACCGAGCCCACTTCTGTATGTCAACCACTGTTATTCCTTTTTTATCCCATGTAGGAAGAGAAAGAATCTTAAAAAAAATGAAATACCAGAATTACAAATTCCCTGCTGTTTGAAGTTCAGTAAAAGTACATTACTTTGAAGAAGAAAGTTGGCTTCAACACCTTCAAATGCTATGTGAAAGGTTTACTAAAGTGGAAAATGTTCTGCCATCACAGTATGAAGGTATAATATTTATATGTTCCATCAGTCAACATTCCGAAGACAAGCACTTGCTTCCTTGATGTGCCTTAGGAAAGAATTGGAAATATATAAAAAGTGTGGCAGGATTGAAGGTAGGAATATTCCTAAAGAGATAAAAGATTGTCTGTTAATCTTTTTAATTCTAAAATAGTTTGTGGTATACAGATTAAAGTACCAATTGCACATATCAAATACTTCAGATATACAAGCTAAAGTATCCACCATACATATGAGGAAGCTGTCACATTCTCCCCAGTATTTTTGTGATTACTAAACACTATTAAGCTGCGTTCATTGAGGGGTTATCAATAATGTACATGAGAGTGGGTCCCCATGCCCAGGGATTGAGGGAGGGAGTCTCCGAAAAAATTTTAAGTGTCAAATCTGCATAAAAATTGGAATAAATCCCGCTGGCTTTTTCAGCATGAGTTTCAAAATAAATCTCCCACACTCTGTGCACCGCAGAGTGGACCAGCCTGAATCATGCTAAAAATCCAGTGGCAAAGCCTACTCCCACTGGAGATGCCAGCAGCACAGCGTTAAATAGACTAGTGCGCATGTGCAGATCTGTCAGTGCCAAGATCAGCATGTGAACAGTGGCCTCGAAATGCCGGCCTTCCGATCGCTTGTCAGCCCCGCGGCCTCTGCCTCGCTTGCCTCCCCACTCCGCCCCGATCGTTGGTTCCCTGAAACATGTCCGGCCATCCTCAAACACCCACCCCCCTGGCACCTGGCCAGCCTCCCCCACACTTCTACAATTCTCCAGAGCAGAGCCAGGCGGAGAAGGAGATTCTGACCTCAGAATGCTCACCGCAGCCGAGAAAAAGGCAATACAGGTCACTGAGGAAGAGGGAACACAATGTGTTGCAGACTCGAGCAGCCAGGAATAAGAGGGAGGAGGTAACCATCCTGCTATTGGCAAACACAGACACAGCATGGATCTGATAAAATGTGAAGCCTTCAAAATGTGAAGCATCCACAAATTAATTTTCATGATTTTTTCTGCTCTCCGCTACAAGCCATCACCATTCAAGGATCAGGCTGCAGCTGAGCCAGGAACCAGAAGACTCCACATCTGGGGGGTGTTGAAGCATTTCTAGAGGAGGCACCATCATCTACCTCACTGTCCAAATCCACCAGCACAGACAGGGAGCATGTGACGGCGGGTATCCTGATCATTGGAGGACTGCTGGGAATCAGGTCCCTGTTGAGCCCGATGTTGGCTATGGATCCCTGGTTGTGGCCATAAGAAGCCTGCTGGACATGCAGCAAGAGCTGAGGGAACTTTTTCGGAGATGCCAGGGATCATGTGCAGCTTTACACATGGTTGAGAAGAGCCTATGCATGCCATAAGCTTTGCCATGTCTCAGGTATTTAAATGCATGATGACTTCACCCATGGAGTGATGGCGACTGCCATCGATCCAAATGCATCCTGACCTGCATTCCATAGCTCTAGCTATGGAATCAGTGCATCTGTAGATAGGGCAAGAGGGAGCAAGGCCCCTGGACCTCCTTCCAGCCTTCTGCTCAGGGACACAGTGAGTTGCCTTTGTGCACCAAAATGGAGGAGTAGGTGCCAATTGGCACTGGGCTTTCCTCTCAATGCATCCTTTGGGTTAGTGGCATCTGCTCATCACCACCACATTGATGCAAATAGTTCCAGCCGTCAAGATTGTGAGGGACTAACCCACACCAATACTAAAAACTCCAGGTAAACAGGAGCCCTCATGGCCCCATCTCTTTAGAGGAAGACAGTCACAGTCATCCAAAGCAATGGGGCATCAAACTGAATAGACTGCCTCCACCTCAGTTGCAAATGTTGGGGTTGCACCTAAACGTGATGGCAATAACCTGTATCGGACACTCAGTTTTGGTTCTGCCAGGGTCACTCAGCTCCTGACCTAATTACAGCTTTGGTTCAAACATGGACAAAAGAGCTAAAATTGGAATCAGGTGAGGATGGTGGGGGGTGGGGGAGTCTTCCGCACATAGGAAGATGATTGTGGTGGTTGGAGGTCAATCATCTTAGCTCGAGGACATCACTGCAGGAGTTCCTCAGGGTAGTGTCCTCGGCCCAACCTCTTCAGCTACTTCATCAATGACCTTCCCACCATCAAAAGGTAACAAGTGGGGATGTTTGCAGATGAGTGCACAATGATCAGTATCAAGCAGTCGTTGTCAGAAAGCAGCAAGATTTAGACACTATCCTGCTTGGGCTGACGAGTGGCAAGTAATCTTCACAGAGACGATTTAACTAATGTCCCTTGACATTCAATGGCATCATCATTGCTGAATATCCCACTATCAACACCTGGGGGGTGGGGTTGACCAGAAACAGAACTGGACTAGCCAAATAAATACTGTGGTTACCAAAACAAGTCAAAGGCTAGGAATCCTGCGGCAGATAACTCGCCTCCTGACTCTCCAAAGCCTGTCTTCCTATCTACAAGGCACAAATCAGGAGTCTAACGGAATACTCTTCACTTGACTGGATGAGTGCAACTCCAACTACACTCAAGAAGCACAACATTACCCAGGACAAAGCAGCTGGCTTGATTGCTACCCATTCCACAAACATTCAGTCCCTCTGCCACTGATGAAAGTGGCAGCCGTGTGTACCATCTCCAAATGCATACAGGAACTCATCAAGGTTCCTTTGGCAGCACCTTCTAAACCCATGACCACTACCATCCCAAAGGACAAGAGCAGCAGATACATGGGAACATCACAGGAAGTTCCCCTCCAAGCCACTCACAATTGTGATTTGGACATACATCACTGTTCCTTCACTATCACTGGGTCAAAATCCTGGAATTCACTCCCTAACAGAACTGTGGGTGTACCTACACCTCAGAGATTGTAGAAGTTCAAGAAGGCAGCTCACCATCACCTTCCCAAAGGCAATTAAGGACTGGGCAATAAATGCTGGCTTACCAGAGATGCCCACTGTAAACTAAATTATTAAAAGCTACTCAAAATCAATTGGTATGTGCCACCTTTAGAAGATCAAGAACTGGGTGCCATACTGTGGTGGATTTGTCATGAAATACACCGTACCTTGGCACTTGGTCTCCAAACAACAAGGGCTCCCAAAATGCAGATGTGGGGAACTGGGCGGAGGGTGAGAAAATAGCGGGATGTTCGCTGGGTTAGCTCCAGGATGCATTGTTACTTCCAGGGAACATTTCTCATGGGGAGATCTGGAAATCAAATTGGCTGTTTGCTCCACAAAGGAAGGCAACCAATTATGAAGGTCTCAACTGGGCAGAACTGTGTAGCCTCACAGGTTTTTAAAAATTATGTTCAAGTGTTTATTTTGAGGTCTCAGCATACCTCAAAAGCGGCTGACTGAATTTACTCGTTGAAGGTAAAGTCTGGTCACCAGATCTGGAAATGGGAGCTGACCCAGTTAGACTGCTGGCAGAATATTGCATAGTTGTAGCTGGGGGCCTTGGCAAAACCAATCTGAGTATCAGTGAGCAGATTATTGCCATTTGATAAGAAAAGCTACTTGACCGTGGTAAAGACAACACCTTCCATTAACTCCGAAGATTCCAAATCGATGATTAAAGCACCATATAAAAGCAATTTTTTTTTATTTTTCATGTGCCTACAGACACACTTTAATCTTACAAAATCAATTCAGTCATCTGCATTTCTACACTTCACTATCCGATTTCAAGTTTTTGGTACAACTAAAAAATTAAATGTTACAGCTAATTATAAATTTCAAATGAAGTTTGAAAATATGAAGGCCAAGTCAAGCTGCGAGAGGTTTGGTGCTAAAAGAAACAGGAAGGAACCATGGAGTGATCTCATCATTTCACAACTAATGTCTAGTTGCCATACCCGCAGAGTCTCTCATTGACACTGGCAAATAGAGCCACTGAATTTCAATAGATCATCATGATTAAATATTGTTTAATCCAAATCTAATAACTGAATTTATCAGGAAGAGTAGCTAAGGACATCCTTATTCACTCAATTCCTGCACCAGCTCAATGTGTTAATTCCTAATGTAGAAATTTTAACGATTTAACGAGTACATGAGAGCATATCTTCATTGATGCATGTAGCTTCATGTGTAATTGTATGTGCATTTGTTGTGGAAGTCATCCAACTGAACAAATGTTATCCCAAATTGAGGCCTATAAGTGGAAGTCACTGGCCAAAGTTCAAGCATGGAAATCCTGGCTAATTATCCTCTGTGGATGAATGTAAATGTTGATGTATATCATAGTATCTCATGGCTGAGCTATTGAAAATGAAAAACTTCTTGTAGACTTTGTGAAATGTGGTGAACTAATGAGATATTCAGTCTTTTGAACATGTTCCACTGTTTCCTGAGCTCAGGGTTGAATGCCTTCTAAAAGTGTGAAAAAGCTCACAACTCATTTTTGCAGTAGTTAGAAAATACGAGGAAGAAATTCTCTTAACAAGATTGGACATGGCTGTTATCATTGCCCAAGCTTCAGCTGTAGTGCATTTTTGCAGGCTTTAATCTAAAATGCACGTAGGGTGGAATTTTCCCATCCTGCCCACCACTGGAATTGTAGTGGGCAGAAGGTGAAACATACAAAGGTCTGTTGACCTCGGGCAGGAAGTTCTGCTCTCAGAGCAAGTGCAGCCGGAAAATCCCACCCACAGTATCAGTATATGAGCTGATGGCTGCACGTGTGAAATCAAGTGATGCTACTGTATGTTTATCATATTTTTAGTTTTTGTCAGTGCCTAGCAAGGTTGCAGCTCTTGGACATCTGAAAGAAAAAAGGGATAATGGTAGGGTTGTGATGAGGGGAAAGTGGAAAGAAGGAAGTGGGATGAGAAAAGAAACATCAGGTACAAAGCTACCATCATTTTGAATGAATTCAGGCCCACTGCTGACCACAGCCTCAGCAACCACATCGCCATCCCTTGACTGTTGTTCACTCAAAATCCTGGATTTCCCCTCCATCAGCACTGTGGGTGTACTTACACCACTTGGATTGTAGTGGCAACACCATGCCAGTGTAACCTCAAGGTTACGTGGCTCACCATCACCTTCTTAAAGGCAATTAGGGATGGGCTAGTCAGCAATACACATGTCCTGTGAAATAATTTTTTTAAGTCCCTTGTGATAATGGCAAGCACTGTCTCATCCATGTAAGTGTGCCTTTATCTTGTTAGTTTTTGCTGTCTCCATTTGTGTGCCGCTTTTGCCTGCAAGGGAGAGTGTATCAATGAGTGTCATATAATGTATAGAGGGTTGGTATTGTCATGGTTAAACAGCTTACAATATGTTCAAGCTGAGAGATATAAGTGCAAGGCTTCCGCCATTAATGCATATGTGAAGGTGAGATGAAGCGTGTGCATATTAAGTATACGTCTTGATTGGTAGAGATTGTTGACAGGGTAATGATCAATTGAGCAATGGCTGAAGGAGTGGTGCAGCAAGTAGGATATGACATTTGAAGATGTATTCGCTGACCTTCACCATTCTTGTGAGGTCATTGAATATCTTGTGGTACTGCATCCAGGTTCTCAGGACTTAGCTCACATCAGCAAGTTAAAGTCCAACAGGTTTATTTGGTAGCACAAGCTTTCAGAGTCCTGCTCCTTCATCAGGTAAGTCACCTGATGAAGGAGCAGTGTTCCCAAAGCTCATGCTACCAAATAAACCTGTGAGATTTCTTGCAGTGCCCACCCTAGTCCAACACTGGTATCTCCACATCATGGCTTAATTCCTGGCATTGACTTAAATGACTTTCTGGTCACACTGACTCTTGGCCATGTGTTAGATCTGACATTAGAGCTATTGGGCTAAAATATTTTTATGCCATGGCTATGGCAAGAAGCACAGATTATTTAAGAGTTACATGACATCCAAAACTTTGAATAAACTGATGAGATGAATGCCGGATCTAGTTAAAAGTTATCAAAACAAAAAATGATAAAACCAACTCCTTTGATAAAAACTATTTCTATGTCAATCTTTGCACAAAATCAAGTACATATGTTAATATTAGAGCTATGATCACCTTTGATTGTTAAAGTTTAACTTATACTACACGTAACTTTTTGGCACTGAAATTGTTTAGCTGCTCATCCTGTACAACATCTGGCTTGTTGATGTGTCCTCCTGATATTTCCCTCCAGGGTATAGAACAGTGAAGTGTCAACAAGATATCCTTAAGGGTGGTATTTTCCAATCCCACTCACTGCCAGTATCATCCAGTCCCGCTGAAAGTTAATGGACTTTTGGCTGGGCTGCTGAAATTCCTGCGGCAGGTCATGCTACGACAGGACTTGAAAATTCCAGCCTTAGTATGCAAAGACATTCAGGCTGTTCAAATAAATACTATGGTATTTTTCATAAATAATCTCTCAATTTCTTCTCAGTTCAAAGGTTCAAAAATAATGTCGAAAAAGGAGCATTTATTGCCATCAAACGGGGTTAAAAACAAAACACGAAACAGAATTGGCCATACATCTTCCTGTGTTGTTGGAAGAAAGTCTCATCTGAAAAGGCAATAGTTTCAATAATATCAAAAATTAATGTGAGAAATAAGCAATCTCGGTCTTGTCCATTTCCACTTTACCTTTGGAAATCTAAGCATGTGGTATTAAAATAGGATCCTTTAGCCCTCAGTAAGATGCTTTCTTCTTGATAAAATGTTAGGGTGTAGGATCAATAACTTCAATATAGCTATAATTAGAGAATGAATTATTATGTAGAAAATTTCTACCAAGCAACATTTTTCATGCATTTCAATCTCAAATGAATGGCCATGATGCTAACTTCAAGCCTTACAGGGAGAGCAATAATGTAGGTATTAGATGATTAGATTCAGCAGAATATCTTTACAATTTGATATATATAAAAATTGGGGAAAATTAATCTTCGGTCCTGAATAATTGCTAATGTTATGATAATGATTATGGTTCAGGTTTGCATTAGGAATTAGAATTTTAGTTGAAGTTAAATTTAGGTAATATGACTAGATGTTTATGAGAAGGTTAACAACTGAAGTTAGTACAGTAACCAGTAAAAGTGATTTCAATAGCAATTAAAGAGTTAAAGGATGCCTCAGACTTACATATTTTTCAGATTTGATTTCTTGCTTCTCAAACTCTCTTCTTTATTCTTCCTTTGCCCTTTTTTTAGAAGTCTGACAAATGAGCACACCAAACTATTCTCCACTATTTTAAAAACGTTCTGCTGTTGCAGAATCTTAATATTGCAACATTGGAAAATTTTATCGCCACACCGGAAATAGATGCAGAGCTGTATTAAGTATGCAGGAGGGATTTTAATATAAGTTAAACATGATTAGACAGAATCAAACATGACAGAAGTCTTCTGCTCTGCCAGCCTCCTACCACCACACCCCCCCACACCCCCTAGAGTGGTTCACTCCCGTATGGTTTACAGTAGCTCCTCACTTTTCGGTAGCTAGTGGCCCGACTCCGCTGGAGCGAAGTGGGGGGGGGCCTCAGAGGATCAGGTGGCTGGGGGGTGCCCTCTGGGCATTGGCACCTTGGCAGTGCCAGCCTCTGCCCCTGGCAGTATCCAAGGAGAAAACTGCCAATGTCCAAGGGGCGGACATGGTCAGGGGAACAGTGATCAGGTCATGTTGGAGGAGAGGGGTCGCACAGCCAATGATGCAGGGGTGCGGGACAGGCCAGTGATCAAGCTGGCCAGTGATCAGGAGCCAGGCAGATAGGGGTCACTGTGCATGTATCAATTTTGGCAATCTCGCCGATTGGCATATGCGCAGTGGTCCACTCAGCACTGTGCTGCCGACCTTTCCAGTGGGCTTAGGCCTCGCCCACTGATTTTTCAATGTGATTTACACTAGTGCACTCTGTAGTGCACAGAGTGTGAGAGATACATTTTAAAACACACACTGAAAAAACACACACAGTTTTCATGCGAATTTGGCACTAAGAATTTTTTTGGGAGAATCCCCAAATTCCACCCCGATTGGTGGAATCTTACCAAAAAATGACAAAGTGTTAGGATCTGACTGAAAAGTGGCATGTTTCTCTCCAGAAAAACAGGCAGGGGTAGATCTTATGACTTTTTGCCATTTATTGAAAATCATTTCCACTAATGTTACTTATCATTAACTCTCTGCTGTCTTAATGGTTGAGAAGTTGTTGTTTGGATAGAGATACCCATTACATCAACTTCTCCTTATACTCAAATAGAGGGAAGGGGTGAAGGAGAAGGATTGCTATCAATTTAAAATCCAATATTTCCAGTAATATAATAAAGAATATGCCTATCTCTCTTGATTATAATCAGCAACTCGATTGGTTTTGAGAGAAGCAGTCTGCATCAGACTTCTGGGAGTATAAAACTCTGTTTTCCTTTGTGTACCAGCACTACAGAAAAGAACTGAATTTCAACACTTGCCATTCAATTCACATTTGAGTAGCAGCTAGGAGATTAAGATTATTTTCTTCATAAATTTCACAAAATCCAGGACCCTTGAAATTAAATTTTAAACAGTAATAAAACAATCCATGTTTAGAATAGGGAATTTGACTTTGCTATGAGACATCTGTTCATAAAATATCAGTGTGCTGTGTGATCCTTACATTATATGGCAGAAGATACTGGCAATCACCATTGTTTTCTTTTAGTTCAGATCAACGTTAATCTTATCTTGAGGACAAAACATTCACAATGTGGTTTGCAAGTTGTGCCTGTTTCCATTTGTGCAGGCATGGATCCTCTCTACAAAAACTGCTAACATGCCAACATAGCAAAAAACATAGTTGGACAAAATCTAGCTTCTGCCATGTGAAAGTATTACAACATTTCAAATTCCAGAACTAGTGCTTGTTTACATACCAAAGTGTTTATCTCTTCTAGCTTCTGGATATATATTTGGATCTCATTTCCTGTTGTCGGAAAACTGATTTTTGTTTCAATTGTTCATTAATTTTTTATCCCTCCACAATGTTATTGACAAAGTGTTGCAGTCAAACTGTTTCAATGGTTCAAAAGGAAAATATGGAACTTTATTTGTTAGTGACCGACAGAGACCAGGGTCTCGGATTTGATCTATGCTGGGTTAGGCATCTAACTTGGATTGTTTCTTTTCCCAAAATTCTTTACTGCCACTAAGTACTGATACAAGTTTCATGCTGAACATAAAATACAATGTTTGAATGAGGCTATTCAAATTTTTGAAATAAAGGACACTTTTCATTGTAATGGCACCAATCGCATTAATATGTAAGTGTACAATCAAAGTCCATAATTTTAAAATCAACACTTCTTTTTAAGCAAGACCATTTGAAACTTTCCTCTAACTTGAATGTCACATTCTACCAAACTTATTTTTGTTTTAAACATAATTGTATAATTTAGTAATATTGTAATCCTTTTGTGTAATCTTTAGAACCATTAAATATATGTCTCAATTATGGAGAAGTGCTATTAAAATGGGGGAAGGAGAGGCTGAAATGACTGTGTAAATGAAAATAAGCAAAGCTTTACAGAAAAAAAATCTAATTCACTATTTCTTTTCAGGAGCAGGTGAATGAAAGGGAATGGATGGAACATCATCCTAAAAATAGCCCACTATTGCTTCCCTTTGGAGATGGCATTACAAAAACAATGGAAAAGCGGAAAAGAAAAAACTAAAATAAATAAAAGAAAGCACAAATTAAAATTTAAGATCAAAAAGGCTGAATTAATGATAGGTGTTTTAAGAAATTTTGCTATTAATTCAATAATCAGGTTAAAATCAAGAAAGGAATTTCTTCAATGGTGTAGGTTAGAACAATACATGGTAAAGGTTCCTCTGCCTATTACAGGAAAGAAAACTGTAATGTGTAAGGGAAAAGAGATAGATTAACTGGATTTAGAAAATGATGAGACAAAATGTGAACGGACCATTGAGACCACCCGAGTAATGAAAGACTAAACAAGGGTCAGGAAACATTTCCATGATGTGAATAAAAAAAATTAACATACTGGCATCCAACCATCAAACATATAAAATCCATAGGTAGTAGACCACACAGAACACGCAGTCTACATATGCATCATTCAAGAGAGCAATCAATAAAGAGAAGGCATATGGAACTGCGGAAAATACATTGTAAAATGCACTTCCAACACTTTTCACCTGAGGAGCACTTGGTTGAAGGGTTGTCTATGGAATCGTAGAGTACTGTGCTGCTGAAAGTCATCAGAGAGTTTAAAATGTAATAGTCTGGTAAGGCAAAGCAACCAACAGCATTGCCAAACAAAACCAGTTTGGAAATATTTTCATTGTGCTGTCATTGTCTGTGAAGAGCCAAGGGAGAAACTTTATACTCCATAATTCCCGTGTTGTTCGCTGAACATCACCTGAGGCAGATGTTCTCTTTTCATCAAAAATTGAGCAGACAACATCCGAAGGGAGAAACTGAATGACTGTGACTGAGATTACCTCCTCCTCCACTTTGAATTTCGGGTAACTACCAAGACATAGTGGTAGGGTTTGGAAAGTTAAAAAGACTGAGTAGCACAACATAGGCACATGTGTTCATAACCTGTATATTGTGTACATAAGTGCAATTAGAAACACATCCTTTTTACATCTCCTCTAGTTTATACTTTCTTTCTATGATGAGCAATGTTTCTGGCTGGCTGGATTTCTGTTGAAGTTGACGTAACTATGGGCCTTGGCAAAAATGGCATCTGTGACCAAATGCATGCTTCAGTGCATGGATGCTTTGAGAAATCCCACAGAGGTCCCCAGTGGAGCCCTAGAAGGAGCTACAGGCATTGAAGTTCAGAGCAGCTACTACTTTAACAGCCACAGGCAATGGATGCCCTCCCAAAGAATCATTTATTTATCTTATGTTATATTGTAAGCACACAGTCCATGTAAACCAACAGTCAACTGTGGTTAAACACACCCCACTCTGCAGCCAAGACGCTACCCAATGTAACTTCTATGGATTTTTCATGAAATCCCCCCACATGCTTACACACTATGAGCCGGCTGATCTCAACTGGAACTCTGGATCATAATTCTCCCATCGGGACCCGCAACTTCTCTGGCAGGTCGAGGTGGTGGTGGTGGTAGTGGTCGGGCAGGGGGCCTACCTCCCGGGGGAGTCTGACCCCGGGGGGATCAGTGGGGGGTGTTTACCGTGGTGAGGGGATCGGCATGGCTGGGGGGGGTGGGCTGGATATGGAGGTGCTCCAGGACTGCGGGGGGGAAGGATCTGGGCTGGCCTGGGAATTGCTGTGGGGGCCACGATCAGGCCATGGGGGGCAGAGGGGCAGAACTGCAGGGGTCCCGGGCTGGCCAGAGATCAAGTTGGCCAGCAAACAGGGAGTCTGACAGATTGGAGTCAGTGTACATGCGCAGAGTTCCAGAACTGTCAAGCTCTGGCATGAATCGGCCTGGCCCCCTGGGTTTTTAATGAGATTCCCAACTGGGACCTCTGCAGTGCTTAGAGTGTGGAGATTCAGGTCAGAAGCTGAACTGAGGAAACAGCTCTATGAACCCTAGAGAAGAACCATCAGTACTTCAAGGACTCCATCAAAGCCTCCTTGTGTTATGATCCCAGCTGATGTTACTATTAGGTAGTCAGATTCCAGAATGGATGATGAATCACTGGTTTCTTCACTGGATGAATAGTGATGTGATACTCAAAATCTTTAAAGCATCCAACCATCTCACCAAAACATTCTCAATATACTTATAACTGATCTTTCTTACTTATGATGGAATATTTCAATGGGTGTACTACCTTTAACCCTTAGTGCCACCTCCTCCATCTCACTGTGTAACGAGAGGAGCTACAGCTCTTCACAACTGCTCAATCACAAGATAGCAGGATCATCTGTTTTAATGATATAGGACATACAATTAACATCTTTTCCTTTGTGTATCCCTCTAACTTAGATTGTTCCTAGCCGATTTCTGTTCCCCCAGATGCCATTAGCACGACACTGCTTGTTTTAAGAGTAAAGGAGTCAGAAAAGAACCATTAGCATTCACATTTTCAGGAAAGATCTTTTAGTATATTCTGAGTGGGGTAGTGCTACTCTGTGCTCCAGTATCAAGCTTCAGCTTCAGATTTATGGTTGTGGGCTTATTTCTCACCCTCTTCATGATCTGAATGGTTGTGTGAATTTCTATTTTCTGGGAGCAGTCACATCCAGCCACTTCATGCAGTTGGACGGTTCCTGTGTCACGAGTGTGCTCAAACACATCATCAGCTGACAGGGTTTGAATGATTTTGTTTCTTTTCCTTCTCATTTGTCTTGTTACATCGTCTGTAATAATTTATTTGCCATCTTCTTCCCTTGTTACATGCATCTTTTCCCACTGATTGACCTTTTCACTGGCTCTACAATTTGATGCATCTGCAGGCCATTCCCTTCGTCTGAACTCATATGGTCCTCCACAGCTCCTGCAAATCTTTCTCTTTCAGGTGCATTCTTTTGTTACTGTGTCACCGTACTAACTCTGCTGGCTTTCTCATGGCTGAAGGCTAACTTCCTGGATAGTCAGCATCTTCACCTGCCTACTCATGGCTTCATGTGCTCTGGCAGTGTCTGCAGTCTACAATATTGCGAGCTTGCCTTTTCCAATCAACTCTTTATGTACTTCATGGTGTGCAGAATCCCAAATGAGTTGATCCAGCGCCTTTCATCTGTGTCCTTGAATTTACAATTTCTGGCTGCATTTTTCAATTTGTTAAGAAATTGTCAACAGGTTCACCTGGTTCCTGCCTCATACTATGAAATAATGTCGATGGAACCAGCGATTTACTGTGACTGGAGATGTGTGTTGAATTTTTCAAACATTTTGCCATGCCTTTCACCATCATCTTCATTTATCTTCCAGCTACTAAACAAATTTAACCCTTTCTCTCCTGCTCACAAAATGATGTAGCTTTTAGCTTTATTAGTGCCTTTTAGAATGCTGCCAAACATCAACCTGCATTTACTTTAAAGTTCTCAAATGCCTTTACAACAACAAAGCTGTCACTAATTTGGGTTGATTTTTATTTGGAATTTCTTCCGACTTTTTACACCTGACGTGGGAATGAAAATCTGGGCCACGGCAGCATATTTTGACACTGTACAGTCTTACAAACAGCAATGTGATAATAACCAGAGAAGCTATATTTAAGTGTTGGCTGAGGGATATATATTGGCTACGACTCCAGAGAGATGCCCATCCTGTTCTTCCTTGAGACAATGTTAAAGAATCATATGTACATTGGACAGTATGAAGTCTCACAATACCAGGTTAAAATCTAACAGGATTATTTGGTCACACAAGCTTTTAGAGTGCTGCCCCTTCATCAGGTGAGACTCTCACCTCTGGAATTCAGCTCTTTTGTCCCTGTTTGGACGAGACTGTTCGAAGCTTGGAAGCCTGTGGTCTGGCAGAACCAATCTGAGCATCAACGAGCAGGTTATTGATCAGTAAATCACTTCAGAACACTGTCAATGATTCATTTTGTCACTTTGCTGTTAATAGGAAGAAGTTGAGAGTGCATTAATTAGCCAGATTTGACAGGCTCTGCTTTTCACTTTGTGTTTTTTTTGGTGAAGGCTAATGTTGTAACTGTAATGAAACAGTTAAATTAAAGATGGGGGATAGGTCTGGACCAAGTTCTTCAACTCTCCCTCTGGAATGTGCCAGACTTGGAAATATCTTCAGAGTTACTCTCTGAATGTGGCATGGTGGCACAGTGGTTAGCACTGCAACCTCGCAGCACGAGGGACCTGGGTTCAATTTCAGCCTCGGGTGGAGTTTGCATGTCCTCTCAGAGACTGCATGGATTTCCTCCAGGTGCTCCAGTTTCTTCCACAGTCCAAAGATGTGCATGTTAGGTTGATTGGCCATACTCAATTGTCCCATAGTGTCAGGAAAATTAGCAGGGTAAGGGCGTGGCGTTACAGGGATAGGTTCTCGGGGGGAATTGTTGTCGGTGCAGGCTTAATGAGCTGAATGGCCTCTTTCTGTACTGTAGGCAGCCTATGATTCTCTGATTCTAATTCAGAATTTCTGATTGACTTCATCTGAACAATATACCCTTCTTAAAAAATAAATAAAAAGCTGGAAACACACTAAAGGTAAGTTTGCATCTGCCAAGCCTTCCCTGTTTTTGTTTCAGAGTTCAGTTTAAAGCACCAGTTCAATCTATGTATTCTCCCTCACCTCCTTTGTTGCCCTTCCTCTCTTTCCCCCTCTCTTCTCCTTCTTCCCTGCCTTTCTCCTCCAACTCCACTTCACCATGCATCTCCCTCTTTCTCTCCAAGATCCAGTAAGTCACACATTCTACCATACATGACACCCTTTAAAGTGTGCCCACCTCCTGGTTGGGAACCCCTTATGCACCACAAGGTCCTCCGTTACCTCACGTGGCAAGAGTGCATAAATATTTCCTGGAAGCAATACCCTCCTGTTAAGGGTAGCAGCTCAGTTTTGTATTTCCCATTGGAGTCAAGAACAATTTCCATCCATAAAACTGTTAAGGACAACGAGAGATCAACAAGGAGTAAACAACCAAAGCCATCTCAATCAAGTTACTGAAATGTTTTAGAAACCCATCAATCCTGGAACTAGCAGTTGACATGTGCTGAACCAATCAAACCATTCAAACACGATTAAAAAAAACGCCCTGAGCCATTATTTTCTTTCCTCGCTAATATAAGTCAAACAGCCTGCTAATGCTCAGGCCGGAGTGACATGTGAAGAATTCTGAGTTGGTGAGGAGCCAGGAGGCAAAACGGTAATGGGACTTCAGAGTAATTCACAGATCACATCCCTTCAGGACTGGAGGCTAAACAATAATCTCAACAAATAAAGAAAAAAGTGCAATAAAGGGAAACAGGAAAAGGGGTGGGTTCAAGAAATTAAGAACAATTGTTCATGTGGAGAGTAAACAGCAATTAGGAATGATTGGGCTGGATGGTCTGTTCTTGTTTTTTTTAACGAAAGAAGGATAATGATCATGGTCCACACATCTGCTTGAAGTACAAGGACCTTTGCTCATGCCATTTCATAATTGCAGACAGCAAGGTGAAAAGAAAGTTCCGCATTTGAAAAGATGAGACAGGACTAAAGTATGGAGCCTATTTTCATAATACGGTCCATGCAGCAAACCAAAGTGAGGACGCAGTCTCTTTCAAGTATATCTGAAGAAAATGACAAACATGTTGCTGAAATGTAGATATATTCTACTAGTTAGTATTTTAACTCTACCATCAACGACTTATAGTGAAACCACAATGAAAGGTTTTTTTTTTATTCATTAAAGAGCACCACTACAAGAAAGGCTGCTGGTTGCTATCATTTTAACCAATGCCACAAAAAAAACTGAACAAATTGGAAAAGGCTGTTCATAGAATCTGCTTACTTCTTTACCTCATAGTTTTGATTTAAAACCCATGAAAGCAGAGAGAAAATTAAGGGACACTCTGGCATGGTGAATCTGTTAGAGTCATGGGAGTGGGATGGGGGGATGAGAGTTGGTGGGGGATTCTGAGAGAGCATGATCAGGAAGATAGTGCATATGTGAGAGATTTAACAGTCCAAATTACAGGAAAAGCAGCATCCCACTTGCTCGTGACTCAGGACATGGGACAGTGGTCTCAAATACTGGAACGTCATGTAAAATAAGGGGAGACAATGGGCTAGTGGTATTATCACTTGACTATTAATCCAGAAACCCAAAAAACCTGAACTCCAGATTTTTTTTATTGAATTCAAATTCTACCATCTGCCGTGGTGGGATTTGAACCCAAGTTTCCAGAACATTGATTCAAACATGGATGAAAGAGCTGAATTCGCAAAACTAGAATCAATGGGTAACGGGGAGGACTCCACTGGTTGAAGTCATAGCCGGTACCTAGGAAGATAGTTGTGGTTGTGAAGGGTCAATCATCTCAAATCCAGGACATATCTGCAGGAATCCTCAAGGTAGTGTCCTAGGTCCAACAATATTTAGCTGCTTGATCAACCGTCATAAGGTCAGAAGTGGGGATGTTGACTGACGATTGCACAATGTTCAGCACTAGCCATGACTCCTCAAATAGTGAAACTGTCCATGTTCAAATGAAACAAGATCTGAACAATATCCAGGCTTGGGCTGACAAGTGGCAAGTAACATTCGCGCCACACAAATGCCAGGCAATGACCATCACCAATAAGAAGCACCCTAACACCACCCCTTGACATTCAATGGTGTTCCCATCACTGAATTCCCCCACTGTCAACATCCTTGAGATTGTCATTGACCAGAAACTCATCTGGACTCGCCACATAAACACAGTGGCAATAAGAGCAGGTCCGTGGCTAGGAATATTGCGACTTGTAACTCACCTCCTGACTTCCCAAAGCCTATCCACCATTTACAAGGCACAAGTCAGGAGTGTGATGGAATATTCCCCACTTGCCTGGATGGGTGCAGTTCCAACTACACTCAAGAAGCCTGACACCATCAAGATAAAGCAGCCTGCTTGATCGGCATCACATCCACAAACATTCACTCACTCCACCACCAACGGTCAGTAACAACAGTGTGTACTACCTACAAGATGCATTGCAGCGATTCACCAAAAATCCTTAGACAGAACCTTCCAAACACATGACCACTTCCATCTCGAAGGACAAGGGCAGCAGATACATGGGAATAGCACCACCTCCAAGTTCCCTTCCAATCCACTCACCATTCTGACTTGGAAATATATCACTGTTCCTTCACAGTTGCTTGGTTAAAATCCTGGAATTCCTTCCCTAACGACACTGTGGGTCAATCCATAGAACATGGACTGCAGTGATTCAAGAAGGCAGCTCACTGCCACCTTCTGAAGGGCAACTGGGGATGGGCAATAAATGCTGGTCAGCCAGCGAAGCCCATGTCCCATGAATGGATAAAAAGAAAGGGCCAGTTGGACACCCTCTATGAAACTGACATTCTTGACTGCTTGCATTGTGTAATAAGCTTTTCCATATAAATGGATAAAAGTGTATCTTGGCCCTTTCATGTTTGCTCAAACAGTTACAACTTCCGGAATGACTGTAAACTAAGTGCACACATTTTTATCAAAGCTACAAAAACACTGATACCAAATCAAAGACAAAGAGAATAATTCAAGACATTTCAAGCAATATATTGCATAAGTCAACATGGCAATGTTTCTGACTCTTTATCAAATACATACTCATCAGCTGGTGAGTATGGTGCAAGCTCTGAAATTCCATTCTTAAGTCCATCCACTGCTCTCTCCTCCTTTAAGAAACTCCTTTCATCTTACATCTACACGCTGCCAGTTGGCAACATCATCTGAAAATACAATGCCAAGTTTCGCATGTATGCTGAGAACACCCTCTACTGCATGATCGGCCCCCTCAATCACTCCACTGGCTCTGATTTGCCATGCTGCTTGTCTGACACTCAATACTTGATGAGCAGTAATTTTCTCTAATTAAATATTGGGAAGACTAAAGCCATTGGACAGAATTCTCTGGACTCCGTGACATGTTTTGCATGCGTGATCCTCTGGTCCAACGGCTGTTAATGGGATTTCCCATCGGGAAACCCATCCCAAGGGTGTGCTGAAAGTGGGACCAGAAGATCCCTTTGGCATGAACAGCCCAAAAGTTCTGGCCATTGTCTTTGCTCACTATCACAAGTCCCGTTCCCTAATCACAGATTCCATTGCTCTCCCTGTCCACTGTCTTACGGTGAACCAACGTTCACAACCTTGAGATTCTATTTGGCGTTGAGTTGAAATGCATATTATGTTTGATCATCACCAAAGTCACCTACTTTTACCTTTGCAACATCTCCCCTTTCTACCTCTCTCTCAACCAATTTTCTACTGGAGACCTCTTCTAAGTTTATGTCACCTCTAGATTTGAGTATTTGAATGCTTTCTTGGCCTCTGTAAACTAGAGGTTATCCAAAACTCTGTTGCCTACATCCTAACTTGCACAATTCCTATTCACCATCATGCCTGTGCTCATGGACCACATTGACTTTCAGTCCAGAGACAACTGGATAATAAAATTCTCATCCTTGCTTTCAAATCCCAGCACGGCTTCATCCCTTCCTTCCTCTGCAATCCCTGCCAGCTCTACAACTCTTCATGGTATCTGTGCTGCTCCAAATTCTAGCTTCTTGCGCATCCTTGACTTCAATCACTTCACCAGCCTTCAGTTGCCTCAGCTCTGAACTCTGGAGTTTCCTCCATAAACCTGCTTGCCTTGCGATCTCTATCTCTTCCTTAAGACCTAACTCTTTGACCAAGTTTTTGGCTACATGTCTTAATATTTATAGTGTTAAAGGCATTTTTTTAAATGCAGATTGCTGTTGTTATTGTTGATAAAGGGACAAGGAGCTGGTCAACATAACTCGTGATTTTCCTGAAAGGTGAATGATAGTACATTTGTAACATTTAGATGCCATTTCTGCAGATGTTCCTTATTAATATGTGTTCACTGCATTAATTCCTTTATGCTAATAGAAGAAAATTCAAATGATAGAGATAACAGTCACTGTGAGGTAAATCATTTGAAGTAGGAGTAAGTGATATGTTGGTAACTATGAAGAAGTATATTCTATCCTTCACCTCTCATGGTAATTTATCAGTTTTGTGGGTGTTCCCTGATGGTCGGATTTCAATTTCTATCATTAAGTTGCTGTCAGGAAATACTGTACTATCCCTGACAAAAACAACTGGAGTATGAAGCCACAAATGAGGAATAATTGGGAAGTTATTAATTATGTAGGACACTATAATTTGTAGATGACGAACATGAGCAAAATGTGAAACTAAACATGTCATCAGCAGTGTCACCAAATGAGGATTATAATCTGTAAGAGTACCTTAGATCTGTTGATCGTGGCATTAGTTTCCTCTTTCTACCAAAGTACCCTTCAAATTGTTCTGTTTTGAGTCTATGTGAGTAATCAATATACCCAGAAATCTCTTGGCCATGAGAATTGTAGTCTCGGATGAAAATTATAGACTGAAAATTAGAAAAATAGAGATTTTTGTATTAGAGCCTAAAGAATAAGATTAACCGAGCAGTTTTAATAAACTATTAAATATATTTCATTTTTAAAAACGTTGTAGGCACTTCAGGATGTTATTTAATTGACGCCACAGGTTTGTTTGTACACATTCAATCATTGGTGTAACAGACTTAGAACGCAATAACAAGTATTGCCCAAATCATCTTTGATGTCATCAATTTGTTCCCAAAAGACATACTTTTCAATACCATGCATATTGTGTCGTTAAAAATGGAATTGACATTTGTAAGGAGCATAACTCCTTTCTCAGTTAATTTTATGGCGATTCAACATGTCAAAAAATATTGTGAATAAAGCACTTGCTTGCCTTCAAATTTCTCATTACAGCAATTTAATAAACTTCTTTTTATGTTACCTCAGTATACATCACTCTTTCTCAGTTACAAAGGTTTGCTGAACAGTGACACAATTCTCACAGAAATTTGAAAGGTTCCCATAATTGATTCTATTAGGTTACCATACTGAACCAATAGTGATTCTGGTTAACTACTTCACTTACAACTGCTATTAATATTGCCCCAAAGAGGCTGCTGACAGACAGGGGAGATCCAGGCGGGAGGGGCGCCTCTATTATTCACTGAACACAAGGCCTATGTCAAAAATCTGAAACTAGAGTATGATGCATCACCAGTTTAATACAATTTACTATCTTTCACTATTCACCTCACTAACAAATCTATTCCACTAAAGTGGAAGCTGCAAAATTGAGGCTGGGAGAGAAACAACCCTCAAGTGACTATTAGTTGCCACTTAAAATCCTTGACAGGAGGCATGGATAAGTCTCATCTGTCCCCCCGTAAAACTGCAGACAGGTTGGGGTTGAAGGGCAGTGGAAAGATCATTGTGGAATTTTACACGCCATCTCCCCCCAGCCCCCTCTTCCAGTTGCAATGCCACCATTTCGGACTGTAAATATTGCCCAATGTAAAATAATCTCAAACAAATTACTGTAAAGCTTTGTTTGTACCTTGTTGACTAAAGTCATAAAATGGGATTCATTGACCATAATTCCTGGTGCGTGGCAATGAATTCTAGACTGGCAGTGGGCTCTATTTTTTTAAACATAAAAGAACAGAACAAAAATAGCATATAGCCTGAAACAAAAGCATGGATTTACCACAGCAGAAACAGATAATAAACAGACTGTTTGCATGAAACAAATGTAGAACAGACTTATCCTGGAGCATCTATTATTGGGAATGATAAATTATCCAGTGGCAGTTATATTGGAGTGAAAATCTTAAGCTAATAAGTGATTTTTTTCTCTCACCCTATTTTTTTTTATTAACTTTATCCTCGATTCTTTGACAAACCTACCAGAGCATTCACTGTAATCTTAACATTTTGTTGCATGACAACAGGCAAAAGTCAGGCAAACCTGCAGTAAATGATTACAAATATGCTTTCAATAGGACTTTCCCAGATGGTTTCAATGACAAATCCATTATCCAGTGCAGAACTGAGCCATACAAGCTGGGAATTACCCAAGTGTGATCCTTGATCTAATCTGCGTTCTGTTAGCCAAAATCAGTTGGCATGATGACAGAAGTATTATAATTAATGTAGGACCCTGAACCACAGATCAGAAACAATTAGTTAGGATGTCTATTCCTGAGCATTACCTTGTGTGATTGCTGGACATCACTGCAAAGTTTCTGTTGGGTGAATAGTCCATGGACCCTCATTGGGCACAACTTTCCAAGTGTGTGCTGATAGCGGCTAAGGCACCCACTGCCAGCATTCATTTCAAACATTTAAACCAATATTTGAACTTGAAAATGAATGCTGCCTTGGGTAAAGGTAGTCTGCACCTATTGTCGGAAAAGGTACAAGATTTTGCTCTTTGAAATTGATAGTAATTTCAAAAAGGGAGATTTGTTTTTAATTGAGTTCTGTTGAAGCAACTGTCAACAACAGATAATTCATCTTGTATATCAAAAAAGCTAAGAAGAACAAAGCCTACTTTAGACCAACAGAATCTTTTCCCAGGTCCTGTTGTTTCTAAATAGAATATATAATCAGATGATTAGCAAAAGGAATATTTCAACTTCTTTTGCTTTAAAAAGGATAGAGATAGCTCAGATCATTGAACTCTTGTGAAAACAAATGCTGAATACACCTCTCTATCTGTCAAATAGATCCTATCAAGTACAGGATTGGCTGTTCCCAACAAGATACCCATCATTTTGCCATTCAGCACAAAGACAGCAATGAGTTTGCCAGCTGAAAGCAGAGCCTTAATTGGAAATGGAAAATGTATTGATCATTTTTCTTGATACGTTAGGAGCCACCCATCAAAGATAACTCAACAAAGCAAAACTAGAAGTTAGCAACCAAAACCATGAGCAAATAAAATTGGGATAGAAATAACTGCCCCCAATCTACAAAAGATGTTGAGAAGTGCCTTTAAGAATCTCTGAGGGCAGAAATTGTGGGGGAGGGGAATTTTCCATCCCCATTTGTAGTGGATGTGAAGGGCAAGGGGGGTGGAAAATCCAATGAGAGTCTTCAAATGGCTTTTCCTGCTTAGGTTGTCCCCAATCCCACTGATGAGGTAATGGGGTTCTCGCAAGGAAAGGCATACATCAGCTTCAGTGCAACCAGGAACCGATACCATATGAATAAAATCAGATTTACCACATTACCAGGATGGACCCAAACTTCTGCCTCCCATAGGCTTGTGTTGTAATGAGTTTGTGTATATTGCTAAGGAAAATGATCTACCATTGTTTGGTGGTCTAAATTAATCTGAAAATTGGAATTTCACTCTTTATGAACAGACATGAACATAGAGCATTCTGAGTTTCAAATGCAATGTAACATACTAAATATAAACGACTGATTGTGTATGAAGCAGTGCTGAAGTCTTAATAATAATACTGGTAAATGTATAGATTTAGATCTTTTTCCTTGAATAAGTAATGAATCAATTCCAATAAAGCAAATCAGTGATAAAGATAAAAAAGAAAATTCAAAGAAATATTCATTATTTTCCCAATTTAGAAATAAATAATAGATTCAGAAAGATAAATTGTGGACTGTTTAAAGGTCCATTGACCTTGGGTGGGCATTTCCAGTCTTGAGGTGAGCACAAATGGAAAATCCCATCCAGAGACTTTGGAATTTGCTTACTGCCTCCCATACAAGCACTTGAAAATTTAAGATGTGAATAAATGAGCATTTGCAACATCAGAATTCATCATATTACAATGTTATTTGTTCTGGGATGCAAATACATGTAAAAAGATCACAAAAATTAAATAATATAAACATTCTCCACATAATGCCGCATATCAGAATTGGTTTCTTCCATGAGAGAGATGAGTGAAAAGAATGCATGTTTGCTTGATAAACTAAAACTAGAAGAGACAAAACTATTTTATTTGAAAACTTGATTTATTTCAGCCAATGGGTTTCCTTAAAGATTCTATCAGTCACCATCAGTGCATTGACTTCAAGAAGCAAGATCTTCACCAATGGATTATAGAAATAATCGAGCTTCAAAGTGTGGGAAATCAATTAGCCAATTTAAAGAAATCTCATTTGATTCCTTTCCTGCTGCAAACTTAGACCATCATCTGGGAAAGGTAATTAAATTTCAGTAGCAGCAGATGATGTTGGTTATTATGCCAAGATGAACCTCAAGAAGATTGACTTAGGCTGATAAGCCAAACTCAATATCATGTTGTTCTGTAGCAGCAGGTGTATGAAAAGAATGACTGTATTTTGCTTGGTAGTGTTGATTTTGGCTCCGCAAAGATTTAATTTCTTTCAGCCCAAGAGGCCTGTTTTTCCGTGACCTTCCTTGAAAGTGTCAGCCAAACTCAAATGAAACAAATTTTTATTTTATAAAAGGCACCAAACCATGATTGTTTGCAACAAAATAAGAATCGTAGCAATAGTTGAAAACCTTGAAACCAAACCAGATCGAATTTTCTAGATTAAGAATGAGCATAGAGTGAACAAAAACTAGAAAAAACTCTAAAACCCAAGGCGCAAGAAGTGGATATACAGTTCAAAAAACACTCTTTTCATATTTTGATAAAATAGCATGATTACTATTGATACTGCAGACCTGAAAAAAAACTAAACATATTAAATTGAAAACTCCTTAATAGTGCATGGGAAGAGAAAGTCTGGTACTTGAAGTGTTATTCAACAATTTTCCTCAGTTATCTTAAGTGATCAGAGAGAAACTTCACAACATGTAATGCTTTTGAAGTACTACACGTGCATATTTGCCTTCATGACGATATTAAATTGGTGTAGGTACATTCAGGCTGCTTCATATCGTTTGTTAGAAAAAAATGACTTATGAGATAAATGTCAATTTTACATTTTATTCTTTAATATGTTTGAGATTACTGAAATGTATCATTTACCAAATCTGCCATATATGAGGAACAGTGAGTTATAAATAATCAGGTTATTTATAGCATTCTTTTATTGTTTTTGCTTTGGATTAAGTGTTTAATGTTGTCAGACTTGGAGCCATAAGCATAACTGTTCTTGAGCATGTTATATTGAGTTAAAACATGTGTTCACAATCTGATCTCAACCCCATAATTCCCTACATTTAATACAAATAAAAATTGAAAATAATTGAAAGGGAAATACTTATTTACCTATTGCAAAATATAAAACATCTCTTATAGAAACTACAACAATAATGTGCATCTCGTTTTGAATGCAAAATGCACAGAATTTTCAACTCAAAAAGATGAAATATTACAGCACAGAAACCAAATATTCAGCACATCCAGTCCGCACCAGAATTTTCTTCCATGAGTCACCTAGTCCAATCCCATTGTTGATCTCTTTTTGTGCACCTTAATGCTCCTTTTTAACATACAACTATTCATATAAATATCCTGAATTCAGAAACTCAATACAAATTAGGTCAAATCTGTATTTGATACCAAACCAGAAGAAAGGGTGGAAGTAGCACAATGATTGAACAAACTATCAAGTGAATAAAATAATGATAGTTAACGTAAGCAATTTTAAAGTGCTACATATAAGGAGAAAATAGACTACAGACATGTTACACAAATGGTGTGGTAATAGCTAAAGTTGAAGCCTTGATACTAAACAAGTTCCAGCGATGTAGAATAGTGATGAACAAAGCCAATGGGATGTTGAACCATGCAGCCAAAACGGAATATTAGTCAGAGAAGTTAATGGAACACTTTGCAACACCCTTGAGTACTGTATCAGTTTTTGGTCACCAGAAATGAGAGTGATATTCAAACTCTGCAAAGATAATTGTCAGTGTCAGAGACCAAAGGTATGATGAAATACACAAAAAACTTTCAATGTAACATTTAGAGAACGTTAATCTCAATTATCACTTTAAATTTGACTGTACAGTAGGACTAGGGCATTTCTGTGTTCAAACAAATAAAAGACAATTTTAGGACTGAAATGTTTTCACACAAAGGGAATAATTTAAATTTCATCAGCAGGCAAAAAACAATGTGATTTTGAGTTAGCAGCTTGATCCATACCTTGCCCAATCTTATTTTCCACTGATCACTGATATCGGTACAAAGAAATTAAGTCAGGTGTCATGAGACAATATTGTAACACCATTAGAATGTGTATAATAACAATTTGATATAATGTCTTAATATAACAAAGTAATGAACAATATCCAGTGAAATGGGGTCTTTCTTGCTGCTGGTCTATATAAGAAAAGGCAGGTTGACATTGATGTTGCCTCTAGCTTTGGCAAATCTACAAGAAGGTGGCACAGTGGTTAGCTGCCTCAGAGCGCCAGGGACCCAGGTTCCATTCCCAGCTGAGTCTGCACGTTCTCCCTGTATCTACTTGGGTTTCCTCTGGATGCTCCGATTTCCTCTCAGTCCGAAAGACATGCATTGGCCATGCTAAATTCTTCCTCAGTGTAAATGAACAGGTGCCGGAGTGTGGCGAATAGGAGATTTTCACAGTAACTTCATTGCAGTGTTAATGTAAGCCTATTTGTGACACTAATAAATAAACTTTAAACTTAAAAAAATTAGTTTCCAAGTAGCATTTTCCAACCAGCTCTAAGTTGCTGGTTGTGCTACGCTTTACTTGCAAGTGCTTGATTGTGAGATACATGCTGAATCTAATTACAGCACAAGTCTACTAAATTGAAGGTTCAGCCTAGATATAAGATACCATGACTCACATTGGATTCTGGGGCATATTGTCAGTCCCAGCTGTCACACTGCAGTCAACAGAGTGCTAATCCACCCATGGACTGCCTCTTTGACTAGGTCTCAGTGCAGGCAGGCTTGTACTAATTCAGTGCTTGATACTTACTTGCATAATACTTTAGTTAGTTCACTGTTCCCCATTATGGTATCAAATTTATTTGGTCACATTAGTCACAGTTTTATGCTCACATTTGATTGCAATATTTAAATCAGATGGATTTTGAATAGTCATGCCACAGTAAACTGTCATCTTAAAGTTCAAAATGTAAAGTAGATATTACAGGTGCTCACATTCAGGTGCTTAAGGTTTTCATGTTGAATCACTTCATATAATAATAGGGTGGATTTTCACCCTCAAGGCAAGTAGCGGGAGCCAGGAAAATTCCAGCTCAGCCTGCTCGCTTCTGGAGAAAGTTTTCCCAAGAACAGGATTTTCTTCATAGGGGAGTTGGGTGTGGGCTGCTGGGCCAGCCAACCCAGGAAAACATTTGGAGGCAGATACAAGGACTGCTGGGTGCTGAAGCAGGCTGTTGAAAAGATTCTGCTCAGTGCTGTTGTCCCAGTTAAAATAAAACAGAAGATGCTTCTGAGGTGCTGCGAACTACAACTCATTGAAAATCTGGCCCAAAGGCATGAAAATTACAGAGGACTAGGACATGACAATCCCTGCAATAGAGTCGGCCAGGTCGGGAAAGCAGGGCGATGCTCACAACTAGGACCAGCCTACACCATTAAAAAGCACTCCTGAAAATAGCAAACCCCAGGAATAGTGTTGGCAATCCTGGAATTGGATCAGGGCTGCCATTTTTAAAGGGTTCCAGAGTCATCCCTTCTTGGTGAAAATCAAGCCGATTGACTTACTTAAAATATACAAAACTGTGTCAAAAAGCATCAGGTTTAACTCTAACTTTAAATCCAAAAGTTCAAAAATGATTTAAAACCAATACCGGCCACAAATTTGATATTGTGAAGGTAGATCATGTACATGGTCTTTACCTTATACCACTGGTAAATACTATTGGTATATTATCCCTGAAATTAATGTAGTTTTATAACCATAAAAGGCTAAATAAAACTAAATTCAAATAATTACCTGTTTAAAGTTTATTTTGTTAGTGTCACAAGTAGGCTCACTGCAATGAAGTTACTGTGAAAATACCCTAGTCATCACACTCCGGCACCTGTTCGGGTACACTGAGGAAAATTTAGAATGGGCAATGCACCTAACCAGCACATCTTTCAGACTGTGGGATGAAACCAGAGCTCTGGAGGAAACCCACACAGACATGGGGAGAACATGCAAATTCCACACAGACAGTAACCCAAGCCGGAAATCAAACCTGGGTCCCTGGCGCTGTGAGGCAGCAGTGCGAACCACTGCGCCACCATGCCACTGAGCATTCAACCAAATCATCTTTCCTTAAGCTTCAACACAACAAAATAGAGAAATGAAGATTATGGTGATTGTGTATTGAAGTCTATGATCATCTCATAACTTTCAGTTAATTGAGCTTTGAATTGCTTACTTCATTTCAAACAATTTGTAATCATTTCTCAACATTTACTCTATCTCTTTTTCTTGTGGGCCATGAAAGTGATGGGGTTAAATATCAACTAGTCTGTCCCCTGAGCAATAGGCCACTGGGTGGTCACAGTATTAATTTGTGAACTAGCATAGCAGCTTCATAAGTGACTCTGCAACAACTGAGGAAGTGCATAAAAGGGTCTTTCACATCTACTTTTCCTCTCACTTGTTCTGCACTATCACATGGCTTGGCAGCCTTTCAGAACTGTATAACGTGTTTCGGTAGTACCCTGTCAGGCAGCATTAGTCTTCCAACAAAGTGGAAATGTTCCAGTACGATAGCTAACTAGCTTCCTTTAAGACAAACAATCATGTACTGTGAATGATTCTGCAGGTGTCTTGAGGTCTCAGCTGGCTGTTGTTTATTAAGGTGCACTATGTGCGGAGAGGCAGATGAGGTTGCCACTGACAGCTTTGTGTAAGTGTGGTAGGGAAATGGAAATATTACTCTTAGAGGAACATTTGAGTACCGTGCTTTTGGCATTTGTGACCTGATTCTGCTACTTGAAAACTGCTACTTGTTTCCGAGGGAATAACTTTCCACACAGCAGACCCTGTGTGAAAATATGCAATAGAGAAACCAGACATGTACACAGGTGTGCATTCACTTTGCCATCTATAGAAAACTGTACTTCCTAGACATATTTCATAAAAAACTCCTTATTTCAAACCGCTACATTTACTCAAGGAATAATAATTATTGTAGTATAAAAATAAAAGAATCTTTGGAGAGGGGATAGTAAAAGCATGGCCAAAAAGAAAAGGAGAAAATAGCTTAAATTTATTCAGTTTGTTGCAATTATTAGGAGAAAGAATAAAATTGAGCAGTTTAGGCCTCAAAATGAACTGTTATGGTAATGAACAGCTGAATCTCGTATATATACATATATATATATTACGTGAGATAACATTTCAAATCCTTTGTCCATTTTTGATAACATTGTGTAAAGTTACCTTTGTGTCTTCGGTTATCTAACAAAACCTATCATTTCGTTCCGTTAAATTATGAAGTTACTTCAGAAACATTGGGCGGGAATTTCCTTTCCTGATCTAAGTCCCGTGGTGGGGACGAGGGGAATTTCCTGCCAATGAGGCTGACAGGAATTCATGTGGTATTTCACAACCCCACCTACATTAATTATGCAGTCAGGGGTCTCCTGACATATTGAGTGATGGGACGGGATGGATGGCACATATCCTGCCATCATATCTGGGCACTATATTTAGAAGGTGCCCTGGACAGCAAGGTTGACAGGGATGGCAAAAAGAGGACAGAAACCTCCAGTGCCAAAGTTTAGTGACATTCCTGGGCATCCTCCTTGACCAGGTCCTGTATCTAACTGAGGAGGGACTGAGCAAGAAAACTGACCCTTCGTGGGAGCTGGTTGTAACTGCAGTCAGTGCCCAGGTCCTCCAGTGCAGTTAAGCCCTCCAATGCCAGAAGAGAATGAATGACTTTATCCATGACGCCAACCCTCAAATGCTCATCAGTGGCACTGTCATTAGTCAAGTCTCATAATGTCATTACTGCCCATACACTATCCAGGTACAGAGAGACCAATGTGGTTCCCTCACCCTTTCCACAGACACAGAGCTCATATGCTGTCTGGAAAGATGGCACTGTGATGGGAAAGGGGCTCATGCATTGAGTGCAATGGCAAGCCTCTGAGCCGTATCCTTATGTTTGGAAGAGCTTAATGCTCTGGAGAGGGGTGGCTCTGAATCCTTCTGAACAGCCTGCAGTGCATCATTACATACCACACAATCTAATGGGTTATCTCCAAGATTATAAGCATGAGAAAAATGGGAAATTGCAATGTACAAATAGATGCTAATTACAATTCCTGTCAAGCCTATCTTCCCTGTTCTAGTTGAGCAGGACAAGTTAAACAATAACCAGCAAGAAAGAGAGAAGAGCAGAGGGGGTCAGCCACACTTGAAGGAATTAACAGAGTTCAAGTTGCAACTCAGCTGGGAGGAGTGGAGCAGGACTGGGCCATTGCAGATGGGGAAACTGGACTTGCCCCCCCACCCCCCCAACAACCAGTAAGCATCAATGCCTGTCATAGAAACATCAGGGCCAAGGAAGCCTCCATGATGGAGAAAACTCATGCTGTCACTCACTTTCTCTCCTCTCACTTGCAGGTGCTAGCTGGAAGAGGGCAATAGCCAAGCCATGAGAAGCCCTGTCCAGCTCCAACACAAACCCAAGCCCAAAGACGATGACGACATAACTGTACAGTGAGGTGTAATTGTAAAATTGTTATAACAGTCACCTGCCCCTTCCACCAGCCCAGAGACATATACCTTGGTGGATCTTAGCTCTAATGTAGGAAGAGTCATACACTCACAGACCTGCGCCACCTCACAGACACATATCACAGCAGGAGGAGGCAGGATCAACTGAGCTCAGTGGCATTTGGAGGCATGCTGGAGAAGAGGCATGTGCAATATCTGAGTCCAATGATGACCCTCTGGAATCAGCCTTCCAATTAATGGTGCAGAGGCAGCTAGAGATGGGTATAACAATAGCAGTGCAATATAATTATGTTTAAAGGGAATATTTAAAAATGCAGCTTTATGCTACAGGCAGTCAGTATGTTGAGGTGAGGGGGTGCGAATGCAGCTCAGATTTTGGGATAGCAGGATAATTTTTCATTTCAACTTTGCAAGTGTTTAAGTAGAACTAATGAATGGACTTTTGTTTACTTAAATTCCCCTATGATATCTCATTAGAGTGATTGACAGGGTCATGTGATAATGTGGTTTATAAGCAGAGCTAGTCTGTAGCAGGAGATTTTTTTTCACAGAAAGCAGTTACAGCTGAAGCCTGGTTGAAGTTAGAAGGATTTTCCAGACTTGTAGAACTCTATCTCTCCCTGGGTTTACTCACTATGTTTATTTAAAAGTAGATGTGATTTCTGCATGAATGTGGCTTATTTGGAACTGGAACAGTCATAAGCTAGAAATTAAAGTTGCTTACTTCCATTTTTAAATACTGTTCAACTGTTAATGGTTAAGCTGGTTCATTTGTTAGAGTTAAATTGTGTTATTAAATAATGTAAGTTTTACTATAGAAAATCCATACTTTATCAGTGGAATCACTCCTGGAGAGAAATATCTCATCCTCACATTTATGCCAAAAAGAAAAATTATTGAGGGGGGGGGGGTCTCGTCTGGTTTCCTAAAGTAACTTGGGTTGCGGTCCAGGACCAGAACAAGAGGGAATCATGAAGTTGGTGTTGGAAGCTCTCAGTCACCCGCTTCCTATCCTCCAGAACCAGTGACCACCAACCCCCACACTAGCAGCAGCGCCCCCCGCAACACACACACACACACACACACACACACACACACACACACACACACACACACACACACACAGAGTACATTTTCAACTTCTCCACTGTCATCCTTCAACACTCCCCAATACCTTTGGAAATGTGCAAATTATACCTTCAAAGTTCCCTGTGCAGCAGAAGACACAGGATAATGGGTAGATTCTCAAATTGGTAAGATGTGATCACTGGTGCAGGAATCTGTGTTGGATGCTATTTGCCAGCAATTTACATCAGTGATGGGAAACTACGCTTTGGTGAGTGGGAAGCATGAGTGGCCTTCATTTTACTCATTCACATGTCAAAATAAAAATTGAAGTTTTTTGAACTGTTTAGAAAACAGGCACAACAAAGCTGGAAAATCCTGCCCAAAGGCTCTAGCTTAAAGCACGTGAGAACTCTGATGTTAAGCTGATACCCGGGGTACCCAGGTCATAGCATTACATCCAGGCCTTCAATTGAACTTCTGCTGGAGAAATAGTAGGAGTGTACAGGATGGGTGGAGAATTTCCAGGATTAAAATGATTTTAAAAATGACATTATTATTCAATATTTAAAGCATGGGTGAATTTAATGCTCTGTCCTGGGGAGGGGGTGTGGTCTTATAATCAGTGGAGAGGTGTAGAATATAAGCCCCTTTGCCTTCGCGAGTCCTCCCCCGATTAAGACTGGGGCAGCAAGAGTCAAGGACCAGTATCCCATCTGAAGGCTAACTGAGTTCCTTAAGTGGCATTATGATATCATCAGCTGTATGCATGGATAAATGGGCAGTCTGTCCTAACAACCTTTACAGTAAACACCTTTTCAATAAAGTTCTTGTTTGTTTGTACCTTCATAATCTACAAACCTATCCCTTAAAAGTGCAACCCATTCAAATGTTTGAAATTAGAAAGTAATGCTGAACTAACTAACCACGCTAACATTAAACTCTTTCTTCACTTGGTAAAGTGGTGAATGTTGTCAGCAAATTAGAGTAAGTATTCAAAATATGAACATTCACTTTTTCATGTTATCATGAAGAGTAACACCATCTGATGCTAAACAAATTTGAGGCAATCTGAACAATTACTGAGCCAAATGAACATTTAACCAGAGGTCATACTGATCCTACAGGCAGAAATAAATAAAAAATGAACAGCTAAGGCAAAGTTGTAGTGACTCAATGCCAACCTCTGTCTTGCGGCTTCTAGTTGAAAGTTCTCAGACACAGGAAAAAAGATCAGTGTAACAAGCAATGAGCTTTGACAAAGTGCAAAATCTTTGGGAGGTCAGCACAGGTAAAACAGGATGGAAAATATTGCACAAAACCTGTAGAAAGTTGCAACAAACAATGAAAGGTGGTCACTGATGGTCATTACCTTCTCAATGTTGTACATTCATGCCAAAAATGACCACATCTACCAGCTGCTCTTCTGTGCTTTTGAGGTGGAGACAGTAGTACATGAGGAGTGGGAAATGTTCAATAGAGTCAGAAGAGTGAAGGCTATGGATAGGAATACAGGGCAATGGAGGTCATGGAGGTCAGAAAGTACAAAGCTGCGGATGCCTCGGAATCAAAGGGTCAAGATTGCATACATGCAGGAAGGCCTTATTGTGGTTTTATGCAACCCGTACATTGATAGAGTAGCATGACTTTTCTGTTCGCAAATGTCTCCAGCTGCTGCGTTAGTGCCTTTAAAGAATTTAAAGATTGTTTCATTGGTGTGAGTGTCATTGTTTCACAGTAAGCTGGATAACTGTATGTGGGTACAACCTTCCCACTCCTTGAATTTGTGGGAAGCTGACAATAGAAGCAAAATTCAATCCCCATTGCATCTGCGACACCACATCTGTGGGGAAGTTGACATGTCTCAAGCAAAAAGAGTGCAATGGTGGTAATGAAGTGGTGCGTGAGTGATTGTGAGATGCCCATATTTGAACCAAGGCTATACTCAGGACTGGAGCTGATTGGTCCTGGCAGAACCCAAACTGAGTATCATTGGTAAGCTGATAATTACCGTCTTGCTCAATGGTACTGTTGTAGACAGCTTCTATCACTGTTGATGATTGGGAGTAGGCTGATGGGCAATAAATGACCAGACTGGATTTATCCTACATTTGTAGGGGACAGGACATATCTGGGCAATTTTTCATTCTAGGAAGGAATACAGAATGAACATTTTGGTGACATGAGCAAGTACCACCTATTCAGTATTGTTCTACTGGACATATATTAATGGGTGCATTTAAACCATTAATGTATAATTACACTAATAAATAAATTATAATGGGTGCTAAAGATTTCAGGACAACATACTTAATTGATTAGAACAGCAGGCCCACGGGTGGCTTACCAATTTTTTGAAGGAATTTTGTTGCCGCTCCATCTAGTTCTATGTTTAACTATGGATTATTGTTGGGCCATGTTCACCCTACTTCCCAATTACCTCCCTCTCTTGCCCACTTTTGGACTAACCTATTGCCCAAAGCTGGTCAATCCTGTTTTCCCCCATGACTGAAGACCTGCCTCTGGGCAGCAACTAATGGCATGCAAGTAATGAACAAGTTGATCAAGTTGGAAAAGTGCAGTGACCGCTCACACCCAAGTTTAGCCGCATTTGAATTCTTAAACTAGCACATTAGTTTTTGGCAGTTAAAGCAAAACTCTGGTCTCTAGTTGATAAATAAAGGACAGCTAACTTAATTCATTTCAAAGGCAGGATCTACATGCAGGTGCATTTGTATTTTCACTGCATATATAAGAAAAATGAACAACTTTTGCAGCCGACCTTCGTGGCCTGAGGGGAAGTATTAATTTGCAATATTTTATTGGATGAATTAATACCTTGATATTTACACTATATTTCTGAAGAACAGCAGGAATGGATCAATAAAATAGGTTGCAAATTAACGTGGAAATTTTCAAACTTACTCACAGATGTGCAGCCTATAGTTTACCTGATGCCAAGCTCCACTGCCTAATAAGAGCTCCATGCTATAAACTCATTTTCAGTGGGATGGAAACATTAAGAATACTTCAAAGATAAATGGTCATTTGTCCTTCTCCAATATCAAGAGTGAGACAATGAAATGAGCACATCCAGGGCCACTTATAACTATTAGTGAGGAATGTGATCCAGAGCCAATAAATCTAACACCAGGTAGACACTTCTTCAACTCTCCAGATTGAAATTCTTTTTACCTTGGATTTACGCCCGGAATTCAGGCATGGATTCAGCAACTGGCTTGCATTGATATGAACATTGGATGCAATGATTGGAATTAGTCAAGTCCTTATAGTATTATCCTATAAGAACATTGTCTTGATATTGCAAATAAGCAATTGGGCAAATTCAGGCTTGGCTGTGAAAGGTCTATTACTTTTGTCCTCAAAGCTCACTTCACATTTTACATTGAGAGAAAATAGTGTCATGTTTATCCCCAAATCTCAGGGCAAGTTCATCTAAAAAGAATGCATATATCATTCTGAATTTATTGCAAATCCTTTGATGAACCCAAGATGTTTACCCATGCAAAGAACTTGGATATGAATTAGTTAGATTAATAAACTACTGGAATACTAAAGATCTGATGAATTCAACATTGCCTCAAGGTCATATTTATTTCTTCCCTTTCATACAAGGAGCTAGAAAGATGCATAATCACTACAATACTAACTGTGGGTGCAGTTGATTACTCTCTGAGGAAGGGCAGGGAGGTGGGGAAGGCCATGTAATTGGATGGGAAGGTGTAGGGTGGAGAACCCCTTGTCTTTCTGAAACCCCTGATTAAGTCTGGGTCAGAAGGGTTGAGGACAGCCTTCCAGCTCTACTAGTGGCAGGAGCCCATGTCCAATGGAGAGACATACCAGTGGCAAGGCTACCCATGTAGGAAGACCCCACCTTGCCTTTAAACTGGTGGATGCGCCCATTTTCATGGACATACCTCTCCCACAGATTATTAGGGATTTAGTAGGTATACACTCACAACACATAGTCTTTTTGATTTATTTCTATGGTACAAGGCACACAAAACAATAATTTATCTGTAAAGAAGGTTAACATTTTAGGATGTGCATAATTATTCTTTTTTTTGATTTTATTCCAATTCAATCAAATCAAGTCCAATTCAGAGTCTCAACAATTTGAGACATTCCTGATCCAAAATGTCTTGAACTTATCGACATGGTCCAAGCTGATTGGAGTAAGCATACCTCCTCGTCCAAGGCTTGATGTCATTTGCATCTTAGCCAAAAGGCCGAGATGCCGCTTTTAAAAATTGCTTCAAATGAAATTAAAATGTAACCTAATGACTTCAACTAAGCATAGCATGTTGATACTACACTTGATCTTAGCCAAAAGGCTGACAAGTGATAAACAGGAGAACTACTTCTTTTACATCTATTTAACAAATCAGAAATTGTAAGGGTGAAAAAGATATATGTGGCTTATCAAAGCTTATCTTTCTAGTATCCATCAGAGGTCAAAACCTCTAGACATCTATAAACATCTTGGCAACTTCTTCAGAATCCTGAAACTAAGAAGAAAATCTGACAGTTCAGAAAGTATCAGGAGAATCTTACTTTATTGGAAAAGTAAACAGCCAAATGTAAAATGGATAGTGGCAGACATGATATATGAAATAGAGAAATCAAAGGAACCAAAATACAAATAAAGCTCATAAGGAAAATGTTAAAGACAAAAAGAATTAAAATGTTCCCTGCAAAATGAACACTGGATGTTGGTGACACAGAGAGTGATTGAAAGGCCTAAAGATAAAAAGACTGAAAGTCCTCACAATTCCAAAGGAGTTTACACTTAGAATGAAAATTAAAGCACTTAACAAATTTCCATTTGTTTGTTTACAAACCTACATAATTTTGAAATACATCATTATATTATGTATATATGATTGGGTTGCATTTACCCTCTGGGGCAGGAAACATAAGTTATTTCGGGTCCCACCCCCTACCTCTACCTTGGTGGGTGGGGCGAAGGAGAAAAACAGTCACTCATTAGGATTTTGATGGGATTTTCCATTTACTGACATAGAGACTGGTTCTCCATCCAATTAAGGGTAATGGTGGGCTCTCAAAGATTGATGGCTGATCAGAAGCCTTTCAACTTGGAGAGGTGCAGCGTTCTGCAATGGACAGTAAGTAACTGGGAGGGTGCTTCAAAATGGAGATACCGTCTTACCAATTTTTTTAAAATCTTGAATTAGAAAGCAGAAATAGCAGGCAAGCCAGCATTGTTTAGGACTGGAAGAGGGGAATGGTGGTGGTAAATTCCTCAATGGGTGGCTGTTGGCTACACCCACACCCAGAGAGGTGGGAAGAGCCTCTAGGCTTGTCAAGAGTGCTGACCCTCCCAGCATGCTGCTGAGAACCTGCTTCAAGACACTTAAATTGCCCATGTCAGTGCAGGAAGCTGGAAACCAAGAGGAATCTTCCAGTTGGCCTTGTCTAATTGACCTTGACAAGATCCCAAACAAGTCTAATCAGCTACCTGTCATTTGGGGCTGAGTAACTCTGCCAATGCTAAAACTACTTCTGTCAAAATGGCCAGAACCAGGAGCAGGGTTGGGAAACCCCTGCCCCTGGTGTGACCCAAAACTCCTCTGCTTCCTCACCTCCCTAAACAAAAATAAAAGATAAGGCAATACTCCTTCAAAAAAATATAAACATTACTAAAAAACTCCTAAATACAATTAATCGAAAAGCTATCAAACAGCCTTGTATGTAACATCCATCTCAGCCTGGTTGATAAGGAAAGATATCAGTTTCACATTTTATATTGTACTGTTGTTTATAATCATTCTAGAGTGGAAAACCAGTGCCAAAATTTGGAGCGAATTCAATCTTTGGGCCTGAAATATTTACTTTGTAACTAGACATCAGGAAAGCAGAGAAATCCAAAATCTCCTTAAGAGTTCGTAATTAAGCAGCCCAGTGGGAAGTTTGTATGACAAAAATTACGTCAGTTAAAAAAGATCCTTTCTTTAATTGGAGGACTTTCATTTTATTGATTTCACTTCCACCCGTTTGTAAATAACTGCTCTCCCGCAGAAAGGTAAACCACACGCTTTTTTTATTCATTTACAAGATGACTAGGTCAGCATTTTTTACCCATCCCTAATTACCCTTGAGAATATGGTAGCAAGCTGCATTCTTGAACTGTTGCAGTCCCTGTGGTGCAGGAACTTCCCAAGGGAGTCCCATAATTTTGACCCAAGAACGTTGGTATATTCCCAAATCAGGATAGTGAGTGTCTTGGAGGGGAACTTTCATTTTATTTTCTCCCATGAGTCTGCTGCCTTCTAGACTTGACCTTCCAGATTGGCAGCAGTCGTGGGTTTTGGTGGTGCTGCTTAAGGAGTTGGTGAGTTCCTTGGTGATTTCCTGCAGTACATCTTGTGTTTGTTACACACGGCTGTCACTGTTCGTCGTAGTGTAGGGAGTGAGTGTTGTGGGAGGGTTGCCAGTCAAACAAGTTGATTTGCCCTAGATGTTATAAAGCCTTCACCATGTTGTTGGAGATGCACCCAACCAGACAGTGGAGAGTATTCCATCACATTCCTGATTTGTGCTTTGTAGAAGGTGGACAGACTTTGGGGAGTCAGGGGGTGAATTACTCGCCACAGAATTCCTAGGCTCTGTACTGCTGCCGTAGCCACAGGATTCCTAGACTCTGTACTGCTCTAGTAGCCACAGTATTCACATGGCTAGCCCAGTTCAGTTTCTGGTCAATGGTAAACCCCAGGATGTTGATAGTGTAGGATTCAATGATATAATGCCATTGAACGTCATGGGGTGATGTTTACATTCTCTTGTTGCAGATGGCATTTTCTAGCACTAGTGTAGCGTGAATGTTTCTTGCCACTTGCTAACAAATAACATACTCCACTCATGACATACGTCTTCACTTCTTATATTCGGATTCAAAGATTAACAATTTGAATTAGCCCCATCAGTTTATCACAATTATTTTCAAATTGAAGAAGGACATTTTCTTGCCAAATATCCCTAGGATCTAATATTGAATCAAAGGCAGAGACCCACCAAAATAAATGTCATTATTTGAGATTACAATAAAGAAAATAATGGCATTAAGGAATGAAAAATCTCCAGAACGAAACCTCCAAGACTAGTTTCAGCCCAGGGTTTTAAAGGGAGTATTGCTGAGTGAGATACTGTTCGTTTAGGTCGAAAAAATGCATATGCAACTCCACTATTTATGAACAAGTGAGAGAGAGAAGCCAGAGAATTATAGACCATTTAGTTTTACATCTGCTTTTGGGAAATGACTTGAGTCCATAATTAATAAAAGGGTGACTGAACATCTTTAACATTTTGAACTGATCAGAGCCAGCCAGTATGTATTTTTAATGGTCATACCCGATGAATTTGATTGAACGTTGTTTGAAGAGGTGACTAAAATAACGGACAAGGGAATGTCTATGGATATTATTTATATTGATTTCCAAACGGCACCTAGTGAAGTCTCTCATAAGAGATTCTAAACTAAAATTGAAGTTCGTACAATATAAGGCAAATTACAAACCTAGTCAAGAAATTGGCTAAGCAAATAGAAATGGAGAATAAGGATGATGGACAGCTATTCTCATTTGCAGAATGCAACTGCCAATGTCTTGCAAGAATCTGTAGTGTCAACTGTTCATTGTTTTTAGTAGCTTTTGTCTTGTTTTTATGTTGCAGGATGACCAACATCATTGCTATAAATTAACTTTATTATTAACACATTTTGGGATATGAACACACAATTGCAAGGCACTCTGCGGCATGGTTACAATTTATGTGTTGTCTGACCTTTGACCTCTAGATCAGGTGACCCCATGAATACAAAGTGTACCATATTGTATCTAAAAATGGAGTCCACTGCCACAATCACTCTATTATCATGGCGACATTGATGATGGGTAAGAAAGCCACATATCAATGTTTGTTGAGACACACAGATAGGTGGTACCGTGAGCCGTTTGAATATAAGTATAATACATTAGGGGATATGGATAGATTAGGCAAATGGGCAAAACAATGGCAAGTGCATTTCAATTTAGGAAGATGTGATGTGACCCATTATTATGTCTTAAGGGTTCCTGGGACTCTAAATTAAATCACACTTTTTTCACAGATGCTGGATCTTACATTTTATAGAATTTCTCACATTGCTTCGGGTGTTGAAGGATACAAAGGTGTGTTTGCTACACAGGTTGTAGTGCTGTAGTAAGTGATGTAGCATCACGGGTAGACACATGCATGAAAACAATATAGATCACAGAAGATTTGGAATTTTATAATTTCCACTTTAGAACTGCATGTTGTTCATTTGGCAGCAGCTGTTTGTAAACCACATGCTTTTTTACAATCTGATAAAATGAGATTGACTAGGTTTATAATCCATATTCTACAATACTCAAAACTAAAATATGCACATTTTATGAGCTAAGTTCCCATTTTCAAAAGCAACAGCTCTTTTCTTCAATGTACTAAACCATTCCAAAATGCTTCACAGGAGTATTTCAAACAGGATTTGACGCCAAACAACATGAGCAGTTATTAGTATAGAATACCAAGCCTTGGTGAAGGAGGTAGGCGGAATTTAATCTGGGAGTTAATTGTTTCGAGAGTCAATGAGGACCCTGTATTGCTGGCAGCTCTCAATTACAGGTAATTGAACATAGAACAATACAGCACAGCACAGTACAGGCCCTTCGGCCCTCAATGCTATGCCGAACTTTGTTGAAACCCACGATCAAGCTATCCCACTCCTTATCATTCTGGTGTGCTCCATGTGCCTATCCAATAACCGCTTGAAAGTTCCTAAAGTGTCCGACTCCACCATCACAGCAGGCAGTGCATTCCACACCCCAACCACTCTCTGAGTAAAGAATCCACTTTGGACATCCCTCCTATATCTTCCCCCATGAACCCTATAGTTATGCCCCCAGTAACAGCTACATCCACCTGAGGAAAGAGTCTCTGAACGTCCACTCTATCTACTCCCTCATCATCTTATAAACTTCTATTAAGTCACCCCTCATCCTCCTCCACTCTAAAGAGAAAAGCCCCAGCTCCCTCAACCTTTCCTCATAAGACCTAATCTCCAAACCAGGCAGCATCCTGGTAAAGCTTCTCTGCACTCTCTCCAATGCTTCCACATCCTTCTTATGGTGAGGTGACCAGAACTGTGCACAGTATTCCAAATGTGGTCTCACCAACATCCTGTATAGTTGCAGCATAACCCCACGACTCTTAAACTCAAACCCCCTGTTAATAAACGCTAACACACTATAAGCCTTCTTTACGGCTCTATCCACTTGAGTGGCAACCTTCAGAGATCTGTGGATATGAACCCCAAGATCTCTCTGTTCTCCCACATTCCTCAGAACCCTGCCATTGACCCTGTAATCCGCCATAGGGAATGTTGCCATAATGCCATATTGAATGTTGACGTGCCAACAATAGACCCAACAGAGACCTTGCATCGCTGGGGCTCCCAGGCTACACGAGTGGTAGCGTGATGGGGTTTGTTGGGAGTGGGTTTGCTAGCTGGGGAAGTATGGGGTCAGAAGAAAAGGCAGGTTGTGGCCCCCACCTCCTCCCCCTTAGTGTGCTGGGTCTCCTAATCAAGCACTGACTGTCTTTGAATAATGGACAACATTTGCCCATCCGAGGAAGCTGTTGGGTTTGTTTTTCATGCTTCTGTATGGTGACTCACTTGCCCATAATCACTCATTTGTCATTAATTGCTTGCTTAAGGGCTTGGGTTAGCATCTGGGCCGGAAAGGCTGCACACGAACCTGCTCTTCGGGATTTAAATGGGATGTGTTGAAAAGGCAATGGAACGCTGCCAATCAAATATGCCCACCACCACCAAATTTGTCACTGAGGGGGACATTAAATTCCATCTGTAGATTTTAAGGAGTATCTTAAAGGAGAAGCGAAATGTAGGGTGTAAATTTAAGGGCTCAGGACCCAGGCAACTGAAAGCAGGCCTGCTGTTTGGGTTTTGAAATGCATGTCATATTTGACTTGACGTGGTCATGTGACTCTGCATGAGACAATCTGCTACTAATGATTCAGTTCAGTGAAGTCTCTCATTGAAAACACACTGAAAGACATCACACTGTTGTCCTTATGCGTTAAACATAGGCTGGAACTCTACAACCTTGCCCGCCACAGAATTGATGTGGGCGAGGGTCTGGCAATGGAAGTCTCCGTTGACTTTGGGTGAGAATATCCAGTCTCGCCCAAGTGAGGCTGTAAAATCCCACCTATGGTGTCAAAAAGTGAAGAATAAATAGATTTCTAACCCACAAATTGATGCAGAGAAGACACTGATAATCCAGGGACACAGAAAGGTTCAAATTTGCAAACCAGCTGTTGCAAAAAGGAGAAAAGACTAAAATGTGTGAGAAAAAACAGCTAAGAAAGGCACACAGAAAAGTCCAAATCTGCAGAGAGCTGTTGAAAATACAACGATGGGAAAGCACTGGACTGCAGAAAAACAACAAAAGAAATGGAGAAAAAGACTGCAAATGAATGACTGTGTGATTAAAATTAATTAAAAAGAATTGAAATTAAAATGGCAGCTTCCAGTAAGCTTGCCGTATGACAGAATCACATGACTGAGAAAAGTCAGATGTGACATGTATTTCAAAACCCAAACATCTTCTTTTATACATTAAACAGAAGATACAAGGATGTTTGGGTTTTGAAATACATGTCACATCTGACTTTTCTCAGTCATGTGATTCTGCCATGAGGCAAGTGTACTGTGGGCTGCCATTTCTGCTGTTCTTCCACCTGAAAGAGCCAATTCCGAATTGACTGAAATCGGGGATGCAAGAGGCATGAATAGAAAGGAAGAATATTGAGCAGGATTAATGATATTATGATTTCATAATTCTCAAAGTTTAGTTCTCAAGTAATTCACAAATTATGATTGAAAGCGGGCCCAGGTCTCTACCCTGATGATACCACTTTAGGAATTTTTGCTGGGAAGGGGAAGGTGAGTGGGGAAATGGAGCATTATCCAGCATGAAGCATTTGGAATTGAAAATGGGCAACCCATGATCTGCACATGGGTTTACCTGCATCTGCTTCAAGAAACCGAGGTCTGGAGTTAGTTGAATGAAAATGTTATTCATCGCAAGTGAGACATGCTGCTGTCAACCACAGTATGGTACTGGAGCAATGTAAAGAAAGCCCAGCAATATAATACAGGATTGAGATTTCTCATGAAAAAGAGTGATACACCAGAAACTTATTCATATACATGGAAACGTGTGTCCTTTTGCAGAGTGAAATATTTAATTTGATTTATTATTGTCACGTGTATTGCTCTACAGTGAGAAGTATTGTTTCTTGCACACTATACGGACAAAACATACTGTTCATAGAGTACATTGGGGAGAAGGAAAGAGAAGGTGCAGAACAAAATGTTGCAGTTAAAGATAGGACGAGAAGAAAGATCAGCTTAATATATGATAGGTCCATTCAAAAGGCTGCTGGAACATTATTAGACAGTTTAAAAGGAGTTAGAGTTAAGATTTATGAGCACAGCACAGAACGAGAAATAAAACATGAAATTTGAGGGTATACTGGAGACAGCTCGCCAGAAGTTGCCTCGCTCTGGTGCCACTTTTCTTTTTGAAATGCCAAATATTTCATAACCTTCAACCAAAATGAGCAAAATGCGCCAAATGTTTTGACTTAGCTTGTGACTTTCAGGTATTAAAATATCCATTACTGCTTCACAGAGGTGAAAAGAACTGGAAATTAGAAATGGAAGGGAGATTAGGAGGTGACCAAAAGCAAGCCTGGAAAGTAGGTACTGAAGGAAGGTCTCTGAAGGAAAGGAAAGTGACAGTCAGATGGAGAGGCTGAAACAAGAAAGTCCACAGAATTAATCAGCAGGTTTGCAATGTTGTTGTCCGACATTATACGGGTAAAACAAAATATTTCCATTGTCAGTGAATGCAAAATTGGAAATAAATCTTCTTTGCAACACTATTATCAACAAATAACCAAGCACCAGAAAACTCCCTGATAGCTTCTAGTAACATGTTAAGAAAAACAGATTAGAAAAGTAACTGCGTATCACATATTTATTGCAAAGCAGTTTCATTTAATGGAATGTGTTTATTTGATAGGACATGATAGAGCTTGTTTTTGCAAAGTGAAGGCATGGTCCTCTCCAATTTCTGGATGTATGACAAAACATGAAATCGTAAAACTGTTTTTAAAGCCCGTGCCATAACAATTACGTATGTTAGCAATTTTACAAGAAACAGTGGTTGCCTCTGCATTCCGCTGAAATTAGTTTAGTTTGTAGAAAACACACATTTCGGGTAAAGCTACCTTGCATAAAAATTAACTTCATGTCAGTAACCGCTTTAAAGAGTATAAAGAGGTAAAAAAAATTTGTTCACAACCTTTCAACAAAGAAAGTCTATTATCTCCAAAACAGTATTTTGGCAGGGAAGACAGGCTATATTTATCTGATAAACATCTGCAATCTGAGGTGATTACCTTTTATAAAATTGTATCTAAATGTGAGAGGATTAAATCTGTAGAGAGTTTGTTTTTGAACATGTTGCACTGTGAAGTGTAAATATTTGACTGACTGTTAGCACATTGTGGGATAGTCCCTTTCCTGGAACAGCTCTGAAGTGGCCGCTGGGCAATGTTGTGGTTCAAACCACCCAATCGTATAGTCAGAAACTTCCTAAGAAGAGTCACATTGGATTTAAAGTATTAACTCTGTTTCTCTCTCCACATCTGCTGAATTTTTCCAGCGCTTTATGTTTTTATTTGGTCAGAAGGTCTGGCCAGTTTTGATGACTGTGCCTTATATTCGCGATGTGGAGATGCCAGCATTGGACTGGGATAAACACGGTAAGAAGTCTCACAACACCAGGTTAAAGTCCACTAGGTTTATTTGGTAGCACAAGTCAATAGCTTTTGGAGAGCTGCTCCTTCATCAGGTAAGTGGGAGTCTTGTTCACAAATATAAAGACACAAACTTAAACTCAGTTCGTCTTGAAATACAAACTTTGCTTCTTTAAATACAACTCCCAATTCACATTTTGATCTTTGTATAAACATTAAGATGAACATTTGAATTAGAATCATTTAATCCCTACAATGCAGAAGAGGCCATTCGGCCCATTGAATCTGCACTAACTCTCTGACAGAGATTCTTACCTGGGCCCTCTTCCCTGCCCTATCCCTATCCAACACATTTACCGTGGCTAATCCATTTAACCTAAAGATCTTGGGACACTAAGGGGCAATTTAACATACCAATCCACCTAACCTGTACATCTTTGATCTGTGAGAACAAACTGGAGCACCCAGAGTAAACCCACACAGATATGGGGAAAATGTACAAATGTCACAGAGACAGTGACATGGGACTGGAATTGAATCTAGGTCTCTGTAGCTGTGAAGCAGATGTGCTAACCACTGTGCCACCGTTCCACAATTAGATGCAAGAATAAGCTATTTGGCCCCTCATGCCTGCTCTGCTATTCAATATGATTATGGCTAATCTGATTGTGGCCTCAACTGCATATTCCCACCAACCCCAATGATCTTTCATTCTCTTGTTTGTCAAGAATCTATCTACCCCTACGTTAAAGATATTCAATGACCCTGCCTCCACCGCTTTCTGGGAAAGAGAGTTCCAAAGAGTCGTGACCCTCAGAGAAAAAAAATCCTCTTCACTTTTGTCTTCAATGGGAGACCCCTTATTTTTAAACAGTGTCCCCTAGTCCCAGTCTCTCCCACAACGGGAAACATCCTTTCAGCATGCATTCTGACAAGAACTCCCACCCACCTGACGAAGGAACTGCCAATTCCAAAAGCTAGTGGTGTTTGCTACAAATAAACCTGTTGGATTTTAACCGGTGCTGTGAGACTTCTTACTGTGTTTACCCCAGACCAATGCCAGCATCTCCATATCACAAGTTCCCTTCACTGCCAGGGATTAATGGTCAGTCCTGTCCCCCCGGCACTACTTTAGTGCCCTAATATGTTTCACCATCTTAATAATGTCATAAGATTCTGATTTAAACATTACTGGCTTATTGTCATGTCTAAGAGGCCAACCAAAGTACCTCATTTAAGCACTCCATGAAACTGGCACCAGCATTATGACAACCGAAATGGGACAGTAAAGCACTGTCCATTGTCTTTCCAGACTCCATTGAATTCAGCTCAAAATATTTTCTCTACTTTAAAGATTCATATTTCAATTAGTTTGACATCTAAGTTGCCTGCCAATAATGTTAATGTTGTACTATTCAGCTTCTTGACCTCAACTTGACTTCATGGATTAGGACATGTAAAACAATATTTGAGGTATTTCTAGCAGGAAAGACTTACTAAATTTTGTAATCCTTTTTTGAAATTTTGAAAGAATGAGATCAGAAGAAAGTGATTGCTTTGGTGCAGAGAAGCTTTGGAAAAAAGAGCACAACACTTTCAGGGAGTTGGTGCTTCAGACAATTGCTTCTTCCTACCATAAAGCTGGCAAGGTATGTGTTACAGTAGCAAACTCAATATGAAAAAATGTTCTTGTGATAGATGAAGGACCCGCACTTAACTTTTATCAAACAAGGATAAAACAAGGTAAAGCAGCCAGCATAACAAGGCTTTCAACTGAAAGAATTTTGGCAGAAGAAAACACAGCTTAACAAATTACAAATGTGAAGAAAAATGTTCAATATTTACTTGGTATTTTTCCTCCCAAATATTCATATGGACCACTGTCCAATTCAATACAATAAAAAATGTTTATACTACCTTGAATCATTTTTATTTTCTTAAAGGTGCTTTTTAAACGCAAGCTGTTAGATTGGAATTGGAATTGTCGGTGCGCAAGATAAAAAGAGAGCAGCACAATGGAACTTACACAACAGAAAAGAGTCTTATAAAATATTCAACAATGTGATATCTGATAATCTGAATAACTTTTACTGGTCTTTGATTGGAAATTATTTGGAATTGCACTGAGCCTTATCCTGACTAATTCATTGGCCCGATTCCTCCAGTCAGCATGGAAGTTGTGGTTTTTTGCCTGGTTGCAGCTTGGGTCAGTAGATGAGGTGATCGGAAGGCTAACTGGCAAAGCATAATTTAAACAAAGACACATCCCCTTTGTCAACATGAACTGAAGGCCTTGGGGCCTGCTTTTAGTTCATTGTTTGCAAGCGTCTTCAAGATACGTATACATTCACTCTCCATTTGAGCTCTTTCCCTGGTGCCATTCACCCCACTCCAGTCATCCCCCAATCCCAATGCCGCTCACTACCTTCTCCTCAATTCCTGGTGCAGCTCACTTCCCCTCCACCATCACTAGTGTCTGGTGTCACTCACTCCCCACATACCTCCTCTTGTCATGTGCCACCCCCCAGCTCCAAAACCACAACCCAGGAGAGAGGAGATGGACCGGATGGTTATGTCAGTGATGATGAGATAAGGATGATGGGAAGAATAAGGCTCACCAAGGTTGGGGGCTATGGGTGTGTGAGGGTGAGCTAAGGTGCTGGCGGAGGACTGAGTCAGTGAAAAGGGAGGATAAGGGGATGTGGGTGGTTGAAAGTGTGCAGGGGGGTGGCATTTGAGAGGTGAGACAGTGGTGTGGATAGTCTTAGCAACTCCAGGTGTGAAAATACACCTCATAGTTTAAAGGAATGCTTTTATTAAGCGCTATGCCTGTTAGGAATAGCACAAATAAATCAATACAAAAAAGTAGGTAAGTTTATGTGCTAGTGGGATTGAGGAGGGGCTCTCCCAAAGCCATTTCTGGTGAACTGGCAGTTCAGGGTTCTGAAGTAAGTTGATTCCCCTGAACTTCTGATTCCAAAACAATCTCAATAATGTTGAATGCTAGATGTCTTAATGTTTGCAGCTATTAGGATTGGGTGATCTCAGCCTTTGATCTGAATATCCTGAGATGGAAATACAAACACTACATTGAGTCCACAGTGCAGAAACGGTCCAGTTAGCCTCTTTGGACCATCTTGGTTGTGCTCTACACAAACCTCCTGCCAGTCACTATTTATTTAATATGATCCTATGCTTCTATTTTTTTCTCCCTCTTCTGCTGATCCAGCTTCCCCTTTAAACACTTCTTTGCTACTCATCTAAACAACTGCTTGTGGCAATACATTCCACAAAGCAGTAAAAGTGGTAAGAAAAAGTCAATTTCTGATACAAGGTCATTAATCATAAACATTGAATAGACTCTTCCGGTCCGATCAGTGTAGGGAATTGTGGCGGGCAAGACTGGAAAACGCAACATGAGGCCAAAAGTTGGAAATCCGCCAACAGAAAAACAGATTTGCAATTTTCCCTTCAACACTTTCATGTTCGGTTCATGGCAGGTTGTCCTGGTGAATGTCGGGGTCACAATTTGCATGTCATGAATGTTTGTTAAAGGGTGTACAGACTGGAATCTTGCCCACCCCCACCCTTCATTAAACATTGCTAGCAGGAAATCAGACTGTTCTGTTTTCCGATCTGCAAACATGTTGCGTTGGCAGTGTGCTGTGCAACAGATGGCATACACATGAGGGAAGGAGGGCCGGCCCATGTACCAGCAACTCTGCAAACGGGTGGAGGAAGAGGGAGGAGAAGTAGGTTTCCAGATGTCTTAAATATGGACAGTACACTTTCTGCCTGACCTGCCACAAGATTCGACATGAACCTTGCGACTGCATAATTAATCATGACATGATTTGGCGGGTTTGCCTACTGCACTCTGCGCAGGGGTTCCTCCACTTTCTTTCCCTCACCACAGAAAATTCCAGTGTTAACTCTGTTTGTCTACAGATGCTGCATGATCTGCTGAGTATTTTCACCTTTTTCTCTTTTTCTCAGACTGCCAGCATTCAGTAATTTGTTTTTGAATAAAAACAGCAGTGCAGTTTAATAAGACATTAAAAAAGCAGATCAAGTACAAGCTTGACAAAGTACAAGCTTTGACAAAGGGTCATTTGGACTTGAAATGTCAGCTCTTTTCTCCCCTTACAGATGCTGCCAGACCTGCTGAGATTTTCCAGCATTTTCTCTTTTAGATCAAGTGCAAGGATTGATTTCTAGAAGGATAGAATTGAAACATGTGAAGTTTAGGTTAAACTGTTACAGAATCTTGGTTATATCAGATTTGGAATATTGTACACAGTTCTGCCCTCCATATTCTGAATAGGATTTAGAGAAACCCATGATGGTGCAAACATAAGAGATTCGCAAGGATGGTTCTGGAATTTAGAGATTATATATATCAGGAAAAATTGAACTGTTTGGGGCCTTTTTCCTAGAATGTGTCTCAGGGGTGATCTGATCAAGGTCTTTAATGGCAGACAAGGAGAGAATATGCCCCAACTATTGCCTTTCATTTCATGAGCTTTGAATAAATACAAATTGAAAAATATAACTGCATCCAAGTATGTTAGCCATGGAATGTAGTAAAAAAGCTCATGACAAATTGAAGTGTAGCACACATATAATAAGATGGGTTTTAAAGGCCTAAATTCAGTTAACAAAAGTTATGATATCAGAACAATTATTCTCAACATGCATGGGTGGGTACAGTGGTGACACTAGAACAACTGCTCCAAAACTCCCACTATAATTAACAGTCCTTTTACTGAACTATACTGAGTCTTAACATGTTTTTCTTAAACTCCCTCAATTAGCCTCATTCATATTGCTGCCAACATTGCCAGGTGGTCCAACACCAGGGAAGCAAAACAGGGATGTATTGATAGGGATCCGATTTTGAGTGTTTATGGGATTAAGTTCCAACTGTGATGTGTGAAGCAAATGAAAGAAGCCAGCCATTGTCCTGTCGAGCACAAAATACAGACTATAGTGCTTATCTTTGTTTTCAATCTAATATGCTGTATTATATGAATTCTTGTCTTCTTTGATCCAAGCACTAAGTTATCAGGAACAGTGGTATGTGTCAGTTTAAATGTACAGGTGCTGATTGCATCAAAGTGTTAAGGTGTTAAAAGTGTAACACAGAGACTTTGCTTGGTTTATGGAAATGCTGGCAATTGTGGATCCCTCTGTGACATAATGATTTTTAACCCCTTAAAGTACTGAGATTCTTGGGATCTCCTTTTGCATTCAATCTCTAGCTAACCCTCATGTGGCTAGTCCTAAGGGGCTCAAGTGTCTACCCTGAAACAAAATAACTGTATGACTGATACAACATGGTGGTACAGTGGTTAGCACTGCTGCCTCACAGTGCCAGAGACCAGGGTTTGATTCCTAGCTTAGGTCACTGTTTTTGCAGAGTCTGCATGTTCTCCCCATGTCTGCATGGGTTTCCTGCAGGTGCTCCGATTTCCTCCCGCAGTCTGAAAAACATGCTGGTTAAGTGCATTGGCCATCCTAATTCTCCCTCAATGTAACCGAGTAGGCGCTGGAGTGTGGCGACTAGGGATTTTCACAGTAACTTCACAGCAGTATTAATGGGAGCCTACTGGTGACACTAATAAATAAATAAACTTAAAGTGTCTACCCTGAAACAAAATAACGGTATGACTGATACCAATGTTGTTTTATGTATTGCCAATAAAATGGGATTGATGAAGTGAGGACAGATACGGTTAGATGCAGCAGGTTATGTGATTTCTTCATTCCTCTGTCACCATGCTCCTAAAATGGAGCAGCTCTTTGGAATCTTGGGAATTTTTAAAAATGAAGATTGGCTTTATAATCACAAACCTTACCAGCACTTATCAATTGGTGTTAATAGGTGTGACCAATAAAAATGCTGACCTGTGAGTTCCTAGTTACACTATCTAATGTTGTGTAGTATTGGGAACAATCCTGAGAGTGGTGTAAGTGAGTAGCCATAAAAACCATGGTTATCAAAATCAGAGAAAAGCTGATCTGCAGTCCAAAGAGCTTAAATACCTGCAAAGAGCTATGCCAGAAACCTGTATCTACAGGGAAATTGAAGGAAATAAGAGTGTAGCAAAAATACACGTTTGGCTTCTTCAGCCTGCTCTATCCAGAGTTCACAGATGATCATTCTCTCATGAATTTCCCTCCCTTTCTACTTTGTGGGAAACTAGCAGGCTGTTTTAAACTTTTCTTAATCAGTTGGAATGCAGCAGGTAAAATGGAATCTATTCCTATTAACTGGGGATTTAAACATTGCTGATTTTGGTGGCAGCTGAGGCTCAGGCTCCATGAAAGCCAAATTAATAAATACAAATCCCCCTGATGATGATGGGCTTTTGATGGAATTTTAACCTGCTCCTGGATGGATTTGTTTGGATAAATACCTTTTTACACTGTGGCTTGTCATTCTCATATGACCTCTGATGGCAAATGTAGTAATTCAGCCAAAAGCCAGTTTCCCAAACCCAACATCCTTTATTGTGAACCAGAGGAAAAGAAAGCTCCCGCAGCTTACAATCAGGTAGTCTGCATCTCAGGACCTACAACGCTGGTACAGGTAAAGTTACAGGCTTAAAAGCCCTGCTGGCTGCTTCCCATTATGTGAGCCTCCACTTGCTCAAAAAGGCAGCTCGTATTCCACGAAGCCCACAGGTAGATCTATTGATGATTCCCCCATGGCCTTCGTGATCATTATAACATTATATATATGACTAAAGGTTTTGGGTAGTATTTACATGCCAATAGAACCTGGTGTCAGAAATACATAGCTGGGATTAAGTGGATTTTGGTAACTGTAAAGAGCCAGCATCTGTTAAAAATAATTTCAAGTTCAGTCGGCAACTTAATACAGGACACCAATTGCTGGGTGAATCATCATGGCTCCAAATATTCCAGTAACTACTCCTATGGAGAAGAAGTTTGAGAGCAGTTGAATGATGAGATTGACTGATTGTGCCAGGAACAGGAGATCCTGCTGTGAATTTATGCTCACTAGGAGAAGAGAAACTTACTCTCAAGAAATCTATTGATGTTTGCAGACGGGAGAACAGATGAGGCTTTGCACTTTGCTGAGAAGCAGTACAAACATTCCAAAGATGAGACAGTGGAGAACTATTTACACAAAAGCCAGCAGAAAGATCCAAGCTAGAATACTGGATGTAAATACTGTGGAGGACACCACTACAATGAAAAAGGATGCATGACCAGCATGGGAAAGCAGTGTTCTAACAGTAAGAAGTTGAATGACTTTAAATGCAAGTGTTTTGCTGGAAAGAAGAAAAACAAGCCTGTAAAGATGGTTGCTGGAAAGATGTCAGGCAATGGTTACGAAGAATCACTTTACACACTAAAACAGATTGTCATCATCAAGTCTCAAAATAAAAATGGTTTGTGACTGTTAGAATGATGACTTCAAAAGGAGGGCGTTAAGTTAATAATGAATGTCAGATAGAGAGTGGTGCCTCGTGAACCATCACAAGCTTTGCTGACTTATGTGAAGCTGCTTAACATGGTAACCCAAAAATGAAGCTGTCGAACGTACAATTGAGCTTCTATGATGGCAGGATTCTCACTCCAAGAGGACAAGTTACCTGGGAAACCAAGATAATGGGAAGAAAGAAGATCTGCAGTTCCAGATAGTAGAAACTAAGCAAAATCCCCTTATCTCAGCTGAAACAAATCAAAAGCTTGGACTGGTAACCCTTATATAACAGAAGAGAGTTGCAGTGTTTTACATGACACCCCAAATATTGACTGCCGAACAGATCCTGATAAACAAGTGTCTTTCTCAGATCAAATTAATTACTCAATAAAATGCAACTCTTTAGGTGCTACGAGAAATTTTGATGGAAGTAAGGCTTGAACCAATCAAAGAAATACTTTGATAGGTTCTAGTCATACTTTCATCAAAACTTCTATTGGAGAGTATTGGTATTTTGTTCAAAGGAACTAGAGTCATTCTCCTATGGCCCTGCTTGTGGGTTCAGTGACATATTGCAGTGGGAAGGGAGGGCAGTGGGGGCGAGGGAGGATAGAATTCAGAGGTGTCCAAAAATCTGTTTTACATTGGCATCAATTTCCTGCAGGCTTTTCTGCTAGTTCCTGCCATGGCAGATTGTTAAAGTCACTGGTGGCCGGCATGCAATCGATCCTCAATCAACTGGAAAGGCTGAGGCAGCAGTGAAAATTGCAAAAGCAGTTATTGAATAGTCCAATTAGATCCAATATACTTTTGCAAAGGGCAATCTTCGAGTGGAAAAACATACCTCCTGCAGACATGGAAAGTAGTCAAGTTAAGTGACTGATGTCAAGCTGCATGATATTGGAATTGAATAGAAAGAACAAGCTGTTTATTGTTAATGCATGATAAGTTTCTTTATGGACTATGTATGTTGAGTAACTTGTAAATTATAGGGCATGCAATTTCTTTTCTTTTTGTATAAATACCTGTACACACCACATGGAACAGGATAATTATCAATCTGTCAGGGAACAGGTGTAGGTAAGTTAGAAAGAACATTTTCCTCTGGGCCCCACATAGAAAGTTAGGGCCTTTGCTCTTTCTGAGACCTCTGTTCTAACCCTAGTCATAAGAACCTCAGAAAATGGGTGCACAGACCTACAACCAGGTGGCTCAGATGTGGCCCAATTCTTGTCCTTCTCTGCTGGCAAAAAGTTGATTTCTGGCAAAAAGCTGATTTCTGCCAAAAACGATCAAGCAGCTGACTGGGGTAATGAAATGAGGCCTTGCAATTGATCTCTGCTATGCTTGCGAATGCTCTCACAATTCGGTTGGATTACCATTCATTCCCATTGGCCTCCCACCAGGAGTAAAGTCTTCTGTGGAAGAAAATTAAGTGGTGCAATTAATGTTATCTTTTGGAATTTTAGACAATGCTTTGACAGTGCGGGGGGCGGGAATCTTGTTACTGTATACTGGATATAAAATTCCTATTATTGAATTAAACTTACTTCTTAAAGGTTGAAATCACAAGCAGAGCTGGCAGGTGTATTTTCACTAGTGATAATTGTAATCTAACTGACCCAGTGGCCAACTAATGGGATCGTATCAGGCTTCCATTTTATACCCTGCCTGGTTTAAATCAGGCTGGGTTTAACTGGACAGAGAATCTGATCTGTTAGGTTTTCTGCTAGTGGTTTATGTTAGAATTATCCTCTGGGTTTCGAATAGTGCATCTGGAATAATATCCTTTAAACAATGAAAGATAGCTTGGCATTCCAGTGGTTGTATGCACTCACTGCACCTGCAAAATCTCTATTCATTTAAACTCAGCAGGAGCCATTGCCAAGTCAGGCTGGTGGATTCAATTCTTTTCAAAGGTGTAAGTCTTTTATAGAAACTGAGAGAGAGCTGTGAAAGCAGGAGGCTGCCAAGCAGCAATGTGCTGTTAAAGAGATGATAAGATATGAAATTGCAGGGGGAGAAATCTGCACTCTGCTGCAGGACATTATGATGAGCGGTTTTTGTTCTAAGTAAGACACTCCAAAGAAGTGAGTTCATTAGTTTTAAGTCATTACACTTAGTTCAGTCAGTAAACTTATCTAAGTGAATCTGATCATCATTGAATCTCTATATGTTCATCTCGCTGTGGAATGAAGCAGTTTTATTACTCATATCAGGTCTCACCAAGTGATTACTTGGCAGACAGTTGGAGCGATTGAAGAAATAGTCACACTAAAGGCACAAGTATCCAGTTCAGATCACAAGGGGATGCTATTGTTACAAAATCTTTTAGAAGGGAATTAAAAGGTTTAGAAAGGTATCCCTTTGGGACCTGTCCACAGCCTTCGACTTGCTGACCATACTATCCTCTTCCAATACTTCTTCACTGACATCCACCTAAGTTGGGACTAATCTCACCTGGTTCCATTCATACCTATCTAATTATTGCCAGAAAATGAGGGTGTCACTTCCTCCTCTCACACTGTTACTTTGCTTTCCTGCAAGGATATATTTCCTCCTATTTCTGATCTAATTGCTGCCTCTAATTGTGATATCTGAAAACACAGCATCAGTTTCCACATGTACGCTGATGACACCCACCTCAACAGCACTGTCTCTTCTTTTGATCGTTCCACCATCTCTAAGTTGGCAAACTACTTATTCAATAAAAAGTACTGACTGTCCTAATATCGCAAACCATTTTTAAAAATTCATTCATTTTTTATGAAATGTGGGCATTCCTGACTAGACCAGCATTTATATTGCCCATCCCAAATTGCCCTTGGGAAGGTTGCGGAGAGCTGCCTTCTTGAACTGCTGCAGTCCATGTGGTGTAGATACACTCACAGTGTTGCTAGGGAGGGAATGGCAGGATTTTGACTCAGCGACAGTGAAGGAACAGCAATATATTTCCAAGTCAGGATGGTGAGCGACTTGGAGGAGAACTTCCAGGAAGTGGTGTTCTCATGTGTCTACAGCCCTTGTCATTCTAGATGACAAGATAATGGTTGTTGGTTTGTAAGGTGCTGACATTTTATTCTGTTTAAGGTGATATATATGTATTACACATTGTTATTTTTGCTCAGAATAAGTGGAGAGTGCAAGAATAACCTCGGTGGAGGTGATATTAATTTGCCACAACTGATGTAAACAGATGCTGATAGTTAAGATGCCCTCTTTGTTCCTCCATTGCAGCTGTTCCCCACTTTGATAAGATCCTACCAACTATGCAGCCAAAGAATCACCTTGTTTCAGGTTACAGACCTCTTTAAATATGTAAATTACACTGTCCCCGTGATATTAACAGCCATTTTTGGAGACAACTGATGGGAATATGTGCTGTGCATTCTCCAATCAGTTCCATCCAATCAGGTTGATAAAGAGAAGAGGTTCAGCAAATATAAGCTTAAAGTTAAAGTTGAAGCCAGTGAAGAAAAGTGTTCTGAGAGTCTTGTAAAAAATGATCAGTCTCTGCCATCCCAGAATTTTCACCAGCCCTACTGCCACCGCCGACATACCTCTGCCAGCACTTAGCTTAGTGCTGGTTGGGGCTGTCCAATCTGGACCTGCTACAATCCCAAATGCCCATTGCTCAGCATCTCATTGTCAATGAGATCAGGGCCCTTCATTTTTCGAAATGTGGAGAAGAGTCAGCGGGGAAAGCATCCCAGCTGACTCTGGTTTCCCCTCAGCCAATTTACATTCAAATGAGTGTTGATTAGCAGTAGACTGGACTAATACCCCGTACATGAGAGGAAGTCTTCTATTGGAGAGCTTTCATAATCCGTGCAGAAACAGCCTGCAGTAGTCACAAAAGAAACTGCATGGAGCTGGGGTCCAACACAATGGAATTGGCCAACAGCTCCCGTCGGTGGGACTTCTTCCCCAGTGAAGGTGCACACGTTGGTGCTGTTTAGCCTGCCCACAAACTTTATGGCTGGAGTGGAGTGGGCCATCATTGAGCAAGTCAGCTCCATGGCTATTTTACTTCTAGGGGGCCGTCATGTTCAGCCTTTTGTTTTACAGGATTTCATTTTCTATCTTCTCTGCATGGGTCCTGAGATCTGCCCACAGTCGATACTGGGTGAGTTGGCATAGTAGGTGCAAAGGCAAATAATGATGAGTCGGGAGGCATGTGTTGGCACTAGGTTGGCATAGGGGCTAGAAAGAAGCATGGGGTGGATATAGGGACACAGGTTGGCATGGAAGGTATAAGGGACTATGGTGGTCGGGTACAGGGGAATAGGTTGGCATGGAAGTTATGAGGCTCTTGTGAGGTGAGTATAGGGCATGAGGAAGCATGAGTTGACATAGATGGGGCATGGGGGCTGTGTGGGAGCTGAGGGGTTTGAGGGGAGAGGACTGAATAGAGGTTTTATGGTTATTGTAAATTTTACACACAGTACCGGAGTCCCAAGGCAGATCTTCCACACAGCCCACTGCCACATCTAGTATTCTCCTCACCAGTTTTGCAGTCTAAGTCATTTTTAAAAATTGCGGAGCCAGGAAATCTCATGACTCTACATACTGACTTGCAGATGGAAATCCAGGCCATAGATCTGATGGCAAAATGGCCAATACCTGAGTTGTAACATTCTAAGATTCTTATAGCTCCCAGTTTACTGAAGCAATATATATCATTTGGCAAAAAAACTATTGTAGTCATAAACAGGAGAACTGAAAAAGGAAGCACTTAAATATCTCAAGCAATTGGTCCCAAAAATTCACAAGGCACAACTCAAGCGTTTGCCTCTAGGTTGGACCCTTAGTATACTCCAGGACTGATTATGCTTGTGGTTGTAGGGTCAGAGGGACAGCACCTAATTTGTATGGAACTGGCAGGCATGAGCAGTCCTATGGGCTTCATTTTACATGCCCCCACTTGGTGTGTTTGGGTGTGGAGTACATGAAATTGGATGGGTGCTTACCACATTCCCACAGACCCCAAGTTCACCCTCATATTAAATAGAGGTGCAGAACACCAGCCATAGTTAAGTAAATAATTAAGGGCCAATTAGACTTGTTGCCAAACCAACTGACCCTGATAATATGCTGCCCACTTTACAAAATAGTTGGTGTGGGCAGTCAGGTGGCAGCAGGCGGCCTCATTTTTTTTACGAAGTTCTTCAAAGGGCAGGATGAAGGCAGCTTTGAACTTTGGGGGCTATCCTTTGTTGATCATGGTATAGCCACCCCAAGCCGGAAACCCGCCTTCCTTCCTACCTGCTTGCAGCCCTGAACTTACCCCTCCACCACATCTCTGTCCCCCTCCCTGCCAAAGACCCTGGACTTTACCAGTTCCATTGATTCTTGGGCATTCTCCTGCTTCCTCATTGCAGTCCTGGGAGCAGCCACTGACATGTTTTTGGCATTACTGGACCTGACACAAGGCAATTGGACTGTCCAAGAATCCCGGTGTGGGGCAGAAGTCCCATTTGATCCCTGTTTAGCCCACCTAGAGCACTTTATTGCTGTAGGGTGGATTCACTTGGGGTAGCTCCATAGTGACTTTGATTCTGGGACTGGGGGAGGCATGCGTGGCCCGTTCTCCACCCAACCATATTATTCGGCCTTCCAGGTGATCTCAAAGAACAAAGAAAATTACAGCACGGGAACAGCCCCTTTGCCCTCCAAGCCTGCACCAACCATGCTGCCCGACTTAACTAAAACTCCCTACCCTTCCAGGGACCATATCCCTGTATTCGCATCCTATTCATGTGTTTGTCAAGAAGCCCCTTGAAAAACACTACCGTATCTGCTTCCACTACTTCCCTCGGCAATGAGTTCCAGGCACCCACCAAACTCTGTAAAAAATCTGACTCGTACGTCTCCTTTAACCCTTGCCCCTCACACCTTAAAGCTGTGCCATATAGTAATTAATTCTTCCACCCCGGGAAAAAGCTTCTGACTATCCACTCTGTCCATGCCTCTCATAATCTTGTAGACTTCTATCAGGTCGCCCCTCAACCTCCATCTTCCAGTGAGAACAAACCAAGTTTTTCCCAACTCTCCTCATAAGAACATAAGAACATAAGAAATAGGAGCAGGAGTAGGCCATCTAGCCCTTCAAGCCTGCCCCGCCATTCAATAAGATCATGGCTGATCTGTTGTGGCTCAGTTCCACTTTCCCGCCCTCTCCCCATAACCCTTAATCCCCTCTCTTATCAAGAACCCATCAACCTGCTTCTTAAAAATATTTAGCGAGGCAGCCTCCACCACTTCAACGGGCAGAGAATTCCAGAGATTCACCACCCTTTGAGTGAAGAAGTTCCTCCTCAACTCCGTTCTAAACCGCCTCCCCTTTATCTTGAGGCTGTGCCCCCTAGTCCTACTGTCTTTTTTGAGCGGGAAGAGTCTCTCCACCTCTATCCTATCCATCCCATTCATCATCTTATACGTCTCAATGAGATCTCCCCTCATTCTTCTAAACTCTAACGAGTACAAGCCTAGTTTATTCAGCCTCTCCTCATAGCTCAATCCCCTCAACTCCGGTATCAGCCTAGTAAACCTCCTCTGCACTCCCTCCAGGGCCAAAATATCCTTGCGCAGGTGCGGCGCCCAAAACTGCACACAGTACTCCAGCTGCGGCCTCACCAATGCCCTATACAGCTGCAGCAAGACCTCCCTACTTTTATATTCAATCCCCCTCGTTATGAAGGCCAGCATCCCATTCGCCTTCCTGACCACCTGCTGCACCTGCAAGCTGGGTTTTTGCGACTCATGCATAAGGACCCCGAGGTCCCTCTGCACCGTCGCCTGCTGCAGTTTTTCGCCACGTAAGTAATAGTCCTTCCTACCATTCTTCCTACCAAAGTGGACCACCTCACACTTGCCAACATTAAATTCCATTTGCCATTTCCTGGCCCATTCGCCCAGCCTATCTAGATCCTTCTGCAGACTCTCCACACCCTCCGCACAATTTGCCGTTCCACCAATCTTGGTGTCATCAGCAAATTTCGACACCCTGCACTCGGTTCCCTCCTCCAGATCATCTATATAAATGGTAAATAGCTGAGGCCCCAGCACCGACCCCATAGCTAATGCCCTCTACCAAGCAACATCCTGGTAAATCTTTTCTGTATCCTCTCCAAAGCCTCCACATCCTCTGGTCGTGTGATGACCAGAATTGACTACATTTGGAATATAGTGTGCAGTTCTGGTCACCTCACTATAAGAAGGATGTGGAAGCATTGAAGAGTGCAGAGGAGACTTACCAGGATGCTGCTTGGTTTGGAGGGTAGGTCATATGAGGAAAGTTTGAAGGAGCTGGGGCTTTTCTCTTCACAGCGGAGGAGGATGAGAGGCGACTTAATAGAGGTTTATAAGATGATGAGGGGGGTAGATAGAGTGGATGTGCAGAGACTATTTCCTTGGGTGGATGTAGCTGTTACCAGGGGGCATAACTATAAGGTTCATGGTGGGAGATATAGGAGGGATGTCTGAAGTAGATTCTTTATTCAGAGAGAGTGGTTGGGATGTGGAATGCACTGCCTGCTGTGATAATGGAGTTGGACACTTTAGGAACTTTCAAGCGGTTATTGGATAGGGACATGGAACACACTAGAATGATAGAGAGTGGGTTAGCTTGATCTTGGGTTCGGCCACAGCTTGGCACAACATCGAGGGCTGAAGGGCCTGTAGTGTGCTGTACTGCTCTATGTTCTATGTTCTACATTCCAAGCGTGGCCTAACTAGGATTCTATAAAGCTGCAACATGACTTGCCAAATTTTAATTCAAATGCCCTAGCCAATGAAGGTAAGCATGCCATATGCCTTCTTGACTACCTTCTCCACCTGCATTGCCACTTTCAGTGACCTGTGTACCTGTACACCCAGATTCCATTACATATCAATACTCTTAAGGGTTCTGCCATTTGCTGTTCTGCCATTTCCTATCTGTATTAGACCTTCCAAAATGCATTACCTCACATTTGTCCGGATTAAACTCCATCTGTCATCCCTCTGCCCAAGTCTCCAACTGATCGCTATCCTGCTGTATCCTGTGATGGTCCTCATTGCTATCTGCAAATCCACCAATCTTTGTGTCGTCCGCAAAATTATTAATCAAACCAGTTATATTTTCCTCCAAATTATTTATATATATATATAGCAAAGATCCCAGCACTGATCCCTGAGGAACGCCACTTGTCATAGCCCCCCATTCAGAAATGTACCCTCCCACTGCTACCCTCTGTCTTCTTTGACTGATGATGTGGAAATGCCAGCATTGGATTGGGTAAGCACAGTAAGAAATGTCACAATGGAACTTGTCTGTATCTTTAAGACTTGATTATCTGTAAAGACTCGCATTCCAACCATTATTTTGTAAATTCAGTTTCTACTCAGCGATTCTGCATTGTCATGTGTCATGAAAGCCGATTGGAGAATGCTTACTTGAAGATCAGAGGCTGAATGCCCATGACTGAAGTGTTCACCAACAGGAAGAGAACACTCCTACCTGGTGATTGTTGAGCATGTTCATTCATCCATTGTCGTAGCGTCTGCATGGTCTCCCCAATGTACCATGCCTCGGGACATCCTTTCCTGCAGCATATCAGGTCGATAATATTGGCCAAATTGCAAGAGTATGTGCCATGTACCTGCTGGATGGTGTTCTCGTGTGTGATGATGGCATCTGTGTCGATGATCTGGCACGTTTTGCAGAGATTACTGTGGCAGGGTTGTGTGGTGTTGTGGTCACTGTTCTCCTGAAGGCTGGGTAGTTTGCTGTGGATAATGGTCTGTTTGAGCTTGTGCGGTTGTTTGAAGGCAAACAACCTTCAAACAACTACACAACGCTAGTTGTGAGGGAGAGTTGCGCAGTGTCAGCCTCACTCTCTCTTCCCAATTCCCATCTAGGTCCAGTGGCAAGACATGAGTCAAGACAGCTGGAGGTGGGACTAGGCGCAGTGGATGACCAGGACGTCTTCTGTGTCTTGTCCTGCTCTTTGCATTCCACAATGCTTGCAAAGACCACCTTCTTGACCATTGGACCTTCCACTGGTCTTGTCCGCTCAATCTGCCGGAGTCTGTCTTCACATGCTGGGATAGTCATCTCCCTATCTCACCGAGAGTTGAGACCCGTCGGCTACCCTCACCTGGTTTAGCTGGCTTGTCGAAGCCGTTGGCTGGGGTGTGGCCGCTGTTACATGCAAACAGCTACGGGAAGCCACAGGTGAGAGCTGAGTGCCAGCTGGGGACAAAGAGTGAACAAACTGCCCTGAAAGGATGCGACATGTTCCCCCACCAGAGGTACTACCTGTCCCTGACACCCCATACATGCCCAAGATAGAAGTAGAAAGTTACAGAAGAACATAGATGGCACAACTGCTTTTTGGTCTAGTAAGGGTATCTTTGTCCCCCAGCTGAAATAGCATAGCTCCCCTTTGGTTTCCTATACTTTCTTGAAATGGTCACTTTGGTTACATTGCTGCAGGTGAATGCAGTTAACCCCAAATGATCTGCTACCTAACTGCTCAATTCCCATGGTTATTTTCTGGTGCTCCATTCAGTTTTTGAAATTTCCATCACCTTTTGCTGGTCTAGGTTAGGCCATTTCAGGCTCCTATTGCTACTTCCAAATTTGTATACATCTTGTTGCTCTCCATTAGTACTTTTGATTTACCTGGTAATCTTCTCTGGCTTCATGATCATTACTGATCAGGATCCCTCAAGATTCATTCCTAATCCTTGATGCTCTTTTGCTGGAACACTGGTTCTATAGATTTGCATGTTTAGTGTCTTAGACCCCAAAATACCCTGCTGAACCCCTTAGTAAACATCTACTGGTTTTTCACTGGCTGAACCAGACTCCATACAAACTTGATGTCTTGTATTCCACTGGTTTTCACCTCTGTAACCTAGTCCCTCACCATTGAAAAAATAATCAATTTGACTTTCTTGTAGGCAAAATCCATACAGTTGCCTCCGTTGGGCAAAACTGTATGAGATAAAAGTCCAATAATTTAATCTGTCTATGTTAGTTTGTCACTTCCTACTCCATCATGCAACTGAAATCGGTCAGGAGATGTACCTTTTCTCCCTTCCTACCGTCTTTAATTTTAGCTGGCTCTCTGAAACTGGCAATGTCTCACTGAAGACATGCAAACGAGGCTCAGTAAAAGCACCTATGTCTTACACTGCCAGGATCAGGGTGGTGGGAGTGCAAAGGCAAGTTACATTGGATAATTTATCACCTTGGCTCATGTCTGTCTAATTCCAACTCCATGTTAAAATCAGTGTTTTTTTTTGTAGTTTCACAAATATATATTATGGAAACAGGTTCATTGAGATTATACTTTTTGCTTAGTACATCTTACCACTTAGAGAAAGAAATTTATACAAATGGGATTTTCTGACTTTGCACAACCAGGTTGCCTTGCCTGCTGAATTTGTATATTAGATTCTGGTATGTCCTGACCATTATTGCTGACTGAGGGTACTGGAAAGTCTGAAATACTCAGCTTGAATTTCTGATCATTAGGGTTTGCACTGCGTGCTGGAATTTCCAATACATGCTTCCAGTGGGTGACACTCCCCGCCAGCAGGGCAACATTGGTGAATTACCTCTGTAAGGAAAACAACCATAATACAGGAAGAAGTGTGAACTGTAGGAATGCTTGTGCAGAGTACTGAAATGTGGTTCATTCCAAACCCCTGACATTATCTACATTTAGAAAGCGTTTTGTACCTATTTCCAGGATAAATATCAGTCAGATTTCGACACTGGTGCTATGCAGGTGTGTATAAGAAATTAAACCTGGCCTTTCCAGCCGAATATTGGAAAGTCAGTTCGGAACACATGACTGTAAACTCAATAATACAAATTTCTTTCCACTTAAATAAACGGAGGAAAACTGGGCAGATTTCTTCAAAGGCACAGTATGTGCTGCAACTTGTTCAATATCTCAATATCATACTGCATCCAACTGTTCCAGCACACCTTGGGCACAGACTTAAGAAAATCTTGCTTCTTGCAACATCACAAAGATTAGATCAAGTTATGTTCATTGTAACTCCTTTTTTTGTAAGATGACATAAAGTCCCACTTGTTTCAAGACATAAAACCTTGTTCTATGCTAAATGACTAAAATCAGCTGCCAATTTTTTATTGGCCACCAAAAATAAAAAAAAAATTAAAAAATTGGCAGAGAAAGATTACATACGTTGGAGAGATGTTGAAAAAGGAAGTTTCCCAATTTTGAATTTTCTGAGAGTGACATAATAATCATATTTAAACAATTACATTGCAAGTCAGCCACATCTCTGTTGGTAGCATTTCTCTGACTCAGTTTCACCACTCGAGGACTTCAGCACAAAAAAAACCCTGCTATTTCAGTGCAGTACTCTGGGAGTGCTGCATTGTCTTTCAGATAAGAAGTTAAACTGGAGCTCTGAATCTCCCTCTCAAGCAGAGGTAAAAGATTATGACACCCACTTCAAAGAAGAGCAGGAAGGTTGTGGGATGGTAGTGCCTCACAACACAATTGAAGGTTTCATTAATGTGAAGGCAGGACCTTGTCACCACAAGGACTGTGCAGTGAGTACTCCTACCAATACTATTGTGGACAGATGCATATGTGACAGCTAGATTGATGAGGACAAGGTCAAGTAGAATTTTCCCTCTTGTTCGATCTCTCACCTTCTGCTGCAGACCCAGCTATGTCCTTTACAACTCAGTTAGCAGTCAATAGTGGTGCTACCAAGCCACTCCTACTGGTTGACATTGAAGTCCCCCACTCAGAGTACATCCTGTCCCTTAGCCACTCTCAGTGCTTCCTCTTAGTGGTGTTCAACTTTGATTCATCAACAAAGAGGTAGTCAGCAGGCAGTTTCCTTATACATGTTTGACCTGATGCCATGAGATTTCATGGGATCCTGAATTGATGTTCTCCCAGTCCAACACCCTCCTGACTGTGTACCACTGTGCTGCCACCTCTGGTCTCTCTGTTCTATTAATGGGACAGAACATACCAAGGATGGTGACGGTAGTGTTTGGGACATTGTAAGGCACAATACACTGATTATGACTATGTTAGGCTGTTGCTTGACTATTCTGGAGAGAACTCTCCCAATTTTGGCACCAGTTCCCAATTAATAATGAGGACTTTGCAGGATCGATAGACTGAGTTTGTTATTGCCAATTCCATTGCCTAGGTGACCCGTATGATTTCATTCCTTTTTGTAGTCTTCACAGTGGTTTGATGCAACTTAGTGGCACCTAGGCCATTTCAGAGGGCACATTACTGTGGCTCTACAGTCACTTATAGGCCAAACCAGGTAAGGCCAACAGATTTCCTTTTCTACAGAAAATTAATGAATCGACAATTGTTTCACGGTCGCTGTTATTGAGACTGTTTTTTAATTCAAGATTTATTAACTGAATTTAAATTCCATCAGCTGGGATTCAAATGCTATCTCTACAGCACCAGCCTATCCTCTGGATTAATAGTTTGATAACAATACCACTGCACCCCACTGTTTCCCCCATCCTGTAATGGACAACTCATTAGGACAGCCTGGGCTTCCAGAGATATGGTTTTCCTCAGTGAAATATGAAAAGTACACATATCTGGGGAAAACATGAACTTTAATTTTTTTTTGGGCAATGTCACTGTTACATTGTCAAATATTGAGAAACAAGCTTGTGGGGTGTGAATGCTTTAATTTAATTGGTGACAGATAGACCACAAAGGTTAAACATCAATAAAAGAGGTATGAGGGCAAATCGTTTGGAATGGTAATGAAAGAGAGCTAGGATGACCTGAATAAAAATTTACACAAGGCAAATAAAAGAAGTGGTTTAAAGTTGGCTACTGTATTTCAAAATTAACATATACAATTAGAAGATTGTAAATAGAGATGACAAAATACTATCAGTTTATTTTTAAAATATAACAGTCATAAAGTAAAAGAAGGGATTGATCAATTCAGGGAAAAGTATTGTAGAAAACAATAAGATATTAAGATCATGGGGCAAACTGATTTAAGGATATATTGAAGACAGAGAGGTGGTGACTATGAGATCTCAAACGAAACAGTGTGTATTGAAGACAGACTTATGAAGTAGTTTGCTGTTTGCAGAGAGCATCCTAAAAGCAGCAGGACTTTGTGTGGTAATGTTACTGGAAGTTGACATAGATTAAAAATTTATGAGGACTATTGCTATTGAAAGGGGGTTTAACTCTGAGTTTATTCAGGTCAAAATCCTTTAGGAAATGTTGATAAGTATTGACAACTATGTAAAAGTGTTCTTGCATTTTAAGTGTTATTTTCTTTTTTCTAATAAGTGTTTAACTTTAATTTATAAAATCAGCACAATTGGCCTGAGAGTTACTTCTTGACTCCAGATAACTCCTCATTATACACAAATTGCAAAATACTTTTGGCAGCTGATTCAAGTTTCCCTTTGGGATTTGGGCAGCCTCGTACTTACCATCTGCTGTGCCGTAACACATAGACAAGCCTATTATTATGGGAGCTGTCCTTCCCCAACACCATCTTTTGAAGGAATACTTCTTCAAATATTACAGCAAATGTCAGATTAATTGTTATGCAGTTGCTTTTCTCTTAAAACTAACGTTCACCGTATTCATCTAAATGGGACTTGTGCTTTGACACTACAGGATGGAATAGGAATAGGAATAGGCCAGATTTTGCCACAGCAGGGAATCTAATGGTATCTGTCATTAATAAGATTTGCCATGCACTCTTTAGCTTAAAAATGCTTTGTCCACAAAGTTGCTGAACTTGGAAACTGGCAATAGTGCAGCAAAGGAAACACAGCGTCTGGCACCTGAGTAAACAGAGCAACTTACAGGGTATCTCTTTAACCAATCAGAATGAAAGATTGAGAAATAAATAGTGAAAGGACTTAGAATGAGGCTGAACGAAAGAGGGCGAATGGTACAAGAGAAATAAAGGCCTTGGTATTACTGCATCTGTGTGGAAGGAAGGTGCAGGGGTGGGGCTGTAATCCAGCAAAACCACAGGAAGCCAAGCTAGGTTGGCTCCTTGGCCCATTGCCATGATCATGCCAGCAGGACATTCTACCCACAGTGGGGGTCAAAAGATGTGGACAAACTGCCTGCTCCAAGAAGGTGACAGCCAATTTTAGATAGTTAAAAGCCCAATTAGGGGCCATTATATCAGCACTTTGCTGATATTGGGGTGTGAGGCGACCCTGTGAAGGGTGGGCCACCAGATAACTGCAGGTGGTTTCCCTGACTCTATCAGGGGCAAGATTCCATGGGTCAAAGAAGGGATAGTGAACAGAAAAAGCACCTCCTGCACCCCTAACGAATTCACCTGTGGGATTTTTTAAAAAAATTACCAGGTCTTCTGCATTTCTCAACAGCTGGCACTGCTGAGGCTTCTGAATTGCTGGTTCTGTGATTGGGCCAATAGTATCAAGAGCCCAACAATCATCCTTAATTGGATGATGGGCCCAAAGATGGCAGAATAGGAGACCGTCTGTGGTTAAAATTGCTGAACAGGTTCTGACATCCCTCATAAAATTTTGCCTAAAGAGAGGCAAATAAATACTAGAGTAAGAGAAAAGGGAGACACAACAAAAAGAATAATTACAAAAAATAAATTTAACTTCAAAATTTAGCATTTTTAAAATCTCTCCTAAAATTTACTATCTGAAAGATTGAGACTTCACAAGTAAAAATTAACTTTCATTGCTAAAGAGACTGATTGGCAGTAATTAAAAATTGCCATGTTATTAAAAGGATACATATGCTCAATTATTAGTGATGAATATCTGTGGAGGGATTAGTTTATATCTATCATGCAAATCCAGAAACTTTATTACAAGGCATGTCAGTGATGAATTGGAGAATATTACAACTAGGATAGCAACTCTTGGATATTCATATTTGACCACATATTACACCACTGCTTCTTGCCTGGTGTTGCTGTTCAATTTGTATTAGCATAATTTTTGACAACAAATTCTGTCCCTTTATTAAGCTGCACCACATACTGCTGGGGTGGAAATTGAAACTGTCATTTCCCTACACAGAGGAAGGCTGAGGATCCATTCCCTAGTTACTCTAATAAATCACATCAGAATTATAAAACCGTACAGCACAGATCCAGGACCACATCTGTCACCTTAAAAGATATAAAGTGGATAACAAGAATCAGTCCAATTCCACTTACAAAAAACTGAATTATCATCTGGTCTCCCCTTTTCTATTCAAAAATTTTGCAAGGATAGAATGATCATCAGAAAAATGATGTCAGAGTAGTGGGCTGATTGTAATACCCTCTGTCATGGTAAGTTTGGTGGTGGGGGCCATGTAATCAGGAGGAAGAGGGGGGATCCCAACACCTTTCCATCTCCACCCCAATTAAGTCTGCAGCAAGAAAGCCTGTGTGTGGGCTTTGCACCCTGCTGCTAATTGAGGCCATTAGATAATGAATAAATGTCCACCAGGCTCTCATCATGGTATTAACCCAATGGCGGGAGGGGACTTGCCGTACAGGGAGCACGACAAGCAAATATTGGCATTTGCTTGTGGGTTCTCAGAGGTAGAGTCTCTCTTATCCAAATGCATTTAACATAAGAACATAAGAACATAAGAAATAGGAGCAGGAGTAGGCCATCTAGCCCTTCGAGCCTGCCCCGCCATTCAATAAGATCATGGCTGATCTGTTGTGGCTCAGTTCCACTTTCCCGCCCTCTCCCCATAACCCTTAATCCCCTCTCTTATCAAGAACCCATCAACCCGCTTCTTAAAAATATTTAGCGAGGCAGCCTCCACCACTTCAACGGGCAGAGAATTCCAGAGATTCACCACCCTTTGAGTGAAGAAGTTCCTCCTCAACTCCGTTCTAAACCGCCTCCCCTTTATCTTGAGGCTGTGCCCCCTAGTCCTACTGTCTTTTTTGAGCGGGAAGAGTCTCTCCACCTCTATCCTATCCATCCCATTCATCATCTTATACGTCTCAATGAGATCTCCCCTCATTCTTCTAAACTCTAACGAGTACAAGCCTAGTTTATTCAGCCTCTCCTCATAGCTCAATCCCCTCAACTCCGGTATCAGCCTAGTAAACCTCCTCTGCACTCCCTCCAGGGCCAAAATATCCTTGCGCAGGTGCGGTGCCCAAAACTGCACACAGTACTCCAGCTGCGGCCTCACCAATGCCCTATACAGCTGCAGCAAGACCTCCCTACTTTTATATTCAATCCCCCTCGCTATGAAGGCCAGCATCCCATTCGCCTTCCTGACCACCTGCTGCACCTGCAAGCTGGGTTTTTGCGACTCATGCACAAGGACCCCGAGGTCCCTCTGCACCGTCGCCTGCTGCAGTTTTTCGCCACGTAAGTAATAGTCCTTCCTACCATTCTTCCTACCAAAGTGGACCACCTCACACTTGCCAACATTAAATTCCATTTGCCATTTCCTGGCCCATTCGCCCAGCCTATCTAGATCCTTCTGCAGACTCTCCACACCCTCCGCACAATTTGCCTTTCCCCCAATCTTGGTGTCATCAGCAAATTTCGACACCCTGCACTCGGTTCCCTCCTCCAGATCATCTATATAAATGGTAAATAGCTGAGGCCCCAGCACCGACCCCTGGGGCACCCCACTAGTCACCAACCGCCAATCCGAATAGCACCCATTGACCCCCACTCTCTGCCTCCTATTTGACAACCAATCCTCTATCCACGCTAACACCCTACCCCCAACTCCATGTCCCCTGACCGTCTGCAATAACCTCTTGTGAGGTACCTTGTCGGGGAAACTAACCTTCTACTTTTGCTGCTGATGCCCTCCGCCATGCCCCGCAACCTCCAGACCATGGCCCTTTCCTGCCATCACTCACCTGTGCCTGGTTTCACCTCGATCTAAGGCACTGTTGAATGTAATACCAGTCAGAGCCACCAACTGCTTGATGGTGCTGCTGAGTACAGAAGAACTGCCGGCCTTTGATTAGCTGACAGCTCTCAATGGGTGGGATTTCTGCTCCCGGGGCCTTGATTTTAGGCTAGGTACACCACTGGCTGTCAACTGCCTGATTGGCATAAAATGCATCAGTGCTTCTTGAAATGAGGAGGGAGGTAGGAGGCTTGTTGGCTCCCCAGCTGGTGACCAAGACCTCATTGCCTCCACAACATTCTATCCAATGTGCTCCTCTCCCTCTCTAACTTTTACCATTGATGTTAAACCATCCATCTTGGTGGGACAAATTCAGTTTTGGAGGCAGGAGATTGCTGTTGGTGCACAGTTGGGGATAAGCTGCTCCAGGTTTTTGGACAAGTTCTCACTGGCCCTGTCGACCACCAGTATCACGATAGCTACATGTGTAAAAACACAATGTTCTGGCAGCACAGCACGGGGTTTGATTGAATATCTGAAATGTTTACTATGCAGAGCAGCAGTTGAAGGGATTAAGCAGCCAGGTAACTTTCTGCTTTCACTGCAGAATAGAGTTTGGGAAAGGAAAGATGTTACGATTTAATGTTTAAATACATATGATGTTAATTCATGAAGTTTGGGAGTAGGTGTTCTGTTTGGAACTGAAAAACTCTCCCGAAGTAAGCAGCTGGCTCTGCAGAAACCGTGCATACACATCAAGAACATGCTGATTCCCTCAAAAAAGCTGTTAAGACCAAATTACAGGTTTATATGCCCAGTGTATGCGCAAATAGTTATTCCACACTGTGTACTTATTTTATTTGAATCATCTTAAAAAGTAACAGAAGCAATATCCTGTGTCTTCCTGCCACAAGACAAAATCTACTTAACATTCCCTGATTATTTTCTTTATTAAGCTGCTATAACAGTTCTTTGCAACTGTTATAGCAGCTATTTCATTGCAAAAATACACTCAACAATTTTTAATTCAAATTTTAGACATCCAGAAATCTTGAAGTGGCTTGACGAAAGGAGTCTTTGCAAGTCAGCCTAGCTCCGTAACATATGTTATTTAGCATTAGACAACAAGGACAGCTGCATATGCCATGCAAACTAGCAATATCTCAGGATGACTTATCTTTGTGCAGGACAAAACAATACATAGCAGAGGGGATCTTCAGGTACCTCTAACCAATATCAATGGGCCAGACCTTCCTGAACATGTTTGCCCATCAAATCATTAAGGGTGCGGACAAAAATGAAGCCAGAAGTCTCCCAGAGGCTTTGGGTAGAAAACTTCTTTCATGCCTTAAGTCCTGACACTATAAGGAAAGCTGCTGCTGAGAAAAATTGCAAAAAAGCCTAGAAAGCATTTCCCGCTGAGAAGACAGCCACTCGAGGCTTAGGAAGCACTGCTGTTGTACTGCAGGAAAAATGATATAAAAGTCTACTAGCCTGAAAACATTTTTACTCAGCTGAGTTGAGGTAATATGGTGAAAGGAGTGCTGCTCTAGAAAAATTACATAGCTTGAAGAATGGTAGCTGTTTTGCTATTAATATTAAACAGGTCAATACTGTCAATATTTAAAAGGCAGTAAAGTAAATGTTGCTTCTTTTCAGAGGTCCTGGCAGTAACTTTATCTACAAAGGTGTAATGCATTTTGGGCTGCTTCCTGCAACAGCTATAAAGCATACAATCCACTGAGTGTGCCTCAGCAGGAATGACACAGCTCAAGAGTACTGTGGTTCAATAAAGCTCCAGCATTGTGCACGGGTTGAAATGACTGGTCAATCAATAACTTCATTGTTCTTGGAAAAATAACCCCCAGATCGCTTCAGTCAGAATTGGCAATCCAAAATCACATCCAAGAAGTCTACATGCCTTTTAAAAATGTTGCACAAATCACCAAGGACCTATAGGGTTTGACTTTCCTCTAATATCTCACCAGTAACCAGAAGAAATAGCGAGGCACCTAGAAAAGAATGGTTTGATCGAGCAGACGCAGCACGGATTCGTTAAGGGAAAGTCATGTTTGACAAATTTATTGGATTTCTATGAGGATGTGACTAGTACAGTAGACAGAGGGGAACCGGTGGATGTGGTGTTTTTCGATTTCCAAAAGGCGTTTGATAAGGTGCCTCATAAAAGGTTGCTACAGAAGGTTAGGGTGCACGGAGTTGGGGGTAAGGTGTTAGCGTGGTTAGAGGATTGGCTGTCTGATAGGAAGCAGAGAGTTGGTATCAATGGGTGCTATTCTGGTTGGTGGTTGGTGACTAGTGGAGTGCCGCAGGGATCGGTGCTGGGGCCTCAACTGTTTACCATTTATATAGATGATCTGGAGGAGGGGGCTGTGTAGGGTCACAAAATTTGCTGATGACACGAAGATGAGTGGAAAAGCAAATTGCGTGGAGGGTGTGGAAAGTCTGCAGAGGGATTGCTAAGCAAGTGGGCGAGAACCTGGCAGATGGAGTATAATGTTAGCATGTGCGAGGTTATCCACTTTGGCAGAAATAATAGTAAGAGGGATTATTATTTAAAAGGCAAAAAGCTGCAACATGCTACAGTGCAGAGGGATCTGGGGGTCCTTGTGCACGAGTCGCAAAAACCCAGTCTGCAGGTGCAGCAGGTGATCAAGAAGGCGAATGGAATGTTGGCCTTTATAGCAAGGGGGATAGAATATAAAAGTAGGGAGGTCTTGCTGCAACTGTACAGGGTACTGGTGAGGCTGCAGCTGGAGTACTGTGTGCAGTTTTGGTCGCCGCACTTGCGGAAGGATATATTGGCCTTGGAGGGAATGCAGAGGAGGTTCACTAGGCTGATACTGGAGATGAGGGGGTTGGACTATGAAGAGAGACTAAATAGATTAGGTCTGTACTCGGAGTTTAGAAGGATGAGGGGGGATCTTATAGAGACGTATAAGATAATGAAGGGGTTGGATAGGGTAGAGGTAGAGAGATTCTTCCCGCTTAGAAAGGATAGCAGGACTAGAGGGCACAGCCTCAAGGTAAGGGGGGGCAGTTTAGATCAGAGTCGAGGAGGAACTTCTTCACTCAAAGGGTGGTGAATCTCTGGAATTCTCTGCCCATTAAAGTGGTGGAGGCTATCTCATTAAATATATTTAAGTCACAGGTAGATAGGTTTTTGATAGACAAGAGAATTAAGGGTTATGGGGAGAAAGCAGGAAAGTGGACCTGATCCACTTCAGATCAGCCATGATCTTATTGAATGGTGGGGCAGGCTCGAAGGGCTAGATGGCCTGCTCCTGCTCCTATTTCTTATGTTCTTAGACGCGATTGTGGCAGATTTGGGTCATGTTCCCAAACAAAGCTCAATTTCTCAGCCCCTCCACCCTTTCCCAGTCATGCACTTACTGGGGCTACCCTGACTACCATTTTAAATGCTATGAAAAATGTGATGGCAAGTCCTAGGGTGGTGACGAGGATAGTTCCCAATGCCCTTGAGTGGGTAGAAGAGATGTAGCCGTTGTTTCACCAAATGGGCCCCAAAGATCTAAAATAAACCACTGATTCTTCTCTGAGATTTTGGCCCACTTTAAACAATGGCTGCCTTTTTGATGCAGTATCAACAGTTGCACTGTCAAAATTCAACTCTTTGGCATTGGAAGGTTTCCTTCTGCTGGGAGTCTGCTCAATGGACCAAACATTATAACATGGTCACTGCACCAGTCAGAGGTTCCACGTCTCCACCGTGAAGAGGAGAAGCCAGTCCATTTATTTTTGTATATACAGTGATGTTGGCAGATTACCAGTTTTGTCCATGGGCCAGTGAGATTTTGTTAGCTTACTGTTTCTGCTACAAAAGGCCTATATGCATTTAATTTAAAGAATTGAACAAGCACTAACTAAATCTTACACAGTTAATGCCAAAATCTTTGGCATTAATGAAAACAGAATGAAAAAATAGGAAAAATGCAGGGCCAAGACTGATATTAATAAATCAGCCTATGTATGCGTAACGTACATGAATAATACTCTTCAAATTTAGTTTCCATAAAGCATATTGAATTAGCGCCAGACCATAGTGAAGCTTGCATGACCCTGAAACATTTGGCATATTTGTTTCACCATATGGACTGCTTGGTTACAGTCCACATATACAATCTGTGCACTAAATGCTTTATTCACAGAAAGGGGAAGAAACTGTGTTTGCAAAAAAAAAATTGTTTTCACTTGCACAGATTTACGTGCTTTGGTTTGCTGATGAACTAAAATTTTGCCAAATATAATTAATGTAAGTACAACATTACAGCTGTTATGACTCTATCATGGAAATATACTAACAGGAGGAAGTTCTTCCAAGCCACACTCAGAAAGGAAGAAATGAGAAATGCAAATGTATCTTCATAATGGTTTCATTAATTTATTTGTGATGTAAGATATCTTGCTTTTTTTTAAGAGAAACTGTATTTAATTATCTTCTAACATCAGCAACAGATTTGTTTCCATTTTAATTAATAAACTTAAGTTTATCATTATATTTTAATGATATTTTTATGAAATTAGTTATGTCTGGGAATTGGGTCACTTCTGAATTTAATCAAACCCAGATTAATGAGTAAAAGTACTCTCTTTGTTGAATGTAATGGCCCTACATGAAATCTTTGAGCTGGATCAATTCAGAATCTATAGACTACTATGTAAAACTTGACAATAAATTGGCAGTCTCACTTAAAGAAATTCTGACTGAAGTAGGAAGCTGAAACACTCCCATTGGCACAGAACATTTCTGAAGTGGGGCTTGACACATGTTATTCAGACAAAGCAAGAGCTAGAAATTTATCTTGGGCAGTGGTGCAAAACAGGCAGTGTTGGATCAGCTGCCTGTTATGTGCAGCGTCTCATATTTATTTCTATTGAGTGCCCCATAATAGCTCTGATGTGGAGTCATAATCTGTATAAGCATGATGGGCCAACTGAAGTTTCTATAATTTCACAACAAGATTTTAAAAGCGGGGTTATTTTACCATTCAATTTGCTTTTATCCAATGGAAACAAATTCAATATAGTGAGTTTTTTTATAACTTTTTACATCCCACAATTTGAACTCCAAAAGACCTGCTGCATGTAACAGGTGGCATACCTGATATCACCTGCTTTGCTCAGTCATCTGAAAATAATTTCTACCCCTATGAGCTTTACTCTCTATCCGCCCACCCTGTGCCTAACCCTCAAGAATGTACCATTGACCTTTGAGGGCTGAATTTATTAATGGGTACTCCTGGTTGACAGTGCAGTCTTATAAAATCTGCCTTTAGTACCACAAGCTTCATTCCCCCAACATTCGTGTCATTTACCTCATGAAAACAAAAAGTCACAAATCAAATTAAAATAAAGCTAAAATATATATTTTTAAGTTCTAACGAATACCTACTTTTGCAAGCGTGCAATTAACATTTGGTTACATTTCATAAGGTAAATAATTGATCATGCTCAAAGATTTCACAGTTAGATTATACTTCAAAATAAAAGCACACTTATAAGGCTTTGTTCGAGTAGATTTTTCAACTTTGAACCTCTAGCATCATGGCAGATGGAAATTGGAAAGGTGAGTTCCTGCTCAGTGCAGTTTTCTGACCATTAATGTAAATGGCTGCAAGCAGGTGTTTGAATTTCCATCATGTGCTTCCAGTGGGTGAGGCTTCTGACGGCAGGAGCAAAGGCAGAAAATGAGTCCTCTGGAGTTCAACTTCTGGCGCTTAAGAAGCTACATTATGAAAAAAGAATACACTATATTGAACTTGTTTTTATTGGATAAAGACAGGTCGAGTGGCAAAGTAATCCAGCCTTTTAAATTAATGGGAGACACAGTTAATGATATGAAATGACAGAAACTTTAGTTAGGCCCGTTGTGCTTATGTGGATTACGGCTCCACATCAGAGCTATTGTGAGGCAGGGAGTACCCTAAGTGGCAATAAATCAGCCATCCGTTGTGCACGCTGCCCGAATGGCCTTAAGAGAGTGCACAACAACTGGCTTGTGTTGCTATTGATTGTTTTGCACTATGACCAAAATTGTGAGACTTTTCAAATCTGACATTAAATATTATCGCAATAAACTAATTTTATTGTATTTGACATACCCAACGTCTAAGCAGTAGACATACAGAGAAATAAACACAATTCTCTCTAGGTAAAGAAGAAGCTTTCATCAATCTGATTCTTAACCTGTTCAGGAAAGCTCAAGACATTTACAGATCACTACTCACTTGTTGATTCATTGTGGTATGACAAGGTTTATGTGAACAAGTCTCACAGAAATAAGGTATAAGCTACAAAACACCAGATACCAACATGCTTACCATCCTAGCTGATTGTGCCACTTACAATTGCAAGATAGGCTTGGCCATCTTGTTTCACAGTGTGGTAACAAAATGAAGTCAAACAGATGAGAATCACACCTTCTGCACTTTCAGCTGTAGCTAAACAGCACATTTAGCTAAATTATATATTGACACATTAAATTCTAAACTATACTGGCAATTAACAACTTTTACCATTTCATTATCTCTTGCTATATTACAAATCATCGAAGTATTTCTGAGTAAAAAGAAAGTAAAAATCTCAACTATGAAATTAAACCAAATTCTAGCCCCAACTACAGATGTATACACCACCAGGATAACTTGCATATTTTAAACCCATTCCTTACTCTTTCATATACTTTTAATATTCTTCTTGTTAAAATGTTTATAGATAATTCCTTTTTAAACATTGTGATTGATTTAGCTTTAACAGCTGACTCCAATAATACATTCCCTACTCTAATAGGCTTTGTGTGGAGAAATTGTAATTTCCTCTTCTTGTTTGTAATACTAATCCTCTCAAATCCTTTCAAATGTTGAACAGTTCTGTTAAATCTTTCATCTGCCTTTGTTTCATTGGGGAAAATAGTTTTTAAAGTTCTCTTGAACATTTCCCCTCATGCCTTGTATCATCAGTGAATCAGCATTGCAGTTTCAATGCCTGCTGCATACCTTCTAAAAAGGGATGTCCGAAGCTGCAGGCAGTACTCCAATTGTGATCACACTCACAAAATTGTAGAATTTTGCTTACACAGAAGGAGATCACTAAGGTCACTGTGCCTTCTCTACTAGAATTGCTCTCCAATTACTCAATTTCTGTACTCTTCCTACACATGCTTTTAAATCAAGCATTTATCCGCTACTCTTTTAGGCATTATTTTGGACCTCTATTTCCATCTTCTATTTCATAATCTGACATTCCTTAATATAAACAAAGGAAAATCCTTTAACTTCTTTGTTTGATTGCCTGAGATTATCTTAAAACTGTGTCCTCTTCTTACTGGTTCCCTGCTGAACTTTTTTTTCCCTATTCATTCGTGTGATTTGGGCATTGCTAGCTGGTTTAATATTTACTGTCCATTCCTAATTGCTCTTTAACTTAGTTCAGAGCACAGTTAAGAATCAATCACATTGCTGTAGATCTGACGACACATCCGGGCGAGACCAGGTAATGGTGGCAGATTTCCTTCCCTAAAGGACATTAATGAACTAGACAACAACAACAATGATTTCATGATCATCATTAGACTTTTAATTGCAGATTTTCTTATTAGATTCAAATTCCACCACTAGCTGTGATGGAAAATGAACCAAGGTTCACAGTTGTACCATGCCTACCTTGCTTTACTGGAACTCCATATTTGAATTTCTCCAGTTAGGTTTCTGTCCTTGCCACAATACCTGAACAATACTTCTAAAGCCATAAATGACATCCTAGCTGGTTGTAGCAATAATAAATTATTCCCCTTCATCTTTCTCAACCCATCTGCAGCCTTTGGCCACACTGTGGTCACTTGACCGCACTATCCACTTGAACACATGTTCACCACTGTCCATTTGAGTAAGACTCCCACATTCTTCCCTCTGTAAACAGGAGGTCATCCAAACCTTTGCTCTACATGCCCTTACTAGCACCAAGTCCACTTTACCCATCAACCCTATCTACATTGGCTCCTGGTTAAGCAACATCTTGATATCACAATTCTCATTTTTGCTTTCAAAGCACTCTTGGCCTTGCCCCGACTATCTCTGGAATCTCTTTCAGCTCCAAAGCTCTCCAAGATACCTGCACTCATCAATTTCTGATGAGGATTCCTGATTTAATTGCTCCACCACCATTTTTCAGTTCTAATAAAAGTCTCTGTTTCTCTAATCTCACCTTAATCTGTTATCCCTGATATCATCATTGTTGCGCTATTGTGTACCTTATCTATGAGCTAAATTTTATGATAGGGGCAGAGTCCCACTGTCAGGGGGCTAAGATCTAACACTCTATATTTTTATAAAAAATATATAGATTCCCTCATGATTGACTTCTAAAATTTTAAAAGCATGACAATGACCCTTTTAAAATGGCTGGAACTGTGTCTGTCTGTGACCCTCAAACAATAAGAAACTGATACGTTATTATCTTTGAAGAGGCCTGAATGTCCCTTGTGGGTTGCAGAGGCAATATTTAAGGGAACTAAACAAAGGCTATCTACATTTCATAAACCAACTGGCCAACTACAATCAATTCATCTGCTAGAACAGAGGGCCCCACAACTTCCTTTTAAGACACAGTGGTTAGAACATTAACAATCTCAGGAATGCAGCCAAAGAGATACATACCCTTTGTCAAAACAAGAATGGAAAGGTGGGAATACTGTGACACAAACACCTAACAGGGGAACCAGTAATATTGCTTTGTGGTACCACAAAGCTCAGTCTGTCATGTTTTCATCAATCAAGCAGCAACACAGAGAAGCGGCGCCATCCAGGCTTGAATGCTTGGCCCCATCTATACTGCTTTGACCGTACCAGTACCTATGAGACTGATTCATCTCTGAATGCCTATCTCATTGTGGAAGTCATTCTGTTGGAAAAGTGAATTATTCAGGATCAGATCAGCCTGCCTACCTCTGTGAAGGAATATACCACAGCACTTTTATTCTGGACTCCAAACACACATGAATTACTAGTCCAGTGAAAGTCCAGCATGGTGTACCATGGTTAGCACTACTGTCTCACCACACCAGGGACCAGGATTCAATTTCCGGCTTGGGCCACTGTCTGTGTGGAGTTGGCACATTCTTCCCGTGTCTGTGTGGATTTCCTCTGGGTGCTCCTCCCACAGTCCAAAGATGCGCAGGTTAAGTGGATTGATCATGCTAAATTGCCCTTAGTGTCATGGGGTCTAGCTAGGGTTAATGCATGAGGTTAAGGGGATAGGGCCTGTATGAGATTATGGTCGGTGCAGACTCAATGGGCCAAATGACCTCCTTCTGCACTGTAGGATTCTATGAAACTATAATTATTTTCTCTATGCTCTTTCTGCAAATCTTTCTTTCTCTAGTGAGTTCTCTCCCATAATTTGAGTGTGTGAATAAACCAACTCTCTAAATTCATCCAATCTCAAGTTTGCTGTGGGGTTATTAATAGAAAATTGGATCACACCAAATCTGAGGGTTTGGGAGATGCATCACCACTGGGAGGAGTGGTGGCACAGTGGTATTTTCAGAGACCCAGGTTTGAATAACACCACGGCAGATGGTAAAAAGTAACCTAACATTTCCTGAGTTTTTAATGTCAGGTCAGTTATGTCATTCAAAATGTGCACATTCACATTTAAGGTTGCTAGGAAAATATCAAAGGAATTTGGCTATTTAAAAGTAAGTTAACAAATATCTGTTGAGGTTGGTGGCTGGAAGGAGGGGGGTGGTGATGGCTGGTGGTTGGAGAAGGGCAAATTCTTCCTGGTTTTGGAAAGATTAAAACTAGTTTTATAACGTTTGACAGCCTTTCAATTTTTGAATGAGAATCAGATGTGACAGGCTAAAAGTAAGGAAGGCAAATCTAAAGTAGTGCCAGAAAAAGAACTCTGTGGGCAAATAACAGAAGGCAGTTCATCTTACCCCATGTTTGACGATGGATAAAGTGGATGCGATGATACTGCATGAATTGTGGTTTGGCACCGCAGGCAGCCCCCTCCCTACAAACTGAATTGGACTATTCCTGACACAAGATAGTGGCTCAACTGAATACGGTACATTCAAATAAACATATATAGGCCAAGGAACCAAGCAAGATATCATTAATTAATAGTACTTTGAACCAGGTAAGCAATTCAAATTTTTAATTGCCAATTATTCTTTGTGCATTACTCATCTATGCCAAAGCTGTATAACTCCCAGAATGGAATCCTGGTTCAGGGTATGGCAACCACAAGTGATCCTCTTTCTCTTGGGGAATATACCAGTGTGGTAACTTAATTGCAAAATGTGCTGCTACGTGTTGTGACACGTCAGCCAACTGTTTGATATACGTTTAAGTAGCATATTCAATGATATTTCAATGTGTGCTGAAAATGAACAACAGGAGTAACATTTGAGGCCATTGATGATTTTGCCAATTATAGTGCTGCCTCTGCATTGCTATTTGATGGTAATTACTCTTGTTGCAAAACTCTGTGTCTAACTCCACATTAACTTGTGGCAATAGTTTTTTTGGTGACTGGCACCTAGATTGGGCAAGGTCTGCATATATGTCCTGCTCTCTTATCCCAATAGAGGTCTTTAAGATTATGACAGTGTTTGATAAGGTAGATTTTAGAAACGATAGGTGGAATTTAATGCCCCTCACCACCCTGAATGGGCTAGGAGGTAAAAGAGGGTACAATTTAATGGGGCAGGAAGGCATTGGGTGGAGAGCGCTTCACCTTCCTGACCTGCTCCCCCATCCCCCACAACCTAAGGTCATGGAGCCTTCCCACCCTTAGACCAACTGAGATCCTTAAATGGCTTTAAGGATCACTAAAGACCCTCAATCTGCTGCTGCTGGTATTCTACTCCCAGTGAGCTTGGGGGTGGGAGAGCAGGTGAGGGGCACCTCCAATTGAGACATGCTGTGTTCCATCAAGGGTCCTAACAATGGGAAAAAAAATCCCTCCTTCCCTCCCACTGCCCTCCTCTAAACCTCACCGATGTGTGCCTGACTTGGAGGCTGCATCCTAATTCTTAAGGCTCCAAGAAACCCAATACAGGTTGGTAAGTGCCCGATTGAGAGTTAATCCCATCAAAGTTCCCTGAAATGGCTGAGGTGGGTTTCCACCGGCACTCCAGCTGGTGGATGGGGTCATTGCTATGGCTCAAAGTTTCACCTGTAGCAGATTTTAAAGCTAGGGACAAAGGGTATAAGATTTAAAAAATTGTTAAATCCAGTAAGGGAAACTTGTTTACACGGAGTAAATCTAGCCACTGTATGAAGTTAGGGTTAGGTGAAGTAGTATGGGCGAGAAGGCTCAAATGGAACTAAAACACCAGCATAGAGCAAATTGGAAGAATAGCTGTTTTTGTAAATTATATATAGACGTCTTTTATATAATTCTATGATTTGTGGCTTGCTGATCAATCTGAAATGCCTTTGTTCATGTTTTTTCTCGAACCATGAATCTGATGCAAGTTTGCAATGCCCTCCTGATCTTTTGTACAGCAAAGAGGAGAGATTGTGGCAAATTCAGCAAGGTCACCTCATTATGATAATTAATTATTCTCCCTACATATTTCCCAAACTTGTTGCACACTGTGGTTTTTCACACCTGTCGTGGTTTCTAGTTCCTGCTATTGTTATCGGCTCCCACTTTTGTTTCTCACACCTGCTGTGGTTTCTACCTATTACACAGATTTCTTGCTTCTGCTTGCGGCTCTTGTGGTTGCTATTCTGCTCCAGGCTGTCTTTCTTCTTGCCATGCTGCTTTTCTACACCTGCTCCTTTTCCTCTGGCCGCTACTGTTCTTCTAGCATGGCCTAGAAATAGCAGTGGGAACCAGCAAAGGTACTGGTAGCCAGAAACCACAGGGGAGTCAGAAACCACTGCATATCAAAAGAGATGGAGTGGAGTAGAGTTGGGAATGTTTCACTGGTCCTGAAACTCACTGGCTTTCACCTTGCAGCTGCCTGGAAGCATGGAAGCAAAGCAATTATGTTCTTAGTAATTAAGTGGCACAGTGGTTAGCACTGTTGCCTCACAACACCAGGGAGCCAGGTTCAATTCTGGCCTCAGTCACTGTCTATATGGAGTTTGCACATTCTCCCTGTGTCTGCGTAGGTTTCCTCCAGGTGCTCCGGTTTCCTCCCTCAGTTCGAAGATGTGTGGATTAGATTGATTGGCATGCTAGATTGTCCCTATTGTCATGGGAATAGGGCCTGGGTAGGATTGTGGTCAGTACAGGCTCAATGGGCCAAAAGGCCTTCTTCTGTACCGTAGGGATTCTATGATTCTAATCCAGGGACCTGAACTAATGATGTGGAGACACAAGTTCAAATCTTATTGTGGCAGCTGTGGAATTTAAACTTAGTTAACTAAATAAATCTGCAATAAAAAAAAGCACCAGTAATGGTCAGATTGTTGTAAAAATTCATCGGGTTCATTTTAAGAAAGAAAATTTGCTCTGCTTCCCAATCTGATCTACATGTGATTCCAGACCCACAACATTGTGGTGGACTTTTCACTGCCCTCTGAAATGGCCAAGCAAGCTATAGCAAAGCACTATGAAAGGACTGAATAAGAATGGAACTTGAAGGACCACTTTGCATGAGCTAGGCATTGAACACAACACATGCACATCCAGACAGGTTAACCTTTCTCACTAATAACCACCAAAATTGGGACAGCTATCCTACAGATGAACCAAACAATTACCTCAAAAGGTTATATTCAGAGAGCCATACTTTTTGGCAAATATTCTAGAATTCTCTATCACCATCCCTGTTCCACTGGCAGGACAGACTCATCAGAGGTGGTTGCACCATGGGAGGGAGTAGTTATGGCCGTCCTCAATATTGATCTATGCTGTCTCAGGCATCAGGTTAAACATGGGTACAGAGGAGGGGGAGATGGGTCAGTCATACACTCTGCACCTCTGGATGAAGATAGTTGCAAAAGCATAGCCTTGTCTTATGCACGGATGTTCTAGGCCCCACCCTTAAAGATAGGGATGAACATTGAGCCTCTTCATCTTGTTAGTTGTTCAGTTGTCCACTGCCATTCACAACTGGATCAGCAGGAATGTGGTTCTTTGATGTGATCTATTAGTTATTGGATTGCTTTGCTTTATCATTAGGTCAAACATGAGTAAGAAAACCTCCTGCTGATTACCACTTAACACTCTCCATCAGCTGATGAATCAGTACTCCCTGTTGAACACTAGATTGAAGAAGCACCAAGTCCTGAAGGACACAGCTTCCAGGCTGGACCCATAGCACGTAGTGAAAAAACCACATGTAAAGGAGAAACATACTTGACTTTGTCCTGCACTCCATCTGAGTTGTATCTGTCCATGGCTACCATATTGTCCTTGTGGAGACAAAACCCCATCCTTGCATTGAGGACACCCTCTAACACTCTACTACCATATTGAATGGAATGGATTCAAAGCAGCTTTAGTGGCTCCAAGATGGACACCCATGAGGCACCATTGCATTCCACCACAATCTGCACCCTCATGGTTCACAATATCTACCATTACTATCAAACTCAGGGATCAAACCTAGTTCAATGAGGAGTGCAAGACAGCATGCAAGGAGGAATATCAGTCATACTTAAAAATTAGATGTCAGCGTGGTGAAACTACACACAGAGTACATGCATGCTAAACAGCTGAAGCACCACGTTATAGACAAGACTAAGTCATCCCACAACCAATAGATCCACTCAAAGCTCTGAAATCCTCCTTAGCCAGTTGTGAATGGTGGTGGACAAATAAAGAAATGGCAAGAGGCCAAGGCTCAATGAACATCCCCAGCTCTAATGATGACAGAGCCCAACACAAGGTTATGCTTTTGCAACAATCTTTAATCAGAAGTGCTGAATGTATGACCCATCTCCACCTCCTTCTGAGATCCTTATCATTATAGATGCCAGTCTTTAGCTGATTCAGTTCACTCCATTGATATTAAGAAATGGATCAGGGCACTGGACACAGCAAAGCCTCCCAGCTCTTAAAACATACTTATTGTCATGCTGGAAACTTGTAGTCTGGAACTAGCTCTGTCTCTAGCCAAGCTGTTCCAACATAGCTACAAAACTAGCATTTACCTGACAATGTGCAGAATTGTCCAGGTATGTCCTGTCCATAAAAGCAGTGCAAATCCAACTTGGCCAATTACCAGGTCAGCCTACTTTCATCATCAGTGAAGTGATGGAAGGTATTATCAGCACAGATATCAAGTGGCACCAACCAATAGCTGCCCCTTGTGTTCAGTTTGGATTTCACCAGGAACACTTGGCGCCAGGCCCATCACAACCTTGTCCAAACATGGAACATAAGAACAAGTAACAGGCCATTTGGCCCCTCGAGCCTGCTCTGCCATTCAATAAGATTATGGCTGATCTTTTCAATGGACTCAGCTCCACTTAACCGCCCACTCCCCATAACTCTTAATCCCTTTACTGTTCACAAATCTACCAATCTGTGAGGTAGCTAAATGTATACAAAATTGCCTTGATGACAGAAGACAGAGGGTGGTTGTAAAGGGTTGCTTTTCAAACTGGAGACCTGTGTCCAGCAGTGTGCCTCAAGGATTGGTGTTGGGTCCACTGTTATTTGTCATTTATATTAATGATTCGGATGAGAATATAGGAGCCATAGTTAGTAAGTTTGCAGATGACACCAAGATTGGTGGCATAGTGGACAATGAAGAAGGTGATCTCAGATTGCAATGGGATCTTGATCAATTGGGCCAGTGGGCTGACGAATGGCAGATGGAGTTTAATTTAGATAAATGCAAGGTGATGCATTTTGGTAGATTGGACCACGACAGGACTTAACAAATGGCAGGGCACTGGGGAGAATTACAGAACAAAGAGATCTTGGGGTACAGGTTCATAGCTCCTTGAAAGTAGAGCCACAGGTGGACAGAGTGGCGAAGAAGGCATTCAGCATGCTTGGTTTCATTGGTCAGAACATTGAATATAGGAGTTGAGACGTCTTGTTGAAGTTGTACAAGATATTGGTAAGGCCACACTTGGAATACTGTGTTCAGTTCTGGTCACCCGATTATAGAAAGGATATTATTAAACTAGAAAGAATGCAGAAGAGATTTACTGGTATGCTACCGGGACTTGGTGACTTGAGTTATAAGGAGAGGCTGGATAGACTGGGACTTTTTTCTCTGGAGCGTAGAAGGCTGAGGGATGATCTTATAGAAGTCTATAAAATAATGAGGGGCATAAATCAATTTGATAGTCAATATCTTTTCCCAAAGGTAGGGGAGTCTAAAACTAGAGCGCACAGGTTTAAGGTGAGAGGGGAGAGATACAAAGCGGTTTAGAAGGGCAATTTTTTCACGCAGACAGTGGTGAGTACAAGCTGCCAGAAGTAGTAGTAGAGGCAGGTACAATTTTATCTTTTAAAAAGCGGTTAGACAGTTACATGGGTAAGATGGGTACAGAGGGAAATATGCCAAATGCGGGCAATTAGGACTAGCTTAGGGGTTTAAAAAAGAAAGGCAGCATGGACGAGTTGCACCAAAGGGCCTGTTTCCATGCTGTAAACATCTATGACTCTATGATTCTATCTACTTTGCCTTAAAATCATTTAACAAGGTAGTCTCAATTGCTTCACTGGACATGGGAGTTCGCAGATTCACAACCCTTTGGGTGACGAAGTTCTTCCTCAACTCAGTCTTGAATCTGCTCTCCCTTATTTTGAGGCTATGCCCCCCTAGTTCTGGTTTCATCTGCCAATGGAAACAACCTCCCTCTTCTATCTTATCTATTCCCTTCATAATTTTATATGTTTCTATAAGATCTCCCCTCATTCTCCTAAATTCCAATGTGTATCGCCCCAGTCAACTCAGTCTCTCCTCATAAGCCAACCCTCTCAGCTCTGGAGTGAATCTCCTCTGCACCCTCCCCAGTGCCAGTATATACTTTCTTAAGTAAGGAGACCAAAACTGTACACAGTACTCCAGGTGTGACCTCACCAATACCTTATACAGCTGCAACATAACCTCCCTGTTTTTAAACTCCATTCCTCTAGCAATAAAGGACAAAATCCCATTTGTCTTCTTAATTATCTGTTGCATCTGCAAACCAACTTTTTATGATGTACGAACAAGGAAACCCAGATCCCTCTGCACAGCAGCATGCTGCAATTTTTTTACCACTGAACAAAAGAGCTAAATTCTAGACGTGAGGTGAAAATGACTGCCCTTGACATCAAGTCAGCATTTGATTGAATATACCAGCAAGGAGATAAAATTTAAATCAATGGGAATCAGGAGAAAAACATATCACTGGCTGGAGGCACAGCTAATGAAAAGGAAGGTTGTTCTGGTTATGGAGGCCAATGATCTTAGTGCCAGGACATTACTGGAGGACCTGCACAGTAGTGCCCTAAACCCAACCATCTTTAACTGCTTTATCAGTGACCAATCCTCCATTATAAAGTCATAGATGTGGATGTACACTGACATTGCATCATTCACTTCCATCTGCAACTCAGATAATGGAATAGTCCATTTCTGCAATGATCAGGACCTGGATGATATTCAGACTCGGGGGTGATAAATAGCAAGTAACATGCGTGTCATACAAATTTCCATCATAACATTCTAATCACCTCCCCTTGACATTCAACACCATTAATATTGCTGAATTCCCCCACCAACAATACCATAGGGGATTACCAATGACCAGGAATTTAACTGGGCTAACCACATAAAAAATGTGATTAAAAGAGCAGACCAGAGGCTGGGAATTCTGTTGTGAGTAACTCACTTCTTGACTTCCTAAAGTCTATTAATCATCCCTATAAGGCGCAAGTCAGGCATGTGATAGAATACTCTCCATTACCTGAATAAATTCAGCAACAGCTGTCAAAAACCTCAACACTATTCAGCCTGCTTGACTGACAGCTGACCCCACTTCAAACATTAATTCTCTCCACCACTGATGCATCAGTGCAATGTCTACAAAATGTTTCTTCAATAGTGCCTTCTAAACCCACAATCTCTATCCCTAGGACAATAACAGTAGCAGGCACATAAGAACACCACCAGCTCCAAATTGCCCTCCAAGTCGCCCTCCAAGTCAGACACCATACTGACTTGGAAATATATTGTTGTCCCTTTATTGTCATTGGGTCAAAATCCTGGAATATCTGACTGAGCAATACTGTGGGTATATTGCCACCCTATGAACTGTAGCAGTTGCAGAACATGGCTTGCTATTACATTATCAAGGGAAAGAGAAAATGCTGGAAATACTCAACAGGTTAAAAGAGGAAGAGAATAAATGGGGAGAATTTTACCAGCTACCAAGAGGTGGGAGGGCTCATGCCGATTTTGGGGGAATTATATGGACTCACTGGTAAAATTATTGGAGTCTGGGTTAGATCAGTTCCCCAAAGCATTCCCACAGCTGGGGCCTTTAGCTGATGGTAGGATGGACTTCTGACAGGCTTCCCACCAAAGGAAGGCAGGATGCAAGTTTAATGACCATTCCACCAGGTTGTCAGCATTTTGCTGATGGTGGATCATCCTCGTAGTGAATGGGGAAGCTGCCAGTTGAATTCCGGGGGCCTCTGAGCAAAGCCAGAGAGTAGATGCTTGTTCATTCATGCATCGGAAAATGAGATAGAAGCCCTGCTATCTTCACGGGCATTCTTGAGATCCGGATTCATGGCAATATGATTTGAAAGGTAAAATTTTGCACAGTGTTTCAGGTTGATGACCTTTCATCACGTTTTATGTTAGTACTGCAATAGCACTTGGTTCTTGTTGGTGTTTGCTGATACGCTTTTTTTAGGTTTATATGGTCTTGCAGATTACAGTGTAATTTAGTTTGCTGTAAATGTGCAGAATTGTGGCAGAGACTCACAATTACTTCTGCAAGATGTCCTAACAGAGAGGTAGGCTGAGGACAGGCAGAGTTGTTCAATTTCTGAAAGTAACATTCTCAAAGTGGATTCAGAATGCAGTCAGGAAAATTCATTAAGTAATCCATATACAATCACTTGTTTTTAAATTACTACCAAGAAGAGAAATTCAACAAGCTCAAGTCTCCAGAGTGTCATTTCAACCCATTGCCTTGTGACTCAGGCAAACACCACAACTGACACTCAATGAGCTACAGAAAAGATTTCCAGTAAAACGATTAATGATGTGCTCATAAACTCCTCAATAAGTTAAATATCTGCTTCAATATGTGACTGAGCATTTTAAGGATAGAAACAGATGATCAAATCCATCGCAAAGATAAAGTTCTGTGCTCGTGGGACAATGGATAATTTATCTGTGGTATGTCATCCAGAGTTGAATACTGTGGCTTATTTTTCTCGAGTTTGGGTTGGCAATAAATTCCATTAAGCTTTATCTTCTTGTGTGTTAGTCCATTTGAAAGACTGAACTGATTTAATATAACCAAAACGCATTTTATAGAAATATAGAAGATAGGAGTAGGAGAGACTATTTGGCTCTTCGAGCCTGCTCCGCCATTCATTATGATCATGGCCAATCATCCAACTCAATAGCCTAATCGTGCTTTTTCCCCATAACCTTTGACCCCATTCCATCCAAGTGCTATATCCAGCTGCCTCTTGAATACATTCAATGTTTTGACATCAATTATTTCCTCTGGTAATGAATTCCACAGGCTCACCACTCTTCGGGTGAAGAAATGTCTCCTCATCTCTGTCCTAAATGGTCTACCTTGAATCCTCAGACTGTGACCCCTGGTTCTGGACTCCCTACCATCAGGAATATCCTCCCTACATTTGTAGTGTGACCAGATGAGAAATTCTAATGCAAGGCTTAGATGATGATGTACCACTAACATCAGCCAGTCATATATTGGACTATTTCTTGGTCTCCCTTTGAGAAGGGTTTGAATCTTGCCTAGGAGCAAAATGCTTAGTCTGTAATCTTTTTGGATGTAGTATTAATAAACAAGTGTTAAGAAGATACTAGAATATGTCTACATCTATCTAACCATGTCCCATACCTAGAGTCTAAGATAGAAAGACACATCTCAGATCAGATTTGATCTGTGGAAAGAATAGGTTTAACGTGCTGAATGATCTTTCTCAAATTCCACCCTTGTTTTGGAAGAACCTGTTGGCAGAAAGACCCAGAAAATCCCGCCCTTAGTTTTAAATCCAATCCAATCATTACTCCTCATGTGCATTGTTCCTGAACCTCTATATAATTAAAAAAACAAATAAGGAGAGAAAAAATGGGATTATATTCCATTTGAAGCATGGATCTGACTGTAAAATATACAATTCTGTTTTACAGCTGGGCTTATTATTGGATAAATATTTCACCCAATCGGACTTTGACATATTTTCCATTTATAGAGTAATATCCCAACAATGCAGAAGGAGGCCATTTGGCCCATTGAGTCTGTACTGACTCTATGGCAGGGTATCTTACGCATTCCCCCCACTATTCCCCCTAACCTACACATCTTGGGACCCTAAGGGGCAACTTTTCATGGCTAATCCACCTAATCTGCACATCTTTGGCCTGTGGGAGGGAACCGGAGCACGTGGAGGAAATCTATGCAGACATGAAGGGAACGTGCAAACAGACAGTCACCCAATGCTGGAATCGAACCTGGGTTCCTGGCGCTGTGAGGTAGCATCCTAACCACAGTGCTACCATGCTGCCACAGTGTGTGCTGTTTTCTTACATTAAGTTAATATATTTTAAAAAGTGGCTATTAACTTCTTTGGGCCAAGTATTTTAATTATATTAAAATTAGAATTGTGTAATTATATGTTTGCATCTGTGGAGCTGAATGAATTGTAATAGGAAAAAGATCATTCATTTTATGATCATACAGTTGCACATTGTTCTTCATACATAGGAGTGATGTTGGTTCAGAAGTTCCCGCAGAGTTGCTTCCACTTTGTCACTGCCATGCGCACAGCAGAAACCCTATTTATATAAGCAAAAGGGGCTTTTGCTGAGGCAGCTCTGAGGGAATCCCCGGTTGTTGTCATGATGAATTACTATGTGTGATGCATAGTGAGAGACTAGTTGTAATCTGTCAGGTCAATTAGATTAGTGCCTCAGTGGCATCTCCAATACATAGGATTAAGAATCAAAAATCAGGTCCAAGAGTATCTGGAAACTTGAACCATGCTGCAAATGTTAATTGCTTACAGAAGCTGAAACCATCCCAAATCAGGCAAAAGCAAGCCAAACCAAACTAAGTCAAAATGAACCAAGTAACGTGTGGAATTGTGAACTCAGCTTCTTTAACACGAAAGCAGTGTGTTTTCATCTGGAGTTGTGTTTCAATTTAATTGATTCCTTTCTTAATCATATAATTAAGGATGTTGTTTTAAAATTGTATTTGATTATTCTCAGATTGATTTCTGTAACTGAACACAAAATTCTCAAATCATATTGTATCCTCCACTGATTACAAGGATACCAGAAAAATGTTAATTCAACAAGAAAATTGCAGCACAATTTGAAAGCTTAGTTAATACAAGTCACAACTTTTTTTGAGATGAAATACTGATTGAAAGCAGCAAAAATGATTGCAGTTACTGAATATGCCAAATTAAATTTGCAGTGAAGACTGGTATCATGAAATAAAAGTAGCCATAGTCTAATATATTCCAGTATGAAGTGGGGCAGTAAAATGCCCTGTGCAGTTTATTTTGATGCAAGAAGGGATTTCAGGCAAGGACGAGAAGGCTGGCAATGAAACTAATACAGCGGATGTTTTTGCTGGCAACAAGTTCCTAATGGCAAATGGTCAAGTTATTGTTAAGAAGCAACAGCTGAATATTTTAAGTCTTTAGCTCCCTTCTTCAGTGGAGAATAAGAGGCATCCCATATCCTCTGATTAATTGGATTATGTCGGCTTTCCACTTCCCACCCGGATTGTTTGTTATTCACATATCACCCTCAAGGGGTGAGAGTTTAAAACCAATAACCTTTGTAAACTTCTTTTCCCTGCAGCAATCTCAGCAGATCAGATGTTGGAATCACTGTTAAGCCACTTTCTGAGTCTCAAATGTTATGCAAATGTTATTGCCAGCCACAGCATTCACGAAGCACAGACTTTTGCCAGTGTCATTCATGGACTGTGAAACTTTATTGTTGACATGAGCAGACATGCTAAAGGCTACATTTAGCTCTCTGAATTTAAATAGCCATTCTAAATCCACATGAATAGTGAGGCAACGATCATTGAAAACAAGTTGATTTGACATTGCGTAAGAAACAGGTGTCTGTGTAGCTGAGAGTACATTCCCAAAGCAAATTGCCAGTGTCTACTGAAGTTCATGTAAGATCAGAAAGAGTTTCTTAGCAAATGTAGATTTGTTCATATGATTAACTCTTAAGTCCCCACTACGATGAACACGAATCTTTTTTCAAAAATTAGAATGACCGCAAGAATGAACTTTAATAACGTATCTTTTGTAATTGACAAATTAAACATATTTCATATATAAATGCAAATTGGAAGCCTATGGATTATTTTGTTATTAATGCTGAATGTGATGTCAGGTCTATCAGCTCTCTCATTGAACCTGCCCTCTTTTGCCCTTCATTTCCCTCCTATTCAACCTATCCAATTCATTATAATTCCTCCCCTTATTTTCAAGCATGCTCTTCTGTTATGTTTATCCCATTGTTCCTGTATTTCTTCCTGACATGTTCCTCTAAATGTTGAGAATCTCATCTCAACCTATTCCTCTTGGTATCATTCCTAGGCCGTGTCTTTTATAAAAAAGATAAGAAAGCATGGAACAAGAAAAAGCCATTGGTCCAATTAAGGCCATAATGTGTCATCATCACATCAATCGTTGAGAGTTTCAGCTTGTAAACTCTCTAAATCTGGTGTATACAACTAGGATTCCAGGAACAAATGATATATTTATATGTGGCAATTTAAGAACAATTTTATTTCAAACCATATTGTTTTAATACAGTTCTTTATTCTGCTCTTTTTAAATGAGTTAACATAACATAAAAATCTTTTGCTGTGAGTCAGTATCACTTATCTGCTACTCCCATAGGACAACAGCAATTCTTCTGGCTCCTGAAATCCCCAGACAAACCGAACTTCCATCTACCTAATGTGGGGGATTCTAACTCCATTGGCAGCCTCTAATCACACTTGGAAACCTGTATCAATTTTAGCACAGCTGGAATTGCAGCTTTGTGGGAGGAGAAGGGGTTGGGAGTAGGGCATCCTGATTCAATGCTCTGTCACCAGTTGCATAAAACTGAACTACCTCTGGTAGTCAAAATACTGAACGCCAAACACCCAAACACATTCCTTGCAGCCATTTTGCTAATAGTATAAATCAGGAAATACACTGAATGATGCATTTTTTTCATTTTTATTGCATTATGACGTGATTCTTCATAAGCCAAATCGTCAGACCTCTAAAATGAGCTGGAATTTCCAAGAGTGCCAGAAAAAGATAAGACATCACTAAATCAACAGGTTTTGGTAACATACACTGTGCCCTAAAATTGTCCTCCCCATTGCCCTGAAATTTGGGATCCTACTGTCCTAGAAGGTTTTATTTTATATTCAAGTCCTTACTTCTGCAATCAATTTCAAAGTTAAATAGCTTCTTATTAACAGCGTTGACATTTTAAAATGTTGGGTTGTGTCACCACTCAGTCTTCTTCCTTAGTTCAGTTCTTTGAGCCCTTTTTCAAAGTACTACATCTAAGGATCATCCTTATTGATCTTCCCTAAGCTCCCTCTATTATATCTAAGTTCTTTTGAAGTAGAATGTATCAAATGGCAGACAATATTTCAAAAATGACCTTGTCAGTGAGACATACAAAATTAAAATAATTTAGTTTAGAACAAATCCCTTTGAGTTACATTTGATTAGTCTTGTTAATCCAAGTTTTACATTGATTGGACATTTTCAGTAAATTTCCCATCATTATGTCTAAATCTTTTTCTAATATTACCAATGAACATTTATTCATTTTGGACACATATTTCATCTTTCCTTTACTGCCTTACATGACATTGGCTTATCGACAGTAGAATCAATGTCCTCTTCTATAGGCAAAACTATGATCAAATACAATATATGCAATGTATCCAGTTCCTTCAAAAGTTATCAGTCTCCTGGCCTGGTGTTCTCATGAAATTCTATGAACAGAAGTGTAATTACGGAATCTCTGAACAGTGTAAACAACATCCAGATGCTGGTGGAACTCTTCTAGTTCCTTCTCATTTCTGAGAGCAAAGCAAGTATTAACACTTTCTGCTTCTTTTGTAGAGTTAGTTAGTATTAATCCTATGATCTTTTCTCTGATTTCACATTCAACGCATAAAGTGCACATATTCAACTTAATCAAAAACACCATCTGAAAATCTGGGCAAATTATATTTGATTGCATTCATCCATTAATATGGTTAACTCCTCAAAGAAATCCAGTAGATACACAATATTGGCACAATGTTGTTTCTAAAGCTATGCTGGATATTTCTTACAGCCACTAAATAGTTTAGAAAAATGTTAGGAGCATTTCAACACTACTTCTTAAATAGTTTCTTCAACATTATTGGTAATTGTACTGTACATTACAGTATTGTCTTGTTCTCATTTTTGAATATTGGGTTATAATTCACTACCCTCCACTCTATAGGTATAGGCCCCAGTGCACTCATCCTGATTTCCTTGAGGATTCCAGAGAGGTTCAGATAATCTGTGAGACAGATGTTTCCACTAATAAATCTAAACTGTTAGTAATCATTTTAAAATTGCACCAAATTTAAACATAAACCTATTATTTTCATACACAAATAGCATTACCTACAACAGAAGGCTATCAGATGCTTGGATCAATAAATTCAGCAGGGAAAAACAATGTGCGGCGGAGTCAATGAGACCAGAAGGTTTGTGTTTCCCAGTTTGATTTGTATCTGTGTTGAGTTTGTTGATCTCAGCGAGGGGAGAGTACTACATTTGGTTTCGGCAGTCTTTTGAGAGAAAAAGAACAGACTCCCAGATTCCCAAGTGATTCCAGTGCTAAATATAGAAAATGAAATGTGTGGACATGGCGTGGGCAGAAAATTAACTTTTCTACAATGTTTTCTTGCAGTGCATGCCTTCAGGCCCTATCACGGTTTGAGCCCACGTGTGAATGATGGCCACTTGGATGAGGTACTGAATGACAAAGGGTGCTTGTGGAGCTATACTCAAGCATGCTTCCAACAAAAGAGAGAAAAATATGTAAGGAATGACAAAACAGGTGACAAATAATATCATGTGAACCCACGTTAATCCCCAAAAAACTCACTTATGATTAAGAAATTATGTGGGAACATTTAAGCTGATTCAGTATGCAATAAATCCACAGGATTGGGTGGAAAATTGCTTGGATATTCATTGAAGTAAATAAAGAGTAAATTGGGCAGAGTGATAAATTGGCATTCTGCTCAATCCTGTGGGTTCCTTGTCCAAGGAGTTAATTTAAAATTATGCACAATGTTCATAATGGCTCAGATTTTATGGGAGTAATGATGAAGCTATTAGTGCTCATCGTTATTAAGGGATAAATTAGGCAGCAGTTGCCAATGTCCAAGCGATGTGGAAATCATAAAGTTGCTGATGGTTTTCCCCATTTCTCTTGTCTAACAATATCTCACAGAAAGGATTGGCATTCATGTACATGCAATGGTGTGAAGTTGGAGTGCTCACCCACTGGATACTTACGAATAAAGCTGGAGCTTCATCCATTCAATTTTGCATGATTTTTAAATGATTTAAGTCCTGATTGCTAACAAATTTAAGTGTGGTGTCTTGTTGCTTCAGATTTTAATTGCTGAAGGCTTTATCTCTCTCCCTTTCTTTATTTGGCTTTGTGAGCAGTGTTTGTACGAAAGTAAACATCACAGTTTAGACTTTACAGTTTAAATTTGAAAACCCTCAAAAAAGTCAGACAGATTTTGAAGTACTATTTATCTTTACATGGAAGTTGAAAAGGAGGTTGAAGGAAGATTTGATTTGATTTGATAGAGATTATGACAGATTTAGGTAAGGTAGACAAAGAAAAGCTGTTCCAATTAGTACGAGCATGAAGGGACACAGTTTTAAGGTTTTGGATTGGAGATACAGTTGGGGTATCTGGAAGAATATTTTTATATTGTGAGTTAAACTCAGCAATGGTAACCATAAAACAACCCTTGATGTTGTAAGTATTCATTCTCTCCACCACTGACTCACAGTAGCAGCAGTGTGTACATCTACAAGATGCACTGCAGAAGTTCACCAATGCTCCTTTGACAACACCCTCTAAGCTCGCTATCCCTGCCACCTAGAAGGACAACAGATCTGGGGAATGCAGCCGCTGCCCGATCCCCTCCAAGCCACACACCATCCTAACTTGGGAAAATATCACCATTCTTTTAGCTGGGTCAAAATCCTGAACTCCCTTCCTAACAGCATTGTGGGTGTACTATGGGTATACCTAGTCACAGGGATTTTAGTGGTTCAAGTGCCTCACCACCACTTTTTTAAGGACAATTAGGGATGGGCAATAAATGTTGGCCTTGTCAATGATGCTCATATCCCAAGAATGAATAAAAAAGCCCAAAAGGCCTAATTTCTCATCCAAAATATTAGGAGGATACTTACAGATTTTTTAAGAGGACAGAGATAGTCTGGTGCGATGGGCTGACAGGGTGGCAGATGAGTTTTAATGCAAAAAAATAAGAAGTGATACATTTCGGTAGGAAAAATAAGGGGAGGCAGTGTAAAGTATACAATTCTAAACAGAGAGACTTGGAGGGTACACGTACACAAATCAATGAAGGTGGCAGGACAAATTGAGAAAGTATAAGGCCATATGGGATTGTGGGCATTTTAAATTGAAGCATTAAATATGATAGCAATGAAATTTATGAATCATTATAAAACAATGATTTGGCCTCAACTGAAGTATTGTGTGTAATTTTGGAGCTGCACACTTTAGGAAGAATGTGAATGCTTCAAAGAGTGTGCAGAAAGAATTTATGAGAATAATTCTGGGTTGAAGGACTTCTCTCTTGTGGATAGATTGGAGAAGCTGGGACTGTTCTCTGCAGAAAAAAGAAGGTTGAGAAGAGATTTGATAAAAATATTCAACATCATGAGGGGCCTGGGCAAATTAGTTAAAGTTAAACTTTTCTCTTTGGCAAAGAGTTTTTGAACAAGATGATGCAGATTGGTGGTTGGCAAAAGAATTAAAGGTGACATGAAGAAATAACTTTTTCAAGTAGGGGGTCGTTGGGTTCCAGAATGCACTAAAAGCGCATAGGGGGCAGATTAAACTTTGAGCTTTCAAAAGGAAACTTGATAAGTACCTGGGCATAAAAAAAATTGTAGGGTTGCGGGGAAAGGATTGGAACGAGCTGAGAGCCGATGTGTACTTAATGGACAGAATTGCCTCTTTCTGTGAAACAACCGTTCCATGATTCTTCAGTCTGATTGTTTGAGAAGACAAGCTGTTACTTGGCCTGTTCACACAGGTCCCAGGTCCCCTGCAGAGGGCACTGTATTGTATTGGACTCCCAAGGACTATAAAATGCCATGCATAAGCCCTTGAAAAGTCCGAGAGCAGCTGTAAGCGTAATGAGCAGCAAGCACTGTTTGATCGCTGCTGACTTCAAAGTCTGGGCTAATGTCTTCTGATTTGGTTTGCCAATTACTAAAGATCCGTAGATTGCATATAATATGCCCTGTGTCCACACTGATTTGTTGTGCTTGATGCAAAGAAATTAATTTGGATTTCTACGTCTTGTGGAATTTACACATTGCAACACTATTTGCAGTTTATGAATACACAATTAATAAAAAATGAATAAGATGTTTTTAGGTGGTCCGCCTTCTCCTAATTTCCCCAGAGTTTTCAGATGACATCACAATCCCAAAAGAGTACAATGGCCAAAAACTTTAGCTCCACAGTGCTGCTAGTGTTGGTGATAAAGTGTTGCACATACCCAGCAGTTCAGGATTCAAAAACCTGTAATGAACTGAGAGATTGGCAGTGAACCACTATTACCCCAAATTGTCTGTTGTATTATAGTGATACAATTTTAACATGGCAAAGTTTTCTGAAGAACCTGTTATGGAATTCTTGACAAGACTATGGAAATTGACAGAACACTGAGTACAGGCCACCACTACCAGAAATGTTAAGGAACTGCTTGATATGTGGAGTAAATAATATAATAATAGAAGGCTACTAACCAAACCATATTCGAACTTTAAGAAAGCCATAGAACAGGCCCTATTTTGCAAAAATGCTGAAAAAGAGGCTTAGGAGCTTGAAGGATTCATATTCAGAATTGGCTTCCGCCTTGGATGACCCCCATACTGCAGAACCAAATCCCCAGTGGGTAACACTCACGTCTCCTGTTTATTGCCGAGGAAGAGCGATTCGACGAGGAGGTTGCAAAATTCCGGAACTGGTCAGGAGGTTTCTCCTTAATATAGTAAGGAGCAAGCACATCCATGCTTTTTGTAGTCACGAAGTCTACCCAGAAAAGGCTTCCAAAATAGGCAAAACAAGGACCGTGCAGGCCAAAGGATGAAGCCACATCAAGATAGGGCTTTGTAAATAAATCAGCTCGACAGTGAGGAATTGATGCAACTAAATTGCATCACCATACCCAAAGTGGCCTCAATCCAGGTTCAACTCCAAGTAAGCGGCCACCTCCTAAACATGAAGGTAGACACAGGTGCTGCAGCATCTATCATTGAGGAGCACACCTTTAGGTGACTCCGATTGGGCATCTTGCCTTTAAGCTTGCAAGACACCAAGGCTAAATTGGCCATGTACAGTGGGGAGCCCTTGTGCATTATTGAGATCACAGTAACCCCAGTTACACATGGGCAATAGACTGTATGACTGCCCCAGTAGAATGTAAGGACCAGAGCCCAGCCTCTTGGGAAGGGACTGGCTGCAGAAAATGAATTGACAACAGATCTTTAAAATAGATACTGGCAATCAGGAGGGCCTGAAGCATCATATTAACATAGGTTAGTTAATAGGTAAAAATAAAACAGGTAGAAATATTTGTGTGATACCAGTAGGGGTGAAATTCTGTGGGAGCTCTCCTAAACCACATACCTTGCAACTTATTGGGCCAACATTTGAACTAGACTAGCCATATAGATGCTGTGGCTACAAAAGCAGGTCAAAGGCTAGGAATCCTGCTGCGAATAACTCACCTCCTGGCCCCAAAGTCTGCCCACCATCTACAAAACACAAGTTAGGAATCTGATGGAATGCTATCCATTTGACTGGATGAGTGCAGCTCAAACAACAATCAATAAACTCAACAACACCCAGGACAAAGCAGCCTGCTTGATTGGCACCCCTTCCCTTCCACAAATGTTCACTCTCTACCACCGATGAAAAGTGACAGGAGAATGTACCACCTACAAGATGCACTCCTTATCATCTAGAAAGACAGCAGAAACATGGGAACACCGCCATAGGGAAGTTCCCTCCAAGTTACTCACCATTCTGACATTACTGTACTGCAATTCATATGTAAGAGGAAAGGCCAGAAAATCACTGTAATTTCTGGAATATAGGAAATTCTGAGAATGGGAAAAAAATAATTTGACTCAATGATTGACTTCTTATTGCTTCAACCTGACCTTGACACCATATCAGTCAATCACCTCTTTCCGTGGAAGCACATTTTTTTATTACTTGATTTCAATTCTATTATACCTGTGGCCAAATCCTGGAACTCCCTCTCTAACCGCACCGTGGGTACACCTTCACCTCAGGGATTGCAACGATTCAAGAAGGCAGCTCACTACCACCTTCTCAAGGGCAACTGGGGATGGACAATAAATTTTGGCCTAACCAATGATGGCCACATCCTGTAAATTAAAAAAACTAAAAATTACTGTTGCTGATGTCATTCTATTTTGATATTTTATACAGGTAGGATTTTCTAGCTCATCCGTGGCATATTTGCTGGTGACAGAGGGGGTTCAATATTGATTAATGGTGGGATCCTACGGTTCTGCTGATGTTTACAGGGTTTGCCCCACACCCTGAGCCACAGGGGAATGTGCCATGGGGATATTGCCATAGGTGGGACTGGAAGATCCCATTGACAGGAAGGGCCAAAAATTTTGGCCACTGATTTTCACATCCACTAAATAAGTGGACAAAGGAATCTCACACAAACATGTTGAGAATTTGCCACAGTTATACTGATAACAATTTCAGTATTTAATTAAAACATAAATCCAGAGAGATTGCATCAAAGTGAGTACATAATGAAGTTCTAGTGTTTGCCAGTAGTGCCTTTAGAATTTAGAGAACAGTGTTTAGTTGAATCCCCAACAGTGTCACCACTACTTTGAAATGTGGATTGTTCTAAACCATTTTTTCCTTTTTGGCCAACAGGAAAGCCAATTTTCTGTGTTTACTTGCACACAGCTCTTGCGGAAATCAGAAGTTTATATACTGATTTTCCAGTCTGCTTGTAAGCACGATTACCGTAGTCTGCAATCCATATGTAAGAGGAGAGACCAGAAAATCAGTGTCGTTTCTGGATCACGGGAAATTCTGAGAATGGGAAAAAATAATTTGATTCAATGATTGACTTCTTATTGCTCTGACCTGACCTTTACACCATATCAGCCAATCACCTCTTTCCCTGGAAGCACATTTTTTATATTTCTTAAGTTCAATTTTATTGTTTCTCTGGCCTGCCATGCCTCTTTTTTTCGGTATATTTGTTTATACTTTCAAATAGGCAGAATTCCAATCACTTATTTTGGAAGTACTTAGAATCATGATGGTAGCAAATTCAAAATTAAAGTCATGAGTTAGCACTTCTCCTCAATCTCTAGCAAGGACTGGAGAACTGCACAAACTTCTATCATTGTTGCTTTTTAAACAGCCTTCAGCAAGTTTTTAACAATGGCTGCTTTGTAGTATAGGATTGTAAGGGTTAATATGTGGGACTATGTAAATAGCATCGCCTAAAATGCTGATGTAAAAGACACATGACCTAAAGTCGAGAGGGCAAATGATCCCTTCAGCAGCCCCCATTCATGTATATCTTTATATATTTCAGTTACATTTAATAAACCACCTATTGTTACGCATACCACTATCTCCACAATCATTTGCCAGCTAGTCTAACCAACCACACCATAACTCTCTGGGTTTCCTCCTCTATCTTGCTCTGTAGTAAGTAACTTAGTACCAGCTGGGATAAAGCAATGAGAAGCATGTGGGGGTAATATATTGGCAGGATTGAGACTTGATTAGCAGATAGGAAATAGAGAGTAGGAATAAATGGGTCTTTTTTGAAGTGGCAGGTGGTGACTAGTGGGATCCCGTAGGGATCAGTGCTTGGGGCCTCAGCTATTAACAATATACATCAATGATTTAGATAAGGATTGTCATATGAAAAGTGATTAGGTTGACTGGGTTTGTATTCACTGAAATTTACAAGAATGAGTGGGGATCTAACTGAAACGTATAAAATCTTGACATGGCTAGACAGACTGAATGCAGGGATATTTTTCCTCTGGCTGAGGCTGTCTAGAACAAGGAGTCACAGTTTCAGGATACAGGGCCATTTAGAACTGAGATGAGGAGAAACCTCTTCACTTAGAGGGTGGTAAACCTGTCTATCACAAAAGACTGTGGAGGCCAATAGATACATTTTTAAACTCCAGAGACCTCAAGGGATATGGGGAGAGTGCAGGAGTATGATGTTGAGGTAGATAATTAGCCAAGATCATATTGAACGACAGAGCAGGCTTGAAGGGCCAAATGGCCTACTCTTTCTACGTTGCAATGAGATAAAGCAACAAGAGGGAAGCTGAGATCAAGCATTTAGGGATAGGTTAGTATGCACTGTAAATAATTATGATTAAAAGATATTGCACCCCAATTCCATGACTCCTCTGTCTTTGACTCATTTCCCACAGGACATTTTGTACCCCATCTGTACCCATAGGGGCATAGAACATTGTGCATAAGTGAAAGGCCCTTCAGCCCATCGAGTCCACACTAACGATGAATAGTACTGCAGTCGTGCTAATCCCATTATCCAGCACTGGTATCATATTCCTGCCTGCCGTGGTATTCCGAGTGCTCATCCAAATATGTTTTAGGGGTTGTAAAGTAACTGGTCCCTCAGGCTGTGCATCCCAGATCCTAGCCACCGCAGAGTGCCAACATTTTCCTCAAATCCCCTTACAGACACCTGCACCTCAACCTGAAACTATACCCTCTCGTGAATGACCCCTCAACCAAGGTGAACAGTGCTCCCTTTCACCCTGGCCAACCCCCACACAAACTCATGCTCCTTCAGCATGTCCCCCCTTGAACTCCTCCGCTTTAAAGAAAACAATCCAAGCCCATCATGCCTCTCCTACTAGCTCAAATGCTCCATTCCAGGCAACATCCTGGTGCCCCCTGTCTGGTGCAACCATACTTCCCTATGATGAGATGACGTGAACTGCAGAGAGTGAATAGCTGCGGCCTGATCAACATTGTGTACAGCGCCAACATAACATCCCCATGCTTATACTGTATGGCACAACGGATGCAAGCAAGTGTCACATGCCCCTGCAACCAGCCCATTCACTGCCCTACCACCTGCAGTGGTTTGTGGATAAGTATCCCAAGATCCATCTATTCCACTAAACTGCCAGGTGTCCTGTCATTCATTCAGTACTCCTGTCTTTTTTCTCCCTCCAAAGTACATTACCTCATTTGTAACAGGGTGTAATACCTCCCACCACTACGCCACCTACCTGACCAACCCATATATGGGTGGCACGGTAGCACAGTGGTTAGGACTACTGCTTCACAGCTCAAGGGACCTGGGTTCGATTCCCAGCTTGGGTATTGTCTGTGTAGAGTTTGTACATTCTCCTTGTACTTGTGCAGGTTTCCTCCGGGTGCTCCGGTTTCCTTCCACAGTCCAAAGGTGTGCGGGTTAGGTTGATTGGCCATGCTAAAAATTGCCCCTTAGAGTCGTGATATGCGTAGGTTAGAGGGATTAGCAGGTAAATATGTAGGGATATTGGGGTAGGGCCTGGGTGGGATTGTGGTCGGTGCAGACCCAATGGGCCAAATGGCCTCCTTCTGCACAATAGGGTTTCTATGATTTTCTATTTCTATGATATCTTCCTGTAGCCTATGAACCACTGTCCTCATCATGAACCCCCCCTGCCAACCCTAGTGGCATCTGCAGACTCAATGACCATTTCCCCCATGTGATCACTGATATCATTTATGTGCATAATAAACTGTTAAGGGATCCAGCAGGGAACTTCTTGGTACACCACTGGGCACTGGCCTCCAGTCACTTGAACAGCTTTCTAATACCATTCTTATGCGTCCCATTTCAGATCCATCTTGCCAAGTTCCCCTGCCTTCCATGTGTTTCAACCGGCTCAATTGGTCCCCACATGGGACCTTATCCAAGGCTGTGTCGAGAACCATATGAACAACGGCAACTGCAACTTCCCTATCCAAGAATTCCACCGCTTTTTCAAAACCTGCTATCAGGTTTGTCAGGCATGACCTCCTTCTAACTCAAATGCTCCATCCCAGGCAATATCCTGCTGGCTCCCTCAGTACCCTGTTTAGTGCAACCATACTCTCCCTGAGATGAGGTGACCTGAACTGTGCAGAAACTGCACGATTTGAACTAAATCTCATATGGAACCCCTCAAAGGTCTTTCAGCAGGCAGGGAAAATGCTCACCACATGAAACTCAACCCAGTGGCAACTCCCAACCTAGCATGAATCACGCCAAGCCCCTGTGCCCCTGGCGGCCCCCACCCCACCTCACAACACGCCATCCTCTTGCACCCTAGAGGTTGGTGTTCGGCGGTACTCACCTGCTCACTCACCACACAACTGTTGCACCTGAACCACACTTATAGGACCAGTAGTGATTCGCTCAGATGTGACGTCGCGTCCAAGAGGTGGGAACATTCTGTGAGAGGGACGATTGCGTGTCAAACTCACTAATGAGATTGAAATCCACTCAGGCTCATGCATATCAGTCTCTCACTCAATCCAGTTTGTATGATTAGAGCAGGATCAGGAGAACTGCAAACTGTTTGGCACTGAGCGCAAAACTGATTTTTTGGCCCTTACGCTATTATCCGGGATCAGCATGATCTGCACCAGGCCTGGTGAAGCCAAAGAATTGCCCCCTAGATAAATTAGTCATCCATAGAATCATTTGAAAATAATTTTAACTAATAAAAGAAGCAAACAGTTTAGATAGACATGGTAGACCAGGTAGTGTGACATAACTGCAGTATGTGGGCTGGAGAGTATTGTGATATCGCATAACCACATCTGTGAATAGTATCGGCAGCTTGAGGAATTTGGCTCAGAGGTGTTGGGCAGCAATCTGAGTTTTAGACATTGCAAAGCATTAGGGAAGGGAGGAGTTACCTGGAATTGTTGTTCCAAGAGGCAATCACCCCCTTAGCCTAAGCTGTTGAGCAGTCTCACTACGTGGAGGCCATTGCAATGGTGGAAAACTAGATGCAACATTGGTCTTATTTGAGGCATTAACTGCCTGAATGGACGACCCAACTCCAATCCCATCTCCACGGAGCCAAGATAATTCAAACCAGAAACTCCGTGAGAAGGATCCATCAGTGGCATCCTGGCAAAGTTAAGGATAATATTTTGTTAAAGAAAATAGCCTTATAATTTGCAAAAAAATGGTATTAATTCTGAGGATTGGGAGAGTTTTAGAAACCAGAAAGAGTGACAAAAAAGCTGATAAAAAAAAATTATTTACAAAGTTTCAAGGTCCCTCATCAATGAGCTTATGGGTGATTGGGCTGTGAAATTTCCTGGGCAACCATCTCATGTCCCTCCTGCTGCAACAACCCTCCAACATTATGAGTGGCAGGTGGGGCACAAGACAGCCTACTTGCCCTCATCCTGAATTGAATCTTTAATTGGTCAATTATTGGCAATTAAGGGCTGCCTACCCAGCCTCAATTTTGATGTCAGCAGGAGAAGGGTGGGATAGAAGGGGGAAGACTGGCTTGTCATCCTGCTGGGGCAGGAAGGAGGAGTGGAGCAGGGCCTGTGTTCTGAAAAAAATCAAACTGAACTCGAAATGTTAACTCTGTTTCTCTCTGCTGCTAGACCTGCTGTGATTTTGCAGCACTTTCTGTCATTACTATAGTGACTCGACTGTATCACATTGGGACCCAAAAACAAGAAAACTTCTTCGACATTAATGCATAACTGCTTTGCATCACTGCAAAAGTGGTGGTATAAAGACATCTTTGCAAGGATTCAGTTTTTAAAATATGCTCACATTTCCTCCTCATTTTCAAATTTGGAATAACTTTTAGTGGTGTTTTAAAAAGCTCCACATAATTCTCACACCAACAAATCACAAACTGGGCCAAAATCAAATGGCTGTCATTTATTTCTCAGCGTCATAATTACCTCAATTTACCCCTTATGATATGCAACTCGTAATAAAAACAGAAATGCAACATTAAGGTCTCAAGATGAGTTAAGTAGTTTATGTAGAGGTACAAAAGCAGTACTGTTCCTTTAAATTTTAACCTAAGGTATTAATTTAGTTTACAGTGAAAAACTCCCCACTGGATAAAATTAAAGACTTGAAAGGCTTCATGCCCAACCCTAGTAATAATAGGTTTCAGAATACAATATAATTTTACAAATTATGATAATGTTAAAAATGTTTTTTTCCCTCTGGATTTAAAATATTCATCAAGGCACACATAAAATGTATAAAACCTTCAAACATTTCTCCTTCCTTTCACAGCAGCAATCTTCAGAGAACTGTTCTTTCTGAAATATATTTTTGTACACTTTTACACAAACAAGGAATAATTCTGGTTATCTAGGCCTAAGCTAAGTTATGAAAAAAGTAAGTGTAAATCTGGTAAGGTTGCCACTTCCAAAGATATTTAAATCACCTTTAATTCAATAGGACTTTATACAATAATAAAGTCCAGAGGTTTTAGTTAGATTGCTAGTGCATGTTAGTGTTAGAGATTTCCTCACAATATGGGACTCCAGTGTGAAAAATATTCACGTAAAAGTCGCACGGTAAGCATTATTTCATACAAATGGATATCAATTTTAATTTGTTTGCTTACTATCACTGTATTCTAATATTGACTTATTTTGTTGAATTTGTGCAGAAACATTGGTCTGGGCTGGCTGGAGGCATAAACAGGTAGATATTATTGAGGTTCACTTGAACTTGCCTGCAACTTAAATGAGATTAATGTTGCTGTGCATGATGTGATTGAAGTCTCAGAAAAAATGGAAATCACATGCATGAACTTTATGAAAAGCTTGTCTGTTCTGTATTTTCTTATGTCACTCATGCAGTTGGCCCTGCCACAAACTCAATAACCTAACCCCAAGCCAAGTTTACAATCTTGTAGAAACTAGAAACAGAAGTAGGCCATTCAGCCCTTCGAGCCTGCTCCACCATTCGTTATGAACAGGCTGATCATCGAATTCATTGTGATCATGGCTGATTATCAAATTCAATACCCTGATCCCCCTTCCCACTATATCCTTGATCCCTTTAGCCCCAAGAGCAATATCTAATTTCTTCTTGAAATCACACAATGTTTTGGCCTCAACTACCACCACTTTCTGTGGTAATGAGTTCCACATATTCACCACCTTCTAGTTAAAGAAATTTCTCTTCATCTCAGTTGTAAACGGTTTACCCTTTATCCTCAACTACAACCCCAAATTCTGGACTCCCCCATCATCAGGATTATGCTTTCTGAATCTACCCTGTCATATTCTGTTAGATCCCTTCTCACTCTTCAAAACGCCAATGAATACAATCCTAACTGACTTAGTTTCTCCTCATGACTGACCTACCATTCCAGGAATCAGCTTGGTGAACTTTCGCTGCATTCCCTCAATAGCAAGGACATGCTTCCTCAGATAAAGATATCAAAACTGCACATAGTACTCCAGGTGTGGCCTCACCAACACCCTATATAATTGCAATAGAACATCTCTATTCTTGAAACCTTATATTCTATATCCTTTCTGTCACAAGGACTGCCACTTTTACCAGTTGCATGTCATCAGCTTATGTTCTAGTTAAAATAAAATCACAAAAGCCCTCCAGCCCTCACATCTCACACCTTCTCTCCCTCCAAATGCTCTCTATGCGAATTCATGTCTCCTCTGCCCCCTCCCACCTCCTGTGACCCCTCATGCCCCAGTTCCAAGCCAGGGTACTTCCATGCACACTGATACATAAATACAAGCATACATAATGAGGATTGGTTGAGAGCCCAGACAATCATTAAACAACAGGAGCTCCTGCACTCCAGAGAAAATGTTGTTTGATTGACAACTCAGGCTCTCTGATCTTCGCTGTCAATTTCATGTTTGTTTATACAAGTTAAATGGTTTCAAGGGTTTGTGGTTTTTGTTATTGATATTTTAAAAGGTTTGGATGATTGAATTACTTTCTTCAAAGCCTTTTTTATACATCCAATTGTACACTATAGAATTCATTAGTCCTAGACGGTGTATAACGGCATAGAAATGCCATGCCATAGTTTGGCAGAACAGACATGAGGGCCAGAGCATAAGAAGGATCTTCAGAGCTTACCTCTTTGCAGATCACCTCATGCAGACTAGGGTTCATGACTCCTCTGAGGAATTGAGTTGTGAATTCGAGAATCAGGACCCACCCAGCATTTTCAAAGGGTTGCCAACTTGTGAAAATCCAGGCCAATGTAGCTAAAAGCTCCCATTGGCAGTTTTTCAATGCTGCCATCAATCACAGAAATTACAGCACATGTAAACTATTGCTGATATCCAACTGAGCAGCTGGAAAACACTGCAAATGGGCTCATTTGCAGCTTTGTCCGAACTTTATTGTAGGTCACAAATGTTTTCCCCAATGTTACTTTCTTGTCTGATGCAGACAGAATTTGTATACAACTACACTGCTTCCTGTTGGGTTACAGATGACTTGTTAGTACCGGCAGTCCGACTTATCTTCAATCAAACAACCTGAACCAATGAACCATCAAAAAATAAACAGCAGCTACTGACAACAGGCCACTCCATGTAAAATTATGGTACTCCTTTTGTTTGGATCCACAGTCACTTCAAACTATCCAAATTACATTTTAATATAATACAAACTCCCTAAAAGAGGGTGTGTTAGAACAAAGCAATGATAACTACACATTGATAAAAACAGGCACACATTAGCAGTAGGGTGGAGAATATAAATCAAATTACCTAAAATAAAAGCAGAAAGTGTTGGAAATACTCAGCAAATCAGACAGCATCTGTGGAGAGAGAAATAGAGTTAACAGACAGAATCTTCCCAATCCCATAGAGACAGATTTAAAGACAGGATGAGAAGTAAGATTGGAGAGATGGGTGTCTGGTTCCCGACTCTCAACATTTTCAATGAAGGTGGGTAAACATCACAAAGTCTATCCCTTGTTATGTCTCTAAGAGACTGAAGAAGGAGATGGAAACTCTGTGTCCCAATGATATAAGGCTGCAACCACGCTTAAATTAATTCCCTTCATTCCAAAGTCCCTATCATCACTGGTCTCTTTACTCTTGATGTTGGCCCAAATCTTCTGGCCATCCAATTGTTGGAGGCCAGAGGTATGATTGAAGATGTGAGTCAGGAATGTGCAGAAGTCCTGATGCATGGAGCAATATGAGAAATGAGTTTAAACTTCAGATGGGCAATTTCCTGCTCCCCAGAACATTTCACAAATTTCTTGTTTTCTGAGCTAGTCAGAGATTTGGGACAAGTCCATGACACTTACTTGGAGATAGTAGACATATTAACACCTGATCTAACATCTGGGTAAATCCACAATCAATGCAACCTCCACCCTGCCACCCCACCCCCTTGCCATCACACCACAAACACCCCCCTGACTAGACCCTGAAACATCCAACCACCCCAACCGCTGACACAATTACCCCTCAACTGAACATGACCTAATTATACCCCAGACCACCCGACTATCCCCAACCCAACCTGATTGGTCCTAAACAACCGCTACCACCCCAACTGGACCAGACTACCCTGCGCCTGAGCACCTGACCAGTTCCCCCAACCCAACTATACCCCAGACCACCTGACTACCTCTAAAAGCAACCCAACTACTCACCTCACCATGACTCGACTACTTCTGACTACCCGACTGCCCACCCTGACAAGATTATGTACACCAGCCATCTGACTAACCCCCAACCCAATTAGCCCCTCTGGCCATTCAACTGGACCAAGCTACCACCAAATGGACTAGCAACACCCCTCCCTTCCGACCTGATCCAATTACCCCCAAAACACCTGATTATCACCTGAGCGATGAACCTGACATCTCCCCAGACTGGACGTGACTATCTACTTAATCCAGCTAACAGCCTCCAACTTCCTGACTAACCCCTGCTTGGACCTGATTACTCTCCAATTCAACTGCCTCTCAACTATTCGACTAATCTCTTGTCCATCTATCCCCCACTAATTCACTCACCTACCCAACTCATTTACCTATCCACCTCACTCACCCACCCATTCACCACTTACCAACTCATCCACCTGCCCCACTAATTCACTCACTCTTCGTTCAACAACCTACCCACCCAACTACTCACCCATCCATCCACTCATACACCCATCCACCAACCCACTTACCCACCTACTCACCTCACTCATGGGTACATCTTCGCACTCATCCACTACTAACTCGCCCACCTACCCACCTATCAACTTAGCAACCTATCAATTCAACCAGCTACCAGCTCACCCACCCTTCTGCTCACACACCTACCCACCCACTCACCTACCCACCCACCCATTCACTAATCCATACTGGGCCTCTAACTTACCAGACAGATTATGACAGTGAGTGCTGTAAAAAGGGAGCATTTTCCATTCTACTCTGCTCACTGGACTAAGAAGTGAGATGCTGAACTGAAAATTTCTATGACAACAGGATCAGAAAATCCCAGAAGAAATGTGTAGAGTGTTTGTGAGAACCTTCATGCACGGTGGCAATGCACATAACATTGCCACTGTTTGGGCATTGTACTGATGGTTTTGAGGCACCCTCGTGCTCTCCTTTCTGCCTGACAGTACGCATCTTTGCCAGTGTGACTACCATCCTTCCAAGGCTGTAGGCCCTTGGATTTACCTGTATCCTCATTGGACACTTGAATAGAGATGGCCAATTAAGAGGCTGCAGTGCAGAAGATTGTTCTGGAGAATGCACTGCAGACCCATGGGTTGCAGAAATTTTCCTACTTCCTAAAAAAACACCTATCATTATAAGATTGCACCAGCCTTTTAGTTGATGAGTTTTTACTATCAAATTAATTTACCTGTTGCTCCAAGAATAAGTTCCCACCTTCACCTGATGTGCTTTTTAAAATTATCACTCTTCAAATTTAGGCCCATTAGAGTTTTCTGCTCTCTCAGACCCATATTTATCCAAATGCCTATATATTAAACATTACAATCAGTATGTGAAGTACATGTTTCATTGAACACTCATTGTGAGTGTCTGTGAGTGACTGTTCTTCCTAGAAGCACAATGTAGGACATTTTCAATTTTAAAACTTATGTGTGGAATGACACAGAACAGTTGCTGTTTTAAAGTTTAAGCTTATCACACTGGAATTGTAAAATGTGGCTACCAATTCCAATAAATTGTTCAAAATGCTTTCTGAATATTTTTCATGCATCAACTTTTAGCTGAAATTTTCAAACATTAGAATTTTCAGATTATGGGCTTAGTTCAATGAGTTGTTGACATCAAATGGGACGTATTTTTGTTTCATATTTCCAGCATTTTTTCTTAAAATCAATTCACATAACCTTTTTTGAAAAATGTTGAGTTAGCGAGGTTGTAAATAGTTTAAAAGCACTGAGGATAATGGGTAGCCAGATGCAGCATGTAATAAAAAATGCAAATAGGATGTTGGCATTTATTGCAAAAGGACTGGAGTATAAAACGTTGTTGCAATTATATAGGGCGTTGGTGAGACCACAACTGGAGTAGTATGTCCAGTTTTGGTCTCCTTACTTGAGGAAGGATGTGGTGGCATTGGAGGCAGCTCAGAGGAGGTTCACAAGATTGATTCCAGGGATGAAAGGGTTGACGTACGACAAGAGATGAAGCAGTTTGGGCTTATTCTTGCTGGAATTTAGAAGGATGAGAGGGGACCTGATTGAGGTATATAAAATTTTAAAAGGGATTGCTAAGGTAAATGTAGACCAAATGTTTCCTCTTATGGGGCAACCTAGAACAAGGTATAAGTTGAGAAACAGTACATTTAAAACTGATATGAAGAGGAACTACTTCTCGCAGAGGGTGGTGAATTTGTGGAACTTGCTGCCCTATAGCATGGTGGAATCTGTATCGTTGAATGGTTTCAAGGAGGAGATAAACATATTTCGAATAAAAAAGGGAAAGAGGGAGATAGGGAACAGGTGGGGAGGTGGATTTGAGCCCAGGGAGAGATCAGTCATGATCTGATTAAATGGCAGAGCAGGTTCGAAGGGCTACTTCTGCTCCTAATTCCTATGTTCCTATGAAGGAGTAACTTAGAATGCATTAATTAAATGTAAAGTTACATTTGTGCATATCTTTTGCATTCAGATATCCGATAGTTTGTATGAACTTCTGTGGGCATTTGTTATTTTTATGTACTAACCAATACAGAAGCATGAAAAAATATACAAATTATTTACTTTATCCTTTGCAGATAGCACAATACTATAGACAACACTCCACTATAACTGGGGTCTATTAAAAATCCTTGTGCATTAATTTCATTTGATCCATTATTTTTGTTGTTATATTTTTCTTCCATGGCATTTTTTCTTGCTCCTTTATAAGGTTCCTGTATCATTTCTCAATCAAAAGGTCAAGCAGCAATGTAGTCTGTCCCATACCTTGTAGAGCTAGTTATTCTTTATGGGCACTCAACAATATGCAGGAAGTCAATAGCTGGACAATAGTTTTTCCATACCAGGAATATTGTTTGTTTAATGCATGTTCATCCCTACTTCACAGCTGAAGTGGTTATTCAGCTTAACTTTGAACTGGACAGACAATGCAGTTTGCCGTGCCAACCGCCACCACCACCCCCATCTGTGTAAGTATCTTGCATAGTGTCAGTAAGCTCTCAGTCACTGACACTGCTTGCTTAACTGGGCAAATTTCAACTTCTTTGGAATTTCGAGTCCTGTTACGGTGAGCCAACAATGGGTTTTCCTGCTGCTTATATTGTTAAACGAAATCCTAAGCACAAGTTGACATTGACTTGGACTTTCCTTCATTCTTTTATTGGTTTCTGCAGATACCATGGAGGCACATCATTCAGTTACTTCATATAAAAAGTCCCAGCCACTTGTACAAACCATCATTTGGCACTGAGTTGCTTCAATTTGACCTAAAACACAATGATTTTTAGTAAGTAACATGTGGAGGAGCAATTTTCTGTCTACTGCCTAGTTCATGCTGAAAAATATAACACCCATTGCAGTTTTCTTGTTGTACAATTGTATGGAGTGAATCTTGTCACTGATCTGAGTATGATCTAAATTTTGGAGAAATGGTATGAGGTAGTACTTTTGCATCACTTGGGCTTTACATCAGTTTCAACATAACTGTATTCAGTGCAACAATACTGCTTTACAGGGACCAATACGACCTTGCAAAAACATTCCAAATGCCGCCTGTTTTAAGTACACCTCCAAAAACTCTGCCTGAAGACAAAAAAACCTTCATTTTTTTTTAAACTCAGTATTATTGGTTTGAACTGCTCACAAATCATCAAACAACAAGATTACCATACTGAATAATACAAGAGTAGCACAAAGTTAAAACTTCAAAGTTTATTTATTAGTGTCACAAGTAGGCTGTGACACTGCAATGAAGTTACTGTGAAAATCCCCTTGTCGCCACACTCAGGTCTCTGTTTGTGTACACTGAAGGAGAAGTCTTCCATGGCATTTTTTCTTCTCGCCCCTTTATAAGGTACCTGTATCATTTCCTAATGAAGAAGTCAAGCAATAATGTAGCCTGTCCCATATTTTGTAGAGCATGACTAATGCACCTAACCAGCAGGTCTTTCGGACTGTGAGCAAACTGCAGCTCTTGGAGGAAACCCATGCAGACACGGGGAGAATGTGCAGACTCCACACTGACCATGACCCAAGCTGGTCCCTGGCACTGAGAGGCAGCAATGCAAACCACTCTGCCACTGTGCCACCCTGCATAACGTAGTGCTCCCTGCAGTAAGTCCCATTGCAAGTGACTGAAATTAAACAGCAAGATAAAAACACAATTTGTGGAGAGGGTGGAGTCTAACCTTTAAAAGAATTCACAAAGTGCATTATTGCTATAAAAGTACACTTTCAAACTGAAAAACAAATAATCTGAAAGGAAAGAGTCAACATACTTTTGCAGCATATGCGATGTGCATTCTTACAATAAATTCTTCTGAAACAATAATCTTCACATTGATGACTATTATTTGGACTTGATCAGGGTGAAATCCATCACTCTAACTGACAAGGTGGATTGTAACAAGTCAGCACACAGGAAAAGATAGTAAATTTTCTGCCAGTAACAGGCACTTCAAATGCACATAAATATCAAGTAACTAAAACAGTATTTAGAACTGCACACTGTAAAATGGCCAACCATTGTGGTGCTTCGTCAGAAACTAGAAATCCTGATTCTTCCTACAATGTGCGAATTATTTTACAATTGCTACATCATAAATATCACCTTGTATGTCTTCATTATCAGTTTGTGGTCTATATTCACAGATGCGACATAGAAAGCATTTTTTCTCATTGTATCACAGTTTGGTATGGTTCCTGCTCTGCCCAAGATGGCAAGAAACTACAAAGGATTGTGAAAGTAGCCCAGTCCATCACACGAACCTCTCATCCATTAACTCTGTCTACAGTTCCCGCTGCCTTGGAAAAGTAGCCAGCATAATCAAGGACCCTATGCACCCTGGACATACTCTCTTCCACCTTCTGCCATCAGGAAAAAGATACAAAAGCCTGAGAATACATACCAACCAGCTCAAGAACAGCATTTTCCCAGCAGATTTTTGAATGGACCCATCATATAGAATCAGTGAATCTGCATCTACAATGCAGAAAGAGGCTATTCGGCCCATCGAGTCTGTACCAACAACAATCCCACCCAGACCCTATCCCCACATCCCTACATATTTATCCATTAATCCCTCTAACCTATGCGTCCCGGGACACTAAGGGGTGATTTAGCCTGGCCAATCAATATCTTTGGACGTGTATTAAGTTGATTTTTCTCTACACCCTAGATATGATTGTAACACTACATTCTGCACCCTCTCCTTTCCTTCTCTCCTATGTACTCTATGTTTTGTCTGTATAGTGCACAAGAAACAATATTTTTCACTGTATTCTAATATGTGTGACAATAAGAAATCAAATCAAATCAAAAAAGGTACATGTCTTTGACCCATTTAGTTATGTTAGAGAGAGGCATGTGACTGCAGCTTGTTTTTTCCTGCTAGCATGCGTATGTCAGAAAAGTGTTTTCCTGCCCTCATCATATGCACCTGTCTGTTACATTTAACTAGGTGGGTTGTTTCATGACTAGTCTGCTGAGATAATTTCTCCAAGTAAAAGAGAGTCCTCCTTAACCCCTACACACATAACATGGCAAGTGCAACAACAATCTGCCCAGCTGCAAGGTCAAGCTCTCATATGACAGTGAGCGTTAATGAAAATATCTAGGAAATTAAAAAGGCCCAATGTAAGAAAAAGAAAAATAGACATGCCATCCAGAGCCAACATGTCAGATAGATACTCTTTCCAGCTGCAGACATAGTTCAAATTTCGATGACTTAATTGTTATCCACCATTACTAGTCAGGCAGGTGATATCCCCTATGCAAAATAAGATCAAAGTGACTAAGCTTTAAAACCCTTCAGCAGCTTTTAGTCTAAAGCAATCAAAGGATATCATTCTGAATTGCTTATAGACGCACCGTTTTCTCAACAAAGTGGTAGATAGAAACTTTTGGCTTTACAAACACATACAATGAATTTCATTGACAATTTGTTATCATGGCACCTGGATATGGAACTGCTGTGATGAAAGTGAGCTTTCTCGTAAACTTTTAAGAAAAGTAAACCATTTTTCAAATATATTTCATTAAGAGATTGCCATTCTAGATGTGTAACTAAAAGAAGACATTTAAAAATTAAAGTGCTTAATATTTGCTGACGTACACACTTGATATATGAAGAGAAAGCAAAAATTTGTATGAGAATACAAGCAGAAGAATACAGGCATCAATTATCCTGCTTTTAATTCACAAGTGTTACCTATACAGGTGGAAAGTTCTGATCCTTTTCACGGGAGACTAGGAATATTAAGCTATGTTGTTTGCTATGAATTAAACTTCTACATTAGATCCAGATATTCCATTTTTGGATCCTTCATTGTTCAAAATTACTTAATAAAATGCTGGAGGAGGGAATGTTGAAATTATTTTTAAACATACACACAGCACAATAGTATTATTTTCACTGTTCGTAACATCATTGTGCTTAAAATAGATGATATAATTGCCTGTTTATTAAAATGATAACTTTCATTTATATAACGCTTGGTATGTTACAGGGGCTTTATCAAACAAAAAATCATATTGAGTCACTTAAGAAGTATTAAAGCTAAAAGCCTGTACAGGGTGAAAGTACAAAGGTGATATTTCTTCCGAGACTATCAATCTCACAGTCCTATCTCTAATCATATCTAGACTCTTACAATGAACTATAACCACAGCCTCACTACCTTATAGCCAGAACATAGTTTATGCACGTTTCAATACATACAACACAGTGAGGAATGCAGTTCTCCATAACTGCAGCAATTGACTAGGACAAATATAAACACTTGGCTACTTTGTATTTGCAATTCAAATGAACAACTTAATATCTGAGCTCCATGAGTATATATCAACAAATGTAAAGGAGATCTTTGAAATACTTGTTTCAGAAACAGGATGTAATGAAATTGCATTCAGTTCATGATGGCATCATCAATCAGTAAAACCACAGGAATTATGAAGGAGATAATACAGGAGCAAAATCAACAACAGCAAATGAAAGATCTCCATTTAGAATTTGTAGCTTTCAGACTTGTGATTATTAGAACCAGGATTTCACATGATTCAAGATATTAATTTATTTGGATCAGTAATCCTTGGCCATCCATTTTAGAACATGGAAGATCTCTTCCATAGTCCACCCTGGTGCTCAAATGTTGGAGTCTGATTACCACTTTCTGCACAAAGATCAAATATTGCTGGAACGCAACTGAGCTTATTGGACCCACTGGACCTTTCATAGTACTTATCCTGCCTCAGAGCACCACCTGGAGCAAAGACATAAAAACTATATAAAGAAAAACATGAGAACAAAATTTTAAAAGTTATATATTAAAAAAATCACACCTTCAAAGAACCTTGGTGGTATCTTTAGGCTTTAAATTTCTGTTTCCCTCTCTATTGCTCTCTTAAAAGCTTTCCCAGCTGTTGTTGAGTTTTAACTTGCGTTTAAGCACTGTGATGAGATCTCGGAGTAGGAATGATGCCAACCCTCAGGCCATTCAATAGCAACCAGCCAGAGGTGAACACAGCACGTGTCATTTGAAAAGCAGACTTTGGTGACTGGAGATCTGATATGCATCTTAATTAGATTGCATTTTGACTATAAGACTCTGAGATTAGAGTTTTCTACAATTAGCATATAAATGCAAAATGAATTTGCATAAAATTCCACTGTTCACTATTTTTAATGGAGACACTGAATATATTAAAATAAACAGATACAGGACTGGACAAGGACAGCTAATAGAATTTCATGCAAGCACTTAAAGCTTCTGTACACTAATATGCAAACAGAATTTTCTGGCTGCACTTGCCCCAAAACCAGAAAATTCCGCTTGAGGTCAACAACCGTTGCATGGATTCCCTTCCCCCCACCCACTACAGTTCCTGTGGCAGGTGGTACATGAAAATTCCCCCAGTAATTTCAAAAACTCAGCAAGATTTTCTTGGATATCAGCAAAGGCCCAATAACAGCAACGGTGGCTTTTCCGGTCATATTGTGTGGCACTTAGTGCCAGATATTTTCTGCTATGGTTCCATGCCGTATTGTTGGTGGGGCAGCCTCTGATTTGCCCACATTGCCATCACCTCAGCGCTGCAATCATCTGGCGCCAAATTTAAAGTCTGCCCCAGCACGCACCAGCCATGCTTGATAGGTCACATACATCTTCCTCTCCATTGTAGGTCATGTCCTCATCACCTCACTGGCCCCACGTACCATCCACATATGCCTGGCATCCTTATCATCTGCCCTGGCATGAATCCTGCTTACACTCTCTCCAACTATTTTAATGCAGCAAAACTTAACTTATACCAAGGGGGAGTAATCACTGATGGACAGAGGGATGCTAGAGCTTGAGGTCCCCATGGACGTTGAGAACAAACTCATCCAGCTGGCTGGGAAGGATGTCAACTGTTTCATGCTGATGATGAGGTCAATAGTAATAAATCAAGTGAGAATCCAACACTACATCATGCATCAGAAAACAATGTTGTTTCAAGTCTCCTGTTTCTAAACGCCCCGACCATGCAATAATTACCTCTATTTTCTGTCACAGGCACATTAGGAAGCAACCAATGGGAGAGTGAGTGTGGTGTCCTTGAGCTGGCAGAAAGTGAGATCCCTATGGATGTGTGATGGATGTGTGAATGTGTGAGTTGAGAGTGATGAAAAGAGTGAATTATCCTGGTTGAATGGAGGAGATTGTTCATCCTCTTCATGCACTGAATGGCTGTTCTCTTCTGCAGGGTGTTAGCACTAACCCCACTGCCACTACCTTCCACGTTGTAGTGGTGATCTTGCTAGCTGGTTTTCTTCCTGTGTGTCAGTAGAGGACATCATGTCAGGCCTCTACTATCCAGGAGTCTCTCCAGTGAGGCATCCAAAAATCTGGGATCAGATTCCTTGGCAGCTATCACTTCCCAGTGACTTACAAAGTATGGCTGGTGAGCACTGGGTTGGCCTTTAAATGTGGTGCTCCTATGATTGCAGAGATGGAGTGGTGGCGGTGTGGGCAAATTAGAGGCTGCCCCACCAGCATGAAAACTTTTGGCACCTTGCATCTGTGGAAAGCCAGAGGTTTGCACAAAGCCCATCGTTCTTGCATCTTGGTTTGCTTGATCCCTGCCAAAATGGACAAAGTTATGTACTCTCCTGAAGACTGTGTCCATCACCTTCTGGATGCACTTGTTAGTGGGAGGCTTGTGAAATCCTGAAGAAGTCACCTGTAAAGGGAATGTATTGCTTTCCCAGTTGGCCAATGGTGCAGGCACACCATGGCAGTCAGTGATTTTGGAAGGTTTAACTACTGCAGCAATCAGTGGCACTCATACAATGCTTGAGTGAACATAATTGGGTGAGTAATTAGACTCCAGACATGTCAATTGTGTTACAGGTGAATGGCCTCAGCTGTAACAGGGTAATAGTCATTGATCTGTCTTTCCTTTAACTTTGCCCTTGTCAATATTCCACCTCCAATATTCCCCCACCTCCCATCTGGTCCACTGCCGATTTGAGTAGAATGGCCAGTTTGTGATGACTGCCCACCCACCCACTGCTCCAGGCTTCCCTTCTCTTTGTGAGGCCTGTGGAACAGCAGGAGTTGGCAACCTCAGGAACAGTGCTTTTCACAGGTGACAGAATTTTCTGTTGTCTCCTGCGAGTACATGTGTTACCTCAACAAAACTATGTTGCTTATACTATAATTTTTGGGTGGGTTCCAAGATTCCATTCAAAATGTTTTCAAAACTCCTGCTCAACTCTTTTTCAAACCTTGAGAAATCTGGTATCTGCAGTACCTCTTAAGGCTATAAGTGGTGCTGTGATAGGCCTTTGCAATGTTATAACTGTCATGTAATGTTAGTTCAGTAAAAGGTAGTTCATTCTTGACAGTAAACTTCTAAATGCCCTTCCACACCAATGTGATTGGATTTTCCACACTGTGACAATGTAACAAAGTGTTTGGTGGTTGATATTGCTATCAAAAGTTGGTGAAGTCAACAGGAAATAGTGCGACTGTGATGAAGGCCTTGGTTCTTTCTTTGAGAGTTTGGTTCAGATCACATGCTCTCTGTTATGGGTGCTGTAGTTTCTATTCCTAGTGAGAATGATCAGACATGGCACAGAAGAAGACAAGCTGTTCAATGCTTCCACACCTTACAATCCCTTTGTTAAAGACCACCACAGTGTTCTGTTGGCTATAATGCTAAAATCTGCCTCCGATACTGTTCTCCGCAGTGCCCCCAAGACTGGCTTTAAATACTGCCCCTAACACTGTGGTCCAATGCTGACTTACACTTAACCCCACTTCTTCCTTTGAACCCCTCCTCCCACAGTAATGAGTATCTGTCCACCCTTTTCCTCTTGAGCCCCCATGCTCCCACAGTCAAGTGTCTGATACCACCCCTTCCCTTGCCTCTGTCCAGACACCCCTTTTCTCCCACACCCCCACCCAAAATTCACAGTCAAGCATCAGCCTTCCACTACTTCCCTTCCAGTTGGTCTTGACTGAGCAACATTGGAACAGAATCAAAACAGTACAGTTAAAGGTAGCCAAACATTAGGCAAACAAACTTCAAATTCGAGAGTGAAGTGCAGGTTGACAGGTGCATGCTCCTTACATCTGATCATGAATCAACGGCAGGGGATTTAAATTTGAACTGTGAACATGATTCTGGTGGACTCAACTTTTAGTGAGCATTCCTGGGATGCATAAGCATGTGGATGAGGTGCCTGACATGGAACCACAGGAAATTCAACCCACTATGAAAGTCCAGAGGAGAAATTTCCAACTTATTTTATCGCTGGCAGAAAACGAACTTTTATCCTCACTCCAAATTCCATGCTCCCTGGAAAATCTTGCCCAAAGAGTTCAAATACCAGGAGGTACTGTTAAAAAATAGGAAGTTAAAACTAAGGAATGAAATCAGGCAGAACCATTCACACACAGGTTTTTGAGGAAGAAGCATAAAGAACTTGTGACAAATGGAACCATATCTTGCCATTCCCAACATTTTTGGAAGTCAATCTCAAAGGGGGTTTCCCATTTTTCCACCATAAATTCAGCAAAGGAGCCACAAAACTGAAAAACCTTTGTGATGGGAGTTTATGCCATTCAGTCAGTTATGTAGGTAACAATTAATTTCTATACTTTAAATTTACCCACTTCAAAACTCTTCATTCAGAATTTAATGATTGAAAAAATTCAAGAGTTCCCACAGTCTTCTGTCAACCTAAGAAACAACTCTCACAAGGGTTCTTTTGGTGCACAGCAAGGGTTAAATATCATGGGACTCAAATTCTTCAGGGGGTCTACCAGACCCCCTTCGTGAAGTTACAACAGAAGAATTGAAACACCTCCCCTCTTCCCTACCAAACTTCAGTCCTCAAGTCTCAGTTTAATCAAAGCAATGTATTCATCTAGTTCTATTCTTCAAGTTACAGATATGGCAGGAATGATAAAGCACAAGGTGTACATCAAAACATTTTAGTTCTACATGTCAGGCCAATACTATTGTTCATAAATCTTCGTAATAAATAGTAATTACAGCCTACTGTGGGTCCACCTAAATGAAGGAATTATGATCTGACAAGAATTATTAAACAGTGTCTCATTTATTAGAAGTATATACAATGGGCTTGTCTCACTTTTTTTTAAAACCAGCAAACTAATTGCAGTAATAAATCAGAGTTCACATAGTAAACAGAAGGAAGCAGGAAACCTTGCAAAAGAATGCATGACCTTTCAAAATAAAAAGCTTGGAACCTAATAATGTTTTAAACTGGAAGATAACTGTACCGGCAATTACTTTCTGTGAAATTAAAGACTTGAGAAAAGAAGAGGAGCTGGTACAATTTCAGGAATGTCTGATGCCAAGCCAACATGAATTGTAACATATAATCAGTCTTATTAGTGGTTACAATTGATCATGCAACAAGTAGTGTCTCAGCCAAACCAAGTCCAGGCAATTTCTGCAGAAATCATGGCCTAGCATTGGATTGGCTAGCATGAACTGGGCGCAGGAAAGAATCTACATGAGTAAACAGGGTTTGCTCCACACTGCCAGCCAAGTTATAGCAAGGTATTTGGTTAAACTCTGTGGAAATTCCGAGTCAGAGCAAGATTAGATTGGATAGGTGGATGAAGGAAATGGGTTTATATAGAATTTACCTCAACGGAATTATTATGGTGACTGTGCTCCACACAGGCTTCCTGCTACCTCTCTTCAACACACCCTATCAGTGCCTTTCTATTCCATATTTGAGGAGATTGAAGGATATAAAAACAGGGTAAAAGGGTAAATCTACGTGGACTATAGGCACGTAGTCAACAGTCTGCTTCGGTGTTGTTGTTTCTGAACAACTGCACGTACAATGTAAATCAACACTCAGCTATTATGATCATATGTAAAACAGAATACAATCAAATCGTGCATAATATTGGTATTCAAATACTCAAAATAAGTTCTTGGTCTCTACTTTTAAGGGAAACACAGCCATCTATTTACAAAGACATGGAAATGCTATGATGAGTCAGTATCAATATTGAAGGGACAAAAATGACAGATTTGTAACAAGTATCAAATTTTGTTTTTATGGACTACAGTCTTAACAAAACTGAAATAATTGGGTATACATTTAGACTTTTAGACAGCTTTTTTTCATGGTTGGAGGTATGGCAATTTTTAGGTTAGGCTTTATCACTGATTCAAATATAGTTTTTTTGATAATTGGCTGATGTGATAATGGTGCATTAGATTTACAAAGTGCACACATTGGATTGTGAATGTTTTTTCACCCAATGATATAAATGAGTGAATATATACTCATGGTTGGTTTGTCTCGTTAAGAGATCGTAATTGCTCAATCAGTTCAAAATTCAGGGTTGTCACTAAAGGTGCTGGAATTCAAACACTGGATGATGTATTGAGAGAGAGAGAAACATTCCATTTCGGGGGTTGAAACAAAACCTGCTGCCTGCCTTAATCCAGGTGAATATTGCTTTATCATATCTGGTGATGGGATAAAATTGACAGGGACATGTAGTCCTCAGAAAGATCACAGCTAACTGCTAAAGAAAAGCTAAATGACAGTGATAGCTTTGTATTTGATATATTGTGGGCCCAAGAAGAGCTGTCAATGTTCAGCTCTCCTTAGTTGGTAAGGAATTCTTATTCCCTTAATTTAACTACACTTTTTTTAATTTGCTCATGGGATGTGGGCATCCCAGGCTGGGCCAGCATTAAGCCCATCCCTCAGGGTATTTGAGAGTCAACAACATTGCTGTGGATCTTGAGTCACATGTAGGCCAAACTGGGTAAGGAAGGCAGATATCCTTCCCTAACGGACATTGATGAACCAGATGAGTTTTTACAACAATCGACAATGGTTTTGTGGTCATCTTTAGACTTTTAATTCCAGGTTTTTTAAAAATTGAATTCAAATTCCACCATCTGCCAATGCTGGAAAATCTCAGCAGGTCTGACTGTGTCTGTGGAGAGAGGAGAAAACCAACATTTTGAGTCTGGAAAATCCTTCCTCAGAGCAGTTTGTATGATCTGGTAATGGCCACCTAAGTGTTAAAATTGGCCCTCCACATCTCCAAGGATTGTTCACATATTTGAAGCTTCTGTTTTGCATTTGATATTGTGGAATTGATATACCTCTGTGTTAGCCTAACTGTCATACGGTGATGAATTTGAATTGTGTGAGAGGTAAAATCTAGGACAGCGGCCAGACTCCAAATGCTGTAGGTCTAATTAGAAGGCTGGCAGCTCCACAGGGAGAAGTGGGTGCTGCTGAGTCAGGTTGATTATGGCCATGAGAGCTCCTCAACATGGAGATGCCCATGCTGGAATGCACGGCAGTGAATAAATAAACAAAATATAGACTTACAGGTTCATTGGGATGGAGGGGAAACTAACGTTTCAGCCTTTCATTTTCACAGTTCCATTAAAGAGGCATGGAGCTTGTGTCTCCAATGAACCCCAATCTACAGCCGGAAGACCACCGTCACTCTAGCTGATGGTGTCCACATTCAGTGGGTGATGGCTTCACTGGTGGCAAAATTCCAGAAAGATTGCAAAATCACTCTTAATTAGAGCCTTTACCAGCATAATTGGCTGCCCACCTCTGTGGCATGGACAGTTGAACCAATTCCCAGTCTGCCCTGGGAATGTTTCCTAATGGTGGAAATGTGCCAAGGAGCCATCCTGACACAGCTCCTTCCTGATTTTCCTAGCTCTCCACACTGAAGTTGGGAAAATTCGGTTCCTTTCCTCAAACTTAATTCACATGAAGAATACTGAGCTATGTTCTTTATGTCTACTTTTCTTTGACTTGTCCCCTCCTCTATGATTTACATTCCTTAAAAGTAGTATTCATCAAGAGCTGAGTAAGAACCAATAACATTCTGAACAATGATTCAAGTTTAATACTGCTAACATACTGTTCCTCACATCTAAACTGATTCTGAAAAACAGAACATTTAAGCATTTCATTTTGTCCTCGGTGCAAAATGGAAGAAAAAATATTTTACTACATTTTCTTTAATGTAATAAAATACCTTTTAGAGAGAAAATAAATTCCCCAATTCTTTATAAATCTTCTGAACTTTGTAAATATTTCTGCATTTGTTCACAATAGAAAATAAAAACACACGATGATTGTGTCTCAACTCTCTGTGATTCAATAGATTCCTGATTTTACTTGTAAAATATCACTTTCAAATGTCACAGAAATCAACACCGTGCAGTTGTAAGACAGAATATACAAGTATTTCAGCATTGAACACAATTTAGAATTCAAGTAATTTTTGAAATCTACAGAACATTTGAAGGAATAATGAAGTTTGGAGTCCAATCTACGTCCCAAGTAGTTTGCTTCCTCCACTCAGTCATTGAACACGGATGGTACTGAGCTCTGTTGCACCTGTTGTAGTTGAATCTCAGTCATGTAAGAATGGCTGGCACGAAAAATCTTCCTGTCAGGTCCACACAAACGATGAGAATTGCCCAGCCATGAGTTTGTACATATTTTCTTTCTGAACGACAGTCAGGTCATGTCTGAAGGAAGTTATTAAGCCGGGAGAGTAGAGGGAAACAGTGTTGGTTGTTTTGAGGTGTTTCTGATAGTGTTGGGAGCAATTTGAGATGGGTCAGGTGTTGAGACTATCTGGCAAAATATCAGGTTAGGTGTTGTACCCTTGCTCCTCACCCATGCTTGAAGAATATTGGTGCCATTTTGTTATGAACCCAAGGGAAAGTTTTGGGTGGCACAGTGGCTAGCACATCTGCCTCACAGCGCCAGGGACATGGGTTTGATTCCTGGCTTGGGTCACTGTCAGTGTGGAGTTTGCACATTCTCCCATGTATGTGTGGGTTTCCTCTGGGTGCTCCAGTTCCCTCCCACAGTCTGAAAGACGTGCTGATTAGGTGCACTGACCTGAACGGGCGCTGGAGCATGGCGACTAGGGAAATTTCACAGTAACTTCATTGCAATGTTAATCTAAGCCTTACTTGTGACTAATAAATAATCTTTAAAATTTTACTGAGCAATATAGTTTGCTATCACAAAACATAAAGAATAATCTTATGTCAAAGTAATATACTTAATTTTCAGAAAATGATCTTTCTGTTACTGAGGGTTTAGGTAATGAAATATCACTAACTGATTCTGTTTTGATTGTTTGTGGAAACTATTTAATTACGTGATTATATTATGATCGATTCAATTATAAACACCCCATTACAGTTTAGCCTTTGACAGTCATAAAGAGGAAAACTGAAAGTGATAGGGTGAGCTGAATTTGGCACAGGAAACCTAGAACGATGAAAACTAAAAATGGAACAATTCTGTCGTAACTGATGTATAGTGCAATAGAAGGAATTAGGCACCTTATGCTCCTTTGGATTACTCTGAAAGTGTGCAGGCACATTGGGCAGAATTTAATGATGCAGGCCCAAGTCCTGGCAGTGGTGCTGGACGTGGGTGGCATTGCCAGTTGTGGTGGGGATGCCATTACAAGGTGACCAGCCAATTAATGCAGCAGCGGCATAAATTCTGGCCAATTATATGGTCAGAGCAAACAGGAAAAAACTGAGGCTAAAGCCAGATTAAGGAGTCAAATGTCTGAGTACCAATTTGAATAAGAACCTGGATCTTCCTGCGGTGCCCCCAAGTAACAGCATTGTTAACTCAGATGCTGCAAAGAATCATCTTCTTGACCAAACTTACAATTTCATCCTCCACTTCAGTCTTATCCATCATGCCTGCTGGGTTCTGTCAACAGCATGAAGAAGGGTGCTGCAACAGGAAAATACTTCTGAGCAGCCACGGGTGGCCCCATGGTTCAGTGATGCCTCTCCCCAGGTTCTCCTCCAGGCTGCCTGGGAATAGACAGAGATACTCTTCACTAAGAATGGTATCAGGACATCATCCCACCAGAGCAAAGAAGCCTGATGGAGACTGCAGTGGAAGTTGACAGCTATTGGAACCACAAGTGCACCTGGGTTTAATGTTTAAGGAGTGTCAATGACCTCCTCCACAGGGCCAATGTGGAAATACCAAATGTTTAGAATGCTGTGGCTTTCATATGGACACCACGCAACAAGTCTCAAAAGGGGAGGGAAAGGGCAAGTGCGCAAAAGAATTGTAGGTCCCAGTAGCAGATGCATCATGAGGAATGGCTGCATGTGGGCAAAGTTATCAGCGTCTCAATGCCAGCTTTTTTCAAATCACCCGAGAGCGCAAGTGTCGACAAAAGAACTGATAAAGAGGTCCACTGATAAGGAGGTCTGTTGACCATTGTGCAAAGGTTCATTCTCCTCCTATCTGCAAGAGAAATTGGACCATAACGACAAAGAATGAGAAAGTGGAGGGCTGCCTGACATTCCTCAGGTAAGCAGAGAAGGAGACTGCGGAATTCGTCAGAGAGCAGGGTGGTGAGGTAATTGCAGAAAGCAAAGCAGGGGTGCAGAGATAAACCCCACTTTCCCACCTTGACCTCATAATGCTTGATTCTGAACTGCTTTTAATGCCAGTATATCTCTCTTTGGTAATGGGACCAAAACTGTTCAGTGTTCCAGGTGTAGTGTAATTAGTATCTTGTATAATTAAGAAAAACCTCCATAGTTTTATACTCCACTCCCTTTGAAATAAAGGTCAACCTTCCATTAGCCAATAAGAAAGTTACTGGATGTGCTGCCTCTGGTTAAAGATGAACGAGAGACAGCACATCCAGAGAGGGTAGATGAGGTATGCGGTTGTGCTGGACATAAAAAAATCTCATAAACTGTCAATTAATTAGCTTATCAGCAAAGTTACGGCCCTTGAAATAAAAGGGACAGTAACATCATGGCTACAAAACTGACAGGAGTGACAGGAAACAGAATACTGTTGAATGGTTGTTTTTCGGACTGGAGGAAGGTATATTACGGGGTTTACAGGGATTGGTATTCAGACCCCTGGTTTTCTTGATATGCATTAGTGATCCAGATCTAATAATCTAGATTTTCCACATAACCCCGCACCCCAGGCTGTTGTCTGGCTGCAGAGGTGGCTTGGCATTGGCTGCTGGGAGGAAACTGCCGCAGGAGGTCACTTCCGGTGGGACCAGAAAGTTGCACTACCGAGAAGGGCAGAAAATCCTGTCCCTAGACTTGGGCATACAGGGCACAATTTCAAAATTCATGGATGACACAAAACTTGCAAATATTGTAAACTTGAGGAAGATAGTGATAAACTTCAAAAACAGTGAAGCTGGTAAAATGGGCAGACAGTGGCAGGTGAAACTGAATGCAGAGAATTGTGAAGAGTGAAGAGAGCAAATATAAATTAAAAGGTACAATTCTCAACGGGATGTGTGAGCAGAAGGAACTGGAGGTATATACACACAAATCATTGCTAAGTGACAAGACAGAAAACACACAGGTTCCTAGTTTTAGAAATAGAGGCACAGAATAGAAAAACAAGGTAATGATAAACCATACAAAATGTTGGGTTGACCAGTTCCTGTCCCCCCACTTTTGGAAAGATGTGAAGTCATTAGGTAGATACAGATTATTTTAGGGATGAGTAACTTCAATTACATGGATAGGCTGGGAAGAGTGGGTAAAGGTATTCAAAATGATGAGGCATCTAGACAGAGTAGATAATCAGAAACTGTTCCCAATGGCAGAATGATGGCAAACCAGAGAACACTATTTTAATGTGATTAACAAAAGAAGCAATGATGATGTGAGGACAATCTTTATTATGCAGCAAGTGGTAAACACTTCTGAGAGTATGGAGGAGGTAGATTCAATCAAGACTTTCAAAAGGAAACTGGATAATAATCTGAAAAGGAAGAAAAAATACAGGCCAGCAGGGAAAAGACAGGTGGTAGGACTTGGTGAGTTGCACTTACAGAATGTAGGAATGTACATGACCATTCTATAATTGTATAGGTGCCATCTTTCAAACGAAATGTTAAACTGAGGCCCTATTTTCTCTCTCAGATGGATGTAAAATATTTCATGATACTATTTCACAGAAGAGCAGCAGAGTTCATTATCATATTGCTGCTTGTAGAAGCTTGCTATGCGTAAATTGGCTGCTATGTTCCCTACAATACAAGTTTAAAACTATTGATTGTAAAGTATTTGGGAAATTCTGAGCTTGTAAAAGGCACATGTCTTTCTTTCTTAACTTGCAGAACTGGCATGTATGTGACAAATACATTTCAATGTAGGACAGTATGAGGTGGTGCTTTTTAACAAGTGTTATAGGGAGGTGACCTACTCGTTGGAAAATAAAAGTCTAAATAGGCAAAGGGATCCAAGGGTAAAGAATCACAAATTATTATAAATATCAAAGCAGATTAACAAGGTTATAAAAAGTACAAACAAAGAATAACAGAATTCAAAAAGCTGAGAAGTTACATTAAACTTGCATTAAAAACTTGGTTAGACCACAGTTAAGAGTATTTTGCATATTTCTGGTCTTCATGGAATGAAAAGGTCAACCATCAGGGAAAAAAAATCAAGCAAGATTGTTTTTTTTCCATAGAAAAGAGAAGGCTGAGAAGTTACTTGTTTGAGGTCTATAAGAGTTACAAAGGGGTTCAATAGATTACACACAGAATGACCTGACTGAGTGGCAATGAAGGAAGGACAATATATTTCTTGTGTGTGACTTGTGGTGGGAGCGGGGGGGGTACTTGCAGGTGGGGTTGTTCACATTTGCCAGCTGCCCTTGTTCTTCTGGGTTGTAGAGTTGTAGGTTTGGAAAGTATTGCTGCAGTGCATCTTGCAGATGGCACACACTGCAGGCACTATGCCACTGGTGGAAGGAATGAACGTTTAACATAGTAGGTGGGTGCTAATCAAACAGAGTGCTCTGACTTGGAAGCTGTCAAGCTTCCCAAGTGTTTGAGCTACAATCGTCCAGGCAAGTGAAGAGTATATCCTTATGAGCTTACTTTTATAATAAGACTATAAGACATAGGAGCAGAATTAGACCACTTGGCCCATCGAGTCTGCTCCGCCTTTCAATCATGACTGATATTTTTCTCATCCCCATTCTCCTGCCTTTCCCCATAACCCCTGACTCTCTTATTAATCAAGAACCTATCTATCTCTGTCTTAAAGACACTCAATGACCTGACCTCCACAGCCTTCTGTGGCAATGAGTTCACCACTCTCTTGCTGAAGAAATTCCTTCTCATCTCTGTTTTAAAGGATCATCCTTTTAGCCTGAGGTTGTGCCCTCTCCCCGTGTCTACATGGGCTTCCTCCGGCTATTTCAGTTTCCTCCCATAGTCCAAAGATGTGCAGGTTGGATGGATTGGCCATGCTAAATTGCCCCTTAGTGTCAGGAGGACTAGCTAGGGTAAATGTATGAGTTATGGGGATAAGGCCTGGGTGGGATTGTGTTTTGTGCAGGCTCAATGGGCTGAATGGCCTCTTTCTGTACAGTATGATTCAATGGAATTCTATGAAATTGATGAAGCAGCTGAATATATTTGGGTCTAGAACACTATCCTGAGAAACTATTACAGTGATGTCCTGGGACTGAGATGACTGATCTCCAACAACCTTCTTTTGGGTGAGGTATAGCGCAACCAGTGGAAAGTTGTCCCCCTGATTTCTACTGGCTTTGATTTTACCAGGTCTCCTTGATGCTGCACTGATGTCAAGGGCAGTCACTCCAGAGTTGAGCTCTTTTTTCCATGTTTGGGCCAAGACTGTAATGAGGAGCTAAGTGGTCCTGCCGGAAACCAAACTGAACATCAATGAACTGGTTATTGATCATTTGTTTTGCTTGAAATTTAATCAGACATAGGAAACACATTGTCAGCAGGATTCAAACCTATGTGGGAAGGTTCCCGGTGGATTTCTAGTCCATCGCTTTAACCACTCGACTAAATAGTGAAGGGGTAATATATGGTCCCCAGAAAATGGACACACCAGATGTTAAACTGATAGATCATTGATAACACCTTCTATCACTTGACTGATGATTGGGAGTAGACTGATGGGATGGTAGTTTGCTGGATTGCTTTTTATGGACAGGATGTAGGATGTTTGTCAGTGTTATAGTTGTACTAGAACAGCTTGGCAAGAACTGTGACTAGCTTTGGAGCATAATTCTTCACCCCCATGGTTGGGATGTGGTTGAGACCCTTAGCCTTTGATGTGTCTGCAGAGCTCACCTTTCATTAATATTATGTGGAGTGAGTTGAGTAGCTTAAGATCAGTATCTGCGATGTTGTGGACTTCAGGAGGAAGCTGAGATGGATCATTCACTAGCACTACTGTTTGAAGATGCTTCAGCCTTTTTTACTGAGAGCACATAGAGTCTGGAACTCAATAGCACATGGAGCCACAGAGGCTATTTGCATTGATGCATTTAAGGGAAAACTGTATAAGTACAGGGAGAAATGATGAGAAGGATATGTTGATAGGATGAGATTAAATAAGGTGGTGGAAGCTTGTGTGGGGCATTGTCTGATTGGGCTGAATGGTTTCTATGATGTAAATTTCTCTATAATTGTACGACTGAAACTGGCAATTTTCTAAATACCCTGAATGGTGAAATTTCCAAACCATACTGCTGAAGTGAATAGAAAGAAACTATTAGTGTATGTGTCTGTCCTTTGAATGAGAAGTTAAATCAAAGTTCCTTCTGTCCTCCCAGCTGGATATAAAGAAAGTCCTTCATATACCACTATGTGTGGCATGGTAGCACAATGGTTAGCACTGCTGCCTCACAGCAGCAGGGACCTGGATTCGATTCCCGGTTTGGGTCACTATCTGCGTAGAGGCTGCATGTTCTACCCATGTCTGTGTGGGTTTCCTCCGGATGCTCCGGTTTTCTCCCATAGTCCAAAAGACATGCTGGTTAGGTGCACTGACCACGCTGAATCCTCCCTCAGTGTACCCAAACAGGTGCTGGAGTGTGATGACTAAGGATTTCCACAGTAACTTCATTGCAGTGTCAATGTAAGAACATAAGAACATAAGAAATAGGAGCAGGAGTAGGCCATCTAGCCCTTTGAGCCATGATTCAATAAGATCATGGCTGATCTGTCGTGGCTCAGTTCCACATTCCCGCCCTCTCCCCATAACCCTTAATCCCCTCGCTCATCAAAAACCCATCAACCCGCGTCTTAAAAATATTTAGTGAGGCAGCCTCCACCACCTCAACGGGCATAGAATTCCAGAGATTCACCACCCTTTGAGTGAAGAAGTTCCTCCTCAACTCCGTTCTAAACCGCCCCCCCTTTATCTTGAGGCTGTGCCCCCTAGTCCTACTATCCTTTCCGAGCAGGAAGAGTCTCTCCACCTCTATCCTATCCATCCCATTCATCATCTTATATGTCTCAATGAGAACTCCCCTCATTCTTCTAAACTCTAACGAGTACAAGCCTACTCGCGGCACTAATAAATAAACTTATTTTAAGAAGGACTAGGGAGTTCCTGTGGTGTTCTGGCCATTATTTTATCTCTCAGTCAACATCACTAAAACAGATTATCTCATCATATAGTTCTTTGTTTTTTATGGGACAATTCTGTGCATAAATTATCATTGCAATTCTTTATATTACAGTATTGATTAAACTTCAAAAGTATGTCATTGGCCTAAAACACTTCGAGATGTTCTGAGATCTTGAAAGGCAAAATGTAAACTCCTTTCCTTATCCTGGCAACTTTCAGGTGTTGATTAGAGAAATTTCACCCCAGCAGAAGAGAATTTGTCCTTTGAAATTGGACATAATAACTAAAGTGCACTTAAAGTAACCAGATCATATGAACTTGGACATTTATTAAGGAACATGTGTCCAACAATTTCCATTTTTATAGTGCTTTTAGTGTAGAAATAAATGCAGGGCACTTCATAGGTGTGTGAAGATATGAAGCATCTGTATATAAAGAACTAACTAGCTGCTCTCTAAACTCCACTGCTACCTTATTGTTGTCAGTGCTGAGAAATATTCCCCTCCCTAATGACAAATTCCTTTCCTACTGGGATTGAAAGGTCACTCAATGACATGCTGGGAGCTAAAGCTTAAAACGTACATCACCTAATTTATTAGTTGTAAAATTTTCATTAAAAGCATGCCACACAGATCTCTGCATGTCAGTTCAATCGACTTTACGATGAAAGCAAAGTTAAGGGAAGATTTGAAAGGCAAACCCTAACCAAACAGTAATCTGGTCTGGTCTAATATGTTCACTGACTGCCTGTCTAATGGCAATGTACTGTCTAACAGGTTGCGGTTCAAGGACCATCTCAGCTGGCCGCATGCAGGTGACTGATAAAAAATGATGTACTTAGCATTGCCACAACATTTCTAAATTCCATTCCAGCAATATGACACGACTGCTAAGTTAAGGAGATGGTGGGGGTAAGCCTCGAACCATAAATAACTGGTATGGAGACTGAAAAAGAAAGGCCAGTTTTAAATATAAAAACACATTATGAAATAAATGCCATTTCTTTGAGCTTCCATGAACCCTAGGTTAAACTTCCAACTATCACCACATCTGTTAATGTTAACAGCAGTAAGGTCAAAGTAAAAGCAGTCCTTACTTCTGATTTATGGATGAACTTCGAAGGAGGTAAAGTAGTGTTGACAACATGAATAAATCTGGGACAGTATTTTTACTTGGCTAACAATGTAACAGTGTAAAATCATTGTAAAAACTTGGTTGGAAAACAGTTTGTAATTCCCAATATATTCATCCCAGACATAAGAAATGTTAGAAAATATTCCCAACAGTGTTTTTTAAAAGGTAGTATGGTACAGCAAAGTTTCCCTGTCATTATTTTATTATTTTCACATTCTGAACTTCATATTAGCCCTTCCCTTTTACTTAGATTTGTATTTATTAATCCCCAATGTTAAATCTGGAAACAACAAAAAAGAACAGATAATGGGACATCTTTTAAAAAATGTCAAAAGGCTCTAATCAATGGATTTACTGCAAGTTATTTTTAAATTTGATCATGCAAATCGAGGGGTTGGGGAAACACACAACAGCTTATTTAAAAAATAATTCAAAATCAACTCTGCTCTGGAGATGTGAAAGGGAGAAAGAAGTTCAGTTTTTCTCTCTCTTATCAGTAACACCATCCAGATAAGGGCGGTACTGTAGTATAAAGGTCTGGCACGTATAGAGTTAATGTGGGACTGAGCGCAGGACTGCAGAAACAGTTATGTAAGAGAACTTGATCCACATCTGGGGGTCAGTGCAATGTTGGACAGAGCCACATGCAGACCTAAGCATGGAGACCACTCCCAGCTTGCACCCTTTACTGTATATTTGTAAATGATTTTAGTAAGCATTTAGTGACACAATTGTTAGCACTGCTGCCTCACAGCACCAGTGACCCAGGTGCAGCATTTGCCTCCAGGAGTCCATAGACTATCATGGGAGGAGAAGGAAGAGAGACAGGAGGGCAAGGAAGAGGCAGGGAGAATTTCTCCTAGACCCTTTCATTCCAGATGAGATGTCAGAGAGCACATTTTCAGACTCCGTATTCAATAAAACTAATTTCTTTGATCATCACGGACTCACCATTTCTCACTGTTGATGCCTCATTACAGCATCTCCTTGGCCATCATCCAACAATAAAGGTCACGATCAAAACTTTCCTCATTATCATCTTTATTCAACCTAATTGTACTAACAGAAATGAACAATTCACTCTTGCGCAGTGCCCTTGCTGATCCTAGTGCTCCTAATCAAGCAACTGCAGCTTTGCTTATCTCACAAGGATGCATGCTGAAATAATTTGGATAGGACCAAGATGAAGTGTGCAACGTTCTACCCTTAATGGGACCAAGTTTGGTGTAATCACACACTGCGATCTCTGTGTCCAAAAGAAGTCTTTGACGGATTTTTCACACATTATCTTTTCATTGTCACATTGTTTGTGGGTCATTTCTGTGCACAGATTGGCTGCAGTGTGTCTTACAATTGCAACAGCAATTCCATTACCACAGGGACTACGCTGCAAAAGTACTTCCTTGGTTTCAAAGCACTTCTGAATATCCAACGTAGTTAAAGGTGTGATATAACTACAAGTTCTTTCAATATGGTGTGCCATTTTGTTGTAAAGCTCAGTTGTAATTCCAGCATCAGTTGGAATGCTAAAATCCACTAGAAATGAATTATGCAAGCTAATTGAGAGTATACTTACTTTTTCTGCATCTATCACAGAAATAAAATATACTTACTGCACCTTGCCGGGTTTTTTTACATGCTGTGCGTCAACATATTGTACATAAATAAAATTAGTAATTCAATATCCTATTTTAAATATTTGAAATATTTTAGGATGATGGTTCAATACATTAGGTGGTGTCCCTACATTGCTGGGACAATGTTCAAATTTAGCACTGGTAGGATAATTTTTTTTTCTGATTGCTGGCAAGACAAAGTTAGTGGTGAGTTTTATCCAAAAAAAGTCAGGTGAAAACCTTCTGAAGTTCGGCTGTTTTATGAAATTACTCCCCTTTATCTAAAAGGAAAAATAATCCTCACCAAAAGATTTTCATTATCAATGCACAACCGAAATCTGAACAATTTGGAAACGTTTCCCTTTGTACTGGTTCTTCAACTCAGAAGTTTCATTTAATCACATTCAAACCAGATGGGCAGGTGGTGTGTGTGTGGGGGGGTGGGGGGAGTCATATCTGCTGTCTCTACTGTGCATGGAAGATAGCTCAATGAGACAAAACTTTAATTTTCATACTTAAGGAGTTATATTGTGTGAGTTTTATGCTTTTAGGCCTCAATTGTTTATACCCATTGTTACATTCAGACTTGCACAAAATTTGGGCTCAACTTGACATCTATGGAATGAATGCATATTTGTGCCTTTTCATCCCTATTTACAACCCCACAAGGTGATAGTCCAAGCAATGGAGCCTTCAGCCAATACACCTATCCTTATCAGTCTCTCTCCTGAGCTCATTGTTCAATCTCTTGGATGTCTTTACGTTCCACATATTAATTATAGCAATTAAAAAGTAAAGGCAATTATTACTGATTCAATCTTTCTCGGGGTCAGTTTTACCCTGCTAAGCTGACAAGTATTGACTAATGGTGAAACAAACAAAGTATGAAACCACCATTATAGCTTATCAAAGAACAAACACGTCGCACCAAACTGCAGAGGTTTAAAAGACTACCACACTGTTCAACTCATTCAAACCTGGAGAAATCAGACGAAGGAGGACATTATTTTCATTGCTGCTGCTTCGTCATCAACTTCCCATAAGCCTTGACTCCCTCATCTATCTATCCTTGAATAAATCAAATGGATGTGATCTTCTGGCCCTTCACGCTGGCGGGACCTTCTGGTCCTGCCGATGGCACACTAAGCTCAGCCAATACCATATACACTACACCAGAAAGTAGAGGTGGAACTGAAAAGATTGAAAGACTTGGGCATCATCAAGCCGATGGAGCTTTTTGAATTGTCCCTGTCCTGAAACTGGACCGTACTGTGACTACAAACTAACAGCAAACAGGGACACACAGCTGGATCGCTACCACATTGAGAATAGAGGCCTTCTGTGCTAAGTTAGCAAGAGGCCTAAAATAAACTAAGGTAGACCTAAGTCAAGCTTATCAATGGCAGGAACTGGAAAACGTCTCCTGAAAGTAGTTACAAGGGGTTATATCAGTACATCTGATTGCCATTTGGTGTCTCATCGGCCTGCACCATTTTTTAGCCGACTATGGAGAATCTGTTATAACGAATCCCCAAAGTGGTGGTATACCTGGACAATGTCCTAATTACAGACATGCCTCCCAAAGAACATGATGCAACCTTGGAAGAGGTCCTTAAGTGGTTTAAGGAAGCGGGCATACATTTAAAACGTGAGAAGTGTACTTGTCTAATTGATGAAGTTGTGTGCCTCGGTTTAAAACTGGATGCAAAGAGGTTGCATTCTCTCAACGATAAGGCGAAAGCTACTAAGGGAGTTCCGGTGCCAAGGAATGTGATGGAACTGAAGTCCGTCCCAGGAATGGTCAATTACTATGGAAGGTTTCTACTGAATCAACAATTCTGGCCCCCTCCTACACCAGTTTTTAAACAAACTATCAGCTACGGAAGAGTGGGGACATGCTGAAAGAAGCAGTTGCCAAAGTCAAACAGGTTTTACAGTCATCGACATTGCTTGTGCACTTCGACCTGAACAAACCATTAGTGACCATTTGTGATGCCTCGCCACGTAGAGTTGGAGTAGTTCTATCCCACAGAATTTCAGATGGGATGGAGAGACCAATTGTGCTTGCTTCGAGGGCTTCGTCAGGTATTGAGAAAAAGTACTCACAAGTCGACAAAGAAAGCCGAGCAGTCATCTATGGTGTGAAGAAATTTCATCAGTACATCTACAGATGGCATTTAACTATCGTGTTAGACCATAAGCCATTGTTGGGGCTTTTCAAAGAGGATAAGCTAGTGCAACCTATTGCCTCGGCCATGATGCAGAGGTAAACCTTGCTGCTGGTGGCATTCAGCTGTACCTTCCAGTATAGGCTGGGAACACAGATCTCAAATGTGGATGCACCTAACCACCTCCCACTGCTGCAGACCATACTATCGCCATCTGTTTCACAGGAGATAATATCGGCTCAGCATTTTCTGGCTGCACTGCCTGTATCTGTGGACTAATAGGGTCCGATTGTTATCAAAAGGCTAGTAAATTGTACTGACAGGGTGGTGCTTCAATAAGCAGAGCAAATAAAGCCATATTTGCAACACAGGGACCAAATGACCTGTGAAGATGGTGTGCTATGGTGGGCGGCCCATGTCATTCTACTACTTCTGGCGCAACACCCAATGATCCAAGAGTTATATGGTGCCCATCCTGGCCAGAGCAGAATGAAAGCGTTGCCCAGAAGCTACATCTGGTGGCTTGACATTGACAGAGAAATTGAACAAACGGTTCGGCAGCGTGAAAGTTGTCAGACTCAGCAAATGTTACTGCCACCAGTGAACACGCACCCTCAGGAATGGCTGGGCCATTCGTGGTCACAGTTTCATGTAGATTTTGATGGCCCCTTTTTGAGGCACATGTTCCAAATTCAGGTAGATGCCCATTCCATGTGTTGGATGTTCAGTGATGAAATTCACCACAGCTACATCAACTATTGATAAACGGAAGCAAATCTTCGCAATCCAAGGTCTTCCCGAAGTGTTGGCATCAGACAATGGAATGGCATTCACAACTGATGAATTTTAAACTTTCATCAAGACTACTCATCATGTCAAGTCAGCACCCTGTCATCCTGCCTTGAATGGGCTGGTGGATCAAGCTGTGCTGACGTTCACGGCTTCCATGAAAAAGCAGGCTCATACAACATTGCATTGTGATTGGCAAGTAAAGAAATATGTTGACCACTTATGCATGAGAGTAGAACCAGCTCCAGGAGACTAGCAAGTGTGCTCCGCATTCTGTTCATTTGTACTAGTCTCTGAACTAGAGATTTTGACGCCCACTGTGGAGCCAGGGCAGTGTCTGGCTTTGGTGACTGACACAGAAGAAAGGCGTCCAGAGGAAGTTAGTATGTCCACTTCTTCAGTGAATCTTGTGTGCCAGCTGTTGAAGACGTCCTGACAGAATTGTAGCTTTCTAAAAGGGTGCAGAAGTGTCTGGCTCGGCTGATGTTATTGACTGTCTTTCCCTTCTGTAACACTGTTTGCTGCCGATGTGTTAATTGTTTTTCTTTTTGTCTTATCATAGGCAGTCCAAGAAATTAGGAGGAAGGAGTCTTGTAGTTTGGTCCCTTTAATGGGTGATCCTTCATGGGTTACGTGAACAGACCAGAATCAATAGAGTGTAAACGCGTGAACCAAAGCCAATCAGAAGCAAGAGCATGAATTCCCAGGGCTGGAAGGTTGGAGTTGGATTGGGGGTGGTCGGGAGTAGACCTGTACAGTTGTGCTGTTAAACCCTTAGTTGTACATAGTTTCTTCTCAGTCAATAAATCTTTTAAGTTTGTTACTTGCCATATTGTCGACCTGAGTTGCTACAGAAACTGCACACAATATTCCAGGTGTGCTGTCACCAAGGCCTTATACAGCTGCAATAAAACTTTCTGACTTTTATATTGCATTCCTCTTGCAATAAATACTAACATTTCATTTGCCTTCACTTACATTAAAAAAAGTTCTTTCATGGTATATGGGCATAGCTGGCAAGGCCAGCATTTATTTCCCATCTCTAATTATCTTTGAGTAGCTTATTGGGCTATTTCAGATGGCAGTTTAAGGTCAACCGCATTGCCTTGGATCTAGCGTCACATGCAGGCCAAACCAGGTAATTAGAACATAAGAACATAAGAAATAGGAGCACGAGTAGGCCATCTAGCCCTTCGAGCCTGCCCCGCCATTTAATAAGATCATGGCTGATCTGTCGAGTCTCAGTTCCACCTTCCCGCCCTCTCCCCATAACCCTTAATCCCCTTGCCTATCAAAAACCTATCAACCCGCGTCTTAAATATATTTAGCGAGGCAGCCTCCACCACTTCAACGGGCAGAGAATTCCAGAGATTCACCACCCTTTGAGTGAAGAAGTTCCTCCTCAACTCCGTTCTAAACTGCCCCCCCTTTATCTTGAGGCTGTGCTCTCTAGTCCTACTGTCCTTTCTCAGCGGGAAGAGCCTCTCCACCTCTATCCTATCCATCCCATTCATCATCTTATATGTCTCAATGAGATCTCCCCTCATTTTTCTAAACTCTAACGAGTACAAGCCTAGTTTATTCAGCCTCTCCTCATAGTTCAACCCCCTCAACTCCGGTATCAGCCTAGTAAACCTCCTCTGCACTCCCTCCAAGGCCAAAATATCCTTGCGTAAGTGCAGCGACCAAAACTGCACACAGTACTCCAGCTGCAGCCTCACCAATGCCCTTTACAGTTGCAGCAAGACCTCCCTACTTTTATATTCAATCCCCCTTGCTATGAAGGCCAGCATCCCATTCGCCTTCCTGACCATCTGCTGCACCTGCAGGCTGGGTTTTTGCGACTCATGCACAAGGACCCCGAGGTCCATCTGCACCGTCGCATGCTGCAGTTTTTCGCCATGTAAGTAATAGTCCTTCCTACCATTATTCCGACCAAAGTGGACAACTTCACACTTGCCAACATTAAATTCCATTTGCCAGTTCCTGGCCCATTTGCCCAGCCTATCTAGATCCTTCTGCAGACTTTCCACACCCTCCGCACAATTTGCCGTTCCACCAATCCTGGTGTCATCAGCAAATTTCGACACCATACACTCAGTTCCCTCCTCCAGACCATCTATATAAATGGTAAATAGCTGAGGCCCCAGCACCGACCCCTGGGGCACTCCACTAGTCACCAACCGCCAATCCGAATAGCACCCATTGACCCCCAATCTCTGCCTCCTATTTGACAGCCAATCCCCTATCCACGCTAACACCCTACCCCCGACTCCATGCCCCCTGACCTTCTGTAATAACCTCTTGTGCGGCACCTTATCAAACGCCTTCTGAAAATCAAGAAACACCACATCCACCGGCTCTCCTCTATCCACCGCCCTAGACACATCCTCATAGAACTCCAATAAATTCATCAGACACGACTTCCCCTTAATGAAACCATGCTGCGTCTGCTCTATCAAACAATTCTCCTCAAGATGCCTCGCTATTTTCTCCTTGATCACAGATTCTAGCATTTTACCTACAACAGACGTTACACTAACCGGCCTATAATTCCCCGCCTTTTGCCTGCCACTCTTCTTCAACAACGGCGTAACATTAGCCATTTTCCAATCTTCCAGCACTTCCCCGGAATCCAGCGATGTTTGGAAAATAATCACCAAGGCATCCACTATCACCTCCGCCATTTCTTTCAGAACCCTTGGATGCATTCCATCCGGTCCTGGGGACTTGTCCACAATCAGTCTCTCCAGTCTTTCGAGCACTGCCTCTCTAGTAACAATAATGTCATTCAGGCCCTCCACTCCTACCATCTTTCCATCGCTAACACCCGGCAAATTATTCACGTCCTCCTCCGTGAAGACCGAAACAAAAAAGTTATTCAAGGCCTCAGCCATTTCCCCATCCCCTACCACTAAGTCCCCCCTCTCATCCTCTAAGGGTCCAATGTTCACCCTAGTCAGCCTCCTCCTTTTTATATATTTATAAAAACTCTTACTATCCTTTTTTATATTAAGCGCTAGCCCAGCTTCATAGTTTATCCTACCCTTCTTTATCAACTTCTTTGTCATTCTTTGTTGATATTTAAACCTCTCCCAATCCTCTTCTCGCCCACTACTCTTAGCTACTCTAAACGCATCCGCTTTTAATTTAACACTTTTCTTTACCTCCTTTGTTATCCACGCTGATTATCTCTCCTCTTACGATCCTTTTTAACCATCGGAATAAATTTCTGCTGAGCACCAAGAAAGATCTCCTTAAAGATCCTCCACTGCTCCTCAGCAGACCTACCTTCCAATGTGCTCCCCCAATCAACATTCGCCAATTCCTCTCTCATCCTATCGTACTCCCCTCTGTTCAAACAAAGGACACATGTCCGGTAACCCACTTTCTCCTCCTCCATCTGCATCAGAAACTCCACCATACAATGATCACTCTTCCCAAGAGGATCCTTCACCACAAGGTCCCTAATTCTACCTGCCTCATTACATAACACCAGATCCAAGATAGCTCGCTCCCTCATCGGCTCCAACACACACTGTTCAAGGAAACTATCCCGGCAGCATTCCAAGAACTCTTCCTCAAGCCCACCGCGTCCAACATGGGTCGACCAATCAATATGTAGATTGAAATCCCCCATAATTATCGCCATTCCATTCCTGCATGCCGCATTTATTTGCGCGTTAACAGCCCGCCCCACCTCCAGATCATTATTTGGGGGCGTATAAACGACACCCACCAGCGTCTTCCTCCCTTTGCTGTTCCTAATCTCCACCCACAACGATTCTACTTTTTGCTCTTTGGCTCCTATATCATCCCTTACTACCACCCTGATGCTATCCTTAATCAGCAGAGCTAAGCCCCCCCCCCTTTTTCCTCCTTCCTATCCTTCCTAAACACTTGATACCCCTGTACATTCAGCTCCCAGTCCCTGTCACCTTGCAGCCACGTCTCTGTAATGGCCACCAGATCATATCCATTTGTGCTGATCTGCGCCACCAGCTCATTCACTTTATTCCAAATGCTTCATGCATTCAGATAAAGTGCCTTCATCCCAGCCTTCACTTGTACCCTATTTGCCGGAACGCCACCAACCTTACTCACACCCCCTACTCCCTTTATTATTGGGACATCCTTGGCCTCTTCCCTTACCTGTACCCTCTCCTTTACTTTCGACCCTGTAATTTCACCTACCCTCGCACCCTCCCCGCCCCTAATTAGTTTAAAGTCCTATCTACACAATTCACCAGGACTCTTATCCCAGCACGGTTCAGACCAACCCCATCCCATCTGAACAGGTCCCACCTACCCCAATACTGGTGCCAATGCCCCATAAATTCAAACCCATTCCTTCCACACCAATCCCTGAGCCACCCATTCACTTCCTTAATCTTATCAACCCTACGCCTGTCTGCACACAGTTCAGGCAGTAGTCCAGAGATATGATGGCAGATTTCCTTCCCTAATGGACATCAGTGAACCAGGTTGATTTTACAACAACTGATGACAGTTGTCATGATCACCATATTGACATTATATTGCAGACTGAATTAACTGAATTTACTTTCCACCTACCGGCATGCTGGCATTTGAACACATGAGCCCAGAGCCTGGACCTCTGTTTCTCTAGTTCAGTGACATTACCACTGTGCCAGAATCTCCTTTGCATACTAACTTTTTGTGATTCAATTGCAATTCCTTCTCTCTCTTGTCTTGTATTTCATCTGTCTATATTCTGAAGGTCGCCACACTATGAACAAACTTTCTCTTCTGCTATCACTTCTCTGTGGCCTTCACTGCCTGTCCCATAGGGACAGTCAACATTATCTATCCATGCTGTCTTGGGTCTTCCATGTGTTTCCAGGTATTTTACTTTGCGTTATCTCTTTTTCCAAATATTTCCCTCCTATTTGCATCGCATTGTCCAAAATATGTCAGCTTCCTTGATGTCACTGCCTCAAACAAGTTCCTCAAAACTCCAACTTTCTCGAGCACCCATTCATTTGTCTGTTTGGTTGTCCACTACGTGAGTAACATTCATCTGAATCTTCTCATTTCAAATACTCTTATTTGATGGTCCAACTTTCATAGCTATATATTGTCACCAGTCATAAAAGGGCTGTCAGAAGATGAATTTTTGTTGTAATTGAGATGCTGTAATTATCCAATACACCTTGAAGTCAGTACACAATGCCATATTAAATCTAGCTTAAATTTCTTCAGTAGACTTTTCTGCGATAATTAACTCAAGACATGATCAAACTGAACTCATTCAATCAGAATCTTTCATATCTTTCCACCTATCCCCATCACCTTTGACTTATTAATATTGATCAGTAGATTGTATTTCTGGTTTATTTTCTCCTGTAGCTCCTCCACTGAGTTAACGAGCAGAATAATGTAATCAGCAAATCAAAGAATTAAAATGTGCCACTCGCCAACTGGTATCCCTTTATATCCAACTCTCAAAATCATTTCCGTGAGATGTTGAATAAATATGGTGAGAATACACTTCCCTGTCTAATAGACTTTTGAATCTGAACCTTGACTCCTTCAAAACGGCTGAATCAAAATCCTTCTTAACAGCACTGTATGTGTACCTACACAGAATGAACTATTACTGTTCAAGATGGCAAATCACCATTGCCTTTTCAAAGGCAAGTAGGGATGAGTAACAAAACATCCAATGTACAAATTAAAAAGAAGTTACACATGAAGGAGAGAACATGTGACACATCAGCCAGCATTGAGAGAAAGAAGGTGACAACTGATTACTCAATACTTTCAATAAATGAACCTGATTCATCAGCTAAAGTCACTTTATCGCTGTCTGTCCTCTCCTCACATCCTTATCTCTCACAGTTAAAAGATTTCTTTCAAGTTCTATTAAGAGATGCTGGTGAAATTTTAACCCATCTAACGTTGTGAAAAAGAGACAATTACAATTACACTTTGAAAACTTCTTGCTTTGTTCCCACTCTACTCCTGTCCACAAACACTTTAATTATACTCTCTTTTTAGCCAGCTGATAAAGTGGAAGCCTCATTACATAAACAAATCAGGGTTTTTTTACTGTTATTATTCCATTCTTGGAAGGATATTAGAGTAGTGTGGAATGATTTATTATCCTCTATTTGGGGATCAACAATATAGGATCAAGGAGGCAAGAGTTTCTGTTCAGAGAGTACCAGGAGCTCAGTGAAAAATTAAAGAAAAAGGACTCTAATGGTTATAATCTCTGAATTATTACTTGAGCCAAATACAAATTGGCATGCAAAACTAAGCAGATTAGGCAGTTGAATGTGTTTTTTAGAAGGTGGATGGGAAGCCATGGTTTAATTTCATGTATGCTGGCCATGACACTGGATAAGAACAAACTGTTCCATTGGAACAGGATCCATATGCACTGGCCTGGGGGCCAGGATTCAATATGTGTGTGTGTATCTGTGGGTGTTGGGGGGGCAGTGGAAGAGGGAGCACAATGAAAGGAGAGCTTCAATAAAAAAAGCTTATAAATTAATAATTTTGAAGCAGATGAAAAGGAACAGTCGAGTAATAGTCAGCGATTGTGCATTAAGCATTACAGATAAAGAGAAAACCAAAAGATGCAAATAAACTAAACTAAGAGAGAAATAAGAACTGTGTGCATGAACAACATTAGAGCAGAAGGATTGTTTCAGGAGATGGAGGTCATCCAAAATATATCCTTTATACTCCATGCATTTATGTAACAACAGCAATAACATAATTATTCTCTACCTATGAAGTGTCAAAATGTCCCGAAGAAAAATTGGAACCAGGTCTTTCAGTAGAGTTAGGGAACACTTTTCCATGCAAAGTTTGTATAAGTTTGGAACTCTCTTCCATAAATGACAATGCTGAATAAATACTGAATCTGAAATCAAGAGATTTCTATTAACCAGAGACACTAAAGGATGTAGGGCAAAGGTCCATAGAGAGTTAGGTCACAGATCAATTATGATCTCACTGAAAGATGGAACATGGTCAAGGAGCTAACTAGCTTACTCTTGTATGTATGTTGCTATCGTATTTGGCCCAAGATTGTGTTACACTACTTCAGAATTAATTTTAAGAATCATTTATTTGGGACTGGTGTCACAAAAAGGCCAGGCTGGATTATGATTGTGGGTTTCCTTCTCTAGTGGACGTCAATTAATGAACTGGGGTTTCAAGCAATTTGATAGCCCCAGGGTCACTTTTACACATTCCAGCTTCATATTTACAGACTTTTTAAATGTAATTCAGGTTTTAAAATTGCAATGGTGAGATTTGAATTCATGTTCGCTGAATTATTAGTCCAGACCTCTTGATTACTAATTCAGTAACATAACCATTAAGGTAATGCACCCCTGCATACTTAAGATCTCAAAGACATTTTAACAGCTGATTGAGTGCCTGGTATTGTCTTCTCACTCTGTAAAATCTGGCATTATAAAGTGGAACCCCTAAAAGGTCTTCACATGTATCACAGAGGGCAGGAAGAGCAACAGTGCTGCTACAGAGTCCATAAGATAAGTGTGGACTGCTCTCTTGAGCTCCATAGAATCATACAATGCAGAAGACGCCATTCAGCCCATCAAGTCTGCACCAACATGCGAGAAACATCTGAACTCCCACCTAATCCCATCTCCTCGTATTTGGCCCATAGCCTTGAACGTTATGATGTGACAAGTGCTCACCCAGGTACTTTTTAAAGGATGTGAGACAAGCTGCCTCTACCACCCACCCAGGCAGCGCAATCACCTTCTGCAACTTAATTGTGCACAGAAGGATGGATTCCAGGTTGGTTAATCTTCACCTCTGGATGTAAACGTTCTATTACTGGCATGAAATATTTAGTATCTTATACGCTTTCTCATTCATCATTCCCTAAGCAACAAATTCTAAAGATTAATTATTACAAACTTGTTCCTGTTATTAGATTATATAAAATTTATAAAACACCTGTCAACTTTCCACATTGTATTTTTATACAGTATGGTGATTTTTTTGAAGTTCTGTAAGTTGGAATGGATACAGAATTACACAGTGATAAATGTATTACGCATGTATGTCAACAATGTGTATATGCTGACAGAAGAAAATAATTGTTCAGTTAATCTCATTTAAGCAGGTTAATGGAAGGAAAAAAGGAAGAGGAGAAAAAAACATGCTGCAATAATAGGAAATAAATGAAAATCTGCCAAAATGATTTCCTTAAGTAACACTGAAGAAAACAGGCTTTCAGGATGTCTAAAAAGGGAGTCCAACAAATAAAATTTATATAAAAATCAAATTTCTTTTAAAACTGATTGTGTTTTCAGATGCATGCTATGATCAGTTTCTCTCCCGGAATATCAATAACATACATTTCCCTTTTGGCAAACAGTTTCTTTCCCCAAGTCCAGACCCCAAAGGCTGGCAACCAAACTGTACACCTGCTATTATGCATTACAATGCGATTAAAATATTTGGAGAATTTGGCAAGTTCCAGACTTGAAACTATGCTGGAAGTTGAAATCATGAGTAGGAGTATGGGTACTGACTACCCCTTTCCTCCTGCTGATTGCTGTATTCAGAACTACTGGTGGTCGGCAGCTGGGTTCTCAGGGTTGGAATCAAAAACATGCATTGCTTGATATCCGGTCAGATGGCATGAGTGCCTAGACATTGTTATTTTGTCAGGGGAAAGTACAGAAGGATGCCTTGCAAAACATATGTACTGACTGAGATGGGTGAAATGTGGTGCAGTATTTATTCAGGTGCAATAATATAAATTTGCTGTTGTCTGGTTTCAAGTGATAAAGCAGAAGATTTCAAAGAATGCATCCCATGTGTTACTTTGAGTTCTCTGGTGTAAATGAATTTCCAACATCAGGACACAGCCAAAGATAAAGGAAGTCCCCATGCAGTCCGTCAGCATAGCGTTAGCTACCAGCTTATGATTTAAAGCTATTCCTTACAACATATGCAGAGCAGAAGCTTGCAACATTTAAAATCCCAATGTGCTGTTGTCAAAATTGATCAACTTAGATGTTATTGAACAATCTGTTATTTTGTATTTTTTTTACTGATTGTATATGGAAATTGTGTTCAAATAGTGTTGTACTCAAAACTGCGAAAGACTGATGCCCAAAATATTACACTAGAATTAAGAATGGCATTTATTCAGCATATTATTTGAATGACAATGACAGCATTTATGTTAGAGGTGCAACTGAAATGCTATGGAAGAGTGATGCGTTTGGTGGTATTGTCAACTCTGAGTTACTGGGGAAACTTTCTTTATTCATTCTTAAGAAGTGGACATCACTAACAGCCCATCCCTAATTGCCCTTTAGATGGTGGTGGTGGGCTGCCTTCTTGAACCACTGCAGTCCAAGTGGTACAGATGTGCCCTATGTTGTTCGGGATGGAGTCCCAGGATTTTGACCCAGCGACAAGAAGGAATAGTGATATATTTCCAGTATGGTGAGTGACTTGGAAGGATGTTAATCCCGTGTGTCTGCTGCCTTTGCCCTTATAGATTGTAGTCCTTGTAGGTTTGGAAGCTGCAGGATAAGTAGTATGTCAGAAACACAAATAGTGAAGGAATAGGTTTTGCCATGATTCTTCAACTGAGCCAAGGCATTAGCATCCCACTTCAGATTAATTAATTAATCTAATTAATAGGAGAGGCTGGGTAAGAACAAGCATAAATCTATCAAAGGAAGGATTTCTAATTGCAAGGACCCCCATGGGGGTGAGAATAGCTTGACAGCAAGTGGATTTTTGCGTCTGCTACAACCAGAGGGATGGAGTGGAAACCTGGAAAGGCTGCTCCCTGGGTCTCTCACTTTCTCTTACGTGGAGGTTCAGATGTAAGATCTGAGGAACTGTAGTGAGCTGATCCTCCCTAAGAAAGATGCCAGCCTTGTGAATTTAGTGAAGCAGATGGGTTTGCGCAACAATCAATTTTTGCAGGACATCTTCTGCTATTGTTTTTATCGGGCAGGATCAGTGACGAGAACGGAAAATATTGCGAGATGTCCAAATCTCATTTCACACTGACGTAAAAGTATAATGTAATTGTCTCCCCACCCCTTCCCAGTGACATAATGGGATTTGTGATATTGAATGTTGGGGACATCATTTCTATATATTTACATATCATTATCAGGCCATTATGCCTGAGTCATCACACCCCTGCTCCCGCACTCCAAACACCACCAGGAAAGTCCATTCATATTGGCATGATGAAAGACCTGTGTGAATTACAACTGGTCTCCTATGGTTTGTACCTGGCAGGCAGACATCTCAGAGAATCTTAGCTGAATGCATCACTTGGAGGGAGAGAGTTGTGCCCAGGTACGGCCCGAGTACTGCCCCCTAGCACCACCTGGGCAGCACCAGGAGGCAGTCCTGGGGCAGTGCCAAAGGATAGTGCCCAGTTAGTGCTGGAGTGTTGTATAAGGAGGGAGGGGAATTTTGAACCAATGTCCCCAGAGAATTATTCTGAGCTTCTGGTCTTGTGACAGCCACTAAAGCACGATCTCCCCCTAAAATGAGAGAATGGAGAACATTCTTTTTATCACAAAGTTCTTACAACATAGCAGCCAAGATTCTTCCAAAAAAATTCTAAGTGTTGAATATGCATGAAAACTGGAGTAAGTCATGCTGGTTTTGTTAGTGGGAGTTTAGAGAAGAATATCCCACACACTATGCACTGTTGAGTGCGCTAGCGTAAATTGTGTGAAAAATCAGGGGGCAATGCCTATTCTTGCTGAGAGACCGGCAGTATAGAGCTTAGTGAGTCATTGTGCATGCGCTGATCTGTTAGCACTGAGATCTGTCTGCCAGCTTCCTGATTACTGATTCCTGCAACGCTGGGTCTCTGACCCTCCCATTCCCGCACCCCCCCCGCCGGCCCATAGCCCAGTCATTGACCCCGTGAACATATACTGGCCAGCCCCTAACTTACCTGCCCCGCCTTATTCTCTCCCTCCAACCCTTCCCCACAGGACCAATCACCTATTCAACACCCCGTTTACCCCTCCCCTAACCCACCCCGCGGCCCCCCCACACCCCCCCCCCCCACCCCACTCAAGCAGGCCTTTATTATTTTCAGCTGCCAAACTATTTCATTGCACTTTCTCTGAGATATTGAGACCGGGGTAGAATTCTCCTAAGTCCTTGATAACGGGAGGCCCAAAAATTTGTTTTACCTCAGCATGAATGTACAGCGGGCTCTTCCTCTGGAGCCCACCATAGTGGATCAGAAAACCCACTGGTGTCCAGGGTGAACCACATTTTCATCCTTCTAAAGTGATGCAGATGAAGACCCGATGACCCACACCCAACTCTTCATGGCACTAGTGAAAAAACATGCCAGTGCAAACACATTTAGAGCAAATGGCAGGACTCATCTGAACAATGTCTTGGACTGCCTCTGGAGTTCAGGATGAAGGCCTAGTTTACCCGGAACACCACAGTAGTGCATAGATGGGGCATCTACAATAGGATCTTCCCAATTTGGTGTCCTGGAGCAGCTCCAACTTTCAGTCTCAGAATGTTCCCTGAGATCCAACTTCTTTCTCAAGATGGCTGTCTTCAGCCTTGGGGTGCTACCAAAGATTCAACTTCATTTTAAGGTGATCCATATTCTTTCTTCAATAGTGGATCAGTGACGTTGGGTACCCCTACAATATGGTGCCCAGATGGGACAGTGGACTACGTGCCATCAAACCTGTCCCAACACTGAGTACAGCACAAAATCTCTGGGTGCATAGTTAATTTGGTTGAGGCTGCACCATTTGGCATGTTTTCCCACTGGCCTCCAGAGTGGGAAACACTCCACATTTCCAACCCTATCATGGGACTTATTCCCCAGATGGCAGAATTTTGCCACATAGTTCTGCAACTCTTTCAGCACTCCTCTGCCATAATTGATCAGAGAATGTATCAGAGAATGCAGTGAGATGTGGTACAGCATGTCCCAGCTCTACATCAAGCATTCCAAGGGCCTTATACAGAATGGAACCTATCTCCTGCCCTTTTTGATATCAATGATGTGAATGTGATGTTGCTGAGGATTCACAACACCAGGCAGTTACTGCATCCTGATATACAGAGGGTCTCGCCATACCATCAATGACAGCATGCCTGATGAAATTAGATATATCAGACCTCTGAATGATGGAACATGTGAACAGGAATAGGTCAATCTTCCTTATGCATGTTCCACTGTTCAATTAGATCATGGTTGATTGTATCTTAACTGTATTTATTCACTTTTCTTTTACCTTCTTCAATGCCCATTTGAACGCAAATCTATAGATCAGAGTCTTGAAATTCTCAACTAACCCAGCATTCACAGCCTTTTGGGAGGAGAGGTCCAGAATTTTCCAAGCTTGTCTGAAAAAAATATACCTGACTTTGCCCCTAAATAACCTAGCTCTCATTGTAAAATTATGCCATTCTGTTCTGGATCCCCTCATGAGCACACATTCTCTGTAGCTTACCTATCAAATTCATTTATTATTTTAAAAACCGTGATTGGATTGTCCCTCAAGCTTCCAAACTCCAAGAATCCAAGCCAATGGTATAATCTATTGAAGCCGCACTGTTTACTTTCCTAGGATACAATACCAAAATGAATGCAGTAACACCAGATGGGAGGATCTGGATAAGTGAAGCATCAAATGATTGCAGTATTTAGCACTATTCGTGGCTCCTGAGGTACTGAAGCAATCAGTGTCCATTTGCATAACCTGGATAACATTTGGACATGGGCTGATACTTGGCAAGTAGCTTGCATGCCACAAGGGTCAAACAATAATCATCACCAACAAGATAATCTAACCATCTCACATTGACATTCAACAAGCATAACAACTTTTATTTATATATCACCTTTAACATAATGAAATGGTGCAAGGTGATTTACAGGAACATTATAAAACAAAGTACGATACTAAGCCACAAAAAGAGATATTAAGTCAGATGACCAAATGTTTGGTCAAAGAGTCTTAAAGGAGAAAAGCAAGGTAAAGAGGTGTAGGAAGGATATTCCGTAGCTTGAGGCCAAGGTAACTGGAGGTATTCCCACCAACGGTGGAACAATTATGATTGGAAATGTACAAGAGGCCAGAATTAGAGGAGTATAAATATCTTGAGGTTGACAGGATACAGAGATAAGAAGGCATTCTTGTCCTCACTTTTCAGCCCATCAGCCTCTGCATTCAAAGGATCTATGATCATCCACTGCCACTTCTGCCAACTCCAGCATGATGCCACCACCGGACATAATTTCTCTTCACCTCCCCTATCAGCATTCTGTAGGGTCCATTTCATCTGTAATGTCTTGGTCCAGTCCTCCAACATTCCTAACAACACATCCACTTCCCACAGCACCTTCTTATGCAATCACAGTAGATGTAACACCTGCCCTTCACATCTTCCCTCCTCACATTTAACACAAACATTCCTTTCAGATGAAGCAGCATTTCCCTTGCTCCTTCTTCTACTTAGTTTACTGTACTCACTGCTCACAAAGAAGCCTCCTCTACATTGGGAGATTCAATGTAGACTGGTTGACCACTGCACAACACCTTTATTCTGTCCATAAGTGTGACTCCAACCTTCCCATCACTTGCCATTGTAATTCATCATCTTGCTCCCATACCCACACTTCCATCTTTGGCTGCGGCAATGTTCCAGTGAAGCCCAACACAAACTGAAGGAACAGCACCTCATTTTCTGATGTGGCATTTTACAGCCTTCGGGACTCAACATTGAGTGCAACAACTTCACACAATGAACACTTTCCTTCCTTTGGATTTTATTTCTCCAACTCTCTCCTACAGGGATATCTGTAACTTGTTTTGTTTTTACAGAATGCCGACCCTTGTTCTACCTTACCTTTATGGCACTATTAGCACCTTCCTTCGTCTTTGACATTACCATTAACACTCCCTTGTTCTTGTGTCTGTGTCATCTTCGTCAATCTCTCCAGAACTCCCACCTTTCCCTGACCTTCTATTCTGCTCCACCTTCTACATCAATCTCTCCAACTATATAATCCATTACATTTTTGCTCCTCTTCAGCTTTGAACAACAATTGTATGGACTCAAGACTCTGCTTCTCTTTCCACAGATGCTGCCAGACCTGCTGAGTCTTTCAAACATTTTCTATTTTATTTCAGATTTCCAGCAGCCACAGAATTTTGCTTGTATTTTATGAAATCAAAAAACCTGGAAACCCTTTTCCAACAGCACTGTGGGTGTATTTATACCACATGGACTGCAGTGGTTCAAGAAGACAGCTCAGCAGCACTTTCCCAGTGGCAGTTACAGGTATGCAATAAGTGCTGATCTTGCCTGTGATGTCCACATCTCATGAATAAATACACATAACTTCAACAAGTTCAATTGGACATGAACCACTTTTCAGACTCACTTGTGCAAATGCTGAGTGCTCAGACTATGATAAGAGGTTCCAGTGTTAAATAAATGTAAACTGTTCATTCATCAAGTCTGTCAGCTCCGTATTATCCTTCATCACCTGCATCCATCTTTCATGAGTCCAGTTCCCCTTTCTCCTCACAGTCTTTCAATATATTCATAAAATAATTTGATCTTAGCTCTGATATTTGCATTTGCAGGGTTAATAACAGTAGCGGAAGGTTGAGGCCTTTAAGCGGGCATCTCTTGTCGACTTAAGGGCGTCAGTTGGCAGTGAGGGGGAAGGCCATCCACTGACCTAGCTGGGGGAGAGTTGGGAAAGTGGCAGGAACCTCAACTGCCATCCTTCCATCTGATTAAATACCCCTGCACCAATTGTTTCACTGGGGAGGGCATTAAATTGTACCCCTGGTGTGTGCAGGTGACCAAATTCTCTGCTTTCCTTGAATGAATGCAACAACTCACAAACAGGTCTCTAAAAACAAGCTTTTGTACTTCCACAACATTTGCCACTGCAGGAGAAAGTCAAAAGCACCTCACCTGTCAGTTGGATGGTTGTCCCTTTAAATAGCATTCATGGAGGTCCCTTGTGCAGGTGAGTGTATGTTCAGCTGAGAGTGAACAGTCTGTACTTACACACTAGGCCTGCATGGTCAAATAACAAAAGCTTGTGTCAAAGCAGCTGGAATGGCAGACTGATATCACGAGCAAGCACCTCCTCTGCTTCCAGCACATGCACAGCAAGGCTACATGAGTGTTCTCAGATTCCTGACATCAGTGGATCAACATACTTAAATTTGTCAAGATGTCCTCCAATATCTATAATCTTTCCACTTCAGTGAAAACCTTCACAGAATTCTTTGTAAAAAAATCTGACAGTCAACATAAAGATTGTTGGCACAACTCTGCCTGCCTCCTTAGCAAATTGGGATTTGGCCAGAACTGCAGCCTTCAATTCTGGAAAATATATACCTTAGAAATATAGAAACGCTATAGTGCGGAAAGAGGCCGTTCAGCCCATCAAGTCTGCACTGACAATAATCCCACCCAAGCCCTATTCCCATATCCCTACGTATTTACCCTGCTAATCCCTCTAACCTACACATCCTGGACACTAAGAAGCAATTTTAGCATGGCCAATCAGCCTACCCGCACATCTTTGGACTGTGGGAGGAAACCGGAGCACCCAGAGGAAACCCACGCAGACACAGGGAGAACGTACAAACTCCGCACAGACAGTGACCTGAGCCAGGAATTGAACCCAAGTCCCTGGAGCTGTGAAGCAGCAGTGCTAACCACTGTGCCACTGTGCCACCCATTAGTGCTAGCCACTGTGCCATCATGTCTTTGTAATTAATCTTTGCAAAACTCAACATGGTTAAGTAATTGCACCCTTACTAATATTAATCATCATGTGTGGCACTATCAATATTTGGCTTGTTGATTCTGAAAATGCTTTTCAGCAAGAATGATCCATCCACCATGTCTTACTAAGGAGATTAAATAAAGTATTAGATTAAAAGAAGATGCTTATAAAGTTGCAAAGAATAGTAGTTAATCTGAGGATTGGGAGTGTTTTAGAAACCAACGAAGGCCATCAAAAAGTTGATAAAAAGGGATAAAGTAGAATATAAGAATAAACTAGCCAGGAATATAAAAACATATTGCAAGAGCTTTTACAAGTGTATAAAAAGGAACTGTGGAGCTAAAGTAAACAGTAGTCCCTTAGAAGCATGAGAAATTATCATGGGGAATGAGGAAATGAACAAATTTTGGGGTCTGTCTTCACAGTGGAAGAAAAAGTTGCATACCCAAAATAGCGAGTAACCTAGAAGTTAATAAGAGTGAAAAAAAAAGATAATTAGTATCACCAGAGAAAAACTACTGGAAAAGCCCAAGGGACTGAAATCCAAAAAAATCCCAGGATCTGACGGCTTACAATCTAGGGTTCTAAAAGAGATAGTTGCAGAATATTGGATGGACTGGCTATGTTTTTCCAAAATTGTCCAGATTCTAAAATGGTCCAACAGATCGGATGTTAGCAAATGTAATACCATTATCAAGAAAGCTGGGAGGGATTAAACAAGGATATATAGGCCTGTTAGCCTGATATCTGTCATCAGGAAAGTGCTGGAATTTATTAACCACAGAGAAGTCTAACAACATGCATAGGAAGTTATGGTGTGATTAGAATAAGACAACATGGTTTTATGGAAGGGCAATCCTGTTTGATAAACTTATTTGTATTTTGAGGATATAACTAGGATAGATAAAGGGAATCCTATGAATGAAATATACTTGGATTTTAGAATGGCATTTGGTAATGTGCCACTTAAAAGGTTAATACACAAGATAGGGTTCATGTACATAAGAACATAAGAAATAGGAGCAGCCCTTCGAGCCTGCCCCACTATTCAACAAGATCATGGCTGACCTGAAGTGGATCAGTTCCACTTTCCCGCTTTCTCCTCATAACCCTTAATTCCCTTGTCTATCAGAAACCTATCTACCCATGACTTAAATATATTCAGCGAGGTAGCCTCCGCCACTTCAATGGACAGAGAATTCCAGAGACTCGCCACCCTTTGAGTGAAGAAGTTCCTCCTCAACTCTGATCTAAACTGTCCCCTCCATGTAGTGAGAGATTATATATTTGCATGGATTAAGGTTTGGGTTAATGGGTAGAAAGAAGACAGTGAGGATAAATGGGTATTTCTGAGTTGGCAGATTGGGACAAATGGAGTGCCACAAGGATCAGTGCTGGACATGAGCTATTTACAATCTATAGTACTGACTTAGATGATAAGACAGAGAGTAATGAATTGAAGTTACCTGATTGTACCAAGTTAGGTGGAAATGCAAGCCGTGAGAATACAAAGAGCCTGAAAAAGGATGTAGACAGATTAAGTGAATGGGCAAAAAGGTGTCAAACGGAATATAATGTGGGCAAGTATGAGGTTATCACACATAAGACGGACCACCGCAAGGTCTCTGTGGTTGCACCTCACCACCCCACTCCAACCTCTCCATCAAGACACACCCCCCCAAAAATCCTGGGCTTCATCTCCCCTTCCCATCATGAGCCCCCACACTTAACTGACCCTGGATTCCTGGACTCACATTGGTATCTTTTGGCTGTTCACGCTGCTGGGACTTTCTGGTCCACTGATGGCCTATCCCGCCATGGATTTCCAGGTGGCGGAGGGTGGATTCAATAGGAAAGCTCATTGACAATGGCAGGACCAAAGGATCCAACCAATGGCAGGCTGCCTCCCACTGCCAGTAAGCATGCTATGGGGGAGCCAGAGAATTCTGCCTTTGGAACTTGGGGACTGCTTGTGGTCCCAATCTTGGCCACTACTGTCAATGACACAGCTGCAACTAGAGAACTGCTGGCCAATCAGATTAGACAGTGCTTCTCTGAGGTGGGAGATCTGCTCATATAAGGGGCATAGATATCATCTCCAGCCAATTAACACTCTTCTGAGCATTAAGTGGCTGTTGCGCTGTGTGATCGGCAGGCAAGTGTTTTCTGTCAACTATTCAGGAGGCGGTGCCATCTGAAAATTCCTGCCCCATGTGTCAATCCACTTTGTTTTAAAACTCGACACTCAAAAGTAACATTTTTACCAAATCCTCTCAGTGGAAAGTAGTCAATAAATTCCAAAACATGACATAAACTACAATCCTGACACATCATAGATTTTCTTTCCGATAGAAACCACAAAAAATTCCCATCAGGCGGATAAAAATACTTGTTGCAGCCTCTGCTTCACAAACCAAGCCAAATGAGAGGCTAAGAGAATATTTAGTTTAGATACATGGTCAGTGTTTTCATAAGGCTTGCCTCTAATCAATGTTACGAATAAAATCAAAAGTGTACTTTTTTACAAATAAATTGACCATTTTGAATTGACTTAAGGAAATCTGTACACTTCCAATGTGTTTGCCTATAAAAGACTATATAGTGTTAGCTAAACTCCGAGTACAGACATGTGAAAGTGCAGCTGAAATATAAACATTTCCAATTTCAACTGTCTGCAAGTGTTTCAGTGAGCCCTGAGTAGAACTTGAAGGCTAACTTTTAACTCTATCTGCCTGATAGGAATGGGTCGCTCATGGTTAAACTGCATTGGTATAGTCACACTATGTTATCACCTGCCGCTATTTTAACATGTGGAGTCTTTGGATTCAGGACAGACTCCAAATATTGAATATATTAAAATTAGAATCCTTTGAGGTGCTCAGTGGAGCTCAATGCCATGTTAACTAAAAATCAGGATTGGTGTCTCAGAGCCAAGGAATGAGCACACAAATGGGCACTCAGCTGCAGCGAAGTTGATCATAGGATCTTTTTGCTGTCTGGTTTTTCAAGAGAGTTTCCAGTTTCTCTGACTGAGGGCTGGAAGTCCCACACTCAGCCTTTTTAGCCTGTTGGCAGCACATTATTGTTGCTGGGCCAATTTTCTTTAGGTCCATCGGCTGTCAGCCAATTCTTACATAGGGTGGAGGCCATCTATACGCCTCCGCATTAAATTCAGCCCTACTTCATGGAGTCATAGAATCTTACAGCTTAGAAGGAAGCCATCTGATCTTTGTGTCTTGCTGGCTCTTTGAAAGAATGCATTTTCTTGAACCCAAACCTCCTCTTTTTGTCTATAATGTCAATACTGCAATAGAAATAAGCTTAGAATAGAATCAAAGTAGTAACAGTAAGATTAAGGCAGAATACCTGTAGCAATGCAAGACTTGGAAGTAAAACTAAGGTTACTCTCTATCCAGGGGAAAAAGACTTGTGGGGGAAGGTTTGGTACATAAGAGGTTAATGCAGAACTAAGTACAATATCTCCTACACAGTGATGTGAGAAGACACCTGACCCAGCGCCATCGTCAGCCTGGAGACAGACACAGTTAGATTAAGATCTAGGATGGAATTTTACAGCCTCTCTCACCAGCGGGATTTTCTGTCCTGGTGATGTCAATGGATTTCTGAACAGCTCGCCACATTTTCCAACCCTCTCCCTGTCATGACAGAGCCATAAAATCTGGCCCCTCTAATTGGGTCAGCTCCATACCTGTACTTTCTATTATAAATACATACATAATAATGAGTTGCTAATAAGGACTTGGTGTTAACATACTCCAGATGGGAAGCTTACTTTATGACGTCTAAAGCAGGACTCCTCATAATGGTTTCCAATAACTTCCCCACCACCGATAATAAGCTAATTGGTCTGTAGTTTCCTAGCTTACCCACCTGTTTCTTGAATATAATATCAGTGATCCCCCAGTTTTTTGCTACTACTCCTGTGACTAATGAAGCTTGAAAGATTGTAATCAATGTCATTGCTGTTTCTATCTTTGCTTCCATCAGTAATCCATGATGCATTTCGGCTGGACCAGATGACCTCCTAACTTGCAGCAATGGTAATGTTTTTAAGATGTCTTTTCAATTGAACACTATCCTGTCCAGTATTTCCCCCTCATCTTTTTGTGTATCCTTCCTGTCATCTGCTGATAATGCAGATTTGGAAGTTGTGATTAAACCGCATTGCAGAGCAAAGCGGCATATGTCACAAAGATGGTAAACTTAATGCCAAACATTCATTTCTTGCTCAAGCAATTTTTTAAAAAATCTTTTATCGGGTGCAAGAGTTGCCATCAAAGCCAGTAATTGGTATTCATTCCTAATTGCCTTGGAGAAGATGGTGGTGAATCACCTTCTTGTACAGCTGCAGTCTACGTGTGGTGTAGATATACCCATAGTGCTGTTGGAAAGGGCAGTCTGACATTTTGATCCAGCAGCATTGAAGGAACAGCAATACAGTTCCAAATCAGGATAATGTGTGGGTTGGAGGTGAACTTGTAGGTGGTGGTGCTCCCATGCATCTGCTGCCCTTTGTCCTGCTAGGTAGTAGATGTCGCTAGTTGGAAAGATGCCATCGGGGGTGCCTTGGTGAGTTGCTGAAGTGCACCTTGTCAATGGTATAAGTTGCTGCTACTATGCATCGATGGGGGAAAGTGTGACTGTTCAGTCTGGTGGATGGGAAGCTGATTAAGTGGGCTGCTTTTTCCGGTACAATGTGGAGTTATTGAGTGTTGTTGGAATCATACTCATCTAGGCAATTGGAGAGCATTCCATCACACTCCTGACTTGGGCTTTGTAGATGGTGGACAGGCTTTGGACAGAATTTCCACGCTTTAACCTACTCTTACCCACAATATGTATATGACTGGTTCAGTTCAGTTTCTCATCAACGGTAATCTGCAGGAGATTGATAGCAGGGGGATTCAGCAATGTTACTGGCATTGAATGTCAAGGGGAGATGAAATGAATCTCTCTGGAAATGGTCATTGCCCCATACTTGTGTGGTATGAATGCCACTTGCCACTTATCAACCCAATTCAAGCCTTTTCTATAAAGGTTTACTGAATTTGGTACTACCACAAGGTGTTCTACTAGAGACCTCAGCATAGCTGGTGGAAGGTTCCTGGTCTTCTTGTTGGGACCACTGACGTGTTTGTAGCTGAGTGCTGAAGCCTCTTAAGGTAATATACAGCCTGTTTTATTTGGGCTGCGGTCAGAGCAGTTTTCCCAGCTGGCATGCTGGCACAGCATTGGACTTGGTTGAGGGAATGCTCAAGGAGCAGAAGTGCTGACATTCTGAGAGAGGGAAACCTGTACTGCTTCCATTGTCATAATGTGGAGATGCCAGCATTGGACTGGAGTAAACACAGTAAGAAGTCTCACAACACTAGTTTAAAGTCCAACAGGTTTATCTGTAGCAAACAAAAGCTAGTTTGCTACATATAAACCTATTGGATTTTAACCTGGTGTCCTGAGACTTCTTACTGCTTCCATTGTGCCACTGCCATTTGGTATACCCTCATGATTGTGTATTGAAGGGTGTTACAAGAAATTGTGGAGCGTAGTGGGGAAGAGGTGAAAGTTGTTTTGGCAAGAACTGTCAAAAATAGAGATAAAAAAGCTGCAGCCACCCTTGTTGCTCTTCATCTGTTGTAATATCTCCTTGTACGGCTTGGTGAGAAATTTTGTTTAGTAACACTCCAGCAAAGTGCTTTTACATTTTACTGTTGCGATCATTGATTCACCTACTGCATTCAACCTAAGTAAAAAGTCTGACAACACCAGGTTTTAGTCCAACTGATTTATTTGATAATAGGGGTTAATGTTAGTGCAGTGAGCCTGTCAGTCACCTCTGACCAGGTCTACTTCATTACTGCTCTCTTTGATTGCGAATTCAGAGGAAGGGTCATATTGGACTCGAAACGTTAACTCTGTTTCTCGCTCCACAGATGCTGCCAGACCTGCTGGGCTTTTCCAGTACTTTCTGTTTTTATTTCTGCTTCATTATGATATTGGGAATGTTTCAGCAGCTGCTGGGGAACAGTACTTCCTTTTCAGCTTTGCCTTTCTCTACTTGGAACTCCAGGGTGGTATTAGAAAATCAGGGGACAGATCTTCTACTCATCTGTGCTGCCAAAATATTTTGAAGTGTTCTTCAAGTAAGGAATGTAAACTTGTTGTAAGAAGTGTTACACCCTGCATTAAATAAGTCCTGGAATGTATGTTGTAAATTGCAGCATCACCTAGGTGGCCTATACAATTTCAGTGTCATTGGGAATACAGTCCATCAGCCAAATTGAAATGAGAGGTAAAATTGCGTAACTCTGATGGTATTTCAGGATCTCTCTTCCAGAGTTAAAATCAGATTTTAGCCTCGAAGATCCAAATGGAGGAAATGAATCTGGGATCAAACTTGCTGTTAAGTACTTCTGCAGTGGAGGAAGTTGTCCATAAATGAAGAGTAGAAGTATATTTTTGCAACAATAACAACAATCAGAATGCTGAAATAGCATTTCATTATGTAGGGCAATTAAGTTGGCAATTATTAAGCAACCACAGCTGAAGCTAACAGTTTGGCTATTAACACACTCTGTATTTCTTTTGCCATAATTCTGGTATTAAATGTGATATTAACAAATCTGAAAATTTCTGATATTTTATAATATTATTGAATGTCTAAGAGTCCAATCTTTACTTTGGTGGAATTTCCAAGCAAGGGTGAGAAGTTCAGACTGGAATAAACATGCTGCAGACTTGTAACTCGACAGACTGCATTTTTTTTTAACAACAGGATCCCCATCTGGAAGACATCTTGATTGACAGACATGGCTCATTGTCAGCTGGAGCACACCCAGAAGCCAGTAGGTAAGCGTTTGCTGATGTAGAGAACACAAGAAGTGAGCTTTGGAGGTCTGACCACAGGCATCAGAGTGAGTTTAGGTGCATGGATGGAGTTCAGAGGGTTAATGATCACAAGGAGGGACCAAACATTGGGGGAGGAGTGGAGGGTAACCATGGAAACACAAGCACATTGGGTGTTGGGTGTCCGATTGCAAAGGGAATTCAATCATATGGGGATTAAATTGTAGAGATAGAGAGTGGAAGCAACTTTGTCCGTGGGGCTGTACAGAAGCAATCCTGATGGTGGCATGACTTCCATTTGCATTAATTTGCATCTCACGAATCCTCATCTAAACAGTTGTTCACTGGAATCTTCTCACACATTCCAAACTTGTGTCATATCAGCAGGAAACCACATCAGCCTCAAAACCATTTGAAAAAGAGTGGTATGTACAAGACGGACTCTTGAGACCTCAAGGTAAGTACAACATTTATAGCCAACGTACCAAGGAATTATGCCAGTCCTGTTGTGAATGCCACTCTGCTGGAGAAGACTGGTTCATACCCTCCAATTCCATGTCAAACTAATCTCAATGGACAGCAGTGTGCTGCAGGACTCATGGATGCTCCCCAGCAATAGACTAGGGAAGTTTGACCAGGGTGAGAAACGATGTGAGGTGGGGGTGCTGACAAAGTCAAGGAGAGCAATGTGGAAGGGGGGCGGGGGAAGGAAGGGAGAGGGGACATGATTGCAGGCAGAAGTGCAAAGAGGTGAATGGGGAAGATGAACAATGAGGGAAGACTGAGGGAATGGAAGATGGACCCTGACAAAGCTGCATGAAACATTCAAAAACAAGAAGATCAAAGGGATACCACACTATTTCCTGGAAGGAGGTAAATGCAGCCTCCACATGGGACGGGTAGAGATCCAAGTGGAGTAAGGGAGCCTTGCTGCTGATGGGTTTGGTGGATGGATGGGAATGTTCATCACAATACCAACTGGATTCAGAATGTCTGCAGGGATGATTGATGGAATATAAAGGTCATCTACTCAAACAATGGCAATTAACCCTCGTGCGTCACCCTCAGACCGATGCTGAGGAAGGGTACAATGCCACTCACAATTCCACATGCTCCCTCACAGAGCAGACCATAGGACTCCCAACGATTCAACTCAGATGACTGAACGACACAAGTGGCTCTCTGTAATATGCACTGGAAAGATTTCCTGCATGATTAAAGTTTGCTGTGTTTTTCACAATCTGGCTACACAAAGAGGCAAGCTCTCCTCAGGAGGACCATACAGTGGTATCAGCAACATGACAAAATGGATGGTGGTTGTGAAAGTGTCAATGAGATAATATGTCCCCCCCAGCCCCCGCTAATGGTGTGCGATCCATGAAGAGAGTCACCATTTGAGTGCATCATATCAAGACAGTTTGATAGTGGAGGGAGCTGAGAGAGGGACTTACCCTGATGTAACAAGTGAGATCATTCATCCACTTCCTGCACTGTGTGGTACTTCTGGCATTGTTGCCAGTCCTTGGCAATGGCCTCCCAGGCCACAGAGGTGAAGTAGGTTTACTTCCTGGAGCCTTCCCTTGGATAGAGGATATGTCTCTATGCCCAGATTCTTTGAATCAAGGCCTTGAGGTGGTTGAATTGGGGTAAAGATTTTTTGAGGCTGCTAGTCTTTTGGCTCTGGTTCCGGACATGTTGCATGGTCCCGTGAAGACAGGTGGGCTGGAGAGAGTGAAGTGTGCCTGCTAGACTGACATTTACATATGGTATCCGGACCTTCAACCCTGTCAGCTGATGTCAGCCAGCTCCTGACCCATCAGGTACTCGTTCATACATGATTAGTGAGGCTCCAAGTGTGGAATCGGGCCCCAAGTTCATTCCATTCCGGCCTACAGGAACAGCACCGCTGGAACCATCTGTCACCACAATTAGAGAAAATAAAGGAGAATTCCATTCTTTATTTCAAAAGCACTTCATTAGCTGTAAAGTAGTTTGGAACATCCCGAAGATATGAAAGGTATATGCAAGTCTTTCTTTTTTCAGCTGTTGGATTTCCTGAGGTCTGTGAAACCTGTGGCAATGGCTAAACCTGGAGGAGTGATAACATTTAAAGCACTTAGCCTCATCAAAATCTCTAGATGAACAACCTGTCTCCTGGGAAGGGGTTAGTTGCTCACTCCCTCTTCCAGCCTTTCTTCAAACTGGAAGCAGATGGGTTCAAGTGGGGTTGGTTTTGGGTTTGATATTTTTAAATTTTTTAACATCACATCCAACCAAAACTAAGCCATTTTTCTGGGTGTTTAGAATCCCTCACCCACCAAATGCCTGTTAAACATGTATTCAATTGCATTGTCCTTTACAAAATGAATTTATTCAAAATGAGATTTTGGTGGTTTGACTATTAAAAATCTATAGTTAACCAGGTCATCTTTGGAATATTGCAGCCCTGAGATATAACTTGTATTGCTTATTAACCACTTTTATCAATTTTCTTTATTTGCAATTAGTTTGTCCCCTTTTGCATGCATAAGTCATTGTAGGAATTAAGTTTCAAAAATTCAGGTGTTTTCTTAATTCCTGGTGGCTTGTTATGGTTTCAGATACACTATGTGGTGGCAAGCAGGCTGCTTCTTTGAGGTATTTTCAGGACCTAACCTTGATTCCCTATGACATTTTTTCAACGCCATAAATTTAGATTTTATGCTATTATAATTAAAATGCTCCAGCTGTCACGTTAAACAAAACAGTTCACTAAAGATTGAAAGCATTGTCTCACAAATTCTCAACATGAAAAATCATTGGACTGTTACATTGCATGGATGCTGCATGAGGAGGAGTTATTGACGGTTAACCCTGAACACAGGATCCAGAAATTAGAGCCTCACAGGTGTTCTGTGAATAATACACTGTCCATTCTTTGTACTATTCACAAACTTTGGTTAAACAAAAGACCATTTTTAAAAAATGAAGTCTCATACAACATTGTTTCGTCCGACTGCAAACTGATACCAAGCATTGCCTTAATATATCTTTCCTTTGACATCTATATTATCTAAATCATGGCAGTCCATAAACCCTTTCTGGCTTTTTTCCAACTAATAGTATTTATTTCAAAACCGACTTCTTCTTATTTGACAGGGAAAAAAAACACGAATGACCACATGCTTTCTCAGACACGCAAGTCTCTATCGAATATAACTTCAGACAATTTAGTGTTAGCTGTGGGTTTCTATAACAGACATAACCATATAGTTACAAAATAGCAGAATACGTCAGTTCTCTCATCAAATATTCCAGATATACAAGCCAATTACAGATAGAAAACAGATACTTTATCAAAATTACTCTTCCTCATCGCATCATATCGATAGATATGTATGCAGGAAAGACCACTGCCCACATCAACAGTTCAGATCTCTGGACAAATACACAATTGGCCCTAAGCTGCTAGTTAAAGTTGAAAAAAGCCATCCAAAGTTCTTGCTTCTAATTGCCATATTGTGATTTTCCTGAGAGGTCCATGGGGGTAGGGGTCCCATTTCAGCATGTGCACCCAGGCCGCATCTGAAAATGTGGACACTGTTACGTCATGGAATTCATTGGTTATTGTGCTGTATTAGCAATGATGAGGTAATTTCCTAGTGCTGCTTATGTTTCTCATCGTTAGTTCACCTAACTGGAACTCTGAAAGTAACACGCTAATATTGTTAGTTAAAGGCAGACATGAAATGCACTTTGGCTGCTGAACACTGGAACTTGTCATGGGCAGGTTAGACATGCGTGAAAAAGCACTTGTAATAGCCCAGATTCCCAGTTTGTGTACTCTCTTTTCAGTTGCCTGATCTGTTCTGGGTTTGCTTCAATTCAGTTGTTTGTTTTCTCCTTGCCTCTTCCTGTTGCCTCATTTTTCTCTAAACAAATACATCTTGAAATATTCTTCATTGTCTCTCAATGCACCCAAAGCCTTCCAGTGCCTACCTTTTCTTGTTTTCTCATGTTAAAATTTAATTTCCTGTTATAGTTCAGATTGTATCCCAACACTTTAGTTTTCAGTGCAAAAATACATCTTCTATAAGCATATTTAATGTCCAATGAACCAAAATGGTATCTAAACAGATCATCTTCCATTAGGTTTACAATTACCCCTAATTATGGTGCTTAGCATTCAGAGACTAAATGGAATTCCCAACACACTTTGCTGTCAGTGCAAGGCAAAATAACCACATCATCAGGCAAAGCTTTCGATGGTCAGATTTGTTTACAGGTTGAGAAAAGTATACAAGTAGAAGCATACTAATTATACAGAATTTAATATAGAACTTAAAAACAATAAACATAGAGTTGGTCCACAGGATATAGTAAACTTTCAGGAATACATGTCTGCACAGCTTGGTAATCATTGGCAATTGTGGATGATATAGTCCTTTTTTTAGATTATCACAATGTTATGAGGACATGCATTTTCTATATATACAAGAAAATAACAGATCTCAGGACAGAACTAACGCTGAATAGAGGCAGGTTTAATTTTTGTTTCTGTCACAGAGAGAGTTAAAATTGGCCCTAAAAATCATACTTGGGGATTTCTGGTTTATATGGGTCAGTTATAGATTGCCCTTTTGAATGAAAGTTAGCTATTTCTTCCACGTTCTCTAAATGAACATAAAGCTATTTCTGGACATCACGAATTAGGAACCATGATGCCAAGGCTAAAGACTACTGCTTGACAATAAGAGGGAGAGTTAAGTAAATTATTGTTGTCACTTTATATAAAACTAGATTAAAACTTATTCCATGTTGGTGGAGGAAGGATTCATCTTCTCATAGATGGGAATAAGTGAGTCTATAGTAAAGGAACAAATAGTTTTGCTTGCCTCAGTTAACAAAACATATATTGTCTGATATTAAGAATATTTAAAAACTATTGTGAAAAAGGACAAATCACTGAGGATCAGTATTTTCCAACGGTTGCAGTTAGAACACCAGAGAGTTCACACATTTCTAGTGTTGAGCAGCTGTTCCTTACCACAGGAAAAAGAGAGTAGAAGGGTGGGGAAGGAAATAAATATTCTGAACATGAAACTCAGAAACTAACTCCGGAAGGAAATGTGAATGTGGGTGACTACTTCATCCAATAAACAATGTATATATGGAACACGTATGACTACTGCATGAAGCCAGATGATTCTTCTGACATAAATGGTTTTCACTAAAAATAGTTTTCATGATAAAAATAATCACAGGAATTCACGTTTAAAAAGCAGACCCAGGAACTGAAGTTGTACTTATTGAAAGTTTCACTTCAACACTGAGGATTTTAAAAGAGGTTTAAATATGATTCAAATGCCAAATGTCCTTTACAAAGTTTAATGATATGATGATGCCAAGGTACCTTTATGTGTGTATTGGTGCTGAACTGGATGCTGGCTAGTAAATTGTAACAAATTGATCTATGTTCCACAACATATTTGCCTCAAGTCACTCTGACTAAGGGTCATGCAGACTCAAAACGTTGGCTCTATTCTCTCCACAGATGCTTTCAGACCTGCTGAGTTTTTCTAGCATTTTCTATTTCTGTTTCAGATTCCAGCTTCTGCAGTATTTTGCCTTTACCTACAACTAATGATAATTGTATCAAGCTCTTTCACCAAAAACTATAGAATCTTCAGTTGTTGGATAGGAACAGTGGTTTCACACTTCAGTATGAATACATTTCTGTCTTTGCCATATATACTTTTATCTGTTACATATATACATGTATGAAATCAACAGTATAATATGGATATTTGCATTTATCTGTAACTGTTTTAAGAAAATAGCTCAGAAACATTGAGAAATAAAACCCATTTGTTATTTCTTTCAAGTGGAAGTAATAAATGAATATCATATGGGGAAACTACATGAATTTTATCATCAAGACATTGATCTATGTTACCAGTGGAGACATGAAAATCAATCACCACACAACTTCTGAATCACTGCTCGAAGAAGAAACACTGCAGTAATTAACATATCAGAAATTTTACAGTGGGGTCATCATATTAACACAACTTGATTTCAACGTCTTGCAATGTGAAATTGATACTTGGATAATCAGATCAGAAATAAATACACAATCAGATCAGGTATCATTCATCTGTTCAAAAGGCAACAGGGAAATACACCCTTTGTATTCAGCTTTCTCCAATCTTTCCCTTGAAGTCTTATATTTTAAGGAATGCAACTTTGTCACAGGGAGGTTGAAATTTGCTGCCCTGGTGACTGATTCACTGTGTCTCTATTCAGTTGGTATGAACAGCTATTAAATAGCAAGACACCAAATACTACTCTAAGAGTCCTGCAGAACATTAATCTGAAATGTGGATAGGTTTGAGGTTCATTAAATGCAAAAAAATCCAATGTTAGTTCTTTAATTATTGCAAAATTGACTGAACATTATATTCACCATGTTTAACTGATGGGAAAGATTTACAGGTGTGTGACAAGCGTAAAGTGCTCTCTGGTTTCAAATCATAAGATTCATAAACATTTTAAATAGGAACTTGTAGCCACACCTGTGTTTAATGTCATCAGTCAAATAAATAAAAATTAGTTACACAATTAAATGTATTGTAGTCCTCCGCTGACCACTTGTCCTACCCTAGTTCTCTGCCTTTGCTGCAGGCCACTTAAACTCGGTGTCTCACCATGTGTCAATCCAGCCTCTAAGCTATCCGTTAAAACAGAGCTTCTCAACCCATTGTCCGTAGTCTCCGAGGGATCCACAAGAGGATTTCAAGGGCTCTGCCACCAGCTGCCTATCTCGACTGAACAGGCAATTTAAAGACAATCTAATGCTGATCCCCTAAGATTACCATCTCCAAGGCACCAATATTTCACAATCCACACCAGCATAATCCCCAGACCCACAGAGAATGTAAGGAATCTGAAACCACCACTGAAATTCAAAGGTTCATGATCATCAATTCAGTGGGTGGCACGGTGGCAGCGCTACCTCACAGCACCAGGGACCCAGGTTCAATTCCTGGCTTGGGTCACTGTCTGAGCAGAGTCTGTACATTCTCCCCGTGTCTGTGAGAGTTTCCTCCAGGGGCTCTGGTTTCCTCCCACAGTCCGAAAGACATGCTGGCCATGCTAAATTCTCCCTCAATGTACCTGAACAGACATCGGAATGTGGCAACTAAGGGATTTTCACACTAACTTCATTGCAGTGTTAATATGAGCATACTTGTGATATAATTAATAAAGTTTAAAAACTTTAAACCTTGTTGTCAAAGAGAAGCATCTAGTTTTAGTGGAGACACTTCAATCATCTCTTTGGTTTAGTGGCGGAGGGCAAAGTTACACTCAAATCCTGCTGCCGAGGATTCAGGTGAGGAGTTTGAAGGGGTGGCCTACAGAAGAGACTGCTGGGTATGCACACTAAAATGCTCGGTGCATTGGCAGGCCAGAAAGAAACGCTGTGGTGACTGTCAAGGATCATGGATGAGCCCAACATCAACCTCTTGGGGTTAAAGGAATCAAGAGATATATGGAGAAGGTGGGATCAGGTGCTGAGTTTAATGTTTAGCCACGATCAAAATGAATGGCAGAGCAGGCTCAAATAGCAGAATGGCCAACTCCTGCTTCTATTTTCTATATATGTTTTTATGTAACATGGGATACGTGGTCACAATACACTTCCATTGGAGCACAAGCTTAAACCACTCAATGACTGAGTGTTGCTGTGAAAGCTCAGACTACAATCATGGGAGATCAGCTTGGTGCCACACAGACTAATGGAGCTCTCATGCAGGACTAGTTTACTGCTACAATGGCTCAAACTGCTGCTGTTATACAATTGGGCATGACAACGTTCAAAGGAACTTGCAGAATTTGCTCCAACACAATGGTAGGATTAGAAGGGAGTGGCAGGATCACCAGGCAACATGATCCTGTTGTTCACTCAAGATGACACCATTCATATTCCCTCCCATTCTATTAATGACCTTGCTGTTGCCTGGAAACCAACCAACCTAGACACTTGTCATTCATTTCCCAGGCCTTGCTGTCCATAGCCAGGCCTTCCAGGGCCAGAGCTGGTTAAGGTTTTCTGCAAGTTTCTTCCTTACTGGAAGTCAACAAACTTCCAGCAACCACAGGGATTGCGCTGTATAGGTGCACTAGAACAAAGAAAATATGGAAGACAGGTATTAAGAAAATACCCAAGGATGATTAATTGACTTTTGAATGCAATGTTAGTTTGATTTATAAATTTAATCTGGCATGTTTGTTTTGTGCTGGCTATAATTTTAGCACTGTGCTTACTAGTTAGAAACAGATGGAAGATCAAGTTATGGCACCATTGACAAATGGGAAATGGGACATGCATTCACTGATACTTCGGTCGATTGGCTCAGTCACAGACAGCCCAGCCAGAAAAAAAGAGTTGTTGCTGGCTTCCCCATGTCTCCCATTTCTTCTTCCTCAGTTGGTCATCATACAATGGTTGGCAAAGACCATGTCCTAATTCTGTTAAGAGTTGAACAACATGCATGGACCACAATGAATCTTGATATGTACCCTGCCAGGTATTGCACTTTCTCCAGAGCGGTCCATGCAATGCTTTGCTTGATGTGACAATCTACATACTACTGTTCATCACCAGAGTACAAACCCTGTGCTCATGGTTTATAGCTGCATCAAAATGCCAACACCAGACATTTATGTGCATGCACTGCTGTCACCATTTGAAGGCAAACCTCACCCATAGTGCCATAGAACAGACCCAAATTTTGCAGTGTAAGATTTTACAGTGGTATCTTACACCATTTGTACTGCATACCCCAAAATAAAAAGAGTTCATTTTCAGCTGGAGGCGTACTATTGTTGATACTTTGCACACAACCCTGAATTTTGGTTGAGCTTGTTTATGGAAACTGATTCATATACTGGAGATGAATGAAAAGTATCAGGAGAGAGTCTAAATTGCAGCAAGAGTATACCAAGTAGTAGATGACTCTGAAATATGAGGGGGCAATTCTTCCAGCCCACTGTGCTGCTTTAGCGGAGACTCATGCAGAGGTTGTTTTGTGGCGCTGATAGGTTGGCGCATGCACAGTGGCCCATTCAGCACTATGCTGCCAGGCTCTCCAGCAGGAATGGGTCCCAGCCACTGATTTTTAGTGTGATTCATGCTAGGGCCCCCTATGATGCATAGAGTGAGGGAGATTCATTTTGTAAAATCCTGCGAAAAGAACTAGCAGGATTTATTTCAATTTTTTTGCAAATTCAACACTTAGAATCTTTTGGGGAGAATCCTACCCATGATGTTTATGGGAATTAACCACTGTAGACGTTGGAGTACAAGTTGACCTTTGAAGCCTCAAAGAAAATCTCCAAAAATGGGGATTGAACTATTCACTGAATATCAAAGTGAGCAGCTGATATGGATGTGGGAGGCCACCATTTTGAAATGTCACAGCATCCATACATACCAACAGACAAATTAGGAGCAGGAGTAGGCCAATTGGCCCCTCATGCCAGCTCTGCTATTGGATAGGATGAGGTTGATCTAACTGTGACCTCCCTTTTCCTTCCCATCCCCTCTACCAATGGACTCCCTTACACAAAGAATGGGCATGTCTTAAATTCTTGCACATCCTCACAACACAGCCTGTACAGCCGGCTTGTTCCCTTTCACCCAATTATAAGGTACCAGCAAATAAAACATGTATTTATGGAGTGAAAAATTGAGGCTGACTACTAAAGCGAGCATAGAAAACTATGGCTGAGAAAGGACATCAACTTAAATGTCAAGTATTTGCAAAAATATAATTTTTGAGACTAAAAATGAAATCATCCCATATGGTGGGCCAAATCACATGTAGCAATCTACATTTTTTAAAATTTTTTCATGGGATGAGAGAACCACTGGCAAGGCCAGCATTTGTTGCTCCTCTGTAAGTGCCCTTCAGAATGCAGTGGTGAGCCATGTTCTTGAGCTGGTGCAGTCCATTTGGTGCAGGTACACCCACAGTGCTGTTTGGAAGGGAGTTCCAGGATGTAGACCCAGCAGTGGTGAGTCAATTATGATAAAGTTCCAAGTCATGATAGTCTGTGGCTTGGACGGGAACTTGCAGGTGATAGTGTTCCCATAATTCTGCTGCCCTTGTCCTTCTAGATGTTTGAGGTCATGAGTTTGGAAAGTGCTGTTGAAGGAGTCATGGTGAATTGCTGCAGTGCATCTTTTTTATGGAACACACTGCTGTCACTGTGCATCAATGGTGGAAAGTGAATGTTTAAGTTGGTGGATAGGGCGCTGATGAAGTGGGTTGCTTTGCCTTGGATTGTTTTGAGCTTCTCAAGTGTAGTTGAGCTCCACTCATCCAGCCAAGTGAAGAAGACTCCACCAATCTCCTGACAACTTATACCTTGAAGATGGTGCACCGGCTTTAGAACATAGAACATAGAACTTTACAGTGCAGTATAGGCCCTTCGGCTCTCGATGTTGCGCCGACCTGTGAAACCACTCTAAAGCCCATCTAACCTAACTATTCCAATATCATCCATATGTTTATCCAATGACCATTTAAATGCCCTTAATGTTGGCGAATCCACTACTGTCACAGGCAGGGCATTCCACGCCCTGACTACTCTATATCTATCACCCCTCAATTTAAACCTATGTCCCCTCATGCTAACCATCTCCATCCAAGGAAAAAGGCTCTCACTGTCCACTCTATCTAATCCTCTGATCATCTTATATGCCTCTGTTAAGTCACCTCTTAACCTTCTTTAACGCAAACAGCCTCAAGTCCCTCAGCCTTTCCTCATAAGACCTTGACTCTAGGAGTCAAGAAATGAGTTATTCACCACAGAATTTCAACATTTAAGAGGCATTTTCAACATTTAAGAGGCATCTGGATGGATATGTGAATAGGGACGGAATAGAGGGATATGGGCCAAGTAATGGCAGAAGGTTTTTTTTTAAAATTTACTTCGGGCATCATGATCAGCACAGGCTTGTAGGTCAGAAAGTTTTTTATTTTAGTTAGGGCATCACGATCGGTACAGGCTTATAGGGCTGAAGGGCCTGTTCCTGTGCTGTACTTCTCTTTGTTAATTCCTAGAATCTGTCCTGTTCTTACAGGGCCATTCCACTTAAATTTTTGGTCAGAGGTCACACTAGGATGTTGATGGTGAGGATCCAGCAATGGTATTGCTGTTGCGTCTTAAGGGGATTGGTTAATTCTCTCATGTTGGAAATGGTCATTACCCGACACTTGTGCAAAGTGAATGTCACTGTCACTTGTCAGCCCAGGGTTGAATTGACTCCTGGTCTTCCTGCATGCAAGCACTGACTGCTTCAGTACCTGAGGAGATATGGATGGTACTGAACTTTGTGCAATCATCAGCAAACATCCCCGCTTCAGACCTTAGGAGAGAGGATATGCCAAAATAAAAATATTACAAAATACCAGGAACCATCACCATGTTTTCCAAAGTTGTACATTTATTTGACAACACAGAAAATACAGAAAGAAAACAATAAAGCAAAAGACCAAGAAATAAATTGTACACAGTATCTATCACAACTGCAGGGCACATTAGCAATCAGCAGTCAATTAAATACTAGTCGCTGTGGGTGGAGTTGAGGAATAAAAAAGGAGAGATTACGATGCTAGGGGTATACTATAGGCCACCCAACAGCCTGAGGTCAGTGGAGGAAGGTATTTGCAGAGGCATTTTAGGTAGGTGCAGAAAGAATAAGGTGGTTGTAGTGGGTGACTTTAAACTTCCTGGAGTGGATTGGAAGGTGCCTAGAGCTGGAGGTACGGATGGGGAGGAGTTTGTAAAGTGTGTGTTGGAAGGGTCTTTGGAGCAGTACGTAACTAGCCCGACTAGGGAGGGAGCTATACTGGATTTAGTGTTGGGCAATGAGCCGGGTCAGGTGGTTGAGGTTGCGGTAGGAGAACATGTGGCTAACAGTGACCACAAGTCTGTCTACTTTAGGATAAAAATGGAAAGGGATGAGTGCCGTCCGAAGGGGAGGGTGCTGAACTGGGGGAAGGCGAGCTATAGCCAGATTAGGAGGGAGCTGAAGGACACTGATTGGGAGGGGTTGTTAGCGGGCAAGTCCACGGTTGGTAAGTGGGAGGCTTTCAAGGGCAAACTGATAATGTAGCAGGAAAGGCATGTGCCGGCAAAAAGGAAGGATGGGAAAGGCAGGATTAGAGAGCCGTAGATTACAGGGGGTATTGAAGACTTGGTCAGGAAGAAGAGAGAGGCATATGTTAGGTCGAAACAGCTGGGAACGGAGAGAGCGCTGGAGGAATATAGAGAGAGTAGGAGGGAGCTTAAAAGGGGAGTTAGAAGGGCAAAAAGAGGGCATGAAATGGCTTTGGCTGATAGGATTAAGGAAAATCCAAAGGCATTTTACTCATATTAGGAACAAGAGAGTGGTTAGAGGGAAAATTGGTCCTCTTAGGGACAAAGGAGGGGAGCTATGCATTGAGTCTGAGGGAATGGGGGAGATCCTGAATGAATACTTTGCGTCGGTATTCACGAAGGACAGGGGTTTGGTGTCGTGTAATGTCTTGGAGGGTGCTGTAGATCATTTGAAGGAAATATCCATTATGAGGGAGGAAGTGCTAGGGTTTTTAGGTAGCATAAAAATGGATAAAGCTCCAGGGCCTGATGGTATTTATCCCAGGCTGCTTAGGGAGGTGAAAGATGAAATTGCTGGGCCTCTGACGCAAATCTTTGTCTCTTCTTTGGACACAGGTGAGGTCCCAGAGGACTGGAGGGTAGCTAATGTGGTACCGCTGTTTAAAAAGGGCAGTAGGGATAACCCTGGTAATTATAGACCAGTGAGTTTGACATTGGTGGTAGGAAAATTATTGGAAAAAATTCTTAGGGATAGGACGTATAAGCATTTGGAGCGTTGCGATCTGATTAGGGATACGCAACATGGCTTTGTTCAGGGGAGGTCTTGCCTTACGAATCTGGTAGAATTTTTTGAGGATGTGACAAAAACGGTTGACAATGGACAAGCCATTGATGTCATCTATATGGATTTTCAGTAAGGCATTTGACAAAGTCCCTCATGGTAGGCTGGTAGAAAAGTTAAGGCACATGGGATACAAGGACAGGTAGCTAGATGGATTGAAAACTGGCTGGGCAACAGGAGACAGAGAGTAGTAGTGGAAGGGTCCTTTTCTGGCTGGAGGTCAGTCACCAGTGGTGTGCCGCAGGGCTCAGTACTGGGACCTCTCCTCTTTGTAATATATATAAACGACTTGGAAGAGGGCATACGTGGTGTGATCAGCAAGTTTGCAGATGACACCAAGATGGCAGGTTTGGCGGATACTGAGGCGGATTGTCAGGTGACACAGCAAGATATAGATAGGTTGGTATACTGGGCAGATAGATGGCAGATGGAATTTAACCCTGACAAATGCGAGGTGATGCATTTTGGAAGGAATAATGCAGAGAGGAGTTACATGATAAAAGGTAGACCGATTAAGAGTATAGAAATACAGAGGGACCTGGGAGTGCAGGTGCACAAGTCTCTGAAGGTGTCAACACAGGTAGAGAAGGTTGTGAGGAAAGCTTATGGAATGCTAGCCTTTATAGGAAGGGGTATAGCGTATAAGAGCTGTCGGCTAATGCTTCAGTTGTACAGAACGTTGGTTAGACTGCACTTGGAGTACTGCGTCCAGTTCTGGTCACCTTACAAGCGGAAGGACGTGGAGACCCTGGAGAGAGTGCAGAGGAGGTTTACCAGGATGCTGCCTGGTATGGAAGGACTGAGTTACGAGGAAAGATTGGAAAGACTGGGGCTCTTCTCCTTAGAAAGACGGGGATTAAGGGGGGATCTGACAGAGGTGTATAAAATAATGAAGGGAATAGATAGAGTCAACAGTGGCAGGCTTTTCCCTAGACTGGGGACAACTATTACGAGAGGTCACGATCTAAGGGGGAGGGGGAAGAAGTATAATTTGGATACTAGAGGAAGGTTTTTCACGCAGAGGGTTGTGGGGGTATGGAATGCGTTACCAAGTAAGGTGGTGGAGGCAGGCACGTTGGACTTGTTTAAGGTTTACTTAGATAGACAAATGAGTGAAACAGGGATGGAGGGTTATAGAAGACGGTATTAAAAAGGGTCAGAGCCTTGGGACGACACTGGAAATGTAATATTACATGTTAATGTTTTGTCTCTTTTAATCCACAGGTGTCGGTCCATCATGTTGTCAAACAAGGGGCATGCACATGGTGGGTCGTGCGTAGGCTGCTCTTGGAGGTTTCGAGAGTGGCCTAGTACTTCGTGTTATTGTGTGTGCTTAATCCTGGACCAGCAGACGGGCACCACAACAGCTTAGTGACTATCACTGCTAGCTGTGCAGATACATGGATTTGGGCCAGTGTCTGTGGGAGTTTGCGCATTCTCCCTGTGGTTGCATGGGTTTCCTCCGGATGCTCCGGTTTCCTCCCACACCCCAAAGATGTGCTCTTAGGCTGATTGGTGTACCAAATTGACCCTACACTATTCTCCCCTGGATCTGCCTACATTAGGGGTACCATTCACATACACACAGGGCAGGGTAGGTGCAGGAAAATGCTTTGTTGAAATGGCGGCGCGGGCTCGCTCGGCCGAAGGGCCTGTTTTCCGTGCTGGGTTGTTCTTTGTTCTTTTTGAAATATAGTCACAGTTACAACATAGGAAATGTGGCAATCAATTTGCATGCAGCAAGTTCCCTCAAACAACAATGAGATAATGGTCAGATCATCTTTTTTAACATCAATTGCAGGATTAATATTGGCCAGAATACTGGGGAAATCTACTATATTAATAATTATTCATAGAGACTTAAAGTCAGACTAAATCTGGATGAGTTAATGATCTCGTTGGCGAGGCATGGTGCCACACCCAGTAAATATGCTCCATTTGTTGTAATCCTTTATACCTTGACGCCCTTTCCAAGTACTCTTAGCGAGGGTTACATTTATATAGCACATTAAGAGTCTTATGATTTTTCCTAACTGGGATCAAACTGAAAATCTTACCTCTTTAGATTATGCCTACAATAAAAAAGGAGATTGCGCTACAAAATCAGGTTCTTTATAGATTACTGCAGCAAATATTCCACTATCCCAAACAACCAAGACAAGAACTAGAAATCTACAGAGTAAGCATTGAGTATAAGAAGTGAAGGAGTTAATTGTCCCAAATCTCTGTGGTCTACAATTCACTGTATTTATCAATTGGCAGTTACCTATTTTTGCTGCTGCATACAGTTAATTGATTTATGTGGCATAGATAGGTGCACACGTTCCATTTGTAATGCTGTGGACTCTTGGGAAGCCTACCAGGTGATAAAGCTTCTGAGCCCTCTCCTCTGTGAAAGTGATCCTGCCAAAGCATAAGTAAGTTGTTTTTATTTTGCAGGAATGAACAGCAGACTGGCTTATCTCACAGCTGTCTCTATGATGCTCTTAAATGATCCTGTTGCCTAGAAGCTTAATATGCTCTTGTGACTTTCACTTGTGGCAGGAAGAGCTACCTCAATTCTTAATTTAAGGGGAGACAGTGGTGCAGTGGTATTGTTACTGGACCAGCAATTCAGAGACTCATGGTAATACATTGAGGACCCTACCATGGAATCTCACCATGGTAGATGGTGAAATCTGAATTCAATAAAAACCTGGAATTAAAAGTCTGCAGATGACCATAAAACCATTGTTGATTGTCGTGGAAATCCATCTGGTTCAGTATTGTCCTTCAGGGAAGAAAATCTGCCATCCTTACCTGGTCTGGCCTACAAGTGACTCCAGAGCCATAGCAATGTGGTTAACTCTTAAATGCCCTCAGGGATGGGCAATGTTGGAGTAAAATTAAGACTGTGACTTTTGGAAACCAATGTGACTACTGGGCTCTGTGGTTAACAGAGGTCATTCTGTTGCTGACTAAATAACGAATTAACCTTGAGCTACATTTTATTTTTGTATAAAATGCGGAACAGACAAAAATAATCAGACCATGAGGTCCAGATAGTCAGCTTAGCTTAAAATAAAGCGGAACAAAACAAGAAGTTGTGGGCTTTGGTTAACTGTTGTTATTGAAGAAACGTGATTGGAAGCTAATTGTTGCAAGAGGAGCCCAATTGGCTAATGTGTGTAACCACCCAAAGCTAATGATGAGATAACCACTAATGTCTGTATGATTAAAATGTCTAAAAATATGGCGAGCTGCTGCTCCAAATTGAGAAGTTGACTGCGTACGCCGTGGGGTGCCAAGCGCTTCTCCCAAAGCTTTGTCCAATAAACTGCCTATTGAATCTTTAAGTCTGATGCCAAGTGATGATTTTCCATAATAGGCAATAAATGCTAGTGCAGCCAATAATGCCCACATCCCATGGACAATTTTTTTTTAAAAAGTTGTCTTTAGATCAGCCTGCAGCAGGGAGTTTAGCTCAGTCACTGTCTCTGCAATGAATCATGAAGGCTGAAAATTGTAATGCAGTCAGGTAAAAATGGCATGGTTAGTAATCATGGTGCTCTGGATGCTGATCATCCTGAGGCATTGTTGAATGGGAATATACTGGACCTTCGTACGTTGGTGCTTATCTAATTTATGGAGCACCAAGGGGATAACCTCAGTGATTCGTATCTTCCAGCTTTGTTGGCAGAAACCTATACTGCAACTATGCTTGTCAAGACTCCAGGGAAGAGCGCCTAAACAAGTTGACAGTTTCCACAAAAAACTCAAAGCAGGCAAGACATTCAATGCACAAATAAAGTTTTTTTTCCCTATCAGCAAACAACAACAACCTTGCTTTCAGAGCTTAGACTCATTTCTCTCTCACGTATTAATTTGGTTACTTTGGTTACTGCTCGCGGGGTTGAACATCAAGTTGCAAACTTCAATGTACCATGTTACTTTTGTTTTAAATGGGGCCAAAATTGCACCTCAGAAATTTATGAACACAGTGAACTGCAAACAAAATTGGGGTGGAAATGGAAAAATGCAGCAAACAACAGGTCAGTTAGCATTTGTCGAGAGATTCATGTAGAGTTTTCATTTCAGGCTGATAACTGCTGTCAGGACACAAAATCATTGTTAATGCACAGCTATTACTGAGGCTTTGGACTGTCTGCAAAAACTAGAATATCACAGCTTCAAAGTATCAGACTGGTAAAAATACTTTGTATTCATGATACAAAGTTAAGATTACTCACATTATATTGTTGTTTCTTTACTGATGCACCTCCCCTTGGATTGTTGTTGGGGACAGGGAGGTTTACAACATAGATTTTAGACAAGCCACTTCTTGGTGTTTGGACTTGTACATGTGTATACCATATGTCTTTTATGACCATAAGACAAATACTGATGCCAATTACATAACTGGACTCCCAAGGGAGATCATCCTGCATGTAAGTTGGTGTGACAACAGTAAGATGTTTCAGTTTTTCTCTGCTTCTGAAGATTGAAAGAGATTGATGTAATAGCTTCAGTCACTGTAGACTTGGTCAACTGAAAGTCTTTGGAGCTCTGCTTTTACTTTCACACTTTTGGACACAATTTTAATACTGCAAGTGTAGTCAAGAAGGCGCCAAGGCAAATCTTGAAATAAGAATTGTATATATCAGGAACTTAAAATAAAAGAGGGTGAAATAGAAACTCAATGGTATAAAATTATTGAGTATAGCAGCAGATGTGGTGTTAACTCAGAGGAAAAGCATAACTGAAGCATGACACTGATGATGGGAATAAAAAAACCACCAAATGACCACATCATAGCTTCCAACATAAAACAGAATTGAAGCAATGCGTTACTGAAAGAAATCTCTTGTGAGTTACCTTGTAAATGTGCTGTTTTAACCATGGCAATATGGAAGATATTAAATGAAGATCATTTCATTTGCCGCGATTAGCATATGCATTTGATTAACTTGAAATTATGTGCAGAGCCATATGTTACATTCTGTGATGAGTTTTGGCAGAGTTTACAACACAAAACAATTTGGTTCAATTGGAGTTGATCAATCAGCTAAAGTATTCCAGAAATTCTACATTGTAATTTTAATTTGCAATAATTTATACAATTTGTGAACAGAGCAGATTACTTGTCAAATAATCCACATAATTTTGTTTAAAATTCAGGTTGGTACCTCCTCAACTTCTATGGCATTATTCCAGTTTCTCAGTATCCTTACAGGTGTTGACAAATACCAATCAATATATTTGTATAATATAACTCAGGGTAAAAATTGAGCAATCCCTTACAATTTGAACTGAATGTTCAACTATTTTGCACGTGACTTTGTGAACTTCTCCAGACACACTTAAAAACTGGGTGGGATGAGGCTTGATATGAATTGCTTTATGTTGAAATAATGTGAACATACAGAACACCAGTTATGGTCACACTGACTTAATATAATCAGTACAACGTTTCTTTGCACAACAATACCAAATAAAGAATACACTATGAGCTGAATGTTTTCCCACTTTGTAGAGCATATTATGGAACATGATGACATTTGATGCCATTTACAATGTCATCATGCCAATTTCCAATAATATGGCAAGTGAGTAGGTCAAAAAGTCAGGAATCCACCTGCCTCATTTAAATATAAATTTAAAAGACAATTCAGCCAATTAGTTACACTGAAATAATATGGTCAAAAGGCAATAACATACCTTCGGGACAAGATTTAGTCTAAGTGAGGAATCCATTTTTGTTAAGGGCAAGTTTGTGTTAATGGTTTGAATACTGCAGCTGAGACTAGAGTCTCAGCTTTGCACTTCAAAGTCTGCAGGGACTGCTCATTTGAGTGGACAGAGACACCTTTTGGTTTTTTTTTAATGAGTAGATTTCTTTGCTAATTTACAGGTCTCTTTAGATGGAATATTTTCCCATCCATTACTCAGGGGTGAAGGGTGAAGTGTGTCTTAGACAGATTGGGATTGCTGTCACAGTTGAAGACACAATGTCCGTGAGGAGGGCAGAAGAATTAAGAGGAGGAGGTAGGTGAGATCCTCAATGAATACTGGGCAGAGAAATGGCAGATGGAATTTAATCCAGATAAATGCGAAATGTTGCATTTCAGTAGATCTAACGTAGGGGGGAGCTATACAATAAATGGCAGAACCATCAGGAGTATAGACACACAGAAGGGCCTGAGTGTGCAAGTCCACATATCCTTAAAGATGGCAGCACAGGTGGAGAGGATGGTGAAGAAGGCATATGGTATGCTAGCCTTTATTGGACAGGGCATAGAATATAAAAGTTGGCATATAATGTTGCAGCTATATAGAGCGTTGGTTAGGCCACATTTGGAATACTACGTCCAGTTCTGCTTTCCACACTACCAGAAGGACGTGGAGGCTTTGGCGAGAGTACAGAAAAGGTTTACCAGGATGTTGCCTGGTATGGAGGGTCTTAGCTATGAGGAGAGATTGGGTAAACTGGGGTTGTTCTCCCTGGAAAGATGGAGCATGAGGGGCGACCTAATAGACGTGTATAAAATTATGAAGGGCATAGATAGGATGAACAGTGGGAAGCTTTTTCCTAGGTCGGAGGTGACGAACACAAGGGGTCACAAGTTCGAGGTGAGAGGGGCAAGGTTCAACACAGATGTCAGGGGGACATATTTTACACAGAGGGTGGTGGAGGCCTGGAATGCACTGCCAGGCAAGGTGGTTGAGGTGGACACACTGGGATTGTTTAAGACTTATCTAGATAGCCACATGAACAGACTGGGAATAGAGGGATACAAACGAATGGTCTTGTTGGGCGCATGACTGGCGCAGGCTTGGGGGGCCGAAGGGCCTGTTACTATGCTGTATTGTTCTTTGTTCTTTGAGGCGGAGAAGGGCAAGAAGGAGAAGGGAACACAGTAGGGCTCTGGATGCTGTCATCCCTCAGAAGTAGGACAGAAAAGCACCAGGCACGTAATGTCAGAAGGAACCCAGAAACACAGAGCGGAGTTGCAGATGAACCTATGCTGCCCCAAGGCCAGAAATTTATCTACCTGCAGCTGATCTCATGAGATTAAGCCTTTTATGGAACAGGGGATGAAGTCCTCCCCACCATATCAACACTTGACCTTTTTGGCCACCTCCTCCCATGCAGCACAAGTCTGCCTGAACGTTTTCCCCTTCAAAGAACTCCACATGAATTGAACATATCTATCATATACTGCACCAAAGATGGCCTTATTGAATCCGAGGAAGCTTTCCCCATTCTAGAATACCTGTCCCCTCACATCTTTGCATGAAATTAGACAATAAATTTACAATTGCTCAATGACAGAAGCCAGGAGACTTGCTGATTGTTTAAGTTTCTGCCACCTATGAAGATTAACATGGTGGACAAAGATGAGCATAAATTTAAATAAAAGTAGAAAATTTCAGAAAAACTCAGCAGGTCTGGCAGCATTTAAGGAGAAAGAAACTGAGCTAATGTTTCAAGTCCATCTGACTATTCTTCAGAGCTGGAGATGTAGAAGGGTAATGGATTTTATACTGTTGAAGGGAAGGAGTAGATTAGGTAGTGATAGTTGGGAGCCCAGCAGAAAGGTTTCACAGAGTGATAATGATACTGTGAAAGGTTAAGGCAAGTGCTAGTAGTGGCATAAAGGTCAGATAATAGAATGTGTTAATAGCAGAACAAGGGTTGGCATTCTCTGAAAGCATTACAACAAGTTACAGACTGGCCTTGTGGGGAGAGGTGGTTGGGAAAAATGTCAAAATGGAGGATAGAGTTCATGGTCTGAAATCGTTGAATTCAATGTTAGGTCCAGAAGACTGAAAAGTGCTTAATCAGTACACACATTGCGCCTGTTTCAGCTAAACAAAATAAATCACAGCCATTTGCTGGTACATTCCTCAGGGCAATACCTTGACTACTCCAATTCAAGTTGTCTGGTTTAAACTTCAAATAATGTCCGCCAGTCACCATTTCCATGGCAGTGCCTCTGTCTGAATCCACTTGCCAACCTATCAGCACTGTCCTCTCATACAGTAGAAATTTGTTCATTTCCCTTGCATTACATTCTTGCAAATGTGATAATGAGTGCAATAAGAAAAGCTTCAACAAAAAATGCTTGATTTTTTCATCAATTCCTCTTTTCATAAGCAAATAAAACTATAATTTGCAGTTGCAAGTCAGAAACATACATGATCTACAAATTGTGCAAGTACAGAAAACAGATCATTCTCATCTGACCCGCTTTTGTTTGTCATTAAACACACGTACATATAACCTTTAAAGCATTTAGAGCTAATAGTATGCGTGTGGTGTGTTACTCAGTCTTTGGTTGGTGTCTGATCATTTCTGGGATGATAGTGCCTTTCTGAGGAATGTTACTGACCTGGTAAGTGTTGCTACTGTGGCAATTACTGTCCCTAATCTGTTGCTTTTGTTGGAGGACAATTGACCTTTGGCTGTTCAGTTCCTTCTATGCTTGGTGAATTCACATTTTCCTTATCAGCTGAGCTTTTCTAGTTGTACGTGTGCAGTTCAGATGATACATCTGGTCATTCATTTTCACTATGTATAACTGTGGTGATAAATTCTCCACAAAGTCATCAACTGGGCTGATTTTTATTGAGAGTATTGAACATTTGCACTGTGACCAGCTCTCCAGTTGTAAGCTCTTGCAATGATTTGACAGCTTTACCAAAGTGAAATTTGGCTTTGTGTCATTTCACTTAGATTTTGTCATTCACTCCTACTATTACTACTGATTTTGTGCTTTAGCTAGTGGAAGTGTAATTTGGGCCCAGAATGACATTAGTCGCTGAACTATTCTCCATGCCTTGCTTCCCTACCCTAGGATGGCTTTGGACACATCTACATTGGATCTACTAGAATTTTTGATGAACTCTTTGGCAATTTTCATTGTTGTTTCAGCCTTTCTATTTCACTGGATTTAGAGTGGAGATTACGTGTAATGCTGGATTTTCCAATCATTTACAAAGTGACTGAGTTCTTCACGGAGGGCCATTGTCACTCATCATGATGTCTGGAATGTCCTAACAACTGAGGAGTATGTTCAGATCTCACCGGTAGTCATTGACATCAGCTTGACTAACTCCCAATACTCTGATAGCAGTCAATGGTGACAAGATCATCAAGTCTAAAGATGTTGGTGTTGGCCTTACATTTGTATTTAGTTCAAGATGATATTCATCTGAAAGATATCCAAGGCCCATGGAAACATTTTAAGAATGTTTTAGGATTTGTTCAGCAGTCAATGACTTTGTGCCATTTGGTACTGGAGCATTACCAGTACATGCTTTTGACTTGTTTTAGCCGAGATGAGTGGATTTTCTTTAGTGTCTACTAGTTGGAAGTGCAAATCATCATTGTGTCAGACTCTCAGCTAAGTTTTCTTCATCTAGCCTCCACTTCACCTTTAAGAGCTTCATTTTTAGGTCACAGCTTCCAACAACTTCACACAGAACTGCAATTCATGATTTTGCATGTAGCACTAATGTCTATCTGTCACGTCATATTAACTTGATGTTCTCCTTCTGCAGTCATATTCCAATAGACAAAGGGTGGGATTTTATGGCCTACTCAAGCGAGATCGGAAATTTCTGTCCGAGGTCAACAGACATTTCCATTGTCTGCCCCTCGCCCGCTCAGATTGTGTGGCAGGTGGGGTGGTAGAATTGCAGCTATAAATATTTTTTCCCAAGACTTCAGGATATCAACTTGTCCTAGGGTGTAGTATTAGGCTCATCATCCAGCATCTCACCGGCAACCATCTTTATAGGCTTGATTTTCTCCGTTCCAGCACAACAGTTGCACAAAACAGATTCAGCTTCTTGCAGTTGGAAAACTACTTTCCCTATGCTGTAAAAAGTCTGACAACACCAGGTTTCAGTCCAACTGATTTATTTGATAGTAAATTCACTAGCTTTCGGGTTAGTCCCTTCGTCAGGTGAATGGAGAGTTCTGGCCTCAGACAGAGCATATAAAGCTATCGTTGATGAAGACGAACATCTCACCAGGGCCATCCCCACACCCCCACTTCTTGCCTTCAGACAACCAAGCAACCTCAGACCATTGTTCGCAGCAAACTACCCAGTCTTCAGGAGAACAGTGACCACAATACCACACAACCTCTGCAAGACATGCCGGATCATCGACATGGATGCCATCATCACACGTGAGAATACCATCTACCAGGTACACGGTAAATACTCTTGCAACTCGGCCAACATTGTCTACCTGATACGTTGCAGGAAAGGATGTCCTGAAGCATGGTACACTGGGGAGACCATGCAGATGCTACGACAACGGGTGAATGAACATCGCTCAACAATCACCAGGCAAGACTGTTCCCTTCCTGTTGGCGAACACTTCAGTGGTCATGGGCATTCAGCCTCTGACCTTCGGGTAAGCATTCTCCAAGGCGGCCTTCACAACACACGACAGCGCAGAGTCGCTGAGCAGAGACTGATAGCCAAGTTCCGCACACATGAGGACGGTCTCAACAGGGATCTTGGGTTCATGTCGCACTATCTGTAATCCCCGTGACTTGCCTGGGCTTGCAAAACCTCACTCACTGTACTGTCTGGAGACAATACACATCTCTTTAGCCTGTGATCAGTGCTCCTTCCACACACATTGTTAGCCACTTTAAGACTTGAACAGCAGGTTAGGTGTAAAGATTCGCATTCTAATCAGTAATCTGTAAACTGTCTGTACTTTATATGCTCTGAGGCCAGAACTCTCCATTCACCTGACGAAGGGGCTAACCCGAAAGCTAGTGAATTTACTATCAAATAAATCGGTTGGATTGAAACCTGGTGTTGTCAGACTTTTTACTGTGTTTACCCCAGTCCAACGCCGGCACATCCACATCATGACTACTATCGGTTCCCCATGCTGGACATACTTCTTTTTGTTTTGCGTGGTGTCCTCTGCAATATTTATATCCAGTATTCCAGCCTTGATCTATCTACAAAAAACAAAGAACAACCCAGCACGGGAAACAGGCCCTTCAGCCCAACGAGCCCACACCGCCTGTTAGCCCTTCAGTAAATAGCAGTTAGCAGTAAATAGTTCCTGCTTCTCTCCACTGTTTTGTGCTTGGAGAGCTTTATTGCCTCTCAGCAGAGTGCAAAGTCCTGTCAGTTCTCCCAGTACTCTGCAGCTAATGACTGACCACTTCACAAATTCTGCACATGTCAATCATTTTCTTACAAATAAGCACCTGTCCTCTCAGCAGACATGCTCTCACAGCAGGATCTCCTGTTCCTAAGAAAATCATATCAGGTTATCTTTCAGTTGCTTAATCTCACAAGATTCATCTAGGCATCTTAGAATAATCACAAACTGATTTTCCCCTCTTCCTGAGTTCTGATGTAAAACAAGCGATGTTCATACTTAATATTAGCAGAGGTTTCAAAGTGGGTTCTTAAAGCCTCTGAAATTTCATATAACTGGCTTTTCTGTTCCTCAGCGAGGTCTACTCTACAATACCATTTGCAGCACTTTTTCCCCAGCATTGACAACAGAGTTGCTCGCTTGTTCAACTTCCTTGTTTACTTCTGTGGCAATTTCATAGCTTGGCCCTCAAGACTTCTCCCAATTTATTTTCCATGCTGCTTTCATTTCAAGCCATAATAACTTGTCCAATGCCAATATCGTGTACAAAGTTGCAATACAAAGTTTTAATTATTCTCTGCTGTTTCTTACAACTGGTGGCTCTCTTACAGCTATCAAAATTCCCTCAATTTCAGCAGCACACTCCTGACACCATGTCCCACGAAATGGCTTCAGTTCTTAAGCCTCTGTACACCAAAGATGGCATCAAAGATCACAGGACCATGGCAAGCATATGTCCAAAATGCACAGAGGTACTTCTCCAAACATATAATGGGCAGAATCATCCCAAAAATGCACAGAGATTTGGCTGAGGTGAGAAAACCAGTGTGAAGCTGGCATTTTAAAAGGGGAAGCGAGATTCACACCATCAGCTCGAGGGGCGGGATCCAAAGATGCCGGAAAGGCCAGGAATCCCAAGTTCGTGACATGTTTATAAAGGGCGCCCTGATCGCCAATATAAATAAAAGACTCTCCTCCCCTGTCCAGAGAACTAGGTACCCCAAGCATTGGGGAAGCCTCACGACACAACAGTAACATCAGGCTTCCTCACCCCTTGTAAGCATCGGGGCTCGTCCCTCCTCCCCCACCCCAACCGCACATAAGGGGAATCCCCCAATGGGGCTTCCCAAAGGGCCTGCCCTGGTAGTGTCAGATTGGCACTGCCCAGTCATATCCCTCATCACCGAGGGGTTATACTTGCCTTCGTCTTCACACCCCTGACATGGTCATCAGGACTAGCTTTCATTTTTGAAAGCTGGCAGTGATTCCTGCCAGCGAAATGTCACACTGACTGGGTGGGAGGATAAGGCATAGGTAACATAATGGCACCAAAGCTGGTCAGTTCGTGTTAATTTATTAAAATGTATGAAAATCAGATTCACGCCCTTCCTGGATGTGAACCTGATCATGCCACTGGTGGGGGCGCAGGATAATCTCAAACTGGGAACTCACTTGCACAAATTCCATTTTGGCTCTCTGGCGAGATTTAGCGGCCATTACAGGGTTTGTGCCTGCAGCTAGCACAGCCGCTAGATTGCTGCTATACTCATTTTTTATTAAATATATTCTGAATTGATTAATATCTTTCATCTAATGTTCAAATAAACAGCTCCTTAATGCACTTGATATTAATTAATATTAAAAACAATGGGGGACGATCCAACATCTGCATTTTTACTGGAAAAGCATGAGCATCTTGTGTCTGAATCCATAATAGCCATTTCTATCTGTTAAGCTTCCACACTCAGATGCAGAACAGAAAAAATACCCCAATACTTAATTAAATTCTAGCGTATCCAAATAAAATTTGTGAAAGAAAATTGTAATAGGAAGAATATTACAATGTTTTTAGTGCTGCTTTTATCATTAAGTAGTAAAATGGTACTTTTGCCATATAACATAACACATTTTTCAGACTGCATCTACAACACCTCACTGCAATGTGCGTCCATTCAATGCCAGTCCGTCTTCAAATTGTACAGGATTTTGCAACTGGAACTGTGTGCCACTTCCACTTTGATTTTTTCACCCTTTCCCACACGATTCCCATTAAAATTCTAAGTGCTTGTGGCACGTATACAAAACACATTCAGTGGACAAAGCTTTCACTGGTGAACCCCACTATCAGCTGACAATGCCGCTGCATCACAACCCTGATTTTTCTGCCCAAGCACATTGCCATTAATTTAAAATTTGAGTGCACAAAGGAAACTTATGGGTGTTTTTCAATGTTAGATTTCACTTGTACTACTTCGCATTACATTATCAAAGAATTGTAGAATTGTTATGGAGCAGGAGGCCATTTGGCCCATTATGTTTGCACCAACTCCTCAAATTAGCTTTACGTCTTTGTGTCGTTCTCCTGCCTTGCACATCATTTCTATTCAAGTAATCATCTAATGCCTTTTTAAATGCCTCAACACACTTCCAAGCAGAGCATTCAAGACTCAAACCATTCACTGTGCAAAAAAAAATTCCCACGTCACATTTGCTTCCTTTGCAAATCATTTTAACTCTGCCTCATCTCGATCCTCCTATAAGCAGGAACAATCTCTCCCTGTCTACCCTGTTCAGCCTCTTAACATCCTTCTTTCCAAGGAGAAGAGTCGCAACATCTCTAATCTATCCTCATTATTGAAGTTTGTCATTCCTGAGCCTCCATACAAGAGTCCACTCTCCTGCACCCTTCCCTTGTGCCATTGAGTTTAAAAAGGGAAACTGCTGATCTTACACACGACTACACAAAGCCAACTGGCACATGCCACTTTGAAACCATGAACCAGGTGCCACAAGATTCTCATGTGCCACTGACTTTACCTTGAAGGAATGAGTAACTAAAAACATTTTATATTAATGTGAGTTCATGACATGTAAATAAATTACAAGTAGGAAACTGCCACAGACTGGCACAATGTTCTACAAATTGCAAAACACTCCACTGGTGATGGCCTTGTAGTATTATCACTAAAATATTAATCCAGAAACTCAGCTAATGTTCTGGGGACCTAGACTCGTTCGCCACTGCAAGTGGTGGAATTGTAATTCAATAAAAAATTATCTTGAATTAAGAATCTACTGAAGGCAATGAAACTATTGCCGATTGTCGAAAAAAACCTATCTGGTTCACTAATGTCCTTTAGGGAAGGAAATTTGATAGTCTTACCCAGTCTGGACTACATATGACTCCACAGCCACTGCAATGTGGTTGACTTTCAACTGTCCTGTGGAATGGCCGAGCGAGACACTCAGTTCAAGGGTGGCTAGGGATGGGCAATAAACGTCAGCCAGCCAGCGATACTTATGTCCCACAAATGAAAAAGATTGACTTTACCTCTGAGAATTTTTGATTTCTTGACTGCAAGTTGAAATTCATCCTGCCTAGTGAAGTCACCCACACACCATGTTTTCTGTCCTTGTGGACTCCATATACCCACCTCCCCATCCCCACCAAAGTCACTAGAACTGTTATTGATCTTAACTATTTCAAAATTAACGAAAATCATTCAGGTACATTACTGCTGCAGATTAAATGTATAGTGTCCACTCTAACACTACTGGTTCAAATGCTTCAACATTCAGGCAACAACATCCTAATGATTGATCTGCAGTAAGCGTCAATCTGAAACGGTTTGTTCTGCATTTATTTAAAGAATGTCTGAAATGCTAAAGTAAAAACAGTAGAAGAGATTAGATTAAGTATATCCTTTTTCATCTTTCCTGAACATCAGCCAGTACATACTGTAAATGTTGCTGCATAAATTTTTGCAGCTGTTCCTGAGGGGGTGTGGGGGGGCAGCGGTGTTGGGGGGAGGAAATCATTATAAAAGGCACTTCTAACCACTTGACTTCAATGCTGAAATAGATGAAACAAGTGGTGTGGATCTCAGACCATTTGCATGCCAGTATGAACTTGCCAGGCTTTTTAAATCTAAATGAGTGTCTGTGTATAAAGTGAGTTGATAATTTTCCAGCCTGTTCTCTTGAGTCCCACTGTTTACAATTCCAGTAGCTAAAATTTACATAATTGTAATTTCACATCAAGAATAATTTTAGATCACTTCCCTGCCTGATGTGTCTAGCAGCTGTTATCCCAGATGAAGGCAGTGATAATTATTTCAAACATTTACAAAGAAAAAATGCAAAACAAATTTAATCCTACTATTTTGTGGAATTTCACATGGTTCCGGAAAAGCTGTAAAACAATATTTTTGGTCCTTTGATTTTCTTTCTTTAAACCTTTAGAGGCTGCACAAGGACTGCATTGTTAATACACTTGGTCAGATTGAACTATATCAAATACTTAAATGGGATGGGCCCAATTTACTATTAGTTACTTGCAAACTTGTGAGCAATTTCAGTGTTCTGTTTGTTGTGGAGCTGACAGTTGTTTCTGCTTAATATCAGGTAGCTGGTGGGTCAGTTCATTTTTATTTAAGCAGATCTGGTGCTGTTTCATTTAGAGCTGGTGTACTTCACTGCCTTTGTCCCCTCCGACGTGGTGTACTTGGCCAGTTCCAGGGACAGCAGCAGACACATAGTAATCTGGAACCCCTGGGAGCTGATGGTCTGCCATTTGTTGTAATGGGCCTAGCAGGAAGCCTTGCCTGCGATGGTACTCAAAGATGTTACTGATGAACAAGTTCATGATGCTCATGGTCTTAGAAGAGGTGCCGGTATTGGGGTGAAACTACTTCATCACTTTGTAGATGTGGTTGGAGTAACTCTCCTTCCTGGTTCTCTTCCATTTCTTGCTGCTCTTGGGTGCTGGCTTCTGGACAATTTTATTGCTGACTTTCTTGCCAGCTGCTACTCCTTTCTTATCTTCCACCTCACCTTCAGAAGTTGGGAGACTTTAAATAATAACCAATTATCAGCCCTTGCTTATCTACAGGAGTAAAATTGCCAGCATTTATCCTATTTGGAGGGTGTGAAATTGCAGGGCAGCAACTGGGATTTTTGGACTTTAGCAGTAATTTCATTGCAGTGTTAATGTAAGCCTATTTGTGACACTAATAAATAAACTTTAACTTTAAAACTGAAGTAAACCTGCAGCAATACCTTAAATGGGAAAACTGGAATGAAAATCAGATGGTTCCTTGGAGTAGTAGTTCGAAGTGGCAAGAAAATGTGAGCAGCAAGGCACTAAACTTAAGATCATCTTTAAAGCTTAGAAGTCTCAATTACAGTGAAGAAAATATAATTGCCAGTGTAGCTTTAGTCGACTGCCGTTTACAATCCCTTTAAGTAAGAGCTGCAACCTCATAGGACCCTCATAGAACTAGGCCCTTACTAATTTTCAGCAAACACTGACTGCCTAAAGTGAAGCCTGCCCCAAAATTGCAATGGGAAAATCTCTGAAGATAAGTCAGCATTTTGCTTTTTGCAATTTTTGCTCTATACTGCACAATTCATGTTGAAAACTGAAATAATAGGGAAATCATAATGGGCTCCATGCTGTCAAATCAGATTTGGGAAAGGTGTAAGGTTCAGGATTTTGATCCAATAATTATGAAGAATTAGAGGTTCTCATAACAATATGCTCTTATTCACCTTAGTGATGAAGTTTGCAAAGCTGATAGATGCTGCTGAAGGAAGCTTAGTCAATTTCTAGGTAGTACATAATGCAGCCCCAGAGCTGAAAAAATGGAGTCCTGTGGCAGATGATTACATTCCTGGGTAAAAAGAAATTACAGTCATATAAAACTGGAAGCAGGTATGGCAATTACATTTCCTTCATGGTTTTTGGGCCATGTTTCACAGGCATCTTTAATGTTCACCGCTGGCTTACTTCATTCTCTGCCAAGCCAGATATTCCACCCTCCAGAGATGCTAATCAAGGAAACTCCTTGGCCTAGCTGGTGTCAAACTTCTTGATTATTGTTGTAACTGTAGTCTTCTAAATGGGTGGACGCTTGCAACTGATATAGAGGGATTGAGATGAATTGCCAGAGCATACAGCCACTCCACTGCTCTTGGAATTATTTGTTCACCAATTAATTTGGTGGAAAAACGAAGGGTGAAATTCTTCCATCTTGGCTGAAGACCTGTGGCAGAGACAAGGATGGGGAGTGTATTCCACAGTGGATGCCAACGGGAAACCCTCGACCTCTAATCCCATTAGTTATGCAACTGGGGGTTTAACAATAATTAAATGATAATTGCCCTCTGACAATGACAAACATCTTGTGTGTCAGGTTAGACTTCAACCAGTCGATAGCCTTTCCAGCTCTCCACTCACATGTCGCCACCCCCCCCACCCCCACCCCACAGACCCCCCTGTCCAATTCCCATGCACTGACCACATTCACCTCAGTTTGACTAGGGCCCATAACTTTATCAGAGTGGCAGTCTGAATGCACATACATGGACAGACAGTCATTCTGAATGTACATACCCTCACGGAAATTCCAAAGCCCTTGTCTCACCCTTCTCTCATTTAGGCTGGGGGAGCAGCGAAGCACACCTCCAGTGAGAAATAATTCCTTCCACAAAGGAGATGGTTAAAGGGATAATTTAAAAGGTAAATTTCAAATGTATATGGTTCAAACAATTAATTGGTTGAGACGAGTAAAGGGGCAGGGTAGTTGTGGAGAACACTGGGGTAGAGAGATGCAGGGGGGTGGGGGGGTCACATGTGTGCTATGCAGTGCTTGGTCTAGAGTAGAAGTGATTTTGTTCCTTCTAACTTTTTCAGAGTAATAACCAGGGTATAATTGGCAGAACCGTCGACTTTAAATTGCTTCCAATGGATGGTTCCCAGCCCAGCACAATTGTGCCTACTCCTGCTCCTATTTCTTATGTTCTTATGTTCTTATGCAGAGGAAGTTAGCACTTCTGGACAATTGCTGAATAAACACTTACCTACAGGAGGGATTCCCCAGCACAACATTGGAGTACCCTCTAAATGTGACGCTAGGAACATGTCTTTCTTGTGTTATACTCCACTGAATGCAAATTTGACCTTCAGGGCAACTATTCTGATTTTTTGCAATTAGTTCTTGTATCACTTCACTTAGTTCTTGTTTCACTTCAATGCAAAATAGTTATTTGTCTTCCTTTAGCCAATGTTCACCCCTGCTGTGAACAAATGATGCCACAATATTAAAGGAGAATTCAATACATGTCCTCGATAATGAAACAATGATGATTTAACACATCGCATTTCATTAGACAGTAAATGCGAGTTTAAAATGATATTGTGATCCCACACAAAGTGCAGCTGCAGGTGGTTTTAAACTCATCTTTTAAGCATTTCTCTGCTAACTTGGTCATTCTTGATCTTTCAGCACAGTTACAAAATCAACAGCGATAATACTACGGGAATCAGTCTGATATGTCTCAGGAGAACACTGAAACAACAGATAGCCACTCACTTACTCAGCCTGCCCTGCAAGAAATGAGATTGGCACAAAGAGCCCCTCATGAGGCGGCACAGTAGCACAGTTACAGTTATACAGGACACAGTTAGTAGTATTGCCTCACCAGGGACCAGGATTCAATTCTAGCCTCGAGTAACTGTCTGTGTGGAGTTTGCATGTTCTCTCTGTGTCTGCATTGGTTTCCTCTGGGTGCTCTGGTTTCTTCCCATCCTCCCACAGTGTATGGCAACTAGGGGATCTTTACAATAACATTTTTATTCATTTTTTTTTATTCATTCGTGGGACATGGGTGTCACTGATTGGTCAGCATTTATTGCCCATCCCTATTTGCCCTTGATACGGTGGTGGTGAGTTGCCTTCTTGAATCATTGCAGTCCATGTGCTGTGGGCTGACCCACAATGCCGTTAGGGAGGGAATTCTAGGATTTGACCCAGCAATGGTGAAGTAACAGCGATATATTTCCAAGGTGGGGTGTTTGGAGGGGAACTTGTAGATGATGGTCTTTTCTTGTTTCTGCTGGCCTTGTCCTTCTAGATGGAAGTGGTTGTGGGTTTGGAAAGTACTGTCTAAGATTCTTTGGTGAATTGTTGCAGTGCATCAATAGATAGTACACACTGCTGCTACTGAGCATCAGTGGTGGAGGGACAGGATGTTTGTAGATGTGGTGCCAATCAAGCAGCTGTTTTGTCCTGGATGGTATCAAACTTTTTGAGTGTTGTTGGAGCTGCACCCATCCGGGCAAGTGGGGAATATTCCATCACACTCCTGACTTGTGCCTTGTAGATGGTGGTTAAGCTTTGGGGAGTCAGAAGATGAATTACTCGCTGCAGTATTCCTAGCCTTTGACCATCAATTGTAGCCACTGTGTTTATATGGTGAATCCAGTTGATTTCCTGGTCAATGGTAACCCCAAAGATGTTGACAGTGGGGGATTCAGTGATGGTAACACCATTGAATGTCAAGGGGTGGTTGTTAGAATGTCTCTTACTGGTGGTGGTCATTGCTTGGCATTTGTGTGGCGTGAATGTTACTTACCACCTGTCAGTCCAAGCCTGGATATTGTTCAGATCTTGTTGCATTTGAGCATGGAGTGCTTCAGTATCTGAGGAGTCGCAAATGGTGCTGAACATTGTGCAATTATCAGCAAGCATCCCCACGTCTGACCATATGATGGAGGGACGGTCATTGATGAAGCAGCTGAAGATTATTGGGTCTAGGACACTACCTGAGGGACTCCTGCAGAGATGTTCTGAAGCTGAGATGACAGACCCTCCACAACCATCTTCCTATGTACCAGGTATGACTCCAACCAGTGGAATGTTTGTCCCCTGATACCCATTAATTCCAGTTTTGCTAGGGCTCCTTGATGCCACATTCAGTTGAATGCAGCCTTGATGTCAAGGGCTGTCACTCTCACCTCACCTCTGGAATTCAACTGTTTCATCCATGTTTGATCCAAGACTATAATGAGGTCAGAAGCTGAGTGACCCTGGTGAAACTCAAACTGGGCTTCACTGAGCAGGTCATTGCTGAGCAGGTGCTTGATAGCATTGTTGATGACCCCTTCCATCACTTTACTGATGATTGAAAGTTGACTGGGCGGTAATTTGTTGGGTTGGATTTGTCCTGCTTTTTGTGTACAGGACATACCCCATTGTTGGGTAAATGCCAATTTGGTAACTGTATTGGAGCTGCTTGGCCAGGGGAGTGGCATAATTTGGAGCACAAGTCTTCAGTACTATTGCCAGAATGTCACCAGAACCCATTGCCTTTGCAGTATCCAATGCCTCCAAACATTTCTTGATAACACATAGAATGAATCAAATTGATTAGAGACTGGTTCTGGCTGAAGATTCCTCCAGCCTTGTCTTTTGTGCTGATATGCTGTGCTCCTCCATCATTGTGGATGGGGATATTTGTGCAGCCTCCTCCTCCAGTGAGTTGTTTAATTGTCCACCATTCACGACTGGATGGAGAAGGACTGCAGAGCTTAGATCTGATCTGTTGGTTATGGGATGGCTTAGCTCTGAATATCACTTGCTGTTTTTGCCATTTGGCATGCAAGTAATCCTGCTTGGTAGCTTCACCAGGTTGACACCGCATTTTTAGGTATGCCTGATGCTGCTCCTGGCATGCCTTCCTGCACTCTCCAAGGAACCAGGGTGATCCCCTGGCTTGATAGTAATGGTTGAGTGGGGGATATGTTGGGCCATGAGGATGCAGATTGTGTTAGAGTACAGTTCTGCTTGTGTTGATGGCTCACACAGTGTCCATGGATGCCCAGTCTTGAGCTGCTAGATCGGTTCAAAGTCTGTCCCATTTAGCACGGTGATCATGCCACACAACACAATGGAGGTTATTCTCAATGTGAAGGTGGGACTTTGTCTCCACAAGGACTGTGCGGTGGTCACTCTTACCGATAATGTTATGGACAGATGTATCTGCAGCTGACAGACTGGTAAGGATGACGTCAAGTATGTTTTTTCCTCTCGTTGGTTCTTTCGCCACCTGCTACAGACCTAGTCTAGCAGTTATATCCTTTAGGATCTGACCAGGTTGATCAGTAGTGCTGCTGCCGAGTCATTCTTGGTGGTGGACATTGAAATCCCCCACCTCGAGTACATTTTGCACCCTTGTCACCCTCAGTGCTTCCCCAAGTGTTGTTCAACATGGAGGAATACTGATTCATCGGCCAAAAGAGGATGGTACATGGTAAGAGGTTTCCTTGCCATGTTTAACCTTAAGCCATGAGACTTCATGGGGTCAGAGTTGATGTTAAAGACTCCCAGGGCAACTCCCTCCTGATTATATACCTTCATTGTAATGTTAATGTGATACTAATAAATACACTTTAAAAAATAATGACGCCCCCGCCCCCCCACCACCTTTCGTTTAATTACATGATGACCCAGGCAACAACAACATTGTTGGCTCAGAGTTTAGCCCTGTATTTTTTTTTAATTCAATCCAGAACATGATGCAGTCTTTGTACACACTTTAGACCACTGACAACTGACATCTTGTGTACAATCTCAGTCACTTACACACTCTAATATCTCCCATACACATCAAATTCTCCCTCATACACACAATACTCTCAACCTCTCTCCCTCATTCACATACATATTCTGTTACACTCACGCAGATTTTTCAACCTCTTTCGATTTGATTCAATTTATTGTCACATGTAAAAATATACAGTGAAAAGTATTGTTTTTTGCACACTATATAGACAAAACATGCCGCTCATTGAAAAGGAAATGAGAGGGTGCAGAATGTAGTGTTACAATCATAGCTAGGGTGTAGAGAAAGGTCAACTTAATGCAAGGTAAGTCCATTCAAAAGTCTGACAGCAGCAGGGAAGAAGCTGATCTTGAGTTGGTTGGTGTATGACCACAGACTTTTGTATCTTTTTCCCGAAGGAAGAAGGTGGAAGAGAGAATGTCTGGGGTGTATGGGGTTCCTAATTATGTTGGCTGCTTTGCCGAGGCAGCGGGAAGTGTAGCCAGAGTCAATGAATGGGAGGCTGGTTCATACAGTCACTTGCACACATGTAAATTTATTCCTTCCATTTCTTTTGCACTCACTCCCCTCAATCTCTGTCCCTAACTCACACATACTGTTTTTATTGCAAAGTCTCTTGGACATTATGCAAACTGTTTAAAACACTCCAACAAGACAATTATCCTTAATGAAGTGTAGACACCTGGTCATCAGTTTTCATATCGGTTTCTGATACAGGTGGCTGAACACCAGTTTGGATACAACCCCTTTAAAATAACACCCAGCACCACACTTAATAAAGTGTAAGCTAGAAACAAATGAAATACAGAACTGGGAACGCAACACAACTGTCACATTCCTAGTAGAAGTGTCAGAGATTTATTGACATGCAGCTCCCAAATTGTGAATAAACATTTTTTTTAGCACAACAAGCTCATCCACCATTTTATCCCTCACAGGCTTTTACTTCAATCAGAACAATATTAATAAGAAATATGAAAATATAATTTAACCATGAACAATTCAGCAAATCTTTATAATTAAAAAAGTATGACTTTCAAATAGTGTGATTTATTTATTACAAGCTTTGCTCCACGACTTTTGATCAAATGAAATCAAAGCCTCTGTTCCTACTTTACATTAAAATAACCAAGTTCCGAGCAATTCCCTGCTGTTGCGTGAGACTGAATGAGATGACTCCAGGCAGCAATCTGGAAATACTGACACAGTATCCTGGAATCAAATTGTAAATAATGATCCATGCTCTGGAAACAAGCTCAAAATGACAAATTATTCCAGGACAATTTCAAAGCACTGATGTATTCTCTGGGGGAGAAATCACTAAATAATGAAAAATACTCCGGGGAACAATTTCTGAATACTGACATATTCTCTGGGCAAAAATCTCCTAAGACTGATACATTCTCTGAGGAACAGTCTTTAAATACTGACACAGTACTCTGTGGAAAAAATGTAAAAACTTTTACTCCAGGTAGAAATCTCTGACACATTCTTCTGGAAACAACCTGTAAATACTGATGTATTCTGCGAGGAGATTTTTTTTATTCACTGACACATCTCTGGGCAACAATCTTTGAACTTTGGCACATTTTCTTTGTAAGAAACTCAAAGTTCTTAAATATTCCCCTGGCAAAATAATCTGGGTAGCATTCTCAAAGCATTGAATATTCTTCTAGAAATGAGCTTTAAATGCTGACACATTCTTCTGGGGGAAAAAAAAACTAAATACTGACAAATTATCGCAGGACAATCTCTTCTACACACCAGTACATTCTCTGGGACAACTACCTAACACTAACACACTGCTTAAATCAATATGTAAATACTGACCCCATGCTCTGGGAAGAATTTCTAATGACTGACACACTCTCTGGAAACCAAAATCTAATGCCCAACTCATTCTTTTGGAAAACACTGACACATTCTCCTGGAACAAGCTATTTAAATGAAGAACACCTCTAAACGTAGCATTCCCCTGCACGCACTTGCAAGGTTCTCACACCTTTGAAAGCCACTGTCCTGCATTGCTATAATAACGTGCCAGGTCCCAGGGAATAGCCTTTTCCTAGCAAGTGCTTGGATGCTCTGGCTCTGATGCTTTGGCGGGGATTTGGAAGTGGATTTCAATGTCGGTGGCAATTTGATAACAGGGGCCTAGAACGGTAAGAACAAACAACACATTTACTTACATACCACCTGGAGAATGTGGTCTTCATTTGCTAGTGAGCTCTTCAACCAGCAGCCCCCAGCCTTCTACATGTATGAGCACATGTGGCAGGCTCTTTAACCAGGGGAAACAAGAACATTGGTGGTTCAATGGGAGAATTCTCACCTGCCATGCAGGAGGTCTGTTTTTGATTCTCAGCTAATGCAAAGCCCCTTCTTCTTGGGGCAGCACAGTGGTTAGCACTGCTGCCTCACAGCACTAAGGACCCAGGTTCAATTCTGGCCTTGGTGACTATGTGTAGTATGCATGTTCTCCCTGTGTGTGCGTGGGATTCCTCCAGGTGCTCCGGTTTCCTCCCACAGTCTAAAGATTAAGAACATAAGAACTAAGAGAGGAGTAGGCCATCTGGCCCCTTCAGCCTGATCTGCCATTCAATAAGATCATGGTTGATCTTCTTGTGGACTCAGCTCCGCTTACTCGCCCACTCATCATAACTCATAATTCCTCTACTGTTCAAAAAGTTATCTATCCTTGCCTAAAAATATTCAATGAGGTAGCCTCAATTGTTTCACTAGTCAAGGAATTCTACAGATTCACAACCTTTTGTGTGAAGAAATTCCTCCTCAACTCAGTCCTAAATCTGCTTCCCCTTATTTTGAAGCTATGCCCCCTAGTTCCAGTTTCATCTGCCAATGGAAACAACTTCCCTGCTTCTATCTTACCTATTCCCTTCATAGTGTTTTTTGTTTCTATGAGATCTCCCTTCATTCTTCTGAATTCCATTGGGTATAGCCCCAGTCTACTCAGTTTCTCCTCGTAACCCAACCTTCTCAACTCTGGAATCAACCTAGTGAATCTCCTATGCAACCTCTCCAGTCCAGTATATCCTTTCTCAAGTAAGGAGACCAAAACTGTACACGATACTCCAGGTGTGGCCTCACCAGCACCTTATAAAGCTGCAACATAACCTCGCTGTTTTTAAACTCCATCCCTCTAGCATTAAAGGACAAAATTCCTTTTGCCTTCTTAATTATCTGCTGCACCTGCAAACCAACTCCTTGAGATTCCGGCACAAGGACACCCAGGCTCCTCTGCACAGCAGCATGCTGCAATTTTTTACCATTTAAATAATAGTCCATTTTGCTGTTATTCCTACCAAAATGGATGACCTCACATTTACTAACATTGTACTCCATCTACCAGACCCTTGCTCACTCACTTAGACAAAAACAATTGAAGTGAATGTTGACCACAGGGATCACATAATCATCCCTTACATTAAATGACACAGAGGAAATAAGTCCACGTAAGAATAATCAATAAAGCAATAAATCAATAGGGAGCAGCAGAAATCATATAATTCAGTAAGGAAAACAGTTCCGTATCATTCTGATTCAGTGGCAGTTTGTGCTGCTGCCCTTTTCTCTATTGCTGCAGCAGTACCAGAATGATTCACCCAGTGTGAATTCCCCTAAATCTGAGGAAGAGGAAAACCAATGATGAATGGTAAGTACTGTGTGCCTAATTTCTGCAACCTGCACAGTCAAAACTGTATACAGAGATGCACAAATTTCACTTTGTCAGTGGACTGTTGGCTCCAAATCATCAAACTATGATGACAGACCCATAAGTATGAATATGATTTGTGAAGGTCTGACCAAGCTTAATGCTGGATGGTTTTTTGAGAGCAACTCAATCACAATATGTTATGCTTTCTGTGATCCTGCATGAAAGAAGAGATTCCAATGTGATCTAAAGGCAGCATAGCCTGATTACCTCGCCATCATTTAACAATCATATTTTAGGTCCTGGTACAAGTGCCTGGAAATTAGTATGCCTGGTCAGCAGTGTTAACTGAGACCCTTGCTCCAATTAATTGGTAAGCACAAACTTCATCTTTAAATCAAATCATGTGTTAATTTGGAAAATGCAAATACATCCTTAAATACTTATGATTGCTTCAAGACTGATTTTCTTACACTGTATCATAATTCAATGCTTATATTCCCCTATAAATCTACTATAATAAGTTTACAAACATAGATTTTGACTATTTACACTCATCTAATGGACCTGTAGAAGTGTCTCTATCCACTTATGCTGGCCAGACACAGAGAATGATCAGACTTCATCAAGCTTATAGCTTGTGGTTCCTTTCTTCTTTTGTGGTTCTTCTCTTCTCTTCTGATTCTGTTCTTCAAAACTCCAATATTTATTCTTCTGAGACTGGCTGAAACACATGCATTTCTGCATGTAGGCACAAATCCTAGGCATGAAACCCAAATTGGTTTATTGCAGTTGCCTGACTATAGAGCAGTGTCCTAAGTGATTTATCTAAGGATACTAAAAGAAATGGCAGAAATAATAGCAGATGCGTTAGTTGTAATTTATCAAAATTCACTGGACTCTGGGGATTGGAAAACAGTTAATGTGATGCCACTATTTAAAGAAGGAGGTAGACAAAAGGCAGGTAACTATAGGCCAGTTAGCTTAACGTCCGTAGTTTGGAAAATGCTGGAATCCATCACTAAGGAAGAAATAGCAGGACACCTGGAAACGAATGGTTCAATCAAGTAGACACAGCATGAATTCATGAAGGGAAAGTTGTGTTTGATGAATTTACTAGATTTTTATGAAGATGTAATGAGTGCAGTTGACAGAGGGGAACCGGTGGATGTGGTGTTTTTAGATTTCCAGAAGGTATTCGATAAGGTGCCTCACAAAAGGTTGCTGCAAAAGATTAAGGTACACGGAGTTGGGGGTAAAGTGTTAGCGCAGATTGAGGCTTGGCTACCTAACAGGAAGCAGAGAGTTGGAATAAATGGGTGCTTTTCCGGTTGGCAGTTGGTGACTAGTGGTGTGCCACAGGGATCAGTGCTGGGGCCTCAACTGTTTACCATATACATAGACGATCTGGAGGAGGGGATCGAGTGTAGGGTAACAAAGTTTGCTCATGACACAAAGATGAGTGGGAAAGCGAATTGCATGGAGGACGTGGAAAGTTTGCAGAGAGATTTGGATAGGCTGAGTGAGAAGGCGAGGATCTGGCAGATGGAGTATAACGTTGGCAAGTGTGAGGTTATCCACTTTGGAAGGAATAATATAAAATGGACTATTATTTAAATGGTGAAAAATTACAACATGCTACTCTACAGAGGGACCTGGGGGTCCTTGTGCATGAATTGCAATAACTCAGTTTGCAGGTGCAGCAGGTGATCAAGAAGGCAAATGGAATGTTGGCCTTTATCATGAGGGGGATAGCGTATAAAAGCAGGGAGGTCTTGCTGCAATTGTACAAGGTACTGGCGAGGCTGCAACTAGAGTATTGTGTGCAATTTTGATCCCCTTATTTGCGAAAGGATATATTGGCCTTGGAGACAGTGCAGACAAGGTTCACCAGGTTGATACCAGAGATGAGGGGGTTAGCTTATGAGGAGATATTGAGTAGATTGGGCCTGTACTCATTGGAGTTTAGAAGGCTGAGGGGAGACCTTACAGAAACATATAGGATAATGAAGGGGCTAGACAGGGTAGAGGCAGAGAGATTATTTCCACTTAGAAAGGAAACAAGAACTAGAGGGCACAGCCTCAAAACAAGGGGGAGTCAATTTAGAACAGAGTTGAGGAGGAACTTCTTCTCTCAGAAGGTAGTGAATCTTTGGAATATTCTACCCATTGAAGCACTGGAGGCTGCCTTGTTAAAAGTGTTTAACTCACAGGTAGATAGGTTTCTGATCAATAAGGGAATTAAGGGTTATGGGGAGCAGGCGGGTAAGTGGAACTGAACCACTACCAGATCAGCCATGATCTTATTGAATGGCAGGGCAGGCTTGAGGGGCTTGATGGCCTACTCCTGCTCCCATTTCTAATGTTCTTATGTTTGTGTTCTTAAAATCAGTCTTCTGGCCCTGCTTGTACCACTTAGCAGCAAGTTGGATTCTCATGCCAGATCGTTTGCTTGATCGATTGGAATGACTTTATCACCCATCTTAAAACTAAAGACATTTGTCACAGGTAAACAAAATAGTCTACATACTCAAACTGGAGTTAAAATCTTTTGTCCTGAAGTTAGCCACATTTTCCATCAGGCCTCAGTAATGTCCTTTTCTTTGCTTGGCCATTTTTGTACTGGAATATAGCCCACTGGTTACAGCAAGAAGCAAGGTGCAGGGCAGAGCCAGAGCTGACATCTCCGGTGATAGTTGCACTCCCAAAACCGCCTGAACCTTCTTGTTGGTATGCTGCAGAACAGACCCACATTCTAAAATCTATTTGGCAGGGACCAATTAATTCCCACATAACTAGGATCAGCATTTTGATCCACCATTATGGGACTGATATAATGCTATTAAAATCAAAATATTTGTTTGGAGAAATATTGAAAATAGGAAGTTAGATCTTAAGTAATTTTTTTAAAGAGTTGAATACTACAAATTATGAAAACTTTATGTGCTAGAGGATCCAATTTACATATAAAGTTACAAAGTCTCTCAGAGACAACTATCTTGGTCATTTTCTGAGGATTACAGCATCTGGAAGTGGATATTAGAATTTTCAGATTTGTGTAACACAATTTTTCTTGGAAACCCGTCAAAGAATCCTACCTGCTAAAGTAACAAAACTAGTTTCAGTGTAATAATATCAGAATTTAAGTTGATCTGTTTGTCATTGAATTAGTGTGAAAAAGTTCTCCATTATTTATGGAGGTAAGTAGCTACCGCACAAAGCACTTGATGAAAACAGAGAACTGTTGCCAAACCAAAGGGCAATATGTTTTATTGAAAACATGTGTTTTTTTTGAAGCATAAACATTTTCTATGATGTTGAAAACTGAGAAAATAATTATATTTAAAATGTTCAATGGAAAACAGTCTCTGTTGTCTTCAACTATTGTTCATGTCTAAATACAAGCTGAATGGCAATGTTCAGTAAACTAATCTTAATGCATCTGCAATTCATATTACTTGCAATTAACTTCTTTAGTTACTTTAGAATAATGGTGGAAGAGGTCCCCATGAACCGCGGCATTTGACCGTATTAGATTATCAAGGGTTGGAGAGGTCACCTTATTCAAATAAGAGTGCCAACTGCCTATGCCACCAAGGGTAATGTACGTTGCAATGTTAGCAGTGATAATATCATTTAATATGTTGAATCAGCCCCCATTAAATAAGGCAGCCAATATCAGTAATGAGCTACTATTTTGATTCAGAGAGTTAAATGTCCTCTGCCTCAATTAGACATGTTGAGCTGCTTGAAGGTTCCACCCAAATTGAGCCCAAGGGAACTTCAAAACCTAGGCTAGGATCCAGTATATCAAGGTTCAGGCTGATTTGCTATACCCTTCTGCAGCACTCCTGACTGGCTGTAAGTGCACCATCTGGCTAACGGATTTATAGAGCCTAATTCTGTAAAAATTATCCATAGCAACCCTCCCATTTTCAATGAATTCATTCTTCTGACAAGTTAAAAGGTGGACTGATTCTATGATTTGCATCCAAAGTTCATATGTCTATTTCAATTATCAACGTAACAATAAAAATATTACTAGTGATCTTCCATAGTATATTTTGTAGATAAAAAGTAAAAAGACAGAATTTTCCATTCTGAGGTAGCAGGTGAGAGAGCCGGTGTGATTCCCACTTAGCAGCAAGTTGGATTCTCACGCCAGATCGTTTGCTTTTCAGTTCATTATTTATACATAAACGAGAAGCACGTTAAATCCCTTGATTGGGGGGTTTAAAATCTATGATCGGGGTTGTGGGTTTTAAACAAAGCAAAAAAGATGTAGTTTGCATACATAGCTTCAAAATAATACCAACAAAGGTTATTGTACAGAGTACAAAATGAAACTAAGCAGAAGCCTGTGAAACATCCCAATGCCATCACAATCAAATCATGTGACTGGTTCTTAAAAGCAATCATTCAAACACTTAAATAAATGTTGTTGTTGTTTGTCCATCATCGTCGATGAGGACCTCGACACCATTAGTCATTTTGAGGTTGGATGAGGTGTGTCCGTAGATGACTGATCAGGCCAATTCAGGTGCGGAATGTCCTGGCACATATTGGACAGACTTGTGTAGGCACTGTAGTTGTTGCGCTGGTGGCTGTGGACTTGTGCAGCTCGCGCTTTAGTTGTGTTTCAGCAATACACCTTGCTTCGTAAGCTTGACAGCGCTTGTGGATGAGGCAGTGCCAGGTAGGACGGTTTTGTGCCAGCGTTTCCCAGGTGGTCATGTCTACATCAAGTGATTTCAGGGAGGTCTTGAGTGTGTCTTTGTAGTGTTTCTTCTGCCCTCCATGCAAGCATCTTCTAGCAAAGAGTTCCCCAAAAAGGAGCTGCTTGGGTATGCGCTCGTCTAGCATACAGATGCCATGACCTGCCCACCGGGTCTGCGCTCTCATCAGCAGTGTGTGGACTGATGGTAGACTTGCTCTAAAGAGAACTTCAGTGTCTGGTACTTTGGCTTGGCATCTGATGCGTAATCTTCTGCAAAGACAAGTCATGTGGAAATGATTGAGCTCTCCTGCATGCCTTCGATACACAGTCCACCTTTCACAGACATACAGGAGGGGAATACCATGGCACTGTAGACCTTCAGTTTTGTTGCTGGATTGATTCCTCGACGTTCCCATATGGTGGAGCGCAGTCTACCAAAAACAGAACTTGCCTTTGTTATTCTGCAGTTAACTTCTGTATCAATAGTCACTGCTTGGGAGAGGGTACTGCCAAGATAAGTGAACTGGTCCATTACCTGTAGTTTCTGCCCTTTGATTGTGATTATGAGTTCTGTGTACAGTGCATGAGGAGCAGACTGATGCATGACTTTGGTCTTTTTAATGTTGATGGTGAGTCCAAAGTTGTCACATGCTGTGGAAAATTTATCCATACTGACTTGCATCTCTGGCTCTGAGCCAGTATACAGGGTGCAGTCATCAGTAAAGCTGTCTCAGAACAGTCTCCTTCACTTTGGTAATAGCTTGAAGTCTCCTCAGGTTGAACAGCTTCCCATCCACTCTGTACTTGAGACTGATTCCAGCAACACTGTCCTGGAAGGCATCATTCAGTAAACATCATGCTGAACAGTGTGGGTGCGAACACACAGCCCTGTTTGACGCCATTGGTGCTGGGAATGCCTCAGAGGATTCTCTGCCATCCAATACACTGGCCATCATGCCATCATGGAACTGGCCTACTATCTGAATGAATTTGGGGGGGCAGCCGAACTTTGACATGATCCTCCACAGGCCTTGTCGGCTGATAGTGTTGAAGCTTTCACGAGAACATAAGAACATAAGAAATAGGAGCAGGAGTAGACCATCTAGCCCTTCGAGCCTGCCTCGTCGTTCAATAAGATCATGGCTGATCTGAAGTGGATATGTTCCACTTTCCCACTCTCTCCCCATAACCCTTAATTCCCTTGTCTGTCAAAAACCTGTCTACCCATGACTTAAATATATTAAGCGAGGTAGCCTCCACCACTTCAACGGGCAGAGAATTCCAGAGATTCGCCACCCTTTGAGTGAAGAAGTTCCTCCTCAACTCCGTTCTAAACTGCTCTCCCCCCCCTTATCTTGAGGCTGTGCCCTCTAGTCCTGCTATCCTTTCTAAGCGGGAAGAATCTCTCTACCTCTACCCTATCCATCCTTTTCATTATCTTATACGTCTCTATAAGATTCCCCCCTCAACAAAGGTTGGGTAGAGCTCACATTTCTGCTCCTGACACTTCTCCTGAAGTTGGCGCGCAGCAAAAGTCATGTCAATAGTCCCACGACCTTTGCAGAAGCCACACTGTGACTCTGGAAGTAGACCCAGCTCCAGATGAGTAACCAGACAATTTAGCTGGACTCTTGTGAGGGTTTTGCCTGTGATGGGGAGCAGCGAGATTCCTCAGTGGTTGTTGCATACTTACCTATTGCCCTTCCTCTTGTAGAAGTGTATGATGCAAGCATCTTTAAGTTCCTGAGGAATAGATCCTTGCTTCCAAATGGACTGGAACAACTTGGTGAGCTTCTCGATGAGTCCAGGACCAGCAGCTTTGTAGATCTCTGCAGTTATGTCATCTGCCACTGGGGCTTTGCCACTGGATAGCTGGCTGACAGCTTTCGTGACTTTGGCTACTACTGGTGCTGTTGATATCGACCTGGGGAATTCTATCTCTTGCCTCAGCGTTAATAGATGATGGTCGGTTGAGGGCTGCTTCAAAGTGTTCAGCCCATCTCTGCAGGATCTGAGTACAGATAGTACAATTCTCATTCCTTAAGTAAATACCAGGGAGATGGGGGTACGGGGAATTCATCCACCCTGCCATTACCTCACGGAGTGGAACGTCTGGTCACCATATTTAAATTGCACCCACACATATGTTCACTCCATGCAAATTAGTATTCTTTGTTGTAAGTGATGGCCCCTAAAGATACAAGGTGTCTGTCCTCAAGTTCAGTGACAAGTGCCAACAGGCACACCTCCAAGCAGTCCAGGACCAGTGGTGGTTCCTCTACCCTTATGCCTCGTGATTGAAGCTAGTGGCCAACCAAACTCATTTGGGAGGAGGTCAGTGCATGTGAACCTCAAAAGATGACTGCTGTGCAGTGAAGGAAGAAGATGAATGATCTTGTCTGCTCGGCCAGGGTGAGTCTACATTCTCCTCTCACTCCAAAAGGCATTCACAGGGTTACAATCCAGGGTGACCTCACATGCTACTATCAGAAAAGACATCAACACTGATTCTCTCACTTACACATTAACATCAGCATTTCATGTGACATCCTACAGAAATCAAACCATCAGCCCTTACTGGGGGCCACTCCGCACACAGAGCAGATATGCATGCTCATGATCTGCTCTTGCATCAATGCTGCTCACAGTCTATCTATCTGTCCTTATGTAGGACAAGGTTACCCACAAGAGGGAGAGACCCTACACTGGATAGGGAATGGAGTTAAGGCCATTCACTCATTTTGAGAAACAAGCTGACGAGGAAAGAGTCTGTTCCTGCACTGACGATGAAATCGTTGTCTCCCACAAGATCGTGAGGGTCCATGCAGTAGTCATCAGCCATCTGCAGATACTGTGGGTGCTCTTTAATGTAGTTGACCATGTAGCTAATCACTAATCATCTTTCCACTCTGCTACAACCATCAGCAAATAAAGGAACAGGGCGATTTGTCTGTATAGCACAAGAAACAATACTATTCACTCCATACATGAGGCAATAATAAGTCAAGTCAAATCAAATCAAACCTATTTGTAAAGCACACTCATGATCACTGTCTGGTAAGCAAGCATGAAAAAGGTTCCACAGAAGATGGAGGTAGTGACAGCTAAGGTCTCTGACACTCAGAAGACTACTGGAGACAAGGCCCCTGCTGAACTGGAGTCTGATGCTGAGACTCTGGAATTAGCTCTCAGAGAAATAAATGTTGGAGCTGCAAAGGCATGAAGTGGAAAAGCAGACAGAGTTTTCAGAGACTGTCACCAGATTGGAATAATGATAGGGGAGTTTGTCCACATTCTGAATGATGTCATGGCTCTGGCATGCTAGTGCATACCTCAAGGTCTGCTGGAAGCTACAGAGCTGAGAAGTCAGAGTTTCAATTCTCTATCCAAAGAACCAATTCACAGAAGTGTTGCTGAGCTCAAAAAAATCTAGCATCATGTCAACATCCTTGTTTTCTGTGCAAAGCCTGGGATGGATATATGTTTGTAAGGAGACTTGTTTGGTTGAACAGTGCATTTCACTGTCAAAGTATTTACAATATCATGGTTGTTTTATTTCTTGTTTGTAATTGGTGAAAGTTATTGCTAATTTTCTTACAATATATTAATTGTATTCTTAAATAAATTTTGTTTGATAAAAGCTCCTCAGTGGGTCATTTGAAGTGAAACATCTTATGCTTACCCAGGCCAAATTCAAAGTGTAAAGCTTATGGTCTAGGCTGACTTCAACAAAACCTTGTCACTTCTGACCTGGACTGTAACAGTATTAAACTCAGTAATGGACACTACAAATATAATTGAAGTGCCTGGTGAATGAGAAATCAAAAATTGTCTACGTAAGTGACTGAAATTGAAAAATCACCTTTCCAGCCCAATAACCAGAGATACTGATTGGTGTTTACCAGTGCAAAAACACAAGATATGGCAGTTTGAATACAGGCAACTGGACAATTTGCAAAAGAGCACGCAATACCTGCCGCTGATCTAGTTTGTAAATTATGCAAAAGAGTTGAAGGGTTAGATCAAATGATGAGACTCTAGAGGGAGAAGGTAATTGACATTGTTCAAAAAAAAACAGAAAAGGACTGTTTGAAATGGGATTGGGTGATAAGAAAAGATCATAAAAAGTTTAAAGGTCAAACCAAGCAGGGGAAGTGGTGATGTGGCATGGTTGAATTGTCATCCAGAGACCCAGGGTAATGCTCTGGGGACACAGGTTTGAATCCTATCATGGCAAATGGTGAAATGTCATACAATCATAGAATCCCTACAATGCATAAGGAGACCATTTGGCCCATCAAGTTTGCACTGACAACAATCCCACCTAGGCCCTATCCCTGTAACCCCACATAATCCCCCTGACACTAAGCGGTAATCCCACTCAGGCCTGTTCCCCATAACCCCAAGTGTTTACCCTGTTAATCCCCCTAACCTACACATCTTGGGACACTAATGCGAAATTTAGCATGGCCAATCCACCTAACCTGCACATCTTTAGACTGTGGGAGGAAACCGGTGCACCTGGAGGAAACCCACGCAGATACAGGAAGAATGTGCAAACTCCACAGTCACCTGAGGTCAGAGTTGAACCCGGGTCCCGGGCGCTGTGAGGCAGCAGTGCTAACCACTGTGCCACCATGCCGCCCTCATGACTGAAACCATTTTCAATTGTTGTAAGCACCCATCTGGTTCACCAATGTCCTTAAGGGAAGAAAATCTGTCACTATTACCCGGTCTTGCCCACATATGACACCAGACCTACAACAATGTTAAATGGCCCCTGAAATGTAAAACCATATAGTTCAAGGCCAATTAGAGATGATCTTAAAACACCTACCATTTACTGAGTAAGTCCTGACCTGGTTCAATCTACCAAAATGCAACAATTGCCCTCATTTAAATTAAACTCCATCTGCCATTTGTCAGTCCGTTGACTCAATTGATCAAGATCCTGTTGCAATCAGAGATAACTTTCTTCACTGTCCACTATGCCATCAATCTTGGCATTATATGCAAAGTTACTAACCATGCCTCTTATATTCTCATCCAATTATTAATATAAATGACAAAAAACAATGGACCCAGCACTGGTCCCTGAGGCACACCGCTGGTCACAGGTCTCCAGTTGGAAAAACAACCCTCTACAACCTCCATCTGGTTTCTGGCAAGAAGCCAATTGTGTATCCATTTAGATACCTCACCCTAGATCCTGTGAGATTTAACCTTATGCAACAACCTACCATGCGGTACCTTATAAAAGGTCTTGTTAAAGTCCATGCAGATAACATCAACTATACTGCCCTCATCTACCTTCTTGGTTACTCCTTCAAAAAACTCAATCAAATTTGTGAGACATGATTTTCCACTCACAAAGCCATGCTGACTCTCCCTAATCAGTCCTTGCATCTCTAAATGCCTGTAGATCCTGTCTCTCAAAATACCTTCCAGCAACTTACCCACCACAGATGTGAGGCTCACTGGCCTGTAGTTCACAGGCTTTTCTCTGCAGCCCTTTTTAAACAAACATTTGCCACTCTCCAATCTTCAAGCACCTCACCCATGAGTATCGATGATTCAAATATCTCAGCTAGGAGACCTACAATTTCCTCCCTAGCCTCCCACAACGTCCTGGGATACACTTCGTCAGCCCCAGGGATTTGTCTACTTTGATGCGCTTTAAGACTTCCAGCACCTCTTTCCCTGGAATACACAGACTTCTCAAGACATCACTATTTATTTCCCCAAGTTCCCTAACGTCGATGCTTTTCTCAACAGTAAATACGAATGAGAAATATTCATTTAGGACCTCACCCATTTCTTGTGGATCCACACATAGATGACCTTGTTGATCCTTAAGAGGCCCTACTCACTCCTTTGTTACTTTTTTGCCCTTTATATATTTGTAGAAGCTCTTTAGATTCTGCTTTGCCTTATCTGCCAAAACAATCTCACGTCCCCTTTTTACTCTCCTATTTCTCTCTTAACTCTATTCTTACACCCGCTATACTCTTAAAGGGATTAACTTGATCCCAGCTACCTATGCATGTTATGTGCCCCTTTCTTCTTGACCAGGGCCTCCTCCCATGCTGTTCCACACTGAGTTCACTGCTCTTCTCCTGCACAGCTCCACACTGGGTTCACTGCTCCTCTCCCGCATTGCTCCACACTGGGTTCACTGCTCCTCTCCCACATTGCTCCACACTGGGTTCACTGCTCCTCTCCCACATTGCTCCACACTGGGTTCACTGCTCTCCTCCCGCACAGTTCCACACTGGGTTCACTGCTCTCCTCTCGCACAGCTCCACACTGGGTTCACCGCTCCCCTCCAGTGCTGATCACAATGGTTTCCCTGCTCCTCTCCTACACTGCTCCACACTGGGTTCACTGTTCTCCTCCCACACACCTCCACACAGGGTTCAGTGCTCCTCTTTCATGCTGCTCCACACTGGGTTTCCCTCCTCCTCTCTTGGGCTGCTCATCTCCCACATTGCTTTGAACTCGGTGTCTATCCTGCATCGAATGGACAGATGGCAAGGGCTCATATGAGCTAAGCATCTTCATCGCCCTGGAACATTGTTACTAAAAGGGTGTCACAGGCATGTCTGCCATGTTTGGCCCATTGAATACCCTTTTCCTTGTAGGGTGTCACCATCTTTATTCTCTTTAATGCCATCCCATTTTTCTGTCTTCCTCTTTGCAGCAGACATGCAGTTCTTCCATGTGGCTCTGATTCAGCTGGCAGGAGGAAGAAGGGTCTGTCACCACCAGGCAGGGCTAAGGAAAGACCCTTGCCCTGAGGAAAATGGACTAACAGAGCCCCATGAGGACCCAGAAGCTGAGGAGGAGAGACCAATTCCACGGAATTGCTTGGAGGACTAGGTTGCATACAGTGCAGCTAACCATGATGATGTGGAGCACCCTTTGGTCAGTGCTGCAAAATGCCATCTGATCAGTCCAGACATCTGAAATGCATCTTTAATATGCCAATTGTCTCCTCAACCAAGGAGCAGAATAAGCTACATTGTACCTCTTCTCTGAAGCCCTCTGTGGCTGACAGGGTGAGGATGGGGGAGGCGGGGTGGGCCAGGTCTTTGGAGCTGACTTCATTAGCCTTTATCACTGATAGGCCAACTCTGAATGCACTGAGGTCACTTGAATATCTGTGGCACCTATGAATGACTCAAGATGGAAGAGTTGTATTAGTTCCCCAGGTACTTCATAATCTGCTTTTGGTGATCACAGACAAATTGCATGTATAGAGAGTGGAAGACCCTTCTATTGATAAATCTTAACTGTTGCTGCCAGGGAGCTCTGAAGGCCACATGTAGGCAATAGATATTACCTTAAACATGTGGGAAGCTGGAAATCGATACAAGTCCCATCTCTAGCAGCCTGGCTGGCTTCATTCAGGGACAACTAAATGTAAACGTGTGCTTTACTGAAAAGGGCATAGGTGATCTCGCTTATGTATTTATGAATGGAGGATTGAGATATTATGCAGAGGTCCCAGTTGAGTCTTAAATAAGATGCTTGCAAAAAAGTTGAGTGCCATGGTCACTTTTGACTGGCAATGGATGGCCTCCCAATCACTGCGGTATCAGATTCTGCTGAAGAACATAGCAGATGACAGCCACAACATCCCTTATGAAGTGAAGGTGTCCATGGCACTGTCTTTCACTCATTTCAAAGTATGAGAGTCAGCCTCAATACATCCTGTGTCACACCAAACAGTTCTGTGGAATTAGTCTCTCCTCCTCAGCTCTTGGGTTCTCATGGGGCTCTGATGGTCCATTTTCCTCAGGGCAAGTGTCTTCCCTTAGCCCCTTCTTCCTCCTGCTAGTTGAACCAAAGCCACAAATAAGGCAGAATTACCTGTTGCCTGTATTCTGCACTCATCCTTGTGGAAGAATAGATGAAAGATATAGTGGCACCTTATCATCACCTTCCATCACCAAACTGGGAGTCATTGTGAAGTGTTTGGCTTGTCCTCATTCCAGACAATCCATCCCAAGGTCCTCTTTGGCAGCTGATGCACGTCCTGAAGGCTCATAAGTAGCTGAGCCTTCTCTTCTCCCCTCACCTCAGTGCTCGAAGCATGATAGGGCATTTGCAAAGGAAGATGGATCTGGATGAGTACAGCCAAGTGCCATCAATTCAGTCAGTGCACTGTCAGGCTGCCTACCTGGGAGTACACTAAAGCTCATTCTTTCACTCATTTAATGACTGTAATCACTGAGTCGTGTAAACCTGGAGCCTCCTTACTGCAATGTGTAGGGTTGTCTGGTATTGTATTGTATTTGTACTGTAGCTGTAGTCCCTTAATATTTTAATCATTCTGACCTTTGCACATGCCTCTGTGATCAATCATACCAAAGCTATATTTGGCCCAAGCCTAACGGGTTCTCTGAAGAATGCGTACCATGAGTTAAGGTGCAAAAAAATCCTTCAGTTGGCATTTGAGTCTACTTAACATGTCTCAGCTTAATAATGATTTCCAAGTTGAGAGTTGATTCGAGCCCCACATTGCACATTATTGTTTTATTTCTGCTAATGTTAATAAACACCAGCACAGTTAGAGGGGTTAACATTCTGGATAAAAATCTATAAAGCAGCTATATGTTAAAAAAATTGCTGGTAATTATTAGGATGTCCTTTCAATTGGCCAAGAAGTGCAGTAGTCAACTCCTCTCATAAGACTTCATACCCCTCTCTGGATATTTTTTCCAAGATTATTTTTCAGAAGCATCATGACATCAGCTGCTGAGATTGTGCTGCTCCAATTCTACTTTGAGACCAGCTTCCAACCACCCAATTCAAGTGCCTTCCATCATCCTCAAAGCTCATGTACATGTTTCCCTTCTGCTGATCACTCTTCTGCCTCCCCCTTTAACTCTGGAGCCCATCATCATTGTAGTCAATATCCCTGCTTCCCCACCACCCCATTTTCTACCTATGTCTGAATGTTCCATGTCAACCTCATGCCTGCCATCCTGAGGTGCTCTGCACAGTGGCCTATAAGGGCTACCTCTCACCAATAGCCCTGCCCCCCATGTCCCATGAGACCACTGAATACATCCACCCCACCCCCCCTCAACTTATCATGTTAAAACCGCAGAAACTGCAAATGGGTCAGGAAGCCAGCTGGCACTCGCCAACTTCTACCTCTTATCCTCTTACTATAACTCCATGCGCATTGATTTCCTGGAACTCCCCAGGCAAAACAACGCAAGGTGTCTGTGGGAATTGATGGGGCTGATAAACTGACTGGCAACAAGACTCCGAATACTTCAACTTAACAGCTGCTTTCTTGCCTAAGCGGTGGTTGTAGGCAGCTTATAGGTAAAGCACTTTTGGGAAGATGTTAGCAAGTGAATGGCACTTGAAACATAAGATGTGCCTATCCACATTACTCCCTAGCTCTGACTTATCCCGGTAATGTTTCATCCTGTTAAGTCTCTCTTATGCCTTCCCTGCAGTGATGATGTGGATATGCTGGCGTTGGACTGGGGTAAACACAGTAAAAAGTCTGACAACACCAGGTTTTAGTCCAACTGATTTATTTGATAGTAAACTCACTAGCTTTCGAGGGGTTTCCCTCTTCTTCAGGTGAATGGAGAGTTCTGGCCTCAGACAGAGCATATAAAGCACAGACAGTTTACAGATTACTGATTGGAATGCAAATCTTTACACTTAACCTGCTGTTCAAGTCCTTTACACCTAACCTGCTGTTCAAGTCCTGAAGAAGGAGAGATTCTTCAACATATCATTGATGAAGACGACCATCTCACCAGGGCCATCCCCACACCCCCACTTCTTGCCTTCAGACAACCAAGCAACCTCAAACAGACCATTGTTCGCAGCACACACAACCTTGCCACAGCAACTTCTGCAAGACATGCCGGATCATCGACATGGATACCATCATCACACGTGAGAATACCATCCACCAGGTACACGGTAAATACTCTTGCAACTCGGCCAACATTGTCTACCTGATACGTTGCAGGAAAGGATGTCCCGAAGCATGGTACATTGGGGAGACCGTGCAGACGCTACGACAACGGATGAATGAACATCGCTCGACAATCACCAGGCAAGACTGTTCCCTTCCTGTTGGCAAACACTTCAGTGGTCACGGGCATTCAGCCTCTGACCTTCGGGTAAGCATTCTCCAAGGCGGCCTTCACTACACATGACAGCGCAGAGTCGCTGAGCAGAGACTGATAGCCAAGTTCCGCACACGTGAGGACGGTCTCAACAGGGATCTTGGGTTCATGTCGCACTATCTGTAACCCCCGTGACTTGATTGGGTTGGCAAAACCTCATTTACTGTACTGTCTGGGGACAATACACATCTCTGCAACCTGTGATCAGTGCTCCTTCCACACACATTGTCAGCCACTTTAGGACTAGAACAGCAGGTTAGGTGTAAAGATTCGCATTCTAATCAGTAATCTGTAAACTGTTTGTGCTTTATATGCTCTGTCTGAGGCCAGAACTCTCCATTCACCTGAAGAAGAGGGAAACCCCTCGAAAGCTAGTGAGTTTACTATCAAATAAATCGATTGGACTAAAACCTGGTGTTGTCAGACTTTTTACTGTGTTCCCTGCAGTGTACAAAGGTCAATTTTTAAACAGTAATTTTCAAAAGTTGACTGGGGGAAGCTGTTCGCAGGTAAAGGAACATCTGCCAAGTGGGAGGCTTACAAAAGCAAGATATCAAGCGTTCTAGGCCAGCATGTTCCTGTTCGTGTGAAGGGCAAGGTTGGCAGGAGTAGGGAATACTGAATGATTGCAGCTTTGGTCAATAAAATGAAGAAAGCATATGTCAGATATAGGCAGCTGGGATCAAGTGAATCCCTTGAGGAATATAGAGGGCATGGGAGTCAGTCAAAAGAAAACTCAGGAGGGCAAAAAGGGGATAAGTGATAGCTCTGGCAGATAAGGCCGAGGAGAATCCAAAAAGATGCTAAAAGTATATTAAGGGCATAAGAATAACTAGGGAGAGAATAAGGTCCCTTAAAGGTCAACGAGGTTGTCAACATGTGGAGCCACAGGAAATGGGTAAGATTCTAAACAAATATTTCTTGTCACTATTTACCGCGGAGAAAGAGATGGAAGTCAGGCCATTTGGAGTAGTAAATGGTGATGTTTTGAGAAGTGTCCACATCACAGATGATGAAATGGTGGAGGTCTTAAAACGTGTAAGGATAGATAACTTCCCGGGACCTAAACAAGTGTCTCTCAGGACATTGGAGGAAGCTAGGGAAAAAAATTGTGGAGCCTCAGCAGCGATATTTGTACTATTAATGGCCACGGGTGAGGTGCCGGAAGATTGGAGGGAGGCAAATGTTGTGCGGCCATTTAAGAAAGGCAGCAGTGAGAAGCCAGGAAACTACAGATCGGTGAGCCTAAAGTCAATATTGGGTAAATTGTTGGAGGGGGTTCTGAGCAACATGCATTTGGAATGGCAAGAACTGATTATGGATAATCAGCACGGCTTTGTGCTTGGGAAATTCTGTCTTACAAATTTGATAGAGTTTTCTGAAGGCTGACCAAAAAAACAGACAAGGGCAGAGCGGTAGACATTGTCTATATGGACTTTAGCAAGGCCTTCGACATGGTACTGCATGGTAGACTGGTCAGTAAGGTTAGATCACATGGAATCCAGGGAGAACTAGCCAATTGGATATAAAATTGGCTTGCAGGTAGGAGACAAAAGGTGGTGGTAAAAGGTTGTTTTTCAGCCTGGAGGCCTGTGATTAGCTGTGTGCCACAGGGATTGGTGCTGGGTCCATTGTTGTTTGTCATTCATATAAATGATTTGGATGAGAATTTAGGAGGCATGGTTAGTAAGTTTGCAAATGACACCAGATTGGTGGCACTGTGGACAGTGAAGAAAGTTTTTAAGACTACAAAAGGATCTTAATCAACTGGGCCAGTGGGCCAAGGAATGTCAGATGGAGTTTAATTCAGATAAATGCAAGGTATTGCATTTTGGTAAGACAAACCAGGGCAAGACTTATACAGTTAATGGTAGGGCCCTGGGATATTTGATGAAGACCTAGGGGTGTAGGTACATGGTTCCTTGAAAGTGGTATCACAGGTAGATGGGGTGGTGAAAAAGGTGTTTGGCACACTCATCAGTTATAGCATTGAGTACAGGAGTTGAGGTGTTGCTAAGGCCATATTTGGAGTACTGCATATCATTCTGGTTGCCCTGCTATAGAAGGATATTATTAAACTGGAAAGGGCGCAAAGAAGATTTACAAGGATGTTACTGGGGCTGGAAGGTTTGAATTATCAGGAGAGGCTGTATTAGCTGGGACTTCTTTCCCTGGAGCGTAGGAGGACGAAGAAGGTAGGAGGATTATAGAGCTTTATAAAACATGAGGGGCATAGATAAAGTGAATAGGTAAGGGGGATGGGGCACAATTACAACATTTAGAAAACATCTGGACAGGTACATAGATAGGAAAGGTTTAGAAGGATATGGACCAAACATAAGCAACTTGAACTAGTTCAGTTCAGGAAACCTGGTTAGCATGGATGAATGCCGAAGGGCCTGTTCCTATACTGTATATCTCTATGATTCTCTCTATCAAATTTTAATTCCACTGGCAATATGTGCAATTTCAATGGACCGGAAGTGAATTATATACAGGGATAATGAAGTGTAGGACCTTTGGAGCTGAAATTACTGAGAATCCTGTGTTGCATTTAAACATGCCTCAGGGAATAAGTGCCAGCACTGTGTCTTATAGGAAGGAATGCATGCATGTTGTGGCAACAATTACATTGACAGACAAGCCAGACAGCTTTCGCCATGTTTCAGTAAGCAGTTGACTGTCTTCCCTAAGGAAGGCCATGCCTCATTTTTCGCACCATCCATAGTAGAACACCCAATCACCAGTTCCCCACAGACAGTTTTATGCTCCATTCTACTAGTGTGTAGCACCTTCACTGTGCCATGAACTCCTCTTCTAGAGATGCTGGGTTCAATTTTCCTCCTGACAGCCAAACAGCTAGCAGACCTCATTTTCTGTGCATGTTTTCCATATGCAGGGTGCCAAACCAAACAAAGGGACGGGATCAAAACTTTAAAAAAATATTAGGAAAGGCGAGACCAAGGCCCCCTCCCCCAATCCCATCCCATTCACCTCCTGTGGACATGCACAGACAATAAACACAGTAGCTCTAATTTTCCTGGACATAAAGAAATTACGGCTAGTGCTTTACTTCAGCTAACCTCTTGCACTTAACTCATTACATATTTCTGGTAAAACAAAAAAAACCCTGCATTTTAGAAATTGCTGCTCTTGATCTTAATGCAAGCCTGTTCCCATGGTATGTTATTTTGGCATGTAAGGAGAAACTACAGCCGTGGAAATCATCAAGCAAAGTAACCACCACAGCGAACATCACAAAAATTCTACTGCAGTATATTACCTGTCAACATTTAATATGGTAACAAATCATACAATGAAAATATTCAGACAAATTGTAGCAATCTGCTGGTTCTCAAATTGTCAGATCCGAAAATAGTACATATACATCCTCACATGAGCAAGAATCTTGCTGATAAAAATTCCTCAGCTAAAACATTTTGTAATCTGCTTGGAAGCTTCAAGTGGCCATGACAAATTAAGCTTTGTCTCCACTGTCTAAACTATATTTGCCAAAGTGTGTATATTTAATTTGATGGTGTAGGGACTGTTAGTGCAGTTACTCCTTCAATGAAAGTACATGCATGGGACATGATTTCAATACAGTGTTTATGTCACATTCTGTTACATCCAGCTAGATTACCACATGGCTTTGTTAATAAAGATAGTGGATTATAGTCCCATGCTTTGGACATACTCTTCAATGGCTAGTCATGCAGGAACTATGGCATCACGAACATGGGCCCACATGTCATGGTCAATGACAAAGGGGCAGTGCTCATCACTGCCCACAAAGATCCAGGAATTCCTATGGCATGGATTTCCCTTATCCCAACATCAGTTTGAATCTGGCGCCAACTCAAGTAAGTTTCTTACCTGCAGTATCAGTGAGATTAGCAAACAAGGCAATAAACAATCATATTGAAATATTCTCACATACAACCTCTAAATATCCTTCACTTTTAATAAAATCTACATTATTAAAATAAAGGTTTAAAAAATACATGTGGGGTTAAGGTAGAAGCTGAAATATCATAAAAAAAACTTTAAAAAATTTTCTTAAGTATGTTCTTTTTCTCATAATAAATAAATTTGACATTCCACAAATATAAAATTGTTTTCCAGAGCAAACAAGACGAGTCAAAAGTAGTTATGAACTAAAATTGCCATTAAAAACATAAGATGGGATCTTGTGAAGCTTCTGGGAGCAGGAGATAAGGGGAACTTAACTGAACAGGAGACAAAGTGCCACCTGCCTGATAGCGGGATGAAAGTTGGACTTTGAGCTTGTGGTGAATGGAGGGCAGATTCCTGGAAGATTTGGACTGAATAACAGCTTTTTTTTATGAGGAGCTTCGTTGAACTAGGAAAAGGGGGGACTGATGCATTGAGATTGAGTGATAGCTGTGAAAGGCAATAGGGTTGACTGAAGGAGGGAGAAAAGAAGTTAGAGAGGATGACATTGCCCATGGTGGAGTGGTGGAGAGCAGTGTGGTTGATGCAAAGTAAAGGTCTCTCTATTGGTTAAATGAACTCAGGACAGGAATGGAAATATTTTCTGACGGTAAGGGAGCGCTCCTGCCTGGTGATTGTTGAGTGGTGTCTATTCATCTGCTGTCGTAGCGTCTGCATGGTCTTGCCAATGTACCACGTTTTGGGGCATCCTTTCCTGCAGCATATCAGGTAGACATTGTTGGCCGAGTCACAAGAGTATGTACCCTGTACCTAGTGGATGGTGTTCTCACGTGAAATGATGACATCTGTATGAATGATCTGGCACATCTTGCAGAGGTTGCTGTGGCAGGGTTGTGTAGTGTCGTGGTCACTGTTCTCCCGAAGGCTGGGTAGTTTGCTGTACACAATGGTCTGTTTGAGGTTGCACAGTTGTCTGAAGGCAAGTAGTGGAGATGTGGGGATGGTCTTGACGAGATGTTTGTTTTCATCAATAAAATGTTGAAAGCTCCGGAGAAGATGTTGGAGCTTCTCTGCTCTGGGGAAGTCTAGTAAAAAGTCTGACAACACCAGGTTTTAGTCCAACCGATTTATTTGATAGTAAACTCACAAGCTTTCGGGTTAGCCCCTTCGTCAGGTGAATGGAGAGTTCTGGCCTCAGACAGAGCAGATAAAGCACAGACAGTTTACAGATTACTGATTAGAATGCGAATCTTTACACCTAACCTGCTGTTCAAGTCCTGAAGTGGCTGACAATGTGTGTGGAAGGAGCACTGATCACAGGACTTGAACAGCAGGTTAGGTGTAAAGATTCGCATTCTAATCAGTAATCTGTAAACTGTCTGTGCTTTATATGCTCTGTCTGAGGCCAGAACTCTCCATTCACCTGACGAAGGGGCTAACCCGAAAGCTTGTGAGTTTACTATCAAATAAATCGGTTGGACTAAAACCTGGTGTTGTCAGACTTTTTACTATACTTCCCCAGTCCAACGCTGACATATCCACATCCGGGGAAGTATCACAGAGAAGATCATGGGGAGAAACACAACAGACACCTCCAGATGCTAAAAGATGCCCTCGTAAGAACAGGATATGGCATTCAACTCATCAATTGACAGTTCCGATGCGCCACAGTAAAAAACTGCACAGACCTCCTCAGAACACAAACACGGAACATGGCGGACAGCATACCCTTCGTCATCCAGTACTTCCCCAGAGGGGAGAAGCTACAACATTTTCACTGGAGCCTTCAACATGTCATCGCTGAAGACAAACATCTCGTCAAGGCCATCCCCACACCTCCACTACTTGCTTTTAAACAACCGCACAACCTCAAACAAACCATTGTACACAGCTAACTATCCAGTCTTCAGGTGAACAGTGACACAACACCGTACAACCCTGACACAGCAACCTCTGCAAGACGTGCTGGATCTTTGACATGAATGGCATCATCTCACATGAGAACACGATCCACCAGGTACACAGTACACACTCTTGTGACTTGGCCAACATTGTCTACCTGATACGCTGCGGGAAAGGATGTCCTAAGGCATGGTACATTGGCAAGACCACGAAGACACTACAACAACGGATGAATGAACCCCATTCAACAATCACCAGGCAGGAGTGTCCTCTTCCTGTTGGGGAACACTTCAGCAGTCAAGGGCATTCAGTGTCTGATCTTCAGGCAAGCATTCTCCAAGGCAGCCTTCACGACACATGGCAACACAGATTCACTGAGCAGAAACTGATAGCCAAGTTCCGCACACATGAGGACGGCCTCAACTGGGGTCTTGGGTTCATGTCACACTATCTGTAACCCCCATGATTTGCCTGGGTTTGCAAAATCTCACGAACTGTCCTGGCTGAGGACAATTCACATCACTTTAACCTGTGTTCAACCTTCTCTCCACTCACATTGTCTACATCTGTAAAGACTTAATTACCTGTTAACTCACATTTCAACCATTATCTTGTAATTGAGTTTGCGTCTATATATACCCTGTTTGTGAACTGAATCTTCACTCACCTGATGAAGGGGCAACGCTCCGAAAGCTTGTGCAACCAAATAAACCTGTTGGACTTTAACCTGGTGAGACTGCTTACTGTGCTTCTGTTAGATCAAGCACAACTGGAGAGGAACTGGCAGTGTGTGGTCCAGGGCTAGGCACAATAATGGCTGCAACGCCAACAAGGGTACCAGCAGAGAATCAGGCAGCTCAGCATGCTTTAAACCAGCGACCAGTGAGGATACCACATTTTGGCACATAATAGAACATACCACTGGCCGTGTAACTATCCACAATGTTAGATAGAAAATGCAGAAGGTGGCTGAGGATGATTCAACTATGTTAGCTCCTTCAGGAAAACCTATATTTTCATCAACTGGAGGGGAGAGGAGTGTAATCCATTACCAGTAATCTTAAAAGTCACTGCAACATTAAATTTCTATGCCAGTGAGTCTTTCAAGGGCTCTTTGGGGGTGGGGGCAGGGGGCATGCATGGCAGCTTGCCCAAATGTGTCAGGGAGGTCACCAATCCTTTTTAGATGAGCCAATGATTTTGTGCGGTTCACCCAGAGAGTCAGGCAGCCAGGGTTGTAGGATTCAGTAACATGGCAACATGACTGGTGTTCCACAGGTAGAAGACCAACTAATTGTACAAAGCTTTCTGACCACATGTGTGCAATGAAAAACCTTTTTATTACAAGGGCATAAAGATACTACTTTTAAGAGTGAAACTGTAAAAGTGGAAAAGGGTATAAATAGAATGGTGAAAATGATGCATTAGATTTTATAGGAATTGTATGGTGAACAAAAATGACCCAGCCGACAATATTCACCTGGCTTGGATTACTTTGTAAAGCAAGAAAATACTTTTCATAGTCTTTATACTATGTTCTTCACTTCTACTCACCTTTAATACACAGAACCTTTACTATGAACAGTGTTGTTACGTTAAATCTATGTTGGCTAAATAGATTCTGTAAACAAATGTAAACCTCTTAATTTGATCTGGCTCCTCCTGAAAAATATAACTACATCAGATTGTTACTAGCCAACCTTGTCAACATATCTGACAGGCTTGACATGTTACCTTCATGTCAATAGATCAAGAGGCCTCCCACCAGCTAAGGCTTGCAAATCAACTTGGTGTTTTTATTGCTCTACTGCCCATGACAAGGACAGGGAGTTGAGCAGCATGTCAACCAACAGAGGGAGTGAAATACAATAGTGCTGGGAATGTTACTTTAATTTTGACTTTAAACTTGATCTTTTTGTTGCATCATTGACCACCTTATTACCTATACAGCCTTGGTCTCTCCTCAGAGAGTATCCTAGGTCCACAGACCAAAGACAAACAAAGCTATTGTGTGCTTTACTAACTCCTGTCAGACCAACACACAGATATCTGACAGCCATAACTATCTGCACTAGAGATAGTTTTATGAAAGGCCATACTTGTCCATCAGATTGCTATTTTTAAGTCACATTTACTCACAGCCAAATGAACCCATGATTAGCCAGAAATAAAACAGCTCTGTGCTTGTGCAATGACAAGAAGCAACTGACTACGCAATGCATGTGGCAGAACACGTATGTTTTGTTCTGCACAATGACTTATTCCTCCCTTCTATACTTACTTTTATTCTGTGCTGTTCTCCCTTGTGACTGAATGACTCCTACAACTTCTTGTTGCTAAAATAATAACAAAAGTGCCATAAAGTGGTAAATTTTACTCTGCAAAGGCCATCAGGAATCCACTTTATTATACTGTCATGTGTGTTTTACATCAACATTTCAGGCATTCTTATGCTGCTCCTTTAATTTTTGTTTAATATAGTTCAGTGGAAAATCAGATGATTTTCCCCCACAGCAGCCATGATACGACACAATGAAAAGTGATCATGGCAGCAGCAAGAGCATGACAACAGACACACCTGTGAATAACAATATTCACCCAACAGGAATTTATTCCACCAACGGGAATTTACATAGCGGGTTCTGGGAAACAAAATGGTTACTCTACTTTCAAACTGCTGTGGAAACTTTTAGATCATAACATTCGTGGAAACTAGTTAGATTAATCAGTCGATTGTTTTCTGAAATAATCTGGCTTTTGTTGTAAGATCAACGTCTGATATATACGTGGAGTTAACAATTTGTACCTATGTTAACTCTGTTATGCTAGTTTTGGCTCCATGACCGAGTTGAACCACCCCTGCAGAAGTGATGTTTGTGCAGTTTTTAAATCATTGCACATGTGTCAAATCTCAGGCTCATACAGAAACTAAAATAATTCAGAAATGGGTCATATTACCAATTCATTTTTCAGAAAGACAGGTGCTTAATTAATGTGCAGCGAAAAGGGGTTAGTTAATGTATGGAGTTTTCCAGATTCAAAAATGCTGTTAACTTCATTTAACCCAATAAAATGCACATATAATGTGCTATAATAAGTTTTGGAACGGTCATAGGTTCTTTGGAAATGACTTCAATGAACAAGAAGAATGAAGTCATTTTGAAAAATAGAGGGATCTTAAGATGTTGCTGCACAAAGGTGACAATGCTTTACATAGTTTGTTTTTAGCAACTAAAGAATAGCTTGATGTAACCATAACATGGAGATAGAAATAACTTTTAAAATTAACTTTTTCTTTGGTATAGTATATATTAATTTAACCAGCTACAATTGCAACAACAGATACGTTAAATTGTAAATGTCAAAAATTTAACAAGACAATAATGCTGGATATCTAAGCTAGGATTACTATGATTAAGATTATAAATGTAAACATAAATGCTGGATACACAAAGCAAGTCAATCAGCATCTGTGGACAGAACAGTCAATGATGCATACTCTTTATTCACTGCTTTATATTCCATTGATAGTGTTTTAATTTAAATTACAAGGATTTCCGGATAGAGTTCTGGATTACTGACTTCAGCAGAAATCATGTTTTGTTTAATGTTTCTTTCGGATGGGGTGTTTGTGGTTTTTGCTGTGATCACCCCTTGTTCTGGCCCCATTTTCATTAGGTACACATTACAGAATGGATGCTCAGCTTTCAAAGAAAGCAAAGGTTTGCAGTATAACTCATAAAAAAACACTTTGTTAACTCACTGATATTATATGCCACTTACATAGGGTAATACAGGACTTTAAAATAAATGAGAAGCTCAAACCAATTCTTCATCTCTCCTTCGTTCTGAACACAGAGGTGCTTGTGGCAGCAGAGCCACAATCTCATCAAAAGATCTTATTAAGGTTCTTTTCTTTCACAGGTGTGACCTGGATTCAGTAAAACATTAACTTTTCCCAGTCTAAGTAAAATGGAAACTGCCCAGGTGCACCTGTTGTTTGTGTGGAACACTTGGCAACAACAAGCAGAATGGGACCATGAAAAGAGGTGTATCCTGAAGAGGAATTTTTGAGTCATAAGAAAATGAAGAATAAAAGCAAAATGACTGCGAATAACTGTAATTAGGCCTATGGGCTGAGGTGTTCAGAGATGAAGTTGCCAGGATATTATTTTGCACCTAATTATCAAAGCATATGCCCTATGCCCTTGTCAGAGCTTTCAGGCAAGTAAGACTAATGTATATTCTAGCCCTGGGGTTGACAAACAGGAAGACAATTGTGGTAAACACAGATGAGAAAGTGGGTGTTCATTACAATCATTGGGTGACATTCGCTTTTGTCAGTCATTTTCATTGGAGAACAGAAAAATAGAGTGAAGGAAACACTACCACTGACAGATGTAATTTCACCTTACCTGAAAAAGGTGCAGATTGTTAAAAGGTAAAAGCTGCAGATTAAATAAAACAAAAATAAGAGCAGCACACTATATGGCATGGAACAATTTGGAACAATATCAGTCCTGCAGCGCTGCAGCTGGTAAACAGAGTCGATCCAAAGTTTGCACTGCACAAAGAACCCAAAAATTCATTTGTAATGTCTTTCCAGCTAACAAATCAGTTAGCATATTGCAATAAAAAAAAAGTTCTTTTAATTAAGCTACCTAGTAAATGATACAGATTTCTGAATCAAACATTAGGCAGAATTTAATGCCCCCTCCCTTGGATAGTGGGGTGGCATTTAATCAGGTGGGAGGGTGAGAATGATGCCTCCTTCCTGCCTTTTACCTCACTTAAGTCTGTGTGGCACACTCATGGACAGTCTTGCCATCCCACCGCCATTTGAGGCATTTATTGGTCAATAAGGGCCTCATCTTGCTACTTCTGGTATTAACCCAATGGAACGCCCCATATGGGTAACAGAGCAACCAAACCAATGCAGAAGTGCTTATGAATTGGTGGTGGTGGGAGGCTGTTCATTCAAAGGCACTCAGAGCTTGATCAAGGAATCAAACATCAGGAAGATGGGGGGTATGGGGGGTGAGACAGCTGAAATCTTCCCCACCCCCAACCTTGCTGCTGAACCTCTCACTTACCTTTGCCACGATGTTCCTCCCATCATCTCTCACCTGGCTTCTGAGACACAGTGATGATCCTGAGCCTCTGATGGGTGTCATGTTTCCAGCAGCCACCACTTCATCACTTCCCCGTGGTGCTGCTATCCTCTGATTGGCCAGTAGTTCTCAGTAGACGGGTGACTCAGAATTCCTTGATGTCCAGTTAAGTGTCAGAATGGCACTTGATTTGGCGGGCCTTCCCTAAGCAAGGAAACATGGGCTTTTGCTGGCTCTCCAGCAAGTGGATGAGATGCTGTTGCCTCCATCACATACCACTCTATTTGGAGGATATGGGCAGATCTACCCTTTTTGATGGGAATTGTTTGGGATATTCTAGTAGAAGAGGCTGACCATATTTGTGGCCAGAGAGAACCCTCACTTGTATCCCAGTGCAATGAACATGGTTGATTGAGGAGATTTCATCTTCTAAGTTTATAGTTCTATAGCAGGAGCAGATGAGAAGGTAATTCTCATGCCTGTAGAAGAGTGCCATGATACAGTTATCTACTATTTGACAACTCTTAAGTTTATCTCCTATAACATACCAAGGAGGCTGCTGCTGGTATGAAACCCACTTGAGACCTAGGATTGTCACTGTCTTCCAAGGCTCAGAGGAATAGTGAGAATGTGAGAGGGATCATGAGGGAGGGTGTTTTGGGGCACCAGCATCGAGGGCAGGAACAGGACCATCCTTCCTACTTGATGCTGGGTACTTAAACAGGTACTGTGCCTTTGGATAAGGCACCTCTCCTGAGAGCCTGCAAGCAAGCCCCCATGGGTTTGTTTGTTATGCTATCCACATGGTGAGTGTCCTGCTTGTGACTGGGTTAATACCAGCAATGGTGTGGTATAAGGCACTTAAGTTGTCATTAATTGTTCACTTTAGGGTCTCTATTGGCACTAGAGTAACAGAAAGGCTGTCCGTAGGTCTTCCTGCCATGGATCTAATTGGGGTGAAGGTGGGAGGTTGTTGGAGTCCCACTCGTCACCTTCTTATCTGATATATGTCCCCCGCCTTCTCCCCTCAACCAAACACAACATGTTGGAGGGCAGAAGATTCCATAACATGTCTGGAAAGCTTCAGGCTGTCTGGCACAAAAGTTTTTAATGCCAGGCATAACAATTGGAAATTGTGCTACTAAGCAATGGTATCACCTGTAATGACTTATTTTTCTTTTAGTCATCCATTCACACTGTTTCTAGCAACTCTCACTCATGGGTGGATGGGTAACAGGGTTCTCAGCATATACGTTCCCCAACATTTAGGTCTAATTGACTATGTTCAGCTTCTGTTCTCTACAACTCTTCTCCATAAACAGGTACCTAAGATGAGGTCAAAGTGGAGATTATGCCTTGCTGATCAAGGTAAATTTCCATTAACCCTGTAATCTCTGGCTAGGTTATTATTAACTATATCTTAACTTCTTCCTGCATTTGGCAAAAAAAGTGCTAAAGATGTATCAATCCTGAGTTTATCTTTTGTCTGTTTTTAGAAGACAATGCTACACAAAGCCATTCAGGAGCAAGCAGCACTCATGGCAGTTCTGCAAAACTCCAAATTCTTCATCAGCACAAGAAGAAAGCTTTTTCCATTTATTAGTGCAATAGCCTTTGAAGATGATAAACCTGCAAACAGAGATGAACAGGAGACCATGCCATCTCACCAAAAGTATTAGGTTATCTAGAAAATGGCAACGGGATCATGATCAAATGGGTCAGATGGAGTTTAATTTAGATAAATGCGAAGTGATGCATTTTGGTAGATCAAAATAGGGTAGGACTTACTCAGTTAACAGTAAGGCTTTGAGGAGAGTTATAGAACAAAGCAATCTAGGGGAACATGTTCATAGCTCCTTGAAAGTGGAGTCACAGGTGGACAGAATGGTGAAAGAGGCATTCGGCGTGCTTTGCTTCATTGGTCAGAACACTGAATACAGGAGTTGGGACGTCTTGTTGAAGTTGTACAATACATTAGTAAAGTTACACTTCGAATACTGTGTACAGTTCTGATCACCCTATTATAGAAAGGATATTATTAAACTAGAAAGAGTGCAGAAAAGATTTATTAGGATGCTACCAGGTCTTGATGGTTTGAGTTATAAGGAGATGCTGGATAGACTAGGACATTTTCTCTGTAGCATAGGAGGCTGAGGGGTGATCTTACAGGGGTCTAAAAAATAATGAGGGGCATAGATCAGCTAGACAATCAATATCTTCTCCCAAAGGTAGGGGAGTCTAAAACTAGAGGGCATAGGTTTAAGGTAAGAGGGGAGAGATGCAAAAGGGTCCAGAGGAGCAATTTTTTCACACAGAGGGTGGTGAGTGTCTGGAACAAGCTGCCAGAGATGGTAGTCGAGGCGGGTACAATTTTGTCTTTTAAAAAGCATTTAGTCAGTTACATGGTTAAGATGGGTATAGAGGGATATGGGCCAAACATGGGCAATTGGGATTAGCTTGGTGGTTAAAAAAAAGGGCAGCATGGACAAATTGGGCCAAAGGGCCTGTTTCCATGCTGTAAACCTCTATGACTCTAACATGAATGCCAGAGCATGCCAAGATGTTACACTATTAGACGGGCATGGATTCTAAGATAAAAGCAAATTATATCAGATGCTGGAATCTGAAACAAAAAAACTTAAAATGCTGGAAAATCTCAGCATGTCTGAAAGCACCTGTGGAGAGAGAATAAAGCTAACTTTTCAAGTGTGGATGATCCTTTATCAGGGCCAATGGATCCTAACCTTGCTGATGGAGAAGAACTCACAATTTGAAAGTAATGCTCTTCTTCCAATCTGAAAATGTTCAGAACTGCCTGAATAATATGTCAGAACCTCTATCTAAATGCTACTTAACACCTTTAACAGTCTTGTTCCTAAGATCGTGTTCTAATTCTGATAGTCATGCCCAAATAAATAACAATATAGTTCGTGCTAACCCAGTCAGAGACTGTACGGCTCGTGGAAATGGATCAAATAAGGGTAAGCATGGCATTCGGCTGCATCTTAGGTGCCTATTTGTAGAGAAGCATTGCAGAGAACAAAAATTGAACATGGTTAATTGTTCTGAAGATGTAGGTGAATGTCTGTACACACAACTTTGGCACTCACCTAAACACTAGTAAGGGTTGCTCTCCTCCAGCCACAATGCAATCAGTTACCATTAAGAAATGGGCTGATTTGAGATTTTTTAAAAAACATCTTTTTAGGGGTTAGATTGCTTATATTTGCTCATGAGTGGGGTCAATAAAGATTCTTGTAGAGGCCAGCAAGCTCCTACTCCTGAGTGCAGCTCAAGAGCAGAAACAAACAACAAAAGGATTTCCTGTCCCCTGGTAATCACCTACCTTATAAAGAGTAGACAGAGAGACTGCCCCTCACAAAGCACTGAGGAAATTCCTGGAACTGTGACAGGAATTAGCAAAATGCTTGAGGAATTTCCAATACATTTCTATTTATTGTATTATTAATGTTACCCCACACTGTAACTCTCCAGTCCAGATATCCATTAATCAGAAACACTAGGCCTGAATCTTACCACTATTCACGCTGGCAGGATTTTCCCATCCCACTGCAGTGAACGAAGATTGAATGGCTGCCAAATTCTCCGACCTCACTACAGCAGGAGTGTGGCATGAACGGCAGGTAAAATCGCGCCCGGAATTCTTTTGGACAGACCGGAGTATCATTTTAATACAGTATTTTGGAAGCAGAAACATGAGATACATGTAAAGTGAAACATTTTTTATTACTGCTTTGTAATGTTAATTACAGTTTTATGTTAGAGTTAAAGATTTATATCTGCATTGTTTCTCAATCAACAAATAGACATTCTAAAATCATTTTATAATCCAGAAAATTCTGAAATCCAGAAACATTCCAGGGTGGAGAGGTTATAGTGCATCAGAATAGAACCTTGATTTGCCTCTTTGAGACAATATGAAATGCACTGGCCTTGATTTTCTAGACTTTCTAGCAGCATCCTACTACAATTCACAGTAAGTGCAGCAGAAACCCTATCTTATGCACATGAGCAGAGTTACTACCTACTTCCAGTGACATTACTGCTATGCAATATCAAAATGTCTGAAGAAAATAAAAGTCATTCTCAGTTATTGTGCAATAAAAACATTTAACTACCAATGTATTGTACTTAGTACTGTCACTTCGGTAAATAACCTTTTAGCTATGACGCATATTAATTTCATTCCAAAATATCTATGTTTAATTGCATACACCTATCAGAATGAAATATAAAACTATACTTCAGAGAAAATTATTGAAAAAGGTTGTGAAGTTATTCTTATCCAAAATATCGTTCTTTCTTTTGTCCTCGCCAAGCCTAATTTCCCTGTAAATGGCCCCATCTGCATTCTACATACCATCTGAAGAAATGTTGCATTTATGGATCATTTGGGTGCTGTATATGACATTGGCGCTATTTTCCCTAGTCTGTCAAAGTTGTTGAATTTGTTGCTTAACGTTGAATGAATCCTCTTACTGCATTAGCTCATGAAACATCCATTTCAATACAGCTGCACAGTATGTTGCCTTCTTTTCCCTCAGAGAAATAAAGACTTGAGAAATTCATTTATGGTTAATAAATTACCCATTCATTGTACTAAGGAAATTGGCTCAAACTCAAATTGTGCAATTTTCTACCTATGCAAAAATTCTTGGCAGAGTCTTAATTGCCAGATACATATATTGGAAACCTGTATTGTGCATAATCTTCTAAATCAGAAATATAAAGTGACAGTAACTGGCATATCCCTGTGAGTTGAAGTAATTAAAAAAGTTTTCCTTGTCCTGTACCACTACATATTTTTCTTTTCCACCCTTCTTCTTTTGAAGATCATGACCCAACATTCCTGGGGTGGAAGAATTGTCAGGCCACCTTTCAGCTCTTAAGTGTCATCTCCAGTCCTTATGGTGCAGCTGCAGGCTTTGGCACAAACTGTCTCCCTTAGGACAAACAGCAGCCTCTGTAATGGCTACCATAGGTGTCCAAAAATTTGTCTCCATTCCTGTCCCCAGTAGCTTTAATTGAATAGAAACCTCGCTTCACCCCAATTAAGGGCCAATCCTTGGGAAAATTCAAAACTCAGTTAAGTTCGCACTGGAGGTGATGTCTCAAACAAAAACAGATGGTATTCCTTTTTCCTATCTTCAATCCAGCCTCCAAAATGTGTCTGTCGCAACCTTAAATATATTCAGTGCTGGGGCATTCCCCGTGATAGAGAATTCCAAATATTCAGAACCCTTTGAGTGAAGGTAATTCTCCTTACCTCAGTTGAGTTGAGTCAAGTCTAAACGTAACAACATACAGAATTAATAGTACATCCTTGCAAATTGTGGGCATGCAGCCCAAATGTGCTCCCAATAAACCATGGGCATACAGCCCAAATGTGCTCCCAATAAGTGTGGCTCTTGCTGTGATTGTAGGACAATGGAATGAACCATTATGTTCAGATTGGAAAGGAAGTCAATCTCTTCATGAGTTCATACTAAAACAGCAAACAAAAACAAAGGAGGAACACGAGTATTTGTGCCTATCAGGTGATGCTTTCAATTAAAAATAATTTGTTTAGAATGTGTATCTGGCTTTACACCTCCTCTCCTGTAAATATTAACATTGTGTAAGATAATGTACTAATTTCAATGATAGAAAACATCTGTAGAAACAAACCTAATTTAAAAACATATCTTTGACTCTCTTTTCCCAATCCAGCTCAACCACCTCCAAGAACCCTGTTTCCTTACTATCTTTCCTCATTAGTAATGAAGAAGTTTCCAAAATGAGAATCATTTTTGCTCCCAATGTAAATATCAACTGGTTTGCTTCATTTATCCTGACCTGAAAATTCGGGCATCATTTGTATCCAGCAGTGTTCATTAACACTCATTTGATATCAATTGCACTCCTGAGAAACAATTTAGCCATAATTTAGCATCAGCTATGCTCAAAAGCAATCATCTAGCTGTCATTTGACATGAATTGCTCACAAACACAATTATTTAGCCATCATTTGACATCAATTATGCTCAAAAGTAATAAATCACCCATCATTGGATATCAATTTTACTCAAAGTAAAGCATTTAACATCGCAAGTGGTGGACAAATTCAGGTCTGAAGCTTGTCCATCATTAAATTATATGCCAGTCCCCTTACCTGCCTGACTCACAGTCCTGTACTCCTGTCCCTCACCATTCTCAAGTTCTAAAGTTCTGGTGAACAGAAGGAGAATGATTGTCTCCAGGTATAAAATGTCTAGATAATTCCCCATCTCTGATGTCCTGCAATGTCCACAGCTTAGACTAGCTCAGCAACTCAGTGCCAAAGTTGCCTAAGCTGCAGACAATAGGGTTTTCTGTCATTGCCATGTTTTCCACAGATTCCCAGGTGTTGCAGTCATGACACATACCAGCCCTGCCATTTCTGTCTAATCTTATTTATTTGATTAGTCAATTAATCATGACAACTTAATAGAAAGTTGCATTCACAGCTTGGAAACAAGAACGGCAACTCACCAACCACTACAGACTGAAAATGAGTAGAAAAATGAGCATAAATATGAAAGTAAATTACTGTGGATTCTGGAATCTGAAACAAAAATAGAAAATGCTGCAAAATCTCAGCAGGTTGAACAGCACCTGTGGGGAGAGAACAGAGCCAATGTTTAGAGTCAGGATGATTCTTCATCAGAGCTGAAAAAGGAGCACTACTTCCCTCTGTGCAATGATTCCCAACTCCTCACTCAATCTACATCTCACACAAGTATGTAGTCATGTATGCATGCCCTTTTGTAGACAGCCAAGAAGTGTTGCTCTGAGTGCCAGCACATCCACCAATAGATGGATAGCGCAAATCCAGCAATAAATAAGTGGCACTTCCTGGGTGCCATATGAGCACCTTAACAGGACAGTTGGTGTTGTACAGCCAAATTTCTTGGCTACAGACCATTCCCAGACTCCTGAGGTGACAAGCAGTTACAGATTTCAGTTCCGAAGAAGTCATATTGGACTCAAAGTATTAATTTGGTTTCCCTCTCCACAGATGCTGCCTGACCTTTTGAGTTTTTAATTACAGAGTCCAGTGAAGTTAAAGCAGCCACTGAATCAATTGAATCAGCGTCATGCCTGTCAATTGCCATTCAGACTCAGTGACTGATTTAAGAACTTACAGTTAGATGTGATATTCCTTCTACATTTTTCTTTTCAGGCATGCACACAGAGATCTGTGTCTGATGATTCCAAAGCCACAAGGATGCCTTCTAAATATCCACTGAGAGCTTGAATCTCCTTGTATAATTGGCTTGTGTTCTTTGACCATTCCATTGGTGCTCTCAAGCACTTTCTGTTGCTCAAATTTCTGCTTCCATCATCTTCTACTTCCTGCCTGTTTCAAGGCTAGCAGGTGACAGGCATTATGATGAGGCCCAGGGATTAAAACTGCTCATGCTAGGTTGGACTTGCATCATCATTCTTGATTTCCATTCCCATTTAGAATTGAGGCCTACAACTGACTAATCATTTCTAATATGTACTGCAGCTCAGCTCAGTGCTGCCAGAGCATTAGGATTAAGCACAAGACCCATAAACATATTTATATCTGATACATTTTTTGTAACATTATGAGATAAATTAGATCTTAGCCAATCAGGATGCTGGTTTATGCAAAATTGCTTAATATTAACCAGCAATTTAAACAGCAAAGTAGTGAAGTGGGTACTGAAAAAGTCATCATTAGGGTAGATCCAAACTCTGGATGCCTTCCTGTTCAGAACTCAGATGGCTAGTACTGAGCATTCCTGCAGGATGTCACAGGAGTTCAACATGAACTGATCAAAATTAACCCAAGAAAAATCTGCAAAAAACACACTTTGGGATGAATTTTCACTGAGCTCAAGAGGCGTGACAGTAGAAGGGTGTGTCAGCAATTTTGCATCCCTCAGCATTGTGCCAGATGCCTGATGTGGGCCTAATTGCAGAGATTTTCATGGAAGTGTTGGGTACTGTATAATAGCAACCTGACCATAAGTGGCAGACGCAAGCCAACTGAGTGCTCATTGCAGATTTAGAGTAATAGAGTCATTACAGGACAGAAGACAGCATTCAGCCCATTGAGCCTTTACCAGCTACTTTCAATCCTCTTCCCCTAATTTATCGCCTGCAAGTTTATTTTTCACTGGTGCCCATCCAATTTCTTTTTGAAATCATTGATTATTTCCACTTTTACCACCCTGATAAGCAATGAATTCCAGATCATTATGACTTGTTGCATGAAAAGGTCTTCCTCACATACCACTGCATCTCTTGCCCAACATCTTGAACTTCTGAACCATGGATTTTGTGCCATCAGCTTGTTGAAGGACAGAAAGAGCTTATGGAAGGGAGATGGAAGGGAGTCATAGGGAACATACAATGTCGCAACTAGTCAATGAAGAAGAGGTATATTACAGTGGGGAGCCAGTCATGAAGATGAGCTGCTCTTATAGCCACAGTATTTACATGGCTGATTTCATTCACTTTCTGGCCAATGGTAAACCCTAGGATGTTGATAGTGGTGTTTTCAGCAGTTGTATTGCCATTGATCATCAAAGGATGATGGTTAGATTCTCTCTTATTGACAAAAGTCATTTCCTGGCACTTATATGGCATTATGACACTTGCCACTTACCAACCCCATTCAATTGCATTAAAAAGGGGAGTGAGTTCTTTAATGCAGTGACAGACAATGGCCATTGAATGTGCTGAGAATGCAGAGTTTGATCTTTAGACACTGGACCAATTGTGCTGGTAATGACTCTTCAGGGGTTGGGGTGGCATAATAGAGGTGTCCATGTATTTTACAATGCACCTAGTGGCAAGGAAGGTCATCCGTAGACATGGGGCTGAGCTATAAGACAGAGATGAGCCATGATCAGGATTAGGCGCGCCAGCAACAAATGCAGTCTATTGATCCTGAAATGTGCACAGCTGATGCGCAAGGGACATGAAAAGCACAAAAGTGACGCCTCCACCATGGGATTTATGACAGTGAACAAATTTCCTGAATCTGATAGAATCCCAGTGTCACTGGAGGATGTGCCTATCAAAGTTTTGTTAATTATTTCATGGCACGTGGCTGTGGCTAGCAATGCCAGCATTTGCTGCCCATTCCCGAATAGCCTTTCAGAAGTGGTGTTAGGCAAGCTTCTTGAACCACTGCACTCCATGTGGTTAGGTGCACCGGAGGAAGTTCAAGTTGGCCTGGATGGTGTCTAGCTTCGAGGGTAATGGATAACTGTGGCTCCAATAATTAAGTATTCCATCACATTCCTGACGTAATTGCCTGTGTCAGTGAGGGAATAGTGACATAGCTCCAAGTCAGAATGCTGTGAGGTTTGAATGGTCATTTGCTCGTCAGGATATTCCCATGCATTTGCTGTCCTTTTTTTTAGGTCGTACAGGTTATGAGTTTGGAAGGTCCTGTTGAAGAAACCTTGGTGAGTTGCTGCAGTGCATTTTGTAGATGGTACATACATACTGCTACTGGGCTTCAGTGGTGGAGGGAGTGAATGTTTACATTGCTGGATGGGGTGCCAGTCAGGTGGGCAGTTTTGGCCTGGGTGGCGTCAAGATTTTAGAGTATTGTTGGAGCCGCAGTCACCCAGGCAATCCACTTCCCTGGATAACTGTGGCTCCAACCATTAAGTATTCCATTACATTCCTGACTTGGTTGCCTTGTAAACATTGGACTGATTTTGGGAAGTCAGGATGTGAGTTACTTGCCTCAGGATTCTCTGTCTCTGATCTGCTCTCATAGCCACAATATTTACATGGCTGGTTTCATTCACTTTCCGGCCAATGGTAAACCCCAGGATACCAATAATGGTGTTTTCAGCTATCGCAACCCCATTGATTGTCAAGGGATGATGATTAGATTCTCTCTTATTGGCAAAAGTCTTTTCCTGGCACTTGTGTGGCGCTATGTCACTTGCCACTTATCAACCTAAGCCTGAATGCAGTCCAGTTCTTGCCGCATATTGACACAGACCATTTCAGTATTCAAGCAATGTGAATGATACTGAACATTTGTGTAATAATCAGTGAACATACCCACTTCTGTCCTTAGAATGGAGGAAATATCATTGATAAAGCAGCTGAAGATGGTTGTACCTACAACACAATATTAAGGAACTCCTGCATCAATATCTTGTGATTTAATGTCCTATAATAACTACAACTTCCTTTTTTTGTATTAATATGACCACTGGCTGAATTATATGCCTTAATTGGAAGCATATCTCATTTCTCACAACAGAAATAACATTGGCACTAAAAGTCCTTGCCTCTGGGTACTTTCAAGGGGTGGCAGTATACCTTAATAACTTCTCGCAAATGGCTGCCCATCACAGTGTAAGGCATGCAAATGGATGCAATCTTTGAGAGGGCAACAAATCATATTGAGGTCACTACTGATCAGGCCGCAGAGTGCAATGAGCTTTAGTTCCATTGCTGAATTCCTTCACATATGATAGGTTATCAATTGTACCAAATGGTTATTAAGACACATATTGAGCATCCAGGAATATTTATGATTAAGAACCTCACTCCTTCAACACTTAGCTAGCTTACAACCACCTCAACAATTTTGAAACCACTCATCTCCATGACAACAGAATCTCCAGGGCTCACTGAATGCTGTTAATTAACTGTAGTTTTAACTCAAAAGCAAAACAACTCTTTCTTTCTAAGCAGTGTAGAACTCTCAGATTATAATTTCTGGTCCCATCCACCATGGGAATTATCAGAGATGGAATGGAAAATTTGACGGACCATTTAAAGTTTTATTGACCTTGGGCAGGAACTTCCGATCTTGGCGCAAGCACGACAGGAAATCCCGCCCCTCATCTCCAATTCTCTAGTCAAGTAAGTCCTCCTGTTGTTTTATAATCCTGCCTTTGTAATAGTTAACCCCTTTAGTAAACAGATATGGTCCCAAAGTTCTAAGTGTAATAATCTTCAAGCTGCTTTAATTGTATTTATCTCATTTTCTGCAGTTAAACTTTAAATTTCACAGAACTAAAAAAAACCCTCTATAATATTAATATGAACCATGAATACCTAAAATTGAGATGGCTGTTTGGAGGAGTCATAGGGTTGTGTTGTGGCAATCAAGGGAACCTTTCTCCGGGGCTGTATTCCTTTTCCTGACAGGTCATGAGGACAAGAGTTAAGGTCTTATTTACACCTGATCTGAATCTGAGTAGGGATGGGGAAATTGGGAGATTGGGACTGACCAGAAGGCCAGAACTGTTTGGGGAGGGGGGTAAGGGGTAGCAAGGCCAGCGATGGGGATTGCGGGGCTGGCCAGCAATCTGGTTTAACTGCAGAAAATGAGATAAATACAATTAAAGCAGCTTAAGGATTATTACACGTAAAAGGTTGGGGCCATATTTGTTTACTTAAGGGGTTAACTATTACAAAGGCAGGATTATAAAACAGCAGGAGGACTTACTTGACTAGAGAATTGGAGATGAGGGGCGGGATTTCCTGTCTTGCTTGTGCCAAGACCGGAAGTTCCTGCCTGAGGTCAATAGAACTTTAAACAGTCTGTCAAATTTTCCATCCCACCTGTGATAATTTCCATTGTGGATGGGACCAGAAATTATAACCTGAGAGTTCTACACTGTTTAGAAAGAAAGAGAGAGTTGTTTTGCTTTTGAGTTAAAACTACAGTTAATTAAGAACATTCAGTGAGCCCTGGAGACTCTGTTGTGGGTGATTTCCAGCGTGCATGGATTTCCACATTGACAGTGTATGTGCCATGGCCTGCTCAGCACGATGCTGCTGGCTTATTGAGCAGAAATAGGGTTCACCTACAGATTTTGAGGGTGAGATACTCTGTGATGCACAGAGTGTTGGAGATTCATTCTGGAAACCATGCTAAAATAAAAGCAGGATTTACTCCCATTTTGCTGCATGTTGGGGACTTAGAATTCTTTTTGGGAAAATCCTGGTCATATATTCTATTGCTGAATATTCTGCATAAAGTTCTTTGATATATCGTTTAATTAAGATGGAATGAGGAAATAGACACCATGGTGTTCATGTCATGCAGATGATATTATAAAGTGAACAAACTGTTATGATTCCTGTTAATGTTATCACTGAACAAGTCGGATCCCAGAATGGAATTTGGCTTGATCCTAACTTTTATTTTTTGTTTAGATGGATTGATGATCAAAGTAACACAACTACAAATGGATTTTTAACAAAAGAATAAAACATTTATTAAAAAAGGAAAGATTAATTATAGCACACAACTCCTTCACCAGCTATACCTTTATGGTACACATAGATTGTATGATAACATAAAGTTACAAAATGTATTTTATATTCTAACATTCTCAATAAATACACAGTCCATGTAAAACAATAGGCAAACTTTGATCAGACACACAACACTCTGAAACCAAGTGATAGGTGACACCTAAAACAACTTCCATGGATTTCTCATCAAATCCCCCTCAGATGCTTGTCATACTTTGAGCCAACTAGTCTCATTGGAACTATGATTTTCATACAGGAGTCTCCAAACACCATTCTCGAAGAACACACCTTGCAGTTTTCTCATTCTGCTGGGTGCCTTCACCAACAATCCACCTCTAGGGTTTCATCTTCTCCTTCCAGTATCCCACTACCTCTGGAATCCTCTAGATTGCCACATGCATTCAAACTTCCACGCAATCTCTCAGGTACCCGCTCTCTTTGTACATACATTTATTTTGTAAAACAATCCAACAGTTGATGACTTGCATCAACCCATTTAATTTTAGAGATTTCCTCTCTCTTTAGTAATTGTTTCAAATGAGCAAAGCCAATCTGTACTCTTCTTTCACTCTCACTTTTTGGGAAGTGTACATTATTCCAAAAGGAACAACTATCTACATAATATTCCACGGATATACAATCTTCAGTATTCCCACTGTACAGAATCCACATCAACAGAACATCACTACTTCACAGGTTGTATTAAGGAGTGACCAACCTTTTGATCACCCGGATATTTGGCTTCTCACAAACTGACATTCCCAGGTCTGCACCCTGTAGCCCTGTCTTTAATTTGGAGCCTGTCTCTGCTATTTATTTCACTGAACAGAACCCTTTTTTCCAGATTCCTGTTCTTTATTCCTATGATGGGGCTATCACAGGGGGGAATGAGATTATGAAGCGGGGTCACGAAGGGCAAGGAGGGGCAGGAAGTAAAAGGGTCGGGCATATCCGAGATCATGAAGGGGGGACCCATTGGGTGAGCCCGAATGCCAGTGATCCGTGTCAGGGATGAAGTGGGGGAACATGACACTGATGTTGTGGGGGGCGGGGATCATTATGTCCATGGCGGGGTGGGAGAGGGTCTTCAAGTGCACTATGAGATCAGGGCATTCTTTCAAAATATGGTGCCCGACTGCTTTTCAGCTGGGCTCACCAGCCCCGCCTATTCCAGAACCTAACTTACCACTCTCCCAAAAAATGACTAAAGTGTGGTCCAGTCCACTTTGGATAGATTGGAATGAATCGTTCTAGTTTTCTTGCCGTTAAGGCACTTGCAAAAATTCTGCCCTTTATTTTCCCTTAAAATAATTCCTACCATAGTGTTCTTCATTATAGTACTAACAGCAAAACCAGTTTGTAGTCTGGTCTGAGTGCACAGCCAGTTCAACTGGACAAGCAAGCTTTGCAAGTGCTCTTCTTCTTTATGAATAACAGCTTTCTGTCATGCTCTGGCACAATTAACCAGGATGGGGGAGACACTCTCCAAATAAATGTAAATTGAGAAAGTTTTTCCTCCTTTGCTTAATATCTGAAGCAAAAAATTTTAAAGTCACACAAGCCTGGTTCCCAATTTTCAAAACTACCCTGATCTTATTAATAAATTTTTTTAAAATTCCACAGTACCACCCCATAAAAAATACCAACATACATCATGAAGATGCCTGAAGATTTCCCTCTAATGATATCAATAAAACATTGCAGATCTGATCTCACTGAGAAATATCACACCCTGGAGGTGCTTTTCAGGCCACACATGCATTTGTTTAGTTTCCATAGCTTTCCTACTGTGTCTGCTCACACTTCAGGCTATAGTGTAAAGCACTATACTGCAGAAATGCAGCTTTCATGTTCCTTAACCTATGTCCCAGGAATACGTGGCCAAAAGAACAAAAGTATATTTGAGATTAAGTTTGCAGATGATACCAAGATTGGTGGCATAGTGGACAGCGACGAAGGTTATCTCCGATTGCAACAGGATCTTGATCAATTAGGCCAGTGGGCTGTCAAATGGCAGATGGAGTTTAATTTAGGTAAATGCGAGGTGGTGCATTTCGGTAGATCGAGCCAGGCAGGGCTTACTCAGTTAATGGTACAGCACTGGGGAAAGTTACAGAACAAAGTGATCTAATGATACAGGTTCATAGCTCCTTGAAAGTGGAGTCACAGGTGGACAGAGTGGTGAAGAAGGTATTCGGCATGCTTGATATCATTGATCAGAACACTGAATACAGGAGTTGGGACATCTTGTTGAAGTTGTACAAGACATTGGTAAGGCCACACTTGGAATACTGTGTACAGTTCTGGTCACCCTATTATAGAAAGGATGATATTAAATAAGAAACACTGCAAAAGAGATTTACTAGGATGCTACCGGGACTTGATGACTTGAGTTATAAGGAGAGACTGGATAGATTGGGACTTTTTTCTCTGGAGCGTAGAAGGCTGGGGGGTAATCTTATAGACGTCTATAAAATAGTTAAGGGCATAGATTAGCTAGATAGTCAATATCTTTTCCCAAAGCTAGGGGAGTCTAAAGCTAGAGGGCATAGGTTTAAGGTGAGAGGGGAGAGATACAAAAAGGTCCAAAGGGGCAATTTTTTCACACAGAGGTTGTTGAGTGTCTGGAACAATCTGCCAGAGGTAGTAGTAGAGGTGGGTACAATTTTGTGTTTTAAAAAGTGTTTAGACAGTTATATGGGTAAGATGGGTATAGAGGGATATGGGTCAAATGCAGACAATTGGAATTAGCTTCGGGGTTTTAAAAAAAGAGCAGCATGAACAAGTTGGGCCAAAGGCTTGTTTCCATGCTGTAAACTCTATGACTCCATTATTTTTCTAGCTGTGGGAGAATGAACTCCAAACATCTGTAACCCTTACTAACTGACATTTCTTTAGCCTTTTAAATACCCACCTGCAAAGGTGTTTTCCCTACATCTACATATGACAAAGCCGGTTGGCCCTTATCTAGTATCTCAGAATAATCTCAAAACTCTGATCCCATCTCTTTTGTATTTCTTATTGATCTATCCTTGAGGTTGTTGGCAGCCATCACCATGATCATGAGGTCTTCTGCTTCCACTTCTGTCACAAGACTTCTGTGGCCTTTATTTCACTAATAGTTCCAAGGTACAGCTGCTAAAAGTATTTTTCTGTCAGCCAGGACTACTATTGCGAGGTCTCCCTCTTGCACAATCAGAAGCTCTTTCTTCATTGCGTGATCTTTGTCCTGACGCAAGATCCATTTCCAGGGTCACCAATGCTTAAACCTTGTTTCCTTACTCTGCACTCTATCACCTCATTCTATCAACCTATTAATCTTGCTCCTTAACCATCTGAATATTCAACCAATTCAACCAAAAGCCTGTAGCTTTTCTTGCATGTCCCATAATTATCAGATGTATCAACACTTTATCCACCCTACCATTTTCCCACTTAGCTAACGCACCCTACCTATCCTATCCTTTCAATCCTAGGTTTAGGCCCAACTACCTTCAACTGCTTCATCAATGACCTCCCGTCCATCATAAGGTCAGAAGTGAGGATGTTTGCCGATGATTACATAATGTTCAGCACCATTCACAGCTCCTCAGATACTGAAGCAATCCATGTCCAAATGCAACAAGATCTGGACAATATCCAGGCTTGGGCTTACAAGTGGCAAGTAACATTCACACAACACAAGTGCCAGGCAGACTATCACTAACAAGATAGAATCTCACTATCTCGCTTGACAGTCAATGACATTACCATCACTAAATCCCCTTCTGTCAAAACCCTAGGATTACCATCAATGAGCAATCTAAATGGACTAGCCATAAAAATACTGTGGTTACAAGATCACATCAGACTAAGAAGCCTGTGACAAGTAATTCAACTCCTGATTTTCCAAAGCCTGTCCGCAATCTACAAGACACATGTCAGGATGTAAATAAATAAATAAGTGCAGCTCCAACAACACTCAAGAAGTTTGACCCCCCATTAGAACAAAGCAGGCACCCTCTACACAAACATTCACTTCCACCATCTCCATTGCAGGATAGCAGCAGTGTGTACCATTACAAGATGCATCACAGGAGCTTACCGAGGCTCCTTAGACAGCACCTTCCAAACTCATGACCATTGCCGTTTAGAAAGACAAGTAAAACTGATACATGGGAACACCACCACATGAAAAATCCCCTCCAAGCCACACATCATCCTGACTTGGAAATATTCCTTCACTGTCACAGGGTCAAAATCCTGGCACTCCTTCTCTAACAGAGTTGTGCATGTATCTGTACCACATGGACTGCAGCTGTTCAAGAAGGCAGCTCACCAGCACCTTCTCCAGGACAATTAGGGATAGGCAATAAATGGTGGCCCAGCCAGCCAAGCTCATATCTCTTTCATGAATATAAAATAATTCAGCCAACTTACCCTTTCAGTGACATTCACCCATTCACTAATATTCACACTGGGCCTTTAAATTTATGAAATGGGAGCGAGTGCGACAAAAACAGGGCATGTACTGCCTGACTTTACAGCACAATGATGGAGTTCTTAGAGGGATGCATACACTCCACATTTCTGATTAAGCCAAGCTTGAAAGACCCAACAGGAATTGAAGCAGGAAAAGTTCAATCTTAGCAGCGATCTGATGATGATTGCCACTCCTTGGGAAATCAGAGTCTATGCATTACTATAGAAAGACTAAATCTGGTTATCAGATCCATAAAATGTGCAAAGAAAATATTTGTCTTTGCCTCATGCCTTTAGATCAAACACTGACTACCCTGTGTTAGGGAACAGATCAGGGACTCCAAGATATATTATGAAGTTAGCCAAGACCCCAACTATTTTTATTTTGGTCTTAGTGCGAACGTAAGGTGTTTTAAGAACATAAGAACATAAGAAATAGGAGCAGGAGTAGGCCATCTAGCCCTTCGAGCCTGCCCCGCCATTCAATAAGATCATGGCTGATCTGTCGTGGCTCAGTTCCACTTTCCCGCCCTCTCCCCATAACCCTTAATCCCCTCTCTTATCAAGAACCCATCAACCCGCTTCTTAAAAATATTTAGCGAGGCGCTCTACATGTGATTCTATTGACCAATTAGGAAGCTTTTATTGAAACAAAAAATTATTTAACAACACAGTTAAATTATAACAAAAAATTGGCATAACTTTCATCAAGTGAAATACTTAAACATGACAAGGTATAATTCTTAACTGCTAACTATCTCTATAGTTCCAACTTAAGCAATATCCCACACAGACTCTTCAGAATCAGTTAGCATAAAAACATATAGGCCCACATGGATGCTAGATTTAAGCCATTTACCCCCTCTGGACAGAGATACAGAAAGACACCTGTCCTCCCATACAGCAGCCTCCAGAGAAAGATCTATCTTCCAACAGTAAAGTATCAGAGAAAGAGAGAGAGAGAGCTCCTTCTCTCTAAAGGTCTCAAGCAGCAACTGAGCTGGTGTCTCTCCATGAGCCTAGCCCTGCCTAGTCACATGACTTTCCTGTCAATCAACTTAGTCAAACCCGACTAAAAATCCCAGGCAAAAGCACAAAAATAACAACTCATATTAGCGCACATTAAAACAAACATTTCAGCAATTAGGATCAATCATGCTTCTGCAGCATCAACGTGCAGGCTGCTGTCTATAGACAAAGGGGCACCGGTAAATAGGACTAACTGCTAAAAAAGATTCTTTGCAAGAAACATGACACAAATACATTTCTTAAAGCAAAGTATCCTCAATGTTGTTAAAATCACATGTTAGTGGAAGGCCAAGGTAGGACACGGTAGTGTCCTCCAATTTTCTTTTCACATAAACAATTCTCACTTGATTTATTCTATTTAGATATCTTTCATCCACCACATAGCCATCTTTTAGCGGTGTTTTTACATTTTTGTCAAATAGCACGTTATCTCTAACTTTCAAAATAGAAAACAATTTGTTCCTTTGTTTTTCTCTGATTCTTAGTGCCTGATTCCTTTAATACTTGTTTGACACTCTGATGAGAAACATCCATTTTTCTTAATGGGATGCAGTAGTATGTGTCTGTGTATACTGGAGATCAACTGGCTTTTCCAAAGTAATTACCTCATCATACTCCTTGTCAAGTTTCAGCTGTGCCTTTTCAGAGAAAGTTTATTCAACAGCATAGGTATTTCATTTGAGAACACTCAATTACTAATAAAATGGGTTACTCCAGGTATTTTACATGGAATTAAAACTGTGTTATCATCACCAGATCTAAAACAAGTTGTATTATTACTAAATTATTCCATAATTTTGCATGATTCTCACTGCCTAATGAATTAAGATAACATTCCAAACAAACCTTCCCATACATTGTGAAGTGCAACACTATCCAACACTGCACAGTTAAAGAAGTTTGTAACTAATACATTCATCACAAGATTAAACTTCCTTGTGAGCAGTATAATTATTTAAATTCATCATTACCTTCATCCTCCTCTTCAGAATTCTCTTCATCAGGTGTAATTTCATGGACTCTATCAATTCCCAGTACGCAGGTCATTGAATAATGATACTTTCAGTCATACATGAAGTACTTATTAATTGTTCCTTTGGCTTTCTTGGGATTCATTCACCAATTTTTGCTGTTCTAATTTGTTTTTTTTGTTGTTATAGCCAGATCTGCCAAAGGCGATTCATAATCATTCTTCCCATCTTTAATCCTTCCATCATAATGACACCTACATTTGGTATTTGGCCTATTTCAAAATCTGCTATTCATTAAGTCTTCTACTCTTCGTGTCACAGTGGAATGTCTCATTTGTTCCATGAAGGCTCAATTAAGTGATTGTTTTCCCAGGATTTTTTAAAGGCAGCAGATATCTGATCCTACAGGATCTCCTTCTAGAAAAATACCAGTTAGAACCTGTTGCCTGTTCATGAGAGAAGAGGCATAATCCAGTAAATTAAACACCAGTGCCAATCCAGAGACATCTGTGACATATTCTTCTATGGAATGACCATTCGTTCTCCAATTTTTCTTCAAATTCTAATCATGCCTCATCAGCATTTAACATACTGGGGTGATTACATGGCTTCTTCAGTGGAAATCCTGATGCCCTGGTGAATGGGATGTCAGCTAAAAGTCGATATTCTCGACGTGTATAAAGGCTCTTGGGATTCACCCGACCCACCCCACCAGCCCCAATTGAGTTCCTGGCCAGAGCAGGCATCAGCCGGATAAATGCAAACCCATTAATTTGAATATCATTAATGAATTTGACAAGGCAATCACCAGCCTCCTGCCGTTCATCCGGCCTGCCAACAGGAACGGCACCATATGGGCTTTACAGTTGCTATGCACAAGCAGGGACATGGCATGCTGGACCCCTAAGGGTCAAAGGGGGAGCACCACCAACTCCTCTGAAGAGAGGGGCATCCTCACCACCCCCCCCCCCCCCCATGCAAATCAGACATCACAACCCCCACATGCCACACAGGCATGAGGGTGACCTGACCCAATCCCTGTCAGCCCCCTCCCCTCAGACCCACACACAGCTCTCAATCCCTTCAGAAATTTCACAGCCTCCCCATCACCCTCAGACTGCCCCTCCCCCCCTTAACTTCCATTCAGGCCATGCGCCTTGACAATGCCAACAATTCACTGCCCTCTGGCACTGACACCCTGATGTGGTGCCTTGGACTCCGAGCGGGCTCAGGGAATTAGGTCCAGAGGCTATTTGCCCTTCTTTTGGTGCTAGGCTGCAGAAGAAGGTCCCTCAGGGGTGCTGAAGCCAAGGGGTTGATTTAACCAGGGTGGAGTTGTCACAGCTGGACTGCCCCTTCGAGCTCTGACAGACCTGAAGATTATCCCAGGAATGTGATTTCAGGCAACCCTACCAGGCAATCTGCATTCCTGTCTGTCAGACATGAAAATTTTGAAGTGGCCAAGTCACTTTATTCTCCAAGCATCCCCAGGCATCTGACACCTGAAGACATTCTGTGGTTTTACTTCCTCTCTTGCAAACCATACTCATTTTGAGGAAATCACAGGCTGTCAATCAGACTTAGTTTTTGTTAATATTGCAGTCAGGATTAATGGGTTACTTAGATCCATTTAAATATAAAGGAAAACCAAAATAAACACAGGTGGCTGGAGGATAATAGAAATCTAATGAGCTGTCAATGGAATCTTTTTCAAGGGACTGTGCCTTGAATTTGTCAGTGATCAAAGATGGAGAGGATTCCAAAGAATTCAAGCATCAGAAGTTTCAAATCAAAGTTGTGTGCATGCATTGGGGCTGGGTACACAGCTGTGCAGATTGGAACCCCCACCTCCCAGGACAAATTGACATCTCCTTCCTGTCAGAGGACTTCAAAGGGTTCTGCTCTCATCTGTTGCTTCTGATAGGGAGAAAGGGGAACCTCTGCTGCAGAGTGGAGTGCTGGAATGATCTAAAAGCCTGTCAGATGTGGGGATGGTGGGATGGTGTATGGAGATTGAAGTGACTTGGAACACTTCAGAATTTTCAAAGCTGACAGGCAGGAATGTGGATGTTGATCACAGAGTTGCCTGAAATCACCTGCCAGGAGTGATCTTCAGATCTACCAGGAGTAAGAAGCATAGTCCAATCACAACACCCCCATCCTGGGAGACAGTCAACCCCTTGCCCAGCCAACCCCCTGGACCCCTGAGGAACATTTCCACTCCAGCCAGGAACCAGCAGAGTGGCAAATGGCTACCTAACCTACCTCCTGGACACCCTTTGGGGCCCAAGATGCCAGGCCAGGGTGTCAATGTCAGAGTACCAGGGGACAGTGCATTGTGGGCATTACCAAGGTGTGTGGCTTGGCTGAGTAGGAAGTCTGAGGGAAGGGGCACTGAATAAAGGGTCTGGGAATTGGGCTACTGGGGCTTTGAGAGGGGAAAGGGCTGTGGGGGGGACTGAAGTAGAAGGTGGGTTGGGTGGGAGGTCTGAAGAGAAGGGAGGCTGAGTGCAAGGTGTGATGGGAAAAGGGGCTGCATTGGGGTCTGGGGGTTCAGGGCACCCTCAACCTGCTTGATATGGGTGGGAAGTTACCTCTTATTTGTGGATGGGAGAGGAGCATATTCCTTGTTTGGTGTAGGATTGGTGATGCTTCCCTGGTCCAGCATTTCATTTTTTGTGGGGTAGGACGACCTTCTCTGAGTGCAGAGATTGGGGAGCTATTTAAAAATGGTGGCCTGCTCTCAGAATTGTGGGGCTTGCCAGCGGATTGCTCAAAATGCGCTTTCAGGTGGGTGAATCTGCCAGCGCCAGTGGGAAAAGTTCCAGGCACTTAGTCCCAAAACAGGAGAATCAGGCACATCATCTTTCTTGTAGATTTCATCCAAGAATTCTAATGGAAAATCTAAACTTCCTTCACTATCAAATTAACAGACATCCATCACATCAAATGCATGATTCCTGATTTTAGTCGCTGTTCTCAGCGATTGAGCAATATTGTGTATGAACTTCACTACTGACGTGATATTTGTTCCAACAGCTGGCTGATTGAATCAAACAGCATTTCCATTTGGTTGTTTGTAAAGGCAGTGTAGAGACTGTCCCTCACAATTGGGCAGCACTTGTTGAACAATCCTGAGTATGCTAAAAGCTATATTAATAATCAATTTAGGATAATCAGTGGAGTTTGTAAAGTGGCTCATTTATGCTTGCTAGAAGCAATATATATTCATACGCAGGGAATTGTTCCCTGCAAACAAGAAGAACATGTTTAAACCTTGCGCCTTTTTTTGAATTACCTTTGAGCTTGAAAAGCCTAATGTCCTCCATTGCTTTCTCCACAGCAACTACTCAGCAAATCAGTCGACTTGCCAACCAATGAGCACCCTTTTCTCCTCTAATTGCTGTGAATTTTTGGAATTTGTTCCACTTCATTTTTCCACTGGTAATGTAGCTCAGACTTAAAAGCCATTAGGGTCTCACCTCCCTGTCTGAAAAATATTTTCTTAGTTTCCAACTTTCAACTTAAGGGAACCATTTTCTGCTTCATGTCCTAGTCCAGGAAATCACAAATTGGAAGATTAGGAGCAGGTATGGCCATTCAATAAAATGGTGGCTGACATGATAGCATGATAGTGTCCTCTACTCCACTTTCCTGGATGCCTCATAACCCACAACTCCCTTGTCAATCAAAGATCTATCGAACTGAACCTTGAATTTAATCAGTGAAAGCCAGTTGGTGAATGACATTACTAGAACTAATCTTTACATACTTTTATAAGAGTTTGTTTACAGAGATATATTTAACAAACGTGTACCCCCTCACCAAATAACTACAGTTCATCTGTTCCTTTTCCAAAAGGCACTATTGAATCCCCAATCAATAGCCACTACATGCATTCAATTTAATACACTTAACATAACAGAATGGATGCAAAATCAGGCTCCATCTTTGCACAGCACAGTTGCACAAGAAGCATTTGGTGAATTGTGAGTTAGCTACTGAAATTTGTGGTTTTAAGAGTCAGGGAATAGTGTCCTCATAACTACAAGTACACGATCCAGCTGTTTAAAGTGTTGAAAGGTAGAGAGGTTGTAGATGTATGCAGTTTATTTCATTTAAAATATGATTCCAGAAGTAGAAAACATTATAAATGTATAAAGTTGCTACGTCTGGAATCAAATGAAAAATTAGAGGAATGCCTAACTTTCAGACTGGTGGATCTGGTGAATATGTGAAAGAGACACTTAGGACAAAACAAGTATAAAGGGATAAATTTCACTCTGCATTTTTTAATAGAAAGAGAGTCCTGGGGTCTATTGAAAGACAAGTATTTATACAGCGTGTTTGACAACCACCAGATGTCTCAGAGCATTTTATAGGCAATGCAATATTATTTCAAATGCAGTCAGTGGTGTAATGAAGGAAACATAGCAGTCAATTTATTCACAGCAAACTCACATAAACAGCAATTTGATACTAATTAGGTAATTGTTTTCTTGTGATGTTGAGGGATAAATTGCAGTCTTGACAGGCAATCACCAATCTGATTATGAACTCAAAGTTATTCTTTACATATTTGCTTTGTCACTAATCAAAATGACACTAGGCCTGATGACTGTAGCAGTCTTTTCAAGATGTGAAAGCATCCGAGTTTGTATCCTTCACAATGTTTAAGATTCATTAAACTATTTACATAGACTATGATAGTGCAAAACGTTATTCTGTACTGATCAAATGTGACCAAGTTACTGCATGAAATGACATTAAGGAATAGTTAAATGGCAATTACAGGAAACGGGCAGATATTCACTGTATTGTGAGGGTATGGTGCAAAGATGAAAATCATAAATTTGGCATAGTGGTTAGCTGCCTCAGTGCCATGGACACCAGTTTGGTTCCAGCTTGGTTGACTGTATGGAGTTTGTACATTCTCCCTGTATCTGTGTGGGTTTCTCCCAGATGCTCCAGTTTCCTCCCACAGTCCAAAGATACGCAGATTAGGTGGATTGGCCATGTTAAATTTCCCCATAGTGTTCCAAGAGGTGTAAATTAGGAGAATTAGTAAGGTAAATGCTTGCGGTTACGGGAATAGGGTAGGGGATGAGTCTGGGTAAGATGCTGTGTCAGAGAGTCGGTGCAGACTCAAGTGGCCAAATGGTCTCCTTCTGCATTGCTGAATTGAATAGTACTTTCCTGAAAATGTTAAATGTTGTACTTCAGGATGCAATTTTGCATCTCTGATCTTATGCCAAATTTAATAACTTGTTTCATAATTTTGATCTGTTAATCTTCAACAAACCACAGTTATGCCTTAATGGCCAGGGTACAAGCTGTTTCCAAACTAGAAGCTACTCTAGCAGAATCTTCAAAACTATGTAGTTTCCTTACCCTCAGTCTTTTTCTGTGCATTTGCACTTTCTTACTAAAAAAATAAATGACCAAAACCCCAAGTTTAAACCTAGGTATCTACAGAACAAGCTACCTGGTTGATCTTGAACCAGAACCAAATGACTCAGTGTTTCCAGTGACATCAGAATTATATTTTGAGAGATTAAATGTTACCTTTGCCATTGAAGCCACCAAAGAAGCTTTGAAAGAATATGTTCTGTATTCATTTACTTGTTTTTTTCTGTCTTTAGCTTTTCAGATGAAACACAGACCACAAAAGTTGAACTGAGTTTCAAAAGTATAAAGTGTTATTTTCTAATGAAATAATATATTAGTTCGGCCTTAAACCAAACTTTTGCTCACCCCTCCTAATATTTTTATCTCTGGCTTTGAATCTATTTATTTCTTTATGCTTATATAAAGTGCCTTGGGATTTTTTTTCCACATCAAAAGTACCATATGAATTCAAGTTGTCCTTAATATAAAGAAAATTCATTAATTGAAGAATGGCTCAATGGTGATGAAATTGTTTAATTACAGACATTTGTTCAACACATGACATAGTGATAATGTCATCCAGAAGCCCAGTCTCATGATCTGGGGAGATCGGTTCAAGTCTTACTGTGACAGCTGCTGGAATTTAAATTCAGTTAATAAAAAAATGTGGAATTGAGTCATGATGACTATGAAACTATCATTGATTGTCGTAAGAATCCATCTGGTTCACTGTCATTCAGGGAAGGACATTTGCCATTCTTATCCTTATCAGGTCTGGCCTAGATAAGACTCTAGATCCATAGTATTGTGGCTGTTCGTGACTTACTAAGCCTTTCAGAAGTCAGATAAATACAAAGGCAATTGGTGATGGGCAGCAAATGTTGGCCCTGCAGTGATTCCCACATCCCATGCAAGAATAAATTACTTACCTTGACCTCCAGGAAATCAGTGCAGTTGCTGCCAATTTCAAAACAGGATCCCAAATGCACTGTAACAGCCTGACTTTAATACACTGACAGTACATTCAGATGCCCCAGTATTTGGCCCAGGGAAATGACAGTGGGTGCAGTGTATTAGAATCAGTTTACACAGATTTCACTTCTCCCACATGTCATGCAAGGGTTAATATCGAGGCTTTTGTTTAAACTTACTTGGCAAACAATATTTTCTTTTGCATATGTTTGTTTGTCATAGTTTGGATGTTTGCAATCTCTGCCCCCTTTCTTTTAGGATGCCTATATCTTAAATTAATCTTTGACCATCAGAATGGACAGATTATTTTATAGTTAGTGCCTCTAATTAATAATATTCAAAGCATTCTTTTGTCTTCTTGTCATGGACAAGCAAGGCAGGAGCAAAAATCTCTGTATTTCATGAAATTGAGCTTTGGAAAGGGTTTGCCTTTATTTAGAATTTGATACCAAATTTTATTAGGGGAAAGGGATCGATGACCATGTCTGTAGTAAGTGCTGGTTGCTGGAGGACCTCCAGCTCAAAGTAGATGAGCTGGCCTCTGAGCTACAGACACTGAGGCTCATCAGGGGGAGGGAGGGTGCCATTGATAATGGGGTGCAAGAGACATCCACCCCCCCTAGACTGGCTAACTCTAAGGGTCAGGAACAGGAGGGGGCTGCGGAGAGGAAGGAGGGTGGGGACCGGAGGAAGGAGGGTGGGGACCGGAGGAAGGAGGGTGGGGACCAAATGCCTCAGCCTCTCAATCCGCATAACAAGTTTGAGGTTCTTGCTTCCAGTGTGGACAAGAATGAGGGTGGTGAGCTTGGTGAGCAAACTGCACACAGTACAGTGATGCAGACACAGGTCATAGGCAAAGAGAAGGTGAAAAGGAACGTAGTAGTAATTGGGGATAGTGTGGTTAAGGGTATTGACACTGTCCTTTGTCACAATGACAAAGTGCACAGAAGGGTGTGTTGTCTGCCTGGTGCGCGGGTCCAGGATGTCACATCTGGGCTGCAGAGGAACCTGGAGTGGGAGGGTGAGAATCTGGTCGTTGTAGTACATGTGGGTGCCAACGACGTAGGCAAAACGCGAACTGAGGATCTGGGGAGGGAGTTTGAAAAGCCGGGAATGGAATTAAAAAGTAGAACCGACGAGGTGGTTATCTCCGGACTACTGCCTGAATCGAGTGCAGACGGGCGTAGGGTTGATAAGATTAAGGAAGTGAATGGGTGGCTCAGGGATTGGTGTGGAAGGAATGGGTTTGAATTTATGGGGCATTGGCATCAGTAGTGGGGTAGGTGGGACCTGTTCAGGTGGGATGGGGTTGGTCTGAACCGTACTGGGACCAGAGTCCTGGCTAATCGTGTAAATAGGACTGTAGTTAGGGCTTTAAACTAATGGGGGGGGGGGGGGTAGGTGACATTATGGGGTCAAAAGTAAAGGAGAGGGTGCAGGTAAGGGGGGAGGCCAAGGATGTCCCAATAATAAAAGGAGTAGGGGGCGTGAGTATGGTTGGTGGCGTTCTGGCAAGTAGGGTACAGGTGAAGGCTGGGATGAAGGCACTTTATCTGAATGCACAAAGCATTTGGAATAAAGTGGATGAGCTGGTGGCGCAGATCAGCACAAATGGATATGATCTGGTGGCCATTACAGAGATGTGGCTGCAAGGTGACAGGGACTGGGAGCTGAATGTCCAGGGGTATCAAGTGTTTAGGAAGGATAGGCGGGAGGAAAAAGGGGGGGGGGGCGTAGCTCTGCTGATTAAGGATAGCATCAGGGTGGTAGTAAGGGATGATATAGGAACCAAAGAGCAGAACGTGGAATCGTTGTGGGTGGAGATTAGGAACAGCAAAGGGAGGAAGACGCTGGTGGGTGTCGTTTATAGGCCCCCGAATAATGATCTGGAGATGGGGCGGGCTGTTAACGCGCAAATAAATGTGGCGTGCAGGAATGGAACGGCGATAATTATGGGGCATTTCAATCTACATATTGATTGGTCGACCCATGTTGGACGCGGTGGGCTTGAGGAAGAGTTCTTGGAATGCTGCCGGGATAGTTTCCTCGAACAGTGTGTGTTGGAGCCGACGAGGGAGCGAGCTATCTTGGATCTGGTGTTATGTAGTGAGGCGGGTAGAATTAGGGACCTTGCGGTGAAGGATCCTCTTGGGAAGAGCAATCATTGTATGGTGGAGTTTCTGATGCAGATGGAGGAGGAGAAAGTGGGTTCCCGGACGTGCATCCTTTGTTTGAACAGAGGGGAGTATGGTAGGATGAGAGAGGAATTGGCGAATGTTGATTGGGGGAGTGTGTTGGAAGGTAGGTCTGCTGAGGAACAGTGGAGGATCTTTAAGGAGATCTTTCTTGGTGCTCAGCAGAAATTTATTCCGATGGTTAAAAAGGATCGGACGAGGAGAGGTAATCAGCCGTGGATAACGAAGGAGGTGAAGGAAAGTGTTAAATTAAAAGCGGATGCGTTTAGAGTAGCTAAGAGTAGTGGGCGAGAAGAGGATTGGGAGAGGTTTAAACGTCAACAAAGAATGACAAAGAAATTGATAAAGAAGGGTAGGATAAACTATGAAGCTGGGCTAGCGCTTAATATAAAAAAGGATAGCAAGAGTTTTTATAAATACATAAAAAGGAAGAGGCTGGCTAGGGTGATCGTTGGACCCTTAGAGGATGAGAGGGGGGACTTAGTGGTAGGGAATGGGGAAATGGCTGAGGCCCTGAATAACATTTTTGTTTCGGTCTTTACGGAGGAGGACGTGAATAATTTGCCGGGTGTTAGTGATGGAAAGATGGTAGGAGTGGAGGGTCTCAATGACATTATTGTTACTAGAGAGGCGGTGCTCGACAGACTGGAGGGACTGATTGTGGACAAGTCCCCAGGACCGGATGGAATGCATCCAAGGGTTCTGAAGGAAATGGCGGAGGTGATAGTGGATGCCTTGGTGATTATTTTCCAAACGTCACTGGATTCTGGGGAAGTGCCGTAAGATTGGAAAACGGCTAATGTTACGCCATTGTTTAAGAAGGGTGGCAGGCAAAAGGCAGGGAATTATAGGCCGGTTAGTTTAACGTCTGTTGTAGGAAAAATGTTAGAATCCGTGATCAAGCAGAAAATAGCGAGGCGCCTTGAGGAGAATTGTTTGGTAGAGCAGACGCAGCACGGTTTCGTTAAGGGGAAGTCGTGTCTGACAAATTTATTGGAGTTCTATGAGGATGTGTCTAGGGCGGTGGATAGAGGAGAGCCGGTGGATGTGGTCTTTCTTGATTTTCAGAAGGCGTTTGACAAGGTGCCTCACAAGAGGTTATTGCAGAAGGTCAGGGGGCATGGAGTTGGGGGTAGGGTGTTAGCGTGGATAGAGGATTGGCTGTCAAATAGGAGGCAGAGAGTGGGGGTCATGGGTGCTATTCGGATTGGCGGTTGGTGACTAGTGGAGTGCCCCAGGGGTCGGTGCTGGGGCCTCAGCTATTCACCATTTATATAGATGGTCTGGAGGAGGGAACCGAGTGTATGGTGTCGAAATTTGCTGATGACACCAAGATTGGTGGAACGGCAAACTGTGCGGAGGGTGTGGAGAGTCTGCAGAAGGATCTAGATAGGCTGGGCGAATGGGCCAGGAACTGGCAAATGGAATTTAATGTTGGCAAATGTGAGGTTGTCCACTTTGGTAGGAATAATGGTAGGAAGGACTATTACTTACGTGGCGAAAAACTGCAGCATGCGACGGTGCAGAGGGACCTTGGGGTCCTTGTGCATGAGTCGCAAAAACCCAGCCTGCAGGTGCAGCAGGTGGTCAGGAAGGTGAATGGGATGCTGGCCTTCATAGCGAGGGGGATTGAATATAAAAGTAGGGAGGTCTTGCTGCAGCTGTATAGGGCACTGGTGAGGCCGCAGCTGGAGTACTGTGTGCAGTTTTGGTCGCCGCACTTACGCAAGGATATTTTGGCCTTGGAGGGAATGCAGAGAAGGTTTACTAGGCTGATGCCAGAGTTGAGGGGGTTGAACTATGAGGAGAGGCTGAATAAACTAGGCTTGTACTCATTAGAGTTTAGAAGAATGAGGGGAGATCTCATTGAGACGTATAAGATGTTGAATGGGATGGATAGGATAGAGGTGGGGAGGCTCTTCCCGCTCAGAAAGGACAGTAGGACTAGAGGGCACAGCCTCAGGATAAAGGGGGGGCGGTTTAGAATGGAGTTGAGGAGGAACTTCTTCACTCAAAGGGTGGTGAATCTCTGGAATTCTCTGCCCGTTGAAGTGGTGGAGGCTGCCTCGCTAAATATATTTAAGACGCAGGTTGATAGGTTTTTGATAGGCAAGGGGATTAAGGGTTATGGGGAGAGGGCGGGAATGTGGAACTGAGCCACGACAGATCAGCCATGATCTTACTGAATGGCGGGGCAGGCTCGAGGGGCTAGATGGCCTACTCCTGCTCCTATTTCTTATGTTCTTATGTTCTTATGATCACTTTGAACTAATTGCACGACATTTTTAAAAATTGAAAATTTGACTTGAATGTTAAGATCTGAAGAAGATATTTGACTTGAAACATTAACTCTGTTTCCGTTAGATGCTGCCAGGCCTGTTGAGTATTTCCAGCACTTCTTGTTTTTAATTTAGATTTCTAGCATCCTCAGTACGTTGTTTTCACTGAATACCTACAGTGCGGAAGGAGGCCAATTGACCCATCAAATCACTGACACAGCATCTTAGCCAAGCCCACCCCCTGTCCTATCCGCGTAACCCCATAGCATTTACCCCACTAATCCCCTAACCTTGGGATACAAAGAGGCAATTTAGCATGGCCAATACATCTAACGTGCAGATTTTTGGACTGTAGGAGAAAACCAAAGCACCCAGAGGAAAACCACGCAGACATGGGGAAAACATGCAAACTCCACATAGTTACCGAAGGCCAGAATTGATCCTGGGTCCCTAGCTGGGTGCTAACCACTGTGCCATCTTTGCCTTTTGGATACCAAGCATTAGCACTGTGATGAGGCCTTCTATTCTCACAGAGTCTCAGCTGAATCCCAGGTTCTCTTTTCTTAGACAGACAATTGACCTTATTACTGAGAAAATCCCTTCATCAATGATTTCATTCTTCCTAAAAGATATCATAGCATAGGAAAAAGATCTTATCCCAGATCAAATATTAGCAGGTCAAATCCCTGCTAAACTAGAATGCAAAGCCTGTTTTATTTGGATGTTCCCAGGTAGGTGTACCTGAATTTATACAGATGGTTGTGTGGGTAGGCAAGTTAAATATAGAACAAAAGGGTGGGGTAACCAAGTAAATTAGTTAAGGCACTAAACTAACAATCCATCTGGCATGAGTTGAATTCCTACCATAGGATGTTGTGGAAATTGAATTCAATAAATCTGGTAATTTGTGGACCTGTATAGGAACAAAAACGAGAATGAAAACTGCAAGATCCTTCTTGAAAGCCAACTTGTTCACTAATGTCCTTCTGGAAAGGAGTCCATCACTCCTTACTTAAGTTATTGCTTTTACAAATAAAAGGTACAAAAATAGACATCAAAAATCTATATATAGAAAAAAATATTCCAAGTAATCAGCTATAGATCAATTTGTGATACATCAATTTAAACATCAAACTGTTCTCAAGTGTGAATGCTGGTATGCATGGGAAACATGAAGCGCACTGATGTTCGGTGTTTGCATGGAAAATTGCTGCAAGCTCAAAAGATAACCAAAAATTAAATTAAGTTCTTACTTAAAACTAACATCATAAACCACAAGAAACAAGATCACAAGTTCAAGGCACTAATCTCTTCTAGCATTCAGATAGTTAGAAACTGGTTTATCATATTATCAGAACAGAATTAGACAACTAACCTTTATTAACTCCAAGGAATCCAGTCTCAAAATAAATCAGGTAATAGAACTATTTGATTACCTACAGATGTATATTTTAAAATGTCTAATGGACACATGAAGCTTCTGCTTTAAAAAAATATTTATATAAAAATGAAAATAGCTACAATGTTATTTCATAATATTTACATTCTTTACCACAAGAGCCACCAAACATTGTTTGAAATTCCTGCTTCTATCATTGAGAGTGAGAAAAGAAGTTCAGAAAGTGGAAAGTTATGCACAAACCAGCATTACTAAACATTACATGAAAGGTTTCCAGTGCTGTTAATAGCAGAGGATTTCAATAGGCCAACACATCAACTTTAAAAAGACACTATAAAGTATATCTTATTTTAGTGGGTGGTCTTAGGTATCCTTATTGAAAAAACATTAACTTCTATTTTGTGAACTTAAATATACAGTATGAATGAAATGTATCTGGGGGTTACAACGCAGATGCGCTGTCTGAGTTCATTGAAATACTGAAACATCTGTACAGCCTACATTACATTCCTCTTTTTCCCCTGTCACCTGATCCAAAACAGCAGGACATCTCTTCTTAAGTGAAGTTATTTGCATTTGCTGTAAAAACATTGCCGCAGACCTGTCTAATCTATAACATACAATTATCTTGAAACAATCAACCAAGTCCCTCTTCCCTACCTTAAAAATAAAGGTAAAGTTCATCATTACAAGCATTGTTATACACTTACGCACAGCTGCAGTGCATAAATATCAGTAGCATGGATTTAAAAGGAATTTTAGCACAAGGCATCCTTTCTGCGGTATATTCTCTGTATAATGTAATTTGCATTACTGTCACCTTCACTCATCACATCCTTGCAAACATCTTCTGCATGAATACCTTGAAGGTAGTTTTCAATTTCACTCCCTGGGCATTAACCCGGCACAGTGAATTATCAACCTGCTGTAAAACCTACCCAATTTAATTTCATTGACACCAATGTAATGGAATAGGCTCGATAAAGTTCTTGAGTGCTTTAAGGGGTAAGTAGGCAGCCCGTTGCATCAGGTTACTACTTGGGCAGTGAAAGTGAAAATGACTCCCAATATTTTTGCATGCCACAAGCAATTTTTGTGAAAGATTGTTAAAAATTCTGAGACAAATTTTTAGATTACTTCTCTGAGATTTCCACCAATCTTCCTCTGATGTTACACTAGGTGAATTGTAACTGTCTGCTGAAATTATCCTTTCTATCTTTAATAAGTCCTATTTTCTTTTGTATTGATGTATGTTCACTCTGATATTTTATTGCATTTTTCTTTCCCCTTCAGTTAGGCCTTTTTTAAGCTTCTTCTGTGTTCTTCATGATGATCAACACTGTCTATTCCTGGCTTCTTGAAAACATTTGGCGCCTCTTTTGCTTTCGCATCCTTCTCAATCAAAGATCTGTTTACATCGCTCCATTATAGTAATTATTATTGCCAACTCAGGCATGGTGGCTAAAAATAGATCTTTATGTTTGTTGGTGATTAGCTACTCACAGAAGGTGCCCACCACAACGCTGGATGAATTAACCTTTGGTAATGTACATCAGTCATTTCTATGATGGGTCTCCTGATCAGTGAATGTAACTTACCAAAGAGTAGACAGAAGTCCTAAAGTAACAATGCAAATGGCTGTTTATGCTGTTTCTGTTGAATTTGGACAAATGATTGGGTAATTGTTATGCACATTCTGTTCTTTATACAGTTTAATAGGTTATTAGTTGCTTGAGAAATGTTATGGGATAATTATTTTAGATCTATTATGATTGCTTGCCATTTTGTGTCCACTAAGAAGGTAACAGAACATTGAGATTCATTGTAGAGTAACTTAATTGATCAATGATTATAATATTAACAGATAAATATCAAAACATTATAATTGTGCAAGAATGCTTCAGCTGATTCTAAGAGTAGCAGATTGCCTAATACACTTTGATGCAATGTGGCAATGTTATCATCACGAAGACACAAAATGGTAGGGCATATGTTTGAACCTACAGTTCCCCACCGGTTGAATTTTTGATCTGTGCCCTGCCATCTGGACATGGTGTTGAGTATAGGCCATGCGCTTCCCTACAGGAAGGGAGGGGAAAAAAAAATCAGAGGATGAATCATCAAAAATGCTCTACCAGATGATTATAAAGACACAAAAACAGCAGCGTGGGAGCAGATTATCTACCCACCCTTAACAGTTCTGGGCAGTCCAAGGCTTGGGGAAAAAGGAAGAGGAACAAGGGAAAAAATATATTTCAAAAGAAGGTTCTGCAGATATGTCTATGCTATAAAATATAGCCACGCACCACTGAAAAAAAGGATTTGGGCCTGTCTTTGATGCACTTCTGCTATTTTCTTCGGTTAGACCTTTGAGAACAAGGTTTGTGTAAAACAGATGTTTTCCATCACTCACTTCAGCCTTACAAATGTTATTCCATATGAACACAATGCACAAGATTAAACAGGGAAGGGAGAACATAAGGAATACAGTAAAAAACATGGTCTGAATTTTCATTTTCTATATTGTGGTAACGAGGCCATCAATTCATTTCCACTTGTTCCACTGGTAACCTTCATTTATTTCCCTCCCAACACCATTATGAGGGGTAAGTTTCCTGAACTCAGAAAATCTTACTAGTTTAAATGACAGCAGCATGACTGGATTCAGCTTTCTGCATAATTTCCCTCCTTACTGTTGACGCCAGGAACCACTAAATAGAGCTGGCAACAGTAGTGGCATATTCACTAGTGCTGATGTCAGACAGCTAGGCTCTGGTAGATGACTACCACTTCTGCTCCAAAGACTTACCATATGAAAGCTGCAGCACTCTTCACGGCCTTAAAAAAAACAGAAAGTAACATTTTGTGGAGGAGTCCTGTTCCTGACAGCAAAGTCTCATTATGGTGCTGGTGAGAGAGAGGATATCTTGGAAGGATCAAGGACATAATCTATTTGGCTAGAGTTAAGAAATAATAGTGATGCCGTTATTGGATGTACCATAAAGGCCACTAACTAACTGGAAGAATAAAGAGGAGTATATTTGCAGGAAATTACAAAGAGGTGCAAGAACTGTATTGTAGTGATTATGGCGGATTTAATATCCTAATCTAGACTGGAGTAGTAATAGTACAAAGGGCAGAGGGGAGAATTCCTGCAGAATGCTACTTAGAATCCATTTGATTAACACATTTCTGGCTCAATGAGGAAGGAGATTTTGCCGGAACTGGTTTGGAGAATGAGGTGGGTCAAATGATTCATCTGTCAGCAGGCGAACATTTAGGGCACCATACAAGTATCATAAGATTTACGTTAGCTATAGAAAAGAGTAATAAACAATCTAGAGGAAGATCATTTTTTTGTGGGCTGCAAATGGGTCTGGCCTGTGTCAGTTGGAATCAAAGATTGGCAGGCAAAACTGTCATCGAGTGCTGGGCACTTCTCAATGAGAAAATGGCTTTGGTACAGTCTAAATACATTCCTGCAAGAGAAAAGTTGGGTAACCAAGGCCTGACCTATCCGAATGGCAAAGAAAATGAAGGGTTGGATTTTCCCCTCGGGGTGGAAACAGAACTTGAGATTATTTCTGGGTCCTGAATTCACCCCTGGGAAAATTGTCACACATTGTATAATTCACAGAGATGAGCATGGAGGAAGGTTCTCTGTTGGTGGGCTCCTAAAGCTGAAGGGACCATCAAAGGCCTTCACTCTTCAGGCAATAGCAAGCTGTAATGAAAGATAAATAAAAGAAAGGCCACTTCAACATGGACGTGCCCCTCCATAACCTTTTTAAATCTTTAATTAAAACATTACAGCCAGATCACCTACTGGAGGGCTCCGCTCTATAAGGCATCCAGTGGCTGCTCACACCTAAGGAACCACTGAGGACATCTAAGCCCGTTTGGAAGTTTGTTCCCTTCCACCCTACACCCAACCTGATGTCAGGTGTCACTTCCAGGCCCCCATTCATTTGGGCAGCTTGAAAATTCCAGTCAGATTCTTTTAATTCATTTAATAAGGCTATTAAAGAGAATAATTATCTATATGTTGCATGTGGGTGGGATAGAACTGGAGAACTGGCACGCTGGCCAGTTATTTGGTCTTGTGTGTCTAAACCTGGCCCTCTCAGCCTAGAGAAGTAGATGAAGCAGAAACGGGGCATAACTCAGCTGTGAGGTGATAATACAACTGGGAAACTGGTTAAATAAAAGTAAAATAAGAAGCACACAGAGTGAGTATGAAAATAGAATGTCAGCTAACATAAGAGGTATTTAAATAGCAAATTGGAACTACCAGGAGCAATTATGGATCAAGTAATGGAACCTTACCAGAGAGGCTACAACATAGCTGAAGTCCTAAATGAATGTTTTGTGCCTTACCAAAAAGCAAGATGCTGTCAAAGTCACAGTAATCAAGAAGGTAGTTGAGATATTGGATGGGCTAAATATTGAAAAAGAACTTTGAGAAATGCTGCCTCTACTTCAAGTTGATACATCACTCGGTCTGAATTTTTTCTTGTAGCTCTTCAAGAGCACCTCGATAGATACTGGCCACGTGGTTTTTAAGAAAGCATTTCAGCAAGTACTAAATAAAAGGCTGGTTAACAAAACTGAGGCTCAAAGGACCTGTATTAGTGTAGATTAGAAAAGTGACTCAAGGACAGCAAACAATGAGTCACAGTAAATGATTGTTTTTTGAGACTGGAGATAGTAGACAATGTTGTTCCCGAGGTCAGTGCTCAGATTACTGCATTTTTTAGTGTGTATATATAAATAACTTGGATAATGGAATATGCAGTCAACTTTCACAAATTTACCAAACTTGAAGGAGTGGTAAACATTGAGGATGATACCGAACAACTGCAACCGGATATAGGTAGATTAGGCAGAAATGTGGCAGCTGGAAGTATGAGATGATGCATGTTGGTAGAAAGAATAGGGAGAGGCAATATACACTTGATGATATAGTCCTAAAAAGTGTGAAGGGAGAGAGAGGCTTGGGAATTAATGTGCTCAGATCACCATAAATGGCAGGACATATTGAGAGAGTGGTTAGAAAAGCATATAGGATCTTGAATTTCATAAGTAGAAGTATAGTACAAAAAGAGGGAATTTATGCTGCCTTCATAAACCACTGGTTAGGCTATCACAAGGGTATTGTATTGTGTTCTTCTCACCACTCTTAAGGAAGCATACAATGTCCTTGAGAGGGGATAGAGGGGATATATAAAATGGTTCCAGGGATGAGGGAATTTAGCTCATATGTTAGGATGGAGAAGTTGAGGTTGAAAGGAGATTTGATCGAGGTGTAGAAGATTATGGCAGGTAAGGCAAAATAAGTTGTTTGCAAGTTGCTGATGGTACAAGAACTGGAGAGTACAGATTTAAGGTTTTGGGCAAGAGATACTGAGGCAATGTGAGGAAGAAGATTTTTACACAGCAGATGGTAATGACTTGGAACTTGCTTGTCTACGAAGCTACTGGAAGCACAGTGATCAATGAAAGCCAGAATTGACCAGGCACTTGTGGAAAGTGAGTTCGCAGGGCTACAAGGAAAGAGATAATGGACTGCTTTACGGAAAGCTGGTATAGTAATGATGGGCTGAATTGCTTCCTTCACCGCAGAAATGCCTCAGATTCTTGTGGAGTCGTGGAGATTCTGGGGACCCAGATCTAGGAATTCTCCCTTCCACCCCCATTTCTGAGGGATCCCATTTTCACAGATGGGAGAAAGGGAGCAGGTCATGAAGTACCGAGATATGAATTATGAATCTCCTGGTCCATTTAAACTCAGTTCACAGCCGATCTAATATTTGCTCCATGAACGGTCTCAATCTGTAGTGTGTATTCCACAATTTATGGTGGCGACGCAAATGGTTTTGAAGGATGAATAAAGTATATAGAACTGTCAAACTATTCAAATTTCCTCGCCTCTAAAAATTGAAGAGAACTGCCTGCCTTTGTCGATGAGAGTAAACAAAAAAAAAGTTTAAAAGTTTCAATAGATCTTTATTGACACGACTCTAGATTTGGATTAGCATTAATGCTGCGTGACTGTTTCCACAATCTGTTATTATCACAATGGGAGGAGGGAAGGGCTGTAAGTTCACAGTTCTATTGACAATTCAATGAGGTTGTTAAAAGACTAACTGCTTTTTATGTGGTGCTATGAATACAAATGCTTGTTTTTACAAAGGAGTAAATACTTCAATAAATTTAATAAATGAGTATCTTTTTCACGTAGTGAAGTCTGTAAAAGATACTTCACACTTAATTCAATGTCATCTCAGAATGGCTCCTGAGGTCTGCCCAAGGTGGAAACTGGGTGAGATGGCATGGAAGGTGTAAGGACAAGGATGGTGGGGGACTTGGTTGGCACTAGGTTGGCATAAAGGTTATAAGTGGCCATGGGAATGAGTGGGGTGTCATACATTGGCACTAAGTTGGCTATAAGAGGTCATGGGTATGAATGGGGGTCATGAGTTGGCATTAAGTTGGCATGGGGCAAAGGGAACCATTGAGGATGGATGGGGGCATGAGTTGGCATGGGTAGAACGTGGGGAGTTGGTGGGGCTAAAGGGGTGTGTGGGATGAGGGCTAGACAGTCTAATGTTGAACAAAAGAACTGGGACAAAATCTCGAAAGAGGCCTTTTGACCAGCCCATCTCGGCATTTGATAGCCTGTAGCCACCTCCAATCTGTACCTGAGGGTCACAGGCCTGACTTCACCTTGCACCCACCACCCCTCAGAACACAAACTGCACTATTCTGGGCATTATTTACTGAGACTGGAAATCTACTGCTCCTATTTCTTCTGTTCTCCTTCATGAAGTGCAAACCACATATGCACCACTGCTAGTTTAGGTGGAGGTAAGCAAAATATTCCTGGAAGACTCCCTGTGGTATGAGGAAGCTCAAATATTTACTTTCTTTAGTTCGTAGTTGGGAGCTTTAGCTCCCGGTGAAGTTCAGGCCTCCCATGCATGTGTCAGCTGGGAAATGACCATACACGTCTAATTCAGGTTTTTAATGCTCTTCAGCCAAGGACTGACCTTGTCCACCTGCGTAGAAGGTAAAAAGAGAGAACAGCACAAAAAGGCAGGACTGATGACCTGGATGGGAAGGCAGTATTAAACAGGTGTCCCAGGGAGCAGGACATGGGAGGGGATAGGGAGAGATCCCAAACGCTGGATGAGGGCAGGGAGTTGTCCAAAGAGGAAGTCCCAGGTAAGGGACAAAGCCAGGGGACAGAAATAAGTCCTGTTAAGTAAAGTTAAAAGAGAAGAGCAGAGAAAAAGACTGATTTCAAGAAGGAGTTACAGAGAACAGAATTTAAGCAAAGTGGGCATGAAAGATGCCCTGTTTAGAAATTCACAGCATCTGTTATGGTTGCATCTGTCATCTATATCATAGCAGTGTGTCTGGCTACAGCTCACAATCAAGATTGTCTCCATGTTCAGCACCACTCCATTATGGCTTCGCCAATATTAACCAACTCCTCTCAAACAAAGTAGAAGTCAGCAATTAAACCACAAATTGCTAATAATTGCATTCCCCCCACCCCCTGCAATCCTTCCTGTTTCTGGATATATGTTCAGTTGGTCAAACAACAACATTAGCTGGAGTGACAAGGTCCAAAATGGTGATGTCGGCAGTTGAATGTTACACCTGGACTGGTGGCACAATCTGCCGACTCTTCATAATTCTGCTGCTGGCAAAATAGCATTTGCAGCACCGAAACAAAGGGTGTTTCGAAGCCTAATTCTGCATCTAGTCACTAGTATTTTCAAGGAGGAATCATATACTTGGATATAAACCTCAACCTAGTATATGACTAGTTATATGTTTCAAATTTTGTACTGTGCTCCCCCAATTTTTGAAGATCTTGCACAACTTAATTAATAAATTCAAAGTTGCTCAAGGGAATTTCAGAAAGGCACAATTCAACATTTTAGAGATGGGTTTCATATTATACATGTGCTTTTGCAAAGAAAAGAAATGGTATCAACTAATACCTTTAAACAATTTGACAATGTAATGCTTCAAATTAACATAGAAAAACTACAGCACGAACAGGCCCTTCAGCCCACAAGTTGCACCGATCATATCCCTACCTACTAGGCTTACCCATAACTCTATAATTACTAGTGGTGGATCTCATCCAATATGATAAAAAGACGTATTATAAAAGCGTAAATAAAAACATAGTGGGGGAGATGATGGCATTGTGATAATGACACTGGACTAATAATTCAGAGGCTCAGGCTAATGATCTGGGGACATGAGTTCAAATCTTACTCTGGCAGCTGGAGGAATTTAAATTCAGTTAATTTTTTAAATCTGCAGCCAGTGAAGGTGACCACATAACCAGTGTCATAAAAACCCATCTAGTTTACTAATGTCCTTGAGGGAAAGAAGTCTACTGTCCTTTCCCAGCCTGGCCTACATGTGACTCCAGGGCCACAGCAATGGGGTTGACTTTTTAATGCTCTTTGATTTGACCACACAAGCCACTTATTTCAATGTTAATTGGGGATGGGCAGCAAATGCTGACCTTGCCAACAATGTCTACGTATCCATGAAAGAATAAGGAGGAAGAGAAATTTAGCACTTGATTAGAAAGATACTCAGAATTAATTCCAATTAAGCCTCATGGCTTCTACAGTTTGATGGATTTACAAATAAAGTGATGGCAATTGACAAATCTGAATTCCAATTCATTAGAATCATAGAATCTCACCATGCAGAAGGAGGCCATTCGGCTCAATGTGTCTGCACCGACCACAATCCCATTCCTTACCCCCATAACTCCATGCACTTATCCTAGTTAGTCCCCAGTTGGCTGAGTTTTCACTGCAGAAATGGGCTACCATGCAGAATGCTTTACACAGGAACATAGAAGATAGGAACAGGAGGAGGCCATTTGGCTCCTTGAGCCTGCACTGCCATTCATTACGATCATGGCTGACATTCCAACTCAATAGCCTAATCTTGCTTTTTCCCCATGACCTTTGATCCCTTTCACCCCAAGTGCTATGTCCAGCCGCTTCTTGAATACATTCAATGTTTTGGCATCAACTACTTCTTGTGGCAATGAATTCCACAGGCTCATCACTCTTCGGGTGAAGAAATGTCTCCTCACCTCCATCCTAAATGGTCTGCCCCAAATCCTCAGATTGCGACCCCTAGTTCTGGACTTCTCCACCATCAGGAACATCCTTCCTGCATCTACCTGTCTAATCCAGTTAGAGTTTTATAAGTCTCTATGAGATCCCCCTCATTCATCTGAACTTCAGCGAAAACAATCCTAACCTAGTCAATCTCTCTTCATACATCATTCCTCTGTTCCCCAGAATCAGCCTGGTAAACATTTGCTGCATTCCCTCGAGAGCAAGAACATCCTTCCTTTGAAAAGGAGACCAAAACTGCACACAATACTCTAGGTATGGCTTCACCAAGGCCCTGTATAGTTGCAACAACATATCCCTGCTCCTGTACTCGAAACCTCTCACAATGAAGGCCAACACGCCATTTGACTTCTTCACCACCTGCTGCACCTGCATGCTCACCTTCACCCAGGTCCCGCAGCACACTCTCTTCTCCCAATTTACAGCTATTCAGGTAGTAATCTGCTTTCTTGCTTTTGCTTCGAAAGTGAACAACCTCACATTTATCCAAATTGTATTGCATCTTCCATTGATTTGCCCACTCACCCAACCTGTCCAAATCATTCTGAAGGATCTCTGCATCCTCGTCACAGTTCACCCTCCCACCCAACTTGGTATCAAACTTTGAAATGTTACATTTTGCTCCCTCATCCAAATCATTATTACATATTGTAAATAGCTGTGGTCCCAGCACCGATCCCCATGAGACCCCACTAGTTACTGCTTGCCAATTTGAAAAGTACCCATTAATTCCTACTCTGTTTCCTCTCGAGCCAACCAGTTTTCTGTCCATCTCAATACACTTCCCCCAATCCCATGCACTTTAATCTTGCACGATAATCTCTTATGCGGGACTTTGTCAAACACTTTCTGAAAGTCCAAAATGTACCACATCAACAGGCTTCCCCTTGTCAACTCTACTAGTTACATCTTCAAAGAATTCCAATAGATCTGTCAAGCATGATTTTCCCTTCATAAATCCATGCTGATTCTGCCTGACCCCGTCACTGCTTTCTAAATGCGCCGCTATAAAGTCCTTGATAATGGAGTTGAGAATTTTCCCCACTACTGATGTTAAGCTCACTGGTCTGTAATTCCCTGTTTCTTCTCTACTTCCCTTTTTCAATATTGGAGTGACATTAGCTCCCCTTCAATCTGCAGGGATTGTTCCAGAGTCTATAGAATCTTGGAACATGACCACCAGTGCATTCACTATTCCTAAAGCCACTTCCTTAAGTACTCTGGGATGTAGATTATCAGACCCTGGGGATTTATCCATCTTCAATGCTATCAATTTTCCCAGCACCATTTTTCTACTAACATTGATCTCCCTCAGTTCTTCCCTCTTACCAAATCTTGCATTCTCCAACATTTCTGGCATCTGATTTGTGTCCTTTCTTGTGAAGACATAACCAAAGTATGTGTATAGTTCCTTAGCCATTTCTTTGTCCCCTATGATATATTCCCCTGTTTCTGTCTGTAGGGGACCTACATTTGTCTTCACCAACCTCCTCCTCTTCACATATCTATAGAAACTCTTAGTGTCAGTCTTTACGTTCCTTGCAAGCTTACTTTCGTACTGTATTTTCCCCTTCTTAATCAATCCCTTGGTACTTCTTTGCTGAATTCTAAACTGCTCCCAATCCTCAGACTTATTATTTTTCTTGGCCAATCTATATGCTTCTTCTTTAGATCGGATACTCTAATTTCCTTTGTAAGCCCATGGATTGGCCCTCTTACCCATTTTGCTTTTGTGCCAGACAGGAATTAAACAGTTGCTGCAGTTTCCTCATGTGTTCCTTGAATGTTTGCCATTGCCTATCCACTGTCATTCCTTTAAGCAACTGTCCCCAATCTCTGAAGGCCAACTCATGCCTCATATCCTTATAGTTTCCTTTATTAAGATTCAGTTGTTCAGCTGTAATAATCATTGTATAGAGTGAAGAAATACTCAGACCTCCAATTCTCTGTTAATCTGGCTCACAGTACTATAGATAACAACCATAGAGATCTTCATTGGTTATTGCTTCCTGTCCACAGGGAGAAACAAAATGTGAAGATGCTGGCGTTGGACTGGGTAGGCATAGTCGTGAGACTTCTTACTGAAGAAACAAAAGGCGTGGAAGAGTGATAGGAACTCATCATTTGGGATGACCAAAAAAATGTTGAAAACATCTTTACCAATTGCTTATTTCTTACAAATCATTCTAAAGTAACGTAAAAGAAAAAATGATCACATGTGGGTCATACTTCATCTCATGGCCAGTGCATGTGTCTGGTAGTTAGTCCAATGTTCCTATAGACTGGTAGTATTTCTTTCTGCAAGTTAATACATTAAAAAAAATAAAAACACCTATTAGTCTTTCATATATTGACTAAAACGAGGGCTATTATTTTAAAATGTGAATTATTAGTTTAGAAGAAAGCAGAAAAAATTCCAGGAATGATGGCTTTTGGTGGCACCAACTAAAGTAAATAGGTACTCTGTCATCAGATAACCTCATTTGCAAAATTTAACAAATGGGCTGATAAGTGAGGCACTTGTGGAAATCATCTGTAAAGATGGTTCTCAGATCGTTAAGGACTGTATTTAGAAAGGAATGTCAAGGAACAACAATATGACAATGAGGCTGACACATTTTATTCTAAATATGTGTAAATTGGCTGTGTATTTCCTACATTGTAACAGTGACTGCAATTCGAAAGGACTTCTTTGGCTGTAAAGTGCTTTGGGTCATCCAGAGGTCATGAAAGGTATATAAATGCAGGTTTTTTCCTATATATTGCAAGGCTATGTTTATGAGTTGATATAAGCAAAACACTTATTTGCACTTGCTGTAAAAGGTAATTTATAATAGCTCAAAGAAGTGTTGGACATACAAGTTCAGAGATTCTAAGACTGGTATTTCTCAAATCTAAAGTCTGGAACCAATAGCTAATGCACCAGCTCCCTTTGTCTATAAAGAGATCAGAATACATGTGCCATTGTGGAACTACCAAAAATTCATGTTTTTTTAATGAATTCCAGACATCAGGCACAGCTCAATCACAACTCAATCATGACCAAACTGATAACGCTGAAGATCTGATTTTAACTTGAGAGAAGAATTTGGGGTGCAGGGCTTGAAGTGTGTAGCAAACCAGCCAGCCCCGGGTGTGCGAGGTCTGAGAGATTTAATTCTCAGAACTCATTTGTATGACTCAACAAAATTACACCTTCCACGTCTGGGGCAGGCAGCCACCCCTTGGACAGCATTAAGTAAGCGAAAATGGTGAGAAAGGTCAAAACATGTCAGGAACACAGCAAGAATCTGCATTACTCCCCCTAGCTGTGGGAGCTAAAACTGCCTCTAAAAGAAACAGGAAATGTCCAACTTGGCACACTTATATAGCTCCCTCAGAGCACCAATACTCAGAAATATACACTGCATATCACTGTTACAGAATTCAGGTACTTAGCTGATCTGTTCAAAAGTATCTATTAACTGTGAAGTGCTCTCAATGTCCTGAGAATGCGAAAGATGCTACATTAGTGCAACATTTTTCTTGCTCAAGAAAAATACACAAAGCAACATTGAGATAATTGCTTGTAATCTCTTTCAGTTACTTATGCTCCTTGTACAGGCCAAATATTTCATGTGGCTTGGAAAATCAAGTTTTGCACTTACAAAAGTGAACAAATAAGATGTCCACTCTGAGCAGATTTATTTTCCTTGAAGAACCCAACGATAGACCTCAGACCGAGAAACTAGGGTGGAATCTTGGGGGACCAGACCAAAGTCAAAAAAATGGGACATTATGTTGGCTTTCTGATGCAATCCTGTCTCCAAGGATCAAGTGGAGTCAGGGTAAATGTGGTAGCAACTACCTGTCTGCTAACCCAAATATTCCCACTGACAGACAGGCTCCCAAGAAACCACAGCCCAGCAAGTGCCTGGCAATTGAAAGCTTGTCTCAAAATCCATCATGGATGCATCGGGATGAGAAGATGGTAGCCATGGCCATAAGCGGGCCTGTGGGAGGGGACACACTACACAGAAGGCCTGGCTATTGTCGTTATTATTTTTAATGTTTCAGAGTGCTTCCAAGAGCGGCTCAATTTTGAGGCACCTTTGCATTGCCCTGCCTGCCTCAGAAGTGTCCAACTCTTCTAGTAGGGCTGATGGCCATGCAGAGCATCGGGCCCTCTTCGGAAATCTGCCCACTGCCAGCTAGTGTTTTGGTACGTTGATAAGCCTAGTGTGACAATATTGTGTTGTTAAGAAGTGTATTTGTATCATGTTTCTTGTGAAGGGAATGTCTTAAACTTCAGATCTGATTACAGTGCCAATTGTCTGCAACTAGCAGCCCTTATGCTGAGCAGGCAGAAGAATAATTACTCTTAGTTAATGGGGTGATTTTTTAAAATTTGAGTGAATACTCTTTTGCCTGTGTTTCAGAGTCGGGTTTAATTAGATTGATTGACAAGAAGAGAGAGTCATGTGAATCGGCGGACCTAGTCTTACAGAGAGACAAGTAGGCAGTTGCTGTTTGAGTTAGAAAGGAGCAGCAGCTCTTTCTCTCTCCCACTCTCTTTCTCGAAACTGAAGTCTGGGAGCTGTTGGAAAATAGCTGTCTCTCTCCAGAGGTCCGAAAAAAGCAAGAGGTGTTTTCTCCCTCCCTCTCCATCTCTAGAGTTCTGCTGTTTGAAAACAGGTCTTTTTCTGCAGGCTGCTGTCTGAGAGTCAGAGGACAGGTGGCTCCATGTATCTCCGCCAGGAGGTGTTAAAAGACTTGAGGACTGACAACTGGCCTGTGCTTTTTTGCTAACTGATTCTGAAGAGGAGTTTATGTCTCAGAGGAATAGTTCTTAAATTGGAACTAATAGAGATAGCTAGCTGTTAAAAATTATACCTTGTCATGTTTAAGTATTTTATTTGGTAAAAGTTATGCTAATTATTTTTGTTATGGTTAAACTCTACTATTAAACAAAGTTTGTTTTAATGAAAGCTTCCCAGCTGGTCAATAGAATCAAACCTGGGATAAAATACTTTATGCTCACACTAATGTCAAAATCAACAATAGTTGGAGTCTAGGCTAATTTCAAAATATAGCTTGGAGTTTCTGATCTGGTCCCCAGTACTAGCCACATTGTAAACAGATGTTTACCTAAGGCAAGTTGGCAACAATGAAGGTAGCAATGGAGCCCTTGAGACTTCTGTGGTGGGCAGGGGGTGAGATTTACTAAGATTCTGATCGGGGTACCCTTTAAATATGGCGCCCCGATCTCTGAACTGCCAGGTTTTGCTGGCATATATTGGCCCCACCCTCTGCATGATGGAATGAATCGCACCTCTTTGATTTTTTTTATGACAGGGCGTTGTAAGCTCTGAAGAGTTAACCGATCGGCTTCTCTGAAAAGAAACACGCCGGTTTCTTTTCGCCAGAAACAAGACACTGCCCTTTTTTGGTAAGGCTCACCCCGATATTTGTGCTTAAGAGACAATAACAAGTGACTAAGCATTTGAAATACAATAATGTACACGTCAGTACATCTTCCAATTGCCAGGCATGGACATAATAGATAATTGCAGCTGTAGAAGATGTATCTCCTTTTGTGGCTCAGTGTAATACTTTGTTTCATAGCATTTCTGTGAAGTGCCTTGGGATGTTTCATTAAGTTAAATGTCCCATATAGACATGTTGTTTATATATTTTTTGGAACATAGGAACAGGAATAGGCAATTCAGCCTGTCATGCTTGTTCCACCATTCTATTAGATCATGGCTGATCATCTACACTGCTTTCCTGTGTCTTCTCCATATCCTTTGGGTTATTAGTCTCCAGGAATGTATCAATTTCTGTATTGAACATGCTCAATGACCAAGTTTCCACATCCCTCTGGGGTAGAGAATTCCAAAGACTTTTGTGAAGAAATTCCTCCTCAGCTAAGTCTTAAAAGGCCAACCCCTCATCCTAAGATTATGTCGCCTGGGTTTAGACTCACCAGTAAGAAGTTTCACAACACCAGGTTAAAGTCCAACAGGTTTATTTGGTAGCATAAGCTTTCGGAGTGTTGCTCCTTCTTCAGGTGAGTGAAGAGTTGTGTTCACCAACAGGGCACGGACACAAACTCAATTACAAGATAATGGTTCAAATGCGTGTCTTTACAGGTAATCAAGTCTTAAAGCTACAGACAATGTGAGTGAAGAGAGGGTTAAGCCCAGGTTAAAGAGATGAGTAATGTCTACAGCCAGGACAGTTAGAGAGATTTTGCAAATCCAGGCAAGTCATGGGAGTTACAGATAGTGTGACATGAACCCAAGATCCTGGTTGAGGCTGTCCTCATGCATGCAGAATTTTGCTATCAGTTTTTGCTTGGCGATTCTGCATTGCCGTGTGTCGTGAAGGCTGCCTTGGAGAATACTTACCCGAAGATCAAAGGCTGAATGCCCATGACTGCTGAAGTATTCCCTGATAGGAAGAGAACACTCCTGCAGTGTTCATTCATCAGTTGCCTAAGCGTCTGCATGGTCTCTCCAATGTACCATGCCTCAGGACATCCTTTCCTGCAATGTCAGCTGAGTTGCAAGGATATGCATCGTGTACCTGGTGGATAGTGTTCTCACATGAAATGATGGCATCTGTGTCGATGATCCGGCACGTCTTGCAGAGATTGCTATGGCAGGGTTGTGTGATGTCGTGGTCACTGCTCGCCTGAAAGCTGGGTAGTTTGCTGTGGACAATGGTCTGTTTGAGGTTATGCGATTGTTTGAAGGCAAGAAATGGAGGTGTGGAAATGGCCTTGGCAAGATGTCAGGGGAAATATCTTATCTGCAACCATGCTGTTACACCCTGTACAAATTTTATATATTTTAATGAAATCACCCCTCATTCTTCAAAACTCGAGGAAATACAGACCCAGTCTCCATAATCTCTCCTCATAAGAAAATTCCACCATCTCAGGAATTAGTCTGATGAACCTCAGTCATACGCCGTCCATGGCAAGTATACACACTCCTTAGATAGGGGACCAAAGCTATACACAGTGCTCCAGGTGGGGTCTTACCAAGGATCTATAAAATTGCAGCAATATATTTTTACTGCTGTATTCAAATCGCCTTGTGGTGAAGACCAATGTACAATTTGCCATCCCATTTGCTTGCTGCACCTGCAAGGGACTTATGAATGGCACCCAGTTCCCTTTGGACACAATAACAGTCTGCTATTCTGAGAATGATCCATTTATTCCTAGTTATCAATGGGAGTCTGTGGCCTAAATGTCCATGGATGGCACTAGGAACCCAGATCTGTAAGTTTTGCTCCCATTCCCAAAAGATCCTATTTTTGCCAGGGGAAAAAAATCAGGAGGATGTGACTCACACAAGGGGAAATCTGAACTCAGCAGGCTTTTTCAATACATTAGGGAGTTCAAACAGACGCCGTCTTTGGGAAAATGAGGCTCTTTTCCCAAAGTGTGTAACTTACAATTTTTTAAGTAAACATAAATATTCATAAAAGGCAAATAAGGTCTGTGGAATTGCAAAGCTGTCAAGTTAGTGGAATGGGTAACGCATTAATTTAGAAACAAAAGTATCTTGTATATGTGTGTGAGATGAAAGAACGTTCTAGCGGTTTCAATAGATATTTGTTGGCATGACCCTAAGTGCTAACATAACATTATTATTGCTATTGAATAGATTTTATCAATTAGTAATGATTTTAATATATTGAATTCTGTAATAGAGACTTGCAGCTTTATTTCATCTCAGCAAGGCTGTTTAGGTCTCTTCATGGGGGATATCGGGTGAGTTGGCATGGACAATTTAGGGCAAAAGCATTGAATGGGGTCAAGGATTGGCATAGGGGCTTATAAAGGGCTATCGGAATGAGTGGGCATCACGCGTTTGTACGTACTAAAAGGGCCCATGGAGCTGAGTGTCATTCATGAGTGTCACGAATTGACACAAAGTTTGTACAGATGGTATAAGGAACTACGGGTTTGAGTGGAGGGTCATTGGCTAGCATACAGTGGAAGAGGGATAATTGAGGTTGGGTGGAGAGTCATGGGTTGGCATATGTTAGCAATGGAGAGGGGCTGGGGCCTGAAGAGGCGTGAGCTAGATGGCCTAATCTTGTACAACACAAGGGGGACACAGAACCGAGAAAGGTCGTCCAAATGGGCAACCACTCTGGGGACCTCCAATCTGTGTCCAGTGGTGGCAGACCTGATTCCACCACCCAGAACAAAGATCCCACCATTAAGCGCACTTTTGCCCAAGCAGAACGCAACAAGTTGGAAAATTACCCAACTCTGCACACCTGCATTGGGAATGATAATTCAGCCCATTGGTTTGAACTCCAAGGAACAATCCAACACAGTCTTTATCTCCATAGATCATCTTATCTATCATTCCCCTTTCTTAGGAAATACAATTCAAGCACTTGTTGTTAGTTAGAAGCATTGAAATTTGCCACTGCTGGCGAACAGCTTCTTAAAAATTCATGATTCAATAGTTTGTGACAACTTATTCAGTGGTTATTATTATTTTTCTCTTTCTCCTAGATTTTGTGGTTTTCCCTTTTCTGGTCAACATAGTGGATCGATAAGCACAAAATAAGTTGATCTATAGTTCACTATTTATGTGGGTGAAACTTGTTTACATAGAGCCACTATGTTGATTTCTGAAAATTAGATAGTGGCACAGACACTGACGGTCTCCATGGCTTTTGACATTTGTCAATGTCATTAGTTATGAAAATCACGTGGGCTGCGCCACTATGCCTGCCCCAGGGAATCAAAATCCGTCTATGAAGTGCCATTTAAAGCAATGTTATGCTAACACATGTCCCCACCAAATCTATTGAATGACCTGCTGCACATTTTCAGAATTTTCTGTTTTGTTGTGATGCAAGTTTCTGCTCAAGCCTGTGGTGAAATCTTTCCATTTGTTATATTAACTAGTTCTTTTTGGGTGGAAAGTACTCATTGTTTGAATTGACTGTGCAGTTATGTCATGGCCCAAAATGGCAAGTTAATCAGATCTTCTCTTACGTTTTTAATCTTGATTTCTTTCCAGAAGTGCATTTAATTAAAATATCATAAAACATGGATAAATAGCCCATTGCACTTCCCACGTGCACGTCTCTACTTCTCACATTTACTTTTACATCATAATTAGTAAAGTCAGGAGTTCCACTGAAAGCAGAGCATCAACACTGAACAACTCCCTCTTTTAAAGTAATATTTTTCGTAATCTCAAATGTCATTTTCTTTCCTCCACTTATTTACAACCATGCACAACCAAGACATAACAATAACAGCAGAACTGCCAGCTTAAAACGAGACAACAGGTGACAGTGACATTGGGTAATTTTGACTTTCTGATATAAATAAAATCATTAATGTTGATCAAATGCAGAAGTATTTTCCTTTCCATTCACTTCAATGAGAAACGAGAATTGAGTAGGTTGTGTAATGGTAGGCAATCCAATATTGACTGTTTAACATCACTGCCAAAACTTAATATTATCCCTCACTGTCTCTTGCAAGAATGAAGGTGACCTTGTGATTCCTTTTTATGATAAATGGTTTATTTATGATAGAATAATGGATTAGAATTACATACATACAATTACATAGCATCCACAGCACAGGAACAGACCTATGTATATGCACCACACGAGCAAGTATCATTTGTGCTACACAAGTAACAAGCAGTGACCACCTTCAACAAGAGAGAATCCAACTAGCTCCCCTTGGCATTCAATGGCATTGCCATCACTGAATCCCCAATAGCAACGTCCTGAGGGTTACCATTGATTAGAAAATTAACCATATAAAAACTGTGGCTGCAGAAGCAGAGCAGAGACTGTAAATTCTGCAGTCAGTAATTCACCTCCTGACTCACCACAGTCTGTCCACAATACATGAGACACAAGTCAGGAGTGTAAATCTGACTCTCTCCCCTTCCCTGCAATAGTGCAGCTCCAACAACACTCAAAAAACTGGACATTACTAAAAACAAAGTTGCCTGTTTGACTGACACCCCATCCACCATCTTCAACATTCATTCCCTCCAACACTGATACACAGTAGCAGCAATATGTACCATCTACAAGATGCACTGCAGCAACTCGTCAAGGCTCCTTCGACAGGATCTTCTTAACTCACGACCTCTATCACCCAGGACAAGGGCAGATGCATGGGGACACCACTACCTTCAAGTTTCTCTTCAAAATACACAACATTCTGAGTTGGAACTATATTGCCATTCATTCACTGTCACTCAGTCAAAATCCTGGAACTCTTCCTGAACAGTTTTGTGGGTGTTCCCACAAGATGTGGACTGCAGCGGTTCAAGAAGAATGCACACTGGCACTTGCTCAGTGGCAATTAGGATGAGTAATTGATTCTGGTCAAGAGAACAACATCAAGATCCCATGAACAAATAAAAAGTCATGTCTACCTGTTCTATCCCCCTGGTAAATAGCAGAGCAAAATTAATTTAATATTTCTGCCATTTCTCTATTGTTACTTGAGGTATTAACCTGTTTATCCCTATGTGGTCCTATTCCATTAGCAGCCTTCCTTTATTCACACGCTCATAAAATATTTTACTACTTTGTATGATTATTTAATGTAATAGTTCCTCTTAGCCTTTCTAATTTTTTTAGTTTTTCTCCCAATATCTTCGTTATATCTCTGATTTTTCACTCTTCTGCTGTATATGTTCTTAGTGTATGCCTATTTCCTAAGCCTCATGTCTTTATTCACCTGGGAAGTCTTAACGTATTTAATTTGTTCTATCCTTTTAGTGGAATGTATTGTCCCTATACACTGTTGAATATTGTTTTAAATATTTCCACTTGTTGTTTGCCAATATAGTTGGCCATTTTATCTTTACAAGCTCTAGTCTCGGTCTCTCAAAATCCCCCTGGTACATAGCAGAGCAAATTTTTTTTGTCATATACATCTCTATCATCATGTTAAAGTGTATTATATCATGGTTATTATTGCCTAGATGTTGCTCTACTTATATTTCTCTTATCTGTTCTGGTTCATTCCCTATTACTGATTCAGTAATGAACATGCCCTTATGGGTTTTTAAAACATTGAGTTGGAATGGAGTCCTGCACATATTGTAGAATCTCAATTCTCTTATCTTCTTTACCTCTATTTTTTGTCCAATTAATTATTCAATATTTTTTACTCAGTTTCCTAATCTGTCTATATATTCTTTCCTCCATTCTTCCTCTATTAACTGGATTTCATCTACCAGTGTGGTTGACAATTTATATCTTTTATCTTGGTCCATATTGATTCTATTTTCCTCTTGCTATTGGCTGGATCGCTTTTTCCTACTGTCATTATGTAATGCTGATTAAGTTCAATTACTCCACTGCATCTCCACCCTCACCCACCCCTGTTTTCTTTATATTTTTTAAATATGAAATATTTTATTTCCAGTGCTGACCTTTCTGTTTTCATGTCTCAGCAATCCCAATGTCTGGTTCCTCCCAAACATGATTATCTCCAGCTTCCCAGATTTATTATGGAAACTGTGTGCATTACTGTACAGAGATTTTAACTTATTTTCAATAGGATTTCTTCTCACTTTATCTTTAACTATCTTTTTAGATGCCCATTCTATAATTCCATTTGACTTCTTTGCCATCAAAGTCCTCCATTACTATGTTCTTTCCTACGTTCTCCTGCCTTGTTTAGTTCATATTTAGGCTGCGTCCTTATAGATCCTTCCCACTTCTCTCAATAGTTTAAGTCTTTTCCGTTTACCTTTATTGCTCAGATAAGAGTTCCATACTGATTCAGGTGGCGCCCATCCCTTTGGTACAATTCCTTCCTGTCCCAGAACTGATGCCAGAGTTCCATGAAAAAAAACCCTCTTTCCCACAGCCGCCCTTTAAATACGTGTTAATTCTCTTGATCTGTCTTCTCCTCAGTCAATTTGTATGTGGCTCAGGCAATAATCCTTCTGGCAGGCTTCGTTGTTAAAAGATATTCTCCCACAGTCAAACTTTTCTGAGCAAGTTCAGTGCAAGAGTGGCAAGGAACAGCATATTTAGTAACATGGTTCAAATTTAACAGAAGGCAATGTAAACTTTTCCAGTGAATTTTTTTTTGGGATGGTTTTAATTTAAAATTTAAATCAAATAGATAATTAATTGTGAGCAGTAAAATAAAACCTGAATCAACACTGAGCTGAAATAAAACTTCATTATATTTGTTGCTATCATTTGTCATCCACTGCTTCTCCTCCAAAAACTTTCACTCCAAATAAGGCCAGTTTTTGATAATTCAGCAAACCAACCCCAACACCAATGATTATCAATATGATTGCAAGAATATGCTCTACAGAATCAGGGGACCTTCAGCAAAGACCTGGCAGTCTGAGTGGTGTGGCAAAGAAACTACTCATAAGCTGAAAGCTGATTTGCAATAACTAATACATCCTTCAGGAGTTGGTGCATAGTCTGAGAAATTGAGGCAAATAATTGACAGAACTTACAAAACAAGAGCTCATTGCCTCAGCAAACGAAAGAGGGATTCACATATTCACAGTAACACATTATACCTTTCATAAAGATCTCAAAGCACTGGACTTTTAACAAATAACTTTGAAACATTGGGCTTGATTTTTAATCCTCGACAAGACTGGAAACGGAGATGGGCAAGAGTGGAGTTTGCCCTGCTGGCCTTTGTCCTGGTAATCCAGTTCCATCCTGGGCATTTTCCTGGCTTGGAACAAGTCCACGCGCCTCAGAGGAAATTAGATGAGATATTGGGTACCTATCCTGAAGAACTAAGAATGTAATTCCTGCTGGTGCAGGAGTGAGTCGAAGTTTCATCCCGTTAAATGCCAGGCATCAAATGAAAATAATTGGCAGAATACCTGTCTTTTTTGTCCAGGGCTTACCAGACACGGCTATCACCCACGTCAAAAGAATATGAGTAGGATTCAATGGGATATTCTTGTTAACTAGAGAATCCCTTAAGTGCAGAAGGAGGCCATTCAGCCCATCGAGTCTGCACCAAACCTCAAACAACATTCTACCTAGGCTCACTCCCCCACCCTATCCCTATTCCTGTAACCCTGCACATTGATCATGGCCAATCTAACCTGAACGTCGTTGGTGATTAAAGGGCAATTTAACATAGCCAATTCACCTAACCTGCACATCTTAGGACCGTGGGAGGAAACTGGAGCACCCAGAGGAAACCCATGCAGACACAGGGATAACATGCCATCTCACACAGCCACCCAAGACTGGAATTGAACCCAGGTGCCTGGTGCTGTGAGACAGTAGTGCAAACCACTGTGCCGCCCTGAATGCCGTGAATGACCCCAGCCTGGAGCACTTCAGAATACAGACAGTCTTTTGCAACAAGGACCTGTTTCCATTTTCTGTTCAATTTTGAGCTGAATACATCTGCTTCAGCTCCATATGGCTTTAAAAGGATCACACTTTATATCTTCTACTCCAGGTGATTTCATATCATTATGGGTGCCTACCTATTTTACATAAATGGCCTCAGTTTGACATGGGTGAAGGATTGAGCGTTTCTGTGGCCAAAATTTTGCAGGGAAATTAAATTACAAATATTTGTCTTTTGTGTCCAAATCGTTACTAAAGCATAAACTTTCATTGAAATATAGTGCAATGTTGTGACCTGAAAAACTGGAAAATAATTATTGATGTTATTGGCACACATAAAACTGATCTAAAGTTATAAGTGACTGGAACCAGCCTGTCTCCAGGTGTGTCACAAACAAAATTACCATCTCTGACCAGAAATAACCCCCACAACTTGAAAAGAATTTCCAGCATACTAACTGACCACATCACTCAGGATGTATACTCATTGTCCCTAATTGTCTGCCAAAGTAAGCCTTGTCGCTATATTTGCAGGAGCTAAAAGATTGGAAAGGATTGAAATTACATTCATATTTGTGAGGAGGAAATGGCCTAGGGGTATTATCGCTAGATAAGCAATCCAGAAACTCAACTAATATTATGAGGACCCCGATTTAAATCTTGCCATGGCAGATGATAGAATATGAATTCAATAAAAAAATCTGCAATTAAGAATTATCTGATGACCATGAAACTATTGTTGATTGTCAGAAAAACCCATTTGGTTCACTAATGTCTCTTTCTGAAAGGAAATCTGCCATCTTTACATGGTCTGGCCTACATGTGACTCCAGATCCACAGCAATGTGCCCTTAGCTGCCCTCTAAAAGGATCTAGGGATGGGCAATAAATTCTGGCCAACCAACGAGGCCCATGTCCCATGAATGAATTTAAAAAAATTAAATGATGTACTTGACAATACAAATTAGACAAAGAATATTACACAAAACAGATCAAATAGACTGGAACATCTTAAAATTATCAATAGCATAAATCCACAAGAAACTAAACAAATGCCTGAAGGCTATCACAATCTTGTACTTAGATTTACCCAGCTTTCTCTTTTCATAACTTGCAAAGTCATCAACTTATTTTAAGAAACACTGCTATATGATACAGAAGTAGATGTAAACATCAAAAGAACAAGAATCTAAAGGCATGGATACTTACATTGAAGAAATTAAATTGATGAAATCTCAAAATAGTCTGAAGAAATGTTTAACTTATTATAGTACAAAATTGTTGATTTCACGCTTTTACTTTATTTCAAATTGACATTATGCAAGTAGAGAATTTTCCACAGGGATTTTCCTGAGCTTTCAACAAAACTTCCCTGGACAATTAGCAGCAGCCCCAGTGAAATGGCATAAACAGCTATTCATGGTATTTCTCTTCTTTCATGGAACTTTCCATGGGGGACAGAGGGAGGGTGGTGATGGTGTTGTTCACAGAACGTCCCCCTCACTTGGAAATTCTACCTCATATTCACCAACTTTCATTTCTGGTATAAATCTCATGTGTTGAATAATACAAAATTTAGCTAATTCCAATTACGAACCCATTCAAGTTTCAGACAGAAGTTCAGTTTTTAATAACAATTACTGTCAGTTTCTCCTGAATGACCCGCCATAACCTCCATGTGAGACTGGCAGAATCTTCATTAAAATGGTATAAGTTTTTCTTCAACCTCACATCCTCAGCTTTTGCTTTTAGATACTTAAGCTAGTCATATCCGAGATGGTTCTCCAGAACGTCTGCTGTAGCTTTGACAGAAGTCATGATGTGGAGTTGCCGGCATTGGACTGGGGTAAACACAGGTTTAAACACCAGGTTCAAGTCCAGCCGATTTATTTGATAGTAAACTCACAAGATGATCCAACATGTCTTGCAGAGGTTGCTGTGGCAGGGTTGTGTGGTATTGTGGTCACTGTTCTCCTGAAAGCTGGGTAGTTTGCTATGAACAATGGTCTGTTTGAGGTTGTGCTGTTGTCTGAAGGCAAGAAGTGGGGGTGGGGATCAACCCTGCCACAGCAACCTCTGCAAGACATGCTGGATCATCAACATGGATGACATCATCACACGTGAGAATACCATCCACCAGGTACACGGTACATACTCTTGCAACTCGGCCAACATTGTCTACCTAATACGTTGCAAGAAAGGATGTCCCGAAGCATGGTACATTGGGGAGACCATGCAGACGCTACAACAACAGATGAATGAACATCGCTCAACAATCACCTGTTGGCAAACACTTCAGTGGTCACGGGCATTCGGCCTCTGACCTTCAGGTAAGTGTTCTCCAAGGCGGCCTTCACGACACACGACAGCGCAGAGTCGCTGAGCAGAGACTGATAGCCAAGTTCCGCACACATGAGGATGGTCTCAACAGGGATCTTGGGTTCATGTCGCACGATCTGTAACCCCCATGACTTGCCTAGGTTTGCAAAACCTCACTTACTGTACTGTCTGGAGACAATACACATCTCTTTCACCTGTGCTCAGTGCTCCTTCCACTCACATTGTTAGCCACTTTAAGACTTGAATAGCAGGTTAGGTGTAAAGATTCACATTCTAACCCGTAATCTGTAAACTGCCTGGGCTGTTATATGCTCTGTCTGAGGCCAGAACTCACCTGACGAAGGGGGAAACCTCGAAAGCTTGTGAGTTTACTATCAAATAAATCGGTTGGACTTAAACCTGGTGTTGTCCGACTTCTTACTGGCTTTGACAGAAGTTCAGAGGAACCCTGGAAAAGAAGCTCAAATAGTCATTAGCAGTTTCTCCAAGGTTTCCACCAAAGCTATGATACAAAATTAGGGAATATCCTGAATGTTCTATCCTCCCTCCCCATTTTTGCTATTCTTGTGACATGGAAGATGGCAGAGGTGATCTGCTGTACAATTAATATGTTTAACTTTTTTAAAATTCTCTTATCTAGTAAGAACTTCCACTTCTCTGTTCAACATCTCTCTTTCTGGTTGTAAACTTACCTGGGAAATCTTTGGGGTAAACCCATATCTCACTGTGCGATGGAATAACAAACTGGTACAATGAAGCATTGCTTAATGTTTGTGCCAGTGATTTCAGTGGGGATTGTCTCAATGATCTGTCATAATTTTAGCGGAAATGATAAATTACAGAAGATTATTGGGCCAACTTCCATGGAAATGTTACCCCATGTAATTTCATTTAAAAACCAGGTGACAGTCATTTTGACTTGCATGTCAAATGGAAATGAAGGAACTCAAAAAGCATACAAAAATTCAACATGCCTTAATTAACCTTTACTCGTGCTAAAGAAGCTTACAGTTAAATTCTTGTTAGTGTGAAAATGAGATTTTTCCGCATTTTTTCAATGGTAGAAATGAGATTTTGTTATTTTAATATACGCATGAACTTACATATTATAAAAGGACTGAAGCCAACATTAAAGTAACACCATTCAGAAAATCTGGATCTTCAGGGCGAAATTTAACCACAACTGGGGTGCAAAAGTATACATCCTGTCTTGAATTCAGATTGTGTATAACAGGCATCCAAGTTACAAGGATCTGACATTGAAGAGTTAAGCACGAAATGCTACTAGAAGTGCAGTCTTTGCCCATGTAAATATGGTTTGATAAACTTTGTAGAGTTTGCACAAAATGAGAATTGTCAAGCCTTTAGTCGAAATTACCTGCATGACTCATACTTTTTCCAGTGGTGAGTTTATTAAATGGGGGCAAATTTGGGTTAATTGAAAACGAAATAAACATTCCTACAATCAGCCTTTTTTCATCAAAGGAAACACTTCAGAGGACTTGGAAAATAGTAAAGGAAAAAAAAGAAGTGTGTCAGCACAATATTGTTAGTCATATACTGTACGATATTTTCTTCCTCAGGTTTTAAACACAGGAAGAGGTACATTAGAAGCTGCTTAATTCACTGTTTTCTAAGTCAACTACAGTGGTTTCTTTGAATAGTCTTGAAAAGGAACAAGTTGTAACCAGTTCTTTTATACCAACTTCAATAACATAAATTTAAAAGCTAGAATGGCTTATGTATGAAACTGTTTACATAGTCAATATTCAGTGGGAAAAAATGTCCGCAGGTTCCAGTATCCTTTCTCCACGCTATGTTTGATCTTGTAATTGCAAATCCCATAGGTCTAGGAATAGGAAGACCATCACTTTTTTGTTGTTTGTTTTTCCAATCAGAATTCTTTTTTCAGTCAAGCCCTAATTCAAATCTTTCCAGCGCTAATGTTCCTACATAACATACAGTATGCAGCCTATATTTTCCAATCTTTTACTTTATTTTGTCCCAATCATGTGGATCTATATATTTTTGAAATTATAATTAATTGAGATAAAGAATGAAAACACAACTGCAGTTATGATATCATGTAGGGAAGAGTGGCAAGTGTGTAGTAATGTCTAGGTGGGTGGTGATCTCTCTAAATGTAACAGCAAGTATTATAAAAAGGAAATGAAGGAACTCAAGAAGTACATGAAAATAAACCTTGCCTTAATTAACCTTTAGAGCCGTAAGTTTCCTTTGAAATTCCCAAATAAAAACATGCTTATAATTTTATTTTTGCAGGCTGTTTTGGTCAAAATATGACTAAAAACTGAATTTCATTGTGCGCACTTCTCTCCCTTGTTTTCCAGTTACTTTAAAAACAGCCTTCTCACTCCTGCCTGCCTACGTCAACCATATTACTGCATAGGCAGCATAATATTTGGGCCAATTGCCTCGTTAACAAGTTCAATTGCCTGTTAATTTTTTTTTAAATGGTAGGCAAACTGCCGGTTTTGATCCCACCCACGTACCATTTTATGAGAACCAAGTCAGGGCAGTGGGCGGCAAAGCAGTGGGTTGGCCACCCATCATATTCTATATGAGCCACCCCACCAAATACATGCACGGCAGGGGGCTCTAAAATCCAGCCCTTAGTATAAATGAAAAATTAGAAAATGTTAGTATTTACAAGAATATTCAAACAATTTAAACAAAGTCAATCTTTTTTATGATACCACTGCAGTATCATGCTACACAGTTAAATGTATTAGGGAAGGGTTTCCTTGGGTCTTCTCCTACTTCAGCACAATTATTGGGGTTCAATAGACTGAACGTCTACTTAAGTTATGCCAGTAGAGTGGGAGAAGCCTCAAGTAAATTCACTCCCCATGGAGTATACATTGGTCACACCAGAAAACTGCTGGCAAAGCTGCTTGTAAAGTGATGTAAAATGCTTATATAGTTCGAAGAGAGTCAATGGTAAATGTACATTTCTGTTCTGCAAAATAAACAATAAAACAATTGGTTGTTTCCCAGCCTGGTTCATTTTCTTTGCTGTGGAATGTTATCATCTATTTTGTACAACTTCTGATGACTAATTTCACCACACTTATGTTATTCGTGTAAATCATGTTAAGATTACCGATCAATCCTTGAGCAGTTTCCCCCAATATAAAAAGAAATCACATGCAGGTTAAACACTTGATTATGCACTCACAGTCATTTTCCCACTGCGGTTGGCTTCCTCTCTCTCTGCCAGTGCTATCAGGAAATTATCCTTTAGGTCTTTTCCTGCACTTGCCAATACTCTGCAAGGAGAAAATAACATAATTTGCCTTTCAAAAAAAAGCTTGCTTTAAAGAATGCTGTCAAACTCTTCCTGTGAAGTTAATGTAAAATGATATACTTGTCAACAAGGGGACACAGTTGGGACCATGTGGAACATGAAGTTCTAAAAGTTGTGTAGAAATCAGTGCTAATCCGATCAGACAAATCTCTTTCCAAAGACTTCAGTAAAATAAATACCTCAAGTGGGAAGCGAATGGCAATGATTATTTCTCTGTTCTTTTGCAAATACTGCAATCAGTGCTTTAAAGTATGAAATAATTTATCCATAAAGCATGAATACTTGAGGGATCACACTGCTTACAATTGGCTTTTCCAAAACGTTCACCTAAATACAGAATCCACTAGAAATCCTCAGCGTTCTTAAAATATATAAGGACTCCTTAATATGCAAGTCAGTGAGATAAATACGTTCAAGAAACGAATAAAAGTCAGAACGAATTGAGTGGTGTGGTGATAGAGCAGGAATATTTTGGGATAATCCATTATTCTAATATGATTGCAAGCCTCATTGCTATATCCCATTTGAAAATTCTGAGTCCCAGCAGCTAAACTCAAGTGAAGACTTCTTGATCCAGGAACTAAAGCTCTTCACTTGCCCGCTGAATCTTGCATGCCTCCCTCGATAAACCTCCCCCAACTCCAGCCAACACCATCCTTCTGATCTCCCCTTAACCTTCCCTAAAACCTCCTCCTATTCAATAAGCTCAGGTCTTCCGCAGCAGGCGTCAGATTACCTTCCCCTCGGGTTCCAATCATACAAACCCATACCACTGGAATTGCCAGCCCTGTCCATCTCCTCAATCATTATCATATCCTTGATTGACCACAGTGTGGGGGCGCAGACCAATCCTGTTTTGCAGTCTCCTCTGAACTGCTCCATGCCTACCATCAGGATGGTTTCTGGATGGAGGACTATTCGGTGACATTACATGCAAGCTGTGGAGTCTAGACCCTGACTTCTGGGTTCCCTGTATCTTACTAGATTCTCTGCTCCCAGTGGGCAAGCTAAGATACGGGCAGGAAATGGCGTGGTGATATTGTTGCTAGACTATAAACCCAGAAATTCATCCAATATTCTGGGGACCCTGGATCAAATCCTGCCATGGTATAAGGTGGAATTTGAAATCAATACAAAAAACTGGAATTAGGGATCTATTAATGATCATGAAACTATTGTCAATTGTCAGAAAAACCCATCTGAATCCCTAATGTCCTTAAAGAAAGAAAGTCATATGCTGTCCTTACCTGGTCTGGCTACATGTGATTCAGAGTCACAGCAATGTGGTTGACTCTTAACTGCTCTCAGGCAACTATGGATGGACAATAAATGCTGGCCAGCCAACATCGCCCATGTCCCATGAATGAATTAAACAAAAGTTACAATCTAGCCCAAGGCCTTGCCAGGAAATATTGGCACCACCAGCAGCTTACCCAGAAGTGGGTTGAGAAGGTTATTTTTATATTACTTTTGTGTTTGCTGATAAGGAATTGGGAGTGTTCACCCAGGTACTAGAAGGAAACTGGGTCTCTTGCTTCCCTTACTGCTTTCACGCAGCACACTTAACTGACCCCCACTGCTGGCCTCCTACCTCCCAACATCTGACTCCCTGAGTCCAACCAGCCAGGGCCTGATTCCTGCTGGAAACAGGGGGGAAGAATATCCAGAGTGGTGCAGCTGAGGCACATGAAAATAGTGCCTAATGAATGGACCAGGATCTAGCAGGGTCATACAAGCTTGTCATTCAATCCATCACACCCTATGATCATTAATGTCAATCTGGATTGTAGTATTTAGATTCTAGCTGATTGCCAATTAGTAAAATAATTGGATTTTACTTAGAATGCTGTAATAATTATTTTTCATCAGTTAAGGAAAGAAAAACAATAATTTATTCACAAGTAAAGTCTATAAAGAGGCTTGCAACCTCATGGCTATAGCCAGTCCTCAAGGTGGTTCTGGAAAAGAAACCCCAACTTGACCCCCAACCTGATCACTGTTTGGTTCTGAGTCATGTGACCCTTACTCTGCAGATTGATCCTCAAAGGGACAATTTCTAAATCTAATTAATTTCCATCACCACATCATTTTGTTTACTCTAGAAACTAAGGACAGCATGGGCAGCACAATGGTTAGCACTTCTGCCTCACAGTGCCAGGGACCCGGTTCAACTCCTGGCTTGGATCACTGTCTGTGTGGAATCTGCACATTTTCCCCGTGTCCACATGAGTTTCCTCTGGGTGCACCAATTTCCTACCACAGTCCAAAAGACATGCTGGTTAGGTGCATTGGCTATGCTAAATTCTCCCTCAGTGTACCCAAACAGGCATCGGAGTGTGGCGGCTGGGAGATTTTCACAGTAACTTCATTGCACTGTTAATGTAAGCCTACTTGTGATACTAATAAATAAACTTTAAACTTATAGCAAGATCTACGCTCTCTCCATTTACAGTGCACCTCAATTACGTAAAAGTAAGTACATGTTCACACCAGTTGCAAACCACAAAATGTATGATGCATATTTTGTCGACATCAAAATGTAAATGATCACAAATTCACACAAATATCAATGACCTCTCTGTAGTCTTAGACTGAAAAGCCTGGAAGAAAATCAACATCAGTTTCACACTATTAAGCATTTACACTGAAGCATATGTTGGTAGTTTACACCATTCCTATAACACTGATAAATTTTTATTTTACCTACTCTCTACAAAGTGGACTTTTTATCAATTGCATTTAACATTTGCAGTTCAAACATAGTTGCAGTTTAGCTGCCACTAGTCAAGAGAACTAGATGGGCTATGCAAGTTTCCGCCTGGAAAAAGATGTGCAGCGCACAGACAAGGATGCCAGAGGAGTAAAAAAACAGTAATTGACTATTTATCTATTCCTAGCACTACTATGTACAAAGTGCCTAATCTGAAATGTTGATTGCTCATTAAGTTCTTGTAAAAGCCTAAAGAAGTTCAGTGGTGGGGCTGGAAACAGTGTTACTAAAGGAAAATATATTTGTTATCTCCATTTCGTTAGCTGAAAGGCACATTCAATCATGCAGTACAGATGCAATGGTGATTGCTAATATTTGTTAATGTGACAAGAACAGGAACAGAGAGAAAACTAGAAATAGTACAAAGTTGGAGCATAAATCATCGTACTGATTACTCCAATCAAGGAAATACTACAATTACTTTGACATCAATGCAGAGTTCGCACCACAAAAAACAACATGCATTTCAATGGTATTCCTCATGTAAAATGCTTTATAGTAAATAACATGTAGAAAGGTGGATAACAGATTGTGGGAGTGAGAAGCAGTAAGGATACTGTAAGCACAAAGGGAAGGTCTGTTGAGGAGGTTTAATGGAGTGAGGTATCAAAATGATGTGAATTAAATGGCAACTCAAGGTGACAAGAATGTAGTCACAAAAACAGAAAAATGCTGTAAAATCTCAGCAGATCTGACAGCATCTTTGGAGAGAGAATAGAGTCAATGTTTCAAGTCTGGATGATCCTTTGTCAAATACCTCTATTTTTATGCCATCAAAAGGAATCAGATACTTTTTCCTCATACCATTCAATTACATTAGTAAACAACGCCTGCTTCACCAAGCACCTAAGAAAATAGATCACAGCAGCATAGGCAACTAATCTACTAGGAAATTAGTAGCAACCCAGAGTGCATCATTTCATGCATGAAGTTAATTCTGTAATCAACCACAAGACACATATGGCACATCTAGCTATTACATTTCAAATTTATGTGAAGACTACCTGGAGATTGTTCCATATTAATGCTACTCCCCCAGCAATGTTGCAGTTTTTAGAGCAAATTTGATCATAGAATCAGACATCACAGAAATGCCATACAACCTATTGTGTTTGTGATGGCTCATTGAAAGAACCAGACAATTAGTCCCAACTTCCCTCTCCTTTCCTGATCGGTCTGTAAATAACATTTAACACACTAAGCTCAGTGTTTTGTGCAACATGATGTATGCTTGGGTGCATGACTTAATCCTGGTGTGCTCCATTTGCACTCAATGTTCTAAACCAAAATGTTATGCCAAACACAAAACGTGAATGTTAAAAGTGACAAAAGATTGAAGGCTGCCTCCTCAGAGCTTTAAGAGGTATGTCTATGAATGCATATCTTATGGAGATATCCACCCATGTGCTATGTACAACTTAACTTTTACTGTCAAGCAAAAGCAGGTAATAACAAATCAGCTGCTTATTTAAAATAGACTTCAGATTCACTCTCATCCATCTATACCATGCAATGCAAATAAAATAATTCTGCTGTATACATTGGTATATTATCACCACAGTGTCCAAGCTTGCAATTGTCCAATTTTTAAAAATTCATTCAAAGGATTCGAGTTTCACTGAGTAGGCCACCATTCATTGCCTATCTCTAATTGTCTTTGAGAAAGGCAACCGCATACAGTCTATGTGGTGTAGGTATATCCACAGTGATGTTAGAGAGTGGGTTCTAGGAATTTAATCCTGCGGCAGTGAAGGAACAGTGATATATTTTGAAATCAGGACAGTGAGTGGCTTGGGGGGGAAATTTCCAGGTGGTGCTGTTCCTATGAATTTGCTGCCCTTGTCTTTCAATGTGGTAGCGGTCTTGGGTTTGTGACATACTGCCTAAGGAGAATGGTAAGTTCTTTCAGTACATCTTGGATATGGTACACCCTGCTGCTACTGTACATTTGGTGGTAGAAGCAATGAACATTTTGTGAAAGGATGCCAATCAAGCTGGCTGCTTTGTCTTGAATGGTGTTGAGCTTCCTGAGTGTTTTTGGAGCTTCATTCATCTAGGCAAGTGGAGGCTATTCCATCACACACCTGACTTACGCATTGCAAATTGTGGACAGACTTTGGAGAGTGAGGAGGTGAGTTACTCACTGCAGGTTTCCTAGCCTCTGACTTGTTCTTGTAGCCACAGTATTTATAGGGCTAGTCCAGTTGAGTTTCTAACCAATGTAAACTCCAAGATCTTGATAGTGGGGGATTTATTGATGGTCATGCCATTGAATGACTCATGAGAGAGAATCTAACCATCTAGCCTGGCACTTGTGTGGCACAAGTGTTACTTGCCTCTTGTCAGCCCAAAGAGGTTTTCTTGCTCATGTTTGACCTGACACCAAGAGAGTCCAGAGGCAATGTTAAGGACTTTCTGGGCAACTCCTCCTAACTTATACCGTTGTGCTGCTACTTCTGCTGGGTTTGCCCTGCTAGTGAGACAGTACATATGCAGGGATGGTGAAGGTGGTGTCTGGAACAATGTATAATATGTCAGTTTGACGGGGTCAGGCTGTTGCTTAATTAGTCTGTGGGACAGCTATCCTAATTTTGTCACAAGTCCCAAACATTGGAAGGATGACTTTACAGGGTCGACAGGATTGGGTTTTTCATCCTAGCTTCCAGTGCCTAAGTCGATGTTGGGTGGTCTATCTGGTTTCATTACTTTTTGTAGACGCCATAGTGGCTTGATTAATATGAGAATTCCAGAACATAATGCCTAGGCAGCTGAAAAGACATTTGGCAAAGGCGGAGCACCAAACATCAGGCATTCGCAGGAGAGCAGAAATTGAAGAATGCACAGATCTCAGGGAATTGTAGGAATTCTACAATAGCAGAGTGATGATGTGGCACCAGATTATATTGTTGATATCACTTTTGCACAGCCAATGTAACCAACTGAAAACAGTTACAGCAACGCTCACGCTTAACACCATGCCTACACCAAGAAATATTTGTTTACCAAAGGAACATCTCAGACGCATGGGCCAGTCAGAACATCGGGACATTACCATGCTGCCCAGATTTCCAATATGATATTGTATAATACATACTGCCCAAGATTTCCATGCATAGATAATTGCAATATCGTAAAAAATTATCATGCTTGTCCTTCAAGTAATTAGGTACTTTTGCCTTTATCAAAAAGGGAATCGAATATAAAAGTAGGAAAAATGAGTAAACACAGGCCAGTTAGCTTAACTTCTGTCACTGGGAAAATGTTAAAGTCCATTATAAAGAACGTAATAGCACAGCATTTGGGAATGCATAATATAATCAAGCAGAGTGAGCAAGGCTTCGTGAAAGGAAATCATACCTGACAAATTTAGTAGAATTCTTTGAGGTGGTAATAAGCAGGATAGACAAAGGGGAGCCAGTAGATGTAATATACTTGGATTTCCAAAAAGCGTTTGAAAAGCTACTGCATAAAAAGTTACTGAATAAGAGCTCATGGTATTGGGGGTAGTATATTAGCATGGATAGAGGGTTAGCTAACTGATAAAAGACAGAGTTAAAAGGTATAGAGGAATAAGAGGTGCAGTTTCAGGATGGCAATCTTTAACCAATGGAGTACCACAGGGATCCATGCTGGGGCCATCATTGTTTAGAATATATATCAATGAATTGGATGAGGAAATTGAATGTACTATTGCTAAGTTTGCAGATGATACAAAAATAGGTGGGAAGACAAGTGGTGAAGACATAAAGAGGGACAGGTTAGGTGAGTGGGCAAAAAGTTAGTAGATAGAATCTCAAGTAGGGAATTTGAAGTTATGCACTTTAGTAGGAAGAATAAAAGAGCTAAGTATTATTCAAATGGAGAAAGATTGCAGAAATCTGCAGCACAGAGGGATTTAGGCACCCTCATCCACAAATCACAAAAAATTAGTATGCAAGTTCAGCAGGTAATTGGGAAGGCAAATGGAATGTTGGCCTTTATTTCAAAGGGAATGGAGTATAAAAATAGGGATGTCTTTCTAAAACTATACAGGACATTAGTTAGATTACACCTGGAATATTGTGAACAGTTTTGGCCCCCTTATCTAAGGAAAGCTACACTGGCATTAGAGGCAGTCCAGAGGATGTTCACTAGGTTGATTGTGGGTATTGAGGGATTTTGTTATGAGAAGGGGTTAAGTAGGTTGAGCCTATAATCACTCAGGTTTATAAGAATGAGAGGTAACCTTATTAAGACATATATGATTATCAGGGGGCTGGACGGTGTAGAGGCTGCGAGGTTGTTTCCAATTGTGAGAGAGTCTAGGACCAGAGAGCATAATCTCAGAGTAAGGGGTCGCATGAGGAATACTGTATACAGTTTTGATCTTCTTACCTAAGGAAGGATACACTTAAATTGGGAGCAACTCAAAGAAGATTTACTTGGCTGATTCCTTCGATAAAGGTGTTTTCTTATATGAAAAAGGTTGTGCAGCCTTATTGGAGTTTAGAAGAATGAGAGGCGAACTGATTGAAACCTAGACAATTCTGAGGGGAATGAACAGGGTAGGTGCTGAGAGAATGTTTCCTCCTGTGGGAGAACTAAGGGGCACAGTTTAAAAATAAGGGATTTCCCATTTAAAACTGAGATGAGGAGAAATTTCTTCTTTCAGAGAGTGATTAGTTATTGGAAATTTCTCTCATGAGAAAGAGAGCAATGGGTTAATAAATATATTCAAGGCTGAGTTAACTGATCTTGATTAGCATGGGCATTAAGGATTATAGGGGATAGAAAGGAAAGTAGAGTCAAGACCACAATCAAAATAGCCATGATGTTATTGAATGATGAAGCAGGCTCAATTGGCCAAAGGCCTACTCCTCTTTGATATAATCCTATGATCTTATAGATATTTTATGAGGACCAGTTGCTGGGCATAGAAGATGAGAAGGATCACAGAACATAGCAGCCACCGCTGTTGCCAATTCACCAACTGCAGTGATGTAAGTGCCGAGTTCTTCGAGTGAGCAGTGCAGTTGGGTATAAATACTTTGCACTGAAAAGATTTCTAAACACAATGAAGCTTGCTGTTTTACTTGAAGAGTTTTTGCCAAGAACTGCCATCTGGAATTTCAACAGGGTTTCTCCCAATCTCTCACCACAACTTTGGCAGATAGGGGTACATTAAAATAGTAGCAGAGGTTTGGACTAACGTTCTGGAAACTGCATTCAAGCCTCAATTTCAAAATTTGAATTCAGTAATTAAATAATTCTGGAATCAAAAACTAGAATCAGCAATGGTGACCGTAAAGCTATTGATTATCATTAAGCCCATCTTGCTCACTAATACTTCTTTCATGTAGGGACTATACCATCTTTATCTATTCTGGGTCTATGTGTGGCCCCAGTCACATACCAATTCGGTTGAATCTCAACTATTCTCTGTAATTGCCTCTGTAACTGTCAACACACTTTCACAAGAGCAATTAGGGATGAGCAATAAATGTTGTCTGTGCCAACAATGTCCACAGAGGAATAAAAATGAGAGTCGCTTACACTAATTCTGCAGGCTTTCCACCAAAGTTACGGTGGAAAATCAGTAAAAGTCCACAGACATTTCACTCCTGTTTGGTTTATTTTTCAATAACTGACATTTTTCTGTTGAAGAAACAATCCGTAACTATAGTATTACTTACCTGATCACACTTCAACAGTTCCTCCTTGTCTTTTATGAATTATGGTGTACATTTTATGAGGCTGCACTGCTGATGTGGAGACTTGATTGACAGGAGCCCAGCTCAGAGCTGAGTACAAAGTTCAGCATGCATAAACATCAGGGCTGCCTATTTTCCAAGACCATGTTCTGTGCCAGAAATGTAGCCTCACGAAACTTACCCTGAAATTGCCAGAATTGGTAGAAGTCCACTATTTATTTTTCTAAACTTGAAGTTTGTGTCGGAATCTTACAATGGATTGTGTACTGGTGCAACTGACCATTTTCATCACAATATTTGCAGAACCAGTCATATATGCAAACATATGAATAAGGTGCAAGCCATTCGGTCCCTTGAACCTGCTACGATATTTAATACGATTATGGCTGATCTGATAATAACCCCAAATCTTGATTTGATTCGATTTAATATTTTCACATGTATTGGGATACAGTTAAAAGTATTGTTTCTTGCTCGCTTTGCAGACAAAATGTACCAGTGATGGAGTACATAGGGGAGAAGGAAAGGAGAGGATGCAAAAAATAGTGTTGCAGTTACAGATAGGGTATAGAGAAAGATCAGTGTTATATGGTAGATCCATTCAAACATCTGATGGCAGCACAGGGATGAAGCTGTTTGTGAGTCAGTTAGTACATGACCTCAGACTTTTGTATGTTTTTCCCCGTTGGAAGATGGTGGAAGAGAGTATGTCTTGCTTACCAAGAATCTACGCTCCTCTGCCATCTTCTCAGGGAGAGTACCAAATGTTCATAACTTTCACATAAAAAAAAATCATCTCTATTTTAAATGAGCACTCTCTTATTTTTAAGCAGTGGCTCCCTGTTCTAGTTTCTTTGCAAGAGAAAATGTTCTCTCCACATCCACCCTCTCAAGATTCCCAAGATCTTATATTTCTTAATCAAGTTGCCTCTTACTCTGGTAAACCATCTCTGAACTGCTTCCAACATATTTACAACCTTCCTTAAATATGGTGACCAATACTATACACAGTATTCCAGATTTGGTCTCACTAGTGCTCTGTATAACTAACGCATAACCTCTCTACCTTTGTATTCTGTTCCCCTCAGAATATATAACATTTAATTAGCTTGCCTATTTACATACTGTAGCTACATACTAGCCTTTTGCAATTCATGCATTAAGGCACTCAGCAATCCCTCTGCTTCTCACAGTACTGCAAACTCTCACCATTTAGATAATAAGCTTTTTTTTTACTCTACCTGCCAAATGGACAATTTCACATTTTCTCACTTTATTTATACTTCATTTTCCCACTCTCTTAACCTCTCTATTGGTGGAATTTTCCCAAAAAATGACAAAGGGCAGAATTTTCCCATTCTGCCTGCTGCCGGAATCCTAGTGGGTAGGACAGAAATTTGGCAGACCATTTAAAGGTCCATTGACCTTGGATAGGAATTTCCGGTCTTGGGCATGTGTGGCCAGAAAATCCCACCCTAAGTATCATTTCGCGTGAGGAAACCAGTGCGATCTATGCCGGTATGTCCAGCGTGAATCAGATCCCAATCATCCCACACTTACTGCACTGAAAGAATCCCCACACTGGTATGGAAGCCCGAGGCGTGTGACTCGCCTGAACTGGCTCACAGCTGTGCACTGCTAACAAAAAGGTGCTGCACTTAAACACTCCCTCTGTACTCAGCCACTCAAGCCAGGTGAATGGTGGCACAGAGAACAACCCCACACTTTATGGAGGCAGATCTCGGAATGCTTCAGGTCATAGTGGAGGAGCAACTGGCCACCCTCCGGGGGAGTGGGTAGACGATCCAGAAACAGGGAAGCAAATGCAGCCTGGGATGTAGTAGCTGCAGCAGTCAGTGCCAGAAACCTTACACTGAAGACAGCCATCCAAAACTGCAAGAAAATGAATAACCATATGTGAGCTGCAAGGGTGGGTGTCCATCTGTCACACTCTGGCATCAGTCCCATCTGGAATGTCCACATCAATCCACATCCTTCCATCCCATGGCCTTCCACCGCCATCTTCCTCAAATCCGTCTAGCACGCCTCATCGCAACTCCTTCATGTCGAGGCACGGTGCCAATAGATAACACATGTTCTCCAGATGCTCAGGCCTGCCAGCCATCAGGCTTTCAATCATCCCCTTTTGTCCCCATGGGAGAAGGTAGCCCATAATAGAAGGGGGAATTTCTGAGTTGCGTCGCTTCACTGCCTGAGGAGAGAGAAATGGAGATCTCACAAGACAGCAGTGAGTGCCTGTGAGGTTAGGGTGCACCACAGAAGTGAGAATCCACAGAACCTACATCCATATCACCTGTCTCAAGTGAGTTCCAAGCTTCCCAGACACTTGTCTCTCCCTTGCTCTGAACCATGTTTCTTATATTGCAGGATGAACAGCTGATGAGACCAGGCCATCAGGAGCCCTGCCAGCACCTCGGTGGAAAGTTCCAAGGAAAGCACCAACCAGATGTCACAGGCATCACCGCACCATTCACCATACACCTCAGTGGGCACAATTAGCAGACAGGCTTCAGGGTCACTATCTGGTGTGCGTCATACAACTGCTGATGCACATCATGTGGAAGCAGGGACATCCAAGAGATGATGCAGGTGGAGGGAGTTGGAGCTTCTGGACACCAAGCCTCCTAACCAGAGAATCAGGGGGGCAATCAGGGCCTTCCTGGTCCTCCCGCATGCCAGCTCCTTGCCGCTGTCTGTCCTCCATTCTCTGGGTCCTCCTCAGACTTTTTTTCCACTCCCTCCTGGTACATCTCAGGCTCTTTCTCCACTCCCTCCTAGTCCACCTTCTCACAGAGGAATACATATGGCCCTTCTCCTCCTCCTCCGTTGTGTCGTTCCTTTGTTGCGCAAAGTTGCGGAGGGCACAGCAGATCACCACAATGTAGGAGATCCTCTGGGGACTCTACTATAGAGCACTGCCAGAGCAGTCCATGCAGCGGAACCACACCTTGAGCAGGCCAATGCATCACTCAATGACAGATCAGCTGGCAGCGTGGCCTCATTTTTAAGCAGGTCTCCATCTCAATCTCAGGCCTCTGCAATCAGCAGTGACTTTGGCAGGTAGCCAATGTCCCCCACGAGCTGTCCCAGCAGCTTGGGGTGCTCCTTGAACACCCCAGGGATATCCAAATGCCCCAGCATGAAACTGACATGCTACTGTTCTCAATGCACCTGGGTAGTCTGTGCATGAACTGTGACCTGTAGCCCAATAATGAATTAGATGTTAACCCCGTCCCCTGCCCTCAGGATGTCTGTCCTGCATTCCCTCTCGAAGTGACATACAGCCAGCCCCTTGAGCTGGCATGTTTCAGTCATGGAAGTTCCTCCTGCTCAAATACAGACCCCTGGCAGTCCTGGCGATTGGCAGCAGCACGTGGCAGATTATGCCGAGCTCTGTGACATGTAGAGAATAAGGGTGGCTGTGAGAGTCCCACATTGAGGAACGCTGGCAGTATGATTTGTGAGTGTACCCACCTGGATGTCTGGCGCAAACTAGCCTCCAAGAATAACATACAGTTCAGATATAATAAAGAACCCTCCTAACTTCCACGCAATTAGACATTACGGTGCTCATTGTAGGGAGCACTTTAGAGTTTATGCAGTGTGAAGAGCTCTGTTAATATATGACAAGCTCCCATGATTGAGGCAACAGCTGGCAGAGATGATACTTGTAACTGTTAGTGGGGCCTGGATGAAATGTCAAAAATAAACCACAGATATTTTCAAGCAGACAGAGAGCAGTGTAGCCAGTGTGACATTAGCAAACTTTGCAACTGGCACAATAGACAATCCCTCTCAGCAGCAAGTGAAAATGCTCACCACACATACCCCAAACCAGCGGTGGGTCCCAACCGACAGACATCCAACCCCATCATGCCCCCCCAAGCCTCTGTACCCTTGAAGGTCCCCCAGCCCACCCCACCCAACCCAATGGCAGCAGCTGACTTGCCTTTTGTATCCTGGAGGTTAGTATGAAACAGTATTCACCTTCTCAATCATTCTCGCGTTCCATGGCACCCAGACCACACTTCATGGAACCAGTTGTGATTTGCACCCGCATGACCTCCCACATGGGGGCAGGGTGGGGGGGAGGTGGTGGGAACATCCCAAAAGGGGGGACAAATGCATGCCAAACTTGCTAATCAGATTGAAATCAAGTTTACTCACATGCTAATTAGCCTTGCGCCCTTTCTGGGCAAGATGCGGTTTGCGCCATATTAAGGAACCAGGAAGACTGTTATGATTCAGGCCAGAAACTTCAATGTGTTTTGTGATGTTAGTCTAGACTTAAGTTTTTACATTTGATTTTGGCGCTGGTGACCGTAAACTCAGATACGATTCAAGTGGCCCACAGAAGCTTTTATCAAACAAAGTTTATTATATTTTAACTGTGTTCTTAAATAAAAAGAATTAGCATAACTTTTACCAATTACAAGATTCAAACATGATACTGTATAAACCTTAGCAGCTAGCTATCTATAATGTTCCAAGTCAAACAACATCCCATAATGATGCACACCCAGGCTCATCAGCTGGAGGCTGAATGTCCAGAGGCCTGTCTGAGGGACTGGCCTTGCATTCACCTTGCCATCTGAATAAGACCATTGAACTTTTCCTGTACAGGGCCCACTTCCTCTTGACTACACAGGCTTGAATCAGGCCAAAAAGATCAGCTGAATTAAAAGAAACTTCTCCCTGGATCATTCTTTATTGAGGCTTCTTGCTTATGACTACCACAACAACATAAAGTAGCCCACGTGGGTGGGTTACTATCAAACAACTTTCACCAGCTGTGCCCAGATCAAGACCAATAACTTCTCTTCATAACCTGGCTTTATCAGAGTCTGTCCGTTGAAATCCCTCAGAGAGACTGGGAATATCTCCAGACAAGTCTCCAAAGTCATGCAATGACAACTGGGGCAGTCAGAAGAAACAACTCTAATCCCCTCAACACACTTTTGCTGATTAGTAAAAAATATTTGGTAACTAGGTAGATTCCAGTTCACCCCCAGATTCTGAGCCTCTAGCAGGATCACACAATTTTTGGAAACCTTACTTAAAAGGTTGTTATGGTGCTGGTCAAGAACCTGGTTTTTGGAGGAGGTACGTCTTTTCACTGGTGTCTTTGGTTAGACCGCATTTGGAGCGTTTCATACAATTCTTGTTGCCATGCTACCAGAAGGATGTTGATTTATTGGAAAAGAGGCAGAAGAGATTTACCAGGATGTTGCTTGGTTTGGAGGATATGGACTATGAAGGAGAGTTGAACAAACTTGGATTGTTTTCATTAGAGTGTTGGAGGATGAGGAGGGACCTGATAGAGGTTTATAAGACTATGACAGATTTGGACAGGGTAGATAGTCAGACTGTTTTTCCCAGGGTCGAAGGGTCAATTACTCAGGTGTATGGGTTGAAAATGGGAGAGGGAAAGTTTAAAAGAGATGTAAGGAGCAAGTTTGTCACACAGGGGGTAATGAATGCCTGGAACGTGCTGCCAGAGGTGGTGGTAGAAGTAGATTCTATAACAACATTCAAGAGGATCTGGATAGATACATGAATAGGCAGGGAATGGAGGGATATGGAAAAGCAGAGACAAGAAAATGTTACAGAGACATCTGTGTTGGCACAGACTTGGTGGGCTGAAGGGCCTGTTCCTATGCTGTACAGTTCTTTGTTCTTTGGCAGCAGCAATATTTACCTGAACATAACAAAAATATATTTTATATTGAAGAGACATTTATTGAATTTTAAATAATATCAGCGAGAGACACCAATAAAATTAATTCAATTAAAAGAAAAATGTATAATGTGTGCAAACTACAATCCTTTGCGTAATTGGATCTTTATAAATTTGTCTAAATAATAGAAGCAAAACGTTATGAATACAGCAGCACATATCCTAAAGCTGGCGCTTGAACAGTGTGGTTACACAGCCTTGACCCTAACCATGAGGCACTCACACCTGACAAAACATTGGCACAAATGTTCCAAATAACTACCAGCAGGCGTACAACGAACACAGCTCTATTGCTCCTCCAAGATTTAATAGGATAAATCTCTACCTTCTCCTTACTGGATTTGCATGAATCAAAGCAATAAATAAATGTTGTTGAGAAATTTTGATATAAAACAAGCAGATCTGTCATTAACATAGCAAGAAAGACGCATAAATCTGTATGAGACAGCAATTTCTGAAAAAAAAGGATATCCTGAACTACATTTATATTGGGAATGGTTTGAAGAAAAGTGGCATTTTTTCTAGCTTTAAAGAGAAAGGGTAATTTAATCCCCTATCAATTTATACTAGAAAGTCAGTAAGAATGCCACCACAAAAATAATGATCCAATCCAAGAAAACGTCCAGAAGTGATGGAATGGCAAAAATGGTGTATACCTCAAGCCAACTCTCCCCTCGAAACTCTCCACTTATCACCTTAATGCTGCAGGGTGGAAATCTACAATATGTAAAACTGCACCAATATGGATGCATGATAGAAGAAAATTGTAGATCATGTTCTAACTATTCCAGCACTCTGCAGAAGTCCTGTGGCTTTATTCATCAGAGTAATTCTACTCCTCTGAAGCAATTTCTTTTGATGCTTGACTTCAAATTTGTGAAACAAAATTCATGATGAGCATAAAGATTCCACTGCACTACTTGGAGAGTAGCTGGAAATTCTCCCAATGTCTTGGCCGATATTCATTGCTCAGTCAACTACTCAAAGACAAATGATTTCGTCATTTGTCTCATTTGCTGATTGTGGGACCTCACTGTGTGCAAATTAACTGCCAGATTTCCCAACTTAAAAAAAAGTGACTACACATAAAAAGTTATTAACTGTGAAGTGCTTTTGGTCACCTTGAAAACGTGAAAGACATTACATAAATTACTTCTTTCTTATGTCAACATAATCCAACTGGAATTTATTAAAACACTTTTTTGAAAAATTTTCTCCTCTACGTGGTAAAGCATGTTAATGCTAGGGAAACTTTTAAGCACTCAGGTATAACAGAATCTCTCTGCTCTACTCTAATAGTGCTTCAGCTCCAACATCAGCACACCCCATGGCACCAGAGTGACGTTTTTCCATTTCCTGCACCAGTCACCCCATGGCCTTTTGAAAATAGTCGAATTAAAGGCAATTCTGTGCTGTAGTGCTGTCTCGCAGGAAACTGAGTTGTGAATGTACAAACTGTCTGAGACACTAATAAAAAAGCCAATGGAAATGCATGTTCATGCTCAAAAAATAATTTTGTTTGTGACCAAGGAGTAGGAGTAGCAAATTAGTGAGTCTCATAATCAGACGGACATGACATCAAATCCCAGGGATAACTGTGATTTAGATTTCCCCAAGATAAAGATGTAAGTAGGTTATTTCTATTCCAAACTGAGTGACAAGCCTGTTGTAAGGAATACATTTTTATTGTGCAGAAAAAAATCTGTAATTTCACTACCTTTTACATTAAAAGGAAATTTATTATAGCACATTTTGTTCTCCATTTATTTTGTTAATGAACACTTCTTTTTCCTCTACCTTTCAGAGTTTACAAGCTGTCAGATTGTCTCTCTACTCCGACTTTTCTGCATCATGCCAGAGTTCTACATTTATGACTAGGCCTTCCAATCCTGGTTTCTCCAGAAACGTGAAGCATACCTGCAATCTAATTGCTTCTTTGAAGTTTCGAATCATTAGGAAAGACAAGTCACAACATCCTTTTACAGCATTGGCTGACACAATTCTGGTGAATTTTCACTAACACTAAAACCTGGGATATTTAAACAGCTTTTCAGTGTGTTAGTGGATGAGTTAATGGGTGGGTGAATAGGTAGACGTGTAGGTGGGTAAGTGAGCAAGGTGGGTGAGCTGAGTGGGTAATGGGGTGAATGGGTAGCGTGACAAATGGATGAGATGGCAAGTGGTTTGGGTAGTGTGGCAGGTTGATGGGGTGAGAAGTGGGTGAGGTGGCAAAAGAGTAACATGGCTAGTGGGTGGGGTGGCATGGCAGGTGAGTAGCATGGCCAGTAGGGATAAAGTAGTGAGGTTGGGTCAGGTTAGATTGGGGGCAAGCAATCAGAGGAAATGATGGGGAGGCCAGGTTAGATTGAGTTTGGTGTGAATCAGCAGTTCTGGGGATACTTGGGGGCAGAGGGAGTTGAAGAGTTCAGGAAAGATTAAGGGGGAGGGAATGGGTGTCAGATGGGTGAGGTCAGGTGGGGAAGGTTCAGGGTGGAATTGGGTGCTGAGGTCAGGTTTAATTGGGGGGTATGGAGTCAAGGGGGAAATCAGGGGGGTTGTCAGTTGTATGGTTAATGAGGGGTTAGACTCAGAATTTTCAATCTAGCATTTCCTGGGTAAGTAAGTCAGAACTGTCCTCAGTCTCCACTCTAACTCAGGACTGTAGACTTTTTCAGAGGGTCTCAGGGAGCAGGGTTTTGCACCTATTCATGCTTCCCAGGCAATTCCCACAAAGTCACTTCATCACGTCTTCTGAAGAATTCTGCAGCGTATCTTCCGGCGGTATACATCCTGTCTCTAATGATCCGGAGACTGGACGATCTAGGCCTTTGTCGTGCAAGATTGAAAGAGAACTTCACACCATGATTACTGCTTGTAAAAGCCACAGCTACATTTGCATTATAAAAATTCACTTGAAAAATCCCATGGGTTTACGTGGAATAGGGTAGAGTTTTCCAAAAGGTTTTAATGAGCTTTTACAGCAACTGTATCTGTAATAATGTATATATCAAGATTGGATTTCTCCAAAGTTAATAAATGTTTATGTTTCTTCTAATGTGCATATTAAGGGGTTCTGAGGCATGACTGTTTCACTATCTTTGTGGCAATATCTGAAACGCCCTTCCAGAAAGGAAACATCAATGGGTTCCCACAGTGTATGAATGCTGCAATCATCATTAAAACTCCATTCAAGACTTCTGGTTCATCCAGAAATGCATTCCTTCAAATAGTAAAGGGGTCACTTTTTGACAGCCTAGTGCTGGCATTAACAGATGGTAAAGGTCAAAGGCTTTATGATGGAAATCAGTAAATGTGTCACTCCATTAGCACCAACATTCTGAAAGGGGCCTATTCCTGGACATTTGCAATATTTGCCTGAAACAGGCAAAAGGGTTCTTATCCATTCAAACTAGTTTGCACCCTGCTTACATTTTTAAGGGTTATGTCCACATTCTGCTAAAGTATTAAAAAAAGACATGGCCAGAACATATGATTGGGTATTTGTGTCGAGTGACTTAAGCACTAGAAGGGGCCACTTCTGGTCACTCAGAAAAATAATTTTAACTTTAGTTTTTGTGAAGTAAGTAGGAGTAGGACTTCCCCGACTAGGTTCACAAAAATACTGCCAGCCGTTGCCAAGATTGGCTCAGCCACCTGGGCTTTGCCCAGCACCTAAATAAAGCTGCCACCACTGAACAGTTGGCCAACATTCCTGTGGACCAAAACCAGTCCATCTCATCGAACTCACCTGTTAAATACAAAAAAGGCCCAGGCCAGAAAGAATTGGCTACCTAAAATTTAAAACCTACCCATAAATATCCACAGCAGAGAAGAAATCTGGTATCGGAAATCAAATGGGTTTGATTTTACCAGCCCACTGGAGATGATTGGGTATTTGCATCTAGTGGCCTAACACTAAAAGGAAGCCTGGGAAATGGTAATGGAACAGATCCCTCTGCCACAGGATATTTTCAGGGGTGGGAACTTCAGCGACATGGCTGCCTGCTGCCTCAAAACAGGTGGCCAATTAAACCAATTGTCTGGTAACAATCACGCATTTGCTGCCCATTTCATCATTTTACCACCATCAGGAAGAACCACCACAGCTTAGGAAGTCTGACAAGTAGCTTGTGGTGGCTTCCCAGCGGGTTCCCAGGGAAAGTAGAGGTGCTCTTTCATGGCTATTCCATTGCATATGAAGGGGCCACCCTGCTTGTCTGACTTACCTTGCCTTTGAAAGTGTCTCAGCACAGAGGTATCATCTTCTTCCTACAGCCTCAACAGCATTTATCTATTGGTGGTGCTGCCAAAGCAGCAGGCCCACTGATTGAGCCAGCAGTTCTGGGAGGTGGGATGCCGTCCTCAATTGGACAATGGTCCTGTAGCAGGCTCCTTAATTGGCCTTTGCCAATAAAATGCCACCCAGGATCTCGTCATCCATCTGTGGATCCTGCTTTCAGTCCCAACAGCGGCACAACCAGGGAGTTGGTTATATTCCAGCCATTGTCTTAAAGTTTATCTATTCACTTCTTGACCTCCTTCTCTACATAACATCCACATTCTTCTCACAAACAAGAACTCATAACATTCCAGTCCACAGCTATGTCCTTAATTTCTTGGTCAATAGGTAAACACTGCTGAAATAGCTAGAAGGGTACTTGGGATTCTAGTATATCCTTCGAATATTGAAGCTTACAGCAAAGAAGGGTCATTCAGCCTGATGTGCGGGCTCTTTTAAAAAGCAGTCATGCTTAGTCTCACGTCACTGCCTTTCATCATCTCAAGTACCTGTTGAATTTAGTTCTAGAATTATTCATAGAATTAGTTTCCAACAACCAGAGAGAGAATCTTGATCCCTACAATGCTCTCAGCGAAACAGGTTCTCCTCATCTTCCCTATAGATCTTTTATCAATGATGTCCAAATGCATGTTCTTGACTTATTCACCAGAAGAAATTATTTTGCTTCATCTATACTATGAGCAGAATTTCCATAAAATTCAGCAGGTGGTCTTCCCATTGCCTACCCACCCGCCCCTCACATGTCAGAAAATTTACGGTAGGACAGTCGACTTGCTCTCACCCCAGTTGAGGAACTTAATTGCTAGGCACCTCCATCACTGGCTTCCGTCCATAATCGAGACAGTGTTCCCCCCGCATCCCCCCATTTCATGCTTACCCCCTCACCACCTGGGTGCTCCCCCTCTTACCCCCTCCTGTCCCAACTATGAGCCTCCTATTAGGAGCATAGGAGCAGGAGTAAGCCACTGAACACATTGTGCCTGATCCATCATTCAACATAATCATGGCTGATCATCCACACCAGTGTGTTTATCCACACTATCTTCATACCGCTTAACGTCATTGGCATTTAGAAGTCTGTTAATCTCCCATACTTAGCTTTATCCTGTCATCCCAACACTTACTCTTGAGTCGTGGAACCAGGTGTAGTCCCAGCAGTGACCACCACTCTGGAACTTCCTTCCAAGCGAGGGACAGAAGTCCTGCCTCCACAGAGGATTAAATAGCTACCAGGTCAGTTTGGAGATGTGCTCCATATGCAGTCTGAAAAAATCTGCCCCATCAAAATCTCTCATTGTTCCAAAATCCTCTCTTAGGTTACCTCCCCTGTTCTAAGAGAAACAATCCTAACTCTTCCAACCTCTCCTCACAACTTAAGTCCCTCGCAACCTAAATAAACCTGCTCTGCAATCTTTCCAAAAGCTTTACATCTATCCTAAGGAATGAAGCCCAGAATTTTCACAAGATGCTAGCTGAGGCTTAATGAGTAACTTACAAAGTTCTAGCATGAGCTTTTTGTTTGTATACTATATTCCTCTACTTATAATTTCATGTAATATGCACACTTTAATAACTAACTTTTCAACTTGCCAACCATCTTTAAAGATTTTTATATATGGGCACTAAGGTCTCTTTGCTCACCTACACTTTACAAAATCTGCCATTTATAATGATTGTATTTTCATATTAGTCCTTTCTATGTGCAGCACTCAACACTTCTCCAAATTGAACTCCATCCACTTCTCCCTGATTCACTCGCCTGTGTCGTCCTAAAGCCTTTTACCCACTTCAGTATTTTCAACTTTGCAAATTTGCAAACTTTATAACGGTGCTCTGTATAGAGCTATTACAAAAAATATATATAAAACATAATGGACCCAAAACTCAGCCTTGAGGAACACCACTACAAACTACCTCCCACTCTGAAAAATACTCATTCACTAACACCTTCTGCTTCCTGTCATTCAGCCAATTATGCATCCATAATACCACTTTCCCTTAATTCCATGGTTTTCCATCTTCTTAATAAGCCTTCAGTGTGGCATTTTATTGAATGGCTTCCAAAATACCATACAGACGTCTATTTCACTGCCTTAATTAACCCTTCCTGTTACCTCATCAGGCAATTCAAAAAAGTTAGTCAGGTATGATTTGTCTTTAGCAAATCCATGCTGGTTCATGTTGATTAACCCATACCTTTCCAAATAAAAGCTCATTTTGTCCCTGATAATGGTTTCCAATAATTTCTCCATGACCAATGTTTAGTTTCCTTGTTTATTCCCTTTCCTTAATAACATTAACAACCCTCCTATTCTCCAGCATGACACCTTTATCTAACGAGGATCGAACGATTATGAACAAGACCTCTACTATGTCTATCTGTGTTTCTTTCAACAACCTAGGATTTACATTCTTCACAGGAACGGCAAAGCCCTATGCATCAGGATGATAGAGGAAAGTGATGATGAACAGGATGAACACAGAGGTTAGAGGATCTACTGATGAAGGCGGAGTTACTTGGAGATATGCGAAAAGTAGAGATGCAGGAGACTCCAAAGCAGGTGGTCATATACATCCAAGTCCTTATCACAGAAGAACAAACACCTCGCTGCAATGTTCACCTTGCCTTGCCAGCAGCTGTCAAAATCACTATGGCTTTCTTAGCTTCTGGCTCCTTCCAAACATCAGCTGCAGATCTTACAGTGTTCACTCACAAACAGCTGCACACCACTGCATCTCAATGATTCTTGATGTCCTATTGGCCAGAAATGGACAATATATTTGATTCAATACAGATTCAGACACATTGCTTGATTTCTCCAGGTGGAAAACATCATCACTTGCACCCATGTGGCCATTACAGCGTTGAATGTTTGGCAAATGGAATTCATTGACAGGAATACAGGGTAGGTCATTTAGGATCGAGATGAGAAGAAATTTCTTCAGAGAGTGATGAACCGGTGGAATTTTCTACCATACAATGCTGTGGAAGCCAAATCACTGAATATATTTAATAAAGAAATAGATTTCTAGACACTAAAGGGTGTCAAGGGGTTTTTGGAGAGACTGAGCATGGCATTGAGATGGAGAATCAGCCATGACGCGATTCAATGGGGGAGCAGGCTCAATGGGCTGAATGACCTACTCCTGTTGCCATTTTCTTTGTTTTTATGTTTTTCTATGTTTCTGTGGAAGAGGTTCTTTCAACAATCAGCTAGTCGGCGATCAAAACAGGAACTTCCTTTATGTGTGCCTTCGGTTTCCTAATAACTTCCATAATTCTTTCATCCCCTGCCAGTCCAGACTTCCAAAAATCTTCACTCCACAAGCTTTGTGGATGTATTCAAGAGGACAAGGAATACTCACCTCTCTATAAAAGTCCATGAAAGAAGCAGTGACGCTATTTCCTCAGGCATTTGTTCACCAGGACTCCCAATGAGCAGATACTTGGCTTTAGAAATTGCAGTTCTGGTGCATGAACTGTTCACATGGAATCCTGCAATACATTCTGTAAGGGTCTGGTTCATTGTGGTAGTCTGATATGCTCTCTACAACAGACTACAGAGGAGGAGCAGGATATAGAAGCAAAGATGGGGCGAGGGAGGAGGGGTAGGGAAGTACATAAGAACATAAGAAATAGGAGCAGGAGTAGGCCATCTAGCCCTTCGAGCCTGCCCCACCATTCAATAAGATCATGGCTGATCTGTCGCGGGTCAGTTCCATTTTCCCGCCCTCTCCCCATAACCCTTAATCCCCTCTCTTATCAAAAACCCATCAACCCGCGTCTTAAAAATATTTAGCGAGGCAGCCTCCACCACTTCAACGGGCAGAGAATTCCAGAGATTCACCACCCTTTGAGTGAAGAAGTTCCTCCTCAACTCCGTTCTAAACCGCCCCCCTTTTATCTTGAGGCTGTGCCCCCTAGTCCTACTGTCTTTTTTGAGCGGGAAGAGTCTCTCCACCTCTATCCTATCCATCCCATTCATCATCTTATACGTCTCAATGAGATCTCCCCTCATTCTTCTAAACTCTAACGAGTACAAGCCCAGTTTATTCAGCCTCTCCTCATAGCTCAACCCCCTCAACTCCGGTATCAGCCTAGTAAACCTCCTCTGCACTCCCTCCAAGGCCAAAATATCTTTGCGCAGGTGCGGCGCCCAAAACTGCACACAGTACTCCAGCTGCGGCCTCACCAATGCCCTATACAGCTGCAGCAAGACCTCCCTACTTTTATATTCAATCCCCCTCGCTATGGAGGCCAGCATCCCATTCGCCTTCCTGACCACCTGCTGCACCTGCAAGCTGGGTTTTTGAACACTAATGTGCTCTGGCTGCACAGGGGAGTGGATGGGCTTGGCAAGGGAATTGAGTATCTTATCAGGATGCCACTAAAGCCAGATATCATCTGATTCAGGCAGATTTTGACTGAACCTCTCTGACCCAGGAGAAACATCATAATATGGAAATCTCTCTGAGGTACCTATGCTAAAGCTTCCATTGAGGAGACAGCCTGGAACAGGTAAACTTATACCACCAATAAAGGATGCATGTCTATCTGAAGTTTCATTATTATCTTTGAAGATCCCTTGCTCCTGTGAACCAATACATTTCCTATTTCTCTTGTCCTGCTATTGGTAAAAGAAGACCCACACATCTGGCTTCAATACAGTGTGGAGGTGCCAGTCAGGGCATCCCCAGAGGTTGCTGCATCTAAATTATTGCAATGGTAGTCTCCATTGCTGAGCCTGCTGCTCAAATCCTTCCTCTTTCAGAGAGACATTAAAGACAGAGATGATGATGGTGCCACACGAGAGGTGGCACTCTCCATGAAGACACCATCAGCCCTTAGCTGACACTCTGGATAGCTGGCAAGTAGTTCTAGCTGTGGCATAGTAGGCATCCCCTCTACATATCTGTGCCATCTGCACCACTGCCTGGTCAGTGCTCAATAATGTGGCAATACAGAAAAAATCTAAGAGCATGAATAGGTCATTCAGCCCTTTAAGCCTGCTCTGCTGTTCAATATGTCCATGGCTGATCCTCAATGCAATATTTCTGCTTTCTCCCCACATCCCTTGATGCCTTTAAGATCTAAAAAAGACTCTATCTCTTTCTTAAATATGTCCAGGGACTTGGCCTCCATAGCCTTCTGTAATAGAGAATTCCACAGGTTCATTACCCTTTGAGTGAAAAAATGTTTTCTCATCTCAGTCCTAAATGGTTGCTGTCCGGTATCCTGAGACTGTGTCCCCTGGTTCTAGATTCCCCAGTAAGAAGTCTCACAACACCAGGTTAAAGTCCAACAGGTTTATCTGTAGCAAATGCCACTAGCTTTTGGAACTGGCTGTTCCTTCGTCAGGTGGGATTCCCCAAACAGGGAAAACATCCTCCCTGCATCTAATCTTTCCAGCCCTGTTAGAATTTGATTTATTTTAACCAAATCTACTCTCATCCACAGTTCTTGCATGCATTCCAAGTACTGCTGCATATGGCTACTACTTCGTGAGACTGGCTACTATCTCAATTGAGAAGCTCATATGCTCATGTATTGAACCCGAGTAACACGTGAGCTAGATGGATTCCTCCATTTTCTGTCCATGACCTTACATAGCCTCCAAGAACTCCATGATCAAGAGTTCGTCTCTGTTGCTGATCTAGATAGAACACCCTATCCAGCGTTTCTTGATGCCCTGTACCTGAACCCAGCTGAGCTGGGCTGTGTCAGTTCTTTTTTCTGCGGAAAACTGCCCACAGCTGCCTCTGCTTTGGGCACCTCCGTGTTAACACTCATATTATGCTTATTATCCAATGCTACCTTATCTAACCACATGCAAGAACGTATTTGTATGATTTTCTATCTTTTATGAAACACTCACTCCATTTATAGTTTATTTTGACCCACGAGTTACAAGAGAAAAAATTGATGAATCACTCAAATTGTTGTCATGTTCAATAAGGTTAGTTTTCTTTTAATTTAAAATTACATACTAAGATAGGCATCAATTTAAAAGGATTGCAGGAAGTTTTAAAATGGTTATACATTTAATAGGTTGAGAAAATAAAGTAATTAAAAAAAAACACGCAACTGCTTTATTATGTTACTCCCAGCGAATGAATGCTTCACCGTTACCTCACTATGGAATGCTCAAACATGTTACTTCCAGCAAATAAATACTTCACCTATGAAGAATGCAGGAGCGTGTGCTATGGGCAGAACCAGGCACACTTGATGAAGCTACAACATGGACTACTTGCACACCAACAGCATAAGCAGCACGCAATAAACAGTTAAGTTATCCTACAACCAACAGATCTGATCTAAGCTCTGTAGACCTGCCACATGCAATCGTGAATGGTGATGGGCAATTAATCTTCTAAATGGTGGAGGAAGCTCCACAAATATCACCATCCAAATGATGAGAGAGTCCATCAAATCGGTGCAAAATACAAGGCTGAAGCATTTGCAACTACCTTCAGCCAGAAGTGTCGAGTGGAGGATTCATCTCAGCCTCCTCCAGAGGTCTGCTGCACCATAGGTGCCAAACATCAACCAATTCGATTCACTTCACATGATAACAAGAAACAGCCGAAGGCATTTGATGCTATAAAGACTATGGGCCCAGACAATATTCCCACAATAATACTTGCAACTTGTGCTCCAGAACTTGCCACACACCTAACCAAGCTGTTACAGTACAGCTAAAACACTGGATCTACTCAACAATGTGGAAAAATGCCCAAACATGTCCCATATACCAAAGGGAGGACAAATCCAACCCGACTAATTACCGCCCCCTCAGTCTACTCTCAATCATCAGCAAAATAATGGACGGGGGTCATCAACAGTCTGATTAGGCAGTATTTATTCAGAAATGCTCTGATTGGTGACATTCAGTTTGGGTTCCGCTGGTACCACTCAGCTCCTGACCTCATTCAAGTCTTGGTTTAAACATGGGCATAAGAGCTGATCTCAAGAGATGAGGGGAGAGTGATTGCCCTTTATACCAAGCAGCATTTGACTGAGTGCAACTTCAAGGAGCCCTGTGAAAACTGAAATCAATGGGAATTAGGGGGAAAACTCTCTACTGATTGGAGTCAGACCGAGCGTAAAGGGAGATGGTTGTGGTTGATAGCTGTCAATCATCTATCTTAGCCCATCGCTGCACGTATTCCTCAGGGTACTGTCCTAGGCCCAACCACCTTCAGCTGCTTCATCAACGATCCTCTCTCCATCATAAGGTCAGGGCTGGGGATGTTTGCTAATGATTGCACGATATTCAGCACCATTTGCAACTCTTTAGGACTCTAAAGCAGCCCGTGTCATGTGCAGTAAGACCTGAATAATACTTAAGCTTGTGCTGGTCAGTGGCAAGTTATATTTACATCACACAATGACATCTCCAACAACAGAGAATTCAATCACCTCAGCTTGATATTCAATGGCATTGCCATTGCAGAATTCATCCACTACCACTGTTCTGGGGGTTACAACTGAGCAGAAACTGATTCGCACCAGCCACACAAGAGCATGTCAGAGGCTGGGAATTCTGGGTGAGAATCTCATCTCTTGACCCGTCAAAATCTATCAATCAGCTACCCAGTAGGCACAAGCCATGAGTGTGATGGAATACTCTCCACTCGTCTGGATAAGTGCAGCTCCAACAATAATAAAGAAACTGGACTTCATCCAGGACAAAGCACACCATCCATCATCTTCAATATTCACTTCCTCCACCACCAATGCACAGTGGCAGCTGTGTATAAGATCTACAAGATGCACTGCAGCAACTCATCAACGCTCCTTAAACAACAAATTGCAAACACTCAGCCTCTACCATCTAGAAGAACAAGGGCAAAAGATGCATGGAGACACCATTACCTGCAAGATTCCCCCCGAGCCTCACACCGTTCTCACTTGGAAATATATCACCCTTCCTTCACAGTTGTTAAGGCAACATCCAGAAATTACCTTTCTGATAGCACAATGGGTGTATCTGCAACACATGGACTGCAACAGTTCCAGAAGTCAGCTCACCACCACCTTCTCCAGGGCAAATAGAGATGGGCAGTGAATGTTGGATTAGACAGCAACACACACGTGCTATGACAGAATAAAAAAATCAAATATATTAACTGTGTTATACAATCATCCAAACAACCAGCTCCTGCAGTAATAAATCGTCTGGAAAATCAGCCAGCATTTTACTGGAAAACTGTTCTGCACTTTATCTTGATTTAAGGCAACACTTCATATATTAAAGCACGCTTGTTTCTGTAGATAGCATTTGCTTTTGTCTTTATGTGAGGCAATCTCAGTGAGTTTAGTTCAAAAAAAATGCACAACAAGATATTTTCTCAGCCCAGGTCATTTCATTACAGCACACATTAGGCAATATGGTCAATCTATTTGCCCTAAATGTGTTTAAACTGGATTTCCTTTGTCCTATACCACCAAGGTGACTGTATCTACACTGGTGCACTTGTAAAGCTCGATTTAGAGCTCTGCTGTCGCTGTGCTTGGCCAGGTAAGTGTGAGGGTATATTTAAAATCAGGCTCACACTTAAATTCAGCTCTGTTCCCACTCCCACAACGAAATTCACCTCCTTGCCAATTAAAGGGGTCCCCACATGAATCTCGGAGCAAATGGCTGCTTACCCTTGAGCTGGGTTTGGGATCTTCCTTCTGCTTCCCACCCATGGAAGAAAAGTTTTTCTGATGTTTTAAAGCAAATTACATTGGATGCAGAACCAAGAATAAGAAAAATGATTTCTGATCAGGTTTTCTTCTCGAAAAGTTCTTAAAATATTATATTGTGACAAAAAAAAACCTCCCCACATTCTCAGTTTAAGTGTGTGACAGGTATTATTATCCAACATTTCACAAAAGTCAGCATACTTATTTCTTAAGTAAATGAGTTCACACCTGTATAAGCCTGAAGCCAATCAAATGTGCAAATTGGCTTTGCCACAGAAAGTTTATAAGAAAGTCACAGGGAGAAAAGATGTTAAGAACAGGACATAAATACAACTCTGATCTTTTCACACGGTCATCACCATTGAAAGCTTCAATTATCCGACTGCCATTATGCAAATAGTTTTGAAGCCAGAAGTCATGCACCTGTGCTTGCTGCTGGATTTCATATTACTAATCAATCCCCAAGCCCCATTCTATGTCAGACAAGTGTGCAGGATTGCTCAACTCAGGTTACAGTAGGACAGGTAAAGGGTTTTAAAAATGCCACAATATTCTCAAAAAAAATTCAATACAAGTGTGCATCAAATACAGGCTGTCCCTGACTTAATGTTGTCCAAATTACCATGGATGGCACTTTCAATGTTTATAAATTGGCACCCTGTTTCATATTTACAATGTCGGTTTCAAGTTTACGATGCCATACCAGTGTACAAATTCAAATATCTATACGTGTGCATTGATATTCTGTGCCACCCATCTCCTTGACTCAGGATGCTCAGTTGTTGGTCCAAGACATTTTTACTTGTTGAACCTTTGTGCTTTCAAAGTTTATCTTAAAATTTATGTTTTCTAATACGTTTGATTGAGCACAAAATTCTGGGTTATTTTTATCAAAATAGGGTATCAGGCCTTTGTTCAGGAATTAATCTCTGGGTTGTGACATTGTTTCTTATGGGAAAATCGGTTCAGAGTTATGACATCTCAGCCGAGACACAGTTTTCATGAACCAAGCATGTAGTAAGTCCAAGGACTGTCCACATTGACTTGTCACTGGCCACAGGAATGAGTACAAGGAAGAAAAAGACATAAAGAAATAAAATCATATAAAACTGTTTTCTTTTTGTAACAGATATTAGATGATAGAATGCGTTAAACATTAGAATGCAATTGATTTACTTTGGGATAATTGTCTGAAAGGGATTAGTCTATTAAATGCAGTAGAATTGTGCCAAAAAATGTAAATGCTGATTTGCTTCCTTTTGGATTTAATTCATTACTTCTTCCAGCTATTTCTGGTATAAATAAAAGAAAATCTTTATTTGGCTACCACCATTTCCCTGATTAATTTTCAATTAATTGCAACTTTCTTTATCACAAAATCAAGCATGTTGTGTCTGGTGGGTGCTTTGAGTGATAAGATACAGGTCGTATTTATAAGTCTGCAAAAGAAAACTTTGCAATCTAAGCCAGCCTTTGGGAAAGGCACCGAATGGAAGAAAGGTGCTTCTTCACAGGAATGGAAAGAAAAATCAGCAGCCAAGTCTTTCTGGAGCAGTTTATATAGCCTGTTACAGAGAGGTAAGGCAGGGACTTGGAAATAGGCTGGCCGCCTGTTATTACAGGTGGTGATTAGTACCTGAAAATAGGACAACATTGGTTTTACATTTGAGGAATAAAAGACTGATAATAAAAGAAAAAACTAATTGCACTAGTACACAATAACATCAATTTTCTAGCTGAGCTCATTATAAAACAGCTCATTAAATCAGTAGCTAGGATGCACACACGTGAATATTGGCTCTGATTCTATTGCAGTACAGGACTGTTCTGAGAGACGATCCTAAGCGAGCAACAAGTTTGCACAGTGAGGTCAGGAGAGGTGGTAACTTTGTGACCTCATTTCCAGATGTTAGCTGTGATTCCCACTCACCAGGAATTGATACCTGACAGTTGGAAAAAATGTCAGGGGGAACTAGTCAGGTAAAAGGCAGTGGGGACCTGAGTTGGAGTCACGATAAAAGAGGCCCAAGAAGCTCTTTCTCCTCATGGCCCAAAAGGAAAACTTTTATCTAAATGTGAAAACTTATTTTGGCCTTTTTTTGGTCTTTGATCTAGCTTCTGGCAGTTTTGGCTTGACAGGAAAGTGCAATTCTCCCCCCATTCAGGGGTCTGGTTAAAAGAGTAGATCAGGCCCCAGTTCTTTATTTTAGGGGATGTGGGCTTCACTGGCTAACCCAGAATTTTGAAGTGGTGAGCTGCCTTCTTTAATCGCTGCATGTGGTGTAGGTACACCCACAGTGCTATTAGGGTGGGTGTTTTTGGATTTTGACCCAGCGACTGTGAAGGAATGGTGGTAATATATTTCCAATTCAGGTGGTCAGTGGTTCAGAGGGAAACTTTCAGGTACTGGTGTTTTGATGTGTCTGCTGCCCTTGTCCTTCTAGATGGTAGTGGTCGTGGGTTTGGAAGATGCTATTTAAAGAGCAGTGGTGAGTTCCTGCAGTGCATCTTATAGATGGTACACACTACTGCCACTGTGCATTAGTGGTGGAAGGCATGAATGTTTGTGAATGAAGTGCCAAGCACCGAGCTGCTTTGTCTTGGATGGTGTCAAACTTCTTGAATGATGTTGGAGCTGCACTCATCAGGAGACCATCACACTCCTGACTTGTTCCTTGTAGATTCTGGACGGGCACTGGGGAGTTGGTTTGGTGGCACAATGGTTAGCACTGCTGCCTCATAGCACCAGGAACCCGGGTTCAATTCTAACCTTGGCTGGCTGTGGAGTTTGCATATTCTCCGCATATCTGCATGTGTTTCCTCCAGGTGCTCAGCCTTCCTCCCACAGTCCAGAGATATTTAGGTTAGGTGGATTAGCCATGGTAAATGTGAAGGGTAAACACAGTAAAAAGTCTGACGACCCCAGTCCAACGCCGGCACATCCACAAATGTGAAGGGTTACAGGGATAAGGCAGAGCAGCCGGGTAGGCCTAGGTGGAAAGCTCTTGTCATAGAGTCAATGCAGACTCAACAGGTCGTATGGCCTCTTTCTGCACGGTTGGGATTTTATGGTGCTATGCGAGGTGAATTACTCACCAAAGGATTCTTAGTCTCTGACCCGATGTTGTTGCCACAGTATTTATATGGCTAGTCAAGTTAAGTTTCTGGTCAAGGATAACCCCAGAATGTTGATGGTGGAGGATTCAGCTATAGTACAGCCACTGAATGTCAAGTAGTGACGGTTAGATTCTCTCTTGGTGTTGGTCATTGCTGGCCACTTGTGTGATGCAAATATTACTTGTCACTTATCAGCCCAAGCCTGGAGGTTGTCAGGCCTTGCTGCATTTGGACATGGACTGCTTCAGTATCCAAGGAGTCAATGAATGGTCCTGAACATTGTACAATCATCAACAAACAACCCCCATTTCTGACCTTATGATAGAAGGAAGAGGTTAGGCTGATGGGATGCTAATTGTCAGAGTTGGATTTGTCCTGCTTTTTGTGGACAGGACATACCTGGGCAATTTTCCACATTGCCAAATAGATGCCAGAGTTACAGCTGTACAGGGGCAGCTTGCTGGGGGCATGCCAGGTTAGGGCACAAGTCTTCAGTACTATTGCCAGAGTATTTGTCAGGGCTCAGAGCCTTGACCTTCAGCCATTTCTTGATATCATCTGGCGTGAATCAAATTGGTTCAAGACTGGCATCTGTGAAGCTGGGGACTTCCAGAGGAGGCAGAGATTATTCACTCGGCCTCTTCTGGCTGAAGATTGTTGCAAATGCTTCAACTTTATCTTTTGCTCTGATGTGTTGGGTTCCTCCATCACTACAGATGGGGGTACTTATGAAGCCTGCTCCTCTGGTGAACTGTTTAATTATCCACCACCATTCATGGTTGGAGTTTGTAAAATGTATTCAGGAAAATTTTCTAAATCAATATACAGAAGTACCAACTAGAGAGGATGCAATATTAGATCTCCTATTAGGAAATGAGTTAGGACAAATGACAGAAGTGTGTGTAGGGGAACACTTTGGTTCCAGCGATGATAATGCCATTCGTTTCAACTTGATCATAGATAAAGATAGATCTGGTCCTCGGGTTGAGGTTCTGAACTGGAAAAAGGCCAAATTTGAAGAAATGAGAAAGGATTTAAAAAGCATGGATTGGGACAAGCTATTCTCTGGCAAGGATGTGATTGGTAAGTGGGAGGCCTCCAAAGGAGAAATTTTGAGAGTGCAGAGTTTGCATGTTCCTGTCAAGATTAAAGGCAAAGTGAATAAGAATAAGGAACCTTTGTTCTTGAGGGATATTGCAACTCTGATAAGGAAGAAGAGAGAGATGTATGACATGTATAGGCAACAGGGAACAAATAAGATGCTTGAGGAGTATAAAAAGTGCAAGAAACTACTTTAGAAGGAAATCAGGAAGGCTAAAAGACATAAAGTTGCTTTGGCAATCAAGGTGAAGGATAATCCTAAGAGCTTCTACAGGTAAATTAAGAGCAAAAGAATAGTAAGGGATAAAATTGGTCCTCTTGAAGATCAGAGTGGTCAGCTTTGTATGGAACCAAAAGAAATGGGGGAGATATTAAATGGGTTTTTCGCATCCGTATTTGCTAAGGAAACTAGCATGAAGTCTATGGAAATAAGGCAAACAAGGAGGGAGGTCATGGAACCTATACAGATTAAAGGGGAGGAGATGCTTGCTGTCTTGAGGTAAATCAGACTACATAAATCCCCAGGACCAGACAGGGTATTCCCTCGGGCCTTGAAGGAGACGAGTGTTGAAATTGCAGGGGCCCTGGCAGATATATTTAAAATGTCGGTGTCCAAGGGTGAGGTGCCGGATGATTGGAGGATAGCTCATGTTGTTCCGCTGTTTAAAAAAGGCTCAAAAAGTAATCCAGGAAGTTACAGGCCAGTAAATTTGATGTCAGTAGTAGGTAAATTATTGGAAAGAGTACAAAAAGATAAGATCTACAAATACTTGGATGGACAGCGACTTATTGGGGACAGTCAATATGACTTTGTGTGTGGTAGATCATGTTTGACCAATCTACTGGAGTTTTTCGAGGTTACCAGGAAAGTGGTTGAAGGGAAGGAGGTAGATGTTGTCTACATGAACTTCAGTAAGGCCTTTGACAAGGTCCCACATGGGAGGTTCGTTAGGAAGGTTCAGTCGCTAGGTATACATGGAGAGGTAGTAAATTGGATTAGACATTGGCTCAATGGAAGAAGCCAGAGAGTGGTAGTGAAGGATTGCTTCTCTGAGTGGAGGCCTGTGACTAGTGGTGTGCCACAGGGATCTGGGCCCATTGTTGTTTATCATCTGTATCAATGATCTGGATTATAATGTGGTAAATTGGATTAGCAAATTTGCTGATGATACAAAGATTGGAGGTGTGTGGACAGTGAGGAAGGTTTTCAAAGCTTGCAGAGGGATTTGGACCAGCTAGAAAAATGGGCTGAAAAATGGCAGATGGAGTTTAATGAAGACAAGTGTGAGGTATTGCACTTTGGAAGGACAAATCAAGGTAGAACATACAAGGTAAATGGTAGGACATTGAACAGTGTAGTATAACAGGGGGATCTGGGAATACAGATACATAATTCCCTAAAAGTGGCGTCACAGGTAGATAGGGTCGTAAAGAGTGCTTTTGGTACATTGGCCTTTATAAATCAAAGTATTGAGTATAAGAGTTGGAATGTTATGGTGAGGTTATATAAAACATTGGTGAGGCCGAATTTAGAGTATTGTGTGCAGTTTTGGTCACCTAATTACAGAAAGGATATTAATAAGGTTGAAAGAGTGCAGAGAAGGTTTACAAAGCTATTACCAGGACTTGAGTAACCGAGTTACAGAGAAAGGTTGAATAGGTTAGGATTTTATTCCTCGAAGCGTAGAAGAATGAGGGGAGATTTGGTAGAGGTGTATAAAATTATGATGGGTATAGATAGAGTGAATGCAAGCAGGCTTTTTTCGCTGAGGCTAAGGGAGAGAAAAACTAGAGGACATGGGTTAAGGGTGAAGGGGGAAAAGTTTGAAGGGAATATAGTGGGGGGGGGGTTCTTCACACAGAGAGTGGTGGGAGTGTGGAATGAGCTGCCGGAGGAAGTGGTAAATGCAGGCTCACTTTTATTATTTAAGAAAATCTTGGACAGATACACGGATGAGAGGGGTATGGAGGGATATGGTCCAGGTGCAAGTCAGTGGAACTAGGCTGAAAAATGGTTCGGCACAGCCAAGAAGGGCCAAAAGACCTGTTTCTGTGCTGCAATGTTCTATAAGACAAAGACTGCAGAGTTTAGGTCTAATCAGTTGGTTGTGGAATCACTTAGCTCTATCACTTGCTGCTTATGCATTTTTGCACACAAGGCGGCTTGGGTTGTAAATTCACAGGGTTGTCACAACCCTGTGAAGTTGTGAAGCTGTGTTGTGACATCTCAGGGTTAATCCAGGGTTTGGATCACGTATAAAGTACAGCTATTGAAGCCTGATGCTGCTCCTGGCATGCCCTCCTGCACTCTTCACTGAATCAAGTTTGATCTCCTGGCTTGGTGGTAATGGCCAGGTGAGGGATATGCCAGGCCATGAGATTGCAGATTGTGGTTGAGTACAATTCTGCTGCTGCTAATGGCCTATAGTGCTTCATGGTTGCACAGTCTTCAGTTATTAGGTTGGTTTGATATCTAACCCATTTAGCACAGTGGTAGCACCAAATGACACAATGGAGGAGATCCTCACTCTGAGGGGAGGACTTTGTCTCCATAAAGACTGTGTGGTAGCCACTCCTACCGATACTGTCACAGACAGATGCCTCTGCAAAAGGCAGGTTGATGAGTATGTTTTTCCTTTTTGTTGGTTTCCTCACCGCTTGTCATAGACCCAGTAAAGAAGCCGTGTCCTTTAGGATTCGACCGTAGTGGAGATACCAAGCCACTTTTGATAATAGACATTGAATCCCTCTTGAGAGTATATTCTGCATCATCGCTACCCTCAGTGCTTTCTCCAAGTGGTGTTCAACATAGAGGATGGGGTGGCATTACATGATAATCAACAGATGGTTGCGCAATTTTGACTTCATGGGGTCTGGAGTCAATTTTCAGGACTCCCAGGAAACTCCCTCCCAACTATATACTAATGTGGGTCTGTGCTGTTAGTGAGAAAGGCCATTGGTATGGGATGCCATTGCTGATGATGATGTCTGGGACATTGTAAGTTATGATTTGTTGAGTATGATTATGTTAGGTTGTTACTTGACTAATTTGTGAGAAAGCTCTCCTAAATTTGGCATTAGCCCTCAGATGTTAGTAAGCAAGACTTGCCAGATTGACATGGATGAGTTTGCTGCTAAAATTTCCAGTGTCTAGGCTGATGCCAGGTGGTCCATCCAGTTTCATTCCTTTGAGACATCAGAGTGTGTTGATAGGCCACTTCAGAGGCATTTGAGAGTCAACCACATTACTCTGGGCCTGGAGGCACATGTAGGCCAGACCAGGTAAGGACAGTGGTGAAACAGATAGTTTTTTTTCAACAGTCAACAATGAGACCAACTTTTCAATTTCAGGTTATTAATTGAATTCAAATTCCAACAGCTGCCAGAGTGGGATTTGAACCCTTACCTCCAGAACATTTGCCTGGGCCTCTAGATTACTCGTCCAGTGACATTACTACTGCGCCATCCCTTCCCTTTATCTGGAGTATGACTACAGAGTTGAGTAACCCTGTTGGAATCCAAAAAGTGAGCAAATTATTGCCGAATATCTATTGTTTGTTAGCATTGCCAATGACACTTTCCATCTGTTTGCTAATATATATGATCTATACTGGCTTCAGACTGGACAGGAGAAGTTATGTTCCCCATTCTCAGCTCCCCCACATTCCCCTGCTCCACAACAGTATAGTTTTCATTTAAGAACTAAAAAATATTAAAAATAAGGCAAAATGTCAGCAAACTGGTGTTAAAACAATCTTCAGTACCAATGCAATTACCATATTGGAACTACTGTAGATTCCAACACAAGTGCGGCACAATAATTTTAAGCCTTCCCAGAAGCAAAAATCATACTAATTGCTTCTGCTACAAGCCAGAATAAATAATGAAACAATTGTGCAGCTGTGCTTACTGACATTTGCTTATGTGCTGGTGGACACATTCTCAACTGCCCAGATGGACTCACTGAAACGTACTGGAAACTCTTCCGAGATAAGTTTTTTTACAAGTCCTCAAATATATCATAAAAGTGTCATCACAGCATGCAACAATGGTTTAAAAGACAAATAAAATATTGAGCTGTATAAACAGTCACTGAATCCACTTTAAGGGTACACAACTTGAAGAATTTGTGAAACCACACATGAAGTGTTCGTGTCCAGCTGAGGTCACTGTGCTTACAAAAATACAAAGGGGTAGTAGAGTAAAGGTTACAGGAATGCACAAATAGTATCTACAAAAGTTATTGCAGGGTTTGGATCACTGAGGTATGAAGTGCAACTACTGAAGCCTGGTTTAATTTCATTAGAAGCAAATAAAATGTGATTGGGGAAATCAAGGAGGGGAACTATCATCTAATCCTTCAAATTAATACAGGGATTTGGTAATTTAAATATAGGGAGTAATTTTATGTAAGCTAAAGATCATGAATGTAATCTGAAGGAATTACAAACTAAATTAGTTATACTAAAAAAGTGGTTAATAAGTCACTTATGTAACAGATTCCCATCTTGTTGAATAAAACAAATTCCATTCAAGAACTAAAGGAATCTGGATATATTTAGGACTCGGCAGAGTGCAGCAAAGTGTACGATAGGTGCCAATGTATAATTTGACCTTTGAAACTTGGAAAAATCCCTCCAATAACAGATATTTATTTGTACGCCAAGTATAAAAGCGAACTGCTGATGCAGGTGCGGGTGGTTATTATTCTAAAATGTCATCACCATCCAACGCAAATAATGGGCATGTCTGAGACCGCCACACATCTTCGCAACATAACCCATATCACTTGCTTGATTGCTTACACCCAGTTATAATACAGTATTAAGTAAAACATCTATTCAGGTGAAACATCGAGGCTAACTATTAATGAGCATAATATGTTGTGGCTGAAAAGGAGGGCTGATTTATGCATTTGTGTCATGAAATCAATAACCAGCACCTTGTGGAGACTGTAATATTCAGGACACAGGATGTTCTAATACTTGTTACATTTTAGCCTGCTTAGTAACAAGGACAGAACCCTCTTGCAGTGTTTTGATAAGTCATTCAAGGGTCAGTGAAGAACAGTTCAAGGGTCAGTCAGTTTTGGTACAAGAGTCAGGATCAAGAGAGCTAAATGCTGCTGTTATCTCTGATGAGTTGGATTGACAGCTTCCAGGAAGTGAGGACTCAAGAGAACACTTGAAGAGCTGAAAAGGCAGAGGAAGGTCAGTGACTCCATGCTGCTGGGGCAAAGGTAACTATTTGGAGCACTGGTTTTCTGTATGGTATGAATGTGAGTTGGTGTTGGAGATTCAGGAATCCAACATAATGTAGCCATGGGAGTTGAGCCCAAAATTTGGGAAGTGAGCAGTTATTAAGGCAGGCCAAATCAGAGAGACTTTCAGAAGAAATTCCGGGGCGAAATACTCGAAAGGGAAGAGTGAAAACTTGCAATCCCTCATTAGGGAGACAGAGTCTTAATGAGATTGTGTAATAACATCTCGGGGCTTGTTGAAAAATCCATGGGATCTTTCTTGGTCACATCTGCCATTTGTGGTGCACTGTGGCATGTTCAAACACAGTTTGCTTGTTATTTCATATTTACCTCAGGTTAACATGCAAGATAGATTGTATAAATTGTTTTACTTTTCTGACTTTGTAATAGTAAATTCATTGATTCAAAAAGTCATGAAACTTTGTAGCTTTATTCTCATAGTACATTCCTGGAATTTTAAATTTTATCTTAACCAGTCCCGAATTGGATTATACCAAAAGTTTGGGGATGACATCCAGGATTATAACAACCGAGTCTTTGCAAAGCATGTTGCTTGGGGCTGAAAAATAAATGTCAGAACTTACATACCAAAAAATATACTGTACTTGAGATTTAATAAGGTCTAATTTGACTTTTAAGATAGGACCTGAACAATAAAGTGAACTGAATGAGCAAATCTGTAAATTTGAGAATTTACCATTTAAAGGAACATACAAACAAGAGCAATGTTCCCTTTGATGTCATTTTGCGATAAACAGCTTGTTTATTACAGTGCATTGTCCTTTTAAGACAATTGCATCACCCCATATGCACATATCTTAAAGCAAACATTCCTTAAGCGTATCCCTACATTCTAAATCTTGTGGCCGAATGTCCTTGCAGCTTTACGGAAACATTAAGCAGCAGCTGGTTACTTAGCCACTTGAACCCTGCTCCATGATTCAGTGAGATCTTGGCTGACCCATGACCTAACTTCATATATCCGCATTTGATCTAAGTGCCTTTAATACCTTTGATAACAAAAGTATCGATCTGACAATTAAAACTTACAACTGTTCCAGCACTAAACTGCTGTTTGCAGAACAGAGTGCCAAACTTCTACCATCTTTTGTGTATAAATTCCTAATGTTTCACTTCTAAAGGATATGATTTAATCTTTATGCTATGACCTTTAGTCTAGATTCTCATTTAGCGAAAATAGATTCTCTCAATTTATTGCATTTATCTGCCCTAATATTGATTAAATCACCCCTTAAGCTGCTAAATTCCAGGGAGCACAATCATGGTTTTGGTATCTAGTTGCCCATTTAAGGGACTAAATTGGCAGATTTAATCAAAGTGAAGACAGGAAGGTGGCAGATTATCTACCCCTACCCTTCCACCTGATTAAATACCCTCACCACCAAACATGCCTTGGGAGTGGGCACAATATTTCACCATCAGTTTCTACCTGCCATGCACTTTCAGAATCTTGTATATTTCAATCAGATGAACTTTAATTCTTCCAAACTCCAGAGAGTATAGGCCTAATTTACTCCGCCTCTCGTTGTGGTACAATCTTCTCACATCCAGCACCAATATAGTGAGCCTTCACTGTGCTTCCCAATGTAAGCACATTCTTCTTTAAATATGAGAACCTAAATTGCAAATTTCAGGTGTGGTCTTGCAACTGTAGCAAGAATTCATTACCCTTGTTTTTCTGTGCCCAAGCAATAAAGGCCAACATGTCATTTGTCTTTCCAATTGCTCACGGTATCTGCATGCTAACTTTCCATGTTTCTTTTATTACTATGCCCAAACCTTCCTGATTACCAGGGCTAACAGGCTTCACACTTTTTAAAAGTATTCTGCCATTCTGCTCTTACTACCAAAATGAATAACCTTATTCAGCCTCAGGTCTCAATCCTGCTGTCTGGCGGAAATGCAGCTTCTCTAGCCTGCCTGTTACGATGCATCAACACACCCTTCCAAAACCAGCAAGTCACCAAAAGTCCAACAAGAACACTTCAGAGTGCTTCCACAAACTTTGCAAAAGTAAAACTAATTCAAAAGCACCTCACCTTACAAGTTGGATGGCTGGCCCTTTAAATACTCCAGAGGAGACAGGGAGGCAGCACTTGCTCATACAGCTGAGTGCATGTACAGCTGTGAGTGATTAAGAAAGGGCGTTAACTGGGCTTGTACAGTCCAAGTTTGCAGAACATGCATAAAATCAGCCTGTAAGACTGTTTGATGCCACAATCTTCTCACTGTCAAAGCTGTAGGTGTGCGTATAACATGCTACTGCTACCAGCCTTCGAAGCATGGGGTGCCCATGGTTCATTCTGGAAGTGGCCTGAAGCATTGCATTTGCCATTTTAGCGGTCTCTGGCTCCATTAGTGCTACAAAGCCAAATTTTGCGGCGACAAAGACTTATTAAATATATGTGGAAATATGTACAGCTAATATATGTGAATGCACTAAGATAAAAGCAAAGTACTGTGAATGCTGAATCTAAAACAAAAACAGAAAATGCTGGAAAATTGCAGCGAGTCTGACAGCATCCATGGGGAGAGAATAGAGTCGACCTTTTGAGTCTAGATGATGTTAGAGCTAACGTCATCTAGACTCAAAAGGTCGGCTCTATTCTCTCCCTGAAGATGCTGTCAAACCTGCTGAGATTTTACAGCATTTTCTGTTTTGTGTTGTATACACGAATGCACATGTTTATGGTTCCTAAAATAGATTATACTTGAATATAACTTAAAAGGTTACTCTCACAAAAATTATTCAGGTAAATTCTGCAGTGCAATATTAATACAAACAAGTTCATATAAATTCTTTTAACCCCTCTGACTAATGAATTTTGCTAACACATTTGCTATTCATATGGAACACTATTCAATCCAATAGTGCTTGTTACATTTCTAACCTTAATATTTTTGTAAATTGTGAAAATTAAATCAAAACAAAAGATAACATGAGCATTGTACAATTAAATTAAGCTATTACATAAACACAAAGCAAGCCTGAAATAATTTTTACCACAGAAGCAAAGCTTCCTACTATGTTACATTTTCATTCTTAAATTCAGTGGAACATAATACTGTAATCATGCTGAAATGATTCTTTTATAATCTTCAAAGCTCCAACAGTCTTGAAATTTAAAGGTAGAGAACAAAATGCTCTCAAGGGAAAAACTGGTATGCAATAATATCTGTTTGTAAAATGGGCTGGTTACGGGTGTAACTGTATTGTATCTTTGCCAATGACCATCAGACCAAATGTGCTTCCCGCAAATTTTATGCTCAGAACACATAAGTGCAAACATATTTTAACAAAATTATAATTCAGCTTCAGTCATCTTGATCAGTTGGGCCAGTGGGTTGATGAATGGCAGATGGAGTTTAATTTAGATAAATGCAAGCTGATGCATTTTGGTAGACTGAACCAGGGCAGGACTTACTCAGTTAATGTTAGGGCTTTGGGAAGAGTTACAGAACAAAGAGACCTAGGCTCCTTGAAAGTGGAGTCATAGGTGGACAGAGTGGTGAAGAAGGCATCTAGCATGCTTGGTTTCCTTGGTCAGGACACTGAGTACAGGAATTGGGACATCTTATTGAAGTTGTACAAGACACTGGTGAGGCCACACTTGGAATACTGTGTACAGTTCTGGTAGGAACTAGAAAGAGTGCAGAAAAGATTTAATAGGACTTGATGGTTTCAGTTATAAGGAGAGGCTGGATAGACTGGGACTTTTTTCTCTGGAGCATAGGAGGCTGAGGGGTGATCTTATCGAGGTGTGTAAAGTAATGAGGGGCGTAGATCAGCTGGATGGTCAGTATTTTTTCCCAAAAGTAGGGGAGTCTAAAATTAGAGGGCATAGGTTTAAGGTGAGAGGGGAGAGATATAAAACTGTCCAGAGGGACAATTTTTTCCACACAGAAGGTGGTGAGTATCTAGAACACGCTGCCAGAGGTAGTAGTAGAGTCAGGTACAATTTTGACTTTTAAAACGCATTTAGACAGTTACATGGGTAAAATGGATATAAAGGGATATGGGCCAAATATGGGCAATTGGGATTAGCTCAGAGGTTAAAAAAAGGGCAGCATGGACAAGTTGGACTAAAGAGCCTGTTTCCATGTTGTAAACCTCTATGACTAGTCTATAATTTTACACTTGTATATATGTCAAAATGTAATTAATCAGGTAAATATGTTTCCCCAAATTAACTAATATAAACCAGAATCTGATGGTTAGAGAAAAATATCTGCAAATTTCCAAGAAATTAAAATGACTGTTGAGACACACTACTTTAACACTTTGCAAATGAGAGCAAATTATTAGCTACAGGACCAGATTTGAATGTAAAAATAACACTCATGTTCACGGTTATTCAAGAGTAAATAGAACAACTTCCAGCAACTAGGCATGCACTGTTAAATTAGGAAGTTGCTTTCTGAGTTGCCCTGCACCTTAAGAAGCTGCATTACAGGAGTATGCTTCAAAGAGACTCAACTGAAAGATAGAATTGTGTGAAGTTGTAGCACTCACATGCTAGTTATCCACTAAACACTCCAAAAATAAATTAGAACAAAGAACAAAGAAACTTACAGCACAGGAACAAGCCCTTAGGCCCCCCAAGCCTGCGCCAACCATGCTGCCTGACTGAACTAAAACCTCTTACGCTTCCGGGGACCATATCCCTCTATTCCATCTCATTCCTATACTTGTCAAGACACCCCTCAAAAGTCACTACCGTATCCACTTCCACTATTCTCTGTGTGAAAAATCTGCATTGTACATCTCTTTTAAAACTTGTCCCTCGCACCTTAAACCTATGCCGCCTAATAATTGACTTCCATCCTGGGAAAAAGCTTCTGACTATCCACTCTGTCCATGCCTCTCATAATCTTGTAGACTTCTATCAGGTCTCCCCTCAACTTCCGTCACTCCAGTGAGAACAAACCAAGTTTCTCCAACCTCTCCTCATAGCTAATGCCTCCATACCAAGCAACATCCTAGTAAATCTTTTCTGTACCCTCTTCAAAGCCTCCACATCCTTCTGGTGGTGTGACAACCAGAATTGAACACTATATTCCAAGTGCGGTCTCAGTAAGGTTCTATAAAGTGTCAACATGACTTGCCCATTTTTAAACTCAACACCCCAGCTGATGAAAGCAAGCATGCCGTATGACTTCTTGACTATCTTCTCCACCTGCATTGCCAGTTTCAGTAACCTGTGTATCTGTACACCCAGGTCCCTTTGTCTATCAATACTCCTAAGGGTTCTGCCTTTTACTGTATATTTCCTATCTGTATTGGACCTTCCAAAATGCATTACCTCACATTTGTCCGGATTAAACACCATCTGCCACCTCTCTGCCCAAGTTTCCAACTGATCTATATCCTGCTATATCCTCTCATTGCTATCCGCAAATCCACCAACCTTTGTGTCATCCACAAACTTACTAATCAATCCAGTTACATTTTTCTCCAAATCATTTACATATATTACAAACAGCAAAGGTCCCAGCGCTGATCCCTGAGGAACACTATTCGTCACAGCCCTCCATTCAGAAACGCACCCTTCCACTGCTACCGTCTGTCTTCTTTAACCAAGCCAGTTTTGTATACACGTAGCCAGCTCCTCTCTGATCCCATACGGCTTCGCCTTCTGCCCCAGTGTGCCACGAAAGGCCTTGTCAAAGATCTTACTGAAGTCCATGTAGACAACATCCACTGCCCTATCCTCATCAATCATCATCGACACTTCCTCAAAAAATTTGATCAAGTTTGTGAGACACGACCTCCCCTTCACGAAACCATGTTGCCTCTCACGTCCACTTACTTCCAAGGGGGAATAAATCCTGCCTCAAAGAATCCTCTCCAATAATTTCCCTACTGCTGATGTAAGGCTCGCCGGGCTGTAATTACCTGGATTATTCTTGCTACCCTCTTAAAGAAACAACACTGGCTATTCTCCAATCTTCTGGGACCTCCCCTGTAGCCAGTGAGGATACAAAGATTTCTCTCAAGGCCCCAGCAACTGGCATGCCCATTCTTGTGCAAATGAATTTTTAATGGTGTGATGAATCTTAATTGCTTCAAAACAACCTTTGGGGTAGAGAAAATTTTCTTTTACAAGTTGCAAAGCCTAATTCCTTCAAATTTTAATTATTGCTGGAGATTTAAAGGAATAATGATTTATTTTAACTTTTTCTTTCTTTTTTATCTGTTCCCCTGCCTCTTAATCCTATGTTTCCCCTCTTTCTTATTTCTCTTTTTGTATTTGATTTGGCAATGAATTAACTATCCTACACAACCTGCTTCAGACTATGAATGGCTCAATAAGCATTCTTCTGTTTGATTGGTTTAGGAGATGCACATTGACTTGTGTTATTCTGGATCCCCTGTAGATGGCACTACACTGAAACAGATTTTGAATCACCATAAGTTCCGATATAAACTCCAAAGAGTGTGATACAACAAAGTTTAACGAATGGTTGGCGCCATTCAATTGTCACGTGCCACAAATTCCGAGCTAATATGCTGTCAGGTAAAATGTTTTCAATATTAAATAGCAATAAATGGCATTCCACCAATATGGTAAACAGAAGTTTTTGATCCTTATTAAGCTAAAAATGAAAATGTCTAATTTTACAACACTATAACTTCAGAATCTACAATGGTTGTAGGATCTGTACAAAGTTTGAACCAAAGATAATTCAACTCCAATACCAGGACTGGTAAGTCCAGAATCTGTCAGCACATTTATACATTTGTTGATAGCAACAAATTTTATTCACAATTATGTAGAAAGCAAAATGATCTCACAGGGAGAGAAGTGACAAAGTATTTCTTCCATCCTTGACTTTGGCACCAATTTCTGGCATGGCTATTATCAAATTTAAATGATTCTTATAGTTTCAGTATCTTTTTTGCTTGCAATTTTTAAACTTGAGAGAGTAAAACAGAAATGTAAATAAAATGATTACTATTATAAAGGGGGATTCATAAGTATATATCGTGCTGTGTTTACTATTTAAAAAAAAACTCTTTCCTGACTGATGTATTTAACTTGCAACATAATTTACATTATAGCCATTAGGGAAAAAAGTCAACTTTAATTAAAAGAAAGACATTTAAGCTAAAATCTTATTACTACTTTCATTATATCACAACTTTACCATTTTAATATCCTATTCCCAAAATAAACTTCTAGATAAACCATTCAGAATTACTGTTTGCATCAGTTCAGAGCCAAATAAAGACTTGCGCAAAGAATAATACTGATTATTTTTTATTGGCCATGGATTTCTGTATGCTGCACGGTGAAAGCCAAATTTTTATGTCTCTTCTTCCTTTGCTCTGTGAGAATCTCTATTAATATCGATTTCCCATGATACCAGAAGTGGCTGTGATTTTCATCATTCATTGTTCAACTTATAAAGACATCTGAAAAATCTATCCAAAAACAAAATACTGCCATAATTAGTCTGAATCCACTGAATGGACCACATAATGGCCTCAGGCAAGACTAGGAGAGGATGGGTCTGCTTACTAATCAACACCTCGTAGTGCCTAGACATAGCTACACTGGCGAGTTTCTGCTCCCCAGACCTAGAATACCTGACGTTAAAATGCCACCGCTATTACCTTCAGCAGGAGTTCACCTCTGTTATCATGACAGTAGTTTACATATCGCTCCACGCGAATGTGAAGGCCACGCTGGATAAAATATATAGCACCACAAATAGTCTTGAGATGAAACATCCCATGTTCATCGTGGCCTGGGATTTCAACCAGGCCAAGCTCAAAAACATTCTACCAAAATACCACCAACACATCTCCTGTCCCACCAGCAACCCAAACATCCTAGACCATTACTACACAAATATCAAAAATACCTACCACTTTATCACCCACCCACGCTTTGGTAAATCAGATGAAAAGGATATGCTTTTGCTCCTGGCTTACAAGCAAAAACTGAAATGGGAGAATCTGTAAAAGAAAGTTGTGCAACGTTGGTCTAAGAAATCAGATGACCTCCGCGTAGTCAGTATTTAAAACTCTGTGACCAGCCCGAATGAGTATGCCATTGCAGGAACTGACTTCATTAGTAAGTGTGTAGAAGATTGTGTGCCAAAGAATCAAATCTGTGTGTTTCTCGACTGGAAACCAAGGATGAACAGGGATATCCACTGCTTGCTGAAGTCCAAATCTGAGGCATTCAAGTCAGGCGACCCTAAGCTATACAAGAAAGCCAGATATAATCTATGGAGATCCATCAAAAATGCCAAAAGACAGTACCAGACCAACATGGAGCCCAGGCTAGCCACACTGACTCCTGCCGACTATGGCAAGGTCTGCATGATATAATAGGCTACAAGATGAAAACAAGTAAAATCAGCAGCTCCAATGCATGCCTCCCCAATGAGCTCAACACATTCTATGTGTGTTTCGAGCAAGAGGTCAGTGAGAGCACACCTTCCATCCCAGAAGCCTCAGATGAACTGATACCAAGGTCACTATTGCCGACATCAGAACAGCCTTCTCAAAAGTCAACCCATGAAAAGCAACTGGCTCAGATAGGGAAGCAGGACAAGCACTCAGGTTTGTGCGTGGACCAGTTGGCAGGGGTATTTACAGACATTTTCATCTGTCTTTACACCAATCTGAAGTCTCTACCTGCTTCAAGAAGACAACCATCATTCTGATACCAAAGAAAAGCCGGGCACCATGCCCTAATGACTATTGTCCGGTGGCTCTGACATCCATCTTTATGAAATGCTTCAAAAGGTTACTCATGGCACAAATCAATTCCAGCCTCCCAGGCCACCTGGATCCACTAGTTTGCCTACCATGGCAACAGATCCATAGCAGACACCATGTCCCTGGCACTACACTCAACCCTAGAGCAACTAGATAACAAAGCCACCTATGTCAGACTCCTATTCATAGACTCAGATCAGCCTTTAACATCATTATTCTTACAACACTCATCTCCGTGGCCCTGGGCTTGACTCCTTCCTCTACAACTGGATCCTAGACTTCCTAACCCACAGACTAGTCAGTAAAGAAAGGCAACACCTCCTCCACGATCATCTTCAAAACCTGTGCTCCATAAGGCCGTGTCCTCAGTCTCTTTCTATGCTCCTTATACACCTCTGACTTATGGCCAAATTCGCCTCCAACTCAATTTTCAAGTTTGCTGATAACACCACCATTGTGGATTAGATCCCAAAACAATGGCAAGACACAGTACAAGAAAGAGATAGAGAATCTGGTGAACTGGTGCAACAACAATAATCTCTCCCTCAAGGTCAACAAAACAAAGTAAGAAGTCTCACACAACACCAGATGAAAGAGCAACATGTTTATTTGGAATCACGAACTCTCAGAGTATTGCTCATTCATCAGGTGAGTCATCAGGAACAGCGCTCCAAAAGCTCATGATTCCAAATAAACCTGTTGGATTTTAACTTAGTGTTGTGAGATTTCTTACTGTGCCCACCCTAGTCCAACACCAGTATCTCCACATCACAACAAAACAAAGGAGATAGTCATCGACTTCAGGAAGTGTAATGGAGGACGTGCCCCTGTCAACATCAAGGGGATGAAGTAGAAATGGTCGAATGCTTCAAGTTTTTAGGTATCCAGATCACCAACAACCTGTCCTCGTCCCTCCATGCAGATTCTATAGATAAGACAGCCCACCAATGCCTCTAATTTCTGACGGAACTAAGGAAATTTTGCATGTCCGCTACAACTCCCACCAACTTCTACAGATGCACCATATAAAACATTATTTCTGATTGTATCACAGCTTGGTAAAGCTCCTGCTCTGTCCAAGACCGCAAGAAACTTCAAAGGGTCATGAACAAAGTCCAGTCCATTACTCAAACCAGTCTCCCATCCATTGACTCTGTCTACACTTTCCGCTGCCTCAGAAAAGCAGTCAGCATAATCAAGCACCCCTTGCACCACAGACATTCTCTCTTCCATCTTTTTCCACCATGAAAATACAAATGTCTGAGGACACATACAAACTGACTCAAAAACAGCTTCTTCCCTGCTGCCATCAGATTTTGAATGAACGTACCTTGCATTAAGTTGATCCTTCTCTACACCCTAGCTATGACTGTAACACTACATTCTGCACTCTCTCCTTTTCTTCCCTATGAACGGTATGCTTTGCCTGTATAGCATGCAAGAAACAATATTTTTCACTGAATGCTAATACACATGTCAATAATAAATAAATCAAATCAATTATATGCCACTAAGCACGTGATTTAACCATTATATTTTGACGCAATTCTGTTGCGATAAAAAAAATCATAATTTTCTTTTCTATACAGACAAATGTATCAATTGCTTCATTAAATATAATTTCTCAAGTGTATGTCCCAAGACACCACAAATCCTAACCTATATTAAATAACACTGAAAGAATGCTGATTTTATAAAATTTGGTAAACGGAGAGTTCTGGCCTCAGACATTCACCTGAAGAAGAGGGAAACCCCTCGAGAGCTAGTGAGTTTCCTATCAAATAGATCGGTTGGACTAAAACCTGGTGTTGTAAGACTTTTTACTGTGTTTACCCCAGTCCAACGCTGGCATATCCACATCATTTATAAAATTTCACAGAGTACTTCGATCACCGTAAATTTACTACTCTTCAATCTTTCAGATATGGAATTGGGATAGTGTGCATTAGCAAGTATTGAAACTGTTAATATTTTGTGATCAATTATTAATATACTTAAAATCATCAGCCATGTTAGAACTGTTTTTTAATCAAATTCACTGACAGGATTACAAGTACTGCAATAACTAGGAATAAAACTACTCTGACCACACAATGGAAAACTGCCATAGTACTGCCACTTCAAATATTCTTCAATGGTAAAAAAAAACAATAATAACATCTATTATACGTTAAACTTGTGGGCCAGTGTGACGTTGTGTATATTGCATACATAATATTAGGGTCAAATATCTCATTTGCTCATCACCTGTCCTCACTGACCCACATTGATATCTCCTCCCAAATGCATTAAATTACAATTGTTTATTCTCATCTTTAACTTCATTCATGGCTTTGGCTATCCTATATTCACTATCTCCTCCATTCCCAAGATTGCCCTCAGCCATTCCATTCCACTGGCATCGGCTCTTTGTTCACAACTCTCCCTTCATCGAGCAATTGTTGGCCGAGCTGTCAGTCAACTGAATTCTATTCTATGGAACTTTATTCCAAAACCTATTCCATCTTCCCTTGGAGATCCTTTTAAAATCCATTTAACTAATCTGCAACTTCCTGATTTACTGTTTTCCTTACATCTATCTCTGAAGCAACTTTAGAAATGCTTTTGTATATATTTCCTAATTAGAAGAGTGGTGCATGATGTTTTCGTGAACTGCCTGAGAAACAGATTCTGTGCATTTTCAGTTTTCAGAGGGCTATTCAATCAGTGCACCAATGGAAATACTATCTGATATTGTTATCCAAATACAACTTCAAGAACGAAATAAACTTTTCAATCCCTATTCATTCAGTTTTAATTTTACTAATAGATGACATCAATAGGTGGATACAAAAAGTGGATTCCTTTTCCTTTGGAACTGATGAGGTCTTTGGATAGCTCAAGCATGCAAGGAAGTTGCTAGAGTCCTGTATGAAGAAAATGCATTACCGCCATTCTTTAGCTTGTATTGCAAACATAAAACAATTTTAACTGGCTTACTGTATGAATGGGTAAAAAGATTGTGGGGTATACTTTGAGATCACATATGTCAGTTGGCTTATCAGAAAACTGCCTGCAATTTTCCACCCACTGAGTCAATTAAAGATGAGGCAACTATTTTTTTAAACAATATTTGTCAACACTGAATATATTGCTGCATACATGGAGATGCATATACATCACATATTTTCTACAGTTTGCACAGTTGAATTATACTGCAAGGATGCATTGCAAAGCTCTGCTGACTGGTTGATTATACCAGTCAATATTAGAATAAGCTCGATGGAGTATCATTTCCTTACACTAAAGATTTAAAAGTCTGCAAGTTGTTCAATGTACAGCTAGGATTTTAAAATATTTTGACTTTACATCAGGCTGGGGCCTATTATACCCACTTAAAATTCAATCGAGGTAGTCTCATGTTGAACGGACTCAATCAACAAAAATGTAGACACGACTACAAGCATGTTCCAACCACTTTTGCCCTACCCAGAGACCTTCAAGAATTCCCAAGCTAATTGAGCAATTATTAGTATATTTAAATAAAATTAACTGATTCAGTGGTTCTGAACTGTTTTAAGATTGTGTTTTTTCCAAAGACATTCAGCGCCTTATGGCCTCTGCACATTTACTTAAAGTGTTAACCAAAGTCTCTCATTTATGCATTTTGTTTTCTACTCTTGTCTTTCATCTTAGTTTTCTGCTCTTTATTGTATTCATCTCCCCCATATTCTGTGCTGAATTTTTCCTCTTTTTCCTTTGGCACCAATTGTCATGGCCTCCACTGGCAATAATTGGACATCAGTCTTGTATATTGTAGGGCTAATTTTCCACCGCAAGGAAATGGCTCCTGATCTGTTCAGCGGTAATTTTATTGCTGACCTTCTAATAGGTGGCTCAATTTGCTAATTGTGGTTCTGTAACATACACAGGACACTGACACAAATTTCAGTTAGTGTTCTGAGTTTGAAGCCAGTTCAAAAGCAATACTGTTTTACCTTGCTGTGGGTCAGGTGGGCTCAGTTGGTAGCACGCTAGCCTTTAAGTCAGAAGGTTCTGGGTTCTCAAGTCCAACTCCATGACTTATGCACAAAAAGGCTAACACTCTGCTGGGAAGAATGCTGAACTATTGCAGGTACCATCTTTTAGATGAAACATTAAACCCTATGTTTATCTTCTGCGGTTATATAAAAAATCCCATGGCGTTATTTAAAGAAAAGCAGGGTAGTTAACCTAGTGTCCTGACAGAACAATTATCCAATCAGCATTACATCGCTGCTTGTGGAAGCTTGCTGTGCACAAGTTGGCTGTTGAGTTTTATACAACAGTGACTATGCTGCAAAAGTGCTTCATTGAATGCAAGAACCCTAGTGGTCCTAAATGTATTATACAAATGCAGATTTTTTTTTTGCTTTTGTATTCGCTATTTTGTTTGCTTTCTCATTTCTGCTGCTGTTATTCCCTTCTTTCATTGTTTTGCTCATTTCTGTCCTTCTCTTCCTCTTCTGTCATGGTTTGTTTTCTCCTTTTACACTTTGCTGTTACTCTCCTCCTTTATTCCTATTTCTCATTCCTTTCTTTTATGTTTCTTGCTCTTTCCTTTTTGCTCTGTTCTTACAATAGTGTCTCCTTCACTTATGTCCCCTCTGCTTTCTGTTTGTTTTCTTTTTTTTCCCCTTATCTCTTCCTATTTTTGGCTTCTTCAAAAATTTTCTTTTCACTCTATTGAAGAATCATTGTGGCTACATGGAGAAAATGAGAAATCTGGATGACCATCCCAAATAGCCAGGGAGAGGAGTTCAAAAAGCGAATATGGTGTTGAGTTTCATGAAGAATAAAGGGGTAAAAGACATCAAAAGGAGCTAAGGGAATATAAAATTGAAAATTGGCTCCTGCTAAATATCGGCTATGACTATTTAACCCTCCCTCTGTGTTTGTACAAATATTCACATCTCCTATCTTCGGGCCACTTGGCAATTAAGTTATGAACTTCTCTCAAAAGTTATTTTTGGTTCATGCCTAAGGTAGCTTTGCATTAATGCAGAAGTGATTCTAAAACAATATAATTTGTCACACAATTTATCACCTTACTTGTATTTGAACATCTCTCCTTGAATTATCTCTAATATAATGCAACCTAAATCTTATATCAATAACTCTATGCATATATGAGAACAGCTGAAATTAGTTCTGTTCAAGATGTTATTGCATGGAAGTTATTCAGTGGCCATGGAATAACATCTGGTTTATAAAATAATTCAAAGCACTCATGTTATGGTCACAAAGCCAGATTAGATAGGATGATAGATGTCTGGTGTTGATTTAGTCGAGCAATTCTGGTGACTCATTCATTAGTCCGTGTTTGGGAACATTAACAAAATCCTTCGTTCAGTTATTGCCTTAAGTATACCATAATGGATCTGGTATTTTCATATTTGATACATTGGGCAGAATCTTACCCACTTGAAAAATAATTACTGGTCAGGATCATTTCCAAGTCCCAACCATGCATTTACTGGTAGTGAGCTCACCAACAGGATCTTACTGGAGGCAGCCTCTGTGGCTATGTCTCTGTCCACTGTCTAATTATCACAGCGGGCAGGTTTTGAGGCTGCAAGTCCAATCGGATGACATGCAGGCTTGGAAGGAAGGCAGTCCCACTGGCAGAGGTGGAAGCTGTTACTGTATGAGTAGGACCATGAGCAGCTGCCAGGCCACCACTGCGGAGCTGAAGTAGCCCGTGACCGCAGAAGTGGTCTGCTGGTCCAGTGGGGCATAAGTATAGGGGGAGGAGGCCCTCATGAATCTTCCTGCTGCGTTCCATTTTAATTCAGCACTTTGCTCTCATGCCCCACATGTCCATCCTTGGCCTGTTGTAATGTTCCAGTGAAGCCTGGTGCAAGCTTGAGGAGCAGCATCTGATCTTCCAGCTGGGCACAACATTGGATTCAACACTGAGTTTGGTAACTTTAGATTTTGATCTTTCTCCTCCATCTTAAACCTCCTTTCTTTTATTTTTATACTCCATATATGTACTGCCTCAATGCGACACACCCCCTCCTCCTCTCACATCTGGTCATTTGTTGTTTGTTCTTAAACATGCAACTTTTTGTTGCAGTTTCTTCTGTTCAAACATTCTCACTCATTTCAATTCCGATGAAGGATCCAGACTGAAAATGTTAATTGTGTTTCTCTCCTGATAGATGCTGGCAAACCTGCTGAGTTTTGCCAGCTTCCTCTGTTCTTGTCCTGGACCCGGAGAGCCTGGTTTTGAACTGTTTCACATTGGCATGGATATCAGCAGTCCGGGTTAGTGAGTTGGCAGCTAACAACGAGGCGCTGGTGGAGTGGATGAATGCAGTCATCCGGAGCAAGGATAGCAGGTTTGCACCTCAGCAATTCCAATACTCCTCCGGGAGGCAAATGATGAGACTTCTGAGACCTTCCAAGTCATTTTGAGTACTGATACTGCAGCCATGATGGCAGCAGTCTGATCCTGCATTGCAGCAAGCTGTGATTACACGCCAACAAGCAAAAACATGAAAACCTACGTATGTGCTTCCACTGCAGTACTTCAGGCATTTAATGGCTTCTATTTGTTCTGAAATGGAAGCTGAGACATCTATCAGAAACTGTTTCATGGTTGGGTTTGCAGGTGTTCCCATGGAGTTGGCCATTACTCACATGCTAAAAAGGATGGTTTCCAGCTCTGCACTTAGTCCTGTGCCGAGTTGGTACCAGACTCCTCCCTGCTCCTGGCAGTGACCTCAGGCTTTCTGGCAGGTCTGACAATGCGCCAAGCATTTTGCTGGGCATAATCAGCCATTTTCTGTAGGCTGCCCCATTGATGTCTGAATCAACGGCAACAGAACTTTATCCAATTTGGGCATCTTGGAATCTAGCAGCACTGAAGTTGGGCCATTGTAGCCTGCTAGCACTGACCATGGACCTCTGAGGCTTGACAGTAAAGGACATCATTTGGGTTTGCATCACTGAAATATTGGAAACTGTGGATTGGCAGAATTGAGAGCTGGAATGTTCTGCTTGACCTCACTGGCCTGATGTTTGTCAGTAGTGTTGCAAACAGTGAGGCATAGGCATCTTAAAATGGGAGGGGTGTCCTAAGTTGGACAGAAATGGTTACTAAATTTCAAAGAGATTTCTGTAAACATTCAAGACGGTTTGCTTCCTTGATTTTTCACATTTGTCTCTATGTTTATCTTCCTTTTCAATACCCTTCTCTTTCTAAGTCTCACAGCTGTCAATAATTTGAATATTACATTTTCTAAATGATTACTGAAACATAGATGATGGTAATCAGAGTCGTTGGGGTAGATATTTGTCTCAGACTGTGGCACAAAAAGGAAGTTATCTGATCAACAATAAAGATACTAAGATCCCCAGCAACCCTCCCCCCCGTTCTCACCCCACTGACCACAACCCCCTGGGAACTAATGTAAGGAACCAAAAAATATTTACCTGCAATCCCCAGCCTACTGCAGTCCAAGCACACACAATGTAAATGTTCCTATCCTTAAAAGGCAGCTTATCAACTGACATATAATGTTTAATATTAAATGAAATCTGTAAGTTTTATATGTACAAAATAACTTGTGTGACTTTGGCATGCATCTGACATGGAGTGAGAACAAATTTTGAAATTTGCTGCCAAAATATTAGAAACAATTACTTCATTTCCAGGAACAAAATACAGGATGTTTTTTTCCGTGGAATATCTATTAAAAATGTGGGATTTCTATAAACAAGCAAGTCAGTTGCCTCCCTCAATGATTCTGCTTCTGTGTCTCACTCAGTTTTCTAAAGCCACCTCTTTTTTTGGGAGAGATTATCAAAGGCTTGACCAATTATTTTTCTCTTTAATGATGCATGTCAGCCTGGGACTTGTTTTATGCTAATGGCATTACCCATCTGAAATCTTCTTTGTTGTTGGTTTTGTTGGACTGCCAACAATATTTCTTTTTGAATGTAATAATTATTTCAAAGAGAAAGTGTCATTGACCGGAATCTTATGATGGCAGTGGTCCAGTCCCCAGCTGAAAAGTTGAGGGTGAGTGAGAGTGCACCTCTATTGATCGTCCTGAAGCAATTTAGCGAGTTATTGGGCCATTAGTCGGCTCAGAGTGGGATTTCAGGCACCATGTGGGAGTAAATCCTGCCTCCAAGAGCTGCCAGTCAATCAAATGGTCAGCAGCTCTCTCGCCCCAATAGCACAACCAGGAGCAATGGTTCCTGCTGAGATTACAGCAGTACCCATTGAAGGGGAGCCGCATTTCTGGATATTCAAGTATGTCCCACATTTAGCCTGGGACAGGCTAGCAGGTCCTGGCAAGGACAATAGTAATTTTGGTTCAGCAGGACAGGGCGGGTGGGGGGATGCAATTGGTAATTGAAAATGTGGGCAGGGAAGGGGAGGGGAGTCTACCTTAGGGGGCTTCCATTGAGCAGAGTACCCAAACAGGAGGAATTTGCCTGAACCTGGTCATCACTTGGCATGGATAACACAGCTGGTAAAATATCAGCAGCCGCAGGAAGAGGCTCTTAAGTGATCAATTAGTGGTTGTTATTTGCTCACTAAGGTCCTCATTTTGCCCAATGGCGGGCTGGCGGCCCGACACTTCCCCCACTAGTGCTAGTGGAAGTGGCCATGGGTACAGTGCCATGGCCATGGTTCCCAATCTTGCTTGACCCTCTGTCTGCCTGCCCACTCTCTTGAAATGGGGTTCTAAATTTCACCCAATGATTTAACAAATGAAATAATATAACAGAAATGTGTAATATTAAAAGCAGCAATCAGAATTGTGGTTATATATAGCCTCCCATCATTCAATTTAAGGGTTGTAAAATTGATGGCAGTACAGAGTGAACCTTTGGATGAGGCTCCCTTCTGGTATTGTTAAATCATAAAATGACCCTTTAAGTTTGATTACAATTGTGTCCTTATTTTCCATAAGTGAAGAGTTGTTTTTGAATCTTTATTACTTGATGTTAATTTTGTGAGACTCGGTAAGTATCTTAATCTCATGAATCACTAAATAAGTAGGATTTCCACAAATATTTATGCTTACATTTAGTAGTTTTGATATTGTCAATTTTGCAACAGTTTGGGTGCCTAATGTATACTTATATTATTGAATTGGAATATAAAATGCCAAATTATTAGTCATGAGTTCCTTAACTCACAGTTAACACATCATATTATCCTGTGATGACTCCAAATGAATTATTTCTAAAGCTGTACTTATTGGAGCCAAGAACTCCAGACAAAATCCCTAACTTTGAGGACTGTCTATAATTTATTATAAAGCCGATGACCCTGATGCATCCAGAGAAACAGGAAGGGTGTGGCCATGGCTGAACAAGACCCAGGAACCTGGCAGGGTATCTCAATGCCAGGATGCCTCTAACATCTTGTGGCTCAATCTTTCACCTGGCAGTCAATGAAATGAGCAGCATGGTCTGCAACACGAGCTGAAAACAGCAGTCGAGGAGATTTGGGACAGGACCAGGCTCCCGGTTGCCAATTGGGGTAGGGGATTGAGTTCATTATTCAGGAGGATGCGAGGAGATTGGTAATTGGAAAGGGAATGGAAGAAATTCCATGTCAGAAATTGGGTAGAAACCAATGAAGGAGATCTGGAGATCAGGGTGGGATGGGAGGGAGGGGGGAATATGGTTATGAGGCTGAAAATCAGGCCTGCAGGAGGTAAAATATTTCCATGGAGATCAAATGTCTGGTCCTCTTGGCCTGAAATAACCACTTACTTTCGAAAGTTGGCCATTTGTTTATCTATTTCATTGCTAATTTTCCAAGTAACTGGAAAACATATTCTATAGTTAACTTCAAACAAGGCTCCAAATTCCAGTGTTTAACTAAAGTATATTAATAAACACCTCATCTCACCATGCCAGGATACTCAAAAACTCTTATATCCACTGGCAATAGACAAATAACCTTCCCCCAGCCTGCATTCTCAACTTTATCCTGAATAGGAGCTTAACATTGTACAATATAGGTCTCAATCTTCATTGTACTAAATTTAATATTGCTGACAAGAGGTATTTTTGTTGAAGCATTTCATCTTGTAAAATAAAAATGAAAAATGTTGGAAATGCACAGAAGATCTGACAGCATCTATGTGCTAAGCATTTCCAAAACATGCTTTAAATTCATGTTTCCAGCATCTGCAGTATTTCGCTTTCACACTAACTTTAGAAAAGCAAGTTTGTTATTTAGCATACTTCCTGTTAATGCTCTTATACATGTGTTTTGAAAATTCTTAGTGTTCTCAATGCAAACTCCATATATAAAAATAGGAACATTATTCATAATTTATTTTGATCAATCTGTACTTGTGTTCACTTACTAAATACAAATTAATTTTCATTGAAAATTGCTGCAACTATTAGGTAAGGTCAGTCCTTTCTTTGGGATCATGCATAACAAAATACACTTGAAGAACTGCAGTCTGAACAACATTCTATGAAAAGAAAAGGCTGGATTTTGACAGCATTGTATTCCAAACTCTCCTGAGGCTCTGGCCCTACTTCTGCCTGTGGTTTCTTAAGTTTGTGACTCATAATGTCACACTCCTTGATTGCAGATCCTCAATGAATTAAGAACTAAGAACTGCATTTCTGCAATTTAGCAAAAAAAATTGTTGCTGCCTTCTTTACTTTGTGGTTAACCCTTCATCATAAGGCAGCATAAGATGACTTGGTGACTAATGGAGTGCCGCAGGGATCGGTGCTGGGGCCTCAACTGTTTACCATTTATATAGATGATCTGGAGGAGGGGGCAGAGTGCAGGGTGACGAAATTTGCTGATGACACAAAGATGAGTGGAAAAGCAAATTGCGTGGAGGGTGTGGAAAATCTGCAGAGGGATCTGGATAGGCCAAGTGTGGGTGAGGACCTGGCAAATGGAGTATGATGTTAGCAAGTGTGAGGTTATCCACTTTGGCAGAAATAATAGTAGGAGGGATAATTATTTAAAAGGTGAAAAGCTGCAGCGTGCTATGGTGCAGAGGGACCTGGGGGTCCTTGTGCACGAGTTGCAAAAACCCAGTCTGCAGGTGCAGCAGGTGATCAAGAAGGCGAATGGAATGTTGGCCTTTATAGCGAGGGGGATAGAATATAAAAGCAGGAGATCTTGCTGCAACTGTACAGGGTACTGGTGAGGCCGCAGCTGGAGTAGTGCGTGCAGTTTTGGTCACCGCACTTGCGGAAGGATATATTGGCCTTGGAGGGAGCGCAGAGGAGGTTGACTAGGCTGATACCGGAGATGAGGGGGTTGGACTACGAAGAGAGACTAAATAGACTGGGTCTGTACTCGTTGAAGTTTAGAAGGATGAGGGGGGATCTTACAGAGACGTATAAGGTAATGAAAGGGATGGATAGGGTAGAGGTAGAGAGATTCTTCCCGCTTAGAAAAGATAGCAGGACTAGAGGGCACAGCCTCAAGATAAGGGGGGGCAGTTTAGATCAGAATTGAGGAGGAACTTCTTCACTCAAAGGGTGGTGAATCTCTGGAATTCTCTGCCCATTGAAGTGGTGGAGGCTACCTCGCTAAATATATTTAAGTCACGGGTAGATAGGTTTTTGATAGACAAGGGAATTAATGGTTATGGGGAGAAAGCGGGAAAGTGGAACTGATCCACTTCAGATCAGCCCTGATCTTATTGAATGGCGGAGCAGGCTCGAGGGGCTAGATGGCCTACTCCTGCTCCTATTTCTTATGTTCTTAAGATAAAACGACCCATAAAGACCTGCCAACCAGGGTTCCATTTGGGACTGTATCACCGTTCCTTCATTGTCACTGGTTCAAAAGCCTCCAACTCCCTTCCTAGCAGCACTGTGAATGTTCCTACATCCAGTATATTGACTGCAGTGGTTCAAGAAGGCAGCTCCCCAGCACCTTCTCGAGGACAATTAGAAATGGGCAATAAATGCTGGTTACAGTTTGTGCGGAGTCTGCACCTTTCCCCGTGTCTTCATGGGTTTCCTCCGGGTGCTCTGGTTTCCTTCCAAAGTCTGAAAGACATGCTGGTTAGGTGTATCAGCCATGCTAAATTCTCCCTCGGTATACCTGAACAGGCTCATGAGTGGCAACTAAAAGATTTCACAATAACTTCATTGCAGTGTTAATGTGAGCCTACTTGTGACACAAATAAACTTTAAACTTTTATACCATGACAGAAAATCTATTTACAGAATAATCTAGCCATCAACAATCAAGATTATTAAATAAATCCCTGTCAAAGATCAGTGGTCAAGCTTTTACTCTGGATACCTCATTAGCTCCAATCAGTCAGGGGACTTCTCCTCAACTTGGGAGATTTGGATACATTCAAATTGGTTGTACCTCGACAAATTATGCACGTAGAGCATAATAGATTTCAAAAATTTGTTAATGAGATGTGGGCATTGCCGGCGAGACCAGCATTTATTGCCCATTTTTAATTGTCCTCGAGAAGGTGCTGGTTTACAATGGTCTGGCAATGGCCCCTGGCACAACCCCTTCGCACAGGCTGGCACTGCCAGATTGACACCATGCCAACCTACAGCACCTATCTGTGCCAAGGGGCAGGCCCTAGTGGGAGCAGAGAGCAGAAGAGTGAGGGTGGGGGGGACGGTGGAAGAATATACCAGTGATCATGAGGGGTAGAGAAGTGCCAACTTTGGTTGGGGTGGGGGGGCCCTGAGATCTCTGTGGGTAAGCTGGGGGGAGGTTTACTCAGATTCTGATCGGGGACCCTTGACAAATGGCATCCTGACCTCTGAGCAGCAGGGCTTTTCTGACACGTTGAGGCCTTGTCCTCCTGTACGATAGCATGAAACACGCCCCATTGATTTTTTGGCGGAATGTCAGAAGATTTGGAGAGAAAACCAACTGGAAATAACACTGCCATTTTTTTGGCAAGATTTCACCCAATGGCTTCAATCTTCCCAATATTTGACTGAAAGAAATCTCAGCTAATCAAGTTGAGGCCAAAATCAGATCAGCCATGATCTTATTAAATGGTGGCGCAGGCTCAAGGGGCTCATTGGCCTACTCCTGTTCCTAATTCTTGTGTTCTTGAATACTCAGTCTTGAACTAGCAGTCTGACAACTTTCTGTAATGCAGGATTAAGAGAGTTACAAGGGCTGTTAATGCAAAAGGACTCTGTGGAAGTTTTCTAGCCAGGAAAATGAACAGGTCACTGGAATCATGGGGTATTAATCAATCCCTCATGTCACTTGCTGCAAGATGTTGAGGTCGCCCTTCTATTTTTTCCTTGTCTTCACCCATGACTTCTTCATCCTATGACAAATACTGCTGCATCTCTCTGAATGATGAGGTTTTGCAGGATACATCATGCCATTATGAGGAAAAATCTTTGTGGAGCACTGTCAAACTGTCGTTACACTGTGCTTCATTTTAAGAAGCCTCATAGTGCAGACAGTTAAGATCTTATTGAACTAATTGCTTTGATTGTAAGATTGAAGATTGGCGTGCTAAGTGTCACTAGATAAAAACACGACAGCTGCTAATATATCTCGCATAAACATTCACTGTCCTCTATTTATCTGGTCGAACATAACTGCACATTAATTCAGAAGTAGCTCTTTCCATTTGCATATGCTGCTGGCTGGCATTCCAATGCTTTAGGGCAACATATGTACAGTTAATGGCACCCTGTACAGAACGAAAATCAGTTACTAATTCAAATAGGTGAGTTTTTCCTTTGAACTGCAGACATCAATAACAGAGTACAAGTTAGCCTGGCAAACAGGGCATTGGTGTCTTGCATAATGTAGCTGTGCTCTGCAGACTGAGAATTTCCCTGCAGGAGACTGGAAGAAAGCAGTGGCAAAGAAAGGCTCTTGTGACAACAGCCACTGGCAAAGCACAGACCATTAGTTTAACTGGGAAAAGCAGGCTGCGACAAGCTTCTTCAAAATGGGCAGCTTGTTGATGCACAACCCTTCAGGAACATTTAAGTAAGTGACTCCTGGCTTATATCCACCATGTTGGATATGACCTCATATAAACAGCCCCCTCTCCTAACCTGCTGGCTTCTAATAGGCTCAGCTGACTAGCTTGTGCCAGTAACTGAGACAACTACTACAGTTCCATCCCTCACCTTTCTGTGCTCAAGACAGCAGATAGAGCTCATTGAGGGTAAATACCACAAGGTAAAACATTTCAGGACTAGAAGCTGTTCTGAATATCCAAAGACCAAATCTAATTACCTGTAGCTCAGCTCTTCTTTCAATACAAATTCTTCTAAAAGATCAACTTGTGAGATTTTACTGATGCATTGGGAGCTGAGTGGGACTTTCATGATTTTCAATTAAAATGGCAATGAAGCCTTAATAACATCATAGTTTGCTGATTCATGTGTATTCATGAGCTCAGAGAGTGATGATAGTAGTGCAATATATATATATTTGTTTTTAAGGGGAATTCAACTTTAAGGAGAATTTCAATTTAAATATTCAGTTTTATGCCAAAGGTAGTCAGTATGTCTGAAAGGAATGCAACTCAGATGCTGAGAGAGCAGGGTAATTACTTAACATAAGCACTTTCAAGGCTAAAATAAGTAGAGTTAATGGACAGGTATTTCTGATTAAAGTGATTGACAGGGTCATGTGATGATGCGGTTTATGTGCAGTCCTGAGTTAGCAGCAAAAAGCTTTTGCAGAAACCTTTTTTTTTGCAGCTGAAGACTGGGTGAAGTTCAAAGGATTTTGCAGGCTTCTGGAACTCTCTCTCTGGTCTGGCTTCATAGTATAGCTTGAGGTTCTGGTCCAGGACCCTAGCGATGAGCTCTACTTGACTAAAAGAAGCTTATGAATAGGCAGCAAAACATGGGACCAAGTTCTTATGTCCGCCAGGCAGTTTGGATTAAAAATCACCTTTTCAAGATTTTTGAGCTGACTAATAATTTTAAACTGAAGACTAGAAAAGTCACAGAAAACTCTGAAGATTCCATCTCTTCAAAGGATTTTGAACACCGTTGTTAGCTACTCAGGATAATATGGTAAAGGGAAATGGTCTTATAGCTGTTCATCCAACGTAGAAGAACAGGTGTACATCACGCATTTTCATCCTGCTCGTTAAAACTAATTAATGTTGTATTAATCCCTTGAGATAGTTGGCAGGGATGAAATTTCAATATTCTACATCAACAACACCTGTTTCCTGTAGCAAACTGCATGAATTTTCCACAAGAAATCTGTTTCATTTGTTTTTCATAAAGCCATATGTTTTATTTGGCATTGTAAATGGCTAAATTGCTGATACAGTAATTATAATTGTTATTGTAGTACAGGTACCAGTCTCACACAGGTACTCATAGAATGCAAACATACTGGGAAAACATGAGTTACACTGTTAGCTTTGTGTCAAACTCAGCTAAGGAAAATTGAAAACCTTGCTGCAAGTCTGTTGATTAAATGTTAACGTTATAAGAAGAACCAATGCAAATGCCAACGCTCTGTTAATATCCAAAAAAACTCAGGGGCTAATTCTGCAATTATGCAGTCTCGGCAAAGAAATTGTTCTTGAAACCAGCACAGATCAGACACAGGGTGAGCTCAGCTCCCCAGTGGGAGTAGCCCTGTAAATTAAATGTTAATAAAGTCACTAGATTGGCTGAGACCTTTCTTATCATTGCAAAAGGTTGGAGTTATACTGTATTTAGTTAAACCCAATTGGTATGAGATTACTTCTTTTCACACTATTCAATTTTGATGTGCCCAGGAGTGAGATCAGTAACCTAACTCCAGAAATGTATTGCCACCACTTGAGAGTTTCACATCAATGTGAATCCAACAGTGCAGTAACTTGGCAGTATGCAAAAATTTTACAAATAATTCAAAAACCAGTAAAATTCCTCCTATCCAGATTAAATCATTGGACTAAACGTGAGAGAACTGAGTGCACAATATCTTTCCATTTTGGTTCACCTGCAGTCCTATTTTCCTTGACTTGTACGTTGCTGATGTATGCACTTTTGAACTCAGATCCCCAGCTGGAATTACGTAATTAGCCCATTAATTTACACTTGAATAAGTTTACATATTGTTGATTGAATTGCCTGAGGCACATTACAAACTACTCCAACTGACAGCAGTCAAGGATCTAGTTTTATAAGTTTATTTGTTAGTGTCACAAGTAGGCTTACATTAACACTGCAATGAAGTTACTGTGAAAATCCCTGAATCACCACCTGTTTGGGTACATAGGACAATTTAGCATGGCCAATGCACCTAACTTACGGGATTGATTTCCTAATTATTAGGGTAATAGAACATGGAGGACCATAAACAACCAATGCAGTAAAGTCATAGAGGTTTACAGCATGGAAACAGGCCCTTTCACCCAACTTCTCCCTGCCACCCCATTTTTACCATCAAGACTTTCCCAACTGCCCGTGTTTGGCCCATATCCCTCTATACCCATCTTACCCATGTAACTCTAAATGCTTTTTAAAAGACAAAATTGAACCCAACTCTCTTACTATCTCTGACAGCTCATTCCAGACATTCACTACCCTCTGTGTGAAAAAATTGCTACTCTGGATCCTTTTGTATCTCTCTCCTCTCACCTGAAACCTATGTCCTCTAGTTTTCAACTCCCCAACCTTTGGGAAAATGTGTTGCCTGTCTATCTTATCTATGCCCCTCATTATTTTATAGACCTCTATAACATAAGAACATAAGAACAAAAGAAATAGGAGCAGGAGTAGGCCATCTAGCCCTTCGAGCCTGCCCCGCCATTCAATAAGATCATGGCTGATCTGTCGTGGCTCAGTTCCACATTCCCGCCCTCTCCCCATAACTCTTAATCCCCTCTCTTACCAAAAACCCATCAACCCGCGTCTTAAAAATATTTAGCGAGGTAGCCTCCACCACTTCAACAGGCAGAGAATTCCAGAGATTCACCACCCTTTGAGTGAAGAAGTTCTTCCTCAACTCCGTTCTAAACCGCCCCCCCTTTATCTTGAGGCTGTGCCCCCTAGTCCTACTGTCCTTTCCGAGCGGGAAGAGTCTCTCCACCTCTATCCTATCCATCCCATTCATCATCTTATATGTCTCAATGAGATCTCCCCTCATTCTTCTAAACTCTAACGAGTACAAGCCTAGTTTATTCAGCCTCTCCTCATAGCTCAACCCCCTCAACTCCGGCATCAGCCTAGTAAACCTCCTCTGCACTCCCTCCAAGGCCAAAATATCCTTGCGTAAGTACGGCGCCCAAAACTGCACACAGTACTCCAGCTGCAGCCTCACCAATGCCCTGTACAGCCGCAGCAAGACCTCCCTACTTTTATATTCAATCCCCCTCGCTATGAAGGCCAGCATCCCATTAGCCTTCCTGACCACCTGCTGCACCTGCAAGCTGGGTTTTTGCGACTCATGCACAAGGACCCCAAGGTCCCTCTGCACCGTCGCCTGCTGCAGTTTTTCTCCATGTAAGTAATAATCCTTCCTACCATTATTCCTACCAAAGTGGACCACCTCACACTTGCCAACATTAAATTCCATTTGCCAGTTCCTGGCCCATTCGCCCAGCCTATCTAGATCCTTCTGCAGACTCTCCACACCCTCCGCGCAATTTGCCGTTCCACCAATCTTGGTGTCATCAGCAAATTTCGACACCATACACTCAGTTCCCTCCTCCAGATCATCTATATAAATGGTAAATAGCTGAGGCCCCAGCACCGACCCCTGGGGCACTCCACATCACCCTTATGACTCCTATATGCCAGGTAAAAAAGTCCCAGTCTATCCAGCCTTTCCTTATGAGTCAAATCGACAAGTCCCAGTAACATCCCAGTAAATCTTTTCTGCACTCTTTCTAGTTTAATAATATCCTTTCTAGAAAAAGGTGACCAGAGCTGTACACAGTATTCCAAGCATGGTCTTACTAATATCTTGTATAATTTCAACATGACATCCCAAATCCTGTATTCAATGATCTGACCAATTAAACCAAGCATATTGAATGCCTTCTCCACCATCCTGTCCACCTATGATTCCACTTTCAAGGAGTTATGAACCTGTATCCCAAGATCTCTTTTTTTCTCCCCAACATCCTATGATTAACTGAGTAAGTCCTATCCTGGTTTGATCTATCAAAATACATCACCTCGTATTTATCTAAATTAAACTCATTCTGCCATTCATCAGCCCACTGACCCAATTGATCAAGATCCCCTTGCAATCCTTCTTCACTGTCCACTATGCCATCAATCTTGATATAATCTGCAAACTATTCTTCACAACTTGCCCTTCACAAATCCCTTCATAATACTTGAGTGAATTTCTTCTGAATTCTCTGTCATGCGAAACAGTATCAAAATGTTCTTGGTACTTAACCAAGTTCATTTTAAATTTGCTAATAAAATAAACCCCATAGTCTCCATTGACAATGCATCAATGCATTCAGAAACAGACTGGAAACTCTGGAAATGAGAACAAAATGCATAGTGACTAGAAAAATCTTCATCGATTTTTGCATTCTAGCCCATTTGAAGAATCTTGGTGCAGCTTTTGTATGCATATACCTGCCTGCCTTGAACCCAGATGCTGTATCCATAGACCCAGTCTGTCATATATGGGTATTTCAATAAGACGTGTCTTCCACTGTTTCCCAGAGGAGCAGCTGAACACAAATAAAATGACACAATTTCTCCACACTTTCTTGTGCCTTCACCTCTATCTGATGATGTGGCAAGGTGCTATTACAATTTTCTTTCTCCCAATTTTGGAATATACTTTCAACGTATAAATTTTACAGGAAATAGGCAGACACCTGGGACACAGGTAGACAGCGAGTAGAAATCTCACACCATCGAAGATACATTGCCATTGCATTGAAAAGTAATTTCAGCTCTTACGTATTGAGTGATTTCATTTGGGGTGAAAGGATATTCCGTCCACGCCAATCCTATTCTGAAAGATTGTTAGACTCCAGCCTACCTTGTGAAGAGCTTCTAACCATAGTACCCCTTAAATGCTTCTAATCCCATTCTTTCCCACATCCTCTCATACAACATTCAAAAAGGGAGGTAGAGAAAATCGGAATTATATATAGACCAGTAAGCCTAACATTAGTAGTGGGGAAAATTCTTGAATCCATTATCATGGACTTTACTGTGAAGCATTCAGAAGAAATGGCAGGTCAGGCAGAGTCAGCATGGATTTATGCAGGGGAAATTGACAAATCTGTTGGAATTCTTTGAAGATGTAACTAGTAGAATTGACAAGGGGGAGCCAATTGATGTGGCATCTTTGGACTTTCAGAAAGTGTATGACAAAGTCCTGCACAAGAGATTATCGTGCAAGATTAAAATGCATAGGATTGGGAGAACTGTATTGAGATGGATGGAAACTGGTTGGCAGAGAGGAAACAAAGAGTAGGAATTAATGGGTCCTTTTCAAATTGGCAGGCAGGAACTAATGGGATGCCACAGGGATTGGTGCTGGGACCCATGCTATTCACAATATATGAATATTTGGATGAGGGAACAAAATATAACATTTCAAAGTTTGCAGATGATAGCAAGTTGAGTGGGAGGGTGAACTATGTCAAGGATGCAGAGATCCTTCAGCATGATCTGGACAGGTTGGGTGAGTGAGAAAATCAATGGCACTTGCAATATAAATGTGAGGTTATTCACTTTGGAAGCAAAAACAAGAAAGCATATTATTACCTGAATGACTGTAAATTGGGAGAGGGGAATGTGCAGTGGGACCTGGGTGACCTTGTGCACCAATTACTGGAGGTAATCATGCAGTTGCAGCAGGTGGTAAAGAAGGCAAATGGTACATTGGCCTTCATTGTGAGAGGTTTCAAGTACAGGAGCAGGGATGTGTTGTTGCAATTATACAGGGCCTTGGTGAGGCCGCATCTAGAATATTGTATGCCGTTTTGGTCTCTTTTTCTAAGGAAGGATGTTTTTGCTCTTGAGGAAGTGCAGCGAAGGTTTCCCAGGCTGATTCCTGGGATAGCAGGACTGACGTATGAGGAGAGATTGACTCGGTGGGATCGTTTTCACTGGAGTTCGGACGAATGAGGGGGCGGTCTCATAGGGACTTATACAATTCTAACAGGGCTAGACAGGGCAGATGCAGGAAGTTTGTTCTTGATGGTGAGGATGTCCAGAACCAGGGGTCACAGTCTGAGGATACAGGGTAGACCATTTAGGACAGAGATGAGGCAACATTTCTTCACCCAAAGAGTGGTAAGCCTGTGGAATTCATTACCACAGGAAGCAGTCGATGGTAAAACATTGAATGTATTTATGAGGCAGCTAGATATAGCACTCAAGGCAAAGGGGATCAAAGATTATGGGGAGAAAGCAGGATTAGACTATTGAGTTGGATGATCTGCCACGATCGTGATGAATGGCAGAGCCGGTCAAATGGCCAGATGGCCTCCTCCTGCACCTATCTTCTATGTTTCTATCTCCTGCTGGTCCTGATCCACTAATGAACACAGCAACTCCACAATATCTTGCTAAATTCGTTCACATTCTAGTCCATTCAATTATGCATACATCACAGACCCCACCTACTCCCACTTTGACAACATAAATATTACCACAGAGATTCATCAGTATTAGGTTGATATCTGCCAACATTGAAAAGTAGAGATCTAAACTACTGTCCTGGAGTTACCATCTGTGTCACAATGTGAAAAACCAAATGCTGACAGCTACTGTCCACTCAAGATCCCTTTTGTAAGCTGAGGAGAATCAGAAGAACCATATAGGAGTATAGGAACAGCAGTAGGTCATTTATTTCCTTGACCTGAATCCACTATTCAATGAGATTATTGCCCCATATCCTTTAATACCTCTGGATAACAAAAACCTATCAATTTCAGTTTAAAACTTTAGAAGTGCCACTTGCAGAAGAGAATTACCATCCTTCACCATCTTCTGAGTATAGAATTATTTTCAGATAGCAGTCCTGAATGAACGATATTTAATCTTTGCCTAGACTGAGTCTCTCCAGCTGTCTATCCTTTCTGTTTCTCTTAATATCTTTGATCAAATTAAACTCCAAGAATGCCATCTAGTTTGTGTAATTTTTCTGCGTAATTTAATCCTTGGAATTCAGGTATCACTCTGGTAAATCTGTGGCATTCCTTCCAAGGCTAATATACCCTTCCTAAGGTATGGTCAAATCTGAGCATAGTATTCCAGTTGTGAATTACCTAGGGCTTTGAATAGCTGCTACTCCTTTGTATTCTATTCCGCAAGGTATAAAAACCAACATTCCATTAGTGTTTTTGATCAGTTTCTACACCTGCTCATGACATGTTGACATATGTACACGATCAACTAAGTCTCTTTGGACTGCCAAAGAGCACAGCACAGCATGTAATGATCAATGCACCAAGATCTCCACTGTTTCTAGTTTTTCAACATTCAGAAAGTATCCTAATCTAACATTTTTAGGTCCAGTGTGTATGAACTTACAAAGTCTACATTGAAACCATTTGCTATGCTTTTTCCCATTAACCGAACTTTTAATATCTCTTTGTATTTCTATGATTTCATCTACAATGCTACAATGCCATCAATCTTTCTGTCATCAGTAAATTTGGATATGGGATTTCTATCTTATCTAAACAGTTAGCAAATTCAGTGTTTAGTTGAAGGTCCAACACAGATTCGTGGACACTCCGCACACCCAGCGAATTGGAGTACTTGCCCATTTCCCCTCTCTTCCTTGTGTCTCATCCAATTTCTTAATCAGATCAATATTTTGCCTCTAATTTCATAAATTTTACTCTTAGCTGACAGCCACGATGAGGGATATTATCAAGACATTGCCTAGACATTCCCTTGTTCACTACTTCGGATGTCCCTTCAAAAAATTCAATCAAGTTCACCAAACACGGCGTACCCTTCACATTTGGCCTTCTCATCAGCTGAAAATTTTCAAGGTGTTCAGGCACCAGAATCTTGAAAAAAGTTCTCCTCATCTCAGTCTTAAATGGAACAATTCTTATTTTTAAACAGTGTCCCTTAGTTTAAGTCTCTCCCAAGAGGAAACATCCTTCCAGCGTCCACTCCATCAAGTCCCTTCAGGATCTTATATGCTTCAGTAAGATCACCTCTCATTCTTCTAACTCCAATGGATGCTGGCCCAGGCTGTCCAATCTTTCCTCATAAGATACCACCCATCCCAGGAATCAAATCAAGTGAACCTTTCCCAGGAATCAGTCGAATGAATTTTCTAATGCAATTATGTAATTTCTTAAATAAGAAGGCCAAAACTGCACATAGGGCTTGTGGGTCAACCCACAGCACATGGGCTGCAGTGATTCAAAAGGCAGCTCACCACCATCTTCTCAAGGGCAACTAGGGATAGGCAATAAATGCTGGTCGGCCAGCGACACCCATGTCCCATGAATGAATTTAAAAAAAGTTTTTAGTTCTAATAATTTCCTCGGTACCCTTTCCCTGATGATTGTAATTTTTTTAAGTTTCTCCCTCCCTTTCAGTTTGTGTGATTCACAATTATTTCTAGGATATTATTTGTATCCCCTACAGTGAAAACAGATGCAAAATACCTGTTAAATTCATCCACTTTTTGCTTATTTTACGTTATTAATTCCCCAGACTCACTCTCTAAAGGGCCTAGTGCATTCCTCACTTACTCAAATGCCTGTACAAACTCTTCCTATTTGCTTTATGTTTCTAGTCACCTTTCTCTCATACTCTAATTTTCTCCTCCTATTATTCTTCAGTCATTTCTTGCTGTTTTATATTCTAATCAATCTCCTAACCTACCACTACTATTTGCAAAATTATATGCTTTTCCTTTCAGTTTGATACTATCTTCAACTTCCATAGTAAGCCGTAGATGGTGCATACTTCTCCTAGAGTCTATGTTTCCTCAGTGGAAATGTATTTCTGCTGAGTATTATGAAATATCTTCTAAACGTCTGTTACTGTATCTCTATTCCTTAACCTAATTTCCCAATTCACTCTCACCAGCTCCATCTTCATACAAATATGATTGCCCTTATTTAAGTTTGAAACAAAAATCTTTGACATGCTTCTCTCCCCCAAACTGAAAGTGAAATTCAATCATGCTTTGATCACTGCTACCGGGGCTGGGTGAGGTGGGGAGGCATTTACTGTGAGGTTATTGATTAATCCTGTCACATTCAAAAACTATTTAATGAATTAATCTTTCAGGCTACCTTTGCCAATTTGATTTGTCGAATCTGTACATAGATTAAAGTCTCACAGGCCCCCATCATTTCTTCCTGTATAACCCATTCCACAGTGTGGTTACTGTTTGGAGGCCTATAAACCACTCGCATAAATGACTCCGTGTCTTTACTATTTCTTATCTCTAACTAAACTGAGTATACATTGTGATCTTTAGAACTATGGTAATTTCTTTCTATTGTTCTAATGTCACCCTTAATTTGTTTATTGCTGCCATGTCCTCTTGCTTTGTCTTCTCTCTTTCAATTTATCTTGTCTTCCCTCCCTTGATCCCTCACTCCCTACTATTTTGTTTAGAACTCTCTCTGCTGTGTGAGTTACTTAACTTCTCTGCAACCATGGCATAGGGCAGACATGATGTGGGTATGCCGGCGTTGGACTGGCGTAAACACAGTAAAAAGTCTGACAACACCAGGTTTTAGTCCAACCTATTTATTTGATAATATACTCACAAGCTTTCGAGGGACACCCTCTTCGTCAGGTGAATGGAGAGTTCTGGCCTCAGACAGAGCATATAAAGCACAGACTGTTTAGAGATTACTGATTAGAATGCGAATCTTTACACGTAACCTGCTGTTCAAGACCTGAAGTGGCTGATAATGTGAGTGGAAGGAGCACTGATCACAGTTTAAAGAGATGTGTATTGTCTCCAGACAGTACAGTAAGTGAGGTTTTGCAAACCCAGGCAAGTCACGGGGGTTACAGATAGTGCGACATGAACCCAAGATCCCTGTTGAGACCGTCCTCATGTGTGCGGAACTTGGCTATCAGTCTCTGTTCAGCGACTCTGCGCTGTCGTGTGTCATGAAGGCCGCCTTGGAGAATGCTTACCCGAAGGTCAGAGGCTGAATGCCCGTGACCACTGAAGTGTTCGCCAACAGGAAGGGAACAGTCTTGCCTGGTGACTGTCGAGCGATGTTCATTCATCCGTTGTCGTAGCGTCTGCATGGTCTCCCCAATGTACCATGCTTCAGGACATCCTTTCTTGCAACGTATCAGGTAGACAATGTTGGCCGAGTTGCAAGAGTATTTACCATGTACCTGGTGGACGGTATTCTCACGTGTGATGATGGTATCCATGTCGAAGATCCGGTATGTCTTGCAGAGGTTGCTGTGGCAGGGTTGTGTGGTATTGTGGTCACTGTTCTCCTGAAGGCTGGGTAGTTTGCTGCGAACAATGGTCTGTTTGAGGTTGTGTGGTTGTCTGAAAGCAAGAAGTGGGGGTGTGGGGATAGCCCTGGCGAGATGTTCGTCTTCATCAATGATATGTTGAAGACTCCGGAGAAGATGTCGTAGCTTCTCCACTCCGGGGAAGTACTGGACGACGAAGGGTACTCTGTCCACTGTGTCCTGTGTTTGCCTTCTGAGGAGATCGGTGCGGTTTTTCGCTGTGGCGCATCGGAACTGCCGATCTATGAGTCGAGCACCATATCCTGTTCTTATGAGGGCATCTTTCAGGGTCTGGAGGTGTCTGTCACGATCCTCCTCATCTGAGCAAATCCTGTGTATACGGAGGGCTTGTCCATAGGGAATAGCTTCTTTAACATGTTTAGGGTGGAAACTGGAGAAGTGGAGTATTGTGAGATTGTCTGTGGGCTTGCGGTACAGTGAGGTGCTGAGGTGACCGTCCTTAATGGAGATGCGTGTGTCCAAGAATGCAACTGATTCTGGGGAATAGTCCATGGTGAGTCTGATGGTGGGGTGGAATTTGTTGATATCATCATATAGTTGTTTCAGTGATTGTTCACCATGAGGCCAAAGGAAGAAAATGTCATCGATGTATCTAGTGTACAGCATCGGTTGAAGATTCTGTGCAGTGAAGAAGTCTTGTTCGAACCTGTGCATGAAGATGCTGGCATATTGAGGTGCAAATTTGGTCCCCATGGCTGTTCCATGTGTCTGGATGAAAAACTGGTTGTTGAAGGTGAAGACATTGTGGTCCAGGATAAAGCGGATGAGCTGTAAAATTGCATCTGGAAACTGGCAGTTGTCAGCATTGAGTACTGAGGCAGTCGCAGCAATGCCATCGTTGTGGGGGATGTTGGTGTAGAGCGCTGAGACATCCATTGTGACGAGGAGTGTCCCTGGTTCAACTGCTCCGTGTGTGCTGAGTTTCAGTAGGAAGTCCGTAGTGTCGCGACAAAAGCTGGGGGTTCTTTGTACAATGGGTTTCAGGATGCCCTCGACGTAGCCGGAGAGGTTCTCACACAGAGTTCCATTGCCCGATACGATGGGACGGCCAGGTGTGTTTGCCTTGTGTATCTTTGGGAGGCAGTAGAGATCTCCAATGCGGGGAGTACGTGGAATGAGAGCACGGAGGGTGCTCTGAAGGTCCGGATCAAAGGTCTTGATCAGATTGTTGAGTTGACGAGTGTGTTCTTTGGTCGGATCTGTGGGTAATTGTCTGTAGTGTTCCTCATTGTTTAGTTGTCGGTACACTTCTTTACAGTAATCCGTTCTGTTCAGTATGACGATGGCCCCTCCTTTGTCTGCTGGTTTGATGACAATGTTGCGGTTTGTCTTGAGAGCGTGGATGGCGTTGCGTTGTGCTTGGGTGATGTTCGGGGCTGTCTTGTGAGTGCGGCTGATGAATCTGGTGTTAACGCACCTCCTGATGGTTTGGGCATACAATACAAGATCATCGACATGGATACCATCATCACACGTGAGAATACCGTCCACCAGGTACATGGTAAATACTCTTGCAACTCGGCCAACATTGTCTACCTGATACGTTGCAAGAAAGGATGTCCCGAAGCATGGTACATTGGGGAGACCATGCAGACGCTATGACAACGGATGAATGAACATCGCTCGACAGTCACCAGGCAAGACTGTTCCCTTCCTGTTGGCGAACACTTCAGTGGTCACGGGCATTCAGCCTCTGACCTTCGGGTAAGCATTCTCCAAGGCGGCCTTCATGACACACGACAGCGCAGAGTCGCTGAACAGAGACTGATAGCCAAGTTCCGCACACATGAGGACGGTCTCAACAGGGATCTTGGGTTCATGTCGCACTATCTGTAACCCCCGTGACTTGCCTGGGTTTGCAAAACCTCACTTACTGTACTGTCTGGAGACAATACACATCTCTTTAAACTGTGATCAGTGCTCCTTCCACTCACATTATCAGCCACTTCAGGTCTTGAACAGCAGGTTACGTGTAAAGATTCGCATTCTAATCAGTAATCTCTAAACAGTCTGTGCTTTATATGCTCTGTCTGAGGCCAGAACTCTCCATTCACCTGACGAAGAGGGTGTCCCTCGAAAGCTTGTGAGTATATTATCAAATAAATAGGTTGGACTAAAACCTGGTGTTGTCAGACTTTTTACTGTGTATAGGGCAGACACCAGGTGGCCCAACAACAGGTTTGCCAGGCTGCAAGGGTAAGGCAGGAAGTCCCCTTCCCAAAAGATCAGCAAGTGGAGCCAGGCCCACCTGACCAACAAATCTGAACTGAGATTGCAGGAGAAGACAGCAGCTACGGAGTTTCCCTCTGCACCATGCCCACCTGAGTCCTTTTCTGGCATGCCCATTGAGAAAGTGGCGTTCTTGCTGTGGGTCCACTGGTGCCTGACCTTCTTGCCTCTGCGCTGTTCCTCTCCTCATGGGAGCATTATGAAGACAAATAATGCTGGATTTGTCTGCTGGTAGAGCAGTAGAACATTCTCTCCCAAGAAGCGTTATGGCCTTATTCTCAAACATGTCACTCTCCTGATTTGGGAACTCTACTTAACACTTGATGGTTATTTAAACAGATGAGGATTAGACTAGCGAGTGAACAGCCTCTACTCTTGTTACTCAGAATTAACTCTAAAGTGGAAGCATGGGTAGAAACAAATCAAAATAGTTGATGAACTTATCAGGAGTTGTGTGAGTTAATGAGATGAAGCTGTTGTTAAGTTCTGGACTTCAGATGATGCAGTTATGACAACAAAAAAATGCAAGCATAAAGTGGTAAACCTGAAAACATTCTACCAGTGACTATGGCAAACTAACTTAAAAAGTAAAGTTTGGATGAAGAGAGATAGTTCAACCAGAAGGAATTCAGGTAATCAAGAGAAAAGGTTCCAGAGAAATAGGAATAATGATCCATGGTAAAATAATCGCTCAAGACAAGTGTCTCACAATATTAGTTATTGACAAGAATCAACTCTGACTCGTTTAGGTAGAGACAGGGGGTGGAACGTTTAAAAATAAGGAGACGCAGATTCAGGCGCATCTGGGAGTTAAATACCATGAAAGTGACATTTTCTATGTTTCAGCCAGGCAGGGTTTGAAGTCTATCAGGTAAGGATTTGAATAGTCCAATAGGCAGTTAAGTACTGTTTTCACCAACGATTCTGGCTTTAAGAACAAGCAGATCTATTCGCTGACTCCCCAGGATCACTGACATGCATGCACAGCATGGGGTGCTTCTGTGAATCTGAGCGTTTGAAAGTCTTTGATCACTGAAACTTTAAGAGCTGTAACTATGACCAGATAAGAGATTGCTGTTCAGAGTATCCCTTTTCAAGAACGCTTTCTGTAATTGGCAGGTAATTTCCAATTCCTTGGAAGCTCAGTTTACCTGTCTTGCACTTCGGGTTACCTGTCCTACACTTCATTCATATTCATCAGTACTTCCCTGCTGCCTGCCTTCACTACCACATGCAGCAGTTTGTGCAGCACTACCTTCCACCTCTGATTAACAGCAAGAGAAAGCAACACTACCAGCACCAGCAGCAACACCAATATCACTATCCGTTGCCTTCTCACTATCCTGCTACCTAGGATATAGGGATGCAGCTTCAAAGAAATGTGATGTCCACACAGGAACTATGGGCAGAGTATCAGCTGTCTTGAAATGTATGAATATCAGTGCGTCAGGGGCTCAGGTTTTTAATGGCATGTTGTTGATGACATCTACAGCCTCTTGGAACATGTCCTCTTTCCCGCTGTGGGGACAGGAGGGCATATGTTGCTAGGGACAGTCAAGGTCCCTATAGGATGACACACCATCCTAACATTTCCACTCCCCCTATCCCCAGAGTGGGTCTCTTCTCTTCCCCAAAGAGAGAAAGCAGAGAGTTATGTGCATAAATAATGCCTCTGGGGAAGTCCTATGGTAACAGAACTGTTATCACCTTGTTGCTTTTTTTTTCCCTGGCACTCCTTCAATAAACCCTTCCAATTCTCCTTTGAAAACATACTCAAATATCACTCCTCCTAAACCATTCATTGCTCTGTATCTAAACCTCCACTATGAAATACTCTGCAATTTTGTTAACTTTTACAGTGTTACATTAATGAAAATTGTTGTTAATCGTATTTTATTTTCCCTGCTGATATGTAGGAACCCAGTGATGACATCATAGCACTGCATGCCAGAGGTTGGAAACCAACTCCCACCATTTTTCAGAACTGAGCACAAGTCACCATGTGGTTTGGACTATGACCATAGAGCTACAGGTGACAGGTGCAAAGTTAATAAGCCTCAAGTGAAAGTAAAAGTTTAAAAGACGGTATTTTCTCTTGCCCTCTTGCAGACTAGTGGTTATATGAAACAGACTCTCAGTAAAAACTGTTATTGCTACACTATTTCAAAAGAAGTCTTCTGATATCTGGTTAAGAAAAAGGGGTTGCAGATTATTTTCTGTTTTTCACTCGGTAACTTATACATTACCTAGACTATAAAAGTCAAAAAATCTCCTTGCAACACAATGGTCCCTACACTACTCAGGCCGTAGAGATGTCAGCTGTGCAGATCAGCTGAAAGTTTGGCTAATTGAAATATGATGGAAGAAAGCTATTTAATTCCCGTTTGGGAATTTGAAAATCTTTTCCTCAGGTTAACAAATAACTAGGGGCAGTTGGAAAGAGCAGACTTTAAGAAGCTTCTATGTTAGGAAATCAGAAGATTTTTATGTTATGAATTCACATTTTAGAGGTAGACTCACTAAAGTAAATGTGCAATACTTACAAACTGCATAATTACCTTTTGTTGCAGAAGGCATGCTGATCTTTAGCAGGAAACTGTATGAAACTGTGTTCCTGGCAGCCTTGGTTGCCAGAAACACATATAGGGAATTTGGGTGTAATTAATTTTAAATGAATACAAAACGATGAGGAGGGACTGCTTAAATTCCCGATATACAATTCCAGCAATAGTGGTTTCCCACTGGGAACATAGCATCATAATATTAAAACGATAAAATGCATCTTGGTATACACTCCTGGACCTTGCACTAAATATGTCAAAATAAAAAATGGCTTGCGGTTTAGCACCTGTATTTTTTAATTGAGTGATGTATTCAGAAGAGTAATGGTTTTCAAACTTCACTTTCTATAGGATCTGCTGCCAGTTAAAACACATCCTAACTTCCAAAAAGTTATGCTAATTAGCCAATGAAAACAGTGTTATCATTGTAAAAACATATTTCATTAGTATGTCAATATAAATAAAGCACATATAAGACATCAAATACCAATTCTCAGAAATCTGAATATGCCATAGACGTTTTAGTATCTAAAAGATACTTTTGTTTCTACTTATACATTTTTAAACTATCAGAACAGAAGAAAGCATTTGTCCTATCGGGCTGTATTTTATTGGGGCCGCAGAAGTTACACCACTGGGGCCAAAAGTGGGAAACAACGCTTGCTTTGGTGCACCACAGGACCTGGGACAAATCCTAATTTTATACCCCTGTGTTGCCTATTCCCTGGCTAATGTAAAGAATCTTTCACTATTTATCCTCTGAAATACTTATAATCATTTCCATCCTTAACCTTTTCTGCTGCAATCCACACAGCCCTAGTTTTCAAATCACTTTTCATAATTATGTTTTGTCATCCTTGGTATGATCCACATAAAGCTAGTTTGCATCTTATTGTTCAAATATTCTTTCCATAATATAGGCCCTAAAATTGACACCGAGAACAAACTGGGAAAAACTAAACCTTTTGATTTGACTTATTGTCACGTGTTAATATACAGTGAAAAGTATTATTTCTTGCATGCTATACAGACAAAGCATACCGTTCATAGAGAAATAAACGAGAGAGTGCAGAATGTAGTTTTACAGTTATAGCGAGGGTGTAGAGAAAGATCAACTTAACGCAAGGTAGGTCCATTCAAAAGTCTGACGGCAGCAGGGAAGAAGCTATTCTTAGAACATAGAACAAAGAACATAGAAAAACTACAGCATAAACAGGCTCTTCGGCCCACAAGTTGCGCCGATCATATCCCAACCTACTAGGCCTATCTATAACCCTCAATCCTATTAAATCCCATGTACTCATCCAGAAATCTCTTAAAAGACCTTAATAAATTCACCTCCACCCCCACTGATGGCAGCCAATTCCACTCACCCACCACCCTCTGAGTGAAAAACTTATCCCCAACATCTAAGTTCTTTGAGAATGTGACTGAACACATTGACGAAGGAAGAGCGGTAGACGTGGTTTACATGGACTTCAGCAAGGCGTTTGATAAGGTCCCCCATGCAAGACTTCTTGAGAAGGTGAGAGGGCATGGGATCCAAGGGGCTTTGGCCTTGTGGATCCAGAACTGGCTTGCCTGCAGAAGGCAGAGAGTGGTTGTAGATGGGTCTTTTTCTGCGTGGAGGTCGGTCACCAGTGGAGTGCCCCAGGGATCTGTCCTAGGACCCTTGCCGTTTGTCATTTTCATAAACGACCTGGATGAGGAAGTGGAGGGATGGGTTAGTAGGTTCGCCGACGATACGAAGGTTGGTGGTGTTGTGGATGGTCTGGAGGGATGTCAGAAGTTGCAGCGGGACATAGATGGGATGCAAGACTGGGCGGAGAAGTGACAGATGGACTTCAACGCAGATAAATGTGTAGTGGTCCATTTTGGCAGGATCAATGGGATGAAGGAATACAATATCAAGGGTAGGAGTCTTAGCTGTGTTGAAGAGCAGAAGGATCTTGGGGTCCAAGTCCATAGGACTCTTAAATCGGCCTCGCAGGTGGAGGATGTGGTCAAGAAGGCATATGGTGTACTGGCCTTCATTAATCGAGGGATTGAGTTTAGGAGTCGGGAGGTAATGCTGCAACTTTATAAGACCCTTGTCAGACCCCACTTGGAGTACTGTGCGCAGTTCTGGTCGCCTCACTATAGGAAGGACGTGGAAGTGATTGAAAGGGTGCAGAGGAAATTTACAAGGATGTTGCTTGGATTGGGAGGCATGCTTTATGAAGATAGGTTGAGGGAGCTGGGACTCTTCTCCCTGGAGAGATGAAGGTTGAGAGGCGACCTGATACAGGTTTATAAGATGTTGAGAGGAATAGATAGGGTGGATTCTCAGAGGCTATTTCCCCGAGCTGAAATGGTTGCTACGAGAGGACACAGATTTAAGGTGCAGGGAAGCAAGTACAGAGGAGATGTTAGGGGTGAGTTTTTCACTCAGAGGGTGGTGAGTGAATGGAATCAGCTGCCGTCGGTGGTGGTGGAGGCGAACTCGCTGAGGTCTTTTAAAAGACTTCTGGATGAGTATATGGGATCTAATGGGATTGGGGATTATAGATAGGTCTATGGCTTAGTAGGTATAGATGTGATCGGCGCAACTTGTGGGCCGAAGGGCCTGTTTGTGCTGTAGTGTTCTATGTTCTATCTCCTCTGTACCTACTCCCCAGCACCTTAAACCTGTGTCCTCCTGTAGTGACCATTTCAGCCCTGGGAAATAGCCTCTGAGAATCTACCCGATCTGTACCTCTCAACATCTTATAAACCTCTACCAGGTCACCTCTCATCCTTTGTCTCTCCAGGGAGAAAAGACTGAGTTCCCTCAACCTATCCTCATAAGGCATGCCACCCAATCCAAGCAACATCCTTATAAATCTCCTCTGCACTCTTTCAATAGCTTCCGCATCTTTCTTGTAGTGAGGCGACCAGAACTGCGCACAGTACTCCAAGTGGGGTCTGACTAGGGTCTTATAAAGCTGCAGCATTATCTCCCAACTCCTAAACTCAATCTCTCGATTGATGAAGGCCAGTACACCATACACCTCCTTGACCACATCCTCCACCTGCGAGGCCGATTTAAGAGTCCTATGGACCTGGACCCCAAGGTCCTTCTGATCCTCTACACTGCGAAGAGTCTTACCCTTGATATTATACTCCTTCATCCCATTTGCCTTGCCAAAATGGACCACTACGCATTTATCCGGGTTGCAGTCCATCTGCCACTTCTCCGCCCAGTCTTGCATCCTATTTATGTCACGCTGCAACTTCTGACATCCCTCCAGACTATCCACAACACCACCAACCTACATGTCGTCAGCAAACTTACCAACCCATCCCTCGAGTTCCTCATCCAGGTCATTTATGAAAATTACAAACAGCAAAGGTCCCAGAACAGATCCCTGGGGCACTCCACTGGTGACCAACCTCCATGCAGAAAAAGACCCATCCACAACCACTCTCTGCCTTCAGCGGTCAGTTGGTGTGTGACCTCAGACTTTTGTATCTTTTTCCTGACAAAAGAAGGTGGAAAGGGAATGTCCTGGATGTATGGGGTCCTTAATTATGCTGGCTGCTTTGCTGAGGCAGCGGAAAGTGTAGACAGAGTCAATGGATGGAAGGCTGGATTGCATGATGGATTGGGCTACATTCTTGCAGTCTTGGGCAGAGCAGGAGCCATACCTAGCTGTGATACAACTAGAAAGAATGCTTTCTATGGTGCATCTTCAAAAGTTGGTGAAAGTTTTACCTCACATACCAAATTTTTCCTTAGTCTTCTGAGAAAGTAGAGGCGCTGATGGGCTTTCTTAACTATAATGTTGGCATGGAAGGACCAGGACAGGTTGTTGTTGATCTGGACACTAAAAACTTGGAGCTCTTGAACCTTTCTATTTCATCCCCATTGATGAAGACAGGGGCATTTTCTCCTCTATGATTCCTGAAGTCGATGACAATCTCCCTCGTTTTGTTAACATTGAGGAAGAAATTATTGTCACCACACCAGTTCACTAGATTCTCTATCTCATTCCTGTACTGCGTCTCATCATTGTTTGAGATCTGTCCCACTATGGTGATGCCATCAGCAAACTTGAAAATCAAATTGGAGGGGAATTTGGCTACACAGTCATGGATATATAAGGAGTATAATAGGGGGCTGAGAAGACAGTCTTCTGGGGCACCATTGCTGAGAATGATCACGCCTATCCTTACTGATTGTGGTCTGTGCGTTAGGAAGTTCAGGATCAAGTCATAGAGGGAGGAGCTGAAGGCCAGGCCACAGAATTTGGAGATGAGTTTCATGGGAATAATGGTGTTGATGACTGAGCTGCAGTAAATAAATAGAAGTCTGACATAGGTGGCTTTGTTATCTAAGTGTTCCAAGGTTAAGTGTAGGGCCAGGAAGATGGCAGCTGCTGTAGAGCTATGCGGTGGTAGGCAAAGTGTAGTGGATCTAGGTAGTCCAGGAGGCTGGAATCGATTCGTGCATGATTAGCCTTTCGAAGCATTTCGTAATGACAGATATCAGAACCACTGTCATCATTAAGGCATGCTGCTTGGTTTTTCTTAGCTACCAGGATGATGGTCATCTTCTTAAAGCAGATAGGGACCTCAGATTGTTGTAAAGAGAGGTTGAGGATGTCTGTAAATATCTCCACCAGCTGATTCCTGCAAGATCTGCATGCTTGTCCAGGTACCCCATCTGGGCCAGTTGCTTTACATGGGTTAACCTTCAAGAAAGCTGCTCTGACATCTGCAATTGTGACCCCACATACAAGTTCACCTAGGGCTTCCAGGGTGGAGGACATGCTCTTGCTGACCTCTTGCTCAAAACAGGCATAGAATGCATTGAGCTCATCAGGGAGGGGTGCGTCGGAGTCGGTGACTGTACATGCCTTAATTTTGTAGCTTGTTAAATCTTGCAGACCTTGCCGTAGTTGGCAGGGGTCTATGTGGCTAGCCTGGGACTGTAGCTTTGTCCGGTGCTGTCTTTTGGCATCTTTGATGGATCTCCTTAGGTCATATCTGGCTTTCTGGTATAGGCCAGAGTCGCCTGACTTGAATGTCTCACACCTGGGCTTCAGCAAGCAGTGGGTATCTGTTCATCCATGGTTTCCAGTTGGGGAACATAAGGATTTGCTTCTTTGGCACACAGTCTTCTACATACTCACTAATGAAGTCAGTTACTGTAGTGGCGTACTCGTTCAGACTGATCACAGATTTTTTAAATACTGACCAGTCTACTGACTCCAAGCAGTCCCATAGGAGATCATCCGATTCCTCAAACCAACATTGCACAACTTTCTTTATCTGATTCTCCCACTTCAGTTTTTGCTTGTAAGCCAGGAACAGGAGCACAACCTTGTGGTCTGATTTGCTGAAGTGTGGACAGGCGATAGAGCAGTAGGCATGTTCAATATTTGTGTAGCAATGGTCTAGGATGTTTGGCCTCTGGTGGAACAGGAGATGTATTGATGGTAACTTTGTAGTATGCCCTTGAATTTGGCCTGATTGAAGTCCCTGGCCACGATGAACAAAGTCTCAGGATGTTTTGTCTCAAGGCTATTTGTAATTGTGTATGTTTCGTCCAGCACAATCTTCATGTCCACATAGGGTGGGATGTAAACTGCTGTCAGGATAATGGAGGTGAATTCCCGCGGGAAGTAGTAGGGATGACATTTTAGCGTCAGGTATTCTAGGTTTGAGCAGCAGAAACTTGCCAGTGTTGCTATGTCTAGACACCATGAGGTGTTGATTAGGAAGCAGATCCCACCTGCCCTAGCCTTGCCCGAGGCCACTGTGCGGTCCATTTGCTAGATTGAGAAGCCCTCTAGTTGTAGGGCGCAGATTGTAAGGGGTCAAAGCTTCTGGTCCTAAAGCTGCTCACACTGAGAAATTCACCGCTTCTAAGGGCTGCAATGGCAACAGAAGTTTCAGGGAGCCAATTTAACAATTTTGGTTCACCAGAAATGGCTCCACGGGAGGCCATACTGATGGTCTTATCGGGACCTATCAGAAGGTAAACTTGGGCTGTTTGTCTAGTTCTTACATTGCTACTTGCACTGATTTAGCATTCATTACACTGTTCTATTTAGGGTTGCTATCAGGTGTAGTGTCAAAAAAACTGCAGCATGCCCAGCATCTTCTCCATCCTCCTCTGCACATTGAATCCCTGGTTCTTAATCACTGCCCATTTCCCCACAGTGCAGGGGGTGATGAGAGTCAGAGGTGCTGGGAGTGGGGTTGGGTGAATGTGCTGGGGTTGTGGGAGAGGGCCAAGCAGAGCCAAGGAGAGGAGGAGCCAGAGGTTGGGAGGCAGAAGGAATGTTAGATTTAAAAGTTGAATGAATGAAACATTGTAAATTCTTGAAAAAATATTTCAAAAACATTTTTAACAGCAGACCTCAAGAGGTGGGTTTTCAGCCATGATGTCAAAGGAGGTGTGGCTGCACTCATAATTGTGCTTTGCTTCCAGGCCTCCCAGATCACCTGGACAACAGATCCACACTGCAGGAGAGCAATTTCCTGCTACAGCCGATAAAAAAGTTAGGAACCTAATTTAAAATGTAGCCAATAGCATAAGCCACAGATGGGAAAATCTTGGACAATGTCATCTACAAATATTCATCATGACCTTACTTTTTATGGGATAGATTGTGAGCTTTACTCTATTATTTACCTCATAGTCAGAACATAGCTCAACACAGAAACTGGAGTAGGCATTTCTGTCCCTCCAAGTTTTCTCGCCATTGAATTAATAAATTAACTGGATTGAGTACTGGTATTTTCAATCCTGCCCGAGACTCACCTTCTTCATTAACCCCAGATCCTGCTTTGTAAGCTCAGTGCTTATGAGTGCCTTATGAGGTGATCCTCAAACCTGGAATGAGTGGGCAATGCAAAAAAGAAGGATCTGCAGTTAAACAGCAACTTTCAAGATCATTAGACAGCTCAATGTATTTCACAGCCAATGAAGTCCTTTTGAGGCTGGAGTATTGTGTACAGTTTTGGTCTCCTTATCTAAGAAAGGATACACTTGCCATCGAGGGACTACACCGAGGATTCAGCAGATTGATTCCCGGGATGGCAGGATTGTCGTATGAGAGACTGGATCAACTGGGCTATATTCACTGGAATTTGAAAGAATGAGAGGGGATGTCATCGAAATGTATAAAATTCTGACAGGGCTGGACAGACTGAATGCAGCAACGTTGATACTCTGGCTGGGAGGTCTGGAGCAAGGGGTCACAGTATCAGGATACAGGATATTTAGGACTGAGATGAGGAGAAACTTCTTCACTCAGAAGGTGGTGACCCTGTGGAATTCTCTACTACAGAAAGCTGTGGAGGCCAAGTCACTGAATAGATTTAACAAGCAAACAGAAAGATTTCTAGATTCAAAAGGCATAAAGAGGTATAGGAAAAGTGTGGGGATATGGCACTGAAATAGAGGATCAGCCATGATCATATTAAATTGCGGAGCAAGCTCGAAGGACCAAATGCCTGCGCCTGCTCCTATTTTCTATGTTTCTATGTTTTCTAAAAAAATGAGGAATGAAGATGCGTGTTGGAATGTAATAGGATGAGAGTGCATATATCTGGCTCACTCCCTATGAAGGTGTTCACTCACATCCTCACCTTCCATGAGGATGGGTGAGAGTGCATGGTAGTGTGTGTGGGTCAGGATGAATAAGAACCCTCATAACGGGAATGAACTACACCTATGGACACATTGGCCCGATCTTACCATTCTCATTTGAAGTGCTGAATCTGGGTGTAATTCAGATCTGCTTTCAGACGCCCCCATACACACACAACCTGAAAACAAATCGTGGGTCCCATTCGTGCTGTGGGCGGGGTTTAGCGTGGCTGAAACGATCGGAGTTCTGAACTGTGCATGCGCAGTTAGAAAAAAAATTTGAGAAAGCGCGCCTGTATCAGATTGCTCTCGGCCACAGAAAGCGGAGAAAGTGGCTCAGGAGCAAAAAGCAGGAGTGATGGCCCCCAGAAATATCATTGATCCCCCTTATCCATGATGTGGAGATGCCGGCACACTCACCTGACGAAGGAGCAGCGCTGCGAAAGCTAGTGGCATTTACTACCAAATAAACCTATTGGACTTTAAACTGGTGTTGTGAACCCCCTTATCCACCCACCCCACTACCCATGGACATCACTGTTCCCCTTATCCATCCACTACCTGCTACCCAGACCAATCCCACCTCCTTCCTTCCTCCTTCCTGCAGAGAACGGTGTGACCTCACTCCCCACCCCCACCCCCCCTCCCCCAGCTGAGAAGGATCTGGCCTCACTCATTCCCCCCCCCCCAAGAATGGCCTGCCCTCACTCCCCCCAAGGAACATCTGACCCACCTCCTCCTCCCTCCCCACCAGACAACGATGTTCCCCCCCCCACAACCACCAGACAACGATGGCCCTCCCCCCCAAACCACCAGACAAGGATCGGCCCTCCCCGCTCCCCCCGACTACCCCCAACAGATAACAATCGGCCCTCCCCGTCCCTCTCACTACCAGACATTGATCGGACCTCCCTCCCACCTCCTCCCCACCAAAGATAAATCTGACCCACCTTCCTCTTCCCCCCCCACCATTGATCTGAGTCAGAGAGGTTTTGGAAGCTCTGAACTCGCTCTTCAGCAGCTGGAGCGCCCAATTCAGATTCATTTCAGCACGATTTCAGATCTGGCGAACACAATGGTAAAGCAGGAAATGCTGATAAAGTTGGGCGGGCAGTTCATTAATTCAACTGAAATACATGCAAATACACTTAAATCGCCGTTGCGCCCATTTCGGGCACGAAGCAGATTGTGGCCATTCCTGGGTTTCGGTAAAGTGGCCATCTGTGCGGGCGAGGGCACGGATCACGTTAATGGCCTCACACCCAACTTTACCATGTTTTCATGCCCAATGGTAAAATGGGGCCCATTGTGTTCCCACACACACAACCCTCACACACATTACTTTTCTCTCCCCTTCTACTCTCACTCTCTCTCTGCTCATACTCTCACTCTCTCTCTCCTTTGCACTCTCTTTCCCTTTTCTGACCCTCTCACATACACTCACCCTTCCTCACACTCTCTCAACCCACTTCAAATTCACATTCACACACACACACACACACACACACACACACACACTGTCTCATCTCCCACATCCCACACTCTCACCATCCCTCCCCACTCCAGCATTTGAAAACCAGGTCTGGGGGCTACATTAAGGGGCTTTACAGGCCACATCTGCACATTGGACAAGCTGCTCTAGCTTTAATTTTCAATGCACCTTTTAAACTGCAATCTGTCATGAGATGACCTAGTGACCACAATTCTCCGGCCATTCACACTGGCGGAATTCACTGGTTCCACTGGCAATGCAACCCCTTCCCGGCGGCATGGGGTGGCTTCAATGAAAATTCCCATTAACAGCAGTGGGACCAGAAGATCCTGCTGCCAGTCATAAGAACATAATAAGAACATAAGAAATAGGAGCAGGAGTAGGCCATCTAGCCCTTCGAGCCTGCCCCGCCATTCAATAAGATCATGGCTGATCTGTCGCTGCTCAGTTCCACTTTCCCGTCCTCTCCCCATAACCCATTATCCCCTCTCTTATCAAAAATCCATCAACCCGCGTCTTAAAAATATTTAGCGAGGTAGCCTCCACCACTTCAACGGGCAGAGAATTCCAGAGATTCACCGCCCTTTGAGTGAAGAAGTTCCTCCTCAACTCCGTTCTAAACCGCCCCCCTTTTATCTTGAGGCTGTGCCCCCTAGTCCTACTGTCTTTTTTGAGCGGGAAGAGTCTCTCCACCTCTATCCTATCCATCCCATTCATCATCTTATACGTCTCAATGAGATCTCCCCTCATTCTTCTAAACTCTAACGAGTACAAGCCCAGTTTATTCAGCCTCTCCTCATAGCTCAACCCCCTCAACTCCGGTATCAGCCTAGTAAACCTCCTCTGCACTCCCTCCAAGGCCAAAATATCTTTGCGCAGGTGCGGCGCCCAAAACTGCACACAGTACTCCAGCTGCGGCCTCACCAATGCCCTATACAGCTGCAGCAAGACCTCCCTACTTTTATATTCAATCCCCCTCGCTATGAAGGCCAGCATCCCATTTGCCTTCCTGACCACCTGCTGCACCTGCAAGCTGGGTTTTTGCGACTCATGCACAAGGACCCCGAGGTCCCTCTGCACCGTCGCCTGCTGCAGTTTTTCGCCCCGTAAGTAATAGTCCTTCCTACCATTATTCCTACCAAAGTGGACCACCTCACACTTGCCAACATTAAATTCCATTTGCCATTTCCTGGCCCATTCGCCCAGCCTATCTAGATCCTTCTGCAGATTCTCCACACCCTCCGCACAATTTGCCGTTGCCCCAATCTTGCTGTCATCAGCAAATTTCGACACCCTACACTCGGTTCCCTCCTCCAGATCATCTATATAAATGGTAAAAAGCTGAGGCCCCAGCACCGACCCCGGGGCACTCCACTAGTCACCATCCGCCAATCCGAATAGCACCCGTTGACCCCCACTCTCTGCCTCCTATTTGACAACCAATCCTCTATCCACACTAACACCCTACCCCCAACTCCATGTCCCTCGACCTTCTGCAATAACCTCTTGTGAGGTACTTTGTCAAACGCCTTCTGAAAATCTAGAAAGACCACATCCACCGGCTCTCCTCTATCCACCGCCCTAGACACATCCTCATAGAACTCCAGTAAATTTGTCAGACACGACTTCCCTTTAATGAAACCGTGCTGCGTCTGCTCTATCAAGCAATTCCCTTCAAGATGCCTCGCAATTTCCTCCTTAATGACAGATTCTAACATTTTACCTACCACAGACGTTAAACTAACCGGCCTATAATTCCCCGCCTTTTGCCTGGCACCCTTCTTAAACAACGGCGTAACATTAGCCGTTTTCCAATCATCCGGCACTTCCCCGGAATCCAGCGACGTCTGGAAAATAACCACCAAGGCATCCACTATCACCTCCGCCATTTCTTTCAGAACCCTCGGATGCATTCCATCCGGTCCCGGGGACTTGTCCACAATCAGCCCCTCCAGTCTGTCGAGCACCGCCTCTCTAGTAACAGTAATGTCATTAAGACCCTCCAGTCCTACCACCTTTCCATCGCTAACACCCGGCAAATTATTCACGTCCTCCTCCGTGAAGACAGAAACAAAAAAGTTATTCAATACCTTAGCCATATCCCCATCCCCTACCACTAGGTCCCCTTTCTCATCGTCTAAAGGACCAACATTCACCCTAGCCAGCCTCTTCCTTTTTATATATTTATAAAAACTCTTGCTATCCTTTTTTATATTAAGCGCTAGCCCAGCTTCATAGTTTCTCCTACCCTTCTTTATCAACTTCTTTGTCAATCTTTGTCGACATTTAAACCTCTCCCAATCCTCTTCTCGCCCACTACTCTTAGCTACTCTAAATTCCTCCGCTTTTAATTTAACACTTTCCTTCACCTCCTTCGTTATCCATGGCTTATTACCTCTCCCTCCTACTATCCTTTTTGACCATCGGAATAAATTTCTGCTGAGCACCAAGAAAGATCTCCTTAAAGATCCTCCACTGCTCCTCAACAGACCCTCCCTCCAACGCGCTCCCCCAGTCCACATTTGCCAATTCTTCTCTCATCCTACCGTACTCCCCTCTATTCAAACAAAGGACGCGTGTCCGGGAACCCACTTTCTCCTCCTCCATCCACACCAGAAACTCCACCATACAATGATCACTCTCCCCAAGAGGATCCTTCACCACAAGGTCCCTAATTCTACCCGCCTCATCACATAGCACCAGTCATCGATACGCCATCTCTCAGTGCCAAGAAAAACACTGAAGGGGAAGCCAAACAATCTAACTGAATTTCTCTGCATCTACACTAATAGATACCTTTATCATTTTAATTTCCTGAACTGGATCTTCTCTAAATCTTTCCAGCACATGAGAAAGCAATTTATGGAACCTGTTCTTATAATTCAATCCATTCAGACCCAGTATCATTCCAAGTAATCTGAACCCTAATCCCTTCAAACCAGTATATCCTTCCTGTGATGTGGTGCCCTGAAACTGCACACTCCTTATGGGAGCTGACTATGACTAAAGAATCATCTTTGGATTCCATCTTAATTGAGATAAAAGTTAATTATCTAGTGTCTGTTAATTGGTTTTTAGAGACTTGTGCATCTGGACACCCTAATCCATTTGCTCCTTCACAGCCTCTCTCACAATTAAGAACATGTCGTGATTTGTTTTTCAGTCTGTTTATGTTCCGTCCATTCACTTAGATATGTTCCCCTTGTAACATTCACCTTCATTTACATAATACATTGCTCTTCCTAGCTTAGTGTCATCAGCAAAATTGGACATAAACTCTCCTTGCCTTCACCCAAGGCAATGATACACATGGTGAAACAGTGAGACTCCAGTACAGATTCCTTGGAAACACTACCTATCATGTCCGGCCAGAGAAATTTTTATTTCCCACTAATCAACAACACATGTCTTAAGACAGCTAATTCTGCGCAATTTTATTTTTACATTTTGGTCCAGAAATTTGACCATTTTTGTGCATGCTCCCTGTGACCACCCTGCAATAGAATACAGAGTTCCAAGGAGCCCGAGACTTCATTACCACACGGCCAAGGTTGCAAGAGGACCACTCCGGGGAGATGGTGTGTAGAAAATCTGTGATTAAGTTGTTTAACAATGCTTGGGGTTGGTTTTTCCCAGAGCTGGCTGCCTCACAGCATTTCACAGAGGTGGATTTCATGGCTCACCGCCACCAGCCATGTCTTTGGCAGGATGGCACATAAAATACAAGGGATCACAAGCCCACCACCTGCTCACCTACCCTGAAATGTGCCCAAAGTACAGGATGTGGGCAGGCAATGAAATTGGCAGCCCATCCACGATATATGAATAAATAAATAAGGATCAATTGGGCTTGCCAACAAGCCAGTTGACCCCAATATTATTGTGCCCATGCCAGAACACGGTGGGCAGCCCTTTTTTTTTCAAAGCAGTTTTTAAAAGTGAAGGGAAGGACGTGCTATCTTCAAAAGGGGGTGCTCTGTGTACATAGGGGGCAGCCACCTCCGCCCATCCACAAATAGTACTCACCACTTGCTGTGCAAAGCACCCACCAACCTCACCAACTACCCCCCCCCCCCCAACCCTCCCTAATTTACCCAATTTCTCCCTGCCCAATACCCGTGAACTACCCATGTACAGGATCCATTGGCACTTCATCCTGGGCCTGCTTGCAGTTCCAACACCAGTCCCTAATGAACTCTGGCATTGCTTGGACTGCAAGAACTGCCAACCAATCAAATAGAGCAGAAGCTTGCAAAGGCAGGACTTTCTCCCACTGAGGGTTGGAAGTCCACATTTACCTACTTGCAGCCCGTAGATTATTAGTGCTGCAGGGATGACTTTTTCTTCATTGGTCATTTTTGACCAACTTTTAGCTGGATGTGGGCAATGCACACCCTGTAAAATCCAGCCCAATGTTTTGGAACTGATCTTGTGTTAGCTCCTGTATTTTGATATGTATGTGGCCTATCATCTGCCCCAGGCATAGATATAGGAATCTCATATTTGTTTTTACCCAAAATGGTGCATGGCACATTACCAGTGAGAAGTATGCATGTTTCCTGATCATCATTTTGGGACCTTGAAAACAAGTGCTATGAGGTGCAATCTCATGCAACCTTATCAAATATCTTCTGAAAGTTTGCACAGAGAAATTCCATAGACATCCCTTGTGCACCATTTTACTGACCCTCTCATTAGTCAGACATCTGCCCTTTACAAATCCATACTGCCTTTCTTTGATCATCTCATAACATTCAATAGCTCACTCACTGTTCCTGTTATTAGATTACTCAACATCCCCACAACTGATGTGAAACTGACATGTTTGCAGTTTCCCACTGGTGTTATATACTCAATTTATGTAAACTGAAGGTACCTTTTCAAATTTAAAGAGCTTTGGAAGATTATGTCTAATGTATTTGCAAGTCCCTCATCTATTCTTTTAATATCCTGAGATGGAAAACATCCAGTTCCTGGCAAATTATCTATTTCTAAGCTGTGTAAGTGGAATTAAAAGTTAACGCTTATTTTGTAATATCTCGTTCTACATATGTTTCACACTTTCAGTTCAAAAGGGATACATAACACTTCATACATCATACTGAAATCTGGAATTGTTAAAAGAAATTGTTTTAATCTTAACTCGCTCTGGAAAAGAAACAAACAACACCAAGACCAAAGGAAAATGTCATGGCATTCTTCCAATATAAGTTAAAGTGTCCTGCTGTCAAGAGTTTTATTATATAGGTGTTAGGCTTTATCATAAATCTTGTTAGTTTAGTACCCCCTTTCCTAATTTTTACAGCAGAGGAGCAGCAGTTTGTAAGGAGTTATAGCTTCAAATCAAGAGGATACATTTTAGAGCATCGGGAATGACTAGAAACGTTTACGTTTTTGGCCCATGAAAAGTTTTACAAGTTTGCAGCTCCATTAGGCTTTACTTCAGAAATTATCTGAGGAAATAGAATGGAAGGACACAGTGAAGAATTTGTAGTGATCACATGTGAAAGTTTCTATTTATTCCTAGTCTTTAAAGACCATAACATCTGGGGGCCAAAGTTGATAGTCATAGAGTCACATAGCAGAGAATAGGCCCTTCAGCCCATGAAGTCTGCTCCAATGATAACTTCCATTAAAGTTGTGCCACTACCATTTTCCAGCACTTGTCTCAGATCCTCAAATGTTATGATGTTTCAAATGCTCATCCAAATACTTTTAAAAGTTGCAAGATTTTCAGCCTCCAATACCTTCCCAGGCAGTGCATTCCAGATTCTAACCACCCTCAAGTAAATTTTTTTTCCTCAAATCCTCTCCAAATTTCCTGCCACTCACCCTAAAACTATGCGCCATCATCATTAATCCCTCAAATTGCTGCTTCCCAATCACCCTGTCCACATCCCTTATAATTTTATACACCTCAATCACACCCCACCTCAGCCTTCTCTGCTCTATAAACAATAATCAAAGCCTATTCAGTCTCTCCTTACAGCTCACAGGTTCCATCCAAGGCAACATCCTGGTAAATATCCTCTGTACCCATTTTAGTGCAATCACATCTTTCCTACAGTGAGGTGACCAGAACTGCACACAGTATTTCAGCTGTGTTCTAACCAACAATATTTTCATTTTATCAGGCAGCTCATCACCACCACCTTCTTGAGGACAGTTAGGGATGGGCAATAAACACTTGCCTAGCCTGCAAAGCCCACATGCCATGAAAGAATAATTTTTAAAATACCATGGCTTGAATATGTGCAGCATGTTAGTATCACCATCATGTTTTCTATACTCAGTCAGACTGTAATATTTATGTTGCACAATGCTATGCCAAAAATGTAGTCCGTGTTATTGTTTTTAAATCCTGAAAGCTTTAACAGCTTTCCGCCAAAGACTAAAAATACCAACTGAACTAATTATTGTGGGAGGATGGGATAGCAGGAGAGAGAGAATGGGAGAGTTTCAATTAGCTTAAGTTAAAATGGAAATTCTAAATATCGCTATCTTAATACAATAAATCACACATACAACGGCTAAAAATGTCAAGAAAGTACATTTTTGCAGTATCTGACAATTTACAAAGTAAAATGAGTCTTAACAGCATGTTGATAACATGAAAGCATCGTGTCCTATGTGCTGTAGTGTCTTCCATACTTCAGGAATTAATATCACCGAATTCAATCAGTAACAAACAGGGGATGACTTAAAATTGAATAAGCTGGAGTATGGAGGAAAACCTCTCTTAAATTCAACAGAACTTAAATATAATCAATGATATTAAAAGAGTCAAACATAAGGAAATTATCAAAACAGCAGAAAATAAAGATCAAAAGACCTATTTTTAAAGCAGATTTTTATGATGGATCTTGGGTGCAGAAAAGCTTTCACTCACCCATTGAATACACCCTGAAAGTTAAAGCTAAGATATCATATTGATGTAATCCACCAGTTTTGTTTCTATTGAAGTGCCTATCACAAGGCAGGGAAGGCATCCGTCTACTGCAGAACTTTATCACCAACTTCTTTGTCCTGAGTACTGTGATGACCTTTGATCCAGAAACAGAACAATGAGAGAAATTTACAATTTCTTTAAAATGTCTGTGGAATCTGCAATTTTTAAAGAAATGTTTGAAAAGGACATTTAAGAGTTTGCATTTCCTTTTATGAAGGAATCAATGAGCTGACAATTCTTGACCTGAAAGCAGTACCAAAGTAAAGATAGAAGTTATGTGGTCAAACTGAATGGATAACTGAAGGGTTGAACACAGACTTGGAGACACAAAGAGAAAGAACAGAGAGAGGAAAAAAATAACAATTCATTTGAGGAGACAGCTGTACAAAAAGGTTAATTTTCTCATTAGCAGTAGGAAGGAAAATAGAAGTCAGAAGCTGTTGGGGAAGTGGTGTCAAGTAAGCTAAAAGGGGCTGCAAATAAAACGTGTTGCAAATAGCTCTGGTTTGCGGAGGAGTGGAGAGTTTGTAGTAGACAGCCAAATTGTGAAGTGGATATTGTTGGTTGGTAGGTAAATTGGAAAGTTACACCACTGGGACTAACATGACCCAAGTGAGAGGGGATTGAAGGGTGGGCACTGTGTCACTGGAATTTGCATCCTGGGACCTCAGATGCAATACATCTCCTGGTCAATGCAACATGAGGATCAAGTCAATTGAGCTGACAAAACTGAGGTTGCAAGTGGTTGGCTACTTATGGTTGCATAAGATATATCTTTGTTGTATTGAGTATATAAAGTGAAATTTACCTTTTTATTGGCAGTATCACTTGCCTGTTAATTCATGTTTAATTTGTGTTGATTCTGATTCATATTAAAGTAAAATCTATGAAAATTGAAATCTCATTGGTAATTTCTTCATTTGGGGATCATTCAATAAATTTAGTTACTTTGGTTTATGATTCCCCATGGAACCAAAACAAAATTGAGGGTTGGCATCCAGGAACAAACCCAGAGATTGAAATTATTGATTAATATGATGATGAATCAATAAAGTTTGAAAAATTGCTTACAACCCCCACTTTGTGCTGCCCTGTTAATACAATACCACCACTATAAAATTCCATTCATTGACAGTATTAGTTAGATCCAGATTCCACATTTACATTGATGCCTTAGGATAGAACCTTGGGATTCCCACATTGTAGGAAGAGGCCACTGGGGTCACTGGATCTACACCGACTCTCTGAAAGAGCATCTTTCCCAGCCTCCCCTCTCCTCCCTCCTCATAACCCCATGCATTTACCATGGCTAATCTACCTAATCTGCACATCATTGGATTATGAGAGAAAATTGGAGCATCCAGAGGAAACCCATGCAGACGCAGGGATAAAAGTAGAAGTCTTACATCTCATGGCATTAGTGATGAAAATAAGATGCAATGGGTAGAATTTTACCAAAATTTGTCAGTGTTCCACGTTCTGACTGAGAAACAGCATTTATCTCTTCTGATTTTCTCCTGTGTACGATTGATCCAGCCGTGCCAGCTCTACAGAGATCGGAGTGCTGTCCTTTAAGGACACCCCAATCTCCAGAAAGAATAAAATCTAGCCCCTCTCTAGGGGCATTCTTCCCCATCCTCTCCCTACCACCATGGAAGTATCAATAGCACCCTTCCTCTTCACAAACCACAACCACCCCCCCACCCAATTTCTTGTCAAGTATTGGAGGCACAGACTCCCCTCGCCTGAATCCCATTTTCCTATTGCTGTTGTAAACCTATCAATATTCAGTGAGGGGGATCATGTGTCTGGGAAACTCTAATATATTGAAATTTATTAAAATGTTGAAATGAGGTTCCTGCCCAGCTGGCACCTCAGTATGTCACCAGTGAGGGGCAGAGAAAATGAGGCAACAAGACCTTGGCAGTCTGTGGGGAGAGGGCAGTCAAGGGGTCCTGAGTCTGGGAGGATAACTCTCAAACCCATGGGAGGTGGGAAATGTTCCAAGGGCATTTGTGTTTCTTAAGTTAGTTTTATTGTTTGCAGATTGGGTTCCGAGCCCACCCCTCCAGCGTGATATTGTGGGACCTGCCTCTAGGAAATTTTTTGACCATGTGTCAAAAATTATGGCGGGAAAAGCTACACATCACTTTTCCTGTCTGACTTCACACACTGGGTGGAACCTTCTCTTTTTCTGACAACGTTTTGAGCTTGCAGTGATACAGACTCAACATTAATTCTGTTTCTCTCTCCACAGAGACCAGCTGAACTTGCACAGCATTTTCTGTTCTCATTTTAAAATATAGTTATTGAACTTCACTTTTTGACTAGTAAAATTATTTTGTTTTAAACCTTGTGGTTCCATTCTTAGTAAATACCTGCGCTTTTGGATTTCTAAACAAAAAAAATGTTGCTCATCTCTACTGAGTTGATAATCTGCTCTTGATGAATGGAAATTTATCTTGTGTACATTAAATCTAATCAACAAAGACAAGAAAACATGATTGATGCCAAGGTTTATGATTGCCAATTTTTCAATCCTTTATTAAAAACCCTATAAATATCAAAAGTTATATTATTTGCTTTGATCATGTTACTACCCTGCTTGACGCATCTCCTATCAAACTTGAGTCCAACAGCATGCATCAACCATGGTGTACTCACTAAGCCATTTTTTTGAAACAAAGGGCTGAATTTTATTGAGACAGCAGATCTAAAAGTGGGAACAGAATGACTCTGCTTCAGTCAATAGTGGGGGCCAGGAAGTATATTGCTGGTGGCAGTTAATTTGGAAACCACCATCCAATTAATGAGGGTGGCCTAAGCTAAAGCATGCTAGCCCATTGGGAATTGGGGGGACAGGGACTTTCTCTGTGGACCATGGTGTACACACAAAAGAGGGTCCACCATCCCCAACTTCCCAGAACTTGCATGGAGGCTACCAGGTTTCACCCGGCTGTCTCCCCATGTGATGGTGGACCTTCTGCCACATGAAAAAGCTCAGAGGGAAATGGCCCTTACGGCCATTAAGTGGCTCACTTTGCCTCTTAGTGGACATCTACACTGGCAGCATGCCTGTTTCTGCAAAATAGCATGGCGGTGGGAAAATCCCCCCCAGTTTTTGATACCTTCCCACCTCCCAGCCAGTCCTCGAAAGGCTTGTAAAATTCCAGCCAAACTCTCTTTAAAACTATAAATTTATAGGGGGAGGCTGATTGTATAAATTTATAGTATTACATTTTAAAGATGCTATTGTGAGTACAATTTATTAGCTAGGTACATCTATAAAATGATTAGCACAGGGAAAATTGTCACTGAGAAAAATGTTAAACTGCATTACAGAGATTCCAATATATCAAAGCGTCTTGAATATATTCCAAGAGCATTTGAATTTACTATGGTCCAAGGTATTGTGTGCTCCATCTGGGTTATGTCATTCTCACACTTCAATGTTTGGAAATTGTAAATAATATTTCATATCCACAATTACAATGTGACAGTGTTGGCCTCATTTTGCACATTACTAGATTACAAGTATTAATAAAACAATAAACTAACTGCCAAACTGAACAGAATTCAAAGCATTTTTTAAATTGTATGCTCATGGAGGATTTAACAAATTATTTCAGAAATCTGTCTATTTTGATCTTTCTTAAGAATTGGGCTTTAAAACAAAAAGCTATTTTACATGCATAAATATTATTTTTCATCTGGTTCAATAATTATTCTATGGCATGCCCAGCAAGAATTAACAATGCTTTAACCATAAATCAGTGACCCAAATATAACCCTCCTATACTAAACAGCAAGAATTGATTCAATTATTCAACAGTAAAGTGACTTGCCCAGAAAGCAGCCAAATTTAAAATTCAATTGTGTGTAAGAGTACCATATTACATGTTCCAAGCTGCAAAAGAAAGATTTTTATTTATGTAATGCCTTTCACAACCACAGATCACCGCAAAGTATTTTAGATAAGTAAGTACATCTTTTGGAAGTATATATATTGTGACTAAGGAAATGTGGCATGCCTGGAAATCCTCCAGTGGAGGAGACAATGCTGGCCATTACTAGGATATCATTGTTGAAACTGTGATCAGTGATAGGACTGAAACCTTAAATGATGAGGATATTCCCACATCTAAGGCTCCTCACATCACACTTTCCCTTCAGCCCACACTCGATTCTGAATAACAAGCTGCCGTTGGTGTAAGCATGCAACACTTATTTTCTCCCTATCCCTGAACCACAATGTTAACCTTGACTCTTTTTCCTTTCAAAAGACCAACAAATGAAATCTGGCCAAGCACTGGAGGAACAGCAACAAGAGAGTGATGAAAAAGGTGGATCATCACTATTTCATATTCAAAGCCACCAGCTCAGATACAAACACTGCATGCAATTTAGAGGATAGCGTTGAGGTATAGACGTGTCATGGCGAGACACCAGGCACAAGTCACCAAGGCTGGTGCCTGTATTAGTTTTCTGGAGGGGGAGGTTGTACATACATTCTCCAGAAGAAGTTTCAAATTAGTTCTTTGTCAGAAAAGTCTACAGAAGATGATGCATATAGAGTACAAAATGTTTGGTGCACTGGCGGTGCTGCCGGTAGGTCTGTGTTCAATGTCAATGGAAGATCCTGGCATTAACCTGGCACAACCTTTGTCAACACACATTGCCAGGCACCTTTACACCCCCAGGAAAGATCCCCATAACAGGTTCACGTCTAGATGAACCTGTTGTAAACATTATCAATGTAATGTTACACGGTGCAGTTTGAATATATCACAGGGTAAAGTCAATAAACAGCAAGGGGTGGAGGGGAAGTTTAATGGCAAGAGACAGCGAAAATCGGAAGTTGTGATCTCAGCAGTGAAATCCATGACTTCCGCAGTTTTGCCAAATCCTGAGCCCCCGCCACCATTCCCATGGACACCGAGCATGGGCTTAAGGTTGCCCTCAAAGAATTTCTTCATTGCTGTACTTCAACCAGAACAAACCATAATACAGTTACTAATGATTATGACAAATATGTGCTGCTGTTGGTGTTCAGTCTTCCTCTGCCAAATCATCAATGTCCAAGGAGCTACTGTTGACCTTCAAAGTTACATTGATCCAAAACCTGATTTTCTCATCTTCTTAAACATTTCAAAAAATGGTTGGGGAAAAATAATCTATTGGAACTTAGTGTCCTTTCTGCCTTGCTAGAAAAGGCAAAAAACTGGCTTTTCCCTTGTTCTCGAAGCAATGAAGTCTTGTCTGCTGTGAAAGATGAATGCTTCCTGACAGATTTTTTGCATACGAGGGATGGAAAGTGACTCTCACTGGAAAATCATGGCCACTGCTTTTACCACACTTGCCAAATGCAAGTTCCAGGTCACTAAAATAAAGTGCCAAAGGGAACTCTCGTATTTAACTTGATTCTTGCACAAATATTCATTTGGTTATGGAAAGAAATACCCAGCAGCACATTCTAAATGACAACATGTTGCCAAAATTCTTTCTAAAATAAGGCAAAACATCTTCTGAAGTACGTGGTGTGTGTTGTGAATCTTACAGGAGTACAATTTGAAGGAAAACAGCATGTCAGGCCAACAGCTTCCAAGTGCCTGCAGGCTAGCTGATAGCAAAGAAATGAATTAAAAGATAATAGTGGTGTGTTGCAAAACATGGATAGAGCCACAAGCAAATAGAGGAAAGTGGGAGGGGAACGCGAGAGGAAAAAAATAAACAAAAAGTGACAAAAGGAACAATGAAGATAAAGAAAAGTTTTGAAACCAAAACTTAGGACCCTAGAAAAGTAGGCAAAAAGAAATGTTTTCAGGAAGTCACAATATTCCAACTGATTCTTAAATCATTCAGTTTCTACAAAATTGAAAATCCACAGGAAGACCAGCCCAAGATGCATGAGGAAGAAACGTGTGGTATACAGGAAAAGTCCCATTATGATAAGAACACACTAATTGAATAGACTGAATTATTGCAAACAGGATGTAGAAACCATTCCAAATTCCTGCAGAGAGTTTATTTTGCTTTGTTGTTTGTGGAAGATCAGCACTGTGAAGAGCTGGAGGTAAACATCTAGCACTAAAATTCAAACCGTTGCTATAATTCTATTAAATACGAATAGTCATTACAGATTTTATCTGCCATTTGATCTTAACATTTTTCTGACCACCTTGCTTACTATTCCAACTTTAAAATAAATAACCCTAGACATTTATTTCTGATCATTGATTTTATGACTATGGTGCAGTTGTTTTCCACAGCTTTGTTTCTATTCTGTTTCTGCATCTGCTTTTCACTATGTCAGTGAGTTCTTTTACAAATGAATTGGTTTTTACGAAATAATCTTAAAGGGAAGGCATCTGATTAGGAAACCACAGTAATAGAGTATTTTTTTCAAACAGGATACCAAATACAAAAGTACGTTTTCCAATTTACTTGTTCTCATAATTGTTTGAGATTGACAGGATGATGACTTGATGGTCACGAGAACTTGATCTAAAGAATCCAACATTGTTAATAGCCAGAATACCAGAACAAATTGTTTCAGATCCGGTTGGAGGGTCTAATTGTTAACTTGGGTGAATAAAATCTCAATATGGAATCTAGCCTGATGAGAAGCCAAAGTCAGAAATAGGCAGCTTGAGAAAGGTAATGTAGTGCATCTGCCTCAGTCTTTCTGATTTTTTTCAGGGTTAATAAGAATTCATACGAAAGATAAAGACAAGCACGAATATTGTGAAATAAAAACAGCAAGTGCTGGGAATATTCAGCAAGTCAGGCAGCATCTGTGGTAAGTAAAACAGGGTTATCATTTCAGGATGATGACTTTTTACCAGGACTGGAAAAAGTTAGAAATGTATAGGTTTTATGCAAGTGAAATGCAGAGAGTGGAAAAAAGGACAAAAGGGAAGGTCAATGATAGGGTGGAAATGGGAGACATTAAAAGATAAAAGAGTTGCACGGGCCAAGCTAAAGGGACTGGTTATGGGACAAGTGAAATACGAGTCTAGATGAGGTTTGAATGGCAGGATAGAAGCCATCTGAGAGCAAAAACAGAAAGAGAACAAGAAACAGATCTGAAAATATAACCAAAGTAAAACATAATGTGGGCAGAGATTACAGTCTGAAATTGTTGAGCCCAAAAGCCTGCAAAGTGCCAAATCAAAAGATGAGGTGATGTTCCTCGAGTGAACATTGAGTTTCCCTGGAATACCATAGTAGGCTGAGTACAGAGAGATCAGGTGACAAATTAAAAAAGCAGGTGACCAAAAGCTTGGGGTCACACTTGCAGACTTAAATGGAGATATTCTGCAAAGCAATCACCCAATTTGCATTTGGTCTCCCCACTATAGCGTAGGCTCCATCATGAGCAGTGAATACAGTATACTAAATGGAAAAAAGTATCCATAAATCATTATTTCATGTGGAAGGAGTGTTTGAGATCTTGGATAGTGAGGACACAGGAGGAAAAAAGTGTTGTTTTTCCTGCACTCGCATGGAAAAATGCCATGGGTAGGTGACAAAGTACTGGTCCATTTGAAATGCTGAAAGGTCAGGACAGAGAAGGTGTACTTGACGGTGGCATTAAGTTGAAAGTGGTGGAAATGGCAAAGGACGATGGTTGAATTTGGAAACTGATTGGGCACAAGTGAGGAAATGGGGAACCCTATTGTGTGTGGTTCTGGGAGGAAGGGGAAGGAATGAGAACAGCTGTGTAGGAAATGGATCTGACACAGTCAAGGATCATGTCAATCACATTGCGGACAATCATCAGTTGCGAAAAAGGAAGATATATTAGAAGCACTGATATGGAAGTTGGATCATCAGAACAGATGAGATATAGAACTGAAAGAAATGAGATGGAGTCCTTCCAGGGAGCAGGGTCTGAGGAAGATAGCTGTGGAAATTGGTGTTTTTAGTCTATTTAGAAGAAACAGAGAATGAGAAGTCAAGAAAGAGGAAAGTCGACAATGGATCTTGTGAAGATGAGGGAATGGTGGAAATTGAAATCAAAGTTGATAATGCTTTCCAAGGCAGGAAATCAACAACAGGAAAAAGTTCTAATACAGTTATCAATTTACCAGAAATACAGTGGAGGGAACCCTGAGTAGGACTGGAACATGGAATGATCCACATATCCCAGAAAAAGGCAGGAATAGATAGGATTCCTGCAAGTACCCATTGCTACACTTTTTATTTGGAGGGAATAAGATGAGTTAAAAGAGCAGTTGTTCAATGTGAGAAGTTTCAGTCAGGCAGAGGAGGGCCATGGTGGGTGGAAATTGGTTGGGCCCTGTTAAAGGAAGAAATGGAGAGCCCTCAGACCATTCTGGTGGGGAAATGGAGCTTTAAAAAGATTGGTTGTCCATGGTGGAGAAGACTGGACGAAGGAAAAAGAATGAATTGAGATAAGAAGAAATTGGTTCAATGGGGTTGAAATGATAAGTCTACCAGGACAGTCCTGTTTGTGGATTTTCAGAAAGAGGTGAAGCAGCCTTTTCTGGGTTGAGAGACTATGAGGTTTGAAGGTCTAGAGAGACAATCTGCTGAGATGAAGTTATTGACAGTCCTGGAAATGATTATGTAATGGTTGGTCTAACAGCATTGGTGAAGAGAGAATAGAGCCAATTTTTTGAAACTGGATGACGCTGCATCAGACCCGAGAGCAAAGACAATCAGAAAAGATTTATACCATTGGAGGTGGGGGGGGGGGAAAGAGTTGACAGCTGTAATAGGGAAAAGGGAATATAAATGAGGGTGAAGAAGGCTGAGAGAGATGCTAAAAATGTCCATTAAATGATCAGAATGTGTGAATGGCAGAACAGAGGTACAGATGGTTAAGGCCATTGCCCTGATGTCGATCACCTAGTCTGAGTTTGGTCTCTCCAATATGGAATCGACCACATTGGAGCAGTGAATGCAATACACCAGATTGAAGAAGTGCTGCATTACCTGAAAGGGGTGTTTAGGACCTGGGATGGTGAGCAGGGAGAAGGTAAAGGGGCAGGTGTTGCACCTTCTACAATTGCGTGGAAAGGTGCCATGGGCAGTGGCTAAGGTGTTGGGTGTGATGGAGGAGTGGACATTGTGCCCCGGAGAGAACGGTCCCTGTGGAATGAATGGCCCCTGGTCTCTTTCAGGGCACCTGCCCTAATCACCTGTACCTCTGTTCTGCCATTCAGACATTCTGACCACTTCATGGAAATTTTTAGCACCTCTCTCAGCCTTCATCATCCTCATTTACATTCCCTTTGTCTGATTAGAGTCCCACTCCCACCCTTATAGTATAGATCTTTTCTGATTTGTTTTGCTCGTAGCTCTGATGAAGAGTTATCCAGACTCAGAATGCTGGCTCTATTCTCTTTCCACAGATGCCGTGAGACTTGCTGAGATTTTCCAGCATCTTCTAGTTTCGTTTCAGATTTCAGCATCCGCAGTATTTTGCTTTTATGTAATGCTTGGTGGTGGGATTATAATCCAGGAGTGAGACTATGACCCAGGGAGAGGTTAAGAAGAAATGTCAGAGTTGGCAATTAGCCTCTCCTAGGTACAAGTCAGTCCAGCAGGCAACAATAGTGCTACCCTTTTATTATATTAATTGCTCCTTTAGTGAATGACTGATAGAAGAGTCACTGTAATACAAAGTGTAAAATGAATGCATGGGATCTTAATTGTAACTTGAACCAGAACATATATAAACACACAGGTACAGGGAACACATTTACATATGACTTACTCTGTCTGTCTACACCCATAGTTACTGGAATGTGTGGAATGTGATATCATTTCCTTCAATGACTCTCCACTTACAATCTCTTAAAGTGACCCCACAATACATCTGACAGCAGATTTGACAACAATATTTAAGTTGGACCTGAAAGAATGAAGTGCAGCAAGTTCAGAGGGATTCTGGTTCGAGTGAGTGAGGTGAGTAGAGAAATTGAGGTGTCCAATATCATGATGGCAGTTCTCAATGAAAAGATGAGAGAGGATAAGAGGCCACAGGAGGGGGTCAGGATAAATGGAGAATATTGAAAATGGGCAAAAACGTCTGCTGTGCTGAAGGAGCACTTCTGGCCAAAGAAGCAGGCACAGAGGAAGAGGAAAAACTCAACATCATGCCAAGTTTAAAATTCATTGTGATGGAGATATGAAGCGATAAAGCTGCATTCTTTGCTAAGGATGGATCATTCAGGATCAGAGAGGGTAAGATTGGTGGCTATCATGAATAGTCAGCAAGAGATGAGATTAGAAGAAGGGATGGGGTCAGAGGAAGTTGAAGTGGAAGAAAGATCTGGAAGGGTATCAGTACCTTAGTTAGAGTTGGAGCTTGCGATCCTTGACAGCTGGAAGGAAAAAATGTTTTTTTGTTAATGCATCAAATGAAATATAGGATAAAATGGAATTGCAGACCAGGGTAGATTTCAAGTGCAGAGTCAGTGCCACTGACTGGAGAGAAAGGTAAAGAATGTGCATTTGATGCTGTATGGTACTGAATAAGGATCTCAGGATGTGGCAAGAACAATAATTCCAGGAATAGTGAATGTCTCATGGATATCTGTAATTGTGGTAGATTCAAGACATGAAGATAGAATTTTAGTTGGAAGCAACATAGAATAAACTGGAACTGTAAAATGTGCTAAGGAAGAAGGTATGGCTATGAAAGTGGGTTTGGGTGGATACCTGATCAAGTATGAGAAGGGAAATGGAAAACAATGAAGATGAACAAGCTAAGATAGACAGAAGGAAATACTATTAGTGAGAAGAGCAGAATGTCTTCAAGGTGGGCATTCCAGGAAGAGAATTGAATTAAAAACTATTTTTTTAAAAAAGCAAAATATTGCAGATGCTGGAAATCTGAAATAAAATCAGTAAATTCAAAAATATTAACCAGGTCAATCAGCATCCATGCATAGGAACAGAGTTATCCACTGACTCAATTCCACATTCCCCATCTATTCCTTAATTCACTTGGTCTATTGATCTCAGTCTTGAATATACTGAACAAATGAGAAATGACAGCTCTCTGAGGTAGTAAATTCCAAAGAGTCTCAATCATTTGAGTGAAGAAATTTCTCATCTGAGTCCCATGGTTAACCCCTTATTCTGTGACTGTGGCCCTTCGTTCTACAGGAAATATCCTTGCAGCATCTACCTTGCCAAGCCCCTCAGAGTGTGCCACTACACATAGTTAGACTCGATGAAGGTGCAATTATATTATTGCTATGAAACTTGAATCCTAAACAAGGACTTTGCCATGAAACAAAATTAGTGAGTTATCTTTTCTTTGATGATAGATGCTGAAAACATAGTGATCAGATGTTGTAGAAACTATATTTTTCAAATGATATTGAGCTCATAACCTGTCTTTTCTACTCAGGAAGAAACTGCTCCCAATTAGAATTTCATACTCTATAGCTATAAACAAATCACAAGGCCAGACTCTGACAAAATCTCTATTTATGTTCCTAGCATAGAAGCCATTTAAACTAATCTCAAACTTAAAATTTGGGTTAAGATGTATCCATTGTTAGGTTCACAAGAACTTAAATTGTACAAAATTAAACAATTGTATTTGTGGTCCTTAAAAGAAACTACAGCTGGTCACTCCAAAGCATCTAAATCTGTACACAGATTTTTGTTAAGTGCTGGAAGCTCGTAGATTTCTATCTGATGAGGTCTGGCCATGAAAATGCAGCATTCTCTGTCCATCAAGCTGACACAAAGATTTCAACCAAAGTAGCTACAATTCAAAATCATGTTATTATAGCTTTACGTCTTTAAAGTAGTGATAGAGTCCATACTTTGTACATTTGTTAGAAATGATATTACAAGGATACCTGGTTTACATTTGCCATAGTTTCTCAACCAATGTCAATTAGATTTTCCTTTCAAATGGAAGCCACGTATTGGCAAATTCTTCCCTAGAGCCAAAGGACAGATGTTTCCAATGAAAGGAAAAGGATCACAAGTGGTCACCAGAAAAAAAAAATTCTTGCTTGAAATCCTGTTTGTATTTAAATCTGTCCTCTACAAAAATGTGTATTGCTTCCTGCTCCTCCTAAAAATAAAACTGACTTCCTTCCATATTTTGACATACATAATGAAGGCCAAGAACCAAATCCAAATAATTCATAACACCACAAAGCCAGTGGCATATGATGTTATCCTGCACTTCAATAGAGTACTGAGAGCCACTACAGTACACTACTGAGTGTGTGCTACATTTCTGTAGATGCTGTCTTTTAGATCATGCATTAGTCTAAGGAATTGTACACCTAGACCAGTAGATGCAAAAGATCTCATGGAATATTCAAAGAGAAGCAGTGGAGACCTCCCAATGTCCAAATCAACGTTTACCCTTCAATTGGGATCACCAGGATAAATTGTTGCCAAAACACTAGCTGATGAATATAATCACCGTTTTGATTGTTAGGAAGGAAGTTACAAACATTTCTAGACAGGCCTTCAACACTGAAAGCTACGGGGAAAGGAAATTGGTTGAGAGTTCTTGCAATATTGTGCTCCCCAAGACTACTTACATGCAGGCAATCAGGGCATGCAGAATGCCCACACGTATTTGGACAAGTGTATTGTAAGCAGTTGAGGGACATTTATCTTCCAACACATTTCCCAGGAGTGTGGCATAGCAGAGCAACACTGGATGGGGGATTTTTTTCCATCCTGGCGAGGTGCCCCAATTCCATGGAAGTATAAAACCTAGGCCAGTATGTGTAAGTATTTTTTCCGAACTGGTGCTCCAAGGGAAAAGGGTGGATTAATATTGTTCCGTAAATCATTCTAGGCCACTGTTCACTGTTACAGGTTTTGGAAAACCCTTACTGACAGCAGGTTAAATTTTAAATTATGCATTTGTGTCACACTGTGCACATATTCCCTCAATTCCAACATCTCAAAATGCCTGCTATGCTGGCAGCACTTCCCCAACTTGAAGAAATATATCCCTGGTCAAGCAGAGATACCAAAGACACATTGTTGCTGGCATGCCCAAACAGTGCTGGCAGAGGCCATGGGCCCAGCTTTCTTGGTATGGGATGTGCTACCCAATTCAAGGATGGACAGATCTCCCTTTAAAGAATCCTCTAAATATGCTTGTTATCCTCTAGCAGATCACTTGCTACTTGTGTGGATTGTTGCATACCATAATGTAATAGAAAAAGAAAAACAATAGAAAATAGAAAAAGTAAAAACAAAAACTTGAAATAAACTACAATATGAAAAGATGAAGCAATTGGGGAAATACTAAAAAGTTAAAAATAAGAAAAAAATCAACCATTTTATGTCAACTGTTATCAACATAACAGCTATATTAAAAAAAAGTACACACTTTGTTGCATCCAAAACTTTTGCTAATGTGTGTGTGTGTGTCACATTTTAAGGATGCAGCCACACAATGCCTAATCTCAATCTAAACCAATAGAAAAGTCAAGACAAGGAGACATGCTGCCTTTAACGTGAACCTTTCTTGTTTTCTTGAACCGTTAACAAGGTTAATTAGCATTGTTGAATCTTCTGTGTACACAACATTCTCATCGAGAAAATGGCACCATCTCAGCAGCCTTTTTATAAAACAAGCTTACTGATCTCAAATCTCTATTCCCCTTGTGCCCAAAACATGAAAACAAATATTTTCCACTAACTGAAGTCCACCCCAGTGAACAGGAAATTAAATGTGTTTCTCTCTCTTACAAATGTATCGAGCTGTCGGGCAGAATTTCAAACATACAAGGTGTTCTCTGGTCAAATTAACCTTATGCGCCATTTCAAATTCATCTCTCTGAAAGAGGAGCCTGACAGCTAAATAGAAGGATATCAGGGATGCTTCTCAATACAGCAATACTAACTTTGCATTTAAGAAATATTCACATATTGAAACAAATACTTTGGCTTATATAGAGACATATTGGTTCCTGCACAGATAGTCTTAAAAAGACAGTGTCGTCTTTAATTCACACTGATTCAATAACAAAAATAAGGAAGCAAATAACATCCAGCACCAATGAAAACTATTTCTATTTTGTTGCATTTACTTCAAGCCAGTATAATCAGGCAGCCCATATATATGTAGACTAAATTAATACTTGGGGAACAGCCATTTCCTAGTTCAATCCTCATGGTAATGCCATGACCAATAAGACTCATCATTTATACGACTGGAATTTCTGACAGTGATCCAAAATCCTAGTCTGGATAGCAAGACCAATTCAGGTCAGGCACTGTTAGTCTTTCCTTTCTAGTAGAAGTTGTAATCCCCAGGAAGGAGGGTCTCTCAGAGCAGTGATGTCAACTTGGAGTCTTAATAACCACATGATACAATTGCAATTCTTCTTTCCAGTCATCCTTGAGATTGCCCATGAGTGTTCTAACATTCCAAGGTGCAAAATTTAAAATTGACTTTCTTTGACTATGAACATGGTGATCCTACAGGGTGTGGTACCTCAGACAGGAGAAATTGTGTCAACCTATTTTTAGGGTGCTTTTCTAGCCCTCTCCCCATCTGTGGTGAGCAGAGAATACCCTGAAGAGGGCTGCTCAGTTACAGATGCTGCTGCCCAGAGACTTCTCTAACCTAACACAAGTTCCAACAACCTTCACGCATCTGTTGCCTGTCTGCAGATTCTTGACTAAACTCCCAGATTCAAAGCTCTGTTTCCAACTCCAATTCTCTTTCATGACAAAACTTGGCAAATATACCCTGGCCTTTAACTTTAACATGGGGGCCTTGGACACTGTCCTTTTCCATACAACCTTGACTGATTGATGGTCAATTTTTGATGATGTGTTGAGCACATTTACTGAGACCACCTTGCTGCTGCAGCTTTCTACTACCTTTGCAGTTGGTGAGATGGATAGTTCTGCTGTTGAGCAGCATTTGGACTGCATTTTGTCTGGCACCCCCTGGTCCACCGTGGGTGGCCATCCCAGGAGAGCAAAGCTTCTGATGGTATTATTCAAGAGATCGTTGGAGTACACAAGCCATTTCACCAAGCCAAAGTGGTGGGCAAAGAATGACGCAACATAGGAGACCATTCATGTCCATGGTGTGTGTGCTGGCTTTTTGAAAGAGACATTCAATCAGTGCCACACCCTTGCTCTTTCCTCTTAGCCCTACAATTTTTATCCGCAATTCCATTTTGATAGCTACTGTTGAACTTGCTGCCATAATTTTTTATAGGCAGTTTATTCCATGGCAACAACTTGCCGTGCCATGGGTTTCCTCCAGGTGCTCCAGTTTCCGCCCACAGTCCAAACATGTGCGGGGTTAGGTGGATTGGCCATGCTAAATTGCCCGTCAATGTCAGGGGGACTAGCTAGAGCAAATGCATGGAGTTATGAGAATAGGGCCTGGATGGGATTGTGGTGGGTACAGACTCAATGGGCCGAATGGCCTCCTTCTGCACTGTAGCGTTCTATGAATTTCCTCATTCCATCTCTCTTTCTTTTGCCAGTTACTTCAAATCTAAGCGCTCTGGTTTTCAAACAATTTGCTATTGGAAGTAAATATCTGTAAAAAGATCTGCCAGGACTATTTATTACAGCCAGGATTCCTTTCTTTTCACAACAGTGACTACACTTCTAAGCATCAAGAGCTGAAAAGTGTTTTGTGACATCCTGAAGTCTTGAAAGAAGTTAAATAAATGAGTCTTTAATTTTTCTTTTCAAAGGCAAAAATAAATTATAAAATGGCCAGGGGTTAACGCAAGGGGGCCACATAGTTGGTGAATGTATTTGTGACTGTATGCCTCTTCCTAATTCCTAGTATATGCGGAAATATGCTAGAAAAGGCGTGTTTACATTTGATTTCTGTATTTGCACCTATTTTGTGGCAAGAAATGGGCATTAACATTATGAGAGTGTTTGGGGTTCCCCATTGCTCTTGGGTTCTGTAGCTAGAACAGTTTGGGAAACCCTGGCTCAGATGCAAAATATAAATCCAACTGATGCAGGTCACAAAAAGTATGTAGATTAGCATATATAGCAGAGAAGTTATTTTTGCAAGGCACATATTTTAAAAGAATACAGTACAAGTCTGCATAGAACCATAAAATCTTTACAGTGCAGAAATTGGCCATTCAGCTCATCAAGTCTGCACCAATTCTCCAAAAGAGCATCCTACCCAGGCCAATCCCTCCAGCATATCCGCATAACCCTGTGCATTTATCATGGCTAATCCACCTAACCTATACATCTTTGGACACTAAGGGGCAAATTAGCATTGACAATCCACCTAATCTGCACATCTTTGCATACTCACTTACAAATTTCACACCGTTTGGCCAGTTTTAGCCATAACTGAATTTAGAATTCATCAGCTTTTTAGAGACCTCAATGTAGCATAGATATTTTCAAACTAATGTCAACTTAACTGATGTAAAGTTAACAATGGCTATTGTTAGATAAATCATAGGCATGAATTTTTCACCCACCAAGCGTGCATGCTCAGAGCGCTCGAAAGTGTGAAACGCACTTCCAGTCACGATTGACCCCAGAACATAATTTCACGCTTGCTGGCCAATTAATAGCCAGCCAACATTAAATGTGACCTGTGAAAGGCCGAGTGTTGTTGGTGAGGGCACAGAGAAAAGGGAGAATGCAGGCTAACACTTATAATGTGCTCCCTCAGAGAGCCAGCCACTCTGGAGCTGTCTTAGGGAGTTATTAACGTGTAAAAAATGAATATTAATAGAAAACCTATGCCACAAGCAAAATCTAAGCAGCAAAATCATACATAAACCTCAATCTCGAGACACATTTGTTAATTTTGTTGAGCCCCAACCTTTCTTCCTGCCCTGGATCAAGATTGCAGATCAAATGTAAAGGCTGCCCTGCCAATCAGCCTACCCACTAACCACAAAGACAAGCAATGTGAATTCCAGTTCATTGATATCAAATTCATTTACATTATTTTCTTGATTGTCAGTAGGCGCACTTCCAACTCTTACACACCACTGCCAACCAAAATATGACAAGGACATATACCCGATGTATTCTCATATAATTTCACATGCTTCTGGGTCAGGCACGCACCCAAATTTTGGACATAAAATTCTGGCCATAGAATCATGAAGTGGTTACAACACAGGAGGGCATTCAGCCAGTCATTTCCATACTAGCAAGAGTGATTCAGCTAATCCCAATCACCTGCCCTTTCCCTGTGGCCAGCCGTATTTTCTTTCTACAGGTGCTTTTCCAAACCCCTTCTGAAAACAATGATTTAACCTGCTACCACCACCCATTCAAGCAATGTGTTCCAGACTCTAGCCACACTGTGTGTAAAAATATTTTGCCAAATATCACCTTGAATTCTTTAGCCAATCCTTATTTAAATCTGTATCTTCCAGTTCTCAGCATTCCACAGTGGAAACAGCTCATTTCTAACTATTCTGTTCCAGACTCCTCATGGTTCTGAACAACTCTATCAAATTTCCTCCCATTCTTTTCTTCTCTAAGGAGGACAATGTTTCAAATTGACATGACTCTGAGTTCAAGACGTAAACTCTGTTTCTGTCTCCAAACATGCTGCCAGTCCTGCTGATTTTTTACAGCAGTTTGTTTTTATTACCATTAGAATTGGGACCCATTTTGGTCCTAATAGCAGAAAAAAAAACTCATAGCAAGGAAGATTCTGTCCCACGTCTGCTATTTGAGTCATTGACTTAGAAATTTGACGTACATAGGCACACATAATTTAATTCTTGCACCTGCATGGTGAGGCTAGCGACATCACAATATTGAATCCCAGGCCATATATTGTAGGGGACATGTACAAAGCTGACAATGAGTTAGTATTGAACAACTGAACATGATGTGGTTGCTGCAGTTGCCTTCAGTTCACTGAGGGATATTGGACAACTGGGCAGGAGAAAGACAGGAGGAGAAGCAGTCAGGTGAACGGGAGGAACAGTTCATATTCTTCTAATATGGAGAACTTCTGCCCCTTCCAGCTACACGTCAAACAAAAATGGCAACTTCTCTATTAGTATGTGCACGTTGCACCGTGTGTTTAGAACATAAGCCAAAATTTTCTGGCTGACCACACCAACAGGATTGTTTGGTCCCACCACTGGCACACCTCCACCACAGGTTTCCAGCAGTGCGGGGTGAAGTTAAGGGGAAATCCCACTGACACGCGAAAGACCAGAAGAACCCACCACCGACTGATGTTGTGCTATCTTCCACCATAAGATGCCGTAGGGAGGCCAGAGAATTTCACCCATGGTATGTGAATGCAGAGGCATTGAAAATCAAGAAGGTCTGTAAATTAAATAAATAATCTCTCTCTTTTAATGTTGCTGGTGTGCCCGCCTGCCATTAACATGAGCTACTTTCTCAATAAATTGGACAGCACACTTGTGTCTGGAAATGTGCATGTTTCCTGTCTGGCACACTGGGGCGTAGTAGGCTGCTTATCACCAGGAAATTGGTCACTACACATCTGAAATTATAGGATAGTAAATCAGCTCCTTAGCAAACTTTAAGTCCAGATTGAAAAAGTGTAGGGAGCATAATAATGGTGAAAGCAAATATCTGTGCGAAAGTTCAATACAACAGGCATAATTAAAAGGAATTCCCAAGACAGGGAGATAAAAATTATGAAAACATCAAAAAACTTCCCAACTATTCAAATGCTTTGCTAAGGCTAGGGAAGATGTGACGGGGAGAAGAACAAGGCATGGCAACATGTAACTTAAACTGTAAGCATCGGTCTGCAGCAAAGAGGCAGAGCAATCAGGTAACAAATTCTGTTTGATAGTTGCAAAAGTGAATGTCCTGCTGAAATAGGCTGGATGGCTGCCCACAGTGCAATCCCCAGCACCATCCCCATACTGCATCTCCAGAAATAAAATTTTGTTTAGGCCACATTTGGAATACTGTGTCCAATTGTGGTCATCACACTATCAGAAGGACATGGTGGCTTTGGAGAGAGTACAGAAAAGATTTACCAGGATATTGCCTGGTGTGGTGGGTATTAGCTATCAGGAGAGATTGAATGAACTGGGTTTGTTCTCCCTGGAAAGACGAGGCTAAGGGGCAGCCTGATAGAAGTTTATAAAATTATGAGGGGTATGGATAAGGTGAACAGTTGGAAGCTTTTTCCCAGGATAAAAGTGACAATCACAAGGGGGCACAAGTTCAAGGTAAGGGGGCAATGGTTCAGTAGAGATGTGCGGGGAAAGTTTTTTTTAAACACAAGGAGCAGTGGGGGCCTGGAATATACTGCCAAATGAAGTGGTTGAGGCAGATACGCTAGTGACATTTAAGACTTATCTGGATAGACGCATGAACAGGTGGGGTATAGAGGGATGCAGACATTTGGTCTAGGTAGGACAATGAGATCGGTGCAGGTTTGGTTAGCTGAACGGCCTGGTTCCGTGCTGTACTGTTCTTTGTTCTCTTGCAGAAGATAGAGGCAAATTTCAGGGAATGGATCAGTTACCATCAGTGCATTTGGTAGCTCTAAGCATTTTACACAACCTAGTAGTTCTGTTCATTTTGCAATGCCAATCATCAGCATGTCATCCCATGAACAGGCAGGATTTATTGGAAAATACGAGTCTATATATCATCAGTATCAATGCAAACTTAAACTAGTTAAATATATATTGACTTTAAATTATCAATAATAAGCTGACAACATAACTAATATGACAACATATAGTTGAATAGTCCTTTAATACATTTTCTTTGCATTTTGGGCTATGCTAATAAAAGCTCTTCTGATCTGAGATTTACTGCACGGTGACCGTATATTGCAAAATTGTCAGCCTCACAGCAATCACAGGAAGATATCCAATTTTGTGCTGTTTTGATTTTTTCTGTGCTTAATTAATTATAAAGCTATTCCATCTGCCCTCCAAGGTAACAAGAGGATGGACTTCCTCCACAACTAAACTTGGCTGTCTGGCAGGGATATACAACTGTTTATGATATCAGCATTTACAATTATAGCTACAAAAAAAATAAAGAAAATACAATGGGACTTTTTTCTGCATGGAATGGGTTGGGGCACTCAAAAACAATCCCACTGACCTTGGAGCATTTCCCATCATCAATCATATTATTATTTATACCAAGTTTTGAGAACTGACCCACACACTACATAATCATAGATATCTTGACATACTCATACTGCCTATGTCCCATCACCATGCCTAGATATATCCTGTCCTCTATAGGAAAGCATGCCAGGAGCAGCACTAGGCATACCTAAATAGGAGGTACCAATCTGGTGAAGCTACAACACAGCACTGTATGTGTGCTAATTACTGGATGCAGCATGCTACAGACATGCAAAATCATCCCACAACCAATGGATCAGATCAAAACTCTGCAGTTCTGTCTCTTCTAGTTACGAATTGTTATGAGTCATTAGCCAGGGGTAGCTCTTATTCCCAGCAATCATTCCTGTAGACACTCCTGTCTGGTGCCTCAAAATCCCAGACACCTCGGAATAACCGAGAATGTAGAATTCATGGCAACTCCCAAGGAACTGTGCATACCATGCTTGCAATCGTCACATACCAACTACACACTGAAGAAATGGAAAACCTTACAATGGATGAAAATTAAGGGCTGCTACCTGGGAGCCCGTACAGCCATATGGGTCCAGTGAATTGCACCCTGCATCTTGGGAAGTCTGAGATAACTGCAAAGTCTCTGAAAATCTAGGCTTGGCTATCTTTGTCCTGCAGAAAGTTTAACAATGATGGGCCTTCTTGTAAAAAGCATCGGTCATGTCTTTTATCCAACGATGTGCTGTCAACTGAGAAATGCCTCACAGGTCCCGAGTTGATCCCTAGATAGGCCCAGAAGCAAATAAATTGAATGCTGCTATCACTTGCAGTGTCATTGGCAGGGGGAAGCCTCCAAACCCACATGGTGTGAGATCTTCTCAGAGCATGTGGCATATGTGGTGGACCAGGCCTTTGGACAATTACATCCTTGCTCTGCACTGTCTCTCACCCAGGAGTAGGCTCAATTACTTGATTATCAAATTCATTTCTATCCGAAATAGGTTTACACCATTCATTCATATCTGTGACAATCATGATTTATTGTTCTTCCCTACTCGAGAAATAAACTCTTCATTCAGTGACTCTTTCATACACATAGACTGCAAAGAGACACAACATAAACTCATACCATCATTAGCTATTGCACTGTATGATAGAATTTGATATAATTGTTTACATCTTAATAGTGTGGTTGATTCTTTGGGTTTTCTAAACATACTTGTGGCCTTGATGCCAAGGGACCAGAGATATGTACTGCTTATTACAACCACAAAATGGCAGAAAGATTCAGATCTTCAAAGACTCGGTTTTGCCATCAAAGACTATTGGTCCCTCTGCAACTCTTGTGCACATACGGTATGCACACTCATGCTTCCTTTCTTCTGGACACAAAATTATTTCCCAAACCATTTGACACACACCACAAAATACTCCCACCCTGCTTCAGAGCACGGAAAATTTTCACCACGTGTAACATCTTGCAGCAGAACACAATTATAACTAACAACTGACTGAGGATATTAGTTAAATGAAAACCATCAACATATGGAAGATGTTAACATATGGAAAATGTTAATGCAAGGAACCACCGCATTTTTTTTAATGAGAAGTTTGATTACACCCTTAATCCTACGTGTGATTCTACAGCTCAGCTTTGGTTCTTTTATTTTAATGCTATATCAAAATTACAGAGATGTCTTTGAAATTTTTTCAAAAATCTTTATGGTTTATTGAATAATCTAAAATGTTAAAATAATTATATTGTGTTAACATAGTTTTAATTATCTTCAATTGTGCAAAATCATATTTTGCATATCATGTGAGGGCCAGCAGTGAGAAATACTTAAAAATTAACTTGATAAGGTATATTTTAATTGCATTGTGACTGGAAGTGGAGGGAATATTCTGGTTTGGGGGTTTCATGGAAGAACTGAAAAAAAGGTACATTTTTTGAAAGACAAAATCACTTCGAGGGATGTCAAAGAAAAACTGTGAGTGTTACAAAAGAAATAGAAAGAAAATAAATGGTAAAGTCAGGAAGGCTAAGAGATAAGCTGAAAGAAAAATTGACAGTTAACATAAAGGGAAATAGCAAAGCCTTTTATATGCACACAAGAAGTACAAACACATTCAAAAAAGCATTGAGATTACCTAGAGATAAGAAACCCTCTTTCCCTTGACAAGGGAATGACATATGCCTAATGTGTTAGTTTTACCTTAAACTCTGAAAAACAGGATTGTGGGAGTTTCAGAGATATCCAAAAGCCATGACTATGAACAAGTTTTCAACAAGATGCTAAATAAAAAGTCATTAACTGGGCTGAAAAAATAGAAAAGCCACCAAGCAAAGAATACTGGAAGCAAAAATGGAACGATGATTTTCAAAATCTTTGGAAATGGGACTTCAGGTTTGAAAGTTGGCAGATATAATGCCCTCTTTTCAAGGGAATGGAAAGGATATGCTAGGAAATTGTAGCCCAGCTTTACTTGCAGTTAAATGTCTAAACTCTGAGCTAAAAATGGCTGGCCTAATAGTAGTCCAGCTGGCTCCCAGCAAACTGTGCCGATTGTGCCCAATTGTGTCAGATCCGCTTATCTGAATAATTAATATACACTCCCGGCTTTGGCAATATGCAAGCCATAATTAAGAGCTGAGACCAGGAACAGTGGTGGACATGGCCTGAATATACTGACAAGCATAAGTTGAAGCAGAATGGGAAGAACTTTTCTCTAGATCCCTAATGATTGCATATAGCTTGATGCTTGCATTAGTACTCTGGAACTGGAAAGGCTTTCTTTTCATCATCTTAATGAGCACAACATTCTAGAGAAACAAATCAGGACATCTGGACCTAGCAATCTAATTTTGTAGTATCTGTTCGTTGGGAAATGCGTAGTAAAGAGTCTGATATGGCATGCATCACATGTTCAGTCTGCACTAGAAGTGAGCCTCACACCATATTTGTTCTGGTATCCTGTTGAGGAAACCTATCTCAATAGATGTTAGATTTATTACTTATGCAAATCTAGGGCCCAATCCATGTGTTGACCCCCGTTTCATAAATTAGATCACAGTTGACTGCAGCATTTTCCATGCTACAGTTAGCTTTCTCCACTACACAGCAACTAATATGGAGCCAGAAAAGCCAGACTCATTAAAATAGTAGCTTGCTGCCATCCTATGATCACACTCATCCCTATTGCCTACCCACATTGCACTATCTGTGGCTTTTGCCAGCATCCATCAACATCCACAGCAGTGAACTACGTCTGGAACATGCAGCTCATCGACAATAGACAAACGAGACCGGATAATCAATTTCCCGTGATATTGTCCTCAGTTCTTTTCAGCATGCTGTTCCTGGGTTGCACCCATGATTAGGCCCAATCAAGTTTCTAGACAATAGCTGGAATTCTCCTATGTCATTCGCTGCCAGCAAAAATGGAGAATTTGGCACTCAGCCAAATTTCCATTCACTGCAGCAGGACTGGAGAATCCCAGCCACAGGCGAAGTCAGAGAATTCCAGTCGATGATGTGAATATTCCCTAATACTGACTTAATTTTGAGGCTGTAGTGACCTAAAGCCATTGCTGGTGGTATTATTATAAAATGGCCATTATTAGTATCACATAGATCAGCTTGAAGAACAAAACGTTAACTAACCATTTATATTCTCTCTACATATATATATGTAAAAATAAATCAGTGTTGTCCTCATGCACGTGAGTACATTTTTTACAGTTTGATGAAAATAGCAGGCAATTATTGTTTTGGCACAATCTCAGTTAAACATGTTTGTTTGACTTGCTTTCAAGTTCATAAATTGTATGTTCATAAGTTAATTTGTTTATAACACAATATTTGTTGTTATCCATACTGGCATAGTACCAAACTAAGCATACAGATTTCATGCTACAACTTGTACATTGTCAATGAAAACACTTCGTAACTTAAATTTCAGAGTAACCAAGATGAAAATGGACTTTATTTTACATACTGCATGTGGTTAACCATCGAATAAGACAACTTCAAATGGAAGATTCAGCAGTGCTTACATTAATTTCAATATTATACCAACATTTGCTTGGAGTTGCCTTTTATTACAAAAGAAAATCTTTACCACAGACTCATTAACAATGATGCTTGTATAATTTTTAGCAATGGCATTAAAATATTTTGTAAACCACAATGTGTGTCATTCTTTCCTGCAGCAGTGTTCACTGTATTCCAATTTGTTGCTGTCGAGGTGAAGACAACATTCATGAAAAAATATATAAAAATGCAACCTTGCTGTAAGCTGTTACATTTTAAAGAGCCAGCACAATTTTATTTTGCTGGTCTGTGCAGTGTGTTAATGTGCTGCATGTGAATAGTGCACGACAACTGTAAAATGACTGTTACACAATGATTTTGATGTGCATTGGTGCTGCAGTTACAGAAATAAATCTCACATCGCCATTTGCTGCTAGCAGCACACTCAGCCAAAAGCAAGACCAGGTTACTTCAGAGAAGATAGTCTCATTCCCCTTTGCTTCACAAAGTTTGAGCTGTGACCCTGACTTACAGTACAATTTAGTGCTGGGACATAACAGAAATTGCTGTAGCCTAATGAATCATAAAGTCATCATTCTACTTAAATACCATAAATCATACTAAAAATGGTTTCTTAAAATTATGAAGAAAAGGAAATAATTGTTTCAAGTAACAACAGCAGAAATGTGAATGAGGATCATAGACAGCAGGTTGAATACAAGACATTTTTAGGTTAGAAAAAATAACTTTACATGAAAGGTTTGAGACTTCAGAAATCACTTTCAAAATTGCTGATTGAGGTCAAAATTATAACATTTTACATTTGTTTAAATGGGCAGGAGAAAGAATCAAAAAACTGCATAATAGGGTACATGGATGGAAAAATATGATTGGGGCTAGCTGAGTTGATTGACCTGGTTCCATGCTGTAACTTATATGTATTGCTATGTATAAGCAGCTGAGAGCGTAGACTTTTCTATATGATTTAATGATTCCTTTGTTGAACCGTTGTGAAACTGAGCCAAAATTCCTTATTCCATGTTGTAAATTAAAATTGACATTTGTGTACAGCACACTACTTTTCTCTTTTCTATCTCACTTTTCCTTTCACAACTTGTTTGCTCCATACCAAAGCCACTATTCAATTCCACAATAGGAATCATTCTATGATCTAGCAGATACCTGTGAATTGCATCACTCCTAGGAAGAATAACTCAGATGTGCCCCTTGAGCATCAGTCCCTGCTGAGGAGACCAGATTACAGATCACTCTTTGCCTACTGTTTATAATTTTTACCTCAGAATAAGGGCATGTCAGGAAGGCAGCCTTCTGCTGGCATCCATATGTGTGAAGGCGCCCAGTTAGAACTTTGGATTCTCTGCTTTAATATGGCATTGTCACACATGATGAAATCAGGAATAACATCGCTTCTGTATCCTTGTAATACTTGCTCCTGTTGGAGACTGACTGAAAAAAAAAGGTGTCTACCAATAAAATAGGGAGCTCAGCTCAGGAAATCACATATGTTGGTTGTTATTTTCCATCCATTTAAACAATGGACATAAAAATCACATGAATTTCAAGACTCTGTTCCTTATGAACAGCACTGCTGTCTGTGAATGCCAAATGATGGATTGCGATCTTCAGTGCAAGAATTTTAAGTATACTTTTGTGATTTTAAAATCAGTTTCTCCAGGAATCTGAAACACTTAACAGATAATGCAAGCCTTTAAAAGGGAGGCCTGAGATTTTCTGAAAAAATCTTTTGGCATCTTTGCTCCATTTTTTTGTTGTTCATTACTCAATTTTGCTTAGATGTTTATTTTTACATTTTTATTTTAGTCATTCCTGTATGCTGCTACTATGATGTGGTACATTAGGAAGAGGTCAAGAAAGATTTGCATTTGGACCCTACTGAGAAATATCGAACAATAGAGTCTGTTGGCAGGATCCCTCAACAGTTTACCATTTTCCAGGTATCAGCTCTTGCTATCAAATTCTGAATGTTCCCCACAACTGAGACAAGGAAGAAAGGAGATCAAGAGGAATCAACAAGCGAAAATGATCTTTGAGATGTTATTGGTCACACTCAGCACTACCTCTCCTATACAAGTCAGTGAAATTCTGTCTAAATTGCCTCTGCTTCACAAGACAGGCTGTCAGAGAGCTGTGCCGTTTCCTTTACACAACATCTGGATCCAGAATGGTTCATCCCATAGAAATGAAGGTTAATACAGTATGATGCTTTTACGCAACCATATCCTTCCATCTGCCTTATCGTTTAAACTGCCACTTTATTTCTAACTGCCAACGTGTAAGGAAGCATTAGCTAAACAGCACTGTTTTCACTGTGGTGGTAGAATTCCCTCATGTGCTCAAGGTTGCAAATGGAAGCCATGTGGACATCAGGACCTTTCATATCAATCCAATGGCCTTCATGGAGAGTAAGTACTTGTACTCAGTTAATGTTCAGATGGAAGTTTGACAACAGAAAAATAGATCATGCATATCATTTATCATTATCCAGGAATCAGTCATGATGCCTTCATTCCACTATAGTTCATAGTGGTTACCTTATGTTGAGGAGAGGAAATGCTGGATGGTGGACTCTTAGGGATATATTGTGCATCCTTGATTTCTGACCCTACTGAGTTACCTCCAAAAAACAGAGAAGCATATTGTCCTTGATAATTCAGTGGTTTATTGATCCTCATTTGCCAGGTCCATCTCCATTCAGCTACTACCTTCACCTGTGTGCATTTTTGGGCGCCGCACCTGCGCAAAGATATTTTGGCCTTGGAGGGAGTGCAGAGGAGGTTTACTAGGCTGATACCGGAGTTGAGGGGGTTGAGCTATGAGGAGAGGCTGAATAAACTGGGTTTGTACTCGTTAGAGTTTAGAAGAATGAGAGGAGATCTCATTGAGACGTATAAGATGATGAATGGGATGGATAGGACTATTATATATATATATAGGATGGATAGACAATAGGACTAGGGGGCACAGCCTCAAGATAAAAGGGGGGCGGTTTAGAACGGAGTTGAGGAACTTCTTCACTCAAAGGGTGGTGAATCTCTGGAATTCTCTGCCCGTTGAAGTGGTGGAGGCTGCCTCGCTAAATATTTTTAAGACGCGGGTTGATGGGTTTTTGATAGGAGAGGGGATTAAGGGTTATGGGGAGAGGGCGGGAAAGTGGAACTGAGCAGCGACAGATCAGCCATGATCTTATTGAATGGCGGGGCAGGCTCGAAGGGCTGGATGGCCTACTCCTGCTCCTATTTCTTATGTTCTTATGTTCTTTACTTGTGTGTGGTCTTCAGACCAAAACAGGACCGTTTCCTTTGTTGTATCTCTTGCAGAACACCTTCAACTCTTCAGCAACAAAGCCAGCAGTGTTGCCAACACTTTTACAGTACAACATTGTGAACAATAAGTCTACTTTTCTGCTATCATGATTGTAAAAGGGGAAATAATCAATTACAATCCTTTAAGAGTTGCAGATTTTCTACATGTTCTATTCACCAAGTATGTCTGCTAAATGCCAATCAGGGGAAGTTTTTCCTGTGTCTACTCAAAATGAGAAACAAACCTTACAAAAGCTTGGCCTACTTCATTAATTATTCACAGTTTGAGAGGGGAAGGCAGCAAAACCATGCAGTAACTAAAAGGATAGGAAATCTTTCAGAAAAACTGATCACTCATGGGTCTACAGACTGGAAGGTCTTTCGGTGAATATTTTTGAACAGCATGCAGAAGGTGGCCACATAAACTAGAGACCAGTATTGTTGAGGGGCCAGCAGTAGTTATTGTGGTCCAACTCCTGTTTTCAGGCATGGGCCTTATCAAGCAATGGGCCTCTGACTAGGGTAGGTTAACCCTTTGCATATGATCCTTTACAGGTACAGGTAGGTTCAGGTCAGGTCGGAAAAAATGGAAGAGAACCATTTCCATACCTTTTTTTTAATTGCTCCTGTCTTTTTACAAAAGTTGCTGATTTGTGCCATTCTTTTAAGTGCAAAACAATAGACTGTGTATTCACAAACTATTTGACCAGTTTCACAGTTGAGCCTACTCCTGAACTCACCTAACATCTTTTATGGGAAGTTACATTAGTGCATTTCATGGCAGATACCATTTAACAGCAATCAGGAACATAATCCTACTGCAATCATTTGTCCTTCCTTTTCTGGAAACAAGAAAGCAGATTCCACCAACCATCCTTCTCACCCCGTCATCACCATCATGAAAGCCTAGTTGAGATCAGCTAACCCAAGACAAATCTCAAATTAAAATAGTTCAATCCTGGTCTTTATGGTTCAGCGCTACACCTTAAGAAGCAGCTAACAATAAGCAATTAGGCAAATCTAATAATATGAACAACTTAAATTTATATTACACAATTAATGTAATAATACATTCCAAAACACTTCACCAAAGCAATATCAAACAAATTTTGACAACAAATCGCTTCAGGAAATATTAGGCCAATCAAAAGCTCGGTCTAAGTAGGTAGATTTTAAGGAGGGTCTTAAACTCTATTAAGAAGGGTGTTAAAAAGAAAAGAGAACAGTACAGGAGGCAGAGGGGGTCAGGGAAGGAAGTACAGGAGGCGGAGGGGATTAGGGGAGGAAGTACAGGAGGCGGAGGGGATTAGGGGAGGAAGTACAGGAGGCGGAGGGGATTAGGGGAGGAAGTACAGGAGGCGGAGAGGATTAGGGAAGGAAGTACAGGAGGCGGAGAGGATTAGGGAAGGAAGTACAGGAGGCGGAGAGGATTAGGGAAGGAAGTACAGAGTTAAGAAGGCCAGAAAATTCGACATATGGTCACCAGTGGTACAGCGATTGAAATCAGGACTGTAAACGAAGTTTGAAGTGAACAAGTGCAAAGATCTCAGAGGGTTGTGAAACTGGAGAAAGTTACAGTGAAAGGAGGGTCAAGGCCATGGAAGGATTTAAAAACGAGGATAATTTTAAAAGAAGGTACTGTCTGACTGGATGCCACATGGCTCAGAAACAGCAGTGATGGGTGAATGGGATTTGGTGCAAACTAAGATACAGGCAGCAGAGCTTTTGGATGAGCTCAAGTTTACGGAGGGTGAAAATAGGAGGCCAGCCAGGAACACATTACAATAGTCACTTATAGACATAACAAAAGTATATACAAAGAGTTTCAACAATAGATTTTAATAGAGATACTAAATATTACTAGACTCAATATGATGGGAAAATATCATGTCTTATATTTATATTTTTTGAAAATGACCTATCAATTGTGCATCACTTTGGAAGTCAAAGCTATTTTATAAACTGTTGTCTCAGTTATTTAGTTGTGTGGTTGAGAACTACTTTGCTATATTCTACTCAGACCCAGAACAACCTTTGTAAGTGCTCCAGAAATGCATATTTAAGTAATTTGTCACAGGGATAGGATAAACTTCCAACCTCCTGATTCTTTGGCATTGGCAGAATAAAAGTATTTTAAGGTCAGTAGGTCTGGAACAAACTGAAGCAAGTTTGTGTGGCCCTATTACTGCAAGTTAGGAGGCAAGCACTTAAAATTATTTTAAGAGTTAAAAGAGCTAAATCAAGTAACCATGAAGCTGGGACTTTTATTCACTTGTGAATTTGGTTTTAATGTGAACTGTTGCTCAGGTTTATACTCCTGCCCATTATTTTTCATCATTAATACCCACCAATAAGATTTTCAAAATAACAACAAAATCATTTGAAAAGACTCTTTACCAGAAAATACAAGAGGTAATACATAACTCAGCACATTCACAATAGCCCAGTTTATTTCACGAGGTGTTGGCATCACTGGCTCAGTGAAGGTTACCAGAGAGGTCAATAAGCAAGTATAGGTTTAAAGTAATTGGTAGAAGATTACAGGGGAGTTGAATATCAATTCTTTTAAGGCAGAGGTAGACAGATTCTTGTTAGGCAAGCAAATCAAAGACTATCAGGGGTCAATGGGAATGAAGAACTTAAAACACAAACAAATCAGGCATGATCTTACCAAGTGGCAGTAGTGCCAAACATAGTGATTTGCTTTCCTTTGGGCACAGCCAAGGAAATTGAGACATGCATAATGACACTTGACAACCCAGGGTCTCCATAAATTTTATCCAGGCTGTTGCTTCAGGAGAACACTCCAATTTCACTGCAAAGCATTAACACAACCCAGGAAATAGCAGATATAAGTTTAGTCCAATTTGATTCATGGGACCAGAGAATGAGTGCCAAGGACTGTGGTGGGACCATAATGTTGCATTGGTCAGTCACACTCATCTCAAGTCAGACAGCCTCAGATTACTACTGCCTCCCATGGTCCATCTTCGTCAATGGGTACTTGGAGTTCAGAATCTCTCCTCAACAAGTGGGCCAAATCCATTGTGCCAGGGAAGGAAATGAAACAATTAAAAAGAAAGAAGGCGCTATCTTTTTAATTGGAACATCAGAACCATGTGTGTACGATTGATAGAAACACAACAGCAATGATCAACATGGAACTTGATCAGCTGAACATTGAAATAGGTGCCCTACAAAAGACAAAGTTCACCAGAGTAATCACTGAAAGAAAACATTGCACGTTCATAGGAAACACATAAGCAAGGTGTAGACTTCACTGTAAGGAACTCACTACTCACGATGATAGAACATAAGAACATAAGAAATAGGAGCAGGAGTAGGCCATCTAGCCCCTCGAGCCTGCCCCGCCATTCAATAAGATCATGGCTGATCTGTCGTGGATCAGTTCCACATACCCGCCCTCTCCCCATAACCCTTAATCCCCTTGCCTTTCAAAAACCTATCAACCTGCGTCTTAAAAATATTGAGCGAGGCAGCCTCCACCACTTCAACGGGCAGAGAATTCCAGAGATTCACCACCCTTTGAGTGAAGAAGTTCCTCCTCAACTCCGTTCTAAACCGCCCCCCCTTTATCTTGAGGCTGTGCCCCCTAGTCCTACTGTCCTTTCTGAGCGGGAAGAGTCTCTCCACCTCTATCCTATCCATCCCATTCAACATCTTATACGTCTCAATGAGATCTCCCCTCATTCTTCTAAACTCTAACGAGTACAAGCCTAGTTTATTCAGCCTCTCCTCATAGTTCAACCCCCTCAACTCCAGCATCAGCCTAGTAAACCTCCTCTGCATTGCCTCCAAGGCCAAAATATCCTTGCGTAAGTGCGGCGACCAAAACTGCACACAGTACTCCAGCTGCAGCCTCACCAATGCCCTATACAGCTGCAGCAAGACCTCCCTACTTTTATATTCAATCCCCCTCGCTATGAAGGCCAGCATCCCATTCGCCTTCCTGACCACCTGCTGCACCTGCAGGCTGGGTTTTTGCGACTCATGCACAAGGACCCCGAGGTCCCTCTGCACCGTCGCATGCTGCAGTTTTTCGCCACGTAAGTAATAGTCCTTCCTACCATTATTCCTACCAAAGTGGACAACCTCACATTTGCCAACATTACATTCCATTTGCCAGTTCCTGGCCCATTCGCCCAGCCTATCTAGATCCTTCTGCAGACTCTCCACACCCTCCGCACAGTTTGCCGTTCCACCAATCTTGGTGTCATCAGCAAATTTCGACACCATACACTCGGTTCCCTCCTCCAGATCATCTATATAAATGGTGAATAGCTGAGGCCCCAGCACCGACCCCTGGGGCACTCCACTAGTCCCAACCGCCAATCCGAGTAGCACCCATTGACCCCCACTCTCTGCCTCCTATTTGACAGCCAATCCTCTATCCACACTAACACCCTACCCCCAACTCCATGCCCCCGACCTTCTGCAATAACCTCGTGAGGCACCTTGTCAAACGCCTTCTGAAAATCAAGAAAGACCACATCCACAGGCTCTCCTCTATCCACCGCCCTCGACACATCCTCATAGAACTCCAATAAATTCATTAGACATGACTTCCCCTTAACGAAACCGTGCTGCGTCTGCTCTACCAAACAATTCTCCTCAAGACGCCTCGCTATTTTCTCCTTGATCACGGATTCTAACATTTTTCCTACAACAGACATTAAACTAACCGGCCTATAATTCCCCACCTTTTGCCTGCCACCCTTCTTAAACAACGGCGTAACATTAGCCGTTTTCCAATCTTCCGGCACTTCCCCGGAATCCAGCGACGTTTGGAAAATAATCACCAAGGCATCCACTATCACCTCCGCCATTTCCTTCAGAACCCTTAGATGTATTCCATCCGGTCCTGGGGACTTGTCCACAATCAGTCCCTCCAGTCTGTCGAGCACCGCCTCTCTAGTAACAATAATGTCATTCAGGCCCTCCACTCCTACCATCTTTCCATCGCTAACACCCAGCAAATTATTCACGTCCTCCTCCGTGAAGACCGAAACAAAAAAGTTATTCAGGGCCTCAGCCATTTCCCCATCCCCTACCACTAAGTCCCCCCTCTCATCCTCTAAGGGTCCAACGTTCACCCTAGCCAGCCTCTTCCTTTTTATGTATTTATAAAAACTTTTGCTGTCCTTTTTTATATTAAGCGCTAGCCCAGCTTCATAGTTTATCCTACCCTTCTTTGTGTTCTCTCCATTCTTCTCTCAACTCAAACAGGGCCAGTTAGCCTCATGAGTACCTCTGTTCCAAATGCTATGTTCCTCTATAGAGGCAAAAGATCAGTTCAATGAGGAGCTTGTCATTGTTACCAGCAGCATCCCGAAGTCAGAACATCTTCAAGTCAGTTACAGGGTGGATTTAAACACAATAGTGGATCCAGATCTTGAGGCATGGCTTCCTGTCTCAGAAAAGACTAAGAAAGATAAATGAGAACTGACGGACACTACATGAGCTTTGCTACCATCAAAAGCTTTGTATAATTAACACCTTCTTTCAGAACAAACCATACTACAAGGTCATAGAGTCATAGAGGTTTACAGCATGGAAACAGGCCCTTTGACTCAACTTGTCCATGCTGCTTTTTTTTAAACCCCTAAGCTAATCCCAATTGCCAGCATTTGGCCCATATCCCTCTATACCCATCATACCCATGTAACTATCTAAATGCTTTTTAAAAGACAAAATTGTACTCGCCTTTACTACTACAGCCCGAGGTCAGTGGAGGAAGGTATTTGCAGAGGCATTTTAGATAGGTGCAGAAAGAATAAGGTGGTTGTAGGGGGTGACTTTAATCTTCCTGGAGTGGATTGGAAGGTGCTTAGAGCTGGGGGTACGGATGGGGAGGAGTTTGTAAAATGTGTGTTGGAAGGGTCCCTGGAACAGTACGTAACTAGCCCGACTAGGGAGGGGGCTATACTGGATTTAGTGTTGGGTAATGAGCCGGGGCAGGTGGTTGAGGTAGGCGAACACGTGGCTAACAGTGATCACAAGTCCGTCTACTTTAGGATAAAAATGGAAAGGGATGAGTGCCGTCCGAAGGGGAGGGTGCTGAACTGGGGGAAGGCGAGCTATAGCCGGATTAGGAGGGAGCTGAAGGACACTGATTGGGAGGGGTTGTTAGCTGTTGGCAAGGGGTTGTTGGCAAGTCCACGGTTGGTAAGTGGGAGGCTTTCAAGGGCAAACTGATAATGTTGCAGGAAAGGCATGTGCCAGCAAAGAGGAAGGATGGGAAAGGCAGGATTAGAGAGCTGTGGATTACAGGGGGTATCGAAGACTTGGTCAGGAAGAAGAGAGAGGCATATGTTAGGTCGAAACAACTGGGTACGGAGAGTGCGCTGGAGGAATATAGAGAGAGTAGGGGGGAGCTTAAAAGGGGAGTTAGAAGGGCGAAAAGAGGGCATGAAATGGCTTTGGCTGATAGGATTAAGGAAAATCCAAAGGCATTTTACTCTTATATTAGGAGCAAGAGAGTGGTTAGAGGGAAAATTGGTCCTCTTAGGGACAAAGGAGGGGAGCTATCTATCGAGTCTGAGGGAATGGGGGAGATCCTGAATGAATACTTTGCGTCGGTATTCACGAAGGAGATGGGTTTGGTGTTGTGTAATGTCTTGGAGGGAGCTGTCGATCAGTGGAAGGAAATATCCATTACGAGGGAGGAAGTGCTAAGGTTTTTAGGTAGCATAAAAACGGATAAAGCTCCAGGGCCTGATGGTATTTATCTCAGGCTGCTTAGGGAGGTGAAAGATGAAATTGCTGGGCCTCTGACGCAAATCTTTGTCTCTTCCTTGGACACAGGTGAGGTCCCAGAGGACTGGAGGGTAGCTAATGTGGTACCGCTGTTTAAAAACCATGGTAATTATAGACCAGTGAGTTTGACATCGGTGGTAGGAAAATTATTGGAAAAAATTCTTAGGGATAGGATGTAAAAGCATTTGGAGCGTTGCGATCTGATTAGGGATACGCAACATGGCTTTGCTCGGGGGAGGTCTTGCCTTACGAATCTGGTAGAATTTTTTGAGGAGGTGACAAAAATGGTTGACGATGGGCAAGCTGTTGATGTCATCTATGTGGATTTCAGTAAGGCGTTTGACAAAGTCCCTCACGGTAGGCTGGTAGAAAAGGTTAAGGCACATGGGATACAAGGACAGGTAGCTAGGCCGATTGAAAACAGGCTGGGCAATAGGAGACAGAGAGTAATAGTGGAAGACTCCTTTTCTGGCTGGAGGTCAGTCACCAGTGGTGTGCCGCAGGGGTCAGTACTGGGACCTCTCCACTTTATAGTATATATAAACGACTTGGAAGAGGGCATACGTGGTGTGATCAGCAAGTTTGCGGATGACACCAAGATGGCAGGATTGGCAGATACTGAGGAGGACTGTCAGGTGACACAGCAGGATATAGATAGGTTGGTATACTGGGCAGATAGATGGCAGATGGAATTTAATTCTGACAAATGCGAGGTGATGCATTTTGGAAGGAATAATGCAGGGAGGAGTTACATGATAAAAGGTAGACCGATTAAGAGTATAGAAATACAGAGGGACCTGGGAGTGCAAGTGCACAAGTCTCTGAAGGTGTCAACACAGGTAGAGAAGGTTGTGAAGAAAGCTTACGGAATGCTAGCCTTTATAGGAAGGGGTATAGCGTATAAGAGCTGCCGTCTAATGCTTCAGTTATACAGAACGTTGGTTAGGCCGCATTTGGAGTACTGCGTCCAGTTCTGGTCACCTTACTACCGGAAGGACGTGGAGACCCTGGAGAGGGTGCAGAGGAGGTTTACCAGGATGCTGCCTGGTATGAAAGGACTGAGTTACGAGGAAAGATTGGAAAGACTGGGGCTCTTCTCCTTAGAAAGGCAGAGATTAAGGGGGGATCTGATAGAGGTGTATAAAATAATGAAGGAAATAGATAGAGTCAACAGTGGTAGCCTTTTCCCTAGATTGGCGACAATTACGAGAGGTCACGATCTAAGGGTGAGGGGGGAAGAAGTATAATTTGGATACTAGAGGAAGGTTTTTCATGCAGAGGGTCGTGGGGGTATGGAACGCGCTACCAAGTAAGGTGGTGGAGGCAGGCACGTTGGACTTGTTTAAGGTTTACTTAGATAGACACATGAGCGAAACATAAGAACATAAGAAATAGGAGCAGGAGTAGGCCATCTAGCCCTTCGAGCCTGCCCCGCCATTCAATAAGATCATGGCTGATCTGTCGTGGCTCAGTTCCACATTCCCGCCCTCTCCCCATAACCCTTAATCCCCTCGCTTATCAAAAACCCATCAACCCGCGTCTTAAAAATATTTAGCGAGGCAGCGTCCACCACCTCAACGGGCAGAGAATTCCAGAGATTCACCACCCTTTGAGTGAAGAAGTTCCTCCTCAACTCCGTTCTAAACCACCCCCCCTTTATCTTGAGGCTGTGCCCCCTAGTCCTACTGTCCTTTCTGAGCGGGAAGAGTCTCTCCACCTGTATCCTATCCATCCCATTCATCATCTTATATGTCTCAATGAGATCTCCCCTCATTCTTCTAAACTCTAACGAGTATAAGCCTAGTTTATTCAGCCTCTCCTCATAGCTCAACCCCCTCAACTCCGGCATCAGCCTAGTAAACCTCCTCTGCACTCCCTCCAAGGCCAAAATATCCTTGCGTAAGTACGGCGACAAAAACTGCACACAGTACAGGGATGGAGGGTTATAGAAGACGGTATTAAAAAGGGTCAGAGCCTCGGGACGACACCGGAAATGTAATATTACATGTTAATGTTTTGTCTCTTTTAATCCACAGGTGTCGGTCCACCTTGTTGTCAAACGAGGGGCATGCACATGGTGGGTCATGCGTGGGCTGCTCTTGGAGGTTTCGAGAGCGGCCTAGTACTTCGTGTCGTTGTGTATGCTTAATCCTGGACCAGCAGATGGGCACCACAACAGCTCAGTGACTATCACTGCTAGCTGTGCAGATACACGGATTTGGGCCTGTGTCTGTGGGAGTTTGCGCATTCTCCCTGTGGTTGCGTGGGTTTCCTCCGGGTGCTCCGGTTTCCTCCCACACCCCAAAGATGTGCTCTCAGGCTGATTGGTGTACCAAATTGACCCTACACTATTCTCCCCTGAATCTGGCTACATTAGGGGTTCCATTCACATACACACAGGGCAGGGTAGATGTAGGAAAATGCTTTGTTGAAGGGGCGGCATGGGCTCGTTGGGCCGAAGGGCCTGTTTCCCGTGCTGGGTTGCTCTTTTTGTTCTTTGTACCTCTGGCAGCTTGTTCCAGACACTCATCACCCTCTGTGTGAAAAAATTGCCCCCTCTCCACTCTCACCTTAAACCTAGCCTTCTAGTTTTAGACTCCCCTACCTTTGGGAAAAGATACTGACTATCTAGTTGAAACGTGTCGCTCATTTTTTTTTTTAAATAGACCTCTATAAGATCACTTCTCAGCCTCCGCATTCTAGAGAAAAAAGTTCCAGTCTACCAGCCTCTCCTTATAATTCAATCCATCAAGTCCCGGTAGCATCCTAGTAAATCTTTTCTCCATTTTTTCTAGTTTAATAATATCCTTTCTATAATAGGGTGACCAGAATTGCATACAGTATTTTAAGTGTGGCCTTACCAATGTCTTGTACAACTTCAACAAGACATTCCAACTCATGTATTCAATGTTCTGACCGATGAAGCCAAGCACGCCAAATGCCTTCTTCACCATTCTGTCCACCTGTGACTCCACTTTCAAAGAGCTATGAATATGTACCCCTAGATCTTTTTGTCCCCAACGCCCTACCAGTAACTGAGTAAGTCCTGCCCTGGTTCAATCTACCAAAATGCACGCTACCAGGTGTTCTAGAGATGTCCTAAATCAAGACATTGAATCTCTGAACAGCAATCTCAACACTTGCAGCTACCACAGGCTGACTCACTCCCTAGTATGCACCAGGATAAAAATGCAACCCTTGAAGCTTTTTCATTCAAAGCAGGAATGCTTTTCCTGTATCAATGTCAGCCATTCTGCCTGCCCAGATGAAAACCAACAGGCAGATCAGGCACTCTCTAACATTCCCACAAAGTGCAGGAGCGCAATGGAACACACATCGAGGCACCACACTCTCAACAAATAGGAAGCAAGAGTTGAAAAACGCTGACTGATTCAATGCTAACATCACTCTGATGCAATTATTGAGGCCAAGCCATCCTCTCTCATTAACTATAAAAGAGATCCAAGCAAGAAGAATCTGAATACCCTAAAGTGGCTTAAAGTCCAAAAGACTGTGAGATATGTCAATGACAACTGGTTACAACTTTGCTAGAATATTTAGATGTCATTCAACACAGGGAATGCTGGGGGCATATATGAGGGTACAAAAAGGCAACAGGTCCAGCAGCAAATAAAATAACTCAGTCAAAAACAAAGGCAGGGAGATCATCACTGACTGAGGTAAACTGTTGGACAGATGGATGGAACATTACCTTGGGTTGTACTCTAGGAAGAACATGGTCAGTAAGGAAATTCCAGAAGGCTTGCCTGTCTCTAGAAGTTCTGAATTAATTAAATTAAATTAATCACAATTAAATTATTTTCAGTCAGGAACTGAGAGAGAAATGCTGCAGAGAAAGAACCACAATATATTGCCGTCATCAATCTCACCAAAACATTTCACCATGTGAGCAAAGGTTGTCTATTTAAGCTGCTGAAGAAATTTGGCTCCTCATCAATGCTATTCTATGTGGTTTTCATGACAAAATGATAGGTATAATGTCAGTTATGATGGTTCAACATCAGAACCCTTTGAAATCCTCACTGAGATCAAATAGAGTTGTGTTCTGAAACAAACATTTGTTGGCATATTCTTCTCTTTGCTGCTATCACATGTGATCAGGTTATCAGCTCATCCACAAAAATGTCTATTTAGATACCAGAACTGACAGAAAGCTGTTCAATTCGCTCACCTGAGATCCAAGACAATAGTGGACCAAGTCCCTATCAGGTAATTGCCCTTCACTGACAACACCACACTAGCATTCCATATTGACGAATACCTTCAGCAGCAAATAGACAGATTCTCTCGTGCCTATCTAGCACCACTGACAACGTGAATCTGGAAGTTGTTAGCTTCATATATCGTGACTCCACAATCATCAGCAATCTGTCACTTGATGTTGAAATCAATATACACATTACAAAATCTGCAAACTGAGTGAAGGAGAGTGCGGAACAACAGCAACCTGACTGAGAACACCAGACTGCAGTCTGGTGTTCTCAGTCAGGTTGCTATTGTTCCGCTATAGTGCTATATTGCTATAGTGAGAGCTGAACAACATGTGGTGGGCATGCAAAAAGGCTGACCATTTTTCTCAGATTTATTGAATGCGTCTCTTGGCAGGACAAGCTCACCAACTCAAAGGTGTTTAAGTATGCTAATTCTATCAGCATACACTCATACAAAGCCAACAACATCTGCACTGGCTGGGTCATGTTCATCAGGTGGAAAACTGCCAAGCATAGCCAAAACCCTTCAGTACCATGAACTGAGCCACAACCTCCTAGACATCCTCCCACCGCTACAGGGACATCTCAAGCATGATATAATGATGACAAGCATTGTCGCTGATAACTGGAAGACAGTCATTGCCTGCTGTGATCTCTAGAGGCTGACTAGTTGGAGAGCACTGAAAGCTCAGTTGGCTGAATGAGGGCCCAGAGAAAAGAGGCCAATAAATATCACACCTTCTCAGCCCACTATTTTCCTGTGCAGCAAATACATCAGAGACAGCCATGCCAGAGCAGAGCTCCTCAGCTACACAGGAGATGCTTAACACAGAGCTAACCACCATGGTGAAAACCATTATCTTATGAAATGGAAGGTTACCAACAAATTGAGCCAGATGAAAATCTCCCCGTGTTATGTTACAGTTCTGTCATTGTTACAAAGCCTCCAATTCTCCAAACATTATCAAATAGGTGCAACAATGCGTACAAAAATGGTTGATGCATCTGGTGGGTTGTTCCATTAATATAAGCATAAAGTATTTCACATTTTTGAAGTTTTACATAGTTTTTAAAATACCTTGGTGGAGCTGCATACATAATTTTTATTATGTTATGGTTTATACTTTTGCAAATTTCTCTTTGGAACTGTCAGCTACCAGAAGTGCACATCAGGAATTTTGACATCGAGGTCAACGAGTCCCATAGGATTTTCTGCCCATTTCAATTACTGAACTCAGATTTCCAATCTACATTTATGAATGTAAGGTGGACCCCCTTTATTTAGCTTAAGGCCCAAAAATCCTGCATAAAGGATTCTAAACATTAAGTTAGGTAAGGAAATATATGTAATTAAACACTCTACAACTTAACCCACGTTTCAGTGATTAACAATGCACTTCCATTCTATACTAGGAAACGGTCTCATCGTGACTTGAAAGCTGATGGTCTGTAAGTAGTTGACTATTTATTTATATTTAAATTAAGTGGTATATCTCACTGTCGCTAAAGTGAAATTAGAAAACTGAAAAAGATCAACTGATAAAGCTAATAAATAAAGCAGATAAATTGAAGAATGATACTGTTACAGAAAAAAACTCAATATTTTAGGTGGTTGAGGTTTTCCACATATTCATTTGATAAGGTACTATTGATACAATAAATAAGATGCTATTCACAGACTTTTCAGCCAGGAGATCTTGTGGGCCATTGGGTAGCGTCCCTGCCTCTGAGCCAAAAGCTCTGGGTTTGGGTCCCACCCCAGGATTTGATGACCAAGTTCATAATGCAGCCAAAGAAGTTGAGCATCAACCTTTAAAACCCTTCCAACATCCAATGGCAGGCGGTAAGAGTGGGACAGTCTCCTGGTCAGCCATGCTTGGTGGGGCATAACATCTCTCAAGCTATAAAGCATCTGGTGACAGACTAGAAACCTATTCCATGTCAAACTTGGTATGGAAATAGATCAAATACATATATGGAAAACCCCAGGAAGGGTTTTAAAGGTTGATGCTCAACCTCTTTGGCTGCATTATGAACTTGACCATCAAATCCTGGAGTGGGATCCAAACCGGAAGCTTCTGGCTTAGAGGCAGGGACGCTAATCACTGGCCTACAAGATCTCCTGGTTGAAAAGTCTGTGAATATCATTTTAATTATTATATCAGTAGTAACTTATCAAACATTTATATGGAAAATCCCAGGAAAAGAAACAATGGATGTTTAAAAACAGCCTGATTTAGTGCTACAAGGAAATTAGAAGGGGAAGAATCATTGTAAATAGGGACAGGAGTAGGCCATTCAGTCCTTCAAGCATGCTCCATCATTCAGCCTGACCTTGGCTGGGCATCCAAGTCAATAGTCTGATCCTTCCTTCCCTCCACAACCTCCCCCCCGCCAATCCTTTTATCCCTTTCACCCCAAGAGCTATATCTAACTCCTTTGTCAAAATATGAGGGGAGAGGCTGGTTTGTAAAGCGTGTGGTCTCATGTCCTCAACAGCTTGCTCATCAATTCAAACAACACAGGATGAAGGAAAGAGAACAAGATAGGCATGAATTGTCATTTTCAATGGTCTCAGTGACACTAGTTACCAGGCAGCCTGTTACAGAGGCCCTACGATGCTGAGAATCATCTCCTTTATTCAAAAGAAGTCATGCCCTGCCAATTCTGCTCTGTAAAAAGTCTGATAACACCAGGTTTTAGTCCAACCGATTTAGAGCAATTCTGCTCTGCCCACTTCTTTTGTCTGTTACAAACAGAAAAGAGAATCTCGGATGTCCTTTCATCAAAAACACTGAAATTAGATTTAAATATCCAGTAAATGAGGAAAACATCTGAAAATTTGTTAGAAAGCAAAGTGTTACCAGACTTGTGTAAGCTCACAGGACACCACCACTGCTTTAGGGCTTGAAACAGCCTTGTGCAACAGCACCACCTAGTGGCTAGAGCCCTGCGACAATAGCTATGTTGACATGTGGGCCGGAATTCTCCCAAAATAATTCTAAGTGTCGAATTCACGTGAAAACTGGAATAATTCACGCTGTTTTTTTTAAGTGAGAGCTCAGAGAGGAATCGCCCACATACTGTGCGCTGCTGAGGTCACTGTCATGTATATCATTAAAATTCAGTGGGCAGGGCCTATTCCCACTGGAAAGGCCAGCAACAGAGCATTGAGTCGGCCGCTGCACATGCGCCTTCAGTCAGCTTCAAGATCAGTGCATGCACAGTAGCCCCGCACTGCCAGTCTCCTGATCAGTGGCCAGCTCAATCATCGGTCCTCTGCACCCCCCAACCATTCCTGGGCCAGCCCTGAAACCACCTCCCAATCTCCAGCCTCCCCACCCCAATTTCCCACCCCAATTCCCCACGGCAATTCCCTACTCCCACAGTCCCATCACATTCCACCCCCCCCCCCCCGCCTCAAACAGTCCCGACACACCCTCCCCCACCTGCAGTCCTGACACACCCGCTCCCCTCAATCCCGACCCCCCCAGCAAGCTGGCCCACCACAGCCTGCCCCAATCACTGGCCTCCCCTCCTTCCCCCACTGATCCTGCCTGCAGAATGGCAGCAGGATACCCCCACCCCCACCAATTCTCCTGCCCGCATAGGCCCCAAACTATAGGCAGTGCCAAGGTGCTCCCTGGGCATTGGTGCCAGGGGACACAGGGTGGCACTGCCAAGGTGCCAATTCCCACAGTAACTGCCTGCCGTCCAAACATCTGGAGGCTACCAATTACCCCCTCTTCACTCCAGCGGGGTCAGGCCACTAGTTCCTTGAAAGTGGGGAGCTACCGTATTTCCTGCTGGAGTGAACAGGGGGGTTGGGGGGTGAGGTATAGGGGGCGGTGGAAAGAGGGGCAGGAGGTGGAGATGCTAGTGGGCCTGGAGCCTATTAAAAATAAAATTAAGAAGTTATACGGAAATTAACATTTAAATGATTTCCACACGTCCCTGCTGATTTTCGGTCTGGAGCTGATGCCACTGGAAATCTGGCGCTGGGAGACGACCCATGAATTGGCCACGCAAGAATCCCCTGGCCCGCTGTGCTGGATGGGACAATCGTGGCCATGAAGTTCATATCCAAAAATAAATTCAGTACAATGATTTGTTGAGTTAGAACACAAGAAAACAATAGAAGCATACTTAAAAAATCAAGTGTCAAGCTGGTGGAGTGACAACACGGGGCTGCTAAACAGAGGAAGCAGCAGAACTAAGAGACGCCACAAGTAGTGGATCAGATCAAACACTGCAGTCCTGCCACATTCAATCATGAATGCTGGTGGACAATTATGTAACAGGAGAATGCCCCACAAATATCGCCATTCTCCATGATGAGACAGCCCAGCATATCTGTGCAAAAAACAAGGCTGAAGCATTTACAGCCATCTTTAGCTAGAAGCACCTAATGGATAAGTCATCTCAGCCTTCCGCTGAGGTCGCCAGCATCACAGATGCTAGTTTTCAGCCAATTCGATTTTATTCCATGTCATAACAAAGAACAGCTGAAGGCACTATATACTGCAAAGGCTATGCACCCTGACAATATGTAGCAATAGTACCAAAGAACCATGCTCCAGAACTAGATATGCCCCCAGCTAAGCTGTTCTAGTATAGCTTACACTGGCATCTATCTGAAATGTGCAAAACTGACCAAGTATGTCCTGACCAAAAAAAACAGGACAAATCTAATCCAACCAAATTAACCAATCAATTTCTGCCCGATCATTAGCAAAGTGATGGAAGGTGTCATTGACAGTGCTATCAAGCAGTATTTACTCAGCAATACCGTGTTCACTGATGTTTGTTTGCATTCTGCAAAGGCCATTTGGCTCCTGCTTCACTACAACCTCAGTCCAAATATAGACAGAAGAGCTGAAATCAAGAGGGGAGGTGAGCATAACTGCCCTTGACATCAAGGCAGAGCTTGACTATATGTGGCATCAAGGAACCCTGGTGAACTTGGAGTCAATAAGAATCAGGCAGAAAATTCACCAATGGTTAGAGTCATACTTGGAAAAAGTAGGTGAATGTGGTTATTGAAGGCTAATCATTTCAGTTCAAAATCAGTGCAGTGTCCTGTGTCCAGTGGGCCAGGAGATTCTCATGTTAGCCAATTCACAGTGTTCGCGCATGCGAAGAACTGTGTTATTCAATGACCTCTGATCCATCATGAGGTCATAAATGGGGATGTTGGCTGCTGCACAATATTCAGTAATATTCACAACTCCTCACATACTAAAGCATTTTGTGCCAATATGCAGCAAGACTGAGACAAGATTAAGGCTTGCTGAGTTGATAAGTGCAAAGTAACATGTGCACCACATAAGCGCCAGGCAATAACCACATCCAACAAGAAAAAAATCTATTCATCTTCCCTTGACATTCAATGGCATTACCATCTCTGAATTCCATGCTATCAACATCCTGGCAGTTAGTCTTGTCAAGAAACTGAACTGGGTCAGCCATATAAATGCTATGGCTACAAGAACAGGTCAGAGGCTAATAATCCCACAATGAGTAACTCACCTCCTGATTTCCCAAAGCCTAAAAGTCTACAGGAGAAGGAAATGGTAGAAGGATCAATCTCCTTTGAACAGTCAAATGCAATCCTTTTGGGAACTTTTTTTTACACTAACACTTACCTTAAGGCTCAAGCCAATTCTCAGGCTTCTCTTCTGCTAGTCTGGTTTTAACTATCTCCATGGGTCAAGCAACCCAGCTATCTTGTGATTTGGGAAATAATTATAATGAGATCAGAACCATAGGCAGAAGTTCCATGTGCTAAAATCCTTTCTGCCTAAGGCCTGAGCAGGGTCACTTTCCACGCATCCCCTGTTGCTAAACTCCTCCCAACAGCCAGAAGATGGAGACTGGGTGTTAAAAAACCATATGTGCTTATTAATTGGCCACATAAAGGCTTCAATTGGGGCAAAGACAGGCCTAGGCTTCACCCATCCCATCATAAAAAACTGGACAGGTAAGAGGCTGGTGGGATGGCCATCGAAGGAATTTTACATGCCCTACCCATCCCACATACCCTGCCTGCAAACCTGTCAGTGAGAATGTAAAATTCTGGCCCATGTCTCAACAAATCAGATTGAGAAACCCTTACAGTAATGTACAGGAAGTGTAAATTAAAATATTTAATTCAAAGCAAAGTTATGCACAGAAGATGATGGAAATGGTAAGAAAGACAGATGGAATTGAGAGGAGAGAGATTGGGAGAAGAGAAACCAGGAGAAAAATCTTAAAATAAGTTCTCCAGTAATTAAAATTTAAAGGGATGAGACTCCACGCTTATAAAAGTAAAGTTTCCAATGACATAAAGTTTATTTGGTCATAATTAAGACAGAATTCACTTCATTAAATGGACATATGCCTTCTGGCAAGTTTAGTGTGTAACTAATGGGTAAGTACAGGAAGTTCACACCCTTCATATATGCAAATGCTGAATTACTCAGCAAAGATTATGGAGGATCAGGACGACTCAACGTAATGACCTCCTGATTTCTGCATTTATGTGGACAAAAGAAATCGCTGTCCAAATTACTCCTTAATAATTGCGAGCATCATTAGCCAGACCACTATCCATATTGCAAATTCTGAGCCATTATATTTGCCTGCATAAATCCTATAGATTACTAAAATACAATGTTAAGCATAAAGTCCACCAATATTTTACATTTTAAATACCTTGCCAGAATTTATTTTTGATTAACTAGCTACTAAACTTGCAATGATTCTCTCCTGAATCAACATATGGGAAGTTTTGAAAAGTGAAACCTTTTCTATCCTGCCGAAAGAAGTTAAAATTATTTGGCAGGATAGCCATGAACAAATGTATTATTACCATTAATTTTTGCATACTTCAAGACTTTTGCACATGATTCACCTCAAAACCATCTGACAAAACACAGGCAGTATTTCTATGAACAAGTAATTAAAGCAACTTGTGTGAGAAGATACAATCGGTTCTTTCTCTACCTGGAATCAATTGATAACAGTCTTTCCCAAGTAACTTATCAATAATAGCCAGCTTAACCTGTGCAATAATGTAACAATGCAACATCTGATTAAGATTCAGCAAACTATCATTGCACGCTTGGTGTTTTATTACCACAGGTGCACAGCACAAAATGATCAGATGCATGCTATGGCCGAGGTCAGTGCTAATTGAAAACAGCTTTATTTATACACCTGCATATACTAGAGATTGAATGCAAGTGGTATGTAAAAAGCAAGTGCAGGACAAAAAAACAGCAATATACTGATCAAGGACAGCCCAATAATGAGTGTATGACCTTAGGGAAGAAGGAAAGGACAAGTATTAAAAAAAACTATGAAGCCAACCACCCACCGCACCCCCTCCCCAGCAATGCTTCTTTAACTACAAGTGTTTAAAAGCTACCCACAAAATATTTAAAGTTGGACCCTTAGAGAAGTTAGATAGAAACATTGGTGGCTGCTCATTTCTTCCAAACAAGTTGGTAAAAAGTAGAGATAGGAAGAAAGAAAACTCTTATTGGCAGTAATTTCCCACAGTACACTTTAGTTTGCTATTGCTCAAAAGTAGTCACCAGTTTTTCTCAGGAGAAAATGCCATAGCAGCCTAGTGCATATTTTTTTTCCCTGGGATTCCTACACCAAGTGAATATGATCAAGGAATCTCCCACAAAATATTCAAATGTCTGTCCCGTTCTCCAGAAAGAATTCAAAATTAACAAGATAAATATTATTGTATCAATCTGAAGTGTTGCTATACATATTACATGAACAACTGCTACTTGTATGGTGAATTTAACTTAGTAAAACACTCTCAGGTGGTGCACAGGACAAAAATTCACATCAAACTCATCACTAAGACACATAGCCAAAAAAGCAGATATCAAGGAGTGCCTTAAACAGGGAAGGACAGGCATAGAAGATTGAGAAGACAATTCCAGAGCTTTGGCCTACACAGCTGAAACAATGTCCACCAATTGTAGGACATACCAAATGCAAAGGGAAAGAGGTGGAGTGACAGAGTTCATGGAGAGAATAGGAGATTAGAGATAAGCAGCATACAGCCCAATGGAGAATTTGACAGGAGGATGAGAATTTTAAAATGAAAACATATGGGATTTGGGAGTCAATGTAGATCATGGGTGAAGGGTAAATGGGACTTGGTGCAAGAACAGCAGAGATTTGAGGCATCTTAAGTTTATAGAAAGTGGAAGTTGAGAGGCTGATCAGGAGAGTAGTGGTATAATCAAGTCTGTATAAGGGTCTCAACAGTAAACTGGTTGAACCAGGGGCGGAGGTAAGTGATATGTTGGAAAGGATACATTCTCAGAAATGTAGGTTAGTGTCAAACAAAGTTCCAAATGTGGCAAAGTGGGCAGAGAATGGGATGAAAGCAATGGCTAGAGCACAGAATTTATGGTGGGAATCAAAGACAAGGGGTGGAAATTATTGTTCAACCCACCACGTTTCACGATGGCAAGAGGTGATCATTGGCCGGTGTTGGGATCCTTTGGTCCCACCTTTGTCAATAGGGTTTCTGTTCGTACATTGCTCACCACCAAGAAACAACAGGGTGCGCTGAACGGAAGATTCTGCTAGAATGAACAGCCAGAAAGTTCCGGAAATAGTTTTGGTGGTCCTTATTAGGGTACCAATCAGAAACCCAAGGTACATTATGAAATCCCAACAATTTTCTATTTCAGCATTAGCGTGAGAATGTTTCACTCCAGGCGCAATTCTGACAAACCCAGAAGCTTTTATAAAAACAAATTTTAATTAACAAAAGTTTAATTATAACAAATTATTTAGCTTAACTTTGAACAATTGAACAATACTTAAACATGACAAGATGCAATTCTTAATTGATAACCTATCAGAATGAGTTCCAATCAAACATAATGTTCCTTATTGACTTAAATCTCTCTTTAAAACGAGTTACCAAGCATACTTGCCTTGACTTAGGTTGCCAGGCTTGGTGCTTTCAGAATACCTCCAGAGAGAAAGAGAAAGAGAGGTGCCTGTTTTGTCTAGCAGTTAGTTTTAGGCAACAACTGCTTGTATTTTAAAATGAAAATGAAACTGGGCTTTCTTGCAAGCTTAGCTCCTTCCATTAATCAACTAACTCTGCTCCTGTCAATCAACCTAATCAAAAACTCACATGACTCAGCAACCTAAAATCAGACTAAAATCAGTTATTAGCCTCTATTCTTAGCATCTGCTACGCTTACCAGATAAATCACGAAACAAAACACTTAAAGCAACCCCACTGTAAATATAAAAAATATCAAAATAGCACAGTATCAACACTTCCAACATTACTTCTAAAGAAATTTTGATTGACCTAAGATTGGATGTTAGACAAAAGCAGTTGCACAGCATAGTGGAAGTTTCAAAAGAAGCAATGATGACTGAACTGGGAGTTCATCAGCATATCTATGGAACCTGACACTGTGTTTCCAGGAGGCATGTGCATGAAAAAACAAGAAAGAATCAAGGCTGGACATTAAAAAGTGAATCAGTAAAAATTTGTCACGAGAGACATAATGTGAGGTTGTTAACTTTGGTGGGAAGAATAAAAAAGCAAAAATGGGAGTTAACTTAATCGCTGAGTACAAAAGTGAACCACAGTACTGGTGCAGTCACCATGTTTGTTGACTGCCATGTGGGGCTTGCTTTGTGTGGGCATATCTTAAACTCCCACACATCTTTACAATGTAGTCTGCTTAATCCCATGCGCCCACGTCTAAGGTTGTGTTAAGTAAAACATCCATTTATGGGGTGAAAAGTTTTGCCTGACTTCTGACTACTGATGCAAGTATTTATAGCACGTTGTGGCTGAAAACAGAGGTTGAATTATATGCCAAATTCATGCAAAACATGACTTTTGGAGCTGAAAAATGAGGTCTTCTTAGGGCTTGGCCAACTTATACACAGCGATCTTTGGTGAATGAAGAGACACTGCAAATGTTACAGTACAGGATCTGGCTGACCTTGTACAAGAATCACAACAATTTACAGCAAGATGTATAGAACGTTGGCGAGAACACACTGAAGAACACAGAATGAAGTTTTGGTCTCCTTATTTAAGTAGAGGCATAAAGGAGGAAAGGCTGAGCAGGTTGGTCTTAAACTCCCTAATGTTTGAAGAATGAGAGGTGATTTCATTGAAACACAAAATTCTGAGGGAATTTGCAAGGTTGATGCTGAGAGGATGTTTCCCCTCATGGGGGAATCTAGAATTAGGAGATACATTTTAAAAATAAGAGGGCTTCCAGTTAAGAGAAAATGAGAAGGAAATGCTTCTCCGAGAGTTGTTAATCTTTGGAATTCTCTACTTTAGAGAGCAATGGATACTGAGTTATTGAATGTATTCAAGGCTGAGTTAGACTTTTATTGGAGTCAAGGGCTATGGAGGCAGGCTAGAAAGTGGAATTGAAGCAACGATCAGATCAGACATGGAATGGAATTCTTCGACCTCGCCTGCAATTGGGATTCTCCAGTCTTGCTGCAGTGAATGGAGATTTGGCTGAGAGCTAAACCTCTTTTCTCGCTGGCAGCGGTAGGAGGGCATATGAAACTGAAAAATTCCGCCCATGATCTTTTTGAATGGTGGAGCAGGCTCAAAAGGTCCAATGGCCTACTTCTGCTCCTGTTGCTTATGTTCTTATGCTGTACACAGCTGGTAGTTGTTAAATGGTTAGTCCACCATCTGATAAACCAAAAACAGTTTAATGTTTTAGTTGGAACGTTCTTAGGAAAGAACTCCATCCAAAACATTAGCTTACCCTTTGTCTTCTAATATTGGTAGACATGATTTCAACATTTTCTCTGCTACAAAATGTTGTGCATTCTCTCTAAGATTGTTTGGTGCAATTTGCCTTCTACCTATTTTAGGGTTGAGAACAGGAAAAAGAAGCAAATAAAAAGAATGAGACTCGAGGAAACAAATAACCAATGAGGAACTTAGGCCTTCTCAAAGGTATTCTGTTGTTCACCAGATGGAGGTGGAAGCAAGTGACCCAGTGCAAATGACTATGAAATTTGAACCCACCATTTTATGGGGGAACACTTGGCCTCAGGATGGCAAAATTAAGATTAAAAGTTTAATGTATAGAGTTTAGGACAGAGGGAACTTGAACTTTGCCCCATAATCGTATAGCACAATGTATTGGCATATCCCTAAGAATAACTCAATTATATACAAAAGATAATGAGAAAATGCTGAGTGTAGGTGAAACTTCAACTATATAACACAAAGCTTCAACTGAACAACTCCAAAATAAAATGATGTCAAAGTGAAGCCAGCTGAGTATACATATACATAACACGCATTTCAATGTTATCTCAACCCTTTTTGTGCTGAACATAGTTCAACACAGATTTAAACATTCTGTGATGCAGAAGGGCTGAACAATACAATAGATATTAAAATAAATATTTATTTATTGCTTAGTTCCATACACAAATGTAAATACACATTTGAACATTATTAGCATTTTAAAGATTTTATGTAAAATGGAATATCTAGCTAATTTATTTGACAAATGTGTTTCTTACTGGAAACAAGGACATAACCAGAGGACATTATGAGTTGGTCCATAATCAAAATCTTCAGTGAAAATAATAATTTTATTTGAACAACATAGATAACAGCCTAAATATCAATTCCAAGCCATGGTAAGAGGTGGGGGCCTCCAATGTCATATTGGAAACATGGAAGAAAGTTCAGAGTGTCTGCTTGCCATTTTAATAAAGGATCTTATTCTCATTTTACTTTCAGGTTTGGGTTTGATTATTGTTCGATTATTAGCATGGCCCCACATGACACAATGTCAACTCCAGTATTTAAAGAACAATCCAGTAATAGAATTTGGAGTAGTCTGGAGTTGAAAGCAGGGTGGAAGAACATTAACAATGGATTCAGCATGATCAAAGCCTGTGTCCTGTATTAATAACCCCTCCCTTTATGCACTGCCAAGCAGTGAGAAGCTACAGAGAAGTAATTAACCTGTAATGAGTGGAGTCCAAAGGGAACAGTGCTGGGGCCTCAACTACATATAATCCATATCAATAACTTGCAAAGGGGTCTTGTGGTGCAGTAAGTGGTGTCCCTACCTCTGGGCCAGAAGCTCTGGGTTCAAGTCCCACTTGATAGCCATGGTAGATGTGTTCATATGTGGCCAAACATGTTGATTATTAGGTTGTAAACCTTTCCAGTACACCTGACAGCAGATAGCAAGACCTGGTCAGTCATACTTAGGATACAGTGCCTGAACCAGTAGGAGAATCAATGATTTGGATGAAGGGACCGATAATATGGTGGCTAAATGTACTGATGATACAAAAATAGAAAAGAAAGTATGCTATGAAGAGCACATGAGTCTGCAAACTGATTTAGATTAGTTAAAAGAGTGGAAAAATATGGCAGATGGAGTACAACATAGGAAATGTGAACCATGTTGGAAGGAAGAATACAAAAACAGTATGTTATTTCAATGGAGAGAGACTGCAGAACTCAGTGGTTCAGAGAGATTTAGATGTGCTGGTGCACGAATCACAAGAAGTGATGTAAGTGCAGCAAGTGACTGGAAAGGCAAATGGAACATTGGCATTGATTGCAAGAGGAATAAATTATAAAAGTAAGGAAGTGTTGCTTCAACTGTAGAGGGCATCTATACCTTGTACAGTTTTGGTTTTCTAACTTAAGAAAGATATAATTCCATTAGAAGCTTTTCAGAGTAGGTTCACTAAAGTCCTCAGATGAAAGGGTTGTATGATGAGGAAACACTGTGCAAGTTGGAACTATACCCAGTGAAGTTTAGAAGAATGATCTCATTGAAACATATAAAATCCTGAAAGAACCTGACAAGGTGGAATTTAGAGGATGTGTCCCCTAATGGAGGAATCTAGAACTAGGGGCGCAGTTTAAAATAAGGAGACTCCCATTTAAGACTGAGATTAGGAGAATTTTTTTTCTCTGAAGGTCATTGGTATGTGGAATTCTCTTCCCCAGATAACAGTAGAGACAGGGTCATTGAATATATTCAAGGCTGAGTTAGATCGATTTTTGATCGACAAGGGAGTCAAGGGTTATGGGAGCCGGATAGGAAAATGGAGTTGAGGCCATCATCAGATCAGCCATGATCTTATTAAATGATGCTGCAGGTATGTGGGGCCGAATGATCAATTTTGCTCCTTATTATTGCATTCAAGCTTGCAGCTGTTAGTATTTAAAGGTGCTTTTCTGGTCTTAATAAAGCACTCCATGGTCACAAGTAGAGCAATAATAAAACATCTTGGGATACATGGGACAATAATATATTATAACCAATGAAGTACCTGACAAAATTGCTTTTTTTAAAATCCAGCAACAGGACATTCTAAGAACGTTCAACATGCTGAAACAAGTAAGGCATCCGAATTGTATGGAACATGTCCAAAAATACTTTTAAAAAGTGATGGGAGAGGTAAGGGAGCTGTGGCAAAACATTTTTGCAGTTCATTAGGCACAGAGGTGGTAGAGAAGATTGTAAAATAACTAACGTTATTGCAATTTTTAAAATCGGTCAGAAATATCACCTTGGGATTCAATGGCATGCAAACTTAACATCCAAAATGAGAAAATACTGGCATCTATTAAAGAACAAAGCAATTGAAGCATACTTAACAAGCATAAAGGCAATAGTTCCAAGCCAACATGAGTTTATGAAAGGTCTAACAAATTTATTGGAACTCTTTGGGAATTCAATTGGTACGGTTGATATTATATATCCAGATTTCCAGAAATATTTGACTCAGACCCTCACAAGAAAATCATGGCTAATAGAGTAAATGGACAATGAGCTAGATAAATAGTAAGCTACGAAGGAGGAATCAAAAAGACAAGCTTTTGTCTTGCAGTAATTGATGGAATATCACAGCAATCAATTTGGTTTTGATTTACTTTCCATGAGGATATGGAAAGGATAACAATTAAAGTTTTTAAGTAATCAGTTAACCAAACATCTGAAACACCCTCACAATGCATGACAATGGTCGTGAGGCCTAATACTATGTTAGAGTATCCAAACAGAAATTATATGCATCGTTAATAGGATTACTTATGCAGTTTTGCATCTTATGGCAGTCATCAAAGACATATTAATAGACTTAATGATGGTGAGAAAAACTGTTCAGATTTGCAATTTTAGAATGAAGCAGAAATTGGCCAAGGAAATCAAATCTATTTATATTGAAAGAAAGCAATGGGGATGAGAGAACATGACCTAAACTTTTACTGTAAAACAGGCTTTCGATTTGATATATCTGGCCATCTTGTGCAAAGCCAAGGAATGTGATTACAAACTGCAGAAACCACAATCTAAATGTAGCTTCAAGAACACGTTCACCACATCAAAGAATCGTCCATTGGTACACTAGGGAGTGCATTTCTGAAGTTGGGCATCAAAGAAATTTGTTGGGACAGAATGGAGAAGCTTTAAACTGCATCCAACCTTTGATCTTGGAGTGTTTGGTGCTAACAAGTGACATCAAAAAGTAGAAAATTACTCCTCTTTTAACTCCCACTTCCATTTCCACTCTGCTTCAACCAAGCACAATGTAAGCTTCAGGAACAGCATCTAATTTATCCCTAAAAGCTCTGCAGTTAAAACTATGACTTTTAACAATCTCAAACTTTAACTATAGCCCAGACTTTTTCCCCCCAGCAAACAGTGTTGGGTCCATCAACATATTGAGGAGCAGAGGTAGAAAAGTGTGTAGGAGAGGTGGATTGATGCTTTAAGTCTGTGGTCTAATTTTATTTTGGAACTGGCAGACCCAGTGTGCCAATACTAGTGTGCCACTAGTATTATCTGTTTGCATATATATATTGCTTGATCTTCTTTTCCAATCTCACTTACTATCTTTATATTTCCCTTGCATTGGCTTTTCATCGTCACAACCACCTGCAAGTTTTTGTTTTTATGTCCTTTTCATTACTTCACTTGAACTACTTTTCCTGTTATTTGACACATTCATACTTTTTCAGGTCATTCATTGCCAACCTATTAATTTCCACTTACTAGCAATTGACTTCACAGCTCCATTACCTGGACACAGTAGTTAGCATCACTGCCTCACAGCATCAGGAACCTGGCTTCAATTCCAGCTTTGGAAGATTGTGCAGAGTTTGCATGTTCTCCCTGTTTCTGTGTGGGTTTCTTCCAGATGTTCCAGTTTCCTCTCTCCAAAGATATGCAGGTTAGGTGAATTGGCCATGCTAAATTGCCCTCAGTGTCTTAAGATGTGTGGGTGAGGGGGAGTAGTGGGTTAAATACATGGAGTTATGGGGATGGGCCGTAGGGTGGGTTTGGATAAGGTGCTCTGTTGGAGAATCAGTGCAGACTTGATGGGCTGAATGGCCTCTTTTTGAATTAAGAGGGATTTTATGAAAAATCTTTCACAGTACATTAATTCAATTTTTCTTATAATTTTATCTTTACAGGCAAAAAACCCCTGCTGTAAATATGTACAGCAATAAAAAAAGCACAGAAAAATATATACACTATTATTTTCTGTAAATACAGCTGGAGTATTTCCTACTTATTTCACAAAGATACTTCATTAAATGAAAGAGATAGTGGCCAAGATATTCTGCTCCAGTTTGGTGTCACAAATGGAAAATATTGTGAGAAGATCCTAGACGTGTTTCCTGCCAGCACAATTGTCCCCCTTGCCCCATCAGCGGCGAGCAGTGTTTCACACCGTACAATGTCAGGAACATAATTATAATACATTAACATGTCATTATCGAACCCATACCTCCACTTCAAATTAAGCTTCCACAGCAGTTGATGTCAGAATGGCGTAATGGTTTCAAAAGGCGTTTTCCTGGCGAACAGAACTCTGAGGGGAGCTCGAAGAGGAGTGCATTCAAGCTGGCATAGTGTGCATGGAGCAGCTCTGCATCTTCAGGGACAGGAGGGAATCACAGGCAAGTCTGCACAGCAGCTTTTTTGAGGCTGCCTGTCGTGCCAGGGCACGGGCTTTATTAAAGGGCTGGAGAGAAGAAAGGAAAGGGAAGCCCAGAGCATGGACTTAATTGGTAGGCTGTAAAGAGGGAACAAAAGGGAAGCTCGTAGCATGGACTTAATTAAAGGCTGGAAAGATGGAAGGAAAGGAAGCTTGGAACATGGCCTTCATCAAAGGGCTGGAGACAGGGATGAAAATACATGTCAAAGATGAGTACTCGGTTGCAGCTGAGACAGTTTGGCTTAAACTCAATTAACAAGTTTGGAGTCAGACTAGTCATTTAATTGTGCCTATTCAAGCAGCACATGTGTGAGGTGCCAATGCTTGCTGATCAGCATTTAACCCTTGGTATATAGGCTTCCAAAATCAATGACTGCTATGGTATGGCAGACCCATTGCCAGGCCAGAAAAGCAAACTTTATACTTCCCGATGATCGCTTTCCTAGTCCTTTGCTCTATGCTGAAATGCTTACGCTGAAATGCCTATTGACAGCTGCTTCTCATGAGCCAAGCTCATAAGGCAAGGCCTTGAAGTGAAGATTAGGATAATGTCTGCACCTGAGATCATAGTCAGGGTGCAGTCAAATGGTCAAAGCTTTTACCACTCAGTAATGTGTTGTGGGGCTGAGCGTGTGTGGGGCCCTGCCCAACTAGTATACAAACTGGACTAGACATCATATTTGTGGCCAGGACATGAGTCAATGGGCTTTGAGAGGCAGCTGCAGATGACGAACGGACACAGAATGGTTCTTAGCAAATACATGCTAACCCTTGTGTCTCCCTCTTTGATACTGCGGTGAGGAAACCATCAGGAGCCTGGTGAGTTCACTGTCCATCTTATCATTCATAGGCGAGAAGGAGAAGAAGAAAACGTCAATGATGGTGCTTGGCTCACCAAAGGCAGGATCAAAACCATCAAGAACAAGAGGTAGAAAGCCCTGCTCTACTCGCAGAGGCTGAACTCGAGGCAGCCATCACTCATAGATGCCTCGTTACACTCAGAGTCAACAGACAGAGCTTCATACCTGCAAAAGTATAAGAACAAAGTGCTGCTGAAGACCGCGCATGTCCACGGAACTGCTTGGTCACACCTACCACCTGTGCAGGATTTGGCCACCACAGGGACTTACTGCCAGTGTTTCTGAAAGTGACTGTGGTACTCAATTATTATGGCAATGGTCCCTTCCAGGGCTCACAGGCAAGCTCTAGACACATATGCAACCAGGTGGTCACAGACGTCATCTTCATGTTTTTCCCTACCATCTCCCATGCTGGATTGATTACCTTGGTTGCAGGTCTTCACCTAGAGCATGGGTATAGGATATCGCGATGGGCCTCCACTTTATCCAGCAGGCATCCAAGGGAGGTATTGGTAAACTAGAGGGCAGTATTCTTTCTGGGATGGGGAGTCATGACTTCCCAGCGGCTTCCTCTGAATTATATAGTGTGCCTGCTGTGTGTCAGGGTGGTCTTTAAATATGGTGCCCAGATCATTGAAGCACTGAGGTAAAGTGAACCAGAAGTGGCCAATGATCTGTCATGAAACCCGTGCTTGCTCATCTTTTCTCACAAAGTGCAGAAAAGCTGCTATTGCTGTCAGTTGGTTTCTCCACACAAAATCAGACTTTTCTAATTTCTGGGGTGATTCCAACAGGTGATTTCACATTTTCATTCTCTCCCAACTCCCAGGAATCTCTAAATCACATTTGGCCATCCAGATGTTGAAACTGCTGCACAAGTTTCAGGCTATCAAGGTTTTTCAGGACTTGTAGATCAGATCTATTGTAAATAGGTTGGCCTTTTAATTTGAAATTTATCTGATTATTCGCTTCAATTAACTTGTTTAATCAGTGGTCCAGCAAGTACTTTGTTTACTCTCAAAGAACCTTTTTCCATCAAAGCTCATTATCGACTCTTAACTCAATAAACTTAACAAACAAGTGACTAGGCACCCAGGTGTCCACAACCTGACAGCCTGAATGCTGTAATAATGTGCAGGCAGGAAAAGGATTAAATGATTCATTGTAGTATGGGTCAGCATGTTGTTCTTGCAGGTAATAGAGTTCATTATTTTAGTTGTACCAGTGTGGCAAGCAGGCAGAGATGGAAGGGAGGTAGAAAACTGGAACAAAAGGCTTTTTAATCATCAATTTCTATAGTACATCAAAATTCCCAGGGATATATTAGATCAGCCTTAGAGGGACAATAGATTGAATGAAAATAAAGAGCATATGCAGTTCTTACTGTCTATATCAGACATGTTTGTGTCAACATTGTTTGCTGCTTTATGAGGCATATGTTAAAACATTTCAAATACACCTATGTCAATAGCAAGCAAAATAATCAGTGTGTCTGCTGTGTCACAACTTTAGTTATAACACACTTACTTCAAAAATCATAAAAACAAACATTTACATTATGGAGAATGTAATTGTACTGAACTTTACAGTTCATGCAAAAGCAGTCCTATTTGTTTACAAAAGACAAGTCCATAATCCAGACCTAAACCTTTTTCTTGACAAGCTTAAACACCAAATTTAACTCAACTTTCTTACTTCACCCTAATCTGCTTATGTATTGGAATCATTTTGCATTTGAACAGAATGAACATTAGCGACCATTACCATGACCTTTTCATCTGGAACCCATTCTCACTCATCATCATTGTTCCTTAGTGCAAACTTACATTAGGTAAAGAACATTGACTTGTGTATCAAGCAGCATGATCATCAAGGTGACACAACTGAGAGACCAATGGGAAAAATCAGAGAATCCTGCAGCAGGTCAACTCCCCAATGAATTTCCAGTATTGCTGAGAAGGCATTGTTCTGCTTTTCTGTGTGTTTTGCTCATTGTGTTCTGAAATTAAAATTAAGAGTGAGAAGTGATGGTGGGACCTGACTGGATCCACTACCTGCGCAGCAGTGGTAGGTAGCCAATTAGTGGCAATTGTGCCCACTTGAGGGCAAAGTGGTGACATACTGAGTTCTTCACTGACAGCAGATAAGCACCCCAATGAAGCCAAAGCCTGACTGGATGCAGCCTCTCGGCAGCAGACTAGGAAATCATTGTATCTTCTTTAAATACCTCGATGCAGGACATCTGGTGGCTTTCCTCCTCTCACCTTTCCTGCCCACCTCAGGTGCAGTGATTGACTTTCCCATTTACACAGACCATCCTTCATCCCTAACCAGACAGTGAATGTGGAGGTAGCCTGTTAATGGGCCGCCTTTGGGAAGATCGTGCAAGTGGTAGAACACCAAAATCATCAGGGTAAGGTCCTGGAAATTATCTCCAAGGATCTTAAGTTCAAAAGATTCTGCACAATCTCCATGATCATCCAGGTAGTTTGATTTGCATGGTAAACCACGAGCACAATGAACTCGTCTTAAGCACCAAGGTTTCACAATTTGCTATTAGCAAAACACGTATTTTACTGCCACCCATATTCTCTTTACCTTTAAAAGAAACAAAACTAAAGCAAAGTAAGTTATATCCAATACAAGTGTAAAAATGCCATTCTCATCACAATTATGATCATTCAGACTTCATAACGGTGAGAAACAGCAACAACAACATGTTTTTAAATCACTAATCGGGTCCCATGGCATTTCAGCTAGTTTTTCTTCATATGCAAGATTCTTCCATCTCTGAAGGCACTATTCAAATGGATTGAAATCAGACCTTCCAAGTACTTTAGCCAACTGCTTAGTTTTGGGGCCAATGATAATTGTATCTCACCCAGATACATTTAAAACGAGCATAGCTGTGCTTTCTCCACTTTCCCAAACTTTCCCTTGCATTTTCTGTTTCGACTGAGTTTGAATGTGATGCCATTAAGTTCACAATATCCATGCAAGTCAGTGACAGAAAACTGTGGAACACTGAGATGCTGGGAGATATTAGTTTAGATATTCATCACACATTGATTGGGTAGAGCTGGAGGAATTCCTGGTTCCACAAACCCTTCTTCTATAAATGTCTGCCTGAGCATAAGATTTTTGGACCAGTGAAATGGGCAGCATTAGGAGTCAGGGCAGTGACCCTGAAAGTAGTGAGTGATTGGAGGCAGGTCTGGCACAAGTTTGGCTACTTGGGCACAGATAAAAAGCAGGCCCTCAGAAAGGTCCATTTGAGATTTTGATCATTTATGGTAAAGCTCCTGTGCTGAGGGAATGTCATTAATTTGTTACTTAGTGGGAGCTCTGTAAATGTTGTCCAACTGTTAGCTGACCCTGGAACATATGGCTCATCATGGGCTTTTCCTAGGAGAACATTGCCATTGTTGCTGTCTATTCAGTGTATTGTGCTGAAGCACTAAAAAAAACAAAGAAATAGTCATTTGGTAGTACAGACCTGAATGGTGTTGAAAAAAAGAGACATTCTATTGGAGCTTTTCATCTTACACTGATCAGGACAATTCACAAGAATTCTAATGTAAGGGAGAAAAAAATTTATACTATGGTTGGTAGAGGTATTGCCATGGATAATCCACCAGTTGATGGTGAATAATAGGTAACTGCCAAGCATTGTTTGACTTTTAAACCAGGCATCTTGGTCAAGGCCATTCGGCTCATCAAGTCTGCACCGACCACAATTCCACCCAGGCCCTACCCTCGTATCCCTACATATTTACCCACTAATCCCTCTAACCTAAGCATCTCGGGACACTGAGGGGCAATTCAGCATGGCCAATCAACCTAACATCTCAGTATTTATCCCAGGATATCAGGTAACAAGTTTTCAGGCCTTTTATCTCAATAAGATAACAGAAATACAAACCGTCAGAACATTTAAGGTGAAATTGGTGTAAGAGTGAGAGAATTGGGGTACTAAAGGGAAGTATGCCTATGCACCTAAGTATCTTTCTTCTAAATTTAGTCTTTTCTTCAGTTATTATTACTGATCAATGGTGACTGCTGTTAATTCTTGGAGTTTTCTGTTTAAAATTAACACTATAATTGCCTCAGTAGGTATAAAAAGGTTGTTTGAAAAAAATTGCAAGTACAACATAAAGCATTCTGAAATTATCAAATAGGTAACATTGTGTAATAAGATGTTACGTTTTAGTATGTCTGGAAAAAAACAAAGATAACAGAACTCAAAATCTATTACTGATATTATCTTTATATTTGTACTAAAATTAGCTTGCCATCATATAGAGAGTAACATAAAGCATAAATGCACCCTTATTCTAATTTTTCATCCCTTTTACTGTTTGGTTTCAAGGCCCAGTATACTGCATTTAGCAAATGAGACAGGTTAGAATCCAATTTTCAAAATAGCTCCTCCTCATGAATTTCCATCACCCTGATGATGGGAATACTTTAACATCCAAAACAACACTGTTTGCTTCTTTTAGAATAAATAATTGGCATATACCCTTAGCAATGAATTAGGATATACTTACTTTTTCTGGCTTTTTTTAGCGAGTCTTGCAGCTTCAGCAGCTGCCTTCCTCATTTCAAACTCTTCTCTTTTCAGCACCTCTCCACTTCCCCTGTATCCCAGCTCCACCAACTGTCGAGCCAGCTCCTCATCCTAAGGGATTCATGGAGATGATTTATCAAGGCAGAGCTGAAATTTATACACTAAATTTATACATTGCTGTAATATTATCATATGAGGCAGTCAATGTTAAAGTTCTCAGGCCAGTCAGAAAGTGAGAAAATAAAAAAATCTTTTTACAACTTCTGCATGATTTGAGCTACTTGACGCCATTCAGGATAGTAAAAGGAGTAATAATTTTCTGGAAAATATTTTTTAGTACTGGAATTTTAATGTTGTCCCATAAGAATTATAAAGTAACTGATGTATCGCTGCTGAAGCATATGGTAAATTCTAAAACTGTAAAATGTATCTAATTGAAGATAAAAATTGTTCATATTACAAATTACTAATAAATGTTCAGTGCAGATAGGGATGGCAACAGTCACATTAAATCAGAAGATGGTACATTTATTGAATAAACAATTACAGATTCATGAATTCTTTGCAATATTTCACTCCATGTTAACAATCTGATACCATAACACATGCATTTTAGAAACTAAGTGCCAATTTAACTCCATTTCAGTGAATTAGTTTTGAGTGAGTTAAAGTCTTACTCAGCAAATCTCCAGACTAATACAGTACGCATGAATTTTAACAATAAAAAAACAGGGTTTTAATGATACTTCATAAAACTCCACAGATTTACTTGATGGAATAGAAGGATAGAATGAAAATTTGCATGTACATTTATATTTTTACTACAAATCAGCTGTAAAGAATACTGCATGCTGTTTTTTTTAAAGCAAGGTATTTCACATTTAACCATTATTCAGCATGAATTACTGTAACTATCAAACCTTCTAGATTGTTATCGATTGAATCAGACAGCAGAAATTATTTATATATTGATTACATTAATTTTATTTAAAAGCTTCCTTTTAAGTTGTCACTATGGTTTGAAATGATATAATAAGCGTGGGGGTGGAAAGTGGAAAGAGATGAAATTTAAGACATTTTTTGTACTTGCCCGCACTTGTTCTTCATCTCCCTGGTTTTTTTTCAACTATGTGTTTTTAGATCATATGGAACCTAGAGGTTTGATTAAACTCACAAAAAATGGTGCAGGTTCATTGACAAGAGTCCACATGATGCTAATTTACTTATTTCAAAACTTTACGTTTTCTAAACAAACAGAAGAATTGAAAATACTTTTGTTAACGTATACTAAGTTTAATTGAAAAAAAATGGTAATTTAAATTAAAAGTTACTGGGAGGAAATAAATGTATACAAGCTATCAACTTTTACCCATGGGCCAAGATTCTATCCCATCTACACTCATTTCTCATCATTCCTCCCACTGAAGAGCTATGAAGAGAGGTTGGATAAGCTTGGATTGTTCTCCTTAGAACAGGAGAGGCTAAGTGTGGAGGGTGGGGGGCCTGATTGAGATGTACAAAATTATGAATGTCATAGAGAGATAAGAAGAAACTTTTCCCCTTAGTAGAGGGGTCAGTAATCAGGGGGCACAGATATAAGGTAATGAGGAGGAGATTTAGAAGGGATTTGAGGAAAAACCTTTTCGCCCAGAAGTTGCTGGGAATTTGGAACTCATTATTTGAAAGGGTGGTAGAGGCAGGAACCCTCACAACTTTTCTGCAGATTGAGATTACTTTCAGTTAACGGACGTTTTTGTATTGCTTTTTTGTGTAAACCACAAACAAGTCCGTCATGAATGAGGTCATTAAGCACATCACCAAATTCACAATATTTGGTAAGTCTGTTACGCACTTCAACAAATTGTGTGATGGAATCCCCTTCCTCTTGGTTTCTTTTATGAAATCTAAAGCACTCTGCAGTCACCAGGGATTGAGGTGAAAAACATGTTTGCAAAATTTCCACAATTTATTTGCACGTTTTAGTGTTTCGCTTATCAGGTTGCACATGACTATGAAGGAGTTAAAAAAGTTTTCCTCCCATCATGCTCAAGTAAGTGGGCACCGTAATGTCTTAATCTGTTTTGTCTGCCAGTGTAAAATAATCAAAATGCTCATTATAAGAACTACATTCTCATCAAAAGCTTCAACAAAGCTTCAAAAGCTCCCGCCATTTTTATTCACACTTGTTTCCTGTATGATAATTTTGCAACATTTTCAGCAACTACCTCAGTTTTCTTATTTATATAAGGCATTATTTTAAGCTTCAGGCTGTCATTTACTACAGCCAGCTCTGGAATCTGTTTTTCAGAGTATCTTTTAATCATGTCCACACGTGTCAACTGATTTTCGCTGTAGACAACAATGTGAAAAGTTTCTCTTTTTCTTGCTGCGGCTATATAGGGCATTGGTGAGGCCGCAGCTGGAGTACTGTGTGCATTTTTGGGCGCCGTACTTACGCAAGGATATTTTGGCCTTGGAGGGAGTGCAGAGGAGGTTTACTAGGCTGATGCCGGAGTTGAGGGGATTGAGTTATGAGGAGAGGCTGAATAAACTAGGCTTGTACTTGTTAGAGTTTAGAAGAATGAGGGGAGATCTCATTGAGACGTATAAGATGATGAATGGGATGGATAGGATAGAGGTGGAGAGACTCTTCCCGCTCAGAAAGGACAGTAGGACTAGGGGGCACAGCCTCAAGATAAAGGGGGGGCAGTTTAGAACGGAGTTGAGGAAGAACTTCTTCACTCAAAGGGTGGTGAATCTCTGGAATTCTCTGCCCGTTGAAGTGGTGGAGGCTACCTCGCTAAATATTTTTAAGACGCGGGTTGATGGGTTTTTGGTAAGAGAGGGGATTAAGGGTTATGGGGAGAGGGCGGGAATGTGGAACTGAGCCACGACAGATCAGCCATGATCTTATTGAATGGCGGGGCAGGCTCGAGGGGCCAGATGGCCTACTCCTGCTCCTATTTCTTATGTTCTGACTTTTTTTTGCTTAAACTTCTGAGTGGTTTCGCAAACACATATCCATTATCTTCATAGCAGCTTTGTTGTGTATTTGGACTACGACGCTCAGGTACACTTGATAAACAAATGCAACATTACTGTGGCATGTTCTCTCTCATATTTGCTGTTCTTCTGTTTCGTCTTCCATTTCCCATTCTCCATCGCATTGTATCATGTCCTCGCACACAGTACTACAGCAGGATTCTACGGTGAGCCAAAAGAGACAAGTATATAACAAATGACTCTGACTCCATGAAGAAAAGTTCAGTCCTCAGCAACTGCTCCGGCATCAGAACATGGTGACGGCTGCTCCAGAGTTCAGCGCTGGGGAGTGAGGCCATAATATTGAAAATGATGACATAAATAGAAAAAAGCTGCCAAAGAGTTATAGTGAAATAACAAAGTTGGGACTTGTAGAGAGGACTTATTGTAAGTATATAACACTGCAAAAGTGATTAAATCTCTGTCAAAAGCAAGTGTACAAAGTGATACAATTACTCTGGAATAACACCAATCATTCTAAACAATATGTACCCAAAATTGTGAGACTATTAATAGAGTAAATGGTCCAGTCACTTAACTATGGGAAATCCAAGAGCAAAAGGTTTAAACACTGATTTATCATATTTAGTCAAATTGGAATTGTAAATGTATTCTTTTTGCTTTTGAGAAATATCTGATCATGAATGGGGAATACATTTCTTAATACTAATTTATTCCAACAAAACTGGCACTTAAAAGTTGATGAATAATGTTATCATCAGGCACTGCCACCTTGTGGCACATTCAACTGGCAAAGTACTTAACTGCCTTCCTAACATTTCAGCAAGCTCAGATTTTTTGCTCATTATTTGCCAATTTAATTAAGTCAGTGACATCAATAAATATATTAAAATTATTTTCATTATTAAAATTATAAAATAATTAAAAGATAAATCAAAATTATTCCAGGTAAGTGATAATGCATTTCAGCAGTTTTCTATACAAATGTCATAGAATATCCAAACAAAAAGCAGTTGACAAGGGAATGAACACAAGAAGTAAGTCTATACTATATGTCACCATTCAAGAACCTGACAAAAGGGCTACACCTGCAACAATAGCTTAACATTTTCCTTCACAGGTGTTGACAGACCTGCGGTGTTTCTAGTATTTTCTGTTGTTATGGTTTCCCTGGGGGATCCATGAACTAAAATAGCCAATTTTATCAAATGAACCCCAAAGAAGCAATTACCAACAAGATTTCACTTCTTGTAACTTTTACTTTAACACAAATCAGATTCAACATAAATTAAACATGAACGAACAGATGGATGATACTTCAAATAAAAAGGTAAATGTCACTTTACATAATTAATACAACAAAGATACCCCTAACACAACCACAAACATTCCCCTTCAGCATGTATAACATTGCGTAGCTTCACAATTCCACAATATGCTGTTCTTTACCCATACACATAGGTCAGGAGTCCTATCCAACAACAAGTTTCACCTCTAAGTTTCTGGGAAATGATTATCTGCAAATCCTTTCTCAATTTGGTCATGGTAGTCCTGACAGTGTAGCTTTCCAGAGTTAATTTTCAACCAACTGATCAACAACACCCCAGTTCTAGGCCACTTCTGGGGAAACAAGCAATTCTTTAGTGTCTCCAAACTATTCACACAGCTTTCCAGGATTTAGATTTTTTATTCCAGCTCGTACATTGTCTCCAGGAGTTCTCCTTTTCTACCATGCAAAAAAATGGACTTCTTCCTGAGAATGAGTTGTGTTCCTTTTTCTGTCTGTGCCTGCCTTCTCTTCTTGTCTACATCTGGGCCTTCATGCCCCAGCTCCACTGCTTGTAGATCTCAATAGTATCTGCAGCATTCCACGCTTCCAACATAAAAGAAATGCCCGTTATCATCCACTAGATTAGCAGACATTAACACGACAGCATAACAACGTCGATATAATTTTTCCCTTCGTGGAATAATTTTGATTTGGCCTTTTTAAAAAGAATATATTGCAGTTGTTAAAATTACAGTGAATTTGCCATAAAGTTCTTTGATTTCCATCATCAAATGGTTACACACCCTGGAATGTGGTCACTTGGCCCACCGTGTCCACACCAGCTCCCTAAAAGAGCTACTCAGCTAGTCTCACTCTTCTGCCTTTCTGTTGTAGCCATGCAATTTATTTTTTTTCAAATAATTATCCAATTCCTTTGGGAAAGCCATGGTTGAATCTGCCACTACCACACTCTCAAGCAACGAATTCCAGATCCAAACCACTTGCTATGCAGTTGGTTTTATTACATACACGTTGAGAAGTTTAATGCAACAAACATTGCAAAAGTGAAATAAAAACAGAAGTTGCTGGAAATACCCAGCAAGTCCAGCAGCATTTGTAGAGAAACAGTTAAATTTCAGGCTGATGTCTTTCCATTTTGAGAAAAAGTTCATTTGCTTAGCATCTGAAACTTATAACATTCAAAACAACATTTTAAACAGATAAACAATCATATATTGCACATTAATGATTAAAATGATTGAGCTTGCCAACTGAATTGCCATTTGTATTTTTAATATATTTATTAGAGCTTACATCGTAAAGTATCAACTTCTCTCAATAACTGAGCCTCAATTGGATATTGTTACATTATACATTCAAAGCACATGCACTTTGCAGAATTTCTCAACACATAATCTGTGTGCATCAGCACAAGTTAATGTTCTCTCGTGCTGTGAGGCAAAAAGATTTTCTTTTACTGCTTTTTCCAAAAGGCAACCAAACAAATTGAAGAATTAATTATTAAAGCTTTATTTCAAGAGAGCAAAGCTACTTACTGAAACCAATCGAGAACAGTTGTACTTTTCTGTTGCTCACTCCTTGCTGACAAAATGAGCATCAACTTCCATAATCAATGCCAATTTACAAAGTGATTGTTTGGTTGAAGATTAGAAATGAAAAACAAAATTGCTTTTAAGAATACATTTCCTTTCCTCACCTATTCCAAACTAATTAGAGAATGCCAACATGGATATGTGCTACTAGCTTCAATGAAGTTATGAGCAAGCAACAAAAGTAGTAGACAATAGAATGTCTCTAGACATATTTTATATGGACTGCTAGAAAGCATTTGATAACATTACACACATTGAATACATAATCTGAAGCTCACAAACTTGAAGGCAAATGATTAACTTGATTAGAAGATTGTTTGAAATGTTTTAATGCTTATTATTCAATGGATCATGGGTATTGTTGGCAAAGCCAGCATTTGTCATTCACCACGATTGCACTAGACAAGTTACTAGTTAGTGGCCTTCTTGAACCACTGCTATCCATGTGATTCAGGTAAACACACAGTGCTATTAAGGAGGGGGGGGTCTCAGGTTTTCATCCCACAAAAGTGAAGGATTGGCACTATGTATTTCCAAGTCAGAATGGCGTGTGGCTTGAAGGGGAATTTGCAGGTGTTCCCAAGAGTCTGCTGTCCTTGTCCTATGTGCTAGAGATCATTCAGGGATTTGGAAGATGCTGTTAAAGGCACATTGGTGAGTTGTTGCAACGCATCTTGCGTATGGTAAACACAGCAGCCTCTGTGCATCAATGGTGGAAGTGATTGTTGAAGGTGACGGATAGGGTGATGATCAAGCAGGTAGCTTTGCCTGGGCTGGTGTCAAGCTTTGAGTGTTATTCACACTCCAAATTTATGATTTTGGATGGTGGACAGGATTTGGGGAGTTGAGATGTATTGCATGTTGCAGAATTCCCAGCTTCTGACTTGTCCTTCTAGTCACAGTATTTATATAGCTGGTCCAGTTAAGTTTCCAGTCAATGGTAACCCCACAATGTTGATAGTGGGAGATTCAGCAAATGATACTGCCATTGAATCTCAACAGTGGATGGTTAGATTCTGCCTTGGTGGAGATAGTCATTGCCTAACATTTGTGTTCAACCCAAGCCTGGATATTGTCCAGATCTTGTTGCATTTAGACATGGACTGTTTTCATGCAATCATCAGCCAACACCCCTATTTCGAACTTCATGATGACTTGAATGAAGGAATCAAATGTATGGTAGCTAAATTTGCTGATGATATTAGCCTGCAGAAAACCAAGATACAAAATTCACTATTATTCAAAATTATGTCAAACATGGACACACAGAAGATAAGAGGAGGCCATTTGACCCTTCGAGCCTGCTCCGCCATTCATCAAAATCACGGCTGATCATCCAACTCAATAGCCTAATCCTACTTTTTCCCCATAACCTTTGATCCCATTTGCCCCAAGTGCTATATCCAGCCACCTCTTGAATACATTCAATGTTTTGGCATCAACTACTTCCTGTGGTAATAAATTCCACAGGCTCATCACTCTGAGTGGAGAAGTGTCTCCTCACCTCCGTCCTAAATGGTCTATCTTGAATCCTCAGACTGTGACCCCTGGTTCTGGACTTCTCCACCATCGGGAATATCCTCCCTGCATCTAGCCCTGTTTGAATTTTATAAGTCTCTATGAGATTTCCCCCTCATTCGTCTGAACTCCAGCAAAAACAATCCTAACCTAGTCAATGTCTCTTCATACATCAGTCCCAGAATCAACCTGGTAAACCTTCGCTGCACTCCCTCAAGAGTAAGAACATCCTTCCTCAGAAAAGGAGATCAAAACGCAACACAATACTCACTAAGGCCCTGTATAATTGTAACAACACATCCCTGTTTCTGTACTCAAAACCTCTCGCAATCCAAAGACAGAAATAAATTTTGGGGCATTCTTTCAGACGTTTCCTGTAATTTCCTGAATGAACCGATTTAATAAAAATCAAAAATAAAATTATAAATGAAAAATACATAAAAATTAAAATAATTAATAAAACATTTCAACTGCTGTTAGCAATACAATAAGTTTTGCATAAAACTTTATTACCTAATGCCTGGGGCTTCGTTGTGCCTTCTTCACATGGTATCACTATCTCCTCCAGGCTATTTCTAAATTGATGCTTGCACAGGGTCTGTGCTTTTCAATGGGTCCAAAAAGCCCCTGCACACATATGGGTTTAACCCAATTTGCAGTAATCTCTCAGTGAGAAAGTCCACGGCACAACTATTTGCATGAACAAGGTTTAAATACTTCTTTGTCAAAAGAAAGTTAAATCCATCAAAACAGTTAATTCTTAAAAGAACACTTTTACAGTAAACTGTAACAGCAGTTTAAAAGGCTTGGAAAGAAACAGTCTTTTTTCTTCACTGTAACAGTGCCATCTGCTGTTGGATTTGCTCTGCGCAACACTGGTTCCATCTCCTGATGAGCAATAGAGACAAGGTAACCTGAACCCAAAAGAAACAATTTGTGGTTGTTACTTATTTACATAATTACTGCTAATAACTATTATTATTCCTTTTATTCATCTGTATTTCTAACCATAAAACTTTGGAAAAACAATGCTTTCTCTCTCATACTAAACACATCTGACACAGGCTTTTTTTTACAACAGCAAAAAATGACTATGATGGGACTGAATATTTTGGTTGTTATTTTAAATTCTGTTTCATCTATTGCTAGTTGATTCATTTAATAATTAAATTATTCTTCCTACCTCTAGTGATTAGAATTATGGAACAATTTGAAGAGGTATATTCTGAGCTTCCTAGGCCAAACAGAAGCAGCACATCCAAAGTATTTTGTAGCCGTCCAAACTCAGACTGGCAGAATGGAAGGGGGAAGGTGGAGAGTAGAAAATCGGGCGAGGGTGCACTCACACACATGGTTGGACGGGGTGGTGGGAATGTCCTCAGGCCCAGTCTAGGAAGAATCTAGGGCAAAAGCCCAAAAGCCAGTTGGGGCTGAATAGGTGGAGAACCAAATAAAAAAGAAATGCTTAGACTGCTGAGCTTGCAAAGATGGTTCTTGTCCCAATCCAGAGCGGTGACGGGCACGTCAGCCCATTGTCAGTCGTGCCCCAACAAGATGCGCAGGGTCTGGTCATCATCTCACATTCGTCAGTCTGGGGTATTGTGGGCATAAATACTGATGACACAGTCAGGGGAGGCATTTTCAGTCCACAAGTTTCTAGAAACAATAATTTAGCTCAAAATTAATAGTCACATGGAAAAATATGGGTTAATTAAGGAAAGCCAATATGGAATTATGGGCAACACAGTGGCTAACATTGCTGCCTCACAATGCCAGGGAGGCAGGTTCAATTCCAGCCTTGGGTGACAGTGTGGAATTTGCATTTTCTCCCCATGTCACCGTGGGTTTCCTCCAGGTGCTCTGGCTTCCTCCTAAAGTCCAAAAATGTGCAGGCGAATTGGTCATTCTAAATTGCACCTTAGCGTCTAAAGATGTATAAGTTTGGTGGATTAGCCAAGGTAAATGTACGGTGGTGGGAGGGATCTTTCAGAGAATCAGTACACACTCAATGGGCTGAAGGCCACTTCCTGCATTGTGGGGATTCTTTGGGAACCGATAGTGCAGATACAGAAACCAGATGGTGGTGGTGGGGGACCTCAACATGTCACCATGCACTAGGCCTCAAGATGGAGAGGGGTAATGTTCACATGCAGCATATGCACGTTAACCTTAAACGATTCCGGCAATAAGACTGTGATATCCATCACAATGACAACAAAATCAAAAATTGCAGGGAGAGGACTGAGAGTTATTTGAGGGAGAGAAACCTGTCCAAGACAATGGGAGGAATTTTTATATGGAAAGAATCAAAGCTGGTCTGGTAGTAGACCTCAGCAGCACCCTCTTACAACTTGAACCTATGGTGCAATAGAAAATAAAACTATGAAACAACTTTGAGGGCTTTTGGGAGAAATAAGGGAAGGCGATGACCTTGTGGTCTTAGCACGAGACTATTAATCTAGAAACTCAGCTCATGTTTTGGGAATCCAGGTTCGAATCCTGCCATGGCAGATGGTGGAATTTGAACTCAATAAAAAAAATTGGAATTAAGAATCTAGTATGACCACGAAACCGTTAATTGTTCGAAAAACTCACCTAGTTCACTAATGTCCTTTAGGGAAGGAGATCTGCTGTTCTTACTTGGTCTGGCCTAAATGTGACTCCAGCAATGTGGGTGACTTCAAACTGCCTTTGGACAATGAGTGTTCGGTAATAAATGCTGGCCAGCCAGCGACACCCACATCCCACAAATAAATTTTTAAAAATGAATCACTAGTGGGATGACTTAAGGGGCACTCAACTGATATTGGTATTCCCAAATGAGGAGGAATACACAACTGAGACATGTTAGGTTCAGTTTCATAAAAACAGGTGCATTTGCACAAGATTAATTCTGATTTATGTCACTCAATCTTCTTGCAATGATCACTTGTTCAAAGCATAGAAATTCCTCAGTGCAACAATAAATTTGAAACCAAGTGGGCTTTTAGACAAGTTGCAGTAGATCATTGGAAACTGTTCCGCCAAACTTTGCAGCTAGTAGGTTCAGAGAAGTGGAATTCCAACACTGTTTAAAATAATCTACTCTCCTTCCTGAACATTTGTCCTCGTGTGTATTCAAAGGATGTAGCTGTAGCGTGTGTTGGTTGAGGATTCCAGGGCATGGGATAAAGGCAGCACATCACAGTGCCCATCCAAAAACAATCTCATAGCCACTAGGTCTTCCAGTTGAACAAAATTCAGTATTGTCAATGTCTCTACATGTCCAGGGATTTGGTGGGATGCATCTGCCACATTCTCCACCAGTTGACACCACGGAGACTGAGATTGAGTGGCACCTTGAAGCTTAGGCATCCCATCACTAGTCTGGGATCTCTCCCTCTTATTGCAGGTGAGCTTATCCTACATGAAGACAGGTGATAAAAGTATGATCAGGGCGTTTGCCGCAGCAGATGATAAGGATGCCTGGCTTGTGTGAGTGCTGAGTGGAGCTGAGTACGGAATAAGTACAAGAGCTGTACAGGATAAGAGTTTAGATGGAGATGTCAAGGTGTGCCTGGGACAGTGAATGGGATGCCCCTTGAGTTGGCAGGTGTACGATCCATGTGGAGATCCATTCATCCTGTGAACGTCTGATGGTTTTGTGCAAGTATGAGTTGAACGATCAGGTGGTATATACCTTGGCAGAACAGATGAGATCATTAATTCTCTTCTTGCGCTGCACGATTGATTTCTCATAGGCTGAGTTGGTGCTCATCACCCTGGCCACCTCCTCCCAAGCCACAGTTGAAAGGTTTTTGGACCTCCTTATGCCACAGATCTTCAATATCAACAAGCAATGTGTTGTTAAATGTTGAGGCTGCAGCTTTCTTCTCTTTGTGGACCATCTCCCCCACCAGCGAAGTGAGTGGGTGTGTGGAAGCAGGCATGCTGTAGACTTGGGTGTGACTGGATGATCCCATCGCCAGCCAATAGCTTGCCACATTCACCATGGGAAAACCCACTATCAGGGGGCTGAAACCTCCCAGCCATTATCTCTCCATGCTCTTCCTACCAAAATGAATCACCTCACACTTTCCTACGTTGAATTTCATGTGCACCTGTCTGACTTTCCATCTACTTGTCCACATCTCTTTTTAAAATTCTATAGTATCCTACTCACAGTTCATATGCTTCCACATTTTGTATTGTTGGCAAACTTTGAAATTGTACCTCATGCAGCAGAGTTTGGGTCAGAAATATATATCATGTGGAACAAGGGACCCAACACTGACCTTGGGGAACTCCACTATGGAGATTACTCCACGCTGAAAAACAATCACTAACCCACTATTGTTTCCTCTCATTCAGACAATTTTGTTTCCAGTTGCTACTGTTCCTTTTATTCCATGAGCAATAACTTTGCTCACAAGTCTTGTATGATACTTTATCAATGCTTTTTGGGAATCCATGTATACCATAGCATTGGCATTATCCTTATCAACCCTCTCGATTACTTCATCAAAGCAACTCCACTAACTTGCCAAAACTAATCCATGCTGGCTTTCCATTTGTGTTTGCACAAGTGATATTAAATTTTTCTTGGATTAGTATTTCTAGACTACAGAGATTAAAATGACTGGTCTGCAGTTGCTGGGCTTATCTTTACACCCTTTTTGAACAAGGGTATAAGATTTGCAATTCTGAAATCCTCTGGCACTTTTGGTACCCAAGTCTAAAGAGAACAATATTCAGGCACCATTACTTCCCAGCAAAATCTGACCCAATGTCTTTATGTTTGTTCCATAGGTACAGAGAGTACAGAGAGGAGACAATAAAGCAATCAATGCTTGAATGGAATAGAAGATAATTGCCTTTTGTCTGTATCGAGGCACCAGCATCGACCTTCCCATTGCTGCAGATGCCTGTAAGCACCAAGTAGGTAGTTAAATGTAGACATCTAAATCTGCCATGGGATAAAGCATTAATTGCTGACTAGTGAACAAAGCAGTATAAGAAGACATACTCAATTGAAAAACCTCTAATTATTATTATCATACAAATTAAAATAGTGCATCTAAAACAATTTGATTCCATTTAATGACCACTCAGATTTCTGCCAGATTTAACTGTTGCCATCTACTTAGTCTGAAAAATGTATGCTTTCTGTGATTTGAAGATGTAAAGTGCAACAGGAGAGTTTACCATGCTTTCCAAAAGTGAATTAGAAGTGAATTGAGGTACAAGTTTATTTAAAATGAATATGTAGCAGTTTTAAACCATTCCAAATTGTTTACATTATTAACTGTAGCTAAGGGACAGTGATGCAGCATTAATGTTACTGCACTAGTAATCCTGAAGCCCAGGCTAACACTCTCAGGCAGAGGTTTAAATCCCACCACTTAGTTAGCTGGTGGAATTTAAATGTAATTAATGAACAAATTTTGAATTGAAAGTTAGTTTCATACATGGTTACCACGTAACTATTGGATTGTCGTAAAAACCATCTGCTTCAAGCAACGACCTGATATAGTCATACTCACCAATGCCTTATAGTTATTGTGGTGGGTGGAGGGGTGGAATCTTGAGCCCACACTTTCCATCTGCAGGATTGGCAGGAGGGGCTCAAGGTCCTGTGAAGTCTGGGAATCGTGAATCGCGCTAACGAGAATGCAATTTCTGACATAATCAGATTCATGTCCATAATAGATGAGAATCTGATTTATATTCATTTAAGTAAATTTTATCATTAAACACCCCATCCCCTCGTCAGATATTTTCCTTCTGTTAAATTTTCATAACTCGCCAATGTAAAATCATGTTGGCAAGGTTTACAACAGGATCGCCCGGCTGTGAGCCTGTCATTGAGGTCCTCTTGGGGTCGAAAAAGTATAGCCCCCAGGGGAGAAGGGCATGTCAGACACTATCCTTGACACTGCCCCTGGCCCAGGTCAGTGCCAACCTGTGCCAAGGCTCATGCCAGGGGTGGACCCTAGTTGTTGCGCCATGGGGAGGCATGTGCGTAATGGGGAGGGAGAGAGCATTCAACGACAGAAAGAGGAAAGTGACAGCTATTACTGTTGAGAGAAAGGAAGGGAGATACTGGCAATTACTGTTGGACATCAGGGGTCAGGGGCGTGGGGGGGGGGGGAGGGGTAGATGCCAGGTTACTGTTGGGGTGGGGAGAGGGTAGATGCCAGTGATCACTGTAGAGGGTGGGGAGAGATGCCAGGTGATTTATGTTGGGGAAAGAGAGAGAGCAAGAAGTTGGTGATTACTGTTGGAGGGAGAGATAGGAAGATGCTAGTGATTACTGTTAGGTGGAAGGGACAGATGCTGATAAAAGCTGTTAGGAGGGTGGGAGAAGAGAGACGGAAATGGCAGTGATTACTGTTGGTGTGGAGGGGGCAGGGAAGAATACCAGTGATTACTGTTGAGGGGAGTGAGAGGAGATGGGAGAGGGATGCCAGCATTGATTGATTGAGGGGGTTGGGGGAGCCCCCAAGACCTCTGTAATGGATGGGGGAGAGGTTATTTCTTGGTCTGATCAACATAATCTTTAAAAACAGGTCCCCAATTGCAACCAGCTTTGTTTAGGCCCTGCCCCCCAAAATGAAAGCGTGAAATACGCCACCCCTCCATTGTTGTTTTGTGACATAGTATCATAAGATCTGGCGAGAAAATATGCTTATTGCTCTGGAGAGAAACACATCATTGAGTTAAAATCTGATACTTTGCCATTTTTGGGAAGATTCTATCCAATGTATCAGACCTCTCTATGGTCATCCCTGGGCATATTCTGTGCTACCATCAGGCAGACCCAGCAGAGATGACAGCATAATGCTACACAGTTAGGAGAGAGAGATGCCTTGGGAGTCCTCTCAACATTGACTCTGGAAGTCTCATGGCATCAGGTCAAACAAGGGCAAGGAAACCTCCTGATGATTACCATCTACCTTCAGCTGATGAATCCATATTTTCCTATGTTGAACACCACTTGGAAGCAGCGCTGAAGGTAGCAAGGACACAGAAAATTGATGAGGGACTTCACTGCGTATCACCAAGGTTGGCTTGATAACAACACTAGTGACCTACTGGCCATATCCTGGAAGAACATATCTGCCAGATTGGGCCTGCAGCAGGTGGCGAGAAAGCCAACAAGAGGGAAAAACCTACTTGATCTCACCTGTACCAATTTATCTGTGCATCTGTCCATTACTGGTATTGGAAAGAGTCACCACCACTCAGTCCTCCTGGAAACTAAGTCCTGTCTTCATACTGAAGATATTGTTCATTATGTTGTCTGGCACTATTACCATGCTAAATGGGACAGAGTCAGACAGATCTAGTAGTGGGCATAGATGAGGCACTCTGGACCATCTGCAGCAGCAGAATTGTATTCAACCACTATCCGTAACTTCATAGCCCAACATATCTCTAACTCTCGCATTACCATCAAGCTACGGATCAACTCTGGTCCCATGAAGAATGAAGGGAGCGTGCAGTAGGCGCACTCAAAAATCAGATGCCAACCTGGTGAAACTACAACGCAGGGCTATTTGCATGCAAAACAGCGGAAGCAACATGTTATAAATAGAGCTGTGTGATCCACAAACAACTGATCAGCTCTGCTGTGTTGCCACATCCAGTGGTGAATGGTAGTGGGCAATTAAACAGCTAACTGGAGAAGGCAACTCTACAAATAAGCACTGTTCTCAATGATGGGGGATGCCAAAACATCAGTGAGAAAGACAAGCGTGAAACACTTGGAACAATCTTCAGCCAGCAGGGCCGAGTAGATGATTAATCTCAACCTGTCCCTGAGATCCCCAGCATTACATATACCTGCCTTCAACCAATTCAATTCACTCCACATGATAACATCTGATACAGCAAAGGCCATGTTCCCTCAAACATTCCAGCAGTAATACTGTGCTCCACAGCTAGCTCCACCCAAGCCAAGCTGTTTCAGTACAGCTACAACACTGGCATCCAACCAACAAAATGCAAAATTATTCGAATGATAGAAGGTATCATCTGATAGTGCTATCAAGTGGCATATAAAAGCAATTGCCAATTCACTAATGTTCAGGACCACTCAACTCTTGACCACAATGCATCTTGGTCCAAACACAACCAAAAAGGCCAAATTCAAGAGGTGAGGAGAGAGTAACTGCTCTTGATATCGAGACAGTATTTGACCATGTATGATATCAAGGAACCTTGCAAAATTGAAGTCAATGGGAATCAAGGGAAAACTCTTCACTGGTTGGAATTATAACCAGCATGAAAGAAGATGGTTGTAGTTTTTGGAAACCAATTAACTTAGCCCCAGGACATCAGTGCAGATCTTCATCAGAGTAACATCCTGGGCACAATCAACTTCAGCTGTCACACCAATGACATCCTCCATCATGAGGTCAAGAATGGAGATGCACATTGATGATTGCAATGTTCAGTTCCATTTATGATTCCTCAGATAGTAAATCAGGCCATTCCCACATGCAGAAAGACCTGGACAACATTTGGGTCTGGACTGATGTGACAAGTAGCATTCAAAGTGCCAGGCAATAATCATCTCCAATGAGGCAATCTAACCTTCTCCCCTTGACATTCAATATCAATTACCATTGCTGAATCCCCCACTACCAACATGCTGGGGCTTACTTTTGAAATACTGTGAATACAAGAACAGACCACAGGCTGGGAATTATGTTGCAAACATGTGAGAACACAGGCAGGCAAACAGATAGACAGTCAGAGAGTACAGTGATAGGAAGAGAGAGCAAATAATCATTGAATTTTCGCAATAATTATTGTTGTTAAAAAAAATTATTCCTGAATGCCTTAACTTTTTGTGACATTGTTAATGGATACTAGTGGCACGGCAAGTATCACAAGTTCACAGCATCACATTTTTGTGAATGTTTAGTGTATTAACAAGGAGAGGTTGGGAACCTCTGACAGCAAATTCTGGACTTCCATGAACACTGTCCAATTTACTCCATTATGGCAAAAACCATTTTGAGGAATGTAAAATGTTACATTGTAAATTTCACTTGGGTAAGAACTACAAGTGCAATAAATCTGTAAAATATGAAGTGAACTAATGGTTGCATACCAATATTCTTTGCAAGCAGTCTATTAATGAGATGATTTAGGAGACAGCCAGTATACATCAAATTAACAATTTCATAGAGTTTAAACTAAATGTCTACACACAAGTCTTTCATTAATAAATTATTCAGATAAGGTTCTCAATTAAAATGTTACATTTAATCAATTTTTGCTAAAAACTGATTCATCTATTTTGAACGAAGTTACTCTATTATAATTTCAGCCAGTGAACAACATTTAACTCCGTACGTTTTGACAAGAAAGCAGATTACTTTTCTGAAACTCAATATACGAAGCCACATATTCAAATGCATAAATGCAAGTACCATATGGGCATTTAAAACAAAGGTCCGTTTATTTTTATCTGTGCAATACGTGGGCAGCAAAGTAACATAGCCCACATGCATCTTAAAGAGACATTAAAAGCCAGAACATCAGCTACATATTGAATTCCACTCAAAACAGTATTTGGCTACAATATATTGCTGATGTAAAAGATATATATCCACACAGCACAAGATATTTATCTTGTCATTATCTTTATTTTGGTCATTGGAAATCTTTGATCAGCATACCATCTGCTGTTATCTTTGGAGGTTTAACAGAATTATTCAAACATCACCACATATCCTAATAAATACTGTTTCCACGTCATAATTTGTTTTGGTACTTAAAACTGCACTACAGTAAATACGTTGGGCTCACTGTTCCCTGCTCCTTCCAACAAAAAGTAGGTGCCGAAGATAAACAATGACCCTCAGGTTCACGACTACAGGATGAGGAGTAGGCCATTCAGACCCTCCAGTCTGCTCCAACATTCAACTAGATCCCGGCTGATATTCTCCTTCAATTGTCTGTCCTCATCTACCTCATTTATCTGCACTATCCATTTTTCCCTTGGTAACTTTAATAACTAGAAATCTATTGCTCTTTGCCTTGAACATACTCAATAACTGATCCTCCACTGCACTCTGGGGTAGAAAATTCCAAAGATTCACCAACATCTAAGTGAAGAAATTCCTCCTCATCTCAGTGCTAAATAACCTACCTCTTATTGTGTCCCCAGTTCCAGAGTCCCGAGCCAGGGGTGACATCCTTTCTGCATCTGCCATATTAAGGCCTGTAACCTCTCATTCTTCTAAACTATAGTGAATAGAGGTCCAGTTTCTTCAACTTCTCTTCATACGACAATCCGCATCCCAAGACTTAGTCTGATTACCTTTGTTGCACTCTCTGTATGGTATGTATATCCTTCCTCATGTAAGGAGACCAAAACTGCATACAATACTCCAGATGCAGTCTGCCCTAGGTTCTATACAGCTGAAGCAATACATTTTACTCTTGTAATTAAATTCTCTTGCAATAAAGGCCAACATAACATTTGCCTTTCTAATTGCTTGTTATACCTGCAATCTTAGCTTTCGATGACTTGTCGACAAGGACAACCTTTGGACATCAAAACTTCTCAATCTCTCACAATTTAAGAAGTGCATTGTTTTTCTGTTTTCCCTATCCAAGTGAATAAATTCATATTTTTCCACATAATAATCTATCAGTCATGTTCTTGCCCACTCACTGAGCCTAAGTCCTCTTGAAGCTTCCCTGAAACCTCCTAACAACTCACATTCCAACTAAGTTTTTGTCATGTGCAAACTTGGTATATTTGGTCTCCACATCCAAATCATTGATACAGATTGTGAATAGCTGGGCCCAAGCACTGATGCCTGCGGTATCCCACTAGTCACAACCTGCTAACCTGAGAATGACCCGTTTATTCCTACTCACTGCTTTATGCCATTAACCGATTTTTACTTGATGTCAGGATATTGCCCACAATCTACGTTTATTAACCTTTTGCGAGAAATCTTTACGAAAAATCTGCTGAAAATCCACTTCACTATAATTACCAGTTCTGCCCTATTTGCTAGTTATATTCTCAAAAAATTCCAACAGGTTTGTCAAATATGATTTCCCTTTCTTAAATGCATGTTGACTCTCCCCAATGTGACCATTGTTTTCCATGTATCAGTTTTCATATCCTTTAAATAGACTCCAGCATTTTCCCTATTATGGATATTGAGCTAACAGATCTGTAGTTCCCCATTTTTTCTGTTCCTCCTTTCTTAAATAGTGGGATTACATTTACTACCTTCCGATCTGCAGAAACCATTCCAGAATCTACAGAATTTTTAAAGATGTTCATTAACACATTTGCTTTTCTACAATGACCTCTTTCAACACTCTGGGATGTAAATCATTAGGTTCTGGACACTTATTAACATTTAGTCCCATTAATTGTTCCAGTACTACTTTTTTACTAATGTGAATTTCTTTCAGGATCAATCTCACAAGCCTCTCTGTTCCCTAGTGCAGTAGTTCCCAACCATTTATCGATCATGGCACACCTTTATAATATATTAAAAAAATTGGACCACACTTCCTATTTTCTCCAACGGAGCTGCCCTCGGGCAAAAGCCTTTTATCTGTGATGCCTCCTGAACACACATAGAATGTTGATTAGTTTAGGAAGTTTACAATGAAACCTTAATCAACATTTGCGTGTCAAATACAATTTTTTAACTGAAATATACACTATTTAAAAAGTGTTGTCCATTAAAGATTTCAATTGTTTTCATTTTCTTTTAAGTCTGTGTTTCTCAATGTGGAAGTTTATAAATCCAGGAAGAACCGTGAGCAGCACTGCACTAACAATGCTAATGTGGCACCTAGTGAGCGTGAGCAGAGTCTCTTGATCTGGGGAGGAATTGAAGTCAGGGCAACTCGCAGGTCTTTGTCCACTAACCAGCACTCCCTCCTTTTAAATAAAAGCAAATGACTGCAGATGCTGGAATCTGAAACCAAAAGAGAAAAACTGGAAAATAGGTTTGGCAGCATCTATAAAAGGAGACAAAAGAGCTGACATTTTGAGTCCAAATGACCTTTTCACAAAGGGTCATCTCTTTTGGTTTCTGATTCCAGCATCTGCTGAAATTTGCTCTTATCCAGTGTTTAACTCCCTCCTTTTGTTTTTTTTTACATAAGCCAGCGTTGAGAACGATAATTTGCACAGGACGGTTATGGGACAGCAAGCAATAGCGCAATCTGAAGAAGATGGATATTGTTGTCCCACAAGCAACCAAAATGTGTCCAATTTCAGTGTACAATCCATCCTGAGCTCTGTAAATTCCTCTTGTTCTTTTAATGACAATTTCTTTAGTCATTCAAAAGAAAGTGAACTAAAGGCTTGTTACTCGAAGGAGAAATAGCATTCAAACTTCTCTTGTAGTTTTTTTAAGATGTGTAGAAGTGACGTTCAATTTGGTTTTGCCAGCACGAATTTGCTACTTTTTGCTGCCAAAGGGCTAGTTTTGATCTGAAGCCTTGATGTTTTTCTGTGGCTGTAACAATATTTTCATTTTTCTTTTGCATTTTAAGAGTCAGCTCAATCAGATGGTTGAATATATCTGAAAGAGGTGCAAACTCAGCACGCCAAGAGTCATCACACATTAAACCTATGTGTGGCAATTCATGCAGAGCCGAAAACTCTTTCAGTGTATTACAGAACTCAAACATGAGAGAGAAACTTTCTCCGAGACAGCCATTGTACTTCTGTGAACATCAGTAAACACTGGTAGTCAGCTTCCATTTCTTCACACAAATAGTAAACAAGTGTAATTTCAGAGGATCTGACTTCAAATAATTCATGTTCTTCACTGTTTATTCTAACACCGCAGATAACTCAGATGGCATTGTTCTGGCAACAAGGGCTTCACGTTGCTGGATACAGTGGCTGATCTGGATGTCGGGATTCAGTTCTTTCACATTCTTCACAAATTCTTTGACTGTTCCCATCATAGAAGCTGCTCCATCAGTGCAAATGCTATTCCACTTGGTCCAGTTAAGATTCTTTCCCTCCAGATAAGCAATTGTGTCACAAAAGATTTCCTGACCAGTTCCATGATCAGACAACTCTTTGCATGAGAAGAAATTCTGTTTGGTAGAATTCCCCTCAACATTATCTGACATGGGCCAAGAGTTGACAATGTCCACTAATATATGGTGAATTATCAATCTGCAGGTGAATTTCCACTCATTTCTAATTTCTCTTGAAGCACCTGTTCAATATCAACTGACATTTCATCAATACACTGTTTGGTCGTACTATCAGAAAGACGAACTTTGTTGATTTCTTTGGCAACATCAGCTCCTGATATTACTGTCACTAAATCTGTGTATGTTGACAGAATTAGCGTTTCAGCAATGATTTGCAGCTTTTTCAATTTCACTATGAGCTCAGTCACCAGGTAACGTGTCTCCTGTATATTATCTGAAACCTGCACAAACTCCATCAATGTTCATTTTGCGGTATGTTTTGTTCTCTCAAATGCTTGAGATACTGTGAATCCTTGCTGGAGAGTGAATGTTATTTTGTACTGAAATGGCTCTTCAATTTACTTGGTACCACTGCAGCATTGGAGAGTTCCTCCCTGCAAATTAGGCATTCTTGGACAGGGCAAGACACCTCACTAGTTCACAAAAATCCAAAGGCCAAGTACCTATTGTTCTATTGCCTCTGTACGAACCTCACTTAGTTCTCCTGCGGTTCTGTCCTTTCAAGCACATCTGAATCAGGGTGGGATTCTTTTTCTCTTCAAGAACTTATCCATGGCAAACTGTGGTCAAACACACCATGCAATGAAATAAATGCTTTTGATCATCAACTTACAAGCACATTTTCGGCTCCTCGGCCGTGTAAGCCAGAAACAAGTCCACCAAAGGTGTATCTTTGCCCCAGTGCATTCAGCATGTAGTTACCAACTTTCAGCTGCTTTCTTGGGTCTTCACGGCTTCTTTTGTGGATTTTTCAACTACTAGGCCTTCTCCCGAACCCTCCTCACTTAAGGTCTGCTCTTTGTAACCCCTTCTCCAATTACAGTCTGTTTCTCCTTTTCTTAACTTTGTTGGTTCCTGTTTCTTTCTTCTGTCTTCTTCACTATGTTTTTTTACTCTTCCCTCTTTTCTCCTTTTTTTTGAATTCTCCTCCTCTCCCCCCTCCCCAGCCCAGTTTTTGCACTAAGTAAAATGTCTGAACCATACATGCCACTCTTTCCTGACGCGTACTGGTTCGGATTATCAACATAAAGTAATCTAAACAGTGCATTGGCAGCCTTTTCCTGGTTGCTGGATGTGTGGAAGGCCCAAAATTCATCAGGACTTGGAGATGTCAACCACAGAGCTGCAAACAAAGATTAGATTTATTTTATTTACATTAATTTTTAATAATTTTGAATCTTATTTCATGGCACACCAGTGTGCCACGGCACATCGGTTAGGATTTAGTATTTCAGAAAGGTTTTTGTATCCTCTTCCATGACGATGGGCACAAAATATTTTTTCAGTTTCTCTATTATGTTCTTATTTCCACCATTAACTCTCTTGTCTCTGCCTGAAATGGACTCAAGTCCAAGGTAGAGAGATTCTTTCTGCTTAGAAAGGATAGCAGATCTAGAGGGCACAGCCTCAAAATAAGGGGGCGGCAGTTTAGATCGGAGTTGAGGAGGAACATCTTCACTCAAAGGGTGGTGAGTCTCTGGAATTCTCTGCCCGTTGAAGTGATGGAGGCTACCTCGCTGAATATATTTGAGTCACAGGTAGATAGGTTTCTGATAGACAAGGGAATTAAGGGTTATGGGGAGAAAGCGGGAAAGTGAAACTGATCCACTTCAGATCAGCCATGATCTTGTTGAATGGCGGGGCAGGCTCGAAGGGCTAGATGGCCTACTCCTGCTCCTATTTCTGATGTTCTTAAAGCTTAGAAACAGTTACTGATAACTTCAGGGTCACTCTGCGCAATCATAAATAATTGGTTATTGTTTTAGTCACAAGAATAGTTTTATTTTAAGTAAAATTATAGTTGAAAATAACAACTGTTATAATGGTTAAATAAATAGGAATTGATTTTTTAATGCAGAAAACGCAGTTATTAATGTGCAAACACAAGCCTAAAGCAGATATCGGTTAGAAATATTGAGGTTCGATCTTTGTCACAACAGGCAATCACTGAGCTGGGATCACAACGTGGCTGCCTTGACCCTCGATTACCCACACACCCTGGTCCCCCGGCCCCCAGTCCCTACTATCCCTCTCCCCCCTTACCCCTCTCCATCCCCCCCGCCGTCGCCCGCCCCGCCCCCTCGCCACTCCTCCCCCATCCTCGCCCAGTCCGCCTGAGGTTTGCTGCCGGGCTCGACTCTTACCTCCAAGTAGTAGAGGTCCAGGGAGGTGATCTGCGAATCCAGGAAACTCTCGTATGTTTCGAACTCATTGACAATGTTGTCCACCGCCGCACCGCCTTGCTCCTCCTCCATCTTGTTTAGCGCCGTCTCCCCAGCAACGGTCATTTCCGGTCTCGGGGAGGCGGGGCCACGGGGTCAGTCCAGGCGGGGCTGCCTTTGAGTGAATCAGTCAGGTAGTCAGCAGGAATGTTCCACTTCTCAATGGGAGTTGGATACACTTGAGGCAGTGGAAGCAGATAAAAGTAACAGAGAGCAGGAGGTGGTAGATTAATATTGAATTGTTTGAGCAACGTGCTCAATATTCTGTTGTACAGAATTTCCTTCAAATACCTGCAAATCTCTGTGATGATACAGGATTGTTATAATATCGACACAAACTACTGCACTTGGTGTTATACCCTAAAAAACCCAATTGTTGAACTTTAAAACTGGAACTTAAATTTAAATTTATCCTTACATATTATAATAATGCATTTTTTTAATTTGATCATGGGATGTGAGCATCACTGGGTGGGTCAACTTTTACTGCCCAATCCCAACGGAATTTAAGAGTCAATCACATCGCTGTGGATCTGGAGTCACGTGTAGGCCTGACCAGGTAAGGACCTTGTTGTCAAACGAGGGGCATGCACATGGTGGGTCGTGCGTGGGCTGCTCTTGGAGGTTCCGGGAGTGGCCTAGTACTTCGTGTCGGTGTGTGTGCTTGATCCTGGACCGGTAGACGGGCGCCACAACAGCTCAGTGACTAGCACTGCTGGCTGCGCAGATATATGGATTTGGGCCTGTGTCTGTGGGAGTTTGTGCATTCTCCCTGTGGTTGCGTGGGTTTCCTCCGGGCGCTCCGGTTTCCTCCCACACCCCAAAGATGTGCTCTTAGGCTGATTGGTATACCAAATTGACACTATTCTCCCCTGAATCTGGCTAAGTTAGGGGTTCCACTCGCATACACGCAGGGCAGGGTAGGTGTAGGAGGATGCGGCGGCGCGGGCTCGTTGTGCCGAAGGGCCTGTTTCCCGTGCTGGGTTGTTCTTTGTTCTTTGACAAATAGTTTCCTAAAAGGCATTAGTGAACCAGATGGATTTTACGACAATTGACATTGGTTTCACGGTCATCATTAGACTTTTAATTGCAGATTTCTTTTCAATTCAAATTTCACCATATGCCATGATGAGACCACTAGGTCTCTTGATTATTATTACAATGACAATACCACAATGCCACTGCCACCCCTTGTCTGAAGCCATCAGCCGTTCGTCTGAAGCAAAAATTGAAAATGCTTGAAAATCTCAGCAGGTCTGACAGCATCTGTAGAGAGAGAAGAGAGAATATTTCCCACGTGAGAACACCATCCACCAGGTGCATGGTACATACTCTTGCAACTCGGCCAACGTTGTCTACCTGATACGCTGCAGGAAAGGATGTTGCGAGGCATGATACATTGGGGAGACCAAGCAGATGCTATGGCAATGGATGAATGAACGTCGCTCGACAATCATCTGGCAAGACTGTTCTCTTCCTGTTGACGAACACTTCAGCGGTCCTGGGCATTCGGCCTCTGATCTTCGGGTAAGTGTTCTCCAAGACAGCCTTCACGACACATGATAATGCAGAGTCAGTGAGCGGTGACTGATAGCCAAGTTCTGCACACATGAGGACAGCCTCAACCAGGATCTTGGGTTCATGTCACACTATCTGTAACTCCCACAACTTGCCTGGGCTTGCAAAATCTCACTAACTGTCCTGTTTGAAGATAATACACATCTCATTAACCTGTGCTTAATGCTTTCTCCACTCACATTTTCTGTATCTTTAAGACTTGATTACCTTCAAACACTCGCATTCCAATCATCATTTTGTAACTTAAATTTGTGTCTTTATATGCCCTGTTTGTGAATAGAACTCCACTCACCTGATGAAGGGGCAGTGCTCAAAATGCAAGTGGCTTTTATACCAAATAAACCTGTTGAACTTTAACCTGGTGTTGTGAGACTTCTTACTGAGAGAAAATAGAGCCAACATTTCAAGTCAGGATGATTCTCCTTAGCCTGTATCTATTTATCCCCCAGTTAATGCGCATTGTAGATTGAGTGGCCACGTGATGACATGACTACAAAAGGATCATGTGATGGGAGTGCAGGAGTTCTTTCCTGAGTATGGAGTGAACACAAGCAGGGGGTAGCTGCTCAGCTCGTGAATATAGTATTTAGTTAAAAGTCCTTTGTGTCAGTGTTTGGGAACACAGCACTTTTACATGGTGTCAAGACTTGGCAGTATGGCATAAGAACGTCACCACACCACTCGTGTTCGGTGAAAACATTGCGGACAGTTGGGAAAAGTGTGAGAATGAGTGGCGTATTTACTGCAGTGATGCATTAGCTAACAAATCAAAAAAGATACGAGCTTACACCTTACTAAACTTAGTGGACCTTCTGATAAAAGATATAGGCATGTATTTAATTAATCAACTCAAAATGCAGATAAATCAATACAATTTTATATGACAACCTTAGCAAAAAAAAATGTGCAGTTGGCACCTTTACTGGTATGTTAGGGATCAAATAATCTGCAGAGTCCATGGCGATCTTGTCTGTAAATAACTGCTGTGGGAGAAAGATTTAACATCACAAACAGCCATTAAGCATCTGCGTGTTAAACAGACATGACGTGGAGATGTCGGCGTTAGACTGGGGTAAACACAGTAAGAAATCTCACAATACCAGGTTAAAGTCCAACAGGTTTATTTGGTAGCAAACGCCACTAGCTTTAAGGGCTCTGCCCTTTCATCAGGTGAGTGGGGAGTTCTGATCACAAACAGGGCATATAAAGACACACACTCAGTTTACAGAATACTGATTAGAATGCAAGTCTTTACAGCTAATCAAGTTTTAAAGGTGCAGATAATGTGAGTGGAGATAGCATTAAGCATAGGCCAAAGGGATGTGTATTGTCTCCAGACAGGACAGTAAGTGAGATGTTGCAAGCCCAGGCAAGTCATGGGGGTTACAAATAGTGTGACATGAACCCAAGATCCCGGTTGAGGCCGTCCTCATGTGTGCGGAACTTGGCTACCAGTCTCTGCTCAGTGAATCTGTGCTGTCGCGTGTCGTGAAGGCCGCCTTGGAGAATGCTTACCCGAAGATCAGAGGCCGAATACCCGTGACCACTGAAGTATTCGCCAACAGGAAGAGAACAGTCTTGCCTGGTGATTGTCGAGCAGTATTCGTTCAACCGTTGTCATAGCATCTGCATGGTCTCCCCAATGTACCATGCCTTGAGACATCCTTTTCTGCAGTGTATCAGGTAGACAACGTTAGCCAAGTTGCAAGAATATGTACCGTGTACCTGGTGGATGGTGTCCTCACGTGAGATGATGGCATCTGTGTCGATGATCCAGCATGTCTTGCAGAGGTTGCTGTGGCAGGGTTGTGTGGTGTTGTGGTCACTGTTCTCCTGAAGGCTGGGTAGTTTGATGTGGAAAATGGTCTGTTTGAGGTTGTGTGGTTGTTTGAAGGCAAGATGTGGGGATAGCCTTGGCGAGTTGGTCGTCTTCATCAATGACATGTTGAAGACTCTGGAGAAGATGTTTTAACTTCTCCATTCTGGGGAAGTATTGGACGACAAAGGGTACCCTGTCCACCGTGTCCCGTGTTTGTCTTCTGAGGAAGTCGGTGCAGTTTTTCCTGTGGCACTTCGGAACTGTCGATCGATGAGTCGAGCGCCATATCCTGTTCTTATGAGGGCATCTTTCAGTGTCTGGAGGTATCTGTTGAGATCCTCCTCATCTAAGCAAATCCTGTGTATACGGAGAGCTTGTCCATGGGGCATGACTTGTTTAACGTGTTTAGGGTGGAAGCGGGAGAAGTGAAGCATCATGAGGTTATCCATGGGCTTGCAGTACAGTGAGGTGACTGTCCTTGATGGAGATGCACCCAATTCCGGAGAATAGTCCATGGTGAGTCTGATGTGGGATGGATCTTGATGTCATCATATAGTTGTTTTAGTGATTGTTCACCATGAGTCCAGAGGAAGAAAATGTCATTGATGTATCTAGTGTATAGCATGGGTTGAAGGTCCTGTGCGGTGAAGAAGTCTTGTTCGAGCCTGTGCATGAAGATGTTGGCATATTGAAGTGCAAATTTGGTCCCCATGGCTTTCTGTGTGTCTGGATGAAGAACTGGTTGTTGAAGATGAAGACGTTGTGGTCCAGGATGAAGCGGATGAGTTGTAAAATTGCATCTGGAAACTGACAGCTGTCGGCGTTAAGGATTGAAGCCTTCACGACACGCGACAGTGCAGAGTCGCTGAGCGGAGACTGATAGCCAAATTCCACACACAAGGACAGCCTCATCCGGGATCTTGGTTTCATGTCTCACTATTTGTAACCCCCATGACTTGCCTGGGCTTGCAACATCTCACTTACTGTCCTGTCTGGAGACAATACACTTCTCTTTAACCTATGCTTAATGCTATCTCCACTCACACTGTCTGCACCTTTAAGACTTAATTAGCTGTAAAGATTCACATTCTAATCAGTATTCTGTAAACTGAGTGTGTGTCTTTATATGCTCTGTTTGTGATCAGAACTCCCCACTCACCTGATGAAGGGGCAGAGCCCTGAAAGCTAGTGTTGTTTGCTACCAAATAAACCTGTTGGACTTCAACCTGCTGTTGTGAGACTTCTTACTGTGTTAAACAGTCAAAAAAATTCAGAGATTTTAGGCGGGAAACAAGTTTCTGCAATACAAAGCACACCCTGCCCCAACTGCAGTGGCCATCACCCTCAGTGTGTTTCATGTATGGTAAACATTATATGATAAATAAATTTGGCAAGTGGAATCATTTTGCAAAATGCTGCAGATCGAAACCACAGCAGCATTCCTTAGCCACCAGCTGCACTGCAGCCAGTCTGTTCTCCAAGATTAGGAGCAAGGTAAATGAACTGCAGCTCAGCCAAAGCTGCAAAACCACTCAGCCTGGGAGTGCCATCACCGTCAGAGGAAAGGGTGAGATCTTCACCACCTTGATGTGATTTGCAGCAATGCAATACTGAAGGTAAAGATTGCCACTGGAGCTTGAAGATAACTTTGTTATTCGTCATGTTTGGCAGATAGTCAAGTTCAAACTACCCACAACACAAATCAACTAAGACTAAATGTTGTTCACCACTCCATTCATAGATGCAAGCTGTTGTGGATGACCCTGGGAGGTCCAGGACCTCATGTAAGTGCAGTGGTTCTTTGACTCGATGCGGCTTGAGTGCATTACACAGTGAACACCTGGAAACTTCCCCCTCAGTGTTGGTGCATATGGGGGGCCAGTACAATAATTCCATGGCCTTGTATCTGGTTGTTTCCAACCTAGGGTGCTCCTGAGGAAGTTGTTGGGTGTAGTACAACTGAAGAAAAGTAGCCTGACAAATCACTGGCCATGGCAGTATCAATCCATCCTGCATGGTTAGTTCATCAACACAGATCACCTACACCAGTGGACACGCAGACTTCTCCGGAGGTCTATACAGCACCCACTGAATTTATAGATGGAATGCCCAGGTTATCCACACCAAGGACACCAGTCTGAAAAAAACTGCAGCATAACCAATTAGCATAACTACACCTCAGGATGTATGATCAAACAAACAGAAGGTTGTGCCTAGTTTGCAACTGGCATTCGAATCTCATCTTTTCTCAACAACAAGGAAAAGGGCTGGGGAAGAAATATGATGGGCTATGCACCAATTGCAAAAGCTTAACCTATGCCTCATCATATGTAAATAATGTATTAACATACTTAATCTGTATGTTATTATAAGGCTTCATCCACAATTATGTTCACATACACTGTTGCATTTCAGTACCACCAGTTGTCCTAACTTAAATATGGAAGCTGGAAACCAAGTGGTCACGTGATGGCACAGCTACAAGAGGGGTAATGTGTTGGGAGCACAGGAGTTCCTCCTGGAATGCAGGCAGAGCACAAGCATGAAGTAGCTGTTCAGCTAGTGAAAAAAGCGTAATTTGTTACAAGTCCTTACTGTCAGTGTTTGGGAACCCAGCACTTAGACATAGAGCATGGAAACACACTCTTCAGCCCAACTTGTCCATGTCACCCTTTTTTTTTAATCCCCAAAGCTCGGCCCAATTGCCCGCATTTGACCTATATCCCTCTATAACCATCTTACCCCTGTAACTGTCTAAACACTTTTTTAAAAAACAAAATTGTAACTCCAACTACTACTACCCCAGCACTTGTTTCAGACACTCACCACCCTCTGTGTGAAAAAATTGACCGTCTTTTGTATCTCTCCCCTCTCACCTTACACCTATGCCGTCTAGTTTTAGACTCTCCTACCTTTGGAATAAGATATTGACTAACTAGCTGATCAATGCCCCTCATTATTTGATAGACCTCTGTAAGATTGCCCCTCAGCCAACTAAGTTCCAGAGAAAAAGGTCCCAGACTATCCAGCCTCTCCTTATAACTCAAACCATCAAGTCCCAGTAACTTCCTAGTAAATCTCTTCTGCACTCTTTATAGGTTAATAATATCCCTTCTGTAATAGGGTGACCCAGAACTATACACAGAATTCCAAGTGTGGCCTTACCAATGTCCTGCACAACTTCAACAAGATGTTCCAACTCCTGTATTCAATGTTCTGACCAATGAAACCAAGCATGCTGAATGCCTTCTTCACCACTCTGTCCACCTGTGATTCCACTTTCAAGGAGCTATGAACCTGTACCCCTAGATCTCTTTGTTCTATAACTCTCCCCAGCGCCCTATTCTACTTAACTGAATAAGTCCTGCCCTGGTTCAATCTACCAAAATGCATCATCCCGCCTTTATCTAAATTAAACTCCATCTGCCATTCATCAGCCTACTGGTCCAATTGATCAAGATCCCATTGCAATCCAAGTTAACCTTCTTCACTGTCCACTATGCCAACAATCTTGGTGTCATCTGCAAACTTACTAACCATGCCTCCTATATTTTCATCCAAATCATGAATTTAAATGACAAATATTAATGCATCCAGCACTGATCCCTGAGACACAGCGCTGGTCACAGGCCTCCAGTTTGAAAAACAACCCTCTACAACCACCCTCTGTCTTCTGTCATCAAACCAATTTTGTATCCATTTGGCTGCCTTACCCTCGATCCTGCGAGATTTAACCTTATGCAACAACTTACCATGCGGTACCTTATCAAAGGCTTTGCTAAAGTCTATATAGACAAAATCAATTGCACTGCCCTCATCTACCTTCTTGGTTACCCCTTCAAAAAACTGTCAGATTTGTGAGACATGATTTTCCACTCACAAAGCTGTTGTAAAAAATCAGCCTGTTGTAACCCTTATACGGTGGACAAATAACTTTGAGCAGACGTCTTATTAGTACAAACAATATTTATTTAAACCCACACAATCAATAATCACCCACCCAACCAACAATAAGTTATCTTACAGAAATGCTAGAATTCAAGTACAATACAAGACCTTGACTTAATTGTGTGTGACTGACAAATACCCAAACAGATACTGGCCTTTATCTGTGTGCTGGTCTTGGTAGTTGTCTGCGTAGTCTGGTCCTTTAGTCTGGTGTGGTACCCTGGCTCTGATCTTCTTTCTTTCCTCCCTCCTCAGGTGTGGTGGCTCTCCGTCGTTGTAGCTTGTTCGTGGGGGTCCGAGAGAGAGAGATTCCTGGTTGTGCAGCATCCTTTATACCCCATTTGGCTTCACGCCCTTTTTCCGGCCATTGCCAATCAATCGATCAGGACTTGATCACCCTGATCGATAAGAGTCCAATCAGGTGCTACCACACCGATCTCTGGGTGTGTCCCTGGCAGCCATGCCTGTAGGTGTTGTAGGCACATAGGCCACATACCTTCCTCCTAAATAAGGATTCACGGTGCCTTTACGTCTGGCACACAACCCAGTGTGATCAGACAGTCTCTTTCATCCTGGAGATGGCCCATATCCTGTGTATTCGCTCATCAGGGTTGCAGCCTGTTTGTCTCTGTCTTTAAACTGCAGCCTGTCGGTTTAGTTTCTTGCCCGGTTATCCCAGAGTGCTTTACAAAACGCCATTTTAGATGGCCTGTTTGGCTACATTCCCCCCTTTGATCCTGAACGCAAAGCGTGATGGATCACAAATTCAGGACCAATATCTGTCAGGAATTCCCCAGTCACTCAACAGTCAAGCAAGGTCCAGGTATTGACATGTACAGTAATAATGCATCCCTACAACATATTCCGGAGGCTACAGACAACAACAGTCTACAATACAAATATAAACAACCACATATTCTAAACCCCATTATTACAATAAACTAGTTACCCACAAATACAGACAATCAGATATTCCAAACACCAAACAAATAAATTAATTATAAACCAACACTTAAACAAACATTAGAATAAAGTATTCACATATCTGAGACACATTTTGGTAGTAGAATTTCTAATGGCTCATTAATATAAATGGTAAAATGGCAGCCTTCCTATAAACATTGTTCTACTGAATTAGAGGAGGCCATGATTCAAGGGCGAACCCTACATTCTGCCTCCGGGTCATCCTCTTTTTCCATCGGCTGAATTGGATTGTGAGGATGATCAGATATACTAGGGTAAACAAAATTAATACTACAGCCAGGTGTGACATTAAGCGAACAAATGGATGGATTTGGATGTTTGAGCCCCAGTTCCAAAGGTCATCCCACCAAGTGGTGACTTTGATTTCCTTAATCCTCTTTTTTACCTCTCGGGTCTGCTGTACTACTTTGGTGAAGGTTCTGTGGGCTGTAGCCAATTTTGCCCGAATCAGGTTCAATTCCTCCGGCAGGAGGTTTAAGCTTGTATCATATTTCTCATGGTACTCCCCTAGAGTCTGTCGGAGCTTGTCAGTGGCGTTCACATCTATCCTCTCCCTTTTATGAATGTCTATTAGTTGAATGAGGCCCACTCTGGCTGGTATGTCTGGTTTGATGCAGAATGTAGTGTTAGTAATGTTACAATGGGTTGTGCCATACTGATATTGTTTCAGGGAGGTGGTAAGACAGTATCTCCCTGCTCCTTTGTAAGCTACCCGAGTTATATCTGTGTCCAGGTTACGAGCTTCTACTGAGCAATTTAGGCTGGTGTTTGTTCTGAAGCCACACAGTGCATGCTCATTTAAATAAACTGGGTACGGACATGCAATTATTTCATCAGTTTGCTGACATCTGTCCAGAGTAGTGCCTATGAGTCTCCCTTCTTTTTCCACTGCGTATGGTAAAATGCCATCATATCCTATCCAGATATCCTCATGGATAGTTCCTATATTTTCCACTTCAAAGACCCTCAGTCCAACCTGGTCGTCAGTGATTATGGGGAGCCCTAATATCATTCCCAGGGCTTTCCCTGGAGTCCCTTTGCAGTCGTCGTTGAACCAGACTCTGGTCAACTGTCGCATCTGGCAACCAGATAACCCGGGGTGTTTCTTACCCGTAAATAGATGTTCCATCTGTTCGTCACTAATCCAAGATGGAACCTGTCCACTACGTACCTGCTCAAGGTTTTCCCTTAGCTGTTCTATCATCCACTGTCCATATGCACTACATAAAGTCCGGTTCTGTTGTCGGTCGTCATCCTCTAATTTTTCCCTAATAATTTGATTGATTGTTTTGGCGTGTCCTTCTAATACAGCTACCATGTGACTGCTGGCCACATTCCCAATCAGTTCCCCTTCAGCATCTTGCTGATTGTCGTCGTTGATAGAACTTAGTGTCTGTTTAACCTGTTGGGTCAAAACCCTAAGTTTATTGTCCAGGTCAGCTAAATCAAGGGCGTTGATAGTTGCGACCCCTGCCCCATATGCTGTGGCCATGTCATTGACTAACTCCCTCTTGGATCTTTCTTGTCCCTCATCCATTCCTACCTTCTGTCCTAACAGTCTGCGAGTTAGGTGGAGGTACAATCTCTTCAGCTGGGGAGAGCACCATTCTGGCAGTTGGGTCCCAGCAATATCCACCACCACAGGTACTAATTCGTGGTGGATGTTGTCGTACAGGATTTTCCCTGTCTGTTTTAATATCAATCCATTCTGTGGCCCAGGGGTAGCTTCAGGACAAATTGAGTGGGACTGATCTGGTGTTGGCTTCGGTCCAGTTCTTATGTCATACAATGCAAAATTCCCCTCTATAAGTGTCCCGGGGCACCGCTGTCCTAGCTCTAATCCTTTTTCCGGGCTGTTGGCTAAACATCCAATTTCAGGGCACCCATTATTTGAAAATCCCCACCAATCCCCTTCTATGGTGACACTCAGATAACATTCAGTTGAACTACCATTTGGTTTTTTGTATACCAATCGCTGGTTGTTACACCCAAACATTATACTCTTCTCGGGGTGTACCCATAACACACCCTCCTCACATTCCCCTGCGTCAGGTGGGGCGAACCATAAATAGCCGGGATACCACAAATTCATCTTGCTTGAAATGTCCTGTGTGTTTATCCCGATGATGAGTCCGATGAGATAGATCGTAGGTCGCATCTCCGTCGTCCGTCGCTGTCCTGAGGAGATCAATGTAATTTCTGCTATTATCACATCCAATATTTGATGTATATACACACATTTAAAGTGTCCATGCTCACCCCCCCCCTTGCATTCCCTTTCCTTGGGCACCTTTTTTTTTACAGTGGTGTGATCCTAACTGTGGAGCACTACAGAGCAATTTTGGTCAGACCGATGAATAGACAAGTCATAGGATTGCCAGGAAGAACTTTAACTAACCAGCAAAGTCAGGGCCAGTTTTAGTCTAGCAGCAGTCACTACCAACTATAGGGATTCAAACAGTACTGGAGTCGGTCTGTAAGGACCTGACTAGGTGTCTGTTTCATGATTTCATTGGAGTTTGAAGGTGGGCCACATGTACAATTTAGCACAAGTAATTCTAAGAGTCGGAAATGTGTCCCTTTAATCTTAGGGGTAAAGAGATGAACCTTATTGTCATTGGCCACTGGAAACGAATTCTTAGTGTTACTTGGAACACTAAGGAGCGGGGTTAAGAGCAGCTGCATATTGTCCCAGGCTTCCATACTCTTAAGAGTTTGTTTCAATTCCTGTTAAAAGCACGTGGCTCAGTTGCCTTGAATATTTATAATTTAGCGCAGCGGCCTCAATGATTTGTATGATTGGTTTAGTGTTGTCTTTACAAAAAGGCGATGAAGAATTGGTATCAAATCATATGATCAGCCTGGTTAATTGTATTAGCAGTATACAACCGCTTGAGAGTGGGTGCTTCCATCAGAGATTCTTGTACCTTGCATTGGTCTGCGTTGTAAGCTGAAGGTCATCATTTGGAGCACCTTAAATCCCTTCATTCAGTATGTTCATTAACCAATGGCCCACCAGAGACTCATCTTCTGGATCATTTGCCTCATGGGGCTTCGTCATTATTTCCTCACCTGGTTTCCATACTCGTGTCTGTTCATTGGACTGCACTGTGGGACCTATGTTTGAATCAGTGTTTAGGGGTCCTTCATCCTTGTGTCTCAGTCTGATTAATCTATGTGTCTGGTCCCTTTTCCATGTGGAGGATGCAGTATCGGGTGTGCCCATTAAAATAACCTGGTGTCGTTTTGGCAGGTCCTCACTGTTAAGTCTGGGGTTATTAGAGCTTATGATTATGGGAGAATTCATGATGCTGCAAGGGCTGATATCTGGTGAGTCGCGCCAGTCCTCCAGGGTGCGCAAGTCTCCCGTTCCATCTGGGTCAATCAGTACCCCTAATGGCACTTCGGGTGTGGGTGAAGCTCTGGGCTGTAGAGTGGTGGGGGTAAGGGTGTGGTCTGGATCTGAAAGTGGTTGGGAAGGTGTCCGGGAAAATATATTTCTCGGATGAGGCCATTCTGGGTGTCTAGTGTCCTCCTCCCCCATTGCTAATGAGAGATGGTGGAAGTGATTACTCTGAGCCCCGTAGGCTTTCATTTGATTAATGTGGAACCAACCAGTTTTCCTGTTAGCGAGTAGGACTTTATACACTGAGGGGCTTATTTTGTCAATAATGGTGTGTGGACCTGCATATCTTGGAGACAAGAACGAACTGGGGTTGTAGAGGGAAATCATCACCTGCTGGCCAATTGTATACTCGACCGGGTGTATTTTGCTATCAAAATATGCCTTACTCTGTCTCCTTTTAACTCCTAATCGAACAGCAGCAGCTAACTGGGCTGCTTTAATGTTTTCAGTCAGCTGCTGGACAGCTTTCTCGTGGGTGAGCGCTGTGATAGCAGGCTCAGTTAAATCAAACCCCAGTAAATATTCAGCTCCTCTCATAGGTCGGCCTGTCATTAACGTGTGGGGAGTGAATCCAGTAGAACTGGAAACGGTGCTGCGAATCATCATGAGGGCAAAGGGAAGCACTGTATCCCATGTTGTGTTGTTTTGCTGCACTGTCTTTCTAATGATCCCTTTTAACGTTCGATTCATGCGCTCTACAATTCCACTGGATTGTGGATGGTAGGCGATGTGGAATTTCTGTTTGATGCCAAACATAGCCATAACATTCTGCATCACCCGCCCTGTGAAATGTGTCCCTTGGTCGGACTCTATACTGCGGGGAAGACCCCACCGTGTAAATACCTGCTGGGCTAATATCATTGCGGTGGCCTTAGCTGTGTTGGATCTAGTGGGGAATGCCTCGACCCATTTGGTGAAAGTGTCTATTATTACCAGGATATATTTAAATCCATTCCTACACGGCGGCAGTGGGCCAATATAATCAATTTGGAGATTCGTCCAAGGGCCTTCTACTGGACGTGTGTGTCTTAGTTCTGCTTTCCTGGCATACCTATCAGGGTTATTCTGGGCACAAATTAAACAATTGTCAATATAATGGGCAACATCATCGTGCAGTCCGGGCCACCAACATAATTCTTTCAACCGCTCAGTTGTTGTCTCTATGCCCTGATGGCCATGTCCATCGTGGTACTGGTAGATGAGCTGATTTCTGTCCTGGATAGGGACTACGTATTTGCCTGCCTTTAATATCAAACCATCCTGAATCTGTAGTTTGTCCTTCCATTTCTCATATGGAGCTGGGTAGACTCCTTCTAAAATTTGTTTTAGGGAACTGTCAGTGAGCTGCGCCTGGACCAGGTCGGCTATATTAGTTTGGCAAATAGTCACAGTGTTTACTTGCTCTCCTACAGGTGGCTGCCAAAACTGTCCTGTACGAGCACCAGCTTTGGCTAGTGCATCAGCCTTACAGTTACCAGGTGGGGAGGTCCTATGGTGGCTTTTAACCTTAATAATTCCATATGTGCGCCCTTCGGTGGCGTGCAGAACGTATTTTAATAAAGGGGCTGATGGCAGGGGCTTTCCGTCTGCAGATACAAAACCTCTGGCTTCCCATAATGGTAGGAATTCAGTCAGGCTGTTGCACACATACATACTATCGGAATGTATATTGGCAGGGGTTGGAAATAGGTCTGGGTGACTCACTACATATGCGATTGCTGCTAGTTCGGCAGCTTGAGCACTCAAATGGCTGGGTAGTTTGAGGGCAAGTTCTGTTAGTGGCTGTCCCTGTTGATCTTCCATATAAATGCCACATCCTGTGATTCTGGTCCCATTCTCTATGGTGGATGAACCATCTACATAAATTCTCATGGCTGAGTCTGTCTTTTGGGCGACTGTCTGTTTTGTTCCGGCTTGTGTGTCCTGTTTCGGGATAAACGGACCTGTGGGGTCCTTTGTGGCTATAACCTGACACTCATGCGGATCTCCCCCATAATTTAAATTATCTGCCAGGAATGTGGGCATTTTGGTTCGCTTTACAGTAATGTCCCTACCCTGCAGTAGTAGTGTCCAACGGGCAGCACGGACCTGACTTACTGAGCCGTCTTTAAGGCGGCCATCTAGCAGAAGCTGGGTTGGGGTGTGTTCAGTAAGAACGGTTATTGGGTTCAGTCCAGTGATATAAGCGAAATGCTGCACAGCCCAAAATACCGCAAGCAAGTGTCGTTCACACCCAGAGAAACCCTGTTCAACTGGGTTCAATACTCGTGAGGCGTAAGCTACTGGGCCTAGTCTACCATGTCTTTCTTGTAATAATACGGCTGACAGTGTGTGGTCAGTGGCTGCAACTTCTAAGGCATATGGTAGATCTGGGTCAGGGACTAGTAAGGCTGGTGCTGTGGCGAGGGCATGCTTTAAATCGGTTACTGCAGCTGTGTGCTGCTCAGTCCACTTCCAGGTTGCGTTTTTCTTTAGCAATTCAGAAAGAGGGGCTGCCTTGGTGGCGAAGCCATCTATATGGTTCCGACAGTACCCTACTAGACCTAGGAAAGATCGGAGGGCACTCACATCTCGGGGCAGTGGAAGATGCACTATAGAATCTATCCTTTTCTGGTCGATCTCCCTCTTCCCATAGGTAATCACTGTACCTAGGTATATAACCTTGGGTTGCAAAAGTTGGGTCTTTTTCGGGTTGACTTTGCAGCCTAATGAGTGGAGCAGTGCGAGTAGTTCATCCAGCAATGTTATATGTTCCTCTTTGGTGTTGGTCTGTAACAATAAATCATCTACATATTGGACCAAGCACTCGGGTCGTGAAAACTTTTCTAGTCCAGTAGCTAATCGTCTGTGAAAGATGGATGGGGAATTATGAAAACCCTGTGGTAGGCAAGTCCAAGTGTATTGCTGTCCCTGAAAGGTAAAAGCAAACTTGTACTGGCAAGACCGATTTAAAGGGATGGCCCAAAAGCCGTTACTGATATCTAATACTGTGAAAAACTTTGCTTGGGGTCCCTGTTTCATCATGGTGACGGGGCTTGTGGCCACTGTGGGGGCCGTGAGTGGGGTAACCTTATTTAATTCCCGGTAGTCTATTGTTAACCTCCATGATCCATCCACTTTCTTCACAGGCCATATTGGTGCATTATTTGTGGATGCCACTTGTCTCAACACCCCCTGCTGTAATAGACTATCAATTACCCTGGCCACCTCCCCCTCTGCCTCTTTGGGGAAACCATATTGTCTCTGTGGTTTTGGATCTGGTCCTTCGATTAACACCTCCCCAGGTATCCGGCCACAGTCATGTTTATGCCGTGCAAACACCCCATTGTGTCTTTGAAGCACCTCCCTGACGGCTGGATCATTGCTAATCATTAAGGGATCAAACCAGAATTCCCCTATTGTGCTAATCCTATTCGTATATGTTCCGACTGGAATGATTGATGGTGCTCTACTAATCGTAGCCATCTGCCAAATACATTGATTAGCCGGATCAAATGAAAGATTATATTTATTCATATAATCGGACCCAAGGATGTGTTCAGCACTTGGGGGCAGGTCGACTAACACTACTGGATGGTCACAGACCATGTTGCCCAAACGGACCTGTACAGGGGCTGTGATGCGTCCCTGCTGCATGTGTCCTGTAAATCCACTAAGTGCAATTGTGCCCGTAGTTATCCAAGGGATGTCTGTTTTTAACTTTGATACATTCAGGGTAGTTCGGGAGCCTCCAGTGTCCCAAAGGAATTCTACAAGGTGGCCTCTTACCTCGCCATTAACTAGGGGTCTCCCTACACTATCCCACCCGGTGCTACAGATCCAGGTTGGAGAGGCCAGACACCGTCAATCTAGGGTTCCACAGGTGGGAACAGTTGGGTACAGTGATGGGCTTGCACTTATGACATGCATGGCCTGACTAGGACCTTCCACCGGTAGTGGGCGATGTTGCCTCTCGTACCTAGGGGCTGCCCTAACTGATGGAGCCGGCGGTCCTGATAGTCTCGGGGACAGTGTATATGGTGGCGGGGGTCTCCTACAATCTCGGGCAAAGTGTCCCGACTGCCCACAATTAAAACATGTCCCTCTATCTCTCCCTGGGGCTGCTGTGTAAGGTAGACCTGTACTTCTCTGGTATTGGTGATCCCCTCTACCTTCGTTTCTCCATACTGGACCCTGACTAGCCCTCATCGGAAGCATTTTTGCCTCCTTTCCTGACCGTGACGTTGGGGCTCCCTGAACTTCCTGTTCCCAGATTCGAGCTAAGCGTCGGAGAACCCACGCTTCATTGTGTGTGGTTTCTGCAGGGTCAAAATTAGCACAGGCTTTCTTGCCTTCCTCTGTAGCATGTGACACTAATGTCCTAGCCCATTTGGATGAATCAGCTTCATTTAATCTAGTCCGATCTAATTCCCCATATACTCCTGTGAAGTGGATCCACAAACGACTGGCAAAGGCAGTCGGATGTTCCCCTTTCCTCTGTCTGCATTTATTTAACCCATCTACAGGATCCCCTTTATTAAATCCTATCGCAGTCAATATCGCTTCCTTCATTTCGTTTAATGTCCCTTCCCCAACATTTTGAGGGGCTGGCAGGGCAGACCGTACAGACTTGCTTAAGCACATGACTATCAGCTTCACCTCCTCTCTCTCATCCAGCCCATGCATTATCTTTTGCTGCCTAACATCCTCAAAGAAACTGTATGGGTCAGCCGATGGCTCAAAAGTTGTCATTTTATTTGCAATCTCAGCCAATTGTGCCACTGTAAATGGAGTCGTGTATGTGACAGCTGAGTCCTGACCCCCTCCTGTCCGACGTTCAGTCGTCACAGGGTACATTGGTACTGGAGGTACATCTGGGGGTGCCGTGGGTATGACCTCCCCTGGGAAAGACGGTGGTGGACCCCAACCCTCGGTTTGCATAACATAAAGCCTAGCATTCTCCTTTAACTCTCCCCAGTCTGCACTCTCTATCCCCTTTTCCTCTTCTGTCCCGAAGGCACACATAAATCCATTTTGAACTGATAATAGGGATTCCAGCCTTGAGATTTCTCGTTGGCATTTGGAGTGGTCAGCAGTTGCCTGTCTCTGTTCTTTACTGGCTTGATGTAGAGCTTTTATACCAGCCTGCAGATCAGTGCACTTAGCTTCCAATCGTGCTACTGCCTGCTCAGCTTCGTCTCTGGCCAAGACAGCACGCTGGGCGTCTTGGTAGGCTCTCTCATACTGGGTTTGGAAATTGCCCAGATGTAATAAGTTTGCCTGATTAGTTCGCCTTAATTCATCTATCTGTCTGTCCTTTTCAGCTTTTATCTGTTCTATCCTCTCCTGCTGCTGTTCCTTTAGTCTCTTGATCTCCTCCTCCTTTTCCACCTGTGCCTGTTTTGATTCCTCCAGTGCCTTACGTATCTCTCTGTCCTTTTCGGCTTTTATCTCCTCCAATTCCTTACGAACTGTGTTTAACTCCTTTTCTGTACCTAGCAGCTGTCCGAAGCAGCTCACAATAGCAATCTGTTTCTCATATTTGTTTGCCTGTTTTCCCTGAACTTTCCTTAGATCATCCCAATACTTCTGCCCTAGGGATCCCGGTCCCGTCTCAGTATTGGCACAAGATTCTGCCCATAGGGGCCACCCTTTCTTCTTAATATATTCCCTGATTTTTTTCTCCCATATGGGACACTTCTCTGCCATTCTATATTTAATGACAAGGGGTAGGGAGGCGATCGGACTGCGGGTACGGCTTTATGCTATGTTCCGGTCCTAATCCCTCTGGGTTCTAATACAAACCTACAGAGTTTACCCTATCCTCCTTGTTAGTAACAATACATGCACAATAAACAATTTCCCGAAAGCAATTATTTGTCCAATAAGGAGTTCACACCTGTTGGCTCTGAGTTTTAAATAACCATTCAATTTAAAGTCTGTGGGGTTCGATATCGGAGCAACAAAGTTACTTCTTATCGATGCCCACCCAGGGACGCCAAATGTTGTAAAAAATCAGCCTGTTGTAACCCTTATACGGTGGACAAATAACTTTGAGCAGACGTCTTATTAGTACAAACAATATTTATTTAAACCCACACAATCAATAATCACCCACCCAACCAACAATAAGTTATCTTACAGAAATGCTAGAATTCAAGTACAATACAAGACCTTGACTTAATTGTGTGTGACTGACAAATACCCAAACAGATACTGGCCTTTATCTGTGTGCTGGTCTTGGTAGTTGTCTGCGTAGTCTGGTCCTTTAGTCTGGTGTGGTACCCTGGCTCTGATCTTCTTTCTTTCCTCCCTCCTCAGGTGTGGTGGCTCTCCGTCGTTGTAGCTTGTTCGTGGGGGTCCGAGAGAGAGAGATTCCTGGTTGTGCAGCATCCTTTATACCCCATTTGGCTTCACGCCCTTTTTCCGGCCATTGCCAATCAATCGATCAGGACTTGATCACCCTGATCGATAAGAGTCCAATCAGGTGCTACCACACCGATCTCTGGGTGTGTCCCTGGCAGCCATGCCTGTAGGTGTTGTAGGCACATAGGCCACATACCTTCCTCCTAAATAAGGATTCACGGTGCCTTTACGTCTGGCACACAACCCAGTGTGATCAGACAGTCTCTTTCATCCTGGAGATGGCCCATATCCTGTGTATTCGCTCATCAGGGTTGCAGCCTGTTTGTCTCTGTCTTTAAACTGCAGCCTGTCGGTTTAGTTTCTTGCCCGGTTATCCCAGAGTGCTTTACAAAACGCCATTTTAGATGGCCTGTTTGGCTACAAAGCCATGCCGACTGTCCCTAATCAGTCCTTGCATCTCTAAATGCCTATAGATCCTGTCTCTCAAAATACCTTCTAACAACTTACCCACTACAGATGTGAGGTCACCGGCTTGTAGTTCCCAGACTTTTCCCTGTTTAAACAAAAGCACAACATTTGCCATACTCCGATCTTCAAGCACCTCACCTGTGACTATCAATGATTTCAATATCTCTGCTAGGGGACCCGCAATTTCCTTCCTAGCCTCCCACAATGTCCTGGGATACACTTCATCCAGTCCTGAGGATTTATCTACCTTGATACGCTTTAAGACTTCCAGCATCTCCTCCTCTGTAATATGTATACTCCTCAAATCATCACTATTTATTTCCCCAAGTTCCCTAATATCCATGCTTTTCACAAGAGTAAATACTGATGAGAGATATTCATTTAGGATCTCACCCACCTCTTGTAGATGCACACATAAATGACCTTGTTGATCCTTAAGAGGCCCTACTCTCTCCCTAGTTACTCTTTTGGCCTTTATGTATTTGTAGAAGCTCTTTGGATTCTCATTTGCCTTTTCTATCAAAACAATCTTGTGCCCCCTTTTTGCCCTCCTGATTTCTCTCTTAACTCTACTCCTACACCCCTATACTCTTCAGGGATTCACTAATTCCCAGCTGCCTTTGCATATCGTGTGCCTCCTTCTTCATCTTGATGAAGGCCTCAATATCCTGAGTCATCCAGGGTTCCTGACTTCTGCCAGCCTTGCCCTTCACTCTAAGAGGAATGTGTTTACTCTGAACCCTGGTTAACACACATTTGAAAGCTTCCCACTTATCAGATCCCTTTGCCTTCCCACAGACTCCCCCAATTTGCTTTTGAAATTTCCTGCCTGATACCATCAAAATTGGCCATGCCCCAATTTAGTATTTTACCTTTTGGACCAAATCTATCATTCTACATAGCTATCTTAAAACGGTTGAATTATCACTAACACTTTTGTCACCTACCCTTCCTTATTTCCCAAGAGGAGATCAAGTTTTGACTCTTGTCTAGTCAGGCCGTCCACATACAGAATGAGAAATTCCTCCTGAATACACTGAACAAGTTTCTCTCCACCCATAATACTATGGCTGTCCCAGTCAATGTTAGGAAGTTAAAATCCCCAACGAATACCACCTTATTTTTCTTGGAGCTATCTGAAATCTCCTTACATATTTGCTCCTCAATTTCCTGCTGACTATTTGGGGGCCTATAGTACAACCCTATCAAAGTGATTTCCCCCTTCTCAATTCAACCCATATAGATTCAGTGGCCAAACCCTCAGATATATCCCCTGTCAGTACCGCCATGATGTTTTCCCTAATCAAAAATGCAACTTCCCCCCTCCCTTACCTCCTGTTCTATCTTTCCTATAGCATCTGTACCCTGGAACATTGAGCTGCCAGTCCTGTCCCTTCCTTAGCCATGTTTCTATAATTGCTATAATATTGCAGTCTATGTACCCATCCATACCCTGAGTTCACCTGCCTTATCCATCAGGCCTCTTGCATTGAAATAAATGCAGTTTAATCTGGACTTTCCTTGCTCTCTGCTCTGCTTTTGCCTGATCTGTCTAGTACTAGGATTAGAACATAGAACAGTACAGCACAAACAGGCCCTTCGGCCCACGAGTTGCACCGATCACATCAACACCTACCAATCTATAGACCTATCTATAACCCCCAATCCCATAAAACCCCATATACTCATCCAGAAGCCTCTTAAAAGACCCCAGCGAGTTCGCCTCCACCACCACTGATGGCAGCCGATTCCATTCACTCACCACCCTCTGAGTGAAAAACTTACCCCTAACATCACTGCTGTACTTTCCTCCCCGCACCTTAAATCTGTGTCCTCTCGTAGCGACCATTTCAACCCGGGGAAATAGCCTCTGAGAATCCACCCTATCTATTCCTCTCAACATTTTATAAACTTCTATCAGGTCGCCTCTCAACCTTCGTCTCTCCAGGGAAAAGAGACCCAGCTTCCTCAACCTAACTTCATAAGGCATGCCTCCCAGTCCAGGCAACATCCTTGTAAATCTCCTCTGTACCCTTTCAATAGCTTCTATGTCTTTCCTATAGTGAGGCGACCAGAACTGCGCACAGTACTCCAAATGAGGCCTGACAAGGGTCTTATAAAGTTGCAGCATTACCTCCCGACTCCTAAACTCAATCCCTCGATTAATGAAGGCCAGTACACCATACGCCTTCTTGACCACCTCTTCCACCTGCGAGGCCGATTTAAGAGTCCTGTGGACCTGGACCCCAAGATCCTTCTGCTCTTCAACACTACTAAGACTCCTGCCCTTGATAGTGTACTCGTTCATCCCGTTGGTTCTGCCAAAATGGACGACTATGCATTTATCCGCGTTGAAGTCCATCTGCCACTTCTCCGCCCAGTCCTGCATCCTATTTATGTCCTGCTGCAACTTTTGACATCTTTCCAGACCATCCACAACACCACCGACCTTCGTGTCATCAGCGAACTTACTTACCCATCCCTCCACTTCCTCATCCAGGTCATTTATGAAAATGACAAACAGCAAGGGTCCTAGAACAGATCCCTGGGGCACTCCACTGGTGACTGACCTCCATTCAGAAAAAGACCCATCCACAACCACTCTCTGCCTTCTGCAGGCAAGCCAGTTCTGGATCCACAAGGCCAAAGGCCCTTGGATCCCATGCCCTCTCACCTTCTCAAGAAGTCTTGCATGGGGGACCTTATCAAACGCTGACACTGTCTTTACTACTTAATGTGCTCTCTTTAAGTTCTCTGCTATCCTCAACCTCTGTCTCACTACTGCATTGGGTCCCACCTAACCATCTAGTTTAAACCCTCCCAAGTGGCTCTAGTAAATCTCCCTACCAGGATATGAGTCACCCTCCAGTTCAGGTGTAACCCGTCATCTACAACCATCATCTGTATACAATTAATCACAACCTGAAGATCTGTACAGCCTGAAGATCTGTAAGTTGATAGTTTTGGAAGGGCGGTGAGCTGGCGGAGTGATTGCAAATACAATACGAAACTCAGCACCTGAAAAAAAAGTAGGGTACAACTAGGGCAGCTTTCTAACAGATAATTTTGAGGCAGGGACAGTTGGGAAGACTGGCTTGGCAATGGACCCTGAGAGAAGCTCTGCATCAATGAACTGCAAGGCTATTGGGCGGAATTTTACCTGTTTGCTCCACCCACCAATGGGTGGAGTGAGCTGATAAAATTAAGCGAGAGCCGAGAAATCAGGATCACACTTGATTTCTTGACTCTCGCAATCCTTCAGGAACCAGGTTTCTGATGAGTTGAGCCTTTTGCTGGAAATGGGCAAAAGGCTGAACAAATTATGTTAATTTATTGAAATGTTGTTCTAAATGGCATTAGTGAGCCCAGCGTTCAATCATCTGCACTCACTTGCCTTTATGCCCTCACCAGGAGATGTTCTCTCCTGCGAGGAAAACACCTGCTCCCCATGAACAGGGAACACTTACGTTGGCCTTGACGGTAGAACTGGAGGTCATTGAAGCCCTTGCAGAGGCTGAAGGCAAGGTGGGATGTCCCTTGGGCAGTGCCAGCCTGCAATCGTTTGGGGTATGGGGGGCCTGCTCTGCATCGCAATCTGGGCAGCAGGGGCTCACACTCAGCCATGCATCCCCATGATTGTTGGGAGAGCAGGGGGTGTTTGTTTATCTTCCTGCAGAAGCAGAGGCAGGACAGCTCTTTCTCTGTCAGAACTCTATTGCAGCTGCTATTGCACGTATGCAGAATCAGAAGTCTGCACATGTGCAATGGCTTGCTCTGCCATTGCTATTGTGCATGTGCAGAATCAGACATCTGCACATGAGCAATAGCTCCCTCTGCAGGCCAGCTGGGGAATTAAGCCCAGCCTGTAGCAGCTCAAAATGGTCTTGACCATTTTCTACGCGCAATGTGCACAAGATTGGGCATGATAAAAACGGATCTGCAACTCTCCCATTTTCATGCTAGCTGGACACTTCAAATCATTCTTGTAAACTTCCACTCATTATGTTTTATTGTTCCGTCCTAGTGTCAAGGATGTGCAACCTATATCAGTACTTAACACTGTTAAGTTTTTATCATAACTATAATGTCACTAAGTGACAGACAGAAGTTTTCACAATGAAAATTAGAGAAATATAAGCCTGAAAATGCTTACCATATTGTGACAATTGTCAATGTTCACAATTTTAACAGAAGCACTAATTTATTTTCTAAATTGGTTAGTGGCTCCATTAAAATATTACATATAGATTATAAGCACATCAGTCTTTCAAATGACATTACTATATGTCACATCATAACTTCCAGTGTTCTGTAAAGATGGCTGAGAGACATAGGGTGGGATTTTCCAGCTGTGCTCGCACCAATGCCACAAAATCTCACCCGAGGTCAATGAACCTTTGCATGGTCCATGTTCTGCCCGCTACAATTCCCGTGATGGATGGAATGGGAAAATTCCACCCTTAGCCACTGAACGAATGAATTGTTCTAATTGAAAGTTGCTAAATACGAAGCAAGTAATCTTTTATGCAGTTGTATGTACAGTATACAAAAATATTTGTTTCTTATTACACAGTGGCTGAATTTTACCAATTATATTGGTGAGCCAATATTGAGAGGATTTGACAGTGCGTGACACACACAAGGAGGGGGGGAGCAGGATTTCTAGCACAACTTCTTCATGCATGGGGCAACACCACTATTATGTTATCATCGGTTTCCGCACTGAGACACCCAATTCATACCCAGTTAAATCCCATTGGTAGTAGTGGGTTAAAGCTGCATTGATTTGGCTGACTAGATGCCTTATAATGCCATCCCAGAGGGATGATTCTGTACATCTGCAGTGCCTCAAATTCACCAGCACAGATGGGCCATGAGGCAGAAGTGGCACTGCCTATGTTTGTGCTGGCAGGAGAAAATGTGCTCAGAATGCCAGGGTGTGTCATCTCACTAGACATGGAGTTCCTTTCATCGTGTGGTGACAGCAATGGAGGAAAAGGCTATGGAGATCAGATTGGTCACAGCAAGGCATATGTTACTGAGAGTGTAGAAGCAATGGAGAGAGAGTCACATGATGACTGTGTCCAACGTTCCCTTGACAAAGGGGAGCCACCAGGGTTTGGTTGAAGGAACAATGGTTTTGCTTAAATCATGACTCTCAAGCAGATGATGAGGAACAGCCCAGGCCATCTACAACACTGGAAAGCTTAGAGGATGAAATACCATCTCAAGACATTGCATCACTTTTTTCCAGTGCACCCTTCACCAGCGAAGATACACTCCCTTTGATTGCTTTGTTCAGCATGTAGAAAGATGACACAATCTGGTGAACATTGCACAGATGTGTAGGAGGAGGTGACAGAGAAACAACAGCTGCAGCCATTTCCCCTTTGAAGAGTGAGAAGAGACCTAAAGATGCTCAGCTCCATGCAGATGGCGAGCCTCAGCAAAGCAGCAGATGCTTGAGCAGGAGAGTCAAATGTGTTTCCAGACGCAGTGCAGTCCCATGCACAAACAGTGGGGATGTGCATCCATGCTGTAAGTGGTGTCTGAATATCTCTGGCACGTGAACACATGGTATCTTCCAATGAGACAGTGGCAACCCTCCAGAGAGACACATAGGCCAGAATTTTACTATCCCGCCCACCATGGGAACCGGAACAGACAAGGGACAGAACATTGAAAGGTCCATTTTCAATGGGCAGGATTTTATATTTTCTGGACAAGCAAGGCAGTCCAATCCTGCACACAGACTATAGCACTGTGTGAATGCAGTGTGAATGCAAAAGCATTATGTCCCTGTTGCCAGCAGCTGAACCATTCCAAGCAACACAAGATATCATAAGGGGCCTGAAGGGGCTGAGTAGCAGCAGGTTGAAGGAAATGGGGGCTCCTCTCAAGTCATTTTTATAACTGAAGGCAGATCCTCAGCCACTTTGATGGTAACACCAATACTGCATGTTGGTCTGAGGTGGCCCCTGCACACATATAGATGGCCTCCAATGTGCTTGAGCCCCAAAAGGCTCAGACACCTGGAGGATGCAGGTCATAATTACTTACTGCACCAGAGGGGCATCATCCTGCAGAAATGACCCATAAGAAAGCACATAAATGCACGGAATAGCATTTGGGATTTCGCTGGGTGTTAAGAATTTGTTAACTGCAGAAGGCTTTAGTGTTTAATGAAAGTTTAAGGTCTTAAGGGCATCTAAAGCCATTGTGTGCAGCCAAGGTTGCATAGATCTGAGGCTGAGTCCTGAAATGACCCAGAGGTGAAGAAATTCAAGACCGCATTTACCTTGAATTCCACTAGCAGGACCCAGCTATGAGTGAAGCGAGGTGTGAGCTCCTCATTGACAAGGACACAGCCGTCTGTAACTATCTCCTTTAGCAGTGACCAGGTACCTACACCTTCCCTGGTATATCCTGCACTCCTGGTAATCTCTCCTTTTCCTTCATGGCTCTATCTATATGGCTGTGTACTTTCAATGTCTGAGCATCTTTCTCTGCTGATTCCACTGCCACTACAATGCCTCAATGTCCTGAATATGTTATGGTGCATTTCCCATTTTTTTGCTGCACTCTTACTATTGCATGTGTGATATTGAAGTAGCTTGAGCAATGGGCCGAAGCCTGTGCAATGCCAGTTGCAGGTGAAGCCCCTGAGGTGATAATACCTTATTGCTGCCTCTTTCCTTCCTTGCCAAACTCCTGCACCTTTCCATCGTTGAGATCTTTCAGGTAGATCACAGAATTCACAAGAAGTTTTAAAAACTTGTCTGCTGACATGCCTCCTTCACGATTCCTACCTGCTCTCATTGGGCAGGGGAAGGGTTGGGAATCCCAGGTACCTTCTTGAAAATTGCACTTCTCTGAGAATCAAGGCTTTCAATGTGGCCTCGATGACCTTAATGAGGTATTTGATATGTACAGGTCCAGTTTCCACCCTTTCCCACGGTACGCAAAATGGCACTGAGCAGAAATCATGATGGATTCCAGCAGTCAAGCTCAGTGACCATTTTTTTTTGCTATTCTTCCTCTGTTCCTGTTCACCCAGCAACTGAAAAACTCTGGTCCATGTCGCTGCCATTGTTATCATAGGCATAAATTGTATAGAGGCTGATGAGTCTGATATGGTATTTTATTTTCCTTCTCTTCCTGTGAGTGAAGCTCTTGTCCATCATTCATTGCTTTCTCATCACAACACAATTAAGATCCAGACCCTATAGAACATGGAATACAAGAAATAGGACCAAGAACAGGCAATTTGGCCCTTTGAGCTGACCCTGCTATTCACTAAGATCATGATGGATCTTCAACCTCAGCTACCTTTCCACACTTTCTCTGCATTCCTTGATTCTCTAATTATCTAAGTATTTACCATTTTCTGACTTCAATATACTCAATGACTGAACATCTCTTTCAGGTAGAAAATTCCAAAGGTTCACAAACCCTTTGAACAAATCTCACTTTCTGTGGAAGCAGAGCGCATATAACAATTGTAAGTGTCTTCTTAGTTCAAGTATTATATATTAAACTAAATAAGTTGACATATGCCCGTGGTTACCACTGATTTCCATCAAGTGGCAGATGATAATTTGTCCAAATGCATTTGTCATTTTAACAAATGGGTGGAAAGTGTAACACAGGCGTAAAAGTTTATGATAGGATTGTCAAATATGTTGATTATCTTGTTGATTGACAATCAATAAATTTGTACATATGATTACATCATAAATTATTGCTACAGACTCAAAACAGAATAAATGAACGTTATCACCTTATAATTTGATCATTTTATTCAGCACAGGCCTTTAATCAATGGGAAATGTAAATCACAAATGTTTATTCTTAAAATAAATGCCATTAATTAAGCAATACTGGGTTATTGAAATATTCCTGAGATACTGAAAAAAGACTAAAGAACTAGCAGCAACTGCTGCCTGGTGATATAACTTGAGTGGAGAAGCAAGCTGACAATTTCTTTGACTGTTTTCAGTAATCATTTTCCCTCAACAAAATCAACATTTATAACACAAAAAGGTAATCAGTTCTGGAAAAAAAATCATACTCCTGAAATTAGGCATTATAGTAAGGTCACATTTATTAGTTGAGAGCACATATCTATGATTATGCTCCCATATTAAAGTCATATATTCTGTCTTTATGTTCATAGTTCCATTTAATGTCCATGCCACACTTGCCATAGAATCATTGGATCATAGGTGTTTTTGCTGTCTGTTTTCATATTTTCTGCGATATTTCCTTCACTTGCTCCCTTTTTTTAGACATTCTTTCCTAGTTTCTTATACTTCCCCAATCTTGTGGCCTGCTACTAATCTTTGCAGCATTGTAAATATTTTGTTTCAATTTTATACCTTCTTAAACTTCCTTATTCATTATGAATGGTGCATACTTCTCAGGACATCTTTCTTTCTCAATGGAAAATATTTTTGTTGAGAGTTGTGATACCTTAAATGTCTGTCATTACTTGCCTACCATCTTACCATTCAATCTATTTTACAATTAAATTATAGTCAACTCTATTCTTGTATCTTTGTAATTGCCTTTATTTGAGTTTGAGACACTAGTTTCAGATTTATATGTGTCACCTCAAACTGTGTGAAATTCTATTGTGTTGTGATCACTCTTTCCAAGAGGATCATTTACCCAGAGTATTTAATTAATCCTTCTCATTACACATTACCAGATCTAGAATAGCCTGTTCCCTGGTAGATTCCAGAATGTATTGTTCTGAGATATTGCCCTGTAAACATTTTATTAAATCATTTTCCAGGCTATCTTTGCCACTTTGATTTGTCTAATCGATTTGAAGATTAAAGACACCCATGATTATTGCAGTACCTTTCTTGCAAACCCCCTTCCTGCCTTCTAAAATTGCAGAAGGCAGAAAATGAGCATAAATTTAAAAGGGACAGAGTAAGTCTCTTTCAATTGAAAGCTTAATATATAACAAACTTATAGTAACTGACTTGGTCAATTGTAAATAATTTGTGTTAGACGATCTGATATCATCTAGCTAGATGTTAAAAAATTATCTCCAAATGTGTCTGCAAAATCAAAATAATGTCTGCCAGCAGGAAGTTAGTCACAAATAAGACCATTTTTTCATCAGTTCAAAAACTGTAAAAAATATATTTTTGGAGTGGCGGGAGAATCAAGGTTAAGAGTTTACAAATGGAAAATCAAAGATGAATGTTATCTTGTGGCAATGAGTACAAAAATATTGATCAGCTAAAGAAAGAGTGGGAATTTCTGTTTACAGTTACAAATGTAAGAGATTAATTCTGTAAATGGATATAGATTTTTGTGGCACTCATTCTGTCTTAATTGTTGCCAATGATCTGCATCAGATTTCTTTCAAAGGAAAGACGTATGACAGCATTTGGTCTGTGTCTCATTCTTTTACCTCGATTTATAATTGAAATTTAAGCAAATGGAGCCAGACATTGAAGGAGAACAGCCTAGTTAGTTAACACGCAGTGTTTTCCTATCGGTAGTAAGCCAAGAACTCCCTAATTTTAAAGTTATATAATTCAATAATCCTGAATTGACATTCCTATTTAATTCATAAAACAGGACTTGCTTCTTTTAAGTGGCCAGTTAGAAAAACCTGTTTACTTTAGAAAAATAATTAATCTGCCCTAACAGAGCTGTTCAAATCAAAATGTCTTTTATATAATTTGTAAATGTTGATTTATCTCAAGGGCTGCAGCTTCTCTTATCTTTTGGATGCAGAATCAGCATAATAGAAATGAACATTTGATTCCAGTTTGCCATTTTCAGATAATTCTACAGCATTTGCTCTTTATTGAATTATGTTAATAAATCTATTACATTGTTTATACGCAAAGGTAAACAAGCAAGAATAAAAATATTCACATGAAAATCCCAAAGGACTCAGAAGGTGCTCTGCTCCCATATTTTACACATTATCTCTTTCTGCCAGGTTCAATGTATACATTAAAAATGAAAGGGCAAATTTTAACTTGCCTGGTTAATCAGCAAGCCAGACCAACATTTCCCTTTCCTTCCTGCTTTAATTTTGCGGCACAGTGGTTAGCTCTGCTGCTTCACAGCACCAGGGACTTGATTTCAATTCCGGCCTTTGGGTGACTGTGTAAAGTTTGCACATTCTCTCTCTGTCTGCATGGTTTTCCTCTGGGTGCCTTAGTTTCCTCCCACAGTCCAAAGCTGTGCAGGTTAGGCGGATTAGCCATGTTAAATTGCCCCTTAGTGACTCTTAGACGGATTGGCCAGGTTACGGGGATAGAGCGGGAGGTGGGCCTGTGTAAAATACACTTGTCAGAGAGTCAGTGCAGACTCAATAGGCTAAATAGTTTCTTCTGCACAGTAGAGTTTCCATGATTTCCGTCATTTTATAAGCTGGGTTTTTTTATATAGTGTTGGTACGCCTGCTGGAGGCAGCTGGAAGGGTCTCACCGATAGTAAAATATTGGGGTCTGATTACACATTTGGGACTCCAACACAGTTTTGATTGTAGCAGTCAGTGAACTCCTGAGGTAAGCAGGAGCAAAATAGGAGAGGCTAAAAACATTAATTTCTCACATTTGTTTTGGTTTCCTTCTATGCTAGAAGGCATCACTACCATGGATTTGGTCTCCTGCATCCAACTGATCAACTGCAGATGTCCCACTCCATCCCAGTATTATATACTTGACCTCATGCTAAGGATATTCCCTTGTATTCCTGATAGCAGCCACTTGCCACCTGAAATCCCACTCCTGCTTCCATGTCCATTTCAAATCTAAGTTAAAAATACAACATGACAATGAGATCCAAGAATTAAAGTCTCTCAAGCTTCATTGTGTGGGGCAGAGTTTTATACCTATCTTGACCTCTGCTCTCAATTCCCACTTGGAGTTAAAACCTAAACTATATGACTGCATTAATGCAAAAACAACAGTAAAAGATTTGGAAATCAGTTGATCGATTTTATTAGTTCCCTTATTAACCTATCTTATCTGGATCAAACAGACTACTTCTATTGTTGATACCAGATTCTGTGTCTGGTCAGATTTTTGGTTTATTACAACAGTGGACTGTCTAATTCACAAACAGGAATAGTAAAATATTTTCAACAATTATTATAAGGGAATTCAGAATGAGTAGTTTTTTTTGCTCTTGCCATCTATTTTTTATAGATAAATTAAGAAGTAGTATCCAGATGTATTGGGCAAAACAAAATTGGAAAGGATAAATGGAAAAGGGTAAGACAAATCATAAACTGATGTTTAGATAATGTCAAACTTTTTTAAAAGCTGGAACTAATGAAGAAAGGGGTTTGATGACATTGATAACATTGATCATCAACTTGCCAGTCCTTCCAATATGCTTAAAGTATGTGGTAAGACTGGGAAAGTCTCCTGGTCAGCTAGAACCTGCAAAGGCAATGGCAGACTATTGCAGTAATTTACTAAGTATAACCGCGAACCAGCATGTGGAAGGCCATTGTCATGAACACTCTGTTCAGGCATGGTATCTGAAGGGAGAGAGCATATGATATAGTAGTATCGATAAAGTAGAGCTGAATAAATGACCGTGAGAAAGGCAGAGCTGTGGTAGTCCATGAAAAGTGACAGAGGGCTTGCATGTGAAATGATAATCTTTGTACCAGGTAGGAGATTGTAAGAGAGTTGTTAGAAAATCCTATCAGATTGTTGTAATAATCAAGTCTTTTGCTTTATTCAGAGATAAGGTTCATTGCGGGAAAAGAAAGTATGTGTTATAGAAGAGAAAACTGATGTTTTTTGAGGCAATTTTAGCACTTGAGGAGAGATGGGAGTTCATCTGATGTCAGAAGAAAATAGTGAAACTCAAAGACGGAGCCACCAAAAATGAGTTGTTGACTTGATTTGAATAGTTGTTAAAATATTTTTCTTGAAAATTATAACAAGCAAGGTTTTCATAGCCTTAAAAGACAAGAAGCAAACCATGATGTTGTAACTCAGCCATTGTACTTGAGGAATAATGGAGATTTTATGTTGTGAGGGCACCAAATCTGATGAAACCTATTAAAGGTACAGGAAAACTTTAAATAGGGTTCAATGAAAATGGAGTAATTTATTAGCCATGGTAAGACTTGTCAATTGAAGAATTTTGCTTACCACGTTAGAAACATTGGCTGGAATTTTAATGTTCTGCCCTCCACAGGAATCGGAGTGAGTGAGAGGCAAACCATGGAAAGGTCCGTTGACCTCAGGTGGGATTTTACAGTTTCAGGATAAGCGGGACGAGAAAATCTTGCCCATTGTTATCATTTTACATAAAATGAATTACTTTGAAGTGTAATACTATTTATCATTTATGTAAAAGTGGCAACCGTGATGTAGAAGGAGAGATCCCAAGATATTAATAAGATAAATGATGCGCTGGATTTAATATTCCCAATGCAGGTCCCACTCGCCGGCTAGAAAAAACAGTGAAAACCCTGGTCATTTCAATGGAGGAGTCCCAACCAAATTGAACATCTTTCAGGAATTTAACTGGCCAGTGTCAGGCCTTCCCTGGGATTTAAGAAAATCCACCCACCTGTCAAAGGTCATCATCTTCCGACTGCTGGCAATGCCACCAGGAGCTGCTGCTGGTTGTGCACAAGGTACTTCACCAGAGATCATTTGCTGGATTCCTGGACTCAGATGAGTGAGGGTGAGATTGAGTTACAGGGAAGGGGGTTGCGAGAGAGTGAAAGCAATTGCTATGCCTCAAGCTTTCAGCAACTCCCCCCTCCCCCCATCTCCCCACCCCACCCCACCCATCTCCCCACCCCGGCCCCCATCTCCCCACCCCACCCCACCTCCCCAATCTCCCCACCGCCCCAATCTCCCCTCTCCACCCCCCCATCGCCCACCCCCCCCATCTCCACCCCCCCACCCCCCCATCTCCACCCCCCACCCCCCCATCCCCCCATCTCCACCCCCCACCCCCTCATCTCCACCCCCACACCCCCCCATCTCCACCCCCCCACCCCCCCATCTCCACCCCCCCACCCCCCCATCTCCACCCCCCCACCCCCTCATCTCCACCCCCACACCCCTCATCTCCACCCCCCCACCCCCATCTCCACCCCCCCACCTCCCCATCTCCACCCCCCCATCCCCCCATCTCCACCCCTCCACCCCCTCATCTCCACCCCCACACCCCCTCATCTCCACCACCCCACCCCCCCATCTCCACCCCCCACCCCACCCCACCACCCCCCCATCTCCCCACCCCTCCACCACCCCATCTCCCCACCCCTCCACCCCCCATCTCCCCACCCCTCCACCACCCCATCTCCCCACCCCTCCACCCCCCATCCCCCCCACCCCCCATTTCCCCACCCCCCCACCCCACCCCACCCCCCCATCTCCCAACCTACCCCCTCATCTCCCAACCCACCCACCCCCCCATCTCTCAACCAACCCAACCCCTATCTCCCAACCCCACCCACCCCCCCATCTCCTCACCCCACCCCCCAACCCCCCATCTCCTCACCCCACCCCACCCCCCAACCCCCATCTCCCCACCCCACCCCACCACCCCAGCCCCCCATCTCCCCGCCCCAGCCCCCCTAATCCCCCATCTCCCCACCCCAGCCCCCCATCTCCCCACCCCACCCCACCCACCCATCTCCCCACCCCACCGCCCATCTCCCTAGCCCACCCCCCCATTTTTTTGTGTGTTGGTTGCGAGAGAAATATTGAAGAGGAAATTGGGAGAATTCCATGGATTTGTTAACATCCACAGAATCACAACGAAGTCACCACAGTCCCAGATGATCTTGGGCTGCTCTTCCCTTTGAGGTCGAGAGCTGAGTGGTGGTGATTTAACCTGAGGATCACCAAATATCAGGCGAGGGACAAAGTTGAGAAGGCACAGCCTTCTCGAATAACCTCAGCCAATATGGGAATTGAACTCCTTCTGTTAGTGTCACTGTGATCACAAACCAGCTGTGCAGCCAGCTGAGCCAATCAGCTCCTCAAAATCACAACAGAAGGCAAATCATTCCATTATAAGTATTCAATTTTTTGTCAGAACAATCCAAAAGTAATCCCATTGTCCTTTATCTTCTAATGACTAACCAAACTAACAGTGCCCACTCAGAGCTCACCTGTGCCATATGCAGGTCTTTGAACCTTTTCCAGCACTGGATCAAGGAGTGCCAGACCATGTCATGCCTGCTGATCTCAGCTCCCAACTCTGCTCATGCCTTCTAGGTGGGATGGCCTTCTCCTTCCATTCCTGGGCACGAGGATGTCTATCCAGGCTGTCACCAACTTTACAAAGGTTCGCAGACAATTATTGGAGAAGTAGGGAGCTTGCTGCCTGACTGACTGAGCTTCCCTCCTGCTTTGTGTGTCTTCCTGCTGCTGCTATTAGCCTCGCCTGGCTATTCAGTTGTCTTCAGGGCCCCTGAACGTTGCCTTTATATTTCATGGTGGGCTGCCATTGTACTGGCCAGAAGTTGTACTTCAGAGGTTCTGGCTCAAAGGCGAGACACTAGCCACCAAATCACATGATCTATCATTTATTTTTAAAATATTAATTTATAATAATTTATTATAAAAGTACAAAATATTTAATTATTGTTTCCACAGCCCCTTTATACTCTGTTCTTTGTTCTTGAACTGTCCTACCATCTCTTTCATTATTCATGTTTATGTGCTTATAAAGCCCTTTCTATTTATTCTATCTATTTTGTTTATTTGTAAGCTTTTTGCCATGTTTCATTTTAGGCACTGTAATCCCTCTTTTCTCTTGTGCTTTGCACTTTTTACATTCCTCAATTATTATTTAGTTTTGCCAGCTTTAACTTTATCATTTCTCTCCCATTTAAGTTCCAGGTTAATCTTCAGCTGTATTTCCAGGTGAGCATTGGACATTGTCTGAATGGATTTTAAGAAAATCTTTGACAAGGTATCACATGAAAGGCTGGGAAATAAAATTGAAGCTCATGGAAAGAAAGATTGGTGTCAGCTTGGATAAAATATTGTCTTAAGGATGGAAAACACTAGCTTATGATAAATGATTGTTTTCCATTTTGGATGATTGAAGATGGTGATGTTGTTCAAGGGTCAGTTCCAAGACCACTGCTCTCTGATATATATAAATGACTTGGATATTGGAATTTGCCAATGATTCCAAACTAGGAGGTTCGGCTGATACCAATCATTGATAACAGAGGCACAAACTTATAACATTGTCTGAGTACAGCTATGCTGAATGCTTAACTTTGGGAAATTTCTAACTGAGGGAAGAGGAGCTTTCTTGTTTTTTTTTGCAAAAAAATTGAGTATTCTGAGAGAGGGAGCCAAAAACAGCGAGACCTGAAGCCCCAGTTGCATTAAATAGGTGTGTGGATTGGTGATTGAATGGTGAGTTTTGTTTTTTTTTCTCTCTGGAAACTAGGCTTGTAATTCAAACACACACATAGAAGATGTAAATAGTGTTTTCAATTGAAAGCTTAACTAGTTAAACTCCATAACACAACTACAGAAAAACCATTGAGTAATATTTCTGAATTTGAAATTAACTTAGTTAAATGAAACAAAATAAAGGTGATAGGACAACTGGTGATGCATTGGACTGTAGCATTTGAGAGCTTGTGGACATCTGTAAAGCCAACAGCAACCACACCTGTAATAAGCATTTGCAACTTGAGGAACTTCAGCTCTGAGTTTCTCAGCTGGAGTGTATATTTCAGATACTGCAATGAATCAGAGAGGAGGAAAGTTACTTGGACACTTTGTTCCAGGATGCAAGTACACCCCTTTGACTCGGTACTTCAGATTTGGTCCGTGTTCACAAACAGGAGGATGGGACTTCAGGTGAGGAAGATATGGGGTTCCAGGAATAGCAGTGAAAGAGCCTTAACCCTTGCAATTGTACAACAGCTTTGATGTTCTTGCAACAAGGCAAAGACTGTAAAGAAGAATAGCATGCTGACCGTGGCACCATGGTGGTTGGGGACATGCAAGTGCTGTGAAAACTGGAGAAGGTAAAGATTCAGGCACTCCTCAGGTTAGTAGATGTTAAGGTTTGAAGGTCAGATTTAGTTCAAGGAGGCTGACCTGTTACTTTCTTCACAAGAAAGAGTATGCAAAGGCTGAATGCTGTGAGTTAAAAAACAAGCCAGTCGCATTTCTCCAGGCAAAGGGTATTCCCCAAGTGATAATGTCCTGACCAATAAAGTTGCTGGCAAGAAGGGAGACTGCCCTGCATCCACGAGAAGGATGAATCAGATGATAAAAAGCTATAGAGATTTTTTGCTTGAGAGTAAAGTGAACCTATGCTCATCTCGTGAGGCAGGAAAATCAACTATTATTTTTAGAAATAATGGATGAGCACAAGAACGGGTGTTAGCAAGTGACATGAAGCTCTCTCCAAAATGTTTGCTCAATAAAATAGCGTTGGTTTGAGGTATTAATGTAAATGTTCTACCCATTCCTTTGTATTAGAGTAATTTACAATGTGGTTTTGCTACTAGTCGTCTTACTAGATATTGTTGTGGCTTTACCGGTTGAAAGTGTTGATTTCTTGTTTGGAAACAAATTGGCTGGGGATAAGGTATCACTGGCTCCAGTTATTTGGAGAAAGCCCATTGAGGCTGTTAAATCTAAAAGTTTACAGGCAAAGCCAAGAACTTAAAAGAATCCAAAGCTGTCTATAAACCTGCTGCAAAACTGTTTTGGTTAAAGATGTGTCCAAAAGATCAAAAATTCAGCTGGCTAATTTTATAGGAGCATTGGAGCATCAAGCTGTACAGGAAATGTTGATGGCAGTTGGAGATGAGTTAAAAGCTTACTGAATCAAAAATGGAGAAGAAATATGAGCAAGATGAGGCACACAGTACTCAGAGCTAATGATGAAACAGAAGGAAAACATGTTTTGAAGAGAATGGAAAAGCTAAATCTAGGGCTGACATTATAGATCAGCAAGAAAGGATACGGGCTCTTGAACATAAATTAAAACTTCAAAATGAAGGGATAGTTGCTAGAACAAAATTTAATAAAGCTTAATGGGAGGATTGATGAAAAGCAAAAAGAAATTAAGGAAAATTGTGAACTCGATAAAACTTCAAAAAGGAGTATGTTGATGTCCGGCTACAAAAGCTTGATGCTCCTTTTTTGATGTAACGAGCTCTTAGTGCAGCGAGAGAGGGTTTTACTGGACAGAAAAGTGAACTGCTTGTACAGGAGAAGACCATGTTTAAACTGTATCTCCAGGGGAAAAAAACATGAAGTTAAATCATGGAGAAGAACTCAAAGCTAAGAATGATCTTGAATTTTTGTCAAAGACTTGAACCTTAAAAATCATGCAGACATGGAAGGAAATGTAGGTCAGGAGTTTAAAAAGCCAGAGTGGTTCAGAGACTGTTTTAAAAAGCGAAAATCCTAATAACAATTTAGTACCTAGTTTTAAGGAAGAAGAAAGGAAATTGTTGAATCCAAAGAGTAAGCAGCCGTGTATTTTTTTTATTCATTTGTGAGACATGGGCATCAATGGCCGGTCAGCATTAATTGCTCATCTAGTTGCCCTTAGAGGGCAGTTGAGAGTCAACCATGCTGCTGTGGATCTGGAGTCACATGTAGGCCAGACCAGGTAAGGATGGCAGATTTCCTTCCCTAAAGTACATTAGTGAGCTAGGTGGGTTTTTACAGCAATCGACAATGGTTTCATGGTCATCAGTTGATTCTAAATTCTAAACTTGTTTTATTAAATTCAAGTCCTACCATCTGTTGTGGCAGGATTTGAATCCCGGTCTCTGGAGCATTAGCTGAGTTTCTGGATTAATAGTCTAGCAATAATGCCACTAAGCCATCACCTTCCCTATGACATGAGATGTCTCCTTGGATTCCAACTCTCGGTCACTGGTATCCAGAAACCAGATGATTTGCAATAATTCAACAACGATTTTCCCAAAATTAACCAGATCAGATAAGTTGGAAAATTTTTGAACTCCTTATAAATGCTAAGCAAAGTACAAAGTCCAATACAAATTTTTTTAAAAAAACATAAAACGCACAAAACCAAGGTACTAGTCTCTATAGACCTCAACCCTGGTGTTCAAAGAAAAATTCGAACCAAATAACATAAGAACATAAGAAATAGGAACAGGAGTAGGCCATCCAGCCCTTCGAGCCTGCCCCGCCATTCAATAAGATCATGGCTGATCTGTCGCTGCTCAGTTCCACTTTCCCGCCCTCTCCCCATAACCCTTAATCCCCTCTCCTATCAAAAACCCATCAACCCGCGTCTTAAAAATATTTAGTGAGGCAGCCTCCACCACTTAACTTTAACCAAAGGGTCTTTTGGTGGAGTTTGATGCTACAGCCACTTACAATAGAAAATTTTGCATGTTGCCAGATGTAACAAAGTGATTGATGATGCCCTGTCAAGAGTTTAAAGAACAACCAACAGTAACAATATCTTAAAGGCCAGGGAAGCTTATTTGGTTTAATTGGATAACACTTAGTTTGTATTGAACCTTGTTCTGTATGTACAATGGCCAGAATTCACTGGCCATTCATGCCATCCATTACTGCCAGAGAGGATGGAGAATTTGGCACTCAGCCAAATCTCCGTTCATCACAACAGGATGGGAGAACCTCGCCAGTGTGAATGGCTGGAGAAGTCCGGCCAATACATCATTGTCGTTCCCTGAATAATATGTAGCATGATTGCTTTTAAATCATTTGTGATGTTAAGAATTTGCTGTGTTTCAAACATTGTTGGAAACTAAATTTTACTATGGTAAAGATTTATTTATTTCAAGGGAAGAAATGTGATAACCTTTGACCTAGAAGCAGGTTAGTAAGGAAAACTTATAATTTGTTTACAATATCGCATAAATTTGGAATTGTTTTTAGGAATGTTTGAAAAAACCTTTAATTTGATCAATTGTGAAGGGATCAATTGAAGTATCCTTGGATAAAAGAAATACTGGTCCATGATACCTGCCAACCGATGAGCTGAGAACAGTACCAACAGGAAAGAAATTGAGACCAGAAGTCATGTGGCTGGCAGATAGAAAGAAGAGCTGCAGATGTCAAAGGAGAGCTGGAATTATAAGACAATCAGTACACAGATGCAGACACAGAGGAATGCTGCGGCACATTTGCTTGGCGTTAAGAAGAAAAGTAGAATTCCAGAAGATGCCGGAGCCAAAAGGGCCTGAATCCTAAAAGCAGTGTGAATTGCTCTGGCATATGAAAGAGCTGAGAATTTGTACCAGAGGACCAGGTTGTGAACTTAGTATTGCTCATTGGTTGGTTGAAAAGGAACTTGAAAGCTTTGCCATCAAGACTTGAAGTGTCCAGAGTGAGAGAGGGCTTGTACACACATGCGTTGTTGGCGTGAACCATTTCCCAGGATCTTGAATAGAATACAGCTGCCAATTAATGTGCCTTGCTGGCTGAATCAATTGAGTGAAAAGTGAGAGATCCTACATATCGCAGGACAAGTTGGGAAAACCGAATTCACACATGATGCCACAATTTCTCGGGAAGTGATGTGGCTGCTTGTTGTTTTGGAAGATGTTTGTTTCATTCACTATTTAAAATGAAGTTTACATTTTTATTTGAAATGTAATTTGCTGATTAATTCATGTTTAATTTGTGTTCATTCTCAATTGTGTTAAAGTAAAAGTTACAAAGTACAAAGAGTGAAATCTTATTGGTAATTTCTTCTTTTGGGGATTGTTTGGTAAATTTGATTATTTTGGTTTACAGTTCCCCCAGGTGGATTGTCACAGCTACCAGTAAGATAGGGAGGACTAAGAAAGAGGTTCTGCTAAAGAGCTAAATGAAAAGACAGTACTACAAAGGTAATAATCACTGGATAACAACCTAAGAGTGAATAAAATGGCACTGGGTAAGTAAAATCAGAGAGTTGAATGTGTGGTTCAAAGATTGGTATGACAGAAATTGATCCATGCAAAGATCCATTGACCTCAGGCAGAATTTTCTAGTCTTGGAGGAAGCATGGCTGGAAAGTCCCAAAGAGTCTGCAAAAATACAAATTGATAAATGAGTGGGCAAAAACTTGCCTGTGGGAGTATTGTATGGGGAAAATGTGAGGTTCTTCTCTTGGGCAGGAACAATAGAAAAGCAGAATATGATTTAAATAGAGAGAAACTGCAGAATGTGGGAATTTTTGTATATGAATCATGAAATATTCTCATTGTTACGAACAGGAGGGGATTTCTGTCCTTAAACAGAAAGGGATTTTTGATTTCCCCCTTTACAAATGGTATTTCCTAACCCCTCAGTTTTAGTGTGATCCAATTTCTATTAATAATAGGGAGTTATATACTGGCATGGATTGAGAATTGGTTAATGAATAGAAAATCAAGAGAAGGAATAAATGGTCCATTCTCGGGTTGGCAGGTTGTGACTAGTGGCGGTACCTCAGGGTTTAGTGGTTGGCCTCCAGCTGTTCCGAATATATATCAGTTATTTGATGTTGGAACCAAATGTAATATTTCTAAATCTGCAGATGGCACAAAATTAGGTGGGAATGTGTGTTGTGAGGATGATGCAAAGAGACAGTAAAGTGATTTAGACAGGCTTAGTGAATGGACAAGAACATGGCAAATGGAATATAATGTGGATAACTGGCAGGTCATCACATCTATTTTGGTAAGAGGAATGGAGGTGCGGAGTATTTTTTAAATAGTGAGAGATTGGGAAATGTTACTGTCCAAAGGGACCTTGTTCATAAGTTACTGAAAGCTAACATGCAGATGCAGCAAGCAATTAGGAAGACAAATGATATGTTGGCCTTATTGCAAGAAAATGTGAGTACAGGAGTAAAGGTTTCTTACCTCGATTGTATTAAACCTTAGTGAGACTGCTCCTGGAGTTTTGTGTACTAATTTGTTTCCCTTATCTAAGAAAGGACATACGTGCCCCAGAGGGAATGCAATAAGACCAATTCCTGGGAAGGTGGGCTTATCACATGAGGACTGGTTCTGTATTCTATAGAGTTTAGAAGAATAAGCGATGATCTGTTTAAAACTTGCAGCACTCTTAAGGGGTTAAACAGGGTGGATGCAGAAAGGACATTCCCCTGGCTGGAGTCTAGAACCAGGGAACCCAGTCACGGAATAAGGGACAAGTCATTTAGGACTTAAAACAGTAGGGAGCTCTTCATTCAGAGGGTAGTAAATCTTTGGAACACTCTATCCCAGAGGGCTGTGGACGCGCAATTATTGAGTCTGTTCAAGACAGAGATAGATAGATTTCTAGTTACTAATGATATCCAGGAATATGGGAACAGCAAGGGAAAATCGCGTTGAGGTGGATGATCCACTATGGTCTAATTAAGTGGAGGAACAGGCCCGAGGGGCTGAATGGTCTATTCATGCTCTGTTCATAGTGACTGTTTTAAACAGCCACTGAGTCATTAAGAACTACCCTGAGAAAAGCCGTGGGAATTTGAAATGAGAGCAATTTGCATTTATTCCTCATGCTATAATCTGCAACCAAATATTTTAAACATCTATTTTTCATTTTCAGAATTATGAGCTCAGCAGTAACTACACTGCAGTTGGTTTTCCTATTTTTTTTTGGCTGAGCATGGCTGGTACACGCGTAGTGGAAAAAGTAAATTAATTGGTCCCATGCTCTGATGGTGTGTAGATTGGAAGATCGGAATTGCAGCCCTGTCCTTGGACATATACCACAATGTTAGACAATGAGCTGCACTGTGTCAGCTAATGAGTTGTAGAGAAGCGGGATATATGGTAGAACTTTCATAAACAGGCTATTTATTCAGTAAATAGGCTATTTAAGAGTTTCTATAAACTACAGAAAACAACTCATGATTGAAACTACAACAGATTTGGTAAAAGCAGTGATTTCGCCAGCAAAATTACATAAGTAGTTAATTTCTACAACAAAATGCAATCAGTGGAGAATAATTGTTTACAAATTGTGTGTAAGATCAATGGTGATCACTAAAGGACAGCATGGGCTCTAAGTCTCGCCATTCTGTCCCAACACACTCTATAGCTCCAATCCTGTAAAAGCATCATTTAGATATGAAACATTAACTCTGTTTCTCTCTCCAAAGGTGCTGCCAGGCCTGCTGAGTTCATCCTGTATGTTCGGTTTTAATTTCAGATTTTCAGCATCCACAGCGTTTTGTTTTACACTCCTAGAAACATGATTTCTCATTATGGTGCAGAACTATTTTGACTAAACTGGTTTCATACTGAACAATGATAGCCTAGAAAATAAATTTCAATTCAAGTGGTTTTGGTTGGAGTTTGAACGAGATAACAGAATGTAATTCCTAAAATGCTACCACTGAATTAATGCACTTAATTAATGGAATCACATTTCCAAAATCTACATACAACAGGTCAAATCACTGGGCAGGTCTATTTTCCACTGGGTTGCTAAGCTCTGTCTCGTAAATTAATAACAGGTAATAATTGTACAAAATGACTTTAACCAATAGTGAATTTCATAGTTTGCCTTGAGTGACAGATTTTATTAAATTTTGCTAATTGTATTGTTCATTGGATATATAATGAACTCATTAACTAACCTAATCAATGACACAGTAACTTACAGTTGAAAAGCGAGTGTGGCCAGGTATCCCGTTTGTAATTATGAGGCAAAGCATAAGGACCGTGATTGTAAAACACACGAGTCTGTCAATGTGATAGGCACAATAATTCAACACCAGGTTAAAGTCCAACAGGTTTATTTGGTAGCACAAGCTTTCGGAGTATCGCTCCTTCTTCAGGTGAGTGAGGAGTTGTGTTCACAAACAGGGCATATATAGACACAAACTCAATTTACAAGATAATGGTTGGAATGCGAGTCTTCCAACCATTATCTTGTAAATTGTGTTTGTGTCTATATGTGCCCTGTTTGTGAACACAACTCCTCACTCACCTGAAGAAGGAGCGATACTCCAAAAGCTTGTGCTACCACATAAACCTGTTGGACTTTCACCTGGTGTTGTGAGTCTTCGTACTGTGCTTACCCCATCCAACGCTGGTATCTCCACATAATATGATAGGCCAAACAGGCAGTGTTCCTATTCGATACAGGCTGGAATGTTACTGAACTTCCTAGATGTTTTTTCAATAACCATCAGAGAATCATGGAAAATACAATGCACACCGTAGGAATGAACTGACTCCTTGACAATCGCTTTTAATAACAGATACACTGCATTAAATGAAAATAAAAATATGATTCTGAGAGATTTATTAATAAATGCTCATTAATCATTTTCTGCAGCACTGATACTTATATTTTCCATATAATAAAGCTCAAAAGATCTGAAACGGTCATGAGAAAATATACAGGCCCATTTAACATATGTCCATGGTCAACCAGACAACTTTCAACAAGACAAGCTTCATAAATAGATGGTCGCAGTAGAACATCAACAATCAAATGTCATGAATGTAAACGAACACAGTAGGAATATATGTGTTGCACATGAATAATATTATTGCTGAATATTGCTTCAAAGGGGTGAAAGCTTTTAAATAAAGAATACATGCATAATTAATAACTGTTACCTCAGTGCCTGTTTTCTGCAACTGCAGCAGACGGTGATACCCAGGTGCAATTCAAGCATGTAAACTTTCAGAAAAACTTGTCCTTGTACACAATAAGGTAATTGTTTGAACGCAATGGCTATCACAGGAATCGTTACCTCCCCGGCATGAGTCCCAGGAGGGTTTAGCGAGTTTCTGGTGGCAATGTACGATAATGGGCCATGACGTTGATGTCTGCCACCCGATACATCTATAGACAGAAGCTGCCTCCCAACAGCATGTGTGGGTTATTCCCCCTGCAAAGCGTTGCTTTCCCTGCGGGTCTGTAAGAAGTGGAATGCTAGGACCATGGCAAGGATATTTTAAACAGCCGAACTCTGAAGTGATAGTTTGATTGACGATCTGTAATCCATCCTTCCACCTGTTCAGCCGGAGAAAGGCGGGCTCGGGGGTCGCCCACCACCGAGATATAACTACTCCAGCAACAAACTGTTGCATGTGCTCCCCAAGCAGAATTAAATACACATTATCGCAAATCTATCTATTTTAGAGTCGGGGAATGAACAATCCCATGTTTGTTCTTCGGAAAACAATGGCACATTTCTGGGAAAGATGCTTCAAAATAAAGAGGGATGCAACATTTTTCAAAATATTTAACATTTCTGCTTGGGGCAAAAACTTGTTTGCTTCCTTTACCAAACGTTAAATAAGCACACTTCTTCCTCAGAACTACACTTAACAAAACCGATTTTCCAATGAAAATGAATACATATTTATATCAATAAAAGAACCGCTTGAAACCAAGCCAATATAGATTCTCCCAACAAACATTCTGGTGTTTGTATTATACCCGCGCAGTTTCTCACGTCCAATGCTGATACAGCATCCATTTACAATACTGTCAGACCTCTCGCCCACACTGCCAGTGCTGTGCGCCGGGTATGGGTATGTGGGATGGCTTGTCTCTGGGGAAGCAGACACTCTCGTCTCCCTGTGGTTCCCCATTGTACCGCAGCTCCTTTGCAACAAAGTCACTGCCCCCGAACCAAATAAGAGTTAAATCCATTCGCTGCTATCCAAAACGAAATTTGGGGCGATATCTGACAACAGTTGTGCTCTTCTTGCGGACGCTTGGTGAAGGAGGCGGCTTGGGGGGTTTGGGTGCCGCTTTCCTTTCGGGGACCTTTCTGGTAATTTTGAACGTCTTCTCTTTCTCAGACTGTTTGAACCTTGGAAGGAAATGTGTAGAAATGTGCTGAGGTTTCACCCGAGGGCTGCTCCCCATTTTAACTTTACCGCGCTTATTTAAAGCCACATACCACTCTCGGCTGCTGTTGTGGCTTTTGTAAGTGGCCGAGGCGTAAGTGTTGTAACTGTTTTCTTGGTACCTCTCTTTGAAAATGCATTCATTTGTAAACTTGGTCTATAAAAGAAGCAAAAAAACAAAATTAATATTTTACTTTTATCAAACATATCAAAAATATAGTGACAACGTTTACATAGAATTACTTTGGAAGTACAGAAACCAGCCAATGGCCCAATTGCTCCATATCAATGTTCATTGTTTCGTACTAGCTTCCTTGCATCTTTCTTCATCCAGTCCCATCAACACATCATTCTATACTTTTCTCCCTCATCTGTTTAATCTGATTTGCCATAAATCCATTTTTATGTTCACTGGCAGTAAAGACAATCTTCGAATGGTCTTTGAGTCTTTGAAATAAGAACAGGAAAAGCTGAAACAACCTGAAGGTCCAACTCGGATTTTCCCTTAGACGCTGCCTGATTTCCTGAGTATTTCTGGATTTTGTTTCAGATTTCCAGCACTTGCGGAATTTTGCTTTTATTTCGATGGTTGATCTGTTTCATGCTCTTAGAAATCAAAAATGTTCTAGGAATTGAGGTACACCCCGCCCTAGGAGCTATGAGCTAGATCAAGGTTGTCACCTGCTAGATGTTGGTCCTTTGAAGAAATGAAGCGTGCAATTAGCAGTCGGTGACTGGCCAAAGGGTATATACAAATCCTGCAAACTGTGTGGACACAGAGCCAGGGAACAATGGAGACCAAGACAACTCGCAATCAAGGTATGCAATCAATTCGTCGAACATTTCCCGTTTACATATTGAGCATTCTATTCAAATGTTCTTACGTTTTGGGTCGGTATTACATATCTACGTAGTTCAGCTCAAGAGTGGACCCCAGCTTGCTGCTTTGGATCTGCAAACTGGCAAAATCTTCATCCACCTCTTCGGATGTTTCCATTTCTATAAGAAACGTTCTCTAGTAGAAAACTATCAGAAAGTTTGAATATGCTAACAGGTGATGCCGCGGCCAGTCCCATTCCTGGAAATCCTTAGTGAATCTATCAACATGAACTTGCAGCGGTTCAAGAAGGCAGCCCACCGCCACATTCTCAAGGGCAATGAGGAATGGGCAACACATGCTGGCGAAGCTCACTTCCCTTGAGTGAATAAAGGTACATCGTTTACTAAGAAAAGAATGTAAATAACATAATTTTAGAAATACGCAGATTTCTGTCTAGGAGAAAGCTTCCTACATTGGTGCGTGTCCATCATTTCCAGTATAGGTGGATGGTTAGTTGTAATCAAGAACAGTTGTAGAAGACTCTCTGATGATCTTAAGCTGTCTCGAGAATGAATATTAATGTAACAATTTGTAATTTGGGTCTGTACTCCTTGGAGTTTAGAAGGCTGAGGTGGGATCTTATAGAGACATTTAAGGTAATGAAGGGGCTAGATAGGCTAGAGGTAGAGAGATTCTTCCCGCTTAGAAAGGATAGCAGAACTAGAAGGCACAGCCTCAAAATAAGGGGGGGGGGGGCGGGGGGAGTTTAGATCGGAGTTGAGGAGGAATTTCTTCACTCAGAGGGTGATGAGTCTCTGGAATTCTGGCCACTGAAGTGGTGGAGGCTACCTTGCTGAATATATTTAAGTCACGGGTAGATAGGTTTCTGATAGACAAGGGAATTAAGGGTTATGGGGAGAAAGCGGGAAAGTGGAACTGATCCACTTCAAATCAGCCATGATCTTGTTGAATGGCGGGGCAGGCTCGAAGAGCTCGATGGCCTACTCTTGCTCCTATTTCTTATGTTCTTATGTAATCAATGTCGTAAATGACAAAAACTTTTATTTTTTAATAAAGGCAGGAAGTTGAAATTCATGCATGCTGCATTGTATATTCCAGCGTATTGTATACGCCACTGCACTGTACACCAACATTATTCAAACGCCATATCAGTGTATTGAGGGCGCAGTATTGTGTTATATTGGGGCAAACTAATTGATTCCACATCAACTTAATAAATGTAACTATAGTTTACCCCAAGGGCACTTGGTTGCTTTGGGCAGATCAGTAAATAGATTATCGAGAGACTAAGAACTTCAAAACTAAAACTGCTTGTGGGGAACTAATAATTGACATTCGGAAAGTCAATTGTGTCCAGTTGTTCGCAAACCGCCGGTGAAACTGTTGAGACAACTTCATTGGGGCATGTTCAATTTATGTAATCCTTTTTAAATTATATTTAGCACGGAATGAATTTTGACCAGATGCTGCAATATTGGGCATTGTCCTGATATCAGTCCGAGAATGATCTTGGAACGCCGTCTCAGCCGCGGCGACAGTGGCCCTTTTGTAATCTTAGAACATTTTGACAACTATCAGAAATTGCATCTATCTAACCTCCTGGTGTACCTGCCTCAGCCTTGCTTTGAAGCTCTCAAAATTGGTAATGAAGTTCCAATAAGCTAGATTTAAAAAAATAAATAATGGTCTGTTATTTTCTATTTATGGCATTGGCTTTGAAACATGCCAAAATGGGTTTTCGGAATTAGATGACATTGGGCAGACTGCGTGTTTTCGCCATTGTAGGTCAAAATTAGAGCGGTTTTCTTAAAAAAGAAATCTGTAAGAAATCATTGTTGTGTGGCATGTCCGATTTTCACGCTCGGTGCAGTCAAATTAGCAATTACCGTGAACAAAAAAAGGCAATATTTCCAAATATGTCAAATCCTCCTGAGGAATTAAAGGAAAATCTCCTCTGTGCAGCGGTTGATAATTGCTAGTACGCATAAAATGCTGGAATACAATATCCTTCGAACTCACTTACTCATTTAATGACGTTGCCATCTGTATCTTGAGGGGAAATAAAAGAGACTGATGTCAGGCGACTTGTCAAGATAACAGCAAGAAGGGCTGGAGCAGTGTTACAATTTAATATGCGAATTGGTTTGGCAGGATTGCGAATTATTTGTACCATTGACTTTTATCTCATTCCGGAGGAAAGTGGATTGAGTTCTATCAAAGCGCCACACTGACTGACGGGCGCAGGATTTTGGACTCCCAAAACTTATTAAGCAAATCACAGAACTTCACCCAACCATGACTAGTACGCAGTCACATGCGATTTAGCATTAATTTCAGTAAAACCAAAAGAAGGCAATTTACGTCAAATGTCAATGTGCATGCTTGGAATTCCACCTAATATCCAGTGATTCTATTTTATTTGGTGTCCTTTCTTTTGTTCAAACCCTCACTCGCAAATACACTGGTTTATTATCTAAAGATTCAGAGCGATGCAAAAGCAAAATTCCACCGTAATTTAAATTTAAAACTCAATCTACGTGTGGCAGTCATTTCACGGCGATTGAAACAAATATTCGCTAAGTAACCAGCCATTGAATCCGTGTACTCATAGTGCTATTTAAAATAGTGTATGTATCAAAATGTTTAATTTTGCTGAAGAAATTGTGGCTTCTGCAACGTGAACAATCTTTTGGATTCTCGTATTTTGAATGAGCTCAGCGGCACAATTTGGATACATTTTTATTTAACTGCGTGAACTAATCGATGTATTTATTTACTGCCACGCGGTTTTCAAAACCCACGTCTAGTTTTTGTTCTTGGGCAATTAATAATAATTTTCTGTAAGGATGCCGTTTTGAAAACCTGCTGTGTGTCCCCGAGTCCCGTTCAAGTCTTGGTTTCGAGTTGTCGAAGATAGTAAAGCTTTGATCTCCGTCCCAAAAAGAAAAAAAATGCCAAGGAGGGTTCGCTTTCTTCCAAACACAAGGCATCTGTAATAACATATGTTCTTTTTTCTGAGGGAGGTGCGGTTTGAGTGCACTTGTGTCAAGTGGCATTGGGACAAATCTCGATTATTTGACAAAAATATGCTTGCTGTGGGGGGTTGGGAGGGATCATTGTAGTGAGTACTTCGCTAGTCGTCTTCAAAAAAATACTGACTGTAATTCTTCTAACCGGGTGCTTTTAGATGGTTTATGATGAGACTGCACGGAAGTGTGAAAGAATTAGGTGTGAAAGTAGACGTCGCGTTGACCACGCCCAGTAAGTTAAGCCCATGTCATAAATAATAAAGGTCATTTTTCACCATTGATTTGAATGGACGGCCGGACGCTTTGATACACATTCACATTCAACATTGATACTTTTCCTTTTGCACTGTGGAATCTTTTGAAAAAATGCCTCCCCGATATCAAATCATACTCACGGTGGCGTAGAGTCTCCCCTTTTTATTCATCGCTAAGAATCGGTTACTAAAAATTCCTCGAATTCCCACTATCCCCTGGGACACGGCGAATATTTCCAAAATACCTGCAAGGAAAATTTCACAATGAGTGTTGCCTGATTTCTAAAATATGTTCGCTGGCGACTGGTCCCACTGACTACATCTACAGCTTTCCTTCGCTTAAAACTCTTTCTACCACACTCTGCGGAGTTGGGGGGGGGGGGGCACATGGAGTTAGTAGACTTGTAAGTATTTAAAGTTGTAAAATATGCAAATCACTTGCTTATTATAAGATACAATGCCATTTCATCCATTTGGCTCAAGATCAAGCGCCGGATCAAGCTCAAGATGTCTTTTCTTGTCAGCTTGGATCTTGATTGTTATTTTTTGTAGGGACCTTGAATTGGATTCAATTTGAAATTGTTTTTTTGAGTAAGCAATGCACATTGGCTTTGTAACTTAAAGTTTAAAGAATGGAGTAAAATGAAAACACATTGTTTCATTGTTCTGTACTATTTTGCCATGAATTATCTTTTAATGTTATTGACATGCTAAAATTACAGATTGTGCAATCTGACAGATATAATCCGAAACCAAAGTTTAGGTTATTTTAAATAATCTTTTTAGATAATTAGTGGCACTGTCAATATAAACCTTTCCTATCAGTAACAACTAGTCTAAGATTTCTGCTTTTTAAACTTCTTTTAAAAATATCATAAATTCGGATTGTCCTTAGTTATTCCCTGGCAATACGGAATTTGCCAGTTCACGTATGTAACATGCGCGGGCCAAAACAACCCCGCCGTCCACTAACCCAACAACTCCAAGTACTCAGTTCGCTATAGCCTGCACCTGTTACCGACATACTTAGCAGTTTAACATGGCCACACAATGAAACATAGGGCAGACAACCTGACCCCGGAAACACTCATCACAAAATCGATCTTCCTAACAAAAATAACTTTGCAAAACAAACGCCGTTTCCAGTTATGTGGGAATTGGTTAACAGAGATGATGAAGTTACACTGCACTTCAGGACATTACTGATTCACTCTGTCAATCATCTTAATGTTTAGTATATCGACTGCAAATACATTAATTTTCAATGTAGTTTGGTTAATATCCAGCTTGTTATCACTTTAGTTAGAGCAAACGTTAAATAAATAGGTCCTATTATAACTTAAAATGCGCAGTTCCTTCCTAGTCAAATCAATTCATTTGTAACAAAGCAATCATACAAATTATCTAATCTAGTTGATGGCAACTAGAAGGTGCGTTTGGATACACCGCATGCACACATAAGTTCTGGAGTTATTTGTCCATAGAAAATGGCTAGTCAGAGACCATATTGTTTATTAATGATTGAGTGTGTTTATTTAATAGGGTCTGTCATTTAGAACTTATTTAGAATAGACACTTACTGAACAGATTGGCTTCATGCGAGCCACTGACTTTGCCATCAGGCTGAATCTGCAAATGAAAACCAATTCCAACTCTACAATAAAGTCTTCCAGTGCGCGGCCCAGACCTATTCCACTGGTACATGTTCCTCAGTGATCTACGGCTCTGCATGGCTGAGGAGCTCCCGTTTGTTGTACCCCGAAGTAGTTGTGCGGACGCTACCTGCTCGCTCGGCTCAGAAGAGAAGCGGACGGTGTGATTGAGGAAGAGGAGAACGAGGCAGTGAAGGCGCATTCTTCCAGCGGATCTCTCTGGAGCGCCGGCTGCTAGGACAATGCCCGCATGCTGCTGATCCGTTGCTCCATGCACCGGCCGCCGTGTGTGGAGTGTTCGCCAGGGATATCCATGCAAAAGCTACTGCGGGTATGGGGATATTTATAACACAAATGATCTCATTGCGAGATGCATGCCTGTGATCTGAACGACAAGCTTTCATCCTGTAGTCGCCAGTAGAATGGGCATGGTTCTCTTCAACATATGAAATGGGAAGAGAATTGGTTAGGAGATAGTGCTACTAACAGCGCAAAAAAATGCCAGCACGCCATCTGCGCAGACTTCACGCACGACGAGGCTAATTTTAATAGTAGGGGGAAGTCTACAAATAATTCATAACAAACAGAAATGAGTCCCACAGGGGACCACCGAATGAGTCATTTCATGTCGAAACTCAAGGCTGCCGTAAACTAATGGTTCTTAACTAAGAACCAAAATGATCTCTAATGACCCGCTTTCTCTCTGGGGGTTTCAAATAGACATATAAATGGTCGCAGAGTGCAGCATGGAATGAAAGGACAACTTTACTCAATAGATCAATACCGCCAAGTTATCTACACGCAGGTTGGTGCAACCTCACTACAGTGCGAATTATTAATAGCGGTGGCTAATTTAAAATGTGGCAAAAAAATCTGGCCAAGAGTATGCATATCAAATCAAAATCCGACTGTTAGCTTTTAGTGACAGAGTAAAGTGTTAGCTTCACTGACCCGGCACTGGATAAAGCAGCTCATTTAATAATCTATTCAGGCCGATGTAACATTCATAAATTCAGTCTGAAGTTTACAACAAAAGATATAAAAGGACAGACTTCAGCAGCACTTCCATTCGAGGATAGTGAGGAAAAAGCAACCTCAGTGTTAACACAAGCGGACGCACATCTAACAGCCACAGCACTCTGCACTGCGGATTGGCGGTACAGTTCGGTTTAACTGGACAATAAGACTTGGTTTCCAAGAAGATACAAGACTTTTTTTATGGGGTACTAACGGCCAGTGGGCTAGATTTACTCGGATCGGTTAACAGGAAAGAAACTGATCTACACATCTATAGTCTTTGGTGCACAGGTTTCAAAGTGTGTTTGAAAAAAAAATGAAAAACCTTGGAACCAAATTGAAATTGAGGTTGAGACTCTAATGCATCGTTTTAGACTAAAAATTATCTGACATAACCCACCTTGCCTCGGTGTGTACAAGAGAGAGGGGAGCATAAGGAAGCCTGCATATGAAATATGCAGAGCTGTATACGTGCAACGGAACGCAAATCGGTGTGAGTTGGTGTGCAAGAGCATTCAGTACGTATGTATGAGCAGTGGGTACCTGAACGGTATGCCACGCTTTACGCGTTTAAATTATCACTTTAAAATAATCCTTTTTAAAATAGCAAATGGTGTTATTTTCCAGCCGCACGTTACCTATCTGCTAAAGTTAAATATTTTCGCATCCTTTGAGACGAAACAATGCGCTTATAAATCTGGAATATTCCAGCGCACACAGGATATGAAACAGTATAGTCCACAAGGACGCCGAATGATAAACACAAGCTATCTCTATCCTTCTTATTGAATGTTTTTGACCTGACGGTAAATGTTTGGACCTATCAATTTTAATAATATGACCACTCTTCAGAGCTGTAACTTGAGGATTGTGCTTACATCAGACACGGTTTAACATTTGAACTGGAATAAAAGATGCAAAAATGATTAATGACACGAATTTACTATCAAGTAACCAGAGAAAGCGATTTTCTTGCAGTTTGTCTGTTCTCGGCCAAATCAGGTTTGTAAAACTCTCATTTAAAAGTCAACCCCAATTAATTTTTCATGAGCAAACATAATAAAATGACTTGGAAATAGTAAGTCTCTTAATGTCACGCTTCATTTGTTCTGGATTTTGCTTCTGATATGTGTGTGCGTTTATTTAAAAGACACACCAAAGATGTTATTTAAGACGACAAAGAAAACTTCTTTATACATCTACATTGAGACATATTAACATTGATTCAGATAACTTTATGAGCATTCAGGTGCACACTGGATTCAATGAGATTTCTGAAGCTTTTTAATGCACTTAACAGAGCAACTATCTGTAGTTGTCTGTTGTTTATATAAAACATATCATCTTTGGACCAATGATAATAACAGAAAAGTGAAAGCAACTTTGGGAAACTTTTCATCAAATGGAATGTATTTGGATGAGCCAGATGGTAATCTTTCTTTGAAAGGATTTTGTTTACCAAACAATTTTCTGCAGTTTGTATTTCTGCTTTAAATTGTTACCTCTTTGCTTTTGTCACTATAGCTTAGTACACTAAAGAGGCTCAACACATTGAGTTCAAAGCTGTTCTTGCACATCTGGGACCTGAATGTCAATTCAAACTAGATTGATGGCGCAAAATCCTTGGTCTTCTGTTAAGCTTCTGCTGGAAATTAGTTTATTACCCTCAACCTACACAGAGTCCCAGCGAATTTGCAAGGTCAGCAAGATGTAACAGACTACAAGATGAAGGCATGTAGAATTGCCAGCACCAATGCACCCCTGCTCGATGAGCCAACATATTCTATGCCTGTTTTGAGCAAGAGGTCAGTATGTACATGCCTTTTGTCCCAGAAGCCTCAACCAAACCTGTATCCGAGGTCACCAGCGCCATTGTCAGATCGGCCTTCTTGAAAGTCAACCCATGGAAAACGACTGGCCCAAATGGGTACCCCGGACAAGCACTCAGATCCTGCATGGTCCAGCAGGTGGGGGTATTCTCAGGCATCTTTAATCTCTCCTTACAAAAATCTGAGGTTCCTATCTGCTTCTAGAAGTCAACCACTACACCTGTACCAAAGAAAAGCCAGGCAGTATGCCTTAATGACTATTGCCCAATGGCTCTGATATCCGTCATCATGGAGTGCTTGAAAAAGTTAGTCATGGCACAAACCAACTCCAGCCTCCCAGAGTGCCTGGATACACTGCAGTTTGCCTTTTGGCATAGCAGGTCCACAGCAGATGCCATCTCTCTGACTCTACACTCAATCCTGGAACACCTGGATAACAAAGACACTTAAGTCAGACTCGTATTTATTGACTACAGCTCAGCCTTTAACACCATTATTCTTATAAGATTCATTTCCAAACTCCGTGACTTGGAACTCGGCTATCCTCTGTGACTGGATCCTAGACTTCCTAACCCACAGACCGCAGTCAGTAAGGATAGGCAACAACATTTCCTCTAAGATTATCATCAACACCATGCCCCACAAGGCTGTGTTCCCAGCCCCTTTACTATACTCCTTATACAGCTATGACTGTGTGGTCAAATATCCCTCCAACTTAATTTTCAAGTTTGCCGATGATGCCATCATAGTGGGTTAGATCTCAAACAATAATGAGACAGAGTACAGAAAAATAGAGAATCTGGTGAATTGGTGTGACAACAATAATCTCTCCCTCAATGTCAATAAGATGAAGGAGATTGTCATTGACCTCAGGAAGCATAGTGGAGAACATGCCCCATCTACATCAACAGGGAAGAAGTGTAAATGGTCAAATGCTTCAAGTTTCCAGATGTCCAGATCACCAACAACCTGTCCTGGTCCCTCTGTGCTGATATTATAGTTAAGAAAGCCCACCAACACATCTACTTTATCAGGACCCCAAGGAAATTCAGCATGTCCACTATGACTTTCACCAATTTTTACAGCTGCATCATAGAAATCATTCTTTGATTATATTACAGCTTGGTATGGCTCCTGCTTCCTCCAAGATTGCAAGAAACTAGAAGAGGTCATGAACAAAGCAAAGTCCATCACACAAACCAGCCTCCTATCCATTGACCCTGTTTACATTTCCTGCTGCCTCAGAAAAGTAGCCAGCATAATCAAGGACCCCACACAACCTGGACATTCTCTCTTCCACCTTCTTTCATCAGGACAAAGAAACAAAAATCTGAAGTCATGTACCAACCGACTCAGGGACAGCTTCTTCCCTGCTGTCCATCCAATAGGATTTTGGATGGACTTGCCTCATAATAAGTTGATCTTTCTCTACACCCTAGCTATGACTGTAACACTACATTCTGCACTCTCTCCTTCTCTATGAATGGTACGCTTTTTCTGTATCGCGTGGAAGAAACAATACTAATACATGCATCAATAATAAATCAAATCAAGCCAAAAATCAATGCCAAAAGTGTAATCAAATGTACAAAACTAGATATTGACAATCAGAGTGACCATACATGTATCGGAATGGAAAGTGGGGAAAAGATCACATAGGTTAGGAGTTAGGATTAGGCCCAGTACATTATTGGCACAGAGTACAGAGAATCAAATGTTGTGAAAGGTACTTAGTTTGAGAGCAGGATAAGTTAGCAACACCAATGGCGCATTCACAAACCACCAATCTGTGCAGGAGTAACCCCTGAAAACTTCTTGGATTTGGAGAATCAGTTGACACTGCTACCTTTAACTGTCTGGATCTCACAAATGCAGAATGTCATAACATCTGAATGGAGATATAAAAACAAATCAATAAACACCTACATTAATGTAGAAGAAAACAAATGTGCTTTCTTCAAATGTGCTAATTAACCCATTTTTAGAGGGACATGTCTGAGGTAAGATGTGTATTAAGATTTGCGGATTCTTATGAAATACTTATTACATTTTAAACCTTTCAGTGCAATCAGTGTTGCTTCTTTAGTTTGAGGATTCTAGAGTTTTGAATGCAATTAACAGAAGAAAGAATAGCATTTATCTTGCAACTTTTACAACCTCAGGATAAGCAAAGGCACCTTACAGACAATTAGGTACTTGCAGCAGGTAATCATTGTTACAATGTAGAACTGGCAACTCTAGAGTGCAAATGGCTTGTGGCAGAACCTGTGTTATATTGCAGGCTTTGAAATACATTCTACCTACTAGGACAGACAGTTGTGCATGCAAGCTTCCAGTTGATTGCTTTTTAAATCTCACTTCAGACTGCACTGGTTGATACATCCTATACGTCAAACGAAGGTAGTATAAGACGATTTCCCTGAGGGATCTTACTCCAATTGGTTTCAGTGCATTGTAAAGTCAGATTGAGCCTCAGTTCAGATATACCCCAGCACTTTTGCATTGCTTTGCAGCCAAAAGCACTTTGCAAATGTGACAAAATAATTTCACTGCAGATCCCTATCTTCTGCCAGTACAGTATTTATTTTCAGCTTGTTGAAACTGGATGGCGAAGCTATCAACACTCAGTGTGTAACAGCATTTCTCCCCCTTATCTAACGCAGTCCTGTCACAGTGCGGTAGCTATTCTGATTAAGTAAAAGGTGATAACAGAACTGCAGAGATCAGTGGCTATTTCCATTCTTAGCAATGTTAGACATCACACTGCCCCATTCCACAGTGAATTACTTTCTACAAATGCTGTAAACACATCTATCTATTCAAAAGGAAGACTCTATTAATTTATTTTTAAACATTCTTACTCTTACAAATGTGTGAGTAAACCCTGAAAATTCTAGTTTCACAAAACCATTTGTATGTATTTCTTTTTCTATATGTCTGTTTGTCGGCTATTCTAGTCTTCCAAACATTTCACAATTGTTTGTGCACATTTTCTCTGTTTATAACTCGAAAGCTGTTCCCCCATTTGTGTTTCCAAAACATTTCACATTGCCGAATACTTTACAGTCAGTTGCCTAAAGCTATTGACAGTCTAAGTTAGCCGCACCTGTTGCCTGATTATTGACATGCACCTGTCAATCGAAATATTGACTGGCAACAAGATGCTGTCAATACATAAATCTCAAAGGGTTTCTTATCGGTAATTTGAATGATCAGACACCTGCTTGGTGATAATGACATACGACTGGTCGAGTATTGACTTTTGAAGTAAAACGTCCACAGGCAAACCCTCGGGTCTTTGCATTGACAAATGCTGAAAGAACATCTGTGAATAGATGACAGATTGCCCATATTTATAAAAATCTAATGAGTCAGGCCTGCTAAGTGACATTTCTCTATTGCACAATTACTTTAACTTATTTCAGCATCATATTGCTTTATGCAAACTTCTTCAGATTGAAGAAAATGGAACACTGGTATATACTAAAAAAAATGACTTTTTGTCACACTCTTCAATGTTGAATGTTCAAAGTATTCCACACTTTTGAAAATAAAAATGGTATAACATGGATTTGAGAATGCTAGGTGGAGTATATCATAGGGTGCTGTCTCAGCATCACTTTAACTGTTAATATGGAAAAATAAAGAGTTGGTGTGGGTCAGTTTATTAGCAATCCAACTGAAGATGCATTTTCAGAGTGAAACTTGAACATTGTGTTCATTTTCTGAATATCATTATTGGATTGCTACATTGAATTCACTTCCAGTATGGTCTTATTTTTTTTACAGTAAAAATCCTTGATCTTGATTTAATATACAAAAGCTTGGGAATTTTTCATTTTAATTCTCACCAATTGCATAATCCATTTTTTGGTGTGAAAGTTTAATTACATTGCTTGAAGACAACATTAGGGACCCATGACCCAAGCAATATGAATAAATTATATCACAAGTTCTGAAGATATACTGAGCCTTAGGATCAGTTTATGCCATTTTCTGGATCTATTTTTGCAGAATGTTGGAGGGGAAGTTACTAATGATTGTTTTGGGCATGCAGTTTGCGCCAATAGCAAGCTTCCTTTCATTAGTTTGTGGATCTGAGCATCTCTGGCCAGGTCAGCATTTATCACTGATCTATAATTGTCCTCAAGAAGGTTGTGGTGAGCCGCCTTCTTGAATCACAGCAATCCTTATTGTGCTGGTACATACAGTGCTTTTAGAGAATTCTGGGATTTTGACCCAGTAATTGAGGGAATGATAATACCTATACATTTTTAATTCAGGACAGCATCTTCCAAACCTGTGATCTCTGCCACCTACAAGAACAAAGGCAGCAGGAGAATAGGAGGGCCATACCTGCGAGTTCCCCTCTAAGGCACTGTGAAAAGAAACAACAAGATGGAAAGCAGCACTAAAATCTATAGAAGAAAGAGTTGTTGTTCCTGTTTTTCTTTTTAAGTGTATTAAGTTGGAAGTCTTAAAGGAGGAGCCATTGTTTGTATGCTGTGGATAATCACATCTTGGTGGCCCTGTGAAATAATCCATATTAAAGGACACCCTGCATTTCATTCACTTTCTCTTTCTTTAACAATTAACCTGACATTTGGGGAAAAAAAAGTTGATATAAAATTTTCATTTAAATGCAATTTCCACAAAACTTCCGAAAAAACCCTCAAATATTGGAAATTATTTTGAGCAGACCTAGTCATAAAAGTATGACACTTATAATATTATAGAAATTCAGAGACTGAAGTAGTTTTATAATTGAAACATTATGATCCCTGGGCCACTAGCATATTGGAAAAGGCAAACAAAGAAAGGTAGATAGGTCAAAGATTTCTGAAGTTTTGATCGGCTTAAGTCTGAGTAGGAACAGAGCCAAACATTATAGACCTTTCTTTCAGAAGGAATCCAATGGTAGATTCCACCATGGAATAGATTGCTCAAAATTTTTGGAAGAACGTTGTGATTCTGTGTTCCACAACACAAAATGGATATTATGTACTAGAGGAGGTATAGCAAATATTTATAAATATAGCATTTACAAGGCTGAGGATTCATTAATCAAGATTGTACATGCTGAGGTGATTTACTTTAAAAATAGAAGACTAAGAGAAGACCTGAAAAGGATTCAGTAGGCTAAATGTGGATAAACTGTTTTCCATTTGTAGCTGAGTGCAGAACAAGGTGGCATAAATATAAAATAATCACAAACAGATTGAATTCACAAGTCAGGAGGAATTGATTTTCATCCAAAGAGCACTGAGAATGAGGAACTATCACATTGTAATAACTGCGAGGAATTTATTTGATCTGATTTATTATTGTCACATGCATTAAAATACAGTGAAAAATATTGTTTCTTGCGCAGTATAAGACAAAGCATACCGCTCGTAGACAAGGAAACAAGACAGTGCAGAATGTGGTGTTACAGTCATAGATAGGGTATAGAAAAAGATCAACTGAGTGTGAGGTAAGTCCATTCAAAAGTCTGATGGCAGCAGGGAAGAAGCTGTTCTTGAGTCTGTTGATACGTGACCTTAGGCTTTTGTATCTTTTTCCTGATGGAACAAGGTGGAAGAGAGAACGTCTGGGGTGCTTGGGGTTCTTAATTATGCTGGCTGCTTTGCCGAGGCAGTGGGAAGTATAGACAGAGTCAATGGATGAGAGGTTGGTTTGCGTGATGGACTGGGCTGATGACCAACAAGGCAGATAAACAAATAGGGGTTTATTTGTGGGAAAATAACTATATACAAAACAGAGATAAGAATGCTTCTGAACTCCATGATTCTTGGACTTTTGACGTTAAATCCAGTGCCAACTTTGGTACTTCCTGAGAAGCATATGTAAAGGTGCCAGTAACATAGACAGGTTGGGCATGAATCATCCATAATAATTCATCAACCCTAAGAATGATTTTGGTTCCGATATATCTCTGGGGGCTGGTGCTCCCTTGATTGTTTTTAATTCATTTATGGGATATGGGCATCGCTGGCTGGCCAGCATTTATGGCCTATCCCTAGTTTCCTTGGAGGGCAGATGAGAGCCAATCACATTACTGTGGCCCTGCAGTCAAATGGAGGCCAGAACAGGTAAGGATGGCAGATTTCCTTTCTTAAAGGGCATTAGTGAACAGATGGATTTTTCCAACAATCGACAATGGGTTCATGGCCATCAGTAGATTCTTAATTCCAGAGACTTTTTTATTGACTTCAAATTCCACAAATGACGGGATTCGAACCTGGATCCCCAGAACATTAGCTGAGTTTCTGGATTAATAATCTAGTGATAATACCACTAGGCCATTGCCTCCCCCAGAGCCTTAACCTTCTGCTTTTCCTCCTCCCCCATTTTCATTGACCCCAAAGAAAAATTGGAGACACTCCACATATTGGGCCCACTGCTCCATTTCAGGATCAAATGGTTCCAACTTCCCAGTTCAGGGCATTTTGGCACTCACAGATTGTTGCACTAGTATTCTTCAAAGGGGTTGTGATTCAAGGACTGTTCTCCTGACTTGCAGCAGACGACAGGAAAAAAAACCCTTGATTCATGTTATTGGCAAATATAATAGCTGCAAGGAACTGACAACCAATTAGGCCGATAAATGAACGGGGGTTTATTTGCAGGAAAATAACAACATTAAAGACAGATTTAAGAATGCTTCTGAACTCCACAACTCTCAGACTCCAAATGCCAAAAAACCTGTGTTCATGCTCTCAATTTGCCTGTCTCGCCGCCATAGGCCTGATGGGTCATATGAACTCCCTCGTTCTTCCATAACTAACTCTTTAACAGAGCATGCTACCACTCACATTGACCAGGCTAAAGCAGACATTATAGGTGCAGTTAGGGGAGGCTTGATGCCTGCATGAGGTAAAGGTTATAGAGGGTTATGAGGAAAAGGTTAGAAGAGATAATTATAGAGGGAGAACGCCTACATTGGGAAACAAACACTGGAAGAATTCAGTCGGGATAGATGGCTTATTTCTTCTCACAGATTCCAGGCTTTACAATGATGAGGGGAATGGTCTTTTTTTTATTCCTTGTTTCCTTATATTTTCATGCAAACCATCTAATCTAAAGTGTATGCTTCTTTGGTAAAACATATAATCATTAGAATTAATAAACAACAAGATGAACAATTATTATCAGAACACACAATGTGGTTATTAAAGCAAAAAGAAATCCACTGATCCTTCACTCAATGTCATCTATGCAATGTGCCATCTATGCACCCTCTGTGTAAATGTTGTTTATTGTATCACCCAGGAATGTGTGCAATATTCAGATTGATCATAAGGTCTCAAAGATGCTTGAAGTAATTTGTGTTTCTATTCCTAAGAATCAACTGACAGTGCAAAAATGATTCATTGTAAGCTACTGGCCTGGATTTTGGGGTCAAAGACAGCGATTGCTGTTCATTCAGTTCCCAGCTGCTCACAGATGTTTAGTGGCTTTTGCTTGGCAACTTCCAACAATTAGAAAGCTATAGCAGCACAGTACTTTTATAGGGGATAAAGAACCTACATGAACAGAGAAAAACAGTAAGTCTCTTCAACTAATCAGATTTGAGAATTATTACTGAAACAGTAATTTTGTGTCAGAATGACAAAGTATGAATTATTCTACTTGATTCAATGTCAAATGATAAACAGAAAGCACAAAGGGGATATAAAGACGTAATTAAGAGAGAAAGGTAAAACAGAAAAGAGAAAGTAACAACTAAAACCAATTTGTTAATTTTTAAAGAATTTCCAACACTAATTATAATCTGAAGAAATGAAATGAGACTTCGCAAACTGCTGATGTGGCTTCGCAATAGTTAAGACTTTTCATGCTGCTTTAAGTTCATTTGCATCTAAATGGACAAGGCTGGATTTTTTTCTAACATGTTTAGTGTGTAGCTAGTAAATACATGCAAAAGACTTCCAGGAGAAATGCCATGTGGACGATCCATCTCAGCCTCATCCTATAGTTCCCAGCATCACAGATGCCAGTCTTCAGCCAATTCTATTCACTCCATACAATATTAAGAAATGGCTGAAGAAACTGGATAATGCAAAGATAATGAGCCCTGACAACATTCTGGCAATATTTAGGCAATTGTACTAAAGACTTGTGCTCCAGACCTAGCTATGTGCCAATCCAAGCAATCCAGTACAGCTATAACACTGGCATCTACTCAACAATGTGGAAAATTGACCAGGTATTTCCTGTCCACATGAAGCAGGACAAATCCACCCCAGCCAATTATCACCCCATCAGTCTACTCTCGATCATCTGAGAAATGATGGAAGGTGTAATCAACAATGCAATCAAACTGTACTTACTCAACAATAACCAGCTCATTGGGTTCTGCCAAGGTCACTCAGCTCTTGACTTCATTACATGGTTCAAACATGAGCAAAAGAGCTGAACTCAAGAGGTGAAGTGAGAGTGACTGCCCTGGCATCAATGCACCGTTTGAGTGAATGTGGCATCAAAGAGCTCTAGAAAAACTGGAGTCAATGGGAATCAGAGGGAAGACTCTCCGCTGGTTAGAGTCATACCTAGTACAAAGGAAAATGGTTATGGTTGTTGGAGGTCGCTCATCTCAGTCTTGGGACATAGCTACAGGAATTCCTCAGGTTAGTGTACTTGGCCCAACTATCTTCAACTGTTTCACCAATGACCTTTCTTCCATCAAACTGTACCATGAGATTCAAGCTGATGGACTGTATGAAAGTTAGAACAGAAGCTTTGTTTATTTCACTAGCATCAAGGCTGTATAAACTCTCAAGGGAAAGCTTAACTTCAAGAAACAAACTATTTACAAAGAATGTTCATGCTCTGGACCTCCACACTATTCATGACCTTGGCTCCTCAACACAGTGACTCATCAGTCTTGAACTCCTGGCTGCGGTCCTTCTCTACTCTCTGTGCATGAGGCTTCTGGTTCCTCTTCTCCTCCAGCCCATACAATCGGCTCAGACCCTGTCTCTAGCTCTCTTCAGCATACATTTCACAGGCTTATGTGCCAGCTCTAGTCTGCCAAGAACCTCAGCTCTTGTTCCAAGGGGAATTCGACCAAATTTCTTGCTTGGAGGCTATCCAGGCTGCCAACCTCTACTGGAAGGGACCTCATGCTTCTCAGAGAATGCCCTGCAGTAGATAGGACCTGGCCTCTGGCCCTGTTCCAAAGTCAGAAGCTGGAGGTTGAGCATCAATGATCTGCTCACCTCCCCTGCTACAATATGGTCAGGAATGGGGATGTCGACTGATGATTGCAAACTGTTCAGCTTAATTCATGACTCCTCAGATATTGAAGCAGCCCAAGTCCATATGCAGCAAGACCTGGACAATATTCAGACCTGGGCTGATACCTGGCAAATTACATTTGTGCCACACGTGCCAGGCAATTACCATTTTCAGGAGAGAGAATTTATTCATCTCCCTTTGACGTTCAATGGCATAAACATAGATGAATCTCCAACAAGCAAAATCTTGGGGGTTACCATTGACCAGAAACTGAACTGGATTACTCATATAAATACTGTAGCTACAAGAGTAGGTCAGAGGCTGAGAATTGTGCGGCAGGCAACTCATTTCCTGACTCCTCAAAGCCTGTCCACCACCTACAAGGCACAAGTTAGTTTTTGTGATGAAATACTTTCCACATATCTTGATGAGTGTAGCTCCTACAACGCTCAAGAAGCGTGATACCATTTAGGACAATGCAGCCTGCTTGATTGACACCCAATCCACCATCTTAAAGATCCACTTCTTCCACCACCAATGCACAATGGCAACAATGTGTATTATTTACAGGATGCACTGCAGCAACTTATCAAGGCTCCTTCAATATCACCTTCCAAACATGCTTGAAGTACAAGGACAGCAGATTCATGGGAATACCATCACCTATCAGTTCTTCTCCAAGGCACACCATCCTGACATGGAACTATTGTTCCTTCACTATCGCTGAGTCAAAATCCTGGAAACTTCTCCCTAATAGCACTGTGGGAGTGCCTACAACATATGGATGGCAACAGTTGAAGATGGCAGCTCACCACTACATTCTCAAGAGCAATTAGGGGGTCTGGTGGGTCCACGTGCTGCATCCTGCTGGAGTTGACAGGGACCAAAGTGGAGATGTGGCTATAGTGTCCGTGCGGAGGGTGTGGGGGTTGAGGTTGAGGCATCTGCTGAGTGTGCTGCCACTGGGTGGTAATCCCAGAGGAATTGAGTGAGGAAGGTCAGGTCTCTCTCACAAACCTTTATTGCTCACTGTGGTTTTCTCTTCTTTATAGTGCATGGTCTGGAGGATCATGGAGCCTGCTGAGTTGGCTATCCTGCTTATTGTCATAGAGCAGCGGCAGAGACATTAATGCGCCGTGCAACCTGGTCAGGGCCAGCACCCTGTGGAGGAGGGAGAGGTTGAGTTTGTTGCTGTTCGGGGAGCAGCAGTGCAGATGCGTAGCTACTACCTGAGGGTTTGCTGACATCACTCATTGTAATTGCAGGTGTCAGAGCTGCAGTGCTGTAGAAGACTGTGTGTGAACCAAGGGACAGTGGACAATCTCTGCCAGACACTGCAAGAGCTAGCACCACTGCCTGCGGTCCTTAAACTCACAGTCACTCTGAATTTCTATGCAAGTGGCTCACCCTAGGGCAGCAACCAGTGACCTGTGTGGTATCTCCCAGTTGACTACACATAAATGCATCTGGGAGGTAAATCAACTTGGACCAGGTGAGCCAAAGCACCAGGATCATGGGCTTTGCCACTTTAGCAGGCTTGCCTCGGGTGCAAGGTTTAATTGACTACACCCATGTGGCTTTGTGCACTCCAAGGTGCCACACATGCTAGGGCTGGCATCATAGCATCTTGCTTCTGGGATGAGCACAACTAGGAGCAACTAGCTCTCCCACCATGGAGACTAACATCTAACCCATTATGTGGTGCCATAGTGTCTTCCCATGCTGTTGCCAGGCTTCATGGGCATTGAAGCTAGTGACTGGACTCTGCAGGCGAATGATGATGACTTGTATTGAGGGCAGAGTGATAAGAACATAAGAAATAGGAGCAGGAGTAGGCCATCTAGCCCTTTGAGCCTGCCCCTCCTCAGCGATGTGTTTTACTCCAGCCTGACGAAGAGTTTAAGCATCCTGGAATTGAATGGACTTATCATAAGACTCAGAAGCACAGGATACACAATGTCAGCTGCTACAGGTCCCATTCACATCAGGGGTCCGGTGTTCACATCCATTTTATATGCACCTTGATGGCCCTTGGCCTCATGATCAATAGAGAGCAGTGTTGAAGATGAGAAGGATGAGCTTTGATGGAGGGGGTTGGGAGCATTCAACCTTCCATGGATGGGGATTGGGGCAGAACTGCCAGCAGCAGCGCCTCCTTGCAGTGTTGCCTGTATGGAAGGGACACAGCACTGCCATTCCCACACTCCACAGGAATGAGGTGCCCGGTGACCTCAGTGGTTCCCCCAAGCTTGTGGCATAACAGACAAGGTGGAGGCTCTGTGGGTGAACAAAGTGAAATTTAATGCCAAACATTCAATGCAAAAGGATGACCTATCTACCCTGATGCCTACAATGTAAGTGCCCACCAAATGCCTACAGTTTCTTAATCTTCCTCATCCTCCCAGTCTAGGTGTGTCCCCAGGATCCACAGGTGAGGTTGAGGCGGCCTGCTGACCTCTGTCCCTGGGGTGCCAGGACCTGGAGGGTTCAGGTCTACTTTCAGGCAATACGGATGTTTGACTGCTGCTCTCCTCAGTGTTAGGAGCTGGAAGTGTGTCTCTTACAGGGAGGGGACTGTCAGATGGGCTGAAGATGTCCGTGTACCCTGGCTGTAGGGTCCTGGGTTGTAGGCCTGACAATCCTCTATCCTTCTGGTTCCCAGGGGACCCTGTGCTCCTCCTCCATGGGATGGAGGGGCAGCTGTAGTGAATTCAGAAGCCCCACTCTCCTCTGGCACTAACACTCGTGGATTCCAATTAGTGCCTGCACCATGTAGTTGAAGCCCTGAACCATGGAGCTCACACCCTCAGACATGGAGATCATGAGCTGAGCCATGGTGTGGACACCTCCTACCATGGAGTGCATGTCCTGCACCAAGTTCTCTATGCAGAAGCCAACCTTGCAGTGTTGGCCTCAGTGCTCTGCAGTGACGGCACCATCTCCTCGGATAGGGTGATGGGACTCCTCCAAACAGTCTGCACTCCAAGGAGGGAATGTTGTTATCCCTTCCAGATACACACCACTCTGTCCTTGCACTCCAGCAGCTGTGGGATGACCATGCCGAGTGGCACAACATTGGCAAGGGCTCAGCAGTGTCCTGGGCTCCTGCATCCCTCCAAGTGCCAGTTCCCTGGACATCCCTGCTTGTGCATTCTGTGGTTATTCGGCTGTGAGGTGCTCACCACTGGGTGACCCCAAAAGCCTGTTTATTTACTGAATCTACTAAGGTGTGAGGACCTGTGCTGTTGCCAGTGTGGCAACTTCATTGGTGGGTTGGAGAAGCCCCCTCTGAGGTGCTGCAGTCCAGTGGGTCCAGGGGGTGTGAGGATGGTCCAGCCTATTCTGCTGGTCAGCCTGCAAGAGACAGGACATGGCATCAGCGCATTACTGCGATACGGAGGAAACATTGATTACTCACTTTGAGGAATGGCAAAATGTGTGTTGAGAATTCTCACATTTCTCTGCTGCCTTCACTTCACCAGCAGTGCAGGCAAGGTCTTCCTCCTCCCCGGCCAGCTCTAGGGCTCACTCCTCAAAACGTGTGAGGATTCTCAGCTCAGGCACGACTCCAGCTGGCTGAGCCTGCTGACCCGTGTTGTGGTTGAGTTTGTCCTGTAATGACACAGATAGGGAGAGTGTGGGTGGAAGTGTTGACATTTAAGATGGTGATAAGATGTGGCAGACATGGGCTTTGGTGGGAACTGGAATGTGAGGAGTATAGCAGCCACGAGGGGAACATGTTTGTTGGGGGAGAGGGGAACCTGGTGGCTGTGTGAGAGAAAAGGTCAGGGGTGCAAGGGGTATGTGAGGGGGTCCAGTGGGAGACTGCAGGTGGTTCACTTACCCTGACAAAGTGAAGAAGATCAATCATCTTCCTCTGACACAGCTGCCCTGTCCTTTTCTGAAGTGCGTTTGCACTGACCAGGGCTGCCACTGCATCCCAGGTGGTGACGCTGCTGGAATGCTGTCTCCTGGGGATAGAGGGTGTCCCACCTCTGCTCCATCCAGCATCGAGCCTGCACCGACAACGATCCCACCCAGGCTGGATGTCTCAGCTTCTGTAAATAAACAAGAATATTTAAATTGAATAAGCTTTTTGTATCAAAATTAATTTGAATGGAAGCAACAAAAAAGTTCTGAGAACCTGTGTCCTATTGTAAGAATTGTAAGGAAATTAAAATAATCTTTTGCAAAGAGAGTTTATGATGTTGTGGATTACAGTTTATTCCTTTTACCGATGTGTGATAGCTACATTAACAACAAATTTAAGTTAATGAGTCAAGTTCACATTGTGGCTCATTTATGCTACTGCAAGTGACATACATTCATACACAGGACCTCTTCTTAGCAAACAAAGGAAAACGTTCATCCTTGCACTTTTTTTGAATTATTTGAGGCTAAAGTTTCTCATTGTTCTCTCCATGGCAACACTTCGACCAATCAGAGACAACTTGCCAACTAATCAGCACCCTTTTCTCTTTTAGTGTGAACTATTATGATCATTTGAAATTTCGCAATGTAGTGTTTGTCATGGTGAGTATAAAATGAAAAGCTTTGGCAACATATCTTTCTTTTCACCAATATCTAGTTTTCACTGTACCTGGATTTCCTTTCCTGATATCAGATTGTTCCTGATGCCAAGTCAAGGGGATCTTCAGACGTCCAGAACAGTGATGTCATCAAGCAGGATAAGCAACCAATCACACTGAGCTATTGTCACAGACAGAAAACCAGGAGTATAAACCACGGAAGCTAATCATTTTTCACTGTTAGATTTTACAGATGGCAAAACAATTATTGCAACATGGCATTAAGGTAGAAGGTAAGATATCAGAAACAAACTTAAAAACAAATTTTGTTTATATGTGGCATTTCTCATTATAATGAAAATATTTAACATATATAAAATTGCTCATTCAGGATCAATGAAACTACTCATCAGTGATTATGAACTTTGTTTGCCCTTAAAACCCAACTATACCACATTAAACAAGGCAGCACCTTAACTTTTTAAGGAATTTTATGTTGAGCTAGAGAATGTAAAACTAAAAGAGTGCAAGTTCTCACCTGTTCAAAGGCGACAAATTGATGAAATTCTTCGGGCCCTCAACAACCTAACATCTGAAGAAGCAAGAATCACTGACAGCAACTTCTGGATTCCTGTTAAACTACACAACAGCAGACTCCAGTTTTGATGCTGACAGTTTTTGCCATTATTACTACCACAAGTTCCAGGCCTCTGTCCTGAAATTAAAAATCCCTTATCTCAAGGTTCAATTATTTTCTGCTAAGGTCAAGGAGCCATTAAAATACTAGGAATCTTTGTAGAACAGCCATTATAACAGACAGCTTGCTATTTTGGTAGGAGAGCTAAGCATCTTGATTAGAATCATAGAATAGAATTATACAGTGCAGAAAGCCCCTTCGGCCCATTGAGTCTGCACCAACACATTAGAAACACCTGAACCCTCACCTAATCTCATCTGCCAGCACATGACACATAGCCCTGAATGTTGTAAAGTGCCAGATACTTTTTAAAGGATGTGAAGCAATCCGCCTCTACCACCCTCCCTGGCAGTGCATTCCAGACTGTCACCACCCTCTGGGTAAAAAGGTTTTCCTCACATTGCCCTAAACCTCCTGCCCCTCACCTTGAACCTATGTTCCTTTGTGACTGACCCTTCAGCTAAGGGGAAATAGTTGTTTCTTATCCACGCTGTCCATGCCTCTCATAATCTTGTATACCTCGATTAAGTTATCCCTTAGTCTTCTCTGTTCCAACAAAAATAAACCAAGCCTACGCAACCTCTCTTCATAACTTAAATGTTCCATTGTAGGCAGCATTCTGGTAAATCTCCAATGCATCCCCTCCAGTGCAGTCACATCTTTCTGATAATATGGTGACCAGAACTGCACATAGTACTCTAGCTGTGGCATCACCAAAGTTAAATACAACCCCACATGACTTCTCTGCTTTTGTAACCTATGCCTCAGTTGATAAAGGCAAGTGTCCCATATGCCTTTTTCACCACCTTACTAACATGCTCTTCCACTTTCAGATTTCAGTGGACAAACCAAGATCCCTGTTCCACAGAACTTCCTACTATCCTACCATTCATTGAATATTTTCTTGTCAAATTACTCCTTCCAAAGTGTGTCACCTCACACTTTTTAAGAGTTAAATTTCATCTGCCCATTTGACCATTCTGTCTTTGTTTTCTTGTAGCCCAAGACATTCTGCCTCAGTGTTAACCACCTGATTGCAGAATCTCACTTAGCACAAGCTAATGCTTTTTATCATGATTATAGAATCACACAGAGTCCAAAACCTATATGCAGCACAATAGTCATTCGATCAATTAAACTCATTTTACAATTTAAAACAAACACATATGCAAGCAAATAATGGCATATTGATAAGGCCATAAGTTTTTAAACTATTCCTCAGCATCCTGGTCCTGTAGAGACAAACTGTGGCTAAAACCAACTTACACATATTCAGTTGTTTTGGTGATTGTGTTTCTAGTGACCTTACTTTTCCCATTGGTGCAGCCTTATTTGTTACATTGAGACTGATATTGCCACAAGAAATAGCATTATAAACTAAAGGTATAACTAGCCAGCAAACATTTACAGATATACAATGAATTACAAAGAACTGTAACCATTCTATTGGAACTAATGGGCAATGTTTGAAGTTGTTAGATTGAACATTTCTAAATGTAGGCCAAATACTATGGAGCCAATATTTGAAGAGAGGCAGGGAGTGCTTAAGTGTGACTGAAAATGACTGAAGGACCCAGCAAGCTTAGGGCTGAGAAGGCCTTTCTGATCTTAAGAGCATAGTCTCATTTATTTAGCATTGTTTAGCTTGTGTCCTGTCCAGCACATGTCTGGCCAGATGGTGAGAGGGAATACTAGAGCCAAGAGGCTACAGCTAGAATCTTTGGAAACAGTCCCCAGCAACTGAGAGAAGGTGAGGAAGTTCCTGTTAGTAATTCTGAGGAGGGGGAGTTCTGCATTTAGAAAAGTTGGGAATGGGAGATTGGGGTTGGGAAATTGTAGGCTTCCATGAGGACCTTAATAAGAGCTTTCTTGCTTTTACACCACAAGGCGTACTGAAAGAGCTTTTAGCTCAGTGATAGTACCTGTTTGTGTTGCCTTGCCAAGTTTCCCAAATGCTGGGAACCCAGTGCTGTATGAGTCAATTTTAAATCAGGCTTCCAAGTGCATTGTTTGAGCCTAATTTAAATATGTTAAAAAATGATCCACCAATCTATGGTGGGACACTCTGATGCCCCGATATCTTTGGGATAAAAAAAATCACTTTTTAACCATCCTCTGACTCCCGCCTGCCAATCATGTGAGGTTCATATTGAAGGCGAAAAGTCTGGTTTTAAATTAGAAGTAATTTTTTTTACATTTCTTTCTACAATTTGCAAGTGCTGACATTAAGAATACTTCAATCAATTTTAATTATCAGGAAAAGAAACACCATGACAAAATAACTTTTCCAATCCATACCCTTGCTCTTCCCATGTCTATTCTATAGTTTTGGACTTGGTGCAGCATGATACTCTTTGCATAGATAACCTATCTATACATATTTATTATTGCAGGCATTATCATTCCCTTAACACATCAACACATAACAAACATTTCTAGCTGCATTCTTTCACGTGGCAAACAGATAAATCTTCATTCCATTCCCTTTACATACCCCACAACACATACATTAAATTCACTCACAGATCCTTGGTTGAAGTCTCAGAGGTAAAGAAGATAAACGTTCTTATTGAGAAGGCACAATCAGAGAGAGGACTTTTGCAAAATTACTAGCCATATTAACTAAGTGCACTGGAGGAGAACAGTTTAAATTATGGGAGGACTTCTTTTTCATCGACCAATCAGGTAAGTGAAACCATTGAAGCTGTACCGCATTTTAACCAATTAATGTTTATGACCAGGGCCATTAAAATATCCATCCAATCAATTTCTTTCCCATTCACCATCATTATTCTCATGGCAACCCTTGTCTCAAGGTAGTAGCAGTGACAACTTACTTCCATTGATTTGATAATAATGTTCTATTTTCTCGGTCCCAAGAGGTTTTGCTGAATATAATTTGAAATTTTTAATGGTGTCATATTTCCACAATATTGCATTTAGAAGCCATTTCTGCTGAGAAACAGTCATGTGACTCCTGAAGCAGGATCTTAAAATTAACATTAGTGCTTGGCAGTGAAAGCGACGTTCAAATGATGTGGTTGTTGGAGTTCAAAGATAAAGAGTCTAAAACATGTACACCCATCTTTCAGATACAAACTGGTCGATTGCACATGTTCAGCAGTTTCTGATTTCATTTCAGATTTCCAGCTTTTATGTTTTTGTATCTTACTTTTAAATATATTTGATTTAGTGCTTGGATTGAAATCGTTGAATTCAAATTTGTTGTAGAGTATGCAGAGAAACAATGCCTAATTACTGGAATTTATTTATTATTTATTTATTTTGATTAGTGTCACAAGTAGGCTTACATTACATTAAGTTACTGTGAAAATCCCCTAGTCGCCACACTGGTGCTTGTTTGGGTACACTGTGGGAGAATTTAGCACGGCCAGTGCACCTAACCAACACATCTTTCAGACTTCGGGAGGAAACCCACGCAGACATGGGAGAACGTGCAAGCTCCACACATACCTTGACCCAAGATGGGAATTGAACCCAGGTCCCTGCCACTATGAGGCAGCAGTGCTAACCACTGTGTCATTGTGCTGCCTGGAATGGATAAGCTACTTTGAATTGCCATTTTCAGAAATTAATTGGCTAAATCTAAGCCTAGGCAGCTACAGAATCAAGGCAATTAAGCCAGGAGACCTTTTGTTTCAATTTTCTGTAAAAATTAAAAATAATTTGCTTCCAATAACCTTAACTGTGTTAGTACAGATCATAACAGACATCTTTTCTATCTGGAAATTTAGTTTATGATAATAATACAGAGATTAGAATAGGGGCAGGGTTGAGGATAATTGCAATGATAAGCATGCAACATTGCAAGGAATGCAGGAATGGCTGATTTCAATGTGGATGTCTCAGTATCATTCTACTTCTTTTTATGGTGCATCCAATGTACAAGAACGGATGAGGTGCAGACCCACATGATGCAGTTTCATTTCAATTATTTAAAGTTCCAGTTCAGAAATGCAACAGGATAGCACGTTTGGAGATTGCAAGATTGGGGTTTGAAGTATGGAAGTGAATGATATGTCTGCAAAAAGAAAGTACTCAGGTTCAGCAAGTCATTGCTAGAGGCTCTGCGTGTAATGAAAGTTACAGAGATCCTGGGGAAAACGAAACCTGCTACCACCACAAAGAAGTGCAGCTAGAAGTAGCGCAGGAGATTAACAGCAGGAATATTATGAGTACCTGGGTCCCATTTATGGAATGTTTCAGTGATCTGAACAGGACAAGAAAACTGAGCAAAGTCACAGGCGTACTCACATCCTTTAGTGCATTTACTTTCAATCTGCCACAGAATGAAAGAATGTGGGACCGCAATTGTTTACAATTTACATAGATGATTTGGAGTTGGGGACCAAGTGTACTGTGTCAAAATTCACAGATGACACTAAGATGGATGGAAGAGCAAAGTGTGCAGAGGATGCTGAGAGTCTACAGAGTGATGTAGATAATCTAAGTGAGTGGCTGAGGGTCTGGCAGATGGAATACAATGTCAGTAAATTTGAGGTCATCCATTTTGGTAGGAATAACAGCAAAATGGACTATTATTTAAATGAGAAAAAATTGCGGAATGCTGTGCAGAGCGACCTGGGTGTCCTTATGCAGGAATCACAAGGAGTTGGTTTGCAAGTGCAGCAGGTAATTAAGAAGGCAAATGGAATTTTGTCTTTCATTGCTCGAGGGATGAAGTTTAAAAATAGTGAGGTTATGTTGCAGCTATATAAGGTGCTGGTGAGGCCACACCTGGAGTTCTGTGTACAGTTTTGGTCTCCTTACTTGTGAAAGGATATACTGGCACTGGAGGGGGTGTAGAAGAGATTCACTAGGTTGATTCTGGAGCTGAGAGGGTTGGCTTATGAGGACAGACTGAGTAGACTGGGACTATACTCACTGGAATTCAGAAGAATGAGGGGAGATCTTGTAGAAACATATAAGATTATGAAGGGAATAGATAAGATAGAAGCAGAAAAGTTGTTTCCACTGGTGGGCGAAACTAGAATTAAGGGGCATGGCCTCCAAATAAGGGGAAGCAGATTTAGGACTGAGTTGAGGAGGAACTTCTTCACACAAAGAGTTGTGAATCTGTAGAATTCCCTGCCCTGTGAAGCAGTTGAGGCTACCTCATTGAATATTTTTAAGGCAAGGATAGATACATTTTTGAACAGTAAAGGGCTATGGTGAAAGGGTGGGTAAGTGGAGCTGAGTCCATGAAAAGATCGGCCATGATCTTATTGAATGGTGGAGCATGCTCGAGGGGCCAGATGGCCTAGTCCTGTCCCTAGTTCTTATGTTCTTATTAATATTGGCAGCTTCCAGAGAATCTGCCACAGACTTGCATGAACCTTCTCCAATTGTTGCACACTAACTGCACACTAATGGAATGAAATTCCCTGCAGTTGATGAACACCCCCGATTGTTCAAGGTGAGTGTGCAATTGATGGCATCCTGCATTTGTATGAAGGCCTCCCCAGTCACAAACCTCAATGCATGCTCTTACTGCCTATTCCATCACAGAGAAATTTATATACCTCCAGTCCAGGTAAACAATCTACTATCATCTGCAGCATGCATTTTTGTGCAGGTGCCAGCAACATCCACACAATGAGTCTGAGAGTGGCCTGGAAGAAGCCAAAAGGCACTAGTGACTTCCATGGAAAGCGTTAATGCACAGAAGGTCGAATCAACAAGTAACAGGTCTTCCTGTTGGAGACTATAATTATGTACAACCCACCTCACATAAAAATCTCAACCCTCAGAAGTACTGCTCATGTGACAGACTAAGGAAACTCCAGAACTAGAGGACATAGTTTGAGGATAAGGAGTAAAGCATATTGTCTTCTACCTTCTGTCGGGAAAAAGGTACGAAAGTCTGAGGTCACGTACCAACCGACTCAAGAACAGCTTCATCCCTGCTGCCATCAGACTTTTGAATGAATGGACCTATCTTGCACTAAGTTGATCTTTCTCTACACCCTAGCTATGACTGTAACACTACATTCTGAACTCTGTCATTTCCTTCTCTATGAATGGTATGCTTTGTCGGTTTAGCATGCAAGAAACAATATTTTTCACTGAATACTAATACATGTGACAATAATAAATCAAATCAAATCAAAATCAAAACTTTCTAGAACTGAGGTGAGGAGAAATTTCTTTACCCAGATATGTGGAATTCACTGCCACAGAAAGTAGTTGAGGCCAAAGTGTTGTCTGATTTCAAGAAGAAATTAGATATAGCTCTTGGGGCTAAAGGAAGCAAGAGATATGGGAGGACGGGGGATCAGGACATTGAATTTGATGATCAGCCATGATCAAAATGAATGGCGGAACAGGCTCGAAGGGCTGAAGCCCTACTCATGCTTCTAGTTTCTATGTAACTTGTTAGGTGGGTTTGGTAAGCTTATCTTTTTCATTATTCCCTTCTCTACTGGTCACATGGCACTCCACAGCAGCCTTTGCTGCTGGTTATTCTCATTCTGCACTATTTGGTCAGTCCAGTTGAAAACAGCTCCGGTGCTGCCCATCATAACTCTGTGTGAACACCTCCAAATTCTCTAAATAGCCCTCTGACACAGAAGCACTCTTACCAAAGTGTGCCCCAGAATGAGCTGCAAAAGGCCTTGTGCATGCTGAATTTGCGTTAACGTCCCGATCTTTAATCACTCCAACGAAGTGGTGAGAAATTTTGTTTCCATACCCTTGCTAACTTTCCCAGCTCTTGGGAAATCTGTGCGATACCAGTTAATGTCAATTTGGGCTCCCAATTACATTAGAGGAGCCCAGTTTAAATATGTGAACAAGTGTCCTTCTTCTCCAAGTGGAACACTCAAATGTCCTGACATTTGTCATTGTAAAAATACTGGGAAGTTTGTAATTAATTGGTTGGGTCAGTTTCTGTGAATTTACCATTTGAGCTTGGAGTCCTCCCTTTTTAGCTTAGTTTTAAGTTCAGAAGCTTGCCTTGTGGTTATCACTAAATAGAAAACAACTTCTCGATGATTGTAACTATTCTTTTGCTTCATTGGTCAGACAGTCTACAATCACTCTTTAACTGAATAGGAATCCGCATTAATTCAGACACATTATTCCCATTCTATCTGTGAATGCTTTAATTTTGTCATTAAAATTGATTCACGAATGTAGGTGTCTTTATTACAAATCGCTGCAAAAGAAAGATTAGTTCATTCTGAACAGAACTGTCACTTCCTTTTTACATCAACAGCTCATTTTCCTCCATTTTTAACATTCTCCTGGATTATCTCCCCTCTTCTCAGGAATTCACATAAACAGAAGACATGTCAACTCAAAGCCCTATTGTGAGATTATTTTTGCTTCATGCAGAGATATTGGATAAAGCATTCTAACAGCTGGGGTTTCTCTTTTGGGAAAGCATAGTCTCCAGATTTTTTCATGTTGTGTTTCATAGGATCAGCAACTAAGTACAGAGCACTGTCCGTCCACATTTTATGACTGTCATAGAGTTTGAATTTAGTTTTATTAAAACCTTGTTGTTTAAATTATGGTGCAAGAAAGCTCAGTCAATGGGTGGACCTGAAAATATTATATCAAAAGAGTACATAAATTTATATATGTTGTGCAGTGAAGAAGAAGAAATAACAAGGTACCTACATGTTCTAAAATTAGCTCCAATGTTTTTAGTCTGATATGGACTCAGCTCGATGAATTAATGAGATTCTGAATGTTTGATGCAGTGCCTTATATCTTTAGGAAGAATCAGGAAGCAGAACTTTGTTGGAAAAAACAGCCTCGTTTGATCGAATGAGAGCTAAATGTAATTCTAAGAATGTTATTTACTATTGATGCAAATATATTTACAATTTGTTAAATACAGCGAGGAATTAACCTCGCCACTTTTTAATTTATTATTACTGAGGTCAGATATAAAATCAAAGTGCAACTTTTGGTTGAGAACATAAAGTTTCACAAATATTGTGCACCAACAGAGCAACACAACATAAACAACACTTGAAAGGTCTCACCCGGCAATAAAATTCTTGGAGCTACATCATTGATTTGTGTGATGGATGAGCTAAGGTGGGGAAATTTCATTGAGTCTCTAATCAACTTATGGTGCATCAATTTCCAACCAGCCCATCTGGCTGGTATAACGTGCTCTTACACAGAATTTACAGGAGTTCTCATTTAATAGCCAATCCTATATAAATCACATGAAAATTACGTCCTACACAGTGGGCCTGAGTCCTGAGAGTTTGCTGCAGCACTCCCATTCTAACTTTAGGAGTGTGGCCCAAAGCCAGTTTCTTTTAAGGCTTGTTTGAGAGGAGGCTCTGCTACCTACGAATAAGATTCTCTGCTTCAGAAAGCACTTGGCTGTCATAAGGAATTCCCAGGCCTGGGACTTTCTTTGATCCAGCACTGGGATTCCATTAGCTGCTCAGTACCATGGAGATTAAGGATGTCCAAGCCTGCTGACTTGTAGAGCCCCCTGAGCGTCCAAGCTTGAGACACAGTCTAAACACTCAAAAGATTTTGGACATATTTGTACAGCCCACAATAAATTTGTTCCTATGTTTTAAATGATTCTGGCAGGATGATATTTCAAGATCACTCCAACTTCAGTCTTTGAGCTTATGTGTGCAGGTTATATTTATATGCATTCACTGAGCAATCGTGTTCCTGGTCATTGTTGGTTTTTTCTCCATAGAATTTAAGGAAATGGGCCTTTTACTAAACCTGGAAAATCAGAACACCTTCTAACCAGCTTCCACAACACAATGTTTCTTCCCATTGATTAATGTCAATCACACAATCCTGAAAAATGTGGACCATTTTCCATATCTTGAGAGTCTCCTGTTAAAGAAGGTAGACATAGACAACAAAACATATCAGGACCTCCAATTTGCCAGCTCAGCCTTTCATAGATTGAGAAAAAGAGTACTGTATTTGAGGAATGGGATCTCAAACTATAGTCATGATTTACTGGGCAGCAGTAATCCCAGTGCTCCTATCTGAATCAGAGACTTGGACAGCTGACAGTCCGCACCTTGAAGCATTGGAGAAGTATCAAAGTAATCTTCTTCCCATATGCGGCAGAGTCTACAGATTGGACATTGGACATATTAGCAAGTCATCTTCGATTGCAAGGGACTGCTTAAGAAGAAGATCGCAAATCTCTAGTTACCTTCTTTTGGAACTTCTCCTTCCTATGTTCTGATAGTAGTCACATGACAGTGTTAGATTGGGATTTTTTTACCTAGCAACAAGGAGGACAGATAGACCACATATACATCAGGACTTGGAACAAAATGTGAACGTGATGGACCTCCCATGACTCTCCCAATTGTTGAAGGAATCTCAAATCTTAAAAAAATCTCATTCCAAGGCATCAGTAAACTGCAACGTTATCTAGCTGAGTTGCACATCGATAGAACATTGAAGACCTTCTTGCAGAATTATAGGCCTTTAAACTAAATGGGGGGGAGGGTTCCATTGTATGGAGAATCAGAAAATCAGTTAAAGGAGAAGGTTGAAGTGCAAGTTAACGGAGCTAAGGGCTCAGGAGAGGTTAATGAAGTTTCCAGACCACGTAATAGAACAGAGAGTATAGAAAATGGCAGGAATCTAACCTCAGGCAAAGCAAAAAAGGTGACAAGTATGAGAAGGCAGATGGTCAGTACAGGACTGAGGGTGTTGTACCTAAATGCATGCAGTATACGAAATAAGGTAAATGAGTTTGTTGCGCACATTGAAATTGGCCAGTACGATGTTGTGGGCATCACAGAGACGTGGCTACAAGGGGATCAGGGTTGGAATCTAAATATCCAAGCATATGTGTCCTTTTGGAAGGACAGGCAAAGAGGGTGGGGCTGCATTGTTAGTAAGGAATGAAGTTGAATCAATAGCAAGAAGTGATATAGGATTAGAAGGCATAGAATCTCTGTGGGTAGAGCTAAGGAATCGCAAAGGTAAAAAGACCCTGATGGGAGTTATGTATAGGCCCCCTTGCAGTAGTCAGGATGTGGGGCAGAAAATAAATCAGGAGGTAGAAAAGGCATATAAAAAAGGCAAGATTACAATATTCATGGGGGACTTCAATATGCACTGGGAAAATCAGGTAGGTAGTGGATCCCAAGAAAAGGAATTTGTGGAATGTGTGAGAGATGTCTTTTTGGAGCAGCTTGTGACCGAGCCTACTACTACCAGGCAATTCTAGATTTGGTGATGTGTAGTGAAGCAGACTTGATTAGGGAAGTTAAGGTGAAGGAACCCTTAGGAAGCAGTGACCACAATATTATAGAATTTACCCTGCAGTTTGAGAGGGAGAAACTGGAATCAGTTGTAATGGCATTACAATCAAATAAAGGTAACTACAAAACCGAGGGAGGAGCTGGCCAGAGTTGATTGGAAAGGGAGCCTAGCAGCGAAGACAATGGAACAGCAACGGCAGGCGTTTTTGAGAGTTTTCAGGAGGCACAACAGAAATTCATCCAAATGAGGAGAGTACATTGTAAGGGGAGAACCAGGCATCTATGGCTGACGAGGGAAGTCAAGGACAGCATAAAAGCAAAAGAAAAAGCATACAAAGTAGCAATGAGTAATGGGAAGCCAGAGGATTGGGAAGCCTTTAAAAGTGAGCAAAGGACAACTAAAAAAGCAATAAGGGGGAGAAGATGAAATAAGAGTGTAAACTAGCAAGTAATAGAAAAGAAGATAGGAAGAATTTTTTTCAATATATAAAAGATAAGAGAGAGGCAAAAATTAGACCACTGGAAAATGAGGCTGGACAAGTAATAATAGGAAACAAAGCAATGGCAGAGGAACTGAATAGTTACTTTGTATCAGTCTTCATGTGGGAGACACCAGCGGGGTGTCAGAGCTCCAGGACAGTGAGGGGGCACAGGTGAGTGTTGTGGCCATCACTAAGGAGAAGGTTCTGGGGAAACTGAAAGATCTGAAGGTGGATAATCATCTGGACTGGATGGACTACACCCCAGGTTTCTAAAAGAGATAGCTGAGGAAATTGTGGCGGCATTGGTGTGATCTTTCAGGAATCACTGAAAGCAAGGAAGGTACCAGAGGACTGGAAAGTAGCTAATGTAATACCACTGTTTAAGAAGGGAGAGAGGCAGCAGACAGGAAATTATAGACTGGTTAGCTTGACTTCGGTCATTGGCAAAATTTTAGAGTCCATTATTAAAGATGAGATCGCAGAGTACCTGAAAGTGCAGGATAAAGTAGGACTGAGCCAGCACAACTTCATCAAGAGAAGGTCATGTCTGACAAATCTGTTAGAGTTCTTTGAGGAGGTAACAAGGAAGTTAGATAAAGGAGAACCAGTGGACGTGATTTATTTAGATTTCCAGAAGGCCTTTGACAAGGTGTCGCATAGGAGACTGTTAAATAAGTGCCCATAATGTTAAGGGTAAGATCCTGACATGGATAGAAGATTGGCTGACTGGCAAAGGCAGAGAGTGGGGATAAAGGGGTCTTTTTCAGGATGGCAGCTGGTGACTAGTGGGGTGCCTCAGGGATCAGTGCTGGGACCACAACTTTTCCCAATATACATTAGCGATTTGGAGGAAGGAACTGAAGGCAATGTTGCTAAGTTTGCAGATTATAGAAAGATATATAGAGGGACAGGTAGTATTGAGGGAGTGGCAGGGGGTGGGGGGGGGGGATGGCTGCAGAAGTACTTGGACAGATTAGGAGAGTGGGCAAAGAAGTGGCAGATGGAATATAATGTGGAAAATTGTGAGGTTTTTCACTTTGAAAGAAGGAATGGAGGCATAGTCTATTTTCTAGAAGGGAAAATGTTTAGGAAATCAGAAACACAAAATGACTTGGGAGTCATTGTTCATGATTCTCTTAATGTTAACCTGCAGGTTCATACGGCAGTTAGGAAGGCAAATGCAATGTTAGCATTTATGTTGAGAGGACCAGAATACAAGAGCAGAGATCTATTCTGAGGCTGTATAAGGCTCTGGACAGACCCCATTTGGAGTATTGTGAGCAGTTTTGGGGCCCATATCTAAGGATGGATGTGCAGGCTTTGGAAGGGGTCCAGAGGAGGTTCACAAGAATGATCCCTGGAATGAAGAGCTTGTCATATGAGGAATGGTTGAGGACTCTGGGTCTGTACTCATTGGAGTTTAGAAGGATGGGGGGGATTTTATTGAAACTTACAGGATACTGCAAGGCCTGGAAAGAGTGGACATGAAGAGGATGTTTTCACATGTGGGAAAAATTAGAACCAGACAGCACAACCTCAGGCTAAAGGGATGATCCTTTAAAACAGGGACGAGGAGGAATTTCTTCAGCCAGAGACTGGTGAATCTGTGGAACTCTTTGCTGCAGAAGGCTGTGGAGGCCTGGCCATTGAGTGTCTTTAAGACAGAGATGGATAGATTCTTGATTAATAAGGGGATCGGGGTTATGGGGAAAAGGTAGGAAAATTGAGATGAGAAAAAAAATCAGCCATGATTGAATGGCGGAGCAGACAGAATGGCTGAGTGGCCTAATTCTCCTCCTATGTCTTATGGTCCTATGGTCTTATCATCATTTTCCACTGGAAGTGAAAATGTACAAGCTGCTTGTGGATAAACTGGAACAATTGGAGGTTTGCAACTTCATTGAATAAAGGACAAAGCCTATTACCCTATTGCTGTGGCATTAAAGCTAAAACAACCTGGGAAGGTTCATTCACATATTGATATGTGGCTATCCAATTGAATAATTCCAAATGTAGATTTCATCACTCCAAATTTACATTATGTAAACTGTCATCCTCAAACTAAACAAATGGGGATATGGGTACGAAGTGAGGTGATTGCAAGGTGAAGAGGAGGGAAGCCTGGACAAGAGGAGACCTAAGATTTCTTTGTGCACCTCCAGTGGAATAGTCTTATCCCTCCTGGTCCAGAAGGAAACCTAAGTTTGAAAACAATTTAACGTGCTGGCCCTCAATGAAAGTCCATTAGTCTAGTGGCGACTGCACCACTGCTAGCCTGTTCAGGTCTCAAGCCAAAACTGAAGTCAGGCCCTGAAGGTATGATTGCGGCACAATTTGTACATATAAAACAGAACGTCCATGCCCTCTACTGGATGTCAGTAGCCTGTTGAAAATAGCAAGTTAAAATCAAAGCCCATGGGGGAAGGCAACAGGATCCCAGGATATAAATTCCTGCCCTTATCTTAACTGCCTCCCATCTAGATACAGTCAAGCAGAGTAAGATTTACCCCTAAGCATCATATGATAATCTAATGCTACAACGTTCCCAGTACCACAATGTACTTCCTGAATCTAAAAATCTAAAATCCCATCTTTAAGTGGCAATAAATGAATATCATGTATCGGGTCAGTATGACAGTTTTTAAAAATTTCTTGTTCTGTGCAAATCAATATTCAATTTGCCTTATTTACCACATTGTGGTGATGTGAGGCATGTCTAAAAAAATGTCCATGAGTACTCTAAAATGTATTTCCTAGAGTGTATCCTGTACGTTCATGTGGTTGATAGTTTAATTTACTCAATCTTTCCTCATAAAAAACTCCATCATCCCAGGAATCAGCTAAGTGAATCTTCTCTGAATTGTTTCTAATGCAAGTACATCCCTTCTTAAGTAAGGAGACCAAAACTGTGCACAGTTTTCACAATGTGGTCTCAACAGTGTCCTGCACAGTTATAGCAAGACTTTCCTACTTTGATACTCCCTGGCACTGGAGCGTGGCAACTTCTTACAAGCTACTCCCAGCATACCTTCTAATTCTACCTTTTACTCTCATTCTATGCTTCTAAAAATTTATTTTAATTTTTTTAAAACTTTATAACAACACTTTTATTCAACCTCTTGCAGATTTGGCGATCCTTAGGACCCTGTTAAGTTGACCTTTCTCTACACACTGGCTATGACTGTAACACTGCATTCTGCACTCTATCCTTTCCTTCTCTATGAACAGTATGCTTTGTCTATATACTGCATGAAACAATACTTTTCACTGTATACTAATACATGTGATAATAATAAATCAAATCATTCTCCTTGCAGTAATAGTACATATTCTGCTTGCTTTCCTAATTACTTGCTGCACCTGCACATTAATTTTATGAGAGTCATATATGAGAACACCCAAATCCCTCTGTACTGTGGTATTCTGCAATCTCTCTCACTTTAAATAATATTCTGCCTTTCCATCACATTTTCCCACATTATACTCTCCCCAATTTCTGCTATCCGCAACTAATTTAAGCTATTTATCTCCCTTGACAGACGTTGTATGTTACCTGTAGATACCTTTAAAAATGGAGGACAGGCTATGGATATTCCACCACAATTTCTGGCAGATCACACTTCTTTTGGTGGAGAAACAGGGCACGGTGTGACTCTTAGAATCATACAATAGAATCATAGAATCCCTACAATGCAGAAGGAGGCCATTCAGCCAATCTAGTCTTCATCAACACTAATCCCACCCAGATCCTATCCCCGCTTAGCTACTCTGCTAATTCCTCTAACCTATCACATCCCAGGACACTAAGGGTTAATTTAGCATGCCCAATCAACCTAAGCTGCACATCTTTGGACTGTGGGGGGAAACTGGAGCGTCCAGAGAAAACCCACGCAAACACAGGGAGAATGTGCAAACTCCACACAGACAGTAACTCAAGCTGGGAATTGAACCCGGGTTGCTGGAGCTGCGAGGCAGCAGTGCTAACCACTCTGCCACCGTGCCACAGACAGCAATCTACAACACACCAGAACTATTTGAAATTAGTGCTGAGTATCCAATTTTTGCTGTTCCACAGGGCCTTAACCCATAAGCCCTTAACCCTTTAAGCATGAAAAGAAAAACAGGCTGAAGCTTTCAGTTAGAGTTAAAGAAATAATGCCTGTTGGGCCTCATTGATTGATAGGCTACCTGGTGTAGGTTAGAATAGAATATTAACATGTGTTCCTGCAGTTTCAATAGAGTTCTTTGTAGCCACATTCCAAATGCTCAGGCCATAATGAATGCTTGGCTGAGTTTCAAATGGGACAAAAACACTTAACTAGGTTCAGGGGAGTTAGTCAATCATACTTTGATTGATTAAAGGTTTGAAGGGACTATTGAAGAATTAACTGTTTTTGATATGGTAACTGAATAGAATGATTTGTTTTGTAGCTAACTGAACATTTGAGGGGATTTCAAATCTTTAAATGAGTTTCATAAGTCAGAGTTTTTTTTTCTCAAACTGAAGTGTGTATGAGTAAGAATTCATTTCCATGGAGTTCCTGATGAGTGCCCATAGTGAATACTGGATAAGTGGTGAGGGAAGTGGCATGGGGGTATGAAGTGGCATGGATGGGGTATAGAGATGGAGTGGAGGGCATGAGTTTGCATGGAGTTTGAAAGGGAGTTGGTTGTCTTCTAACCAGCCCACCTCATTCCGTGCCTGTCCCTGTGGCTGCCTGCAATCTTCTTCCGAGTTCAACTGGCCCAATTCTAGCCTGCCCTCGCCACCCCAAATCGAAAATTGGTTGTAACACAGCACTTTACACTGAAGCAGGTCTGCTGAGCAGGGAAATCTTCCAAATTCACGGAGCAATACTCTGGCACTCATAACTTGCTTTCCTATCTACATCTGTGCCACCAGCAAATTTAGCAACCATGTAGTTGGTCTCTTCATCCAAGTTATTAATAAAGATCATAAATAGTTGTGGCCCCAGCACTGATCCACTAGTACAGTTTGGCAACCTGAATACTATTTGACATAACTCTGTTTCCTGTTCTTTAGCCGATCCTTCATCCACAGTAAAGTAGCAAACCCACAGCATGAGCTCTTGTCTTGTGCACCACTTTTTTATTTAGTATCTTATCGATTGTCTTTTAGAAATTCGAAAACACCACATCTGCAGACTCCCTTTTATCCACCCTGCTTATTACTTCCTCAAAAAACTCTAATAAATTTGTCAAACACAATTTCTCACTCACAGAGCCATGCTGACTTTGCCTGGTTGAATTATGATTTTCTAAATGTCCTGCTGTTACTTTTTTAATAATGAGTTCCAGTACTTTTCCAATGACAGATATTAGACCAGCTAGCCTATAGTTTCCTGCCTTCCATCTCTCTCCTTTCTAGAAAGAGGTGTTTAATTTGTGGTTTTCCAATCAGCTGGGACATTTCTGGAATCTTGGGAATTTTGGAAGATTACAGTCAATGCATCCCCATCTCTGCAGCCACTTCTTCTATGACTCTCATACGAAAGCCATCAGGTACAGAGGAATTGTCTGTCTTTAGCCCCATTAGTTTTCCTAGCACATTTTCTTGAGAGATTGTGAAAACTATGAAACTATGTTTTTAATTTAAAAGTTTAAGAAGTATAACTTAATGTAAACAGATATAATTCCTTTTTGTTATAACAATTAATCAGGTCTCATGAATTCAGCTCAACATACCACTTAAAAAGAGCTTCTAACGATAGTGTACTTTGCACTATTGTACTGTAAAAATGAAAACAAAATACAATTTAATATCCAAGGTGGTGTGATGTTGCCTTCTTAATAATTATAATAATTTTGTAAAATGTAACAATAGTTTAAGAAAATCTTTGACTTTAAATGTGAAATGCTACCTTACTCAAAAATCAAATGGTACAATTAAACATGCTGATGAACAGAACTTTGCATTCAGTAAATGTTTTCAGATTTTAGTATAAACTTTGTCTATCATTGCATGAAGCATTCCCATTTGGAGTCTGTATGCAATTCAAGTTTCTGTCTGTGAAGTTTTGTGGTTTAACTGAAGCTTTTCCTCAGACAATGAATTCTCTGAGAATCTGGGTCTTTTGCACTGTTACTTCTGGAGTTCCCAAGGATTGATCCATAGTCTTCTCCAATTCCTCAGTTATATACTGTTCCTTGGTGACATCATCTGAAAACACACCATCAGATTCGATAGAGGAACACTGAAGAAACCAATTTCTACCTCACCACCCTCTGCTGAGCCTTCACCTTGCCTCTGATTTGTCATGCCACTTTTCCAACAACCAATATTGGATGAGTACAAATTCCTTTCAATTACATATTGGGACGAATAGTCATTTGGTAGTGCAAATCCTGAGTATTGCTGAAAAAAAGAGATCTGTCAAACTTTTCATCTTGCATTCATCAGGAATTTTCACAAGAAATTCAATATAAGGAAAAAATAACAATTTCAATATCAGTATTCCTGCAAAGTGTCCTGATGAACACCAGATGAAAATCTTCAAAATGTATCAATTTTCAGCAATATTATGGAGTTAGATCCATAGGGCAGGATTTTCTGGCCCTACCCACCATTGGGATCATCTGATCCATCTGGAAGTCAATGGACCTTTGGCTGGCCTGCTTCATCCCCTGCAACAGGGCCCATATGGTGGGGCTAGAAAATTTCAACATTTGATTCTCATCAGAAACTCTCTACCTTCTTACTGACACCAGGCTCTATTTTACATTTTGATTCTAAGTGCTGGGCTGAGTGTTTCAGATCCGAATTTTAGATCCGTTCTCAGGCGTCCCTATACACATTCTGCCTGAAAAATTGTCGGCGAGTCCAAATCGTGCTATAGAAGCCAGTGGGTGGGACTTACTGTGCCCAAAACCCTGCAGCTCTGACTGACGCCTCCAACTGCACAGTCGCAGAAAAGAAAAATGATAGAATGCAGCTCCCCTGCACATCCCCCCGGGCCGGAGAATGCCACCCACCAGGCCCCATAGACATTGCTCCACCCCCCCAACATTACTGACTCCCTTATTCCTCTACCCCCTCCACCCAGACCGAATGCAGGCCCATCCCCCCTCCCCCCACCGCCCTCAGGCAGAATGGCATGGACCCTTCCCCCCCCACTGATCTCAGACAGAATGGCAGCAGACCTCCCTTCCCCCCCCAACTGATCTCAGGCACAGTGGCAGTGGACCCCCCACCACCAATCTCAAGCAGAGAGCCATCAGACACTAGGCACCTATCTCCTCACTAACTGGAGCACCTGAATCGGACTTTTATGGAGCATGTCTGTTTTGTACCAATTCTGGATGGACGAATGCAGTGGTAAAGAAGGAAGTGCTGGTAAAGTTGGCTGAGAAACCCATTAAGTATTGCGCCCATTTCGGGTGCCGATTATGGCTATTTTCGGTCTTTGGTAAATGGGGGTATGGTGCGAAGATAGGCGCAGTTCGTGCTACTCACCTCACACCCAACTTTTACCAAGTTTTTGTGCCTGAAAAATGGGTGCAACGCAATGGTAAAATTGGGCCCACCATCTATGTCTACCAACTGAGGCTGAATAAGGCAACTTGTAACCCTGGTGTCTTTTTTGACCCTGAGATTAATTCACAACCTCATATCTACATCAACACCAACTTTCACCTCTGTAACATTGCCCATCTCTGCCCCTACTTTAGCTTAACGACTGCTGGAGCCCTCACCCATGCTTTCATTGACTATTCCGGTATTTTCTTCGCTGGCACCCAAATTTACATCCTCCGTAAATATGAGCTCATTCAAACCTCTGCTGTTCCTAGCTTAGCCTAACTCCCACCAAATGCCATTCATCCTGTAGTTGCTGGTCTGTATTGGCTCCTGGTTGACAAAGCCTTCATATTAAAATTCTAATCTTTGTTTTCAAGACTCTCAATAATCTGCCCCCGACTTATCTACCTCCTCCTGCTGTGCAACCTGTAATCCATATATTCTGGTCTTTTCTGGATATCCACTTTTAATTGGGGGATATACTCTCAGCTGCCTAGCCCAAAAATCTGTGGGTTCTTCTGTACCTCTCTTTTCTTCTTTGAGATGCTCCTTAAAACTGCTTTTATCAAACTTTTGATCAGCTTTCTAATCTCTCCATTTGTGGTTATTGGTCAAGTTTTATGAGGTAATTTGGGACATTTTGCAACATTAAGCACACTATATAAATATAACTTCTTAGAAAAATTGAAGCATATGATAGAAGGCGACTGGCAGTAGCATGGTTAGAAAATTAGGTGATGGACAGGAAACAGAGTTAGGAGTGCTCAGTAGGTAATAGTGCAAGAGGGGGATGAGAAACCATTGTAGATGATTCTCTGGCTATGACTGCATAGATTAGAATGGAACCAGGTGAGGGTAGTCCTACCCAGGTGGATAATGGAGGAGAGGCATTCGAGAAGGATGGTGTGACTAACCATGTCAAATACTGCAGAAAGTTGAAATTATATGGAAGTGTAGTTTACCATGGTGGTAGTTACATTAGGTGTAATTTCTGACCTTGATAAGGCCTTTTTTCTTACAGTGCAGAGTCAGAAACCTGATTCAAGGTATCCAAGAGTAGAGTTGAGGGAAAGATAGGCACAGATTTAGGGTGAGACAACAGGTTCAATTACTTTGGCGAAGAAAGAAGTATGATGGTGCAGTGGAAGGACAGATGAGTCAAAGGATTGGTGATGACAAATTTAAAAAGAGAGGGTGTGGATTTTCTGAGGACAGAAAATCATTGACACTATCAGCTAACAAGGAGTGTAGGCAGTGAAGTTGATCCCCTCCCACCCTTCTCCTGATGTCTCCTAACTTTTTGACTGCTGGTCTGATTCCCCTCACCAAGCTTAGAACTTGTCCAGTTATTGGTAACTGAAACCAATAGTTCCCAATTGGGCCCTCCTGCGACTGGCTTTCCCATCCATCAACCATCCACTTTATCAGTCTGCTGGGAAATGGAGTACTGCTATAATGCAGTGCTGCTATATTTGGTGGGAACTCTGTATTCATGGGATTCATGGGTTTAAACTCTGTAAACATTCTCCTCTGCTCTTTCTGTCTCCCCAACTGCATGTAAATATTGGGACCATTATTGGAATGTATCAAGTGTAATCATGGGCCAGTCCAATAGAAACCTATGGTTGGCAATGCCGCACTAGAATGGAAGGTACTTTTCTAACGTTAAACAACATAACCTGCAGCATAGCACACATCTTGAAACAAGTTTGAATAAAGCTATATCCTGATGACTACTTATCTCGAGGCATGATGGCAAAAAACATCCCCAAGACAATTGGGTGTATGAGTCCCCTGGGCCCACTACAGAGAGATAGATCCGGCAGAGTCATAGTGTGACAGAATTTGTTTGATAGTCTAACTTTTCAACATGCAGATGTGCTCTGTTAAACTGCTGCCCTGTAGTTAGCACCCTCTGACTGACAATGCTGTATAAATGCAGCTTAACTGTAGTTAAATAAATAAATGCAAGTTACTGCGGATGCTGGAATCTGAAACCAAAAGGGAAAATGCTGGAAAATCTCAGCAGGTCTGGCTGCATCTGTAAGGAGAGAAAAGAGCTGACATTTTGAGTCCAGATGATCCTTTATCAAAGCTAGGATCAAAAACGTCAGCTCTTTTCTCTCTTTACAAATGCTGCCAGACCTGCTGAGATTTTCCAGCGTTTTCTCTGAAATGTAGTTAAGTTGCATTTAAACTGAGAAATTGGAGGGATGTGTTAAAAATGAGTTGAAGCGTTGCTCCGTTCACGATGTGGGGCTGGATTTCTCTTAGCAGAACATGAGGCTGCCAACACAGACTGGCAGCCAGAGCACTGCAGTTGCGGTCACCAACCATTGCCTGTCTCTCCTGACACTCATTCCAACAATGCAGGGCAACGATTCAAGTGTTAAAAAAAATACCCAGTGCATTGCCTGACCCCAGAACCACAGAAATATGTGTTTTCCTTTTCTTTCCCTGTAGCCCATGGTGAGCTGGGTAAACACTTCCACATTCCTGCACGGATGGACGCGCTCCGAGATATGGATGTATTTTCAGACAATGGCTCAAGACTATACTATGTCAACTTTTCTTATTAAAAGGCCGGCAACAGGTGGCAGCGGTTTGAGGAGGTATAAATCTGTGAGAATTAACTTGTCGAGTTTTTAGGATAAATTGGGCATGCCTCAGATTCGGATTACCCTTTGTGGAGTAGAATTTCACCTGGCTCGTATATCATCACAAGATCTGTTCAAATGTTAAACGCTGTAAAATCCCCCCGGAATAATTCTGCAGGCAGATAACACACACACACAGCAAACCCCACACGAACATTAAGCTATTGGGATACCCAGGCACTCAGGGAGAGGGCATAGAGCAGGTGCCAAATATATACATCGCTGGAAATGGAGCAGTTACGAGGACAGGTTAAGATTGTGTGTTACCTATACATCACAAGGAGAGGACAGCTGGAATATTTACTGGTGTGGGGACAGATTTCAAGTTGCCCGTTAAAAGCAGGGAATGGAATGGGCTGCGGGATACAATTAATATTTGACAAGACTGTCAAACTTCTATCACCTCATGTGTAGCTTGGTGGCACAGTGGTTAGCGCTACTGCCTCTCAGCATCAGGAACCTGAATTCAATTCCTGGCTTGGGTTACATCTGTGTGGAGCTTGCACGTTCTCCCTGTGTCTACATGGGTTTCCTCCGGGTGCTCCGGTTTCCTCTCACAGTCCGAAAGATGTGCTGGTTAGGTTCATTAGCCATGCTAAATTTTACCTCAGTGTACCGGAACAGGTGCCGGAGTGTGGCAACTAGGGGGTTTTCACAGTAACAGTGTTGCAGTGTAAACCTACTTGTGACACTAATAAATAAACTTAAATTTAATGAAGAAAAGTGACTTGAAAGAAAGGGAAACATGCATAAAGAGGAGAATATTCACCAGCATGCTGGAAAACTGGGTCAGGTTTGTAGAATTGTGACACGTCACTATGCCAAGCTCACTGTACCCAAAGTTGTCCACCATCTCTCTGGCTCATCTGCAATTCATTGGCACATGGCTTAATAATAAACTAATACCAAATTTTCAAGCTCTCCGTTTTGGTATTTATTCCCTATTTGCAAAATTTTGACACCAACAAACCTTGAGGAAGAGGAGTAGAAGTTCAGGCACGGAGATGACTCACAAGGGAAGTAAGTGAATAGGGCAGTTTGTAACTTTACCACAACTACAATTCCACGCATACTCAGCCAGAGCTACATGATGTCAGAGTTAAAGAAGCATCTACAGCACAGAAGGAGACCATTTGGCCCATCAAATCAATGTCAGCTCTCTGCAGAACAATCTAGTCAGTCCCACATTTATTTCTTTCTATTGCCCATTTAAATTTACTTTTGAAATTATTGTTTCTGATTTCAGCACTCTAATGGGCATTGAGTCCCATGTCATTGCCACTCACGGCATAAAAAAAGTTCATCCTCACATTCTCCTTGTTTTTCTTGCCCAGAACCTTAAAGCTGTATGGCCTGCTCTAGGTACCATCAGCTATCTTATCCAAATCCACATAATCTTGTACATTTCCATGAAATCTTCTCTCAATCTTCATTGCTTCAAGAGCAGCCATTCTCCAACTGAACCTTGCAACATTCTGGTAAACCTCTTCTGCGTCCTCCCAAGAACTCTCATATTCTTCCAAAAGTATGGTGATCAGAATAGATTCTATTACACTAATTAGGGCCCAACCAGAACTTTATTTATGTTCATTGCACCTTCCCTACTTTGGTACTCAATAACTCTATTTATGAAACCCAAGATCCCACTTGCTATGTGAGCAACATAGGCTTCTCCCCATATTTCGTCAGGTTCGTTTCCTTAGTGAACACTACTACAAATGATCATTTAGTATTTTAGCCTTGCCACTCTTCTTTGGGAAAAATCAAAACATGTATCAACTTCTTTGCGCCTGGTAGGATCCAACTGCTTTTTATTCATTCATGGAACGTAGGTCTCACTGGCTGGGCCAGCATTATTTTCCCACCCCTAATTGCCTTTGAACTGAGTAGCTTGCTAGGCCATTTCGGGAGGCATTTAAGAATCAACAACATTACTGTGGACCTGGAGTTGCATGTAGGCCAGACTGGGTAAGGATGGCAGATTTCCTTCCCTGAAGGACATCAGTGAACTAGAAGTGTTTTGATGATAATTAGCAATAGTTTTCATGGTCAACGTTAGACTTTTAATTCCAGTTTTTATCGGATTCAAATTCCACCATAGAATCCAGATCCCCATAACATTACCTCGAGTCTCCGCATCACTAGTGCAGTGACAATATCATGAGGCCATTATCTCCCCTTGCTCTCAATCCACCTCCTCTTAATACCCATTTACTCTTTACATGCCAATAGATGTTTTTTGGGTTCCATTTTGTGTTGACTGCCTTTAAAATCTCACATTCTCTCTTTGCCAGTTCTATTTTCCATTTCACCTCCCCTCTCAACCTATTGTATTCGACGTGGTTCCCACGCAAAGATTTCACCTGACATGCATGACACACCTTTTCTTGCTTCATCATAAACTTTCTCTTTATCATCATCTAAGGATGCCGTTTATCACTCCCCTACATTTTACCCTTGTTGGAACATTTCAAGCTTATACCTGCAACCATCCATTGCTCCATTACAGTTTTTCCTATCAGTCTTTGGTTCTTGTTTCTCTGCTTAAATTGCCAATTGCAAAACACTACCAAAAAAGCACTTTACTTGCACAGCAGAGTGAAGTATTTTCTCATAATCATGAATTTGAGCAACATATACTCCCAGGCAGGGCAGCTGTAGAGCTCGATTATTTTGTGACAGAGCTTTGAAAATGTAATTACTCTGGACACTTAAAGTATTGTTTAAAGGTGCAATTATCTTCTCCTTCTACAAATTACTTTTAATGGCTTTATTGGATAAGAGGATCTAAAGATAACCATATTCTTACAAAAACTATTAGATGTCAAAATTGTTGTTCCTTGTGTTATAAAGGTAGAACTTAAGAAGAGGGTGGAACAGTGGCACAGTAGTTAGCACTACTGCCTCACAGTGCCAGGGGCTCGGGTTCGATTTCTGTCTTGAATCACTGTCAATGCCCCATCCAATGAAGGCAAGCATGCCGTATGCCTTCCTGACTACCTTCTCCACCTGCACTGCCACTTTCAGTGCACCTGTACACCCAGATCCCTCTGCCTATCAATACTTTTAAGACCTACTTGTGACACTAATAAATAAACAAAAAGTTTCAAACAGTGATACTTTCAAAAACAATAATAAGGAAATAAAGCATAAAACAAACTCAAAAATCCAAAGGTCTCACTCTTGGGAGTGCATTGGGGTGATGTGGTGGCACAGTGGCTAGCACTGCTGCCTCACAGTGCCAGGGACTCAGGTTTGATTCTTGGCTTGGGTCACTGTCTGTGCGGAGTCTGCACATTCTCCCTGTATCTGTGTGGGTTTCCTCCAAGGGCTCTAGTTTCCTTCCACAGTCTGAACGACAAGCTGGTTAGGTGCATTGGCTATGCTAAATTCTCCTTCAGTATCAGGGGATTAGCAGGGTACATAAATGGTTTACAGAGGTAGGGCCTGGATGGAATTGTTGTCAATGCAGGCTCAAAGAGCTGAATGACCTCCTTCTGCACTGTAGGGATTCTATGATTCTAATGCTTTGGGGAGTCTTTGGGGGAATTTCAATCCAACTGATTCATACACAGCAGGGAGGCTTGAAGCAGGTCAGGAACACTTTGGAATCTTCAGTGGGCTTCACTGTAACTCTGTAACTGAGTGCAGGCATCAACATCCCATTTCTGTGTTTGCCATCCAATTAGAGAGGGCTAGCAGGATGACACACCAAATCTTGAAAGGAAGAAGCATGTAGTCCAGCTCGATCGAGTGCGGCTAGACATGGTAATTTAACTTGGAGAATTTAGCGAGTGATAGAATTCATTGCAGTGAAGGAAGAGATGCTGTTCTAGTTTTTAAGGAATGGTTGAGAGAGAGAGATCTGGTAACCTGTGGGCTAAAGTCCAAAGGAATTAATTAGGTACTTAGGGAGCTAAATGGGCTGGTGAGTTTAAGGTGTCCACTTTTCTCTGATCTAGGGTTTGCACTAGAAACAATGAAATACAAGTAATGTATGAAATTTATAGCTTAACTAGTTAAACTATTTCATATAACTATACATAATAACGTGGCTCAGTGGCATAGTAGCCAAGACTGCTGCCTCACAGGGCCAGGGACCCGGATTCAATTACAGTCTCGGGTGACTGTTTGTGTAGAGTTAGCACATTCTCCCCATTTTTATGTGGTTTTCCTCTGGGGGGCTACAGTTTCCTTCCACACTCCAAAAATATGCATGTTAGGTGGATTCACCATGGTAAATTGCCTGAGTGTCCCAAGATGCGTAGGTTAAATGGATTAGCCATATGTGGTATTATGGGGATAGAATGGGAAGATGGCCTGGGCAAAACACTCCATCAGAGAGTCAGTGCAGACTTGATGGGCCGAATGGCCTCCTTCTGCACGATTGGGATTCTATGAATAGAGACTTTAAGTAAACATAGCCACTCTAATTTATGACAGAACAGATTCTGTGTTGGGTCTGCAGAATGTGGGAGTTAGTGGACAGTAAGACTGTTTCCATATCTGCGGGAGGCACCTCCACTTTGAATCTCTGTGATAGAGTCATTTAACTGGAGTAAGAGTTGGAGACCTCTGACACATATGCAAAGAGAACGGAGTTTCTGGGCAGTTTTATTCAGAATATAATCATACCTTAGAGGGAAACATCAGGAGGATGCATCTGACAGGGAGACAGGTAGCGGGGATTTAAGAGAGACTCAGAAAGAGGCTCACAGATACTGCCCCTGTCCCATGTACTTTTTATGTGAGAACAGGAAGAAAGATTACAGGAAAGAAGGTAGTCCAAGCCACCACACTTCAGAAGGTTGCCTGGCAGGGGGAAGAGCAGAATAGAAATGTGGTCGTATTGGTGGACTCTACAATTAAAGGGATAGATAGCATTCCCTTGCAGTCAAGAATTAGAAGCCCAAAAGACATGTGGCCTACCCAGGTCCAAGGTAAGGGATATATCCTGGCAACTGTAGAAGAACCAGGATAAAGAGGTAATTAATCTAGTTATTGTTGTGCACCATAGTGGAATAAGCAACAGAGGAAGTCCAATTGAAAATGTATCAACAGTTGGGCTCTAAATTGAAAAGATGGACCTTGAAGGTAATAATCTCTGGATTATGGCCCAAACTGTGGCGATGCCAGTGTTGGACTGGGGTAAACACAGTAAGAAGTCTCACAACACCAGGTTTAAGTCCAACCAGTTTATTTGATGGTAAACCCACAAGCTTTCGGAAACGCTGTTCCTTCGTCAGGTGTGTGGAAAGTTCTGATCAGAGAAGAGCATATAAAGTCACACACAGATTACAGAATACTGATTAGAATGCAAGTTTTTACAACTAATCTGCTATTCAAGTCTTAAAAGGTGCAGACAACGTGAGTGGAGATAGCATTAAGCATAGGTTAAAGAGATGTGTATTGTCTCCAGACAGGACAGGAAGTGAAATGTTGCAAGCCCAGGCAAGTCATGGGGGTTACAGATAGTGCGACATGAACCCAAGATCCTGGTTGAGGCTGCCCTCACGTGTGCGGAACTTGGCTATCAGTCTCTGCTCAGCGACTCTACGCTATTGTGTGTAGTGAAGGCAGCCTTGGAGAGCGCTTACCCAAAGATCAGAGGCTGAATGCCCGTGACCGCTGAAGTGTTCGCCAACAGGAAGGGAACAGTCTTGCCTGATGATTGTCGAGCGACGTTCATTCATCCGTTGTCGTAGCGTCTGCACGGTCTCCCCAATGTACCATGCTTCAGGACATCCTTTCCTGCAACGTATTAGGTAGGCAACGTTGACCGAGTTGCAAGAGTACGTGCCATGTACCTGGTGGATGGTGTTCTCACATGAGATGATGTCATTCATGTCGATGATCTGACATGTCTTGCAGAGGTTGCTGTGGCAGGGTTGTGTGGTGTTGTGGTCACTGTTTTCCTGAAGGCTGGGTAGTTTGCTGCAAACAATGGACTGTTTGAGGTTGTGCAGTTGTTTGAAGACAAGAAGTGGGAGTGTGGGGATGGCCCTGGCGAAACGTTCATCTTCATCAGTGATATGTTGAAGACTCCGGAGATGTCATAACTTCTCCACGCTGGGGAAGTACTGAACGTCGAAGGGTACTCTGTCCACCGTGTCCCGTGTTTGTCTTCTGAGGAGGTCAGTGCAGATTTTTCGTTGTGGCGCATCAGAACTGTGTTATGGTCCAAGGCACAGGCAAATTGGCATCAGAGCAGACAAATCTGATGAACTAACATTGTATTAGTAGACAGGGATTTATTTTGCGGATTTATCTTGCTGACCCATGTCTCAGCAAGAAAGATAAATAGGGAGGTGACAAAGACTGTAACACAGTAAGAGGTGGGGCAGAGGTTGGATCCACAAGAAACATCAGCAGCCTGGACAAAAAAAGAACAGGACAGGAAAACATAGGAAAGAATAAACATGATTATAGAACAGGAGTTTAAAATGTCAGTAGATCAATGCATGCAGTGTTTATAATAAAGCAGGGAACTGGAGGCTAGCATGGGACATAGCAGAGGTAAGTCAAACATGGCTACAGAAAAATCAATGGCAGTCAAATAAAAGGGACTCAGCTATCACTAAGATATTACTAGAGTCCATTTGGATAGAGGTGAAATATAATAAAGGATCCATCACACTAATAGTTATAGACTGCATATGACCACTAGTTGTGGGAAGGTGGTGAAGAAAATGCAGAAACATTTGGGGCCTCAGTGAAAAAAAATCATGATGATGGGGGATTTCAACTACTCTGGCATTAATTGGCCAGAGGAGATAGGTAAAGGGGATAAGGGAAAGAAATTCCTGAATTGTGTATAGGACTTTGCACATAATATGTAAAGCACCAACAAGAGAAGATTCATTAACGAATCTAGTAATGGGGAATGAACCAGCGTTGATAACAAAAGTAAAAATAAGGGAACATCTACAGAGCACAGTTAAAGTTTATTTATCAGCGTCACAAGGATGTGGGTGTCACTGGCTGGGACAGCATTAATTTCCCATCCCTAATCGCCCTTGAACTGAGTAGCTTGCTAGGCCATTTCAGAGGGCATTTAAGAGTCAGCCACATTGCTGTGGGTCCGCCTGGAGTTGCATGTAGGCCAGACTGGGTAAGGATGGCAGATTTCCTTCCCTAAAGGACATTGTTGATTTTCATCAAAACACTTCTGGTTCACCAATGGTTTTCATCATCATCATTAGACTTTTAATTCCAACTTTTATCAGATTCAAATTCCACCGCAGAATCCAATTACCTTGGGTCTCTGTATCACTAGTGCAGTGACACTATCATGAGGCCATCACCTCCCCTTGCTCTCTATCCACCTCCTCTTACTACTCATTTACTCTTGACATGCCAGTAGACGTTTTTTGGCTTCTGCTTTGTGTTGACTGCCTTTAAAATCTCAGTTTCTCTTTGCCAGTTCTATTTTCCTTTTCTTCTCCCCTCTCAACCTATTGTATTCAATCTGGTTCTCACTCGAAGAATTCATCTGACATGCATGACACACCTCTTTTTTTGCTTCATCATAAAGTCTCTCTCCATTATCATCTAAGGATGCCTGTTTTTCATTCCCCTACATTTTAAGGGAACATCTACAGAGCACAGTTAAAGATTAAGGTTTATTTATCAGTGTCACAAGTAGGTTCACAACACTGCAATACAGTTACTGTGAAAATCCCCTAGTCACCACACTCCGGCACCTGTTTGGATACACTGAGGAAGAATTTAGCACGGCCAATGCACCTACCCAGCACATCATCTTTCGGATTGACGGAGGAAACCAGTGCTCCCGGAGGAAACCCACGTAGATGCAAGGAGAATGTGGAGACTTTGCACAGACAGGGACTCAAGCCAGGAATCAAACCCATGTCCCTGACGCTGTGAGGCAGGAGTGCTAACCACTATGCCATCCTCAAGGTTGTGAAGCTGAAGACATATCCTACACATTCACAAAAAAAAGCGTTAGGGTTAAAAGAACATAAGAACATAAGAAATAGGAGCAGGAGTAGGCCATCCAGCCCTTCGAGCCTGCCCCGCCATTCAATAAGATCATGGCTGATCTGTCGTGGCTCAGTTCCACTTTCCCGCCCTCTCCCCATAACCCTTAATCCCCTCTCTTATCAAGAACCCATCAACCCGCTTCTTAAAAATATTTAGCGAGGCAGCCTCCACCACTTCAACGGGCAGAGAATTCCAGAGATTCACCACCCTTTGAGTGAAGAAGTTCCTCCTCAACTCCGTTCTAAACCGCCCCCCCTTTATCTTGAGGCTGTGCCCCCTAGTCCTACTGTCTTTTTTGAGCGGGAAGAGTCTCTCCACCTCTATCCTATCCATCCCATTCATCATCTTATAAGTCTCAATGAGATCGCCCCTCATTCTTCTAAACTCTAACGAGTACAAGCCTAGTTTATTCAGCCTCTCCTCATAGCTCAACCCCCTCAACTCCGGTATCAGCCTAGTAAACCTCCTCTGCACTCCCTCCAAGGCCAAAATATCCTTGCGCAGGTGCGGCGCCCAAAACTGCACACAGTACTCCAGCTGCGGCCTCACCAACGCCCTATACAGCTGCAGCAAGACCTCCCTACTTTTATATTCAATCCCCCTCGCTATGAAGGCCAGCATCCCATTCGCCTTCCTGACCACCTGCTGCACCTGCAAGCTGGGTTTTTGCGACTCACGCACAAGGACCCCGAGGTCCCTCTGCACCGTCGCCTGCTGCAGTTTTTCGCCACGTAAGTACCTGCAATAATTTAATAAAATCAGTGTTTCTCTTCATGTGCAAATATAGTTCATTTCAAATGAGGCACATTAAGATTATTGGAAAAAATATTATTGATTTGATGGTTATTCATCAGTGCTTATATGAAGTGGGGCAATGGTGGCCATTGCCTTTGTCCAGGCAATTGATTTATTTGAGGAGAAGCTTGATAAGCACGCAAGGAAGAATGAAATAGAACGATTTGCTTCCTAGAAAGATTGGAGTAAACCCAGTGGGAGGACCCTGCTGTGGAACATAAACATGGCTGTAGACTAGGTGGGTTGAATGGCTTATCTCTGTGCTGTAGATGCTACGTAATTCTATGTAACTGGATACAAGTAGATTAATGTTATGGATTAGAAGGTGCAGACATTTATCTTGTGTGGCTCCTGCTGTTTGATCCTTTTCTGCTACCAGCTGAGGTCAGCTGCTTCTAGTTGCTGTGTAGGATACAGCATGCTAGAATAATCTTCAATAACTTGCCTGGGCTATACAATGCCACTCCTTGGTTGGTCAAAGTTGGTGAGCTTTTGCAAATATCACGCATTTTTATGTAGATTATACAGGCCACTTGCTCCAGCTAGGCTGTGTTGCTGCTTGTACTCCCTAATGAGCCAAGATTGGAGTGAGAGTGGGACATAGAAAAATCCAGGAAATCAGAGGGAGGATTTACTTTTGGTGACCATCACTATGCTTCTGTGCTAGGATCCCTGGTAATGTGATTTCTTTGCCCTCCTCAGCCCTGGCCTGGGAGTCCAGTCACCCATACTGCAGCTGCTCCCATTGATGACCTCAACTTGCAGGTAGGCTGGTGGTTCACTAGCTGCCTGGCTACTGCTGGTTATCTGGCCTGGCCACTGATTTCAGTCTCACCAGTCTGGTTGCTGCCCAGCACTCTCACTCTCAACCCTGGCCTCTAGTCGAGTCGCTCTTCTGCTCCCCGAAAACCACGCCGGTGCCTTCCGGCTCTTGCACCTCCCAGTCCCAACTGCTCACCTCTCGCTCAGGCAGCCGAGCCTTGATGCGTGCGCGTACTCCTGGCTGGCTGCTGCTACTGGCTGTCCCGCCTAGCTGCTGTTCCCAGCCCTCACCTGGAAGTCAAGTGTCACTGCATTGCTCAATGACCATTGGCCAGGAGTTCCTGCTCGATTATCGCATAAGGCCTCACAGGTTCACACCCTGATATGAAGTCAGCAACATAATTATCGTCTCAGGATACTTGCCTGAATGTCAGGAAGCTGCTTCTTTGCCAATGCAGAGAAATTTAGAAACTTCAGACAAGGCAATCTAGAGATCCGTCCAAACTGCTCTCAAATCACCACAACCTCTCAACTGGGACAGACACGGTGGACTAAAAGCCGGAAATTCCCATCAATGGTGTTTCACATTCTCTGCAACGCGCCCGCTAAAATTCCAGTGGAGGGCGGGATGGGAGAATTCCGGCAACAGTGTTCCCTGCTGTAAGTAGATTCCTGATGTGGATGTGCCGGCGTTGGACTGGGGTAAACACAGTAAAACGTCTGACAACACCAGGTTTTAGTCCAACCGATTTATTTGATAGTAAACTCACAAGCTTTCGAGGGGACTCCCTCCCTCTTCGTCAGGTGAATGGAGAACTCTCCATTGGACTAAAACCTGGTGTTGTCAGACTTTTTACTGTAAGTAGATTCCACCAGTCAGATCCTGGTGTTGTTCTCCATTGCCTGCTGATTAGGCTCATTCTTGAGCCTAACAACAAATTCAGAGCTACCAGGCTCTAATTGGTGCTGCCAGAGCTCCTTCTCTGTTTGGGACCCCCTCCCATTGCCCACAGCTCCATGCTGCAGCGCTGTGTGTTTCATTGTAAGTCCACCTCTGCAAGCAATTGTCAAGGATATTAGTCAGTACACTTCTTGAGGATGACAGCTGTAGAATTATTAAGTTTAATATGTCCTTGGATTCAGAAATATCCAAAACCAGGAGTCACATACCTTTTTAAAGTAGTTCACTTTAGTAACTTTTTTTGAGTCCATTTAGGTTGCCCGGCACTTCCACTTTATATGATCTTCCCATCCCGGTGATGTTGACGGCGTTTTGCATGGCTCGCCCGCTCGGCAGGACTAGAAGATCCCGCTGCGGGGGATAGGCAGGAATATTCCACTCTGTTTCACCTGATTCGCATTTTTGAGGTTTTCGCATTTTCTTTGACTGCTTCTTTGCCAGACTGATGCTGAAACTCTTTTGCAAATAATTTATGTGAATAATTGCAAAAGTTGTTCTTTGGTCAAAATGCAACACCTTTTAAAGGTATAATATCGTACCTTCAGGATAAACATACACCCAAAACTAACCATCTAAATGTGACCTTAAAATGTATTAGCAAACAAAGTGAAGTAAGAGGGAAAATATGGTCTGTACAAATAACTAAAAGGAGAGTGAATATGAAAACTGCAGTGAATGAAAGCAAATGCAAAAATATGTAAAAACGGTGATTGTTAAAGGGGCAAAGTTAGACCTGGTAAAAAGCACAACAGCTGAGACTAAGCATAGTGAAAAAACATTTCGGCATCAGCATAGCAAAGATGCAGTCAAAGAAAATATGAAAACCTCAAAAACACATCACTATATGTACAAAATAACAAATATTCTGTACCAATACTTCCTTCATGTATTCATATAAGTAAGGTGGAAAGGCCAAACAAGCTAAATGGACTCAAAGTAAAATCCCCAAAGATGGATGATGTTTATCCCAGAGTGCTGAAAGAGACAAACGAGATTTGGAAGGCACTGATATTCTTTGAGAAAACCAGTGACCGTGGGGAGATATCAGTGGATTAGAAACAGGTTAGAGGGTGACAAAGCAAATGCACACAATGGCAGACTGATTAGTCTTTCCTTAATTCCACATAATGTAACAAAATTGATTTTTAGCAGTAAATTTGAAGATCGTCAATATCCTCCGTTCAACTCAACTTCCCTGGTTCCCAGCCCTGCGCAACATCCTGTCCTCTCACCTAAGGAGGGAGACTGCAACAAGAAAGCTCCTGGAGAGGGCTTACATCAACACAAGCCTGCCATTACATAAGGACCTTACCAATCCACTTAGTGTCCGCCTCCCATCACACCAGCCTGTATGGCTAAGACCATCATGCCAAGGAATAACAGCAGAGACCCTATGGCAACAAGAGTGGGATCACCATGCCACCATTAAGAACCACTTCCTCGTCACAGATCCACAACCCGCCCAACCGGTTTCAACCTGCCATGCCAACACTGGCCTTCCCTCAACCATTTCCACAATGGCAAGGGCTTTGCACAGCAAATCAGTGGAAGTGGGGCCTTGCAGGAAACCTGGACTGCAGCAGGGGTGCACCCAAACAATGACTCTCATCACTGGAATACTGCCCTCTGACAACATTCTGTGGCGGCTCAGGGAGCCCCAGTTAGTCACTGCGGAAGCTATTGTCTGGCTTGGATTTATTGCACATGGTAAAAATAATTGGTGTGATAAAAATCAGTTTCATTTTGCCTGGGCAACTTGCCAAATTCTTTGAGGTAGTGACAATTTCAATGGACTATGAAAAGTCCCATCAACATTTGGAAATGCAAAAGGCTAAACACTCAAACAATGGCCTGGATTTTGCAGTCAACGTAAGTCTCGCAATCTGCCAGGTAAGAATTCCTGTTCTATTGTCATGCAGCATTACCGTAATCAACTGCAGCGTTCTGTCCTGGATATTCACAATGTGGAACCGGAGGGATTTTATTCAGCTGTCCAAGCAGCCAATTAAGTTGAGAGACTTTAGCACTAACCCAATCATGAAACAAAAATCACTACATTGAATCACCTTTAAAATAAATTGTGTAGAGAATCATAAAAGTTAGGGACACACACACGGGGTAAAGATAGAAGCTAAAATTTTCTGAAAAATGTTAAAATAATGTTAGAAATATTTAGCTTGAAAGAACTAATTAATCATTTAACTGCATTCCACGATTATTGAATTGATTCTTTTGGGACAAATTTTATTGATTCTCAAGTGTTATTTATCACGTTGCTGAGAGAATGATGTATAATTTTTTTAAAGAGGTCTGAAATCATGATGTGGGAGCAGCAAAATTGAAGTTGTCGCTGACTTCAGTGATTGCTGGCATTGGGGAAGTTTGGCGAAAACAGTTCTAATCGAAAAGTTACAGAATTCAACTTTCCTCAGGGGCCTGATTTCAGCAAATTAAATTGAAATCAAGTTAAAAGGTCACCCAAAACACGAGCACAACTGGTTTTGGGCATAACTCACCGATACGCCAGCCTGTATCAGCCTATACTGATCTGTAACTTCCTCAGTGTGCCCCCTTTTTATAGCATTAGCTACCATAAAGCAAGTGTTTAAAGGGACAATTTAAAGGGAGTAGGTAAGTTTAAAAGGGGAGTCTGGGGAGACCTGGGGGAATTGGAATGGCAGGGGAGACCTGGGCAGCAGAGTCAGAGTGGAGCAGGGGAGGTGTTGGCCCTGGGTTGGGGGGAAGACTAGGGGATCGATGACGGGTTAGGCTGTGGGTGTGCTTGGTGGGGTGATGCTGTCCCTGAAGGGTCATGGTTGTATGGGTTATCCGGTGTGAATTTTTTTAAAAAGTTACTCTGAGGAGTTAGAAAGGGGAAAAAAAAGCTTCAGTATAGCTATCAGAGTAAAACAGGCAGAACAATCCTGTAAAGATGCTCGTTCATCAGCTTAGGGAAAACTTGTTTATTTACAGGTTCAAATTGGCTTCAATCAGCTCCCGAGATGAATAAGTACAGAAGCCAGAGTGATTTCCCCACCCCACTTCCCAATTGGTTTTCTGGGTCCTGTGACCATCACTTTGCAGATTGTCCCTTTAAGCATCAGTCGCTACGCATCTGAAGTTAGCGATTTCAATCGCTTTGTCAGATTGTTCCCAGTCCAGAGGAAGTTTTTTTTTAAACTTTATTCCAATTCAATCCAATCAAATCAAATCCAATTCAGAGTCCCAACAAGTTGAGACATTCCTGATCCAAGCTGACAAGACAGGGCTTGATCTACATGATCCACGCTGATTGGAGTAGGCATAGCTCCTCCTCCAAGGCTTGATCTCATTTGCATCTTAGCCAAAAGGCTGAGATGCTGCTTTAAAAATTTACATCAAATGAAGCTAAAATGTAACCTAATGACTTCAACCAAGCACAGCATGTGGATACTACACTTGATCTTAGTCAAAAGGCCGAGAAGGATTGTTCAGAAGTTTTTTCCCCAAAAATATACTTTATTCATAAAAATCTGAAACCATTGCAAATCAACATGTCTTTGAATTGCAAACAGTGCAGAATTAAAACATTTTTACAGTTCCATACAAGTTACAGCCATAACATTTCAAACCTTAAAACTATATACATGCCTCAAAATTTACTGTGTGCTGTTATTTCTCAGATTGGCACACAGTTACGCAGGTCGAGGATATTCTGCAGTACCCGGGCCCTTGGTCTGCCTCCGTTAAAGGGCCTTATAGTGTGGCCTTTCCCCATTGTGCCTTTGCGGTGGCTGCTCCAAGCTTCAGCGCGTCCCTCAGCACGTAGTCCTGGACCTTGGAATGTGCCAGTCTGCAACACTTGGTCGAGGACAGTTCTTTCAACTGGAAGATCAGCAAGTTTCGGGTGGACCAAAGTGCGTCCTTCACCAAGTTGATGACCTTCCAGCAGCAGTTGATATTTGTCTTGGCGTGCGTCCCCAGAAATAGCCCGTAGAGCACGATGTCCTGCGTCACCGAGTTGCTCGGGACGAACTTCAACAAATACCACTGCATCTCACTCCAGACCTTCTTTGCAAAGGCACGTTCCATAAGGAGGTGTGCGACCATCTCATCAGCCCTGCAGCCACTTCAAGGGCAGCATGTGGTGGTGTTGAGACTTCGCGCGTGCATAAAGGATCTGACGGGGAGTGCCCTCCTCACCACCAGCCAAGCCAGACCTTGGTACTTGTTTGAGAGTTCTGGTGATGAGGCATTCTGCCAGATGACACTGACAGTCTGCTCAGGGAACCATCCGACAGGATCCGCCACCTCCTTTTCTCTCAGGGCCCCAAGGACGTTAAGCGCTGACCACTGCTTAATCGCCATGTGGTCAAAGGTGTGTTTGCAGAAAAATTTCTCCACGAAGGACAGGTGCTGCGGTACGGTCTAACTACTCGGAGCGTTCCGCGGCAATGTGGCCAGACCCATCCTCCGCAACACGCGGCACAGGTAGAACCTCAGAAAGTAGTGGCACTTGCTGTTAGTGTACGAGGCTCTATGCACAGCTTGATGCAGCTGCACACAAAGGTGCCATCAGGATGAGTGCGGCGTTGGGAACGTTTTTCCCTCCGTTCTCTGGAGATTTGTGCATCACCTCCCTCTGGACGCGATCCATTTTTGATCTCCAGATAAACTTGAAGATGGCCCACGTCACTGCTGCAGCGCAGGATTTGGGGATAGGCCACACCTGCGCCACATACAACAACATGGACAGCACCTCGCACCGGATCACCAGGTTTTTTCCTGTCATGGAGAGGGAGCGTTGCTCCCACAAGCCCAGTTTCTGCCTGGCTTTCGCGATGCACTCGTCCCAGTTTTTGGCGCATGCCCCTGCCGCTCCAAACCATATCCCCAACACCTTCAGGTAATCTGCCCTGACAGTGAAGGGGACAAAGGATTTCTCAGCCCGGTTCCCAAAGAACATGGCCTCCCTCTTGGCCTGGTTGACTTTGGCTCCAGGGGAAGTTAGCCCTTCTGGACAAATGCTGGGTAAGCCCTTGTGGGAACTTCCTGGTGGGATTCCCCAGTGCACTCCTGGGGTACCCCTAAATGTGATGCTGAGGAACCAGGAAGTTATGGGCAAGCAGAAACATCCCCTCCCTTTATAAGTACCCTTATAAGTTGATGTTCCATATTAATTGTAAAATAAGGAATACAGATTTGAGAGAGAAAGGAATTGCACATATGCTTAATAAATACAAACACATCTATCAACTCCACAGCAATCTAAATCTTCCACCACAAACAGTAAATTAAATCCACAGATAGTCCATCACCGGTAGCAGCCACAGTCTAGTTATACAGAATATATTCCTCATCATTAATCAGTATCAGTACAGATTTATAAACTGGATCTTGACCAACAGGTGAAATTCAAACATGAGTTTTGGTTTTAATCTCCCACTAAAAAAATAATTAAAATCTTTTATTTTTAGGAAGAAGAACATGCTTAAAGTTTACATTTGGTTACAGAGTGACCAGTGACAATTGCAGAGCAAACTAACAGCAGAAGTGCAGGGACAATAAAAGTCAATGAGGTAACAGGCATTGCTGATGCAGTACTCAATCACATGACACTGCTGTTGTTATGATTTGTAGAGGAATGCAGATTAACGGAGACTGCTGTGCACGTAATTGTATTGACAGTTCTCCAAAATAGACTGCCAGGAAGGTTTTACCCTTATAGATAAGTCGAGAAAGATGTCGCCACCACGGCTGTCCAAATTCTCTACGGACTATTTCAGTGGTCATAAATGTCTCTGTAGGTAACAGAACCTCAGTTCTAGTTTCAAGGGGAAATGGATTCTTAAAAATTCCTGCATTTGATGGAATAACATTCAATGCGTTTGGATATATTATCACATAAATTACTGACTACTGGGACAGACTTATTGATAATGTCATTAGTTGCACTGTAAATGATATCAGAGACAGAGGCCTGGAAATGGTTGTCAGTGATGTTAGTGATTTTTAAAAATATATACACCATCCCTTCATCAGTTGTTTTAATAGAGCCATTAGCCATTGGAAATAACAAGTTAATAGTTCTAGTAAAATATGGATAGATAATATGTATATATAATTGTAAATATGACTGCTCACGTCATCAACAGCAATTTCTGTTATAAAAAGACTTACATTATATAGAACCTTTCATGACCTAGAACATTCCAAAACATTTTGCAGTAAATGATGCACAGTCATTGCTCTAATGAAGGAAATGTGACAGTCAATTTGTGCACAGTAAGCTCCCACAAACAGCAATATGATAATGATCAAATCATTTGTTTTTAGTGAAGCTGAATTGTTTGGGATTCGCCTGCTATTTGACATGATGCCATGGAATCTTTCACATCCAGATATGATCATATTTAATATTTCATCCAAATTAGGACACCTTCAATAAGGGGAGGCAATGGTGTAATGATATTATCACTGCACTAGTAAATCAGAGACCCAGGGCATCCGGGTTCAAATCCCACCATGGCAAATGTTGAAATTTGAATTCCATAAAAATCTGGAATAATTACTGACAACCATGAAACCATTGTTGGTTGTCAGGAAAACTGATTTTGTTCACTTATGTCTTTTATGGAAGGAAATCTGCTATCCTTACCTGTCTGGCCAAATCCATAGCAATGTAATTGACTTTTAATTGCCCTCTGAAATGGCCTGATAAGCCACTCAGTTCAAGGGCAATTAGGGATGAGCAATAAATGTTGGCCTTGACAGCAATGCCCACATTCCCATGCATGAATAAAGAAAAAGCATAGTACTCTCTCAATACGGTTTTGTGAAGGGGAGGTCATGCCTCACGAACTTGATTGACTTTTGAGGAAGTGACGAAGATGATTGATGAAGGTAGGGCAATGGATGTTGTCTACATGGACTTCAGTAAGGCCTTTGACATGGTCCCTCATGGCAGACTCGTACAGAAGGTGAAGTTGCATGGGATCAGAGGTAAGTTGGCAAGATGGATACAAAACAGGCTCGGTCAAATAAGACAAAGGGTAGCAGTGAAAGGGTACGTTTCTGAATGGAGGGCTGTGACAAATGGTGTTCCTCAGGGAACAGCATGGGGACCTTTGCTGTTATATACATATATATATATATATATATACACACACGCAAATGATTTGGAGGAAAATGTAACTGGACTGATTAGTAAGTTTGCAGACAACACAAAGGTTGGTGGATTTGTGAATAGTGATGAGGATATTCAGAGAAAACAGCAGGATATAGATCAGTTGGAGACTTGGATGGAGAGATGGCAGATGGAGTTTAGTCTGGACAAATGTGAGGTAATGCATTTTTGAATGTCTAATACAAATAGGAAATATACAGTAAATGGCAGAAACCTTAAGATGTTGACAGGCCAAAGGATCTGGATGTACAGATACACAGGTAACTGAAAGTGGCAATGCAGGTGGAGAAGGTAGTCAAGAAGGCATACAGCACGCTTGCCTTCATTGACTGGGGCACTGAATTTAAAAATTGGCAAGTCACGTTGCAGCTTTATAGATTCTTAGTTAGGCTGCACTTGGAATATATAGTGTTCAATTCTGGTTGCCACACTACCAGGAGGATGTGGAGGCTTTGGAGAGGGTACAGAAAAGATTTACCAGGATGTTGCCTGGTATGGAGGGCATTAGCTATGAGGAGAGGTTGGAGAAACTTTGTTTGATCTCACTGGAGCGATGGAGGTTGCAGGGAGACCTATAGAAGTCTACAAGATTATGGACAGAGTGGATAGTCAGAAGCTTCATTCCCAAAGTAGAAGAGTCAATTACTAGGGAGCATAGGTTTAAGGTGCAAGGGACAAGGTTTAAAAGAGATGTATGAGGCAGATTTTTTTTTTTTTAAACAGAGTGGTGGGTGCCTGGAACTTGTTGCTGGGGGAGATAGTGGAAGCGGATATGGTAGTGACTTTTAAGGGGCATCTTGACAAGTACATGAATGAGATGGGAATAGAGGGATATGGTGCCCAGAAGGGTAGGGGCTTTTAGTTAAGTCGGGTAGCATGGTCAGTGCAGGCTTGGAGGGCCAAAGGGCCTCTTCCTGTGCTGTAATTTTTTAAAATTATTCTTTATTCTTTACTTCAATTCAATCCAATCAAATCCAATTCAGAGTCCCAACAAGTTGAGACATTCCCGATCCAAGCTGACAAGACAGGGCTCTCACCTCCTGTCTTGGGCTTGATCTACATGATCTAAGCTGATTGGAGTAGGTGTAGCTCCTCCTCCAAGGCTTGATCTTATTTGCATCTTAGCCAAAAGGCCAAGATGCCACTTTAAAAAATTGCTTCAAATGAAGCTAAAATGTAACCTAATAACTTCAACCAAGTACAGCATGTCGATACTACACTTGATCTTAGCCAAAAGGCCGAGAAGTGATTTTCTTTGTACCACTGAAATAGCAGCAATAGCAATTTTTGTCAAGTCGCTGCAGCAACTTTCTGCCTTACATCGGAGGATGCTACTCATTAAGTCGTGGTTGACAAATCACTGTTTGGATTTTGAATTCTGTATATTGTGCCGCCTATGTTTGACATCCAGCTAATGAATGGAGCTAGCAACTCCTGTTCTATTCTTTCAGGAGTGCTCAATAACTTTTGCTAGAGGGCCACAGTATTAAACAGTGGCCCTCAACCAGGGCCGACCCTGTCACATTTCTTCCCCACAGCTACTGTGCCAACCATGCCAGCCACACCTGCCATGCACATTGATATCATCATGCCTGTTGTTATCACTCCTGCCTGACAGATTCAGTGGGAGATCCCAATCATTTTCAGTGTTGAAGCTTTTGTTAGAATGCAAATGTCAAATTTTCCAATTCTCAATGAGTGTAAACAGTCAACTCAGTAAAGCAATAGGTCTAAAATTCAACAATTCCATGGGTGAATTAATCAGATGTTGACAGGAGAAGAAGCATCTGCAAAGGTGCCAATCACCTCAAGCACCACCAGGTGGAGCACACGGAGGCCAAGGCTAAACAGCAGAAAGAGAACTCAGATTCCAGAATGTTTCATCCACTCACCTCATCGATTGCCGCCTGCCAAATCTGTGGCAATGTCTCAGCTCCAGTAATGGACGATTCAGCCACCACAGAACCCACCTCCCCAGAGTGAATGCAAGTCATCCTCGACCCTAAGGGACTGCCAATGAAGAAGCAATAGCATTGTAAGACAAGGGATGAGAATATTAAAAAGTGAAAATATGCTTTGAAAATATCCTAAATGATTACTCCTCATAGTATTCACAGGGGAATACATGAATTAAAAAGTCCTCTAGTTCTAGATGCTGATTTAAATTATACGGAAGTCCATGACAAGCGGACATGAATTATACCAAATAAGTGTCCATTGGCCAATGGTATTTATCCTAGTGTGTTGAGAGAAACCAGGAAGGAGATTTGTTATCAAGATGGTCATTATGAACGACTAGTAGAATGGAAAAGGCTAATCTGCTGCTTGCATTAAGCAGTACAGGCAACAGAAACATACGAGTTTTAGTTTAATTCTGTGTAAAATAATCAAATTGAATATTAAGACTAAAATTGTCAATTGTCTGAATAGCGATCAGATAAACAACAGTGAACATATCTTTATAAAATGAAGTGCTTCCTTGATTTCTTTGAGAAAATTACAACCCAATTGGTCAATGTGATATATTTAGATTTCCAGCAAGGAACTGCTGCCTCCCACTTAAGGGACCCAGGTTCGATTCCCAGCTTGGGTCACTGTCTGCGTGGAGTTTGCACCTTCTCCCCATTTCTGCATAGGTTTCCTCCGGGTGCTCTGGATTCCTCCCACTGTCTGATTAGATGCACTGGCCATCTTAAATTCTGTGTACCCGAACAAATGCTGGAGTGTGGCAACCAGGGGATTGTCACGGAAATTCAATTGCAGCGTTAATGTAAGCCTACTTATGACATAATAAATAAACTTTAAAACTGACATATAGGTAAGGAATTGGTAGGAAACAATAGGTACTTTTTCAAGGGGTAGCATAAAAGTCAACCTCTTCCAAAAGTGGATTCATGATTTATCACTTAAGATTCTTAATTTTTTTTATATACCTCACGTAAAGGTGACCTTAGTTGTCCAGGGATCAATGCCCAAATATTTTAGAATCAAAGTACAATCTCTATAATCACATCAAAACCCTCAATCCATTATTCAGTAAAAAAATAGTTACATTTACCATATTTCCTTCAGTCCCTACTTGCCAACTAAGACAGGAAGAATCAATTTTTAATTTAATCTTTGGAGGAAGAAATTAATTAGAAAAAAGAAATAGCACTTGGAAACAAGATGCGGGTACCAACATCCAAGTCAAACATTAAATAAGTGAACATCTGGGCCTTGTGTCTTCAGCCATTCTTGGGGAGAGGAAGCTTGGCTCGGACCTTGGCAATTGGGCTCTTGCGAGTGTCAAATCCATGCAATCCTGCTGCACTAAGGCCTAAGTCAAGGGCTGTCAGTGTGACATTTTCTCACAGCACGGCCCTTCCCTTTTTTTTCAAAGGAAACTTAAGACGTGTCAAATTAAAATGTGATTATTGGGGTCTATAAAGCACCTCAGCCCCTGCGGTGCCCAACGGGCATGGAAGGCCTCGACAGTGCCCACGGACACCGCGTGCTCCCTCTCCAGGGACACCCGGCTGTGAACGTAGCCGCGGTAGAGGGGCAGGCAGTCAGGACTGACGGCCCCGTCGATCGCCTGCTACCTGGACCTGTTGATGGCGCGTTTCGCCAGGCCCAGGAGCAGGTTCATGAGGAGATCGGCATCCCAACCCTACGGCCTTTCCCTTTTCTTCACAAAAATAGAAAATACTGGAAAATTGCAGCAGGTCTGACAGCAAATGTAGAGAAAGAATCCATCACACAAATCAACCTCTTATCCATTGACTCTGTCTACACTTCCCTCTGCCTCGACAAAGCAACCAGCATAATTAAGGACCCCAAGCATCCCAGACATTCTCTCTTGCACCTTCTTCCATTGGGAAAAAGATACAAAAGTCTGAGGTCACGTGCCAACTGACTCAAAAACAGCTTCTTCCCTGGTGCTGTCAAACTTTTGACTGGACTTACCTTGCATTAAGTTGATCTTTCTCTACACCCTAGCTATAACTGTAACACTACATTCTGCACTGTCTCGTTTCCCTCTCTATGAACAGTATGCTTTGTCTGTATAGCACACAAGAAACAATACTTTTCACTATATATTAAAACATTTGAATAATAAATCAAATCAAAACAAAAAAATAGGCCCTGCTGCCACAATGCAACAGTTGATCAATAAAAAGCATTGTAGGAAAACAAGGAGAGTGACTGGATGGAGACACAAATATCCTTCTTGCATCTACTGTGTCAAGCTCTGTAAAATTTTTGTATGTTTGAATAAGATCACCTCTTTTCCTTTTAAACTCAAGAGAATAAAGGCACTGTCTATTTAATTGTTTCTCTTGGGAATCCCTCCACCCAAGAATTAATTCAGTGAACATTTGTTGCACTCCCTCTACAGCAAGCATATCTTTCCTTAGATAAGGGGACCAAAACTGCACACAATACTCCAGGTGCTGTCTCAAGGCTCCACGTAATTGCAGTAAGACATCTTTACTTCTATAATGAAATTCTCTTCCAATAAATGTCAACATACCATTTACTTTCTTAGTTATTTGCCTTCTCTGCGAACTGCATAATCATGAGGTCAGGCCTGCTGGCAGCAGTAACCATGCCATTGGCATGGTTCTCTATCTTACAAATGCACTTTAACCTTCCCACTGTAGAGGCCTCATTGTGCACATTCCTTACCTTTATGCCATTATTAGTACCTTCTTTCATCTTTAACATTTCCCTCATTGTGTTCATGACACCTTTATCAATCTCTCCTGATCTCCCACCTGTCCCTGACCTTCTGTTCCACTTTCTCCACTCAGCTCTCCAATTACAGAATCATCACATTTCTCCTGTTTAGCCCAGAAGAAGAGCCATACAGAACTAAAGTGGTACCTCTATTTTTCTCTCCCCAGATGCTGCCAAATTTCTGATTACTTCCAGAATTTTCTGTTTTAATTTCAGATTTCCACCAGCTGCAGTATTTTATGTTTACTCAATTAAATGGATTGTTCCTGCACCTAATCCATCCACCAGAAGTTTGGGTCCTTTCATGGAGATGGGTGACCGGAGTGCTAGCCTGTTTTATGTAATATGCAAATCCATGTCCTTGCATTTGCAGAACCCAGATGCAATCTTCAAATGTCAACAGGTGTCACAAATTCTCAAAGTCATCATTCATGCAAGTAGGAATCTGTTCCATGGCCATCCTTATGCATATGAAATATCCCCTGCACTTCTTGCTTCATTCGGCTTTATCTTTCCTCAAATCCCCTTTTATAGGCAAACAGCACTCTTTAAGAACAGTTGGCTGGCTAACTTTTCTGAGAAATTGTTCAAAGCATGCATCCTGCCCCCATTCCTTGCCCTAAACCATTGGTATGACTGGCATGCATTTGATGCCTAGTCACCCAAATTTTCCAGGATCCACAAACAGTGCTCTTGTGCAATAACCTCAGGAAAGGGGACTTGGTATATCCATATTAAGCTATTGATTAACTGATAACAGCTGATTCCACTAATTAGTAGAATCTACATTTCCAGATCTTAAAATTTCACTTCAAGTAGGAAGAGTGACCTCTGGAGTACACTTGTGACCTCAATTTAGCATTACAGAAAAGCTTTAGAACTAGGTTTGCAATTCTCACTGATTTCATGTTGCACTACTCCTCCAATAAATACACGAGTATGTTGAATAACACAGGAAATATTGAAGTAACACTCTTCGAAATACTTAAATTTCCCTCTTTTCTCTATATCTACATGTATCGTAGCTTGGTAAGAGAACAATCAGATGGCCTGGTTCCAGGTCATGTTACAGAATAATTTAATTATTTGAAAATCCTCTATTCCTGGAACATGGGTATATATTTAGTTGATCACATTAAGTGCATGGTTTAGCATCTTTTCCAGTTAGATCGGATAAACATGTTTTGTTCTGTTGACAATTGTATATTTATTCCTGCATTTTTGTCTTTTGTTTGTTCTTGAATTGGAAGTGCTGCCTTACACTGAGTGCAATCTGACAGGTGCCATCAACCTTCAGCCTTCTGCATGCAGGTAACTTACCAGTCAATGTAGGCGGCTTATCTTACAGTGAAGGGGGGTGGGGGGTGGGAACCTAGCTGATCCTGATTCGATTGACACACACAGTGTTCCAGCAGGAATTGCTCGATACTAATCAAGGGCAGTACCACCTGCGGATTCTTGTCATCTGTAACTCAGGGGAACTAAGGCTTATTATAGTATTGATATGCCTGGCAAGATTCAACTAACTTAGCGCAAAGTGTTGATTGGAAGTGTGATCTTCTTGCCCTTTTTCAACTCAGAGCGGCATGTGCAGTACGTTTAACTAAATCCATAGAAGGAGTATGATTGAAACAGGTGGATTATTTTCATATCTGTCTGTCATGACCTCACATTAAAAATTCAGGTGTGCAGCCTGCCAACGGGGTTTCCCATTGTTCACACCCTCTGCTGCTGGGAAATCCATGGTTGGGGATCACCGCCAGTGGGACTGGAAGATCCCGTTGACAGAATTCCCATTCAATCTTTAGACTTACTCAAAGAAAGAAGATTCAGTGATAATCTAATTGAAATATTTAAGAAGATTAAAGGAATTGATAAGTTGAATAGAGAGAAATTATTTCCCCTAGTGTGGGAGTCTGCTACACAAGCTATATACTTGAAATTCGAGCATCAGAAAGCAATTCTTCAAACTAAGGAAAAATCTAGAAATCTTCTTTACTAAGCTTTTGAGATGAGGATAAGTCAATGAGGGGATGGTACGGTGGTGCATTGATTATCTCTGCTGCTTCACAGCACTAGGGACCTGGGTTCAATTCCAGCCTCAAGTCAGTCTGTATGGAGTTTGCGCATTCTTCCTATGTCTGTGTGTGTTTCCTCTGGATGTTCCAGTTTCTTCCCTCACTCCAAAAATGTGCCAGTTAAGTTAATTGGTCATGCTAAATAGGAGTGGACCTGGTTGGGATTGTGGTCGGTGCAGACTCAATGGGCCAGATGGCCTCCTTCTGCACTGTAGGGATTCTATGATTATAATTGAAAATTTCAAAATTAGGATTGGACGATTTTTTTGTTAAGCAATTGTATAAAGGATTATAGAACCCGGGCAGATAAATGGGCAGGGATTTTTTTTAGATGTCGCTATCTCTCACCCTGCCAGTATTCCTGTCAATGATGGCAGCTCCACAGCCTTTAATGCTCTGATGAAGGTTAATTGGTTGGAGCTGAGACTCTGCTACTTTCCATTCAAGCAGAAGTCCTGCCTGAGGGATCTGCAGGTCAGTCTGAATGGCTGGCAGCTCTGAAGGCCCAGCGGCAGCAGTGCTGAGCACTGGGACAACAAGCAGTATTCAGATTCCATGTGGCAGAGTCCAGGATCAAGTAAGTAAAATGGATCTCATGGTGAGAGGGTCTTAATGAAGAGGCCAGCTGGGATGGAGACCCATGGGGAGCAGACCTGGGGTGGGGGATGCCAGATGTCGAGAGGAGACCTTTTGAGAAAGGCATCCTTCTCTACATACAACCTGAGGCCCAAGCAGGCTGATCTGAGTGCTGGAGCAGACTCTAGATGCTAGATGACCTACTCCTGTTCTTATATATTATGACCATCAGGGGCTTAGCCAGGTTCTAAAGTTAGGGGAAGTGAGCAAATAAAAATGGCGCCACGATGCATACCAAATAATTTTAAATTCATTATGAATTTTTATTTTGTATTTAAAATCAAAACACAATTAAAACGTGTTATTTAATTATTTTACACTTTAAATGTAAAATGAAAACAAAACGAAGCAATATGAAAAAGGTACTCTTGTTCTTGATCTTTGCTATGCACTTAAATGAGCCGGTTTATTTAAATTAAAGCTGCCAATGTTGGACTCTGTAGTGGTTTAAGTCCTTTAAATAATAATCACCAATCTATTTACTCATCCAATCTCGCTGGTGATGTCCATCGGTGAGGGATGCTTGGTCTCAACCACCCGTTCATCGCGGTGGCTGCATATTTATGTCCTTCATGGCCTCTGCAATTATCCTCGTGATTGCATGCCCACTCAGGAGATTGCATGCCTTCCTCACTGCCTGAAGTCTCCGCATCCGTATCACATCCCACGATTGCAGTACACGGATCGAGGACTTCAGATCTTGGGAAGAGATCAGAGGGGCCCATGAGGAACACCCTATTTTGAAGAATGTGCTCAGGGAGAGCAGTTGCTTCCCCTGCCCCCCCCTCTAGCTATGCCTCTGATGACCATATTTTGTTAATATAGTACTTTGATTTTGTAGTAAAATTTATAGTTTAATTACCAAAATGTAGGCAATTTGTGAAGCAAGAGGTGGGGTTGCTTGCAGCATATGAGTTTCTCTGTCATGTGGATTAATTTGCTGTGACCTGTTCCGTGAGAATTGAAAAATAAATACCTTAGCAGAATTACAGCAACAACAATAGCGCTTTAATCCTAGGCAAGATATCTGGTGCCAAGGACACCATATTCTCCTTAGTTAAGCTTTGCATTTGACTGTTTGAGTTGATGGCAGTCTGAGCTTGAGAAGCCAGAGACCTATCTGGCATGGCTTGGAAGGCATCTTTTGTAATTGGGCTGTTCAAACAATAGCAAAATAATGATTGGATTAAATTGGTCTCCATAGGCTTTGCTGTGTAAAGAAAATACAATAAGAATGCTTTGAGTAGAGAGATTATATTATTGCATATCACATTGACTATTAGACCATAAAACTATGAAGTATAGGAGCAGAATTAGGCCATTTGGCCCGTGGAGTCTGCTCTGCCATTCAATCATGGCTGATATGATACTCATCCACACTCTCCTGCCTTTTCCCCGAAACCCTTCATCCACTTATTGATCAAAAACCTATCTATCTATGTCTTAAATACCATCACTGACCTGGCCTTCACAGCCCTATGTGGCGACGAGTTCCACAGATTCACCACCCTCCGGCAGAAGGAATTCCTCCTCATCTCAGTTTTAAAGGAGCATCCATTCATTATGAGGTTGTTCCTCGAATTCTAGTATCTCCCACTAGTGGAAACATCCTCTACACATCCACTCTATCTAGGCCTCTCAGTATTCCGTAGGTTTCAATTAGAACCCCCCCCCCCATCCTTCTAAACTCCATCAAATAGAGAGCCAGACTCCTCAACTGTTTCTCATATGACAAACCCTTCATTCCTGGGATCATTCTTGTGGACCTTCTCCAAGGCCAGTACGTCTTTCCTGAGGTATGGGGCCCAAAACTGCTTACAATATTCCAAATGGGGTCTGACCAGACCCTTATGCAGCCTCAGCACTACATCCCTGCTCTTGTATTCTAGCTCTTTAGAAATGAATGCTAAAATTGAATTTGCCTTCCTAACTGTGAACTGAGCCTGCATGTTAACCTTAAGAGATTCCTGAACCAGGACTCCCAAGTCCCTTTGTGCTTCAAATTTCCAAAGCCTTTCCCCATTTAGAACATTGTCTACACCTCGATTCTTTCTACCAAAGTGCATAACCTCACATTATATTCCATCTGCCACTTCTTAGCCTGTCCAAGTTATTCTGCAGCCTCTCCACTTCCTCAGCACTACCTGTCCCTCCATATATCTTTGTATCATCCGCAAGTTTAGCACCATTTCCACGGTTCCATCTTCCGGATCATTCATGTGTGTAAGTGAAAAGTTGTGATCCTAATGCTGACCCCTATGGAATACCGTAGCCATCCTGAAAAGGATCCATGAACATGACCAGAGATACATACTTATCTTCTTCTACCCAGGGTGTAATGGTGATACTATTGCACTTTGATGCTATTGCTCAGCCCATTAATGAATGCCAAACCTTACTTATGCTGAATATAATATAACCACTGTTAGCAATAGAAATATCTTTTCGACTCATTTCGGAATTTGAGATGAAAGGTTAACTGGCTCCAACACCCCTGAATTCCAATATCATAATGTAATTCCATTGCTGAATGAATGCGCACACACCACATATTTCAAGTTGCAATACTTTTTTTAATTGTCTGAAGAACAGACTCTACACAATCAATTTTCTAGGCCCTTGTTTTCATTTTCAAGTTCCAATGTAGGTTCCCTCTACCCTCTAAGCAAACTTCTCCATACAGAGTGCCCATTTCTTCAGATTAACTAGTTCCATTCTCCACCACTAAAACCTCTTCTGCCACCTCACTCACTCAGCCTTGCCTCAGTACTTTGACGTTTCATGCTTCACCTTCATAAATGTACTCAATACCTACCCATCAATCATGCCTTCACTCTCTCCTTAAAACTTTATTTCTTCCTAGCTACTCAGTGTTCTCTGATCATTTGTGAAGTGAATTAAGCTGTCTGCAAGGTATGATATGTAAATGGGGGTTGTTACTATGTAGAATCACGTTTTTTGTGTAGGCTGAATACTTAATTAATATATTGGGTTATTTGTCTGAAACTAGCTTGTACAGAACTGTTCATTTACACTGGTTACAAAGCTATATCTGAATTAAGTAAGTATAGATAACATCCTTTCAAGCCAATGTGGAATGCAGAATTCTTGATCAACAGACCACCAGGTCATTGTAATTTGACAATGGAAAGAGTTTTTGCCTCCTGTGGTGTTACAAAACTTTCAGCTATCCTAGGTCAAGTACAGGGCATATTAGTCGCCCTGTCCGACTTATTTCACTTTTTGGATTCTTCAGACCTGTGGTGTTTACATTTCCCTGCCGAGAGTCTTTATGCTCAATCCTTTCTTCAATTGATCCCTGCTACCTTGACTGCTCCAAGTCCTGAGATATGGCATCCTTAAGTGACAGTGCATTCAATTCATTCCATGCTGCTTGTCATCCACAATCTCAATGCTTATTTGGATGTGTGTAACCAGTGATGGTGGCTATCACTCCAAATAATCCTATGTCATTTACGTAAATATACGATAGGGTTGTTCCCAATAAATGATTTAGTGTAGAATGTCCAGAATAACATACATTTTATTATCTATAGTTAAGAATAAGGCAAAGTGAAAATATAGATTGGGTGAGAAATGCAAAAGTCAGCAAAGCCTGACTTGTGTCCATTGATAATGTTCACCACCGACTCGGCTGGACTTCACAGCAGCAGCTCATAGATATTTCCAGCAATAATGCATGATGTGAGGGTGGCACAATGTTTAGCAGTGCTGTGTCACAATGCCAGGGACCTGGGTTTGATTCCAGCCTTGAGTGACTGTGTGGTGTTTGCACATTTTCCCTGTGTTTGTGAGAGTTTCCTCCGGATGCTCCAGTTCTCTTCCACAATCCAAAGGTGTGCGGGTTAGGTTGACTGGCCATCCTAAATTGCCCCTTAGTGTTAGGGGAATTAGCAGGGTAAATATATGGGGTTACAGGGATAGGGCCTGGGTAGGATTGTTGTTGATTGACCGAATGGCCTCTTCCTGCACTGTAGGAAATCTATGAGAAATGCCTATTTTAAAGTTTATTTATTAGTGTCACAAGTAGGCTTTACATTAACACTGCAATGAAGTTACTGTGAAAATCCCCACGTCACCACACTCCGCCGCCTGTTTGGGTACACTGACGGAGAATTTAACATGGCCAATGCACATAACCAGCACTTCTTTCAGACTGTGGGTGGAAACCGGAGCGTCTGGAGGAAACCCATGAAGACACAGGGAGAACGTGCAGACTCTGCAGAGACAGTGACCCAAGTCAGGAATTGAACCTGGGCCATTGGTGCTGTGAGGCTGCAGTGCTAAACACTGTGCCACTGTGCTGCCCCCTAAAGGGAGAGGATGGAAGGAGAAGGTAACTTGTTAAACCAAGATTTAAAAACCTACCACAACTTAAATTGGCCATCAGATAAGTCTCGCTTTTCTCAGCTTGTTCTGAGCTTCTTCAAAACTCTTTTCAGAATGGCCGGCAGAGGTTTCAGAAGCTGGAACACTTGTGGGTATTGTCATCAACTCATAGGACAGCAGCTCCAGCCCAAACCCTGGCATGGAGAAATGCAGATTTTTCTAATGCAGAAATTCATATCAAGGTCCTCAGAGTACAAATGAGGATGTGGTAATTTATATATGAGAAATTGGCTGAAGAGTCATTCGGATCGAGGTAGCAATGGTACTGAACTGAGTGCTGCCTACCACGCCCAGGACAATACACTAAAATTCAGTGACCTGATGACCTTTTAGTTTTGACATCACTGATCATAATTACTTTTTAAATGGAATAGTAGTTCATTGTGCAAAGCTCATTGTGTTAGTCACTCAGTCAATAGTTGGAATTTTCTTTGTGAGATTTTCATCTACTCAGCCTCTTGGACCTCTTCCTCTTAGGACAGAAGTGAGGCCATTTAGGACAGAGGTGAGGAGACATTTCTTCATCCAAAGAGTGGTGAGTCTGTGGAATTCATTACCACAGGAAGTGATTGATGCCAAAACATTGAATGTATTCAAGAGGCGGCTGGATATAGCACTTGGGACGAATAGGATCAAAGATTATGAGGAAAAAGCAGGCTATTGAGTTGAATGATCAGCCATGATCATAATGAATAGCGGAGCAGGCTTGAAGGGCCAAATGGCCTTCTCCTGCTCCGATGTTTCTATGTTACATGATTCTTAGAATCATATAATCCTACAGTGCAGACAGAGGCCATTCAGCTCATCGAGTCTGCACTGACCACAATCCCACCCAGGCCCTATCCCCATAACCCCATACATTTACCCTACTAATCTCCTGACACTAAGGGGCAACTTAGCATGGCCAGTTAATCTAACCTGCACATCTTTGGACTGTGGGAGCAAACTGGACCACCCAGAGAAAATCCCTGCAGAAACAAGGAGAATGTGCAAACTCCATACAGACAGTGACCCAACCCAGGAATTGAACTTGGGTCCTTGGCTCTGTGAGGCAACAGTGCTAAACGTTGTGCTACTGTGCCACCCCTTCTGACGTTTGTCCTTCCTGTGGAAATTCTGATATCTGGAGGAGGCTGGGGAGGATTGTACTCCAGCGGTGCCCACAAGATTGCACTGGGGAACCCTGGAAGTTCCAGAAGGACTGAACAGAAATTGCTCAGGAAGCTGAATCCTCCATTGAACTATTACCCTACACCTGGAATCATCTGATACTCTCTTACCAGAAAAGTTATGCAGGAAAAGTTAGAAGCAGTAAAGCCACTTAACTCCTGGGTAATAATAGTACTAAACCCCACAACCCACTGCTGGCCTGCCAATTACTGCTCTGACCTCCCCCCACACACACACTTCCCCCCAACTACCCTACTATTTCATAGGTGTGGGATAGAGGGTGCGGTTGGTGAAGGGGACTGTCCTAGACGGTAGTAGATTTGGATTTGAAAGGTGCTGTCTAAAGTGGAGGATAAAAGGTATTGGAGCAAGTTTCAAAGGATATGTGGACCATCAAACACATCAGAACTAGAGTGCAAATATCCATATATTAACAACTGTGTATCAACAATGAACAATGAGAATGCATCAAAGTTACTATAGCGAAATTGAAACCTCTTCATCTTTTGTTGCCTATCACTGCATCTAGCAACTTCCTTGTCAGCTGGGCTGAAGGCAGCCTGCTGACCACGATGTGCTGTTGTCTTTGATGAATATGACCAGCGTCTTCTGGGTCCTAGAGAGCAGAGGATGTCTTGTTTACTTTGGGTCTCCTGCTCTGGAGCATATAGAGATTGTAGCTGATGGGGCCACAGACAGAAAATACAAAAGGGCCAGACACTGTCAGAAAGCCCTGAATGGAAGCCTAAGGAATGTCCACCTGATACTTCTCTTTTTGGATGCCCAAACAAACCTCCTTTGGGAGATAGGGCAGCTGGAGGTGTTCAAGGTGCCCTTCCCTCTCTTGCACACCCACATGCAGAAGCTTGTCCATGGTTACAGTAATGGACTGCGGGTCTGTGTAAATCTTCATCAGAAACTGGGTGTTTTGCTAAACCAGGTTCTCCATAGCATCCACCAGCCTTCCTGGAGATCTTGATGAGTGCACAACACAGTACCACGTCATCAGCCAGTCAGCAAACAGACTCCTCCACCTCATGTGCCACTCTGTTGAGGGTCTCTGACCCTTCTGTCTCATGTTCCACCTGGAATGAGATGTGCATCTTTTTATATTTCTGTGTATATAAGACATGTGGAGAAGGGTAAAACCGTGTGTGTATGTGTCCAGGATGAATCAAATTGTCTATAGAATCTAAGGGTTGAAAGATTAAAGTGCATTTTTTAAAAGACCTAACTTACAAGTAAACAGAGTCAATCTGAAATCTGTTTCACCATCAACCGTCTGGCAACTGTGTGCCTTGCGAAAGATGCACTACAGGTTTGGCAGCACCCTCCAGAGTGGCAAATTCCTGCAGCAGAAAGGACAGGTCTAACAGGGCCATGGTATCAGCAGCGAATGCTGTTGTTCCTTAACCCCTACTCTCCCAAAATTTCGGCAGAGTCAGAGACCTGCATTTACCTCTGTCCCTGAAGACTACATGGACTGCAAGGGATAATGAGACATCATGACAACATGCTGAAGCTCACTTTTATACATGAGCAACACAGATGGTAGCCTTGCCATTGAGATCTATGATCCTATTCAGTGAGGTGATTTGATTTGTTTTATTATTGTCATATGTATTAGCACAGAATGAAAAGTATTGTTTCTTGCATGCTATACAAACAAAACATATCATTCATAAAGAAGGAAAGAGAGAGTGCAGAATGTAGTGTTACAGTTATAGCTAGGGTATAAAGAAAGATCTACTTAATGCAAGGTAGGTCCATTCAAAAGTCTGATGGCAGCAGGAAGAAGCTGTTCTTGAGTCGGTTGGTACGTGTCCTCAGACTTTTGTATCTTTTTCCCTGACGGAAGAAGGTGGAAGAGAGTGTGTCTGGGGTGCATGGGGTCCTTGCACCCATGCAATTTGTGGGTTGCATCTGGCTGTTTTGCCGAGGCAGCGGGAAGTGTAGACAGAGTCAATGGATGGGAGGCTGGTTTGCGTGATGGATTGGGCTACATTCACAATCTTTTGTAGTTCCTTGCGGTCTTGGACAGAGCAGGAGCCATACCAAGCTGTGATACAATCAGAAAAAATGCTTTCTACGATGCATCTGTAAAAGTTGGTGAGACTTGTAACTGACATGCCAGGTAATAGATGGTTCACTTACTCTGGCAGCACAGATGTGGTCATTCATCCTTTTCCTGCACTGCTGGGTGGTCCTCCTGTGAGTAGAGCTGATACTAACAGCCCTGGCAACTGCTCCCTGGGGATTGGGGTCAGGGGACAGATGGGGGCTTCTTCCTCCCTTCCTTCGGACGTCTTTTTATTCCAGTGCATTTAGCAGTACTTCCAACAATGCCATCACTGAACCTGGGGGCTGTTCTCCTTGAATTCTGCATGCCATGTCTTGGCCTGTTGTAAAAAAACAAGATAACAGTAGTTGTCTGGGTGCCTTTTAAATATGGCATTGGATATAATGGTGGGATGTGAGACATTCTGTTCGTGCCACCATGAGAAGTGTTAGGAAACCAACTACTTTCTTCCCCATCCCTTCTCCACTGCATAATAAATGAGATAGCATCACGCAATTCCACGTAATTCCCCACTGAGTTCCACGGCAGCAAACACTCTTGCTTTCTGCCCTGCCACAAAACTCAGGCGTGGAGTGGACAATTTCTCCCATGAAAAGGAACTTGTAACATCCAGCTACCATGGGAGATGGTTTTGCTTACATGAGAACTGGACTGTGACAAAACGTTTACACAGAAATATGCCTGGATATCAGGTAGAAGGATTAAGTAACACACTCTCTGAACAACTGGTGGGGGGAACACCATTGCAATGGAATGCCATAAAGCTGAATATCAATATCCTAGGAAGCTGGTACAATCCTTTCAAATGGGAAAAGGTTCATGTGGATTTGTATAGATGAAGACCTGGATGGAATGATATTAATTGAACAATAGGAGCTGCCAGAAGGCAAAGCATAATGGTCACATGAGCAGGTAGACTGAACAAATGTTTTGGGATATACACTTGATTTTTGTCTTCAGAGACATAAATGTTCAAAAATTTAGCATTATCAATGAAAAATTGAAATTTATTGCAGCAGAAATATATGTGTATGAAAAAAAATGCCCATTAATATGGATTTCCTTGAAACTGCTAATTATCTAAAGAATAAATTACTTATTTGGTTTGAACAGTGAAGGCTGAGAATTTGTTGGTACCTTGCTGTATTTATTGAAATCTTTATAAGAAGTGACAAGACTTGCAACAGTGGTGGTGGACGATATCAGACTGCCACTGACACATGTGCTGCCTGCAAAGAGATGGCTGACAATAGACAGTGTAGGTGGAGACCTCCTCCCTTTCCCGTACAACCAAGGACTACATGATGCAAGTTTCTCGTAGGCCCGTATATAGGCACACAGATCACCCACCCACAACAGACGGATGCGTGTTTACGTATGCAAATCAGGGTCCTCATTTGTAGTTGTCACTGGTCAATTGCATGCAGTGCACATAGTCCCTATTCATACCAGGTGCTCAGCAGGAGGCCATAGAAGCTGCTCCAAAAATGAGAAAGAACATTGTTTGGAGGGTGTGTAGTGGCTCGTGGAAGAAGGGAGAAATGCTTTCCCTCTTGTCTTCCACCTTGGCTTATCCAGACAGCAGCAATATACTTATCTCTTCCTCTCCCAGTGTAACAAGCTGCCCTCATGCTCCCATTAAACATACTGCAGCACTCGGAATTTTGCTAATGAGGACTAAATCTGAATTGTTTCGCAGTCACTATGCTACTTAGAGATGCTGCTCCATCAATGCTAGGTAAAAATTACTGGCAACATCAGAATTTTGTGTAATTAGACTCTCATAAATTCAATGTGACAATTTATTTGAATGTTAAGAGAACCTACGTATTTCTCAAAATCCATTCAAGTACTGTTCTTACATTGTACAACGAATATTATTGTAAGTATTTTACAATAATCTGCTGAGCTTTGTGTATTATATGGAGTCCATTTACCTTGTATTTCCTATTGAAAATGATGATGCAAACTTCACCTCTACAGAGGTCAAAGTTTTACGGTTGGTGATCACCCTTCAAATTTATCTTCTGGATTGACTATTGGTGCCACTTTTGTCTTTGCCAGACATTTTAACATTGCTGTAGCAGATCCTGTAGTCATTTCAATCTTTTATTTCTGGACACTGTACTAATGGTACTGACTATTTCAGCCCTGGGTACGCAATGTACACGCACGCTTGAGGCCTTTTTCATTTTTAGGCCCAAAATAACTTTGCACCATTCTTGTATCTTATCCACCACTACACCAACTTCACATTCTCTGAAATATATTTCTGATTTGACTTTTCTTGACAGTTTTCATTTCTCATTACTGGTAGAAATAACAGTAAAGCGTGAAGTCATTCAATTCGAGGATTATAAGGTGAATAATTACTCCACAAATTGTGTGACGAGGTGACCAAGTTTCCCACTGGAGGGTTACTACTAAAACAAAAGTAGATGTCATAACCGGTTTGCCAATACATCTGAGTCTCCCTCCATTGAGAAGAAAATCTAGTGTACACAGTTTGCATTGTGTGATGTTTAGATGCATAAAAATGGATTGCATTTTAGTGTTAAATTATGCAGTTTGTTTTATCTGTGTTGCTTTGTAATTCTGGTGTCCTTACTTCAGGAGCCACCAGCCAGTTGCCAGGACGACAGCAGCAGGTGGAAGTGATTAGTGTTTGTCATCAGGGAGGAAATAACTCGAGTGAATGACATTGGAGGGCGATGAGGTTTTGTTCTGTTGCCCATTGCATTCAACATATAATGCTTTACAAAACAGCTTGCATGCACTTGTCATAACTATTTTAAGACAATGTGCTCTTACTCTTTGTTGACTTTCATTATGGTCTTGTATTCCAAACATAAATGCAAGCAGCATCAGTCTTTTAAAGATTACGAATCCAGTCCTTTGAAATTAAGGCATGATGTTAATAACACGCTTGTGCAAAATTGCTTTGACTGCTGTCTTAATTTTAAAGAAAAAGTGAGACTTCATTCAATGCATGAATATGTTCTTTAAGGATACTGCACAGAGCGGTTTCAACTCATTGATGTTCTCTGTCATCTTTTATAATTGATCCCAGAGGGGGCTGGTTATCTTTTCTGAAGTTGGATTGCTCCACGAGGAGTAGGAAATTTCAAACTGAAGATTTTCACCGGACCCCTTCCGGGTATCCTTTCTGCCATTAAAATGACACATGCAGCACCGACATTCCAACTGGCAAACTGGGACAGATGGCGTTGAAGCATACTTGCAGGCGGAACCCACCCCACCTGCAAATGACCTTGTTGATGCAACTGGAGGCAGGGTCAGCATCTTTGTGCACAGGCAGATGGAGTTCCAGTCTGCCAGGCTTGTCCCTAATGAATAGGAGGCCAGGAATTTCAGGGCCTCTGTCTTTCTGTTTGCCTTCCAGCACTCTGAATGCTTCCAGCAGTTAAATTTTGTGGAGCTCATCTTTTTTTCTCAGCCTCTTTCTCGCTGTTCACCAAAGTCTTTCTCTTTCTGCATGTGTATCTTCTTTTCACACTTCCGTCCTCTCGATGGTTTTCAGTCTTACTGCATGAACTGAGCTTTGAAGCATTGGGCTAGGTTCTGGGGTTTGAAATATTGGGCAGTTTTGGTTTTTGTAAATATCCTTTGTTCCCTTAAATTCAGTCTCTTATGTGCCTGCCCCTTCATCCAATTGGCAGTTTTATTTTCAGCTTACTAGGCATCACAAATTTGTAGTAATTTTATCCCAGAGTCAGCTATTTCCCGACGTTCCCATTTCTAAATTTTCCACCCATGAATCCTCACAATATTTCCAAATAACAGTTTAGAAACATATAGCTAGAGCTTTCATTATTTCATAAGCTTACTCAGGGTTTACTGTTGTAAAGCATCAGGTTTCAATATTTGAATGACTTCTTCAGTAATGTCTCTCTCTTAGTAAATTTAAAGAGGAAAGAACAGCATAGGAATATATAGAAAGACATTTCATGGTGTAGATGGCTTACAATCTCAAATGCTTGTAAATGTGAACGGAAGTAAGGCCAAAGCATGTTAAGATTTATAAATAGATGCATAAAGGAAATAAACAATGATGCAATGACCAATTTATATAAAACACAGATCAGGCAACAATTAGAAGGTATTTTAAAGTCATAGAGATCATGGCAGGGTTTTACCAGCTCCCATGTTATAGGAACTGAGGTGGGGTAGGGGGGAGGGCCTTAAAGCAAATGGGGAGCTTTGTCAGTTTGTCTCGAATTCTCCAAGCTTTGAGCAGGCTGTAAGGCGGATCAACTGTCCATCCTAATGAGTTGGGCAGTCAATTTACATAGTTAAAAAGCCCAATCAAAGGCAGGTTTATGGATCAACTGGCATTTTGACAATGGCAGGATAGTTCCCCCCATCATGTGGGGATACTAGTAGTTTTAGGGAAGCAGCCTCCATATGACATCTTGTGGAGAGTGAGTGGTCATCGGAGCCTAAGGCTCCAAGGTCTACTGAAGGGGACTGCAGACATGGAAGTCAATCCCCATGACACCAGTGGCTCCCCCCAACCCCTGCACTGCCCCCAGAGGGGTTTGGCCTGCAACCACCAGAGCCTTGTACCTTGACAATCTAGAATTTTAATTGGTACTTGCCTCTGCACCCAAGATACTCTACCTGTCTCAACAGCACCCATTTCTTCCAGTGGGGCTGTTGTGGCTTCAGAGCTGCCAGTTTTCTGATTAGGCTGGCAACATTAGGATCCTACCACTATCCTTAATTAGGGAGGCCCACAGTGAGCCAATGATGAGGCTACCTGCAATAAAATTGCTGTGCCAATCCTGTTGCCAGCAAGTGTGGGCTCATGACACACTTTTCGCAATGATGTCATGTCAGAATTCCAAAGTGCACAGTAAAATTCAGCTACATATAGATTAGATTCACCAGAAAGATGCCAATGATAGGAAACAATAGTTATGATAAGTCATTTGTAATACTGAGAGTAATCTGAAAATGCTTCTATGCCACATTTAGTGATCACATTGGTGCTACAAGCCACTGAGTGAATATACGCAGACATGCTAAACATAAAAACAAAGCGACCTTTACTTGGCAGATTTGCCTCCACAAATTCCTTCGCTATGGTGAATTACTTACAATTATATATTAAGTTATTAAATGTTTTCCCACTACACCTATCCGGGTCTGTTGTAACTGATGATCAAGAATGTCGCCATGATTCGATGAAATATCTTTAACTATTGTATCATGTAACTACTGAATAATAGAATGTGAGCACTGAGGCAGACTAATTCAGTCATTCCCTTACTGAACAGATCTTTTCCCCCTTAGAGGTCACACATTTACCTTCTTCGAATCAGTGCAGAAGGAAACAATTTAGCCCATCCAGTCTCTCTGACAGAATATCTCCCTGACCTATCCCCTATCTTCCTACTAATATGCCTAAGGAAAACATTTTTACCCTTTATGTAATTGTTAATTTCTCTCATACTCCCTCTTTGCATTTTTCTAGTAGCTTTGTAAATTTTTGTTTTTGTCTTTAATACATTTTATCATCTTCATTGCAGCACTAGGTGTGTCCTTTATTCAATTTTAAGTTTGATCTAATCTCCTTGTTCATCCTTGGAAATCCAGTGAACCTGATTTGTACCCTTTGGATAGAAATTTATCTTGTGTGCTTGCGCAAAATTGGAGATATCCCAATGGCTGCCCATTATATATTTCACTTATTACTCAGTTTTCTTGACTTCATGTGTTATAGATAACCCATGTGATATCACCCATTTTGCACTATCATTTAAGATGAATTTCTATATTTTTGCATCTCCTGTTTAAATATTCCCATTGCTGAGCAATGTTTCTCTTTTTTAAACTATGGAACACACTACTTATCCAAAGCTTTCTTGAAAAGATCTGCATTTAGTCATTTGACTGTATTTAATTCAGTTTATCATTATTGTTCAAGTAACAGCTATATGGAAAGGTATTCTTAAGCTCTAGCTGGTGGTATTACAAGGGCAAGCCTTTGATACAATTTTACAGATGTTTGTATTAATACACAACCTAAATAGTTTGCATTCAGTTCACTTAACATAGGTGTAATATTAAACCATCATCTGAAATACTCTGACAGCTTTCATTACGATCCCTTCTGTGCCAGTCATTTGCATTATGTGCTATGATAAAATGTCAATGTGAAATGTGCTTTACAATAGTGTGTGCCAGGTTTTGTCATTGTGTGAAGATAATCTGTGTCAGGCATCAAATGCTTAATTTTGAGCATTGGCCTTTGCTGAAGAGTTTGAATTAAGCAGACATGTCAATTTTCATGAAACCCATCGGAATTCTAAGCAATAAGACATTCGTGTTGTGTGTGAATGACAGCAGTTAACCACTTAATATTTTAAGTATTGTATTTTGATGTAGCTGCATCAGAAATTTGGCTTAAAATGTGGTTGTGCAATATGGATGGGAGTCAAACAGAATGCTGAATCCAAAGTGGCATAAATTGTACCAGTTTATGTAAATTCAACAAGGTTCTGAATTTGGTTCAGTTCAGCAGCACTTATCCAAAATAGTAGTTCCAAAGATCACCCCTAATGTAGATAGAGAGTTTAAGCAAACAAGACACCACACCAGCAGGATTCTATACAGGCACTGTCAAATCTGACATTGATTTGAACAGTAAAACAGATATTTTTTCTACAGTTCATGATGTTGAAGTACTTGATGCTGACAGTAAGTGCAAAATGTGGAATTAGTTTCATTTTGCAGGAATAACATCTCACCTTCAATACAAAAATAAAATATATAATATATTTTTATAGCTGTCAGGCAATGAGTTATACTATAGTTATTCAACAAAGTGATTCCAATGATACCATAAATGCCAGCAGGACCCCAGACTGAATTACTACATTTAACTCAGTGGTAGCTATTTGTTCATTGTGAAATGTAATATGGATTTTTTTTAAGTAACATTCTGATTTGCTTCTCATTACATTATAGGCACATAAAGCTGACATGGTGTAGGCAACCTTTTTTTTCTAAAGCATCTAATTCTTAAACGAATGTAGCGTTTTGGCCTCAGCCCCACCTTATCAACTTATTCCAGGAGCTGATAACCTCTATGCAAAGAACATTTTTCAAATGAATTTCTTATTCTCCTGCTTGCCTGACATATCTGAAAGTATTGTCCTTGGGTGATTTTTTAAATCTAATTCATTCAGTATATTTTGTATAAATATTTATGATTGTGTAAATAATGATGTGCGGTGCTAACCAATGGTTAGCACTGCTGCCTCACAATGCCAAGGACCCGGGTTCAATTCCCGGCATTGGGTGACTGTGCGGAGGCTGCACATTCTCCCTGTGTCTGCATGAGTTTCCTCTGGGTGCTCTGCTTTCCTCCCACAGTCCAAAAAAAGTGCTAGTTGGGTGCAATGGCCATGCTAAATTCTCCCTCAGTGTACCTGAACAGGTGCTGGATTTGATTTGACTTATTGTTGTCACATGTATAGAATACAGTGAAAAGTATTATTTCTTGTATGCTGCAAGGACAAAGCATACCGTTCATAGAGAAAGAAAAGAGAAAGTACAGAATGTAGTCTTACAGTCATAGCTAGGGTGTAGAGAAAGATCAACTTAGCACAAGGTAGATCCATTCAAAATTCTGATGGCAGCAGGGAAGAAGCTGTTTTTCAGTCAGTTGGTATGTGGTCTCAGTCTTTTGTATCTTTTTCCCGATGGAAGAATGTGGAAGAGAGTATGTCCAGAGTGTGTGGGGTCCTTAATTATGCTGGCTGCTTCTCTGAGGCAGCAGGAAGTGTAGACAGAGTCAATGGATGGGAGGCTGGTTTGCATGCGTGATTGGATTACGTTCATGATCTTTTGTAGTTTCTTGTGGTTTTGGATAGACCAGGAGCCATACCAAGTTGTGATACAACCAGAAAGAATTTTTCTATGGTACATCTGTAAAAGTTGGTGAGAGTTGTAGCATGTCAAATTTCCTTAGTTTTCTGAGAAAGTAGAAGCTTTGGTGGGCTTTCTTAACTATGATGTTGACATGAGGAGACCAGGACAGGTTGTTGGTGATCTGCAGTGGCACAGAGATTAGCATTGCTGCCTTACAGTGCCAGGAAGCCAGGTTTGATTCCTGGCTTGGGTCACTGTCTGTGTGGAGTTTATATGTTCTCCCCATGTCTGCATGGGTTTCCTCCGGATGCTGCGGTTTCCTCCCACAGTCTGAAAGACATGCTGGTTAGGTGCATTGACCTGAACATGTGCCGGAGTGTGGCAACTCAGAGAATTTCACAGTAACTTTATTGCAGTGTTAATGTAAACTACTTAACCTAAAAACTTGAACCTCTCAACCATTTCTACTTTGTCCCCATAGATGGAAACAAGGACGCGTTCTCCCTTATGCTTCCTGAAATCAATGACAATCTCTTTGGTTTTGTTGATATTGAGGGAGAGATTATTGTCATCACATAAGTTCACCAGATTCTCTATCTCATTCCTGTACTCTGTCTCTTCGTTGTTTGAGATCCAACCCACTACGGTGGTGTCATCAGCAAACTTGAAAATTGAGTTGGAGGGGAATTTGGCCACACGTAGGTGTATTGAATGGGTGTGATGACCAAAGGATTTTCACAGTCACTCCATTGCAGTGTTAATGTAAGCCTATTTGTGACACTAATAAATAAACTTCAAACTTTAAGAAATTACTTCACAAAATAACTCCAATTGTACAAATATTTGATGGCTTCGGTACTGAGAAAGAAGATTCCTTGGGGAGTGGAGATGACAAATTAGTCAGTTGAAAATGTTTGGGTGCTGAGTGGTTGAGTGGATTGTTTAATGGGGAGGAAAGATCAGATTGCAGTACCTTGATTCTACAGCCTGAAGTCACAGATCTGAAAGAGACAATGAAGTTATATTCCATGCAAAATCAAACCCAGGTATGAATCTGCTCCTGTGGCGGTCATATCTTATGATGGGTATAACTTTGTTTTACATGTGCAATAAGGCTTCACTGGATGAATCTTAATTTCAAAACTGTAATCGATGAAAATTAAATTAAATGCATTAATCTCCAGAACTAAAGAAAAAACTTACAAAACATGTTTCTATAAGGTGGTAAACAACACAACTTTTTTGGTTCTGTTTAGTGCTTGGAAACCATTGAGTCCAACTCGGAAGTAAAACCTTCAATTTGCTACTTTCTTCCAACCATTGTGATATTATAGTTATGATATTAAGAGATTATATTTATAACAGTAAATTATTTGTGAAAAACTGTACCCACCAAACTAACATAACAATGATTATTACTGAATAAATAGGATTGATATCACAGCAGTGACTGTGATAGATTATTGGAATGTTGTGCTATCTTTCATTGTCTTCAGCCCTTTTCTAAGCCCAATTGTAACCCCATGTCGATGGATCGGTTTTGAATGGCTTAAAATCAGACTTGTGCTTTAAATCTAATTATACTTGCCAGCTTTGATGTCTTGTTACTGTAACCACTTGAGAGCTAACTTTAGCTAAATAGTAACATTTTTAACATATATTACTCCAAGGTTACACCAATGTGACATAGTCTGAAATCTCAAAATGTGGCAGTAACATTAAACTAATCTTTCCCTGGCAAATTGAAATAAGTCTTATCTCGGTTTTCCTTGCACTTCTCTTTCCCTCTCACCAATTAAAAGAGCAATTAAGACTAAGTCAATTAACTCCCTCACAAAGGAGCTGAATAATTATCAGGTTGGGAATAAATAGATTGAGATGATCAAATGCTCTACAGGTGCTCTGGGCTGCAGAAACATTGCTTGTAGAGACAATCAGGCCAGAACAGAGAAATGTGAGAATAATTTGTTATTCTTGAGTTTTTGTGGTATCTTTGGAGAATGGAGAGTGTTTATCTTGTTTAAACATAAACCTTACTTATGTGTTGGTTATTGTGTAGTCAGAGTGTATAACTGAAAGCATTTTGTAACATTTAAAGAAAGGGTAAAATCATAAAACAATAGCATTTTGTAGCTCAGTAGGATGCCATTTGATCATCATATCTTTGCTGGGGCTTGTCAAAGGTTGTCCATTCAATTCTGCTTTCTCTGCCCTCTACCATATCATTTTCTTTCCTTTACCAAGCATTTATCCACAATTCTGCAGCCACTGGTTGAGCATTCTATGGACCAAGTGCTGATAACCTCTGTGTAGTCAACTGTTCTAAATGAGTTTCTTATTCTCCAGCTCCCTGGCATATTTGAAGGTGTTGTTCTGAGGACTTTTCTAATCCATGAAATATTTTACATATAAATACAAATTATGTAAAATGTAGTGAACAAGAAATTATTTCACAAAATAACTCCAATTGAACATTACATGGTAGCCTCAGTATTAAGATTAAGTCTGTTGGGTAGTTGAGATGGCAAATTGGAGCATGATCAGAATGCAAGAAATGTGCAAGATATTGGGACACTCCAGAATACTGAATATCAATCTGAATGCCTTATTATCACTTTACTTCCATCATTTGCACCTACACTCTTCTGTCTTTCATGACTGTCATGTGAACAACAGTAGTGTCTGTCCTTTTTAAACAGCAATGCCTCAAATAGGCTCATTCCTTCTGAGAGGCCAAACAAACACAATAATATGTGTTTACCAGGCATCAGCACCAATGTGAGAACTTTGGAGGATCTTGATTGAAAGATAGGAATTGAATGACGATTTACAGACACAGGTGAACTCCAACTGAGAGTTGTGGCAGTGATGGTTATGGAAGATCCATGTTGGATGGTGCAGTAGTCTGCAGGTTCTGCTCAGCTGGACAGAGATGCTGAACCCTACGGGGTAGGGTGTGTATGGTGGTGGTGGAGGGTGTCACCAATAAAAAGAAGAATGACAGAGAGCAAGCATTAAATTTGTGAGGTCTGCTGGGTGCACAGTCCACAATCTCACATAGGATAGACAAATCTAGCTCAAGCGTTTGTGGGTTATGTGACAGTGTGAATCTGCTTCTCTTAAAATGCACAGTGCTATTAAATACAGCAAGATAAGCTGACTGCGAGCTTCACACTGGTTTTCTCATCTGAGACAACACTCTGTGTATTTCTGGGATGATTCCATCCAGTGACTACATTCAAAGGTGGGCTGGTAAGTGCCAAGTCACATTTATGCCACACAAGTGCCAGACAAAGGCCACCTCCAACAGAAGAGAATCTAACCACTGCCCCTTGACATTCAATGGCATTATCATTGCTGAATCCCCCATTATTGTCATCCTGGAGGGCACCATTAACTAGGAACTGAACTGGATTAGCCATATAAATGCTGTGACCACAAGAGCAAATCAGAATTTGAGAATTCTGCAGAGAGAAGTAATTCATTTCCTGGTGCCTCAAAGTCTCTCCACCACCTTGACACACAAGTCAGGCGTGAGATGAAATACTCTCCACTTGCCTTGGTGAGTGCAGCTCCAATCTCCAACAACACTCAAGCTTGACACCATTCAGGACAAGGTAGCCCACTTGATTGGCATCCCATCCATCATATCAGTACGAACCAAATATAAAATGCACTGCAGCACTCAAAGTTCCTTTGACAGCACATCCCAAACCCATAACTTCAAATACCGAGAATGACCAGGACAGCAGATATATGGGAACACTATGACCTACAAAGCCACAACCATCCTGAGTTGGGATTACATTGCCATTCTCTCATTAAGGCAGAAATCAACCACCTGGTACTTCTTTAAAGTAAAGTTTAAAATTGATTTATTAGTCACAAGTAAGACTTACATTAACACTGCAATTAAATTACTGTGAAATTTCCCGAGTCACCACATCACGGCACCTGTTCAGATCAATGCATCTAACCAGCATGTCTTTCAGACTGTAGGCGGACATTGGAGCACCTGGAGGAAACCCATGGAGACATGGGGAGAATGTACAAATTCCACACAGACAGTGACCAGAATTGAGAATTGAACCTGGGTCCCTGGCGCTGTGAGGCAGTAGTGCTGGCAGTTGTCCCTGGCAACACTGGGGTTACATTTCTACCATAGGGAGTGCAGTAGTTCAAGTTGGCAGCTCACCATCACCTGCTCATGAGCAGTTAAGCATAGGCAACAAAGCTGGCTTAGACAATGATGCCCATATTCTGCAAAAAAAAAAATTGTTTGTGAGGACCTAATCAAGAATCCAAAACACTCCATTCAACTGTTCATGATCAAGCATTCAGTTTATATCGTAAGTATGGTTTATTAAGAAAATTATTACAGTCTTTTATACCAGAATTCCAAGTTACATTAGGAAGCCAGATGAGACCTCAACGATTTTTCCTTTTTGGTGTAAATATGAAGATAGGATATTTCTCTCCAGGAATGATTCCACTGACAAATTAGGGTTTGTTTCACAATAAAACATCTATAACTCTAATGAATGAATCAGCTTAACCATTAATAATTGAACAATATTGAAAAATGAATTCTAAAGGGTTTCATGCAGAGGTCAAACCCACTTTTAAATAAATATAGTTAGCAAACCCAAACATATTTGCTTTAACATTTTGGTCACAATCTTGAAATTTTCAGAGAAACATAAATTTCCAGAAGCTGCAAAATCTTTATAACTGCAACCAACTGCTTTCTGCAAAAACTTTTTTTCTGCTACAGATGCAGCTCTGAACATTAAATTTGCTTTCCCACTTATCTTCATGTCATCAGCAAACTTTGTTACCCTACACTCAGTCCCCTCCTCCAGATCGTCTATGTATATGGTAAACAGTTGAGGCCCCAGCACTGATCCCTGTGGCACGCCACTAGTCACCAACTGCCAACCAGAAAAGCACCCATTTATTCCAATTCTCTGCTTCCTATTAGATAGCCAATCCTCAATCCATGCTAACACTTTACCCCCAACTCCGTGTACCCTAATCTTCTGCAACAACCTTTTGTGAGGCACCTTATCGAATGCCTTCTGGAAATCTAAAAACACCATGTCCACCGGCTCCCCTCTGTCAACCGCACTAGTCACATCTTCATAAAAATCCAGTAAATTCGTCAAACACAACTTTCCCTTCGTGAAATATATATATGTATGTATATATGTATGTGTATATATATATATATATCTCCACATCAATTGCACTATTATCATCACAAAATGTCATCCTAGGTTATAATTTGATAATTTCTATCTGAATCGGCACTAGAGTGTACCTAGGAGATGTAGCAATACCTCTGATCAACATGCCTTTCAGATCACCACTGATGATTTTGTCTCGAATATTCTGATAGCCAGGATCGAAGTAAAAATTACGGTCAGGTACCATCTCCATTAATCAGATATATATTAACTTTTCAGGGAGCTTGCTTTAAAATTCTAGCTCCCTGCCTTTTTGACACTTCAAATATCTTTACATTTTAGCTAATGTTTAATCAGTCTCAGTTTGTACTTTTACCAAGCAAACTAGTGGTGCGCTCCCTGAATTGCTGATTTTAAAAATATGTTCATATTTATGGTGACAATGAGTCTCAGTGATAGAAATTTACTCACTCTGTGACAGATGTTAAAATATATTGTATACAAAGCAATAAATGAGACAGTTCTGTGGACTGAGCAGTGTAAGAAATTAGTCCCAGTTCACTTGCCTGAATAAATTATGCAAATAAGATGTTGTTGCATAACAGAAAACAATTATTCAATAGTCTATATCCTCATACAAACTATATGAATTATTGTCCATGAAAAGTATTTCCTGCAAGCCTGTGGATATGATTTTTTTGGTACTGGTTCTCTCATGTACAGCATAACTTCATTTCAGTCAAGAATATTGAGAACTCTGCTCATTAAAATAAAAAAAGATTAAAATATGTTGCATATATACTTCCAAGATGTCTGTGTGCAAACTTTGTTATAGCATGGTCTTTTTATCTCTGGTCACACTCTTCTAACTGGAGGTCTGTGACAAGCAGTGTTCCACAAGGATCAGTGCTGGGGCATATGTTGTTTGTGATATATATAAATGATTTGGAAGCAAATGTAGGTGGTCTGATTAGTAAATTTGCAGATAATACAAAAATTGGGGCAATAGTGAATGGTGAAGAGGATTGTTTGAGGATACAGGAGGATATAAATTGGCTGGAGACTAGGCCAAAAGATGGCAGATGAATTTAACCCAGACAAATACGAGGTGGTGTGAATTGAAGGTCTACTGCAGAAGAAAAGTATGCAGTAAATGGTAGAGCTCTTAGAAATACTAGCATACAGAAGGATCTAGGCATGCAGATCCATAGTTCCCTGAAGTTAGCAACTCAGGTGGACAAAGTGGTCAAGAAGGCATGCTGGCTTTCATCAGTCAGGGCATTGTACAGGAATTGGAAAATCATGTTGCAGCTGTATGAGACATTGGTTAGGCCACATTTGGAGTATTGTGTGCAATTCTGGTCGTCACACTATCAAAAGGACATTGATGTATTGAAGAGGGTGCAGAAAAGATTGACCAGGATGTTGCCTGGTTTGGAGGATATGGACTATGAAGAAAGGTTGAACAAATGTGGATTGTTTTCATTGGAATGTCAGAGGATGACGGGGCACCTGATAGATGTTTACAGGGTTATAGCAGGCTTGGATAGAATGGATAGTCAGAGTCTTTTTCCCAGGGTCGAAGAGTCAATTACTTGGGGGCATAGGTTGAAAGTGAGGGGGGGAGTTCAAAAGAGATGTAAGGAGCAAGTTTTTCACCCACAGGGTGCTGAATGCGTGGAATGTGCTGCCAGAGGAACTGGTGGAAGCAGATTCTATAACAACATTCAAGAGGCATCTGGATAAATGTATGTATAGGCAGGGAATAGAGGGAAATGGACCACATAAAGGCAAGAAAATATTAATTAGAGAGACATCCATGTTGGTGCAGACTTAGTGCGCCAACAGGCCTGAACCTGTGCTGTCCTTTGAATATTTTCATGTTTTAAAATTTAATAGCATACTTTTTTGGACGGCAATTTGATGTGCCAGCTTACTATTGGTATATGAAAATGACCTGAGATCTGTCAACTTATTAAAATACTCAGTAACCATGGACACAGTTTTGATTCCACAATTACTGATATTGTGAGGCGTTGGCATGTTGTTATCAGTAGGATGTGTCAATCGAAAACACTTTACAGTTTTCAAGAATCTCCCTGAAAACTGAATGCAATCAAAGCGCAAGCCCCAAGATTATGAGGTGGACACAAACGAGCAAAGTCACAAGAATAGAGAAGCTCAGCAGATCTGGCAGCATCTGCATGGAGAGAAAACAGTCAACAGTTCAAATCTGTCTGGCTTTTCATACAAGGCTGAGAACCAGGTATGTGAAAATGGGATTAGATCTCTTTCTCTACAGATAGTTACTTGATAGCTGACATAGACCATGATAACTGAAGGGCCAAAGGACCTCTTTTTGGGCTGTAAAACTCTATGATTGTGACTCTGTAATGATTTACACATTTCCTCTTTCCAGTGTTGCATCAATTGACCTATTGTAACAACATTTTCCTTGCCTAAGTGATTATGAATCTATCACCCTGCATCTATAATGAACCTTTTCTCAGGAAAATGAATTGGCATCACAGCAGGGATGAGGTGGCATATGGAAGTCCCACTCTAACCTACTGTCCAACAGCAGAACAACCCTGGAGGGGAATGTAGCCCTTAGCCACTGCTCTGTCTTTCAGTTGTCAGGCAAACTAGCTGAGTAATAAATAAGGCCTTACGAGAATAGCCACATCTTGCTGACACATTTATAAATGTTTGGAAATGTAGGAGATGCCCACTTTTAAGTTTAGCTATCTGGGGTGGGCAATGGTGAGAAAAGGGGCAGAAATCCTTTCACCAGACACTAACCCACCCATTTTTACATCTAACCAATTTTCTGGAAACATCCATCTGAATCAATATTTCAATGATTTGGTAATTATGTGGTGACAAATATCCCGTTTTCCATTCTTACTATTGCATTTACAATGAGTCCCAGTCTTGCCACACAAAATGGTGATCCAGTGCTGTAAGAATGTGAATGAAAGCAGGCAAATATATCCTAGTCCTTAGCCATTTTGCTCATTTGTCTCTTTGCTACTGACTAGTGTTTCAGGATCCACCTTGTTGCCTTCTGCTTTAGAATTCCATTTTTGCTCCTTTCCAATTTTGAATGTCAAAGTGACTGCCTTTGATATCAAAGCAGCATTTTTCTGAGTGTGGCACCAAGTTACTCTAGAAAAACTGAAATCAATGGGAATTTGGGGGAGAACTCCAGTGGTTGGAGCCATACCTAACACAAAGGAAGATGGTTGTTGGATGCCAATCATCTCAGTCCTGGGAATATAGGAGTTCCTCAATGTTGTCTACTATGTCCAACTATCTTCAGCTACTTCATCAATGGTCTTCGCTCTATTGTGAAGTTACGAATGGGGATGTTCACATATTATTGCACAATGTTTAGCACTATTCCTGACCCATCCTCCCCCCTTCAAGATGTTCCATGTGTAGCAAGACCTGAGGAGTATTCAGATTTGGCTGATAAGTGGCAAGTAACGTAACAAAAGAACAGCTTCTTCCCTGCTGCCATCAGACTTTTGAATGGACCATCTGCTATTAAGTTGATCTTTCTCTACACCCTAGCTATGACTGTAATATTACATTCTGCACCCTGTATCTCTCTTTTTATGTTCAGTTTGGTTCACACGCACTTCCAACCTGGCAGATCATAAGAGAAACTAGAAGCAGCAAACTTGTAACAATTATTATTGGGTAAAATTACAGTTGAACAGCGGGAGGTGTTTAGAAATTAATTGAACTGAATATTGCTGAAAAGAACTTCTTGCATTTGATGACAAATGCAAGAATGCCAAATTTCAAACGATCACGTTTTATACTATTGAAGAAAGGAGTGCTGATTGGATGGCAATTCAACTCCTGAATGGCCAAGGCATTATCCTGGAAAAAGCAAAGGGGAACTCTGTGCCAGTCTTCCCAGGGGAAATATTCCATGGAAATAAATAATGAATCAAAAAGTGGAACTCATTAAAGTTATCATACACAAAGAAAATAGTTAGAAAAAATAATATCATTAGGCCTGACAGATTCCCAGGACCTAATAATTTCCATCTAGGGTTTGAAAGGAAATAGGTGAGATAGTTGCAGATGCTTTAACCATAATCTTCAAAACTGTCTTGATTCAAAATTTGAAAATGTAGTTCTTTTATTTAAGAAAGAAAATAGGAAATTATAGACCTGTTAATCTAACATATATTGTAGGGAGGTTGTTGGAATGTTTAATTAATCTGAGTGACTGAGCACTCAGAAGTTTGAGATGATAAGCAAGCACCAACAAAGATTTGGAAAGGTTAAGTCATGGCCAATTTTTAATGGAAATACATAAAGTAGAAGACAGTAGCATGTCTAGTTATGGTTTATATGAATTTCCAGGAAGTAATCAATAAAGCTTCACACATTAGCTAAAACTAAAGGTCACAGAATTGTCGCAAATGACGTACCTGGTTAGGAGATAAGCTAAATGATAAAAGACAAGAAGGTGGAGAAACAAATCATAAATGCTGGAAATTCTCAGCAGCTCTGGCAGCATTTGTGGAGAAAGTAACAGAGTTTCAAGGCTGGGAGAAATATTAGAAACATGATTGTTTTTTAAGAAATGACTGCAGTGGATGGTGTTGGAAAAAGAACAAAGGAGAGGATCTGTGGTAAGGTGGAAGCCAGCATAAGTTAAATGATAAATAGCTTCATGGTGCAAGGCCAAAGGGAATGGTAATGGAACAAGTAAAGAAACAAATAAGGGTAGGATATGCCCAATGAATAGAAGGTCCCTAGAGAGTATTAAGGAACAAACAGACATTGGGGTGTATGCCCATAGATCCCAGAAGGTGGTAGCACAGGTAAATAGGGTGGTAAAGAAGGCATACAGAGGTGCAGGAAGGTCTTGGTACAATTTTATAACACATTGGTTGTGCCACAGATGGAATATTTTATGCAGTTTTGGTCCCCACACTATCAGAAGAACATGATTGCACTGGAGAGATTGCAGAGGAGATTCAACAGGATGTTGCCTGGGATGGAAAATTTCAGCTATGAGGAGAGACTGAATAGGCTGGGTTTGTTTTCCCTGGAGCAGGGGAGGTTGAGGAGGAATCTGATAGAGGTATGCAAAATTATGAGAGGCATGATATGGTAGATCATAACAATCTTTTCTCGGTGGCAAATGTGTCTAAGACCAGAGGGCATAGGTTTCGGGTGAGGAAGAAGTAGTTTAGAGGGGATCTGAGGAAAGATTTTTCCATCCAGGGGGTGGTGGAAAGATGGAACATGTTGCCCGAAAGGGTGGAGACAGTACTCTCGCAGTATTTAAGAAGCACCTGGACAAGCACTTAAATCACCAAGGCACAAAAGGATATGGACCAAGTTCTGATAAATGAGATTAGTATAGATTGGTATTTGATGGTCAGCATAAATATGGTGGGCCGAAGGACCTGTTTCTGTACTGTATGACTCTTTGGCTAGAATTTTCCAACCATTCATGCCCCGCTGCCATTGCAGTGAGGATGGAGAACTTGGCACTCAGCCAAATCTCCCTTCACTACAGTGGGATGGGAGAATCCTGCTGTTGTGAATGGCCAGAGAATCCCACTGGAACAATCTGAATATGTGTAGAGGAGGTATGAATGGCAGGATCCTGAATAACTGTGGACTGAATGCAAAGTCAAGTAAATAAGAGCGAAACTAGAAAGAAAAAATACCTGCGATAAAACACAAAACTACATTGGGGCTGGGATTATGGTTTAAAATTGCTGAACTCAATTTTGACCCAGAAGGCTGTAAAGTGCCCAGCAGAAAAATGACATGCTATTCTTTGAGTTTGCATTAAGCTTCATTGAACACTAGTAGGCCAAGGACAGAGAGGTCAGAGTGGGAGCGAGGTGGAGAATTAAAATGACAGTTGATTGGAAACTCATGGTCATGTTTGCAGACTGAATGGAGATATTCTGCAAAGCGCTCACCCAGTTTGCATTTCTGCTCCTCAATGTAGAGGAGTTCACATTGTGAGCAGCAAGTGCTGAACACTAAATGAAAACTGAAGTAAATTGCTGCTTACTTGAAAGGAGTGTGTGGGCTGTTGTATAACCCAGGCCAGAAACATTGCCTGTAAGGGTGGGGGAGGCAGATACTCTTGTAGCATTTAAGATGAGATGAATTTTTATGAAGTTAATCCAAACCTTAAGTTTTACATTTAATTTTAGCCTGGGTGATAAGATGTTTCACTCCAGATATGATTCAAGTGACCACTTGGAAGCTTTTATCAAATTAAATTTATTTAAGAACAAAGTGAAAATATAAGGATAAATAATTAGCACTACTTAGACAAATTCCAAGATTCAAGCATGACACAGTATAAGTTTAACAGCTAGCTAGCTATCTATGATGTTCCAAGTGAAACACCATTCCACAGACACACACTCTTCTTCCGACTTGGCACTGAAGCAAGTATGCTCACATGATGCTGAATTTTCAGCTTTTTAACACCTGCTGTGAATTGGTCCTTTGAATGTTGGATCAATTCTCTGAGGCTCCCTTGTCTTGGAACTTTCAGCAAGCCTTTTGAGAGAGAGAGAGACAGACAGACAGACACTGCCTTCTTTCACCAGCCTCAAGCAGCAACTGAGAAAATGAAACTAAAACTGGACATTTCTTTGAAGGATCTGTTCCCAGACATATCACCTGGCCTATCAATCATCCTGTAATCAAGCTCCACTCAACTAACCCCAAGGGACCATTCAACCACAAAATACTGTATTAGCCCAGATTAAAATCAGCATGCTATCCATTATATTGCTTCAATAATAATTAGAGAACATTGGTTACAGATATCACCACACCAGTAAAATCCTAGGACCTGCTTGAAGAACCTGCAAAGAAACATGATTAAAATGCATTTTTTTTAAGGCACAGTATTGTCGATGGATAGTGAGCAGGAAGGACAGGTGTCATAGAACAGGTGTTGGGGGTGACCACGGTATTGCAGAGGGAATAGTTTCTTCAGCACGCTGAAAGAGAAGGGCAGAGGAAGATATCTTTGGTTTTAGGCACTGACAGAACTGGCAGAGGATGATCCATTGAATATGGAGGCTGGTTGGGTAGATGGTGAGGACAAAGAGAACTCTATGATAGTTCGTGGGAGGGACGAAAAGAGGTGAGAGCAACAATGTTTGAAATAGTTGCTAGTGAAGATTGGCTGCTTTTCCAAGGCAGCGGGAAGTGTAGACAGAATCAATGGATGTCAGTGTTTTTGGCCACCAAGTCCTGGACTGGGACTTGAACCCATATTTTAGCTCAGAGGCAGGAATGCTATACACTGCAACACAAAACCTGCTTATTTCAAAGAAGAATTCTTCCTAATCTTTATCATAAATAGGAGATCTCCTATTTTTACACTTTGTCCTGGGTACTGAATGCCTGTGAGGAGAATGTTGTCTCAAAATCTACCCTGTCCTGCCCCACAGAATCTTATATTTTAATAAGATCACCTTTTAAATTCCAATGACTACCAACATTGCCTGGTCAACTTTACAATGCAGGAACCCCTTCGTCACAGGAATCAACTTAGTGAACTGTCTCTAACTGCCTCCAATGCGAGAATGTTCTCCTTAAATAAGGAGACCAAAATTGTACATGGTGTAGTATGAGGATATGGCACATATAGGATTAATGTGGAATAGAGTACAATACTGCCTATGCACAGTGATATAAGGGAGAACATAACCCACACCCAGGATCGAGTATTGGACAGAGCTGTGTGTACCAGGGGCACCTGAAAAAAAGGATCCCACTGAGAGAAGATGCTAAACCCATGCGCATATTACACCACGCATCATTCCCCCATCTATTCCCAAAACAGGTGTAGCAGTAGTTGGACAAGATGGCAAACCTGGGTGTCACCTCTTCAGTTGTCGGGTGTTTTAGGATTATTCTTGTCCCAAAACCAAATGGCTCCATCTCTGCATTGGCCTGACACGGCTCAAAAAAGCTGTAGCCAGAGAACTACATCCCATGTCTCCACTGGACAAAGGTCTGATTTAAACTCTTGGAGAACATGGTATTTTCAAAACTGGAGGCAAACAGCAGCTTTTGACAGCTCCCTCTTAACAAAGAGTCCAGGCTGCTGACAACATTTATTATGTCCCTTTGGCAGATTCTGCTTTAACCGCCTGTCATTTCAAATCAGGTTGGTGCCAGAAATATTCCAACATCTGATGTAAGCCCGTTTTACAGGGGTTTCAGAGAACCATTTGTCACATGGAAGATGTATTGGTTCACGTTGCAACGATGGATGAACATGACAAAAGACTCACAGCAGTCTTAGAGTGCCTGGAGGAAGCTGGGCTGCTGCTGAATGACAAATGTGTTTTCCAAAACATCAGCTGTATCCCTGGGCCACATCATCAGAAATGAAAGCATCATGGAATCCCACAAGATACCACAGCAAGCAGTGAGTTCTCAACCTATTCTCAATTCCAGATCTCCAGTCTGTTGGGGGTGATGAATCAGCCAGCAATTTTTTTTTTACCTAATTTGGCACAGATCACAGAATTCTTGAGGCATTTACTTAAGAAAGACCAAACATGGTGCTGGGACCCATACCAATAGCTAGCCTGCATTAAGGTGAAGCTGCTGTCCACAGACATTTTGGCCCACTACAACCCAGCCCTGCTGATCCTTCATCCATAAGCCTGGGAGCGGTCCTGTTTTAGGAACAACTGGATGGAAGTCTCCGACCTGTGTACCACATGCCCAGAGGGCAATCAGACTAAGAGACAAGATGCGCCCTGATAGAAAAAGAAGCTCCCTCTGTCATCTGGGTATGCAAGAGGCTTTCAGATAATGTCATCAGCCTCAAGGTTTTGATTGTAACCTTGAGGCTGATGACATTGTCTGTAAACCTCTTGCACTAGCCACCAGTCTCCTTGCTGAATGAGGAGCTAGCAAAGATGCTTTCCAGAATCAAGAGGTTTTGCCTACACATCATATGGTTCGCCTCTCTGTGTCAGCTTGACACAACTCAAAAAAGCATCCCATGTCTCCACTGGATAAAGGCCTGATTATATTCTTGGAGAAAATGGCATTTTCAAAACTTGAGGCAATCAGCAGCAGTGTACGTCCTAGGTAAAGATCAGACAACAGCAGACACACTTTCAAGGTCCATAGTGGGCCCCTCGACAAAACACCATGTCAAACTTATTGAATAACTGAAAGCATACGGTATGGACATGCAATCCCTTGCAAACAGGAATGAGTGACTCAGTGTCCAGTAATATGTGAAAACAATAATATTTATTAAACAATTATTGATTATCAGCATAAAATAAAAAAGATAGCTTAATTAAAAAGAAAAAAATTATGTATTATGTATTAAAAGGAAGAAAAACAACTTTACATACACACTATATTACAAATACATACAACTATAAAGTATATTACAAATGCTAACCCAAAATTGATCTGTTCATGATAGCTCCTCAAAATGATAAAATTCCCCTTTTTGCACCAAGTCTCTGGATAATCTTACATGGGACTAGCCACCCCAGTCAGTCACTGCCAAAGACCCTTCCTCCCATAACCTTGAATAGTTGACTACTTCACTCCGGCTGTAGCTCCAAATGTTCGATTCTCTGCACCTCTAAGACCAGTTTTTGGCTCCACTCCAGCCTCTTGAGGTTTCTACTCAGACATTCTCGAAACAAGAGCCTGGTAAACATGAGTCCTTATCAATTCTCCTCACAGGCATTGCAATGCTGACAGACTTCATAATGTTCAAGATGTTTACACAGCTTTGCCATCTGCCATCAATCAGGTTATCTTGTTCATCAATCAAACCCCATCTCCCGATTCCACACCATAACTGACCACCCCTTGTGTAAGGTCAGCCATCTCGTGGCTTATAGTTCAAGGGTCATAGAACGTACTATGAAACTGCTAGGCTGGGCGAATGGGCCAGGAACTGGCAAATGGAATTTAATGTTGGCAAGTGCGAGGTGGTCCGCTTTGGTAGGAGTCATGGAAGGACTATTACTTACGTGGCGAAAAACTGCAGCAGGCGACGGTGCAGAGGGACCTCGGGGTCCTTGTGCATGAGTCGCAAAAACCCAGCCTGCAGGTGCAGCAGGTGGTCAGGAAGGCTAATGGGATGCTGGCCTTCATAGCGAGGGGGATTGAATATAAAAGTAGGGAGGTCTTGCTGCGGCTGTATAGGGCATTGGTGAGGCTGCAGCTGGAGTACTGTGTGCAGTTTTGGTCGCCGTACTTACGTAAGGATATTTTGGCCTTGGAGGGAGTGCAGAGGAGGTTTACTAGGCTGATGCCGGAGTTGAGGGGGTTGAGCTATGAGGAGAGGCTGAATAAACTAGGCTTGTACTCGTTAGAGTTTAGAAGAATGAGGGGAGATCTCATTGAGACATATAAGATGATGAATGGGATGGATAGGATACAGGTGGAGAGACTCTTCCCACTCAGAAAGGACAGTGGGACTAGGGGGCACAGCCTCAAGATAAAGGGGGGGCGGTTTAGAACGGAGTTGAGGAAGAACTTCTTCACTCAAAGGGTGGTGAATCTCTGGAATTCTCTGCCCGTTGAGGTGGTGGAGGCTGCCTTGCTAAATATTTTTAAGACGCGGGTTGATGGGTTGTTGATAAGCGAGGGGATTAAGGGTTATGGGGAGAGGGCAGGAATGTGGAACTGAGCCACGACAGATCAGCCATGATCTTATTGAATGGCGGAGCAGGCTCGAAGGGCTAGGTGGCCTACTCCTGCTCCTATTTCTTATGCTCCTGTTACACAATATTGTCTTTTATCTTAGTAAGTCTAGCCTGAAAAGGAAAACAATTACCAAAACCTCACTCCCATTAATGGCACGCCCCTGCCACAGGTTTCCCAGCAGCAAGGGTTGTTTTCATTGGGAAACCCCTTAACAACTATGAGACCATAAGCTCACACTGCCAGCGAGTGGTGTGCTGCTTCCACCAAACAGGCTGCGGTGAGTGAGAAAAATCCTGCCCATAGTTTTAAAGATCAAATAGCAGCTGCAAACAAGGCCAAAAAAAACAAAGTTTTGGAAAAAATGGGACCACAGTTAATAATATCATTATTGATTAATTATTCGACTTAAACCACAATCACATTTAGATTTAAATCGAGGTCTAAAAATTAATTTTAAATATGAAATGCAGTTCTCTTAAAACCAAGAGCAGAGCAGGAATAAAATACAAAAATACAAAATTGCTAAATATTGGGGATGATTTTACCATCACATTGCGACCATTTTCAGGTGCAACACAGTGGTAATGGGAGGCATAAAGCGCTTTTGGTGCATATGGGGGACCTGAAAACAAGCCCAAAAGACAGATCTGAAACTCCCTCAGTTTCAAGTGCACTCAGCACTTTGAAAGAAAATGGTAAAATTGTCCTATTGTGTCTACAGGCTTTAGGCGTACAGTACTCCCAATTGGCAAGGAAACACGTGCTAACAACAATCAGTAAACTCCAACGGGTCCTCCAGGAATAAATGCCTGATGCAGATTATGCCATGATGTGGATGTGCCGGCGTTGGACTGGGGTAAACACAGTAAAAAGCCTGACAACACCAGGTTTTAGTCCAACCGATTTATTTGATAGTAAACTCACAAGCTTTCGAGGGGACTCCCTCTTCGTCAGGTGAGTGGAGAGTTCTGGCCTCAGACAGAGCATATAAAGCACAAACAGTTTACAGATTACTGATTAGAATGTGAATCTTTACACCTAACCTGCTGTTCAAGTCCTAAAGTGGCCGACAATGTGTGTGGAAGGAGCACTGATCACAGGTTAAAGAGATGTGTATTGTCTCCAGACAGCACAGTGAATGAGGTTTTGCAAACCCAGGCAAGTCATGGGAGTTACAGATAGTGCGACATGAACCCAAGATCCCTGTTGAGACCGTCCTCATGTGTGCGGAACTTGGCTATCAGTCTCTGCTCAGCGACTGTGCACTGTCGTGTGTCGTGAAGGCCGCCTTGGAGAACGCTTACCCGAAGGTCAGAGGCTGAATGCCCGTGACCACTGAAGTGTTCGCCAACAGGAAGGGAACAGTCTTGCCTGGTGATTGTCGAGCGATGTTCATTCATCCGTTGTCGTAGCGTCTGCGTGGTCTCCCCAATGTACCATGCTTCGGGACATCCTTTCTTGCAACGTATCAGGTAGACAATGTTGGCCGAGTTGCAAGAGTATTTACCGTGTACCTGGTGGATGGTATTCTCACGTGTGATGATCCAGCATGTCTTGCAGAGGTTGCTGTGGCAACTCCGGAGTCTCCAACATATCATTGATGAAGACGAACATCTCGCCAGGGCCATCCCCACACCCCCACTTCTTGCCTTCAGACAACCGCACAACCTCAAACAGACCATTGTTCGCAGCAAACTACCCAGTCTTCAGGAGAACAGTGACCACAACACCACACAACCCTGCCACAGCAACCTCTGCAAGACATGCCGGATCATCGACACGGATACCATCATCACACGTGAGAATACCATCCGCCAGGTACACGGTAAATACTCTTGCAACTCGGCCAACATTGTCTACCTGATACGTTGCAAGAAAGGATGTCCCGAAGCATGGTACATTGGGGAGACCACGCAGACGCTACAACAACAGACGAATGAACATCGCTCGACAATCACCAGGCAAGACTGTTCCCTTCCTGTTGGCGAACACTTCAGTGGTCACGGGCATTCAGCCTCTGACCTTCGGGTAAGCGTTCTCCAAGGCGGCCTTCATGACACACGACGGTGCAGAGTCGCTGAGCAGAGACTGATAGCCAAGTTCAACACACATGAGGATGGTCTCAACAGGGATCTTGGGTTCATGTCGCACTATCTGTAACCCCCGTGACTTGCCTGGGTTTGCAAAACCTCACTCACTGTGCTGTCTGGAGACAATACACATCTCTTTAACCTGTGATCAGTGCTCCTTCCACACACATTGTCGGCCACTTTAGGACTTGAACAGCAGGTTAGGTGTAGAGATTCACATTCTAATCAGTAATCTGTAAACTGTCTGTGCTTTATATGCTCTGTCTGAGGCCAGAACTCTCCATTCACCTGACGAAGAGGGAGTCCCCTCGAAAGCTTGTGAGTTTACTATCAAATAAATCGGTTGGACTAAAACCTGGTGTTGTCAGACTTTTTACTGTAGATTATGCCCACATCCACAGATACTGTCCACAGGGATGGCCTCAATAGAGACCAAGTGGAGGGACAATGAAAATCTGATTCGAGCAACAAAATGTGATGAGTATAGTAATTTCCTGGTCTATGATGAACAGCTGGTCATCTCAGTTTCCCTGTGCCAGACATCCTTCAAAAAATACTGCAGGGCTACCTGGGCATCGCCAAGTGCAAAACACAGGCCCATCCTGCTGTTGGGTGGCCAGACATTTCCAGCGATTGAAAACACCATCACAAATAACCAGGTGTGTGCGTTGCACTGGCAAGGCCAATTAATGGCCTCAATTCTCAAATGAGAACTTTGCAAACTTTGCCACCACATCTGGCTTTCACCAGGGCACTAGCTTCCTGAGAAAGTAATAAACCAATAAAATAATACAATACCAAGGACTAATAATATTTTAATAGACAGTCCCTTTACAACAATAGAGTCCATTATAAATAGCAATAGAGTCTATTGTAGTCAAAAGGAATGGCTGAGAGAGGGTTCCATACAGTAAAAGTCCTTCTCATAAAGAACAAAGACTTCCCCACAGGACTGCTAGCAAGCAGGATCACCCCTTTACAATGCAGCCTGACCCTACCCAAACTCCTGCTAGGCAGGATATTCCACATACAACTTCCAGTCCTGCTGGACAAACTCATTCCAGGGTTAGTAACAAAGGATTACCAGGACACCCAAGCAAGAATGCAGTCTTCCAGATAGAAGCAAGCTTCCACCTGCAACAGAAGATACCACACTAGATACTTGTAACAATTATAGAAAGATTACAAGGTCTGGATTAAAAACCTCGAAAGAAGGAATTGTCTTAAGAAAAGACGAGGGCAAACTCGCTCTGATCTGGTTAGCACAGTGGAGGACATAGTCAAGAGAATCAGGATGAATCTCCTCCTCACCCCCAAACGACTCATCCTCACTGTGCAATAGCAAGGAGGAATCTTTCTTTTTCAATAGAATATATCTTTATTGAGAGGTAAGAAATTTCTCCTTAAGTATTTGCCTCTGCTTCTCATCCAATCTAATGTTTTAACCTATTTTCAAGTTCACCGTATCCAACTCTATCACCATACTTTTTTAATTGCCTTTATTTCAGGTTAAGTCTCTAGTTTCAGAGCTACATTTTTCACCCTCAAATTGAATATGAAATTCCATCATATTATGATTATGTCACCCAACAACATACTTTAGTATGAATCATTAATCCTGTCTCATGTTATGTTACCAGATCCAAAATTGCCTTTCTCCTTGGTTCACTCCAAAACACATTGTTCCAAGAAACTGATCCAAGTACACGTTATGAACTCATCTTCCATGTTTCCTTTGCCAATTTGATTCATCCAAGCAATATGAAGATTAAAATCATCCACAATCATTACGGTATATTTCTCTCCTCTCAAGGGCCTCTGAGCCATGCCAGCAGTAACTTATTTCCTTGCTACTTCTTATCTCCACCCCAACTGATTCTATGGGTGATATTTTACTATTTTTTATCTAAGTGCTGGATAGATTTGAAACTGGGAGCGTTTCAGATCCGTCTTTTAGCCATATTTTTAGGCCACCCCATATGCATTCTGCCTGCAACGTTCTGGACGAGACTGTTGCTCGCTGCAGAAACCTGTGGGCGGGGTTTAATCTGCCCAAAACCCTGCAGAGGGAGGTTGTGTGCACGTACAGGTTTCTGATGCTGCACATGTACATCAGCAGGGGCTGACAGATAAAGAGAAAGCTGTCAGGACCCTTCTAGTGCAGCCTGAAGCAGCTCCCCCATGCCCTCCGCAATCGCTGGGCCCCAGGTTGCAGCCCCCGCTGACCCCCCCACTGCCCAGACCGAACACAGATGCCCTCTCTCTCATCGCCCCTGTTCACAGCCCCACTGCCCTCCCCCCAATGCTGCAGAGTGCCAGCAGGCCCCCTCTCACTCCCTCCCCTCACCGATTGCTGCAGAGTGGTAGCAGGCTTCCTCCCCGCATTAACCTTGCCCCCACTGACCCCTCCCCCATTTGCCTTGCCCCACTTGCCCCTGCCCCCTAGCACTGCCCAGTGGGCATTGTCCAGGTAACCAGTGGCACTGACAGTTTGGCACTGCCCAAGGGGCACCCCGCTTTACCCTCAGCCTCCTCAGGGGGCCTTAATGGCCTCCAGTTCCACTTGTGAGGCAATGTTGACTGCTCCCCATTCATAGGGAGCATGTCTATTCCTTGCCGATGAGAACCTTTCCTAGTGAGATGGTAAAGACTGGTGAGCCCAGGTGGTGAAGCACCAGGCTCGCTAAGTAGATGTAAAGCAGCATCAAAATAAATTTCAATACATTAACCTGCCTCTCATCCATTTGCAGAAACCTGCCACTCATAAAATGGCACCGGTTATGAAAACTGACACCAATCATGCTAATCGCTTTATGCCCCACTTTACAACCATGTCGCACCTGAAAACAGGCACAACGTGATGGTAAAATCACCCTCTGTGTTGGTTTTCCAATCCAAGATCATTCCTTGCTACAGACTAACCTGGTCCTTTATTAACAGAGCCACCCATCCCCATTCCATGTTTCTTAGAAAAGTCAAATGTACATGAATATTCTGTTCCCAGTCTGATGTGATGGCATGGTGCTTTTGATATATTTCATGTTTCTGCATAATATTTGAAGTTCAGTTCTTTTTCTACAGGGACCTGGTCCATTTGGCAGGAATGCGGCTCAGATGCTGGGAAAGCAAGATAATTGCTCATTTTAGCCATGTAGTGTTTCCTATGATAAGGTTAATGGATTGTTGTTTATAAATAGAAATGTCCCCTGTTTCCTTTACTAAAGGAATGGAAGGTTTTGTTTAGGTATACAGCATTATATGATGTTATGGTAATGGGAGGAACAAGGTTATTAGCAGAGAAACAGCTTTCAGTTTCAGTTTAGAATTTAGCTGCTGGCTGGAGCTGTTTAAAGACAGAAGTCTGCTGTCTCTCCACAGAGTCTCTCTGACAGCTTCAAGACTTTTTACACTAATTTATAGCAAGTATGCCTGGGTTTGCTAACTGTATTTAAGGTGGCATTTAAGTCTATAGGAAGAATGTTGCTTATTTGAAACTAAAATAGTGATAACTTACAAATTGGAGTTGTTTATTTCATGTTTAAAGATTATTCAACTGCAGCACGGTTTCGTTAAGGGGAAGTTGTGTCTGACAAATTTACTTGAGTTCTATGAGGATGTGTCTAGGGCGGTGGATAGAGGAGAGCCGGTGGATGTGGTCTTTCTTGATTTTCAGAAGGCGTTTGACAAGGTACCTCACAAGAGGTTATTGCAGAAGGTCAGGGGACATGGAGTTGGGGGTAGGATGTTAGCGTGGATAGAGGACTGGTTGTCAAATAGGAGGCAGAGAGTGGGGGTCAATGGGTGCTATTCGGATTGGCGGTTGGTGACTAGTGGAGTGCCCCAGGGGTCGGTGCTGGGGCCTCAGCTGTTTACTATTTATATAGATGATCTGGAGGAGGGAACCGAGTGTATGGTGTCGAAATTTGCTGATGACACCAAGATTGGTGGAAAGGCAAATCGTGCGGAGGGTGTGGAGAGTCTGCAGAAGGATCTAGATAGGCTGGGCGAATGGGCCAGGAACTGGCAAATGGAATTTAATGTTGGCAAGTGCGAGGTGGTCCACTTTGGTAGGAATAATGGTAGGAAGGATTATTACTTACGTGGAGAAAAACTGCAGCAGGCGGCGGTGCAGAGGGACCTTGGGGTCCTTGTGCATGAGTCGCAAAAACCCAGCTTGCAGGTGCAGCAGGTGGTCAGGAAGGTGAATGGGATGCTGGCCTTCATAGCGAGGGGGATTGAATATAAAAGTAGGGAGGTCTTGCTGCGGTTGTATAGGGCATTGGTGAGGCCACAGCTGGAGTACTGTGTGCAGTTTTGGGCGCCGTACTTACGCAAGGATATTTTGGCCTTGGAGGGAATGCAGAGGAGGTTTACTAGGCTGATGCCGGAGTTGAGGGGGTTGAGCTATGAGGAGAGGCTGAATAAACTAGGCTTGTACTCATTAGAGTTTAGAAGAATGAGGGGAGATCTCATTGAGACGTATAAGCTGATGAATGGGATGGATAGGATAGAGGTGGAGAGACTCTTCCCACTCAGAAAGGACAGTAGGACTAGGGGGCACAGCCTCAAGATAAAGGGGGGGCGGTTTAGAACGGAGTTGAGGAAGAACTTCTTCACTCAAAGGGTGGTGAATCTCTGGAATTCTCTGCCTGTTGAAGTGGTGGAGGCTACCTCGCTAAATATTTTTAAGAAGAGGGTTGATGGGTTTTTGATAAGAGAGGGGATTAAGGGTTATGGGGAGAGGGCGGGAATGTGGAACTGAGCCACGCCAGATCAGCCATGATCTTATTGAATGGCGGGGCAGGCTCGAAGGGCCAGATGGCCTACTCCTGCTCCTATTTCTTATGTTCTTATGTTAGAGTTAAACTCTTTCAATCTGTTGAGTTATGCTTGAACTATATTATGACTGCAGCTTTTTTTGATAAAATAATTCGAATTTGTCACTGAAATCATATCTGGAGTGAAGCATTCTTTCCTCACAGTGATGTCAAAATAGGACATTTGTTGGGGTTTAGTATGGTTTCATAACATACCTTGGAGTTCTAGTCTGGGATCCTAACACTGGCCAGTTTACAACCATGTATCTGTAATGGCTATCATACCATATTCCATTTACTTCCACTTGTGCTAACAATTTATCCATCTTGTTTTGAGTACAGTCAGATAAGGAGCCTTTAATTCTATCTGTTTACCATTTTTCCCTACTCTGAACCTTTTATTGCTGGTGCAACCTTATAGTTGTACATCCTATCCTTTCCGATCATACTCAGGTTATCATTCCCCATATTGCTACTCTGCATTGTTACTTTCTTCTAACTTTTTAAAACTCCCCACACACAAACCCTCCCCACTGCAGCCCCAGATATACAATTTGCCAGGACACTCTACCATTCCAGTTCAACTGAAGGCTGTCTCAAAGGTACATCTTCTGTTTTCTCCTAACTTATCCCTCCCTATACCCACTTCCCCTACTCATCACCAGACCACAGTGCTGTGGTCAGTTTGCTGTTGGGTATATATTTGAATTAGAAGGAAATGGCTACAGGTGTCTCAAAAGGACCTACATTGGGATCTTGACTATTCACTGCATTTATTAATGATTAGGTAACACAATGCAAGACCATATATTCAATGAATCAAGATTGGTGGTATATTAAGTCAGCAATCCCATAAAATTACAAAGAGACATTATGGCTTAAATAGGCAGGCAAAACTGTGGAGATGGATTTCAATGCAGGTAAGTGTGAGGTTACCATAGTGTTAGGAGAGAAAGAGAGAGACCTGAGTACTTTATTCTAAATGTGAGAATCAACGGAGGCCCAAAGAGATTAATGAGTCCATGTACACAAATCACTAAAATGTATCGACCAGATACAAAAATTATCAAAAAAGCAAATGATCTTTATAGGTGGAGGACTAGAATATAAAGATGAGGAGGTTTCTCTGTAACTTGACAAAGAACCATTTGACCACATCTGAAGCTGGGTTTATATCTCTGGAATCTAAAAGGTTAAACATAGAAACATAGAAAATAGAAGCAGGAGGAGGCCATTTGTCCTTTGAGCCTGCTCTGCCATTCATTACAATCATGGCTGATCATCCAACTCAATAGCCTAATCCAGTTTTGTCCCCATAACCTTTGATTCCATTTGCCCCAAGTTCTATATTCTGCCGCCTCTTGAATATATACATTAAGGAATGATTTGTTTGACATTTCCATGATTTGGAAAATAATTAATTCGGTGGATAGAGAGAAACATTTCAGTGGTGATGGTATTTTTTCATTATCTTTAAGGCAAATGTAATTTTATTTAGTTTTTATTTACATACCTTCATCTCTACTATTGCTGAGTCATTCTTTCATTCTTCTATTAATCTATTAAGTTCAATATTGTTGAATATTCTATTATTCTATTCAGATTTTGCTCATGTCAGAGAATGTTAAAAGGAGATTGAATAGAGGTGTTCAAAATAATTAAAGGTTTTGATGTAGTTAATAATGAGAAAATGTTTCCACTGGCAGGAAGATCAAATAATAAGGGACTGAGATTAAAGGCAAATGGTATCAGAATGAGAGGGAGGTAAGGAGGATTCTTTTGACAGATAGTTGTTGTTATCTGGAATGCACTGCCTTCAAGTGAAAGCAGATTCAGTAGTAATTCTTAAAATGGAATTAGGTATATACTTGAAGGGAAAGTAATTGTAAGACTATAGGGAAAAAACAGAGAAATGGGACTAATTGGATAGCTGTTTTAAAGAGCCGACACAGACACTATAGGCTAAATGCCCTCCTTATACTGTACGATTCTATAGTTGGATTTTAATGTTCCTCCCAGAGGTGGCAAAGGGTTAAGAAGATGTGGGGTGGAGACCCCAACACCTTCCTGACTCCCTGATGATGAAGTCCAGGGTAGGAAGGGTTGAGAACTGTCCTCCTTACAGCAGGCCCATTGAAGCACTTCCATGGCTACTTAAGAGTCTAATCGTGTTGATGCAAGTATTCAATCAGTGGCAGGAAGGGCTGCACCATGTGGGAAACTGCGGGTGAATGCTAAAGGGCATGCCTACATTCTGAATGCTAGGGGAATCCCTCCTTCTTGGTCATCCTGTGTCTAATGCAGGAACCCATAAATGGTAATGGAGAAACCTGCGAAAAGACACTTCTGTCCTTTGCAATGACTCCCTTTCCCCCATTTCCTACACCCTTCCTTGCCTCCCCTTCATTGGGGTCTCCCTGAGTAGTCCCAGTGATCTCATCCCACTCACCTTTATCCAGGGGCTGCAGTGACAACTCTCATCTTTGGGCTTCCTGCAGTACAGTCAATGGTCATCGTTCCCAATGGCACTACTGATACTGGAAAGCTGCCTATGTCTGATTGGCCAGTAACTCTCAGAGGCTGAACATCAGCTCCGAACCAAAAAATGTGACAGGAAATTGCCAGGAACCAGGCACCCAAATGGCAGCAAATGGGCTGCCTAATTGTGACTTAGTCCTGAAGGGACTCTAGAAATGGCAGTGGTGAGACTGCCATTGGCTCTGCAGTCGATGGATGGGCCCATAACAGCAACCACTAAATTCTGCTCAAAGTAATTAAAGAGAGGAAAAAGCATTTGCAATTAACTAGTGCCTTTCACAACTTCGGTACTCCCCAAAGTGTTTTACAGACAATGAAATGCTGTTGAAAAGTGATCAACACAGCAGCCAAATTGCAGGTAGCAAGTTCCCACAAAGAACAATGAGATAACAACCAGGTGATCTGCTTTATTAGTGCTCTTGATAAATATTGCCCAGGACACTGGGGATAACTCCACTGCTTATCTTTGAAGTAGTATTGGAGTGTTTTTTATGTTAACCCAAGAGGGCAGATGAGGCCTCATCTGACTCACTGATCTCTGACTGTACAGCACCCTTTCTGTAACACAATGGTGTATCAGCTTAGATTTTGTCCTGTCTTTTTATTGCATTCTTAAAGTTAAAAACCAATACTCAGTATGGGTCAGGCAAACACAAGTCAGTTCCTTGCTTGCTCCAAAAATCAAATTGTAAATCCAATTCATGGTCCCTACAAGAGAGACAAAACGGATCCAAGCTGACAAAATAAGGCATTGCAAGCCATCTTGGGCTTGATCTGACACCTGATCTGAGTCAAAAAGCAAGAAGTGATTTTGTCCTCAATTACCTGGACATGCATTCGCAGCTTCAGACTCGGAGGTATGCCTGATACCAACTGAGTCATAGCTGATAATACATCTCTAATGGAGGATTGGGGAATCCATATGGAGATTATTTTCCAATATGTTTACAAGAAGATGTTTTCTATTTAAGAGTTGAATATGGATTACTGACCTAAATTGCCTAACATTTTCAAGAATTATCTCCCTCACATACATTACCATTTGATGTGCATTTGCATGTAATTTCATGAGAGATCACTAAATCTCAATGAGATCCTCTTCTCTGTCCTAGTTTGTAAATCAACTTTCTGAAATTGACATCCAAAGTTTACTTTCTACATATTCCCCATACCCACGGGGATTGAACCAAGTTAGAAGTTGGTAAAGTGTAATATTAGCATTGCTGTACGTAAACAGTGATTGACTATTGAATGCATATTTCAACAATGTTTGGTGATGAATTGAAATTTTTAATACTGCTAATGCTAGAAATGCGAAATAAAACCAGAGAATAGTGGAAAAACTGGGCAGATCTGTCCTCATCTGTGGAGACAAACAAAATTAAACTTTCAGGTTGTGACCTTTCATCAGGATTCTTGCACTGCCTCACAGCACCAGGGACCTGGGTTTGATTCTCACTTTAGGTAACTGTTTGTGTGGAGTCTACACATTCTCCCCATGTCTGTGTGGGTTTCCTTTGAGTGCTCCGGTTTCCTCCCACAGTCCAAAAGCTGTGTTGGTTAGATTCATTGGTCATGCTAAATTCTCCCTCAGTATACCCAGACAGGTGTTGGAGTGTGGCTACAAGGGGGTTTTCACAGTAACTTCATTGCAATGTTAATGTAACCCTACTTGTGACACTAGTAAATAAACTTTTAAACTTTGAAAACTTTGTTGAAAAGTTTCTTCATGGTTCTCCATCTCTAAATCACAAAGTGCCAGCTCAGGTTTTCTGACCTGGGTTCCCTTCCTACCCCTGTCTCTGCTTCATTTTTAGCCACATAAATCTTCGACCTGCTCTTCTTGAACACAGAAACCTTCTCCTAAGGCTTTACCCCTGTAAACGCGTTCTTTAAACGTTACCTCTTCGACAATGCTTAAATTCTCCGATAACCGTGTTGGATCGCGTGTTTGCCAATGTGAAGAAATTAGTGACATTTAATTATGTTAATCGGGTTAAATAAGCGCACCATTGTGGAAAATACTCGGTTGAAGTGTAAAGTAAACGTACATGCATTGTGCAGATCATGACTAAGTGTGGGGCGAGTGGTGGCGCTGTGAGTAGCTTCATACCTTCCAGAAAGCAGGATTTGGAAGTGATTTACACATTTTTGTTAGCTTGGGGTCGCTGTTTGGCTATTTTTGGAGCTTTTGTTACTCGTATCGCTCATCTGCGGAAGGTGCTTGGTGCTGATAGGAATGTTGCGGGGCGTTTCTTTGAAAACCGAGTGTGCTTTAGATATTTTTGTGTTTCTGCTAAGTAATAATTCGCCATTGGAAGTAGAAGTAATAAGGCACCTGGCGTTGAGATAAAAAAAATGAAGATATAAAATCGCTTTTGCAATTGTGTTTTCTTACTATGTTAATCGTTTAAAACAAGGTTTTCATTCACACACATATATATAGTACAATTATATAAATAGTAAGTAAGTAGCTGAGGAAAACGGAAAGTTTGAAGTGAGCAGAGGCTATACACGTTAAACCGAACAGGTGTGGTTTGCTTTGAAAGTAACATCATGCAATCATCAATTTGTATACTCAGTCCAAGTTGGGCCAAAGGGACCACTTAACTGCTAATGTTACATTGACTATCGCCAAATCTCACAGCTCCAAACCCTTCATCGAAATAATTTCCCACTTTTACTATGTTTGGAACTCTCAGTCATATGGGTCACATTACTTACTGTTCATAACACAGAGCAATTCATTACCTATTGTTTCATAGAATCCAACAGTGCAGAAGGAAGGCATTCGGCCAATCGAGTCTGCACCGACCACAATCCCACCCACGCCCTAATCCCATAACCCCAATTTAGAATGACCAATCCACCTAACACCCACATCTTTGGACTGTGGGAGGAAACCCTAGCAGATACTGGGAGAATGTGCAAACTCCACACACTGTGACACAAACCGAGAATCGGACCCAGGTCCCTGGGGCTGTGAGGTAGCAGTGCTACCCACTGTGCCATTGTTTGTTACTGTGAAACTTTTATTGCTGTAAGTTTTGAAGCTTGTGAACATGCCATATTTGATCATTTGATGATATCAATGGATGTTTGAAAAAGGGAACTTCTGGCTCGACTCTCAGAATGAACAAAAGACAAGGTACAATTAGTATGCACTGCAATGGGAATTAGTTATGTATTACGATTGTTGTTATTTCATTATGCTTGCATATTCAAAATATCAGAATCCTTATTGTTATCTCTCTGTTTACCAGTAAACAGTTGAAGACACACCACATATTGGTGTGTCTTTAACTGCTGCGGAATTCTGAATTAGGAATTTCAGTTCACCTGTTTAGATGCATGAGGAAATTTGATATCGATGAAACTCCCATTTTCTCTTAATTATTTGGGCATCACCGAAAAGACCAGCATTTATTGCACATCCCTCATTGGCCTTGAGAAGGTGGTGGTGAGCTGCCGCCTTGAACAGCTGCAGTCCATGTCGTGTAGATATAGCCACTGCGCTGTTAGGCAGGGAGTTCTAGCATTCTGACCAAGTGACAGTGAAGGAACAATGATATATTTCCAAGTCAGCATGGTGTGTGGTGGTGCAGTTGGTGGTGTTCCCGTGTGTCTGCTGTCACTGTGGTCTAAAAAGGTTTGGCCAGTTGTTTCAGTGCATCTTCTAGATGGTACATATTGTGCGCAATGGTGGAGGGAGTGAATGTTTAGGGCGATGTACTGGGTGCCGATCAAGCTGGCTGCTTTGGCTAACTATGTTAATTATTCATGAGAGGTAAGTCAAATGGTAGGTGACTGCATATCTGGAGTAAACTTGACTGAGAGTGTCAGAACTCACTTCACATTCTGGTATTTTATACAACCAGAAGAGAGAGAGATACTTCCATGTCCATTTGTTTGAGATACATTTGAATCAGGTCACAAAAACGTAGAGTTGTTTCTTGTCTTCTGTCAGATAGCACGGTGCTGGCATTATCATTTTATATTTTCCACGTTGTCCTTTCTTTTATTTGAAATTTCTGTCGTAAAGAGCAATGGCTTGGGCTTAATTCCTAATGGTAACAAGCAACAGGCGGTGTGACAACAACATGTGACTCGCACAAAAAGTGACAACTTTATTAGCAACATATATATTTTTATTAAGACAATTTCTCTTCTATAAAATGTGCATTAAGTACTTGAGCTGCTATCTTTTAATTTGATTTATCATTGTCACATGTGTTAGTATATAGTAAAAAGTATTGTTTCTCGCATGCTATACGGACAAAGCATATGGTATACAGAGAAGCAGAGTGCAGAATGTAGTGTTATAGGCATAGATGTGAAGCAAGATCAGCTTAATACAAAATAGGTCTATTCTAAAGTCTGATGGCAGAAAGAGGGAAGAAACTGTTTTTGAGTTTGTGGGCATGTGTCCTCAGACTTTTGTATCTTTTTGTTGACAGGAGAAGGTAGAAAAGAGTGTGTCCGGGGTGCGTGGGGTCATTGATCATGCTGGCTACTTTTTTGAGGCAGCAGGAACTGTAGACAGAGTCAATGGATGGGAGGCTGGTTTGCATGATGGGCTGGGCTTCGTTCACAAGCCTTTGAGGTTTTTTGTGGTCTTGGACAGAGCAGGACCCATACCAAGCTGTGACATAACCAGAAAGAATGCTTTCTATGGTGCATCTGTAAAAGCTAGTGAGAATCGTAGTAGACATGCCAAATTTCCTTAGCCTTCTGAGAAAGTAGAGGCATTGGTCGGATTTCTTAACTATAGCGTCGGCATGAAGGGACCAGGACAAGTTGTTGTTAATGTGGACGTCTAGAAACTTGAAGCTGTCGACCATTTCCACTTCGTCCTCGTTGATTTAGACAGGAGTATGTGAGTGAACTTAATAAATCACTTGTTTATAAAGGCCATACATACCTCTTAGCAGTAAACAGTAAAGTACACTAGCAGCTGCATTTGAAGATTAGTCACTCTAAAGAATCTATAAGCCAGTCTGCTGGGTAAGTTTTACAAACAGGTCATATATTGAACAAGGGCAATGCAATTAAGGACAGACTTTGAGTGTAATATAGCAGCACATCATCTACTAACACTGCATAAGGCTTCTGTGTTACTCTACATAAATATTTACCAAAGGGAGGGTAAAATTCTGATGTCTATGTTTAAAGAAAGTGATAATAGGAATAAAGCTGACATGTGGTACTAAAAACACAACCAAAATAAAATAGTGGCTGTTAGACGTTAAATCAAGACCACGTGTGAACATTTCCGTCGTGTCGAGTACTTGGTGACGTTTTATTAATTTGAAGAAGTATTTCTTGCTATAAACAGTTAAGCTCCTTTCGGATGAGGTTTCCTTGCGCCAACTGAATTGGTTCTTCTGCCCATTCGGTGGTTACAATTATTGTTTAGAGATCCGTGGAGGATAATTAACCTCTCTGATGAATATTCCTTTATTGGCTTTCCATTTTACGCTGCTAGCATGCCCCCTAATCCTGTTGCCCATATTGAGAATCAATAGCTGATTGATATTCGCTTTAAGAAGCGGCCTGTGGGGCGTGAGGGGCAGGGGGAGAGGGGAGAGTTCCGCTGTTCCCGGGATCTTGCAGACTGGATAAGGATCGCTTTTTGACGGTGTTATTGTGCAGGTGCTACGACTGCGACGTGCATTCCTATTTTTGGTAATTGTGAAGATTTATTTAAAAAGAAACAACTGTCACCTTTCATAACGTACCTGTAATAGAAGTAGAGACGGGGGCAAATCAGCAACAGGTTGGACCAACATCTAGAACGAGAGAGGACAAATTAAATTTTGAAATCGGCAGACCTGTCTTTGTGAATATTTACACCACAAGCGTTCTTGGAGGCAAACCAGCTTTGTTTCTCATCAGTGCTCCGGTTACATAGGCAACCTGAGTCCAAGGCTCACCTTGATGATGCACATCTAATTTAACTGGCTTCACAGTCAGATCAAATCTTTGCAGATGAGTTTTCACTCCAGGGGGGCAGATGTTTCTCTTATTCTCATCGACATAAAGCTCGTGGCTTGAGTTCATCGAGCAAAATTAACAAAAGGTCACATCTTCGTTGTGTACAGAAAGAGAGGATGGGTTCCATTATGGATACGTAGTCTTCCATACTTAATTTCTCTTTCTGAATCTAATTGTGGTTGCAGTTTTGTCACAAAACATAGAGTTAAGCTGTGAGTTAATGGCTACGCAAATATGAACAATTAATTCCTTCGTCAAAAGTGTAATGGCCAAACTATTTGCATTTACTGTAGAGTACGCAGCCAATGGTAACTCGTAACTTTGCTGCACCTACGGCGTCCACGGGCAATAGTTTAAGATGTTTAAACCTACTTTTAAAGTCATACGCTACAGGTGCGCAGATAAATTATATGTGATATTCGTTCCTGAAATGCAATTTCGGAAAGATATTTTACTAATATCTCAATTCGCTTTCAATTTCCCTTAAAATGCGCAAAGTAATTCCCTCGTTGTACCCCTGTACAGCAGCTCATCTCTCGATTTGCAGAACACTAGAAATAGTAAAATGCATCACTAAAGCGCTAGATTAACAATGACAACTATGGAAACCAATGAATTGAAGTACAGAAGTATAGATAAGGATGATTACAAGGCAACAAATCGGTCTTGGAATCCACTGCAGAAGCCAAGCTATTGTGCCACTATGCATTATGTGGATAACTGAACTCGGTCCCTGGATATGTAACTGTTCCAATATTTTAGCATCCATATTATGATGAATGATTCAGTTTTATTCCAGTTCTTGAGTCTAGCTCCCCCCTCCCCCCAAAAAAGAAAACTCATAAATTAAGTGCAGTAAAATGTACACTGGGTATTGAATGTCTTTATGCGTAATATGATTTTAATTTTCACTAGAGTGCTATAAATCATTCATGATTTAATTACAGAAATGATACACACTATACATTATTCACAGCCTTTAAGAGTCTATTTGGACCTCGTTTTATGTTCCAGCTTGGTAAAATATTATCTGTATTACTTGCCTCCTGCTTGACTGGGATATTAACTTCTGTTTACGGGATAAGTTTGCACAAACCCGTCTCCCAAACGTTCAAAAGTTCAAATGATTAGAATTAGGAGTGGAAAACTTTAGCTGTCCAAAATGTCGCATGCGGTTTACAAGCACAACGTCTAACTGAAGTTGAGAGTGGGGCGTGGGGGGTCAGGGGTAACTCTCCCACATTCACCCTTCCAGGAGTCCGACTCTGGATCTGCTCCGGGAATTCCGATTTCCATTTCAATTTATCATCAGCAGCCAGATGAAATTTCCGTACACAGAAGCTGAATTTGCGATATAAAGACGTGGCATCTATGTCTAATGTACATTCCAAGTTGTGATATTCCTGTCACACTTCAGCAGAAATGACGAAGGAGCTATTTCAAACTGAATTCCAGCAAATGTGTACATTCCGAAATACACCTCTGATATAAGCAGCATCTTGCCCATTGATTTCTGAGGCAGAGGTAGAAGGACTTAATGCTCATGAAGTGTATAGACAGGGTGTTTAGCAGTGCAATAGAAAATCTCATTTATTGAATATTTCTAACATACTGATTTGATTTATTGACTTGATTTATTATTGCCACATATATTAGTATACAGTGAGAAGTATTGTTTCTTGCGCGCTGCATAGACAAAGCATTCCGTTCGTAGAGAAGGAAAAGAGGGGGTGCAGAGGTTGGTGCACATTTGTCCTGTGTTTCCCTTCGATCACTTGTCAACTTGAATTCGTGACGAACGTTCTGAGTTGGACAGGAATGGACAATACATAAATAGCTTAGAATTGGCGCGAAAACATTGACACATAAGATATTAATCAAGTATACAAAACAATTATAGATCCCACCTTTAAGGTTCAATGGGATGCGTTGTTAATTAGTCTATGGAAGAGAAATGTTTCTATATTGAGCTAAAGTGTCAGCCGGGACTACCGACAAACATTCCAGTGGTGTGATCTGCAGTGCGCTTGCTAGATTTATTATCCGAGAGGAGTTGGGAAGAGGAGTGGTGATGGGTGGACAGTGGATCTTAACCGGGTGCAAACAGCAACTGAAGTTTTGAAATGTTTACTTTGGGTCGATGTGACGCTAGCAATCCAAACATTATAACAAAAGGCCATATAAACGCAGCTAGAGAAGGATGAACAATTGGACACGCCATGGGTACAGAGGGCGCATTCACACTATAACTGTGACACCCATGCTTTATAGCGCAAACGCAATCTGAGCCTAGTATCAGGATGGGACTTAAAACCTCAATCACGTGGACTGAATCCTGAACCTGGCTGTCCCACTCGGCTTCACTTCGGAATTACTATGGAGCCAATGGCCCTGATCTATGTTTTAGGTTCAGCCTAGAACCTTTTGGATTTTGCTCTCAAGCATGGGGAACATGAATGCACCCTGAAATCACCCCTGGAAACCACAGGATAACATGCATAGAGCGCCTCCGTCGGTCTGCAAAATTGCCGTTCTTTTTCTATATCTAACAAATCCATTTTCACTTCTTTGTAATAGGCAACCTTGGCATCAACCTATTCCCCACTTTCCTAGTTTTGCTCAGTAATAGGACAATCTAGCCTGCCTATTCCCCAATCCGGAGGAACAACATTAATGACCCATGTTGCATTTACAGAAATAGACAGCCTTGTTATGTACTTAAAGATGGTTTATTATATAGATTAGTTTCAGATTGTCAAGCATTTAGAGGTTAAATCTATAATTACACTCTTCCGACCATGGCCAGCGGCATTGGTGGCACACTGCCACCTCACAGTGCCAGGGATCTGGGTTCAATTCTGAGATTGGGTCACTGTCTGTGCTGAGTCTGCACAGTGGGTCTGTGTGGGTTTTCTCCAGGTGCTCCGGTTTCCTCCCACAGTCCGAAAGATGTGTTGGTTAGTCATGTTAAATTCTCCCTCAGTGTACCCGAACAGGCATCGGAGTATGGTGACTAGGGGGTTTTTCACAAAAACTTCATTGCAGTTGATGTAAGCCTACTTGTGACACTAATAAATAAACTGCAACGTATTAAAAACTCGAAATTCAAGCAACTGAGGTAACTAATAGAATGAAACTGTACGCAGTAAATAGTTTGATCAAAGAAGGATTTTCAATAGCAGAAATGAAAAATTGACAAAGACCAATAAAGGTGGAAAGTATATTTAGGCTCGAGTTCGTAAAGTGACTGGTTTGGTTTGCTATATGGACCATAGGTCTTCCTCTTGAACTAACTAAAGCCATTTTTTATATACCATGCACTGCCCATTTCAAGTGCGGAGCAAATTTGTTAACCTCTTGATGTCATTTTCATTCTATAGTGTATCAAAGGCTGGCATATATCATTGGCATCAACTGTACGTTACTGTATTTTCAGTAGGGTCATTCTGCCCAAGTCCCACCTTTTTGCTCTCGTATTCAGTTAATTGTACACACTTAGTCAACCTTTGGACATAGCGGGAGTTGAACCGCTGACCTTGGCTGTCTCAACTATTCTCCTGCCTGCATCACTCCCGTCTTCCATTTAATCCAATTAATTAAAGGCCTACTTTAATGAATCGCATTCTGAATGGGACCTATGAGTTTCAGGGGACTGATTGGTAAAGGTCAGTTTACTTGTGACTGCTAACATTTAGCAATGGGCATTAATCCTTGGTTAGTCCTGAAACAGGCTTGTAAAAGTGATTTTTGTTTTAAAGGTGTTCATCTTTTTTGAAAGAAAATCAATCAGATCAGCCGCTAGTTTTTGATTTTCTGCTCTGAAGTGGTCTTGAAGCTCGATTTGAAAAGACATTCGGTAATTGTGCTGTAGGCTGCACTTTTGTGTTTGTATAACTTTACTCTGGTTCTTTATATGAAGACAATCGGGAATATCACAACACTTATTTACATTTGCAAATCTCAGTTCTTTCTTTAAAAAAATGAAAACGGAAGATTCCACGGATAGAAACTATGCAAGTTAGTTAGAATTATAGAATCGTGAAATGGTGGCCGTACAAAGGGCGGCTTTTCGGCCCTTTGTGTCAATGCAAACTTCTGCATTTCTTTCTCTCTTTGCAGATAATTGTGGGAACTTTTTTTTAGGTTAAAATGATTTTAGCAGCGAATTTAAATAATTACATAGACACATACATTTGGTCAAGTAAAAATAAAGCTATTTATTGTCGAAGCCAGCCAAAATGACCAGATAAACTATCAAGATTCGTAAATTTCGCCAAGAGTGTGAAACACAATAACTATTGAGACTTCATTTCACTGGCACAAAATAGTACATTTGATTTTTAAAACCAAGATATTTACAAAAAAACAATGTAAATTCCGCACTTTCCCGTCCGTATTTGGTGTTGATATCTACGATTTTTACATGCATCTTTCCTGTCTTCCGCGCTTGCACCTCCTCCCACTTTTATAACTTTCATTACTCTAATGACATTGGAATGTATCAATGGAGTCAATAAACTAAAATCCATTCTCTTACTCTTCTTTTATCCAAAATAAAATTCTGTCCTTAAATATGATAATATCATATACTCCTTTTCCAAGCTATCTTAAGCGCCTGACGCATTTAAAGTAAAATAAAGCTGTGACAAAATGCATTTGTGTATTATGGTTTGTGGCAATTACAAAATGGCCAATGTAAAGTGATATTGTGTGCATCACAACGGCCCCTTCACCTAGTTTGTTGGCATTACAATCTGTCATACAGTTCGAGTTCAGTTATGAGAAGTCATGTGCCGGGAGAGATGGTGGCGTTCTCTAAAGGATTCATTGCAAATGGGACATTTAAGCTTCTCCTCTCTTCGCCTTTTCACCAGAGGCTCCATGGCATACTCCTTTTTGTGGTGCGATCTCATGTGGTACACTAAATCGGAGGTCATCCTGAAAGAAGCGTTGCATTTGGCACACCAGTTCTGCGCTGGTAAACAAAAGGACGTGAATGAGGGAGGAAGAAGGGTCAGTGCGGATGGGACTTGAAGCTGAATGGGCCCAGAGGCCTTTGGCCAGAAGGCGGTGGCATATACGAAAGGGCTCTGTTTGGCCAGACCCCCTTGCGCGTTACAATTGCCGTTAACATCTGCGCTCTGGAGCTTTGCTGCTAAGGCATTGGCTTGATAAAGCCTCCCAGATTCACCGACACCAGGATGACAATCTAAGCCCGGAATGACTTTTTGCGACACCAGCAGTGGAGATAGCTGAGTGAAGGATCTGGCTGGCTGGGAAAATGCACTCTTCCTTTCCTCAGTGCCACACAGCTGAGAGACGCTCCTGAACGCACTACCCATGGCAATGTTGTCCAGACAAGAGGGGACTTGTGTTTCAGTCAGAACAGACTTGATGTCAATCGGCTTCTCGGAAGAGCTGCTGTCAGCTGCTGCACCATTCTTGTTGTCTATGTCGGAAACGTGGTCCTTTGGAGTCTGTTTGAGATTAAGTGAAGTTCGTTTCACTTCGAAGAAGGCGCTTCGCTTAACATCTGTAGATTCTGGACTAGATGATGCCATTAGCCTTCCATTCTCTCTCAGATTGAAATAACCTCCCCTGAACTGTTGGGAAGGGCAAAGGAGATTTTCCCTTGGTATAGCCAGTGATCTATCTGCAAGTTTTGCAGCGTGCAATATATTGTCATTCTTTTCCGCTTCCTCGTACTTCCTTTTATTTTCATTTATACTTTCAGTCCCTCGACGATTCCTAACATTTTCTCTCTGATTTTCCATATCCCTGGCGAGATTGTGGAAATCTGTAGTGGCTTTATTATTTTCCACATTAGCAAAGGCTGATTGTCGCTCCGATCGGCTGAATTTAACACTTGACCCGACAGGAATTTGATGGTCACGGTCTCCGCTGATCTTTACGTTCTCATCCGAGGCAATGCAGCCCAGTCTCTTCTGACAGCGGAATCGCAAATGGGCTAGAAAGGGGTATTCATACTGGAATCGCTGGCTGCAGTCCAGGCATGTGTATGGCGAAGATCCTGTGTGAATGGAGCACATTAAGATGAGATTACACGCTCCTACAATTCAATCTTCTTCAAAGATTTAACAATCAACAAAAAAAGTTAAAATCACAAGTTTTAAATGTAGAACACATTTCAGTTACGCGATGAATAGTTCATTGATATTATAATAATTGCACTGACCTGTTTCTCTCCCCTTAGATAACCCATTGATACTATCTCAATTATAAACGTTAACTGTTTCTCTCTCCACAGATGCTGCCTGACCTGCTGGGTATTTTCAGTATTTTATGTTTTGTTTTCACATTTCCAGCATCTGCAGTACTTTGCTTTTATTTTTCCCGTGTAACCCTTTATTTACTTTGATTCTGCGTGTACTTTCGGCCATACAAAACTAGTTCCTCCATTCTCCTGTCCAGCTGTCTCCTTTTGCCTGTCCATGTCCTCATGCCATTCATCCATCTATCCATCCATCCATCTACTCACTCCCAACCTACCGACCCATTTTTTCATTTCCTACCTGCCGACCCATCGACTCACTCCCAACCTACCGACCCATCTAGTCACTTCCAACCTATCGCCCCATTTACTCATTTCCTATCTAGCAACCCATCTACTCACTCCCAACCTACTAACGCATTTACTCATTTCCTACCTACCGATCCATCTACTCATTTCTTACCTACCTACCGATCCACCTACTCACTATCTATCTACCTATCTATCCATCCATCTATCTACCTACCTTTCCTTCTTTCTAAGTTGTTTGCTCCGTCTCTACAATCGGTTCTGATGCATGTATTTACCTTTGTTAATTTAACAATATTTCTAAAAATCTGAAGAAAATTTACATTATCTGTCCACAAGAAACTCCAGAGCAGAAATTTGCTTGTGGAATATTTAAACAGTACATTTTTATCCGCTACCTATTTTACGGATAGCTTGCACTGTGTATCTCAATGTGTGTTTTTTAATGTGGAGGGAGATGCATTGCAGTTGCAATATGGGACTTCATACATCGCAGCTCACCATTCATTTTGGCCTGTGACTTGACGTTGTTGAGAAGTAGCAGCTCCAACAGTTCTTTTCCATACCATACAAGTAATTCTTCGTCTTTGTCAATGCGCCGCAGAGACCGGTAAAACAACTGGCCGTTTTTCACGTAGGCCTCCAGATTCTGTTCCTCTTTATCTCTGGCCGACTGGACAAGTCTGAGCCACATCAAACCCTCGGAGGAGCTGTTCGCTGCTGAGGTATCCACCTGCAGTGAAGTGGAAACGCAGAATATGTGTCACTTGCATGCTGAACACAGGCTAGACACCAATGTTCTGATGTAAACTCTTAGCTGCAGCCGGTCTCCCTCACATCCCACAAAACATCCATTCGCTTGGTTACTGAAATCTCCTTGGAAATTCCTGGACATCAACCAGCAAAATTAAACACCAAAGAATCTCACAGTCCACTTTATTGTTTAGCAGGACAGTGTACAGTATTGGTGAATATTATGAAAACACACTGATGATTTACTACATCTGCTAAACACTTGAACCAGCACGTTTCTTTAAAAAAAACATTCAGCGAGCAATACGGTCAGATTACAAGATCCATAAACTTTCCGAGACTAAATCGTGCTGGCTCTTTTATATTTCTAAAATATGTTGTAAAACCACGCTATATGTGAAATGGTCATTACTGAAAAAATGGGGTGGGGGAAGGGGTATGAAGTCATGTAAACCCTCTGATATTTGTGCAGGTATTTGCATCTCAAAAACCAATGGGTCTTCATCATGGCACTTATGGAAGTTTAGTGTCCAAAATGACAAGCGAACCTATAGCGGGTTCTGCACTTCAGTACATCGCGTTCAGTTTGACCGCTCCTTCCCCACTAGCACTGTCTCCCGTCACTACGTCTGTTTTTTAACGCATTTTCTGTGCTCTGAGTTAACCGCGGGAGGATAAAGGAAGAAAGCAATGCGAAAGAATGAAGGGAATGGAACAAGTTTGGACAGAAACTATATAAAAAAAAAGAGATAAACATCCTATAGGAAACACAATGCAATTTGCGTTCATATGGAGATCAGTAGGTGAGAAAAGCAGCAATGCATGTAAAACAGAAATGAATGGCTTTGATATTCAATATTGTGGAATGAAGATACGGGGGGGGGGGGGGAGGGGGGAGGGAGTGAGCAGAAGAGAGAATTAAAATTGACCCTACCCTAAAGATGTAGGGCACCGTCCTTTTGTCAGCTGATTTAAGAGCAATGAAAGCGATGCTGTCATATAAGGACGTGTGGCTCAGTACGCAGGGTCCAAATATGGCATTTTCTGGAATGTCACAGGTTGTATAGACGCTGGTGAAAATGTTGGTCAGACATTGCTGGACGGCTCTGCTGGCATCGCTCTCCCAAAACCCCTTGTGAATATTTGGATCTTCCATCGTCGAGGCTTGCTCTGGGAGGAAAGGGTAGAAAAAAGGTCAATCTCAGTGCTTAAAGACACGCATGAGTCAAAAATGCTTAAGTTTGAAAAATCTCGACAATCGTGTCCGCCCCTGATGAGATTCAGTCCTCATTTGAAAGGAAGTACACCGTGAGATTCCTATGTAAATCTAACATCTCGTGAAATCAGTGTACAGCCAAATATGTGTATGCCCGGATTGCGTAAAGCGCGTATCTATTCCCCCCCCCCCCAACACACACATCTAAAGTTTTGCAGAAAAAATGTTTCTGCTTTTGACATGCCAGCAAGTCCCGGTTGTATCTGCCACCTTTTGTTCACTTGTGTTCGCGCTCATTTTGATGACAAATTGTTCTGTTTCGATGTTCCCAATAAAACGTTGCCGGATGAAGTGCAAACGTTACCTGCCTTGTTGCCAATTCGGTCGGTTTTTTTTGGTTGTACGGAGAAGGAAGCCTCAAATGGCACTTCTGCGTCTGGAGGTGCAAATGGAATGGATTGACAATGGCCTTGTCATTTTCAGTGATTCGATGTCAGATAACCTTTAGATCTTTTCTACAAGGAATAACGTATGTCTTCTTCGTCCGCGCATCTCATTACCATAATATAGCCCTTTCCCTCAGAGACTTTAATTAAAAGCAGCAAGCAGAGTTAATTATTTTTACCTCGACACGGTTATTTATGGCGGAGAATGAATCCCAGTTACCTTGTTCTACACAGGGAGAGATTCGGTCAGATGTGGCTTGTGAAATCTGAATTGGACGGGGTGGAGATGGAGGAGGGGGGGTGGTGGTGGCGGTGCAGATAGAGTGTTTTGCCTGGTTTTTGAACGGGATCAGCAGCAATTTCCTGACTTATTCCTAAATCATAACTGGTTTCAAGCCCCGAACCTACACGATTCAAACTTAAGCAGGTTTAAAGAGGCAGAATTCGATGGTACTTGATAACGTCCTGGTTAATCTGAGATTTTATCTAGACCGAATCGTACCATTTTACATAACCCTTTCATTAAAAAAGGCAAAACGAGATGCAAATGTAACAAATAAATTGCCCGATAAATCAGTAGTGTTTACATCTAGATCTGAAAAAGAAAAAAGTTAAAGGCAAAGATAAAACTTCCGCTCTACACCACAAATAAAACAAAATCCGCTTATACTTACAAATATTAGGTAATGAATGTGAGGAGCCGCCAATTCTAATGGTAACTAACTGGCATTCGCCCAGTGCTGCCTTTCACTCAACACTGGAATCGATGTGAACCGAGCCAAGAGGACAAATGTGCTCTCCCTGAACTTGAAGAGTGACTGCTAACATCGGAGCGCAGAGGAGCGAGTCTCTCCCAACAAAACCTGCCCGTTTACTTTACAGAAAGTGAGACTGTATACGCCTTACCTGACGGCGATGCGAAACTCGAAAGCTCTCCTCCACGTCTCTCTTCCCCTGCCCCCAAAAATATTTTGCTTTGCAAGAGAAATAAAAATGCAACATATGCTGCCAAGTCATCTCACCATGCGTTTTATTGTGAACCAGGTCGCGCGTCGCTTGGGGCGTCCAGGAAAAATAAAAGACGCCTTAATGAATATGCATCTCTTCCCATCCTCAGCAGAGCAAATCAGCGTTTAGGACGAAAGGGAGGTGGGGGGGAAGAAAGGTAAAGACTCACCAGAAAAAAAACGACGTGTTTTGGTTTAAAAGCTCTCTTTCTTTATTTTTGGGGAGGGGCGGAATGTGTGCAGGAGGAGGATGGAGTAGCAGCTGGAGGTGCAGCTCTCCCTGTGCTGTCAGTGCAATGGCATCGCTGGTGAAAGTGGCGGTGATGTTGCGGTTCCGATGCAGAGAGAGCGAGAGAAAGAGGAGGGGGGAAACCGCGCACAGAGAGTTACATCTGGGCCCGAGTGGCAGACACTTTGTTGGAGATCATCTATCCAATGACGCGTGACACTCCAGCCGCTCACACCCCCAGCTCGCGCCACGTACACTCCCCTCTCCCCCCGCCCCCGCTTCCCGGGCCAGCCACCCGCTCCCGCTCCCCATTGGCCGCTGCTGGTGGCGGCTCGCGCCTTTTGCTGCACCTGCCGCGCGCCACTTCTCCTCTCCCGCCGTCTCCCCCCCGTTTCGGACACGAGCTCCGCCACCCCGCGCGCACGCGCACACGTGTCCGCGCCCCCGCCCGCGCGCCTATCGGCTCTGATTTGGACAGTGGTTGGTCAGCGTGGCTCGGCGGCGCGCGCAGCGGAGAAGGGCGCGGCTCGAGCCGGATGGCGGCGCGAGCGAGTCGAGAGAGGAGGTACTGGCTGGCAAAAGGGGGACTCTGCAGCTCGGGTTCGCTTCACCTCTCCGGCTTAGAGCAGCGGGAGCGGAGGAGAGGGAGCTCGGCTCTCACTCCATTACTCTCCCATTGCACCCACCATTGCCCATAATGAGGCCAATTTATCCATTTGAGGGAAAATATGCAGCGTCCAAAAGAGAGGCAACAGTATTGTACGCACACAGAACAGTGGGCTCACCATTCCTCATTCCACGCAGATAACATTCAGGCTAAAGTGGATCATAAGCAGTTCAGATGGCTCGTTTGTGTTGTTTATGTCACAATTACATTAAACATCTATTTCGAAAGTATCTCGGGATGCCTGACCCTGATCGCTGTAGGATTGTTTTTAAATAAGGCAGTGGCTTATTGTTCATTTTAAGTAAGGTGCTGCTTAACTTTGTTACGTGAGAAATAGAAAAGTGAGTTTGCTCCCAGTTAAGCCTGTTTGGAAATATAGGTGACTTTTTTGTGAAACTAAAATGCATTATATACAATGCATGCTTTCCCTATGTGCTTCCAATACTGGATTTCCCATACATGTTTGCATTGAAAACCCGTAATCAGAATAATGAAATTCCATGTGGTAAATAATCTAATGTTACAAAGTAATATTTACATTTTAGAAAGCGTAATGCCCAATGCATTATTTTTGCTACTTCGAACGTATCACCGGCTGCTAAATCTTTTAATTAACCGCAAAATAATATGGTAATTAATAAAACTAATTTTCTACCAGCCGGACGTAATCTGTAATTACCCGTATTGTGGAAGTGCCGGTATCAATATGTAGAAAGAGATTCAGGATTGGTGATTTTGGCAGAGTTGTCACCCCTTTTGATTGAACAACATTTCACACCATTCCGTGGGATAGTTTACAAACATCGTGAATGTCCAAACTTTCATCTTTATAGCTCAGGGCGATCCGAGTCGCCTCCATAATAGGAATTAATATAATTTACTGAATCAGGTGCAATCAGAGCTTGCGCTGTGGTAAGAACTGGGACAAATCACACTGGCGTTGAATTTATTGCATCTAATTCAGATTTTAGGGAGCTGGTTAGCTCAGTCGCCTTGATGGCTAGCGTGTGATTCCCATTCTGGCTGAGGTGGGAATCTGCCTCCTCGCCATACCCCTGAGAGTAGAAGGCAGTGGCAAACCACCACCGATAAAAGCTGCCAAGACTCACGGCTGGGGGTGAAGCAGTAACAGACAATGAACCAAGTACCTGCCTTCTGGTAGAGCATTCATGGAATGGAATTCCGATTTTACGGTAATTTCTAAAACTATCCAGAATCCCCACCACCCTAGACAACTGATGTTTGATCGCAGGAGATATACATTTGGATCTACATCAACCTACAGAATGGTGTAATTATTTATACACACCCGGCATATATACACACAACACAGACATTTTTACATGTAGCACTGAAAACATCTTCGTATACATGCATGCACATAAGTAGGTAAACAAATATGTACACAAATGTATGTACATGCGTACATAAACACACGCACATACATATATAGGATATTCATATATACACATACAAACATTCTCCATAAATATACAGCTGGATAGATATACGGGGTATACATCTCATGTTATGAATATTTAAATCGGAACTGTGATTGTAGAATGCTCTCACCTCCTCTGTAAATTTTCACCCGGAAAACAACACACATTTTCTGTAAACGTGCAGATGATATATTATACATTAAGTTTCGTGGCTTATTTTACAATAATAGCTACTACAGTACCCAGAATATTACGCCCGAGGTGTTGCTATGTAAACAATTCCTTGGCTATATTGCCTTTTCAATGAGTGCATTTTGTGAATCAAGTGTGAAATCTGGAAGCTGTCACTCAAAACATTATTTTGCTGCTGCTGGATTTTCAGAATTACTAAAACTCTACGCTGAATTAAAGCATAATGAACATTATACAGCTTCAAGTGGGGCATCAAACTGGAACTAATAATGGCTTGTGTGCCAAACCACTGACATCACGTAGTGATAAAAATATGAAAATATTGAATTTAATTTGTTGTGCTTATGTGGTGGCTGTGAGATGCAGAAGGAATAAATAAACGTACACTGCATAACTCAATGAAAAGCACACAGACGCGCATGCTAACAGGACAACATGCTGTTCAAAATTACAAGACGTCTAGTCCTAGTATTAATTTTACTATAATCAAGGTCTATGTTTTTTCGCAAGAACTTGATAGTTAGCAAAAGTAAACAACATTTAGATGCTTTACCCAACATCATTTACTTTGGTCAGGTTTGAAATGCGAGGCTTCAGTGTGAATACATAAACATTTCAGCCATCAGGCTAAGTAATTCGAATAAATAAACATCTTTAAAAAACAGATGCGAATGCAGAATAGGTGAGTTGCTGCAATATTTTTGCCTACAATTCAGACATAAAACCCACAAAACGATTGATATACCATCATCATAAATCTCCCTCAAACTCCCCCTCCTCTCCATTGTGCCTCTGATCAACGATGCATGATAAAACCCTTTTCCATAAAGTATTCAGTATTAAAACCACAACGCTCACCCAATCAGTAGCCATCTGCCTCCACTATAACAGCAACGTGTGTGACGAGGGATGGCAGCCAGAGCAGAGACACAATCGCGCACCAAACAGGTTGACAGTATCGAAACTGGCTGCAAACCATCATGTTGGTTCAGTCCCCAGTAAATAATTTCAACTGCATGGGGGCCATCAACATCATTGCAAGCAAGGGCGACTCGCGTAAATTAACTTATTTATACATTCTCTGATTGCAGGCCCATTAATGTGATAGGATTTGTTGAGCAAATGCAACAGCTAAAAACTAACTTGAATGTCACCTCTTCCTTTAGATTCTTATTTATTGAGATTTAGGGCGCCCGACATGGTGATTTTCTGTCCTTCGAATGAAATGTTCTACAACAAAACCAAATTGGCTATCATAGAAAAAAAAGTCATGAATCTAAGCAGGTTCGATAGACGCTGATGAAGGAGAAAAATCTTAACTGGGGACATGCTATCAAAATTATACTCAAGATCTTCCCCAGAGACGTTTTATAGGACCTGGACAAAAGTTACAATGTGACTTGTACGTGTTGACCAATAATGCTATAGTTAAGGAATATATAATAAATTGACAAGTAGTATAATGACAACTTTGGTAAATTGATTTATTTAAATAGAGAGTAGCACTCCACAGTCAGTACCCAACTGGTTTCAGTGTGTGGTGTATGGTGATCTCGCGACCGCAGCTGCAGTGTGTCAGTTACAGCTGCTGCGAGTGTTTGAGTGCAGCTCACAGTAAAAAGGGCTAAGATTAATTGCACAAAACTTTTCCGCTTACACAGAGGCTTTCGTATGCTCAGCCATATATAAATAAAGTACGATTGTTGCAGGAATTGCTGTTCGACGGCCAACATAATGCTTAGAGCGAATAGTTTAGTTTCACTTAGAACATAAGGCTATGTTTAATGAAAATAGTATTTAATCTGGCAATTAATTTATTCAACAATGTCACGTGCACACCACCGTACAAATATTCAGGACATTAGTTAAAAATAGATTCAACATTTATTTTATTTGTGTTTAATTATCTCCGCATAAACAACAAATAAATTTCGGCACATCTAATTATTTTAAACTGAGCACCATCCTCATAAGCTTTACCTATGTCATATGCTGCTATTATCGGCGCATTAATCCCCATATTAATACCGCATAATACCCTTTTTAAACTGATCACGAATGTGTTTTCCGTCTAGCAATGGTCACATATAGTAAGCAAACACACAAACACCTTGTGTAGGTAACGTGACAAATTTCACATATTGCATTACTTCAGATTGGATAGAACTTCCTTCGCAGTGATGAACTACCTTTATTCCGCCCTTTATTATTCAGAGTCCTGATTTTAAATACATTACTGTCATCTAATAGAAACGCGTCTAATAAAAAAGTGAATAGTGGTATGTAGATTTAATAGGAGGATTACAACTGTACAGTGTTTCTTAATTACTTATTATAAAGTATTGTGAGGGATCGTTTGCAATCCAAGTTCGTGACTAAACGCCAGGAAACTTTGGATCACCATTTATTTCCAATAACATGCAAATATTTTCACAACTTCATTCTTTGCTAGATTTTCAGCAGTGAGAAGAATGTCCAATAATGCAGCAAATATATTAATGATATTTTCTCATGCGTAATGGTCATAACTAATCAGTTCGAATAATACTTTTACTCTTTAAAAATAAACAAACTAGAACTGCAATGCATGTAATAGTCAAAAATGACAGTCATTCACTACAAGTAGGTAATATTATGATTTCTTTCTGATCAACTCGCAGGTTATGAGTAAAATATGACATCTCTGTTATTCACAAGCATTTCCATTATAAAACTCATTGATTATGAATCTCGTACACGGCAGGTAAGAGAGGGAAGTGATTCATCATACATCGTTATAGTTTTTTGATATTATACAAGCAAGTTTAAATAGAGATCTGTCTAATTTATCCAAGTGGCACAATGTGAGTGTAATACAAAGATGCCCACAATATTATCCAATTTTTATTTGCTTTGTATAAGTAACACAACTGAAATTCCGAAATCGCCCATAATGGATTAATTACCTTAATTTCGCCTGAGAATGAAATATGTAGCGGATAACCCGACACTTCTTAAAAATATTCATGGGCAAATTCAGTTCCAAATTCACTTTTTCTTAAATACAGTTAAATTGTATTTTACAGTTAAGTCTTAAAAAAGCAAGCAGGCGGTCCAGATATTATCCGTAGTTTTGCTTAGGAAATAAAATATAGTGACTTTTTTAACTGTTGCACTTGAATGTTCAATAAATTGATTTTAGATCATAAATATCTCCCCCCAGTTCCCGATGTAAATAAAGTATTTTCTGAGCGCCCACCTTTTGCGTCTATTTCATCGTCATTAATCACAAGTGCTCAGCAAGCTCAGCACCTAGACGAATAACTTTGATCTTTTCCAATAAAAGTTTGTGGTATGTAATAGAATGCCACTGTGTATTAATGAACATGTTAAATGCATTGCACACAATCCATCTCACATTTTCTTTCCAATATTATTTAAGACTGGCGAGATGGATTGAAGAATCTCTTCCGTTCCTTTGCCTTCTTCTTATTGAGCATAATAGTTTTACTATTAATGGGGCGCTATATTGCTCAACCCCGAAGCACCTTTGACGACTTATGTGTAGAAGTCATTATATTCAAACATTCTTTTAAACATTAGTTCATATAATACGATTAATACAGGACAAAATAATCAGTTTTAAAATATCCAGCTTACCTTTTTATTTGCTCTTGATTAAACTGCAATAAAATATTTCCCAGTCACTACAGTAGTTGGCAAAAAGTGTGAAAGGTGTTCTTTCTGAAGTGTTCAATTGAGGCTTTTGTCCTCTCCCCAGTTGCGATGTAATTAACTGCGTCTGCATGTATTCAGTCGTTTCGAGGCAACCACTCTGCTGAATAATTTGACTGTTAGAATTCAAACGACACGTCCCCTGCTCAGTAATGAACAAATCTATTTTCTCCACACTTTGTACCCCCCATCTTCTTCAATCAGAAACAAATACAAACCGCTCCTTAATAAGCAGATATTTGCTACATAATATATACATAAAGTAGAAGTTAATTTTTTAAGTCTGTTTGGAGTTAGTGTAGTATTATCACATTCGACTTAATGATATGACTAAAGGCGCCAAGAATAGATTGTTACCTTCGTATTAAGTGCTAAATTGTTCAACTCCAGTTGTTCAAAAGTAATCACAGTACCAAGAGACTTCAAATACTTGTATTTATATCACGGAATCCAACAGGGAACACCTTGTAAACAAAACATGTCGCGTACTGTAACAAAAGGTAACTTCAACTGAACATGTTTCACGCAATTGCTTTAACTTTGGTAACGACGGTAGCCATCAATAGCAAATGTTGTGTCAGAAGTATAGATAAGATCCAACATTAACACTAATTATATACAAAACGTAGACATTAAAATCCTATTGCTTGTTGAAAAGACCATGAAGAAGGCATAGTGTTCAGAAACAAAAGTTGTAAACAGCATGCTATTGCTAAGTTTTTATAAAAACTCGGAAATAGCAATGTGTTTACCTGTTAGAACTTTTCATTCATCTGCATTTATATGTACTAAATTATCATTCTTCTAATTACCTCGAGTTCAGCGAGTTCCTTGATGTGAATTCATCAAAAAACGTTAATTTTAATACTGGTTACGTAGAATTCGACTTACCCTTTGATCAGGAACAACCAAATGACACTAAATGGTTCCTATGATAAATCACATTTTCAGTTCCTTAGCACTATGCAAACAATAAAGATATCCAACATGCCATTCCTTTATCCTAAGACAGCACCTGGGCTTATGTCACTGGAAGCTTAATATTCACCTGGAAAATAATATTCAAAGGACCACTTGAAAAGTTACCTTGATCGAGAGAGCAAACGTGGCTAATGCGTGTGTGTGGGCGGGAACATTCCTTGCCAAAGTGGAGTTTAGACAATCCCAGTTTGATGAACTCGAGAGTGTGGCAAACGTTCAATGCGTTAGTATTTAGGGGAGAGAAATGAAATCTTAACCCATAAGTGCGAGTTATCATGCTCTAGCAGCTAGGCATTGAGCCAACCAACGTCGTCCCCGGTTACATGGGAATCTTGAACATTTCTTTCGGCGACCCGACAACGCACAAAACCCAGAATACACTCAGTTCAAGTAGAATTTCCACGTTCTTATTTCATTTTCTCCGTGTTGCCTGGTCTCAGCTTCTCCCTCAGGGTACGTAAAAAATAAATAGCCTGCTTTCAAAATCACATTGACATAGAGACGTGGTGATGCATTAACTCCATCTACTTTAATGACCATATATTGAACATCTAACCCTTCCATATTTAGGAACTTGGAACTTAAATCGTATTAAACAATGGGGACAAACAAGTTCAACACCATTCAAATTGCACTGAATTTGGACTGAATGTAAAACCCCGAATCCTAAGAATGAGGAATTCTTTACACTAAATGTACAGCCACTGAGCCATGTTTTGACGAGCTTGCAAACAGTAAGGATCGGGTGAGAAATTACATGTTTTTAGTATTTCGAAAAAGAGCAAAGGAGAAAATAAAGACAGCCTCTGTCGCACCAGGTTCTACACTGGAAATTGATTTTCTCAAATTCCAGTGGAGGGCAGAAGAGTTGAAAGAATAAGTGAAGAACATCAAAAGGTTGGCAGATTAAGCCCTCGTTTATTTGCCACTGGTTGTCTCCCGACTGTCTTTAAAGCCTCGGTCCAAAGTTAATGACATCTATTAAATTTACACGTGCGGTGAAGATTTTTATGGGATCAATCATTAGATTTTTGGGCCGGTTGTTAAGCGAAGAATGCGGCATGTAATCAGGGATGTGCCACAAATCCCAGAACATTAGCAACCCCTCACCCCTGTCTTGAAACACCACAGTGGTGAGCGCGTGTGTTGCTGCGTCTAACTCAATGGGCCGGCTGCGACAATTAGAAATTATTACAAGTTCGAAGAATCCCTCCCTTATAATATTCCAAGATTTAGTATACATGATAACTGACCATCATCCCATTGGGAAACACACATGTATCATTCCACTGAAATGGACTTCACCGGTGTAGGCTGGGACACGTTGCTTTGGGAAGTGACCATGAGGAATTACCACCCTGCTTTTCTTTCTCGCTATCATATGAAGCAGTCATATGATAGCGCACAGAACGCAGCCACCGAAAGTCCCGGGTGGCATATGGGTTTTATGCGAAATGCACCATCTTTCAGATTAGCTGGCACCGAAGCAACTGTGGTCAGCCGGCACGCTGGAGTCCCGCCATCTAGGCATTCTTTCAAATTGGGAATCAAACATTCACAATATTTCAATTAAAACGTGTTTTTAATTTGTAAACCATACGTTAAGAAATTGAAGATGTATTAAGTAATAGACGGGCGATTAAAAACATTGGGTAAAAGCAAATTACTGCGGATGCTGGAATCTGAACTCAAAAGGGAAAATGCTGGAAAATCTCAGAAGATCTGACAGCATCTGTGAGGAGAGACCTGCTGAGATTTCCCAGCATTTTCTCTTTTGATGAAAAACATAATTCATTATTCGCACAATTCTGCGTAAGATTTTATTTTAACAGTTCCTAAACTATAGGGAGGGACATTTTAGCACATTTACGCAGTTTTTTTCTTAAAATAATAATGCCCCATCCTTCATTTTGAAACGAAACAAAATTCTGATGTTGGACTGTAGTTGTACGTCCACTATTCCTGTCAACGCAAAAGAGTTTCAGATGGACTTTGACGATAAAGGTAAAGGGTTAATTTCAGTGAGGACCCCATCAACACTAAGACGCACTAAGGCAAAACGGTGAGCCTCTCTGCAGGAGGGAGACTGGAGCAGTATAAAGAATAAGGTCAGAAGTTGGTGTAACGAGTGTGAGGAACAGTATAAAGACTGAGAACTAGAGTGCTGCCAATAACAGCAGCTCTGGATGTGGCCAAAATTTTCCAAGGCTGACAGAAGTCCCGCCACCCAGGCAGTAAACAACCCTGCTTCTTCCAATTAAATGACTGTCGTCCTATTTAAGACAGATATCTCAGCAACCTCAACAGTGCACTACTAGCAGTGGCGATTGCTGAGCTTGCATCTGTAGGATAATGGTGTGTGGATGGGCATGTGATCTCAGAGATAGCTAAGTGGAGTTTGAAGGCAGGCACCTCTGCAGCAGTGGAGGTCATTACCATAGCAGGCTTCCCCATGGACCATGGAGTGCTCAATGAGGAGCCCACACCTCTTTCATTCACAAAGTTTGTTGGGAGGCTAGTAATCTCCTAGGTAATGGCAGGATTTCTCACCATGGTCAAGGAAATGGAGTGACCCTTAATTGGCCACTTAACCTTACCCACAGCTGGCAAAGTGGCATGGCAGTGAGAGGACATTGGACATCCATGATGCCTTCTTCCACAATCCTGCCCATCACCAATTGGAAAATTCAACATGTGAGTCCATGAATGGCACAGGAGAAAATAAATCACCATGTGATGCCATAGCAGCAGGAAACATGCAATGGTAAATCTAATGGTAAAAATTTCATTTAATTTACTCAACCTATCAATTAGTTGCTATAAAAACTAAACCAAAGGCAATTGACAAAATACATAACCTCACTATATTTTATACATTGCAGATTGTGGACTATATCAAATATTAAAATTCAATAGTTACAGAAAAATTAAAGGGTTTTTAATTTTTCATTAAATTATAATCTGAGGAATACAGATAATCAGTTAAATGAAACATCTAAGTTACCCTATGCAAATATACCTAGTCATGTCAGCACAAGGGAAGGATGATAGGATTATAGGAAATAGGAACAGGAGTAGGCCATTCAGCCATCAAACCTTCTCCATATTTAATAAGTTAATGACAGATCTGATTGTAGTTTTACTTCCACTTTCTTGTCTACCCCTTATAACTTTTAACTCCCTTGTCAATCCGAACACATTCTAACTCAGCCTTGCATATATTCAATGACCCAACCAGTGCAGCTCTCTATGCAAGAGAATTCCTAAGACTGGTGACCTTCTGAGTGAAGAAATTTCATTTCATCTTTTTAAGTTTATTTATTTGTTTTACATGTAGGCTTACATTAACACTGCAATGAGGTTTACTGTGAAAATCTCCTAGTCACCTCACTCCAGTGCCTGTTCGGGTACACTGAGGGTGAACTTAGCATGGCCAATGCACTTAACCAGTATATCTTTCAGACTGTGGGAGGAAAGCAGAGCACTCAGAGGAAACCCATGCAGACATGGCGAGAATGTGCAGACTGCACAGACAGTGATCCAAGCCGGAAATCAAACCCAGGTCCCTGGCGCTGTGAGACTGCAGTGCTAGCTACTATGCCACAGTGCCATCCATATTCCATGTTGCAGCTCCAGGATCCTTCACATGTCCTAGGCAATCACAAGAGCTGCATGTGTCAATAGCTAAAACAGTTTGAACTACAGGTTTTGGAGCTTGTGAGCAGCAGCTGACATCACTATACAGCATTTGAGGGTTAAAGCACATTTCTGAAGATGGCCATCTTGCAGCTAAGAATGAACAGAGGAACCTGCCAAGAGCATACAGACATGCTGTGTAGGATTCTGTTAACTGCATCTCTTTCTACAACTGGTATTCAGTTTTGACTATTGGTGGAAGTGATGGTTCTTCTAGCGAGTGCAGCCACAGCCAAGTCCACAACACCACAGATAGCTCAGCGGTAAAGTAACATCAGGAACACAACAGTGAGAGGGAATTCTATCATTAGGGGAAAAAAATGTGTTTCTTCAGTCACAGATGTTATTCCAGGTTTGTTATTTCTTCCCTGGTGTCAAGATCTAGGCTGCCACAGGCTTGGCTACAAAGAACCCTGAAACAGAAAGATGAGTGATCAACAGTCGTGGTCATATTGGTATCAATGATGTAGATAGGAGGTATAAAGTCCTACAAGCAAATATTAGGGAGTTAGGAAGAGACAAGAAAGCAGGATCTTAAAGATGGTAATCCCTGGATTACTCCTGGTGTCACATGCTTCTGAATATAGACATTTCAAGACAGAATGGATGAAACCATGGCTGGAGTGATGGTACACGTATTCCTGGAACACTGGGACCAGTTCTGAGGGAAATCTACATCAGCTGCACCTGAAAAGAACCAAGATGAATGTCCTTGTAGGATCAGTTGCTCACATTGTTCGGGAGGATTTAAATTAAGTTGGCAGGGGAATTGGAGCCAGGATGCAGCATTAACAAGGAGAAATAAGGTTCAGTTTGCACCAAGGTAAGAAATGGAAAGGCACTTGATGGGGTCAGACTAAAAGAGTGCATGTTTTAAAGTGCACGTATGCTAATATTCAAAGCAAAGTATCTAAAGTTTTAAAATGAGGCACTTCTTATCTTGCACTGTTGGCAACACCTCCACCAATCATAATCCACTTGCCAACCAATCAGCATTCCCTTCTCATACAGTACAAATTGTTGTTTCCTCTTCTACTGGTATTCTTGTGAAGTGTTTCGATGAATGCAAAATGAAAAGCTTCAACATGTCTTTTTTCAGCAAAACTCCAGTTCTGTACTAACATATGACTATAAATAATGTTGTACAGATAGACACCAAGAAATATCATAAAGAAAAAAGTAAAATACCACGGATGCTGGACCAAATCTGAAACAAAAACAGAAAATGCTGGAATATCTCAGCAGGCCTGACAGCATCTGTGGAGAGACAATGGAGCCAATGACCCTTCACCAGAGCTAAGAGCAAAGAAAATTAGAAGGGATTTTTACTCTGAAGGGAGGGGAGGAGGTGGAATTGGATAAAGGGAATGTAAGTGAGGATGGAAAAGACTCAGAAAAATGCTAAAAGTGTCTATTAAGTGACCGGAATGAGTGAATGGCAGAACAGAAGTGCAGATAGTTAAGACAGTTGCCCTGAAAGGGGAGGGGTGTGGGTCTGCAAGATGGAGAAGATGGGGAGTGGGACTGGAGAAGTGGAAAAATGGAAATAAGAGAAAAAGATGATAAAGATGAATGAATGAGATAAACAAAATTAAGTAAAATAAATGGAAATGGGGTGAAGGTGGAAGGGACAGTTCATGCTCTGAAGTTGTTGAACGCAATGCTCAGTCTGGAAGGCTGTAAAGTGCCCAATCAGAAGATGAGGTGCTGTTCCTTTAGTTTGCGTTGGGGTTCACTTAAACATTGCACAAGGACGGACATATGGACAGAAGCGCAGGGTGGTGTGTTGAAGTGGCAAGCGACAGGGAAGTCTGGGTCCTGTTTGCAGACGGACTGAAGATGTTCAGCAAAGTGGTCGCCCAGACTGCGTTTGGTCTCTCCAATATAAAGGTATATCATGTCATGACAATCAGAGAGGTGGGTGGGATAATAAATAGCCCTGTTTACAATATGTTGATAAATAATAGGGAAAGAAAGAAAGGTGGATCAGAATACTGTTATATTGCTGAAGAGAGAGAATATCCCCGAGGGGTCAAGGACAGAATCTATTTAGTTATTTTGAGAAAAAAATAGAGGTGATGTTATACTGCTGAGGGTATTCACTAGGCCATCAACTAACAAAAAAACAGGTAGATGAGCAAATTTGCAAGGAAATTTGTTGTGATCCTGTTGTGGACTGTTGATGCTTAAAGAACAACTAGTCAACAGGACTAGGCCACAGATGTTCATGTTTTAAGTAAAAACAAACTTCATTGTGTAGAAAGGGAAATTGAACAAAATAAACACGACTAACTTAATATAGTAGCTATGGTATAAACTCAGTTATACTTTCCAACCCCAGACTTCCTTGATTTTACAAATTCTGGTAGGCTTACTCACTTTTCCTGGGACCAATCCAAAGATATGCCACAAGCCTCTAAAATTAATTTTAATTCTCAGTACTTCAGCTATCCTCTGAGGTAAGATTTATGGGAATCCTTCCAATTAGCTTCTTGGCTATACAATCCTCCACATTTTCTTTACTGACTTCATGATAGTGGATGCCACATTTCCTTGTTTGGGTTGCTAGTAGATATCCAACCGCCTCTCCACAGCTTTCCAAGCTAACCATTCTCAGTGCTTTTTGTTATTAGCCTCTGTGTGGACCAATGGAAATTTTCTCTACTAGCTGTGTAATACAGCAAATTTCCCAGCTGCTTTTCCCTCAAGAAATCTAAATTGAAATAAAGTCCCATCTGCATTCCATGTAGTAAAAATTAGCATTTTCTCTGTTTGAAGAGCAGGCCTAAGTGATTATCAGCCCTGTTGGCTCCCTCAATCCAGTGAGCTACAGTCCACAACCCAGCATAGCTGCAACTAACTCTGTTACTTCCCCAAAATGAACTGTGTGCTTCTGTCAGCAAACACACAGAGATGAATGATACAAAAGTGCTTTCTAACCAAGGTTCCACTCTGATTCACTATTTCTATGACAACAAGGGAGTGCTTTGGGATGATACTTACAGAAATGCAAACAAATTATGTTACCTTCAACATGACTCTTTGATTCTGTAACTCATGTGAATAATTTATATTGCCAGTGGAGTTTTAGGTCCCTTTTCCCAGAATTACTGCCCCTGTCAGGAAACTTACTTGTTTACAAACTGGTTTTACCTTCTTTTGATCTGAGAACCAGGTACATAATGTAAATATTTGCTTAGATCCATTCCAATCCCAGAGGTGGGCCTTTCGTTGTTCAAGTTTTACATTTCTCCTTCTGACATCGTAATGTTAAATGTAGGACAGCATTTAACTGTAATTAACTCCAGGCTTCTTAAAAGTGCATTTATGTGAGATGCCAACCAATTTATTAACCAGATATCCTATTAATCCACAGTTAGAACCATAGAACCATTGAATCCTACCATGCAGACAGAGGTCATTCGATCGATTGAGTTTGTGCCATCTGTCCAAAAGAGCATCTCACGTCGGCTTTCTCCTCTGCCCTATCCTCGTAACCCCATGCATTTGTCATGGCTAATCCATCTTACCTTCACATCTCTGGACTTTAAGTTAAACCTTTAATTCCTAAGACTAAAAGTTATATTCCAAACTGTATGAAGTACAAACTAGGTGCTGGCATATATTTAAAAAGAGATGCAAATGAGGCATTTTAATTAGTCATTATAAGCTGGGATAGTAACAGTAAAAAGCAGAGGGGAAAGAGTTTTGAAAATTATTCAGGAGAATTCCCATCCTGATGAGGAAGAAGGCATTGCAGGATTAGATTCTGGAGAATGAGGTGGGTCAGTTGGATCAGAAGTCAGTAGTGGAACATTTAAAGAACAATAATCATGCCATCATTAGGTCCAGTTTCACTATGGAAAAAGACTGTGTACAATCTAGAGTAAAGTGGAGGAGCACTAATGTCAATGGGTAAGAATGGATCCGTCCCAGATGAACTGGAACAGAAAATTCTCTGGCAAAACTGTAACAGCAGTAAAAAGTCTGACAACACCAGGTTTTAGTCCAACCTATTTATTTGATAATATACTCACAAGCTTTCGAGGGACACCCTCTTCGTCAGAAATAAATAGGTTGGACTAAAACCTGGTGTTGTCAGACTTTTTACTGTGTTTACGCCAGTCCAACTCCGGCATACCCACATCAAAACTGTAACAGAACAATGGGCTGCTTTTAAAGAGAGGTCTGGTTACAGATAAGGTACATTCCAAAGAGGAGTAAAGCTAAGGCAACCAAAATTAGAGCTCACTGGATGGCAAGAGAGATGGATATTAAGATGAAGCACAAAAAAAGGTGTATAGAACAGGGGGCAAATTGATAATACATTTGAATATCAGACTGAATATCGAAAGTTCAGAGGGGAAGTGAGAAAGGAAATAAAAAAGACAAAGAGGGAGCATGGGAAGAAACTTGCAACTGGCATTAAAGAGGATTCAAAAAGTCTTCTACAGGCACATAAATAGTAAGAGGAAGGAAGGGGATAAATAGGGTCCAAAATGGAAGCTACGCATGGAGGTCGAGGACATGGCTGAAGTACTAAGTATTTATTTTGCTTCAGCTATCATAATTTGGAATATTTCTTACTATTATCAAACCCCCTAAATGGTCAAATATTACATACCTTCAGTAAATCACGCCCAGTTTTGCTCTAATATATGAACTTATAAACAATGATTGACAGGAAAAGATTTGCTGGTCCATTCAGCCTGTCTCACTCAATGAGACACTTTGTGCATTGCAATCCATACACTCTACAATACACCAAAAATAATATGATTTCCCAGGAGAAGCAAAAGTTCAGAAAAACATCTCAGCCAAACTGGAATCTATTGCATCATAGAATTGGCACAGCACAGATGGAAACTATTCATTCTGTCATATCTGTGCCAAGTCTCTGCGTGTGCAAATCATCTAGTCCCACTCTCACGCCTTTTCCCCATTGTCCTACACATTTTTTCCCTCAGGTAACGATCCAATTTTCTTTTGAAGGCTGCGATTGAATCTGCCCCCACCATAATCTCAAACAATTCATTATAAACTCTAACCACTTGCTGTATAAAAACATTTTCCTTATATTGTCAATTTGTTTCTGGACAATCCCCTTAAATCAGTGTCCTCCAGTTCTCAAACCTTTCACCGATGGAATAGTTTCTCCCCATCAAATCTATCCAGACTTTCATCATTTTGAACACCTCCATCAAACCTCGCCTTAATCTTCTCTCCTCTGGGGAAATCTTTCCCAGATTCTCCAATCTCATTTCTGGAACCATTGTTGTGAATCCCACTGCACTCTCTATTGCCTTCATGGCTTTCCTAAAGTCATGCTGCTTAGAACAGAACACAATATGTCTATTGAGGTTGAACCATTGTATTATACATGCTCATCATACTTCCTTGCTTTTGTATAATATGTGCTTATTTATAAAACCCAGGGTCCCAAATGCTTGCTTCCTCAAGCTGCCCTGCCCCTTCAATGATTTGTACACATATACCTGTAAATCTTTCGGCTCCTGCAACATCTTTAGAATTGTACCTTTATCCTGTATTGTTTATCTTCATCACTTCTACCAAGATGAATCACTCCATAATTCTTTGCAATAAGTCATCTTCTAATTGTTGGCCGTTTTCATCAACCTACCTATGTCTTCTTGACGTTTATCCTCCCTGCAGTTCATTATGCTTTGAGATTTCGCATCATCCACAAACTTTGAAATTGGTCCCTGAATTTCCTTAGCTTCCTGAGAAAATAGAGATGTTGGGGGGCTTTCTTAACTATAGTGTTAGCATGGAAATACCACTGTTGCTCAGAACCTGAGTAAACCTTCCCCAACTCCACCCTCCCACCTCAGCCCACCATGAATAACTTTTCTGTTTAATGTTTGGATGTAGAAAAAGTAAATATCAAAAATAAAATGCATGTTTATCATAAAAAGCCCATGCTGTTGCCACCTGGGCTAGAAGTTTACTATTCTGCCCGCCACAGGAACCAGAGCAGGCAAAGGGTGGACCGTGGATAGGTCTGTTGACTTTGGGTGGGATTTTACGGTTTCAGGACAAGTGAGGCCATAAAATCCTGCCCATGAGTCTAACTTGGGAGAAATAATTCCTGAAATGGAAGGTGTTACAGATAGGAATGAGAGAGAGCACTGAAACCCATATCCTCTACTGCCTGTAATCAGTATGTTACTGGAAAGGAAAGTAGGTATGTTTCTCAACCTTTGAGTGTTTCAATTCATGGATTTAAATAAAGAGGATTATTCGTTCGAGCAGTCATTCCAAAAGTCTAAATGCTACATCACTCACTCATACATCCTCAAGAGAGATACAGTTCAAGAAGATAATGCACTTATAGAAGTTGTGGGCAAAAGCATAGTTCATAGTTTGCATGTTTGGCTCGTTATGGGTGTTAAGGGCCTGTTGAAGAAGTTAGTTCACTCTGAAAGTGTACTCTAAATTGTTTCAATAGCTGGAGTCATACTTCAGTGTTGTAGCTGGATTCCCTTAAGGAGATGGCTTTTTATTTTTAGCAGATTACAAAATTGCTTACTTCTGGTTTTCTTCCCAGGAGGTCAGGTTTCCATTCTTGTGGATTTTGAAAATGTTTGGCTAGATGACTTAAAGATGCAGTAATCTCCAATTTGTTAAAAGAAAGTATGTATGCTACTGCCTTTTACTGCAGCCGCTCTTTCTTGCTACGTTCTTGGCAAGCTGGCCAATTCCTCTCTGGTTTTGGGAAAATAGATGTATTATTTGAAGACTGTTCTGGTCACATGATCAGCTGCTCTTGTCCACCTGGAACCATTTGATAGTCCAAAGGTATTACTACACAATGGGAGATAAGTGATACTTCACAGATACTTGTGATTATTCGTTTCTTTAGCCCTCTTTTTTAAATGTCAAGCTCAGATGTTGGGCCCAATTTTATCATCAAGTTGCGCCCATTTTTGGGAGCGAAAACTTGGTAAAGTCAGGTGTGAGGCGGGTAGCACAACTCGTGCCCGCTTCCATGTCGGTTCCCCCTTCACCAAGGGCCGAAAATGGCCGCCTTCAGGACAACACTTGAAACGGGCACAATGTCAATTTAAATTAGGTCAATTTGCATGCATTTAAATTGACATAATGGGCTGCATGCCCAAACTTACTGCCACTTCCCCCTTTACAATTGCGTTCGCACATCCAGGGTGCAGGGGAGCAGGGTGGCAGGGGGATGTCCGCTGCCACTCTGTGTGTGTGATCGGTGGGAGGAAAGAGCAGTCCGTTGCCATTCTATGTGTGTTGGTGCGGCGGAAGTTGGGGGGGGAGGGGTTTGCTGCCAGTCTGTGTGTGATCAGTGGGGAGAATAGGGACTCCGCTGCCACTGTAAATGTGATCGGTGGGGGGAAGGGGGATCCACTGCCACTCTGCATGATCAGACCCTTGTGGACCATGTCTAGTTTGTGCCGAATCTGGACACACGAACGCGATTGTAAAGAGGGAAGTGACAGTAAGTTTGCGCGTGCAGCCCATTATGTCAATTTAATTGTATGTAAATACATTTGCATACATTTAAATACGGGGGGGCAGGGGCCCGCGATCAACCTGGGTGGCAGGGAGGTGGGAGACAGGTGGGAGGCATTATCTGGCTCGGGAGCGATGCGGCAGGGGAGTGTTTCTCTATCATTTCTTTTCCTGCGGATGTGCAGTTGGAGGCGCCAATCAGAGCTGCAGTGTTTCTGGCAGGATAAGCCCTGCCTGTAGGTTTCTGCAGCGCGATTCAGAATTGCTGCTATTTTTTCAGGCAGAGTATATATAGGAGGGTGCCTGAGAATGGGTCTGTAGGTCGGATCTGAAATACTCCCAGTTTCAAATCCGCCCAGCACTTAGAATTAAAATGGTAAAATAGGGCTCAGTGGATCTAGGAGTCCACAGATTTTCAATCTTGAGTAAACAGCAAACAATAACAGGTGCATGTCCCACAGATGGATTTTGTTTTGGTAAATCCATTCAAGCGTGAGGGGCCCCCACTCATGGTTATTTAATCAGGAACATTCCAGAGGCTTGACGTAGAAATTGCAAAAGTCACCTGACCCTTGGCAGCCATTTTAGCAATCTGGTTAGTATACATTTTTAAATAATGGACAGTTCCAGAAAATTATGTACTGAATGTAGTCCATGTTTAAAGATATGAGTAGGAGATGCCTTCATTAGACATGACAGAAGAGAAAACCATTGAAGTCTAAAAAGAAGCATACTGTATCTCCCCCAAATTCTGTGAGTCTATGAGTTGAGAGAAAGTTGCAGCATGGAAATTGTAGTTTTCCCCAGGTTACTATGAAACAATATCAGGATGCACCACATCACCAGATCACAGGAGAATCTGGTACAAAAGGCCAGTGGTGTTTTGGGTCATATAATGACTTGAAGCTAATTTTAGTATTTGAGCGGCTAACCGGTGAAGTATGATAGCATTCCGTCCAGTCAAAGGGCAAAGAGGCTGGAATCTTTGCATTGAACCAGTGAACGATGGATACCAATCAGGTATCCAGAACCAAATTGCCAGATTTAATTATTAGGCACCTCAGATGTTCAAGCTCGAAGCGAGGTCTCTTCAGGGAATTGGTGGGGGAGTAGTGGGGGTGGGGGGGGGGGGCGGTGGCGGGTAGACAGCTGAACATTCATTTCAGTATATTGGCAGCTCTTAATAAGGCTGGCAAAAACTAAAGCAAAAAAACTGAACATAGAAACATGATTACATTGGATTATATAGGATACATGGCAGAAAAACAGGCCTTTTGGCTCAGCCAATCCACGATGGTGTCCATCTTTCTTCATCTAAACCCAAATTTACTTGTTAGTGTCTCAAGTAGCCTTACATTAACACTGGAATGAAATTACTGTGAAAATCCCCTAGTCGCCACACTCTGGCGCCTGTTCAGCTACACCAAGGGAAATTTAGGATGGCCAATGCACCTAACTAGCATACCTTTCTGACTTGGGAGGAAACAAGCATCTGGATAAAACCCATGAAGATATGGGATAACATACAAACTCCATACAGACAGCGGCCCAAGCTGGGAATCAAATTCAGATCCCTAGTGCTGTGATGCAGCAGTGCTAACCACTGCACCACCATGCCATCCATATCTATCAATAAATCCATTATTTCCTTGTCTCTCAAATGCATCTATGCTATTTGTTTTAACCACTCCCAGTGGTAGCAAGTTTCACATTCCCATCACTCTATGGGTGAATTATTTTGCATTTCCTTTTTGGAGTTCTCAGTGGCCACTTATATTCTAGTTGTGCTCTTCCCCCCACGAAGAAAAATTTTCTCTTTACCCATTGCACCAAAACCTTTCATAATCTTAAAGAACTCTCTTAGACCACCTCACAGTTTTCTGTTTTCAAGACAAGAGACCGGGCTATAAATCCTTTCCTAATGAGTACAAGATGAGTCTACAGGCAAGCTTTGGTGCAGCCAACTTTTTGTTTCATAGCTGCTGAAGTGATAGTGCTGCATGAGCTTGTTCTTTGTATTTGTTCATGGGATGTGGGTTGTAGTCAACAAGGTCAGCCATTATTGCCTATCCCTAATTGAACTTGAACTAGGCATGGTGAGCTGTCTTCATAAACTGCGGTCCTTCTAGCGTATGTACACCCACAGTGCTGCTAGGGAAGGAGCTCCATGATTTTACCCAGCAATAGTAAAGGAATAGTGATGTCTTTCCAACTCAGGATGGTGTTTTTTAAAGCAAAACTTACAAGTGGTTGGGTGTTCTTATGCATCTGTGCGATGACAGTAAAAAGTCTGACAACACCAGGTTTTAGTCCAACCGATTTATTTGATAATACTCACAAGCTTTCGAGGTTTCCCTCTTCGTCAGGTGAATGGAGAGTTCTGGCCTCAGACAGAGCATATAAAGCACAGACAGTTTAGAGATTACTGTCTGTGCTTATCAAATAAATTATCAAATAAATCGATTGGACTAAAACCTGGTGTTGTCAGACTTTTTACTGTGTTTACGCCAGTCCAACGCCGGCATACCACATCTGTGCAATGAAACATGGTTGATTAGTGACCTCATAATTAATGATCTACTGGCAAATAGTGATCACAATACAGTTGAATTCTGCATTAAGATTGAAACCAACATACCCCAATGACAAACAAGAGCTCTAGACTTAAACAAAGCTGTTTACGTAGGTATGAGGGAGTGCTGGCCATGGCTAAATAGGTAAGTAAAAGACATGGCAGTATATAGATAACAGAGCAGATTTAAAGAAGGAAATCAAAACATTTAACGAAAATATATTCCACTGAAATACAAAAGCTCAGTGAGAAAATCCATCCATGACTAATGTTCGGTTAAAAGAAGAGGCATGTAATGTTCAGAGAACAGTCCTATGTCTGAGGATTGGGAGTGTTTTAGAAACCAGCAAAGGACTGCCAACAAGTTGATAAAAAGGGCAGGGGGAATAGAATTTAAGAGAGAACTAGTGAGGAATTTAGAGGTGGAGACAAGAGAAATCATCAAGGAGAATGAGGCAATGAAGCAATGAACAAATATTTTAGGTCTGGCTTCACCATTGAAAAGACAAGTTATATACTAATAATGGAAGTTAACCTAGAGGCTAATATGAGCGAGGAACTAAGGGTAATTAATATCAACAAAGAAAAACTACTGGAGAAACTTAAGAGAGTAAAAGCTGATAAATCTCCAGGATCTGATGGCCTACATCATATGGTTCTACAAGAGATACTAAATGCAATGGTTATGATTTTCCAAAATTTTCCTATATTCCAGAAAGTTCCCAGTAGATTAGGGTTAGCAAATATAACAAGAAAGGAGGGAAGAGGAAATAGGGAACTAAAGACCAGTTAGCCTGATATCAGTTGTCTGGAAAATGTTGGAATTTATTATTATGGAAGTCCTAACAATGTATTTAGAAAATCATATGATCAGGTAAATTCACCCAAGAAGGCAAGGGATATGAAACTAAAGATCATCAATGGTTATATTGAAAATTGGAACAGGCTTGGTGGACTGTAAAGTCTACTCCTGTTTGTATTCCAGTTATTGCATTCTGATTCTCTGCTGTTTTCGTCCTTCTTGGTGGCAGAGATTGCGGGTTCGAAAAGTTGAAGTTGTATTGGTGCCATGAATCTTATTTATGATACATGCTGTTTTCACTGTGCATCAGTAAACAATTAAAGTGTGGATAGGATATACAATCAGTGGACTGCTTTGCCTTGGATGATGTCAAGCTTTTTGAGTGTTGTTGGAGCTGCACCCTTACAAGTAAGTGCACAGTTTGAATCAAACTCCTGACCTGGTAAATATTATAATCTAACCAATGGTAACATGCAGTGAGTGTCAGCTGACCAGATGACTTGTTAGACAGGGTAACCAATGTCAAAATGATGTGGCGGTGAGCTGACAAGGTATAAATAAAAAGCAGATGGGGATTGTGAGGAGGCCTAAGTGGTGGTGAAATGAAGTTTCTTTATTAAACTTTTACTTTGTGAAGTTAGTTCTTTTATTGTTTGCTACTGGAGTATTCTTACTGCTGCATAAACAGTAAATAGTGGACAGGTTTTAGAAGTTAGGAGGTGAGTTATTCACATCAAAATTATCAGCTGCAGAGTTTCTAGTTTTTAACCTGCTCTTGTAGTCATGTTAATAATGTGGCTGGTCCAGATCAGTTTCTGGTCAGTGGTAACCCCTTGGATCATGATCTATGTTTTAGCAATGGTAATTTCATTAAAATATCCAGGGTAGATGATTGTTACCTGCCAATTATAAGTCCAAGCCTGAATGCTGTCAAGGCTTACTGTGTGTGGCATGGATTAGTCCATTAATTGAGGAGTTGCAAATGGTAGTGAACACAATTATTAGTAAACATTCCTATCTTTGACTATATGGACAATGAAGGTCATTGATAAAATAGTTGAAGATGGTTGGACCAAAGACACTGCCCTGAGGGAGTCCTGCAGCAATGTCCTGTGTTTGAAATGATTGGCCTCCAAGAATTACAACCATCTTCTTTTATGCTATTTGTTACTCCAGCCATTAGAGATTTTTCCCCCGATTTGAAATTGCTAGAGCTCTTTGTCACACTGAGTCAAATTCTGCTTTGGTGTCAAGGCAGAATTTTCATCTCAGTTTTAGAATTTAGCACTTCTGTCCATGATTGAATAAAAGCTGTAATGTCAGGAGTTGATTAGTCCTGGCAGAACCCCACATGAGTGTCAGAGCAGGTAAATGCTACTTGATAACACTGTCAATGGCACGTTCAATCACTTTGCTGCTAATTGGGAGTTGACCAATGGGGTGATAAATGGCCGGCATTGAATTTGTCCTGCTTTTAGTGGACAGAACATATCAGGATAATTTCCCACATTTCAAGGTAGACACATGTTGTAACTGTATTGGCTAGGGATAAGGCAAGTACCATTGTTGGAATGGTCTCATCTATAATATCCAGGTCCTTGAAAACTGGCTTCTATAATCCTGGGGACCTCAAGAACAGGCCAAGATGAATCATCCACTTGGCATTTCTCCCTCTTCCAGTTAATTATTTAATTGTCCACCACCTATCATGGCTGAATGGGCTAAGTCTGCTGAGCTTCAATTTGGTTTGTTCTTTCAGGGATCACTTAGTCCTGTGTATCACATGCTGCTTCCATTGTTTGGCATACAAGTAGTCATGTGTTGTAGCTTCACTAGGTTTTAGTTCTGCCCGTGCTTCTCTTGACATGCCCTCTTGCATTCTTCATTGAACCAGTATTGACCCCTGTCTTGATGGTAATGATAGTCTGGGGGATAAGCCGGGCCATGAGGTTACAGATTGTGGTTGAATACAATTCTGCTGATGGCCCACAGCACCTCATCGATGCCCAGGTTTGAGTTGCTAGATCTATTCAAAATCTATTCCGATGGTAGTGTGACATAGCATGGTGGAGGGGATCCTCAATATGTGAAAATCCACATCACTCCTGCCAATTCTACTGGAACTTCTGTACCATCACCTACAAGACTGATTCATCTTGGCATGCCTTTCTCACCATTTGATGTTAACACCACTAGAAAAGTGAATTATACTGTCCATTGACCTCAATGAAGGAATGCCTCACTGGATTTTGATTCTGGACTCTGGACCCATGTGAAACAACACTTTTTCCCCCGTGGTCTCTGCATAGTGAATCTTTCTTTTCTTGACGATCCTTTTACTGTGTGAGTGCAAAGGAGGCAAAGTTGCTACCCTCCACTCACATATAAGTATGTGCTATTAAAATAATCTTTTGAGTTTGTTCTGTCTTGAGTTTGCTGTTATTAATAATCAAAAATTGAATCTCACCAAATTCAACACTGCTTAAAAAGGGGAAAGCAAATCAAAAACTCCTTTCTGTTTACTGATGGATGGCGGTGAGAGGAGAAAAATAGTGCAGTTTAAATTAAACCCCTTTGCTCCCGCCTGGAACAGTCCAGTCAGTCCCTGTTAACCTCCTAAAAAAACAAACTGTTAACGGTGTGCAAAAATGTGCAAAGAATCCTGAATGTCAATGTAATACTGATGGTAGGTTTTCTAACGATTCTTTCATCTTTGAGAATTCTACGCTCCATAAGCTTTTCAAAATTGAAAATGTTGCCAAACAATAGCTGATGCGTAACAACACACACCAAGTTCCCAAGAATATTAATTCCACTAAGAGAGGAATAACAACACAACAGTACAACTGTCATAGGCGTGCTGCAGTGAGGTACGCGCCTCTGTCATAGGCGTACTGCAGTGAGGTACGTGCCTCTGTCATAGGCGTACTGCAGTGAGGTATGCACCTCTGTCATAGGCGTACTGTAGTGAAGGATGCCCCTCTGTCATAGGCGTACTGCAGTGAGGTATGCGCTTCTGTCATAGGCGTACTGTAGTGAAGGACGCGCCTCTGTCATAAGCGTACTGCAGTGAGGTATGCGCTTCTGTCATAGACGTACTGCAGTGAAGGATGCACCTCTGTCATGGGGGTACTGCAGTGAGGTATGCGGCTCTGTCATGGGGTACTGCGGTGAGGTATGCAGCTCTGTCATAGGGGTACTGCAGTGAGGTACGCGCCTCTATCATAGGCGTTCTGCAGTGGGGGATGTGCCTCTGTCATAGATGTACTGCAGTGAGAGACATACCTCTGTCATAGGTGTACTGCAGTGAGGTACGTGCCTCTGTCATGGGGCTCCTGCAGTGAGGGATGCTCCTCTCTCATGGGGGTGCTGCCATGATGGATGCGCCTCTGTCATGGGGCTGCTGCAGTGAGGTACACGCCTCTGTCATAGGTGTACTGAAGTGAGGGATGCGCCTCAGTCATGGGGCTCCTGCAGTGAGGGATGCACCTCTGTCAAGGCCTTCACTGAAAAGACCTTGAGTGTTAAATGGCATTTTTCTGCTTTGTCAGGTTAGGGGAATCAATCCTCTTTTTCTGTCACAAAGCCTCACCAATGATTCCACCCCTCTATTTGACAATTATCTCAGGATAAACCATGGAATCCCGACAGTGCACAAGTAGGCTGTTCAACCCATGAATTCTGTACCAATTCTCAAAGTGCATCCCACCCCTTCACCCTGTCCTCGTAACCCATTGAATTTCTTGGTGGCTGACACATTGATGTCTCTAGTTATGACTTTCTCCATACTGGAAAACTTTCTCTCTATAATCTCAAACTTCTATTGAGAGGTTAGGATTCACAGAATAATGAGGTTATGAAAAATGGCACATTCAAATGTTTTTTCTTTCTGATTCTCTAATCTTTCCAATCATCTTCACCATTTGTTTTACCAAGATATATCAGATGATAATTCCAGCAGCAGAATTGAATGTTTGTAACTAAACATAGGTGAGTGCTATGTGTACCAGTTACAAGATGCATCATAACAACTCATCCAGGTTCCTTTGATGGCACCATCCAAACATAGAACCTCTACCAGCTAGAAAGACAAGGGCGGCAGTTACAAAGGAACACCACAATCTGGAAGTTCCCTTTCAAGCCACACATCATCTTGACTTGAAACTATATCACCATTCCTTCTCTGTCACTGGATCAAAATCCTGGAACTCCTATCCTAACAACACTGTGGGTATACCTACAGTTCAAGAAGGCAGCTCACTACTACCTTCTCTAAGGCACTTATAGATTAGCTGATCTTGTCTGCAATGCTCATAAAGAATTTTTAAAAAGATCCCAATGTCTAATGTTGAATATATAAAAGGAGTATTCAATCCAACTTTAAAACTGAGTAGTGACATTCATGGCATATATTTTTTAACAACATTGTCAAGAAAATGGGTTACATTTGAAACTTAAGCTCCAACACAGGACATCTGCCAATTTGTTCAGAAACATCATTACAGATATCAGTGGCTGGTTTGGTTGAGTGTTATATTTTGAGCACATGTTCTTCGTAATGTTAATTCCACTTATTAGTCCTTTTAAGATAGTTTATTCTTTCAGACGGTTATAGTATGATATGATGCTTTCGAAGTCCCTGGAATGAGTAGTCCTAAAAACCAACATGATATGGCACAATAATGGAGTATGTCCAGCTAATAACATGTAGTTAACCAGCAGAGGGCAGTGATAAGCTTCTACCTGTTGGCCAATTAGAACTGTCCCATTCATGAGGTCAAGAGTGTGAAATTGTTGCATGGCCCAAATGTTGCTCCTAATTTCTGACAATCTGCTTCTTGAAGCGTTGTTACTTCATTTGAATGCACATTTTATTTGCTTGATTATTGTATTTAAGATTGAGCTTGGAGGTTGAACAAGTTTGTTTCAACACTATTGCCACACAGGAGGATAATTCCCAATAAGAATATCAAGATCGAACATAATGAGCAGCTTGAAGCATATGCAAAGTAATAGAAACATGTAATTAAAGCTACATATATCACTCTGAAAGCCCCATGGTGTACACCTAAGCAGGCAAAAATCTTCGACACTTCCGAATTAAAGAATTGGCTTGCAGATCATCTTGAGCTAAGTGAGAAACTAAGTGCTCTAAGTACTACCAAGTGCCAATTGCTACCAAGTGCTCTAACCTCTGAGATCGGATAGTGTGACTGATGGGTTTTTAAACTGTACCTTGAGTAGCTCAGGAATTAGATCAATTTATTTAATCAAACGACGTGTGTTTCACTGACTAACCTATCATTTATTGCCCATCTTCAATTGGCCTTGAGAATGAATTGATGAGCTGCCTTTTGAACTGTTATTGCCCAAGAGGTGTAGGCACACCTGCAGCGCTGTTAGGGAAGGAGTTCCAGGATTTTAACCCAGCAAAGTGATGGAATGTTGATATATTTCCAAGTCAGGATGGTGACTGGCTTAGAGAGTGACCTCTAGGTGGTGGTGGTGCTCCCAAGTGTCTGGTATCCTTGTCCTTCTAGATGGTAGTGGTCATGGATTTTGAAAATGCTCCCTTAGAAGTCTTGGTGTGTTCCTGCAGTGCATCTTGTAGCTGGTACACACTGCTTCATCTGTGCATTGGTGTTGGAGGAAGTGAGTGAATGTTTGTGGAAAGAGTGCCAATCAAGTGGGCTGTTTTGTCCTGGTTGGTGTCAAGCTTTTTGAGTTTTATTAGAACTCCACTCATCCAGGCAAGTGGAGAGTATTCCATCATGCTCCAGGCTTGTGCCTTGTAAATAGTGGACAGGTTTTGGGAAATCTGGAGATGAGTTGCTCATCACAGGATTCCTAGCCTGTGACCTGCTTTTGTAGCTATCAAATTTATATGGCTAGTCCAGTTTAGTTTCTGGTCAACTGTAAACCCCAGAGTGTCGATAGTGGGGATTCAGTGATGGTATGTCAAAGGGGCGGTGGTTCGATTCTCTCTTGTTAGAGATTGCCTGAAACGTGTGTGGTGTGAATGTTACTTGCCACTTGTCAGCTCAGGCCTGAGTATTGTTCAGGTCTTGTGGCATTTGGACATGAACTGCTTCAATGTTTGAGGTGTTGTGATGGTGCTGAACATTGTGTAATCATCAGTAAACATCCAACATCTGACCTTACGATGGAAGGAAGGTCATTGATGAAGCAAATGAAAATGGTTAGGCCCCAGCCTCCTATGGAGAACAATTCTTTTATCACTAGGCATTCTGGAGAGCTGTTCACCCTGTTCATTTTCAGTTTAACATCTTTCATCCAAGTTGTCACTAAATGGTCATCTCACCTGATTGTCACACTGAGATTGCAGTCTCTCAATATATTAATGACTCTGCCTTTGGGATTTGGGACAGAGCCATCAGGAGGCTAAAACAGGAATGGAAATTCAATCCTTCACTTCTGGTAGTGCAATGGAATTAACTGATAACACCAGATTCTCACATAGAGGGCTTTGGTACAGAGGCACGTTTGCAGTGAAATGATCAGTGTGCATTGTCTAAGATTCCGATATCTGCTAAACAACTGAAGAAAGATGCATTTAGATATAACTGGCATTCATAACATGGGTGTGATTATTGACCAGAATGTACTTGCAGTGAAATCTGGGACCTACTCAGTATTAGTTAATGAGTTTAGTCCTTGATTTGTGGAATTCATGTTTTTCTTCTTATGGGGACATTTGGACATTTTCCCATCCGCCATGGGAATCAGTGGAGGTGTTGTGTTGGAAGGTGAGGTGGGGCGGGGGGGTGCCGCAGGCAAACCATGAAGGAAGCTGAAACAAATGCTGGAAAATCTTAGTGGGTCTGACAGCATCTGTGGGGAGAGAATAGAGCTGAAGTTTCAAGTCTGGATGACCCTTCATCAGAGTTGATTATGATAGAAAATAGGACAAGATTATATTGTAAGAGTGGGGGGAAGAGGGTTGTGTAATTGACCAAGATAGCATAGACAAATGAGCAAAGGAAATGTGAATGGTGGTTATAAAGGCTGAGAATGGTGTTAATATTGTCTGTTAAGAGATGCTGTTAGCACCATTCTCAGCATTTATAACAACCATTCACATTTCCTCTGTCATTTTGCCATGACATCTTTGGTCAATTACACAAGCCATGCCCCCCCCCAACCTTTACAGTGTAAATATGTCCAATTTTCTTTGTAATTTGCTCTGATGAAGGGTCATCCAGACTCAAAAGGTTGGCTCTATTCTCTCTCCACAGATGCTGTCAGACCTGCTGAGATTTTCCAGCATTTTGTGTTTTTGCATCATTTATTGTTCACTGTTCTTTCTAAACTGTACAGGAGCTCAGCCACAGAACATTTTGAATGTTCTCCTTGAAATGGATGCATGTGGGACTGAGCAGTGCAACAAGCATGCTATTCAGAGCAAACAGATTAGACAGAACATTGTCACTGACCACAGAAGCAACAGTCTCTACTCTACCTTTTGTGGTAAGGATGAAAAGTCCCCTTGAATCTTTCTAGGACATTACTTGATAAAGAATTAGACAGATTAGTACCGTATAACAATGTTCAGAATGTTTATTGGGTAGAAATCCGTTGGCACCTGATTTCAGATATAGCCATCATGAGTGTCAGAGCAGGGATACCTGAGGCCTGAAGTATTGGATGGAATTCAATTCCCACACCAGATGAGGCCTAGCTCTTTAAACGGATCAAATTCCCATACCACCAGGGCCCTGTTGGACCTCAGAGGGCTTCAACTCAGAGCTCCAAAAATGCAGCCTGGGCCTATGGTAGTACTAGCAGTGCCATGTGATTGAATAACCTGCAGAACAGGGCTTTGGCCACCAAGGGAATTTGGAACCAGTGACTACAAGAGCATTGCAGTCCATAATACATAAACAGACTGAATTCACATGGAGTCTTTCCGTTCCCTTTCCGAGATACAAATAACCCATTTTGTATGTTCCTTTAATGGCTAACAATCTTTTGCTATCCTTGGAGTGGGACTGCTTATTTTTTCTACGGTAATCTTTATTCAGGGGTTCAATAGCAGTAGGTTCTATTCAATGGAGGTGACATCATTTGGTTTATTTTCCAGTTACCTTTTTGTATTTCTCATCCATTAAGTTTTTAATTTCTTTAATGGAATAGCCTTCATCTGAGTGGCTGATTCTCATCCTGTGTATACCTTTGTTTTGGACTAATATGTTGCATTGTCATTCAGAATTATTTTTCTTCGGTGGGCTAACATTCTTGTCCCCTTGTACCCTTTGGTCTCCATTATCTGAATGCTAGTTTCTATGGGTTTGACGGTTTCCTATAACTTATTTGCCATGGATGAGACCATTAAGGTCTCGTGACAGAGTTTGAGTGTGTTACTGATTCCCTCATTTCGTTTATATTGCTGCTTTTCATAGGAAGGTAGCCTGTGGAGTAGATATCAAGTAAAACTTAGATGTGAGTTCAATTTTGTTTCTCTCTTCCAGAGATACTACTAAGGTGAATATCAAGTTTTGGGTCTTTTTCAAGATCAGGTAACTAGAGGCTGTGTCCAAAGATGAATACCAACCTTATTTTGTCCTTCAGCAGTAGACGACAATGAAACATTCAGACAAATTCTGCATCATCCTTAGTTGGACTATTTCTCTAGTTGCAAAATATATTCGGTATAACCTATCATAGAAATCAGATCTTTCCCTATTAATTGCTTCATTTTATGCATGGTCAGCTATAATGTCATCTATATCATGGAATGTATCATCTTTCTGTTTTAGTCACTATGTCATGATAGTTCTGCCAGCTACAGAAGGCAGTTCTTACCCTGACTGAACCTCAGGGATCATGAGAAGCAGGAAGTGAATTCTATCCTCCACCCTATCATTATTCTTAACCAATTTAGGTGAGTGTTAACAGTTGTTAAATTTTCCAGAGGATAATTGTTGAATTTTTGTAGATTAAGTCAGACTGTTCGCAATCTCGGTTTAACCCAGAGATGAGCTTCCAAATATCTGTGCCACAACTAAGTTTGTCTTTTTCCAACTCCGTAACATTGCCTGACTCCACCCCTACCTCAGATCATCTGCTGTTAAAATGCTCATTCACATCTTTGTTACTGCTAGCTTTGACTATTCTAGCACACTCTTGTCTAGCACCCCACACACTGCCTTCTGTAACTCCTTAAAATCTATCTCTTTGACAAGATTTTGGCCATCTCCTGTAATATAGTGAATTACTTTGATTTATAATGTTTGTGAAGTGACATGGGATATTTTCTTACATTGAAGTTACTATATAAATATGTTTTTGTCATTGTAAACTAATGCAGCATTGCAATAGTTTTAATCAGATGACCCTGTTTCTTATCTCTGGAATCCCTTTGTTCCAGTTCTAGGTTTTTTTGTAAATAAGCTTGGATACCATCCAACTCTCAAGCTTTTGAGATCTTAATTCTTTCTAACATTTCCGTGTGCTGTTTTGTTAACTTCAGCCTAGTGGTCACACTGTAATCTAGCTCAAATTGAGTTATTACTGCGGATACATGTGAATTACTTTTACATTCTGCTCTCAGCTCAACTAGTCTTTGCCTCTCCTGTGAGCATATTTTCAGAACTAAAAGATTCATTTTAGGCTAATTGTGGCCTTAACTTCTTTCTGGTTCACTTATTGGATGAAATCCAGTTCATTTTGACTTAATGGTTGTGTAAACTTTCCCTCTTAAGGCATTTTCTTCCAAGACTAGTTTTGTTTACATACCAGCTTTCCCTGTGCCAACTGTTGTTTAAACTCTGTTAGCTCAACTCTTAACCTTTGAGTTAACATTAATGTAACAAGGGGAAAGGTAACAGCTAAAGTTGATCACTTTCAGACCTTTCTATTGGAATTCCACTTTAGCTATGTGAAGTGAGGTTGTGTAATACCTGGGGAAGCCCTCCATACCATGAGTGGTTCAGGCTTTGAGTTTTTTAAAGATTTGTTTTAACTCTTGTTCAATGCTTTAAGGTCCTTTGGGTATCAGATTGTATTTGCTGTAAAAGTACTGACTGTTCTTGTAGCTGTTATTCTAATGCTGATATTCTAACAGAGGAATCTATAACTTTGATGTCTGTGTGGTGATATTTTCTGTTGCATTAAGACTGAAAATTTCTAAGGGACTTCTCTGATCTGAAGGGCTCTTAATGTGTTTCATTGGATTATTTTTGCCACATATGGGGTGTTTGGGGTGAATGATGGGAGTCTTGTGGAGGTGAATTGGGGAGTGGGGTGACCCTTGGATGTGTATTAATGGAGGAATGGAGGTGTCCTGTGAGGGGCTGTCAGTGGGGACTCCCATTGGGGTCACTAACTATTCCCTCTCATCTGAGTCATTATGTGATGTTATAATGAATGATAACTCTGAGTCAATTGGTAAACCCTTACCTATGAGTCAGAAGTTGTGGGTTCAAATCCTGCTCCAGAGACTGCAGTGCCAAGAAATCTTGGCTGATATTCTTACCCGAGGGGCGGGTTCGATCTTTCAGACGAGACATTAAACTGAGTTTTCAGTTGAATGCACAAGATTTTATAGAAGGACAACAGGGATATTATTGCTACTATCCTGGCTAATATTAGTTAAAAAAACGGTCTTTATCAATAGCTGCATGTTTGCTACAATGTTTCCCACATTACAACAGTATCTATGTTTCAAAAGTATTTCATGGCTGTAGAGCCCTGGGCATCCTGTGGCTGTGGAAGGTGGTATAAACATGCAAGTCTTTTTTTTGATAATTTGGAAATGTACATCAGAATGATCAATACATACCCTAGCAGTAAAGATCTTAGTGTAGAATTGAAAATTAAGATCATAGGCAAGTTTTGTACATCCTAATGTAGAAATTCAATCTTTCAGGTCTTGTGGGGTCAGTTTTTTCACAACTTTCCACGTCAACAGCATAGAAAATTTTCAGCAAAACAAGCTAATGATTAGTATCAACGTTAATGTTAACCCAAGCACAGGAAGTGATATCACGCTACTCTTTCAAAACAGCAGTCCATCTGTCACGATGCAGCAATATCGTCTTTTGCACTCACTCAGTGCAGCATCTGGTTTACTGGAGATCGTCGGCGACACACCCAGTTGCAGTTTATCCCACCCCCAACCAAGCAGAATGAACTTAACGCAAGTTGCATTTGATGTGCTGGCTGATATTTTGTCGAGAGCAATGCTGGAAGCTGGGTGGACGATTGATGTTTATGTAATTCCGCCCCTGGCGAAGCGCCGTCCTCCTTTGGGAAGTTAAGGCATGAACTGGACGAGAGACTTTGTGGCAGCGGCAGAGAGACCTTTTCCACAGCTGTAACGTGCACTTTTTTAAAAAAAACGGAATCATCTTGTTTTGTTTCCAAGCTGCCTGTTGTCGGGAGGTCGTTTTACTTTTTATTTGTGACAGTTTGAAGGTTGGCAGCAGCTTTCTCTGCTCCTTGTTCCCGGTTGTAGTCCTCTGGAGCTCTGCAAGTTGTTTAATTAAACGATAATGAGGCTGTGGCGGACTGTTGCTGTTTCCAACAGAATCTGCCCCGGAACCCGGACTTTCTTGGTCTTTGTGTCAGTCTTTCTGATCTTGAAGGGACCGGGAACCGTTCAGAGTGAAGAGAAATCTTGTCACGGGGCATTTGATCTCTATGTTGTCCTTGACAGGTAAGAATCAGAGCAGGCAATATTAAAGCAAAATACTGCGGATGCTTTAGACCTGCAGTAAATCAGAAACAGTCTCTCTGCCGAAACCACCTCTATCAGAAGTTAACTTGCACTGAAATCAATTGTGAACATTGATGGATCGGATGGTGGCGAGAAAGAAGATTTAAGCATGATATCCACTGTGACAAGAAGGGTGATCTCTCTGCTTTGAAATAAACTTTGACTTATTGATTCATACTGGTGGGCAGAACGAGCTCAACACGTTTTCTCTTTGCTAGAACTTTTTGTTTTGACTGAACACTCTTGATTTTACAGGTCGGGGAGTGTTGCCGACAACTGGGGCGAGATCTATGACTTTGTGGAGGCGCTGGTCAAGCGATTTGTAAGGTAACACAGCTTCGCCAAACTCGGTGTATTAAGAAGAGTGTCTTTGACTTGTTTCACCACCGCATGGGGGAAGTAAGGGGTAAAAGTAACTGAGTAATCTCAGAGAGCTTTGGGGAAGAGTGATTTCTGTTGCACAAATGGACATTTGAGATGACTTTTTTTTTGAACGCAGTGTCTTGTTTTAATTTTGCAGTCCCCAGATGAGATTGTCTTTCATTGTGTTTTCATCGCGAGCAGAGGTGAAGATGCCAATCACCGGTGACAGGTCTGTTCACAAAGCTTTATTTTTCATTTACTCTAATGGAAATGCAAAACTGCTGTCAGCAAGCCACTTTCTAACACTCCGTCCTTGCACACTATACCTACCCTGATTTCGTGTTGAATATGAATGAAACTGGACAGACCTAGGCACTAGAAAAGACCACGGCAAACTCAGGCCTGCCAACCCTGCAAAGTCCTCTTTACTAACAGCTGAGGGATAGTGCCAAAATTGGGAGAAAACTCCCTCATAGACTGGCCAAGTAACAGCCACTGATTACATCAGGCTGTTACTTAGCCAGTCTGTGTGACAGCTCTCCCAATTTTGGCCTATCAGCAGCCTGGTGTAGTCATACTCACAAAATCATAACTTACAGCCAATGTCCCAGTCACTATTACTATCCCTGGGTATGTCTTGCCCCACCGACAGATCAGACTCAGCAGGAGATGGAAGCACAGTTGGGAGGGAGTTGCCCTGGGAGTCCATAACATTGACTCTGGATCCCATGAAGTCTTATAGCATCAGATCAAACATGGGCAAGGAAACCCCTGCTGATCACCATGTGCCATCCCCTGTCAGCTGTGAATCAGTACTCCTGCACGTTTAAACCCCCCTTGGCAGAAGCTCTGAGAACAGTAAGGGCACAGAATACACTCCGGGTGGAGGAATTCAATGTCCATCCAGTGTGGCTAGGTAGTAACAGATCGAGCTGGCTGAGTGCTAAAGGACATAGCTGCTAAACTGGCAGGCAGTGAGGGAGAGACGCACTTGACCTCACCCTTACCAACCTGTCTGCTGCAGATGCATCTGTTCTTATGGAGACATTGAAGATATCCTCATTGTGTTGTGTGGACCTACCACCATGCTAAATGGGATAGACTTCAAACAGATTGAGCAAATCGGGACTGAGCAGCTATGAGGTGCTGTGGGCCATCAGCGGTAGCAGAATTACTCAACAACAATCTGTAACCTCCTGGCCCAGCATATCCCCACTCTACCATTATCACCAGGCGATCAACCCTGTTTTAACGAAGAGTTCAGGAGGACATGCCATGAGCAGCACCAGGCATATTTAAAAATGAGGTGTCAACATGATAAAGCAGCAACAAAGGACTGCTTGCGTGCCAAAGAGCATAAGCAGCAAGTGATAGAACGAGCGAAATGAATGCATAAGCAGTGGATCAGATTTAAGCTCTGTAATCCTACTACATCTAGGCATGAACGGTTGTGGTTATTGGGAGGTGAATCATCTCAATTCCAGGACATCATTGCAGGAGTTCCTCAAGGTTGTTTCTTAGGCCCAACCGTCTATAGCTACTTTATCTATGTCCTTCTTTCCATCATAAGGCCAGATATGGAGATGTTCACAGATGATTTCACAATGTTTTGAATTATTGTGATTCCTCTGACACTGAAGCAGTCCATTTCCAAATGCAGCAGGACCTTGGCTAAGTAGTATCAGATAACATTTGCACCAGACAATGACCATCTCCAACAAAGGAGAATTTAACCTTTGCTCATTGAAATGCAAAGGCATTCCTATTGCTGTATCTCCCCCATCAACATCCTGAGTATGACCATTGACCAGAAATTTAACTGGATTAACCACATAAAAGTTTTAAAGTTTATTTATTAGTATCATAAGTTGGCTTACATTATAACACTACAATGAGGTTACTGTGAATATCCCCTAGTCGCCAAGCTCTGGCATCTGTTTGGGTACATTGAGGGAGAATTTTGCATGGCCAATGCATTTAACCAGCATGTCTTTTGGATTGTGGGAGGAAACCGGAGAACCCGGAGGAAACCCATGCAGACACAGGGAGAACATGCAGACTCCACACAGTCACCCAAACTAGGAATCGAACCCTGGCACTGTGAGGCAGCAGTGCTAACCACTTTGCTATCATGCTGCCCTATAAATACTGTCGCTATAACAGCAATTCAGAGGCTAGGAATCCTGTGGTGAGTAACTAACCTTCTGACTCCCCAAAGCCTGTTCATCATCTACAAGGCACAAATCAGGAGTGTGATGGACAACTCGCTACTTGCCTGGATGAGTGCTGCTCCAACAATACTCAAGAAGCTTAATAATAGCCAGGACAAAGCTGCGTGCTTGATTGGCACCCCATCCACAAACATTCACTCCCTCAATCAATTGATCAGCAGTATGTACTGTACACAAGATGCACTGCAGGAACTCATGAAGCTCTTTGACAGCACCTTCCAAATCCATGACCGGTACCATCTAGAAGGACAGTGGCACCAGGTACATGGAAACACCATGGAGGTTCCCCCCGCCAAAGCCATTTGCCATTCTGACTTGGAAAATATACTTGCAATGTTGCTGAGTCAAAATCCTGGAACTCCCTCCCCAGCTGCGCTAGGGTTGTATCTACACCACACGTTCTGCAGCAACTTGGTGCAAGAAAATAGTTTAGCACCAGCCTCTCAACGACAATAAGGGATGAACAGTAAATGATGGCCTAGGCAGCAACACTCATATCCCATGAATTAATTTTTTAAAATGTTGCCACTTTCCGAATCCAGGCACATTCTGGTCCAGATTCTACAGCCGGAATTTTACCGCCTCGGAATCGAGGCAGGCGAGGCTCGCAGGACAGAATTCTCTGTTGGCCTCGGGCGGGATTTTACAAGTCTCGCCTGAGCGAAGTCGTAAAATCCCACCCTTTGCTACAACCAGACTTCTCTCCGGACAGCATTGACAAGTCTTGAATAACTAGTTTCCTGGGAAAGTGGTTATGGAGGCATAAAACAGATGTTTGGGCATTATTTTCATTTGCTAATGGCATGACAGCTGTTTGCCTGTATTGATGTAAGGAACAATGCATTTCCAGTTCAGAATGAGCACTGCATGCCACAAGTCATATTGGATGCATTGGCACTCATTGTATGCCAGTGAATTGGATGTAGCATTATTGAATCTTTCAAATATACACTGGAATTCTGCCACAGAAATTGGATTGGGCAAGGGGCTGACATTGGGAAGGTCTGTTGACCTTGGGTGGGATTTTTCGGTCTCAGGTTGAGCGAGGCTGTAAAATCCCACCCCTGGCGTTGGATTTGACATGATGATACTCAGTTCTAGTTCTCCACCAGTATTGTCAAGCAGCCTTTGTACCGTTAGCCTGTTTTGACTAAAATTTAGTCTTGTGTTATTAGTTGAGTAATTTAGTTCAGTTAAACATTGTGAAAACAGAAGCAATCATCTTGGGGGTCCTGCCGAACATGCTAAGCCCTTAGCTCCAATTCAGTCTCCCTCTGTTTCCCTGGCCTAGATTCAGGCGAGCGCACCGGAAACTGTTCTTTTTAACTCGAAGCTGAACTCCTGAAGCCACATCCTCTTTCTTCATTACAAACGCTGACTTTCACCTTTGCCCTCACCACCTCTGCCCTAGCCTCAATCCATCTGCTGTTGAAACTCTCATCCATGCCACCATCCCCTCCAGACTCCAGTGATCCAATGCTTTGTTGGCCAATCTTCTATCCTCCACCTAGCATAAACTTCAGATAATCCAAAACATTGCTGCCTACTGCCCAACTCAAATGAGGAATAATCCACCCAATTCACAGTGGCCACTGATAAAATTTCCTCTGTTGTACCTTCAACCTTGTAGGTGAGTTTCCAGAATTCCCTCCATGAACTTTTCTTTCTTTGTTTCTCAATAAAAACTATCTTTTCCAGCCTAGGTTTTAGTGACTTCCTTTTTGATGGTGTCGCTATTTCTCTGATTACACTTCTGTGAAATGGCTTGGGACATTTTCCCACAAGTGTGATATAAGTGCAAGTTATTGTTATAATAAATAACTGTGATTCACAATTAAGATTAAACACAGTAGAAGATTGTGACTTTAATCCTGCATATATTGTGCGACATATTCTATTAAAATGCAATTTTATAATGATAGATTGTCCAGTGTGCTTTGGGCTGGAGAATAATAGGGGATATACTTGGATTTTTTATTTCTTTCAAAGAAAGTTGGTTTACTGAAATTCGTTCCTTCAGTTCTGTGCACATCTGCCAGATACCCTTGCTACCATGTTTACAAAGAACAAAGAACAACCCAGCACGGGAAACAGGCCCTTCGGCCCAGCGCATCCTCCTACACCTACCCTGCCCTGCGTGTCTGCGAGTGGAACCCCTAACTTAGCCAGATTCAGGGGAGAATAGTGTCAATTTGGTATACCAATCAGCCTAAGAGCACATCTTTGGGGTGTGGGAGGAAACCGGAGTGCCCGGAGGAAACCCACGCAACCACAGGGAGAATGCGCAAACTCCCACAGACACAGGCCCAAATCCATGTATCTGCACAGCTAGCAGTGCTAGTCACTGAGCTGTTGCGGCGCCCGTCTACTGGTCCAGGATCAAGCACACACACCGACACGAAGTACTGCCTCCACCACCCTACTCGGTAGTGCGTTCCATACCCCCACGACCCTCTGCGTGAAGAACCTTCCTCTCACATCCAAATTATACTTCTCCCCCCTCACCCTTAGATCATGACCTCTCGTAATTGTACCCAGTCTAGGGAGCAGCCTCTCTCTATTGACTCTATCTATTCCATTCAGTATCTTATATACCTCTATCATGTCTCCCCTCAATCTCCGTCTTTCCAAGGAGAAAAGTCCCAGTTTCTCCAACCTTTCCTCGTAACTCAGTCCTTCCATGCCAGGCAACATGCTGGTAAACCTCCTCTGCACCCTCTCCAGGGTCTCCACGTCCTTCTGGTAGTAAGGTAGTTTTTGGTCCATTCGGTGACAGTTATGGGGTAGGTTTTTTTAACTAATCTAGCTGAATCCCTTGTGGATGGTGTGGATGTGTTGAAGAATATTGTTTAATATGGACTTGAAGGAGGCATTTGATTGGACTCTACATGAAAATAATTGCCAAAAATGAAAGAGCATGGAACTTGAGGTAACAGTGCAGAAAAGGCCATTTGGTCCATCGAATTATTACTTACGTGGCGAAAAACTGCAGCAGGCGACGGTGCAGAGGGACCTCGGGGTCCTTGTGCATGAGTCGCAAAAACCCAGCTTGCAGGTGCAGCAGGTGGTCAGGAAGGCGAATGGGATGCTGGCCTTCATAGCGAGGGGGATTGAATATAAAAGTAGGGAGGTCTTCCTGCGGCTATATAGGGCATTGGTGAGGCCGCAGCTGGAGTACTGTGTGCAGTTTTAGTCGCTGTACTTACGCAAGGATATTTTGGCCTTGGAGGGAGCGCAGAGGAGGTTTACTAGGCTGATGCCGGAGTTGAGGGGGTTGAGCTATGAGGAGAGGCTGAATAAACTAGGCTTGTACTCGTTAGAGTTTAGAAGAATGAGGGGAGATTTCATTGAGACGTATAAGATGATGAATGGGATGGATAGGATAGAGGTGGAGAGACTCTTCCCGCTCAGAAAGGACAGTAGGACCAGGGGGCACAGCCTCAAGATAAAGGGGGGGGGGCGGTTTAAAACGGAGTTGAGGAAGAACTTCTTCACTCAAAGGGTGGTGAATCTCTGGAATTCTCTGCCCGTTGAAGTGGTGGAGGCTACCTCGCTAAATATTTTTAAGACGCGGGTTGATGGGTTTTTGATAAGAGAGGGGATTAAGGGTTATGGGGAGAGGGCGGGAATGTGGAACTGAGCCACGACAGATCAGCCATGATCTTATTGAATGGCAGGGCAGGCTCGAAGGGCTAGATGGCCTACTCCTGCTCCTATTTCTTATGTTCTTATGTTAATCTGCACCAACTATGTGAAAGAGCACCTCACCCAGCAACTCTCCCCACCCCCCCAAATCCTCCCACCGAAATCTCTGGCATTTACCATGGCTGATCCAACTAACCTGCACATCTTTGGATTGTGGGAGGAAACTAGAGCACCCAGAAGAAATCCTTCCAGATACACGGAGAACATGCAAACTCCATATGGACAGTTACCCAAGGCCAGAATCAAATTTAGGTCACTAGTGCTGAAAGGCAGTAGTTCTGACCACTGTGCTGCCAGGGTTGGCTGGTCTGAGACCAGTATTTGTTCTTATATTAATGGAATATGACAAATTCTGTCTTTGAGAGCTGAATGGAGCCTCAAATTACTTTAGGTGTGAGATTGTAATAAGGTCAGTGTGGGATCTTGGTGACCAATAGTACAAATAGTTTATTTGCTTATCAAATGATATTAAAGGATATAAAAAGAACCAGGAAAAGTGAATGAAACAGGCTGAACTAAGGTCAAAGTAAATTCAAAAAAGGAGAAGAAAAGAGTTGCACTAAGAGCGAAAGAGAATTCAGAAATGTCAAGTCAGAAAACTGCAACTATAATATCAAATCTTGCAAACTGTGGCCTCCAAACTTCCTTCCTTTGCCAAACTCCTTGATCATGCTACTACCTTTCAAATCCATGCCATTTGTTCCCAGAACACCCATTTTAAATATCCCCATGATTGAATATCTGCAATCAGGTTTCTGTGCAATATCGAAATGGCCCTTATGACATCCAGTGTGACCGTGACAAAGGTATATTGTCCTTCCTTCCTCTTGATCTTACCTGCAGCTTTGGATATTGTTGACCACACCATCCTCCTTGAACGCTTTTCCACCATCATCCAGAGTGAAAAGTCCAAGAGAGGCAGTGGTGAGATACACTGATGACACCCAGCTCTATCTGTGAGCAATTACACTGTATATTTGGATGATGTTGCCAAAGGACAGCATGTCGATACAACACAGGAGGTGACTAAGGTTAGGTCCTTGGGGGGCACCAAAGGGAATGATACAAGAGCGGAAAGTCATTGCAAATGATTCCCTATCTCTGACTACATATCTAATCTACTGAGCCGTAATTGGAGGATAAAATTTGGGTATCAACTTAATCATTAACCCAAGGCAATTATGCTTTTGGTTATGGCAGACTTTCTTTTATATTTCAGTATTTAAGAATGTGCAATGTTGGAACAGAATCTGACTTGCATTTTGTTGGTCAAGGGAATAATATAGTTAATTTATCAACTGTTAGTAAGTTTTTGGCATACAAACAGTGATTACAGAATAGATGTAGTGTGCATTAACAGGATGTGTCCTTGTGAAAATGGGCTCAGGGTATTACATGCTGCACCTTTTTATGTCTACCAATATGCCACTAGATAACCTTTCATTGTTGCAAGTTATTTGAAGAAACTTCATAATTCTAGGAATAGTATTTGAGTTATTGATCTGAATTATTTTTTAGGGAAAGATAAACATTTGTACATCTCAAATAATACTCCTGGCAATGAGGAAGTTACGGAAATGCCATTTTTAAGCGGTTGGTCCTTAACATTCAGATTACTAGAGTTTTACTGGCTGAACAGATTGGTCTGTAGGATATATAAGATAAATAATGATGAAGTTACAAATAATAGTCGTAAAATCTATAGTATGGTCATTACGTTTGCCTCGTTGTCACTGTGCTGGGCCTAGTTCATCATCTAAAGGTCTGGGGTAGAAATTGCTATCATATTTTGCACATTTCCCGGTTCCAAAAGAGGCATTAGATAGTCAAATTTTACCATGCAATCTTATACACCAGAAATGTGTGTGATTCCACGTTAATTCAGGGAATTTATAGGCATCCCTATGAGGTTGCCTGCAACGAATGGGTTGGAACAAGTCTTCTTGCTACCTGCCCTCTTTTTGCTGCATCCTGAAATCATTTTTGTGCTGTACCTTGCTGCAAATGCAAACTAATGATCACAAGGGCAGCTGGGACCTCAGTGAACTAACAGTGGAATTGTGGGTTTGCGCAGCACAGAAGGAGGCCATTGTCCATCATGCCTGTGTTGGTTCTTTGAAAGAACTATACAGTTTAGTCCCAGCTTTTCCCCATTACCATTTCTAGCCAGTCCTTTTACATATGTGTTTGTTGCCTTTTAAAGTTTATTTGTAATCTCATTCTACCATCATTTTCATTATGGCGCTGAAGGAGTCTATTTGGCCCATCACGTCAGTGCTGGTTTTCTGTAGAGCAGTCCAGTAAGTCCTGTTTATTTCCCTCAAATGCCCTCCATTTACTTGTTGAACATAACAATAGTCCTTGCTTCAACTACTCTGGTAAGCAGTTGACTATCAGGTTATTACCGCTTGTTGTGTAAAACAAAATCTTTCTCGCATCTGGGGCTCCGCGGAAGAGTCACATAAGCTCAAAGTTAATGCTCTTTCATTCTCTGGAGCTGCTGCCAGATCTGCTGAGTTTATCCAACATTTTCTGTTTTTAATTTCAGACTTCCAGTGTTCACAGTATTTTGCTTTTATCTTCCTCACATTGGCTCTTTATCTCTTGCCCAATATGTTGCTCAGGGTTTAGTTCAGCCAACTGGTGGGGAGGAATGGGGAATTGTGTGGGAGATGTACCTCTGACTTCCATTGGCGGGAGAATGGAGTGCAATGAAGTACAGTGGGCAGGAACAGCCCACTGTGGGAAACTCATCCATCATCAGCAGGAGCCTCATTACCATTAATAAGGCCCACTTAAGATTTATTTTCAAGTAATTCATTCACATTAACTGCTGCCACCCTGATTTAATGAAAATGAGAGCAGAATTCTGTGGCTTCAGTAACCCACCTGGTGAAAGCTGAGTTCCCTGACTTACCTTGACTGTCCTTTAGACTTAAAATCATAGAATCTCTACAGTGCAGAAGGAGGCCATTCGGCTCATCGAGTCTGCACTGTCCATGATCCCACCCAGGTCCTATCCCCAACACCCCATGTATATATCCTGCTAATTCTCCTGACACAATGGGGCAATTTAACCATAGCTAATCCACTTAATCCGCACATCTTTGGAGTATGGAAAGAAACCAGAGGAACCCCATGCAGTCACGGGGAGAACGTGCAAGCTCCACACAGACTGATCTGAGGCTGGAATTGCTCCTGGGTCCTTGGTGCTGTGAGGCAGCAGTGCTAACCACCGTGTCACCTTGCCACCCAGTGTGGCAGTGTGAGTCTCAGGGAGCTGTAGCTCTTATAGAGCCTTTTGCTGTGTGGAGTGCAGAGTCCACTTGCTGAACTATGAAAAGACAAACATTGAATCAGGAAGGAAAATATTTAAAGGCGTGAAGTGCAGAGGGAGCATCCCTTAAAGTAGCATTTCAGACTTAAGGAGAACACGTCTGGAAGCAGCCATTGTGGAAAAGGACAACTGTGGACCCATTGGATATCATCCACCCATCCTTGTGCATTAGAGTAGACACACAATGTTGATAAACTTAGAAATGCACAACAAGCCACACAGGACCCTCAGTACAGCATGGACAGGAAGCCAGGCATCGCAGGAAAAGAGGATAAAGCTGGGCAGTGTATCCAACAGTGTGCTGGAATAGCATAACCTACCTGCAGATATCACAGAGAGGCAGTGCCTGAGAAAACTGCAACTCTTTCAGGACACAGTCTGCACCCAAATGCAGAATGCCCTGTGCTCAAGGGGTACAGTGGGTATCCAGTGCCAGTGGCCCTGCAAGTGATTGCAGTTCTCAGGCTTGCTCCAAGAAAGGCATGTGGGATCTTTCAAGCAGCCACACACCAATACATCGAGGTGGTAACAAATGCATTATTGAGGAGGACTGGGGATTATGTGCCATTTAAAACAGAGATGAGGAGGAATTTCTTCTGTCAGAATCTGTAGAACTCTTTGCCACGGAAGGCTGTGGAGGCCAGGTCATTGAGTGTCTTTAAGACAGAAATAGATAGGCTCTTGCTTAATAAGGGAATTAGGGGTTATGGGGAAAAGGCAGGAGAATGGGGATGAGAAAAGTATCAACCATGATTGAATGGCGGAGCAGACTCAATGGGCCGAGTGACCTTAGTCTGCTCCTATGTCTTATGGTCTTGTATTAAATACAGGTCAGGTGAAGACAGCCAGGCAGAGGGGACAATGGGATTTGCTGCCAGGGCCAGTTTTCTGCACATCTAAGGTGTTTTGGCTGCACACAAGTCATCATCAAAGAAGTGTTACAGCAGTGAGGGGCCTTTATCCGTTGGAAGAGCTTCTATTCATTGAATGTTCAATTAGTTTGTGACTACTGGAAGTGAATGCTGTAGATGTCTGCTCACGATCCAGGAGCCATGATACCTAAGTGCTACTACAGTCACAGGTGCTGCAGGTGTTTATGCCCATAGTTTCATGACTGGACCCTGGGAACATGGGGGTATCCTCTCCCAAGCAGGCTCATGACTACTGTCAGAAATCCATGCACTGAGGCTGAAGAAAGGTTTAATGCTGGCCTTGGCATATTAAAGGACGTCATGAAGCAGGCCACTAGCCTGCTGAGATGACTTCCACTGCCTAGACTGGTCTGGCCAGTGCTCTTCAATATGATGCTGTGAAGGTGTCATGGATTATTGTCGTTTGCTGCACAACCTCATAATGCAAATGGGTGAAAATTTCAAAGAGAAAGAGGCATAAAGCTCAATTGAGGTGGAGGAGGGGGATGAAGGCATGGCATGTGAAGAAATACTGAAACATCTGGCTGTCCATGCCAGAGAGATGAAGGAGGACATTCCAGAGACAAGGGGGAAAAACAAATCCAGTCTCAGTTCCCATGCGCTCACCTGTAATGAGGGTGAACCTCTCATAGGTCCAACCCTCTGATCAGAGATGGCATGTGCACCCATACTGAAGCCCTAAGATAGGGTGATCAAGGTTGAAATGTGTAGTGAGCTGTTTGCATCAATGTTTACTGATGAAAGAGGAGCTGACAAAAGTAAAGATGATGGATGAGGTGAAAACTGATATGTAGGATACGCTGGAAAGACTGACTAAGCTTTCATCCCAGGTGGAGATAGCAAAAAGTGCTTGCTACCATTTTCCAGTTTTTCTTAGACACTGGGGAGGTGCCAGAGAATTGCAGAATGGAAAATATGACATCTTTATTTAAGAAAGGCTGTAAAGACATTCCTAGTAATTACAGGCTGGTCATCTAAACATCTGTGATGAGGAACGTTTGAGAAATAATACTCATACAAACAGAAAAGAATCAACAGGCTGAAGTGCACCATGTGGATGGTACACACTGCTGCCACTGTGCATCTAGTGGCAGAGGGGGTAAATGTTTAAGCTGGTGCTTGGGGTGCCATTCAAGCTGGCTGCTTTGATCCAGATGCTGCTGTTTGTGTTCCTGGAACTGCATTCACTCAGGCAAGTGTGTAATGTTAATCACACTGCTAACTTGCGCCTTGTAAATAGTGACAGGTTTTAGAAACTCAGGATGTGAGTTGCTTGCCATAGAATTCCCAGTCTCGGATCAACTCTTGTAGCCAAAGTATTATATAGTTGCTCCAGTTGAGCTTCAGGTCAGTGTTAACCTCTAGGATATTGATAATGGTGCACTCAGCGAAGATAATGTCATTGAACGTCAAAGGGAAATGGTTAAATTTTCTCTTATTGGGGATGGTCGTTGCCGAGCACTTGTGTGGCACTTTCTGATTTGGATTGGTAGAGTCTGACCTTAATGATTTTAGTATCAAAGGGAAAGCCCACCAATCAAGCTAACAAATTCTTGTACATGATCCTCTATTAAGATGCATTTTTGTCTGTCAGCTATCTCAGTTGGCTTTAAGCTCCTACATAAAATGAGGTGTGTAGTTTAAATCCACTTGTAGAGAGTGGCTTGTATGAAACACCAAGTCAATTTCATTTCCACCTTGTGATGCTTTTCCTGTTTTTTCCCTTCCATCTGCTTTGATCCTGCTGCCTCCTGCTTCCTGCAGAGCTATTTAATGATCAAGCTCACCAGAATGTAGTTCTTAAAGCTTCTCATACTACTGTCTATTCGGTGTGTGCATTGTTAAGGGATAATTTTAACCTAACTCATTGGAAGGGCAACCAATGAGTTTGGGTGGGACATTGGTTATACACTGTCTTGATATTACTTTGCAATGGAGAATAAAACCGAATAGGATCCAAATCTAATGTTGCACTCAAACCTGTCAGTTTTAAACATTTGGTTAAGTTAAAGCTACTGCATTGTTTTGTTGAACAGTGTTTCTTTGAAGCTTTGGTGAGTCACTGTGTATTGAAGTGGCTGATTTAGTTGCCATTAGCAAACTGGCCTGTCAATCACAGGAGCACTGAGAATTTGAATCAGTTAATTTAAGTGACTGAAAATTTGAAGTGGGCTGCTACCAGTAGACCATACACTGCTCCAACTGAGACACAGGTGTTACTCTCCTTTCAGAAGCAACCATTCTCAATTATTAGTGGGCATGAATCCATAGGAAAAGCCACATAGGCCAAAACCTTACACCCTTGTTTGTTGCTGGGATTTTCCGGTGCCGTACAGTGAATAGAGTTTTGACTGGAACACCAAACTTACCACTGTTGTTCACAACGGATCCCACCATGGATGAGGCCAGAGAATCCCATTTCTGATTCAGCAATAGTTGGCAGTAAATTCACAACATCAGGAAGAGAGGTCACAGGGTAGCTAGTGCAGAAAAAGGAAGGGCTGATTTTCCGAGATTTGGATTGAGACATTACTTAGCAGGATGTTGGGAGCTTTACCGTACAGATAGCCATACTGTATCCGATTTAAGAATGGTTTATACCAATGGAGATGGAATGTGTTTGACCAGCGTTGCCAACTCTTCGATAATATTACTTGAGGGGAAAATAACTGAGTTGTGTTCAAAAACTTCTACTTTTGCCATATCCTAAAGTGAAATTTGAAAAAAGCCAGAATATTGAAGCTACTAATAAGTAGTTATAAGTTATTTGACAAATTATCTTAGTTTATGAAATGTAATTTACACAAAGCATTGTAAATAGAATCCATTGTGTTGCAGTTCCGAAGCAAGATGCTAATAAAAAGGAAGATGTGAAGAGAGGTTTTGCTTTTTTTTTGCTGACTGCGTGGGAAAGAATTATCAGAACTCTTATCATGTGCCTGACTCATGATCATACAGCACTGCATTGACTATTGTAGGCAGCATCCAAAAGTCAGCTGTGGACAGGGCCAAATCCCTAAACTGACTGGGAATTGAATGCTGCGAGAGGCACCTATTTGACTGCTAAGGAATTGTCTCCCATTCACTGAACACAAGAACAGAAGATATAGGAGCAGCCCATATAGCCCACTGAGGTTGCTCCACTATTCAATATAAGTTTGGCTATTCATGGGCTTTGATTCCACTTTCCTGCCCACCCTTGATTCCCTGAGAGACCAAACATCGGTCTATCCCAGCTTTGAATATAGTTAAGGATGAAGCATCCAGGACCTTTTGGGGTGGAGAATTCTGAAGATTTGCAATCTTTTGAGTAAAGAAATTTCTCCTCAGCTCAGTCCTAAAGGATCGACCTGTTTGTTCTGAGACTATGGCCCCATGTTTTATGTTCCTTTGCCAGGGTGCCAGGGGAAACAACCTCTGTGTCTACCCTGTCAAGCTCCTTCTGAATTTTGTATGTTTCAACGAGGTCACCTCTCATTCTTCTAAACTCCAGAGACTACAAATTGAATGCATGATAACTGTTAGGAATTTTGATGTCACAAGTAGTTAATATCTGATGGAATGTTAGATGTTCAGTTCCCCCTGTAGGACAGATGTGGTAGAGAATGATTTCTCACAACTACAAGAGATCATTGAGAAATTGTCTGTCAATCGACATTGGGTTGGTTGGTTTGCTGATGGCATGACTTGCACTGAAGCATAAAACTGAGAAGACGGTGGCACAGTGGTTAGCACTGCTGCTTCACAGTGCCAGAAACCCAGGTTTGATTCCATTCTTTGGTCACTGTGTGGAGTTTGCACATTCTCCCTGTGTCTGCGTGGGTTTCCTCTGGGTACTGCAGTTTCCTCCCACTGTCCAAAGATATGCAAGTTATGTGGATTTGCTATGGTAAACTGCCCCTTAGAGTCCAAAGATGTGGTTAAGGGGATTAGCAGGGTAATTATGTGGCGTTACGAGTTAGGGTTGAATGTTATAAAAGCAAAAGACTGTGCATTTGGGAAAGGGGAAAACTCATGCATATAAAATAGCCAACTATTTTTTCTGTTTTTTTGTGAGAAAGGGCATGAAATACAACAGAATGATCAGCGAAGTGGCTCAATCATTTTTATTTTCTTTTTTTAAGTTTAAATTTTGGAAGGGGATTAAATGTTTTTAGCATTTAATGAATGAAGAGTGATTCACTGCTAAGAAATTAAACACACTGCAGTTTAACAATGCATCTCAATGACGAGCTCAATGTACAGCATGACCTTCCCACTTCCATAACCTTGCTTTCCTGTGACTTCTGAGTGAAATTGTACCTTATTTGTTAATTTGTGTTGAATGACAGTTAATTTTCCAGTATGAGTTAACAAAGGACTTGCGAAAATAAACTAATTTAAAGTCAGTTTATTATAGCTAACTGAAAGAAAATCTTTTCATTCACCATATTTGGACAGGGTATAAATCTAAGTTCTGGAACTGACACCCACCGGAGGAATCCGGTTGTTTTCTCCCAGTCAATTTAATTGCCCCACAAGCTGAGGATTTGTTTATAGAATCATAGAAACCCTATATTGCAGAAAGAGGCCATTTGGCCCATCGAGTCTGCACTGACCACAATTCCACCCAGGCCTTACCCCTATATCCCTACCCACTAATCCCTCTTACCCACACATCTCGGGACACTAGGCAGCAATTTTAGCATGGCCAATCAACTTAACCCACACATCTTTGGACTTTTTTTTCTCTAGTTGAAGTAAATTTATTCTAATATTCAAGCATTGACATCTGGAATTTTTTTCTCTTTTTATTGTTATAGGCAGAAAATCAATGATGGTCTTGCTGCTCTCAAATCTGTCAATCCAGCAGGTGATACTTATATGCATCTAGGCATAAAAGCGGTAAGTTGTTCCTTTTCATTTACTTGTAGGACTGTGGAATTGTGAAAATACATTTCTTTGCATGTCATTTGTACTAAATACTCTTCAAAACAAATCAAATGAGATGAAAGAAGTATCATCATTGTGAAAAGTAGATGGACAGCCTATATGGTTACTCAAAGAAAGGAAAAATATCTAGTTGAGTTCCAAAAATGTTCAAAAATTCTAATTTATTTTTATCTTGTAAACTTAAAATGACATATATATTTATACAGATGTGATGTGATCACCTAGAATCCCTACTGTGCAGAAAGGGCATTTGGCCCATCAGGTCTGCACTAACTGTCTGACAGGGTATCTTACCCTTTCCCCTGCCCTAACCCCATGACCCCACACATTCACATGGCTCCTAATCCACCTAAACCTGCACATCTTGGGACAGTGGGTGGAAACCAGAGCGCTCGGAGGAAACTCACGTCGACACGGGCAGAACGTGCTGGCTCCACACACTATTACCCAGGGCCAGAATTGAACCCGAGTCTCTGGAGCTCTGAGGCAGCTGTGATAACCACTGTGCCACCCCTCTGGTGTGCATTTCCTAGCAGTCACATTTTATATCAGACTAAAATTATCTTGTCACACTTTATGACTGGGATACAAAGAAGCAAATGGAGTTATGTGGAATTTATAGATTCTCTGGGACCTAAAGGTTCTGGAGTCAGAATGTATGCAGCCTCTTCAGTGGCCTTATTGATTATGTCTATATTTTTAAAAAGGACAAATGAGGCTGGCATCCAGATCTGTATGATTAGCAGTTATTTTCTAAGCGCATTTGCCAAATGCAAATAGTTAGAGTCTTTGTTGAAGTGATGCCCACTTCACCATTCTAGCAGTGAAATGTAAAATACATAGCATTACTGCTTCTGCCTGTAACACCTTGTATCATCTGATTGTGTGCAATATCTCCAGAGATCTGCTTGTAATATTATAAAGGTGGCAACTTCTGTGCTTCAAATATCTTTAAAATTGATGGATATATATTTGTGTAAATTTCAGCTGAGTGACATACAAATTTACTTGCATTGCAATTCAATTTATTCAACTTATTTAATGACATGGTGACACAGTGGTTAACACTGCTGCCTCACAGTGCCAGGGACCCATGTTCAATTCCAGCCTCAGACTGTCTGTCTGTGGAGTTTGCTCATTCTCCTCATGTCTGCGTGCGTTTCCTCCCACAGTCCAAAGGTGTGCAGGTTAGGTTGATTGGCCATAGTAAATTGCCCCTTAGTGTCAGGGGGAACTAGCCAGGGTAAATAAGTGGGAATATAGGGATAGGCTTGGGTGGGTTTATGGTCGATGCAGACTCAAAGGGCCAAATGGCCTCCTTTTGCACCGTAAGGATTCTACGATTTCTGACTCCTGAGTATTGAGAGTTGCTAATTGTCATTAGTTGATGTGCAAAGTTGTTAGCAGGAGAAGGAAAACCAATCAATTTGCTCAAAATACTTCTAAGACAACGTTTTTGGATCTAGTATAGTTTGTTTTATTTTTGCTAGTATATTTTGTTTTGCTACATTAGTAAAATGAAAGCATAATTTATAAAGTGGAACATTTTGAAATGTAAAGCAAAGCAGCTTGAAAAAGTAATTTTTCTGACTCAGAATTGCCCAACAACAATTTATACTCATATAAAGTCTTTAATGCAAGAAAATGTCCCAAGGGACTTTGGAGCATTACAAAATAAAACACAACACGAAACCACATGGGAAGTATTGGATCAGATGACCAAAAGCTTGGTCAAAGACATATGTTTAAGGAACGTCTTTAACTTGAAGAAAGTGAGTTAAAGAGTTAGAGAGGTATAGGGAAAGTATTCTAAAACTTGGACCTAAGCAACTGAAGAAGTAGGGTGGGATTTTCCGGATGGCTCATCCCAAAACTGGAAAGTCCCACTTGAGGTCAACGGACCTTTTTTATGGTCTATGTCCCATCTGCAATGATTCCTGTGGTGGGAAAATTCTGCCAGCAGTCACCAATGGTGGAACAACTAAAATCACTGGAACGATGGAGATTGAGGGGAGACCTGATAGAAGTCTACAAAATTATCAGAGGCCTGGACAGAGTGGATAGGCAGAAGCTTTTTCCCAGGGTGGATGATTCAGTTACTGGGGGGCACAGGTTTAAGATGCAAGGGGCAAGGTTTAAAGGAGATGCACAAGGCAGAATTTTTACACAGTAGTCGGTGCCTGAAACTCGGAGAGGTAGTGGAAATGGATATGGTGGTGGCCTTTAAGGGCCATCTTGACAAATATATGAATAGGATGGGAATAGTGGGATATGGTCCCTGGAAGGGTAGGGGGTTTTAGAAGTCGGGCAGCATGGTCGGTGCAAGCTTGGAGGGCCAAAGGGCCTGTTCCTGTACTGTAATTTTCTTTGTTCTTTGTATAAAAGGTCAGAATTAGAGTAGTGCTTATATCTCAGATTTGTAGGGCTGGGGATGATTACAGAGATGGAGAAGAGGCGAGGTTATAGTGATATTTGAAAACAATACCTTTCAGGAATACACCTATTCAGTTTTTGTTTTTTTCAAAACCTAATATCTGCCAGGGATTTGCTGCTGAAGTTTGGCTCTTAGACAACTGTTAATTTTCTGGACACTAAATGATCCCTGCTTAAAAGCAGTTCTTTCCTACCTGGCTGCAGCTAATATCTGCTCCTTTAGTTCTCTTGGCCAGCGGTATGCAGAAGTCAGGACATGGCTAATGATGCCCCGAGGCTGCCTCCACAGTTCAGGATGGTAGCCGCCAGCAATCTTGGGCCTCAGGACAGTATATCAGTAAGTGGAGGGAGCATCTTTCAGGTGCATCTTTCAGCCTCTGTGTTCCTGGAGATTCATCTTCTCGCTTCTTGGCCTTTTGGCTAAGATCAAGCATATCAGATAAAGCCCAAGATGTCAGCAATGCCTTATTTTGTCAACTTGGGTTTTGTTTGTCTCTCTCTTGTGGGGACCATGAATTGGATTCAATTGGAATTTGATTTTTGGAGCAAGCAGGAAGATGGATTCAGGTTTGCTTGGTCCACTCTGTGCACTGACTTTGTAACTTCAAGAATGGAGTGAAAAAACAATGTTTTTCTTCTGGAGATCCATCTTCTTTCTTCAATTGTGGCCTTTTCAATATGGCATCCAGATACGATGGTGGGATGCATGCTATCAAGCCAGCCCTGCCATGGAGTATGGTGCGAAACCTCTGAATGCATAACCAATGAAGTTGGGGATAGAAGGTGTAGTGTGGTTTTCCTTAAGTCTCTGCAGTGGGAAACACTCTCCATCACTGCACCGCCACAGGACTAGTCCCAGGTGGGAGAGGTCCACCTATTATAACCATTTAGAGCTGTGATAATGATAGATTGTGGAATCAGTCATGCAGCACCAATCCTATAATGAAAACTGCAGGCTTATGTCAACAGCTAGATAATGAAACTGCAAGCAACCACAATAGGCTGTTACTACACCAAACACTTAAAGGGTTTGGGGATTAAAATGGTTTGACAGTTTAACAGTCCAAATGAGGTTATACACTTTTTACGTGTGATCACGTATACTCCTAATACTACCAGAAGGGCAGCTGACCTCTCCAGAAGGGTTCCTGGAATTTTCCCAAAGCATACCTCACCTCTTTAAATAACTTTTTGGCAGTTTTCTCAAATGTTTGAAGCCCACAAGACAGGTGTTGGGCATTCCAGTTAGGAAAATTGAATCGTTTTGATGGCAGCTGCATTTTACGTACGTAGCTGCCTTTGTGAACCTCATATGTGGAAATTGCAACATACCACCCCCGCCCGCCCCCATTCTCAATGTGATGTTGAGAATCTTCTCAATGTGGTGTTGTAGTTTTGAGAGTAGAATCATCGCTTGTTGTTTGGTTGGGAATGGTTTTTAATGATCCGAAATCTAAAAGGTGAAGTGGAGAAATTCATTTGTTGTTGCTCATTGTCCAAAACAACTTGTTCAAATTGATTTTTTGGGACAAGTTTATGTATCCACATGTTATAAATACCCAGTAACTTCTTTAAGCATTAATGGATGTTTAATTGCTATATTTTTTAGGCCTCCGAACAAATAAAGGAGCAAAACAATTTGAAGACTGCAAGTGCAATCATTGTTTTAACCGATGGTGAATTAGTGGAATTGATATTGCCTTATACAATTGAACAGGCAAGTGTAAAATTCTAAGATTGCCATTGAATTATGCAACATGTATTTTTTTCTTTTGCTGAAACTAATTTATTTTGAATTTCTTTATAGGCTAATAAGGCAAGAGAACTAGGGGCAATTATTTACTGTGTTGGAGTCAAAGACTTTAAGGAAAAACAGGTAGGACTTTATAACATAGCTGGTTAATATTCAGTCTGTGTCTAATGAGTGATCCAACAGGCCCAGAGTCAGGGCCCAGAAACCTCATCAAAGATGACATAAGGATGGATTGGTTTAGTTCAGTCATCTCATAGTTGCAGGATGTGCGTCAGGCCTCATTATAGGGTATGGATCAGACATCTGACTAAGGTAGCTTTGTGCCATTATCTTTTCAGATTTGGCATAGTAAGCAAGGCTGTCATTTATTGCTGATCCCTTGATGTCCTTCAGAATCTGGTGGTGGAACTCCATAGTGAACTGCTGTGGTCCATACTGTGTAAACAGTCCCACATTGCTTTTAGGTAAGGAGTTCAAGGACTTTGACCCAGTGACAATGAAGGGGATGTCAGTTAACATCCATGTCAAGATTATATGCGATATGGAAGGCAACGTGGAGTTGCTGCCATGTACCCGCTTCCCTAGCTCACAGAGGTTTCAAGTTCGAGAGGTGCTGCAGAAGAAGCTTTGGTCTATAGTTAGTGCACCTGGGATTTGGAATGCACTACCTGATTGGATTATGAATACAGGTTCAATAATCTGGAAAAGGTGATTGAATAAATCCTTGAATGAGGAAAAGTTTCAGGGATATGGAAAGTGGCACTAACTAAATTACTCTTCATAAGGGCCTAAAAGGTTTTCTTCTATTTATGATTCCCTATATCCCTTGCATTGTTCAGCTGCCCATTTCTCACTTGGTACATTTGGAATAAATCCTCTATTGGCATTAATTCCTAGATTGCTAAAAACTGTCTAATTTTTTTATACTTAATAATATGGCTAAATATAAAATATATGTACATCTGCATTTACTGCAGCTAACTACCTCTTAATTAGGACTTTTGAGAGATGGGAAGGATTCCATAGATGTAAAAAAGGGCACATGGGACCCAGATGCAGAAGTTCCTACTTCATTTTCTGAAAGATCCAATTCGTACCAGTAAGGGAAAGGGGGTAGGTTGTGATTCATACGAGAGGGAAATTCCACGTTCAGCAGGAACCATTTAAACTCTGTGCAGAGATCAAACCAACCACTTCTTGTCTGTTACAAAGATCTTAACCAGCAGCGTGGGAGTCAAAAATTGATGGAGTAAATAGAAACACTCATGAAGGGCAGATAAGGTCTCTATAACTGTTATGACCTGAAGTTTATTAAAGGTCCCATCTTTAAACATTTTAGAAAAAGCTGTTACTGAGTTTTAAAAAAAATCCCCAGCTGAAATGCTTTGATTGACTGGCCATCTGCTGCAGATTCAAAAAACAATTAGTTCTAACTGGTTATGCCATTTTAATAGAGTTCTTTGTTGACAATTCTCCAAAATGATTATGTTTCTTTTACAAATGCTTGGCTGAGTTTCAAATGCTATGGTTATCTTGGGACGAGATTCTGAGCTCAGTTTAAATAGCAGCTCATAGAGTAAAGGATGAGCTGCCTTTAATGGGACTGTCGAGGCAGAAGTTTGTTTTTAGAGATTACCTACTTGAGATTTAACCCAGTTTTGAAAGGGAATTTCAGTTTATGAATGGGAATTTTATCAATATCAGGTATATATGAGTGATAGCTGTATTGAGTAGTTCGAAGTTACTTGTTTTCACCTTCACATGGGAGCTCTGTCTATGAAGGAATAAGGTGAGAGGTCATTGGGGGTGGGTAGGATGCCTAAATTGACATTGAGTTAGCATGGAGGATGAGGCGATGTGATGGGTAAGGTCTAGAGAACCTAACTACTTCTGAAAACACTTGGGCATCATTTCAGAGAACCAAGCCTAGTCTCCAAAATAGCCTACCTCTGCACTAGTTCACCACTGTGGCCTTCCATGCCCTATATCTGGGGGTCATTGTGCCTAACTCTATCCACATATGCCCCCGCCCTCAGTCCCTCAGAGCAAAAATCACATGATTCTGTGTACTTTTTACTGAGATGGGACTGGTCCAGTGAGTCAGGAAATTTCCAAGTCAACTCCTTGCCCTGCCTCAACGTGAAAATCAAGGTATACACCATGGGGATGCTACGTGAAGAAGAAGAATATGGTATAAACAGAATGTATAATAAGGAGCTGTGAGACTACTTTATCTCTTGCTTGCAGTGCAAAATATAACTCACTCATAACCTGACAACTCGTGACTGGCAAGGTAATCTCCTTGTGCAATTTAAAGGGGCAATTTTACATGTCCCTTTTCAAACCATGATGTGCACAATCAACAGAAGTCTGAGAAAGGACACAATATCTAATTAACTTTTGAAGCGTGAAGCAGATTACTTTCTTGCTGATGCAAACCCATAGAGAAATCAACAATTTTGCAATGACTATGGCTCCACCAAATCGTTTCATCTACTTTCAGTGTGCAGCTGAACTTTTTGGAAGTGGGAAATATTGTGTAGTGAATGGAATGGCGGAAAAACTAGGTCAAAATAAGCACATAATTAAATTGCAAAGCAAAGAGTTGGTTTTGTGCTAAATTTAGTTTCCATATGCATTTTAATGGCCAACTAAAGTATAGGTCTGATTAAGAAAATGAAGGAAGAAGATGCCAGGTGGCAAAGTTAGAATTGATCAATAAATTATACTGACATTTGGCTTGCATCAGAGTAATTGTGTGGTCTGGATCTGTACCGAATTTATGTGAGAATATGTCTTTGAAGTTTTTCACAAAATGCATTTCCCACTGTGCCTCATTCTCTTCAAAAGAACATAATTGTACATTTTTCCCCTCAGTGGAACTGTTCTAGACTCCAATTATGATGAGATTAATCATTAGATCACTAATTGGATTTCTTGTATATATTCCATTTAACAGGCGGAAGTACGATAAAACTGAAGTGTTGTAAAAATCTGGCTCATTGATTGTATTGATGTAAAAATTGTGACTGATGTGCCAGCTGGGTGAATGATGGATTTCATTGTTAAATAAGATGCATCATTGTTGAAGGTTGGAAGTTCTGCATTAAGCTGCTTTTTAAAATGAAATACTTTTGCTTTGAAAAGCTGGAAAAAGTTGCAGATTCCCCAGACCACGTCTTCCCTGTTAATGGAGGATTTCACGCCCTGAAAGGAATAATTGATTTGGTGAGTATCATTTGGTTTCTTATTGTTAATGTAGTGATTCAGTAGTGAATAGGATTAATGCTCTTGCTGATGTTGTCCAAAAAAAAAATTACATGCAAGAAATTATAGAATTAAGGAATGCTGTTTGTTATTGTTTATCTTGCATCTAAGAGTGAAATAAATTTGGAGTAAATGTTTGTTACATGTTGGCTATTGACGATGTATAGTAATTTGGTCATAATTTATGATTGTAACAAAAATTGGTCAATTCTACCATATATACCCATATAATTGTTACTTTATGGCAGTGGAAATTCACTAAGTTACCTTAAAAGCTGTGTGGTTTATTAGAAGCTTTAGAGAAAAACTAATACAAGTACCAGCTTGGAGTATTAGTATGGAAGGTTATTAAAAGAAACAGCTGACAACATTGCTGATTTGGTGAATAAATTACTTTAATCTTGCCCGTGCCTATCTTTTCCTTCATTCCCACTGTACTACCGTTTCTTCTTGTTTGTACTGTTGCAAAGTTAGGAAGCATAAATAAGACCATAAGACGTAGGAGCAGAATTAGACCATTCGGCCTGTTGAATGGCAGAGCAGACTCAATCATGGCTGATTTTTTTTTCTCATCATTTTTCCCCATAATCCCTGATTCCATTACCAACCAAGAACCTATCCATCTGTCTTAAAGACACTCAATGACTTGGCCTCCACAGCCTTCTGTGGCAAAGAGTTCCACAGATTCACCACTCTGACTGAAGAAATTCCTCCTCATCTCTGTTTTAAAGGATTGCCCCTTTAACTGAGGGTATGCCCTTTGAACAAACAACAGCACAGCATGGGAAACAGGCCCTTCGGCCCCACAAGCCTGTGCTGCCCATTTTAACACACTGCCTTATTCAAGTCGTTCTACCTACGACTTTTGTCTACATCTAGTGGACTCCACAATAAAGGGGTGCAAATTTAGGGCATTATATGTGCGCCAGATTAAGGGAGATCCAATTTAGGGACAATTTATTGACACCAATCAGCCTAAAAGCACGTTTTTGTGGTGTGGGAGGAAACCTGAGCACCTGGAGAAAACCCACACAAGCATGGGGAGAATGTGCAAACTCCTACAAACATTGACTCAAGCTGGAGATCCAGCCCGGGTCCTTGTAACTGCACAGCAAACAGTGATAGTCACTGAGCTGTCGTGTTGCCCGTCAATTGGTCCAGTTTAAGCGTACACTAACGGACATGAAGCACTAGGCAACTCTCAAAACAACATCCAAGAGCAGCCCTCGCACGACGCACCGTGTGTATGCCCCTTGTTGGCCAACGAGGTGGACCGAATCGCCTGTGGATGTAAAAAGGAGACATCAGTAAACATACAACAGACTATACAGACATTAATGGAAGATCCCCAATAGCTCCAACGCAAGAGACAGGTGAGCCTTAAAATTTGTTGGACGGCTGATAGGAATCTGTTAATTCCCAGGAACATCCTGAGGCTCTTGATCTTCAGCTAGAACATTCTTTTGTATCCCTCTATCCCCAGACCAGAACCAAAAAAACTAGGTTCTAGTTTTTCCTACTAGTGGAAACATCCTGTCCACGTAAGGTTGAGATATCAGCTAAGGGTTTCCTTGGAGCTATTCCTACTGCACCATCATAACTTTGTTGGAAGTGCTGTGAAATTTCTTTCTTGTGTGAGTCGCATCATCTAGCCATCTTATTATCCTTGTCATTATGGGAAAGAATTTGCCACTTTCAAAGGTGCAGAAAATACATGAATAGCACCAATTCTGTAGTGTGTCTTACTCAAAGTGAGAGCAAGAGACAAGTATGCATTTTACAACATTGGTTACTTAAGGTTAGGTTAGCAAGGGATTTTGTTAAATGATTTGAAAAGGGAGAAAGTTTAAAGACTGAAGCATTAAATAGTGAGTGAAAGGTGCTTCAAGGAGTTCTAACCTCAGTGATAGTATGAAAACAAAGGGAGGAATATTGGAAGAGTGAACATTGTAAAGTGTGGACCCTTGTAATATGGGAAATGTAGCAGTAACTTTGCAAACAGCAAGGATTGAGAAAATTCCATGCGATTAAGACCGGTTTATTTGTTTTAATGATGTTTGGCTGAGGGATAAATATTGACCTGAGCATAGGAAAAAAAATCCCGTGCTCTTCTTTGAAGTCATGCCACGGGATCTTTTACATCTAGAGGGCAGATAGGCAGCAATTTAATATCTCATCTGACAGACAGATTTGAGAATAAAAGATATGAGTAGACTGCAGAGAGCTCTCTGGCGTTGATGTGCTGAGAGAAGGCAAAATTCACAAAGGCTTTTTTTCAAACTGCCTCCAGCTCATGGGAGAGAAAATGCCAGAGAATGCAAGAGGATTGCTTTTAACTTCTGGTAGTGGTGGAAAATGGCTGATCACGGATCTGCTTATATGGTTAATGAGATTGAGAGCATGGAGCTGGCCTTTTTGGTTTGACATGCATTGACTGAAGGTCATAAGAAAAATTGGCCCAGATATCTGCCACACTGGAGAGCCTCTCCTCCCTGGCAGAAATGGCAAAGTGCCTGAAAGTCATGAGTCTTACCCCTGCCCTCCCCCATCAAACATGTAACTTCCCACTTGCATGGAGATAGTTCTTGTTTTGCATGTGTAATTCACTGAGGCAACTGACCATTTAAATCACCCACTGCCTGCATTGAGGCCAGAACTTGGTATCTTGGGAGTGTAAAACCTGAGGAATGCAGAGTAGACCTGGTAAGAGCATGTTTGCCCTTTTGGAGAAGATAGATAGTCCTTGGACACCACTGGGGGAAGTCATATATGCCCTTAACAGGTGCTGTTTAAAATTGTCACAAGCAGGCATATATGTGCATAAACCCGTTAATTGTCAAGTTCATTAGAAATTTTTTATTCTTTCATGGGAAGTGGGTGTTGCTGGCTTATCCAGCACTTATTGCCCATATCTATTGCTGTTGATGTGATAGTGAGCAGCCTTCTTGTATATGTGATGTAGGTACACCTGTTATCCTGTTAGGAAGCGAGTTTAGGATTTTGACCCTGTGACAAAGAAGAAATGGCAATATATTTCCAAGTAACAATGCTGTGAAGCCTTGAGGGGAACTTGCATGGTGTTCCCATGCATTGCTGTTCTTGTGTTTCTAGGTGGTAGATAGAGATCATGGGTTTGAAAGGTGCTTTTACAGGAACGTTGGTGAGCAGCTGCAGTGCATCTTCTAGATGGTTCACACTGTGCATCGATAGTGGAAGGGGTGAATGCTTGTGGATGGGGTGCCAATCAAGAAGGCTGCTTTGTCCTGGATGATATCCAGCTTAATGAATGTTGTTGGGGATGCACCTCATCCAGGCGAGTGGGGAGTATTCCATCAGATTCCTGACTTGGGCCTTGTAGATTGTGGTCAGACTGAGGAGTCAGGAGGTGAATTACTCCCTGCAAAATTATCAATCTCTGACCTGTTCTTGTAGCTGCAGTGTTTATACGGCTGAAGATGTTGATAGTGGGGATTCAGTGATGGTAATGCCATTGAATGTCAAAGGGAGGTAGTTGGATTTTCTTTTGTTGGATCATTGCCTGACACTTCTGTGCCACAAATGTTACTTGCCACTTATCAACCCAAGCCTGAACATCATTCTGAATATTCACCATACGGACACAGACTACTCATCATCTCTCAGAACTGTCAAAAGCACCTGCCAAGCTGATGTCTCAAAGGGAGCTGTCAAGCTGCCCATGCTTTTAAACATTCTGCCCTTTAAACCTTGTTCAACAAAATTGTCTGGCATATTAAACAAAAATTATTGCTTGCTATCTGTTTTTGTTGCTATTCTATTTGTTAACATAAGCCTGTGGTTTTCTATAACTGGGCTGGTGCTGCGTGACTGATTTCACAATTGCCCATTATCAGATTACAACGCCTGTCATTTCACAGTTTGATTAACAGCTACAAGTGGTTGAAGTGAGGCTTTGAATTCAGTGCTCATTATTAGAAGGGATTGTGCACTTGAGTGGAATGTTTATTGCTATAAGGCTTTATATAGTTGAAGGAATATAAATACAATAAATGGATTTTTACGAAGATGTTTTTTCAAAGATAGTGAAATCTGCAATAGGCTTTTTATTGAAAAAAAAAACTTCCATCTTGTCTCTGTATATGTCCTAAGGTTTGCCCATGGGAGATAATGGGTGAGTTGACATAAGGGCAAAGGGTAGGCACATAGGTTGGCACTGAGTTGGCATGAGGATATAAAGGATGGGTACAGGGGTGTGGGTTAGTATGGGGACATGGGTTGACATGAATGGAAGAAGGATCATGGAGTTACAGGAGCTTAAGATGGCATAGGGGCTCCAAAGGGCCATGGTGGAGTGGGTGCAGGGTACAAGGGTGGCATGGCTTAGCATAGATGGCCTACGTTGTATGTGAGTTGTGGGGGCAGATGCGGTGGAAATTAAGGCTGCAGGGAGATTTAATGTTTTGTACTTAATTTAAAAATTTTGGACACGGTGTTGGAGCCCCGAGAGTCTGAGACCAGCCTTTTATCAGCTTGCCTCCGCCTTCACTATTTCCGGATTGTCTGCCATGCATTCTGATCTAGCTTGCCCCACCAGGCTGAAAATCCAGCATACGGGCAGCCAATCCTAAAGTCAGATTTGCAGACCTGGGAATTTTCCCCAACTCTGCAGCCAGCTTGATGACAAAAATCTAGGTCATTTCAAAATGCCATTTGCATTTGAAATCAATTGGGGGGGCAAGTTCCCTGAAGAAGAACTCTGAATTCTCCCCACTGAGGATAATGCACTTCCTTATTTCTGAAACTGTTAAATCTATTATCTTTAAGATGGCTTGTAGTGTGACATGCTGCAGGTGATTTCAGGTGGATGGCAAGTTATATAATTGTTATGTTCACCAATCTGTTTTTAATTATCCATCAGTTAATCTGCTGTGGTGTTGTAGACAGTTTGCAAAGATCAAGTGTAATATTTTGGTTTAAGCAGGAGTAGAGAATAGGAGAATGATTGAAGTAGGTAGGGATATTGAGAGAGATGTAGGATGCAACAAGGAGCAGAGATGGTGGTGAATAAGGGGAGAATGAGAGAGGATAGATGGAAGTCAGAAGGTTGCATCTTGAGATCAGCAGGGGATTAGGTTTTCAATTCATCCCCACAAGGCTGCCTCTTGGTTATGATGGGGATTGACTTATGCTTGTTGAGGATAGTGATTTGAAATTCATCTTTGGGGTTTTGCATTCAGGTTCAGAGGTGGTTGCAATTCAAGGCTAGTGGCTGAGTGGGATAAGGTGTGGTTGGGGCAGGAAGTTGGTTGCTAACCATGCTCACTGAGAGATGTTGTTTTTGGACACTGGGACAGTGTAGGTCACCTGACCTGTCTTATTTAAGACACACACACGCTTGTGCCTCTATTAATGATGTTGCCCCATGGCTCCTAGAGTTTCTGCTGTGCTCCAAGTTAGAACCTTAATTCTCCATTGCCTACTATATGTGACGAAAGAGAAAACATTCACAGAGTCAGGGTTTGCGTGCAGACAAATGCCCAGTAACTGTCACAGATATAGAAAAGGAGTGTAAGAAAATAAACTGTAAAACCTAACAGACAGAAGAACCACAGGTAAGGCCACAAAAATGAACAAATAGTGAAAACCACACAACAAGAATCTTCCAGAGCAGTTTCACCACAAACAGATAAAATGCACAAAAGTCAAGACAAGCAATGAGAGAGAATGAGATCACAAACACATTTTATATATCATTGCATCCAACTTTATATTTAATATTTTCCTGGGGCATTCATTAGTAATTTGTAATTTTTGGGATTATTCTTGTGAGCTGGTTAAACAATGTAGTTTAAGAGAACAGATTTGAGACATGCAAAATATAGTTTGCTTTGGCTTGTAGTGTGACATACTGTAGACAGGAGTGTAATGGATGGTATCCAGGATATTTTTGGAAGAATGTCCATGCCCAGTTTTTGCCAAGATGTTTTCTGACTATGGCCATTTATAAAAAAACCCTCTTGCAGGCAAGGCATGAATGAATCTTAAGTACTAAGTGGTAATTTTAATCTTCAAAATAGAATGGGTTTGGGCTGAGTGACAAGTGTAAAATTTAAAAAATTTCAAACCAGAATCTGACCCACATGAAATTCTGCTTTTAGCAGAGGTGGGATAGTGAGGAGGAGGCATGTTAGTCAGTGATAACTTGTAGAAAGATTATATGCCTTTCTATTGACATACTTTCCATTTTAGCTTATGTCCCTGGAATAGGAAAACTGACAGGAAAGGTTACCTTTTCAACAGCTTGTGAGTGAAAAGGAGCAGGAAACTTTTTTGCAGCCCAGCAAGGTAGTCTGGAAACCACCCCAATCCCTGACTACAGTCATAATACTATTTCTGCATTTTTACTTCTGCAGATTTTAAAATAGCATTTTAAGACCGATCTCCTTGTGTATACTTACCAAACATATTTTGAAGTTTCTTGACTGTGACTTGGTCAATATCTTGTCTGACCCCACCCCTTTGCCATCTCCACAATTACAGCCATTTTCCCCTGTAATGCATCTTCAGAGGCAGAATTCCCTTCACTAAAATCCCTTTATTTACAAACTCTAATAGAAGTACACAAAGTGCAAGCAGTTTGTCTCCAGGGATGTCAAAGGAACTAACACTCCCAGTTAAGTCCAAGGCAAAGACTCCCTGATTGGCCCATCAACTGGATCCTTAATCGGATCCTTAATCAGGGCATTCATACTCCAACAAGCCAACTTGAGTGGCCTAATTGTCATTACACTGTCCTCCACCCCCACCCCTGTGGTCATGCCCTACACCCTTCCACCATCTCACTTGCCTGATCGCTGTACCTCATGATCTCTTCAAACTCCAGACCTCCCCAACACCTCCTACTATTAGGCCTACCTGTTCCTCTGCTATGTCTTTCTGCAAAAAGCCCAAATGATAGGCTGCCAGATTGAAACTGGGAGAACTTAAAGCACAAACCTGTACTTCTGGCTTTGCTGGCTTGATGTGCATGGAATATGGAATTAGGCAAGTGGCTCTGCATGTCCCATTCAGCAGGTTATTATGTCAACATCACTGTGTCATAGTCTAAAGAATAGGATGGAATAGATCCCAACAAACTAGCCTGGGTTTTCTTACCCCTGAATTCTAGGTCCAGCAAGCTTCTCTTGGAAAGCATGGGCTCAGCAGTTGCTATTCGGTTCCCTGAAGAATATGCATTCTAAGGGCACAAATTTCAATGGTGCTGACCACAGTCATCTTTAGATAGAGGTCTGATACCAAAGGTTGTAGTTATCCCCCCACCACGATCCCACTTGTTCAAAAAAAATGTTGGAAGGATGAAGAGCAGAGAATGTCAAGGGGAGATTTGAGGAGAGGAGTTATATAAAGTAAAATGGAGAAACTCTTTCCACTGGCTGAAGGATTGATATGATGTGGAGATGCCAGCGTTGGACTGGGGTACACATAGTAAGAAGTCTCACAACACCAGGTTAAAGTCCAACAGATTTATTTGATAGTAAACTCACAAGCTTTTGGAAACACTGTTCATTCGTCAGGTGTGTGGAAAGTTCTGATCAGAGAAGGGCATATAAAGGCGCACATAGTTTACAGAATACTGACTAGAATGCGAGTCTCCACAGCTAATTTGCTAATCAAGTCTTAAAGGTGCAGGCACTGTGAGTGAAGATAGCATTAAGCATAGGTTAAAGAGATGTGTATTGTCTCCAGACAGGACAGTAAGTGAGATTTTCTGAGCCCAGGTAAGTCATGGGGGTTACAGATGGTGTGACATGAATCCAGGATCCCAGTTGAGGCTGTCCTCATGCGTGTGGAACTTGGCTATCAGTCTCTGCTCATTGACTCTGCGCTGTCGTGTGTCGTGAAGGCCGCGTTGGAGAACGCTTACCCGAAGATCAGAGGCCGAATGCCCGTGGCCGCTGAAGTGTTCGCCAACAGGAAGGGAACAGTCCTGCCTGGTGATTGTCGAGAGATGTTCATTCATCTGTTGTCATAGCGTCTCCATGGAGACTACGTGTATCCTCCTGTAAACTATCTGTAATATCTGTAACCTCTGTCAATCTGTAACTTCCATGACTTGCCTGGGCTTGCAACATCTCGCTTACTGTCCTGTCTGGAGACAATACACATCTTTAACCTACGCTTAATGCTATCTCCACTCACATTGTCTGCACTTTTAAGACTTGAATAGCAGATTAGCCATAAAGACTTGTATTCTAATCAGTATTCTGTAAACTGTGTGTGCCTTTATATGCCCTTCTCTGAACAGAACTTTCCACACACCTGACAAAGTAACAGCATTTCCGAAAGCTTGTGGGTTTACTATCAAGTACACTTTTTGGACTTTAACCTGGTGCTGTGAGACTTTTTATTGAAGGATTGATAATCAGATGGTACAGATTTAGGGTGGTTGACGAAAGAACCAGAAAAGACATGAGGAAAATCTATGTAATGAGTGGTTAAAATTGAGAATACATTGCCTGAATTGTGGAGATACAGGTTCAAAAGGGAATGGGATAAATACTTGACGAAGGAAACATTGGGAAAGGAGAATGAGTCTAACTGGATTTCTCTTTGAAAATGCTGTTGCTTTGTTAGGCAGGATGCCTCAATTTGTATTGTAAGGGTAAAGTTGTCATAATCTCAGATCACTGTTTGAGTGGGAGAGCTGACCGGTGATGATTTAACCTGAGGTTCACTGCACCTCAGGCAAGGGGCAAGGTTGAGAAGAACATGAATAACTTCCACCTGTACAGGAAGTGAACCAGTTGGCATTGCTCCAGATCACAAAGCAGCCAACAGAGCTAAGCAACCCCCTAGCTGCACTATTCCATGATAAAAGGTGGTTCTGAAAGGTTATTGGTAAAGATTCCTTTTTTGACTTAACATTATTGCTGTCCCTCCATTTTTTTGTTTCTGCAATAGTTTCTTTGTTATCTGTTGCTGGTTTATTTTGCCATATCCAACTCTTTTTGCATGGATAGAGAACATCTATTGCTGTTCTTTCATTGTCACTAGGTGCACATTCTGAAATTTCCTCTATTGCACCATAGTTGGAGTACCATTACTACAAGGATTGTAACAGTTTGGTGAGAAGTAATAAAGAAAGAAGGCTAGTCACAACATTTTCATTGCTGTCTCATGTAGCTATTGCAACACTGCTCAATGAGCAGCAGCTTTTATGAGCAGTGAATCATCACCACCACATTGTGCATGTCTGTCTTGGCAATTATAATGCTGTCTACGTAACTGTGCCAAGCCACTGCACCCCCACTCTTTGATCAAGCTGAACAACTTAGTTGCTTGCTGCTTGGAGACCAGGACTATCTTCTTCACACCTCGCGTATGGTTCTTATGGAGATACCAATCTTTGCTAAATGGAGTCGGGAATGTAGGCACTGGAGCAGTGCTTCTAAAACTTGCTGGTGAAAGGACCCTGTTACAGTATTGAAAATGACTTTATTTATTGAGTTGGCTGAAACTACTGTTAGTTTGAAAGAACTGAATAGGAGCATTTTAGGTGACTTAAGCAGTGTCTCTAAAGGAGGCTGAATAAGATTGCTGCACTCTAACAAATTACAAAGTCATTAGCAAGATGCCGGGTTATCTAAAAGTAGCTCACCAGAGAAAATCAAGATGAGTGAGAATGACCTGCCTGCTAAACATTCACAAAACATCCAGACTTGTGTCTGAATCTGGGTTTGGATCAAGCCACTAGACTTCACCACTATGGAGCAGGGAACTCCATTGGCCATAATCGAATCACTTTTAGACAGTGGACCCGGAATCAGCTTGCCATGACCATGTTTGGATAACTAAAGTTAAGTTTATTTATTTTGTCACAAGGCGGCTTATATTAAAACCACAATGAAGTTGCTGTGAAAATCCCTAGTCGCCAGACTCTGGCACTTGTTTGGGCACACTGAGGGAGAACTGGCCAGTCTGTAAGAAGAAATCGTATGATGAGCAAGTCAACCTGCTTAGTATTTTAAGAAACTTCTTAAAGGCTCTGAGTTTACTTCTCTCTCTCACTTTCACTCTCTCCAACCACCTTACAAATTTGTGCCCCACCTGGCCACAGGCTGTAGGCAGCATTTTAAATGCCAGCCTAGCAGCTGAACACTCCGGAAGAAGGGACAAAAATCATCCTCCAACATCTTTAAATTGTCTTCCACAGACTCTGGAAAGGCTATCAAGCCCAGTTGGAAACAATCCAAATTATCAATCTACTGGATCCATATATACTTGAAATTTCTTTAGCTTCTTAACCAAGTTACTTATGCTTCTACTTTATAACTTTCATATCTGTTGCGGTCAACCAGGGAATGGAAAGAGACAAGAACCGTTTGACCACTTCTCACCAAATGGTAACAGACTCTGTTTTAGATAGAATTGTTAATAATTGCAGATCCCCTCTCCAAATTACAATACTATGCAACATCCTGATTGCTGTGTGTAAAGAGTGATTCATTGATGCTTTTGAAAAATAACTATTTACTTAAGACATTTATTTCTAAATTATTTAATTATTTGCACTACCCTCCAAGTTGAGGCAACTAGCTCACTGTGCACTGCATGTACGATGGCCGGAATTTTACCGGCACACACTGAGGGTGGGTGAGACTCAGAGAATGGCATTCTCCGTTGGCCTCGAGTGGGATCGTATGAAACTAGGACAACGTGTCAGTAAAATTCCACCCATTGTGGCCATACTCCACTTCCTCGTACCAAATACGTCTCTTACTATCCTGTTGCCCCTTCGTGGGCTAACCCTGCTCAGTGAGCACTTGTAGCCCCATTAAAAAGTCTCGATAGCCCCATCGAGAACACCTGCACTACAGGCAGATAGGATGTAATTAGCGTGTTGAAGCAATACTCAATCATCTGCACAAAATGGCCAATTGCCTCTAGGCAGGCATCCAGGTACTTCAGATAGTTTTGAATGTACAAAAATCAGGTTTTGTTTCAAGGCAGGACCCTAAATTTGATCTCTCCAGCAGAGCAAAAAGCTGAGTTTGCTGTCTGCGTGTTTATTCACTATTCCACGCTGCTGTTTTCTCATGCTCTGTGAATCATCATAGTCAGGGTGGAGAGCCCCAGGGGTCGGTGCTGGGGCCTCAGCTATTTACCATTTCTATAGATGATCTGGAGGAGGGAACCGAGTGTAGGGTGTCGAAATTTGCTGATGACACCAAAATTGGTGGAAAGGTAAATTGTGCGGAGGGTGGGGAGAGTCTACAGAAGGATCTAGATAGGTTGGGCGAATGGGCCAGGAAATGGCAAATGGAATTTAATGTTGGCAAGTGCGAGGTGGTCCACTTTGGTAGGAATAATGGTAGGAAGGATTATTACTGACGTGGAGAAAAACTGCAGCAGGCGACGGTGCAGAGGGACCTCGGGGTCCTTGTGCATGAGTCGCAAAAACCCAGCCTGCAGGTGCAGCAGGTGGTCAGGAAGGCGAATGGGATGCTGGCCTTCATAGCGAGGGGGATTGAATATAAAAGTAGGGAGGTCTTCCTGCGGCTGTATAGGGCATTGGTGAGGCCGCAGCTGGAGTACTGTGTGCAGTTTTGGGCGCCGTACTTACGCAAGGATATTTTGGCCTTGGAGGGAATGCAGAGGAGGTTTACTAGGCTGATGCCGGAGTTGAGGGGGTTGAGCTATGAGGAGAGGCTGAATAAACTAGGCTTGTACTCGTTAGAGTTTAGAAGAATGAGGGGAGATCTCATTGAGACGTATAAGATGATGAATGGGATGGATAGGATAGAGGTGGAGAGACTCTTCCCGCTCAGAAAGGATAGTAGGACTAGGGGGCACAGCCTCAAGATAAAGGGGGGGGGCGGTTTAGAACGGAGTTGAGGAGGAACTTCTTCACTCAAAGGGTGGTGAATCTCTGGAATTCTCTGCCCATTGAAGTGGTGGAGGCTACCTCGCTAAATATTTTTAAGAAGAGGTTTGATGGGTTTTTGATAAGAGAGGGGATTAAGGGTTATGGGGAGAGGGCGGGAATGTGGAGCTGAGCCAAGACAGATCAGCCATGATCTTATTGAATGGCGGGGCAGGCTCGAAGGGCTAGTTGGCCTACTCCTGCTCCTATTTCTTATGTTCTTATGCCCTTCTGCAGAGTCTAATACTATGCTGGTATTTGGGAGCGAATATCCCTTATCCCTTTTGTGATCTGAAGGACCCAACTCTTCAGATGGACTAGGTAAAATGTTAGAGGGGCAAGAGTCAGCTTGGTATTGAAAGTAAGGGAGTAGCAGCTGATTAGAAACAATATACCAGATTGCCATGTTGCATCTGCATGTGACTAAGAAAAGAACATAAGAACATAAGAAATAGGAGCAGGAGTAGGCCATCTAGCCCTTCGAGCCTGCCCCGCCATTCAATAAGATCATGGCTGATCTGAAGTGGCTCAGTTCCACTTTCCCGCTTTCTCCCCGTAACCCTTAATTCCCTTGCCTACCAAAAACCTATCTACCCGTGTCTTAAATATATTCAGCGAGGTAGCTCCACCACTTCAACGGGCAGAGAATTCCAGAGATTCACCACCCTTTGAGTGAAGAAGTTCCTTCTCAACTCTGTTCTAAACTGCCCCCCCCCCTTATCTTGAGGCTGTGCCCTCTAGTCCTGCTGTCCTTTCTGAGCGGGAAGAATCTCTCTACCTCTACCCTATCCATCCCCTTCATTATCTTATACGTCTCTATAAGATCCCCCCTCATCCTTCTAAACTCCAACGAGTACAAACCCAGTCTATTCAGCCTCTCTTCATAGTCCAACCCCCTCATCTCCGGTATCAGCCTAGTGAACCTCCTCTGCACTCCTTCCAAGGCCAAAATATCCTTGCGCAAGTGCGGCGACCAAAACTGCACACAGTACTCCAGCTGCGGCCTCACCAGTGCCCTGTAAAGTTGCAGCAAGACCTCCCTGCTTTTACATTCTATCCCCCTCGCTATAAAGGCCAGCATCCCATTTGCCTTCCTGATCACCTGCTGCACCTGCAGACTGGGTTTTTGCGACTCATGCATAAGGACCCCCAGGTCCCTTTGCACCGTAGCATGCTGCAGCTTTTCGCCCTTTAAATAGTAATCCCTTCTACTACTATTCCTGCCAAAGTGGATAACCTCACTTGCTAACATTGTACTCCATCTGCCAGGTCCTCACCCACTCGCTTAGCCTATCCAGATCCCTCTGCAGACTTTCCACACTCTCCGCACAATTTGTTTTTCCACTTATCTTTGTGTCATCAGCAAATTTCGACACCCTACACTCAGCCCCCTCCTCCAGATCACCTATATAAATGGTAAATAGTTGAGGCCCCAGCACCGATCCCTGCGGCACTCCACTAGTCACCAGCCGCCAATCAGAATAGCACCCATTGATACCAACTCTCTGCCTCCTATTAGACAACCAATCCTCTATCCACGCTAACACCTTACCCCCGAGTCCATGCCCCCTAACCTGAAGAAAAAGGAAAATTAAGGCAGGAGATCCTAATTAATGTGGCACCCGGTGTCACCATTGTCAATGCTACTTAATCTGCCCACTCCAGTAGTATCTATGACTGCTTCCTCCACTTGGGTAAGCTTGGTGAGTTGTGAGGGTGTGAGTTAGTTTGTCCACCTTTGTTGAACAGTCCAACACAACTTCCTGTAACATGCACACTGTAGAAGTAGCAGGTTGCGAGCAGGATGTAAGCAGTCATGTGCAATTGGCTACAGAATGAAACATGGTCATTGTAAGCAGAGGTGTGAAAGGCTTTGTAGTTGCTGCCTGGTAAAAGCAGAATGCTGTTTGCGCCTGTTGTGAGGAAAGCAGTTGAGAATGGGGTTATGATATGATGTGGTGCACACTCGTGATTGGAGAGGGAAGCAGGTGATGTGGAGGAGGAAACTTTTTGGAGCACTGGGGAAGACGAGTGTGAGGAAGTACTGTGGCTTTCGCAGAGAAATATTGCTAAGTGGATATCACATTAACTATGAAAATCTATTTTTATATTGGTCACGATTATAAAGAATTTTGAAGCCCAAAGCCCAAGAATTTCTGTTCCTTATTCTTAAGGACCATTTCAATGCATTCATGGATCCAATACATATCACCTGGACTTCACACGTTCTTTGTATCCTCCTCATGTGGATGCTACCCACAAAGCTTAATCTTTCACACTGTCTTGCCTCTTAATCTCTTTATCCACAGAGAAACAAAAACTACTGGTCTCTTCTGCCCAGGCAGAAAAGCTAAAGGTTGCATGTGTTCCTTGAATGATACTCTTAGTACACCAACTCCTGTTTGCTCTGGGGGCACTGATCAGATGCACAAAGGGAAAAACTAACTTCTAATGTGTGGCCAACATTCATTTATATTTGGCTTTAGAAATGCCAAATATAAAAAAGAACAAACTTATGAACTTGCTCTTGTTACCTTTCTGAAGCTAACAACTATCACTCTAATTGACAAATTACAACACTAAAATAATAAAAAATTTTAGCCAATTCCATGTACTTAAAAACCTGATTTCACCTTTTTGCAAAAGAAGATGATAGTTTAGATCACCAATGTGCAAAGATGGAAATTAACTTCAAGGTTTAAGGTACTGACACCTATTCATGATACAGAGACGTCCGCAAAACTTAATATCTGAAGAAAAAGATAGTGTAACTTGTGATGATGGAAGGTAGCCTTGAAGGTTATAAATGTCCTTTTGGCAACCATGCAGATTCCACTTCTGTGTCTTTAGGTGATGATTCAGATTTCTAAACTGTAAGAATCTATGAATACAAATCAGGGGAATTTCTACCCTTACGTAAGTCCTTCCAATGATTACTGTTAGGAGACGAGAACTTTGTTTCAATGGTCTTTCTAGCACCTTCACTGTGATTTCTGATGCTGAATTCTGAATTATGGACAGAAACCCATCTCCTTCAAGTTGCTTTAGCTCGTGGATCTATCCTATCCCTCCACAGTGTGTTTCCCCATTTTGTGAAATGTGACAGGGATCCATAACATAAGGATACAAAATAAATATAAAAGTGTAACTCTTGAACTTTTATAAAGATTCAGACATTGAGTAAATAATAATGCTGGCTAAGTGTAAGATTATAAATTTCTCAAACTAATGTTGGTGAACTGTAGCGCTCTGGAAGCTGATGATCAGATGAATAAAATCACGCAGGATGGATTAATGAAAAACAAAATTTACAAACTGATTTCTTTCAATTCAATTGTGCTCTCATTTTATAAATACCTGGGAGAAACTGAACCCTCTTAATCAGTTCATGTTTTACCTTTTAAACTACTGGATAACTGACCTCTTTCATCCAGCTCCCTATCTTGCTTTAAACAATGAGATCCTGTTGTCTGGATGCTACCCACAAAGCTTAATCTTTCACACTGTCTTGCCCCTTAATCTCTTTATCCACAGAGAAACAAAAACTACTGGTCTCTTCTGCCCAGGCAGAAAAGCTAAAGGTTGTGTCTGTTCCTTGAATGATACTCTTAGTACACCAACTCCTGTTTGCGCTGGGGGCACTGATCAGATGCACAAAGGGAAAAACTAACTTCTAATGTGTGGCCAACATTCAGCTTAATAGCAAGGAACAAAGGAAAGGTACGCCTTTCTTCTGTCCCTTTTGTACATGTGTTCACAACTGATGGTGATCAGGGGTTGGTTACCCTGCATGATCAACTCTCATTGCTCAAAGCCGTTGATAACCCTCATGGATACAGTCCCAAGGAACTATTTCAAAATGCTACTTGTGACTGTTACAAGCTTGCCCCCCCCCCCCGCCCCCAAGCAAACCCTCCCCTAAAATTCCATGTTTGGTAAGCATTACACACTGTTTCAAGGTCCTTGTCCCCCTGATCAAAGTGGTAATCCATGATATCAGAAGGAGTATCAAGATTCCCTAGTGAGAGTCTTCCTGAGTGTCTTCGTAATCACAGATATTAGTGCCATTGAGATCTGACTCCTTATAAATTACAGGCTTCTTGGTAACATTAATGCATATATCCTGCCTGTAGGAGTGTAGCACACAAGGCAGTTTATATTGATTTCCTGTTAACTATTTGCTTATATAGGTGAATTAACCTTTACTATTTGTTCCATTCCTTGACCCTTGTGTTCCCACGAAGATCAAGCTGGAAAATTCAACATTGGACAATTTGACTCAATTCCATTGCATTTTACATACATCTGACAGTATACTGGGAATAACTAGTTTTCAGCTGCACTACCACACCATCCTTAACCACAACATTTGTTTCTTCCTTGCTTCATCAAGGCAATACAAATTTGGCTCAATGCATTCACTTCTTTCATCATTTACTATCTATTCTCATAATAATTAAGTGGGATTCCCAGCTGCATGTTATGACTAATCAGTACATTGTCAATTCAGACATGTTCACTCCATATTACAAAAGCCAGTTGGAATGAGTTGCTAAGTTGTATTGAATCTACCTTTTGATAAATTCCAGTCAGAAGCTATGATTTGCTTGAATGCTGCAATTTGAATTTGTGCACGTAAGAAACTAAACTTAGCATGAAAAGATATTGTTGAAAGTTTTTAAATCATTCACTAATAGATTGTTAAAAATGTTGCTTTGCATTTGGAATCCTTACTGTCATTTACATTAACCTGAGTCGACATGAAGGTGTTAATTTTAACTCCAAATGGGTTCTGGCCTGTAGCGGTGGATCATGTACAAATCACACTGAATTACTGGCAGGGTGCATTGATTTAGTTAAATGACTATTGGTCTACTTGTCCCAGGGACAGGTAGGAACAGATCAGACAGACAAGAACATCTGCCAACATGCAGGTAATCAGTGGAAAGAAGATTTCGAGAAGATCTTGCTGGAGGGAGCAGGGAGAGGAAATAAAGGCTGTGACCTTCCTTGTTCTGGTGACTTCCCTGCTCAAGAAGCAGCGGAAAGACCATCAAGATCCCATTGACATAACAGGATCCCAATTCGATTAAATTCTTTAGGCCATTGCCTACTTTAGGCAGCTGCTTCATCCGTTTGCAGAACTATACAGGTTACAATAAAAAATGGTGGGCAAGATCCATTTTGGTATCAGCAGATAGCCTGCAGATGGGCAAGATCAAAATCAACATAAGATTAGTCAAGTTTTGGTGCAGTTCTAATCTGAATTTATAGGCAAAGCACAACTTAGCATTAATTTTTCACTTAACTGTTGTGAGAACAGATAGTAAATGATGAAAGAATAAATGAATGCATTGAGCCAAATTTGTATTGCCTGGATTAAGTATGCTAACCAAATGTTCCGGTTAAGGATGGCGTGGCAATGTGTGGAATGCCACAAATTATAAATATATCATCTTGAGCCACTTGTAGAAGATGTCTGGCACGGCAATTGAATTGTTCCCTTGCAAATTAAACATTGTGGGAAATGCATAAGCAATAACACTGATAGTTGTGCTGGTGATTCACCACTTCAGTGAATTGAAGGGTTTGTAGATTTGTTGCATGATTTGTATATGTATTGTGCCAACATCTAGAATTTAGCATTATATTGGCAGATGAATGCTTAAGGTATATCTATGATATTCATCAGTTGTTTAACGCCGATGTTAATCTGTTTAATTTAGCCATGAGTTTCTGCTAAAATTAATCAGGAATGTGATATGAACATATTGAGCATTTGTCCTTTAACTTTTGAGGCTCTAACACTTTAGTGGTCATCAGTGTATCAAATTAAGCTTGGTTTGTGTCATGAATGGGACTTAAATGAGATTAATTTTAATGCTTATTTGTTTGGTCATACTCGTTATTTAATTCTTCAAACATAGGGTGGGATTTTCTGGCCCCTCACGGCATGTTTTCCAGCATCTGAGGCGGCTCACTATTGGCTGCTTGGGGGGATCTTCCTGTCCCGTTGAAGATTATGGTATTTTGTATGGCTCATCTCTTCCTCCATCAGGATGGGGGGTTGGGGTTTACCTTTGGCAGCACCAGCTGGAGTGGAAAATCCCATCCATGTGGTTTGAACTGTATAATGTTGAGAAGTTTATGCCAGCTTAAAAATTTCTGTTGCAGCTTAGATTTTAATGGAGTTTTGTGTTTCTTTTTATCGACTGGGAATCAGCCACTTAGAGCAGAGTGGGGCTGTTCTATGATGGAGTTAACTACATTGCTAGTGTGCATGTTCAGACTGTGTACAGTTTTAAAAGAAGTGAAGAATGAATTGTTAAAGAAGAGGGCAGATTGAGGCAACGTCCAGTGAAAATCCTTTGGGCTCATACCAGGTGGAAAAGAAATACAAAAGAATCCATTTTTCTGCAGTCCCATTCCTCATTTTGTTGAGCATTCCAGAACAGAAAGCAGGACAAAGTGGTAAATGTGAAATAAACAGATAATAAACAGTGGAAATGTGTCATATGTTTGGCCAAAGTCTGGTAAATGTAGATAATTAAGGCAAAATTGGGATTTTAAGATATATAAGCAGAATTAAGCCATTTGGCTCATCGAGTCTGCTTCACCATTCAATCATGGCTGCTAAGTTTCTCAGCTACTTTCTCCCTAAAACCTTTGATCCTTTACCAATCAAGGACCACCAGCTTCCAGTCCCCCTGCCATTAGAGTCGTCATAGAGGTTTACAGCAGGGAAACAGGCCCTTTGGCCCAACTTGTCCGTGCTGCCCTTTTTTTTGAAAATCCTAAGCTAATCCCAATTGCCCGCATTTGGCCCATATCCCTCTTTGTGAAAAAAATGCCCCTTTGGACACTTTTGTATCTCCACTTCACCTTAAACCTATGCCTCTAGTTTTAGAGTCCCCTACCTTTGGGAAAAGATATTGACTGTCTACCTTATCTGTCCCTCATTATTTTATGGATCTCTATAAGGTCACCCCTCAGCCTTCCAGAGAAAAAAGTTCCAGTCTATCCAGCCTCTCCTTATAACTCAAACCATTAAGTCCCGGTAGCACCCTAGTAAATCTTTTGTGCACTCTTTCTAGCTTAATAATATCCTTTCTGTTATAGGGTGACCAGAACTGCACACAGTATTCCTAGTGTGGCCTTGCCAATGTTTTGTACAACTTCAACAAGACACCCCAACTCCTGTATTCTCTCCCTGTGACACACACACACACACACACACACACGTTACTTACCTCTGCCCTGGATCACTCCCTGAACCTGGGACTCCAAGGGGTGTTCTTTTGACAGCAGCCACTGTCTCCCCAATGGCACTGCTGAGCACAAGACCTGCTGGTCTCTGATTGGGTAGGCAGGACATGCACTCTGGGGTCTTCATTCCAGGGAAGGCTTACCACTGCCTGACTGGCCTTCCTGAAAAGAACTCCCCAGCTACCAGGAGTCGCTCCCAATGTCTCAGCAAGATTCCTCGCCTAGAAGCAATGTGCCAAACCAACTAGTTTGTTTTTACATTTTGATTTTTGTTTCTACTCATATAATGTATTCAGTAGTTTATTTTTACTGAACTAAATCAGAAGTTTTGTATATTTTACTTTTTGTTTATGACTTTTAACCAGATCCATTTCTTAACCTTTTAACCATTCCAGTGGTTAGGTCTATTTTTAGAAATGCAGTTTCTTTGCTGAGATTCAGGCAAATTAAAAGGTAGTTATTTTTGATGGAAATAACTTCTTGTGGAAAATGAGGCTATGAATTTGTATTTAGAGAAATTCTATCAACATGAAGCTTGCCAAGCATCACAAAATTTGTCAGGTGGTTTAATATAATGCACTGCAGGTTTGATGGCCTAAGCTGCTCTTCCACAGTTAAAACAATGTTATTCTAATGCAAGTATATTATCCTGTTCAGTGCTGCGTTTGGTCACAGTGACAGCTTTATGTATCAAATACTTCAGTGGTGTTTGAAATGCAGTTATGGAATCTCTCAATATATAAACTCCAGCATTTTGGTTAATAAATCCAAGAGGGAGCTTGTATGTTGCAAGTAGCTGTGAACCTAGAGTAATATCTTGTGTGAAAATAATGGAGTGCAAAGGGCCAGTGTGATGCAATAGTCTCAGCAAATTAAAATAGTCGCTGCAAATGAGCAGTAAGAATGAGGCAATACATTTCAATGATGACGGTGGTCAATGTTTTATCCACAGCATATGGGTGAAAGTTAACATAGTGAATACTATTTGTATCAATAACTCCTAGAAATCTTTTGAGTACTCTCATGCATTTGGGGTCGATTTATGTGCTTTTCGATCTGTGTTTTCTTGTTAAACCTAAATTGCATTTGCTAAAATGCAGACTTGCATTTATGGTTGGGCAGAATTTTCCAATGTTTTTTCAGTCACATGGAGTGTGCTGCCAGCTTTTCCCCACCATATTTATTGATGCTTTGGAAAAAAGGGAATGGATGGATTGCTCACATTATGTTGGTGGGACGTGCTGTGGTGGGCACCCCGATTTAATAAATATGAAAAAGGTTAAATCCCTTCTGGGGCAGTGCCAGGATACTACCCAAGAATGACCCTCTATCCACTGGAGGTTGTGCTCACCTGAGCAGCGGATTCTTGGTGCGTGTCATGAGGGACCTATCGTGATTCATGATGTCATGCTGTCACGATGATGTGAATGGACAGTCTAATGTGGGGGACACATCAGGATGGGAACAACCCAGTGGGGAAATCCCACCGGTGGAAAAGCCGTTAGGGGGTCTCCCTGAAAACATGGGCGAAAAATTCCTCCATCCGTATGTCTGCAGCACTCGCCAAAAAGGCTTACAGTTGCTGAAGTACTTTTGAAATGTGAGCAATGTTGGAAACATGGTGGACAATTGGCATACAACAAACTTCTACAAACAGGAATGGAATAATCTGTTTTATCTGGATTATTGAGGGGTAAATGTTGGCCGGAACACCGGGGAGAATGCCACAGCCCTCCTTTTGAAGAGTGTGAAGGGATTTGACACCATATCCAAAAGATGGCACCTCCAGCAGTGCATCATTAGAACTGCATTGAATTGTCAGCCTGGATTTTGCAGTCGGGGGGCTGAGCTATGAAGTTCAAACTGTTAACATTGATCCATCTTTGAGCCGAACCACCAGAGAACCTGACTCTAAATTTACAAGAAAATTAGACTTGAAGTAAGTTGTCAATGTAAATCTACCTTATTGCAAACAGCCATCCTAAGCATGTATACTACAATAACCTGTAACTCTTTCACTACTGCCCAACATACGATATTTAAGTAGCCCTTTGGTTCTTCCCATCCATCTCCATACTACTGAACATCAGAGATACTCCCTAATTGCCAGCTGCAACTGTTGTCACACTAAAGTTACTTTGTTCTATTGTTCCTTCAGACATAACCAAGCTCTGTCATGCATATTCATAATTCATGAAAGATTTCGCAGACAGAACAGACATTAGTGATTTCTGATGTTCTGTGGCATCTTTGTACCTCTTTGCTACCTTCTATTAAATCATGACAGTAAGGGATGCTGCAAGCAATGATGAGTACTTTCCGAGGTTTGAGAATGGAAGCGTAGGATATTGCAACTGGTAAATTTATTCCTAAAATGTAGGAACTTTTAAAAGCTTTTTACTGTGTTTAACTTTCAACACTATCCTGATTTGGAAATGTATCTCTGTTCATTGCAGGAAATGCTGCAGCCTCTCTGGTTCATGTGGTCTCCTGTAATATTGTTTCTTCAATTTAAAATCTCCCTTTTGACAGAATGCACCTGACATTCTTGATTGGTTGGGCAACCCAGAGGCAGAATGCCAATGTTGTGGCTGAGTTAAAGAGCCACAGTTAAACCCAGCAATTAGTTAATCAGGTTCCCAAACTGAAAATTGTTCCTGCGTTCCCGCAGGGAATAAGCTCAGAACGTTCAGCCCTTTAAATCCAAAAGTTAGCTTTGTACAGGCAGCATGCTGGCACAGTGGTTAGTGCTGCTGCCTCACAGCACCAGGGATCCAGGTTCAGTTCCGGCCTTGGGTCACTGTCTGTGTGGTGTTTGCACATTCTCCCTGTGTCTGTGTGGATTTCCTCTGGGTGCTCTGGTTTCCTCTCACAACCCAAAGACGTGCGGGTTTGGTTGCTTGGCCATGCTAAATTGACACTAGTGTCAGGGGATTAGCAAGGTAAATATGTGGGGTTGTGGTGGGATTGTGTTAGTACAGACTCCATGGGCTGAATGGCCTCTTTCTGTACTGTAGGGATGCTATGATTCTACTCTATATTTCCATTAGAATGCAAAATCAGCGAAATTCAGATAAAGATCGAGTATTGCAGGAGAAGAATATTTTTGGCATCATTGAACCTTCAGTTTGTTTTCCAGTGTGTTCTACAAACCCGTAGATTCTATTTAGATAGATTTGTGAGAAATCAGAAGATTATGTGGCTAGTGGGCAAGTTTCTTCAGAATCACTTTAGCCAACTGACTTGATTAACTTGTTCTGAAAATAGTTTTGTCCAAATAACTTCTGAAATTGGCTTTGTGGTTACAGCTAAATATAACACTATGTAACATGTGGGCACAGTTTAACTGCAGGCGTGGAATGGGTGTACAGGCAGTGAGTGGAGCACTGGCGGTAGGCCCAAGCTAATTATCACAGCTCGGCTGAGCATCCCGCTGCAGCTCACAGCTTCCCAGAGTGTTAATGGGGAAGTGTGCACTCACTGTGGTGGGCCTTCTCTAAAAGAGGTGACACAGGCTCCTGCTGGCACTCCAGATGATGGGTGAGACCCCATTGCCTCTGTTAAATACTATGCTTGGCATCAGATCCCTGGCATAACACCCAGTGCAGCCTGTGATCTTACTGGATTTGTCAATTCACTAAAGGTTGCATTATGGAGTCATAGTTATATTTTTCACCCTCTTTTTCTCCTTTCACCCACCCTAGAAATTTTGTTCTTTTAACGACCACCTGGTGTTACATAGTGTCTTTAATATTGTAGAGCATTGCGAGGCCCTTCACAGGTGTATAACAAAACGAGTCCCAAAAGGTGAAATTAGGACACAGCAAAATGCTTGATCACAAGGTGTCTTTCAAACAGACTCAGAACAAGGTGGAGCGGTTGTTGTATGAGAGAGCTTCTTTTGATAATGTTGACATGTTCTTATAAATTATTACTTGACAGTAGGTTGAAAAATGACGTGCATATCTTGAAACACATGTTTAACTCCTGTGTTTTATTTCCTTTTATTTATTAGCTTTTTTCTTAAATTTAAATTGTAGATTTTAAAGAAATCATGCACTGAAGTTTTGCACGTGGAGCCATCTAGTGTATGTGCTGGACGTAAGTAAATGCGCTCACAGTGCGTTGAAGAGATTAAATGCTGGATTGTCCGATTTATAGGATAAAAATGAAACATTCTGAATGAGGGGCAGTTTAGGGGAGATATGAAGGAATGAATTAGGAGCAACAGTGGGCCATTTGGCCCCTTAAGCCTGCCTGTCATTTAATAAGATAACACTGATCTAACAACTCCGCATTCTGTCTACCTCTAATAACCTTTGATTTCCTTGTTAGTCAAGAATCTATCTGCCTGTATGTTTAAAAATATTCATTGATCCTGCCTCTACTGATCTCTGGGGAAGAGTGTTCCAATCACTCACAGCACTTTGAGTGAAAGAATGTCCTTCTCATTGCCTTCTCAAGTGGGAGACACCTTACTTTGAGACTGTGTTCCCTATTCACACTTTTCCACATGGGTAATCATCCTTTCAGCATCAACCCTGTCAAGTCCCCTCAGGATTTTGTATTTGTCAATACAAGTAATTTAGTTGTAATACAGTAATTTACAAGGATGTTGCCAGGACTTAAGGGACTGAGTTACAGGGAGAGAGGTCGGGCTAGGATCTTTCTCTTTGGAGAGTAGGAGACTGAGGGGTGATCTTATAGAGGTGTGCAAGATCATGAGAGACACGGGTAGGGTGCATGCATTCAGTCTTTTCCCAGGGCTGGGTAATCAAGTAATAGAGGGCATAGGCTTAAATTAAGAGGGGAAAGAATTAATGGGAATCTAAGGAGTAATCTTTTGAACTGGGGGTGGTACATATGTGGAATGAATTACTGGAGGAAGTGGTTGAGGCAGGGACATTCAACAACATTTAAAAGGCATTTGGACAAAGACATGCTTAGGAAAGCTTTAAGGAGATATGGGCCAAATGCATGCAAATGGGGTTGGCTTAGATGGGCATTTTGGTTGGCATGGACCAGTTTGGGCTGAAGGGTCTGTCTCTGTGCCATTGATTTTTTTGATTCTAGGAAGATTATCTCTCAATCTTTGAAACCCCCTGCCATGTCCACGTAACCTTATTTATTTATTCAATTAATTAATAATTTAGAACCATAGCCATTCAGCCCATTGAGTCTGCCCAGACTATCTGAACGAGCATCTTACCCAGGTCCACCCCTGCCCTATCTCCTTAACTCAATCTATCAACCTACACATCTTGGGACACTAAAGGACAATTTAGCATGGCCAATTAACCTAGCCTGCACATCTTTGGACTGTGGGAAGAAATGGAGCACCTGGATGAAACCCATGCAGACACTGGGAGAATGTGCAAGCTCCTTACTGTCACCCAAGGCTGGAATCAAACCAGGGTCTCTGGCATCATGAGGTAACAGTGCTAACCATCATGTGCCCTTTAGTAAAGTATTTACAAGTTATAGTTTCAAAGCTCAAAAGCAAAAGACAAAAGTCTACCAGCTACTGGAGGTTTAAAAAAAAAAGGAATATCTCTTTTTGCCCACTTGCACTAAATTCCTGACTTTGGCACTCAGCTTAAAAGCCTGCTGCTCCCAGGTCACTGTGCACCATATAACATTTTGTGGTTTGCAGTCTTGGATCATCTGCCTGTTCATAAAACTTTGGTTACTATTGCTTTGCCAGTTTTCTTTTTAATATGTACTATTTTCTTCTGTAGCCATAATACTGTTCTCATTCCTCTGGAGACTGGTAACATTTAAAAAGAAATTTAAACTTCCAGTTAATAGCTGAATAGGATGACTTTACAAGATTCACGTTCTAAAACCCTTAGTGTAATAAATAACAAAAAAATCCCTATTGACTACATCCCATTTTCTTTTTGTAGGCACCTTATACTTTTAACTACAGAAGGAATACTTTTCATATTTTTCTCACTCTTCATAAAATCACAGTGTTCATTGCAACAGTCCACAGTTGCCCCCAACTTCCAATGAGTTTGCATTTCCTTGTTTTGAGTAGAAAACTTAAATGACTGCCTCCATGCAAACGGTCTTCAGGCATTGTCTCCAAGCATATATCCCTGGCACCTTCTACCCAATAAAGCAAACTAAGCCTTTCTTTGTTCATTAACAATCAAACTACCCAGGCTTACTGTGAGGCAGACTTCAGAACAGGTCACATGAATCCCCACATTTTCATTGAATCATAGAATCTTAAGTGCAGAAGGAGGCCTTTCAGCCCATTGAGTCTGCACCAATCACAATCCCAAGCATGCTCTATCCCTATAATCCCATGCATTTACCCTGACTAGTCCCCTAAGACTCTAAGGGCGATTTAGAATGGCCAATCCGCCTAACTTGCACATCTTTGGACTGTGGAAGGAAACCGGAGCACCTGGAGGAAACCCATGCAGTCACGGGGAGAATGTGCAAACTCCACCCAGTATCCAAGCCGGGAAATGAACCCGGGTCCCTGGCGTTGTGAGGCAGCAGTGCTTGTCACTGTGCTGCCCCCAAATTTTGCTTTAAATTAGAAAAAACACTCCTAAAAAATAGGATGGAATTCTCCCAAGCCCCTGCCAGCAGGTTCAATAGCGGCCGGTGAGGGGGTTAGAATCTGCTGGCAGGCCCAGCAGTCAGATTTATGCTGGTATGAATTTACAGTGGGATCTTCCGCTGGTGTCTGCCATGACAGATCAGCAAATCTGCCAGAGGTTGGCATGAACATCATTTGCATCCCGTTAAAGGTCTGACCGTCCAATTCTCAGCGGCTCCAGCGGGAAAATATGCTGGTATTCCAAACGTGTTTTGCAATGTGGTATGGAGATATCAGGACTCACTTGAACTATGCCAGGGCTGATGGAAGCTGATGATAGCGCTGGAACACCACAGCAGTGGATTTGGTTGTTGGGAGGAGGGAGTATCTACAGGTGGACCTTCCAGATTTGGTGTCTTGGAGGAAGTCTATCTTCCAGCCTCGGACTGCTTCCAGAGATCTAGCTTCATTTTCAGATGTCCACCTTCTTCCTTCAATAGTGGGTCAGTGATGCTGGGCACTTTTTCAATATGGCACCCAGATAGGATGGTGGACTACATGCCATCAGGCCTGTCCTACCATGGAGTGTGGTACAAAACACTAGGTCACATTATTAATGAGGTTGGGGCCAGATGATTAGGTGCATTTTCCTGCTGGCCTCCACAGTGGGAAGCACTCCACGTTTCCACCCCTGCTATTCCCAGAATGCAACAGTTCTGCCCATAATATTACAACAGTCATAACTGTAACACCTCCACCTAAAGAATGAAAAGCCATCACCATAGTATAACGATTTGTAACATTCAATGCACTTAGTGGCAGCATCATAGCCAATGAGGTTTAACCAAGGTGCAATTATTGCTTATTGAAAACTTTTCCCAATATCCTGCTATGGTAACTGGCAATAAAGTCAACAAATTACTTTTACTGTAAGTAGTAAGTTATGTATTTCCCCGTACTCTATGTTTTCCACTAAACAGTTATTCTTGGCAGCATCATGGTATTCAATCTGTATCAATAAAATAAAGTATTTTTACAGTGATTCTTCCTCTCCGGCGATGGCAATGTAGTTTCATTGCTAGTGGTGCCTTTCTCATGATGATTACAGTCATGTTTTCACGTCCTTGATTCAAAGATGGCACAATTGACTCAATTTGGGAACTTTTGACAAGTACAATATTACTAACTTCTGATAATCTATTTAGTCTTTGAATACCAGCAAATACAAGTTGTAGACTCAAGAAATTCCTGATGGAATGCTTTCTCCCCTCTGAATTCAGTATTTCCTTTAGTTCTTCTTTGAAACCAGTTTTCACATTGTTATCAGATTTTTTAACTTGGCCTTTGGATCACACTATTCAGATTTTTCTTCTGATCTCCATTCTCTTTTCAGAGACATAGGTTCTGTAATGGCCACATTTGGGGGGGGAAAAGATCTCAGCTAACTAAGTATCTGAGTTGTCTTCTCCTGTTTCAATGCTTAATGTTGATTTTCCTTTTGTTGTTTTAAGAATCTTGTTGAGATATTCTTTTTTGATTAGTCTCTACGCTCTTTCTGTTTCTGGTCTTTCCATTCAGAACCGTCAACAAAGATCGCCAAATGATTCTTCTTGAAGACTTTTGTGTGAAAGTACTTTGCATTTAATTGATCCTATAAGAGCAATATTATTTTAATTTTTTTATTTTAAAGGGTGTTTTAATTTAATGCAGTAGAAACAAGGCACAGGACAGCAATAGGGAAATACCAAATTCAGTTAATTATGCATGATGTGAGTGCTGGTACCTGGGATACAACCTCCTCTCTCGACTCCTCCACAATTGGTAAATTATCAGACTCCTTATCTGATATTCAGTATCAAGTGAAGAGAAATTTTCTCACATTAAATACTACTAAGAGTGAAACATTATTTTTGACCCTTGCTTTGGACACTGTTACTTAATTATTGACTCCATCCCTCTCCTTGCCAATAGTCTTGGGTAGGCCATCCTGTCCCAACATATGGCCCAAATTTTCGCAAAGAAGGAAAGGCCTCAAACCTCAGCCCACATGATGTAAGATTCCAAGTTCTGAACACAGCATCCTGTATTTTCATTAGTGGGTGTTGGTGGTACAGAGGTTGTGGCTCATTTAAAAGTGCGAGGAAGTTCAAAAGTTAGAAGCAAATTTTGTCGTCAAAGTTTCTGAAATATGGTTCATGCGATTTAGGATTTTGAAGAAAAGGTTTAAATTTACCACAGTTCCTTGGAGAGGTTAGAAATCCTTTTTGGGACTATTAAGAGCAGACGTCGATATGCTTAACAAGTGGATAAGGTCTATGGAACTGTTAAACTCGCAGATTATTTAAATACTCTTCAATGATAACCCTGGGGCTTCCGTCAATAAACAAATATTGAAATTGCAAGCACTGAATTTTTTCAACTGGGGCTTTTTCTTTCCCCGCAAAATTTGAAGTATTCATGACGCTTGACTACTTTTACAATCTATCATTGTTGCACTGGGGGATTCGTAAATTCACAGCTTGATTGACAGCTCCAAGTGTTATAAAGGGATTAATTGTCTTTGATGTGGGGCTATCAGTACAGATGTTGGTTTTTATACAGGATCAACTACTTGAAGGAATTTAAATGTATTGAATAGGCTTTTATTATGTTTTTTTTAATGTAGTAAAGTTGTGGCGAGTAACTCACTCCCTGACTTCCCAAAGCTTGTCTGCCATCTACAAAGCACAAGTTTGTAGTGTGATGAAATACTCTTTTCTTGGCTGGTAGAGTATAGCTCCATTAACACACAAGAAGTTCAACACTATCCAAAGCAGCAGCTTGATTGGCATTCCTTCTACAAACTTTCAGTCCTACTGAAGCACTGCTGGAACTCTCCAAGCCTTCTTCAACAGCACCCATTCATACCCACGGCCACTACCATCTAGAAAGGGAAGGGCAGAAGACGCATGGGAAACCACCACCTAGAAGTTCCCCTCCAAGTCACTCACTATCCTTACTTGGAAATATATCACTGTTTCTTCACTGTCGCTGGGCCTGAATCCTGGACTCAAACTCACCTACCAGCACTATGGGTCTACCTACCACAGGAATTGAAGCAGTTCAAGAAGGTGGCTTGCGGCCACCTTCCCAAGGACCATTAAGGATGGGCAATAAATGTTGGTCTAGCCAGCAACACCCATATTCTGCAAAAAATGAATTGAGAAAATGAGCTGACTTGGATGCTTTATGATGCTAATGGTGCCATGTTACTGTAAACTGTTGCAAAGGAAGTGTGGAGATGGGGACAAATGAATATATTGGGGTTACGAAATTGGTTTTGGGGATGGAATGGCATGGGAACAAAGGAATTGAGAATGGCACAGGAAGAGGGGAATGGCCTTGGATGATACAATTCAGATGAAAGGGATTGAATAAGTATGGCAAGGAAAGGATGGTATAGGATGGGAATTTGTTGCAATAATAAAAATATTGGCTTCACCACAAATATTTTGCAGGCCTCTGCTAGCATTACAAGACTCTGAATCACTACTCATCCCATTTCTATTTGGTAAATTATATCCAAATACATCAAGGATGCTTCAAGACGTAGCCTCCAGCTATATCCTGAATCTTCATGTGAGAATAAACAGAAGCATACTTATTCCACCAGGAAGTACAGATTAATTCAAGGTGGACAGCATGTAATTAAATGTGGACAGGAAGAATGAGTAATAATGGAATAATATATTGGGCAGTTCAGGGGATGTACAGCAAACTGCACAAGACAAGGCTCAGGATTCACTGAGAAAAGGAATGTATTTCATAATGGGGGAGGGGAGAAGTACCCAATCTGCAAAAATTAGCAATTTATGAATGGAAATTGGTAAAATCTGATTTGAAACTTCTCTATCTTTTCAATAAATGTGTACAGATGCTTTTGTTTTGCAGGTTAAGGTTGCTTTTAGATGACTAACTTTGCATCAAAGAAAATTGATTTATTTCTTTTATACTAATTGTAATAGAATGCAATTGTTGTGCAAAGCTGTTTCTGAAAGCTGACTTGTTGGATAACTTAGGAAGTTTATACATTTCTCATGTTCGTGTTTGGATAGATGTCTGTGCTGTCCAAATATTTGACACTCATTTGCTTGGGAGTGAGAACTTTTGAACATCCATAAGCATGAATGTGCTGAGTATGGATGCTCCTGCTTGTTTAATATTGCTACATGATGTAGATAACTTTGACTTGGGTTGGTAGTTTAAACCCATCAGAATTGTTATTCCAGCTGCCTGGAAAACATCTTTTCCCATTTTCAATCCCATTGTTGGTCAGGAGAAAAGTATTTTAGCTAGCTGATTGCAATATTATCCAAAGATAAAAGTAATCTTTGTGACATGTAGCCGATTACTATTACTCCCTAAGTTGTGCTTTGTATTTGTTATCTAGCAATTTCACATCAGTAATTGTAGTTGAATGGAAGCCTGATTCAATTGTGGAATAAGTTTGGTTATTTTAACTTATACATGGAGAGCAATCATTTTAGCTTACCATTGGTCTAGTATTTGGCGTGCTAATTTTCTCTGATTTTCATTAACTTAACTTCTATTCAAATATTCTAATTTTGAATATCTTCTCAAACTGCTTCCTTCACAGCATTTCTCCTAACCAGAACTTGTACTTTATGATCCAAGAATTATGCTTCTTTCATATTGTGCCCTTGAGTTGATCTGTTAGTTTATTTGACTGGAGATTAAATGAGTTGTCATGTTACATCACCACTTCCCTGCGATTCATCAGAATGTGAAAACTAAAATGAGCATTTGTATAAATTTATTTGCAACTGTATTTTTACAAGGATAAAAGCAAAATACTGTGGATGCTGGAATCTGAAACAAGAATAGAAAATGCTAGAAAATCTCAACAGGCCTGACAGCATCTGTGGAGAGAGAATATAGCCAATGTTTTGAGTCTGAATGACCCTTCATTAGAGCTGAAGGCAAAGAAAAAAAGATAACATTTATACTGAGGGTTGTGGGGCTGGAACGGTTGTATAATTGACCAAGATGTCATCGACAAAAGGACAAAGGGAAAGTAAATGGTGGTTATGAAGAATTGAGAATGGTGCAAATAGCATCCATTAAGAGATCTGAATGTGTTAGTGGCAGAACAAAAGTGCAAAGTGTCAAAGGACAATCTAGGGAATGTGGAAGATGGCCTATTTTCTTTGTCTTTAGTTCTGACAAAGGATCATCCAGAATCGAAACATTGGCTCCATTCGATCTGCGTAGATGCTGTCAAACCTGCTGAGATTTTCCAGCATTTTTTGTTTTTTGTTTTTACAAAGATGTGCAATTGTGAGGCATAGAAGAATTCAGCAATATCAAAAAATTGTAAATTACAAAAACAAAATATATAGGCCGTGATCTTCCCAACCATTCGTGCCACGGGCCTGCTGCAGCAAATCTGGAGGATTTAGTGACAACCCAAATTTCTATTCACAGCAGCAAAATGGGAAAATCCACCTGGTATGAATGGCTGGAAAATTTTAGCTGCAGTGCTGCTGCTTGCTTAGCAAAAACTCGTTGATAATTTACAATTTTTGGGTTGTTAAGTGAAAAACAAAAATGAAAGCAGCTCTCCCCTTTTCCCCTGCCTCCCTTGCCAACAATGTGCTCTTATCTGAAGAAAATGTATGTGACTTAAACTTCTATAATCTGGATATCAAGCAGGGTCAGGGAACCAGGTTCATTATTTTATTATCAGTGTCATTTAATTAGAATATTTATTGTCAACAATCAAGGATTAGTCAGATAAGTTGTCAGGTTTCCATAAGTTACAGTATTTCTAGCACAGAAGTAACCTGGATACTTAGATTGTCTTGTGCAGAACATTCATATTAGCCTTGCACTAACTTGCCGTTTCTGTACTTGCAGAAGAATTTGAAGTTGTGATAAGAGGAAATGGCTTCATGGCAGGCAAAGGCACAGATCTGATCTTATGCAGATACTACATAAATGCTTCAACCATTATAAGTAAGTATGTGTATAAATGTAATATCTGTAAGTAAGGAGGATTATAAAATACTAACATTGGGGGCTTGTCCCAAAATTGAGAGAGCTACATAGAATCCCTACAGTGCAGAAGGAGCCATTTGGCCCATTGAATCTGTGCTGACCAATCACACACAACCCCTATCACCACAGCCCTAAGTGATTACCATGCTAGTCTCCCTGACACTAAGGGGCAATTTACTCTGGCCAATCAACCTAACCAGCACATCTTTAGACTGTCCCATAGACATGCCAATCAACAGCCTGAAATAGTCAATATCGCGGATCACCATCCCTGGATGGGTGCAGCACCAGCAATGCACAAAAAGCTCTATACCATCCAGGACAAAGCAGTCCCCTGGATTGGCATCCCATCCACCCACTTTATAAATTAATTCTTTCCACACTGACCCACAGTGGCAGCAGCGTGTACCATCTACACTACAAAATACACTGTAGCAAATCACCAAATTTCCTTAGACAACATCTTCTGAGCTTGCGACGTCTACCACCTTGAAGCACAAAGACTTCAAACACATGGAGCAACATTTGTAAGTTCCCCTCCAAGTCTCATACCATTCTGACTTGGAACCATATCACCATTCCTTCACTACCACTGGGTTAATATCCTGGAATTCCCTCCCTAACAGCACTGCGGGCGTACCTACACCATTTGGACTGCAGTGGTTTGAGAAGGCAGCTCACCACCACCTTCTTGAGGGCAATTGGGGATGGGCAATAAATGCTGGACTTGCCAGAGATGTCCACATCCCATTAATGAACATAAATTGGTCTTTTTGGCTGTAGGGGAGCCGTGCCCACTGGTCAGAGAACTGGTGGGAAATGTTCATCAGTCCTGTGAGGGAGGCCTACCACTGGCACCCAAGTGGCAACCTGCAGGCCTTTCTCACAACTGAAGTCCTTAGTGGCAGATGGCCCACTTGCGGAGAGTTCGGGACTCATCTTTGGCACTTATGATAATGGAACAGTGCCTTTTGGTGGCACTGCACCCTCCAGATAGGCTTAGGATCATTGTGCGACCACAGGCCAAAGGTAAATGAAGGTGGGTTGGGGACATGGAGGAGGTTAGCACACCACCACCACCACCACCACCCTCTCTGTCCCATGCCAGGTCCCTCCATTGGGCACAGACTGCCTGACTATGAGGGTCTCTGCCCCAGGAGGCCACTTCCGAATCTGACTGGGTCTGCCGAGTGTCCTTCTGAGGGCATGAGAAAGCCATGTGAACCCCACTTAATCCCTGATCACCACTGAATTTTGGTGGGCTCAGGGATAATAGGCGATATTAATGAGCCTAATTGATATCCCGCAGCTGGGAATCCCACAACTGTCCCTTCCACTCTCCTACGTTTCCTCCATGACAGACAGAATGCATTAAATCCAGTCCACATTGTTCTAATGTCTCTGGAAATATTACCTTCTTAAATCTTTTCTTAACTGAGAAAATACATTTTTTATGCATCTTTTTCTCTATCTTAGACCCATTGAATTTAGTCACTTTTTATTCTACTTGAACTTTTCAAAGTTAATTTTCCAAAATGTATGTGTCGTTTTGATGTCAATCTGTGTCATTGCTGCAGAATGTAATGCCCTTTTTTAAAAAATAAATGTTAAATTTAATACCTTTGGAAACACGTTTATTTGTCAGTTCATTAAACAGTTCAGTATAAGGAACTCATGCAATGATTCATTTTCCAGCTGAGAGACCAAGTATCATGGCGACGGATAATTATCTCCTGTGCCCAGCACCCATACTACAGGAAGTGGGGCAGTAAGTACTCATTTCATATGCGTCTGTAATTATAAATAACCAGACATTTGACAGGATATTATCGAATCTGAGTTTCTCTTCATACTACGCTGCTTGCAGTTTCATTATTGATCATTAGTTGTCACATGACTGTCTTGTCTCTGATTAAGAATGTTTTTCTATTGCATTTAAAATATAACCAAAACCAGGGTCAGAAGACAATAAAGGATATAAACAAGACTGTTAAAGTTCCTTGTGACAGATTCAGATGAACTCCCAGGACATGGCAGAAATGTTAATTGGTTTCTTTGCATTGATCTTCTCCCTGGTTCACTCTGCTAAGCCATTATTAGTGCAACATGTGGTTGGAAATTACTAAATTGACATGACCCATAAGAAATAAGGGGATCTCGACAGGGTTACACTACGGGGAATGTTCAATTGAACATAAGAACATAAGAAAAAATAATAAGAGCATGTCAGGGAAGCAAATCTTTAGGAAAATCAGAGGTGTGCAAGACCTTTAGAGGATGATGTAGAGGAACTTTAATTACCCAAATATCCATTGGGATAACGTTAGAGTAGAGGGCAAGGATGGCCTGTGGTCCAACAATAATCCTAGGCCTCTCTGGAGAGTGCAATGCCACCAACAACACTGTTCCATTGGCACTTGTGGTAAAGATGAGCCCCTAACTCTCTGCAGGTGGGACATCTGCTGCTGAGGACCTCAGTTGTGGGGAAGATCTGCAGATTGCCACTTAAGTACCGGTGGCAGACAACCTTCACAGAATTGATGGGCATTTCCCATCAGTTCTCCGATCAGTGGGCAAGACTCCCCAGCAGCCAAAAAGACCATTTTAGCTTTGTTAATGGGATGTGGGCATCATTGGCAAGTCCAGCATTTAATGCCCATCCCCAATTGCCCTTCAGAAGGTGGTGGTGAGCTGCCTCCTTGAACCACTGTAGTCAATAGGGCATAGGTACATCCACAGTGCTATTAGGGAGGGAAGTCAAGGATAGTAAGCCAGTGATAGTTGAAGGAGTGGTGATATGGGTCCAAGTTAGAATGGTATGAGATTTGGAGGGGAACTTGCAAATATCACTCCATATGTCTAAACTGTGTTCAGGAGAACTTACTTGACCAGTATGTTCTCAATCCAACGAGAGAAGAGTCATTGCTGGGTCAGGTGCTGGGAAATGGACAAGTGGACCAAGTGTCTGAGGAGGAGCACTTGGGTGAGAGTGATCATTGTATCATAAGGTCTAGGTCGGTAATGGAGAAGGGTAAGGAACAATTTAAAGTGAAAGCAAATTACTGCATTTCCTGGAATCTGAAACAAAAACAGAAAATGCTGGAAAAGCTCAGCAGGTCTCAGCATCTGTGGAGAGAGAACAAAGCTAACATTTTGACTTTGGGTGATTCTTCAAGGAAGGGATTTAGATTGAGATTTTTCTAACATATTGATATCCCACCAAACCAAATGGACTGATTGGGGATTTAATTTCACCCCCCACAGAATCTGAAACAGGGGTGGGATTTTTTGGACGCAATTGGCTTAAAATCTTAAAATCCTGCCCAATGTCATAAGATCTTTTCCATGGTCCACCCCTCGTTCGTTTTGATTCTCATGGTGATTGGGAAGGTAAAATTCACCCCTAAATGTCTTTGTCAAAATATTTAATTAATTGTAAAACCACATACAGAAAGCAAAATAAAGGGAGGGAAAGAAAGATGAGATTGAAAGCAAGTTAGAAAGAGAGGCAAAGAAAAAGTCAAAGAATATATACTTAAAACCCCGAATATGAATTGAATCCTGAAGAAATGAGACTCCATATTTGTAAAATTAAATTTCTAGGGGCTTGATTAGCAGTATTTAAATCTTAGCATGCTATTTAAAAAAAAACAACTTTGTATCAGCCCAACTTTTTCTGCTACATTTAATGGGCAAGTCATGTGAGTACTATATCTTCGTGGTATTTTGCCGGTTTTAATGTTGATTCTATGAACAGCATACCGTAGCATAGGTTGTGGAGAAACACAGCAAATCAGACAGCAGCTCCTGGATCTCGACATAGAATAGGATAGAATCCCTACAGTGCAAAAGGAGGCCATTTGGCCCATTGAGTCTGCAATGGCTACAATCCTATCCTGACCCTATTCCCGCAACCCCTCATATTTACCCTGCTAATTCCCCTGACACTAGGGTTAATTTAGCATGGCCAATTAACCTAACCCACACATCTTTGGACTGAGAGAAAATCAGAGCACCTGGAGGAAACCCACGCAGACACAGAACGTGCAAACTCTGCACAGACAATGACCCAAGGCCAGAATTGAACCCAGGTCCCAGGCAATGTGAGGCAGCAATGCTAACTACTGTGACACTGTGCTATCCCCAACATATCCAATTTCCTCTATAATAATACTGAGCACTGATAATCGCACCATTGCTATTACTTCAAAACCTGGGTCAATGTTATAATATTATTAGAAAATAGCTTTGAGGGATGAAGGTGTTGAGAAATTAAAATTGAATGCATAATTATTCATAAGCTTAAGCTATTCTAATAACCTAAGGATGAGAAACCAGTTACTGCAGGTTAATTACTATGTGTGGATCTCTTCATCTTGGTCTAGCTTTGTGGTATTTCATAGCATGTTTTCATTCCTGCTTGATCCATCACAGCTAGTATCATAGAAGCCCTACAGTGCTGAAGGGGGTCATCGGTCCTTCGAGTCTGCACCAAATTTCCGAAACAGCATCTTACTCAGGCCCATCCCCGACCCTATCCTGTTAACCCACTGTGTTTGCCATAGCTGGAAGAATGTTGCAGGTTACAGAGGTACATAGATAAGCTGCAGAGCTAGGCTGAGAGGTGGCAAATGGAAATTAATGCGGAGAAGTGAGATGATTTACCTTGGAAGAAGTAACAGGAATACAGAGCACTGGGCCAATGGTAAGTTACTTGGCAGTGTGGATGAGCAGAGAGATCTCGGTGTCCATGTACATAGATCCCTGAAAGTTGGCACCAGGTTGATAGGATTGTTAAGAAGGCTGATGGTGTGTAGCTTTTATTAGTAGAGGGATTGAGTTTCGGAGCCATGAGGTCATGTTGCAGCTATACAAAACTCTGGTGAGGCCGCACTTGGAGTATTGTGTACAGTTCTGGCCGCCGCATTATAGGAAGGATGTGGAAGCATTAGAAAGGGTGCAGAGGAGATTTACCAGGATGTTGCCTGGTATGGTGGGAAGGCCTTATGAAGAAAGGTTGAGGGATTTGAGGCTGTTTTTGTTAGAGAGAAGGTTAAGAAGTGACTTAATAGAGGCATACAAGATGATCAGAGGATTAGATAGGTCGACGGTGAGAGTCTTTTTCCTCGGATGGTGATGGCTAGCACGAGGGGACATAGCTTTAAATTGAGGGGTGATAGATATAGGACAGATGTCAGAGGTAGGTTCTTTACTCAGACAGTAGTAAGGGTGTGGAATGCCCTGCCTGCAACAGTAGTGGACTCACCAACGTTAAGGGCATTTAAATGGTCATTGGACAAACATATGGATGATTTTGGAATAGTGTGGTTAGATGGGCTTTAGATTGGTTTCCACAGGTCGGCGCAACATCAAGGGCTGAAGGGCCTGTACTGCGCTGTAATGTTCTATGTTCTAATCCACGTAACTTCCAAATCTGGGGACACTAAGGGGCAATTTAGCAAGGCCAATCCACCTAACCTGCACATCTTTGGACTGTGGGAGGAAACTGGAGCACCCAGAGGAAACCCATGCAGACACAGGGAGAACTCCAAGCAGTCACCCAAGGCTGGAATTGAACCTGGGTCCCTGGATCTGTGAGGAAGCAGTGCCACCACATCTCTTTTGGTGAAACCATCTCCTGCTGCTGTTCAGTCACTTCTGATGGGGCCCAAGGTTTATTCCTTGGCCTCACCCCCTTGCTTATCCATCTGCAATTTATTGATGACATTGCCTGCAACAATGACACCAATAGTATTTACCAGTGGTATTTACAAGAACCTCCTTCTCAACCATCTGGACTACTTGGTTTCACACTAAAATAGAAGTACTTGTCAATGAACAGGAACATTTATATGTGCAATTTAAATTGGGAATCCTGCTATATGATTTATTGGTTTTACTTATACAGTTGTTGCAGTAGCTAAATCACATCAGCAGTGGTTTGTGTGACATCTTGGCATATTTTCTGTTCTTGGGGCTGATACAATAATTTTGATACTTGGATGGAATAAATATTTTGATGTTTGTTAATGTACATGCACACAAGACAAATTCACTGTGAAAACATAGCTAGTTCCAACATGAAGTAAGTTAATTATGACCTATGCAATTTGGAAAATCAATGTTAAGGTTTTCCCTGCATCCCATTCCTGTTGGGATAATGGTGATCTCCAGTGCACTGCTTGTAGTTAGTTTAATGACATAGAGTATAGATTTTCTCCATTTCTGTGAAACTATTACATCCAACTGTTCTGTATGTCACACCTGGATTACTGCACTTTTTTGTTATGCCGGCTAATTGACTATTTAACTACTTCAGCATGTAAAATGAGTACTGTTACAGGTTTGTTGTATTTGGCTAATTTTCCATTGCTGCTAATGAAATCTGGCATCAAAAACTGTCTGCAAGAAAATTATATGCAGCTTGGTGCTTTCAGTTTTTTTTTAACCATTTTTGTCAAAAGAAATGATGGCCTTATTAATAGGAATATCAGTTCTTCAAGTCAGCAGTGAAGTCATAGAGATATAACACTTTAAACTCCAAAATCTCAGCTGCATTTGCAGTTTGAAAGCTATTGACGTTGTTATCCAATTACATACTGTTGCGCTAAAATTGTGCTCTATGGTGTTATTTTGTAAATATTTTGTTTATTTTGAGACAGGTTATAAGTGGTCAGAAACATTTTGCATCAATACATACCCAACATCACAAAGTGTGTAATTTTGTCCAATTTAAGATAACATTGCAATTTATGACATTGTCCAAAAAGCTCAGATCTTCACAAGACCCACATGAAGAAAAATAGTAAAGTAAATCAGCTTTGCTGCTTTCATCTCTAGGTCATAAGTGTTGCTGATAGAGTTTCCTCTGATGACTATCTGCTTCAGTTGACAGATGTTTGCAACTTCCCCTAACAGCCACTTCAGGCTTCTTTAAAATGATGCTTTAGGCTTTCCCAAATGTATGCTCCAGACCTTGGGGAATGTTGCTTCAGGCTTTCTCCACCAGACCCTCCAGGCTTACCCCCACACCAGATGCTTGATGCTTTAACCAATGGATATTCTGAGGAATGTGTTCATGCTGTATCTTAACGACTTTTACGCTGAAGATTCTGACTAGTATTTAACTCTCGAGATTTGAACTTGATATAAAAAATCTTGCAAACTTTTTACAGAAAACAAGTGAACTTCCAGATGCCTGATTTTTTTTTTGCACAAATTGCGTTTAGATCTGTTTCTTTCCTGCTGAGTCTTATCACCACAGTGAAAAACTCAAATTTCTATTTTAGAAACAACTTCCTGTGTTTAGCTCATTTCTAAATTACGGCCTTTTATTTGTTCCTCAACTAGCTTTGAGTATTGCTGTGCATTGCTAAAACATTTTTATTAAATACTATAAAACATGGTTGTCAGCGTATGAAAGCTGTACAGAATATCTTGTTATTGGCATTGTTATTGATGATTTGATGTTTGACACTGCTCGTACGTAGTATAAAAACACGACAATCTATATAAGAGAAAATAATTAGACATGGATATTTAGAACTTAATGTTTTCTTGTGTTTATACATAAATGAAGGGTGTGCATACTGAATGCTTTCTTGCATAGAATTTATTTTCAAAATGTACCACTTTATAAATATATCATGTAAATATATAATACTTGTCTTTCTCGCTGATAATTCCTTCATCCTAAATAACCAAAACTTTTAAAATATTAAGCTTGGGACTCACCTCATTCTCCATTTACTCATTTAAACATTGGTGGTGTGTCCTATAGTGTATGATGGGCCTTCACCCTTCGTTGTAGTTCTGTATTGAAAAAGGGTACTTTCAAATCAAATGCAGGGTAAAACCATGTTGACCAAAGTATGACACTACGCTGAAACAGTGGACCAGCAGAATAGTAAAGTTTCTCTTTCCCTGTGCGATTCAGTCAGCTCCAAATGTTGTTGTTTAAATATATTATTTTGGCATTCATAGGGCCTAATTTTTGTCTGGGGGAGAGGCATTAGCAAGTAGGAAACCTTGGAACGTGGAGGTTCTGACAATTTTAATGGTGCAACCTAATTGAATTTTCCCCTGCTAGCTGGCTGGGTAGGTGGCTGAAGGGATTGGCAAGTTGACTGGCAGGCAGGCTGCATCTTGTGGGGGGTGCGGAAAGGATGAAGGGAGAAATTGAAAATGAGGGGTGGAGAATATGTGGTTTGGGGGAGGGTTTTAAGCAGAGATGGGGATTGTGGGGATGATTTGGAGGAGCTGGTGTTGGACTGGGGTAAAAACAGAAATAAGTCTCACAATACCAGCTTAAGCTGGTGTTGTGAGACGTCTTTCGATTTTGGGGATGGGTAGAGGAGGAGATTGCAAGTTAATTTGGCAACACTCCTTATCCTCGCTGACAAGCAGTGCTGGAAAGTTGCTGTATCTGGTAGATCCAGCTGTAGTCACACACTTGAACTGCTGGGTTTTGCAAGCTTTTGGAAACCTGGTCCAAAGCTATTAAATCCACGTGACTGCTAGGCATGGAATCTAATGAGCATATTTAAATAACAACAGACCTGCCTCTTTAGAGCAATGAATCTCCTCCCTCTCAACCTGCCTTTATTAAAATTGGTTGTGGACATGTTCAAAAGTGAATCAAGCATACTGATTCTGTAATATGAAGGCCATTTCACCATATAGCATTTGAAAGATGGCTGTACTGTCACATAAAATGGATTCAGGAAATTATTTTTGAAAGACTTTGTGACACATGACTTTAGTTTGCAGAGTAAACATATTGAGGCTTGAATAGTTCATTGCCTCATCAGTGTCATTTTTTTCATTTCACACTTAAGCGATCTGTAAACTGTGGACTGTTCAGGCTGGGCTGGAAGTAATTTCATCAAAAACACTGAATTTCAGATTTTTAACTTTGGGCAGGAGTTGGTTGGGTGAAGGCTGGAGCAAGTGGTCGTTGTCCTAATGTCAGCAATGAGGCCTGGCCATGCAGTTTCCAGTGGAAAGTGATGGCTGCTCAGCAGGTGGGAGGCATTGCTGCCTCACAGGCCAGGTACCTAGGTTCAAATCCAGTCTTGGGTGACTGTGGAGTTTGCACATTCTCCCTGTGTCTGTGTGTGTTTCCTCGGGGTGCTCTGGTTTCCTTCCACACTCTAAAGATGTGCAGGTTAGGTGGATTGGCTGTGCTGAATTCTCCTTAGTGTTCAAAGATGCGCAGGCCAGGTGGATTAGCAGGGAATTAAGGGGATAGGGCAGAGGGTGGGGGCTCTGTTAGAGGGTCAGTGCAGACTCGATGGGCTGAATGGCTTCTTCTGCATTGTAGGGATTCCATGACATTGGGACTGTCACTTTCATCCCTTGCACTCTGTTAAGTTACAGGGAAAGGTTTTGGGTATGTGGAGGAGGCGTGCAGAGGTATGAAAATTGTGCCAAGACAGCAGCAGGTGAAAATTCTAGCTGTGTTTAGTTTTAGCGATAAAACGTAATTTAGGTTTATTTCTTTTTGAAGGAGCTTAATGTGTGGCGTTTCTCAATTGAAGAAGCTCTCCTAGCTACCAGCAGTGTTGCATGTGCAGTTTTGGGACGCATATCAGTTTGGCTGTGAATACAACGATTAACATTGGTATTTCAAGATCTTTCAATCAATGGACAGCAACTCATGATAAATACCATATTAACTGATTCTGGCAGATTTTTGTGTCAGGCCATTCTGGAACTCCAAGCTTCGTTCTCTTGGTTCTGACATACTCATTTCCTTCAGTTGCTACCTGTATAGAATCATAGAATCCCTACAGTACAGAAGGAGGCCATTTGGCCCATTGAGTCTGCGCCAACCACAATCCCGCCTTATTCCTTTAACTGTCATGTACCCTGCTAATCCCCCTGACTCTAGGGTCAATTTAGCATGGCCAGTCAACCTAACCCACACATCTTTGGACTGTGGGAGGAAACTGGAGCATTCAGAGGAAACCCACACAAGACTCCAGGAGAAAGTGCAAAGCCCACATAGGCTGTGATTTGAATTGAACCCAGTCGCTGGCACTGTAAGGCAGTAGCACTAACCACTGCACCACCATGACGTCCTGGGTGTGTTTTAACCCTTTGAAGATACTGATTGAAAGTATTCAAAACATCCTGAACCTCAGAGAGACTTACATTTTTGATTTCATTGTCAAGTAGATCTCTTTTTTTCTGTTGTCTGTTTCCGATGTAAAGTTCCAACTGCCACATGGGTTGTTTTGCGATTTTCTTCATGCTTTTCATTTAAACATCACTCTTTGCCCTTTTAACTCTTGTTTCCTGTATGACTGTGGTTTTGTTGAATTTCTGTGGATTCGTCAAAACACAATTTTCTTAGATACCAAGTTGTGGTTGAGGCTGTCGATGTTATGGCGAGTGTTCCAATAAAGTTTGAGTAAAACTTGAACATTATATGATATTGTCGTGCTCACTTGTACGTATAGTGACTGCATAAATAAACTAAAATCCTTCTTTCTTAGGCATTCAGATCAATACATATAATGACAAAAAACATCACCCATACTTAATTTGCTAAATTAGGTCACTGAGCTGAGAAAATGTAATATTTATTTAATCCTTTCATGTTCTCTGCCCACTTTTCTTCATATTCCCTGGCTTCCTTTCAAATCCTTTTTGCTTCCTTTCTATATTTTGCTCAATGTTCATAGGAGTGGTCTATACTTTTAATAAGGAACGTTCTGAGATGGCTCTTCAGCTTATCCACTAACCCAAATTTGATTCTTGGCATTAAGGGGGTCAATCTTCTTGCACTCCTTTCTGCTGCATAGAAACTGGATGATCCCTGTATGACTGCAGTTTGAACATTGCTTCTAATGTGGTCTGCAAGAGCACTCTGCAGCATTTCTGTATGGTTTGAACTTAACTGATCCAACGGTGTAGTGATGTACTTCCACTTCACACTAATAAACATGATGAATCATAGGTGTTGCTCAATTTTACCCTTGCAAGCTCTGTCTCACTGATGGAATACATATGCCACTCACATATTTTTATTTTTGGTGTGTGTTCTGTCTGATACTTGTCCACCTTAAAGATTGGTTATCCCAGTTGCCAACTCTGGAGTTCTCTTTACAAAGCCGTTCATCAGTGCCCTTTGACAAAGCTTTGATTCCACTTTTGGAATTTAATACTGACAATTTCAGGAGCGAAGACTAGCGTGGACACCTCACTACCCTCAACCCACACTCTAATTTCACCCTAGAAGTACTCCTTCCTAGTTTCACTCTAGAAGTACATCCAATTGATACTAGTCCATATCAATAAAACAGCCTTCAGTGTTCCCTGGTCTTAGTTTCTGTGAGGTTCTGGGGGCAGTACTTTCTCAACGACCTTTGTAAGTTTGGCTCAACTGTCACCCTTCCTCCATCCCCATATCACACCCGGTCGGTTTGAGATGTCCACGAGGTAGCAGCCCTCTCCTCCTAACATGCACCACCTCCCCCCAACCACTTAAAATATGATGGAAGTAGGCCATCACCCAGTTTTCCTTTGTTCTTTCTTTCCTCTCTACCCCCCCCACCCTCCCTCACAGCCGAAAGAAAAGTGGCAGAGCACGAAGAAAAGAGGACATGTCCTCTCTCTGCTCGTCCCAAAATCTGTCAGTTTGATTTGACACCTCCACAAAAATTAAATTCCATAAAGTTGGCTAATCAAGATTTACATCTTCTGAAGCTGTGATTACTGCCTTTTACTCTGTTATTTTTATATTTTTTTTCTGATTATTGACTCCATTAGCTTTCCAGTCATTGAGTTCTAGCTAATGGGTCTGTAATTGTCAGGTGCAGGAGCTGTGTTTGCTTGTTTCCAGTCTGTTGGAGCCTTCTTAGTGTTCATTGAGTTCCTGAAAATGACTGTCACCGCTTCACAAAGCAATGCCCTTTGTTTCTCTCATTGGCTTGGGATATGATTATCTAAAAGTTCTGTTTCAATATTAAAATCTCAGATTGTGCATGTTTGATATAGAATGGTATATTGGAAAACCTGAAAGTTATAGTCATTTAATATGTTTACCTGTCCTTGTTTGTGCTAATTTTCAATACACAAGATCCTTAATGCTTTGACATCTTTTCTAAGTGCTGCCTTTCTGCTTAGTATTGGAAGAAATTTTTAGTGTTCTGTTCATAATCCTGCTTTGTCCCATTCTTATTCTTCCTTGGCAACTCCTTTTACTACTTTCTGTTATTGTTCTTGGCCCAGTAGTCATCCTCTTCCTGTTACAAAGCCTCTAAAATGTTCCTATGCTTTTTAAATCTGCTTGAGTTTCCCAACTCTTCCCTTTCAGAGGTATTTTATGCACATTTCCCATTGTATTTGGGTACATACCTGAGCTGATACAGATGTTGTAGTATTTTTGAAATGTCCATTTATCCTCAACTGTCTTCTCTTTAAGTAGTCTTACTGCAGTATTAATTTGAGATTGGAAGAAGACAGATTACATTTCCTGTATAAAATAGTGCTTTCTTTCTTAGATGACCCCTCTCTAATATTGATGTACAGTTTTAAGTGTAAGATATTAGCTTTGACACTTTGACAGCATAATGGAAAAAATCATTTCGCTGATGTTGCCTGGGCAATTCATTCTGTGTATATTGGCTCTTGAGACTTTGCGCTCCAAAGTCAGAATCAATAGATACGTCTTGTTTAATCTTTTGCTCCACTATGTGACACTTCTCATTCTCCTCTGTTGGAAAAATATGTGACCATACTATTGCATTTCATAAAAAAAATTGAACCAACCACATACAGTTTTTAATCATTTGGGTATTGAGGGAGGATAGTTAGATTCATGTTAAAACATTTCCAGGAATAATAAAGATTTGAGGAGGAATCCGAATGGCAGATAAGGAATTATTCTGCTTCAAGCAAAGGTGTTGGAGATTTAATGGAGATATTCAAAACCATAAAGGATCTTGATTGACTGACTAAGGATCATAGTATTATTCTACTGACTGGATGATCAACAAGCCAGAAGAGACAGATTTAGGATAATTGGTAAAAGAATCATGGGGCGCTTATTTTTTTTTAATGCATCAAGTGATCTGGAATGCACTGCCTGAAAGGCTGGTGGAACCAGATTCACTAAACTTTCAAAAGGATATTTATGTAAAATTAACAAATTTGCAGGGCAGGGAAAGAGAAAGGGAGTGTCAAAGAGCCAGCACAGATATGGTGGGACAAATGGTCCCATGTTGTATGATTCTGTGGTATTTTAGTATATTCTAGTCACAGATTAGGAGGCCCTAAACACCCAAAAGAAAATGCAATATCAACAATGTGTTCTTTATTTACTTACACTTCTCTTGTGCTTAAAGCACCTGGAGATGCAGCTGTATAAGCCTAAAATAGAGCAACTTTCACACCACTCACAAGTGGGTTTTCTGATCCGCCATGGTGAGAACCAATGGAAGATCCCTCTGGAAATTCACATCAGCATAAAACCAATTTTTGGGCCTCGTGCCAAATTCCATCCTTCCACTACCCAAACCTGGTATCGAACCTGCTGGTAGGGCCCTGGGAGAATTCCTCCCTATATCACTTTAAAGAAGAGAAATAGGAAGCAAGCAATATTTAGAACTGGAGAAAGAAATCAAAGATGTAGAGGGGATTTTGGAAGATGAGGAGAGTGGATGAGTAGTGAGTTCCAGAGTGCAGGATTCAGATGTCAGTTTACTGGGCAGAGGTTTTATGTAACCTATCTGCTAACTGCAGTGAGGTGGGATATGGGTGGCAGTGGGCCAAGTACCCAGTTTGTTGCTGGAGCTGGCTTTGCCGTGGCTGTTTAATTCAGCCATAACCTGTCAGAGTTTATTTATTAGTCACAAGTAGACTGACATTAACTCTGCAATGAAGTTACTTTGAAAATCCCTTAGTCGCCACACTTTGGCTCCTGTTCAGATACACTGAGGGAGAATTTAGCATAGCCAATGCACCTAACCAGCACATCTTCTGGACTGAGAGAGGAAACTGGAGCACTTGAGGAAATCCATGTAGACGTGGGGAGAATGTGTAGACTCCACACAGACAGTGATCCAAGCTGGGAATCCAACTCGGGTCCGAGGAGCTGTGAGGTAGCAATACTAACCACTGTGCCACCCACCATGGGAATGATGATGACCTGCATCTATCCATGAAATGATTTCTACTCAAAGGGGTCCTGACAGGGGTCAGAATGGCTCCTTTGAAGATTGAATTCTCAGGCTTAAGCAACGGAGGAAGAGGCTAGCCTCTTAAACCAAACAGAAGTGGCTGAACTAGTAAACAGCAAGAAGGTGGTCCCTCCCATCCTAATTCAATGCCCTAAGAGGTTTAGAGAGCTTGAGGACTTAAGGTGAATACTGCTTTCAGGTGCTCACTTCCCACCATTCTCCTCAGCATTCCTCTCACCAACACACATTACAGTCCACTCGTTTCTTTCTCTCTAAGGCCCTTCCATTGATACCTACTCCAAAGCTGACACTCACTCTCATCTTAATGACATTCCACACTCATCCATCATACGACCCTCTACAAATATTGTCCTTTCATCCCCTGCATTGCTTCTAATCCTGCTGAGGCCACAGGACTAGTAATGTGTAGTAATAGAAAAAAGAATATAAGTACTTGGATATTTAGAACAATGTCAATGTCTTCATAGAGTATTCAAGTATATCCCGTTGGTATTCAATAACACTAATATTACCGACTCCCCCAACCCCCACCATCATCCTGTGGTTATCATTTACCAAATACTGAACTGGACAAGCCACATAAATACAATGGCTACAAGAGCAGGTTGGAGGCTGGGATTCTGTGGTGAGTAACTTGCTTCCTGCCACCCCACCAACCTGTTCACCATCTACAAGACACAAGTCAGCAGTGTGATGGAATACTCACCACTTGTTTGGCTGAATGCAGTTCCAGAAACACTCAAGCACCATCCAGAACAAAGCAACTTGCTTGATTGGCACCCATTCACCAGTGTAAACATGCGTTCCCTCCACTTTGATACACAGCGGCAACAATGTGCATCATTAACGCATCGAGCCTCCTTTAACAGCAACTTCCAAATCTCTACCATCAAGGAAGACAAGGCCAGCAAATGCATGGGAACACCACCATATGCAAGTTCCCCTCTAATGTTGCTCTGACTTGAAACTATATTATTTCTCCTTCCATTATGCCCATTAAAAGGCTCATCTTGCTGCAGATGCTATTCACTGACTGGTGGTGGGGATTCACCATGCAGGGAACTTAAAGCGAACCCTGACATGTTCGCTTGCAGTCTCTTGGAAGGAAGAGGACTGAGAAGCAAGTGGTCTGTTGGTAGCCAGCACCCGCCCATGTTGCCAAACCCCACCCCTCGACCCTCCCCATGATCTCCACCCCAATACCATTTTCTCAGCAAGCAGATTTGATTTATTGTCACTTGCAATAGTGTACAGTGAAAAATATTGTTTCTTGCATGCTATACAAAGCACACTGTACATAGAGAAGGAAGGGAGAGAGTGCAGAATGTGGTGTTACGGTCATAGCTAGGGTATAGAGAAAGATCAACTTAATGTAAGGTAGGTCCATTCAAACGTCTGACGGCAGCAGGGAAGAAGCTGTTCTTGAGTGAGTCGGTACATGTCTTCAGACTTTTTTATCTTTTTCCTGACGGAAGAAGACGGAAGAAGGTGGAAGAGAGAATGTCAGGGGTGTGTGGAGTTCTTGATTAAAGTGGCTGCTTTTCTGAGACAGTGGGAAGTGTAGACCGAGTAGACAAAGTGTAGGTCCTGTGTCTTGGTGAGTGTAGTTCTTGCAACAACAACCACCTCCCTGGTGGCACTGCCAAGCAATGAAGAGCTGCTGGCATCTGGCTGGCAGCTCTAGACAGGCAGCACCCTCCTGAGGGTCCTGAAGCCCAGAAAAAGCCCACCGCTGCCCAGTTCAACTTAATTCACTTAATCAGGGAAAAAAGGTGATAGAGAGGCTGTCACTTGCTTTCCAGCAGACAGACGAGAGCCTCCATTCAATAACACTCTGTGTGTGCCTAACCTCAACTCAATTGAACTGAATATGGTTCTCTGTGTAACAAGTTTCTAAAAATTGTCCTTTTTTAAATAAAGAAAACAGCACTAGAAGGCCTAAATCTGCAATGAGGACTTGAACTTTTTCAAGTGATTGAATGCGCAAAACTACATCATAAATATAAATTCATCCTTCAGATTGTGGCCTGGAATATTAAGAGGTCATGTTATTCAAAACAAAAACCCACAGGAAATTGTATTTTTAAATGATTTTCCACTTTGCATTGAACATGGACACCTAACACTACTACTTCAGATACCAGACAGACCAGACGCATGATTGTTTCCTGTTTTCCATCATCAGCATGTTTAGGCCTTAACTCAGAAGTGTACTATCTAAATTTAGTCCAGTTGCTATTAATTTAATAATCATTTTGTTTTGAAATCGCTTCCTCAGAAAATGCATTCAAATACACTTGGAATTCAGAAGATCTTTAGGTCACCTTCTAACCCTGTAAAAGTGGATGGGTTTTGGATAAGTTATAATTTAACCCTTTCTCTGAAGTACTTAATTGTTACATAAATACAGAGCTTATGAATTACAAATTAAGTTAGTAACGTGGCCACCTTTCTGAATTAAAAGCTTTTTTAAATCAAACTGATTTTCAATTTGTTATTGTGATATTCTCAATATGGTATGTGTATAAGAACATAATTTCTGGATAAAACAAAAACCAAGGGCAGGATATTTTGGGTGGTGAGGTATTCTGCCATTGATTCATTGCCCCCTAGCCATTTAATGTCCCAAGGATGTTAATTGGCTTGAGATGGGATTTCTGCCCCTCTCTGAGGTAAAAATTGTGCAGTAAAGAACTACTAGTCAATCTAATTATCCTACAGCTCTGTAAACGCAACAGTGTCAGTCGTCAGTGGCCAAGCCAAGCTATCCTAATGAGGCCACCTGGCAACTGTATCCTCAAAAGCAAACTGAACAGGAAGCCTCATTGTGAATGCTTGACTGAGCTCAAGAACAGCTAATGCACTTGTACTTCAATCTCCAGTGTTAATATCACTGCAGAGGAGAGTCAAAGGGTTGTTTGCTTGACATCTCTAGTAGCTTGTAACAACCTAGTGTTTTATTGAAGAGATTTTTTTTCACTGCTTGTATGTTAATTTACATATGATTAGGAGATCTAATTATGATTATGCTGCAACTATACCGGACGTTGGTGAGACCACATTTGGAATATTGTGTTCAGTTCTGGTCGCCTCACTATAAGAAGGATGTGGAAGCATTAGAGAGAGTGCAGAGAAGATTTACCAGGATGCTGCTTGGTTTGGAGGGTAGGTCTTATGAGGAAAGGTTGAGGGAGCTGGGACTTTTCTCTTTAGAGTGGAGGAGGATGAGAGGCGACTTAATAGAGGTTTATAAGATGATGAGAGGGATTGATAGAATGGACGTGCAGAGACTATTTTCTCAGATGGATGTAGCTGTTACTAGGGGGCATAATTATAAGGTTCATGGTGGGAGATATAGAACGGATGCCCGAGGTAGATTCTTCATTCAGAGTGGTTGGGATGTGGAATAGACTGCCTGCTATGATAGTGGAGTCGGACACTTTAGGAACTTTCAAGCGGTTATTACATAGGCCCATGAAGCACACCAGATTGATAGGGAGTGGGATGGCTTGATCTTGGGTTTGGACATAGCTCGACACAACACTGAGGGCCGAAGGGCCTGTACTGTGCTGTAATGTTCTATGTCTAAAGCGAATACAATATTCTGGCATTGACAATATACATAGCTGTCATTGATTTGCCCACTAAGCTTTTTGTAACCTTGTCAGTAAGGATGTCATATGGAATAGTGGTTAGCACTGTTGCCTCACAGCACCAGAGACCTGGGTTCGATTCCCGGCTTGGGTCACTGTCTGTGCGGAGTTTGCACCTTCTCCATATGTCTGTGTGAGTTTCCTCCGGGTGCTCTGGTTTCTTCCTGCAGTCTGAAAGACGTGCTGGTTAGATTCACTGGCCATGCTAAATCTTCCCTCCGTGTATCCAAACAGGCGCTAGAGTGTGGCGGCTATGGAATCTTCACAATAACTTAATTGCAAGGTTAATGTAAGCCTACTTGTAAGACAAATAAACAAAATAAATGCATCTCCTGCCTGCAACCATGCTACCTAAATTTACTGAAACTGAAACTCTTTGTCCTGATAGTTCAATTTCCATGATTTAGAATTACAACAGCAGCAGTCTGTAGTCTTCCCTTTTAAGAAGAAAAGGCAGCTGCACTATATTATTAACATGCACTGTCCATGTCCCTACTGAGGCAGTGAGCAGCGAGGGCCCTACTCACCCCAATGCTACAATTCAATAAATGAGAAGAAAGGACCAAATCTGTGTGCAGCCCATCTCCACTGCAGCGAGTTGTGTCTCTCTCTCTCTCTCTCTCTCACACACACACACACACACACACACACACACACACACACACACACACACACACACACACACACACATTCTTGTACATCTATGATTATGAGAAACAAAAGAACTGCAGTCAATTTTGCAATCTAAACAATTGACAAACTTCTGAAAGTACATCTTGCATAGATTAAACTTTGCTATGTGATCTCTGTAATAGTGGTATTGGGTATATGCAAGCATTGGTGACCAATTAAGGGATGAGATCCTATTAACAACAAAATTTTGTGGTCTAAACATTCAGAAACAGTGAACAATATGTATTTGTTCTGAAATGTACTATTGTGATCTAAACTGGCACCACTTTATTCAGTATGTACTTTGCTAGATTAAGAAAATGCCAGTAAAATTTAACTCCTATTGATTACATGTATTATTATATTTCTAATTTAGAACAATGGATGTAGCGGTGAGCTTGAATGATGGGAAATCATTCATCTCTAGTTCAATCACCATCACTGCCACAGCTTGTGTAAGTAAAGAATTTTATTCATTTATTCAGGAAATTCAAACAGAAATCAACAATTTATGCATGAAATACAATATTGCCCTTGAAGTTTTTATTTTTAAAGTGTGCCCAGAGTTCAGCTTAGCCATATCATTTACTTTCACAGTATTACAATACAATTCAGATATAGGACGATACTTAAATCAATACCATTTACTGCTTGTGTATATCTGTTTTAAAAAAAATCTAATTGCACAGGTGTAAAAGCCACTTGTACCAAGTTTATGCAACTGGGCTGCTAACAAAATACTAATTACAGATTTGTTTAAGTCACACAGCAGGTTTGTAGGTTTTAAAGCATGAAAATAATGTGACATGCTCTACATTGCATAATAGTCCTCTTCCTGTGTATAGCATTCCTCACACACAAAGCCTAGATCTTCAGAAAGCCGAATATGAAATCAGTATTTCCCAAGATTCTACCCTGTTCTTCATGAAAATGGATGGATTGTTGAGACCTCTGACCACCCATAGCAGATAATAGGAAAAGATGAGTGCACAAATGTCACATTATAATTTCCACCTTTACCTCTAAGATAAAAAGAAAACACTGTGGATGCTGGAATCTGAAATAAAAACAGAAAATGCTGGAAATCTCAGTAGAGATTTTCTCAGCTGAGCTGCCAGCTCTAGTGAAGGATCATGCAGACGCGAAACATTCTCTCTCCACAGATGCTGTCAGACCTGCTGAGATTTTCTAGCATTTTCTGTTTTTGCTCCACCTTTACCATTCTGTTGCTGCTGATGGTGTTATTAAACAGGTGCAACACTGCCCTAATTAATGATAGTTCACTGCTGAGAATTTGGAGATAACTTTAATTTTTGTCTTCAAGCATTTTATGCTGTACTTAAATGTGTGGCATGTCTTTCTGCATTGAGAGAAAATATCAGTTTATGTTTGTCTGAATTCTTCAGGAGAATCCTTAACTTTAAAAAAAATTCAAGGAATGTGGGCTTTGCTAGCTAGGCCAGCATTCATTGCCCATCCTCAAATGCCTTTTAGAAGGTGGTGGTGAGCTGCTTTCTTGAACCGTTCCAGTCCACGTGGTGTAGATGCACCCACAGTGCCAATGAGGAGCAGGTTTCAGGATTTTGACTCAGTCATAGTGAAGAAATAGCAGGCAATATGTTTCCAAGTCAGGATGGTGAGTCACTTGGAGAGGAACTTGGTGGTGGTGCTCCCATATGTCTGCTGTCCTTGGCCTTCTAGATTGTATTATACGTGGGTTTGGAAGGTGCTGTTTAACAACTGTTGATGAGTTCCTGCAGTGCATCTTATAGGTGGTACACACTACTGCTACTGTACGTTGGTGATGGAGGGAGTGAATGTTTGTAGAAGGGATGCCAATCAGGTGGCCTGCTTTGTCCTGGATAGTGTCAAGTTTCTTGAGGGTTGTTGGAGCTGCACCCATCCAGTAAGTGGAAATGATTTCATCACACCCCTTGACTTATGCCTTGTAAATGGAGGACAGGCTTTGGAGAGTCAGGAGTTGAGTTATTTATTATGGGATTGTTGGCTTCTGACCTACTCTTGTAGTCTTTGTATTTATATACCTACTCCAGTTCAGTTTCTGGTCAATGGTAATCACCAGGATATTGTTAGTGGAGAATTCAATGATGATAGTGTAATTGAATGTCAAGGGGTGATGGTTAGATTCTCTCCTCTAGATTGTCATTGCTTGGCATTTGTGTGCATCAGATGTTATTTGCCACCATCTCCCCAAATCTGGATATTGTCCAGCTCTTGTTGCATTTGGACATGAATTGTTTCAGTATCTGAGGAGTGGTGAATGGTGCTGAACATTGTGCAATTATCAATAAGCATCCCTACCTCTGACCTTATGATGGAAAGAAGGTCACTGAAAACACTGAAAATCAAAGTACTGCTGCAAACCTGAAATTAAAGCAGACAATATTGGAAATATACAAGAAGTATGGAGAGAGAAACAGTCAGCCGGCGAGGTCTTAACTTGGTCAAAACCCATTCAATTACACAATTAAAATTATCCCTAATGTTTCAGATTGATGAATTTTCATCAGAATTCTTAACACTTTGTTTCAGTGACCAGTTGTATGGAATCTCACCAATGTTGAGGTGGAATGGGCTTTTCTATTAGCTTATAGAAATTGGGGAGGGTATCAGATTAAATAATGTAAAGATTGCATCCATCTCATTAACTATAGTTTTTAATTGCTTTGCAGATGTAAAAATGATGGGGCTAAAATTAAAATTTGGTCGAGGTGCAGATTGACGAGTGTCGATGTCACCGACCAGACCATCTGGAGGGTTTCACCTTCTTGAAATATTTCAGTCCATGTAGTGCAGATGTAACCACGTTGTGCCTGTTAAAACTCAAAACACTTCTCTTCATTATTTCCCCTCAGCAAAATTCCATCTTAATCCAAGTAGTCTAGTGTGCATTTCCTTTCTTGTTGAATTGCCCTGTCTCATGTATTATCACATTAATATCTAGTCATATTTGAGAAAAATATTGAACAAAGAAATTGTCCTTGAATACACACAATCTGACCAAGAATCTGCTGTTTGACATTACTTTGGACTCTGTGTCTACTCAAAAATGAGGAGACTGCAAAACTTTAACTGGACATGGCTCTGACATTGTAAAACAGCATATCCGTATGAGCAGTACTGCAGGATCCTGGCATTTTAATTCTCCCACCTACTTGCGGTCTGACCTTTTTTATCTTCCATCCCTATAATGTTCAAAGGAGCTCAATGAAAGCTCAAGAAACAATACCTCTCTCTTTCAGTTGGGCACTTTTCAGTCTTCTAGACTCAACATTGAGTTCAACAGTTTTTTCCAGATGGCAGCTATTGGTGATGATTCTATTTCCTTCATCATTATTATTCATCATGAGATGTGGATGTCACTGATCAGACCAGGCATGAGGTGTACTGCCTTCTTGAATACTGCAGTCCATGTTGGGAAGAGAGTTCTAGGATTTTGGCCCAGTGATAGTGAAGGAACAATGATGTATTTCCAAGTCAGGATGGGAACTTGCAGGTGGTGATGTTCACATGCATCTGTTGCCCTTGCTTTTCTTGGTGATAGAGTTTGGGCGTTTGGAAGCACCTTAACAATGTGCTGCAATGTATCTTGTAGATGGTGCACACTGTTGCCACAGTGCGCCGCCATTAATGAGGTATCAGTTAAACAGGCTGTCTTGTCTGAGCTGTTGTTAAATCTCCAGAGTATTCCATCACAATTCTGACTTGTGCTTTGTAGATGGTGGAAAAGGTTTGGTGATTCAGAAGGTGAGTTACTTACTGCTGATGTCCCTCCCTCTGACCAGCTGATGTTACAATATTTATGTGGTTGGCCCACTCGGTCAGTCTTAACCCCAAGATGCTGCTGTTGGGAGATTCAGTGACTGTATTGCCATTCAGAGCAGAGGTGGCTAGATTCTTTCTTAGATTTGGCCATTATATGGAACTTGTGTAGCATGCATTACTTGACACTTAATAGCTTACATAAGAACCTAAGAGGTAGAGCAAGAATAGACCATGCGGCCTATTGAGCCTGTTCATTCAACATAATCATTGTTGATCTTTGCCTTAAACTCCACTTTCCTGCCTGTTCCTCATTCAGCCTAAGAAATAATATTATCCAATCCTGCTGTATGCTGGTACAGACTGCTTTGTTATCCGAGGAGTTGCAAATGGTTCTGAGCACTAGTGCAACCATCCCCACTTCTGACCTTACGTTGGAAGGCAGGTTATTGATGAAGCAGCTGAAGATGATTGAGCCTAGGACACTCTCCTGTAGAGCTCCTGCAGTGATATCACTCTCTCTCTTTCTTTTTATCTCTGTCCAAAAAACTAAGAGGACGGAATTTTATGGCCTCGCTCATCCCAAAATCATAAAGTCCTGCCCAACGTCGATAGACCTTCCATGCTCCGCCTCTTGCCCACTCCGATTCCCGTGGTGGGTGAGGCGGTAAAACTCTGGCCTGACAGTTGTGCCAGTCAGCCCAGTTGCTTTTGCCTTTGTTTTCTGGTGCAAACTCTTTGCACCTTGCTCAACCTTAGTCTCAACCTGAGCCTCTAGTCTCCACGGTAATCAAGAAAATAGTCTTCTTGTTAAGCAGAACACACAGTTTTACTTAATGTAACCTGGGGGCAGGAATTTCTATGTAATACCCCATATCTGTAAACACATGTAACTCTCCATTATAAAATAGAAAATCTAGTTATTTTACCCTACATTCTGAAGAAGTGTTGAAGATAGATTGATTGTTACCTCACTTGTTTTTATTTTTAAATGATTGATTTATTTTTTAAAAATTAATTGCAAGTGCGAATGTGATGTCCATTTTTGGTGTTGCCACACATTTGCTTCCCTTTTCTAATTCATGTTCATCATTAATTTGTTTCATTATGATTCAAGTACAGTTTGAAAAAACTCCCTGAAGAAATTGCACGACTTGGAAGAAATCAGTGGGTTGTCTGACATTGAGCTTATGTGACTGCACATAACACTTAATAACAAATATATTTAGTGATATTTGTTTCTTAAGCAGATAAATGCTCATTGATCTGATAATTTACTTAACAGTTAGACTTCCTGAATTTAATAGGATTTAGCTGTATCCATTAACTAAATTTAATGCATTGTATACTAAATGGCATTGTTCCCCTTTCTTTGTAAAGGAGCACGTTGTCTGATTTACCGCAGCAAAACCACAGAAACAAAAATACAATGGCATGTTTCAAAATTACGTCATGACTTTATCCAGATGTTATTTTCTGGATGTTGTGTTTTATAGAAAGAAGTCTCACAACACCAGGTTAGAGTCCAACCAGTTTATTTCATAGTAATCCCACAAGCTTTCAGAAACAGTGTCCCTTCGTCAGGTGTGTGGAAAGTTCTGATCAGAGAAGGGCTTATAAAGTCATACACAGATTACAGAATACTGATTAGAAAGCAAACCTTTACAGCCAACCTGCTATTCAAGTCTTAAAGATGCAGACAGTGCGAGTGGAGATAGCATTAGCATAGGTTAAAGAGATGTGTATTGTCTCCAGACAGGACAGTAAGTGAGATTTTACAAGCCAGGCAAGTCATATAGTGTGACATGAACCCAAGATCCCGGTTAAGGCCATGTGTGCGGAGCTTGGCTATCAGTGTCTGCTCAGCGACTCTGTGCTGTCGTGTGTCATGAAGGCCGCCTTGGAGAATGCTTACCCGAAGATCAGAGGCTGAATCCCTGTGACCGCTGAAGTGTTCGCCAACAGGAAGGGAACAGTCTTGCCTGGTGATTGTCGAGCGATGTTTATTCATCCGTTGTCATAGCGTCTGCATGGTCTCCCCAATGTACCATGCTTCGGAACATCCTTTCCTGCAGCTTATTAGGTAGACAACATTGGCCGAGTTACAAGAGTATGTGCCGTGCACCTGGTGGATGGTGTTCTCACGTGTGATGATGTCATCCATGTCGATGATCCGGCATGTCTTGCAGAGGTTGCTGTGGCAGGATTGTGTGGTGTCATGGTCACTGTTCTCCTGAAGGCTGGGTAGTTTGCTGCGAACAACAGTCTGTTTGAGGTTGTGCGGCTGTTTGAAGGCAAGAAGTGGGGTTGTGGGGATGGCCCTCGTGAGATGTTCATCTTCATCAATGATGTGTTGAAGACTCCGGCGGAGATGTTGTAGCTTCTCCGCTCCAGGGAAGTACTGAACAACGAAGGGTACTCTGTCCACCGTGTCCCATGTTTGTCTTCTGAGGAGGTCGGTGCGGTTTTTCACATGTAACTCTCCATTATAAAATAGAAAATCTAGTTATTTTATCCTACATTCTGAAGAAATGTTGAAGATTGATTGATTGTTACCTCACGTCTTTATTTTTAAATGATTTATTTTTTAAAAATTAATTGCAAGTGCGAACGAGATGACCATTTTTGGTGTTGCCACACGTTTGCTTCCCTTTTCTAATTCATGTTCATCATTAATTTGTTTCATTATGATTCAAGTACAGTTTGAAAAAACTCCCTGAAGAAATTGCACGACTTGGAAGAAATCAGTGGATTGTCTGACATTGAGCTTATGTGACTGCACATAACACTTAATAACAAATATATTTAGTGATATTTGTTTCTTAAACAGATAAATGCTCATTGATCTGATAATTTACTTAACAGTTAGACTTCCTGAATTTAATAGGGTTTAGCTGTATCCATTAACTAAATTTAATGCATTGTATACTAAATGGCATTGTGGCGCATTGGAACTGTCAATCGATGATTCGAGCACCATATCCTGTTCTTATGAGGGCATCTTTCAGCGTCTGGAGGTGTCTATAGTGATCCTCCTCATCTGAGCAGATCCTGTGTATACAGAGGGCTTTTCCGCAGGGGATGAGAACATGAAAACGTAAGAACATAGTCATCATATAGTTGTTTCAGCGATTGTTCCCCATGAGTCCAAAGGAAGAAAATGTCATCGATGCATCTAGTGTATAGCATCAGTTGAAGGTCCTGTGTGGTGAAGAAGTCTTGTTCGAGCCTGTGCATGAAGATGTTGGCATATTAAGGTGAGAATTTGGTCCCCACGGCTGTTCTGTGTGTCTGGATGAAAGATTGGTTGTTGAAGGTGAAGACATTGTGGTGCAGGATGAAGCGGATGAGTTGTAAAATTGCATCTGGAAACTGGCAGTTGTTGGCGTTGAGTACTGAGACAGTTGCAGCAACGTCATTGTCGTGGGGGATGTTGGTGTAGAGAGCTGAGACATCCATTGTGACGAGGAGTGTCCCTGGTTCAACTGCTCCATGTGTGCTGAGTTTCCGTAGGAAATCTGTAGTGTTGTGACAAAAGCTGGGGGTTCTTTGTACAATGGGTTTCTGGGTGCCCTCGACGTAGGCGGAGAGGTTCTCACACAGGGTCCCATTGCCTGATACGATGGGACGGCCGGGTGTGTTTGCCTTGTGTATCTTTGGGAGGCAGTAGAGATCTCCAACGCGGGGATTACGTGGGATGAGAGCACGGAGGGTGCTCTGAAGGTCTGGATCAAAGGTGTTGAGTTGACGGGTGTGTTCTTTGGTCGGATCTGCGGGTAACTGTCTGTAGTGTTCCTCATTGTTTAGTTGTCGGTATACTTCTTTGCAGTAATCCATTCTGTTCAGGATGACGATGTGTTTTATGACAGAGCCAGAACAATCTCAAGTGCTGGAAGCTTCTGAAACCAGATAACACATTCCAAAATATATGGACTTTCTTACCTTAAAGGGAAGCAGGCACCCTCTTGCATGGAATATGGGGGGAAGGTGGAGGAGATGCAGACATGCTTTATATTTATATTGCGAGCCTGACCCAATATCCTGTCACCATGTGTGAGCTCAATTCAGCAAAAAGTGTAAAAATAGATAGGGATAAAACATAGAGACACTTCCATACCTATAAATTTTATTTGTTACAGAAACATGGAAACTAGAAGCAGGAGTAGGTCATTCAGCCCTTCAAGCTTGCTCTGCTATTCATTATGATCAGGTGGGATCATATTCAAAATCCTGATTTACTCCCTTTCCCTCCTCATATCTCTTGAGCCCTATCTGACTGTAACACCACATTCTGTACTCTCTCATTTCCTTCTCTATGAATGGTATGCTTTGTCTGTATAGCACACAAGAAACAATACTTTTCACTGTATGTTAATACATGTGACAATAATAAATCAAATCAAATAATTGCTTCTTGAATTCTGACAAACATTTTGGCTTCAACTACATTCTATGGTAGTGAATTCTATACATTACCACTCTCTCTGGGTGAAGAAATTTCTCCTCACCTCAGTTTCAAAAGGTTTATCCCTTATCCTCAAACTATGACCCCTAATTCTGGACTCCCTTACTATTGGGAACATTCTTTCTGAATCTACCCTGTTAGAATTTTATAAGTTTCTATGAAATCCTCTCTTGTTCTTCTAAATTCCAGTGAATATAATCCTAACCGACTTAGTCTGTCCTCATATGACAGACCTGCCATCCCAAGAGTCAGCCTGGTAAACCTGTACTGCACTCCCTCTATAGCAAGGACATCCTCAGATAAGGACACCAAAACTGCACACAATGCTCCAGGTGTGGCCTATGCTCTATACAATTGCAGGAAAACACCTCTATCCCTATACTCAAATCCTATTGCTATGAAGGCCAACATACCATTTGCCACCTTTACTGCCTGTCATACCTGTGCACTTACTTTCAGCGACTGAAGCACGCTGACACTAAGGTCTTGCTGAGTATCCACCTCTCTCAATTTACACCCACTTAAGTAATTATCTGTCTTCTGTTGTTGCTGCTAAAGTGGATTACCTCGCATTTATCCACATTATCCTGCATATTGCTATATTGCAGTACAAAATTATTACACTACAAAATTATTTACTTGCCAGTAAGGTTGGCTGGCGGAGGCCCTGAGATCATGATCTATTATTCATAGGATTGTTTAAATAATTAAGGAGGTAAGGCCCTTGTCTTTGCATCTCTGTAAGGAAGGCATTTTCCAATTGCATTGGATATCTGCCTTCTTGTTGCCACTTTAACTGTGGTCATCCACCCAGCCAATGATCAGATGACAGCTGCTCAAGTTTTCCCTGCCATTATTAACCAGCTATTTTTGGGCATCCTGTTAAACATTTGAACCGTATGTAATACCCATGGTACTTCCGTCATGACTTTCGACACTGATGGCGTAGTCTTAGCAAGCTATCCCCTACTTCTTATTGTTCACCTCTTCACCACGTTGAGTTGTGCATCTAACTTTGAAAGGAATTTGCTTTATGGCCAGGCTTTATCATAAGAAACCACGTAGGGTCAGAGTTGCCGGCACCCTCTCAGAACAGTTCAGAATTACAATGTGTTAGGTATGAGTGTGCCCTCTTATCATATGTGTTCAATGTCCGAGCAGAAATGTTTTATGTTTGTTTATTAGAGTCCCATGTCAGCTTACATTAATACTGCAATGAAGTTACTGCAAATCCCCTAAGACAAAAATCATATTTGTTCAATATCCTAGCAGAAACGGTCGTGCAAAATGGATATGAAGTTGGGATACCAATTGCCGAATGGCACATTTCAAATTTTTGATTTGCTGGTTACGTTATTTTGCTCACTAACTCAGTGGAGGAGCTACAGGAGTTGGTGGATAAAGTAAACCAGAAATACAATCTACTGATCAATATTAATAAGTCAAAGATGAAGATGGGGATGGATGGAAAGACTCTGATTAAAGGAGTTCAGTTTGAACAGGTCTTGGGTCACTCATCATGGAAGAGTCTACTGAAGAAGTTTGAGCTAGATTTAACATGGAATTGTGTACTCACTTAAAGGTGTATTGAGTGGTCACAACATCTCCATTACAATGAAAATCCATCTTCTCAAAGCCTTTGTCTGGCCAGTAACAATGTATGGCTGTGAAAGCTGGACCATCAAGAAGAGTGATGAAGCTCAAATATGAACATTTGAAGTGAAGGGTGGCACAATGCCTTGCACTGCCTCAATGCCAGGTTCGATTCCCGACTTGGGTCACTGTGTGGAGTTTGCATGTTCTCCCCGTGTCTGCGTGGGTTTCCTCCTGGTGCTCCGGTTTCTTCACATAGTCCAAATATATGGGTTAGGTTGACTGGTCATGCTAAATTGATCCTAGTTTTGAAGGGATTAGTAGGGTAAATATGTGGGGTTACAGGGATAGGGTGGGATTGTGGTCGGTGCAGATTCGATGGGCCGAATGGTCTCCTTTTGTACTATAGGGATTCTATTTTATGAAAAGATTCAGACAGATGTTACTTGTGTCATGGACAGCCAAGCAGACAAATGAGTGGCTGCTCAAGAAAGCTGGAGTTCAGAGGAACTTGTTTGAGGCAATGATATCAAGGAAGCTCACATATTTTGGACATGCAATGCAAACAGGAGGGAAATATTTGGAAAGGGGGATAATGCAAGGTAAAGTACGTGGAAACACATGGAAGACCCAAGACAACATGGATGAATAATAAGAGAACATGGACTAGTTCTATGGCACAGGCAATGAGGGCATGTGAAGGAGTAATATCCGAAGAGAAATATTGTTAGTAGCTGAGCCATCCCTCTGAATGAGCACAGATGAAAGATAAGACAATGCTGCAGCTATTCTTTAAGTGGTGACATCACTTGACTTGAACCACTGCCATAATATTTGGAACAAATGACTGAGCTTTGGCTTTCTTGAATACCAAATTCTGATTTATGTCCCAAAGTCGAGAATGTGCTTTAGACTTGTTAATATTCATGATACGGAATGCTTGTTTACTCAGCCACATTCTCTCACAGAAGGAAAGAACACTTAATGTAGAGGCCATTGAATTGAGAGAATCTGGTGCCAGATTTTGCTCTCATATCAGAAAACGCGTCCTTCTATAGTGTCATGCTGCAGTTCAATTACCTCCTCCTGGAGCTGCTCTGGTACATCACGCATATTGACAGATAATGGTGCTCTGAACACTGTAAACTCCCCCATCGTTTGTGAAATCAGAGAATTCCTCAGTTCAGCAATTTTACCCTTGTACGGTTCTGTGGTATCAGCAGTGAGTCACAACACTGTTAATCATTGTGATTTGAAGGAAAATGCGCCAAGTTTCTCTGGAAAAGTTGTTTTTCTCACGAAGCCCCAAGTTATCGTTTATTCTTAAACTTTGTGGTTGTGCCCCACACTCCCCTAATGAGCAAGTTCATGGGTTTTATAATATCCCCATGAAAGCAGGGTCTTTATTGTCCTGTAAACCCTGGTAATAACTTTCCCTTTCCAATCCAAAATTCACGAGCTAATTCCAAACAAAAAGACTGAGCGCAGCTCCCAGATTGAGCCACTGAACTGCAGTATTATGTCAGTCTCTGGGCAGCTTCACATTCATACAACAGTTGGCTAAACTGCCTTTGAGTGTGAAATGTATCCTGTATAAAGTGTGTGGTTTTAATAATCATGTGATTAATTTTGGATTATTAAAACATTGTGCTGCTTGATGTAAAATGCTGTGAAAGCTACTGACAACTGTTTTGAGAGATACCGTTGTCCTTTAGTTTTACCGCAGCCCCAGATTGCTTGCTCGCCATTGCAGTTGCTCTGTGGCAGCTCTTGTCCAGTCTGTATCCTGTTTGTCCAAATTGTTGGAGATTATTTGCTGTTATTGTGCCTCTCAGCAACATCGCTTCCACAATGTTCTCATCAACTCCATGAATGAAAATTGTCAGCTGAGCCAGATTTGTTTCACCCGTACTTTAATTAGTTGCAACTTGAAATGTGGCAAAGCGCTTTACCCTGGAGTTTGCAGCTAAATCATTGATTTTCTTAGTGATCCTGTTTATTGAAAGCTTGGCACTTAACTGGACATATGAGCCAGAAATTTCCAGCCGTTCTTGCCGCCGGTGGAATCTTCCAGTCTCACTGATGGCAAACCCCCGCCGTGGGCTTTCCGGTGGTGGGGGAGGACGCATAGGATGGCAAACCCTGCTGACGGCGGCAGGATCTTCTGGTCCTGCCAATGGCAGGCCACCTCCGCTGTCGCAAAACACACTGTGCGGGTGCAGAAAATCCTGCCTATTAGCTGGAATTTTCCTAGCCCTATGGAGGCAGTTTTGGAGGTGGATATGTGAAAATTTAGAATGAGTGTCGTGTGGACTCTGGGTAGATTTCTAAGAGGGTGGATTAGAGTGGAATTGGCTTCCCACATGTGGAAGACGGGCAGACAATTAAAGCTGCCTTTCACATCCATTTTCATAGAAGGTGGCAAGTTTTTTAACATTACATGATCTACACTCTTTTAGAAATGTGGCATTGCATGGGAGGTGGTTTCGCAGCAGGGGGTCCAAGCTGGGACTACACAAGATTGTTATAAGCACGAGACTAGACCTGGAGTTCTGGCACAAAAATTTATTCAGCTTTCAATGTTACGTGCTGGTATCACTTCTTTAACTTATTCCTCTTTTAATGTCGACAGTTTCCGCAACTTTTATAACTCCGTTCAGAGGCAGGGCTGAGTGTCAGTTTCTTACACGGACTGGTATGGACTGGTTATAATATGCTGCGCTGGGATTTTTTCCCCACTGATGGATTGGGTTATCTCCCCACTGACAGATTGGGTTTATCCTCCCCTCCCCGCTGACGGATTGGGTTTATCCTCCCCTCCCCGCTGACGGATTGGGTTTATCCTCCCCTCCCCGCTGACGGATTGGGTTTATCCTCCCCTCCCCGCTGACGGATTGGGTTTATCCTCCCCTCCCCGCTGACGGATTGGGTTTATCCTCCCCTCCCCGCTGACGGATTGGGTTTATCCTCCCCTCCCCGCTGACGGATTGGGTTTATCCTCCCCTCCCCGCTGACGGATTGGGTTTATCCTCCCCTCCCCGCTGACGGATTGGGTTTATCCTCCCCTCCCCGCTGACGGATTGGGTTTATCCTCCCCTCCCCGCTGACGGATTGGGTTTATCCTCCCCTCCCCGCTGACGGATTGGGTTTATCCTCCCCTCCCCGCTGACGGATTGGGTTTATCCTCCCCTCCCCGCTGACGGATTGGGTTTATCCTCCCCTCCCCGCTGACGGATTGGGTTTATCCTCCCCTCCCCGCTGACGGATTGGGTTTATCCTCCCCTCCCCGCTGACGGATTGGGTTTATCCTCCCCTCCCCGCTGACGGATTGGGTTTATCCTCCCCTCCCCGCTGACGGATTGGGTTTATCCTCCCCTCCCCGCTGACGGATTGGGTTTATCCTCCCCTCCCCGCTGACGGATTGGGTTTATCCTCCCCTCCCCGCTGACGGATTGGGTTTATCCTCCCCTCCCCGCTGACGGATTGGGTTTATCCTCCCCTCCCCGCTGACGGATTGGGTTTATCCTCCCCTCCCCGCTGACGGATTGGGTTTATCCTCCCCTCCCCGCTGACGGATTGGGTTTATCCTCCCCTCCCCGCTGACGGATTGGGTTTATCCTCCCCTCCCCGCTGACGGATTGGGTTTATCCTCCCCTCCCCGCTGACGGATTGGGTTTATCCTCCCCTCCCCGCTGACGGATTGGGTTTATCCTCCCCTCCCCGCTGACGGATTGGGTTTATCCTCCCCTCCCCGCTGACGGATTGGGTTTATCCTCCCCTCCCCGCTGACGGATTGGGTTTATGTCTTAATCACATACACTGACATGGATAGAAAACTGACTGACAGACAGAAGGCAGAGAGTAGGGATAGCAACCAGTGACTAGTGATGTTTCACAGGGGTCAGTGTTGGGACCACAACTTTTCACTGTATACATTAATGATTTGGGAAATGGAACTGAGAGCGTGGTTGCTAAATTTGCAGATATGCAGAGGGACAGGTAGTGTTGGGGAAGTGGGGAGGCTGCAGAATTATTTGGGACAGGCTAGGAGAGTGGGTAAAGAAGTGGCAGAAGGAATACAATGTGGGAAAGTATCAGATTTTGCACTTTGGTAGGAAGAATAGAGGTATAGAATATTTTCTAAGTGGGGAGAGGCTTCGGAAGTCTAAAGCACAGAGACTTGGGAGTCCTGGTTCAGGACCCTCTTAAGGTTAACATGCAGGTTCAGTTGGCAATTAGGAAGGCAAATTCAATGTTCCTGTTCATTTCTAGGGGACTAGAATACAAGAGCAGAGGTGTACTGCTGAGGCTGTATAAGGATCTGGTCAGACTCCATTTGGAGTACTGTGAGAAGTTCTGGGCCCCATATCTAAGGAAGGATGGCCTTAGAAGGGCTCCAGAGGAGATTCACAAGAATGATCCCAGGAATGAAGGGTTTGTCATCTGAGGAGTCTGGGTCTATGCTCAGTGGAGTTTAGAAGGATGAGGGGGGATCTAAATGAAACTTGCAGAATACTGAGAGGCCTAGATAGAGGGGGTGTTTCCACTAGTGGAAAAGACTAGAACTCGAGGGCACAACCTCATAGTGAAGGGACGCTCCTTTAAAATCGAGATGAGGATTTTTTTAAGCCAAAGGGTGGTGAATCTTTGGAACTCATTCCCACAGAGTGCTGTAGAGGCTAGGTCATTGAGTGTATTTAAGACAGAGATAAATATATTATTGATCAATAAGGGGGTCAAGGGTTACAGGGAGAAGGCAGATGAATGGGGATGAGAGTCATATCAACCATGATTGAATGGTGGAGCAAACTCAATGGGCTGAATAACCTAATCCTGCTCCTATATCTTACGTTCTTATGGTCTAACCTATTGTGTTTTCAGTGATGTCAGTTACAGAGTAACTGAACTCATGTTGTTTTTCATGTATGTTTTAACTTAGTTCCACAACATCTTTGACATCAGCAGTGTAGCACACACGGAGAGTTGATTCCTCTTCTGATTGTTACATGCAAGCAGTTTTATGCATTAATAACTATCTATTCCTAAAGAACAATTAAGAACTTTTAATCATCTGCTGATGGTAATTTTCAAAGCTCATGCATCCCCAAGCAAGAGGCAGCCACTTCATTGAGACTAATGCCTTTGCAAAAGCTGCATTGGATGCAGTAGCAGTCACTCCGCTCCAATGGAAAGTATCTTCAGTAGGCTGTTGATACTTCTGCTGGCCCTTTCGAGTGTCCACACTTTGAAGGTAGCTGGCGGCCACGTTCATGAAACCTGCTCAATGCACTCCCTGATATTAAAACCTGACCATCGTCTCGAATTGGACAAGACTGCTAGAGATGCCCTGTTCATCCACTGCCCCATGTGAGATTGCACCAACATGGCACATCGGAGACACCAGCAGCATCAGGATTCGGAAATGATCCCGAGGCCTGGGATTTTTCTAAATGTTTTCATCTTCTTTTGTTTTCAGCTTTTAGTACACATTCTTCAAAAATTTTCCCACAGGTAATGGTTTCCACAGGCATGGCTATTTTGTGGGAAATTATTTTGTTTACCTTCTCAACAGCATTGCTTATATAGAGACCATCAGCAAACAGTAGCTGCTGTTTCGTTGAAGATGATTCCAGTTTAGGATATTTCTCTACTTTTCTGATTAATTCTCACTTTTTTTTGCACGGTAGTATTTTTGAATCATACATTTGTTTCACACAGCTGTTATGAATCATTAGTTGGGTTATTCATTGGTGTCAGCAGTAATCCCTGGAATTCCCCATTTCTTTGCAAATGCTTGTCATTTTTGATCAGCCATCAAAGAGTTGATAAAAACATCATGGCCAGTTGTGACTACACAACATTAAAATCAGAAGAGGCTGAATAAATTAATACTCATGAAGAAATAATACTGTCACATTAAGCAACTTCTGTAGTAGATTTTCTTCATTACACTAACAATGAAAATTGTATGTCAATATATCATTTTCTTTTATATTAGTGAGTCAGTGAATGCCACCCAGTAATGCTAAAACACAATCTACGCAGCAACAGTGAGGAGTTGCCTAATCACCATTGATCATACTCAACAGGAGAGAAGGAAATGTAGAATTTGCATGTCTAATTTAAAAGGCTTTAATCAAGTGCTTCACTTATGAATGGCAAACTTTGGCATCAGGTGATCGATTAATCTCCTCCAATTTAAAAGGTCTAAGCTTTCAAATCTGTGTGGGAAATGCACCTCCCTTCCCAAATTTAACATTTTCCTGTGAACAAGGAGGGTCAGTCAGTTTGGGAATTTTCAGGCTGGTTAACAGTACTCTGTGGATTGATCCTAGCCCACATGTAAGTTTGATGCCATTGCCCTTGTGCATCATGTACTTTCCTCTCAAAAGGATACATAAAGAGATATGTCCATGGAACTTTAGCTATTATGCATGCAAGTTTCTGTGTCACGATTTGTATTAAATTTGCAATTTGTTTAGGTGCGTTGGCCATGATACATTCTCTCTCAGTGTACCCGAACAGGCGCCAGAGTGTGGCAATTAAGGTATTTTCACAGTAACCTCATTGCAGTGTTAATGTAAGCCTGCTTCAAAGAAGAAAAATAAAATTATAATTTGAAAATGTGAATGGAAAGTTTTGCCCACTGACAAAAGGTACCTTGTAGTTACTTCAAATTTTGCACTCCTTGGGTGGAATTTTCCCAGCCCGCTCATCACAGGAATTGTAGTGGGTGAGACACGAACCATGCAAAGGTCCGTTGACCTCGGATGGGATTTTCCGATCTTAGGGCGAGTGTAGCCAGAAAATCCCAGCCCTTGTGTCAAAAAGCACCTCCGCTCCTAAGCAGCCTTCAACAAAGCTGAAAGGGTAAAGAGTTGTTGTAATTTTCGACCAGTTTACTTATTCCAGTGTTTTACCCCGGTGCCCTTATTTGCAAGATGGACAGAGGACAAACACAAGTAAAGATTCAACAAGTTTATTAATAACACTACTAACCCTTAAATTACCCATATAAAACAGAGGATACCCCAAAAGCAGATATACTACCCGCAAGGATGGTTTGATTAAAACTGCAGGCTCGATTCTCTGAGTCCCTCTGGTCTGTCATCACGAAAGTGAGTCTCGATGGCAGCTTCTTCCTTCCTTCCTTCTCTGGTCAGTCTTCCGAATGGTCAAGGGTCACCTCCTTCATCAAGTCTTCATCAGTCTTACCCGCCGGTGTCTGAAAATGTGTTCCTTTATCCCCTGCTTGCTTGCCTTTCCAGAAACTTCTCTGGCTTCCGGCCAATGAGGTCCCAGGAGGGGGTTCCAATACCCAGTGGGTTTCTTGATATTTGCCTGACAGGACACCAGGGTCCGCCCTCAGGTGTCCATCTCCGTGCTGTTGCTTACACGTGACCTGCTATCAGATGAAGCCAACTGCAGGAACTTGTGGTGACAGAAAGTCTGGTCCGATCTGGGCTTCTAACAATAGGCTGGTGCATTTCAATGGGGTGCAATGATCTCCTGCTAAGTATCAGTAGGGTTCAACGACCTTTGATGGGAGATGGATGAATCAGGCCCAGACAGGTTTGTGTATTTTACAATTGGCCTGCCTGAGGTTTGACTGTGTTTGCTTTTTAATATGCCAAATTCTTTAATTTAGGATATCCAATTTTATCAGCCTTAAAACTAGGCCCTGTTTGCATTACAGGATTAAGAAATGAAAGATAAAAATGAAGAAGAAGGAAGCTGCATGTGCAGGCCTAGGGCAAGAGCCAACTGGTTCAGCACTTGCATACAACACTTGGCTCTCATTAGCAGCAAGTGTCTGCCGACCTGGATCCTGTGAAGATAATTCTGCAGTCTGGTTGCTGCATTTCCTACTTTAGAGCAGTAACTTGTACTTCAGAAGTACTTCATTAGCTTAAAGCACTTGCGACGTCTTGTGGTCATGTAAGGTGCCATATCAATGCAAGTCTTTCGCAACCATTATGTGGTTGCTGCATTGTCACAAAGTCTGAAAATAATGGTTGGTGGCTTCTTAAGGGCGTGGTGGTTAATCTTACTTGCTTTCACTGGGTACAGATAAATATGATATGCTGTGATTGGAAGGCTTCTAACATCAGTGAATCTGGCCTTCAGACGTATTTATATCATTTTAGTTTTGCCACCATTCACCTGGAAAGTGGAGCCTTCTGTCTGCGCTATTATCCTGCTAAATTGATGTCTATAGTCACTTATCGGCAGAAATAGATGCATATGGGGCATTAAACTGAGGAAAGGTGCAGCCTGAAAATGGAAGATGCGTGGATTGCAATTGCATCAGCTTGTCAGTCATCCACAGAATATCAAACCCAAAAGAGATTAATATTTGTGATTTAGGGTGCCGCCATGTTATGTTACAAGTTATGATGAATGTGTCTGAACAGAACAATGTCATCAGCTTTACATTTCATGAGTAACAAGTCACTGAAACCACCTTTTGTTCCACTGTAGCAGCTATAGTATGCGTACTCTAGTTGTTCCTAACGTTGTATTTTAGACTGTGGTAGCTGAAATCCATAATGTCCATAATGGAAGAGACCATGGATGGATGGAGCCAGCTAGTAAAATCGTGAGAGCCGAGAAATTAGCATTGCGCTCAATTTATCGGCTCTCCTGATCTTAGCTGCACTGGATTTCCGGCATGGTCAGTCTCTCACCCATTTCCGATGAGAGGTGGAATAATTTATTTAAATTTATTATAATGCTTATTTGCAAGTCTTTAGTGAGCCCGATGTTCAATCGTCCAGGCTCACTTGCCTTTGCGGCTTTGCAGAGAGAGGTTCTCTCTGGTGAGGAAAACACCTGTTTCCCAGGAAAAAGGACAGACATGTTGCCCTCACCACCGGAGGCCATTGAGGTTCCCCCAGGCAGGCCAAGGGCAAAGGGGGTGAACTTGGGCAGTGCCAGCATGGCATCTTGGCAATGCCCACCAAGGCACGATTGGTTCCCCTACTGACAGCAGATAGAATTTTGTCCATGATAATCTAATTTTGGTAAGTTGCATGCTGCCACATTTATTATTCCACACATTCTTTATTGGTCACATGTCTTTATTCTTATCTGAAAGTTAAGAGCAGTCCAGGTTTACTGAAGTAGATCTGAATCTTCTTGCATTTCTGTAGCTCAGTCATGAATGAATAATACGAATATAATCCACAGTCATGTCACAGTCTTTAATCGGTGCCAGCACAATGATTATATTTATGTCTTTGCCGTAAAACAAGGTCACTGGAAGAGAAAATAAATATTAGAAGTTAGTGTTCCAGTAATCTGAAACTAATGACAACGTTTCGCTCCCTCATTTTTGTAGTTAAATTGAAGCAACATGTGATTATAATTTACTTATTCAAGAACATTAAATACTTGTAACATTTCATGAACATGAAAACATCACTGATCCTTATATAATGCATAGTATTTAGTTTATTTCTTGATGAAGCACCGGTGTTTTTGTGATAATGGGGTGCCAATATAGAATGCGATATATTTTCAAATCATTGACCTGTAAGAGACTAACTGAGGGTGTAGAAGACAAGGAGATTGTAGAGTTCATTCCTAAAAGAAGTTCTACCTGGAGGTGCTTTTTAAAATCTGTAGCTATTAGTTGCAGAGAGTGACAGAAATTTTGATTCTTATTTTGCTGGTAGTATGAGTTCAGATTACATTTTCATAAAATCACAGAATTCCTACAATGCAGAAAGAGACCATTTGGCCCATCAGGCCTGCACCTTCAACAATCCTACCCAGATCCTATCCCCTTAACCCCATGTGTTTACCCTGCTAATCCCCCTGACATTAAGGGACAATTTATCATGGCCAATTGACCTAACCTGCACATCTTTGTACGCTCCAGTTTCCTCCCACAGTCCAAAAGAAACCCATGCAGGCACTGGGAGAATGTATAAACTCCACACAGATGGTCATCCAAGGCTGAAATTGAACTGGTCCCTGGCACCTCAAATCTGTGTGCATTCATATTTGTTAATCTCTTGTGCAGAATCTTATCACTTGCTTTTCAGGATTGTACATAGGTGACAACCAAGGGCAGAAAATTGTTGTTGGATATTTTAAAAAAAAATACTTTATAATATTAATGGAATCTTATTTATGACTTTTCTCTTTCTATCTTCAAGCTTTCATTCACCTATTTTTCTTCACCTAATTTCCTTCTGACTCATCCCATCTCCTTTTCCATCATTCCACTGTTTTCTTCCTCAATGCCTTAATCTGACTGGAGGAGATGATGAACTGTTGGGCCCGATATTCATCAAGATCCCAGATAGCCTGTTGCCTTTGCCGTTACAAGGTGCACCTCCAGTAACTTAAAGGGCAAAGTATATTCAAGCTGCAGGGTGATGGTAAATCCGGGCCAATATAAATGGAAAAAATATGAACTTTATAAAAAGATGAAGAATCGTGTGAATAGTTAATAGGTTATGATTCCTCTGGAAGCTAATTGTTGAGGATGACAATAAGGAAGATATATTAAATATTTAGCATTGGATTCTAATAAGGAGGGTGGAATTGATATTGGTAGATATACCAGAGGAGGATAATTATCAGAGATTAAGTTTGTGAAAGGAATTGATTCTGAAAATTTAGTAGAACTCAGTGGGTAAATCACCCTTTGTTGCCCTACTGGTGTCCTAAATTGGTGCTCACTCTGCCAGAATACAGCATCTGGAGTTTTAAATGCAAGTCCTTCTTGAACTATGTTACAGGGCTGTTACAATGGTTTTCTTGTCGTATTTAAAACTATCATTCCCCTCAAGTAGACAGTCAAAATAACAGAGTGGCTTCAAGATGAACTTTACTGTAGCTCTTGAACCCTGAATGAAGCCATTCAGATCATTCAGAGTAAAACATTTAGAAATACATAGGCAATTAAAGTCTCAGCTTCGATTACAAGTAATTAGCATACATCAGTACACGCATAGGAGTTATCTGTATCCAATCATAGTTGTTACAACATGCATACATAAGGATATAATGTCCAATTAAAACTTGTTATATATGTTATGTTGTCAAGAAATGATAGCTCTATCTCTGACCAATGCTTTTTCAACTCCCTTTCCATTGTTCCTTGTTCTAATGGGCAGGCATGAACTGCAGCTGCACATCATTCAGTTAGATGGTCCTTGACCCTCAACTGGGCTTACTTTAATCAAAACTTATCATTTGTACATAGCTTTTCCTGTGTGACTGAGGTTCAGCTTGCAGCTTATGTGATTTTTAAACTTGTGATTGTTAATCCTTTAAAAATAGCTACACTCCCGAACTCCAGTTCTCTCCTCCCAAATAAAGGGAATTTTGCTAATGGCTAAATCATTGTGTGGTGAATAAAGCTTGTGGAATCATAAGTTTTAAGTTGATTTATTAGTGTCACAAGTAAACTTAAATTAATACTGCAATGAATTTACTGAAAATCCCCTAGGATTTTAGGATCTCTGACTCATTCTCGCCCCACACCAGAGCCCATTCCAATCCTTGCCTTTGGGACTTACTGGTGAGGCAGGAAACCAAAGATTGACATCTTCACTCAGCTGAGTTGCCTGCAGAAGTTTGACCATCATTTGTTTCCATTGATCCATGGGCCTCATTCAATATGTGCCAGCTCCTCAATGCCTGTGTGGACCTGTAAACTGAGCAGATTAATTCCTAGCTCACAGTGAATTTTAAAGAAGAGCGACAAAATTGAGAATGGACACAGATTAATGATGTGGCCAGGATGAAGGCAGATGGACTTTAACGTAATTATATGCAAGACAGTATCAATTCAGTGCAAGAATTGGGACTATTATCTTAATAGAACTATATGTGTGGGAGCTGAGTAAGAGGATTTAGGGATCCAGGTATATTAATAAAAATTACCTCACCAGTAACAGGAAGACTAATATGATGGTGGGCTCATTATATGTGATTTAGAATAAAGTATATTATGCACCACACATTGAGTGAAATCTTTTGACGTATCTTTGAGTGTTTGATGCCTTTATCAACTGCTTTATTTTTCTCATCAATAGCATTTTTAAAATCATTTCTCAAGCTTGATTTTTAAAAATTTTATGTTTCTGATGTCTACATTCTTTAGCATAAGTTTAAGAATAATTCTCTCTTGTCGTTTTATTGTTTGTTCCTGCAAAGGGGTTGCCAGTTGGATTTAGATCCAGAGGAGCTAACAAGCAATGCTCTTCATGATGTTTGTAAGATCTGACTGCTTTGACTTGCATTGTAAAGCCTTATGCTTCCTTTGCAGTCTGATGGGACAGCTGTATTGATTGCCATATTCACCATACTGTTGCTTGTGGCACTCGCGTTGCTTTGGTGGTTCTGGCCTCTGTGCTGCAAGGTGGTGAGTATAAACAAATGCATTTTGAGACATTGTGTGAATTTTAAAACATAGTTGACTTTCTCAGTATGTAAAAATGTTATGTGCATTGTATTAAGTATCTAATCTGCCTGAGATTTTTTTGTATATAACAGACAGAAATGACTCAAAGCTGAAAATATTCTGAAAGGTTATAGGAAAATCTCTATTGCTAGCTTATATTTGTTGTACCAGATGGAGGCCAAAGCCAACACTAAACTACACATGTTTCTACTCTACTCATACTTTACAAAACTATATTCTTCTACACATACTTGATGCGTCCAATTTTGTACAGTTCAACATACTGCAATTGTATTGGTCTCATTTGCTTCAGATCCGATTGTTTCAAGCTCAAAATTAGTAATGGTGCTAACAGTTAGCATAGGGGTAGTCCAGCCAAGATGAATGTCAGGAAACCATGAGTACTCCAACTATGACTTTACTTCTATTCAGATGTAAAGTCCTTTGGTAAGTGTTTGCAACTTCCTGATGTGGTGTAAAGCAGCCCTTTGATATTTTAATAATGGAGTTTGATTTTATGAAGCTTGGAATGGCCTGCCTGACAGAGCGATGGAAGCAGATTCAGTAGTAAACTTGAAAGGGAATTGAATCTATACTTGGAAAGAGAAAATAAAACATGGCCAAGAAGAAAGAGCAGTGCAGTGGGATGTTTGGTATCACTAATATAATATTACAGGTACATTTAAGGGAACCAGGATGTGCAAAAAGAAACAAAAGTCAATGACAAAAGGATTAGATAAAGTGATTAGAGGAGGTTCTTGGTGTAGGCCAGGTGATTGAATGGCTAATAGTCCTGTGAATTCTTTGGCTAATATTTTCCAATGTGTTTTTCTGTGGCAGGGTCTTCGGGTCCTGCCCAAAGTTAATGGCCACTTCTATTACTGTACCACTGTGATCTGCTACAGGGGGTCACTTTCAAAAGGACTGGAAGATCACATCAGCAGGAAGGACTGGAAAATCCAGCCTTGTGTAAACTTAAAGAGTTAGCATATGGGAAGAATTGCCTCCTAAGCTGTAAGATTTTATCATTTTATGATTGCTATTGCTAAAAGCTTTTGCTCTTCAGGCGGCAGAATTGTGTTTAAACCTCAGAAGAGCAAATTTGCAAAGCATTCAGAGTTACATAAACACAATTGATCAATGATATTGGGGTGTTTAATTGTTCAGATATTGATTGGGATAATAATAGAGAGAGGGAGAAAAATATCTGAAGTGTATTCATGAGAATGTTCTTGACAAGCACACTTACAGCCCATCTGGAAAGAGGCATTGCTTAAACTGGTTCTAGGGAATGAGACAGATGAAGTGTTGGCAATGGAATATTTGGGGAACAATGATCATTGTATGATAATGTTTGGTTAGCCATGGAACAGGACAATCTCGAGTGAAAATACTGAATTGAAGGAGGGCCAATTTCAAGCATATTAAATCTGTCCCCAATAAATTGAAATGAAAAATTAGTAGATAAAATTGGAAACTCCTTTAAGGAGAATTTGGGTTTCATAGAATCAAAGCATATTCCCGTGAAGGGGGAAGATAAGGCAAAGAGAGACAGAGACCCCTGGATGGTGAAAGAGACTGAGAACAAGATGAAGCAAAAAACAGATGTATGACAGATGTCTGGTAGTTAATACAAATGAATATAAAAAATAGATTTGAGGTTACAATCAGATCAGCCACAATGTTATTAAATGGCAGAGCAGGCTGAAAAGGCTGAATGGCCTACTCCTTCTCCATGTTCATATGTATATTTGTTTTGGAAAGTAGTTATTCACTTAAGGCCCACAATGGGGCTATGGATAGGCAGTCCACTGACATCTCCCCATAAAATCGCAGGGTGTACAGGGTGGACATGCTGGTTGTGGGCATGGCCCCTAATTTAGGGGTCCACCCAAAAAGTAAAAGCTTTTCTGCATTCATTTTTAGATTCCCTTTGTGTTCAAGTGTGATTTCCTATAATTACATCTTTTTGAAAAGGTTCAGTACAGCAGAGCTTCCTGTCTATGACAGCACTAAACAAAGCATCTTCAGTGGAACTGCCATCTCACATGTAAAGGGCTACCCACAAAAACCACAGCATTCTACAATCAGAAACAGAGAAACAACTTCCTGCTAGAATGGTTTCTGAGATATTCAACTTCAGTTTGCTTTAACTGATCACCAATACCAGGCAGTATTTCAACACTAGACAAAATGAGTTCTATTGAAAAAAGTCTTACAAATCTCTTGTTTGGAAAAGTTTATCTTGAGTTCTAGGGAGTGCTTGATTTCCAAACTGCACATTTCTTAATGAAAACTTTGTTTCACCGATGAACCACATGTCATTTGTAGAATCATGACTTTGCTTTCAGTTTTGGGAATGTATTTTGGAGAAACTGAAGAAATACAAGTGGAAAAAGTTCAGTCAAGTGTCTGCACCAAGTTAGGCTATCTACTTGTCCTTAAGGGAAGGAAATCTGTTATCCTTATCTGGTCTGATCTATGTGTGACTCCAGATGCACAGAAGTGTGTTTAACTCTTAAATGCCCTCTGGAATGGGCATAAGTGCTGGCCCAGCCAGCGACGCCCACATCCCTTGAACAGATTAAAATAAACTGACAGACGAGAAAAACATTAGATACTTTTGCCATCTGTACTTACACTGAGAAAAAGCAAAAAGATAAAACAATAATAGGGAATGCATACTAGATTAATATCTGAAAGAAAGATTAATGTTTAGCTGTGATCCTTTGCCAGAATTGACAATTCCTGCTGAAGTGCCCTATTTGAACAACAACAGTAACAACTTGTGTTTATTCAACGTAGAAAAATGTCCCAAGGTACTTCATGGGGTGGTGAAGAAAAATATTGATGCAGAGTCAAAGGAGGGGAAATTAGTTAGGAGTCAAACTCTGAAGGAGGATCTTAAAGAAAGTAGAGAGGGAGGGAGTTTAGGGCAGTGGCGATGGGGGTCTCAGTTGCAAGCTGGGGAGCCAATGAGATCTCCATGTCACCTCTTTTTGCTTAGGCCCTCTGTACTTTGTGCCATTCAGGCACTTGATAGGCCAGGGCAGGCCTCCTTGGCTGCATCGAACCATTTTTCTGCCTAGTCCCACTGACCTGTACCTAAACCATATCCCTCCACACCCCTCGCATCCATGTATCTGTCCAAGTTTTTCTTAAATGTTAAATGTGAGCCCACATTTACCACTTCATCTGGCAGCTCATTCCACACTCCCACCACACTCTGTGTGAAGAAGCCCCCCCCCCCCCCTAATATTTCTTTAAACTTTTCCCCCTTCACCCTTAACCCATGTCCTCTAGTTTTCTTTTCTCCCCAGCCTCAGTGGAAAAAGCCTGCTTGCATTCACTATCTATACCCATCAAAATCTTATACACTTCCATCAAATTTCCCCTCATTCTTCTACGCTCCAAGGAATAAAGTCCTAACCTATTCAACCTTTCTCTGTACCTCAGTTTCTCAAGTCCCAGCAACATCCTCGTAAACCTTCTCTGCACTTTTTCAACCTTATTAATATCCTTTCTGAAATTAGGTGACCAAAACTGCACACAATACTCCAAATTCGGCCTCACCAATGTCTTATACAACCTCACCATAACATTCCAACTCTTATACTCAATACTTTGATTTATACAGGCCAATGTACCAAAAGCACTCTTTACGACCCTATCTATCTGTGATGCCACTTTTAGGGAATTATGCATCTATATTCCCATATTCCTCTGTTCTACTGCACTCTTCAGTGTCCTAACATTTACCTTGTATGTTCTACCTTGGTTTGTCTTTCCAAAGTGCAATACCCCCCATTTGTCTGCATTAAACGCCATCTGCCAATTTTGAGCTCATTTTTCTAGCTGGTCCAAATCCCTCTGCAAACTTTGAAAACCTTCCTCACTGTCCACTACACCTTCATGAAGACCTCATCTTCTCAGCCTTGCCTCTCACCTGAGGTGTTGTGACCCTCAGGTTAAACCACCGTCAGTCAGTGCCTATGGTCATCTGTGCCTGTGGCAACTTTACCTTTTACTTTTATAACTTTGGATAGGCTGTTTTGCTGCTTATGGGAAGGGAAGAAATCTGAGTTGCAAGGCTGATGAGCCAGTCTGAGAGGTGACAGTGGTCCTGAGAGAGGAAAAGAATATTAGAGATGGAACACAGTTGGGCGCATAGAGAGGGGTTGAGGATATGTTTTGGAGAACGGGGTGAAAGTACTTTGAAAGCAGGGAATAGTATCCCGTCAAAGGGGAGGCATTTCAAATATTGTTCATAGGAGACCCATGTATTATTTGGATATTTACAGCCAAGCTTATTCTGCATGATCAATGGACTTGGTAGGTTTGGGCCTTCAGCATGAGATGCACAAATCACCCTATGGCTAGCGTGTGGTCGAGGTCTTGGTTGCCAAAACCTATCCCACATGTCAGAGATACTTGAAAATCATCATTAATATTACACTGAGTCATTTGTGGTCCATCTGGCACTCCAAATGAACAGCTGAAGCCCTCACGAGCAGGGTTACTCTGAAGTAATAACACTTATTCAATTAATTGTCAGATAGATAGATGTGCCTAAGTGCATCTGCCACCAGGTTTATTTTATCTGAGAGACGTGGGTGCTAACATGCACCAAGTCTTACTAATTAATAGTCACGGGAGAAGACACCCCAGTTGGCAAGCTGAGAACAAGCACTAATAGGTGACAAAAAAAAACATGCCAGTTGGGAATCCAATCGAATGCTAAGTGGTCAAGGTGAAATACTTCAGAGAGATCATTGATATCATTGCCATTGTACAAATAATTTATTTTTGTTTATGATTTGGTTTCAGGTGATAATGGATCCTCCCCCTCCCCCACCCCCTCCAAAAGAGGTATGTGAAGGTTCCACTGTGTTAAAGTGCTGTTCATGATGAATGCTGCAAATATTAAAGGAGCAACATTGTTTGCGAGTTAATAGTGTGAAATCTATCTTCTAAATCTTAGTGGTTATCCTCAAGTGCCCAGTGGTATGACCAAAACAGTTAGCCATCCGAATATTAAGAGAATCACACTTAACATAAGAACAGGAGTTGACCGTTTGGTTCCTTGAGCCTGTCCTGAGATTCAGTGAATTATTTCTTCCTCCTTTAAATCTTCCTTCATCATCCAGCGTTCCAGTAAACCAATCCATGACTCCGTCATCCTTGCAAGTAACTGCCCAACCTTCAACTTCCCTTTCCTCTTGAAACTGTTTGAACGTGTTGTCGCCTGTCAAATCCATGACCATTTTTCTCTAAAGACCATGTTTGTTATCTGCAGTCAGGTTTCTAACCCAGTTACAGAACCAATACTGTTCTTACTAAAGTCACAAATGACATCCTGTGTATTGTGACAAAACTAAACAATCCCTTCCAGTCCTCCTCGATCTTTGTGCCATCTTTGAAATGGTTGACACACCATCTTTGTCCAGGGACTCCCCAGTATCATCCAGCTGGGTGGGACTGCTCACATCTAGCATATATCTGCTTTCCCTCAAGGAGGCATCCATGACTCTCTTCCATTTGAGGCTCTTCAGTGACCTCAGAACATGTGGTGTTTGTTTTAATGTGTTCGCTGAAGACACCCGGCTGTACCTTATGACCACCTCTCTCTACAACAGATGCTAGTCTGTCTATGATACCCTTATTTCCTTTTATGGAGTTAATTGTGTGATATTCCAATCTAAACAAATGGTTCCTGAATTGAGAGAACTTTGGAAGATTATAGTTTGGGCTTTAAATCCCTGGGATAGAAACCATTTAATCCTGGGGATTTGCCCTTCTTTGGTGTCCTCAATTTTTCCATTACTGTTACTTTCCTTATTGTTAAATTTCTGTTAATTTGTTAATTCTAACAGGGATTAGGAATCCTGATTCCTAATTTAAAAAGTTTATTTGGGATGCCTGATGTACTGGCCTTTTCCTCCATTGTAATTACTGATGAAAAACAATTATTGAGCATATGTACCATTTCCTTATTATCATTGGTAACATCACCATTGTAAGTCTTCAAGGTGCTTATGTTGCTTCTGATCTCCTCCTTTTCCTAAGATAATTTGTGTTGATTTTGATAAATGGTGTTAGCTAAATCTGGGCAGTACAATGCCTAATGTGCCATGTCCCTGTGGTTCTAGGATATAATGTTGCAGAAAACAATCCTGGACACGTTCATGAAGTTCTCCATCTTTATGACATGTGCTTATCTGCTTATCTTGTTTCAAAGCCTCAAATAAAATCACTCTTCCTTTGCCAAATGCTTGTCTCATCTCAAAAGTTAGGCAAGGGACCACATCGCACCTTGTACAAGGAAACCTATGCACGCTTCCGCTAAAGTCTTAAATCTAATCAAATAGTTTCTGCTTCTGACCTATCTCTCATTATATTCTCTTGTATCATTGGAATGATTTTTTTAGTAGGGCTCCTCCTTCTCTTCTACTATTTTCTCTGTGTTTCCTGAAGATCTAACAATCTGGTATAAAGAGTTCTCATCACTGATGGTTTTGCAGCCATCTCTCATTAATGGTTACCATGTCATATGTTCTAAGTTGAACTTGCACCTGCAATTCATTCACTTTGTTTCTTGTATTCCTTATGTTTGTATAAATGAATGCTGATTTGAGTCACACACACTCATCTGCCCCTCTGCTTTATTGTCCTATTTAACTCTTCCTGGTTGATTTACGTTTGCGTCCTTTGCTTTGAACTGTTTGCCTAAAGCACAATTTTTCACTGTTACTCTACTTTTCTTCCCTTTTGATTCTTTGCGAACAATTACCCATGCTATCTTTGTCATCTGAACCGTCCGCTGTCTTACTAGTTTAAAATTCTTGTGACTATTTGTTTCCATGGTTATCTTAGTTCTAGACTGGTCCAGTTGGTGCCTGTGACAGTACTACTGCTAATATGCCATGAAATTGAACTCCCCTTTTCCATATCACTCCTTCAGCCATGTATTTACCTCCCTGATCTTCATACCTCTGTGCTAATTTATATGTGGAGATGCTGGCGTTGGACTGGGGTGGGCACAGTAAGAAGTGTCAACAATGGGTTAAAGTCCAACAAGTTTATTTCATGTGTAGCCGGGGGAATAATCTATCCATTATGACCCTTGAGACCATGTCCTTTTAATTAATTCCTGTTAGAATTAATAAACTGGACCTCTTACCTATTCTTCCCAATGTTGTTGGTCCCAACATAGACCACAATAACTGGATCTTTCTGATCCCTCTCCAATTTGCTTTCAGGCTAGTTTTCAATGCCATTTTTTGATTCATTGATTCATGAATAAAAATATTCTGAAAGGCATTTTTTATGCTAAAAATTAAAAATGTTAAGAATAAAATTACAGAGTTCCCTTTTGACATAGACCAAAGATTTAATTAGCCAATTCAGATTTATGGGAATAATTTTCACTTTGGGCTTCAGTGAAAAACTGTCAATTGCCGATCAACTGCCCAATTTTATATGTATATGTATATATTATACTTCCTAGTAACTTCAGTGGAGAGGAGAAATGAGTAGAATATAAAACTAACGACCAGTCTGCTACTGCCCATTTTCTTACTATTGCCCAAAGTGAAATTACCTTCATTGCCCTTTTAGAATGGTTTTCTAATGCTCAGTTACATGTTTAGTACTAAGCTGAAGGAATTTTTTATATAATTATGTATCCAGTTCTTTTTGCAAGTTAAATCATTTGTCATGTTAATTTATTTAATCTATAGGAACCTGAACCAGAGCCCATAGCAAAATCAAAGTGGCCCACAGTTGATGCCTCATATTATGGTGGTAGAGGTGTTGGTGGCATTAAAAGAATGGAGGTATGTTACTAAATTTATTCCATATTTCTGTACTATTTAATTGAATTCAAGAAATTCTATTTCAACTCCGAGAATGGAATCAGAAGGTTAAATTGCTATTAGTGGAGTGAAATTCCGGAGAGCCCTTGGGTGCTATGGAAGTGGTTTGGAGTGAAACTTCCACCAGCCACTGCCAGTATTCTTCTTCTCACTAGAAATTCCAAGATTTCTTTTGGTTCTCATGGCTGGAATCGCTCTGGGCCCACTGGAGCAGGAAGCTTAGTGGCCGGGGACTTCATTTGGTGCGAAGCCTAAATTCAGGTTCCTGACAGCAGGGTGAAGTTTTGCAATCAAGTTCTCGGGACTTGAAACACAAGTCAAGCTTCCCAATGGACAGTGTCAGGAAGGCTGACCATGGGCATTTGCGTGTCATGCAAGCTTTCTAAAAAGCCAGCTCGCTAGAATTGAGTGGCCCTCTAAATTAAATTCTCCACCAGTGAGAAATTAGAACATTAACATTTCTGTCTGCACGGAAGTGGTGTGCACATGGCAAGCTGCATCCTGATCTTAAGTAAATGGTCACTCCTCTTGCTGCCTTGGCCAAATTGAGATTGGGCGAGGGTAGGTCAAGCTGTACGAAGGCTGGACAGGGGAGGCAGGCTATGGAGGGAAGGGTGAATCAGAAGCTGGACAGAGAGGGTGTCTGTTTGAAGGAAGCAACGTTGCCCGGGGCAAGGGAGGGGATGAAAGGATATAGGAAGGAGGGAAGGGCCTTGCATGTTGGGTGTAGGTATCCTGTGGTTCGCGGGAGAACAGAGCTTCTGGCTTGGAATGTGGGAGAGAGATGGTGCTAAAGGATGGGGATGGTGACTTCCTGCCTGCCCCACAGCAATATTTGCCATGCTCCTCACACATGCTTATGTATTGAGCTGAACAGCACAAGATTGGATGTGGCCAGCCATCCTGACTCTGAGCTGAAATCACTTTCATTCTTATCTCACCCCAGAATGGAAAATACCCGTGGAATTTTAAATCTCATAGGTTACCTGGATGGAGTTGCCACTAATCTGTAATGTGCCCACACTAACTAAGCGAAAACCTTTTCCATTAATTATACTAGTCACTTGCACCAATGTGAGTGTATATTTGGACATAACCTCATTTTTGTGGTCTGGAGCAACAGGAATGTGGTGACCTTGCTAGTCCTTCCTTCCTACAAGATCCTTCGAGAATCCCCTTCCCTGTCTTCATGCCAGTGGAAAACCACTAGCTGCCTGATTGGAGAAAGTAGTCATTCCCTGTCCTTCTGCTGCCCATTCTGGACAGGAAGTAGACCAATGGTATGTTAATGAAGGCCAGGATTTGAAGTTATCCAAGCCTGTTATCTGTTAAAGAGGTTGAGTTCTTACCTCGCCCACCACATATCTGCACACAATGACTGAGGGATATTCTGCCTAATTTCAGCAAGGTTCCATAAAGTGTTAGTGGAATGTAACATTATAAAGTCTTTATAAAATCCTTGTTTCAAACTGATACTTTGCAAGAGGAGAGGAATTACAGTCTCCATTTCCTGGTGGGTGAGGGAGCAAACTTTGAAAATTAGCATTTCACCCTCAGAGGTCAGCTCCAACTGCAAATACCTTTCCCCTAGCAGGAGGTTGCACGTCAACTTGGGGACAGCATAACGGAGGCAGAGATTGGCCATCGCTGATCTCTGCCACATTTGTCATAGTAGGCCATAGTAGAAGAATGTGGGTATTGTTAATATTTTTTGGCTGTTCTCTTCCACGTGCATTCCTTTTTTACTGTCTGAGATCTACTCAGAGATGCATTCCTAGGAATGTGTCTTATTTATAGGCTTGATAATTAAAACTCTAGACTGGAGTATTTACACCACTGTTATCTCTCTCAATATGGTTCTAGTTACATCAGCATATGATGTCACATTAATTTGTATTTGTTAGCATAAGTTGTGACAAGTAATGACCCTCAATGCAGCAGGAATTTGGAGGAATGCTGATGTGATACATTTTGTAACTTACCAGTCATGGATTTGTGGATCTTATGCACTAACTTTGACCAGGAACTGTCTTTTGCAGATTATCACATCTGTGTACATATCCTCTGACAACTGGCTTTTTTTCTCTCCAAGGTTCGATGGGGAGACAAGGGATCCACTGATGAAGGAGCAAGGCTAGAAAAGGCCAAAAATGCTGTTATAAAAGCCCCAGATGTCGAAGAGGAACCTCTTGCTCCAAAGAAGCCCAAACCTCCGCCTCCTCGTCGCCCTTCTCCACCACAGTGGTATGACCCAATTAAGGTAAGTTCACACCATCTACTGACACATATTCCACTCAATAATGAAATATATTGTAGGGCACTAGTGCTAATTATGAAACTAGTTAACAAAGATCCAAAAGTGCTTGAGGCCTAATGACATGAATTTTGTTTCTATATTAAGAAACATTAACTTTATGTTAGCATTGTCCAGAGTAAGAATAATTTTAAAAGCAAGACAAGAAGTAGAGTAAGAATGACAAGAAAAATGACAGCTAGTTTTATTTGATGAAGTTGATAACTTGCATCAGTAAAAAGCAGAGGAAACATTAGAACGAATTGTAATCATGCAGTATTTTAGGGCTGGATTTTACCTGCTCACATTTGTGGGTTTGAATACAAGGGGGCTGAACCAGTGAGTGACTTGCCCACTGCCCCACCCCAGCTTCCACTGCAAATATACCAGCAGTAGGGATGGTGTTGGGCAGCCTGACCACATGTGGGCCATTTGAGGACCTTAGGTGGGCAATTCATTCCCCACTTAAGGATCTCATCCTACCACCATCAAGATGTAATTGGCAGTGGGAAAAGTTTACGTCAGGTAGATAGTCTGACAGATTTTCCTGTGCAGGCTGGTGATAGGTGGCAGGAGAGGTCCCTCCTCAACAGACGCCTTGTACCCATCAAAGGGATCATTCCCCACCCCAGAATGCCATCCAGCCACTCCACCCACCTTGCCAGCTTGGCACCTGGTGTGACTCCGAAACACTGACCCAAAGCCTCAGTCCAATACTGCATATCTCTGTCCCAAAGCATTGGAGAGCTGCCAGCCCTCTTATTGGTGAACAGCTGTCTGAGGCAGGACTTCCTATACCTGAGGGACCGCAATCCTGCCTCCAGTATATCAACAGTTAAACAGTTGGGTAGAAGCTCATGTTTCCCTCGGTGGGCTCTCCCACCTCCCTGTATCTTTTAGCCAGGAATGTGGGGAATCAGGCACCTCATATCATTCAGCTCTTAGTGTGGACGTTCTGGGAGATAAAGTAACACTCCACTCTTTTCACATCAGAATTGACTATCTGGATCATACTTGCCATGTTCCTAAAGAGGCATCTTTTTTAAATTCTAGGGCCGGCTTGATGCCTTGTGGGCACTGCTGCGGAGACAGTATCATCGGGTTTCTTTGATGCGGCCCCAGACTGGTGATGAGGTATTGTTCAGATCATTTGTGTGAATGACAGGGGATAGCTTTTCATTTTAAACAAAGGTGCAAGCTTCTTTTTCCGGTCAATGAGAAAATCTGTGGTAAATGAACTCCGACCAAGCGGCTACACCATAGGCAAATGTGGTGTCATCCATTTTGAACCATTAAAGAAAGAACAGGATATCTTCCAAATGGTGGAAAGCGGGAAACAATAGAGATCCAAGGAGCTGCTTGGCATATAGATTATTAAAATGTCATGTACAGGTACAGAAAATAATCAGAAAGACTCATGGACTGCTGGCCTTTATAGAGGACTATAATACATTTGGGTAGAAGTCATTCTTCAGTCATTCGTAGCCCTAGTTAGACCACACCTCTGCAAGCAGTTCCGGGTGCCATATCTTAAGAAGGATAAATTGCTCTTGGAGGAAGTGCAGTACTAAAATGATGCCAGGACATCAAGGGTTAACTTAAGAGGAGAGGTAAAACAGTCTAGGCAAAGTTTTCCCAGCTGCACATACCCCAAGGTCTGAAATTGCCACCTGAGTTCAACTGACATTTACCTGGTCACCCGAATTTTCTGCCCCACCCATTACAATTCCCATGGTGGGCGGGATGGAAAAATCCTCTTGAGTTTGTATTCCCTGGAACTTGGAAGCTTTAAGTCGTGATTTGAAATTAAGGTTTCAAGGGGAAAATTTAAGGCAGATTAGGTGAAACTATTTTTGCTACTAGAGAGCACTGGATTAGGGGGAATTATTCAAAGGTGGAGCCAGATCGTTCAGGAATGAAATTAGGAAGTACATCTACACACAAAAGGCTGGTAGATATTTGGAACTCTTTTCCAAAAATGGCCATTGAAGCTGGGTTAATTGCACAATTTAAAACCGAGATTGATAGATTTTTGTTCACCAAAGATATTAAGATAGATATGTGACCAGCCATGATCTTGTTGAATGGCAGAATAGTTTTGAGGGTTGAACTGGCTTGCTTCTGTTCCAGTGTTCCTAATAGATCTGTGGTGCTGGAGACCCTATCCCTAACCATATTGATGCAGTTGTGAGTTGTGAGTGATGAGGTGTGTTTATTTCTGATTATATGTTAACTGCAGAGTAGTGATTGATTTATTTAAGATTGTCTTGCACTCATTTAGAAGTACTTTCTGTAGATCTTCTGTGATCACTTTTTAATTATAGACATTTTTATGAGAATGTTTCTTTTAGAATGGCATGAACACAAAATAAATAAGTCAAATAAACAACTTCTGTGGTAATTCTCTGAACATTAGGCTACTTGAAGCCATTTCAAACTATTCAGGGCTCAAGGATGGCTCACTGATTTTATTACAGTTCACTTAAAATGTTGAGAATCAGGATGTATTATGCTGAGTGTTAAGTGAAGGCCATACAATGTTGCAGTTATCATATGGTGGCACTTCATGCATTGCCCTTTGACATGTGGTGGGCAAGTTGGGGCGCATTGGTCAACGTAATTCATTGTGGGTAAAAATGTGGTGTAAAGATTTAAGTTGTCTCATGGTTTGTGTCATCTTGTAAACTAGAATAAAAGAGTCTGACTACAGTGGAAGAGTGTGCTAAGGGCACAGGCTTGGTAGACTCACTGTTTGGTTGCTGCGTTTCTTCACATATTCTTACTCAGCCCACGCATAACAGCTGCAGCTTTTGTGATCTGTGTATTGATTTCATCCTTAAGTGATAGATTGCTGGTGATTGTGGAGCCTAGATATGTGAAGCTATCAAGAACCTCCAGTGTAACATTGTCAATGTATGTCCCCTCCCTCTATAGGAGAGGGACATGCCGGGCAGTACCCTGACAGTTCCTTGGCACATAGCAGTTATCATGTACTTATCCTCTGGCACAGCCCCTTGCGAGTACTGCCAGGGGTGGACCCCCAAGGCACAGCGTTGGAGGTGTGTTCCCCTTGTCCATGTTCCAAAGGGGCAGGGTGGTTGGTTGGGCCCTGCCCAGCCAGTGTGATGGCGTGGGCTATACATCCAAAGTGCTGGGTTATCTAGAGAGAAAACCCAGCTATTTTCAGCCAGTGAGCTGCACACCGGTTTTCTCACCTCAGCCAGCACTCTGCACAGAATGGGAAATTCCAACCACTATTTTGGGTTACCAGAGTTAATATTAAACCATAAACGCGCAAAAGACATGTTATTAAACCAGGCAGACAGAGACTGCTTTCTCATACCTTTGTGATCGAGAGTAATTCCATGGTTTATTTTGTGACTCTCAAATTAGAATGAAACCTTATAATTAGTGGAGAAACAAATGGCTGATGTCTGTCAGGTGAAAGTATTAACTCTGAAAATAATGTAGTTGTGATATTTTTCAAGGTCAGCTAGTTTCATAACAGTTATTGGTTTGGGTGAAAGTTTATTTAATATGTTGTCAAATGGAAAAGGGATATTCTCTTAAAGTTGATCCAGTGTTATCAGGGAGACACATAGCCTACTTTGTGTGGTTGCTGCATGTCTAAAATTGGTTGGCTGTTTTCGAGGATTATATTTACATGTATGGAGCCAATAAACTTGATGCCATTACATGTCTTCTTGGTAACTGTCTGACTTAAATGAAATTTAAAGAAAGCAATAGGAAGTGGCAAAATAATTCCTATGGTGCAGGACCATAAAAGTTATGAAGTTGGCTTGTCAGTATGTTTTCTGTTGATATTGGATAAGCAGATTTTACTTTAACATCAACTATTCTCGCTTATATGTACTGTCATTTTTGGCACATGGTTACAGTTAGTCACCAGAATTATGCGTTTGCTTTTCTGTTTGCATTTTATGTAGCACCTTAGCATATTATAAAGTACTTTGTTCAATAAATTGCTTTAGAATTGTGCTGACTGATACAGCAGAATTGTAACTCCTATAAGGAGGAGGCAGCTTCAGGCCTGGGTATAGGCTTAGCATCCTGAAAAATGGTGTCAGCTCAAACCCTGATGTGATCCCACTCACCTCCAGGTTTATCCCAGGCAGTTTTGCAGTGGAGCTTTCGGGTAAGTTATTGAAATATTGAGATCTCCAATTCACTGAAGGATTGAACCCACCATTCTGGCGGTGGGAACCAGCGCAAGGCTTTCCTGAGCACAACCGGAGCATTTGTTCAACGAAACTCTTCAAACTTTGAAACTTGAACAGCTGTACTCTTGGCCAGGTGAGAGGCAGGTGCCTTTGCAGCATTTCTCCCGAATGTGTGGTTTCAGTCCAAGACAAGTTCCAATTTCTTGAACTGGATGTTTCACTGGATTTCCATTTCACTTGCCCTGATTTGCGCCTCCCCTGCTTTCGGCAGTCACTGAAACATGAGTGCAGCTATTGCAGCTCCACCTTGCAGTTCTGCTGAGGGACAAGTGCAGCAGGAAGACCGACAGCAGCTGGAGAGTGGGCAGTACCAGCTGCCTTCTCAGAAACATGCTGGTGCACTGCTCAGAGGGAACAGACACAAACTCAGATGCGAGGGAAGGGGGTTTAACTGTCACTTTCCTGCTTTCCCTGCAACCACTTCCACCAGCCTAAAAATTGAGGCAGGGTGGAAAAAGGCCATTAAGTGGTCAATTGAGGGTCTTAAAAGGGTAAGTTTCCCAACTGCCCACCAGTCTCTTCTTTGCTACAATGGGTAGGCTGCTAGTGTACTGAAATTTTTGATTAACAAATTCCTCCCTGGACTTGAGTCTCAAAATCATATCCTTCCACTTCATAGAACCCCTACTGTGCAGAAGGAGGCCACTCAGCCCATAGAGTCTGCACCAACCAGAATTCCACCCAGGCCCAATTCCAGTAACCCTACATATTTACTCTAATCCCCCTATGAGTAGGGTCAATTTAGCATGGCCAGAGGAATCCACACAGACAAGGGGATAACATGCAAACTCCATACAGACAGTGACCGGAGGCAGGAATTGAACCCAGGTCCTTGGCACTATGAGGCAGCAGTGCTAACCACTGTGCCACTGTGCTACCCCCAATCTCCGAGGGGATAGAGTGCTGCCAACTGCACAGACAGGGATTTAGAAAGATTGACAAATCTGAGGCATGGTGGGTAAAATTCAGTCAATTTCTATAATTGATAAGCACTGGCTACATATAGATGTTGGATTGTACTGAAATAACTTTTCATTTATTTTGTTTCCCATAAAATGGCTGTGTAAAAACATTTGTGTCTATTTTTAACAGGTATGCTTCCCTCAGTTGTTGCATATCTATGCTAATTTACTCATGAGAGGACTAACTTCAAACAGGGGCACACTGGTGAAGTTCCAGCAGTTCGTAGCATTTTCAACTTATGCTCATGATAACAGCCAGCTCCATTTTCAGGGATTATTTAGGAAGCAGCGAATGGTCCAAAAGCAATACTGCTGTTGTGGAAGTCTGAAATAAAAACAGTAAATACTGGAAATGCTCAATAGATCAGACACCATCTGTAGACACCAAACAGAACAGCAAGGTCACTCTTCACCTGATCGCAGTAATGGACGTGAGCTACAACAACAACTCATATAAAGTGGCCGGAGTTCTCCGGCCATTCACACAGGCGAGATTCTCAGATCCCACCAGCAGTACGGCTGCTGCCATAGGTTTCCCGGCAGCCTGGGGTGTTTTTAGTGGGAATTCCCAATGGAAGCGGCAGGACCAGAGAATTCCATTGCCAGAGAATGGCATGTCCGCCTCCTGCCACTGAAGAAAAATGCTGAGGCAAGGCCAGAGAATTTCGCCGTGTCTTTAATTGAATAAAACATCTCAAGGTGCTTCACTGGAGCATTATAAAACAAACTACAACTTCTTGCAAGCCACGTTTGAATAGGTGACCAATAGGTGAGCATCTTAAAAGGAGGAAAGAAAGGGATAGGGAGCTGAGTGACTGACACCTGAAAGCATAGTCACCAATAATGGAGCAATTAAAATCATGGATGCCCAAGAGGACAAACTTAGAGGAGCATAGATACCTTGGAGGATTGTGGGTTGAAGGAGATTACAGGGCAGCACATTGGCACAGTCATTAGCACTACTGCCTCTCAGCACCAAGGTTCAATTTTGGCCTCAGATCCCTGTCTGTGTGGAGTTTGCACATTCTCCCTGTGTCTGTGTGGGTTTCCGCTGGTGCCTCAGTTTCCCCCCACAGTCCAAAGATGTGCGGGTTAGGTTGATTGACCTTAGTGTCAGGGAGGTTAGCAGGATAAATTTGTCGAGTTGTGGGAATAGGACATGGGTGGGTTTGTGGTCGGTGCAGACTCGATAGAACGAATGGCCTCCTTCTGCACTGTAGGGATTCTGTGATTCTATGAAGATGGGGAGGGATGAGGACATGAAGGGATTAAAAACAGATGAGAATTTTTAAATCAAGACGTTGCTCGACTGGGGGTCAGTGTAGGTTAGAGAGTACAAGGGTGTTAGAGGAACAGTACTTACCCTGGATTAAGACTAGTGCAGCGGTATTTTAGATGACCCCTAGTTTATGGATCATGGAATGAACATGGCCAGCCAGGATTGCTTTGGAATAGTTAAATCTAGAGGTAATAGGCATGAATGAGGATTTCATCAACAATTGAGCTTAGGTGGAGTGGAGTCAGATGTTATGGAGATGGAAATAGCCTGTCTTAGTGATTGCAGAATGTGTGATCAGAAGCAAATCTTGTGGTGAAATACGACACCATGATTGCAAAAGACTGCTCAAGTCTGACTTGCAAGGAAGAGGGATGGTATTTGGATCTAGGACCGCAAACAATGGTGTGTGTTTCCCAATATTTAATTGGATGAAATCTCTGCTCACTGGATGTAAGATAATTTAGCAGAATTGGAGGGCTAGACCAGTTCTAATTGCTCCTTTTTGGGCACTGGTAGTCGGGAGCTGACATTGAAGTTAAGGGAAAGGGTTGCCAGTAGAAGAGGAAGCAGAATTCCTGACCACCTTTTTAAAACTTTTATTGGCAGTAATCTAAAATAAGTTCAAATAGGGCCAAGGTGTATGGCAAGCACAAAAGATGGTATCCCTTCAGAGTTGGCACATTTTGAAATGCGTTTTTAAATTGTAGGTGGAGCATGCTGAGTGGGTGGGGGAACACCCTATAAAATATAGAAAAGTAATTTTGCCTATAAAAAAGCTTAATTGTCAAAAATACTGCAAAATAGCAAAAGTTCTCATTTGAAACATTCAAACTACAGGAACTGTTTTGAGGTACTGGGTCATTTCCTGTGACAGTACATTTTGGCATTTGTGTTAAAATTAAAGGTTTTGGTTATGATCACAGTGACAGTGTAATGCTCCATGGCATGCTTGCTGTCGTTTGTGTTTCATGCTGCATGTTTTGTCAGCATCGTGGTGACATTTGAGTGACTGCTGTCTCTGGGTAGTTCTGCTGAGCAAATTAATTATATTCTTTAATCTTTTTTATTTTTAAGATAATTTATCAACTTGATGATTTTCTGGGACCATCCAGTTCTACCCCTCTGGTGGAATATTTCCTCACTATTACTATAGAATTAACTTTATTCCTCGTGGCTCCATTAATAACACTAATCCAAGCAGATTGCTACTGTGTACACAAGAGGAGCCCAGTTGCAGTTTGTCCAAATGTCCCCCTTAAATTCAGTACGAAAACTGGTATCTGCTTTACACTTCATATTTGCGTATTGGTTACCAGTCCTGTAGTGTTTTCTGCTGGAGTTACTGGTACCACTACCCCATCCTGACTACAACAAAAGTGTCACAAGACTGTTGAGTCGGGTCAACATTAATGGAAAGATGAAATTTTACTCCAAAGCAATAAACCATACCCTGTTGGAAATAACTTCAGCCTATAACTCGTAGGCCAGGTAATGCAAAATCCTGTCAAGGACCGAAGTGAAAAATTACAATCTCTCTTTTACCAGTTGTGCGTGTTAGGTAAAGCATTTATATTCTCCAGAGGTGTTGTTGTTGATTCCAAATGACATAGGAGAAAGGGGAATAAAGATGATAGTGACATAGGACCTGAAGGTATATATTATTGCGTGACCACTATTCCCTTTAATAAAAGATCTCTTTATTAACATATTTTCATACCCCCCAGTAATTTGAGATTTTACCATTATAAAAATTTAACAGTGTTAACCATTTCAGTTCTGGGGGTTTTTAAGGAATTAGCAATAAAATAACAAACCCCCTGAAGAGAGCATAACAATATGTATCTCAGGAATACGTTCCCACTTTTTGCAATAAATGTTTATTGTACAATTGGAGTATTTAATTCTGTGTACATTTATATCACTATAAGAATAAAAACAAGTTTCATAGAATCCTACTGTGCAGAAGGAGGCCATTTGGCCCATTGAGTTTGCTCTGACCACAATCCCACCTAGGCCCTATCCCCATAACCCCAAGCATTTACCCTCACTTGTTCTCCTGACATTAACAGGCAATTTAACATGGCCAATCCACCTAACCCACACATCTTTGGACTGTGGGAGGAAACCGGAACGGCTAGAGGAAACCCACGCAGACACAGGAAGAACGTGCAAAAGCTGCACAGACAGTGACCCAAGCCGCGAATCGAACTTGGGTCCCTAGCGGTGTGAGGCAGCAGTGCTAACCACTGTGCCATCTTTAAAAAATCTGAACTGTGTAAAAAGAAAGATGCTTCTTCCTGTCTTGGTGGAATAAATTACAAGTACAGCTTATCAAAAAGTTAAATCTTTTTGAAAAAAAGCTTACATGTAACACATTCTAAGCTAATAAACCACAGGGAAAGAAAAGTACTGACTATTAAAGCTTCTTTCTGATCACCCGAGATTAATAGCCATTGCACTTTGAGATACTGGGTTCCTTTCAGAAATAGAAAGGCACTGAATCTTTTAGTGAGTTCACATAGAGAATGTGACAAACATTTGAGTGTGATCTTTCTCAGGGGACCTTCACATTACCAATTTGCTCGTAGTTCAGCAGATGAAAAATCTTCCAAGTTTATTTAATTCCAGAAATGTAAGGTAAATGCTGTTATTACCTCTTAGGAACAATACGTATTTAATGTGTTTTGACGTATAAATTCAAGCACTTAATGCATGTGGGATTGGTATACAGAGAATAAAGTAGCACTAGAAAACTATTTTGCTTCAATTACGATCTGATTCAGAGTAAACAAAGAACATTGTTTGTCACATGAAGCAGCTGATTTCAAAAATGCTCTTTTAGGACTCAGAGGGCCAGTGTTTCTCATTTAAGAAGTATTCACTATAGGGTTTAGCTCCTTGATGTTGTAATTGAAGTTTAGGCATGATGTATCAAAGCTGGAAAGGCGTTTCAGTGCCAGCAACTAATGCATGGTGGAACCACTTTGGGCTCTCACGGAGTGAGTGCAGAAGCTTTGATTCCGGTGTAAATCCTCGGGAGAGAGTAGCGAATCATGAATTTTTCAACGAATGATCCATGGGGTTACGAGTGCCAGTACAGGTGTAAGTGAGCAGGTTGGTGCAGACATCTGTTAGGACGGGAGGCAGTGGTCCTCAGCAGCCTGCAGCAAGAATGCTGGAGTGTCAGCAGATGCAGTTGAGAGTGGCAGAACAGTTTTGGTCTCACATTTGCTGCCTGAGGGGCTTAAACACCAAAGGTAGAGCAGGGTAGGACACAGCTGTGCTCCTGAACTGGCCCCAGGCACAAATGAAGAGATCTAATATATTTTGACTCTATTGTGAGGAGAGCTAGGGGAAGTCGAGCCACTTCAGAGCTAAGTTAACACTGCAACATCTGCCACAAAGTTTCAAGGGGAGCGGCTGGGGATAGCAGGTAGCTGAGGTAGTCCCTGAGTAAATAGTCTTTATTTAGTCATGCATTCTTCTAAAGACTTGTATCTTGTGAATGTACACAGCAGATTTTGGTATTGTTTTTGACACAATGTTTTCTGATTATCAGAGCATTACAGTCTGTAAATGATGCATTATTCTGAAACAGGAAATATAGCATCTGCAGAAAATTTTCATTGTTTAAATATAGTTTTTTTTAATGTTGCTTGTTATTTAAGCTTTTTTTTCACCTTGACTTAAACATGAAACACTTCAAACTTTGTTTAAAAAATCTCACGAGAACAGCTTGCTGAACAATGGGCACAGCACAAAGTTCTCCATTTCTGGGATAGTGATATGCTTTCACTGATATCGTCTGTGTCATTTTTTTGCCTTAAAACAATGGTGCATCAAAGTTTTGTTATGAACAACCAGCTATTCTGCAATCACAAGTGTATATACAAATATATGGGCATTTATTTATTTATTAGTCACAAATAGGCTTACACTGCAATGAAGTTACTGTGAAAATCCCTCAGTTGCCAAACTCAGGTGCATGTTTGGGTATACTGAGGGACAATTTAGCATGGCCAATTCACTTAACCTGCACATTGTGGGAGGAAACCCATGCAGACAGCAGGAGAAGGTGCAAACTCCACACAGACATGACCCAAGTCAGGAATGAAACTGAGGTCCCTGGCACTGAGACAGCAGTGCTAACCACTGTGCCACCGTGCCACCCCATTTTACTAAATATGCAATATCAATAAAGATTGTGCAATTTTCAGGGGAGGAGCTTGTTATTCTCTTTAGGAATAGATTTAAATTGGTCATTTCATATCTGTATGTGTCAAATTCAATAGTGGCTAAGTGAACTCGTCCCTTCCCTATATCCTGAACATAGCATCCAAAAACTGACATTCATAGAAAGAGGAACAAGTTGCCAGCTGTGTACTTAGGCCCACATGTCTCAGTAATATAAATACTACATAGAACTTGTTTAAAAATAAATGAACAAAGAATTAAATGACACAACAGACGGACAAGAGGTTGAATCTTTTGTCTTTGTTCAATAACTCAAGAAAGGCTGAAATTCACTCAAAATGAGATGACACAATGAAGAAGGAATGCAAAGAGCTCCAAGTTCTTGTGACTGAGCTTGCCATGATAGCTAGGTGAAATTGTAAGCCACCCAGGATTAAGAAAAATCTCTTCTGTGCACGATTTCAGCTCTGACTACATTCTGTGCATTAAGGGATTTACCTCATTGGAAAGTAACAGAGTGACGTATGCTAGATTTATTACATGTGAACAGAGCAAGTGAATAGGACCATAATGCAACATATTTGTGGAAATTAATTTTAGTTACCTGCTCAAAAGAAAATAGTTTTCAACTTTGATGTCAAACCATATTGTCAATCATTTTCTTGTACACTGAGTCTTTTTAAATTAATTTTCAACTTAGAAATTGTCTTGATTAGTTAACTATTTGAAAGTTCTAGATTAATTCAGTAATGTAGAAAAATTAGTCTGCTGCAAACCTTAGCCGTGTAAATTGAAGCAGTTGTATTACATTTAAAGGGGTTGACAGTCAAAATATTTGTACTTCAATGTTGAATAGTTTGTTCCTTCCCATGAGCCTTTGCCTTCAGGAAGTTGAACTAATTATCATAACAAGATGAGCTGAAACTTTCTTCTGTGGATGATTCCTGTCCTTAATTTTCTTTACCATGATACAATTGTAGAAATAAATGCCAAAATAAATCTTGGATACAGAGATCACATAGAATTGTGTGTCAAACCGTACCTTCAGGAGATGAAATAGATGAAGCTCCATTGAGACCAGCTTGACACTGGAAGAGAAGGGCTTAATTTATTAAATATTCTTTGCTTTCCTGACAACAGTTTGAAATTCTTTTTATGTTCTGCCACTAAAAAGTAAAAACGCTGTTAACTATGTCGGTAAACTGGGCCCTGTAGAGGTTGATGGAGGACCCTAGGCTGAGATCTGGTTTATATGGTCTTTAAGAAGCCCACTGGTCTGTCCTGACCCAAAATCTTGGGCTAATCCTCCAGCTGTTCACGTAGGCAGGATAGTCCAGTTCCGATGGCAGCTCACCCCCTCCCACAGGTTTCACAGCGAAGTGGGGTGATGTCAATGGGAAATTCCATTGACAGCAGTGAGACCAAAAAACCCTGCCACTAGCAAACAGCGCGCGCCACCTCATGCCACTAAGAAACACACGGCTGGGAGGTTGGAGAACTCCTACTGGCACCAGCTCTCCCCACCTCCCCTTCTTTTGAAATGAAATGTTTTGACCCTGGGTTGCTCATCTCCCTTTTCTTTTACTCCTTAGACTGTTTATGTTAATAAACTGCCTTTTTAAGTTCTGCCCCCATTTCTAACCATTAACCAAGATGATATAACTCCTTCAGAACCATGCTATATCTCTTCTATAACGTTTCCAAACTTCCAGTCACAAATGTTGCTGCTGATCACTCTGATAAGGCAAAATAGATATTAAAGAAAGCGTAAAAAGATATAGATTATATAGAAAGGGTAACTACATTCTGCAGGAAACAAATTGGGTAGAAGTTCTGACTTCATATTACTGAGATACTTGAAAAGTTGGAAGTTACCCTTGATTTTGATATTGAATTTTTCAAGTACTTGGTTTATAGAGTGAGACCCTGAAAGTAAATGCAGTTATCCTGCCTGTAGCCACTAGTACCCACCCTGCCCTAATTTCAACAGCTAGCAGGACATCCTGGGCAGTATTTAATGGCAGTGATGGAGATCTCGCCAGCCAGCTGGAGAACCAGCGGGGGCTCCTCTACATTGCTTCTTTTACAAAGGCCCACCATTTTAACTGCCAGTCAGGCACTTAGCTGGACAGTTTGTTTGTATATTTGTAAATTGGCCCCGCCAGTTCTCTCTTTTAGTGAACAATGTTAATAGTCAAAAAGTATGCAAGGAGAAGAAGACTTTTGCTTCAGAGTTTGGACTTTTTCCAGAAGACATAAAATATCACCAGCAGCTCAGTAACTTGGAGATTTTTGGCAGCATCTTGAGGGGAATTGCTTGATAGAGCAGACGCAGCACGGTTTCGTTAAGGGGAAGTCGTGTCTGACAAATTTACTGGAGTTCTATGAGGATGTGTCTAGGGCGGTGGATAGAGGAGAGCCGGTGGATGTGGTCTTTCTTGATTTTCAGAAGGCGTTTGACAAGGTACCTCACGAGAGGTTATTGCAGAAGGTCAGGGGACATGGAGTTGGGGGTAGGGTGTTAGCGTGGATAGAGGATTGGTTGTCAAATAGGAGGCAGAGAGTGGGGGTCAATGGGTGCTATTCGGATTGGCGGTTGGTGACTAGTGGAGTGCCCCAGGGGTCGGTGCTGGGGCCTCAGCTATTTACCATTTATATAGATGATCTGGAGGAGGGAACCGAGTGTATGGTGTCGAAATTTGCTGATGACACCAAGATTGGTGGAACGGCAAATTGCACGGAGGGTGTGGAGAGTCTACAGAAGGATCTAGTTAGGCTGGGCGAATGGGCCAGGAACTGGCAAATGGAATTTAATGTTGGCAAGTGTGAGGTGGTCCACTTTGGTAGGAATAATGGTAGGAAGGATTATTACTTACGTGGCGAAAAACTGCAGCAGGCGACGGTGCAGAGGGACCTTGTGCATGAGTCGCAAAAGCCCAGCTTGCAGGTGCAGCAGGTGGTCAGGAAGGCGAATGGGATGCTGGCCTTCATAGCAAGGGGGATTGAATATAAAAGTAGGGAGGTCTTGCTGCAGCTATATAGGGCATTGGTGAGGCCGCAGCTGGAGTACTGTGTGCAGTTTTGGGCACCGTACTTACACAAGGATATTTTGGCCTTGGAGGGAGTGCAGAGGAGGTTTACTGGGCTGATGCCGGAGTTGAGGAGGTTGAGCTGTGAGGAGAGGCTGAATAAACTAGGCTTGTACTCGTTAGAGTTTAGAAGAATGAGGGGAGATCTCATTGAGACATATAAGATGATGAATGTGATGGATAGGGTAGAGGTGGAGAGACTCTTCCTGCTCAGAAAGGACAGTAGGACTAGGGGGCACAGCCTCAAGATAAAAGGGGGGCGGTTTAGAACGGAGTTGAGGAGGAACTTCTTCACTCAAAGGGTGGTGAATCTCTGGAATTCTCTGCCTGTTGAAGTGGTGGAGGCTGCCTTGCTAAATATTTTTAAGACGCGGGTTGATGGGTTTTTGATAAGAGAGGGGATTAAGGGTTATGGGGAGAGGGCGGGAATGTGGAACTGAGCCACGACAGATCAGCCATGATCTTATTGAATGGCGGGGCAGGCTCGAAGGGCTAGATAGCCTACTCCTGCTCCTATTTCTTATGTTATTTTTGATCAACATGAGAAAAATGTTGATTGGAGAACAACCGTTACGTTTGGAAAATATTTGCAGTCTCTTGAACAAGAACCAGGATTGTTTAGAGCTGCTTGTACTTTGACTAACGAACTAAGAGGTTTGTTGTTCTTAATTTGTCTGGCACCCAACTCTTCTTTCAGTTTACTCAATTCATCTTGCAGTTGTATCTCCTTCACGCAAAAAGGCAAGCTTCATCAAACTGCATTTTTCCCTCTTCAATTACTGGCATATTTGTTGATGGAGATGGATTAGCAAGGAGCTACCTAACAAGTGACTATAAGTACTTAATGGAAGAGCCTTAGGAAAAAAAACTGCTATCATTTTTTAAAGCTTAAGAGTTTATTTATTAGTGTCACAAGTAGGCTTACACTAATACTGCAATGAAGTTACTGTGAAAACCCCCCTAGTCGCCAAACTCTGGTGCCTATTCGGGTACACTGAGGGAGAATTTAGCATGGCCAATGCACGTAACCAGCACGTCTTTCGGACTGTGGGAGGAAACCGGAGGAAACCCACGCAGACACGGAAGAATGTGCAGACTCCACACAGACAGTGACCCAAGCTGGGAATCAAACCTGGGTTCCTGGTGCTATAAGGCAGCAGTCCTAACCACTGGCCACCGTGTCATCATAGACAGTAAGATACCACTTCGAGGGATCTTCAGAAAACTAATGCCCAATTCCATTAGAATGCATACAGACCATTTTCCTATCTGCAACACCACAAATGTGCCAGTTCTAAGTTCCTGGCTAGATATATCTAGTACAATTAGGAGCATGAGTCACACGTTTGTCAGAGGCATTCAGCAACCAAAACGTTGGCCCTTAAAGAGATTGTTGAAAGCTGCTCAAAAACTGCTAATGAAATTTTTCATTTTTATTTCTGAGAGATTAGGAGACCTCCAGTCTTTTCCAACCACAGTCACTTTCCCCGTTGGTCTTGTCTACTGGTCCTGCCTTCCCAAATCGGTGAACAGGGACAACAATGCTATTTTGCATCTCGTACCTTCGCTGTAGTGAAGGGCCCCAAAGGCAATTTACAGGAGTATTATCAAGTAAAATTTGACACAGGATCACATTAAAAAACAGAACCACAATTCACCCAACCTGCTGCGCTTATGTTCACACCCGCTAGCACCCTGCTTGCTTCTCCCAGCGCCGATTTCCAGCAGTATTGGTGCAAAGACCATTAACATGGTTATTTTAATCTCATTTAAATGAGGTTAGTGAGCCCAGTGCTGAAATCTCTGGGCCCGCCAGCATCTCTTCACCACCCTTCGCCACTTCCCCCACCAGCGTGTTTCACTCCAGCAGGGATTACTGTTGCTCCCCATTTTCAGAGAGCTAGTGGCCCGACCCTACTGGAGTGCAGGGGGAGCAATCGGGCCAGGTGGCTAGAGGGTGCCCTATGGGCATTGGCACCCTGACAGTGTCAGCTTGTGCCCCCTAGCACTGCCCAAAGGGCAAAGTGCCAATGCCTGGAGTCATGGGGCAGTACTCAGGGGGTGGGGACTAGGGACAATCTGTGGGAGTGGTCCCTCTGCCACTCTGCATAGGGTTGGTGAAAGAAGGAGCGAGGCCAGCGATTCGGGTGGGGGGTGGTGGTGCTGCTGGTAGTGGTCAGCCAGCAGGGGAGAGCCAGTGCTGTGAGGAGGGTGGCTACTGTTGGGAAGGGGGTTGTTGCGAGGGGATGCTGAAGATTGGAGTGGGTGGCGGTCGGGGTCAGGGCTGGACCCAGAAATGGTTGGGAGCCATTTTTAAGTTTTAAAGAGTGTCTTAATGGAGGAGAGAAATGGCAGAATTCATGGAGGGAATTGAAGAGTGGAGATTAAGCAGGGTAAGGTGCAGCCACTGATAGAGCAATGAAAAATAGGGATGTGCAGTTGGCCAGAACTGGAGGAGCACATCGGTGTTGGTGGAAGATATTACTGAGATGTGTACGGGCAAGACCTTGGAGGGATTTGAAAATGAGGATGAACGTTTTGCTGGACTGGGGGCCAGAGTAGATTGGCAAGCCAAGGAGGGGTGGATAAGCAGGACTTAGTGCAAATTAGTATACAGTAATAATTTAGTGCCATCAGCTAGCCAGCAGCATTTGGATGGCACTTGCATTGTGTGTGGAAGTCTAACTCCCTCCAATCTGGGTGGAACTTAATTTAAGTGATGAGAGACTTGCCTGTAGGCATAAAGTTGTGATGTTTCCCATTGCAAAGCGAAAAATTTAAACTTAGGGAATTTGGTCAGGTTGAGTCAAGTACCGTAGTTACAGTATTTACATTTTTTTGTTCAGAAGCTAATTGGCTGTGGAACAGAGACTAATGTCAGCCAGTAAGTCCATTATGCAGCTTGACAGGGTGACTGCGCAATCTAAACAGTAAAGATAGTTTGTTGATTTTATAATTTAAACCCAGAAAAAAGATTTAGAGTGTAGTGATGACCCTTTCTCTCTGTATTGTAACCATTGGGCGGATTCCCAAATTTCTCTTCCAGCATTCATTCTCAAGGCAATATTAATGAGCAAGAATAATTCAAACAGATCTATTCACATTGGTGAACAACTCTTATATAAAATGATGTGATTTACATACATAGGCTGGAATTCTCTGACCTCTGACCGTGGCAATGATTCTCCAGTCCCGCTGCTGTGAATGGAGATTTGGCTGAGTGCCGAATTCCCCATTCTTTCTGGCAAAGGTACCAGTGCGTGAGAGACTGGAGAATTCTGACTAAAGTGTTCTTAAATGTTTTCATGCGTAAAACTTACAGTTCTTAAATTTGCTGTTTCCAAAAGTTTGTATACTTATAGTACTGTAAGAATCACGCATGGTTCATTAGAAATAAATCTACTGAACATGAATAAAAGCAAAATTCTGGAGATGCTGAAATTTGAAATGAAAACAGAAAATGTTAGAAAAATTCAGCAGGTCTGGCAGCATCTGTGGAGATAGAAGCAAAGTTAATGGCCAAGATTCTCCCGAATTGGGACTAAGTGCCCAAAGCATCAGGGAAAATGGAGTGTTTCACGCTGACGTTGGAAGCATCTTTCACGTTGGATTCATCCACTAAAAGATGCTAATGAGCTTATTTTGAACAATCCACAGACCAGACCCACTGTTCCAAGACGGGGCCGCCATTTTTAAAGGGCTGCTTGATTTCCGTGCTCATAGACAGGACTGCCCCCACTCCCCCATGCCTGACAACATGACAACAGGCCGGCATGAGGTGGGATTTCTTCAAAATAACTGTGGTTTGCAAAAGAGTAAGTTAAACCACAGGCTATCAATCAGGCTTTGGCTATGTCAACATTGGGTCAGGATCAGTGGGGTACTTGAGATTTGTTTAGTGTGAAGCATGCTGGATTGCAGTGGAATCTTTTTCAAGGCACTGCATGTTGAATTTGTTGGAGGTTAGACGTTTCCATTTCAATTGTGAGAACTTTCAGTCTGGCTTCACCTCCTGGACGCTGCCCAAGGGGCACACCCTGCCCCCCAGCACTGAGGCCACCATGCCTGGTCCCCATTGCTGGGGATCAACTTTAATCCCCGTTGATGGGAACTCCCCCCGGTGGGATCAGAAACATTAGTGAGCTCGGACAATATCATCCCAGACTCGCTCATGAGATTCAGATGTCAATTTCAATATGGTGATCAGCTTGGCACTGATTCCTGGCACGAGGCTGATTACGCCATTAAAAAATAGCCCAGGAAAGTCACGACCGGCTGGACACCAGTCGCGGTTCCTGTTTCAGTTCTCCTGGTATTTCCCAGCCTGCTACTCAATCTGTGCAGGAGGCCGGGTAAATCACGCCTAAAATCTATTTTCATACTAATAGCATGGAAATGATTATCTATGATATGCTTACTAAGAACTATAATTGTTCTGCAATCTGCTGAACAAAATCTGCAATATTAATATAAATGTTGTGATGTTATAGTATTGATCAAGTTTATAATTTCACAATGTTCAGTGTTAGAAGTTTAATATCATAATATTCTTGACCCAGTAAGTAGGTTTCCACCTGCAGCTAGTGGATATCGTGACTGGGGGTCTGGAGCCATAAGGTGGTGTGTTTTCATAGACGTTCTCCCAATGTCTGCTCTAACTTTAGTAGCTCTGGCAAAATGGCATAGATATTGTTTCGCCTGGGATCCTGTGGATCCTGCGCTGAAGTTAAAGCAGGCAAGTGGGAGAATGTGGATGGGAAAATAATGTAAAGGTGCTTTGTCAAAGAGAGAAATTGAGCCAATGCAATAAAATAACAATTTTACTAACATTAATCATGAAATAGTTTTGGTTGACAATATTGAGTATTTGCTGACTCCTGTCAATAGCTTGCAAGCCACAAAAGTCGTACACTATGTATTCATTTCTACAAGCTCACCGCATTTTGAGAAAAAAATAAATTGAACATAAAAAATTTTGCTGATTAAAGCTAGAAAGCATCCTCTCCTGCTTATATATCCCTCTGAATTTGGAATTTGTTGATTATTACCAGTAGTAAGGATATTTTTCCAGTGTCTGTTGTAAGTACACTAAGGCTTCCTGAGCTCATTTTATATGAGGCATTTAATAGTCAATGCAGATGGAACTTCATGCCATCTGTTGAGTTTGGATTTGGTCCAGTTCCTCTAATGTTTTAATAATACAGTGGATGCAATTGACAGAACAAACAAAAAAGTTTTGATTAATTCAACTTTTGTAGGACTTGATTGTGCTATTTTTGCTTTACTTGAGTCAAACCTGGAATGTGAGGGCTGTTGTTGTATGGCAGGATGCTGGCATGAGTTTGTTTTTTTTTGTAGGTCTGCATTTATGTCAAAACAGCAATGCTTTAAAATCAAAATACTTTAAGTTAAAAAAGAATGGAACTAAAAATTGCTGAATGGTTGGGGTCAGATATTGAATTTATAACACCTATTTACTATTTTGAATTAGAGAAATGGGCTGGAATTTCCTCACCGTTCACACCACCGGGATTTGCTGCAATGAACAGAGATTTGGCTGGCTGCCAAATTCTCCGACTTTGCTGCAGCAGGAAAATGGTGTGAACGGGCGGTAAGATTGCGCCACGGTATGTCTAGTACATGTTTTTGACCTAGAAATAGATCGAGTTTCATCTGATTGGTTGACGTTTCATATTTTTAAAATGGCAACTAATTGTAAGTCTATGATTTGAAATGTTTTGATAACTCCAGTCGAGAATAAGTCCACAAGAATTAGGAGTAGGCCATTTTGACCCATGGACTGTCTCTACCATTCGATAAGGTCGTGGCTGATCTGATTGTGACCACATCTCCAACTCACTGACTGCCTCACGTAACCCTTGACTCCCTTGTCGATGAAAATCTGCCTTCAACACATTTAGTGGCACGGTTTCAACAAGAGAATTCAGTTTATTAATGACCCTCTGAGGGGAAAATAAATCCCTTATCTCAGCCTAAAATGGGAGGTCTCACTGGTAAACTATGTTCAAGACTCCCCCACAAACAGAAAAACCCTCTGCGCACCCACCTCATCAAGTCCACTCAGGATCTTTTATGTTTCAATAAGATCATCTCTCATTCTTTTAAACTCCACTGGGCATTGGCCCAACCCACCCAACATTTCCTCATAAACTAATCCCTTCATCCGGAATAAACATGAAAGGAAAAACTGAGCCAATCAAGTCACTGAAATAATAATACAAACATAATCAGCTGCAAGAAATCAGAACTCAGCTGTTTTGTGCCTTTGGAAATATCAAATTACTTTAAATATTTATCAAAATAATTTGGTTCTTAATTTTTTCTTGAGCTGCTTACTACAACAGTTCTAACGAAGTACAATTAATAACATAAAATATTGATGCAAAAAAGAAGTTAAAATTGTTCATGAAGTTTTCTGAATCATGTTGAAATTGTGTGCTTTAGGTTTTATACTGTGAGGCCTAACTTCTGTCAGTGACTTAGGGTTTCAAATCCCTGTCTGTGATTTGGCAAGGAACACTTTTTGGTGCCTCCTGTTGTTTCCAAACCAACGCCATGAGAAATCCATTATTAATTTTTAAAATACTGGTTTCCACCTGTACGATGGCCTGCCTGAGTTGTGCTTTATGTGCTCCCTTGTGTCCTAGGTCTGATGTAGCAAACCCCAATTGTTGATCCCCTACTCCATTCAGTCTCGCACTAATTCTCTGTGATCTGGATCTGTCTCCAGCCTCCTGGGCCCAATGCAGGCCTGAAGTTATCTTTCTAAACATGAAGTGCTATGCAGTGCACTTGTTTGCCATATTCAAAGCCCAAGGCCCCCACTTTTTCCATTGAGGCTAAATATTGACTTAGTACACATTGACAATCATCTTGTAGTGGATCATGGGAATTAAGAAAGCTGAACAGATCAAGACTGAAATTAATGGTAGAGGAACATGAACCTGTAGAGAATTTACAATTTCAACAGAAAATGAATAGAATTTGAGTTCCAAACTACTTGTAATTCTTTTTATTTGTTTATGGATGTGGGCATCGCTGGCTGGGTCAGCATCTATTGCCCACCCTGAAGACTTTTAAGAGTCAACCACATTGCTGTGGATCTGGAGTCACATGTAGGCCAGACCGAGTAAGTGCAACAGATTTCCTTCCCTAAAGGAGACTAGTGAATCAGATGGGTTTTTACAACAGTTGGAATTTCAATTCCAGGTTTTTAGTGAATTCAGATTTCTTCATCTGCCATAGTGGGATTTGTGATGTGGGTATGCTGGCGTTGGACTGGCGTAAACACAGTAAAAAGTCTGACAACACCAGGTTTTAGTCCAACCTATTTATTTTATAATATACTCACTAGCTTTCGGGGTTACCCCCTTCGTCAGGTGAATGGAGAGTTCTGGCCTCAGACAGAGCATATAAAGCACAGACAGTTTAGAGATTACTGATTAAAATGCGAATCCTTACACCTAACCTGCTGTTCAAGACCTGAAGTGGCTGATAATGTGAGTGGAAGGAGCACTGATCACAGTTTAAAGAGATGTGTATTGTCTCCAGACAGTACAGTAAGTGAGGTTTTGCAAACCCAGGCAAGTCATGGGGGTTACAGATAGTGCGACATGAACCCAAGATCCCTGTTGAGACCGTCCTCATGTGTGCGGAACTTGGCTATCAGTCTCTGCTCAGCGACTCTGCGCTGTCGTGTGTCGTGAAGGGCGGCCTTCACGACACACGACAGCGCAGAGTCACTGAGCAGAGACTGATAGCCAAGTTCCGCACACATGAGGACGGTCTCAACAGGGATCTTGGGTTCATGTCGCACTATCTGTAACCCCCATGACTTGCCTGGGTTTGCAAAACCTCACTTACTGTACTGTCTGGAGACAATACACATCTCTTTAAACTGTGATCAGTGCTCCTTCCACTCACATTATCAGCCACTTCAGGTCTTGAACAGCAGGTTAGGTGTAAGGATTCGCATTTTAATCAGTAATCTCTAAACTGTCTGTGCTTTATATGCTCTGTCTGAGGCCAGAACTCTCCATTCACCTGACGAAGGGGGTAACCCCGAAAGCTAGTGAGTATATTATCAAATAAATAGAATGGACTAAAACCTGGTGTTGTCAGATTTTATAGTGGGATTTGGACATAGGTCTCCTGGATCTCTGGATCACTAATCCAATGACAATATCATTATGACACTGCCTCCCCTGAATCTGAGAATACTGTGTAATATACATACAATTTGAAATGTGCATCAAGGTGATTTCCCACCATCTGCCCACTCCTCACAAATGTTGGCTGTTGCAGTGTGCAGAGCAGTCCTTCCCTACCCCCCTCCGCTGAATGCCCTGTCCGTCTAAGGCCTGGTGCCTGGTGGGCATTGCCAAAGAGGCACTCATTCTTCCGAGGGGGGGGTGCCTCAATGGCCTCCAGTTCTGCCAGCAGGGCCATCCCGTCTGGGTCCTGTTGATGGAAATGTTACGTGATTCTTGGCTGGAGAGAATCTTCTCTGGTGATGCCACAGAGGCAGATGAGGCTGGATGATAGTGTCCTGGGCTCACTAATAATATTTAAGTTGCCGTTTCAGGTGCGAAGCTGACCTTGTGAGATATTTAGTGCCAGTAAGAACGCGAAAGATGAAAAATGGGATGCGAATCTGATTTCCTGGCTTTTTTGCAATCTTACCAGCTCATTGGCCTTACTATGCCCATTGAATGGAAACAATTGCCCTCAATTGGTTGCTCGCTAGACGAACACCATCAATTCCCTTGATCATCTTTTAACCTCCATCAGATCAACTCAGAGCCCCATGGCGTGATCTTCTGGCTCTTCACACAAGTGGGATCCTCTTGTCCCACTGCACGGTGCACCCCATCACGTTTCCTGGCGGTGTGTGAGATTCAGTAGGAAATCCTGTTGACAGTGGTGTGGGAGCCCCACCATCGACAGCAGCATCGCGGGCAGGCCAGAGAATCCTGGCACAATTTCTTTGAGCTTATTTTGATAATTTAAACTAGAAATTAATCTAGTTGCTTTCTGTGCACCCATTTCAAAGCCTCAGTAGAACTCAATATATAAGAAAACCAAAACTGAAAATGGCGTTCGAACTGAGATCTCATAAAAGTCCTGGACAAGGACAAAGATAAAGGCTGGCATTTTCCAGCTTCCCCATGGCATGTTTTCCCACAGAGTAAGTGGCTTGCCATTGGCTGGTAGCATCTTCCAATCCTGCTGAAGTCTGTGGTCATTTGTGTTGCTTGCCAGCAGTGCTGCCAGGGAACCCATCACAGAGGGTCTCCTTGGGCGGGGCAAGAAGATCCCAGCCAAAGCTTCTCTGTGGTACATTTCATGTAATGATTGAGACAGCATCGTTTCATACATTTACAATGAACAGAATTTCACAATTACAAAATCATGAGTCTCTGTTAAAAGTCTAAGCCTTTCTAGGCTGAAAGTTTTAAGAAAAGCTGATAGGGGAACAGAGGTGATAGCTGATCAGCTGGAAAGGAATAATGGATCTGTGCTGTGTTTAGTTAGTAACTTGGAGAATCCATTCTGTAATGTTTTGTGCATACAACACAGAAGCAAGCATCCTTCTTTGAGGTTTTGTAATGACTCCTATTACACAATATTTTTCTGTTCACTTAATTTGAATGCACAGCTCCAGGTTTAGAATCAAGCAAAGTCCACGAAGATCACTAATGTGTTTATCTTGGAGCTGTGACACTACATTGACTTGAATTTGACAAACGGAGCACAAAAAATGTTTTATTTTCCATGTGATCTAGCTTTGAAAGGAAGACCGATGATACCATTTCCTATACTTATGCTGCTCCTCCTGCTGTTTCATTACTCGTGTCGCCGTCACATTAAAGCAAGGGGCCTGAAGATGGAAAGGCTGCCTGCCCACAACAAGCGGCGTGGTGAGTGGGAGGCTGACACTTTTATTCAGCCGGCCCTCTCTGAAAGAGACATGACAGCCTTAACCGTCCTTTGCACTCAAATTTATGAAATGCCCCCATTGCTCTTAAGCAGATTAGTTCCTTTTACATTAACTCCCTGGTAAAAGTAGGGCAGATGTCTGAATGGCCAGTTGTAAATTTGATAATGTCTGCCACGTTAATCTGCAGGCTTTTTCAGGCATAGAAGGCAAAAGATAACAGGATTAAGTTTAGGAACCCTATCAGTCACAGGGCGGGATAGGGGGTGGGGAGATTGACTTTTGCCACTAATGTTAATTGATTGCCAAGAGGTTTTCATCAGTGTTATTAATTAAGAGGCTGCTATCACTGTTCTACACATGTGGGCCTCAGAAGTTTTTTTTTAAACATTAGAGGTAAGACCATTTTAATTGCTTTTGGCTTTTCCTTCCACTTAGTTGAAAAACAAGCTGATTGCTGGAACTTTGCCTTATTATCCTCATACTCCAGTTTAGCTGAAAATATGTTGCACCTGATGTGTGCAAGTTACTTTTCTGATTGTTTTATATGCTGGGGTTAATATACAAACCTTTATCATCAAACTGAAGAAAAACACCATTGATTTTTGATATAATTGTCCATTTAAAGAGGCTAAATTAATCTAATGTGTTGTAGTTTATGTCTCTGCTGCTTGCTTATATTGTTTCCTTTAATTACTGAGGGTCATATATTAAATGTTTTGACCCCAGCACAATTGAAGGCTTTAAAATATGAAAAATAATGCATGAATTGCCTAGATAGCTCTAATAAAATACAACCATTGCACAAATAAAGTATTGCAGCCTTAATTTGATGTTTTTCGTTGTAGTTAAGGATGTGGTTCATGAGATGCATAAACATGATCATAAATTTAAATTAACCCTTTGGATATTAGCCTCCACCTCTTTGTAGGCTATGAAGATATTTGGCATCATTCCATATCATAATACTTCTATAAATTAAGTGCACAATGTTAGAAGAGGTTCAGAACAAATATGTAGCACATTTCAGGGTGCTCCATCAAATGAACATTGAACAAACATATATACGATCATACATGATGAGAGAACTGTCATGCGGTAGGCATGGTAAAGCGTGAACATTATAAAGTCTGTAAGGTAAAATGAACTGTTCTATAGTGTTTTAAGCATTTATTTAACTATCACTTAAAACAAAGATAGAAGTTAGAAAAATCTCACTTTAGATTCTACCATATAAATACAAAAAAAAGTTTCTTTTTGGATTTTAATAAAGTGTTGGTTTAATTTCCCTCTGACATTGGGAGGCTGGTGCTCAGAATTTTTAACCACTTTTTTATCGACTAATTATGGCTGGCTTCTGAATAATGTATCAGAATTAATCATTTCGTCTACAGTTAACTGGGTGTTTGAGCATCCATATATTGCCATCTGCAACCTAAGCTGAACGTAAATGAGGACTCTGCTGCTGTTTTGACAAACCTGGTGCAAGTTTTGTTTAGCGTTTAACTGTACGCTTCTATTCACATTAATGCTGTCACTTCCTTTGGATAAAAAAAGACAAATGGAGTAAACTAATCACCAGAAGAGATGACAAACTAAATTAGCTGAGAGGCTTAATCATTCCTTGGTCAGGTATAATTTCCTGTACAAGGGTTACACCGTTCAGTTTAAAGAAATGATGTATTACTCCCAGCTACTTAGACAATTAAATCAAGCTCACAAACCAGCCAGTTGAGGAAATCCCACCTCTCGGAAAAAAAAAGTCATTTTAATGTTACTAATTTTTTTTTGATGGGGCCGGGAATGAGTATCTGTTAATTGTCGCGTTGTTTACGGATGGTGTGGTAACTGCCGATTGATTCCTTTGATAATCTAGCAATGGCTGTAAAAGCACTCGGACAGAGGTTGCAACTCTAGGAATTGTAGCCATTCAGTGGCTTGAAACCCTCACCTTTGCTTTCCTTTTACATGGAAAAGTAAATGGAATCGTGAAGTGATAGAATTCATCAATGTAGTGGTCGAATCAGAAGGGAGGTTGATCACACAATCTGCTGAGGCAGTCTGGTGAATTCAGGGGTAGACAACATCTCGGAGTTGTTGTCAATATGAAAGTGGGGGAGAGTTGGTAGTGGGGTGTGGCATTGGCCAGACACATTCCTGGAATTTGGCAATCATTTGAAGTTTGGACTCCATCCCCTGTTGCTTGTGGTGGAGACGCTCCACAACACATTTGGGGAGTTTCCCACAATTGATGTCCTGGAGCAAATTATCATTGAGGGAAATCCGACTTCAGCACCTCTGTGTCTGGTGGTGGGTGGGGGAGGTGACAAGGAGAGGGGGTGAGCAGAGGAATCAACTAAAATTAGTCAGAAATTTTTGGTAAATTCATTAAAAGTTAGGGCATCACATTCAGAATTTATTTCCCTTTGAAGACAGGTTATATCCTTCCAGAAGCCAACTTGATTTTGGAGCCACTTTTTTTGTATAATACAAAGTGTGTGAACTGTTATTATTTAATATCTGATTGGCATACTTGCCCGTTTATGGCAACATGAAACCATACTGTGTCACAATGTTTACATGAACGTGCTATCTATGGGCCTGTTTAGAGATTGCAGATATCTAAAACTATTACTGATTGACATGACATATTGTCATACTAAAACAATGAGTTAGTTGATTGCATTTCAGTAATACATGTAACGCTTGGGGTAAACTTGCAGATAAATACTGGACACAGTCTCAGAATGAGGGGCAAGCCATTAAGGACAGAATTGAGGAGGAATTTCTTCATTCAGAGGGTAATTAGTCTTTGGAACTCCCTAGCCCAGAGGGCTGTGGAAGCTCAGTCTTTGAATATGTTCAAGATACAGATCAATAGACTTCTAGATGCTGAGAATATCAAGCGATGCAGGGAAAACACAGGAAAGTAGCATTGAGGTAGATGATCAGCCATGATCTAGTTGAATGGTAGAGCAGGCATGAGAGGGGCCAAATGCACCTTTGTTTCTATGTTCCTCATGGATAGCTCAAAAGAAAATTGAAGGACATATTTGAAGTAACGACTTAAAAGTTGCTTTGTGAATTAGATTATGTTCCAACTCCACCCACTATTTATAAAGATAGAAGGAATTTTATGGCCATATTGTTTTGGGGACATAACCATAAAATGCAACAAGCTGTTTAAATTCTTTGGTGGGATGGTAAAATCCCACTCAATAAATTAGGATTTTGGTACATGGTTTCAGGAAAGGTAGTATTGTTTTCTCCAGGTTTTATAAATACTTTCATTTATTTATTTTCCGTCCCAATTTAATTTCTTTGTGCTCTCCTGCAAACATTGGTTCTTAACGGGGTACAATTTTAAATGTTGCCCTGGACTTTACCCAAGGGCTTTTTATTCATAGAATCATAGGATACCTGCAATGCAGAAGGAGACCATTCAGCCCATTGAGTCTGCACCCACCACAATTCCACCCAAGCTCTATCCACATCATCCCACATATTTACCTTGCTAGTCTGCTATCTGAGTGGAATCAGTCACAAGCTTGTTTTTTTTAAAAGAGGGTCACTGTAGTCTATCATGATATGCTTGTCAGTGTCCAGAAGCTGTTCCATTTCAAACCAGAGGGAAAGTCCGCAACTGGGGGCACAATAGTTCAATTTTATCTTTGACCATGGCTAGTCTTATGGGAAGGTTCCTGTTCCCTGCACTTTCTAAATTCTGGGGAGGGAGCTGTCTTACTGAACAGAACGTGTGGGGGAGATATTAATATTATTAAATGATGGCGCATTTAATAACCGCCACATTCTCCCTGACCCTCTGAATTACTGCCACTTTCTCTCTCTTTTCTTGTAGTCTGTGCATTGTCCAGCACCAAATCCTCTCCTGAATTCAGATATTAACACAGTGTTGTTAGGGTTACATGCTGGCGAGCTGGAATCATTTACAGTGTGACAGATCTTTGTCCCCAGCAGTTGGCTGCTCAGAGACAAGGCTGCGTTAAGCACCTTCTCCCCTGCACTGTGTCTCCTGTCCCTACCCAAAGCAGTATCGTTCAAGCCAGTTTAAAGTCAATTGATGGCTGATTTCACTTCTTGCCCTGAGTAAATCGAGCTGTTTTTTTACAATTGCAGAAAGCTCCCGGCGTCCCTTAAGTCATGAATTAGACAGGAGCTTGAGTTAACTTTTACTCATTAGCTTAAAAAAAAGTGTCCTGATTTAAGGAAAGCTAGCAGTATCTGGATTGAATGTGGGGCATTTGCAGACTGTTCTACTTGAAGGCATTGCAGACAATGCCCGGCTTTAGCATGGGTGATGTGTGAATCCTAGCAGTGAATCTCTTTGGACTATTTGTCCAAATAATCACTAATCCAGGCCTGGTATTTACAAAATATGTACATGTAGAAATATATATGGGCTCAGTGGTTAGCACTGCTGTCTCAAAGTGCCAGAGACCTGGGTTCAATTCTGACCTCAGATGACTGTGTGGAATTTGTACATTCTTCCCGTGTCTGCGTGGATTTCCTCTGGGTACTCTGGTTTCTTCCCACACTCCAAAACTGTGCGGGTAGGTTGATTGGCCGAGGTAAATTGCCCATTAGTGTCAGGGGGATTAGGAGGGCAAATACATGGGGTTCCGGGGATAGGGTCTGGATGGGATCGTTGTCGATGCAGGCTGAATGGGCCAAATGGCCTCCTTCTGCACTGTAGGGATTCAATTCTATGAATCCCACTGACACAAAGGGTCAATTTAACGTGGCCAATCAACCTAACCTGCACATTTTTGGAGTGTGGGAGGAAACTAAAGCAGCTGGAGGAAACCCACACAGACGTAGGGAGAATGTGTAAACTCCACACACTGACCCAAGCCAGGACTCGAACACGGGTCCCCTGACGCTGTGAGGCAGCAGTGCTAACCATTGTGCCACTGTGGAAGAGCCTGGACAAGTAAGTTATTCCCTACTTAAGCAGCAGACATCATAACTGTACCTGATTCAGTTTCGCCCAATCTTCACAGATGAACACAGCTACATCTGCAAATATGCAACATCACAAACACATGCATACACTCCTGTTGACCATGAACCTGGCACAGAGATGGGAGCAAAATTGGGATATTGCTGATCTGTACAACTCAGCCACAACACTGACAAAGCCTAGCTAAGTCATCAGGAAGGCTATAGTCTCAAAATTACCAATGAAAGGTGTTCATCTGCACGTTACAAATAGTGTAAGTGTTGCTGCTTGCATATTGGATACAGCTCAGTTCATGGCAATAGGCACTAGTTTTTATTTGCAGTTTTAATAAGGCTAACCTAAAATAATAAAGCTCATCTTATGCCTTTTTAAAGGGAAGCCTGAATGCTGTGTAAACCAGTAATCTCATCACGTAATTCCTTTTTATTATTTGATGTCACAGTCTGTCATTTTCTATTGCAGAACAAATATTGATATAATTGGTCATATTTTGTAACTTAGTAAATGATGCCATAATAGTTAAATCTTTTAATATGTTTTGACAACTGACTGATGACATCATAATAAAGATTAAACTAATGTTAGGCAATAACAAAAATATTAATGTTTAAATACACTGCTTTAGATTCTGAGCATGTTGTAATTCTGAGCGTTTTGATTCTATTAATCTAACTGAATTTCACTGATGCAGACAAAATATTTTGGCTGTTGGCCAACATGCTAATATTGGTACAGGACAGCCTAGTGCCGCCTTTCAGGCCTCACTAAAGTGATTGTTAACCCTGAGGCTGTTGAATAAAAATTATTTCATTGGCAGTGCTACAATGCATTGGCGCACTGATGTACAACAATGGATTTATGCCCATGAACCTTGCCCTGCACTCCACACTCCATTCCCATTCTCAGCCATGTTCCTTGGAGAGTGCATTCATATTGTGCCTTTCACAGTCTCAGCACCTTATGGCCAATTAATCATACAATCCCTACAGTGCAGAAAGAGGCCATTCGACCCATCGAGACTACACCAAATCTCTAATAGGTATTCTCCCTCGCCCTATTCCCATAACCCCACACATCCACCATGGCTAATCCATCTAACCTACACATCTTGGGACACTAAAGGGCAATTTAGCATGGCCAATCTATCTTTGGATTGTGGGAGGAAACCGGAACACCCGGAGGAAACCCACGTAGACACAGGGGAGAATGTGCAAACTACATACAGTCACCAAATGCTGAAATCAAAGCAGGATCCCTGACACTGTGAAGCCATGATGTGGAGATGCCGGCATTGGACTGGGGTGAAGGAGCATTGCTCTGAAAGCTCATGATTCCAAATAAACATGTTGGACTTTAACCTGCTGTTGTGAGACTTCTTACTGTGAGCCAGCTGTGCTAACCAGTATGCCACCGTACTGCCCCTAATTAAGCACTATTTGAAGTGAAGTCACTTGGAAATGTAGAAGAAGCATTGAGTGGATGCAGAGAGGAAGTATAATCATCTGGGCCAAGTTTTTGTGGTCTCTAATTTGAAAGCTTTTGGAAGCCTAGAAGAAGAGTGTCCACCTGCATTCTGTTACAGTTCCTGTGACTCAGGAAACCAAGTGACAAAATGGGAAGGAAAATAGTTTGGGGGAGAAAAAATGTATATCTTCAAAAAGAGATGATCCCATCCCATTAACACAACACCTGGGCCGTTCCCAGGATTAAGGTCCCCATCGGCAGCTATCCGTTGTCGAACGACAAGGTTTAAAAGAGATGTATGAGGCAAGTTTTTTTACACAGAGGATGGTGGGTGCCTGGAACTCGCTGCTGGGGAAGGTAGTGGAAGCGGATACAATAGTGACTTTTAAGGGGCGTTCTGACAAATACATGAATAGGATGGGAATAGAGAGATATGGTCCCTGGAAGGGTAAGGGGTTTTAGTTCAGTCGGGCAGCCTGGTCGGTGTAGGCTTGGAGGTCTGAAGGTCCTATTCCTCTGTTGTAACTTTCTTTGTTCACCTGGAGGAAACCCACGCAGATATGGGGAGAATGTGCAAACTCCACACACACACTGACCCAAGCCGGGAATTGAACCCGGGCCCCTGGTGTTGTGAGGTAGCAGTGCTAACCACTGTGCCACCGTGCTGCCCCCACTACAGTTAACTACAATTCTTGAATTTTTATTGTGAAACCATTGTAAGAATGCCGCAGTTCTTTGGCTTCCTCCGTGAGGAACAATTTCAAGCAGTACTAGTCTACCTATTGACAAACACCTTTGAGTAATCACACATCAAATTTGTGAATTTGCAAAAAACTTAAAACTCCTATTTTAATTTTTAGTCATCCCTTGAAGTTGTTGGTGCATGTGGCTGGTAAAGAGGGAAAATTCATAATTTTAGTTCTGGTTCCGTAACCCTATTTTAAACAACAAGATTTAATTGGGAACGACACTGAATTAAAGCGTGTTTCAGTTTTACCGTGGCTGTCTCTCTGGTGGAGAGTTGCTTAATTCTGTGTCAGCATGCATTAAGTTTTCACTTCTTATGTGATGTATGCTTTACATTACAGAGCTAGTGGGAACTTGGTTGCTAAAGTGATTCAGATTGCTGTCCACCAATAGTATATTTATTTATATCAGTCGGAGCAAAAATAGATGGAAAAGATGAGGAATATGAAATTAGTTAGGTTGAACGATGCAGTAAAGTATGAAACATTCATGAATTTCTTCAGTTTGAAACCATAATTCATTTTAATAGGCAGGCTTGATTTTTAGTCATGTTTAATTGCACTTTGTTCTGAAACTGTAGGTCTAATTTTATTTAAGAGAAGATATTGGGACTACAAGGGCCAAAGCAGGTGATACACTATTTGGTTCCCCCAGTGCCTGTCCCTAATTGCCGTGGCCTAATGCTAGCTCATACCCAATCCCTGTGGGAATGACATTAATGTCAGGGGGGTTGGGGCTAAATTAACAGGGTCTGGCCACTGCCAGGAATGCATGTCTATGCTTCCATAATAAGTAAGGAGTTCAGAAGGAAGAGGAATAGGAATGTCAATGATCTGGAAGGAGATGTTTGGGGTAAGGATGACCAGTGGTGCCCTTGTGCCCGATGTGAAACCTCGAACCCTTAAAAACATTTAAACCAAAAGGTCTTCCTGAGGTTCGGATTCAGGTTTGAGGCCATGTTGGACAAGCGATTAATACGGTATGCCACTTAAGCGATGTCTCAGAATCACTGGGACAGGCATCTTTCCTTCGGCTCATGTCAGATGAATTAAAATCTGAATGCAGCCGACCATTTAAATCCTCGACTTTATTACTCCTGCAATTTGATGGGAGAAGTTTAAAAACTGTACATCACTCATGATGCAAAGTGGCCCATGGCTCTTTAAACAAGGAACTATTCTAACTTGGCATTATACTCCAATTTTTAAAAATAATCCATTTTAAGTGATAGAGCAAATGATAAAATTCACTGACAAAGTGACTATGTTTCCCTGTTCATTTAAAGACTGTTAACATATATTTAAAATTTCAGAGGAAGTTTTTGATACATTTAAAGTATATGAAGGCGTCTTAAAGAAAAGTACATGGCCAGCCAGGGTGATAAGTCAGATGCACTGATATAATATGACATATCAACTTGTTTCCAAACAAAAAAAAACCATTGTCTTTATGTAGAAGTGTTTGAAGCTTTTATTTTGGGAGGAAATGAGAGAAGCTGCTGGCCATTTTGTCATAATGATTCTACATGTAAGTAATGCAGAAGTAAATACCGATTCAGTTTACTTAGTTATATTTTACATTATTTAAAACAAATGATAAACACATTGGGCGCAATCTCATTGCCCGGTCACACCATGCTCCTGCTGCAGCAAAGACGGAGGGTTTGGTGAGAAGCAAAATCTCCGTTCTCTGCAGCAAGATTGGAAAATCCAGGTGGCGTGAAGGGTTGTAAAATTCAGGCACATGATGCCGACTTATTTTTCTTCTTTTACATTTTCTTCCAGTTTTGCTATTTTCGTGCTCCTTTTTTATGACTTGGATTATTTTTACGGCCGCCCAAATCTAGCTGCCGTTCATGTAGGTGGGATCATATGTTCACACCGATGGCACATCCTCACTTGGGTTTCCTGGTACCGAAGGGTGCGTTCAACAGGAAATCCCATTGTCAACTGCGGGGCCATAAGATCCCACCTCCCGCTGTGAAACATGCCACAGAGAGGGAGAAAAATCCTGCCCGATGTCTGTGCATGGTCAAATACTATTTTTAGTTTTATGTGTATATACTCTTCAAGAAGGTGGTGTTCTTTGTTCAGCCAGGTACAAGAACAAGGCACAGGACCAAGAAATGGTGTGCACAAGGTTCAGGATATTTGCTGTTTGTTCATGGCAATTTCCTCTCCAATCCACTAATTCTATAGTGGCATTGTAAAGTTCCTTTCATATACGAAAGTGTCTCCAGGAGCTTCAGTTAGGAGATGGTGGCATAATGGTATTATCACTATTCTAGTAATCTAGAAGCCTAAACTAAAGGGATGAGTTCAAATCCCACCAAAGCAACTGGTGGAATTTAAATGCAATGAATAAAATCTGGAATTGAAAACTAGACTTCATAGTGGTGACCATAAAATCATCATCACTGTTGTAAAACCTCATCTGATTCATTAATGGCTTTTAGGGAAGGAAATCTGCTGTCCTTACCTGGTCTGGCCTCCATGTGACCCCAGCAATGTGTTTGACTCTCAACTGCCCTGTAACATGAATTAGCAAGTCTCTCAGTATCTCAGAAGCAGATTGTTGGCAACTTTGGGGGTGGTCAAATGCTGGGGTGCACTGGTTAGAAGGCTTTCCTTAATTCTCTCTGGCTTTATCCCTGTTGTTTTTGAAGCTATTAGGCCCAGAAGTTCTTGCCCCTCTCACATCCTGACACTCCATTCCCCTTTACATTCTAATGACAACTCCATGCTAACTCATGGCCCCCACTATGTTTGATACTTCAAACGTGGGCGTGCTGTAAAATTTCCAATTGCCCTATTTAAGAGTCACTTCCTACCCAAGCTCAATTTTGAGATGGTAGGGAGAATTTGGCAGCAGGGGTAAGACCTCTTGTCACGTGTTTCTGGACTCAGGCAGTCAGAATCTGGGGAATCCTGGCCACGGCGGCTGCTACTGGGACTACAGAGCTTCTGGCTTATTCAGCTCTCTGAGGACGACCTCTACCTGAGTGAAACCCCCATAAAGTGTTAAATGGTTGCAAGGCTGATGGGATCAGCAGGGATACGTTACTCACTGATTCTTCGCATAATGATCTGGCAAGCATTGCCATCTGAAAATTCCTGCCCTTGATTAAAAAAAACTTCCATTCATGAAATCAATATAGATCTTTAAAAAGTGGTTAATCTGCTGCAAAACAAACACATTTCTATTTACTAGCCATATCAAAGACCAACTAATCCTTTATTGATTCGTTAAACTGTCAACAAAACTATTAACTCTGGACCCCCTGCTGCGATTAATGCTTTTGTGGCTTTTGAAATTCAGTCAAGTATTCGTAAAAGTCCAATAATTGCCCTTGGAAAATGCCAACCAAGAGCTTTATTGAAACTATGGGTCTGGTGGTCGTGTTTTATTTTGTTTGATTTATTATTGTCACATGTACAGTGAAAAGTATTGTTTCTTGCCCGCTATACAAAGCATATTGTACCAAGGGAAAGAAAGGGGAATGTGCAGAATCTAATGTTACAGTCATAGCTAGGCTGTAGAGAAAGGTCAACTTAATGTGAGGTAAGTCCATTCAAAAATTTGGCAGCAGCAGGGAAGAAGCTGTTCTTGAGTCAGTACGTGTCCTTGGACTTTCGTATCCTTTTTCCAATGGAAGAAGGTGGAAGAGAATAGGTTTGGTGTACGTGAGGTCCATGATTATTCTGAGGCAGCGGGAAGTGTAAACAGTGTCAATGGATGGGAGGGTGGTTTGAGTGATGGACTGGGCTTCATTCACCACCCATTTGTAGTTTTTTGCGGTCTTGGGCAGAGTAGGAGTCATACCAAGCTGTGATACAACGGGAAAGAATGCTTTCTCTGGTGCATCTATAGAAGCTAGTGCAAATTGTAGCGGATATGCCAAATTTCCTTAATCTCCTGAGAAAGTAATGGCATTGTTGGGCTTTCGTAACTATAACGTTGACATAGAAACCCTACAGTTCAGAAAGAGGCCATTTGGCCCATCGAGTCTGCACTGATCACAATCCCACCCAGGCCCTACCCCCATATCCCTACATATTTACGCACTAATCCCTCTAACCTATGCATTTCAGGACACTAAGGGACAATTTTTAGCATGGCCAATCAATCTAACCCACACATCTTTGGACTGTGGGAGGAAACTGGAGCACCCGGAGGAAACCCATGCTGACACGAGAATGTGCAAACTCCACACAGACAGTGACCCAAGCCAGGAATCGAATGTAGGTCCCTGGAGCTGTGAAGCAACAGTGCTAACCACTGTGCTACTGTGCCACCCTGGACAAGCTGTTGGTGATCTAGACACCTAAAAAACTTGAAGCTCTCAACCATTTCTACTTTTTCCCCATCGATGTAGACGGGGACATGTCCTCCACTTCACTTCCTGAAGTCAATGACTATCGTCTTTGTTTTGTTGACATTGAGGGAGAGATTATTATTATCACACCAGTTCATCAGATTCTCTATCTCATTCCTGTATTGTGTCTTGTCATAGTTTAAGATCCAACCCACAACAGTGGTGTCATCAATAAACTTGAAAATCGAGTTAGAGGGCAGTTTGGCCATACAGTCGGAGGTGTATAAGGAATACAGTAGGAAGCTGAAAACACAGCCTTGCTGAACACCAGCGTTGAGGATGACCATGGAGAAGTGTTGTTGCCTATCCTTACTGATATCTTTATTTTCTGACCTACGCAAGATTGGCCTGTCAGTCAAAGCACTCCAACAATCTGATGTTTTAACTCTACTGACAGTTGAAGCTTGTTTCTTTTTCAAGTTTAAGGAGCAGAGCATTTAAAAAGCATCAGATAATGTCACTGAAACGGATTTCAGCTATCCTTTAAGTGCATTTACACCTTATTGAAGGAGCTGTAGTTCCCACATTGCAGGGTAATGCCCTTGGAGCAGTCAAAATAGAATCTGTTTGAGTTGGCAGTGGAGGTGGGTCAATGACCCGGAATTGAATCTGCCTCGAGTTTCCGCCTTGAAGGAGAAAATTCAGCTTCTTGATTTTGAAATTTTCATCCTTGTGTTCAAATTTCACCATGAACTCACCTCTCTTTACCTCTGCTAATTTCTTGAATCCGGCAACATTAGATGCATTTTGAATTCCTCCAGTGATGGGTCCTGTGAAACCTGCAGTCCTTTCACCTCCTCATTTGTGCTTGTGTCTTCTATCACTGAGGGCCAGATTTACACAAAGCCAGGGAGGTTCCACCAACCTTTAAAAATGGTGGGTAGGACCTGAGTACAAAAGTCCTGCCCCCATTTCTAACAGACCTAAATTTTCAATTTTTGCAACAAAGTGGCAAGGGGGTGTGTTAAACTCAGCAAGGCCATTTGAACCCCCTCCCCTTGGGAGAGTGTTCTTATCTTTGCCCTCCAGTAGGGGGGCAGGTGAGATCCCTCAACTGAATGAGGTTTGAATATTGAGTGCGGTGGGTGGGGGATGGAAGAGATCGGAGAATGTTGCTTTTCCCAATACCCTGCAGATATTCCAACTGTGTCGCTATTCTCTCTGGTGGGCTGGAAGTCACCCCCATAATTTCTGCCATTTCAGTGTAAGACTTTTGTGATATCCCTTAATGCTCCACCTTTAATAGCATTCTTTCAATGGTGTAAATAATGGTGTTCAGGTACTTAGGTAACCATAGTTGTCTGTTCAGGCTGGTATCACACTAAGTTAATGTGAATTAATTACCATACACAATGTAAATAGAGATCATTTTTTTGTTCCATGTGAATTAATCTAAATTATACAGTGCCATGGTTGGTCACTCCCTGTTAAACTTATATGTCAATGAATGCAGATTATTCATTTATGATATGAGTAACATTAAATGCAATGTACAAATGCCTGCAGTTAAATACCAATAAAAAGCTACAGAGGAACAGCTGATCCTAGTCAAATCAGCCACAGGTATCTTCCAAAACATATCTGATGTGGAAAATGGGTTGGACGCTCTGTAAAAATTGTGAAGAAAGACTGTTAACTTTTCAAAATTCACCATATCTAAAAATCTAGTAAGGTGATATTTTCATCAATTAGTCAATCTTCATGACTGAAAGATGTCAGGGATAAAACTATCTTCTGTACTCTGAATGGTCAGAAACTCTAACGTAAATACGTAAACCTGTGGGAATCAGTGCAACTATGTGCACATTAAATGGGCTGATGTACCCATATAGTTCTGCAACATTTTGATTATTGATGAATCCACAGTTTTTATTTTACTGCCCCATGTTGGAATTTTTACATAATATAAGCAGATTTTTGAGACACGAGGCACTCTCTTTGTGATCACTTGAACAACCTTTTCACTTTGTAGTTTTCTTTTGTGCAAAACTGTAGAGTTTATTGCAACTGTTTGCCTCTCCAGTGAGCACAGCGGAAACGAACGGTCAAGAGTGAAGTGACACAAACCACAGTTGTCCACATTCTTTATTGCCAGCCAGGCATCTAACACAGACAAGATTTCACAAAGTGAATAACTGTAATTATTTCAGTCATTCTTCAAGACATTATTTATATATCTTTTATTGCCCTAACTGCGATATAATTATGCTTAAATTACCTGTAGGTTTACATATTTTCCTCCACTTAGGTACTGAGATGGACTTTCTGGTAGATAACTTTAGTCTAACCCTGTGAGCCATTCAGCCTTTTACTTTTCAACAGAAGGTATGTTTTACACCTGTGTATTAGCATGTTCTATTCCTCTACACACAGCACTATACTGTAACTGGTTGTATAAAATAACATCGCAGTCAGATAAATTTCAACAAGATTTTACCAGCAAGTCACCTGCTGAAGTTATTAATCGTACGTTAATTGATGCTCTCCATCCGTGGATCGTTCGCCGCCATGTTAACAGCTTACATGAGACAGTCTGCCAGTATTGCATTAGCCTAATCATGGTACATTGTTTAATCATTCTCCCATTGTCATAAGAAGTGGAAATATATAATAAAAACTTATGCCATTCCATTATCTTTAATGGTTTATGTTGTATATAAGTTACCAATCTGCAGGTGAGAATCTATGCTAGAACATTTGTGGATTAACTGCGCTATCTTTTGGCCATTGATGAGGTCAGTGTAAACCCATCTCTTGTTGGGAGAACAGTAATTAATGCCTTTTCCTTTGGCCTCCAGAAATAAAACAAAAATGGAGAAGACTGCAGGCCTGACTCAACTATAATTTTTTTATAGGATTAAGAGGCAAATTGATCTCTATATTTGGTGTGCTGCTGTGTTTATGGTTTCAGAAACTGAAATTTGTTCAAAATATCTGTGCTCATTGTACTCAGTTTCCTTGCTTCGAGTCTACCATGTTTGAAATCATAGAGTACCTACAGTGCAGAAGAGGCCATTCGACCCATCGAGTCTGCACTGACTCTCTGACGGAGTATCTTATCAAGGCCCTATCCATCTTCCATGGATAAACTACCAAACCTACATGTCTTGGGACACCAAGGGGCAATTTAGTATTTAGTAACTTGCACATCTTTGGACTATGGGAGGAAAGATACCCATGCAGGCAGAGGGAGAACATGCAAACTCCACATAGATAGTGACCCAAGTCTGAAATCGAACCTGGGATCCCTGGAACTCTGAGGCAGCTGTGCTAACCACTGTGCCGCTGTGCTGCCTCCAATCAACCAAATTTCCCAAACTCTGGTTTCAGCAGTGAACTCGCACTAACTTCCTTTGCCTCTGGTTGATATTGGCTGGAATTTTCCGGCCATTCACACCATTGGGATTCTCTGGTCCCGCTGCAGTGAACAGAGATTTGGCTGAATGCCAAATTCTCCGTCACTTTTTGCAATGCCAGAGCGTGAACAGCTGAGAAATACCGGCCTTCGTTACCAGTTAACAGCATATTTATTCTTTGCAGCATTTCATTTGCTCCAGGGAGCCCCAGTGACGTTCCAGGAGGATCTGCTGACTTTTTCCTCTCATACTGAAAATTGCAATGAGAGGACTTCAGCTTCTTCTGGCTGTTACCTGCCAAACCATCCACATTTGAATTAAAATTCCATTAACTCATTCCACTAGACTATACTGTTTTTTCCGACAAAATCGGTAAAATATCTGTGCATGGTGAGTAATGCACTGTCCTATTTATTCTCGGCTTAATATAGACTAGGGGAGCATCATGCCATTTATCAAATCAAAACATTATTGAAGCAGTTAAGGTGCAGTGCAGCTTTAATTAAGAACCAGGGTTTGAGGCAATAGGTTTTGAGGTCATAGGACTGTCTAGTCGGGGAGGGAATGTTAAAGAATGAAGTTGTTGATGTTCTTTGACGTTTTCCTTTGGAATGATATGAACAGCATATAATGAATGCATGGAGCTTGGGGAGAGGAGTTTCTTACTAAGCCACTGTCACAGCAGGAGCTGTGTTACACAGAGAGGATCCACCTTTCAGCCTGCACTGCAGCTTCACAATTCACATGAAATGCGCATTGAAGTATCAAACATAAATATTGTGTGATTTGAGATTCATTGGCAGTGCCACGAAACCAGGAACACATATCTGGAGTTCCTGGACCTGAAGCCATGCAGTAGGCATTTGTATCCATTGCTGGCATGATGTGCAGTGAAAATGGAATCACAGGTCAGTGACTGAGTCAAAACAAAACTTCACTATCCCTTCATAGAATATAGAATCCCCATTGTGCAGAAGAGGCCATTCACCCTATTGAGTCTGCACTGACTCTCTGGCAGAGTATCTGACCCAGGCTTTCTCTCTGCCCTATCCCTGTAACCCCACATATTTACCATGGCCAATCTACCTAACCAACACATGTAGGGACATTAAGGGGCAATTTACAAAAGAACAAGAACAAGCAAAGAAAATTACAGCACAGGAACAGGCCCTTCAACCCTCCACTCCTGCACAGACCATGCTGCCCAACTTAACTAAAACTCCTTATCCTTACGGGGACCATTTCCCTCTATTCTCATCCTATTCTTGTAGTTGTCAAGATGTCCTTTCAATGTCACTACCATATCCACTTCCACTACCTCCCCCTACAACGAGTTCCATGCACCCACTACTTTCTGTGTAAAAGATCTGCTTTGTACATCTCCTTTAAATCTTGCCCCTCGCACTTTAATCCTATGCCGCCTAGTAATTGACTCTTCCACCCTGGGAAAAAGCTTCTGACTATCCACTCTGTCCAGGCTTCTCATAATCTTGTAGACTTCGATCAGGTTTCCCCTCAATCTCTGTCGCTCCAGTGAGAACAAACCGAGTTTCTCCAACCTCTCCTCTCCATACCAGGCAACGTACTGGTAAATCTTTTCTGTACCCTCTCCAAAGCCTCCACATCCTTCTGGTAGTTGTGGCGACCAGAATTGAACACTATATTCCAAGTGCGGGTTAGGCAGATTTAGCATGGCCAATCCACCTAACTTGCACGTCTTTGGACTGTGGGAGTGAACCGGAGCACCTAGAAGAAACCCACACAGACACGAGGAGAATGTACTGATTCTGCACATTTGTAACCAGCACTCTCCAGCAGCTGCAAGTGGAATTTGAAAGAAAAAGATTATTTTTCTCTTTCTTTCTATCTCTATCCTTCCACCACCTGCCTCAGCCACTATGCAAACCAGCTCCAACTGGTGTTAGCCTCTCACAAATTTGGGCCCCCCTGCTGAGGCATGGTTAGCACTGGCTGCACGCCACAATTGTGATAATGAGTTGGCAGCATGAGGTTTGTGTGCTGCCTGTGTCGGAAGCGACAGTACTCGCACCTGCCATTTTCAGGGGTTGGAGGGATTATTGAAACTTGCAGCCACTGAGTAGAAATTGCCCCCATCTGTCACGCTGCTGAAGAATGTTCTTGTATCCTGGGAAATTACTATTCTACACGTGCTCAGATTGGCGATTCAAATTTCTAGACAAACTTATCAAATCCAACTCAAACTTGTAGATGAGGCTGAAACTTCGGCACCGTTTGGTTACTGCATTTCCCCCACATTACAACAGCATTCCAACACGTCAAATGAACTCATTGCCTGCAAAGTCTGCTTTGGGGCATCATGAAGGTGATTTGTAAATGCAAGTCATTTCCTTTCCTTGGGATAAGGACAGCAAATGTTGGAAATTATATTAGGTCAGTCAGCATCTACAAAGTAGGAATACTAATTACTGATGTTTCAAGTGTAGTCCTTCATTAGAACCAATTAGTTTTGGACAATGCATTCAGGGTTAATGGACATGGATCTCATTATATTCGGCTAAAGCAGGCTAAAGATAAATGGCAAAGATAAACTATTTAAGAAAAGTAGAGACTTTAATTATTCAGTATAAATATTTGGATTTAGAGAACAATAGAAGCTGTTGACATGTCCATAATCATTGTAAAGTTAACAATCATAAGTTTCACCTCAATGTTAACTGTTTATGCATTGTTGAAAACAAGCTGTAACCTGTTTCTGGAGAAACTAAAAGTGGACACATTGAAATTCATAAGAACTAGGGGCATGAGTAGGCAATTCAGCCCCTCGAGCCTGTGCCACCATTCAATGCAATCATGGCTGACCTTATTTTGGCTGCAACTCCATTTCCTGCCTTGTCTTCATAACTCTTCAACGCACAGCTAATTAAACATCTGCCTGTGTCCTTAAGTAAATTTACTCAATGTCCTGGCATCCACCGCACTCTGAGATAGTGAATGAAGCAGCATGAACCTTTTGAGTGAAGTAGTTTCTCCTCATCCTTGTTTTAAATTTGCTACCCCTGATCCTAAAACTATGACCTCTTGTTCTAGATTGCCCCACAAGTGGAAACACCATCTGCATGTCCACTTTGTCAAAATCTTTTATCATCATATATACCTTAGATTTCCTCTCATTAGAGAGAGCGTAGGCCTAAACTGCTCAAACTCCCTTCATAAGGGAAACATTATAAATTAAACATTTAAACAATATAAACAGACCAATAAACTTTGTACATGAGGTTGAAGGTACCAGCAATTGCAGAATGAAGCAAAGGGAAAAATTGGAAATGGGGAATTCTAATATAGCAATTGATACTTGTGAATCATTACCCCGTTCAGTACAAAGCACGTTGTGCTTGATAACCAAAGAAAATTGTTATGTGTCTAGGGACTGGGATGGGGTGTGGCTGGAAACCAGCATTATTGAATAGATTCAATTTAGTGCCTCCTGAGTTTCTGAATGACAATTTATCAGCTGCTTTCTGAAAGTACTTGATATCATACCTTTAAGCTTAATTTCTCTCCAGTTCTTCCTGAGCGCCTCTACATTTCAACGATCAGGGATAATCGTTCCAGTTGATTTTTCCAGTGAGTTCACTTGACATATGATTGCTGTAATGGCTTGCTCTTCATTTTGCTGTGGCGTTAAAACTGGGAGCAAGAGTTGTCACTGCAGCCGTCCTTCCCCATGCATTGCCGCAGAGGGCAATTTGTTTTAATTCCTCAGTGTTAAACATGTGAAATGGTTTTTGGAATCCAACATTGTAAATATATGATCATTAGGCTGCCTAGTTATTTTCATCTCAAAATTGCATCTCGTCTGTATTGATCAACTGAGCTGCATACATATTTTTAACTCAAAATATTTCTCCTGTTTTGGTCTTGAAGACATAATGCTGATAATGCAGTGATAAACTTAAGCAATTTTTTTGTGAAATATTTTTCATGTCATTTCACAATAAAATGTCAATGCTGAAAATTTAACAGAAATGAGCCATATGTTGGTTCTTGCAAGTAACGTGTAAACTATTTCATTGTAGAATGTTTACAAAGCCCACAAGGGTGATTTTGAGCTTGCGTTAGTGATCCATGGGATCACTAGCACAGGCAGAAAATCCGGAGAGATCGCGTCTCCTGACTTTCCACACCCCTCACAGGTGACATCACGAGGCTGACACCCAGAAAGGGTGAAAACCTCATTTCAGCGGATTTAAATAATTTTTAATGTGATTACCCAGCCCCGTGATCCCCTTACTGAATGAAGATTGAAACCGGCACATTGGTAAGGTTTACAACAGGTTTTGCAAGATGAGATTCAGACGAGGGGATACCCACCTCCGGAGTGCAAATTCATCCTCTCCAGGGGAGAGGGACATGCCCTGGCAGTGGTAACCTGAGCCATGGGGCAGTGCCAGGAACAAGCCCTCGTGGGAGTCCCATCAGGATGGGGTTTCCAGTTTTGTATGGTGGGATGGGGTGGGAGGGAGAGTTCAGGCAGTGAGGGGGGATCTTGCAGGCACAGTGGGGAGCAGCAGTAAAGGTGGTGTAACTCCAATGATACTTGCATGATGATGGTGGGGGGGTTGCAAAGTCTCCAATGCCTCCATAGTGGAGTGGGAGCGGGAATTCCATTCAGTGCTAATCAGGATGCCCTTTAAAGATGGCACCCCATTTCTGTTGAGTATGTTGAAGTAAGTGAACTGAATGCATGAAGCCAGCCTTGCAGACTCTATCAGGTTCTGCCCCACTAGAACATAAGAACATAAGAAATAGGAGCGGGAGTGGGCCATCTAGCTCTTCAAGCCTGCCCCGCCATTCAATAAGATCATGGCTGATCTGAAGTGGCTCAGTTCCACTTACCCACCTTCTCCCCATAACCCTTAATCCCCTTGCCTATCAAAAACCTATCTACCCGCGTCTTAAATATATTTAGCGAGGCAGCCTCCACCACTTCAACAGGCAGAGAATTCCAGAGATTCACCACCCTTTGAGTGAAGAAGTTCCTCCTCAACTCTGTTCTAAACTGCCCCACCCCCCCTTATCTTGAGGCTGTGTCCTCTAGTCCTGCTGTCCTTTCTGAGTGGGAAGAATCTCTCTATCGCTTTACCTCTAGAAAGCCAGCATAAACCCAGCACATTCATTTTACTTACTCAGAGAGGCTCAAGATTTGGAGAGTAAACTGGGTTGTGCAGCTGGAGAGCAGCATTTCAGCTTTCAGTTTTATGCATACAAGTACAATACATACATCTAAAAATAAAACAATTGCGTAATCTATTACCCGAAAGAAAATGCTATTTGGCCCTAATTAGACTATTCATCCTGAAACTCAGTGAATGTACTGGGAACCCGGGTTCAAATCCTGTCATGGTAGATGATGGAATTTGATTTTTAAAAAAATCTGGAATTAAGAATCTACTGATGACCATGAAACCATTGTTGAAAAAACTCACTTGGTTCGCTAATGTCCTTTAGGGAAGGAAATCTGTAGTCCTTACCTGGTCTAACCGACATGTGATTCCAGAACCACATCAATCTGGTTGACTCTATGAAATGGCCTAGCAAGCCACTAAGTTCAAGGGCAGTTAGGGGTGGGTAATAAAACGCTGGCCAGCTAGCAATGCCCATGTCCCCCTACCAGTGAATAAAAAAAATTGCTTGCTATTATTTTTCCTCAGTGAGTTTAATAAATAACATTTGCCTCCCATATGAGATTAAAATAACTACACATAATTTACTCACCACTTCTTAAAGAGAACCTATTCCAAATCTCGCTGATGATGGTTTACACAAGTAAGCACAGAATATAATACTATGTTAGATAACTGTCCACTAGGAATTGTTACGGAAAATACATTGGGCAGGATTTTTCAGTCATAGAGTCAGTGAGGTTTACAGCATGGAAACAGACCCTTCAGCCCAATTTGTCCATGTCGTCCTTTTTCTCGTAACCACTAAGCTAGCTCCAATTGCCCATGTTTGGCCCATATTCCTCTATACCCAGCTTACCCATGTAACTGTCTAAATGCTTTTTGCAGCAGTCTTCATTGAAGGCAGAATAGAAAAATTTGAAGAGCGACCTTTGCCCTCTCTCCACATTTTTCCATTCTGCCTGTGAAAATGCCCACTGCCAAGCGGGACCGAAAAGTCCCAGCCATTGTTCTTACAAAGCAGTGGATTTGGTATATAACAATATGCATAGCCCAGAAATGACCGGTGTTAATATTTGCAGACAAAAGCTCGCCCATCATTCCCTTTGACCATAATTTTGTCAGCGTGTTTGTGAATTTCGGTGAAACAGTGACAGTTCATTTTGAAACTGCCAGAGGAACAGCAGACAAGTATGTTAAGGTTTTGCTCACTAATATTGCAAATGGGAATTTCTAGGCATGTTGGTTAAAATTTAAGATTTTGGGTGATAACTTAGAATGAAAAATCTTAACTGCAGGCTAATTTGACATGTAGGAAGGGATTATTTTGAAATGACATATATTGATGTTCAGGTGGTGAAATGGTGGTTTTCCTGTGATTTCTTTTCCACGAATTTTTTAAACTGAAAATAATTTATTGTGAAAAGCACATTTACCCTCTAATGCAACCTGCTGCATTTTTGTCAGAGTCAATGATTGTCTGCTGAATTAAGCTAATAATGCATTTAATGCCATGACATAATGCAGATTGATAGAAAGTTATCAGACATGGCATCAATTTGCAGAGAATTGTATGATCATTGGTCATCCAATTCACCCTCTATTATCATGGAAATTATAATAAAAATATTTATTTAGATAAAATACTCTTTAACATTCATGTATCTATATTAAGCATTGATTTGATTGTGATAAAATGATTTTTGCTTGTTTGGTTATTTAAAGGGCCAGTTCAGGGTGTATTATCAGCAAACACTCTGCTGTAAAATTTGCCTCATGTGTAGTAAGATAGTTTCTCCAGTAATTAACCACTTTTAAGCACTGTCTTTATGGTCAATTTTCAACTTTATGTTGGGGGTTGGAATTTTCCCAGACTGGCTAAGCAAATAAGCGAGTGGAAAAATAATATATTAATTGTCTCTTATGGGATGGGCATACATAAGCCTCTTAGTTACTTGACCTGCTGTGGCCAGGATTTCTGTTACAAGTAATAATGTTGCTGCCTCCAATAGGACTAATAGTTTCTCAGTCTTCAGGTGACAAGTTAGTGCAGGGAATGATCCTTGGGTCTGAAAGTGGAGACAAAAGGAGTGTATTAAATTGGTTCATGGACTGCAGCATGGTGGCACAATGGTTAGATTTGCTGCCTCACAACTCCAGGGACCTGGATTCAAGTCCAGCCTCAGGTAACTATCACTGTGATGTTTGCACATTCTCCCCGCGTGAGTTTCCTCCAGGTGCTCCGGTTTCTTCTCGCATTCCAAAGACGCACGGGTTAGGTTGATTGGCTGAATTGCCCCTTAGTGTCAGAGGGAATAGCAGGGTAAATACATGGGGTTACAGGGCCAGGAGCTGGGTAGGATTGTTGTCGTTGCAAGCTTGATAGGCCAAATGGCGACCTGTTGCACACTAAGTATTCTAGACAGACATGTTGAGCTGCCGGTGCATGTCTTGTTTCCATGGATGGTTCAATCATTCAGCGAAGGGAATTTCAGGCAGCCTGCTGAAAAAGGCCTTCTTGGTAAATTTGGTGGCAGAAACAGGTGGATGGGGGGCAGAGAGGTGGCTGATTGTGAACCAACAGCGGCCTTCAGAAGGCCTGTGGAGCCTGGGAAAATGCTATTAAAGGCCTCATTAATGCTACTTCAGGTAATTAACTCTTCAGCCTGATCGTTCTATCATATAGTATGAAAGAGATTCTGAACGCAATCTAGCGGGTCAGTTAGCCATGGGCGCAAATCCCCTAATAGCCACAAAATATTACAAGAGGCCAAAAACAGGATTTGCACTGGTGAAATTTCCTAGTGCAATGTTCCCAGGCGTTCAGTGGGCAGGCATTTAGAAATTTTGCAGTGGCTACCGAGGGTTCTTCATTGTAGAAGTTTGACAGCAATAAGATCTCTGGACAACACAGCTCGAGTATCAACGCTGCCTATTAGTATGGCATATCTCTGCCTCGGAAAGTAATTGAACTTTTTGACGTTACTGAGAATCGTACTCATTAAATTAATTGGCCATCATGAGTTAAGTCTTAACAATGTAAGCTACCCACATTGTCCAAGTCAAGGAGAGGGATGAAACCTTATGCATCAAGGATTAAAGGTTGGTGCCACCTAGGTGAGATTTGTCGACTTGCTTGGGGGGCGCCGGCGGGGGGGGGCCATCCTTCCAACCCAAGGATAGATTGTCGTCCATCTCTCCTTTACCGCAGCCAGTAGTCTTGTGAGACCCCGCTCCAGGATCCTGGGAGCTGGTTTTCTGGCTGCCATCCTCCTGGTTTGAATGAGACTGAGTGCTGCGGAGCTGTTTAAATGCAGCACCCCCTTGACTGCAGTGCTCAGATGATCACCGAGGTGGCCAATCAGACATTTTGTGCTTCAAACACAACGTTTATTGTGGGGGGTGGTGGGGGGAGAAATTTTCAAAGTGCCTAAAGATTGCGATTAGGATTGCACTGCCAGTTGGAATCGCATTGATTTTCATGCTTGAAATGACACTTTTCCATTTTTCTGGAAATTCTGCCATCTGTCTCATCATCAAAAAATAAATGTCATTTTTTCCCCTTTTTTTCATGAATGCTTTTTTTTGGAAAATTAGGCACTTTTCTAAAGAATTGCAGGAACTGTAAGCAATAATAGACGAAAGCAAACACATCTGTCACTGAAACACCTTTTCTCTCCAGCTTGGTGAAAAGTGCCTTATTACAATTTTTTGGTCATTTTTGAATGCAATATATTATAAACTATAATTGAACCAATTATGGTGAAACTTCCTTCAAGCATTATTTTCATCAAACTTCCAATTTTGACTTTGTTGTAGGTAAATATTTTTGAAGTGCATTGACATGTTCTGTGGTCCTGAAAGGCTCTATATAAATGCAAGTCCTTTTTTACTTTTTAAAGATTATTTCATTGCTTTTAACAAAAAGTAACTTGACTGGGTGACAACACATGAGCAGTGAATTAAGTTATCAAATTGCTTTTTTTTAAACAAATTAAAAATGCTTTGGGAAGATTAAAACAATAGTAAGTCATGGTCCGTTGCATGCATTTTTACTAAACATAATAACCTGTATATATTTTGCATAAGGGTAGAAAATCCTATCTAATACCACTTTCACAACAGATCACCACAAAAATAATTCCATAACTGAAATATCTGAACAGCAGCTTGTACATAGATTTTTGTGGCAGAAATGCAAGGATTATTCTTTTTCCTTTTTTCTCATCATGGCATGGTAGTTTGTAACTTGTATTTTCCACCGACAGTCTACGACTTAACCCTTGTATGTCGGTACCTTTGAGACAAAAATCAAGACAGATTCAGGCTGCCCCACCTGGGAGTGAGACAGCTGTCGGAGCTGCAACCACTTTTTGTCTGCATTAATGACCAGTAACTGGTACCTCAGTCTTGCTGCCCTTGTTTGGTCTCGGATGTATTTCATTAAAATAATTACTCCTGTCAACCTTCATTTAGCAGATTTTTCTCAATCTGAGTCACTGCTAGGCTTCTTCAACTTTGCACCAGCACAGAGTCACTTGTTTTGAATCACTTTCATTTAGAAACTGTACCATTGATTATTTATAGACATTGACAGAAAAAAAATGGAATGGCGTAAATCATTTCGCACTGCAATAAATAATCTGTCACAATTACTTTGTGCATTAAAGTGCAAAGATAACTTGGTCATATTTAGATAATTCAGACAATTTCGCTATTCATCTGAAATGAGCAATCTTGTCGGGAGAAGGGACTCACAGTTTAAAGTTTATTTATTAGTGTCACAAGTAGGCTTACATTAACACTGCAATGAAGCTATTGTGAAAACCTGAGAATGGATGCAACAGTCAGGCTGAATGGTTGACTCCTGTGCGATAACCATCCTCTGATTTAGTACAAACACTAAATTAAAATTTCGTAGGCTAGTGCATTGATATTTCAACATGAAACACCACAGACAGTAAGTTGCAAGTTCTTGCTTGCGATTTTGTGGGGGCAATTTTAACTTTATTGCTGACCAATAAATGGACATGATGTGGATATGCCGGCATTGGACTGGGGTAAACACAGTAAAAAGTCTGACAACGCCAGGTTTCAGTCCAACTGATTTATTTGATAGTAAATTCACTCAAATTCACAAAAAATGGACAGCAGTGAATCGGCAGTAGCTCGTTTTACATCTCATGCGATGTAATTGCTTCTGATTTGCTATCACTCATTCTTTGTGTGGCAATAAAAAAAATAAAATTGTCCCCAACATCGTTGATGCGCCATCAGCAGCAAAGTGCTGAGTTAAGGTCAAATCATTTGTAAGACAACTGAAAAAACAAACTGTCACACACCTATCTTTGTACTCTTCCCAGAAGCTGATTGAAGTGTGGCATTAGCAGAGGTCTGGGAGCAACACACTTGTGTACCCTCTTATAGATGAATGATGCATGGTCTACAGAAACTATATGGGTAATTTTCCGGCTTTGTGCTCCCAAGAGGGAGCCTCACCCACTGGGAGCATGTATCATAAATTTGGGCACAGGCGGTGCACAATTTTCCAAGCATTTAAATTATTGGTTGAATATCACGTGCGGCATATAAGGAATTTATGATCTGCATTCTCAGAAGCAAGAGAGCACAAAGCCAGAAAATTACCCATTCTGTATATAATTTAAAAAGTAGATAAGAGGTTGTGGTGTATTAGCAGAGCTTTTAGTTAAAACTGGATACATTAATGTACAACCACTTCACTTGTAACATTTTCTTTTATCGAAGTACAGGTTTTATATTTTCTCTGACTGAATATGGAAAAGGGCATATTCTCCACTGTCCCATTTTGAAATATATTTTAGGATTAAAATGCAGTAGTATCTCAAACCAGTATTAGTCAAATTGAGGAAAATTATTTCATTTAATTTACATAAACCTGTGTGCGAAATGGTGAGACTGTTTGGAACGTGTTGTGAATTAAAATCTTTTTGTAGTGAATGTATTATTTTATCACAACCTATGCAAAAATATTTATGCAGTTATCCTGAAAGTTGGGTTGTGCTAAAACTTACAGACCCTTATGATTTTTAATTGTTTTTTGTGCCTGTATTATCTATGAATTTATTTTTGTGATTTGTGAACTCTTAATGAGCAAATTTGATATTTTAGAAGACAAACAAAACACTTTCAAGCAGTATCCTGTTTGCCTCCCATTTTGTGAAACAATAACATAGGTTGAAAAACTATAACAAAGTTCGATTTTCATATATGCAACACATTTGCTTTTGTGTAATTAAGAGTTACCTTGTATCAACATAGCTGGCAGCATATTTCAATATATTAATAATTTTAGTAAATAATACAAATAAAGCAATTGGAGCCTACCTGAACTTAGCAACTCCAATATGACAATGGCCAGTGAGATTGTGTTGGTTTGGATTCAGATTATTTTACTTTATTCCATTAGTGAATTAAGTACAAACTCAGACTAGGGTAGTATAAGAACAATAATTTCCTTTTGATAATATATGTGACAGGGTTTGGCTCAGTTTGGATCAAATCTAATTGAGACACTAATTTCAGGCTGTTCACTCATCCTTAGAAATATGCAATTAAAGTGGGTCAACTATGATTATGCCTAAACTGTTTGTAACCTTAGGTTTTCTGCAGCTAAGATCCAGTCAAATTAATCGTAGTGGTGTGTGTGTGTGTAGTACACCAGTGACTTTCTGACCATGTCTATGCACATAGCCTCTAAGTAACTTGAAAGTGTCCCTATGTGATTTGAGCTGTTCATTCAGAAAGTGCCACTGTGCTTTCTATTGCAGACTCTAATTATTGCTTTATAAAGTGTCTGCATTTGATATTAATTATTCCATTTAAGGAAATTCTAGGGAATATATATAGCCATCAGAGAGTGACCTTGGAAAGGGAAAGGGGATGGTAGAGATCGAGAATACTGCATCTTAAGATGAAATGGAGTGATGTGAATCAGCGAGGACACTAAAGATTTATAGGCTGTGGCAAACAAAACACAAATCTTCACTCTTGTGGTTACTGACTGTGACATCATACTCAGTATGAGAAAGGAAAATTACTTCATAGAAGATAATGGTTTTGGAAAGGGAGAGAAAAAAAGAAAAACATCAGGCTACCCATACTTAAATGTTTGGATGGGATCGAATTGCATTTTCTTTGCCTTAATACAGATATACAAATGGACAGAATGCACTGGTGTTTAAAGACGTTGACAACATTTGGATTCAAAACTAAAAATGGAAATAAGTTACTATTGTTCAGTAATCGAGAGACTACTATCAATGAGGATATAGTCTATAGATTTCTTACTTTCCAGTCCATTGTTAAAGCTGATTGCAATACATGTTATCCGTACTATTCTGACAGAGCAACTTACCAAATGTGGACAACTAAGAAACTATTGCATGTAAGAAAAACATTTTCACTTCTTTGTTCCAATTCTTGTCAACAGTCTGAAATGAATTCCATCAGCAAGCAGTAGAACAGAGATTATTCCTGCCAATATGTCCTGCAAATCGAGTTATATTTTCCTTTTTAAATTATTTAGTCTAATGGTACAAAGCAAATTTGGCTTGCCGTTTTAGTTGTCTTGATGCAATGTTGGTCTTTAATTGCAAAAATGAACTTTCCTGTGGAACAATATCATTATTTTTTACTTTATCCTTTATCACACATTTGTGGTTTCCTCTCAGTCTTCAGGTCAGCAATTTAATACCGCAGACTGTATTTGTCTCAATGTATTGCACTGGTGGTATTGTGAGTTTTCAACGTGGAATTAGTGGAAATGCTGTGATTTAGTCATAGACCTGATGCTGGATGAAACAATCATATGAGAGTGCAAAAGGGTGGGAGTGCATCGTTAAAAACAGGTAAAATGATTGAGAAGTTCAGTGAGACAGCAAAATGCTGAAGCAACAGGCAAAAGAGCTTGAAATACAGAGCTATTGAAGTGAATGAGGGACGGAAGAGAGAGAATGTAGTGCGCTAGCTACAGAAAGAAAAGGGAATAATGCAGCTTGCAAGCACAAATATGAAAGGGATTGTCATTAGTGTGTGAAATGTGTAAGAAAGTAGCCTCTGAGAATGTGAGTGACAAATGAGGATATCCCTTTGCATAAAGGAATTTCTGAATTCCGGGACAATTATACCGGTCCAGATGTTCTGGTCTTTGGATCATTGGAGACTGGATATACCCTTTGAGATATGCATTGGGAACTCTTGGAAGTCCAGGCATGCTGACTCCTTGCAAATTGCTGAGGAAGTTTGAATTTCCAATAGGCAATTACCCTGCTCCTTGGGACCTTCAGAAAAAGTCTCCAACTTAGAATTAGAGACATCAGACAGTTCCGACTTACCCCCTGGATAGTTACCTGGGAAGTGTTAGATAGAAAAATCCTAGTCTCTCGGGTAATTATACAACTGCGCCCCCTCTAATCGCGCACCCTAATGCTCATGATGACACACTGATTTCCCATCCTGACCCCCAAACTGTTTCCCCCAGCCACTCCTAACCCAACCTCAGTGCCTGACTATCATCCCGCCTCCCCACTGACACTGACTCAACCTTAGCACTCTGCCACCCTACCAACCTGCCACTATCACCATCACTTACCACCTTTACAACTGGTTCACCCACTTCCCTACCTATCTACCACTTTACGAACATACAGTCATATGAGCATACGCATTAGCAACAGGAGTAGACTGCTCAGCCTTTTGAACCTGCTCCACCTTTCAATGAGATTGTAGCTGATCTCCCACCTATACCGATAATCTTTCACCCCATTGTTTATTAAGAATCTATCTACCCTGCCTTGAAAATATTCAGACTCTGTTTCCACTGCCTTTTGAGGAAGAGAGTTCCAAAGACTCATGATCTTCTGAGAGAAAAGCATTTCCTCATCTCTGTCTTAAATGAGCAACACTTTATTTTCAAAGTTCCAGATTCTTGCAAAAGAGGAAACATTCTCTCCACATCCATCCTGTCACAACACCATATATGTTTCATTCAAGTCATCTCTTCTTCTAAACACCAGTGGATACACACCTAGCCTGTCCAACTTTTCCTCATGAGTCAACACTCCCAGGTACTCGTTTAGTAAATCTTCTCTGAACTACTTCCAATGCATTTACTTTCTTTTTAAAATCAGGTCGCCAATACTATCTCCATACTCTAAATGTAATCTCACCAGTATTCTGTACAACTCAAGCATAACCTCCCTACTTTTATATATAGTTTCCCTCACAGGAAACAATAAAATTCAATTGCCTTTCCTAATTACTTGCTGTACCTGAATATTGGCCTTTTGTGACTCATGCAATAATAATTTATTTAACTTCGGTGAGTCGTTGTACCAAGGCAGTGCAATGTCAACACCGATTAGGAAGGGATAGCAGGAATTTTGACACTGGACAGCCAGTGGAGGGTGGGGATAGTGCCCCTCCCCTCCTCTTCATTCCCACAAGAGAAAGAAGGACACATTGCTGAATCTTGGATAAAGTGACATTTAAGGAAAGAAAAGAAACCTTTGTTTCCAAGTCTTCCAGAAATCTGTCCTGGTACCCTTGGTGGGCTCCATTACTGCTCCTTAGCAAACTTGGACACTTGGTACAGCTTAGCAACTGGGTTTCTAGGTGATAGGGGAGACCAGAACCAAAGAAATTCTTGGCAGACAAAAATCTGCCCCTCAGTCATAATTTCGCCAACTTTGTCAGCCCTTTGTATCTGTCTCAGTGCCCCCCGCAAACAGGATGCTGAGCTTTGACTCAGGACTGGTCCCATCTGATTATGCTGAGCCACCTCTGGACTCCAGCAGTGAGCTTGTGGCCCCAGGAAAAGACAGATCAATCCTACTTTTGAATCAAAAAGGAAAAAGAAGGAACAATAAGATAGAATATTAAAGGTTAAGGAAGGAATTCAGTTTTTTTTTTAAATAACTACGTGTCATGTCTTGGGGGTACTCTGGATTAGCTAAACTCCTTAATTTATTTAAGGCAACACACAGCAAGCAATTTGCACATAACAAGATCCCTCAAATAACAAATTAGATGAATGACCAATTAATATTTTTGTTGGTGTCAAGTTAAGAAGGGAAATTGCCTTGGGCATTAGGAGAACTCCTTGCTCCTCTTTAGATCAGTTCAGTTCTAATCATGTGTCCACCTGAGCACAGTAAAAAGTCTGACAACACCAGGTTTTAGTCCAACCTATTTATTTGATAATATACTCGCAAGCTTTCGAGGGGTTACCCTCTTCGTCAGGTGAATGGAGAGTTCTGGCCTCAGACAGAGCATATAAAGCACAGACAGTTTAGAGATTACTGATTAAAATGCGAATCCTTACACCTAACCTGCTGTTCAAGACCTGAAGTGGCTGATAATGTGAGTGGTAGGAGCACTGATCACAGTTTAAAGAGATGTGTATTGTCTCCAGACAGTACAGTAAGTGAGGTTTTGCAAACCCAGGCAAGTCACGGGGGTTACAGATAGTGCGACATGAACCCAAGATCCCTGTTGAGACCGTCCTCATGTGTGCGGAACTTGGCTATCAGTCTCTGCTCAGCGACTCTGCGCTGTCGTGTGTCGTGAAGGCCGCCTTGGAGAATGCTTACCCGAAGGTCAGAGGCTGAATGCCCGTGACCACTGAAGTGTTCGCCAACAGGAAGGGAACAGTCTTGCCTGGTGACTGTCGAGCGATGTTCATTCATCCGTTGTCGTAGCGTCTGCATGGTCTCCCCAATGTACCATGCTTCGGGACATCCTTTCTTGCAACGTATCAGGTAGACAATGTTGGCCGAGTTGCAAGAGTATTTACCATGTACCTGGTGGATGGTATTCTCACGTGTGATGATGGTATCCATGTCGATGATCCGGCATGTCTTGCAGAGGTTGCTGTGACAGGGTTGTGTGGTATTGTGGTCACTGTTCTCCTGAAGGCTGGGTAGTTTGCTGTGAACAATGGTCTGTTTGAGGTTGTGTGGTTGTCTGAAAGCAAGAAGTGGGGGTGTGGGGATGGCCCTGGCGAGATGTTCGTCTTCATCAATGATATGTTGAAGACTCCGGAGAAGATGTCGTAGCTTCTCCGCTCCGGGGACAGATAGTGGAGGGAATTCTCCCACCCTCCCTGCCACGGGAATCATAGCAGGTGAGGGCCAGACCATTGACCTCAAGTGGGACTGTCCAATTTTGGGGTGAGCGCGGCGGGAGAATCCCAACCAGTATCTCTGTTTGGTGTTTCATATGTAAGACAGATTTTTCAGCAAGCTAAATATCTCTCTGTGCCTTACTAAAATATCCTGGTGTGGCATTTTAACCCCAAATGATTCGACCCCAAGCTGGCACAAGCGGTTTGTTGAAATCGAAAACCATAACATAGTATATATGTTCTCACTTCTATAACATAATTCAAATAAACACAGATTAAAGTAATTATTCAAATTATATCCTGAAGATGCCTAACCCTGATACAGAAACATAGGTGCTTGTTTGCTGAATGAAGAGGTCCTGGACACAATGCAGTGCCATTGTGTGGGCAGTCAAGCACCAGTTCTGTAGGGCGGCATGGTGGCACAGTGGTTAGCACTGCTGTCTCACAGTGCCAGAGACCCGGGTTCAATTTCAGCCTTGGTCATTGTGCGGAGTTTGCACATACTCATAGTGTCAGTGTGGGTTTCCTTCGGGTGCTCTGATTTCCTCCCACGGTCCAAAGGTGTGCTGGTTAGGTGGATTGACCATGCTAAATTGCTCCTTAGTGTCAGGGGATCGGGAGTGTAAATGCATTGGGTTAAGGAGATATAGCCTGGATGGGATTGTGGTTGGTGCAGTCTCGATGGGAGAGTGGTCTCTTTCTGCACTGCAGTGCTCTATAAATTGCTCCTTACTATTCAAAGATATGTAAGTTAGGGTGATTAGCCGATGTAAATGTGTAGGGTTACAGAGATATGGGTGGGAGTGGACCTAATTAAGGTGGTTTTTCAGTGAGTTGGTACAGACTACATGGGTCTACTGGCCTTCCTGCACTGCAGGGATTCTATGGTTCTAAGAGCAGCTGTCTTCTCCTCTACTGTTTTGAATGCAACAAGTGCACAACATTTCATAACTCTTCATGTACCCCCACTGCCCAACTTTCAATGGAGGTTCCATGTTAAGTTGATAAACATGCTCAGTTTTCTTCCAGAATCTTGTTCTGAGTCCTCTGGCTCCAGTCCTGGGTGGAGCCAGGAGCATATATTGAAGTACTCATTCAGTATAGCCACAGCGTTAATAGTCAGTTTAAGATTAGTATTGGCAGAAATGAGTAAGTAGGTGAATTGTATTTTATGTGGCTTTGAAGAATACTTTATCCTGCCAAAGAACCTGAACAAAGATTTAAACATTAAGGTGGAGAAGACTGCAGATTTTTCACAAAGAGTAGAAACTATGCAGAAAGAATCTGTGAAAAGTGTTATGAAAAGTGTAGCAATGTCACTACGGTTCAAAAGTACATGATTGGCTATCACGCATTTGGAGCATCCTGAGGTTGTGAACGGTGCTATTTAATTCAAGTGTTCTCAATGTAAGTCACAGAATCATAGACTGATACAATATAGAAGGAGGCCATTCAGTGACAGAGGTAATTTGAACTTGCTCTGCCACTGTGCATGGTCCACCTTGGGTCACGGTGCCCGAAAGGGAAAGAGGAATAGGCAAGGGTACCCTTTCATGTTATCCAATAATCTATTCTTGTATTCTCTCTCTTTTGGTGTTCCTAATTCTTTCCTTTAGAGCTCCTGTGTATTTTCTACATTCAGCTTGGTTCTCAACTATTACTAACATGAGGTTTGACATGAGCCTTCTTCCTGTCTTGTTTTGACCTCCTTAGTCATCCAGGGAACTTTAGCATTGTCCGCCCTTCCTTTTTCCCTTCCCTGAAATCTATCTGCTATGTACCTGAGGCAGCATTTCTTCGAAGTCCCCACCCCATTACTCAGTTACTATTTTGCCTGCCAGTTTTTGATTCCAATCTACCTGATGCAAAAGCCTTCATCAACTTACTGAAGCTCATCCTTTTGTCAAGCATTTTAATGCTCAATTGAACCTTCTGTTTTACTACAACTATTCTAAGCTTGATGATATTATGATCCAAGTGTGCTCCAATTGAAATGGGAAGGTTCATTGATCTCGGGCGGGATTTTATGGTTTTGAGATGAGCAAGGTCATAAAATCCTGCCCATAGAGTTGACTCGACTCTGTGATTCTGGCCCTTAATTTCAGCTGACGCACCACCCCACCACTCCTTAGGAATTATGTCATAGCACTTCAATAGCATTATAAACTGTAAATTATCATGTCACAAAGTATATCATAACCAATGTATGATCACAGCAAAATTTGCTTGAAATAACTTGGGCAAAGAAATGCAAATTTTTCAAACAAGGAGGTTTTAACACATCCACTCAGTATAAAGTGTACATTGAAAATTATATTGGAAGAATAAGTATTTACTCTTTTTAAGGAATTATAGATACAAGTTTATCACGCTTTCCCAAGTCTTTGTTAAACCCTTGTCTAAAACACTTGGGATCCTGCATAAAGTGTTTTCTTTCAATTGGCGGTCTTCTCTCTAATGTAAAAATGCTGTTAATTTTCACATGGGAAACACACTTTACAAGATATGATAATTTGTCATAATTATGCTCCATTAAATATTACTGATGCTTTTATAGTGCATTTACATGATTATAATATTCATGAGTAATATCAGTTGCATTTAATTGAACTGAAGAGTTAGGAGGTGATTAAAATATCCAAGTTTTTTTAAAAATAGTTTGTCATGTCTCTGTTTTTCAGACATTTATTCTGTAAACATTCCGAATTGTTTAAAAAGATTGAGAACAGAGCGATTTGAATGGATTTGAAAAGTACATTATATTTCCTGTACGTTTTGTGATTCCTTTAAAATATTCACTGCTGCAAGTCTATACATCTGAGTGTCAGACTCTAATTAGGACGGATAACGGCCAAATCACTCATCTCGATTGAAATATTGTAAGATTCCCGACAAATAATTGAATTCTCCAAAATCCCAATCTTAGCAGTGACGTAAATTAAAACTTCAGAGCTCATTTTTAATAGTATTCAGATCATTGTGATGTAAGTGTTGTTAACAACTGTGGCAGACTGAAAGAAGGTGTTGTGCCATCTTAAGTATGAAACTATCTGTTCTGTCATTATTAACTGAGGAACAGGCAGTGACCTTTAATATGACATCCACATGTTTAATGATTAAATTGGCAAAATTGCGCACTTCAATCAGCCAGTGTGTCGTTTCTCAGCCTCTTTTTTGAATTCACACCTGTAATATTGTCTGTTGCCATTTTATGGGTTGAGCACTTGCAGATGTATTTTTACATTTTTTTCCTTAGCTTGTTACCTGTACCAAAAAATTAGCCTAGCTCTCAGAAGTGAAGAGCTTTTTTGCTGCAATTATAAGTCTAAAATCCATTGCAATCTCCATAGATGATATAGTACTGTGAGCGCATAGTGGTTAGCACTGCGGCCTCACAGCACCAAGGATCCGGGTTCAATTCCAGTCTCGGGTCACTGTGTGTATGGAGTTTGCACATCCTCCCTGTGTCTGTAGGTATTTCCTCCAGGTGCTCTCGATTCCTCCCACAGTCCAAAAATGTGTGGGTTAGGTTGATTGGCTGGGTTAAATTGCCCGTTGTGTCGGAGGATTAGCAGGGTAAATATGTGAGGTTACGGGGATAGGGCCTGGGTTGGATTGTTGTCAGTGTAGGCTTAATGAGCCAAATGACCTCCTTCTGCACTGTAGGGATTCTATGAATGTTTAACAAGAAGCAGATCACAGGATAAAGGAACCATCGACAGTTTCCTTTTTACCAGTAAATCTACTGCTATCATACATAGTAGGTTATTGTTCAGCACTTATGAAGAGGACTCTCAAAATGAACCTTTATTTTATCGTGGAGTTTCCAGATCTTAAATAAGTTGGGTATTTCAATAATTTTAAGTAAATATTGCTTGATGCAGACATGTAGTAACAATGCAGTGGAACAGTTAATCAGATAGTCGCTTTGTTCCCATTTCTTGTACCAGAGCCAACCTGTGTTTGAATCACCACCACTGTTGGAAATTGGCTCATTCTGTCAAAATGCAAAAGAACAGTTAAAGACAAAGTGCCTTTGTAACAGGCATGCCAAATTTCACTTATGAATTAGGGAAAAGGAAGTTTTCTTGGATTCTCAGTGTGCAGTTGGCATTTTCTGGATTAAACAAGTAGAAAAACGAAGTGATAAGGACATGGGCACATGTAGTTTTAGTTTTTGTTACACATATTTTACTGTAATAAAATTACAAAGCAGTCACAATCCATTGCAGAATTAAATGTCTAGCTTATTAATAACAGCATAAAAGTGAATGGACTTACAATCTTCAGATGTTATTGCAAGCTCCCTGTGCAGATTTGATTCACCAACAAGACTCTTAACAAAGCATAATTAGTCCACTTTCTGCACATCCTCCCCAAGCACACATACCACTCTATTTCTCTTAATCCCAAATCTGTCATCAGTAACAGGAAAGTACTGCAGATACTGGAAATTTGAAGTAAAGATAGGAAATGCTGGATAAGCTCAGCAAGTCTGGCAGCATCTGTGGAGAGTGAAGCAAAGTTAACATTTCAAGTCCAATATAACTCTGCTTCGGATGCTGCCAGACTTGCTGAGTTTTTCCAGAACGTTCTGCTTCTTTCCTCTTCAGAGTAAACATTAGAGCAGCCGCACAACGACATGCAGGAGACGAAAATCAGAATTCAAACAGTCACTATTAATTAATGAGAATATTGCAAAGTAGGCCGGAACTTTATGGCCATCCACGCTGGTGAGATCTCCCAATCCCACTGATGGCACACCGCATGGGGTGGATTCAATGGGAAATTCTTCTGAGAACAGCCAGACCAAAAGATGCTGCCACCGGTGAATGACATGTTGCCTCCTGCCATGAGAAACACACAATGGGGAGACCAGAAAACCTCGCCCATAATACTTGAATTGAGTATCAATCTTTCCTTGTAGGAATCTTAGTAAAGCAACTTGTGGTTGATGCAGGATTTTAAGTTTTGGTGAGGCCGCAGCTGGAGTACTGTGTGCAGTTTTGGGCGCCGAACCTGCGCAAAGATATTTTGGCCTTGGAGGGAGTGCAGAGGAGGTTTACTAGGCTGATACCGGAGTTGAGGGGGTTGAGCTATGAGGAGAGGCTGAATAAACTAGGCTTGTACTCGTTAGAGTTTAGAAGAATGAGGGGAGATCTCATTGAGACGTATAAGATGATGAATGGGATGGATAGGATAGAGGTGGAGAGACTCTTCCCGCTCAAAAAAGACAGTAGGACTAGGGGGCACAGCCTCAAGATAAAGGGGGGGCGGTTTAGAACGGAGTTGAGGAGGAACTTCTTCACTCAAAGGGTGGTGAATCTCTGGAATTCTCTGCCCGTTGAAGTGGTGGAGGCTGCCTCGCTAAATATTTTTAAGACGCGGGTTGATGGGTTTTTGATAAGAGAGGGGATTAAGGGTTATGGGGAGAGGGCGGGAAGGTGGAACTGAGCCGCGACAGATCAGCCATGATCTTATTGAATGGCAGGGCAGGCTCGAAGGGCTAGATGGCCTACTCCTGCTCCTATTTCTTATGTTCTTATGTTAAGTTAACGATTGTCGTTGTAAACAAAACCAGTGAATATAGGAGCAGCAGGTAGGCCATTTAGTTGTTCAAGCCTATTTTGCCACTCAGTGAGATCATGGTTGATCTGCCACCTACCTCCAAATCTCTTAATACCTTGGGAGAACAAGATTATACTGAGGATTAAACAGAGGGGGAATGCTTTACAAGTAGGTTATTATTTATTTGGCTAGAGGGGATTTTCTACATCCAAAACCACTCACAACATGAGCTAGATTTTATGCTTCCCCACTGGCAGGGGCTTATTAAAGTCCTGCGGGTGGCTTTCCCGCTGCCTTTCTACTTGCCTTGGACCTGTCTGGGCTGGGGGGATGTCAGTCACAGGATGACCTGCCTCCTCTTGGGCCTGTTGAGGCCCTTAAGTAGCCAGTTAATGGCTACTTAAGGTTCTTGTCCCATCTCCGTCAATATTTTACCTGCAGCAAGGAGAGATTCATGCCATGTGTGAAGCCCCTGGCAGGTTTGGCCGTGCTGATTGGTGTTGGGTAGGCGTGTGAGGCCCAACCGCAGCACACCCTAAAGTCATACTTCTACTTTTACCCTCCCCTCTTACCTTTCAGAGTGGGCCTTACCCAGCTCCCCTCACTGAGGCCTGCCAGCCTGATTCCAAGATTACTCCTGACCTACCTCTGAATCTGGGCTCCTCTTCATCAGGACTGCCTACAGTCCCAGCAGTGGCCATCACCGTCTCCTGACATTTCAAGGCCTATAGAGTTGCTGGCCTTCCAGTTGGCTGGTGGTTCTCAAAGGTGGGACTTCCTCCCGAGATAGGCGCACCTTAAACCAGTTAATGCTGCAGCCAGAATTACACTGATGCTGGAAAGCCATCAGAATGTAGGTGGACTTGCCCCACCAGCTATTTAGTGGCAGGGGGTTTGGGGTGGCGGAGGTACCACAGCACCTCAGCCCCATGTATTCTATTAATGCATGCAAATGATAATCTTTCGGTAACTGCAATCATTGTGAACAGCTTCCTCTATTGAGTGTTGAACTTCAAAGTTCAATTGTATTGTGGGCACAAAAAGTGCTGGCAGCTCTTTGCGATTACAGAAAGGATATCTGAGCCTTGAGCCTGTGCTTTCTGCTGCACACTCAGTGCATACCAACCTTTCTTTACTCGAAAACAGACCAAGAACAACTTCCACTGCTCTGAGGGGAAGAGGGTAAAATTGGCTCTATTTTCAAACAGAATGTCTCGTGACAATAATCTCCACTGTATGGATTAAGCTTCAAGAGGTAATAACATCAGGAGAAGTTGACATTTATACTGTATCACTATTAGCAGCACAAATGAGTCATTGCAAGAAAAAGTATCAAATGTTATAGAGGTAGTTTCAGTCTCCCAGGACAGTTTCAGATGGTAACTCTCTGCTCCTGATGCCACCCCTAGCAAATCTCCTGAGCAACAGCTATGGTTATCGGATTACTATTTAACTTGAAAGTTCCTCCGGCTCAACACTGCTGCACATTTCTGCAGGACTTTCCCTGCCCAGCATCCATAGAAATTCACAACACCATTCAGAGAACTCTGCAGGACCAGAGTAGAATTGGAGGAAAACAGGATACATTCCCTTTTTTTATGTCACTAGCAGCAGTATGTTTAATATCCAGTTAAAATGTTAGTGAGTGCATAAGTGAGTGAGAGAGTGAATGAGTAGATGTGATGATGGATAATGTGGGTGAGGCAATGGGTCAGTTTGTAGGTGGATTGGGAGGTAGTCGGATGGTTGAGTCCGGCTGGGTGAGTTAGTCAAGTGATTGGGAATGGGGGGTGGTTAGCTAGTTGGGATAGAAGGTTGTCAGGTAGCCTGGAGGTGGTCAGGGGGTGATTGGAATTAGTCAAGGGGTCTTGTTGTGCAGTTCCAGATGCCTGACTAGGTTTTAATCTGTCTAACATTTCCTGGGTAACCAACCTGGCAAGTGCCATGAAATTGTCCCAAATCTTTATAAGGGCAAGGCATCACAAGGGACAACAAGGGTTGGACGTGAGTTGAATGAAAAGAGGCAGAGCAAGATGAAATGGGGACATCTCCCTCTATCTGACCCGAAAAATTTAACTCTAACTTGGAGTCGGAAATATTCTCACTAGATTTGGGGTAACTGGGGAATTTCCCATTGGAAGTTGAAACTTTCCAGGTAATTTCCACTTAGGACAGTGCCCTGGGACTTCCACAGGATCCCGACAAATGGCTTTGGTCATACAATCCAGAAAGCAGAACAATTGAGCCTGCATGTTCTCTTTCTGCTCTTTACCAGAGATTTGCCAGCATTTTCCTGCTGTTCCTCATGACACTATGCACTGAGCTAGCTGATGTCATCCCTGTTTTATCACAATGACAATTGGCTGCTTCTGGGATGTTTTATGATGTGTAAATGACATTACATCTGTAAATGGAGAAATTTGTAGGATTCCTCGGGGGGATATTGTACTACGACAGCACACTTACCTTAATCATTAGTATTTGTAAACATGATTGTTGTTTTTTCAGAAGGTAATGCTTCCTTTCATTATAATGCTGTTAATCATTCATGATATTGAATTTATAGCTGAGGAATTGTTACTGCACCCTCCCCCCGCACCCACCACCACCACCCCCCCACCCCCACCCAACAAAAAAATTTATTATGGGAAGTCTGGTTTCAATTTTGGTTTGACAGAAAACTCCATTGTAAAGATGATTAGAGTCAGAACCTTGTTCCAGTTACAGCTGCAAATCTGGAGAATTAAGTTTGCTTATTAACCAACATTTTTCATCTTTAACTGGAATAAATTTATTGTGCTTTAAATTTTCTATCAACTTTACTTTTGCAACGTTCATTGAGCTTGCCATATATAAAGTTATTACAATATTTTGTATAATACTTTATATGGTATGTTGTTGACCAAGCAATATGCTATTGAAGCAGTGCCTGTGTAGGGAATTAATGTACAATGTAAAGTACATACTCCACTCTGGCTTGTCTGTGCTTTTTTTTAAAATGTCTTGCAATGGTGATGAGGGCATTGATGATGAAGAGGGCATCCCAATTATTGGACACCAGCCATCAGCCTCAGAGAATGTGTTTAATGAACCCCTGCTCGACAGCCCAGGGTGAACTTCCGTCTCCTACCAGGAGAAGTGGAAAGATGACACTGTAGAGGGAAGTGGACTACAAGTTCGTTTGCACGCATTGAATTGAGAATATACTTTGCCTTGTGAAGCTGGAGCTGGAAATGGGTGGGTTTTGCTGCATTGCCAACCAGCTATCAACAAAATGTGACTGTTTCATGAACAAAATGTATGCTCCAAGGCAGCTGCACAACTGGATAGCTGGTCTCTGGCAGATAGCCTGATATTCCCCTTTTAATGAATGTGCATGATTACTCTATAAAGTCTCTGCCCCCGCACACACGTGCACAATTATCCCCACATGTATTGTGTGAAGCAAATACACACTGGTGAATAGTAGGAAGCCCAGACTGTTTTGTACATATGTTGTCAGGCCTTTTGCAAGAAAGGAATGAGTTATTAACTCCCTTGAATGTCCTATATTTATTGGGATGCTAGTGATGGTGCTATACATGCATTTATTTACTGTGGGTGTCTTGAAAGAATATGATAATTTTAACATTTTCACATTGCAGTAACACTGTGAAAGTTATGCCACAGTGTTGCCACTGGCAGCTCTTAATTAGCTTCATCTCCGAGAGGAAATGAGACTGACATTGTTATCTAGGCCCTTAGATTGGAGTTGAATTTAGTTTCATCTTAGATTTTTTTTTCTTTGACCCTTGTTTCATCTGACAGTATACCCAGAGAAAATTAATGTCATCTTTCTTCTCACCTCTGCTGCAAATTTTAACAATTGAGTTTCCATCAGTATTTGCATTCATTGTTTTTGTCCTTAGTTTTCATAATAAAATATTTTATTTTTAACTTGTTGCCATACAGATGTAGTTGAGCAGCATTTTATACCTCCTTAATGTGTTTTTCTCCTGTTAATGGAGGATGCATTCTTAAAATAGTCATTAAACATGGCAAGTACAGCTTTCATGTTTATATGGCCTCACCTTTCATGAAGTTCAGTACATTGCAAATGATAATAGTAACAATGACAGTATTAACAAATAACACTTAATTTAAGACAACTAAAATACACTCCCAAATGTAAACTAATGTTTTTCTCAAAAAAACTGGATGGGGGTATATGATTGTGCATTTTGATATTTTTGACACTTGAGGGTTAAAGGTAAGTTTTAATTGAATCACATTAATGTATTGCACACAATGCCGAGAATATGGAAATGAAACATTTGGTTGGGTGAGAGCATAAAATTGTGAGATACTTGCAAACTGGATACCTGAGAAGAGGTGGAATAAATTTTGTTAGTTCAGGAGAGTGCAAGAACCCTCAGGACCAACAGGATATACAAAAATATCACAGACATTCTTGCATACACAGGTATATTGTGGTTGAAGAATCACATAAAGACATGTATATGTGCTTGTCCAATGACTCAGCCAGCTAGTGAGATTCCCTTGTGGCAGAATTGTAGTGAAGAACAAGGAAGGAGTGTTAGCTATAGTTTTTTTTTAATAAATGCATTAATATTGTTTATGGCTGTTCAGAGATTACTCTGTTCCAAGGTGGGTTGCCAGGGTTTGAAGTGGAAATAGGGGGAACGCAAATGAAGAAAGGTTTGGAAGAACTTTCTGCTGAAATATGTGAAGCAAATATCAGATTTATTTCAAAAAAGGAAAGTTGGATCTTAACTTGTGTAATTTTAGTGGCACATTGGCAGAACGCCCTGAGAAAGAGCAGAAGTTTCTGTGTGAGTCTTCCACCAGCATTCTGCCGATGTTACAATGAGAGATCAGACTAATTGCCATGGAAATGAAGGGCCTTGGTATTTTCAATATGGACTTGAGAAAGATAAAAAGATAGATACTGCTATTATTTACCTCCATTTGTTATATGAAGAATTATTCCTTTTCAATTCTCAGCATGAACACAGAAAACAAATGCTGAATAAAAAAAATTATAAAGACAGTTGGAATACAGTTGAAAATATAAAGTTTCAACTGTGTGCTTGTCTAAATCATCTAAAGTTAAAGTTTTAAAGTTTATTCATTCGTGTCACAAGTAGGCTTACTTTAACACTGCAATGAAGTTACTGTGAAAATCTCCTAGTTGCCACTCTCATTCATTACATTTACACAGACTTTCGGTGAGATTTTGCGAGGAAATGTGCAGCGATGACAAATCTATTCGGCATAGTGACTTCTCCAGGGGATCCTATGTGAACAGGGGAAGCTGCTGTGCATCTTCTTCTTCAATCAGATTGGTAAATTCTTAATGAAGCACGCAGGATCTGAACTAGAAAGCACAAGTCAAAATTATTCATTCAATGTCAGATCAGGTACACAAAAGCAAAATAAAAAGAGGGAAAGATATATGGGATTAAAAGGGAGAGTTAAGGGGGACAGAAAATGTAAATAAAATGTAATTGCACTTTTTAACCTCAAACGATAATTAAAATCTGAAGGCATGAGACTCAACACTTGCAAAAGTCAATTTTCAATGGCTTAAAGAGATTGTTAGGCAGTAACTAAGATTTATCATTACCTTTACTGGAATGTACACACCTTAAGTTATCCTGGTGAGTTAGAAGGAATATATCACATAAGCGCTGTAACTTCACAGTGCTTAGTGGCTTGGATGGGTACTAGTATGGCCAATTTCTGGAGAAGGTCAACTCAGACAGCAGTTTCTGGATTTTACCTTTGTGCATGTCTAGTCAGCGGCGATGGCTGATAGCTAAACCATTATTTCTACATGAGAATATGGAGCAATTTAAGAATTGGACTGAGAAGGAAGGTGAATTAAAGGGATGAAATCAATGTTAAATCAGGAACTGAAAGAGAAGTGGAGATTGAGAAGGGAAGATCATGAAGAGACAAAATGGAAGTAAGGCTTTTTCACAAATTTGGCTATTTTAATAAGTTCCCAAAATATTCAAAACCATGAAAGATTGAAACTCACTTAATTTTACAGGGAGACGGGCAGAAATGAACAATTATCCCACTGTCATAATAGTACTAATCACTGGCCCTAAATACCTGTGGTGTGTTTAGTTTGGAGCTGACTAACCAGTACACCAACTTTATGACATGGAGTGTCATCAGTGGGGAATTAACAACATCACAAATGCTTGAGAGGAGGTAAATAGCCACAAATGGTATATGACACAAGATCTTCTCTGAAGCTGTTTATAACTCCTACGGCTTTAATGAGCCATTTAAATCTGTTTGCCAGTACATGGTAACTGTGGCTAACTTGGTAGGCTTTTCTGAAGTGGACCTACATTGAAAAGGTGCTGGAGTCCCATGGTGAAGTACTGACCAATGAGAAGACAATGCAGCTTGAGCAGGAGTAAGGTCTATCAGGGGATGATGAAGAAGAGGAGAAAGCAACTCAAAGCAAGCAACTAACATTGCAGTGCATGAAAGGGAGCTTCTGATCTCGTTGAAGAAGCATTAGAAACTTTTAAAGATAACAATCCTTCTTTGACAAGAAGTTTAAAAGTTCAGCAGAGAAATTGAAAGGGTCATCAGGTTCCAGAGAGTTGTAGAAAGAAAAGCAAAAGTACAATAGATCAATCCATTCTTCAATCCTGCCATTCACCAAGGTGGTCAACATATGCAGGTACCAGAAAGTGAGAGAAAAAAACACTCCATTTTCTTTCGCCCTCCTTCCCACCTCATTCATTTATGGTGTGTGTGTTAATTTTTTTTGCATTGTGCTTTGCACTTTATTTATTTTTGGTGTATAAATAAGGTTGATCCATGCTTGTTATGTATTGGGGATTAAAATCTTGGGTTGGGAACACATCTCCTGATATATACATTTAATGGAAACATTTGCTTTCATGTAAGTTGTTTTGAATTAAGTAATGAGCTTGAATTTTAGCTCGGATGGGAAGCCCACCTGTGCTCCCATTAAGGGTCTTCTCCTGCACAGCGTCACTTGTTAGGCTAGTGGGCTCAAATATCTCTGGGTGGGAAAACCTATAAAGTTGACATTCTTGATCTCAGGTGGGAAGATGGAGGGGATACTGTCATCAGAAACCCCCTTCTCATTGGGTGTGCCCTCTTCTCAAAAACTGAATACCTTCAGAGCCCTTCTTGCTTCTCCCAAGCCTATCTCCATAACCTATTCACCCCCTTGCAACCCCAGCCCCCAAGGGCATCCCCAGTCCTCCCCTCCTCGGGAACTCGGTCACTAACCTTCACACCAACTTCCAATGTTTAGTCCTAGGCACAGTGCTGCAGTACCTCTTCCAGCCACTGCAATGCTGATTGGCAGACAGCTCTCTGAAGCAGGACTTCCTTTCATATGCAGATGGAAGTCTTGTCTCGCCTGCTGCCAATCAATACTTAACTGATCATAAAATTGCGGGTCTGTCAGAGTCAGCGGAATTGATCATAAAATTGCAAGTCTATCAGAGTCAGCAGGGATATGTTCTCCACTGACTCTTGGCCCCAGCATCCAAAAAACTTAGGCCAAGTTTTCCAGGAATGTATCTGCTCTTAAAATGGAGGTATTTCTATATTCTGGCAAATTACTCCATCCACAGTCCATTTTGAATAACCAGGCCAAATCAAAGTACACAGCAAGATTTAAAGTGTTTCTGATTATGGTGGCACTGTTAACGTATTTATATTGTCATCTAGTTATGATGGATAGTGCTCTGACTATTTAGCCACCTGATTTAGGATTTAGAAATGATCATACTTAAGGGAAGCAACGCTAGAAGATTATATTATGATGTTTTGCATCATCAAACATGCATTTTTATGTCTTTCAAATGGTGTGTGGCTCAGATTATGATATGTAGTGACTTGGAAAAAAGAGATGGAGATACAGTGGCTGCTGCAGGCTCACATCTGCAGTTAGATGTTCAAGTGCCATGATTCATGTCTCTCATTTCCCTTTCCAGCCATTATCATGGTCCAGCAGCAGACCCATCTGTGATGGGCAGAGAAGTTCATGTAAAGGCCATAACAGGAAGATAAGATGAGCAATTTTTAGGCAATTTATTAAGAATCTAATGAGCTGTTTTGGAGTTAATTGCCCTGGAAATATTTTTTTCCAGTGGATTCCCCAATGACTGGAATTTTACCGGCGTGCCCACCCCTATTCTGGGGGCAGGCGAGGCTCTGAGAACAGCATTGTCCATTGGCCTGGAGCGGGATCGTAAGAACCTTGGGCGGACGTGCTGGTAAAATTCCATCCCACATTGGAAGAAGACGCAAGGAGCAGGGGAGGGATCGCAGACAGTTCAGGATGCACCAGAGGCTACTCTGTGTCAATCTACCTGTATCATAACACCCACAGCTTCAGGCAGGAGTGCTTTTGACAAAGTATGAGCAAACAGGTGGCTGCCTGATAGGGCATAATGCTGAATACTTTCCCGGAAACAACTCGATTACAAAATAGCTTGCTTTCACTGTTACTGCACGAAAGAAAGTTGATTAATAGCCGGCTCAGTCGGATTACCCCTGCTTGCCAAACTAGCAACAACTGTATTTGCAAGCATTACAAATACAGGAGGGTCCATAAGGAGCTATATAAATGGCCTGGGTTTTGAGAAAGTCCGATGCAGACCCGTAGCTTCAGCTATCATGCAGGATAAGATGAATGACCATGTCAGCTGAACTATCCACCTCTGAGCAACAGTGTTATATTCCTGAGAAATGTGAATACTGCTGTGGAGTGCAATGACAAACAGGACTGCCTTCCTCGTAACTGCCTTCGTTGTCTAAATCTTCCCTTTATTTTTAAACCCCATCATCTTCAGAGGCTGCCTGTAAAATGAGATGCATTTCTAACCTTTCCAATAGCTTTAATTATTGATGTACCCCCATTTTTCACACCCCCTTAACTGTCTTTAAATGCCATCTACACATATTACACACTTACTTCGGTCTCCCAGTATCCGTTAAAATCCTCTCATAGACTTGTGAATACATGTCCCAATGGATTATTCTGGTAACCTTCATCCTAGTAAAACCTTTGATAGCTTTTCAACATTTACAATGGGGTTTGCACCAGTAACTGGATATTGTCGACTATCTCTCAACTGAACTAAAAGTTAGCTGGAGTGATGACTTTAAAATATACTCACTATTCAATTGACAAGGAAGGGAAGAAGTAGGACAGAGCTACATCCGTTCAGTGAAAAGAGAGACAATGCATAAACGATAGAATGTTTTCTTAGTTGTAGTGTTAAAAATGAAATGATGCCGTGAGCATTAAAACATAACACACTTCCTGATGGCTAATTATAGAGCTACATTTTTAGAACCTCAAGAGAAAGCTTCAGCTCAGACCATTCCTCTCTTTGTTGAAAGAGACGGCACGTCAAATACTAAGAATGCAAAACAATGGGCTCAGGGAAATTAAAAATCACAAGAAGAGAAGAAAAAGAAGCACGAATAGACCATGCTTCCATTAGGCCTGTTGTGCTGTTAAGTAGGATCATGACTGATCTTGGACTTCAACACCATTTTCAAACCTGCTTCCAGTATCCTTAATTTCCCTGAGAGACCAAAAATCTGTCTATCTCAGCCTTAAAAGTATTAAAGTATGGAACACCACAGCCTTTGGAGTAGAGAGGCATGGTGGCACAGTGGTTAGCACTGCTGCCTCACAGCACCAGGGACCCAGCCTTGGGTCACTGTCTTTATGGAGTTTGCTCGTTCTCCCCGTGTCTGCATGGGTTTCCTCCCACAGTCCAAAGATGTGTGGGTTAGGTTGTTTGCCCAGGCTAAATTGACCCTAGTGTTGAGGGATTAGCAGGGTAAATATGTGAGGTTACAGGAATAGGCCCTGGTTGCGATTGTGGTCGGTGCAAACTCGATAGGCCGAATTACCTCCTTCTGCATTGTAGAAATTCTATGACTCTTGAGAATTCCAAAGATTGACAAACCTTTGAGTAAAGTAAGTTCTCCTCACCTTGGTCTTTTTAAATAAGATTGTGTCTCATTCTTCTAAACCCTAGAGAATATCAGCCTCATCACAAGACAATCCCTTCATTCCAAGGGGCAATTTAGTGAATTTTCACTGTGCTGTCTCGAATGTAAGTACATCCTTGCATAAATGTGGAGACCAAAACTGCACACAGTATCCCAGAAATTCCAAAATCCTGTACAATTAAGAAGAACAAAAAAAATTACAGCACAGGAACAGGCCCTTCGGCCCTTGAAGCCTACACCGATCATGCTGCCCATCTGAACTAAAACCCCTTGCTCTATCTGTGTTCCTTGTATGAGCACACCCAAGTCTCTCCAAACATCAATGCATACTTCTCTTATGACAAAAGTGAATAACTTCACACTTCCCTACATTGTAGTCCATTTGCCATCTTGTTACCCACTCAGTTAACCTGTCTGTAAGTCTTTCCAGGATCTCTGTGTCATCCCTGAGGCTTAACTTCTCACTTAACTTGGCATCATCAACAAGCTCATATACATTTCCCTTGCCTCTTCATCTTAGTCACTAATATAGATTATAAATAGCTCAAATCCCAACACTGATCCTTAATGCATTCCATTTTTTATTGCCTGCCAACTTGAAAAAGCCTTACTTATGTCCACTCTCTGCTTTCTATTCATTAACCAATCCTCTCCCTATGCTAATACACATCCCCAACTCCATGATCCCTTATCTTGCCGATTTAACTTTTTGTGTTTTTTTCTTTATTTGTTTATGTCAACATTTATTGCTCATCCCTAATTGCCTTTGCGATGGTGTTGTTGAGTTGCCTCCTCGAACTGCTGAAGTCCCCATGGTGTAGGAACACCCACAGTGCTGTTATAGAGGGAGTTCCAGGATTTTGACCCAGTGACAGTCAACGACGAAGATGGTGACTGGCTCAGAGAGGAACCTCCAAGTATTGATATTTCCATGAATCTGCTGCCCTTGTCCTTCTAAATGGTAGTGGTCATGGGTTTAGAAGATGCTGCCTAAGGAGCCTTGGTGAGTTCCTAAAGTGTATCTTGTAGATGGTACACACTGGCACTATTCATTGGTGATGGAGGAAGTGAATATTTGTGGAAGGAGTGCCAATCAAACGGGCTGCTTTGTCCTAATGGTGGCACCTATTCAATTGCCTTTTGGAAATGCAGCTACACCACATCTATTGGTTCACTTTTATTTACCCTAGTAGTCAGATGCTCAAAAAGCTCTAATACGTTTTTCAAACAGGATATCCCTTTAGTCATACCATGTTGACTTACTCTAATCATATTACACTTTTCTAAGTGTGTCGTTAACACTTACTTATTGATAGATTCCAGTATTTTCCCAACAACTGACATTAGGCTAACTGACCTGTAGTTCACTGTTTTCTCTCTCTTTTCTTAAAAGGCAATGTAAAAATGTCTGGTTGATGTACATTAGGTAAACTTTATCTTCTGCAGTTAAAAATGAATGACTTCTTTTTGGGAAAATAAAGAATTGGACTGTGTGAAATGTGCTACATTCTCTTAACACCCTTTTTTGAATCAGGTGAATTCCACTGTTCTTTCATCTCACAATTGGGTAGAAGCCTCTGTAGAATTGGAGGATAGAAACCACCTTTCTTCGATGACTATCATCAGGCCAAATCACAACAGCCACTGATTACAAAATGGTCAATTGGCAGGTTCACTCAGAATGTACTAACAGCAGATGTGAAAAATGGAGGGACTGCCCAATGTTAGGATTCAGAAACATTTTCAGAACACTATGTACCAGATCTGGAACTACTTAATTCTGCCCATGGAAAAAATAAAAGGAAGTGTTTTACTCCACAGCATTAAGATGCCTTACCAACATGAACTTAAGCAATATACAGCAAGCCACCCCAAATCCCAGGAGAGATATCACCAACGATGCCGCTCCAAAAGCCTGCAAATCTATGCCGGGATAGGCTTACCAATGTGAGCATCCTCTCCCAGGCCCATATCCTCAGTATTGAGGCAATGGTCACGCTCCTCGTGCTGCGATGGACTGCTCACCTTGTCTGCGTGCCCGACGCAAGATTCCTAACGCAAGTGCTCTACTCCTATCTCCGCAATGGAAAGAGATCACCAGGACTGCAAAGAAAACGCTACAAGGACACTCTGAAAGCCTCCCTAAATGAACACAGCAGTGCCATTGACATATGGGAATCGCAAGAAAGCACAAACTAGAGAAGAAGCATCCGCAAAGGCAGCAATCAACTTGTACATCAGTGGATGGAGCACTGGAAAGCCAAGTGTGAACAGTGAAAAGAGAGCACAGAATCCAGGATGTCCCACTCACCTCAACAAACACCAGGTGCCAAACCTGTGGCAGAGTCTGCAGCTCCAGTAGTGGACTATTCCGCCAGTGCAGAACCGCATCCTCTCTCTCTCTCTCTCTCTTCCTCCCACCCCCCGCAGTGGATGCAAGTCATCCTCAACCCTGATGAACTGCCAAAGAAGAAGAAGACGCAGTCCCCAGAAGCCTTAAAACTGTTGTGGATTAAGATCACTGAGTCTGGTGAAAATAGGACATTTTACTTATATGTATACATGGGAGAGACTCAGTATGCTGAAAATTACAGAATATGTCATTTGTTTTCATGGATGGAGTAAAAAGAGCAGTGTTATACTGTTAGATAACCAGGGCTGTTGCCAGGTAAAAATTCATTGGTGAGGATCTTGCCACATTTCTCTCTATCAATAATATGGTACATGTACAGTGGCAGGCCACTGATAGATAGCTTCAAGATGGAAACAGCAGTGGTTCAGACATAGTGCATACATCAAATATAGCATACATTTTTCATTCTGTGTTTAGTGTCACTGGTACCCACAGCTTGAACTGATACATCTGTGGGATGTTGCCACATTATTCATCAGTGGCAAGGCAATGGCAACTTGTAAGTCAGAGATGTGACTGTGTAATGATTTATTTCCTATTGATGTACATGAAAAAAGATGTCCAATGAGCTGAGGGTACGCGTTTTTCAATAAGGATTGTAACTCTGGAAAGAAATAGAGAATACATAAAATCTGTTATGTTCAGTAAGCTTTTATCCACTGCAAGGTAGAGTGAACCCTATTTTGCTTGGAAAAATGAATGGCCGCAAGACTTTTAGCCTTGTGTTTAAAGTATAACGAAGAATGGTTTATTCTGTACTCTTGTCACTTAAGCCATTCCTGTCCTTGGCTACTGTCACAGGCCAAGTCAAATCTTTTGCAGTTTTGGGATCCTGTTCAATTTTGACCTTACCTTCCAAATTCTTTTTATCATAAAGATCACCTACTTCCCATCTTCACAGCACCTGACTTTGCATTTCTCTCAATTCATCTGCTGCTGAAACTTCATCCCTACAGTTGTCAGTTCCAGCTTCAACTGTTCTAATTCCCACTAGATTGACCTTCATTCCCCATGCGTTTCAGCTCATCCAAACATCTATTGCCCACAATTTGTCCGGCATCAACTCCTGCAATAAGTCTTCCCTCACTCACCTACATTAACTAATAATCCCCTAAAACTCTTTTCCTTGTGTTTAAATATCTTTGCAGTTGCATCCCTCATTATCATTGTAACCTCCTTCGGGTCTGAAATCAATCAAGAAATCTCTATTCCTCTAACTCCACGAACTTTTGCGCCTCTCCTGCCATCCTCTCACTGGTTTAGCAGTGTAAATCTGACTCACTGGAGATCTTGATCCAAAGCTTTCTGTTCCTTCACCTTTAGAATTGCATTTATTCTCCACACTTCAACTAAGCTTTCCTCCTAGCCATTCTAGGCCCCTGCAAAATCTTTGAATGTATTTTTATACATTGCAGTTACTGGCCTGGATTTTGACTGTGGCAAAATCATCAGCTGACTCCACTGAAGTCCGATTTTTGTGACCCAAGCGTATGAAACACAACATTTGCAGAGTAGACCAAGAATGGCTGGACTTGGTGCATTTTCTTGGATAGCCAGGGTACCTCTTTGGAAGAGTTAAGAACCCTTTTGGATATGATCCTGGGACACTTTTGGGAGAGGTCAGCTCCCCTTTGGATTTATTGAAAGTAAGCATAACTGCGCATAAAACATACATAAAAGTATTTCCTGTCAAGCTCATTAGAACTATCACCAGACATGTCAGAACCAATTGTGTAAACTGTCAAATGCAACTATCAAGAGAAATGTCAAAAGTGTCAAGAGGACCTACCTGTCAATAGGAGCTGTCAAGGCATTTAAAAGCCCCATCCTTTAAGTCTTTGAAAATGGTGCCAGATGTGTTTAAAAAAAATCATTGTTTTCTTTTTCACTCTGTTGACATAAAACCGAGAGCTCCCATTACTGAATTACCATTGCCTGACTGATTTCACACCCATTTATTGTCATACTTAGGTGCCTACTGTTTCACAGTTTGATTGATAACTACAAGTGGCTATAGACTCCTTGAAGTGGGACTATGATTATCAATGCTTGTTGAAGGAAATCCCATTTAATTGCTGCATGGATCCTGAGTTCTGCCCATTCAGAATACTGGTGAGTTGTCATGGTAGGCGTAAGGACAAAGTGGTGAATAGAGGGCAGGAGTGTCAGCACTACGTTGGTGTAGGGGATATAAAGCAACATGGGGTTGGATACGGGGCATCACTTACCATGGGGTTATGAGTAGTCATAGGTGTTGCATACAAGGGGATAGATTGGTGAGGACGGTATGAGCCACCATGGGAGATGGTTAATGGGTATGAGCTGGTGAGGGTTGGCACAGATGGATGCTGGTTACTGTGTGTGCAGGCAGCGAGGGCTGGAGGATGTTTTATTCTTTTAAAGAAATTGTTGGACACAGTGCTGGAACCCCAGGACAGGCATTCTGTCAAGCACTCCTTGGCATTCTTCTCGTTACTTCTAGGGTTGCCCATCCAACTTCTAACACTCCCTCTTCTCTTCCCCCCACCCCCATATCCTTGACTGGGCAGCCATTTACAAAAAGAGTTTACGGAGCTGGGAACTCTCCTGAATCTGGCGGGTGAAAATCCAGGCCCCGATGTTTTTGTTGTTGTTAAAAACAAAGGGCTGAATTTTCGCTTTGGAGGTGAAGAAAGAAGTTTGGACTGTTTCTGTATCCAAAGCCTGTCCCCAGTGAAAGCAGTCACTGGCTGGAATTTTGACTAGAATGTAGTCCTAACAGCATGAAGACAGGTTCCTTGTCCAACTAAGAGTGACAGACAGGCTCGCAAAGCTGGAGGGCCAATAAAAGGCCTTCCAGTTTCACGGGAACAACAGGCTACAATAAAAAGTAAGTAACTGAAAGGGCACTTCATCAGGAAGGTGCCTTCTTGGTCACTATTTTCAAACATAATTAAATAAAAAATATAGAAATCAGCCAGGCCGCCACTGGCAGTGGATGTGGAGACAAAATTATTGCACATCTAACACAAAAGCCATTTGGTCTTATTTTATTATATCATGCACAGATCCTGCAGCTTGTATTTAGAACCAGGATAACCCACACTGCATGGATCTCCCGTGAAGATAGGCTAGCACATCTGAAATCAGCATGACACATCAAAGGCAAATGGGCAGCAAACATTCCCTCCTATACATGGCTCAATAAACCATTGACATTCTATGTCATCACATCTGAACATGTATAGGTCACTCAGTCTCTTTGAACCTTTCATGCTATTCTGTCACTTCACAGCTGACCTGTGCCTGAAGTCCATTTACGAGCCTTTGACTATCTCCCCTTACACTCTTACCTAACAAAACTCAATTGATAACTGCCCTAAAAATTTCAATTGACCCAGAATCCACAGCTCTTTTGGAAGAGTGTGTTCCAGCTTTTTACTACCTCTTGTGTGAAAAAATCCTTCCCTGGTCTCACTAGCATCAACATAGCATTCACCTGTTTGATGACTTCCTGTAAATGTACATGGGTTTCCAATAATTTGTACATTTAAATTGCTTTGCTGAACCATAGCTCCCTGTCTCTCACCACTGAGAAATTATTCAATTAAGTCTTTCTTGGATCCAAAGTGGATGATCTCATACTTCACCATGTTGAACTCCAGCTGCAATAGTTTTGCCAACTCACTTATTCTGTCTCTGCCTCTTTGTGAGTTCCTGCTTCCATCCTTCTAATTTTCATTTGCAAGTGCAGACAGATAATGCTCCATTCATTGATCAAGGTCATATATACATGTATGGGGAAAAGGTCATGTGTGGAATAGTCCCAGAGTGTTTCAGAAAAGGGAGGAAAATAACTGCAAAGAGGAACAGTGGATCCATACACTGATTTAAAAGGAGCCTTTTTTGCAAGATCGGCTGTGGTGTTTGAGTGCTGTAAATGCATGTCATGTAGACTGGTGATCAGATTCTATCAATGCATAACATTTAAAAATGAATCCAGTTTGTAAGTAAATGCATTCTTGCAGCATAAGGTCAGATTTGGATTCTACACATGAAGATCAACAACTTGGTACATAGATCTTGATTTGAATACTGAATGCCATCTTTTATGTGCTGAAAAATACTTTAGCAATGAATTCATAACGTGGTCAATTATTTTTTTCCTCCCCTAGACAGAATTCGGGGTTTATAATTTTTTTTTAACCTTGGTAATCCTTGGAAAGAGTGCGTGCACTGCAGCCATTTGGAACCTGTTGGATCTGGTCTCCCTCTGCTAAAAGTCTGCGTCGATCGCATTCATGCATTAGTGCCATCTGTGCCTGCTGTACCTTCTGTGAGGTAGCCATGGCCAATCTACTGGCTGCTATCTGAAAATAGGTTTGAAACAGCAAGGGCCTGTGCTCAGAGCTGATACATGGCCGCAAAGTACATTTGCAGGGAGGAGCAGTTAAACATTGCAGCAGTCCATCAAACAGGAAACATCTGCACCTAGTATCTTCCAGTTATCTACCATCAGAAAAAAGGGGAGGCTTGTACCCTGCAAAAAAATCCAATAATTTTACTTTTAGTTCTCGCTGCTGCACACTGATGGGAGTCCTTATAAAATGAAACATTTAGAGCGCAAAAATGAATTGTCTCAGTAATTTTGAAGGAGGTTTATTGCCAAATCTATTAGCAGACAAGAAAAGGTTAATAAACTTCTGGCAGGGATAACACTAATTCAATTAAAAGCCACATCCTGTCTTCCCTTGCAGATGTACCAAGAAACTTCTGTCGCAGTCATCCATCCAACACAAGGCTTTGTTCATTTTTTTAAAAATGATTGTTTATCATATCTCCCTGATAGGAACTCTCCTGAATTTACTTGAAATGTTTGCATTGAATGAAAGTCACAATCAATACATGACTGCAGTAAGCAGATTTGATCATTCCATAATTTAAATAATCTACTTCAGAAGGAAAAAAACTAAAGCCCTCCCCCCCATTTGTCAAGCTAATCCATTGTATTTGCATCACATAAAAAAATACACTTTACATCCCTATCTGCAAGGTACAAAAGGAACATTTTGGGGCCAATAATATGAACAGTTGACACACTGGTTGGCCTCATAATTTTTACTGCATTTTCTGGGGAACAGATGCTTGATGTGCACTGTGTGGCCACCACCTTATTTCTCATCCCCTCAATGGTAACACAAGTTAAGTGGAAAACCATAACATGCGTTATAGTTTCTTAGTTATGTTTCATAAAAATAGGAACAGCAGTAGACCATGTGGTCCATCAAGCCTGCTCCATCATTCCGTACAATTTAGCTGATCTTCAGTTACAACTCCACTTTCTCTGGGGTAGACAATTCCAAAGATTTACAACTCTTTAAGTGAAAAAGATCTACTCATCCCAGTTTTGAAAGATCGGCTGCCCTGAAAGTGCCCCTGTGTTTTACATTCCCCAGGGGCGGGAAACAACCTCTTCGAATTTATCCTTCAAGCCCCTTCATAATTTGGAATGTCTCACGAGGTCATCTCTCCTCAAAGAACAACTTCTCATCCCAAGGACCAATCTAGTGAACCTTGGTTACACTACCTCCACACTACACTACATTCTTCCTTTCAGTATGTAGAACAAACTTACACACACTATTGCAGTTTCATCAAAGCCTGGTAAAATTGTAGCAACTATTCTTTATTCTTGTACTCTAATCTCCTTGAAATAAAGACCAACATAAAATTTACTTTTGTAATTCTTGGTCTACCTGTATACGAGTTTTGTAAGAGTGTGCAAAAGTCTTTCTGAACATTAACGTTTACAAATTTTAAGAATTATAACATTTTTATTCTTAGAACCAAAACTAATAATTATACCCCATCTGCCAACTTTTTGCCCACTCACTTAACTTGTCTATACCTTTTTTGCAGTCTCTTTGTGTCCTCCTCATAGTTTACATTCCACCTAGCTTTGTAGTGTCAACGAGCATTGTCAGATACGTTGCTTTCTGTTTCTTTGTAAATAGCTGAGGCCCCAGTACTGATCCTTGCAATACAACAGACACAGGCTGCCAACTTGAAAATGTTCCCTTTATCCCTACTCACTACTTCCCGACCAATAACCAATTCTCTATCAAAATCAAAGCTAATGTATTATCCCCAGCTCCATGAGCTCTTGTGTATTAACCTTTTTGTGTAGCATCTAATGGTTCTCCTTTATCTGTTTTTATTTTCCTGGTTAGTTTACTCTCACATTTGATTTCTTCCCTTTTAGTCATGCTTTTGGTGGTCCTTTGCTTGTTTCTTAAACACTCCTAATTCTCAGACTTGCTTTTATTCTTTGCAACATTGTAAGCCTGTTATTTTACCGAATACTGTGCTCAGACTCTTTAAAGAGCCACAGACAGACCTTTCCAACTGAGTTTTTCAGTGGAATGTATTTTTGGTTGAGCATTTTGTATTTTTCTTTAACTATGAACAAACAAACACGTGAATTAGGAGCTGGAGTAAGACCTTCGCCCCAAAAGCTGTATCTAATTCTTTCTTGAAAACGTATGTTTTGGCCTCACCTTTGTTCGGTGGTAGCATATTCCATATGCTTACCATTCTCTGGTTGAAGAAATTTCTCCTCATCTCAGTCCTTAAGGTTTACCCTGTATTAGACAGTGACCCCTGGATCTGGGCACCCCCTCCATTGGGAACATCCTTCCTGCATCGACAACATGGTGATAGATTTTCTTTCTTTAGTTAATCATAGAAAACCGTGTTGGAGTGAATATGAATAAATAAAGGAAATTTTGCTCAGTTCTGCAGATGCATCTGTTCAGAAGTAAGGATCTGGCAATTCTCAAGTTATAAACATTAGCCAAAAAAGATATGAGTGAAAAATAGTGACATGTTGGGAAAAAACACTAGTACCTAAACTAGTGAGAAGTCATTGACCTGAAACATTAACTCTGTTACCCTCTCCACAGATGTTGCCTGACCTTCAGACTATTTCCCACATTTTTTGTTTTTATAACACATTAATCGACCTTGTTGAGTGCTGCTCTGAGTGTCTTTCAAAACCAGGAGTAAAAATGTTGCTGGAAAGAAAAGTCCAGTTGAATTGGCTAAGTGTTATTAGTGAGGAGTTCACACTGCAGATGCCCATCAATAGATGAGTGTTTAACTCCGGATCTGGTTTTGGGATAACAGAGGCAAACAAATAGAGGATTATAAATGAAGCAATTAACACTATAGGAGATTTCCAACAATCATATGGACATGATTGTGATCAAAGGCAAGGAACAGGATCTGGGAAAGCAACATGGAAGTTTACCATAGAATCCCTACAGTGCAGAAAGAGGCCATTTGGCCCATTGAGTCTGCATTGATCACAATCTCACCCAGCCCCTATCCCCATAACCCCATGCATTTGCCCTAACTAGTCCTCCTGACACTAGGGTCAATTTAATATGGCCAATTCACCTAACCCACACATCTTTGGGCTGTAGGAGGAAACTGGAGCACCCAAAGGAAACCCATGCAGACATGGAAAATGTGCAAACTCCACACAGACAGTGACCCAAGCCGGAATCAACCTGGCGCTGTGAGCAACAGTGCTAACCACTGTGCCGCTCTTCAGTTTCCTCCTTTTGCTAATTGTAGCAAAAGTGAGTATGAAGTGAATAAAGGGGATAATGAACCACAGCAGGATCATACCTAGCAGTGGATTATTGCATTACTGTCTAGTACTGATGGAAAAGTAGAGCCTGAGTCTCGGTAAGGACATAGTGATTGAGATTTGTGACCTGTATATTGAAGACCTGAGGATCACTTTTAGTCTATATTTTTAAAAAAATGATCACGGAATGTCTGGCAATTTGCTGCCCGTCCCTCATTGCCCTGGAGAGGTTAGTGGTGAGCTGCCATCTTGAACCACTACAAGCATCTGATGATTCATTATCCCTGTTGCATTTTGTCCTGGATTTTGCATGTGTGCTTGGTATTTGGTCAACATATGCTTCATTTTGTGCAAATTAGCCCTGAACTTGCAAGGATTGTGAGATCAGTTTCCTGTGTACTGACAGCCAGAATGGCAGAAAGCCTTTAATATCTTGTTGGAAGTTTCCATCATTTCAGTGTTGACTGATAACATACTCATCCACAAATGAACAGCTGTATCATAATACAATTTGTTTGAAATTTGCAAACAGCATGTTGCCTACCCAATTGATTTAAAACAGCCTAGCTCCAGGATTTCTGAGGAGTTCAGAGGAATCATCAATGGGCAGGTAGAAATCTTACTCTGCCCACAACCCTTTCTGCCTTTTCCAAGCCCTGCTGATGAGTTTCAGGTTCAGTATGTTATTCTGTCCAGTTTTTCCGTTGCATCATAAGTATTTCAGTGAAGATTGTGCACGTGATCTCTTGTTAACTGGCTGCTGAGTTGAAGCAGTAGCAGTCACTGTTTAACCATGACATTTCCTCACTAACCCGTGCCAGTACAGAACAGTGGGACAGGCTTGAGGTTTTGTCATCCACCCTTGATTGATTTACAGTTGCCTGTAAACACTGTTAAAAATGTTTTTTTTATTTATTCCTGGGAAGTGGATGATGTGGGCCTGGATTAATTGTCTCACCCCCAGTTGCTCTAAGAAGAGGTTTGTTCGTCTTAAATGATTCTGTTTTTCAACTGAAGAAATTGCTAGGGCACTGGAGGGAACAGCATGGAGACAGTTTTTGATAGGTGCTCACCTCTTTAATGCTGGATAAACAGACATTAGGACCCTGGAAACTGGATTGTGGTCTCTGTGTGTGCCAGAAGGACTCCCAAGACCATCCGGTCTCTTGTGAGGTATCCAGTAAACATGTCCGAGATCACCAGGTGCCAACTTAGTTGGCATAAATAAGTGTCTTGTTCTTATTTCAGGATTCAAATATCATTTTGAACAACATTAGTATGGTAATCACCAGTTCCCCAGCAAATCCAGGATCAGTTGACAGGGTGTTATTTCTAACATTATGTAAAGGGATTCTCCAGTTTGACTTCTGCCGTCCTGCTACTGCTGGTTGATGTACCATTTATTAAATTTTCCAGAGATGGATCAGGCTGAGTTGTCAGTGCAATTTTGACTGTCGGTTTTTGTTAAACCTCTGATTGACTCTCTGGTTGCAGTGATTGGGGTGCCTTGGTAGCTGGAAGGAGGAAGCAATTTCAGAATGGGTCCATCTACTGTGCATGCCTGCATGAAGCAGGAGCTAGGTGCACTGTTCACCAGTGTCATTAACTTCATCTTATTTCCTATGGAGGCTGCAAAACGGATAGATAAAACTCAGTGTTTGGTCCGGATTGTAGCCTTCCCTCACCAATAGGACATCTTCAATTGCATACAGGCAGCCCAGCACAGGACACTAGAGTACTCATGCATTGAAGGGCTTCTACTTTCTGAAGATACAATTAATGTGCTATTATATGCAGTTTGGCAGTTATAATGCCTTCAACCTTTAATTTCTGCACTCTTTCATGGAGACCATCAGGTCAAAGCCTGAATACTTCTAATAAAGCTCTCAATGGGAGTCATACCGTCGCATCTTTGATGAGGTCATTGAATTTCTTTTTACTTTCTTGCCAGACCTGTGATGTGAGCCTCTTGACATTCATGCACACCCTGAGCGAGGTGAGGTGGTAAGATCGAGTGGGAGGCGAAAAATCAGGTTTGCGCCCCAATTTTTCACCTCCTCCAGCTATACTGGCCCTGTTTTGCCGTTGAAATTGGCTTTGTGCCCAGAAAGGACATGAAGCCAAATTAAATATTAATAACATGAACATGTCCTTAACAAGTCCCAGATGTTATTGTCTAGACTCATGTACCTTTTCCACCTCACCGGCCGAGGTTCTCCCTAGCAAGAGTCACATTTTCCCCACCAAAAGGGACCAGATGTGATCGCCTCGTTTGCGGCGGTCAGGTTTGGAGGCTATTTGAAGCCCCCAGGGTGGTCAGCAACAGGGCCAGGCAGTGCCCTTTGGCCCTTACCCATCATCCCTCATAGCCTCCACATACCCTATTCATGCCAATGCAGCATTCATAGCCTCATGCCAATCTACATCTCTTGAATCATCCCATGGCCCATCATATCACCATGCCCCTTTAGCCACCCCATGACCCTTTATAGCCGTTCTGCTAACTTATGACAACTTATGCCTTCCAAGCTCACCCTTTGCACTTGCATAATTTATGCCACTTTATTTAGTATCCACCATGGGTAGATTTCAGGACACATGCTGAGATTTAAAAAAAGGTTCCAAGTATCCATTGATTGCTTCGATATTAAAAAAAAGCTCTCACTGATAAAAATCATTCTCTATATTAGAACTCCTTAAACTATCTAATTTCTTTTAAATGTTAGCATTTGTATTCATAATCCCACAACAAAGACTTTATGACCAGTTGGAGCTGTCAATCAAACTGTAAACTGACAAGCATCCTATTATGATAATGATAGGTTGCAGAATCAGTCATACAGCACAGATCCTATAATGAAAGCCATGCTAAGGTGGCACCCAAGCAAGGTGGTGGGCTCTGCCAAGCAAGGTGGAGGAGGCAGGGACACTGGAGTTGTTTAAGAGTTACTTAGACAGGCACATGAGTGGGATGAGATGGAGGGATATAGGACACTGTTTTAAATAAGGTTCAGGAGCCTTGGGACGTCCCTGGGAATCAATTGATTCCTATGGACCTTCCAACATATTTTCTGGCTCACTTGTTTTACTTTTGAGCTTCTGGGGATTCCCTTGAATGTTTGTATAAGGATGTACATGGTATTGATGTTTTTCTCTTTTAATCCACAGGTGCTTCGGTCCGCCTTGTTGTCTAACGAGGGGCATACACGCGATGGGTCGTACGAGGGCTGCTCTTGGATGTAGCCTAGTACTTCATGTCATTAGTGTATGCTTAAACTGGACCAGATGCTGGGCAACACAACAGCTCAGTGACTATCACTGTTTGCAGTGCAGATACATGGATTTGGGCCGGTGTCTGTGGGAGTTTGCGCATTCTCCCCGTGCTTGCATGGGTTTTCTCCGGGTGCTCCGGTTTCCTTCCACACCCCAAAGATGTGCTGTTAGGCTGATTGGTGTAACAAATTGTCCCTAAATTAGTCTTCCCTCAATGTGGAATGCTGGAAGCATAGACAAGGGTCATGGGTGGAGAGGGGACTCATAATGTTAAAATGGCAGCGCAGGCTCATTGGGCCGAAGGACCTGTTTCCCGTGCTGTGTTGTTCTTTGTTCTTTGAAAGCCCTCGGGCCTATGTCAACAGAGTGAGTTTGCAAGCACTTTATTTAAATAAAGCAGGCTGTTATTTTTCAACTTAAAGGCCAGGAGATTTAAATATCTTGCTAGCTTGACAATTCCAATGAGTTTATCCACTTTTCAGACACATTCATGTCCACATTTAACCACCCCAAAGGGCACGTAAGCACTCTCAGAGAACTCTGGTACATTCTCTTGAAAAATACGAAGTCCACTAATTGTGTTTTGAACCTGTCACTATGAAAATTGAATCTGTTTGAAGTCAGCGGCACTGTTACATGTGCAGCTACCTCCATGAATGTAAAAATTATAAACTACATTACTCCCTGAAGGTGCTAGTTTCAGAGACAGTAAATTCCAGAATTTGGGCTCCAGCGTAATATTGGCTAAGCAAGATACGCTCCCTGTAATTGCAAAATTTCAGGCCTGAATGTAGAACCCCTCTACACTCTCCAGTCCAACTCCTAGTATTACCCAAGGATGTAAATAAGTGCTAAGTATGATCTTGATGCTCTAGCAGCCTTCATTTGAAAGCAGAGCTACCAAGTTTCTCTTCCCATAACATATAACATGCTGACTCTCTGCCTTGTACCAAATGAAGTTCCTATGTATGTTGTTCCCATATATTTAATATTCTTATGTTATAGGTTGACTTTTCTGTATAGTAGTGTCATTGGATATGAGTTTTTATATTGTCCAGTACATGTGAAAGTTGCAGTTATTGATTCATCAACCTGTTGCATTGCAGTGTTCTTTTATTATGTAAGAAATATAGAGAGCAGGAGCAGGCCATTCAGTCCTTCAAGTCTGCTCCTCCATTCCATAAGACCATGGCTGATCCTCTATCTCAATGCCATGTTTTTGCTTTCTCCTCATATCCCTTGATGCCGTTAAAATCTTTTTAAAAAAATCTATCTTTTTCTTGAATGCATTGTGAATTTTTCCTTTAAATGTAAGAGTGGCAAGATTTGGGAAAATGATTTGTCTGTTGGAAATTCTTTCCAACTCTACATTCATTCTCTTACACATGCTTATTTGCATAACAATGACATTTTCCCATCTAATCTTTTCCCTGCTATATGCTATTAATATTACTCTGTCATTACAGTGATTTTTGAAGTTTTTTTGCAATTGCAATAGTCCCTAATTTTTATGCATGTTCCGTGCTATAACTTTGTAGTAATATTCATGCACTATTTTTTCACTCATATACATTTGTTTAGTTTTCCTGTCAGGATCTGTGATAATGGGAGATTGGTTTGATGGTGGCTACCTTTCATTGCCAATAGTTTGTGTTTTCCCTACATCCTGAGAAGGCAGTCCTCCCTCTTTGTAACACATTGCTGATCCTGCTCCATGGCATTCGTTAGCACTGCGATATAGGAAGTGCTGAATTATATATTATTAGAGAACATCTTGGTGTTTAGTTTCACTTGTAAGTAGAGCAGATCTTTAAGTACAATTATGAACAGCAGTTGGATGAATATGGTCCCTCTGGGGTCTCTTGAGTTTGAAATATTCATTCTGATCTGGTGGAGCCTATTTCAAGGAGGAAGGAGGTTCCAGGAGACGTATTTAAATTACGAGATAAATGGAAAAGAAAATCAAGAGGGGTGTACAACAAGTTGACAATCTCTGTCAAAGTTGGATGTTTTGCCAGATGCTAGCATTATTGGTCTATGTGAGGCACAATTATTCAATAATATGTGAAGTTGGTGAGTTAACAAGTATCCTGAGGGATGGATTGCCTCCTGATTTCCATATCCACCTCTAGGACAGATGTGCTGAGGAGGCAAAATATGGTGGTGGCTGGAATTACTGTGGGATGAAGAACTGCCCTTCATGCAATATGGGCGACATGATAGCACAGTGATTAGCACTGCTACTTACATAAGAACATAAGAAATAGGAGCAAGAGTAGGCCATCTAGCCCTTCGAGCCTGCCCCGCCATTCAATAAGATCATGGCTGATCTGTCGTGGCTCAGTTCCACATTCCCGCCCTCTCCCCATAACCCTTAATCCCCTCGCTTATCAAAAACCCATCAACCCGTGTCTTAAAAATATTTAGCAAGGCAGCCTCCACCACTTCAACGGGCAGAGAATTCCAGAGATTCACCACCCTTTGAGTGAAGAAGTTCCTCCTCAACTCCGTTCTAAACCGCCCCCCCTTTATCTTGAGGCTGTGCCCCCTAGTCCTACTGTCCTTTCTGAGTGGGAAGAGTCTCTCCACCTCTATCCTATCCATCCCATTCATCATCTTATACGTCTCAATGAGATCTCCCCTCATTCTTCTAAACTCTAACGAGTACAAGCCTAGTTTATTCAGCCTCTCCTCACAGTGCCAGGGACCCAAGTTCGATTCCTAGATTGCATCACTGTCTGTGTGGAGTCTTCATGTTCTCCGGTTTTCTCCCACAGTCTGAAAGACGTGCTGATTAGATGCATTGACCCAAACAGGCGCCAGACTGTGGCGACTAGGTGAATTTCACAGTAACTTCATTACAGTGCTAATGTAAGCCTTACTTGTGACTAATAAATAAACTTTAACTTTAAGATGTCTGACCTCATGTGGTCCTCTCAGCCCTTTTCATGTAATATATCTCAGAATTTTGCTGGCTTCTGTACGTAGGATCAGGGTCTGTATCTGGCATCTTTTTACCAGATATTCACTGGAAAAGTTTTCAGTGTATGTTGTGTAGCAAAATCATGAACACGTTTATAATGAATACAGCTACAACATTTACCTGCATGTCATTTTCAGCTGTGATGTTTTGGTCTGTATCTTAAAGGTCAGTCCTTAGCCTTGAAACTTGGGTCTTCATTTAATTCTACCTATTTGAAAAGATTACTATGATGGGGAGGTATAATTATCAGTGCTAGTTGATGATTTATTTGTGCGGTAATTGATAAGATAAATAGGCCCCTTAATTCTTGGCAATTAAGGATCGTTACATTGTTGATTCCTGTTAGCCAAGCTCATATGGGACTTAAACCACAGTACACAATTAATTCAAAATCAATAGTAACTTGCCTTGTTGATAGATATTGTAATAGGGCATGCTATACATCACACCTATGAAATTCAGAGTAGGGTCTAAATAATGTCGATCAACTTTTGCTGGGTATTACCCTTTGTTAAGTTCAATATTAGATCGGTCTGCCGCGAAGGAAAGTTGTAAGTTCCCAGTTGTTTCCTTTTTGCATGCCCTGAGATGCAGCAACCCATGACACCTATGACGGGCCCAGGAGATGCAGGTGTCCCTGTTCTCTTTCCAATTCTGTTCTGCTCCTTTCCATTGTGTCTTGTTCTGCAAGAGAGGGGCAGAATTCCAGTTATTCTGCAACACTGTGGTCAATTGATATGCCTGCCATGGTTGAATAGCTGGAGTTATGTGGAGGCCATGAGAGATGGATGAGAGGTTGGAGCATTGGTAGGTACGTAAGGGTGAAGTGGAATACTTGATCCTGGGTATGAGTCCTGTCAGAGAATGCCAATGTGTGAGTGATGGCAGTGTGGTGCATTGCCCAGTGTGATGTTACAGTGGGTAGGACATGTCATGAGTTGATGCATTCACTTTAACCACTTCATGAGGTCATTGGTCCTTTTTTGGCACTGTGGCCAAGTCTTCAGGTCCAGACTCTGGGAGTTGCCCCTTGGTCACCTCCCTTCCCTCCCCCATGCAAAAACATGGCCTCACTATCTCTACCACTAATGCCTACAGTGCCACATCCATCAATCTGGAGTCCTCGAACTGCCCTGATGTTCACTTTGCAATTGAAATAACTCCTCAGAGACCAGCAACCCTTTACCAGATTCCCTTTATTTACAAACCCAATTCTACTCCTTAGAGTGCTTCAAGCACAGTCAGAATTCAAAGTGTCAAGAGCCCTGACATTCCTCTATATATACGTATATGAAACTCCCTGGTTGGGCAGGCAATCATAACCTCAATCAGGGCGCTCATACTCCAAGAGCCAACCTCAATGACCTCATTGAGGTTATTATAGCAATATTTTTGTGTAGCTTCCCTTTAAGATCCAGTCTCCCTTTAAAATCCCGTTAAGATCCCTTTAAGATCCAGTCTCCCTTTAAGAAGGGCAGGCTTACTGGACCACATGATCAGGAGCTTTGCAGTGCACAGAAGCTGCAAGCAACACGGAGAGCGAAGAAGGAGCATGGGGAGCAGTAACAGAGCTGCATGGCCCAACACTGCTATCAGTAAGAAGTGGGGAGGTGAAAATTGAGTTGCGTCCAGCTTGATTTGAATGGGCACCGGCAAGTTCTAAATCATGACCCACCCACACAAGAAGCAAGGGAGCCCAAGTTCCGGCCTGTAAACCTCTGAATAAAACCAAAAACTACTTTGTTAAATAATGCATTTTGTACTTAAAGATCATAGAATCATGGAATCCTTTGGTGCAGAAGGAGGCCATTCAGCCCAGTGAATCTGCACTGATCACAGTCTCACTCGGGACCTATCCCCATAATCCCATGCATTTAGTCTAGCTAGTCCCCCTGACGCTAATTTAGCACGGCCAATGCACCTAACCCGCACGTCTTTTGGAATGTGGGAGAAAACTGGAGCACCCGGAGGAAACCCACGCAGACACAGGGAGAAGGTACAAATTCTGCACAGGCAGTGACCCAAGCTGGGAATTGAACCTAGGTCCCTGGCGCTGTGAGGCTGCAGTGCCATTGTGCCACCATGCCGCCCATGGACAGACATCTTCTTATGTTTTTTGAATCCAGTCTTGATATTCAACCCTTCTAATTGGCTGCACCATGATTCAGATTCAGAGGCATTTTCCTTCTGCCTATTCCAAAAGTTTAAAGTATAAGTTTAAAGTTTATTAGTGTCACAAGTAGGCTTACATTAACATTGAGGTTACTATGGAAATCCCTTAATCACCACACTCTAGCACCTATTCAAGTACACTGGAGAATTTTCACGGCCAACGCACTTAACCAGCATGTCTTTTGGGCTGTGGGAGGAAACCAGAGCACCTAGAGGAAATCCATACAGGAACAAGGAGGATGTGCCGAGTCCACACAGACAGTGCCCTAAGCTGGGAATCAAACCCAGGTCCCTGGTTCTGAGAGGCAGCAGTGCTAACCACTGTGCCACCTTGCCACCTGCCAAAATGTGAAAAGATCGCCCCTTTCTTCTTTACTATACATCCTCGTGATCTACTTTCTGATGTCTCCTGTATTCTTTCTAATTGATACTTTAAACCTGGTTAATGCACCCCACAGTCTCAACATTGTGAATGCATGTCATGAGTTGATGCATTCGTTTTAAACACTTCATGAAGTCATTGGACCTCTTTTGGTACTGTGCCAAGTCTTCAGGTTTAGACTCTGGGAATTGTTCCCCTGGTCATCTCCCTTCCCTTCCCCATGCAAAAACATGGCCTCACTACCTCTACCACTAATGCCTACAGCGCCTCATACAAAACTCTAGAGTCCTCGAGCTGCCCTGATGTTCACTTTGCAATTGAAATAGTTCCTCAGAGACCAGCATCCCTTCACCAGATTCCCTTTATTTACAAACCCAATTCTACTCTTTAGAGTGCTTCAAGTACAGTCAGGATCTAACCATCAGGGAATCCAGTCTAGGCTGGGTCTGAAGCTAAATCTCTGAGGTAAAAGGCTTTGCTCCTCGGCCTTCAAAAAGACACCTTCAGTACTAACACATATCTGTTACTTTCCTGCCATTGTGTTTACCTGTATGGCACGGAGACCCAGAACGGAATGTCAACTCTAGCATTCAGCAAAAGTGACAGGTACAATCCAGGACATGATGGTATTATTTTTAACTTCAGGAAGCTCCATGTTAAGTAATGGCAACTTAGTCAAACCCAATAACAAGTAACATTAGCTAATGGGAGTTCAATCCAAACTGAAACATTGTAAAGGATACTGCTTGCTATGGCTGAACTATTTATTACAACCATAGATAAAGAATAAAAAAACCCAGGAAATTAGCACATTCAAATGTTGATAAGTATTCTCATTTCTATTGTATGTTAATAGCAGTTAAATTATGTATTGACATTAAATTTCCTCATTAGGTAATGGCCATTATTTTTCTGTTGCTTTACAGGGCCGCTGTATAAACTTCAGCCGAGTATAGGCACAATAGAAATGATGAAGCTAGAACTGCTTTATTTCCTGTACCACCTACTGAAGAATGGTGAAGAATTCTCTACTTCCAGTGGACACCAATAATCTTCTACAAAAAAAGGGGAACAAATGCCATCGTCATATTGCATTTTGCTAACTCGCCACAAAACTGCAGCAAGAACAATGCAGATTACCCTTCAATCCATCAAGAACTGTACAGCGATAACTTGACAGAGGAGTTGCTTCTCTCCTAACCGTCGGCCCAGAGTAACAGCACAACAGCAATGGGACAAAGCAAACATTAACCACCCTTCCTTCTCTCCCAAAAAGAAATCCCATCGATTCCTTGGCACTTGAAGTCACTTTGAACTTTCTTTCCAGTCTGAATGTAGCCTGACTGTTATATCCTGTTTTGGGTAATCACATTTTATAGACAGAGTGTATTGTCAAAATAGAACCTATTAGCCACAGGCGGAGCAGCAATCCCACCAGGCCTACCCGGTGCATAAGTTCATTGCCTTTCGGCGATGTCACATCGCAAGATCTTTCCAACTTCACCACTTTACAATGCCTTACGGGAGTCGTCTGACTGAAAATCTTGTCATTTTTCACTGAAAAGTGCACACGCATGACAAAATGTAGACAGGATGCCCCAAGGTATGGGAATCAGCTAGACTTTGCCCTTTAGTTTTTGAAGACACCTTTCTTTCATTATGTGCTGGGAAAGGAAATTAATAGAGCGTTATCTTATAGCAGTACAGCCTATAACCAAACATCTTCTGCAGAAATTGAGACATTGGTGCTCTGAGGCCTGACATAGAAGCTCGTGCTTAGCCATCGCTGTAATCCTGTGTTCAGTTGCTCGTAACATGTCACCCTATTAAAGCATATTCATTGATCTGCGTACTTCTATTAAACAAATAAATAAGATAAAATAGAACGGCGCTGTTACAACCCAAGGTTGTGTAGGCTGGTATCCCCCCCATTCTTCAAATCTCCAAGGACTTTACTGTGTCACAAGCCAGCAACTCTCTTTGCATGAGAATTTCAAAGTTTAATTAATATAATTAAAGGCAACAGCAAGCAGCAGCCTGTGAAGATTTTGCTCATCTTTTTTATGCTTTTTGACATTGAATGACCTATTACTATTTAAGCTTTGCTTGAATTTTTAAAATATATTTGCACTGGTTGCGTTCGAAAGCAAAATAATAAGGTACCCATGTTTGTAACCAAACAATGAAGTTATATTATCCTGCTGCATCCCCTTTTCCAAACATTGAGGGAAAATATATTTAATGATTTTTTTTTCCCCCAACCGCCTTGTCAAGACGACAATCCCAAATGATGTCAGTATGAGCAGAAACACTGTGGGGGAGAAGAAAGCAGCAGCTGAGAAAAAGCTCGAATGATGCAGTCACTTTCGATACTGTACATGAAATGCAAAATGGATATTCGAGTCGAAACCTGACAAAGCGCGCCTGCTTTGATGTGAACTGGTATAGACAATGACCAGTGGCTGGGTCAGTGGGATGTCTCTCTGCGAGCAGGGAAGCTTATCAAATGACACTAAAAATAAGTTCAACAACCATCACATTTGAGAGAACAGGCGCACATTTCACATTTGGTGGGCAAGCAAGTGCGCGAGATGGGGAGAGCGATAGTGAAAAGTCCTGGTCTAATTATGCTTTTGAGCTGTTCATCAAAATCACATGGGACATGAATATTTCCCTTGGTTTACATGCAAAATTTATGATGTTGCCAAAAGAAGCTCTGTGTATAACCACTTGCTTAATCTTTTGCTCATTATTATTTAAGGTAATGGCAAAATTGTAAGTACTACCTATCAGTATGTTGCAAAATAAATTTTTCTAGAATTTTTGAACCTGCTTGATTTTTGTGAGATGATTTACACAAAATTGGGGAGCTTCAGAATCAATAGAATTGGATCCTGTAGCTGTGTTTTAAATTAAAGGATCACACGGTTTTCCAAAGTCCCCCCTTTCACTTAAGGAACGTCTCCATCCAGCCAAAGCTTTGTGCACGCTTGAGATTACACCGTTTTAGAACAAACTGGACTAGTTTAATGGTGTGCAGTTTTGTATTATTATAAGAAATTTGGCTTGATCATTTGCTTAACAAATACAAGTGTTAATTTCCTTATCTTGTGTGTAAGGAGAATTAAAATCAAACTGTCTCCAATAAAGCCTTTGTGCCTGCTGGAGTACACTGTAGTGCATGGTGCACACTCAGAATTTGGAGTTCTTCAAAGTCAATACAGACAATCTAAATGCTTTATTATAAATCTTCTGTAACAGGTTAGTATAGCGTACATTCAAAAATGTTCAAAATACTACTGTATACATTCACATATGGAATGGTAGCACAAAATGTTAAAAAAGGACACTGTTAAAACTAAGTAAAACGGATTTATTATTCATTCCTTTATATGAAACTACACAAGCTGGTTTATTGACTGCCAACCATCTCTTCAAGACCTTGACTGATGATTTATTTCTTTGAAATGATATACAACAACAGCAATAATGAATTCCAAAGAATCCTCTCTAATATTTTAAGCAGCATAATTCCAATCATAGAAAACTCACTGGACTGTATGGCTGTACAAGTCATACACAAAAATGTCTTACAATGCTGAGGAACAACTGAAAAAATATGGAAGTAAAATTGCACACATGCATAGCTTTTATATATTTGCCATGTATCTACAAATTACCAAGCACTTATTTACCCAAATTTCACCAAGGTTAATCTGGAGTGCATTCTTAAAGAACAAATTGAGTTGCTACAAAGTTATAATTATGCAAGGGCTATGTGTCTGACTTTTTGTTTAGGTGAATGCTTAGTTCCAATCCCCTCCATCATCAACATAGATCATGAGACAATAAAAATGAATGAAATTATACCTGTGCATGGAGATTTTGATTGTGACTTTATTTACAGATATAAATATATTTGCAAGTGTTTGGCTCAATGTGATTTAGATAGGTCTGGTGAAATTGAACCAGGGTGGATAATATATTTTAAATTTATGCTCACAACTGTTGACTTAATAGGTAGAAGATGAGTTGCTTGCGAAGAATTCTGAACTATATGTGTAATCAACACTTCCAAGATCAACGGAAAATAAAACAGAAAAATTCTGTACAGCCAGCAAAAATTCTATCTCGGACCATAATCTATATTGTTAATTTTACTTTACAAGTGCCTGAAAATGCGGCATTACATTCAATTCTATTTTTAGGATTAAGTGCAGAAAGAAAGCTCCATTTGGCCTTAAATATAGGATGCTGTCAGTTTATGTAAAATGATATTTTTCAATTCATTTATATGTGCTCGGTTAACAAACCTGGGCTAGCAGTATACAATCGCAAAAGGATCATTTCGTCTACCATGATGATCAAGGTAAATCCAGATTTGGTATTTTGATGCACTGTGCTTCACAGTGCAAGAGATTTTCTGAAAAAGTGAATGTAAATTGATAAGTTTTCTTAGCAACGTTTTCAAAAACCTTAATTACAAATGTGCAATATGGTAGTGGGAGACATCGGATTTAATGATCAATTCATACAAATAATTTTCCTAAAATTATGTTGGACTTGGCTTGAACCTTACAAAGAAGTATTTATTTTGCATTTTCAATAAGCAGATAAATGTACTTGTTCAACCAATACTGTAGACCTTAATTATAAGTGCAGGAAAGTAAATGACATTTTATTTATAAAGGGGGTGAAATTAGACTGTTAATGTTGTAATGAGTGCACCAATACATATTTGTATCCATTGTCTGCAACTTTTAAAATAAAGGCATTAGACCTTTATGTTAAATAGATTACCGCATTTTAAGAGCGACGGGAGTTTTGTAGATGAGCAGTTAATGTTCATTACTAATATTATAGAATACAGCGTTAACCTGCAAGAGAAGTGACTCTGAACTTAGACCAGATTTTCATCGATGATGGTAATAATGTAATAAGGGTAGTGTTTTTAGCTCAATACTTGTAGTAATCAGCAACAAAATTAAAAACATCATTTTATCGTTTGCTTTGAAAGATCTTCATTATTTCCTTTATTAAGTGGGTATGAAAGGGTAACTGCTCCAAGTTGAATAGAAACAGTTGAACAAGTTTGTATCAAATTTCTCTAGTCACTATTTTAATGTAGTCTTAACACATTTATTTTATTTGGATAAAACCATTTATGGACCCAGCCCAAGAATTTAATGTAAGCAATTCTCAAAAAAAAGTTTAATATGATAGGTACAGCTGAAAACAGCAGATCTTGGTTTAATTGATAACTTCACTATTTTAGGCATTTATTTCAACTATTAAGTGAATAGATGGAAAAACATGGCACAAAAATCAAAATAGCATCCTCGGCTCCTATTTCAGCTGAATGTGACACTGTTTTGCAATTAACTTTATTAAATGCATCTGAATGCATTCAGTGGTATCAGAAAATCCTACAATTCTGATTACACTCAGTGCAATGTATATAACAGATTAAAAGCTACCTTCAGGCTTTAAAAAGAATTTATCTTTACATGGAACAAAAAGAAAAATAATTGTAATCTGCAAATTGGCATAATGTGTCATCGAAAAATATTTTTTATATTCTTTAGAATCTTAATATTTATATGAATGAAATAATGTTTATATACAATGACATATTGTTATGTGAAAATTATAGCCTGGATGTTCCAAGCATCAGCTGATGAGATTCCTTTGTCTTTGGTTTTAATAGAGGTGCTAGTCACTAAAATAAATGAGTTAATTTGTTACTAAAAGAGTGATCAGAGAATTTGGATACAAACTTGTTAAGCTTTTATGCACTAAAGCCTGTACCATATAATGACTCTGCATTCAGTACATTTTCAATATATTATTTGTTATGCCCATGTACTCCATTTATTTTAACAGGTTATATCAGCACCTGATATAATAAACTTTTGCTGTCGCTATCAGTGCAATCTGCATTCGTAGCAGAAAAACATTTTTGCTTAGGTTAAAAGGATGTTGCATTTTACTTTGGACTAATTTGTGGCATAATTGCACATTTCATTGTTAAAAGTTGTGACTGTTCAATCTAAGATATCACTTGACATGTTGCAGAAAGTTTTAATCGTCCATTTCTGCATACAACAAAATTAAATTGATATTGGGAATTACAAATCAGTTCACGTTCCTAGATATAGAGAGCATAATTTCTTCCTCCCGCACATTTAGTGCAATTTGTGAATTAGAATAGCTGTTGTAAAATGAGTACAGTGCCCATATTTTCTATTCACCACTCTGAATGCAAAAAAACTAAAAACATTAATAATGGTAAACTTAAATTACTGCTATTTATGTGAATTTTCAGCGCTGCATGGTAACACATAAATAGTCCTGCGGTTACATGTCCTACAAGTAAAATTTGAGAGAAGGTCAAATTTTTAAACGTAAAACCAACACCAAATTGTCTGCATTGTCTTCCTTCTCAACAATTCAGATTTCAGACCCAACATTTTATGTTTCTAGTTGTTGTAACTAAAGGTGACCTGACAATGCTAACCATTTGAATCACTTATCATCTATCCATCTAGTTTATTTTAAGTACTTGTAAAATTCTCTTTGCTAATACTGCACATTATGGAGTTCTTGATGTCAGCATTCTGAATCTAGAATTTACAAAGCCATAAGTTCTGTTTATCATATATTAAATAGAAGTGGCATTAAAAAAGCTAAAAAGCAGTCTAAACTTGTTACCTTTCTTAAAAAAAACGAAAAATCTGAAGTGAGTTAATATTTTAATTTATTTAAAACGGTAAGTGTGGCGCTTGTTGCAACCAGGTTGCCAACCAGGAAAGCAGGTTTCTTCTCCCATGTTTACACACGCAACTCAACGCAGGGCAGTACTTTCTTTTTTTAGCACCTTTAAATATGTAAAAATTCTGCCTTGTCACAAGCAGGGCATTTGTCCAATCTGACAATATCTCCAGCCTTTTTTTTCCCAAACTTAGCTCACGGCGGAAAAGCCACGATAGATCAATCGTATAGTAATAGAGCCACGAGCCACGTCAGTCTTTTTTTTTCGCCTGCCTTCATAGGAGTTGTTCAGTTCAGGTTGTGCTTGTGCATGTTGGGGGTCTCTGACTAACAGGCTTAGTAATTATTTGACATTCCTGAGAATGTGAAATACTGAAACCTAAACATCAATATTCACATGAGGGTAACTATATTTGCCCCATTGCCTTCAAATTTAGTAAGCTCTTTCTTATTGAATGCCAAGAAGTTATTTTAAAAATATGCCACACTTTGATATATTTAAGATATTCTAACAAAAGCCTCCAATGGAACGGAGTGAAAGTCCAATGTTGCTGCGGGATTCATAGACAAACCAAAGGGGGAAATGTAGCTAATTAAGATATCTACAGAAAGAAATGTATTTTCTTTAAATAAATGACCCTATGTAGAGATTGCTTGCAAAATTACAAACGCTTATTAACCCTTTGGGTACCAAAAGCATTTATGTGGTAACTTCACTAATATATGCATTTTCAATTGGAAGTATTATACCATTTTCACATAGTTATTCCAAAGTAATATTTGTAGAACATTTCAAGCAATTAAAACAATAAATCCTATGTAAATCAAAACACTTGTAATTTCATTTTAGTTTCATTGGAGCAGAAATCTGATAAGTCACCAAAGAGGAAATAGTACTTTGGTGCTTACATCTGAAGGGAGTACCATATTGGTGTTGCTTTAATCAGGAAGGCATAATAGAGAAAATATGTTTCTTTAGAATAGCAATGACAGAAAACATGAAAGCAGAAAAAACTGGCTGTCATGGCAATGCTTTCCAAAGGGCTAATTAGCCCAATCCTATTCCAATGTTCCCACCTCCACCTCCTCTAATTTGGAGATCATTGGTCACATTGGAATTATAAATGGGAAATTGGACATGGGAAAGCATGAGATGAGATGCCACATTTTTGAGTTATATAGCTATCCTACATTCTTTCCATGCTTGGGTCAAGAGACGTTTCATCTTTGTTCTAGCTTCAGCCTCCATGTATTGTTAGAACAAGACTTCAATATTATACCTCAGAACAAATAAGGGCTGTTATTAAAGAAGAGCTTCATCCTACCTTCCAATATCTCAGATTGTAAAACATTATAACTGATCATTACATAATATAACAGTATTTTCTAAAATAATCCACACATTTTTATCACCCCTTTAAGATACTTTTGCAATAACGTGCTAAAATTGAGCACATATTTACTCATAAGGTTTTCTATCAAATAACTTTTAAATGCTGGAAATAGAGTAGGAAATCCAAAGTAAATTTCAGCAAGTCGTGTAATAAATGAGAGAAGCCAGCACTCTCATTGGGAAGACTAAAGGGCACCTAACGAGGAGTTTTATCTCTGATGCTTTTGGATATCTGTAATTGTAACACATTTACAAAGCAGCATTTCCTGTAGCCCTGATTTTGATGAAATTCTTCATGTTCTTCTTGTATGTGAGCTACCTCTGTCAGGCTGGAATTCCAAGTTTGATTTTTTTTTTACTGCAGTGTCCTGCTGCCCATGCAGCTTTACCTTGTGGCAGTGGAATTTTAAAACACCCATCTCTGCGTGCCTAGCATGTCACCTGTTATCCTAATACCACAACCCACTTGTTGACAACAATTACAACATGTTTCAAATTCAGGGCTACAAACCTGGTTGCAAACTATTCTAAATCTCCCAAAGATCATTTGAAAAATGCCAATGTTATCCATCAGAAATGAGCACTTTGGCCAAGTACTAAGTAAGAAGTCTCACAACACCAGGTTAAAGTCCAACAGGTTTATTTGGAATCATGAGGTTTCGGTGCACTGCTCCTTGAAGAAGTGATTCCAAATAAACCTGTTAAGTTCCAACCTGGTGTTGTGAGACTTCTTGCTGTGCCTACTCCAGTCCAATGCTGACATCATGGCCAATTACTAAGTTAATATGTAATCCTTAAAACAAATTGTATTTGTTTTGCCTCAAACTTAATTAAATTTGACTCTCAAATCTAAAGTTTCAAGCACTGATGATGGTAGACTGTCAGGATCATTTAACTGGATTTGAATTCAAACTTCTGATGTCTAATGATGGGAACAGGGAAGTATTTGTGGGTCAATTTGCATCCACCATTATGATTTTTGTCCTGCTGATTTCATAAAATGCAGTAATGCATTTAGACTCTATTTGACTGCGATGTTAATGGGATTAGCATTAGGTTTCCTTTTAGTTAAATGTACATTGAAAATGTTAAATAAAGATATGTTTGCTGCCTCCCTGTTTCTTTGGATAAGAGTGGGAGGACAAAACTTTGAACATGCGTGAAGATTTTTCAGTCAGGATTATAGATGGTGGCAGCAGTGGTAGCCCACAAATCACTCTTCCTTCATGTATTTGAATGCAAGTTGTATGGAGCTCCATAACCCTTCCAAACCTTGCCTACCTATTGCACTGGAAGCAGCCAGCGCAACTCAATAGTTTCTGCTCGCGTAGCAACAAAAGGAACAAAAATCTGTGTGTGTGTAATAGGATGGGGAGGGATTTGATTCCCTGCAGGCTTATCCAAATCTGTGAAAATCTAAGTGTTTATATACTAGTCACTGGTTCTCCCACATTTACAAACATCTGCTATGAATTGTGATCTAAGGACATCCAAATTTTGAGACAACAAAATCCAAATGTGTTTTTCTAACTATCCATTCTTTACAGATAATATAAAACTGGAAATTAAAATTCTGATAAAAAGTAGACTAGAAAGAAAAAATTGGCCAAGTCGGTAAAGATGAATGTTAAATTCAAAATGCGTTTAAGAAATCCAAAATACATAAATGAGCACAGTATCAACAAAAAGCCAATTGAGAAACTGGGCTTTGGAACATAAACAAAATTAGCTGATTGTCTCTCAAAGCTGGTCGCAAAACTAGTTGACACAATTGCACATTCACAGCTTTCTTTAAAGGGTGTTCGCTGAAGGATGATCACCCTCATTGCTAAGCATGTGCAGGATTAATCATAAACCTATACCATATGTCAACACAATTTGCTGATGGGCCCAAGCTGTTTTGTTACAAGTAAAACTTGGAGCTTCTGGGGATTATGGTCCCTTGATCCTTGCTGAATGGAGCAGCAAGGTGGGGCATCTGTTTTATTCGCTCTCAGTTTGGGTCAGCAAATTAAATAAGGCCACTGAGCAACGGCAACAACACTTTATAACATGCCGTTGTCAGACTTTACACTTGACATCTTAAAAGAAAAGGTACTCGTTCTCAGAAGATGCAGCTAAATGAAAATGTAACCACTAAGTGCGGAAACAGTAGTGGTTTGTCCCTTTGTCAGCAGAGCATCTGTTCAAAAGTGCCCAGCCTGCAGTCAAAGGCATGATACGGATAAGATCGGATGCACTAATTTAGTTACACATCCAACATGTGTACTGCGCTACCAAATGATTTGCAATTCACTTTCCTTAAATTAGCATAAACATAATTCTTCTGTTGTTAAAAATGGAGGAGGAATCCACTTGGGAGATTAAAAGGAAATTACATTTTTAAAAGAATATTTTAAAGCCTTTAGAATAAATATGGAACAATACATTGAAAGGAGGAGAGTACCTGCCATGGGCTTTCAAATTAAATGGCAAACAATATAGTTCATCCATTACACAGGAGTAAATGATACAGGAGGCTTAGAACAACATACATTAACAAGGTCTCTGTGCCTGGCACATTAAAGCATTAATCTTAGTCTCTGTGCAGGACATTCACAAGCATATCTGCAATAAAAGCTTAAACACCATGTTCAGGGTAGCGCTGAATATGGACACTGAAACAATTTGTTTAGCTGACTAAATTCTAAAACACTGCGCAGTGCTCCATCAACCATACAGGACCAGTTTTGATCATTCATGTGATAAGTGTCATAGAGTCACACATTACGGAAGAGGCTCTTTGGCTCATCGAGTTTGCACCGACAAAACTATACGAAATCTGCACTAATCACACTTTCCAGCGCTTGGCCCATCACCTTGAATATTATGACAATTCAAGTGCTCATCCACATACTTTTTGAAGGTCGTGAGGTCTCCTGCCTCTACTAACCTCCCAGGCATTGCATTCCAGACTCCCATCACTCTCTTGATGAAAGATCTTTTTCTCAAATTCCCTTTTAATCTCCTGCCCTACACCTTAAAATTATGACTTTCTTGTTGACTCTTCAACTAAGGGGAACAGCTGCTCCCTATCCATCTTGTTCATACCCTTCAAAATCTTATATTCCTCAATCAGGTCCTTCCTCAGCTTCCTCTACCTTAAGCAGAACAACTCCAGCCTAACTAGCCTTTCTTTTAAATGAAATGGCAAAAGATATAGTCCATCCAAAACACAGGAGTAAATGATACAGGAGGCTTAGAACAATGTACATTAACAAGATCTCTGTGAATGTTCCATCCCAAGCAGCATTCTGGTGAATCTCCTTTGTATTATCTCCAGAGCAATCATATCCTTCCTATTGTGAGGGGAACAGGACTGCACACAGTACTGCAGCTGTGTCCTAGCCAAAGTTTTGTACAGCTCCAACATAACCTCCCTGCTCTTATAATCTATGCCATGACTGATAAAAGCAAGTGTTCCATATACCTTCTAAACTATCCTTCCAACCTGTCCTGCTGCCCTCAGGGATCTGTGGACAAGTACAATCCTGTACAGCCAGGATGCTTGTGGTGCCAGGAGCAAGGCTTCTTATTCTGGTGAAATCACCACTCCAGGATATTGAGCTTTGGGTTTTGAGGCTCGAGCGGGGCTGGAGATACCATGGTACATCCACGAGGCTGAGAGTTATGTGGATAGCATGTGTAGTGAGGTGGTCACATCACAGTTCCTCCCTCGCTTTCTGAATTCCTAATGAACACTTCATCCTTCATTCTACTTATATCATGAGTACCAAGGTGTACTGCAAATTCGGAGATCAAGTTTCTGCCATGGTGATTTCAACAAAACCAGAAATCAAGTTTCTGGCACTACATGTGGCCTGACTGTCAAGGAGGGAGGAAGAAGGAAAGAGAAGCGACAGTGATAGGTGATTCATTAGTTAGGGGAAGAGACAGGAGTTTCCACTGAGGCAGACATAATTCAAGGATGGTGTGATTCCTCCCTCGGGCCAGTGTCAGGGATGTCACTGAATGGCTGCAAGGCATCCTAAAGGGGGAGGTGCACTCCCTTGAGGAACTAGTACCCTCATTGAAGTTAAAATAAAGTTAACATTTAGTTATTAGTCACAAGTAGGCTTACATTACATTGCATTAAATTGAGTCAGCACGGTGGCACAGTGACTAGCAATGCTGCCTCACAGTGCCAGGGGCCCGGGTTCGATTCCCGACTTGGGTCACTGTCTGTGTGGAGTCTGCACATTCTCCCGGTATCTGCATGGTTTCCTCTGGGTGCTCTGGTTTCCTCCCACAGTCCAAAGATGTGCAGGTTAGGTTGATGGGCTGTTCTAAAATTAATCCTAGTATCAGGTGGTTAGTAGGGTAAGTAAATAGAGTTATGGGGATTGTGGTCGGTGCAGACTCAATGGGCTGAATGGCCTCCTTCTGCATTGTAGAGTTTCTATGAAGTCGGATTCTATGAAATTAACACTGCAATGAAGTTACTGTGAAAATTCCTGAGCTTCCAAAATGGAAAACTGATTTGAGAGTAGGACACCAGTAGATTCCTGCACTACCAAACTGTTTCTCTTGGACTGCCTGGTGGTCACCCTTCTTTCCTCCAGCACCTTGAGCTGCACTGTGACCATCTCTCTAAACGTGCTGTCAACATAACTCAGCCTGGTGGATGCACTGCAGTGTCTCCAGCCAGTGCTTGAACTCTGAAACCCGGAGCTCAGGTTTCTGCAGTGGTGATTTCATCAGAACCAATTCCATCACTTACAATATATCATTGGTTACTCATCAGCACTTGTTAAGTATCAATGTAAGTTTTACATGACGCCAAAGCAATTATTTTAAGTTTAGTTCATTACCAAATGGAAGTTACAGAATGATTCTCCGTACTGCAATTGCATTATTTGAAATTTGTAAATAATATGGCGCAAAGTGTGCACGAATTGCAGTTCTTTACAGTAATGGTATTGAAGCTCTTCAATCCCCATGATAGTTTGGTGCCAGCATTGATCTTATCAATCTAATGGAAAGTTAAATAACTTGATCATTGGGAAACAAACCACTCGATGTCACTTAACAAATCTGGTTTTGTTTCCACTGACAGTAAAGATGAAAATGGTCACATCAAACAAAATTGCCTAGAAAGCCATAAGATCAGGAACTCAATTAAAATGTTCTGTTGAGCAATTTTATGTTTTAAAAAGCCTGGGTACCCTGTCTTTTCTTATGTTCAAAATGTCTGATGGCAGTAGCAGTGATGATGCAAGCCTTGACTCACTTGTAATTTTAACTGTTGAATTAGTAGGGGCAAAATTATTTAATTTGATTTGATTTATTATTGTCACATGGATTAGTATACAGGGAAAAGTATTGCCTCTTGCGGGTATAGACTCAGAGCACACTGTACATAGAAAAGAAAACAAGAGAGTGCAGAATGTTACAATCATAGTTAGAGTGTAAAGAAAGCTCAACTTAATAAAACAAAGAACAAAGAAAATTACAGCACAGGAAGAGGTCCTTCGGCCCTCCAAATCTGCACCGACCATGCTGCTTGACTGAACTAAAACCCCTTACCCTTCTGGGGACCACATCCCTATATTCCCATCCAATTCGTGTATTTGTCTAGACGCCCCTTAAAACTCACTATCATATCTGCTTCCACGACCTCTCCCAGCAGTGAGTTCCAGTCACCACCACCCTCTGTGTAAAAAATTTGCCTTGTACATCTCCTTTAAACCTTGTGCCTCACACTTTAAACATTTGCCCCCTAGTAATTGACTCTTCCATTCTCGGAAAAAGCTTCTGACTATCTACTCTATCCGTCATAATCTTGTAGACTTCAGGTCGCCCCTCAACCTCCGTCGTTCCAGTAAGAACAAATCAAGTTGCTCCAACCTCTCCTCATAGCTAATGCCCTCCATACCAGGCAACATACTGGTAAATCTTTTCTGTACCCTCTCCAAAGCCTCCACGTCGTTCTGTAGGATGGCGACCAGAATTGAACACTATATGCAGGGTAAGTTTGAAGGCAGCAGGGATGAAGCTGTTCTTGAGCTGGTAGATACGTGTCCTCAGACTTTTGTATCTTTTTCCCAACAGAAGAAGCTGAAAGAGAGTGGCCGGAACTCTACCACCTCACCCCCACCATCCCCCCAAAGGAATTGGCGCAGGTAAAAGTCCGACAGCAGAAATCTCCATTGTTTGGGCAGGAATTTCAAGTTTCATCCAAGTGGAACTGTAAAACCCCACCCATAATGTCTGGGATGCGTGGGGTCCTTAGTTATGGTGGCTGCTTTTCCAAAACAGAGGCAAGTGTAGATGGAGGTGATGGGTGAGAGGCTGGTTTGCACGATGGACTGGGCTTTGCTCGCAATCCTTTGTACTTTCTTTTGGTCTTCGACAAAGCAGGAGCCATACCAAGCCATGATACAACCAGAAAGGATGCTTTCTATGGTGTATCTGTAAAAGTTGGTGAGAGTCATAGCAGACTTGCCAAATTTCCTTAATCTTCAGAGAAAATAGAGGCCTTGGTGGGCTTTCTTAATATAGCATGGGGGGAACCAGGAAAGGTTGATCATAACATGAATGCATAACACTAGTATTTGTGGGTTGGCGATGTGATAAACATGCAGGGGATAACTTTTTTCCCCTGCTGCTAAAGAGTCACTGAGCTGCAATGTTAGTTTAGCAGGCCTTTAGCAAGTCGTGGTAAATTGTTACTTTTTAGCCTGGAGGATGGTAGATGTGGTCAGTGCTAAGATCAATGCTTTTTTTTGCTACATGTAAATAATTTGGATATTGGAATACAGAGTGAAACTTTAAAGTTTGCCAATGATACCAAACTTGGAAGAATCGATTAATCATTGTATTGATGGAACAGGATATAGATAGGCGAGCAGAATGGGTAGACAAGTGGCAAATGGAATTTAATACAGAGAGATTTGAAGTAATGCATTTTAGTAGAAGGGATAGAAAGAGACAATTTGATTTTATGGTACAGTTCTAAAAGAGTATACAGGGACAGTGTGCTTGAACAAAGAAGACTACAAAGGGATGAGGGATACATTGGCTAAAGTAGACTGGGAGCAAAAACTTTATGGTGGGACAATTGAGGAACAGTAGAGGACTTTCAGAGTGATCTTTCACAGTGCTCAGCAAAAGTATATACCAGGGATAAAGAGATAATCGGCCATAGGTATCTAAAGAAATAAAGGAGGGTATCAAATTGAAAGAAAATACATACAAAGTGGCAAATATTAGTGGGAACCTATGGGATTGGGAAATCTTTAAAGGTCAACAGAAAGCTACAAAAAAGCTATAAAGAAAAGAAAGATGGATTATGAGAGTAAACAAGCTCAGAATATAAAAACAGATAGCAAAGGTTTCTACAAATATATAAAATGAAAAAGAATGGCTAAAGTAAACATTGTCCTTTAGAGGATAAGAAGGGGAATGTAATTAGAAATGAGAAAATGGCTGAGACATTGAACAGGTATTTTGTGTCAGTCTTCACAGTCGAAGACACAGATAACATGCCAAAAACTGAAGACAGGAAGGCTATGGCAGGTGAGGACCTAGAAACCATCATTATCATGAAAGAGGTAATGTTGGGCAAGCAATGGGGTGAAAGTTAGACATGTCTCCTGGTCCTGATGGAATGCATTCCAAGGTACTAAAAGAAATGGCAGGAGAAATAGCAAATGCACTAGCGGTAATTTACTAGTAATTTACGCAGATTGGAAAACACAAATGTGATGCTACTGTTTAAAAAAGGAGGTAGACAAAAGAAGGGTAACTATAGGTCGGTTAGCTTAACTTCTATAGTAGAGAAAATGCTTGAATCTATCATCAAGGAAGAAACAGTGAGACATCTGGATATAAATTGTCTCATTGGGAAGATGCAGCATGGGTTCATGAAGGGCATGTCATGTTTGACTAATTTGGTGGAATTATTTGAGAACATTATATGTGCAGTGGACAATGGGGAACCTGTGGATGTGGTGTACCTGGATTTTCAGAAGGCATTTGACAAGGTGCCGCACCAAAGACTGCTACGTAAGATAAAGATGCATGGTGTTACGGGTAATGTATTAGCATGGATAGGGGATTGGTTAACTAGCAGAAAGCAAAGAGTGAGGGTAAATGGGTGTTTTTCTGGTTGGCGATCAGTGACTAGTGGTGTGCCTCAGGGATCAGTGTTGGGACCACAACACTGATTTATGATTTACATAGATGATTTGGAGATGGGGACCAAGTGTAATGTGTCAAAATTCACCGATGGCACTAAGATGAGTGACAGAGCAAAATGTGCAAAGGATGCTGAAAGTCTGTAAAGGGATATAGATAATCTAAGTGAGTGGACGAGAGTCTGGCAAATGGGGTACAACATTGGTAAATGTGAGGTCATCCATTTTGGTAGGAATAACAGCGAAATGGGCTATTACTTAAATAGTAAAAAATTGCAGTATGCTGTTGTGCCGAGGGACCTGGTGTCTTGTGAAGAATCTCAAGGAGTTGGTTTGCAGATTATTAAGAAGGCAAATGAAATTTTGTCCTTCATTGCTAGAGGGATGGAATTTAAAAATAGCGAGGTTACGTTGAAGCTGTATAAGGTACTAGTGAGGCCACACCTGAAGTACTGTGTACAGTTTTGGTCTCCTTACTTGAGAAAGGATATACTGGCACTGGAGGGGGTGCAAAAGCGACTCACTAGGTTGATTCCAGAGTTGAGAAGGTTGTCTTATGAGGACAGACTGAGAAGACTGGGGCTATACGCATTGGAATTCAGAAGAATGAGGGGCGATCTTGTAGAAACATATAAGATTATGAAGCGAATAGGTAAGATAGAACCAGGGAAGTTGTTTCCACTGGCAGGTGAAACTAGAACTAAGGGGAATGGCCTCAAAATAAGGGGAAACAGATTTAGGACTGAATTGAGGAAGAACTTCTTCACACAAAGGGTTGTGAATCTGTGGAATCCTCTGCTCAATGAAACAGCTGAAGCTACCTCATTGAATGTTTTTAAGGCAAGGATAGATAAATGTTTGAATGATAAAGGAATTAAGGGTTTGGTGACTGGGTGGGTAAGTGAAGCTGAGTGTAGGAAAAGAGCAGCCATGATCTTATTGAATGGTGGAGCAAGCTCAAGGGGCCAGATGGCCTACATGAGAACGGCTCCTAGTTCGTATGTTCTTAGATACATAGATCTTTGAAGGTGGCAGAATAGCCTGAGAGAATTGTCAAAGCATGAGGGATCTGGAGCTATGATCTGGGACCAGATCATAAATCTCAAGATGTATTATGGAGTTAGACTAGACCCCAACTAAATAATTTGATTTTGGCATTTAAGGCGTTTCGTTCAAAATATGATTCTATTGACACGCTTTGAAGCTTTTATCAAAATAAGCTTTATTTTAACAATACAGTTTAACTATAACGAGGGCAGCACAGTGACACAGTGGTTAGCATTACTGCCTCACAGCGCCAGGAATCCAGATTCAACTCTGGCCTTTGGTGACTATCTGTGCGGAGTTTGCACATTTTCCCCATGTCTGTGTAGATTTCCTCCAGGTGCTCATGTTTCCCCCTACACTCCAAAGATGTGTGGAATAGGTTGATTGGCCATGCTAGACTACTTCTTAGTGTCAGGGGGTTTAGCAGGATTACTACATGGGGTTACAGGGATAGAGCCTGGGTGAGATTGGTGTAGGCTCAATAGGCCAAATGGCATCCTCTGCACTGTAGGGATTCCATGATGCTATGATCCCATAACAAATCATAAACAATCACCACCTTGTTGTCAAACGAGGGGCATACACATGGTGTGTCGTGCATGGGCTGCTCTTGGATGTTTCGAGAGTAGCCTAGTACTTCGTGTCGATGTGTGTGCTTAATCCTGGATCAGCGGACGGGCACCACAACAGCTCAGTGACTAGCACTGCTAGCTGTGCAGATACATGGATTTGGGCCTGTGTCTGTGGGAGTTTGTGCATTCTCCCTGTGGTTGCGTGGGTTTCCTCCGGGTGCTCCGGTTTCCTCCCACACCCCAAAGATGTGGTCTTAGGCTGATTGGTGTACCAAATTGACCCTACACTATTCTCCCCTAAATCTGGCTACAATAGGGGTACCATTTGCATATACACGGGGCAAGGTAGGTGTAGGAAAATGCTTTAAAATGGCGGCACGGGCTCGTTGGGATGAAGGGCCTGTTTCCCGTGCCGGGCTGTTCTTTGTTCTTTGTTTTTTGTATCAGTCAACTAGCTTAACTTTTACCGATTGAAATGCTTAAACGTGACAAGATATAACTCTTATCTGCTAACCTATCTCTATTAATTCCTGTTCAAAGCAATATTCCTCTTAGGGATGTAAATTCCTCTTCAAAATCAGTTAGCAAACAACACAGGCTTATGTGTTGCTACTTGTTAACAATCCTAGAGCCTTTGAATACTTCCAGAGTGAGCGAGAGATCGACAGACAGTGATACCTGCCTTCTTATACTCACAATGTGCAGATGCCAGCGTTGGACTGGGGTAAGCACAGTAAGGAGCCTCACAACACCAAGTTAAAGTCCAACAGATTTATTTGGCAGCCACTAGCTGCTCTTTTATCAGGTGAGTGATGAAAAAGCCTCACCTGTTGAAGGAGTGAGACGCCGAAAGCTAGTGCTGCCAAATAAACCTATTGGACTTTAACCTGGTGTTGTGGGACTTCTTACTGTTCTTATACTCAGGCAGAGGTATCTCTTTCTTCTTTCAGGTCCAAGCAAAACTACTTGCTTTCCTCTTAGCTCCTCCTATTAGCACATATCTCTTGTCAATCAACCTACTCAAAATCCTAATCTGAAACCCCAAAGACACAAAAATGCATTAACTCAAATTAAAACAAACACGCCATTAGCTAAGGTCAATTATTAGCCTGCACTCTCAGTACACGAGCTGTCTGATGCAGACAAATCAGCACCAGGTAAACAAAGCTGAATTATGAACATACCCCTTACAAGAAACATGATAAAATTATATTTCTTAAAGACACAATATCATCATAAACTTCATAAATAGAGATGTCAAGTACAAAAGCAGGGACATTATGCTGAGCCTTTGGTTAAGTTACAAGAAGAGTGGTTAGGTTACAAGAAGAGTATTACATCCAACTCTGATCACCACACTTTTGGAAGAATTTGCACGTCCAAGAGAGGGTGCAGACTGGCCCTAGGGATGGGGGGTTTTAGTTATAAGTTAGGTTGGAGAAGCTGGAGTTGTTCTCCTTGGACCAAAAGAGATAGAGGAAAGATTTTTTTGGAGAAACAAATATTATGACAGGTAAAGTAGATTAGGAAAAGCTGTTCCCAATGGCTGATGGAACAAGGACTAAGGGGACACAGATTTATGATTTTAGGCAAGAGATGCCTAAATGGGGAATGTGAGGAAAAACTGCAAGTGGTAATAACCTGGAATTCATTGTCCTTGAGGGTAGTGGATACAAAAATCATCAATGATTTCAAATGGAAATTGGGCGTACACATAAGCAGAGAAATGAGGCTGACTGGATTGCTCCATGGAGAACAGGCATGTACTCAATGGGCTGAAGCTTCTTCTTCTGTGCCATAAATGACTTTATGATTTTATGACAAGATGTCAGCAAGAATTCAGAATTAACCAATAAGTAGTCTGTTTCTTGCACTGGGCGAAATATAATCCACCTGGATATATATAAGCAAAGCTTTTTGAGAAGGCACAGACGTTGGCATAGAATAGAAATGTCACAAGGTATCCAATGAGAATATGGGAAACTACAAAAGAAAATCAAAGCAAGATTGTGCCCACCTTGATGGCAAAAGCAAATAATTAGTAAGCCATACATCTGCAGCTGGAGAAAATCTATCCTAAAGTATTTACAGACTGTTGGAGTATTAAACACCAGTGTACAAATGCAAAAGAAATAAGAGCAGGAGTAGGCCAAATAGTCCCTCAAACCTGCTCTGCCATTTGACAACCAGACTGATCAGACTGGCCTCAACTCCACTTTCCTGTCAGCCTGCATAATTCCTAACAAAAATCTATCCAACTCAGCTTTGAATATATCCAGTAACCCAACCTCGACAGCCACCAGGGGAAGGAAATTTCATAGACTAACATCTCCGAGAGAATAAACCCAGGTTTGATTCCTGGCTTGGGTCACTGTCTGTATGGAGTTTGCACATTCTCCCCGTGTTTGCGTGGGTTTCCTCCAGGTGCTCCAGTTTCCTCCCACAGTCCTCCACGGGTTAGGCAGATGGGCCATGCTAAATTGTCCCTTAGTGTCATGGGGACAAGCTATGGTAAACACATGGGATTATGGAGATAGGGCCTGGGTGGGATTGTGGTTGGTGCAGACTCAATGGGCCAAATGGCCTTCTTCTGTACTGTAGGATTCTATGATTTTATCTCAATTGTAAATGGGAGACCCCTAATTTGTAAACTGTATCCCTTGGTTCCACACCATTTGTCTGATTTTAATACCTAAACTCTATGTATTGCAAAAATCTTGATGAGACATGGATTGCTCATGGTGAACAAGGCATGGCTTCCTTTAGCCAACGTTTAACTTATGGCATTGATTCATAACAGAAACATTGATTTTCTGCTGATTGTCTAAGATCAAGATGTGGAGTTTACTTGAGATTAACTCAAATGATTGCCTTGAGTAGAAAATGTTGGGCTATATAGTGGAGGAATTCCTCAACAGATATTAACTTCTGACTTGTGGCAGCCTCTGGATCTGGCAGCCAGCAATATTATCAGATCCAAAGGGTGGCATGGTGACATAGTAGTGAGTCCTGCTGCCTCACAGCGGCCGGGGTCCAGATTCAATCCCAGCCTCAGGTGACTGTGTGTGAATTTTGCACATTCTCCCCGTGCCTGCGTGAGTTTCCTCCGGGTGCTCCGGTTTCCTCCCACACTCCAAAGATGTGCAGTTTAGGAGGATTAGCCTTGCTAAATTGCTCTTCAGTGTCCAAAGGTGTGTATGTTCAGTGGAATAGCCATTGTAAATGTGCAGGGTTACAGGGATAGGGAGGAGGGCAGGTCCTTGGTCTCTTTCGGATGCTCTTTCGGAGAATTGGTGCAGACTCAATGGGCTGAATGGCTTCTTTCTACACTGTAGAGATTCTATGATTCTAAAGTGTTTGTTCAAAATTTTGAGACTGGATTTTTAGCAACCAAACCAGCTCCTAGAGAAAGTTTAGATCATGGATTGGAGAGTATTTTTTCCAATAAAAAAAAATTCATAAAATTTGTACAAGCATATTGCAAAAAATTTCAGGCTGGAAATTACAGGCAGTGCCATAAAACTTGACTTGTCTCCATGCCGTGTGTTCCATTCTTCGGTGCCTTTATAATTGTAGTTCTTTTGTTATTTTCAATATACATTCAATGTCAGACATACAGCCTGGAGGCATAACATTTCAAATTGAAAAATTACAAGAAGTGCAATAGAGTTCATCTTCCCTTCATACAGCATGTTTCTCTCTGAGGTGACTCAGTACAATTTTAATACTTTTGTATTCAATGTTAGACGTACAGCCCAAGGGTTTCTACAAATTTTCCAGCTCTTCAACATACTCTGGTTCAAAGGCCGCTGACAACAACCTTTCCCCATTGCACCTCTGAGGCAGCTGCCCCAAGCTTTAGTGCATCCCTCAGCACGCAGTCCTGGACCAGGAGCCCTGCAACATTTGGTCACGAAAAACCAGCAGGCTTCAGGCGGACAGAATAATGTCTTTCACTGAGTTTATGATCACCCAGCCACCGATGATATTTGTCTCCATCCCTGGGAATAACCCTTAGAGCACAGTGTCGTGAAGCTGCTAGGGATGGACCTCAACCAAACCATCAAATCTTTTTCCAGACCTGCTTAGGAATGTAGGAACAGGAGTAGGCCATTCGGCCCATCAACCTTACTATGCCATTAACTATGCTCCTCCTCCTCAATGCCTTTTTTCCACATTATTCTCAACTCCCTTTATGTCATTGTCATTTTGAAATCTGTCCATTTCTCCTTTCAACATTCTCACTGGCTGAGATCCCACAGTCCTCTGGGGTAATAAATTCCAAAGATTCACAGCCCCCTAAAAAAAATTTTCCTCATCTCAGTCCTAAGTGGTTTCCCCCTTATTTTGAAATTGTGCCCCTAGACTCCCCAACCAAAGAAAACATCTGATCTGCATCCACCATGTCTATTCTTTTAAATCTTTTGAAGGTTCAAGGATGGCATGGTTGCACAGTGATTAGCACTGCTGTCTCACAGCACCAGGGATCCGGGTTCGATTCCTGGCTTGGGCACTGTCTGTCTGGAGTTTGTATGTCCTACCCGTGTCTGCATGGGTTTCCTCTGGGTGCTCCGGTTCCCTCTCACAGTCCAAAGATGTGCGGGTTAGGTTAGTTGGCCATGCTAAATTGATACTTAGTGTCAGGGGAATTAGCAGTGTAAATGCATGGGGTTATGGGGATAGGGCCTGGGTGGGATTGTAGGGTTGGTGCAGACTTGATGAACCGAATGGTCTCCTTCTGCAGTGTAGCGATTCTACGATTCTAATTAGATCACCTCTCATTCTTCAATACATGCCCAGGTTGCCCAATCTCTTTTCATAGGACAGTCCCACCATCCTGGCAGCAAGTCTGGGGAACCTTCATTGCACTCCTTCTATGGCAATAAATTCCTTCCTAAGGTGAGGGGACCAAAACTGCACACAGTACTCCAAGTGCAGTCTAACCAAATTCTATACAATCAAAGCAAGACAATTTTTGCATAAACTTTCCCATCAGGAACTGTGAAATGGCACAGTATAACCACTTGGAGCATTCCGAGGCAGCGTGGCCAGACCATCCCTTGCAACACCAGGAACAGATAGACCCTCAGCATGCAGTGAGTGTTTGCGTACTGAGGATTGATGCAGCCACACACATAGGTTTGTGTTATATCGGCATATTTAATTTAGAATGTTTTGACCATAATGTAAAGATGGGTTCATTGCACAATACATATAATGACAATGTCTCAAACTTAATAGAACTGTAGCCTTAATTTAGTGAGCAACTAACACAGATGATGATCTAGGTGTACCAAGATTATATTTTCGCACGATAATCGCTGATCACAGATCACAGAATTCTACAGTGCAGAAGGAGGCCACAATCCCATCCAGGCCCGATCCCCATAACCCCATGCATTTCCCGAGCTAGTCCCCATAACAGTAAGGGGCAATTTAGAATGGCTGATCCACCTAACCTGCACATTTTTGGATTGAGGGAGGAAACCGTAGCACCTGGAGGAAACCCATGCAGACACGGGCAGAATGTACATATTCCACACACAGTCACCCAAGGCCAGAATTCAACTTGGGTCCCTGCCACTGCGAGGCAGCAGTGCTAACCACTGTGCCACTGTGCCTCCCTGGCTCCTCAGACAATAAACTGGTATCTTGTTGCTAGGGGAGGTGATGGCCTAATGGTATTGTTACTAGACCATTATTCCAGAAACTCAACCAATGTTCTGGAGACCTGTGTTCAAATCCCACCAGGCAGATGGTGGAATTTGAATCCAATAAAAAAAATCCAGAATTAAGAATCTACTGATGCCTATGAAACCATTGTTGATTGTTGGAAAAACCCATCTGATTCACTAATGTCCTTTAGGGAAGGAAATTTGCTGTCCTTATGTGGCTCCACATCCACATCAATGTGGTTGACTCTCAATTGCTCTCTGAAGTGGCCTAGCAAGCCCCTGAGTTTCAAGGGCAACCAAGGGTGGGCAATAAGTGCTGGCTAGCCAGCGACATCCATGTCCCTTGAATGAATAAAAAGAAGTTAAAATAAGTAATCCTGTATGATAGCAAAGCCTTGGCCTGGATTAGGATTTGGTCAATCTTACCTTGCTATTTGAGAGTGGTAGCTCTGACACTCCTGAGGTCTGTTCTGTTATGGCTTTTCTTCACAGTTCCAGAGGTGAAAGTAAGATCAGACAATGTGAGTTGGAGCTCCATTGAAGTCAGCCCCATGGTGGTCAATCTGTGGATTCAGATCTCCAGAGTCCTGCTCTGTGAAGAATGATGCTGGAACACATCACACTCTCAAGGCAATGCGAGCCATCTCAGAGGACCTGGCAACTGGCAGCCATTACAGCAGAGTTCCATGTCATCCTCAGTGCAATTTCTGAGAAGCAGTGACAGAAAGAAGCACTACTTGAAGTAGGTAGTGGCATCACTAACATCTGTATCCACACCCTCATTCGCCACCAGCCTCCCTGCACTCCGACACCTCATCATGAAAGGCCTCCAGGGCAGTCAATTTATTTACAGTGGATGCTGTGATCAATGGCCTTCAGGCACTGGAGGACCGTTTGGAAAGAACAATGCATGAGGTTCCTGATAGCTTCAACAAATAATTTCTAAGGGTCATCAAACCCATAAAATGAAGGCTGCACTCCCGCAACATAGAATCATAGAAACCTTACCGTACAGAAAGAGGCCATTCAGCCCATCGAGTCTGCACTGACCACAATCCCACCCAGGCTACCATATTCCTACATATTTACCCACTAATTTACGCATCTCAAGACACCAAGGGCAATTTTTAACATGGCCAATCAACCTAACCCGCACATCTTTGGAATGTGGGAGGAAACTTGACCATCCAGAGGAAACCCACGCAGACATGACGAGAATGTGCAAACTCCACACAGACAGTGACCCAAGCCAGGAATCGAACGCAGGTTGCTGGAGCTGTGAAACAGCAGTGCTAACCACTGTGCTACTGTGCCAACCTAGTGGCAACTTTGATGAAAAATCCGGTACATATGGCTTGGTTAGAGTTCATCTTCATGATGATGTCTTTAAACCTGGTGTCAGTTCACATGCCCTTTTCATCCCGCTCCCTCAAATGCCCATTCAACCTTGTTATTTGTTCAAGTCCCACTTCAGAACTTGAGAAAAACACCAAGATTGGCACTCCCCTACTGAACCAGTACTGAGGGAATGTTGCAATGTTGGAGATGCTTGCCGGTATTTTATGATCTTGCCCGCCCCAGAATCGGGGCAGACAGGGCTCACAGAACAGCGTTCTCCATTGGCCTCGGGCAGGCGAGGTTGTAATATACTGGCAGCTGTGATGTCAAACTGTAGTTCCTTCTGCCTTTTCAATTGGACATGAAAGACCCCATGGCACCATTTGAAAGAGGAACAGGGAGTTACGCCTGGTGATCTAGCCAATTTAGTCCTCAATCAACATCACCACAGATTAACTGGCATCACGTTGCTGTGTGGTTGCGTGCTCTATGCAAATTGTTTGCTGAATTTCACAGACAGGCCAAAATCTTCTATCCTTGTTTGTGGCTGGGATTTTCCTGTGCTGCTGAAAATGAATGGAGTATTGGCTGGAACACCAAATATTCTGATCTGGCTTGCAACAGGTCCCACCAAAGACAAGACTGGAGAATCCCATCCACTGTAACAATGGATATACTTCAAAAGTGCTTAATTGGCTGCAAAGTACATTGGGACATCCAGTTGTCATGAGAGACACTATATAAAGATGAGGCTTCCTTTTGTTCTTTTTAGGTAAAAAGAAAGGGAAGGATGTACAATAATACGAAACCTTTCGCAACTTTAGGATATACGAAACTGCTTTCAATCTTTCAAATATTTGCGAAGGGCACTCTGTTGTAATGCAGCCAACTTGTAAACAGAAATGATCGATCATCCGCAATGAAAGACACAGGGTGGGGTTTTATGGCCTCACCCATCGCCGGCATCATCCAGTCCTGCTGAGAGTCGATGGGCCACCACAGCACCCCCGTGGTGAGCCCCACCGTGGCTGGGTCAGAAAGTGCCAACCATAGCATGATAATCAGTTTTAGTGAAGTGTTCCCTACAGTGAATTAATATTGGAACTCTGATCTAACTGTTTTATTTATAAATTTGCCGTAGCTTATTCAATGTTATATTCTATATTCCCATGTTTTAATTAAATATGCCATTGGCCTTCTTATAGCTTTAAGAGACAACAGGTTTGTTTTTGGGGCATTATAGATTTGTCTCAGTTTATCAATGCCCTGCTCTCTTTCTTTACTTTTATTCTCAAAATATATCATATTCTACTTCTCCACATTAAATTACATCTTTCATCAGTCAGCCCTTCTGTTAACTTAAGTCCTCCTGAAGACATTTATAGATCAGATTTGCTGTTTGTAAATGTAGTCCTGTTGTCTGGCAAGACACAACATTCAGCAGATACAGATTTTCACAAGAAAATGTTTAAAACATCATTCCCAGGATGTGGGTGTTGCAGGCCAGGCCAGCATTTATTGTCCACTCCTAATTGTCCTTGGGAAGATGATGATGAGCAGTCTTCCTTGACCACTGCAGTCCATGTGGTGTAGGGAAACCCACAGTGCTAAAAAATAATGAGGGACATAGATAAGGCATATAGTCAACATCTTTTCCTGAAGATAGGAGAGTCTAAAACCAGAGGGCATAGATATAAGGTTGAGAGAGGAGAGATACAAAAGGATCCAGAGGGGCAATTTTTTCACACAGAGGGTGATGAGTGTCTGGAACGAGCTGCCAGAGGTAGTAGTAGAGATTTTGTCTTTAAAACGCATTTAGACAATTATATGGATAAGATGCTATAGAGGGATATGGGCCAAATTTGAGCAATTTGGGCTAGCTTAATGGTGAAAACTGGGCCGCATGGACAAGTTGGGCCAAAGGGCCTGTTTCCATGCTGTAAACCTCTATATGACCCTATACAGTTAGGGAAGGAGTTCCAAGATTTTGATCCAGCAACAGTAAAGGAATGGTGATATATTTCCAAGTTAGGATGATGAGTGGCTTGGTAGTGGCAGTGTTCCCATTTGTCTGCTAGTCTTGTCATTCTAGGTGGGAAAGGGTCTGGAAGGTGCTGTCTGAGGAGCCTTGATGAGTTCCTGCAGTGCATCTTGTAGATGGTACACACTGCTGCTACTCTGCTTTGTTGCGGAGGGATCAAGTGTTTGTGGATGGGTTGTCAGCCCATTGAGACTGCAGCTCTTTATTTAAGAAAAGGTTGTAGTGGTGGCAGAAAGATTGAATAATTGTTCAAAATATGAATGGGTAAAGTGAATGGGTAAAATGGTTTTGGTTACTGCTGAACATTTTATTGCCTGTCCAAGGAAAGAAGTCCTACATGGGGCAGAAAACTACTTTCCAATACAAGTGCAAGTGATATGACCATTGTGCAAGTCAATATAATTGCTCAGGTCCTTTGTATCTGACTGCAAATGAGGAATGAGTTTGACTAAAGAGGGAGAGAAGTGTTTAATGCACACTTCTTGTGAGGACTATCAATCATGACACAAGCTGAAGCTGGGGAACTCCATTCTATACAGCCCTTCTGTACACAATCTTCCGGGGTAGAAGTTCACCTGTAATTGTGTTCTGCAAATCTTTAGGGATAGTAATCCTTCTTTACAAAACTCCTTGATCGCACCTAATTCCAGTATCTGTGTTGTGCACATTTGGTATAGGCCAGATGCTCGCAGTGGGTGCAGCTTCACCTGGAGTTGTGGAATACTACAAGATCAAATTTGAGTTAGGTATTCAATATTAGTGAGAATTATCTGCTACAAAATATAGCAGGACTTTACAATTCATTCCCACTCAAAGTAAGGTTTAGTAGCACCAGGGCAACTACAAGAAATCTACCTTTCAGAATCAGCTTCAATCATCTTCATGTTCACATCACTTCCTTTTGGAAAAGTGAGGTAAAAATGATAGCATCTGTAACAGAATGACACAGTGAAGGCCTTGTAGACAATCCCCTGTGTGTATGTGGCAATCTGAGCCTTCTGTATGCACATTTCATCATTTCCTGATCATCCTTTCCACAGATAATGACAGGATGGCCCAGAAGGAGGAAAGATACAATAATTCATTAAGACTTCAAAAGCACATGTTAAACTCAGCAATTACTTACACCTGTCAATAATTTAACCTGCAAATTTAAACTGTCTCTTATTATTTAGTAACAACACTTTAAAAGCCTTTTGTAGATTTATAATTATTCACCACTCATTTCATTGCCTATGTACCACAAATGTTGTAATAGTTTAGGGAACAAGATATTGTTATGTAATCTTCATTTGAAGTTTTGCAATTATAAATATGAAGAACAATCTCTTTTGGCACAAATGCAGAGAAAATATCCAATAAGTCTACTTTGAATTATTAGAACTATATATGATTATCGATATTAGACATAATTAAAGATAGAATCAATAGACATTTTCACTGTAAGTGTATTAGAAACATATTGGTTTTGTTCATGAGGCTATTCCTATACATATTTGACAATTATATACGCACACTCACACTCCCTAGCAGGTAGTCCGAGCCTGTATTATGCTAGCTCTTGGATTTGGATCTCAATGTTATCACCTCTGTCTCCAGCACCTACTTCAGAGTACATTAAAATACAGCCCAGGTATTGCTGCATAAAAATGACAACTGGCCAGGAATATATTTTAAAAAAACCCTGCAACACAATGAACAAGTTTTACATCATATTGAGGATGCAGAGATGCTCCTTTCATGTTGCATTTAAAGTTAAAGTTTAGTTTATTAGTGTCACAAGTTGGCTTACATTAACACTGTAATGAAATTACTGTGAAAATCTCCTAGTTGCCATACTCCAGTGCCTATTCGAGTACACTGAGGGAGAATTTAGCACAGACAATGCCAGCTAACCAGCACGTCTTTCAGATTGTTGGAGGAAACCGGAGGAAACCCACTCAGGTACGAGGAGGGCATGCAATCGCTGCACAGACAGTGAGCCAAGCTGGGAATCTAACCCGGGTCCCTGGCACTGTGAGGCAGCAATGCTAACCATTTTGTGCTGACAACAAATAAAATGAGATGATTCCAATTTCCTGGCACTAGAATGTTGCAAGATTATATTTTTGAGATTATTTGCTCAGTTTTTCACAAGTGCTTGGATGCAGCATCTGACGATTGAAGTTTTAAAGTATTTTTGTCTTGTGTCAAGCAGAAGCTCCCTGTCCCCAGGAGATAACAAGGAGCAGTTCAATGAAATCGACCCAATTTTCCATTTCAGTAATGGTGCTGAAGCCAAGCCAAGCTATAAGTTGTCATTACTGCTGCTGCATGCTCATTGGGGTAAGACACAGCTGTGTGTTTAAACTGCATTTCAGGAGAGGGGGAGGGGGAGGGAACAAAGCAACACATATATTTTCAAAGTTGAAAGTGAGCCCTATTCAATGTTCTGCTGGAATTATTGTCCTCTCCTTGTTCTGAATTAAGAAAAAAACTAACTGTCGGCGTGAACAAAGTTGACCCAGTTAGACATTGAAATGTTCATGCATGCTTAATGGTTTAGAGGAGAGAAAAATGTATTTCTCAGCAAAACAGGCGTCATCAGATCAGCCAGTATTATCATAGAATTGTCACAGTGCAGAAGGAAGCCACTCGGCCCATCAAACCTGCACTGACAAGAATCCCATTCAAGCCCTATCCCCATAACCCCATATATTTACCCTGACACTAAGGGGCAATTCAGCATGGCCAATCTGCCTAACCTGCACATCTTTAGACTGTGGAGGAAACCAGAGCATGGGGAGGAAACCCATGCAGACACGGGGAAAATGTGTACATTCCACACAGTCACCTGAGGCCAGTACTGAACCGCCGTACTTGGCACCGTGAGACAGCAGTGCTAACTATTGTGCCACCAATAACTGTCTGATATTCAGTTCCATTACTGTCAATGGAAGATAGGAACAGGCATCGCGTATAAGGATGACTGATCTGATATCACCCTTATTGAGCTTGAGATGAATTTCTAATCCTATATCTCCAAACCTACAAATGGAAATTACTAAACAGACATTTTGTCTTCCCACAGCAACATACTTGTACTATGCATTAGTGTTGCCAGCATTATGAAACACTGCACCAAATGAATATTTTTGTATATGACAGCATCTTATTAACTACTGCAGGATGGGATTGGAAACATCAGTGAGGAATTTACACTGCTGAGGATCTGCCAGATTTTGGGCAGTGCAGAACTTCCCAGCAAACGCATAGCATAAATGAATCTTTAAACTCCAAAGGAGCGATTTTTGTCTGAGCATATATCAAGTGGGCAGTGGGCATGGCATCTGTTCTCCCCGCCCAATACAGTTGGCCAGAGGCCCAATCAATTTTCATGGCCAGGTCTTATTTAAATTGAATAGGCAAGGTGCCAGCACTAATTACATTCCTTGTAGGCAGCTCGCCAATAAGGAAGGTGGAAAATCAACTGGGGCAGCTATGACTTGAAGGCATCCTGCAGTCCCTTAAAGGTGTGGTGCACTTTTGAACAATGATACGTGAGAGTAAGATATTGAAAAGATAGCAACATGATGTTATCCAGGGCCTGTTGCTTCTGTGATATGGCTGTGGACATACTCACTGCATAAACATTCTTCCCCTTCTGCTGAGAAATTGAGTTGTGGGTAGTTCGGTGGCACAGTGGTTAGCACTGCTGCCTCACATAGCCAGGGACCTGGATTCGTTTGTAGCCTTGAATGTCTGTCTGTGTGGAGTTTGCATGTTCTCCCTGTATCTGCGTGGATTTCCTCGGGTGCTTCCTCACTTTGATGCATCTCAGTCTGCTTTCACTCGGACAAAGAGCAAAGAACAAAGAAAATTACAGCACAGGAACAGGCCCTTCAGCCCTCCAAGCCTGCATCAACCATGCTGCCTGACTGAACTAAAACCCCCTACCCTTCCGGGCACTGTATCCCTGTATTCCCATCCTATTCATGTACATGTCAGGACGCACCTTAAAGGTCACTACTGTTTCCACTTCCAGTACCTCCCCTGGCAACGAGTTCCAGGGCCCAAATAACTGTTACTGCGGTCACTTCCCTCTCTTGGACACACTTGTCACATCATCCTCTCAGCCTGTCTGTCATACTAAGTGTGTTCAAAAGTCTGCAATAGAGCATATACAAACATACAAAATAGGGACAGAAGTAGGCTATTTGGCCACTCGAACCTGTTCTGCCATTCGATAAGATCATGGCTGACCTGTTTCTGTTTCAAGTTCTACATTCCCATCTACCCTCAATAACATTTGATTCCCTTGCCAGGCCAGATTCTAATCTAGCTCTGCCCTAAAAGTATTCGATGACCCCGCCTCCACTGCTTTCCAACACAGAGGGTGGGAATTTTCCAGCCGCGCTCGCTCCAAGGCCGGAAAATCCCACCTGAGATCAATACACCTTTGTATGATCCGTGTCTCACCTGCTTTGATTCCCGTGGCAGGCGGGATGGAAAATTTCTGCCTAGAGTGTTCCAAAGTTGCACAACTTTAAGACCATAAGAAGCAGAATTAGGCCACTCGGCCCATCGGGTCTGCTCCGCCATTCAATCATGGCTGATTTTTTTCTCATCCCCATTCTCCTGCCTTTTCCCCATAACCCCTGATCCCCTTATTAATCAAGAACCTAACTATCTCTGCCTTAAAGAAATTCAATGACCTGGCCTCCATAGCCTTCTGCAGCAAAGAATACCACAGATTTACTACTCTCTGGCTGAAGTAATTCTTCCTCATCTGTTTTAAAGGATTGTCCCTTTAGCCTGAGGTTGTGCCCTCTGGTTATGATTCTTCCTACTAGTGGAAACATCCTCTTCACATCCACTGTATCCAGGCCTCTCAGTATCTTGTAAGTTTCCACAAGATTCTCCCTCATCCTTTTAAACTCCAGCAAGTACAGAGCCAGAGTCCACAACCATTTCTGAGAGAAATAAATTCTCCTTATCTCTGTCCTGACACAGTGGCCCCTAGTTCTGGACTCACCCACAAGAAGAAACACTCTTTCTACATCTGCTTTGTCAAGGCCATTCAGGGTCTTATATACTTCAACCAAGTCACCTCTCACTCTCTCAAACTCCAGTGGAAACAAGACCAGACTATCCTCATCAGACTTTCCAGCTATCAATCTGGTAAATGGCCTCTGGATCACCTCCAATGCATTTACTGATGCCCTGCACTTTTGTTATGGGAAAAGCTGACATACAAAATCTCAGACAGAGAAAGAGAGAGAGAAGAGAGAGAGTGAGTTCACAGCATTGGAATTGGCTGGACTAGTGGGCTCAAGTGCAAAAAAATGTTTAAATATCTTCCTTTCCTTTTCTCTGTCTATACACGCACACTTACACATTCATCATAAGGAAATCAGAAGAAGCGTCTCCCTGGAAATTATACCCCAGTGTTTGAGCAGAAGGTGAGCACAGAACAGAACTTGCTTGCAGTGTACCTCATGCTTGCATAATAAAAACAGCAATCTCTGGAAGTATTCCACTGGTCAGGTAGAATCTTTGGAGCAAGAAACAGTGTTAATATTTCAGGTCAGTGCCCTCTCAGCAGAACTGGGGAAAGTTAAGAAATGTAATTGGTTTGAATCAAGTGAAAGGATTTTTTTCTCTTGGAAAGTTGTGCAATTTTGGAGCTGGAAAGCAGTGGAGGAGGGGTCAGTGAATATTTTTAAGGCCAAGCTAGATTAAATTCTTGCTCGCCAGGGGAATCAAATGTCATTGGGGGTAGATGGGGAGGATGAGGAAATGAACATAAGGGAAGATGGGTGATAGGGTGGAGGGCAGGAGAGTTAGGGCAAGATTCTCTGGACTCCCCTCAGTGTTTCTCTTGCGGCTGACGCAGCGCGCCATTTGCTGGTGGCAGGATCCTCTGGTCTCACCACTGTTATTGGGAATTCCCATTGAAGCCACCCAACAACACTGAGAAATCTGCAGGGGGCGGGGGGCAGCGCCAGCGGGACCAGAGAGTCCCACCGGTGTGATCGGCCAGAGAATTCCAGCCGAGGTGACAAGAGCGTTGATGGTGCAAGCCAAAGGGAGTGGTAATGGGATAAGACCAAAAATCTATCTCGAGGAGGTATGAATGGCAAAATGAGGAACAGCCATTGTCTGAAATCAAACAAAAAGAAAAACAAGAGAAAAAAAGTGGAACAAAATGAGCAAAGAACAAAGGAAACAAAGGGAAAGCAGAGGTTACAGTCTGAAATAGTTGAACTGATCCATTGCACCATACTGCCACCCATCTACAACAGTCCTACTATGTGTTAACCAATGGCCATCAGCTTTCTTTCCAGGTCCTTCAGACTATCATGATCCTGTAGCTGTATGGATGGAAGGGGCAGCCCTCCGAAAGATTCACCATCACTTATCCTTCCCCCTTCCAGGGCTAGCATGTAAATTATTTGCTGTGTGGTATAAATAGCCATAGACCTCATAGAGCTTTAAAGCACAGAGAGAGACCTTTCAGCCCATCATGTCTGTGCTGGCCATCAAGCACCCATCTAATCTAATTCCAGCACTTGGTCCATAGCCGTGTGTGTTATGGTGTTTCAAGTGCTCATCTAAATGCTTCTTAAATGTTGCGAGTGTCCTGCTTCTACCACCCTTTCAGTCAGTGTGTTCCGGATTCCCACCACTCTCTGGGTGAAAACATTTTCCCTGATATCATCCCCTGATATCAGCAGCATGGTGGCCCCACAGTTACTACTGCTGCCTCACAGCACCAGAGACCCAGGTTCATGACTGTCTGTGCGGAATTTGCATGTTCTCCCCATGTCTGCATGGGTTTCTTCTGGGTGCTCTGGTTTCCTTCCACAGTCCAAAGGTGTGCAGGTTAGGTGGACTGGCCATGCTAAGTTGTCCCTTAGTGTCCTAAGATGTGTAGGTTAGGGGGATTAGTAGACTAAATACACGGGTTTACGGGAATAGAGCACAGAGTGGGACTGGGTGAGGTGCTCTGTCAGAGAGTTGGTTCAGGCTTGATGGGCTGAATGGCCTCCTCTGCACTGTAGGAATTCAACGATCCTAGGATAAATCTCTTGCCGCTTACCTTAAATCTATGCCCCTCATTAGTGACCTCTCTTCTGAGGGGAAATATTCTTTCCTATCTACTCAATGCCCCTCATGATTTTATACATCTTGAGCAGGTTCCCCCTGCTTCTCTGCTCCAAGGAAAACAACCCAAATCTAACCAGCCTCTCTTCATAGCTGAAACGCTGTTGTCCAGGTAACATCCTAGTGAATTTCCTCTGCACCCTTTTTTAGTATAATCACATCCTTCCTATAGTCTGGCGACCAGAACTGCATGAAGTACTCCAACATTAATGAGTGTTTTATACATCTCCATCCAAATCTTTCTGCTCTTACATTCTATGCCTCAGCTAATAAAGGCAAGAACACTTTCTTAACCATCTTATCTACCTGTCCTGCTGTTATCAGGTATATTTGGATATGCATTCCAAGATTTCTCTAGTCCTTTTCCTTCCTAACACCTACTGTTCATTGTATCCCTTGACTTGTTTGTTCTTCCCAAATGCTTCATCTTACATTTTTCAGGGTTAAATTCCATTTGCCACTGTTCTGCCCATGTATATCGTCCTGTGTTCTGAGGTTTTCCTCCTTGCTATTTGACACATCACCAAGTTTCTTGTCATCTGTGAACATCAGTGAGTCAGAAAGTTCTACAATGGTGAATCAAGCAGCGCGTGAGCAGGAAAAGATAATAGTGAAAAGAATGGCCTAGGAAAATGCTCACTGGAGTACAGGCTTCATATCAGGCTCACCAATGCCTCTACTTTCTCAGGAGGCTAAGGAAATTCGGCATGTCTGCTAAGACTCTCACCAATTTCCACAGTTACCACATAGAAAGCATTCTTTCTGGTTGTGTTGCAGCTTGGTATGATTCCTGCTCTGTGCAAGACCACAAGAAACTACAAAGGGTTGTGAAGGTAGCCCAGGCCATCAAGCAAACCAGCTTCCCGTCTATTGATTCCATCGATGATCCCTCTGCCTCGGCAAAGCAACCAGCATAACCAAGAATCCCATGTACCCTGGACATACTTTCTTTCGTTGGGAAAAAGATACATAAGTCTGAAAACACGTACCAAACCCACTCAAGAACAATTTCTTTTCTGCTGCCATCACACTTTTGTTGGTCCTAGCATATATTAAGCTGATCTTTAGGGCAGCATAATAGTACAGTTGTTAGCACTGCTGCTTCACAGCTCCAGGGACCTGGGTTTGATTCCCATCTTGGGTCACTGTCTGTGTGGAGTTTGCACATTCTCCTCATGCCTGGGTGGGTTTTCTCCGGGTGCTTCGGTTTCCCCCCACAGTCCAAAGATGTGCAGGTTAGGTTGATTGGTCATGCTAAAAATTGCCCTTTAGAGTCCTGAGGTTTGAGGGATTCGTGGGTAAATATGTAGGGATATGGGGGTAGGGTTTGGGTGGGTTTGTGGTTGGTGCAGACTCGATGGGCTGAATGGCCTCCTTCTGCACTGTAGGGTGCCTATGATTCTATGATTCCTACTCTTCACCCTTTCATAACAGTAACACTGTATCAATACTGCAACATCCTCTCCTTTCCTTCTCCCCTATGTACTCCATGAACGATAAGTTTTGTCTGTAACAGCTTGCAAGAAACAATACTTTTCATTGTATCCCAATACATGTGACAATAAGAATAAATAAATTCAATATATCTTCTCCATAGTAACAAAATGAGTACACTTTTCCCTTTTGCAACCACATTATAATGTTAAAAAAAAGCATTTTGCAATTCCTAGATTCGCATCTTATTTGCTCCATTTCACTTCATTCCTAACTGGCAAGCATAGATTTTTATTTATCCAGTAAATTACTATACCTAAGGAATATATTATTCTTGCTCTTAATTTAATTCAAAATGCAATTTTATGGAATCTTGATTTCTTTTAATTTGCAAATTGTAATGGAAAAATGCACTGCTAGTTGCAAAGTTAAACATAGGATTCACAAACATTGCATCAGTTCATGCATTCTTATGCATATTTTTAAAGCTATTGTTAATAAAATTTTTAAGAATACTGGAAGTGCACAGTGCGCAGAATTTCACACTCACCGTATGGACGGCTACCTTTCCTGCTATAGTGTAAAATCTGGCATCATGTCATAGAATTATAGAATCCCTATAGTGCAGGAGGAGGCCATTCAGTCCATCAAGTGCACTGACAACAATTAAACCCAGGCCCAATCCCTGTAACCCCACGTATAAACCCTGCTCAGCCCCCTGAACTATGGGGCAATTTAGCATGGCCAATCCACCTAATCTGCACATCTTTGGGAGGAAACCAGAGCACCTCAAGGAAACCCTCGCAGACATGGGTGAATGTGCAAACCCCACACAGTCACCCAAGGCTGAGAATTGAACCCATGTCCCTGGCACTGCGAGGCAGCAGTGTTAACAACTGAGCCACGGTGCCATTGGATCTTGTTGTTGTCATCATCACTCCCAAAATCAGGATCAAGAATTGTGTGGAACTGTACAGATCAGTACAGGAGGAGGCCATTCAGCCCATCATGACTGCACCAGGTCTCTCAATGAGCAATTCCCACCTAGTGCCATTCTCCACTTTTTCCCTGACCTTGCACATTCTTCCTTTTCTGATAATAATCTAATTACTTTTTAGAATGCCTCCACCATACTCTCTGCATACTGCATACTGACAGTGCATTCCAGACCCTAACTACTCGCTGTGTGAGTTGTTTACTTCTCATGTCACTTTTGCTTCATTTGCCAATTACTTTAATCTCATTCTTGATTCTTTGACCCTGGGGACAATTTCTTCTGAGCTACTCTGTCTGGAACCCTCATGATTTTGACCACCTTTATCAAATCTCCTCTCTGCCTTCTCTTCTTTTTTTGATTTGATTTTGATCTGATTTATTATTGTCACATGTATTAACATACAATGAAAAGTATTGTTTCTTGCATGCTAAACAGACAAAGCATACCGTTCATAGAGAAGGAAATGAGAGAGTGCAGAATGTAGTGTTACGGTCATAGCTGGGCTGTGGAGAAAGATCAACTTAATGCAAGGTAGGTCCATTCAAAAGTCTGACAGCAGCAGGGAAGAAGCTGTTCTTGAGTCGGTTGGTACGTGACCTCAGACTTCAGTTTCTTTTTCCTGACGGAAGAAGATGGAAGAGAGAATGACTCTTCCTTAATTATGCTGGCTGCTTTGCCATGGCTGCAGGAAGAGTAGACAGAGTCAATGGATGGGAGGCTGGTTTGCTTAAACTAACTATATTGAAATATTAAATATATTTATGGTGCTCTCTGGATTTGGTCTTTTGGTAAAACCTCACTCATTAATATTAACACTACAATGAAGTTACTGTGAAAGCCCCCTAGTCGCCACACTCCAGTGCCTGTTCAGGTACAACTGAGGGGGAATTTAGCATGGCCAATGCACCTAACCAGCAAGTCTTTCAGACTGTGGGAGGAAACCGGAGTACCTGGAGGAAGCCCATGTAGACATGGGGAGAATGTGCAAACTCCACACAGACAGTGATCCAAGCAGGAATCAAACCCGGGTCCCTGGCGCTGTGAGGCAGCAGTGCTAACAACTATGCCACCGTGATGCTTTACTCAACTGACATTTCTTTCTTTGCTCAGATTTCGTTTATCCACCTTCCTGTTTTAATCCCATTTAATGGGGACGGGTGGGAAGTTTCCTATCAAACTCCCCCTGCTTTTCCATTGCTGCATTGCTGTGCTCGATCATTACCTTCAGAAGACAAGCAGGGCACAAAATTAGGGGTCTACTCATCTTCCAATAAGGACCAATTAAAGAATATTTGAATAAATTAACTGCGCAACCAACCGTAATTTTTCACTGCCTGCGCGATTTTATGTTGGCCACACGGGCTCCATGGTGGGGTTGGGGTGGGAGGGAATCATGGCCAGGCGAGATCAGAACAAAGGTAGCATATCAGGGCTGATGTGAAGATGACCATGAAGAGTTGGTGAACATGAGAGGTGAGGAAAATGGTCTGACTTCACTTTGTGCACGTTTCTTAAGGAGAGCCACTGATTTTGAGGGGAGTAGTTTGGAAGACGGGCAGCAGCCATGGAAGCACCTTGACAAGCAAAGCTGACAGGCAGGAGTTACAGGGAGTAAGAACCATGGGGAACATTTACTCTGGTGGAGGTTTCTCAAGTCAGGGTTCACGGGGGAGAGAAGGGCAACTGCTCAGGGGCAACCGCAACCTGTTAGCCAATTAATTGGGCAGCGTGGTGACACTGAAGGGGCAGGAGGTTGCAGAGATGTCTGCAGGAAGCAATAAAGTAAGAGCTTGCTCTTCAGGTATCTGAGTCCCAGTGAGTTACGCTGCTGCAAGGAAGCAGTCATTACTCTTTGTGATAAGATTGAAGTGGAACTAAACTCAAATTGTGTGAATGGCCTTCTGTGGCACTGGAAGTCAAGGTTGCATTGGCTTTCTATGCCTCAGGATCCTTTGAAGGTTCAGCAGGAGATCTCTCTGCAAATCATGACCAGCAGCCCATCGTTGCATCAGGCTTGTAACTGATATATTGTGTGCTCAACATCATTAAGTTCCCCAATGAGGAAAGCCAGACTTAGGGAAGAAGAGGTGTTGGGATCATTATTGTGTTTTCTAATGTGCAAGGGATAATCGATTGCAGGTATTAAGGCACCAGCAGGACAGTCAGGAACGTTTATCAACAGAAAGGAATTTTACTCCATTAATTTGCAGATTACATATGCCCAGGACCTGAGGATCCTGCGGGTGTGCATGGTAACCTGAGACGATTCCAGTGTCAGGGTGATTATTAGGGTAAACAGGTGAGGTTACAGGGATAGGGCCTGGATGGGATTGTTGTTGGTACAGGCATGATGGACCGAATGATCTCTTTCTGCACTGTAGGGATTCTATGATTCCATGTCCACCAGATGCAATATAGTGGTGTGAGTTTGTAATTACTCAATGCTTAATTATATTACTGTCAACATAGACACTTCACAGAAACAACTACCACAAACCAGTTCACAACTGAGATGACATTTTCACAAACCAGTTGAGTTATGACTTGTTGAAGTGAATATTTGATGTTTGGAGCAGGACAGGATTTCTCATGACAGTCAATTGGCAACAGCTAAACAATCAGAGCCAGAGGTCTGTGCTTCAGCTTACTTCAGCCGAAAATGCTTACTGAGGGCACCTACAAGATCTCCTTGATTTTCTGCATTAGGAAAACAGGAGTCGTGCAATTGAAATTGACATATACTATTACAGTAACTAGCAAATTGGACAATAACCTTATGCTACAGAAAGTCATAGTTATACTCTTTGCAAATACAGGTGTATCATTAATGAATCTTCAGCAACAATACTATTGCAGATTTTTTTGAATAAAGTTGTCTATTTTCCCTACACATTAGGTTGAAATAAAAGAGCTAATTTTAAATGACTAGCTGATTAATTTAAATCCAAGCAATTGGAGTCATGAAAATGTTACTTACACAGGTTGTTTTCTTTCTACCCCACAGTTTTCACTTATGAGAAATGATTAATTCTAATCACATTTTTTATTCTGCGCAACACCAGGTGCACAGTAGTGTAGCAAGTGAACAAATATGCATGGATGTGATTAAATGTCAGATTGATCTTTCAGCCACTAGTCATCAGCTTATAATTATAATTAGTAGCAGTTATGAGGTTAATGCTCAACTATTAGAGAATTTTCTCCCACTACACACAAATCTAGAGGATCTTTACGTTTCTGACCCTAACGTCCAAAGTACAGATCTCCATTTGAAAACCAAACCATTCTTTACAGTGATCCTCAAGCCCCCAGCCCCAAGCCTTACAATGTCACCAATGAATAAAAATAATGTAAGTGCGGCATGGAAAAATAATGTATTGTTTCCCCATCACTTGATTAGACATTTTAACCACACTTTACCAGCTAGTGAAAAGGAAATTTGGGCAGAGTACAAAATGGCTGCCGATCTGCTTTCACCAGTGACAAATTCCATCCCATAATCTTTTAATAAATTTGCCACTATGTTAAAGTAATTAATTACCGATCACTGTTAACAACTTGTTAAAATTAGTAGAATGATATAAGCGAAAAGCACCATAGGAATTAAAGTGGTTGCTCGAATAGATATTGTTATAGAACAATTTGTATTGGCTATTTGATTAGATAGATCATAGATTATAAATAGAGTGTAAAGTTAAAGTGTCATAAGCTGCGACAACTGTTTAATAACAAAACTGCAAGGTTGTTCACTCTTTCATCAAAAGGATGAAATGAATCATTAAAAGGAAGCAATCTCTATCTTTTACAAAGCTTCTACCCTTTAAGATTTTGATTCAAGCTCCATGCATGTAACCCAATTAGCTATTAATTGATTCACTTTAAAATTCATTAACTCGCAGTTTGGAGCTAAAGCTATAATTAACTGTCTGCTCCATCCACCTCTTTCAATCTCCAGGTATGAAGTCCCATTGCTAATTGAAAAGGGTGCACTTGATTGAAGTATCAAATCAGTTACTCACCAGTGCCCCCTCCAGGCTGGTAACTCTGTGGTAGCCAGCGCCCGTCAGCAAGACAGTTTTCTGCTAGACGAATGTTGGATTTGATTATTCAGGACAAGAATCTTTCCCACACTTTGTGCCAGTGTGTAACCAAAATTATTATAAATGGCTTCCATTGTTTCATAGCCTGTTAACAATTATTTTCTGCTTTTTGTCGATATGTTTTTTTAATGTACATGTAGACATCACACACATTTTAATTATTGTTGAATAGTCCAGTTAGTTTTCTTTAATACATACTTACATTAAGACACTTCATTTAATCGTAATGTTCTACTTTTTTATGTAAGCTTTAAAATTAAATCAGGACAATTCAAAACAATTGTATTCAGTGGCCCTGTCATAACTCATCTGTTTGTATATTAAGTATCCGTAACACAGAAAATCTCTCCTAAAGCAGCTGCAAATGTCATGTTAATATTTTAAAAACAGCACCATTGTTCTAATGTGACAAAATTTCATTTTTAAAAGGAATACTACATGAATATTTCAAAAAATGAAACAACAATGGTTTTGGCTAAACATACTAATATAACATTTTCCTCTTAACTCAAATGCCACAGAAACATTCTGCAGCTAAAAATGAAAGCAGATTGAGTGAATTTCAAATTTTGGAATTAGCTTTGATCAAAATATATTTTCTATTTTTTTGCAGTCCCAACCATTATTTATATGATTGAAATTATACTTTACTGCATTGCAGAAGTGTTGGTGAGTTGGAATTATGAAGGTATTTTTGGAGCATGACAGACATATATGATTTAGAATATTCCAATGCAAATTTTGGAACCTCTAGCGCACAGTTACTGGCACAAACATACATGGGTGTAGAAACATTTTCTGGAAGAAGCCATAGAAAGTAAGCCAGCAAATGACAGCCAAAAGCAGCTAGCTTTTTATTTTCATCATCTTTTACTTGTGCAGTTGGCAGTATCATGGACATCCGAGTTAGAGCATTTAGGTTCCTGATCCCTCTCTAACACTCTGAACTTGTGAACAGAATACACTCATCCCAAACCTTACCAAAATTAAGTTGCTACACTGTCACACGTTCAAAACTGATTTTATCACCAGGCCTTGCTGGATGAGTTGAGCAAAAGTGGAGAGCTGCGTGGTGTTGTATGTGAATTACTTTTGATAGTTGAAACAATCAAACTTTGAGACATTGTTCACCCACTTTCCATATTACTACTTGTCCTCTTTTTTAAGTGGGCCCTATGTTGTTAAAGCAAAATACAGTAGTAGGCTATGTGCCAAGATAACTTTTGTTACAAACCGTTGTGTATCTTTGTAGAAATTAGTCAGAGAATTAAATGGTGACAAAATAAAATGAACATATGCAAATAATTAATCCTATTTATTTATTAGTCACAAGTAAAGCTTATATTAACACTGCAACCAAGTTACTGTAAAATTTCCCTAGTCGCCACACTCCAGCACTTGTTCAGATCAATGTACCTAACCAGCACGTCTTTCAGAATGTGGGAGGAAACAGGAAACCCACACAGGCATGGGGAGAACATGCGAATTCCATACAGACAGTGACCCAAGCTGGGAATCAAATCTGAGTCCCTGGCACTGTGAGGCAGCAGTGCTAACCACTGTGCCACCATGCCATCCTAAAACATACCTAACAGGTGAGAATGAGTTATTGGTCCTGGATCAGGAGGATGCTGATCTCCAGAGCTGGAGGGGACAATCTCCTCGGAATGGTTTCCTCGTCCCAGATCAGGGAAATGCTGATCTCCAGGGTTGGAGTTTGTTGAGATGGACAAAGTGTGAGGCTGAAGTCAGCATGGATCAATTTAAGAAACTATGAATGTTCCTACGAGCGTACAAAGGGAAAGCTGAATGTTGACAGTGTTATCGTTGCACCAAATGACCTGGTATCACAGGGGTGAAAGAGTTAAATACAATGCATGAATAAGGTAAAATGAACAGAAAGTGGAGGGGAGGGGGGAGACATCAATATCAGTTGCTAGTTACAGTATGTAGAAGTGGCTGCACAGTGCCTTTTCAGCAGAATGAAGTTTCCTGCTTCCTCCTGAAAGCAGTGACCCAAAAACTCTATCATTAGTAACAATAATTAAAGGTGCTATAACAGTAAGTGAATGGATGATTGCCACTAAAAGGAACATTCTCATTAATTTATCACAGATTTTAACTCTACTTCATTAGGACTTGTCTGTTGAAGGCCATTTAGGACTCTGGGGACAATTCCATACCTTAGTTACAAATTCACATGAAGAAAAAGCTCCTTTGCAAAGTCTGCTACCACTTATGGAGAATCAGAGCTATAATCACTGCATTTAGAATATGGCAGGTCGGAAAAATTGTATTTAAAGCATTGGCTTGCCCTCACTGCTGCCTCACCCATTGCACCCGCCCTGAGTGAAATATGTTGAACAAGAATTGCAGCCACTTGCCTTCACAACACTCTTTCCACCATGCTATGTAATGTTAGCCATAGTTCAAAGGCGTGCATCCTCAGGTTAAATTATTATACCTAGCAGAGCCTGAAGTTGCTTCATTATCTCCTTCCTTCTCTCTTGCATGGAGGGTTGATCTTCACTCATCATTAGAGAAACCACAACCAAAGAAACGTATTGGCTCATGTAAGCCTGGAGGTAATTAAAATTTTTAAATTAAAAAAAAGGACAAAAATGTGTTACATTACAGTTTCAATCTGATTAATTTGGAGATTAATTAAAAATAGTGCCTATTGAGTGTTTTTTTTTACCATGAGTTAAATTTAAAGCTCTGCGGCCAAACTGAGTTTCAGGATTGATGTGGGTTTGTTCATTTCTTTGCAAGTGAAAGGTGAGGTGACCTTCGTCCTGGATGTTGTGACAAATTTGGGTGGCACGGTGACACAGTGGTTAGCACTGCTGCCTCACAGCGTCCGGGATCCTGCCTCGGGTCACTGTCTGTGTGGAGTTTGCACATTCTCCCTCTGTCTGCGTGGATTTCCTTCAGGTGCTCCGGTTTCCTCTCACATCCAAAGGTGTGCAGGTTAGGTCGATTGGCCCTGATAAATTGCACCTTAGTGTCAGGGGTATTAGCAGGGTAAACATGTGGGGTTACTTGGATGGGGCCTGGGTGCAGTTGTTGTCGATGCAGGCTTTGGAGCTGAATAGCTTCTTTCTGCGCTGTAGTGATTCTGTGATGTATTTGTAGTACTGTGGTTTTGTTTCATAATATTGTACCTTTGTAAAGAAATATGTTTTAAATGTTCACAGTTTTGTTCCAAGGTGGGTCACATCATTTTAAGTAGCTCTGTTATGAATATGTGTGTGTGTGTCGGTGTGTCAATTAGCTGACTTGTAAATTCCTAATGCCTGACATAATCCCACATTTAAGACATTGTCTTTTTGTAACTCATATTTTAAAACTTTGATTTCTCACCTTGAATGGAGGAAACTGAGAACCGAGTGAAAAGGGGTGAATTTCAATGTCCCGCTCACCATGCGAATTGGATCGAGCGAGGGGCAGACCATTGGAAAGGTCTGTTGACCTCGGGCGGAATATTCCAATTTCAGGATGAGCGAGGCTGGAAGATCCTGCCCAGCGACTCTATATTGGAACAGAAGAGGTTAATTCTGAGCATTATTTGAGCGTGAGACTGTAGTTAAATTTATGATGGACATTAAGCAGCACCTCTTCAAACAGCTCAATCAAACTCTTCAATCTGTCTTTTGGGAAACAGCACCTCCCTATTCAGAGCAATGTGAGCCTCAGGAAACCAGGCCCTTCTTGGTAGCACAGTGGTTAGCACTGCTGCCTCACAGCGCCAGGACTCGGGTTCAATTCCTGGCTTGGGTCACTGTTTTTGTGGAGTTTGCACATTCTCCCTGTGTCTACATGGGTTTCCTCCAGATGCTCCGGTTTTCTCCCACAGTCCAACAGAGGCACAGGTGGACAGAATGGTGACGAAGGCATTCGGCATAATTGGTTTCATCGGTCAGAACATTGAATACAGGAGTTGGGACGGCTTGTTGAAGTTGTACAAGGCATTGGTAAGGCCACACTTGGAATACTGTGTGCAATTCTGGTCACCCTATTATAGAAAGGGTATTATTAAACTAGAAAGAGTGCAGGAAAGATTTACTAGGATGCTACTGGGACTTGATGGGTTGAGTTATAAGGAGAGGGTGAATAGACTGGGACTTTTTTCTCTGGAGCGTAGGAGGCTGAGGGGCGACCTTATAGAGGACTATAAAATAATGAGGGGCATAGACAAAGTAGATGGTCAATATCTTTTCCCAAAGGTAGAGGAGCCTAAAACTAGAGGGCATAGGTTTAAGGTGAGAGGGGAGAGATACAAAAGTGTCCAGAGGAACAATTTTTTCACACAGTGGTGAGTGTCTGGAACAAGCTGCCAGAGGTAGTAGTAGAAGCGGGTACAATTTTGCCTCTTAAAAAGCATTTAGACAGTTACATGGGTACAAATGGGTATAGAGGGATATGGGCCAAAAGCAGAAAATTGGGATTGGCTTAGGGGTTTAAAAAAAAGTGCCATGGACAAGTTGGGCCAAAAGGCCTGTTTCCATGCTGTAAACCTCAATGACTCTATGACTCTATGTGCAGATTAGGTGAATTGGCCACGCTAAATTCTCCCTTAGTGTACCCAAACAGGTGCTGGACTGTGGTGACTAGGGGATTTTCACAGTATCTTCATCGCAGTGTGAATGTAAGCTTACGAGTGACTAATAAATAAACTTTATTTTTTCAACTTCCAGTCCTGTGGGAGAAGGAGTTTGGAACTACATTCATACCACGGCAACTTTAGATCAAAGCAGACTTTTAATTGTTGTTAATACAGCAATGACAATTTCTCCACAATCTTTTAAAACACAGATCCTTATTTGTTGCATGTACATATGAAATGCTGAGTTTTAGTACTCCACTAGGAGCTGCCATCCCTGCCCCCACTCTTGCTTTTGTTTAACATGTTGATGTTTCTGTTCTAATCCACGGAATATAAAATGCTGACGGCATCATCTCTCTCCCCTAGGAATGGCATTTTAATTTGATTTTGTACATTTCTTTTGAAGTTACGATTTATTTTTACAGGGCCCCACCCCAGGGGCAATCACCCTGCTCCCCGCCACCTCCCGATCCCCCCCCACCCACTTCCCCCTCATTTATGCGTTTATTTTTAATTATTCATTTTATTTAAAGAATTTAAAATGCTGAGGCCACCATGCAATTTAGTACACATAACTTTGGTACTTCAAGGTAGGATGTCTGATTTATGCTGTGTTTTGCCCACTCTTTCTGACTAACATGGTTTCTACTTGCTGCTGTGGCTCAGCTCTCCTCTGTTACGTGGCTTCCAACAGCAGAATTCCTGCTGCCAGCATACTCGGGTTGGCCATTCCATTGGGTCTGTGAATGCCATTCCCGGGTTTTGAGGAGGAGGAGTTCCAGAGTGGAAAGGCAAGTGCTTTGGAACTGTAGCACAGGGCTGGCATAATCTGGCACCTCGTCATGTGCATTTCTGAGGAGACTTTCAATAGGGTTACCAAGCTGTGACATCTATTGGAGCCTGAGATGCAAGCGGCCGATGCAGCGATTAGAGAAAAAGCTTCTCTTTCATCAGGCAAAGCGATCACCAACAACATCGTCAATCTTCTTGGTGCCCTGTACCAAGGGTCATCTAATTATGGCGATTATTTTTCCTTCAGGCTTTGCAGCAAAGAGTAAAGCACTGTTCTTCATGGGACTTTGGATATGTTGTAGCTTCAGACAAGCCCTTGGCCCCAGTCCTCCCCATCAACTGTGACAACCTATCAATCTTCCCTCCATCAAGCCTTTCGTCTGCTCCAGAATGTTTTTCTTTGATGCTTGAACTTCATTTCGCTTGTGCTCAATAAATTTGCACGAATGCTGCTTAGGTATAATCATCCATAGTTTCAGAGAGCCCCCTTTGTTTCCACATAGCCAATTATAATTTTTTTTTGCCACATTCAAATGAATTTTCAGATAATGAAGGCACCATGACCGATCCTGAGAAAGCAACTGTTCAGCTAGGTTGCTGATAGTGATATACAAGCTGCATCTCAAACAGCTCCTGAGGATCCCTAAGGTTTCATAGTTGTGAATGTGAGCAATGTGGAGTGTCATACACCAGGCCACCTGGAATCTAGAAAGGAAGTATGATTAAAATAGACTTACAGACTTCTAGGGCATGATTTAGTCCCTGCCCAAATGATGTGGGACCTGTAGTGGTTCAAGAATCAGTTTGTCACTGCAGCAGGCTTCACTCCAGCTCTTCAACTCCACTTGTATCCTTCTTCTAAGTTTCCCAACCAATCGGAGAAGGTAGATGGGATTAAATATAGTCCATGAAGGCTCCATCCTTAAAGAGATCCAGGCAGGGGTTAGATGGCTGTAGGAAATCTTGTTGGCGAAGGTACCATAAAGCTGTACAATGAAAGGAAGCCTGCTCCCCAGTTCCCAGCCATTTCCCAGGAGGTGATGGTAGGGGTGGTGAAGTCCAGGAGGGGGGAGGACTCTTCCCTGAGAATGGAAGGAGAAGGCAACCTTCTCTGACGTCCCTAACACTCTCCTGCACAGCTCTCATTTTCCTATTGCCCTCATACACCATTCCTCTTCCTATTGTCCTCACACACCATTCCTCTTCCTATTGTCCTCACACACCATTCCTCTTCCTATTGTCCTCACACACCATTCCTCTTCCTATTGTCCTCACACACCATTCTTCTTCCTATTGTCCTCACACACCATTCTTCTTCCTATTGTCCTCACACACCATTCCTCTTCCTGTTGCCCTTAATAACCATTCCTCTTCCTACTGCCTTCACAAGATGGCTGGACTTGCGGATAGCTATGAACATTGTCGGACAATACAACAGGATATAGATAGGCTGGAAAATTGGGCGAAGAAATGGCAGATGGAATTTAATCCAGATAAATGTGAGGTGATGCATTTTGGAAGAACTAATGTAGGGGGGAGTCATACAATAAATAGCAGAGCCACCAAGAGTATAGAAACACAGGGACCTAGGTGTGCAAGTCCACAAATCCTTGAAGGTGGCAGCACAGGTGGAGAAGATGTTGAAGAAGGCATATGGTATACTTGCCTTTATAGGATGGAGTATAGAGTATAAAAGCTGGAGTCTGATGTTGCAGCTGTATAGAACGCTGGTTAGGCCACATTTGGAGTACTGCGTCCAGTTCTGGTCGCTGCACTACCAGAAGGACGTGGAGGCTTTAGAGAGAGTACAGAAAAGGTTTACCAGGATGTTGCCTGGTATGGAGGGTCTTAGCTATGAGGAGAGGTTGGGTAGACTGGGGTTGTTCTCCCTGGAAAGACAGAGAATGAGGGGAGACCTAATAGAGATGTACAAAATTATGAAGGGTATAGATATGGTGAATAGTGGGAAGCTTTTTCCCAGGTCGGAGGTGACGATCACGAGGGGTCACGGGCTCACGGTGAGAGGGACGAGGTGTAACTCAGATATCAGAGGGACATTTTTTACGTAGAGGGTGGCAGTGCAATGCACTGCCAACCAAAGAACAAAGAACAACCCAGCACAGGAAACAGGCCCTTCGGCCGAACGAGCCCGTGCCGCCATTTCAACAAAGCATTTTCCTACACCTACCCTGCCCTGTGTGTATGTGAATGGTACCCCTAATGTAGGCAGATCCAGGGGAGAATAGTGTAGGGTCAATTTGGTACACCAATCAGCCTGAGAGCACATCTTTGGGGTGTGGGAGGAAACCGGAGCACCCGGAGGAAACCCACGCAACCACAGGGAGAATGCGCAAACTCCCACAGACACAGGCCCAAATCCATGTATCTGCACAGCTAGCAGTGATAGTCACTGAGCTGTTGTGGTGCCCAAGTAGGGTGGTGGAGGCAGACATGCTGGCATCATTTAAGACTGACCTGGATAGTCACATGAGCAGACTGGGAATGGAGGGATATAAACGAATGGCCTAGTTGGACCAATGAGCGGCGCAGGCTTGGAGGGCCGAAGGACCTGTTTCCTGTGCTGTACTGTTCTTTGTTCTTTGTTGTTCTTTTGTTCTTTGTACTCTGGCTAAAAAAAACACCATCATCAGCGGGCAGGGTCTCAACACACTGTCAAAATCCAGCTGTACTTATATGAGGATGCCATGTTAAAGGATGCCAACAAAGAACAAAGAACAACCCAGCACAGGAAACAGGCCCTTCGGCCCAACGAGCCCATGTCGCCATTTCAACAAAGCATTTTCCTACACCTACCCTGCCCCGTGTGTATGTGAATGGTACCCCTAATGTAGCCAGATCCAGGGGAGAATAGTGTCGGGTCAATTTGGTACACCAATCAGCCTAAGAGCACACCTTTGGAGCCCAACACGGAGGTCTCAGGAGCTCCCCTCCCCACCCCAGCTCAGAGTTGGCATTTGTCTCCCCAAGCCTTCTCCTCAAACATTGGCCCCTTCCCCCCTCCAAGCATCGGCCTCTCCCCCACCGATCATTGGCCCCTTTCCCCTTCTTCCCCCGATCATTCGCCCTCCCCCCCAATCATCAGCACCTTCCCTCCATTTACCCAATCATCAGCCCCCGTCCCCGACTTCCCCCTCTTCTCCAGATCATCGGCTCCTTCATTTCCCCCCATCCCCCCCACAATGGCTATCGCCAGCATTTCCTGCTCCTCCATCCCCTCCTAGCCCACAACCAAATCTGAAGGCATCCCCCTCTCCCCTTGAGCCACTGGTGCTCATCTCCTGGTCGGCACTGCCAAGTTGTCATGGACGCAGTGCCAACCTGTGCCAAGGGGCTAGGCCAGGGGGCATTGCTAGACCATTCACTATACTCATCTTTCTGTCCTCAGGGAGACCCCGTGGACGTGAACCTGTTGCAAATGAAGCCGGCGTGACATCCGCCAATGCCCACTGATTATCCGGTTGGGAGGGGAGGGTGGAGGATGGGGAGCGGGATGGAGGAGCCTGGGAGAGAGTGCTTGCTAATGGCATGCCAATGTATTAAAATGAGCTCCCTGGTGTCCTGTGGCATGTCCACATTACGTCTCCAGTGAGGGATGTGGAAGACCGGAACTCGGAAACTGGGCGACACAAATTGCACTTTCCAGATTTCGAATGAGCGCAGCCATTCGCACAGATGGAGAGTTTGGCTTCAAAATCACCCCCTCTGTGTGCTGATACAAGAATCCAATTCCCCAGCAGCACTCCAACATTAACCAACCTGTGAGCTAAATAAATCGTCACTTCTGTTCAAAATGACAAAAGATGGTCAGACTTAGGTATTTGTTGAAAAAGAGAACTTGTTAATTTTAATGAATGAATACATATAACGAATAGAAATTACTTCAAATGTTCTAAGTTTCTGTATGTTTTGTACCTTATTGTGCCAAAACATTCAAACCTTTGTGGTGTAACTTTTTGAAATAATATGAATGTTTCTCAGGGATTCTTGTGAGGCCAAAAGAGTTCCATTACCAAAAAGGTTTGGGAAAACACTGCAGTAAGAGATAGGTGGGCTGTTGCACAGTGAGGAGCAGGTCACACATGAGTGTAAGCAGGCGCTGGAGTGATAGTGGCAGCAGTGCAGAGTTCTTGTCTGAGTCCATAGAAGTTCGTTCACTAAGTCTGTGCACAGAGTGTCGGGTGAGGCAAGAAAGCTGGTATCTAGCTCCCCAGCAGAACAACCAAGTTTTCACTCCAAGTTCTCTGGCAGTCTGTGCACAGAAAATCTAGGGACGTGGTTTTCACTGTCCAGCTGATGGGGCAGGGCCTGATAGAGCCACCAATGCTGGTTCCATAGAGTCCGGGCGCCCTTTAATGAAGGCACTCTGATCTGCATTAAAACAATACTCCACCTCTCCTCCCCCATACCGAGTCCCACCATCAATTCGGGGAACCTCACTGCCCACAGGCACCAGGGTAACCTGTACAGACTTGTGAACAAGGTTAGAGCTCATGGAATGCAAGAGATAAAAGCAACATGGTGGATGATTGAGGAGGCATCATGGAATCATAGAATCCTACAGTGCAGAAGGAGACCATTTGGCCCATCGAGTCTGCACTGACCACAATCTCACCCAGGCTCTATCCCCATTACCTGTGCGTTTACCCTAGCTAGTACCCCTGACACTGAGGGGCAATTTAGCATGGCCAATCCACCTAACCTGCATATCTTTGGACTAGATGGTGATATTCTCCATGAGGACCTGCGAGATTGGAATTGGCTCTTTTTAGAGAGTGATGAGGAAGATTCCTTTCAAGTACTGAGTGATCTCTTGGAGGTCAAGGTCCAAGAGCATTATTTGTTTGTCTCATTGATGGATGCACATTGTGAAGTCTCTGTTACTTTTTTAAATGAATCAACTTGTGTTTCCAGTGGCTGAGTACCATTGAAATCTTGTCCCACTGCATCTGCCGATGTATTGCCGACATTATCTTCAGTTATCCATGAAGAGTCTTATGTAGAGAATGCCCTGCCTGAAGTCTATGGAGGAGCACACTGCTAAAGAGCTTCCCAGGGGTGAAATTCAGTTTGCATCCATGCATCAATCTCAGCTAAAATCATCTCCTCAGAGATGGAAGTCAACACAGAAACTGTAGCAGAATCTTTAGCATTTCTAGCTGCAGACCTCTGCATACCACTTTGGTCCTGAGATGACTGTCTACACAAAACACATCTCATTATAGAAGATGAAGCTGTCTTGTCTCCATTTTCTCAGAATTCTTCCTGTAGCCCATACTGGAGCAACCTTGCATACAGAGAGAAGTGTGGCTCTGCATATAGAAAGTTGACGGCCGTCCCTATTATTATTGGGAAATCATCTCCTCTTTTTTATCTGACAGTCTTAAAGGTAGTTGCTTATGTTTTCCTTCATCGTCAAAGTTCATTGAAGATCTTCAGTGCCATTTCAATCTTTGATATAACATTGGCAGATACAGCTGTGGCAGCCTTTCCAGGAGCCGGAGATTATTCCTCTTCTGAAGCTTCTTTTCAGAGTCCTTTGAAGGAGCAACAAATGCCTCAGGAGAATATTGAGTTCTTCTCGTCCAGTCCCAAAGGGTGTGAAGATTGGTTCTCTTCAGTCTTCACTTTTGGATCAGTCTTTCATTGAAAAAACATCATTTTCCTTGCAGTTCAGTCATCATGAAATTTATACTCTGCTCCTCAGCTTTGCTGACAGCTATGATACTGAAGTGTTGTCCTATTCTTGTGGTGATGGTGTGGTGGCACAGTGGTTAGTATTGCTGCCTCACATGCCAGGGGCCTGGATTCAATTCTGGCTTGGGTCACTGTCTGTGTGGAGTTTACACATTCTCCCCGTGTCTGCATATGTTCCTCCGTGTGCTCTGGTTTTCTCCCATAGTCTAAAAGAAGTGCTGGTTAGGTGCACTGACCATGCTAAATTCTCCCTCAGTGTACCTGAACAGGTGCTGGAGTGTGGCGACTAGGGGATTTTCACAGCAACTTCATTGCAATGTTAATGTAATCTTACTTGTGACTAACAAATAAATAAACTTGAAAAATAACTTCTCATGATGTCCTACCAGATATAGGAGAAAACCTTCAAACCTCCAAGACATCTTCACTAAGGGCCGAGTGAATCCCCCAGGACTGTGACTTTGGAGTGGAAAAGTTGGAGTTGGCTAGAATCTGTAGTTATAAAAAGGGAGTTACAGAAATGTGGGCCGGAAATCTCCAGCAGTTCACGCTGGCTGGAGTCTCCAGTCCCTCTGTCAGCGCAGCCCTGCCCATGAGTTTCCAGGTGGTGTGGGGTGGTGTGGGAATTTCCATTGACTGCGGCACGTCCAGAGAATCGCGCCTCTAGCAAACAATGTGCCGCCTCCCACTGGAGGGAGACATGTGACCGGGAGGCTGGAGAATCTCATCCCACAGGTAAGTAGTTTCACGTGAACTTTGCTTAAGGATTTGTATAGATGAAGATGAAATAATGTGGAGAACACATAATGTGGACTAACAGCACACCAAGGAAGTCACCTTTATCATCAATGAATTATGCAGGATGTGAGAGGGGATATATGCCCTGAAGATGTTGCTCAACACATTTCTCAAGAGATTTAGTTTTTTTGAAAAGTGCCCACAGTAAAAGTTGATTGAAGATATCCAGCATCTGCAGCATTTCTGTCCTTTCAGTGACTTATTGATGTTATCTGCACCTACATCGGATCTACACAAGTTATAGCAGAGGCCTCAAACAGCTGAAATGTGACTGTTGCTGAAGCATCTGTTCACAGTAATGTGTATTAAATAAATAGTGCAATGATTGAGAAATAAGGATTTGAAATTTTACAAAAGCAGGATAGTTTATTTGGGGGAAGTGCTGTTTAAAGGCTTAACTGATGGAAAAGGCTAATGCGTGATGTGGCTGATATTGCTGTACCACTGACATCAGTCAGACTTGCGTTAGTCCCTCAAGAGAGGTTAGAATCATGCCTAGGAACAACCTGCTTACTTTCTAGCCTGTTTGGGTGTAGTACTAATGAACATGTGTTAAGCAGATACTAAAGTATGGTTATGGTATGTCTAGGAACCAAGTCCAATGCCTAGTCTCCAAGGACAAATCTCAGTACACCTTACTTGAAAGTTGGAAAGGTGAGGGGGCTTAATGGCATTGTTTTCTCCCACTTCCAGGCTGTTCTATTTCCTTCCAGCTGCAGTGAGCAGAGGCAGGAATATAATGGAGAAGATTTTTGAGGTGATCTAATCTTTTGTAAAAGTGTTTAAAAGATGTTTGAATGCACAGAACATGAAAAAATATGTATTTTGTTTGATTTGATATATTGTTGTCACATGTATTTGTATACAATGAAAAGTATTGTTTCTTGCGCACTTTACAGACAAAGCATACCGTTCATAGAGAAGGCTCACAACACCAGGTTCATTGAGAAGGAAACGAGAGAGTGCAGAATGCAGAGTTACAGTCATAGCTAGGGTGTAGAGAAAGATCAATGTAATACGAGGTAGGTTCATTCAAAAGTCTGATGGCAGCAGGGAAGAAGCTGTCCTTGAGTCAGTTTCATGTATCCTCAGACTTTTGTTTCTTTTCCCTGAAGGAAGAATGTGGAAGAGAGAATGTCTGGGATGTGTGGGGTCCTTAATTATGCTTTTCTGAGGCAGCAGGAAGTGTAGACATTGGCCCGACTTTACCATCAAGTTGCACCCGTTTCTGGGCGTGAAAACTTTGTAAAATCGGGCGTGAGGCGAGTAACACAATCCACATCTGCCTTCGTGCTGGTTCTCCCTTCACCAAAGCCTGAAAATGGATGCGATCGGGACCATGCCTGAAACTGTGTGATGACTTAATGGGCTGCCCGCCCAACTTTACCAGCACTTCCCCCTTTACCATCACATTCACCCATCCAGAATCGCTGTGAAACAGACATGCTCCATATACATCCGACTCAGGCACTCCATCAGTGAGGGTTAGTGAGGAGGTAAGTGCATGGCATCCGACAGCTCTCTGCTGCTTACGGGTATTCTTTCATTACGGCCATTTTCTTTCTCGGGTCGGTGGCGGCTCTGTGAGTGTGTGGCGGGGGATGAGGGGGGCTGTTGCTCAGCAAGGTCTCCGGTGTCCGATTTGCAGCACAGACCCAGATCTCAACACTGACTCGGGTCTTGTGGATGCTGCTGGGTCCTAGTGCACACGACAATCTACCAGCTGAAGGATGTGCACAAAGCCCTTGTAAATTGTGCTGCTGCAGCCTCTCAACTTTGTAAGGAGTTATGATTGTGGGGAGCATGTGGCTGGGGAAATTGGGGGCAGAGGGCTGTAATTGTGGGGAGCATGTGGCTGGGGGAATTGGGGGGACAGGGGGCTGTGATTGTGGGGAGCATGTGGCTGGGGAAATTGGGGGGACAGGGGGGCTGTGATTGTGGGGAGCATGTGGCTGGGGGAATTGGGGGGACAGGGGGGCTGTGATTGTGGGGAGCATGTGGCTGGGGGAATGGGAAGGGCAGTGATTTTAGGGAGTACCAGCACAAAGGTGGACTAGATTGTGCTATTCACCTCACATCCGACTTTACCAAGTTAGGAGAATTGGGGGGGGGGGCTATGATTTTGGGGAGCATGTGGCTGGGGGAATTGGGGGATATGGACAGTGACTGTTGATGGGCTAGGGGCAGGCAGCATTCTTTAACATCTATGTGTGTTTCTCTCCATCTTTAACCCCCGCCGCCAAACTTCACAGTGACAAGATGACTTTTGGGAGGCAATCGGTTGATCTTACTGTGCTTTTGGTTGCTGCTGGAGTGGAGGAGGAGGAGCAGGAGGAAGAATTGCGGGCACAGGAGGCCCAGGCCTCACCACTTGTAGGAATAGAGGGAGACGGCCACCAGAGGCAGGAGGTGGCTGCCATTCATCCAGGAGTGGGTATAGGAGGAGGGAGCAGAGATCCTGGCAGTTCCGTGTATGAGTGTCATTTGAAAAGATGTTGGGCGCTGTGTGCTGCTGACGTCTCCGCCTCCAAAAGGAGACACCTGTGCCACCTGTTGCAAGACCTGGTACCTAGGGGCAGGGGGGCAGCCACTCTCGGTGGCTGTCAAATTGACGGCTGCTCTGAACTTTAATGCAACTGGCTCCTTCCAGAGCCTGAGTGGAGATGTCTGTGGCAGTTCCCAGTCAGCCGTGCGCACCTGTGTCAAGCAGGTCACAGAAGCCCTGTCAACTTGGGCTGGGCTGTACACCAAATTTAACCTGGAATAGGCCCAGCAGGAAGCCTGGACTACAGGGGCCATTTCCATGACACCCTCTTCATCCTGCTGCCCCTGGGATGTCCCGATGTCAGGATGGGGGAGTCAGAAGGTGTAGCCACAGCCATAGTCTCCTGGCTGGAAGGCCCCGGCTTGAGTCCTTTCTTCTCCCTTGGGGTTCCTGTGGGCCCCTGAGTCACTCCATGGGATGGTGATGCTTCTGCAGTGAGCTCTAGAAGCTCCAGCATCACCCGGCACTGCCAGTCTTGGAGGACTACCTACGTCCTACCCATGGTAGTCAAGCCCTTTGCGATGGACACCTGAGCCGGGGGCCACCTTTCTGAGACTGGGCCATGCTCTGCAACACCTCAGCCATGACCCTCTGTGACTGGACCACATTCTCAAGGGCTGCTGCTGTAGCCTGCTGTGTCTCAGCGCTGTCCCACTGGGTCTCCTGCAACTCTCGAACCTCAGCAGAATTTCGAGCAGCCTGTTCAGTCCCTCAGCTGTGGCCTGCTGTGATTTGACCATTGCTTGGAGCCTGTCACCCATGATGAGGATCCCTGCCCCAGGCTTTTCACTGCAGATATCACCCTTGCAGTGTTGGCCTAGGAAATATGCAAGATAGACAATTGCTAGTCCGCCTGAAAGCTTTGCGACTCCTTCCAACAGTCTCACGGTCGGTCCAATGTAGCCGTCAGCCCCTCCTGCATTCCTTGGCTCTGTTGCTACATCTCCAGCAGCTGAGGGAGAAGTGATCTCAGAGGCCCAGCATGTGATCTAGAGCCAGCTGAGTCCCCACCTCCAGCAAGCCCCCACATGCCAGAGGCCTCGGACATTCCCTCCTCCACTCGGTGTACATCATCAGATGTGTTGTGTTCACCAGAAGCCTCACCAGTAACTGGACCGACCGACGAGTTAGTATCTGGGATGGTGAGTTGTAAGGTGGAAGCTGAAAGAAAAATGGTGCCATCCTCCGAGGACCCTTCTGAGCTACCCTTACCAGGATGGTAGGTGCTGCAGTACGGACCTGGAGTTCAAATGGCCCCGTTGTGTCCAGTTCTGTCCCTGCAACACAGGACACAAGGTTAAGTGCAAGGGAGGGGGAGGAATCCACAATGCAAAACACGTGATTCACATTTCTCCATTGAACATAGAACAAAGCACAAAGAAATTTACATCACAGGAACAGGCCAATTGGTCCTTCAAGCCTGTAGCGACCAAGCTGCCCATCTGATTTGTAACGCCTGCCCTTCCAGGGACCATATGCCTCTATTCCCACCCCATTCACGTAGCTGTAGAGGCACTCCTTAAAAGTCACTATCATATCTGCCTCCACGACCTCCCCCAGCAGTGAGTTCCAGGCACTCGCTATCCTCTCTGTGCAAATAAACATGCATCGAACATCTCCTTTAAACCTTACCCCTCGCACCTGACTCTCGTGTCCCCGAGGAGTTGCCTCAAACTGACTGGAGGATTGACAGATGCTCACTCTGCCTGAGATTAGTGAGGGGGGAAGGGGGAGGGGGATGCGATCAGTCTGGATGAAAGGTGGGGGTGGTGAGGGAATAAGGGGGTCAGTAATTTTGTGGGGGTTGGGGCAATGTCTCTGAGGGTTAGGGGGAGGCATTACCAGGAGGGGAACAGCATGCTATCTTTTTCTTTCGGTGTATACGCAGTTGAAGGCTCCAATCGGAGCTGCAGAGTTTCGGGTGTGTTAAGCCCCGCCCACAGGCTTGTGCTGCCTGATTCGGAATCGCTAATATTTTTGCAGGCAGAGTGTATATGGGGGTGTCTCAGAACGGGTCTAAAAGTTGGATCTGGAACACTCCCATTTTCAAGTCCGCCCAGCACTTAGAAACAAAATGGTAAAATAGGGCCCAGTGTCAATGGATGGGAAGCTGGTTTGCATGAGAGGCTTTGTGAATGAAGCCTATCATGTGGTTTCTTGTGGTCTTGGGCAGAGCAGGAGCCATGCCAAGCTGTGATACTGCTAGCTCCAAGTGGAGAGAGCCTCCAAGAAAATTGTGCATATCAACACAGACTTCTAGCTGTGATACAATCTGAAAGAATGCTTTCTATGGTGCATTTGTCAAAGTTGGTAAGAGTTGTAGCTGACATGCCAAATATATATATATTGAACTTTCGTTTGTCATGAAGCTGTTAATTCCATTAAAAAGCACTTTAATATATAAAATGGGTTTGGAGTGTATATTGTAAGCTTCAGCTCGAATTCATTTGGATTTTGCTATGTATTTTAAACAGTGTTGTTTAAGAGTCTCCTGATGTAATCTTCATCCTTACAACCCCTTTAAGTAGTGATTCTTACATATTACTGTGAGAAATATAAGCTTGGCTACATCAACTGCTTTAGGAAAGTTTAAAGCTAAGGTAACACAGGCAAGCCTCCTGTAAACTGATGTGAACTATCTCTCCGACAGATATTGCAAAATCCAGTGCAAATTCAAAAATTTGATCTGCAATCGTGCTTCACCTGCACTGGTACATCGCACTTTCAGGTTAGTGTCTTAAAATCAAGATGTGGAGATGCCTGCGTTGGACGGGGGTAGACACATTAAGAAGTCTCACAACACCAGGTTAAAGTCCAACAGGTTTATTTGGTAGCACAAGCTTTCAGTGCATGCTCCTTCATCATATGAGTGATGAAGGGGCAGTGCACCTGATGAAGGAGCAGCTTTCCAAAAACTCGTGCTACCAAATAGACCTGCTGGACTTTAACATGGTGTTGTGAGACTTGTTACTGTGCTTTTAAAATCTTGCAAGTTCTTTTGAGGTTTCCACTTAGGTGCAGGGATCATGAGAGAAGAGTCAGTCTACAACTTCACCTGCTGAGGAATCGATTAGCTACCCCTGAGAGTGTACAGGCAAGGGACATCAAATAAAATTATGTCAGGAGACTCCATTTCAGCGGGGAAGCAATGGGATGTCTTTAAGAAATGTTGAAGGAAGAGTTGAATATAAACTCTAACAGTTGCACTGCCTTAACAGTGGAGGTGAAACTCCTGACAGTGCTGAATTTCTATGGATCTAGGGGCTGTCAATATGGAATTAGTGACATATGTAACATTTCACAGAATGCTGAGAGCACCTCCATTTACTAGGTAATTAATGCAATTTACCCTCGATCTTTGGATGTGTCAAAAACAATAAACACCAATGTGAAGATGAAGAAGAGGTGCACCGTATTCCACAGGATTGCCAGTTTCCTGAATGTAATCGGGACTATCAATGGAATGCATATTCCATTGAAGACACCAAGAAGTGACACTCTCTCATTCCTCAACAGGAAGAGGCTCCATTCTTTCAATGTTATGATTGTGTGTGATGCACAAATGAGGATTCTCAGTGTAAATGCAAACAACTGGGGAAGTGCCCATGATTTATTTATCCTCAGGCTCAATCTTACACCGGGCCAAGATAACATTAGCAGAAATTACAGGCTGGCTATTGGGTGATAAGGAACACCCACTGAGAACATGGTTTATGACCCAATTCCGCAAGACTGACAATGAAGTATAGGAATGATAAAACTGTGCTCTTGTAGCAAGACATCAGGTGGTGGGGAGGACAGCTGATGTTTTGAAGTCATGTTTTCGATGGCTGGACAGGTCAGGGGGCACGTTATGGTATTTACCGGCTGAGCCACAAGATTGTTGTAGTGTGTTGATGTAGCACAACTTTGCCCTTCAGCAAGGACTGAGCATTCACCTGGAAGGTGACTTGCACCAGGAATGGAGGAGCTGGTTGAGGGCAATATGGGGCCTGATGTAAACATACTTCCGGGCGGAGGTGAAGAAGTCCAGGTTCCAAGTAATACAAATGCAGCTCGAGATTGTCTGGCAGATGCTGCTTTTGGACATTGAGCTTGTAAAATTAACAACTTATATGTCCAAACCCTTTGTTCCTCTCCTCCCCTCCCCTCCTCTCCCCCCCGCCCTCTCTATTACTGTTAAATCTTATAACATAGAATAACACCCATTGAGGCAAATTTTACTGTCTGGCCCACCACAGGAATCGAAGTGGGCGAGGAGTGCACCATGGAAAGGCCCATTGACCTCAGACAAAATTTTCCCATTTTGGGACGTACACGGCTGGAAAATCCCATCCATTGTGTTAGTGCTTTGAAAGAGTTAACCAATTACTCCCACAGCTTCTACCTTACAGCCCTGCAATCTTTTTCCTCTCAAGTATTTATCAAACTTTCTTTTAAAAGCCATGATTGAATGTGCTCCAGACCGTCAGTTAGTGCATTCCACACAACAATCTGCTCTGTAAAAAATTGTCCCCATTTTACCTCTGGGTCTTTTGCCAATTACCTTAAATCCAGATCATCTGGATACTGATCCTCTGCCAACGGAAACAATTTTTCATTAATATCTATCAACAGCGTTCAAAATTTTGAACCATTAATTAAATCTTCTCTTTATTTCTCAGCTGTCTGGCGAGCAACGCCAGTTTCTCCAGACTCTCCAGATAACTGCAATGCCTATTCCTGCTTTAGTTTGAATAAATATTCTCCAGGGCCTTCATATTCATCATAAATCCCCCAGAAATGGACACAATGGCTGAAATTTTACCACACTGCCTACCATGGGAATCGGAGTGGGCGAGGGTGGACAATGGGAAGGATTTTATGGTTTCGGGACGAACAAGGCCATAAAATCCTGCCCACTATTTCAGCTGAGGCCTAACCATTGACTTATAAACTAATAAACTAGATTTTTGTTACGGAGCTTGAGTCAGGAACTTTTCTGACTTGCCGGACCTGTCTTGGCAGAAAAGTGCCTGAATGTTATGATCTTCATTCTGGGGCAGGGTGAGCACAGGATATTCAGGCCCGCAAACCCTGGAAACATAGCATAGGCAGTGGGCTGGTTAGAAGGCAGCTGTGCTGAGAGGGTGAGTACCTGTCTGCATGTGCATCCTGTTATCTGCATGCGTCTGCTGCATTGCATCTCACAGGGAGAATGTGGCCCTAATTTTACTGGCATGCCCACCTGAGGCTCAGGGTGGCTGTGCCGATAAACTCAGGGCCTGTGAGTGTCACTCATCTTCTATTGCTTAAAGTCCTGTTCTATGATTCGTTCTTCTCCTGGTGGCTGACAATGGCAGTTTAGGCATGTTCAAAGTGAACTAAAGAGGCAAAGGCAGTGGCAAGTTTAAAGTTTATTGAATAGTGCCACAGGCAGGCTTACATTAACACTACAATGGAGTTACTATGAAGAGGAGACTCCCAGCAGTCCCCCACATCACTGTCCTGGAAATACGGGACAGAAAGTTTCTTGGGGAGAGATTATATCAGAGGTGCAATAATAAGAATATAAGACCATAAGATATAGGAGCAAAATTAGGCCATTCAGCCCTTTGAGTCTGCTCCGTCATTCAATCATGCTGATACCTTTCTCAACCCCATTCTCCCCTCTTTTCCCTGTAACCTTTGATCTCCTTACCAATCAAGAATCTAACTATCTCTGTCTTTAATATACTTAATGACCTGGCCTCCACAGTCAGGCAAGAATATCTATGTGACAGGAAGATGAGCTTCTTAATGTCCCACATCCCACTGGTTCTTGTAGAAGCACTCTCAAGCACTCAGGCCTCAGGCAGAACATCCAGAAACATCCCCTCACCCTCACATGTATCAGTGTTACCAGCCTCACACCCACCATACCTCTGTTTCTGCGTATCTCTAGCTATTTAGTCGTGACAGGCACATCTCGCAAACATAATCACAGACATTCTGCACTCTCTTGCAGGACAAGGACTTACATTGTAGAAGGGAGCTAAGAAGGACCAGTGGGAAATGAGGATACGTTCATCTCCTGAACCCTATAGGGAAGATGACTCTCAGCACGATGGTACCACCGCAACCGAGCCCATTGTCTTCAGCACTGGTGAGAATGTTGAGAACAATCTTTTTTTTGAGGACTATATTTCCTTGTGGGCTACTTTTTCATTCTCACTAACTCCGTTATAAGATGATGTGGTAACATAGTAACATCATTCTTCTGCATTTGTGTTGACCTTTTTTTCAGGGTTTCCTTCTATAGATGTAAAAGATAGCGCAAAAACCAAAAGGAAAGGCTGTATAATATACAGTGGCTCATCTAGTCTCAAGCCCTGGATTAATCAGGTCTAAATAGTACACTAAACATTTGTCAAAACAAGATCAAATACTTGTTTCGGAAAGTAACTCTATTTCACAACATCGAACACACGGCTTTTGCAAAAATGGTTCAAACAAAACCAGAACAACCCCTGAGCTCTTGTTGAGGCAGCATTTTGACTTGAAATATAAATTTTCATCATAACTAAAAGTAGCACATAATTAATGAGTATCAATATATGTAATTAAATCTTCTACCTATCAAGAAAAAATTCAAGTTGTTCACAATAATTGTGCAAATAATAAAATAAGTAAAAGATAAAACAAAATAAGCATTGTTTTCTGATACTCTTATATCAATACTTTCTCAGTGTCCAGCAGTTTGTCTCTTCTTGTTCCTCAACTTCCGTGTCTTCTTTCAAAATCATCACCTTCTTCTGCTTTTTCTCTACATCTGAGGATATGTAACCTGAGGAATTGATGCTTCTTTGGATAAATTAGCTACGGTTGCTGATGCATACCATACAACATGTGGCCTTCTCACCTGTTTACCTGCTTGTTATATCTGGTTACAGTTGATTCCACATTGAAGTCATCCTGAGAGAAAGCCTTCTGATCATCATGATGTCAGTGGTTTGGGTTTTGAGATCGACTCACCAGTAACTCTTGATTCTGGTCATGAGGGAGAAGATTCTTCATTTTAGCTCTGGCCATTGGAATTACTTATGATGATCTCCATTAGATGATGGCTGTAAGCAGGGGACTGTTGGCTCAATGTGGTTACTGCAATATTAGTCAGTGGGTGGAATTCTCCCATTGCACATGTGGAGAAATTGGTGACGGACTGTAGCAGAGAATCTAGGAGTAAAAAGGTTGGAAATCTATCAGTGTTGTTGTAACTCACTTTGCAATTCTATTGATAGTGGGTTGGTCTTCTGCTGACTGGTGGCATGATCACAATTTCTATTCATTAGTATCTCATGAATTCTCATTAAAACAGCTTCCTACCAGCGTCCCATCAGGCCTTCCAATCTTGCATCAATGCCAGCACAAATCACACCGGCATCAAACCCGATTGCTGGGAAGAACTGAGAAAGACATGATGGATGTTGAAGTCAGGAATAGGTGTGTGAACAGTCGCAAGAATGTCAATACATCCAAGGAAGAAGTGTTGGGCGTCTGGAATTACATTAAGATGGACAAGTCCCTGGGGCTTGAGGGGATCTATCCCAAGTAATTATGCACTTTGGAAGGAGGAATGGAGGCATATATTATATTCTAAATGGGAAAGTGCTTAGGAAATCAGAAACACAAAGGAACTTGGGAGTCATTGTTCAAGATCCTTTTAAAGTTAACATGCAGGTTCAGTCAGTCGTTAGGAAGACAAATGCAATGTTAGCATTCATATCAAGAGGGCGAGAGTACAAGAGCCGGGATGTATTTCTGAGGCTGTATAAGGCTGTGGTCAGACCCCATTTGGAGTATTGTGAGTAGTTTTGGGCTCCATATCTAAGGAAGGATGTGCTGGCCTTGGAAAGGGTCTAGAGGAAGTTCACAAGAATAATCCCTGGAATGAAAAGCTTATCATATGTAGAACGATTGAGGACTGTGGGTCTATACTCATTGGAGTTTAGAAGGCTGAGGAAGGATCTTATTGAAACTTACAGGATACTAGAAGCCTGGATAGAGTGGACTTGGAGAGGATGTTTCCACGGGTAGGAAAAACTAGAAGCAGAGAACACAACCTTAGGTTAAAGGGACGATTCTTTAAAACAGAAATGAGGAGGAATTTCTTCAGCTAGACAGTGGTGAATCTGTGGAACTCACCTGGCTGTGAAGGCCAGGTCATTGAGTGTCTTTAAGATAGATAGGTCTTGATTAATAAGGGGATCAGGGGTTATGGGGAAAAGGCAGGAGACGGGGGGTGAGAAAAATATCAACCATGATTGAACGGAGGAACAAATTTGATGGGCCAAGTGGCCTAATTCTGCTCCTATGTCTTCTGGTCTTCTGGTCTTATGGAGGCAAGGGAAGAAATCGCTGGGGCCTTAACAGATACCTTCACACCCTCTTTGACCACAGGTTCCAGAGGACTGGAGAATAGCCAAAGTTGTTCCTTCATTTCAGAAACGAAGCAGGGATAATCCAAGAAATTAAAGGTTGGTGAGCCTGCCGCCTGTGGTGGGAAAGCTTTTGGAGAAGATACTGAGAGACAGGATATATGCATATTTGGAAGAAAATAGGCTAGTTAGTGACAGGGTAGCATGGTTTTGTACAGGGAAGATCATGTCTTACCAACTTTTTTGAAGAGGTATCAAAAGTTATTGAAGAGGGAAGAGTTGTAGATGTAGTTTAAATGGACTTTAGTCAGACATTTGACAAGGTCCCAAATGGCGGATAGGTAGAAAAACTAAAATCAGATGGGATTCGGGGCGGGCTAGCTCAAATGATACAAAACTGGCTTGGTCATAGAAGGCAGACAGTATAGGTATAAGATGTACGCTAAATCTTGCTCATTGCTACTCCTGCCATCTGTCAGAATGGATATAGCATGCAGATTGTATCTGAATGATGCAGCCTGATGAATTTCCTCAGCCATGATGTGAGTGAAGGTACATGCTTGTGTTAGATCTTCATGGGCGGTATTACATCCTTGACAACTGTGCTCAATGGGTGGTCCAGGATGCAACCATGAATCCCGTTCCCATCCACATCCAATTGAAACTCGTGACATTATGTCACATTGTGGAGTGGGTCTGGCGGGGCAGGCGTGTGGCGGGCATCATGTCCAATGACAGCCCACTGCGAACTTCAAAAGTTTCACAGAAGAATACAGCGTGAGCCAATGGCAGCAGCAGGAGGCCATCGGAGATAGGAGAGAAGTTCAGGTGGCCAGAAAATGCCCATTTATCAAATGACTGCCTTTGACCCCTTGCTGAGGCAGCCACATTGAGGAATGATTAGCTGATGCCAAGGGATGAGAGGAAGAACCCATCCCCTCTCACCAAGAGACTGGAGATCAGCTTGATGCTGTCGTATGAGGTTATTGTTGGAACTGATGGAGGCAGAAGGTTTCTTTAAGAGGCTGGGAGGATCGCTCCCACTGATGAACTTACCTATGGAAATCCTTCTGTAACCCTATTGATAGGTGCACCAATTGCCTTCAAGGAATTTGTTAACATTGCGATGTCAATGACAATGAGGGAATTATATACTACCTGCTGCAATCCTGGGCAAATTTTAACTTAATTTGCCTATTTTGAAAGGTACATGAGCATGTTGGCTGCCCAGTTCACATGCTGTCCAGCTGTAGTTTCCTTTCACTTCAGTGAGCAATAAAATTGGTCAGCTTGTCAAAGGGACAGCATTTCCTAATGGCCAGGTTAGGTAAAATGATGGCTTGTACCTGCAACTTTCAGACTGAAATATGAGAGCTTCTGAGCTAAACTGTTATCTTTTACATTAGAGCTCTGATTATTCAGTACTATCCCTCGGTGTATCACGTGGATCTCTTCCCCTTCAAACTTTGACCTATAATAATCCCTATTATGGGCTGCTCTGTGAAAGCCTGTAATTACTCCACTTGCTGAATGAAACCGTGAGCTGGACATGCTCTGTTAACATTAAACAAGGTGATCTTCATGCTCCATGTCTGGTTTCCTGTATTAGTAGCAGTGTGCTCAGCGTTTTTCCAACATTAGAAAAATTTGATCGCGACCAGATTAATAATTTAAAAAGGCAGTTGCCAATCCACCTGAAATTAAACGCAACACATTAGCATCATCTGGGGAAACATTGGCATAATATGAGATGCACTCTGCAAGTAGCACAAATCAGGATCTGGAGTTTGCCTTGAAGATAATGATGAGGCCGACAGCACTTGCCGTAATTATGTAGCAAATCGGAGAGAAACTTACAGAATCCATACCTGGACAGTTAAACATCATAGAATTATTGAATCACTACACTGTAGATGGAGACCATTCAGCCCATCAAGCCTGCACCGACTCTGTGCAGTTATTAGAGTTTCCTATCATAGTTAACCAGCAGGCACAGAGGATGCACCACAGCAACATCTTGTGATGGCCTTGGTATTGTGTAAGTGAGGTTACTGTACTCACACATGCATTATTCAATAAACACTACCAAGAATCTTAAAACTAATGTACAGAGCAAGAACATTTTTAACATTAAATCATAATTAAAGATAAATCATAATTACTGGCAAGTAACACGCCACTGAAAATTATGAATTTTACAATTGTGCAGTGTCATTCATTGTGTTGGAAATTTAAAAATAAATCATTTTGTCCTCCTTTTTTTCCCTTTCTCATAATCTTATCTTCCTTTCCTTCATTTTATTTCACTTTCTGTACATGATTTAAATCTAATTTAGATTTTCTGGTTCTGTGTCATGACGTCCAATTAACCTTTTATTTCTAATGTAGGCAGGAAACAAACTTTGTATTGCCTGTTAAGTTATATGAGCTCAGCATGCAGGCAGCATTAAGCAGTGTTGAATCAGGCGCCACTTAATCCATAGAATCCCTACAGTGTAGAAGGAGGCAATCCAGCCCATCAAGTCTACACTGACCACAATCCCACCCAGACTCTATCCCCATAACCCCACCTATTACTCTAGCCAGCCCCCTGACACTAAGGGGCAATTTAGCATGGCCAATCCACCTAACCTGCACATATCTGGACTGTGGGAAGACTGTGAGAAGCCAGAGCAGCTGGAGGAAACACACACACAGGCACAGGGAGAATGTGCAAACTCCATACAGTCACCCGAGGCTGGTATTGAACACGGGTCCCTGGCGCTATGAGGCAGCAGTGCTGCCCCCTGTGCCACCATGCTGCACGCATCCCCCCCCCCCCACCCCCCCAACCTTTGACAGCAAGTCACTGCTCAAAAGCCCATGATAGTCCTGTGGGTAGCTGTTAGCATAGTGAATAGTGAGCATCATTCCTCTGCCACCAACTGCAAAACCTGGGTCAATAATATGAGATAATCCAGGCTGATTACACAATTCATATCCTTCAACCTTTGGAAAATAAGTCCACAAAAGTCAGGAACAAACAATCAGAGTCGGGGGCAGGAAGTTTAAAACATATAGTGTAAGAAATCAGCAATATACCCACTGTGCCTCTCTGAACTCAATAATGAATTTGGGTTGGAGGGAATTACCTATGAGGGGAGATTGGATAAATTTGGTTTGTTTTCATTTGAATGTCAGAGGTTGAGGGGTGATCTGATAAAAGTTTGCAAAATTATGAGAGGCATGGGTGCCGGAGACATTTTCCCACAGAGAATGGTAAGTGCCTGCTGGGTCTCATTATGTAATAATTGGCAAGCTACTTGGTACGTAACCGAAGTGGTGTGGGGTGTTTGGAGGTGGGCGAGGTGCGCCAGTGGAATCTCATGGTTCCATCTACCAGAGGGTTTGGTGGACCTGTAAAGTTCCTTGTGTGGCTTACCTGTCACCTAGCTGCCTACCCCAAACCTGCCTGAAATTTTAGGGTGGGCAGCTGAGGCCTAGAAGGCGAGCTATAGCAGGATTAGGAGGGAGCTGCAGGACACTGATTGGGAGGGACTGTTAGCTGGAAAGTCCACGGTTGGCAAGTGAGAGGCTTTTAAGGGCAAAATGAAATGGTTGCAGGGGAGGTATGTTCTGGTTAAGCGGAAGGATGGGAAAGGTAGGATTAGAGAGCCGTGGATTACAGGGGGTATTGAAGACTTGGTCAGGAAGAAGAGGGAGGTGTATGTTAGGTCGAAACGACTGGGTACGGAGAGTGCGCTGGAGGAATATAGAGAGAGTAGGAGGGTGCTAAAAAGGGGAATTAGAAGGGCGAAGAGAGGGCATGAAATGGCTTTGGCTGGTAGGATTAAGGAAAATCCAAAGGCATTTTATTCCTATATTAGAGGCAAGAGAGTAGTTAGAGGGAAAATTGGTCCTCTTAGGGACAAGAGAGGAGAGTTATGTATTGAGTCGGAGGGAATGGGGGAGCTCCTGAATGAATACTTTGCGTCGGTATTCACGAAGGAGAGGGGTTCAGAATCGTGCAGTCTCTTGGAGGGAGCTGAGGATCAGTTGCAGGAGATATCTATTACGAGGGAGGAAGTGCTAGGGCTTTTAGGTAGCGTAAGGACGGATAAAGCTCCGGGGCCTGATCGTATTTATCCCAGGCTGCTTAGGGAGGTGAAAGATGAAATTGCTGGGCCTCTGGCGCAAATCTTTGTCTCTTCTTTGGACACAGGTGAGGTCCCAGAGGACTGGAGGGTAGCAAATGTGGTACCGCTGTTTAAAAAAGGTAGTAAGGATAACCCTGGAAATTATAGACCGGTGAGTTTGACATCGGTGGTAGGGAAATTAATGGAAAAAATACTTAGGGGTAGGATGTATGAGCATTTGGAGCGTTGCGATCTGATTAGGGATACGCAACATGGCTTTGTTAGAGGGAGGTCTTGCCTTACGAATCTGGTGGAATTCTTTGAGGAGGTGACAAAAACGGTTGATGATGGGAGAGCCATTGATGTCATCTATATGGATTTCAGTAAGGCGTTTGACAAAGTCCCTCATGGTAGGCTGGTAGAAAAGGTTAAGGCGCATGGGATACGAGGCCAGGTAGCTAGGTGGATTGAGAACTGGCTGGGTAATAGGAGACAGAGGGTAGTTGTGGAGGGGACCTTGTCGGGCTGGAGGCCAGTGACCAGTGGTGTGCCGCAGGGCTCAGTACTGGGACCTCTCCTCTTTGTAGTATACATAAATGACTTGGAAGAGAGCGTAGGTGGTGTGATCAGCAAGTTTGCTGATGACACCAAGATGGCAGGGTTGGCGGGTACTGAACTGGATTGTCAGGTGATACAACAGGATATAGATAGGTTGGTGCATTGGGCAGATAGGTGGCAGATGGAATTTAATCCTGACAAATGCGAGGTGATGCATTTTGGAAGGAATAATGCAAAGAGGAGCTATGTGATAAAAGGTAGACCGATTAGGAGTATAGAAATACAGAGGGACCTGGGAGTGCAGGTTCACAAGTCTATGAAGGTTGCAACACAAGTAGAGAAGGTTGTGAGGAAAGCTTATGGAATGCTAGCCTTTATAGCATGTCTGCAAACATGCTAATCAGACCACCTAAATTCTCCTCCAAATCATTTATATTTATTGCAAGCAACAGGGATCTCAGCACTGATCCCTGTGGAACACCACTGATTACAGTTCTCCCATCAAAACAACACCCTTCAACCATGAATCTCTGTTTTCTATGACAGTCCTGTATCTATCTTATTAGCTCACCACGGATCCCATGTGATTTTTTTTTTATTCATTCATGGGGCATAGGTGTAGCTGGCTAGCCAGCATTCATTGCCCATGTTGAGAGCCAGCTGTGTGGCTCTGGAGTCACATGTAGGCCAGATCAGGTAAGGACGGCAGATTTCCTTCCCTAAAGAACATTAGTGAAACGGATGGGTTTTCCCAACAATCAACAATGGTTTCATGGTCATCAGTAGATTCTTAATTCCAGATATTCTTTATCAAATTCAAATTCCATCACCTGCCATGGCAGGATTTGGATCCGGGTCCACAGAACAATAGCTGAGTTTCTGGATTAATAGCAAGTGATAATATCTTTGGGCCATCATCTCCACTAAAATAAATAATTGTTTCAAGTTATAGAAGCTGGCAACAAACATTCAGAATGATATGTCTATCCAGAAGGAACAGATGTGTCGAACAATGAAAAGTAAAATATAACTAGAGTAAACAAGTATAATATTATATTAATTGTTCAGTAATAATACTATTAGGCCATCACTCCCCTTACCTTATGTAACAGTCTGCCATGAGGAACCTTGTCAATAGCCTTGCTAACATCCATGAAGACAACACACATCACCCTGCCCTTATTAAGTCACCTCTTAACCTTCTTCTCTCTAACAAAAGCAGCCTCAAGTCCCTCAGCCTTTCCTTATAAGACCTTCAATAGCCTTGCTAACATCCATGAAGACAACACACATCACCCTGCCCTTATCAACCATCTTTGTCGCTTCCTCAAAAAACTCAATGAAGTTTGTGAGACACAACCTCCCCCGCATAAAGCCATGCTTCCTACCGCTAATAAGTCTATATTTTTCTGAATATGAGTAAATCCTGTCCCTAAGAATCTTCTCCAATAATTTCCCTACCACTGAAGTAGGCTCACCAGCCTGTAATTTCTTGGATTATGCTCTTCTTAAACTTGGGAACAACATTAGCTATTCTCCAGGCCTCTGGGACCTCTTCTGTGCCTAAAAAGGATACAAAGATTTTGTACAACGCCCCAGCAATTTCCTCCCTTGCCTCCCTTATTATTCCTTCTCATTAACAGGGGTAAAAATTCTTATTGGTTATTACATGTAAGTTGTAAATGTGTTTGCAAAATACTTCTCTGCTATTTTTCAATCAAATTCGTAAACCTGCAGCATGGTTACCACTCAGTAAAATTTCTAAACAGAGGAGTTCTATAAGGTGCTACAGCATCTGGTGACCAGGGGAATTTTAATGGGTGGGATATTGTTGCGCTGTTGTGGGTTTCATCTGCTGCCTCTTTTTGGGAAGGCCTACCAAACCACCAACTGAACAAGTAGCGACGAGGTTAGCGGTGCGGCCTCCCCTGGAATCAAGACCGGTTGGTGGAAGTCTCACCTATTCAGAGCTGCCAACTAATCAGAGGCCGGAGACTCTTGTGTTCAGCAATGCCACATGAGAGGCTGTAGCTGCAGCTGGAAGGACAAGCACTGGAGCTCCAGGATCGCAAACTAATTTGAAGGGGGTTATGGGAAGTTGGGTGTGCAGGGAGAGGTCAGCAGTTAGGATAAGGGGGAATGGCACTTAGTGGATCCCCCTTCCCCAATGCTCAGTCCTTCAATCAAGCAATAAGTTGTGTTGTAGCTGTACAAAACTCTGATATGGCTGCACTTGGAGTATTATTTACAGTTCTGGTTGCCGTATTACAGGAATGATGTGGAAGCATTGGAAAGGGTGCAGAGGAGATTTACCAGGATATTACCTGGTATGCTGGGAAGGTCTTATAAGGAAAGGCTGAGGGACTTGAGGCTGCTTTTGTTAGAGAGAAGAAGGTTAAGAGGTGACTTAATAGAGGCATTCAATAGGATCAGACAATAAGATAGGGTGGACAGTGAGGGCCTTTTTCCTCGGATGGTGATGGCTAGCACGAGGGGACATAGCTTTAAATTGAGGGGTGATAGATATAGGACAGATGTCAGAGGTAGGTTCTTTACTCAGAGAATAGTAAGGGCGTGGAATGTAGTGGACTCGCCAACATTACGGGCATTTAAATGGTCATTGGATAAACATATGGATGATATTGGAATAGTGTAAGTTAGTTGGGCTTTAGATTGGTTTTTACAAGTTGGCGCAACATCGAGGGCTGAAGGGCCTGTACTGCACTGTAATGTTCTATGTTCTAAGGAACTCCCCTAATTCCAGGAGGTGCCAAGCTGGCCTCCCCGGTTTTAGCCGCCATACACACCGCATAGTGACAGGTCCACCTACAGCTGGGTTAATACCAGTAACGGCAGCATGAGGTCGTTAAGTGATCATTAATTGACCATATAATCGCTTCAATTAGTGGCATGGTGGAAAGATTGAGCATGAGCTTCCCAATCCAGAATTTAATTCTGGCAGATGTGGGAAGGCAGCAGAGTCCCGGTACACAACCAAGTCATCAAAGTAAATTCCTTTCCCGTCTTCAAGCTGTCCTGATGAGAGCACTGAAGATTCTTTCCTGAGTGTGGCAAATGATCCTTGCTGTGGTGAAGGATATTCATGACTGTTTAATTTGCATGGATTTTTCACTTTGCCTAATGGCCAAATACCCCAAAAGATCTATATTGCCAACACAAGCAAGCCAAGGAAAACTAAACTCCCCTATATTCCAAGATTTAAGTTGATTCTGCATTTGTTCATTCACAATAGGAGCAACTTGCGCTATACCACTGAAAATATGGGTTTTCATTCACACTAATAAACTGGTTGTGAATGTTTGAGCAATTAAGAATAAACTATGTGCAAAATAAAAAAATAATTAATCCATTCATTGGCATAAAACATGTAAGGTCAAAGAACAGAGAAATCATCATATAGTGGTACAAATAACAATGAAGGAGTAAAATACACTGGAACCACATCATTCTAATTATTTGAATTTTTACCAGCCAAACTTATTTCGTCAAATTCTAGTGGACAGAGCATAGAATTAATCAACTTAGCCGTCGCCTGTCCTTTTGAGAGGAGGAATACACTGTAAAACTAGACATTATTTAAAATACTAGTGAGTGTAATAGCACCAGGCTGAAATAACCATTTCATCTGCCTACATTACTCTAAAATTAATGAATAATGAAGCAATGCCCTTCACATCTCTTTCCTTTTCATTTGAAGATATATTGATCAGATGACATTTATTTAAGTTTGGTATAATGTATTAATTTCAAGATAATTATTCAATATACTTTTGTCACTGTTGATATGCTTCAAAGTCATCCAGGGCCAAGTATGAATAAACTGTTATCTGACATTCCTGGACAGGGCACAGGAGATAAATGTGTTTTTTCTCCTTGAGAATTGCTACTGGGGGTGAGGGGGAATGATGAAGTTGTGTGTGTGGGAGGGGGAGTTGCGGTGGGGGAAGGTGAGATGGGGAGCAGTGGGAAGAAAGACTAAGCGTACTGTTGCAATGAGTTGCTCTTCTGGTGTCACTGGGAATGGAATGACACTCAGCAAATCTGACAGAGCCAATCCTGAGTGTATACAGTTGCAATATTAACACTCATTTGGAGCAGATGTGTCTCAAAGCATGAAACATTGACTCAACAGCTGCCGTGGATCCAGTGCCATTGTGAAAGCGGTAATGGTCTATTAATGCACAAAGGTTTGTCGCTTGAAGGGCGCCTTAATCTCATTGATGCTCCCGTAAGCTTAGATCAAGTACTCCTAGTTAAAGAGAACGGGATTTGAAAAAATGTTTTCGACTGCCAGTGGTATCTCCGTATGAACAGCATTATGCAGAGTGCAGATAACATATTTCACCCCTTTCTAATGCAAATCTGTGAAATACATTGGAAAGCTGCTGTTAGAGTCTCTGCCAGAATAATTAATGTATACACCAAATGGTGTCAGTGAGTCAAGCGCTTGTTTAATTCATGGTAATCTTGAAAACAGCCAAGGTAAATACGATGCACACTTTGCATTTAAACTTAAAAGGGCCAAAAAGCTAGTGGGCAAGTGCTGGAAAGGCCAGAATTTAAGCTGACATCTGTACATCCCAGGCCCCAGTCTTATAGCAGGGATAGCGAGATCTGGGCCAGAGACTAGGAAAGCTCTGGGATTCCCAAAGTTGCCCATGACCCTGGTTTTCATTGTCACCCAGTTTTTCATCAGCAGCGATATTCTGATGAGGGCAAGCATATAAACGAGGTGAACTAGGCTGCTGATTCCTAGTTCCCAAATGGGATCCAGGCTTGTATTGTGGCCTACTTGGCTGAAGATTTTTTTTTACATTTTGGTCTTCTCTGTAACAGGGCACCATGGGTGCCCTTGTTATTTATGGTGTGCCCACAAATGTGGCACCCTGATACTTTGTTACTTTTAACATTTGTAGCTGGGAAGAGTTGCATTTAAAATGAAACAAACTGATCCAAGTTCAGTGAGCCAAAACATCTGTTGTGATTGCAATTGAAGAGTGGGTGTGGAAAAGAGTAGGAGTTTCCCATTTGCTTAATGATCTAGCCGAATCCCTCTGCAATGGATTCTTCCAGAAAAGATATTGATTGCGAATGAAAATTGAAAATTCAGAGATCTTTTTTACAGATTCAATTTACAAGCTAATCTCTTTCCCCGTCCTTTCCCCTCATCAATTTTCTCTTCTTTGCTCCCTGAATATGTTGACTCCATTTTGAGTTAGTTGCATTGACAGTGGATGGTTCAATTGATTTCATTGTGTTTCTGATAGTTTTCTCACTGGGTTTCGACAGTGGTTTTACTGCCTCTAGTGGCATTAGTGAGTTTTGAGTACTGACCATAATGGAAACACAAAATTGCACCTATCTTCAACATATTGTGGTGTTGGTCACAGTTGGGGAACTCATCCAATTCTCAATTGAATGTTTGCAAAGAATTGGCACCCCCTGCATCTGTCTGCAATTGTTTTTCTAAAGGTCAACAATTCTCTATAAAAAGAAGTTTCTCCTGAAATCTAACCTAATTCTCTGCTTACATAATGTCATGATTAGTGGGTGAAGTTTTAGGGTGGAGGATTATTGATGAAAATGCATAAAATAAGCAAACTCTAAAGATCCACATTTTTTTCAGAAACTTCTTTTTATTCTATCCTTCAATTTTAAGTAAATCTCTGAGATCAGGTGGCACGGTGACACAATTGGGTGGCACAGTGAGTTAATTGTGCAGCAAGGTGGCACAGTGGTTAGATTGCTGCCTCACAGCTCCAGGGACCTGGGTTCGTTTCCCGGCTTGGGCCACTGTCTTGTGGAGTTTGCACATTCTCCCCGTGTCTGCATGGGTTTCTTCCAGGTGTTCCAAAGATGTGTGGATTAAGTGGATTGGCTATACTAAATTGCCCCTTAGTGTCCTGGGATGCATAACTTAGAGGTTTCGGCGGCGTAAATATGTGGGGTTACGGGGATAAGGCCTAGGTGGGATTGTTGTTGGTGCAGACTTGATGGGCCAAATGGCATTCTTCTAAAGTAAAGTTTGTTAATTAGTCACAGGTAAGACCTACATAAACACCACAATCAAGCTACTGTGAAATTTCCCTAATTGCCACAGTCCAGTGCCTGTTTGGGACAATTCTCCTAACCAGCACATCTTTCAGAATGTGGGAGGAAACTGGAGCACCCAGAGGAAACCCATGCAGACACAGGGAGAACGTGTGAACTCAAGCCAGGAATCGAACCCAGGTCCATGGCACTGTGAAGCAGCAATGCTAACCACTGTGCTATCTGCTGCCCCTGTAATATTTCTGCACTGAAGGATTTCTATGAGATGTTCAAACATTAGAAGTCGCATGCTCCATAGATTCAATTGGACAATTCTGAAAATCCATTTACTTTTGCCAAAGAGAAATTGAAGCTTAAGAAACAAACTCAGAAACAGTATCACCTGCAAAAAAGTGCATACTGCACCATTGTCAAGCTGTTCATGGTGACATACTGACATTGCCAACACAAAGCATTTTTGACTTTTGAAAGAGGAACTAGCAATAGGTTTACACTCTTTACAACACATGGTGGTTGTGTAATACTGTATAATGTCTCTGTGCCACAAAGAGCACAGACACGTGGCTATTGGGATCTGTGCCAGGGGGCTATTGTGAAAGCAAACAGTTTTAGGATGTATTGCCAGGATGATTACAGGCCTTTAGTTACCATGATAGTCTTATACAGCTGCAATCTTTTAGTGTAGAAAAGCATGGACTTCAAGGAGATTTAATTAGAGTCTTAAAATAATGGAAGATTACAGTTGATTCATGTAGAATGGATTTTTGGGTTGGACAGGCTAAGGTGGACAAGGGAGCAGGATATCTATTTTCCAGCAAGCAAGGACATGGATGGGCCAGATGATCTCCTTTTGTGTCATAAATCTTTCATTAGCTCCTCTATGTTTCTATGGATGTAAGTTACGTGAACATAGAATGAAGTTAGATTAGATCAGGAACTTATTTTCCTAGGGAATTGCTGACCTATGAAAAAGTCACAGAATGATGCAGCCAATGCTGAATTCTCTGCAAACTTTCAAAGGCTGCTGGAGGAGTTAGTTACTGACCCTCAATCGTATGGCAGGAAGGTGGGATATTGGGGGGGCAGTATCAGTCAGCCTGGTCCAATGGAACATGTTTAGACTGCCCTTGTCAGAGGAATTACCTAGAATTTCTTTGCACTAAATTTGTGAGGGGCTTTGTCCTTTTTTTTCTGGTTAGTAAGGGGAGGTGATGGCCTAGTCGGGAGGTTACAGTCTAGTGGTATTATCGCTAGACTATTAATCCAGAAACACAGCTAACATTTCGAGGACCTGGGTTCATATTCCACCATGGCAGATGGTGAAATTTGAATTCAATAAAAAAAATCTGGAATTAAGAATCTACTAATGACCATGAAACCATTGCCATCTGGTTCACTAATGTCCTTTATGGAAGGGAATCTGCTGTTCTTGCCTGTCTGGTTAACATGTGACTCCAGAGCCACAGTAATGTGACTGACTCTCAGCTGCTCTCTGAACAAGGGCAACTAGGGATGGGCAATAAATCGTGGTCAGCCAGTGATACCTATGTCCCATGAATGAAAGGAAGATGAGGCCTGGGTGAGTATCAGTTGCACAATGTACATGTACGTTAAGGAACAGGATTAGTGGATCAGATAGCCTTTTCCTGTCTAGCTGGTCAGATCTCAGCCTAGTTGCTGATATTCTCTCACTGAAGTTAAACCACAATATTCTGGAAATGCTATGGCTCTTCAATACTGACTTCAGAACCTCAAGGTCTTTCTGCGTTGAATTGTATTTCTGTATGTTTGGCTGTTGAATACCAACATACAAATTGGTTTTAAGAAGGTATGTATGGCTTCACAAAGACAGTTAGATCTGTCTATGAGGACACTATTGAATAGCACAAACTAAGGCAGCACGGTGGCACAATGGTTGGCATTGCTTCTTCATAGCGCCGGGGACTGGGGTTTGATTCCTGGCTTGGGTGGCTGCCTGTGCAGAGTTTGCACATTCTCTCCATGTCTGCATTGGTTTCGCCTGGGTGCTCTGGTTTCCTTCCATGGCCTGAAAGGTGTGTGGGTTAGGTGCATTAGCAATACGAAAGTATATCCAAACAGGCACCTGGGTGTGGTGACTAAAGAACAAAGAACAGTATAGAACAGAAATAGGTCCTTCGGCCTACCAAATCTGTGCTGATACTGATGCCCCTCTAATCTAATATTTTCCTGCCTCTGCATGGTCCATATCCCTCTATTCCCTCCCTATTCATGTATCTATCCAGATGTCTCTTGAATGTTGTTATAGAATCTGCTTCCACCACCTCCTCTGGCAGCATGTTCTAGACATTCACCACCCTCTGTGTGGAAAAGCTTGCTCTTCATATCTCTTTTAAACTTTTCCTCTCTCATTTTCCACCTATACCCCTGAGTAATTGACCCTTCAGTCCTGGGAAAAAACTCTGACTATCCACTCTATCCAAGCCTGTCATAATCTTGTAAACTTCTATTTGGACCCCCTCATCCTCCAACATTCCAATAAAAGCAATGCAAGTTTGTTCTTCATAGTCCATATCCAGGCAACATTGTGGTAAATCTCTTCAGTATCCCTTCTAATGCATCCACATTCTTTTGGTAGTGTGGCAAACAGAAATGTCCACAATACTCCAAATGCAGTCTAACCAAATGCCTATACAGCTGCAACATTATTTTCCAATTCCTATACTCAAAGCCCCGATTGATGAAGGCCAGCATGCCATATGCCTTCTTGACCATTTTCTTCACCTGAGTTGCTTTCAGGGAGCTGTAGATATGCACACCTAGATCCCTCTGTATGCTAATTTTTTAGGGGTTTGACCAATTACTACATACTTTTCTTCTGCAATAGACCTTTCAAATTACATCACCTCACATTTGTTTAGGTTAAATTCCATCTGCCATCTTTTGGCCCAGGTTTCCAGCCGATCTACATCCTGCTGTATCCTTGGACAATCCTCCTTACTATCTGCTGCTGTCTCAATTTTTGTATCATGTGCAAATTTACAAATCGGACTACATGTATTTTCCTCCAAATCACTTATATATATATTACATACAAGAGAAGTACCAGCAGAACACTAGTTGTCACAGATCTCTCTTTCCTTATTCAATAAACTGTTGCTTGTGGAACATGGTTGTGTGCAAGTGGCTGATTAATTTGCCTATATAATGATAGAGATTTCAAAGCAATTTACTGTCAATTAAGTACTCTGGGACATCCTGAGAGAAGTGATTAGGCACCATAACAATGCAAGTTGTTTCTTTACTCCCTGTTTTCTGTCCCCCAAAAAGAAAGTGAACTCTTTAACAATGCTGTTTGAATGTTTAAGATCTATTAAGACCTCTTACAGGATAACAAAAAACCTCAACATTTGGACATTTAAATTAAAAACGTGCAGAGAGAAAGAATGAATAAAACTAACATGGATTCTAATGGAAATAACATTTAAAATTACATAATCAGACCAGGTCTAAAACTTGAATTGGAGTTTAATGTAAATTTCTAATTTTGAAACTCAAAACATTGCACTGAAGAATAAATACTTCCAATGACACAAATCATTAAATCAGTTTTTAAATCTAAAAATGTTAATGCTAGTGAATCAAGCTCTACAAATGTGCTATTCTGTTTAGTTCCCTATGGTTTCCTACTTCCCAGCCATATATTAACATCCTTATCTAATACTGTTAAGGGACTGTGAGGTCACATTAGTGGGGCAGAAGGGCCAGGGTGGACTAAGTTTTTGTCAATGTAGCTAAAATAGGGCACAAGAGATTATTGAGCAAGATTAAAGCGCATGGGATTGGGGGAAGTGTATTGAGATGGATAGAAATCTGGTTGGCAGAGAGGAAACAAAGAGTAGGAATTAATGGTTGCTTTTCAAATCGGCTAATAGATTGCCACAGGGATTGGTGCTGGGACCCCAGCTATTCACAATATGTATTCATGATTTGGACGAGAGAACAAAATGTAACATCTCAAAGTTTGCAGATGACACCAGGTTGGGTGGGAGGGTGAATTGTGATACGGATGCAGGGATCCTTCAGAATGATCTGGATATTTTGAGTGAATGGGCAAATCAATGGCAGATGCAGTATAATTTGAATAAAAGTGAGGTTGTTAACTTTGAAGCAAAAACAAGAAGGTAGATTACTATCCGAATGGCTGTAAATTGAGAGAGGGGAGTGTGCTGTGGGACCTGGGTGTCCTTGTGCACCAGTCACTGAAGGTAAGCATGCAGGTGCAGCAGGCAGTAGAGAAGGCCAATGCATGCTGGCCTTCATTGCGAGAGGCTTCGAGTATAGGAGCAGGAATGTCTTGTTGCTATTATACAGAGCCTTGATGAGTCCACACCTAGAGTATTGTGTGCAGTTTTGGTCTCCTTTTCTGAGGAAGGATGTTCTTGCTCTCAAGGGAGTGCAGTGGAGGTTTACCAGGCTGATTCTGGAGATGGCAGGTGTATGAGGAGAGATTGACTAGATTAGAATTGTTTTGACTGGAGTTCAGATGAATGAGGGGGGGATCTCATAGAGATTTATAAAATTCTAACAGGACTTCGCCATGAGGAGAGATTGGGTAGACTGGGGTTGTTCTCCCTAGAAAGACGGAGAATGAGGGGAGACCTAATACAAAATTATGAAGGATATAGATAGGGTAAGTAGTGAGAAGCTTTTTCCCAGGTTGGAGGTGACGATCATGAGGGGTCATGGGCTCAAGGTGAGAGGGGCGAGGTATAACTCTGATATCAGAGGGACGATTTTTACGCAGAGGGTGGTGGGGTCCTGGAGTGCGCTGCCAAGTAGTGTGGTGGAGGCAGGCACGCTGGCATCATTTAAGAATTACCTGGATAGTCACATGAGCAGCCTGGGAATGGAGGGATACAAACGAATGGTCTAGTTGGACTCATGCACTGCACAGGGGTGGAGGGCCAAAGGGCCTGTTTCCTGTGCTGTACTGTTCTTTGTTCTTTGACTAAACAGGGTAGATGCAGGGAGGGTGTTCCCGTGGGAGTCCAGAATCAGCGGTCACAATCTGAGGATTCAGGGTAGGACAGAGATGAGGAGACATTTCTTCACCCAATGAATGGTGAGCCTGTGGAATTCATTACCACAGAAAGGAGTTGATGCCATTGAATGTATTCAAGATGCAGCTGGATATAGCACTTGGGGCAAATGGGATCAAATGTTTTGGGGAGAAAGCAGGGTTAGGCTATTGAGTTGGATGATTAGCCATTATCATGATGAATGGCAGAGCAGGCTCAAAGGGCCAAATGGCCTCCTTTTGCTCCGATCTTCTATGTTTCTATGTAAGTGCATTCTATAGATCGAACTCATAGGGACAGCGCTCGACTTTGTTCAATAGTATAAATTAGATGATATTGAGTCAACAGTTTTCAAAGTCCTGGGCTAGAATTCTCCAACCGTTCACACCGATGGAATTCTCCGGTTTCACCAGCAGAGCTTCCCAACACATGGGTTTCCTGCCAGCCTGAGGTGACGTCAATGGGAATTCCCATTAACAGTGGTGGGACCAGAGAATTGTGCCGTTAGCAAACAGCATGCCACCTCCCGCCACTGGGAAACACACTGCTGGGAGGTAGCAGGATTCCGGCTCTGATTTTTATTTCTGTTAAAGTCAATCAGAAAAGAACAATCAGGTATTTCTAAAACAGACAGCTGATCCACATTACCAGTTTTACACCTGGACAGTATGTTGAAAATTTAAGTTCCAATTTCTAAATGTAGAAAATACTCTTCTCACGTTGAATTGTGGGGAAGAGGCTTTCACACAAACTTTATTCATGGTGCATAAAACCTGAAAAAGCAAACTATAAAGTGAGTTGTTCAGTTATGTCAGTCTTTGAGAATATCGACACTACGGGTTCTGTCGCAGGTCTTGTATGAGATTAGGTTCCCACTGTATTTGTGAAGCTATAAGCAAAATACTATGGATGCTGGAATCTGAAACAAAAACATAAAATGCTGGAAAATCTCAGCAGGTCTGACAGCATCTTTGGAGAGAGAGGATTGTGACAAAGGGTCATCCAGACTCAAAACTTTTGCTCTATTCTCTTTCCACAGATGCTGTCAGACCTGCTAAGAGTTTCCAGCATTTTCCAGTATTTGTGAAGCTATTGGATTTCCTTGTTGCTGGCAACAGTTGAGAGCCATCGTGTGCAGAATCTTTCAATTGTAGGGATGTGTTAGAATACCAGACTGTTGACCAATCAACCAACCTATGACAGTCCAAACTAACATACTGAACCACTTCTCTATGTGTGAAGATTGGCACAGACAGCAAGAATGATCAAAGACAAAGCAATTTGCGTCTATCATCTGCAATCAGACACTTGCACATCATTGTACTACTCACTCTTCCTTTCTTGCCCTGAAAAGTTCAAAGGCTACAGAAATAAGCTATTAGCACATTTTCTCTGATGGTTATAAAAAGATTGAATATTCAACTACTTCTTCAGCAATGTCATGGATTGCTTTTTCAAACTGGATTGGCTTTGGCATTTTTCAAATTGTATGCATTGGTAAGCAGATAGGGTCTCACACTAATAGAAGCCAACACACCAGGCTATTTCTGTTAAATGGAAATTATGAACTGTTAACTGGCAAGGCATTTGGGATTAATTTCACAAATAGTCATCGTCTTTCATTTTTTAACAAGCAAATTCACACAGAACAGACACAAACTGTAACCATTTCTGAAGTTAGTCAATTAGAAGCAATGCCACCATTTGCTATATCATTCTGAGAGCGTATTGGAATGCAAACGATTGGTCTTTGTATGTTCGAGTCTTGAATTGATCATCTGGGGAAGAAATAAGAAAATTGAACTTTGTGTCACTCACGTGTACTCTCCAACAAGTGAATGAAGGAGACACATGAACAGACTGAATGGAGCTGTCTGTCAGCGCAATCCACTTTTTGAAATAGGGTGAAATGGATGTAAAGATTTGAATAAAATCTACACGCGTAATATTTCACTTGTGTTAATGTTTGCTGCAAAGAAGCATAATTAAGACTTGTTGAATTGCAGTAATTCAGAATAAAAAATAAAGTATAAGTTTATTTATTAGATACAAGTAGGCTTACATTAACATTGCAATCAACTTACTGTGAAAATTCCCTCGTCACCACACTCTGTCGCCTGTTCGGGTACACTGAGAGAGAATTTAGCATGGCCAAAGCACTTAATCAGCAGGTCTTTTGGAGTGTGGGAGGAAACTGGAGCACCTGGAGGAAACCCATGCAGATATGGGGAGAATGTGTAAGCTCCACACAGGCAGTGACCCAGACAGGAATCGAACTCAAGACCCTGGTTCTGTGAAGCAGCAGTGCTAACCACTGTGCTACTGAAGAAAAGGGACTTTTAAATAATTGTAATTCATAATTTCCAGCTCCTCATGTACTATAACCACAAATTTCTCCATTGCTGTTTGGAATTTTATCTTGTTCACATTCAGTCTGTGGGCACCTTTCATCCTCCAGCTCCTCTGGACTATTTCTGATAAACTAGTCTTTACAGTAAATATTAGTACACTGTTCCACCTGTGGAGCATCACAAATGACACTGCTTCTATCTTAGGCCGATGTCCATGCTCACATACATTTTCAGGTCACTTGGGATCAGGGGTGAAAATTTTCAGAGGATTTGTCCTCACTAACCTAGGGTGTGATTCTGAGAGCCTGTTTGCCATGGGTGGAAATGCCGTTAAGGCTGCTAAATCTCATGAGAGGACGTTAACAAGATTCACGGTGGCAAGATTTCAGTTTGAAATCATTCTCAACCACCCCATTCTGGGGTTGCACAGTGAGATATAGCTCCCGGGTGGTGAGGGACATAGTTGCCCCCTGGTACCCTTGTACTGCTGAGGCCAGCCCTCCATGTTGTCTCATTGGGAGGGGGGAGTGTGGGGAGGAGGGCATTGATTAAACAGGACATATGAAACCCTGGACATTGGGGAGCAATGTTTCTTTTCATCGTTAGAAATGAAACATATCTGAGAAGGAAAGTGACTTTGTGAATATCAAAGTGATTTCACTCACTGTCTATTATGAGTGAAGGTGATGTTTGACGGTGATATATGTAATGCAAAGATAATGTTAATAGCTTGAGGGGAATGATGATCTTTGGGAAACAGCAGTGGAAAATACAGATGGTACACTTGGGAAAATGACGCAGCTAGAACAACAGTTTGGAATACTTTAATAGTTGAGTAATATCATTCATTATATTCATTATAATGCATGTTCTGCTAAATGTAAAGAACAACCAGGGACAAAATAAACACTCTGAAACACAGTTGATGCTGCAGAAGGGTAGTTACGAGAAGGCATGGTAGCACAGTGGTGAGCGCTGTTGCCTCACAGAACCAGGGACCCGGGTTTGATTCCTGGCCTCAGGTCACTGTCTGTGTGCAGTCTGCATGTTCTCCCTGTGTCTGTGCGGGTTTCCTCCAGATGCTCCAGTTTCGCCCTACAGTTCAAAGACATGCTGATTAGGTGGATTGGCCATGCAAAATTTTCCTCAGTGTATCCAAGGCGCTGGAGTGAGGTGACTGGGGGATTTTCACAGTAACTTCATCACAGCATTAGTGTAAGCCTACTTGTGACACTAATAAGTAAACTTACAAAAAAATTTTTGAGGTAGTTAATTATAAGATTAAATGCCCTAGGTCTGTGGGAGTTCTGGCGTTCAGTTCGGGGGAGTGGGGGTGGGGGGTGAGTTTGTAATGGGGGGTCCCGACCGTCATGGGGGTCGAAGGCTCTAACTTTACTTTGAGATTGGGGGCACCCTGATCTTGGAATTCCAGCTTTGCTACTTGCCAATCTATCTGGCTGTGTAATCTATGCAAGCACTTTGTGATTTCACTGACTGCTATTGGGTCAACTGAGAAAAAGCATAGAATCGTAGAATCCCTACAGTGCAGAAGGAGGCTATTCAGCCCATTAAGTCTGCACTGACAACAATCGAACCCAGGCCCTATCCCTGTAACCCCGGGTATTTATCTTGCTAATCTCCAGGACACCAAGAGGTAATTTAGCGTGCCCAATCAATCTAACCTGCACACCTTTGGACTGTGGGAGGAAACCCACGCTGACACGGCCAGAATGTGCAGAGTCCACGCAGACTGTCACCTAAGGTCAGAATTCAACTCTGGTCCCTGGAGCTGTGAGTCTCAGTACTAACCACCATGCCATTGTAAGCTCCCCCCTTTTTGTTCTAAATTCTCTTGTCTCTACTCTAGACACAAATGGCATACAACAACTTGGATATTGCTTCACTAAATGTGAAACAACTTTATTAAATCTCTAAGCAACAGTACATACTGACAATGACACTGGTTGCTTAGGAATCCCACATGCTAGGATCCATCTCAGGGATTAGTCTTTCAACTGAACTCCCAGCGAAATGGCTGAATAAACCACTTTACCAACTGCAATAATAACATAAAAGCAAAGATCATCTGGACTCAAAATGTCAGCTCTTTTCTCTCCTTATGGATGCTACCAGACGTTGAGGTTTTCCAGCACTTTCTCTTTTGGGTGCAGTAACAATATCCTTGAGGGCTACTTCTTTATACACTTTCCTGACCCTGGCCCTTAGCATATAAGGCAACATCTTAAATCGGACTGTCTAATTGGATTATTAACTCTTGCCTTGCCCATCCAGGACCAATACATGGTCCCGACCTGCTCCCAGCAGAGGGCTGCCTCCAGCTGCATGCTAACAATGAGTGCAATCACTGGATGAAGGCCATTCACACATTCCCAAGTGGTCATTATCTGACAATTTTCTTTGGGTGCTCTGGTTTCCTCCCACAGTTCAAGCTATGCAGGTTAGGTGGATTGGCCACACTAAATTGCCCCTTTGTGTCCAAAGATGTGTAGGTTAGATGGATTTTTAAAGATTAATTTGTACCACTTGAGCATTGCTGGCTGGCCACCATTCAATGCCCATCTCTAGTTACCCTAGGGTAGCTGAGAGTCAACCACATTGCTGTGGCTCTGGAGTAACATGTAGGCCAGACCAGGTTAGGATGGCCGATTTCCTTCCCTAAAGGACATTAGTGAACCAGATGGGATTTTCCCAATAATCGACAATGGTTCCATAGTCATCAGTAGGTTCTTAATTCCAAATATTTTTCATTGAACTCAAATTCCGCCAGCTGCCGTGGTCCCTAGACCATTAGCTAAGTTTCTGCATTAATAATCTAGTGATAATACCACTAGGTCATCGCCTCCCTGGTTAGACATGGTAAATGGGTTACAGGGATAGGCGGAGGAGACGGCATGGGTAGTATACTTTGTCAGGTAGTCAGTGCAGACTCAATGGGCCGAATGGCCTTTGCTGCACTGTAGGGATTCTATGATCTATGCTTCAGTTTCTGTGATGAAGAGTGTGTGGCAAACCACTAGCTCAGGAACCTACCCTGATGTGTGTGTATGCATGTGTGTGTGTGTGTGTGTGTGTGTGTGTGTGTGTGTGTGTGTGTGTGTGTGTGTGTGTGTGCACATATGTGTGTCTTTGTGGCTTTGTGTGTGTGTGCACATGTGTTATGTGCATGCATGTGTGTGTGTGCATGTGTATATGTATTTGTGTGTGTGTGCGAGTGAGCGTGCATGTGTCTGTTGAGTTGTAGTTTTAAAAGTTCAATATGAGCCTCAGTGACACCTTCAGTCAAAAAATCTCCATATTTCATCATCTTACCACCATGAGACAAACTCTGCCCACAGGACTCCACCACAACCAGCTTAAATTCACTAATATAAAAGAGGTATAAGCAAGGTTATATAATCAAAAGCATTACAATTTAAATGATGTATTGTCTAAAACATGTACATTGTGTGTACGTATGTATTAGCACAAAAATACAGTGGGGTCAAATTCAGCTTTTGTGATAGGATAAAATGAAAGGTAATGAATTGACACCACCTGATATTCCTACTGGGGAAAATAAAATTGAGCTGGTATAGGCTGGAAAATTACTGTGTCAAAGTCATATTTTACCCCAAATGAATCAGTAGTTCCAAATTTCCTAGATTACACTTATAAAACGATCATAACAAAATGTATTTTTTTTGCATCTGTCTCACCGAAGGAAAATATGTCAAAATTTCCTGCAGAATTAATCTATCTGAATATAAAAAAATTGTCATTAAACAAACAAAAATGCAGTTGCAGCACACACCGCCCCTGGTGTTACCACTGTTGCTGCTACTTTTAAAATGTTGTCATCTTCTCAGAGACCAAAGACTTACTGCCTGCAGTTAGTGAACCCTTATTGGTAAATCAGAAACTTGGCATGTGGAGCGTGAAATGAAACACTCTGTTACTTCACAAGAGCATTGCTTCATTGTTCTGTGCTCTGGAAAGGTCTACTAAACTCACATGATGAGAGAACAGAGCATGAATTTCAATGAAGTCCAGGAAATTTGTGCGAGCTGGTCAACTGCAGGGTAGTATGATGAAGCTTTGTGAATAAGCGTCAGGGACATTCAGAAATGGCACAAACAATCGAGCAACTTCATGCATGGCTATGTTTGAGCGTTAAAACTAAGTAAATTAGTTATTCATGAATTTCCTTAGGACAAGAAGATGTAACACTGCACTTAAGCATGAGTCATGTCAGAATTCTCACGGAAATTCCAAGCTATTATAAGCTTTCAATTGCTTAGAAAGTTTTCCAGTTCCTCCCAGGCTGTCAATAATTGCAGTAATAATAATAGAGTATACTATTAGAAGCTTCAATATAGAGTACTGTTTCTGTAAATGGTTGAAGTGTAATGCCATGATCAGGAGAGCGAAGTTCAAATCATTGGGCTATTTGCGCTGCCCAAGAAATCTGACTTTGTCACATCCCAATGTGTTTGCTGTTTTGTTTTGCAAATAAAGCACACACTTATAAACATCTATTCCTCAGCTCAGGATGGAATCCCCATGTTCTCTGAATGAAAGTCTCCTTCACACACTATGGGGTCAGATCGTAAAGCTTAAAAGGAGACCAACTTCCTGCATCATTAAATTTCATGTCCCCATCTCTCAAACCATTTTGCAGAAACATAGAGCTTTTTATTTTCTCTCCTCTGTGCAAATCAGCATAGTTCCCTATTACTTAGGCTGTTTCAGATAAATATACCAGCCAAATGTCCACTCATTCCATGGTCATTCTTCATGTGCATGGCCTGGCAAGATAATTTCACCTTGCTGTTTCAGCTTTGTAGCTGAACCTATCGCTGTCCTCACTACACTCCCACACACGTGTACTTTCCAGCTGGGTTCATTGCATTGTAATTGGGATGGAAAACATTGTGTGTATTTTCTCAGCATTAACTTGATGATGTTATAGCAAGGTTTTGAAACCCCCTAACTACGATCAATTAGTTTATCATTGGCGCAGCATTAAGTCTAGAACTTCTTTGGTTCCAACATTTACTCATGAAGTCATGGGAGAGCCCTCCAATGTAGCACATCTAAGCACTGAGTATAAAAATTTGCAGGTCATGCCACAGCTATACAGAATCTTATTAAGACTCACTTGGAATATTCTGTACAATTTTGGTTGCCACACTACCAGAAGAATGTGGGTACTTTGGAGAGGGTACAGAAGAGGTTTACCAGGATGTTGCCTGGTCTGGAGGGTATTAGCTATGAGAGGAATTGGATAAACTCGGTTTGTTCTTACTGGAATGAGGGACGTTGAGGGGTGACCAGATGGAGGTTTACAAGATTATGAGTGGCATGGACAGAGTGGACAGTCAGATGCTCTTTCCTAGAGTAGAAAAGTCAAGTACTAGGGGACATAGGTTTAAGGTGTGTGGGGAAAAGTTTAGAGAAGTTATGTGAGGCAAGTGTTTTACACAGAGGGTTGTGAATGCCTGGAATGCGCTGCCCGGGGAGATGGTGGAAGCAAGTACGATAGCAGCATTTAAGAAGCAACTAGACAGATACATGAATAAGATGGGAATGGAAGGATATGGACTCCGTAAGTGCAAATTTTTAGTTTAGGCAGACATCATGATCGGGGCAGGCTTGGAGGGTTGAAGGGCCTGTTCCTGTGCTGTGCTTTTCTTTGTTCTTTGAGTATGATGGATTGCCTGGTACAGCACATCAAGGAACATTTGGCTGAAAGTGGTTGTGCAATCCTCCCTACCTGATAGTTCTTTATTTTTCTTCATTGCCTATCCTCCAATAGTGTCACTTGAGACATCCTGAGGTTGTGGAAGGTGTAAGATAAATATAAATCTTTCTTTTTTTACTTTCACACAATCTATTATACTACACGCCTTAAAAGACTGATTTACTTCAATATCTGCATAAATCCAATTGACTGGCATCTGAACTATTACTTAAAGTGACTAAAAAAATGTCAAGTGGTGAAATTGCACAAGTTAAATGATTATAGACCTTTCAACTAATTCATAGCATTGGATTCTACAATTGAAGTGCATTTTATCACTCCCATTGACTGACTGAGCTGGATTTTATTTCCTAGAGGACATTTTTTTTGCTGTTCTTTATTTATTGGCAGTGCCTGAGAAAGAGGAACGTTTGCTTTCCTAGCTTGGCATCTCCAGATTATAGCTGTTGGAACATACATTGGATTCTACTGCCTCGCCTGCCACAATTCAGAGTGGGTGAGGGGCGGACAACAGAAATGTCCATCGACCTTGGGTGGGAATTTCTGGTCTCACTCGAGCGAGGCCATAAAATCCCACCTGTGGGTACAGGAGTAAGTCATTTTGTCATTTGAGCCTGCTTCGGCATGTAATAAGATCACGGCTGGTTTGGCCGTGTTTCAGCTCCACTTCCCTGTCTGCCACCCCATAACCTTTGACTTCAAATAATCCCTATAGTGCAGAAGGAGGTAACTCAGCCCATCGAGTCTGCGCTGACAACGATCCCATCCAGGCCCTATCCTTGTAACCCCATGTAACGGACATCACTGATGCTTATGGGCAATCCCATCCAGACTTGTTCCCCATAACCCCAAATATTTACCCTGCTAATCCCCTTAACTTACATACCTTGGGACAATTTAGTATGGCCAATCCACTGAACTGGCACATCTTTACACTGTGGAAGAAAACCAGAGCAAGAAGAGGAAACCCATGCAGACATGGGAAGAACGTGCATACTCCACACAGACAGTGACCCAAGGCCGGAATTGCACCCGAGTACCTGGCACTGTGAGGCAGCAGTGCTAACCACTTTGTCACCATGACTTCCTTGCCTAAAAATATTCTGTTTAACTCTGTCTTAAACAAATTCAGTGGCTCAGGTTCCATTACTAACTGGGGGAGAGAATTCTCCGTTAGGAGAAAAAATCTTCCTCATCTCTGCCTTAAAAAAGAAGACCTCTTATTATTAAACCATGTCCCCTAGATTTAGTCTTCCCCATAAGAGGAAACATCCTCCACTAAACTATTAAGTCCTCACAGAATCTTATATGTTTGCAATAATTGGGAATGACTGCTTTTTCTTGCCTTATTTGTAGAAATGTGAAGCAAATATCTGAGTAGAATTGACTTTTTTTAAGTAAATAAATTCTCATTGTGTTGACTCAAATAAAAACAATCCCTTCTAACAAGATCTGGAAAGGTAAGAATTTCTAATCCATAGAGCTTCCACTTCCTGATGGTGTAAACTGTTAGTTGTTTGGGAATTAAACCAGTATCAATTCATCCTTTTTATCATTTTTTCTGGAATTGGTTTTGTCAAGGTTAACAAACAATATGGGATGGAATTCCTCCACAGATGAAGTCCTGATGAATAATCTCACCTGATTCTTCTTAGATGTGAAAAACCCAAGCTGCTTAGGAACCAAAATTTATTTAATCTGTATCTGACTACAAAAGGATTTGGTTATTGACCTCTCGACAGAGTTATCTACTGAGGAAGTCAAGCACAGTCAAAGGTTAGGAGCTCTCTTGCAGAAAATAATCTTTCCGGACTTTGTAGGTTACATGGAATTCATTATTAAATTGCCCTATGCAATTAAACCTTTCGCTTTGCGCTGAGATAAAAAGGGACATGATGTGGCATGTTTACAGCACTGAAAAATAATCAGTCATGCACAGTATGGGGCACTTGTTAAAATCCAGACATCGGAACTCCTGACTTGCAGGCTATTTTGCATATCATTGCCATTTTAGCAAGTTAATTGACTCATTATTCCAATTCATATTCGCAAGAGGAAAATGATTAAGAGAGGCAGACACAGAATCTCTAGACACGCTTGTATCAGAATTGTTTGTCCTGTAGGTTTACCCAAGCTATTAAAGCAATCAGAAGCTTTTGCCTTCAGTATTTTTGAATCATAATGTATAACATAAAAACTGCCAATTGTATCTGTAATTCATTATCTCCAAGATTTCTGTTAAACCCATTAGAAATTTGCTACCAGGGTATTTCCCAATTAAGTAATCATCTCTCCCTGGCCTTCAACGCAGTTGAAGTCTGTTGAAGGTTAACGGATAACACCTCGTAGTATCATTCACTGAGATAATCAAAGGCCTGGATCCAGTTATTTGACATAATGTTGATCAATTTTGATTTCTCGTTTACATTTACTGAAAATGCATTTAAGCATTAAAGTGGAATGTTCACACTGTTTTTTTCTTGCATTTAATTCAAATGGTTATGACAAAACATAATGAACCAAAAAGAAAGAAAACTAAATGTGAGCCAGTGGAAACTTCACTTTTGGAAAAAATAATCCTGTTTGGTGTCACAATTTTAATGCTTGCTAAGTGTTACCATGTAATCTGCATTGCTGCACTGATGTTTAGTTATAATACAGCCTGCTTTACAGCAATATACAATTATTCTGGTAGCCAGAATACAATGATGAGGTGATTATGTGTCATTAGCATTGTACATCAGATGCAGCAGCAAGGCTGCAGGAATATCATCCACAATGAGTTCACAATGCATATACATATCACCACAACAACTTGCATTTATATCCCTCAATAACTTCTTTGGGGGGTTTCTCCTAACTTCCCACTGTAACAATGACAGAAGACAGGGAGAAAATTTGGAAAAGTATGGTGAATAGTTCCTAACCACATTTCTCTGTGTTGTTCCCTGCAGCAAAACTCTAGTGGGAGATTGGGGGAATATCTGCAAAATTTCTACAGTGCAGTATCCTTAACTGAATTTGTATTCCAAGTTATTCAACACAGAGAGGGAAAGAGGTACAAAGGTGAAAGGAGGGGAAAGGCAGCTAGAGGCGAACAAAAGCATGATCAAAGAGATAGATAGATTTTGAGGAGGAGTTGAACAGTTGGGAAAGAACTAGTAAAGTGGAGGGGCAGAGGGAGAGAGTTCCAGGGAGGCATGACTGCAGAAAGCTGTGCTGGTGAGGGTGAAGCAGAGGAAGAGGCTTCAATAAGTGTCAGAGGATCAGAGGATGACCGCTGGCATTTAGAGCTAGAGGACGTCGAAAAACACATTGTGAAGTCAAGCTCGGAGTATTTATAGAATCTCTTGGGTTTGGTCATTTTTTTTCCATGTGAGAGGATATAGTTTCTCACACACACTTACTGGAGTGTGAGTACAGGACATAACCAACAAATAGCTATAACTTCCAAACTAATTTTTTAGAAAAATAAGATCCAGGAGCATCTTTATTTTCTTTTAAATTCATTTATGGGATTTTCAGACATTGGCTTCATTTATTGCCTATCCTTAATTACCTTGAGAGCTTGGTGTTGAGCAGTCTTCTTGACTCTGGTGTAGGTACACCTAGAGTGCCATTAGGGAGGGCTAGAATTTTGACCCTTTTTAGTGAAGAAAGGGCGATACATTTCTGAGTTAAGATAAAGGGCGGGATTTTCTGGCTGCACTGGCCCCAAAACCAGAAAGTCTTGCCCAAGGGCGATGGACCTTTGCATGGTCCTATCCCGCTCACTATGGTTCCCATGGTGACTGGAACAGAAAAATTCTGGTAGCTGTATGGTCTGGAGGGGAAATTCTAGGTGGTACATTTCTTGTGTCTGCTGTCTTTGTCCTTCCACGTCGTAAAGATCATGGGTTTAGATGGTGCAGTTAGGAGTGTTGGCAAGTTGCTGCAGTGCATCTTGCAAATGGTACACACTGCTGCCATTGTGCATTGGTGGCACAGGGGGTGAATATTGAAGGCGGTGGACTGGGTGTCAATCAAGTGGCTGCTTTGTCCTGGATGTTGTTAAGCTTCTTGAGTGTAGTTGGAACTACACTCATCCAGGAAAATGAAAAGTATTCCATCATATTCCTGACTTGTACCTTGCAAATTGTGGACAGGCATTGGGGAGTCAGGAGATAAAATATTCACCGAAGAATTCCCAGTCTCTGACCTGCTCTTGCAACCACAGCATTTACATGGTTGGTCCAGTTAAGTTTCTGGTCAATGGTGATCACCAGAATGATAATAGTGGATGATTCAGCGATGGCAATGCTGCTGAATGTCAGAGGAAGATAGTTCGCTTTTCTTTTGCTGGAGACGGTCTTTGCCTGGCACTTGTACAGCATGAATGTTACTTGTCTGTCATCAATCCAAGCATGAATATTGTTTAGGTCTTGTTGCACATGGCACAGACTGCTTCAGTATTCAAATAGTTGCATATTGTACTGAACATTATGCAAACGTCCGCACTCATGATCCTATGTTAGAGGGAAAGTTATTACTAAAACAGCTGAAGATGTCTGGGCCTAGGACAACACCATAAGCAATTCTTGTAGTACCGTTCTAGAGCTGGGATGGTTGTCCTCCAACAACCATGACTATCCTCCTATGTGCTAGGTATGAATCCCAACAATGCTGAGTTTTGTCTGTGATTTCCATTGACTCCACTTTTGCTTGGATTGCTTAATGTGTCAGAGATGTGCAGGTCAGGCCATACTAAATTGCCCCTTAGTTTCCCAAGATATCTAGGTTAGGGGGATTAGAGGGGCAAATGAATGGGGTTACGGGGATAGGATGAACGATGGGTCAATGCACTGCCAGAGAGTCCTTGCAGACGATGGGATGAATGGCCTCCTTCTGCACTGTAAGGATTCTATGATGAAAAAATTAGTCAAATATTGCCTAGAGGTGATAAGCAGTTACTCTCACTTTGCCTAGGAATTCAGCTCCTTCTAATTCTCAATAGTGCCTTGAGACATTTGATCTCCAATTCCTACTCCCACCTCTACTTGATACTTAGTTAGTACATTCAGTCGTGAAAACCAATGGAAAAATCCAACTATAGGGTCTTCAGTTTCTTCTGAACAAAGTTTCTGACATAGTTATTTGTACAGAACAAAGGATATTTATCAATAACAGGCAGAAATGATACAAATGAACAACTATAACAACAATTCATCTTCGGCCTATCATTCTCTCCTCCTCTCTTGATCCTCTGGATTTTCATTTAAAATCTCAATGTTCCCCCTTCCAGTTCTTCAGAGTTGCAGAAACCACAACATCATATTCCCACAATCCAGAACGATGATGTTACTAAAATCCCACTTCCCCACCCCTGCAATGTTCCATCAGTATATAGTACATCATATATCCACATAGTGTACCCATCATATAAATGAAAATCAAAACCATTGAAAAACCATAGGCTTACAATATTGCACAACTGTCACCAATCCATTGGTGACTGCTTTACAATCAATGTGGCATTTTAGAATGCAATGGTCTAGAAATGTGAGTATATAGCAGCCATTTGTTGGGGGCAAATGGACGCTGCAGGACTCCAATATGGTTCAGTCATTACCAGGAATGAACCATGTGCTATATTGTTTAAGGTGCCCTGGAGTTGATCAGGGCACCTGCCTGAATCAATAATTAGGCATAATGCTTAGATAATTAAGAAGTGTTGTGAAAGCTCATTGACCTGAAACATTAACTATGTTTCTCTCTCCACAGATGCTGCCAGACCTTCTGGTCTGCTAAGAAGTGGAGCAATGTTGAGATTGAAGTTATGACATGGTAACTCACCAGGTTAGATTTATCCTATTTTCTCCCCCCAGAGTATTTAATGAGAGAAGAGTACATTCAATCCATCCCTGACATTGAACTCAATATTGATCCATTGCGCTTGTACCTCTGCAGCTGAAATATATATTATCTGTAGAAAGTCATGCAACAACCCATCAAATTTATGTCAACAGCAACTTCCAGCCTTGTGACATCTGCCAACAACTGGAGGATTGGAAAACTGCCAAAGTGACACCACTGTTCAAAAAGAGAGGGAGACAAAAAATGGGTAACAATAGGCTATAAGCCTAACATCTTGGGCGGAACTTTCCTGCCCTGTCTGCCACGGGAATTGTACTGCGGGGGACACAAACCATGCAAAGATCCAATGACCTTGGGCAGGATTTTCCAGCTTTGGGGTGAGCACAGCCAGAAATTCCCATCCTGGTATTTGAAGAATGTTGGAATCAATTATTAAGGGAGCAATAGCAGCATATTTGGAAAATCATAGGCCAGAATTTTCCCATTCCGCCCACCACTGGAATTTTAGCAGACTGGTTGCCGAGAATGTGAAACGCCATTGATTGTTTTGGCTTTTAGTCCAGCGCAGCTGGAAATTCCACCCATAATCTAATCAAGCAGAGTCAGTATGGCTTCATGAAAGGGAGATTGTGTCTAACTAATTTATTAGAGTTTTTTGAAGAAGTGTCAACCAGAGTAGATAGAGGGGAACAAGTAGATGCGTTGTATTCAACAAGGTACCTCACAAAAGGTTAAGTTATAAGGTTTAAGAGCCCATGGTGTTGGAAGTTGTGTGGATAGAGGATTGGTTAATGACCAGGAAACAATGTGTGGAGATAAGGGATTCTTTTTCAGATTGACAACCTGTAACATAAGAACATAAGAGCTAAGAGCAGGAGTAGGCCATCTGGCCCCTCGAGCCTGGTCTGCCATTCAATAAGATCATGGCTGATCTTTTCATGGACTCAGCTCCAATTACCTGCCAACTCACCATAACCCTTAATTCCTTTACTGTTCAAAAGTTTATCTATCCTTGCCTTAAAAACATTCAATGAGGTAGCATCAACTGCTTCACTGGACAGGGAATTCCACAGGTTCACAACCCTTTGTGTGAAGAAGTTCCTCCTCATTTCAGTTCTAAATCTGCTCCCCTTATTTTGAGGCCATGCCTCGTAGTTCTGGTTTCACCTGCCAGTGGAAACAATTTCCCTGCTTCTACCTTATCTATTCCCTTCATAATCTTATATATTTCTATAAGATCTCCCCTCATTCTTCTGAATTCCAATGAGTTTCTCCCCAGTCTACTCAGTCTCTCCTCATAAGCCAACCCTCTCAACTCCAGAAATTAGTGAATCTCCTCTATATGTTCTCCAGTGCCAGTATATCCTTTCTCAAATAAGGAGACCAAAACTGTACACAGTACTCTAGGTGTGGCCTCACCAGCACTTTATACAGCTGCAACATAACCTCGTTGTTTTTAAACTCCATCCCTCTAGCAATGAAGGACAAAATTCCATTTGCCTTTTTAATTACTTGCTGCACCTGCAAACAATCCTCTTGTGATTCATGTACAAGACATCCAGGTCCGTCTGCACAGCAGCATGATGCAATTTTTTACCATTTAAATAATAGTCCATTTTGCTGTAATCCCTACCAAAATAGATGACCTCATATTTACTAACATTGCACTCCATCAGCCAGACCCTCGCCCACTCATTTAGACTATCTATATCTCTCTGCAGACTTTCAGCATCCCCTGCGCACTTTGCTCTGCCAATCATCTTAGAGTCATCTGCGAATTTTGGCACACTACACTTGGTCCTGAATTCTAAATCATCTATGTAAATCGTAAACAATTGTGGTCCCAATACTCATCCCTGAGGCAGATCACTCTTCACTCTTCATCAACCAGAAAAACACCCATTTACCCCCATTCTTTGCTTTCTGTTAGTTAACCAATCCTCCATCCAGTCTAATACATTACCCATATCACTGTGCACCTTTATCTTATGTAGCAGTCTTTGATGCGGCACCTTGTCAAATGTCTTCTGGAAATCGCGCATGTAATGTTCTCAAAGAATTCCACCAAATTAGTCAAACATGACTTGCCTTTTATAAACCCATGCTGTGTCTTCCCAATGGGACAGTTTATATCCAGATGTCTCACTATTTCTTCCTTCATGATAGATTCAAGCATTTCCCCACCATTGAAGTTAAGTTAATCGGCCTGTAGTTATCTGCCATTTGACTACCTCCTTTTTTAAACAGTGTCATCACATTTGCTGTTTTCCAATCTGCGGGAACCACCCCAGAGTCCAGCGAATTTTGATAAATTACCACTGGTGCATTTGCTATTTGTTCTGCCATCTCTTTTAATACTATGGGATACAATCCATCAGGGCCAGGAAATTTATCTACCTTTAGCCCTATTAACTTGCCCAGTACTACTCTTTTGTGATAATGAAAGTTTCTAGGACCTCATCTGCCATAGCCTTCTTGTCATCAATTTTTGGCATATTATTTGTGTCTTCCACTGTGAAGACCGACACAAAATACCTGTGCAATGCCTCAGCCAATCAGTTGTTACATCCTCCTCCTCATCCTTTAAAGGACCAATGTTTACTTTAGCCACTCTTTTTTGCTTTTGTATTTGTAGAAACTTTTGCTTTTTTTTATATTCTAAGATAGTTTACTCTCATAATCCATCTTACATGTCTTTAGAGTTTTTTTTCATGGCTTTCTGTTGACCTTTAAAGATTTCCCAGCCCTCTAGTTTCCCTTGAATCTTTGCCACTTTGTATGTTTTTTTTTCAATTTGATACCCTCCTTTATTTCCTTAGATATCCATGGCTAGTTATCTCTCTTTTGACACTGATAACAAGTGGGGTTCCACAGGAATCAGTGCCGGGACTGCAGCTATTTGCAATACATATTAATGACTTGGAGGAAGGAAGTGAATGTACTTTGCAGATGACATAAAAATAGGTGAAAAGACAAGTTGCGAGGGAGATACAAATAGGTTACAAAGAGATATTGATAGCTTAAGTAAGCGGGCAAAAGTTAGCATGTGGAGTATAATGTGAGAAGATGTGAATTTGTTCATTTTGGAAGGGAGAACAAAAGATTAGAGAATTATTTAAATGGAGAAAAACTGCAGAAAACTGCAGCAGAAAGGAAATTGGGGGTACTTGTGCACAAAATACAGGAAGTTAGCACACAGCTGCAGCAGGTAATTAGGAAGGCTAATGGAATATTAGCCATTACTTCAATGGGGTTGGAGTATAAGAGTAGGAAAGCCTATACAAGATACAGGTGAGACCACATCTGGAGGGCTGTGAACAGTTTTGCTCTCCTTATTTAAGGAAAGATATAGGCTGGAATTCTCCACTGTCCACCAATAATCTTCTCAGCCAAATCTCCATTCACTACTATGGGACAGGAGAATCCTGGCTGTGGGCGGTCAAAGATACCCACCCATTATTTCATTGGAAGCAGAGAAGGTTCACTCGATGATCCCTGGCAAACATTTTGGGACTCTATTCATTAGAATTTAGACGAATGAGAGGTGATCTCATTGAAACATGTAGGATTCTTAAGGGGCTTGACAGGGTCAATGCTCAGAGGATGTTTACCCTCATGAGAGAATCTAAGACCAGAGGGCATAGTCTCAGAATAAAGGGGAATCAAATTAAAACTGAGATATGGAGGATTTTTTCTCTCAGAAGTGAATCTTAGGAACCCTTGTCATAGAGAGCTGTGGGGCAGTCATTGTGTACATTTAAGGCTGTGATAGATAGCTTCTAGAGCAGCAAGGGAATCAAGGGTTATATGCTCTGTCTGAGGCCAGAACTCTCCATTCACCCGACGAAGGGACAAACCCTGAAAGCTTGTGAGTTTACTATCAAATAAATTGGTTGGACTTAAACCTGGTGTTGTCAGACTTTTTACTGTGCTTACAGGAAAAGGGCAGGGAAGTAGCTATGAGGAACATCGAATAGGCCATGATTCTATTGAATGGCAGAGCAGGCTTGAGGGGCTGAACAACCTATTCCTGTTTCTATTTCTTGTGGTCTAACAAGAAAAATGACAACTGTAATATGGGAACAGCCTGCAGCAGCTCTCAGTTCCTCTTTGATCTGATTTGGGCATCTACAAATGATCTCTACTGTTACTAGGTCAAAATTCTGAAAATCCCTCTCACTATCATTGTAGGAGTGACTTCAACAGTTAATAAGGAGAATAAGAACATGCTTAAATTGTCAGCATTGGCACACCCCAAGAACAGCATAAGAAAGCTAAGTATGGGCTGAACTTTCCAAAACACTGCACTGTTCCTAAAGTATTGAGTGCCACGGGCAGCTTATGAGAAATCAAATTGATGCACTGGGGTAGAAATTGGATTTTGGACTGTACAGCATGAACTAATAAATGTCATAATATTAATGAACCATAACTTTTAGATGTTCCTGCTTGTTTCATAGGACCAGTTGTACAAAATTATAACCCAGTCTTCGTCACCAGCTGTATATCAGGTACATTTCCTAAGTTTGAAAAATGTGAATTTGATTTTCAAACCCAAGTCTTGGGTTTGGCATTTGTAAGATTGTCTCTTACATCTGAAGTATTTCAGCAACTTTGTCAAACCAATAATCTTCCAAATGCGGCAACAAAAGTATGCAGAGACAAATTAATCAATGCGGCAACATGAACTATACCACACTCCTTTTTCATGGATGGCACGGTGACACAGTTAGCATTGCTGCCTCATGGGACCAAGGACCTGGGTTCAATTCTGGCCTTGGTTGACTGTGTGGCATTTGCACTTTCTCCCTGTATCTGTATGGGTTCCCTTCACATCTTTGGATTTCTTCCCAGTCCAAAGATGTGCATGTTAGATAGATTGGCCATGCTAAATTGCTCCTTCATGTACGGAAATTGGCAGGGTAAATAGTGTCACGGAAATTTGCAGGGATACAGAAATAGAGTGGGTGGGATTGTTGTCGATGCAGGCTCAATGGTCCAAATGGGCTCCTTCTGTATAGTAGGAACTCGATGACTCCATCATTTTACCTAGAAGGTCTGCTTTAATAGCTGTTAGACCAACAGCCACTAATTCAGGAAATAAATGTAGGAAATTAAATTGCTGAATTGCTTAGTTTCTGTTGAAAACTGGATGAAATTTTCCCATCCTGCCCACCGTAGCAATCATACTGGGTGGAAAGGACCATGCAAAGGTCGGTTGACCTCGGGTGGGATTTTCTGGTTTTGGGGCGAGTGTGGCCGGAAAGTCTCTCCCTGCAAACGTTTCACAGTGTCTGTTGCTCTAGAAAATCATAATACTGAACTAAGTATTCTAAAGATGTAATAACAAGGTTTATTTATTAATCACAAGTAGGCTTACATTCACACTGCAATGAAGATACTGTGAAATTCCCCTAATTGCCACACTCCGATGTCTGTTTGGGTACACTGAGGGAGAATTTAGCATGGCCAAGGCACTTAACCTTAACCATCTTTGGACTGTGATTAACAGCGCTTAATCAAAATCTGAGGGAAATATATTAGGAAAAACATAGTTTTTTTTAAGCTGGAATTTGGAGAAAAAGGAAAATATTACAATTTTTCCCAGTGGGTTACAGCAGACATTGGGGTTCAGCCAAAGTTTGGCAGATTTGAATAATATAACAGAAAAAATGCATCTTGGATCTGGCAACACATTTTTTATTTCTTAAACAACAAAAAGTTGAACTTTAAATTTAGAGTATATCATAAAAGAAATGGGAGTAAAATTGGAAAGAACATGATAGTGAATTGACACTTTGGTTTATTCCATTCTATTGAAGTTAATGAAGAAGTAAACTGCTTGGGGTAGTTGATGGGATAGGAGTGTTAAATGCTACTTGTTGTGCTATGCCATGCACTGGTGAAGACTAACTTCACTCTTAAGTTCTCTGACGAACAACAGGTTTTGATGCTCACTCTGGAAAGAAATGTAAAGGCTCTGACATTTATGGGAAAACACAGCAGAGAGCCAGGAAGGCTGAGGAACCCAGCACGGCTGGGAACACAGAGATCCTGCTGGTCTTGGTGGCAGCTCATTAACAAGGCTTGGGCCCGATTCTCACTCAGCAATTGAACAAACTGGCAGCCTGACTAGTGGGTAGGTAGAAAAACAAGCATCAGGAAATAAATCCCACCATTGGGGATAATGAAGTTTAACCATTGCGGCAGAAAGGTAGGAAGGAGATTACACATTGGGTCTTGAAAGGGTAGAGAGGACATCAGATCTGGAGGCGAAGGTGGGGAGAGGTTGCCAATGATATGTGCTGGGATAAGACAGAAGCTGAGAGAAAACATTTTGGAATCCTGTACATGATCTATAAAATTTAAATCAGGTTTCTAATTGCACTGTGGGAATCTGATTTAAATACGTTACTGATCATAAGACTGTAAGATAGAATTAGGCCATTCGGCCCATTGTATTTGCTCCATTCAGTCATGGTTGATAAGTTTCTCAACCCTATTCTCCTGCCTTTTCCCATAATCTTTAGCCCCCTTACCAATCAAGAACCTATCTATCTCTGTCTTAAATACACTCAGTGACCTGGCTTCCACAACCTTCTGTGGCAATGAATTTCATAGATTCACCACCCTCTGGCTGAAGAATTTCCTCCTCACCTCGGTTCTAAAAGATTGTTTCTTTACTCTGAGGCTGTGACTTTGGATCCTAGTCTCTTCTAGTAATGGAAGCCTTTTTTCCATGTCTACTGTACCCAGGCCCTTCATTATTCTGAAAGTTTCAATGAGATTCCCCCTCATCCTTCTAAACTCCATTGAGTACAGACCCAGAGATCTCAAACACTCCTCATATATCAAGCTTTTCACCCCTGGAATCATTCTCGTAAACAGCTTCTGGACTCACTCCAGGACCAGTACATCCTCCCTTAGACGCAGGATCCAAAATTGCTCACAATAAACTGTTCACCTCTCCTTGCCAGGGCACTCGATTCCACAATATCCACATCAACCCCTTCATGAGCGGTAACTTTGGACTTCATTTAATGCAATTAAAATTTTAACTTCTGCCCTCTCCTGAATTTCTTCTTTGTTTTGTCAGGGGTTATATCAAAGTCAATGAAGTGGAAATTTTTATTGGTGATCAGCCCTGACTGATTTTAGTCTGAAGTTTCCTCAATTTAAGTCTTAGGTAAAGTTTGGGCTGGGCACTGGAATGTTTGAAACAGGTGGAAGGTTCATTTATATAAAAACTGTTCCTACCTAGACACAGTAAGTTGTTTTAGGCCATTTTGAGTTATTCTTTTTTTTTAATCAGGCTGAATTCTTTATGACAGATGTTCCAAATTATTGTTTTTTGTCCCCATTGATGACAACAATAACCTTCTAAACAACGTTCCTCTAAGCTGATACAATTGGAGAGCAGGATGTATGGCGGGGGGGGTGCAATCAGATCAAGTTGTTCCTTTTGGACATTGTACGGCTGCACTTTCAGCAAATGTGTTGCTGATGGAGGCTTCACTTCTCAAACAAAGTTGAGACAACAGATTATTGTTGCCGTGATAAAGGTGTGTGAACTCATGACTCTCCATTGCACAGTGCTATCAAAGCACTCCAATCACAGCATATCATACCTTCACTGATCTTACCATGAAGACATTATGCCTGGGTGAGCATGTCAGCAAACCCTGCCAGTTTGTACCTGTCACCAACCACTTTTCAGGCCCCAGTAGACCACCTTGGTGATGATTGTGAGCAACGGTCTTTTCAGCACTCTGCTTAAAGTCTAAATAAAGGTGCTGTGCTGGGCCACCTTCTGTAAGGACAGCTGCAGTAACCATGCAATGTAGGGTGTTACACACTCAGTGATGGTAACAGATGGTCTAAAATATAGCCTAAAATACAGTTGTCTCTTCTTGTAGACATGTTACAATGCCAACATATGGGGAATTACAATGGAGTGGCCACTGTCTGCCTCATGCAACACCACCTACATTTCAGCAAATGACCTTAAGATGGATAAACAATGGATGAGATTCTCCGGCCTCCCCGAACATTTTTTTTTGGTGGCAAATGGTGATGCGTCATTTGCTGGCGACGAGATCTTCTGGTCCCACTGCTGTCAATTGGGATTCCCGCTGAAGCCACCCCACTCCATTGGGAAGCCCACGGCACTGAGAAGACCTGCTGAGTTTTACTAGCGTTCTCCGTGATTGTTTCTCACTCTACATTTACCCGAGGTGATAGGAAGATGGTGGCATCATACTGGAGCCAATGGAAATTATGGAGGATGATCTTTTGAATGCGGAAGTTGTTAGGGTAGAAAGTAAGAACAAAGGGGACATTCTCATGGTTCTGGGAGGGGAAGGAAAGGAAGGGGTGAGGGGACAGGTTTGGGAAATGGGTCAAACTGATTGAAGGCCCCTGTCAACCACAGGGAGGGGGGAGGGAGCCTCAGTTAAAATTTTGATTTGATTTATTATTGTCACATATATTAACATACAGTGAAAAGTATTGTTTCTTGCACACTATACAGACAAAGCATACCATCCACAGAGAAGGAAATGAGAGAGTGCAGAATGTATTATTACAGTCATAGCTAGGGTGTAGAGAATGAACAACTTAATGCAAGGTAAGTCCATTCTAAAGTCTGACGGCGGCAGGGAAAAAGCTGTTCTTGAGTCGATTGGTATGTGACCTCAGACTTTTGTATCTTTTACCTGAAGGAAGAAGGTGGAAGTGAGAATGTCTGGGGTGCGTGGGGTCCTTAATTATGCTGGCTGCTTTGCCAAGGTGGCGGGAAGTGTAGACAGAGTCAATGGATGGGAGGCTGGTTTGCGTGATGGGTTGGGTTACATTCATGACCTTTTGTAGATCCTTGTGGTCTTGGGCAGAGCAGGAGTCATACCAAGCTGGGATACAACCAGAAAGGTTCTAAGGTGCATCTGTAAAAGTTGCTGACATACCAAATTTCCTTAGTCTTCTGAGTACTTAAAGGCGGTGATGGGCTTTCTTAACTATAGTGTCGACACGGGGGGACCAGGACAGGTTGTTGGTGATCTGGACACCTAAAAACTTGAAGCTCTCGACCCTTTCTACTTTGACCCCTTGATGTAGACAGGGGCATGTCCTCCTTTATGCTTCCTGAAGTCGATCACAATCTCCGCTTCGTTTTGTTGACATTGAGGGAGCCATTACTGTTGCATCATCTGAACAGATGCAACGGAGGCAGAAAAACTGGCAGAATAGGATAGAGTCCTGACAGGAAGCAGGGTGCAGTGGGCCCATGCTGGTACTTACAGCTTGGCCAGAGATTGAACCTCAGTCTGTTCAAAATCTATTCTGTGAGCCTGCATGGGAGGCATTTAATTTACGTTTGGCATGGATGTGGTTGATTGGTTCAGTGGTCTCTTGCCAGTCCTGAAAAATCTTTGTGGCAATGCAAACAGTTCAAAGAAAGCCTCTTGCCTCCAGTCTTGGGGCTCTGCAACAGCCACTGCAGTGTGAAAGTTCCACTCTGATTGAGAAAACACAGGATGACGTTTTGATAAATTGAAGCATAATACACAACTTAAACTGTTTTTAAGAGGTGCATTCATTGCTGACAACACTCTTTAAGATTGTTGTAGGTAATTAATCTAATGCCCAAAGTAATTTTGAGGTGTCTTAATCACTAACAAATGCACATCTCCCCATACTTTATAGCTCTTGCGTTATATAATAAATCAGCTTATCTAACATCAGCTTATTATGAAAACAAATTCAATTTGTTCCATGAAGTTTAATATAAAACCCATTAATGCAATGTTTTAAGGCACTTGCCTTCCACTGGTACGAAATACTTGACACAACACAAAGTGAATCCTTCCACCCAGTTATTACTAGCTTCCAGTTGTCTATATATCAATATTTGGAAGGGTGAAACTAGGCTTGGCAAATGAAATTAAAATTGTTCTCTCTGAACTGGCAGCTTATTCCATACGGTGGTCTATTTTCTTTTCTAACTTGGGCAGCAAATGCAAGAGATTAGGTAAGATTATATCAAAAATATCAGCTATAAGAATAGACATTTTCCTGCCTCCCCATATGAAGCACAGTTGTATCTGGGCAAACAGAAATTGCTTGCTATTTTCCCTTTTTCCCTTGAGGATAATTTCACAATAACAAAATTCCACACTAAGTTATTCAGCAGAAGAGTCAGAACATTCACTGTTCCAATCCATGGCCTGCTGACTTGCAGTGGTATCATTGCAAGATCTTCTGACTACTTATTTTCACCTTCAAAAGTCTGCTTTGAACACCCAGGAAATTCCAACCTGGCTTCTGCCAGAGTCAAAACTCAATTGCTGTTTTTTAAAAGTTTAATTTATTTATTAGTGTCACAAGTAGGCTTACCTTAACAACACAAACACAGAAAAATGCTGGAAAATCTCAGCAGGTCTGACAGCATATGTGAACAGAGAGTAGAGCCAAAGTTTCAAGTCTAGATGACCTATTGTCAGAGCTTATATTAGGCTTACATTAACGCTGCAATGGAGTTATTGTGAAAAACTCCTAGACGCCACACTCTGGCACCTGTTTGGGTACACTGAGGGAGAATTTAGCATAGCCAATGCACCTAACTCGCATGTCTTTCAGGTTATGGGAGGGTACCGGAGCGCACGGAGGAAACCCATGCAGACACGGGGAGAACGTGCAGAGTCCGCACAAACAGTGCCCCAAGCTGGGAAATGAACTCAGGTCCCTGGCGCTGTGAGGCAGCAGTGCTAAACATTGTGTCACTGTGCTGTGTTGACAGTGGGCCAGTTGTTTAATGACCTCTTACTGGAAGCAATTACGTAGGATAAAATGAAGAAGCGCTGAAATATTTCATAAATATAAATTAGAAAATGTCAATTTACTGAGCTTCCTGTGAATTGAATGAGCTGCCTTGATAAGAAGGAAAGACTGAATGTGAAGAGTTCACATGAGATTGTAGGGAGGAAGTTTTCTGTTGAGTGAGTCACGATAGGAAGCTTTCGATGCTGCAGACACATTTTTCCGGTGAAGTGTCAGTGACTGCAGCTGCCAACTGCATAGCGGACACTCCTCATCCTTCTCTGAGGATGCAGGGCTCTTTCCACCTTCCTCTGTCACAGACCGCAGTCCCCTCTGCAGCACCATGTTGTGCAGGACATAGCACATTACCACTATCCAGGAGGCTGCAGAGATCTTTAACTGCTTGTCTGCCTCAGAGCTTCCTGAGACAAAGCTGTTCAGACAAGTCCAGATAACCCCTTGGTCAATAGATTCTGTGCTGGGGCCTCTGTGCAGGGAGGTGAGGCCTAATGGTATTATCACTAGAATATTAATCCAGAGACTTAGCCAATGCTCTGGGAACCCGGGTTTGAATCCAGCCACGGTCGCTGGTGGAATTTAAGTTCAATAACAAATACCTAGAATTAAGAATCTATTGATGACCATGAAACCACTGTTGTCGGAAAAACCCATCTGGCTCACTAATGTCCTTTAGGGAAGGAAATCTGCCACTCTTACCTGGTCTGGCCTACATGTAACTCCAGAACCATAACAATGTGATTGACCTTCAACTGCCCTCCAACACAACTAGGGATGGGCAATAAATGCTGGCCAGTCAGCGACACCTATGTACCATGAATGAATAAAAAAAAACTTATTTTGAAGTGTAGCCTTGTGTCCATCCCTTCCCAGCCCTGGAGCTCCATGGAGCTGTACAGGAGGCCATTGCTGTGTCTGCTGGACTTCCTGCCCTGTGCCTGTTGATCTGGATTAAGCTGTGCATCCTCCTCACAGGCAATTCAAAGCACTTGAAACAAGTTTCACAAAATTGCTGTTCCCAATGAAATCAGCCAGTTCAACCTGTGAACGCAAGCCTTTCACAGTGACTGATGACAGGTTATGGCAGTTTCACCCTTTATACTACTCATAGCAGGTCAATCAGCAGGATTTCCTGTAACAATTGTCCCTCTAACAATGATGTAACAGGAATCTCAACATTGAACATCAGGATCCATATATGAATACATTTGAATATGATTAATAGGCCTTTATGCCTGATAACACTCCTCCCTCTTAGATTATCCATTTATTCGGGGTGAGGGCTTGTCTACATGAATTGTGAATCACAACATGCCTCCCATGGCATGCATAAGGCAAGCAGAGCCCAGCACAGGAGTTCAGGTGAGTCTTGGCTTGGGTGGGGGTGGGCCTGGGAGGAGAGGATCATAGCCTTTATCACTGTCCCTGGAACTCACCGGCAATGCCCATGACACTGCCCCTCATATTCCCTGGCACTGCCACTGGTACCTGGAACTCCCTGGGCACTGCCCTGGAACTCACTGGTCGTTGCCTCGGCACAGCACCTAGGACTCCCTGGCACTGCCCTGGAACTCACTGGTCGTTGCCTCGGCACAGCACCTAGAACTCCCTGGCACTGCCCTGGAACTCACTGGTCATTGCCTCGGCACAGCACCTAGAACTCCCTGGGCACTGCTCTGGAACTCCTTTGTCAAAAATGCTGAAGAAAAACAAGGTAATTCTAACCAACATTGAGTTCAGCATTACAATGAGGGTAGCACGGTGACACAATGGTTAGTACTACTGCCTCATAGTGCCAGGAATCCAGGTTCAATTCCAGCCTTGAGGTCACTGTCTCTGTGGAGTCTGCACATTCTCTCTGTGCCTGTGTGAGGTTCCTCCGGGTACTCCGGTTTCCTCCCACAGTCCAAAGATATGAAGGTTAGGTAGATTGGCCATTGTCCCTTAGTGTCCAAAGATGTGTCGGTTAAGGGATTAGTGGGGTAGATACATTGGGTTAAGGGAAAGTGCCACAGTGGGATCGTCTGTTGGAGAGTTTACCAGGATGGAGGGCATTAACTGTGAGGAGTGGTTGAAGAAACTTGGTTTGTTCTCACTGGAGCAATGGAGGTTGAGGAGAGATCTGAAAGAAGTCTACAAGATTATGAGAGGCATGGACTGAGTGGATAGTTAGAAACTTTTTCCCAGTGTGGAAGAGTCAATTACAAGGGAGCATAGGTTTAAAGTGCTAGGGGCAATGTTTAAAGGAGATATAAGAGGCAGATTTTTTACACAGAGTAGTGGGTGCCTGGAACCCATTGCCAGGGGAGGTAGTGGAAGCAGATACAGTAGTGACTTTTAAGGGGCATCTTGGCAAATACATGAATAGATGGGAAAAGCGGGATTATGTTCCCCGGAAGAGTAGGGGGTTTTAGTTAAATCGGGCAGCATGGTCAGTGCAGGCTTGGATGGCTGAAGGGCCTGTCCTTTGCTGTAATTTTTTTTGTTCTTTGTTCTTAATAGTTGCATGATTAACTTTTCTTGGCACGATGATTGATTCAAATAATTTTCGAAATGTTAAACTGATTTACTTCCACTGGTACATGTCAGATAATATAAGAACTAGAACTAGGAGCAAGAGCTGGCAATTCAGCCCCTCGAGCTGCTCTGCCATTCAATACGATCATGGCTGATCTCATCTCAGCCTCATCCCCACCTTCCTGCCCCTGCCCACAATCCTTCATCTCACTACGAGTTAAAAACCTGTCTACCTCCTCCTTAAATTTGTTCAGTGTTCTGACACCCACTGCATTCTGAGGTAGAGAATTCCTCAGATTCACACTTTGAATGAAGTAATTCCTCCTCCTCATTTCTGTTTTAAATCTGCCATCCTTTAGACTAAAACAATGGCCTCTCGTTCCAGAATGTCCAACAAGGGGAAGTGTCTGCTCTGTGTCAATCCCCTTTAGCATCTTACCTACCCCAATTAGATCTCCTCTCAGTCTTCTAAACTCCAGCGAGTATAGGCCCAAACTGTTCAATCTCTCTCTTCACAGGACAAATCCTTCATCCCTGGAATCAATCTAGTGAACTGATAGCAGTATTACAGCTACATTTTAAGCATTTTACGATTTTATTGCTGCAAAAGTAATGCATTACTAGCACTCGAATTGAATTGAGCAACACAGTGACATAGTTATTCACAGATCCCAGTATAGAGTTAGAAGGATGCATAGCATACTCAAATTGTAGGGACATAAAACTGCACGTACATGACAACTTAAAGGGTGAGAGACAATCATAGGTGAATGCCACAATGCAGTGACAAATTTCTGAAAGCCTTTAAAAAGGTTTAAAAGACCTTTCAACGCTTTGCCATCTTTTACCAAACTGGAAAGTACAGAAATTTCAAATGGTGAAATGAAAGAAAACTCAGTTTCTCTCCATGCCGGCCTGCCAAAAATGTGCATTATGCACAGAAGAAAACCCAAAGTTGACAATTTTTCATGCTATAATATCCCACGAAGATAATCATTGGCCTCAGAATTAGTACAACTTTTTTTCTTATTTCTCCTTACTTTCCCATTTTCTTTTCTTCTCCTAGAAGGCTAAGATGACATTCAAATCTCACCCGCATTGCTGCCAGTATCTTTTCCTTGATACGTACATTAGTAATGCCAGTTTTTTTCTCTCCTTCTCCAATGTTTAACGCTTTTTCAACCGCGCTGTATTTCATCTAGTGGTCAGTCTATGAACTACGATAAGATGTCTAATGAAAGTGACAAATAGTTAGCATAATTTGGAATTAAATTCGCAACCCTGCATTAGAAGTTGAATGTTCTACCACAGAACTGCTACATTTTCACTGCTAATTTCTTTTCTTCAAACGGATATGACTTTCATTGTGTCAAAATTAATAAATGACGAAAAACAATTACGAGAAAGGAATTCCATAAGCTCATAATGAGGGAGAATTAAAAATTGGCTTCATCAGAAAAGACTGAAGTCCCTCATACTCATCTGTACTAATTGACTCCCTACACAACTATACTCTGATGACAGCCCAACAATGAATTAACATCTATTTGACCTGACAGGCACATTTGACCTACAAGTTGGAAGGTCACATGTCAAAGGGTGGACCAATTATTATAACTGACCTTGTCTTTTTGATCTCAAAGTTTCTTTAGATGCCAGTACCCCTCCAATTTGGCAATATTAAGAAACATTCAATCACATGTCCAAGTGTACATCATATGAGATTTCTTCTGTCACAGCTGGGCCAGTTTTCCTGAATGCAAATGTATTAGAGCAAATCATATTATAGTTAAAAAAGCTGAATCGACAGTCAAGTCTCTTGTGGCACAGATGACTCTCCTAACATGTATATGTAGTACAACACTAGTCAAAACCTTTTATTGTACCTGCTACATCATGACATGAGAACTTAATTAAAAACTATACCACAAGGAGCTCAGTTCCCACCAAATTTAACTTATTCAGTACTGTAGCGGTTTGGATTCTTACCTAACACAATGATGGCCTAATGGATTCAAATAAAAATATTATACACTTGCCATGGTAACTCAAATTTAACAATTGAATCTTATTGTCCATATTTCCTAGGTGCTACCAGGGCTGATAGCTTTGTGTTAATTTACTGACACACCTCAGTGAAAAATATCCTGAGAGACCCAATCTTTGCTCAGGGGTGTTGCAGGGAGGGGAGGTTGGGGTGGGGTGGGAGTTCTGGTTGACAGTCACGATGGTTCAGTTGGGTGTGGCAGGGACTGTGTAGAGCTTGGCCTATCTCCTTAAAGCAGGTTAGAAGTGGTCGCAAAAACAGACAAGTGTCAGGGTGTGGTTGTTAAAAGGCCCACTTCATTGTCTGGGCCTTTGCACAATTGTTCTTTTTACATTTTTGCCCTCCTAGCCTTCAGTCCTCAATGTCCCTACCCATGTCTCCCATCCTCTCTCCATGTCATCTCCATGCCCATACCAAATCAATGCTAACTGATTGCCCACCATGGCCCTGTACAGCCCCTGTGTCAGATCAATGCCAACTCATCTCCTCCCACTCACACCCATGTTCCCTTAAATCTTTGATGTTAGTTCACCCAGTGTCCACTAGGAACAGGTCTCAAGAGGCATGTTGAGATGAATTAAAGGTTTTAAAATGGTATTCATCTTACGCTATGATTAAGAAACTTCCATTCATGAAAATGTATTCAATTGTTTTAAATCCCCACCAGTGATTAATCTCTTATAAAAACATACTTGTATTCATAACCGCACATCAAAGATGGCAAATACTTTAATATCCTTTGAATTGCCAATCAAACTGTGAACTTAGAACCACCTACTGAAATATTGATAGCATTTGGAGATCATAAAGTGCCCTTAATGAAATACGAACAAACCAGTGTAACTGCCAAAACAGGATTTTTTTTAACCTCCCTGACACTGGCAACATTTTGCTTTTAAAGTTTAAAGGACCGGAGAAATTCCCATTATGACAGTTATACAAAGCTTGTCTGCCCTTCAAGAACATTATGCTTATAAGTTTGTGACACCCACAATGTGGATTAAGGCTCTCGCTACATCCAAAATTGGGATATGACTGAATTTAACACTAAGTTCAAATGACCCTGCTGAGTTCGGCTTTTATTGTGTGTGAATGTGTCACTTTCACCTATCCCCTTTGCCCTTCGGTGAAAATAGGATCTGTTGGAACTGAGGGCAGGGCTTCCACATTGTGATCCCACCTGTTATTATGGAATCTCCCACAGTGTCTCCACAACTTTGTGAAATCTGGCTAAGAGTTTTGGTATCTTTCTCTATTGTGGATCACTAGGAAATGCACAAATGTTGTTGAAAATAATTAGTCCTTATCAGATGTTCTCCCGATGGGAAATCCAAGTAAGAAGCCTCACAACACCAGGTTAAAGTCCAACAGGTTTATTTGGTAGCAAAAGCCACTAGCTTTCAGAGCGTACACTGCTCTTTCGACAAAGATGTCCAAATGTGGAGTCCAACGCTGGCATCTCCACATCTAAGACCATATCTAAAACCTAAGACCAGCTCTTCATTTTGTGGGTATTCCTAAATCTACCATGTAGTATAAAAGCAAATTACTGTAGATGCTGGAATCTGAAACCAAAAAAGAAAATGCAGGAAAATCTCAGCAGGTCTGGCAGCATCTGTAAAGAGGGAAGAGAGCTGATGTTTCAAGTCCAGATGACTCTTTGTCATGGCTTACATATGCTACCATATAGCATATTGTACAAGCTATAACTCTGGAGTACCTCTAAATTGCAACCTTGATCAAAGCATGAATAAAAGAGATGAACTCAAGAGGTAAAGTGCCCCTGACATTAGGGCAACCATTGAGGAACCCTAGAAAAACTGAAGTCAATTGGAATCCAGGTAAAGCTCTTCTCTTGGAATCATAGTAAGCACAAAGAAAGGTGGTTGTGGTTTTTGGAGATCAATGATCTCAGTCCCAGAACACCACTGCAGGAGTTCATCTAAGTAGTGTCCTACGCCCAACCATTTTCAGCTGCTTCATCAATAGTCTTCCCTGAATCATAAGGTCAGAGTGGGGATGTGCGTTGAAGACTGCACAATGTTCAGTTCCATTTGCGACTCTTAACATACTGATGCAATCCAAGCCCATGTGCAACAATCGTGGGTGGTCCCAAAGGAAGTAAATAATTTTAAGAATGATATGTCTTATAAGAAAGTCAGAATAAAAGAGATAGAACTATAAAACAGCAGATGGACTTATTTAGCTGAAGTAGTGGCGGCTCCAATCCTTTCAATTAATAGCAACCCAGAGGAATGTTTTTGTTTTGCGAGTTAGAATTAAATTGGTTTAAAAACTTTAGTGAACTTTGAAAGGTTATAAAACCCTTACTTTATCAGATCAAAGAAGAAATTGAACATGAGGGATAATTAACTTAAAGGTCAGTTTGAGGACATCCTAGAGCTTGGGACATCATCATGTAGATGAGTTGAGTTTACGGGGGTTTCTGGTTTCAATTTGTCCATGTGTTTACTGAGAGAGTTTGTTGTGATTTGGAACTGATGCGGTATGCAGCTCACTGAGCGAAAATAACCAAAGTAAATGGCAGTTAGATAGTCCAGCATTGCAAGCAGCAAAAAAAACTAATTCCATCATTCACCAGGTGGAGTGTGGGTGAGGTTTAATCTCATTTTAAACTTTGTAAACAAAGATAATCTGGAAGGTTCCCAGTTTGAAACTAGTGGAAGAGACCACAGTGGTCTCCACAGCATCTTGTGACAAAGAAAACAACCAAAAAATTGGCCTGGAAGTATGGAAATGGAACCAGAACAGGGAACTGAGGTTTCCATAGTCAGGAGATGGCAAATGAAAGTTTTACCTCTGAGAATAACTGGAGCTGAGGAAAGTTCTCCAGAGGGACAGTGGTATATATAAGAATGTTCCCAACAGAAGTATAAGATTGATGTATCTTATAACAGATTTCTTGGCGGCAGTAAGAAGTAAACCTGAGTGCATAATATAATTAGTTATAAACCATATTGTTAAGTTAATAGTTCTTATTTTGAGTAGCTATTTTATATTCAATAAAGTTTGTTTGTTTAAGAGAAGGTAATATTTTGAACATAGTTCTATTGGTTAGAAGGAGGCATTTGGGATTTTCACTAAATGTTAACATTTATTAACCACATCATATCACAAAATGCACTGTAGCAACTCACTAAGGCTCCTTTGACAACATCTTCCAAACTTGCAACCACTACCATCTAAAAGAACAAGAGCAACATGGTTAGGTGGATTGGCCATGATAAATTGCCCCTTAGTGTCCAAAGATGTGTAGGTTATGAGGATTAGCTATGGTAAATGCATAGCGTTATGAGGGTAGGTCAGGGGTAGGGGGGTGGGAGGTAATGGGCCTGGGTACGGGAGAGCAGGCCTGGGTATGATAGCCTTTTGGAGAATTGGTGCAATCTTGATGGGCTGAATGGCCTCCTTCCACACTGTAAGGATTCTATGATTCTATGAGATGCATGGGAACATTGCCAGCTGCAAGTTCCCCTCCAAGTCACACCATCCTGACATGGAAATATATTGTTATTCCTTCACTGTCTCTGGGTCAAAATCCTGGAAATCCCTCCCTAAGAGCATTGTGGGCCTCCATGCAACACATGCATTGCAGTAGCTCAAGAAGGCTGTTCACCACCATCAAGAATAAGAGGGTACAGGTTTAAAATGATTCACGAAACAGGCGAATGTGATGTGAGGTAAAAAAAATCACGAGTGGTTCAAGCCTGGAACACATTGCCTGGAAATATGGTGGAGGAAGCCATTCAAGAGGGTATTAGATGATTGCTTGAATAGAAACAATGTGCGGGGGTACAGGAAAAAGACAGGGGAATGGCACCATGATGCTCATTTGGAAAGCTGCACAATTCTATGATTCTGTGATTCTCAAGGGCAATAAGGGAAGGACGACAAAAGCTGGCCTAGCCTGCGATGCACAAATCCTGTGAAACAATTTCAAAAATTGCAGCTGTTTTACAGTATACAGCAGGGAAATGGGAGGATTCTGTACCACGTGCACCAGGGCTAGAATGTGAACTCTCCCTTCAGCAAATTGCTTCCTCGGTCATTCTATGTCCCTGACCTTGTCCCTGCAAACTGGTGTTGGATGAATCTCCATGTGCAGACTCCTCTAGTCTACCTTCCAAACCTGCAAGCATAAGGACAAGTGACACTCCTCTTCTTGTCTTCTGCTTCCTGAGCGTCAGGCCAGAATTCGGGCGGCACACTGGCATAGTGATTAGTACTGCTGGCTCACAGAGCCAGGGACCCAGCTGACTATCTGTATGGAGTTTGCACATTTTTTCCGTGTCTGCATGGATTTCCCCTCCACAGTCCAAAGATGTGTAGTTTAGTTGGATTGCCCCTTAATGTCAGACGGATTAGCAGGTTAAATATGTAGGATTATGGGGATAGGAACTGGGTGGGATTGTTGTCAGTGCAGGCTCGATGTGCTAAATGGCCTCCATCTGCACTGTTGGGATTCTATGAATCTGTTTCAAGCATCATTGTCATTAGGCAGCCTATGATATAAGATTTTCAAGCAACTGGAGATTGACACCAATATTTACTCCCCATTTCCCTTTGGTGTTGGTGCTTTAGTAACCATAAATATGGGCACCTGTAATGGACTCTACACAGTGCCCACCCAGGAACATACTGTGTCCTTTTCACATTGCATGGTAGACACAATGAACTTGTCACCTGGCATGAAATTGTCCTCAGGGAGAGAACACGGGGAACTTAGGTTCAGATGTCGGCAAGGTTCACAGGAATCTTTCTGTCCCTTTACACAGAAAAGCCTGGGAGATCTGGCTGCCGAGCTTTGTGTACAAATTCCTTACTTGTGCCATTGCAGTGTGAAGCTCTGAACCATGAATTTGAATTCAGGAAATCTATCCTTATGGGAGGATCCTTTCATTTAAAAAAATTCCATCTGACATACTTTTGCTCTGTGCTGTTAACAATGTTATAAGAAAGGAAGAACAATGTCAAAGTGGCATACAGCACATCAGCAGTAAAATTCTCATTAATCTCCTGTTAAATAGTTTGCGGTTGACACCCATCCCTTTGTGAGATTATTAGCTTGATTTTATTTTTGAAATGGCAAATATGCTAACAAAAAGGAACAAGGTCAATAGTTCCCACTATTTTGAACCATCCTGTGTTTATTTCTCTAACTCAATTTAAAGCATGTATACAAATAAGTATATATTTGTATTTAAACAGACAGCATGGATTCCATCCTCAGAATTGTTTTGAAGGGGTTCATCAAACAGCACGCAGGAGACGATTCAACCTCCACAGGGAGAACCAGATCTTGACAGCTTTGATTTTAACTTTGTAAATTAATTCATTTTCCTTATAATGTCAGGCTTCAATGTGAATTCTCTTGATTATGCCATCAGTAAATAAAAAAAGTGATCAAATTAATGTTTCCCTTAATAATTATTGAATATAGATCTATTGCAGGTGACACGGTGGCACAGTGATTAGCGCTGCTGCCTCACAGCACCAGAGTCCGGGTTCGATTCCTGCCTGGGTTACTGTGTATGCAGAGTTTGCACATTCTCCCTTTGACTGTGTGGGTTTCCTCTGACTGCTCCAGTTTCCTCTCACAATCTGAAAGATGTGCTGGTTAGGTGAATTGGCCATGCTAAATTCTCTCTCCATGAACAGGTGCCAAAGTGTGGTGACTAGGGAATTTTCACAGTGACCTTATTGTAGTGTTAATGCAAGCCTACTTGTGACACTAATAAACTGAACTCTGATGTTTCCAAACTTTGCAAGTTGATGGAAGTTTATTAGCAATTTTTTTTCTGCCAGATGTGGAAATAGTGCTGCAACTTAATTTATTTTTAAAATATATTTTCTGTATTTGATGTAGTTACAGTATGCATCCTTTTCAGCCAACTGTCCTTCAATTATTTCATTAATTGATATTTGTACATTAAGAACATAAGAACATAAGAAATAGGAGCAGGAGTAGGCCAACTAGCCCTTTGAGCCTGCCCCGCCATTCAATAAGATCATGGCTGATCTGTCGTGGCTCAGTTCCACATTCCCGCCCTCTCCCCATAACCCTTAATCCCCTCTCTCATCAAAAACCCATCAACCCGCATCTTAAAAATATTTAGCGAGGCAGCCTCCACCACTTCAACGGGCAGAGAATTCCAGAGATTCACCACCCTTTGAGTGAAGAAGTTCCTCCTCAACTCTGTTCCAAACCGCCCCCCCTTTATCTTGAGGCTATGCCCCCTAGTCCTACTATCCTTTCTGAGCGGGAAGAGTCTCTCCACCTCTATCCTATCCATCCCATTCATCATCTTATACGTCTCAATGAGATCTCCCCTCATTCTTCTAAACTCTAACGAGTACAAGCCTAGTTTATTCAGCCTCTCCTCATAGCTCAACCCCCTCAACTCCGGCATCAGCCTAGTAAACCTCCTCTGCACTCCCTCCAAGGCCAAAATATCCTTGCGTAAGTACGGCGCCCAAAACTGCACACAGTACTCCAGCTGCGGCCTCACCAATGCCCTATACAGCCGCAGCAAGACCTCCCTACTTTTATATTCAATCCCCCTCGCGATGAAGGCCAGCATCCCATTCGCCTTCCTGACCACCTTAATCATATGATGTGCCCATTATTTATTCCCAGTTCTCTCTACTCTAAGGTGGTTTGTAGAAAAATATAACGAACCTCGATTAGACGTTATTACAGAGGTAAAATGACCACCAATGATGCTTTCAATATTTTTAAAGTTTTAAAGAAATTCTGGCATCGCCAATGCATCTAACCAGCATGTCTTTCAGATTGTGGGAGGAAACCGGAGTACCCAGAGGAAACCTACACAGACACGGGGAGAACTTGCAAAGACAGTGACCCAAGCCAGGAATTGAACCTAGGTCCCTTATTTTATTATTTTAATTCTTTATTTTGTGTCTACAGAGTTGCTTCTTTATGAAGTTTCCTTAAAGTAAACTCTGCACATGTATTTAGCAGGACAGAATGACTGACATCCTCTCGAGTGGAGGTTCAAAGTATTCCCTCAGCCCATTAATTCACCCAGAGTTAACCATTTACAGTCTCCTATTCTTATTGTTTAACATGCTGCTGCATTCAAATAGGAACAGCCACCTTTGCCCATTATTGATAGTACTCAAAACTCTTTCTCAAATTTCAGCAAATTTTGAGCAGCTCGTTTTGATTGCTGACCTGATTACAAGAAATGGAAAGATGTCTTTGGCAGATTGCATTTGCAGGCTAAACAGTAGGGGGCACCCCCAGTTGTTAGTAATAATATGATCTGTAAAAGCAGGCTGCTATATGTGTAAAGATAAAACAGTTCCCCTTCTTCTTTATTTGTTGGTGTCTATTTTCTGCATAAATTCTTCATATTCAAATCCAAATAACTTTCAATTTTATTCTTCTAGATACACAAATAGACTCATTGAATTTTGATGCCTTTTTGATGCACCCAGTTAAAGTGAATGAGAGGAGAATTGCATTTTTAACAAAATTATGCTGGAAAGCAAGTGATGGAGTTTGAGGCTTATGAGCTACTCACAAGAATGTGAGTAGCTTTAGTGTCCATTAGCAAAGTGAGTTTTTTTGTAATATGAATCAAGGCATTATGAAAAGTTAAGAAGTGGAGCTTCCTTTAGTAAGATTACACAAAAAAATGTATGACCTGATTTTGTTTGCAGGATCAGTGGTATTTTGACGTGCTCTGTGACTGAGTCATTGCAAATTCAAATTAAAGCTTCTCATATTTCTCCTCGACAGTGCAGTGAAAAAGGAGTTTTCACATTTTGGCTCACATTGCTGTGCTGCAGTTTTCATGTTGAATTAATGCACAATTCACGGTATGTAGTATAGCTGATTTGTATGTGTCAGGTTGAGGTTGATTCCCATTGCCAAACATCTCCAGGAAGGCAGATACTTCACTTACACAATACCTGCAATAAAACCACAACCGAAGCAAAGGCATATATCTTCAATCCTGATAAAGATTTAATAGCACAATCAACAATCTCCTTAGATTGAAAAGTTAGTTGACATTTCTATGATGGTCAGCAGAGATCTGTCCTTGTAGTTAAACAAAGGTGAATTGCTCCGCATTGCCAGAAATAGAATGGAATTGGCACTATAATTTAGCACTCCTGACTCACAACTCTCTAAAGCAGGTAAATTTGTTAAATAATAGAACTTATTAAATACATATATTGGAATTATCCATGTTCTATTCTTTCAACAACGGCCGGAATTTTACCAGCATGTCCACTCCAATTCCAGGAACAGTCGAGGCTTGGAGAACGGTATTCTCCATTGGCCTCAGGTGGGATTGTATGAATCTCGGGCAGATGTGCCAGTAAAATTCTGCCCAATGTATCTTAAAGATGTTTTGAAATGTCAACAGAGGCCGGCTTTTTAATGATCGACAGCAAATGTACTCATAGGTCTTTTGCTACACTGTCAAAAATATTGGATGAGATATTTAAATACTTCAATAAATCAAAGTAATAAACATATGCATGGGGCCTAATGTCAGCCAGGATACCTGAATATTTCCTGGGGCAAACATTGCCCCAGAAAAATTTAATGCCGGTGTTACAGTTAAAACTGATGAGTTGAGGGCAATGATTGATAAGTGGAAGTGAATTATAGTAGCCATCACAGAGACACGGTTGAAGGATGGACACAATTGGTAACTCAACATTCTGGGATATAGAATCTTCAGGCAAGACAGGGGAGAAGATAAAAGAGGAGGAGCCATTGTATTATTAGTTAAGGTGAGAGTTAGTCAATAAGGAGAAATGATAACTTGGAGGAGGCATCAAATGAAGCTTTGTGGGTAGAGCTTAGGAATTAAAAAGGGGCAGCTACATTGTTAGGTGTTTATTATAGATCCCCAGATAGTCAGAGGGATATTGAGGAGCAAATATGTGCTCAGTTTGTGGAGGTGTGTAAAAACAATAACAATAGGTTTATTATATTAGGTGATTACAACTTTCCCAACATTAACTGGGACATACATAGTGGTAAGGGCTTGGATGAAGTAGATTTCTTGAAATATGTATAGGAGAACTTTTTAAGTCAATATGTGGAGGGTTCAACAAGGGAAGGAGCTGTGCTGGAACTGATTGTGGGGCACGAAGCCAGACAGGTGGTTGAGGTGGTGGTGAGGGAGCATTTTAGTGATAGTGATCACAACATGGTACAATTTAAGCTTGTTGTGGACAAGGAAATAGATAGCTGCAAACAAAAGTTTTGGATAGAGGGGAGAGTGGATTTTAGTAAAATACGACAGGATCTGGCCAAGGTAGACTGGCAACAGCTACTAAGGAAAAATCTACAGAAGTGCAGTGGGGACATTCAGAAAGGAAATGGGGAGAGTGCAAGCACAGCATATTCCCTCTACGGTAATAGGTAGGAAAATCAAGCCCAGGGAACCATGGATGACCAGAGATACTCAGGATACAATGAGAAGGGAAAGAAAGGTTTTTAAAAAATACAAGGGGAGCAAATCAGTGGAGGCATTAGTGAGGTATAGAAAGTGCAGGGTGAAGCTTAAGAAAGCAACTGGGAAACAAAGAGGGGATATGAGAAAGCTTTGGCTGGTAAAAGTAAGGAAAATCTTGAGGTATTCTATCAGTATATCAATGAGAAGAGGACAACCAGGGAAGGAGTAGGGCTCATTAGGGACAAAGGGGGAAATCTGTGAGTGGAGCCAGGAGACATCGATAGGGTGTTGAATGAATACTTCACATTTGTATTTACCTGACAAAATGAGGATGATGATATGGAATTCAGGAGGAGAGACTGTGAGATTGTTGAACAAATTGACATAGGGAAGGACATGGTATTGGAGGTAATGGCAGCCTCAAAAGTGGATAAATCTCCAGGTCCAGATGAATTATGCCTAGGCTGATGTGGGAGGCAAAGGGCGAAATTGCAGGGGCTCTGACCCAAATTTTCAATTCCTCTCTGGCCACGGAGGTGGTGCCAGATGACTGGAGAATAGTTAATGTGGTTCTGCTATTTAAGAAGGGTTGTGGAGATAAACCAATGAACTACAGACCAGTGAGTCTCAGGTCAATGGTAGAGAAACTATTAGAGAAACTTCTGAAGGAGAGCATCTAACTCGACTTGGAGAGGCAAAGCCTGATCAGGGATAGTCAGCATGGTTTCGTCAGAACGAGATCATGCCTAACAAATTTGATTGAATTTTTGGAGGCGGTGACCCAGGTAGTGCAGTTGATGTAGTTTGTATGGATTTCAGCAAAGCCTTTGACAAGGTCCCACATGGAAGACTTGTAAAGAAGGTAAATTCACGTGGGATACAAGGTAATTTGATAAAATGGATTCAAGTTGTAGTTGCAGAAAAGATTTACTAGGATGTTTCTGGGATTTGATGGATTGAGTTATAAGGAGAGACTGAATAGACTGGGACTTTTTTCTCTGAAACAGAGGAGGCTCAGGGGTAACCTTATAGTGGTCTATAAAATAATGAGGGGCATAGACAAGGTGGATAATCAATATCTTTTCCCAAAGGTAGGGGAGTCTAAAACTAGAGGGCATAGGTTTAAGGTGACAGGGGAGAGATACAAAAGTGTCCAGAGGGGCAATTTTTTTTCACACAGAGGCTGGTGAGTGTCTGGAACAAGCTACCAGAAGTAGAAGAAGAGGCAGGTACAATTTTATCTTTCAAAAAGCATTTAGATAGTTACATGGGCACAATGGGTATAGAGGATATTGGGCCAAATGCGGGCAATTGGGATTAGTTTAGGAGTTTTTAAAAAAAATAAGGGTGACATAGACAAGTTGGGCCAAAGGGCCTGTTTTCATGCTGTAAACCTGTTTGACTCTATGATTCAGAAGGTGATGACCGAAGGCTGTTTTAATGACTGGAAGCAAGTGTCCGGTGGTGTACCACAGGGATCTGTGTTGGTCCCCGTATTATTCATCGTTTATATAAATGACATTGATGACTATATGGGGGTACCATTCGTAAGCTTGTGGATGATGCAAAAGTTGGATGGGTGGTTAACAGTGAGGCAGAATAACTTAGGCTACAAGAAGATGTAGACAGAATGGTCAAATAGGCAGATAAGTGGCAGATGGAATTTAACCCTGAAAAGTCTGAGGTGATACACTTTGAAAAGAATAATTTGATGAGAAAGTAAGTCCTCAATGAATGGTAGAACATTAGGATGTTCTGTGGAACAATGGGACATTGGCATGTTTGTCCACAGATTTCTGAAAGCAAAAGGGCATGTTAGTAGGGTGGTGAAAAAGGCATATGGGACACTTGCTTTTATCAATCAAGACAGATATTACAAAAGCAGGGAAGTAATGTTGGAGTTGTATAGAACTTTGGTGAGGCCACAGCTAGAGTAGTACTGTATGCATTTCTTGTCACCACATTACAGGGAGGATGTGAATGCATTGGAGAGGATGCAGAGGAGATTCACCAGGATGCTTCCTGGGATGGAACATTTTAATTTACGAAGAGAGGTTGCTTAGGCTTGGGTTATTTTCGTTGGAGCGGAGAAGACTGAGGGGCGACTTGATCGAGGTATACAAGATTATGAGAGACACAGACAGCGTGGCTATGGAGCAGATGTTCCCCTTCGTTGAAGGTCAGTCATGAGGGGACATAGGCTCAAGGTGAGGGACTGGGAGTTTAGAAGGGATGTGAGGAAAAACGTTTTTGCCCAGAGGGTGGTGATGGTCTGGAATGCACTGCCTGGGAGGGTGGTAGAGATGGGTTGCTCCACAACCTTTAAATGGCATCTGGATGAGCACTTGGCACTTCATAATATTCAGGGCTTTGGGCCAAATGCTGGCAGATGGGATTAGGTGGGAGTTCAGGTGTTTCTGATGTGTCAGTCTGGACTTGATGGGTTGAATGGCTTCTTCTGCGCTGTATGATTCCATGATTCTACGATTGCATTTGGGTAGATTTCAGGTGATCTTGGGCCTTGGGACATAATCCCACAGTATTGATCAATATTGACAATTTTACACATAAAAAGTGGGTAAAGTGGATTTCAATTTCTAGACCATTGTGTTGCATTGGATACTCCCAAGGTTTGGTCCTGACAATATTCCAGCAATGGTACTGAAGACCTGTGCACCAGAATTTGCTGCACTCCTATCCAAGCTGTTCGAGTAGAGTAACAGTGCTGGGGTCTACCTAGCAATGTGGAATGTTGCCCAGGTATGTCCTGTACACAAGAAACAGGAAAAATCCAATTAGCCTATTTACCGTCACATCAGTCTACTCTTGATTTTCAGTGAAGTGATAGAAGGAGTCATCAACCCCACTATCAAGCGACACTTACTCAGCAGTAACCTGCTCACAGATGCTCAGTTTGCATTCTTATTGAATCATAGAATCCTACAGTGCAGAAGGAGCCCATCAAGTCTGCACCAACCACAATCCTATCTACAGCCTATCCTCATAACTCTACTTATTTTCCCTACTAACGCCCTGACACTAAGGAGCAATCTGGCGTGGCCAATCAACCTAACCCACACACCTTTGGAGTGTGGGAGGAAACTGGAGCAGCTAGAGGAAACACTTGCAGATACAGGGAGAATGTACAAACTCCACACAGAGAGTGATCCAAGCTGGGTCCCTGGCGCTGTGAGGCAGCAGTGCCAATCACTGCGCCAACGTGCCAGGGTTAATCAGCTCCTGTCTTCATTACAACTGAGGTTCAAAAATGCACAAAAGAAATGAACGCCAGAGGTGAGGTGAGTGTGAAAGCCCTTGACATCAAGGTGGCATTTGACTGAGCATGGCATCAAGGAGCCCTAGCAAAACTGGAATCAATGGGGATCAGAGGGCAAACTCTCTGCTGGTTGGTTTCATCCTTGGCACAAAGGAAGATATTTGCGATGATTCACTGTCAATCGTCTTAGCTCTAGGACATCACTGCAGGTGTTCCCTCAGGAGAGTGTTCTTCAGCTGCTTCATCAATGGCCTTGCTTCTGTCAGATGTTCGTTGATGACAGCACAGTCATTTGCAACTCCTCAGATATTGAAGCAGTCCGTGCCCAATGCAGCAAGACAAGGACAATATCCAGGCATTTGGGTGGCAAATGGGAAGTAACATTTGTGCCACACAAGTCCCAGGCAATGACCATCTCCAAGAAGAGTGAATCTAACCATCACCTCTTGACATTCAATGGCATTACCATCACTGAATCCCCCACCATCAACATCTGGAAGATTACCACTGACCAGAAACTGAACTGGACTAGTCATATAAACACTGTGGCTAACAGAGCAGGTCAGAGACTAGGAATCCTGCAGCGAGTAACTTATCGCTTGACTGCCCTCCACCCATTCCCCCACCCCTCCCCCCTCTCTCCACTCCTGCCCAAAGCCTGCCCATCATTTACAAGGTACAAGTCAGGAATGTGATGGAATATTCTCCACTTGCCTGGATGAGTGTGGAGCCAACAATGCTCAAGACGCTTGGCACCATCCAGAAAAAAGCAGCCCCTTTGTTTGCTGCCCCTTCCACAAACATTAAGTCCCTTCCCCACTGTCGAATAGTGGCAGCAGTGAGTACCCTATACAGGATGCACTATAGGGACTCACCAATGTTCCTTTGACAGCAGCTTCCAAACCCACCACCACTACCATCTAGAAGGACAAGAGCAGCAGATACCTGGGAACACCATCACCTGGGAGTTCCCCTGCAAGCCTCTCACCACCCTGACATGGAAATATATCGCTGTTCCTTCACTGCTGCTAGATGAAAATCCTGGAACTACCTCCCTAGCAGCACTGTGGGTGTACATACACATCATGAATTGCAGCGATTCAAGAAGGCAACTCACCACCATCTTCTCAAGGGCAATGAGGGATGGGCAATAAAACTTGGTCTAGCCAGAGACGCCCACTTCCCATAAATGAATAAAAAGGTTCAAGATATATCATTATGTTGAATTTGATGTCCAATCTTTAAAATCTTTACAAGGGCAGAGGTGACATTAGAATCCAATTTGGTACAAATGTTAACTTTAAACTATGAAAAAGTATTTTTCAAAATAAACCTCTCCAATGAATTTATATCAATTGTCCAGCAAAACAAAATACATAAACTGAACAAGATTGAACATTGCTATCAAACATTGAAGCAAACTGGCTCAGTCGGAACAGACAGCGGTACACCAGGTTTCTGAGGTCCAAGCAGCTATCTACTGGCAAATACAGAGACAGAGCGCTCTGAAGCACAGTCCCACTGTATCTGTGACAAGAGCTGGTGATAAATGAAAATCAAATAGATAGGAGAAGAGTCAGTTTAAGGCTGTCATTTAATCGAGCAAATCGAAAGACATTAAAACTGTGAAAATGAAGCTGGAGCGGTTTATAACCATTATCAGATTAGAGCACAATTTTGAACTCATCCTCTTTTATCTGTTTTATACATTTCAATACATAGAGTTTCATTTGTTTGAGGGCTTTTTATTCTAGTTTTGAGTAGCAGTTTTATTGGAGATGCCTGACATCGCGCAAGTTTGATGCGTAAGGATGTTTGCAAAAGGGTATTAATGCCGTGTGATGACTACAAAAAGGTATTACCAGTTTTTAATCTGCAGTGGATTACCAGGATTTACCATAGTTTGATATACTTGCACTAAAGGGTTTTTTTTAATAATCATTTGAATCTTGTAATTTTGATAGATAGCGTGGCTTTCTAGACTTTTCCTTTCTGTTTTGTTCCGCTTGGTGAGCAAACAGCCAACGGCTACTATTAAAATGCCACTACTGCAAGATCAAAAGGTGATCTGTGGTGTACATTCACTCCACAGTGACAGGATAACTCAGGGATCAAGTGTTTACCTGACTCCCAAGTGCTGAAAAGTTTTAAGTGAGAGAACACCTTCAGTACCTAATCTCTTGGGTTTCACACTGGATGCAAGATAATTCCAGCCTGGTTCAAAACAATGTTTGAAAAGTCCTGAGTGACTTATCTGTACACTTAATATGGAATCTTTCTAATCTTAAATGGCATTGGTGATACAATCAGCACTCCCTCAATTAGAATCTAGACCTGCAAGCATGGATCTTCTTTCCACTGTCTCGTCCAGCTCCTCTCTAACAGTCTGCCAGTCATGTAAATACACATACCAGTTTGAGGCCTGTAGCTACAATATAACAGCAGTCAATTGCTACTGAACACTGTAGTCTTGATGTTGGTGCCACAATAACAATTTTGATCAAATACTGTGGATGCTAGAAACCTGAAATAAAAACAGAAAATTCTGAAAAAATCTCAGCAGGTCTGGCAGCATCTGTGGAGAGAGAAACAGAGTTAATGTTTTGAGTCCATACGACTCTTCCTCAGAGTTAAAGAGAGGGAGAAATGTGAGGATGATATACTGAATGAGGGGTGGAGCAGCTGGAACAGAGTAGAAGGTCAGTGATAGGTGAGAGCTTGGCGAAATTGCAACAATGATGCATAGGGCATGTGCTAACTGATGCCAAATGGCTTCACCAATACAATGCATCATTGGTATAAGCAAGAATACATCAAAAAGATGGATAATGCTTCATAGTCACTCTGTATATGAAGCCTGTTTTGAAATTTATTAAAATGTTACATAGCTAAAATAACAAGAACCTATTACTGGAAGAAAAAATTCTTGAACTCTCGAGCAATGCACACTCCTCCTTTAGATAAAATAAATAAATTATACCGTGACATTGAATTCAACAAATCTGGTAATCTGTGGAATGGAAAATGATCATCAGAGCTGACTAGTTGTTATAAAAAATCACCTAGTTCACCAATGTCCTGTAGAGAAGGGACTCTGACATTTCCACTGACCCGAAGGTGATCCATGTCCCACATAACAATAATAATCACAACATCTATTTGTGTAGCAGCTTCAATGTAATGAATATCTCAAGCTGCTTCACAGGAGCATTAAGAAGCAAAAAAATTGACAAGTGGTTGACTATTACTCCTCTTGGGAGAGAACTATTATCTGCTAAAAATAAAAGAACATTAGAAATAGGCCATTCAGCCTCTTAACCCTGCTCCCCCATTCATTATGATTATTGCTTATCTGATTGTAGCTTTAACTCCACTTTCCTGTCTGCCCCCCTGTCATCCTTGACTCCCTTGTCAATCAAAAATACATCTGACTCAGCCTTGAATATATTCAGTGACCCAACCTCTACAACCTGTTGGGGCAAATAATTCCAAACACTAGTGGTCCTCTGAGAGGAGCAATTTCTCCTTCTTAACTGGAAGACTCCTGATTTTGCAACTGCGCTCCAAGTATTAGATTCTCCCACAAGTTGGGGAAGGGAAATAACAAAACATAGAAAAATAAATATAAAGACCATCACTGTCAGAAGCCTCACCTTCTTAGGGTAATTCAAGATGGGCCCAGGGCCTTACTTTGTGTATTAAAAAAGGCCAACCATCTTAAAACAGCAGATGCCTTCACCACTCAGTTGCAGGCCATGATAAAAGTGATAGTGTGTCAGTGTTAATGAGCTGGTAAGTCTACCGACACACATTGAGGTCAGTTAAGTGAGATATAAGTGGTACTAATATTGTACACAAAAACCAAAAATGCTGGAAAATCTCAGCAGGTCTGACAACATCTGTGGGGAGAGAATAGAGCCAACCTTTCGAGTCTATATGACCCTTTGTCAGAACTGACAGCAAAGAGAATCAGCAGAGATTTATACTATAAGCAGGGGAGTGGTGGGGATGGGGGGAGGAGGGGATGTAGTGTGGTCAGACCTGCCGAGATTTTCCAGCATTTTCGGTTTTTGTTTCAGATTCCAGCATCGGCAGTATTTTGCTTTTATCCTAATATAGTATAAATGGTACTACATTGATTAGACCTGAAAGGCCATACCCTGAGGCCAGGTATTTAGGGGAATCCTAATATGAGTAGGCCTTTCAGCCCCTCAAGCCTGTGCACCTGCCATTCAATGAAATCATGGCTGATCTTTCCAAGACCATAGTTACCTGCTGCTTTTGCTCCTTTTCCTCTACAACACTGGGATTGTTTCTTGTGCTGCCCTTGCTGTACAATTCACTGACAGATTTTTCTAGAAAGTATATCTAATTCTGTTAGCTGCCGGAACTCAGCTGATGCTTTCAGCTTGAAACGGGAGATGTTAACTTGATGTCAGAAAGAATTCAATGCTGAATAAGTTTGTATGATGCATGTTAATTGTTGCTTGACAAGCAATTAAAAAGCAAAATAAAAGCATTACCTGTGCTTGGAAGTGTATCAGGAATATTTATTCTCAGGAGCATGGGCAAAACTGGTCAATTAACACCAATTCGCAAAATTGCAACGCCTTAACTTACAATTAACATGGGTGCTCGCTCCAATGCACAGAGCATATTAAACCCATGAATAAACTGCAGCATCAGAAAATTATACATATTTCAAGGAATTGACAATAAGTCACATTTTATGAAGACCTGTGCTCCCAGTGTGGCCCTGACAACTTTTACCTTTAACAGATCCAGGAAGCAATTAATATTTAAAAGGAATGAAAATAATGCGCATGGGAAAAGAAAGTGATTTGGAGGTCCCGGTGAATGATAAGTTGTAGTTATTAAAACAATGCTTGGTGACAGTAAAACAAATCAGCCATTTGGATGTATTAAAAGCTCAGAATTGAGTTGAAATAGTGTTGCAGCCCTGCCACTTTATAAATCAATAGTGTGCCTGCACTTAAATTATTGTGTGCTCTCTGGCTGCCACAGTGCAAAAAGGATAATGCAGCTATTGAAAGGACATAGGATTGAGTGACCAGAATTATTGAGAGGAATGCAGAGACTGGATTATCATGGAGTGATTTTGTAAATTGAACGTATTCTCACCAGAAAAGAGAATGTTCAGGGGAGTTTTGATTGCTATTTTTAGGATTCTAAAAGGACCAGATGATGCAGACTGTGGCAAGCTGTTTCCCCTTGTCCAGAACAGAGAACACAAGCTCACTTAAAGGGGTGTAAATTATAAATTAATCTAATTAAACAATACTTCAGTGAGTGAGTGGTAATCCTATGGAATAGGCTCCCTAGTGAGATGGCGTGTAGTAGCTGTAGTATTTGTGTGAAGCAAAAAGTGACTTTGGACCTTTGGTTCCACCAGTGAGGTTTGCCTTGTGTCATTTTCTGAGATGTTGTCGACTAATTGATAGAGATTGATTGCCATGATTAGTCAACAACTTCATTATTGTTGTGTCATGAGATTATCAGCGTAAGAGAAGGTGAACTACATGGACTGTGCTCTTTAATCATTCAGCGATTCCTATGTTCTTATGTCCCTATATATATACGACAGTATGAACTAAAAGCATGTTTTATTAGTTGTTGTCCAATTGTCTTTTGTGGTCATGTATGCACTTGATGGCATATTCAGCCTTAGCTTTAGACTCAAACTTGTAACCTTTATTCTGCTAAACAAGAAGATGCAGAAAAAAATGTCCAAGATAAAACTAAGTATTTTGACTCCAGTATTTTCAGGATGAACTAATCAAGTCGCAGCGGAGTTAACAACTGCACACAATGTAATGCTAATCCACCATGACAGTACTGGCAGCTCCAGGCTCAGAATTTGGTGCTGCATTTCTGATTGTAGTAATGTGGATGTGGCATTAGAATCTAAGTATAAGGTTGGTGCAATTTGGCCGCTTCAGTGCAGTTCCTACTGGGCTTGAGTTCAAAGTGCAAAAACCTATCCGGAATCTGGGACTATATGAGACCCTGCGGGAAGGTTTCCTTTGGGCATTATGCATTTGCAGCACTGGACGTAGCAAGATGATTTCCTTTTGCATAACTACTAGCAAAATCATAAAAAAGAATGTGTTTATGAGTTTGCTAAAAATAGCAACCTGATGAAACCTTACACTAATTATATTGTCAGGCTTGCTGAAGAGCAGCGCAAGGAGTGCTTGAAAATGAAATGGGTGGAAAAGGGGGAAATGTTCTCAGGATTTATATTGCTTAACTGAATGATCTCCAACGGCTAACTTTCCCTCCTCTTCATGTAACAGATTAAAAAGTAAAGGAAGGGTCAGCTCACTACTGTTCCCTTTGGCGACACACATTTCAATATCCTTTAAGTTGCTGCAAATAAACTGAACATCTAAGTGCTAGGAATTTCTTCAGGTCCCTGTAGCTGATGATAATCTCACATTGAGCGAGTACCGATTTTTATAGGAAAATGACACTATTAGTAAAGAACACTAATACTTCTACTGAATGACGCGCACAGCACAAAATCAGAGGAAATCAATTGAAAAGCAATCCTAAATTGTCACTGCCAAATTATGAACTAAGCCTATTGTTTTAGGGGAAGACAATCCTTTTGTTTAGTATGGTCAAAATGGCTGACAGATAAGATCAAGGGTGAGATTCTCCAGCCTCCCAGCCATGTGTTTCCTGCCAGTGGGAGGTGGTGCATTGTTTGTTAACGGCTGGGTTCTCTGGTCCTGTTGCTGTCATGCCACCCCACGCTGGCAGGAAACCTGCAGGTGGGGATGCACTGCTGGTGGGACCGGAGAATCCCACCGGTGTGAATGGCCAGAGTACTCTGACCCAATGGTTCATATGCTAAAGAGCTAAAGGAACACGTGTACAGTTTGCTCATCCTTACTCCATGTCCTCCAGTTTAAAGATTATGTTTATTTATTGGTGTCTCAGGTAGGCTTACATTAACATTGCAATGAAGTTCCTGTGAAAATTCCCTAGTCGCCACATTCTGGCGCCTGTTCCAGTGTATTGTTCGGAGAACGCAGATTCCTGGCACTATGAGACAAGAGTGCTTACCAGTGTGCCACTGTGCCACCTAGCCATCTCAGTTACCATTTATTCTGATACCTCCAACAGCTTTGGGATCATTTGCTCCTTCTGATCAACAACTTAACTTTGAAGTCTACCATTTGCATGACAAAGTACAGCAGGACCACTTTGAACATAAGGCATAAAGTTAGTCACCAGCTGTAGTCCAAAACGTGTGATGTTAGATCAGCAGTTCATTTTATATCTCTCTGATTTTCATTTCCATTGACTTCAACATTAGGCCTACCTTTGTTCTCCCAAATACGCTACAGTTAGCACATATCACATCTCAAATTACTCGTACACTGTATTCCAAGTGTAACTTTCTGAAACAAAATCTAATTAGAATTCGCTATTTTCTCCTGATTGTTGAAAAAGGTTCGCATCCTGAAAGTTATTGCCCTCCAATGCTAACAGGACAGTAAATGGTAAGATTAGAATAAAAGGATCGCCAAGAATAAAAACGATGTAAGAATAATTCACTAGCTGCTGGAACAAGATTCCATAGCTTCGCTGGTCCCATTGTGAACCTCCAATTTTGAGTGTCAGATAAGAAAGATCTGAAACGACATGACTTTCCAAACCTAAATGAGTGTGACAGAAATAGTTCATAATATCATCATAAATACAGCAATTTCACAATTGTCATTAAATTCTTTGTCATTAAATCCTTGTGACAAGAAAATAATTTTTATCAGTTTTGCTCAGGCTAATGAGGGAGTTGCCCAGCACATTTTGGATAATTGAACCTCGTGGCACAACACTTTTACTCCTCAACTTGTTGGACTCCTAGTTAATTAACAATGGTGTGTGATTTTGATGTACCATTCTAACAACACAACTTTTCAGCAATTCCTAGCCTCTTACCAAATAAGATAAATTTCCTTACACTCTTCCTTTCCTAAATATATACTTCAATACGCTACTTCGAAAAACCACCTGCTCTGATTTCTTCTGTGTACTAAATGTAACAATTTTGCATGCACAATATTTATAAATGCATTTATGATGCTGCCACACTGTATTGTTTGGATGCCAGAGATATTTCGATCAATGTCAAGATGATAGTAAGGAAAAGTTCTGGCATGTTGTTATAAAGCACCAATCATTCATAAAGGACTGGGCTGTGGGTTCAGTTATTTACACTAACCACATGAGAACATTTATGCAAAGTTAGAAAACTGGAAGACTCCAGAGCTGAGCTGCACTCTGCTCACAGGCAAAAGTAAAATTAAGATAAGATTACATAACACTTTTCTCTTCTAGTGATATCATTTTACTATCCCTGAAAGGCATATTATAACAAAGTCAACAGTAGACATAGCAACGTCATTCCCATCCCCCTCTAAGGTTTGTGGTTAAGTCCAGCCTGAACTAATGGGGTGAAAGTCTTTATTCTGATCCTGAGGGGTGAAAATAAAATACGTCGAATACTGGAAACTGAAACTAAAACAGAAAATGCTGGAAAATTTCAGCAGGTCTGACAGCATATGGAGAGAGAATGGCATAGACAAAAGGAATGTGGATGATAAAGCTCAAGAATGGTGCTAAGAGTGTCCGTTAGGAGATCGGAATGTATAAATGGAAGATCAAAGATATAGGCCAGAATTCTCCCACCTTGCCTGCCACTGCAATTGTAGCAGGTGGGTTGCAGACAGGTGGGAATGTCTAACTTTTAGACCAGCCTGGCCGGGGAATTCCACATTGAGTGTAGGAATATGGTAGCTGGTGGGTGAGGGGAGGGGGGAGGGGGAGATCAAGACAGAAAGTAAGATTTTCGAAGTGGATAAATTTTAAAAAGTGTTAAAAATGATTGATAAGATGAAAAGAAGAAATGAAATAAAATAAATGGAAATAGGGTGGAGATGCAGGAGAGAGCTCATGCTATTAAGTTGTTGAACTCAATGTTCAGTCCAGAAAGCTTTAAATTGCCTAATGGGAAGATGAGTTGTTGTTCTTCTATTGAATGTTGGGCTTCACTGGAACATTGCAAAAGGCTAAGGATGAATATCTGTACAGGAGAGCAGGTTGTGTATTGAAATGGCAAGAGCCAAGAAGGTCTGGGTCCTGCTTGTGGACAGACCTTTGGTTCACAATGTTGCTTTTAGCACCATTCCTGTCCTTTATCATCACCATGTACATTCCTTTGTCTATGCCATCCCTATTAATTATAAACACCCCCTCTCCCCAGCTACATAACACATCTTTGCAAAGAGGCCCAGCCTGAGGACTATGGTTCAGGGGAGGCCAGAAAAGTGTAATGCATGAGGAGGTCAGGCCCAATCCAAAGAGATGGCTAGAATAACAAAGGGTCTACAGCCTTCATGCAAGCTGCCAACCTCCTGCTTCCCTCCTTTGTGTCTCAGAGTTCGACGTGGAAAACCACTGACCTTAGGCACAACTGTAAAAGTTGGTCATTGCACTCCACCTTTAAACAAAAGTGAACTGGAGGCCATGGGATTCTCATGAGCCATTGACTTTAACATGACGGTAGGATATAATCACAAAATGTTTCAATATAATGAGTGTTTGTGGCATGTAAATGGATTATAAACAGGAACCTGCCATGGGACAGCATTCGACTTGACCTGCCAGAAACATACTGCTGAGCTCATCTCTAAATTTTAACACGCTGTTGGAAGAGTAAAACTTCAGTTCCTGCCTAATTAAGTCTCTCACCTGCCACGTTTCCTGTTCTTTCAAGTCCTATAACAGCCCTCCCCCCTACCAGCAACTCCCTGGCAAAACAAACATGTGAGAGACTGAGGTAAAGTTACAAATGTTATTTCTGAATTGTGGTTGATAGAGATTGTTGATAGTTGAGTTTTGGGGCTGTGGTGTTTGAAGCAGTGCTTGAGCCTAGTGGTGCAGCAGTAAGGTTATAGCATTTGAACATGCAGTTCACTCACCTTGATCACCCATGGAGGATATTGAACTTCTTGCTTCTATGTTATGGGGCTAGACTGTTGGCATTGACCGTGATGGTTAAGTGCTCCCATTGTTTTTTCAGTGACAGTTTCAAAGTCCTCCTTGTCCCATATGGATGGAGGACATCTTTCCTCCTGTCCACCTCCTGCAGCAATCCTCCAGTACTGTATCAGGAAGCCTTGGGGAAAGCACTTTACCTTGCACTGCTACCTTTTTTAGCAGGAGAGACTCACAGACTGGCTTGAAATTGTGCTTGCCTCTCATGATTTTGTGTTTCCCACTCAAGTGCGCAGCCTATTCAACACAATCCTTAGCACTGGTCACATACTGCAATCAAGTAAATGAGCAGGCAGCATAGACTCTTATATTCTTCTTTTTTATTCTATCCAGAAAAAAAATTCAAATTGAATCCAATTCATGGTCCCCACGAGATGGAGAAACAAGATCCAAACTGACAAGATGAGCTGGGGAGAAAGTACTTCTCCCAACGGGTTGTGAATCTGTGGAATTCGCTACCCCAAAGTGTGGAGGATGCTGGGACACTGAGTAAATTTAAGAAGGAGTTAGACAGATTTTTAATTGGTAATGTGGTGAAGGATATGGGAAGGAGGCAGGAAAAAGAGAATGCGGAGCATATTAGCCATGATCAAATGGCAGACTGGACTCAATGGGCCGAATGGCCTAATTCTGCTCCTATGTCTAATGAACTTTCTGAGGCAATACACCCAATCTTGATCTGATGCTTCATCTTAGTCAAAAGGCCAAGATGGCTTTGAAAAATTGCATTTGGCAATGCCTCAGTTTAACCTCATCAGCTCCCGCGATCCTTGACTCACCCTAGTCTGGGAAAAACTACCATTGCAGGCATCCAGAGAGCAATGGACTAACTTCATCACCTGCATGGTTGAGAAACCTGATCATTGACTGTCCCCTCGTCTTTGTGCTGCTTGCATTGGAAGTAACCAGCGGTGGTTAATGACCTACCATTTTATTGTCTTATCCATTTGGATTCCATTTGAAAGGAAGGAAACAGCTAACAACAGGCAAAGAAAAGCAACTTTTTCATTAACTTTCATACAAGTAACATTCTGAATGAATTAGTGATTAATTAAAATCAAAACACTTAATTTATTGTTTTCAATCTTCTGACGATTGTAAAACACCACTGGTGTTTTGTTCCGACACTTGATAAGACTTGCTGTTCTACAAACTAATAAAGGATTAATCAATGAAAGCATGAAGACTCATGGTAGTAAATTATAATGGAGTCAAAATAACTGGTGAGATGTTGATCATAAAAAGCAAACACTAGTGGGTTTAATTAGATTATTTTATACATTGCAAAAATTGATGGGATGAATTCTCTGGCTGCGCTGGTCTAAAAGCCGGGTACTCCTGCTCAACTGTTAATGGGCCTTCACATTGTTTGCAACCCGCCGGCTACAAGTGCTGTGGCGGGAATGGTGGGAGATCTATTTTAAGGTTGAGTTTATTTAACCAACTAAAACTAGGGACTGTAACAACAAAACTTGGTGTGTAAATTGTAATATTTACATTTGCTTAGGAATGTTAGGGCTCATTACAACTTTTAGTAACTGAGGGGGCAATTCTCCCATTGCGACTTGCAACTTTTCTGGCAGGCCAAGCTGGGAAATGGGTGTTGTCGGCCCTTTTCACGGATTTGCACATGTGCCAGGAACGCATGCGCATCTCCCAGAGCTGGAGAATAGTCAGAGTCCAGACCACGTTGGAAATCAGTGGGAAGAGGAGTAAGTGATTTGAAACTTTTTTTAATGTAGTTTAAATATGTTTAGCATTTCATTATCAGGAACTTACCAGTCCTGATTGAATCTCTCATCCTGCCAGGAATACTTCATTCCGGTGGGGTTTAGAGTAGCTCCTGATGTTCAGGGAACTAGCTGGAGATCCTGCTGGAATGAAGAGGGACCAATCAGGCCCTCCCCAGGGGGTTGGGCCCTGGGGGGCCCCGATTGCCCCACCTTCATTCTGGTGGGGTCTTCCAAGGGGCAAAGTGCCCATGCCCATTGGATGGTCAATGCAATTGCTCTGCTCACGGTCTGCCCAAGTTACCATGATTGAAAATCAGCCACAGTGTTATTTAAGTAGCATCTCACACCATCCTGAAAATATGCTCCAATTTACAGGAAATTTGTATCAGAAGACTATGGTCTTCCACAGGAGTCATTCCCGCTGTGACACCCTGATCACCTTCTCAATCACCCCCACATGCTCTCCCTTTTCCAAGCCCTATTCCCATGCGAGAGTGGGGGATATGACATTTTCCCTTTAACTTCCTTCCTTCTCACCGAACAACAAAACTAACACTCCTTCCAGGCGAAACAGCAATTCACTTGTACTTCTTTTAGTTTAGTAATGCTTTTCTTGCTCAGAACTCAGTCTGCTCCGTGTTATGGAGAGCAAACTCACATTGGCTGATCTCTTAGCGAAGCAGGTTGTTAGTATGTCCCCCAGCTTTTGTCCACCTGTATTTTCATTCCCTGTCCTTGGCCTGCTGAAGTATTCCAATGAAACTTAATATTAGTTTGAGGAACAGCAACTCATCTTTGATTGGGCACTTTGATATTGAGTTCAATCATTTCAGATTATAATATCCATCCCCATTTTGTTTCCTTTTTCTTTCCTCCTTGATTTTCTTTGCTTTCAGATGACAGATTTTTAAAAAAATGATTTTGACATTATTCACACCTCCTCTAGACTGACCTTTTGTTTCTTCACATGTTTCACTGCCACTCCCTTTTGCCTTGCATATTCAACATTTTTGTCATTTAATTTCGTGAGCCCCCCCCAATTTTATTACAGATCTTCCTATTCATTTCTTCTTTCCCCTTTCCCTGCCTCTGTAATTGTTTAACGCTTGCTTCATCTCAAACTTTTTCCACTTTAGACGAAAAGTCATAAATCTGAAAAGTTGAGTATTTTACCATCGCGTTGCACTCGTTTTCGGGCATGACGGATGATAAAGTGGGGCGTAAAGAGATTAGCGTGATTGGCGCTGGTTGTGAAAACAGGCGCCATTTTGCAATAATAAGATTTCCAGAGCAGTCAGCCTCTTTCTGGAAATGGACGAGAGGCAGGTTAATGTTTTGAAATTATTCAAATTTGATTTTACATGTGTGATCCCTGTGCCTAAATCATCAAGAGCTTTGGTAGACATTCTTGCCGGCGAGGCATACACATGCTCTCATGAATGGGGAGCAGTCATGTTGACCTTGCCAGTGGAGCTGGAGGTCATTGGAGCCGAGGGTAAGGCAGGGGTGCCCCTTGGGCAGTGCCAGGCTGGCTCCTTGGGCAATGCCCACCAGGCACCTGGGCAATGCTCACCAGAAGTGCCAAGGAATGGGGCCAATTGTGGGGGGGGGGGCCTTTGTGGAGGGACAAGTTGGGGCAGAACTAATGGAGAGAGGGCCCACTGCCACTCTGCAGCAATCAGTGGGGAGAGGGCAGCGGGGCCTCGATTGCTGAGGCAGGGTGGTGGGTCTGCAATTGGTGAGGGAAGGCAGCAGGTCCGTGATCAGTGGGAGAAGGGGTGTCCACGATCGGTCTGGGTGGCAGGGGTTGTTAGCGGGGCTGCATCTCGGGCAGCTCTCTCTTTGTCTGTCAGACCCCTTCTACTGTTAATGCACATGTGCAGCACCAGAGGTCTACACATGTGCACTACCTCCTTCTGCAGGATTTTGGGCATGTTAAGCCCCGCCCACAGGCTTCCGCAGCGAGCAGCAGGCTTGTTGAAAATTATGGACCAGTTATGTCACAAAATTTTGCCAAAGTGCGAATGGAGGGACCTGAAACTGCACCCACAAAACAAAACTGAAACTCTCCCAGTTACAAGCCCGCCTGGCACTTAGACAAAAAATGGTAAAATACTGCCCGTTAACTCTGCTTCTATCTCCACAGAGGCTGTCAGACATATAGCTATTTCCAGCATTTTCAGCCTTTGCTTCAGATTCCCAGCAGTACTTTTCCTTTGATATAATCTAGATCGGTGGTGTATAACCTGCAGTCCGGGACCACATGTGGTCCATCTGTGGACTGTGTTTGGTCCACAAGGCATTTCATGCACAGAGTTGCCACATACTGGTGATTTGCATTCATGTAGCTTTTCTCGTTCCAGTACGACTGAAGTGATATGAACATAAAGCAAGGGCCAGTGAGGCGAGGTGAATGCTGATTGCACAACATTGACTGTGAGAGCCATGCACTCCCTCTGCATCCAATCAAGTATAAAAATTTCTTTTCAGGCTGATGGCTATTCTATTAATATATGAATGATTAGGCATTTTCTATAAGTCGTTACGAAATATTCGGTATGCATTAAATGTATTTAATCTTATTCATGGGGGCATGGTTAGTGAGCAAGCCTGATTGCAATCTTGTGGTCCACTGAGATGAAGGAGGGACACCCATGTAGCCCACTCACTAGCCTAGGTCTCCCATCACTGAACTAAGGTGATGCTCCAATGCACTACTGAAGGAGTCCTTCAAAACAGTCAGCTATCCTACATACACTTCTCTCTGAGATATTATTCTTTCAGACGTAAATATTTTTCTTTATCAGATATCCCTCAGTAAGGCTTCATTTGCCTTCTCTCAGCTTGTGTAGGCCAAAACTACACACATTTATCATTTTAATAAAGGTATCTTAAGAATTGTACCATAGGATAACAGCTCCACCCGTGGCTGTGGGCTTTGTTTGATTAGCGATATGAACAAATACTTTTTAAACAGATTAATGCTTCCACAAATACAGTGAGGAGATGAATTTCGGGCAAATTTATTAAGTTTACTGGCATCAATTCAGGGTGAAGGAGATTTCATCATACACTATTAGAAATATATTTTAATAAAATCTATGGACATGACATTAATTGCAAATATATATGCAATTTTCTACAAGTAAACACAAGTTAAAGCAAGAATATAAATTGTGGGAGAAGAATAAATATATTGGCCACAAAACTCAGATACATGACACTCATTTTCTGGGCATTCAGGAGCTATTTTGCATCCAAACATTTCTGAAACAATTTTTCTGATATCTCAATCCCTTTGGAGGAGCTCTGCAGGGCTCAGTGAGGATCTCAATATCCACACCTGTTGTATTTCACCCTTATAAAGCACAGTCCTTGCCACTAGTTATGTCGCAAGCAACTGAGGAGGAGGAGAAGGTGAAGGGGGGATTTGAGGAAGAGTAGGGGAGGAAGAGGGAAAGGGGGAATGTAGGAAACATCCAGCATGGCCACTTTCTGATTGAGCTGTCAGTGATCAACCTCTCTGACTCTACCAATAAACACAACCCAAATCCCTATTCACCAGCTGTCCCATACCCTTGGGTGGGATTTTCCAGTTCCCCCACAGCATGTTCTTTTAAATTCATTTGTGGGACATGGACATCACTGGCTGGCCAGCATTTATTGCCCATTCCTAATTGCTTCTGGAGTGTAATTGAGAGTCAACCACATTGCTGTGGCTCTGGAGTTACATTTAGGCCAGACCAGGTAAAGATGGCAGATTTCCTTCCCTAAAGGACATTAGTGAACCAGATGGGTTTTTCCCCACAATCGACAATGGTTTCATGGTCATCAGTAGATTCTTAATTCCAGTTATTGTTTATTGAATTCAAATTCCACCATCTGCTGTGACGGGATTTGAACCCAGGTCCCAAGAGCATTAGTTGAGTTTCTGGATTAATAGTCTAGCAATAATACCACTAGGCCATTGCCTACCCTTTCCTGGCAACAGAGATGACCACCAATGGAATCTCCTTTTTCCACCAATGTCTACGGCGTTTTGGGTAGCCAGCCCACCCTGCTGCCAGGGAACCCCCCAACGGGTAGCCTTTGGTGGAACCTGAAGTTTGCACTGGATGAGCCAGGAAAATTCTACCCCTTATCGCCTCGGTTAGTGACCATCACAGAGCTCGCTGTCTTCTTGACTGTAATACTATAATATAAGCCAACACAAGACAACTGTCTTTTAACTGTTTTAAAAAATCACATATTGCACATAAAAGTCAACAAACCACACATATCAATTGCATTCATGTTGACCTACCATGTGCTTTTGCCTGTCCCTAATGCTTCCACACATTGATATCCAAGTGGCTGCACTATGGTTGGTAGAGACTGCTGACTTCAGTAGAGGAGATTGCGGATGGTCTTTCTGGATAACCTCAGTCATCTCTGGTCCTAGAGGCCCAGTTTGGAATGGGAAGCAGCAGTCTGGTTTGACTGACAGGCTACAGCAAGAACACTGGAGTAGCAGTGGTGGGAGGGAAAATGTTGCTTTGTTGAGAAAGAACAGTCAGTTCATTCTCCACGTTACCATTGTCACTTTCCTGCAACAATGGCTTGGCAATCCTAACAATGCACTGGAAGGAAGGTTATGTGGATAGATTGATAAAAGTGGTGAAGTTCTCCCTAGAGAAGAGAAGGTTATAGAAAATTTAATGGAAGTGTTCAGACTCATGAGTTCTACAGACAGAATAGAGAAGGGGAAATTGTTCACATTAGCAGAGAAGCAGAGGGCACTGATTTGAACTGGTTGGCAAAAAATGAGGCAAAGTGAGGAAACCTTTTCATGCACTAATGTTTAGGATCTGGAGTGAATTGCTTAAAAACATATTCAATTATGGCTTTTAAAAAAGAAATGGTTAAGCACCTGTTGGGAAAAGAAAAGGATTGTGGAGAAAGCAACCAGCTAATTACTCTCATACAGAGCTGGCATGGATTTGATGGGCCAAATGGCATCTTTCTGTGCAGTAACTATTCTGTGATTCTAGATTTCTGGACTGTTGTAACACACTGCAAAGGGGCTCTCTTTGCCACTGGTATCTGAGCAATGATGGCAACAGTCTGCATCTTTGTGGCAGCAAACTGAACTAGCATGACCTCAGTCTGAGCTTCCACTGCTGCACTCTGACATTGGGTATGTTCCACTTGTGCTGAGATGGGAACTGAGACTTTAATCCCAGAAGCTGCATTATGGCTGGGTCTGCAAGTATTCTCATAAAGCTGGTTGTCACTTACATGCTGGAGGGGATGGCCTCCAAATTCTCTACAAATCTGGCGCCATATAGGTGTCAAGCTCCTCTGACTGGCCCACAGATTTTCTGAAGCCATAGTATTTCAGTGTGTATATTCACCATCTTCTATCTATAGCCACCCCACCACCCCCCTTTCTCTCACTGCCACTTTCCCCACCCCATCAGCCCATCACCTCTCTATTCTACTCCTTTGCACCAGACTCCATGTGTGACTCCATCCTCTGGTGAGCTGTTACCTGGGCTTATCGCCTATCCTGGCTGCTGCCCACACACGCTAGGTATCTCACCATATGTAGATCCCATCTCAAAACTACCCTCTAAAGTGCCTGGTTGCTAAGAGTGGGAAATTGAATGGCAGATTTTTCATCATCATTCTCTTTCTGTTCTTCCAGTTCTTTCTGCGCCCCACTGCCTGGCTAGGTTCATGGATATCTGAAAGGAGAAAGGAAGAAATGTAGGGTTGTGATGATGGAAGGAAAGGGAAATAAGAGATGCAAAGTATACCATCTGCAGCCTGTAATTCAGGAAAGATTATGGAATGAGGAAGAAGTGAGATGCGAGGAAGAAGATTAGGCATGAGCATATCTTCATCTTCAATATTTCAGCTCTGCTGTTGGTCATAATCTCAGTCATGGGCCCAATGACACTAATGCCTTCTTAGTTAGAGCTAGCTATCACTCGCTGTGCACCTCATTGTCCTGCAACAGAGAAAAATATGTGTTAGTGAAGGTCTTAATGTGAGTTTGGGTTATCTGTCATGGTAGAACAGCTGGAAATGTCTGCAAGCTGTGAGATGTGGGGATGAGCCTTGAAAAAGTGAAGATGAAGGGAAGCTGTGAATGGCAGGCATGAGAGCCTTTTGATATTGTTGATAGGTAAGGGATGGAGCGATCTGGTGAACTGAGCATGGTGTGTTGGCAGGATGTGACATTTGAGAATTCAATCACTGACTGGGATCACTTTGATGACAGAACTGAACGTCTTCCTGAATGCCAATTCTCAATGTCTGACTCCTGGCAGTAACTGCAACAAGTATCTCGTCTCACCACCACCTGAGACTTTGTTTGGAGAGGCTGCTGACTTACTGTGGGCAAATAGCATCTCTCTTCCTTCGCACCTCCTTGACTCAGCCATCTTCGCACTGCTGCCTCACAGAACCAGGGACTTGGGTTCGATTCCTGCCTTGGGTGACTGTGTGGAGTTTGTACATTCTCCCTGTGTCTGTATGGGTTTCCTCTGGGTGTTTTGGTTTCCTCCCACATTCCAAAGATGAGCAGGTTAGGTGGATTGGCAATGATTAATGTGCAGGGTTATGCAGATATGAGAGGGGTGGGGGTTGGACCCTATATGAGGTGGTCTTTCAGAGGGTCAGTGCATAATTGATGGTCTGCATGGCCTCCTTCTGCACTTTATGGATCCTACCAGAAAAAATTCTGGCGCAGCAAGGGAAAGGCTTGGCTTGCCACATCGTGCATACCTGAGTCAAACTTCTTTAAAAAAGAAATGTTTTTGCTATATAATAAATGTTTTGAATAAAAATCTTGAAACATAAACACCAACTGTTTTCCTATGTCAATGCCAGGGCTTGTCTTATTGTAACATACATTTTACAATTTGTCATCTACTTTTGTTTTGTTATATCCAATTCAATCCAATTAAAGTCCAATTCAAAGTCTCAACAAGCGAGACATTCCAGATCCAAGCTGACAGGACAGGCAAGCCTCTTCCTGTCTTGGGCTTGATCTACATGATTCAAGCTGATTGGAACAGGCATTGCGCCCCCTCCAGTTCTTGATTTCATTTGCATCTTAGCCAAAAGGCCTCGATGCCATTTTTAAAAATTGCTTCAAATGAAGCCTCAGCGTAACCTCATTACTTCTATCAAGAGCAGGATGCCAATACTACACTTAACCTTAGGTAAAAGGCCTTTTTTTTTGTTTATATCCAATTCGATCCAATCAAAATCCAATTCAAAGTCTCAGCAAGTGAGACATTCCAGACCCAAGCTGACAGGACAGACAAGCCTCTTCCTGTCTTGGACTTGACCTGCATGATCCAAGTGATTGGAACAGGTTTTGCACCTTCTCCAAGGCTTGATATCATTTGCATCTTAGCCAAAAGGTCACAACGCCACTCTCAAAAATTGCTTCAAATGAAGCCTCAGTGTAACTTCATGACTTCAACCAAGCACAGGATGCCAAAACTACACTTGATCTTAGCCAAAAGGCCTATGCTGAGACTTCCAGCAACTTTCATCCAAAGTGCATTTTTTTTTCAAAAGGCACAGGCTAGTTTTATGTATTGCAGGTTACATTTAATTCATGCTAGCTCTCGCCACTTTGTATTCCCTACTCACATGTGCAGCTATTCCATAGTGTACTGAGTGCTGGCTGCATTCTAGAATTGTTTAAATGAGCAGGCAGTGGAAAGTTTATCTGCTGCCTGCAACAGTAGTGGAACATGCAGGTTAACCTCACAACTCCCACACCCATTTGTACAGCTATTAAATTTAAGATTAAACTGAGAACTGCAAGGGTTGTTTTTTCATTCATTCACAGGACATGGGCATTGCCCATCTCTAGTTGCCCTTGAGAAGTTGGTGGTGAGCTAGCGATTTATCTCACTAGTTAAAATATATCCAGCGCCTCCTTTACAATCGTGCATACCTGAGGCAAACTTCTTTAAAAAAGAAATGTTTTTGCTATATAATAAATGTTTTGAATAAAAATCTTGAAACATAAACACCAGCTGTTTTCCTATGTCAATGCCAGGGCTTGTCTTATTGTAACATACATTTTACAATTTGTCATAGGTTCACAGCATCCCAACTACAAGCTCAATGATTTCTCCTAAAGCACAGTGTTTCTCTGTTCCTGCAGGCTAGTCTGTATTATACATGACGCATGTTTTGACAATAAATAGAATTCATGAATTACTTCTTGGCAGATAAAACAATTAACTAACATCCTCAAACAGAACATTTAAAGGACCCATCCAACATTTTAATTACATTGCACAATTAGACACTCAGTGTTTAATTACAGCTACGAAATATGGCTAAACTTCTAAAAGGCCAAAAAACTGTAGTTTTGCTCTGTATGCCCATAAACAGGCACACTTGGGATACGGGAGGGCACAAATTTGGGCAGATGTGACAGTAACGTGTATGACTTGCAATTTATTGGGTAGTATGAATGGCACAGGAAGCTCCCACCAGAAGGGGGAATTATGTCACATTTCCCCTTGTTTAAGCCAGATCTATATTCATTCATAAATGATGAATGTATAATGGGCATTCAAGACTGCAAGTGTTGATTTAAAGAGATTGAAGAAAGTAAATGACTATTTTTAAGGTCTAGAAATGCTGATAATAGGATTACCAATGAAAACACACTGTTACCTGGAGGAGGAAGAGGAAGAGTAACAGGGGAATGCTCAGCAAGAGAGGCTGCATCCCAAGAGGACGAGACCTAAAATTTTCGGTGCAGACTGCCCTACACAAGCTGAATATTGATGGATGAGCAGGCCTCAAAGAACATTCCTCTCTGCAAGAGCACGAAGGGCTAAACAGGTGCCAACAACGAAACTCCAGACTTTTACAAATTCTCTTATGGAATTCCCCCACGTCATGGAAACTTAGGAATAAAGTCCATTGCTTTGTCAGGTTGACCGGGAAACTAATGTAGTTGCTTACTCAATCACCTGTTTAATGCAGACTGACTGGTCTCGCTGACTGGCTGTCCTTTGGAAAGATGCCTTGGCAAGTGCCGCTCATGGTCCGTCAGAATATAAAGATCCAGGCTGGAATTTTCCAGCCATTCACGCCAGCGGGATTCTCTGCTCCCACTGCAGCGAATGGAGATTTGGCTGAGTGCCAATTTCCCTGTCCTTGCTTGCAGTAGCGGTCGGGCATGAATGGCTGGAAAATTCTGGCTCCAGTTTTTAAAAGGGCAGAATCAGATTTCATGCCAAATTCCCGAATCCAACCCCGGTAAAAATCAGGATTTTGTCCTTTGCAATCCCTGTAAATTTGGGGTCCTGGGTTTTACTTGTTTAGTGGAGATGATTTTTCCATTGAACAATAAAAATAATGATCAAAATGTCATAGAAATACAAAATAAATCTAATAATGTACTACCTTCCAATTGTGTAACAGAGATTACTTAATGAGTGAATTAACTATTGATTCTAAATAAGATTGTCCTCATGTTTCTATTAAGTTTGTTAATTATACAACAAGTTATCCTTTGATTTAACCTGATACGTACATTGTTGAGGCAATAACTTGTGGAGTACAAAAAAATGCCAAATGTTTTTTCTGCTCCAAGATCTTCCAGTGTGTACTGCAGCGCCATCTGGTGCACTCACTAACAGGAAAGATGACAAGTTTGAGAACAAATGAAGAGAATTGCCAGCAACAGATTTTCCACATAAAACCATTTAGTTAGGAAAGCAGAATTCAGTCATGATTCTTGGATATGTGAATAAATCTTGACTGATATTTTTGGTATTAATTATTCTTCCATGGGTTATACAAGGTTTAGTAGTCACATAAGCACACCTATCTAATGATACTTTGGAACACGTACAAGATGGGACACCAATTAGAGTCATAGAGGTTTACAGCATGGAAATAGGCCCTTCGGCCCAACTTGCCCATGCTGCCTTTACTTAAACCCCTAAACTAATCCCAATTGCCCACACTTGGCCCATATCCGTCTATACCCAATGTACCCATGTAACTATCTAAATGCTTTTTAAAAGACAAAATTGTACCCACCTCTACTACTACCTCTGGCAGCTTGTAGGTGGTCTGCATGCTAAATAACAGTCAATGAGGAATTAGCAGGATTGCTAGTCCTTTTCTACCTGTGCAGACTGGGCTCCAGTAATGTGATTGAGGCCTGACTTCAGTTATATAGTTTGGGCTGCAATTGAGGCTTCCCCACCTTGCCAATCTGTTGTCAAGTGAATCAGATGCAGTAAGCTAAGTCCTCCCTGGGCCATTGCAATGAAATAGTGGATCTCCCAAACCATAGGACTTGTCTGCCCCCAACAGAGATGACTTCCCAATACTCATCTTACACAACTGACCTGATTGTCAGGTACCATTCCTTTGGCAGCAGCCTCCTGCAATCCAACATTTCACTTCTTTCCATTAACCAGTCAGGGCTTTGTGCTGGGCTTTTGGTAAGATTGGCAGCTAACTTAAGAACATAAGAAATAGGAGTAGGAGTAGGCCATCTAGCCCTTCGAGCCTGCCCCACCATTCAACAAGATCATGGCTGATCTGAAGTGGATCAGTTCCACTTTCCCACTTTCTCTCCATAAACCTTAATTCCCTTGTCTGTCAGAAATCTATCTACCCGTGACTTAAATATATTCAGCGAGGTAGCCTCCGCCACTTCAATGGGCAGAGAATTCCAGAGACTCACCACCCTTTGAGTGAAGAAGTTCCTCCTCAACTCTGATCTAATTTTGAGGCTGTGCCCTCTAGTCCTGCTATCCTTTCTAAGCAGGAAGAATCTCTCTACCTCTACCTTATCTAGCCCCTTCTTTATCTTATACGTCTCTATAAGATCCCCCCTCAGCCTTCTAAACTCCAACGAGTACAGACCCAGTCTATTCAATCTCTCCTCATAGGCTAATCCCCTCATCTCTGGTATCAGCCTAGTGAACCTTCTCTGCACTCCCTCCAAGGCCAATATATCCTTCTGCAAATGCGGCGACCGAAACTGCACACAGTACTCCAGTTGCGGCCTCACCAGTACCCTGCACAGTTGCAGCAAGACCTCCCTACTTCTATACTCTATCCCCCTCGCTATAAAGGCCAACATTCCATTAGCCTTCCTGACCACCTGCTGCACCTGCAAGCTGGGTTTTTGCGACTCATGCACAAGGACCCCCAGGTCCCTCTGCACTGTAGCATGCTGAAGCTTTTTGCCTTTTAAATAATAATCCCTCCTACTATTATTTCTACCAAAGTGGATAACCTCACACTTGCTAACATTATACTCCATCTGCCAGGTCCTCGCCCACTCACTCAGCCTATCCAGATCTCTCTGCAGACTTTCCACACCCTCCACCCAATTTGCTTTTCCACTCATCTTCGTGTCATCAGCAAATTTCGTTACCCTACACTCAGACCCCTCCTCCAGATCATCTATATAAATGGTAAACAGTTGAGGCCCCAGCACCAATCCCTGCGGCACTCCACTAGTCACCAACTGCCAACTAGAATAGGACCCATTGAGTCCAACTCTCTGCCTCCTATTAGACAGCCAATCCTCTATCCACACTAACACTTTACCTCCAAATCCGTGCACTCTAACCTTTTGCAGCAACCTTTTGAGAGGCACCTTATCAAATGCCTTTTGGAAATCTAAAAACACCTCATCCACTTGTCAGATTAAGCCCAAGAGTTAAAATCTCCTGAGCCTCAAAGCTTCAAGGATAAAATTACCCCCTATTCTGCCTGAACTACAAAACCAGAAGTGAATTCCATACCTCGTAGCTCTGTATGGAAGGATGATTTCCCACCTTTGGTCTAAACCTCAAATATTCAAGCTGGTATCTATGACCTTCTCTGTCAGCCTTTCACCCCACTTTAATCTTGTTTATTTTATGACTATCCTACTCTCTCCATTCTTTCATAATCTTTAAGCATTTCTATCAGATTACTTCATATTCTGCATGGTTAGAACGAAAAAGGCAAAATTTTCAATTATTTCTTCATATATGCATTCTCTCATAACAGGCAGCAACCGAAGAAGTCTGCACTATAGACTCTTCCATTGTAATACTTACGACTTTGGAGTACAGTAAGTAAATATACTGCCAATGTGTTTAAAAAAAAGAAAAAATATTGGCTGTAACTTTCTGGCCATTCACGCTGGTGGATCTTCCAGTCCAGATTTTCCAGCAGCAAGGGTAACATTCAACCTTGTGAAACCCCATTGACAAAGGTGGGATCAGAAGATCTAGTTGCCAACCACTGGTGGGCTGCTTCCCGCCACCGCAAAACACACCGTAGGTTGCACAGTCAATTTGGCCTCGGGTGGCTGTTTGTGTGGAGTCTGCACGTTCTTCCCATGCCTGTGTAGGTTTCCTCCACGAATTCCGGTTTCCTCCCATAGCCCAAAAAGACGTGCTGGTTTGGTGCGCTGGCCATGTTAATTTCTCCCTCAGTGTACTCAAACAGGCACTGAAGTGTGGCGACTCAGGGATTTTCACAGTAACTGCATTGCAGTGTTAATGTAAGCCTATTTGTGACACGAATAAACTTAAACTTAAATTCCATCCTTTCAGTCTGAAACTAAACCTACAACTCTTACTTAATATGCTGTTAATGAATTACCTTCAATTTCAGTGATAGAAATACACCTCCACGTAATATCAGAACAATTCAATTTACCATGAGTTGTGACTGGTCATCATAATTTCCTCAGACTAGGATTGAGCTTTCTTGTTGCTCAACACGGGGATATGGAAGATCATGTTTGATCCATAAGATTAGGCTGGTTTGGGCATTTTTTCTCACAACTCAGGGAGGATTTCTGAAAATATCTATACCTTCCTTATAAGCTCAGTTAGTTGTGAAATGCATACATGGATTACTAAGATTTTCCAAGCACTCCACCCAATGCAAAATCAAAATGGGATAAGCATGATAGCTAACTTTCCTCCTACCCACCACCTTTGGCAGTTTTCTCTATGTTCCAATAGAGTTCAAAATTTATGAAACCCACAAAATTTTTACTTCATAAAATTTGTGCTTCAGAGAGTAATAACTTTCACTTGCTGCTGTTCTCTAAATTTAGTAGTGACTCCTAAAAGGTAGATTTTCTTCATAATTGTGATAACATGGCCTTTTCCTGAAAATTGAATGTTCTTGCCCTCTACTGGTCAAATTTGTAGTTTTATGTACATTAGATGGTATTATATATGGTCTGATACAACTTGGGTTCTTTTGTTTTCTATACATGCATTATTTGGAAATTCTACATAATTTTCAATGTAAACTAATGGTATGCCAATGTTAACACGGGTAGATCAAAGGAGTAGAATTTGGAAAATTGTGGTAAATCCTCAATCCATTTCCTGGGTGCAAAATCAGAGATGAGTAGACTAATTTCAGATTCTGCTAGCCTGATCTCAGTCCTTCATGTTCCAATTGATCCCTTAAGTGTGTTAATTAAAAAACCTAGGCCCTGAATTTTTGTCTCAGGCCAAGAACATGAGAGTTGTTGCCAGTTCCTGATTTCTGAAACCTGAGCCTACCTTTGAACCCTACTCCCAACATATCAGTGTCTCTGAGAAACGTAGGCAGGGAGGGCTTGAATTTTGCAAGCCACAATGCAGTGCAGGAGTAGTGTGAGTTTAAAGGCCTGCCTTGGTTCTTGGGAAAAGTAGTCCAGCTCTCAACATTGTTTATATGCTCTCTAAACCTAACCCCTCACCCATCCTCCATGCCCCCTCGATTCCCCCCCATACTCCATGTCCCCATGTAACCTCTATAGCCCCTCACCCAGTATCTGCTATGGGCAGACATCGAGATATCTTTGAAATTGACATAAAAAATGTTTAACAACCCAACAGAGCTGTCTTTCAAACATAATTCGTACAAAAACAAACTCATTCATAGAAGTCATTCAAAAAGCTGTAAATCCCATCACATGACCAATCTGTTGTATACACTTTTCTACTTACCACATCAAAGATAGATAATCCTTTAATAACTCTCTTTAAACTGTCAATTAAAATGTGAAAACAGCTCCTGGCTGAGTGATTCCATGGCTTTTGGAACTCACCCAAGTGTTCATAATGGCCTTAGCCCTCAAAACAAACCATTGCAACTCACAGGTAAATGAAACTGAAAGATCAGATAGTGTTTCTGTTCCATTCCAAAGCAGATTGCTTGTCAATCAATGGAGTTGAACTGGATAGATTATTTAAAATCTTTTAACAGCAGGGCATTTTTTTCTCAAAGTTAGCAATCTCCCGACATCACAATCTGACATGACTGGAGACTTTCCACTACATTTTTCTACAGTTTTGAATGCACTATGGTACTTTCTCCAATTGGATAAGTACACTCATGCATCTCAATGCTTAAACAATGCTGGTCAATGTCATGGTCAACTTAGCTTTGCCAGATCAGGTGTTATGATAAAACTACATTACAATTCAGCCTCAATAGTGACATTTGAAGTTGTCAGAACATTTAAACATTATCAGCCAGAATATTCCCAACATTTCAACAGGCTTCCCCAATAGTCTTAAATTCTCCAATAAGATGGGTTTTTTTTTAAGGCTACAAAACACGTACCAGTACATGAAGTGGGGTGGAGGGGAAGGGGTGAGTGGAAATTCAAATTTGCTATAGCAGTGACAATGATGACCCAACATCACAAGGTGTTGTGATCGATGATGTTCCCAGCCTATGAAATGGGCACAAAGAAATAGCTCTGAGTTTGGAAGACTCTGCAAATTTGAAATTGCTTCCAAAAAGCTTGTTTCTTTCCCAATCCCAATCACGTCTCCATTAGCAGGTGAAAATCCAGCCCCAAATATCTCTTTCAGGTTTCCAATGACAAATTTAGTGAAAGCTAAGCAGAGATTGCATTTAACATGGATGTTTCCTTTGCTCACCACCACCACATTGCCCCCTTTCAACCATACACCAAGCCCCCGCCACCCTCACCCTCTGCCAAACAACCAAGGCTCCGAACCTTCGGCCAACTCAAGGAGATGACTCTTGTAGGCCTGGACAGCTTCAGCGGAGTACCTATTTGGCATCTGCAGCTCAACAAGTTAATGGAAATGATGTCTGGTCCCTAAGTGGTGAGATGATTTCTGCACTTCTAGAACATTTATGGCATTCGCACCCCAAGGAGATTTCAGACATTATAAATGTCTCTTTTTCATGGCTTTTGTAATGATTATTTATTTTGATAGCAATCCTCAGAACAAAGCTAATGTCACTCCTTATCTACAATGCATTTTCATTGAAATATAGCTCACGGTGACCACAAGACATAAGGCTTTCAGCCAATTTTGCACCGGAGCTCATCTGGATTTCATACAGGGAGTGAGGAGTATTAGATGCTGTGTCAAAGCAGCTGGCATCATGCCCTACAAATGTGTAAGTTTTTAAAATAAAAGTAAGCTCTGCTGTAACATCTTTTGATTGCAATAATTGAGAAGAACTATTTTGTTGTAAGTTATGCTGAGAATGAGACATTGCTATGCAAATGTTAACTTTTTTCTATTCATTCATGGGGTGTGGGCTCCACTGGCTAGGTCAGCTTTTATTGCCCATCTCTAACTTCACTTGAGAAGATGGTAGTGTGCTGCCCCCTTGAACTTCCATGTTGTAAGAACACTAAGATTTGATACCAAAAGAGAAAATGCTGGAAAATCTTGGTGGTCTGGCAGCATCTGTAAGGAGAGAAAAAAGCTGACATTTTGAGTCCAGTTGACCCTTTATCAAAGCTAAAAGACATAGAAAGTGGAGATATTCATGTTGTAGGGTGAGAGAGTGAAAGATGAGTCATAGACACAAAAACAAGGGGAAAGGCTACCCTTGGCAGTCCATAGAGAGAATAGAAGATCTGAATGGCCAAACAGCAGAGAAACTGAAATCAGAGGGTAAGCTGTACTTAGCTTCATTAAGCTTTACTTAGATTTTGATAATGCTATTATTTTTTAGGGTTCATTGTTGGTCTGCTGTAACACCCATGGATTTTATTGTTAACCACTTGTTACATGATGTTTGATTTTCTGTCAGTGACACAATGGGCAGCCAAAGCTGTTGGATATAGGATGGCCGTTGTTTGTGAGAAACAACACTTTGCGGTTTTATGATTTTAAATTTTCTGAGAGTCTGGATTCAGCAGCTTTGTGTTTGAAGAAATGGCTAGAAAGTAGCTTGAACTTAAGATAATCTCTCATCTTTAAACAAAACCTATGTGTTGATTTAATTGATTAACTATATCTGTAGGGCAGAACATTTATGTTGGAGGGAAACTTTTCTTTCTGATTTGACATTATGGTAGGAAGTGTTACTAACATTTGCTCTTAATGGCTTTGGTTCTTCTGACATGGATTACGTTCTTTCTTAATTGCTTTATATCTAAAGGACTTAGCATTTGTTTACAAAGAAATGCAAACTCTGGAGGCCCAGAGGGAACATTTGTGTTTGGTCTACATGACTGTAATTAAAGTGGTGAGGTAACATCCTATAACTTGTATCCTAAGCCAATGGAAGAAGTGCGTTCAGACATTTACAACTAAAGGATTCCATAATAATGAGAATGGGATGGAAATTGGAAAGTTGGAATCTTTGTTGGCACCTTGGTTTCTTGGATATGATTCTTCTGGCCACAGTTCAATATCACTTCATGGATAGAAGGTGAGAAAGAACATTTCCTGTGCCGGCATCATTGAAGGAATCCTAGGAACTTGAGGGATACGAGTCTTCCATCCTGTTTTAATTGCTTTGTGTTCAATATATGCAAGTCTTGCTGCATAAATTTGAGTTCATTCATAAATACTAATTATTCTCATCTTGTTAGGTCAGGGACAACTGAGGACCCTATTGTTAAATGTCAAGAATTTGGAACTCATTGATTTTAGTTAGAAGTGTTTTATATATCAACACCCATACTGCTGTTAATAAGAGAGATCCAGGATTTTGCCTGAGCAGCAGAGAAAGATGGCAATATAGTTCCAAGTCAGGATGGTGTGTGGCTTGGAGGCATCTTGCAGGTGGTAGTGTTCCCTTTGCATCTGCTGTCCTGGTCTTTCTAAGGGGTATAGGTTGCAGGTTGGCAGGTGAACGAAGGATTATTGATGGGTTTTTGCAGTACATCATGTAGATAGTGCACACTGCTAGCAACATTCATTGTTGGTGGAGGGAATGAATGTTGAAGGTGGTGGATGGGGTGCCAATCAAGCAGGCTGCTTTGTTCTGGATGGCGTTAAGCTTTTTGGTGTTGTTGGAGCTGTACCCATCCAGCTAAGTGGAGAGTATTTCTTAAGACTTCTGACCTGTGTATGTAGATGGTGGATAAGCTTTGTGGAGTCAGGAGTTCAATTACTCTACTCAAAATTCTAAGCTTCTGACCTGCTTTTGTAGCCACATTATTTATGTGGTTGGTCAGTTCAGTTTCTGGTCAAATGTAACCCCAAGGATGTTAATGGTGGGGAATAGTTGAGGGGGAGTTGAGGGGGTTAAGCTATGAGGAGAGGCTGAATAAACTGGGCTTGTACTCGTTAGAGTTTAGAAGAATGAGGGGAGATCTCATTGAGACGTATAAGATGATGAATGGGATGGATAGGATAGAGGTGGAGAGACTCTTCCCGCTCAAAAAAGACAGTAGGACTAGGGGGCACAGCCTCAAGATAAAAGGGGGGCGGTTCAGAACGGAGTTGAGGAGGAACTTCTTCACTCAAAGGGTGGTGAATCTCTGGAATTCTCTGACCGTTGAAGTGGTGGAGGCTGCCTCGCTAAATATTTTTAAGACGCGGGTTGATGGGTTTTTGATAAGCAAGGGGATTAAGGGTTATGGGGAGAGGGCTGGAATGTGGAACTGAGCCATGACAGATCAGCCATGATCTTACTGAATGGTGGGGCAGGCTCGAAGGGCTAGATGGCCTACTCCTGCTCCTATTTCTTATGTTCTTATGTTCTTAATAGATCAATGGTAATGCAATTGAATGACAAAGGAGAATGGTTATATTCTCTCTTGTTGGAGGGAAGGTCTTCAATGAAACAGTTGAATATGGTTGGCTCTAGAACAGTTCCTTAAGGAACTTAGGCAGCAATGTTGTGGAGCTGAGATGACCCATCAACCACGCCCATCTTTTTTTGTGCTAGGTATGAGCCAAACCAACAGAGAGTTTTCCCCCTGATTCCCATTGACTTCAGTTTTGCTACAGTTCCCTGATGCCATACTCAGTCAAATGCAATCACCCTCACCTCACCTCTGAAGTTCAGCTCTTTTGCCCATATATAGACCAAGACTGTGATGAGGTCAGGAGCTGACTTGTCCTGGTGGGACTGAGTGTTAGTCAGCAGATTATTGTTGTGTACGTACCAGATGATAGAACTGTCAATGACACTTTCACCATTTTGCTGCTGATTGAGTGTAGACTGATGATTGGCTGGGTTGGATTTGTCCTGATTTTTGTGTACGAGACATATCTGGGCAATTTTCTACATTGGCAGATAAAAGCCAGTGTTGTAGCTGTACTGGAACAGCCTGGCCAGGTACACAACTTGTTCTGGAGCACAAGTCTTCAATGCTATTGCCGTAATGTTGTCAGGGTTTACACACTTTGCAGGATCCAGTGCCTTCAGCAATTTTCTTTCTCATTAATTTTGAAAGAAAATAAAATTTGGTCCAATATAAAGCAGGCAGCCGATTTCTGTCAGCCCATTGTGCGCTATCATCCAATTTACCCCCACCATATCACATTGTAATAACTGTTATTTGGGTATACAGAAACAAGGAGTTTGCATTTTCTCCCCGTGTCTGCGTGGGTTTCCTCCGGGAGCTCCAGTTTCCTCCCACAACCTGAAAGACGTGCGAGTTAGGTGCATTGGTCATGCTAAAATTCTCCCTCAGTGTACCCGAACAGGTGCCGGAGTGTGGCGACTAGGGGATTTTCACAGTAACTCCATTGCAGTGTTAATGTAAGCCTACTTGTGACATTAATAAATAAACTTAAAAAGAAAACTTTGATCACGAAACACTCCTTTCAGTCTGACAATCTTGAGAGGGGATATTAGTTGAGTCTTTGCAAATTCACACATTTCAGTTCCCTGACTGAATCCTACACAAGTACCCAGAATTTAGTTGCACATGCCTTTTCACATCATCTGCAGGATAAAGGAGGAGATAGAATGAGTTTATTCAAAAACACCCACAATTTAATGCTGTTGTATTAAGTCTTTAAAGTCAAAAATAAGCTATAATTAATTAGTTGATTAGAATTACAAAATACGCGACGAGAGATGTGTATTTAATTCTCATCATGACATACTCAGAGTCAAAATCGAGAGTATAAGGAATAAAATGGCTTACATGCTTGATGGGCTCCAATATCAATTACTCAGCAGCCAAGATTTTAATTAAATATAGGCTGTTGAGATTAGTGAGCTGTATTCCTGATAGAAAAATGAGTTATTTCCATGACCTGCAAACAGCAGGACATCTAGATGTTAAGATACTCATTCAGATATAATCATTACCATCAGCGATTGAAGTTGAAAATATGTAACTGTAATGTTTGTCAAAAAGGTTAAGGCAAGTAATTAGTAACTAGCTGCTGTCCTGGTTCGTAACCCTCCACTTGATCCATGGAGCAATTTGCAGTAGATTTATTGTATCCTTTCTCCAGATGCAGGAATATCAATGAATAACTTCTGCAAAATCTTAACTCAACACGAGTTGGGATTTTTTGATTTAGGGACAACTAATGTTATTCTAAAATTAGTAGATCTTCCTTGCTGCTATCAGGTATGCAAAAAAGATTTGCTTTTTGAAAATGAAGACTATTTGTCACAATAGAGAGGTTGTAGAACACAACATGCTCAAAGCACTTATCACTCAGAACAAGCAGCGTTGAATGGTAATGGGCAACAGTGAAACAGGATGAAGGTAGTTGGAGCGAATATCTTCCTAAGGGTAGTTCAGGCTTGTATTATTATTTTCAGGGTATTGGTCAGTATACTTCAGCACAGTTCAACTCTGTCTGGAACAACATTTTTCTTTTTCTAAACACGCTGTAGAATGAAGAAAGATGACAATAATCCCTGGAAGCCAAAGACATATGCTGAAAATCTCCATCCTCTTTTAGGGTTGGGATTTTCCGGTGCTGCTGGAACTGAATGGTGTTTTGGCTGGAACTTTAATTTGTCCGTTCTCATTTGCAGCAGAGTGAACATGGATGAGATTGGAGAATCCATCTTGTAATCAAGCTATGCAGCAGTGAACACATGAGAAGATTGCTGTAATGGAGGAGCAAGGTCTTCCTCACATATAACGTATCATGAATCAAAATCCAGTGTAAATGTGGACAAAGATGAAAAATACTGACAGTATAAATTGCTTTCTTTGCAGCACAAAGTCACCAAACATCCCGAGGTAAACCAAAATATTCTTTGAAAACTTGAGAAATGTCTAAAAAATGTTTTTTTGGCACCCAAGTCTACTTAATGATTCTAAGGCAACATTGCCTCTTTAAAATGTGAAAAAGACTTGATAAAGATATACTATTGTATCTGAAAGAAGAGAACTTTTGTGTTTAACATCAATGCAGAGCTCCTCAAGTAGAAAATGGGACAATTCAAAAAGAACTATTTCCATTAAAGAAATTACATTAACTTGGGAGAAATGACCGTATTGAAAATGATGCTTCATTGTTTCCGTGCTTAGCACTTAACATCTAACCAGGGTGGCATAGTAGAATGATGGTAGCACTGCTGCTTCACAGCTCCAGGAACCTGGGTTCAATTCCCAGCTTGGGTCACTGTCTGTGTGGAGTTTGCACATTCTCCTCATGTTTGCATAGGTTTCCTCCAGGTGCTCTGGTTTCTTCCCACAGTCTAAAGATGTGCGGGTTAGGTTGATTGGCCATGCTAAAATTGCCCCTTAGTGTTCTGAGATGCATAGGTTAGAGGGATCAATGGGTACGGCCCGAGTGGGATTGTGGTGAGTGCAGACTTGATGAGCCAGATGGCTTCTTTCTGCACAGTAGGATTTCTATGATCTGAGTTTTAAAAATCTCCTTTTGCATAAAAATCATTCTTGTAGCAACTTACATAATATGAAAGCGTATTCCAGCTTGACTAAGCTATTAAAACAATTCCATTGTCAAGTAAATGCGCTGGAAATTTTATTATTGTACATAACATAGTAAAGTAATAACAGAATTGGTGGTTTAATGATCTTTGACCTGGAAGCAGTACATTCAGGAAAATTACTGATTTCTTTAAAATATTTGTGGAATCTGTACTTGGTTTTAAGAATGTTTGAAAGGTGTTTTTAAGGGTTTACATCAGTTGTAAAGGTATCAACTGTAGTGTTGTTGGGTATAATGAATACTGGCCCATGTGACCTGAACTGGTGACCCTTGACCTGGAATTTAACAAATGAAAGCTGTTATTCTTATAAGGAGCTGCTTTTGATTTAACCCTCAATTTGTTAACTTAATTTATTTGGTTATCCAAAAAAAAGTACAAGGGAGAGTTGGAGGAAGAAGTCGACCACCTTACAGATGCAAGAGCTTTCGGAGGCACTGCCCAAGCTGGCTAAGAAGATCTAAAAACAGTTCCAAGACTCTAAAAGTTGGGTGTTTTATCAGAAGTGCCCAAACCGTGAAGGAACTCTGGATAGCTGCAGCATCAGAACCTTTGTGGCCTGAGGGAAAGAGGGACTGTACATGTATGCCTTACTGTTGATAATCAGGCTCATGAAAGCTGCCGTCCATTGGAATCCTGAGCTACACCATGTGAATAAAGAACAGGAATAACAGAGCAGTAGCTACACACTGCCACATGTCTGTGGGGAGCGATGCAGGTGCTTGTGGTTGTATAAGGTATATATTTGTTGCATCCACTATTTAAAGTGAACTTTACCCTTTTATTTGCAGCTTATTTGTCTGTTAATTCATTAGTTACATTGATTCTGATACACGTTCAAATAAAATTTACAAAAAATGAAACCTGATTGGTAATTTCATTTGGTGATCATTCATTAAACTTGGTTACTTTGTTTTAGGGTTTCCCCATTGGCATCAGAGCAATGGCAATGTCCAAGTTTAGTTCAGACCATGGAGTGAAATGATAATGGAGTGAGGTGGGAATATTTTCAAAATGAGCATTTCATAAGAATGGAAATTAAGAGCAGAGGGAAAAATTGTTCAAAACAGTTTAGTTGAAAGTATAAGTTGATAAAGAAGATGCTAATTCATAATTATTGTTTTCCTTAAAATTAGAATGACAGTCCTTGAAGAGATAATGGTTCCATTTGTTGACTCAGACAAGCAATCATCAGTGATTTCAAGGAACTCACTTGAGCTCATAATGTTACAAGCTGAGGCAGCATTGGAGGTAAATTATGGCAGTGGAACAAGAGCAGCGCAAAACAAATTACAGTGCCAGAAGCTTTTCTGGAAAATTAACATATAACATTGACCAAATTACATTCCCAAACAATGCAACATATGATTTAGGAATTGCTTGCTTCTAATGGACATGTCTAGATTTGAATCTCTGGGGAGAATTTGAACGCAAGGATGTGCAGGTTAGGTTGCTTGGCCAAGCTAAATTGCCCCTTCGTGTTTTGGGATGCGTAGGTTAGAGAGTTTGCAGGGATAGAGCTTGGGTGGGATTGTTGTTGGTGCAGACTCAACAGTCTGAATGACCTCCATGTGCACTGTAAGCTTTCTGATTTCTATGAAATGGATGGGTTTTGTTTGGTTGGGAAAATAAACAACTAAAGACCTGTAACAGGAGCACAACTTACTACTTCAGTTCTGAAGAGACAGGACAAGCAGTGGGTGACAGAGTTTCCAGACCTGTTTCTCATTCCCTACTTCCAGACTAATATCAAAATCATTGGTTTTATTTCCCTTAAAAGATCTTGGATTATTGCCTTTATGATAGGAGCTAATGGTTCTTCATGCTGTAGATGTCAACCATCAGCCCTGAAAATCCATGGAATTTCATTGGTCTGCATTGGTACTTGATGTGACTCAGTTACATTGGATTCACATGCCCTTGATATTAACAGGTAGCCTGAAAGTGAGGTCAGAACAAGTAAGACCAGGAACTTGACATTGGCATTCTTCAAGGCATGGCTTCATATAAGTTACTCTTCATTTAATTTCCAGACAAAACTCAGCAACTGGCCCTTTAAATAATACGATTGCTGGTCTTTTCTAGCAGTTGAATGCTTGATCTTTGATGTGTGAACGTGAATGGACTTGCATGGTGCAAATTTGGAAAATGAGCATCACCTCAGGCGGTTTGGCTCTCTGATGTTAGGATAGGACAAGTTCAGTTGCTTCTGACTCAAGTTTCTTTTCAAGCTCAAGTGTAGTCTGGGCCTTGCTAGAAGTGGCTAGCATGCATCTCTAGATGGGCTGTTCAGCTTCTGTAATGATGCACGTTCACAGACAGACTTCAGTAGAAACACAAAAGGTATTGATAAATAAAAACTGTACAGAGGCCTGCAGCCCATCCAGCTACCCTGGTCCCTGTGTGTCTTTTACATGTCTTCTGCCTAAGAGAGGACTCCACATGGGGCGATTACCCACTCTCGTCCCAATTGATCCCCCAAGCTGGGTGACCCCCTTCCGCTTCCATGGCACCATTTTTAGCAGTTGTATGGATTAAGTTTTAACTTTGCGCAATTTGCACGTAAGCAGCTTTAAACGCAATCTGACATTTCAATGACCAAGGGGACTGGAAGATGGTATTAAAGAAAGCATCATGTATTGTGGCATTCTGCAGAAAACTGTCCCAAAGGGTTCAGCAGCCTGTAGAATTCTTTCCTAACCGGTTTATTTGTTTATATTAAATATGTGCAACATGGGTTGTAAATCCCTTTAAAGGAGCTTTGACCAGATTGCCAATATGCTTTTTGTGGCAAGTTCAGCTTTATGGTGTCATAGAATCCCTACAGTGCAGAAGGAGACCATTCACTCATGAGTCTCTACTGACGACAATCCCACTCAGGTCCTATCCCTGTAACCCCACATATTTACCTTGCTAAGTCCCCTGACACTAAGGGGCAATTTAGCATAGCCAATCAACCTAACCCAACATCATCGGACTGTGGGAGGAAACCGGAGCACCCAAAAGAAACCCGTGCAGACACAGGGAGAATGTGCAAATTCCACACAGACAGTGATCTGGAATTGAATCTGGGTCCCTGGCGCTGTAAGACAGTAGTGTTAACCACTCTGGTTATCAAAAGTACATCTTTATAAAAATTGCACTTCAAAAAATTCTCTATATTTATTCCACAACCTGTCTTGATTGTAGTTTTGATGCTGTCCACCTTCTTTAACTCACTTTATGAACTTCAATGCACAGTGTTTTAAGAAAATATCAAAGAGCACAGAGAAAGAGGGGAGAAATTTCAAAACGTGGAGCCAGCATTGACTATAGCAATAATAGAAATTTCATGAATTTTGCTTTACTAATCACATTTGCAAACTTATTTTTACTTGAGTGGGCATGTCCTTAAGGAAGATATAGCCAATTATAAAAATATTGCTAATATGCATCAATAGATCGACTATCACAAAATTTCAGCCTCTTAATGCAATGCCAAGAATCATTTGTGTTTGAGATTTATATTAACTATTTTGGATCTACCACATTTCAGAATTGATTCATTCATATTGATGGTTATTTCTTAAAATTAAAATATTTTAGACCCACAAACACCAATATCTTAATTATGTAATTAATAGAATCAAGTGGTCTAAAACTAAGCAATAATAATGTATAAATAGCATATTCTCTCCTGGTTTGTTTATATCTTTTAAGTTTTGCCTTAGTCTTTCTGCAAGTTCCTTATTCCCTGTTAAGGAGTATCATCAAAGTGAATTCTGCATTTGAATAGACAAAAGATAATTTTTCTTTTAGTTAATGCAGGAATGCCAGAACATTGTATTTGGGGTGGCCTAGAAAATATGGATAAACAATAAGAACATACGACCTAGGAGCAGGAGTCGACCATGTGGCTCCTCAAGCCTGCTCTGCCATTCAATAAGATCATGGCTGATCTTTTCGTGGACTCAGCTCCACTTACCTGCTCGCTCACCATACCCTTAATTCCTTTACTGTTCAAAAATTTATCTATCCCTACCTTAAAAACATTCAATGAGGTAGCTTCAACTGCTTTACTGGGCTGGGAATTTCACAGATTCACAACCATTTGTGTGAAGAAATTCTTCCTCAACTCAGGGGATTAAGGGTTATGGGGACAACTCAGGGGATTAATGGTTATGGGGAGAAAGCGGGAAAGTGGAACTGAGCAGCGACAGATCAGCCATGATCTTATTGAATGACGGGGCAGGCTCGAAGGGCTGATGGCCTACTCCTGCTCCTATTTCTTATGTTCTTAAATCTGCTTCCCCTTATTTTGAGGCCATGCCCCCTTGTTCTAGTTTCACCTGCCAGTGGAAACAACTTCCCTGCTTCTATCTTATCTATTCCCTTCATAATCTTATGTTTCTATAAGATCTCTCCTCATTCTTCTGAATTCCAGTGAGTATAGCCTCAGCCTACTCAGTCTCTCCTCAAAAGCCAACCCTCTCAACTCCGGAATCGACTTAGTAAATCTCCTGTACACCCCCTCCAGTGCCAGCATGTCCTTTCACAAGTAAGGAGACCAAAACTGTGCACAGTACTCCAGGTGTAGCTTCACCAGCATCTTATACAACTGCAACATAACCTCGCTGTTTTTAAACTCCATCTCTCTATCAATGAAGGACAAAATTCCATTTTCCTTCTTTAATTACCTGCTGCACCTGCAAACCAGCTTGTTGTGCTTCATGCACAAGGACACCCAGGTCCCTCTGCACAGCAGCATGCTGCAATTTTTTGCCATTTAAATAATTGTCCATTTTGTTATTACTAAATAATAGTATATTGTTATTCCTACCAAAATGGATGATCTCACATTTATCAACGTTGTACTCCATCTGCCAGACCCTCACCCACTCACTTAGACTACCTATACCCCTTTGCAGACTTTCAGCATCCTCTGCATGTTCTGTTCTGCCATTCATTTTAGTGTCATCTGTGAATTTTGACACACTACACTTGGTCCTCAACTCCAAATCATCTACATAAATCATAAATAGTTGCGATCCCAACACTGATTTCTGAGGCAACCACGAGTCACTGATTGCCAGCCAGAAAAATACCCATTTGCCCCAACTCATTGCTTTCTGTTAATTAACTAATCCTCTATCCATGCTCATACATTACCTGTAACACTGTGCACCTTCATCTTATGTAGCAGTCTTTGGTGAGGCACCTTGTCAAATGCCTTCTGAAAATCCAGAATCACCACATCCACGGGTTTCCCTTTGTCCACTGCGCATATAATGCTCTCAAAGAATTCCATCAAATTAGTCAAACATGACCTTCTCTTCCTGAACCCATGCTGCATCTTACTAATGGGACGGTTTATATCCCGATGTCTTGCTATTTCTTCCTTGATGATAGATTCAAGCATTTTCCCCACTATAGAAGTGAAGCTAACTGGCCTATAGTTACCCGCCTTTGTCTACCTCCTTTTTTAAACAGTGGCACCACGTTTGCTGTTTTCCAATCTGCGGGAACCACCCCAGAGTCCAGCAAATTTTGGTAAACTACCACTAGTGCATTTGCTATTTCTCTCACATCTCTTTTAGTACCCTGGGATGCATTCCATCAGAATCAAAAGACTTGTCTACCTTTAGCTCCATTAACTTGTCCAACACTACCTCTTTCGTGATAATGATAGTTTCTAGGTCCTCTGCCATAGCCTTCCTGTCATCAATTTTTGGCATGTTATTTGTGTCTTCCACTGTGAAGACTGACACAAAATACCTGTTCAGTGCCTCAGCCATTTTCTCATTTCCAGTTATTACATCCCCCTTCTCATCCTCTAAAGGACAAATGTTTATTTTAGCCACTCTTTTTTGATTTATATATTTGGAGAAACTTTTGCTATCTGTTTTTATATTCTGAGCTAGTTTACTCTCACAATCCATTTTTTTTCCTTTATAGCTTTATTCGTGGCTTTCTCATGATCTTTAAAGATTTTCTAATCCTCTAGGTTCTCACTAATCTTTCCCATTTTGTATGCATTTTCTTTCAAGTTGATACCCTCCTTTATTTCCTTAGACATCCATGATTGATTATCTCTTTTTCTACAGTCCTTTCTTATCACTGGTATATAAGTTTGCTAAGCACTGTGAAAGATCACTTTGAAAGTCCTCCACTGTTCGTCAATTGTCCCACCATAAAGTTTTTGCTTCCAGACTACCCTAGCCAACACCTCCCTCATCCCTTTGTAGTCTCCTTTGTTTAAGCACAATGCACTGGTATTGGATTTTACCTTCTCACGCTCCATCTGTATTTAAAATTCAACCATATAGTGATCATTTCTTCTGAGAGGATCCCTAACTACAAGATCATTAATTATTCCTGTCTCATTACACAGGACCAGATCTAGGATAGCTTGTGCCCTTCTAGGTTCCATTACATAATGATGTTAATGAGGGCAGACTGTAATTCCTGGGGTGGGAATCAATGAGCATGGGTTAGGTGGCAACCCACCTGACCTTGGCAACGTTCAGCCTGGGAGATTTTAATTTTCGGTATCATTAGCATGTTTTTGGATGGTGACCCATCCAAAATTGACAAGAAGCAACAGCTTGCTGGGAGGTGGGAATTCAATGCTGGACAACTGTTGCCACCTGGAACCAGAGGAACAATTTCCGGATCTCAGGTGACTCCTGGGAGGGGTGAAGGGCGGGGATTGGCGTTGGGAAAGAGTTACTATCAGGAATTGAAAGGGACCCCAGGGTAGGGGAAATTTAAAACTTTCCTCATGGGGCATTATGCTCCTCCTGGCCTCACAAGCAAAGTGAAACCTAAGTACAGTAAACTTATCCCTTTGGGTCTCTTCTGGCTCCACCATGCTGAAACATCACAACAGCTTCCCCAAACAGGCCATCAGCCAGAATGGTAGGTCAGGCTTGACAGTGCCATCAGAGTCCAATCCGCAGATTTAAGGAAGGCCCCTTAAATTCCTGGGGGTGTCTTTCTTGCCTGTTCAGAAAAGTTGGTTAAAATTGTAACCTGTGGGAAGAGAGCAAGTCTCTTGGTGAATTGTAATTGCCCCTCCTGCTTTCTTTAAATTGCCCTTTTTGACAAAGCACTTCTTTTTACACATGGCATACACAAAATGCTGCTATGAGCGAACGTAGCACAATTGCATCATATTACACTGCAACATCTCTATCGTTGTGGGGATTTATTGATAAGGGATTACTAGCTATGGTGAGTGGATATTTTAGAAACATCGTTGTTTTAAAAGCTGAATAACATTCATACATTACAGAGCAAATGGAAGTGTTGTGCAAGACGGGGAGAGTCCAATGTTTTCCTTGGCAGTCTTAAAAGTTTGACCAGTCCAAATGCAAAGGAACAGAACTTCTTGATTCCTGCCAGTATGACTCAGTTTCCTTGTGGACTAATAAGAGAATGCATGATTTTTCCTGTAGGATTGGATCTATCAGTTAGTTGTGAATGGATAATACTATAGAATTCCCACAGTGCAGAAGGAGGCCATTCAGTCTTTTGAGTCTACATTGACTGTCCAAAAAGCCATCTTACCCAAGCCCACCCTTTTGCCCTATCCCCGTAACCCCACACATTTACCAAGGTTAATCCTCCTAATCTACACATCTTGAGACACTAAGGACTAACTCAGCATGACCAATCCACCCAACCTGCACATCTTTGGACTGTGGGTGGAAACCAGAGGAAACACACTCAGACATGGGGAAAATGTGCAAACTCCACACAGTCACTTGAGGCCAGGACTGAACCAGAGACCCAGGCACTGTGAAGCAGCAGTGCTAACCACTGCGTCACCGTGCTGCCCCAATACTTGAAGCTAAATCCAGATAAATGAAGAAGAACAGCAATAGATTACTGAAGAACCCTGTTCACAAAGAAGCATAAATGTAACAATGTTTTCCTAAATTTCAGCTTGAATCAGTTAGCACAATGGCTTTCTCTCAAGAAGACATGGAGTGTTCCCATGGTGAAATGCAGTCACATTTTCCATAGATGATGTAAGCAACAGAATGGGAGATAATTGTGTTTGTCCCTGGTGAAGTTGACACATTTGTTTCATATTTATTACTTCATCAGAGCTATGTTTCATTTCTAACTTTCCCAATTACTATTATTGAATAACAAACAACATATTCATTTGGGAGTAAATGGAATCTTCTGGTCTGGTGCTGACACTTCCTCGCAATTTGGATCCCTCAGCAGTTTAAATGTGAAGTCTCAAGTATTTGTGTTTGCTACCAATGTTCCCCCTACTCCTGTCACTAAGTAGAACATAGAACATAGAACATAGAACATTACAGCGCAGAACAGGCCCTTCGGCCCACGATGTTGCGCCGACCAGTTACAAAACAATGACCCACTAACCTAAACCAATCCCTTTTCATCCATAAACCTATCCACGGATCTCTTAAACGCCCCCAAACTAGGCGCATTTACAACTGCAGCAGGCAGGGCATTCCAATCCCTCACCACCCTCTGGGTAAAGAATCTACCCCTGACATCCGTCCTATAACTACCACCCCTTACTTTAAAGCCATGCCCCCTCGTACTAGATTTCTCCATCAGAGGAAAAAGGCTATTACTATCCACGCTATCTAAACCCCTAATCATCTTATATGTTTCAATAAGATCCCCTCTTAGCCGCCTTCTTTCCAGCGAAAACAACCCCAAATCCCTCAGCCTCTCCTCATAGGACCTCCCCTCCATACCAGGCAACATCCTGGTAAACCTCCTCTGCACCCTCTCCAAAGCCTCCACATCCTTCCTCTCATACCTTGCTAAAGTGGCCATTCGTCACAAAGCAGTAAAGATCCGGGGTGGGGCAGGGGGGGTGCAATTCTCCCAGCCCGCTGTGCTGCTCCAGTACCGCAGGTGCCAGGAGACATCAGCAGTGGCCGTGCTGCAGGATTCATGCTGGGCATCACGGCCTCCATGCATCTCCCAAGGTAAGTTTCTTGGCATCATCAGCTCTGTGCCAATTTCTGACTATCTACCCTGGCTATGCCTCTCATAATTTTGTAGACCTCTATCAGGTGTCTCTTCAGCCTCCATCTTTCCAGTGAAAAACAATCCTGGTTTATTCAACTTCTCCTCATAGCCATAATCCTCGAGACCAGCAACATCCTGGTGAACCTTCTTTGCATTTTCTCCAAAGCTTTCACATCCTTCTGGTAGCGTGGTGAGCAGAACATAGAACATAGAACATTACAGCGCAGAACAGGCCCTTCGGCCCACGATGTTGCGCCGACCAATTAAAAAGCCATGACCCTCTAACCTAAACCAATCCCTTTCCATCCATAAACCTATCCACGGATCTCTTAAACGCCCCAAACTAGGCGCATTTACAACTGCAGCAGGCAGGGCATTCCAATCCCTCACCTCCCTCTGGGTAAAGACTGATCAGAACTGCACACAATACTCCAAATGTGGCCTATCCAAGGTATTATATAGCTGCAACATGATTTCCCAACTCTTGAACTCAACGCCCTGGCTGATGAAGGCAACCACGCTGTATGCTTTCTTAATCACCTTGGCTACCTGTGTTGCCACTTTTGGGGAACTGTGGACCTGCACACACAGATCCCTCTGTATTTTAATGTTCCTAAGGATTCTGTCATTTACAGTATAATTCATACCTACATTTGTTCCTCCAAAATGCATCACCTCACATTTGTCTGGATTAAACTCCATCTGTCATTTCTGTGCCTAAGTCTCCAATCTACCTATATCCTATTGTATCCTCTGACAATCATCGGCACTATCAGCAACTCCACCAATCTTTGTGTCATCCGCAAACTTACTAATCAGGCCACCCACATTTTCCTCCAGGTCATCTATATTGTTATAATTCAGGTCAGAAACTCCAAAGTGTTCTATGATGTCTGCCTGGATATAAATTTTGCACTTTGAATTTGGCTAGGGTGCACATGAGATACTTCACTTCAGATATGATTCAACTGATCCACAAAGGAACTTTTATCAAACAAAATTTATACAAGAATATAGTTAACATGTATATAAATAAAAGTAATAACTTTTATCAATTACAAACGGGTAAAAAAATGAGATTGTATAAACCTTAACAGCTAAACACTGTTCCAATGAAACAAATCCTATAAACAAAACCCTTTCCACAGGTTTAACACAGCAAAATGATGCTGAAATTAAGCCCTTTGGTTGAATGCTACAGTTTCCTTGAGGCACAGACAGACCAGCTTGGAGTTGGAACAGCTTCCCAAAACACCAGGGAAACTCTAGTCAACAGCAGATTTTCTATTCCAGGAAGGCCAGGAACTTTACTTCCAGCTAACAGCAGAATTTCCAAAACCAGAGAGAGGGAGAGAAACACTGCTTTTGATCTGATGTCCACCTACTTCCAACCTAAAAGTGAAAATGAATCCTTAGGTTTTTTTTCCTGAGGAGAACCACTTGACTTTGACTTATCAATCAACCTTCTCCATCACAATGCAGCCATAAAAGATCCCAGAGTAAAAACAAACAAAACCCCATTTAAGTCGTTGAAGTAGTAAAACAAAAGGATTCCTCTAGACAGCCCAGCAACAATGAATAAAGTTGAAACTGAGAGAACTGCAGGGAACATGATTTTTTTTTAATTCTTAAAGATACATTAGTGTCACAATATATACAGCAAACAACAGAGGTCCCAGCACTGATCCTCGCAGAACACCACTAGCTACAGATCTCTATTCTGAAAAACACACTTCTGACACTCCTCTCTGTCTTCTATAACCAAGATGTGGAGATGCCGATGTTGGATTGGGATAGACAGAGTAAGGAGTCTCACAACCTGCCCAACCTGAGATCATCTAATTCAGTGTCCCAAATTCTATGATGTCCATCACAACAACATCTGTCTTGTATATTGGCACAGCGGTTAGCGCTGCTGCAATTCCGGCTTTGGATGACTGTCTATGTAGAGTTTGCCCATTCTCCTTGTGACTGCGTGAGTTTCCTCCACATGTTCTGGTTTCCTCCCACTGTCCAAAAGACGTGCTAGTTAGGCGCATTGGCCATGCTAAATTCTCTCTCAGTGTACCCGAACAGGGGCTGGACTGTGGCGACCAGGGATTTTCACTGTAATTTCATTTGTAGTGTTAATGTAAGTCTACTTTTAACACTAATAAATAAATAAGATTTCACCCACTCACTCTCGCGTTCACAAACTCATTCGCCCAACCTCTGACTGGCTTATCCAGCTGTTGTGCATCAGTTTCTAAGTCCTGCTGTGGGCTCTGAGCTCAGGGTCAGAGATCTGGACCATGTACGTGAGGTGCAATTGAATACTTATCTAGGTTATGTTACACTGGTTAATACCTAGTTTAACTCAACATTAACTAAACTGAAAATCGTAAGTCACACCCCTGCAATCACCCTCCTGACACAACCCGATTATCTGTGCCACCACCACCACCCTGACCCAGTTATCCACCCAACTCGACAACTCCCAACCTGTCCACTTAATACGACAAACTCCCTCACCCAAACCCCCAACTGACCAAATCTGACTATCTGATCCGATCACCTCTTCCCGGACTGTCAATCCGACCTGACTATCACCACCCATTCATCTATACACAACCCCATGCTGACTTCTCATCACCCACTCATTTGCCCACCCATTCAATCACTCACCAACACATTTACTTGTATAGTGGCACAGTGGTTAGCATTGCTGCTTCACAGCGCCAGGGACCCAGGTTCAATTTCGGCTTTGGATGACTGTCTGTGTAGAGTTTGCCCATTCTCCTTGTGTCTGCGTGAGTTTCCTCCAGGTGCTCTGGTTTTCTCCCACAATCCAAAAGACATCCTGGTTAGGTGCGTTGGCCATGCTAAATTCTCCCTCAGTGTACCTTAACGGGTGTTGGAATGCAGCAACCAGGGATTTTCACAGTGATTTCATTGCAGTATTAATGTAAGCCTACTTTTAACACTGATAAATAAGTAAGCGTTCACCCACTCACCCTCTTGCTCATACACTCACTCACCCCCCCTCTCACTGGCTCATCCATTCACTAGCCCACAATCATTCATTAAATTACTCCAGACCGATAAAAATGTACCTGAAAACAGTAGCCACTGTTGTGAAAAGGGAGCATATTCTCTCCTTCCTTTGACTCTCCTGCATTCACTGGACTACATTGGAGAGGCAGCCCTGTCCATGTCTATTTCAGTGGGGATGAGAAGTCCCAGCTGAAAATGAGCAGTCCCACTGTGGGGGTAGGGAACAAACCAAGTACCTTTCCGGTCTCTATTGCTCAACCACTCACAGGATGAATGCACTGGGTGATGTGGGCCACAGTTAAACTAGTTAATCATAGCAAATTCCAATCTGACTTGAAAACTCGGGAATATGATTATAAAATCAAACAAGTGGAAATATTTTATTTATGCATTCAGTCTTCCAAGGGCTGCTGTTGCTTTCCTGCTGCATACATATTCAGTTATACTGAGAAGAGTAGGTTTGCAGTAAGAGTGGAATCCTTGGTGAGGCTCAGAAAGATAGAGCACAGGGAATATCATATAAAATAAATGAGCTCTGCCAGAGCCTGGACAGTGCACCACACTCTTGCATAGAAAATTGCTGTCCATTTGGGACTGTGGTATAAGAACATAAGAACATAAGAAATAGGAGCAGGAGTAGGCCATCTGGCCCTTCGAGCCTGCCCCGCCATTCAATAAGATCATGGCTGATCTGTCGTGGCTCAGTTCCACTTTCCCGCCCTCTCCCCATAACCCTTAATCCCCTCTCTTATCAAAAACCCATCAACCCGCTTCTTAAAAATATTTAGCGAGGCAGCCTCCACCACTTCAACGGGCAGAGAATTCCAGAGATTCACCACCCTTTGAGTGAAGAAGTTCCTCCTCAACTCCGTTCTGAACCGCCCCCCCTTTATCTTGAGGCTGTGCCCCCTAGTCCTACTGTCTTTTTTGAGCGGGAAGAGTCTTTCCACCTCTATCCTATCCATCGGCTGAAGTGAAGGAAGGTGACAAGACAACTTACTCAGCATCTGATCACTGTGGAGTTAAACTGGCCTTTGTTTTTAATTTGCTTAGCTTAAGTGACCTTGTTGATGTGATATAATTACTCAAAGCTGTGTCTGTAGACTATTAGCCTCGCTGGCTAAAGAACATTTGAACATAGGAAAGCAGAACTGGCCAAGAGTTTGAGATATATTTTTCCGACTGGTGCTATGCCAATGCAGATGCTTAATTTGCTCATACAAAATTCTTTATTGTGTTTTATTTTTATTACTGCAGGTGTTGATCTAGTGCAAAGACCAATACAGGAACAACACCAGTTATTCTCAGCTTTATTGTGTATGGTTTCACAACCACAAATCATCAGCTGGAGATTCACCCAATTCTATGTAATGGCATTCCTTATAATAATTAGATCAAAATCTGGCTCATCATTTTCTTTCAGTAACATTTGTCAATCATTATTTTTCTCTGTTTGCCAGCTACATTTTTTTGTGTCATGTGAATTCGAAACTGTGGTAATACAAAACCAGAGATTAAACCAAGCAAACTTTTCAGACTGTTATTTGTTTTGGAGAAAATAGTGCATCAAGTACAATGCAAAAGGTGGTATCAGAATAGTGTTACGATATAGGTAGAATTCTGGATCAGAATTTTAGCAAAAATTTGCAGAACAGCATTCTCCGTTAGCCTAGGGCTGGATTCTCCAAGTGTCCCTGGGTAGGCGAGGCAATAAATTCTGGCACTAGAGTCATACAGTGCAGAAAAGGCTCTTTGGCTCATCGAGTGTGCAGCAGCAACATCTACCACTAAAAGTGGGTTAATCGGATTTTCTTACACTTGTCCCATATCCACGATATTATGGTATTTCAAATGCTCATCCAAATACTTTTTAAAGGTTGTAACGTTTCTGACCTTGACTATCTTCCCAGACAGTGCATTCCAGATTCTAACAACCCTCTAAATGAAAAGGTTTTCCTCAAATCCCTTCTGAATTTCCTTCCCATTACTATGTTAAGGCATTGTCAATAAATAGAGGTGTATGATTTTCACTTCCTTGAAATTTGTGCCAATTTGACAGTAACACATAGCAATGGATAACGTATAAGTCACAGAGTGCAAGTTACAATCCTGCCTATTTTCTATAAATTACAATAAGTACAAACTCCTCCTTTATTCTCATCCTCATTGGGAAATGTTATACAATCTCATACACATTCTCACTATAACACAGAAGCAGGACTGTTTCAGTGGGAAGTGTCAGTTAGCAAAACTGACTGCCACGTGTGAGACACACTCCAGTTCCAGCTGTTGAGCAACTTTATTCTCGCCTTCCTGAGCTCACACTTAATCATTAATAGGTATGCAAACTAGAGGAAATTTATGGGACAATGCTCCTCTGTTCACAAAACTGTACATAATGAAGAGTGGCAGAATGGCAGGAAAAGGCTGCAATGGAACAAAAGCCTGAGCTTCAAACCTTTAAAACCCTCAAAAGCCAGTAATGCAAATGATTGGGAAAGATTGGGATGGAGGCAGGGGGCAGGGGCAGTAAAGCCAATTTAACTTATGACGATCTTGCCACAGAGATGCATCAAAAAGTGTACATTTTCTGCAAGTTCGGTTCCCGGGGCTATCTATCCAAATTTGCACAACCATATTTTTCTGATAAATGTGACAGGTTTACTAGGCTTATGGCCCATAACATAAAGTCAAAAAAATTAAACCCCTGGTGCGAGTGAGGATTAGAAATACCAAGAGTTATAACTACGTAAAGAGAGGCCACATTTTTCAAACTATACAAGATGTTTCTGATGAGTAACACATGATATGTTGATTATAGCTCTCAGATTTTTTGGAACTATGTATTATAAAGCTGAAGAACAAATTTGAAAAAAAAATCAGCAAGTGTGAGTTTTTTTAAAGCCTTCAAATCAGGCTGTTTAATATTAGTAGTAAATATGTTAATATAGTCAAACGGAATTCAATTGCTTGCTCTTTCAATGAATGTAACAATATGGCAAGTCCCAGAAATAGCCAGAGACATTTAATTTATGACTGGCCTTTACCACACAAACTTAATGTATGAGTCTCCATTACACGTTTCTGAATTCAGAACTTTGAAGACTGCTTATGTGAGTTGCAGTGGAAAGAGTTTAGCAGACTCTCTGCAAGATCTGACGTGCAAGATGTTGTACAATACTCATTTTCTTTTATGGTTCATTGATTTGTAAAGAAATTGCCATTTCAACAATGTTGCTGTCAAATTAACCTAATTGGCTTTAGTGTAGTTCTTTCTAGAAATCTGTCACATCCCATTTTCAGGATTTCCCTAGATTTGAAACTGTTTGCTAATTATTTTCACATAATAAATTTAACTTAAGCATACTCAGTTCAGTACCTTCAGTTCATTAGCTAGCTCTTTGTTCTTATGAAAACACAGGCACTATAACATAGTCAGACATGATTTGAGGTTTTGAAATCATGTTAATTTAATTTGCTTATTCTGTAGAAACTCCAATCATTTTGTACCACTCAATCCCATTTGCATCAGTGAATCACTCCCTTTACAGCTAAGATTACAATTCTACTCCGATGAAAAGAAATAATTCTGTTTTATAATTTGTTAAATATTTCATCAATAATCCAGAAATAATATATCACTATAATGAAAGTGTAACATCTAAAATAATGGAGAGGCAAGAGTTTGAGTGAATATATTATATCTTGACATTCTCATAATCCTCATCTAGGCACAAGTGTGTTAACTGATATAATTATTGGGAGATAATTTAAGTGTTTAAGTTAGGATGCCTAAAAAATGTTCCCCATGAGTTTAGAAGTGGAACCAAAATCTGTGCAGATTGGGTATAAATTGCTATTCTTTGCTCCCATATTTTATCCACAAAGTTCTGGCTCAATGCACAACTATTTTTATTCCTTCCTCCTTAAGTGATTGAAACCAGTTATCATATCAAGTACTAGCTTCTACCTACAATTCTCCAAGTGGTATGCTCTTTCTCTTAATAAAGAAATTTAGGAACTAGCAAGCCAAAGTCTAATGTTTCTCCATTCTTCACATTCATACCTCTGTTACCTCTGGACTTGATTATTCTAATGCATTTTTATCCATTGTAAATTTAACATTATCTAGAAGTCTGCTCTCTATATCCTAATTCCATTTATCCATCTCCCCTTTGCTAACTGACCTACATTGACTCCCGATTTAAAAAAAACACCTAGATTTTAAAATTCTCATCCTTGTCTTCAAATCCCTTTATACGTCACCCCTCCCTATCTCTGTAACCACCTCCAGCTCTAAATCTCTCTGAGGTTGCTCTGCTCCTCCCATTCTGGCTGCTTGAGCATCCCCAATTTTAATTTTGCCACCATTGGTAGCCATGTCTTTAGCTATCTAGGTCTGTAGCTCTGGAATTTCTTTCTTAAGCTTTTCCACTTCTCTATGTAGCTTTCCTCCTTTGGTATACTACTTACCATATACCTTTTTGCCCAAACTTTTGGCTGTCTGACTAGTATCTCCTTATGGGCTGGATTCTCTGACCTCGTCCACAGCTATAAGACCATAAGACATAGGAGCAGAATTAGGCCACTCAGCCCATCACTTCTGTTCCGCCGTTCAATCATGGCTAATATTTTTCTCATCCCCATTCTCCTGCTTTTTCCCCATAACCCCTGATCCCCTTATTAATCAAGAATCTATCTATTTTTATCTTAAAGACACTCAATGACCTGGCCTCTACAACCTTCTGTGGCAAAGAATGCCACAGATTCACCACTCTCTCGCTGAAGAAATTCCTCCTCATTTCTAAAGGATTTTCTCTTTAGCCCTCTGGTTCTAGTTTTTCCAACTAGTGGAAACATCCTCTCCATGTCCACTCTATCCTGGCCTCGCAGTATCTGCTAAATTTCAATAAAATCACCCCTCATCCTTCTAAACTCCAATGAGTACAGACCAGAGTCCTTAACTGTTCCTCATACAACAAGCTCTTCATTCCAGGGATCATTCCTGTGAACCTCCTCTGAACCCTTTTCAAGGCCAGCACATCCTTCCTTCGATATGGGGCCCCAAACTGCTCACAATACTCCCAATGGGGTCTGACCAGAAACTTACGCAGCCTCAGAAGTACGTCCTTACTCTTGTACTCTCGCCCTCTCAACATGAATGCTAACATTGCATTTGCCTTTCTAACTGCCGACTGAACCTGCACATTAACCTTCAGAGAATCTTGAACAATGACTCCCAAGTCCCTTTGTGTTTCTGATTTCTTAAGCATTTTCCCACTTAGAATATAACCTATGCCTCCATTCCTCCTTCCAAAGTGCATAACCTCACACTTTTCCACATTGTATTCCATCTGCCATTTCTTTGCCCACTCTCCTAACCCGTCCAAGTCCTTCTGCAGCCCCCCGCTTCATCAATATTACCTGTCCCTCTGCATATCTTTGTATCATCTGCAAACTTATTTGATTTTGATTTGCTTTGATTTATTATTGTCACATGTATTAACATACAGTGAAAATTGCTCTTGCACGCTATACAGACAAAACATACTGTTCATAAAGAAGAAAATGAGAGAGCAGAATATAGTGTTACAGTCATAGCTAGGGTGTAGAGAACGATCAACTTAATGCAAGGTAAGACCATTCAAAAGTCTTACAGCAACAGGGAAGAAGCTGTTCTTAAGTTGGTTATTACGTGACCTCAAAATTTTGTATCTTTTTCCCAAAGGAAGAAGGTGGAAGAGAGAATGTCCGGGGTTGCTGCGGTCTTTAATTATGCTGGCTGCTTTGCTGAGGCAGCAGGAAGTGTAGACAGAGCCAATGGATGGGAGGCTGGTTTGCATGATGGATTAGGCTACATTTACGACCTTTTGTAGTTCCTTGTGGTCTTCGGCAGAGCAGGAGCCATACCAAGCTGTGATACAACCAGAAAGAATGCTTTCTATGGTGCATCTGTAAAAATTGGTGAAAGTCGTAGCTGACATACCAAATTCCCTCAGTCTTCTGAGAAAGTAGAGGCATTGGTGGGCTTTCTTAACTATAGTGTTGGCACTGGGGGACCAGGACAGGTTGTTGGTGATCTGGATGCCAAAAAAACTTGAAGCTCTTGGCTCTTTCTACTTCATCCCCATTGATGTAGACAGAGGCATGTTCTCCTTTATGCTTCCGAAAGTCGATGACAATCTCCTTCATTTTGTTGACATTGAGGGAGAGATTATTGTCGTCACACTGATTCACCAAATTCTCTATCTCATTCATGTACTCTGTCTTGTCATTGTTTGAGATCTGACCCACTACGGTGGTGTCGTTAGCAAACCTGAAAATCGAATTGGAGGGGAATTTGGCCATACAGTCATAGATGTATAAGGAGTATAGGAGGGGGCTGAGAACACAGCCTTGTGGGGCACCAGTATGTCTTCAACAGTGCAATACCAACAGTGCCTTCAGTTCCTTCCTCCAAATTGTTAATATATATTGTGAAAAGTTGTGGTGCCAGCACCGACCCCAAGGCACACCACTAGTCACCAGCTGCCATCTGAAAAAGATCCCTTTATCTCCACTCTCTGCCTTCTGTCAGTCATCCAATCCTCTAACCATGCCAGGATTGTACCTTTAACACCATGGGCACATAATTTATTTCAGTCTCCTATGTGGCACCTTGTCAATGGCTTTCTGGAAATCTAAATGAATCACGTCACTGGCTCTCCTTTATCTAACTTCCTTGTTACCTCCTCAAAGAATTGAGCTTCTCCAGTTCCCCTGCAGTGAAGATTTGGCTGAGCACCAACTTCTCCATTCTCGCTGGCAGTGGTGGCAGGCCATGATCAGCCAGAGAATTCCAGCCTGTGTGTCTCAGTGTCATATCTTGTTTCATTATGCTCCTATGGAGTTCCTTGTAAGGTGGGATGATATAAATACAAGGCTATTTTGAATTTGAGTCAACTTGTGCTGTTTCTCCTCATCCCGAGTGCTGATTGCAGGTTATATTGATAGAAACTTATACTGAATGAATGATACAATGAACTAAGAGATAGTAACATCCCAAACAACATGAATAAAAAGTATCGCTTTCATTCCTGATATGTGAGATGTGCTGTACAGAAAATCAGGCGCTTTATCAGAACCAGTTGGTAAGAAAAATGATTGACGAGTAAGTTGGAGTGCAGTGTTCCAACAGAACAGTCCCTTCCTATACTCCTTATACACCTATTCAGTTATCTATAGGAGAAGATATCTGATATTATTCTAACTGCACATTGCTCCTCTCATGCACTTTTTTTTCTCTAAACCAGCTGTGTCACTCGGTCCCACATTTCCTCCCACAGGAAGGTTGGGGGATCAGGCAGGCTGCACCACTTGCTCCTCTTTCCTGCTAATACTTTTGCTCCCTTATTTCCTGTGCCTCTGGCATTGACTTCTTGCAGGCGGAGACCCCTGAGTGCTGGTCACTTGCTGGCAGTTCTGCATGTGTAAATTTGGGCAGTGCACACTGGCAAAATGTCTAACATGGGTACATCAAAGCAAAACCTGATCTTGCCCCTTTGCTGCACAGTCACCTCTGTATACTTAAAGGATGGGTTGTGAGATGGGAGTCAGAAGTAAGAAGCTTTGGTGACAGCACCATTCCTAACCTATGGTGCTAAGGCCAATAATAATATCTCTGCCACTCAGCTACTCACCCACCAGAACCGAATTAATCATAATGAGGGAAGAGCTTTATATAAAGAATCACACTGATGCCAGTGATATTGTCTGTTTCTGACCCTAAACCCCAGATGAATGATTCTGCCAGTGCACTCTTCTATTTTGGCTTTGATGAATGATTGAACATAAGAACATAAGAAATAGGAGCAGGAGTAGGCCATCTAGCCCTTTGAGCCTGCCCCGCCATTCAATAAGATCATGGCTGATCTGAAGTGGATCAGTTCCACTTTCCCGCTGTCTCCCCATAACCCTTAATTCCCTTGTCTGTCAAAAACCTATCTACCCATGACTTAAATATATTTAGCGAGGCAGCCTCCACCACTTCAACGGGCAGAGAATTCCAGAGATTCACCACCCTTTGAGTGAAGAAGTTCCTCCTCAACTCTGATCTAAAACTGCCCCCCCTCATCTTGAGGCTGTGCTCTCTAGTCCTGCTATCACTTGTAAGCAGGAAGAATCTCTCTACCTCTACCCTATCCATCCTTTTCATTAACTTATACATCTCTATAAGATCCCCCCTCATCCTTCTAAACTCCAATGAGTACAGACCCAGTCTATTTAGTCTCTTTTCATAGTCCAACCTCCTCATCTCCGGTATCAGCCAAGTGAACCTCCTCTGTACTCCCTCCAAGGCCAAAATATCCTTGCGCAAGTGCGGCAACCAAAACTGCACACAGTACTCCAGCTGCGGCCTCACCAGTACCCTGTATAGTTGCAGCAAGATCTCCCTACTTTTATATTCTATCCCCCTCGCTATAAAGGCCAGCATTCCATTCCCCTTGATCACCTGCTGCACTTGCAGACTGGGTTTTTGCGACTCATGCACAAGGACCCCCAGGTCCCTCTGCACCGTAGCATGCTGAAGCTTTTCGCCCTTTAAATAGTAATCCTTCCTACTATTATTCCTGCCAAAGTGGATAACCTCACACTTGCTAACATTATACTCCATCTGCCAGGTCCTCGCCCACTCACTCAGCCTATCCAGATCCCTCTGAAGACTTTCCACACCCTCCACGCAATTTGCTTTACCAATCATCTTCGTGTCATCAGCAAATTTCGTCACCCTACACTCAGCCCCCTCCTCCAGATCATCTATATAAATGGTAAATAGCTGAGGCCCCAGCACCGATCCCTGCGGCACTCCACCAGTCACCAACCGCCAATCAGAATAGCACACATTGATACCAACTCTCTGCTTCCTATTAGACAATCAATCCTCTATCCACGCTAACACCTTACCCCCAACTCCGTGCACCCTTACCTTCTGTAGCAATCTTTTATGAGGCACCTTATCAAACGCCTTTTGAAAATCTAGAAACATCACATCCATCGGTTCCCCTCTGTCTACCGAACTAGTCACATCCTCATAGAAATCCAATAAATTTGTCAAACACGACTTCCCCTTAACGAATCCATGCTGCGTCTGCTCTATCAAACCGTTCCTTTCTCGGTGCCTCGCTATTTCTTCTTTGATGACGGATTCAAGCATTTTTCCAACTACAGACGTTAAACTAACCGGCCTATAATTCCCTGCCTTTTGTCTGCTACCTTTTTAAACAGCAGCATAACATTAGCCATTTTCCAATCTTCCGGCACTTCCCTGGAGTCCAGCGAATTTTGGTAAATAATCACTAAGGTATCCATTATCACCTCTGCCATTTCCTTCAGAACCCTGGGATGCATTCCATCCGGTCCTTCATCTCAGTGGGCCACAAGATCGTATCAGGCTTTTTCACTAACTATGCCCCAAAAATACAATTCAATATGTTTAATACATGCCAAATATTTCATAACAAGTTATAGTTAATGAGATACAGGGCAGCATGGTGGCACAGTGATTAGCACTGCTGCCTCACACGGCCAGAGGCAGTAGTTCGATTTCCTGCTTGGATCACTGTCTGTGCAAAGTCTGCACATTCTGTCCACATCTTTGTGGCTTTCCTCCAGTGCTTCAGTTTCCTCCTATAGTCCAAAAGATGTGCTGATTAGGTTCATTAGCTATGCTAAATTCTCCCTCAGTGTACCCGAACAGGTACCAGAGTGTGGCGACTAGGGGAGTTTCACAGTAACTTCATTGCAGTGTTAATGTAAGCCTATTTGTGACACTGATAAATAAACTTTAAGCTTTAGAAAATGCTTAATCATTCATATACTGATAGAACTGTCATCAACTTCAAGTGGTAAAAGCAAAATAAATATTTCTGCTTCATTGGATACAGAGGGTGTGCATGGCTCTCACAATCAATGTTGTGCAATCAGCACACACCTCACCTCACTGGCCCTTGTTTTATGTGGGTACTACTTCAATCATACCGGAGGGAAAAAAAAACTATGTGGAAGGAAACCAGAGGAATGTGGCAATTCTACAAGTGAGCAAGAGTCAACAAAATGTCTCATGGGCCACATGCAGATTCTTGATGGGCCACATGTGGCTCTGGGGAGGAGATTTTCCTGTTCCACCTGCCACTGGAATCGCTGTGGGTGGAGGGGCAGATCATGCAAAAGTCCGTTGACCTTGGGTGGGATTTTCCAGTTTTGAGGTGAGCGCGGCTGGAAAATACTGCCCTGAGAGTGTGGTGGGGACTGGTTCAATCATGGTTTTGAAAAGAGAATTTAATAATTATTTGAAGAAAAACAACTTGTAAGGCTGTGGGTAAAAGTTAAGCAGGAAATAGTTAGATTTCTAGACTCTAAAGGTGTATGGGGAGAGAGAGCAAGAGTTTGGTGTTGAGAATATGGATCAGCCATGGTCATATTGAATGGCAGAGCAGACATGAAGGGTCATGTGACTATGTTTACTATATTTCTAAATTGAGAGATTGAGACTGGGTGAGTTGCTCTTGAAGAGAACCAGTAAGGAGATGACAATCTGAATTGTCTCCTTCTGATTCTGTGATTTTGTGTACCATCTAATAGCTGGTTACACAATGATATTTGGCCTTAATCAAGATTGCCCACTGACCTTTGTGACATTTGAGCAGTGTGAGGTAATCTCAAAAAGAGAAACAGTACATTTTCAAAGCATGATGATAAATTGTGAAATTTGAAGATAATTGCAAACTGAAATTCATAAACAGACGTGTATGGAATAAATATCTTCATGATTGTTCCTTAAAATACTAGAAAAGATGTTTGGTTGGAGATCCGGAGAACAGGGAAGCAGTGATCAACGTTACAAGTGCCTCTATTCAAGATTAGAAAATCATATAAGATAGAAAGCCTACCAAGTAGAGTGCAAAGAACCATGGTGAAAAATGATATAAAGAATGGTAAAAATGAACTCATACTAATAATTGCCTGTAATATTAATCACAATTATAAACAACATATAGAGGGTACAAAAATCCACTGCAAGGTTTTTAACAGGGGATCTTCCCAGCATTAGTGAAATGTAGGATAGGTGATCTGGTCTTGCTACCATGCTACCAACACTGGTGTACATGTGGGTCTTCCAAAGTTCTCTTGATTTGGGAACCCATCCTTTAACTTTATGAAAATAGCTGGGGGAGGGTCATCACTAACTAGAAATTTAGCTGGACCAGCCATATGGATACTGTGATTAGAAGGGTAGGTCAGAAGCTGGCAATTCTGCAGTGAGTGACTCACTTTCCGACTCCCCAAAGACTCCTATCACCCACAAGGCACAAGTTACAAGTGTGGTGGGTTATTCTCTACTTGTCTGCATGAGGGCAGCTCCAACCACACTCAAAAAGCTCAACAACATCCAGAAAAATGTAGTTCGATTGATTGGTAAATGATGCATCACCTTAAGCATCCCAGTAAAGATATAAAAATACCTAAAGGTTAAGGCCTAAAGGAGAGTTGTACTTAGACCACACCTGAGTACTGTGCTCAATCTGGGCAGCATTCCTTATTAAGGATATATTGGTCTTGGTAGGAGTGCATGGCAGGTTACCAAAACGATACCAGGACTGCAAGAGTTAAATTATGAGGAACAGTTATATGAAATTGCTGGGTTTTCCCTATAACACAGAAGGTTAATAGGTGGATTGATCACAGCTTTCAAGTTGTTAAGGGACACAAGGTTGATCAGAAGAATCTATTTCTCCTGGTTAGGAGTCCAGGACAAAGTGGCACAGTTAAACAAATTAGAGCTAGACATTTCAGGAGTGAACTTAGGAAATACTTTCTCATTCAAAGGATGATGGAAGTTGGGAATTCTCTTTCACAAATGACAATTGATGTCAATTGATCAATTTTTCTGAGCCAAAGGCCTATGGGTCAACAGCAAACATATGGGCCAGAATTTTACACCTGCCTACCAGTGAGTTTTAGGTATGGGGGTGGGGAGGGTGCAGGCGGTGAGTGGATAGTGTGAAATTGAGGGACAGGATAGGGGTAGCACAGTGGCACAGTGGTTAGCACTGCTGCCACACTGTGCCAGGGACCCGTGTTCAAATCCAGCCTCGGGTCAGTGCCTATGAGAGGCTTGCGCGTTCTCCCCCATGTCTGCATGGGTTTCCTCCGGGTGCTCCGGTTTCCTCCCACAGTCCAAAGATGTGCGGGTTAGGTTGATTGGCCATGATAAATGAATCCGATTATCAGGGGGATTAGCAGGGTAAATATGTGGGGTTATGGGAATGGGGCCTGGGTGGGATTGTGGTCAGTGTAAATTTGATTGTCCAAATGGCCTCATTCTGCACTGTAAAGATTCTATGATTCCCTCTTGCCACCTGCCCATACAGCCATTTTACGCTGGGATGGGCAAGGGACTTGAATGAAATGCTCGCCTTTGCCCCAGTTAAGGCCCCTGAGGGCTGTTTTCTACCTAATCTCAATTTTTAGGCTGGTGGAATGATTGACCTTGCGTAAAGGAAACTCAAAAATCAAAGATCTCAGGCATGAAACAGGGAAGGGGCACGTCTCCATCAGAAGTCCCTCCTGAAGGAAGGAAGCGAGATCCTACCATAGAAAAACTTCAGGCCATGGAGTTAGATCACAGATGAGCTATTGAATGGTGGAAAGGCATGAGGGGCTAAATGACCTACTCTCATTTTTATGTTCCTGTGTGTCCCAGGTAGCTTACCTGGATAATCGCCAGTCAATCATTCAAATCCCTCCACGACACCACACCTCCCTTTCACTGGAACCTCCTCTAGCACTACAAACTATTCCTCCCTATCCCCCACCACTCCCCCTATTCCTGAACTATCCAGTCTTATTAGTTTGACCTCTTGTGCATTCCCTTCTCCACTATTCACAACTGTGCCTTCAGCTGTCTGTGCCCTGGAACTAGGAATTCTATCCGTAAGCCCTCCATCAGCTCCAGCTCCAAATTATTCTTGAACAATATTAGCAAAGCCCATTCCTTTGACAAAGAACTTAGTCCATTTGTTTAGTATATCCATTTTTAGCTCATCATCTCGTTTTCTCTCCTTATACCCCTATGAAATGCCGTGGAACATTTTTCTTGGTTAAAAACATAATATGCAAGTTTTGTTTATTAATGACATTAATGTTGAATGTGTGCTGTATTTCGCAGTCAAATCAAAATCTGAGTATCTTTCCCCATGTTAGAGTTGAAGTTAGTAGATTTAATGAAGGAATAGAGTTAAATGTATCACCACATTACCGACAGAGGCTGAATAACTGGAGGGCCTCAGTCATAAATCAGAATGTGCTCAGTTTTCCTCAAGTCATTTTGCAGAAAAAGTGCACACGCTGTTGCTAGTTTAACAAACTTTCAACATTTATATCACTTGAGTGGCTCATTTGCTGCCTAAGAAGCATTAAAGAACCATTAGTATGGGTGCATTGAGAATTATCTCCTATTTTTCACCAACACCGGCAATCAGGAATCAATGCATCAAAGCTGTACATTCCTATAATTTTGTTAATGAATCAGTAATCACTATTAAAAATTGTCAATTTCCTGTTTTTCTAATGAAAGGTTAAAATCAAACCCAGGTTTGATTATTGTCTCTTCTCACAGTTATGGTCAACCAGTTACAAGCTTATATGACATTTTCTTGGTTGTCACTTATCGTGAGAAAACGTAATGGTTTTTGTTTGCATTGTATCTTAAAATGCACATTGAAACTGAACAGATGACAAGGATGCACCAGTGCTCAATCTGAAGTGCACCCCTCCAGTATACAGTATAGTCTGATACTGATCAATAAATCCAACATCTCCTTAACTGTCTCAGCCATGGTTTTCTGACCAGTACTTCCTGTTACTCTATGCTTGGAGCATCCAACTGAGACATCAGTTCGATAATTTGTCTCATTTTTGTCTCATCACATGTAGCCCAGAGCAGGCAAGGTTGGCAGATTTCCTTTCCAAAGGGCCATTAGTGAACAAGGTGTGTGTTTACGATAATCAATGGGTGTTTCATGGTCACCATTACTGAGATGGAGTTCTCAGGTTTTATTGGATTTAAGTTCCACCAGATGCTGTGGTGAGGTTTGAACTGATTTTTTTAAAATTCATTTTTAGGGATGTATTCGTTGTTGGCTGGGCCAGCGTTTATTTGCCCCTCCCCAACTGCCTTCCATTTCAGGGGGCATTTCAGAATCAACCACATTGTGGTGGATCTGGGGTTACATGTAGGTCAGACCGGGTAAGATGACAGATTTCCTTTCTTTAAAGGTCATTAGTGAACCAGACGGGTTTTTAATAACAATCAACAATGACTTCATGATCATCATTAGACTTTTAATTCCAGACTTTTTTCTTATGCCATGGTGGGATATGAACCTAGTTCCCCAAGCCCTGGATCACTGAGTTACTCACCCAGTGAAAAAAACACTATGCCACCACTTGCCCCGACCGTAGAATGTCCTCAGAGCTTTTGCTTGGGTGTTAGGTTAGTCGTCCAGTGACAATTCTACTGCATCACCATGATGATGGTAAGAAAATCCATTTCATCTTTTACAATAGAACCGTTATAAATGCCCTTTACCCTGTACCATTCACACTTTCTAAAGTTTGAGATTTGACCAGGAGTTGTCAGTATTAAGACAGTTTGATCCAACTATATGTATTGTCAGAAAAGGTCTTGTTCCGGCATCATCAACTAGGCTTTATTGCACACAATCAAAAGCTAATTCTAATGATAAGTGACGATTTTTTAAAAATAATTATAACAATTTGAAGTTATATTTCCCATATTTTATAGTAATTACCAAAATACAATGCAAGACAGCTTATATTATCATATGGAGGATGTCATCAGCAAGCCTGCAGCGCTAAACTAACCCTAATGAAACAGCATGGAGACATGATGCTATGACCTGCATTAACTGTAGGCCCTGTATGGCTGGATGAAAGAGGCTGATTTGTTGTTTATTATTCACTTAACAGAGACTTTAGGATAGAACAGCTATTGACTGTGTTATAAGTCAAAGACCCATGGCTTGTATAGAATCTATCACCTGCCATCCATGCTGAAACAAGCATTATCCCACCTCATTCACCTGACAGCTTGTGCTGCAACAGACGCCTTATCAAACGTGACTGATTACTGTAAAACAGACTCCATGCAGCCATTAAGCAAATTACCTGAATCATTGCAAGGATTAGTCTCATTAACACATGATTAGCATCAAATTAAAATAATGAGTGTTTAACTTCTGATGTCTTCCAGTTGTTTGAACAGCTTGATCAGCCACGCCAGGCTGGCGGAGAGGTACAACATGTCAGAAAGCTTTGGGGAAGGAAGGAAGCCAGATGACATGTGACAAAGTGTCTGCAAAATGGAGCATGAAGCACTAAAACCAACAGTGAAGGTGATGTGAGTATAGGCCACAGTGGAGGAGGGAGCATTATTGTCCTTGCCGTTTCAATCACTCGAACAGACGCAAGACTAAAACCATCCTGTCATTTTGTATTGTTAAAATGACCAGTCAATGTTGTGCCCATTATAGTCCATATACATCACCCAAATTAATTTAGAGTAGTGAAGTTCCATAATCCTCTTTGGTCATCTGAAATAGCCATATTCATTTTAAATATGCTTATTCAGCAAATTTAGTGATTTGACACATGTTGGGCGGAATTTTATGGCGTCATTTGACCCAAGAATGAAAAATTCCACCCGAGGTCATCGGACATTTCCATTGTCTGCCCCTCACCCGCCCCGATTCCACAGAGGACGGGACACTAAAATTCCAGATGTTATTTCTGTTGTACTTGGAAATAGGGTGAAGGTAGCAGAATGTCTTTGAGACAATATTCATGGCAGCATCAGCAATATCTCTTCCTGTTTGTGGCCGGTGCCACTGACCCTTGTACATCGGATTTAGTTCAACGGCCCATCCTGCCAGTTTAATACTGAAGTGCTGAAAGACACGCTGATTAGGTGCATGCTAAATTCACCCTCAGTGTACTCGAACAGGCACAGAAGTGTGGCAACTTGGAGATTTTCATAGTAACTTCATTGTAATGTTAATGTAAGCCTACTTGTGACACCAATAAATAACTTCTTAAAAAATTTAAATACTGTGCAATTCTCCCAAACATCATTCTTTCTGCTCAGCAGGGACAACACTTTGGCTTATTTTTAGTCATCATCTGGGTTATTTAATGATACCAAAATGTAGTTTTTTGCTCTCTTCTGTTATAGCAATTATAAAGTATGATTCCCTTCTAAACAATTTTACCATGTGTATTCAGAGTCAAATTATAATATTCAACAACACCAGCATCTTCCATTATATCACACATCTGATGTAGTCAAAACATCCAAATGTGTTTCACAGGACTGTCATCAAGTAATTTTATTTGAACCATGTGATAAGATATTAGGGTAGGTGTAGCCAAAAGCTCAGTCTAAGTGTTCAGGTGTAACTTAAGGGGCAGGATGGAGGGGAGAGAGATAGAGCAGTGAAGTGGTTTGGGGTAGGATTTTCAGAGTTTTGGGCTGAGGTTACTGAAGGCACGGCCAGCAGTGACGGATTGATACAATTTGAGGATAGGCAAGAGGCTAGCATTGAATGAGCACTGAAATTTTAGAGATGAGGGCATGAAGTGATTTGAACACATGGATAAAAACTGAAAACTGAAGCATTGTCAAACCAGGAGTCAATGTTTGTCAGTGAACACAGAGATGGAATGTGATTGGGACTTCATGCATGTCAAGATATGAGCAACAGAGCTTTGGATGAATTCAGCTTTAGGGAGGGTGGATGGTGGGAGACTGACCTACTTAAGTCTTTTGTAAAACTATTGCTTTGGTGAAGGATCACTGGTACTACCAGTATAGTTCAGTAAAGGAGTATAATAAAGTAAGAAAAAACTGGTCCAGTAGACAATAGGGAAAAGAGAAATAGAGGAAGAGAAGGATAGGTCAAGGCTGGGGTTCTTTATAAAAATTCTAAGTCCCCAATTCACGTGAAAATAGACGTAACTCCCATCTTTTTTTAAGCGGGATTTTCAGATTGAATTCCGACACTTTGTGCATCGCAGAATGTCCTAGCAGGATTCCCTCTGAAAATCGAGGGTGTGGCCTATTCCCACCCAATTTGTCAATGTAATCCCATTTCCTTGTTATTTTTCCATTACCCTCCCAACATTATGTTCTCTTATATACTGATTCAATCACCTTTTGAAACTTGTTGCTTAAAATCTTAATCCTCATTATGCCTTTGGTTCTTTTGCCAATTCCATTAAATTAATGATAATTGAACATTTTGCCATTGCAAAAAGTAGTTGACCAAAACCCTTCATGATTTTGAACATCTCAATTATATCCTGCTTAACATTTCTCTGCTTTAAGGAGGAAAGCTAGCTTTTTCACAGAACCAAATTCTTGTATTCCATTCTCTTTAGCACCCTCTCTGTGGCCTTGACATCTTCCCAAATTGTAGCCACAAGAGCCCAGTTTGGACCTGTCCAGTGTTACATTCTGAACTTTTTGGCCAAAATTTTCCTGTCCCTGATTGGACAGGAACAGAGGGGCAATAGCAAAAAGAATGGATGCCAGGCAATAGTACCAGAAAGCCCGCTTCCATTACCACCCTCCACCACTTTCCCCAATGTAAAGGAGGGAGGAGGCACCTCACAGGCCTATTCATTGGAAGGAACTAATTTACACCATTTTGGGCTCACAAGCCCGTTTCTGGAAACTTTTTAAACAATTTTCAGCCTGGCTGCTGTTCAGTAGCTGCCTGGTTTCAGACCTGCTGAATGGAGGCAAGAACAATGAGATGGAGACGGGAAGAGCTTTAAAAAGATTGGTGAAATGGTTATGCCTCACAGAATTTAACAGGATTAAATTCTAATTCTCCCCGAAGAGTCTGCAGAAGGATCTAGATAGGCTGGGCGAATGGGCCGGGAAATGGCAAATGGAATTTAATGTTGGCAAGTGTGAGGTGGTCCACTTTGGTAGGAAGAATGGTAGGAAGGACTATTACTTACGGGGCGAAAAACTGCAGCAGGCGACGGTGCAGAGGGACCTCGGGGTCCTTGTGCATGAGTCGCAAAAACCCAGCTTGCAGGTGCAGCAGGTGGTCAGGAAGGCAAATGGGATGCTGGCCTTCATAGCGAGGGGGATTGAATATAAAAGTAGGGAGGTCTTGCTGCGGCTGTATAGAGCATTGGTGAGGCCGCAGCTGGAGTACTGTGTGCAGTTTTGGGCGCCACACCTGCGCAAAGATATTTTGGCCTTGGAGGGAGTGCAGAGGAGGTTTACTAGGCTGATGCCGGAGTTGAGGGGGTTGAGCTATGAGGAGAGGCTGAATAAACTAGGCTTGTACTCGTTAGAGTTTAGAAGAATGAGGGGAGATCTCATTGAGACGTATAAGATGATGAATGGGATGGATAGGATAGAGGTGGAGAGACTCTTCCCGCTCAAAAAAGACAGTAGAACTAGGGGGCACAGCCTCAAGATAAAAGGGGGGCGGTTCAGAACGGAGTTGAGGAGGAACTTCTTCACTCAAAGGGTGGTGAATCTCTGGAATTCTCTGCCCGTTGAAGTGGTGGAGGCTACCTCGCTAAATATTTTTAAGACGCGGGTTGATGGGTTTTTGATAAGAGAGGGGATTAAGGGTTATGGGGAGAGGGCGGGAAAGTGGAACTGAGCCACGACAGATCAGCCATGATCTTATTGAATGGCGGGGCAGGCTCGAAGGGCTAGATGGCCTACTCCTGCTCCTATTTCTTATGTTCTTATGTTCTTATGAATTGCATTTAACTTTTGTTAACTGTGCAGTTTTAAATTTATGTTTCAAACATATCCAGCAATAACCTACATTTTTTAACTAGAATGTTTAAAGTGACTAAATTTGATGTAATTGTTTCTATCATGATGTTCGCTCTGTTAAAATGATGGAAATGTAAAGATTTTCAAATAGTTCTTCTTTCATCTTTCTGGAAACAAATTTGCTGAGTACAGCCATTATGCAATTTGAAATACAGCACATCTCCATGGATGGCATGAATAAATTTTGTATCTTTTAAAGTTGCCCAACCTGGGATTATGTGTATCTCAATCTTGTTCGTAAACCTAAGAGCAGCTTTCAAATTGTAACTTCTGCTGGCGTTCAGACATGGGTTCCTCCTGGGCCATAGGCAGGATGTCTGATAATGAGGAAGCACATTGTCGATGCTTACTCCACCGGCTCTCCAGATAATGAAAGGTAATCTTCAGGCAGGAAACAATTTTTATTCATTAATGGGGTTTGACGATTGTCCATAGTCCAGCATTTATTGCCCATACCTAATTGCCTCTGGGAATTGGTGGTGAGCTGCCTAACCACTGCAGTCCACATGGTGTAGATACACCAATAGTGCTGTAAAGGAAGTTCCAGGGTTTTGATCCAGGAACATCGATATATCTCCAAGTCAAGATGGTGAGTGACTTGGAGGACAACATCCAGGTGACAGTTTTTCACCCTTTTCCTTCTAGATGTAGTGGTCATGGGTTTGAAAGGTGCAGCCTGAGCCTTATTGAGTTGCTGCAGTTCAACCTGTAGATAGTACACACTGCTGCCACTGTTCGTTGGTGGTGAAGGGAGTGAATGTTTGTGGAAGGGGTGCCAATCAAGTGGGCTGCTTTGTCTTGGAATATGTTAAGCTTCTCGAATATTCTTGAAGTTCCACACATACAGCCAAGTGGAGAGTATTTCATCACATTCTTGACCTATGCCTTGTAAATTGTTGACAGGATTTGGAGAGTCAGGAGTTGAGTTACTCACCACAGAATTTCTAGCCTCTGACCTGCTCTCGTAGCCACAGTATGTGGCCTGTCAATGTAATCTCTAGGATGTTAATCATGGGGGATTCAGTGATGGTAATGCCTTTGAATGTCACGGGGCAATGGTTAGATTCTCACTTGTTGGAGATGAATATTGCCTGGCGTTTGTGTGGCATGAACTTTACTTGTCATTTGTGAGCCCAAGCCTGGCCATTGTCCAGGTCTTGCAGCGTTTGGACATGGACTGCTTCAGTATCTAAGAAGTTATGAATGGTGCTGAACATCGTGCAATCATCAGTGAATGTCCTCCCTTCTGACCAGGGCTGGGATTCCCCAGTGTCGTTCATGCCCACCCTGCTGCAAGTGAAAACAAAGAATTTGGCGTCCCAGCCAAAACTTCATTCATTTTCATTGGCACTGGAAAATCCCAGCCGTGAATAAAAACTCTTGATCGAAGGAAAGTTATTGATGAATCAGCTGAAGATGGTTGGGCTTAGAACATTGCCCTGAACAACGCCTGTCTTGGAACCGACCGCTAATAACCTCCACCATATTTCTTTGTGCCAGATATGATTCCAACCAGCGGACAGGTTTCCCCTGATTCTAACTGATTACAATTTTACTGGGGATCCCTGGTGCCACACTCAGTCATGTGCTGCCTTGATGTCAAGAGCTGTCACTCTCACCTCCCCTCTGGAATTCAGTTCCTTTTACATGCTTGAACTAAGGCTGTAATGAGGTCAGGAGCGAAGTGACCATAGTGGAAGCCAAAATGAGCATCAGTAAATACAAACATACAAAATAGTAGCAGAAGTTGACCATCCAGCCCCTTGAGCCTGATCTGTCATTGAATAAGATCATAGCTGACTTGTTTGTGCTTCAAGTTCCTCTTTCCAGACTAGACCAATAACCTTTGATTTCTTTGTCTAACAAGAATCTATCTACCTCTGCCTTAAAAACATTCAATGACACTGTTTTCACCACCTTCTGAGGCAGAGAGTTCCAAAATGCACAACCCTCTGAGAGAAAATAATTCTCCTCATTTTTGTCTGATGAGGAGGACAACAATATTACAACATTGCCCCCAGTCCTAGACTCAGCCACGAAAGAGGACACCCTTTCCACGCCTACTTTGTCAATACTTTTCAGGATCTTGCATACTTCAATCAAAGCATTCCTTACTCTTTTAAGCTCCAGTGGAAACAAGCCCAACCCTTCCAACCTTTCCTCATAAGGCAACCTGCTTATTCCAGGTATCAATCTAGTAAACTTCTCCTGGTTTGCCTCCAAAGCATTTGCACCCTTCCTTAAATAAGGACACCAAAATTGCACACAGTGTTTAAGATGCAATTTCCCCAGTTCCCTGTATATCTGAAGCAGGGAGGAAAAACAGTGGGATGGGTCCTTCAATTATCACAGCCTGTCCAGGAACAAGGCACTTTTTCCATTCACTGATCAGGGTTAAGCCTGTCAGGTGGCACATTGGCCTCTCCCACCACCCATTAAATCAGAGCAATGATGTGATGAAGCGCTTAATTGGGCATTAAATACCCTCTTAAGAGCCTCAGTTTTGTCACAGGTCAGCAGCCTGCCTGACAGCTCTCTTGCAGATATGTGACAGGGAGGGGCTGAGTGGGCAGGCTGGAGTCACCCATAAATATCAGCCCATTGCATCTGCACATATTAAAAGAAATGAGAGAAGAGAGGTACAATTGCATATACAAAAAATTATTAGAAAAGAAATAGTGACGGAGGATGTAAAGAGATTGCTTTATCTACAAAGGAAGAATGAACAAGTCCAGGGAACCAAAGGCCAATTAGTTTAACATCAGTGGTGGGAAAGATCTTCATTCGAAGATTATCTAGAAACTGAAAATTAATAAATTATCAGCACTGATTTCAAAAAGAAAGATCATACTTGACCAAAAATATTTTTTGAAGAAGAAATTGAAAGGGAAGATAAAGGCTATGAGGTGGTTATAATACGTTTGGATTTTCAAAATACTTCTGCATAGTCATATCTATCAGCAACTTCTATCAATCACCCATAAGTTTCATAGAATCTTCACATGCTTTTCATTGCTGCTAACTCACAGTGTGCACACTAGGTTGGCTATTCAACCATGGTAATAACATCAGGCAAACACTGCTACTCTTATCTCTTTTTTGAAGATCAAGGCATAGCATATCCACAGACAACAGGAGCTAACTGGATGGCGGAGGTATTTACATATCCTGACATTCAAAGAGGAGATAGTACTGGGCCATTATTAGCAATTCAGTCCCTGAGGCCTTGGCTAGGAGAAGTTCTGAAATCACAGAAGATGGCAGCATCCTCATATCTAACCCTTCTTCACACATCCCAATCCCCAGCATCATATACTCATATCTAATTTACAAGTTGCAAATGGTGTAAGCATGCCCTTCTTACTTACCTGGTCCCTACATCCCAACTGAATCGTGCGAGAGATCAGGTAGAAAAATTACCCCTGAACACCTTGGGTTGAAATGACTCTCTGCTGAGGATCTACTCCTCCTCCTCTTCTCTCTTCAAGGGTTTTTCCTGCTCTGTTTGACCTCTGTTGATTTCCCAAGTCACACTATATTCAAAATAGAATGTCCACTGGACACCCTTATCTGGGAGCAACTGGTTTGTGAAGAAGTATGAAGTCAGCAAGAAGTCATTTAGCAGCTGCCATACAACCACTCCCCGTAGATATTTGCACTTGAAACAACAAAAGAAGACATCAAATGCTTGTAGAATTAAAGCAACAGCCAGAAGAAACCAACCAGGAAATAACTTGTAGGTAGTCCAGCATGCCTTTAAATAGTGCTGGTAGTGGGATTAAGGGATTGATATGGGTTGTACTTCCATCCTGCTGTAGGGCATAAGTTCAGTCATGTGTGATTAACGAATAGTGTTAGTTGGAGTAATGAACTCTACATTGGCTGTGTTGTTGTCAAATCAGCGTTGCGTGTGTGCTCATTGACATCAATGTCTGCCCACTCTGCAAACTCCTGACAAGTGTTCACTGTGTATGTGCTAACACCTTTCCCAAAATGGCACCAGGTGTAACTCACCCTAGAGGTGCATGGATGTGCCTCACATGGCATTTTTCGACCTCAAATGGTACCTGTAGCCCCCTGTCACATGGCGCTTATGGGGAAGACCAGAACTAGAAGCCATACATATTAGACAGTCATTAATAAATCTAAAAGGCAACTCCAGAGAAATTTCTTTATGCCATATTTTTCACAACCAGATCAGTCATGATCTTACTGACTGACAGATCAGGTTCTAAGGGCCAAATGCCTACTCCTGCTCCTAAATCCTATAATCCTATGAGTGGTTAGAAGATGGTACTTGTTACTGTCAGGAGTGGTTGAGATAACTATTAACATACATTGATGGAGTTAGTTGAAGAGGGTTGGAGGAGACTCAAGTGGAACACTGTTGGGCTGAATGTTTCATTTACATGTTGTATATAATCTATAAGTGGAATAAGAACAAGATGTGGGATGAGGAGTATTTATTTTAGTATGCAGGGATTTGCTATAATCTGGAACTAATTGTATGAAACTGTTGTGGAAACAAACTCAGTAATAACTTTCAAAGCGGAATTGAATATATACTTTAAATGTGAAAAGAACTGCAGGTCTGTGGGGTAAGAGTAGTGAAGTGAGACTAATTGGAAAGTTCACTCAAAGAGCTGGCACAGGCAAATGGGCACAATGGCGTCCTCCTGGGTTGTAAAATTCTAAAATGTTGTGATTCTAACTTAGCATCTCACTGCCCAGGATGGAATGACCTGTGTTGAAACCTGCACAGATATGTACAGAATGGTGTTCCTTGCTGCAAAATGCAAGGCATTTTGTTGCTATTGAGGCTTGTAGTAACTTCCTGGAACTCAACTGGAAGAAAAGAAGCAGATTATTATCAGTCCTGGGGCAAGTGCAGCCAGAAAATCCTGCCATAAGTGTCAATTTAACATGGCCGATGCATCTAACCCAAGGCCAGAATCAAACCCGGATCCCTGGCGCTGTGAGGCAGCAGTGCTAACCACTGTATTACCATGTCACCCCAACCCTTCAAGTGCAATACTACTGAGCATCAACTATCATAAAGTGTGTGAGGGAGGAAGGGAATGATTTAGTACAAAAAAACGAGAAAAATGGCGCTAACTTTATGCTTGAGGGACCCACTGAACTTCTCCGTCACCTTCAAAGCTCAATGATCTCCTGAGTAACTTCTTTAAGATCTGTCAGTACGCATGATTTCCAAGTACTATCCTGCTGGCTGGGGTTGTTCACACCTGGTGGTTGTAGCTGTCTTCTGCAATATATTATTCCAATTCTCTGAAGAACATGTAGTGACAGCCTAGTACCATGTTGCTGCCCATTTCAGCCATGTTTACACAAGCATGTAATTTGTAACAGAACTGAGATCAAATAAATCTTTCAAGGTGAATTCCTGTAAGACTATGAGAGAATGAAGAATTATAAAAAGGAAATATTGTATTTATATAGCAACTTCTGGATTTTTGGAAGCACTTCACAGCTGGTAAAGCAATTTTGACATGTAGTCACCTTTGTGATTTGGGGCAAGTGGCAGCCAATATATGCACAGCAAACTTCCATAAAGAAAACTGTGCTAATGATAAAAAAACTGTTTTTATAACATTGATCGAGAGATAAATATCAATCAGGACACCAGGAGAAGACCTCACTGCACATACCCTCCCGCCACTCCTCCCCCCAACTGCCCCACTTTGTAGTCATATTATGCAATCTCTTATATCCCAGCAGCAGATGGAGACAGAATTTATATGAAAGACGATACATCAGAAGTGATATTATTTCCAACTCAGCATTGGCTGACACCCTTAATACTTATTGGTATGAGCTAACTGCTTCCTAAGTAGTACAATGGTAGCACCTTGCCTCTGAGTCAGAAGGTCGTGTTTTCAGGTCCCACTCCAGAGGCTTGAATGCATAATCTTGGCTGGCACTACTGAGGGAGTTCTCCATTGTTGGATGTTCCATATTTCAGATGAGAGAATAAACTGAGGCCTCGTCTGTCATCTGTTATGATCAATGTATAACTTCCAATTGAATTTATGTATATTTCTGTGTTAGGAAAGATAAAAATGGTTTCAGTTTCATTTTAGGTTTTGCTTATGAACTTCAATGCCTGGAAGTCTGGATCGACTTGAGAATAAATTGTTTCAGGTCTTTTGAGTTTGTTTGTATATACATATATTTTTAATGTGTCTTTACAACCCTTGAATTTAAAGAAGTAGGGAGGCAATGGCATAGTGGTGTTATCACTAGACTATTACTCCAGAAACTCAACTGATCTTCTGGGGACCTGGGTTCAAATCTCATCATGGCAGATGGTGGAATTTGAATTCAATTAAAAAATTCTGGACTAAAGAATCTTCTGATCACCATGAAACCATTGTCAATTGTTGGAAAAACCCATCTGGTTCACTAATGTCCTTCAAGGAAAGAAATCTGCTGTCTTTCCTAAGCTGGCCTACATGTGATTCCAGACCCACAGCAATGTAGTTGACTTTCAACTACCCTCGGGCAACTAGGGATGGGCAATAAATGTTGGCCAGCCAGAGACACCCACGTCCAACAAATGAATAAAAGAAAAGGTGTTGGAAGTTCACTGATTCTGAAAAAGATCATTAGAAAACATTGCTTAGCAATAGTAGTCCAGTGAATCAGACATAGAAAAGATGAGAGTTGAGAGGTGGGGTTTGTGTCTGCGCGAGAGACAGGGATTTTAAGATATTTGAGAAGAAAGATTATAGACAAAGAGGTGCATGTTAAATGGATTGGCTAGGGGACTAACAGGGTAAATGCATGGGGCTATGGTGATGAGGATTGTGGTCAGTGCAGACTGAATGGGCCAAATGGCCTCCTTCTGCTTTGTGACCCTGGTGCTCAATCAGGATTCTAAAACTTCTACAACAATAGTCAACCAAAAAATCAGCTAAAGGACTCAGTAAAGCATTCAGCTTAGCAGAGGTGCTATCTGAAGACTGAGCTTAAGGAAATCATTTGTTTGCTCTGCAGTTGAAAAAAAAAGTGGGTGGGATTCTCTGGCCCCACTGGCAGCACATCCCAGCCTGTGGATTTCCCGATGGCATGGAGTGGCTTCAATGGGAAATCCCATTGACAGCAGGGAATCTTACCAGCAGTCAGCGGCATGCCGCCTCCCGCCACCAAGAAACACGTGGCTGGGAAGCCGGAGAATCCCACCCCCTGTGGGTTCAGAGTACATTTTCTTCAGTGTCTTGGAAGAGATACGAGTTGGATGGAAAGCATGAAGTGAATGTTGAGCAATTCACTGGAAGAGCACCATTAGCAATGATGCCAGTCCCAAGCGGAGAGCGAATCAAGCCAGCAGTAACTCCTAATTGGTTTATGTATCCATGGGGATATTGTTGGGGTAAAGGGATAACGGGAATCTGAATCATTGTCTTGTGTTTGTATTGACACCTTTCCAACCTTTTATGTAATTCATTTTTCTTGCTTTAATTAATGTGTTATTCTTTGTATTAAAGTCAATGGGGGCAATTTTACTTTTTTTGTCTAAGTTTGGGCGGACTTGAAACTAGGAGAGATTCAGATCTGTCTTTTGGGCTTGTTTGTAGATCCCCCCCATACGCACTCTGCCTGCAACAATATCAGCGAGACTGTTGCTTACTGTAGAAGCCTGTGGGCTGGATCAACGTGCCCAAAACCCTGCAGAGGGAGGTAGTGCACGTGGACAGGCCTCTGAGGCTGTACACATATACATTAGCCCGTGGCCCGAGATATAGCCCCCGCCAACCCCCTCCTCCCCTCCGCCGCCCAGACTGATCGCAGACCCCCTCTACCATCCCCCACCAATCGATGGACCTGGCACCCTGCCCCCCAACTGCAGAGTGGCAGCGGGCCCCCTCTCCCTCCCTAACCCCCCCCCCACCAACCACTGCAGGGTGGCAGTGGGCCTCCTCTCCCTCCCTACCCCGCCGACCAATAGCTGCAGAGTGGCAGTGGCCTCCTGTCCCTGTCTCCCCCCACCAGCGATCCTTGCAGAGTGACAGTGAACTCCCTCCCCCATTAACCCAGCCTTCTGGCACTACCTGGTGGGCAATGCCCAGGTGCAAGGGTGGCAGTGCCCTTGGACCTGACTCTCTTGCCCTCGGCATCCTCAGGGGGCCCCCATGGTCTCGGGTTCCACTGACAAGTTCAAGTCATTTGCTCCCCGTTCAAGGGGAGAATGTTTATTCCTCGCCAGCCTGAATCTCTCCAGGCCAGGTCATAAAGGAGGGGTGAACTCAGACGATTGAGCGCCAGGCTCACTAAGCAGATGTAAAACAGCAACAAAATAAATTTGAATGCATTAACCTGCCTCTTGCCCATTTCCAGTGAGAGGCTGGAAATCTGGTGCTCATAGAATGGTGCCAGTCATGAAAACAGCACCAATTGCACTAAGTGCTTTAGGCCTCACTTCACCATTGTGTCTCGCCCCAAAACAGGTGCAGCACAACGGTAAAATTGCCTAAGTCATGAAAAGGAATGTAAAAAACTAAGGTGTTTCTGAATATCTTTCACTGATTAATGTGGCTGTGTGGTAATTATTCAAAATCCTGTGAAATAGAAATAAGGGGGATGCATACTTCATACATGGACTTCATATAAAGTATTCATATAAGATAGTTCTTATCTGGCCGGGTCTTTAAATGTTTTTCCTTATGTGGATCTGACTTTGGGTTTTCCACGATACACTGACATGCAATGCCATTTTCTAACAAATACTTTGAGCTTCTCTCAGCTGGCATGGCAGTAACTTATGCCCTCCTCACCTTGCTGTACAATATTTTCAAAGATTGTTCAATGAATTTGGGGGAACCATCACTACCTTGCTCTGCCATAAGCAAACAGGTTAGACTAGATTTGTGTAAAATTGAGAAGACAAGGTTGTAGAAGTCCTAACCCCATTTTTGCCAGTCCAATATTAGCCATTGAGGGAAGGAAGTGAGATTTGATTCACGCAAGAGGGAAATCTGAACTAGCAGGACCATGTAAATTGAGTGCTGAATTCATTTTGGCCATTGGAAGAATGTGTAATGTGGGAGGCAATTATGGATTTCACGTAAACTCTTTTGAAAGGCAGATAATGTCTGTTTAATTGTCATGATCTGAAGTTTTCTAAATCCCCAACTTTCGAAACTATTTAAAAAAGGCTGCATCTCTAAGTGTTAAAATATCTGCTAAATTGTGTTAATTAACAGACTAGCTAATGTTGCATCCAATTGAACAGTTTCAATAAAGTTCTTTGTTGACATTTCTCTAAGGGATATTCATTATGGACGCCTGGCTGACTTTCAAAAGCTTTAATTATCTCAGTATTGGGTTCTGAGTTCACAGTTTGATTTATGGATTAAAGAGGTTGTTAAAGTACTCGGGGATGAACAGATTTTTTTTAACAAAGATGAATCATTTGAGGAGATTTTAAAGTTTTCATGCTTTCACGAATGAACATTTTTTCACTATTTTTTCACATTTTATGTAATGAGAACCGTATTAGCTTTTTAGAAAATGTATTTATTTCATCATCATATGACTCCTGAGGTCTACCCATGGTGAATACTGGGTGAGGAACTATCAAGTTGGTGTGGAAGATGTGAGGCCATGGTGGATGGGGGGGGTAATGAGTTACCATTGAGTTTGCATGGAATTTTGGAAGAGCCTACCTTTTAACCAGCTTTTTAACCAGCCTGCCTTCACATCCGCCTATCTACGTGACTGCCTACGCACTACCTCCAAGCTGGTGGATCTGATTTCATCCTCACTACCAACTTCCCCCGCACTCCTTCCACCACCAGCTCAAGTAACACTCACAACTTGACATACTGGGGGCGATTCTCCCAAAAATATTCTCAGTGCAGAATTTGCATAAAAATTGGAGGAACTCCCACTTTTTTTTAGTGTGATTTTCCAAATGAATCTCCCACATTCTGTGAATCACCGAGCCTCAACAACATTCAAAATCTGGGAGCAGGGCCATTCCTGCTGAACAGGTCGGCACAGTAAAAAGTCTGACAACACCAGGTTTTAGTCCAACCGATTTGTTTGATAATAGACTCACAAGCTTTCGAGGTTTCCCTCTTCGTCAGGTGAATGGAGAGTTCTGGCCTCAGACAGAGCATATAAAATACCCACATCATGAAGAGGTCAGCAGCATAGTGCTGAGTGGATATTTCAGCACCGAGATTGGCGCATGTACAGTAGCCCCACATTGCTGCCCCCCCCCCCACTCCCCAATTGCTGGCATCTCCTGGCAACCCTGACCTCCCCCACCCAGATGGCCAACCCCCAATCACCCCCTCCCCCCCCTACCCTTGATCCCAAGTGCAGAGTGGCAGCAAGTCCCCACACACCCAACAATTGCCCCGTATAGGCCCCACCCCTTAGCACTGCCTGATGCCTGAAGTGCCATGGTGTCCCTTGGGATATTGCCACTTTGCCCCTTGAGCAGTGCCAGTGGGTCAGGCTGGCATTGCCATATTGACAATGCCCAAGGGGCACACCGCATTACCCCTGACTTCCTGGGGGGGGGGCCTCTATGGCCTCCCTTCTATTCAGCAGGATTGGGCCACTAGTTCCCCACTAACGGGGAGCTGTTGTAAACTCCGCTGGAACGAACCACCTCAAGTGGGGACGGGGTTGGGGGGGTGCAGTTGGGGGTTGGGGGAGACGCAATCGGGTCCAGAGACTTCAGTCCCAGGCCCGCTAATGGGACTTAAATGTGAATTTTAATATTTAAATCAGCACACGGAGCTGACAACTCCAGAAATCCTGCCCCCAGAGATGCGCAGAGGCCATGCCACCCAGTGGGGACCCCATTAAACAGCCTCCGCTGATGTCTCCTGACCCAGGGAGAGTCGCACCCATTGTTTTTTACCAAGGTGAGTCCAGCTACTTGGGAAATTTCATGACCCGACCTATCCATCTTGATAATAAAAATCCAGAACTCCTCAACCAGAAGTAGTTTTCTAAAAGACTTTCATAATAATAATTTTCTGAGGCAGACCTGCTTAGAATTAAGGGCTGGAATTCTCTGAACTTGCCTACAGCTGGGATTTTCCAGTCCCGCTGATTGTTAAACTATATTTTTCCCCATGGCCATTTAAGTACTGCAGCAGCATAGGACATCCTATTTCATGAGCAGCAAACTTCCAATGAGGAGCAGCAGTGAAAATGATTGGCAATTAGCCATGGTCCACAAGGGGTAGGCATTTCTTTGTGTGTGTGGAAGAGAATGAGAGAGACAAATGGTTACATAGATTGAGGGTCACCAGTCCACACAAAACATGGAGCAAGGCAAAGAAGCAGGCACCCATGAATTAACACAGCCTGCATCGTGAATAAACCCACACCATGGCCTTCATTCTGCACCACATTCTAGCCAATTAACTAACTGATGATGGGAGTGTGTTCGTATTATTATTTTCCTCAAATTTGGAAACTTTGGAAGTAGCAACTGGATCAGTACCTAACTGATGTAGTAGATGCCTCCATGGCTACAAAGGTCGCCGATTGAGTTTAAATTTTGCAGATCACTGTGAAAGTGCATTGAAGGTCCTTTCTAGCAGAAGTATTAAAACAATCCCATTTTCATAGCAAGCTATTTATTGAGAAAAATGTTCTGTGATAAGTAGTTAATCATGAAAATACCATACCAGACCATTCTTCTCCTTAGCCAGCAGTAGTTTTGTAAAAGACTTTTACATGACAAATACTTTTTTGAGGCAGTCCCGCTAAGAAATAAGAGTTGGAATTCTCTGACCTTGCCGACAGCTGGGATTTTCCAGTCCCGCTACAGTGAATGGAGATCCGGTTGAGCGCTAAGTTCTCCATTCTCTCTAGCAGTGGCAGCATAGCTTGCAAGACTGGAGAATTCCAGCCAAGAGGTTCATTTTAATGCAGGAAATATTGATGATGTCAAGAAAGTGGCGATTCCATTATGTTCATTTTTGTATTTTTGATGAATCTTTCAGTTACAAGCAACACACAGGTATTTCAAATAATATCACCAGCTGGGATTTACTGGCAGCACAGGTGGGTCACCATTGGGACAGCAGGTTCTCTGGCAGCATAGCTGGTGAGCAATGTAAATGGCCATTGACTTCACCAGTTAACGGCAATCTAACTCTGTCACCAGAAAACCTGCTGTGGGAAGACCGGCCGCCATTTCTGACTGACTTTGTTTTGAGGATTGACAATGATGACTTAAAATAGCAAAGTTACAGTGAATTCCATGGCCTGAACTCATCCGAAGAAATGACTTTTCATCTGGCAGATCCATTGCATTCGTAACATAGGGCACGATCTTTTGGGAAGATTGTGGACATAATGTTTCAAAAATATTATCTTCAGATTTAAGATTAGTAACTGATCATCATGGAATTCATCTTATTGCTAAGCTGACAGTTTTAAAACAATGGTAATAACACAACTGGGAATGGGGAAGGGAATGACCCATCACTTAATCTTTTTTCTTTGCTGTGACGAACAAGTTCAAGATGTTAAAATACCTGAACAGAAAGTAGCTGTCAGTAAAGATATGACTGCATGACGATCAAAAATTTAATTACTGCAGCCACTTGGCAGACAATTTACAAAAAATGGCCAGGAGGTGTGGGAACAATGAGATCTACAAAGGGCATTGTTAGGAGTTCTGAAGTGTTTGCTGAAAACTCCAGCTCAAGAGTAGACCAAAATACCTTGTACATCTGGTATGAACACTGCTTGACAAAGGATATAACATTTCCACCAATGTCATTATTCAGGCCGAGACTTGTTCAACAGACTGGCATCAAGGAAAAATGTTGGAATTGGCTTTGAGTGAAGGCACAAAGAGTTGCCAGTATTCTTTGTAAAATTCTCATAGGGACAGATGGACTTTAGGCGTGGGCAGCTTCTAACTGTGAAATGGAAGGCGTAGATAAAACTCCGTATGCTTTCAATCATTCACTGTCCAGAAATAATGGAGGCAGCTGCCAAAAAGTGTACGAGTGCTCAGGCAATTATACTGCAACCATGGGCAAAGTTGATCATGATGATCTGCCAGTTGCTTTATTGGAAACAAAATACATGAAATGGCACAGAAAAGTACTCTTCCCCTTTCATTTCAGAGGAATAACAAAAAAACGCACATCTAAACATTCCAAGTACTTGTGTTAAAGGGTTAGCAATGGAAAGTTAGCCCCATTTTCTGTTACACTTTATAAAATACAATAAGGTAAATAATAATGTGTCCACAGTAATTGTATTCAGCTAAACCCTATCTTGTACCCTTTATGTACATTGTATCTGGGCAGGGTGAGTTAAGTCAGTATTTCAATTGTTTCAATTTACTTTAACTACAAGTGATATATATTTGTCTACAGTAACAGACTGAATCCCATTGAGGTTCAGTGATTTGATTGTATTTTAAATGACACTTTAATTTGCAACTTCTGATCAGTACTGAGCTGGGAAGTTGCAAAGGAGGCGCTATGCCAATCTACCACCACTCCTCACTATGAAAAGTCACACCACAGAGGGATAGGCCAAGAGAAGGAAGAAGAAATATCGGGAAGTTGGCTCTGGTGAAAAGTAGCCTGAGCCTGACAAACAGTTGCTGTTGTAGTGAATTTGAGAAAATGCAGTTTGTGGTGTGATTGCTTCATCTTGTAAAGATGCCATCGATCACCTGCTTTCTGCTTCATCACTCTGAAGGCAGATTGATATTATTGAGGTCCCCACTTGGCAACCAGAAAGAGATGGAAATGAATAAAGTTTGCAGCTGCTGTGTATGTTACTGACTCTACCAACACTGTGACTTGCCCAGAGTTTAGTTGGAGGCCCTTCTGGAACATGCTGTACATTTTCTGTCATCACTGTACTAGAGACTATTAGGCTGTGAATGCATTCCTTCCCTGTCAGGTCTAGATAATTCTACCATGGTGAATGTATTCTGTCAACATAGTAACTTATGGTAGGAACAGACCCATCTGCCTCAGTTTAACCTCCTTTATTAGCACTCAGACCTCAACTGCATTTTTCTCCTTTTTCACCAAATAGTAGATGTACAGTGTTTCCCAAAAAAGGCAGACTTTGTGCAGAGATATTTGAATTGAGTTGTGTGCTGCAACTCCGAATTACAAAATCCCTGAACCCTCACAGTGCAGCACAAATACAACAAATGTGTTTGAAAATAGTCTCAAAAAATAATTTTGCACTTAAAATTGAGGTTGCTGACTATTCCTGGACTGATTTTTAATACTGCAGCCCAGGCTAGCAATTCAGCGACTTTTCCTTTCAAATTAATATGTGTCCAACATGAAGATATTAAAATGACACCATAACGAAGTTACAACTGGACTGCTGTGTGCAGTTCTGGTCACCACATTATAGGAAGGATGTGAATGCACTGGAAGGGGTGCAGAGGAGATTCACAAGGATGTTGCCTGGGAGGAACATTGAAGTTATCAAGAAAGGTTGGATAGGCTTGTGTTGTTTTCTCTGGAATAGAGAAGATTGAGGAGTGACCTGATTGGGGTGTTCAGAATTATGAGGGGCATTGAAAGGGCAGATAGGGAGCAGCGGTTCCCTTAGTTGAAGGGTCAGGTATGAGAGGACACAAATTAAAAGTGAGGGGGTGGGAAGTTTAGGGGGGATTTTAAGAAAAACTTTTTCACCCAGAGGGTGGTGACGACCTAGAGTGCACTGCCTGGGGGGAATGGAGGATGGGAGAGTTGGGGCGGAGGCGGGATGCCTCACATGTTTTACGAAGTACCTGGATGAGTACTTGGCACTCCATAACATTCAAGGCTATGGGTCAAGTGCTGGCAAGTGGTATTAGGTATGCAAGTCAGGACCTTTCATGCATTGGTGCAGACTCGATGGGCTGAAGGGCCTCTTCTACACTGTAGTATTCTGTGATTCTGTGATACTTCTGGATCATTCACAATTCAATTTCCTATAACAGCCAGAATGGAGATATTGTGCTAAAAGTTTCCCCTTCTTTTACTTTTTGATAATGTTATAAGATCTTCTAATTGTTTCTGCATAATTAGTTTTAATGAAATACGAGAAAGTGTTAAAGTGGATCTTACAAGAACATAGGAAATAGGAGCAGGTGTAGGTTTTCGGCTCCTTGCGCCTGCCCTAGCATTCATAAGAACATAAGAAATAGGAGCAGGAGTAGGCCATCTAGCCCTTCGAGCCTGCCCCGCCATTCAATAAGATCATGGCTGATCTGTTGTGGCTCAGTTCCACTTTCCCGCCCTCTCCCCATAACCCTTAATCCCCTCTCTTATCAAAAACCCATCAACCCGCTTCTTAAAAATATTTAGCGAGGCAGCCTCCACCACTTCAACGGGCAGAGAATTCCAGAGATTCACCACCCTTTGAGTGAAGAAGTTCCTCCTCAACTCCGTTCTAAACCGCCTCCCCTTTATCTTGAGGCTGTGCCCCCTAGTCCTACTGTCTTTTTTGAGCGGGAAGAGTCTCTCCACCTCTATCCTATCCATCCCATTCATCATCTTATACGTCTCAATGAGATCTCCCCTCATTCTTCTAAACTCTAACGAGTACAAGCCTAGTTTATTCAGCCTCTCTTCATAGCTCAACCCCCTCAACTCCGGTATCAGCCTAGTAAACCTCCTCTGCACTCCCTCCAAGGCCAAAATATCCTTGCGCAGGTGCGGCGCCCAAAACTGCACACAGTACTCCAGCTGCGGCCTCACCAATGCCCTATACAGCTGCAGCAAGACCTCCCTACTTTTATATTCAATCCCCCTCGCTATGAAGGCCAGCATCCCATTCGCCTTCCTGACCACCTGCTGCACCTGCAAGCTGGGTTTTTGCGACTCATGCACAAGGACACCGAGGTCCCTCTGCACCGTCGCCTGCTGCAGTTTTTCGCCACGTAATTCAACTAGATCACGACTGATCTACCTCAATTCAATTTTCCTATATTACCCCATGTCCCTTGATACCTTTAATACTTATAAATCGTTGACCTCTGTCCTGAACACACTCAATGACAGACCTTTGACAGCCTTCTGGGATTGAGAATTCCAAAGATTGAGTGAAGAAAGTCCTCTTCATTTCAGTCATAAACCGCCTACATCTTATTCTGAGACTGTCTCCCTTGGTTTGCCTGTAAGAATTTTGAATGTTTCAATTAGTTTGCCTCTCATTCTTCTAAACTCCACAAAATAAAGGCCTGGTCTCCTCAATCTCTCCCCATAGGACAATCCCATTATCCCAAGGATTAGTCTGATGAACATTTGTTGCACTCCCTCTTCCTTCGGTAAGAATATATATTAAGCAAGGAACTAGATATAACATATATACATACTCGTCAGAAAATGAGCCATTAATAACTCAGCATAATAAGCTCTCAAAATAATAAATTGAAACAATTGAATAATTGGACCAGAATGTTCAGCAGGATACGGTTTCGCATTATTCTCTATTCATTAGACTTAAACCTTTTTAACTTCAGTGAGATTTTGCGCAGCGAGTAGCTGTATTAGAAACCCAAATATTGTGGTGGCTTCCATTATACAAACAGAGCCAGCCAATTTGTGTCTGCTTAATCTCTCAAACCGAAGAATTGTTAATGAATAATGCAATGTCTCTATCAAAAATTATGGGTTGGAATGCCAAATCGCGTACAGAAAGTGAAATAAAAAGAAAATAATAATGAAATTAAGAGGGAGGAGAAAAAGATAGATTAAGAACTAAGAAAAATAAAAACTGATTTTTAAAAAAGAATGTTGACAATTGTAATCTGAACGAATGAGACTCTACACTTGTAAAAATAATTTTCACTGAACTTACTTGGCAATAATCAAGAGCAATCACACCATTAAAAATTAGGATAAAATGGGTCAATTCTAACATTCTGTGATAAATGTAGTTTGTATTTAACATACAAGTTGCTATGGTTCATAGCAACATCAACCATCTACATCAATGAGGTTCTCTTCATCATAGACCAGAAGTGAGGATGTTCGCTGAGGATTGTACAATGCTCAGCACCATTCACAACTCCTCAGATAGTGAGGCAGTCTGTGTCCATCTGCAGTAAGACCTGGACAATATTCAGATTAGGGCAGATAAATGGGAAGTAATATTCACACCATACAAATGCCTGGCAGTGACCATCAAGGTGGGATTCTAACCATCTTTCTTTGGTACTCAATGGTATTAACATTAAAGAATCTCCCTCTATCAACATCTGGTGGTTTACCATTGACCAGGAACTGAACTGGGCCATCCGTGTAAATACTGTGGCTACAATAGCAAGAGGCTAGGAATCCTGCAATGTGTAATTCTTCCCTAACTTCCCAAACAAGTGCGTAATCAAAAGGCAGTAAACTGTGATGGAATACTCCCCGCTTGCCTGGATCAATGCAGTTCCAGCAACACTAAGAGCAAAACACTGATTGGCACTCCATCCTCCAATGTAACCATGCACTCCCTCCACCAATTATACATTGTGGGAGCAACTTGTGCCGTCTACCATATCTGCAATTCACGAAGACTCCTTTGATAGCACATTCCAAACCAGTGATCTCTGCCACAGAGAAGGAGAAGCACAGCATGGGAATAATACCACCTGTAAAGTCCCCTCCTATCCACACACCATTTTGACTCAGAACTATGTCACTTTTCTTTCTCTGTCAAAGTCCTGGAACTCCCTTCCTAACAGCATTGTGGATGTACTACACCGCATGGACTGCAGTGGTTTAAGAACTTGTCTCAACTAAGCTTGGCCAATAAATGCTGACCGAGGCAATGATGCCCACGTCTCATAAACAAATGGATAAAAAAGTCTATTCAACACGCTTGGATGGGAAGCCTAATTATGAAATGTTTATATGAAGTTGACGGAGGAGCAATCTATCTTTATAGCATTTTTTGGGTTTTTTACTTGACCGTACCATCTTCCCTGTCTAATGTTGCTGTGAGATATATGTTTTAATAATGGTAAACACCATTAATCTCACCATTATTTTGACTATAATTCTAGTTCAATTCCTTTCCATTCTTAAAGCATTCAATATAGTTTCAAGTGATGTGCCATTAATAAAACCTTTTCCTGTTTGGACAGCATGTAAACCAGAAAAACAGACCACACATTTATGCCATCAAAACAGCAGATATAAGAGATGAAGTGGCATGGTTCCAGCTTTGTTTACATTATTGTGTATTGTGTGGCCAGAGTTTTACTGCCCCACCCACCATAGGAACCAGAGTGGGCAAGGGGTGGATGATGAAAAGATTTGATTTGATTTTTGATTTGATTTATTATTATCATACGTTTTAACATACAGTGAAAAGTATTGTTTCTTGTGCGCTATACAGACAAAGCATACCGTTCATAGAGATGGAAACGAGACAGTGCAGAATGTAGTGTTACAGTCATAGCTAGGCTGTAGAGAAAGATCAACTTAATGCAAGGTAAGTCCATTCAAAAGCCTGTCAGCAGCAGGGACATGACCTCAGACTTTTGCATCTTTTTCCCGACGGAAGGTGGTGGAAGAGAGAATGTCTGGGTGCGTGGGATCATTAATTATGCTGACTCATTTGCCGAGACAGCGAGAAGTGTAGACAGAGTCAATGGATGGGAGACTGGTTTGCATGATCAATAGGGCTATATTCACGGTTCAGGCGGGATTTATGGTTTTGGGATGAGTAAAGCTGTAATATCCCACCAATATTTTACCAAACATTTTTTAATTACTCCTGTTTAAAAATTTCAGTTTCATCTGGTCAAATACATGAATGGGATCCACATTGTTCTACATGAAGAAATGTATATTCTAGTAAACAGATTAATGAAATAAAATTTTCACAATGATTTATTGTCAAATGTGACAATTACTCCCACAGCATTATTTAGGTACTTATAGAAAAAGTGTTGTAGGAGATTTAAGATGAAGATGGATGGAAATCAATCTCAGGCAAGGCTAATGCTACACCCATTTATAATCACAGCCAAGAGCCTTAATTTATGTTCTTCTCTTCACTATATTTCATTCTACAAGCTATGAGAATTCAGATTTTGTTAAAATTATGAGTTGAAGGACCAATATCCCAGTAATAGTCGAACTGAATCTAATTCCATTCACAATCAGAATGCTGTATACTAGTTTCCCTCTACTACTATAAAGCTTTCCAATAATTTGCTACTGGGGGATAATCATGCTCAGTTTTTATCTTTCCTTGCCCTCTTCCCTCACAATCACTGCATTCTCAAAGGCTGCCTAGGACAATGGTTAAATATTCCAGTCAAATTTGGGCAATCTCAATTTAAATTTCCACGAACATTAATGAAAATCTTCAATGCCTGGTTAAATTTTACTAAGACAAGCAGTGACCTTGTGAGTTTTGTCAAGTTTTAAAAGCATTGAAATACTCATCTTCTCCAGGTCAAATGTTTTCATGTTTTGTTTATTGATATATTATTAATCTTGGAGACAATTCCACAATCAAAATAGTTTGGATTTTCTTAGTTCCTTGTTTCTCTACCTTCAAGCTTGTAGCAGTAATGTGTCAATTGCCTTATTTTTTGGCTGATGATCAGTGGCGATGGCCAAGTGGTGTCAGCCCAGACTATTAATCCAGGAAATTCACAGCAGACTGACTCTCAACTGCCTTCTGAAAAAGCCCAGCAAACTATTCACTTCCAAGGGCAACTAGGGATAGACAATAGATGCTGGGCAGCCAGCGACACACCTATGTCTCAACAATGAATAAAAAACAATTCCTGTTACCAAGAAATGGCTGAGTGACCTTCATACTTCATTTCAAGCAGCACAGTGGTGCAGTGATTAGTATCTGCTGTCTCCTAGCGCCAGGGATCCAAGTTCAATTCCGGCCTCACTCCAGCATTGGTTTCCTCTGGCTGCTCCAGTTTCCTCCCACCATCCAAAGATATGCATGTTAGGATGATTGGCCATGCTAAATTGCCCCTTAGTGTCAGGGGGATTAGGATTGTACATATGTGAGGTTATGAGGAGGGGACCTGGGTGGGATTGTTGTCGATGCAGACATGATCGGCCAAATGGTCTCGTTCTGCACTGCAGAATCTATAATTCTAAGTTGCTAGGGTTTGAGTGAATAAATTTATTAATTGTATTGTCATCCCAGCCTGAGTTTTTCTTCTCTTATATTCTGTCCTGATTTTTCCTTATGTGTCTTAGATGTTAAGCAAATTTTCCGTACTACTTCTTTCCTTAAATCAGGAGCTTGTTTAATCCAAGGTGGCCAGCATCTTCCAAGATGCTCCAAGCCTCCTATAATATTACTCTAATGTGCATCTGAAGGTGCTTACCTTGTCAAAACAAACAATTAATCAAATAAGAAATCTTGGAGGTTTTTTTATATAAAAGCAAATTACTGCAGAAGCAGGAATCTGAGACAAAAACAGAGAGTGCTGAAAAATCTCAGCAGGTCTGACAGCATCTGTGAAATGAGAGCAGAGCCAATGTTATGAGTCTGGATGACCCTCACCCATCTTCAATCTGCTACAACAACATTGGGCATTTCTCAACCATTTCCACATTGGCTAAGATCTTTGTGCAGCAAATCAGCACAAGAACGCCTTGCAGGGAACCTGGATGTGGTGCCCCCCAATGAATGACTCACATCATTGAAAATTGTACCTGACAATGTTCAGTGGCGGACTCAGAGAGCCCCATTTAGTCACAGTGGGAGCTAGTATCTGGCTTTGTGATCACTGAAAACACTAATAGTAATACTCTTGCCAATGTGGGAAATTATAGAATTTAAGAATACCACTATTTAGTACAACTTCAAAGCATAAGTGAATGGCAGAGTTAGCTGGACTTTTTATCCTCATTGTCTTTGGTCAGAGTGCCCATTTGTGTATTCTTGATAGTGGAATAGATCTTTCCTTTAACAAGTTATTGCAATGTCATTAAGGATTCTCTAATAAATGTTGGGAGTGTTTGAGTGTGTTGGAAATTTTGCGTTGGAAGCTGAAACCAATAGTTGATTCTCAACTTGCCATCCCAAAGTACATGCCCCCAATTTCTGTGAGGGGGAGGGGGTATTCATTCCATGTGCCAAGACTGTCAGTGTGGCCTTGTTGCCCCATACCCCTTACTGACCTGCCAGCCTGGCCCCAGTGAACCCCCTTCCTCATTTACTTTTGCATCTCTTGTTCCTTCCAAAACTGCAAATCTTGTCTCTCTAAAAGTGAGGGTTGCACATCACAGAGATTAATTTAATCTTCAGAGTGTCAATAGGTCCAAAACCACTCAGGTTACTGTAATATTGTCCTTTCAGTTCTAAAATGAACATGATAGCTCTGATTTTAGCTTGGGCTGGAAATCGAAAATATGGGAACCTAAGATGACACTGATCTACATAGGCCACTAGAATGAGATTTTATGTATTTAAGGGGTGGTGCTGGTGTTGTAGCATTGTCACTGGACTAGTAATGCAAATACCCAAGACAATGTTTTGGAGACCTGGGTTTGAATCACACTATGGCAGATTATGAAACTTGATTTCAATAAAACAATCAAGTAAAAGCCTAATAATGACCACAAAACTGTTATCTATTGTCTGGTTGGCTGTCCTTACTCAGTCTGACCTACATGTGGCTCCAGACCCACAGCAATGTTATCTGTTTTCTGTCCTAGAGTCATAGAGGTTTGTAGCACGGAAACAGGCGCTTTGGCCCAACTTGTCCATGCCACCCAGCTTTTATCATTAAGCTAACCCCAGTTGCCCACATTTGGCCCATAAGACTCGATATCCATCCTATCCATGTAACTGTCCTCTGGAATGGCCAAGCAAACCTTTCATTTCAAGACCAACTAGGAATGGGCAATAAACGCTGGCCCAGATGGTAACACTCACATCCCATGAATGAATACAAAACATAGCGCTGTACCGTTTCCTGCCCAAAGTTGACTGGGATGGTGTTAACAGAAAACCAAAATACTGCAGATGCTGGAAATCTGAGATGACAACAGAAAATGCTGGAAAAAAATCAGCAGGTTAGGCAGCATCTATAGAAAGAAGCAACTAAAATTTCAGGTTGATGACTCTTCATCAGAATCCCAGAGAATAATGGTGGATTGGAGTAAGGTGGAATTCCTGAATTTTGGTGCCAGCCTTTCTCCCTCCACAATTGATTATATGTCAATATTATATATTATAGTATCAATTCTAATAATAAATTAATAAAGGTGTGGAAGGGAAATGATTGTGGCATCTGCCTATTTTTTCCAACATCACAATTGTAACTGCAATTTAAATAGTTACTGCATTCGCTGCAAAATGTTTTGAGATGTCCTAAAGTAGTGACTGGTGCTACACAAATGCCCATGCTGTCCTTATGTACCATCATGCCTGATGGCTTGAGGTGCAAGCTGAACTGTGAATGAAAACATATTTTATTTGAATTTCAACACGCCCATTTTACCCAATGCAGTCGATTGTTCTATAATCACTGAACTTACTTTATCTCCTGAGAAAAGTTCTGCAAAATTGCTCCCTGACCTCCTTGGATAATTGAGCAAAACTCTAGCATATCTATCCTACTTTACAGCCTTCTTCATTCAATGACTTGCCTTCCACAGATGACATTTCCATGGTCCCAGCAGTGCAGAAAGCATTGTATTCCATGGAGTATTTGATCATCACTGTCTACATTTATCAATATAGCCTTCAATCCTTTTCCTAACTAGATATCTTTCCAGCTTATTTTTTGAAGCAATTAATTGAGATGACATTAACAGCTTTTGCTGCGAGTCTGCTCCCCTTATCCATTACTCACCGTGACAAAGATTTCTTGATTTCTAGTCTCATTTGAGGCTTGTTAATTTTATACTTGCATCTTCAAGTTCAGTGTTCACAGTCCTGTTCACATGAAATATCCATGCTTCTCAGCATTTTAAAGAGCTCCACTCTCCCTTTAAATTAACTTCTCTTCAGGAAATGCACGTTCACTTCTCCAAGTTGTTTAGGTTAGACTAATTCCAGTCTTTCTGTTCAGAACCATATTCAGCGATTTACTGTCTTGCTTTTTAAACATACATTCAGAAAATATGAACGTAGCTGGCTAGCTGGACCCAGCATTTGTTACCCATCCCTAATCGCCTTGAATGAAGTGGCTTGCAGAGGAGCAGTTGAGAGTCAGCCACATCGCTGTGGGTCTGGAGTCACATGTAGGCCAGATCAGGTAAGGATGACAGATTTTCTTCCCCAAAAGGATGTTAGTGACCAGGTGGGTTTTTATGACGATCAACAATGCTTTCATTTTGACTTTTAATTCCAGATTTTTATTGTGTTCAACTTTTACCATCTGCCTTGATGGGATTCAAACTCAGGTCCCCAAAGCTTTACCTGGGTCTCTGGATTACTAGACCAGTGAAAATACTACCACATCACTGCTAAATGAGTGATGATTAGAAAAGGGGGTCTGACATAACCTCTGCAGTGATGTACCACAGATATAGGTTTAGTGTGATACAAAATGGCAGCATTTAGTTATACCATTGGCACTGCTGTGTTCTCAGATTATAGAAAAAGAGATTATACACGCATTGTTTATAATTTTTCTAACTGGCGTCCAAATTACAGTAAGCAAACTGAACATTAGTAAAATTCCTTTTGGTCATTTTGTGTTGTCTCAAGAATAATGTCTGGGATAGCCACATATTTTGCCGTTTCGTCAACCAGAAATGCTGACTCCAACCAAACCTTTCATTCTCAGTGCTGTGAAGATCCTAAAAAATGGTATTGATGGCATAAAATAGATTTTTAAGTGTCCAGGCTGTCAGTAGAGTTTTGTACAGTGCGGTCATACATCAAAAATTCAGGCGCAGGAGTTGGCTGAAGTTATTTTAACTGTACACTTGTATTTATGATATATAAATTTCATTGTGCAAAGCTCTGTGTTGAGGGTGGGTTAATTCATACATTCTACACCGTAAGATGATACAATTTGAATCATAACTTAATTCAGAAATGTGGTCATTGGTCTAGAAAGTATACTCAATAACAGTTTCTTCCCTGCTGCCATCAGATCTTTGAATGGTCCTATCACATATTAAGCTGATCGCTCTCCTCCCTCCACTGGTAACTGCAGCACTATATTCTGCATCTTCCCCTTTTCTTCTTCCCTATGTACTCTATGAATGGTGTGTTTTGCCTGTATACCTGTAAGCAGCAATAGCTTTCACTGTATCTCCATACATGTGACAATAAATCAATTCAATTTGCAAACATTTTCCTTGCAATACGTTATTTTTGTAGATGCATTGCACTGAAAAATTAGTCAAAAAGTAGTCTACAGGGAATATAGCCAGCTTAGTGGGTCCCAGGCCTCATCTAATGCCTTTTAAGGTACCTCACAATGAATTTTGCTCGTTTCTGATGTTTGGATAACGTTACTTTTTTGTTGGCAGTAGATCAAAGCCATCTGAACCGTAAATTGGGAGCACTGGCTTAGTAGAAGCCTTACTTAGCTGCCAATATAGAACTGTCTAAAGTGTATGCATTATTCCTAATCTATCTGGACTCATTCTGTCTGATTAGCTCATTAATAGCTCTGTATCAACTCCAGGCAAGAAAGTTACTGAGCCAATTTCTCTTTTCCGAACTTCATTGATGGAATGTTGGTTTGCCTAGTTTGAGTTGAAGTCACAAATAATATTTATTCCAACATTTTTATGTAATAGCAATGGAATTGTTGCATCCATTGGATTTTAATTACATTCTAAACAATCCTTTGATATCCAAATGGTACAATAAGCAAAGCAAATAAGATGTTGAGTCATATTGGCAAGGTTCTTTTCACTGTTCAGAGTTCGTGCTGAAGCTGTGCCGTTTCCTGATCAGGTTGCCTTTCAGTGTGCCATGCATTTCTGATCATCACAGGTAAGGGAATCTTCCAAGCTCAGAGACAGCATAGCAGAGAGCAGTGAAGGACATATTGATAAGCCTGGGTTATTCAATGTTGAGAAGAGGCGAGCATCTTATAGAGCAGTAAAAAAACATTTCATAGGATTGAGAAACTACAGACAAAGTAATACTTTTAGATGTGCTGGGATAATTGGGAAAGAACAGATGGATTTAGGATTGGGATGCGAAAACTTAAAAATAGATGTCAAGAAGCATCTGTTTGCACAGGGGCTGATCAACAGTGGCACAGTGGTTAGCACTGCTGTCTTACAGCGCCAGGGACCTGGGTTCAATTCTTGGCTTCGCTCACTGTCCATTCTCCTCATGTCTATGTGAGTTTTCATCAGGTGCTCCGGTTTCCTCCCACAGTCCAATGCATGTGCTAGTTAGGTTTATTGGCCATTCTAAATTGTCCCTGAACGTACCCGAACAGCTGCTAGAGTATGGTGACTAGGGGATTTTCACAGTTATTTCATGACAGTGTTAATGAAAGCCAACTTGTGACACTAATAACTAATTAATAAACTTTAACAACCGAAATGGATTGCCAAAAGTGGTGGTTGAGGTGAACTACTGAACTAATTTCAGGAAGGACTACATGCTGTAAACAGGTGATTGTTGGCATTATGGTAAGACGGGACTAAGTAGGCTGAGTACTTTTCATTTAAACCTAACTTGTGATCTAGTGTCCGTCAACCGTGACACTCCTCTAATGGCTGCTGCAAAAATCTTCTCAGATTGCATGATTTTCAATTTAATCCATTCCCGTGGTGCTTATTATCCAAGTTTGTACAGGTTGAAGGGAATTTGTTTGATGTTGGCACAAAGTTATCTGTATAGCTTTTGTCCACTCCTATTTTTAGTAAACTTTACTTTGAAGTTCTAAGAATTCTTGCTGACGATAAAAGTGAAGGCTCGTCCTGCCTCTTATATAGTAATTTCACTCAAAGGTGTTCATTCACATTGGCAAGAAAATTATGAGCACCATGTGCCCAACTTTCTGGTATCTATTCTTGACGAATGATACTGTGTATGAATGTGATTTTCTAAAATTACCCTTTATTATAAAAGCAGCTTGATCTCCCAACTAAAAATCACTATTCTTAACAGATATTTCTTCCTTAATAACCACATTATCTCTGCTGCCAGCAGAAATTCTGTAACCTTTTTTTTAAAGGTTAATTGGATCATTTTGGTCAGTTGCTCTCATTAACTGGCTTGGTTCACATTGTCATTATCATTGAATAGTGGCCAAATTATTGTTTTATTCAATACAGAGAAATCTACACACATTTAGGTAAATGTATTTGGTGAATTTAAAGCTGAGTTATAGTGAAAAAACATGCGTTCCCTACTTATTTTCTCGGAGCTGCTGATCTTAACAGAGTCAAGCTATATATACCTTGAGGAAAACAAAATAGGGGAGAAAAGGAATTGACACCATTGCACAGGCAAAAACAAAGCACAATGGGATTTTGAGAAACATGTAACATTTTGTTGATTTGTTCAATCATTTTTAATTTCATAATAGCATCCTTTTTGGGAATTTAAACTCCAATCATTTTAATACAGTGTAAGGATATTGCCAATTTTAATCTTTCCCCTTGGCATGTTATTATGCTTATGAATCAATGTTTTAAATCCTTTTATAAAAAATCATAGGAAGGAACATCCTCAAAAATGGTGGCTACTAGAATAATATTGCAGCTAACTGCATGTTTCACTGATTTACAGTCAGTGCTGCTGTATCAGGTATCATATTAAATTATGTGGAGAATGAATAACATTGAGTAGGAAATTTACTGAATGTAACGTACTTTAAATTCAGAACACTGCTATGCTGACCTTTCTTAGTACAGTGCAGATACACAAGGGAAGACAATTAGCCTTCTTAAAATACTACATACAGCATTGAAACAACTCTAATATAATCGGCCACACAATTTTACATTTGTAGCTTTGAATTTTATCCACATCGCTTCTCTCTAGCTGCTATCAATTGGTCACATGTTGCAACACTGTTTTCAAGAGAATTCTGCTCACAGGAGACTTCTGGCTATTTAATGCAGGCAGGCAGTAACTCAAGGGAAACAGATACCTGGTTAAGAGGTGATATTGGGGTTGCAAATAGACTGTGAATGTCTGGGGGAGTGGGGTGGGGGGTGGGATGGAGGAGGAAGGTAGAAGGAGGTGGTGGAGAGTGGCAGGGAAGTGGCAGATGTTGATGTTGGGGAAATTTCTGGAGAATACACTGTGACTTGATGCAACAGCAGGAGATAACATATCCTGCTGCGTGACTGGGCTATAGTTGCACTAGGGAGGGAGCTGGGTTTCTAAGAGACTAAGATGGCTGCAAACCTTCTCATTCTCAGTACAGGTGTATGAAATTGTTAATGTTCGAGATACAGACCAAAGTTTTCTAGCTCTTCCTGTCAGAGGGATCTTCCAGTCCTGCTGCTGGCAATCCCCCACAGTGCATTCCCCAACGGGAACACAGACAACAGCGGAACCGGAATCTCATCACCAGCCAATGGCAGACCACCTCCACTGTTGGAAAATATGCTGGAAAATCCCACCCACACACTTTACTCTTTGAAATTGACTTTTCTTTTAAAAAGTGGATGATGTGCTGTAAAGATGGCCACCAAAGGTCAGGTGTCATTTCTGTATAGACAAAGAATTAATTCGGGGGCCTGATTCTCAGACCTCTTCAAACAGCCTGGAGGAATCATGCTGTCTGGTGATTACTAGACATCCTGTCTTAGCCCTCAGTGATGGACAGTACAGAGCCTTGGACGTCATCAGTCGTTGCTTAGACATCTTGCCCCAAGATCTCCACTGTGGCTGCCATCCTTGCAGTATTGGCCTGAATTGCACACATTGTCGGCACCCTCTCCTGTGACAGAAGCCTGGTGGATTTCTCCAGATGGCCTTGCAGTTGAAGGAAGGTTCCAGAAACCCCTTCCTGATATGCATGGTTTTACTTTTGCAGCTGTAAAAGTGATCCCCAGAGGATCAACATCTGCCTTTGGAACAACCGGCTCCTCTGACTGCCCGCTTACTTGGAAGTTCCTACCTCAATCCAATGTGTAGCAGCAACTGTGTGGTCAGAAAGTGCCCAGAAGCCTAACTGCGAACATTTACCACTGAGGGGAACGTCTCAGTACTGGTGGATGGTTGCAGGTGAAGGCAGTGCTAAGAATTCAGTGTCATCCCCTGAGCTGTGGTCCAGCGTTCTCTGAGGGGTTGGACGAGGGTCTATGATGCCAGATGGTCCAGCCTCATTGCATGGTGACCTGGGAGGAGAAAGGTCATGGGTTAGCTTTTGGGATCCTCAGTGGTATAGAGAATGTTAAACTTGCTTGAGATATGGATAAATGTGCTTAGACTATCATAACCTTGCAATTGGTTAGTGATTGCTCTTGGTCTTCCCCTGCAATTCCCAGGGTCCTTTTTTCAAAGGGGGTAAGGACCCTCAGTGTGGGGTATGCCCCATCCGTCTTCCATCGCTCCCTCCTGTTATGAACAGTCTTATCCTTCAGAGAAAGCTTTAGAAAGCTTTAGATTGGCTAGGAGGGAGTTGAAGAGGGAGTTAAGAAGGGCTAAAAGAGGACATGAGATGACCTTGGCTGATAGGATTAAGGAGAATCCTAAGGCGTTCTATAGGTATGTCAAGAACAGAAGGTTGGTTAGGGCAAGATTAGGGCCAGTTATAGACAGTAGAGGGAAGTTGTGTGTGGAACCGGAAGAGATTGGAGAGGCATTGAACCAATATTTCTCTTCGGTGTTCATGCAGGGGGACATGAATGTAGCTGTGGAGGACACTGGGGTGCAGGGGTGTAAAATAGAAAGTATTGCAGTTGAAACCGGGGATGTGCTGGATATTCTAGAGGGCTTGAAAATAGATAAGTCCCCTGGTCCGGATGGGATTTACCCTAGGATTCTCTGGGAGGCTAGAGAGGTGATTGCAGAGCCTCTGGCTCTGATCTTCAGGTCATCGTTGGTCTCTGGTATAGTACCGGAAGATTGGAGGACAGCGAATGTTGTCCCATTGTTTAAGAAGGGGAACAGAGACTTCCCCGGGAATTATAGGCCGGTGAGTCTTACTTCTGTTGTGGGCAAGGTTTTAGAAAGAATTATTAGGGATAGGATTTATAGCTATTTGGAGAGTAATGAATTGATTAGAGACAGTCAGCATGGTTTTGTAGCAGGTAGGTCGTGCCTTACTAACCTTATTGAGTTCTTTGAGAAAGTGACCAAAGAGGTGGATAGGGGTAAGGCAGTTGACGTGGTATATATGGATTTTAGTAAGGCGTTTGATAAGGTTCACCATGGTGGGCTTCTGCAGAAAATGCAGATGTATGGGATTGGGGGTAATCTAGGTACTTGGATCAGGAATTGGCTGGCAGATAGGAGACAGAGGGTGGTGGTTGATGGTGAATATTCGTCATGGAGTTCGGTTACGAGCGGTGTGCCTCAGGGATCTGTTTTGGGGCCACTGCTGTTTGTAATTTTTATTAATGATCTGGATGAGGGTATAGTTGGGTGGATTAGTAAGTTTGCTGATGACACCAAACTCGGTGGTGTGGTAGATTGTGAGGAAGGGTGTCATAGTTTGCAGGGTGACTTAGACAGGTTGCAGAGCTGGGCCGTGAGGTGGCGGATGGAGTTTAATGCAGAGAAGTGTGAGGTAATTCATTTCGGTAGGAGTAACAGATGTGTTCAGTATAGGGCTAATGGGAGGACTTTGAATAGTGTGGAGGAGCAGAGGGATCTAGGTGTATGTGTACATAGATCCCTGAAGGTTGGGAATCAAGTAGATAAGGTAGTTAAGAAGGCATACGGTGTCTTGGCGTTTATTGGTAGGGGGATTGAATTTAGGAGTCGCAGCGTCATGTTGCAACTGTACACAACTCTGGTGCGGCCGCACTTGGAGTACTGTGTGCAGTTCTGGTCCCCACATTACAGGAAGGACGTGGAGGCTTTGGAGAGGGTGCAGAGGAGGTTTACCAGGATGTTGCCTGGTATGGAGGGGAGGTCCTATGAGGAGAGACTGAGGGATTTGGGGTTGTTTTCGCTGGAAAGAAGGAGGCTAAGAGGGGATCTTATTGAAACATATAAGATGATTAGAGGTTTAGATAGGGTGGATAGTGATAGCCTTTTTCCTCGGATGGAGAATGCTAGCACGAGGGGGCATGGCTTTAAATTAAGGGGTGGTAGTTATAGGACGGATGTCAGGGGTAGGTTCTTTACCCAGAGGGTGGTGAGGGATTGGAATGCCCTGCCTGCTGCGGTTGTAAATGCGCCTAGTTTGGGGGCGTTTAAGAGATCTATGGATAGGTTTATGGACGAAAAGGGATTGGTTTAGATTAGTGGGTTAGTGTTTTTTTTAAAAACTGGTCGGCGCAACATCGTGGGCCGAAGGGCCTGTTCTGCGCTGTAATGTTCTATGTTCTATGTTCTAGAGACAGAAAAAGGAGATTTTGAGCAGGTGACCAGGTGGGTTTGGGGGCTTAAAATCAGTGCAATACGAGAGATATTGATGGGTGTCAAGGGAGAGTGGGAAACTGATGGGGATCCTTTGTGGAGAGGGAAATGGGGATTCTGAGGGAGATGCTGGTAAGCTGGCTGGTTGAGGGCTGTAAGTGCTGATTGTTAATTGGTTATGTTATGGTCGGGAATGGTATCGGGAAAGACAAGTGGATAATCACTCTGGAGCTCTAAGGAGGTTGTTAATTTTCTTCCTGTCCTCCAATTCAGACTGCTGACAGCCAATGAACTTTTACATGGTCTGCCAACTGCCCCCATCCCACCCTTTAGAGTTCCCATAGCAGACAGGATGGGAGAACTCTGGTTGTGATTATGCTTCTTTTTGTTCTGTTAATAATCTAAATGCATACTTATTCTCTAGGATTCAATTTCTCTTATCCTTGTATGTCTGCGTGTTTGAAAAATTGAGTGTGTTCATTGTGCTTAGATTCCAAGGTGTTTGTGAACAAACATTTAACTTGTCTTCTGATTTAAACTTACCAGAAAGCCTGTTTCATGCCTGTTATTAGAAGTCACAACAGCTAAAGGATCTAAACACTCCCTGAAAATATACATCTAATTACAGGCTACCAAGAAGTGAGGGAAAAGTGGGAAAATCTCTTTAACTTATGCTTAATGCTATCTCCACTCACATTGTCTGCACCTTTAAGACTTGATTAGCTGTGAAGACTCGCATTCTAATCAGTATTCTGTAAACTGAGTGTGTGCCTTTATATGTCCTGTTTGCGATCAGAACTCCCCACTCACCTGATGAAGGGGCAGAGCCCCGAAAGCTAGTGGTGTTTGCTACCAAATAAGTCTGTTGGACTTTAACCTGGTGTAGTGAGACTGCTTACTGTGTTTACCCCAGTCCAACGCCGGCATCTCCACATCTTAGATTTCCAGCAGGCGTTTGATAAGGTGCCACATCAAAGGCTATTGCAAAACAAAATCCAATGGTGTAGGGGTAATATTTAGGAAAGAAGATTGGCCGACTAACAGGAAACACGGAATTGCAAAAACAGGACCTGTTCTGGCTGGCAGAATGTAACAAGTAGTGGGCCTACAAAACTATTGCTTGCAACTATTTGGTCAGCTGAAGCAGAGAGACTAGTATAGAAATATGATTAAATTTCATTCCAGTACAGTATATTCTTCTGATGTTGGGTCTGAGGGCACATTGTTGAAATCTGGCAGAAAGTGTTTTATTATGCACCTAATTTGCACCATAGGCTTAATGCTGTCAGTAGAGCCTGGGTTGTTCTCACTGACCAATCAGTGCCTGATTGAGATGGCCATATGGTCTAAACACCTTTTTGTTCCTTGCATTCTCACCAACGACCACCCCCCTCCACCACCGCGCCCCCCCCAAGGCCCCACAACGTCTGCAGAGTTTGGGGGCAGGAAAATCCTATCCAAAGTCAATGGACCTTCCCATTGTCCGTCCCTCACCCACTCTGATTCCTGTGGTGGGTGGGCCGGTAGAATTCTGGCATTGGTCTCCTTGCCTAAGGTAGTGTTTACGTACCTGGGAGTGGATACAAAGAAAGTTCACTCGATTGATTCCAGGGTGAGAGGGCTATCCTGTGAAGAGAGATTGAATGGAATATGGGGCTATTTCTCTGGGTTTGAAATGAGTGATCACATAATATCATTGGGCCATCACCTCCCAAATGCCTCTGTTGCTCAGTCACTGAGTATATTCAAGGCTGAAATCGATAGATCTTTATACACTTGGAGAATCAGGAGATTTGGGGTCTGTGTAGGAACATGGAGTTGATGTAAAAGTTCAGTTATGACTTTGTTAAATAGCAGAGCAATGGACCCTGTTCCTATTTCTTATCTTCTTATACTCCAAACAACGATGCAAGGCTAGAAAGGCAAAATATATCGTTGATGCTGGATACTTGAAATACTGGAAATGCCCAACCAGTCAGACAGCTTTGGCAGAATAGAGTTAATATTTCAGATGTTAATCTGGAATCTTTTCAGCAGAACTGTGAAAGGTTATAACTATACAGGGGAGAAAAGAATGAAAGGGAAGGTCTGTGATAGGATGGAAGGGATGAAGGTTCGAATGATAAAGAAATGATGGTCCATGGCAAAAGAGGTTGGAAAATAAGAGAAGTATAGAAACAAAAGATGGATCTAGAAGAGATGGAAATGGCAATCTTAGAATCATACAGTGCAGAAGAGTCTCTTTGGCCCATTGAGTCTGCACCAGCAAGGTGGAAACATTACCACCATCAGATGTTCTAATAAATTGGAGCAGCAATTATCAACTGAAATTATTGCATTGGCTGCTGAGGGTTGTAAAGTGCTTAACTGGATAAAGAGGTGCTTCTCCTTGAACCATAAATGTATTCCCAATAGAAATTCCATTGTGGCCCCTTTAGAATGGAAACTCCACACCAGAGGCTGCAACGATGAAGTTGGTGTTAACAGCTGCAGACTATTGGAACTAGCTGAGAAATAAGGGTTGATTTTCAGGCCAGGTTACACCGAGATATCTGTCCGATTCATCCCGGCGTCCCCCTTCCTGCTCAATTTTTTGAGGTTAGGCTCATTGCAATAGCTCCAGCAGGATTTCTGTCTGTGCAAAATGACCAACTTCAAAGAAAAAAAAGTGTCAGCATCTGCCTTGGAAGTCTGCAGCAGCATAGCCAGGTTTTGCTGGGAAGTTAACATTTTGTGAAACAATTTTGTAAAATGCAGCTGGAGGGAGTATAATTTATTGTCATTGATGGTGCGCCTGGAGTATGTAACTTGATCTAACCTTGTGCTATTGGGTGAAGTCAGTTCATTTGTACGCAGGCTTAAATGCCTCAACAGCAAGGGCACCTCTGTTTCTATGTAGACTCGTATCAATAGCCCTACTATGTTTATTGAAGGACAAGATGCATGTTGTACTGTCACAGTACCTTTTAATGACACAGAATATTTTGACATGCTATGGTTTTGATTGCACAATTGCTCAGGGTTAGTGTATTACATGCACTTTCCTGAAATCTTATTGATAGAATGAAGAACACCGCTTGCTTCTGATTAGAAAGTTAATTAACTGAGAAGCACTTTGTACAAGTTATATAAATGGTTTATGCTTCACATCTATTATGGGTTGAAATTGTGCTGCAGTGCCCAACCAAAACTATGCACATTTGCGATCCTCATTAACACTCTTGTGTCCTTATAGTTACAGGGTATAAAGATTGTTGGTTTAATTCAGCCAGTCACTTTGACCTGATCGGCCTACCTGCAGATCGTGTTTCTGTTCTTCACAGGAAGTATGATTTTAAAAATGATTATGATTCAAATTATGATTTAAAAATGCACAATTCTTGGGTGGGATTTTTTGGCTGCGCTCGCCCTGAGTTTGGAAAATCCCACCCAAGGTCAACAGACCTTTGCATGATCTGTGGCCCAGCCGCTACAATTCCCATGATGGGCAGGGTGATAAAATTCCACCCCTTGTGTTAGTAATGAAGAGTGCAGGTGAATTATGTTGCATAAGCTTGAACTCCAATAATTCATACACAGACTGCAGCCTCGATTTTTGCAATGATAATGAGCCCCTCCATCATTGTGAAAATGGTGGATGGGCCCAGAAACCAGATGTCCCATCCCCAAAAATGACACCTACCATTTTCATGAGTTTCACAAAAACTAGCAGCCGTATCTACTCAAGTTGGATTTTGGTCCAGTTGGATGAACACTGAGTAGACCTGATAGGAGCAGGTCTGAACTTTCGGCATTTCTTTGGATAGCCTTTGGAAAGGTGCAGCAAGTTCCCCTGTGGAATTTCCTTAAACCTGTCTTAACTGCCCCAGAATTGGCAAAAATGCAATTCAGCCTATCTGGCTTTAACCCCGGGGTGTATGAGGGTGGGTCTGTTGGATTCACAAGGAAGGGTTTTTTTTTTGTGTCTGCTGATTCATGCACCCATGTACCAAAAAGAGCTTTGTGGTTAAGAAAGGTGCATTGGGTTTTCATATGAAGGAAGATACAAGATGGACATGACAATGTCACACATGCATCATAGAAGCATGTGAACAGTGGGAGGCCAGAGGGAAGACAGATGATTCTCGAGGAGGCAGTGCAGGGCACACCAGGAAGGAGGAGGAGATGCTGGACACCCAGGTTCTACCCTGTGGGAAGCGTGTACAAACCTAGCATATTTTGCCTCAATATGACAGAGAATCAGGGCCACACTTTATTCACCTCCATGCTCTGTCTATGGCTGGAATGGTAGCTGTTGCTCTCAATTTGTATACCTCAAACTCCTTTCAGGACTCAGCAAGAGATCTGTATTGTAAATCCCAGCCGACAGCACGCAGCTGCGTTAAGGCTATAACTAAAGCCCTGATTGCTTGTCTGCGAGATCACTTTAACTTTCTGTAAATTTGTTGTCCCAGATTTGAAAAACCACATCCTTTGCCTAATTATCAGGCTTCCTTCAGGTGCAGATCTTATTGATTGCTACGTTGCTATAAAGGTTCCAACTCAACTTTCAGCGGACATCTTTGTTAACTGGAAGTCTTTCCATATATTCAATATAGAGGTGGTTTGTGGACACAATAAGATCTTCCTTGAAGTATGTACAGTTTCCCTGGAAGCTCCAAATCCCTCAGCTATTTCTATCACCAAAACCGATCCATGATTTATAGGGGACCAGGGCTACCCCTTAAGGATCTGGCTAATGACCTCTGTTCGGAGCCCACAAACTGTGGCAGAGCACAACTACAACAGCAGCCAAGTCGACACGAGGACTTACCATTAAGCAGGCCATTGGCATTTTAAAGATGTGCATCTGGTGCCTGGATTGCTCTGGTGGAGCTGTGCAGTATATCCCAGCAAGGGTATCAAGAATAGCAGTGCTGTGTTACATGCTGCACAATATTGGGCAGATGCAGCTTCTAGAAATCAATAACAACGCCATGGGCAGAGGTCCTACCTCTGAGAAAAAGGATAAGGAGGAAAAGGAAACACCTGCCCATCCTGGCGATTCCCAAATAAAGGAGGATGAGGTACTGGCAATGGCAGAGTGGCTGGCAGGCATGGCCATGTACCCAGGGCTGACTCTGTGCGAGAGGGAATCATTGCCAGACCTGTCCTTGTAAGGTCCACTTATCTCACAATTATTACCAGTCAGTCCCTGGAGCAACTTCCAACTGAAGAACCTTTAACATTGATGCTGTAACTATACAGGGGAATACTTATTGTCCACAAGGGAGAAAATCAACATCAAGGACTTTAACTCACTTACACAAAAATGACTGAAACCCTCACTATCATGACCATGGGCCTGAACATATTATAAACAGACAATGATGAGTCCTTCATAGCCTGGACCCCGCAAATAAATGCCAGTGTGTATAAATGTGGCACCAAAGATGCCACTTTGTCCATGATTGTAAGATTGTAGGTGCCAGCAACATGAAGGTAAGGCATTTTATGCAGGATGTGTGCACAACTGTGCAACAACAGCTCTTTAGAAGACTTGCGCATCATCCATTCCAGCCAATGGTCCAGTTTCTGAGGTGGGTCTCATATGCAACATTCCAGATTTCCAAAAACCTCTGCTTTCCTCACAGATCACATCCTCTGCCAAACGGAATACAAATTCTAACAAAGTACTGGGAACAGTAGAGCAGCAATATTTCCTGATGGATACACAGTATGTTGAGCTGCAATGATTATACCAAGGCCAATATGTGACAATGCCATGCAGATGAGTGCTTTACATCCAACATACATATCTGAGATTCACCTGCTGCCCAACATCAGTTCATGGATTTGATCATTGAGCTTCTACTAAAGTTAAGCTTGGCTGGACAATTAAAGATTCAAGGAGTGTCTTTGAACACTAGAACCTCATGTGATACAAAAGAAACCCTCCAAAGTATCACAAATCCATTGATAACCTTGATCCTTTTGGTGACATATCGAGATGGACTCAGCGTGCCACCCAGATTATTACTGGTAGGAGCACCATATATGATGTTACCATTCTTTTTGAGCTTTTGAGTACAAATACATACAAGTCATGTGCAAGCGTAAGTAAATATATTGAAGAAGTGTTTCTGGTCCACTTGATCTATGGTACGATAGAATAATGCAGGTATAGACATAATGCCATATGGAAGCCTTTTATATCTGAGTGGCCTCTTATGTGTCACGATTGTCAATAATTGTTGTGAATCTGGACCTGCTTTTATCTGGAAATAAATTTGACTAAGGTCAACTTTGCTAAAATACTGGCTTCCAATAAACCCAGCAAATACATCATCAATTAAAGACAGACGGTACTGCTCATCACAGAGTACCGGATTGGTAGTGACTTTAAAGTGAGCACATATGTGTACTGAACCATCTTCCTTCAACAGGGGGACGATCAGCATGGTCCAATCACTTACATTAACAGTTTCGAGGAGTCCTGTCTTTAGCAGCCTCTCTAATTCTGCCTCAACCTTAGATTCAATACCATTTGGCACTGACATAGCCTTTAAGTATCTTGCTTGGCTTTTGTCCTTAATCTTTAATTTGGCTGAGATCTCTTTGTACTTCCCCAGCTCCCCATTAAAGACAATGGCAGCGCAGTGTTCTGATCTGGAATGCACTGCCTGAGAGTGCTGTGTTCAGATAGGGAATGTACTTCCTGAGACTGCTATGTTCTGTTCGGGAATGCACTGACAGAAAGTGCGATGTTCCGATCTGGAATGCACTGTCTGAGAGTGCAGAGTACCAATCTGGAATGCACTGTGGAAGGGTGTGATGGAGGCAAATTTATTATGACTTTTGAAAAGAAATTAGATAAACAACTGAAGAGAGCAAATCTGCAGGACTACAGAGAAAGGAGGGCGAAGAGGGTGTGTTAGTGAGTGGGGCTAGCTAAAGTTCTGGCCGCAATTCTCCCATCGCGACCTGCAACTTTTCTGGCAGATGCGCATCTGGTGGGAGATGCACATCATCGGCCTTGTACTAGGATTTGTACGTGTGCCGGGAACACATACGCATCTCCCAGAGCCAGCGAACAATCACCAGTCAAACCACACTGGAAACCAGTAGGAAGACAGGTAGTAATTTGAATCAATTTTAAATGAATTTTAAATATGTTTAACAGGTCATTATCGAGAACTCTCAGGTCCCGATTGAATCTCCCACCCGGTCAGGAGTACTTCATTCCAGCCAGGTTTAGAGTAGATCCTCACATCCAGGGAACTAGCAGGAGACCCCGCTGGAGTGAAGAGGGGGCCACTGGGGCCTCCCAGGGGTGGGAACCCTGGCAGTGCCAGCCTGGGCCCCCAGCAGTGTCGAAGAGGCACGGTGCTCATGCACAGGGGGCACCTTGGCTCTGCTCTCCAGGCATTGGGCAGTGCCAAGGGGGCAGGGCCTATTGTGGACAGTGCCTATAGGGGCAATCAGTGGGGTTGGGGCTCCCGCTGCCACTCTGCATTGGGATCGGTCTGGGATGGAGGAGAGCAGAATTTAAGTTTTTATACCAGGGCATGTGACGTATGTGACAAACTCTGCAAGTTTCTAATCCAGCATCATGTGGTACTATTTGCTACCTGAGTATCATAATTATGTATAAAATGTACAGCAGTCAGTTAAAATGGCAATTTCTGAACAACCCTAAGCTATAATAAATCACATGCTGAAATAAATCATCTTCCTTATTTAAAACAAGAATGAAAAGTTGCACACTTTTTTTGGATAACATATTTCAACATATTTATCAACAAACTTTGCCCAGTGCCATGCATGAAAGTTTACCCAAATTTAATGACTGGGATTGAATCCATAAATGATTGTTGCACAAGGTTGATTGATTAGAACATAACAATTTGCTACTTGTTTGATCCCACACAAAATGCCTGATCAACCTGTTCTCAGATTGTTTGAAAGTTAATATTGGTGGCTCACTCTTGTGTCTGAGTCACAAGGCTCCAGGCTCACGTGATTGGGGTGGACTGGGGTTGGGGAGGTCTAACCCTGCAGTGGAGGGGCGGGTGTGTGTGTGTGTGTGTGTGTGTGTGTGTGTGTGTGTGTGTGTGTGTGTGTGTGTGTGTGTGTGTGTGTGTGTGTGTGTGTGTGTGTGGTTAGCGCAGGGGTGGTCTGTCAGAGTGAAGGATGTGGGAGGATCTCCACTGTTGGGGGCTGGGGGGGTGGTGGACATTAGGGCGCTCCAGGGCAGGGGAGGTATCAGGGCTGGTCTGTGAGTTCTTGTGGGGGCTGCAATCAGGCAGGGAGTCTGACACATCGGGACCACTGCACGTGTGCAGAATTCCAGAACTGTCAGACTCCAGTGCAAATATGCCCTGCTCCTCTGGGTTTTTAATGATATTCACGACTGGGGCCTCTGCAGTGCGCAGACATGGGGATGCAGTGAGAAGCTAAACTGACAAAATAGTTGAAATTTAGAACAGTTTTCCCACCAATTCAGCACTTTTGGGAGAATCGCGGCCACTATTTCAAAGTGTTAGCATGGGCACTTCTGGCCGAATGGCCTCCTGTAATTATTCTCTTATTCTATCATTCTAAGGTATAAAAGTAAAAAAAAATTATGGCATTGCTGTGGATGCTGGGAATATGGAGAAAAAACAAACTGGAAATGCTAGAAAAACCCAGCATGGCTGGCAGCATCTGTGGACAGAGAGACAGAGTCAGTGTTTCGAGTATAATATGACTTGTCTTTGATTCTGAGTTTTGCTGATGTTTTCCAGCATTTAAGTTTTTATACCAGGGCATGTGATGTATGTGACAAACTCTGCAAGTTTCTAATCTAGCCTCATGTGGTACTATTTGCTACCTGAGTATCATAATTATGTATAAAATGTACAGCAGTCAGTTAAAATGGCAATTTCTGAACAAACCTAAGCTGTAATAAATCACATGCTGAAATAAATCATCTTCCTTATTTAAAACAAGAATGAAAAATTGCACACTTTTTTTGGATAACATATTTCAACGCATTTATCAACAAACTTTGCCCAGTGCCATGCATGAAAGTTTACCCAAATTTAATGACTGGGATTGAATCCATAAATGATTGTTGCACAAGGTTGATTGATTAGAACATAACAATTTGCTACTTGTTTGATCCCACACAAAATGCCTGATCAACCTGTTCTCAGATTGTTTGAAAGTTAATATTGGTGGCTCACTCTTGTGTCTGAGTCCCAAGGCTCCAGGCTCACGTTCCAGTCCAAGGGAGCACGAAAATCAAAGCTAATACTCCATGGCAAAACTGAGTGAGTATTGCATTGTTGGAGGTGCTGCCTTCCCGATAAGATGTTAAACTGAGGTCCTATCAGTTTGGCTGGAGGTAAACTATCTCAAGCATAATTTCAAAGAGTAGCAGGATAGTTATCCCTGGTGTCCTGGCCATAAATTTACCATTCAATCAACACACCACAAAAACATATTGTCTGGTCATTATCACCTTGCTGTTTGTTGGAGTTGCTTGTGTACAAATTGGCTGCTGTGTTTCCTACATTACAACAGTGACTACAATTCAAAAGTATTCCACCGGCTGTCTAGAGGTTATAAAAAATCCTATATCAACACAAGTTTTTTTTTACTACTGCCAAATTGAAGTTCATGTTACTTCACCAAATCCATCTTCTGTTTCCATTCAGCCTAAATAAATAATATGATCAAATATGTTTTGTTAGCTGGTATAGGCTATTTTCTATTATGCATTCACTAAAAAGTTTAAACTGAATGCTAGTGACTCACATGTTTCATAGAAACATTCAATTAAAATTAACTAAATTTTGAATAAAAATACTCAGAGAACAGGCTGAATAGATATGGACTGGAAAGAATGAACCAACATGCACTGAATGAGGCCATGGGCTTGAAAGGGTTGAGAGGATCTTACCTTGAAATTTCTCTTGTAAGGGGTTGTAAATAGCCAAGGGCAATAGTAGATAACTAATGTGCCGAATATTGCAATTTGCATAGCAAGGTACTTAACAGGGATCAAATTAAAAAATTCATTAATGTGTGCGCTTAATTAAGAAACACTTTTCGGTTTACATGATAAATTATGATACCTATTAAATCTTCCAGTACATGCTGTAATGACTTCCTCGCTGCTGGGCAGAAAAGTGTGGTTGTGGGGATGGGCAGTGTTCCCCATGGAACGGTAGTACATGTTACAGCTTTAATAGGTAAATTGTTGGTTCCTTAAAGAAGTATGTGCATACATAGAACTGCACATAATTAAAGTTACATTCCTGGCCATTTTTATTTGATTCTATCATGTTTTACCACTTGCTTATAATTGAACACAGAGAGGCTGTTTTCTGTCGCGTAAAATGTGATGGTAAGAAAGACTGTTGGCTTCACATTATGACACATTTTTATTATCTATTAAGTTTTATGGAATCATTAATTTATACATGTCAGGATGCGAGACACACAGAGGTTGGCCATTTGATTTAAAAATTAATTGAAGTTCGGGCAACTGTTTAGATTAACAGCAGTTTGGGAAGTCAGTGTGTTTGAATTTGGAGGTGAAGGATTAAAAGCAGATAGTGCAAATATGATGAATTTCAAAGGACGAATTTGTTCCATTTATATTTGGGGTTGAAGTCTTATCCATCCACATGCAACTTGCTGAGAAATTTAGGAGTAACTGTCGTAATTATTTTGTTATAATAGCAAGTCAATAAAATTCACCTGAACAAGTTAATCTATTAGTGAAAAATAGCACAGGAATTTGTGCCCTGTGATTTCTTTCTTAGAAATTGCAAAGACACGAGAAGAGACCCTAGGGAGCAATTTTTTGATATTATTCTTTCAAAGGGAGCTGACCAGCAAGAAAGTTGGGTTCAGCAGTATGCAATTTTCAAACCCTTATTTGAATGATCAGAAAATCAGATGCTGTGTGTACCTAAGTTTCTGGTTTACCCTCCCATTCTGCAGGATCGCTTGCCTGGAATGCAAAGTCGAGAAAAGTATCCTTTAGATGTAAGCCGAATAATAAAAGTAGATCACTCAGTATCTTAATAGTAATGTGAGAAAGGCTTTTTTTTATTTTTGATGAGCTCAGCGGAGCAGGAATCTGGGACGTATAACAATAATGACACAGGTTGTTATATGAAGCAAAACTGTGATTCTGATCATTTATCTTTCTTCTGGAATAACTCGTACAACTACTGCGGATTTATTTGACAGTGATATAAATAACTGATGGGATGCAAGGATATTAACAGAAGTGAAGGAAATACAGTTTTTAAGATAAATATTAAAAATTTAATTTGATCAAACGCAGAAGTCCTTACAGACATTTCCTTTCTTCAGCTAATATTGAACAATGCTGGCGTAATTCTGATCATTATCTAATTCTAGCAATCCTCTTTGTTAATACATGATCCCTAAAATTGTCTCGTAATTTTAACTGTTTTGTATTCATGCAGAACTATCTCATTTAGTAATGCATTCAATGAAAACAACAAATTAAATAAATGTGCATGAATGCAATATTGTATTATTGAAGCTTTTAGTTTATGACAATCAAATAAATAAAGTAGTTGAATTAGATCTAATGATAATAAAATGCCATATAAAATAAATATAACATATAAAATGCAGTATATCCAAGTGTATGCAATATTTCAAATCATCTATTAAATAATAAATATATGCTGTAACACAAATAATGATCAGTAATAATATTAATCAATATAACATATGGTCACTAGATATGCAATTATACATTAATAATGTATTATTCATATTTATCATAACATTTTGTGAAGAAACAAATGTCATAGTTATCGGATAAGCTTTAAAACTAATACGATTCAAATATCCAAAAATTAACAACATTTCTGGTCACCTTTTGGAGATAAGGAATAATGTACTGTACATAAAACCATAAGACCATAATATATAGGAGCAGAATTAGGCCACTCGGCCCATTGAGTCTGCCCCACAATTCAATCATGGCTGATATTTTTCTCATCCCCATTCTCCTGTCTTTTCCCCATAACCCCTGATCCCTCTATTAATCAAGAACCTATCTATCTCTGTCTTAAAGACACTCAATGACCTGGCCTCCACAGCCTTCTGTGGCAGAGTTCCACAGATCCACCACTCTCTGGCTGAAGAAATTCCTCCTCATCTATGTTTTAAAGGATCGTCCCTTTAGCCTGCATGTATGGTATATAATCAAATATATTAAGCTATACACTGAAGACTGCTGAAAGTCAGTGTTAAAGGCTTTCAGCAGAAACACTTCAAATGTAGGGAGTGATTCACCCATCCAGCTGCATTACGTATGCCAAACAGTTGAGACTCGAGTGCAGGGCGTTTTGCTGGCGTCCCGTTGGACAGCACGGCCTCTGTGTGTCTCCCAGTGCTGGATTTTTGGCGCCATCAGCTCCATGCCAGAAATCAGCACGGGGCTGCCAAATGAATTCACAATCTGATTTAAATATAATTTAAATGCTATTAGCGGGCTCAGAACTGAAATCTCCAGGCCCACTAGCCTCACCCTTGCCCCTCCCACCACCATCCTCCACCCGCCCCCACCCAGGGAGTTGTTCATTCCAGCAGTGTTTAGTCTCGCTCCCCATTTGCGGGGAGTTAGTGACCCAATCCCAATGGACTGAAGAGGAGCAATTGAGGCCCCCAGAAGGTCAAGAGCCAGGTGCAGGAGATGCATCCAGGGCATTGCCACCTTGGCACTGCCAGTCTGGACCTCGGCAATGCCAAAATCCATTGAGTGTCGGGTAATGCCGAGGGAGTGGGTCCTAATGAGGTGGGGCATGATGGGGCGGGGCCTCTTGGGTGAGATCGGTGGTGGTGGGGTCCCGTTGCTGCTCTGCAGAGGGTGGAAGGGAGGCCAGGGATTGGGGTTGGCCATTTGGGTGGAGTGGGACAGAAGGGTTGGGGCTGTGCGGGGTTTGGGGTTCAGGCTGCCGGTGGGGGAGTGGATCGAGGGGTGTGGGGGTTCGGCACTGGGCCCGGGTCACATCCAGGGGGTGTCCAGCAATTGGGCTATGGTGGAGGTGGAGGGCCAGGTAAGCTGACCAGTGATCGAGTTGGTCAGCAATCTGGAGGCTGGCAGACAGAGGCCACTGTGCATGTACCAATCTCGGTAGTGACAGGTAAACGCATGCTGAGTAGCCTGCTCAGCGCTCTGCTCAGCGTTCTCTCAGCGCTCTGTTCAGCACTCTGCTGCCGGACTCTTCAGTGGGTATAGGCCCCATCAACAGCATTTTAACGTGATTTACACTAGTGCACTCTGCAATGCACAGAGTGTGGGAGATTCATTTTGAAACTCCAGCAGAAAAAAAGAGTGATGAACTCCAGTTTTTATGCAAGTTTGACACTTAGGATGTTTTTGGGAGAATGGTCCCCGCAAAGTCCTATTCCCCTGTGTGTACCAGATCAGAAACATTCTTTCTTTCATCAGTAATTCTTTTCTTAGGAAATGAACTGTTTGGCATTAAATATAAGAGAATATTGCTGCAGAGATTGTCCTGTGAGATGGATTGAGAGTCATTCTTCTCCTTATATGCTGTGTGATTATACAAAGATCGAAAGCTTTTTTTTAAAACAGCCCATTTAAGGTTTTCCTTTTTGGGTTGGATGTATAAGATGTACAAGGATCATGAGAAAAATTGATCATTTATTTCAAAGTATTGTCTGATGAGTAAAAAGACTGCAAGCTTTCAAATCTGATACTCCCTGCAACATTTGATTATTCGGGATCGTTCACTGTCTGTTCATTCTATTTCTGCTCCTTGCTGGCCTCCTTATTGTCCATTCAGACAACCATTGCAGACTAATGATGTTTCTTTGCTGCTGACAGACCCGTACGGCCAGAATCATCACTCTCGTAATCTGATAACAGGAATTGCCAGTATTATCTACTTAACTTAAGTTTCTGTACTTGTGTTGAAAAATCACATGTTTTGATTTGATTATTATTGTCACATGTATTGCGATACAGTGAAAAGCATTGTTTCTTGCGTGCTATACAGACAAAACATACCATTCATAGAATACACTGGGGAGAAGGAAAGGAGAGAATGCTGTATGTAGTTACAGTCATAGCTGGGGTGTAGAAAAAGATCAACTTAATATAAGGTAGGCCCATTCAAAAGTCTGATGGCAGCAGGAAAGAAGCTGTTCTTGAGTTGTTTGGTACATGACCTCAGACTTTTACATATTTTTCCCGATGAATAAGTGGATAATGTGGTTAAGGGGGAACATACAATTGATTGTGGAGAATTTTAAAAAGCCTTAATACTGACACCCCAACTGAATGACATGAATGGAGATCAGAACCGCTGCAATATCAAACATCTCACTCTGAGCATGGGGACACCTATGAAACATGTAACCTATATGTAAGTGTTCATATAGGGCCAGGAAATGCACTTCCAGTGATTGACTGGGGAAGTCTCAGGGGTGGATTTCGTTTGGGTTTTTTATAATGTACTGCTGTAACTTGGCAAAGGCCTAGCAAAAATAATTATTTTTGTGTGTATAACAACGATGACACTTCAACAATACTTCAGTGTTGTGAAATGCTTTGGGTCTTGAGGCTATGCTTAGGTTATTTCTTTTTTTAATAGGGAACCCTCCTCACTTTCACCAAAGTTGTGAAGGTGCAACAGGAGAAGCCCCAAGAAAATTACTCCTTTGACTTTTTTTATTAAACATGATTGCAGGAAAAAAGGTAAATTCCAATTAGCACTAAAAACTGATTCAGTCAAAGATGCCACAAGGGTGGTTTCTTGTAGGAAATGGAAAATCTTCACTCAGAAATTGTTTAACTCAGCTGTTACAAATTCAGGTCTAACACTGGTTGAGTTTAGTGGTGGCAGCAGACTGAGTATCTCACTTTTATAAGTGTTGAATCACCCTGTTCTTTATCTATTTCCATAGTAGTTAACTTTAGGGGTTAACGTTTGAATGTTTCCTGTGACTTAAATCAGAATTCCATGCCTTTACTGTGCAAGTTTCTTTAATTCCTCCAGAGGCAGACCAAGTAAACAGTTGAGGGTTTATTTCCTCAGGGATCCTCCATTCTGTCAACATATTTCAGATAGAAGTTTAGCGAGGGCCCCATCCAAATGTGGTAATGGGGCTTTTGCCAAAACTACAATATGGGAACATTTCATGGGAACTTGTTACACTGAATTTGAGCAAGATCCTCAGGAGGGGCAGGCTGGCAATTTCAGAATGCTAATGCTCTGTTGGAGTGTTAATAAACATGGATGTTGTGGTTCAACCTTAGGTTCGCAGATTTCCTGTGCATCTTAGAACTTGCCTGTGAAAGCACAGAGGGGGTTGGAGAAAGGGCAGGGGAAAATAGTTGCTTTCTTACTGCTTGTTCACAGTGCTGCTGCTGAAAGGTTACTCAGGAAGCAACATTTTACACTTTAGAGGTTTGTAAAACTGATCTGTACCTTGGAGCTTTAATTTAGAGACTAACATCAGTGCTACCAATGTCCAGCCTCAAAAACTACTGCATTCTACATTCGCCAGAGTACTACTGCCTCGCCTGCTACAGAATTGGAACGGGCAAGGGGCAGACAACAGAAATGTCCGATGACATTGGGCGCGAATTTCATTAGCATTTAGGTGAAAGTGGCACTATGCTCACCTTTCCTGCCCTTCCCAGATCATGAAAGAACTTTCTGCTTTGAGTCGAAGAGTGTAGCGCAAGGAATCCTGCTGACCTTATAGGAAACCTCATCTTCTTTGTCAATCTACAAGCCTCTTCCTCCATCATTCAGGCAGAGTATCTCCCTCTGGGCCCTTGCTGCCCCTAAAGCACATTAAGGGTGGCATCGCTGAAGTGGGATGCAGCCTTTGCCATCTCTTGAATCTATAGCAACAGATTGTGGCTTCCCGTGCCAATTTCCCAGCTCCTTCAACTTGACTATTTGGAGTGCCCCTTAAATTGCTGGAGTTGAAATCATGTCTGTTCCGCCATTAACCAACTAACGCTAATTGGAAGGAAAACAGGAAATAAAGTAATATGAGGGAGCTGAATTAAATAGATGCTGTCAGAAATGCTGCACTTACTTCCAGGTGTTCCATACTCCACTGAAACCTCCTCACAACACCCCTTTCAACCCCTCACTATTTCTGGTACATCTGTTTTAAATCCAGCCCATTATTGCTGTTAAATGAAATGAAGTATGTATGTGAGAGTTGTGAATGTGCTGTACAATTTAGAAATGTAGAATCATAGAATTAACAGCACGGAGACAGACCCTTTGACCCAAATTGGTCCATGTCGACCAAAGTGCCCATCTAAGCCAACCCTATTTTCCTGCATTTATAAAATCATTTATAGAAGTTTTTGAAATCTGGATCACAATGTCTGATGTATCTTTTGTAAATAAATATAAACAAAGTGAAGTTCCTCAAAGTTTCTTCCTTTCCCCTGCCATTGGGAAATGGAAGTTCTGTCTAACTTCTGCCAAAGTTAGAATGGCAGAGCTGGAGGAGACCTCTAGTGCAAGAGACGGTGGTGTGGTGGTAGTGTCACTGGACTAGTAATTCAAAGGCCCAGATTAATGCTTTGGGGACATGGATTCAAATCCCATCATGGCAGCTGGTGGAATTTAAATTGATAAAAGAATCTGGAATTGAAAGTGAGTCTCAGTCATGATGATTATGAAACTATCATTGATTGTTACAAAAACACATTTGATCCACTAATACACTTGAGGGACGAAAATCTGCTGTCCTTACCTGGTTTTGTTTACATGTGACTCCAACTCTGAGCAATGTGGTTGACTTTGGGATGGCCGGACAAGCCATTCAGTTCAAGGACAATTAGGGATAGGCAATGCTAACATCCCATGAAAGAATTAAGTAAAAAAAAAGTGGATGCTGAGTTTAGTGCACCTGCTTTTGCTTTTGTGCTGTAGTTTCCCCCTTGACACATTTCAACTACTGGAAGACCCCTCACCCCCACACCAGGTTTCAAAAGATATTCACTGAAATTCTTTCAATTATTATTTGTTCTCCTTCAGTTGGAAAATAGAGTAAGATGCTGAGTTTAGTTTCCCCTACAGGCATTTTCATCTCAAAGAAATGAATAGAATTGTCCTTGTTCTAATAAACAACGATCCCTACTGGTTTGAACTGTGACACTGTTCAGTTATTACATCCAGAGGGAAAGACTGAGGCTGTAATAGTTGTCAGCTGCCAGTTTAAATTTCCAGGCTGTTTCCTCTGCACGAAGACAGCAAGATAGCTAGGCATGAGATTTCTAAAATACATCGCCACAGGTGAATGGGAGAAGGAATAAGCAGTTCTGTGCCTTGAGCTCTACTTTCTTCAATAGGGGCTTGTCAGCAGTTCTATATGGTGAGTAATCCCTTGCTAAAATGTCACTCCTTATAGACAAAGTGGAGTGCCCACCTGTGGGAAGTTCGCATACAGTACACTATCCAGATGATCTAAAACTTCTATTTTTCCATGGTAACTTCAGTGAAAGGTAAATGGAACTCCTGGAGAAACAGTCATTCGTACCTTTTCTTTGTGAATTATGGTGTGAAACCAGAACAGCACTTGCAAAGTTTTAGGGCCAATGAATTAGATAACACACGGGAAGTTAACACTTCGTAGTTCCACAGTTTGAGCTTGCACTGGGACCTTAACTGATATTTTAAATGATAACCTGTTGTCATGCTTTCAGATTTAGGAACATTTTGCCACAAGAAAATTGGAATGATTTGTTAAAAAATTAACGTTAACTTAAATTTAGCTGACAACAGATTTTAAATCCCACACTATCAAGAGTCAAGTTGTGAGATGGTGCAATGGGGCTGGTAGAGATATCGCCTTCTGTCCTGCTTGTGGCTACTCCAATCAGGAGACTTGCTGTTATGATGTGTCACGCTCATGTGCCTTGTGCCATTCTCACACACCCACTGTAGCTCATCTGCAACTATTCTGTGACATCAGTCATTCAATTATGCCTAGGTTTAAGCTTCTTTCTGTTGCCCTCCATCTTGTCCTCTGGAAGAGATCCCCTGCAGCTTTTCAGCTCTAATCAAATACCCGAAATACTGACGTTTTCTTTTCTGTACATTGAGTTCTTTTATACCCTTGCAATTTCAAACAAGTCTTCATTTGTCTTATGATCTATATTTGGAATTTTAAACATGTTTCTTAGCAGCCACATTTGTAGAAGAGTAGGAGGTAATTTCCTGAGAGAGACATACCTGAGGTATAGACAGTAACAATCTTATTGGCAGCTCCATTGGCAGTTGCCCTTTCACTGAGAAGGAGAGGGGAACAGGGATCAAACAGGGATTACCCTGATCAACTGGCAAAGAAAAAGACAAGAGATTTGGGGTTAGTTCTACAAGGTCTGCTGTGAAAGGGAAGTTTCTTTAATGGAATTGACTAGATTCAGAAAATGCTTAGTTATCTCAATAATGGGGACAATGTGGCATTTGTTTTGACTACTTTCTTTGATATGAGGCATTTGTGATGTTAGGAATGTTTTTTAAAATCATGTTCTCTGCAGCTCTCAGCTCTGATTGTGGTACTGGATAATTTGTAAGAGTCCTTTTATTGCTCCTTAAGTGGCTTACATGGGGTTGCTTATTTTTACTTTGGAAATTAGATTTATGACCCTGCATTGTCAGGAGAAAGAACGTTTGCAGATCAGATGACAGGAGCTCTTTCATTTTCAGTTCTGAATTGCAGATTTTTGTTTTAGACAGGATGTCAAGCTGGAAAGAAGTATCTCACTCTCTCTCCCTGGTTTTGGGGAATTCTGCTGGTTAGCTGAAAGCCTTCCTGGGGTAGAAAATCTGCTGCTGTTGGCTTGACCAGAGTTTCTCCCTGGTATTCTGGGAAGCTGTTCTGACTTCAAACTGTTCTGTGTGTATCAAGAGAACTGCAGCAGTCACCAAAAGGACTCAGTTTGAATATCACGTGAACGTTAGTCTTTGCTGAGTTAAACCTGTGGAAGGGTTTTGTTTATGGAATTTGTTTCATTGGAACATCTTTGATATATTTATTAAAGGATATACATAATTGCGGTTGTTTTATTTGTAATTGATAACAGTTATTGCTAATCTTCTTACAATACATGTTAACTATATTCTTAAATAAACTTTGTTGGATAAAAGCTCCCTAGTGGGTCATTTGAATCATCAATGAGGTGAAATGCATCATGCTTATCCTAGCCAAATGCAAGGTGCAAAACCTATGATGCAGGTGGGCTCCATAAAACACTTTGGAGTTTCTTGATGTGAGCCATAACACATTTTACAAAATTAAGTTGTACAGTGATGAAATTTAATACAAACATTTCCCTTTTCGTTCACTTAATTGATTGATTTGGATTAAGCCTTATCTCACCAAAGTGTGAATCAGTTCGCTTTACAGAAGATAGCAGGAGTGTGAATAGAAGTGCTAGAGAGATTATAGAATTGACAAAGGGTTTTATTATCATGGTCCCTGGTTCATTCAATTATGTGACTAAACATTGAGCAATAAATGTAAGTCCCTGATTGGAAGGCATATGAGATAGTCTTGGTAATGTATGTACTGAGAGGATGTAAATTAAACATGAATTCACAGACAAATGATATTACACTTGAAAAGATGAATTTAACATTAAATATTGTATATCACAAAGACAGCTCTCATGAAATTACATCACTATCCACACAAATGTCGCAGTGTAAGTGATGAAGATCTTTACCAAATTGTGGCAAAATTGTTTTGATAGTGGGCATGGGGTAGTGAGATCTCTTCAAAGCTTTATTTATATCCTTTGGGTCTAAGCATACTTAAAGCTTTTCAGGTTGTTTCATTACCAACATGCTGCTGATCCAGTCTGTAGAAATTGTCACTTTCTTGATCACTCCCTTCTTTTCCAGCTGATTTTGAGGGCAGCTGGGTGACTGCTGAATTGATTTTACACTCTCATCTACTTTGAGATAAAATTGATCACAATGACATCCAAAACCTATCTTTGTATTCCTCTGAGATCTGTTCACTGGTCAGTGGTTTAGTGTGCTGTGTCACGGTGTAAATTCTTGACATGGTTATGGTTACCAGCCCAAGCTTCTGATTTGCTCCAGCAGCGATGAGTGACTATTACGTACTGTCTGTCATCTGAAACTCTAGGCTTTCATTCTTGCCATTCAATTGGACTTTCAGGCTAATTTTCCCTCTCAGTATGAGTATCATGCCTGCATATTGCCGAAACCTTATTTTCAATGGTTCATTTTTAGATCACCATATCGAACCACTTTTCACAAGGCTGTTCATGTTCTGATGTTACATGATGCAGCAGTTTGTATCTGACACTCCATGGTCATCTGATGCTTTCCTTCTGACGTCATCATTCCAACAGTGACAAACCAGTTATTACCAATAGACTTAATGGAGCCAACCTGTTGTACAGTATATAATAATTCATCAGAACCTTCAGCTGATTTCTATTCAATGGTTATCTGTATGGTCTTGTCTTGTTCCTTTCTAGCCAAACAGTTGTGTGCTAAATGATTCAGCATCTTGCAGTTAGAACACTTCTTTCCCATGCTGGACAATTTCTATTTGTATGATGTTTACCACAATATTTGCATCTTTGGCCTGGACGGTCCATCAGCATAAAGCAAAATCTGGTCTGCTGTGCCATGCATGTGCTCTAGCTGATGATTTACCACCTCAGTACTTCTGTACATATCATTCACTTTCTTGAGCGTAAGTTTCTCCTCTCTCACTGTCACAATTCTATCTTAATGATCAGGTCAGTTGCCCAAAGATTCTGTGAGCTGTGTAACTGCAGACACGTGCTAATCGATAGACACTTTTTGACTTTGAGCCCTAATGTTGAACACATACTATTTATAAGATAGGTTCACATGGGGTTCAAAGGATTCAAGGATTTTTAAAAAATTAGAGTCTGCTTTTTCTATTCAATTTGTGGAAATCTCTCCCCAACAGTGTTAAATGTATTGCTACTAATATTGGCACCATCATCTTAAATAAATGTGTTCCAAATTTGTTGTTTTGCCATTGTAAGTAGAAAAACCACCAGTTCTTCCACATATCACCTTTCATTTTGACAAGGGTCAGAAGAGGAAAATACACAGCCAAAGGGCAGGATTTTCCAGCCACGCTTGTCCCAAAACTAGAAAATCCCACCTGAGGTCAAAGGAACTTTCCATTGTCCACCCCTCACTTGCTACAATTCCTGTGGCGGGCAGAATGGTAAAATTCACCCATAGCGTCTCACACAGTGACTCACTGCAGCCAGTTTTTTTTTGTTTGCTTTTCCTTTTCGTTGGCTTGTTTAGCAGCTTTCAGCAGGTTGAACACTTTGGTGTTCCACTTTTAGTTGCAATGCTTTTTTATAGATCTTTGAAACTCAGTTTCAGCTCCACTTCCAATACTGTGTTATGAGCTCCAAGGGTACAGTGCTTGTTGTACTCTGTCTTTACCAGAACTGAATATAACATGGCTGATTCCAATCAGTTCCTTATGGCAGAGGCCACATGACTATAGCAAGCCAGGTTGGACCTATAGTGCATGATCACATATCAATCCAAGCATTTTCGGATATCACCTCTGCGTGGCCTATCTCTAATTATTAAGATGATTACCCCATCCTGCAATTCCCTGCCCAAAAAAATAGGTTCCTCTATCGACTCTGTTATCTCCTTTAATCATCTTAACCACCTCAATCTTTTATACTCAAGGCAATACAAGCCCAGTGTATGCAACCTGTTCTCATAATTTAACCCTTTTAGCTCTGGCGTCTTCTTTCAAGTATCAAGTGCCAATTTCTCTGATGAGATCAAAAGAAATTCGCAGATAGATGTTATTCAATAGCTTCAAAAAGGAAGGCATGAAGAAAGAGTGTTTTATTTGATTGAAACTGAAGGGAGGAAAGGAATAAAATATGGTCAGTAAAACATTTATAAAGCAAGACCTTGTTTTTATAGTTTTTAATTCTACACGTTTATTTTTTCTTTGAAATTTTAATAAGAATAAATGGATCAAAAACGGGTGTAATTGTGGAAGCATACACGTGTATTTAATTTTAAAATTAGTAATGCATCCAAGGTTTTAATAATGAATTAGCATAATGAGTGCTTAAGACTAATCAGCTGCTACAGATTTTTATTGCACTATTTTTGCAACATTTATTGCCCTATTAAATTTGAATAACGGCTCAGGAGATATTGATTTATTTACACGTGGATGCCAGTTGGTTCCAAAAATTAACCAAAATGCAAAATACTAATTCATCTGAAATGTGCAACTTTGACACAGTCCAAAGCTAACACTTCCGAAATTACCTTGAAAATTACCAAAACTGCCGATTAGAATTATTTGTGTGATAAAGGAAGCTCGGTCAATAACTCTTGCAGCAAAAGTAGAAAATAAAACATTTATGCTGTTTATGCGACTACATCATCGATGCCTGAAATTAAAACACCTTGGAAACATTTAGTATCATAGTTCATTGATAATGCATTAGATTGTTTTATTGCTCTTTGCTTTTGCAACTGCTACTGTTACTATGACTTCGCTTACCTCTACTTTATGTTAAAGCATAAAATGTGCACTTTACATTGCCTTATGTCACTTCTTTATGCTACATCATTCAAACAGGTTGATTAATGTTGAACAGGAGCAAAAAATCTGAAATAAAAAGGGAAAATGCTGGAAATCCTCAACAGATCAGGCAGCATCTGTGAAAGGAACAGAGTTAATGAGGGGGTAATTAATGGAGGTGAACTGAGAGCTGGGCAAAAGTGTCTCTTTGCTGGGAATTTGCTGCACTCAGGCACTGAACAGACAAGGACCCCAGGGCTGGAAGATTCGCCCAACAGGAACTTCCAGCCAGAGGACAGCAGCTCTTCCACATTCAGAAGTGTCACTGGGGGAATGGGGCTGATGAGTGGGGGGTGGGAGGGCGATGCTGAATGCCTTGAATGAGAGAACCCCCAAGTTAGCACGCAAGTAAACATCAGTGTTTGCTGTCATGTCCCCCTTATGGTGGACCCCTCAACTCATTGATGGAATAAAATACCAGCGGCCACAGGATGAGGCCTAAAAGTGGGCATTAATCACCCACAAGGGCCTCAGTTGTCAGCAGGACAGGAAGGCCATCCATTGGCCTTTGATCTAAGACCTATCTGGGGTGGAAGAACAAAGGTGGCACTGTCTCTATCTGCTACACCCTGACCCAATTACATGCGCCCCCACCACCAAACTCACCATGGGGGGAGGCGAGCACAGGATTCTGCTCTAGTTAGGTGATGTTTTGATATCCTACCCTCTCCATTGGATGGACGGGTCTTGATTCTGTCTAAGGTGAGGGTAAATTCTACAAATGGTTGTAACATGATGCTGTGCCATGTTTGTTTCAAAATGCTTTAGTAGCATATAAAGCTGAACCAGCATTGTGAGGCCTTGTCAAAATAATCCTTTAAAACCCACAATACAAAACCTAATTCGAAATTCAGCATCAAATTTAGTTTATTTGTTGTGTTTCTTACGCAACACATCCATAGCCCCAAGACACAAGGACCATCATGTTCCGCACGTATTACATGGAGGCTCTTTTACCCTGGGATGAAAAATCAATCCAATCTCTTCTGTACAGGAGATGATCAACTGATTTCTGTTTTCTTTTCTTTCAATGAGCGTTGAGAATATTTGTAATTGGCACAAAAATTAGTGAAATGTAGGAACAAGATTGTTTTGTTTTACTTTGAATGCAAAATATGATTTGTATCCACATCAGAAAACACAATTAAAAGGCTAAGCAATATCCATTTTTATGCTGAATTGCACAGAGTGAGATCAAAGTAAAGACTGTTTTATGATTGTGAGGATTATATTTCTTAGTTCACTTGAAAAGTGGATTTATCCAAATAATTGATAAATTCCTTTGCAACCATTCCCCTCTCTTTTGAACTGATCATCCCTTTTTAACATTTACTCTGCTGAACAAGTCCAAAAATAATTTGCCCAATGCACAATAATGTCAAAACATTGTTTTCAGTGGATGTTAACTGACGCATTTTTCCTTCTTAATGTTACAGAACCATTATGGCTTCATCTTAGGTGGAATTAAAATGCTACTTATATCATTTAGAGTAACATGTTGCAATTTTTCCTCAGCATTTTAAGCTTGTTATTTCTATTCATTCATCCATCCACCCCTTCATTCATTTATTCATTCAGTGGGTGTGAGCATTGCTGGCCAGGGCAGCGTTTATTGCCCCACCTGCCCAATCCCAATTCCCCTTGAGAAGGTAGTGGTGAGCCATCTTTTTGAACCACTGGAGTTCATGTGGTAAAAGTCCACCCACTGTACTATAAGTGAAGGAGATCCTTTTGTTGACCAAGCAACTGCGAAAGAATGGTGACATCATAGAATCCTACAGTGCAGAAAGAGGCCCTTTGGCCCATTGAGTCTGCACGGACCACAATCCCACCCAAGCCCTATCCCCACAACCCCATGCATTTACCCACTGACACTAAGGGGCAATTTAGTATGGCCAATCCACCTAATCTGCACATCTTTGGATTGTGGGAGGAAATGCATGCAGACATAGGGAGAATGTGCAAAACTTCACAGAGACAGTGATCCAATCTGGGAAGCAAACATGGGTGCCTGGTGCTGTGAGGCGGCAATGCTAACCACTGTGCCATCATCCCGCCCATTATTCCAAAACAGCATGTGGTTAAAAGGGAACTTGCATGTGGAGGTGTTCTCACAGGTCTCTTGCCATTGTCTTTCAAGGTTGCAGAAGTTGCAGATTTGGAAGACAGTGTTGAAGGAGCCTTGACAAGCTGCTGCAGTGCATCTTATAGATGGTGCATGCTGTTACCACACAGTGGACCGCTGGTGGAGGGAATGACTGTTTAAGGAGATGGCTAGGATGCAGATCAAGTGAGCCGCTTTGTCCTGGATAGCATTGAGTTTCTTGAGTAGTTTTGGAATTGTCAAGTGGAGAGTATTCTATCATACTCCTAGTTATGACTTGTAGTTGGTGGACAGGCTTTAGGAGGTGAGAGGTTTATTGCAGTGTTCTCAATTTCTGATCTGCTTTTGACGGCAGAACCTTTCTATCTTTGAAATTGTTCTGCTGTTAGGGACAAGTGCATGTCCTGACCCAAATGGTGTTGTTTGGCCATACAGTGTCACAATTTTATGGGAGATGGCCAAGTTAACATCTGCCTCCATGTTCACCATCCAATTAAAGATGGAGGGCAGGTTCTCCAGTGGGGAAACCCAATCAAAAGGCCTGAACCTCTGGGTGGCCGGCATCCTCAGTGGGAATAATTGTAGCTAACAATTCAATTGGCGGGGCATGTGGGCATCTCAAAATGAAACCCCTCTCTGCAGCAACCTAAAAATCATTTAGCCTCACAGCTATCAGGCCAACAGTGTTATTTTCTTTAATTTATTCTTTCAGGGGATGTGGATGTCACTGGCAAAACCAACATTTGTTTCCCATCCCTAATTGCCCTGGAACTGTGTGGCTTGCTAGGACATTTCAGAGGGTATTTAGGAGTTAACCACATTGCTGTGTGTCTGGAGTCATGTGTAGGCCAAACCAGATGAGGACAGAGGATTTCCTTCCTTAAAAGGTATTAGTGAACCAGATGTGTTTCTATAACAATTGATGATAGTTTCATAGTCACCATTACTGAGACTATTCTTCCACTAATTCAAATTTAAATTCCACTAGTTAAACTGTCAACCATGTCCTCAGAGCAATAACCTGAGCCTTTGATTTACTAATGCTGTGACGTTATTACGATGCCACCATCTTCCAACTGATTTGTTTAATTTTCATATTAGATTGTGCCAGCGTTTTCACACCCAAGTAACATGCATCAGCTGCCATTTGTGGCAGAGAGTTCCAAACTTCTTTCACCATTTATATATAGAACTGTTCCCTAGCTTCACTCCTGAAAGGTTTAACTCTAAATAATAGGTTACGGCCAGGATTTTACCTCTCCCCTCACACCCCTCCACAACACCGCAATAGGTCTTTCTGCGGTGGATGTGGTGAGCCCTTGGCTACTGGCAGGATCTTCCAGTCTTGCCAAAATCTAGTTCATCTGCATGGCTTGTCCGCTCCACTGCCAGGAAACCTGCTGCGAGGGGTTGACTTCAACAGGACTGGAAGATCTCACCAATAAGGAGTGCTGAAATATCCTGCATTATGTCCCCTAATCCTAGTTTGCCTCACCAGCAGAACTAGTTCTTCTCTATCTAGCCTATCAGTCTGCCTCATATCCTGAAAACCTTGAACAAATCATCTTTTAACCTTCTAAATTCCCAGGAATGCAACTCTAGTTTGTGTAATCATAACCTAATCCCTGCAGATCAGGGATCATTCTGGCAACTTGCCGTTGCACTCCTCCCAAGGCTGTTATATTCTTCCAAAGATGTGGTGACCAGGATTGAGCACAGTACTTCAGGTGGAGTCTAACTGCATAGATGTGTCATAATTTCTATGCCCTTGTATTCTAGTCATCTTGATCTAAAGACCAGCATTCCATTTGCCTTTTTGAATATTTCTGCATATGTCCATGACATTTTAGTGACCTGTTTACATGGATCTGTAGGTCACTTCAGGCCTCCACTATTTCTGTCATTCTACTATTTAGAAAGAACTTTTGTTTATTCCTTGAGGTCCTTACTTGAGGGATTGCATGTTTAAGTGGTGAATCAAAGTTAAAGTTTATTTATTAGACAAAAGTAAGGCTTACATTAACACTGCAACTAAATTACTGTGAAATTTCCCTAGTTGCCACGTTCCAGTGCCTGTTTGGGTCAATGCACCTAACCCACACATCTTTGGACTGTGGAGGAAACCGGAGCACTCAAAAGAAACCCACACAGACACGGGTAGAATGTGCAAACTCCACACAGGCAGTGATCCAAGCCAGGAATCGAATCTGTGTCCCTGGTGCTGTGAGGCAGCAGTGCTAACCACTGTGCCACATTGTTGCCCAGTTGCTGTCCAAGCAGATTCTTTTCTTGGATGATGTTGAACTCTTGAGTGTTGTTGGAGCTGTAATTATCTAGGCAAATTATGTTTTGTAAGTGAAGTACACGCTTTGGGGAGTCAAGAGATCTATCACTCAGTGCGGGATTCCCAGTTCCTCTTCCACTCTTGTGGCTGGTCCAGCTCAGTTTCTGGCCAGTGATGGTAATGCCATTGAATATCATAGGGAGCTGATTACATTCATACTTTATGGAGATGATAATTGCCTGGCATTTGTATGTTATGAATGTTATTTGCCAATATCAGCCCATGTAGGAACGTTGTCCAGTTCTCACCACACGCAGGCATGGGCTTCCTCATTATCTAAAGAACTGTGCATGGAATTTCACACTGTGCAGACTTCAACAACCTTATGATAGACGGAAGGTCACTGATGAGTCAGCTGAATATGATTGGATCCAGGTTACTACCCTGAGGGACTGTTGCAACAATGTCTTGGGACTAAGATCATTGACTTCCAACAACCACAATTTTCTTTTGTGCTTAATATCACTTCAGACAGTGGAAAGTTTCCCCTCGTTTCAATGAACTTCAATTTAGCTAGATTTCCCTGATTCCCCACACAGTCAAATGCTTCCTTGGTGTCTATGGCAGTCACTTTCACCTCTGGAATTCAGATATTTTGTCATATTTGCGCCAGGATTATAAAGAGGTCTGGGACCAATTGATCCTCACAGAATCCAAACTGAGAAACAGAGAACAGGTGAGTAAATGCTGCTTGGTAACAGTGCTAAAAACATATTCCATTACTTTGTTGATGATCGAGAGAAGACTGATGGAGCAATAATTGGTTAGATTGGATTTGTCCTGTTTTTGTGGACAGGGCATATCTGGTCAATTATCCATTTTATAGAAATATAGAATCCAACATGCAGAAGGAGGCTATTCGGCCCATCAAGTCTGCACCCACCCAGGCTCTATTCCCATAACTCTATGCATTTACTCTAGCTAGTCCCCCTGACACTAAGGGGCAATTTAACACGGCCAATCCACCTAACACACACATTTTTTTGTCTTAAGTTTGAATGCTTATTCTACATCCATTAAGGATTGATGGAAAATTGAGAAGGTTCTTTTACACTACTTGATCGCCCTTTGCTGGATTTCCCCCGAAGTATGCCAGGAGATCCTGTATTTTCAAACACGACGAAAGGAACATTTTCCCTGATACATTTATTGTGGTGTAAAGACTAAAACAGCAACAGTGGGGCTGAAATTGGTAAACAATGTTGGTAAATCAGCAATTGGCTTTACACTGCAATTGGCTTTCCAATTGAAGATAATTGGGATAAAAATTGAGTACCGTGTAAAAGTTGTTACCAATTCACTTGTAGCCATTTTTTAGTACGTGTGTTGATCAATTTTAAAGTGTTGGCTGACTGTATCTTTCAAAACATTAATAAAACTTCAGTATAATTTGTACTACCCAGATATCCTTTCATTCTACTAAAACCAAACCAATTGCTTGGACATCCAAAACAGTAAATCTTCCTGCCAAGTAACAGCCTCAGTCTCCCTGTGCTGGTTCAACTCAGTTTATTGTACACTTAAACCACACACTTTTTAGAACCTATTTACAATTACATTACATAGTTTGCACTTTTCAATCTCAGGGATATATTTGCTGATCGGCACTTTTGCTGTACGAAGGCTTAATAATATGCACATTAAATTCTTCTGTATGTTTTTAACACTGTAGTTAAATGAGTGATTTTTTAAAAAACACAAAGGAACGTTAAACATTACATGGGAGAAATGTTGATGCAAAGCAATATCTACTCATTTGTGACAAACTTAAACAATCTAAATCCATTCTCAACCAAAACAGGTAATGTTGGAAAATCTCAGCAGATCTGACAGCATCTGTGGAGGGAGAATAGAGCCAACGTTTCAAGTCTGGATGACTCTTCATCAGAGCTTTGTCAGAGTCATCCAGGCTTGAAACGTCTCTTGTTCTTCCTCCACAGATGTTGTCAGATCTGCTGAGATTTTAACATAAGAACATAAGAAACATAAGAAAAATAGGAGCAGGAGTAGGCCAACTAGCCCTTCGAGCCTGCCCCGCCATTCAATAAGATCATGGCTGATCTGTCTTGGCTCAGTTCCACATTCCCGCCCTCTCCCCATAACCCTTAATCCCCTCTCTTATCAAAAACATTTTCCAGACTTTCCTGTTTTTTTTTCAGATTCCAGCACCTTCAGTAATTTTCTTTTTGCGTAAATCCTTCCTCATTTTTTTGGTTCCTTTTCCATTTCTGTTCCTGTCTCTATTTTTGTGCTATTAATCGAAGTGTCCAGCCTTAAGCTAGTTTCAGTCAACAGATGACTTACGTGCACTGGAATAATCGTGATCCAACATCTATCCTCTTGGGAACCCCTTAAAATTTCCACAAACTTTTCCGATAAGCACCCCCCAGTCCTTAATTTGTAACCAATTTCTGATCCAGTTCCATCCCTTAACATAGGTTCCAATGTTGTTTAGCTAACTTAGAAGTCCTTCATATGGAATTTTATAAAATACCTTTTGGAAATCTGAATATCTTGTCCCAGAAATAGCAATACACCCTTTGTCTGAAACATTTTGAAATAAATTGAGAAGGCTTTCAGGTGGATGCTTCCTATCAGCATATCTTCCTTAATTATTGCAAATCAAGGTACTTCTCCAGCCTGCTCCTCCAGATAGATTGTATTGTTTGGCAAGCACAGTAGATAAAATGGCTTCTCTCTAAATGCATCATTCTATGATTTACCTGTAATTGATGTGAAGTCAGTGGAATTTATTTACTGTATATTTAATTCATCCCTCTTAAATATCAATGTTTAACTTCACCTAATCCTACCAAAGCTCAGCAATTCTCCTATCATAAAGTTTCTCACTGATCTCCATCAGATCCTTAAGATGGAACAATATGAAGTCAACCTTTTATTTAGTAAGCTGTGTGCCTAGGATCTGTACTGCCATCTGAAAGATTCTCTATATGCTTCAGGGAGTCGCAAAGACAGTTTTACAGATTATGCTTATGTTACTCTTACAATATTTACATAAAAATTGTTAAAGTTGGAATGTAAGACATTAAATTCTCAAAACATTAAACGTAATGGATGCCATAATAATAATAATCTTTCATCTGTGTCATTTTCTGCAGTTGGGTTATTAATATGAAAAGAATTGCCTGTAAACTAACCTTGTGAGCTAAGTTTATGCCTGTGAAAGGTGAGATTCTCTGAGGGATTATACCTGTTACCCTGTTCTGGGTATTAGGTGACAAGGAATTAAAGGTAATTTTTAGTCATGTGGTGATTCTGGCCTGCAAGTAGCTGTCATTTCAATCAAAAGCTGTGGGAACTTCTCAAGAAAACCATCAAAAAATAAAAGGCCATCAAATCAATTTCCCAAAGGAAAATGGATTAGAAGAACAAACATAAGAGCAACTTTTGTTTCATTTCTTTTAGTTTATTTATTAGTGCTGTAGGTAGGTTTACATTAACATAGCAATGAAGTTACTGTGAAAATCTCCTAGTCGCCGCACTCCAGCACCTGTTCAGATACACTGAGGGAGAATTTACCAATACATCTGACCAGCATGTCTTTCAGACTGTGGGAGGAAACCAGAGCACCCGGAGGAAACCCACGCAGACACAGGGAGAGCATGCAAACTCCACTGGGAACTGAACCAGGTCTCTGGTGCTGGAAGGGAGCAGTGCTAACTAATGAACCATCGTGCTGCCCACAGAGGTAGGAGGACAATTGTCAAGTGTAATCCCAGCCCAGCCACACCCACTTTCTCTCATGATGAACTGAAGACACACTCCTAAAGGTCAGTCATCTCTTCATTGATTTACATTGATGTAAAATGAAATTATCAACCTGAACACTGGCCAACCTCCCCTCATTGACAGTGCTTAACACCCCTCACACTCCTGACAATACTCAAACCTCTCCCTCACACACCGACAGTGTTGACTGCCCACATACATCCCCAAAAGTATTCATCCCCTTCCCTCATTTCTTGACAGCGTTCACCCCCCTCCCTCACCCCTCACAGCATATACCCCCCTCCCTCACCCCTCACAGCATATACCCCCCTCCCTCACCCCTCACAGCATATACCCCCCTCCCTCACCCCTCACAGCATATACCCCCCTCCCTCACCCCTCACAGCATACAGCCACCTCCCTCACTCATCATAGTGTTCACCCCCTCCCTGGCCCCTCACAGTGTTCACCCTCCTCTCTCACCCCTCACAGCATTTACACCCCCTTTCACCCCTCACAGTGTTCACTCCCTCACAGTGTTCAAACCCTCACAACATTCACCCCCTCCCTCAACCCGCACAGTGTTCAATCTAATCTCGTACCCACAAATGTTTTTACCTCTCTCTCATATCTAATAGTGTTTACCCCCTTCCACAGCCTGATTATATTCACACCTTCACCCTCACCCACTCTCCCTGACACAGTGGCACAGTGGCACAGTGGTTAGCACTGCTGCCTCACAGTGTCAGGGACTCAGGTTCAATTCCTGGCTTGGGTCACTGTCTATGTGGAGTTTACATGTTCTCCCCATGTCTGCGTGGGTTCCCTCCGGGTTCTCCAATTTCCTTCCACAGTCCAAAAGTCGTGTTGGTCAAGTGTATTGGCCATGCTAAATTCTCGCTCAGTGTACCCAAACAGGTACATTGGTGTGGCTACTAAGGGATTTTCACAGTAACTTCATTGCAGTGTTAATGTAAGCCTACTTGTGACTAATAACTAAACTAAACTAGACAATTCTGATTCTTCCAATATTGGATTCTGGAAGGTGAGTTGGAAGAAGGATACAAGAAGGGAATGAGCACTGTTCGGGGGGAAACAGTGAGCATAGATAAGTGAGTGGTGGGCATTGCCAGGACTGAGGGGAATATTGCTGGGTTTTAGAAGGGGCAGTTGGCAAGAATGAATTTTGCTGCTGTGAGCGGGGCCAGGGCGGTGAACATATAAGTGTTTGTTTTCCCCAGTTGATTACTTAATGATATGCTAGTTTTAAACCTGCCAAGAAAAAGCTTTAAATAAATCCTTGTAAAAATCAGAGTATGTATAGCGTTCCAGAGGGAAGATGTTCGGCATCATTTCAGTAAGTGCGTTGGGGTGGGGGTTAGGTCGGGGAGTAGTTGGGTTGAGTTGGTGGGGGGGGGATATCTCCTGTGGCCGGAGTCAAGGGTGGGATGGAGTCCCGTGCAGGGCTGGTGAGAGGATCCAGACTGTGGAGAGTGTCCTGTGTTGGACTGGGTCTGGGTGTTTAAAATAGTTACGGTGAGATTAGAAGTGGTTTTATTTCTCCTAACTTTCAGAGGACCTACTGGTTGTTAAACTAACAGAACCGTCCGAAGTTTGTGACTTAAATCGTTTTGTCAGATGGTTCCCAGCCCAGTGCAATTGTCCAGTGGAAGTCAGCGCTTCTAGACAATTGTTGCATAAACACTTGGGACCTTCTCTGAGATGCGCTGGCATAATTTTGGTTTACCTCCCAAATGTTTTGGAGCCAGGAAGTTACAGGTTGTCATTGGAATCATGGAGCGATTTGGGCAGGGAAAAGCTGGCAATTGGAAGTTTAAACTACTGTGGATGAACACACATCGAGACTTGCTCAAGGTTCCGAAGAACCTTGAAGAGCATCAGTGTGAGATGAGTTGAGTATTTTTAACAATTCCATTACATTGATGAGGTATCATTTCATCCAAAAATGTCTTCAGAGTGAAGTAGTTTATTTTATTAGTGTCACAAGTAAGGCTTATGTTAATACTGCAATGAGGTTATTGAGAAACTCCCCTAGTCACCACACTCAGGCACCTGTTCCAGTCAATGCACCTAGCTGAAGTGTCTTTCAGACATTGGGAGGAAACCAGGCCACCCAGAGGAGACCCACGCAGACATGGGGAGAACGTACAAACTCCACACAGGCAGTCACTCAAGCTGGGAATCGAACCCAGGTCCCTGGCACTGTGAGGCACACTGCTAATCACTCTGCCACCATGCCACCCACGTACTTTTGTTTTGACAGTGCTGTGGTTCATTTTCTTCTACATGCGCAGTTATTCTGCAGCTAACCCATAGCCAGCATGACAAATATAAAGATGAAACCATCCCCAGTTTCAAAATATTACTTGTTTGTAAAATTTTAGAACTGTTTGGATTAGTTACTCATTGTAAAATAGTCAAAACCACAGTAATATCACGTGTGTGCGTTGCTTAATAGCAAATGTGGTTAAACCCAATGGGTAAACCACAAAAAGCTCAAGCTGCCAGCCTAACTTAAGCTAACCTTAGGATCAGGAAAACAACAAAAACTGAAAAATGCATCGCCCAAAGACACAACAAGCTCACTGAGGCGACAACTGATGTAATGTTTTTCCCACAAAATGTTGCAGTATGCTTTCTGACAATACATAGGAAATGCAGTATGGCACTATCGATATAAAAAGTTAATCTTATTGTGTTATTCAAAGGGTGATTTTAATAGCTTGTATCATTTATGACCAATATTTTCAATTGCAAACCTATTTTTACTGGGCAAATTTTACAAATTACAAAGGAAACTTGTAAAATATTTTTAAAAATTCAATGCACTGGTAAATGATTTTACAGTCTTGAGTCTCAATTTCATAGAATCATTGAATCCCACAATACAGAAGGAGGCCATTTGGCCCATCGAGCCGAAACACATTCAATTCTGCTATTACGAAAGTGTAAGGGTTGAATTGGTTGTATTCTCTCTCTACCTTATTTTCAACACATGCCTGCTTCAATCAGACATTTTTTTCACATGGAACATTCAAAGCCTCTGTCATTTCTTTGTTACCCATTAATAGTTCCTCAGTCTCACCGTCTAAGAGACAATTTAGCAGGGCCAATCACCTAATATGCACATTTTTGGATTGTGAGAGGAAGCTGGAGCACCTGGAGGAAACCCACGCAGACACAGACGGTTTACTTTAGCTATTTTTTCCTTTTTTTATTTCCTTGCAGAAGCTTTTCCTGTCTCTTTTTATAGTTCTTCCTAGTTTTCACTAACACTCTAATTTCTCTCTCTCTTTCCTTTTTCGGCACCATTGGCTGGGTTTCTAACTTTGCAGCATTAGCTTTCAATTTGAAACACCTTTAGTTAGCCATAGGTGGTGCTTCCTCCATGTAGAGTCTTTCCTTCTCAATTGAATATATCTTAGTTGAAAATTATGAAACATCTCCTTAAGTGGTTAGCACTGCGGCCTCACAGCACCAGGGACCCAGGTTTGATTCCAGCCTTGAGTCACACACGTGGAGTTCACATGTTCGCCTGTGTCTGTGTGGGTTTCCTCCAGGTGCTCCAGTTTCCACTCACAATCCAAAAATGTGCATATTTGGTGGATTGGCCCAGCTAAATTGTCTCTTAGGGCTTGATTTTACCATCGGGTTACGCCCATTTTCAGGTACGAAAACTTGAAAAAGTCGGAGGCGAGTAGCACCATCCACGACCGCCTCCGCGCCTATTCCCCTTTGACCAAGGCCCAAAAATGGATGTGATTGGAACCATGCCTGAAACGGGTGCAACGGCACTTTAAATATATTTGAATGCATTTAAATTGAATTAATGGGCTTGACGCCCAAGTTGACCAGCACTTCCCCCTTTGCCACCACGTTCACCAATTGGGAATCAGCGTGAATCAGACATGTTTAATAAAAGTCCGATTCGGGCACTCCATCATTGAGGGTTAGTGAGGAGGTAAGTGTGTAGCATCCGACGGTTCTTTGCTGCTCATGGGTGTCCTGTTGTTGCGGCCGTTTTCTGTCTCGGGTCGGTGGCGGCTCTGTGAGTGTGTGGGGTAGGGTGGGGGGCTGTTGCTCTGCAGGGTCAGCTGCAAAATTAGAAACCCAACCAATAGAGACTAAAAAGGAAAGAGGGAGAGAAATTAGAGTATTAGTGAAAACTAGGAAGAAATTTAAAAAGAGGCAGGAAAAGCTTCTGCAAGGAAACAAAAAAAGGTAAAAGTAGCTGAAGTGAGCATTTTTCCCTTAGACGGTGAGACTGAGGAATTATTAATGGGAAAAAGGAAATGACAGAGGCTTTAAATGTTCCATGTTGGCAGGGCCTGGGGCATTAGTTAGGGTGGGGGGTCCTGCTGCCTCTCTACATTTGGATCGGTCTGGGATGGAGGGAGGCCAGCAATTGGGCTGGGCTGTGGGGGGTGGTCTGCTGCTGGGGCAGGGGTCTGCCTCCCAGGATAGTCAGATCCCTGAGAAGGCCAGCTGAGGGGTGTTCTGCTAGGGTGAGGGGGAGTGGGACGATCGCCACTCCTGGGGGGGTGGGCTGGTCATCAGGGTGGTCTGGAGCAGAGGAGTGTCAGGGCTGGTCCAGGAATTGTTGTGGAGGTCGCGATCGGGATATGGAGGCTGCTGGAGGGGCAGCACTGCGGGGGTCCTGGGCTTGCTAGAGATCAAGCTGGCCTGCAAACGGGGAGACTGACAGATTGGGACCACTGCACATGCGCAGGGTTACAGAACTATCAGACTCCAGTGTGAATAGGCCCTGCCCATCCTGGGTTTTTAATGAGATTCACGATTGGGACCTCTGCAGTGCACAGAGTGAGGAGATTTGGGTGAGAAGTTGAACTGAGAAAACAGTTGTGATGGAGAACAGTTTTCCTGCCAATTCAGCACTTTTGGGAGAATCACCCCCATTGTTCCCACTTAGTATAACGTCTTTGTGTGAAACTGGTCTTGCAGCAGGAGATCAATGAAAACAAAACATGATGAGTTGAGTATGACATGTGCAAGTACTTGTCAAAGTGCTTGAAACAATTGTTGCTCAGCATCAGTTTCACGTTAAGTAAATAAAACAAAAATATACCAAATGTGTTGAGCTTTCATTCTATAAATAATTGTTATACAAAAATAATTGTATTACAGGTGACTCTGGACAGTTTTTGCACCATATGTAAGGGGCCTTAGAAGCAAGACAAACTAAGCGCCCCTGGTTAAAAGATGTCCACAACAAAAATTGTTTGGAAAGTAGAACTAAAAGCTTTTAGAATGTCTTGGGCTGTGAGACCCAAGATTCTTAAGACACTGATCTACTTTGAGCATCCAGATGGACTTCAACGTGGATAAATGTGTAGTGGTCCATTTTGGCAGGACCAATGAGATGAAGGAGTACAACATCAAGGGTAGGAGTCTCAGCAGTGTTGAGGAGCAGAAGGATCTTGGGGTCCGGGTCCATAGGACTCTTAAATCGGCCTCGCAGGTGGAGGATGTGGTCAAGAAGGCGTATGGTGTACTGGCCTTCATTAATCGAGGGATTGAGTTTAGGATTTGGGAGGTTATGCTGCAACTTTATAAGACCCTTGTCAGACCCCACTTGGAGTACTGTGCGCAGTTCTGATCGCCTCACTACAGGAAGGATGTGGAAGCTATTGAGAGGGTGCAGAGGAAATTTACAAGGATGTTGCCTGGATTGGGAGGCATGCCTTATGAAGATAGGTTGAGGGAGCTAGGTCTCTTCTCCCTGGAGAGATGAAGGTTGAGAGGCGAACTGATAGAGGTTTATAAAATGTTGAGAGGAATAGATAGGGTGGATTCTCGGAGGCTATTTCCCAGGGCTGAAATGGTCGCTATGAGAGGACACAGGTTTAAGGTGCTGGGAAGCAAGTACAGAGGAGATGTTAGGGGTAAGTTTTTCACTCAGAGGATGGTGAGTGAGTGGAATTGGCAGCCGTCGGTGGTGGTAGAGGCAAACTCGCTGGGGTCTTTTAAAAGACTTCTGGATGAGTATATGGGATTTAATGGGATTCGGAGTTACAGATAGTTCTACGGCTTGGTAGGTATGGATGTGAACGGTGCAACTTGTGGGCCGAAGGGCCTGTTTGTGCTGTAGTGTTCTATGTTCTATTCCAGGCTACGAATAAATTGGAGGAGTAGCAATGAGAAAAATGAGGAAAAACCCATCTGGTTCATTAATGTCCTTCAGGGAAGGAAATCTGCCATCCTTACCTGGTCTGCCTTACATGTTACTCCAGACCCACAGCAATGTGGCTGACTTTCAACTGTCCTCTGAAATGGCCGAGCAAGACACTCAGTTCAAGAGCGACTAGAGATGGGCAATAAATGTTGGCCAGCCAGTGATGCCCATGTCCCACAAAAGAATAAAATAAAAGAGGAGGTAGCCAGGACAGTGGCTGACATCATGCCAATTCCATGGGCAGCAACACAAGGAAAATATTTAATCTTATCAGAGCAGGCAGAGTCAAAGAAGGTAGCTATACCTTCCACTTGCACTGCACTAAGCCAGCTCAGCCATTTATAGTGATCTCCTCTCACACTCTTGCTTACACCCAAAAGGTATCATGGTGCTTTTTTCACCTCTAACCTTCACCTGAAAAGTGTTCCTTCACTCACAATCCTACGGGTATAGACACAACTTAATGAAATCGGATTACTTGATATCTGCATCTGAGATTCCTTTCCTCTCTGTCATGGACTATGTGTTGATTCTGCCATGATGCTGCCACTAGATCTGCTAGCTTTAACATTGCAATATCACAGTCTAAGTGTCCAGCAATAGTAACACCTCCAGGAAACAACATATGTGTGCCCTCCTTCCAGCTCCTTCCAAAGCCTGAGTGTGTGGCAAAGCCAAGATGTCTTTGCATTGCAGAAGGTCCCCAGGAAGCAAATATTCATGATGCAGCTGTGATTCTATTTGCAAATGAGCTGGAGATAGAGAATGCTGTATGTCTCTTTTGGTATATCAGATGCTGTAACCTATGACTCCTTATACCTTGCAGAATTCTACCACTCTAAAATTGCAATCCTGTATTATGTGGCTGTTACCAGTGGTCCAGGAGAAAACTGATAAATCTGCTAGCTTGAAAGAGATCATGCCTGATGCATCTTTGTACATCTGCATGATTCATTCAGTTAGTGCATCAGTTTCAAATGACCTTTTGACATGAAAGTGACCTTAACTGGTAGAGTAAGCTGGTCTGGAATGGATGTAGGTTTTAAATCCACATTCAGCACGGATTATAACTCAGTGATTGACCTCTTAAGCAAACAGAAGTTGTGTCTACCCAGGCAATTTGCGCACACATTCATGCCCCACTAGCGTCTCCCAGTGCCGGTAATAACCATTTAAATGGTCGTTTGAATATAATTTGAATGAAGTCTTCAGGCCTGCTAGCATTTTCCAAGAAGAAAAGATGTAACATTCCTAATACTTCTACCAACCAGCTGTGTCTAAACATACTGGGTGGGTGTGGAGAATAATTCTTCACAATAAAGTACCTCGGGCATCTGGTGTCACCCCTTAAAAGGTATGCAGGAAGTTACAATTTCACGGGCAAACTCCATAAACATATGTTGACCCTCACAGACAGCAAGACTGATGACAACCAAAGAAATATATTTGATTCCTGGGAAAGATCTGACAGACGTCAGCCTCAGCAAGGGACTGCATCATTCCTGTGAGCTGCAAAGAGGTATGAACACTGTGAAGGACAAGCTGAAAGGACAATGATCAGTGATCCCATGATATTTCAATAATAGTAACAGTGTGAGAGCTCAGCTGAAGATGCAAATTTAATTATTAGTAACTCAGCAATCATCTGAAGCACAAAGGGACTTGTGAGTGCTGGTTCAGGATTCTCTTAAGGTTAACTTGCGGGTTGAGTTTGTAGTTAGGAATGCAAATGCAGTGTTGACATATATTTCAAGAGGGCTGGAATACGAAAGCAGGGATGCATTGCTGAGTCATTAAAAGTCTCTGGGTCAACCACATTTGGAATATTGTGAACAATTTTGGGCCCTTTACCTAAGGAGGGATGTGCTGGCTTTGGAGAGGTTCAGAGGAGATTCATGTGAATGACCCTAGGAATGAAAAGCTTTATGTATGAGCACTGTTTGAGGAGTCTGGGTTGTACTCAATGGAGTCCAGAAGGATGAGGGGAGAGCTTGTTGAGACTTACAGAATACTGAAAAGCGTGGATAGAGTGGATGTGGGAAGATATTTCTATTAGTAGGAGAGACTAGGATCCGAAATTTATACTATGAGGGTGACAATACCTGCTGATTCTCTTTGCACTCAACTCTGATGAAGAGTCGTCTAGACGTGAAATATTGGCAGCAATTATGTTGTTGCATATTCGCTGCTTCTGGATCTGACCCCTGTCTGTTTCATTCTTCAATCTTCACCAACTTGCTTGTCCTGCACCACTGGACTTACCAGCTGCTACTCCCAGGTGAACACAGTAAAAAGTCTACTTGATGTCTGTGTCGATATGCGCAATCTTCTTGGAGATCCTCTCTACTTGGATCCGGCAGTTTGCAGTGTCGATAGTCCAACGCCGGCACATCCACATCATGACTCCCAGGTGAGACAACTCCACGACCTTTTGTATATTTTAAACAATGTTGGTTTGTCCAGAAGTTTTGATCTCCAAACTTCAATTTGTTGTTTGCTTAGGGGGTCAGTTTCCTTTCAATGTTTACCTGTTCAGTTTCCCTTTCTGATCCCTTTTCAGTTCAACCTCTTTTTTAATTAGAGCTTGCCTAAATTAAATTTAGAGACACAGATTCCCTCACAGTAGGTATGCTTAGCAGCTACTCTCAGCTACTCTCTTTCCTGTTTTGCCAACAGCTTGCTAACTATCCTGCTCCTTGTAACTTGGTCCACGTGCTCTGGTCTTAGAAATGAGTCTGCTATATGGTACCTCAGTGAAAATCTATTGAAAATCCAAACATACTGGATGTGCTACATTGGTGTCTACTCTTTGTGTTACTGATTAGCAGAAATAAATAAGATTAGTCAACCACTGAAATCTGTTCTGGTTATATTTTCTATTTTTAAATGCTTTTCCATTACAGCTTTGATAAAGTATTCCAGTAAGATTTCTATCGCTGTTGTTAAGCCAACTGGTCCATAGTTTTTTATTATTCATTCATGAGACATGGACATCTCTGGTTGGCCAGCTCATCCCTAGATCCCCAAGGGCAGTTGAGAGTCAAATACATTATTGTGGCTCTGGAGTCACCTGTTTGTCAGTCCAGACAAGGACGGCAAGTTTTCTTCCCTAAAGGACATTAATGAACCTGATGGGTTTTTCCTGACAATCAACAACGGTTTCACGGTCATCAGTAGATTCTTAATTCCAGATTTTTTTTACTGAATTCAAATTCCACCGTGGCAAGATTTGAACCTGGGTTCCCGGAACGTTAGCTGAGTTTCTGGATTAATAGTCTAGCGATAATACTATTTGGCCATCGATTCCCCATGGTCCATAGTTTGCTGAACATTGCTTTCTAAATGCAAGTTAACAAGATGTGCCCACCCATTCTCTGTCACCAGTCTCTTCTTTAATAAATTAATATATTTATGAGCATATGAAATTCTGCCCCTTCTTTCTGTTCCCTAACCTCTTTTAATATGTATGGAAACAATTCACTTGCAACAGGGATTTTATCCTCTCAAAAGTCAGCTTGTTTAACAAATATCTCCCCCTGTTTAACTCAAATATAATTGTATCATTTTAATCCCTCCTTCTAACACCATGCCCACTCAATGACTCTTCCTGTTCAATACAAAGACTATTTGATATTTCTTCCAATTAAGTTCTCTTTTTCAAATGTTTTCAGGTCTTGAGGTGGGAAGATGTGTTTGGCCCAACCATATTTTATAGAATATTTCTGTTCTCAACTAAGTTAATAGCATGACTTTTTGGCCACAATTATGCACCAAAATGATACAGTGGGTAGTCATATCATGAGTTGCTGCTAATCCAATTTTGAGATGAACTTCCATCCAGAAACAGGCAGACGGCTCTTTCATACATGCATACAAATCAAATCAGATCACAAATTTAAGGTCTGAATATCATTTCTTCCCTTTCTCACTATGTTTTCTCTGGGCCCTAGAATTTCATTGCCTATTGAATTCTAACTGTGAGATAATCAAGCTTTACAAAATAGCATAATGTGGTTGACAATCACCTGAAGACTGAGATGTAAATTACTGCACTTAATAGTTAAATATTAATATCATTAAAGAGTTGGTGGGTTTTCAGAGAAAGCTGGAACATCTGGTTTAAATACAGCTGTAGGTAACGGATAACAGATTGCTCCACTTTACAGTTTGCAGCTGACTGCCTTCTGGACGGAAACAAAGTTAGACAGCGATTATCTAGGGAGCGTGCAATGTGCATGTCATTGATGATGTGAGCAAACACTGAGAGTATTTACAAATAGTGTTAACCCAGACAATACAGAATGTGTTGGGTTTACATATTTTATCACTGTTCACCTCCAACTTATCATGTCAGCTCAAGACAGAAGTATATTTGTAAGGTTTTTAGTCCTATTTTGAGATAGAAATGAAATGTCATTTACAATAGTTATTATTCTGGTTTTAACTACATAATGTGTTAAATACAATTGCTTAAGTAAACTGAGAGTTGCAGATTGCATGATGCCTATTTTGGTACATAGAAATGTACAAAAAGTCACAATTTCCTGGTGTGTACTGTGGGCCCCGAGAATTTCATTGCCCATTGAATTCTAATTGTGAGATAATCAAGCTTTACAAAATCGCATAATATAGTTGACAGGGGTGGCACAGTGGTTAACACTGCTGTCTTACAGCTCAAGGAACCGGGGTTCGATTCCCAGTTTGGGTCACTGTCTGTGTGGAGTTTGCACATTCTCCCTGTGTCTGCATGGGTTTCCTCTGGGTACTCCGGTTTCGTCCCACATTCCAAAGATGTGCAGGTTAGGTGGATTGGCCATACTAAATTGCACCTTTGTGTCAGGGGGACTAGCTAGAGTAAATGCATGGGGTTGTGGGAATAAGCCCTAGGTGGGATTGTGGTCAGTGTAGACTCAATGGGCCAAATGGCCTCCTTCTGCACTGTAGGATTCTATAACCACCTAAAGACTGAGATGTAAATCACTACACTCAATATCCTGCATCCTATGTCATATTTAAAGACCTCCTGTATTGAACATAGAGAGCACCATGATCAGGAATTTCTTGGCAGCAGTAATTAGGAGGGGTGCAGCTATTTGTTGTGACTGTGCACAATGGCAGTGATGATAACAGTGCTGAAATTGTTCAGACATAATGTTGACCCCAATGCAAAAGCACTTTCAGCTCTCTGCAAGAGCAACTAAGCTAGTCTCACTCCTGTGCCCTTTCCCTGTAGCCCAGCAAAATAAATATCTTCAAATAATTACCCACTTGTCTTTTGAAAGCCATGATTGAATCTGTATTCACCACACTCTCATATAAATGGATTCCAGTTCCTAACCACTTGGTGCATTAAATAAACAATTCCTCACGTCACCTTTAGTTACTTTGTCACTCACCTTAAATTAGTGTCTTCTTGTTCTTGACACTTCCACAAATGGGAACACTTTCTGCCTATCCACTCTGTCCAGATCTGTTATGATTTATCAATTTTTCTCTTGACCTTGTCTTCTATAAATGCAGCTCCTCCATTCTACCCACATAATTGAAGTTCCTTATTCCTGCAACAATTCTGGTGAAACTTTTCTGCGCATTCTCTAATATCTCTCTAAACTGCTTAGAATTAGTCACAATATTCCAGTTGAGGCCGAACCAGTGTTACATAGAGAGTCACCATAACTTCCTTGCTTCTGTGTTCCATGCTTCTATTGATAAAAGCCCAGGATCCTATATGCTTTTTTAACTGTTTTCTCAACCTGCCATGCCCCCTTTAATGTTTGAATCCGTGCTCTCCTAGTTCCTTCTGTTCTTCTACATCCTTTTTAGAATTGTAAGTTTTTTTATATTGCCTCATCTCATGCTACTTCACACTTCATTTCACACTTTACTGTATTAAATTTCATCTGCCAAGCCTTTGTTCATCCCACCTATGTCCTCTTGAAATCTATTATTAGATGTGTCCTGCAGTGACCTAAGTGTAGGTTATATACATTAAGAAAAGTATTAGCCCTAATACTGAATACTTGGAAACCCCACTACAAATTTCTCCAAGTCCAAAAACCAGCTGTTGTTTTTCGATCAGTCAGCCAACTTTGAATCTATGTTGCTACTGCCCTTGTTATTCCATGGTCTTTAATTATGATAACAAACCTGTTATGCAGCACTTTATCAAGTGTCTTTTGGAAGTCCATGTACACCACATCAACCACATTACCTTTATCGACCTGCTTTGTGATCTCACCAATAAACCCAATTGAATTAGTTAAACATGATTTGCCTTTAACAAATCCATGCAGGCTTTCTTTAATTAATCCATATTTGTCCAAGTAACTTTTAATTATGTCCCAGACTATCATTTTTAAATGCTTTCCCACCATCAAGGTTAAACTGATTGGATTATCTTTACACTCTTTTTTTAATAAAGATATTTTCAATTCTGTAGCCCTCTCATCCCTCTAGCCCACCTCTAATGAGGATTGAAAAGTTATGACCAGTGTCTTCACAATTTTCACCGTCATATTCCTCAGTTTTCATGGAAGTGTCTGACTCAATCCTGATTATCAACTTTAAGTACAGCCAACCTTTCTAATACCTTCTCTTCATCAACATTTAGCCCATACATGTCTCAACTACCTTCACATTCACTATGGGTTTAGCAATATCTTCTACCTTTTTAAAGACACATAGAAAGTAATCATTTAGCACCATGATCATACCCTTTGCCTCCATGTCTAAATCCACTGACTGACCTCACTTTGTAATTCCTTTACTATTTATATGTCTGTAGAAGACTTTAAGAGTGCCTTTTATTATAACTGCTAGTCTCTTCTCATGCTGTCTTTATACTTCTCTCATTTTTTTCATTTCACCTCTTAACTTCCTATATTGTGCCTTGTTCTCAATTATGTTATCAACCTGATGTCTGCCATTTTCCCCCTTTTTTTCTTGATCTTTACTGAAACCCTTCCACCTTGCCCTCAGCTAGGACTCTCTGTGCCACTGCAGTGAATAGAGTTTTGGCTGAGTGCAAAATTCTCCATTCTCACTGTCAGCAATGGCAGGATGAATGAGATTGGAGAATCCCATCCCTTATTTGGCATGCCTTTCATTGTCCATGAAAGTCTGGATTTATTTCCCCTACCTTTCTCACTCATGAGAATGTACATTGACTGTACTTGAACAATATCCTTGTTAAAGATAGTCCATTGTTCTATTAAAACTTTTCATGCCACTCTTTGATTCCAGTTTAATTCTCATATCATTGAAATTGACCCTCTCCCTGTCAGTTATTTTAATTCTCCTTGTCCTTTTCTGTAGCTATCCTAAAACTTCTAATACTATAATTACTGTTTATTAAATGTTTCTCTTCTGACATTTGATTCACTTGACCAGCCTCATGGCCAGTAAAATCACTTCCTTCCACATTGGACCGGAAACATACTCTTCCATAAAGTTCTCCTGGGGACATTTTATAAACTCTTCCTGTTCTCTGCCCTCCATGCTATTATTATCCTAGTCTATATTTGCAAAATTTCCCCATTATAACTACTTGATAGATCTTTTTCACTTCTCTGTAATTTCCTTGCAAATGTTTTCCTCTACAACTTTCCCACTAATAGTTGGACCTACCTTTAGAAGGCTAAATGGATTGCGTAAAAGCATTCAAATCATTATGCTACTTTCATAAAATGAGAGGTTACAAGACACCAAGTTATACTTCCACTTGAAATTACAAGCTTTCAGAGTGCTGCTCCTTTGTCAGGTGAAGTGGAGAGAGGCAAGCAGGCATAGAATATATAGGCAGAGTGACAATAGCCCGACATTCACAGGTAATCATGAGTGTCAACAGATAAGTACAAACAATGTAGTGCAGTGTAGGGCAGCTCAATATCAAGTCTTTACAGGTAAGAATGAGTGCTAATAGAAAAGTGCAAGCTGTTAAGTTATAATCAGCATGTGTAAAGTGTCGATAGGTTGTCTAAAAAGTGAAGGGATGACTTAAGAAACAATAATTTAGATTTAAAAGAGAAAATTACAAATAATTAAACGGTAAGATGGTGCTAAACACTATACGAACTAATTCAGGTAGAGAGGTCATTACACATAAGCAAGGTGTGCACGGTGTCAAAACAAGACAGTTAGGATGAGTTTTTTTCCCACAGAACAGTATGGTGGGGTTACATATAGCATGACATGAACCCAAGATTCCAAGTTAAGGCAGTCCTCAGGAGTGCAGAACTCCTTAGATAGTTAGGACATTGGTAGTAATTTTAAGGGACAGATGGGCAGAACTTGCAATGCATTTGTGTGCCCTGTGTACTGACATTCTGGTCAGAAAACAACAGGAAATGTTTTTCTGAAATCTGAAGGAATACAAGTGCTTTGATTGGCTCCATGAAAATACTACTGCCAGCCCAGCTCTACCACTACCTCTAAAGACCTAGCTACCACCAACTCCCACCACTGACCCTCTCCCCTTGACATCCAATAGTATTACCATTGCTGCATCCCCCATTATCAACATCCTGGGGAGGGGTGAGTGGTTACTGTTGACTGGAAACTGAACTGTTCCAGCCATATAAATATTATGGCTGGAACAGCAGTTGTTCAGAATTCCCCAGTGAGTTTACCATCTCCTGATTCCTCAAAGTCTGTCCACCACCTGCAAGGCAAAATTCAAGAGTGTGATGGACAATCTCCACTTGTCTGGATGAGTACAATTCCAAAAACATTTAAGCTTGACACCATCTTGACAAAGCAACCCGCTTGACTGGCACCCCACCCACCATCTTAAACATTCATTCTCTCCACCACCAATGCACAGTGACATCAGTGTGTACTATCTACAAAATGCACGACAGCACTCAACAGCACTTTCCAAATCCATGATTTTACTGTCTGGAACAACAAGGCAGCAGGTGCATGGGCACATCACCATGTGCAAGTTCCCCTTCCAAGCCACACACCATCCTGACTTGTAACTAAATCATCGTTCCTTCATTATTGCTGAGTCAAGGGCAAATAGGGATGGCCAGTAAATGTTGGAGTAGTCAGCGATGTCGACATCTTGAGAAAAATAAATTTTTAAAACATTGGGGAGGCAGCAAGCTGGAATTTTTGAATGCACAGTAATCCTTATAATGCGATAGTTTAAACTGTGGAGATGCTGGCATTGGACTGGGTTAAACAAAGTAAAAGTCTCACAACACCACTCACTTTAACCTGGTGTTATGAGACTTCTTACATAGCTTAAATTGCACAGCTTTGGAAATAAGTGTGGTTATCAAATAGATGGGTTATTGAGATATGACCTGTTTCATCAATGCATGAACTGAGTTCTTCCATCATTTTATTATTCAGTGATTTGAACATTATGGTTTTCAAACAACAACACAAAATGTTCTTGAACTTTTAGAATTTTGGCTATTTCATTTCTTCTTTTCCAATTTGCGAAAGACCTGGGTTATGCATTTTATTTGTCTTTACCAGTTGGTATTAGTATGTGGCTAATATCCCTCACTCCCTATAAATAGTTTTGAAAATAAAATGATAACAATTGTCAAATATTCATAATGAAACACGTATTTAGTATTTGGAAATATTCAGTTTGTGTTTCTACAGCATGTAATAACTGTTTGGAGGGTGGTTAAGAGCACCTCTGCAGGTAATGATCAGAAGGCTTTGTGTGACATAAGCTTAAGATCTCTGTACTCCTGAAGGTCACCTGTCATGTGATTGCCAAGCCTTCAGTTGATGAAGAGAAAATCATTCCTGTGATCTGATTAGAGCCAAATCCTTAGTTTAACTTGCTTCCAGTCAGATGGCTGTTCTCTCCACGCAGTCCACCTCTTTGTCCTTTGTCATTTCCGACTGAAAATCATCAGACGCTACGTCAATGTTAATGTATTCCAGCTTATTTGACTTTTTAATAAGTTCCTTCTAATTATCATTACGCAAACATGAACATCAGAGCTCTGAGTGAACTTGGTGGAGGAGCACAAGGAGGTCAAAATTCGTGTGCTGGCACAAGGCCTGAGCTGTTCGAATACCCTCTTAACAGTTTTATATGTGGTAAAATTTCCCCTTGAACACGATGTCAATATGTTGATGTGTCTTCCTTTATTAAGACACCATCCAACTGATAACAAGTCCTGCTGTGTTTCACCAACATAAATAATTAGAATGGAGACTATAGAACGGCAGGAGGCTTGGCATCAGGCAGGAACTGCATTTGATATGGAAGCTCAAGTAAAAGGGGCCATCTGTTCACTGCAGGAGTGTACAAAAAATCAAGTTAACATATTGTTAGTAACATAATGGCATATAAAATAAATAATTCAGGTTCACTTTTAGTGACTTTTCAATCAACAACAAAAGTAAACAAATATAGATTTATGTAGCTTTATTTCCAAACTTCCTCCCATTTTCCCTCATGGCCTCTATCTTAATGCATCATCCCAAACATCATCATCAACAAACCACAACCATATTACAAATTACAAATCCTCATGACGATCCACATAGGATCATGATTATTAAGGCAGACATGCATGAAAGCAGACACCACCACAATTCTTCTGTTTCCACAACCAGCTTTTGTAACTTTCATAAGTGTGAACCTTTGAAACAAGAGGTCAAGTGAGACAGCCAAAGAGTTTTTTTCTAATGTATTTTTCTTTAAAAATTTCAAAATTCCAGCCAAATGAAGTGCTCTTGTTTTAGGGAGGAATTTATTTTGCAAGTGTTTCGTTCCCCTAGGAAAAGATGTAACAACAAGTGTTTCTGCTCACTTGTACGGCCAAGAAATGGCCAACGTTCATCAGAAATGCAGCTGGTAGATTTAAATACTCGGCATGTCTTTAGCTGCCGAGTTGATATGTCTTTTATTCCTTCTGCCCTGATTTATGACAATAGCAATTTGCATTTCTCAACCATGCCTCATGTCCCAGGCGGCCACAGATCACTGAGTGGACAAAGACTAAGCAGTAAGAAAGGGAAGGTTGAGAAAAAGGAAGAATCTAAAGGAAGATGCTGAAGGCAAGTTGGCAAGTGATGAAATGGGGTGCTAGAAAGAAGTGGCAAGTTAGGATTAGGCCAACGTTGGAGAGTGAATAGTACTGGGGGTAAATGGAGTGAAGTAAAGGATGAATGTGAGAGCAAGGATGAGGCTCTTGAAGAAAAATCACTGGGGTGCACAAAGCCAATAGAATTGAGGGTGAAATTAGGGAATAAAGGCTTTTTGTGAGTGATAGGTGTCCTTGCACTAGATGGTAAAGTGATGCATCTGGCTGTCTGACTCAGAGGACGTGTAACGAGTTCTGTATGGTATGACAAGTAGATGTGAAAATACTGAAGAATGGATGAAATGTGTTTCTGGTACATCCTCATCTACCAAGCAATCTCTACATCCTCCAGAATGGGGGTTCTTGTTAGGCCACAAATGGTGGTGGCAGCATACCAATTAAGTAGAAATGGGGGAAAAGAGGAAGTAGTCTCAAAATATAATTGGCACAGGGGCTTCAAATGAATTTCTATAAGCATTTACTTCATGCGATTGAATAGATAACTGAATACTATACTGGTGTAAGCAACAGGAAATTATGAAGTTAACAAAATAATCAACAACATATTGGTGGGTATTTCTGCCATCAGTACAGAACCCAACCAGAAAATTGGATGGGGCACTAAACGACAGAAATCTGGCAGAATCAATCTCAACCTGTTCTTAAAAGCAGTTATGTTAATTAATGTTAATTCGATGTAACTATTGGAAAAACGCTTTTCAGTATACAAAGTCAGAAGGCAGCATGGTGGTATAGTGCCTCACTGCATCAGGGGCCCCGGGTTTGATTCCTGGCTTAGGTCACTGTCTGCGTGGAGTCGACACGTTCTCCCCATGTCTGCGTGGGTTTCCTCCGGGTGCTACAGTTTCCTCCCACAGGCTGAAAGACGTCTTGGTTAGGTGCATTGGCCGTGCTAAATTCTCCCTTGGTGTACCTGAACAGGTGTTGGAGTGTGGCAAATAGGGAATTTTCACAGTAGTTTCATTGCAGTGTTAATGTAAGCCTACTTGTGACACCAATAAATTAATTTTAATTCAGCACAGAGGTTTCATGAAAATGATCAGAGCTACATAGGCACATGTGAAATGGGAGTTGCCTGTTCCAGAATAAAATGTTATTTGAATTAATTTGGTACTACTCCCAATCAATGACTAATATGCCCTAGAAATTAGGATATGCTATTTGTCTTGTTAAATTGTATGACAGATTTGTACACTATAATTTACTGCAATCTTCAACAGTATGACCCAGAATTGTGAGGCTTAATTTTTACAGTCATGAATTAGACCTCACAATGAATCATAGAATCTTACAGCACAAAAGGACGCCATTCAGCCCATCAGCTTGTGCTCACTGTTTGAAAGAGGTATACAATTATTCCAGATTCCTCTTCTTTCCCAATTGCTCTCTAATGAGAAGTGTACTTTTCAAAAAACTGAAGCAACGGCGTGGACAAAGCTATACGTTTCAGATACTTTGAAATGTGTTTTGTTGGGGAGGGTGAGGGACACACAAATTCTTTAATTAGCGACTGACTTTAGGTTGAGAAATGAAAAGACGTTGATCTGAGAGCAGTTGTCAACCGTTTCAAGATTGTGAACTAGCAGTATTCCCTACCTGTCAGTGTGGTGTGCTGTTGTAGAAAATCTGTGTGCTGAGTGGATGACCTCTCTTTTTCTATAGTTACATAATTGTTCTCTGGTGAATTTTGGGTTGTGACAATGAGGTCAGGCCAGGCTTAGTTGAAAAGTGTGGCCTAAATTGGAGCGAACGGATGGAATTTTCTAACCATTCACGCCAGCAGGATTTTCTAGTCCTACTGCAGTGAAATGAGATTCCCCTCTATCATCAGACACAATGATAGAGGGCAATCTGACTTCAAGGAGAAAGAGAATTGAACATCACAGGGAAGGAGAATTAGCGATCATGGAGGGGAGGGGAATTAGACATTTTGGAGTGAGGGGAATTGGGTATCTTGCAGGGAGGAGAATTGGGCCATGGAATGAGAGGAATTAGACATCATGGAGAGAAGGGAATTGTACAACTTGTGGGGAGGAGAATTGGATGTCATTGGGGTAGGGGAATTAGATTTCATGGGGGGAGGAGAATTGAACATTGTTGGTGGGAGGGGAATTAGACACTGTGGAAGGCTGAACTCTCAAGAAGGGTTGACCATCTTGAGCGATTGAACAGTGAAAGAGGTGAAATACATAGGAGATCGAATATCACAAAGATCAAATGTCAAGGAACAGAAAACATCACGGGAGATTGAACACCATTAGGGATCAGTGAAAACAAGGACTTGAACATCACGAGGGATCAAATATCACAACAGATTAGATATCTTCTGAGATTGAACATCGTGAGAGATTGAATATTGCAATAAATCAAACATTGAGAGGGTTTGGGCATTGTGGGAAATCAAATATTGTGAGTAACCATATGCTACAAGAGATAGAACATTATGGAGATTGAACGTCCTCAGGGATTACAGATCAAATCAGATCATGAGAGGTCAAATGCTGTGTTATCAACAACTAGGGGGACCTAAAAACAAGAACAGCAGAAACAGCGGCCCCAATTCTCCCACTGCGACCTGCAACTTTTCTGTCAGGTCACCGTGGAAGACATGCATCTCCTTCCTTAAACAGGGATTTGTGCTGGAGAATAGTTACCTGTCAGACCACGTCGGAAACCAGCCCGATTGAATCTCCCACACCGCCAGGAGGACTTCATTCCAGTGGGGTTCAGAGTAGCTCCCCATGTTAGGAGAACTAGCTGGAGACCTTGCCGGAATGAAGGGGGAGGCAATTGGGACCCCCCAAGGGGTCGGGCGGTGGGGGAGTGGTGCCTCCTGGGCATAGGCACCCTGGCAGTGCCAGCCTGTGCCCCTGGCACTGCCCAAGGGGCAAAGTGCTCAAGCCCAGGAGGCACCTTGGCACTGCCCATCAGTTATCAGTTAGTGCCAAGGGTGTGGGCCCTATTGTAGGCAGGGCCTAGGGTGTGATCAGTGGGGATGAGTTGTCCCGTTGCCAATCTGCAGATAGGATTGGTCTGAGATGAAGGGAGGGCAGTGATTGATGCGGACTGGGGAATATAGACTGCCAGGGGAGGGGGGGGGCACGTAGGGGGTCTGCTCCGGGGGAAGGGGGGAGTCTGACCTCGAGGGGGAGTCAGTCTGGGGGGGAGAGGTTTGCCAGAATGTGCGGGGTGGGGGAAATCGCTACTGCTGGGGAGGTAAGTTGCACATCTGTGTGCTCCAGGGTGGGATGGTCAGGGCTGGCCTGAGAATTGTTGTGGGCACTGCAATTGGACCGTGGGGGGGTGGCTGGCCAGCAAATGGGAAGTTGACAGTTTGGGGCCACTGTGTATGCGCAGGGCTCCAGAACTGTCAAACTCTGGCACGAATAGACTGCGCCACCCTCCTCTCCAAGTTTTTAATGGTATTCCCAACAGAGGCCTCTTCAAAGCACAGAGTACGGAGATTCAGGTGAGAAGCTGAGCTAACAGAACTGTCTGGATTTAGAACAGTTCTCCCGCCAATTCGGCACTTTTGGGACAGTCGCAGCCAGCACGTGATAAATAGAGTGAAGCAATCTCCAAACCAACAGATTAGATCAAAACTCTGAATTGCTGCCACACCCAGCCATAAATGATGGTAGACAATTCTGGGAGAGGGGAACTTCAGAATTATCCCCATCCCCAGTGAGGGAGGAGTCCAGCACATCAGTGGATATGGCTGAAGCATTTCCAAGTATCTTCACCCAGAGATGCCGAGAAGATGATCAATTTTGGCCACCTCATCCGGTTCCCAGTATCACAGGTGGCAGTCTTCACTCCAGATGATACCAAGAAATGGGTGAAGGCACTGTACACTGCAAAGGCTATGGGGCCCTGGCAATATTTCATTAATAGTACTGAAGACTTGTGCTCCAGAATTTGTCACACCCCTAGCCAAGATGTTCCATTACAGGACAACACTGGCATTTACCTGACAATGTGGAAAATTACCCAGGTATTCCCTGTCCACAAAAAGCAAGACAAATCCAATCCAGCCCATTACTGTCCCATCAGTTTACTCTCTATCATCAGTAAAGTGATGGAAGGGGTCATCAGCAGTGCTGTCAAGCAGCACCTCCTCAGCAATAACCTGCTCATCAATGCTCAGTTTTGGTTCTGCAGGGCCACTCAGCTCCTGACTTCATGATCCAAACATGGACAAAAGAGCTGAACTCAAGAGGTGAGGTGAGAGTGACTGTTCTTAAACATCAAAGCAGCAATTGACTGAGTGTGGCATCAAGGAGCTCTAAGAAAACTGGAATTAATGGGAAGAAGGTGGAAACCTGTCCGCTGGTTGGAGTTACACTTTGCAAAAAAGTAGGTGGTTGTGCTTCTTGGAAATTAATCATCTCAATCCTGGGACATTGCTGCCGGAATTCCTCAGGTTAATTTCCTAGGCCCAACCATCTTCAGCTGCTTCATTAATGACCTTCCCTCCATCATAAGGTCAGAAGTGGGGATGTCTGCTGACAGTTGCACAGTGTTCACAATTCCTGAACTAGTGAAGAATTCCATGTCCATATGTAGCAAGACCTGAGCAATACTCAGTCTTGGCCTGATAACTGACAAATAACATTCATGACTCATAAATGCCGGGCAATGATCATCTCCTAAAAGAATAAATCTAACCATTGCCCCTTGACAACTGCATTACCATCATTGAATCCCCCACTATCAATATCTGAAGGAGTAACCATTGACCAGAAACTGATCTGGACTAACCATATAAATACTGTGGGTACAAAAGTAGGTCAGAGACTGGGAATTCTGCAGGACACACCTCCTGATTCCCCAAAACCTTTCCACCATTTACAAGACACAAGTTAAGAGCGTGATTGAATACTCTCCGCGTGCCTGAGTGAGTATAAGTCCAACAACACTCAGGAAGCTCTACATCATCCAAGGCAAAGCACTTCACTTGTTTGGCACCCTATCCAATTCCTTAATCATACACTCCATCCATCACTGATGCACAGCATAATGTGTGCTATATACACCACACACTGCAGCAACTCACCAAGGTTCTGTCAACAGTGCATTCCAAACACATGATCGCTACCACCTAGGACAAGAACACCTACAAATTCCTTTTGAATTCACACAAGATCCTGACTTGGGACCACATTGTTATTCCTTCACTATTGCTGGGTCAAAATTTTGGAATTCCTCCCCGACAGTACTGTGGGTGTACCTACAGTGGTTGAAATTGGCAGCCGGACGAGGGAGGGGGGGGTGGTCACTGCAACCTTCCTGTCTCTTCCCTGACTAAATAATGTCCACTTAAAGGACCTCAATGCACCACCACTAATATTCAACCAGGCGGGTAGCACATGAAGCAAACCAGGGGCACCTATCATTCAAAGAAACTCAGTGCCGAATTGAGGAACTAGCATCTGCAAGGAGGGCTGCTGAGCAGCACCCACTTGCACTACCTTTAGATCTCCCTGCCATCCCCAGCCAGCAATCTCTTAGCACCTAATAGGCAGGCCTCCCCCAAAGGAGGCAAGGTGCATCTCTTGCTGGCTCTCTTGCTGATGGGAAAGACCTCTAATTCCTGGGTTAAATTCCTCTCAATATCTCTCCTCCTTGGTTTAATATTATTGATCAGAGATGCTTGAACAATGTGAGCAAATTGGCAGTGAGCTGAAAATGCAACATCTGAAAAGTTTGAGACTAAGCAATCATGCCAAGCACTGCAGTCAGAAAGAGGAGGAATTTTCAACTGTGGAGACATGGGAAACTGGTGACATCAATGCCATCACTGAAAAGGAAAATTGAATGGTTGAATATAGAGGGGAGTTATCCTGATACCATTGGTTTTCAGCTCTTTTGCAGTAACCTCAATATCTTCTGTCTAAATAATCCCCTTCTTTTCAAGCGGCACAATTCTATGGATGCCTCCCAAGCTCCAATATTACACCCAAGTGGCCATTCTTCATGGATCACCATAAACTTTAAAGTTTAATTAGTGTCACAAGTAGGCTTACATTAACACTGCAATGAAGTTACTGTGAAAATCCCCTAGTTGCCACACTCCGACATCTGTTCAGATACACTGACGGAGAATTTAGCATGGCCAATGCACCTAACCAGCATGTCTTTCAAGCTGTGAGAGGAAACTGGAGCACCCAGAAGAAACCCTCGCAGACACAGGAAGAACCTGCGGACTCCACACACACAGTGACCGAAGCCAGGAATTGAACCCGGGTGCCTGGTGCTGTGAGGAAGCAGTACTAATCACTGTGCCACTGTGCCAAATAGGCTATTCAGCTATGGAAGACATCACAATTTTGACCTTGTTATTCCCTGACAGCTACACACATGTGCTTTCCAGCAGAGTCTCTAGATAATGACCAGGAGTATTAGGTGATTTCCCTTCTGTCTTTCTCTATTTAACTGGATGACAATTAAATGCTACCCTGGCTGACAGGAATTGAACCTGGCACCTCCTGCTCTGTGCAGTGCCACAGCACAGCGGGCCAAGCCATTGGCCACTGAGCCATCAGGGAGGTTTCCTCTCGTGAGCATTTAAGGGATTTATTATTATGAAATCATATTTTCTTCTACTTTAATGCTGCAGTGTGAAATGGTGTAAAGTAGGCTTCTTCCCATTTTGTCTGAATGGTTAAGAGAAGTCTGCATTTACACAGGATTCCTCCTGAAACCTGCAGATTGTCATTTCCTTCCATAAGTTTCTGTACTTTTTTTATTTGAGAAATGATAACTGTACTGCTTTTTTGCTCGAAAGTCAACTGGCACAACTGTGAAAATTGCAGATTTATAATAAAATAGAACATTCTGTCTCATAGTCTGATATTTTTGGAACACAGTATTTCATTTAATTTCTCTGCAGTTAAAATGTCGCGATCAGATTAACCATACCACATCAGCAAGTGGCTTATGGCAATCACAGGCGAGTGAAAGTAGGCCATATTATTTCTGTAGGCCTCCAGTGAGTGTTCAATAATACCTGCTGATATCAGGCAGAGAGCCCACATTTTTTATGCATTAATCCTATAGTGATGATAGAAGTAAATCAGAGTTTAGAAGGATCAGTATGATCCTAATCCGCAGATAGCTGTCTCTGCATGATTTCTGATGCTTTTATTATGATTTTGATATTGTTTAATACTTATAATAAAACCATAATCCGGTAAGAATCTATTGTTTGAATTACTGTAAGACATTATCCTTAAAGTATAAGTCTAAATGCTAAATTAAACAATCCTCTCTGTCAAGAAATTATTCAGTAACCAAACCAGTGTCGGGTATCAAGCTTTGTTTTTAATCATGTGGACTAATAAGACCCCTGAGAGTAATCTTCCCGCAATATCCCCAGTAAACAAGATCATATCTCTGTAGGTCACCTGCCTTAACCTTCTGTCAAATTACAGCTCCACCAGCCATTCTGATTGCTTCAATCAAAACAGCAGATTTGAATATCCAGGAGAGTTTCCAGTAAAACCTTCAAAAAATGATTTATTCTCACACGAGGAAATTACATTTGCTGGCTGGACTCTGTGTTTGGCATGCAATATAGTTCATTATCCCGTACGCCAGCAGTACGGTTCATCATTAGCATGGAAACAAAAGGAAATGCAAGAAGGGGAAAATAAAGTTGTGACTTGACGCACATTTATTTTTAAGCCATTCGCTCTTTCTGCTCATTTCACAATGGTTTTATTTTCTCTCTCTGCGTTTCATCTGTATGTGTGCGATTGCCGTTTATGCATTCACTCAACTTAGCTTCCACGAAAGTGACGAATTATTCAGCCACAGTTTGAACATGTGACTATTCTCTGAGCTGTAAATTCTTCTTGCCAGAAAATGCTGCCAGATAAAAGGCTGCACTTTCCACCACATGCTGCACACGCAAAGATGTATATGGCTTTCGAGATTTAAATGAAGGACAGAACATGACACAGGTATTAATCAGATGTGAATATGTAAATTTGTCCAGTTAGAAAATATGCTGTTGTTTTATTGTTCTGAATTTTAAAAAGCCATAACCTTGTGACTATACCCATGGGCATTGACTGCATAAACCTTACCTGCCACTGATTCAATCCACTATGAACAGAAGTACTACGAAATATGATTAAATATTATTACATTGTTTTTAATATGACAATGCATTGTACAGAAATATTTACAATTGAATACCTCATCAACACACCCAATCCCAGTAGATGTTTAAAACAATAACTGGATGGTTCTTCAGGTCAAAGTTTAAGTGTCGCTTTAACCTAAAACCTATCCTGCCTAAAACAACAATTTTTCAAGCATTTTCAAATGAAAGCAAATCTGATATTTGTATTTTAACTCAATACAGTCATTTGCTAAAATTATCAGACATAATAAGAAGGTAGGAATAACAGCTCTTAACTATCAAAGAGGAGCTAAAGGTTAAATATGGGGTTCATTGTTGCAAAATGTTCTCTGATGCAAGAAAATCACAACTAGAAAATTACTAATGCCTTGGACTGTAAAAACCTAACCCACAGTGCCTAACAATAATATGCTAAATAGTTCCAATGTAGGTTTACTTTCCTTGAGTTAAAAGTACAACCAGAAACATCTGGATGAAGGTTCAGCAAGGAACAGCTCTCACTTTATATCAAATCACCGAATAGCAAATTGTGGCTATAGTGCACTCTGGTAGAAGTATGGAATCAGCCCTGGTGCTTTGTGCATGATCACAGAAAGTTTGGTAGGTGGAATAGTTGGTCAAATACACAGTGGTGAAAATGGATTCCTGTGCACACTAAAAAAGATGGTCAACTGGAAAAAATGACAAGCTCAGGAGGTTAATGCAAAGTCAACAGAAACCTAATATTAATACATTAGAGGAACTTTACATGTTTTGGACCTTTACCCTCCTACAAGGTGCTGCAGAGCGTCTGCCTATCTCAAACAAGGCCAAGTGCTGTAAAGAGGGTTGGACCTGCTTTCAGGGTTTTGACACTCCCATTTCACAAAGGCCCAACAAAGGCCAGCTGACTTGTGGTTCTGAGGAACATTTGGGAAGGATCCTTAAGATGAACGAGCAATTTTTACAAAAGGGACCCAGAAGGAGTTTATATCTTTTTGTTCCAGGGAAAGGACAACACCCTCCTCCAGATCCAACAAGCGATGCCTCAGTGTGAGACCTCTGGAAGTATGTAAGTACCTTAGATCCTTCTCCTCCTTTAGCTATCATGCTCTAAGAGGGCAATGGTGATCTTGGACTTCCAGTGGATTGGTCCATGATTATGCTTGACAAAGTCCTGCAGTGATTTGTTGCTGTTGTCTGCAGAACGGCTGACCAGGAAGCTCTGCCATTCTTTCCCATCTGCCATCAGGTATGTGGGAAGGATTTACAGGCAGATTATCAACCTGTTTGGTCACATTATACACATGCTTTTCATGGCTACTAATACCTGAAGTTGGACTTGAATCTGGAGCTTCACAAAAGGAACACTGCCACTGCTCAACAAGACTTCCATTCCAAGTAGAGATTCAAAGATGAAATATGTATTGCTTAAGCCAGAATGTAAATCTGATGCAATGTCCTTGTAATTGATGCATTGTTATCAAATCTCAGATTTCTGGCAACTGCAGATAATTCCAAAAGGCATTATTTTTTGTTTTCATCTCCCATAACTGGATGTTGAAATAAGCAGCATATTACTGTACTAAACAGGCAATAAGGCAGCAGATGGGATTTAATGTGAAGGAGTGTGAATTAATGCATTGTGGAAGGATAAACAAAGAATCAAAAATACACTTAAATAAAAGACAGTGATGGCTGCAGAGGATCTGAGACACCTAAGCATTCATACATGCCATTCAAGAAACAAGGAACTGAGTTCAATGGTCAGGGTAGTGGCTTTGACTGCAGCCTGAAAGCTGGCAGCACTGCAGTCAGATGCAAATCAAAGTCAATCAGGCAGTTAACTGCTTGCTGTCAGGGCTTTTGCGCCTTTAAGGATAAGGTTCCCACCTCCAAGAGCTGCTGGCCAATTAGAGGGCTGACAGTCAGTGCAGCCTGACAGTACCACCGGAAACAGTGCCCACAGCCTTGTCTGCAATGGGCCCCGGAACAGCTAGAAGGAGGAGGTCCTGTAGTGCATGTATATCAATAAGGCAAGAATAAAAGCAAAATACTGCAGGCCTCGGAAATGTGAAATAAAAACAGAAAATGTTAGAAAAACTCAGCAGATCTGGCAGCATCTGTGCACAGAGAAACAAACTTAATGTTTCAAGTTGGTGTGACTTCTTCAGTGTAACGGACAGGGAGAAATGTACTGGTGGAGCGGATGAAACTAAGACAAAGGTCAGCTGAAGAGAGGCTTCACAAAGGTGCCATAGACTCAAGGCAAAGGGAACATTAATGGTAATGCTTAAGACTAAAGAAGGTGCTGTTAGATGCACAAAGTTTTATTAAATTTATTTATTAGTCACAAGTAAGGCTTACATTAACATTGCAATGAAGTTACTGTGAAAATCCCCTAGTTGCCACACTCCAGCACCTGTTCGGGCACATTGAGGGAGAGTTTAGCATAGCTAATGCATCTAACCAGCACGTCTTTTGGACTGTAGGAGGAAACCAGAGCACCCAGAGAAAACCCATGCAGACACGGGGAGAACGTGCAGACTGCACACAGACAGTGAACCAAGCCGGGAATTGAACACAGATCCGTGGTGGTAAGATAGCAGAATGTGTTAACAGCAGAACAAGGATCAGCATTCTGTGAAAGCAAAACTTAAGAACAGTTGACAGACTGACCCTGTTTTGGATAGTGGGTGGGGTGGGGGGGTAGTGGTTGGAAAAAAATGGATTAAGAAAGGAATTCCAGCTGGGGGAGAAAATTTTATGGTCGGAACTTATTGAACTCAATGTTAAGTCCAGAGTCTGTAAAATGCCTAATTGGGAGATGACGTGCTGTTCCTCCAGTTTATGTTGGGTTTCACTGGAACAGTGCAGCAGCCAAGGATGGAAACATGGGCATTGGAGCCAGGTAGTGAGTTACAATGGCAAGTGACTACAAGATCAGGGTCATACTTGCGCACTGAGCAAAGGTTTTCTGTAAAGTGGTCACCCAGTCTGTATTTAGTCTCCCCAGCATTGGGAGCAGCAAATACAATAGAACAAATTGAAGGAGGTGCAAGTGAAAGATTATTTCACCTGAAAGGAGTGCTTAGGGCCTTGGATGGTGAGGATTGAGAGATAAAGGGGCCTGGGTTGCAACTTCTGTAATTGCTTGGGAAGGTGCTGTGGGAAGGGGGCCAGGCATTACAGGTGATGGAGAATTGGACCAAGGTATCATGGAGGAATGGGGATGGTCTCAATGGAATGCTGACTGAGAGGCAGAGAGGGAGAAGATGCGTTTAGTGGTGGCATCATGTTGGAATTGACAGAAATGGTGGAGGATGATCTTCTGAATGCAAAAGCTGGTGGGGTGAAAAATGAGGACAAGGGGGACCCTGTCATGGTTTTAGGAAGGAAGAATAGGAGTGAGGGCAGAGATGTGGGAGATGGATCGGACATGGTTAACCACACAGGGGGAGGATCTCTGCATTCAGGAAAGGGAAGGGATGTCAGAAGAGCCATTTTGGAAAGTAGCATCATTGGAGCAGATGCAATGGAGGTGGAGAAACTGGGGGAATAGGATGGAGTCCTTACAGGAAGCAGGGTATGAGGAAGTATAGTTGAGGTAGCTTTGGGAGTCGGTGGGTTTGTAATAAATATTGGAGATTATCACCAGAAGTCAAGAGAGGAGAAGTATCAGATATAGGCCCATGTGAAGGTAAGAGAGAGGTAGAAACTGAAAGCAAAATTGATTATTCTTTCCAAATTCAGAAGAGAGCATGAAGTAGCACTGACACAGTCATTGATGTAATGTAGAAAAAGTTGTGGGAATGGACCTAAATGACACTAGAACAAAGAATGTTCCACATAGTCCACAAAAATACAGGCATATCTGGAGCCCATATGGGCACCCATAGCCACACCTTTCATCTACAGAAAGTGAGATGAGTCAAAGGAGAAATTGTTGAGTGAGAGAACAAATTCAGTGAGTGGATGGGGATTGTTCAGACCTCCATTCAAGGAAGAAGCAGAGAGTGGTCAGACCATCCTGGTGGAAGATGAAGGTGGAGAGGGATTGGAAGTCTAGAATAAACAGGAGGCAGTACGGGCCAGGAAACTGGGAATTACCAGGCTATCTGGCACTAGTCAGGCAGGACCTCGCAAGGAGTGAGGGGGATGTTGCAGAAGGAAAGCAGGGAGGTCTCTTTCAGTGGAGGTGGCCCTTGTTGTTGGGTGGGGCCCTCCAGTGACCGCAGAATACCCAATTTGTAGAGTCCCTTCACCCCTGAGCCCAGAGTAAGTTAACCAGTTTTTACTGGCAGCCTCTTCACATGGCATACTTTCCACCCTGCCACTGTCAGAATGCCAGCAGTGGTGAATTGAGGCCCTTAAGAAGCCATTAATTTTCTGTGTAAAGGCCCCAGTTAGCATCCAGGTGGAAATTGACATTAACCATCTCTACCACTCGCACAGGAGAAGTCAGGGTGACAACAAGCACCTTGTCTCCCCTCCAGGTTCTATAACCTCCACACAGTCTGCTCTCAGGGGGACCAGATTCAATTCTATCCTAGGAATGCATATGAACAAAAACTTTAAAACAAAGCTCAATAAAAATTTAGGATTTACAAATAGCAGCATAGAATTCAAGAGTAAAGAGATAGTAAACAATTTAAATAAAGCAATAGTTAGAGTATTTGATGTGATTTTGGATGACTCATATGGAAAGAACATTAAATCTATCGAGAAAGTACAGTATAGATTCACCAAGACAATACCAGCAATTGAAAATTATAGTTCAGAGGTACTTATACCAGTTCCTCTGCAGCACAGAAAGCTATAAGGGCATTTAGTATATTTTTTTTTAAATTGTGAAGTATTTTGAAAAGTTAAAAAGGGAAAGTATACCTCCTTTTGTTGGGTAACCAGTGAGATGATCACCAAATTAAAATTGTTGCTGAGAGTGAGGAATTAGATGAGAAAAGTTTTTACATACACATTTGCTGCAACATGGAATGCTTTGCAAGGGAAGTGGTTGAGGCAGGCAGTAGTTGAAGCTCTGATGAAAGGTCATCCAGACTTGAAACATTGGCTCGGATTTTCCAGCCTTGCTCGTCCCAAATTAGGATAATCCCAGCCAAGGTCAATGGACCTTTGCATGGCCCACTCTCCCCAACTGCGATGATTCCCATGGTGGGTGGGATGGGAAAATTCCCTCCATTAGCTCTATTCTCTCTCCACAGATGCTGTCAGACCTGTTGAGATTATCCAGCATTATCTGTTTTTGTTTCAGATTCCAACATCTGCAGTAATTTGCTTTTATAATCTATAGTTAAAGCAGACCTTCTGCATCTTTGAAGGACAAGGGGTTAAATATTTGAACAGAAAAATACAAAGTGAGAACAAAACAGTATTTGGTTTACTCTTGCAAAAGCCTGGGGAAGATAAAAAAAGCTTGCTAATGTTTTGGCTTCAACATTAAAGAAATAATGATTTGAATTTACATAGCCTCTTTCATGACTTCAGGATGTGCCACAGAGTCTTACAACCAATAAAGTATTTTGCTGCTGTAATGTAAGAAACTGAGTTGCTAGTACGTTCTGAGCTATAGCCAATGAATGTGTTATAGATGCAATTATCTTTCAACAATTAACAGACATTGTTTTGCATACAACATTAAGATGACAGATATAGCCTCTCTGCTGTTCCCTTCTATTGAATATATATTTCGACTAAACAGCTTACTTTTCATCTGTGCTCACAAAATGATTGTTCTCTCATTCATACAAGCTTTATATTTGATATCACGTAGAAATTCTAAAGTGTAGTTGGTAAGTTAGATACTTTTTTGCTGGTTAATTGTGCACATTTACGTTACAGGTAATGTTGAAAAATGTTGACCAAGTGGAATTTTCAACTATTAGACTCCCATTTCTCACCTGAAGAGCAGTAGGGCCTTGCGCTGGGGGAAATGGGGAGGATAGGTCAAGGGGAATCGAACCTGAGGGTAGAGGGGGAGGTCAGACCTCAGGGGTGGGTTGGACTTGGGAGGATAGATAGGTCCTCGGAGGGAAGGGGGATGTTGGCTAGTTTGGAGGAGGTGTGGGTGACTGGAGGTCAGGAAGTGGCAGATGTCATAGATGAGGTGGCTGTGGGTCAGGGGTGCTGGAAAAGGTCTGAAGAGGGTGGTAGAGGTCAGATCTGCAGGATGGGAAGAGATTGGTTCGGATTGCGGGGAGAAGGGCAGCTGGGCTGCGTGCAGCGGAGGGTTGCAGGCCCATGGTGGGAATTGGGGAATCCCATGGAGGGATTCAGAGCTTTGGGGAATATCGTGGAGTATGGTTAGTTGGGTAGGGTGGTCCCATGAGGGGTTGGGGGGGGTGGGAATCCCATAAGGGGGTTGTTCTGGGTCTTTACACCATTGTAACCCAGAGGATAGGAGAGGTTTTAATTCTTCTCATTTTGTTTTTATAAATTATTGGGGCAATTCTGTCAGAAACATCTAAAATGTATGATTGAAATGGGCCCGATTCTTCCATTGCGACCCACATATTTTCTGGCGGGTCTGGTCGGGAGAATTGTGTCATCAGCCATTTCCTGGGATTTGTGCATGTGCCGGGAATGCACAGGCACCCCCCAGAGCCAGAAAACATTTGGAGTCCAAATCATGCTGGAAACCAGTGGGAAGGCAGGTAAGTGATTTGAATCTTTTTTTAATATGCTTTGCATGGGATTATCAGGAACTTGCCGGATCCGACTGAATCTCTCACCCCACCAGTTGTACCTCATTCGGGTGGGGTTTATAATAGCTTCCCACATTCAGGGAAGTAGTGACCCCACTGGAATGAAGGGTGGGGGAGGCAATCAGGGCCCCAGGGGGTTGGGTAGGTGGGGGGGGTGCCCCCTGGACATGAGCACCGTGGTAGTGTCAGCTGTGCCCCGCACTGCCCAAGGCGCAAAGTGCCCATGTCCAGGGGGCACCTTGGCACTACCCATCAGGCATGAGGTGGGGATATTGTGGGTGGGACTTAGGGGCAATTGGTGGGAGTGGAGGAGAGTCCAGCTGCCACTCTGCGTGGCAATTGGTCTGGGCTGGAGAGAGACCAGCGATCGGAGCCGGCTTTGTGGTGGGGGGCGGGAGGGGTGGGTGCGGAGGGTCTGCCGGGGTGAGAGGCTTGGGGGGATCGCCATTGCTGGGGTGGATGGGTTGATCATCAGGGTGCTCCGGGGCAAGGGAGGTTAGGGCTGGTCTGGGAATTGTTGTGGGGCTGTAATCAGGCTGGAGGGGCAGCACTGTAGGTGGTCCCAGGCTGGCCAGCGATAATCTGACAGATCAGGGCCACTGTACATGTGTAGAGTTCTAGAATTGTCAAACTCCGGCACTCATCGCCAACTCCCCCCACCGCCCCCCCCGGGTTTTTAATGATATTCACAACTGGGACCTCTTCAGTGCACAGAGTGTGGAGATTCAGGTGAGAAGCTGAACTGACAAATCAGTCGTGATCTAGAATAGTTTTCCCACCAATTCAGCACTTTTGGGAGAATCACTCCCTGGATTTCCGAATGGTTCCCAGAACAATATCATTACCCAGAAGAAGTCTGCACTTCTGGGAAATTGTTGTGTAAATCCTGAGCTGGGGAAATTTCCAAGAGAGATTTCCCAGTGCATTATTGGAATATCTCCACAATTCAACTTGGGGGAGAGAAGAGTGCGGAAATTAAGGCCCTGGAAGACTTAGGCACATCTAGATCCCAATTGTATTGGTGCATTGTATTTTGTGTAAGAGATAATGAAATGATTTATATATGGAAATTGGGTAAATGTTTCATTTTAAATGTGTGTGGTATGTGAATACTGTGGCTTTTCTGCATAATACTGACAGCACCTCAGGGAAAAGGACACAAGCTCAAAGCAGAGATTTTTCATACACTTGGTTCATGATCTCAGCGAGGCCACTGGGGAAGATTCCGGTGGAGTGGAGGCATTTTCTCAGAAAGAGAAAGGGAAATTCTGAGAGTGAGTTAAACTGTGCTTTTCCTGCAGACTCCCTGACAGCTGGTCTGCAGAGCAACCTTGGCAGAGGTCTTGGAAAAGAAAGACAAGCCACCGAGGGAGCCAGTTATGGAATTCTGCTTCAATAGATGCTCTCATCTGAAATATCATTTTAATATTTTGCTTTAGTTGAGCTTTTGTAAAATAACACAGCGTGAGCAAGCCAGCACCTGCCTTCAACAGGTCTTCTCTGTATACTTAAGTGGATTCATTCTGCGTATGGAGGGATGTAAAATTTGACAAATTCAGGCAGAGGATGCAGATGCCAGCCCCATTTCCAGCTGGCATGCTATCTATCTCTCCTTATCTACACACCAAACGTCACTGCACCTGCGTTTGGCGCAACATTACAATGTGTGCTTGGCATCTGCTGCACCACTATCTGTCAATGTGGAAAGAGTATTGGCCAGCTGTGCATTAGGGGGAAAATTGCCCTAAACTCCAAGATATGCTAAATGCAAAATTAAAAAAACCTGCTTTGCTCGTACGGTGTCTTTCTGCCTGTTCATTCACTCTCACAATTCCTTGTTTGCCGTGTGCATCTGTTGTGGAATCACAAATAATAGAAGTAGATTATTCTTGCACGTGACAGCACTGTTATGTTGAGACACAAAGCATTATGAACTGAATTGCTTGTGCTGTATCATAATGCGATTTACATATTAAAATGTCAGTTCAATATTTACATTGCCTCCTTAGGTTGTTGCATTCCTATGTTTGCTTCACACAAATTTAACATTCTCACCCCAGGGCTGGTACATTATACATAGTTTGAGCCTATTTGTAGATACAGTAGAGGATGGCGGCTTAGCAGACAGATTTATTTTATGGTTTCGGTGACCATTATTCACAAAGACATCAATTCTACGAATATCCTACACATACTGTGTGCACTACATGCTGCTGGTCACATGCTGCTTACACTCTGGCTACTTACTCATCTGCATATTCCTTTAAAATAATGGAGCAAGGAGGTTAAAGTGACCTGGCCACTTCAGAATTTGCACAGCCAGCAAACAGCAATACAGAAATTGATCACAAGTCTGCCTGAAATCACCGGGTGCTCTTCAGGTCTGCCAGGGCTATAGGGGCATTCTAGCCAGGACACCCCCACCCTGGCGGAGAACGGCAAAGTCAACCCCTTGCCACAAGCCCAAACTCATCCAATCCTAGAACCCTAGAAGGACCCTGGCAGCAGTAGAGGGGCAAATGGCCACTGGACATAACCCCTTGAACACCCATGGGCCCAAAATATAAGGCCGGGGCAGTGCACTGTTGGCACTGCCAACTTGCCTGACCTGAGGGTAGGCTGAGTCGGGGTCTGAGAGTGAAAGGGAGCTGAATGGAGGGTTTGAGGGGAAGGCAGGCTGAGTGGGGTGACAGGTTGGATAAACCTCATGCCTCTCATTGCTGAGGGGTTGGCAATGCTTCCTCGACCATGAGAGTTCAACTCGCAAGATCCTTGTTTGTGAGGACCTGAACCAAAGCCCACCTAGTGCAGATCCCACTGGGGAGGTGAGTGATTTGACTCAGGCTGCAAGCCCACCAATGACATGCAAGTGGATGTATTTGAATATTTATAGGCCCTGGCAGGGAACCTAATCAGGCCCTGGCAGGGCAGCCTGGGAGTTTGTGCTGACTTTGACAACCAGTGCAAAACCCGCCTTGCAGATGACACCGATTCTCAATGCCATTGTGAATTGCTTTTGGGGCAAGCAGGCCCAAAGAGAATGCTGGCAGAGTGTTGACTATTGACATAGTAGTCTTCACAATTTTCCTTTCCCAGTTCAAGTTTGGACATGTTTTAGATGTTTTGCTGAGTGTTATACAACTGTACAATTCTCTTAACTGGCTTCTGTTTCTCCTTAGCATTGCTCCATTTGGTGTTATGACCTCATAGCATCTGGAATCACTGCACATCTTGGGTGCTTCTGTAGATTACCAGGTTCCCTGACCGGAACTGTTTCTCCTATGTGCAGAGTAGGCAGTTCTGCACCTGCACTCATGTACCATCGTCATCATCCCTTGTTTTTCAACAAGTGTCTGCTGATGGCTTGGCAAGGTTGTCCTAATCTGCTTTCCAGATGATGCAAAGCCCATATCTAAAGATATTGATGTTGCCTTGAGGTGTAACATGGCAATGCAGAGATCTTGTTTTGTCTCCCTGCACTTTGTGATTAGTGGCTTAACAATACATAGAACATAAGAACATAAAGACTCGGAGCAGGAGTAGGCAATTCAGCCCCTCAAGCCTGCTCTGCCATTTAATACGATCATGGCGGATCTTTTTTTTTATTCATGCGTGGGACATTGGCTTCGCTGCCTGGCCAGCATTTATTGTCCATTCCTAGTTCCCTGAGACAGTTCAGAGTCAACCATATTAAATTGGCAAGACTAGACCTGGGATAATGTGGTGAGGCTGCCACATGGTTATGCCTCATTTAGCACACATGTCCCTGAAGAGTTTGCCAATGTACTGTTGTTCATTGTCCAATATGATTTCTTCAGCTTTACCAAACAAACTGAACATTGCACTCATTGCCCAAAATCTTGCATTCTCATTCATGGCTGGGATTTTCTGCTGCCACTGAAAGTGAATGGAGTTTTGGCTGGAATGCCAGATTTTCCATTCTTGCCCGCAATGGGTCCTGTTATGGATGGGATCAGAGGATACTGCCCATCATGTCCATCACGGATATATTTGAGGTATTCCTCAGTCGCCTGCTAATTGGAGACTTGAAAAAGAAATCAGTGACTAGGGGAAAATTATCATCACAGATGGTGAGTAAAGCTGTTGTGATTTTAGACCAAGGTCATGATGGAATCTCATGAGGGTGTAGATGTTCATTGTGTTAGTGTGGTTGATGACTCTGGCATGCATTGCACATCCTCACTACCTTCTCGATATCTTCATTGATCCCTGGTTAATACAGATTATCATGCCAGGTGCCTTCTTTATCCTATGCCCATATACCCCATGTACAACTGTGATAATATGTCCTCGCAAAGAGCAGGTACAAACACCTGCTTGCCTTTAAAAATCACACTTCTTGAAATATCTGTTTCTTCCCTGTATGGTCAAAAGTATCTGAGGCTGATTGGTATTTTTTTGTATTGAATCAGGCCAACATTCTACAATACCTCTCCATAACATTTTCAGTTATGAATCATTTGCTGTTTCGTCCTGAAATTGGTTGCTTTCGTGTTGACCAAAATCATCAGATCAGCATTGAGTATGTCTTCTACTTTGATGTCCACACCATTGACTTGTAGGTCTAGCAAAACACTGGCAGTACTTTTTTTAGATTTGGGAACTACTCAGTGTGCCTGAACCATTTTGCTACCCGGTTTGTAACGGACATCAAAGTCACATTTCTGTGCTTTTATCAGAAGGCATCGAGTGCCTTCCACCAAAGTATTTCTAATGGTCCGTGGCCAGTTTCCACAATAAATTTTCACTGAACAGGTACATGTTGAACAGGTACTGAACAGGAACCTTTTGATATCAAATAGCAGAGCTATTGTCTCACACTCTATGTTTATATAATTGGATTGTGCCTGTGATAGACTTTTGGAGTCAAATGCAATTGGTTTGCCATCTTGCATAATGCAAGCTCCTGACTCTTTTTGTGATGTGTGATCTCTGAGGCTGTGTCTTTTCTTCGGTTGCAGTATGGTACAACACGTCTTTCCAAACAAAATCTGTCTGAGTAACTTAAACATGTATCAACTGTCCCCCTGCCATACATATGGAACATCCCTCTTTAAGAAGTGATGATCTTTATCAGCAAAGTTGGGTATGCATGGCATGAAGAAGTTGAAAAATCCGAGGCATCTCTGAAAGTCCTCTTTGTCCTGAGGACACATGTCATATATCTTTGAGTTTGTCTGGCTCAGGATGGATCCAGAACTGGAATAAATATAGCCAAAAAAGTTCATTTGATCCACATTCACCTGTATTTCTTGCTGCATTTCTTGTTGAAAGCAAGTCATCCCAATAAACCGATTTGACCTTGCCCCTCTTTGGATTTGCTCATCACTGTAATATCATCAGCAAATATGTAAGCATCCTGGAATATTATCTCTGATTCTGTCCAAATGTTCCTGGAACAGATCCTGGTTCATGGATAAACCAAAAGGGAATCTCTGGAAATAGTATCTTCCATATGGTGTCCTGAAAGTAGTGATCTCTTGCAATCCCTCTGCCAAATGAACTGACCAATATCTGTGTTTGGCGTCCAACTTGGAGAAAAACTTTTCTCCTGTGAATTTTTAGGATTCAGTTCCTCTGATGGTGGAATCTTGTGAGGACGATTAGCAGCTTTGGAGGGAGAAACAGAGTTACGTTTTTACTTGGTAAGCTTCCATCAGAACTTACAATGGTGCATGTGCGTGTGTGTGTATGTGAGTGAGTGAGTGAGCACCATGGAGAGAGATGGGCTGAGTGTTAATATCAGGATACATGTGTGTATGTGTGTGTGTGTATGTGAGCGTATGCGTGAGAGAGGATGAATTTGAGTGTGTGTGTGAGACAATGAGTGTATGTGTATGGATATGTATGTGTGTGTAAGGATGAGTATGTGTCTGAGGATCAGCCTGTGAGAAGAGAGGGGTGAGTACATTGGTAAGAAAGACGTGAGTGTGTGGCTGAGAGTGGTGAGTGTGAATGAGAGGAGTGTGTATGTGAGAGAGAGAGGGGGTGAGTGAAAGAGGTGTGTGTGTGTATGTGTGTGTGTGAGAGAGAAAGATGTGTGTGTGTGTGAGTGTGTGAGTGAGGGAGAGAGAGAGAGAGAGGTGTATCTGTTTAACATGCGAAACAGCTTTCCAGCATCAATCCTTCCATTAAAAATGACAAAAGGTAAGAACGTAGTATTTTAAAATAATAAAATCTTTTAATTATTGCCAGATTAACCACTCCTGAAGTGGGTACTATTTTCAGGGGTGAATGTTAAGGGGCCATGGGAGGGTGTTTTGGCCAAGGGTTCATAGGGGACATGGCGAACATATATGTGTCTGTATGTCTCATCCTAATTATTAATATACGCAGAGATATAACTAGAAAAGTCTTGTTTACATTTGATTTCTGTGTTTGCACCTATTTTGCAGCAAAAATGGGATGTTAACATTGTGAGAATGTTTGCGGTTCCCTGATGCTTTTGCAAGGTCACTAGGAATTACAAGCTTGAAAAGTTTGAGACCGTCTGTTCTAGATCAAAGGTACACACTCTGCATGAATAAAAACTGCTTTTCACATGCTGCTGTACAACCAGTCTGACCAAGCAACTGGTGCCATAAATTTGTACAACTGCTTGATGGGTTAATAAAGATTTTCCCCATAAAGTGGAAATTGTATCCATGGTTTGCTTAATGTCATTGATGCTAGACTATGGGGTGAGGATCTCGGAAAGTACTGTGACCCACTGTTTAATAGTCTTGCATTCAGGCTATAGTGTACTGACAGGCAAAACACTTGTAACAGTGTAACTGTGATAGACAGATCTGAGTGACAGGCCACCCTGGGATTCAGACCCAGGGCCATCTGGATAGTAAGTCAGTGGTTTTACCATTAGATTGCCTTGATATCTATTTTTCACTTTTATGTATTCATAACCACCCAAACAAGCAATTGCCTTCATTTCAAGTAGATTTCATTTGTTTAGCAATTGGACTGCCATCACTGCAGAAAGTAATGCTTTATCAAGCCTCTGAAAGTAAAATAGTAGAATATTATTTTCTATCGCTTCGCAGGCTGTGCATTGCAAAGTCATTCACAACTACAAGAGTTGCTGTAATAAGTTCCCAGGAGATGCTAACTGATTATTTAAAAGGCTGTCAGTGCAGTTAAACAGCTGTTGAAAGAGAGCAGGTGATGGCTTTAGCATGTGTGCAGCCGAACATCAGGACTTTGAGAACAGATTCCCAAATATATATATATATATACATACGTGTGGCCACAGCTGGGGATTACAGGCTGCACAATGCTCTTGACCGAGACTTCCACAAACTGGATACCTTGCTGAAGCGAGAGGAAAAAATTGAGTTGTTAAGGAGAGAAAAAATAATAAAATAATGAGATAAAAATTGTTGCTTCATGATCATTAATAATTATGAAAATCATGTCAGACATGTAGATGGAAATATTTTCAATATAAAATTGAGATCAATGTTAAGATATCAAGGACGAGATCAATATGGATGAAGTCTGTAAACACCAACATTTGTGAACAGATATCACTTAGGTAGCACTTACGTAACATTAAATTAATTTATTATTGCACACATATGAGGAGTGCAGAGTTTGTGATATACCTGTACTACCTGACTGGTAAATGTTTGTCTATTATTTTACAAGAGGTCAGTATTGCTGGCCAGGCCACCAGCTATTGCCCATCCCTAATTGCCCATGAGGAAGTGGTAGTGTGCCACCTTCTTGAACTGCTGCAGTCTATGTGGTGTCACCCAAGTACACTTAAATAGGCAGTTCCAGAATTTTGACCCAGAGGCAATGAAGGAATGGGGATAAAGTTCCAAGTGAGAATGGTGTGTGACTTAGAGTGAAACTTGCAGGTGGTGGTTCCCATTCATCTGTCGTCCTTGACCTTCGAGCTGGTAGTGGTCATGGGTTTGGTAGATCCTGTCAAAAAAATCTTGATAAACGGGACATTGCTGCCACTGTGCATTGGTGGTGGAGAGATTGAATATTAAAGGTGGTTGATGGAGTGCCAATAAAGGGGTTGCTTTGTCCTGGATGGTGTCCAGCTCCTTGAGTATTATTCAAGCTGCACTCATCCAGGCAAGGTGAGACTGTTCCATCACACTCCTGATTTGCATCTTGTAGACGGTGATCATGTTTTCAGGGGTTGCTTTCTGTGGAATAGCCACACTCTGACCTGCTGTTATAGCTGTTGTATTTATAAAATTGACCCAGTTCAGTTTCTGGTCAATGGTAAATCTGAGAATGTTGATAGTGAGGTTTCAGCAATGGTAATGCTATTGAATGTCAAGGGGATTTTCTCTTTTTGGAGATGTTCATTGCCTGGCACTTGTGTGGCACGAACTTTACTTGCCATTCATCAGCCCAAGCACAGACTGTTTCAGTATCTGAAGAGTAACAAATGATGCTGAACATTGTGCAATAATCAGAAAACACCCCCACTTCTGATGCTATGTTGGAACAAAGGCCATTGATGAAGCTGCTGAAGATGGTTGTGCTAAGAACTCAGAGGAACTCTTGCAGCAATGTCCTGGTACAGAAAAGATTGACCACCAACAACCATAACCATCTACCATTGATATGATTCCAGCCAGTGGAAAGTTTTTTTTTCCCTGATTACCCTTGGATCCAGTTTTGCCAAAGCTCCTTGTTGTCATAGTTGGTCAAATGCTGCCTTGACATCAGCTCTGTTATCCATATTTGGACCAAAGCTGTAATGAGGTCAGGAGCTGACTTGTCCTTATAGAACTCAATCTAAGCATCAGTGAGCAGGTTGTGGCTGAGTAAATGCCACTTGATAATATTGTTGATAACACTATCCGCTTTACTGATATCAAAAGTAGACTGGTAGGACGGTAGTTATTGTTAATTAAGTTAAATATGTCCAGTTTCAAGAAAATCTTTTAAATCAGTCAAAGTGAACCAATCGTACAGATTAACTTTAATGTGTGCAGGTTGACTTTAATTCTTGCTAACCGCTCACAATTTTGCACTCTTGTTTAGGTGTCCAGGCACTTGACATCATTTTTAGTGCTGAGTTTCAGATTGTAAAAAACGCGTTGGCAGCATCAAATTTTTTTGTGGCCTGAATCAGGACAAGCAAGTGCCAGCTAATTGTACGTTGCAATCTACCAGCCTGTTTTCCTGGGCTACCGCATTTTGCCCGCAAAGTTCAAATGTGAAGGGAAAGGAAGTGTGTTAATTACAATCTGAACTTCCTTTTATTCACAAGCAAGCCCTGCCTAAGCTAGTGACAGTTTGGGTGCTGGCAGGGCCAATCAGGTCCTAATTTAGGACACTTCCTCCCTTACTGGAATGGGCTCCCAGCATATGGGAAATGTGCACACTTCAATTCTGGTTGTCTTCCAGTCAGAAAATCTATTTGGCCAGCAACCTTGTAGAGAGTTCACAAAAAAAAGCTGTTGGCTGGAGTTGGAGCTTATTGTGGGAAAGTCTCCCAGCTTTCAGTCCAATGCATCAGAGACTTTCCTAGAGGAGCTACACCTCTAGAAGCCAGATGTCTGGGATGATGTTATCTAATAAATGAACTTGAGGTTCTGATTCCATCAAATCTGTTCCATCCTTACAGTGTAAAAGGAGGCCATTTGGCCCATGGGATCTGTACCGAACACAATCCCACTTCACCCACCATCATTATTTATTTATTTTATTCATTTGTAGGACATGGGTGTCACTAACTGGCCAGCATTTATTGCTCATCCTTAGTTGCCCTAGGAGGGCAACTGAGAGTCAACCACATTGCCATGGCCCTTAGTCACATGTAGGCAGGTTAGGTAAGAACAGCAGATTTCCTTCCCTAAAGGACTTTAGTGAACCAGAAGGGTTTTTCCAATATTTGACAATGATTTCATGGACATCAGTAGATTCCAGATTTTTTTTTACTGAATTCAAATCCAATCATCTGCCATGGTGGGACTTGAACCCAGGTCCCCAGAACATTAGCTGAGTTTCTGCATTAGTAGTCTAGCAATAATACCACTAAGCCATCGCCTCTCCATGATTATTTTCTCCCAAAGAAGATTGGAGCTCACAGGCAGTGGAGGTTGGGAAACATTAATCCCAGAGTCCCAAAGCATTGAGGACAGAATAGAAATCTCTGCTGCTTGTAAATGACATCATTGGAACCTTGGTAGCCACTGAACTGAACTCCCAATCTACGGCATGTTTCCAATGCTGGCACATTGCAGTTTACATTTACAATCTTGATAAAGTTTAACTTGGAACAATTTCAAAGACAGACCTGGTTTTCCTTGTTTTTTTTAATCTTGTTTCGTATTGGAAGATCACTGACCTTGGTGTTAGAATATAACCAGTAACAACTTTGTATTGGATGTAATGTGACCAATGGGAACAAGATGTAAGGGTCAGCTGACCCAGTAAACCATGGAACCAATTACAGAGTGATGTAATAGTCAGCTAACCAGCTGGTTCACTATAAATAAGGAACTATATAGAATTGTGAGGAACTTGGAGTCGCCCAGGGCAAGGCCCCAGGTTTAGAGTAATGATGTTGCTTTATTAATCCCTTTCTTTGATTTATAAGTTGGAGTAAATTTTGTTGTATTTTCATTAGCTGCATTTTGAAGAGTTCCTTCTGAAGAAATATTGGTCGCAGAGGAAACTCATCGTAATTTAGTGTTTGTTTTGAAGAAGTGCTACAACTATGGCTGTTTCCAATGCGATTCCCCAAACTACTACATTGTAAACTGTCCGAAAAGATGAAATCAAGACTTCTGAAACCACATGATACAGGATACGTGGAAGCTGATAGTGACAAAGATAAGGATGATGAAGGCATTGTTGTGGTGGCAGAAAAGTTAAGTCCCATAATGAGCGTCCTGATGATAGACTCTTTCAACTGTGCTGTTTTAGATAGTGGATGTATGCCCTCCATCTGCAGATTGACTAGATTGTTACTTCGGTTCTCTTGATCATAAAAACTGAAAGAAAATAAAAGAAAACGATAGTTCCACCTGCTTTAGATTTGGAGATGACAACCCTCTAACGTCCTCCAAAAGGGTGATACTTCCCTCTAAGATTGCGGGAATCAGTTTATTTATAAGTACAGATGTAGTTTCCAGTGATATACCTTTGTTGTTAAGCACGTCTGCGATGAAGAAATTTCAGATGACCATCAATTTGAAACAGGATAAAGCTGTGGTATTTGGGAAAACTGTGGACCTACATTTTACAAGATCTGGCCATTCTTGTCTTCCTTTAAGTGAACCAAAATTATCGGACCAAAGGATTCATGAGGCATTAGTGTCACGAAAAGATAATAACATGATGAACAAAATGATTATTGTGAAATTCCACAAGCAGTTTGGCCAACCAGCACCACAGAGACTGAGAGTACTGCTGCAGGATACAGATGTGCTGGACCAAGGATATAATGATCTCATAGAACAAATATCAGCCCAGTGTGAAATTTGTATTAAATATAGAAGGACATCCCATGTCCAGTTGTGAGTCTACCACTAGTACGAGAATTCAATGATGTAGTGGCAATGGATGTAAAGACATGGGACAAGGACAACGGTGGCTATCTATTGCACTTTGTAGACATGGCCACCTGGTTTAGCATATCCACAGTGATATACAGAAAAGATAAAACGACCATTATAGATAAAATTATGACCCACTGGATTGGAACAGGATTGGGAGCATGTCTAAATTTTTGACAGACAATAGCGGCGAATTCTCAAGTGATGAGTTTTAAGATATGTGTGAGAATTTAAACATTGTAATAATGCACACTGCAGCAGAGACCCCAATCAGCAATGGCCTCTGTGAAAGGAATCACATGGTTATGAATGACATAACCTAATTCAAAGATTCAGCTACCCAAAGTAGACACAGTGGGATCATACATACCCAAAGGGTCAAAGGAGTGGAGGGAGGCCACTATAATCAGGAAAGCAAGAAAGGTCACAGGAAATATAAACATTGGCTCAACATACAAGAGTGAGGGCAAGGAGCCAAAGCTATAGATTGGGAAAATGAGGTAGACAGATAGAAACAAAAAAAGCAAGACCTAAGCCCTGAGGATGAGACAGTAAGCATTCGTGAACCCAGTAAAACATCACAAATCTGTGACCAGAAGTGTGTCAACAGAGAACAGCAGCCCTAACAGAAACAGACATGGCAGTAGAGGCTGGAGCTTAACGAAGAAGGCTAAGAATCAAATCAATGATAGGAATAGGATTAGAAGCTCCCATGATAAGAAAGTATTGATAGCTGCAAACAAAATGGAGTTTGTGGAAGTAAGAGAGGCTAAACAAAGGGAGCTGGACAGTTGGAAGGAGTTTGGGGTGTACATCAAGGTACCAGATGATGGGAGCCTGCTTTGTCCCATAGGTGGGTTTGCACAGAGAAAGTTTTGCAAGATGGAACATATAAAGCTAAAGCCAGATTAGTAGCCCGTGGGTATGAGCAACATTTGGATGGGAGATACATTAGGGTCGATTCACCCACAGCAGGGAAAGTGACATGGATTTTTTTTTGCTGGTCTAGCATCTCATAATTGGATGTATAAATCAATTGATATCAAAGCAGCATTTCTGCAGGACGAAACATTTCAAAGAGAAGGTTTTTTTTGAGGCCACCCAAAGAAGAAGGTAACACACAGGGACATTTGTGGAAATTAAATAAATGTTTATGTGGGTAAAGTGATGCATCACATGTTTGGTATTTGTCTGTACAATCTGTATTACTGAAGACTGGCTGTGTCCAGTTAAAAGCAGATCTAGCAATGTTTTACTGGAAGGCTAAAGAAAATTTAGCTGGAATTTTTTATAATGCATGTAGATTTCCTATGGGGTGGCACAGAAGAATTTGAAAAAAATATAATTAAGAAGCTAAACACAGAATTTAAAGTAGGAAGTCAAGCAGCTGGTGCTTTTCGATATCTTGGTCTTGATATCCAACAAACTACATCTGGTGTAATGATGAGTCAACAGGGATATCTAAATAGGATTGATCCCATTCCCATCACCAGAGAGAGGTCAATGGAAAAAGAGGAATGGGCCAACGACAAAGAAACAGGGTTGTTGAGGAAAATGATAGGACATCTAAATTGGCTACGCACACAGACAAGACCAGATGGAAGCTATAATGTCCTAGAGCTCAGTAATATGTTGAAGCACACCACAGTCAGAGAGATCTTGCAGGCTAATAAAACATTAAAGCTAAAAATTAGAGGAGTGTGTAATTAAACTCCCAGCACTAGGAGAACCAGAAGATATGAAATTGGTTGTGTTTAGTGATGCTTCACATGCCAATCTAGCAGATGGACATTCAAGCAGTGCTGGATTCCTAGTACATAAGGAAAGAAAATGTTGCCTCTTAGTCTGGGAAGCAAAGAAAATAAGAAGGGTGTCAAAAGCACATTGGTGGCTGAAACCCTAGCATTAGTGGAGGTGTTGGATATGGGGATATATTTGTCAGACACATTTACAGAATTATTTTTTATGGGCATGTTAGGTCAGAAATTACCAATTGAGTGCTACATGGACAATGTTCACTCAACAAAAAATGTAGCAGGAAAAAAGATCAAGAATTGATTTGGCAAGCATTAAGCAATTGCTGGAAAACAAGCAAGTTTCCAAACTTAACTGGGTCAGTGCTAATCTACAGATATCCAACTGTTTTACTGCACTGGAAAATTATTAACAATACTGAAGGATGGTTGTCTTAAATTATTTTGAAAAAAAATTTTAAAAAAACAAAGGGTATTTGTTAGAATGTAACTAGTGACAACTTTGTATAGGTTGTAATGTGACCAAAGGGAACAAGATTTAAGGATCAGCTGACCCAATAAACCATGGAACCAATTACAGAATGATGCAATAGTCAGCTAACCAGCTGATTCTTTATAAATAAGCAGCTATGTAGAATTGTGCGGAACTTGGAGTGGCCCAGGGCGAGGTCCCAAGTTTGGAGTAATGATGTTTCTTTATTAAACCCTTTCTTTAATTAAAAGTTGGAGTAAATGCTGTAGACTGTTTCTGGCTGTTGCAGGCAGTGGGCTGGGCTAGGCAGGGCGATGCAGTGGCATAGTGGATAGCTCTGTCACCTCACAGCGCCAGGGACCCAGGTTCAATTCCCAGCTTGGGTCACTCTCTGTGTGGAGTTTACATGTTCTCCCCATATCTGTGTGGGCTTCCTCCGGGTGTTCCAGTTTCTTCCCACAGTCCAAAAGGTGTGCTGGTTAGATGGACTGGCCATGCTAAATTCTCCCTCAGTGTACCCCAACAGGTGCGAGAGTGTGTCGACTAGGGGGATTTTCACAGTAATTTCATTGCAGGGTTAATGTGAGCCTACTTGTGACACTAAAAAATAAATAAACTTTTAAAATTTGCCAGCAAGCCTGTAGAGGGGGCTACTGTGCATGAGCAGACATCTGATTCTGCACATGCTCATTAGCAGCAGCAGGGGTTTGACAGATAGAGAGCGAGCAGTTGGGCCCCTACTACTGCTGGCATCCACCCACCCACTGCAATTGTGGGGGCCTGCGACTAATTGCGAGCCCCACAATGCATGGACATCTTGCCCCCTACCACACCTACACCATCCAGACCAACCCCTCCACCTCTCAATCCGATCCCAGTGTAGAGTGGGAACGCACCTCCCCCCCTCCCCCCTAAATTGGGCTACTCCCTCATGGCCCACCACTTCATGCCCTGCCCCTGTTGGGTCCTACTACCTTTATGCCCCGCACCTATAGGCATTGCCCAGACTAGCACTGCCCAAGGGGCCTCCATCCTTGACCTCCACCTCCCAGAGGGGCCTTAATATCCTCCAGTTCCACTGATAAGGCCACCACAACCGTTCCCTGTTCATAGGGAGCAGGTATTTTCCTCACCAGGGTAAACCTCTCCCAGTGAGGCCAGAAGGCCATAAAGGCAAGTGAACCTGGACAATTGAGCGCCAAGCTCATTAAACACATGGAAATTGTGATTTAAGTATGTTTAAATTAATTATTCACCCTCTTGCCCATTTCTGGCAAGAAGCCGACCTTTTCGGAATTCTGGCTCTCAGAAAATCGCGAGAAGTTGGGCACGATCCTGATTTCTCGGCTCCAGCGTGATTTTACAGGCTCGTTCCAGCCATCAATGGGTGGGGTGAGCCAGTACTATTCTGTCCATGAAGTTAACCTTTAATATCTAAGTGAGACTGTTCAACTAACATCAACTGCATACAGTGATCGGAGGCAGGTGTCCCCATGTCCTTTACAAACACTCTGAAATACTATGGGATACGACTGACTGACCTCTTAGGAGAATAACATTTGGTGCTATGGATACCAAGCAGGAGCCCTTTTCATTTGCCTGTGGGAGAAAATATGAGAATAGACTGAGAAGTATTTGCAAGTGACAGTTATACCCATCATCCTACATGAGGGAACAAGGGGCCTTAACAGGAGTACATTTACAGTTCCACACAGTGTGCAACATGAAGATTTTAATATAGATTGCTTTCAAACTTAGTTTGGGTTAACCTCTAATAATCATCATTTAGTCCAGTTAAAAATGTATAGAGGTTCCACTTCTGGACGAGCTTGATGAAGCAGCCAACATTTTGAATTTTTATAATCACTCACCAAAATATTAAACTCAATAAAACTGTACTCCAACTGTGTCATAGTGGAAGTCTGTGGGCAGCCCAACCACATTGCTGTATGAGCTAATTCCTTTTTCAATTTCCCTCTTCAGTTCTTGTCTACTCAACTCCAAACAGGAACATAATTCAATGTAGATAGCCTTCTCCTAACTTGTGTTTGTTAGTGTGCTAGTTCCAGTTCTAGGAGGCTGAATTTGGTGAGCTGGCATCTTGTGACTGAGCAAGAACTGGGTCTACGATTCTGGCACTGGAGAAAGCAAGGCAGATTTAATAAAGTGAAATTAAGGAGTTAGACTAGGATGCTGCTTTCTCAGAAAATGGAATCCAACAGTGCCAGCTTTCATCGTCTTGGATCTGGGCTTCTGGAATGCCAATGCTAATTTTGCTGACAATATGGAGAATGAACATTGTCAATTCCTAACAGGAGATGTCCTTGTCTCAGCTCCATTATAACAACATTTCAATATTTTCCTCCTTCATCATGGACACGACTTATCCAACTTGTAGAAGCAGTGTTGGTGTGAAAAGCAATGGAACAGGCCATACATAATACATTTATGCTCTGCCACCAGTAAAAGGACAACATAGTGCAGAGATAAGTGATAACTATGTGACAGAAGAGAAATGGCACAATGGAGTGTTATCAAAAAAATCTTAGTTCACACCAACTGTTTGAATCATTTCAAGTGTGGAAATGCTTAAAACCCTGAGTAAAACATTTCAAAACATTCTGAAAGACTTAAAATTAGTAACTTAGGCTTTTGAGAATCCATTTATAAATTATTTTAGGTCCAAGGTTTAGGCCTTTAGCCAATCCACATATATTTGAGATTCCAACATTCATTATATCTTACCAATTAGGTTAGGAAGTGATTTTTTATATTTTTTTCATGGCATGTGGGCATTGCTGACAAGCAGTCACCATTGTTGTACATCCCTAACTGCCCTTGAATTGAATAGCTATCTTGAACATTTTAGGGACAGTTAAAATTGACCACATTGCTGTGAATCTGGAGTCACATGTAGGCTGAAGAATCTTGTTTCAGACACCATGAAGTAGGCTTCCAGTCTGGAGTATGTTAATAGTAAGCCTTTATTAACAACTAATAACTATGTACATATTTGTGTAAATGGTACAAATATGGAGCTGACCCAATTCAAGATCTTTGCCCAACTGTGTCCATCTCCAGACAGGACCGGGCTCTGGGTTAGGTGCCTTCTTGCATCAGTATATGGGCATTACTGTCCTCAGTCCCACATGAACCATGTATATATCGGACCCTTCTACTGCACCTCCCCAAGTCTTTTACATTAATTATATCCAAGACTTAACATTGTTACAAGCTTTATGCATTAACCTTATTGTTGCAACCTTAATGCTATTCTAACATTATTGCTATTGCTATCCCCCACAAACCTTGAAGTTAGATATTCGGGTGATCTGAAGGCTTTATAACCCTTTCACATCTAGTTTGTCGTTCTATCCAGAATGTGCTTGGATTTGTTGTTGGCTTGGAGTTTGGACTGGTGTTGAGGTGTGGTTTCACCTGTTTCTTCCACTGTTTGGAGTTAGCTTACAGCTGGTTGGTTTGGTTGGTTAGATGGTGTATGACTGTTGTTACACTTGATAGTTTCTTGTGGGGTCGATGAAAATTGTAATTATTTGACAGTTTTTTTTTCTCTGGTTAGGCTGCCTGGAAACTCACTGAGGCAAGAAGATGACTGAGTAGCATGTTAATCTCTCCTTTTTGTTGTTGATGGTGAGCAACTGCTACCGGGTTCCAGTATCCCTTATGGTTTTGGCTGGAAGTTGCTGTGTGTGAACAGTGGCTGATGTGTCAACTGGCCATACTATCATTGCAGTTAGAGGTTGAGGCTTCTCACACTATTGATGCAGTTCTGCGACCACTTCCATTGGAAGGACAATGGTAATCTCACGTGCAATAGATTGGTTGACCAATGGAGACTTTCCAGAACCTGGAATGATGATGGGCAAACCTGATCCACAAGAAGAAAAGAAAGATCACAGTTAAAATCCCAGAATGATGATGGTAAAACCTGTTCCACAGAAAGGAAAAGATCAAAGCTCTTTAGTCCTTAAGGACTTGGGACCATGCTATTCTGACTGGCTAACAACTGCAGTAGACTTGGCACTTTCCACTGGCTGGATAAGATGAGGACCATGCAGGCATCTCTGCTCGGAGGAGAGAAAAGTTGATTGCAGATGATAAACATCAGCTCAAAGATTTATTTGTCCCCACACATCAATAGTTGAAGGATCATGTCAAGGACCAGGAGTTAGACCCACCACCGCAACCCCCCCCCCCCCCCCCCGTACATCCCTGCCTCCCCTTCCCACCCCCACTCCATATAATGGAGTGTCGATCATTTGAATTCAATGACCTTGCAGCCATGGTTTCCGGTCTGACAGGACTGGCACCTGAATCTAATTTAACTTTTGTTGGATGACCATTTACCAGGATATCACCATTCCCACAATAACAAATCATATTCCCTGTCCCCCAAGAAGAATGGCTGTGAATCTTCTGGATCTTTGGTTTCAAACGTGGATTAGCGTTAGGGTGTCTGTGCAGTGTTGGGTTTTGACTTGTACTGTTTATTGACGTAGTCCTGTCTGTTGAAGTGGAAGCTTTGGCCTGTATTCCCAGGACCCTGACCTTTCCTGTGAGGGTGCTTTGTGCCACAGCGCTGGCAAGCTCACTCTGCTGACTGGTTCAGGGTTTGTTTTCCCTGACTTGGGTGGCCCTTGCATTTTTGTGACCTGATATGGTGGACTGAGGGTAGCATTCTGCCCATGAATTGTCTCACCCCAATCAGTTTTTCCTTGGCAGAGTATAAATCCTCTGTGCTACCTTTCATGGACATATTCTATGCTTGCACTTCTGCCAATTGTTTTTGAAAGGCGTTGTGCCCTTTAGTGAGAACTTCCGCCTTCACTTGCCATCATGATAGGTGGAATATAATGTGGAAAAATGTGAGGTTTTTGGTAGGAGGAAGAGATGTGCAGGCTATTTCTTGTTTGGTTGGAGATTAGAAAGTGTAGATGTACAAAGGAACTTTGGAGTTCTTCTCAATAAGTCATTGAACACTAACATGCAGCTGCAGCAAGCAATTAAGAAGGCTAATGCTATGTTAGCCTTTATTGTAAGAAGATTTAAATACAGGAGCTGCTTCAATTGTGCAGAACACTGGTTAGATCACACCTGGAATACTATGTGCAGTTTGCTTGGGCAGGATATTATTGACGTAGAGGGAATGCAATGAAGGTTCACCAAACTTGTTTCCAAGATTGTTGGACTGTCCTATGATGAGAGATTGTGAAAACTGAGCCTATGTTCTCCAGAGCTTCAAAGAATGAGAGGTGATCTCATTGAACCTTCAAAATACTTAAAGGGATAGACAGGTTGGATGCAGGTAAGATGCTTCCCCTGGTTGGGGAGTCTCGAACTAGGGTCACAATGTCAAAATTAGGGGGAAGCTACTTGGGACCAAGATGAGGAAAGTTTTTTTACTCAGTGCATTGTGAATCTTTAGAATTCTCTATTCTGTGTTCTGAGACATGGGGAGTGTAAAATAGCATGGACAGGATTCCATCTGAGATCCCATCCACCCTAACCTGAATGTGATTTCATGGAGGGAGAACAGGGTCTCATGAGGAAAACCTGCCTTTGCCCCAATAAAAATCTTTAAGTAGCCACTCAATGAGCTTTTCACAAGCAGCCTCAATTTTTAGGCTTGTAGGCGTTCGCTGAACTCACCCTTCCCCACCAACATTAAAAAGCATTTAGGCAGTTACATAGATAAGATGGGTAGCAAAGGATATGGCCAAATGTGGGCAATTGGGACTAACTGAGTGGTAAAAACTGGACGGTGTGGACAAGTTGGTCCAAAGGGCCTGTTTTCATGCTTGCAGATCTCTATGACTGAAGGTCGCAAACAGAAAAAAGTTCTTTCCCTCAATCTTTGATAGGAAGCCTCCACTGGAATGCCCCTTCAGACTGGGAACATCCTGCCCACACTGACCAAGACGTCCTGCTACCCCCCCCCCCAACCTCCTAGTTTACCCCCTGACAGCAAGATGGTACCATTCACAATGCCCCAGGGCATCCCTTACCCCCCACTCTCCTGGATGCCTGGCACTTACCAGTTCTGAGGACTTGGTCTCAGGCATGATGCTGCAGTAATTTTGTGCCTGGAGGGGCCAATCAGATTGGCTGATAATTCTCCTTCCAAGTGCAGTTCTTTTTTATTCATTCTTGGGACATGGGCGAAACTGGCTGGCCAACATATTGCCCATCCCTAGTTGCTCCAGGGCAGTTGAGAGTGAACCACATTGCTGTGGCTTTGGAGTCACATGTAGGCCAGACCAGGTAAGGATGGCAGATTTCCTTCCCTAATGTATGTTAATAAACCAGATGCATTTTTCCAACAATCGACAGTGGTTCCATGATCATCAGTAGATTTTTAATTTCAGATTTTTTTTATTGAATTCAAAGTCCACCATCTGCCATGGCAGGATTCGAAGCCAGGTTCCCAAAACATTAGCTGAGTTTCAGGATTAATAGTCGAGCAATAATACCACTAGGCCATCACCTCCCGGTTCTGCCTATTGTCAATGCTCATTAGACTGTGAAATGTTCCCCACCGACTCTCAGACCATTGAAAATGTTTGAAACAGGGATTGACAGATTTCTAAACACCAATATGGGGATAGTGGGGAAAAGGAACTGATGTTGATGACCAGCCATGATCACTTTGATGATATTTATTTGTGGATCCTATGGCCGGAATTTTACCAGCCTGCCCACCACTGGAATCAGAGTGGGTGAGGGGCAAACCATAGAAAGGTATATTAACTTTGGGCAGGATTTTACGATTTCAGGACGAGCAAGGTTTTAAACCCCGCCCTATATTCCCAACAAAGCTTTTAAGCGATCGGTTTATATTGGACTGGTCCACATGTATTAGCTGTGTTTCCAACCAAGGTTTTTTATTCATTTTACGAGCCAGCATTATGCCCATCTGTAACTGCCCTCCATTCCAGAGGGCGTTTGAGAATTACTGTGGATCTGACCAGGTAATGATGGCAGATTTCCTTCCGTTCAGGAAATCAGTGATTCAGGTGGGTTTTTACGACAATCATTAGGCTTTTAATTTCAGATTTTTATTGAATTCAAATTTCACCATCTGCCATGGCGGGGCTTGAAACTGGATCCCCAGAGCTTGTTCTGGGTCACTGAATTATTTGTCTAATGACATTACCACTATGCCACTGCCTCCTGGTCATGTTATATTTGATTTGAGACAGCATTTTTGCATTGTGTTTGCTCCCAGTTCAGACCTCACAATTCAGATGAATTTAAGTATCATAGATGGGGAGGTCAGTGGGCCACTCAGGATATTTCTTCTATAAAAATTAATGGGCAGGAAAACCAGCCAAGCTCACTTACCTCCACATCCAGTCTCCAGCTGTACAATACCAGCATGCTAATTTCTGTATGCATGCAAAAAGTCTCAAAGTCTCTATCCTTATATTTTTCACTCTATTCACTAGGTAATGTTAATATCACTAGGTAATGTTAATATATGAACAGATTTCTGAATTGGAAGTAGCCAGAAGGAATGATCGAAAGAGAAGAAAAGATTGCTCATTCATATTTTTAGTGCAATCAATTAATAATGGGATGAGATTTTATTCTTGAGTAAAAGATTCAGCACCAAGACTCTGGAAGGGGTCGGGTGGGGTTGAAGAGGAGAGAGAGAGAGAGAGAGAGATAGTGCCTCAGATATTTCAATTTTCATTCCAGGGACTGGAAGTGGCAGTAGGTAAGGGCTGGAGTTGGGGTTCATTACCTCAGGAAAGAATTTGGCACCAGCCATCAGAGCTGGACTATGAAAGGCCCATGATGGTACTCCGGAAATCATTCAAGTACTTAATCTCTTGTGAAAACAAGCATTTATAGCCCCACATCAAAGACTTTGGGCTGAATCTGCCATTTCTGCTAGCAGTGAGATGTTTGGTGGGCAGGGGAACTTAATTTGATATGAGGCAAAAAATCAGTTTCCAAATGACAAGATGAACTTTAGCATATATGTTTCCAGGAGTTTTAAGGAGGTTCAAGCTTTGTCATGAACATGCTCATTCAAAGACCAGTGCCCTGGAAATACTCCTGCCAGTCATTAATTAGAATGGTCACTTTTATGACAAGCACATAAGTGACATGCAACTGGCAACGTAGACTTTTTCCACAATTAATAGTGAGTTGCTGCTGCATTGTCCTGTTTCCAAAAGACCTGCTAGTTACGTGCATTGATCCAAAAAGGCGCAAGAGACTGCGACTAGGGGAATTTCACAATAACTTCATTGCAGTGTTAATATAAGCCTTACTTGTGACTAATAAATAACCTTTAACTTTTACCTTTGTTAAAGCATAGGTGTAGGCTGGCATTTACAGATGCTGTCCAGACTAGATGGTGGCAGTGTAATTTGCATGAAGGATGACCAAGGAAGGAAGAAAAGACTGTTGGGGAAAGATGGAGCAGTGACTGAGAGAATTTGGGAGGGGTAGTGCAGGTTGTCCAGGTGCCCTTTAAATACGGCACCCGGATCTTTGGACTCCATGACATAACTGCAATTGTGGCAATCTCCAGCATTCCCCTCTGCAAAAATTTGCAAGTTCCTTGGTGATGCACAATTAATGAATTGAACAACACAGGATTGCCATCCTGTCTCTCTCCTACCCCAGTGGAAATCACGCCCACTTCCATGCCTGCCACTGAACTCCAGAATGGCAGATTTCAGCCTTTATAACCACTTGAAGCTCTCATCTAAACTGTGAACTGACATGCACCCCAGCATGATAGTTATAGGTTGTGGAATCAGTCACAGAGCACAAGTCCTAAAATGATAATCCTCAGGTTCATGTCAACACAAGTGAAATTGCAAGCACTTATTTTTAAGCTGCAGGCTGTTTTTTAACTTAAGGGCAGGAGATTTAAATCTTTGAAAGGTTGTCAGTTCCAGAGAGCATATGCATTTTTACACACATTCATGTCTACTCTTATATCTCACAAAGAGTGTCATGTCTTTCTCAAACAGCACCTTGTCTTTCCCTATCTAAAATGGGAATTTTACTTGCACACCTGCCCCAGACTCGGGACGGGCAAGAGTTGCAGACTGACAGTCTCCATTGGCCTCAAGTGGGTTCTTACAAGCCTCAGGTGGGCGAGGCAGTAACATTCCAGAATATATCTCTAAATAACTCCTGAAGCTTTAGACATTTTCCTTAAGTCCTCAGAATCATTTTTGCATATCACACTAATGAAAATTGGATCTGTTTGAATTTGGTTGCATTTTTCAATGTCGTGGTACCTCTGAATTATGGGTGTGCAAACGATAGCTCACTCCCCATTTCCCCTCACCATCCCAGCAAAACTGGTGGGAACCTTGGGGTGGGAGCTCCAGAATTAGGCCTCAGCTGTCATTTTGGTTAAACAGGACACCCTTCTCATCCCCACAAAAATTCAGGCCAGCGTTTATTATTTTCAAAGGCATTATTGGATGAACTTCAAATGGCACAATCTCCTTTTCCTGCAAACATTTCATTTTGTTTTAATATAAACCAGTTTGTAAACATTGTCATGACCAGATGAGAAGGGGTGAACTGGCTCCCCTCGACCTCAGTTAGTCACGGTAAAGGAGTAAGTTTCTTTTTGAAGAAGATGTGCTTTTTCCTAATCAGAATATCTTTTACTATTTAAGCTGTGAGCAATGAGAAGCCAATCAAACAAGGTTTTCTTGAGTTAAAGAAAGAGCAAATTTATTCTTCACTAAACCAGAGGGAAAAAAAAATAAAAATGCACTGTCTCTCACACACACAAGTATTGGAAATAAAAGTTAGAGTCCAATTTGAAAAATAAATGGTCTTGCAAAACTCAAAACATATTGTCCTATATTAGATGTGATTCTGTGATTGGATAACACCTGCTAAACAATCTTGATGTACTAAGTGAAACCCAATTTAAGGTAGTCAGTCAGGCTTGCAGTGTGGTTCACTTATGCATGCTTGAAGTTACATATATTCACACACAGGACCTTGTCCTTTCCAGACACAAAAGGAATTTGTCCACACACTGTGGGGAAATTTTTCTGTCCCTCCTGCCACATGAATCGTAGTGGGTGGGGAGTGGACCACGCAAAAGTCTGTTGACCTTGGGTGGGATTTTCCAATTTTGGGGTGAGTGCAGCCAAAAAATCCCACCCATACCTTTTTCAATTAAACAAAATTTTAGAGAAGAATTATTCCCTGCTTCGTTCCCCAGTGCAATGTCTTGACCAGAGTCAACTTGTCTGGTTTGAGTTCGAAGAAAGCCTGGTAGTTAACTGTTCCATGCTGCAATCTCCATGGCAATGCCTCCACCAATCAGACTCAACTTGCCAACCAATGTAATTTCTTTTCATGCTGTATAAATTCTTTTTTCCCTGTTGCAAGCTGTCCTGATGAGTACAAGATGAAAAGCTTTGCTAGCATGTTTCCCTTTACCAACAATTTCCAGTCAGCTGAAAAATTTTATTTGAAAAATAAAGGAGCATAATCCTGTGACAACGTGCAAAAGGACAGGATGATTATTAACATATTGATGCATCACAAGATGTACATATTACGTTTGTCCATTTTATTTGCAGTGTCAATGTAAGCCTACTTGTGACTAATAAATAAACTCTACTTTTGAGAAAATGTGATTGATAAGTGAACAATATACATCATATATGTGATTGCAAGTTAACAATGTGACTTGCATGCAAACATAATTTCTTCATTGTTTTTTGCTGGTCTTGGCTTAAGAACAAAGAAAATTACAGCACAAGAACAGGCACTTCAGTCCTCCTAGCCTGCACCGACTATGTTGCCCATCTGAACCAAAACCCTTACCCTTATCCCATATCCTTCTATTCCCATCCTACTCATGTATTTGTCTAGATGCCCCTTAAAAGTCACTACTGTATCTGTTTCCACTATCTCCCCCAGCAGTGAGTTCCAGGCACCCACCACCCTCTGTGAAAGACTTGCCTCGTACATCCCTTTAAACCTTGCCCCTCACATCTTAACCCTATGCCCCCTAGTAATTGACTCTTCCATCCTGGGAAAAAGCTTCTGACTATCCATTCTGTCCATGCCCCTCATAATCTTGTAGATTTCTATTATTCTCTGTTTTCTAAATTATGTAGAAATTTGAACACACAGAACTGATGGACTAGGGGGCTCTGGTGCATTACTGAAAATGGAGGAAAAATTAATAGGACAGCAGCCCAGTTTCAATGCTTTGACTTTTTGGTTTAACACATATGGCAGCTACAAACAAACTTGTGCTCACTGGAATCAGCACAATCATTAGCACATTAAGATGTCAATTATGACAGCATTTAATATCATAATTACACAGAAAGAGGGAGTTGCATTTAATACTTCCAGCGTGGAATTTCCAGGATTTTGGAAAGGAGGTGAGATTCATGGGGGTCTTTAGACTTCATACTACCTGACCTGCATTCACTTTCCTCAGGTAAATTTTAGCAGCAAGTTCTTGCCAATATTAGAGGTTTTTGAAAGGTAAAAAGGGTGAGTTTATAGTAGCAACAAATTAATGGGCTAGATGTGGAAGTGGTGCTAAGCAATCCATTTTATGTAGTGGTATAATAAAAAGAAACTTTACAACATTACATTTTTTCCAACACCCATGTGCTTACACTTAGTGAATGACAAATGCTTTATCTTATTCTTCCTACATCTTCTCCATGATATTTCCCTTGTGGTTTTAGAGTAGAGACAGGCTGTTCAGATTTGTTCCCTGACTGCTAAGATACTTGTTGTTATGTATGATGTAAAGTAATTTGCAAAAGAAGCAAATGTAGGCCACGATTCTCCCAAAAGTGCTGAATTGTTAGGAAAACTGTTAGAAATCCCGACAATTCTGTCAGTTCAGCTTCTCACCTGAATCTCCACTCACAGTGCACTGAAGAGGTTCTAGTCTTGAATCTTATTAAAAATCCAGGACGTGGGGCCTATTCGTGCCAGAGTTTGACAGTTCTGGAATTCTGCACGCGCAGCAACCCCAAACTGTCAACCTCCCATTTGCTGGCCCCCGCTCGATCACTGACCCCTGCAGTGCTGCCCCTCCAGCCCTCCCCACGGCCCAGTCATGGCCCTCACAACAATTCCCAGACTAGCCCTGAACCCTCCCCTCCCAAAGCCAGAATGCCCCGAAGTCCACCCTCCCCAGACCGACCCGATCACTGCCCTCCTTCTATCCCAGACCGATCCTGTCTGTAGAGTGGCAGCAGGACCTCCCACCCCCACTGATAATCCCTAGCCTTGCCCAGTATCACAGCTTGGCATGGCTCCTGCTTTGTCCAAGACTGCAAGAAACTACAAAAGGTTGTGAATGTAGCACAATCCATCATGCAAACCAGCCTCCCATCCATTGAATCTGTCTGCACTTCCTGCTGTCTCAGCGAAGCAGCCAACATAATTAAGGATGCCACTCACCCGGACATTCTCTCTTCCACCTTCTTCCGTCGGGAAAAAGATACTGAAGTCTGAGGTCACATATCAACCGACTCAAGAACAGCTTTTTCCCTGCTGCTGTCAGACTTTTGAATAGATTTACCTTGCATTAATTTGACCTTTCTCTACACCCAAGCTATGACTGTAACACTACATTCTGCACGCTCTCATTTCCTTTTCTATAAACAGTATGTTTTGTCTGTATAGCGCACAGGAAACAATACTTTTCACTGATTGTTAATACATGTAACAATAATAAATCAAATCAAAACAAATCAGTATGCCCTGCCCCCTTGGCATTGCCCATCGGATGCCCAGGCGCAGAAGGCATCACCCTCCTGCTCCCCAACCCCTTGGGGCCCCTGATTGCCCCCCCTTCATTCCGATGGGGTCTCCCACTAGTTCCCCAAACGTGGGGAACTAGCCTGAATCCTGCTGGAATGAAGTACTCCTGGCGGGGTAAGAGATTCAACCGGGACTTTAAAGGTCCTAATAATTAACTCATATGCATGTTTAAAACAAATTAAAAATAAATTTAAATTACTTACTTGCCTTCCCGCCGGTTTCCAGCGTGGTCTGACTGGCGACTGTTTGCTGGCTCTGGGAGATGTGCATGCATTCCCGGCGCATGTGCAAATCCCTGTCCAAGGCCACAGACACGCATCTCCCACCGCAACCTGCCAGAAAAGTTGCAGGTCACAGCGGGAGAATTGCAGCCGTGATGTGAGAAAAGTACTTTTTCTCATGACGAGTAGTTTGTGTCTGGAAGGCACTGGAAGAGTGTGGAGGCATTCAGAAGGCATTAGATGATTACTTGAATAGAAACATTGTGCAGGGGTATGGGAAAAGCAGTGGGGGGGAGAAATGGCACTCAGTCATAATACTTGTTTGGAGAGTCAGTGTAGACAGGATGGGCCATTTTATGGTCAATGAGGTATATGAATCTCCATGTTTAACAAAATTTATGTCCTCCTGTTTGAGCTTGGAATGTATGTGGCAATACATGTGGCAGCATGGTAGCACAGTGGTTAGCACTGCTGCTTCACAGCTCCAGGGACCTGGGTTCAATTCCCGGCTCGGTTCACTGTCTGTGTGGAGTTTGCACATTCTCCTCGTGTCTGCATGGGTTTCGTCTGGGTGCTCAGGTTTCCCCACAGTCCAAAGATGTACAGGTTAGGTTGATTGGCCATGATAAAATTGCCCCTCAGCGTCCTGAGATGCGTAGGTTAGAGGGATTAGTGGGTTAAATATGTAGGGATATGGGGTTAGGGGCCTGGGTGAGATTGTGGTCGGTGCAGACTCGATGGGCCAAAAGGCCTCTGTCTGCACTGTAGTGTTCTATGATTCTATGTGCTGTTGTTTGTTGTTTTCCTTGGTCAAATTTGTCCATCAGTTTCCTGCTTGATGTAAACTGCTCTTCCGGGTAATGAACTTACAGTTCCTGCACTGCTGTTTCTCAGGGACTATACATGGTTCTATTATGGTCTGGTTCTCTTGCTTCACAGTACTTGTGACCATGAAGCAAGAGAACTTCATCAGTCTTCTCAGGACCTCTGTATCATTTTGCAAATTCTGACCTGAATGCTGTCATTTGTTTTTTCTTGGCTTCCCAATTCATTAACTTTATCAATGCGTTGTAGATCAGTGCAAGTTTTTTGACTTAACACTGAACACTTCAGCTTTTGGGTCAAATGTAAAGTTTCTATGATTTTTCTTCTCTTAATACTGAAATTTAGCAGACAACATTATCTTGACCTTTAGCTGAAAGTTTCCTGGTCCATGGAGTCATATGGTTGATGGCTGGAGGAAATCTTGCATTAACTACTGTCCTGTATTTGAATGAATTGAAACCTCCTGTGTCTAATTTGAAGGTTGTTGTTAGCCAAAATATCTGCACTCCAAGATGTGATCCTATAATTTCTCCCAAGGATAGCATTTTGTTGTTGTTTCTGCTTCAACATCTTGAAAGCTCGATGATTTAAGCTGTTTTTACTTTAATTTTAGTATTAGATGCTTTTTATTCTGACATACAGATGTAAAACTTCATCTCCTCTTATAGGAATGGCACTCTATATTTTGGCAGGACATTCATCTCTCCCATACAGTCTTTTCCTACCACAGGGAGAACACTGAATAATGCCGGAACTCACTTCACTCTTTTCCCCGTTTTAGATTAGGTGCTAATTCTGTGTTCTGCAAATTGCACTGAATCAGCTGTTTTTCTCCGTGAGAATTCTCAGCTAGTCCATATGTCATTACTGAAGGAATCTATGTTTTTTCCTGGCCTTTGGGTGTATCTATTCAACTTCATTCTTGCTTTAATGGCGTTCCTTCTAATGCTAAATAAGCATCAAAGACTTTGATAACATTTTGTGTACGTCACTATTTCTTCGTTTATGCCCTGTTTATTAAATGAGCACTTTTCATCAGTATTCACCAAGGAAAAGGACTTGGTGGATGGTGAGTCTGGGAGGGGTGTGTAGATAGTTTGAGTCATGTTGAGATCAAAAAGGAGGTATTGGGGTTCTTGAGAAACACTAAGGTAGACAAGTCCCCAGGGCCTGATGGAATATAAGGCCAAAGGCCAGAATACTGAGAGAGGCAAGGGAGGAAATTGCTGGAGCCTTGAGAAAATTCTTTGTATCCTCACTGGCTACAGGAGAGGTCATGGGGTAAATGTTCTCTGAGGCGGCCTTCACGACATATGGCAGCACAGAATTGCTGAGCAGAAACTGATAGTTAAGTTCCACGCACATAAGGACGGCCTCAACCAGGATCTTGGGTTCATGTCACACTATCTGTAACCCCCATGGCTTGCCTGAACTTGCAACATCTCACTTACTGTCCTGTCTGGAGACAATACACATCTCTTTAACCTATACTTCATGCTATCTCCACTCACATTGTCTGTACCTTTAAGACTTGAATAGCAGATTAGCTGTAAAGACTTGCATTCTAATCAGTATTCTGTAAACTGTGTGTGCCTTTATATGCCCTGTTTGTGGTCAGAACTCCCCACTCATCTGATGAAAGAACAGCGTTCTGAAAGCTAGTGGCGTTTACTACCAAATAAACCTGTTGGACTTTAACCTGGTGTTGTGAGACTTCTTACAGGGGAGGTCCCAGAGGACTGGAGAATAGCCAATATTGTTCCTTTGTTTCAGGAGGATGCAAGAATAATCCAGGTCATTACAAACCGGTGAGCCTTATATCAGTGGTAGGAAAATTATTGGAGAGAATTCTTCAAGACAGGATTTATTTCCACTTGGATGTAAGTGGACGTATTAGTGAGAGGCAACATGGTTTTGTGAAGGGGAGGTCGTATCTCACAAACTTGATGGAATTTTTTGAGGAAGTGTCGATGATGATTGATGAGGATAGGGCAGTGGATGTTGTCTACATGGACTTCAGTAAGATCTTTGACAAGGTCTTTCATGGCACACTGGAGCAGAAGGTGAAGCCGTATGGGATCAGAGATGAGCTGGCTACGTTTATACAAAACTGGCTCAGTCAAAGAAGACAGGGTAGCTGTGGAAGGGTACATTTCTAAATGGAGGGCTGTGACAAGTGGTGTTCCGCAGGGATCAGTGCTGGGACCTTTGCTGTTTGTAATATATATATATATATAAATGATTTGGAGGAAAATGTAATTGGTTTGATTAGTAAGTTTGTGGACAACACAAAGGTTGGTGGATTTGTGGATAGCGATGAGGACCATCAGAGGATACAGCAGGATATAGATCGGTTGGAGACTTGGGTGGAGAGATGGCAGATGGAATTTAATCCAGACAAATGTGAGGTAAAGAATTTTGGAAGGTCTAATACAGATAGGAAATATACAGTAAATGAGAGAAGTCTTAAGAGTATTGATTGGCAGAGGGATCTGGGTATACAGGTACACAGGTCACTAAAAGTGGCAATGCAGGTGGAGAAGGTAGTCAAGAAGGCATACAGCATGTTTGCCTTCATCCACTGGGGCACTGAGTCTAAAAATTGGCAAGGCACGTTGCAGCTTTATAGAACCTTAGTTAGGCTGCACTTGGGATATAGTGTTCAATTCTGGTCGCTACACTAACAGAAGGATGTGGAGGCTTTGGAGAGGGTACAGAAAAGATTTAGCAGAATGTTGCCTGGTAAGGAGGGCATCAGCCATGAGGAGAGGTTGGAGACACTTGGTTTGTTCTCACTGGAACAATGGAGCTTGAGGGGTGACCTGATAGAAGTCTACAATTTTTATGAGAGGCATGGACAGGGTGGATAGTCAGAAGCTTTTTCCCAGGGTGGAAGAGTCAATTACTAGGGGGCATAGGTTTTAGGTGCGAGGGGCAAGGTTTAAAGGAGATGTATGAGACAGATTTTTTACACAGAGGGTAGTGAATGTCTGGAACTCGTTGCCAGAGGAATTATGGAACTGGAAACTGTAGTGACTTTTAAAGGGCGTCCTGATAACTACATGAATAGGATGGGAACAGAGGGTTATGGTTCCCGGAAGGGTAGGGAGTTTTAGTTAAGTCGGGCAGCACTTAGCTAAAGGGGTCTGTTCTTGTGCTGTAATTTTCTTTGTTCTTTGTTCATTACTACACCTGCACTACTACCCATGTCATAGAGTAAGATGTTGACCTGATCTTTGTTAGTCTTCTCCACTAGTCCTGAAGCTGATCTGTACCTGGTAGACCTGTGACACCAGTTCTGCCACTTCTTAGTTTGATTCAGGCCTCCCATAAGTTTGAAACTCTAGTAAAGCTAGGATTTTTTCCATGGCATGTCGTCACTGTAACTTCCCTCTGAATTCTGTTGCTGATTTTTCTGTTACCCTTTTCCCTCTGTGGTTTCTCTTGCTGCTTCTTCCAGCGACTGGATTCTTTATTTGATGATTTTCCATCATGTTTTCCACTATTTATTATCATTGCTTTGGGTCTTAAGTAAGGTTGGCCGTGGTTAGGATTTGCAGATAATGCTGGAGGCAAGGCTGATGGTAAACATTACTTTTTATTGAATATTATACTAACTATGTACAGTACAAGGCTTGGCATTTGTCTTGACGTGATTCTACATCACTGTGATGTAGACTATCTATTTACATATTTAACATTAAATTTCTATGCCACAGTGCCCTCTGTCTTGCATTTCACATCCTCCAACAGGAAGTGAAAAATGAGTGAAGGTAAGGTATTCACAGATGGGTACAGTATATTTGCTGAGGGCGAATATATGACAGATGCATCACAGAGCACATGGATTGGGCTCAGTTTCAGGGTAGATGGATGAACAAAGGTGATGAACTATACAGAAAGTAAAGGCTGGGTCAGAATGCGGAGTAATGTGGTGGAGTGTGCTTGGCAAGACAGAATAAATGAAGGTGGGCTTAAAGCATGGGATGTGAGTGAATCAAAACATATCTGTGTGGTTTATCACTTGGTTGGGTTATTGAAGCACTTCCTAAATTCCATCCAAGAACTAAGCACAATATTCCTTCTGATCACCTCTGTCACCTCAACTACACCTTCTTGGCAAAGCTCAATTTCCTTCTCATTTTGCCCCTCCTCTTCCCCTGCCCTCAGTGTTTACATTAATTTTAGGCCCTGGAGTCAATGAGGTAGAAAGATCTAGCTTAGTAGTTGCCTCTGTTGGACTTTATGAACAATTATTTATTATCCTGCTACTTTGTGCCATCTCCTTCATTATACAACTGTAATAAATGGAGATTAGTGTACAGCAATGACCTGCTTACTGACACCATTTATAACTCTAACATTTTGCTGTCATTTATAAGGCCTGAAGCATGTTTTTTTTTCCCAGTATAATTCCCAGCAACACTTCAAATCCATCCACAAGTTTACCTTTTGATTGTTCCAGCCATACCATTAGAAAAATACACCCTCCCTCATTATTTCTGCCAAAGCATTGCAGTAGGCAAGGACATAAAAGGGACAATTCTATGATCTGAAAATTGCAGGTTATGTACTGAACAATAAAGAAAGGCTTCCTGGAGGATTTTTAAAATCACATTCCATGAGGGCGACTTTTAACTTTTGTGATGGTGTAGAGAGCTGGCATCAGCTTGACTGCCTGTTATACACCTCTCCTGGTTTCCCCTTCAACAGCAAGGACATTCAGGTGAGGTGAATAACAGGTGGGTAAGCTGATGGTCCCTATTTCAGCAAAAAGTTCAAATTACCCACACTGAATAAAAAAGAATGTTAACCTGTTCTTTCTCCTTGCTGAAACTGAAGAAGCTATTGTGTACTCCCAATATTTACCATTTTTATTTAAATACATTTAGCTGTAAGTCAGGATTATCCTAAAAGTTTTGTTCTAATGAGACCATTAGTTTTTTTTTGCGTATTTATTTTAATACTACATTGGTCATTAGGAGGGATAACATTTTCAGCATAATGATGTGATTTTATATCAGATTACAGCATTTGCCAAGCACGGAAAAGGTTTGTTAAAAGTTCGTGTCAACTTAAATGAGACAGTGATAACATGATCATTTCTCTCTCTTGCGTGACTGGTACCATAATCATTTCTCCTAGTCTGTCTGACCTTTTTACTCCCAATAATTAGGCACAGCAGACCTTCCATTTGGCAACTGGTGATATGTTCCTGACTAATAATTTGCACTGAAATGCAGTTAGATGATTTCTTGTCAAAATTTTGATGGCTGCGGTTAAAACATACATAATGCAAACTACTTTATAGTCATTTTATGCCACTGTTGCATTTTCCAGAAGGTTAGAAACCTTCTCCGATAGCTCCAGTAGGATCAATTTTCTAAGGCTCTCAACTTCCAAAATCAGGCCTCAGCCTGGAGATCTATCTTATTCATCTATTGTCTGTTAACCCACAGCTCTTGTTAGACACTAGTACTTACAGCTTTCATAGCAAAATCTCTGCCAGTCTCCAGAGATAATTTTAGTTTGGTCTTGTGCAGAAATTCCTGTGGTCAGATAAGATTCTTCCTACCTGAGTTCCTTGTCTACATAAATGGACACATCTTTGGGGAAATACCAGCCCTGTTTTTAGATTTCATTATGAACAATGGTGATGATTTCAAAATTCCCTCAGAGCTCCATTGCTGTAGCACCATGATCAATGATTTTAGAGCAGCTTTTGGTTCATAGAATCATAGAATACTACAGTGCATAAGGAGGCCATTCGGTCCATCAAGTCAGCACTGACTAAAATCCCACCCAGGTCCCATCCCATAACCCCATGCATTTACCCGAGCTAGTCCCCCTAACACTAAGGGGCAATTTAACATGGCCAATCCACCTAACTTGCACATCTTTGGACTGTGGGAGGAAACCAGAGCACCTGGAGGAAACCCATGCAGACACAGGGAGAATGTGCAAACTCAAGCCAGGAATTGAACCCGGATCCCTGGCGCTGTGAGGCAGCAGTGCTATCCACTGTGCCACCATGCCACCCTGAGCATTGTATACCCTGCAAGTTTCTGGCAGCCTTTAATCCTTACCCTTTTTGCCATTAGCTGTATTTTACCAACACTTATTTCCTTATGTTCTTGACTGTTACTGTTGCTTTACTAATTGCAGCTGAGAAAGTGGAAGGCTGAGTTTCCTCTTGGATATGCCAATTGCATAGCCTGGACTGCAAAGAGGCACCTTGGCGGCTAAGTCCTCTCTTCCCAATACCCCAGGTTCCAGGTATACAAAACTATGCCAGTTGTAACTGGGATTGTTTAGGACTCCTACTTCCCCAGTGAAGTAAAGGCCAACAGAGGAAACTACTACTGTTTCAGGCTGTATCAATAATGTACAGCACTTCCTGAAGCTGTACAGGTGACATGACCATTGCAACTGAAATTGGTCTTTAGAGGTAAATGGGATAGGTAAATGATGAGATATAAAACAGGGCACTGATTCATGACCAGCCTGTTCTGCACAAATGCTAAAGACCAAGTTCATCCAGAAGTTTCCTCGGTTAATACAGCATTTATCAGCCTGTCTGCTGTTCACTAATGCAGGAAAGAGATGACAAGACACTGTTTGTCAAGGGAAATCCCTTCACTAGTTACCCAACGGGAAGGACACAGCAGCTGAGGAGAGTAGTTAGCAGGGTTTCCAGTGCTGGCCATCACCATGTTGTGAAGTTGCGTTCAAATCAAAACTCCACCAGTTACATGAACAGAAAGGGGCTACATCTCACAACAGTGCAGGTAAGTCGTGACCACCCAATATCAACCCATGTCTCAAAACCTGTTTTCACTCAGTGTTGTTGGTGGGGTGGGGGGATGTAAAATGTAAGAGTTGGAAAGTCCATCACCTTCCTTCCCAGCTCTGAGCTGAACCCCATAACAAAGTAGGTGGGAAGATTCTGAAATCAACAACACACCACTATATTTACACAAATAAGTAAGAGTTAATTCAGTTCAACAACAAGCCAGTTGCTCTGTGTAATACACTACCCATGCTAGAATACGGTTAGATGGGCATATGGGTGGGAGTGGGCTGGGTGTTTTTTTAACAACATTTTTTTCAGACAAAGAACAAAGAAAATTACAGCACAGGAACAGGCCCTTCAGCTCTCCGAGCTTGCACCGACCATGCTGCCTGACTTAACTAAAACCTTCTACCCTTCTGGGGACCTCTTTCCCCATCTTATTCATGTACTTGTCAAGATTCCCCATAAAAGTCACTACCATATCCACTTCCACTACATCCCCCAGCAACGAGTTCCAGGCACCCACTACTCTCTGTGTAGAAAATCTGCCTCGTAAATCTCCTTTAAACCTTGCCCCTCGCACCTTAGACTTATGCCCCCTAGTAATTGACTCTTACACCCTGGGAAAAAGCTTTTGACCATCCACTCTGTCCATGCTCTCATAATCTTGTATGGAAAGGGGGACATCATTCAGGGGAGTGCCACTTGTACATCAGGAACACTTTGAGATGTTAGAATCATCTTCCCCCAATTTTGTTCCTCCCTACTCCAAAATATGTCTTCTCTCCCATTTACCCAATCCCTCAGAGATCCATTCAACACATCCAATTTACCAGCAAAGGCTACTTCTTCATGAGCCTGCAGTCCCAGCAGTGCCCACTACTAAGTTCTGGGACTGCTGCAGCTACTGGCTACTCAGGTTGGGTAGCAGCTCTCAATGGCAAGGCTTGCTCCCACTGAGCTATGGAAATTTCACTCTCAGTGTTTCGCGCACTGGTAGAGTATCACAGTTGTGGTGCATCAGCTGTTAATTGACTCTCGCAAAGTGAGCAGGATGGGTGAGGGGAGACGGCGGGGGGGATTAGGGAGGTGGAGGAGCAGGGGATGAGCAGTCCACCTCTGCATGCCACCCCTCCCTCCCACCAACAACAATCCCATAGATCCAATCTACTGCCTCACCATTCAGAGGTGGGCAGCCTTCCGTACTGAATAGAATGACTTTGTTTTCACTGTATTGACTTCACATGTCCACCAAGGCATTATGCTGAATGGTGGTAACTTCCCCATTGACATCAGTTCAGGTACCTAACTTCCCATTAAAGAGTGAACATCCGCCCTGTAACAGTTGGATATTTAATTTTATATACAAAACATCTTCCAGATAGAAAAGAAGGACGTATTCCTTCCAGTTATAAAATAAGGCTGACAGAACCAATGTCACTTCCATAAAGTATTCCATATTGTGGAAATGATTTCACCTCCTAGTTCGACTTATGGTAATTATATAAAGTTCAATCACTGAAAACTTTAATGAATTCTCTAATCCTGGTCCAGCAGTTATGAGCTGGACAATTACTTACAGCATTTCTGAAATGAATTATCCTTCTCATAAAGAAGTCTGGAATATTGATAGGCCTCCACATAGTCAGTTCTGAGGATATCTTTAATGCTTTTATGATAACAAAGTCTTAAGGTGACAGTGCCCAATCATTAAAAACACTTGTGCATGATAATATAGTGAATAGAGACATTGAAGCTAAATATTTTTTGTATGTGATTGTTTCCATGAAAAAAAATTCATAGGTTTGATGAGGAAGTGTGATCAACTCCCATTCTCTCCTGATCTCACATAAGCGAGGTGCCCAGATCATTGTCAGCACTCATGTATTTACAGCCCACCATGAATCATTGCCCCAGGAGAATGAAAGCTGGAAAACTAAAGCAAAGAAAAAAGAAATTGTAGGATCTGATGCCCCCAGCTAAACATGAATGCATGCCAGCCATCTGACTGTTTATAATTTTACATCTCATATCCAGCTATAAAAGAGCTGGCTTATTGACACACTGAGAGAAAACTCTGTGTCCATTCCTGTCATCAGAACTAATTTCTAGTTTAAAAAAAAACTAACGGTCTTATTCCAGTTAATGAAATCTGTTCCCACTTCACACTAACTGATGTTCCATCTGTGATGTTCTTGCCCATACATTTAGCCTGTCCAACTCTTCTTAAAGACTCCTTGCATCTCCCTCATAACTTGCATTCCCACTTTGTTTTGTGTCATCAGCAAATTTGAAAATATTACAATTAGTCCCCACTTAGATCATATAGATTGTGAACCACTGTGGCCCCAACACTGATCCTTATGGTACCTTATTCATAGCCTGCCATCCTGAGAAAGACTCATTTATTCCTACTGTCTGCTTTCTGTCTGTTAACCAATTCTCAGTCCATACTGGTATATTGCCCTGAATCTAATTTTGTTTACTACCTCCTGTGTTGGACGTTATCAAAAGCCTTCTGGAAATCCAAATAAATCATAACCAATGATTCTCCTTTATCTGTGCTGCAAGCAACATCCTCAAAATATTCTATCAGATCTGATTGCCCTTTTATAAATCCATGTTGACTCCACCTAATTTTACCATTATTATCTCGGTGTCCAATGATCACATTCTTGATAATAGATTCTAACATTTTCCCTACTACTGATGTCAAACTAACAGGCCTATAGCTTGCCATTGTCTTTTTCCCTCCCTTCTAAAATAGTGTGTTACATCTGCAGGCATGTCTCCAGAATCTATAGAATTTTTCGTCAATGCATCCACTATTCTCTAGGCACCTCCATCAACATTCTGGGATACAGCTCATCTGGTCCAAGGGGTTTATCAACCTTCACTCTTGTTAATTTTTCAAGTACTACCTCTTTGCTAATACTAATTTCTTTCAGTTGCCTTGTTTCATAAGTCTCTTGGTTGCCTAATATTTCTGGGAGATTTTCTGTATCTTCCACGAAATCAGACAAGTTATTTTTAGGATTCTCCACCATTTCCCTATTTTCCATCATAAATTATTTTGCCTGCTTCCATAATGGGCCCATATTTGTCCTAGCCAATATTGTCCTTTATAAATAACTGAAGAAACTAATACAATCTACCTCTATGTTTTTTGCTAGCTTGGATTCACATTCTCTTTCCCTTTCTTTATCAGTTTCTTCATCATCCGTTGCTGAGTTCTGAATTGGTTCCAATCCTCAGGCTTACCACTTTTTCTGGCAATTGTCATGAACCCAGCTAATGTTACCTATGAGGATGTGCCAACTTAGAAATACCGATTCGTGGTGGTATATTGTTTTATCTACAGCAATGGTGTAATGAGCCATATACCCAGTGAGAACGGTAACCAGCTCAATCATAGTATAACACTTATTAAAGACTATTAATAACAAGAAAGAAACACACACACAAACAGGGCTAGAAGGATCTAAAATAGTAATGTGCAAGAGACTACTAAGTGCACCCACACAGTTTATGTCAAAATTACTTTTTTTGATCCAAAATACATTTAGGAGATCTGAACTCTTTCAGGACTTCCCAAACAACATCCAATTCACAAGATCTATAAGTGAAGGCCAGATTATAGTCACCACACTGTATACAATTGAGCAGTTTTTTTTTTCTGGGGAGCGTCTCTTCTTGGTTCAGCAAAGATATGGGCCTTAATTGCTTCCACAGAGGTTTCTGCACTCCTGCTTCTGGTCTGCTAACTAGAACTGACTTACAGGCTGTTAGATGGACTCTGTGTCTCTGCTGCTAAATGGATGCTGCCTCCTCCTTCCATGAAGAGGTTGCAATTATATTATTGTTTCCCTTTGAGGATTCTCTATACATTTGGGTGTCTCCCTACTCCCTCCCGCCCCCCACCCCCACCCCACCCCCAGCACTTGTTTTTCAGAAATATTAATCTATGTGCCTTCCCTTGATGGTCTCAAAACATTTATCTAAGGCTTTTCCTATTCATAGAATCATAGAATTCCAACAGCGCAGAAGGCGGCCATTTGGCCCATTGAGTCTGCGCCAATAACAATCCTAACCAGGCCCAATCTCAATAACGCCACATATTTAACCTACTAATCCCACTGGCACTAATGGGCTACTTAGCATGGCCATTTCACCTAACCTGCACATCTTTGGGCTTGGGAGGAAACTGGACCACCCAGAGGAAACGCATGCAGACATGGGGAGAACGTGCAAACTCCACACAGATACTCACTCAAGGCTGGAATTGAACCCTAGTTCCTGGTGCTGTGAGGCAGCAGTGCTAATCACTGTGCCACCATGCTGCCCCATATTAGCAGGACAATGTATTCTTTTGCTCTGTCTACACTGCAAATGTCACTACTGGGACTCCCACCCTGTGAAATACTTTTTGAAATGTTGGAGGCTTCTAACCTGCTAACACATTCAATTCATAGCCATCTAAGCTACTTCCTTTGTTTGCCATAGTTAATTGTGCCTTACAGGAATATACATCTGTTGTAGACGAACATAAGAACATAAGAACATAAGAAATAGGAGCAGGAGTAGGCCATCTAGCCCTTCGAGCCTGCCCCGCCATTCAATAAGATCATGGCTGATCTGTTGTGGCTCAGTTCCACTTTCCCGCCCTCTCCCCATAACCCTTAATCCCCTCTCTTATCAAGAACCCATCAACCCGCTTCTTAAAAATATTTAGCGAGGCAGCCTCCACCACTTCAACGGGCAGAGAATTCCAGAGATTCACCACCCTTTGAGTGAAGAAGTTCCTCCTCAACTCCGTTCTAAACCGCCTCCCCTTTATCTTGAGGCTGTGCCCCCTAGTCCTACTGTCTTTTTTGAGTTAAGGTAAAGTCACCAGAGCCCTAGATGACTATAGGCTGTGATTAGTGGTGATTTAATCTGAAGATTACCATACCTCAGGCAAGGGGCAAGGTTGAGAAAGTGGAACCTTTATGAATAATGTCAACCAGTACAAGAATTGAACTCATGCTGTTGGCGTCACTAACCAGCTGTCCATGCAATTGAACTAAATGATCCCCAATTAACAAACAAGTAAATCAAGGCGTACTTGGTCTATTTACTTAGTATTTAAGTTCTAGCCATTGCCTATCTACCATCAAGTCTCTTACTATATTTCCCAAATCATGGTAGCCAACTTGGCCCTCATATCTATCTTTTTCAGTTTTAACACCCTGCTTCCAGAATTAATTGTATCACTTTAAAACCTAATGTAAAAATGTAGAATATTATGGTTACTATTTCCTAATGGCTACTTTACAACAATTTTCTATTTCTCCTTACATAATAATAAATCTAAAATAACTTGACATATTGCCAAAGAGACCAACATTGTACACACTCTTCAAATTTATCCTCCACAGCATTGGTACTGAGTAGATTTCCCCAGTATATATGTAACCTGAGGTTATCCATTACAATTGTGTTACATGCTCTTCTAAATTCTTGATTGATACTGTACCCACATTTCTAGTACCGTTTAGTGGCCTGTAAACAACTCCCACCAACGTTTGCTTCCACTTGCTGTTTCTTAGCTCTATCCTAATGATTCTACATCCTGTGCTTCAATCCAAGTTCCTCTCTTACCAATATAAAAATGCTACCTCACTTCCTTTTCCTTTTGCTTTCTTCCTAAATGATAAATATTCTTGGATATGCAGTTCCCAATCTTGGTCACTCCGTAGCCATTTGCAAAAGCAATTAAATCAGATCCATTTACCTCTATTAGTGCCTTCAAATCAGCTATCTTGTAGTAAATGCTGTGTAATTCTGCCTTTTTCACATTATTCTGCATTCTGATCTTATTTGATGCTTGCCTTTGCTTCATCTGTCTTCTAACTTTTCTTACTACTTTTCTACTTCCTGTTCTGCAGCTGTTCAGGGCATCCTTGACCTTGGCACCAGGGAGGCGGCATACCATCCTGGAGTCATGTCAACAGCCAGAGAACCGCCTGTTTGTTCCCTATCCAATGAATTCCCCATTAATACCAGTCTTCCACTCTGATTCCTCCCCTCCTGCGCAGCTGAGTCATCCATGCTGCTACACACTTGACTCTGACTGCAGTCCTTTAAGGAACCTTCACCTTCACCCACCAGCATCCAAAATAGAAAAATGATTAGACAGCAAGATCATCTCAGGACTGTCATCCTACCTGCCTTGTTCTCTTAGGCTACTTGGCTGTCACCCATTCCCTATCTGTCTGCATGCTCCTAACTTGTGGGGTGACCACCTCTCTGAGTGTGCTATCCATGTAGCTCTCCCTAATACCATAGTGATTTCAGCTGCTGCTCGAGCTCCAAAACTGTGAGGTCAAGTTTCTGCAACTGGTAACATTTCCTGCACATGCAGTTGTCTAGGTAAAAGGTAACATTCACAACTTACCACATGCTCCAAGACATGCATCCATGTGACTGAACTGTCCTGCCTTAACTTTACTTGTATTAACTTTATTTTATTTTGCTTTACTTAGCCTTAACTTTACTTTCCTTCTGCCTGTGTTTTGTAATTCATTTTAAGCAGCTGATTTTTTTAAAAAAGCAATTTTTCACATTTTCAGCTTCTTACGGACACAGCAGTAGCCTCTCACCAACCACCGATCTTACAGTTTTCCTGTGATGTCCTGTTTGATTTTTTTTGCTTCACATTCAGCCAGCTGTCAAGTAGTGGTGCTCTCATGCAGGTTTGACATTTCCTAGCTCCCTAAAGTCAGTGCCCTGAAATGGACACGCTGACTGGTGCCAGTATTTTCAGGACCTCCCACCGCTATTCCTGTCTTTTGGGGGTATCTAAAAATGTAGCCCGATATGGTGACTCAGTATTGTAGCAAATTTACTTCTTAATCTTTTAACATTTTATGACTAACTGCTTGTAGCAGTCAGAGGACAGATATCAAAAGAAACATTATCAGAAAATTCTCCTAGCACAATCTGACGGTGGCACAGAGGTGTTTGAAGGATGTGTGCCACAATGAGGGCGTACTGAAGAGCCAGGAGCACAGGTTATGTCAAGTCATTAAATCACTGCTTTTAATGGATGATGATAGACTTACTATCATGGTCTCTGAAGCGAGCGATAGTTTATTTGTCAAAATGTTCTTTAATGCAGCAGACTGAAAAATGCCTTTCACTCTGCAATAAACCATCATGGTTCTGAAATTACTTTGTGAGACTCTAAGACCACTTAATACACTCAGCTGGCCTTTCCCTCTCCTGTATTTTAGTAGGAGCATTAAACTCATTTCATTTAAATGGATTTTATTATCCATGCTAGAACTGTGGAAAGGAATTGCAGATGAACTTGGTAAATATTCATACATTTGTATCCCATGGCATCACTTAGCTATTCTATGACAAGCTTATCTTTGAAATATGTGGAACACCACTTAAGTATTCATTTGTTAGCAGGTTAAATTAATGCATTTGGTGTTGACGTCAGTTTTTAATTTATTACTCTTTTAGTTTTGTTCACCATACTTGAACCAGAATGGCAGATATTTGATATGTTCCTCGTGCTCACTGGCTACAACTCTAACCTCCATAATGCCCATCATTTTGGCACTATGACAGCTCTTTTGGGTACAAGTTAGCATCCATGCATGCACACTTCCAGTGTGGCCCACAACAGACACTATCCAGGTCAAAGCACGCGCTTGATGGGCACCATGCACTCTTCCCACTGACGCACAGTGGCAGCAGTGTGTACTATCTATAAGATGCACTGCAGCAACTCACTAAGGCTCCTTCTAAACCAGTGACTCTATCTCCCAGAAAGACAAGGGCAGCAGATGCATGGGATCACTTCTGATCTGCAAATTCCCCTCCAAGAGCAAGATTTTCCAGTCGAGTTTACCCCAAAACTGGGAAAGCCTGCCCGAGGTCAACGGTCCTTTCCATGATCCGTCCTTTGCTCTCTACAATTCCCGTGGCTGGCAGAACTGGATAATTCACCCCCAAGTCTCACATTGTCCTGGCTTGGAACTATATTGCATTCCTTCACTGTTGCTGGATCAAAATGGTGGAACTCCCTTCCAAGCAGCACTGTGGGTGTATTTGCAACACATGGACTACAACAGTTCAAAATGGCAGCTCGCCACCACCTTTTTAAGGGCAATTAGGGATGAGAAACGAATGCTGGTCTACCCAGTCATGTTCACATCCCATGAACAAATTTAAAAAGAGAAAAAGAGTTTGGTGAAGAAGCTTTGCAAAGTAGGAAGAACATGACACAAGTCCGTTTGTAAAGCTGATTTGACACCAATGGGGCCATTTTTAACCTCATCTGAAACCTGCCTCATTGAACCTCACACAATTGAGCATAGTACAACAGCAAGAAGGACCCCTCCCCAGTGCTATTTAAATACATCATCAACTACTTTCAGGCTACTTGCTGATTGATTTCTAGGGATGTTGTTGATCTGCAGAAATGCTCCAGATTTTCCACGACAATTTAAAGGTGGTGAAGTTTACAGCAATGGCGTGGCATATGGTGTTGGCCCTGGTCCTCACTTCAAATGTTTCTGCTCAGCCCACTTGCTGTCAGTCCTGGGTGCTGTATCTACCATCCACAATGACACAGAAATGAACAGAAGCTAAGCAGAGGAGGATAAGTTGCTCAGAGAGGAGGAAGGAGGAATTGGCCTCTCAGCAGGAGGTCTAATAAAGGCTCCAAACAAAGCAAAAAGCTGCGTGTTTCTATTTTATGAAGGTGATGTTCACTGAAATTTCCCACCTGCGGCAGGCATATTAGCAGCTTCAGGGCAGGGTGAGGATGGCACTGCCCATGGCTGATGAAGGTGACTGTGGTCAAGAGCTTCTTCATGTCAAGATTCTTCCAGCTTGAAGCAGGTGACAGTTCTAACATTTTGGGAGTTTGTCATCTACTGCTGAATTTGGGGAATCACAAAGACTATATGCCAGGGGGTCAGTTAGCTCAGCTGGCTGGACAGCTGGTTTGTGATGTAGAGTAACACCAACAGTTCTGGTTCAATTCTTGTATTGGCTGAGATTATATGTGAAGGCCTTCCTAATCAACCCTGCCTCCTCGGGTTAAATCACCACCAGCTAATGGTCTTCTGGGACTATGGTGACTTTACCTTTATATGCCAGAAGAGGGAAATACATTGCCTTCTCTTTGGCTAGAGAGAAGCTGCTGGAGTGTGCTTGTGGCTTTGCCAGTACAGTAAGCTTTCCAATGGCACAGGGTTATTGACTATACACAAGTTGCTGTAAAAGCACCACGTCTAAATGGTGAGCTATGTTCTAATCACAATTGCCATGCAACCATATCCACAACGTCAGGCAGAGCAATGGCCGGTATTCTGGTAATAGTCTCTGTACCTGATTGGTTACACTTACAATAGATTAGCATTTTTAAAAGTTTATTTACTAGTGACAAGTAAGGCTTACATTAACACTACAATGAAGTTACTGTGAAATTCCCCTAGTCACTACGGGCACCTGTTCAGGTCAACACACCTAACCAGCACATCTTTCAATATGTGCGAGGAATCTGGAGCACCTGGAGGAAACCCATGCAGACACACGAGAACATGCAAACTCCCAACAAACAGTGACCCAAGCCGGTCCGTGGTGCTGAGGCAGCAGTGCTAACCATGTGCTATTGTGCCGCCTCAATAATTAATAAGAATTGTAATCTAATTTGTGTTGTTTGAGCATTATTTGTTTCATATCACTGATTCTGCAAGGTCCACTGTACTTTCCTCATGCTAAATTTACCTCCCCAGAAGTCTGTCCCTGGAGACAAAGAAAGCCCCACAATTCTGACAACCTTTGGGAATTTAGGAACAAGGCAAAGTCATTCATTCCCTTGAGCCTGTTCCACTATTCAATTATACCATGGCTGATTTGTGCATTAAATCCACCTACTTTGTCTTGGTTCCATTATTCTTAATACTCTTCTCTCCTTCTTCAGGGACTGTGCACTAAGAGGATATTAACAATCTTGGACCGCCATGTTAATCATCCTCTGGAGGTGTGAATCATCTTGGTGATACATTCATCCAATTAGCGAGGCTCTTTAAAAAGATCATTTTGTCTACTTTGATCTCTTTTACCATCGATCTTTCTCATCAGCATCAAACTTTCTAAATTTCTTCTTACATGCCCAAGAAATTTCAACTTTCTCCTCCTGGTCTTAGTGATCAGATTCTTTTGGTCTTAGATTTTACTAGCACTCCTTCATTAGCAATGTGACTTGTCCAAGGTACCTTCATTATTCGTCTCAAAAACCACAACTCTGAGGCTTCAGTTGTTCTTCGCATTGCCTTACTGGTCATCCAGCACTTATTGTCAGAACTGGTGGGATGTAGCTTTCTAGAATTCTTAGCCTTGATTTCACAGTTAATGTTGAGTTGATCATCTTCATTTTATTGAAATGCGTCTTTGGCCATTCTAATCCTTCATCTCATCTTTTGGTCACACTTTTTGTCTGATGTTAACATGCTTCCCAGTTAACAAAATTTGTCTACATTGTTTGATCTTTTCATTCTTCATCGTGATCTTGTGATTTTTCTTTTTGGACACTACTGGAATTTTGTTTTCTTACACTTCATGCTCAGTCTTTTCTTCTCACTTTCACTCACTATATCCCCAAATCTTTGCCATTTAAATGCAGAATCACCAATTAGAACAGCCAACTCGAATGAAAAGTCTACCAATCTGCTCCCTAAGCTTTTCATAGGAGAGTATTTTAAATTTGATATGAAGACATATTTCATAACATCATCTTGAAAGGCCAAGTTGTAATTTGAAGGTTATGGTTCCTTGTTCTGGGCTCTTCAACCACTGTAACACTTAATACTTGGAACAGCAAAAGTAAGATAACAATGTTATACTATTAAATAACTATTAAAAGTGCTTTAGGAGCTAAGTCTAATTTAATGTTGTGGTTTGGATATTGTTCATAAAATCAATGAGCATTGATCTGTCAGTATAATTCATTAAATTTTTAACCAACATATTATTGTGCTCTAACTTATGCTTAGTTGTTGAAATATTTCAGCATTGCAGCCAGTGAATTAAACATCTTTGGGTTTGGGTAACAGCCAGTGAAAGAAACAAACGTGAGAGTAACTTGAACCTCTGCGCAGAATTTAATCAATGGCATGCCATTCCTGATGGTGGAAATGGGCATCACTTTGTCTTGTGTCGGGAGCTGGCAAACACATGATTCATTTGAAAATTGAAAAGGCCAGTGGCAAGCATATGAAACACGTATGATAAGAGCAGATTTCCACTGAAGGATCCCAGATCAGGTGATAGTTCAGCAAGTCTGGATAGGCTTCTTGCCTTCAAACAACCGCAGAGTCTCAAGCAGACCATTATCCACAGCAAACTACCCAACCTTCAGGAGAACAGTGACCAGGACACCACACAGCCCTGCCGCAGCAACTTCTGCAAGACATGCTAGATCATTGACATGGATGCCATCATCTCACATGAGAACACCATCCACGGTACATACTCTTGCAACTCGGCCAATGTTGTCTACCTGATAAGCTGCACGAAAGGATATCCTGAGGCATGGTACACTGGTGAGACCATGCTTATGCAATGACAATGGATGAATGAACACTGCTCAACAATCACCTGGCAGGAGTGTTCTTTTCCTATCAGGGAACACTTCAGCAGTCACAGGCATTTAGTCTCTGATCTTCAAGTAAGCGTTCTCCAAGCTGGCCTCCATAACACACAACAACGTAGAATCGCTCAGCAGAAACTGATAGCCAAATTCTGCACACATGAGGACGGCCTCAACTGGGATCTTGAGTTCATGTCACACTATCTGTAACCCTCACGACTTGCCTGGGCTTGCAAAATCTCACAAACTGTTCTGGCTGGAAACAATACACACCTCTTTAACCTGTGCTTAACCCTCTTTCCACTCACATTGTCTGTACCTGTAAAGACTTGATAACCTGAAAAGACTCGCATTCCAACCATTATCTTGTAAATTGAGTTTGTGTCTTTATATGCGCTGTTTGTAAACACAACTCCTCACTTACCTGAAGAAGAAGTGACACTCCAAAAGCTTGTGCTATCAACTAAACCTGTTGGACTTTAACCTGGTGTTGTGAGACTTCTTACACATGTTTTTTGTCAGAAGTCTGAGCCATTTTTTCTATGTATCCCTTTCATGCCCATCTTCTGCCCTTAAACCTCTCCCACCCTTATTCATCTTTATTGTCTCTGCAAGGCCTTACAAGATACTTTTGAGATGTTGGAACAAAGACATACACTGATCACATGTCCAATGATATCTCCCTGCAGATCTTTCTCCAGACTGCTAGAGAATGGTGCTCTTCATGAGCAACAGGAGATATTTCTGCTTAACCAAGATGGCCAAGGCAACCAAGGGTCCATCAGAAATCAGGGTTACAGTGCCAGAAAAGTGTCAATTGTCTCCTCCAATCTACTTGTGTGAGTGACACAGTTGCATTAGATTGTCTCCAATTATTTATGCATTAAGTTAGGCGGGTGAATGTGTAATCTGGACTGCATACCACTTGAGGCCAGTGTGTGGGTTTGGTTTCAGTGAGCCATTGGTTGCAACCTAACACATTAGCAGCCCAATATGTGTGATGCATTGTAGTCTCTTCTATGCACTATGGGGATGCCATACTAGTGGCATCAACCAGGTACAAAGGGTAGAGCCCATGTCACCCAAGATCTATTCAAGAACCTGGGTAGAGCTTTGAAAAGCTCAGACAGCTGCAAATTTTGCAAGACATATGAGTCATATGAGCTCCCTGGGAAACAAACACTGAACTACAAGATTCTTCATCTGGAGTTGCAGATCAGTCAGATGTTTAGAGAATATAATAGCTCATGGTTTATATATGCTATTGGCTATTTTGAGAGAGATCTATTGGCAACATGAATGCAGTCAATTACCTCTTGCACTGTAGGGCAATGAGCAATGGACATGAAACCTATTTCCCTGGTCATCTGGCTCTGGTAAACCCGATGCACATTGGAAGAGGGCATTGATCACCTCACTGATGTACCTGTAGGTGGCAGCCTGCAAAATGCCATGTACAGCACCTGTGGGATCCTGGAAGCAGTTAGTGGTGAAAAATTTGAATATCACAGTCATTTTGAAGGCCATTTTGTTGCCTCCAAATCAAAATCCCTCCATCAGCAACTGTGAATATTCCTTCTGCTAATCTGCACCCTGAGCTTGATCCATAGAATCCCAATGTTTGCAGTGCAGACCTTCCCCTTTAGGCCCCATGATTTTGTTTCTCTTCACTGACTGTCCCTGCATCCAAGAAACCAGGCTCTTTCCTGCCCATTGCACACTTCCCTGTCCTGAACCTACCCAACCTCAGAGTATCTTTCAGATCAGAACAGACCAAGTAAAGATGACAGATTCCCTTCCCTAAAGAGACATTAATGAACCAGAGGGGTTTTTACAATAATGGTCATCATTAGACTTTTAATTCCAGACATTTACTGAATTTGCCATGGTGGGATATGAATCATGGTCCATAGTTCTTGCCAGGTCTTTAAGCTTTAATCCAGTGACAATACCACTTCACCAACCTTTGCACATTGCCTTTCAACAAAATGTGCACTGCAGTTCATTTGTGTGGTTAACATAATCTTAAGGTAGGGCTTAATTTAAACACAATTAATTTCAAAGGCTGAAGTGTTATGGCCGTTCATGCCAGCAGGATTTTCCTATCCTGCTGCAATGAACAGAGATTTGGCTGGGCACCAAATTCTCAGACTTTGCTGCAGCAGGAGTGTGCTGTGAATGGCAGGTAAGGTCATGCCCAAAATGTTTTAAGTAATGAATATTCATAGCCTGCAAATACAATACAAGCATAAAGCTGCCACAGGACACCGAGGCCTGACCCACCACCATCACATCGCTAAATTAACGTTTCATTCTGGACTCACCATCATCACTTCAACTGTTGGGCCCCCTCATAATTAACTCTCTCACTCACTGGGCCCAATTTTACCATTTTCATTCTAAGCGCTGAATCTGGGCGCGATCTGACTCGTAAATCTGCTCTCAGGCGTCTCCATTAGCACTTAGCCTGAAAAAAAATGTGAGTCTGAATCAAGCTGTGGGCGGGGCTTACTGCGCCTGAAACACTGCCGATCTGATCGGAGCTTTGAATTGTGTGTGTGCAGTGAGAAAAAAATTTGAAAAAACGTGCCGCTGTCACATCGCTCCCGATCAGCAAAAAGCAGATAAAGCAACCCAGGAGCGAAAAGCAGGAGCGATGGTCCCCCTCAGACATCGCCCCACCCCCACAACATCTGGACCCTTATCTACCCACACCCCTGCTACCCAGCCCGATCATGACCCCCTGCCCCCTCCTATTCACCAATCACCCGCAGAGTGGCAGCGGACCCCCATGCCCCTGCCCCTTCCTCCCCCCATCCTCCCCACTCCACCAGAGAATGATCAGGCTTCTCCCCCACAACTCCCCCCCTTCACTAAATCTTCACTAAATTCCAACCTATGTGACATCTGTCAAACTTTGAATAATTTTTGCACATATTCAAATTTGTTGAAGCATCAAACAGAGCGCTCACTTTCAGCACTGTTTTCTTAGAGTGCTTCTTCTTCAATCTAAGTGTGTAAATTATTTATTTTGCTTTTTCCTTTAAGGAGATTAGTTCCATAAATAAATAGTGGCTACAGAAACATTAAAATCCAAGCATTCAACCACACACAAATTCAATAGAATACCAATTCACTTGCTCTGCATTTCCAGCCAATTGTCTGGAACAATGCCATTCGTTATTGCTTCAGCATGCTTTGTAATCTCCAGATTTATGCATAAAATACAGGAGTGATTGGTGTTGACAGAATAAATCTGTGTGTTTAAAGCACAACCACAACTATATTCTGTTGCAAGTCGCATTCAACAAGGCTTTTCTGTCAGCTGAAGTGAATGTATGTGAGCATTTTAAAATAACTTGATTGTAGTTATCATGTGTGCTTAGCTTCAAATGTATTCAATCCAAATGTATATAGAAAGAATTCTTATGGTAAAATTTTTTGTGCTTTCAATATTTATCCATGCTATTGGATCTCCTACTACACAGTCTGTGATAGGGGAGGCAATGGCCTAGTAGTTTTACCGCTAGACTATTAATCCAGAAACTCAATTCTAGGTATCTTGGCAGATGGTGGAATTTGAATTTAATAAAAAAAGTCTGGAATTATGGATCTACTGATGACCATGAAACCATTGTTGATGTTGGGAAAACCCATCTGGTTCACTAATGTCCTTTGGGGAAGGAAATCTACCATCATTACCTGGTTTGGCCTATATGTGACTCCAGTGCCACAGCAATGTGGTTGATTCAGCTACCCTGTGAAATGGCCTAGCCAAAGGCAACTTGGGATGGGCAATAAATGCTGGCCAGCCTGTGATGCCCATGTCCCAGAATGAATTGAAAAAGTTTAAACAAAGCACTTCTTTGTGTGTGAATACTTCCCTGCTCTTGCCTGTCCATGTCTCTGTCATTTTTGCCAGCTCCTTAACCCTTCAAGGTCTCTGAGCTCTCCCAGTCCTGCCCTCCACAGCTCAGTGATGACTCCCGTGCATTCTCCTCCAGGTTACTTGGGTAAGGTGGGAGGTCCTTTTCCCCAGGAACAAAAGATGGATTCCTCACTGCCAAACTAAGGATGGATGGAATTCATGGAGGAGATCAGTAACGGTGGAGTTGACCAGAGAACCTGGTTACAGTGCACATCACTGATCGTTTACTCTCCGCAAGGCTATCTCCCCTTGCTCCTCTGAGGTGTCAACAACTGGATAAAAGTCTGAACAAACAGTTGCTGGGGACAGAGAGCCCAGCATGCCGATGGCAAAGGGTTGAAATTATGGCATCCTCTTGGGAAGGAATGGCATCATCTTCATAATGGGGCGTTGCAAATGGAGTGGCTGACACTTTCAAGGTGGTTCCAGCATGATTCAGTGCCATGGGTGAGCACAGAGGCAGCAACAAGTGTGCAAGTCACTGAGGCAGTGTGTTTGTTCATGTGGAGTGATTAACATTCCTCTTCCATGTTTCCTCAGGGGAAGAGGAATCAAAATGTCAAGGACTAGTGGTGGGCTCGCAGCGTTTTGCCACCTTGACACCCACAGAGGAGGAGGCTCACATACACTGAAGCAGAAGTTCAGTCACAAGAGGGCAAACTGCCTCCTAACCAGTATGAAGGAACCTCAGGTGAGCAGGAGGATTGGTGTTCCTATGTCTTCCAAAGTATAGACATTGATGTGAGCTGCAGTTGTTTCTGTGGACTCCAGTCTGGAGGGCAAAAAGTGTTGATCATTCTCCTAGAGAGCTGCAATCTGCACAGGACACTCTGAGGAGGAGCAGGGGTACCGGAGGGAGCAGCTAAACATCATTCCCCTGACCACTTTGCCACCTTGGACAACATGCATTTTTGTATGTAGATTCAGGCTTGGACCTTGGACCTTGGACATCTAAGCAGCTGTCGGAGGCTGTGTCGGCTGAGATCATTCATGCCTCTGGAAATGGTGGTGAGGTGGCTGATGTTGCAAATCCACATGAGATGTGTAAAGGTCTGCTGGGGGTTTCAGACGATTTGCACATACTAGCTTAGACAGTGGAAGAATTCATCTAGGCCATGGGGGAAGCCATTTCCCTCTCAGTGCACATAGTCTCCTCCATTGAGAGATTTGCACTTCCCATTCAATGGATGCCAGAGAATTGCGCATGTCTGCAATACTACCACTCTGTCCATGAACTTAATAGAGCAGTGATGAGAAAAGGGCGGGTGGGGGGGTGGGGTGGGGGGGTGAGATATCTACATTCTCCAGCAGGTCCATGTCCTTAGGTCAGCAGGGGGTAGGGGAGGGGTGGGTGGGGCTTCAAGTATGTCTCACTGAAGACAACTGTCCTTCAAATTTGGGGGCTTCTCTCAGGGTTGTCTCTGTGTGGACAGCTGCTCCTTAGCCCCTTTGCTAATGATATTTTCCACAACAACAGGGAGGGGATGCTTGAGAACTTCTGAAGGATCCCCACCATCCCCCAATGATCCCCCATTGCTGGCCTCCCGGACCTCCACGGGCCAACCCCTAAATCCCCCTCTCCCCAGCCAGATTTGAAGTCCCTCCCTCCCCACCAGACTGGAGCTCTCCACATCGATGGCTAGCCCTGATAGCTCTCACTCCCTCCCTGCCCCCACTGATCCTGATTGGTGACGGAGAGCTGCCACCTCCTGAACGATTGATGCCCACTCCACATGGGCACTACCAGTTTGAAGGGCTAACCTGCAGTGGTTGCTACAACACTGTTCACCCCAGGGTCCTCCCTGGACTCTCTCTGATGGCACCCTGTGAGGATCTCAATGTGATCAAGGGGCAGGGGGACAGACCACTTCTACCTGACTTCCCAACTACCTCTCCTGCAGGGTAAATGCTGTGCTAGACCTTCCTACCTACTAAGGAAAAATGGCTGAGTGCAGCATAGACATCCGCTGCACCCTTTAAAAGCTGCTGAGGCTCCAATGCCCCATGTAACCTTTGAGTCTATCCTTAAATCCTGAGCAGCCTGTAAAATTGTGATCTTTTGGATCCTTAACAATGATAAAAAGCTCTACATTGCTGATATTAAAATCAAGAGCAACGCAGATTCCTGTCCTCCACTGATAAACACAGTAAGAAGTCTCACAAGATCAGGTTAAGGTCCAACAAGTTTAGTTGATAGTAAACCCACTAGCTTTTGGGGTCTGCCCCTTCATCAGGTGAGTGGAGAGATCTGGTCACAGAAGGGGCAGAGCCCAAAAGCTAATGGGTTTACTATCAAATAAACTTGTTGGACTTTAACCTGCTGTTGTGAGACTTCTTACTGTGTTTACCCCAGTCCAACGCGGCATCTCCACATCATCTCCACTGATAAATGCAGCCTTGGTGTGATGACGTTAGAGATGTGATCTGACTCACAGGCCTGTGACCAATTTCTACCCCCCTCTCTTTATTACATTACAACTTTTAAACTAAAATTAATATATACAAGAACATTGGGCAAATCTGAGCTGTGGTACACTTTTCACCTCAGCAGATTTTGCTCTCAATATATTGCAGTGCCTGTAAACAATACTGCTGAGTGTTATTTAAATAACTAATTACATTCACTACATTAATTATGGGGTGTATTGTAAACAGCACTGCATGAGGCACTTCTTCCCTCTAGCGCATATTGCTAAGCCTTAGTGTTAACATAATACAGCAGACAATATATTTCTTCCTTCAAATTCCTTCAGATAACAGATGCATCTTGAGAACAGAAGCATGCAATTTAATGCATGTTCCAGCCAAATACTACTGAAAAAAAATAAGAGGAGGCTAATCCTTCACAATAGAGCACGCATTAAGTGCGGATTTAATGTGAAATGAATGAGACAAATAAAAGCGTGCATAGATTCTGAATTTAACATAATTTATACTGGGCTGGTTGAGTTAATGTTCTAACTTTGATATAATTTGGGATTACATCATGGATTGATACCAATAAGAAAAGGGGGGAAGATTTCAGCCCCAGATCACCTCTGAGCAGGAAGCAGAATCAAACGGAGAACCATCACTGTGTTCCCCTGTATCCTCCACCAGCACAGGTACATGCAACATGGTGGGTCCTAGGGAAGGTTTTAGTTCACAATCTGGTGATCACTTCACAGATGCACGTCCACAGCCGGTGGAAGCAGGGACAGCCGAGGTCTCTGACACTGAGGACTGCTAGAGACAAGGCCACTGGAAAGTCTGAGTCCAATGATGATCCTCTGGAATTGGCCCTAAGAGAGATGTTAGAGATGCAGAGACAGACAGGGGAATATCAGGCAAAGTTGTCAGCCGCTGCCCTCAGTCTAGACTAAAAGATGGAAGAACCCATCCACGTTCTGTGTGATGTCATGGTTCCAACAACAGAGCACATCAAAGTCACCACTGGAAGGGTGGGAACTGCTTTAGAGACCCAGGTCCAGCTGTTGCTGCTGGATTTGGGCTCAAAGAGCACCCTGCTCTTCTCTACCAATGATCTCATCAACTCCAGTAGGTCAGACCGAGGTGGGTGCACCAGCACCTGAGCAGGAGACAATTAGCAGCCCAGAGCCCTCAAGCCACCAGGGGAGGCCCTCCCAAGTCACCTCAGACAAGAGGGCATAGCAGTCAACAGACTGTGGATGTCAGGGCTGTAGCTCCACTTGCAGTAAGGTAAGAAATATTAAGAAGTTTTAAACAAACACAGGAGGCATAGGTGTTCATTCATTGTTTTGACTTTTCACTCCTGTAAATATATGTTGCATTAATACTTTTCCAAGTCTGACCGATTCAATTTATATTCAATTTACTTCCTTGTCGCATTGTAATTTAAGGGTCCAAAATGTAAATGCCCAGTGAACTCCATCTGGATCTTCAGCTGTATGAATTCTTACATAGAAACTAGAAGCTGCAGTAGACCATTCAGCCCTTTGAGCCTGCACTGCCATTCATTTTGATCATGGATGATCATCAAATTCAATGTCCTGATTCCCCCCTTCCCCCCACTCCCCCCCCCTCCATATCCCTTGAGCCCCTAGAGTATATTTAATTTCTTCTTGAAATCAGACAAAGTTTTTCACCTCAATCTCACCACAGAGAGTAGCCTTTATTTCCACATCTGTGACATTAGGAAGTGTACATGACACTAATGACTGGCCATTACACCTTACCCATTCTGTTCCCCTCCACTTGGGCAAGTGAAACTGTTACTCACTGCAAACTCACTCTCTCATAAGGGCATCAGGAAAGTCACAACCTGCAGATGGGACATCAGCACTGAATGTCTGCCAGCCACTATAAGATGTCAGCCTTAAATCTCAGGCAGTATACTTTGGGCTTTGGAGAGTGCCCAGCAAAGTTGTCAATTATCTTGCCGCTATCGCACTGTCTATTGTTTGTGGATGGTGCAAGATGGTTGTAATTAATGTTATATTTGTTTCTGCAATGTGTAGTTTGCAACAGTGTTTGTTTTAAGACAGAGTTCATGAAAAAAGTAGTATTGTACTTTAGAGTGTCTGCATCTGAGGCCAAATGTCATTTTCTGCTGATTTCCCAGTCCCCGTGCGCAATGCTGAATTCAACAAGTGAGCATCTATCAGGCAACTTATACTCGTACTCTTCCTGCACATATTTGTATGATATCTGAGGTATGTGCTCAGCTTGATGTAGCCACCTCCTTCTTGTAATGACCCTACATTGGAACAGGGTGGTTGCTCAGTGGAGCTCTACATGCTCCTTGTGTAAAGACACAGCATAAAATTCAATCAGGAGTTCATTACAAGACAGTGCTGTCATTGGCTTACGGTGTAGAAAGGAATGGGCTTTGTAAACTGACCATGTCAAGGACCGTCATGCTCTGAAAGCCATGTATATCTCCAAAGACCTCAGTGGGGTCTATAAAGGGACAATGTTGTCATTGGCTGCTGTGTTAATTGTGAGTGGTCCTGGTTTTACTTTAATGCAAATCTCATTCAGGACAGAAATTTGGCAGGATTCCAGTGATGACAGGCTTCTGATGAGGGTTTGCTACCCATCAAACAATTGTCCTAGTGAAGCACTGCCTGTAAGGACAATGCAAGCAAGCCTCACAACTTTGCTACTCTATGTAGAGTTAAAGGTCAGTGCAATCTGATGTGCAAAGGGAGCTGCAGTAGCCACATGATGCCTCAGCATTCTTCATTGATGAAAATTGGTGATGGGACAAACAGAGCTCTCCAGATTCTGCTCCCTGTTGAGCTAAGTGTAAAGCATTAAAGGTGTTTAAGCCATGTTATTGAGCCAGTGTCATGTGACCTGAGTGCACACCCATGTAAATTGGAAAGCTGCTATCACACAGATTTTGTGAGGTCCATGGGTGAAAGAACTTTAACACGTGGAGCTGTTTAAAAATGTGTGCTATGGGAGTGTCGCAGAAGCGACATGTTGCCAAGGCTATTTTCCCTTCCAAGGTAGATCTCATCATGGATGCTCTTCAGAGAGCCAGTGCAGACTCAATGGGCCAAAAGGCCTCTTTTCTGCAGTGTAGGAATTTTATTCCTCCCGAAATTTTGTAGCTATTACATTCTACAGCTGCAGCATAACACCTGTCTTGCCATTGTTACTTAAGACATTGGTAAGGCCACATAGTATTGAGTCCAATTCTGGTTGCACTGCTATATGAAGGATGTTACTAAACTGGAAAGGGTGCAAAAAAAAATTACAAGGATGTTACTGGGACTGGAAGGTTTGAATTAAAAAGAGAGGCTGGGACTTTTTTTTCCCTGGAGCATAGAAGGATGAGGGGTGACTTTATAGAGGTTTATAAAATCATGAGGGGCATAGATAAGGTGAATAGCCTAGGTCTTTTCCCAGGATAGGCGAATCCAATACTAACTGGTATAATTTCAAGGTGAGAGGGGAAAAATTTAAAAGGGATCTGAGGGGCAACTTTTTCCACACAGAGCGTGGTGCTGTGGAATGAGCTGCCACAGGAGGTGGCAGAGACAGATACAATTACAATATTTAAAATACATTTGGACAGGTACATGGATGGGAAAGGTTTAGAAGGATATGGACCAAACAGAGGCAAATCAGACTCGTTCAGTTTAGGAAACGTGGTTGGCATAGATAAATTGGGTTGAAAGGCCTGTTTCCGTATTGTAGCTCTCTCTGACTCTGATTAAGTTAAGGTAATTCCTATATACACCAAACCTCTTTTCCCCATGCACTGAATTCCTACATGAACCAAATTCTCCATCTCATTCAGGTGGAATCACCTGTTTCCTCATCTACCCCTTACTGATCATATGGGTTGCAAAGTTTGTCTCTTTTATTGACTCCTTCAGATCCCAGCTAGTTTAGCTTCCTGCTACAGTAATTAAAACCAATTGCTTCCAGCTGATTAACAGATAACTGCCAATACCTGGCAGTTCCCTGTTTAACAAGTTAATCTAACTTACTTGAAGGTTGTTGCCCCCATGTCAGAGCTTCATTTGTAATCTATTTTTGAAGTTGATAAAACTTAGTAGAAACCATCATGTGAACCTAATTCACTTCTCACTCCTCTCCATCTCAATCCATCTCCCTCATCCTATCTCTTTTACTTCCCCTCACTTAGACTCATCTCCTTAATGATAATGCAAATTCTTTAACTGATCTAGCACACTTTATACAAAATAAATACCAGCAGCTACAAGAAGAAGTAGTGAAAGATTCATCACTGAAGGATGGCCTGATTCAATCCAACCAGTCCACGAACATGTGAAATCAGACAGGTTATCATACCAGAATTTTTTTGACCTAATATTCTTAAATAATTTCATCCCTCACACGGGCATAGATTAGATTAGAAGATTCACAAAAGAAACAGTCTATTGGTTGGGTATGAACAATGACATTGAAGTTATTGTCAAGAAGTGCAAAGTATGCAAAAACATATGCCAAGTCAGCACAAAGAACCATTGATTCCACATATAGTTCCTACCAAAGATGCAGCTGATCTCTCTTATGTATAAAGTTCTGACTTCCTTGTCATTGTCATCAACTGCTTTACTAAGTGCCCCATTATTCAGCAATTGTGCAATATGTCAAGGGCAACTGATATACAGATTCAAAGTGCTACTTTCAGTTTGTTTTCTGGGCTTACAGAAACTATTGGAGATAACAATTTATTGGTAAGCCATTTCAGGATATATGTGAGAATGGGAATATCAATCATACCACTTTTCTCCTCATTACCCTAGATTTAATGGCCAGACTGAATGAATAATTTGCATAGTGAAATCCCTATTTCGCAAAAGTAGATAGACCAAGCAAGTTTTACACATTGCAATGTTACCCCTGAGAGCACTATATTTAAGGGCAACTATTCCATCATCAGCAGAGCTCGTGTTTGGCAGACTGGTGTGTACTAATTTACCTACTCTTACCCTTTTTATTCTCAGGAACTAGAGAGCAACTTATAAAGAGAAGATAACCAACATGTGTGATAAAATTGACAAGTTTAGATTTGGGACAATAAGTCTGCATCCAGGAGCCACAGATGTTATGTGGTAACCAGTCAAGGTTACAAGAATTTGTTCAAAAACAAAGTAGTATGAAGTCATTACACAAAAAGGTACAATAGTGAGGCAGAACATTCCAGGTCCTCAACCACCGTAAAGCCCTATTGCAAGACCCCTCATTCAACCAGGAATGGTCCCCCCAAAGAAGATTCCTCCCTCTCTTGTCCAACAGCAGCCCATGCAGTAAGAGTTGCCAGGCTTCTCACCTGGTGTGAGCTTCTGGTGTCACAGTACTACAGTGGCAAAGGTAGAATGAGGCACTGAAGTGACCATTCGTATGGGCAGGTGGCCGTAAAATCCAGCTGCTTATTTATAAGGAAAGGGTCTAAAATGTTGACTGTCTTTCTCTTCACAGATGCTGCCAGACCTGGTAAATATTTCCAGCATTTTCCGTTTTTACCTCTGTAGCACAACTGACCATTTGATATTCAGGATTTCTGGTGAAATTGCTAAACTCTGTTGGGAGTACTGACACTTCCAGAAGATGCACCTGAAAAATGGGGATAAACTCAACCAGTGTTTTGTCCAATTCCAGCAAAATTACTCCCTCATTTAGAATAATAATAGAATAAGGTGCTGATTCTTGCAAACAATTTTTCAGCCTTGGGCAGAGAAGTTGAAGTTACTAAGGCCAACTCAAAATCCTACCTAACTTGATTGTCATCTTACTAATAAATCTCGAAACCTACTTCTGTCTCTTCTGGCTTCCTGTTGTAGGTATAAAAGAGGCAATTAATAATGGAACAAAAGGTTGAAGTTTCATCATGCTCGTCTTAACTCAGTGACATGGGGCAGAATTCACTGCCCACCATAAAGGCAGGTTTGAAAGCGTGGGGGAAGCCATATTTAATCAACAGCAGGAAGGTCTGAGGATGACCCTCCTGCTCAGAGGCCAATTGAGGCCCTTAAGTGGTCCCTTCACTGGACCACTGGAACTTAACCAGCAGTGGGTAGGGTTATATCACATGGGCCTACCAACAGGAAAACCTTGGTGGGTGCATCCAGAACTCAGTTCGTGTGAGGTGACAGTGGCACCGTAGTAGGTATTCTATGTCTGAGGGAGGCAGTCACCTGTGGGAATGGAGGGATATGGAGTAAGACCTCTCCTCTGTCGTTCAAATCGAACCTCCCTCCTTCCTCTTCCCAGGAGGCAAAAACAGTATTCTTATTTCATTTGTGTTCCATTTTAAAGTATACGTCCAGTTCAGCCCAGTTTTCTTATTTCCCCATTTTACTGTCTTTTCCTATCTGACAGCCAGGGGCCTCCCAATCTGGCCCCAGCAAACCCGTTCCACTCACCCATTTCCTGGGTATTCTTCGTTGATCCCTGGTGTAGGCCATACTGCAGTACCAGCAGTGGCCTCTGCACCTGGTGCTGCTGCCAGTATTGGAAATATTCCAGCATCTGGCCAGCAGCTTTCAAATGTGGGAGATTTGTCTCACATCACAATACCTCGGGGGGGAGCCCCCACCCAACAAGAACCGGGATGTCTGTCAGCAAGCAGATCAGTGTCTAATTAGGACTTAATTCCTTTGTGCCTCCTGGAAAGGGGAAGTTTTACAGACAGTGGACGGATCCCTCACTGCAACCTGTCCATGGTTTCTAGGGAGTATGGATCAGCAGCTTGAGAACTATCTACCATGAATGGACTGAAACATCCTGCATGCCATTTTCCAATGTTAAAGAATGCTGTACAGCATTCCCAAAGGTGTGCTGCATTAATAGTGAATCAATTGTTATAGTAGCTGATCTAAAGGGCGTAGATACATTAAACTGGGATAGCTCAGTCATTTCTGACCATTATTGCCTTTTTATGCATGTTACTTAGTCCTGAGCCTCTGTGCCAAAAAATGATATACCCTCTGCACCATTCCTGGTACTAATTAATTTCCCAAAGGGAATATCTTTATTCTAGCTGTTTGGACATGAAGGACCTGCAGAGGGATATGGACAAATCAAGCTGTATGAGAGTTGATGTTCTGTGCCACCCACTAAGACTCTCATACTAACATTTCCAGACAAAAGAAACAAAACATTGCATTTGCAAGGACAATTTTAACCAAATCTGTCTACCGGAAAACCTACCAGATCAGATGCAAGTCTGATTTTAAATCCCTCGCAGTGCAACTCTCTGCATAATTCAATGGGGAGTAAAATGCAGTGCCATGTAAACCCAATGTTGTACCTGTCTTTCCTGCCCAGTGTGTTAACTGAAAACCACCCCCAGCAACTCGTCTTCCCAAAGGGAAGCAGAACAATAGACCCAATGTCTCGGAATGGCTGGCTGACTGAAGCACCCCAATCGCAGTAAGGCAACTTTCAACAGCACTGTATGAAAGAAGGCAAACAATGATGACGAGCAGACAACTTTCCTGATCTGCTGCAACCTCTGTAGCCTTGAAAGCTACTTTTCTATGGTTTTCATGCAATTTGGGCATGGCGACACAAAATGTAGGATGAAACCTGAGTTCAGCATTGTACAGCCACTAAAAACTCTGAAGGGAAGAGAGGTGAGTGTTTCTAACCCCCTAACACTGGAAGAGTCAGTTCAGGACTTGTGGGATGGCATCAGGCATCCTAAATCATGCTAGCTTAACCCTTTGTATACCCATATTGACCACATATGCAGTGCCAGCAAGGGCTAAATTGTGGTGGAAATGAAGAGTGATCTGCAGCATTGCAAAAGGACCAAAAATTAATTCTAGACCTTACATTCCGGAACAATTGGTCCCAACACACTGCAGCAAGAAGCCTAAAGTGAGATTTCTCATGGAGAAATCTTTTTGATGGTGATGGGTTGAAAATCTAACACCTAACCACCACACCACATGAGCCCTCATAAATACAAGTGATAGTAAAATTCTTTCATTATGCAGCGAACAATCTTAGCCTCCAATCAATTATATTTGAATATTTTAACAACTGAGCAGTTTTTTTTTCCAGAATATTTATTCACCATCTGTGGTCCATAATGCATTCCCTGATGTCATATGAATAATGTGGCACCGTATCAAATGCCAATTAGATTCAGGCTCAGGTATGACAAAATCCTCAACCATAATATTAATCAAAACATCATAAAAACTGAAAGATCAGATAGTTATTTTAAAGTGTCCAAATCCAAAAAAACATTCTAGTAATGGCATCTCATAGTAACTCTGAAAAGTACAGATGGGAGAAGTCAATAGTAATAAATAAATACTGTAACTAGGATTGAATACTGTCATTTCCTAAACCAATATTTTGACATATGCTTCCCTTTCCTGCAGATAGGAAATGTATTATATTCCCTCAGTTGTAATCTGCTGTACTACAACAGTGTCCCGTTAAATATAAATACCAGATAAATCACTGAATACACTTTATCCATTAAAAGAGGATACAGCTTTGCATGTTCTGAACTGCTACAGGCTACCACCACTGCAGCTAGCTTTCTTGTCTACCACGGCCCTTCACAAAGGTCAAAAACAATTGCCTGTTCCTCTTATTAAAATAAAGATGGGAAATGTTGATGATTGCCGTGCCCAGCAGCTAACTTCATCATCTGTAGCAGTTTCCAACATATGCTTCCCAGATAATGAAAAATGTAGCATTAAACATGGTGGCAGATTGAATCTTGTTCCAGGGTAAATATAGCAAGTCAATTTTTTTTTAGAAGCTGTTTAATAATGAATTGCAAATGCCATTGCAGAGAGGCAATGATGTTATTGCATAATACGTTTTCTACAGATTATGTTCTCATAAATGCAAGTGATAGTAAAATGCTTTCATTATGCAGTGAACAATCTTAGTTTGCAATCAAATGTATTTTAATAATAGAGCAGGTTTTTTTTTCCAGAATAAGTATTCACCATCTGTAGCCCATAATACAGTCCCTGATGTCACATGAACAGTGTGCCACCATACGAAACAGAATTGGATAGACTTTTTACCCATTAAAAAAATAAACAGCTTCAAACTTACAAAAGTCATTTATAATAAAATGGCTGCAGTGACTTTTTTGACTTTGCTTTTCACTTCTGGTCTCCATTATTCACTTGCATATAAAATTGATTTGTTGTTTATTTAAAGAAACCGATCAAGGACTTGTGCGTGACTTCTGTTTCCTGCAGACCACATTTTAGCTCATACCACTGGCAGGCAAGGCCCCCTGTTGCTTCACCATATCAGAGTTTGCACTGATGGTTTTCTGGGTCATTAGAATTATTTGCAAGCAGCTTGATGAGCTTGCTGAGGGGAAACAAAAAGGCAATGGGAGCCAAAACATCAGAGTCTCTTTTGTTGGAAGCATTTATTGAAAGTCTACATTGGTGCTCCTGTGCCATCTCTCTCCCCATTGAATGCTAAAAACTAACAGCACCCTAATATAACCTAACTACCTTGTCAATCATGAATGACACTGGTAACCGAGTTAGAGCACCACTCTGACTTTGTGCTCTTTAGCATTTTGTCATCCTATGGTTTTGCCCCTGTCAAATTCTATGCTGATAGTTCAACAATAAGACTTCTTTAAGTAGAGATATCGAAACAAAATACTGCAGAAGCTGAAAATCCAGATTAAAAACCGGCAATGGGAGAAATACTCAGCAAGTCAGGCAGCGTCCACAGGGAGAGAAACAGAGTCAATGGGCTGGATTTTACCATTTGGGTCACAATCTCAACAGTGGGGTCATGACCTTGCAATGCATGCGTGGTAGGACTTGCAGAGTTGTTTAGCGTCATACAACTAGTTAAAATTAAGCTTTTGAGAAAGCCAACCAATTGTACTTGATGGCCAGGAGGAGGTGCTGACAGCTTGCTTGAGGGCATCATCTTTAACGGCAGTCTGCAGCCTTAATACTGGCCATACTCAGCAAAGGCTAAAGAAAGGTGTAATAGAAGGCACAGTGTAGACACATGGAAGGAGCCTGATGAAGGTTAACTCTATAGTTTAGTGATGCCTCTCTAGAGGTGCTCCTGAAGGAAAGGAGGCAGGTCCTTTTCCCAGAGGATGGGATGAAGAAGGCAACCATCTTCATAAAGAAATCCTGCTTGAAGTGACCATGGAGCTTAGCAGCTGCAGGGTTATCACAAGAACATAGATGCACTGCCTGAATCACTTCAGAGATTTCATGAATCTGGCAAGGTGAGTGCATTCATATGTCAAATAGCAGCCATGGGATATGCAGTGCCACAGAGAAAATATGAATAGGAATTCCAGGGAGACAACTATGTGCATCCGGACAGATGAGCTGGAATTCTCCTGTCCCATCCGTCACGAGAATTGTAGCGGGCGGGGGTTCTACGCCATGCAAAGGTCCATTGCCCTCGGGTGGAATTCTACAGTTTTGAGGCAAGCGAGAATCCCGCTGAGGGTGCTGTCATACCAGAGTCTCATGGTCAGTGCTTTGTACATAATCATTGTCAAGCATAGCTGAATGCCAGCACCAAACAACTCAGTGCTGCAAAGATGGCCATTGAAAGTGGTACAGTTTTATGGGCATCACAGTGGCAGAGGTTTTGTGTGAGATTCTTTAATATGTGCCTTTGCAGGAGAGGAGATCTCACAATGCATGGAGCAGAAATGGACTGGTGGTGGAGGTAATAGCACAGGTAGAGGAGAAGACAATGAAGATTAGCAGATTAACAGTGAGCCAGACAGTCACCAATGGCAAAGTACTCCTTTACTCAAACTCTCTTGCAACACAGGTACATACCATTAGCCTTCCTAACTGTTTGCTACACCTGTATGTTATCTTTTAGAGGCTTATGGACAAGGATACCCAGGTCCTTTGATACATTTACACTTGCTAATCTCTAACCATTTAAGAAATACTCTGCACATTTGTTCCTTCTACCGAAGAGGATAACGTCACATTTTTCCACATCATTTTCTAGCATGTTCTTGCCCACTCACTATTTCAATCCCCTTGAAGCCACTTTGCATCATCCTCTCAACTCACATTTCCATTTAGTTTTGTGTCATCTGCAAACTTGGAAATATTATATCATATTTGTTCACCACATCCAAATCATTGTTATATGTTGTGAACAGCTGGGGCCTAAGTATTACTGATCCTTGCAATATCCCACCAGTCACAGCTTGCCAATGTGAGAATGGCTGTCTGTTTTCTGCTTGTTAGTCAATCTTTAACCCAAGCCAGTACATTATCTCCTATCCCACGTGCTTTGCTGTGGAAAACTTTATCAAACACCTTCTAAAAATCCATGAAGATGACATACCGTGCTTTCCCTTTATCAATTCTGTTAGCAGCAAGGACAGCACAGTGGCACTGTTGTTAGCACTGCTGCTTCACAGCACCAGGGGCCCAGGTTCAATTCCCAGTTTGGGTCACTGTGCAGAGTCCATATGTTCTCCCCTTGTCTGCGTGGGTTTTCTCCGGGTTCTCCTGTTGACAGATGAGAAAGGAGTTGAGAAGTAAGTTTTTACACAGAGGTGAGGTGGATTTCAAACACAGTGCCTAAAACAGTAGTAGAACCCTCACTGCGGTTAAAAATTACTTGGAATTTGCACATAATGCCATGATATGGATCAAGAGCTGGAAGATGGAGTCGGGAGGGATTTGGCCAGCACAGACACTATGGACCAAATGACTTCCTCCTGTGTCTAAAATCTTCCTAAGTTTCGGAGGAACAAGAGAGTCACGAACAGGTAAAAATTCTATTCAGTGAAGATTTTTATTTTCACTGTTTGCTCTGCCCAAAAACTGTTTGGCCTGAATTCCACACCCCTCTGCCTAAAGGATTTTGGGTGGCTGGTGGGGGAGCGGGTTGGGGAGAGGTGTGTGAGGGTGGGTAGTGTGAAATTGAAGGAACAGGATTCCTTCTGGAGTCCCACCTGCTCTGAACGCAGAACAATTTTACACTGGGGATGGGAAGGCCACCTGCCCTTCCCCCAGTTGAGACCCTTAAATGACCAACTATTGGTCACTTAAAGGCTGTTTCCCATCCAGTCTCAATTTGTAAGCCAGCAGGAGGATTTACCTGGTGTGGGGGAAGCCCAGCAATGATCTTGGGTGGGAGAACCTCCAACCAAAAGCCCCCTTCTGGATTCTTACACCCTTACTCCCACCCCAAAGGTCCTGTGGTCACTGGGCCTCCCTCTCCTAATGGCCTCTGCCCCAGAAGTCCAAATGCCCATTTTGATTCTCCAGATCTCATTGTGCTTCTCGCCCTGGGACTCCCAAATGGTGCCTTCCCATCCATTCCCGGGACTCTCGCATGTTGAAGCACTTCCTCTTCTGTCCACTGCGGCTCCTATTATTGCAGAGACTAGAGAGCTGCTGGCTAAATAGATTGGCCGACAGCTCTCCAGGGTGGGACTTCCTCTCAAGTGAATAGCGGAAGTCCCTCCTGCAGCCGCTTAATGCTCACTCGAGCGTGAACTGGCTGTGGGGAATATGTTCCTAGCCAACTCTTTGGAAGGGATGAAGGGAAAATCCTGACATCCAAAATATTCAGGCCATTATCTGCTGATGCTTTACCCTGAGCCCTTCTTTCTTGGCAGTTTTGTGGTGATTTGCTGCCACTCCTGGGGCAGGGTGAGGAGGCAGATTCCAAGTACACCTTACGTGGAATAGGCTGGTGTTAACCTGAACCTCATGCTAGCCATCTAAGCTAAGCAGCTGAGGGAGACTCAGCAAACTTACAAGCTTCATATCACATTTTTGTGAGTATTATCTGCATGCAGCTGTTCATCTATTTTAAATGGATTAGCACCTGTGTGAAAATAACCTACAGAAAGATACCGTACAGGAGCTTTTAGCAGTTGTACGCAAACTCAGTGAATTGGAATATCTATCCTGATGTTTCATGCATAAAACCTCTTCCCCCCATAGATATACTAATCATCTAACGAGGCTGGTGTAATTACATATTTATGATGATTTCTAGATGCTTCACATTAATGTCCTCTTGACTTTGCTGACCCACTCAAGTATAATCTGCTTTTAGGTAATGGTTTCATTCCTCACAGGAAAATCCTTCCATTACAGCAACCATGTGTTTACTCTTTTCAAATATTGCAGCTTTCAGCATCTGTCAACACTCTCTATCATTGGAGTGTAATCTGACAGATAAAATTTAGCATTTTCTGAAGCTGTAGTCAATATGTCTCTCTATCAGCTTAGCAGATGGGAAGAGGAGCTCAGCAATCCCACATGGGCTTGCTTTTGTCACAACCTCACTTAATTCCTTGCGGAACAGGTATTTTCAGTAAAAGCCACACAATTTTAGTAAGTATCTGTAAATAATCTCATCTGAATAAAATGACAGTGATTACAAATGAAAGAACATTAAATCAATACAAATTTTAAAAAAGCCAAAGGATATAATGCAGGTCAGAAGGTAATAATAACGCCTTGCATTTTGAGATGATAGTTAGTCCTTAATTTTGATTAAAGTGCAGTGATGATTCCTATCAGGGCAATGAGCTTAGCTGTCATGACAGCTGGGATGTGTGAGGAAGTCGTGCCTTTTTCATTGGAGATGGTACAGTTCTGAGAAGTTGAGAATGGATGATTATTTGAATTGGGTGGTAGTGCTGACAGCTCGCCAGAGCGCATCAGACTGGATGGCACGATGGCACAGTGGTTAGCACTGCTGCCTCACAGCCCCAGGGACCCAGGTTCTATTCCGGTCTTGGGTCACTGTCTGTGTGGAGTTTGCACATGCTCCCATCTGCATGGGTTACCTCTGGGTGCTCCAGTTTCCTCCCACAGTCCAAAGATGTGCAGGTCAGGTGGATTGGCCATGCTAAATTGCTCCTCAGTATTAGGGGATTAGCAGAGTAAATATGTGGGGTTATGGGGATAGGGTCTGGGGGAGATTGTTGTCAGTGCAGACTCGATGGGCCAAACAGCCTCCTTCTGCACTGTAGGGATTTGATGATTCTAATTATGATCTCCTCTGCCTTTTCTGTTCATTTGCTTCATCAGAACCCTATGATTTAGGAAAGCCAAAGATATTTGTTATGAAGCTATGTATTTATTCAAAAAATACAAATCAAATGGACTGGCTGAAATTGCAGTGGTCCATCATGTAATATCCCTTTTCAGCAAGTTGGCCATGAGGACATGTGATTATTAGTAGCATAGTGTATTGAAGCAAAACACTGAGACCTGATTATCGTTAAATCATTACATTAATAGTGAATATGTTAACACAGTTATGAGAAATACATTTGATTGGTTAACAACTTTGTTAAAATAGAATAGTACTGAAAAAAATTCCATACCAAACATTAACGACTTCATCACTTATATGTTTTATTCTTTCATGGGACGTGAGTGAAGCAAGGCTAGCATTTGTTGCTCATCTCTAATTGTGCTTGAAAAGGTAGTAACCGTGACAGTAAAGGAATGGTGACATAGTTCCAAGTCAGGATGGTGTGTTGTTTGGATGGGGATTTGTGGGCGGTGGTCTTTCCATGTACTTGCTGCCCTTGTTCCTTCTAGATGGAAGAGGTTGCAGGTTTGGAACGGGCAATTAGTAAGCTGCTGTATTTCATTTTGCATATTGAACACACTGTTGCCACTGTGTGTTGATGGTGGAGGGAGTAGTTGGTGAATGGTTGCTGGCCAAGCAGGCTGCTTTTCCTGGATTGTGTCAAGCTCTTTGGGAGTTGTTGGAGTTGCACTAGGCAGGTGGTGAGTATTCTATCAGACCCTTAACTTGTACCTTGTGGACGGTGGACAGGCTTTGGAGAGTCAGGAGGTGAATTATTCACTGCAGAATTCCCAGCCTCTGACCTGTTATTTTAATTTCAGTTTTAATGTTGCTACCCATCTTTCCTGGAACTCCACATTTCGGGCTTTAGCCCTGCCATTAAACCAATATGGCCTTATCAGAGACATAAATGACATCCTATGTGACTGTGTCAAACATATTTGTTGTATGTGCCATCCCTGTGTAGACAGCAAATTATATTCAAATGGGAATGGCCACAATAAACAGTGGGTAGAGTAATTAGCAAATCTCCAAGTACTGCATGTTGAAAGATTTATTCATCCAATTAGGAGGCAACAATGTTACTCCCAATTCAGTCACTGCCAAGCCTCCACACCCAGAAGGTTAGAACAGGACAAACTGTAGCAGTATGGGTGGCAATTTGCAAATGCTACGCTCCAGCCTATGCCCTCTCTTAACCTTGCACCATTGAACGCAACGGGAAAGTGTACATAGATTTTCAAAAGGTATTTGATACAGTACCACACACCAGGACTGTAAGCAAACTTCTAGCTTATGGAATAAAAGGAAATTGGTTGCATGAAAGGAAACAGAGAGTAGTGATAAATGATTGTTTTGCAGATTGGAGAAAGATTTGTAATGATTCCCCAATGGTCAGTGTTTAAACCTTTGCTTTTCCAGATGTATATTATTGGCCAGGAATGTGGTGCGTGGGACATGATTTCAAAATTTGTGGATAATATGAAGGTTGGAAACATTAGGAATATCCCAAATCTACAAGAAGGTCCCAACGGGTGTCCCAGAAGAATGCCCCTGATCATGGACAAGGGCAGAGAGCAGAAACAAATCGTGTTAAGTAAAGTTGAGAAAAAGGAGCACAGAAATGGTCTCCAAATTAAAGTGAGAGAGCTGTGGGGTGCAGACCTGAAGCAAAGAGCACTCAAGAGAAGCCCTGAAGATACAAGGAGGCAGCCAAAAGTCAATGATTCCTTACTCTGGGCCTTTGCAGCAGTGGTGTTCAGCTTGAGATGGCTAACGTGTTTGGAAGGTGAAGCTTGAATGTACATAGGTGAAATGAGTTCTGCAGATTATTTCTCTTAGTGCATGTATAGAATATGTTTCCTGTTCTGATAGCATCAGTTTCTTGTGTTCAGAGACCATGAGCAGGAACATTCTCTTCATTTTGAAAGCAGACAAAAATATGTTAATGAAGATGCTTATTCGAATGAGAGGTCTTATGGTGCAGTGGGTAGCTTCCCTGCCTCTGAACCAGAAACTCTGGGTTCAGGTCACACCCCGGGACTTAATGGCTAAGGAAGGGGCACTTAAAACATGACCACACAGTTTGAATGTCAATTTGCAAGTCCTTCCAAACATAGTAAGGACAGGAGAGACTCCTGGTCAACCATGCTTGATGTAGGGTGGTGTAGAGCTATAAGCCTCTCACAACAGACGAGTGACCTGTTCCAGGAACCATTAGCTATGGAAACAGAAGTAGGCATGGAAAGAGAATTAGAATGGGCTGAATGAGGATGTTGAACATGTGGCATTGTACAAAAAAAAATGAAGTTTATTAGTATTACAAGTAGGCTTACATTAACACTTCAATGAAGTCATTGTGAATGTCTCCTAGTCACCATACTCAGGCACTTGTTCGGGTATACTGAGGGAAGATTTAACATGACTAATGCACTTAACCAGCATGTCTTTCAGGCAGTGGGAGGAGACTGTAGCACCTGGAGGAACAAAAGGCTCGTTGGATATATATACACAATGGCCCTTCTAAAAAGAGTTAACGTGGGTTCTTTCCAGCTGTCCAGTCAGCAGAAAAGACCCCAGATGCCTCACTAGGATATTATCCTGTGTTCTTGATTCCAAAGTCCAAATCATTAATATAAATTGTGAACAGCAGTTGTCCCCAGTACTGATCCTTGTAAAACACTCCTTCCCACCATCTGCCATTCTGCATAACTCTTTGCTTTGTGTCTTGAAGCCAGCTAGCAATCTAATCTGCCACTTGTGCCCAGACTCCTGATGCTTTGACCTTATTCATTAGTCTGTAAAAAGGCACTTTACTGAAGACGTTTTGAAAATCGAGATGAATTATGTCCACTGCACCACAATTATCTGTCTCTCTGAAACATCCTCAAAAATTCCATAAAGTTGATCAAGCAAGGCTTTCTCCTTGGAATTCCATGCTAAACATTCATTATTATATTTTTCATTTCTAGATGTTCTTTTAAAGTTTAAAGTTTATTTATTAGTGTCACAAGTAGGTTTACATTAATACTCCAATAAAGTTACTGTGAAAACCCCATAGTCGACACACTGATACACTGAGGGAGAATTTAGCATGGCCAATTCACCTAACCAGCCCATGTTTCGGAGGAAATCGGAGCCCCTGGAGGAAACCCATGTAGACACGGGGAGAACGTGCAGACTCAGCACAGACAGTGACCTAAGCCGAGGATCGAACCGAGTTCCTGGCGCTGTGAAGCAGCAGCGCTAACCACTGTGCCATTGTGCTGCCCTTTCTCTCCTTTAGTAGGAATTCCATTATTTTTCCAATCACTGAGGCTGACCGGCCTGTGATCTCTGGACATGTTCCTCAATATAGAAATTACATTTAATCTCCATTAGTCCTCCAGGATTACACATTTTTCTAATGGATTATTGAAGATGTCTATAAACACGCAGATATATGAATTAGGAGCAGGAGTAGGCCGCTTGGCCCTTGAGCCTGCCCCACTATTTAGTAGAATCTTGGCTGATCTGATTTTAACCACAACTTCACATTGCCACCTAACCCCCATAATCTTTCACCCTTCTTCATAAGCAAGAATCTGTCTTCTTCTGCCTGATAAACATTCAAAGACTCTGTTTCCACCCCCTTTTTGAGAAAAAAATCTTCCAAAGACTCACAACCCTCAGAGAGAAAAAATATCTGCTTCATCTTTATCCTAAATGGGTCACCCCTTATTTTTAAACATTGGCCCCTGGTACTAAACACAAGAGGAAACATCCTTATCACATTGACCCTGTCAAGACCCCCTCCAGGACCTCAGATGCTTCAATCAATTTATCTCTCACTCTTCTGAATCCAGTGGATAGAAGCCTAGTCTGTCGAACCTTTCCTCAATAGACTCCCAATCCAGGTATTAGTTTAGTAAATCTTCTCTGAACTGCTTCCAATATACTTACAACCTTCCTTAATAAGGAGACTAATGCCGTACACAATAATCCAGATTGATCTCAGCCATGCTCTCTACAACTGAAACATAACTTCCCTACTTTTGTATTAATTCCCCTTGCAATAAATGGTAAAGTTCTATTAGTTTTCCCAATTTCTTGTCGCACCTGCATACTAGCCTTTTGCAATTCATGCACCGTGACAACCAGATTCCTCTCCTTCTCAGGGGTTTGTAATCTCTCACCATTTGGATAATATGCTTCTTTTTTAATTTTTCTTGCCAAAATGGACACACTTACACTTTTCCACATTATACTCCATTTGCCAGATCCTTGCCCTCTCTCTTTCCCTTTGTAACCTCCCTGTCTCCTCTTCATATTTTTCTATTCCACCTATTTTTGTGTCATCAGCAAATTTAGCAACCATTCCTTTCATCCAAGTCATTTATATAAATTGTAAACAGTTGAGGACCCAGCACTGCTCCCTACAGTACACTATTCATCACTTTCTGCCAACCCAAAAATTACCCATTAATGCTTATCTCTGTTTTCTGTTCACCAGCCACTCATCTATCCATAGGGAATATGTTATTCCCTGTACCAACATTTCCCAAATTGGGTTCTGCAGAACCCTGGGATTCCATGGGAATCATCCTGGGGTCCCATAGTAGATCCAGTTAAAGACAGTTGTCCTTTCAGCTTGCCCAGTCAAAAGTGGCTTTCACACTGTGTTGGCTACTGATGTATGTACGAGTGAACAAATCAGCAACCAATGCACTGGAAGGCTGGCCTCTGATGAATGAGCTGGAAATTGTGGCAAAGTCAGGGCAAGAGCAAAGGTGACCAGGCAGGAAAGTAAGCCGCAGCTACAGGGCAGGGAGGTAGGCCCATCTGAAGGCCAGGGCAATGGGTAGAGAGCTGGGTTAAGGAGTAGGGGCAGAGGTCAGGGCAGGAGGAGGGAGCAGAGGTGAGATCGAGGGTGGAAACCTTTTCTGTTTCCGCCCTCCCCACCCACCCCCACCACCTTAGTAAGCTGCAAAATTAAGGCTGGATGGGATGACCACTTAACAGTCCCCCCTGCCGGGGGATTCACACCAGTAAAGTGACAGGGCCTATTTCCGCCTGAGAGGCTAACATCAGCGCACTGAGTGGCCCACTGTTCATGCACTGATCTCCAAGTAGGGCGATCAGCACATGCGCATTGCTCCCCCCCCATCCCATCGCCGGCCTCGGGATTGTCAGCTTCCCGATGGCTTCACTGACAAACCCCCCATCTCCGATCACCAGCCCTGACCTCACCCCCTTGCCACACGATCCCTGGCCCTGACAAACCCCCCTGCCCCCTCCTCATCAACCCCTGTACGATTCCCCCCCAACTCCCATCAACCCCTGTACGATTGCCGGCCCCATCACCTCTCAATCACCAATATCATCTCGGGTTCTTTAATGATATGTCCATTTTCATAAGATAATCAGCCTGGTGCTGTTTCCTGGAGTGATGTTGATTATGCCATTAAAAATGGCCTGGGAAAGTCACAACTGACTGGATACTGGTCTGCGAATCCCGTTAACAGCCCTCCCGCTTACATTTTCTGGCCTGTTGCACTACTCAAGCAGCGCAGCGGACTGGGAAAATTGCGTCTACATTCTGTTTTGCACTTACACATTCTTAAAATGTGACCAGAGACCTATATTTATTGGCATCATTGCCCTTGAGAAGGAAGTAATGGCCTTCATCTTGAAGCACTGCAGTTCATGCACTGAAGGTGCTGTCAGCAGGAAGATTACAGAATTTTGATGCAATGAGAGATGTCTAAGCCATGACAGTGTGTGACCTGGAGGTGATAGTATTCACATGCAGTTCTGTGGTTGTCCTGGGTAGTAAAAGTCACAAGTTTGAAAGGTGCTACAGAAGATACCTTGGGGAGTTGCAGTGATGCGCCTGTAGATAGTGTGTGCACTGGTATATTTATCAGCGATAATATGACAATAGTTAATAACTTGCCTGCATATCCCCCCATACAGAAATCACACATTGAAACTAGCCAGACATTAGCCTATTTCAAAAATGATATGAATCAAATTGCTGTATCACATTATTTAGATAACGGGAGTGTTTAGCAGATTCAAGACCAGGATGCAGTAGGGAAGAGTGCTGTGTATTTACTAAATTGCATGATTTTAAACAATTCACAATAGCGGCAGCTCAGTGCGTATATCAGTGTAAGCTCTCTGTATAAAACAGCTGTTTCTATAAGAAAATGAAAGCACATAATCCTACCACTGCATCAAAAAGAATTATAGTGGGAAAATTGAAATGCCAACAAGATTTATATTTAATGACTGCTTAGGCTTGGAATTCTTGCTTCTAAATACCTTATCAAGAGTAAAAGATTCTTTCAATGAATCCAGATGCAATCAAGAAAATAATCTTAACCTTTTGCTTTACATAAAAAAAATTAAACCAGCATTGGATATGATAGCTGAGTTCAGTGCATTTATAACTTGTCTTATTTTTATAACATTTTAAAAATGAAATATAGTTTACTGTAAGGCTAACTACTTTGCATATCAAGTTGAATGTTATAATTATTGCTAGGACTAGGTCCAGCACCTTGTGAACCCAACCACTGTATGATATATATCATTCAATTTACCTCTACGCTGCAATGCGATGGAGGCAATTCTACCCAATGCACCCAACTGAGCAGGCAGGCACTAAAATGCACAGGGAATTTGGACACTGATTTCACTCCTAACCTGATCTGAACCTGCTCCTCTAATCAATCAGTAAAGGCATCTACACGAAACCAGCAGAATCCTTATGAAGCCCAAGGAATGATAGCTGTCCCAGCAGGTGAGGACCAGAAGAGACTATTTAATATATGTACACCAGAACTCTATGCCATGGAATTGGAGCGGGCAAGTGTCCGACAACAGAAATCTTCATTGACCTCGAGCAGGAATTCCTGGGCTCGTTTGAGTGAGGCCGTAAAATCCTGCCCCTTGTCTTTATTTTTAATTATCTTGTGTGGCCAAGAGGAACAGGAGTATATTGAGTATAAAAGCATGTTTAAAATGAGAAAGAGATTTGATGGTGTTGACATGGAGAAGTTATTTCTTCTGGTGGGGAATCCGAAACAAGAGGACATGATCATAAATCCAGACCTTTTGAAGTAAAATCAAGAAGCATCTTTTGAAAATCTTGAACTCTCCCCCCAAAAAAGGTTATGCATGCTGAGGCAATATAATTTCCAAGATTGAGTTTTACAAAAGCAAAATACAATGGATGCTGGAAGTCTGGAATAAAAATGGAAAATATTGTCAGGTACTACATGTCTGGCAACATATGTGAAGAAAGAAACGGAGGGCTAAATTTTTCAGCCCTTTCCGTCAATGGGTTCTTCCTTGTCTGCAGGAGGACCTTCTATCCCACGGTTTCCTGGCAAAGCAGTCGGTGAGCAACTTTGGTGGGACTGGGAGTTTACATTGGCAGCCAATGGTGAGCCACTACTGGAAAACATGCCATGCGGGGCTGGAAAATCCCACCCAGAATTAACATTTCACATTGACGACCTTTCACCAGAATTCCTGATGAAAGGTCATTGACTTGAAATATTGGGTTGAATTTTCCTTGGGTTTCAGGACCCAATATTAGGTCCCGTGCCCAGGCTTGTCATCAGAGTGTCCACTAGCACAACCTTGACATGTGGCAGGCTCCAATCTGACCCCTCCGAATTCCCCATCCAATTAAGGAGTGTGGGCAGGTTTCCAATGTGAGAGACTTAATTAGATATCCCACAGCACTGGCTGGTGGACAGCCCTAACAGGAGATATGGGCAATGCTGAGGCAGAAAGGCAAGTGGGATAACACCTCATGATGGACGTGTTCTTGGAAGTCTGCTGAAAATTTAAAATTAAAGAAGGTCCACAGTTGGGTGGATCCTCAATGTGGAGAAGAAACGCTGCCAGTCTCTAGGCTCCATGCTCAGGGGAGAACAGCAGAGTCTTCTGAAAATGGACACCATTGCCTATATTGGTAAATCAGCCAATCATCATGGAAACCCAAGTCTGGGAATCTTAGCTGGAGGCGGGGCCATATTAGGGAGCTTCCTAGATATGCAACAATCTGAATTTCCCCATTCCCCACCATTCCTCCCCACTGTCAACAAATTCTTTTTTAAAAACAACTTTTCTGTCTTCCTGGAAGCAGATCTGGGGTGAGACAGACCTCTGTGGGTGCCTATCCCAATTTTAACTCTCCTAAGATACTTTCCTCACTGGTGACATAGGAGTGGGGTTGGGTGGGATGTGCAGTGTCCTTCTGCTACTGGGGGAAGGCAAGGCAAGAGATGGAGAGGGGAGTTGAAATCTTGCAACCCTTCGCTGTATGATAAGAATATTGGTTGAATCCTGCCTTTGAAAAGTAATATTGGTTGAATCCTGCCTTCACTTCCCCTGGGATTAGTGTCTCAGAGATTTACAGATCTGTTTTATGTTGGGATATACAACACTGAGGGCTATTGAGAGGGGTCAGACAGAAACTCTGGTCAATGATATTAGGTTGACACTTCCACACATAATAAGGCAGATGCAAGAATTGCACACCTCTACTGCCAGAGATATGTTGTTCAACGAAGAAAAGAGGGAGAAGAGGTCTGACATGATCAGTTCCCACCTTAAACTTAGCTGCTGACCGCCCAGAAAAAAAGGAATTTCATAGTCTTAACAACTGCATTGAATTACAATGCAAACAAACAGGCATTGTACAATGAGATATCAAATGATAATAAATACTGATCCTGACCACAACAATTGGAGTTGAAAGCAATCAGATTTTATGAGCTGCATTGCCAGAAACAAGATATAAAATGCATAAAAGCAAATTGCTGCAGATGCGGGAATCTGAAATCAAAAGAGAAAGCGCTGGAAAATCTCAGCAGGTCTGGCAGCATCTGTAAGGAGAGAAAAGAGCTGACATTTGGAGTCCCGATGACCCTTTTTCAAAGCTTTTCATCGAGATATAAAATGCAACTTCTTAAGCATATGATGCAAATATAATTACAGCAGTTTGACAGTTTTGGTCTCCTTACTTAAAGGAAGATATGCTTATCTTGGAAGGAGTATAAAAAAATTTAACGAGTGATTCCTGGCAGGACTGGATTGCTCTAGGACTCCTATATTCCCTGGAATTTAGGACAATGAGAGATGGTAATATAAAATTACTAAGCAATTGGACAGCATTGAGGTGGGAGGATGTTTCCCCGGCTCAGGAATTTATAACTATTGGCTGAATTTTACACTCATCCGCTGTAAATTTGAAGATAGGAGGCCTTATAAATTCCAATGGCAGTCTTCTTGCTACCTACCCATCCCAACCTGTCTGAAATTTTACTGGGAGCTGATGGGGGGTGGGGGGTCTTGGTGGCGGTGGGGGAGGTGGCCAATTATTGGGCACTTAAAGGCCTTATTCTGCCGCTGCTGGGATTTACCCTGTGAGGTGAGAAGCAGGGGGCTGTGTTTATGACACACTGTAAAATCTAGCCTTATGAATCATGGTCTCAGAAGAAGGGGCCAGCTATTTATGACTCAGATGAGAAAAATTTCTTTATTCATAGGGTTGCGAATCTTCGGAATTCTCTGCTCCAGAAAGTTGTGGATGTTCAACCATTAAGTACTTTCCAAGACAGGGGTTGATAGATTTAAGGGTGTTAAGAAAATTAAGGAATACGGGAACAGTATAGGAAGGTCAAAGTAGAAGATCAGTTATCATCCATTGAATGGGAGGTTTAGAGGGTGGCTATCCTGAAGGATTTGTTAAGAATTCCACCAGATTTCTGCCCACACTTTACAAAGCCTATAACACTGAGGAGGAGGATTTAAGTCAGAATTATGTTGGGACTTCAAATTTCCCTCGATCAGGGGAGTGGGCAGGACGTTGAGATGTGGATTTCAATGTGTTGGGAGATTGAACTCCTGGCTTGAAAAATAATGGGTAACCTATCTTAAGAAATAGGAGAAGGCCATTCAGTAAGCTTCACTTCCACTTGTGGAAATACAAGTGTTCTCGTCCAGAAACATTAGCAATTGTATTTGACCATTGACAAGTAAGGTAAATGCAAATCAAAGCTTCTCTTGATGTTGGCATAAAAACTTATAAAATATGGTTTTATCTTTTGTGTGTAGAAATTTATTGGCTTTCTGAGCACACAAACCAACCTAGAATAAGTGAGTTCAATGAGAAATTTTGTTTCTCTGTATAAGCTGACATTCAGATTATGCTCCCAGTCTTTTATCCTCATATTAGTCCACCTGGTCTCCTTTGCTTTCTTTGCCAAGTACTGCAGAAGAGTCAACATGTTTGACATATAACTGTTGGCCTTTTAATTTAATGCTGAGCTAAAATGGCAAAAGTCTCTTCCAGCATTTCAACAACAAAATTCCATCTTGACTTTGAAACATTTTTAAATATTTTAAACCCGTGGTTCATTATTTTTAACAGGTTTGCGGTATTTTAATTAATACAATATGAATAATATTTACAAAAGCATTATTCAAACAAGTGATTAACAATGGCATTTGCAGGATAATTAACACATAATGAACTGAAGAGAAATCTCTAAGTACATTAAGGGCATCTGTATATTTGATCTGTACGGAGTGGTGTGTGATTGGCAGATTCAAGTTGCACTATTTGCTTTTCCTACTTTGCTCTTTAGCAAAGAAGCTCTGTGCATCTGCTGCAATACCCATGTGCAAACGTCAATCACAACCATCCGAATATTGATTAAATTTCCAAGTTAGGAGAGAGCCGATAGGACCATCTGCTAACGAGAAAACCATGACAGCAAAGATCATTAAGTTATCAGCCTCAGAGAATTAATGGGTGAATGTGGAAATCTAACATGGTGCTAAATCAAAACAAAACAGATGAAATGTCTATATTACTGTCAGATTATAGCTCACATTGGATTGTGCTGCCGGGAAGAGTGGACCAGGCATGTTGATTTGGCCCTAATTTCAGGGTTGCGAAGCTCATAGTAAAATCCAGCCTTTAAAGTGTCTGGAAGTACTCTGGAGTATTGTTGATGGTATTGTAGTGAGTTCCTTTACTTGATAGGGAATATTGCTGCATCCTCACAGGAAGGGCAGAGCCTTAAGTGGCCTGTTGATATAAAGATTGTAATAGATATAGGAACTGCAGTTGCAATGACTCTAGGTTTTCAGCAATACATGGAAAATGGAACAAAGGCTGTGGAAAGGACAATCACTGCTGCATACCCTTTGCCGAGTTGGATCCTGTTATATATTCAAGTGGTTGCATGATTGGTTTAAGAGCAAGTCACATGACTTGATCATGAGGTCATTGGGGTTTCACAGGCTTCTGTCTTAGTTTCATCTTCTATTCTGTGCAGAGTACATCTCTTTCAATAAACCTGTTGTGTGTTATTTTGAATCTACGTGTGCAAACCATATCTCTTGCTTTTTGTTTAAAACCCACAACCACTAAGATAGATAGGACATTACAAAAAGAAAATTGGCAATGAGGATGGGATTCAAGCCAACACCTCCATGTTCTCTGATATTGTCTAATGCTAACTGTGTGCAAAACCATCAGTATTCTCTTGTATCCTATCTTGTCAATGTCTACATTTGAGTTTCACGCAACAGAACTTACATACAACTACACCATGTGATGAACTAGCAAATGAACTATCTTTTATTCCTGGTCTGAACACAGCCCATTTGTGCCTAGTGTCTCATTGTGTGTTGAACATAACTCAGTACTAGTTTCTAAGGCACATCCAGTCCAATATGTCTCTTTAGCAATGCTGTGCTTATGCTCTCCCTTCTCCTGATGTTCCTGTGACTAGGCAGGTGGCAGCTCTGAAAGCAGGGAATCAGAAATGGAGGGTTACGGTAATTGGGGTTGAGTGCAAAGGAAGATGTTCACGTTTAAAGCATTTGCTGCTTAAGCTTCATGCCAGATAGCAGAATGAGGGAGTGCATTACAGTGCAGAAGGAGGCCATTTGGCCAATTGAGTCTGCACCAACTCTCTGAAAGAGCCCTCTGCCTGGGCCCATTTCCCACCACATCCCCAAAACCTTGTGCATTGATTATAATCAATCCACCTGACTTTCGCACCTCCGGACAATAAGGGGCAATTGAGCATAGCCAGTCCATTTATCTTGCACATCTTTGGACTGTGGGAGGAAACCAAGCACCCTCAGGAAACCCATGCAGACATAGGCAGAACATACAAACTCCACACAATCACCCAAAACTGGAATTGAACCCGGGTCCCTGGCACCATTCCATTCAGTTTTGTATTTTCAAATTAGGTGATCTTTCTGTTTTGTTCTACCAAAGTATATCATCTCACTTTTATTTATTTTAATTCATTTAACTGGTTTGTCTGCAAACTATTGAATGTCTTAATCTATTATGATGCATTTGTTCTCCATATTATCTATACCCACTGCCCCTCCCAAATTTGGTTTTGACTCAGATTTTGATACCGAGTTACTTATTCCTAAATTCAGACTATCAATATGGCCAAAGCATATTAACCACTTCTACATTTTTCCAGTCTCAATAACCAGCATTTATTCTATTCTCAGTTTTCTATTTCTTAAGATTTGTTACTCCTACAGTTATCTGTTCCCCTTACCATAAACCTACCATATGATACTTATCAAAGGCCTTTGAAAATCAAAGTATATGGCATCTACTATATTACACTTGCCTATGCTTTCTGCTACCTCTTCAAAGAATTCTAGCATATTAGTTATGCATGATATAACCTTTCAGAATTCATGTTATTTTTTTCATTATAGGTCCTGTCTCTAGATACTTTCCTATCATTTATTTCAATATAGATTCAAGTATCTTTTCTACCACTGACACTAAATTGCCAGGTCTATACTTCTCTGGTTTTTCTCTATCTCCCCCTTTGTATTTAGGAACAATATTAGCTGTCTGCTAGTCTTCTAGCACAATCTCTTTTCAATGGGCTTCTTTATTTCTAAATGTGTGCCTCTGTCTTCTTCTCTCTAACTTCTTTGAGGAGACAGATTGCGTTCTACTGGATCTGGAGGTTTATTTGCTTATAATTTTGCAAGTTTGTCAATTATTTTCTTCCTTTCTATCATAACTATCAATTGTCAGGCTCAGTACAAACATGAGGCTAGTGGATATTATGGACTCTAAGATCATACTTTGGTGAAAGCAACCACAAAACTTGTTTAAGGTGGCTGGCTGTATCTTAACATATTACCACTGTTCATCCAGCAGTAGGGATACTTCAGTTGCAAGCAATAAAAGAACTAACCTTGAGGAACCTGGTTTGCTTCCATAAAGTTTCTATGACACCCTCTTCATCCCACTGCCTCTGAGATGCCCCAATGTCAGGAAGAGGGAAGAGTCATAGCCGCAGTCTCTGAGCTCTTCCTCCTCCCATGGGGTTCCTGTGGGCCCCTGGGTCACTCCATGGGACGGCGATACTTCTGCAGTGAGCTCAGAAGCTCCAGCATCACCTGGCACTACCAGTCCTGGTACCTACATCATACCCATGGTGATCGAGTCCTCTGCGAAGGCCACTTGAGTCGAGGGCCACCCCTCAATGACCGCAGCATCCCATCTGTGATTGGGCCATGCTCTGCAAACCCTTAGCCATGACTCTCTACAACTGGGCCACATTCTCAAGGACTGTTGCCATAGCCTGCTGTGTCTCAACGCTTTCCCGTTGGGTCTCCTGCAAGCTCTCGAGCTTCTTCATCATGGGCCACAGAATATTGTTCAGTCCCTCAGCTGTGGCCTGCTGTGATTCGGCCATCACTTGAAGCCTGCCACTCATGGTTAGGATCCCCTACCCCAGGCGTTCCACTGCAGGCACCACCCTTGCAGTGTTGGTCTGGGAACCACACAAGACAGGCAAAAGCTGGTCCACCTGAAAGCTTTGGAACTCCTCCTGACAGCCACACAGTCGATCCAGTGTGGTCGTCAGCCCTTCCTGCATTCCCTGGCTCTGTTGCTGCATCTCCAGCAGCTGAGGGAGAAGTGATCTCAGAGGCCCATCATGTAGCCTGAGGCCAGCTGAATCCTCGCCTCTGACAGGCCCTCCGCATGCCAGAGGCCTCAGATGTTCCCTTTTCCACATTATCAGATGCATCATGCTCGCCAGAGAGTGACCCAGAAGCCTCACTGCTAACTGGATCCACTGATATGTCTGTATCTGGGATGGTGAGTTACGAGATGGAAGCTGATGCCAAATCAGTGCCACCCTCAGAGTCTTTTCACCCATATCCTCGGAGGACTCATCCATGCTGTCTGGACCAGGATGGACAGGACTGCTGTAATAGCCTGGAGTCCAGAAGGCCCCAGGGCGTCTGAATGCATCCGGACAAAGTTAAGTACAAGGGTGGAAGAGGAATCTGGAATACAAAACACGCGATTCACATTTCTCCATTGAACACAGAACAAAGCAGAAAGAAAATTATATCATAGGAACAGGCCCTTCAGCTCTCCAAGCCTATAGTTACCAGGCTGCTCATCTGATTTGTAACCCCCACCCTTCCGGGGACCATATGCCTCTATTCCCATCCCATTCACGTAGCTGTAGAGATGCCCCTTAAAGGTCACTATCATTTCTGCGTCAGCGACCTCCCCCGGCAGCATGTTCCGGGCACCTACTACCCTCTTTGTGCAAATAAACATGCCTCATACATCTCCTTTAAATCTTGCCCCTTGTACCCGAAACTCATGCCCCTGAAACATTGCCTCAGAGTGAATAGAGTAATGACAGGTGCTCACTCATGATAGTAGCCCAACCATGCTGTTGCTGACAGCCTACATCTCCCCTTCCCTGGAGAGCTCCAGCACCCGCTCCTCAAAGGGGATGAGGACCTGGAGGTCTGACTCACCACCCCTGTCTTTGCTCTCTCATGGCTGTCATGGTCAGTCTTCTCCTGTGGAGACAGAAGGAGCCATGAAAGAAATGGAGGCCTGATTCCTGCAAAGTATAACGTGATGGCCCTTACAGGGCAAGCTTAGTGGGGCTCTTGGGGGTTAGGAGCTGGCAACATGCCAAGTGCTGGGGATGGGAGGATCTGGGGTGATTTGGGAGAAGATGCAAGATGGGGTTCAGCGCTCACTTTTGTTGCATGGATGAGGTCATTGACTTCTTTCCGGGACTGCCTTCCGGTTCAAGGGGCCAGTGCTCTGGCACTGACTGAGGCGGCGACTGCCTCACAGACCACATGGCCCATGGGTCTGCATCCTCCTGGGAGGGGACAGGGTGTCCCACCTCCCCTCTGCTGCATCCAGTAGCCTCCCCAGGGCGCCCTCAGAAAATCAGGGAGCTGGCTGTGTGCTCATTTTCTCCCTGCAGTGCCTGCCTGCCTGTCCATTCTTGAGTTTTTAATGGAGCTGCCCCTTGTGAGGGCAGATCAGCTGCAGGCAGTTTGGCAGAGCATTCCAGCAAGTTCCATGCAACTTGCTTGTAAACACTGAGGGGAAGGCAAGTGAGCACTTGCAGGTATGCTGATGGGGAGGGATGGGTGGTGGATCATTGCCTCAATGATTGGGGACAGGGGAGAGAAAGTAAGGTGTCACACAGCCATCGGAGTCTGGAGGAGATGGGGGCCTTGTGCAGGAGGGTCCAGGGTGTGGGAGAGGGGATCATCCTGTCTGATATCTGTAGGATGGAGGGAGATCTCTTTGCCTGAGATCTGTGGGGGTTAAGGAGTGTCCGCTGTCATTCTGCTTGAAATCGGTCAGGGGGAAAGGGGAATCTGCTGCCACTCTGCCTGAGATTAGTAGCGGGAAGGGAGGTCCACTACCACTCTGCCTGAAATCAATGTGCGGGAAAAGGGCAAGGGGACCATGACCGGTCTGGCTGGTGCGGGAGTGGGGGTTAAGAGGGTCAGTAATGTTGTGGGGAGTGAGGGAATGTCTTTGGGGGCCAGGAGGAAGCCCTGGAGGGATGTGGCAGAGAAGCGTTATCATTTTTTTTTACACATGCGCAGTTGGAGGCACCAGTTGGAGCTGTAGGGTTTCAGGTGCATTAAGCCCCACTCACAGGCTTGTGCAGTGCGATTCGGAATAGCTGATATTTTTCAGGCAGAGTGTGTATGGGGGTGCCTGAGAACAGGTCTAAAAGTTGGATCTGAAACACTCCCAGTTTCAAGTCCGCCCAGCACTTAGAATCAAAATGGTAAAATAGAGCCCTAAATTGCAATTTAGTCAATCTTTGCTACATACAGTTGATGTACATCCAGTATCCAAAACTGCACAGTTGAAAGAGTTTATCATCAGCACATTCATTATTGGACTCAATTTTTCTACGAACAAAATGATGCTTTCATGGTCCTTGTCCTCATCACTGTCAGTTTCTACATATGCTCATGTGTGGTTTCAAAGACATGGTTTCTTCTTTTTGGACACTTCACTATGTAGTGATATGGGGAATGATATTGAAAACAGTGATTCACAATCCCTTCACCATTTCTTCAATTTAATTGTCTTTTATCACTTTCCCATGTGTGTCTATTTTCCCCACTATCAAATCGGTTATAACCGTTTCAACATCAGGTCTGTTATTTAAGTACCTGTCCCTGCTTAGGGGCCTTTGTGTAGCATTTGCTTGAGCACACAGCTGAGCTACCATTGAATCCTCTACTCTGGGTGCTATGGCATTCCGATCTGAATTGAAAAAAGTGGCAGAGAACGATTGTTTCCTGAAAAACTTTTTTAATGATATTACCATTTGATCAAAAAAGGGCTTTGCTTCCTTAAATTGTACTCCAGTCATTACCAGAAGACTATCCACTTGAGACAGACATGCACATTCCAGCAATTTAAAGGCCAATATCACATCTGGAATCTCCAATTTAAATGTCATTAGCCTGTTCTGGCCCTTATTAAAATCGATGATATATTCCTCCATGGACCCGCTTTCTTGTCTTCCAATCCTGTCAAAAATCACCCACCCTTCATAATTCTTCAAAACTCTTATTTTTGATAAAACTTATTTAGATATTGCAACAGGAGCTATAACCCTTCTTCTTTATCTAGAGCATCTGCAGTCCAGTCAGAAAACACTTTGCTCCTCATCTTACTTCTAGCAAAAGTAACAAAGTTAAGGCCATACCTTGCTTTTTCCTTGGTATTGTAGTAACAAGGATCCACATTCCCACTTCTGTCTTCCATTGCCGATATGGCTCCGTATCCAAAAAAAAGGGTACAATCCAACGAGGTAAGTTTGCTTTTAACTTCAGTCATGGTCATGTCCTGAATCTCTAGAATTTTTCAGGCCTTACAAAACAAGCACCAAGCTATGATGGGTTTTCCTGTGCTACCATAGTTCATCCAGCAGTAAGGATACTTCTGCTGCAAGCAATAAAAGAACTAACTTCAAAAAGTAAATCAAAGAAAAAGATTTAATGAAAAAACTTCATTACTCCAACACTTGGGACCACACCCTGGGCCTTACAAGCTTCTCACAATTCCCATCTGCTTTTTATTTATACTGTCAGCTGGTCTGCTGGCCACCACGTTGGTTTGTTACTGACTATATTGTCTACCAGGTCAGCTGACCCTCACAACATGTTACCATTGGTTACATTATAACAGATCCAATGTTATCTTTGGTTACATTATAACAATCATGCACATTGAAACTGTGGACATTATTTGGCTCTATTGCCAGAACTCTACCACCCCGCCTGCCGTGGAATCAGTGTGGATAAGGGACGATCAGTGGAAATGTCCAATGAACTCAGGTGGGATTTTCCAGTCTCAAGTTGAGCAAGGCCATAAAATCCTGCCCTGTGGCCAATATTTAGTTAAACATGGACCTAAATAAGGTTGCTTTACATCCATTATGAAGTTTACACATCACATTATTTAAGGATGAACCAGCATTTAAGCAATATGGGATCGCTAGACAGTTGATCTCCAAATGCCATATTGATCAAAGGAGAATATATGAACTCAAGTTGGAGTAGAGATCAGAGTGAATGTTCATTGTCAACTGCCATTGTATTGTGGTGTCTGGAACCCAGAAACCCAGTTTTAGACTGAAACTAACCATAAGGAACTGCACTTTTAAAATACACTGAACAAAGCAATTTCAGCAGAGAAACATTGTGCTTGCTCCAGCTTCCAAGTCCAACTGAGAACAATTCCCTGACTATATGTCCAGAAGAGGCTTTGGTGTTTTATGATAATCCTTGGTTTCTAAAAGCCATTCACTCAATTAAGAAGACATCAGGCCTACACTGACATAGAAACTGTGATATCAATTCCATTTTTATAATTACAATTTTTGGCTTTTTCTGTTTCTAATCTGTGCATATGTGATAGTGTGAGTGAGTTGAGAGATTGAGAAGTCGTGTTTTAAACATTGGGAGCAAGCATAAATGACCTTTATTTTTTAAATGGCAAAATAGCCTGCTGCTGGAATTTATTTTAAATGAAATAAAATCCTGAGTGTAAGGAAATATATTCACCTTGCATGCAAATGTTCCTTTAAGCTTTTTCTCTACTGAAGTCTCTATTCCATTATGTAATTTATTAAAAACTGAAGCAATATGAATATTCAATGTCTCTGCCATTCCCTATCATTACCTGAGTTTACCTTGCTTATCCTTTCGTGACTTTAATTTCCTTATGTTAGTTGAGTATTTGTCATTTCTTAAGTTTAAAATGTATTTATTAGTGTCACTGATAGGTTTACATTAACATTGCAATGAAGTTACTGTGAAAATCCCTTAGTCGTTACATTCTGACGTCTGCTCGGGTACACTGAGGGGGAATTTAGCATGGTCAATGCCCCCAACCAGCATGTCTTTCTGGGAGGAAACCAGAGCACCTAGAGGAAACCCATGCAGACATGGGGAGAATGTGCAGACAGTGACCTAATTGAACCTGGGTCCCTGGAGCTGTGAGGCAGCAATATTAACCACTTTATATGTTCCTTCATATTACAATTTCTCTTTGCCTTCCTGATAGGTTACCTAATTTTCCTCTTACATTCTTCTATTCTCCTTTGTCCCCTCCTTTACTAACTAATTCTTCATTGCTGAAAATTGTGGAGCACTGCCTGTGATTTTTTTTTGTTTGCCAAAAATAATGGTTAGAAAATTATGGATAATATCCTGATTATGTGCCAGTGTGGACAGGGGAATCTCCCATTACAGTTTTGACTTTTGTATCACACATTAGGTAAACGTATTAAGTAGAAATCAGACAAATTAGAATCCAATATAATATTTATCCCATTTGCTGCTGATCATATCTTACTTGTTGATGATAGGCTACTACTAGACAATAAATCAAGACTCCCAGTCCTCGGCTGAGTTCTGTACTCTCAGTTAACTTTAGATTTATATTGTATAATAATGGTAAAACATCTATTATTGAGAGGCTTATATCTATAAAGCCTTATAACTTTTCACAATTATTGATTAGATTTTCACAAATGCTAGTTTTGTTTAATATCTTCTTATCGGTTCAGTAGCTTAATGTTACATCTGATTCAGAGCATGAAAAAGCAACTTTCCATGTATTCTTCAGCTCATCCACTTTTGCAAAGTCATGGTTTTATTCTATTTTCACATCACACAAGGACAGCAGTGGTTCGAGCAGAATGTCCACCACTAGTTACTCAGGACAGTAAAAGTCTCCTTGCCAGTGTTGCCCATGGGCTTGGAATGAACAAAATAAGCACATCCTTCGCCCTGTAACAGTCTGAATGTCTCTAGTTACCTTCCTATTGAAAGGACACCTGCTCTATGCATGGCGCAGGCATGCCGTTGGTGAGTGGCAACAATCCCAGAAAAACTTCAATGCATTTGAGAACAATTATAAAATTTGAAATTGTACCAGCTCCTTTAATTCTTGAGATGTAACTGCGATTATTTATACTATTCAGAGAAATGCATCAAAATCACCAAATTCCCTGCAGAGGTATTAACAACCCACCTCACATATGTCATCGTACATATTTTAATAAAAAAAAGGTTCAACATCAAAATAGAACATTGTCCAAACCAAGAGAGGAAATGTGTATAATGGATATTGCTTTTGCCAGAATTTTCTGCATGGTCGAACCCTGGAGTTATCAGTCAGTTATTTTTGTTCATAATATGGAAATCTTTGGAACAAAGACCACAACTGCAATGTCCAGGGCACCAAAGGCCCACTGCCAAGGCATACATCTAAGCTTGGTCAAAAGCACACAAAACAGTGCAACAGATGCAAGATGGTCACATTTTGGTCTGCTGGCAATTGCTGAAGACACTGAAGAGCAGCATTGCTGATGATATGATGTTAACAGTTTGTCATATGCCCAAGATGGAATGTTACCCTATTGACGCTAAAAGCTCTGGCCAAGCTCTCTAACTTGGGTATCATCCATGCTATTTTACATATGCATTTGCTAGCAGAGACATTTACAACAAAGATGCCATCGTGGAAAGGTACCCCTTGGGTTACAAAGCTATCCGTGCACATGGATAATTCTCTCTCAAAGGCGGCAATGTGCCCTGAGAATTCTTTTATAAATCAGCAAGCTGCAGTGCCATGCTGCCATGTTGCTATTGATCCTCTTTGTAATACAAATTTTATATATTTAAATTGTAAAATGACTTGGCACAAATCGTTTTGGGGTTTACTTTGCAGAAAATTACATCCATAAAGCTCTGATAGTGCACTGTTATTAATCATTTTCTCTGCACAATGTATCAGCTTCTATTAGATTAAATACCTTGCAGTACAGATGCTACCTTACATTTGTACAGTCATTCACTTGTAGTCTTTAAATCACCAACTCAATCGTAATCCGTTATCCAATAAGATTTAGTAGAAAACTTATTTAAGGTACCTATCTAAGCGCTCACGTGACAAATACAATCCTTTAGTATGTTATAAAGTGATAGATATCTGTGTAGAGAATTTCAGGTAAATCAAACAGAAGCTAAAGAGATTAGAAACAAGGAAATTGTAAAGTTCAAAGTAAAATAAAAGCGGCTTTTGGACTGAATGTAGCAAATCCTTCCTGATGCACACTGAAACCGGACCTCAAAACTAATTTGGCACTTGCTTTAAATTGTATTTTCCATACATTTTATTGTAGAAATTTGGCCTCATGTTCACGTATATTTTTCATTTGTAAGTCGAACAATTCAGACACAGAAGATTATGTTGAAAATAAATCTGCTGCAGTGGAATAAAGACACCTGCTGCAGAATTTTATCAGATGAAAATATTTTGCTTTTGGTCCACTTTTCCTCATGTACTTACATTGCCATGGAGCTCCACAATGTCTATGATCAACAAAAAGGACTTGTCAGGTTACATTATCCTTCACTCCCAGTGGTATTTTGGATGGCACAGCAGGAGATGCACCTCTACTGCAGGAAGGATAAATGAAATGACACCTTTAGCTGACGAACACACTCATACCAGCAAAGTAGCAGAATTGAGTTCCAAAGAGAAGTCATGTGGAACCTCATATATTAACTCTGTTTCTGTCTCCACAGATGCTGCAGGACCTGCTGTGTTTTTCCAGCATTTTCTGTTTTTATTATGTGTAAGTATTTCTTTGCCTAGTTATCATAGAAAGCAGGCATTTTGGGTGAGATTCTCCACCCTCCCAGCCATATGTTTCCCGCTAGCGGAAGGTGGCACGAATTCTCTGGTCCCATCACTGTCAATGGGAATTCCCACTGACATTACCTCATGCCAGCAGGAAACCCGTGGGCAGGGGTGTGCTGCCAGTGGGACTGGAGAATCCCGTTAGCGTGAATGGCCGGAGAATTTTGTGGATTAGAAGTTATCAGGCTAAAAAATAAAACAGGAAGTAAGCCATTGGGAGCTGACAATAGCTTTGAACTGGTTCCCAAAGAATGAAGTGTCTATTTAAAGGACAAAGTAAAGTATAATTATGGAGGGGATTTTCAGTCATTTTAAAAGTGAAATGAGAAAACTTTATAGTAATTTAGAGTATAAGTTGCCTACTAAAATAGAGCTCTGACAAAGGATTATCTAGACTCGAAACGTTGGCTCTATTCTCTCTCCACAGATGCTGTCAGAGCTACTGAGATTTTCCAGAATTTTCAGTTTTTGGTTCAGATTCCAGCATCTATAGTATTTTGTTTTTATCAGAGCGGTCAGTCATGTTGCCTTTAGTTTGTTTGTTACAGTAAAAGTTTTCAAACATGAAATCTTGTCACGTTATCCTTTCAGTCAGTTAATGCAAGTTCAATTTCTTTCATTGGTCTCTGTGGGTTCATAACACTGGTGCTACTTCCATAGACTTGACATTGGTATATGCCACTGTCTGATCCAAAGGCCTGCTTCTGAAACGTTCAATGTCACGTAACTCTTTGGCTTATCATTAACCAACAGCTGTAAGTACCACATCTATCTTTGTGACAAAACCAGCCTAGCACAATCAATGAAACACATCACATCAATCTGCCTATTGCAGAAGACATCTCACATGAATGTATCGTACCATCTGCCATTACCTTGGTGATCAACCTCTGACTGCTGGAGGCCACGACATCTGAGGGGCCCCTGCACAACTGCAGGTGTTTCTTCTGTGGTGTGGCCACTAGGGTCACCAGCAGAGTGGCTGAATAGAGGAAGTCTGGTGTTCCTCCACCCTGTCTGTGCATGATTCTACCTCCCTGACTGCCGGAAAATGGGCATTTGGAGAAATGTCCAGGCATCACTTTTCCCTCTGACTACTGGTGCATTGGGTTGATGGCCAGAGCAATGGTGTGCATGTCTGAGCACATATCAAATCTCGCTTGCCATGACAGTTGCCCACCTCTTCAAGGAGGAAGGCATGTGCTTGCACACTTGAGACCTGGCTTAACAAATGGCCTGGATGGAGATATCCATTGTTTGTCTATGCCTCTTTTACAAAATTAGCTGCAGTGTGGTAAGGTCAACAGTTTTGAATATAATGGAGTGGGTGAGTGAATGAGTAGGTGGGTAAGTGGATAGGTAAATGGGTGGGTAGCGTGTTAGGAATGGTTAGTGGGGTAGGTGGATAAGTAGATAGGTGGCTGGGTTGAGTTGGCGAATAAATAGGTCTGAAAATAAATAGGCTAGCTCTTCATTTATTCACAACTAGCTGGGTTTTAATCAAACCAACCAAAGTCCCTGTCACCATCCATTTCCTTCACTTCATCCTTGGCAACAGCTGGAGCAGCCTCAACAACAGGGGCCACAAAAGCTGATGGATCAGTCAGCTAAGCCTTCACCTTTTCAGCTAATGGGAAGGAATAGCCTGTCTCTACAGAAACAGACAGCACCCTCTTATAACCATTGATGGAGTGTGGCATAGCGGCAATGGTTGGATAACCAATCTGCGGGCACCCACTGTCCACATTGTGAACTCCTTCCGGGATATACTGTTGCAGGGTTTCTTCATTGATATCCAGGACCTCAGGCTTGTACGCACTGCCATTGTCATGAACTTGTTTGATCACCAAGCCACAGGAGAAGGGAAAGATGTTCAACATGTTCAGTAGAGTGACTTCGGGGCCCCCCACTTTGTCATCACCTTGATGAGTTACACATCACTCAAAATTTCCATGGCACTTCTGGAGATCTTAGTGGTGATGCCCAAAGCCTGGAAGAAGGAGGTCTTCTCAAGACCTAGGCCTGTTTCTGACTTGGCACAGTAACCTCACAAGGGGCAGTTGAACTATAGGGCAGCAGCTGGCACCTTGTTTGGTATCAGCAGGTCACGAATTTTGCACAAATCCTCCTTGGTGAATACTAAGGCAACATTGCCATGGATATGAGGCAGAAGCTTTTCTACAGCAGGATTATTCATCAGGTGACCTTGAATGGCTTTGCGGATCATGGTAGTTTTTCCCATAGTATGAAGTGGGTGAGGTGGGTAGGGTGAGTGAATAGCTAGGTGAATGTTGATTGGTAAATGAGTTATGTGGGTAGGTAGAAGCAGCAGAAATCTTGCATCCTGGAAAGTAGGTTACTCTGTCGGTGATCTGGAGGTCAGATTTTGAGAAGGAGGCAGGCTGGGAGCCTAGAGACCAGATTTCTTGTCAGAGGTTAAATCACAACTGAAGCTAAAACCCAAAAGCTGTGTAATTAAAGTGATTCAAACACTCACTTCTTGGTCATATGGCAGAGTATTTTTGGATCAGGCTAATCAGCTAACGACACTCTCTTTTAAAACCCATTGTGTTTTGAGCAGGTAACTGTAGAACCATTAGCACAAACGTTGGAGACAAGGAGTGAAAAATAGCTCTGCCATTGCCCATAACTGGCTGGTACAGATGTTTTGCCAACTTTTATTTGTGTTGGCTAGGCTGGAATGTTTATACAATGCAAGGAGTGTTACATTCCAAGTGTGTTAGCCTTTGTTCATTTTTAAACTGCTCAGAAACCTCTAAGGGTTACCATCATATGCTCAGTGGTAACCATTTTATCAGCCCAGCCATTTGTCTATTTTTAAAAGTAATAATAATTTTAACAACTAGCTAGGGTGACCTAGATTTTTTTTTCATGTCTTCTAATCACTGAAACTACTTCTTTTCTGCTTCATGTAAGGATCCTACATAAAATCAGTTTGACATTTCTCAACCCAATCCCTTGTAGATACGAATGGATATGATCAACAGTTTATTTATTATTATTAGTGTCACACGTAGTCTTACATTAACTCTGCAATGAAGTTACTGTGAAAATCCCCTAGACACCGCACTCCGACGCCTGTTCGAGTACACTGAGGAAGAATTTAGCATAGCCAATGCACTTAACCAGCACATCTTTCGGTCTGTGGGAGGAAACCAGAGAACCCAGAGGAAATCCACACAGAGACAGGGAGATGGTGCAGACTTTACACGGACAGTGAGCCTAGCTGGGAATGGAACCTGGATTCCTGATGCTGTGAGGCAGCAATGCTATCATTATGAAAAATGACATGTCAAACTGATGCAGTGAGAAATGTCCTTTGAATTTTGGATGGATGATGATAGTACAGACAGTTTTACTTTATGTCCAATCTGTGCCAAATCTAAAGTAAGAACCATTCCTGACTACTTAATTTCAGAAATGCACACTAAAACTAGAAGGAAAATTCCAATTCACCAGGATTGATGTCTCTCAACATACTGAGCACACAACTGAGCAAAAAGTAAAAACATGAAAACAAAGCTAAAAACATTTCAAACATTTAATAATGTAGTCCCTGAATTTGAGGCTTAATGAGAGCCGTACGTATGTGAAATGGGACACAATTGAACAGACCTGGTGACTAGGGGAATCATTTTGAACATAACATGATTGTTGTATTATTTTCAAGGTTAAATTGAGTTTCCAAAAGAAATTCTCAAATTTACAAAAGGTATTCAGATATCATGCTCAGTAAGTAATCTAGAATGCATAAGAGATAGTTTACTGACTTTGCACCTGACAACTAGCCTTGCTCTTGAGGAGCGCACATCAGAAATTCAGTCACACATTTCACCTGATTTATCAGCCATTTAAACTCAAGTTTGGAAAATTGTGCACAATGCACACCTAACTTTTCAATATTCCAGCTCAAGTCTCTCCACTATGAATTGGAAAATTGCCCATTCGAGTTCTTCCCCTTAGCAATCAGCATGGCATTGTGTGCTCTGCTTTTGTCCATTGTCAACCGCAATCTTATTCACCATTTTCCAATTACTAAAGCAAAACAAAATCACTGTGATGTTACTGGAGGCACCCAGCAATTAATAAGCTTTTAATGTTACAAGAACAGCTGTAGAAAACCTATTTAGACCTATTTAAAAGAGCTGCCATTTTCAAAGCTTGATGTGTTTTATTTTTGATATTTTGTTTTTGATTTTTGAATTTTATATTTGATTTTCTTATTCAAACATTCGTAAATGGACAGAATACAGTTCAGTCATTTTGCCAATACACTTCTTAAAATGGATGATGAAAGTTAATTTAGGGGTTATTGTGGTGAAAGGGGGAGGACAGGTGCTAAATGGGTGCTGTGTTAATAAGATAAGCCTGTTTGCAAGTCTGGATTTAGCACACAATTTTGGTCCTAATTGCTGATTACCATAATTAGAACTTGCCTGAAGGTGCTAAAGTAGACATCTGTAGGTTTAGCACTCATGTGCTGATTAGACACAAATTCCATAGAGCATTGTGTGTGGGTTCCAGGCATCCACTTCCACTGAAGGTGTGGGGTTTGTTGGCTAACACACAATTGCATGTTTCAGGAACCAAGCGAGAAGATGCACTAATTCTCAGTTGTGGCACTGGAGATTGAAATTGATGAGTTCCAGAACAGGAAGAATGTCCTGCATCCACAGTGAGAATGGAATCCACCCAGACCTTTTGCCCCCCTGACATTGCTTGTGTTTGTGTTCTCCTCCCATTTTGACTGCAAACCAAGGAGACCCCCCCAACAGGTATTTCTTTTCATAAGAAGATCTCCCAACAAGATGCTACTGAGCCAGTATTCCCCTTCCCCTGCTGATAAGATCAAGAAACTCAGCATTTTTAAGAATGTCCTCAGAGAAACTCTAGAATGTGTTGAAGTCTTAACATAACGTTCCAAGATGTCTTCGAATGCATCTCAAAAACCCTGTTCAAGCCTCCTGCAATGAAGTAAAAGGCAATGTATCTTTAGATAAAGCTCAATCCTTTGCAATAATTTGTTTATTCTCAATCAACTGGTCACTGTAGAAGAGACTTATGTCAAGTTCTAGTCAGGAAAATACCTTGCAGCCCAATGAGCGCTAGCAGGCAAGGTCATCAGGCCCTTAGTGATTTTCCATGCAGGACATCCATGCTCCAATTCCTTGATCAAGATGATGCCTTGGCATGGGGTAACCTAGCATCTCAATTGACCCCATTTTAGCCTACATTGGAGGCACTTTGGCAACTAAAATATCTGGGGAAAATGGTTCTTTTTGTGTATTATTAATGTGCTACAGACATGAATCAAATAAGGTTTAAGAATTTGAAATGTGGACAGAAGAAAGATACTTGCAGAACAGTTAAAGTTCCCTTCAGTGTGTTTTCTGTTCATTTTTTTTGATAACAGTAAAGAGACCTCACTTGATTTTTATGTCCTCAAATTCAAGGTTTTTTTTAATAAGATGCCAGTTTATCTTACTGTTTAAAGTAAATACTTACTTATTGTGTGGATTGTTTCCAGCCACTTTGCAGAAGCTTTAAACAAAAAATTAATTCTGTAAATGTGAGGTTAAAACACATATATATTAGACACTGAGGTATGGTGAAAACTCAGCTTTTAAATGGTTAACAGCTGCTAGAGTTTATCAAACTTTCCGCCTAATCCTATAATCGTCTATTCAAATCAAATCTTTATTGAGTATAAGCTCCTTTGAATAAGCACCAAGTCAACTCCTAAGACACCTGTTTATTGAGATTTCAAAGCTCCTGCAACCTGTTCCCCTTTGAAAGTCCCAAATTAATTGTTTTCCCACATGCACAGCCATTAATGCAGAGCATTTGTATATGTCCAGGAATGTTTTTCACCTGTTCATTTACTATATGTCCCAATCATGCTGAATGTTTTATGCTAATACAACACAATTATTGATGCAAAAAATTTGGAATGTATTTAGACAGAGAAGCTGCTAAACTACCAATGCAAAATATCACTGTAATATTGTGGGGAAATATTTCATTGTATCTGAATTCTGCACCTGCTGAAGTGCTTCTTCCTCGCATTCTATATACGTTTGGATCTAGTCATTCATCAGTCTACCCTTCAACCTTCTTAGAAGAAAACAAAATTGTAAACGAAAAGTTCCAAAATAAATGGCCTTCAGGCAATAGAGTTCTTGGCTATTTCCTTTGCTACTTATCAATAAATTGCAAACTAAACCAGTTGGCCAATTTATTTCAATATCGATAAAGGTGTTAACTTTATGTTACAAAATAGTTCATTTTTTAAAAAAAGTTTATTTTAATTGAAACACAGTTTACAGATAATGAGTGGTTTCAGTCTCCAAATATTAACAGTTGAAAGGGCTTTTAGAATCACAAGATTGCACTTTTTAAAAAAAAATGTTCTTTGTGTCCCTTGCAGGTATTAGCCCTTTTCAGAAACAAGGATCTAACAGCTTGGCAGCTTCAGGGAACTCATTCCCAAAAGCTCCTATATCTGACTCACCAAATCCATCATGGCCCTTACTTACTTCAAGCACCAACCCAGACACAAAGTGAAGATGAAAATAATCAGGCAAAGAGAGTGAAGTGCAAAGAACCAATAAGCAGGAGAAGCTGGAAGGGGATCCATAGAATGATACATCACAGTAGGGTACCATTCATCTCATCATGCCTCTGCCAGCTCCTTGAAGGAACTTCCCAATTAGTTTTATTCCCTTGTCCTTTTCCCAAAGCCACGCAACTTCTTCCTCTTCAAGTACTTATATACAGTTCTCCTTTGATAGTTATCATTGACTCTGCTTCCAACATCCTTTTGGGAAATGACCTAACAAGTTGGTGCATAAAAATATTTATCCTCAGTTCATGTGTGGTTCTTTTACTAATTGCTTTAAATCTTTGCCCATTAGTTGCCAACACTTCTGCCACATGATACTGTCTCTCCATACTATATCAAAACCTTTTAAAATTTTGAATAGCTCTGTTAAATTTCCCTTTAACCATTTCTGTTCACAGGAAAACAATCCATTTTCCATAAGTTACAGAAGTTCTCTATCCTGTGTTTAAGTCTCCTCTTTCTGGCCCTTTTTGGCACTTTCACATCCTTCTCAAACTGTGGTGTTCAGAATTGGTTACAATTCAGTGGGGACCTAAACAATGCTTATAAAGAGGCCATAACTTTTTTGTTTTTGTACTTGTGTTTCTATTTATAAAGCCAATGATCTGTGTACCTTTTCAGCAGCCTTCTCAACACCTGTAATCTTCAAATATTTGTATACGTGTGTTCCCAGATCTCTGTTCCTGCACTCCGTTTAGAATTGTACCCTTTAATTCATACTGCTTCTCCTCATTCTTCCGACTAAAATGCAGCATTTTTTTATTTCCCTGCATTCAGTTGTATATTCCATGTGTCTGCCTGTTTCACCAGTCGATCTATGTTCTTCTGAAGTCTGTTACTATCTTAAGTTTATGTGATGTGCAAACATTGCAATTAGCTACATGTCATTAATAAATATTCTTTAAAAAGCAGTACTCCTAACACCAACTACTGGGGGATTACCAATCCAAATATTTCCTCAATGTGAAAAGCAGTAGCCTGAAAATCCCAGCCATTCCCATCAGTGTGATCTTCCAATCCAGCCATCGGCGCACCCCCAGCTTTGGGTTTTCCAGCCACAGTGGGTGCATTCTGCAGGAAACCCCATTGACAACGACAGGACCAAAAGATCCTGTTACTGGCCAATGGCGTACCACCTCTGCTTCCGCAAAATACCCGACAGATTGCAGAGAAAATCCCACCCAGCCATTCACATTACTCCCTGCTTTCAGTTGCTTAGTCAATTTTGTATCCATGCTGCTGTTGCCTATTTAAACTCATGGGCTTCCATGTTGCTAATTTCTTCAAATTTTTTTTGATTTATTATATGTATCATCAATCGCCCCATCTTCATCAACCCTTTCCATTACTTCATAAAAGAACACTATAAAATAAGTATGACTTTCCTTTAACATGTCCATAGTGGCTATGATTTATTAATCTGTATGTTTACAAGTGACGATTTATTTTTCCCCAAATTATCATCTCTAAAAGGTCCCCCCGCCACTCCCCGTAATTAGACTGATTGACGTGTAGTTGCTGGAATTAATACTCTCCCCTTTTTCTAAACATAGGTGTAGAATTTACAATCCTCCAGTATTCAGATACTCGTATCTAAGGAAGATTGAATGTTTGTAGCCAAATCCACTGAAATTTCCACCCCAACATCCTTCAGTAATCTCAGATACACTGCATCTAAATTGGATGATTTTTTCACTGTGCAAACTGCCAACTTTTTAAATGCCTCTTCATTTTATTTTTAGCCTATTTAATTTCTCTAATTCTTCCTTTACTGTGACATTGGTTGGATGCTGTTCTGTAGTGAATACAGATGCAAACTATCAATTTTGTGTATTAACTTTCTACAAGATGATCTTCACTAATCCTAGCCAGCCCTACACTTCATCAGGCTACCCTGTTACAATTCACAGCCAGGTTTTATATCAAAATTGACATGGTTCATTGTTATTGTTCGCCCAAAACCATCAGCAACATTTGGAGTCCACACAGGCACAATTTAAAGAAATCTAAAAGATTTTAAAAATGTACTGGTTGTGATGGGATGTGGCGTCATTGTCTAGGACCAGAATTTATTGCCCATTCCTAATTGTCCTTGTGAAGATGATGGTGACCTGCCTTCTTGATATGCTGCAGCCCATGTGATGGAGGTACACCAACAATAGTGTTAGGAAGGGAGATTGAGGATTTTGATCCAAGAACAGTGAAGGATGTTGTGAGCGATTCGAGGCTTCTACATATGGTGTGCCACTGAGGATCCCTTTAGTGTTCAATCAATTAGGAATTATTAAACTGAGAAGGACTTACCCTTCGATGCAATTGGTCATCTGTAAAAACCTTTGAAATACTATGCCCTGTAAAATGAGATGCAACTGCGTTTTAAACAACTGACTAAATTCATAATTATTATTGACAGTCTCTATTTCCCTAAAAAAAATTTGATATTCATAAAATATCGAATGTGTATATTATGATATATAAAAGCACATTTTTAAGGTAATTCTTTTAAAATAAATTTGGTTTATGGTATCAGTTTATGCCTTAATCTCATGTGCTTGTCCCAGACCTTCATTTTGCACTTCATAAAATAATACAAAAATGTTATTTATTTCGCGATGAAGGCAAATTTTATTGAATGCTGGAATCCGAAATAAAAACAGAAAATGCTGGAAAATCTCAGCAGGTCTGACAGCAACTGTGGAGCAAGAATAGAGCCAATGTTTTGAGTCTGGATGACCCTACATCAGAAGTGTTAATGTTAATAGTAAGTAGCCTGAAAAGAAGGACATAAATTTCCATCAAAGGACATCCAGACACATACCTCATTGACTACAAAGTTCCTACCAGCAGCAACACAGAGGCTGAATGAAATCCAACAAACAGGAAAAGGAGATGAAGAATGTGCTAAAATCAGAAGAAGAATGTAAAACAATACTTCAAGCAATGCAAATATGTGTTGCAGATGATTTAATAATTAACAAGAGTTTGGCCTCACAATGTGATCCTTCAGAAAATGGGGCGGCATGATGGCAAAGTGGTTAGTGCTGCTGCCCCACAGGAGACACAGTTCAATTCCATCCTTGGGTGACTGCATGGGTTTCATCCAGGTGCTCCGGTTTCCTCCCACACTCTAAAGATATGCAGGTTAGGTTGACTGGCCATGGTAATTACTCCTTAGTGTCAGGGCGATTGGCAGGGTAACTACGTGGGGTTACGGGGATAGGGCCTGGATGGGATTGTTGTTGATGCAGGCTTGTTGGTCCAAATGGCGGCCTCCTGACTGTAGGGATTCGATGAGGATTCCTGGGAATTGCAAAATGTTTTGCTTGAGTGAGAAATTCAGTCTGGTGGCCAAGAATCTCAAATTCACAAGAGAAAGTGATTTCAAGCTACATGAGGTGATGGCCTAGTGGTGTTCTCACTACCATTAATCCAGAAACTCAGCTAATGTTCTGGAGATCAGGGTTCAAATCCCACCATAGCAGATGGTAGAACTTGAATTCAATAGAAAAAAATCTGGAATTAAAAATCTGTTGATTACCATGAAACCATTGTCAATCATCAGAAAAAGCCATCTCTAAGGTCCTTTAGGGAAGGAAGTTTGCTGTCCTTGCCCCATCTGGCCTATGTGATTCCAGAGCCACAGCAATGTGGTTGACTCTCAACTGCCCTCTAAGGGCAATTAGGGAAGCGCAATAAGTGCTGACCAATCAGCTACACCATGTCCCAAGGATGAATTAAAAAAAAAATAACCTGTGCAGTCTATCACCAAAAGAAGAAAGAACCACTGATGGTATCCTCACTCCCATGGGGGCTAGTCTAGAAATGGATCTTTGCAAGTGCAAGGGGACAACATAGCTAATAGTCGCTGACTATTTCTCTAGATGGTTAGAGATTAAATATCGTCTTGGTACAACCTCAGAAGTTGTCATCAATTCATTAAAGGAAATGTTTGCCAAGAATGGCATTCCAGTTCTTACTGTTTCAAACAATGGTCCACAAATTGCAAATGAATTGTTCAAGAAATTTACAACAGACCATGGATTTGTTTAGGTCAGTCAGATATCTGGCTGACCTAGCAAATGAAGTTACCAAAAGAGGCATAAGAATTGTTAAAGCTTTGTTGAAATAGAGTAAGGATATCATTCCAAACCACTTCAGATTGGGTTGCCTCTGTCAGAACATCTAATGGAAAGAAGGTTCCACCTCCTGTTCTTCCATGTGTGCTTATACCATGTCTAAAACTAACTGATGTGAAGTGCTGTCACAACTCTGATCCACTTTAAAGCCGCCTATAGTGGGATTCATGTGTTTTCTTTAGGCTCACTAGATACTGACCACACCTCTGGAATATTGAGTCTATGAATGCTTCAAACAGAACGCTGTTCGACAACCTCAGAAAGGTAACTCTAAAGTGAGTAAGACCTCCAAAGAATATCAAGAGAAACTTCACTGTATGCTTACACTTTGTACCTGCCATCTGATCTACATTTGGCATTTCCCTGGTTCTGGAATCAAATGTTTGATGCAGTGATCATCTTTGCCTATTCTTATCCCCAATATCTTCAATCCCATACTTACATTTCCTTCTTAGAGATTAAGTGATAAAATATTATCTTGTTTTCACTCAAAGCATGTTTGACAAAATTGTGACCGTGGGATTTATTTTCTATCACTAGTGTCATTTTTGTTAATGTTCTTGTGTCCTCCGGCTCTGTGTCTCCAGAACTGGAAGTTAAATGGCCTGCTTACCTCTGTTATTATATATGCTTTTCAGCAAAGCTGCATAGAAAAATCAGTGGCATTTCTTGTGCTCTAATAATAATCACATGGAATACCTCTTTGGTATTAGTATTAGCACCATGATACACGGGATTGTTACTATGTAATAACACACAATTTTAATGATTTACTTCATATGATACTGAGGGAGTGACAAACAACAACAATGAAATGTGACAAATAACATCAATAGTTTATTTTTATATTATTCTGAAGTGTTCTATCTTCAATTCAGCATCACTAACAATACCATCTGAAAGCAATGTTATATTTGGAATTGGGACAACATTGTAAAAATATACGTGTGCATAAATTGGGCATCGATCCCAAATAACATCCATGCCATTTGTCCAGTTTTGATCATTTTCACTTAACGATGCTTGCTGCTGGAAGAAGTGTTTTAGGTATTGGCAGAATGTCCTTCATTCCTTCCAGTCTCTCCAGCATAATAACAGCAGAGGCAGTGCCAATGACTGACAGAAATATATTGAAATATTCATCTTATGCCACATAATTTTGGAACACTCTGTCAAATAAAATAACTTTTTAGTGCCGTGGTGCTGCAAATCTTTATCACCACTGCCATTAGCTGCAAGGCACATAGTGAAAATAAAATGATGTCCTGATATGGATTGAAATAAAAGCGTTAGGAAGAAATATCATTTAAACTGCTCTCATTACTTGTAGCAGAGCTAATTTCATTCACCCAGTGTAACACTGGCAGAGATTAGTCAAGCATACATGCTCATCATGATGACCACAAAGTACTTTAAGTGCAACATGCTTTGGTGAAATAAATGGTGTCATGGTAAAACACTTCGATCACAATTCCGTAGCCAGAACTGACTCATGGAGGAGAATTGATTAAATCTTTTGTTGTATAAAGGATGGGTTATAATTAACAAGAACATTTTTACTGCTTTTTGATGGAAATAAACAATCTATTCTCAAGTTATGCTACATTGATTCCTTTGCTTATAAATATGTCAGTTATTTGTGACAATTTCTCCATGAGTGACTTCTGTTTTCACAGGTTTTCAATCTCGCTCTCCACTCCCACCTAACCTCATTAGTAGTCAAGAGCAGATATAACATCTGCCATGGACATACCTGCCTATACTTCCTTCAGATACCACCAGGACTACTGGAGGAGGTTGGCTGTTGTGCAGAAGGGGCAAGGGACCATGCTGATCATTGTTCCACGGCAACTGGCTCCTGGCGTGAAGCCACTACTGCCTGCATCTCTAAAGTGACCCTGCGCAGCCTGCAGTCTTGCTTCCCATGTTCCATGCTGTGGAGCTCTAAGAGGAAGGCTGGAAGCCTGTCATGTTTTACATTTCTGAGCAATGATAGTACCTAACAGTTGCAGCCCTTAGGTGGCTTGGTTCCCATCATGCTCCTCACCATTACCTTTCTTCTTCTGTGCCACCTCTTGCTGTCATGGCATCAAAGAAGGGAGGGAAGATATGAATGTGTGAGCATAACCCCTCCAGGGATTAAGGGGTCAGAGGTGCAGCTGGCTGGTTGTGGCTGCATAGCACTTCATTACCATTGACATCTCATGAAGATATTCAGTCAGTAAGCTGGTGCTGGCAAGGTGTTGCTATCCTCAATGAAAAATAGAATTTTTCTCCAAGAGTGTCCTGGCCTTCAGCTTGAATAGAGTAAGTGGTTTAAAAGCAAGAAAGCCTCCTATGGTGGTTTACTTTTGTATTTTGCAGACAAGTAAATAACATTGGTTCTCAGTGAACGAACGTGTGGCAAGTGACATAGAAGAAGAGATGTAATTGATGTGACATTAATATGGGTATTAAAGTGGAGAAACTGGGCTTGTATAAGACAATCACTAATTAAAATATTGATAAGTTACATGCTGAAGTATTTTGAGAGAAATAAGAGCTAAGGGGCTCCTGCCTCTCCTTCTTAATTCTCAGTGTTCTACTGAGTATCCACATGATACAGAGTTAGAGGTATCCTTAATCAGAAGACTTGGATGTGTGGCTTTTTTCAACTCTTTTACCTGATCAGCAAATGATTCTGGTCAATCAGTTTATTCGTAGAATTTTATTGTTCAGTTTCCCATTGCAGAACTTTTCTGAACTTCTCTCAAATTAGTTGACAGCTGGTGCCCAGGGAGGATAAAGAAGAGATGTGCTGTGTGCCTCCATCCCTGATTTGCTGAGGTTGAAACCTCTTCAGACATTGGTCTGCAAACCTAACGATGAGGGAATTCCTGCCAGTATCAATGTCACTTCCCTTCAGATGACAGGGGAGATACTTCTGGGCGAATCTTGTAGCGCCAGGAGACAGTTCATCCTGTCTTAATGGCCTCCCTCACAATCCTCCCAACCCACACCACCACTAACCTCCCTGCCCAAGAAGGCTCAGAGACCTGTGTTCATCTTTTCTGGCTGGGTGCCAAGTCTTGCTGCCCTCTGGGCACAGATGGCACGTGAGTATTCATAATTTATCCAAGAGTAATACAAAGTATTGACAAATTATGCAGCCAAATATTTTAAGGGAGATCAAAGAATCTGCCTTGCATTCTTAATCCTCAGAGTTCTGCTGAGTTGCACATGCTGAACAATGCATTTAAAAGACAATGCAGAAGTTTCCCATTGTTTACACTAGTTATATTAGCTTTACACTGATACTTGTGTCAATGGAATAAAAATATACATATAGGGTGCAGATTTAAAATAATTGGCAGAAGAAGCAAATGCGACATATGGAAAACTTTTTTCACACAGCGCGGTTAAGATCTGCAACGTGTTACTCTAGTGTGATGGATATTCAATCAAACCATTCAAAACTAAACCTTCCTCCAGTCTGAAAAATAGCCGTTTAGCACAACTCAGTTTCCTATCATTCAGCCAACTTTACATCCACGTTGCTATTTTTCATTTTATCCTATGGGCTCAATTTTGCTAGGAAGTTTATTATAAGGCACTTTATCGTATGCCTTTTGGCAGTCAATATACACTACATCAAACACATTACCCTCAACAACCATCTCTGGTTCCTCACCAGGTCAATCAAATTAGTAAAACCTGATTTTTCATGGACAAATCCATGTAGGCTTTCAATCATTAACCTGCAGTTGTCCTCATGATGGCTAGTTTTATTCCAGATTATTATGTCTGAAAGGTTTCATACCACCAATGTTCAATTGTTTGGCTAGCAAATGCTGGGTTTATGCTTACACCTATATCTAGGAGGGTTGTATGATTCACCCAGAATTATCTTTCATGTCACCTGAAGGAAAGTGGCATTGGTACCGGCAGGAATTCCCTCATTGTCAGCTTTGCAGACCAATGCTTGAACGGGTTTCAACCTCAGCAGGATAGGGATGGAAGCACACAGCACACCTCTTCCTTGTCCTCACTGGGCACCAGCTGGAAACCAACTTAAGAGTACCTCCACAATTTCCGGCCTTGTTTTCCTCAGCAGCCTCAGATGCGTTACATCCAGTCCTGTTGACTTATCAACTTTATGTATAACCAGCTTTTCTATGACTTCCCATTTATCACATTTTAGCCATCCAATGTCTCAACCACCTCCTCTCTCACTTGTCTTTGGTAGCATCTTCTTTCTTGGTAAGAGAGATGCAAAAAACTCATTTAGTATCTCAGTCATGCTCTCTGCCTCTGTGTGAATTCCCCTTTTAGTCCCTAATTGGCCCCATAGCTCCTTTTTCTACCTTTTATTATCTACAGTCTTTTAAAACATTTTTGAATTACTTTTATGTTAGGTGTCAGTCTCTTCTCATACTCTTTCTTTATCTCTCTTATTTCCTTTTTCACTCTGTATTTTCTAAAACCAGTCTGGCTGTCACTCATTTTATCAACCTGAGATCTATCATTCATACTCAATAAATTTGGAGGGGGTTGTATACATAAAGGGCAATAAATGCTGGGCACATTCAGGGATGCCTACATCCCAAAAAAGGAACAGAAACATAGCATGTAGCGATAAAGACCTGTGGAGTTAACTCTAACACTACTTTACCAATAGCTACTGGGCATATGCACAAGGAGTTTTGTAATAATAGTAATAGAGCAGAGAGTCTGAGAGATGATCTGTGCTTTTGCCTTGTAATCCAGTACATAGTTGAGAATGTAAATGAAGGTTACTTTCAAGAAGGATTTTTACCTTCAGCAGGATCTTTGTTAAGAGTAAGAAACATCCCATCTCCCAAAATGACCCCATGACAACAGACAATACATCCAGTAGTGCAACACTGCTATTTTTTCTTAGTTTTTCTTAACAAGATTTTGTCCACCCTCTGCCAAGTTAGAGAGTGAATATGCAGGCTGCCTCTTAGTCCTGCGGTTGCTATTTGCTGCCAGTGTGTGCAATTTTCTCCTGAAAGAAAGAAGGGATTTTGTTAATGACTATTGCACAAGTTGCTTTGAGAATGTGCCTCTCAGTATTGCATAATGCTGATATAATGTGCAAGCTGTGAGATGCGGGAAATTAAGAGTTTTAACAGTGGTAAGAGCAGAAGGCGCAATGTGTATGAGAATGAGGAGAAGGAAATAGACTGAAGAGTGGTACGGTAACCATAGAAGAGTGAATGGAGGGAATTCTATGTGTAATGAGGTGGTGTCAACATAATGAGAAAGTAATTGAGAATAAAATTCTTAACTTTGACAACTCTGCTGAAGCCATTGAACTCTTTTCAGCTTTGTAACTATGTCCTCGGATTGACCTGCCTTGCAGTTGCCTCCCACTGTTGACAGAGATGCTAAGCTTTCTTTAGCCATACCACACCCCAGTTAACCTCCCCACCCATAACCCACCCCCCACCAATGGAAACAAAATTCTGAGACACTGAGGTAGCATTGAAGAACCTGTTGTTCCAAACTGCAGGTCGAGCAGCCATTTCAATGTAAGTGTTCTATGCTGCCTGCAGCCAAAGTGCACCTTCTGTTTAAGAGATGTAGATTGCCTTTAAATAGTTTCAGACAATAATCAAAATCAAATCAATAAACTGCGGATGTTGGAAATCTGAAATAAAATCAGGAAGTGGAAAAACTCATCAGGTCCAACAGCATAAGCAGTCGTATTCAGCTTGAAACATTAACTCTGTTTCCCTCTCCACAGATGCTGTGAGCCCTGTTGATTTTTTGAACACTTTGTTTTTATTTCAGACAGTAATCATTCTTGGTAGCAGCAACTGTATGTTTGATCTATCACGATGAGCTGTCAACACAGATTTCCTGAGGTTCCTGTACCACGCACCCTGCCTAACATCACCATTTTCAGACAAGTTCAGATACTTGGGCCTACTTGTGTACAGAACACAAATGAATGTTGAAAATTGAGAAAGTGGGGATGAGGGAAAGAGAAAGTGAGATTGGATTGACTGAGAATAATAGAAATATGGGGTGTGATTTTTTACCATTTTCATTCTAAGTGCTGAATCTGGGCGTAATTCAAATCCAACTTAGAAATCTGCTTTCCGGCGCCCCCATACACACCCAGCCTCAAAAAAAATTGCCAGTCCCATTCACGCTGTGGGTGGGGCTTAGCGCACCCAAAATAAATCAGAGCTCTGAACTGCATATGTGCAGTTCGAAAATATTTTGTCAGATCGTTCCTGGGCCGCAGAAAGCGGAGAAAGCAGCTGGGAGCAAAAAGCAGGAGTGATGGCCCCCACAGACATTGCTGTCCGCCTTATCCACTCGCCCCTGCTAACCATAGACACCACTGTCCGCCCAATCAACCCCCCTGCTACTCAGACCGATCGCCACTGCTGCCCCTGCCTTCCCCCCCCCACCCCCACTGATCGCAGGCCTGCCTGCCCCCCCACCAGAAATATATCTTACCCACCTCCCTTCTCCTCCTCCCCCACAAAACAATGATCTGGCCTCACTCTCCTGCTCCCTGAGGAACATTTGACCCGCCTCCTCCTCCCTCCCCACCAGACAACAGTCAGCCCTTCCCTCCCCCCCCCAGACAATGGTCCACCCTCCCCCACAAGAGATACATCTGACCTGCCTCCTCCTCCTCCCCTCCCAACCAGACAACGATCTGGCCTCACTCCCCTTCCACTCCTCCCCCACATTCCCCCAACCAGAAAATAGTGTGACCCACCTCCCTCCTCCCCACCCCACCACCGATCTGCATCAGAGAGCCGTTGGAAGCACTGAACTCGCCTCTTCGACAGCTAGAGCGCCCGATTCAGACTTTTATTCAGCAGGTCCATTACAGCACGGTTCCAGATTGGCACATGTGGTGGTAAAGGGGGAAATGCTGATAAAGTTGGGTGGGCGGTTCATTAATTCAATATAAATGCATGTAAATGCATTTAAATCACCATTGCGTCCATGTTAGGCGCAAAGCAGATCGCCGCCATTGCCGGGTTTCGGTGAAGTGGCAATCTGCACGGGCACGGATTGCGTTAATGGCCTCACACCCAACTTTACCACGTTTTCACGCCCGTAAACAGGCACAACACAATGGTAAAATTGGGCCCACAGAGTAAATTGTTGTCATTTAGGGTCATTTGTTCTCCTGTTAGATTTAATCCTTCTAGTTAAGATCTGTAAATGAACTTATCATAATGCTAAAGCACAGCTTGTTTTCTTTCAATTAATACTGTGATAGGAAGAATTTGTGGCAGTGTGGGTGGTGGCCCTGCCTCTGGACCAGAAGTTCTTGGTTCAAGTCCTACCCCAGAACTTGATGGCCAAGGATAGTCCCTCAATAACATGGCCAGCAGGTTGAGTATGAGTCTTTCAATACACCAATGATGGATGGTAAGTGAAGGAGAGTCTCTTGGTCAGCCATGCTTGATGTGGAGTTGTGCTCCCTCCAAGCTACAAGCTTCTGACAACAGGCTAGTGACCTGTTCCACAATAAGCCTTACTCTGTTTTCAGGGAAAAAGATGAAATTCTGCCTTGTGCACCACTAGGTGCAGGAAGAGAAACTACAAACAATACTGCAATATAATAATTAGTCCTTCAAATAATGTTTTGTTTGTATCAGAATGTGCCAGTTGTCTTGTCAGAGTACCATAATGATAATAAATTATGGAGGTTATGACTCTCGTGTTGAAAGTTTAGTTAAGAAATGTATTTATAATTTGTGGTGTGGTGTGCATTAAGACTGAGTAAAGTTTTGGGAATGCTATTCAGCAATCAAGTAGCAAAATATATCATACCTCTTGAAGCAAAAGTTTGGAAGAGGAGAACTTCAGCATTTCAGACAATATACTGGGAAGGAATTTAATTTCTTTTCCTATGTTGTTGTTGGTAGAAAAAGCAAAAACAACAATTGTAGTTAATTCAGTTCACAACTTAAGATCACCATCTACTGGCATCCAAGCAGCCTGCATTGCCGCCAATTCTAATTATTTCCAATGACCACAATGTTATATATCGCAGATGTCACAGCCTTGGGGAAAAAGAGCTCATCTCAACAAGACAAGCTTCAAGATTTTAGGTGTCCAGATCACCAACATCATGTCCTGGTCCCCTCATGCTGACACTATAGTTAAGAAAGCCCACCTTTGCCTCTACTTTCTCAGAAGGCTAAGGAAATTTGGCATCTCTGCCATGACGCACCAATTTTTACAGATGCACATAGAAAGCATTCTTTCTGGTTATATCACAGTTTGATATGCGTTCTGCTCTGCCCAAGAGCATAAGAAATTACAAAATGTCATGAACGAAGCCCAATGCATCACTAAAATCAAGCCTCCCATCCATTGACTCTGTCTACACTTCCCACTGCCTCAGAAAAGCAATCAGCATAATTAAGGACCCTATGCATGCTGGACATTCTCTCTTCCACCTTCTTCCGTCAGGAAAACGATACAAAAGTCTGAGGACACGTACCAAGTGACTCAAAACAGTTTTTTCCCTGCTGCCATCAGACTTTTGAATGGACCTAACTCATGTTAAGTTGATCTTTCTCTATACCCTAGCTATGAATGTAACATTACATTCTGTTCTCTCTCTCCTTTCCTTCTATACATGCGGTATGTTTTTTCTGTATAGTGCACAAGAAATAATACTTTTCATTCTATTCTAATACATGTGACAATAATAAATCAAATCAAAGACCAACAGCATGATCGGCAGAATGAAAGACCACAACCAAGGCATGAATTCTGTCTATCTTCTTCCAAAATCCATACAGCTGCTATCATTATTTGGCAAAGAGTAAAAATGGTGAACACCAATTAAATGAAATCTCATTTCCATGACAGTAATATATTAAATGGGTGTTATAATGAGTATTTTTTCAATATAATGAAGTGTGAGTGGAATAACACCTTACACTAAATGGATGTAGCAGTTTTTTGTGTGTGTGCGCGCGTGCGTGCGTATGTGGTGCCTTTGTGTATGTGCAAACTGTGAAATACTCGGCACTCTATTGTGATAATGGATAGTTGTGAAATCAGTCACACAGCAATAATCAAGTAATGGAAGACAGCAATAATCCAGTAATGGAAGCTCTCAGACTTCTGTCAACAAACAGTGAAATAGCAAGCAATAATTTTTTAAAACACTCCAGATTTTTTTTATCAATATTTAAAGGATAGGGCTTTTAAATGACTTGACAGTTTGAGAGCTCCCTTTGGCAGGTCTTTTAACAGTTCCACTGGACACTTTTGACAGTTGATTTTGACAGGTCCTCTTGACACTTCTGACAATTGATTTTGACAAGTCTGTTGATAGTTCCAATCAACTTGACAGTTAATGAGTTTGTGTTCTTTTTACACACATTCATGCCCACTTTTAAAAATTCCAAAGGGCATCTTGCATCCTGCAAATGGATTCTAGGATCAGACCAAATGGGTACCTTATCTATCCATAAGGGTACCCTGGCTATCCAAATGAATCTACAAATTTAATCTGCACATTCTAATACACTTGAGTGCAGGCAGCTGATGATTTAAATCTTATCTCCCATAAAACAGATAAACTTAAAATCATCCCACCCCTGTAAGAATGGAAATTGCCATGTTCAGGGATGGGACTAATGATTTTTGGCCACATCCACCATTTTTGCCATGATGAGAGCTGCTCCTTCATGGCGAAATTCTGGGCCTTTGTGATCCCAGCAAATTTCTGCAATGCATTATCTGTGCTTTCATGTCAAAAGGACGGGAAGTGTATGTGTCAATCTAGCAATACCCCTAAAAACCTGCCATTATTACACTGGAAAATTACTGGGCCAACTGTCTACTGCAGGTTACGATTGTCAAGTGATTAACTGTTAGTAAAAGTATACAATCATTCTGGTACTCCTGCTGTAGACCTGAGGTGTGTTAATCAAAATCACCCATTGTTCTTCACAGTTCACTACTAATCATCAGCCCGTAATGTGCACTGAATTAGCAGGCCTGTGCTGATGATGTAATTTTTTCCCAGTGGCACTTGGGAGCAGTGAGGATTGTAGACATCATTCACAGCCAAGAGTACAGATGTTTCTAATTGCTTTCCATTACCAAGAATAACAGCTGTTTATATCTATCAGCAAATAATTCACAAGAGCTCCAGACTGTTAGGATAACACATCCCACCTGGTCATCATCATAAGTTGTCAGGACAGGAGAAGCTTCTGCACTCCCCCATTCCTCCATAAATACAGGCTTCTCATCACCTTCAACTCTCCAAATGCAGTTGCCCACGACTGGCATTTCTTTCGCTTGTGTATGAGTTTTTTTTTGCATACAGAGAACGGATGTAAATGAGGTTCAGAGGCCTTTTACTCTCTAAAGATCGTTCATGCTATCTGATCTTCATTTCACCTTTTATATCATTTTATCGCCTTCCTCATCCAAACACAAAATTGTTTCTTGAAAAATAATTGCATATAGGGGAAAAGTATTTTCCACTATTTTCCAAACCAAAACCTTCAGTAGTCAATGCAATAGATTCTGATTTCTTGTGTTTTACTTCACCTGAAGAAGCCTAATGAAATAAAGCATTATTCATAACTAGATGAAAATGTTAATTTTCATATAAATGATTTATACGTTAGGGTATAAATGTGGGTCAGCTGGAGTGTCAGTTTCTGTTATGTTCTGATCTATTTGTGTTTGGCCGTGCAATACTGCTGGTGTTGTCAACTGTGTGCAGTCCGACTGTTCTTTTCTCAAACCAGATAAAATCATTTATTTGTCGTGCCAACAGCAGTCGGAAATGAAAAATAAAAACTAAGCAAGTAAAAGTGCAACAAAATCCTCGGAGTGGGAGTTCCTGTCCATAGTTCCTATGCTGCTTCAGGGGTCCACTAGTGGGATGGATACCTTTAATCAAAGACATAAAAAATTACACCAAACTCATTGCATATCCAGTATTGTATAATCCAAAGGACAGCTTGCCAGCCATTCCATAACTTCAACCTGTTCCTATGTGGTTGGGAATCATATTTTAGAGTAACCCAGATTTTTAAGCCGCATGAATTCTGTCTGTTTTAACATATTTCTGCTTCTCTTGGGATAATGCAAATGCTCAGAATGTCTTTATCCCTTAAGGGTCAGCGCCTTTCTCTCCCCCACCCCATGTAAAGTGACCTAAATATTTTACAGATCCTGAAATGAAAGCACCTTTATTTGCATCCCAATTACAAAGGCAGCAGCTTTCTTCCTGGATGACAAGGCTTGATGTGGAGCCCTGCCAACAAGAGCAGAATGTCATTATGAGAAGAGGCTGCTGTGGGCTGCCATAATCAGGACAAACATATCACCATAAATGATGATAATAGACTTCATGGCAGATGACTCTGCATGAACAGAAATTGGCCAACCAAAGCAATATCTACAGCAAATGTGAATAGAAAGGAAGCAAAAGTGTCACTGTTTAAATTCAAAGCCCAAGAAAGCAATGAGCAACCTAACGCTTCATAATCTCTCAAGAAGCTCATTTCCAAGAAGCAAATGATCAGTACTTTGAGAAAGAAATTGTTGCATGAAGACTGAGTCACGTCAGAAACAATGCAGAAACAAAGGAAGCAGAGTGGTGAGACTTGGGACACTGTTTCTACCCACAGGTGGGCTGATCTGTTAACCCAAAAGCAACAAGGTCATAAGTGAATAATAGTTATTGCCACAAGTGGGATACAAATTCTATGCCATACAGCTCTTCCTTGTTTATTCTGTTTACACCAAAGTAACTAAAATTATTAGCAGACTAAATTCTTCTTTTTGATCTACCTGAATTAACCATAGCACCTGGCAAGACCACTGTTCACTAACATGGTTTACAGACAAGTGATAACAGAAGGAGTAATCCTGGATATTTTATTTGAGATTGGGGTGGGATTTCCCAGCTGCACTTGTCCCAAAACCAGAAAAACCCCGCCCAAAGTCAACGGAGCTTTGCCTGGTCCGCCCCCAGCCTGCTACAATTCCTGTAGCTAGTGGGGCGGAACAGGAAAATTCCCCCCTCGGTGTCGAGATATGCCTGCTGGGACCACCACTACTGATCCCATGCATGCCTACAGTGCTGATGGAAGCTCTGTTCATTAGTGTGGCAGTGACGGGCACATTCCACTTGGGAATGTTTAGGGCATCTTCCCACCAGGGTGAATAGAAAATGTGTCTGAAGAGTGATTGGATTGGGTCACAAAGAGGGGTTGTCCCCCAGGGACAAATATGTAACTGTGATTGCCCTTCTCCATAGTGCTGATTGTATGCAAAGATGACATCACTTTCATGTCAAATGTAATTCTTTATGCAGCAATATGAACAAGAAAGACACATTGAATAGATTTTAATATTAAATATCAATTTAAATATTTGTTTGTAATAGTAAATTTTACCCAGTGGCCAATTTGTTGAATTGTTATTTAGCCCTTATTACTTCGAAAAAGTTGTTTAATCTTTAGATACACTTGTCTGTTCGATCTCATAAGCATACACTATTAAACTCTAACCAACGAAGAAAACAGTATGCAATAGTAAAAACATGAAGAAAAGTCCACTTACCAAGTACGTGGTGATAAGCTTGGTATCATTAAGCAGCACTGCTAAATTGAATTTCTCACAAAGGTCCAATATTTACCACTAGCAGCCAAAAGAGTTTTGGTGGTCACAGCCATGGTGTTAAACAAGCTGCTCCATTGGGCATAGATTAAGCACTTGCTTCCTTGAGGAGCTGTTATCCTGCTTGCACTGAAAATGTATAAAGACAAGTGTTCTTGAGTCAGTATTTTTAGTTAGAAAGTAAATAGTTTATCACAACATGACTAGGTAAAGAAAATATAAACTAAGAATATCGGACTTCTGTGCCTTGTTTCACCTTACTTGCCTTTCTGTTAAAATCCTCATTTTGTACCATCCACTTAAGTACCATAGTAAGTTTCTCACAAGATATCCTCACTGCTTTCGTTCCTCAGCTTCTGTACTGAGTGATTTCACATCCAATCTCCATAAAACTTAGCTCTCCTCCCTGTTCACCAGTTTCTGTCCTCAATCTCTTCCTCCATATTAACTTACCTACCAGATTCACAACCACTTCCTTCACCTTGCCTCTCTGCTCTCGTGCATAGGTTCTGAGCATCCTTATATTGCTTACCACTCATACCCTCATTCCCCTCCCAACCTAACTTCCTTCTGTGTTAGCCCCTGGAAAAACTCCACTTACAAATGCATTTTCAAAAGCCAAAAATAACAGCAATATGCTGTGGATGTTGGAAATTTGAAATAAAAGCATAAAGTGCCGGAAAGACTCAGCAGCTCTGGCAGCATCTGTGGAGAGAGAAACAGAGATAATGTATTTGGTTCAATATGACTCTTCTTCAGAACAGAAGAAGAATAGAAGTTCCAAAGAAGAGTTATATTAGACTCAAAACTTTTACAAACCGAAGTTGCTGCTGGGCTCAATCAGAGCCCCTTACATTTTTTTGCCCAAGTGTCTAAAAATGTGGTGGGAAAGGTGGTAGTACAGCCAGCAGGCCACCTTTCACCTTTCCATCTGAGATTACATTTGGCCAAAAGAATTGCAAAGTTCTGCCCATATAGTATGCAGTTGGTTTCATTATTCATTACCAGATCTGGTTGAACCTCATAAAGCACTAGTCTTCTCTGCCAAAGCTACTCACTATTTCAGAATCTACTTGGAAAAGGTAACTCACAACTTTTTCACTACCAACCATATCCTTAAACCTTCACCTCAACAAGCATGAAGAGCTCATGGACTATTTTGTTGCTTTGACTGAAACCATCCACTCCAGCCTACCCCACATCACCAGGCTAAACATACCTTCAGGTCACCTCCTGCCCTAACCCTGAGTTCATACCGTTCTTTATTTTCTCTCTTATCCTCCCTCATGGTCTCTCTGAGCTCCTCTTGTCCATGAGACACATCTCCTGCCTCTGTCTTGCTTATTCCAATAAAGCTGCTGCCACCCAACATTCTTTCCAAGCTGCCATTTATCTGCTATTGTTAATGCAACAGAGATACAGCACCCCCTCCCATTTCAAACCTACCCTTGACTTCCTCTGTCCTTGCAAACTATCACCGCTTCCCCAAGCTCTCTTTCCTCGCTAAACTTCTTGATTGTTGTGCAATTCCAAATCCATATTTGAGTCCCTCCAATCAGATTTCCTCCCCTGCCATAGCATTTAATGGGCTCTTTGAAGTTTAAAATTTATAGGTGAGATGTTATGGCCTTGCTCATCCCGAAACCATAAAATCCTGCCTGAGGTCAATGGGCCTTCCCATGCTTCATCCCTCGTCTGCTCCGATTCCCGTGGCAGGTGGGCTAGTAAAATTCTGGCCTATTTATTAGTGTCATGAGTAGGCTTACATTAACACTGCAATGAAGTTACTGTGAAAATCCCCTAATCGCCACACTCTGGCACCTGTTTAGGTACGCTGAGGAAGAATTTAGCATGGCCAATACACCCAGCCCATCTTTTGGACTGTGGAAGGAAACTGGAGCACCCGGAGGAAATCCACACAGACACAGGGAGAATGTGCAGACTTTGCACAGACAGTGAGCCAAACCAGGAATTGAACCCCGGTCCCCATGAAGCAGCAGTGCTAATCACTGTGCCACTGTGTCGCCCTATCCTCTTATCCAAGTAACAAGTTATGCTTCCTGTAATGTGAGCACAGAGAACTGTAATAACAACAATAACTTGAAGTTAACATGCATCTTTAATAAAACATCCCAAAGGAGCACATCACAGGAGCATCATAAAACAAAACTAACCCCCTATCCTTCTCGAACTGTCTGAAGGCTTTGGTATGATTCACTATAGCATTGTCTTGCTTTAATCTCTTCTATTCTCCTGACTGTATATGTGTGTGTGTGCACGTACATGTGTGTGTATGTGTGAGAGAGAGAGAGAGTGAAAGAATGCACCTAAGACATGTAGAGACATAGCCGAAAGTGAGTTACATGCAAACATTGCTGAACAGCAAAAAAACATAGTTCATTCAGTCATGTTGCTTCTGCTTCATGATTTAGGTATTCCTTATGTACCCAAATTCCTTATCCAAACACTTTCTGTGGGGATTTGTATGGCACGGACTGGACTATACCTGCACTCCAGGGACAGACTGAAAAGTTGGGGAGAGGGGAGGCAGCACCAACGTTCACCTCATTGGGACCTGTTTGACTGACCCTGAAACACCCTGACTGAAGATCTGCCAGAACTCCGATTGGTCTTAAAAACACTGGAACCATGACAGCAGTTCATTAACTGCACAATAAGCTTGAATTGTGGCTGGAGATTCCCTAAACAGCTGAGATGGGGTTACCCTCAGTTTTCTGGTCGGCGAAGAACTCCTGCCACTTTGCCCCCATGTTTCCGAAAGTGAGACTTCCAAACAACACATCTGGCAGCTAACAACTGTGCCTTCTTAACCAATCAAATTGAAGAGTCTGAACCAGCAAGTATCATTTAGAACAATGAATTCAAATCGGGTGTGAAAGTGAAATAGAGAGCAGGAAAGACTACTGGATGCCAAGAGAGTTTTAAAATAAGTTGTTTAAAAAAAGTTTTTAAAAACTCACCAACAATAATTAAAAGCTGCAAGAATGCAGGCCTTCAAATCTAAAAGTTAACTTTTGGTGCCAGAGAGGTGAGAGGTCATTTGGCACCAATTAAGACTGATCCTGCTGGTGAAAGGATAATTCGACTGGAATGAATAAGCCATCATTTTTTTATGGCAAAGATCGTCTCTATCATCAGAATATTTTTAGACCTTTACGGAGAAAAGCACACTTCAGGTAATAACTTGCAAATCTTTGTGTTTAACCGTGCAACTGAATTCATTGCAACTTCCTGTAAAGTCATGTATAAATAGTGGTGAACATACATAGCTTCATCATTATTATCACAGCAAAATCCATGAATTCTACTGAAATATGTGAGGTAAGCACCAAATAGGACTGATTGAAGGGTTTAATTCTATTGTTTAGAAGTTGGCTTAGTTTAAGTTGGGAAATGGTAATCTTGCACTCAGGCATTTCCTTTTATAGTTGATTCAATAGATATGAGAAAAGATCTCATTTTATCTCAACTGGGGTATAGACTGTACTGCAAAAAAGTTTAATAAAACAGTATTAAACCAAACTACTTGACAGAAGGGGAGAAATATACAAGAAATTGCTAGAATTGTTTATTCAACTGAAAGCTTACAAGATGTGGACAAAGCATGGGTTGGGCCTTTCTTCGCGGAAAAAGGCCAGTTTCCATCAAATTAGAGGGTAAATTTTCTGGCCCTGTCTGCCATGGGAATTGTTGCGGACCAGACAAAAAGTTTGATGGATTATTTAAAGGGCCATTGACTTTGAACTTGAATTTTCATCCTCCAGGTGCATGCAAGCAGAAAATCCTGCCCTTCTTTATAATGCTTACAATGAGAAGACAATTTAAACTATTGGCAAATTTACAAATAATGCAATACAACATCTAATTTGATGCATTAATGATCAAGGCAATCACCTGTCAATAAACATGATTGATTAAATTTCTATCAGTTATGGTTATCTTACTCAATACTCCCTCTTTCAATCCATAGATGACACCAGATAATATGAAGTATCTGGACTTCGTGGGTATGCACCACATTGAGCACTTCCAGTTGCACATTGGGTGTGAATTCAATTGCCCATATTTTTCATACATCACCACAAAAATAGTCACTTGGCTCAGAAAATATACTTCCAGGAAGGCAATTTGGAAACGTGTTTTCAGTAGTGCCATTTATCTGAAGAGAATAAGATGGCTGCGTCAGTTTTGGTGAGTTGTCTGGAGAGATACAAATGTCTTCCAAGCTCTTTCTCCATTGTGTATCCTCACTGTGTTGTTGCCTGCTAGGCAATTCATTATTTTTCAAGATTTATAAAGTATGGATTTTTTTTAACATGTATTTTTTCATGGGATGTAGGCATCACTGGCAAAGCCAGCATCTGTTGCCCGTCCCTTATTGCCCATTAGTTGAAAGGCTTACTAGGTCATTTCAGAGGACAGTTCAAAGTCAGCCACAATGTTATAGGCCTAGAGTCACATGTAGGCCAGTTAAGGTAAGGACGGCAGATTTCCTTCCCTAAAGAACATTAGTGAACCAGATGGGTTTTTATGATGTTAGCTTTGTGGTCACCACTACTGAGATTAGTTTTCAATTGCAGATTTTATTAATTGAATTCAAATTTCACCAACTGCTGTGGTGAAATTTGAAAGCAGGTCCTCAGAGTTTTAGCCTGGGTCCCTGAATTACTAATTCAGTGACATTACTATTGCAGCACCATCTCTCCCTCTGTGACATTGAGGGTAGGTGGGAATGTGGAGTTGAGACCACAATCAGATCAGCCATGGCCTACTTCTGCTCCTAATTTGTATGTTAACATGTTCATATAAATGGATCACTCGCCAAATAATTGAAAGAACTGTTTGTTGGACTTGACTTCTGGATCTGAAGAATTGGACCAGGGTTTTGCTACAGGATTTTGATACTGCACCAGGACTGGAGCAAAACAAAGAAACAATAAAAGATAGTGAATCAGTTTTCCTAAAACTTCCATATTGTTTTCTTTAGTGGACCAAAATGATTATAGGCCTGCATCATTTCAAGACTTCATCTTGGGGCAAAGCAAGTATGACAATGATTTCTCAAACTCTTTTGAGTTTGAGGGGTGGAGTGGTTGTGGGGAGCAGGGGCAGGGGGCAGGGAACACCCTGATATTTAATGATCTAGAGGTAGAATATGCATGTTTTTACATGATGCTTCTGTGTTGTGTCATGGGAGATCAAAGGCATTTGATGTCTGCATGCAATCCCTAAGAGAACAAGTGTGAGTATAGACCCATTTTCTTTATCAGTTTATTATTTCTTTTTTAAGCTGATAAGATCAGACCTCTTTTTATTCAACAGAATTATATCTTCAAATTATATATCTCAACATCCAAGTTAAACACTGAAGAAAAATCAATTTGCTGTCCAAATATCAAAACTTATTAAACAGGAATTGCTTTGCCAACACAGACTAAATAAGAAATCAGCAATGACTTGACAGATTTGTTTACATTATAGATATGAATGTCAATAATTCATTGAATTTAGTTTTGTTAAATGTGTCTTTACAAGGTCTATATCAATTGCAACCAAAGGCACCTTCATTTCAAACAATACCAGGTAAATAGCTTAAAATGAAAGAGTAATAAAGAGATGAATCAGAAACGTGTATCAATAAAATTCAATTACAGGGGAGTGCATGGAATAACCCCTTCATAAATGGATGATTAAAGCGATGTTTTATACCACTTCCCTGGGTGCTTTAAATTATTATTTAATTAACTGATTATAAAAGCTCTTTACTACCACAGGGAGATAATTTACAATTTTAAAACTTTTTTAAAGTTTTGAAGTCCAGTAAATCTTGCCTCTTTTTTAAAAACTCAATTCTAATTAAAAATACCCTATGTATAAACCATGCCACAGGGACTGAAGAAAACAAATGATAAAGACTTCTATATTGCACAATTCCAACAATACCTAAGGCAATAGCAATTTGGATGATGCATGGTGGAAGTTTGTGAAAATCTGAAAGGTAAACAGTAACCTGAATTTAGAAAGTTTCCCCCAAAATAACTCTTCTCAGAAAAAATCTCTGACAAGAAACAAAGACAAGATCCTTTTCATATTTATTTTCATACTAATCAATTCATTTATTAAAAAAGAGAAACTGTTGAGTCTAATGCAACATCTGAGCAACAAATGGGCTATTGAAAAAAATCCTTGGTGTGCTTTCAATAATATTGAAGGATCTCAAAAAAATATATCTAACAGAAGGCTCAGTCAACACACATAAAGAAACACATTTTAAAGCATACAGAAAAGAAGTCAGACCTATATTTTAATATAAATACTTTAGTACTTTAGAAGAATTAGATTCATGTGTTCCTTTTTGTTGCTGAAATTAGAATGCTATGCTAAATTTTGTAAAGGTAAACAATCCTGTAGAAATTCCAGTGTAGACAGCCTGAATTGCGAATCAAGCCCAAAAGCCGTTTGACATTTGAGGAAATCCATTAGTCCATATGCTGCTTGTCAACAACAGCATAACTCTAAACTTTCCGTTTTCATCCAAGTCAGGTTTCTCACCCATTTAAAATTCAAGTGACATTTCATTTTACCCGGTTGTGCGTTGTGTGTGATCTCAATTAAAACATGAACATTTACACTGAAAGAAAGAGAGGGAGACTGGCATTAACATTTTTTTCTTGGGTGCAATGCATCAATCACAACCTAATCCATTCATCATTCGCTGCTCTCAATGAGGTTCATTAGGTTTTCACTGTGGGGGAGATGACATAAATTCAAACATTCATAAGGTAAGCGATTCAAGCAATTATTTATTTGGTCATGTGAACAGGAAGGATACAAACTTAGCTTCCCCAGTGGCAAGAAAATTAAGCTTGTAGAATCTTTGATTTTGCGTGCAATTGATTTCAGACGAAGATGTTTAATGAAGAATGCTTTTCTTTCTTCATATATAACAGCAACTTTGTATCATTTTCTGACAATTAAAATTATAAAACTTGACAGAAGTGGGATTTTGGAGTCAAGGTTTATGAAACTTCAGATGATTAAAAAAGCACTAAAAGCAATTAATAAATAAAGCACTGAAGTTGATAATATGTTTAGAAGTCACGTGGATTTTAAACTAAAATAGGGGTCGGAGAGCACAAGGCTCAGCTGAATACCTTAATCTATTCAAAGCCTCTCCAAACATCCCAACATATTTTGTATAATTATTAACTGTTATGACAAGTTCAAATTTGTGTTTGGAAGGTATTTGTGCTTGGGTTTGGTCAATGGACCGGTTACGGTTTTATACAAATATAGGAATTTACTTCATAGTCAAACACGTGTCCACCTGTTTCAAACAGTGGCAGCAATGTGTATTTAGTTAGCGTGCTTAACATAGTAAAGAGTCTAAAGGTACTCTACAGGAGAATTATCACAAAGTTTCAAACCGAGCCACATAAAAAGGCAACAGGTGATTCAAAGCTTGGTTGAATGTGTATGTTTTAAGGAACATCATAAAAATGAGAGAGACAGAATGGTGAAGTTTAGGGAGAGAACTCCAGAGCTTACGCCCAAGCTGAAGGCAAGGTCCACAATGGTAGAGTGACGGAAAATGAAAGGTATGGAAAAAGCCAATTTGTAGGTTTGTAATGATCACAGAGGGTTGTAAGTTTGGAGGAGGTTTCAGAGATAGGGAGGGACAAAACAATGATTGGATTTGAATGCATGGATGAGAACTGTGGGTTCCAGACTCAAAGCAGGATTTTCTGGCTGCACTTGCCCAAAAACTGGAAAATCCCATCTGAGGTCACCAGATTTTCGCATGGTCCACCCCCCCAATCTGCCACAATTCCAGTGGTGGGTGGAATGAGAAACTTCCCCCCAAGTGACAATGTACAGGAATGATGTACAGAATGTACAGAAAGTGAGCATGCACAGGAATGATGGATGAATGGTATGTGATGTGAGTTGGATACAAGCAGCAGTGCTTTCAATGCAAGAATTTATCCTCGAATGATCATGACATATAAAAATTGGGAATGGATATTGCTATCCTTGTTAAGCTTAAATTTGTTTACCATCTTTTATTGGTGTTACGATCTCAGTAGAAACCAAAACATTTAAAAAGAAATTTGAAGTTCCGATTATTAGCAGAAAGAATGTCATGATAAAATTTCATGGATTAAATTTTTTACTGTAACAAATGACCAAAAAATACCTTGACTAAACACCATTTTCTTTTTGTAGGTAACTTATACACTGACTACAGAACATGACATTCCCCTTGATATGTATCATCCACAGCACTCTTCTAGCAAACACTCCGCAGTTGCTCCCAGCTTCCAATACATTTCCATAATTCCATTTTGTTAAGTACAAACTTGAAGTTACCCTCTCCAAACACATTTCTTTGTTTTTGGAGAGATTCCTAAATCCACCACCAGCAGTAATACTTGGTACAATGATGCTTCTTCCCCGGCCATGCCAGGATATATCTATCAGAATCTGTAGAAGGTTTCAGGGTGTATCACTTTGACTAGAGAATATCTCCCTCCTGCATCTAGTTGTGGTAGCTCACAAAGTCAAGCAGCTTTTTCCCTCTGCTGATCGCAGAGAACTGATGTCTGTGACGTTCACTTAATTGTAGGGAAATCTGAAGCCTGATTACAAAAATGGCTTCCACTGCCTGCTTCCCCATGTCAATGCATTAATCTTGCACCCAGGTAGAAATGCTAATTAGCTATCCTTTGTCCCAACTCTTTCATCTTAAATGTTAGTGGACAGTTTAAAGCAGAATTGATTACAGAGAATACCAGCAACATTTTTGGAACTTAAGAGACTAAGGCAGAGATTTTATCAACACATTTCACCTGTTTTCGGAGCCATTTCATGAGCGCTAGATTTCCATCATGATCAGCCTCTTGCTGGAAAAGCACGAGAGGAAGGTTAATATGTTGAAATTTATTTAAAGCATTTACATGTCATTAGCAAGCCCAGTGCTCCATTATCCGGGCTCGCCTGCCTTTATGACCTCACGGGGAAAGGTGCTTGCTGGTGAGAAATAGACATGTTCCCCATGAAGGGGGAATGGTTGACTTGGCCTCGCCGGTGGAACCTGAGGCCATTGAAACTTCCCAGCGAGGCCGAGGGCAAGGGGTGTGCCCCTTGGGTAGTGCCAGACTGGCAGTGCCACCCTATCATTTGGGCAATGCCAGCCTGGCACCTGGGTGGGGGCCCGCTGCCATTCTACAGTCATCAATGGGGAGAAGGCAGTGGGTAGTCAGTGGGGAATGCATCTATAGCTATTGGCCCCTGCGATTGCAAAGTGGAGGGCTGCTTCAGACTGCCTGCACTAGCAGGGGCCTGGCAGCTCTCTCTTCTGTCAGGCTCAAAGGCTATTCAGTATAAGCTCGAGAAACTGCTGCCATTGTTGCCATGTGTAAATACCTTGCTCCTCCTTCTCAGTAAAACACTCTAAGCCTCCCATTCATGTCTAGTAATCAAACCAGTCAGACTTACTGTCAGGCAGACTTCAGAACAGGTCACATGACCATCTTAATTCCCCCTAAATTTATAGCTACAGTCCCAAGATATAGTAATCTTATAAACTCTTAACTGTAACAATTGGCTATACAAGCGTTCAACAACATGGCAAAAATGTTGACAACCATCCCTGAAACCTTTTGTTCACCCACTTCCAACTGTCTGATCAATGAAGCCACATAATTATAAAAGCTGCCCCACAATCAGCTTTACCCATTTTCCTGGATTAACAACTAATGCCAACCAAAATCTGTTGGGAATCAGAAGCAGGTGGGTAATTCCTCTTCCCTCCAGCCCACTCTGCTTTGAGGATTTGTGGAGCAGTAAAAAAGCATTAGGAATATTAAAAAAATGTTAATGGCCACTCTCACTCCCATATATTTTCCACATTTATCCCCAATCCCTTACTGCACAAACCTTTCGGTGAACTACTCTAAGGCCAAGGCTGGGCATGCTATTTAGGTTTAGGTCACAAACTATCTGTTCAATATTCCAATCTGATAAGAAGCTTAGAGGCTTTTGAATTTAATTTTGTCCATAGGACTGTGAATCCTATAAAATCACGTTGGACAATATATTTTATGCCTTAGCAGAATCTGTCAAATTTGTGAAGAAGGGAATTTATGCCATATCCAATTCAGTTGTAAATGTGATGTAGGCAGTCTACTTATAACATATCATTTCAAATCTCCTTGCATCCCTGGGTCAAAGCTCAAAATTATTACTTTTTAAATGGTTTAGATATGTGATATTGAGCTATTGTACCTGCTGTATTTTAACATATACAAAATCCATTCAAAGTGGTGTACATTTTGCATTTGAAAAACATGAAAATATATCTGATATTAAATTTGACTTGATTTTATCAACTCAAATTTTAACAAAGGGTTCAGTGTGTAATGTGGAGCCCTATATTTTTTTGCTGTGTACAGCCTATTCATGTGAATGCACAAAACCTTCATATTTTTGCATGCCAACATACATGCATAATTTAAACTTGTGCTGGACCTCCACAAATCTTCCAAGTTGCTGTGTAGCCATACAACTTAGAGGGAACATTGACTCTGTGCGTATTGATTTTATCAACCTTGTAGGACTCAACAGTCATCTTAGGTTTGAAAGAATGACAAGAATATCATATTGGTCAGCATAAACAATAAAATAAACTGGGTCAAGAATCCCTTAAGTAAACATTTTAGGCCATATTTTCATGGAGTTGGAAATGTCACATTCTGCATGCTTGGCTAGGAGCTCAGACTTCCATTACTTTGTTGAAACAGATGCACGGAAGAGAAAATAATGCGTGATCAATAGCCCACACCTTTTCTTGGACCTATTTTGTCAATGGTTAAGTATTTATTCAGACAAGATAAAGTGGCACAGTCGTTAGTACTGTTGCCTCATGGTGTCAGGGACCCAGGATCAATTAGACCTCAGGTGACTGTCTGTGTGGAGTTTGCGCATTCTCCCAGTATCTGGGTGGGTTTCCTCATGATGTTCTGGTTTCCTGCCACAGTTCAAAGATGTGCAGCTAAAGCCATGGTAAATGAGTTACAAGGAAAAGCCAGGGGGAAGGGTTTGGGTGGGGTGCTCATGGAGAGAGTTGGTGTAGGTCCGGTGGGTTGACTGGCCTCTTTCTGCACTGGAGGGATTCTATGGTTTTATGGTTCTGTAGGTGTTGAGTGCTTATAGTTTGTGTTATTGATACTTTAATCGTCTGGTTTATTGTCACTTTAATAAGGTTGTTGAAGCAGCAGTGTTTTTAAGAAAGTTAAAAATATCTGCTTTTAAGCATTTTCACACATAATTGTTACTGTTGTCTTCATTGGTTGTGTACAGAGAGTGTGCTGGATGAATGCTCATGAAACTGCTATGAGTTGTCGTGGAAGGTATGGGAGGCTAACAGAGATGGGTAGAGGGACATAAGTTGGCATGATTTACTGTGGATGGAGAATATTTAGCAAAATAACTGGGACAAAATCACACCATTCACTGCCTATTTTCCTGAGGCAGATGAGCCCAGTCAAAAAATTTCTCAACTCAAGCTATCTACCATGGCAAAAATCTGATCTTTCATTGTCCAGCAGTGATTCTTAGCTCTTTTTCCCTTTTCCAGCTAGAAAATTATAATCCTTGAACTGCTTAGCTTGGAGATTGTTCCTTCTTCCAAATCTTCCAGCTTCATTTGAACCTGCACAACTTGGTCTCTTCAATCCATGCATAAGTTGCCCCCTGCATTGTGCAAGAGGCTTGCTCCTTCTATCTCTCTATCCTCTTATTCCCTCCCTCTCTCTCTCTAATTCTTACAGACTGACCTTATCTGTCAGTTCAATGACACAAAGGAAAACTTGCAGCCCACCATACAATGGCTTCCAATGAACTCTTCTTCTCTCAGCATCCATCTGCATGGTAATGTAAATCAAATGGACCTTGTATCCAGGTAGAAATGTTAATGAACTATCCTCTATCCCCCAAATCCATGCTAACTTGGAATTAAATAAACAGTTTCAAATATAACCATTAGAAAACATGAATTTTTTAACAATTCTGTGGGACCTGGTGGCTAACAGTCTATCCACCATCAAGACAACTACTCAGGTCATTGTTTACAGGTTTGAATATCTTCCACCCTCCTCTCTGTAAAGCAACCCACCCCCCACACCCCCAACCACCACTTTGACCTTTAACAACCATGCCGGCTGGGCTGGGCTGGAAAAGTGGGGAAGGGCCTATTAAGAGGGAGAAGAAAGAAAAGTAAGATCAAAGTGTTGCTAGAAAGATATTGCAGTCTTAATCAGCAGCTTGAAATTACTGGGATGAGGTTATTGGGCAATTAATATGCAAATCCTGCAAGATCTTAAAAACAATGGAGAGAGTGAAGAAGAGCTGCTATTTCCATGAAGCAACTGGTGGAACAATGAAAATGGACCAGAAAGTAAGAAAGCATAAGGACAGTTAAGTTCATAATTTTACCTTTAGGAACAGAGTAAATGTAACTGGTTTGATTGGTAAGTTTGTAGACAACACAAAGGTTGGTGGAATTGTGGACAGTGATTTGGACTATTAGAGGATACAGCAGGATACAGATCGGTTGGAGACTTGGGTGGAGGGATGGCAGATGGAGTTTAATCCTGACAAATGTGAGATAATGTATTTTGGAAGGTCTCATACAGAGAGGAAATATACAGTAAATGGCAGAACCTTTAAGAGTGCTGATAGGCAGAGGGATCTGGGTGTACAGGTCACTGAAAGTGAGGAGGAGTAGGTAGTCAAGAAGACATATGGCATGTTTGCTTACATCGTTCGGGGCATTGAGTTTAAAAATTGGCAAGTCATGTTGCAGCTTTATAGAACTTTAGTTAGGCCGTACTTGGAATATAGTGTTCAATTCTGGTCGCCACAATAGAATTGAGATGGACCAGGGAAGTACCAGAAAGAACTGAAGAGCCTTAATATCATTAGAAAGGAAACCAATGGAATCTTGGACATACTGTTTAGATCCAAGTGAAGGCAAGGGACCAGAAACAAGTCTAAACTCAACAATCACCCAGGTGGAAAGCATTCATGTTGATCGATAAGAGTACAAAATGTCATCAACCTCTGAGTGAGGTAAGAACCAGGTCAGGGAGAATGATCAAAGCAATACAAAGACTAAACCTGTGTAATTGAGACTTTGGAGAGGATATTGGAGGATGTATATAATTGGGATAAAGACTTGTAGGGGAACAGGACTTGTACAGAAAAGGATTAACATTAGGAGCACCAGATACCAGTGTAACTGCTGATGTAATGATAGTGCAATGCTACATGATTAAGTAACTGTTATGTGGTGGGAAACAATGTGTAACATTGTGTAGAGCATTGAGATGTGCATATAGGTATGTAAATAAACAAATATGGTTTTTAAGACTGACAGTCTATAGTAACATTCTTAGGATAACAGGTAAACCCTAAAGAAATCCTGTCCAGACCACGAACACAAGACAAAACAACAGGTAGCCAATAACATCACATTGTTATCTCCCATAAGACCCAAGACGCCATTGATAGGCCCCTTGAAACAATGCCTTGTCCATATGAATAAAATGAATTGTACTCCTGCAAATATGCTTCCTTGGAGACCAAGAGGTTTCTCCGCAGCTCTGCTTTGTGGTTGTTACAGGTAGAAACCGGTTGAAGATATAAGGCCCAGATATGGGGAAGGTAGAAGACAAACATTAGCACCAAGCAACAGAAGACATACTCAGCTAAGAGAAAACTTGTCAACATAAGGAACTGTTAACTCAACAAGATTTCAGCAATACCATCTGAGGAGGGCAGTTAGTTAATTACTTTAAACATCCAATGTACATATCTGCCCTTTCCAGAACATTACTATTTCAAATTCATTCTGATCTATCTCAAATGTGTTTTAATAACAGTGTAATCTGTAAATTAACCCCAACTCTAGGCACCCCATAAACTGGATTAGTGGGCTCTTCCTGCCGGTGGGATCTTCTGGACCTGTAAACACCTGTAGACACTGGCGGGACAAGAAGGTTCCACCGATAGCCAATGGCGAGCCGCTTCTGCTACTGGAAAACACACTGTGAGGAGGTGGGAAATTCCACCCAATATGTTTTACTCGACTGATTTCCCTTAATATATGTTTTTTGCTTCTATTTCCTAACTATTGTTCCTTTTATCCAGTTCGCGTCTGGGACAAAGAAGTAAATGGATGCCTGCTTGGCAGAGGCTCCTTGTCCAGGCACTATACAAAGTTCCAAACTTGGCCTCAAATTCATTGTTGGTTCTTGAAAAATTAGCAGAGTTTTGCACACACCATTAATTCCTGACACTTCTGACTTAATTGCCCAAACAATCGATTTTCCGTCCAAGGTTCAGTCTTCAATGAATCAGAGCTTCTGTCAGCTGAGCAATGGTGTACAGACTCCTTTGCATTCAACCTCTGCATAAAATGTATTCCCCTGCCATTGATGCCATCTGTCCTCTTAGCCAGACAACCAAGTCTGAAGAAGTTTGTTCAAAATCCTGAGGTCCTGCTCAATCTTAAATTGAGGCCTGGGTATTAGCATGAGCAGGTTTACAAAGGCTGTACTGGAGGGAGTTGGGAATGGGGGCAAGGCGGGTATGGCTGGGGGTGTGTGCTGTGTGTGTGGAGAGGGGTGTAGAGGGGACACATTCCGTGAGGTTCTTTAGAACTTCAGACAGTTTTGCACATGTCATAAAAGCAGCTTGTTTCCTTTGGCCCTGACGGGTTCCCTGTCAGGATGTCCACCTGATTGACAGGCTAGGTTTCCAGTTGGGCACAAAACATTCCTGTACAGGCCATCAATTCAGACATTTCTAATCCTGGATCGCAGAGATGAGTCTGATCCCCAATGGAGAAGACCTTTGTATTGATGATGGCCTGTAATGGGCGAGAGTTTGCTGAGCGAGGGGAAGCAATCCTGCGTCTCATATTGCCATCCCATGAAGACGCTTATCTTCTGCCTGAAGCTTTCACCTCATTTCAGCTGGTGGGATTCTCCAGCTGACAATCACTGTTAACGTAAGTTAAATCACTTAAATAATTAAGTGAATTATTTGCCCACTCCTTGTCCTGGCTCTGTTAAACCTGGAAAGTGATTAGAAATAAAAATGCTGGAAAAACTCAGATGGTCTGGCAGCACTTGTGGAGAGAGAAATAGAATTAGCATTTCAAGTCCGTAAGAATCTTCTTCAGAGCTCTGACCACTGGGGATTTTCCAGAATCTGGCACAATAATGGAGAAACCTGCTTCGCAAAGAGAGAAGATAGATCAATGGTGAAACTGGAGTCTGAATATTCTCTAGTGTTTGAGCACTCAGGGTCCTGACTGGCTAACAGCAGTGGTGGTTTTTACAACACCCATTGTGTGGGGTTCACAGGCATCCCTGCCCAGGCCAGGGAAATGCTGGTTATGGATAGTGTACATCTGTTCTGAGATCTGTTTGCTACCATGCCTCAGTGGTTCCAGACATTTCTTACAATGTTTGCTAGAGACAATTAATGCTTAAAGTTCATCAAGTTGTAACTTAAGATGTACATATAGATCTGTAAATAATCAGGTATGTTTTTTAAGAATGACAGTCTACTGTAACGTTCTTGGGATAACAGGTAAACCCTAAAGAAACCCTGTCTACACCCCAAACACAAAATTAAACAACAGGCAGCCAAATACATCATATTGCTATCTCCCATAAGATGCTCAACTGGAAACCTAGCATCTCATCAAGTTGAAGATCTACCTTTGTTGATTTTGTACCAGTTCATTATTGAAGCATTTCAAGTCATCTTTCAAGTGTTCTGCTTCTTGTAAGAGACACTCAAGTGTTCTCAGCAGTTCTCCTTTTTCCTTAACTCATCTTTCATACATGAAAACTGATTCTCTACATTGGTCAGTTTTTCCTGAGTATAATTCCTCTGTGCTATTCTTCAACCTCGTGGCCTGTAATTATATGTCTGGCAATTGTTTTTGAAAAACTCTTTAGCAAGAACTTCTACCTTTGATTACCGTTCTTGATTTCCATCTCTTCAAATATCTCCTTGGAAATGTGGCGGGGGGAGAGGGGGTGGAATCGCCAGGCTGTCAGATGGTCCACAGGAATCCTGATGCCTCACGTAGAGGGGCACCAATGGGTGTAAAGGCATTCAGAATTCACTTGACTTGGCCTGCCAGCCCCAAACGGGTTCCCACCCAGAGCAGGCAGCAACCTGATTATTATGTAAGCCCACTCAATATCATACAATTAGAGGGCTGGATGGTCCATTCAACCGTCTCCCATGCCATTCACCCACTTCCTCAGCAGAACTGCACTGGGTAGGCTTTGGTGCTAGTAGTGACATGGACTTGGCATGCTGGACTTAGAGGAGATTCAAGGATCTACGTCTGATAGCTATTTGCCTTTCTGCCACTGCCTGGCTGTCAAGGGAGGATTCTTAGGGTTCCAGAGGGGGGAGTTGGCAGGGCTTGAACTGGGGCCCAGGGATTGATCTCTGCACTGTCTCCTCAGAAGGGATCCCACGGCTGGACTTCTCCTTCTAGCCCTGGCAGAACCGAAGATGGCCCCCAATGTGGTGATTTCAGGCAGTTCTCTGATAAGCCTCTTCATTCATGTCTGAGAAAACTTTGAAGTGGCCTAGTCACTTTAATCTCCATATTCCCTGGGGAGCTGGCAGGCTTTTAAATCACAGTAGCACTCATTTCTGCAGCAGGGATTTCTCTTTCTCTCTGTCAGAAGCTGCAGATATGAGCAGACCACTTTGAAATCCTCTGACATGAGGAGATGTCAATTTCACTAGGGGAGAGGGCAGGGTTCCTTTCCTCACAGCTGTTCACTCACCCCAGTGTATTCACACAGCTTTTATTTGCAGTCTCTGGGCCTTCCTAGAAAGCTGAAACTTTTGAAATTCTCTCTATTCCACTGAAAGCCTTGATCTCTTTCAATTTCATAATGAGGTGTTTTGAAATAGGCTTTGATTGACAGCTGCCTGTTTTTTTCTACTCACCCTCCCGTCAGTTGAGTTTACTTATCTTTTCCCTCACACTTGGATCCATCTCCAGTACCCCCATTGTTCCTAACCACAATGTTTACAAAGATTCTAAGCCTAATTAGTAGCTGGGATTTCTTCAAAGAGGTTAAGTAGTTTCACTTCCTCTTTTTCAGACCACTTATTCCCTTTCAGGAAACCAGAGCTGTCAATCAGTCTTGGCATCTTAGAATCTTAAAAAGGACACTGGGATCTCTGAATAGCCAAGCTAACCGACGTGAATTGTGAGATGCATATTTGCATCCATCAGATGGGTGAATCCCACCTGACAGATGCTCCCAGCGCCAGCATAAAATCCTCCTGCTAGCAGCGAGCAGTTAGCCTGACAATCGGAGAATTGTGGCCGTAATTTTTTTCCAAGGTTTCTTCCAAATGTGTAACTGTTCCCTTTAGTACTGCAGTCTCTTTATTGGACATTCCTGAATCTTCTCTGAAAACTTGTTTGTCAGTTGTTTCACAGTGGCATTAAATTGATTTTGTTTTTGTAATGTTCCAGAAGAATACATATCAAATCCAATTGATCCTTGTGGCATACAAGGTTCATCAACAGATTTTAGTTTTTGTTGTGAAGCTCAACTACTTCATTGCAAGTTTCCTTGTAATTTACCAGAGTCTCATTGAGCCTATTATGCTATTCTGCTGCTCAAGGTATTCTGTCATATTGTTGAAAGGTAATAGACCATTTGTGACTTGATTTTGAAGGACAATTAGTTGTTTATTCAGCTGTTTATTTTTATTATTCAATTATTGTCTTCCCTCTTTACGTTTCAGTGTGTTGCTTTGCCATTGCTGATAGTTCTTCCCTGAAGTAGCATACAACATCTTTTCCAACTGCTTGTAAGTGCCTTTCTTGTCTGCTGCCATACCTGGCTGTACTTCAGGGTGAGTTCTTCTAACTTTTTGGACTGTCTAATTGTACTTTTGCTTCTTCTTGCTTCACCTGCCATAAGCTTTTGTCGTCATTCCTTACCAGCTGCTGGTAAAGTTCTGATAACATGCCTGAATCATTGAAAAGGAATTCACCTGGAATTTTTCTCTTGGGCATCCAAGAAATTATATCACCGAGGCTTCCAAGTAATACTGCACTTCTCTGGCAGTCTTGTGTAGTTTGTTCAAATGCTGTCTTTTTGGCTTTCTTCCCTTTGCTGGGTTGGGGTGAGATTATGCCTCTTTTTAAACCCTGTACTCTCCTGAATGTGAAAGTGTGAAAAGTCACTTTTCAAGGATACCAAATGTCCTGCTGGATTCGGCCCACTGGTTTGTCCAAGCCGATCTGCTAAGTTTGATTTTTGATCCATGGTAAAGATATTTAAAGTGTGGGGTTTGGCTTAAAGAGCTTACAGGCTCTCAAGACAGTATCATCGTTCACTGAAGAACAATTATTTTCCATATTGACCTATTCATGTCGGGGAGCTGGCTGCTGACTGATAGAGAGTGCTATTGTGCATGCGCCAATCTCCCAGTGTACTAATTGTTTACAAAAGTACATAGTTAATGCACTAGGGGATATCTCACTCCTCCCATCTCCCCAGAATCATACTACCAACCCCCGATCACACCCCCCTAATTATGGCACAATGCCCCTCAATTGCCTCCCCTGTCCCCATCACCCCACAGCCAATCTTCACCCCCCACCCCCTACCCGGACAACTGCCATCCCCACAATTCCCGATTGCAGAATGCACAGCCCCCCTCACCTCCCTTAGGCCCTGCCCCTTCAGGCCCAGCCCCTCCCCTTCAGATCCCGACACCTGCCCTCAACCCCTGCCTCTTGACACTGTTCAGTGCCAGGGTGCTTAGTGGGCCGTTCCAGGATGCCAGGTTGATGGTGCCAGGGCTCCATGTTGGCAGTGCCAAGCTGGCATTGCCCAAGGAGCACTGTCTCCCCCACCCCCAACCACGCAGAGGCCATCACCATCCATTGCTGGGGACTATATGTGATCCTCACCAGTGAGGACTTGCATGATTGAGGCTGTTAAGGCAAATGAGCCCAGACGATTCTGCAAACCCAGTTCCTCACCTCTCTCGCGATCTTACCAGTTCACCACACCAATTGACTGGCAGGACGAGGCAGTAAGATCATCCCCAAGAAGCTTCCCATTTAAAACTGAGATGAGGAGAAATGTTTTCTCTCTTGAGGGTTGTTCGTCTTTAGGAATTCTGTTCCCAGTGGATTCTGGGTCATTATGATAAATTCAAGGCTCAGTTAGACAGGTTTTTAACCAACAGGGGACTTGAGAGTTATCCCCAGGCAGGAAAATGAAGTTAAGGCCACAATCAGATCAGCCATGATATCACTGAATAGCAGAACAGGCTTAATGATCCAAGTGACATACTCCAGAGATCTTATGAAGCAATCTAGGACAAACGGGGGACATGAAGAACAACGTAGAAATACAATTTTTTTTCTTTCTCAGAAAAATGGGAGTCCTTTGCAACGGGCAATTTCAATCACGATTAGCGATCTCCAAGTCTCAGTTTAACTTGGCATGTTAAATTCTCAGCAATTAATCAACAGTGAAAAAAAATCATAAGCTGTGAGATGAATGACCTGCAGAGCGAGATCTCTTTCTTTTTTTAGCAAATGCTGTACGAATTTCAGCTCTTAATTATATTCAATTCGTAGATAATGTCAAAGCATCTGCCAATCACAAATACCTATCTCTTCAAAAGTCATTCTTGTCATTTTCTACATGCACTTCACTTCCAACTATTTCGAAGTGTAACTGCTTACAAAACAGTATGAGTAACTGTCAGATTTAACGATTGTAGACATGTGGCATCATTTTAATCCTACATTATCTGCCAATTAAAGTGCAAGCAAGTAGCACAGAAGCAGTTTCATTTCCATCAGCACATATCCCTGGAACACAGTGCAACATTGTGATCAACTAATGTTTAGAACAACCTGCAAACTGACAGAACGTAGACCGTTTACAACAGGTCTAATAGACGTGCAGAATAGATAGGTTTGTTGTCTACTAATAACCTGATGGCTGTAAACAGGAATTATAAGCAATTACCTTTCACGGGCCTAAATATCTCTGTCATTAATGTGCATTTTTTCCACCTCATTAGAGGTGCGGCTATAGTAGGTAATGTCAGGAAAAGTAATCAATTAGAATTTCAGCAGCTTGATATGCTGGAACACAAAAGCAAGGGTTGTATTTAAATTATTTTTTAGGCCACATCTGTCTCTGGATCAGCTTCAGGAAGCAGTGCTTGATATTTTTTAATTAACTGTAAGTTTTTGGTTTGTTTTTTTGTAATGTAAATGGCTTCTACAGTCAGGTTCCTCCACTGAAATGTGCATCATGGGGTGAAATAAGCAAGATGTTAACTAATTTTTTTTTAATCTCCCTCCACTGCTGAGTGTGTCAGTCAGGCATCACATCTTCTGAAATTTCCTCGCCTTGTTCATGGAAACATATTGGAGCAGCATTTGCCAGCTGTCGGCTTCCTATGCCTTCTGCTGCCATTATCCTGAGGCACCACCCCACCTTCTGCCCTGCCAGGCTGCGAAGGGATCATAGCAAAGAGGAGGGAGCGAAGAAAAAAAAAAGTGCCTTTTTGCAAATCAGGCTGCCTTCCCATGATTTGTACACACTGATGAATGAACCTGTTTGCCTTAAAGCTCAGCAGTGCAAAGAGAAAGGCATAATTCCCCAGACTTGCGCCTAGTTCTGCTGTGAAGTACTGATGTTTGACACTAATGAGTGGATGAAGCAAACTATATTTTTTATTGTATAATTATTCCATTTTGTTTCTCCTTAAAATTTAAAATTCCAGCTAACTCTCATCTTTTGTCAAGAAATGTTGTTATGAATGTACATTTGACTCCAGTTATGTAAATTCCTGAAAGTTGTATAATTGGATTGATTCTGCTACGTCTAATGTTAATTTCTGTTGGCAGTGCTTGTAACAATATGTTTCTTAACAAGAAATTGCAAAAAACAATGCTACTTGTAGGATGCAGTCACTTTCATTCAGAAATCATAGAATTCCTTCAGTGAGAGAGGCCATTTGGCCATCGAGTTTGCACTAATTCTTCAACAGAGCCTCTACCCAGGCCTGCCCCACCTGATCACCGCAACCCCATGTATTTACCCTGCTAATCCCCTTAGCCTACACAACTTGAGACACTAAGGGACAATTTAGCATAGCCAATCCATCCGACCTGCATATCTTTGGAGTATGAGAGGAAACTGGACCACTTGGAAGAAACCCATGCAGACATGGGGAGAATGTGCAAACTCCAGACAGGCAGTCACCCAAGGCTGGAATCGTACCTGGGTCCCTGGTGCTGTGAAGCAGCAGTGCTAACCACAGTGAAGCAGTTTATTAGTAACATGACAGTGTCAATATATTTTTGGAGACAGGTCGGTGGTCACTCTCCTGAGCACTATTAGTGAGATATCAAAAAAGTACCTCCAGCAGGGTGTCTTGCATCACAGCAGCTGCAACATATTCCACAATGACACAGTGGTTAGCACTGCTGCCTCACGGCCCTGGGGAGCCAGGTCCAATTCTCAACTTCAGTCACTGTCTGTGTGGAGTCTGCACGTTCTCCCTGTGTCTGTGTGGGTTTCCTCCTGGTGCTCCGGTTTCTTCTCACAGTCTGAAAGACATGTTGGTTAAGTGAATTGACCCCAACAGGTGCCAGAGTGTGGCAATCAGGGGAATTTCACAGTAACTTCATTGCAGTGTTAATGTAAGCCTTATTTGTGATTAACAAATAAACTTTAAAACAATTTGGGGAGATTGTGCTCCTATCAGACTGGCACAGAGCCCCAACAGCTCGCTGTGTATTTTGGGAATCAAAACAGAAAAGGATAGAAATATTCACCAGGTTAGGCAGCATTTGTGGAGAGAAAAACAGAGCTAACTTTCCAGGTCGCTGACCCTGTGTCAGAGTTGAGTTGAGAACAGAACTGAGTTCCTGCTGAGTATGTCTGATTTTACTTCAGATTTCCAGCCTCTGGATGAATTTGCACCTGTATCAGGATATAATTGGACACATTATTCTGCCCATTACAGATGAAGATCATCAGGAATGTGCACCCAAATTCCTGATAGATGCATCAAGCCAGCAAGATTCCCTATCAGCAATACAATCTTGTGAATTCAATCCTAATGATGCTGAGCACCTTGCAAAATACAATTGAAAATAGGACAGAGTATATGCTCGTGCTTTCAGACCAATATCAGTGAGGAACCTGTACCTATAATTACTTGTTTCAGCATTATTAATGGTCAAACCCATACATTAAAAGATATTACATCTTTATTAAGGCATTTCCATACGGGTATAGTCAGGAAGCAAGTAGCCTGCTATAAATAGATTCTGTCATACAACAATGCCCTCAATAGGTTAGCGCTATCTGAAAAAAACCTTGTCTGGGAGAGATGGATTTTATGTTATTATGGTTTTGCTAAAACTAAATTAAGAAAATACTAAATTAATAGCAGTAAATGTGTTTGTCATTGAAATAATCTATCCACATTGTTGCTCATGCTATGTGTCCCTCCACAATATGTGCTCTAAAAATTACAAAGATTGTGTAGGTCTCCAGCAACAGCAATGCAGAATAGCAACAGAACCTTAGAGATAGAATGTGAATGGATACTATCATACATCAACACTGTTTTCCTGGGAGTTCTGCTGATCAATGACTGAAGTTACAGGAGAGAGGGAGAATCCCCATGAAATTCCCAGGCTGAAGTAACCAGTTTGTTCAGAATATGTTGATGCTTGATTCCCAGATAATTTGCTTTTCTAATAGTCTGATCATTAAGTCAAATCAACAAGACTAGTCAAGAAATCCATTTCTTATTGAAAATCTCCTATCTACTCGCATTTCCTCAGTGTACCACACAAATTCCTGCTGTCAAGTTTCTGTCATAGCTTTTGTGTTAACACTTTCCCATTATAGATGTCCAGTGGGCATTCTCAGTGTCAATGTCCATAGTCTGAACATGTGCTGGATTCTGAGTTTCCCAGGATGCTTCAAAACATTACATAATAATACATTTTTTTCTTTAACTTTGAGAACCTTTGTTCCATTTTTTTTTCAGATGCTTTTCAAACAAAAGGACGGATGTCAAAGTATTGGTGAGGTAAAATTAACATTGAATTTAAATGAAAATAGCAAAGTTAGTTATGTCCATGATTGCTTTCACATATGACAAGATGTCAGAAGAGTCAGGAAACTAGCTTCAGCAGACGTGATTGGCAAAGTATTAACATTTTTATTTACGTAGTTTAGTGTTTTTCATTTAAATTTATTTGTTTTTTTTCTTTTGTTCAACAGTCTAGGCTTTTAATGTCTATTTGCTCCACTAACACAGCTACCTTGAAGTGGGGATAGTTCAATAGTTGGTTACAAAGGGCTCACTGTCCTCTGACCGGCAATTTTCTCCGTTGACACGTGAGCTATGTGGCTAGTTAAGATCATTTTCATCAAATGCAAATTGGCCAAAAAAAAAGAGGAAGACAATCTAGTGCCTGCATCAACTCAAACTGAATCTGGGAAGGGTTCATCCTTGATGATTTAAGGATTAAGCCATCTATTTAAATAATACCATCTTCAAAGTAAGGTTACTGTCCGAATGATTCAAATGCTCTAGACTGGAGAAATGAGGCTGAATCCTAATCTAAAAGATCCTGTGGGTTTGGGGATGGGTGGGAGGTTAAAACTGAAAGAATTGGCAATGCAATAGGAAACCAGTTCCAACTCGCTGACTTTCACATTCAACTCAAGTATGTGTGCACACAGCACTCTGGGGAGAGGCGGGTTGTCAAGTTCCATATGGTAATTGCTCAGTTAGAGAAATATTACAACATACTTTTCAGTTTGATACAGGGTCCACAGCTTTCCCCAGGCTTTCTGAAACTCACAATGAAAGCACGGCAGAAATTGTGGGGAGGGGAGGGGCTGAACAATTTCAGGGAAATGTGCCAATAAATACTTCATACTCACAGCTGCTTTCTTACTGGTGAGAGGGAAGAAGGTTTCTCATTGCACTTTTGCTGAGAAGTTACTTTCTATATTTTGGAGGTTACTTGCCTCGCATATGAGGTTACTCGGCCACATCAGGCCCTATGTGTCTTCAGTTGGAGCTCAGGTGAGGACCAACATGACCAAGTTCAGCATCAAAACCAGAACAAGCCTACTGCTCAAGCACCTGCTTCTGCATAGCAGAGAGGATAAGCGAAGACTTACAGCTGGCAGGAGGCATTACCCAGGATATAGGGTCTTAAAGCAGAAATTCAATTGTCTTGATGTGATTGTCCACCATCTCAGGAGACTTAGATTATCAGATTCAGGAGCTAGTGGACAACTGCACCTTCCCAAAAGTAGACCTGCTGCCTATTGGAGCTGGTTATCATGCATTATCAGTGGCCATCAAAAGGCACCACCACACTATTTTGTCTCTGGGCCTCCCCAGCATCTCAGTCGGCTACCCACACATGCACAAAACAGAGACCAGATGACATGTCATTTGCCAGGGCCAACAAATATCATAACTTTGCCTGTCTACGATGCTAATCAGAATGAGCACTTCTGGCTGGCTTCTTATTGATGCCAAGCACCATTGACTGCGCATGTGCGGCAATTCAGACATTGTCAGAACAAACATTGTCAACCACAAGGGCTTCCATTTCATCAGTGTGCAGCTAGCCTAATGAGACCTTCATGTAGGTCAGTTCAGGATTCCTGAGCAGCCGCCGTGATATTTTCATCCTGCAGTATCCACCGATCACTTCAGATCCAGAAGCAGATTAAAGTGACGGCTGTTGGGTGACAAAAGACACCTAATGCATATTTGGCTGGTGACACCTATCAGAAACTCCAACTCTGAAGACCAACAGCACTTCGGTGAACATCACACCATCACGGGCTGCGAGATTGAACAGTTCTTCGGTATGCTGAAGATGGTCTTCATGTTCTTGAATAGCTCTGGAGATGCCCTTCAGTATGCGCCAGCCAAGGTTTCCAGAATGATCATGTTTTGCTGCTGTCTGCATAACATTGTGTGGTGGCTGAAAGGCTTATTCCCACAGGAGGAATAAGGTGAAAAGTTTAGATCCTCCTCTGAAAATTCTGAGGCAGAGGAAGAGGAGAATCATGAAAGCAATGTATGCTCAGTTAGATTGTACTGCTGCCTGGATGTCAGAGCTGCCTTTACTAATGCAAAGTTCATTTTGGTTGCACCAGAGAATCCATGTCACCAGAAAACACAATGACCATTACTTCCTCTTGAACGCAACTAACAAAAAGCAGTCCTGCAACCACCAGCAATCCCTTGAACTTCCCACATTTGTCCCCATGAACTCACATTCATCAGCAAACAAGTTAGAAAGCGGCTTACTATCCAGCACCTAAGAATGGATAAGACTGGCAAGTGGTGAAAAAGAATAATGTACATGAGCTAAATAAAGAGAAGCAACTTATTAAAACAACATTTGTTGAGATCCCGGTGCAGGGGACACTTTAGGAACTTTCAAGCGGTTATTGGATAGGCACATGGAGCACTCCAGAATGATAGGAAGTGGGATAGCTTGATCTTGGGTTTGGACATAGCTCGGCACAACATCGTGGTCCGAAGGGCCTGTACAGATCAGCATAATGAATGGCGGAATATGTTCAAAGGACTGAATGGCCTACTCTTGTTCCTGATTTAAGAGAGAAAATACATTTTGTTAAATAGTGCAATCTTTAAATTAAATCACGATTTGCCTTTGAGGAAGTATCAACATCTATTGCACTCGGTCTTTTGCAGTGTAATGATTACTTTAAAAAACTGTCACAGAATGTATTTCCCATTGCGGGGTCTGACCCAGGAAAGCAGCAGGTATCTTTTTCTAGAAACTGGGTATAATGCATTGGGACTACAGCAAGAAAGGCCATAGTTTCAGCATGATTTTATTTTAAACACATTACTGTCGTATAGAATGTTGGGAGTACTGAAATGTATCTGATTTTACATAGTTCAATTCCAAGATATTTGTTGCAGACAGAGCAAAATCACAATATTATCATAAACAAAAACTATTAAAATAATGATTGCAAGTCAATGCAATAGTGAGCTGTGCCATGCAGATCTGCACACATAATGCAAATTCAGCAGGATGGATCAGGCTCGCTTAGCACATCCTCATTAGGGTATTGGTTAGCCTCATTTTGCTGCTGTCAAAGACAATCTTTGTTATTTTATCCCAATCAAGCCCCAAGGAAGATTTCATAAAATACAGTCCCTACTGGATTCCGGAATAATCCACGTTCCTGTACAACTTCCAAAAACAACCTCTTTGAAGAACATATTAGGAAATCTGAGGCTGAAATAAACAACGACAATGTTTCATTAGAGTTAAATAACATATCCTGCATGTATGTTCTTGGTTTAAGTAATAAGGAAAGTGTTACTTTGCAGAGTACCATTGATAAGCTCCTTAGTCATTATACCTATGGAAACTGTGAGATATTTCCTTATAGCCTGAATCATGCTCGCTCACTGCCTGAACGAATTCCTGCTAAGATTTTTGCTGTTTGATGCCTCTGTTAATTGGAAAACTTCCCTTTTTTAAAATTAAATTGTTAGATGGCTGTACAAATGTAATTGCACTATCGAGGCCTGTTACACTGTTTGCTAAACGTCAATTGTAACATAAATATCCCCATTTTTCACTGTTTTTCATTGTTAAACATCAGGTTTCATATCTGAACTTCATTCATGGGTTCTAAAGTGCCTTTCATAAATAAATCTTCCTGTGTCTAAATTTTACTTTTGCGTGACTTCCATATCAAAGCTTAAACACTGAGAAAATAGATCTTTGGATTAGAGTGAATAAACCACTTAAGGTCATAACGAAGAAACAAATAAAAGTATATGTTAATAGGATGAGAGGAAGTAAATAGAATGGTGGGTGGGTGATGTGGAAGAAGATAAACACAGGCATTAGTAGTACCAAATGGCTTATTTCTGCACTGTAACTTCTATGCAATTCCAAGTAAAACCAATGGAAGTGGCTACACAACACTTAGCTTTAATGAAGTACGTCAATAAGATACTAAGGGCAGGATTTTCCAGTCTTGCCAACAGCAGGTATCATTGCAAGCAGGATGGAAAATTTGGTGACAGATCAAAAGTGAATTCAGTTTTGATCTCTCTCCAAATTTTCCCGTCTCATTCATGACGATGTCTGCCATAGGATGAAGCCGGATTTTCCCAGCCTGAGTTGCATTAGTAAGGGGATAGAATAGAAATCCAAAGTGCTTCTACTGTTGGCTCATCTGAAGAACTGTATACAGTTCCTCAGACTTGTGTCCTTGGTCTAACCATCTTTAGCTGCTTCATCAGTGACCTACCATAAATTCACAACTCCTCAAATATGAAGCACTCAATGTTTGCTTGCAGTAAAATCTGGACAACATTCAGGCTTGGGCTGAAAAGTGGCAAGTAAAATTGTGCTACACAAATGCTAGGTAAAGACCATATCCAGCAAGAGAAAATCTAACCACCTCCCCTTGACGTTCAAGGGCTTTACCATCACTGAAACCCTCACCATCGACATCTGGGGGCTACCATTGACCAAAGGCTTGACTGGATCAGCTGGATAAATTGTGTGACTACAAGAATAGGTCAGATGCTAGAAATTCTGCAGAGAGTAACTCACCTCCTGGCTCAGAGTCTATCCAGCATCTCCAGGCACAAATCAGGGATATGATGGAATTCTGCCCATTCGTCTAGTTGAGTGCCGATCAAACAACATTCAAAAAAACTCAACACCATCTAGTACAATGCATGCCTGCTTGATCGGCACCCCAGAAACATCTTAAATATTTATTTCCTCCAAGGCCGATGCATATTGGCAGCTGTGTGCATTATATATGAGGCACACTACTATTAAACCTCCTATGACAGCACCTTCCAAACCTCGACCTCTAACACTTAGAAAGACAAGGAGATAGGCACATGGGAATACAACTACCTGCAAGTTCCCTCTAATCACACACAATCCTGAATTATCATCAGCATTCCTTCATTGTCACTGCATCCAAAATCTGGAATCCCAAACAGCACTGTGGGTGTTCCTACAGCCCATGAACTGCAGCGGTTAAAGAAGGAAGCCCACCGCCACCTTCTCAAGGGAGATGGCCAATAAATACTGATCTTGCCACAGATGCTCACATCCCAAGAATAAATTTTTAAAAATTCTATCTGAGGAAAAACAGGAAAAATACAGAGGTGTGCATCAGTGATGGCTCTGGGTGTAAGTTAGCTTCAGGAAGTTAAACTTGTCATCTTTAGAATAGTCTGTGAGAAGATCTAATTAAAATCTTCAAGATTATGTAGGTAATTGGCAAAATTTGATTCAAGCGAATTGTTCATTATGGTGAGGGGGTCATAATACCAGGAGACACAGTTAACAATTAGGAAGTCCAGCAGTAAAATGGAACGCTAGCCAGAACTCTTTTTTTTCATCCAAAAAGTAATAAAGCTGGGAGGCAAGTTAATAAAGAAGAGCATTGAAGCAAACAATGTAAATGGGCTCAAGAGACAAGTCTGGAAACAAAGGAAATTGAAAGATATGCTGAGGAAGCAGTCGGCAAGGTAGAGCTCTGAAAAAGATATAGATCTAAAGAGATTTGTCTGACCGGAAAAGTTTTCACCTTACTAAAGAAGTATGTTGTCTCTCCTTCCCCTGCGTCATGTAGCTTGACCCAAGTCAATCGTGATCCTGACAGTTACGTGGGCTCAGCAGTGTTGAGGGATCCTAATACAAGCAGCTCAACAAGGCTCCTTTGAAACTCGCTAATCCTCCACCACTAAGAAAGACAAGGCTAACAGGTGCCTGGGAACACCGCCATCTGCATGTTCTCATCTGAGACACACACACATCCTGACTTGGAACTAAATTGGCATTCCTTCACTATCCCTGGCTCAAAATCCTGGGTTAACCTCCATATCAGCACTGTACGTACACCTACACCACATAGACTGCAGCGGTTCAAGAAAGCAGCTCACTGCCACCTTCTCAAGGGCAACTCGAGATGGGCAATAAAAATGCTGACCTAGTCAGTGATGCCCATATCCCATGAAAGAATAAAATAAAATGTATCACTACTGCTGCATCTTTAACATCCGTCTGCCCTTGCCTGTCAGAAATTCCAGTGTCTGCCCGTTTGTCCATGACAGTGTTGATAACAATGGAGAGTGATGGTTGTAGACCTCCCCTTCCATCCAATTCCCCTTGTTCCCTGCCATTTTCTCTTCAGTCATCTGAACAAGGGAGCCCATCTCTGGAAAGGATCTGGAAAAACATCTGGGATGTCTTTGAGGCAGGTTCACTGGACCTGGATCCCTCTAAGAAAATCCATTTACACCTTTGTTGCGCTTATAGTGTTTTTGTCAAATCAGCAGCTGTCACCACACAAATGCTGGATCTTTCATCTTTAAGGAGTCCGGAACCTTGGACCTGCTGTCTGCTATAAATTTGGCCCATGAGGGAAAAATAGAAGATCCGCCTTTAGAACTCAATGAGGAAACTCACAAAAATCGCAGGAATCTACTACCAATACCATCTGCTCTTTGGCTGGTGGTTCATCCAGCCTCATTCAGAATGTGCACAGAGGAGGAGCTCTTTTGGGATTTTAGGCCCACAATAATTTGAAGAACTATTGCAATCAATCAATATCTGATTTGGCATATTCAAAAGCTAACTGTATCAGAGTGTAGGAAAGGGATAAATATACAAGAGCAGCTGAAGAAAGAAAAAGAGACAAATACTTCCACTAGCTTTTATGTCTGACTTCCCAAAGCATTCAGAATTCCTTGGCCTCTCCATTATAAGACTGATAAAGGAATCAGGTGCTGGAATTTCCTCAGAAAGATGCTCTTCCATCACTATAACATTGCCAGACAGGTGGTAGAATCCTCTTTTCCCCACAATTCCAGCAAGTTACAGGAGGACAATCTCCAAAGAATAATCCAGAGCTGCCCAAGTTTGTCCTAAATGAAGATAATGCTACCTTGGCAATGATATTATTCTTAAAAGACACACATTTATAGATGCGAAAACATTTGTACCCAACTTTGAAATGATACATTCATATCATTATTTTCACATTATTCAAGCATATTGGCTGCAAATTACTGAATGGATCAGTAAAAGTGTTTTGTGGTGAAATTCCTTCCATTATGCACCCCTTCTCAGATATCTTTTAGTTAGAAAGTTGCTACCTTTGAGTGAGATTTTTCTCACAAGGTACAGCAGGTAGAAGAAGGAAATGTGTTACAAATTAGATTTCTCCATACATAACATATCTCCCAGAAGAAACTGTTGCAAATTATTTTTTATTGGGATGGAATACTCTATAATCCGAGCCATGTCCTAGGGCTGCTTTGGATTTGAGTTCAACAAGTGATGGTAACAAGCGTGGCTTATCCAACACCCATGCGGCCTACTCATCAACATTCATCAGCAGAGGAATGTCACGTGCCTATCCATATCTATGATGTATGGTCAGTGTTACGTCATGCTGTGTTTGATCAATTATATTGTCTGTTTTGGATTTCAATGTACTTTAATAAGAAGGGCATTTTTGAATGATTTAAAGCATTAACTCTATTAAAAGAATGTGGATATACTGCATTGATTAACAAAAGCAAAGCAACAAAATGAGAAAAGTCCACTTAAACAGGACTGATACTTTCCAAATGAAATTCACGCAGCAAATAACATTTCCCTTATGTTCATTCCTTTACAGCTGTTAGCTCTAAACAGATTTATGCACAGTCTATTGGCCACTACTCCAGGAGCTTCATTTCCAAGATCTTCCTGTCACCGTTTGCTTATCTGATGAAAAGTGATTTTGTCAGAATGTTCCATGGATCTGTTCTATTCATGTGTATACAAGGAGGCACAAAACTGTGTTAAGAGGAGCCAGAGGAACCTACAGATGGAGAATCATAACAGCACACAAATTGACAACATTACTTTGGGAACCGCAAATGCAGATCTAGTGGAATATTAAAAAGCAGGAGATAAAATAAAGAAAGTGTTGTTTGATTAAGTTTACCATGATAGTGAATGAATAGAAAAATCTGATTTATCCAACTGTTTAAGTCAATCTGGTGATTTTTCTATTCCACATAAGATATGCTTATGCGTATTTTTAAAACTATGTGGCATTTTTCCAACAATGCCAGGCTCCATAAACTGTAATATATACTTGAGTATATTTCAACTGAAGTGTTGGTCTTGAAATCATTGAGGAATTGAATATTTCATATCTATTTGAGCTCAATTAATTGCTAGCTGGTAAATTTTGTCAATAATCCACTGATAATACACAAACTATAAATATAGACAATGTGCGTATAATATGGATTAAACCATATGAGTGTAACAAAACACAGTATGTTAAGCCCCACACCTAATGATAGGCTAAATATAAACAGTGAAAATTATGGTCCTAAAATCAAGGCATGAAATAATGTAACAGTCTGCCATCTGCCATTGGCACACTCATTTTTGCTAATTGTCATCCCAGTTTCAAATTGAGCTTCTGCTTTTAGTAGAGAAATTTTAAGCACTCCCTGGAACCAATGTCTCATTTTCCATGGTCCCAACCCAGTGAATCTCAGCACTTATGCCAAGATAAACCTCTCTGCTATTTTTAGGGCCTTTGTTTCAATCAGTTCCTCTGGCCATTAACTGGTTTCCCTTTATCCTCCTCAGAATGCATTGGTACATGCCGCGAAGCACCTGATAGTCTCCAAAGCTGGGAAGCTAAAGAATTTCTACAGGTCATGTACGAAGATTATTATGCTCATTCTTAGGGCATGTAAACCTGAGCTTCCAGAATCTTATCCAACTACTCATTATGTACAAGCCTCAGCAATGAATGCTAGTAATCTCTTCCACCAGTTCCTATTTGCCCGCAAATTGGTGTCGTTGTCATTGCCAATATCATTGCTATAGCAGGGCATCACCCCAATTAGACCAGCACCGACCAGAGACTGAATCTTGCATCTTCCTGCTCTGTATTGCTTACCCACTCATCAGCTAACTCATTGAGCCATTAGAGAGCACCATTGTGTGCTGAGTTTGCTGATCTAAGTCAGGGCGGCAGTTGGGGCACTGCTTCAGTGTTATCATTTCAGTGGTATTGCTTCAATGGTACTATTGTATCATTTCTCTACGTATAGAAAGCATTTGATTGAATATTGTGGCTTTCAAAGTTCCCTATAACTGCCTCTTAATGTTGTTCACATTGTAAGAGTTCCATTCTATCAAGGTCCACCCAGTAGGAAATGCCAAGCAGCTTTCTTTTCATGTTAATAACCACCCAGAAAGCTGTCATGGCACCCTTATCAAAGATGTGCGGGTTAGGTGGATTGACTATGCTAAATTGCCCCTTAGTGTCAGGAGGACCAGGGTAAATATATGGGGTTATGGGGATTGTGATCGGTGCAGTATCGATGGGCTGAATAGTTTCCTTCTGCATTCGATGATTCTATTTGACAATCCAAAATACCGGCAACACCTTTAACTCATAAGGATGATTGGTTGATTGATGACCAGTGGTATCCCAGTGGTATATTCATGGCTAATTATTTCTCGGCCTTTTGGCTAAGATCAAGCACCAGGTCAAGGCTGAAATGGAGTGCCTTATCTTATCAGCTTGGATCTTGTTTGTCTCTGTTGTGGGGACTTGGAATTGGATTTTGAATTTGGTTTTTAGAGAAAGCAAGGAATGAAGTTGGGGTTGCCTGGTTCATTCTGAGCATTGGCTTTGTAACTTTAAGAATGGAGTAAAAATTAAAACAAAAATCCGCAGATAAAGGGAGAGAATAGATACAATGTGGCACAAATGACTACAAGAATTTTATTAGAGTAGTCCATTGTTATTTTGCAGTTTCAATTTAGATGCCTCAATGAATCTGGCAGAGCCGTGCACTTCTATTGTCCCATTCCGAGGTTACACTATTGTCTCAGTAGATTTTGTAACAAGTAATTTTGCCATCTCTGTAGTAATGGCAAACACTTAAGGAAATTACAGTGGATTAATGAATAATTCAGGCAGATGGAAGTTCCAAGTCATCACTAACCACCAATGAAAGAAAGTAAAATCCAAAGTAATGTGGGTGATGTTCTGCTGTTGGTCTCACCTATTTTTCACCTGAGAAATGGGCAGTTGAAAATGCAGTGGAAGTACTTAGCATCCCCACTGATGCCCAAGAACCACCTGATGCAGTCTCCTGTAAATGCACTGCAGAAGCAGGCCATTCAGCCTATTATATCTGCATCAGACAAAAAAAGAGAAAAAAGGAACTAGCCACTCATTTTAAACACATTTTCCAGTGCCTGGTTCATAGCCCTGCAGGTTACAGCACATCAGCTGCAGATCCAGATACCTAAAAGTGATGAGCTTTTCAGCTTGAACCATCAACTTAGGCAATGAATTCCATATGCTTACCACATTCTACCAGTCACTTCAATGTACGCCTGCTTAGTAATTAGACGCCTTCAGCTAGGGGAAACAGGTCTTTCCTGTCTACTCTATCTAGGCCCCTTGTAAGTGGTTTGCATGTTTTTTTCAGAGTGTAGGATTTAATTTACAATCTTCAAGTACAAATGGATGGACCATCTATTTACAAAGAAGGAAGACCACCTGGGGAGGTAATGGCCCAGTGGCATTATCGCTAGACTGTTAATCCAGAAACTCAGCTAATGTTCTGGGTACCAGGGTTCCACCATGGCAGATGGTGGAATTTGAATTCAATTAAAAATATCTAGAAATAAGAACATACTGTTGACCATTGCCAATTGCCATAAAAACCCATCTGGTTCACTAATGTCATTTAGGGAAGGAAATCTGCCATCCTTACATGTGAATCCATAGTCACAGCAATGGGGTTAACTCTCAACTGTCTTCTGAACAATGGCAACAAGGCATTGGCAACAAATGCTGGCCAGCCACTGATGTCCACATCCCATGAATGAATAAAACAAGAACCTCCCTGGGACGAAAGCCAAAACCTCCATTAGTGAATAAGGGATAATGCAGGTTTCCCACACTCACAGGACACAGAAGCCAGTGCCTTCATTAGGATACTCAGAGCTCAGTGGCTTCCCATCACAGTTGCTGCATCTCCAGAGCAACAACTGAGAATGTACTTTGTGAATACAGGAAATAGTGAAGGGTAGTGCATCATATACGGTGTGCCATCAATGAAGGTCAGTCATGTGTTCAGCTTAATCAGTAATCATAATAGGCCAAAGGACATCCACTCATTGATCATGAACAACTGATTAGTCAGTAGTAGGTTTTTTAATTCATTCAAGGATTGTGGACTTTGGCTGGCCAGACCAGCATTTTTATCTATTCCTAACGTCCTTTAGTAAGGTGATGGGCAGTTTCTTCATTTGATTTTGATTTGATTTATTATTGTCACATGTATTGACATATGGAGAAAAGTGTTGTTTCTTGCATGCTATACAGAGAAAGCATACCATTCATAGAGAAAGAAATGAGACGGTGCAGAACATAGTGTTACAGTCATAGCTAGGGTGTAGAGAAAGATCAACCTAATGCCAGATAAGTCCATTCAAAAGTCTGACAGCAGCAGGGAAGAAGCTGTTCTTGAGTTGGTTGGTATGCGACCTCAGAATCTTTTTCCTAACAGAAGAAGGTGGAAGAGAGATTGTTCAGGGTGCATGGTGCTGGCTGCTTTGCTGAGGCAGTGGGAAGTGTAGACAGAGTCTACATTTAATTATGCTGGCTGCTTTGCTGAGGCAGTGGGAAGTGTAGACAGAGTCAATGGATGGGAGGCTGGTTTGCTTGAACCACTGCAGTTTGTATGGTGTAGGTACACCCACAGTGCTATTAGGAAAGAAATTCCAGGATTTTGACCAAACAACTATGAAGGAACAGCGATATATTTCCAAGTCAAGTGGTGAGTGGAACTTCCAGGTGGTGGTATTCCCATATGTCTGCTGCCGTTATCTTCCTAGTTAGTTCTGGTTGTGGATTTACAAAGTGCTGCCGAAGGAGCCTTAGTGAGTTCCCGTTGTGCATCTTGTACATGGTTTACACCGCTGCTACTGTACATCATGGTGGAGGGAGTGAATATTTGCAGAGCATGGAGCCAGTTTGTGTCACTAATCTCATTCACACCTTATCATCCCTGACAGGGCTCCAGATGTCACATTTCTGGGAAGCCATTTTGATCAACTCAGCAGGTGTGCCAGTGCCTCAGGCATAAGGCTGCATCAACCGTCATGGAAGTAGGGCAAGAAAAGCTGTGAACACTTACCTCTCCCATTGGATTCATATTCAAAGCTTCACCTCATGATCCTTTAGTCATTCCTGTCTTCAATGTTTAATTTCAGAGAGAAGGGAAAAGGACAAAGAGATCCAGGATTCAATGCAGTCCTTGTCAGAACCCTTATGCACTGGAGGAGGTGAAGGAGGAAGAGACAATGCTGAGCACAGCTCCCAGTAGGAGCCGGAGGGACATGGTCAAGGGGAGCCAGAGAATGAGCAAGAGAGACCCAGACAAAGGAAGCAACTCACCAGACTTCAGGTTTATTGTAGAAGAGCCTCCTATTTACAACTGGGTGAAACACAGTGCTGGACAAGTCTGTGCTTTACCCAAGATCTTGTACATCACATATGTCACATTCTTCATGAAGACTTCATACCATGTGGGGATGGAGACTATCCCCTGCCGTGGCTTTGAAGGTGACCATAGTGCTCAATTTCTTTACCTCTGGATCATTTCAGGGATCAATAGGCTGCAAGATTCACCAGCTTCACCACTATCCCAGGCTTCCTAAGAGTGCAGGGTGCAATGGACTGCACCCATGTGGCTATATGGACTCTATGGCAGCACCCTTTAAAGTTTAGAAACTACAAAGGGTTACTAATCCATAAATGTACAGCTGGTCTATGATCATTGGAAGCACACACTATACATTTGTGTCTAGTATCTTGGGATTTGTCAAGACTCCTATATCCTGAGTCACTCTCAGGTGCCTGAGATTTCTGAGGGGCCAGTACATCTGCAGGGATGGCTGCTTGGGATAAGGGATACTCTAAAATGCTGGCTGATGACATTGGATCATTATCCTCAGATCATTCTGAGGAGAATTACAACACTGCTCAAAGCTCCAAGCCTTCCCTAATAGAGCAGACCATATGACTTCCGAACAGGCACTTCAGATGCTTGGACAGCTCAGGTGGCTCTTTGCAACACATTCTCAGTAGGGTTTACCACATGTGTATTGCATCCTTTACAATCTGGCAATCTAGTGCGAAGAGAACCCTTGCCAAAGGGTGAACTGGAAGAAGATGAAAGCTCATCAGAGGATGAAGATCCAGAAGCCCAGAAACTTCAGGAGGCTGCTGAGAGTCAGTATGAACTTGATGATGCCATGGAGGAAGGCAGATATGGATGATATGCTTGTAACATTTTCATTGCTAACAGGTTGCAGAAAGAATGAAGTTCAGTAAGGGCAAATGGCCACGTCTCTCCGAGCACCTCAATGCCATTTGCTGTCATCACAGAGGATGTCCAACCACACACAGTGAGAACAAATCCAGCATTCACATTGGCATGCTTTAGCCTCGTGAATTGCCAGGCTAAGATCTTTGCTTTGGTCTGTGGTGCCCTTAAATGCACTCTGGGAACTGAGAGTCCCCTGAAGAACAAGAGTGATGTAAGAGACGACTTGAAGCTTTCATCATCATGTAATGATGTAAATACAGCTGTGATTGAGATAAGGACATGCCTACTCATCTCCATCCCCTGTGTATGTCTTGTCATCTGCCACCACCACTGAGGAGACACAAATGCTGGGGCAGCATGGTGGCACAGTGGTTAGCACTGTTGCTTCACAGTGCCAGGGTTCAATTCCCAGCTTGGGTCACTGTCTGTGCACGTTCTCCCTGCGTCTGTGTGGGTTTCCTCCAGGTGCTCCGGGTTTCCTCCCAAAAACCAAAGATGTGCTGGTTAGGTGCACTGGCCAAGCCAAATTCTCCCTCAGTGTACTCAAACAGGCACCAGAGTGTGGCAACTAAGGGATTTTCATAGTAACTTCATTGCAGTGTTAATGTAAGACAACTTGCGACTAATAAATAAATTTTTTAAAAATTCAATTCTGATGAGCTACCATCACTCAGTGGTGTTCCTTTTGGCAGAAGCGTTGGAAATGCTTACATCATACATTCTAATAAAGGTTCATCCACATCACACAAGGGTGCAGAGACCAGTTCAGCAGAGGTTGACATCATGTGAATGTTAATCCCAGGATGGGACATTATCACTGAGTCGGGGATGGCTAAACCTCGGCATAAGAGGATTCCAACATATGAATTCACAACGCCTTTAGTTGACCAAAACATTCACAAAAGCAAAATGTATTCACAATTTCTCTACACTGCTAGCACACCCCGACCCAAAAGTGATACTAAAATTTCTTAACCTTCCTAATCCTACCACTCCACCTGTGCAGTCCTGAAATCTGCAACAGAAATGGAGGCAGCCTGCTGACAGCTACATCCTGATGTTTGTGTGTCCTCAGCAGATGTCCTCTGGTGACCTGAGATCTGGAGGCACCCATCTCAGTAAGGGTCTCCTGCGGAAGCACCCTTGGTGGTCTAAGCGGCTGGAATGGATGGGGTCACTGGCAGAAAGGATTGAGACCGGCTGTACACCATTGGAGTGTCCTGAGAAGAGGCCCACTGACATTAGACAGAACACAGACATACTCCTTCACTGTTCGCTCTAGTCTGCTAAGTGACTGCTGAATCTTTGCCTAATGTTCCATCACCTGTCAGCGCATCTCCAACATTGAGTTAGTGGCTGCTTCTAGAGATTCATCATCTGACTTGGACAGAGTGGATGCCTGGTCTCCAACAGCCCTCTGAGTGTGAGGGATCTGGGCGATCCCCGCCTCCAACTTCTGAAGGAATGTGTCTGTGAGGTGTTCACCAGAAACATGAGCATGAGCCTAATCTAGAGCTGCGTGCCACCGAGATGTGTGTTTCTGAGCACTGTGATGGTACTTCTAGAGTTTGCTCTTCGGAAGTGATCTGGAGCTGGGACTAGTGCTCAGTTGCCTTATGGACCTCGACCTGCAATTCTCAAAATAGAGAATAGAGTTTCCAGTTGATGGGCATCATGAGCAATATAAAACTGCATGTCACGCAATGATTGTCAGGATTTGATGAAGTGATGGATTTCTGATCTGTACAGGGTGGCTGGGAGAGGCTGCTTCCCCATCCCCACAGGAGTGATCCCTGCCTTCCCCAGCCAGAGAGGATTCCAATGTACGAATTCACAATGCTTTCAGTTGCCCATCTAAATTGTGAATCCTTGTGGAAAATTGGGCACGGGGAGAAGATTCCTGTTGGACCTTCATTTGCATTCCACTAGCGGGATGCAAATCACTTTCATGCTGACCTCCAGCAGGATTCTCGATTCACCACAGCAGGTAATAGCAAAAGACCACACTGTCATTTCATACTGACTTGAAACTGATTTTTGGACCTCACTCTCCATTCATTGATTCTGTTGGCAGGGGATGGGAGAATTCTGACTAACATGCCACAGAATTCCAGCTCAAGGATCCAAATCAATTATCCTTTGCTCCAGATCAGGTTACGAGTTTTTTTCTTCATGTTTTATCAACAGACCAGAACTCATCAAACAATGGCACAGAAGTTTCACAGCACTTTAAAACAGTGGCTCGCAACCAGTTAAAGTAAAGTTTATTTATTAGTCACAAATAAGCCTTACATTAACACTGCAATGAAGTAATTGTGAAATTCCCCTAGTCGTCACAGTCTGGCACCTGTTCGGGTCAATGCACCTAACCAGCACTTCTTTCAGAATGTGGGAGGAAACCGGAGCACCCAGAGGAATCCCACACAGACACGGGGAGAACATGCAAACTCCACACAGATTTTGACTCAAGCCAGGAATTGAACTCTGGCGCTGTGAGGCAGCAGTGCTAACCACTGCGCCACTGTGTCGCTCCAACCAGTATACTGCGGCTCACTAATGTGCCGTGAAGACACCTCCCTGCCCACCGCCCCCACAAGTGTGACGGAAAAGATATTCAAAATTCATGTAGTTAAACTAAAACTAACTTCTTTCTTCATGGTCAGCACCTCCAAAACCCGGTGAACTTTAGGACTCTTACACATGTGTCAAGCTAGGAAAGAGTCACACACACATGGTTTAGATTTTTTTAATGTCAGTCCAGTCCACACGAATGGCCAAAGGACCTGGAGCTGAAGACAAAGGTCCCATGCGCCTGCACAAAAAGTGAAAACTCAAAAAGGGCACAAAGACCCTGGGAGAAGCAGGAGAGATGGGGAGAGGTTAAGAATGAAGTTCCCTGTCAGGAACAAAGACAGAGAAAATAGGAGGTCTACCTCAAAAATATTTATCGTTTAGAGGTGTGCATGACATATAAAAGATTAGAAACCACTACTTTTGCTTTCAAATAATAAGTCAACCATTTCTGTTCGAAGCTTTCACAATTTCTGTTTGAGTGACATTGCCCTTCTTTTAAAAGCTTTTATTACTACATGTGTTGTTTTTAGATTATAATGCAGATTAGTTACTAGTCTTGGGACCCTGTGCATTAACATGAATTTGTCACATGCAAATTCATTTCCATTTTGCTTAATACATTTCTCCTTATTTATAGCAGGACAGATGTTTCAAATCATATCCTCTATTTAGCCTGATTTGTGTCCTGCTAGAGGCATCAGTGCTGAGAATACAATACAGAAACAGCTGCGGCTCAGAATTCAGAATTCACCAGGCCCTCTCAGGCAAGTGGCTCCTGATTCAACTGCTTTTCAGCTAAATCAGAGGGATGTAAATTGTTGTATTTGTTCGGCGCTGGTAAAGGTGTTTTTAATACTTGACCTCTGAAACTCCAAATTTCCAAAAAATGTAAAGTTTCATTGTCAATGTGCATGGAAGCAAAATACAATATATATCTCTGTAAAAGCAGCGTGAAGTATACAATATATACACCTTTCCTTACCTAAACCCACAGCATTATCTTTGAACAGCTGGACTCCATCACTTTTCATTGCAGGCTTGGGAGAGACAGGGATGACAGAGTGATGCAGAGAGCCTGTCCCAGTTAATGACTTCACCATTCCCCATCATTATCCCCATCATTAGGAAATTAGGAGGACAGAAGGTATTTACTGTAAACCTGCCACCTCCCAAGGAGAGATAAATAGAAACTGATAAATGGTATCTCACAACACTGTCCATCTATTAACCTTCTGCTTCCCAGTTCTAGCATATGCAAGGTTTTCTGTCATTAATACTCACTAATTAGGTTTGATTTCTACTAAAACACATCTTAAGTGTTTATATGTGGTCAAGTAGGTTAAACACGACATAATAATTTAAATCTATTCTGTGCATTTTTCAATGTAAAGGATTTCAGATCAAAAGGTGACCTTGGGAAAAAAAAGCAGCAGAAATATTTCAATAGCAAAGAGAAAAGGATCCTTTTGGGAAATGAGGAACATTGCCCAGAAAATTGCTGGACTGAGATGATTTGCCCCACAAGAAACAGCCTGTCAACATCGGTGAAGTTTTTTTGGTGCCACACCCTAAAGCCATTTATGGGAAGAACACTCAGAAGGTCACAGCCTTGCCATAGTGTAGAGAGGTCCTTCAGTGTGGTGTATGGTCAGGGTCAGGGTGGCTCTTCGTTAACTCCAGGGTTTTGCTGACCTTCACTGATGGTGGGCCTTCACGCTTCCTCCCCATGACAAGGTAGTATTCTGTCCCTGGCCTCATGTGAAGAACAATAAAGCTATTGAGGATATATAATATCTTTATCTGCGCAATTTACACAATGTCATTCCGTCTGTGGCAACTCAGTGATAGAAAATAAAATGATTCCAAATCATAGAATCCTATAGTGCAGAAGGAGGCCATTTGGCCCATTGAGTCTGCACTGACCACAATCCCCATAACCCCATGCATTTAGCCTAGCTAGCCCCGTGACACAAAAGAACAATTTAGCATGGCCAATCCACCAAACCCACACATCTTTGGACTGTGGGAGGAAACCGGAGCACCCAGGGGAAACTCACACAAACATAGGGAAGATGTGCAAACTCCACACAGTGACCCAAGCTGGGAATTGAACCTGGGTCCCTGGCACTGTGAGACAGCAGTGCTAACCACTGTGCCATCGTGCTGCCTTTAATGTTTTTCCTTTGTTGACATTTTGTGGAGAACATTTAAAAACAGTCTCATCATTTCAACATTAAATATTCAACATTTTCAATGTTAGGGATATTGCCCAACAGCATATTTATGCAAATGTCTATTTTAGTGAATGCACACATTATCTTTGGAACCAATATTGACTATGACAGATAGTATATACTGTAGCTATGGTGCTATGATCACAGAGGGAGTGAATGTTTAAGGCAGTGGATAAGGTGCCAATCAAATAGATTACTTTCCCCTAGACGGTATTGAGCTTTTCCCACGATAGTATTGAGCTTTTTATATGTTTATGCGCTGCAGCCATTCAGACATTTGGCGAGTGCTGTATCACATACCTGAGTTGTACCTAATAAGTGATGAAAACGCTTTGAGGAGTGGAAGCAAGCCATTAGAATTCTCAAGCCCTAATTTTCTAAAAAAGGTAAAAATGTGGCTGCTCTAGTTAGGTTTATAGTCAATATTGGCCCCAAAGATAATGGAAGACTCAGAATTAGTAATTCAATTGACTGTTAAGAGCTGTTGGTTAGGCTGTACCTTTTTGGAGACAGTCACTGCCTGGAACTTATCCGGCACAAAGTTTACTTGCTATTTATCCATCTAAACCTGGATGTAGTTCAGGCCTTGCTGTATTTGGGTACAGCTAACTTCACAATTGGAGGAACAGGGAATGGAGCTGAAAAGAATATAATCATCAGCAAACAGCTCCACCTCTGACCTAATATTGGAGGAAAGGTCTTTGAAGTAGTAGCTGGAGGTGGCTGGGCCGAGAAGACTATCCTGAGGAAGTACTGCAGTGCAGTTCTGGGATGAGATGACTGACCTCCAACAACCACAAACATTTCTCTTTGTGCTTGGCATGACTCCAACCAGTCAAGAGTTTTCCCCTTGATCTCCACGGACTTCTGTTTTAGTCTTTGATGTCAGACTTAGACAAAAGCTACCTTGATTTTGAGAAAAGTCATTCTCACCTCACTTCTGGAGTTCAACTGGACAATTTCAAATTGAATTCAATCACTTCAGCTGCCATGGTGGAATTTAAAATCATATTCTCTAATTTATTACTTTAGGCCCTGGGATTAATAGTTCCGTATCACAAACACCACATTACCATACATCATATCATGACAGATGTAAATAGAAATTTAATTGGGTAATATGATCATTCTTGCCATAAACAGCAGAGGATGCTGTTTTCATAATTCTTTCATTTTTGTCAATGTTAACAACACCAATTTTCCTTCACTTTGCAAGTGCATTGCTAGGAACAACTGCATCCCCAATTGGCTCATAAACAAAAATTCAAAGACACATGGATCAACATGAGCCATGAATTGTTGGGGGTAAACTCAAGTGGCCCTGGACACCAACACAGAGCTTGATTCTTAGGTAAAATAGTTATCTCAGGCCGACGTAACAAAGTAGATGCGTGACAATAATATATAAAAATTCACATTTATATAGTGTCTTTCAGTATAGCCCAAAGCGCTTGACAACCAATGGTATACTTCTGAAGTGTAGTTATTATTGTTACATATGAAACACAGTAGCCGATTTGTGCATAGCAAGATCTTACATACAGCAATGTGTCTGGATAAGGTGTTTTAGTGACCATAATAGGGGCATAAACATTGCTTATCAGATGTCTGCCAATCCACCAAGCAGTGTCAATTCAATGGCTTTGTAAATGTCTCACAAATCACAAAGCTTTCACACTACGTGATTATTTATTCTGAAGAAGCAAGAGGTTGCTAAAAGTGGTGTTTCTGGATTAAAATGAAACGTAACGGGGATAGAAAAAGAACACGTTCTTAAATTTTCTTACACAATGTCAGAGCAAAACACCAACTTTGGTGGAGGTAAGAATCAGAATGTGTGCTTATGACCCCTAATGATGATAATCTAGATATTAATTTACAGTCCAGTGCTGACTGGCAGAATCTATCAATTACAGCATTAAACTAGCCACCAGCTGCAGCTGCAGAACACTGAATTACTCCTCAAACTGCTGTCATTTCACTTGAATTTTACAGACACAATTAACACTTAGACAATCCGTACATTAGTGGGCTGTCTCAGGAAATAACAGCAGTGCAAAAACAATTCATCAGGAGGTTTACCTGACATTGATAAATATTAATGTTCTTTTTGTCATGGACGTTTTGAAGTTCCATCAATGCATGTTTGAAAAACATGGCAATGTTGTCTAAAAATGTGATTGGGAAGGAAGTGCACTGACATCTACAGAACACCTCCAAACCAGTCAAGTCAATCATAGAATTCCAACAGTGCAGGAAAGGCCATTCAGCCCATCAAGTCTGCACTGACTCTCTGACAGACTCTTACCCAGGTCCTTTCCCCACCCTATCCCTGTATCCCATACATTTACCATTGCTAATCCATCTAACCTAGACATCTTGGAAAACTAAATGGGCAATTTAGCATGGCCAATCCACCTAATCAATGATCCCATTAATTTGAAGGTAGCTTCCATCCTGGGGCTAATAGGAAATTATGCAGGGATAAACGTGGAAGTCAATTAAATTGAGTTGGAGTATGTGATCTGAACTCAATTGTATCACTTCGTTTTGACTTCCGCGTGTCATGTCTCCAAGTTGCACAGTCACCTGGTGCGGAAAGGGGAGGGTCGGGATGGCGACCTCCTCGTGAACCTGCTCCTGGGCCTGGCAAAACGTGCCAATTACAGGTCCAGGCAGCAGGCGATCGAGGGGGCCGTCCATCCTGACTGTCTGCCCCTCTACTGCAGCTACGTTTGCGGCCAGGTGTCCCTGGAGAGGGAGCACGCGGTGTCCACGGGCGCAGTTGATGCCTTCAGCGCCCGTTGGGCACCACAGGGGCTGGGGTGCATTATTAACCCTAATAATCACATTTTAATTTGACGTTTTTAAGTTTCCTTTGTACTTTGGTTTTGTTTCGGCTGCTCCCCTTCCTTTTGGGGAGCTGCCCTTTTTACTTCATTCTAATTTAATTTGAGTTTGTTTATTTGGTTTGACTTTAAAAGAGGCCAAGTTGCACAGTGGGTGTGATGCATACCCAAATGATGTGAGCTCAGTTGTATTTAAAGGGACAGTGCACAGATTGGAATTGGAGCCGTTTATGGTGGATGATGGGTATACAGCTAAGGCAGCACCAGATGCATCATTGGAATTACTGCTGGGTGCATTGAGGAGTTGAAGAGACATCATTTTTACAGCACTGGGACAAAGAAATCTGCAGCTCTCATATAGAAATAAGGTTGGAGGCAGCAAAAGGAGCAATGTAGGAGCTGGTTTAAAGATCTAACTGGGTCAGGAAAAGTAAGTACATTTTCTGATTCATAACACCCTGTGTATTAAGGCCCCATCCCTTTTCTGTCTTGTCAGGCGTATTCCATTCTATCAGTGCTCGCATCCATTGAACTTTCACCAGCTCTCGCCACCAATTTCCATTCACTTCATCACCCCTCCAATTATCCATCCACCACTGAGATTCACTGTAATCCCGATGTAATGTGTGAGTTCTCCATCTCTGACTGAGACTGACATAGATGTGCTACTTCTCTACATCTGTGATTTGTATTATTTGTGGAGGCCCACATCCAGTCCTCGCCATCAAGAGCTGAGAGAACAGAACTGTGAGTGAATGAATATGAAGTATTCGCCCAATGGATACTATGCAGTTTGTGAGGATAACCAGGGAACACAAGCATCACACACTGCATGAGCAGTGATGTGCACTGACCCTGGAGGGGGATAAAGGTGCCAAGCAACACAGAAGTAGCCACTCCCACTTCTCACTCGATGCTCCCCTTGCCCAACTCCTAGATGATATCCAACCTGCTGCCTCACCCAGCAATAATTGAGTTTGTCCCTGCATAGGTGTAGGTGGAGCAACATTTGGCAGGGTCTTCCTGAACTACAAAACTCAAATATCAAAAATATTTCAGCCCTCAGATCAAGGCTATTTTGGAGACATGAAAACAAGTAATTATTTAGAGATGAGAAAGCAAGCGGTTTCTTGGGGAAACCCCTCCACTTAGATCATAACGGTGATGTGATGAGCAGCCTTTGATGCCCATGGGCCACTCTTTGGAACCTCCAGTTCTAATGCTCCCCAATGACTGCAACAAGGAGGCATCTCCTTTTAGCTGGCAACCTCTCTACCTGGCAGGTCACTCCTGTGCCGTCAGCGAAATGCGGGTGAGGCCAGATAACTCCTCTTCACTGGGATGTTGAATGACGTTAGCTGGCTGCCGATCGCCATGGTGCAGAAGCTCTGTGAAACAGCATTCCCGCCCACCCCAGCAGCAGGAATGCAGGTCCCCACAATTTCCCCTTCCCACCTCCCTCCCTCACCGGTCATCACAGGGCCAGAATAACTCTGTCCAAAGAATCTAAAGGAACTGGAGGAGAAAGTTGATCTGCAAGTCCAAATACACAAATCACTAAAAGTTGTGAAATGAGTTAGCAAGGCCAAACCAGAACAGATCAAGCAGTAATGTTCATTTCGATAGGGATAGGGTTGATGACTAAAGAAGTTATGCTGAATTTGTATCAAACCTTGGATGGTCCACTTGGAGAATACCATGTAACTCTCTGGTTGTGATAATTATAAAAAGAATATAGAGGCATTGGAGAGGGCACAATAAAGATACCAGGAATGTGGGGGTACAACTATCAGGAGAGGATGAACAGGTTGGGTCTCTTTTCCCTCAAAAGAAGTCATCTGGAGGAGTGACCTAATGTAGGTCTTCAACATTATAGAGATTTTGAGAGAATGTTTCCTCTTGTGGGAAAGAGCAAAACTGGAGGCCATACATATCAGATAGTTGCAAAGAAATCAAAGAGGGAATTCAGGAAAAGGTCTGTGAGTAATGAAAATGCGGAACTCATTATCACAAGGAGTGGTTAAAGTGAGTCAATTAATTTATGGGGAGACTAGATAAGTACATGAGGGGGAAGGGAGAAGAGGATTGTGCTGATGGATTTAGAGGAGGAACTGGGAGAAAGTTTAAGTGGAGCAGTATCACTAGCAAAGACTGACTGGGCCAAATGGCCTGTTTTTGTGTTTGATACTCTACATAAAGCTCCCTCCAATGCACCTGCTGATGCTACCACTACCTTCATCAATGGTGGTGATCTCTCTCTTCTCTGATTTGCCATCAAACACACGCAAGGCACCTCCCATCTTGATATTGACAGTCCTCAAAGGTTATAAAAAGCTATATCCACACAAGCATTCCCTGCCAACAGTTGCCAGAGGGAGCGGAGACAGCAGCTGCAATAATTGCGGTTTGATTCAGATGGGGCAATGACAAGTTTAAATATCTGCTGCTCAAACACCCCTCTGTTTCCCTGGCCACTTTGAGCCCCAGGAAACTCAGGCTGCTGAAGTAAAATTTGCAATCAGGTTAAAAACAACTTTAAAGGACCTTGTTAACATCTCCTGAAGACATTAATTGCATCAATAAGTACCAATCGCATATCTTATAAATCTTCAACTTTGGCAAGTATATTTCAGCCGTCCAAACATGCCTCTGACTTAAAAATCAAAAGTCAAGCATCCATGTGGGACCCCCCCCTAGCTAATAGGCAGTTAGAATAGCATCAGAGCACTGTATGCACCACATTTACATAGGTAACCAGTCTCCCACCTGATTTGAGTAGTCTCAGGCAAAATTGGGGTGAATCAAAAATAGGGTGATAAGGTCACTATCCTTAATTTAATTTGACTGGCCCATGCCCACCAGGCAGTGGGAGTTAAAATCTGTCCTTCTCTGAATGAGACTGAGAAACATCAACAAAAGGTGGTTATTGTTTGAGGAAGTTTGGCTGTTGAACCTGGATTTCACACCAAAATGAGTTAAAATGCAATGGTTGGCATAGGTGAGGCTGCACTCACTTTGTGCCATTCTTATCTATCAAGTCACAACCAGAGAATAATCTGCACTGGCTTCTCTTTCTGTTTCCACACCCTAACCTCTGGTGTCCCCCAAGTGTCTTTCCTTAGCCCCCCTCCTCTTACTCATCTACATGTGGCCTCCTGGTGACATTATCTGAAAAAACTGCATTAGTTTTCACATGTACATTGACAACACCCAGTTTCACCTCACCACCACCTCTTTCAACCCCTGCATTATCTTTAAATCATCAGACTGCTTACCCGACTTCCAGGACTGGATGAGCAGAAATTTCCTCCAACTAAATATTGAACTGACACAATCTTCAGATCCTGCTACAAACTCCATTCTCTAGTTACTGACTGCATACCTCTCCCTGATAGCAGTCTGAGGCTAAGCCAGAGTGTGTTTGCAATGTTTGTGACATGTTTGTGCCTGACATGAGCTTCTCACCATTTATCCATATCTAAGACCACCTATATCCATCTCACTAACACAGCCCAACCGCACTTTTGCTTCAGCTCATCTGCAGCTGAAACTCTTAGTACTGTTTTTATCAATATTTGCACTTGTCTATTCCAATGCACTTCTGGGCAGCTTTCTAATTCTAGCCTTGAGCTTATCCAACCCTCTGCTGCCTGTGTTATAACTGGCACCAAGCTCTGTTCAGCCATCATTGCTCTGCTTGATGATCTACATTGGCTCCAGGTTAAGCAACTGCTCAATTTTAAAATTTTCACTCGTTTGCAAATCTCTCCATGTCCTCGCCCCTCCATGCCCCTACAATCTCCTCCAACCTTACCACCCTCCAAGATATTTGTACCCCTTCAATTTTGGTCTGTTGCTCATCTCTGATTTTAATCACTCCACCACGAGTGGCTATTCTTTCAGCTACTGAGGCCTTCAGCTCTGGAATTCCTTCCCTTAAACCCTTCCATCTCTCTTCCTCTGCTTTAAAATTGACCTCTTTGACCGAGCTTTTGCTCAGCATCTGCCTGGCCTCATGTCACCTTATGTGGCTCAGTGTGACATTTCAATGATAATACTTCTGTGAAGAATCTCAAGACAGTTTGCTGCATTAAAGAGTGCTATGGAAATGTGAGTTGTTGTTATATTTAATTATTTCTCATGTCTATATGGTGAGTCAGATTTTTTATCCTTTGTAGAGATGATCACCAATCTACACAAATGCAATTTGGTAATTTGAGTTTTACTGGATTTTGGTGCAGGTTTTTTATTTCAGAAGCATAGATGCAGACTTACTACGATGACCTAGCATCTCAGTCTGCATGCTTATTCAGCACTCTGGGCACTGCCTCACTCAAGTCCCCATCAGAATCCTCAGCATCAGAATCCAACAGCCACCTAACCCTCCAATGAACAGACTAACCTGTGCCTGCCATTTCATCATATGCTGATCTCAACTCTATGATAACTGCCAAGGTTAGGGCCAGAGTCTAAACAGGTGACTACAAACAGCAGATTAAATGAAAGTGCCTCTTCATCAGTGCTGTCCTCTTTCTCTTGCTCTTTTTCTCCTTGGGCAGTGATTGTGCAGGGCCAGATTTTGGCTCTCTGAAAGGAACAGCTCAGAGGGAGCTGGTCATTGTGAGGGTGAAAGGGAAGTTAGGGCAGGAAGAAAGAGGTCCATGGTTGCACCATCTGCAGCTTGCTTCTGTTGCCAAATAGCAGGACGGCCATGTGGGTGCATTGAGCAGCATAGAAGGCTGTGTTGGAAGGAGATGATATGTGAAGATGCATTCACTGACCTTGACCATCCATGTGAGGTCATTAGATATTTTGCATCATTGAAGCTAAATCCTTGGCCATTTACTCCAACACCTTCTGAGGGTCATCCTTGAGGTCTTGTAGTCTCCCATAGGACCATGAGACCTCCACTTGCTCATTTGAACTACTAATGCCTTCAGCAGCATACCTATCAGCCTCAAACTCTCTCTCTAACCTAGTGTTTGATTTGCAAAGGTTTTCATTGCAGCAATCTTTCTTGTCTTCCTTTTAAGAGGCAGCCACAAATCATGGTCCCTGCGCAGGTAAATTGAGGCAAAAAGATTCTATGCCTGGTGTTCACATGTAGAATTTTCACATACTTCCCCAATTATTCTCAAAGCCACCCCCACATAAGAGAGAATAACGATAGTAAAGATGACCACTTCCATTCTGTTCATTGATATCATTCTGATTTCACGCAATGCAGCAGTTAAACTCCATCCTTCACAAATGTTCTTGCCCTAATTGGTCATGAACTGTTTTTTATTTTGCCTGTAGCAGAAATTTACAGGAGTAGGAGGTGTTTAATCATCTTGCTTCAGCCATCATTATTGTGTGAGGCAGGCTTGTTGGTTCAAGTGGTCTGTTCTTGTCTCTGATTCTATGGTGGCCATTTTGAGGCCGCACTCTCCATCTGCAGGAATGGTGACGTGTGCAGCGTGATTTGCACTGGCAGTTTCAATCTTTCAGGTTAGCTGGGACTAAGCTCCAGAAGCCCTGGCATCATCTGGCTTTGCCAGTCCTGGAAGCCTAGATGCATCAGCCCCATGATCTGTGATCCCTCAGCCCTGGCCCTCTGAGAGGATTGTGGGGGCCAGCAATGTCTGTGGGGGGGGGTTGTGGGTGTCAACAATCAGGCCAGCGATGTCAGTGGGGTGGTTATGAGGGTAGTGATGTGGCCAGCGATATCTGTGGGGGTTGGATGGCAGTGATCTAGATGCTGGGAAGTTATTTCAGCGATCTCCCAGAGATGTGTGCATGTGCAGGTTCCCACTCATCCCACTGATTTCAGCTCTTTGGCATGAGTAGGCCCCACCCCCTGAGCTTTTAATGAGATTCACGATTGTGACCTCTGCATTGCACAGAGTGGGTATGGGACTCGGGTCTGAAGTTTCACTGAGAAAATATTCGTGATCTAGAGCAGCTTTCCTGCCAATTCACCACTTTTGGGAGAATTGCCCTCGTTGACTCGATTCTCTCGTCACAGATGCTGTCAGACCTGCTGAGTTTCCCCACCATTTGGTATTTACAAAAGATGCACCTAGACATGAACATGTCGTGGGGGGGTCCCCCTAGGGCGTAAAGGCCTGGCACTGCCCCTTGACACAGATTGGCACTGTCAGGTGGCACCATACCCATGCCAAACTTTCAGTGCCAACCAATACCAAGGGAGTCTCATGGGAGAGGGGATGGGTTAATTTGGATTTGGATGTAGGCCAAGAGCAGATGGGGGAGTAGGGGACACCGATGTCCTTTGGGGGAACGGGGACAAGGTGGGTGCCGTCTCCGACTGTGCGGGTAACCATTGATTGGGCACAACCGCTGATGATCAGGGGGCGGGGGGAGGACAGAGGTGCCGACTCCAATTGGGGAGGGAAGCTCCTAAAACCTCCGTTGTGGGCTGAGGGGGAGGTTCATTCCTGGTGTGATTGGGGAGACCAATCTCAGTTCAGCAGGTTTTGCCAGGTATTGAGCATGATGGTGTGAAATATGACCCTTGATTTTTTTTTTAGGCAGAGTATCGTAACATCTGGAGAGAAAAGCTGCGTGTTTCTCTGCGGAGAAACACTGGCTGTGTCGTTGGGAACAACACTCTGCCACTGTTTTGCTAAGATTCTCCCCTATAGGTTCGTATTTCTCCAATCTGTCTGTGGCTGTGCACTGTTCTTACAAAGTGAAATTAGTGGCATTTCTCTTTGTATTTATGTTTTGCATTGTATTGGCATTTTCCAAAAGTTTCTTTTCCTATTTCATTGAGAAATAAATATCTTAGCTGTTCTAGAATATACATTCTAAGCTGTATCTGTGATTATAGAGCATAAAACTAGATTTCATCTTATCCAAGATGAAAAGCAGAAAACTTTAACTATGATAAATCAGCAAACTAAGTGGTAATGTTTGGGTCACACAGCTCTGTAAAAGCTGTTTACTGAATATGTGAGGTATGGAAGATGACGTCCATTTACAGGAACTGCTGTTAAACATGTTTTGAAGGAAAAAGGTTCCATTAAAATACTGAGAAATTGTAAAAATCTCATTCATAAAATCAAACTAAAAAGAAAGGTGCATGAACTTATAAATTATAGATATAATTTGGATTCAATTAAATCAATTTAACTGCATAACATTTATGGAATATCAGACTTGTTAAGCGCCAAGACAAATAAGAATCGCCATTCTTGTTGAAGATAATCCCTACTGTTACTTCGGATCCCAGGAAACCAAGCACTGGGGGAGTTCTCCAAAGCCCTCGCTAACAGGTTCAGTGGTGGGCAGTAGGCAGGGCGGGGAATTTAGCAGAAGTCCAAAAATCGGTTTCACACCAGCGTGAGTTTCCCGTGGGATCTTCTGCCTGTGTCCATCATGGCGGATTCGAAAACCTGCTGGAGGCCAATGTGAAACTGATTGGCATCCTGCTAATGGGTTGCAAATGAAGGCCTGACCAGAGTCTCCCCCCACTCCTGATTCTCTGCTACCCCAGCAGGAAAACACGCCTGTCCAGAACACATCTGGAACAACACGGCATGCAGAAGTCAGAACTCACCTGAACAATGCCTGGGGCTGCCTCCAGAAGCATAATTTTGTAGGTAAGATGTTAAATGTCTGCTGTTTGTAATATATATAAATGACTTGGAAGAAAATGTAGCTGGTCTGATTAGCAAATTTGCGGATGATACTAAGATTGCTGGAGTTGCGGATAGTGATGATCCATATTCAGGAAGGGCTGCATGGCCAGATGCATGATTTTATGGATAAGATGTTAAAGTGATGTCCCAGGACAGAAATGACAATTACAAGGGGGCACAAGTTCAAGGTAAGGGGGGAAAGATTCAGTCAAGATGGGCAGGGTAAGTTTTTTCACACAGAGAGTGGTGGGGGTCTTGAATGCACTGCCAAGTGAGGTGGCTGAGATAAACACGTTAGTATATTTAAGGCTTATCTGGATAGACATATGAACACAGTAAGAAGTCTCACAACACCAGGTTAAAGTCCAACAGGTTTATTTGGTAGCAAAAGCCACTAGCTCCTTCATCAGGTAAGTGGCCATTCATCTGACGAAGGAGCAGCAAGCGCTCCGAAAGCTAGTGGCTTTTGCTACCAAATAAACCTGTTGGACTTTAACATGGTGCTGTGAGACTTCTTATGGTGTTTACCCCAGTCCAACGCCAGCATCTCCACATCATGACACATGAATAGGCAGGGAATAGAGGGATGCAGGCGATTGGTCATTAGAACAATGTGACTGGCACAGGGTTGGTGGGCCGAAGGGCCTGTTTCTGTGCTGTACTGTTCTTTTCTCTTCACTTTTGTAACTAACGTATTTGGAGTTGGACAAATAGGGCACGTCTCCACAAGGGAAGAAATCACTCTGCATAACAAGCAAAGCAAAAACTAACTGGCTGGCTCAATACCCGAGTTTGAAATTGCTTAAGCATGGCTCTGGGTCAGCTGAGAAGGAAATGTTTGTTGTAATACTTGACAAATACCTTTTTACAATAGTTTTTTTCTCCTCCCGGAGATAATAATGAACTCCTCATTTCCAACCTTCCCACTCCTGACATTGAGGTATAGGAAGACTAATTTCAGTTTGTGGTGTAAATGCAATTTACTTCATGGGTATGCAATATGTTGCATACACTATAGTTTGTAATTATACATTGGATATCTTACTAGACAGCATGACATCTTACTTGATTGTGTAGTTAACAACTGTTACTGCATGATATGCAGGCTACTTGCTGCTGCTTGCTACACTTGTGTCTCTGAACTAACTAATGGAGGGTGTGTGAAAGCTGTCAACTGTCCCATCAATTTTATAGTGTTTACAGAGCTTTACGATGGTTGAGTAATTTTATCCGCTTAGTAACCCAGTCGTACTTAACCAGGAAGGTCACATATTTGATACCGAATCCATCCTGAATTAATTAAACTCAACTGATATGCCAGTGAAAGCCACAACAAATTTAGATTCCCAAAATTGCCCGAACAGTGCCAGGAGGTGTCCTAAGGGTGGGAGGTGGGGGAGGGGGGTGTTTCCATGAAGGGGGAGGATCTATTTTCATTTTTTTTAATTTAAAAACAATGCCTCTATCTTCTACAAACTAAGTTGCTGACATGCCAGTCTTCACCCCCTAACTTTATTCTTTTACTAAGACCATAAAAATAGAGCAGACGAAGCTGTCCTTGGGATCAGCATCTTTCAAGCCAATTTTCCCAACCTCTGTGCCAATCTTCCTAAAAATGAGAAAATTCTGCCTGGGTTAGGGGAGAAAATCGTGTTAGCTTCTCACTCGTGTTTGTTAGCTAACTAGCCTCACTATAAATTGCATATGCGCAAAAGTCAGATGAAGACTAAGTTTATTTTGCTTGGATGTGCCCACTCCGCAGTCAAATATTCTGGTGGAACTCTTCACAGCAATCAGCAGATTAATGGGCATTTAGATGATGGGAGGATTATGTTAACAAGAAGGAGAAAGAAGAAACTATTCACAGCAATCAAACTGAAATCGAGAATTCAATGTTGTGGGGAGACACGGGGCATTACCTCATTATATGGATCACAGTTTGGCCTGTGTACATGGTTTTTATTACATAATACATTGAGGGAGTCCTTTCCCACAATTATTTGTCCAGGAGTTTACACTGGAGTACAACAGGAAACATTCCTCAGAATAATTTATCACTGCTGCCTTCTTACAGTTCAGTTACTATTCCTGTAACTTGAGAACTGGACTCTTGTGACATTGCCTCTTGAATAATGAGAAAATTCCTCATCCACTATTTCAACTAAAGTATTGCCCCACGCATTGAAAATAATTAACACCTCTATTAAAAAGCAGACAGAGGAATTTAATAGAGCACACAGAACATTGCTCTAATATTGCATAGAATAAATTCCAGCTCTACAAATGAAATCACTTCAGATAAGTCTCAGTCACTGGTGTGCTGTTCCCAGTCATTGCAGCAAACCTATAATAGGAACAATTTTTGCACAAATCCTTTGAAAATATCACACCTGTGAATGTCACAGCTTCATTGCTTCCCGATTGAAAATGTAAAGCGAATCTGTGCAAAGTTATAAATCAGGCCACAAATCAGATTGAGAAAAAAAATGTATGTATTTGTATTCACATACACCCTGTGCAATCCCACTGCTAATCCCCATTGCTGCTTTCACCACCACAACTGCCCATCTACACACGTTTCAAATGATGCATACAAAAAACAGCATTCCTTTTTAATACTTTCACTGATAAAATATTAGAACAATTCCCCTAACTTTGTAGAATTCATGTATGTACGATTCATCATTGCATAGAGCCACTCTGTCACTTAGATGAAAATATCACAATCAGTGATGTGACCCTCACAAATAAGTGTCTTTCCAATGTAAAGAAAATACATCTGAGTCAGCGTTTATCACATTTCTTATCAATATTCTGTAAATACATTTAAAATAATCGCTATTAAGCATACATTTCCATTAATGTCTCATGTTACGTCGTCAGTAGGTTAAATCTTTCCTCTCACCCCACATTCACCCTGCATTAACACTGAAACAGCCTGTCAGTAATTGACATATCACCACTCATGTGGTGTAATAATATTACGCTGAGCTAGTTTTATCAGCTCTGATTTACTACAGGCCATATTGGGCCTAGTGCAATGGACCATAAAACTAAGAAAAATTCACGTGAATCCAAAAGTTTTTGAGGAGCAGATGAAGGAGGTATAAATGGAGATCAGCTGGCCAGGGCTCTCTGGTGTGTGCCAAGCTGTCTGATTGGCTGGAGGGCTATATAGCCATCTTGTCGTCCTGGCAGGCAATACTTTGACAGTTTGATGTAAAAATAGAGCTGGAGAGATTGGCAGAGAGAGAGAGAAATAGTGGAGAACAGGAATAAAAGTGGAGCCTTGTGTTCCTGACCATAGGAGTTGGAGTTAATTTATTTTTCTTTCTTAGCAGTACATTGAAAAATATATATTGAATAAATTTATATCCTTACATTGTCAGGTGAAGCAACTTATTTATCAGTTCAGGCCAGATTTCCAAATTTGGTTTAATATCAAGTTAACCCAAAAATAGAGTTATCTGAACACACTTCACTTATTAATGTACTTTGAAGTCTCACTGCGCAACGTAAATAATTTTTTTTTTCTTGTATTTATCACGTTAACAAAGGCTCTCTTCAATTAAGTTTTCTTCTGTTAAATCGCAGGGAAAGGAATTGCATACAAATGCAGTAATGTGGTTTTGTGAATGCCACACAGCATATTTTCAGTTAGTTTTTAACCAATATAAGTATAGGGAATGAATCAAAAGTTCTTACTTTCTGATGGGTCATGAGGGTTCTCGTATCTCACACTTACTCGCTACAAGGACATGTACTCGTGACAATGGTTCATCTTTGAGGCATAAGAGAAGTAATGTTAAAACCCAACCAAGAGAACTACAATCTATAGCCTCTCACTGGTATTTCTAAAACAAAATAGAGATCAAAGCATTTCATTACAACTAATTGGTTGCATTACCATATTTTTCCAGTTTCTTTGATGGCTGCTATAGACAGCTCTTATTTATATTTGTATTTCCATGTCATTTTTAATGTCATACATCAAGCATTCTAATAAAAGTTCCTTCTTTTAAGGAATAATTTACAAGTTTGTCTTTAATTTTCTTGTTAGGTTATTAGAATTAAATAAAGATCCTGAAACAGTTAATATACAAGGTCAAAGCTCATTGCTAGTGTTACGACCAGGTGAGGAGGAGTGAAATGGTTCCCATATTTTCCTCCTCCTCAATTGATCGCAACAGGTTGCTGAATAAGCATATATTTGTCAATTCAGGAATTACTTAACCATTTATGTGCTGTGCTGATAAAAGAAACAAGCAGACAGGTTTCCACGAGATTAACAAAGAAAGAGTTTAGCTTTATTATCCTTAAACCAATCTAATTGCGTTAATAAAACACATATCAATTTTGTGCATGTGCGCGCACGCACACACACACACAAAGTTCACATCCCTACAAGTACAAATTACTCTTAAAAATAGGATCTGACAGAAATGGGGCAGGCCGCCCACCATTTTAAAAGATCAACAGAGTCTTCCCAACACGGAAATCTGACCCAGATTCATATCAGACTTAAAATCAGCTGGTGTAAAGAATCTGGCTCAAAATTCTTGAATATTTCATACGTTGGCATCAGGATGCATCCAGTTATAAAGTAGTGTCATTGGACAGAGACAATGAGCAGGATTTTGCATTTTAGCTTGGTCAACATCGGGATTAAACGTCGGTTGTGAACTCAAACTGTCTCAGGAACAGGATGTAGAGATGCTGGCGTTGGACTGAGGTAAACACAGTAAAAAGTCTCACAACACCAGGTTAAAGTCCAACCAGTTTATTTGACAGTAAACCCACAAGCTTTTGGAAACACTGTTCCGTGTGTGGAAAGGTTTACTATCAAATAAATTGGTTGGACTTTAACCTGGTGTTGTGAGACTTTTTACTCAGGAACAGGAACCAACAGTGATTTTAACTGAAATATCCAATTACTAGCAAGAGGACACACTCACCATTCAGTTAAGCATGGTGGGTGGGCTCATGAAGCTGGAGGGGCAACAGTGGAGGACCTGCAGGTAAAAGAGAGAGAGAGAGAACCTTGAGGCACTTCAGCAACTTTTAAATCCTTTGAGTTAAAAAAAACGACGACAGGGGTCAGACCACCAGAACCCTTCCACAGGGTGGATATGGGTGCAGCTGGGGCCAAATAACTGTGTGTGTGTGTGTGTGTATGTATATGGGGGGTTGGGGTTGGGGTTGGGGAGAAAGGAAGGCCTCAAAGGCTGCCTGGAGCATTCCCAATCTAGCCATTTCCAGGCAGCTGCATATCCCCATCCGCCCTCCAGAAAAATGATTTGGGAGCATGATAGCACCAGTAAATCAATACATCAACAGGCAGCACAACATTATGCATGTACCCATGTCAGTACCTAGCCCTGCCAGCCTGCAAAAATTCTGCCTTACTTTTCAGAATAAGGTACAAGTAAACGGACTAGTGCTTCCAAATTGGATTGTTAATGTAAATGAGGACAAATTTACATTTTCTCAGCAGTCCATCCTGTGAGACTGAAATTAGTGAGTTCAAATCCCATTTCAGAAATGTGAGTGATCTAGGCCGGAATTCTGGTAGCAAAGAACGTTGCACTGTGGAGGTAATAAGGCAAGGATCCATCTTCCCTCATGGGTAGCTATAAAATGAACCCATCATACTAAACAAATAAAGGCAGGTGAGTTCTAAATTTAAATATAAAGCAAAATGCTGCAGATGCTGGAATTCTGAAATAAAAATGTTTTCCTCGTGCATCAGGCAGCTCAATGGAGTGAAAAAGATATGGGACGGGATTTTACGACCTCACCCAAGCGAGACCAGAAATTCTCACCCGAGGTCAGTGGACATTTCCATTTTCTGCTCCTCACTCGCTCTGATTCCATGGCCGGTGGCATGGGTAGAATTCCAGCAACAGATAATATTTCAGGCCAATGACTTTTTATCTAAACAATAGGTCATCAACCCAAAGCATTTACCCTAGAACCCTTGCTGTGGCCTGGCTAATATTTATCCCTCAACTACTATCTCTACAAATAGATTATCTGGTTATGCATCTCAGTGCCATTTACCTTACTGTGCACAAATTAGTAACTGTACCTCCATACAGTATAAACCGCCACTACACTTCAAAAAGTAATTGATTGGTGTGAAGTGCTCTGGGACATTGAGGCTGTGAAATATGCTATATAAATGTAATTCTTTGTTGGAGTCATGTTTTGATCACAAGGCCAAGTTAGGTAAGACCTTAGTGATTATCATACCTGTTCAATCATTGTAATTTAAAATACCATCACTGTAAGTATATAAGATGATCATGGGTAGTAATGTTACTTATTGACATTACCAATAGCAGAGCCAACTATCAGAGTGAGGGAAGTCATGAAAGGAGTCATTAAAATGTGTTTATTTATCCCCTAAGATGGCACGAGAAACCCTGTTGTCCTTTAGCAAATTGTGCTGTTTAATTTGGAATTAAAATGGTTCATTTTGTTAATGCAAACATTACATTTTAGCTGCAAACTTTATCTGCCTTATCTTTAAGTTGCCTGCAATTTATTCTCTTTGAGGTTTCTAAAATATCTTTCACAAGCCTCAAATGGCCAGTCTCCTGGGGATCTGCACTGCTTCAGGACAGGTAAATGGAAAGAAATGGGGTCAACTCATATCTATACCTCCAAAAAGCACTTGCAGGAAAAGAGTCAGCCTGTAGTGAGGTGAGAACATGCAGCTGTAGGCCTCTTGGCTAGAACACTGAAGATGTCAGAGCTGGCAAGGGAGGAAGAGATACATTACTGCTGCTCCCCTATGTTGACATTTTTAAAAGAGCACTTGTGCCCTGGGCAAGACTATAGAATAGCTAATGTTGGGATGCAACTGTTTGTTATCTATGTATTTGATAGCAAATTAATCCTGGGGAATGAAAGACTGTTCAGATTGGATCCTTTTCATTTTTCTAATGAAGAAAAATAATTGTAAAAAGTGAAGTGCTCCTCCTTTTCTGATCAGGATGTTATTTTTCAACTTGGACTGATTGAGTAAACTGTTATCCCAAGATCCCGCCCAGCTGCAGCCAAAGCTGTTCTGCAGGCTGTGATTCATCTAGGGGCAGATGCAATAGGTTCACTATCACATTTGTCAGTGTACCTGACCTAGAGACAGTGCATAAGCTGATGGATCATTTACATGTTGGGTGCATTTTTTAATAATTTATATTGCCGACTACTAATAATATATACATACACATTACAGAAGGAAAGTACTCAACTGCATGAAGAAGCAACATAGTTTCTAAAAAAAAATAAGGTTTAATAAAAAAGATAAATTGGGCTGTGAGGTAATGCAGTGCTTGGGAACAGCAGGTCATGACATCAAAGACAGAGGATCTCACATCCGCAAATCCCTGCCCCGATTTACAATCTCACCTTTTTTATCTCTCGGGAATGCGTTGAGAAAAGTCCAGGTTTATTCCCAAAAGAAAGAAAAATCAATTGTACCTTCATTCCTGCAGACCTCTTCATACCAGATATCAGTGCTGTTAACTCACCAGGTCATTCTTCAGGCCAATGTTAACACACATGCTGGGATTGTGATCATCAAACTGGGGAACAGGTTAAAAAAAGCATACTTCAGGTTTTAATGGTGTCAGTGGAAGAATCTGAATTGTAGAGTAGAAGAGAGAAATGTTATTGTGACAATTTTAACTAGCAGCTAAGCATTGTCCGCCACACATGCATGTGAGCTTAAATTGAATCACCTAGTTGAAAATTTCACAGCAAAAAAGGTCACAAGGATGATTCGCACTTTGAATACTAACAGGACAGGATATGCCAGAAAAAGAGAAAAATAAATAACAATGAAAATAAATGTTAAGAGAAGCTGAGAGCTAGTCATGAGGAGATAAATAATTGGTATCTTATACCACCATCTAGTGATCAGGAGTGAGAAAAACAGGCAATAAATGTTAATAACAGCATTTATAATATTATAATCATTATACTTACGATAGTAAATTCATCATAATGAAGCTATCTTAAGTTGGTAGTGGATGGTAAGCAAGAGCGGTACAGTAAATTAATATTGCTTGGACTGGATACGGATTAGAAGTGGCAACTCCCAAGAGTCAATGAAAGGTCCAATGTGCTGACATAAAAGTCATAACTTTGGTGAACAGGAGGACTGTAAAAGACTCTATGAAGGTACAAGTAGATTTATGAAATGGAGGAAAGATCATAGACGCAATTTGATATGAATAAGTGTTCAGTAATGCACTGAAAGAGGAAAAAAAAGGAATAAAAGTGTGCACTGAAGGGAAAGTTACTGAAGGATGAGGATTTCCCAAGGACTTAACAAGCCCTGTCATTGACACAAAATGGGGGAGTCTCAAGCCAACATTTGCCACCAAGGTTGTTTGGAAAATTCATCCCAAACTCTCAGGGATCATTGCCTCAATGTGTGAATGGAGAGAATAAAGTCATAAAAAGACTCAAGAGAATTTTCCAGTTTCAAAATAAGGACTATATAATACAAAAATAGTGATGAATTTTCATAAAACAAGGGTCAGACCATAATTAGAGGGCTGTATACAGTTTGGATGTCCCAGTATTGAAAGGCTTTAAAACAATAGGAAGTGCTCAATGTAGATTCACCAGGATGTGCTAGGAATAAAAAATGCAGGTTTGCAGAGAGAGTTAAGCTACTGGGACTATTTCCACTGAAGCAGAGAAAGCCAAGGGCAGACTTAATCGAGGTTTTTAAAATTCTGAAGAGTTTGATGGGATGAACAGGGAAAGATTATTTCCTCTGGTTCATGAATCAGTGATGAGGGGGTCATCAATTTAAAATTATCACTAACAGAGTGAAGAGAGAAAGAGTAGGAGAAATATATTGATACCAGAGGTTGTTGGAGCATGGAATGAGGCAGAGAAAGGGAAAATTGGATAAATATTCGAAGCAGAGAAAGATACGGGGCTATGGGGAGAGCAGGGCACAATGCAAGTAATCTTAGACTGTTCTGGCAAAGAGCTGGCACAGACAGTACTGCTTCCTCCTGTGCTATAAACTTACATAGTTCTAGGGATATTAAAAGTCCCATAGCAGTGTTTGAAAAAGAACAGGGAGTTCCAGTGTCCTGGCAACACTTATCCCTCAACCAAAACCATCAAAATAGACTGGCAATTCATTTAATGTATTGTTATTTGTGAGACCTAGTGTGCAAATTAGCTGCCATGTTTGTCTAATTAGCAACAGTGGCTACACTTCAATAATAATTTATTGGCTGTAAAGCATTTTGGGACATCCTGAGGGTTTAAAAGGCGCTATAGAAATGCAAGTTATTTTTCTTCTTACCTCTTCAACCATGCTTTGATCACTTCTCCTTATGTGTTTTTAATTTGTGTTTTCCCTTTGTTAAATTTTGCAGACATTTCAGTAAATTAAGGGCCATATATAAATAAAATTTAGGTTTTTTTAACCTATCATCAAGGTAATAAAAATATCTCACTATCCTCACAAAGCATGGCACAACAACATTGGTCTATTATGTGACAGTTCAATTTTGCTAATATCTAAGTTAAACAGTTTTTCTTCAAACATTCACTACAATTTGGGTCTTAATGGCCTTATTGCTTTAGTCAAATGCACACTGCTTCCATAAGTACAACACCCCTTAAGTAACTTCTTCCCATATCATTGTCAAGGACTTTGGACACTCGTCAATTCGCTGGTATAACTTACAGGCAGATCTCCAACTATGTTCTATTCATTTTCCACTCTTTCATGTAAAAAGAGAACAAGTCTAGTTTGTGTAACAACTCTGCTGACCATTTCCATTCTGCCAACAGACAGCACCAACAGCCTTTCACAATATAGTGCCTTCAACACAGCAAGATGGCCCAAGGTGCTTAATTGCAAAATTTGACATTCAGACACAGAAAGCAATATTAGGGCAGATGACCAAAAAGTTGGCCCAATAGACATGTTTTAAAGAGCATCTTAAAGGAGAAAAGAAAGGAGAAGCAGAGAAATTTAGGCAGGGAGTTGCTGATTTTAGTGCCTAGGCTGATGAAGGCATGGCCAGCAATTCAGCAACTAAAATCATGGATGCTCAAAATGGCCAGAATTAGATCACACACCAGGATTGTAAGACCGGAGGAGATTACAAAGATAGGGAGGGGTGAAAGTATGGAGAGATTTGAAAATCAGGATGAGAGATTTAAGATAGAGCCATTGCTTGACCAGGGGTTAATGTAGGTCAGCGAGCACAGGGGTAAGAAGGGAATGGGAATTTATGCAAGTTATGAGAAAAGTAGCAAAGTTTCAGATGGCCTCAATTTTAGAGAGGGTTGAATGTAAGAAACCAGTCAGGAGAGATTTGAAATAGTCAAGTTTAGAGATAACAGAGGCATGAAAGGCAGACTCAGGCAAGGTAGACCATAAGAATTATGAAAAGAAATAGGCTATTCAGCCCATCGAGCCTGCTCCGCCATTTAATAGAACCATAACACTCACTAAGTCCACTTTCCTGCCTTACCTCCATGACCCTTAATTCTCCTACTGGTTAAAAACCTATCGATCTCAGCCTTGAAAATATTCAAGGACTTAGTCTCCATAGCTTCCTGGGGTAAAGATTTCCAGAGGTTCACCACTCAGATGAAATTCTTCCTCAAATCCATCTTGAATGAGCACCCCCTTATTCAGTGACTGTGCTCTCTTGTCCTTCACTCTCCCATGAGTGGAAACAGCCTATCAACCTTGTTTAACCCCCTAAGAATCTCATATGTTGCAATCATATCATCTCTCATTCTTCTGAACACCAAGGAGTACAAACACAGTCTATTTAATCTTTCCTCATATAGCAGTCCCTCTGTACCCAGGATCATCCTAGTAAACCTCCTTTGTATGGCCTCCAATGATAAAATATATCTTTCTTTAAATAAATGTGACCTCACCAGTACCTCATATACTTGCAGTAACGCTTCTTTACTTTTACACACCAGCACCCTAGAAATAAAAGACAGCATTCCATTTGCCTTCCCCATTACCTTCTGCACCTTGATGCTAGCTTTCTGAGTTTCAAAAATAAGAATCCCCAAGTCCCTTTGTGCTACAGCTTCCTGCAGTCTCCCACCATATTTAAATAATAATCTGCCTTCTCATTTTTCTTTCAGAATGAACAATCTCACATTTTCCCACATTGAATTCCATTTGCCAAATTTCTGCCCATTCATTTAACCAGTTAATATCTCTCTGTATGCTTCTTTACATCCTCTTGACAACCTCCCACCTTTGTGTCATTCACAAATTTGATGATAATGCACTCAGTGCCTTCCTCCAAATCATTCATACATGTTATGAAGGGTTGCAGTCCCAGCCCTAATCCCTGTGGCATTCTCCTGGGTACTGCCCCCCAGCTTGAGAATGGCCCCCTTATCACTTCTCGCTGCTGCTTGTTAGATAGCCATTCCTCTATCCATGCCAGAATATTACCTCCAACACCATGAATTCCTATCTTGCATAGTAGTTTTTCGTATGGCGCCTTATCAAATGTCCTTTGAGAATCCAAATACACAACATCAACTTGTTCTCCTCTATCTATTCTGGCTGATAGCTCCTCAAAGAACTCTAGTAAATTTGTGAGATGTGATTTCCCCTTCACAAAACAATGCTGACTCTGCCTGATCAGATTATGGCCACAATTCTCCCAAATTGGGACTAGGTGCCCATGATATCAGGAAAGCTGGAAAGTTTAGGAATCCTATCCATTGCCCTGCAGATGTTGCCAGACTGAGCAGCTGCAGGGCTGAGACAGAAGTGAGATCCTTAGTGGGCCTTGAGTGATTAACTCAATTCGCAATTTCTCTATTTCACATGAGGTGACTTCTAGAACACAGATTCAGCCGATACTGGTTGATGTGCTCATTCAGATAACTTTCCTTGACTAACCCTCTCCTTCACCAGGTCTGCAGTTGTGACAGAAGCATTGGGAACATTTTTACATGAGTCACAGTCAGTCATGAAAGGACAAAATCCCAAATGCACCCGACGATCCCACTGAGTAGGAGCCATTCATGGAGGATGTGTGCCAACAGGTCAGGGTCATTGACTGAAACATGAGCAAGCCCAGCATACCTGCGGATTCCTTTGAGAGAAATGCAGACTTGCAGCTGGACAGAACACATGACATTATCATTGTAGAAAGAAATATCACAGGGAAGACATGAAACTGACACCAAGATGACAGGTCAGTTGCCTGAGAGTGCAATTTTAGTGATTTCTCTGAACTATTCCCCCACAACATGAGGATGATCAGCCAGGTTACTTCATGTCACAGGGTAGAAGTGGGTGGCAGGATCACCCCTGAAATCAGTCCTCAATCACAGCATGGACACTGCTACCCACAGGTGCTAATGACCAGTATACTTTGGCCAATTTCATTCTCATACCATTGTAATTCCCTTTCTTTGGGGGCAATTCTCCCCAATTTGCTGGAATTTGCTGGAAAACTGGAATAATTCTCGCTGTTTTTTTCAGTGGGAGTTCAGACTAGAATCTTCCATAATCTGTGCAATGCAGAGGCCACCAGCGTGAATATCAATAGATTTCAGGGGGCGGAGCCTATTCCTGCCCAGGAGGTGGAAATCAATGGGCCTCTGCGCATGCGCAGTGGCCCAAACTGACAGCCTCCTGTTTTCTGACCAGCTGGATTGCTGGCCAGCCCCACAGTACTGCCCCCTCAATCCCTCCATGGCCTGATCACAACTCCCTAACCATTCCCAGGCCCAGCCCCGAAACCAACCCCAGTCCTGGCCTGCCCCGATCTCTATCAGGCCCCAACCCCACCAGGCCCAGTCCCCATCAGGCCCCACCCCCTTGACATAGTCTCATGCCCAATGGGCAGTGCAAAGGTGCCCTCTGGGCATTGACACTTTGCCCCTTGGGCAGTGCCAGGGGCACAGGTTGCACTGCCAGGGTGCCCAGGGGCCACCATCTCTCAGGGGTGCCCCAATTGCCCCCTCATTCACTCCAGCAGGAGCATCTTGACAGTTCCCCGAAAGTGGGGACCTACTGTAAACCCCGCTAGAATGAAATGCTCGGGCGGGGTTGGAGAGACTAATGGGCCAAGTGAATTCAGTCCCAGACCCGCTAATCACTTTGAAATAATATTAAAAATAGATGTAAATTACTTACCTGGTGTTCCCGTCGGTTTCCAGTGCAGATCTGATGGTGCCAGAAATCCGACACTAGGAGATGCATGCGTGGCAGGAATGCAAGCGTGAATCCAGGGCATGCCCGGATGTGAGACTCTCCCACAATGCTGAGCCAGAAAATTAGCACAGCTGGGTGGGAGAATTGCCCCTTTTATGTTTAATACTGATATTTCAGTCCCAATTTCCTCACACACAAACTGAATGCTAATTTCTATCATACAGTGATCACTACTTCCTAGGGTATCCTTAACCTTGAGGTAATTTATTAAACCTATTTGATTACACATTACCAGATCCAAAATAACTTGATCCCTAGTTGGCTTCATATACATTGTTCAAAAAAACCATCTCAAATGCACTCTATGAATTCATTCTCTTGACTGCTATTTCCAATTTGATTAGCCCAATCTATATGAACATTAAAGTTGCCCATGATTAATGCAGTCCTCTTTTTATCTGCATTTGATATTTTTTGATTTAAACTCTTTCCTACAACGTGGCTACTTTTTGAACCATCTTCCTTCCTTTGGTATTTGTCACTTCCACCCAAATCCACCCCACATCCTCTGAGCCTAGGTCATCCGTCGGAACTGTAATTTCCTCTCTTATTAGCACAGTCAGTCTACCACCTTTTCCTTCCCATCTGTCCTTCCTGTAAGTCAAATAACCCTGAATATTGTTTAACCAAATATGATCTCCTTGCGATCATGTCTCAGTAATGGCGATCAGATCATGGCCATTTGTGCTGTCGGTTCATTTACCTTGTTTTTGTGCTCCATGTATTAAGATATGATTTGGTTTTCTCCCACTTTTCTTTCCAATGAGCCCATCTCTAGGGACAAGAGAGCCATTGTTCTTTTTGCCTTTTATTCCCATGTCTCCCTCTTCTCCTTTCTAAACCAGTTACCATCTCTGCTCAGATACTGACCCACTGCCATATTAAAGATTCTGTGACCGTGATCGAGACTCAAGGCTGATGTGTTGCCTCCCTGGTGCCAGGGTCAAGGACACCTTTGAACAGTTCTTAAGGGGGAGGGTGAGCAGCCAGAAGTCGTTGTACATATTGGTACCAACGACAGAGGTAGGAATAGGGATGAGATCTTGAAGTGTGAATATAGAGAGGTAGGCAGCAGGCTAAAGTGTAGGACCTCAAAGGTAATAATTTCTGGATTACTACCACTACCATATGCGAGTGAGAGTGGGAATAGGAAGATTAAGCAGATGCATGCGTTGTTTGGGAGCTGGTATAGGGGACAGGGATTTAGATTTTAGGATCATTGGGATCTCTTCTGGGGAACGGGTGACCTGTTCAAAAGGGAGGGATTACATCTGAAATGAAAGGGGACTAATATCCTGGTGGGGAGATTTGGTAGTGAGTTTAAACTAGTTTGGTGGGGATGGGGAGGTGAGACCCAAAGTTGTAGGGAGACAGAGGAGAAGGTTGAGGACAGCACAGAAATTAAAGAGAGCACATTAAATAGTAAAGGCAGTGTCATTAATCCTAGTGCCAGACAGATCAGACAAAAGGAAGACAGAGAGCAAGGAGAGTCCAGATTAAACTGAATTTATTTCAATGCAAAGGCCCAACAGACAAGGAGATGAACTCAAAGCATGGATAGGTGCATCGGACTGGGATATTATAGCAATTACTGAAACACGGCTAAGGGAAGGACTGGATCAGCAGCTTAATGTTCCAGGATACTGATGCAATAGGAAAGATACAACAGGAGGTAAGAGAGGAGGGGGAGTTGCACTTTTGGGTAAGGAAAACATTATGACAGTACTGAGAGTTCGTATATCCGAGGGTTCGCCCACTGACTCCATATGGGCAGAACTGAGGAATAAGAAGGGGGGAATCGCTTTGGTAGGGTTGAACTATAGGCCCCCAATAGTCAGCTGGAAATTGAGGAGCAAATATATAAGGGTAGCTTCAAGAAAAATAGGGTGGTAATAGTAGGAGATTTTAACTTTCCCAACATTGACTGGGACAGCCATAGTATTACAGGATTGAATGAGAGAAATTTGTTGAGTATATTCAGGAGGCATTTTTCATTCAGTATGTGGATGGCCTGACTAGAAAGGGGGCAAAACTTGACCTCCATTTGGGACATAATGAAGGGCAAGTGACAGAAATGTTGGTGAAGGATCATTTTGGGAACAGTGACCATAATTCCATTAATTTTAAGATTGCTATGGAGAATGATAGGTCTGACCCAGAAGTTAAAAATCTAAATTAGGACAAGGCCAATTTTGATGATACCAGGCAGGAATTTTCAACAGTTAATTGTGGGAATCTGTGGGAAGACATAGCGATGTCTGGTAAATGGGAGGTTTTCAAAAGTGTATTAACCAGGGTTCAGGGTAAACACATTCCTCTTAGAGTGAAAGGCAAGGCTGGTAGAAGTTGAGAACCCTGGTTGACTCAGAACATTGAGGCCCTGGTCAAGAAGAAGAAAGTGACACGTGACATGCATAGGGAGCTGGGATCAAGTGGAATCCTTGAAGAGTATAGAGGAAGTAGGAGCCACGCTAACAGAGAAATCAGGAGGGCAAAAAGGGGACACAAGATTGTTTTGGCAGATAAGGCAAAGGAGAATCCAAAAAACTTCTACAAATACATAAAGGGCAAAAGAATAACAAGGGAGAGAGTAGGATCTCTTAAGGATCTACAAGGTCATCTATGCATGGATCCAAGAGATGAGCGAGGTCCTAAATGAATACTTCTCATCAGTATTCACTGTTGAGAAAAGCATGGATGTTGGCAAACTTGGGAAATGAATAATGGTGTCTTCAGGAATGTACATAAAACAAAGAAGAAGGTGCTGGAAGTCTTGAAGTGCATCAAGGTAGATAAATCCCTGGGATTTGATGAAATGTATCCCAGGACATTGTGGGAGGCTAGGGAGGAAATCGCAGTCCTCTAGCAGAGATACTTGAACCATCAATATTCATGGGTGAGGTGCCTGAAGACTGGAGGGTGGCAAATGTTGTACCTTTGTTTAAAAAGGGGTGTTGCAGGGAAAAGCCTGGGAACTAAAGGCTAGTGAACCTCACATCTGTAGTGGGTAAGTTGTTGGAAGATATTTTGAGAGACAGGATCTACAGGCATTTAGAGACGCAAATAATTACGGACACTCAGCATGACTTTGTGAGTGGAAAATCATGTCTCACAAATTTGATTGAGTTTTTTGAAAGGGTAACCAAGAAGGCAGATGAAGGTAGTGCAGTTAATGTTGTCTACATGGACTTTAGCAAGGCCTACGGCAAGGTACCACACGATAGGTTTTTGTATAAGGTTAAATCTCACTGGATCCAGGGTGAGGTAGCCAAATGAATACAAAATTGGCTTGATGACAGAAGCCAGAGGGTGGTTGTAAAGGGTTATTTTTCAAACTGGAGGCCTCTGACTAGCAGTGTGCCTCAGGGATGGGTGCTGGGTCCACTGTTATTTGTCACTTATATTAATGATTTGGATGAGATTTAGTAGGCATGATTAGTAAGTTTGCAGATGACACCAAAATTGGTGGCATTGTGGACAGTGAAGAAGGTTATTTAAATGCCAATGGGATCTTGATCAATTGGGCCAATGGGCTGACAAATGGCAGATGAAGTTTAATTTAGATAAATGTGAGATGATGCATTTTGATGAATTTTGTAGATTGAACCAGTTAATGGCACTGGGGAGAGTTTGCTATAGGACAAAGATATCTAGGGGTACAAGTTCAGAGCTCCTTGAAGTGGAGTCACAGGTGGACAGAGTGGTGAAGAAGGCATTCAGCATGCTTTGTTTCATTGGTCAGAACATTGAATACAGGAGTTGAGACGTCTTGTTGAAATTGGACAAGGCATTGGTAAGGTCACACTTGAAATTCTGTGTGTAGTTCTGGTCACCCTACTTTGAAAGGGTATTATTAAACTAGAAAGGGTGCAGAAAAGATTTACTAGGATGCTACCAGGGTTTGATTGTTTGAGTTATAGAGAAAGGCTGAATAGACTGGGACATGTTTCTCTGGAGCGTAGGAGGCTTAGGGGTGATCTTATAGAGGTCTATAAAATAATGAGGGGCATAGATCAGCTAGATAGTCAATATCTTTTCCCAAAGGTACGGGAGTCTAAAACTAGAGTAAATAAGTTTAAGGTAAGAGGGAAGAGATACAAAAGGGTCCAGAGGGGCAATGTTTTCACACAGAGGTTTAATTTAGAGTGGTGAATGTCTGGAACACGCTGCCAGAGGTGGTAGTAGAAGCAGGTACAATTTTATCTTTTAAAAATTGTTTAGATAGCTACATGAGTACGATGGGCATAGAGGGATACGGACCAAATGCAGGCAATTGGGACAAGCTTTGGGGTTAAAAAGAGGGGCGGCCTGGATAAGTTGGGCCGAAGGGCTTGTTTCCTATGACTCAATGACTCTCACATCATCCAGGCTGAGGCTTTCCAGGTGTCAGTGGGGATGTTGCATTTTTCATGGAGGCTTTGAAGATGGCCTTGAAGCATCTCCTCTGCCCTCCTAGGGCTCCCTTGCTTTGTTGCAGTTCTGGTTGAGCGTTTGTTTTTGGAGTCTCATGTCATGCCTGTGATGATGTAGCCCTTCTAGCGGAGCTGATCGAGCATGGTCAATGCTTCAATGCTGGCGATGTTGGCCTGAGTGAGAAAACTGGTGTTGGTGTGTCTATCTGCCAATAGATTTGCAGAATCTTGTGGAGATAGCACTGGGGTTACTTCTCCAGGGTTTTGAGTTGCCTGCTGTACAAAGTCCATGTCTCTGAGCCATATAGGAGGGTGAGTAATAGCACGGCTCTGTAGACCATGGGCTTGGTACTGGATCTGAGGTCCTGAACTTCAAACATTCTCTTTCTCAGATGACCAAAGGCTGCACTGGCACACTGAAGGTGGAACTGGATCTCATTATTGATGTCTGCCCTTTTGACACGAGACTCCCAAGGCACGGCAAGTAGTCCAGGATGTCCAAGGCCTCATTGTGGGTTCTGCTGTTCTTTGCATTTCTCTTGTAGTTTCTGCACAGTGAAGATCATGTCTAGTGTTCTTCTTACTGGGCAGAATCTGCATTGACTCTGAGAGGAGACCTTCAGCCACAGGGAAAAGGCAATTAAAGAGGACTCTCACAATGACCTTCTCTGTGACCAACAGCAGAGAGAGAAATTTCTCTGTAGTTACTGTAATTGGACTTCTTACCTTTCTTGAAAATGGTCATGATTATGGCGTCCCCGAGATCCCCTGGCATGTTCTCCTCCTTCCAGAGAAAGGAAACTAGGTCACATATTTGCACCAATAGTGCTTCTCCGCGATGATTTAGTGTTCTGGCAGGGTTTCCATCTGTTCCTGATGCCATGTTGTTCTCTTGGTGTTGGGTGGCCTTTTCTACCCCATGCCAGGTTGGGGTTGTGCTGAGATGGTGATGGGTAACATGCCGCGGCATAGTCGTGAAAACTCGTGTTGAAGAAAGAGTCCTCTGTGAAGGAGGTCTTTAAATTCCTGCTTCCAACAGGCACTGCTTGTTTCTCTGTTCTTGATGAGCATCTCTCTGTTCTTGGCCAGCAATGTTCTCGGGTGCTTCGGATGTAGGTGGTTTTCACTCCGCTAAAGAAACTTTACATGGCATGGTTGTTGGCTAATTGCTGGATCTCCTGATTTCTCCATCCACCAATTGTTCTATAGGTTGTGAATTTTTTGCTAGGCCTCAGCCTTCAGCATCTGTAGAGCTGCTTTCTTGCTCTCGAGTTAACATAAGAACTAGGAGCAGGAGTAGGCCATCTGGCCCCTCGTGCCGCCGTTCAATAAGATCATGGCTGATGTTTTCGTGGATGCAGCTCCACTTGTCCACCCGCTCACCATAACCCTTAATTCCTTTACTGTTCCACAATTTATCTATCCTTGCCTTAAAAACATTCAAAGAGGTAGCCTCAACTGCTTCACTGGGCAGGGAATTCCACAGGTTCACAACCCTTTGTGTGAAGAAGTTCCTCCTCAACTCAATCCTAATTCTGCTTCCCTTATTTTGAGGCTTTGCCCACTAGTTCTAGTTTCACCCACCAGTGAAACAACTTCCCTGCTTCTAGCTTATCTATTAGAACATAAGAAATAGGAGCAGGAGTAGGCCATCTAGCCCTTCGAGCCTGCCCCGCCATTCAATAAGATCATGGCTGATCTGTCGTGGCTCAGTTCCACTTTCCCGCCCTCTCCCCATAACCCTTAATCCCCTCTCTTAACAAAAACCCATCAACCCGCGTCTTAAAAATATTTAGCGAGGTAGCCTCCACCACTTCAACGGGTAGAGAATTCCAGAGATTCACCACCCTTTGAGTGAAGAAGTTCCTCCTCAACTCCGTTCTAAACCGCCCCCCCTTTATCTTGAGGCTGTGCCCCCTAGTCCTACTGTCTTTTTTGAGCGGGAAGAGTCTCTCCACCTCTATCCTATCCATCCCATTCATCATCTTATACGTCTCAATGAGATCTCCCCTCATTCTTCTAAACTCTAACGAGTACAAGCCTAGTTTATTCAGCCTCTCCTCATAGCTCAACCCCCTCAACTCCGGTATCAGCCTAGTAAACCTCCTCTGCACTCCCTCCAAGGCCAAAATATCTTTGCGCAGGTGCGGCGCCCAAAACTGCACACAGTACTCCAGCTGCGGCCTCACCAATGCCCTATACAGCTGCAGCAAGACCGCCCTACTTTTATATTCAATCCCCTTCGCTATGAAGGCCAGCATCCCATTCGCCTTCCTGACCACCTGCTGCACCTGCAAGCTGGGTTTTTGCAACTCATGCACAAGGACCCCGAGGTCCCTCTGCACCGTTGCCTGCTGCAGTTTTTCGCCACGTAAATAATAGTCCTTCCTGCCATTATTCCTACCAAAGTGGACCACCTCACACTTGCCAACATTAAATTCCATTTGCCATTTCCTGGCCCATTCGCCCAGCCTATCTAGATCCTTCTGCAGACTCTCCACACCCTCCGCACAATTTGCCGTTCCCCCAATCTTGGTGTCATCAGCAAATTTCGACACCATACACTCGGTTCCCTCCTCCAGATCATCTATATAAATGGTAAAAAGCTGAAGCCCCAGCACCGACCCCTGGGGCACTCCACTAGTCACCATCCGCCAATCCGAATAACACCCGTTGACCCCCACTCTCTGCCTCCTATTTGACAACCAATCCTCTATCCATGCTAACACCCTACCCCCAACTCCATGTCCCTCGACCTTCTGCAATAACCTCTTGTGAGGCACTTTGTCAAACGCCTTCTGAAAATCTAGAAAGACCACATCCACCGGCTCTCCTCTATCCACCGCCCTAGACACATCCTCATAGAATTCCAGTAAATTTGTCAGACACGACTTCCCTTTAATGAAACCGTGCTGCGTCTGCTCTATCAAGCAATTCCCTTCAAGATGCCTCGCAATTTCTTCCTTAATGACAGATTCTAACATTTTACCTACCACAGACGTTAAACTAACCGGCCTATAATTCCCCGCCTTTTGCCTGGCACCCTTCTTAAACAACGGCGTAACATTAGCCGTTTTCCAATCATCCGGCACTTCCCCGGAATCCAGCGACGTCTGGAAAATAACCACCAAGGCAACCACTATCACCTCCGCCATTTCTTTCAGAACCCTCAGATGCATTCCATCCGGTCCTGGGGACTTGTCCACAATCAGCCCCTCCAGTCTGTCGAGCACCGCCTCTCTAGTAACAGTAATGTCATGAAGACCCTCCAGTCCTACCACCTTTCCATCGCCAACACCCGGCAAATTATTCATGTCCTCCTCCGTGAAGACCGAAACAAAAAAGTTATTCAATACCTTAGCCATATCCCCATCCCCTACCACTAGGTCCCCTTTCTCATCCTCTAAAGGACCAATGTTCACCCTAGCCAGCCTCTTCCTTTTTATATATTTATAAAAACTCTTGCTATCCTTTTTTATATTAAGCGCTAGCCCAGCTTCATAGTTTCTCCTACCCTTCTTTATCAACTTCTTTGTCAATCTTTGTTGGCATTTAAACCTCTCCCAATCCTCTTCTCGCCCACTACTCTTAGCTACTCTAAATTCCTCCGCTTTTAATTTAACACTTTCCATCACCTCCTTCGTTATCCACGGCTTATTACCTCTCCTCCTACGGTCCTTTTTGACCATCGGAATAAATTTCCGCTGAGCACCAAGAAAGATCTCCTTAAAGATCCTCCACTGCTCCTCAGCAGAACCTCCCTCCAACGCGCTCCCCCAGTCCACATACGCCAATTCTTCCCTCATCCTACCGTACTCCCCTCTATTCAAACAAAGTACGCGTGTCCGGGAACCCACTTTCTCCTCCTCCATCTGCACCAGAAACTCCACCATACAATGATCACTCTCCCCAAGAGGATCCTTCACCGCAAGGTCCCTAATTCTACCCGCCTCATTACATAGCACCAGATCCAAGATAGCTCGCTCCCTCGTCGGCTCCAACACACACTGTTCGAGGAAACTATCCCGGCAGCATTCCAAGAATTCCTCCTCGAGCCCACCGCGTCCAACATGGGTCGACCAATCAATATGCAGATTGAAATCCCCCATAACTACGGCCGTCCCATTCCTGCACGCCGCACTTATTTGCGCGTTAACAGCCCGCCCCACCTCCAGATCATTATTCGGGGGCCTATAGACGACACCCACCAGCGTCTTCCTCCCTTTGCTGTTCCTAATCTCCACCCACAACGATTCCACGTTCTGCTCCTTGGCTCCAATATCATCTCTTAGTACCACCCTGATGCTATCCTTAATCAGCAGAGCTACGCCTCCCCCCCCTTTTCCCTCCTGCCTATCCTTCCTAAACACTTGATAGCCCTGTACATTCAGCTCCCAGTCCCTGTCACCCTGCAGCCACGTCTCTGTAATGGCCACCAGATCGTATCCATTTGTGTCGATCTGCGCCACCAGCTCATAAAGCGCTTTCATCCCAGCCTTCACCTGGACCCTATTTGCCGTAACGCCACCAACCATACTCACGCCCCCTACTCCCTCTATTATTGGGACATCCAATAATTCTCTTCATAATCTTATATATGTATCTATAAGATCTCCCCTCATTCCTCTAAATTTCAATGAGTATAGCCCCACTCGACTCAGTCTGTCCTCATAAGCAAACCTTCTCAATTCCGGAATCAACCTAGTGAGTCTGCTCTGCACCCCCTCCAGTGCCAGTATATCCTTTCTCAAGTAAGGCGACCAAAACTGTACACAATACTCCAGATGTGGCCTCACCAACATAACCTCATTGTTTTTAAACTCCATCCCTCTAGCAATGAAGGACAAAATTCCATTTGCCTTCTTAATTACCTATTGCACCTACAAACCAACTTCTTGAGATTCCTGCACAAGGACACCCAGGTCCCTCTGCACAGCAGCATGCTGCAATTTTTTACCATTTAAGTAATTGCTGTTATTCCTACCAAAATGGATGACCTCACATTTACCAACAGTGTACTCCATCTGCCAGACCCTCACCCACTCACTTAGACTATTTATATCTCTTTGCAGACTTTGAGTGTCCTCTGCACACTTTGCTCTGCCACCCATCTATGTGTCAACTGCAAATTTTGGCACATTACACTTGGTCCCCAACTCCAAATCATCAATGTAAGTCGTAAACAATTGTGGTCCCAACACTGATCCCTGAGGCACACCACAAGTCGCTGATCACCAACTAGAAAAACACACATTTACCCCCACTCTTTGCTTTCTGTTAGTTAACCAATCCTCTATCCATGCTCATACATTACCCGTAACACTGTGCACCTTTATCTGATGTAGCAGTCTTTGGTGTGGCACCTTGTCAAATGCCTTCTGGAAATCCAGATACACCATATCCACAGGTTCCCCACTGTCCACTGTACATGTAATGTTCTCAAAGAATTCCACCAAATTAATCAAACGTGACCTGCCCTCATGAACCCATGCTGTATTTTACCTATAGGACAATTTATATTCAGATGTCTATGAACTCCTCCTCAAGGCTGCCTTGACCGACCTGGTTTAACCAATTGATATGTAGATTAAAATCCCCCATGATAATTGCTGTACTATTTTTACATCAGTTATTTCTTTATTTCTCGCCCCACCATGATATTATTTGGTGGCCTGTAGATACGGCTATATAGATATGACTTTTTCTCATAACTATTTCTAATTTCCACCCAAATGGATTCAACCTTTTTTTTCCCCATAGAACCTATAATCATCTCTCACTACTGCCCTGATGTCATCCTTAAATATCAGAGCGACACCACCTCCCTGTCAGTCCCTTCGAACAATCTGATACCCCTGGATATTTAACTTCCAGTTGTGACCATTCTGCAACCATGTCTCTGTAATGGCCACCAAATCATACTCGTTAGCAATGATTTGTGCTGTCAACTCATTTATCTTGTTTCAAACGCAATGAGCATTCAGATAAAGTGCCCTTATGCTAGTTTTTATACCTTCTTTTTGAATTCTAACATTCCATTAATAACATCTCCTGCATTCTCCTTTTTTTTTCCTGATTTTTGATGTAGTTGGAATCTTCACTCCACATTTTGTCCTTGCTCCCTCCTTCTCGGACTTCTTACATAGGTTCCCATCCTCCTGGCATATTAGTTTAAACTCTCCCCAACCATTCTAGCAAACACTCCCCCTAGGACATCAGTCCCAGTCCTGCTCAGTGTAACCCGCCCAATTTGTATAAGTCTCATTTCCCCCAGAATGAGTCCCAATGCCCCAGGAATCTAAAACCTTCCCCTGATACGATCTCTTCAGCCATGTATTTATCTGATATATCCTGTCATTTCTATTCTGATTAACATGTGGCACCAGTAGTAATCCTGAGATCATTATCTTTGAGGTCTGATTTCTTAACTTTCTTCCTAGCTCCTCTATTCTGCTTTTAGTTGTGTTGCTGTTTCAGATTCAGAAAAGCCTTGCATCTGCGGCTTATCAGCTCCTGGATCTCCCAGTTGTTCTCACTGAATCAGTCTTGGTCTTTCCTGATCAAGTGACTAAGTGTCCCTTCACAGTTGCTAATTGTCAAAGTCTTGAGAACAGACCAGGCACTGTGGATACTATGCCTCCTGGTCCCTGTGAGTGGTCAGTTTGGCAGGGAGGTGCTGACTTAATGGCCTTCGTTTATCAGGGTCTTTGACAGCCTCCATGTTGATTTTCTTGCAACATTGTTTCTGTTGCCATCACTGCTTTGGGACTACATGTGGGCGGCGCAGTAGTACAGTGGTTCACACTGCTGCCTCACAGAACCATGGACCCAGTTCGGTCCCAGCCTCGGGTCACTGCCTGTGTGGAATTTGTATCTTCTCCCCGTGCCTGCATGCGTTTCCTCCAGGTGCTGTGAGGCCATGTACTTGTCTCCCTGATGGAATAAAGTGCTGGTTATGACAAGGCCGTGACCTAAGCATTTTGTCAGGAGCACTGTGTCATTGGTGTTGGATTTCCATACTTACTCTCTGCCAATTACACCTCCCCTTTTTAATTATGGTATTGAAGTCACCAAGGAGGATCAGCTTGCTGCCTTGGGACTCAGACCAATGATTGTTTGAGGCAGGAGTAAATTTCCTCTTTGGACTGGTCTATAACTTCCAGTATTGGGATGTATGAGCTCAGGACTGGAGTGCACTGGATCTGTGCTGGGGTGAGCCGCAGGGTCATGAGGCATTCCTTTATCCCACAAGTGATGTCTCTGAGATGACCAACCAGTTTATTTTTAATGGTGAAACCAAACCCACAGAGGTGATGATCTTCTAGTTTACCTTCCCAGAAGAAGGTAAAACCACTGCCTTATTCCTTGGGCTGGTTCTCTCCTGCCCTCCCAGTATCATTTAGGGCAGTGATGTCAATGTTGAAACACCTGAGCTCTCAGCTAACAATGGCAATATGAGTCAATTGTAACACATACAAAAACATGGCCTGAGGTTATAGAAAGCTAAATGCAAAGTGAAAATCAGCCTGGGTTACTGTGCATTTGCTCACATATCTAATCATCTTCGGGGATGCCGGATGTGATAATACAAGTTGCCAGGACTTTTGAATCAGGGGCTTTAACAGAATCAAATGAGGGAGGAACTCCACTGAGTGTACCTGGGTATGTTTAACATGCACCACAGGCAATCAGCAATAAGATACATATATTGTTTACAAGGTAAAACAACATGATAAAACACCATCGCACAACAATTGTAAATAAGGATGAAACTCAGAGCAACATGAAACTTATTAATACCACATTACCACTGCTGAAGCCTCACCATCAACATCCCGAGGGGTCTTCATTAACCAGAAAAATAAACCAGCATGGCCTTATCAATACTGTGGCTTCAAGAGCAGGTCAGAGGCAGGGAATTCTGTGGAGAATACTTCACCTCCTGATTCCCCAAAACCTCTTGACCTTGGACTGTCTACAATAGTAGTTTATGGCTTCATAAAAAACTATGACTGAAAAACTGTTTAAAAATTGATTTTGGTTTTGCTTTGAGATGAAGTACCAACTGACTGTGAAAAGAAGACAACAGTCTTTCTGCAGTCCAATTACAGTCCACAGCTGGAAGTGAATATAGGCTGCTTTGGAGTTTTTCTATGTTCTGGAACTGAGCACCCATAATGTTCCTTGAGTCTTACTGGAATGTGCAACTTGTAGAGTACTTTGGCTAGATCAACTCCTCCCATCCCAGTCCTCTGTGGACTCAGTCTACGATTGGATTGGGATCTTCCTGCTGGCACCTGGAAAGGAAAGAGGAGAGAATGAGTAACTATATGGGCTGCCTCTTTCATCGCATAGCGCCTCACTCCCAGGTTCGATGAGCAGGTGCGGTGGCAGGCTCGCTGTTGGCACATGTACCTCCTTTGCCAGCATAGCAGCACGCTCTTCATATTATGTGAGGAGACAGAGATTGAAATGTCTCTTCTCGTCTCCTCCCTCTCACCTCAGTTTTGTGCAGTCATCTCACATATAAAGGGAAAAAGATGGTTTGTGAGCACTTCTGACGAAGGGGATGTTCAAATGCTGTCAATCACCATCAATGACCCATTGACAACCGTGTGCCATACGGGTGGCATAGTGGCACACTGGTTAACACTGCTGCCTCACAGTGCCAGGTACACGGGTTCGCTTCCCAGCTTGGGACACTGTGTGGAATCTGCACATTCTCCCTGCATCTCTGTGGGTTTCCTCCGGGTGCACTGGCTTCCTCCCACAGCCTTAAAGACCTGCCGGTTAGGTGCATTGGCCATGCTAAATTCTCCCTCGGTATATCCAAACACTCGCTGGAGTGTGGCAACATGGGGATTGTCACAGTAACTTCATTGCAGTGTTAATGTAAGCCTACTTGTGGCACTGATCAAATAAACTTAAACTTAAAATTTAAAAGTAAACTTAAAAAATGTGTTGCTGCTAGTTTCCAAGGATGCTTTCACAGCACCCTCCAGACTTGCTAGAGCTCCAACAGCTAGAAGGAGAAAGGTAACAAAGACATGGTGGCAGTAGCATCCATAGTAGCCCTTTACAGTGATAGCAACCCTCCCTCTACACTACATCGTCCCTCCCCTCCACCATGACATTCTTGCTTTCCGTGTGGCTGGCTCAGCCACAGTTGCCTCCCTACCAGCTCCACTGCAGTTCATGTGGTTTGCAATGAGGCTGCACCCCAGCACCCTATGAAGGGCTTTTATGCATTGGCAGCACAAATGGCAGCCATGGCATTGAGGCCATGCCCCAGTTCCCATTTGATGAATGGAGCAAGGGGACTAGAAGGTTCGCCTACTTCAGCAACACAGATTAGATCATTCATTCTTTTCCTGCACTGAAGGGGTTCCACCTCTCTATAGAAGTGGCATTGAGCACACTTATCCTCCCAGGCAGTTGTGATGAGATGGATGGGCCTCCATCTCAAAATCCTTGGACAAAGGACATCCGTCCTGTCCTCCATGGTTTGCAGGAGTGTGTCCGATGAGACACTGCTGAACCTTGGGATTGATTCCTGGCAACCATGTGTAGTTCCAAACTCCAACGTGCAGACTGGGCAAAGTACTTTACAGCCAATGAAGTACTTTCCTAAACAGTAGTCACTATTACAAAGTAGGAAACACTAATTGTATTCACCGGCAATGTATTAATGACAGAATCTACTTTTTGTGGTACTGATTTAAGGATCTGTATTGGCCATGACATCAGGGGTAACTCCCCTGCTCTTCTTTGAAATAGTGCCACAGAATCATTTACATCTACCCCAGCAGGTAGATGGTACCTCATGTTAACTTGTCATCCAAAAGATGTCCAATAGTGAAGCATCCTGTCAGAGTTACACAGGACTGGAAGTGTAGAATTTTGTACTCAAGCCCTGGAGTGGGACTTGAACTCAGAACCCTGTGACTCAGAGGTGTGAGTGCTATCAATAGAACCACAGCTGACAAAGATTCAGGAAAATGTGTAGTAAGTTGTCAATGATGCGCTAACCAACAACTGCCAGGATTCTCCCAAAAAATTCTTAAGTGTTGAATTTGTGTGAAAACTAGAGTAAATCATGCTGGTTTTTTCAGCAAGGGTTTTCAAAATTAATCTCCTACACTCTGTACACTGCGGCGCCTATTCCTACTGAAGAGGCTGAAATTAGTGCACTGAACAGTTTCCCACACATGGACACATCCCCGGGAGATCGCTAAACAAGTGTTCCTAGCATTGAAATCACTGGCCTCAACCCCCTACGGACATCACTGGCCTGGCTGCTGGCCTCTCATTGCCCCACCACGGACATCGCTGACTTCTCACCCTCCCCACAGCTTCCCTATACCCCATCCCCCAGTGACCCAGACATCACTGGCCTCTTAGCCTTCCCCACACCCACCCTTCATACATAGAGTACTGGCCTCACTGCTGCCTTGCACATAAACAGCTGAGAATATGCCAAGCTCTGGAGACCATCCACTACAGCATTCTATGAATGATCCAGGCTCTGGAGGCCCCAGCATTAGCCCTTTGATACTGGGCTAAGTTTGAGGCCCACAGCCACAGCCTGCTGTAAATCCAGAATCCCGATGAGAGCCCCAGCTTTGCCAGTGGTATTTCCAACATGCTCTGACATCGTTGGCCATGGACGAATGTGTCTCCTGGATGCCAGTGTCACTCTCAGCCATGGGTGCTGCCAGGCAATCATGCCAGGTAGATGGCCAAAAGAGATCTACCCCAAGATTCACCGAAACTGAGCAGGCCCATCTGCTGGGCGTGGCAGAGGAGAGGTGCCTGCTGCTGTTCCCCATTTAGGGCCACCACAAATGCATTGTGGGAGGCAGTGGCATCTGCCGTTAATGCCAGGACCCTGACACCTCAGTCAGGAGAGCAGAAACTGAACAATCCATCAGAATATTGAATACAGCAGTTGGGACATCTTGAAGTTGAACAAGACATTGGCAAGGTCATACTTGGAATACTGAATGCAATTCTGGTCACTCTAATATAGAGAGGATATTACTAAACTATAAAGAATGCAGAAAAGATTTACTAGGATGCTGCTGGGACTTGATGGATTGAGTTATAAGGAGAGGCTGGATAGATTGGGACTTTTTTTTCTGGTGCATAGGAGGCTGAGGGGTGACTTTATAAAGGTCTATAAAATAATGAGGGGCATAGACAAGGTAGATAGTCAATATCTTTCCAAAAGGTAGGGGAATCTAAAACTAGAGGGCATAGGTTTAAGGTGAGAGGGGAGAGATACAAAAGAGTCCAGAGCAGCAATTCTTTTACACAGAGGGTGGTGAGTGTCTGGAACAAGCTGCCAGAGGTAATAGGTACAATTTTATCTTTTAAAAAGCATTTAGATAGTTATGTCGGTACGATGGATATCGAGGGATATGGGCCAAATGCAGGCAATTGAGGTTAGCTTAGAGGTTTCAACAAAAAGGGGAGCACAGACAAGTTGGGCCAAAGGGCCTGCTTCCACGCCGTAAATCTCAATGACCCTATGACTCTATCTTCTTTGGGCAGCAAGGGCGAGTTGTCATTCCGTTCTGAAACGTGCACGTTTAAAATTTTTAAAGTTCATTTTTTAGTGTCACAAGTAGGCTTACATAAACACTGCAATGAAGTTGAAACTCCCCTAGTCACCACACTCCAGCACCTTGGGTACACTAAGAGAGAATTTAACATGGCCAATGCACCCAACCAGCCCATCTTTTGATTGTGGGAGGAAACCACAGTACCTGGAGGAAACTCCCGCAGACAAAGGCAGAATGTGCAAATTCCACACAGACCATGACCCAAGCTGGGAATTGAACTCAGACCCTTGGCACTGTGAGGCAACAGTGCTAACCACCGTGCCAAAGTGCCACCCCACCATGCTGTACTAAAATGTCAAACCATCCCCAGACACCTCAAGAGCATCCAACAACTGCCCACTCCACACTCCCCCAAGAACCGTATCCAACCCTGTGCACTCTTACCCCCAAACAGCACCTCCCTGTGGTGACCCATTTCCCCGAAATGGCCAACATAAGCTCCCTAACTCAGACACACATTGCATCCTATGCCCTTCCATACATTCATGCTTTCAATCCCCCTTATGTCCCCACAGGAGGAAAACATGCACAACCACCGTGAGAGGTCAAAGGCTGGTAGCATCAGTTTAACCCTATTCCTAAGTCTTCTTTGCAATGCTGCATGGGCTGCTTTCTCTCTCTTCCCCAGATGTGTGGTCTTTTTAATTTTTTTTACAATGGTGGACCCTTAATAACCAGGCCTTTTGGGTGTCTCAGCCAACGCCCTCCCCCACACCCCCCCCCCACCCCCAACCCCACTCACCGCTGCATCCCAACCAACACCCAGGGCACCATGGATGACACCTCAGAGGGAGGCCCTTAAGAATCCTTTGAGGACAGCACCAGTGGATCGGCACAGGCATCATGGCAGTGGGTCATGTTAGCGCTGAGACTTCGGTGTCAGTTATTGGTGAGAACATCACAGCCGCTGACGTGCAGGTGGGAACACACAGAAGTCTGCTGGAGCCAAGGATTCATTTGGCCCCAAGCAAGATGCCAGGCCCCAGGGTTCAGTCATCCCGAAGCTGGTGGAATTGCATCAGGAAACCTGGGGAGCTGTACATGTTCTGTCAGCAACCAAGCTTCAACTGCAAGGCTGTATAAAGGAAACAAAGTGCTGTCGCAGGAGGTGGTGCAGGCACAGTGTGCAAACCAGGCAAATGTGGTGTCCGCAGTGGAAAGTCTGGCACAGGGATTTGGCCTCATGGGTGACAGGGCCTCAGCCATCCTGGAGTCACAGCAGACTATGGTAGAGACACAGCAGGTCATAGCAGAGACATAGTGGATCAAGACCAAGGGTGACACCGGCATCCAGGAGGCACATTGGTCCATGGCCATGGGTGTCGGGGGCATGTTGCAGACACCGCTGGCTATGGCTGGGGTTCTCATTGGGATTCTGGATTCACAGCAGGCAGTGGCTGTGAGTCTGAAAAACTTAGCCCAGTCTCAGAGAGCTACTGTTGAGGGGCTCCAGAGCCTGGATCGCTCATAGAATGCTGTAGCAGAGGGTCTCCGGAGCTTGGCTCCGTCTCAGAAGGCCAGGGCTGAGGGATCAGAGAACATGGGGCAGATGCATCTGGGCCTCCAGGACTGGCAAAGCCAAGTGACACCAGAGCTTCTAGAGCTCAGTCCAGCTACCCTGGTGTCCTATGGAGTGTCCTTAGAACATCTGGGCACTTCGAGGGAGGAGACAGGGCTAGAGCCCATGCCGGGGCCTTCCAGCCAGGAGACTTTGGACATCCCAAGATCTTCCGATTCTGCCCCCCCCCACACTACCTCACACCAGGGCATCTGAGGGCCAGCTGGATGAACACAGAAACATCAGTGTCATCTGCAAGATGGCCGGAGCCCTCCAGTCTCAGCTCCCCAGGAGACAGTCGCCAAGGGTATCGCAGACCATGCGGCATGCATCACAATTGGGTGCTTCCACCTCCGATGTGCATCCTGGGGGAGCATCTGGTCAAAGCAGTAGGATTAGAAAGTTGTAGATTCACAAAGAGAGCAGGGGAGAAGGTCACCAGTAGTCAGGGTTAAGTTTTGGTCAATGTTAAGAGCAAAAGAAAATGGTATTTTTATCTCATAGCAGTGACTAATCTGTCTCTGATACTCCTCCCACAGAGCTGAGTGTACCCAATCCCATGCAATGAAGCACAGATTGCTGTGCTGCGCATTACCAGCCCCTCAGCCAAATGTTATAGACCGCCTGCTCTACTGAACCCTTAGTCATATCATCACTCTCCACTCCCTGTGGTGTCCCCGACCTATTGGCCCACTCTCTTGCGTTCCCAGCCCTTACTGCTCCATGAGCCCAGGTAGCACTTTGCATTCAGAGAATAGGTAGGAGCCAGACTTCAGTGACACCAGGGACAGGATCCCAGTGTGCCTACAGCGAGTCACCATCATCCTCCAGCTTTCACCAAAGACTCGCTACCACACCAGCCCAGACCCTTTAATCCGTTGAGATATTTCTCGAGGTTGGGGAGGTTGTTGGGTTGAGAGAGGAAAGGGTGATGGGGTAGGTTGAGAGAGGGTGGGGAAGGGGAAGATACATGTTGGTTGAGGGGCCAACTTGGGGTTGTGGGAGGTGATGGCTGCACTGTGTGGTGGAAGGGTGTTGGAGCAGCCCCCGTACCGCATGGCACCAGCTACGTGAAACAGGCTGCTATCAGGGCCTCCCTCGCTGCCCTGCCCTGCTGAGCACCTGCCATCGCCACCTATCCTCCAGGTCCTTGTGTGGCAAATCTTCGAACTCTGCCAATCTTCCTCCTCCTCCAGTTGTTCTCCCTGCTGTTGCAAGATGTTGTGCAGAATGCAGCAGACTATTATGATGTGTGAAGCCTGCACAGGGTCATACTGGAGGGCCCCCCTCAGAGCGGTCCAGGCACAGGAATCACATCTATGCAGGCCTATGCATCGTTCCACTACAGACTGGGTGGCAGCGTGGGCCTCATTATAACGTGGTCTCCACCTCAGTCTTGGGCTTCTGCATTGGTGTCAGGAGCCATGACCTCAGTGGGTAGATCTTGTCCCCCATGAGCCATTCCAGCAGCCTGGGATGTCTGACTGCTTCAAGACAAAACTGTAATGGACACTACCTGGGTGGCATGCACAGACCTGCATGATGATCAGCCGGTGGTCACAAATGATTTGGACATTGAGTGAGTGGAACCTCTTTCTGTTAATAAAGGGGTTGCCCCTCACCTTGTGGGAATGGCAGGGTGATGTATATCCCATCCACTCCCCCTGCACATGGGGCATTCCAGCAATGGCAGCAAAGCCTGCAGCTCGGACCTCCTGGTGACCCTGACCAACATCAAAATGGATGCATTGGCCTGCCCGAGTGAACAAGGTATCTGCCACCTGGCGAGCACATCTGTGGACCGAGGCCCGAGAGGTTCCACAAAGGTCACCACTGGGTGCCTGAATCAATGCCGTTGCACTGAAATTCAGTGCCGCCCTGACATTAACTTCTACTGGCAGCAGGTGGCCACTCCTCCCCTAGGTGTGCGAGCACCTCACACAGGTGCCAGACACTGTCCTTAGATAGACAGAGTTGGTGATGGCACATATCCTCCGACAGCCCCTCATATGATGTCCTAATACAGTATTGCCTTGGCCTCTGCATACAATCAGAATAATAGAAATCCTACAGTACAGAAAGAGGCCATTCAGCCCATCAAGTCTGCACTGACCACAATCCCACCCAGGCCCTACCCCCCACTAACTCCTCTAACATACGTATCCCAAGGGCAATTTTTAGCATGGCCAATCAACCTAACCCGCACACCTTTGGACTATGGGAAGAAACCGGAGCACCAGGAGGAAACCCACACAGACACAAGAAGAATGTGCAAACTCCACACAGACAGTGACCCAAGCCTGGAATCGAACCCAGGTCCCTGGAGCTGTCCCAACTTCCTCCTCTTGGCCACTCTTTGAGGAGACTGCTCTCCCACCTCCTGGCCTTCAGCAGCAGCCCCCTCCCCTCCTTTGTGAGGACTTGCCACTGGCTGTTCTTGGGGTGGCCTCCCCACACCCTCCACCGCCTCAGCTGCCTGCTCCTCCTCACCTGCCACCATGATGGCCAGCTCTAAATCAGTAAGACCAAGATCTATTTTGCACACTGGGGGTTAGAGAGTGAAAGATTAATAGGTACATGTCATTGCTGACATCTAACCCAGCACCACCAACACATCCTCCCCCCCAAACCCCACTCCCTCATTGGGACCAGTAACCCCACTTGTGGATGCTAGCAACACAACACAATCTGTGGTGCCAGACGTCACCTGATTAGGTTGCCTGCCATTGGCATCATTAACATGTCAGGCAGGAAGACCATGCAGGTTGGTGTACAGGCATGGCCATTGTGCTTCCTTGAGCCTTTGTCATGAATGCAACTACAGCACTCTCTTCCAGGCATGTGTGGCAGGTCATGGGGCAGGGACAGACTCCTAATTATCATAAGATGGGTTCCCATTCACTGCAGAGTACCTGCAGTATGACTGTCAGTGAGCACCCTACTTGCAGCACCAACTGCCTGAACTGATTAGCCCTCAAGCAGCACAAGCTGCAGTTCCCCCCCCCCACCCCTCCCTAAAAACCCAGCACTCAGTCCAGTCCCTCACCACACCCCACCACCAGGATAATGGAACAGACCAGTGGCTGTAGACAGCAGCCTTTCCAGCAGTCAGTAAAGGCCCCACCCCAATGGAACAGCACAATGGCTACAGACAGCAGCCTGGCCAGCACTCTAAGAGCCCTACCCCATCCCACAGATAGCACAATGAACATTCCTGGGCCGAGGGACAGCACCTGAAGCAATCCAGGAACTTTCCTACAGTAAGCTGCCTCCAACCTCCCACCGGCTTACTCCCCTTCCATTCAACGCTGCCACATCAGGTCCTGATTTTTATATACCAGTTGTAAACTCCGCCAGAGTGACATCACGAGGGGAGAGACGCTAGCAGGAGTGGAGATTCCAGTTGTGCACCCGCTAGTCAGATGGTAAGGAATGAAAACAAATGCTGATTTTCACTGTGGATCTTCAGTGCCAAAAAACTTTGGCTGGGAGACACATGGGGGCGCGGACACCCACCGTGAATCCCGCAATTTGGCTGCTGTTAGAATCTCCCAGCCCGCTGCACTAAAAAATCAGCAGGATGGAGGATCGCCACCAAACTTCTTTGTCAGCCATCCTTGCAGAGCTTAACAGGAAATTCAAGACTGGTAAGTCCCACGGTTTGTGAATTGGAGTTCATCTCAAACTACAAAAGTCTATAGGTTAACTATTAGTGACTTCAGTGGGTCAAGTTCCTGCACCTGACAGAGAATCTGAAAATTATTCCAACTGGTTTGTTTGTTTTAGAGAGTCATTGTGAAGGCAGTGAGAGAATAGATTTACGTCAATTGTGGTTAATGGCACCTAAACAGGGGAGTACTCAGGACCTCAATATTTCCTATCCACATTCTATGGAAATGAATAATTCAGCTTTGGTAGAGCTCCATAGGCTGCTTAGTATATGAGAATAATCAACTCCATCCAGTAGCAGCAGTCCTTCGGTCAGTCTTGGGAAGTGGTCATGTCAAGCAATGAAGAAATGGATAGGGTGGGTGATCATCAAGACTGGCATTGAGGAAATATTTCCTGTTCTTATAAAACAATTTACCCAAAAATTTAGCAATGGGACCAAAACCTGCATAAGTCATCCCGTGGGTACATTAGCATACTTTGTATCCATTATACACAATTGGTATAGAGGCATAAGAGTATTTGTGAGTATCTGACATGAAACCTGTGTTGGAAAATTATATTAGTCATGTATTCATTGTTTTATTTCCACCCTGTTACCAAGATAACATCACTTGAAAATATTTATGATAAATGCTAATTAATTTCAAACCAAAATGTCTTTAATTAATTTTGAAATGATGTCAGCTGCTGGAATAATACATTTCAAAATAAAGAATTTTATCAATATGGTTGGGCATAAGATTTCCTGTTATTTATATTAAAATCATTAAAACATGTTTTAAGTTCATTCTAATGTTGCCATAAACAGCTATAAGAAATCTTTCTGTTTTAATCTACTCTCCGGTCCCCATTCAAAATAGAAACTATTCTGCAGTCTCATGCACTTTTTCTGACTCAAGTGTGGACCTGTTGCTGGAAATGATATAGACTAACACCCGGTAAAAGACGGAATATTATATTGTTTCAGCCAGAATGTTAGCATCCATAATAAATCAGAGGAAAATCAAGAAATATCCAACGTATGTAATCCCTCAAATATTTGTTTTGAAGTCCACAGAATCCTGCAAACAGGTTTTGTATAAGGTATTCCCAGCATATTTTGATGCTGAAAGTTGCAATATGTTATTTCCTTTGGAAAACTGTGAACCAATATTCCACCATTTTATAATCACCTTCCTCCTCATGTCACAACATTGAAAACTGACAACTGTAAGAAAATGAGCATTCCATTCTGTCTGCATATTACATTAATACCCCTCAGCTCAACTGGTTCATTTGTCAGCCTTTCACAGATCCCTGTCTTTTTACACCCTGACCTTTTGGTCTGATTAAAAATGATCAATGCACACATTTACAATGAGTTGCTTTGCGCTCACATCTGAAGACTCAGTCCTAGTCACTCATGCAGATAATAACAGTGGTCAAGTCACTTACAGACTCAGAGCTTCATTACATCCAGGGGCTGTCAGCAAATTCCTTTTAACAGTCTTTGTCATTCGTGAGGAAAATTGACAGCAAATAGAAATAGGATTAGCAATGTAAATAAAGTGTAACATGGATACTAATTCCATTTCAGGACCACCTCACACAATAGGACACGGTTAACATTTTCTAATTTATTCTCAGAATAGCATTAATAAAAATTGCTTTTGTGTTCCAGTCATTATCTGGATTTTATCTAAAAATATTCATGATAATAACTTTACAAACTGAAATGAAGCTGCATTAAATAATTCCCAGAATTAATTTATTTTGTTTCACTGCACTCAGCAGCATTAAAAATGAAAAAAAAATTCAGTTATTTTTGTCTTTGAGGCCTTGATCAGGAATATTTTAATGAATTGACCGAACGAATTGAATGGAATCACACATTCTGTTGAGTGATTTTAAAACCTTTCACACTTTATGTAAAATGGCTAGGAACATTATAAACTTAAATTGCTGTGCCACTGAGACTTCAGCAGTATTTATTCTTCAGCCTCTATTATACTCAAGGTATACTCAAGGTTAAAATAAAGTCTGATCTCGTCTATATTGTACAGCACTGTGCTTCAATGCCATGCTATAACATCAATGGCAAGATTACTCACATTTTAATGTGATAATTATTACAAAGACACTCCATCATTTCTATTCAATTTTCAGCTGCTCATTTTATGTCTTTTTCTGCCGCTTCCAAAATCCCACTAGATACCAATATTTGTATAATAACACAACAGTTTATGGAAGTAATTTAATATTACTGTTACTGTCCAATGTTACTGTTTAATACATATTACAATACAATTGTGTTGTTTTTTTTTGTTTTACAGTGATTGATAGCACAGTAAATAAAATTTGGAAAGCTAAGTTGGTTTTGTTAAGCTGGGGCTATCAGTAACAGAAGAGACTACTGTAGGTATTCACTGTAGTCATTTTTCAGAAATAAAACATTCTTGTATTGCTGAAAAAGATAATATTCAATGTACCATATACAAAGTGCACAGATATTGGTGCCTTATATAGTCTTTTCATATATCTAGCGACATGTCACAAACTGGCCTGTAGTTTTACTTAGGTCTTATTCTGCCTCAATAAAACACTCCAGGACTTTGACATTATGTTATATAAATGCAAGGTGTTGTTGTTGCCCAACTCACTGATAATTAATTGGCTTACGCAAGAAAACTTGTTTGTTCAAAATAGGAACTAACAGGAAGGTTTGTTCAAGTGTTATGTCAGGTTCAAAAACAAGCTTGTAAGATGCCTCAGAGGAATAGAGAAATCTGACAAATTCTAATACCTGTTGTATGGAACTCAATAAATCTGCCAGGAAATGGTTGTGAACAATGTGATTGTATAAACAATGCAAAGTGTATCAAAATCTTTCACCTCCTATTTTAATAAAACATTTGAAATGAATGGGTTAATGTCAAATTGGCAGACAGAGGGCTTTAGGAAGAATGTTATGCCCCCTGCATCATAGGGTTTGAAGGCAGGGTGGGGCCTGTAAAATTCCTCAGATGGCATGGCCACTGGATTTGCAATCACCACAACATCTTCACAATTCTACAGTGGGATAGGCAAGGACTATAGGACTGTCTGCCCACCACTGCTTCAATCATGGCCCTGATGTGGCCAATTGACGACCACTGAAGAGCCATACTGAATTTTCAATCACCCCGGAAAGTGGCTCTATTCAGACTTCGAATGGAAAGGAGGTGCCTCCATCATCAGCCATATTTGAACATCAGCACCTACCAAAAAAATTAATCCCTTCCCTGTGGTCTCTCCATCCCCGTTACCCTCCACCTCACTCAGCCCCCACCATATCACTACCCATCCATCACTGCGACCCACCATCATCGACCCCCTCCCCCAGCATCACTCCTCTCTTCATCACCATCCCCTCTCCTGCATCACCATCCTCTCTCTCCATTCACCACAGCCTTCCCCATCACTAACGCCCTCCTCCAACACCAAACCTCTCTCTCCCATCACTACCCACCTCTCCCCTATTACTGCCTTCCTCCCCCATCACTGCTCCTTTCCCCCACCCCCTCCACATCAGCACTCCATCACTGCCCCCCCCCACTTGCTCATTACTTCCCCTTCCCCCATCACCGTCCTACCCCAATCACCGCACCCACTTCCCCATCACTGCAGCTCTCCATCCACCCGCTGCAATTTATAATAACCACTCATTCAATTTATTACCGACATTTGAACTTTGGGCAAAGTTTTGCCTGATCCAATTGATGATTATGCCCCTGCAGGAAATTCTGACCCATGGATTTTCATAGTATGAAATACAAAATATCTGACAAGCTTGTCTTATCTGATCCAGGGCTGTATTAATTCAAGTTGATTACTTCACAAGCATATAACAATGTAAAACACGAAACTCCCAGTTACGTTGCATCCATCAGCAGCAATGTATGTAACAAGCTGGATGACTGAGTTGTTTCCCAAAGTACTTGTACCATTGCCAATAGCCATGGAGTGAAGAAATCAATATAGCTTTTTCTGCTCTGCTGAAAGTTGTGAAGAAGGAAATTGCTAAGCGGCAAAGGGGAAAAATAGGGGGAGAAAATGTAAATCTAGAAACAAAAATGCATTCATGATTACAAATTGCTTTCACGCATCTTTCTCAAATGCAGTTCAAATGACAGCAATCATCACCAGTCTGCTATGTGTTTAAACTATCAAGAAATGAAACCACATGGTTAGCTCTTGCTAGGAAAACTGTTTTTAATCAGGTCATTTAAAGCTTCAGTCAGATCCTCTATCAGGTGCTTCCTTACATAAATGTGCTGATCCAATATACTAATCCACCTAGGGTGACTTGGGCAATATATCAAGGTAATTGCCATATTAGGCTGCAAATTGGAGCTAAAATAACCAGATGCAAAAGAGATGGCCATATCACACTCTCCGGATGGATCTTAAAAGTTCAAGGAGAGTTCAAGCATGGAAAAGGCAATGGAAAGGGGTCAAGTGTAAGGAAATTGTTCATGTTCACGAGGAATAATCTTTACAAATATGTGATTTTAAAGGTGGTAATTTTCTACTGTCACACAGCTATTCATACTTCATTTAATTTTCCATAAGTCTCCTCCATACTCATACCAGTGTAAGTAGGTTTTCACATTTAAAGTAGATTTAAAGACATGGCGGGCCCTATTTAACATTTTCTGAGTCCATTTAAAACTAAAATTTGCTCTCACTACTGGCACAGGCAAAATTTTACAACCAGCATCAAAATAAATGATTTTATAGTCACTGATAGATCATTCACGCTTACAGAAATTCAACAAACGCATTTTATTGTAAGGGTGGGAGCAATATACCATGTAATGCATTATGTATTATTCTGCTTCTGAGGCGGAGCCATGTGTAACTGCTATATCCCTTCAGGCTGCAAAGTTTATTATTGCAAATGTATAAGAACAGGAGTAGGCCATTCAGCCCTTCAAGCTCATTCTGGATATATTGTCTAAGGTCAGTCAGGAAATGTCTTCTGTTTCTGGAGAATGTTCTCTAGATTGGGAGGAAATCAAAACAGCTCCCCTTGGTTAGAAGAAAACAATAGGAAATGGCTGGTTGTCTTTCTCTTTTAAGTGTGCTGCATAAACTTGCATGTGTGACAAAGTGTAGACCTGATACATGACATGTATTTTAAATGTTTTCATGTAATATTTTTCATGCTTAGAATAAGTTCCACCTTCTTCCGCTGGGAAAAAGATACAGAAGTCTCGATTACATACCAACCGACTCGAAAACACCTTCTTCCTGCTGCCATCAGACTTTTGAATGGACCTATCTCACATTAAGTTTTATCTTTGTCTACATTCTAGTTATGACTGTAACACTACATTCTGCACCCTCTTGTTTCCTTTTCTATGAATGGCATGCTTTGTCTGTATAGCGCACAAGAAACAATACTTTTCACTTTAAACTAATACATGTGACAATAATAATTCAAATCAAATCAAAGATCATTATCTGCAATGTAAAGTAACTGATGGCTGCGATCTTACCTGCCATTCATGCCGTGGTTCCTGCTGCAGCGAATTCGGAGAATTTGGCAAACTTTGGAAAATCCCATCGACATAAACAGTGGTGAAATTCTGGCTGATGTTTTCCTAAGCTGCAGATGCTGCAAAACAAACCCTATAGGTACCCCAGTGAATATAACATGAGGTTGGAAGATCAACCACCTCCAGGACACCAAACCTAGAAGGTCCACCTCCTGATGCTCGCTCCACTGACTGCTACGGTCCAGGGTTACCGTTGGCCTCCAGCCTGAATTCCAGAGACAGCCCCCAGCACAAGGGAAACCTGGAAGTCAGTTAAGTCATTGATCTCTTAACACAATCATCCCATTATCATTTTACTTCCAAGTTTCCTATTCAATCAGCGGCAGTGAGCCTGACATAATCCCACGTGATTTCAACCTCGGTGTTTAAAGGGACAATCCAGAGATGCAAGTTGGTCACGTTGAAGTTGGCTGTCAGAGAACTGGATGAGTCAAGATGGAATGCAGATGGGCAATGGTTGTGCCCTGTTTCACTGACATCTCCCTGGATGTGCTGCTGGGGCTGTGGGGCATCAGAGAGAGACACATTCTTCCCTAGCAGCAGGAGGAGGAACCCTGCTGCTGAGACAAAGGAGGTTAGGACCACAACTTTTCGCTATATACGTTAAAGATCTGGAAGATGGAACTTAGGATATGATACAAGATATTTAGAGGGACAGGTAGTGTTGAGGATGTGGGGAGACTGCAGAATGACTTGCACAGGTTAGAGGAGTGGCAGATGGAATACAACATGAGAAAGTGTGAGGTTATGCACTTTGAGAGGAAGAATAGAGGTGTAGGCTATTTTCTAAATGGGGAGTGGCTTTGGAAATCTGAAGCACAAAGGGACTTGGGAGTCCTGGTTCAGGAATCCCTTAAGGTTAACATGCAAATTCAGTTGGCAGTTAGGAAGGCAAATTCAAAGTTAGCGCTCATTTCTGAGGGCTAGAATACAAGAGCAGGGATGTACTGCTGACGCTGTATAAGGATCTTGTCAACCCAAATTGGAATATTATGAGCAGTTTTGGGCCCCGTACCTAAGGAAGGATGTGCTGGCCTTGGAGGTTGTCCAGAGGAGGTTCACAGGAATTATCACAGGAATGAAGGGTTTATCTTATGAAGAGTGTCTGAGGAAACTGGGTCTATACTCAATGGACTTTAGAAGGATGAGGAGAGAATCTAATTGAGAGAATATTGAGAGGCCTAGAGAGAGAGGATATTTCCACGAATGGGAGAGACAAGAAGTCGAGGGCACAACCTCAGAGTGAAGAGATGTTCCTTTAAAACTGAGATGAGGAAGAATTTTTGTCAGCCAGATGGTGGTGAATCTGTAGAAATCATCGCCACAAGGGCTATGGAGGCCAGGTCATTGAGTGGCTTTAAGAAAGAGATAGATAGATTCTTGATCAATAAGGGAATCAAGGGTTATGGGAAGAAGGCAGGAGAATAGGGATGAGAATCATATCAGTCATGATTGAATAGCAGCGCAAACTTAATGTACTGAATGGCCTAATTCTGCTCCTATATCTTATGGTCTTATGTGTTTTATTTCCCATAGGACCTTTAACTATGCAAGAGGAGTCAGTGGGTATAACAGACCGATGGTCCTCAGCAGCCAATCTCTTTGATACTAGTGTCGCAGGAGACATTCAGTCCATGTTACACTCCAGTTGTTACACTTCAGTCACACTGTCAAGTATCTGCCAAGCAACAGCAATAACAAGAATTCAAAGAGGCATGATAGGATGGGATTTGCCTAGCAAAAGTAGAAATTTGCCAATGACAGCAGTAGCCAGCATTCTAGAGGCTTGATGAAATGCAACTTCCCAGTAACAAGATTAGTCGGTATCTAGACAGAATCAGGCCTAAATTGGCCTATTAATAGAAATAGCATACCTCAACAACTGAGAGATCAGTGGAGGTGTACACATGCTAATTTCTAAAGTCAAGGGGCCCGATTCTGCAATCCCAATGTGCCTGTTTTTTGGGGATGCGCGTGTTGGCCAATTCAAGGCATTTGCACATACGTTCCCGATGCATGCGTGTCTCCCATAGCTGGAGAGCAGGCGCATGCTGGAAACCGACAGGAAGACAAGGTAAGTGATTTAAATCTATTTTTAATCTATTTTGTGTGTCATTATCGAGCCCAGGACTGAATTCTCTGGGCCTGATAGCATTCCCACTTCACCAGGAGTATTTAATTCTGGCGGGGTTTAGAGTAGCTCCCCACGTTCAGCGAACTAGTGGGAGACCCTACTGGAGTGAAGGGGGCAATCGAGCCTCCTGGGGTTCAGATGATGGGGGAATGATGCTCTTGGGCATGGGCACTCTGGCAGTGCTAACCTGTGCCCCCGGCACTGCCCAAGAGGCAAAGTGCCCATGACCAGGGGCAATTTGGCACTGCCCACCGGGCATCGAGCAGTGCCAAGGGGTGGGACCTGAGGGGAGGGGGTAGGGTCTATTGTGGGCAGGGCGTGGGGGCAAGCAGTGGGGGTCCCACTGCCACTCTGTAGATAGGATCGGTTGGGGCTGGAGGGAGGCCAGCAATTGGGGGATGGTGGCCTGCTAGGTGGTCTGCCTCCCATGGTGGGACCTGACTCCCATGGGGAGCTCAGCAGGGGTGGGGTCTGTCTGCTGGGGAGGTTCAGGAATCGTCATTGCTGAAGGGGGGGGGTAGGTGGAAGCTGGAGATTGTGGTGCTCCGGAATGGGAGGAGAGGGTCGGGGCTGGCCCAGGAATGGTCATGGGGGCCGCAATCAGGCCATAGAGGGAGCTGTAGGGGCAGCAGTTCAAGGGTCCCGGGCTAGCCAGCGATCGAGCTGGCCAGCAAACTGCAGGTTGACAGTTCAGGGCCATTACACATGTGCAGAAGCCCGGAATGTCAGACTCTGGCATCAATAGGCCCCTCCCCCCACCCACAAGCTTTTAATGATATTCACAATTCTGACCTCTGCAGTGCAGAGTGTGAGAGATTTGAGTCTGAACTCCCACTGAAAAAATAATCGCGATTCACACCAGTTTTCCTGCAAATTCAGCACTTATAACTTTTTTTGGGGAGAATCGGGCCCAAGGAATTGAAAAGATGCAGACAGCCAAATCAACAAAATAAAGTATCAAAGGTTCTAATTGGCATAATTGCCAGCACCCTCAGAAAAGGAAGCTAGTTTATCTTGGACAGCCTGAGAAGCTAATTGCATCCAACAGTTTGACAGGCCAGCTTCCATCCAATTGTCCGAGAGACCTGTACATCCAACAGCCCGAGAGGCCACCTTCCATCCAATTGCCTCAGAGGCCAAAATCTTCAGTGTAACCTGTTCCATTTAAAGGCACAATAGACTGCAATTATTTGAGGCTGTGTCCTCTAGTCCTGCTATCCTTTCTAAACGGGAAGAATCTCTCTACCTCTACCCTATCCATCTCCTTCATTATCTTATATGTCTCTATAAGATCCCCCCTCATCCTTCTAAACTCTAATGAGTACAGACCCAGTCTAATAAAACATCTGGAAATACAAGTCTAATAATGCCTATGAAACAATTATCATAACAACCCAACTGGTTCACTAATGTCCTTTAGGAAAGGAAACCTGCTATCCTTACCTGACCTGACCTACATGTGACTCCAAAAACAGTATGTGGTTAACTCTTAAATGGCACAGCAAGGCCCACTCAGATGTATTCATCCACTATAAAGGAAACAAAACCAAACAGGCTATCTCGTCTCAACCAAGGCACCAGAAACAACAATGACAATCCCAGCCTTGTTGACCCTACAAAGTCTTCTTTATTACCATCTGGAGATTTGTGCCAAAATTGGGAGAGCTATCTCACAGACTAGTCAAGCAACAGCCTGACATAATCATACTCACATAAGACACTACCATCACCATTCCTGGGTATGTCCTGTCTCACTGGAAGTCCAGTGACATTACTACTACTCCACCATCTAGTTGGTTTATTAATGCCCTTCATAAAAAGGATTCAGCAATATTTCTCTTCAAGTGATTCCATGGTTGTCTCTTCATGCTCTCAGAGTAATGAGGAATGAGCCATATATATTGTACTAGGCACATCGCAGGAACATTTAAAAAAATAATTCATGCAGTCTTCTGAAGTGTTCAGAGGTGTAATTTACAATGATGAATAATTGCCCCAAATATACCAAGCAACCATAAAGTTGACCACCTTATTCTAAAAGTTTTCATTAGAAATCTATCAAGATAATGCATAGAATTCAAACTCATTTATTGGTAGCCGTTTTTTCATATTTGCATGGAAGAATCTTAAAAAGTAACAATCTCCCCTGAGGTAAGCAGCACCTATAACTATCACCATCACAGTGTCAAGGGAGGAGGGAGCTCATTATAGCAATCTGATATCCCACTACTCAAAGACAAATAGAGCCAATAGTACATCATGTATTTATTCCAAAAATCTCTACACAAATAAAAAGAATGACCTGAACTGTATGAGGGGAATAAATAGCAATCTCCTTAAATTGTTTCAGGGATTCTTAAGGCTACAGAACATGGGGAAATCATATAAGTGCTTTAGTAATTAGAAATGTGTTGTTGTTGTTTAGGCCTGCTTTCCCCTTCCTTTCCTCTCTCTCTCTTTCCATCTCATTCATTTTACTCTCTACCTTTCCTCTCAGTGTTATATCGTTCTAAGTTTCTTTTTCCTCCTCCCTATATTGAAATCAATGTTCATTGCACCACCATTTAGTCCTGAACAGGGTCTGAAAACAGATCTCGCTCAGTCTCCCATTCCTTTATTTATTAATTCTTGAGATTTAGGCAGTTCAGCCGAGACCAATTTCATTACCTTTAGCTTGAACGCCAGCAATGGAGTAGTTTGGTGCAAATGAGTGATACGCTAAGCCACCTGTGTGAGACTGACTTCAACAATCTCTAAACTTTTACTACCTTTATATTATTGCCATATATCTAGTGAAGAAGATCACTTTGAGCCATGCTTTAATGTCATTACCCGATCTACAAGGAGCTGGCTTTATCCATATTTCCCGGATCAGTTCACCTATCTTTTGTTATTTTTCTTCTTCAAGCGTTTAACTAGTTCTTCTTAAACATCTTGATTTGATTAACTTCAATAGCCACTTGTAAACATATATTTCTTGGTTTAATAATCTTTACACAAAAAAAATTCTTCTAATCATAAATTTTAATTTTTAATTGCTAAGTTTTAATTTCTAATTTTTAATTAATTTCCCTCTTGTTACTAGTTCACCCAACAGTGGAAATATTTTTTCTCTACCATCCTAAATCCTGTCATGATTTTGAGCACTTCTACTTAGCCTTAACTTAGTCTTCCCTGCTATAATGAATACATCTCATGATCTTCACATCTCTGTCACAATTATATCTCCTCATCCTTGGTATCATTTTAATAAATCTAGATTTTTCTTTGTCTATGGCATTCCTTCTATAATGTGATGTCCAAAGTTGCACAGTGCTCTAACTGTAGTATAAGCAATATCTTATACAGATACATTTCTAATGCCTTGCTGTTTGGTTCGACATTCTTATACATAAAAACTCAATTCCTATTTGCACTTTTGTACCCACACTCTGTACCTGCATAGCAAGTCCTCTCAGCTCTTCCAGTCCATTCACAATGTTACCATTCAAGGGGCATATTTCTTTTCAGCCCTTTTACTTTTCTGTTGTTTGATTCTCCCCAAACTTGATTTACTCTGCAATATGGGTATTGACCCTAAATTAGGTTTCTCAATGAAAATTATAAACATACGATCATACAGAAACAGGAACAATATGCAACCAAAGATGGTGATGGACATTTAATTTAGATGGCACTCATGTCACTGCTAGACCCATATCTTCTCCATTATTATCCCGTCCGACGCTAGTTGGGATTTTGAAAGACTGACCTCTCATGAGACACGAGACAACTAAGTGACAAAAATGTTCGGACAGCTTCAAATTCTCAGCACCCAGCAGGATCCTTTAGTCTGACGCAGAAACTATTAAGTGAAATTATTGACTCCAGAGCTTCTAGAACTGATTAATATAAACACCTACCTTATGCATTTCTCTTTCAGATATTACAAAACTGCCTATTGCAGCTTTCTGGTATACCATTGGCTTACTCTGGTGATTCACTTGGACATTCAAATCTCATTGTTCTGCTGGAAAAACCACAGAATGTTTTGCCCATTATAATTCTATCTCCTGCCAAGAGATAAATAGCATTATTTCTTTTTGGTGATTGGCAGCACTAAAACTGCCTGCAAAAATTGTGTTGTTATATCCCCCCCTCTATTAGGTCTTAATGCTCCCATTTTAGAGCACTGTTTCAATCTTCTCAAGACTTCTCAGTAAGTTTGGAAATCCAGTTTTGAATATTTTTCCCTTTGTTTTGGCTTCCCAATTCATCTACTTTATAGATGAGGTGAAAATTTGTGCAAGTTTTTCAGCTTAATAGTGAACATTATTGATTTGGATAATGTACTGGAGGAAGTCTTGCTTTAGTCATTGTTCTGTATCTGCAAGAACTGAAACTCCTGCTTCAGTGTCTAAATTGAAGTTTGTCTTATGCTGATTATCCATAAAGTCTACAGTCCAATAGTTCCTGTTAAATCCTGTAATTTCTTCTAAGAATGATGCATCATCGTCTTTTATGTCTTCAATTTCTTGAATGCTAATAGATTTCTCCTTTAATTTCTGAGTTTGGAACATTTTTGCTGCAGCATAGAACTTTAAAATGTCCTCCCCTCACAGGAATGGAACTCCATTTTTGGTGGGGCTTTCTTCACACCAATGCAGCTTTTTCCTGCAATAACAAGTACAGCGAGTAATGGCAACTACTGCACCCTCTTCACTCTTTCCCTGTTTCTGACTGGGTGCTCTGTGTCCTACAAACTTCACGAGTCACTTGTTTTTCTTCAAAAAGTCTGTCAGCTCAAATATATATATGATTTTGATTTCCCACTTCTATCTGCCTGTCAACTGCAGAAGGTTTGATGGCTTTGAATCCTCCCTTGATTGTAGAAAATCTGTTAACATCTCCTCTAAGACCCCACAACAACTAATTCATCTTTTAGGACTGCATTTTTGCAATTCTCAACTAGTCAATGTAAATTGTTAATTAGGAGTCTAGACTTGTTCCTGGTCTTCAGGTACGTCTATTAAACTTCATCTTTTCTGTGATTGTGTTCCTTCAAAAGCTGAAATATGTGTGAAAGACTTTGTCACCGTTTCCTCATTTATACCCAGTCTGACCATTACATTGTCTGCGTGGCATAGAGAAGAGCACTGACTGGATTCTTGCCTGGCTTCTCCCCTAATCCTGAAGCTTTTCTGTATCTGGCAAACCTGCAATGCCAGTCCTGCTAATCCTTGGCTTGATTCAGGCCTTCCACGTGTTCAAAATACTCTGGTAAGGATAAGATTTTCTCAGTGGTTTTTCTTCACTCTAATTCTGTTGGTGTTTGCTCCCATACTGTCCTTTCTTCATAGTTGTTTTTGCTTACTACTGTTCCAGTTGCTGGGCTGTTTATGCATTACTTTTCCATTGTCTTTACCACTGCCATCAGCATTGTGGGTCTTAGCCGAGGTTCTCCTTCACTAGGATTGATGGCAACTACTGGAGGCATGGCTGCTGGTAAACTTTAATGTTTATAAATCATTCTTCCACCTATGCACAGACAACCTTAGCACAAATTCACATAGAACTATCCCTTGGCATGCTCTCATATCATATGATCTTATATCACTGATGATGTAGACCATCTACTTACATATTTATCATTACCCCTTTATACTACAATTGGTAGTCAGATTTAAATAAAAATATTCATGGGCAGAATGCAATGTACAATGGTGAAACTGGACCATACCTGCTACAATCACTTTTGGATGGCATTAGAACATTGTGAGAACAGAATTTCTCCATGCAATTCCAGACAACTTTCTGACTCTTGGCATCACCACTGTATTTTTTTCTCTCAAAGGGATGATATGGTGGTACAGTAGTTAGCAATGCTGCTTCACCACGTCAGGAATGAGGGTTCGATTCCAGCCTTGGGTCACTGTCTGTGTGGTGCTTGCACGCTCTCCTCCTGTCTGCGTGGGTTTCCTCTGGGGGCTCCGGTTTCCTCTCACAATCCAAAAAACATGCAGGTTAGGTGCATTGGCCATGCTAAATTCCCCTTCAGTGTACCCAAACAGGTGCCGGAGTGTGGCGACAAGGGGATTTTTCACAGTAACTTCAGTGCAGTATTAATGTAAGCCTACTTGTGAGAATAATATATTTTAAAAATAGAGACTTTTTTAAATTGAGATTTTCCTTGCATTTTTAATTTCATAATCCTTTAATCTGTTTGTGTAAGGAGATACACAGCTGCTTGTGCCGGTATTGTGCTTAGCCCTGGTATTGTTATCAGCTCACATTTGTATCGACAAGTTATGTGAAAGCCCAAATGTGCAGGAGCAAATCTAACTAATGGCAACACCATTAGGTGCTCTGCTACAGCAAATGACGGTGCCTTTTAGTCAAAAGTTAGTAGAAACCTCAAATCAAAGTAATAATTACAACCAGTCATGACATTAGTGCAAAATGTCAACTACGGTTCCTTCTCTTTTTCTCAACTCATCCACATTAATACCAGAGTAACAGGAAAATAAATTGAAACTGAGATGAATTGTCCTCAAACTGCAGACTGATCATGTCTGGAATTAAAACAAGTCATTATTCAGGCTCAGAGATATATTTTCCTCTGGATGAAGCTTATCATAAAAGTGATTTTGAGTAATTGGTTGAGTGAGCGCAGCAGAAATCATGAGAAGAGTTTCCTTCCATTTTTATCACTCCTCAGTAATACTCCCAATGCTTAAATATGGAGAGTTGGCTCTCCACAAAATAAATATTTTCTAATAAATGGTTAAGTCTTTGGGAACTAGCTCCATTTATTTCACAGTGGGTTCTTGCAAAGTCAGTGTAAGGCAGAAGAATATTGGGGCCAGGAGATACCTATTGAAGAGATATATTTTTCTGATTATGGAGGAGTAACTCCTGGCCCAAAAGTATGGTGTGGCCCCGATTTTAAGTTGGCAAAGTATTAGCAACAAAAAACCTGGACACCAGGTCCAGCACATTTGTCAATCAGCCCATTATCATTTGACTTTGAAAGTTCCAACCCAGTCAGTGGCAGTGGTTGTGAACCGGGCTCAAATGACACAATCTCAGCTCCAATATTAAAAGGGACAAGATTCGAGCAGGCATAGTAGGAATTGACTGTTGGAGTACTGGAAGTATCAGAATCAGCGTGCAGCTGGCAACAGACTGTGTACTGTTTCACTGACACTTCCATGAATGTGCTGACAGAGGTTGTGAGGAAAGATATTCTTCCGCTTGGTTAAGAACTTTTATAATCAAAACTTTCTTCAGTTCTGATGAAAAGACATTAACCTGAAATGTTAACTCTGTTTCTCTCCACAGATGCTGCCTGACCTGCTGTGTTTTCCAGCTTTTTAAAATTTTCTATTTAAGTCTGTTGTTCGACTAAGTCTTTCTGAGGGTACACTGTCACAGTATCCATTTATACCATTGCTACACATGCAAGGCTTTACAAGATGGTTATGTTTTACATTAAGATGAAAATGAAATAGTTCCAAACTCAGGCCCATGTTATCTGTAACCAAAACCTACTGAAACTCGAATGACGGGTTTCACACCTTGACACAAAAAAGAGGCAGATGTTTTTGTAAAGATACAGTCACATAGAAGGAAAAGGATTTACAAAGATGGTTCACTTCGTTCTTCACAGCAATGGAAGAAGCAGCTTCCATGCTGTGAAGAGTGAAGTGAACCATCTTTGTGCTAATAGCCAAGCAAAATACTTGTACAGCTGGTTTGCTGTTTAAAAGGAAGAAAACAGGACTGCTGGGATATTTTGAGATTTAAGGAAAGTGAGTCATTGAAGTGAGTCTTGCGAGTAGAAGTCTGACCTGGATTACTCTGGAACAATTTCTGAAGAACATCAGAATATTGGATCAGGTGTGGAAGGGACAAGTGAACCTTCTGGAAGCTACGAGTGCCTTGAGATATGGGGTGTAATTCTCCTGCCTTTCCTGTTAGCAAGCCCCAGTGAGATGCAGGAGTGGGTGGCAGTACTGTATTAAAGGTGGAACATGACCTTGTGGAGGATGTCTCCAATGGGTACAGCGAACCCCCAAAGGAAGTTCCTTGCCCTTTTCCCAACACTAGTCCACAAATTAAATGCTGTTGGTATACCTACCTGGCATGGACCTTCCCCTGTCACAGGTAATGTGGAGGTGGGTGGACAGGATGGGGTATTTAAGTGGCCATTAATTAGCAACTTAAGTACCTCAATAGGCCCAAGAATGGGCAAGCCAAAGTCTCCACACTCCCTGTCCCTATAAAATGGAAGACAGGTCAGAGCAGCCAGATAAGCAATATGCTGGCCCTGCAGTGCATTTTACATGCCCCCTCCCCACCTTCAAACTGTGAGGTAGGAGATGGTAAGATTTCACCCTGGGTATGTGCTTACCAAGGCCATGAAAAATTGTACTAACACTTCTTCACTTTCACCCTCCAAGTATAAAAATTAACATAGTATTTGCCTTCCTAAGTCTTTGCTATGCTTGCTGTAACTTTCTGTGTTGTGTGTGCAAGAATGTGCAAATTCCTCTGAATACCAACAAGTCTCTCACCAGTTAAATATTTTCTGCCTTTCTCTGTGTGATAAGCCTATGCGGTCTTTGGGAAATCACTGATTGAAATGATAGTGCTTCCATGATGGTGTTAAGTGGTGAATTACAGGACTTTGTTCCAGTAATAATCATAAAACATTCGTATTATTACGTGGATAAATGTGTAGTGGTCCATTTTGGCAGGTCCAGTGGGATGAAGGAGTACAATATCAAAGGTAGGACTCTTAGCAGTGTTGAGGAGCAGAAGGACCTTGGGGTCCGGGTCCATAGGACTCTTAAATCGGCCTCGCAGGTGGAGGATGTGGTCAAGAAGGCGTATGGCGTGCTAGCCTTCATTAATCAAGAGATTGAGTTGAGGAGTGAGGAGGTAATGCTGCAACATTATAACACCCTTGTCAGACCCCACTTGCAGTACTGTGCGCGGTTCTGGTCGCCTCACTACAAGAAGGATATGGAAGCTACTGAGAAGGTGCAGAGAAGATTTAGAAGGATGTTGCCTGGATTGGGAGGCATGCCTTATGAGGATAGGTTGAGGGAGCTAGGTCTCTTCTCCCTGGAGAGACGAAGGTTGAGAGGCGACCTGATAGAGGTTTATAAGATGTTGAGAGTTATAGATAGGGTGGATTCTCGGAGGCTATTTCCCAGAGCTGAAATGGTCGCTATGAGAGGACACAGGTTTAAGGTGCTGGGGAACAAGTACAGAGGAGATGTCAGGGGTAAGTTCTTCACTCAGAGGGTGGTGAGTGAGTGGAATCGGCTGCCGTCGGCGGTGGTAGAGGCAAACTCGCTGGGGTCTTTTAAAAGACTTCCGGATCAGAACATGAGATTTAATGGGATTGAGAGTTATAGATAGGCCTGGTAGGTATGGATATGATCGGCGCAACTTGTGGGCCGAAGGGCCTGTTTGTGCTGTAGTGTTCTATGTTCTATACATCAAGGCAGGGCACTGTATGATTTGAAGGGAAAATTGTAGCTGATGTTCCCACAAAATTGCTGCCCTTGTCTTTAGTGACAGAGGCAATGGAGTCAGGTTACGCTGTGTGTTGGTGCGCTCTATCCTGTTGGCAGCTCATACTGCAGCCACATTGTAGTGGTGGTACAGGGCGTGGGTACTGAGTCAAGTAATGATTCCAGTGGCAATATCTATGATCAGGAGAACTGCTTCGTCTTTGATATTGTTAAGTGCTTAATATTTCATAACAATGCAAAGTTGAACGCATTAGATGGTGGAGCAGCTTTGATGGGGGGCAGGAGATGAACCATTTGTCAGAGTCTTCAGCCTCTGCTCTCCACTTGCATCCATGTTGTTGATTTGCCGAGTTCAGTTAAATGTCTGGTCAATGACCCACCCCCACCCTGTAGGAATCACTGATCACAGCTAGTATCATTGAAAGATAGAAGGAGCTAGCGGGACATTTTCTTACTGCAGATGGTCATTCTCTGGTGCTTGCAGTGTATGAATGTTCCTTGTTAATGCCCTGGATGTTGTGTAGGTTCTGTTGTAGCATGGCACTGGCTGTTTCATTCTTATAACTAAACATTTTGGCAGCATCAACAAACACCCTCACTTTGACCCTGAGTCATTGATGAAACAACTGCAGATAGCTGGGGGCAAGAACACTTCCCTGAAATGTTCCTGCAGCGATAACCTGGACTGCAATGATTAGATTCTGATTGTTACAGCCTCTTTCTTTGCTAATGGATTATCCAGGCACTGAACAGTTCTCCCCTTAATTCCCATTGGCTACAGTTTCGCTGATGCAATTTGATGCTACTCTTTATGTGAAATGTTGTCTTGATGTCAAGAGTGGCTATTCTCACCTCTCCTCTGGCATTCATCTGTTACGTCCAAGTCAAGGCTATGATAAAATCTGCATATTTCAGAGATGGGAAGGTGGGTGGGGGAGGGGCAGCTGGTTTTTCTCTTGAAGATATAAAACTAGAAGAACTGCTTCAGAATGTCCAGGCTTGTAATATACCCTTATTACAATTGTAACATAGCCAATTGACTGAAGCAAGAATCCTGCAATGTTATTGTAGTACAACTAGAGGAATATGCATATAGCACAGTGCACACAGATAAGATTTTTTCTCCATAATGACAATTCATTTAGATTTCTATTTTGTTTTCTCCGCCATGATTTGTTGTTTTGTCCTGCAAGTGCTGAGTGATCTCCACCAATCTCCCACCATTGTTACAGCCAGGAATGGTAGAATCCATTTAGAATTTTCAAATCCATTGAAATTTATTGACCTTTCTGTAATATTTACTTTCTATTGTTCTAATGATAGACTGGCAAAATGATTTAATTACTCCAGAGCATCAGTAATTTAATTGTGAGAAGGAGACTCATGCAGTCATTAGTTTTGTAGTCTGTAAAGACAAATATTGCATAATTTGTAATTAAAGCATTTTCTTTCCACATTTACAGCAATTATTGCAGTATCATTGGAATTTCAGATTAAAGGATGGCAATTTGATGCATCATTCCTGTATCTGCTTGGAACAATAAAGCTTGATCTCAATTATAGAATCTCTACAGTACAGAATGATGCCCATCGAGTCTGCACTGAGCACAATCCCACCCAGGTCCCATTCCATAAACCCACATAATTACCCTGCTAATCCTCTTGACACTAAGGGGCAACTTTACCATGGCCAATCCACCTAACCCATGCATCTTTGGAGTGTGGAGGAAACCAAGATCACCTGGAGGAAACCCACGCAGACATGGGGAGAACATGCAAACTCCACACAGACTGTGACCCAAGACTGGAATTGGGCCCAAGTCCCTGGCACCGTTAGGCTGCAGTGCTAACCACTGGGCCACTGTGGTCCATTTCTTCGTCATTACCCATACTTTTTAACATGGTTCTTCTTCAATGTTTGCCACTCATATTTATATCAGCTAGCTCTCTCTTTATTTTATACAATGTATTTCTGTTCAGACTTGAACTTCAGTTAAAGCGAATAGAATCGGGCACTATTAACTATGAGGTTAGATAGTTATAGCTCGAGTCACATGCAGGCAGATTATTTCCCACTCCAGTGTGTTGACATAGTCACATTTATCATTCCTGGATGGTATTCATCTTTGAAGCATGAGCATGTGATCATAGATGGGAGAAGGAAACATCAGTTAGCCTCAATATTTGAGTACGCTAGCTCTTACGCAATTGTGTAACATAATTAATGTTTATTTCATCTCAAATAAACATTACAATGTAAGAACTTATTATCCCGTAGGAAAATTGGAAACCATATCAAGGATGATGTTGGTTTATTCTGGGATACTCTCATCAAATTCTTACTAAACTCTAAATGTGCGCTAATCATTTATGAGACATGCTCCCAGGAGAATGAAAAATAATCTTTGAGATTTTGTAATATTTTAATTGGATTTTATACTATTTTTAGTAAGCTTAGGTATATATATGTAATTATTTCTTTCTGATCGTGAAGGAGTGCCAACCTATAGCATGCAGCATTCAACCACCTATTTATTATCCAAAATGGATTTGACAGTTGCACTACAATATTAGAATGGTATATATGACACAAAGGATATTTTTAAGTGGATTAGACGTCCGTTGCCTCCTGTTCATCATATTTCCTTCTGTTTGGAAAATAACTTTGAGAAGACAAAAGTTGTTACTTTCAATGGTGTGGCTTGGAACTGAAAAAAACTGTTCTTCTGCGGCTTTGAATGCCGACCATCTGTGCCCCCAGCTGGAGTGCCAGCAATGGTCTGGCACTTGAACCAGACCATATTTACAGATCTAAACACAAATGGCTATTGCCTGATTATTTCACGATTCATTAGTCAGACAAGCTCTCCTATCCCACCAGCACAGCTGTTACAGAATAAACCTTTGTCACTTAATAGGTCTGATTATTACTTCCCATGAAATGTATTGATCTGTGTCAGGTTTCTTTAAGAGGAAATGACAGCAATACACCACGCAAAACAAAGGTGAAATATCTGTTTAGACTTGTAACATTTGTCTGCAATTTAAGTATGGGTCTACTGTCCGCATTTAAGTGATAGGATAAAACCAGAAGGAACCAATATCAAATTCAGTGGGTCCAGAAGTATAAATTATTTCTAAATATACTCAAATTCCAAGTCCCTCTTCACTGAAATTCAGTTACCAAAATTAAAATGTGAATAGCAAAAAAATGTTATTTTGCAGCATTCCCTACTGATGGACTGTCTAGTTCATTGCAACCATTCTTTCCAAGGCAATCTAGTGACCTGGCATCCCTGAGAGATCTGAATATATGATGTAGCCACCCACAGTTTTTGGGCCTCATAAACTCATGGTAATGATTATAGAATTTTCTTAACAATTAGAATAGTATTTCACAAAATAATGCAATCCAACAGAGCTCTTAATTGAGAAGAGAAATCAAAGATGAAACAGGGGAATGTTTTTGTGAATGAAGTGGACTCTGGTTAGTTGTTATTTGTAGATAAGGTGTGCCAACTATCATTATCAATAGCCAGCTGAGAAATCAAACTATATGGAAAGCATTTTGAGAATTTATTGTGACTTGAATTGTGGGTTTGAGCTGGAAAACTCAACAGTCTGCTGTGTCACTGGCAGTTCCCTCTGGAAAATACAGTATCTGGACCATTTTGATCTGTACTGAAGAGTCCTAATGACGAGAAAATGGTTTGAGCAGGGAATATAGAGTAATTTTACACATTGGTTTAATTCATATTGTATTGTAATTACAAATCCACCAACAGCTTTTTTGTTAATTTCGTGCAATCTGTTATTATTCATTAATTTTAAGAAAATCTGTTTTGAGGCAGCTTGAGGTGATTCAAAAATATGATCAGTGTTTGAAAGTTCAAGGTTAATTTGGTGCTCAGGAAGAGAGGCTCTGTGGGCATATTTAAATCCTCAATCTTTTGATGAGAAATATTCATAATGCTTCAAATAACGTTTCAACTGCTACATATTCCTTTGTGGTTTTGCAAGGTGTTTTGGCTTTGCTTTCAATTTCCATTTCATTTATTATGTCCTTGTCGGCATGGTTAGAATTAGGTAAACCTTTAGTTCATCCAAGTAAATAAATCCTTCTCTATCCGCCTGATTATTTTTTTTAAACCTTTTTATTAAAGTTTTTCTTCAGATTGCTTAATCATGTATTATACTTCAAAATAAAAAGAATCCTAAGTTTTAGCTTAAACATATTTAATTTCCTTTTGCATTACATTAATCTGTGATGTTTGTCCTAATATTATGTATGTCTACATTTAAGCTAGATTTCTCTGTAGCTTCAGAATGCCCACATGCTCTATTATACGCCATCTGTAAAATGATTTTCTTTGAAACTGCTAAAGCCAAATATACACATAACAACATAATGTTTCTTCATACACAATATTTAAACAGCAAAGCAAAACAAATGCCACAGAAACCCTGAAGGAGATCTTATTTCCTGTTTTTCTATTCATATATTCCTTCATCCTTCCTTTGATTTTACAATTATATTACAAAAGTATATTGTTATTTAACATATTCTACTTCTCCGATTTTCGAGAACATTCATTCTTATTGCAGTTTGATTTGTTAAATTTTTAATCGTTTGTTTTACAGAAATGGTACAGTTCATTTTCTCACCAATACATTTTGCCAGTCTGCCTCAGTATATCTTCAATACCTATCACCAAATGTTTATTAATACCAAAGGCAACTTTCACACTTTTACTGACAACGAATCACGCCATGGGCTCAACCACAAGTTCCATAAGATTGCTGTTGACAATGGAAATACCAGTACCTTTGGGTATTTAAAGTTTCAGCACTGGATCTTAGCCAATGCTGTAAAAACATATTTAAAACCAATGTCATCCAGTGTTATATGGTGTTTAGGCAGGATTACTGGGCAATGTCATACAGTAAGTAGGTCGCAAGCCAAAGCTGGCCCATGTTAAGAAGCAACAATAGCTTTTCTGCAACTGTTACCCCAGAATGAACAAATTTGAGGCCAAGAGAGATACCAAGGTTTCGAAAGTATCAGGAACAGAGAGAAGATTGGAGGAAAAACAGACAGGTACCATATGTAATCATTTAAAAGTTGAATGCTTTAGATCAATTTTTTGGCAAAAATAAGGGTTGAACTGGTACAAGAGTAATATTTTCAAAGGGATGAAATCCATTCTCTCTCATTGGCTCACTACCTGTTTATGGAAGTACATCAGTTGGCCACAGAGTTGCCAAGTGTGAGACTATTCCCTCCAACCTCATCCTCAAAGCTCACCAAAAAGTAGCCAAATAGCAACATTCTATTTCTCCTTTATGTTAAATTGTAAATCATGGTAGCAGAGGATGATGTGATAGAAGTATTTTCATTATTGAATTTTTATTTATAAAATAATTACTTTCATGGAGACAGACCTTAACTTGCCTACATGAAATTAATTGAAACAAAAGTTATATATGCAAACTTCTTCAATTTTATTCAAATAGTCATTTGGTAGTACAGAAACTGAGTATTGCTGATTTGTTGAAATTTTTCATCTTGCAGTCAATTCGACAGTCACAAGAAAATACCAGTGTCTGAGGAAACAATGAGCGAGACTCTCCAGCCTCGCAGCAGTGTGTTTATTGGTGGCTGAAGGTGCTGCATTGTTTGCTCGTGGTGAGATTCTCTGGTCCTACCACTGTCAATGGGATTTCCCACTGACGTCATCCCACACCACAATGAAACCCACGGGCGGGGGAGTGCTGCTGGTGGGACCGGAAAATCCTGCTGATGTGAAGGGCAGGAGAATACCACCCAATATATCTGAATTGTATGAGAAGAGAATGCTGATTGGTTGGCAAGTGGACTCTGATTGGTAAAGGTGGTGCCATAGAGGATGCACAAGTTGATGGTGATTGATAGTTAACTGCTAATGCATTGTTTAAAATTTAAACCAGCCAGCTTGACTTTGATTTGTCAAGACATTCTCCCAGGGAATGAACTACTGAATGGCTATTACCTATTCTTGGCTGATTTTGTTTTGATTTGATTTGATTTACTTTGTCACATGTATTAACATACAGTGAAAAGTATGTTAATATATGTGACAAAGCATAGAGAAGGAAACAAGAGAGTGCAGAATGTAGTGTTACAGTCATAGGTAGGTGTAGAGAAAGATCAACTTAATGCGAGGTAGGCCCATTCAAAAGTCTGACAGCAGCAGGGAAGAAGCTGTTCTTGAGTCAGTTGGTACATGACCTCAGACTTCTGTACCTTTTTCCCAACAGAAGAAGGTGGAAGAGAACATGTCCGGGGTGCATGGGGTCTTAATTATGCTGGCTGCTTTGCTGAGGCAGCGAGAAGTGTAGACAGAGTCAATGGATAGAAGGCGGGTTTGCGTAATGGATTAGGCTACATTCATGACTTTTTGTAGTTCCTTACAGTCTTAGGCAGAGCAGGAGCCATCCCAAGTTATGATACAACCAAAAAGACTGCTTTCTATGTTGCACCTGTAAAAGTTGATGAGAGTCGTAGCTGACATACCAAATTTCCTTAGTCTTCTGAGAAAGTAGAGGCATTGCAGGGCTTTCTTAGCTATAGTGATTGCACAGGGGGACCAGAACAGATTGTTGGTGATCTGGACACCTAAAAACTTAAAGCTCTCGACACTTTCTACTTTGTCTCCATTGATGTAGACAGGGTATGTTCTCCTTTATGCTTCCTGAAATCGATGACAATCTCCTTTGTTTTGTTGACATTGAGGGAGAGATTATTGTTGCCATACCAGTTCACCAGATTCTCTCTCTCATTCCTGTACTCTGTCTCGTCATTGTTTGAGATCCGATCCATGACGGTGTGTCGTCAGCAAACTTGAAAATTGAATTGGAGGAGAATTTGGCCATACAGTCATAGGTGTATAAGGAGTATAGTAGGGGGCTGAGAACACAGCCTAGTTGCGCTCCAGCGTTGAGGATGATCATGGAGGAGGTGTTGTTGCCTATTCTTACTGATTGTGGCCTGTCAGGATTCAGTCACAGAGGAAGTTGCCGAGGCCCGGGCCACGGAGTTTGGAGATGAGTTTGTGGGCATAATGGTGTTGAGGCTGAGTTGTAGTCAATAAATAGGAGTCTGACATAGGTGTCCTTGTTATCTAGATGTTCCAGGGATTTTGGTAATATATGTATATGGTCTTTCCATATGCAAAGAACACGGCCCTGTGTATTAACATATGTAGCTTCTAGTACATGCAAATACACCACACTATACATCCAAGTGACAATCTTAAATTAGATGTCAATGTATTTCCTAGCACACTGCGGATTATTTAGCAAATCTTGGCCATGGCAACACATCTAGTGTTGGACACTGTGTTTTGAGTTTTCAAGCATGGGCTGGTTGGGCACGTTCTCTACTTGCCTGTTGCAAACAGTGGAATGGACATGCTGTTCAATATGATCCACCAGTCTCTGGGACATATGGCGTACATTTCTATCATCACACTGGCACTGAAATTTATATACCACTTCACTCTTTTGTGTGATAGACAGAACATCTTTTTGGCTTGACGATAGCATCCAATTATTGGTGAAAACCACTTATGTTGTTATTGCAGAACTCAAATTTTAGATATCTTGCCCTTCCAGGGTAATCTGAGACAGACTGGGCACTTTTCTGAGCCAAACGTGACAGCCCATTCATGGATTTGCACAATCTACAGCACAAAATAATCTGATCAGGGTAGCCATTATCCTGCAGGATGTCTTTGATGCAACCTATTTCAGCATCAAACTGATATGCAAATAGCCCCAGCCCTTTCAAGAATCTCAACACATGTACTAGCCAATGAAGGTAAACTTGCAGTAGCCCGTGGTAGAGAGCACCCTACCAGATCTCTCAACTAGTACGTCAAGAGAAGGGAGTTAATCCCTCAACTGTGAGAAGCAAATGCAGTATACTGAATTGAAGGAGGTGTAAGTAAAATGCTGCTTCACCCAAAAGGAGTGTTTAGGGCCTTATAGTGATGATGGAGCTGAAAAAGGGGCAGGTGTTACATGTTTTGCAATTGCAATGGGAAGGTGCCATGAGAGTCATAGAATAGAATCATAGAGTCCCTCCTGTGCAGAAGGAGGCCATTCAGCCTATCGAGCCTGCACTGACAACAAACTCCATCCAGGCCTCAACTCCATAATCCCATGTATATACCCTGCTAATCCCCTTAACGCTAAGTGTCAATTTAGCATCCACCAAACCTGCATATCTTTGGAGGGTGGGAGGAAACTGGAGGGCCTGGAAGAAATCCACACAGACACAGGGAGGATGTGCAAACTCCACACAGTCATCAGGGGCCAGAATTGAAACAGGTCCCTAGCACTGTGAGGCAGCAGTGCAAACAACTGTGCCACCGTGCCATCGGTGGTTGGGGGGGGGGGGGGGGGGGGGGGGGGCGGGAGGAGGTGATAGAAGACAGGACCAGGGTGTCATAGCAAGAATGGTCCCTATGGAACGCTGACAGGGAAGGCGAGAGGAAGATGTGTCTATTGGTGGCATCATGCTGGAATTAGCAGAAATGTCGGTGAATGATCCCTTGAATGTGGAAGCTGGTGGGGTGAAAAGTGAGAATAAAGGGAACCCACGGGGACACATCCTCAAGCAAAAGATAAGTACTCATCAAAAGGATGGAGTTTCACACAAAAAAATACATTGTATCATTCCTCCAAAACTAGAGTCAAATTACACGTGATATATGGAAAATTAGGGGTAGACTTTGGGGCAGGAATGGGGAGCATGCCCACTGTGGAGGCTGGTAGGAGTCTATTCCATATCCTGCAACACTGTCCTAATTAATTATGCAGTCAGGGGCTTAATATTTAAGTGATGGGGTGAGCTGAATGGCACCCATCATATCTGGGTGCCATATTTAAATGTTGACAACAACTGATCCAACTTTGAAGATAAAGGATCCATCCTCTGGAGAATTCTGAAGATAGGATGGTTGGCGTCTTGGAAGATTCTGAAGATTAAATCTCCTGGAAGCTGCTGCAGCTCAAAAATCTATGTTGCCCCACCCAGCCACTCACTGCTGCACGTGGTGTTCCAAAGTTTGGTTGCTGGTGGACTTCTTTTTCCTTTCCAATCTCCATGAGTTGCCCCAGGCCGCATTAAGGTAAGTCCAGCATTTGCATGCTATAATGGCCCAGACATGTTGTGCACTGGTGTGAAAGTCCACTGGTGGATGAACGGAGGGTGGGAGAACGATTCTAGTTGGGCCTTCATCTGCATTCCATTAATAAGATGCAAAACGGTTTTACACCAGGGTCTGCCAGGAATGGCAATCCCACTACCATTTTATGCTGGCAAACCACCCCCCCCCCCCCCACCCCCACAACCCCCTTCAAATCCATCATGTGGTGGTGGTGGGGGCGTGGCATTGGAAACTTCTGTCCTAAGGGCTTTTTAGCCAAAGGTCAGGGGTCAACTTACACACAGGATTGACTATTACTCGAGTATATACTATGGGAATAAAAGACACTGGGTGCATAGAGGGGAAATCTAGAAGCAGAAAGAGTAAAGTTTCAGAGAACAGAAAAAGATGAATCAACAATTATAAATATGTGCTGGAAACTGAGAGTCTGTCTGAAGTGACATGTTTTTGATTATGAACAGTTTCTTTGAACAATCACATATCTGGAATAAAACTGTCATTTTGAAATGGAATTTTAGCTTATTGATGTTGACCTATAAACTGGAAGTAAAGAATGACACAAGGGAATCTACAATGATTTATTGCACAACGATGTTTTTATAAGTTATTTCTCATGCGGAAGAATATTACATAGCACATTATAAGAGAGAAATTAAAATAATTAACTTGAAATGGCAAAAGCTGGAGAATAGGGAACACACAACTAACTCGGTAGGTTTTAAGAAGCTAAGAGAGAACAAAATAGCAAAGTAAGAACTCCAATGTGCAGGAAGGAATACCAGGGTGATTTGCTGGCACCAAAATTAAAATGATCTACTTGCATAATGGCACCAACTGAATGTGAACTCTGGAACACCTAGCTGGCAAAGACCAATAGAAACAGTTCCCATAGCCTTTGGGTTAACATGGATGCAGCTGCTGAGCTATACCATCTGTCATAAGCACTCCTACTACCAACTTCCATTACAGGCTGACAGTGCCAATGGCTGTCATGGTCACCTCCTTCCTCAACAGTTATACCTCCCCTTCTTTTCAAGTTAACATCGGGATCATCTGTAGTATCAATCAATATGCCACTAACAGATGTATCAAAGCATGTCTAATACAGGCAGCACTTACATCTCGTCTTTCAGTGAATGGCAGCATCAGGACACAACTGCCTGCTTTACTGTTGCAGGCAAGGGTGGTGGCAGTGGATGAGAGTGGTGCAATGTGGGGCATATTAGTTGCATCCGTGTGATAAGCTTGTAACCATGATACTTCCCAATAAGTGAGCAGTTAGGTTTAGCAGCATTTGTATTGTGAAGCGTGATTAAGATTATGGGAGGAATTTTCCCATCCCGCCTGCCATAGGAATTGTAGCGGGTTGGGGTTATAAGTGGGGATAGACCATGCAAAGGTCCATTGACCTTGGGAGGGGTTTTCTGGTTTTAGGGTGAGCGCAGCTAGAAAATCCCACCCTATATTCTGACAACACATCCAAATGTAAATTGCATCCAGCATGTTTATTACTGTGTGTGTTTGGCATTCAGTGCATTGTAAATTGCATGACCACTTTGTAGAGAATGCAAGAGTGACAGACTTTGAGGCCACACCTTGTTTTATCCAATCTTGAAGCAGATATTTGCTATCAAAATCTGGAGTCGAATAGGATTTTGGTATCTTCCATTAGAACAACAATCTCTTTTTATGTTGTCATCAGATTCTCTGAGTGTTATCTAGAACAAGTTATGTTCTGACAGGTATTTTGGATGTTTCTTTCTAAGAGGAAGACATTGCGTGCCAACCAAGTGTACTTTCCCCTGCATCCTCCTTCAATCATAGGAAGTTCACATACAGGTACATCAAATTGTTAGGAAGGCAAATTATATGTTCGTTTTCATTGCAGAAGTATTGGAATAAAAGCCTAAGGAAGTTCTGCTATAAATATATTGGGTTTTGGTGAGACTGTGTCTGGTCTCCTTATTGTAGGAAGCATAAACTTGCCTTAGAGGTGGTGTAACAAAAGCTCACTGGATTGATTGCTGAAATGAGAGAGCTGTTTGATAAGGAGAGGTTGAGTAGAATGGATTTATATCCTTTGGAGTTTAGAAGAAGGAGAAGTGATCTCATTCAAATGTAAAATATTCTCTGAGGGTTTTGCAGGGTAGAGGCTGAGAGGCTTCTCCAGCTGGAGGATCTAGAATCAGGGATAATAGTCTCAAGATAAGAAATTGACCGTTTAGGACTGAAATGCAAAGAAATTTCTTCATGGACAGTTGTGAATTCCAATTCTCTATTCCAGAGAGCTGTGGATATTTGTTTGTTAAATATATTCAAGAATTTTGGGGCACTAAGGGAATCAAGGAGTGTGGAAATAGTGTGGGAAAATAGAATTGATGTCAAAGATTAGTCATGATCTTATTGTTTTGCCTACTCCTGATGTTCTTATATTTCACTGCATGCATCAGCATCATCTCCAAATATAATTATGCATGTTCAGGAACAGCATAAATCTTTTGCCTCAGTCTCATATGAAATAGGAAATTAATTCTGATCTCCTAAACATTTCTTTAATTCCTTCAAAGTATTGTATTTGTAGGACATGAAGATAACCTTCAATGAGATGTTCATCCAGCCTTGCTGCATTTATAACCTACTGATGTTGCTTTGTCAGGGAAACACATTATCCTACAAATTCCAGCTTTCACCCAGCTTGGTTTTCCAGTTCAAAATATGAACAAATAAACCAATTAAAAGATGCCAAATGCTCAGCCAAATAAAACAACATCCCAAGCTCACTCACTGAGCTTGCAGCCTTATGATCCAAAATTATTACCTCAATCTAAATGAAATAACTGAAGATCTGGATAGACCTGGAGATAGAGGCACAAAGATGTTGATGAAAAGCTAAGGGGATGACCACAGTTTGTCCAGAATTGAGTTGAAAAAAATAGAAATTATACGAAAATGAGAATTAGGACAACCCTGGAATCACTGAGGGCAACACAGAAATGTTTCCTGTTAATGTACACATGTGTGGTGTTTTCCACCATATGACGTCACTAAGGATTATCATTTAAATGATTAAGAAGAAGATAACCAAAAATGGAGTGCTGAAAAATGCTACAGTTCACCATGTGGCTTCACAAGGAGAAATCACAGGTGAAGACTGGAACCAAAAAGGACTGTACCAGTGGGTTCGAAGAGGAGAGGCAGAGGCAGTGAATGAGTGGTCAATAAGGATTTCCAGGAGATAGCTGGCAGTAGTTGCTATGATGTGGAGATGCTGGCATTGGACCAGGGTAAAAACAGTAAGAAGTCTCACAACACCAGGTTAAAGTCCAACAGGTTTATTTCGTAGCGAAAGTCACTAGCTTTCGGAGCGCTGCTCCTTCGTCAGGTAGGTGGGAGTTCTGTTCACAAACAGGGCATATAAAGACACAAACTTAATTTACAAAATAATGGTTGGAATGTGAGTCTTTACAGATAATCAAGTCTTAAAGGTACAGACAATATGACTGGAGTTAAGCATTGGTGTGTATTGTCTCCACACAGGCCAGTTAGTGAGATTTTGCAAGCCCAGGCAAGTCGTGGGGATTACAGATAGTGCAAAATCTCAAGTGTCACACTATCTGTAACCCCCAATGCTCAGCGGCCGCCGTGGAGAACGCTTACCCGAAGATCAGAGGCTGAATGCCCATGACTGCTGAAGTGTTCGCCAACAGGAAGTGTTCGTCTTGCCTGGTGATTGTCGAGCGGTGTTCATTCATCCGTTGTCATAGCGTCTGCATGATCTCCCCAATGTACCATGCCTCAGGACATCCTTTCCTGCAGGCGGCCTTCATGACACATGACAGCGCAGAGTTGCTGAGCAGAGACTGATAGCCAAGGTCCGCACACATGAGGACAGCCTCAACCGGGTTCTTGGGTTCGTGTCACACTATCTGTAACCCCCATGACTTGCCTGGGCTTGCAAAATTTCACCTACTGCCCTGTCTGGAGACAGTACACATCTCTTTAACCTATGCTTAATGCTATTTCCACTCACATTGTCTGCACCTTTAACTCTTGATTAGCTGTAAAAACTCACATTCTAATCAGTATTCTGTAAACTGAGTGTGTGTCTTTATATGCTCTGTTTGTGATCAGAACTCCCCACTCACCTGATGAAGGGGCAAAGCCCTGAATGCTAGTGGCTTTTGCTACCAAATAAATCTATTGGACTTTAACCTGGTGTTGTGAGACTTCTTACTGTGCATACTCCAATCAGGTAGAACACTCTTAAACACTAACTGCGGACTTATGACACACAGTTTCTGAGTGCAGGGTGTCTGGCCATGTGATGGCCAGGCCAAAGAGGACCCAGAGATCAATTCTTTCATGAGGAACAGGGGTGTTCCTTCAGGGTCCATAAATCTAGCCTAGTCTGAGGCTGCAGTCCGGAGGTCAGTCGGTCTCCCGTTATTCCAGGGATCCCATCATCCAGATAGATGCAAGAATCCTCTTTTTTGAAATCTGTGTCAGCCTCTTAAGAGGAGGGTTATGGGGAAATGGCTGTGTTTCAGGCAGGGGGTCCAGTTGTGACCACTCAACAACCCCAAGTAAAAGAGGTGGCCTCCAGCAGGATCAGCGGGCACTCTCCTGGTATAACCGCCAAGATTACAGCCCATGGGATATTTTAGTCAAACATGACATTTCAGTGATCATGATGCTTCAAGAATATTAATGAAATGTTTGTGGGTAATCTAGGAGGTAAGAAGAATGAGCTCTGAAGGTATGACAATGATTTGTTGATTCCTATAAGTTACACAAATAATGTAAGTATAGCTATGGGTCTGCATAAATCTGAAATGAGTAAATAATCATATAGATCCTTTGTATCCTTATCTATCAAAGAAACAATATAATTCTTCCAGTCATATGCTGTAAGATAGTCTCATATATTCCAATTTGGCCTACACAACAATGCTATAAAGTTACTTCGACGAGAGTGAAGAGATTCAAGTGAGTCATTGCAGAGTTGAACATCGCTGCTATTATATGAATCATAGAATCCTACAGTGCAGAAGGAGGCCATTCTACCCATTGAGTCTGCACCAACCACAGTCTCACCCAAGCCCTATCCCCGTAACCCCATGCAATCACCCTAGCTATTCCACTTCACTGTAAGGGGCAATTTAGCATGGCCAATCCAACTAATCTTTGGACTGTGGGAAGAAACCAGAGCATCCGGAGGAATCCCATCAGACATAGGGGGAATGTGTAAGCTCCACACAGACAGTGACCCAAGCCAGAAATTGAACCCAGGTCCCTGGCGTTGTGAGGCAGCAATGCTAACCCACTGTGCCACACTGGTGAGAAAGAGAGTTTGGCTTTTGCATTACAGGGGATAAATTTTTCAAGATCGTTTCAACACATTGATATCAGCAATAGTGCAGATTACAATCAGATTGAGAAAACCCAAATGATCATTTCCGTCAAAAGCGAAATGCAATCTATGAATCAATCATATTTCAATAAACTGAACAATACGAAATACCTTTCTTCATGTGATTATGTAGATTTGCAGTAAACCATAATTTCACTGCTGCAGATCGTGAATCAAAACACAAATTACACAATTACATTTAGAAATGTTGTACTGCCGAGCACTTCAAGTGAGCCTTTAGAAGAAACCTGTGCTTATGATCTAGCCAATGTGACGCAGCATATGAGAAAAAATGAATAATAATGGTCCAGATTCTCCTCCTGTTTGTTGGTTTGCAGCCAAGTGGTCTTAATGCCCAAGTACGAAAAAGCACCAAGGCCAGAAATTATGGACAGTGGTGTTTTTCCTCTCTCCAGATCTCTAATACCCCCTCCCCACTTTAACTCCTCATTCCCCCTCATTGTCATACAAATACCCCCTCCCCACTTTAACTACTGTTCCCCCCCCCCCCACCTCCCACAGTCATACATGATTATTTTCCCCTTTCAAGATTCACCACAATGAATTTAGCAAACAATCACAGATCCTAGTAAAATGTTGACATCTGGTTACAAATATCATTTGATACATATACAGCAAGGGTCATTAATATTAAGAGCAGCAATGACATAATGCAGCATTAGGTTGTGTGCACACTACTGGTGATGCCACCACAATTATTAAACCAGAGAGTACATGTTTTGCTTGAATGGCATTGTGCAATGTTGTTAATTTGACAAGAAAATATTTCATTAGTTATTTAACACACTGTGCAGACAATAACACTGATTTTACTGACAGCCTTGGCTTTCATTCATTGTTTTGTACGGTTCGCGGGGTTTCTGTGAGTACTTTTTACTTCCGTAACGGAAGTTAGGCGAGGGGCTAGTCAGGAAGGGAGAGCGGGGGTATAAAAAGAAGACAGTGATAGACAGCAGGCAGCGTCGGGAGCGGGCAGCGGAGTGAGTGGGAGCTGAGTGAGAGTTATAAGGGCCTTGGCTCGCTGGACCCAGGCGAGAGCACGCTTAGACAAGGTGAGTCGCAGTCTCTATCTCTCCCGTGTTGCATTTCGGCACATACAAACCCAAGTGAGGTTGGGATATGGCAGGGGCTATGGGGAGGAACGTTAGCTGTGTTAGTTGCCACATGTGGGAGTTCTTGGAGGCATCACGTCTCCCGAAGGCCCACATCTGCGTCAAGTGTTTAGAGCTGCAGCGTTTGAGGGCCCAGGTCAGGCAACTAGAGGTGCGTTTAGAGGATACATTTCTGGTTAGGGACAATGAGGAGTTAATGGCTATGAACCATGGACAAGTGGAGGTCCCAGGGGCTGAGAAGCAGGATGGGTGGATAACTGTTAAGAGGAAGAAGAGGAAAAAGAAGAATAGTCCTGGTCCAAAGACCATGCCAGTGGCCCCCCAAAAGGCATCGACAGGGGTACAAAAGGAAAGACAGGAGGGCCAGAATGACTCAGAGGGAAGGAAGGGGGCTGGCAATGAGATAGTGGTGGGGGATGGGAGGGTCAAAGGAATTGACAGGAGGTTCTGTGGGCAAAATCGTGACTCCAGAATGGTAGTCTGCCTCCCTGGAGCAGGGGTACAGGACATATCGGCGAGGATAGAGGGAATTTTGAAAAGGGAGGGGACCCAGGCACAAGTAATAATACACGTAGGAGAGAAGGACGTTGGAAGGCAGAGTAGGGCAGATGTACGCAGGCAATTTAGGGAGTTGGGGTCCAAACTGAAGAGCAGGACCTCCAGGGTGGCATTCTCTGGGCTGCTGCCTAGTACCAGCAGGGCTAGGAATAACGAGATCATGCAGCTGAATGCATGGTTGAGGGATTGGTGCAAGGTAGAGGGCTTTACTTTTGTAGATCACTGGCAAGTATTTGTGAGAGAAGGGCACCTGTACAGGAGGGATGGGGAAAATTTAAATGGGAGGGGGATAAATGTCTTAGCAGGGAGGTTAGCTGGAGTGTTTAGGCAGGGTTTAAACTAATAGGGAGGGGGGGTGGGGATGAGACTGATAGCTCATTAGACACTGGGGTCGGGAGTGAGTTGGGTGATAGGGTAGGTTTGGGTGAAAGGAAAATTATCAGGGGGAAGGAGGTTCCGAGTGGGCCTGAAGGGTTGGACTGCACCTGTTTCAATGCGAGGAGTGTGACGGGTAAAACGGATGAGCTTAGGGCCTTGGTGTTCATGAGGAATTTAGATGTGGTGGCAGTGACGGAGACATGGTTAAAGGAAGGGCAGGACTGGCAGCTGAATGTTCCTGGGTATAAGTGTTTTAGGTGTGACAGAGGAGGGTTGAAGAGAGGTGGTGGGGTGGCATTGTTAGTAAAGGAGCACATCACAGCATGCAGAGGGAGGATAATATGGAGGAGTTAGGGATTGAGTCGCTGTGGGTGGAGTTGAGGAATAAAAAGGGACAGATTACGATGCTAGGGGTATACTATAGGCCACCCAACTGCCCAAGGGCAGTGGAGGAAGGTATTTGCAGAGGCATTTTAGATAGGTGCAGAAAGAATAAGGTGGTTGTAGTGGGTGACTTTAATCTTCCTGGAGTGGATTGGAAGGTGCCTACAGCTGGAGGTACGGATGGGGAGGAGTTTGTAAAATGTATGTAGGAAGGGTCCTTGGAGCAGTACGTAATTAGCCCAACTAGGGAGGGAGCTATGCTGGATTTAGTGCTGGGTAATGAGCCGGGGCAGGTGGTTGAGGTTGTGGTAGGCGAACATGTGGCTAACAGTGACCACAAGTCTGTCTACTTTAGGGTAAAAATGGAAAGGGATGAGTGCCGTCCAAAGGGGAGGGTGCTGAACTGGGGGAAGGCGAGCTACAGCCGGATTAGGAGGGAGCTGAAGGACACCGATTGGTAGGGGTTGTTAGCGGGCAAGTCCACGGTTGGTAAGTGGGAGGCTTTCAAGGGCAAACTGAAAATGTTGCAGGAAAGGTATGTGCCAGCAAAGAGGAAGGATGGGAAAGGCAGGATTAGAGAGCCGTGGATTACAGGGAGTATTGAAGACTTGGTCAGGAAGAAGAGAGAGGCATATGTTAGGTCGAAACAACTGGGAACGGAAAGAGCACTGGAAGAATATAGAGAGAGTAGGAGGGAGCTTAAAAGGGGAGTTAGAAAGGCAAAAAGAGGGCATGAAATGGCTTTGGCTGATAGGATTAAGGAAAATCCAAAGGCATTTTACTCTTATATTAGGAACAAGAGAGTGGTTAGAGGGAAAATTGGTCCTCTTAGGGACAAAGGAGGGGAGCTATACATCGAGTCTGAGGGAATAGGGGAGATCTTGAATGAATACTTTGCGTCGGTATTCACGAAGGAGAGGGGTTTGGTGTTGTGTAATGTCTTGGAGGGAGCTGTACATCATTTGAAGGAAATATCCATTACGAGGGAGGAAGTGCTAGGGTTTTTAGGTAGCATAAAAATGGGTAAAGCTCCAGGGCCTGATGGTATTTATCCCAGGCTGCTTAGGGAAGTGAAAGATGAAATTGCTGGGCCTCTGACGCAAATCTTTGTCTCTTCTTTGGACACAGGTGAGGTCCCAGAGGACTGGAGGGTAGCTAATGTGGTACCGCTGTTTAAAAAGGGCAGTAGGGATAACCCTGGCAATTGACATCGGTGGTAAGAAAATTATTGGAAAAAATTCTTAGGGATAGGATGTATAAGCATTTGGAGCGTTGCGATCTGATTAGGGATACGCAACATAGCTTTGTTCAGGGGAGGTCTTGCCTTACGAATCTGGTAGAATTTTTTGAGGAGGTGACAAAAACGGTTGACGATGGATGAGCCATTGATGTCATCTATATGGATTTCAGTAAGGCGTTTGACAAAGTTCCTCACGGTAGGCTGGTAGAAAAGGTTAAGGCACATGGGATACAAGGACAGGTAGCTAGATGGATTGAAAACTGGCTGGGCAACAGGAGACAGAGAGTAGTAGTGGAAGGGTCCTTTTCTGGCTGGAGGTCAGTCACCAGTGGTGTGCCGCAGGGCTTAGTACTGGGACCTCTCCTCTTTGTAATATATATAAACGACTTGGAAGAGGACGTATGTGGAGTGATCAGCAAGTTTGCAGATGACACCAAGATGGCAGGATTGGCAGATACTGAGGAGGACTGTCAGGTGACACAGCAGGATATAGATAGGTTGGTATACTGGGCAGATAGATGGCAGATGGAATTTAATCCTGACAAATGCGAGGTGATGCATTTTGGAAGGAATAATGCAGGGAGGAGTTACATGATAAAAGGTAGACCGATTAAGAGTGTAGAAATACAGAGGGACCAGGGAGTGCAGGTGCACAAGTCTCTGAAGGTGTCAACACAGGTAGAGAAGGTTGTGAAGAAAGCTTATGGAATGCTAGCCTTTATAGGAAGGGGTATAGAGTATAAGAGCTGTCGTCTAATGCTTCAGTTGTACAGAACGTTGATTAGACCGCATTTGGAGTACTGCGTCCAGTTCTGGTCACCTTACTACCGGAAGGACATGGAGATCCTGGAGAGAGTGCAGAGGAGGTTTACCAAGATGCTGCCTGGTATGGAAGGACTGAGTTACGAGGAAAGATTGGGAAAACTGGGGCTCTTCTCCTTAGAAAGACGGAGATTAAGGAAGGATCTGATAGAGGTGTATAAAATAATGAAGGGAATAGATAGAGTCAACAGTGGCAGGCTTTTCCCTAGATTGGAGACAACTATTACGAGAGGTCACAATCTAAGGGTGAGGGGGGAGAAGTATAATTTGGATACCAGAGGAAGGTTTTTCACGCAGAGGGTCGTGGGGGTATGGAATGCACTACCAAGTAAGGTGGTGGGGGCAGGCACGTTGGACTTGTTTAAGGTTTACTTAGATAGACACATGAGTAAAACAGGGATGGAGGGTTATAGAAGATGGTATTAAAAAGGGTCAGAGCCTCGGGACGACACTGGAAATGTAATATTACATGTTAATGTTTTGTCTCTCTTAATCTGCAGGTGTCGGTCCACCTTGTTGTCAAATGAGGGGCTGTACACGGTGGGTCGTGCATGGGCTGCTCTTGGAGGTTTCGAGAGTGGCCTAGTACTTCGTGTCGTTGTGTGTGCTTAATCCTGGACCAGCAGACGGGCACCACAACAGCTCAGTGACTATCACTGCTAGCTGTGCAGATACATGGATTTGGGCCTGTGTCTGTGGGAGTTTGCGCATTCTCCCTGTAGTTGTGTGGGTTTCCTCCGGGTGCTCCGGTTTCCACCCACACCCCAAAGATGTGCTCTTAGGCTGATTGGTGTGCCAAATTGACCCGACACTATTCTCCCCTGGATCTGGCTACATTAGGGGTACCATTCACATACACACGGGGCAGGGTAGGTGTAGGAAAATGCTTTGTTGAAATGGCGGCACGGGCTCGTTGGGCCGAAGGGCCTGTTTCCCGTGCTGGGTTGTTCTTTGTTTATATTGACACAGTGACAGTAAATTAATATATGGAGGAAGATTCAATACCTAAGATCCAGATACACAGAAGAAGATCTTTGCCATTCTGTAAATGTAGAAGAAGACTTTCTTCTACTTGGGGAAATTACGTTATTCAACATCATTTCACACATCCTATAGGATAGAAAGATCCAATGAGTCCAGAGCAATGAAGTATAAGGATTGAGCAACTCCATCAGTGAGAAGCACTGGAGCCCTCAGATGACTCTGTGTGATAAAACTTTTAAGAGGCCAAAGGACAAAGACTGAATGGTTTACAATTATCACTGTTTTATTGATCATCAAGCCTGAAAACCTTGTTGTTTGCTGCTTCTCACTAGACCAGGCTCATTTGAATCTCTTCACTCTCGTTGAAGTAACTTTGTCATATTATTGCATGGGCCAAATTGGAATATATGAGACTATTATGTACTACAATATATTTCAATAACCACTATCCAGCACAACACATTATCACAATATTTAAGTACCTTAGAAACTTAGTTAGAAAAACCAACAAGATAGAGTGGGATAATAGTTAAGAAGACAAATGACAAGATTGAAGTCAATGGAAATGACTCTTGAGAATCATGTGCAGCACAAGACAAGTTACTGATTCACAGTGAGTCCATTATGTTCTCCTGTCCTGCCAATTCCCCACAAAACTGTCTTCATTAGCAATAAAATACTCTAGCCATGATTCCACCTTCTGTTCGTAAGATAACTATAGATGCCAAAGGCCACTCAGCTCAGCTTGTCTCCATAATGATGTACTAAGATACGTATTAAGGGCAGGAGTAGACCATTCTGCTCCTCAAGTCTGTCTGCTCCACCATTTGATAACAATTTCTACATTATACCAGTGACAACAACTTAAGATTACTTATTGGCTGTAAAGCAATTTGGGACATTGTGAAAGATACTGTATAAATGTAGGTGTTGTCTTTCTTTCATTATACCTACATGCAGTAGGCAGAATGACTGTAGCAATGGTGAAATTGGAGGCCCAATGCTGATTCTCTAAGGATAATTAATCACAGAGCAATTAACTGATGCAGGGAAAGTGGCTGCAAAGAAATCACCATTTTTACAAAGCAATTCCACTCTGTAGCTAATACAACATTACCATTCTGACTTCTCTGGCACCAATTCACTTTCATATAATTGTGTTGTACACTGTGGATTAACAGCCTAGCCACAGGTTCCAGCTAATATTTTACTGCATTTGTACGAAATAAATGTGGAAAAAGCATTTTTAAAAGTTCTCATTGTTCGAGATATATGAGAAATGGACAAATTAAGTCGAAAAACATAATTAATAAAAGGAAACTCCAACATCAAAAAGGTGTGACAACAAAATGCTAAATCATTTCTACAAGCAATAAAGACATTGGATTGGGTTTCTATAAAGACTCTTTATGGTTAAAAACTCTTTATGACGTTTCTTTGGAATTTCAATGTCATTTTTTGCAAAACTTACAATGGATTATCGGGAATCCTTACCCCGGGGAATTTTAATCCATAGTATGACTACTTTCTGCTGGAGTTTAAACAGGATGATGCAGGGTGGGATGAACCTAGATGGAGTAGTGATGTGTAAAACTAATCTTTAAGCAATCTCTCAGTGACCAAATACAGGTTCATTCCCAGACTTTGCAATAGTAATAAAACAGGTGATAGTGAGTCAACATCCTGTTTTAAATCAATCTGAGTATTTAGGTCCAACATTTATTTTGATGTGGCCCAAGAATCCCAAGTCATCAAAACAGCAGGTCATCAGAATTGTGTCTACTTACAGCGTAATAAAAACTTAGACTGCAATTTATATGCTGGCTTAAATTCAAAAGAGAATTTTGAAAAGTTTACAGTATCTGATGCGTGGTACCAAACCTTAAAAGTGATACTTCCATCCATAGCCCCCTCCTCCACCTTTCAGAAGATGAGAGGGGCAATCAAGAAAAATGACTCCTCGATAATGTAAACTGTATTGCAGCTTCTTACCCTTAAAGATAATTTTTCGGGAAGGCTCAAAGAAAGTAATGTCATATCAGAAATAAAGTTGGAGACTTGGTGAGAGGGAGATATTAAAGAGTAATTTGACAACGCATAGAGAATTTTTCTCAATGGCCACAATTTGAGTATAAACTTGAGAGCACATACCCAATGTCTTCTAACATCAAACATTAGTCAGTGGGTGCATGTGTGAGTAAGAAATGCACCCGCCAACAATTAAGAAGCCAAATTAAATTAATTAAACTGCAACTGACTGGGATTTTACATTGCCTCTCTGATTTTTTGGTTGGCGGGTTGGCCAATTGGCCTGCCTTTACATTTTAGCTCAAACCTCAATCTAGGGTGAGATGAAATTCAGTGCTCAAATAAAATTAGCAGATGTATCTAGGGCCTGAGGTCTTATTATGATGGTGGTGCTTAGATACTTGCAGAACAGTTTTCCCACTGATATTTATTTTTTACCAGTCGCAGTTCCCTCAGACTGCTCCACAGTACGTGATCCCCTGAGGGAATACATTGGAGCGATAGCCCACCCATTCCACCCTTGGTAGTGCACAGCCTTTCACAGAGTGCATTTCATGTTACAAGGCATTTAAATGGCCATTCAGCAACAACACAATCTTGGGCAAGAATGGGTTTCACATCTGACTTTGGGCTCACCCCAAACATAAAATTCAGGCCAATGCCTCTGAATGAATTGGAGCACTGAAAACTTGTCTTTGAGTGCACAGAAAAGCTTGAGTGGGTCCTGTCGAGAAGTAACCCGATGTGGAATAATATAAAAAGCAGCCTTGCCACATAAGAATTCCCACCCTGAGTTTGTTAAACAAGAATCATCTTTTGATAAATCTGCAAATGCAAAACCAATAATTTCCCCTCACATATCTGATTAAAGCTCTCATAAATTACCCAATTCAGAAAGGTGGTAGAACCTTTTTCAAGAGTTTTTTTGTACGAGTGAATTTAGGCTTGGAATGCACTATGATGCATTCTACGACAAGCTGCTGAAGGACAAGTGGACTTTTGAAGAACTGCTTCAAGTGAGAAACACAGTCCATTGCATTTTGGAGGACAGCAAAATGTGGTAATGACTTAATTATAAGTGCATAGTTTCACTTACAGCATTATAATAATGCAGTATATCTTTTTAATAGGGGTTCACTGAACTTGATCTTATTTGTATTGCATAGTTCTGATTGATTGCTGTTGAACTTGCTTGAATATGAGTTACTTCACCAGATGTCTCAAATTCAGCATCAGCCCAACTCGAAACACCAAACACAACAGGTTATAAAATAAGTTAAATGATTTCACAAATAACCAACTGTAGCACATTTCTGTGGGCATTTGCCATTTTTAGTTAGGGATATGGAAACTGGGTTCACCTATTTAACCCCTTAAGTTTGTTCTACCATTCAAATAGATCATGGCTAAACTTAGTCATGATGACCAGACTATGATAAATGCAACCATTTTTGCATTAGATATAACTCCAGACCCCGACTAAATGTGCCTTGGTGTAAAGGGCAGCTATTGTTTGTTCCTCTCTTTCATTTAAGCTCTTCATGCATATTTGGATCAATGCACCGATAAGCTGTGGAACCAAGCTCCCAAACTCAATTTCAATGGTGAAGATGTCCATTAATGACTTCTTCCATCATTTTACTGATGGAGCAGAATAACATGTGGTATTAATGGACATAACTGGATTCATTTATTTTGTAAGATATACTGGCTGGAATTTTCCAACCTCACAAGTGGTTGGGATTCTCCAGTTCTGCTGCCAGATTCTCTGTTCTCGCTGGCAACAGTGGCGGGGCAGATTATATCAGGGATTTCCAGCCACTGAGTAATCTTTCATACCACTGGTTGAATGACAGGATTCTGGTTGTACTGAACAATTTGACCTTGACTCTTGGGCTCACAGACTGGGCTGTATCATGCTTGAAGATAGGGATATTCATGGAACCTTCTCTATCTATTGATCGTCAACCACCATTCTCACAAAATGAGTGGCCCTGATTTTACTGGCACAGCCACCCAAGGCTCATAAAATTGTGCCTGAAGCGAAAGGGAAATGCTGTCCTGCGAGCCTCGGCCATCCCAAAATCGGGGCACCTCGACAGTAAAAGTATTGCAGAAGGGAGCAGAAAATTGCAAAGGGACATTGATCCATCAACTAAGTGAATAAAAGTGTGTCATATGGGTTCAGTGTAGGGAACTGTGAGGTCACCCAGTTTGAACCCAAGAAAGACAGTTCAGAGCATTTTCACCTTTATGTTAAGGCCAGCACATCTTTCCTTAGATATGGGGCCCAAAACTGCTCACAATACTCCAAATGGGGTCTGACCAAAGCCTTATACAGCCTCAGAAGTACATCCCTGCTCTTGTATTCTAGCCCTCTCGACATGAATGCTAACATTGAATTTGCCTTCCTAACTGCCAAATGAAGCTGCACATTAACCTTAAGAGAATCTTGAACAATGACTCCCAAGTCCCTTTGTGTTTCTGATTTCCTAAGCATTTTCCCATTTAGAAAATAGTCTATGCCTCCATTCCTCCTTTCAAAGTGCATAACCTCACACTTTTCCACATTGTATTCTATCTGCCACTTCTTTGCCCGCTCTCCTAACCTGTCCAAGTCCTTATGCACCCCACCAGCTTCCTCAATACTACCTATCCCTCTACATATCTTTGAACTATCTGCAAACCTAGCAACAGTGCCTTCAGTTCCTTCCTCCAAATCGTCAATGAATATTGTGAAAAGTTATGGTCCCAGCACTGACCCCTGAGGCACACCATTAGTCACCAGTTGCCATCCTGAAAAAGGCCCCTTTATCCCCATGCTCTGCCTTTTTCCAATCCTTTCAGTGGGGGTGTCTCCCCAATACTCCAAATGGGGTCTGACCAGAGTCTTATACAGCCTCAGAAATACATCCCTGCTCTTGTATTCTAGCTCTTGTACTCTCAGCATGAATGCTAACATTGCATTTGCCTTTCTAACTGCCACTGAACCTGCACATTAACCTTAAGAGAATCTCGAACAATGATTCCCAAGTCCCTTTGTGTTTCTGATTTCCTAAGCATTTCCCATAAGAACTAGGAGCAGAAGTAGGCCATCTGGCCCTTGAAGCTTGCTCCGCCATTCAATAAGATCATGGCTGATCTTTTTGTGGACTCAGCTCCACTTACCCGCCTGCTCACCATGACCCTTAATCTATCTATCTTTTCCTTAAAAATATTCCATAAGGTAGCCTCAACTGCTTCACTGGGCAGGGAATTTCACAGATTCACAACCCTTAGGATGAAGAAGTTCCTCCTCAACTCAGTCCTAAATCTGCTCCTCCTTATTTTGAGGCTATGCCCCTTAGTTTGAGTTTCATCCACTAGTGAAAACAACTTCCCTGCTTCTATCTTATCTATTTCCTTCATAATCTTATATATTTCTATAAGACTCCCCTCATTCTTCTGAATTCCAATGAGTATAGTCCCAGTCTACTCAGTTTCTCTTCATAAGCCAAAACTGTACACAGTATCCCAGGTGTGGCCTCACCAGCAAGTTATACAGCTGCAACATAACTTCCCTGTTTTTAAACTCCATCCCTCTAGCAATGAAGGACAAAATTCCATTTGCCTTCTTAATTACCTTCTGCACCTGCAAACCAACATTTTGTGATTCTTACACAAGGACACCCATGTCCCTCTACACAGCAGCATGCTGCAATTTTTTGAGGATCACCAATTCCTTATTTAACCCAAGATCTTCCTACCAGTTGTAAAGGGCTGAACTTTATTTTGGAGGCCATGTGTGACGGTAGCTGCACACATAACCGTAGATCCTTTTAACTCTCATCAAAAGAATATAATCAGCTCTTAGATTTCTGCTGGAAGTTGATGCACAGTGTGTTAAGAAGGGTCAGGGGTCAGTAAAGAGTAAAATTCACTTCTGTCCATATTTGGATATATGCTTCACTTCCTACCACTTTATTCATGACCAATATTGAAGTAACCGGTGAAGGAATGTATAATGTACTATTTCCCTTGTTTGCTCTATAGATTTTGATATGAATGAAAGGATTAAGTTGTAATTTTAAAAAGCTAATGATAACCAGCTAATGAAAACAAGCTGCCCATGTTTACATAATATACTATTGCGGTGTGAAATTACATGCCTGATCAGGCATGAAACTACATATGGCATTGTGTGTTACAATTTAAGACTACAGGACGTCACTAATGATATCCAATGTTTCCGCAATTTATTTTGTGGCTGAGGTCTAATCTATGTTTTTAACCCAACCTAAAATTGTGTTGGCATGCACATATTCTTAGGTCTCAGTTCTTTGATAGAAAATGGGAAAAAGTATTTGACAGCTAATGTTTAATGATTTCTTGTCTGTTTCAATGACAATTTCTATTCAAAGATATTGAGGACAGTGATGCACTACAAATTGGACACTTGGTCCAGCAAACAGGTAGCAAAATGCCCTGCTTTAGTCGTTAATACCATATTCTGTGATTAAGTCTATAGGACATATTTGTATGGTATTTGTATGGATATTGCATTACAGAGCAGGGTGAAGTTTAATTTGTAATTTATTTTTAAATTCTTCCTATGTATGCTGACAGAATGAAGTGGTCACTTTAAATGCCAAAGCATTAGGCTTTCTATTTATTTTCCTGCCTTTTAGAGCAATCTTTCTTCTTCATTCTACTATTAAATAGATCCTGCATTTACCAAGCTGAATGCAAATTTCACTCCATCTCATCAAGCTCAGTGTTTGCCTCCTTTGACTGATATTGGATCATCATACTTAATCTAGGGTGAAATTTCCTAGTCTGAGCTAAATTACTCGTAGCCATCAACAGGGAGATATTTATTTTTTGCGGGACTAATGATCTGTCCTCCAGACCCACCCACTGATGGTTATTTACTAGGACCCAGATGCTTGAGCTCAAAATGACTGGTAATGTCAGCAGGTGCCATCGCTCATTCTGGTCACTGATTGAATTGGAGCTATCCCATTGACATTGACTCTGTGACTTTTAAGGCCATTACCCTGGGTGAGAGATGATCATCTCATCATCGCTCTAAACTGACAGCTGATTAGCAACAAATTACAGGCAGGAAGATGCTCAGCCATCAGGACAGAAAAAAAGACCAGAGCGCAGCTTTCTGTGTATATCACCACCTGACAGAAGAGAAAAGGGCTGAATGTTAGGCAGCTAGACAACTGCCAGGCCACCTCTTTGCTATAATTTATTTAGTGCAGCAAAAACAGACTTATACCATCTGCATGACATATCCCAAAATGCACGACGTAATAGAAAATTGAGGAGCCAGTTTTAAAATGCTACCAGATTATTTAAAATGCCACTGAGCTTACAGTTCAACAGAGATACAGTCTTGGACTCAGAGGGCGGCTACAACATGGAGATTTATGGCACTATCTCGCTTTCTCCTCAGAGCAGCATTCATTTACATAAACAGATAATACCAGATAAAAATTTCCATTAGACAAAGGTGAAATGGATCAATTTTCTCCAGCAAAATAAATCTTGAACAGGCAGGATCATTACACCAGCCACATTTCAGAAATAATGTATTTAAAATCACCAGATAGCAGCAGTTTTCAGGGTTTCCAATTATCTTTAAGAAAAGCTTATTCTGTGGACAATAAAACACATTACTGCACAATATGATACAGTCCATAAAGATGATGATGTTTTATGAAAGGTTGTAGAAAAGCTCTGCACATTTAATGGAATGCTTACAGACAACAAGATAGAAGAATCTTTAAAATGCAAAAGGATCCCATTTTAATGATCACCCTGTATCTATATTCCTGAGCTTCTTATAAAACAGCATCTCATTTTCCTACCTTAGGCAATAGCTACTTTGATTGAATGACTTGTTTTCATTCACTGTTTAATTTTTTTCAGCTGAAATAAATGTGAAAGGTGAATATTTACAGTGAGTTCTTACCACCTGTAGCATTTCTTCATACATATAATGACCACTGAATATCATTCTGAACAATACAAGGCTGGAATAAATTGCATTAAAATCCCCCAAATGACTGCTTAAATGGTGTTGCAATTTGATGTCAATATTCTGACAACCGCAGCACTGATTCTCTGACCAGCATTGCATTATTCTGCATTCTGCCAGATCAGGGCTCTGTGCATTCAGATGTTAATATCCAGCAAACTTTTGATGTTAGTACAGGGTTGAGCATCCCATTGACTTTTTGTAATCGTCAGTGGTCCAGGGCCACATTAAAAATAAAATTGAAGAGGGTGGTTTCGCCAGTTACAGATGCACAGCAGCTGGTGTGAAATATAAGCAGTGGAAGATCATGGGGTGGTTTCACATTGGTTGCCAAAAGTTAGGGGTTGCATTCAATCCAGCAAACTCAAACTATCCATTCTGTGGTATCTGTATCAATATATCATAAATTGTGCTTTTGTTGCATGGATGGAGTAGGTGCAGGATTTCTAGCTTAAAGACAGTGCCAAAAGGAAAGTACAAATTCAAAACTTTCTTGCACCCTTCATTATAATAGTTTACAACATATGATTATTTATACCATTACAATGAGATAATATATTATGTATTTTGCCGTACTTGCAATTCAAGTTATGCACAATCACAGCCAATAGTATTTTTGGCTGCGGCATTAACTAATATTTCATTTTCAATCCTAAAAATTAAGTTTAAACTAGAATGAAAGTTTACATGATAAATATTAATTTGTATTAAAAAATCAAAATATAATAATAAACAATGGTACAAAGTAAAATATATAGAATAACAAAAATGTGCATTATGTTTGTGGGTGTTTCATGAACACACAGTGGTCCCTATTGCAACATTGTTGGTATGGATAGTTTTCATTACTGGAAGTAAATGATAGATTGGTACACTTACAGCATGAAAAGTTAGACAAATAGCAAATGTAGTTCATGCTGGCAGTTCAATTATTGATGTCTGAACATCTTCAATCAATACAAATGCTTTTTTTATTGTCTTTATACATGTGTAAACAGTCACATACTAAACTTTCTAAAATACATCAGCTCTTAGCTGTCATCATTTTCTTTATGCCATTTACTCATCGAGAATAACTTGGATGCTCTCTTACTAAGAATTTTCAGGAGAAAAACTGTTAGTAAAACAGTATTTTTAAACTCAGTGTAGTCAAAAAATGCATCTGCAATCTACTTGGAGCAGTACAAAAAGTACAAATAATGGCAATCTTTAAGGGAGGTTTTCTGGCAACAGTTATTCCAAGTATTATCACCGCAGTAAATTCAGCATTACTGCTGATCATTTAGCCTGGTGACACAGTGTAGAAAGGAAAACATTCCACTTGTCAAAACTTATCAATATACCATATATGAGACAGAGCTTAGGAATAATTTTCCTGATGCCACTTTAGTGCACAAGTCCATTAGTACTTCTAAAGATGCAGCAACAAAGCCAAGGTGTCTATACTGTGAATTGATGGCAAGCCTTACGTTAACCAAATGCAAACATTTCAGCACAGACCACTGAAATGGGAATCACCAAAATATAAACCCTATCTAAATGGCCAGCAAGTACCTCTACATTTTAAGACTGATTTGGTTACTTGGGTCTGATCTCAGTTCTATCTTTACCGTAGTGACAGAATGTTAATTCACTGCAGAGAAAATTAAAATGATAATTCACTGCAGCAAAATAACACTGGCACACAGTGCCAGCTAACTATGGAAACCATCCCAGCAGTCAGTTGAAAACACATACATCAGAGATTATATTCAGATTTTCTGACATTTGCAAGAGGGTTACACATGCAGCATTGTCATATTCTGCAATTGATAAAAGCCAGCTTCTAATTTTATTGTGGAAATAACAATCAAAACAGAGCAAATCTAAATATTACACTCAGGTTATTCTACTCAAGTGAAAGGCAAATTGTATTTGACTTCTGATTGACAAACTTACTCATGAATTATTGGTGTTTAATGCTCATGATATTATTTTTGTAATATACTGCTAGCTTCCCTATTCCGTTTATTTCAGTTACAAATTAGAAGGGAAATATTTGCAACATTTTTTCCAAAGACCATATTTAAAAAGTCCTACCTGCAAAAGTCCTCAGACATTTCAGAAATCAAGGAGAAAGGATAAAAATAATAAGCAAGACATGCTGTTGTATACAATTAGAATTATAAAGGAAATGAGGCTGGTGGAATGTCAAAATAATTACTGTCTAGCCAACCACTATGCTACTTTCACAATGTGCCTCCAATCGGTCAGAAATAAGTTACAGAATAATCTGAAACATTTCTCATGTATTTTCCATGCTACTTTTGAATTTTTATATGTTTCTGCGAGAAAACAAAATGTTTAAAATCAAGAAAAAAATAAATTCCTGCTGTGGCATATCATATCTGCTATCTCTTAAAATACGCTCCTGTTTGCTACAAACACATGTAAAATGTATTCTCTGTAAACAGTTCATACCAAGTAAGTAATCACATATTTTGACATTTACAGAAGGACGACAAATGAAGCAACACAGATCTGTATATATTACAGTTACAAAATATGGAACAAGGTGGATGATTTTTGTTTCTAATCCTCTAATCGTGTATATTCTTAAAAACTCCGTATTCAGTGTTCAAAATGATGCATGATAAACCAAATGTCAATTGGTCTCTGTGGACCCATACTTAGAATCATTAATATCAGTTTATGGCAAAAAATATATGTCAATTAATTACATGGCACCTATTTATTTTCTGACTGTTGTATTCCAAATAAAATAAATGTATTGTTTACTGTGTTGCAAGGTTAACTTTTAAATAAAATTGATGTAATACCCTCGGATGATGTTTCACAGTCTGAATCTCACATTCTGCGTGTCAATTCTACCTCGGCATTCTTAAAACATAGAATGTTGTACAAGAGAAAAATAAAGCCTATTTGTGGGAAGTGATGATCTGAACAGTGGAAGAGTGACACCTTCAGGATAGTACAAAAATTACTCTTTCATGAGGCACCTTCATGAAAAAGCAAATCAGTACCAGACACCTTAAGTACATTGACACGATTGAATATGCCTTAGAAGGATACTGTGTTTTATCAGCCCAAATGAGAAATGAAGAGCTTAGTTGCCAGCTGCTTTTGATGAAAGCAACATTGGTTAATAAGTGCAGTTATGCAATGTGGGCACAAATTTCTCCATTGGTTCTTTTGATATTCTGTTTTAGCTTTTGCATCATAGCTATAGAAACACCAAAAAAAGGTTGAAAATTTCACCCTCTGGGGCCATAAAAAGAACACTTTGGGCATAATTTGGGAAAAGATCCATTTTTGCCAAGTCCCATATTTTTGGCAGGGCTCCCAGTGAATTTTGGGGTTAGTGAATTAGGCACCCATGTGGTGGGCAAAAGTTCTACTCCAACCTGAATATGTGCAAAGAGGCCTCCCCCAGAGACAGCAAAATGTAAAGGCAGTGAAGTTTAAGCTGAGAGTTTGAAAGCTTACAGTTAGATGACTGAATGTACATTCGTCAATAGTGAGGTGAAGGAATGGGGATACGTAAATTGCCAGTTTAGGGAACACTATTGGAGTTTGCAAAGACTCATGGATCCTAGCAATCATGATGTGTGCCCTGGAAAAAGCAACAAGTCGAAGAAGCCAAAGCTACGAGCTTTCCTGCTCCCTGGCTTCCATGGAGGAGTGTATTTATTTGACTTGGCAAATAAGGCAGTCTAACCTGGTAGGATGCACCTGTGAACTGCAGATGAGTTTATGTAAGCTGTTTATGGTCCCCTGAAACCATCCAGTGGAATACAATCTGAGTGCTGTGGTGATCTGATCTTCAGAGACACAGACAGTGAGTGGAGCTGATGGTCATGATTTCAAGTCCACTTCCTGCAGGTAATACAACTCTTCTCCCTACTAATCAAAGCCTCTGGACTGCTGCTCCCTCCAGTTTCCAGCAATCCAGGAGCATCCAGTAAAACCACTCAGCAAGTCCACAGAATCCCTACAGTGCTGAAGAAGGCCATTTGGCCCAACGAGTCTGCACTGACCACATTCCTACCTATCCCAATAACTCCACATATTTACCCTGCTAGTCCCCCTGACACTAAGGGGCAATTTACCATGGCCAATCCACCTAACCTACACATCTTACCTTGGAGATGATGCTCTCCTCCTCTGTGCTGCATTACTGCATTCCAAGAGTATTTGTTACTCGTTGCCCTCTTCCAGAAAGCACAAGTAAATGGATTCTAAAAGGAACCTCCATTGTGTAACTATGATAGCTTCAGCTAAATCTTTCAAGACATTCAGGGGATAAAACACACTGCTCGGGCTGTAATCTGTGGGGTGCCAGGTTGGACCTTGGGAAGGGGTATTGTATCAGGCTTTGGGAGTGTTCAGACCAAGCTGGGCTTTGGGGATGGGTCAGGTCAGGCCTGGGGGATGTGAGGCCTAAGAAACGAGGTTCGAGCCGAGATTTAGCGAGTTGTCGTGTTGGGCCTTGATGGGCTGTTGTGTTTTACCTTAGGTAGGGACTCAGTTTGGGTCAGCTCTCGGGGTTGCCAAGTTGGATTAGGCCCTGGTGGTTGGGTCAGGCCTTGGGGAGATTCAAGACAGACCTTGGGTGTCATGTTGGACATTGCGTGAGGCAGGTCAGGATAGGTTGAACCTTTGGGTGTTCAGGCAGGGCCTTGGTAGAGGGGTCAGGTTGGGTCGCATTGAGCCTGAAGGCTATTGGGTCAGGTGAGGTCAGGTAACCCTCAGCTGTTCCCACACTCTTTTTGAACTCCTGCCTCCTCACGCTTGGGTTGGGTTGGGCCTGGAATGTTGGGTCGAGCGTTGGGCAATCAGGGTGTGTGTTGAATCCCATTTTGGGGATGAGAATCAGACCTGACAGGGAGTGGGGGAGGACAGTTCCCCCTGAGGGTGAGGTGAATCCCATGAGTTGAGGAGCGTCCTTTGGGGGAGTGTAGTCCCTTGGGGATGGAGGTGGGGTTGGGAATGGGGTGGGACAGCCATGTGGGAGATTAGGGTGGGTAGAGGAAGTCCTGTGGAGAGGCTGGAGGGGAGCAGTCACAGGTGGCTTCCCATGTAGGGGGAGGAGAGTTGAGCTGGGGTTTGGAGAAGACCCTCTCGTAGGTCCGGAGGATTGGGGGAGTCCTGTGGGGAAGGGGTAGTTGTGGGGTTTCAGGAAGACCTCTGCGGGAGTTAGTGTGGGTTTCTACAATAGTTACCTAGAGGTTAGAAGAGGTTTTAGTTCTCCTAACTTTTTCTGCTACACTATTTATGTTATCAATGGGAATCATCCAAAGTTTCTGATTTCAATCACATTTGTGGATAGTTCCCAGTGCAGGGTAATTGTCCGTCAGAAGTTTATACTTCCTGGGTAGTTGCTGTGCAAAGCCTTATCTATTAACATCTGGTATGGGTCCCCAAGTATGTCCCAATAAGCTGCTTTGGAGCTCTGAAGTCAGTGCCCATTGTCAAGCAAGTGCACCTAAAGATGTCAAAAGTGCATTTTTTGCACTGCAATATTAGATCCTGACATTGTGGTTCCCCCACTCGTGGCATTGTCCATTTTGGAGGAGACTCCTTGTCCAGAGAGGAGAAGAAGGAGGAGGAAACCTGACCAAGGGCAAGGGTGGCTAAGCAAGGGTCTGCAGAGGGGCAATAACTGCAGAAGTAGACAAGGGCACTATCCTGCCAACAGAATATACTGGCAAAGGATGATGTACCTCTGTCCAGTACCTGAGATAACTGTGTCTCTCCAGGGAGACAGTCACATCACCATGTGACATGTTGGCAGGACAAATTGCCTTAATTGTGTTGCTGGACAACCTATGCCTGTTGTAATACCAATCATCGTTAAAGCTTCCGTGTCATATTGCTTCATGCTACAATGGGAACCTGTGGTGTTGAAAGCACATTGGCCTTGAATCTTTTGGCCTCATGGTCCTTCAGGCATCAGGTAGAGATCTTTTCAGGATTTGACAGCCAGTGGCCCATCGCTGCTTACAGGTTTTTACAGATGTAATATTTAGGCATGCCCCGGAATTAATCTAATTAAGTACTGACAACACCAGTCATGCAGACAGAGCCAGAGACTTTGCTAAAATTATAAGATGTCCGAAAGGGCAAGGAATCATCAATTGTACACACGTGACAATAAAGCACCATCAGGACAGCTCGGGACATTTGGGAACAGAAATGTTCATTAGTGTATGTAGGTGACTAGGTATGAGTTCTCTTTTCTGGCAGCAGTAATGATGCCTACATATTGAAAGTCAGGGAATCAGGAAGGTTCTGTAAATTGTGTAATCTTTGGATGGCTGACATCTGGGTAACAAAGGATACCCCTTGAAAAGACAGCTTAGGACCCCAGCCTGAAAGTGAGATTTCAATGCACGGACTGGTCAGATGGCACTCTTCAATACGTTCACTTATGGTATGTTGTGCTTTCTATAACCCAGAGCTCTAGGGGGGGGAAGCCATGGTAGAGGAGGCTGTAATGGAGTGAGTCCCTTCTTCCGATGAGGATTCTGAGGATGAGTCTGATGTTGAGATTGGATGTTGAGCTCTGCCAGCCAGCTGTACAAGTCAGTGCACAGGATGATTGGATGCCAGAGAGTTGCAAGATTTGCTAATAATTCAAATATTTGACTAGAAATCTGTAATTAGATCAATGAAACCATCTTGACCATCCTCATCTTTTCTTGCTATCTCCCACTCATCAACATCCTGGGTGCCTGTGTATGTGTGCCAATGTAGCGGTACCAAATGAGACTGATCAGAGGAGCCCACAATAAGACCATGCAGTCATATCAAAAAACATTAAACACTAATGCAGCCATTGTTGCAAGTGCAAAGACCACTTATCTATTGACAGAGAAAATTAAGAAATTTCAGTAATTACAAACAGAACTTACCTGCGTGTGAGTAATGAGGTATTTTCTTAAACCTTTTCTGGTTATGGTGGTGTGGTGCTTCCCCCTCACTGCCAGCAATGCAGACAGCCTGCTGACCCTTTTGTCCCTTAGCCTAGATTGATTTTGGCAGCTGTCCTTTGTCTGGCATGATGGCAGCTGGGTCATCTATCACAGTGGCACTTGGAAACATTGGTGTCGATGACAGAGGGGCAGAGGAAAGGTTGTCCCCATCAGGAGCTCCCTGTGATGTCCCCCTGATGGTGACAGCAGCTGCTCATCTGTCACCAATCCTCAGCCAAGGTCTGTTTGGCCTTCCCTGCTTTCCTGAGAGAAACCAAGAGCGGTATGTGACTCCTTATTGCCTCTCTTGCCTTGGCTTTGGGTATTCAGATATAAGGCGATGGAATGCAGTTCAGAACCCACACCTAGTACCCCATTAGTGAGTTGCTGGGTCTATGACAATAATATCAATGGAGAAAGTCATGAGTTCTGAAGAGCAGCTGATTCCTCCACTGTCATGCCAGCGCATCCAACCCCATCGAAATCTGTCATATCACATGTACTTTGCGCTGTATGTCCAGAATCTGCCACCTGACAGATAGCTCCAGATTCTTCATTAAACTGGGGCTCATCACCTACATTGCCTCCAACAATCCTCTGACTGCCAGAGAACTGCAATATCTCTAACAGCTGAACTTGTAACCATGATGCAATCTCAGCAGTGCGTATCCCTTTGAGCTGACTCTCACATTATCATTGAGATGCATTTACCTGCACTGGTGTTAGGTTCAGAACAAGGATGTGACATGAATCCTCAGAGGCTCCGTTCTCCTCCTCAAAGGTTAATATTAGTCCATTGGGGATGGTTAGAGCAATTTCCAATGTGAAGGAAGCAAAACAAAGTAAATGAAGGGCATCATTATCATTCAACATGACTTTATGGAGACACACTTCCTGAAGGAAACACTTATGCCAGTTCAAGAAGGTAACCCTCAGTACAATGTTTGTAGTGAGAGCTTTGTGTCCTTGGAATCTCAAAACCCTGGGGCAGTCCTCCAACTTTGCCTCTCCCAATGTTTCACCTCCAATGGTTCACTGTCATCTCCAGCACTTCCTCCTCTGGACAGGTGAAAATGACTATACTTGGTTGAGCACCTCCAGTTCTCTTTGGCATTATATCCCTCTTTACATTGTCATGACAACAGATCATAGCCCAAAATTACGTACGTATTGAACTTTTAAGTAAGATACCTTTTCTCAAAAAAGAACATACAAGCAAAAACTGATTGTGAATGCAAAGTAACTACTTGCTGAAAATACTATGTAGATTATACTCAGCTCTGAGGCAGACAACAGAATCCTATTCGTACTACATGAGGATAACAGTAATAGGTTCCACATTACTCTTGGTTAATTCTGTTTCAACATGTACAGCAGATATTGAATGAGATATTTGCATTGATTTCTTCTATGTATGCAATACTGCAGGGAGGTTCCATCTGTGTATACTTGGGCAGACACAGAACTTACTTCCTGACAGCTTATCATGCTGTCATCTTACTTGGGAAATGTAAAATTCTGTAATGCAGGGAGGAGATGTGAACGTAACAAAACCTATTCTTTCCCATTGGCAGGAAATCACTGTTCGTAATTCTATGCTGGATTGATTGTTTAAATGAAAGATTGTCAGCCACTAACCCTGCCTCTTCTGTGTATTTTGTTTCATTTATTTATGGGATGTGGGCTTCACTGGCTAGGCCGACATTTATTGTCCATTTCTAATTGCCCTTGAGAAGGTGGTGGTGAGCTGCCTTCTTGAGCTGCCCTGCAATCCATGTGGTGTATGTACACCCACTGTACTGTAATGAAGGGAGTTCCAGGTATTTTGACCCAGGAACTGTGAAGGAATGGCGACATATTTCCAAATCAGAATGGTGAGTGGTTTGGAAGGGAACTTCCAGGTGGTGCTGTTTCCATGTGTTTGCTGCTCTTGTCCTTCTAGACGGTAGCAGTCGTGGGTTTGGAGATGAGTTTCCTGGGAATAATAGTGTTGAAGGCTGAGTTGTAGTCAATAAATAGGAGTCTGACATAGGTATCCTTGTTATCTATGTGCTCCAGGGTTGAGTGCAGGGTTAGGAAAATGGCATCTGCTGTGGACCTGTTGCAGTGGTAGGCAAACTGTAGTGGATCCGGATAGTCTGGAAAGCTGGAATTGATTCGTGCTACGACTAACCTTTCGAAGCTCTTCATAATGATGGATGTCAGAGCCACCAGCCAATAGTCATTAAGGCATGTTACTTGGTTTTTCTTAGGTACCAGGATGATGGTCATCTTCTTGAAGCAGATAGAGACCTCAGATTGTTGTAAAGAGAGGTTGAAGATGTCTGTGAATGCCTCCACCAGCTGATCTGCACAGGATCTGAGTACACATCCGGGTATCCCATCCAAGCCAGTTAACCTTCAAGAAAGCTGCTCTGACATCTGCAATGGTGACCCCAGATACAGGTTCATCCAGGACTTCCAGGGTGGAGGGCAAGCTCTCATTGACCTCTTGCTCAAAATGGGGATAGAATGCACTGAGCTCATCAGGGGACTGTGTTGGAGCCAGCAATTTTACATGCCTTCATTTTGTAGACTGTTATGTCTTGCAGGCCTTACCATAGTGGGTGGGGGTCGGTGTGGCTAGCCTGGACTCTAGCTTGGTCCATCTTTGATGGATCTCCTTAGATTACATCTTTCTTGTATAGGTCAGTGTCAACCGATTTGAGCACCTCAGACCTGGACTTCAGCAAGCAGTGGATATCCCTGTTCATCCATGGTTTCCAGTTGGGGGGCATACAGATTTGCTTCTTTGGCACAGTCTTCTGCACACTTGCTAATGTAGTCAGTTACTGTAGTGGGGTACTCATTCAGGCTGGTCGCAGAGTTTTTAAAATACTGACCAGTCCACTGACTCCAAGCACCCCATAAGAGATCATCCAATTCCTCAGACTAACATTGCATGACTCTCTTTGATGGATTCTCCTGCTTCAGTTTTTGCTTGTAAGCCAGGAACAGAAGCACAGCCTTGTAGTCTTATTTTCCAAAGTGTGAGCAGGCAATAGAACGCCATACATATTTGATATTTGTGTAGAGTGGTCTAGGATGTTTGGGCCTCTGTGGAGCAGGAGACATGTTGATGGTAACTTGGTAGTATACTCTTGAGCTTGTATGTTGTTGGAGCTGCAATCATCCAGGGCATGGAGCAGTGCCAAGGGAGTGGAGCCTAAGGAGCGGAGCCTGATGGGGGCTGGACCTGATGGGGTGATTAGTGGGAGTGGGTGTGGGGAGGAGGTCCAGCTGTCACTTTGCAGGCAGGATCAGTGGGAAAGAGAGGAAGGCCCGCAACCGGGCTGGCTATTAGGTTGGGGTCAGCACTGCTGCTGGGGGAGGCAAGGAAGAGTGGTTTGGGGGAGTGTTGGAGATCGGGACAGGGCTGGGAGTCGAGGCTGGGCATGGGCATGTTTGGGGGGCCAGCAATTGGGCCATGGAGGTAAGAGAGCCGACACTGTGGAGATCATTGGGCTGTCCAACGATTGTTCTGGCCAGCAAAGGGGAGGCCGGCAGACAGGGGCCACCATGCATGCATCGATCTCGGTGCTGACAAATCGGCATGTGCGTAGTGGCCTGCTCAGCACTATGCTGCTGGCCTCTGCAGCAGGAATAGGCCCCAGATATTTTATGTATTCACACTGAGGCACTATACAGTGCACAGTGCGAGAGATTCTTCTCCTAACTGCGACTGAAAAAATTGTGACTTGCTCCAGTTTTCATGTAAATTTGACATTTAGAATTTTTTTGAGAGAATCTGGCCTAAATATCCAAGTACTATTGGGACAGTGAACTGTGGTTGTGTTGTGTTGCGCTGGAACATAAAGATGATTCAGCCCATTAAGCCTTTTCCTTCCATGGTCCAACTAGCAAAATCAACATTTATTGCACATTCCTAATTACCCTTCAGAAGGTGATGAGAACTGCTCCAGTCAACGTAGGCAAACCCACAGTGCTACTGAAGGGTGAGTTCCAGAATGTTTAGCCAGTGATAGTAAAGGGACAGTGATGCATTTTTAAGTCATAATGATGTGTGGCTTGGAGGGGATCTTGCATGTAGTGGTGTTACCATGTATCTGCTGCCCTCACCATTCTAGGTGTTAGAGGTTGCTGGTTTGGAAGGTGCTGTTGAAGGGACCTTGGTGACTCATGCATGAGGACATCCAGGACCCAGACTCATGCACTGGAGCTCCCCAAAGTCTCTCTCCATTTAGATAATAAGTTGCCTTTCCATTTTGCCGACCAAAATGGATAAGCTCACACTTATCTATGTTACACTCCAGCTGCCACATTTTAACCGACTCACCTAACCCATCTATATCACTTGTTAATTTCTTATTTCCTCATTGCAACTTACTATCCCATCTATTTCAGCACCACCTGCAAATTTAGCTTTAGTACCTTCTACCCCTGTATCCAAGTCATTAATATAAATTGTAAATAGTTGGGGCCTGAGGACTGAATTCTGTGGTGGCTCAATAGTTACATGTTGCCAACCAGAGAAAGATCCATTTATCCCAATTCTCTGCCTTTTGCCAGTTAGACCAGCCTTCTATCCAAGCTAATCAATTATCTCTAACTCCATGTGACCTTACCCTTGTATTAACCTTCTGTGCAGCAACTATGGTAGAATTCGCAAACACCTTCTTGACAAACACCTTCCTGAAGTCCAGATATACAACATCTACAAGATCCCTATTATCTAATTGGCTTGTTACACCTTTGAAGAACTATAGCGAATTAGTCAAACACAATTACTCTTCATGAAACCATGCTAGCTCTGATGGATTGCATTTTGACTTTCCAAATGTCCTGTTATTACTTCCTTAATAATGGATTCTAACAATTTTCCAATAACAGACATTAAACTAACTGGTGTACAGCTTCCTACTTTCTGCCTCCTTTCCTTTTTGAATAAGGGTGTTACATTAATATTATTCTAATTCGCTGGAACCGTACCTGTATCCAGGGAATTTTGGAATATTATAACCAATGGATTCTCTAGCCGGAATTTTACCACCCTGCCCTCTACGGGAATCAGAGCAGGTGAGGGGCGGACCATGGAAAGGACCATCGACCTCAGGTGGGATTTTACAGTTTCGGGATGAGCAAGGCCATAAAATCCCACCCATTATTTCTGCTACCACTTCCTTTAATACCGTCAGATGTAGGTCATCAGCCTCTGGCGACTTGTCGGCCATCAATCCTAATAGATGGTTGAGTACTGCTTTCCTATTGATGATGATTATTCTAAGTTCTTCTATTTCTATTACCTCTATTATACCTGTTACTTTTGGGATGGTACTAGTGTCTTCCACCATGAAAACTGAGGCAAAATATTGATTTAGCATCCCTGCCATTTCTATGTCCCCCAGTATTTACTCCCTAGTCTCATTCTCCAAGGGACCAACATTCACTTTAGCTACTCTAGCCTTTTATACGCTTATAGAAGTTTTTACTATCCCTTCTTTTATATTTTGTGCAAGTTTTCTTTTATAATTTACCTTTGTTCTTTTTATTACTTTTTTGTGCATGAGTCGCAAAAACCCAGCTTGCAGGTGCAGCAGGTGGTCAGGAAGGCGAATGGGATGCTGGCCTTCATAGCGAGGGGGATTGAATATAAAAGTAGGGAGGTCTTGCTGCAGCTGTATAGGGCATTGGTGAGGCCGCAGCTGGAGTACTGTGTGCAGTTTTGGGCGCCGCACCTGTGCAAGGATATTTTGGCCCTGGAGGGAGTGCAGAGGAGGTTTACTAGGCTGATACCGGAGTTGAGGGGATTGAGCTATGAGGAGAGGCTGAATAAACTAGGCTTGTACTCGTTAGAGTTTAGAAGAATGAGGGGAGATCTCATTGAGATGTATAAGATGATGAATGGGATGGATAGGATAGAGGTGGAGAGACTCTTCCCGCTCAAAAAAGACAGTAGGACTAGGGGGCACAGCCTCAAGATAAAGGGGAGGCAGTTTAGAACGGAGTTGAGGAGGAACTTCTTCACTCAAAGGGTGGTGAATCTCTGGAATTCTCTGCCCGTTGAAGTGGTGGAGGCTGCCTCGCTAAATATTTTTAAGAAGCGGGTTGATGGGTTCTTGATAAGAGAGGGGATTAAGGGTTATGGGGAGAGGGCGGGAAAGTGGAACTGAGCCACAACAGATCAGCCATGATCTTATTGAATGGTGGGGCAGGCTCGAAGGGCTAGATGGCCTACTCCTGCTCCTATTTCTTATGTTCTTATGTTTAGTAATCCTTTGTTGATCTTTAAAAGTTTCCCAATCTTCCAGCCTATGTCTCAGGTTTTGTTTTCCTGTTGCCTTTAATGTCCTTGCTATAGATTTTGTTTTCTCTTACAATCTTTCTTCCTCTCTGGAATATATCTTAATTGGAAGGAATCGAATATCTCCTTAATCACTGCCACTGCTCATAAGCTGTCCTACCTTTTAGCCTTCCTGCCCAGTCCACCAAGTCAGTTCTCATGCCTACATGATTACCTATGTTTAAGTCCAAAATGTGAGTGTAGGACTCCAGTTTCTTGCCCTCAGACTGAATTTGAATTTTATCACACTATGATCGATCACTTTTCCCTTGGATCCTGAGAGGATCCTTAGCCGTGAGGTCATTAGTTAATCCCTGCTAAGTGCACAATACCAAATCCAGAAAAGCCTGCTGTCTGGTTGGTTGTACAACATATATTGCTCCAAGAAATAATCTTTAATACATTCACTGAATTCTTCCTCAAGGCTACCTTTGATTAGATTTGATTATCTAGTCTATGTGCCCATTAAACACACCCATAACTATTACCATACCTTTTTTACAAGCCGCCAGTATTTCCTGGTTTATACTGTGCCCCACTGTGGAACTACAGTTTAGGGACCTACAGATTACTCACACCATATGGGACTTCTTAACCTTTGCTATTTCTTATTTCTACCCAGGCTGATTCTACATCTTGATGCTCATACCATTTCTCACTGCAGCACTGATTTGTTCCTTCACCAGCAAGCTCCACCACCTCCTTTTCCTTTCTGTCTATCCTTTCAAAATACTCACTGGAATTCTATCACCCCACCCGCCATGGATTTGCAGCAGGCAACGAATGGACTGTGGGATGGTCCACTGGCCATAGGCGGGTCCCAAAGAACAAAGAACAAAGAACAACACAGCACGAGAAACAGGTCCTTCGGCCCAACGAGCCTGTGCCGCCATTTTAACATTATGAGTCCCCTCTCCACCCATGACCCTTGTCTATGCTTATGGCATTCCACATTGAGGGAAGACTAATTTAGGGACAATTTGTTACACCAATCAGCTTAACAGCACATCTTTGGGGTGTGGGAGGAAACTGGAGCACCCAGAGAAAATCCACGCAAGCACGGGGAGAATGCGCAAAACTCCTGCAGACACTGGCCCAAATCCATGTGTCTGCACAGCAAACAGTGATAGTCACTGAGCTCAGCCTTACTCGTCCCAGGTCGAGTAAGGCTGAGAATCCTGCCCACTGAGTCCCCTTGGATAGTCAATTGCCAGGCCTGGTCTCCTTGTAACCATGTTTCAGTAATCACCACCAAATCGTACTCTTCTGCCTCTATTTGTGCTACTAACTCATTAATTTTGTTTTGAATGTTTTGTTCATTTGGACACAAAGCCTTTACATTTGTTGTATTATCGAATTTCCCTACTCTTGTATAATTCCTTGCTGGAAAATGGCATGTTCTGTCCCTTCCTCTTATTTTCTAGTAACAATCCACCTCATCACTAACCTGCATTTCTATCTTCTTTTTTAATTTTTATTTTCTAGTTTTCCATGGAACTGAATCCTCCCTCCACAACCCCCCCTCCCACCTCCGCGCCAACTACTTAGCTTAAACCCCTATCTATAACACTAGTTATGCAATTCACCAAGACTCTGGTCCCAACATGATTCAGGTGAAGACCGTCTCAATAGAACACCTCCCCACTTCCCCAATACTGGTGCCAATGTCCCATGGACTCAAATCCTTTTCTACCACACCAACATTTGAACTACACATTTACCAATTTAATATTATTGACACAGTGCCAATTAGCTTGTGGCTCAGGTAGTAATCCATAGATTATTACCTTTTTGGTCTGTTTTTTAATTTAGCCCCTAACTGTTCAAACTCCCTGAGCAGAACTTCTATCCTTGTTCTACCTATGTTGTTGGTACCAACATGGACCATGACAACTGGATCTTTAATCTCCCACTGCAAGATGCTCTGCAGCCCAGGTAAGATATCTGAGCCCTGGCACCAAGTAGGCAACACAATCTACTCGATCCTGGTCACAGAACAGTGTATATGCCCCGAACTACAACATCCCTGATAATGACATTTCTCTTCTCTGCCCCAACTTCAATGTCTCTCTGTACCACATTGCTGTGGTCAGTTTGCTCATCTATCATATAGCCCCTGCTCTCATCCACACAGAGAGCAAGAATCTCAAACATGTTGGACAAGGACAAGAGCTGAGGCTCCTGCAACCCTACCTCCTGAAGCCCTCTACCTTCCTCACTCACAGTCACACCCTCCTGTCTCTAACCACTGGCTGAATTAAAGGTAGTTAATGTAGCGGGTGTAATTGCCTCCTCAAACACAGCATACAGGTACCTCCTCCCATCCTTGATATGTTACAGTGTCTGGAGCTCAGACTACAGCTCACCAACTCTGAGCCTTTAATCTGAAATCAACTTAGAATAGGTCATTCAAATTAGCAGTTACTCATCAACCAATGAAATTACTGCTTTCCTGTGTGATGTCACTCCCGATTGTTTTTCAGACTCAGCCTGCTGCCTGTGCACAGAGTGTCCCTCACAGGTCTGGTTGTCACCACTTCTCGAGCCTTGCTCTCTATCCTCTGTACAGCAAATCCTCACAGGTCTGGTTGTCTCCCCTTGTCGGGCCTTGCTCTTTCTCTATCCTCTCCTCTGTATAGTAAATCCTCAAAGGCCTGGTTGTCTCCACTTCTCGAGCCTTGCTGTCTCTGTATCCTCTCCTCTCGAAGTGAGTCCCTTGCAGGTCTGGTTGTCTCCACTCCTTGAGCCTTAGTCTGTATCCTCTTCTCTGTACGGTGAGTCCCTCGCAGATCTGGCTGCCTCCACTCTTGATAGGGTAAGTGAAAGGCCTGAACCTGGCTCTCTCTTTATCCTCTCCTTTGTACAGTGTGTCACTCACAGGTCCAGCTGTCTCCTCTCCCAGTAAGCAGATGATTGAAGAGTATTCCATCACATTCCTGACTTATGCCTTCCAGACAAGCTTTAGGAGTCAGGAAGCACAGGATTCCCAGCCTCTGACCTGCTCTTGTAGCCACAATATTTATCTGGCTGGTCTCTGGGAATGGTAACCCTCAGGATGTTGATGGTGGGTGTTTCAGTGATGGTAATGTTGTTGAGCATCAAAGAAAGAGGATCAGAGTCTCTCTTGTTTGGGATGGTCATTATCCAATACTTGTGTGGCACAAATATTACTTATAACTTACCAATACAAGAATTAATATTGTCTAGGTCTTCCTTTATGTGGGCATGGAACATTTCATCGTCTGAAGAGTTACTCGTATCCCCACTTCTGATCTTATGATGGAGAGAAGTTAATTGATGAAGCAGCTGAAGATGTTAGGAACTCAAAAATTACTCTGAAGTAGGATAAGGAAAATAATGTAACTGGACAGACAGGATTTCCTCCAGATTTCTGCCCGACCCAACTTGGTTGCAAGTTGAGGACCTCAAATGGGAAGTCACCCTTTGCCTCAATTAAGGCCCGCGAGCAGCAACTTAAGGGCCTTTTCCCACTCAGCCTCCATTTTTAGGTGGGTGGGTGGATAACAGTTTGGGGTGGGGGGGGGGGTTGGCCAAAAAAAGTTTGATCTCGTGTAGGAAGGGCCCCTCTGAATGGGGGCACCCCACTACCATCATGGTCCGGTATCTTCCAGACATCTGACCTATCTCCTCGGAACTCCAATTGTTCCCTTGACCATGCCCCCCCCCCTTAGACATTCCCTGACCTGGGAACCTTGGCCCTTAGTTGTACTCTCTGTCCTCAATCTGCTGACCAATCTGATTGGTTGGCAGCTCTCCAAGGTGGGGGCTTCCTCCTGAGGATGGAAATCCCATCTTTTACTAAGCAATGCTCATTAGAGCGTAATATAGCATTAGGACTATTGGAGTCTTCAGAGGTATGTTCCCCGTTGACTCTTTGGAGGGGGGGGGGGGGGGGGGGCGGGGGGAGGGAGACAGAGAGAGAGAGGAACCTGCCATCTTAAATATTTTGGGTCAAGTTTAAAAATCTGATGAATCTGCTCCTATTGTTCCCTGTCCACAGTTGGCAGAATTGTCCCAAAAAATGAATAAATGTCATAATGGCAGGAAAAATGGAGCAACCCGTATTGCAATTCTCCCACACTTAGTCATTTTTTGGGAGAGTAGTGAGTTGTGCACCAGTTCTGGGACGGCAGAGCTTAAAACACACCAGTGAGCCCAGCTACAAAGTGATCGGGCACCATCTTGGAAGGATGCCCCAATCTCATCGTGCACTGGGAGACTCCCTCCCTCCCCCCACAGACATTAAGACACCCCCTCCCCAATATAGCTCGCCAGTATTGGGGTCCTCTCAATGGGTTCCCTTCATGACACCCAACATCCTTCAGCCCACAACCGCCCGCTTCATAGTCCCCAGTCAGACCCCATGGCACTGCATTGGCACCACCAGGTGGGTGCTGCCTAGCCCTGTCACAGACCACCCTAGGTGTTCAATGGCGTCTGAGCCCCTGGCATGACTATCATGCCTGGTCTTCGCTAGTGGAGACCAGTAGTGATTTTTGCCAGGCTCATGCCACGCCTAGGATCAGAAGTTCCCGGGAGCTGCGAGGATCTGGCATTGAATGAGCTAAGCATATTTAAATGCTGCTTTTAGAGCTGTTAATCAACGTCACGCTCTATGTGGGTGAGGTTGGTTTGCGCCCATAGAAAGGGACTGAGATGACTGCAAATCATTTGGTGCCCACTGCAAAACTATTTTTAGGTCTGAATACAGTTTTCCATGATTGGCTCAATCTGCACAGGGGTGGCAAGGCCAGAAAATTGCCCCCGATGTTACAGCCATGTGAGAAGGAGTGAAATTACTGTCCTATTCCTCCTCTCCAGGTTCGACCAGAACCAGGTGTTATATGAATTTAGAGAGAATGCTTTACCAATGTTGCAGGCTGCTCCCACTATTTATGCTTTCAGGCAGGCAGGTTTTTTTTAGCTTAAATAAAGAATAAGTTTATTGAAACTATTCATAAATTTTATAAAAGGTATATCACGATCACCTTTCATCACAAATATTCAGCTGGACCCACATCAACACAGATGGTAGAATAAGAGGATAATGATTTTTTTCCCACAGTTTGAGAAGGTAAAACAAAGAAGTATATGGTTATCTGTTCTATAGCTGATCTCGATGCATTGGTCGACATTATAGCGACTTTGTTCAGTTATCTTCCTGGATGTAGTTGTATGGTGCAGATTTTCACATTTTATACCCAGAAAATCTCAGTTTGCAGTCAATTTCTCTTCTCAGAATGTTTACTTTGTAAATCTGGTACACTGTTTCCTAGAAAGAGGGAAGGACCACACAGCGTTTGCAGCCTGTTTTAATGTAGCATTCCTGATCTCTCTCCTGCTTAAAGTATCCTGATGGCAGTGTATTCCATAGAAATTCTATTAACCTATGTCTCTAGCAATCATCTGCTTTGAAAGGTTAATTGCATTTTGATGTCCTATCTCAGAGACATTTGCAAAGTTTCAGGATATTGTAGAGTCAACAGGAGATGGAGTCTTTCACACTCCCCAGGGTGTTAAGTCTTTTTTTCCATCCCATTTGGTAGAATGCAAGCTATATGTTGTAGCCATCAGGGCAGACTAAGTGTCTTTTAGGGAGTTTCAGTTTAAAAAATAAATCCAGCCAAAATCAGGAACATTAAAAATTCTATCTTTAAAAAAGATACATTCTAGTATCAACAGTGCCAGGCTAATAAAATAAAATATTAGAGTTCCAAATCTTATTTTTGCTGTGAACTGATTACATCCCGAGTTACCTATTTAACTTCCTGAAGAGACATTTCTGTATAAATGCCGTGATCCCAGAGATGTTCAAACAAGGCTTTCTCCATTGCAGCTCTCCCTCAAATTGATCTCAATTCTTCTCAAATGCTCTCTATATTTTTTTCTTTGATGCACAGTACAATCCAAATTTCTGAACTACTTACAGGGAATATTTTTCCTATACCTTGTACCAGAAAGACTACCACATCCTGCAAAATAGTTGATTATCAAGGTAACAGTGTCAGCAACCCTCACAATTCTAATGTCCTTTAGGGAAGAAAATCTGCCATCCTTACCTGGTCTGGCCTACATGGGACTCCAGAGTCCACAGCTTGACTCTCAAATGCCCTCTGAAATAGAGGATAGGTAGGGATTGGGCAAAAAATGCTGATCCAACCAGCGACGCCCACATCCCGTAAATGAATTTTAAAAAAGACCAGTGATTTCCAGAAGACTCTTTTAAAGTTCTTGCAAAAAAAAGTTGTCAGATGCCAATAGTCCAATACTGCAGAAAGCCTAGAGTATTGAAAGTGTAGATATGAAATTAGAAAGGAAATTAGGAAAGCAAAGAGAGGAAAACCCAAAGATGTTTTACTAATATATTAAGAACAAAAGGATATAAGGGAAACAGCAATCCAATTAAAGACCTGAGGCAAAGTGGATGTTTTACTTCAGGAGGAGGAGTCTAAAGTTCTGGATGGAATAACAATGTTAAGGAGGAAACATTAAATTGCTTAGCATCTTTGAAAGTTGATAAATCAACAGGCCCAGCTGAAATGTACCTCAGGCTGCTAAGGGAAACAAGTGAAGAAGCAATGGAAGTTCTGACCACTGGTTTACATTCTTTCTGGTTACAGGCATGGTGACGAAGGAAGGACTGGAGGACTTCTGCTGCTGTACCATCGTTTAAACAAGGACAGAACAAATGATTACGGGCCAGTCAGCCCAAACTCGGTCGTGGGAAAATTATTGCGAAAAACAGAGAAACCATTGAAATCATACACATCAAATTAATTTTGCATCACTTATCATGATCTAAAATGCATTGCGGTAAAGAGTGGTGGAAGCAGATTCAACGGTAATTTTCAAGAAGAACCACTTGGAGAGTTGTGGGGAAAGTAGAGAGTGGGATGGTTAGCTCACCCACTGCCCTCATTCTTCCCAGGATTGTTTAATGTGAATCCCAAAGTCACCCTATTCCCCTACCTCAGGGTCAATCCCTTCCTCAGGGTTGATTTAATCCGGATCCCGGAGTCACTCCCTTTCCCCCAGTCCCATCAATCCAGATCCCGGGGAGTCACCTTGAACCGGAAGTTTTAGCGCGGATTGTATCCGGTGCAAGACCGGCGTGGAGCTGAGTTCCCCGGGTCTGAGCGGTGGCTGATCCTGTCCTGGATCCCCCCCCCCCCGGGCCGAGACTGTCCTGGTTTCCCCCCCGCCTCCGGGCTGAGCCTGTCCTGGTTTTCCCCCCGGGCTGAGCCTGTCCTGGTTTTCCCCCCGGGCCGAGCCTGTCCTGGTTCTCCTCCCCACCCCCGGGCCGAGACTGTGCTGGGTCCCCCGGGCTGTTGGGGTCTCTGTGTCTCCGGGTGAAGATGTCGCCGCGCTGCCGGCCCTAAAGATCCAGGTGAAAGTTTCCCCATTTCCAGCCAGCGGGTGAGGGCTCCTGGTTGAGTGACTGGCTAAGTAGTTACCTAGTTAGTTGGGTAGCTTGAAATGGATTGAAGGTGATATCTAAATGTCAGGTTGGGGAAGAAGCTGCACCCTGACACTCACTATCAGCGTTAACTCTCCATGAAGCTGTTGGGGCTTTATTAAAACATAAAACCATTTATATCAATTCTTGTGGTTTATTTAAGAACAGCTTTTAAATCAGATGATTGAGCTGGCTTTTAGTTGAGTTAATTTTATCAGCTTAAAGTGTGAAATAAATAGTGTAAGGAAATACTATAATACGATAAATTAGAGAGGCTCCCGCATCCCAATAATGTTTTTTTAATTGATTTTAAATAAGGTAAAATATTTGGAGGAGAAATCTTTATCAAAATGTTGTATGAAGTGCAAGTTTATAAAGATTCTTGTAATTATCATTAATTGTATTAAATGGTTAAGTTAAACTAAATGTTTTGTATAATTGATCTAATTATTTTGGAGACTTTGCTTGAATTGGCATTATTGATTTAATCTATTTGATATGCGTTCATCATTTGTGATAAGATCCTGACTTTATAAAAATTTATCTTTATATTTCCAGCATCATGCCTCAGAAGTTGCTTAAAAGTGCCCACTACATTGAACTAGGAAACTACCATTATTGGCCTGTTCTTATACCACGAGGCATCCGCCTGTACACCTATGAACAACTTCCGTCCTTTCTTAAGGAGAATCCTTACATTACAGATGGATATAGAGCATATTTACCTGCGAAATTGTGCATAAAAAGGTGAGTTAGAAAGTAAGTACATGTAAGATCTCCCAATTTATCAAAGTTTTACAATTTTCAGATACAAATGTATTTGTGGAATGAAAATCAGTCTCTTTTCATTTATCCCTCAAGCAAAGTCACTTTGCATTTTAGGAATTAATTTGGGAATATTGAAAATCTAGTTTCAATAATGAAAACATTATTTCTTAGTAATTTGATAAATGCAATGTATCTGAAATGGTCTATGTTGTACATAATGTTATGGTGTATATAAATACGTTCTACGCAGCTCACCAAAATAACTTAAGAAATGAGTTTTGTTACCTTGATAGTTGCTCTTTTTTTTGCATTGGAATAATTTAATATTTCTCTTATAGTCTTTTCATTCTTTCAAACGAAACGGTGAATATCTGGAGTCATCTACTTGGATTTTTCCTGTTCTTCAGTCTTGGCATTTATGACATGACCATTGTACTTCCTGAAGCAAATGCCTCGAGGGATGATTATGTTATATATTCCATCTGTCTCTTCTGCTTCCAGGCAAGTTCTTTTGACATGTTTGTACATTGAAGAAATATGTTTGCAGGGTTCATTAGATTGCATGTTTTTTTTGAGTGCCTGATACTCCAGTGACTTAAAATTGTGAACTGACAAGTACCTCTCTTAAAGGCCATCTCACCATCCTGTTACTTCAAATTGTCATATGAGACAGAATAGTTATACGTCCTCTGCACCTAATCCAGGTTGCTCCTTATGGGTTACAAGTGTCCCATCCACACCCTAACACCCCAGCAAAACAGTATTTCCCCACCCTTGTAGCTCTTAAATGTTCTGAACAGTAAACTGTTCCAGTTTTGTACTGTTTGTATTGGCAGCCACATTGGAAGAATACTAAATTTATTGTGTTTGGTTTATTTATTGTTATTTCTTCATATTGGACTTTTCGTAGCAGATTTGAACTTGTTATGCTGCTGATTATTCTCCTATTCTATTTTGCTATCTTTGCAGGCTGGAAAAGGAGTAGTTTATACTTTTATTCATTCGGTAACTTTGATTAACATTTACTCAGTAATTCAATACAGAATTCGCTGTTTAGCAAAATAAATTCTTCCATACCTTGCAATAATAGTGGGGGAGACTGGTGTTGCTCTAGACTAACAGTAAGTAGAGGGTTATGTAAAGATTAGTAGAATATGTGGCAGTGTAAATAATTTATCTTCCAATGTGTCAAAGACTAGAGCCTAGATTTTCTGATTTGATCTTGTTTAATAGTATTGGTGATTACTTTAAAATAAGTGAATTAACAGTGGGGTTTGCTGATTGTCAATTAGAAAAGCTAGGCTTTTAACAGTTGTTGCAACTGTTCATTATATCAATATAATGAAAAGTACTGTTGGTTATGTTCATCGTAGCACTTTTCTGGACTGAATTCAGTAGTCTTAGTTTCCATAAAGTGGTAGACATAGAATCATAGAAACCCTACAGTGCAAAAAGAGGCCATTTGGCCCATCGAGTCTGTACTGACCACAATATATGCATCTCAGGACACTAAGGGACAATTTTAGCATGGCCACTCAACCTAACCCACACATCTTTGGACTGTGGGAGGAAACTGGAGCACCTGGAGGAAACCCATGCAGACCTGAGGAGAATGTGCAAACTCCACACAGACAGTGACCCAAGACATTTAAAGAGATATTTCATAACTCTGAACAAAGACACATTCTATTGAGAAAGATAGACCTTACCAGAAGGATGCACCATCTCTAGCTAACTAATAGTGTTAAGTGTGGCATTAAATTGAATCAAAAGGAATGCAATGTTGTGACGATTAGTGATAGGCCAGAAGATTTGTAAAGTTTAAGAATCCAGCAAAAGATGTCTAAAAATATAGTAGGGAGAAATTGGAGAAAACTAGCAAGAAATATAAAACAGACAGTGAAAGCTTCTACAAATATACAAAAGCTAAGTGTAGCTAAAGTGAGCATCAGTCCCTTGGTGGGTGAGATTGCGGAATTAATGATGGGAAACAAAGAAATGGCAAAGGCTTTTAATATTTTTTGTATCCATCTGTAGAATAGAAGACACAAAAAGCATCCCAAGAACAGATCAAGCAGCAAGAGGGAGGGAGGGTGCAACTTAAAACGATCTGTATTGTTTTAAGGTCCATCTTATATCTGTATGACTTGATGGCCTACATTCTGATGCATTGGTTCCAATCTTCCAAAATTCCCTAGATTGAAGATTGAAATTTAACACCACTGTTCAAGAGAAAGGATAAGACAGAAAACAATAGGCCAGTTAACCTAACGTCTGTCATTGAGAACATGCTAGAATCCATTATTAAAGTGGTGCTAGCAGGACATTTAGAAAATCATAATACTATCAGGTAGAGTAAGTGTGATTTTGTGAAACAGAAATAGTGTTTGATAAATCAATTAGGGTTCTTTAAACAGAGTGGATAAAGAGGCATTAGTAGAAGTTGTATGTTTGGATTTTTCAAAAGATGCCATATAAAAGGTTACTGCACAAAGTAAGAGCTTTTGGTGTTGGAATGACATTGGCATGGAAAGAGTATTGGCTAATTATGGGAAACTGTTAGGATAAATGGGTAATTTTTAGAATGGCAAACTATAACTAAGAGTGCCACAGGGATCAGTACTGGGGCCTCAGCTATTTACGATCAATATTATTGACACAGATGAAGGGACTGGATTGTTGGCAAATTTGATGGCAGTACAAGTAGGAAAGGAAGTTGTGAGATGGATATAAATAATCTGCAGAGGGATATAAATCAGTTAAGTTAGTGGGCAAAGATTTAACAGATGGTGTATAATGTGGGAAAATGTGAGGTTGCCCACTTTGGCAGGAAAATAGAAAAACAGCATATTTTAATGGAGAGATCTGAGTGTTCTTGCACCAGTCACAAAATGTTAGCATGCCGGTGTAGCAAATAATCAGGAAGGCAAATGGGATGATGGCCTTTATTGCGAGGGATATGGAGTATAAAAGTCAGGTCTTGTTACACTTGTACAGGATATTGGTGAGGCTAGATCTGGAGTACTGTATGTAATTTTGGTCATCTTAAGCAAGTAGAAACATACCTGCATTGGAAGCAGTTCAGAGACAGTTCACTGAGATGACTCCTGGGAAAAGGGGTTGCATAATGAGGAAAGGTTGATCTGGTTCAACCTGTACTTATACTGAGGAGGCTTGACAAGGCTGATACTGAGAGTGTGTTATACTTTGTGGGTGCATCTAGAACTAGGGGCATAGTTAAAGTATAGAAACTCATTTTAGACAAAAGAGGATTTTCTTCAGTGAGAGTTGTTAGTGTTTTGCAGTTTCTTTCCCGTCAAATCAGTGAAGGCTGTCTCATTGAATATTTTTAAGGCTATTTTAACCAGCTGGCTATGCTCTGCACTTCTGTGAGATGGATTACAGAGCTGATCATCCAGAGGCATTGTGAAGAAGTGCGAAGGTAAAAGGTGACCATCCAGTGTAGGAAACACCATGGTCCTGGGCCTCTCTGATAGGTATACACTTCTTAACACCTGTGATGAGGATAGGAATATGTGCCTTTGCCTGACAGTAAACATATGGAATCTTCAAAGATACTTGTTTGTGATCCCTTGGTATCAATTACTACCTATAAATCTGAGTACAAATAGGGCCCACTGCATGGTTTTGGACATTGGGCAGCATGATAGCACAGTGGTTAGCACTGCTGATTCACAGCTCCAGTTACCTGGGTTTGAATTCCAGCTCACATCACTGTCTGTGTGAAGTTTGCACATTCTCCCTGTGTCTGCGTGGGTTTCCTCAGGGTGCTCCGGTTTCCCCCCTCAGTCCAAAGATGTGCGGGTTAGGTGGATTGGCCATTCTAAGTTGTCCCTTAGTGTCCTGGGATGCATAGGTTAGAGGGATTAGTGGGTAAATGTGTAGGATAGGGCCTGGGTGGGATTGTGGTTGGTGCAGACATGATGGGCCGAATGGCACCTTTCTACACTGTAGGATTCTATGATTGAGCAAGGTCTAATTGGAGGTGTCCTCAGCCAGATGTGCCTGGACAAAGATGATGTTCAGTTCTCCAGGATTGCTTCATGGGAATTGTGTGTATATTTCAGAATTTTCACAGTATTAACTGCCTGGAGCTGCTGGAGACTGCAGGTATGCAATGGAGTAGTTTTGCCCAAATTATTTTCTGACTGATTATTGATTCATATAGATGACTAGAATATTTCAGGTCTGGAAATTCAAAGATGGTGCAAATCCCTGTGGCAGCTGTGCTCACTGCTTTTTTTCCAATGTGTTTACCAATTACAGGACTTGGCATAGGATTCAGAGAAGCAAAGCAATCTATTATGTTGTTAATAACTTGGCATGAACTTGGCTTTCAATTGCATAGTGCTGAAAAACTTCACCTTGTTAAAGCATAAGCATCCCCAGTGTTCCTTCATTGTCAGTTGTAAGTTGGCTCTCCTCATTTCTAAGTGCTGTACCCTTTTGATTATCCCCTTGCTTCCTATTTGCATTTAGACATTTTTGCTATTTTCCTATTTATTATTCGTTAAGGTGATGAGGGACAGAGGTTGCTTGGTTTTAAATTGGCATGATGTGGATAATAGTATGCCATGCTTATGACATAAACTGTTTGCTTATTCATTACATCACTACAACAGGTTTTGAGATTTGCTAAAAAGTTGTAAATGGAACATCCATTGAAATCATTTTGCATGTATGGTTGGACATTAGGCAGCTTTTTGCAATATTTAAGTATTCTTACATTTCGTTGTAATTAGTTTGGAGTATTTGGTTTGTAGGTTTGTATGCTATGTTCAGCAGGATATCACCTGTTCTGCTGCCATCGCTCTGAAAAAGCTAATCGACGCTGGATGGCCCTCGATTATGCTGGTATTGCTATTGGGATTTTAGGCTGCTATGTCCCTGCAGTGTTCTATGCCTTTTACTGTAATGAGGTGAGTTTCGTTACTCAAATGCTTAAACCTTGTATGGGTTGATTTCACACGATGATTAACAGCAATATTTGACATGGGAATAGAGGGATACAAATGGATGGTTTAGTTAGGAACACATGATCGGTGCAGGCTTGGAGGGCCGAAGGGCCTGTTCCTGTGCTGTATTGTTCTTTGTTCCATTTCTCTTTACTAACCAAGTGATAACTAAACCCTGATTGAAATTCATGCCATGTCCAGTCACAAATAAGCAAAACCACAGGATCACATTGAGAAATGTATTGCTTGTTAACAGGAAAAGCTCCTGTCTCTCAAAACGTGCTGTGGTTGGGGAACAACATAGTAGTTTAAATTACTCAGAGTAAATTATCTCTTTATAATATTGGGAAGACCAAGGCCATTATTTTTGGTCCAAACTCTGTTCCTAGCTACTGACCCAATCCTTGTCTCAAAGGATTGTTTCAAATTAAATCAGCCTGTTTGCATCCATTGGTATCACGTTGACCCTTAGCTGAGCTTCCCACTTCAAATCTGCAACGTCATTAAGACTGCCTGTTTCCACCTCCATGAGTTTGCCTGTCTCATCCCATTGGAAGCATTTGTTTCTGCACGACCCAACTATTCCAAAGCCCCTCTGGCTTAATTCTTACATTCAGCTCTCCATAAACTTGAAATCATCCAGACTCTGCTGCTTATGTCTTAAATCACACTAAGTCCCATTTCCCTATCACCCCTCTGTTTGTTAACTTAGATTGGCTTCTGGCCAAGCAACATCTTGATTTTAAAATTCTCATCCTTGTTCTCAAATCCTCCATGTTATTGTATATCATCATATTTCTGTAATCTCCTTCAGCCCCACGACTGCCTGAAATATCTGCGCTCCTCTAATTCTGGTCCCTTGGACAGCCCCCAATTTTAATTGCTCCACCCTTGGTAGTTATGCCTTCAGTGCCTAGGCTCCAAACACTAGAATACCCTGTCTCTACCTCTCCTCATTCAAAAGGTTCCTTAAAACCTACCTCCTTTGAGCAAACTTATAAGATCCTGAGGGCTAATGTGGAGAGAGGTCACCCATTTAGGATAGAGATGGGGAGAAAACTTCTCTCTGGAGGTTGAGAATCTTTAGAACTCTGCTTCAAAAGGCGGTTGAAGCAGAGTCTTATAGGTTCCTGTTGTGCAGAAGCAAAAAGTTATTAGTAGTGGGTGGAATTGTGGAGTTGAGATTACAATCAGATCAGCCATGATCTTTGAATGGCAGAGCAAGCTCAGAGGGTTGAGTGATCTACTTCATAGTTTGTACATGTATTCATAAGTGTTTGGGCGTCTGACCTAATATCTCCATATGCACTTTAGTATCATACTTGTAATGGTCCTGTAAAATGTTTTCATTGCATTAAAAGTGCTCTCTAAATAACATTTTTTAGTATTTTAGATGCAAATTAACTTAAATTGGATTATAGCTTTTTTGTAAACAAATCTACTGCTAATAAATATGGTATCATATTCAATTGTGAGAGTGTCACATAAATTTTGTTACTAACATTTTCAATTAATAGTGAAATGTCCAACCCTAAAGCAATAATTTGTATAAAAGACTTGATTGTGTTTTTGTGCTTAGTATTGGCGACAGGTGTACTTAATAATGGTGCTGGCAATGATACTGGCAGTATTCTTTGCACAAATACATCCGTATTACCTCACTCAGCAGTGGTACAGCCTGCGTGCACTCATCTTTTGCTGTGTGTCTGTGTATGGATTTATCCCAACAATTCACTGGATTTGGCAGAATGGAGGGATGAGCACACCAATAGTCCAGGTGAGTGAAATAAAATTAGTTTTTAAATGTTTTTATTGAAATTTTTCCATTTTACCAAAATGCAACAAATCCCAAAAATCAAGTACAGTACAGAGTAATCATTATTCCATATAAATCTACAGAAAGACCAGTGAACATTCATACAATGGTTGATAACTTGTGGTTGCTGTCTCCTCTCGTACAGCTAAAGAAAGGATTCTAGAAAGAGTGAGGAATCTCACTATAAAACCATGAGCATATGGCTCCAAGGTACATGCCGTCCTCCACCAGATAACAGGGACAGAGCTGCACAATATACGGGATCCCTCATGGAGGTAATATGCAACCAAATAGAGCCTAATTCATCATCCAAGGACCTCTAAGCAATGAAAGAATAACACAGGAAAGGGGGAACAAACACCAGGATACTGCCATCGGTACAAGATGTGGCTCTCGTACAGGATCCAGTAAGCAAAGGATTCATATAACTCACATAGCTATGCAACACAACCAACCTTCCTCCTCTCCAGTCATGCCAGAAGCACTGATCAGGCCCCTCTCATCACCCAAAAATTTAAACCATTTTCCACCACAGAAACCCTATCCACAAGGGGAAGAATCGTAGGGTAACTTGGGGAGAGAAACAACTCTCCTCCTCCCAACAAGATAAGGGAAACACTCTCGGATTAACTATAACAAATAAGCCAAAATCAAAATGCCAAACAGAAAGGAGCATCAGGATTATCCAATAGATGCCAGATGTGGTCTTTCAGTAAAAACTTTCACAGGAAAGATACCAGGAATAGCAGCACAACCTCACAAGAAACCATATACTGTGCCCTCCCCCAAGAGTGGCCAACTGTCAAGAAGTTCGACAGTCAGGAAGTCTCCGTGTAAGACCACTTAGAACGGGTGACCTACTCCTCCAACCAGCCTAATCCCCAAAGATAAATTCCCAACAACGCTGAACCAAAGCACCCAGACTCTCACTCAGGCCCTGCAACTAACAGGCTACTACATCCCCAGGAGAACCCAAGTCTCAAGAAGGGGAGCAGTCCAGAAATCCCAAAAAGGGGACTTCTCAGGTGAGGGCAACCAACTCGCCCTCCTAACATGCCCCCCACCTGCCACTAATGCTCTAACCTGCTAATAACACACCGGAATAAGGACCAACAAATTAAAAATACTCAAAACAATCTATCCCTAGGCATCCCAGACACGCTATTGAAGCCCTGCCATCAGTGGGATTTGAGCCATTTCCCTTCATCAGAGAAACTCTAACAGGATAACATGCCCATTGTGGATTCCGTGAGCCAATTAATCAAGTGACTACTGTCACTACCCTCACAGCCAAGTCAAAGTAGAAGACCAAGAATAGATAACCATGCCCAGGCGTGCACCAGAACATAACTCCCCACTCCAACAACACCAGAGATGCCAACAACAAAAAGTACCCATCTTTTCCAGGATACATGATATTTCTGTACCGTATTAGGAAACCAGCTCAAAATACTCTATAACCACAAAACAACTGAAACACAAAATGAATGTCCGTAAATTCCGCGAGGACTCATAGGCCCCTAATCACTCCCTCCATATTAAACCACTTGCCCACGTCCCTGCAATGATGCTACTCAACCATAATTGTAACAAAGGATATTAGGTGAAAAAATCCATCAATGTCTGCCAGGATTATAAAATGAGAAAATGGATAAAATTCACACAGCTCTGGTAAATGGATGTCCCTGAGTTCACCAGGATATCAGGATAATAAATGAAAATTCACTACCATGCTCACTCACAGGATTGCCCCTATCAATGTGATAAATCATGAAATGGGATCAATTAAGAGATGAATTTACGGGGATTACATTTAAGGATTACTCTAAACAGGAATACAGGCAAAATTTACCTTAAAGGTCAGTTACAGGATTGCCCCCATCAATAGGAAAAAGCACAGTACAGGATCAACACCAGGATATAATTATAGAGGGTACAACCTTTGATTAATGAATCCTGATTTTCACAAGATGACAAGTGACAGATTTCTTTGTTCATATATCATACATCCACGTCAGGATAAAAGACAATAACGTAAAATCACAATGGAACGAAGTTCAAGATTAATGATGAACTGCAAAATATTATAACCATTCACAGAGTTTGAAAAGGTCAAAGCTATGCCAGGATTGTTAAGCAACATCCAGGATCCATCCAAAGTTTCACCTAAGCTTTTGCACTTCCAGCATGTTGTCGTCCCAAAGCCCTGGTAAAGAGAAACCTAGGCCCTGGTAGAAGGAAAAGACTGTCATGTCCGGCCACCTCCTGCATATCTCAATTCACAGCGGTCAGGACAATGTTAGACCAGTGGTTGAAGCCTTTGACCTACTCCAGGGCTCAAAGATCAGATGCAATGTGCTCCATCGAACTCGCAAAACCCAGCTTTTAAATTGCAATTGTGAAAGCTTAGCCTCCCGTTCTCAAATTTGACTGGGGATTTATCCCTAGCTTCCCTTGGGGAAACTGGGTGCACAGATACTCTTTCTCCTCGAAACAGCCAGGATGTTCGACATAGCATGTAGTAGGATTTCCAAGGACTGACAGTAAGCTTCCACCAAGGAAACTGCCCTCTCAACTGTCAGGATTCTTTCTTTGCTTCATCCATTCTCTTTAGGATATCTTGCAGTTCATCAATGTGAGCACCAATATTCTGTGCCAGGGAGCCGAGATCACCATCCACAACTTCACTCACAACGGCGGTCATCATCTCGATGCCTATGGCATTGCTGAAGCGTAGGCCCACTCACCAATGAAACTGCCATTGTGAACTGGACCTCACCCTGCCCAACTGTAACCACCTCAATCAAACAAGCATTGTGAACTGGACCTCACCCTGGCCATCTCTAACCACTTCAATCAAACAAGCATTTTCTCGAGTTAACTTGACTCCCTGTCACTAAACTTTAGTCAGGTCTTCCAAGGACATACCATAGATTATATACATATGAGGAAATAATTATGGGTGCTACATCAGGATAAATAAAAGGATTGAAGATGAGTGGCATCAAAGCTTGTGAAAACACAGCCCCTCCTGTGCTTGCATTGCGTGACTCCTGAGATAAAATGAGTTTAAACTATACATAATGTAATGCTTGCATTAGGGGCGAGTAAAAAGACATGCTGGGATGGGTTAGTTGAAGCATCAATTCAAATAGCAAGTAAATAGTGCATCCTATCCAATAACATTACGCTGAATATATATTAACAATTTTCATCAAATTCAACAATGTATTGTTGCATAGTTTCATTCATGAACAAATTAAATCAAACCTTGGATCTCACTATTTTGGATAAATTAACTTAGTTTTAACTTGGTGTGACGATGCCGGCAATGGATTTTTAACTTGGTGTTTAGTGACAGAATCTTTTAATATTTTAAGCAGATGGTGTGTTTGTTTGCATGCTTAAGATGAACAAAAAATAGAAGCAGGAGTAAGCCACCAGGCCCTTCAAGCCTGCCATTCAATACCGATCATGGCTGATCTGTGCTGGTCTCCAGTCCTTCTCTGTGCCATTTCCCCATAGCCTTGTCTCTATTCCTCAATTTATCAAATATTTATCCATCTCCACCTTGAATACCCAGCCTTCATCACCCTTAGAGGTAGAGAATTCCAGAGATTCACCACGCTCTGTGAGAAGAAATTTCTACTCAGCTGTTTTAATTTCATTCAATGGATGTGGGCATTGCTGGCAGGGCCATTTATTGCCCATCCTTGAGGGCAGTTGAGAGTCAACCACATTGCTGTGGGTCTGGAATCACAGTTGGCCAGACCAGATAAAGATGGCAGATTTTCTTCCTTCAGGGACATTAATGAACTGGCCCTTTATCTTGTAGTTAAATCTTATAGCTAAAGTCATGACAAACCACAGCATAATAAAATGTGTTCAAAGACAATATCCCCCTCTTAAAATTCTAACTGTGCCTGTACCTTCTGGAAGGGTAACCTGAAAACTACTTTATTGGAAAGGAATCAGTTAATACATTCTTGGTAATTTTTTGCACACATCAAAATTCCACATTACAGTATACTTCACATGATGTGCATGGTCAACTTTTACAAGCAGCAACTTGTGTATCAGGCTGTTCAGTGAATGTTTTCAGTGTTTCACAGAAAAACAAAAGCCGAATTAAGGGATAGTGAAGAAAGGCCTTGTTAAAGAGAATGATGTGTGTGCTCATCAAAGCCAATGGGATGTCGATATAGAATCATAGACTTGTTACAATACAGATGGGAGCTATTTGGCTCAACATATCTGTCCAGCTTTGAGCAAGGGAACCTCGGCTAGTGCCACTTCCCTGTCCTTTCCCTGTAGCCCTGCAAATTTATTCTCTTGTGTTTATTCAATTCCTGTTTGAAAGCCCCCAAATTGGATCTGTTGCCATCAAACTCTTGGACAGTACATTTCAGATCATAATCATAACCACTCAAAGTAACATCTTTTCCTCATTACTATTGGTTGTTTTGCCATTCACCTTAAGTCAGAAATGGGGAGTTTTTCTTTCTGCTGTATGTAGAACCCTCTTGATTTGAACGCTTGTATCAAATCTCCTCTCAATCATCTCTAGTGAGAGCAGCCTTAGATTCTCTAACCTATCCACTTCACTGAACTCCTTCATCCCTGGAACCATTCAAATAAATCATGTCTGCACTTTCTCTGAAATCTTCACATCCTTCTAAATGTGCAGTGCCCACAATTGGACACATAGTCTAGTTGAGCTCGAACAGGAGTTTTATACAAGTTCATCAAAATGTCCTTGCTCCATTCCTATATTTATAAAGGAGAACAAACTTTCTCACATTACCCTTCAATGATTTATCTATCCCAGGTCTCTTTCCATTAGCATTTAGCAACAGAATTTTTTAAAAATCCATTTGTTCCTGAGATGTGGGGTTTGGTAGCCAGGCCAGCATTCACGGTCCATTTACTTGTCCTTGAGAAGGTGGTGGCGAACTGATTTCTTGAACCATTACATGTGGTGTAGGTATGCTTGCAGTGCTGTTAAGGAGGTCCAGGAATTTGAACCACTGACAGTGAGGAATGGAGATTTAGTTCTAAGTCAGGCTTGTGCGTGGCTTGAAAGGGAGCTTGCAGTTGATGTTGCCATGCATCTGTTGCCCTTGTCCTTCTAGAGGATAGTGGTTGTGGGTTTGGAAAGTGCTGTGTGAGAAGGTGCTCTTGTTGAGTACCTGCAGTGCATTTTGTAGATGATTGCCAGTGTGGTAGTCCGTTAGTTCTAGGGAGTTGGTGTTTAGGATGCCAACACGTAGGCTGCTTTTTCCTGGATGTTGTCAAACTTCTTGAGTATTATTGGAGCTGCACTCATCCAGCCAAGGAGAAATTATTTATCACACTCTTGGCTTGTGCTATTTATATTATAGACATGATCTTGGGAGGGTCAGGACATGAGTTACTTGCTGCAGGATTCCTAGCATCTGACCTCTTGTAGACACAGTAGTTATATGGCTAGTTTAGTTTCTGGTCAGTGGTAATCCCCAAAATGTTGGGGGTTACAAACTGAGTGATGTAATGCCATTGAATATAAGAGGCAATGATTATATTCCCTCTTGTTGCAAATGGTCATTGCCTGACACTTGAATAGTGTGTGAATATTACTTGCCAATTGTCAGTTCAAGTCTGGATGTTGCCCAGGTCTTTTGCATTTGGACATGGACTGCTTCAGTATGTGAGGAGTTGCATATAGTGCTGGACAATGTGCAATAATCAGTTTTGCTCAGGGCTCTTTGACGACATATTCTGCCAAATGTTGCTTTGGTGTCAAGGGCAGCCAGTCTCAACATTAAGAATTCTACAGGACAAGGGCAAAGTAGTTGAACATTCAACTGACAGAACAAGATAGGTATAGAATAAGTCTAAGCCTAGTTAGACAGTAAGCATGTCCAAAGAGACATGGCTAGAGTAGATCACTGAAATAGAAGTGGCAGAACACTGGAGGGATTAAGTGAGCAGGATGATCTTAGTTCATTGCAGTGGGAAAGGACTGGGAATTTGGGAGGTGAAGTATGGATGAAGACTTGGACTGATACTCTGAATAACTTGTGGTTTGAAGGGAGAAGACCGATTAATGGAAAATTTTATCTTAAGTGATAAAAGTGTGAAATCATTGGCTCACTTCAGTCTTAGGTTACAGACCGATTATCAATTTGTATATCAGTAAAAGGTATACAAATAAGGAAGTGCACAAAGAGGAGCTCTACGCTGAAGAGTCTGAGCCCCACAGTCCGAGTCACCTTACAGAAAGCCTTTCGTGCTTTTTTGCTTGGAGGTGTTTTCTGTATGGGTTCCTGCTGCACATCTCACACTTCCTTCGCTTGCCCAGAAACACTTTGTCGTCAGCTGGGGTAGAGATCCCTTCATGGAGGTCCCTTGAAAGAGTCGTCCTCCCCCTGAACATTGAGGACTTGGGGTGGAAAGTGTTGCAAGTTACAGTCCCATACAACTGTAGATTGCATTAGTTCACAAACTCCGAAGGAGCCTGCCTTTGACCATGCCTATGTAGTTTGTTGTAGACTGCATCCCTTTTTTAGTTTCTTAAAAAACATTTTGTTAGTTTTGTTGGCACTTCAGCTCCAAACTTAGCCCTGTTCAGACCCTACATGCATGGTGGGCACCACAGGGACTGGAGTGCCTTAGTGACCCTTTAATCACATTTTGATTTGATGTTTTAAGTTTCATTTGTGATTGTTGTGTTTGATAGTATATCTTTAAAGGGCTGTCCTGTGTTTTGTCCCTCAGTTTATTTGATTTTAATTAATTATTTGATTTGCCAGCAAAATAGGGAGAGGGGTACTACCATTAACAGTGAATATTTGGCAGAAAACAAACCTTGAATCAGTATTAAAGGTGTTCCTTTGCTTAATGTTAGGCCACAATCCTTTTCTGACACATACATAAACATAGAGGACTGCAGCCCCTGCCATTGTTGTTCTCCTCTCCATTGCCCAACCACCTATGGTCTCAAGTCATTTAGGCCCCATACTCTAAAATTCCTTTGCTAAAACCTATCCTTTCATCTATTAAACTGCTCCTTAAAATCCATCTCTAATGAAGTTTTTTCATCAATATTTCTAATATCTGCCTTTTTTGTCTTACTTTTGCTTTGGGAAGTTTTGAAAGCTACTTGGTAAATGTGAGTTGTTGCTATGGAGGACTTCAGTACAAAAACTAATCCAATTTGTTGGTCAAAGGCTCAATTGCAGCAGCATATAAATAATTGGGTTGAGAATTGATTAGCAGACAGGAAACAGAAGGAATAAATGGGTCTTTTTCAGTGGCAGGCAGTGACTATAAGAGGGGTTCCTTTATGGATCACTCTTTAGGTCCCAGCTGTTCACAATACACCAGCGATTTGGATAAGGAACCAAATGTAGTATTTCCAAGTTGGTTGACAACACCAGCATTGAATACAGGAGTTAGAACATCTTGTTGAAGTTGTACAAGACATTGGTAAGATCGTACTTGGAATACTGTGTGCAATTCTGATCCCCCTATTAAACTAGGAAGAGTGCAGAAAAGATTTACTAGGATGCTACCAGGACTTAATGGTTTGAGTTATAAGGAGATGCTGAATAGACTGGGACTTTTTTCTCTGGTCTGTAGGGATGACCTTATAGAGGTCTCTAAAATAATGAGGGGCATAGACAAGGTAGAGGAGTCTAAAACTAGAGGGCATAGGCTTAAGGTGAGAAGGGAGAGATACAAAAGTATCCAGAGGGGCAATTCTTTCACACACAGGGTGGTGTCTGGAACAAGCTGCCAGAAGTAATAGTAGAGGCAGATCCAATTTTATCTTGAGAAAACATTTAGATAGTTACATGAGTACGATGGGTATAGAGGGATATGGGCCAAATTTGAGCTATTAGTTTAGGGGTTTTTAAAAAAAAAAGGGTGGCATTGGACAAGTTGGACCAAAGGGCTGGTTTCCATGCCGTAAACCTCTATGACTGTATGGTGGGGAGGATGACAAGAGGCTTAAGGTGGCTAGAACAAGGAGTCAGTCTCAGAAAAAGAGGTAGTCCATTGAGGACTGAGATGGAGAGAAACTTTTTCACTCTGACCTGTGGACTTATCTACCACAGAAGGCTGTGCAGGCCAAGACCCTAAAATTGGAATTATAGAAACCCTGTAGTGCTGAAGAGGCCATTCAGAGTCTGCACTGACTGTGGCAGTATCTTAGCCAGGAACCCCTGCCCCTGCCCCCGCCTCATTATTGCACACCTTTCCCATGGCTAATGCATCTAGCCTACACGAGGGGCATTTAACATAGCCAATCTACCTAACCTGCGCATCTTTTGGACTGGGAGGAAACCAGAACACCCAGAGGAAACCCATGCAGGCACAGGGAGAAGGTGCAAATTTCACACAGTCACCAAAGGCCTGAATTGAACCCAGGTACTTGGAGCTGTGGAGCAGCAGTGCTAGCCACTATGTCACCCATCTAGAAAATATTTCTAGATTAATAAAGGATAGTTTTCTAGACTCAAAGTGGGGACATAGATGATTATTCATGATCATACAGAATGGCAGAGCAAGCTCAAAGGTCAAAATGACCTATTGCTACCCTTATTTTCAATGAATGAATAGCAGTTCATAGCAGAAATCGATTTTGGATTTTTATTTAAAAATATAAAATGTATCTGAACTAAATCATTAAGTTAAACCCCTAATAATTTTGTGTAACTTATAATTCAGTTACTTTATCTTTCCAGGCATTTGTTCCACGTGTATTTGTGATGTATTTGATCGGTGCAGTAGCTTTCTTTCTCTACATCACAAAAATTCCAGAAAGATATTTTCCAGGTGAGCATTCAGCTTGCAGAGGCTAAAGTTTGATTTTTCAATCACAATTAACATGAAAGCTAGCTACATAACCAGTCTCAGGCTGTGATTTGTTACAATATAACATCCTATACAAACTTTTAACACAATGTGATACTTAAAAGTTTCAGCCTCCCAAATTAGTCTAATATGTGAAAGAGAGTGATGTGTTAGAATTATAATAAACCGAATCAAAATACTAGTGTCAGATCCAAAAAACAGCAAGACTGCACATCCAGGAGTAATTAGTTTATTTATTTTGAGGATATTTTGGCATTCCTTTTACCCTTTCGCTTTGAACTATTTTCTTGATCTACTCTCCCTATTCAAAAGTTTAAAATAGTTTACCCAGTTGATAGGTTTAGTTTAAGACCTTCCTTGAAAGAGCATTTAAAAACAGAACAATTAGTATATTTACAATTTTTATGATTAAACACTTCAACATCCTAATACTACTTTGATCTAGTGATGCAGGCTATAAAATTTTGTCCCCATTGTAATATTCTTTGAATGGTGGAGCATAAATTAATATTTCTATATTTTACAGGGCAGCTCAACTACCTCGGTTCCAGCCACCAGTGCTGGCATATCCTTGTTGTACTGATGTTTTATTGGTGGCACCAAACTGGAGTCTACATCACACAGTACAGACACAACCAACCCTGTTCTCAACTAATGAATACCTAACTGCTACATAACTGTCTTGTAATTCGGTGAACAATTTCCTTAGAAGTGCCTGTTAAAGAATCTGTAGTACTGCACTAAGAAGGCTATGGGCAGGGGAACGACAAGTGTGTTAAAATTCTACTGCTGAATTTATTTGTTTATTAATCTGTATATATACAGACATTTTTGTTTAAAGAGAGCAGTCAGTTTCCAGACGTGTAATTACACACTGCAGATATTTTCCCGTAGCTTTTTTTAAAGATGTTTGAGGTATTTATATAAAGAGTTTACACTTTAATGTGTAATAGTCATCCTTTAAATAACATGTTCCTTATCCTGTTAGTAACATATTGTGGAACTTGAGACTCGAGTGATAAATGTCACATACTGGTCTCACTTAAGAACCTGCAACGGTGAACTGGGTGAGATTGCTATAATGATAATGAATCAAGTTATGCACATGCAGATTTGCATCGGCCAGATGCTGAAATCTCAAATGTTAGTGAGTGGATGGTCTTTTAACCTTGGCTCTGTGCTGTATTACACCTTTTACTGCCCCTGATTGCAAGCCCAAGTAGTCTTAAGACCATCTCCTAGGGAGTCACCTCACTCCATCACTACATTGTACATTTGCATTTGTTCTCCAGAAATAGAGGAAAAAATGTTTTTCTTTCCAATCTATGTACACTTGAGTTTGCTATTATTCTAAGTCCTATTCCTTCATGGACTGGAAGACAGATAAAAGGAGGGCAGAGTGTGTGCTGAAATTAAACTATAACATGTAATTAACTAGCCCAATATTAAAGTGCCCCCATAAAAATAAAATCAGGAGAGAATTGACAACTGTTTTATCTCCTTATCTAGACAATATCCTCCAGATCTATATTTAGGGATAGGATAGACAGAATTTAAACATGTGGCATTTAATCTTCATGAATACAAACAGCCATTTCTAAAATGTTTGATAAATCTACCTACACTTAATAGAAAGTGACATTAAATGAATTTTCATTTACTGAAGGATTCAACATTGATCAGGTTGTATCGATTACTGGGTTTGAAGACCACTGTCCTGATAGTGTAGCAAATGATCAGTTTTCTGAGTACCTTAAAAGTTGTCACATTGGTGACCAATTGGTCAGGTTGACCATTTCTCTGACGGGAATTGATATTTATTGTGGGAAGAGGGAGAACGTGTATTACTTCTACCTCGATAAGCTAGAGAGCAAGCAGGCAGCTAGATTTTCTTGTCAAAGTTCTCTGCTAAACAGCATATTAGAACAGATCAAGTGTAACTGATGGATAAAAGATTCTAGTAAATGTGAAAAGGGAAAAAAATAGTTCTATAAAAAATCCTGTTTGGTATTTGAACTAATTCTTCAAAGGTTGGAACAAGTACTCTGAGCAACACCAATACGTAATTTTTTATAAATCTGTGCTCCCTTCCCAGAACATCACAGGGTATAATAATCTAAGCTGATCCTTTGATACAAAATTAGTGGAGGGCTAAGTGCAATGTTTTTTGTGTTTTGTGCAAAGAAAATTTCTTATCTACCAGTAGAACCTGTGCTGTTTGAATATGATGGTACTTAGTGTAATTACATTTGATTCACACTTGTTTTTTTATTCATTTTTACTACTTGCCCTTAAAAGGACAAGCTAGTCCTGTGATGCAATGCTAAAGCTGTGTGCATTTAACAGACTGGAAAAGATTGTATAAATCCTGAAATTGTAAATTTATTTTTTAAAGGGATGTGGTTAGGAAGAATGAAGTTATTGAAGTTCAATATGACAAACTATATGGAGCTTTGTTCATTTTTCCCAGTGTTATAAATAAAAACATTTTCCAACACAATTGTTATTTCAGTATCTGCTTAATTACACGAGGTGCATTGAAAATTAATCTTGGGAGGTAGTAATGAAGCAAAACAGTGGGGATTTTTTTTCAAAAATCTCACCAAGGCCCATTTGCAGAATGCAAACATGTAAAAGAATAGATCAGGAAAATCCAAAATAATTGGGCAACAAAGCTCATTTTTAAAGTTTGTAAATTATGCAAGGAAGGTGGCACTAAGTGAAATAATTAACTTACAAAACAATCTCAAAAATATAAACCTTACCCAATTTTCCTTTTGGCTTCAATTGGAAATTGTTAGAATCCGTCATCAAGGAGGAAATAGCGAGGCATCTTGAGAGGAATTGCTTGACAGAGCAGACGCAGCACGGTTTCGTTAAAGGGAAGTCGTGTCTGACAAATTTACTGGAGTTCTATGAGGATGTGTCTAGGGCGGTGGATAGAGGAGAGCCGGTGGATGTGGTCTTTCTGGATTTTCAGAAGGCGTTTGACAAGGTACCTCACAGGAGGTTATTGCAGAAGGTCAGGGGACAGGGAGTTGGGGGTAGGGTGTTAGCGTGGATAGAGGATTGGTTGTCAAATAGGAGGCAGAGAGTGAGGGTCAATGGGTGCTATTCGAATTGGCGGATGGTGACTAGTGGAGTGCCTCAGGGGTCGGTGCTGAAGCCTCAGCTATTTACCATTCATATAGATGATCTGGAGGAGGAAACCGAGTGTATGGTGTCGAAATTTGCTGATGACACCAAGATTGGAGGAAAGGCAAATTGTGTGGAGAGTCTACAGAAGGATCTAGATAGGCTGGGCGAACGGGCCAGGAAATGGCAAATGGAATTTAATGTTGGCAAGTGAGAGGTGGTCCACTTTGGTAGGAATAATGGTAGGAAGGATTATCACTTACATGGCGACCTAGGGGTCCTTGTGCATGAGTCGCAAAAACCCAGCTTGCAGGTGCAGCAGGTGATCAGGAAGGTGAATGGGATGCTGGCCTTCATAGCGAGGGGGATTGAATATAAAAGTAGGGAGGTCTTGCTGCAGCTGTATAGGGCATTGGTGAGGCTGCAGCTGGAGTACTGTGTGCAGTTTTGGGCGCCATACTTACGCAAGGATATTTTGGCCTTGGAGGGAGTGCAGAGGAGGTTTACTAGGCTGATGCCGGAGTTGAGGGGGTTGAGCTATGAGGAGAGGCTGAATAAACTAGGCTTGTACTCGTTAGAGTTTAGAAGAATGAGGGGAGATCTCATTGAGACGTATATGATGATGAATGGGATGGATAGGATAGAGGTGGAGAGACTCTTCCTGCTCAGAAAGGATAATAGGACTAGGGGGCACAGCCTCAAGATAAAGGGGGGGCGGTTTAGAACGGAGTTGAGGAGGAACTTCTTCACTCAAAGGGTGGTGAATCTCTGGAATTTTCTGCCCGTTGAAGTGGTGGAGGCTACCTCGCTAAATATTTTTAAGACGCGGGTTGATGGATTTTTGATAAGAGAGGGGATTAAGGGTTATGGGGAGAGGGCGGGAATGTGGAACTGAGCCACGACAGATCAGCCATGATCTTATTGATTGGCGGGGCAGGCTCGAAGGGCTAGATGGCCTACTCCTGCTCCTATTTCTTATGTTCTTATGAAAGGGAAAGTCGTGCAGAATAGGAAATACTAAAAAATTGTTTTAAAAAAAGCAAACAAAACATTATAAAGACGTTGGCCTGAATTTTAGACTCCCCCCTGGCAAGTTTACAGACATAAAATATCATAGTTAGGCTTTCTGCTGTGTTCCTTTCCACTGCAACCTCAGCAATTTTAAGCTGGGGCAGGCAAGGTCTTAGAAGCCAATTACTTAAGGGACGTTTAACATCCAGCTGACAGGAGGAATTTTTTTTACTTTATTCCAATCCAATCAAATCACAGCCATTCAGAGTCATAACAAGTTGAGACATTCCCGATCCAAGCTGACAAGACAGGGCGCTCACCTCCTGTCTTGGGCTTGATCTACATGATCCAAGCTGATTGGAGTAGGTGTAGCTCCCCCTCCAAGGCTTGATCTTATTTGCATCTTAGCCAAAAGGCTGAAATGCCACTTGAAAAAATTGCTTCAAAATGAAGCTGAAATGTAACCTAATAACTTCAACCAAGTGCAGCATGTCGACACTACACTTGATCTTAGCCAAAAGGCCAATAAACTGACAGGAGGTATTCCTGAGGATGTCAAAAGCCCAAAAATTATCAGCTTCAGGATTTGGGCAGGGAAGTCAGTGTGCACCTCTGGCTACCCACTCTAAGGGGCTTCTGATAAAGGACCTCCTCATCTGAAAGCCCCAAAATTCATAGGCACCAGCAACGAGAAAGCTGCTGGCCAAGCAGATTGGTGAGCAGCTCTATAACGTGGGACCCCCTCCTGAGGGCAGAAGCCCTGTCTGCGGTCAATTAACACAATGGCAGGATCCTTGCTGACTCTGGATGGCAGGTCAGGAAATACCACCATTCCAAAAGTAAGGGAACAAACAAGGGTTAGCAAAGAGGCATGCACTAAGCACACAGCAAAAAGGATGAGAAATGTGGAGTGATTGAGAAAGAAATCAAAAACAATTAGGAAGACAAATATAAAATATTTTACAGGCACATCAAAAAAAGGCTGTGATAGGAATAAAATTAAGGGATATAACACAACAGGTAATGATAGATGGCAGAAATATTAAATAATTATTTGGCTTCCATATTTACCAGGGAGATTGAATGACAAGAGGAGTAAAGTAAGTGCATTTAAAACAAAAACAAACTACATCTCAAAGATGGTAAAGCTCTGGTCTGGGTGGACTGCATCTAAGGAAGAAATAGCAGAGGCATTACTAATTGTATTCATGTTGTTTGAAAAATGCTGACTGATGGATAGTTATGTAATTCCAATTGGGTCAGAAATATCCAGGGAATTATAGACCAGTCAGTTTAACATAACCACCCGAGTGACAGAAGGGGGAAGTGGTGTTCCACAAAGGTTAGTGCTGGGACCACTGCTCTACACAATTTATATAAACCTTCGTTCAAACATGGACAAAAGAGCTGAATTCCAGAGGTGAGGTGAGAGTGACAAGCTTTACATCAAGGCCACATTCAACCAAGTGTGGCATCAAGGAGCCCTAGCAAAACTGGAATCAACGGGTGTCAGGGCAAACTCTCCCCTGGTTGGAGTCATACCTGGTACATAGGAAAATGGTTGTGGAGGGTCAGTCATTTCAGAACCATAGAACCCTACAGTGCAGAAAGAGGCCCTTTGGCCCATCAAGTCTGCACTGAACACAATCCCTACCTATTATACCCACTAATCTCTCTAATCTCCGCTACCATGGACACTAAGGGGCAATTTCTTAGCATAGCCAATCTAACCTGCACATCTTTGGACTGTGGGAGGAAACCGAAGCACCTGGAGGAAACAAGGAGAATGTGCAAACTCCACACACACAGTGACCCGAGCCGAGAATCGAACCACTGTGCTACCGTGCCGCCCATGACATCTTTGCAGGAGTCCCTCAAGGTAGTGTCCTAGGCCCAACAATCTTCAGCTGTTTCAATGACTTTCCCTCCATCATAAGGTCAGAAGTGGAGTGTTCGCTGATGATTGCACAATGTTCAGCACCATTTGCAACTCCTCAGATACTGAAACAGTCCATGTTCCAATACAACATGATCTGGACAATATCCAGGTTTGGGCTGACAAGTGCCACACAAATACCAAGCAATGACCATCACCAGTAAGAGACATTCTAACCACCACCTCTTAACATTCAATGGTCTAACCATCACTGAATCCCCCACTAACAACATCCTTGGGGTTACCATTGACCAGAAACTCAACTGGACTCACCACATAAATACAGTTGCTACAAGAGCAAATCAGAGGCTAGGAATACTGCAGCAAGTAACTCACCTCCTGACTCCCCAGAACCTATCATCTACAATGCACATGTCAGGTGTATGCTGGAATACTCCCCACTTGCCTGGATGGGTGCAGCTCCAACAACTCAAGGAGCTTGACACCATCCAGGACAAAGCAGCCCACTTTATTGGCATCTGCAAAGCATCAAACCCTCCATCACCGACACTCAGTAGCAGCAGTGTGTCTATCTACAAGATTCACCGCAGCAATTCACCTTATACAGCACCTTCCAAACCCACAACCACTTCCATCTACAAGGACAAGGGCAGCAGATAAATGGGAACACCACCACCTGCAAGTTCCCGTCCAAGCCACTCACCATTCTGACTTGGAGTCGCTGGGTCAAAATGCTGGAATTCCCTCCCTAACGGCATTGTGGATCAACCCACAGCACTGCAGCAATTCAAGAAGACACCTCACCACTACTACCTTACGGGCAACTAGGGATGGGCAATAAGTGAATAAAAATAAACATTTCAATTCTGGAATCCTAAACAACTTTCTAAATTTGCAGATTACAACAAATTGGGGAAAAAAAAAATTGTAACAAATTACAGGAAGACATTAATAGGCCTGCAGATGGACAGATAAAAAATTGCAAACAAGGTTCAGCACAGGTAAATGTGAGGTAGAATTTGTTGGCAAGATAAAAAGTAGGGTGGTCACTTATATGGAAGGTGCAAGTGTAGGTGGGCTACAGCACAAAGGGACAATGCACCAATCTCAAAGTTCGGTCACATTAGCAAAGTCATTAAAAAACACAAGCACTAGACTTTATTTCTTGGAGCACAGAATTGAAAAGTAAGGATATTATGCTAAGCGTGAATCAAACCTTGCACTGCGTGTAGTTTTGGTTGCGTTAATAAAAGACATCAAGGGACTGCAAAGGGTGCAGAGAAGACTTACAAAGATGACACCAGAAAAGCATGATTATACAAATCAGGAAATATTTTGAAAATTGAATCTCTTTTCTCTTGAAAAAGGATTGAGGTGTGACTTAATAGAGGTCTTTAAAACTACAGAAGGTGGATTCCTCTTTTGGAGAGGCCATCAATATAAGATATTCACCAATAAATCCAATAAGGAATTCAGAAGAAATTTCCTCACCCAAATAGTGGTGTGTGTAACGTGTGTGTGTGTGCGTGTAGGGAGTGATTGAAAGAAATAAAATAAATGCATTTAAAATCTAGACAAGCATTTACGAGAAGGTTATCATGTTAAATTGTATCATGAGAAAATATGGTACAAGGTTTGACTGGAATATAGACACCAGAATGGACAGGACATGTGGCCTATTTCTGTGCTGCATATCTTCATATATACTTTGTATATAACAGCTGATAGATTACTATCCCTTTTGTGCCATCAGTTAAATTTCACTCCTGTTATTGTTCATTGGGCTTACAAGAAATTATGTTTGAAACAATTAAAGATTTCATTTCTGTGCAGGAACTAGGAGAGAGATTAAGCTGTACCAATACAGCTACTGCATTTGGTGGAATCAGGGAGATAAAGGAGGGAATGCAATGGTGTACAGTCTGAAATAAGTTAGCTCTACAATGGAATAATCTGCAATTATAGATGGAATTTAACGTGTGGAGGTGGCCAGTTTTCAGCATTGGACTGAGGTAAACACAGTAAGAAGTCTCACAACACCACGTTAAAGTCCAAATAAGCCTGTTGGACTTCACAGTAAGAAGTCTCACAACACCAGGTTGAAGTCCAGCAGGTTTATTTGGACTTTAACCTGGTGGTGGGAGACTTATTACTGTGTTAAGACATTAGTTAACAGAAAAAAATGCCCATCAACTATTATCCTCAGCACAGCAATTTGAAAAGTGATGAAATAGTCATGGGAATCTCAGCTGTGACTTAGAGGTTTGCATGCCTCAAAGAAGTGGGGGTTTCATGGCTACTGTGGGATATCAAACTGCTAAAGTGAGTATTCTTCAGGTGATACTCCTTTTTAAATATCTTAAGTTCCTGGATAAGAATTTTCATTTATCGTATACTTGTGTGGAATGAATATTCCGCTCATCTCCATTTCTAATGTTGAAGACAACATTCATATCCCCAAATGACTGTGCTTGGTATAAAATTTCCAGAAGTGCTTGTATAGAACTCTTGTGATAGCATCCCCACCTCTGGGCCTTAGGCTCTAGCCTCAAGTGCCATTTCAGGACATGATGGCAATGGAAGGTGTGTTCTTAACATGGCCAAACAGATTGATTATCAGCCTGCAAATCCTCCACTACACCAGAGGGGAGGCAGCAAGAGCAGGAGAGTTTCCTAGTCAGCCATCCCACAGAAGCAATGACAAATCACCACAGTACCTTCGTGCTTCACCAGACATAATCATAGATAAATCCAATGGAAGTTCATGTTTTTACAGTCCTCTTAAGGCATGCTATCTGGAAGATGAGTGTGTCAGGTTAAAAAATAATTCCAATTTTTCAATACAGTTATTATTTGCCATGAATGAAGAAATTGTTACATGTTAGAAAAATGATCATTATCTTTTGATTTCTATGAGGAATAGCATCTATATCAATTTAAAAAACCATTCTAATTTTTCAATATTGTTACTCTTTACTGAGAGCTAATAAATTGTAACATGTTAGAAATGTGACCACTATCATTTGTCTTCTATGTTCTTTGGCAAAATATTGTGGGTTTCTACATGTAACTGTTAGTTGGCTTCTCCAGATGAACATCAGGAAGTCTCCTCTGCTAGGAGACACATCAATACTTTTACTTTATTCCTAAAGGAGATGCAGAATGAAATTCAACATCGTGGGATGCAAATAAAAAAGGCAGTTGGATTGAGATGTTTGACACAACAGTAAAGACAGATGGAGTCTAATGAATAACCAATGTTACTGCTCATTTTGCAGACTATAAGTTGAATTTCATGATTATTTTTGCCTTCTTTACTTGATTCTCAAAACTTCACAATCACAACGGTGTCTTGAACTAAATAAAACTTACTTGCTTTCCTTAATACAAGTGAATCATTCAATCCATCATAATCATAACTTCAAGTGGAATTTATTGCTTCGTTGAAAAGCAAGTATCAATGAATATAAACAAAGGGAGTGTGGGAAACCAATCCCTCCAATCGTATCATTAAAATGAAGACTGAAAAACTGAAATTTGCAAAGAAAATAGTAAATATCAGAGCTCCCTATGTGTTAAAACAGTGGAAACAAAACCACTAAGCAGATTGTGATCAATATAAAATGACAGGTTTAACAAATCATAATTAAACTATTAATACAAAAAAGGAGACTTGCTCACTTTCAAGTCCAAGTCTGAAAAGTGCACTTTAACTGTATCACAGCAATAAAAATAGACTATGTGCTGGATATTTGATTTCCATTCACACAAAAGCAGCCTGGCTGAACACAAGCATTAAAACACAATTATATCACAAATAATACAGGGGCATTTCAACTCCAGCTTTAAGCATGAAAGTGTTGGCTTTTTAACTGAGACTGAATATTATGATCACTTGACCAATAACAAAACACATGGTTTGATAGTCAGAGGATTATGGGCAAATTCTACGAAGGAATTAATTCTTAAACCTTCCACCTCAGAAAAAGCAAATTACATAATTTACACAATCAAATCTAGTTCCACAGTTTGAAGATATCAAATCCCTTTCTAATGCCAATCTCAAATATTAATGGGTAGTTCTGCAAGTTCACATTGTTTTACAAATAAATCATTTTCACTTCCACTAAAATTTTCCAAGTTAATAAAAATAATCAGGACTTGTTGCAGCAAGTCATAGATTCTGTAAATGTGAAATCGAGAATGAAATGAATCAAATGCAGTCTATTTCCAGATACTGAGAAAAAATATTTTTAAGGAAAGTGTATCAGCTGGGATTTCCCCCTCTACAATGGCTCAGAGGTATTGCGCAGCATGGGGAAGCAGCCCAGTTCATAAGGCCTTGTGGTGGCAAATGAGCTTTGAACAAAGTAGATATGGAGTCTGTTCTATTGGAAGACTACTTATTTTTACTGTTTGGAAGGAAATGGTGCTGCACCAAATGGATCAAAGTCACCATGTTGCTGTGTCACACTATGTAATACTAGTTCAGTGAAGGGCACTGCACCAAAATCATCAGTTTTTAGCCCATCTCCTGTATGAAATGCCCCATGTACAGATGCTGGTCTGGATCTGTTGGCAACTGGATTGTGATCTCCTCGAAATTCACTTAAGCCTTGATATTGAGTGTTCTTTAGAAGCTCTTGTGGATGAAATGGCTTTGCACCAAATGGATCAAGCAGGCTTTCATCTGTAGGCAATGACTGGCATTTCTCCTTTCCATCAGGAAGCACCACACCAATATTCTCCTTAGAGTCAGAGATGTTAAGGAGCTCATTGCTACTTTGTGAATCACGCCTCCCTACTTTTTTATGCCTGCGTACCCGTTCTGGAGTTCTATAGATAGGTTTGGAAGATTTTCTTGTGGTTGTCGGTGTGCCATGATGGCGCTTGCCATTGCCACCTGAAGACTCTTGTTTAGTGCGCCGCTGTCGAGATGAAAGTTTCTGTAAACTGCGCTGCTTCATCTTGTGCTGTTGACTAGCTGTAATCTCTTCAAAAGGGACATGTCCAAACACATCCTCTTTGCTTTCCTTTCTGTACTGCATAGTCTGAAGTGGCTGGAATGGAGTGGAACCAAACATGTCCACATCATTTGGTGAAATAGGTGGTGTTTGTGTGAGAGTACCCTCACCATACTGAGCTGTCTGAGGTAATTTCTTAGTAAAAGGTGCATTACTGAATACATCAAACTCTTCAGGTTCCTTAAGGGTGACCGATTTGAAGGATGCCTTCTGAAAACTCTCTCTATTTTCCACTCTATTGCTGAGTTGTGCATGCTGATGCAACCCAACAAATGGCACAGCACCAAATATATCCACTTCATCCTGTAATGTTTTACTCCCTTTGACTCGAGGTGAATCCGGAGGGGTGATGAGCGCTGTTGCTGATTCTGCACTTGCAATGCTTTCAGCATCAGCACTGTACTCTAAACCTGGTTCTTTTATAGTATACACCTCTTTATTTTGTTCATAGTCTGAATCAGAGCTGTGCTTTTCTTCCTCATCTACTTCAGCTTCTTCATCAGAATCCATTAACAGAGGTCTCTGTCCAAAATTTTCTGCTTCTACATCAATGAATTCACCTTGTTCACTGTGGAACTCCTCCTCCTCCTGTTCCTCTTCTTCACTGCTCTGAGGAGTAGGTGGGTCAGACTCAAAATCACTGTCTGAGTCTTCTCCATTTTTCTGCTGCATGATTAAATTTGGGTCATTTCTTCTTCCTCCTTTGCTTTGGTCACTGAGTTGAAGAATGATATGACCTTGTTCATCAGCTTTAAATCCGCTCTCCAAAGGAATATTTGAAATTGTTGCATTTTCTTCACTTTTTCCATCTGATCCTAAGCAAGAATAAAAACAGAATCACAAAAAAAATTTTAAAACTGAAAAATTAGAAAAAAATTGATTGAAAACATCAAGATCACTAGTTTAAAAAAAAGTATTTCTATTTCTGGTAACAAAATTAAAATCCAGCTCAGTCAAAATAATTATTTTCCAACTGAAAGCTGTAAAGAAGCTGCTGAAAATGAGATTGGGCAGTTTTAGTCCTGTTTCTAGTGGACAAACTGGTCTTAATTTAGGAATTTTACAGAGGGACTAATTGAGATTCATTTGAAAATACAAAAATAAATTATAAGCAACCATAACATTTCCTTGCTTAGTCCGCAAACATGGAACTTCCTGTTCCTTGCTATTTTAACTCAGCATCTTGCTCTCATGCCCAAATATCTGGCATTAGTCTGTTGTAATATTCCAGGTGAAATAGCTCATCTTCCAATAAAGGCACATTACAGCCCTCAGGACTCAATATTGAAATCAACAACTTTAGACTGTGACCTTTTTCCTCCATCTTAACTCCCTTTTTTATATCCTATACATTTTTGTCTCAATGTAAAAACGCTCCTTTCTCCTCTCTGACCGGTCATTATCTCTCGCTCTTAAGATTGCAACAAAAGTAGAGCAATCTCCTCCAACCATAGTATGATATCCAACAGATTGTTCCCCTCTGTTCTGAAGAGCCAAATGGGCTTGAAACATTAATGCTGATTGCTCATCCTACAGATGCTGCCAGACCTGAGTTTCGTCATCCTAATGTTTGTTTGACATTTACTAACATTGACTATTTAGAAGTGAACAGTTTTCATATGCAATTTGCCAGTGCCTCCAAGCTCATTTCAGTTTCCACATTCAAGCTAAAATATCTGCACTCCTCATCACCTACTTTTTTTAAACTCTAGGCTGGAGGAGATCACAGAGATAGAAAATGGGCAAGGTAATTAAGGAATTTGAAGGTAGAAATGAAAATCTTCGAATAGCTTCCCTAGGACAAAGAGCACCACTGAAGCCTGGCGAGAATATAAAAGAATGAGTATGTGGCCCTCAGTGCAAATGTGGCCATGAGTCTCAGTAGACTGAATGACTTATATAGTAGGAACATGCAAGCCAATGGGGAGAAACAGTAAAGAGATCCAAACATGTAACAATACAGATTCAAGCTTCCAGAGAAAAGCGGGAAGAGGTACGACAGAAAATGGTGATTCTGGAGTGAAGGAAAGTGGTGTTAATGATGGATACTGGTATGGAAAGTAAACTTAACAGGAATATGCCAAGGTTATATATCCCTGGGCTAAACCCAAGATGGTAACAATGAACAAATATGCACTTGAAGCCAATGGCATATTGTTTGCAGAAACAGGGAATGCTTTTGGCTTTGCTGACAATAAAAGATACAAGAGTTTTGGCTCATCTGGGATTTCATGGCAAATCAGCAAAACATTTTTGAAGGGTAGGTTGATGACAACAATTTTGAAATATGTAGTGGCTGTCAAAGAATGGGAACAGAAAGAAAGCCTACAATTAGACAACGCTTTTCAGACCACAGCTTGTGCTTTTGCAGCCAATTACTCGAGTGTAGTCACTGTAGCAACATACGAAATATGGCAGCCAATTTGTACAGAGCAATGTTCTAGAAATAGTAATAAGATATTTATCAGGTTTTTTTGTGGCGTGTATGGGGTGTCAAGGAGGGGTGGAGGAACATGTCACGTCCTTTCAGGGTGGTTTGTCCACCCTTTGGCCCCAACTGACACTCAGCTCTCAGCTGTGGATCCCTGCAGCTGTTAGTATGCGACAGTGGTCATACCCTGGACAAGGCGGCTAAACCAAGTGAGGGTAGCCAACGGGTCTCAACCCTCGGTGAGATAGGGAGATGTCTATCCCAGCATGTGAAGACAGGCTCCGGCAGATTGAGCGGACGAGACCAATGGAAGGTCCAATGGTCAAGAAGGCAGTCTCTGCAAGAGTTGCCGAACGCGAAGAGCAGGACAAGACACTGAAGACGTCCTGGTCATCCACTGTGCCTAGTCCCACCTTTAGCCGTCTTGGCTCTCGTCTTGCCACTGGATCTAGATGGGATTTGGGAAGAGAGTGAGAGGCTGACACTGCGCAACTCTCCCTCACTTCAATCCAAATCAAGTGCTCAACTCGACACCATCATCATCATCATGTGACCTGTTCAACCATTGAAGTCCTGTGGCGATGGGCAAGTGACAAAGCAGCAGGTGTGCTGGGAGCTGTAGTCATGGACCTGCACACAGGCGGCTCAGGTCTAATGGTCATTTTCCGCTGACCAAAGCAGCAGTGAAACTCGGTGTCTACCTGGGCGACTGAGCAGTCCTCTTCAGGAATGCACTGCTCACCTCTGTAGAATGAATAAGGGGCTAGAAAATGTGCCCTAAACACTGCCTGCATTACTACACCCTGGCCATTTACCACAGCTGGCAGGGATCCCATCTTGCAGTCGAACAAACAAAGTAAAACACAAGGTGACACCACTCACCATTGGCACTTAGAACATGCGCATGCTTTTGGACAACCCTACAGCAGGCAGACCAAAGAGAAGAACAGCCTTAGTTGCCACAGAGCTCGCAAGGTACAACACTGACATTGCAGCCAAGTGAAACTCGTCTTTCCAACATAGGTCAGTTGACTGAAACTGGAGGTGGATACACTTTTTTCTGGACTGGCCACGGCAGCGACGAGCGTCGTAATGCTGAAGTTGGATTCGCCATCTGAAGTCACCTTGTTCGTAAACCTGATTGTCTGCTCAAGGGTGTGAACAACCGGCTTATGACATTACAGCTTCTGTTGCAGAACAGAAGTCAAGCCACCCTGATCAGCACCTATGCCCTAAAATGAACAACCCAGACAAGATGAAAGACAAGTTCTACAAAGAACTAAACACCCTACTATCAGCAGTGAGCAGTACCGACAAGCTGATCTTGCTTGGCGATTTCAATGCAAGAGTAGGGTATGACTCTGCAATCTGGCAGGGAGGAATGAAGTGGGCAAGTGTAACAGTAATGGTCCACTCTTAATGAAGACTGTGCAGCACACGACCTCCTCATCACCAACACAACCTTCCATCTGCCTACCCGTAACAAGACCTCTTAGATGCACCCCCGCTTTAAGCATTGGCATCTTATCGACTATGTCATTGACAGGAGAAAAGACAGGCAGGATGTCAGAGTGACCAAGGCCATGTGTGGTGCTGGCTGCTGGACAGATCACAGGCTCATTGTCTCCAAAATGAGGCTCAGCATCAGACCCAAGAGGCGACCACAAGGAAGGAAGCAAGGTTATGAAAAGAATCAACGTGGCCAAGCTAAAGAATCCCAGCACAGCTTCAACACTGGCTGAAGACTTAGAAATCAAGCTTGCTGGCATACACCTCGCAGGAAGTGCTGACGACAACTGGGAATGCTTCAGGGATGTTATCCATACATCTGCATTGAAGATGCTCGAGCCATCTACCTGCAAGTAGTATGACTGGTTCAATGAGAATGATGAGGAGATATAGGCTCTACTTGTTGAAAAGCACCGTCTTCATCGGGCCCGTCAGAATGACCCATCATCAGCTGCCAAGAAAAATGCTTTTACCAGTGCTCGCAGGACAGTCCAGAATAAACTGCGTAAAATGCAGGATGCCTGGCTGAGCTCCAAGGCAGATGAAATACAGGGATACGCTGACAGAAATGACTTGAAACGGTTTTATGAAGCCCTCAACACTCTTTATGGACCTCAGTCTCATGGGAGCTCCCCGCTTCTGAGTACAGATGGTACAACTCTCATTACAGAGGGCTCAGATCCTGCAGAGATGGGCTGACCACTTTGAAGCCGTCCTCAGCCAGCCGTCATCTATTAACGATGAGGCAATAGACAGGATTCCCCAGGTTGATATCAACAGCGCCATGGATGACCCACTGGTAGTAGCTGAAGTCACGGAAGCTGTCAGCCAGCTATCCAATGGCAAAGCCCCAGGGGCAGATGCCATACCCTGCAGAGATCTACAAAGCTGCTGTCCTGTACTTATCAAGAAGCTTAGCGAGTTGTTCCAGTCCTTTGGAAGCAAGGATCCACACCTCAGGAACTTAAAGATGCTTCCATTGTACACCTCTACAAGAGGCAGGGCAATCGGCAAGTATGCAACAAACACTGAGGAATCTCGCTGCTCTCCATCACAGGAAAAACCCTCGCAAGATCCTGCTAAATCGTCTGGTCAATCATCTGGAACTGGGCCTGCTTCCAGAATCACAGTGTAGCTTCCGCAAAGAATGTGGGACTATTGACATGATTTTTGCTGGGCGCCAAGTCCCATTTTTTTGCTTAGAGAATGAAGCAAGAGATTGCAAAGCATCATCTGAAAAGTAGCAATGGCCACCAAAAACAAAGTAGTAGTTATCCTTTTCTCTTATTTGTTGAAGCTCCTTGCTACTGAATTTCCTCTAGAGCAACAGTGATTGCACTTAAAAAGGCATCCACTGATTGCAATGTACTTTTAGGAATGACATGAGGAGAAATTTTTCAAAGGGTTGTGAATCTTTGGAAAATGATTGAAAGTTTATTTTCCCAACAGTCTGATTTATCCACATGATGAGTACATGAGCATACCAAGTAATTTTAGAGGCTCATTGCAATATTGCATTCCTACAGATGGAAGATCTTTGCAATAATATAAATCAGCCATATGGAAGGAGATAGAACTATATTTTCACTGTACAAACAAAAAGCATACACAAATTTTACAATCCACTTCCTACAAATTCCTCACCACCAGGAACAATTATAGATAAGTATACCATCCACCCCCCAATCCACTAGATGCTCACGCAGAGTGCAACTTCTTGGCAACAACCCATGCCCACCAAGTTGTCGATAAAATTATTTCAGCGAGTATACATCCTGAAGCATTACTTTTCAAACATGCATCAAATTATAATCTTGAACTCAACATGGTCTGACAACTACTAATCCATTTGAAAACATAAATCTGTATAAATCACTGTAAAAGAAATATGTATTTTAATATCTTCTGCAAATGCACAAAGCAGGATTATTACAAAATTTCAATCATGTACAATTTAAGAACAATTATTCATCTTGAACAGTGGGAAATGAGAACATCTTTAATCATGAATGATGATCCAAATGTTTTTTTAAAAATATATTTTTATGTTCTCTTCCTATATAGCAGATTAAAACTGATGAATGTGTTGTAACTTGTAATTACAAGCCTTCTGCTGATTTATCAGCAGGAATATTTGGACAAGCAACTTTGAGCTATATTTGAATTGGAAACATACTGTCAAGGTCAATCCAAAGCTTTTTCCACATGTTTCTTAGGAGGATTACCATATTGGTGAAAATGGGTTCCCTCAGTCTATTCTACTGTTATACTTTGAAGGTAAAAAGGCAGTAGCTGCTCAACAATGCAATTTCAAAAGACATTGAAAAAAATTGAAAGCCTTCTCTTATTCTCATTTCCTGCATGAACAAAATTAGGAAGCAATTAACACTAGTTAAAATGTATTGAAATCTGTTTTGAATTCAACACTTTTCATTGTATACTAATACATTTGAGGTTATTTTCATTGGAGAGAAGAAGGTTACGAGATGACCTAATTGAGGCATACAAGATGATCAAAGGAATGGATAGGGTGGACAGTGAGAGCCTTTTACCTCGGATGGTGATGGCTAACACAAGGGGACGTAGCTTTAAATTAAGGGGTGGTAATTATAGGACGGATGTCAGAGGTAGGTTCTTTACTCAGAGGGTAGTAAGGGCATGGAATGCCCTGCCTGCAGCAGTTGTGGACTCACCAACTTTAAGGGCATTCAAATGGTCAGTGGAATAGTTTATGTTTATGATTTTTTCTTTATGATAAGTATATTGAATAGTTTAGGTTAGAGGGTCCACTGGTCGGCGCAACATTGAGGGCCGAAGGGCCTGTACTGCGCTGTAATGTTCTATGTTCTATGTGACAATAATAAATCAAACAAAGAAATTCAAATAAATATTGAATCAAAGCAAAACAGTATGGAAATAGACTATCAAAAGATGAAATTAGATCTCACATCTGATCACGCTATTCATATTCTTGTTAATACAGAAAGTAGAAATAATGTTTTTAGGACAAAGAAAACAAGCACACTTTTCTTTTTAACCCAAGAACGATAGAATAATCAAGGGTGGCATGGTGGCACAGAGATTAGCATTGCTGCCTCACAGTGACAGGGGCCTAAGTTTGATTCTGGCCTTGTTTGACTGTGTAGAGTTTGCACATTTTACTTGTGTCTGCATGGGTTTCCTCTGGATGTTCAGTTTCCTCCCACAGTGCAAAGGTGTGCAGGGTTGATGGACTGGTCATGCTAAATTGCAATTAGTGTCCAAAGATGTGTAGGTAAGAGGGGATTAGCAATGTAAATACACCTTATTCAGATATCTTGAAGGTATGGGTAAAATGTCAACTAGCCACTTTCCCAAAAAAAAGATATTAACTATTAGGGAAATAAGCTGCAGTTTTAAGCATTATCCCAAAATACTTGCAAACATTTTTATTTTTCATAGAATCCTCACAATGCAGGAGGCCATTCAGTCCGTTGAGTCTACACTGACCACAATCCCTCCCAGTTCCAATCCCCACAACCCTATTCAGTTACTCTACTAACCCCCTGACATTCGGGTCAATTAAGCATGGCCAATCAACCTAACCTGCACGTCTTTGAAACTCTCCAGTGATTTCAACTTCCAAATGACCATTTCTTCAAACAACCGTTGTAGGAAATTATTTTAACAACCCAAAAATTCTCAAATGTGCTCCTCTGCAAATCAAAATCTTACCGATCTTTGTCCTATCTACTGCACTGGTGGCACTGTTTCCAATGCTGCAGAGGTCTGTGCTATATGAATATTGTGATTTATTTACACAATTTACAAAGAAATGCAATCCTTCATCAATTTAACTGTCTAAAGGAAGAAACACTTCAATCTATACTCACTATATTCTGTATCTGCCTGTACATGAAAGACTTGTTAAAGACTTAATAGAAAATATTCAAATAAAGACCCCTACCCTCCAAGTGAATACTAAAATCATCTGGATCTGAAGTAACACTGGTAAACTGTCATGTTGTCCCATACCAATTGCAATGTGGGGCCATATAAAAGTAATTGCTTATGCCTAAGTTCTCAGACAAGAAATTCTATTTGTATCTGTGCCATACAATCACTGAAGGGCAATAATAATATTGAGCTAGGAAATCTGTGAAGATGTAATCTTCACAGATTGTGAAGACAGGTTAACAATCAAATACTGCAGAGAGGTTGAGGATAAAAAGGAAAGGATAAGTAATAAGAAATAAGTATCAGGGTTAATCTGTCTCAGAAAGGCTTTGGTGAACTAATACTGAGATGTACAAATAGCATACATCAGTTAAGAACATGTCAACAGTATTTTTTTTAGAAACCAAAACTTTCAGGAACATTCATTTAAGGTTGAGCAGAATTACTGCAGACTTTCTAAAGTATTGACAATTATACTTCCCAAAATGCACACTATTTTGAAACAGTGAAGCTTTTCATTGCATACAGGTTAGTTGGATGTCAACAAAGAGGAGCAAAAATATGTAGCTCTGAATGACCCTTGTGTACCAGAGGGTATACAAGGAAAATAGCAATTCAAAAAATTATTTCTGAGGCAATGTCCAAGATAATGTTCTACAGCCCGAAGGATAAAACTATACACTATCTGAGTATGCAGACTTAGGGAATATAACAGGGAATATAAAGATTGCAATCTTGAATTGACTTAGTAGAATTTTCATTCTGTCATCTTCAGGATGAGAAGGAAACTCCATAATTTTCCACATGCTTAACAACCATAGTTTTACTTAGGAATTTTACCACCACTTCAAAACAGTCCATAATCATAATCACATACACCCTCTAGGAAGTTCAGACTTACCTGTTTCAGAAACAAATGGAATAGAGCCAAATAAGTCTTCCTTAACTGGAGTCTGTGGAAAAGAACGTGGCTCAATCTCTGTCTCTATGGATGTTCTCCTCTGTTCTGGTTTACCTTTGTGAAAGAAAGAAGACATTTCCTATCTGAAAGCAACACCCAACTTTGTATAGTGAACTGGGAGTACATATAGTGGTAGGAAAAATCACTGCATATTTAAATATCGCACAAGGTTGAAAAAAAGACGTCATTAATTTTAAAATTCTCTATCACTGAGCATGCAGCACTAATTAGCTGATACCGAACTAATCAACTGAATCAGCATTATTTAAAAACTAAATACGTGTAGATGTGTACATTCGCACCAAAATCTTTTGTTGATGGAAATATGACTGAAAATCTTTCCTCTAGCTTTCAGGCCAGAAACAGCAGATCTTCAATACTAGCAGCAACAGAAAAATAAAAGGTGCTGCCAACTCAAATGATTTTGCAACTTCCTTCACCATTCTAAAATTGGAAGGACAGCAATATAGTGCAATTTACATTCAAAAAAAATAAAATTACAACAATTTTCCACTTTAATCAAAGCACATCAATATACAGGAATTTTACAGGGATGATTTCCATGATTTTTTTTCCCCTAGGTAACTCCTTTTTCCCTTTGCACAGAGTTCAAGTGTCAGGACCTATTTTACTGCACCTGTGCCCCTTTACATTTCTCCAAGTTTCCCTGAGGCAGGCAGGTTTGGGTCAACAACTACTGCAATTGAATTGAAACAGATGGGTGCATTCTTGGCAGCCACCTCATCATCTTGAGATATTGCTGGTTGAGCACCTCAGTACAACGGGGCATGGGGGAAAGAGATCAAACATACAGCTCTGCTTTAATTTCCTGCCTGCACTTAGCCCTGCTGGAGGGTACAGCTGCACTGGTATTGCTTCAGAACCACTTTCATGACTTGGCACAGGAAATATCAATTCTCCAGTATAGTAATGGGTTCAAAGAAAGGCCCCAGGGAAAAAAAAGTATTTTCTTTTCCCCAAACTAGTGATCTGATCCGTCAAGGAAAAATAATGAACAGAGCTTAATTAATTCAGGTAATGCTACTTCGACATGGTTCAGTAAAATTAGGACCAAAAAGATGTCCAATCTTACCAAATCTGTCCAGACTTTGCACCATTCTGATGCCAATGCAAGTATAGTTCTCATTTGAAACAGTCATAACACCACTGTAATATTATTACTGACCAAAGTGTGGATCAATGTCAAATTCATTAAACAGAATATATCATAGACAGTGCTTTTGTTTTTAAATGTACTAGTGCACAGACAAGAAACTGTGTTAAGACTGCAAAGTATATTTTACTTGAGATTGAGTCACTTTCAAGTATATTTAAAAGATGAGGTGTAAACATTTTTCTTTGTATATTTAAGCTTTTTTCCTTGCATTATTTCAAATGGAAATTCAAACCATTTGCTAACTTCAGCAACATGTGATTTTATATTTTCATTGTACAAGTAGTGTTCGTTAATTACTATCCTTCTGGCCTTAAAATCAACTTTTTTAGAACAGCAATTTTACATGTGGGAATGGATAAAAGGGAAGCAGAAAAAGGAAACATGCATGGATCATTACCACTCGTACATGATCTAAGCTGATCAAATTCCCTATCAAGAAGCTCTTCCTCAGTTAACTTTGAGAAGTTGTCCTCTCCAAATGGATTCCATCCAGACATGTCAGGAGGGTTACTGATATTCTGTGGAGGATATCTGGGAAAACCATCCAATTCTAAAGATGTTGGTCTGTAAAGTGAAAAGAAATTACCTCTTCATCATAAACAAAGCAATATTGGACATCTTATGTGAACACTATATCTAACAAAGATGCAACAAATACTGAAAATTAAAATTTATATTTAATCAATCATAAAACAGGCAGAATTTTCCCCAGAAAGTTTCTAATTGTTATAACAGTGAGAAAACAGGAGTTTTTCACGCTAGTCTCTTAGGCGTGCTCTGCCTTGCAATCTTTTGACACTTAGTGCAATGAAAGCAACTCCATGTGAATCACACCATCATGGAGGCTCCAGGCACCTGACTCATCCAAAGTGGCCACAACCATGTGCCATTAACAAGGGAAGCTGCATTTAGACATTAATGATGTACGCACAGTCATGCTGGCTTTAGTGGAGAGGAATTAAACAGAAGGTGCATCAGAATTTAAATAAACCTCAATTATTAAAAGTACACAACATCAGGATAAAAAAAACTTAAATAATTCTATTCAGCGGAAGATGCATTTGTCAATTGCAATTTACACTTAGTTCAAACAGTTTCTTCATTTTTACAGCAAAATTAGACTGTAATATTCTAAAACTCATGCACTGATGGTGCTCTTCAAATCCTTTACGTTTTCCTTCTACAATACTGACCTAACTGATTTGTTGGTAGTTTCCATTGTCAGTCCAACCGACTGCACCGAGTTAGTGCCAGTAACCACAAAAGCCACACCATATGAGACATCACTATGGTGGCCAGAAGATTGATGGGATGTTGGAGACGTTGGAGATACAAATGCCATTGAAGTGGTTTGGCATTCATGTGTAGAGTGTGGAAAGTGTAGATGCTGGGGTACAGCAACTTGAGATTGTGTAAAAGCCTGCTGGATATAAACAGAAACACTGGTTAGATACATTTAAATGTATCTATAGTCAAACAAAAAGTACATTAATCTTTGGAATATTTTATCTTATTCAAAATAACATTTTTTTTTAAGGTCAATAACTCAGTAATAGTTACACCTTGAAATTTGCAATAAATCACAAAAAGCTTCAGGGCACGGCTGAGAAAACTGGTGGAAGTTGCAAGGGATAGCAAGGTGACCAAGAAGTCAGTCACCAAGAGGCAGTTTTTGAGAAGAAATATAACAAGATTTTCAGAAAATATTTCCGGACTTCAGGAGTATGAAAACTGAAGTTACTGTCACTCTTGGTGGAGCATGACAGGCTGTAAGCAGCATGCTAATTGTGAACATAAGACTGGAGAAGGGTGCAGAGATGAAGTCCTAAAATGTTGTAAAGGCCACTTTACCCATCAAGCTTGTCATCTCTGCAGTACATAATTTCACTCACCTTTGTTTTCAAAACTGCATCCCAAACTAAAACAACCGACGTCATCACTGCTGTCAATAGGTTAGTCAAGTCCTAACATTTCAAGTGGTTTAGTATTTTGTCCAAAAAATACTAGTGAAGAACCATACAATACTTTGCCACATTAAAGGCACTATATAAATACAAGTTGCTTTGAATTGATACAACAGAATAAAAATGATGAGAATCATCACAAGAATTAAGGGGAAGTTAATTTTTTTTTACACAAAGCTAATTAAAGGTTGCTTGCATTGATTCTGTGCTCCTACAGAGGATATGCTATTGATGCCCTCAGAATGCAATCAATTAGAAATCACAGAACAAACAAGAACTTTTATTCAGTTTTGTTAGAAAAACCTTTGAAAAAAAATTACACCTTAGTTGAATGGGATATAATTGGGTTTTCTAATGGTATACCAAGTTGATATACTGCTAAACAAACTTAATGGCATTAAAAAAGAATAATTTTATATTGGCTAAATGTTAATTTTTAAAGAACATTTGAAAATTTAGATATATTTTAGAAGTTTGTGATATTTTAGCTTCTTTCTTAATCCTAAATGTACATCCCAATCAATTACCTCATTATCTGTAAAATTTAAAACAAAAAGTAAAGATATTCAATGGTTTTTATATTCTGCTTTGCCAGTTGTGGAAGTACTCCAATGTGACTAGCCACTTAGTCAGATGGAAACAGCATTATCAGACACCTGGAGATCCTATTCATTTGGTGTCAAATTCAAATTGATGTCAGAAGAGTGAAGTCCACACCATGGAGATCACTAGATCTTAATTTTTTTTAAAAGAAGTCAGCAGTGGGCATTGTTGTTTGCTGCTGACATCTATGTTACAATGGATTTGAATGAATATTTGAAAAATAAAAATACAAAATGATATAGGGAAAGAACAAATTGCTCAATTTTACAGATGATACCAAACTGGGTTTGAGAGAAAAATTGGAGAAGACAGATCAGCAATCAGGATGAGGTAAGAGAGATAATTAAGTGGATAGAATTGCAGATGAAAGTTAATTCAGATGATTGTAAAGTTGAAGACCAAAGGAAGATATGATTAACATTAAGGATAAAATATGTATATTAAATGAGCACAAAATAATTGATGCTTAATATTAATAAATAACGCAGAGCACCAACCAATAAAGCAAATAAAATGATAGTAGGAAATGCAAGAAATACTCAGTTCAGGCAGCATTTGGTGTCACAGAAACAGTTATGTTTCAGATCGATGATCTCTTATCAAAAGTCAATCTGAAATATTAGCTCTTTTCCTCTTTTCACAGACAATATCTGGCCTGTTGAGTATTTCCAACACTTTATTTTTATTTCAGATTTCTAGCATGTTTATTTTGAAACCAATTGATCAAAACTATATAGAATATTACAATACATTATGGTTATGCATCAGAGTTCCTTAGGGTAGTTTATCTTCTAGTTGTATTAGTATGTGTCTCTTGCCTCCCAAATGCAACCCTCACCCTAAAAGAATGATTTCTTACCACAGCAGAGTACTGAGGCGTTTGTTGCTGTTGATAATACATTGGTTGCATCAGTAATTGTTGCTGTTGTAATTGCTGCTGTGTTGATTGCTGCAAAGCCTGTGAATACTGTCAAAGGTTTGAAAATAAATGTATAGAGCTGCAAAGAGCCATCATCACTGCTCTTTACTGAAACCATAAATACAACAATGGACTCAGCAGCTTAAGTATTACAAATCACACCTTAATGTAAGGCACAAAAAAGTAGTCATACTCATCAGAAAGTAAAAGCACACCCGCATTTATGACCAAATCTACCATCACTTCACTGGCATGTGTTAAGTTCTCTTGTGAAGCAGAATTTTAAAAAAGAATGTCAAAGGGAGTTTTTTTCCCCCCCCATCAGCAGAGAAAATAAAAGTGCCCCTCTTGGAATCATAGGAATAGTATTAGATCCTGATAGCAATATCCAACCACCTATGCCTTCAGACTTTGAAGAAAGCAAGCCATTAATATATTGCCAAAACTCATGTCAGTTATTCATGGACTGGTGAATGATAACGCTCTCAATGATCGTGAAATTAACAGATTTCTCTCAGGCTAAACCTGAAAAGAAAACATTACTTTAGATTCACCAAAATAATTGCAGGCTGTAGCACAATTAGTAAGCGACTAAATATGGACACTATAGAACAATGGCTTGGACACAAGTTCAGTTGCAAGTAAGAAAATCTTTGAAGAGAAAATGAATAAACCAACCAACAATGTAGGAATTTGCAAAAACATGTACATTCAGCATGCAGGAACTTAATCCTTTCAGCATCAACTGCTATTTTCAAGATTACATGAGTTAGACTGTTTGTTGAACCAGTGTCCCAGTGTTCTGCAGTGATATTTACACCCTAATATGTGGTGTAGCATGGAAATTATCTTTGAAGGTGATTAACAAATAATTAAACTTATCATTTAGAAAATGTTGTATTTAAATCTTTGATGACTACTACCTTCTGTGTCGGATTATTAACTATTTGTTGCTGCTGTTGCGACTGTTGAAGTTGATGTTTCAAGTCTCCCTGTTGTATCTGCTGCAGGACTCTATGCTGCTGTTGATTGGTCCCCTGAGCCATATGAATTAAATGTCCATTTTCAGCTAGTACAGCAACTGTGAGAGCGTACAAATTAATTATAAGTTAACAAAATCAAAGTGATAGATCATAAAGTTTTTTTTTTGAATTTCTGCAAAGAAATAACAGTGGATTTATTAACCAAATATGTATTGCAAAATGGCCAAATGTACTCACTGATTTTTTTTGGATACTTGCAATGCTTTGCATTCATCAAACATGGTGAGAGAGATTTTATGAATCAGCTACAAAACATTGCATTTTATATTGAACAACAACTTGCTTTCAGTTAATCCTTTCGTGACTAAAGTAGAATCAGCTATCAAATTAAGTAACAACTGATAAATTCAATGTTATACATTTATTCAATTCTACTTCACCATTGTGTTAGGAAAACAAAAGGCAGTTTCAAGAAATTTATAAGAACATAAGAAATAGGAGCAGGAGTAGGCCATCTAGCCCTTCGAGCCTGCCCCGCCATTCAATAAGATCATGGCTGATCTGAAGTGGATCAGTTCCACTTTCCCGCCATCTCCCCATAACCCTTAATTCCCCTGTCTATTAAAAACCTATCTACCCATGACTTAAATATATTTAGCGAGGTAGCCTCCACCACTTCAACCGGCAGAGAATTCCAGAGATTCACCACCCTTTGAGTGAAGAAGTTCCTCCTCAACTCTGATCTAATTTATATTTGTATTGACAAATATTAGAAATAAGGTATAATTTCTGTGCAAGGGTAAACCTATGGTTAGATTCCTGATTGACAAAGGTATTTATACATGCAAGGGTTTTGGTTTCAATTGAAACTGTGCTTACAGAGGTTACAGGGTGAAGAATAAATAAAAGCTAGCAGAAGCATGAGGTCATTGTTTAACAACCAGGTACCCTTTTAAACTAGAAAGGTTTTTTGCGTTTAATTTTAGCTGAATTCATTGGCAGTTGGTTTGAAAGGCTTGATGGGGAACATCCGTCTCAGCTTTGCTAGAAGAAAACCATACCATGGACACAAGAACACAAGAAATAGGAGTAGGCCATCAGGCCATTCAACACGATCATAGTTGATCTATTCCTGTCTCAACTACTTTTCTGTATCATTTCCCCATAGCCCTCTATTCATCAATCAAATATTTATCCACCTCCATGTTAACTATTTCTAATGGTCCAGCCTCCATCACCGCTTGGTTTTAAGTTCTTAAAGTTCATTAATTAGTGTCACAAGTAGGTTTACATTAACACTGCAATGAAGTTACTGTGAAAATCCCCTAGGTGACCACACTCCAGAGCCTGTTCAGGTATATTGACAGAGAATTTGGCCAATGCACCTACTTGTCAGTCCCCAAAGTCTTTTGGACTTTTTGGGACTGACAAATTCCAGATATTCACCACCCTCTGCAAGAAGAAATTTCTATGCATCTCAATTTTAAATGACAAGCCCTTTATCCTGTAGCTATGCCCCTCATCTGAGACTTTCCCATTAGTGAAAACACCTCACCATCAACCCTCCCAGGATCTTACATGTTTGAATAAGGTCACCCTTCACGCCTCAAAGGAATTAGCCTGGTGAATGTCCTTTGGACTGCCTTCAATGTTAGTTTTTTTTTTAGGCAAAGCAACCAAACTCATACACAGTATTCCAGGTGAAGTCTTACCAACATCCTGTCCAACTGCAACAAAACCTTCCTATTTTTAAATTCCAACCCCTTTGCAATAAAGGCATATTGCTGTTTGCCTTCTTCACTATTTGTTGGACCAGCCTGCTAGCTTTTTGTGATTCATGCACATATGGATCCCTCTGTACTTCACCTGCAGCCTCTCTCCATTTAGATAATAATCTGTCTTTCATTCCTCCTACCGAAGTGCATGATCTCATACATCCCCACATTAAACTCCATTTGCCAAGTTTTCGCCCAGACACCCAATTCAGCAATATCCCACTGCAGAATCACAATATTTTCATCACAACATACCCTTCCATCTCTCTTTGGATCTTGGGCAAATTTGAAAACCTTACGTTCTGTTCCTTTCTCCAGGTCTTCACCGTAAATAGGTAACATTTGCAGGCCAACAACTGATCCCTGCAGTACTCCATTAGTTATATCTTTCAACTCTGATAAGGATCCATTTATTTAAAAACTCTTTTCTACATGAGAGATTGATCAATAAGCTGAACTCCCCCACCTCCAACTTGAATATCCTAATTTTCCAAGCAACTGAACCCTCATCCCCACTCTTCAATCTCTGCTGCGCTCCTTGTGCTCTTTTCCCCTATGTAATCACCAGTCTCCTCATGCTCTTTTATCTTGTCTCTGCCACTTTCCGAACGCTCTTTTATGGTAAGTGTCAAGAAAGCTAAAGTCCAGCTAGTTAAACCAAAGCAATGAAAGGAAGCTTCCAAGAAGCCTGCAGTTAAAGGTACTGGGACAGAGAATGGTTCAGTAAAGACTGGCAGACCTGAGAAGAAAGCTGAGAAGTCAGAAAGAGCTCAGACATCGTTTTCCGGTTTGGGAGATATTATTATAGTTTGGGATTCATATTTGAAATAATCATGATAATCAGTGTCTGGAGCTCTGAGTTGGTGCAAGTCTTTGAAGGAGGTGTAAAACCTAAAACTGAAACTTTGATGGGAGCAGTGGAGAGAAAGAATTGTCTAAAAAAAAAAGAATTGTTTTTGAAAGTGGAATTTGAAATCACTTGTGTGGTAGCTGGAGTTCAGTGAGACAAGGTGATTCATGGTATAAGAATCATATGGGGGGGACTTTGAATCACAGTGACTACCTCTGAACTTTCTCCTCAAAGCAGTAGAACCAACTTGGCAGTGCAAATCTGTGCCCAGGGCAGTGCCAGGTCATGTCCCTCTCACCCACGGGCTATCCTCATCTTTATGTCCGCAATGGGATCCCCATGACTGATTCATATCTGAGTGAAACCGTTGATGACATACTGTCGCGGTTTGAATGTACAGCAGGGGGTCAATATCTGGTGGAGGTGGGGGGGTATTTAATATTTAACTATATTAAAATGAATGTAAATCAGGTTTACATCCGTTGCTGGCATGAACACGAATACGTTGCTGACAAAAATCAGAAGTTGCGATCTCGCCATTGAGATCCATGACTTCTGGGGTTTCACCGAATCTTGAGCTCCCGCCACCATTCCAGCGGACAGTGAATGCAGGCTCGAGACCACCCCCGATATCTCTAAATAGTGAGATTAATAGCAAAAAAGAATATGTGAAGGAAGCAAAGAAACTTTTTTCTTCACCCGAAACATTTTTGACTAATGGGAGGGTAAATCCCAGTGGATTAACTTTTGTATAAACTTTACGCTTGGTAAAAACTGGACAGATTACTAGACCCCTAACATCACACCCATCTGCGGCTCTGAAAACATTTTTTTTGACTTCTTGTTTATGAGATTAAATCTGTTGATGTGAAAATAAATTCAGGTAACATCAAGTATCTGGCCCCAAAGTGCACAATCATTTCATCATGATCTCACAGCAATTTTGGCAGGAGTCTTATGGTGGGGTCTGAGATAAACCAGCTGTGAAGAGACATATTGACTCAAAACGTCAACTCTGTTTCTCTTTCCACAGATGTTGTCAAACCTGCTAAATTTATATAGCATTTCTGTTTTTAATTTCAGAATAACCAAGTTTTGGCCTTCAGTCAGAAGCTGGGGTTTTCTGGCTCTGCCATGGCAGGTGCAATGAGGCAGCCCAAAAATCTGGGAAGATTCCACCCAGCAAATCAGATTACCCCATTACATGTGTCCAGTTTGTAAGATGAGGCAGTGTCTTCCCGCATTCTGAGGCCCTGTTTTTTCAGCCCTCGTTGGGATCCAGAATAGGCCAGGTTAGATTAGAAGGTACCATAATGGCAGGGGTGAAAATGGAGCTCACCTAGGAGGTCCAGGAACATGCTAAGACTACGTCTTATATTTTTTAAATGGTCCGTTATAGAAGAGATTTCAGGCATAGCTCTCAGCTTCTTCAGTTTGTAAGGATCCTGAATGTGCCTCCAACAGCCACTTGGCATTGCAAGACAAATTTGGGAACCTTCCTTGCCCGCAAAACGCCCAAGGTCAGAAGCAGAGGCATATCTAGAAGCTCAGGATGTGTTCCCATGTGATTTTCAGAAGCCTTGTCAATTATGGTTGGCTTCATTTACCAAAGGTCATTAATTTGTCTAATTTATAGATATGCCATATTGCCTTCCTAGACATAATACAAATCTCCACAAGGCCTCACTGGATTTAAACCATAAGACAAATTTCCTCAGAATAGTGTCTTCCCTCCAGGAATGTAAATCATGCATCTTCACTGGAGTGCCAAAATAATAAAATGTATATGTGCCATAGAACCAGAGGCAAAATATTCACAAATAAAAAAATCCATGCTACTTCCAATTACGAGTCACCAAATTTGTTAAAATTGGAATCTAATTTTTCAGTTACCTTTTTGTCCAGGATTTCCACAACCAGTTGTGATTACCCTTTTCACTGGAGTTACTGTGTTCTGAATTGGTAAAACACCTGTATTTACAGCACTGGTGTTAGCTTTTGGTCTTCTTCTTGGGGCTATTGATGTCTCCGTTGGTCCTACTGCCTCACTTAACCTGTGGAAATTAATATTATGGATACAAATAAGCTTCTAGTTATGAACTGTTTTCAGAATTTTTTGAAACCCAAGAGAATCAGCTTTCAAAACAAGTTTAGCAAATAATAAATCCCCAACTGATCAGAACTTGCACTAACAATATGTTTGAAAAACTTACTGCGTGCAAAGAACACAATTAGAAGTTCAACTAAGCTAGTACAAGCTTCTATTAAATGCCTGTACAGTTCTCGTTATGATCTCAATAAGTGTTGGGCGGACTTGAAACGGGAAGAGTTTCAGACCTCTCTTTTGGGTATGTTTACTCCCCTTGCCCTCGGCTTTCAATTCCACCAGAGAGGCCAAGTCAACTGCTCCCCATTCATGGGGAGGATGTCTATTCCTCACCGGTGAGAACCTTTTCTGGCGAGGTCATAAAGGCAGCGAGCTCGGATTTAGCACCAGGCTTGCTAAGCAGATGTTAAACAGCATTTAAATAAATTTAAATACATTAACCAGCCTCTCACCCATTTCCAGCGAGAATTTGACTGTGCCGGAAATCCAACGTTCGTAAAGTGGCGCCAGTTACGCTAATCGTTTTACGCCCCACTTTACCACTACAGTGCGCCCGAAAACGGGTGCAATGGGGTGATAAAATCGCTCAAGTGGTTTTTTTTTCAGGAACACAGAGAAAGCCACAATGTTCACAGCTTGAATCAAAAGAATTTTATTACACAAAATCAAGAACATGAATATTCATTACTACACTCTGTCTTAAATAGTAATGTTAATTGTATTAAAAGCACAACAAATACAATTATTTGCTCTCTAAACCCAATTTTCCTTTTGTACTCAGACTTGCATCCCAATAAACTCAAGGCAGATACTTATTTGGAATTGGAAGATTAACCACCTTGCCTGATTACACTTCAAAAAGTACACAAGTATTCAATTTTCTTGGACTTCCACTTATTTCTGACAAGGTTTCCCCTTCATATCTCCTCCAACTGTCCTTTTGTTGCAGACTCCCAATTCAACATCTCCATGGTGAGCAGCCCCACATCAAGAAAGCACTGCCGGGCTCATTAACCGGGGAGAGTGGGATTTCATCCCTTCAACAGGGCTGAAATCTCACCCTCTGGAGCTGCCAACCAATCTGGTTGGTTGGGACCTCGAATGGTTCCAGTAGTATCAGGAAGGCATTAGCATCAGCTGTGGGGACTGCAGCTAAAGTAGGAACCCAAGGCCTTGGATCCCCAAATCAGGTAAATCTAGGGCTTTGTAACAGAAGAACAGGGGCAGTTGTGGTGGGAAAAGAGGGTGGGTTTAAGAGAGGGAATGGCCACTTTAATCTGTTGAGGTTAAAAATCGGATTTCTGGCCCACGCTGCTGTTCCTTCCCACATATGCCTCCATCTCTTCAATCTCTCCCCCACCCACCCTCTGCTATCTTTTGTTCCCCCCTTCCAGCTCTTTCACCCTCCCCAATCTATATGCCCTCACCCTACCCTGTTCTCTCTCAGTCACACCTCCGCACATGTCTGGAGGCAAGAAGGGAATAGATACAGTGTCAGCAGCAGATGAACTGAGACAGGGGACATTATAGAAGTACAAATTTGTGGTCTTAGTGATGGTGTAAATATGCAGTTGGGAAGCTCATCCTGGAGTTACATAGAACACCAAAATTGTTAACAGTCTGGCAAACACATCATGGCATGGAAAGAGTATTAGATCGAAAGACTTGATAACAAGCCCAACAGAACCTTAACCAGTCATTTTAATATGGCTGGAAGGCTGTCAAATTCTGCGCCTAAACACTGTGTTATGGGAATGAATTCCAGGACAAGAAGAAATTTGTTGAACAACACAAAGAAAATAGGTAACAACAAATAATAATTTCATAGTTTTTACTTCACAACTAGCTATAATTCAAGATGACCTATACACATTAAAGTCAAAGTCAACTTCTTTTGAAAATATATTCATGTTCAAAACATGGGACTGGAATTAATTTGCTGATAGGTCTGTTTTTCACCATTTATCTTTCCCCAACACAATGCAAATTTCCACTTGGGTAGCAAGCCACAAGTTCCCTGACATTTGAACTGTAGGCAATTTGTGTATATTGGATACTCCACAGTAATTTTCATCATAAACGGATTATTAAAATACAACCTTCACATACTCAAACTGCTAGGATGGACAAAAATTGCATATAATCAAGACACCATAACTATCATCTGTAACGCAAGTAAGAGATTGAATGTATCCTCATTGCCCCAACTTATCGTAAAAGTGAATCTGATTAAACTGTTATAAATACCGATGAGATCAGGAATCTTTTCAGCTGTTGACAGTCCTGAATGATTTACCAAGATTACCTTGCTTTTGTTTGACTCTTCTTGGCAGCTGCCTCACTGACAGTCATGGGTTCAGGAAGTACAGTTGGGATAGGAACATTCTACAAAACAGAATTACAAAACATTTAATAACAAACTTTTCTTAAAGTCCTTTTGAGCCACAAAAAGCAATGTAGCATTCTGTTAATGATACAGGAGAGCATGAGTGAAAACACTCAAGGAGATTGGAGGTGCCTATTGCAATTAATAAAGAATTGAGTGCAAGAATGTAGCGAATGGTAGCACCCAAGGATCTGTACGGAAATCTCAGCTTTTCATTACATTGTATCAGCACTTAATTGAAGGAATAGCAACTAGCATACTGTAAGTATGCTGATAATACTAAGTTAGGTGGCACAGTAGTGTAGATGAGAAGAGAAAGTCGCAAATGAAGTTGCAAGCAGTTGGAGCTTAGTAAGGGGGAAAAAGTGTGAAGTCATCCATTCTGGACCAAAGGAAGGTAAATTGAGTAGTTTCTAAATGGTGAGATGCTAGAAACAGTGGAGGGGCACAGATTTAGGGAAATACAAAAAAAAAATTTAAAGGCTAACGTAATGTTATTATTTATCATGAGGCGGTTGTAAAATAAAAGGAATGGAGGATAAACTACAGTTGTAAAAAACTTTGACTATTCTGCATCTGGTGCAGTACATTTAGTTCTGGGTTTCAAACCTCAAAAAGAATAGGCCAGCCTTAGAGAGAGTGCAATGCAGATTCACCAGAATAATACTGAAGCTAAAAGAAATAAATTAAAAGCGGATTCAGATGTAATGGCTGAGAGTGCTTCTTCACATGCAGTGAAAGTTTGAAAGTCTCTCCTTTTCACAGTCATTCCCACACCCAAAAAAGCCCTTCAATTTCAAAACTGAGATTTTTGCTCAGGCAGTTGGATAAATTAGTTAAAATACAGGTCAGCCATTATCTGAGTGAATGGCAGAGTAGACTTGACAAATTGAGTCCTCTTTTTAGGTTCCCAAATGTGAAAGCTTTGGCCCATGATGCACTCTGAAAGGCTTAAGGGTAAAATTCTCTAGTCCCTTTGTCAATGCTGGACAGAGATGTTCTGGGCAACTCTGGGATAAATCCACCACTTGGGAAGGTATACTGTTGACAGAAAGTCCTAGCTTCAACCCCTTCAAGCCTTTGGCTGCAGTCACAATTTCAATATTGGGACTTTTGAATGTAGATGAGCAGCCTGAATCCATTCTGAAGAGTGAGCAGGTAGTAAAGGAAAATTTTTTTAGTGCAGTGAGTCAGGAGATTCAAGCAGTGTCCAATGCACGGGATCTGCGCTGGTGCCCTGACCCGATAGCATCTCCCAGTGCCAGATTTCCAGGGGCGTCAGACTGGGGGAGAGCCGTATGAATTATTCAAATCCCCATTTTGATATAATTTAAATACAGTTAGCGGAGTCCCGGGCCTGCTAGCCTCTTTCCCAATACTCCCCAGCCCACCAGGAGTATTTCATTCCAGCAGGGTTGACTTTCGGAAAATTGGCAGCCCGACCCCGCTAGAGTGGAGGAGGGAAATCGCACCCCCCGCCCCCCAAGAGCACCAGGTGCCAGGGTGCCCCCTTGGCATTAGCAACTTAACTGTGGCAGCCTGGGCTCCCTAGCACTGCCCAAGGGGCAAATTGACAATGACCAGGGCACCTTGGCACTGCCCATCAGGCAACGGACAGTGCCATAGGGGTCAGGCCTCCAGAGGTGATCTGTGGGGATAGAGGGTCCTGCTGCCACTCTACAGAGAAGATCTGTGGGGGTGGAAGTCCAGCAATTGGGGTGGGGGCAGGGAATCCACATTTGGCCCTTGCATGCATAGGCGGCCAGCTATCAGGCCACTGGGCCATGGGTGGGGTGCAGGGATCATGGGGCTGGCCAGCCATTGAGCTGGCCAGCAATCTCAGCACTGACAGATTAGCGCATGCGCAGTGAGCCGCTCAACACTAAGCTGCCAGCCTCTCCAGTGCGTCTATGTCCCATCCACTGAATTTCAGTATGATTCACACTGAGGTAATCTATAGCGCACAAAAGTGTGGGAGATTCACAATTTAACCAGCTGGTAAACTTTCAAATAAACAATGTTTGTTCAGGTAATGGCATGTAGACAAAAGACAAACCACATTTTTAAATCAACTGTCAACGAATGAATACACCATAAAAAAAAACATACACTTACATATATATTTGGCAGGGGACATTCCTTTCCAGCCAATTTAAAAGCAAAATTTGAAACTTGGTAAATGTCAGGTCTATTGTCTGGAGCTGGTTCAAGCATGTAGCCTTTAAATACAAAAGACAATTTTAAAAATGTACAAATGAAATGCATAGAATAATAATTTAGAGTATTAATACTTCTGCAACAAATCTTCCGTTATACACCTGACAAATAAAAATGGAGAAAGTTTGTGCTTTAAACAACAATTTAATGCAAACTACAGATTTGTAAAACACTGCTTCAAAAGAAATGGCAATCAAATGGCAAAATGTACCAGTCAGGTCAATTTTGCAGATTCTAAACAAGCACAAAAGCCAAAACCTAATCAAGATCTTAATTTTTTTACATTCTTTGCACAGTGTTTTTGTTGCATACTTTGCAATGTTTCTAGTAATATTTTATCAGATACATCTTTGCAATTTATAATCTCACGTGTGACTTTTCTAACTCAAATTTACTATTTGAAAGATCTCATCTTGAACGGACAGAAAAAAAACATGTTCTCACGATCCTTAATTGTTTTTAAACTTTTCTCTGGATAGTTAAGTAAAAATACAAATTTGTGCTCCTTGTACTGTCCTTCACTTACAAGTGCTGGGTAGTCTCTGAGTATTCCTGCTTGAAAACTTTTTCAGTACAAGTTGGAACTATTATCATTTCTATTCGCCACAGTCAAATGGCAGTAATGATACTTAGCCACTCATGATTTTCAGTGCTTGAAATAGACCATTATATTTTGGTTCTGAGAGTATTACACCTAAACTCTTTGTCATGTATTACATCATTGTTCTTTAATGATGTACAACTCAGCATGAATGGAACATTAAGCAGGAGGGTGGGAGTTGGGGGGAGATACTTTTGCACATAATTGAGTAGTGTATCTTTGTACATTTAAATGCATGTTGGTTCCATTTCAATTTGTCAGAAAAGCATGCATTTTTCTAACAACATACTAGATTTCAGTTTCTTTGGGTACGTTTTCTCAAACTGGGCCAAGCTCTGCCCAGTTCAGAAAAACGTCAATGGGAAAAGCGTGTGAATAATTGATTTCTAAAATATCAGTGTGTTTAAAACCACACTAACGCAATTATTTGGAGCCCACAGCAACTTTCTAAAAAAAATTGGTGTACATACGTATTAGGCAGTGCAATTTCTGAGAATATTTCGAGCTGTCAGGCACAGTAAAGCTTCCATCACAGATTGCAACTTGACTCTCTCCAAAGGGTAGAGTGAAGAAACAAAGTTTGTACAGCAGACATCCAAGAGCCTAAACAAAGTAATTGGCTATTTTAAGCAGATATTTTTGATCAAATGCTTTTTAAATAAAATTCAACAATCAATGCAAATTCAACAGGAAACTATTATACTGCTATAATAAAAGATTTTATGTAAAACTTCTGCATCAAATTAGTTTACAGCTCATTAATTCATGGCAAACCACAGATTCACTACCTTGGGAGGAGGGGAGAGAGAGACTAGAATAGCATTTTTAATTAGATCTGAAACAAAAGGTGATAAAATAAAATTGTGTATCATAGATATCTAATGGTTCAACAATCCTTTCACATGTAAAGATGATTTGCCATTAACCAAAATTTTAAACAACAGCAAACTGATAAACAAAAGTATACTAAAGGATTGCTGGATTTTATTTGTTTCCTTCATCTTAGCCACAGGCCAACCACAATTGGCAAAACACCCATTATCTCAACTTACTTTCAGAGAAGAAAAGCATTTTTATTCACTTACAAGTATTTACTTGCTTTTGTTTTTAAGAGGAGAGACAGCTTACATGCATATGTAAACCCAGTAACCTCCCTCAATAGAAAAGCAATCAGTTGGCTTCTCTACCACAAACACGCAAGTCGTTATTGGAGATGTATCGTTCAACGATTGTATAAAAGCGAATGACTAGAACATTGTAATGGCATAACAATTTTAATTTGACATATTGCCAATGTAAAGACATTTGCTACAAAGCAAGGATCTGCTTAAATCTTTTGCTAAGACTGCTTCTTTTGAAGATGGTTAAGTATTCTATACATTCTTAAAAAATATTAGCTGGTACTTTCCAATTGTTCAAGCCAGTGGAATTCTTTGGTCCCACCAGAAGCGCATGCCCACCCTCAGGTTTTCTGGCTTCAATAGGAAATCCTATTAACAGCAGCGGGATCAGAGAGAATCCCACCACCAGCAAATGGCACACCACCGAGAAACAAGTAGCTGGAAAGCCTGGAGAAACCCACCCATTGTTTCCACTCATGTTCATTTTTAAAAGAAAATCTGATGACAGAATGTTACTTGCTAAATTGCTGAAAATGTTGAACAGTTCTTCAAGCTGAAGAAATCTTCTGTGAAGCACGCATAGGAAAATAAATATCCAATTCTGAAAGCAATTAAGTGTAAAAGTTTAACCTTACTCCATTTCAAATATGAGGCCTAAGTTTGTATTATAGAAATAAATTGCCATACAGGAATTAGATACGCATGATCCAACATGAATTGTCCTTGGTTTAGATAATTACAGAACAAGTGCTGTAGTCTGAACAAAAATAATTCAGGTAACAGATTTTATTTTGTGCTAATAATTATAATTAATAAAAGGTAAATGCTAAATGCAGTTCCCATAATGCAGGAAATTTAAAACAAAAAATTCAGTTAAGAGTCAATGAACAGTTACAAGCATCTATTGCTAGAAGTGCCAAACAGATGAACCAGCCTGGCTACTTCCTCAAGTCCCTAACATCGTAGATGTCAACCTTCAGCCAATTTGATCTATTTGACTGATATCAAGAAATGGCTGAGCGAAGAATATGGGCCCTGACAATGTCCACTTATGCTCCAGAACTAGCCACACCTAGCTTCCAATACAACTATTACACTTGCATCCAACTGACGAAAAATAAAACTCGAAACATTAACTCTGGTCTAGTTCCACAGATACAGTCAGACTTGAGATTTTCCAGCATTTTCTGTTTTCGGTTCAGGTTCCAGTATGCACAGTAATTTGCTTTCATGACAATATGGAATATTGCCCAAGTATATCCTGTGCATCAAAAGTTGAACAAATCCAAACCAGCCAATTAATTATCGCTCCACTGGTCTACTCTCAATCATCAATAAAGTGATGGAAGATGTCGCTGATAACAGAAAGGCGATACTTATAATTTGCTCACTGATGCTTAATTTAGGCTCCATCAGAACCACAACTTTGAAATTTGTTTGAATAGCTATACCATTACTTATTTGTCCCAGAGATGACAGATTTCAAACAAAAGAATGATTGGCAACTTCTGAAAAAAAGATTGTCATTGGAAGAGATATAATTTAAGCTGATTCTCATAAATATAAAGAAAATGATGGAAGCTACCCAAAATTTTTAAAAATGTATTCCAGGTGAGAGGCACTCCTTATTGAAGCTAAGTTTTACAAATCTGCCGTTATCAAGAATTGTGTCAGGTACTAGAAATCTGCCAGCTTGCATTAAAAAATTGTCTCCAAAAGCATGTGATCAACAAAATATCGTAGTATCTTTGAGCAAACTGTGAAGCAGATCCCAACATTACAAAGATTTAATTCACAAAAAAAAAACAATTCTGCGATTTATTTTGTTAAAAAAAAATCATTTAATTAGGTAACATTCATATCATCACAACACCTCTACAGTTTTAATTCTGAGCATGTATTTGTGGTTGATCACAAGAAGGGACAGACATAAGGGCAGGAGCATGAAAGTAAGAAAATTAAAAGAAAGTAGAGAGAAGAAAAAGAATGAGAAGGACAGAAACAGAAAAAAGGGAGGCAAACAGAAATTGGACAGAAGATAGAACATGTATTTTTGTCTGTAATGCCAAAGAAATTAACTAGTTTAGCATCAAACCATTTTGATCTGACACTGACTTGGTGTTAGAATTGCACACTAGTTATGAAAGTTGCTTGCAACTCTGCAATATGCAAATTACTAGATGAAAAAACATTGTACCACTTGGGGGCAGTGCTGATCTTTGTAAATAACAAAGCACATTTGTGCCAAAAAGTGGAATGGGATACTCAAAAAAGTATCTCATCTTCAGCTAAAAAAAAGTTTTCACATAGAATAACTAGTGAGCACTTAAGCATTACATTCCCCACATGTGCCACAAAATAGTACATACAACACTTATGCCAGCTGGTTCTATTATACTTCTCCAATGCGTTAACCAGAGTAGCAGTGAGCACCAGCTTGTTGTTTCCATTAACGACGGTGAGATGCCAGCACTGGACTGGGGTAAACACAGTAAACTGGCTTTCAAAAGCTAGTGGCTTTTGCTACCAAATAAACCTGTTGGACTTTAACCTGGTGTTGTGAGACTTCTTACTGTTTCCGTTACCACCAGATCATACTTCTCTCCAGACTCCTCCATCCTCACCCTGAACTCACTCACATTTTTCCTCAGAAACTTGAGCTTGGAGAGAACCCAAGACCAATTTCCTGCTCTGAGCAACTTCTGTCCACCAAACAACTGATCCCCTAGTTTTCCTTCTTGGCAAAATGGCCTGTTTTCAACTACACAAGCTGCAACTGCTAGGGTGCAGCACCTTGTTCACAATTGTCTTACAAAACCAAGTACTTCTGAAGTCCTGAGATATGTTGAAAGTTTTGCTCACCCATATATCAGCCTTTGTCGTGATTGAGTTTCCTCCATAAAGATTAATCATTTCAGGGGCTCTGTAGGACAACGTTGTATACCTAAAAAGAAAAACTCAAATGTTCACTTCTGTGCAATCCTGTCCAACTGTATTTTTGTGACAGTTCATTTAAACAGTTGTTAAATTTGTTGCATTTGTATCAGTTACATCATCAAAACTTAGGCCAAACCACTTTCAGCTGCTTCATCAATGACCTTCTGTCCATCATAAGGTCAGGAGGAGGATGTTTACTGACGATTGCACCATTCACAACTCCTCGGATACTGAAGCAATCTGTGTCCAAAAGCAGCAAGACCTGGACAATTTTCAGGCTTGGGCTCAAGAGTGGCAAGTAACATTTGCACCACACAAGTGTCAGGCAATGATCATCTCCAAGAATCTAATCATCACCCCTTTACATTCAATAGCATAACCATTGCTTAATCCCCCACTATCAACATCGTGGGAGTTACCATTTACCAGAAGTGGCAATGGACTAACCACATAAATGGTTACGAGATCAGGTCAGAGGCCACATCCCACCGCTCCCCCCCCCCCGCCCCCCCCCCAAAAAAGCTTGCCGCCATCTACATAAGTCAGGGCTGTGATGGAATACTCTGCACTTGCCAGAATGAGTGTAGCTCCAATAACATTCAAGATCCTTGACATCATCCAGGAATAAGCAGACCACTTGATGGGCACCCCCATCCACAAACGTTCACTCCCTCCACCACCAACTTAGTGGCAGCAGTGTGTACCTTCAAGGCCCAATGCAGGAACTCATTAAGGCTCCCTCGACAGCACCTTCTATATCAACGATGACTACCATATAGGATAGCAGATACATGGGAACACCACCTCCTGGAAGTTCCCCACCAAGTCACTCAACATCCTGATATGGAAATATATTGCTGTTCCTTCACTGTTGAAGAGTCAAAAATCTGTGAATGTAGGCTGTAGGAGTCCAAGAAAGCAGTTCACAATCATTTCTCAAGGACAATTAGAGATGGATAACAAATGCTTGCCTAACCAATGACAGCCACATCCCATGAATGAATAATAAAAATAATGCACTTATTAAAAGAATATAATTAATATGGTTCATTCAAGAATAGTTTCTTTCGAGAAAGTAGCACAAAAGTGACAAAGAAAATGTTTAGGGCTTTGGACCACGTAGAGAAAACTCCAGTTGATTCAGAAATAATTCTAATCCCTAAATACCATTAGAATAAAAGCGAAATGCTGAAGATGTTGGAAATCTGAAATATAAACAGAAAATACAGGAAAAGCGGGTCTAGTGGCATCTTTGGAGCGAGAAACAAAGTTAACATTTTGAGTCCGTGTGACTGTTCTTTCAAGGTGAAGAGGTGTAGAAGTATGATAGATTATATAGTTGGAAAGGGAGGGTGCAGCAGAATAGAAGATTAGGGGTAGGTGGGAGCTAAGGAAAGATTGACAAAGATGCCATGGACACAAGACAAAGGGAGTATTAATGGTAGTATTAAAGACTAAAGAAGATACTGATTGTGGTAGAAAAGGTAAGGCAGCAGAACGCGCTAACACTGAACAAAGCTCAGTGAAAGCAAAACTAAAGAACACATCTCAGTTCTCACTTCTTAGGGCAAAAGTCCTTGCCCCACTTAATGGATCATTTCACCTGCCTCCGGTCATCTTTTCCTTCCACCTAGATTCCTCCCTCTGGCCCCCCATCTGCTCCTGACCTTTCCACTGAGAGAGGAAGCGAGTTCAGTGGGCAGGAACAAATTATTATGATGGATCTACCACGGAATTGCTCTTTGTGGATTTTGGGGAAGAGACAGAAGTGGGTCATGTGGGGTTGGGGAATTATGAGGTTGGAGAAGTAGGAGGTTGGAAGCTGTGAAAGGAAAATCTCCAGGGGAGATGAGGTCAGTGACAATCTTGAAAACAATGGTTTGACGTTCGGTGACAGTTAAGGGGGAGGTAGGTGAAAGTGTCTCAGAGTTGCCGCTCAACCTCTGCAAGATAAAGATCAGTAGTCAGTAGATCTGTTAACAAAGTCAAGGTTGGACTTGTGAGAATGAAGTGCAGCAAGTTCAGAAGGAGATAGGTTGGAGTGGGTAAGGAACAAAGAAATCAGGATGGCGGAGGTCAAAGCAACCGTTCTCAATAAAAAGGGCAAGGGCAGTAGGAAGGGGTCCAGGTATAGGGAGGAAACAAAAGGCGGGTGAATGGATCCACTGAATGAGGGAGGACTCCTGTTAAAAGATGAGCACAGAGATTAAGAGAGTTCTGCAACAAGGGTTAAATTATGCATATTAATTAGCAATATCGCATCTACAACTTTACTTTGTGTCACTACTGCTATCAAATGAGTGAATATTGGTGGATAAGAAAATCCAAAACTGATAACTTGATATTAGAGTTGTTACATTCGCAGCTGATGTTACTATTTGACTGTACGATTCCAGACAGGAACCTTAGCTCAAACGACTAACTTTTACTTTTTGTTTTAAGAAAATCTGAATGAACACAGTCACAGGACTGCCAATTAGCTTTTAAACAACAGAAAAATTAATACAATACTCCTCCACTCCTTCTTACCTTCACAAATGTACACTGATGTAAAGGGTAACATGGGTACAAACTATATTTTATGTTATAATGATCTTAATAAACACACAGACCCTTTAAGCCCATAGGCTAACTGAGGTTAGACAACCGAGGGAGATATGTCATTCAATCAATCTTTTGTGGGTTTCTCATCAAATTCCCCTCAGATAATGGTCATGCAAGTGATTCCAAACTCCACTGAAAAAATATGCTTTCATACAATGCTTTCCTTCTGCTATTTCAGCAAGGATCTGCCTCCACATTTCCCAACTCTCCCTTCAGTATTCTTTTGTCTTGGATTGCCATATGCATCCAAACCTCTACACAAAAACTTAGGTATTTAGTCCTCAACAGAATAGAATTGTTTCCAAAGGCTGGAGATATGGACAACATACTTTATGCCTTACAACAGCTTCCAATCTCTAGTTGTTCTCCAGCTAATGTCACTATCTGGCCTTTCCAGCTCTGCCTTTAACTTCAGTTGCCAATACCCAGTTCCAAATCTTGTTCCTCCAACTTCAAACTCCCAGGAAACTTCTCTTCATTCTCTAGTTGCCAGAACTAATTGTCCTTTTATTCCTCTGGAGCTTATTTTCATGCCTTTACTCCATTTGTAGAGCTTCCTTGCACATAGCAGAGCTGAGAGCTGTTCATTCTCTAGCTTTGTAGCTCCAACCACTGATTTGGGAATTTTAAATTGAACCAATGTATTTTCCACTTAAGATACCTCTGGTTGCTATGCAACATCTCATTCTTTCTTCAAGACTGCATTTACTTTTCACATTGTAAACTCTCTTTTCAGCACAATAGAAACATTTTGACTTAAAACCAAAAACTCCTATACATGCAAACACCTTTGTCTAACATGAATCATACATTTTCCTACACAGAAAAATTAAATTAAACCCACTTAAATCTAAACTGGATTTATAACATCCATCAACACAAATATATATCACTTTACAATCCCTCTCCTTTCTGATCGGGTTACACAAACATTTACTGGCATTTTCTTCAAGCACCACCTCCTGATAAAAACCTTGTCAAATTTTGACCTTTGTTTCGGTCCTCCCAAATATCTGGCCTGACCTTTCTTGGAGTGGCACTCAGAGTCAGACTGCCACCCTGTTCCTAGTTTCTTACTTCAAATTCAGTTGATTCTTTCTCATCTAATCTTCTGACTCTGGCCAGGCAAGAAAGATGTAGGGCAATGTGCTCCTGCAGCCCTCAGTCCAGGGTTAGATTTTCTGATAAGGAAGCCACACCCCTTTTTTAAAAATAAACAGCAATAGCTGCCATGAAGCAGGTATATTTAAAAGTCTAGACACTTTCAGAAGCCATGGAGAAGGTAGATTTGTAAAGTAAAAAGCTGGAAAGGGCAGGAGGTGGTCATGGTGGTGGTGGTGTCAACCATGGGGGAAGACAGAGGAGGCTCAATACTACAGTTAGTAGTGGTTTAATTCTAACTTTTCCTGGGTAATTATTACTATAAGACAGTTGGCACCATCCAAAGTTTAATGCACACTTCCAGATGGTTCCAATTGCAGGCCTATTGTCCAATGGAAGTTTTAATCGAGTAAAATAATTTTCTGGGCAATTGCCCAGAAATCTGGGACTTCAGGATCAGTTCGCAGAGTAGTTTTCTGGGTATTCCCAGTTACAATGCCCTGGGGCCTGGAGATTACAGATCTACATTTGTCAGAAAATGGGTGACCAGTTTTTAGACCACTGTCCAACTTCTGCTCAAATGTATGTCCCAATGGAGATCAGAATTGTGCCAAAATTATCCATGCAAAATTCACTAATTCCTTGGCAGTATAGCACTAGCAATGTAGCAACAAAATTGTTTGAGAAATTGTTAATTATTTGTTAATAACACACGGTGCAAGTTGTTTTTGAAAACAATAAAACGTGAAGAGTTCAAATGCAGTACCTACATTTTCGGAAGTCTCCCGCAGCTAAAACATATACTTATTTTAGCCATGCGAAAATTTATAGTTATTTGCAGTATCAATGCTTTTCCACTAAACATCATTTATACGTGTTCTATATTTATGGTACATAATGCCCAGTGACAACATTTGTTGAAAAAGTAAATAGTTTAAGATGATGGTTTCAAACATTTTAATCCTTGCAGCAAAGAATGAATAGTTCAAAATTACCAAGGTTTTTCATTTAGTCAACATGATTATGGCAAGATGGGATATTACATACACCAAGTATATGTAAGCTGGAACTGATGAACCAAAGGAGATGCTCCACACAGATTTTCCACTCCTCAAAAAATTCACTCAAAAATGCTTCAGGGCTATCAGTTAAGTATAAATTATGTTTTCCAGACTGATACCATATATACTAATGTAAAAGTCAATCTCATTTAAAAATAAAACCTATGACTTTTGGTCTAAAGCAATTTTTCATATAACTCGTGTAAAAGATGACCTTAGTTTTACAGGAATCAAACTGCATTGTGATTAATTACTTATCAGTAATTATTGCTGTTAATTAATCTAAAGGCACAAGCAGAAACCTTTAGATTTTCCCTCCACCAACTTTAAAGGCAATCTCCTAGCCAATCAACAAGTTGTGTACTGCATGATCTATTACAATGGTTTCAAGAAAAAGTAACAAGTACACAACTTAATTTAAACTGGAGCAAAAAAGTTGCAGTATGGATCAATAGTCACATTATTGCATACAAAACAATCCAACTTTAAGCACTCAAGAGAAATTAAGACATAGCACTTCAGAATTCAAGGCCAGTTCCAGGCACTAGATTTGTGAAAATTACAAAGAAAAATGTTTGCTCATTTAGGTATTGTTCATATCCTATTTGTCAATGATATAGAAAGCGATGTAAAATCAACCAACATTAACATGGCAAGTTAATGTTGTTCAGCCTTTGCATGTGTATATAAATAAACCTCTCAAAGGAAGTATCCAAAAGATAGGGACAATTAGATGCTGGAAGGTAAGATATCATTCAATAAAGGCAGAAATGCAAGAAATTACCCCAGCAACCATGTACCAATAGATCATGAAAATGTGGAAAGAATTTGATCCCAATATTGCTCATTTCTAAAATCTGGAATATCAAATGCACTCAATGATAACATGGACAATTACTTCAGGGACAATGATACTGGAGTTAGCAGTATCTGCCTACAATGATTATGAAGATGACAAGGAAGATCCTTATGATAACATTACATAATCAAGGCTGTTTGGATGAATTGTCAGGGAATTCAGATAGTGATCAGCTTGATTTCAAAGGATTTTAATGTGAAGTGTTAGAACATAAGAACATAAGAAATAGGAGCAGGAGTAGGCCATCTGGCCCTTCGAGCCTGCCCCGCCATTCAATAAGATCATGGCTGATCTGTCGTGGCTCAGTTCCACTTTCCCGCCTTCTCCCCATAACCCTTAATCCCCTCTCTTATCAAAAACCCATCAACCCGCTTCTTAAAAATATTTAGCGAGGCAGCCTCCACCACTTCAACGGGCAGAGAATTCCAGAGATTCACCACCCTTTGAGTGAAGAAGTTCCTCCTCAACTCCGTTCTAAACCGCCCCCCCTTTATCTTGAGGCTGTGCCCCCTAGTCCTACTGTCTTTTTTGAGCGGGAAGAGTCTCTCCACCTCTATCATCATCTATCCTATTCATCCCATTCACAGTGTTAGCTGTATTTATATTTTTTCAGATTAAATGTATATTGCCTGTGATTTTATTAAAATAAAATAAATATTGGCACATTTGCAGAAATTCCTTAATGTTGTTGATTTTTACTTTCGAGCCAAAATCAAGTATGCATGTTGATCCCTCAAAAAATATTAACTGTCTAAAATATTTTGGATGAAAATAAAATGGTCTCAAAAATTTGACTTTTCCATGAGTATTTCCATGTTATTACTATGCAAAACTACTTTGTTCATAGAGAAAGTGAACAGTTATTTAAGAAGGTATTCCCGCATCTTTCCTCAGGCCAAGGAAAGTGCTAAGTTGATGCAATTTGCACAGTTCACATTGTAAAATCATTAGAAGTGTACAAAGTCAACTTTGGCATCTAAACTAAGAACAAGTAGAGTTAAAAATGATATATATGTAGGCAGTCAAAAACAAATTACTGGTAACAGTGTTATGCTAAGAGTGTTGGAATGTTACTAAATTGAAAAACAATGTGCAAAGATTGTACAGACAAAATAAATGGAGCAATGACATAGGAAGATAACTGTGGAAGCTAGCTGCAAGAGGAGCAAAGGACAAGAATATCTGGATTCAGTCATCCTTACTTTGATCAACAGCAAAATACTATGGCAGCTTTCAGAATACTGAAAAATCAACCACAAATAAAACTTTCAAATAAGAATTCAACAAAACATCTTACTTCTTGATTTCATCCTCCACAGAACTGACACCATGTACTTGAGGATTGAGAATTTTGTGAGTTGCACTTCCAAAATCACACAGTACATAGTTTCCATTATCATTTAACAAAATATTTTCAACCTAAAAAATAAGATTGAAAGACAAGAAACTATTACAAAGTGACCACTGTTATTACAAGTAAATGTAATTCAAAGAGACAAACTGACAAGACCAGCTCAATTGTCAAAATGGATCTACCTTGTACTATTATAACATGAAAATATCTTCTTTCTATCTCCTATAACTTAGTGCAGATTGACAGGATAATTGTACAGCCAACATTCAAAACATAGCAGATGGATTAGAACTTTGCACTATTATCTGTGAAACTCAATAGTATTGCAAAAATATACAACAAATACTTCTACTTCACAATGATTCTTACCTTGAGATCCCTATGAATAATTGGGGTTTTGCACTGATGCAGCCTTGCAACTGCCTCACAGGTATCACAGAAAATTTGCAGAACTTCTATTTCAGAAAAACCTGTCTGTAGCCTCTGGTTCATTTTATTCACCACTTGTCCCGCTGTCAAATAAAGACCATGAAATGGTTTCTGCTTATGCTAAAACTAGTAGTTCCAATTTCAGAACAAAGAATCAAACATGTATACATGTAACGCACATAACTGCAGCATGGAAAGCTCTTTAGATGACCAAAAATTGCTGCATGGTAGTTGAATTTTAATTATTTAAGCACATCGATTATCATGTAAAATTCCTTTGCACTGAAGTCATAAGTTGGGAAATTTTCCCAATTCTGAAATGCTTGATTCTGACACCAGAATGAACTAAACTGGAAAGTATTTAATTTCCAATACTGGCACACTTTACTGAGCACAAGATTGCAATAAAATGGTAGTGTTTACTTAAGTGTCAAGGGCTGTATTTTACACAAAAAACATTATTTCTGTCCCAACTTCATTGAGCTTGTACAGTTCTCTAGCTTGTAGGTCCAAGCTAGTTAGGAGGTCTGACAATTCATCAAGTTTGAACATTAGTTTAAAAAAAAGTCAGTACATTAATTTGATGTTTACTTGCACTATTAAAAGTAGTGGCAACCCAAACAAAAATCCATGAGATTCTTAGGTTGTGGAGTCACATGGTTTCATGAGGTAGTTCAGTTCAAAGGGCACACCTAAAGTAACTGAAGAAAAATATAGTGAAACTCATAATTTGAGTGCATCATGAAGCTATTTCACAGACAGGCAGCTTAATAACTGCAAAATTCTGCAAATGCTGAAAATCTGAAAAACAGAAAATGCTGGATGAATTCAGCAGGTCTGGCCACACCTATGGACAGAAACAGAATGAGTGTTTTGAGTCTAAGAGAGCCTTCTGCAGAACTTAAAATAACACACTTACCTCGACAATATTCCATTAAAATAAGCACTTCCCAAACATTATCACTGATTGACGTAATGCCACAATCCAAGTAACCGACAATATTTTTATGCCCTGAGAGTTCTTTCTGAAAGAAAAACATAATAGGGTTAGTTACAGAAACATATTGGACCGTAACTTCCTTGGACTGACAATCAATGTCTGATTGCTACACCGGTGGGGCACAAGTCTGGGTCTTTACTATAGTTATTCAATATGGTAACCAAGAAGTTACAAGAAGTTTTAACTATCATCAGCTTTTCTAGGTAACCACATAGCTGAAACAATACAATGTTTGTGATTTAAACTGTATTTTCAGCTGGTTCCTAGCACAAAGTAATTGCCGAGAACTCTGCATTTCTGGGCAACTGCCATGCAAGTTGTTACCTGGGAAGTTGGGGGGCTGCCCAAAAAAAGCTTGTGCTTCTTTTGGGTAGCCCCCTCCACTCAAATTACACACTGGAAAGCTCAGAAGTTACAGACCATTGTATAGTGTTCATCCATGTTAATCATAGAGTCATAGATGTTTATAGCATAGAAACAGGCCCTTCGGCCCAACTTGTCCATGCTGCCCTTTCTTTTTTTTAAATCTTATATGCCAGTGGTTAATACTTTTTGCAGTACACACGGGCAAGCATAACAGATTAATATTCTTCTCATGACAACTGACACCATGGCTCAAAATCTAGCATAAAATGATAAGCTAACCTTTCTTTGATCTGTTTAAAGCTCTTTAATAAGGTCAGTTTGGCTACACTAACTCTGCCTATTAGTGACCACAGCATTACATGCTAATAATCTCATTTAAAGACTTAAAATGGTAAATGTGATAAATGAAAAATACCATAATAGTGCCAAAAGAAATACTATTTAAAATTGGAATGGATAACACGGTACTTCACCTTACATATGTTCAGTGCTAGATTTGATTGTATATTTTACACTGAAAAAATGTCAAAGGTATTCCATTCTCCAGCAATGTGACTCAAATTTTAGAGTGCTAAAGTAAACAAAAAATATGAATTTGAAATTTAGTACAGCACTACATCGGCACAGAAATCAATGAAGTGACAAATTGGATTTTTTTCTTCACTGTTCAAATAATCTTATTTTTGTGTGTGACTTGTATTACTGGAAATACAAATTGAAAAAGCATCATCATGGGATAATTGGTCAGCTCCAATGGTTTAACACCTTGCATTGCATTAAAATTCCAGCAACCTCTTAGCCTATGGGTAACGTACAGTGTGTAAGAGATAAAGTTCTGATATATTTTGGCAATCTCTTGTCTGTTAAATAGGGACAAGCTAAAGTGAATTTGTCCTCTTGATCATTGGATTAGAATAAAAACATTACACAAATGAGTGAATTTGACACTGGAGAAATTTATGAAGTATGCACTTATTTGATCCGATTCCAGAACCAGAGGTAACTACATGAGACTCAGATCCTACTCTGAAACTGGCCCATTTTAACACATTAGAATGTGAGACTGAGCTCATTGTCTCTAACACCTAAAATCTGGTTTTGTGTTAGAGAACGACAATGAAAATGTAGCCCAAAGGCAGGCTATTTAGCCCAACAAACCTATGGCAGTGTTTCTGCTTCACACAGCCCTTCTATTTCATTTTACCCTAGCAACAAATGCTTCTATTCTTTTTCCCCTCCTATGCTCACCAACTTCCCTAACTGCATTTATTCTATTCGCCTTAACCACTCCCTTTGGCAGCAAGTTCCACATTCTAATCAGTTTCTCAATAAAGAGGCTTCATCTGTCAGTTAAATAAGAGGGGATGGCTCAGGAACTTCAGCTATCATGACATAGACAATCCAATGAGGCACCTTAAAAGAATGGCAGGCTGGGCATTAGATCTGTTCTATAAAAGGAACCTATGGACTCGAAACATTAACTCTGTTTCTTGCGACAGACCTGCTAAGTTTATCCAGAATTTTCTGTTTTATTGCAGATTTCCAGCATCCACAGTATTTTCCTTTCATTACATCTGTCAGTTCTGATCAGTCTTCTGCCCTGGACACTTCTGTATCCATTGAAGTTTAGAAGAGTGAGAGATGATCTTATTGAAATATATAAAATCTTGTGGGGGACTTTACAGGGTGGATGCTGAAAAGATATTTTCCCTTATGGGAGAGACTGGAATTAGAAAGCACAGTTTACAAAGGGGTCTCCTTTTACAACAGAGATGTTGAGAATGAAGTAAGCCAAATGTCTGTGGAAAAAAACTTGGTTAAGAGTGACCATTGTATAGTAAGGTTTAGATTACTAACAGAGAAATGCAAGGAACAATCTAGAGTAGAATGTCTTAATTGGAAGGGGGATTTATGTCAATGATTCAGGAAGTGATCTAGCCAGGTTAAAATAAAACTAAAGATTGACAGGAAAAATTGTAACAGAATAATGAGTGAACTTTAAAGAAATGTTTCTAGCAATACTAGGCAATTTCCAAGAGGAGTGAAAGATAAGAGGACCAAAATCAGGGCTCTCTGGATGAAGATGATGATAAAAAATTTGAACAAACAAAAAAAAGTATGATGCACATTGGGTGAATTAGTCAAGTGAGACCCAAACCAAATGCAGTTACTTGTGTGGGGAAGTCAAAAGGAAAATAAGATTTCCCAAGAGAGAACATGAAAACAGAAAAGCAGTTAACATAAAAAAGAATTTGAAAATCTTCTAGCAGCATGTAAATACTAAGACAGTGAGAGGTGAGGTGAGGCTAATTAGGGACAAATAAAGTTGATAACTATGCAGAGGTGTAGGAGAGGACACAGAGTCAAAATAGACATATTGAGAACCAAGTTAATTCAGGAGATCCACCACAAAAGGTACATTATGACTGATAATTGAATTGCTTTTTGGATGAAATGACAAAAAAAATTATGGTGAAGATATGGATGTTGTCTATGTAGAATTTAAGAAAGTGTTCAACTAAGGATCATATAAAAGGTTGGTTAACAAAACTGAAGGATTTGGAATAGGAGGGTTAGTGGCAACTTCAAATTAAAAAATTGCTTAAGGATAGAAAACAGCAGTCCAGTAAATGTTTGTTTTCAAATGTCGGATGGTAGGCAGTGATGTTTCCCATGCTTAGAGATAAACGATTTGGACACTGGAATAGAGTAAAATTTTCAACATTTGCAGATGATACCAAAATCGGAGGTGTAGCAGACAGTAAGAATGAAAGCAACTGACTGCAATAGGACACAAAATGGCTAGCAGAGTAGGGAGATAACTGGCAGGTGGAATTTAATATAGACAAGTGTGAGGTGAAGCACTTTGGCAGAAGGGATAAGGAGGTAAGAAAAACAAAGGCAAAGTTCTAAAGAACTTGCAAGGACAAATTGACCTGGGGGTTCATGTGCATAGACCTTTGAAGATGGTAGGACAGAGAGGTTAGCAAATAAAATGGGATCTGGATTTCAGGGGTGAAGGTATGGCCCAGGACTCCCCCAAAAAAATTCTAAGTGCGGAATCTGCGTAAAAGCTGGAGTAACTCCCGCTGTCCTTTAAGCAGGATTTTAAAAATGAATGCCCCACACATTATGTGCAGAGTGTCTCAGGGAGATTCATACTGAAAATCGAGGGATTGGGACAATTCCCGCTGAAGAGGCTAGCAGCATAGAGCCGAGCAGACACTGCATACGCGCCGACCTGTCATGGCAGAGATTGGCACATGTGCAGTAGATCCACAAGTTGGCCTCCTGATAGCTGGACAGCTCAATCATGGCCAGCTCTGCTACCCGCCTCCCCCCGCCTAAATTGCTGCAGCTCCAAACCTCCAGCTCCCAAATCTCTCTGGGCCAACTGATGATATTAAAGTTAAGATTTTAATATTCAAATCAGGTCCACACCAGAACTCTTCCATTTGTCAAAAATGGAAACTATGGTGTCCAGCAGGGAGCCCGCTAAATGGCCTCCGCTGATGTCTCCCAGCCCAGAGAATCACCCCCATGGAGTACAAGAAATTTAAGCCCCCAAAAGAGAAAATGCTGGAAAATTTCAGCAGGTCTGGCAGCATCTATAAGGAGAGAAAAGAGCTGATGTTGTGTCCAGGCGACCCTTTGTCAAAGCTCCCTTGTGCTATGTCAAAGCACACTTATGCCACACTTGTATGAAGCTCTGGTTAGGCCTGGAGTAATGTATCCAGTTCTGGTCTCCACATTTAAGGAAGGGTGTGAAGGTCCTTTAAGAGTGCACGGGGGATTTACCAGAATGGTTCCAGAGATGAAAGATTTTAGCTACAAGGTTAGTTTGGAAAAGCTGAGGTTTTTCTGCTTAGAGCACAAGATTCAGGGGAGATTGAATAGTGGTGTACATGTTAAAAGACACAGAGCAAAGCTGTTTTCGTTAGCTGGTGGTACAAGGATCAGGAGACGCAGATTTACTGTTTTGAGTAATAAATGCAAGGGTGATGTGAAGAAGAGCTTTTTACCCAGCAAGTAGAAATGACCTGAAATTCTGCCTACAAGGATGGCAAAAGAGACTATAAGTGGGATTTTTGGGCTACACTTGCCCCAAGACCAGAAAATCCCATCCAACATCAACAAACCTTCCCATGGTCCACCTCTTGCCTGCTACAATTCCAGGTGGAACAGGAAAATTCACTCCATGAATAATTTCTAAAGGAAATTGCTTGAGGAACTGAGGGAAGTATCTCGATAGGGCTGTAGGTATAGTTCAGGGGAATGGGACTGAGTGGCAGAGGGCCATTACGGATTTGATTAACTGAATTTCCTTCAACTGCATCATAATGACCAAGACTCCAACAAAGATTTGATTAGTTTCATTTTAAAATTCTGCTCATTAACCTTGATACCAAAATTTTACTAAGAATCTCATAAAAAGTCTAAAGAGATTTTGTAAAAATGGAGATTTGAAAGTAGCCTTCTAGAATTCATTACACATTACATTTCTAATTCACAATTTATGAACATGAATCAAAATCTGCTTACCATAATAGTAACTTCCCTTTTGCAGATGTTCAGGTCATGTGCATCATTAACATACATGCGTTTCAGGGCGCAGCGTACTCCATTGTGAGTTCGAGCCAAGAATACCAAGGAGAATCCACCTATAACATTTTTTAAAATTGTAATGCAACTCAAAGCAATTCTAAAAAAAAAAGCACCTCACGCATTGCACAAATTTAAAAATTCTAACTCTAGTGTTCTGCTTTGATAACATCCACATAGGACCTAGGGGCTGGAGTAGGCAATTCAGCTCCTTGAGCCTGCTCTGCCACTCAATGAGATCATAGCTGATTTGGTTGTGGTCTCAATTCTACTTTCCTGTCTCTGACCTCTATACCAGCCACTCCCCCCACCCCTGCAAATCCCTAAACTTCCTGTCCACCAAAAGTCTGCTCAACTCTCCCCTAAATGCATTCAATGATCCAGCCTGCACTGCTATCTGGGGTACAGAACTCCACATACAAACAATTGGAGAAAAAAAATTCTAACCTCAGTCTTAAAAGGGATCTCATTCTTAAACTGTGTCTCCTAGATCTAGTTTCTCCCAAAAGGGGAGCATCCACATACTGATCTACCCTATCAAATCCCCTCAGGATCTTATATGTTTCAATAAGATCACTCTTTATTCTAAATTCCAATGGGTATGTGTCCAACCTGTTTAACCTTTCTTCATGGGGTAAACTCTTTATCCCAGGAGCCAGTCCGGTGAACCTCCTCTGATCTGCTTCTAATGCAATTACACATTTTTTTCAAATGAGAAAATCAAAACTCTACACAACTCTAGATGTGGTCTCACAAATGCCCGACAGCTACAAAAATGACTAAAAAAAGCAGAAAGTATTCCAAAAGGCTAGCTGACAGTAATATAAAGCAGATAGTAAGAATTGCCACATGTATTTAAATGGAAAATGATCAACCATAAAAGCTACTGTGTGTCGGCTGGGGAATTGATAATGGAAAACAAGGAAATGGCAGAGGCAAACAGATATTTTTAATCTGCGTTATTTGAGAAGCTTTAGAAATCTTCAAAGTTACCTGAAAATCAAAAAGCAAGAGAGAAGAAAAAACAATCATGACAGAAAAGATGCTGGGAAGGCCAAAAAGTCTGCATCCTAGGATAGTAAACATCTATATAGGGGATTCATTGTTTTAATTGCTTTTATTACTTTGCTTTACATAAAATTCAGAAAAATGAATAATAGAATCCATGAGCTTCTTTATCCAGGTTTATTAGAATTAGTAAAAACTTGGTCTACAATAGAAACAGTAGCTCCACAATTTTTCAGTTATTTTTCAAACAAGAAATACCTTGGATTTAAATAGGCTGAAACAGGTGGAGAGGTTAAAGATGGAATTCCAGAACTTGGTAGCTGAAGACAGGCTACAAATGGTTGACCAAAGGAAATTTTCAAGCGGCTAGAATTGGAGGACACTTTCAAAAGTTTATTATGGAGTTTTTCTTTCAGGATATATAATAAAAGCAGTCTGAATTCAAGTCTACAGCCTTAGCATGGGCTAGCGCTAAGTTTTGTTCTCATGTGGAGAGTCATAAGTTTAAGATAACTGCTCATATACCGACTGGGCCAAACAATTTGTGAGTTGCAATTTTCATGTAATTTCTATGGAACAATAGACCTCAATGATGGTCATACATTGGAGGATTCTTGGGGGGAAACAATATTCACGCAAGGGAATTTGAATAGAAATCAAGGATTGGTCAGTCATGCCTTTACTAACTAAGTCCTGAGCATAGCTGTTAGTCTGGACCTGCATACCGTCAATATAAGTAACCCTCTTAATGTCATCCTTGTCAATGTATCCATCACAGACATAAGCATTCACATGCATTGGTCGAAGTCACTGCCAAAAAACCTCTTCTCATCATATGAACGTCTTCCTGTGTGCAGAGTAGCACTGTGCAATCATTGCATAAAGTGAGATAGCCAAAAGAGATCTAGCAGCCTAAAATTACAATGGCAGATTTAGATGAGAACAAAATGAGGAGGCTTAGGTGGAGCATGAAGATCAGCCTAGGTTGATCAGGCTGAATACCCTATTTCTATGATCTGGCAAATGTTAACTACTTATAAAGTTACTCCCACCAGTATTTTCTGACCCTTGCCAGCTCCAATCGAACCTACTTCGTCATTCTTCCTCATGAAGGCCCTTATATCATCCTTTATTACCAAGGCTATCCCTACTCTAACATTTTGCTTGTCTTTTCAAAATGTTGTGTCCCCAAGAATATTTATTTCTTATGTAAACATACCTCTGTAATGGATGAGACCTAAACATACCTTTATTTGGACCACTAGTTTATCTTTCTCATCGCAGATGTTTCACGCATTCAAATAAAGAGCCTTTAATTTCATTTTGTTTACTACTATCCACAGATGGACCTTACAGATGTACATTTACTGTTAAAATCACTGTCCCTTCCTATCTCATACTGCTCATCTTTATCCACATCACCATACTGTTGTGTGACCTGGCCTTTTCTCAATCATCCCTCACCTGACCCCTCATCCATTAGTTTAAGGTACTATCCTAATTACACGATTCACCACAATTCCAGTCGTCCTCAACTTAAGTGAAGCCCAACTCAACAGAACATTTCTCTTCTCCAGAATACAGATGCCCCACAAATCCAAATTCCTCCATCTAACACAACTCTGAACCACATGTTTAATTCTCTAATCTGCTTGATTTTATGCCATTTGTAATGTGGCTCAGTAACAATCCAGGCAGGATTATCTTTGATGTTTTGCTTTAGATCTTCACTCCAACATTCCTCAGCAAAACATCTTTTCTAGTTCTACCTATATCAATCATTGGTTCAGTCGTGGACCACAACAACTGGAACCTCCTTCGTCAAGCTAATCTCCAGCAACAAGATATCCTTCATTCTCATACCAAGCAGTCAACATGACCTTCAGAGCTCCCAGTTAAGGCTGCAAAGAACAGTATTTATCCCCCAACTACGCTGTCCCCTACCGCTAATAATTGCCTTTTTATTTCCCCACTTGAATGGCATCCTGCATCAAATGCTTTGCTCTTCCACCCTGCGGTCTTTCTCATTCATGCAGGTAGCAAGAATCTCATTCATACCTACTGGTCAAGTCAATTGTTGAAGTACCTTGATCACCATCTGTTCGATCCCTTTAGCTCTCTGGCTCATTCAAATCGCCCCCTTACTACTGACCAATTTATTCTACTAAGGAGAAGGGGATGACTACCTCCTGTACAAAGTGTCCAGGTAATTCTCCTGCTCTTTGATGCTCCCTATTATCAGTAGCTCAGAGCTAAAATTGCTCAATCCACTGATATGCTTGTCCAGAATGGGAATGCATTCCACATGTTGCAGTCATAGACAGAGATAACTTCCACTGCCAGGCAATTTCTGTTAAACTAGTTTCTTAACATGCTTGCAGTTTTAAAGTTTTAAGTCAGAGGCTGTTCATCTAAGTTATAGCTTGCAGAAAAATCCACACTATCAAATACCTGACTTAGCACTTTTTCCTCCTCACATGCAAACTTCATTTCATTTTGTGCTTCCCTGAATTTTAATATCCCCAAAAATTACACTTTGTTACATGCCCCAATAATTTCTTGTTTACAGCATTGTCCAGAAATTACTATTGCAAAATGGGCCCATCAGCTCCCCCCACCAGCATTCGCTGACCCTTGCTTTTCCTAATCTTGATCTCCTCTAAAGATTATAACTCATGGTCTTCTGCCAAAATCTTTTCGCTATTGTCGGTTATGTCATTCTTTACTGTTGGGTATGATGACAGTAGTGCAATTGATATAGATATACACATATTCACGCATCATTTGTTTGAACAGAGGGGAGTACGGTAGGATGAGAGAAGAATTGGCGAATGTTGACTGGGGGAGCGCGTTGGAAAGTAGGTCTGCTGAGGAGCAGTGGAGGATCTTTAAGGAGATCTTTCTTGGTGCTCAGCAGAAATTTATTCCGATGATTAAAAAGGACCGTAGGAGGAGAGGTAATAAGCCGTGGATAACGAAGGAGGTGAAGGAAAGTGTTAAATTAAAAGCGGAGGCGTTTAGAGTAGCTAAGAGTAGTGGGCAAGAAGAGGATTGGGAGAGGTTTAAATGTCAACAAAGATTGACAAAGAAGTTGATAAAAGAAGGGTAGGAGAAACTATGAAGCTGGGCTAGCGCTTAATATAAAAAAGGATAGCAAGAGTTTTTATAAATATATAAAAAGGAAGAGGCTGGCTAGGGTGAAAGTTGGACCCTTAGAGGATGAGAGGGGGGACTTAGTGGTAGGGGATGGGGAAATGGCTGAGGTCTTGAATAACTTTTTTGTTTCAGTCTTCACGGAGGAGGACGTGAATAATTTGCCGGGTGTTAGCGATGGAAAGGTGGTAGGACTGGAGGGAGAGGCGGTGCTCGGCAGACTGGAGGGACTGATTGTGGACAAGTCCCCAGGACCGGATGGAATGCATCTGAGGGTTCTGAAAGAAATGGCAGAGGTGATAGTGGATGCCTTGGTGGTTATTTTCCAAACGTCGCTGGATTCCAGGGAAGTGCCGGAAGATTGGAAAACGGCTAACGTTACGCCGTTGTTTAAGAAGGGTGCCAGGCAAAAGGCAGGGAATTATAGGCCGGTTAGTTTAACGTCTGTTGTAGGTAAAATGTTAGAACCCGTCATTAAGGAGGAAATAGCGAGGCATCTTGAGGGGAATTGCTTGATAGAGCACGGTTTCGTTAAGGGGAAGTTGTGTCTGACAAATTTATTGGGGTTCTATGAGGATGTGTCTAGGGCGGTGGAAAGAGGAGAACGGTGGATGTGTCTTTCTTGATTTTCAGAAGGCGTTTGACAATGTACCTCACAAGAGGTTATTGCAGAAGGTAAGGGGGCATGGAGTTGGGGGTAGGGTGTTAGCGTGGATAGAGGATTGGTTGTCAAATAGGAGGCAGAGAGTGGGGGTCAATGGGTGCTATTCGGATTGGCGGTCGATGACTAGTGGAGTGCCCCAGGGTTCGGTGCTGGGGCCTCAGCTATTTACCATTTATACAGATGATCTGGAGGAGGGAACCGAGTGTATGGTGTCGAAATTTGCTGATGGCACCAAGATTGGTGGAATGGCAAATTGCGCGGAGGGTGTGGAGAGTCTGCAGAAGGATCTAGATAGGCTGGGTGAATGGGCCAGGAACTAGCAAATGGAATTTAATGTTGGCAAGTGCGAGGTGGTCCACTTTGGTAGGAATAATGGTAGGAAGGACTATTACTTACGTGGCGAAAAACTGCAGCAGGCGACGGTGCAGAGGGACCTCGGGGTCCTTGTGCATGAGTCACAAAAACCCAGCTTGCAGGTGCAGCAGGTGGTCAGGAAGGTGAATGGGATGCTGGCCTTCATAGCGAGGGGGATTGAATATAAAAGTAGGGAGGTCTTGCTGCAGCTGTATAGGGCATTGGTGAGGCCGCAGCTGGAGTACTGTGTGCAGTTCTGGGCGCCGCACTTATGCAAGGATATTTTGGCCTTGGACGGAGTGCAGAGGAGGTTTACTAGGCTGATAACGGAGTTGAGGGGGTTGAGCTATGAGGAGAGGCTGAATAAACTAGGCTTGTACTCGTTAGAGTTTAGAAGAATGAGGGGAGATCTCATTGAGACGTATAAGATGATGAATGGGATGGATAGGATAGAGGTGGAGAGGCTCTTCCCGCTCAGAAAGGACAGTAGGACTAGGGGGCACAGCCTCAAGATAAAGGGGGGGCGGTTTAGAACGGAGTTGAGGAGGAACTTCTTCACTCAAAGGGTGGTGAATCTCTGGAATTCTCTGCCCGTTGAAGTGGTGGAGGCTGCCTCGCTAAATATTTTTAAGACGCGGGTTGATGGGTTTTTGATAAGCAAGGGGATTAAGGGTTATAGGGAGAGGGCGGGGATGTGGAACTGAGCCACGACAGATCAGCCATGATCTTATTGAATGGCAGGGCAGGCTCGCGGGCTAGATGGCTTACTCCTGCTCCTATTTCTTATGTTTTGTTCGTGTTTGAGGGGAATGTTTAAAAATCAACTTTATTCTACAGACAGTATGTCTTTACGGAATGCAGCTCAAATTTTGGGAGAGCAGGATAATTACTCATTTTAGTCTTGCAAGCTTTTAATTAGAGCTAATGGACTTTTGTTTACTTAAGTTCTTCTGGGATTTCTGATCAGATGATTAACAGGGTCACGTCATAATGTGGTTTACGTGCAGGGCTGGGTTCGCAGCAGAAAAAAAAATTTCAGAGAGTGGCTAGTTGCAGCTGAAGCTGGGTTGAAGTTAGAAGGATTTTGCTGGTTTCTGGAACTTTATCTTTTGCTGAAAGAAAGTACACCTGGGTTTGTTTGCTGTACTTATTTAAAAGTAGATTTGATTTATGCATGAATGTGGCTTATTTGGAACTGGAAGAGTCATAAGCTAGAAAGTAGAATTGTTTTCTTTCACGTTTAAGTACTGTTCAACTGTTAATGGTTAAGTGGCTTCATTTGGTAGAGTGATATTTAAACTGTGTCATTAAATAAAGTTTGTTTTGCTATAAAAGATCCATACTTTGTCAATGGAATCACTCCTGGAGAGAAGCATCCTAGCCTCACATTATGCCAAAAAGAAAAATTGCTGGGGTCCAGTCTAGCTTCCTAATGTAACTTGGGTTCTGGTCTAGCACCCTAACACAGGGCTATCCCTCCACTTTTCCTATTCTGTTTGTCTTTTCAAAATGTTGTGTACCCTAGAATATTTATTTTGGAACCTTAATACACTCAAACACGTCTCTGGAATGGCAATTTTAGTTCCATCTATCTTATTGAGGATGTTTTGCACATTCAGCTTAAAAAGAAATTGATTTTACTGCCAGTATCCTGGAACTCACTCCCAAACAGCGTTGTAGGTGTACTGCAGTGAGTCAAGAAGGCAGTTCACCACCACCTTAAAGAATGAATATTAAATGCCAGCCTAGCCAGCAATGCCAACACCTCACAAATGCATTTTTAAAAACATGGACCTTACTTGCTGATTTCATTAACAAGGCTGTTAAACCCTCCAACATTTCCTGATTTTCCACTCAGCTTATCTTTACTCATTGTTACACTTTTCCATTGTCTGAACATGTTTCTTTGAATCTCAATCTCCTTGCACCCCAACCACTGTCAACCCACATCCTCACCGTCCTCCCACCTGCCCCCTAACACTGGTCCCAGTGACACATTTCTTGCCAGTTTAATCTATTCCCTTTCTTAAAATCCCATCATTTTAGTCAATTTTCCACCATTTCTATTCAAATAACTAGCCTTTAATTTTTATTGCTTTTATTATTCTCTGCTTGAACCTTATTCACTGATGCACTGTTACCACTAAATTATCCCTTTTTGCAAAACTTGCTAATCTTTATCTAAATCTCTTTGGATTTCTAAATTTTCCCATACTTGAATCTTCCATTACTTAATGCCATCAATAGCTCTAGTATTCAATTTATCAGGACTCCAATCGTCGTTGGTCTGCTTCACTCTATGTTAATTTACTCATGGTTCAGGCAGGAATTCGGAGATCACCATCTCTGAAGCTCTGCTCATCAGGAGAGAACTGATTGGTTAATTTGCTTGGTGAATTTTGGCCACAGTGGCCATGCACCAGAAGCATGCAAATTCTTGCATTTCCTCTAGAGCACATTTGGATATTTCACTGAGAGGCATAAGAGGACACTGACAATAAGGTCACCATCAACTGAGATGTTATGAAAACAAGGAATTCAGAGAAAATAATTTCCTTGCTAGGTCTATTCCAGATTGACAGCCAACATTCCTTGCTTAGGATCTGCAACATATACTAGAGATGCAAGAGATGGGGATTGTTAGGGAGATTACACAGTGTTTCAAACTATGAGGGATATTGATAATGTTAAATAAAGAGAAGGAATCTCGTACTAGTACAAGACACTGATTAAAAAAAATTGGCAAAAGGAAACCGGGGGGCGGGACAGTGGGAGTAAGAGGAGGAAAACAAGTTATGATGATCCAGAATTCACTGCTTGAACGCCTCTCTTGCTCTTTTCAGGTACCATGTCTTCAGAGTGTTGGTGACAGTGGACCTCCATGTTAATCTAGAGGAGTGAATCATCTTCATAATGGAAGCCAAACCAACAGTAACCTTCAAAAAGGAATTGATTATATGAACACATAGCTGCAAAACCTGGCTACAGTGAAAATTAGCATTTTCCTAATGCAAAAGTATTGCTTTATATTCCCATCCAGGAAATTCCACCCTTCCATGCCCAAACCATTCCCTTTGTCGGTCTCATATCATCACCATCCCACCTGTTGTGCCTTTGCTATCCCTGTCTCACACACTTTCCATCCTTTTCAAAGTAGTTTCCACTCCAAACCACCAAAGCACACTCTCCAACAAGGGTAACTTTGTTGTTAAGCTTCCCTTACAATCCATTTCTTCCATCAACACTCTTCACCCCAACCCTGCCATTAACTGGCTCTCCCATGCCATTCCCCAAATCCAGCCCAGGTAACTTTTTAGGATCCTCTTGCCCTTGCTTCTTTATTCCCATTACACAAACGTCCTGTGTTGCAACCTGGCATCTCTACTAATCCACCCGCACTTGCATTCCCCAATCTCAGCTAGGGCAATTCGTGGACTCCTCTTTTCACTGATGGTGCCTTTCCTCCTCTTCTCTCCTCAGCACAGCCCCACACCTGTTATTGCCAACAATTATGGCAGGGCCACATGCCTCACAAACTGCAGCTGACACCACTTCAGGAGGAGCTATGCCTTAAAGTAGCAACCACTTGCTAAAGATTACAGAAAGGTAGGGTTTTTTGAGGTGTCAGAGAGCTTGTGAATAGGCACAGCTTATCTAATCTCCAAGCCTACACCGATCGGACTCCATTTGCGAAAGGAGGAGGAAAGGGGACGGGGAGAGGGAATAACCAAATGGGAGAGTCATATCAGATGGGCTCCGGCCTTTTCCAGCTATAGAAGCTTCAACAGTGACTGGGGAACCAGGTTCGAATCCTGTCCAGCCAGTCAGACGAGAGACCTTAAAATCACTAAACAACAAACATTAGGCTGGATTCACAATGTCTGAATTTAGCTACTTTGTGACCATACTGCCTCATATGCTTTAGTCCTTCAAATCAACCCACTGACCAATCAGAAAGATACAAAAACTGAATTACTCTTATAGATACTTTGAAAAAGAAAAGTGCACAAAGCTATAACGAAACAGCGATGAGAGAGAGATTAATTGGATAGACATGTAAGATTGTATTGACAAAAGCAGTTTTCATTACTGACAATATGCTATCAATGCCAGTTTCTGCTGTTGACAAGGTATTTCAGGTAGTGGTTTCTCAGTCTAATGCCATATCCAAAACATAAGCCCAAATCTCACATTGTTAACAACACAATGCAGTCGTCCAGCAGTGTTAATAGTCACTGTGGTATCACTGATGTTAGAGATCAAGTGAATTGTTAAGAATCATGCATAAAAGCAAAATAGATCTAGTTCCTGAAATGTTCAATTCTGTTCTGCAAAGTATCTTTGTAACCTTTTTAGATTGACGTTGTTTTGTTATTCCGATTTTCTACCCCTTCTCCTTCAACTGAAGAGCAATTCTTTACTTGTAAGTTTGGACATTGCGTGCTTGCAGGAGGTACAACAGGAAAGCTGAGTTCTGATCTACGTACACATACGTAAGCACAAATATATCCACATATGCTTCGATAGCAGTTAGGTCGATAATGGTCGGCAACAGGAGATCTGGGTGAAATTTTGAAACCTCATCCCTAACTGCCTCAGCTAACATTCCTGTCTGTTTCATTTGTGTTCAAAATGGTTGTCACAGGGATAACATTAGCCAGACTAGCTTTTACTAATAATGGAAGTTGTTCGTTAACGTAGTAAAACTTGATGAGGCAGTCACACTGGTTTACACATGCCCTGAGCTCAAATATATTAATTTTAGATTATTTGAACAAAAGCAAAATTATTGAATGGTGAAAATTAAGAAATGTGAATTCACAAAAACAAAAATTACTCGGCATCTAGCAGAATAAAAATTAATATGGATTTTGAAGACTTACACTGCTTACTCCTCTCAAATTTATAACAAAAAAAAAGGAATAGGCCATTAAACGTGCTTGGCATTCAAGATGATCATGGTTGATCTTCCATCTCAGCTATACCTTCTTGTACACATGCTACCCAAAAATCTATCTCAGCCTTGAATATACTCAGCAACCCAGTATCGAAGCTAACCAAGGTCTTACGTGTTGTAGCAAGACTTCTTTACTCTTGTACTGCAACACAACTGTAATAATATTGCATTACATTTTGAATGACTGCTATTTGAATACATTTTATCACCAATTTTTGAAACAACTTGACTATTCTAACATCACTCTGTATCCTTTATATAGAAAAATTGATTTTTTGCTTTATTTTGTATAGTCAGTTCATTAAAGAGGAAGTACTACATTGCCAGAAGTGCAGACTTTTGGGCAAGGTAAAATGAAGTCATCTACCCTTTCAGTTAAGGCACCAAAGATCCCACTAGCACTAATTTACGCAGAGAAATTTTGGCCAACATTGATCTTTAAAATAGTTCGTTCGGTCAGTATCACATATGTTCATGGGGCTTTGTTGTGTGCAAATTGGACTTGACGCCCAAGAGCGCTGACCATATTTCAAGAAATGTCTCCTGTCCAAAGATGTGCAGGTACTGGATTGGCCAAACAAAATTGCCCTTTAGTGTCCAAAGATTTGGGGGGGGGGGGGGGGTGTATGTGCATATATATGTGTGTGTGTGTGTTTTTTTTTTGCTGGTAAGATGCTCCAAATGGCCTCCTTCTGTTCTGTAGGGAATCTATCATTCTATGATTGTAAAGTGCTTTGGAAAGGTAAGGTATATCATAAACATATACACCACAATTGCCTCTCATCAGCTTAATAACAAAAACAATTCTGTTTTTACTATTGGGAAACTTATTTGAAATCAATTTTTAGGCAAGTTTAATAATCCAAAGAAGGAAACTGTGACAATGTTGCATTATATAAACCATTGTATTAAACCTTAATTGGCCAAAACATATAACAAAGGAAATAATTTTCCAAAAACAAACAAACAAACAAACAGTCTTAAAAAACCCTCTGATCAACTACGGTATAAGGCAATTTCTTCAAGAGGAGGCACTCTCTGCCTTGTTTGCAGTTCTCTTGCTCAAACTCCTGACTTATTAACGGTCAAAAATAAATCTAAATATGCCAATGACACTTCCTATCATGTTCGTGAACACAACTTCCTACGATGTTTCTGAGCATACTAGCTATGAAGTCAGGAAGCTGAAGTCTGCAGTTATCTGCTTCCTGCAATAACTGCCAACTAAACACATCCTGCATCAACACAGGAGTGGTTTCTAATTCCAGGTATAGTTGAAAATATTTCAGCTAAATTATCCCAAGCTGCTTTACTGCCAAAAGAAGATAGTGTTGAATACTGTGCTCGATGTCAATTTTTAGTGAGTAAAAGAAGTAATATGGGGAGGAAGGGGAGGGTGAGACTTCTTGTTAACTGTGGCACAAAGTTATTGATGCTAATAATGAGGCCAAAATAAAGTGCCCTACACTGATCAGGGGCATGGCATGGCAGATCTCAATTAAACAAGATGTGTAGGCATGCTGGTTCTGAAATAACAATCAATCAATCAGAAAAAAGGAGAAGAAATATTCAGAAAAGACATTAACTTACAGCCACCTAAACAATTTGAATCAGGATAGATGAACATGAGAATTACCCCATTTGCTTTGCAGGATAAGGTGGGTTAATCATTAATGAAGCAAAAATTGAGAAGCTTACTGTTATGAAGATCATAAATTCAAGATAAAGTGATTGTTGAATGTGGAAGTTATTACTCATCAGTTCCAAGGCCGTCTTGCACAGCTTGATCTTGCCTGTACTTTTTCCACATTCACTGTATTCTAGCAGCATAAGGCACCATCTCACTTGTTTATTCAAACCACTATTCCAAACTTTCAGCTCTCTATCCAAAACAGTTCATTTGCTATAAGTGAGTGTATCCGACATGCTATGAGCTCATTATTATGCAAACAACCTTTATGACTTAATGAGCCAGATCTTCAAGTCAGTAGCAAAAGACTACATAGTTATGGCCCTACCTTTTTCTGTCCTTACAACCAGGTCTTCCTTCACAGTAGCAAAAGCAATCCCTTGACACAGCCACCCACAGAAAGCAATTGGATGCAGCAGCTGCGGACAAGCCGTGACTCTTTTCAATATATTAGCTGCCATGTTCACAAACATAGGAAATACAGACAGTTCTTAGACTTATGACACACTCGATTCCTGAAAACCTGGTCATAAGGCAAAACGGTGCAAATCGGAACCGATTTCCTCAAAGGAACAATATTACAAATGGGGTTGGATTCCTAAACCAAGGCCGGGAATCACTCATGGGGCACCCAGCAGTATTAAATGCTCTCAATTCTTTCCCCATCAAGTCACTGAGATGAGGGTTGATGCCTGCACGCCTTAGCACAAGTTCCTTGGTTAGTGTGGGAGATAAAATGAAGCTATTAAATCAGTGTCAGTTGCCTGTTTAACTTTGCAATTCCAAGCATATATTAGATGATGCGTTAAGCACTATTGTGACACTTGTGCTAAAAAAAACCTAACAGTGACTTACAGGTGAATTAACAGAATAAGATACTCATTTCTAACTTAATAAAGGTTTGTCCTAATAAAAATAGTGTGATATAGATGGGTGGCACAGATGGTCAATGTGTCTGCATGAACGTGTTGATATGACATCAAGGTCAAAACTCACATTGTAAAGTCGAAATGGGGTGCCAAATTATAAACGACACAAGTGCTGTTCATCAAAACTTGACCACTCCAAAGTGGAGGACTGCCTGTCAATCATGGCTCATCTTCCAACTCAATGTGAATTTTCCCACATTATCTCCAAATGATTTTAAAATCCAGAAATCCATCAATTTATGCCTTGAACAAACTCCAATGACTGAGCCTTCACAGCCCTCCGAGGAGAGGATTCCAAACATACATTATCCTTCGAGTAAAGAAATGCCTGTTTATCTCAGTCCTAAACAGCCTCCTTATTCTGAAACTTGTCCTCTGGTTCAAGATCCTCACAACACCATGTTAAAGTCCAACAGGTTTATTTGGTGGCAAATGTCACTAGCTTTCGGGGCTCTGCCCCTTTGTTAGGTGATGAAGGGGCAGAGCCCTGAAAGCGAATGGCATTTGCTACCAAATAAACCTGCTGGGCTTCAACCTGGTGTTGTGAGACTTCTTACTGTGTCTACCCCAGTCCAACTCCAGCATCTCCACATCAAGACCCTCAGCCAAGGGAATGATCTCCTAGAAACCCTGTCGGAATTTTGTATGCTTCAATGAGATTACCTACTATTCTTCCAAACTCTAGAGAACACAGGCGCAGTCTCCCCAATCTCTTCCAATAAGACAATCCAGTGATCCCAGCAATAGGTCAGGTGAACCTTTGTTGTGCTCCTTTCTATGGCAATTACATCCTTCCTTAGGAAAGGAGATCAACACTGCACAATACTGCAGATATGATCTCAGCATGGTGCTGTACAACTGCAGCAAGACATCTTTATCCCTGTACTCAAATCCTTTTGCAAAGGCCAATATAACAATTTGTCTTGCTAATTACTTGCTGCACCTGTACATTAGCTTTCAGTGACATATGAACAAGGACATCCAAGTTTCTTTGGACATAAACACTTCCCAATTTAAGAAATATGTATATTTTTCTTATCAAAATGGATAACTTATCTGCCATATTCCCATGTTTTAATATGTTCATATTTTGATAGGAAGATGTATCAAAACATGGGAAACACAGCAAATAAATTATCCATTTTGGAAAACATTTGTGTTTCTTAAACTGGGAAGTGCTCATGTCCAAAGAGACTTGGGTGTACTTGTTCAAATGTCACTGAAAGTTAACATGCAGATGCAGCAAGTAATTAGGAAGACAAATAGTTATGTTGGCCTTTGTTGCAAAAGGACTGAGTATAGGGTTGTTGGAATGGGGACAATGGCTGGCAGATCCTGTCAGGGGCGAGGTGGTTAGGCAGTCTGATGGAATATGTTGTTTGGTCTGGTAGGTGGTGATGGGGACCCTGGGAAAACAGTTGTACCTTGCTGCACCTAATTTTGAGATGCTGGGGTTCGAAGAAAATGTGTTGGCCATATAACTTCTAAATCTATTATTAAGTTGTTTTCCTTTAATCATTTTGAGCTCCAAATTATTAGCAAACTGAAGTGAAAAATATTTGTACCGGTGGGCATTTTGTTTCAAACTATGTGGTATTTTGAATCATTTGTCTGTAGCATAGCTAGAATTTCATAATGCAATACTTTAATTACCTACTTCAAGCCTTTTAAAAAATGAATTACAGAAAATTTTATTTTTGACTTGGGGGGGGATTTTATATAGAAGGACCACTGCTTTTCCTCAATATAATAACCTAAACTTGGGTGTACAAGGAACAATTTCAGAATCCAATGTTGATCCAAGACTTGGAATTATTGAGAACTGTGAGGAGGATAGTGATAAAATTCAAGGGGAAATAGACAGGATGGTTAAATGACACTTGATAACTGAAATTTAATGCAGAGGTGTGAAGTGAGGATTAAAATCAACACCAATCTTAGACTGAAAATGCAGTCAGACAATTAATCAGTGGATTCTGCGGAGATCAATGGAAAGAATAAAATAGGGCATATAACAGGCGGCCAATCAGCAAATTTTACCATCCAGCCTTCAAATAAGAAGCACTGAATGCAAAATAGAAGGTACGAAAGTGGGGTAAAGGCTGCAGCCAGAATTATGGAAAAGCCAATGACTCTCAACTGCCAAACTTCAGGAGTGATTTCAAGTCCTTAGTAGCATTTGTATAGTCAGGATAGAGACAGGAGTTGGACAGGTTGAATTGACCCAAGAGCTCTTTTAGAGTTACGGAGAGGCATATAAATGCAGCAAACAGCATTGGTAACTATTCACTACAATTCTTACAAATCACATACAGGGTAGTGGATAACGGGACTAGCTATTAAAGCCTTTAAATAGGAGGTGCTGGATGGCATACTGGCACATTCCAGCAGCGCTTACATCCCTGGGCCTACACCACAAATTAACAGCTGAACAATGAGAGAACAAATATCCAGCTAAATATCACAGAACAAGAAAGCATTAGACACCAAGGTCAGTGCCAATAGACATTTTAGGAGGGGCCCAGCAATGCAAATCAAAGTTTAAACTTCCCAGACAATTACATCATGTATGTTTGTTGGTCAGGACTTGAGATCTGAAGTACAATGCCAGCGAATCATAGAACCCTACAATGCAGAAAGAGGCCCTTTGGCCCATCAAGTCTGCACTAAACACAATCCCACCCAGGCCCTACCCCCATATCCTGACATATTATACCCACTAATCCCTCTAACCTACACATCCCTGGACACTAAGGGGCAATTTCTTAGCACGGCCAATCAACCTAACCCACACATCTTTGGACTGTGGGAGGAAACTGGAAGTACCTGGAGGAAACCCACGCAGACACGAGGAGAATGTGCAAACTCCACACAGACAGTGACCCGAGCCAGGAATCGAACCCAGGACTCTGGAGCTGTGAAGCAGCAGTGCTAACCACTGTACTACCGTGCCGAACATTTCAATATTCACCACAATCAATTTCAGAAAATCTGGTTCATTGTATCAACACTTAAAACATTCGAGGCAACAAAAAAAAAATCAACTATGGAGTAAACAATTTGTTGTAAATACTCCTTAAATATGTTGCTCTAGCAATGAAAAAGGAAATTTGTTATCTCAGAGTGGATCAGAGAAACTTGAGCTATACTTTTGAATAAAGTCAGACAGTGGCAACGCAAACAGTAAGACATATCTGGAGGAACCTTCCGGCCATTCACACTGGTGGAATTCTCTAGTCCCACTGCTGTGAATGATGATTTGGCTAAGTACCAAATTCTCCGTCCTCACTTGCAGCCGCAACAGGGTGTGAACGGCCAGAAGATTCCACCCATCATTTAAAAATCACAAGGAATGTTCTCCCCTTCCTCTTTTTACAACACTCTTCCCTCATAACCCCAGCGTTTTCAACAAAATGCAATTATTTATCCCAACTCTTAACTGATACGGTGGCACAGTGGTTAGCACTGCTGCCTCACAGTGCCAGGGACCTGGTTCGATTCCCAGCTTGGATACTTTGTGTGGGCACTGCATGTTCTCCCCATGTCTGCATGGATTTCCTCCAGGTGTTCCAGTTTTCCCCCACAGTCCAAAAGACATGTTGGTTAGGTACACTGGCCATGCTAAATTCTCCCTCCGTGAACCCAAATAGGCACCAGAGTGTGGTGACTAGGGGACTTTCACAGTAACTTAACTGCAGTGTAGATGTAAGCCTATTTGTGACACTAATTTTGGCTGAGATCAAGTGCAGTATCAACATGCTGTGCTTGGTTGAAGTCATTAGGTTACATTTTAGCTTCATTTGAAGCAATTTTTAAAACTGGCATCTCGGCCTTTTGGCTAAGATGCAAATGAGATCAAGCCTTGGAGGAGGAACTATGCCTACTCCAATCAGCTTAGATCATGTAGATCAAGCCCAAGATAGGAGGTGAAAGCCCCGTCTTGTCAGCTTGGATCGGGAATGTCTCAACTTGTTGAGACTCTGAATTGGACTAAAAACAAAAATTAAATAAACTTTAGAACTCTAACTGAAGAAGGTTCCTTGTGCTCTAATCCAAAACAGCCCAATTTCAAATCAGCATTAGCCGTTGATTACTCATGTTATAGTAGTCATGTGACATTGGCTTTTCCAACTTGAAATTGTTTGAAACCCCATGTGTAGAAAAAAAAATTGCAGCTGAATGAATAGCTAAGGTTAGCTATTGTCTGTTATGACTGCTGTTTCATTCAATGGTAGGGTTCAGAGATTGGCTTGGCGAGAACAACAGGTGACAAAAGATGGTACAATATCAAGAAGTCTTTGAATAATACATCAGAGAAACTGAAACTTATTTATTCAGTTTATCAGCATCTTAACAGACTTCAACAGGCAACAAATGTGGAAATAAGTTACAGAACTCAATGTGGCTCACTGGAAGGATTTTTAATGTGCTTTTAACAACTTAGTTCTCCAGACATAAGCTTGGGATACTTGCTGTCAACACTTTTCATTAACATTCTAGAGAAATTGTGCAGCATAACTTGATATCATGTTTAAATGAATAAAGTTAAGCTTCACTGCAGCTGGAATAAAAAGTAGAATTGAGGGCTACAGCAAATACTACTGAGCAAATATTTTGTGGATTAGATTGGGTTCATGTACATGCTACTCCAAAGAATGCAACTAAAAAACATACAAACAAGATCTTCAGTTATACTACACACTGGTCAGACTGTGTACAGAGTTTTGGATTTATGTTGCATATTTGTAATTATCCTGATAAATCAGATCCTGCTGGAAAGATGCCAGCAACAGTGATCCTAAAATTGATGAGTAACAGAGAAATGACAACTCTAAGAATAGAGATAAATCAAATAAAAGCAAGAGGGAAATTTCTGCCAGCGCACTATTAAATCAGATTGAAAAGGCAAACATATTATGGTGTTTAAAAACAAACCGGAAGAACAAAATAAATTTATAACTGAGATTAAGAAGATTTTCTTACTGAAATAAGACCATAAAACCAAAAGATATAGGAACAAAATTATGTCATTCGGCCCATCGAGTCTGCTCTGCCATTCAAGCATGGCTAAGTTTCTCAGTTCAATGGTCTCACCTTTTCCCCCGTAACCCTTGGTCCTTTTACCAATCAAGAACCTATCTCTGTCTTAAATGCACTCAATGACCTGGCCTGCGGCAATGAACTCCATAGATTCATCACCCTCTGGGCGAAGAAATTCAACCTCAGCTCAGTTCTAAAGGGTTGTTTGTCTCTTTACTCCGAGGCTGTGCCCTTGGGTCCTAGCCCCTCCCACAAATGGAAACATCTTCTCCATGTCCACTCTGTTCAGGCCTTTCATTATTCTGTAAGTTTTAATAAGATCACCCCTCATCCTTCTACACTCCATCAAGTACAGACCGAGTCCTCAAATGCTCCTCATACATCAAGCCTTTCATTCCCGGGATCATTCTTGTGAACCTCCTCTGGACCCTCTCCAAGACCAGCACATCCTTCCTTAGATAAGGGGCCCAAAGCTGCCCATAATATTCAAAGTGTGGTCTCACCAGAGCCTTATAAATTCTCAGCTGTAGATCCCTAATTTTGTGCTCCAGTCCTCGAAATAAATGATAGCATTGCATTTGCTTTCCTAACTACCAAAGCAATCTGCAAGTTAAACTTCAGAGAATCCTGAACTATGACTCCCAAGTCCCTCTGCACTCCTGATTTCTGAATTCCCTCCACATTTAGAAAATAGTCTATGCCCCTATTCTTCCTACCAAAGTGCATGACCTCTCACTCTCTCACATTGTACTCTATCTGCCTTCTTATCTTCCGTTGATTACAATGATAAGAGCAAGAGCAGAGCAATTGGTTGGGGAGTATTTTATTCGCATTCCTCCTTATTTTTAAAATACTGGCACAACTTATTGGTAAGGTTTTAACCACAGTAGTATATCTTATCAGCAGCAGTAAAATTTAATAAAGATAAATAAATATAAAGAAAAATCACATCTGTGCAGTGAAGAAAATGTACAACTTTCAGTTGTAGCTGGTACTAGTTTCCATAGTATTAGCGAATATATTTTTTCCCCCAATTGAAGCTGGTGACAATTGTATTAATATACGAATGATTAAGCATTTTCTGGAACTCATTAAGAAATATTCAATGCGTATCAAATGTCTTTCATCTTATTCAATGGGTCATGGTTAGTACACATGCTTGAATTCAGCCTTGTAGTCCACTGAGATGAAGGAGGGCCACTCATGCAGTCCACACTAACTTAGGTTGATTACTGCTTTAGACACTTGAATCGAACAAGAGTCTTCACCACAATCCAAAATGTGCAGGCTAGGTGGACTGGCCATGCTAAATTGCCCAAGATGTGTCCCAAGATGCATAGGTTAGATGGATGAGCAATGGGAAATGTGTGGGCTTATGGGGATAGGGCCTGGGAGTTTGTGCAGATGCAATGGGCTGAATGACCTATTTTGCACTGTGGTGATTCTTTGATTTGATTATTCTGAAACACCTACCTCCAAAGCTGATGCTCACCTGCAGATAAGTGACCCTAAAGAAGACAAGGGTTAGTCCCCTTTTGCACCACAGAGGAATTAACCTAGTTTGGTAAGTGGCATTTAGGTCCATTCAAAAAAAGAATAGTTTCCACCTGATCACCATAAAGAACCTATCAAAAAGATGATCACTGAAGATTTTCCTGAAATCTATGAAAGACCACAGAATCTTGGGAGGAGACTGTAGGTGAAAATATAACTAAGTGATTGCAGTCTTACTGCAGTGAAGCAACGTATATAGTTCTCCAAAACAGGAAAAAATTATATTGGAAACTCACTGATGCAAGAAAATACCAATTAGGAGTAGACTACTCAACCCTTCGAGCCTGAGATCACGTTTGATCTGGTTGTAACCTCAATTCCATCCTCCTGTGACCACAATAGCTTTTAAGCCGTTTGCTTATCAAGAATCTATCTACCTCTACCTGTAAAATATTAAAAGATTCTGCTTCTGCCATCTTTTGAGGAAGTAAGTTCCAAAGACTCTTGGCCCTCAGTGAAAAAAGTCTCCCAGAAGAGGAAACATCTTTTCCACATCCACCCTGTCAAGACTCCTCAGGATCTTGTATGTTTCAATCAAGTCGACTCACTGTTCAAAACTCCAGCAGACACAAGATTAGCTTGCCCAACGTTTACAATCCAGGTATTAGTCTAGTGAACCTTCATGGAACTGCTTCCGGCATTGACATCCTTCTTTAAATGAGATCAATACGCTACACGTTCCTCCCAATGTGATTCGCCGGGGTAGGGGTGGGGTGGGGTTCCACACAGAGTATGGTGGGTACTTGGAACACACTGCCAGAAGAGGTGGTGGAAGCAGTCACATTAGCAACATTCACGAGACATGGTATATCGTCTTTAATAATAGCCCCATTTTCCCTGTGATAGACCTTAAGCTAACTGATCTGTAGTTTCCAGCTTACTGCTTCCCTCCCCTTTTGAATAAAGGAGTTACATGCCCTATTTTCAAATCTAATGGAACCTTCCCCAAATCAAGGGAATTTTGGAAAATTTAAACCAATGCATCAATTATCGTGCGAGCCACTTCTTTTAGGATGAACTCTATTTGGACCTGGAACTTAACAGCCCACGGTAGCTCCAATAGTTTGTCATGTACCACTTCTCTGGTGACTCTAATTTTCCCCAAGTTCATCTCACCTTTGCACTCCCCATTCTACAGTTATTTCTGGAATGTTACTTGTATCACTTATGGTGAATAGAGGCGCAAAATAATGATTCAATTCATCTCCTCATTTTCCATTAGTTCCTCAGACTCACTTCCCGGTAAGACTAATGCCCACTTTGTTAACTCGTTTTTTTTTAAAAACATCTAAAGAAACTATTATCTGTCCTTATACTTCTAGTTATTCTTTGCTCGTAGTCTTAATTTTTCCTTCTTTTGGTTATTATTCTTATTTCAGAGTACATCATCAAGTAGAAGATACATCTGTACATTGATGCAAACAGCTTCTTGTTCAGGGATCATATGGATTGCGTGCTTCCATAAAAACAAACTACAACTAATGATGTCTCACAAAAGTACTTAACAGGAAACCGACAAAGCACAAGCTACCAACAAGAAAAGGAATTAGTCAAATCAAGGAGATATTTAAAAACAATTGTAGGAAGCAAAAATCAAAAATTAAGACTCCAGCGTCAAGAGATCACTGCTCCTGCAACCCTTTTTAAAAAGTTTCAGCCCCTGCAAGAAGCAAATATAGCATCATTCTCATGAAAGATGCAGGATGCAGAGCTTAATACTATTAATATGAGATGCTACAGAATCAGGTATTACTGGTGAAACAGTAACAAATCTGACATCAAATTTTTCAGTCCACTTCAAATTTGCAAATGTAGAAATTCTACACGAGTACAGAGCTTCTCATTTGTGATACTGAAAGCATGATCCGAATTTCCACAAATTTCAAATATGATAGCGAATGCTTAGAAACTGAAATGCTTGCACAACACATTCAAGCGAGTCACTTGCAAGGTCGCGCAATCAATAATTTCTTACAAAACCGCCACAAAACTTTCTGCATGCAATAGTCGAGTGTTAATCATGAAGATTCAAGAACTGTAGAAACAGACAAGAAAAATGAAATCTGAGCGCTATACTGAAAATGCACGCTTCCATAACATTTTTTGCAAAGGATTCTGCGAGCTTCAGTCAAACCATCGACTCAAATGAACCAAATTCAACATTTTTAAACTACCCACTACAAAGTTAAAATTCATCTTCCAAGCATGTTCTTAACTTTTTCAAAAATATGCAAATGAGTTTTCTAAAACCCAATGTTGAATATGTAAAACCGTTAAATGAACTTGCAGTAGTCAGAAAAATTATGAATATCCTCTTCCAATATACAGCACAGTATAAAATTTTGAAATATTAATTACATCCCTAATAAAATCAAAATAGAATTTGGGAATCTGTTCAAAACAGGTAAAAGTTCTTAAGGGAATCTTCTACCTATTTCCAGACTAGAGAATGTGGAAAAAAAAATTAACAAACCAGGAAAGAAAATTGTGGAAAACTAGCTCATGATCCTGCATTGTTCAGAAAAATGGAACTATGCCACATGGTAATTCAGTTCTGGCGGTGAAAATCACAAATCAAAGCCTCAATCATGTGCCTGCTGACAAAGAAACCTGAAAACCTTTCAAAACAAATTACATTTTTATCATAAAAAAAATTACAACATGACTTGCCAGTCTTCTCTACCTCAGAAAATACTTGTCATTTTTTTGGATTAATTGGTTAATACAACTAAAATGAATTTGAAACAATGTACTTTACTATAGATATTGAAAAAAATAAAATTGGAGTAGTTTTTCAGTGAGTCAGGCATCATTCCATGTACAATTCTTATATATTCTTGTAACATAAATTTGGAGCTTTTTCTTTTGTACAATATTGAATGCAACTAGATGTGATCATTGCATTTTACGACACAGAGCAGACAAGTAATTAAACATCTTGAAATGGCACGGTGGTATAGTGGTTAGCACTACTGCCTCAACGCCAGAGACCCAGGTTCAATTCCGGCCTGGGTCGCTGTCTGGGTGGAGTTTGCACATTCTCCCCGTATCTACATGGGATTCCTCCAACAGTCCGGAGATGTGTGGATTAGGTTGATTGGCCATGATAAATTGACCCTAGTGTCTTAGCAGGGTAAATATGTGGGGTTACAGGAATAAGGCCTAGGTGGGATATGGTTGGGCAGACTCACTGGGCTGAATAGCCTCCTTCTGCACTGTGTGGATTCTATTCTATTAGCAACAAGTAATTCAACACTAGTTGAACTAGTTAAATTATTGGCAACAATTGTTTCTTTCTTCGATTACAAATATCTTGCAAAATTGTTCATATAAAATTCAAAGCAAGGTCAGAATGTAATGGCTTAACGTAATGTAATGTAACAGATGTTTGCTGTTTGTTTAGAATATCATTGAATAAGGAGAAATTAAATTATGCCCAAACATCCTCATGTAATTTGGGACAGGGAAGGTGTTGAAGCAAGCAGATCTAGCAGTCCAGTAAAAGTGTCAAATGGACTTGAAATGTTAACTGTTTTTCTCTCCACAGATGCTACCAGACCTTATAAATTTTTCCAGCTTTTTGTTTTTGTTTCAGATTTCCAGCATCCGTAGGATGCTTTATTAGATCTAGGAGGAAATTAGCCAAACTTGTTGTCAGGACGTTCTTGCTCTAGGGACAATTGCCGAAGGTGGAAATGAGTCAATCACAGACTGTTGTTATAAAGAAAGGAGCAAAGTAGAAAGTGTATCCATGGCAGTGCAGAAAGCAGGGATCTATTTAAGCTGGCATTCACCAAGCTCCATGCTATCACTGTGGCTGGACAAGGAATGGGGATAGCCTGATCAGCTAACTGAACAGAGAGTGGGTAAGAACAGATCAACCATTAGAACATAAGAAATAGGAGCAGGAGTAGGCCATCTAGCCCTTCGAGCCTGCCCCACCATTCAATAAGATCATAGCTGATCTGAAGTGGCTCAGTTCCACTTTCCCACCTTCTCCCCATAACCCTTAATCCCCTTGCCTATCAAAAACCTATCTACCTGCGTCTTAAATATATTTAGCGAGGCAGCCTCCACCACTTCAACGGGCAGAGAATTCCAGAGATTCACCACCCTTTGAGTGAAGAAGTTTCTCCTCAACTCTGTTCTAAACTGCCCCCCCTTTATCCTGAGGCTGTGCCCTCTAGTTCTACTGTCCTTTCTGAGCGGGAAGAGCCTCTCCACCTCTATCCTATCCATCCCATTCTTCATCTTATACGTCTCAATGAGATCTCCCCTCATCCTTCTAAACTCTAACGAGTACAAGCCTAGTTTATTCAGCCTCTCCTCATAGCTCAACCCCCTCAACTCCGGTATCAGCCTAGTAAACCTCCTCTGCACTCCCTCCAAGGCCAAAATATCCTTGCGTAAGTGCGGCGACCAAAACTGCACACAGTACTCCAGCTGCGGCCTCACCAGTGTCCTATACAGCCGCAGCAAGACCTCCCTACTTTTATATTCAATCCCCCTCGCTATGAAGGCCAGCATCCCATTCGCCTTCCTGACCACCTGCTGCACCTGCAAGCTGGGTTTTTGCGACTCATGCACAAGGACCCCGAGGTCCCTCTGCACCGTAGCATGCTGCAGCTTTTCGCCAAGCAAGTAGTAGTCCTTCCTACCATTATTCCTACCAAAGTGGACAACTTCACACTTGCCAACATTAAATTCCATTTGCCAGTTCCTGGCCCATTCGCCCAACCTATCTAGATCCCTCTGCAGACTTCCCACACCCTCCGCACAATTTGCCGTTCCACCAATCTTGGTGTCATCAGCAAATTTCGACACCATACACTCGGTTCCCTCCTCCAGATCATCTATATAAATGGTAAATGGCTGAGGCCCCAGCACCAACCCCTGGGGCACTCCATGAGTCACCAACCGCCAATCCGAATTGCACTCATTGACACCCACTCTCTGCCTCCTATTTGACAGCCAATCCCCTATCCACGCTAACACCCCAACCACAACTCCATGCCCCCTAACCTTCTGTAACAACCTCTTGTGCGGCACCTTATCAAATGCCTTCTGAAAAATCAAGAAAGACACATCCACCGTTCTCCTCTTTCCACCGCACTAGACACATCCTCAGAATTCCAATAAATTTGTCAGACACAACTTCCCCTTAACGAAACCGTGCTGCGTCTGCTCTATCAAACAATTCCCCTCAAGATGCCTCGCTATTTTCTCCTTGATTACGGATTCAAGCATTTTACCTACAACAGACGTTAAACTAACCGGCCTATAATTCCCTGCCTTTTGCCTGCTACCCTTTTTAAACAACGGCGTAACATTAGCCGTTTTCCAATCTTCTGGCACTTCCCCGGAATCCAGCGAGGTTTGGAAAATAATCATCAAGGCATCCACTATCACCTCCACCATTTCTTTCAGAACCCGTGGGTGCATTCCATCCGGTCCTGGGAACTTGTCCACCATGCCTGTCTGTTTCTGAGGGAAACCAAGAAACTAAAGCACAGGATAAGTTGTCACTGGTGTAAGTATTACTGAACTGCCTACAACATAAATCAAATAATAAAGTGCAGTTGTTTTAGATCATTGATATCAGAGTAAACTTCTGAATTCTGGTGATAGGAACAGCCTACGACGGCAACTTCCAGGTGTTGTTGTTCTCATACATCTGCTGCCCATGTTCTTCGAGCTGGTAGCGGTCATGGGTTAGCTAGGTGCTGTTCAAGCAGTCTTGGTGAGTTACTGCGGTGCATCTTGTATATGATACATCACTGGTAATGTTGAGGTTCTTTAGTGATGTTGGAGCCACACTCATTCAAATAAGAGCAGAGTATTCCATCACACTCCTGTCAGATGATGTTATGGAATTGGAACTAAACAGTCTTAGTGATGGAGTGGATATGGGGTCGTAGGCTCCTCTCTGCATCAAATCCAACACTAAGGTCGGCAATAGTCTGGTTGCCAGAGATGGAAGCTGTAGCCAGTAAGTTAAGTTTGTTGTGGAACAAAAACAGTGGCTTTTTTGGTCCCAATATTTAGTTGGGAAAAAATTCTACTCATCCAGTTTTGGACATAAGAACATGACAATTCAGAGGCTGTAGAGGGGTCATGGAATAGAGTTGATTATCATCAGCTTGTAAGTGGAACTTGATATCGCAAGGAGTGAAATGTGGATGCAAAACAAGGTCAAGAATAGATCTTTGGGAAACTCCAAAGGTAATCCTGTATAATTAGGAAGAGAAGCCATTGCTAGTGATTTTCTGATTACAATCCAATAGATAAGAATGGAACCAAACATGGGCCGATCCATTAAGCTGTACAATAGAAGGGGAATACTAGAAGACAGTACAGTCAGTGATGCCAAAGGCTGCAAAAACAAAGCCAGGGACCCTGAATTGAAGGAATTCAGATACAGAATTGTGGAAAAGATAGGTATGATTTCTGGAGATGATGATATGTTCCAAGTATTTGAAATAGAAAAGGCAGATTTGGAGATCAGAGCATGATCACACGACTCCTGAATAACGTGCTAAATACATAGAAACTTCCTCATCACAATTAGCCTTAACACTTGATATTGGAGTAGTTCACATAACTATCTTTGTGACACTTCTGGTCTAAATCATGTTATTACTGATATGCATTCATTGAATATAACAAATCTCTCTAATCTTACTTCAGCAATCAAACGTCCAATACACACATCTCCATAATGCAGTCAGTTCTCAGAATATTATTAAGAACATAGGAACAGAAGTAGGACATTTAACCACAGTAACTACTTTCCTCCTTCAATGGAATCATGGCTGATCTAATACTAGCAATATTAAATCTCCTCTGCCTGTAATACTTTTGAGTACTGGATCTCTTTGACACTTTATGGAATATTTCCATTCAGTCTGCAAGTATGACTCCAAACTCCCAGTCATCTGTCACTTTAATTCTCATTTTGCTTTCACGTTGACCTGTGTTCTCAGCCTCCTGCATTATTCCAATGAAGCTCAACATAAACTAAAGCAACAGCACCTTAGCTTTTGACTAGGTACTCTTCAGTCTTCTGGACTCAGTTTAACAGTTTGTTCCATTGTTCTTTGCAGGTTTTGCTTTTGGTCCCATTTTTGGTATTAGACAGTAGTAGTCCATCATGCTGCCGTTCACACCTCCTCTAGAGGTATCCTTTCTTTATTTATTTGTACAATTATGACTCTCACTGGCCTTGCACCACAGCCACTTTGTCATTTTAATTTCTCCTCTCCCCAATTTCTCTTGCTTAAAAAAAAACTTACTGTATTTCTAACCTCAATATTGATGAAAGGTCATTGACTTGAAGTGTTAACCCTGCTTCCCTCTCCACATTTGCTGACAGGCCGTGCAGTATTTCCAGCATTTTCTGTTTTTAGTTCTAAAGTTTCTGTCTGAACTTAAAAAAAAATCAAATTTAAGTTTATTCCTTTAAAGATGGTAGATATACCAAGTTGTGCAAAGAGAGCCTAATAAGAATGGTACGGAACAGCACTTGGCAAGTTTTCTGTACCAAATGCTGAGAATGAGATCTTTCCGGGGCATTCACCACATTTCAAAAATCCTTAGTCATGAGAAGTGCTGAAATGTTTTGATGTAATATGGTAGGGTATAAATACAAATGTGGAGAATACTATAGCCTCAGATTTTACTTCCTTACAAGACTTCCCTATGGTGCCTGAAAACCACCTACAGCGCCTGACTTTTCACGTGCATTACTGTGAGATGAGTGTCACTGGCAAGGCCAGCAATTACTAATCATTTTTAACTACCCTTAATATGGTGGAGAGCTGCATTTCTGAACCACTGCAGTCCAAGTAGCATAGGTACACTCGGTGATAATAACGGAGGTGCTTCAGTGACAATGAAGGAACAGTGAGAAAGCTCCAAATCATAATGGTGTGTGACTTGAAAGCAACTTCCAGGTGATAGTGTTTCCAGGTTTGAAAGATGCTGACAAAAGGAGCCAATCAAGTAGGTTGACTTCGATGGTATTAAGCTTCTTCTGCAGTAATGCTGGAGTTGTATTCTCCCAAACAAGTGAGGAGTTTCTCATCATACAGCTGGCTTGTGCCTTGCAGATGGTGGAAAAAACTTTCAGGAATCAAATGGTCCGAGTCATTCCCCCAGAGTACTCAGCCTCTGATATGATTTTGTAGCCAAAATATTTGTGTGATTAGTTCAGTTAAGCTTTTAGTCAATGGTGACCTCCGCCCCCGCATTTGATAAGGATTCAGGATGATGCAACTAAATATCAAGAAATGGTGGCTAGATTTTCTCTTATCGAAGATGATCATTGCCCAGCAGTGTCAACTAATAATCCATCCATGTAACAGCCCAAACCTGATCGTTGTTCAGGTCTTGCTGCATGTTGGTATAGACTGTTTCATTATTTGTGTAATCATGAGGAAATACACTCATTTCTGACTTTATGATGGATGGAAGGGCATAGATAAAGCAGCTGAAAAGATGGTTGTACCTAGGACACTGCCGTGAGCCTCTCAGATCATAATCCTGGGATTGGAATGATTAGCCCCTTTGTTTGTGCTAGATATGAGCCCAGGCAGTGGCGTTTCCCCCAAATCTCTCAGATTTCAATTTTATCAGGGCTTCTTACCGTCACGCGTGCTACCTTGATGTCAGGGCCATCATAAGGCTCTGGAACACATCTTCAGAATTATGTCTAGGGTGCTGTCAGAACTTACAGCCTTTACTGTATCCTGTGCCTTCTGTCATTTCTTTATTGTGGCTTCACCAAGTTGACGGCATGTTTTTAGATATATCTGGTGCACTAAAACACATGGGATTGCAGATAATGTCTTAAGATGGATAGAAAGCTGATTCGCAGATAGGAAGCAAAGAGTTGGCATAAATGGGTCTTTTTCTGATCGGCAGTGACTAATGGAGTTCTGCAGGGATCTATGCTATGACCTCCAACTGTTCACATTATATATGAATCATTTGGAAGAGGGAACTGAATGTATTATTTCCAAATTTGCAGATGATACAGAATTTGGGTGGGAGGGTGATGAGATGCTTCAGCATGATTTGGACAGGTTGAGAGTGTGGGTACCTGCATGGCAGATGGAGCATAATGTGGATTGATGTGAAGTTATCCAATTCGGTAGCAATAACAGGAAGACAGATTATTACTTGAATAGGTGTAAATTGAGAGAGATGGACACTCAACAAGGCCTTGGAGTCCTCGTGCATTAGTCGATGAAAGTAAGCATGCAGGTACATCAGGCAGTAAAGAAGCCAAATGGTATGTTGGCCTTCATTATGAAAGGATTTGAATACAAGGATGTCTGCTGCAACTATATAGAGTGCTGATGAAGCCACACCTGAAGTATTGTGTGTAGTTCTGGTGTCCTTATCGGAGGAAGGATGTCCTTGCTATAAAGAGAGTGCAGCAAATGTTTACCAGGCTGATTCATGGGGTGGCAGGTCTATTGTATGAGGAGAGACTAAATCGGTTAGGATTATATTCACTGGTGTTTAGAAAAGTGAGAGGGGATCTCATAGAAACTTCTAAAATTCTAAGAGATTTAGACAGGACCGTTTCAGAAAGAATGTTCCCAATGGTGGGGGAGTCCAGAACTATGGGTCATAGTTTCAGGATAAGGGCAAATCTTTTAGAACTGAGGTGAGGAGAAATTTCTTCACCCAGAGAGTGGTGAATGTGTGGAATTCACTACCAACAAATGTAGCTGAGGTCAAAACATTGTATGATTCCAAGAAGAAATTAGGTGTAGCTCTTGGGGTTAAAGAAATCATGGGATATGGGAGGAGGTGGGAGGAAATAAAGAATATTGAATATGATCAGCCATGATTCAGATAAATGGCACAGCAGGCTTGAAGGGTCAAATGGCCTGCTCCTGCTTCTAGTTTATGTTCTCATATATGGTTCATTGCACAAGTTTTGGTCCACTGGCTTGGAGGTAATGCTGAGATATATACTGGGCAATTAGGTTACAGGTTGTGGTGGAATACAATTCTGCTGCTGATGCTGACCTAAAGCACTTCACGAATGCCAGTTTTCAGCTGTTGGATCTGCTCTGAATCTGTATCTTTTAACACAAAGTACAAAGCTATCAGGATTTCAAATTGCTTTCGGTGAGACCCACACTCCTGGGGAGGAGCAACTAACGGAGCAAGTAAGAGAATAACACCTTTTGCTGGAAAAGAAAGGCAAGCCTGACAACAACCCTCTTGTCTAAGGAGTTGCTTTTGCAATGACAGAACTCACCAATTACATAAATGGAACTCAAGCCACTTCATCTAAAGTTCAGTCATCATCAATACATCACTATCGTTCACTTACATCCCAAACTTCATCTCTGATGAAAATGTTAAGGAAATGTTTCATTTTAATGTTGGAGAAATCCTTATTGTCATCCCAAAAAGGGAAAAAAATAATTATTAGAAGTTTAAAGCCTGGGTTGGCTGTAACTCCAAAGTATAGCGTGAAACAACTGGGACAGGAAAAGCAAACTGAAATTTCTGCTGAAAAATGAGCTCAGTAAGGCCTCATTATAATCAATACCCTCTTCCTCCAGAAGGAGGAATACAAAACCATATTGTATAACCCCATATGTACAGAGGGATGCAAACAAATGTTCTAGTTGAAGATCAAGAGCCTCAGGACATTCCTGGGAATTAATAGATTCCTATCAGTCGTCCAACAAATTTCGAGGCTCACCTCGTCACTTACGTTGGAGCTACTGGGGACCTTCCACCACTGTCTGTACAGCCTGTTGTATGTCTATTTATGTTTATTGATGTCTCCTTTTACATCCACAGGCGATTTGTTGGCCAAAGGATCTGCCTTAATCTGGCGTACATACAATTCCCTAAATTTTCATCCCCTTTATTGTGGAGTTCCACTAGAGGTAGATAAAAACGAATAAGGCACTCACTGAGTGTGTTAAAATGGGCGGCACGGGCTTGTAGGGCCGAAGGGCCTGTTTCCTGTGCTGTTCTTTGTTCATATGAAGGCATCCTAGATTAAAACAGCAGCACTTTCTGGAGTATGTAACTGTTTGACTGAAAAACCCAAAATGGATTACCCATCAATGCATGCAGAAAACTTATTCCTGCTGAACAGATCAGTGCTTTTTCAAATTGGTGGCGATGATCATCTGCCTAGCACCAAGACACCAAACACCTGAGGATTAAAGGGTGAACCCGACTGAAGTTCAGAATTCCAAGTGCGGCTCATAACCAGTCTTGAAAATCTTCACACAAACTCTGAATTCCAGACTCAAACAAAATCAGCTGTACTAGATTCCTATGCACACTCCGTCGGTTTAAAGTACTATTGTCACCAGAACTTGTTCGACGAAAATTATGTTCAAATTTGTACCTCCTCGAACAAAAACAGGCAGCCTTCATAACTTGTCACCATGGGTGGTTCTGCTAAGCAAAGTCAGCAACATTCCAACAGCTCACAGCTAATATGCAAAGATAAATCTAGAAAATAGAAGTACATGTGGTGGGAAGAGCAAGCACAAGAAATCCAACAATATGCTGAGCATCACGTGATGCTTTTGAGGTCAAATGAAGAAAAGCCCGTTTGTTGAAAGAATCGTGGTTCACTTCTTAAGAAGTGACAATCAACACTGAAATGAAGATTTTTTGTAACAACTCATAAGAACATAAGAAATAGGAGCAGGAGTAGGCCATCTAGCCCCTCGAGCCTGCCCCGCCATTCAATAAGATCATGGCTGATCTGAAGTGGCTCAGATCCACTGTCCCACTTTCTCCGCATAACCCTTAATTCCCTTGCCTACCAAAAACCTATCTACCCGTGTCTTAAATATATTTAGCGAGGTAGCTCCACCACTTCAACGGGAAGAGAATTCCAGAGATTCACCACCCTTTGAGTGAAGAAGTTCTTCCTCAACTCCATTCTAAACTGCACCCCCCCTAATCTTGAGGCTGTGCCCTCTAGTCCTGCTGTCCTTTCTGAACGGGAAGAATCTCTCTACCTCTACCCTATCCATCCCCTTCATTATCTTATACGTCTCTATAAGATCCCCCCTCATCCTTCTAAACTCCAATGAGTACAAACCCAGTCTATTCAGCCTCTCTTCATAGTTCAACCCCCTCATCTCCGGTATCAGCCTAGTGAACCCCCCTCTGCACTCCTTCCAAGGTCAAAATATCCTTGTGCAAGTGCAGTGACCAAAACGGCACACAGTACTCCAGCTGCGGCCTTACCAGTGCCCTGAACAGCTGCAGCAAGACCTCTCTGCTTTTATATTCTATCCCTCTTGCTATAAAGGCCAGCATCCCATTTGCCTTCCTGATCACCTGCTGCACCTGCAGACTGGGTTTTTGCGACTCATGCACAAGGACCCCCAGGTCCCTTTGCACCGTAGCATGCTGCAGCTTTTCGCCTTTTAAATAGTAATCCCTCCTACTATTATTCCTGCCAAAGTGGATAACCTCACACTTGCTAACATTGTACTCCAACTGCCAGGTCCTCGCCCACTCGCTTAGCCTATCTAGATCCCTCTGCAGACTTTCCACACCCTCCACACAATTTGCTTTTCCACTTATCTTTGTGTCATCAGCAAATTTTGACACCCTACGCTCAGCCCCCTCCTCCAGATCATCTATATAAATGGTAAATAGTTGAGGCCCCAGCACCAATCCCTGCGGCACTCCACTAGTCACCAACCGCCAATCAGAATAGCACCCATCGATACCAACTCTCTGCCTCCTATTAGACAACTAATCCTCTATTCATGCTAACACCTTACCCCCAACTCCACGCCCCCTAACCTTCTGAAGCAACCTTTTGTGCGGCACCTTATCAAACGCCTTCTGAAAAAATCAAGAAACACCATATCCACCGGTTCCCCTCCGTCCACCGCACCAGTCACATCCTCACAGAATTCCAATAAATTCATCAGACACGACTTCCCCTTAACGAATCCGTGCTGCGTCTGCTCTATCAAACAATTCTTCTCAAGGTGCCTCGCTATTTCTTTCGAATATGAATCCACAGTGGCAGTTTTATCCTCAGTGCCGTGATAGAATCCGCGAGAGAATTGCAACAAGCAAACTTTATGAGCAAAGATTTCAGATGAAAAAGAACTCCCCCCCATCCCCCAACTTTGTAACTACCTTCAACAGGGAGAGAAGTCATGCAGTCGAAACTATCAAAGTATTTCCAAGACATGAAAATTCCTGAAATGCATTCTTCTGAATCACCTAGAATCTATGGCTAAGAAAATCCCGTTAGAAGTCTCACAACATCAGGTTAAAGTCCAACAGGTTTATTCGATAGCACAAATCACTAGCTTTTGCAGCACTGTCCCTTCATCAGGTGAGTGGGAATTCTATTCATAAACAGGGCATACAAAGACACAAACTCAAATTTACAAAATAATGGTTGGAATGTGAGTCTTTAAGGTATGGACAACGTGAGTGGAGAGAGGGTTAAGCACAGGTTAAAGAGATGTGTATTGTTTCCAACCAGGACAGTTAGTGAGATTTTGCAAGCCCAGGCAAATCGTAGGGATTACAGATATGAACATGAACCTAAGATCCCAGTTAAGGCCGTCCTCATGTGTGCGAATCTTGGCTATCAGTCTCTGCTCAGCGATTCTGACCTGTCGTGTGTTGTGAAGGCCGCTTTGGAGAATGCTTACCCGAAGATCAGAGGCCGATTGCCCGTGACTGCGGAAGTATTCCCCAACAGGAAGAGAACACTTTTACCTGGTGATTGTCGAGCAGTGTTCATTCGTCTGTTATCGTAGCATCTGCATGATCTCCCCAATGTCCAACGTCTTGGGGCATCCTTTTCTGCAGTGTATCAGGTAGACAACATTGGCCAAGTTGCAAGTGTTTTAAGGAAATCCTCCCAGAGATGAATGCAGTATCGGCTTTCCAGAGGAAACACCAACATGATCTTTGTTGCCAAACAAATTCATAACTAATGTTGAGAACAACACCAGGAACTCTTCCCTGCGTTTGTTGATCAGATCAAAGCATCAGTGAGGCTCAGTGGACTACACTGCAAAGATCTGGATGTCCAAAAGACTTCCTCACTTTCCTGCAATTGATCCGTAATATCACTACAACTCTCAAGAAGTAGTTCTGAAAAAAATATCCATACTGATACATAGCAAGGCAGTGTGACATCCAACATACTATTTGCAATCTACTGATCTAACAGTGGCTAGTCACTGCAAAGATCAATTGCCCTCTGGTGTCAGCATTAAAATCCTCAACTTCTGCGGTCTGTGCCAAATTTAAACTGACCACCACAGAATTAAATGTTTTACAGTTTGCAGACGGCTAACACATCATTGCCCACTCAGCATCAGACTTGAAAACCACTTGATCTCTTCAATTCTGCACAAAACTTCGATCGATTCTTGAAAGCTGACAAAACAAAAATCATCCAACACATGGTCAGCCAAATTTTCCACTTCCCAGATATGGTGAAGGAGAGACTCTGGGACTTGCTGAGCATTTCCCAACAACACGGCTCAATTTCCATACTGGCTGAGGTATTTGTGAAGTTTCACCTCAACCTTGTCTCTCGAAGATGTGGTGATCCTCAGGTTAAAATCACCAGGATTAAGCCCTCCCCTTCAAAGTGGGGAGCAGCCTATAGTTAGTTGGAACTATGGTGACTTTAACGTTACAATTTCTCTAGCGCTCGTGGATGCAGCAGAAAGCCACGGATGATTTCCATGTTCAGGGCACATTTTGTCTGGTAACCTTTGATGTGTTGATGCCACTTTGACCCCTCAGATCCAAGCTTTCCCCTTAAAGGCTCTACTCCTTGTCTACTTATAGAGTTGCCCCGTCTTTTCTTCAAAGTTTTATCCTATCTCTTCTTGATCCTGGAACTAATTTCAACAGAAGCTAGGCTGACTTTCAAACCATACAGAGATGTTGCATGAAAACTATTAGCTTTTAACAGACAGGTTTCTGAAGTACAGATTCTCTGTCCATCTCCCAACTGATTGCAAGGCACTATAAAATTCAGGCTAGTGCACGTACAGTAGAATTAACAGGTATGAAAATAAGCTCATTTCCTCTCATGCAATTAATTGTGCCCATTATTCCACCATCAGGATGCCAAGGTAAGTCCTCCTGTGCAAATAACCTACCACAGGGATTGTTTCTCACTCAAGCAGACTTTGTTAAATTTCATCTCATATCCATTCAACAGTAACCATATTTCAAAAGCATTTTGGTTTTTTTTAAACAGCAAGCTACATTCTTCGGTTGCAGAGAGAATGTAGGGTGCTGTATAAAAAGGCTCTTACAAATTAAACGCTTGTGCAAGACCAAAAGATCACTACAGCAGCATGCCCAAAATACATTACAGGTTTACCTAAGTTCTCGCTGCCATTTTATTCTTGGGAATATACGATTGATAATTCATTCAATTCTCATAACACTCACACAAAGCTCTCAGTCAAATGCGAGTTTTTTGACACAATGTATTTGCATCTATATTTTAGTGGGACATAACTAGGCAGAAATTGGAAAACTGTGAAGGCAGCTCCAAGTCTATGAATAGTGAGTAACAGAAGTCAAGCACAATTAGAAATCAGCCAAGTCAAGTTAATCCCTGGTACTGTCAAACTTTTGAATGGGTTTACTTTGCATTAAGTTGATCTTTCTCTATATTCTAGCTATGACTGTAACACAACATTCTGCACTCTCTCGTTTCATTCTCTATGAATGGTATATTTTGTCTGTATAGCACACAAGAAACAATACTTTTCACTGTATGTTAATACATGTGACAACAATAAGTCAAATCTAAAGAAGAAAAAACCCTAAAAAACATTTATTGCAGAAGAAAGTAAGAGCTATTCAAAGCTGACAATGTCAAAGATTGCAACTTTTTTAGGCTTGTGAAACAAAAAGTAAAATAAGGGGACTTTTTTCTCTTCCCCTTTCACAAAAATCCCAGACATTTTATATCACTAACTGATAATTTTCTGGTAAAGCTCTGCATTAGTCAGAGTTCAAAGTTTCTGAACAATTATGTGGATAATTTTCAGAAAAAAACATTGTCTTAACAAAAAGGGGAAGCTTATCTGATAAGCACAGATCAATAACTTTTGACATCAATATCATATCTTAAACACTGGAAAATCACCCCAAGACACCTCACAACAAAAACTAACAAATGAAAGATCAGTCAGGTAATCAAAATCTTAGTGTAAAAAGATGAGTTTTAAAAAGATCTGAGGGAATTAAACATATAGCTAAGAATTTAATCTATTGAGATAAATAGATACAATATGTATATTAGTTGAAGAAAGTTTAGTTATCAACTATGATTCGATCTTGGCTAAGATACAGGCAGCAAGATCTGGATGTGCAGCAAGTTATGGAAGGTGGATGATGGGAGGCTGGTCAGGCAAGCGTTACAATAATCAAGTCTGGAGATAAAGGCACAATTGAGTTTCAGCAGCAGCAAGTGCCAAAGGTCAGCAACATTATCAATGTAGAATTAGACAAACTTTGCATTAGAGAAAATTAGGCTGGAAGTTGTGGACCAAAAAATATAGTGAGTTGCGTTATAGCCTGGTTATTAACTACAGAACTAATCACTATACAATGCTCAGGAATCATTTTAATTTAAAAAACAAGTTTGTGTAGAACAAGAAAGCTATTTGTCAGATTACATGAAACTAGGTTATAATAAATAGTTCCTACTTAAATTTGTTCAAATAAATTTGATTCTGTGCAATTCGTGATCAAATAAATAGCTCCCTTGCACTTAGCTTTGACTGAGATACAATGTTACATCTACTATATTCCAATGGTCACTGTACGTACCATGCAAAGTGAGTTGTGAAATACTGTAACAATTCAGTTTTGCAACTACATTTCTTGCAAGTATATATCCTTTTGCCAGAATCGTACCAACACAAACACTGTCAACTTCCACTTGTCAGATAATTTTGGCACTTAATCACCAAAAGGGGGAATTCCCATAATACAAGCAAATTTAACACGCTTCAGACCCAACAGAAAGATACACATCCTGTCGTAGCACTTAGGTCTGTTTTACAGCAATGTTTACCCCTGTTATTATACAATAAAAGGCACACTGACTAACATGCTGCGCACACATACATTCTTCAGATGTACTTGCTAGGTTTGATTTGCACGTGCAGGACTGCAAGAGAGGAGAAAGAAAACTGAAATTTGTCACACTTACATTAAAACACACCGCTGGCTAAGGGATCAAAAGAAGACAACATTAAAATAAAACTCGACACAGAGCATGGGGCAAACGGGTAATAAAAAAAGGGAAGTGTCAAAAGTATCTACAGTTCACACATGACAGCACCACCCTATCCCAAATCTTACCTTTTTGGGGAAAAAAAGATACTACCTGACCCTTAAAAAGGGGATTTCGTAGATTAATATTGTTGAAAATAACGGGATAAAATCTGAAGGTGGAAATGTTGCAGGGTCCGGTCAGGGTTGTGAAGTGAGAGATAGGGGACTGAACTGGGGCAGATTCCGCTTCATCAAAGAGCCTTTTCCTCTCCCCCCCCCCCCCCCCAGCCACCCATACAAACGCCAATTTGCCCCCCATCCCACACACACCTTCGGCGAGCAGCTCCTCCACCGTCACCTGGTAACGGCCCACGCTGAACACTCTGCCCAGGTAGTTACTGGTGCTTCCCATCGAGCCGCCACCACCTCCTCCTCCTCCTCCAGCACCGACATAACCCGCTCCCTCAGGCTTCGAGATGCGGGAGAATTTCTTCATGGTCTCGCCCAGCGGATTAGCAGCCTTGCCGACTGGAGCGAAGCGCAACAAGCAGCCTGGCGTCCTCTGTTCCCCCCCACCGTTGGCGCTTGCAGAGTGGACTTGGAAAGGCGGCCAGGGGCAGAGGGGGGCGGGGGGAACCAGCGGCCGCGAAGCCACCCACCCAGCGGCTCGCGCAAAGAGACGCGGTCTCCTCCCAGGCGCTGACTAGCAACCTAACGACATCGCGTTCCGCCGGGCAATTCAAATGGTTCTAAATTCCGTTTCCAGATTCCATCCTGTTGAAGTTGGCACTTGGATAGGCCGAGACCCGCTCGAGACACAGAACGAATGCTTCGGCCCCGTGCCTGCTTCTATTTACCCAGCATACTCTGACCCCACAATCAACCCGAACAGGCCCAGCTCCCGCCCATACCCCGCACCCCATTGGCTGCGCCCCTGTCACTCCGCCCACCACTGCCAGCATCTCCGCTGCCGATTGGCTACTGCCGCTGTCCGTCAGCCAAAGCGTCGCGCGCTTTTTCCGCCGTCAAAGTTGGTCGTGACGCGGAAGAGTGCTGAAGGTTGTCTCTATGTGTGTGTGTTTTTCTCTCGTGTCCCGCAGGGGGGTTAAACCTAACAGCCTGAAAGTGCCAGAAAACAAAAAAAAAGTTTTACAACAGTTAATTCGGACGAAACGAACAGACAAACCTTCCTAAATACATAGGGTTTTGAAGAAAGTAAATATTTTGGAAACATGCTGGGTGTGCAATTCACTGGACACTCCTCGTAACTTTTTAATAACTTGTTTCTCAAGCTGTAATTTAAATCTAATTAGAAGAACCGAAATACTTGTTTTCTTCAAAACGCATAGTAAATTTTGAAGAAGTGCATTTCGGTGACTTTAAAATGTGAGTTTCAGGTGCAGATCAGATTTATTTTGAATGCCATGCATGTTTTAGCTTTGGGGATGGATTATCCAGCTGCCATAGAATAACATGCATGCAGTTACATATCTATCAGATTTACAGCTCTTGTTTTTCAAATTCTGTGGTGACTTTTTTATGTTCCATTTGTAACAGGACATTGCTACGTGATCAACATTCTTTTCAAAAATGGACACCTCATTGGGAGAAGTGGAATGAGATAGTCTGTGTTTTCGATTTTGGATTAGTGGCTTGTTTTTTAATGGTCTAGCGATAAATTAGATGCCATAAAGATCTACTTTTATTATTTTACATACTGTTTCACCTGAAGTGGGGTGGATCATAGACTGAACATAGAACACTACAGCACAAACAGGCCCTTCGGCCCACAAGTTGCGCCGATCACATCAATACCTACCAATCCATAGACCTATCTATAACCCCCAATCCCATATACTCATCCAGAAGTCTTTTAAAAGACCCCAGCGAGTTCGCCTCCATCACCACTGACAGCAGCCGATTCCATTCACTCACCACCCTCTGAGTGAAAAACTTTATCCCTAACATCACCTCTGTACTTGCTTCCCTGCACCTTAAATCTGTGTCCTCTCGTAGCGACCATTTCAACCCGGGGAAATAGCCTCTGAGAATCCACCCTATCTATTCCTCTCAACATTTTATAAACTTCTATCAGGTCGCCTCTCAACCTATGCCTTTCCAGGGAGAAGAGTCCCAGCTCCCTCAACCTATCTTCATAAGGCATGCCTCCCAATCCAGGCAACATCCTTGTAAATCTCCTCTGCACCCTTTCAATAGCTTCCACGTCCTTCCTATAGTGAGGCAACCAGAACTGCGCACAGTACTCCAAGTGGGGCCTGACAAGGGACTTATAAAGTTGCAGCATTACCTCCCGACTCCTAAACTCAATCCCTCGATTAATGAAGGCCAGTACACCATACGCCTTCTTGACCACATCCTCCACCTGCGAGGCCGATTTAAGAGTCCTGTGGACCCAGACCCCAAGATCCTTCTGCTCTTGAACACTGCTAAGACTCCTGCCCTTGATAGTGTACTCGTTCATCCCATTGGTCCTGCCAAAATGGACCACTACACATTTATCCGCATTGAAGTCCTTCTGCCACTTCTCTGCCCAGTCTTGCATCCTATTTATGTCCTGCTGCAACTTCTGACATCCTTCCAGACCATCCACAACACCACCGACCTTTGTGTCATCGGCGAACTTACTAACCCATCCCTGCACTTCCTCATCTAGGTCATTTATGAAAATGACAAACAGCAAGGGTCCTAGAACAGATCCCTGGGGCACTCCACTGGTGACCGACCTCCATGCAGAAAAAGACCCATCCACAACCACACTCCGCCTTCTGAAGGCAAGCCAGTTCTGGATCCACAAGGCCAAAGCCCCTTGGATCCCATGCCCTCTCACCTTCTCAAGAAGTCTTGCATGGGGGACCTTATCAAACGCCTTGCTGAGGTCCATGTACACCACATCCACTGCTCTTCCTTCGTCAATGTGTTCAGTCACATTTTCGAAGAACTCAACTAGGCTTGTAAGGCATGACCTGCCCTTGACAAAACCATGCTGACTATTTCTGATCATGCTAAACCTCTCCAAATGCTCATAAATCCTGTCCCTCAGAAGCCTCTCCATCAGCTTACCAACCACTGAGGTCAGACTCACCGGTCGGTAATTTCCCGGGCTATCCCTGTTCCCGTTCTTGAAAATAGGAACCACATCCGCAATCCTCCAATCCTCCGGAACCTCTCCCGCCTCCATCGACGACGCAAAGTTCATCGCCAGGGGCTCTGCAATCACCTCCCTCACCTCCCACAGTAACCTGGGGTACATCCCATCTGGTCCCGGCAACTTGTCTAGATAGAATTCAAAAGTTCTAACACATCCTCTTCCTTAATATCCACATACTCAATCTTTTCCATCTGCTGCAAACCTGTAGCAAAATCTCCCAGATCAGTTTCCACCGTGAATACTGAGGCAAAGTATTCATTAAGCACCTCTGCCATTTCTTCTGGTTCCACACAGACCTTTCCCCCTTCACCTTTTATAGGTCCTATCCCTTCTCTTCTCATCCTTTTACTTTTCACATATTTGTAGAAGGCCTTGGGATTCTCCTTAATCTTACCCGCCAAGGCCTTCTCATGACTCCTTCTGGCTCTCCTAATTTCCCTTTTAAGCTCCTTTCTACAATCCTTACACTCCTCTAGATCCTTAGACTGGTGACAGCACAAACTGGGAGGCCATTCAGCTTGTTGCACTCATGCCAGGTTTCTGCAAAAGCAATTCAGCTGGTGCAACTGCCTTTTTTCCATGTCTCTGAATTTTTTTTTCTATCCATGTTTCCAGCTGGTTAGAGGGAGTTCTCATGACTAATTCACATTGGATAATCTAACATTACATATTAATTAGATGAGCTACCTTTCCTTTTTCCATGAGGATGTGGGCTTAAAGAAAATAGTTGTTTTCTCAAAATGATTAGGGACCATCCTATCTTATTAGAAAATAAACTCCTTATTGTTTCAGTTTGAAATGGAAAATACACCACACATATATATAACTTTCTTTAAAATGTGACAATTCACTTTGTTTTCAAATGCATCACTTAAACATAATTAATTTCCAAATCCTCTCTGTGAAGAAACAAAATCAAAAATCCCAAGCACAACAGGTATAGTTTTTGGTGAATTTTTAGTATGAGTAGATCAAATCTCAAAATATGATCTGTAATTTCATCTCTGCCCTGCCATCAACAATTTTGAGGCAGGAAAAAGTATAAGTTCTATATAATCAACAGCTTGATTGCATTTACATCATTTAATACAGCAAAATATCTGAAAACATTTCACATGGCAGTGGGGGAATAGCGAGCATTAGAGAAGGTGACCAAATGCATGATCAACAGGATTGATTTTGAGGAGACTTTTTAAAGTAGTGAAAATAATGGAGCAAGTCTGATAGGTTTTGCAAAAAGAATTTGGGCGGCTAGCTGGGTAAATATGTGGTATTACAGGGAAAGAGTCTGGGTGTGATTGTGGTCAATGCAGACTAGATGGGCAAAATGGCCTCCTTCTGCACTGTTGGGATTCTGTACTGTGGCAGCATGTTGGCATGGTGGGTAGCACAGCTGCCTCACAACGCCAGGAACCTGGGTTCAATTCTGGCCTTGGGTAATTATGTAGAGTTTGCACATTCTCTCGCTGTGCCTGCGTGGGTTTCCTCCAGGTGCTCCGGCTTTCCCCCACAGTCCAAAGATGTGCAGATTAGGTTGATTGACCGTGGAAATTCCAAAGGAAGTTTTGGAAAATTGAAGCTCAGAATGTCAACGTTAAGATGAATGTTAAGTTCATTCAACTAGCACAGAATTTGATTACATTACTAAACAATAATCTCCAACTGAATGTTTGTCACCTGACCAATAAGATTAAATTACATTCTTACCTTCAAGCGTTTTTCAAATGGGAAGTGTTTTTATTATGTGAGAGATAGATAACATAGTAGTTTTCTTTGCAGTTCTTATCATTGCAGGGTAGTTATACAATGCCATTATCCATTGTCTTTATCACTTGAAACCAGGTGACTGAGAACCAGAAGTGACTTTAGGATCACAAGGAGTGTAACTCAGCTTCAGTGGGACAAAAATTGGGCAGTTATGGATTGGGTATCCATTACACATTTTGCTTGATTTTCCTTTCCATTGATTTAGTAAGAAGCATTACACAGGGTTACTTAGGATTATGCCACAGAAACAGCATTCAATCCAACCAGCCTGTACCAGTAGAATATTGGGACTCTAAGGGGCAAATTTGCGTGGCCAATCCACCTAACCTGCACATCTTTGGACTGTGAGAAGAAACCAGAGCACCCAAAGGAAACCCACGCAGGTATTGGAAGAACATGCTAATTCCACACAGCCAGCCACCCAAGGCTGGAATCAAACCCAGTTCCTTGATGCTGTGAGGCAGCAGTGCTAACCACTGTGCCACTGTTTTGTCCCTGAAAGTGAACTTTGCTAAACCAAAAGATGGTTACTCCAGGTCTCATGATTTGCAAGGTCATTGTAGTTTTTGGAAATTTTCAACAGCAATTACAGGATAAAAGCTTGTCGCTCATACTTGTGAAATCTCACACCTCTCGGCGGCACAGTAGCACAGTGGTTAGCACTGCTGCTTCACAGCTCCAGGAACCTGGGTTCGATTCCTGGCTTGGATCACTGTCTGTGTGAAGTTTGCACATTCTCCTTGTGTCTGTGTGGTTTTCCTCCGGGTGCTTCGGTTTCCTCCCACAGTCCAAAGATGTGTGGGTTAGGTTGATTGGCCATGCTAAAATTGCCCCTTAGTGTCCTGAGATGCATAGATTACAGGGATTATGGATGGATTTGGGGGTAGGGCCTGGGTGGGATTGTAGCCAATGCAGACTTGATGGGCCGAATGGCCTCTTTCTGTATTGTAGGGTTTCTATGATTCTGTCATTTGGCAGACACGTTACAATCAACAAGACGAGAGATCAGCAGACATGCTATTTCCTCAGCTTTGTCCTATAAACAAAGGAAGTGCCATCAAAAATCATTATGCATGTCGAGATGGTTATATATGATATATCTCCTAAGGTTAATAAATGGATTTTGACCAGCGGCCTAAACGCTGCTTGTTAGCCTGCAGTTGACTTATTAAATGAGCAACATCACATGACCCAAGCTTCTGACCCCAGTCTGCTGTTTAAACTCCAGCCTGAATGCATCAAAGCAGGACTCCAGGCTGACCAACAGCTTGCATCAAACCTAAGTCTCCTAGAAGACTGTTTTCTTTGAAAAATTTCTGCTATTGCCTCCTGAGCAGACCAAGTCTACATATACCAATCTTATCTTACTGTGTCACCATCAACTTTAAAGAAATACTGCAACTCCTGCTTCAGCAAGTTTCCACCCTAATTGCAAATCGTCTTTGAAGGAGTGCTCCCTGGACTCTTACAATCACGTGAACTGTTTTGTAATGTGTGTGTGTGTGTGTGTGTGTGTGTATTTAACCCTAACGAGAGTTTGCTCCAAAGTTGTTTTTCACTACCAATATGTTTAAGAAAATAAATTGAAAATTTTACATTTATCTTGCAGCATCATGTTCTCATTGATATCTCAAATGTTTCACGCAATTCTTTGAAGTTCAGTGCCCTGCTCCTACATAGTAGGCAATTTTACACATAACCTCAGAGCCCAGGGCTTTCTCCCTAAACCATTCTGGCTTCTACTTTAAGACACTCATTGAGGCTGAACTCCTGGATCCTTATATGGTTCAGTGTCTCTTTCATTTGGTGAAGCATCCGAAAGATGTTAGTGCAAGATTTTGCTGTAAGTCATTGACCTGAACGTTCAAAGGACCAGTGGCAAAATGAGAAAAAAATACATTTTTGTGCAATAGGTTGGCTTGAATTTGGAACACGCTGCCTGGAAGGCTGGGGGGTAACAAGTTTGGTAATTGCTTTCAAAAATTAATTCAATGAATGTTTAAAGGAGAAAACAGGCAGCACGGTAGCACAGTGCTTAGCACTGCTGCTTCATGGCTCGAGGGGCCTGGGTTCAATTCCTGGCTTGGGTCACCATCTGTGTGGAGTTTGCACATTCTCCTCGTGTCTGCGCAGGTTTCCTCCGGGTGCTCCAGTTTCCTCCCACAGTCCAAACTTGTGCAGTTTACGTTGATTGGTCATGCTAAAATTGCCCCTTAGTGTCCTGAGATGTGTAGGTTAGAAGGATTAAGGGGTGGATATGGGGGTAGGGCCTGGGTCGGATTGTGGTCAGTGCAGACTCGATGAGCCAAATGGCCTCTTCTGCACTGTAGGGTTTCTATGATCTATAATTTGAAAAGATTGAAAGAATGTGGGAAAAGAGTGAAGGGTGACACTGACATGAATTGCTCTTTAAAAGAGCTGGTGCAAACCCCCTGTTTCAAATGCCTTTGTTCTGTACTGTACTGTTCTATAATTCTAAGATAGAAATGAAATGAATGATCAGTCAATTTTTTTATACTGTTGATTGAAGAAACAATGGTAACCAAATGAGGTTGCTATTCTCCAAATAGTGGTAATGGTAAAAACTGGGTGGCATGGACAAATTAGGCCAAAGGCCCTGTTTCCATGCTGTCAACCTCAATTATTCTATGACTACAATGACCTCTTCACATGAAGCACGAGAATAAGCAGATAAAATATTAGTTTGTCTTGTCTGAAGAATGACACTTCCAAGAATGTTGCATTCCTTTGGAATTTTGCTGATATTTCCATGTAGATTATGGTTAAATATTGCAGGAGGTCTTGAATCAACAACCTCATGACACAGGTAACAGTGCCACAAATTAGTCAAATTGAATCTAAATATTTGGTCTTCACATGTAGTTTCTTCTTTTTTCATACACTATTTTGTTTAATTCCTATTATTTATAGCCTGGTTGAGTTGTTTTGTGCTATTTCCTGTTAAAAATAACACCCATGGAGTATTATAACATTGTAATTTATTGGTTCTGTACCTGAGTCACAATCTAACAATGTAAAACAATCTAACTGAGCAATCATAATACCTTATAATTGTTTTACATTGTATTCTATGTTTCTTCAAAAATTTATTTGTGTTTAGTTTAATAGTTCAAGTGGCTGAAAATGACATCTCAGACTACAAGGAAGGTTGGATGAACTAACTTTATTGGTGTACACAAAATTTCCATTACTTTTTCAAATACAAAATGTTTTAACATAGGCTGGGTTTCTTTACGTCATCTGATGAAAACGTTCCCCCCCCCACCCACCCCAAAATGAAATTCAATTTACTCTGTACATTATAACTAATGTATCTGCTCAGACCATCTTGTACTAAACAGACAGACCGATTTTGAATTTTCTCCTCAATTTTTTGCAATACACATTAAAATTAGATTGTGATTTTGCCTATTAAGTGCTTAATAAGCAGAAATTCATGTGAAACAGACAAATTTATCAAGAATCATTTTCACAACATTACATAAATCTCTTCCATTCAAAGTGACATTAAGATATTGGAGAGAACTGTGTAGAGCTTGAGTTTCAAACAGAGGAGCAGATATTGCAAACTACACTGTAGAATCATAGAAAAGTTACGATGCAGAAAGAGGTATCCAGCCCATTCTGTCTGTGTCAGCCAAAAAAAAAGGAAAGTGAAATTAGCTATCCATTCTAATCCCACTTTTCAGCACCTGGTTTATAGCACTTCAGATGTAGATCTAGGTACCTTTTAAATAAGTTGAGCATTTCAGCCTCAACTAACAACTTAGGCTGTGCTATTTGCTTAATGTTCCAGAGGAGAAAGAGAAAGACCAGGAGACTATGGCCTCAAGACTTATGACTCCCCAAAGACATGTCAGTACCACTATTTTTTCATTTCATCAAATAGTGGTGAATAAGGAAACTGCAGCTCAATATGGATTCTACCACAGAAGGGGAATTTTGAATGGCTGTTTCAGCAGAGTTCTGATGTCTTTCTGTTTTCAGTTGGGTCAACAGGATGGAAATCAACACTGGGACACAGACTTTGTCAATGCCTTCTCTTACTGTACAAGTTGAGCAGCGGATCTAACTGGAGAACATTCTAAATTGTTTCACTGTGATCATCCTGGCATGTAAGACACTATCATGTTATAACTACCTAGCTCATGGTTCATAGTAGCATTTTCAAGGTACCTTTTAGTTCTGGGATAATTAAGGTTTCGCTACAGAATGCAACTAAAGCAGCTTGAAAACCATTACACCTAAAAGGTTAGACTATGTTGACTTCAGAGGTTAACCCCCACCACCATATCCCCGTAGCCTTGCATATTTACCATGGCTAATCCAACTAACATACACATCTTTTGGACAATAAGGTGCAATTTAGCATAGCCAATCCATCTATCTTGCACATTTTTGGACTATAGGAAAAAACCGGAGCACCAGGAGGAAAACCACACAGACACAGGAAGAGCCTGTGAACTCCACACAGATAGTCATGCAAGGCCGGAATCGAACCTGAATCGTATAAGAGTTTAAATTTATCTGCGTGTTTGCTGGGGAGAGTGTTCTACAGGGGAGAAAAGCCATACCAAAAAGTACTGCTGTTACCAGGCTCCAGGCAGCAAAAGTGTTGTTGTTAACTGCTCTATGTGGTTCGAACTCATTAGAAGTCACAGGAACCATTTAAAAGCTCTGTGCAGTTTGGGCTTTTAAAAAGGCCTGGGAAGCTGAGGAAGTGGCAGAAGGTCACTGGCTCAACACTGGAAAGGGCTGGGGCTCAGAAAACCCCCTGGGAGCCATTTATAGCTTGGTATCGCTAGCGAGATTGGAATTTGATATATTCCATAGGCAGCACTAGCCCAGTGAAGCCAGCCAGATATTAAGAGCTAAAATTGCACCAGTTAATAGAGTCTGGAGTGCAGACTCAGTAATCCATGGGTACAGATTCCTGAGAGATCACGTTTAAACTTTGGGAGGCATGGAGTCATTGAAGCAGTCCAAGCCAGAGTGGCTTTGAAGGAATTCTGAGACTTGATCTTCAAAAGTGAAGAGTCTGGAACCACTCGTGAAGGACACAGTTTCAAAAAAGGTTAGCAGACTGAAAAGGGGTGACATTACCAAAATGATTCTAAGTGTCAATCAAGACTGAAAATGTGAGAAATTTGCATTTTTTTTAAGATCTGACTTAAAAATCGAATATTAACACAATTTGGCAAAAAAAACCTTGACAAACTTGAGATTCACCAGTAGGGGAGTAGACGGGACTTAAACCACCCAAAAGCCTGCTGATATCAGCAGAGTGGGCAATTGTGCATGTGCAGGTTTCTGTGCTCAGAGTAGCAGAGACTTGTCACCACCTCTATTGCTATAGCAGGCCTTCGTAACCTAAGCCCACCCACCACTGATCACTGTGCAGAGTGCACATTGGTCCACTGCTGGTTGTTGTGGAGAGTGGGCAGCACCCCTCCCCTTCCCCAAACAAATGGCCGTTCCCCAGTCTGACCCTCCACTAGTAGGACCCACTCCCTTGACATTGTTCTCTGCTCATGGGCACTACTTGTGTGTCTGGCTGGCAGGCTGGCATTGCCCAAGGGCCCCCGTCTGCCCCAACCTCCCAAAAGGGCCTCAATAGCCTCTGGTTCTATCTGCAAGGCCATCACATTTGGTGCCATTGATGGGGAACCATACGTGATCCTTGCTGAAGGGAATCTTCCCCAGTGAGGCCAGAGGCAGGTGAGCCCAGGCGATAGTGTCCCAGGCTCACTAATTCTATTTAAATTAGCTTTTAAATAAATTTAAGTAATATATTCAGCCTCCTGCCATTTCTGGGCACAAGACTGGATATCCAATGCTAGTAAGTTCATGAGGAGTGCAAACCTGATTTCTCAGCTGTCATGATCTTACAGGTTCACCCCGCCCATCAGAATGGCCCTATCAGAACACAAACTGTGTCACCGAGCAGATTATTGCTGAGCAAGTGTCACTTGATAGTACTGTTGACAGCACCTTCCATGACTTTATAATTCAATTTATATGGCTGTCCAGTTGAGGTCCTGGTCAATGGTAATTTATTTTGTATTGAGCAGTGGCATTTCTTATGTACCACTCTTAATTATTGTGCTGTTGAAATGAATAATTTAAAATGATTCTCAAGCAAACTTTAATCAACCTGCCAATGCTTCCACTTACTGTCTACGTTTAGGAATGGCAACCTAAGAAAATCTATATGTGGACTGGAATTATTCACCTATGGGACCTCCTGTCATTTGCCTGGAGGCAAGTGCTAGCAAAGGGATTGGCATCAGCTTGAGAACTAGCTGCATGTTTTGTATGTGTCTATATGCATTCCACTGTTAGCATGCAATTGTCCTGATGGGTTCTAATTTTTCTCTGCAGAAAATGTTGTATTGTTATTTAATCTCCAAATATTTCACAAATTCTTATCCCAGTTTTATTTACAAAACTGTTTATTTATCACATGCTGTAGTGTGATCTTACTGCCTCAGCATCATCAGTGGTAGCATTCCTAAGCTGCAAAAGCAGTTCTAGTTGTGTACCTGATCTATATCTATCGGCTAAGATCAAGCATCTGCGGATCAAGCCAGAGATGGGATGCAAAGCCTTATCTTGTCAGTTTGGTTCTTGTTTGTCTCTCTTATGGCAACCATGAATTGGGTTCAGTCAGAATTTGAATTTGCTTTTTGGAGCAAGCAAGAAATGGATTTGGTCTGCCTGATCTATCCTGAGCATTGGTTTTGTACTTTTAAGAATTTAAAGGAAGTAAAATAAAATTGAAAATTACATATGCCTTTGATGAAGCTGTGTGATGTTTAATGACAGTTGGCAGAGCTGCCGACACTTACTTTGTAAGCTGCAAAAGCAGTTATCCAACTGGTTGTCAGAATCTGTAGTTCCAATCAGATCAAGAGAGAACTTAGTTGTTTATCAATCCCTGCTCACTAACTACCCTCTGTTCATCACAATTTGTTCAGAATAACAAGGTAATTCAGCAGAAATTATACTGACATCCATTCCTCAACCATCACCACTGTACTTCTCAAATTTACTCTAAGGTTCTCTGAGGCATCTGATTCTGTGGAGGGCTGCTTGTGCTATGACAAAGGAACTACAGCAACTCTTCTGTAGTTATGTAAATGGTGTCACAGGATGAGCACATATGCATTGTTGTCTGCATTGCTGTTTGTGAAAGAATACAAATACTGCTTTTAAATTGTTAAGCCACAAAGCAACAAAATTCTCACCCCATGCCTCGAGCATTATTGAGGAGGTGTATGGTGTACCAGTCTATGATTTCTAATCTAACCTCCCCATCGAAGATTTGGTTGAAATATCCATCTATGACCTATGGATCATATGCAGATCATGTGCTTTAGTTTTCTATTCTAGTAAGTCTAGTGATTCATTGTTTATTTGTGCTGATGTGTTGTATGTTGCTGGGTTAGCCTTTTGGAATTTCATGGGTCAACAAAAAGCAAATATAACAAACTACAGCATTTCACATTGTGCCATCCACTCTGCCAACTCCTGCAGATGGCTGTTTATTATCATTCTTCATGATTTGTGCACATAAACATTTCCCAGATGTGATTTTATGCCATAAGATACTTCCCGTGTATCCAAAACAGCTACTTTTGCATACTTTCTGACAGTTTGAATGGAGTTCCACTCCAGCTTTCAGTTAATGCGTTATACATTAAACTGCAGTTGTACCTGGCTTGCTGGTACACACTATACAGAAATTATATTAATTGACAAAGTAACTTATAAACAGCTTCTCCCCATCAGTTGCTTCTATTAGCAATGTAACTTTCCAAAAGAATTGTTACACAGTCTTAAGTTTAGGGGAAAGAACGGGGCAGGAGAATTTTGAAATCAACTGAGATGTTTTCGTATAGAGTCATGGAACCTCTGCAATACAGAAGGAGGCCATTCAGCCCATCAAGTCTGCATCGACTTTCCAACAGAGCAACCCTGTCCCACGTTCTATCCCCATAGCCCCATGTATTTGCTCCACTAATTCACCTAACCTACATATCTTGGGAGACTAAGGGACAATTTAGCATGGTCAATTCACCTAACGTGCATAGCTTAGGATTGTTGGAGGTATTGTAGAACGTAAGTACTTTATATTCACACATTTAGAATGAAATCTTACTGGGTTTGAGGGAAGATGACTCCAAAGTAATCCTTCCCAGAGGGAAAAAAAGTCACCCAGTCTCCATTCCAAATTACCAACAAACATCGATGAATATATTGCTCAATATTTCTATAAGGAAATAAGGAAGAGGACAGTTCCTTGGGGAGGGGGAAATGGCTCTCTGCAGGAGACCTTATTGACCAAGGGTGGTCTTTGAGCATTTATCTTATATCCAGCTAGGCCAGGAGCACTGTGATGGTCCCAGATAGAATCCCTACAGGGATCTCTGCCACTTCTTCCATCCAGATTGGCAACTCAGCAAGGTGGCTGCGTAGATGCCAGTGATCCTGAATCTTTTCACTTCAGAATCCTTACAGATTGAATCAGGTAACATCTGTAACATGTTCCAGTTCACTATCCACTGCTGAGTCAGTGAGTTGATAGATGGTAGGAGAGATGAGTTTATTATGTTTTCCCTGACTTGAGAGAATCAGATGAGTGTACACCTGACTTTGCCAGAACAACAGAATTCCTTGTGGTGGAGGTGCCATCCATAATACATACCTGGTTTTCTGAGTGCTGCATCTAAATACTGAGATGTACTGAAATTGCAGCAGTATCCATTCCCTGAATGTATAGTTGTCAGCCCACCATGTTCAGCATATCATGCCAGCAAATGCCCACTATCCTGGCAGCACTTGAAATGTTTTTATTATATGCCTTTCCACTGTTCTTTCATTATGTAAGTCGTTACATCTAACTAGAAGATGACTGCTGAGCCACGAGGGTTCTCTACGTAAGAGCTGACTCATTTGTTCCACAACTCAACCACATGTGGCCAGTGTGAATAAAAGTGAGGGGCATGCTGCCACATGAAACATCATCAAGCAGACCATTTTGGTGCTGAATGCTTCCCCTGCCTGGAGCACCCCCACTGGAACATGTAGCACCCTGTTGTATCCTCCACAATCTCACCATCATCCCTTGCCACCAGAGATAGTGTGAGCATCTTACTAACTGGAGGAAGGTAGGGAGGAGGCAACCAGCACATTCCCTTTCTGGTCAAGCTGTCCATGGTCATCTCTTTCAATGAACCCAACTCCATTGTACAACATTAACAAACATTACCATCCCTCTTGGACACAATGTTGAAACAAAAACCACCTAAAATGGACATTGCAGATCAGCTTTATCTAGGGAACTATCCAATATTCCATACAAATGTCAATGATTGACCCATGTGCATTCTCTTAGTGCCTGTCTTCAGTGTCCCTTCACCTGTCCTAGTCCTCCCACATAGTGCTACCCAATGGTTTGCTGGTGGAAGGCTGCTGACTTTCAATAAAAGAGACTGCAAGTAACCTTGCAGAATGACCTTAAAGCTTTGAGTCTAGATGCCTGATTTCAGACTGCATCACCTCAGCATGCGTGGAAACAGTCTGAGTTGGCTGGTTGGCTCAAAAGGCAACCACATGTGGACTGCCAGAGCGCCAGTGGTGCAAGGATATGCCACTCCTCTGAATGTATGCAACATTCACTACAAGATGGGTGAATTGATAACACAAATAGAAATAGAATTAATATGATATTGTTGGCATCATAGGGATATGGCTGCGTAACCATGGCAGGGACCCAAATATTCAAGGGTATTTGACATTTCAGAAGGACAGGAAGTCAGGATAAGAAGGTGGAGTGACTATGTTAATAAAGGATGAGATCAGTCCTGGAGTGTGAAATGATTTTGGTTTAGAGAATCAAAATATATAATCAGATAAGAAATAGTGAAGAAAAGAAATCAAAGAAAGAAAGAGTGGTTCATGCCCAACACTAGGAGAGTATAATCAAGGAATAATGGGGGCCTGTAAAAACAAAGTAATGCAATAATCATGGGGTATTTTAATCTTTAACCAGAATGAATCAGATTGGCAGAGTAGCCTGGAGACTGTATTTGGGATAGTTTCTGAGAACAAGACTTTCTGGAGCCAACCAGGGAACAAGTTATTCTAATCTGGTAATGAGTAATGAGAGAGAATCAAAGTAAAGAATCCTCAGGGTAAGAGTGATTGTAACATGATAGAATTTCTCATTCAATTTGAAATTGAGAAGTTTGGGTCTGAAACTAATGTCTTGAAACTAAAGGCAAATACAAGGGCATTAAGACAATTGGTTAAAATGGACTTGGTGAAAAGGTAAGATGGTAGAAAATCAGTGGCAGACAATGAAGGAGGCATTTCATAACTCTCATTAAAGATATATTCACTGAGAAAGAAATATGCTTCAAGAAGGATGCACGTTCATAGCTAACAAAGGAAGCCGAAGATGCCCAGATGATTAGGACAATTTTAGGGTCAAGCAAAGGATCACTTAAGAAAAAGAGGGAGAAATTGGAATATGATAGAAACGTAACAAGAAATACCAAAACAAATAGTAAAAGCTGCTACTTTTATATAATAATGAAGAGAAATTTTGTTTGCTGAGAGAGTGATGCTAGGGAATTAATAGTGGGAAATAAGAAATGGCAATGACTTTGAACAAATATTTTGTATTTGTCTTCACAGTAGAAGACACAAGCAGCAATCCAAGAGTAATAGAAAATTAAGAGTCAAAAAGGAGGGACGAACTTAAAACAATGAGGATCTCAGAGGAAAAATATTAGTAAAACTAATAGGACTAAGGGATGACAGTCCCCTGGACCTAATGGCCATCATTCTAGAATCTTAAAGGAAATGGCTGCAGACATAGTTTGTAATCTTGGTTGTAATCTTCCAAAATTCCCCAGACTCTGGAAAAGTCCCAATGGATTAGAAAACCACAAATGTAGCACCACTATTCAAGAAAGGAGGGAGACAGAAAGCAGGCAACTATTGGCCAGTTAGTCTAGCACCTGTCATTGAGAAAATACTGGGATCCATTCTTAAGGACGTAGTAGCAGGACATTCAGAAAATCACAATACAATCATAATACAAACAGAATCAACATGGTTTTATGAAAGGGAAATTGTGTTGACAAATTTATTAGTTAATTTCGGAGGTAATGAGCAGGGTGGATAAAGGGGAATCTATAAATCTGGGCCTGGATTCTCTCAAAACAAAACTAAGTGCCCAATGGGCACGAAAATGAATGTATTTCTGGCCTGTTTTTTTGGGCGCACTTACCAAAACAAATGTCCAACAGGCTGCATAATGCAGAGTGCCCTGGCGTGATTCCCTCTGGTAAGTAGATAGAAGGCAGGGCCTATTCCTGCCCAAGAGGCCAGCAGCAAAGTACTGAGTGGACCACTGTGCATATGCCGATCTGTCAGTGCGGAGATAAGCACATGCGCAGTGCCCCCATCATCGGCCTCCCGATTGCTGGCCTGCTGTGCAAACTTCCTGATTGCCAACCTTCCAGACCCTCTATTGCTGGCCTACTGATCTTCCCCGGTCCAGCCCCAAACCCCTTCCAACCCCAATCTCCCCCACCCCCACCTTGATGGCCAGCCCCAACCCTCCCGCCCTCACCCTGATGACTAGCCCCGACCTGCTCCTCCCCATCCCGACGACCAGGGCCGTTAACCCATTCCACCCTCCCTCCCCCGTCAATGGCCCACCCTGATCACCCTCCTCCCTTTCACTCGCCCGCTTGCAGAATGGCAGTGGGATCCCCCCACATCAATTAAATGCCAGAAAGGCCCCCCAGTATTCCGTTCACATTTGGCCCCACCCCCTTGGCATTGCCCCATGCCCAGTGGGCAGTGCCAAGTTGTCTGGTGGGCAGTGTCAGTTTGCCCCTTGGGCAATGCCAAGGTGCCAAGCTGGCACTGCCCAAAGGACACACCCCATTGCCTCTGAACTCTTGGGGGGGCTCAATGGCCTTTCTCCAGACCAGTGGTGTGAGGCTGCCTGTTTCCCGTCAATGGGGAACAGTCGTAACCCCTGCTGAAAGAAACATTGCATCCCATCTTGGCCTTTTGGCTGGTATGAAGCATTAGACTGAGGGGGTCCAATGCTCAACCTATCAACTTGGATCTTGTTTGATCAAGCCCAAGATGGGGTGCAATGTCTTGTCTTGTCAGTTTGGATCTGGTTTGTCCCTCATGTAGGGACCATGATTGGACCTAATTTGAATTGGATTTTTGATTAAAATTAACGAATGGAAAGGTACCACAAGGAAAAAGAGGAATCTGGATGAGCTTGTATCACAAAATAGTAGCATGCAAGCATAGCAAGTAATTGGGAAGCGAATTGAGTCTTGGCCTTTATTACAAGGTTGATTGCATATAAAAATAGCGAAGTCTTGCTATAGCTGCTACAGCTTGACAGGGCATTGGTGAGACAATACTTAGAGTAATATGCACAATTTGGTCTTGCATTGGAAACAGTTCTGAGAAGGATACTAGTCTGATTCCTGGTATGAAAGCGTTAACTTCTGAGGAAAGGTTGAATAAGATGGGTCTATGCTCAATGGAGTTGAGAAGAATAAGAGAGAGATGACAAAGGTTTCTAGATTTTAAAGGCATAAAAAGAGTATAGGGAGAGTATGACATTGAGATAGAGGATAGCCATTATCATATTAAATGGTGGAACAGGCTCAAAGGACCAAATGACTTACTCCTCCTAGTTTTTATTTTATTGAAACATATTTGATTCTGAGGTAGTTTAACAGAGTAGATGTTGGGATGATGTTTCCTCTCACGGGGGAGTCAGGAGCCAGAGACACGGTTAATGAATAAGGAGTGTTCCATTTAAGAAGAGATGGTGCGGGGACTGGGAAATTTATTCCCTCAGAGGATCATTGCTCTTTGGAATTCTCTTCCACAGAGAGCAATGGAAATTGAGTTATTGAATATATTCAAGGCTTGAGTTAGGCAGAGTTTTGATGTGAGTTAAGGGTCAAGGGAAAGGTAAGAAAGTGGAGTTAAGGCCCCAGTGGGCAGGATTAAATTGCCATTCAAAGCAGCAGGATAACCTTGTTCCGCTGCAATGACTGAGACTTGGCTGAGTGCCAGATTCCCTGTTCTCGCATGCAGTGGTGGAAAGGCGTGAATGGATGGAGAATTTTGCCCAGTATCAGCCATGACCTATTGAATGGCTCGAATGGCCTACTTCTGCTTCTATTTCTTACAATCTTATGATCAATCAGGCTGGCCTCTGAACCAACTGGTGGCATTACAGGTTGCTGTCACATCAAGGTACAGGAAAATCCCATGACTTGATGACCAGTCCCTACTCATTCCAATGACTCAAAAAAGCAAAACCCCAGGCCCACACTTACAGAAAGATATTTTTTCTGATTATAATTTCATCAGAAAAACCCAATTCCCAGAGGAGGCCTCTTTATCACTTCTTACTTTCAACAAAAAAATTGCAAGGCGAGTTTTCAGAGTTACAGTTACTTTCTGGGTTGATTGATCCATTGGATCTGCTTGTATATCCAATTATATTTTGAAAGGTAAAATGCCATCAATTATTTTGTACTCCATCCAGCCACTGGATAAACCTCTTTGTTCTGGCTCATTGCATATAATATTTCGCTTTCTAATATTAGAAATGTTTTTACTGTCTACCCAATTATTATAAATGTAATATATAATTTGTTTATTCTCAGAGCTTCAGTTCATGCTTCATACTACAACAAATTTAATCAACAATAAAAGTATTAAATTATTTACCCAGGGCAAGAAGTATTTCTTTAGAGCCTTTACTTTGTGTTTTTCTCTAACGTTCACGGTTGCTTTATTACGTCATTTCATATGTTTCCCCATTATGTGTTTTGTTATCTAACCAAGACAGCAGAAGGCTTCTAGTGTCTTTACCAAATCAGTAACACTGTGGGTTGCTCCATCCAATTCTGCACTGCTTGTTGAGCATTTCTTAAAACAACAATCACTTGTGCTTTACCTGACCTCCTCCTTTATCTTAATCTGATATTCTTTTTGTTTTCTATGGTTTTGTTTGAACAAAAAGTACACTAAATGAATTGTTATCTCAAATAAACACGTCCTTCTTGAATATTACTTGTCATTCATTTACTGCTAACCTCTAGAATTGATCTTAACAAACAATTGAGTACCAGACATTCTCCAAATGCTTTCCAATTCAGTTATGCCATAAGCTACACAAAAAGCTACAAACAACTAGGTTAGATGAATTGGTTATTCAAACACATTTCTTTTTAGTCTTGAAGTCAACCAGTGACAATAATCTTGCTTTGGAGTCAGTCGGTCATATGTTCAAGTCCTTTTCCAGGGACTTGAGCTCAAAATCTAGGCAGACACTCCAATGCAGTTCTGAGGAAGTGCTGCGCTGTGACAAGCCTTTCAAATGTTCTCTCGGGTAAAAATGAATTTGAAGGGAAGGAAGTTGTTCATGATGTCCCTCATCTAAAAGCAGTTTGATCTGGTCATTTATTTTATTCTGTATATGGGACTTTGTGCACAGATTGCTGTGCTTTCTGACACTCACTACACTTCAAAAGTTCATCAGTTCCTGTTAAACACTTTCGGGGCTTCCTGACGTTGTAAAAAATGTTTTAAAATTTCTCATTTGTAATTTTGAACTGAGCCCAACCACAAGTCCACCACAGAACAATATGAACCACTACAGATTTTTCCCTATTGAATATTTCCTCAGAACAAGAATTTGAACTAAACATTCTGAACTAAAGTCAAGATTTTAGCAGTGCAGGGTTGAGGTTAATGTTGAGCAGAGGCTGGCAATATTGTGCAAGGAGAAACAGGAAGTCTTGTGATGATTTAAGATGTAGAGATGTTGAGGCTTAGCTCAAACTTCAATCGGATAAGCATCATGCTGTTTGTGTCAGGTTCACAGTGATGAGCATTCTTGAAAATTTAAGTGATTCTACATCGGATAACTTAAACAAATCTTCTCAAAAGGTGAAAAATAATTGTAATTTTTCACTGTGGATATGAAAAAAAACAATGGGTGAAATTTTACCAGCCCGCCTGCCACAGGAAATGGAGAGGTCAAGGGGCAGAGCATGGGGAAAGTCCATTGACCTCGGGCTGGATTTTAGACTTTTGGGACAAGTCTGAACCGTGCTGGGACCAGAGTCCTGGCGAATTGTGTAGATAGGACTGTAGATAGGGCTTTAAACTAATTGGGGGGGGGAGGGTGCGAGGGTAGGTGAAATTACAGGGTCTAAAGTAAAGGAGTGGGTACAGGTACGGGAAGAGGCCAAAGATGTCCCAATAATAAAGGGAGTAGGGTGCGTGAGTAAGGTTGGTGGCGTTCCTGCAAATAGGGTACAGGTGAGGGCTGGGATGAAGGCACCTTATCTGAATGCATGAAGCATTTGGAATAAAGTGAATGAGCTGGTGGCACAGATCAGCACAAATGGATATGATCTGGTGGCCATTACAGAGATGTGGCTGCAAGGTGACAGGGACTGGGAGCTGAATGTCCAGGGGTATCAAGTGTTTAGGAAGGATAGGCGGGAGGAAAAAGGGAGGGGGCGTAGTTCTGCTGATTAAGGATAGCATCAGGGTGGTAGTAAGGGAAGATATAGGAGCCATTGAGCAGAAGGTGGAATTGTTGTGGGTGGAGATTAGGAACAGCAAAGGGAGGAAGACGTTGGTGGGTGTCGTCTATAGGCCCCCAAATAATGATCTGGAGGTGGGGCGGGATATTAACGCGCAAATAAATGCGGCGTGCAGGAATGGGACAGCGATAATTATGGGGGATTTCAATCTACATATTGATTGGTCGACCCATGTTGGACGAGGTGGGCTTGAGGAAGAGTTCTTGGAATGCTGCTGGGATAGTTTCCTTGAACAGTGTGTGTTGGAGCCGACGAGGGAGCAAGCTATCTTGGGTCTGGTGTTATGTAATGAGGCGGGTAGAATTAGGGACCTTGTGGTGAAGGATCCTCTTGGGAAGAGTGATCATTGTATGATGGAGTTTCTGATGCAGATGGAGGAGGAGAAAGTGGGTTCCTGGACCTGTGTCCTTTGTTTGAACAGAGGGGAGTACAATAGGATGAGAGAGGAATTGGCGAATGTTGATTGGGGGAACACATTGGAAGGTAGGTCTGCTGAGGAACAGTGGAGGATCTTTAAGGAGATCTTTCTTGGTGCTCAGCAGAAGTTTATTCCGATGGTTAAAAAGGATCGTAGGAGGAGAGATAATCAGCCGTGGATAACGAAGGAGATAAAGGAGAGTATTAAATTAAAAGCGGATGCGTTTAGAGTGGCTAGGAGTAGTGGGCGAGAAGAGGATTGGGAGAGGTTTAAATATCGACAAAGAATGACGAAGAAGTTGATAAAGAAAGGAAGGATAAACTATGAAGCTGGGCTAGCGCTAAATATAAAAAAGGATAGTAAGAGTTTTTATAAATATATAAAAAGGAAGAGGCTGGCTAGGGTGAATGTTGGACCCTTAGAGGGTGAGAGGGGGGACTTAGTGGTGGGGGATGAGGAAATGGCTGAGGCCTTGAATAACTTTTTCGCTTCGGTCTTCACGGAGGAGGACGTGAATAGCTTGCCGGGTGTTAGCGACGGAAAGATGGTAGGAGTGGAGGGCTGAATGACATTGTTGTTACTAGAGAGGCAGTCCTCGACAGACTGGAGGGACTGATTGTGGACAAGTCCCCAGGACCGGATGGAATGCATCCAAGGGTTCTGAAAGAAATGGCAGAGGTGATAGTGGATGCCTTGATGATTATTTTCCAAACCTCGCTGGATTCTGGGGAAGTGCCAGAAGATTGGAAAACGGCTAATGTTACACCGTTGTTTAAGAAGGGTGCCAGGCAAAAGGCGGGGAATTATAGGCCGGTTAGTTTAACGTCTGTTGTAGGTAAAATGCTTGAATCCGTAATCAAGGAGAAAATAGCGAGGCATCTTGACGAGAATTGTTTGATAGAGCAGACTGAGCACGGTTTCGTTAAGGGGAAGTTGTGTCTGACGAATTTATTGGAATTCTATGAGGATGTGCCTAGTGCAGTGGATAGAGGAGAACCGGTGGATGTGGTGTTTCTTGATTTTCAGAAGGCGTTTGATAAGGTGCCGCACAAGACGTTGTTACAGAAGGTTAGGGGGCATGGAGTTGAGGGTAGGGTGTTAGCGTGGATAGGGGATTGGCTGTCAAATAGGAGGCAGAGAGTGGGGGTTAATGGGTGCTATTCGGATTGGCGGTTGGTGACTAGTGGAGTGCCCCAGGGGTCAGTGCTGGGGCCTCAGCTATTTACCATTTATATAGATGATCTGGAGGAGGGAACCGAGTGTATGGTGTCGAAATTTGCTGATGACACCAAGATTGGTGGAACGGCAAATTGTGCGGTGGGTGTGGAGAGTCTGCAGAAGGATCTAGATAGGCTGGGCAAATGGGCCAGGAACTGGCAAATGGAATTTAATGTTGGCAAGTGTGAGGTTGTCCACTTTGGTAGGAATAATGGTAGGAAGGGCTACTTACATGGCGAAAAGCTGCAGCATGCTACGGTGCAGAGGGACCTCGGGGTCCTTGTGTATGAGTCGCAAAAACCTAGCCTGCAGGTGCAGCCGGTGGTCAGGAAGGCGAATGGGATGCTGGCCTTCATAGCGAGGGGGATTGAATATAAAAGTAGGGAGGTCTTGCTGCAACTGTACAGGGCACTGGTGAGGCCGCAGCTGGAGTACTGTGTGCAGTTTTGGTCGCCGCACTTATGCAAGGATATTTTGGCCTTGGAGGGAGTGCAGAGGAGGTTCACTAGGCTGATACCGGAGTTGAGGGGGTTGAGCTATGAGGAGAGGCTGAATAAACTAGGCTTGCACTCATTAGAGTTTAGAAGAATGAGGGGAGATCTCATTGAGACGTATAAGATGAAGAATGGGATGGATAGGATAGAGGTGGAGAGGCTCTTCCTGCTCAGAAAGGACAGTAGGTCTAGAGGGCACAGCCTCAAGGTAAGTGGGGGGGGGCAGTTTAGAACGGAGTTGAGGAGGAACTTCTTCACTCAAAGGGTGGTGAATCTTTGGAATTCTCTGCCCGTTGAAGTGGTGGAGGCTGCCTCGCTAAATATATTTAAGATGCGGGTAGATAGGTTTTTGATAGGCAAGGGGATTAAGGGTTATGGGGAGAAGGCGGGAAAGTGGAACTGAGCCATGTCAGATCAGCCATGATCTTATTGAATGGCGGGGCAGGCTCGAAGGGCTAGATGGCCTACTCCTGCTCCTATTTCTTATGTTCTTATGTGAGGCTGTAAAATCCCACCCAATGATTCAAGTCAGATGAAGGATGGCTATTCTGTTCTATATTTTCTTCTCAATTAAATTTTTCATAATAAAACAGCTTACAGGCTAAAAATTGGATAGTGCTATTAATTGAGTACAGAGTGGCTATTTGCAACCTTTCTGCGCTGGTTCTGGTGAGGATGCACAGCATGCAAATCCATTGCTGCCACCTCATTTCCATGATTGCATCAAAGGACCAAGTGGCTCAAACACTGACTGTCTCTGCATGCTGCTAGCTGCTTCTGTGCTAAGCGGGGAGCCAAGCAGCATTGTGCCAATGGCACATGATGCAGTCGGTGTGGCAAAATGGCCAATGGCCTCAGCAACTAGGCCACACACAAAATTGGACAATCTAAGCTAAACAGAAGTCAATAGCCTCCACAGCCAGGCTTGATGGAGGTTTAAACACAGACGCAGGTCAGAGATGAGCAAGGATAAGTTTGGACTTTCCCTGAAGGCTGGGACCTGAAGTACTCAATCCTGCCCCCTATGATCATTGTTTGTGTATTCCCCAATTACGGCCAGACTCTGGCACCTCAGATACTTACCGTTACCTTATATGGAAAGGGAGCTATGTACACCCGTGCACCTGAGGATGGGTAGCAAGGGGGCTCTGGCACCTTCCATATATGTAATCAGCAATTCCATTGGGCACTGTGACCCCCTACCCAGTAACCTCATTGTCTAGAAGTCAGCAAACTTTCCAGAAGGGCACCAAGGGAGGGATAAGGAGAGACATCTGAAGACCACCCTCAACGAAGATTCAGTGTTGGTAGCAGAGATGCAACGAAGTAGCAGCAAAGACTCAAAACAAAGATTTGTACCTAGTGGACTGACCCGGCCAGCTCAATCTCATGGGTAATACCTAGGTCTCAGATAAATTAAGATAAAGTTGTCTATTTCAGTCAAAGGAGTGTTACAAGAAGTTTGGTATCACGAATATTGAAATAAAGACTGAAGTTTACTTTAAGTGCAATTGTAAATCAATTCTTGTTCTTTGTTTGTCTCACAAGCAAGAGCGCCCAAGTAAGGGAGTTACAGTACAAACTGGTTACAATGTCTAATTTCCAGACAACACCAGCTTTCTGGTTATAAAGGCAGTGTGTCCCCTTCCTAAAGGGACATTATACTTAATTACAGGAGGCTGCTGCTGAATACTATTGCTACAATTCATCTCTGGAAATGAAACACCAAAACAGAGAGGGATCTCCAGGCTCAAAAACAAATCTTGGTGACCTTAGCAGTTGAGGTGCACAGAGGATAGATACCATGGTTTGGTGGTAATTAAAGTTGATGAAGTCTACAGAGAGTCCTGGAATAAAAGCAAAATACTGTGGATGCTAGAATCTGAAATAAAAATAAAAAATGCTGGAAAATCTCGGCAGGTCTGACAGCATCTGTGGAGAGAAAATAAAGCCAACATTGAGTGTGGATGACCCTTCATCAGAGCTCTGTTGAAATGTTCATTCACTGAAATCTGCAGGCAGACCTGCAGCCTGAGTAGAGGAAGGATGGAGTTGTCAGTAACTGTGAAAGGGAGAAGAAGAGGAGGAAGAGAAGCAAGGCTGGGGGAAGTCGGTGTCTGGCCATGCTCAGCCTATACCTTAGCAATATTCTGCATAAATTCATATTCCCTCAGTGTAGCATTTGAGCTACTATGAGAGGCTGGCTGTTTTGTGTTGAGGGCTTATTGGTGGCCACGTGGTTCATGACACGGGTCCTCAACACAAACTGAGTCATCTGCATACAATGCGAGTCATGCTGCTACATGAATCGTTATCCAGCAGGTCACTGGGGTGATAAAGCAATAATTTCACTTCTTGAACCACATTGGAGGAGCCTGCAGTATTCACCAGAGCGTGTGTCATAATTTGTCATGCTGTGCAGCATCCTGTGCAACCTCACCATTATGATGGTGCAGCTCCTGTCGGTAAGAATACAGTGATCAGCTGAGGAGAAGAGGAGTAAGAGGAAGGGAAGTGGCAACCACCATGTTCCCTGACTATGGTTTCAGTGAACACAGCCCAATTCCCCACTCTACAACAATTAAGTTTACTATTCCTCTCCCACTAACTGTCATAGTATTGTCTTTCCACAATACTGAAATAAAACCCACCACAAAACAAATATGGTTTTATCAATCAGACAATGCAATATTACATACAAAAGTCAACTAATCATCCTAGTGCAATCCCTCAATACCTTAGTGCCTTTGCCTTGTGTTTTCTGTGTACCTTGCTCTTACTCCTATATATATTATGCCACCTTAATGGCTGAGGCATGACTAATGGAATGCTGATGACTTTCAATGGGTAGGACTGAAAATGCTCGGGAAGGGCAATCTTGAGCAGTTCTGGCCTGTGAAGCCAAAGTTTCACATTGCACAATTCAAAACATTCTGGGCTAGTTAAAATATGAATATATGAATTAGGCACAGGGGTAGGCCATTCAGCCCTTCAAGTCTGCGCCATCATTCAATAAGATAATGGCTGACCTGATTGCAACCTGAACCTGCCTACCTCAATTACTTTCTTCCCATAACCAGTCAAGAACCTGTTTAGTTCCTCTACAAAAATATTCAAGAACTCTGCTTCAACTGTCTTTTGAGAAAGCCAATTCCAGCACCTCATGATCCTTTGATATAAAAATTTCTCCTTATTTCAGTCATAGAATCGTACAATACTACAGTGCAGAAAGAGGCCATTTGGCCCATGGAGTCTGCACCGACCACAGTCCCACTCAGGCCCTACCCCCATATCCCTACATATTTTATCCACTAATCCCTCTAACCTATGCATCTCAGGACACTAAGGGACAATTTTATCATGGCAAATCAACCTAACCTGCACATCTTTGGAATAAGAGGTCTCATTATTTTTAAATAATCCCCTTATTTTTTAACAGTGACTCCTAGTTCTAGATTCTCCCACAAAAGGAAACCTTACCTCCACATCCACCTTACCAAGGTTCCTCAGCAGGATATTAAAAGTTTCAATCAAGTCACCACGTACCCTTCTAAGCCCCACTGAATGCATTTCTAACCTGTTTAACCTTTCGTCGCAAGATACCTGCCCATTACAAACAGGCAGCAACAGCAAGGTGGAGCAGCAATCCATACTATAAAGGAAGCTGAGACATCAACCACCGTGTAGACTTCATGAGTGGCACTAGAGTTGATCACTAGTTTGATGCTCATCCTGTGACACCTTTTACATAATTGTTGAGTGGCTGGGCACCTGTGCAAGGGGCTCAAAAGTGTGAGAGGTTTTCACAAGCTCAAGCTAGCCTGCACCTCTTAAAATTAATCTGCACCTCCTAAAGGGGAAATATATTTTAACTGAAGTAGGTGCTGGAAATCATTTTAGCAGTGAGTATTATTGAAATTTGTATAAGAGGGAGAATGATATAATTTAACAATCCTGATGTGGTTTATTTATTTCCTATTGTATTTTCAGTATCATAAGCTAATGGATCACTGAATAGTTTCTCTTTGATTGCCAATAGGTTAAGATTTACTTCTAACCAGAGGAATATCTAAATAAACTTGAGCAAAGTTTATTGCTGAAGACCAGTTACAGGCATCAGGTAAATCAACAGCAACAAATTCAGAAATTAGTTCACTCATTTCACTCAAAAGCTCTTGCACAGGATTCTATTTATACACTGTTTTCACTTCTGTTTTTCAAAGTCATTTCTTGAACACAAACTCCAGTTCATCTTTCTTTATTAGAGTCTAACTCAGTAACATGTGAATAAATATCTCAAGAGTAAATCTCACACACAGCTGCAGCAGATTTTGTTTTGTTCAAAAATGCAAAGCCAGAAAATTATTAACTATAGTATAGTTGTGCATGCCACAATTTCATGTAAACTACACGGAAGAAAATATTCCAGCCATAACAACTTTAAAAATGAGATAATCTGCAACCGTAGCTAGAAACTGGACAAAAATTGGACTTTTTGAAACTGTTGCTGAAGCATTGATAATGTTTCTTCTGCAATTAAAATTTCAGAAAATAAAGTTTCTCACTGGAAGATATTCTTTGCCTAACAATGCTAATCAATTGGAGCTTGCATTTTTTGTCTGAAATGTATGATTGCATTTGAGATATAATTATTGTGAACTTAGGACATGGAGTTAGAACCATAGAACCCTACAGTGCAGAAAGAGGCCCTTCGGCCCATCGCGTCTGCAGCAACCACAATCTCACCCAGGCCCTACCCCCATATCCCTACATATTTTACCCGCTAATCCCTCTAACCTAAGCATCTTAGGACGTTAAGGGGCAATTTTAGCGTGACCAATCAATCTAATCCACACATCTTTGGGCTGTGGGAGGAAACCGGAGGAAACCCACACAGACACGAGGAGAACGTGCAAACTCCACACAGACAGTGACCTGAGCTGGGAATCGAACCCAGGTCCCTGGAACGGTGAAGCAGCAGTGCTAACCACTGTGCTACCGTGCCGCCCCAAAGTTGATCTTTATACCCTCCCATTTGAACTTGTTCACCAGCATGGTATTGCTTTAAATAAATAGATTGCAATTAACGACAATAATATGTCTTTATCTAGTATCTTTAATGTGATAAATGTAATAGCCCCACAATACTTCACAGGAAAATGATCAAACCTAGTTTGACAGTAAGCTTCATAGGGAGGGATTAAGGTGTAAGAGATAAGTTTTAAAGGAGAATCCTAAGGGAGGAAAGATAGGTCGAAAGGCAGAAAGGTTTAGAAAGGGAATTTTTGAATTCCTTTGGGTTGAGGAGCTGAAGACATGACTGTAAAGATTGCACAACTGAAATGCGGAAGGCTGAAGAGACCACAAGTATAGATATCTCAAGGCTAGAGGAGTTTACAGTAATTGAGATAGATGAAGTCATAATGGATTTGTAAATAATGATGAGAATTCTAAAATTGAGATGTTACTTAGCTGGGAACCAATGGATTTCAGCTACAGCAGGTAAACAAACATCATCATATGTTGGGGCACAAGCAGAAGAGTTTAGAATAATGTAGGCAGGATAGAACATATCGCTGGCATGGAGTACATGGGAATAGTCAAGTTCAGAGATTACAAGGCTTAGATGATCTTTTGCTGCCATCACCAATCTGGAGGGGCTCTACAATAAGCACCTCAGAGGGTCCCACGAATAGTGGCCTGCAGTGCACTATACACGGACAGATGTTGCAAGGAAAAGAGTGCAAGGAACATCAACACTTCCCAGATGACAATGATGTGTTCCAGAATGTGTACGAGACCAAAAATACAAATGAGCCCTTTAAGGATGCCAGGATCATGGAGAAACTTGCATATGATGCCAGGAATAACTTGATCTATGCAGCATCTTTAAAACAATGATCACTTCATCACCAGACTTCCGTTGCCTTTCTAGGGTGTAGATCAAGCCTTACCATCCTCCCTTGATGAATTACCTCTAAACCTGCATCCTCTAACACCTAGAATGGAGCAGGGGATGAATCCTTCTCACACAAAATTTACGAGTGAGTGCTGGTGCCAAGGATGTCTTAGGGATATATGGACCTTCAAGTAACAGCCTGAATTACCCTATTATTTTGATCCAGCACCATTTTTGGAGTGTTAGATAGATGAGGGGCCAGTTCTGTCAGCATTTTAAGCCAGGTTCCGCAAATTGATCATCACAGAAGTAACAATTCACATGAACATTCAATATAAAAATGCACAAAAACATAACAAAATAATATCTATCCCTATCCCTTCTCTAGCCATCAAGTTGTGAGAAACATGGGGTATGTCACGACTGTTACATCTGATACTATGAGAGGTCCCAACACTTCTCAATAATTGTGAACAATTGCAGAAAACAAATTATACTATGCATATTTTTATAAATCAGGAAGAATGGATTAATCATCCTTTTAAAATAATTTTCTTTTCCACCACTTTGACTTGCAACACTAACATTAGAAGCTAAGATGGAGGCAGTTCTGCTCAATATCATGTCTTGTTATCTTGGATGACCATGATGGATATTCTCTGGAGGGATGAGACCTTGGGAGCTGCAGCCTACTTGGAGTCTCCTACACTGGGCTGCAGGAGCTTCCCTTTCGCCTTACTTGCAGGAGCTGTTGTGGGTGGTAGTGAAAGGAATGAGAAGTCACCACTAACCCTGGGAGATGTCTTGAAAGAAAGGTAGTTGTGACATGCTCCTCCTCTATCTCAGCGTGCAGTGGCACCTCTTTCTCTCCCTGAGGAGAAGTGGTAGCAAGCATGAGTGGTGTGTATTATTACCTGGGGGTTAGACATAGCTTTTATCTGTCCAGTTTTTCCTCGGTAACTATTCAGGTAAGTAAGTCAAAACCCTCCAATGTCTCTGACTCTAACCCAGTATTGGAGAGTTTTTACAGGAGGTTCCGGGCACAGGGGAAGTGCCTACTGGAAGTCAAAACATCCTGACTAATTCCCATGTTGCCAATGTGCCTGGAATTCTGAGGGGTTCTGTAGTGCATTTTGTGAGGTACGTCCAATGTACCACTATCCAGAGATTGGAATTCTGGGGTAGAGTTAACCTCTTCAAATTTTAGCTCTGTTTCGCTTTCACAAATGTTGCTAAACCTGCCGAGTGTTTCCAGCACTTTCTGTTTTTAACTCAAATTTTACTATTCTATTTTGGGCACCTGCCATCAGAATCAAATATTTCCAGGTCAGATAAAGTGTACATAATATGAATGTAGCACTTGATATGTAGAAATTCTGTTGTTGTTATTCCATCTCATGAAGTGGGGCAGTGTTGATCCTGTCCCAAATCCCAGGAGTGGAATTATTAGTTACTGGTTTGTTTGCCAGTAGCTGTGCTGGAGGGACACCAATCCCACCCAAGTGTTAAAACCTTTGAATGACATCTTTCCTGTCCAAGAAAGGGAACCACAAGCAAGAAAAGCTGAAAAGAAAATTAAGGTTTCGTAGACTCTTACCTGATGTTGGGTCCGGAAACCTTTTGGGATTGACTGCCATTCAATTACTTCCAGATGGAACTAATTTATAGCCTAGAAAATCACCTCAGCCTGTTATCCACAGGTCAAGGTATAATAAGACCAATATGACTCTTCAGAGCAACTTTATAAATAGTGTCAAGAGTCACCTTGTTTACTTGCAGGATGAATGGCTTCTTGGAAGCAATACAACTTTTTAATGTGTTTCTAAGCACGTGACAATCTTTATACAACTGCCCTGAAGAATAAACTGTTTATTTTGGGGATTACAGGATATGTGGAAGCAATCAAGTTTTTAAAATATGTTTAGAAGTACTTAACAATGTTTATGAAGTTGCTCCAAAATATTTATAAGCACATTAAAAAGTTAAATTTCGTTCAAGAACCCATAAAACCCCCCAATAAACAATTTAACCTCAGAACTTAAACTCTCAGCAGATATCCAAACTGAAAACAAAGGGGTGATTGGAAGTGTGAAAAATTGATTACCTTCTAAAAGTCTTCCCACCTTCTCATCGGTAAAACTTGATAGCTGCTGAATGTTAGCAGCCTCACTCAAAATTTGAAAACTCTCTGGAGATATGCTGTTAATGAGTCTACCAATTTATAACTTAACTCTTTAACAGAATTGGAAGTGATCAGGGCTGAGTCCCCCTCCCACCCTTGGGAAAATGGCAGAGGGCAGAAATGGATTTCCAGCCGACCCACTTATAGGCCATTTTTCTGCCATTCTGTTTCTGTTCCTGTTCAATTCAGTGTGGGAAACTCCTGGCCTCTGTATCTGAAAGTCATAATACAAGACACAAATTACATACCAAAACTAATGGGTAACCACATGGTTAATAAGAATGAAGAACCTAAAGTGATTCATATCAACAGAAAAGAAGTGTTAAGGAAACTTAATAAACCAAAGGCCAACAATTTTCCAGAACCTGATGGCTCACATTCTAGAATTCTAAAAGTAGATGCACTGATTGTAATTTTCCAAAATTCCCTAGATTCTAAAATAGTCCCAATGGATTGGAAATTAGCAAATGTAACTGTTAATCAAGAATGGAGGGAGATAGAAAACAAGGAACAACAAGAATCTGATGTAAGTTGTTGGGAAAATACTGAAATCAATTATAAAAGAAGTGTTAAAAAATGTAGTAGAAAAATTATAAAATGATCAGGCACAGTCAACTTGGTTTTACAAAATAGAAGTCATGTTTGACAAACGTATATGTTTTTTTGAGGCTGTAACTAGTAGGGCAGATAAAGGGGAGTCCTTAGATGGAGTATGCTAAAATACTTTTGATGAGGTTCCATTCAACAGGTTAATCTGCAAGATGAGGACCACATGGAATTGGGTATAATATATTGCCTGGATGGAGGATTGGTTAATGGACAGGAAGCAGAGAGTAGGGAAAAACAAAAGATTTTCAAATTGACATCGCAATTAGTGCAATGCAACAGAGATCAGTGCCGGGGTCTTAGCTCTTTATAATCTGTATTAATGACTTAGATGAAGAGATTCAGTGGAAATTTTACAGGCCTCCCCACTGACTAGATTTTCCAGTTCTACTAAAGTTAAAGGCCTTTTGAATGGCTCGCTGTATTTTCTGGCTCTGCTCCCATTACAATGGGGCCATTAACCACCACCCAGAGTGTAATGTAACCAAATTTTCTGATGATACAAAGCTAGATTGAAATGTATGTTGTGAGGAGGACACAAAGAGGCTGCTAGAGCTATAGACAGGTCAGGCGAGTGGGCAACAATTTAGCATTTAGAGTACAAGTGTGCTTTTATTCAATTTGGTAATAAGTATTGAAAAGCACTACAAAGAACAAAGAAAATTACAGCATAGGAACAGCCCCTGCAGCCCTCCAAGCCAGGACCAACCCTGCTGCCCGATTGAACTAAAACCTCCTACCCTTCCGGGAACCATATCCCTCTATTCCCATCCTATTCATACATTTGTCCAGACGGCCCTTAAAAGTCACTATTGTATCTGCTTCCACTACCTCCCCCGCTTCCAGTTCTAGGTACCCAATACCCTCTGTATAAGAAAGTTTGCCTCATACATCTCCTTTAAACTTTGCCCCTCGCACCTTAAACCTCTGCCCCCTGGTAATTGACTCTTCCACCCTGGGAAAAAGCTTCTGACTATCCACTCTCCCTATGCCCCTCATAATCTTGTCGACTTCTATCAGGTCACCCCCTCAATCTCCATTGTTCCAGTGAGAACAAAGCAAGTTTCTCCAATGTCTCCTCATATCTAATGCCCTCCATTCAAGGTAACATCCTGGTAAATCTTTGCTGTACCCTCTCCTAAGCCTCCACATCCTTCTGGTAGTGTGGTGATCAGAATTGAACACTATATTCCAAGGGTGGTCTCACTAAGGTTCTATAAAGCTGCAATATGACTTGCCAATTTTTAAACTCAGTGCCCTGGCTGATGAAGGCAAGCATGCCATATGCTTTCTTGACTACTTTCTCCTACAACCTACGTCGCTACTTTTAGTGGCCTGTGTACCTGTACACCCAGATCCCTCTGCCAATCAATACTCTTCAGGGTTCTGCCATTTACTATACATTTTCTACCTTTATTAGACTTTCCAAAATGCATTTCCTCACATTTGTCTGGATTAAACTCGATCTGCCATCTCTCCACCCAAGTCTCCAACCGATCTGTATCCTACTATGTCCTTGACAGTCCTCATCACTATCTGCAAAGCCACCAACCTTTGTGCCATCCACAAACTTACTAATCAAATCAGTTACACTTTCCTCCAAATCATTTATATATATTACAAACAGCAAAGGCCCCAGCACTGATCCCTGAGGAAAACCACTTGTCGCAGCATCCATTCAGAAACACATCCTTCCACTGCTACCCTTTGTTGTCTATGACTGAGCCAGTTCTGTATCCATCTTGCCAGCCCAGATCCTGTGCGACTTCATCTTCTATACCAGTCTGCCTTGTCAAAGGCCTTACTGAAATCCATGTAGTCCACATCCACTGCCCTACCTTCATCAATCATCTTCGTCACTTCCTCGAAAAACTTGATCAAGTTAGTGAGACACAACCTCCCCTTCACAAAACCATCTTACCTCTAGCTAAAACATCGACTTACTTCCAAGTGGGAGTAAATCTGTCTCAAAGAATCCTCTCCAATAATTTCTCTACTACTGACATGAGGCTCACCGGCCTGTAATTACCTGGATTATTCTTGTAACCCTTCTTAAACAAAGGACAATATTGGCTATTCTCGAATCTTTGGGGCCTCCCCTGTAGCCAGTGAGGATACAAAGATTTCTCTCAAGGCCCCAACAATTTCCTCCCTTGCCTCTCTTAGTATTCTGGGGTATATCCCATCAGGCCTTGGGGATTTGTCTACCTCAATGTTTCTCATGAACCCCAATACCTCCTCCTTTTTGATCTCAACATGACTCAAAACCATCTGCACACCATTCCCCAGATTCATCATCCACCAAGTTCTTCTCTTTGCTGAATAGTGACATCAAGTACTCATTTAATACCTCACCCATTTCCTCCGGCTCCAAGCATAGATATCCTCCCCCTGTCCTTGAGTGAGCAACCCTCTCCCTGGTTACCTTCTTGCTCTTTATATAAGTATAAAAAGCCTTGGGATTTTCCTTAATCCTGCTGGCCATTGACTTTTCATGACCCCTTTTAGCTTTCCTTACTCTTTGCTTAAGTTTCCTTCTACTTTCCTTGTATTCCACATTTGCTCTGTGTGTTCCCAGCCTCCTAGCCTTGACAAATGCTTCCTTTTTCTCCTTGACTAGGCTGACAATATCTCTTGTTATCCAAGGACCCTGAAACTTGCCATACTTACCCTCCATTCTTATGGAAATGTGCCGGTCCTGAACTCCTACCAACTTACATTTGAAAGCTTCCCACATGCCTGATATTGATTTTCCCCCAATCTATATTCTTCAGTTCCTGCCTAATATTGTTGTAATTAGTCTTCTTCAAATTTAGCACCTTCACTTGAGGACTACATTTATCTTTATCCATCAGTACCTTAAAGCTTACTGAATTGTTGTTACTGTTCCTGAACTGCTCCCCTACTGAAATGTCAACCACCTGGTCGAGCTCATTCCTCAATACCAGGTTCAGTATGGCCTCTTCCCTAGTTGGACTATATACATTCTGTTTCAAGAAGCCCTCCTGGATGCTCCTTACAAACTCGTGCCCCTAGCACTAAGCTAGTCCCAGTCAGTATAGGCAAAGTTAAAATCTCCCACCGCAACAATCCTGTTAATTGTTTCGGGTTGAATTCAGCAGAAATTTTTAAACTCAGATGTATATGAGTCTTTATAATATTCTACCCCAGAGAGTTGTAAATGCTCCATTGTTGAATATATTCTTGGCTGAGGTAGACAGGTTTTGGTCTTTCAGGGAATCCAGTAACATGGGGAGTAGGAGGGGAAGTAGAAATGGGACTGAAGACCAGCCATGATTGTACTGAATGGTGGAGAAGGCTCAAGGAGCTGAATAGGCTACCCTTAGTCCAATTTGTTTTTATGAAATATTCCATGACCTGATTCTGAAGTGGAGCAAGCAAGTGACAGAAAGACAGGGAATTAATTATTCTGGGCAACAGTGAGCACAATATAATTAGGTTCCGTGTAAGAATAGAAAGAGTAAAATGAAAGTTCAGGACAAAAATATCTATCTGGAAAAAGACATTCTACGGTGAATTAAAAAATAATCTTCAGTTAAATGCAGCAAAAAATCGGCAAACTGAACTGTACCTCAGGAATGGAAAAAAAATTCAGCTGGAGATAGAAAAGGACTGAATTAAACATATCCTGTTAAGGAAAACAAGGTGTCAAATTCTGGGTTATAGATGGTGAATAAGGAGATTAAAATGGCAACAATGCATTTTTACAGCCCTTTTAATACATAAAATCATCCCAAGGTGATTCACTGAGATGAATAGAAAGGGCACCAAGACATGCAAGGCAATATTTGGCAGTGTCCTGAAAACTTTCACAATGAATTGATTATTATTGTTGTGAGATTTTGTGCCCACATCACCAATTGCACTCATGGCTAACATGGTTGTAAAATTGTCCCGTGAAGTCAGAGACTTGGGGGAGAAGGGGAGGCATATAAGTATAAATGTAACTATATTTGGATAAAACTTGGTGGAAGTGTTGTATTAGGAAGTTCATGATTGAAAGGCTAAGATGGGACTTGGGTAACAGTATCACCCACACGATGATGTAAAAGGAGTCACATGACTAGCAGTAGTCTGGTGATAGTCTGAATGAAGATAGCTCAATCATGGAATCCTAAAATTCCACAATGCAGAAAGAGGCCATTTGGCCCATCGGGTCTGCACCGACCACAATCCCACCCAGTCTCTACCCCCATACATTTTACCCACTAATCCCTCTAACCTATACATCTTGGGACGCTAAGGGGCAATTTTAGCATGGTCAAGCAACCTAACCTGCACATCTTTGGACTGGGAGGAAACCAGAGCACCCAGAGGAAACCCACTCAGACAAGAGGAAAATGTGCAAACTCCACACAGACAGTAACCCAAGCCAGGAATCAAACCCGGGTCCCTGGAGCTTTAAGCAGCAGTGTTAACCACTGTGCTACTGTAGAAGCCTATTGTTGTATAATTCAAAATTGCTATGTAGTAATGACAGAAATTATGATGTAATTCTGTCATTACTGTATAAATGAACACATTCACTCATATTTGGGCTGACATCCTCAGTGAGGGCTGTTGCTTTTAAGGAACAAGCCCTGGGAGTAACAGTTCTCAGTTAATTTCTGATAAGAAGGCACAATGTTCAAATTTATGCCCCATCTGCAACTGATCTGCCAAAACAGAAGCAGAAACAGTGTCAAATCTTGCCTTTAGAATAGCCTTCTGTAATATGGTATGATAAAGTACTTGGAGAATTTCAAGTTAATTAGCACTAGTCAGAATGGATTTAAAAACATAAATATTAAGCAATGGAGTAATGTTGAACTTCTACAAGACCCTAGGACTGTTGGGTTAACTGTGTACACCCTTGGGAGTCCCATTAAAGGAAGGATATAGAAACAATGGTTAAACATAGACTCATTAGGATGTTACCAAGGATGAGGAGTCACACTCAGTAATAGTGACATCAGGATTTAGGGCTTTGTTTTCACTTAAGCTGAGAAAATTAACACTTGGAAAGGAATACAGGTGCTGGACATCTGAAACAAAAACAGGAAATGCTGGAAACACTCTGCAGGTCAGGCAACATCTGTGGCGAGGACTCTAGGCAAGTTCATGGGAATTGCATCAGAACATTAAGAAGTGACTAAACGTGAGTTTTCAGATAACAAAAACTTTTCAGGGAGCAATTATTTCCATTGATTGACAAGATGGTAATGAAGAGACAAAATTTAAAATGGGAGGGTTAGAAAAAAATCTTTACAGAGATAGGGATTAAACTTTACCTTAGGCTGTTGTTAGACAGGAGTCCATTAATACTTCATAAAAAATAGATCATTGTTTTAGAAAGAGGAACATCAAAGGCTTTGAAGAATACGCTGGAGAAGGGGATTAGACTAAGTGGCTTGTAGAGAAAAGCATTGGCACAGACTTGATAGGCCAGATGTGTCCCTGTGTTGCAACCTTTCAAAATTCTAGTGCAGTAATGTGGCATTTCTTGTTTCCTTCAAAAGCCTTACTGTGCTGCCTGAGTGAGATTATCAACTGTGCCAATTTTGGTTCAATACCCACTAGAAACTGGTTTGTGCTTGCCCAACCTCGAATCACAGAAGAACATATGCAGCCAGCTAATGGGCCTTTGTTTAAAATGTCGGGCAACTTTTCATCACAAACATTATGTAAATTGGCATTTGTGGTTCCATTTGGTTTAATTAGAATTTATCTGAACAGAGCTAGCTATAACAAAGTATTGAAAAACTGTGAGCTTGCTAGTTGATCTCCTGTGGTATGGCTTGCAAGCAAAATTTTTCTTTTAACTCTCCTATAACTGTACTGGACCTATCTCCTGCCCTTCCTTTCTTCTGCTTTCTCTCTGTTGGATCTGATTTGGGAAAGGAAATATATTCTCCAATTTCTTGATATAAGGGACTACCATTGCAAACATAGATTCTTAATAAAGTTAGTGAATACTTTAGGCAGTGAAGTCATATACTGAACAAGATAATGTAAAGTGGGACAGTTATCAGGCATAAATTTCCATGGTTGCAACCAGCACTCAATGGTACTAAATAAGAACACTTCATTGTTTGAACTGAATTCCAAACACTAATGGCTCATTGGGAAGTGTTGCAAGCCAGATTATTATCTCATTTGGACACGGAACAAGTTCCATAATCTACATACATTAGGTCAAATATTGCAGCAATTTGTGACAAGGAAATGATACATGAGTTCTTCACAAATTGCTAGATGAATTGTTTTGTTCTACCATTAGCTTCCACAGGACTGAAAACCTATAACACTGCATGAGCTTCCCCATTGAAATAACTGTCCATCAATTGATTTGTAGTTCTAACATTAAACTCAGTTCACAGGCTCAGAAGGAGGATGACGCTACAGAGCCTCACTATAGCGGGTAGTGAATTAATTTGCCAGGACCGTTAAGCTTTTTTATTTGTTTGGCAGTATTTTTGAGCCAAGTCTTGTCAGTGTAGCAAGATAATAATTTTCAGGGTACAAACCTATTTTGATATTCAGAACTGGGTGGCAAGGTGGCACAGTAGTTAGTAGCACCAGGAACCTGGGTTAAATTCCAACCTCAAATGACTGTGTGGAGTTTGCATGTTCTCCCCATATCTTCATGCATTTCTTCCAGGTGCTCCGATTTCCTCCCACAATCCAAAGATGTGCGGGTTAGGTTAATTGGCCATGGTAAATTGCCCCTTAGTGTCAGGAATTAGCAGGATAAATATGTGGGGTTACGAAGATCGGGCCTGGGTGGACTGTTTTCAGTGCAGACTCAATGGGCCGAATGGTCTTGTTCTGCACTGTAAGTATTCTGTGGAAATACAAAATAGTTTTTTTCTAATGAGTTACCTTACCTACTCCTGTTGAAGATATTTCATGTTTACAAAAATGAAACAGTAAATTCAAAAAATACCCCAAAATTGCAGAACTATTCATTTCCTGCTGAACATATATTGCTAGTTGGCAACATTTTTCCATTGAATGTTAACAAAGCATAAACACAGTTTCATCAGGCACAGCTCTGTAAACAAGTCATTTTCAAGCATGTGAGCCCCCAAATGATTTGTTTTGTTCCTTATTGTTATATAAATGTCAGCCATCCTTCCTGGTGACCTACATCCTGTCATTTGCTGCCTTACTTCCTTTTTAAGTCCATAGTGTACACTAAAGCAGCAAACTTGTCATATTCCCTGCTTCAATGCAGTCATTATTCAGTGGAATGTTTAGCTTCTTGATTAGTTGCAATAAGCTGCATTAAAAAAATAAGTTTCTACGTTCAACTCTTTAGAAGCAAAGTGGGGGGAGGGGGGAGGTGATTCTCCCCCCAAAAAGTTATAATTGTCTAATTAATGTAAAAACTGAAGTAAATCCCACGGTTTTTTTTAGCAGCAGTTTCAAAACGTATCTCCCACACTCCGTGCACTACAGAGTACCTCAGCGTGAATCACATTGAAATTTAGTGGGTGGAGCTTATTCCCACTGGAGAGGCTGGCAACATGACGCTGAGCGGGCCAATGCCCGTGCGCTGATCTGTCAGCTCCAAGAACATGGCATGCACAGTCGCTCCGCACTACCAGCCTCCTGATCACTGGCCAGCCCTGCAATCCCTGCTTTGCTGGCTTGCAGAGTTCCCCACGGGCCTACCATTGGCCCCCCCAGGCAGGTCCAGCCACCCCCACAGCCCCAATCTCTCAATTCCCCTCCCCACAGACCCATCCCCACCTGCAGCCCCAACCCCTCCAGCTGGCTGATCACCGCCCCCCCCCCCAACCAAATGTCCAGACGCGATCACGGCCCTCCCTCCCTCTGTCATTCAGCCCGAGTGCAGAGTGGCAGTGGGACACCCCCCATCCCCACAGATCTCATCCCCAGAGGCTCTGTCGCCATTAGGTCCCACCGCCTTGGCACTGCCCATTGCTCAATGGGCAGTGCCAAGGTGCCCCAAGATATTGGCACCTTGCCCCTTGGGCAGTGCCACGAGGCTAAGGCTGGCATTGCCAAGATGACAATGTCCAGGGGCACCCTATCAGCGCTCGTCCCTCTGAGGCGCCTTGATGGCACCCTTTCACTCCAATGGGATTGGGCCGCTAGCTCCCCACAACTGGGGAACTATAGTAAATCCCACTGGAGTGAACTACTCCTGGCATAAGAAGACACTAGTGAGTCCAGAGATGTTGCCCCAAGCCCACTAATGATGTTTAAGTTGTAGGGAAATTAGAATTTAAATAAATTATGTAGCTCCATGCTGATCTCTGGCATGAAGCTGACAGCACCAGACATTTAGCTGCCGGAGATTCAAGGAGGCTGTGATGCCTAGCAGGAAGCCCACGATATGGCCTCTGCTTGGGTCTCCCAGCCCATTACACTACAAAAGCACCACAGTGGGCTGGGAGAATCACCCTCAGTATCTTTACAAATTACATCTGTTTAGCCTGCACTTGTTGTTCCTGTCCTTAAGCCAGATAAGTTGGTCCGACTGTGGATCCTATCAGCTTACAGTTAACAGGGGCTCTAAGCTTGACAGATACGCTATGCCTCGGTCGAAGACTGTGCACCAGGCTAACTGGGAGCCAAACATTTTCAAAATGGGCCATGTGTATCTCCAACTTGAACTGGACAAGCTTTCCCAAAAGTGTGTAACACTTAATATACTCAAAGGTCTATTTGAGTATACTCGCTTGGCTTTTGGTGTCTCATCTGCACGTGTCATTTTTCAATGGGTTATGGAAAACGTACTCCAAGGATTACCTCAGGTAGTACCTGGATGATGTCTTGATTACAGGAACTTTGGAACATGAACACCTAGCAAACCTGAACGAGGTCTTATGGTGATTTTCAGAAGTTCAGTAACGCCTGAAAAGGTAAAAATGGATCTTCCAAGCAAGTGTTGTGACCTATTTGGGCTATTGAGTGGATGGCAAGGGCTTTCAATTGGTGAAGACAAGGTGAGGGCCATTAAGGAAGCACCAACTCCAAGGAACACTATGGAATTGAAATCCTTCTTGGGGTTAATGAATTATTATGAAAGTTCATTCCTAATTTAGCTTCTTTGCTGGTCCCCTGCATACCCTATTATTGAAATATCAAAGTGGTTTTTGGGGTGCTACAGATGGAGGTTTTCAACAGAGTTAAACAGTAACTTTTGTCCTCTAATTTATTGACTCATTTTGACACCAAAAAGAACCTCATCTTGACGTGCGCCGCCTTCCGTTATGGGGTTAAGGCAGAACTGGCACATCGCTAGAGAGATGAAATAGAGAAGCCTATTGCGTACATATCTAGGACCCCCTTGGACACTGAGCGGAGGTATTGCCGAAACAAGCTATAGGGATGAGCTATTGTCTTTGGCATTAAAATGCTCCACCAATACACCTTAATTTATTTTGTAAACCATGGAAGAGCTGCTTTTCTTGTTTTTGCATCAGAAAGGTATGTGCAACTGTTGCAGAGTATACATTCATTCCTTAAATATCAACCATTGCCTACCCACTGTCATAAGAACGTAGGAACATAAGAAATAGGAGCAGGAGTAGGCCATCTAGCCCCTCGAGCCTGCCCCGCCATTCAATAAGATCATGGCTGATCTGTCGTGGCTCAGTTCCACATTCCCGCCCTCTCCCCATAACCTTTAATCCCCTTGCCTATCAAGAACCTATCAACCCACGTCTTAAAAATATTGAGCAAGGCAGCCTCCACCACTTCAATGGGCAGAGAATTCCAAAGATTCACCACCCTTTGAGTGAAGAAGTTCCTCCTCAACTCCGTTCTAAACCGCCCCTCCCTTTATCTTGAGGCTGTGCCCTCTAGTCCTACTGTCCTTTGAGCGGGAAGAGCCTCTCCACCTCTATCCTATCCATCCCATTCAACATCTTATATGTCTCAATGAGGTCTCCCCTCATTCTTCTAAACTCTAACAAGTACAAGCCTAGTTTATTCAGCCTCTCCTCATAGCTCAACCCCCTCAACTCCGGAATCAGCCTAGTAAACCTCCTCTGCACTCCCTCCAAGGCCACAATATCCTTGCGTAAGTGTGGCGACCAAAACTGCACACAGTACTCCAGCTGCGGCCTCACCAGTGCCCTATACAGCTGCAGCAAGACCTCCCTACTTTTATATTCAATCCCCCTCGCTATGAAGGCCAGCATCCCATTCACCTTCCTGACCACCTGCTGCACCTGCAGGCTGGGTTTTTGCGACTCATGCACAAGGACCCCGAGGTCCCTCTGCACCGTCGCCTGCTGCAGTTTTTCGCCATGTAAGTAATAGTCCTTCCTACCATTATTCCTACCAAAGTGGACAACCTCACATTTGCCAACATTAAATTTCATTTGCCAGTTCCTGGCCCATTTGCCCAGCCTATCTAGATCCTTCTACAGACTCTCCACACCCTCCGCACAATTTGGATATCGAAGGAGGTGAAGGAAAGCGTTAAATTAAAAGCGGATGCGTTTAGAGTAGCTAAGATTAGTGGGCGAGAAGAGGATTGGGAGAGGTTTAAATGTCAACAAAGAATGACAAAGAAGTTGATAAAGAAGGGTAGGATAAACTATGAAGCTGGGCTAATGCTTAATATAAAAAAGGATAGCAAGAGTTTTTGTAAATACATATAAAGGAAGAGGCTGGCTAGGGTGAACGTTGGACCCTTAGAGGATGAGTCATGCTGTTCACTGAAGTGTCCCAACATACCTTAGCTAACTTGCACCTCATGCCTCTATAGTTTCCTTTGTTTAGATTTAGGATGGTAATTTCAAATTGGATTTCTTCACTTTCCATCCCAATGAAGAATTCTATCATATTATTGTGACTGTTCGTTAAAGGGCACCACACAACTAGATTTCCGATTAACCCCTCCTCATTGCATAATGCCAAATTGGGGTAGTATATTTTCTAGTTGGTTCGTCGTCATACTGGCCTAAAAAAAAATCTGGTGTTTATGTGGACATCATTAAGCAGGGGTTTGCATTGGGCTTAGCTGTGCCCGTTTATTATTCTAAGTCCTTATAGTTTATAGCTTATCACACACTTCAGCTATTTTAAAAGGCATTAAATCAATAAAGCATTGAGTTATTTTCTTGGGAATTAATTTAAAACAGCTATTTTGATCTGTGCCTTATTGATAATGAAGGCCAGGGTTTGCAGTTATTTTCATTCTAAAGAACTGTCATATTTGGAGCCTATTGCTTACTGTATGAAAACACTTGCTCCGCCCTTTCACCTCTAGAACGTGAGGCCAACACTTTCCAAGGCAAAAGCACTCTGAAAGGTTAGTCATGGCACGAATCAGTTCCAGCCTCCCAGATTGCCCGGATCCACCCTACCACTACAACAGGTCCACAGAAAATGCCATCAACCTGGCCCTACACTCAACCCTGGACAATAAAGACATCTATGCCAGACTCCTATTTGTTGACTACAGCTCAGCCTTCAACAATTATTCCTACAAAACTGATCTCCAAACTCTGTGGCGTGGGACTTGGCTTTTCCCTCTGCAACTTTCTAACCCAGAGACCGTAATCAGTAAGGATAGGTAACAACACCTCCTCCATGCTCAACCTCAATGCAGCATTAAAAGGCTGTGCCCTCAGCCCCCTACTATACTCCTTTACACCTATGACTGTGTAGCAAAATTCCCCTCCAATTTGATTTTCAAGTTTGCTGATGACACCACCGCTGTGGGTCAGATTTCAAACAATGATGAGACAGTACAGGAAAAAGATAGAGAATCTGGTGAAACTGGTGCAGCAAAAATAATTTCTCCCTCAATGGCAACAAAACGAAGGAGATAGTCATCAACTTCAGGAAGTGCAGTGGACGACATGCCCTTGTCTACATCAATGGGAACTAAGTGGAAATGATCGAGAGCTCGTGTCTAGGTGTCCAGATCACTAACGACCTGTCCTGGTCCCCCCATGCCGACTCTAGTTAAGAAAGCCCTCCAAAGCCTCTACTTTGTCAAGAGGCTAAGAAAATTTGGCATGTCTACTACGACATTCACCACCTTTCAGAGTGGCACCTTGGAAAGCATTCTTTCTGGTTGTGTCACTGTTTGGTATGGCTCCTGCTTTGTCCAAGACCACAGAAAACTACAAAGGATCATGAACAAAACCCAATCCATCATGCAAACCAGCCTCCCATCCATTGTCTTCATTTCCCACTTCCTCGGAAAAGCAGCCAACATAGTCAAGCACTCCACACACCCTGGACATACTCTCTTTCATATTCTTACATTGGGAAAAAAGGTCTGAGGACACGTACCAACCGACTCAAGAACAGCTTCTTCCCTACTGCCATCAGACTTTTGAATGGACCCACCTCATACTAAGTTGATCTTTCTCTACACCCTAACTATGATTGTAACACTCCATCCTGCACTCTCTTCTTTCCTTCTCTATGTACGGTATGCTTTCTCTGTATAGCATGCAAGAAAATACTTTTCACTGTATACTAATAGATGTGAAAATAATAAATCAAATGAAATCAGTAACAGGCTACAAGTTATTTGTGAAGTCTCAATAGGTATGAAATTATAAGCATAAAACTACTTTCAACTTTTGCTTTCTTGGGAATTAACTGCCACCTAGCATCCAGTGCTATTATTGATGAGGAGATCAAACATCAGGTCAGCACCAGCTCAGCCTTATACAAATGATGATAGCCTGTATTTGACAACAAAAAACTCCATCAGTCATTAGTGTACAGAGCAGTTGTTGTCATCACACTCCTGCGCTGCAGTGAGACCTGGACTGCATATCAGCAACAGATTATTATTGCTGAATATTACAATCGAAATTATGTCATTCAATGGACAGACTCTCAAACAAATGCTAGCATACTTCTTGAAAACAGCTCTGCAAGCATTCAGCCAAAACTCCTGAAAAAAATCAACTTCAATTTTGTATTCAGATGGCTAAAAAGCATCTCCCCTGCCAGTTTAAAGTTTATTTATCAATATCACAAGTAGGCTTACATTAATACTGCAATAAAGTTGCTGTGAAAATCCCCTCGTCACCACACTTTGACGCTTATACACTGGGTACACAAAGAGAATTTAGGATGTTCAATGCACTTAACCAGCACACCTTTCGGACTGTGGGAGGAAACCAGAGCACCCAGAAGAAACCAGTAGACACAGGGAGAAGGTGCAAACTCAGCACAGACAGCACCCAAACCAGGAATCAAACCTGTGTCCCTGATGCTGTGTCTCCCCAAGTCCTAATTTCTCCACTCTTAAATGGCCAAAGTTCTGGGAGAGATAAAGAAAACACTTCAAAGACACTCTGAAGCTCCACTTAAAGTGTGACAGCATTAACCTTAATAACTGGGAGAAACTTGCTACCAATCTTTCAAAATGGCAACAACTTATCCTTCACGCTGCATCACACTTTCAGTCACAATGTCTTAATGATGAGGCAGAGCAGTGGCAAAGAAAAGAGGAAGCAAATCCTGGACTCCAGTTGCCACCAGCTTGTTTGACATTGTGCCTCATGTATCCAAAGATCTGATGATTGAGAATCTGCCTGTTCAGTCGCATAATGACCCATGGTAGAAACTCATGACTCTGAGTAGATGTCATCCTCAAATCAAAGGACAACCGATGATGACTTAATATTCACACGGAAATTATTGAGTATATGAATAGAAATATCATAATGTTGTATTAAAGCTCCTCTTCTAATGTTCTGCACCAGATTCATAATATCTATGAATTATTATAATCAAATGGCCAACATGCACTATGTTTGGCATTGTAATTTCCAATGTGTACACTAAATGTAACATGGAGAATGTCAGTTTTCACATTTCCAATCACAAATTGCAGATTACAGTTTCAACTTCAGCATCATTTTATGTTGTGCTTGTTCTTACAACATGTTCCTTTGGCCTCAATTTAACAGTCCTTAAATGGTTTTAAAATTTGTCTTTAGGTATTAAGATAAACAGTGACACCTACCACAGATTTTTTTTGCCACACATCTCATGTCTCAACATTGTTAGCAAAGTAATGATTGTCTGCTATATAGACTGAATTTTTCCAATTAAAAGGTAGATACAATAAGGAAATAATACACAGAGCTTTGATTTGAAATGTATTTTTTATATAATGGTTCTTTATTAAGATTAAACAGAGATTACAAAGCATAATGTGAAAAATGCTGTTGAACAGAATTAAAGATGGCATAACTTTGAAGTAAAAATATTTCCAAACAAAGCAAATCATTAATAGCTAATTGCTATCATTCTGAATAAGCAAACTGGTTCAATTAGTTTAGCTGTTTACTAAAGACACGCTGTTGCAGACTAATTGTTGAGGTTTTAATTTTAAAATGAATGCAAGAGTATCTATGAATTATTATAATCATAGTAGCCAATACCAATCAGCAAGTGTACAACTGATCAATTTCTTTACCATATTTGATATAGGAAAAATATGATAGATCATAGAATCATGGACCCATAGAATCCTTACAGTGCAGAAGGAGGCTATTCTGCCCATCGAGTCTCCACCAACGACAATCCCACTTAGGTCCTATCCCATTGTCCCCACATATTTACCCTGCTAATCCCTTGAACCTATGCATCCAGTAAGGGGCAATTTAGCATGGGCCAATGCACTTAACCCACAACGTTTTATTAGCATGAGCATATTACAATAGCATCTGGAATAGTATATTGCTTTTCATGGCTCTCACCTGGCCAGGAGACTCACTGAAATGGGTATAGTTATTCTATTCTATCAAAGACTATACGCATAACTGGTCTTAAGACAAAATTAACACAAACAGCTTTTTAACTTTTAGATTGTGGAACAACAATTTAGTCACTGTCAAAACCATTCTTTTCATAGCCAACTGACCATAGTTACATATCTGTTGACCATCAGTACAGAGCCCAATACTGACTGGCCATCAGGGAACTCATAGTATGAGGCTAAAGATTTTGGATAAAGACATTGGATTCTATAATGAAGCCTTTACTGACATAGAGATTAAATGAAAATTTGGAGAGATGGTATTGACTAATAGGATAATCATTGCACACAGATGGTGAAATGACAAGATTGTAGAGAGCGAAATCAAATCAAACATTTAAATGACAGATAATGTAATTGATAAATTGTGTTGATCTACAAAGAACAACTGGCATCCACAATCCTGCCTGTGGTTTTCGGGCAACAATTTCTACACACCTCAATTAAATACATCCTAAAGTAGGAACTCTTTATCATGGAAGAGTCAGAGGTTACACTAAATCCAGGATTATTAACTCATTTTGTGTCTGCAGAATTGCAGCTGGAAATAAATTCAAACTTTGTTTTTCTCTCTGTGATCTAATTTAGCATGTTTCAGAGGCAGGAACCAACCTGTCTGTTATCACATTTTTAAAATAGTGCCACTTAGATGCAATATTGTGGATTATTGCGAGACAACTAATTATTATTTATTTCATTCTAATTAAATAGTACATAGACTTATTTATTCTCTACATTAAAATCTAAGTGGCTCCACTGATTTGTTCATCTGTTTAACGGCTGTCTAATTTCCTGTTCCACAGAGTTTAAGCAGGGTATTCTTGTAATCTCCAGAAGTTTCATCCTAAAGCCAGAAACAGATGGTAAAATTTCATTCAGGCATAAATTTAAAATTATAATGTTGGAACAGTCAAAATATACTCACCAAAAATTGTTAAGTGTAAAGCTAAAACCCTGCACATGAAAACCTTTCCTTTTCTACCGTTTTTCTTTTATAAGAGTATATTACCCTCCTAAATCTCAATCCAATTTGTATTGTTCAAAGAAATGCCTCCATGAGCCGAGTGAGAGTAAGTTCAGGCTGGGGAGGGAAAAGTAGAGTCCGACAGTGAGTTGTGAGGAGTTAATGGAATTGGAGTGAACATTTTGGATGCGTGCTGAAAGAAGAGAAGGAAGAGCTGGTCCTGGGGAGTCGGCCCTCTATCACGTAGTGGCGAGTGTGGGAGTGATGCAAAGTGGGGTGCAGAGCTCTTTAAATTAAGTTCATGGCTTGTGGAAATCAAGGCATATCTGTATCAGCTTGCGGTAATGAAAGTTACAAGTTTGCACAGATGATTTCACTGCAGTTTTATTCATTACAGTAAATGAAATAACAATCACCAAGAAACACAATATTTAAAATTACTCTATTAATAATAGCTTTCTTGTCAATTTAAGCTACATTAGCAGCTATGTCTCAAAAAGTTTATTATGCTGCATGAAATTTGGTTAAATAAATATTGGCAATGCAATTGGGGAGAAACTTGAAACACAAAAGGAAAATTTTGCATAATATGATTGCTTATTTTCGCCTTTTCCCTGTTCATTAATTAGAAAAGCACAGACACATAATCAAAGAAGAAGAAAACTGTCTGAAGGCTCAATGGTCACAACATAGAATCCAGATCCAATCTACATGCCAGGTAAAATAAACTTCACCATAAAGACACAAGAATAAATTCAGATCTCTTCCAGTCCTTGCAAACAGGTTCACTCGAGCTGGATTTTGCAGCCCGCTGTCAGGTATGTTTTTTTGGGGAGGGGCTTGATAGGGTGGGTAGTTTACTGCCTTCCCACCCATGCCCAATTCAGTCCCCATAGAATGGGGGTTGGGTAAGATGCCAATTAGGCTGCTCACCTTTCGAATTACTGTACTCCTCATTGGTCACTTAAGGACCTCAATCTGCCTCTACTGCTATAATGTGTAGAGCAGTAAAAGGAGGGCGAGGGTGGAAGATCAGTTTTTTCATCAAAGTTGTTAAACAAGGCAGACTGCAACGGCGGGAGTGGTCTGGGGATGGGGATGGGGGTGGGGGGTGGGGGGCGGGGGGCGGGGGGCGGGGGGCGAGTGTGGTGGAGATTTTTCCATCCTTTGAGGGGGAGCCCACAGATTCCCCTTTGTGGCTGTCCACCTGTCCCCCAAAACCTGCCCTTTTCACTGTCCCACTATCTGAGTGCCGATCCCTTCCTGCCCAAAAAGCTTGGGATCTACCCAGGTCTGAAGTCCAACTTCAATCTTTTTGTGGCTGCTTACAAATCACAATAGTGCCCACAACTGAATTTTGACACTGCCAAGACTATAAGAGCAGATAACCAAGCAGATTAATGCCAGCCTAATTGGTCGGTTTGTTGCCAACCTTTCTAACAAGAGGGGGTGGGTGAGTAATAAAGCCTCTGATAAATTCAGCCCAGAGTGGAAATCAGCAAGAGCACCACAGAACACCGTAACCAAATTCTCTGATCTGAACTGTTGCTGTGTGAAGAACTTCACTGGAAAAACAGAATCACTGAATAATTCTATTAAACAAATTTTAGTTATTTTTGGCCAATCTGAGTGCAGTCATTGCTGTTACTATTCAAGACTCAATGCGACACATTTCCTGAGTAAGTTCCAATGACCAGCCAACACTGATGCGTACCTCAACAGATTTAGGCTTAAATCTAAGTATGATGAAGTTTACATTGAAAATTTACAATTATGAAAACATTGCCCATGGACATTATGGAGCAATGTATCGCCGATGATCAAGAAATCAATGGCAAACACATTATCCTTTAATCTGTAATTAAACAAAACAGCAAAATACATTCTATTCTCAGTTTTATCCCAAATTATTTGACATCAATGGTTTGAACTTTTTAATGTGATCATAGACAAGTAAGTTACAAGATACTCATGACAGAACAGGGATGTGAAAATTAATATTAGCATCATACTCTTCTGAATCTGCGTAACTGATCAATAATTCTTAGAGTTGTTTCAGTTAATGTGAGCAGTAACAGATTTTGTTGTACTGAACTTACAATAGGAATATTTCCCTTATTTATGTAGTGTGAAAACTCTAAAAAGAAAATGCTTTCTGGTAAAATATGGGCATGTTTTCCTTGTCCAATTTCTTCAGAGTTCTGCCATTATTCCCGCTTTCCGCATGAAGTGGCTAATTAAAACCTCAACGTGCAGTTCTACAGGATCAAAGGATTTCCTGTAGAATTACTCATTGATTAGCTACAATGCTATTTTTAAGTGCAGCGAATTCCTGTAAAGAGGCATAATTTGAAATAACAGGGAGGTGGGAAGAGAAGGTGGAAAAGTGATGAATACTTCTTATTAGATTTTCTTCACCAGAGTTTAAATGAGTGAAGAGTTTTATACTGACAGTAATTTTCCACACAAACAATTTCCTGCTCTTCCAAGAGATGAACTAGAAACTGAGGAAAGCTAAGAGACTTGAAAGAATCATATAAGGGAATGAAAAAAGGGGGGAAAATGTTTAATAAAGCTGAAAGAAAAGATCAAAGCAATTAAAGGAAACAACAAAAATAACATAGTCTATTTGTATCGCGCTAATGCTAATATTACACGATTGGAGCAGTTATATGGTCCGATGCAAATTTAACTTTAGGAGAAGGAGTTTCATCCTGCAACCAGGTAATTTTTTTTTTTAAGAAAAGGACTTTACACATTTCTTGCATTCCTGATGAATTGGTGGAAGAGGACACTGAGGTCCAGCAGAAGACATTTTGACTGAATCCCAGTTTCAAACAGGAAGAGTTTTAAGGTAGAGTCTAATAGCCGACTATCGCTTAAGTAAAGGTAAAGTTGACATAGTCCCAGGTGACTGTAGGCTGATCTCCCCTTTGAGAGGGAGAGCTGACTGCTGGTGATTTAACCTGAAGATCACCACACCTAAGGTGAGGGGCAAGGTTGAGAAGGTGAGCCTTCTTAAGCAGCCTGCTCATTGTACAAATGCCCTGTTTGTAAGGGAAATAACATAGTATCCACCCCACCCCCACCCACCATTGTCCCATATCAACTCTTGTTTATTTCTCCCAATACTATGAGGTACTTGAGTGCTAATTGAAGTAGATTTTTGTCTTCATTCCATAATAGGAATTATAACAAAGTGAATTGCATCCCAGTTATAAAATCTATTAGTAAAGATGGAACTTTATTTCTTGATGTCTTGTCTCAGTACTTCCCATTATGGAAGTCTACATTTTTCTACCTAATCTAGTGCTCCAGCTAAGTAGTTCCTCAATGGAAGTAAGAAATCTGGTAGCTTTTCAAACTGTATTCGTGATTGATGAATACATTTAGTTGCATGAAAGGCAGCCCTCCTTTGCAGCAATCCTTGATTTGCATCTCTAGAGCTGTATTCTCAAAAGGATCTGTCCTGCTCTTTTTTCCTTCTTGCTGCCATCCTGACCTCCTATTAACAAATGTTTTAAATTGGCAATGTGCAGCTCAGTATTAATTGTGAATAACAACTCTTTGAAAGCTGCCAACTTGCCTAGTACGTCCACACACTCAATGCCCCCTATTCATCAAGCATTTTACACCTGCAATATTTTCTTAACACAATGAGCAACTTCACAAGAGCATGCAAATGTCATCTTTTGCCCAGCTTGTATGCTAAATGCATTAAATCCCATTGGTGTTATGATGGGATCATATAATTGGCCTCAATATGAATGTATCTTTATCACTGGAAAGTTTTTTTTTAAATCCATTAATCACAAACATTTAAAAAGAAGTCAGATTTTAAGCCCTACTCAAATCCATCGTCAAACTCTGAACTGAAAGAAATTACATTTGGAACTGTAATTCTCAGTAAAATAATAAACAGCATTTGGCTCTGAAATAAGTTAATTCTGGCAGTTTGCTGTTGGCTATCTAAAGCACTCACTGTGAGCTGTGAGAGATTCAGTGCTTATTTACAATCTGAACAGAAAGGATCAATATTTTAGCATATTTATATTCGCGTCCCAGAATTATTGAAAGTCATAATGAATTCATTCGGTAGTTTTATCTGGTTCATTTGTTGCTGATCATGGTGCATTCAAAGACCCCTTGTGTTTGTGTCTGCTGAAGTACATGGAAGTTAACCAAGAGGCTTTGATGACAGAAACTGGGAAGGAAAACATTTGAAAGAAAGCTATGTTTACCATCAAAGATTACAGACCTACCTTGATAGTAGCATACAAGGATCTGCCATATAGTTTCAAATACTCGTCTTGAATATCCAGGAGGTCAATTTCTGACCTGCTGACCATGATTCTTGAAAGCATATTCTCATCAGTGCCAAGACCCTGTAAAGGAATCCCATGCTCTTATTTTATCAGTGTCACTGATTGCATTGGTTTGTGAATGTAAGTCAGTTAGAAATGCGGTATTTCTGCATGCATGGCCTTTATGGTCACTACTGATCTGGTCTGAATGCTGGAATTCGTAATTGTAAATTCACCATATTAAAATCAGCACATCTTTTGGTTCAATATCATTGTGGCGTCTATTAGTTCAGTCACATTTTATGTGCGAGATTTTGAGTCACTCAGAATGGTATAAATGAGGATGTGGTACTAGAAAATAGTGGGGTTTGATTTTGCACCATTTGCACTAATTGCCCAGGCATTCGTTTCTTCCCTTGGGTCCACCCCTGGTGGCCAGCGCACTTCCGTGACTTAGCCATTTCAATGTTCAAACTGGAATCCTATGACACATCCAGGACTGTTGGTGCTAGCTTAAGTCAGCATGCACAGTGCACCTGCAACCCAGTAACAATTGATAATCCAGCTGAAGTGAATCCAGAAGATAAGTTTTCATTTATTTCTCTGGAGCTGGAGGAGCAAGGTACTACTCTAGGCTCCACAAAATCTATTTAAGTCAATCCCACAATGAGTCCACCCTTTCCTAAGAATGGACCATACTCCCATCCCTTTTCACTGATCTATTTTTTGCATTGAGTCAGCTGCCAAACCATTTGATTTTTGCATGTATTGCTTGCCAGCTGAATGAATATGAGGCCTACCTACAAAATGGACTGGGCCTCATTTCAGGATGCAGTATCTATCCATATGGTCTTTATTACTCCAAAAAAGATAACAACATAGGAACTAGGAGCAGGAGTAGGCCACCTGGCCCCTCGAGCCTGGTCTGCCATTCAATAAGATCATGGCTGATCTTTTTGTGGACTCAGCTCCAATTACCTGCCCACTCACCATAACCCTTAGTTCCTTTATTGCTCAAAAATATACCTTTCTTTGCCTTAAAAACATTCAATGAGGTAGCCTCAACTGCTTCACTGGGCAGTGCATTCACAAAGATTCACCTTTGGGTGAAGAAGTTTCTCCTCAACTCAATCCTAAATCTGCTCCCCTTATTTTGAGGCTATGCCCCCTAGTTCTGGTTTCACCTGCCAATGGAAACAACTTCCCTGCTTCTATCTTATCTATTCCCTTCATAATTTTATGTGTTTCTCTAAGATCTCCCCTCATTCTTCTGAATTCTAATACTCAGTCTCTCCTCATAAGCCAATGGTCTCAACTCCAAAATCAACCTAGTGAACCTCCTTTGCACCCCCTCCAGTGCTAGTATATTCTTTCTCGAGTAAGGAGACCAAAACTGTACACAGTACTCCAGGTGCGGCCTCACCAGCGCCTTATACAGCTGTATCATAAACTCACTGTTTTTAAACTCCATCTTTCTAACAATGAAAGACAAAATTCCATTTGCCTTCTTAATTACCTGTTGCACCTGCAAACCAACTTTTTGTGATTCTTGCACAAGGACACCCTCTGCACAGCAGCATGCTGCAATTTTTACTATTTAAATAATAGTCCAGTTTGCTGTTTTTACTATCAAATTGGATGACCTCACATTTACCAACATTGTACTCCATCGCCAGGCCCTTGCCCACTCATTTAGACTATCCATATCCCTCTGCAGACTTTTAGTGTCCTCTGCACACTTTGGTCTACCACTCATCTTAGTGTTAGCTGCGAACTTTGACACAAAACTTGGTCCCCAATTCCAAATCATCTATGTAAGTTATAAACAATTGTGGTCCCAACACTGATCCCTGAGGCACATCACTAGTCATTGATCGCCAACAAGAAAAACACCTATTTACCCCCACACTTTGCTTTCTGTTAGTTAACCAATCCTCTATTCATGCTAATATATTACCCACAATGTTGTGTACCTTTATCTTATGCAGCAGCCTTTTGTGCAGCACCTTTTGAATGCCTTCTGGAAATCCAGATGCACCACATCCACCAGTTCCCCATTGTCCACAGCACTTGTAATCTCCTCAAAGAATTCTACTAAATTAGTTAAACATGAACTGCCTTTCATGACTGCGTCTTCCCAATGGGACAACTTCTATCCAGGTGTCTCGTTATTCCTTTCTTGATGATAGATTCACCATTTACCCCACTACAGAAGTTAAGCGAACCAGCCTATAGTTACCTACATTTTGTCTACCTCCTTTTTAAATGGTAACGTCACATTTGCTGTTTTCCAATCTACTGGAATCTCTCCAGAGTCCAGTGAATTTTGGTAAATTACTACCAACGCACTTATTATTTCCCCCACCATCCCTTTTAGTACCCTGGGATGCATTCCAGCAGGGCCAGGAAACTTGTCGACCTTTCGCTCCCCCCCCCCTCAATTAGCTTGCCCAACATTATTTCTTTAATGATAATGATCATTTCCACGTCCTCACCTGCCATAGCCTATCATCAATTTTTGGCATGTTATTTGTGTCTTCCACCGTGAAGACTGACACAAAATACCAGTTCAATGCCTCAACCATTTCCTCATTTCCCATTATTAAATCCCCCTTCTCATCCTCTAAAGGATTAATGTTTATCTTAGCCGCTCTTTTTTGTTTTATATATTTGTAGCAGTTTTCATGTTGCATTGTCTTTAGATAAGCATCAGAATTATAGCTGTATTTACATTGGTTAAACATTTTTTGGAGGAAGCCATTTTGCAACATTTCAGGTCTCCAATTTCATACAGTATGAAGCCAGTTTTTTAAACTTGGAGATTAAAGATACTTTAATCTTAAAGATTATTTATGACACTAATAAATAAACTTTAGTGAATACCTGCCTGCATCTTTGCAGAGTTGAAAATTGATTAAGTTTTTGTGCAAAATGGGCACTTGAAATTGGGCATGTACTTTACACCCTGGAAGATATTTGTTCCTTTCTTTTATTGAAAGCTTTCAAAAAGAAAATCTAATGAGATCTAAAGCTGATTTGCTTTTGTCCATTCTGTTCTGATTCCCAAGGCTAATGTTATTCCCTTTGTTTTTGGATTTTTAAAATTACACAGTAACAATTCCAATGCTTCAATATAATAAACACAACAAAAAAAAATTATGAAAAGATTAATATGACACTACAGCAGTGGCTGCAATGATGATGCACTTGGGCACATACATTGCGTTATTTTCCAATGGCCACTTATATACAAAAACTTGCTGTTGACCTATTTCCAAACGGATACTTAGTGGTCTGCTGTCACATTCCTCTCTCCCCAACTAAATGGAGTCAGTAATCCATTTAAAATACATCTCTGTTCAATTGTGGAGAGAAAAATTTCATGTGTACACGTTGACATTCACAAAATAACACATCCAACAACAATTTCCCAGCTCACATTTATAGCAAAATGCAATAATAACAGACCTAATTCTATGTGTCTAACAGTCAGAGTCTTGAAATATGATTAAACTAATCAACATTAATATCAAAAATTATTTAAGCTAAAACAAAACTCATTCACTTCAGATGTGAACAAGGAATAAATTCAAGAATTTTAGGAGCCCAATTGCAGATTTATATTCCGAGGATGTTTAAAAAAACCATGAAATAATAATTCCGGACAGAGAATGAACATTGCACAGGGAAGAAGAAAGAAGAAGAAAGTGCACTTGGCCAAGTGATTGGGACAGGTACATGAATGCATGAAGCATTCAAAATAGGATGGATGAACTATGGCATGAATAGAGATAAATGGTTTATATCTAATTACCACTTCTCAGAGACATGCCTACAAGCTGGCTAAGATTGGAAAATAAATATTGCAGTGTACATAGCATTTTGAAAAGACAGAATGGAAAATAGAGAGGGGTAATCCTGATAATAAAGATGAAATAAGCCCAATAGCGGGAAAGGATCTTGGTTCTAAAGATCAGCAAGTAGAATCGATTTGAGCAGAGATTAGGAATAATAAAGTTCATAGGGCCCTAGAAGTAGTTATACTGTTGGACAGAGCATCAAACAAAAAAAATTGGAGCTTGTAAGAAAGACAATGTAACAACAGTGAGGGAATTCAATCCTCATATCAATTGAACAAATCAAGTTGGCAAAAGTAGTCTTGAAGATGAGTATGTAGAAAGCTTTCATGAGAGTTTTCTGGAACAGTACTTGTGGAACCAACTAAAGACAAGCTATTTTAGATCTGATATTGAAGATGAGTTTGTAGAAAGCTTTCATGAGAATTTCCTGGAACAGTACTTGTGGAACCAACTAAAGACAAGCTATTTTAGATCTGATATTGAAGATGAGTTTGTAGAAAGCTTTCATGAGAATTTCCTGGAACAGTACTTGTGGAACCAACTAAAGACAAGCTATTTTAGATCTGATATTGAAGATGAGTTTGTAGAAAGCTTTCATGAGAATTTCCTGGAACAGTACTTGTGGAACCAACTAAAGACAAACTATTTTAGATCTAATATTGTGCAATGAGGCAGGATTAATTCATAATTTCATAGTTAAAGGTGCTCTGGGAAAAAAAATAATCATAATGTAATTGCATTCCATATTAAGTTTGAAAGCAACATACTTCAGATCAAAACTTCAGAGTTAAGAAATATTAGAACTGGGAGAGTTCTAACTTAAGGTGGTGACATCTGTATTGAATGAGGAGTTTATGACCATAGAGTAGTTTGAGGAGATTTAAAGGGACAGCCTTGCTGGAAATAAGGAGAAGGTCCAAGAAATCTTCAAAGCAGTAATGAGATTCAACAGTTAATCTTCCAATTTTGATAAGTATTTGACCTTCATGGTGTGGAATGGAAGTGGATTTAAGGAGTTCAGTTCAGATCGTAAGTAGCTGATTTCCTCATATGTTTGATTTTTGTGCAGTAATTTGTTTTTTTATTTAAATTGTGTACTTATGGCTTAATTAATTTATTAAATACATGGATTTTCAAATTCTAAAAAATAATAAGCCCATTATTGGTCTCTAATATTCTTAGCATAGTTTGAAGGTGTAGCTAATAGAGCAGACAAAGGAGAGCCAGTAGATATCATATACCTGGATTTCCAAAAGTATTTGATTAGCTGTTACTCAAAATGTGAATGAGAAAGATCAGCATTCATGGAGTGATTAGAGGACCAGTCAATCCTCCAGAAAGGAGGGCAAGATGGACATTTTAAAGTTCATAGGCTGTAACTAGTTTTGGTAGTTGGGGGGGGGGGGGGGGGGGGGGGCGGTGCGCGTGATTCTCCCAAAACCATTCTAAGTGCCGAATTTGTGTAAAAGTAACTCCTGTTTGTTTTTTCTGCGGGATTTTCAAAATGAATCTCCCACACCTTAGCAAAACTCATGTTGAAAATTAGGGAGTGGGGTCTTTTCCTGCTGGAGAGGCTGGCAGCATAGCATTCAGTGGACCACTGCGCATGCGCCAATCTGTCAGACCGGAGACTGGCACATGCACAGTAGCCCCTGTACTACTAGCCTCTCGACCGCTGGCCAGCCCCGCAAATTTTACTTGAGAAAGAATATACTGGCACTGGGGGGGGGTGCAGTGGAGATTCACTAAGTTGATTCTGGAGTTGAGAGGGTTGGCTTATGAGAAGAGATTGAGTGGACTGGGGCTATACTCATTGAATTTAGAAGAATGAGAGGGGATCTTATCGAAACATATGAAATTATGAAGGGAATAGATGATAGAAGCAAGGAGGTTGTTTCTATTGGCGGCTAAAACTAGAACTAGGGACATAGCCTCAAAATAAGGAGGAGCAGATTTAGGACTAAGTTGAGGAGCAACTTCTTCACCCAAAGGGTTGTGAATTGATGGAATTCCCTGCCCAGTGAAGCAGTTGAGATTACACTGTTGAATGTTTTTAAGACAAAGATAGATGTAGTTTTGAACAGTAAAGAATTAAGGGTTATGGTGAGCAGGTGGGTAAGTGGGATTGAGTCCACAATAAGATCAGTCAAAATCATTTTGAATGGAGAGCAGGCTCAAGGGGCCAAATGGCCTACTCCTGCTCCAAGTTCTTATGTGCTAACCCATATTGCTGGCCTCCCAGACCTTTCCAGGACAGTCCTGATGTTCCCCTATCCCCACCCCACCCCAACCTCCTTGTCCCTCTCACTGGCAGTCCCAACACCCCCACTTGCAGTCTCAACCCAAGCCCCCAGCCGGCAGTCCTGACTTCTCCCCACAGGCAGCTGCAATCGCCCTCCAGTCCTCCCCCACCACCCACCAGCCCGATCGCCATCCTCCCTCTCTCTCCAAACTGATCCTATTGCAGAATCACAGTGGAACCCACCCACCCCCAATTCCCAACAATTGCCCTCCCTATAGATTCTGCCCCCAATAGGACCCACCCCTCTGGCCCTGGCCCCTTGGCACTTCCCATGTCTTGTGGCCAGTGCCAAGGTGCCCCTTGGACATTGTCACTTTACTCCTTGGGCAGTGCCAGGGGTCATGATGTGGATATGCCGGCGTTGGACTGGGGTAAACACAGTAAAAAGTCTGACAACACCAGGTTTAAGTCCAACCGATTTATTTGATAGTAAACTCACAAGCTTTCGGGGTTTGCCCCTTCGCCAGGTGAATGGAGAGTTCTATCCATTCCAGTGAGAACTCTCCATTCACCTGGCGAAGGGGCAAACCCCGAAAGCTTGTGAGTTTACTATCAAATAAATCTGTTGGACTTAAACCTGGTGTTGTCAAACTTTTTACAGTGACAGGGGGCCAGGCTGGCAATGCTCCACCTTATTCCCGCCTCCATGGCCTCCCTTAACTCCAGCGGAGTCAAGCCGCCAGGTCCCCATTAGTGGGAAGCTTTTGTAAATTCTGCTGGAGTGAACCACTCCTGGCAGGAAGGGGAGACACTAACAGGCCCAGAGATTTCAACCCCAGGCCTGCTAATGGGATTCAGATCTGGATTTTAATATTTAAATCAGCTCTGCGCCGATTTCTGGCACAGAGCTGATAACTGCAGAAATCCTTTCCCCAGAGACGCGCAAAGCCATGGCACCCAGTGGGGAGCCCGCGCTAAATGGTCTCCACTGATTTCTCTAGAGCAGCACAATGGGCTAGGAGTATCACCCCCGTGGTGTGTCGGAATGGTCAGTGCTGGGGTCTCAGCTATTTGCAGTATACTTTAATGTCTTAGATGAAGGACATTCATCTAAGAACTATGTATCCAAGTTTGCTGATGATACAATGACCCTCATTGGGCGAGCATTTTCCTTTGGGTGGCACGGTGAAACAGTGGTTAGTACCGCTGCCTCACAGTGCCAGGGACCCAGGTTTGATTCCCGGCTTGGATCACTGTCTGCAGAGTCTGTACGTTCTCACTGTGTCTGCATGGGTTTCCTCTGGGTGCTCTGGTTTCCTCCCACTGTCCAAAATGTGTGCTGGTTAGGTGGATTAGCTATGCTAAATTCTCCTTCAGTGTCCCCAAATAGGTGCCAGAGTGTGGTGACTAGGGGATTTTCACAATAACTTCATTGCAATGTTAATGTAAGCCTATTTGTGACACTAATAAATAAACTTTGAAATGCTAGGTGGCTGCAAAGAAATATTGACAGATTAAGTGAGTGGCAATAATGTGGTAGATAGAGTTTACTGTGGAGAAATGTGGAGTATTTACTTTGGTCTTACCAAAGGGAAGATATATCTACATTTGAGGCAGTATAGCAAAGGAGCACTAGATTTAGAAGAATGAGCAGTGATGTCATTGAAACATACATGACTGTGAAGGGATAAAAGCAAAATACTACAGATGCAGGAAATCTGAAATAAAAAAACAAAAATTGTCGGAAAAACTCAGCAGGTCTGGCAGGAACTGTGGAGAGAGAAACAGTGTTAACATTTTGAGTCTGAAAACTCATAAGATTCTGAAGGGGTTTGATAGGTTAGTCACTAAGTAATTGTTTCCCCTGCTGATGAATCTAGAGCATGGGGGCACAGTCTCAGGGATTGATCATGTAGGGCTGAGAGGAGGAGAAATCTCTTCACTCAGAGAGATGTGAATCTTTGAAATCGTTTATCCAGAAGTGTAGTGGGGTCTAAGATCAGAGGAGCAACCAAACTGTATCAATATTATACTTGAGGGACAAGTAGCAGTGGCAGTTCTCCTGGCCACTTCTGTAAGAGTGTCAGGCACTAATCAACTTTAATTAATAGCGCAAGTTAGGATAAAAAAAAGTTACTTATTTATTCACATTGAGAATTGATAGTTTAATTCCCCTTTTCTGCTATGCCTTCTCAGACAACTTAATTTTTAGTTTATAATTTTGAAAACATTTTCCTGTTCAGTGCCCTCTCAAATGTTTTTACTAATGTGAGGCAGATATTAAAAGGTTGATAGGAAATTTGGTCCAAAGTTTCTAGATTTTACTTGTTTTCTTTGTTTTGGTTAAGTAATCTGCATGTGCAAACATATTGGATACTTAAAAAAAGCTGAAATAATAAACAACGCAGCAGTGATGAGTAAATTAAGTGAACAAAAGGATTCTTCAACCCATTTTGCAACCGTAATAATGACTTACATTTATAGGACCATTATCCTAGTAGAACAACTCCAGGGGCTTCACAGGATGTTTATAAAATAAATTAGACACAAAGGGCCCAATTTTACCATCAAATTGCACCCGTTTTCAGGTGCGAAAACTTGGTAAGTCAGGCGTGAGGCAAGTAGTGCAATCCACAACTGCCTCCATGCCCATTCCCCCTTTACCAAGCACCTAAAATGGTCACGATTGGGATTGTGCCCCAAATGGTCGCAATGGCAATTTAAATGCATTTTAATGCCCAAACTTATCAGCATTTCCCCCTTTACCACAGCATTCACCCGCCCAGATTCAGCGCGAAACAGACATAGTCTGCAAAATCCAATTCGGGCGCTCCAGCTTCTGAGGAGGGAAGTTCAGTGGGGGAGTGGGGTCAGATGACTCTCTGATCAGGGGTGAGGGAGGCAAGTCAGATGGCTCGTGGTTGTGGCGGGGGGGGGGGGTGGGGGGAAAGAGGGAGATGGGTCAGGTGGCTGTCTGGTGGAAGGGAGGAGGGAAGTGGGTCAGATAGCTCTCTGGTGGGGGAAGGGATGCGTGTCAGATGACTCGATGATGGGGGGGCAGGGGGAGTCCATTGCCACTCTGCCTGAGATCAGTGGGAGGGAAGAGGGGCAGGGGGCCTGAGCGGTCTGGGTAGTGGAGGGCTTAGGTGAAAGGGGGACAGTTATTTATGGGGGTGGGGCAATGTCTGTGAGAGCCAGAGGGGAGGCATTATCAGGCCTGGGAATGATATGGCAGAGAAGCATTCTTCTATGTTTTGTACTGCGCATGTGCAGTTGAAGGCTCTGATCGGAGCTGCAGTGTTTCAGGTGCAATACATCCCTCCCACAAGCTTCCGCAGTGTCATTCAGAATTGCTGATTTTTTTTCAGGCAGAGTGCGTATGGGGGCACTGGAGAACAGGTCTAAAAGTTAGATCTGAAAAACTCCCAGATTCAGCACCTAGAACCAAAATGTTAAAATTGGGCCCCACGTCACATAAGAAGATATTCAGTTAGATGGCCAAAAAGCTTGATCAGGAAGTTTGGTTTTAAATCAAGTCCTAAAGGAGGAAAATGAGTTAGAGAGGTGTGGAGTATCTCAGAGTTTGTCTGGCTGTAGGAAAGAGAGAAGAAAGGAGTGATAGAGAGGGAATGAAATAATAGATTTAAAAGCATGAATAAAAATTTCAAAATCAAAATTGCTTAATCAAGGGCCAATGTAGGTCAGTAGGCATAGGGGAGATGGTTGAACTTGGTGCAAATTTGAATACAAGCAGCAGAGTTTTGGAGAATCTTAAAATACAGAGAGTATAACAATTCCAACATACCTTTACACTTTGGTGGATTCTTTCAGCAAAGTAGGCAGGTACAGACTTTGAACAATCAACTAAAACAAAGTAATCAGAAACAATTATTTAAGAGATTATCAAAACCCTGTTTTATGATCTATTTTTCCCTTTGTACCTAGCCCCATCAATCAGCATAGCCAAAATCTAATAAAGCAAAAGTCCTGTGAATTCTTATGGTGGGATATAGAAATACACACTACTGGTTCTCCTGACGTGGACCAAGCTTCCTTTTACATGTGCTTCTGCACTACTAAATAATAAATCTATCCCAGGTTCTCACTTCTGTTATTAGAACAACTCCATAATTAAAGATGCAAACCTGACAATAATCCCATTCAAAGGATTTGTATCATAGTGGAAGTGCATTGCCTGTACCTGTGAAAAGCACAAGAGATGTTCACTCCAACAGCAGTGCAAGAAATGCACCGGGTAGTGTCATACCACTCAGGATGCAGAGGAAGAGAACATTAACCGCTAAATAAAAGAACTGACAAAATAAAAGAGATTATAATCTTCAGGAAAGATGGAAATGGAATGGGACTCTTCTAGAAAATGAAAAAAACTGAGAGGTGAATTAATAGAGGTATTGTCAAGAAACAACAATAAATTTAAATAATCTATATTTGTATTTGTTGGTATTTGAAATAAGTAAGCTTAATTTTGTGCTTCTGTATTTAAAAGGGTTAATGACTTCAGTTTGGTGCAGATGCCTGTATGGTCCCATCTTTGAAAATTATTCTTGCTCTTTCTGTCCATTCTGGATATGCAAAAAATGTGTAACCTGTTGTGGCACTGAACCACCATAAAGGTTTGTCAACCAGGGTCCACTCTGGCAAAAGGTATTGGCTGGAACTTTCCAACTGTTCACGCCAGCGGGATTGTCTGATCCCGCCAATGATGCAACTCCGCAGCATGGGGTGGAGTCAATGGCAAATCTCATTGACAGTGGTGGGACCAGAAAATCCCGCCGCCAGCCAATAGTGCGTCTCCTCCTGCTGTGAGAAAGATGTCATGGGGAGGCCAAAGAATCCCACCCAGTGTCTGCAATGTTTCTGGTTTTAGAGAAGATGAAAAAGATGACCCTTTGAGCCTCTAATCATTATCCAGCAATCCATTTGAAGTATCTGAGACTATTTGATAAATACTAGATTGGATCAGCCATACACTTAAACCCTCACCATTAGTCACTATCCAGGCTTAGAAATGTAATATAAACATTTCCTTGAGGTGTTATAACCAAGTAACAACAACCACAATTGGTATTTATGTAGCAGATTTAACAATGAAAAGCTTTCAATGAGGCAGCTTCATCTACAGGAATAGGAAGTGAAGAAAATCAGAGAGAAAAGTGAATGGGTAATACATAATCACAATTGTTTTGGATTTGGTCTTCCTTTAACATTTAAAATAGGTGCATTCATAAACAGATTGAGTATCAACTTGGAAATTCTTCCAAAACACACCAAAGATAGGTTGTAAGAGTGGGATAGATCTTTGGTCAGCCATGTGATGGTGAGAACATTGGAGCCTTTACCATCACTGTCCATAGCTCCAGGCTATAACATATATGTTAAAAGTGCATGTTGCTGCAGCAACAGGAGCCCCCTGAGTGAACTGTAACAAACTACCATCTAACATTCAAATGATTAAATACGCCATTCCACTTACCCATTGTCAACATCAAGCTCTTCAGATCCCCAGACATTTCGCTTTTAATGCTGTCTTCTATGGTTTTGTTAGTAATTGCTTTGTACTCATCAAATGCTAACAGAAGAATCACAAACACATTAATTCTTTCTGTTCGAATTTTACAGGGAAATAGAAAAAAGGTCTCAAACAATCGGCTTACTTATTTGTAACTGAGCAGGGCTCCTTAGGCACAAGACTTCTATAAATTTAGCTTCATCTGTCCCCAGTCTCTTCTCACCAGCCTTGTAAAGGGCCTATAAAATACAATAGAACAGTTACATAAACAACCTCAATTGCAGTTGTTGGTAAGAGTCCAACCTCTGTGCAAGTTGCATATGTTGGAAGCAGCAACTTTCATGAAGTGCATGACTTTTTGCTGTTTCACATTTATCATCAAGGGAACAGCAAAAATATTTACTCAGGTTGAACACTAAGGTAAGTTTGCTTCTGATGGAAACTATGGCATTGCATATTTTATTCATATAATTAAATTAATTTAATTTGTTAATTAAATCTCAGAAAGATATGGGTTTGAAGGATGCAAGTTTTGGGAATGAAATTGCATTGTTATTAACTATAGAGAGAAAATTGGAACAAGTATGTATGTATACCGAGAACAAAAATATAAAGCAAGCAAATTGAAATGGCTGCAGTGATGTAAAACTGACCACGAGATGAAGGCCAAGGCAGAACTTACATCTTTGAGATTTTGTGTGAGTGCTTTTACAATATTCCTGTCTGCTAGCTGAAGATATCATCCACAGTAATTCACTTCCTGCATTATACTGACCTGCTCCTTCTCACTTGTAAAAAAGGAGTACCTATTAGCTTTGATAAAAGAAGGATGATTAACTCAAGGGATGATTAATCATCTGAGGAGTTAATTGACATGGACATTCCCCACTGTTGGCATCATAATCTTAACATAAAAGTACAAAACAAAATCCCTCTGTTTCATAATTCAAAAAGCTTCTGAAGTGAGAAAATTTATGCACCTCTGGAAGACTGGCAAGTGCAACACCAGATGTCTTCACATATTATGGAACTTAGCAATTAGTGCAGTGATAAAGGAACATAATTAAAGGATGAATTCAAAAACAACAGTCAGATATTTTTTGAAATAGTCTTTCTGAATTCTAAAATTTCAGTACTAACTGAATTTAAAGAGTTGAAACTGATACTAAATTATATGAATCAATGTCATGATTCTGCTGTTCTGCTTTCCATAATAAATGATACCCTGGGTAAATATTCTTGGTCTTAGTTGGTGTATTGTAGAAACTGGTATCACTTTCATTATAATTTCTTTGAAGACCATATTCAATGGTTTATGATCCAGTTTATGGCTAAATTATAAAGCAGGATTTGAGAAGTGCTGCACCTATATCTAATTATGTATTTAGTATAATCACATAACTTCCCAATTCCAATCTCATTTTAAATGGAAATGTAAGATTTGCTTTTGTTTAGCTGTGAACTTAAATGCTACTTTTCTATGGTCTGATCTCTTGTCTGCAATGTCATACAGAGCAAAAGATATCTACAAAAAGTCAGTTTGTGCATAGTGGAGGTTTAGCGTGGTTCTAACCACATTTCGGATCTGATTACTGAGAAGCTCTGTTGCCTGTGCATTCATTTTGGAGAATGCAACTTGTGTAACAATGGCTCCAGGGAGAACTCCAACAGCATTTTCAATAATAATTACCCATCACCAAATCAGACTTCTTAATTTAAAACAAAACATACCTGGGCATCACTCTTAAAAAGTCTTTCATCCACAACCTGACAGTTTTCATCCCTCCTAGCCTAGTAGTAAACAAAATAATTAAAAGTTCACAGAACATGTGCATGATGCTAAAAGTTAGACATTACAATGGTCATAGATCAATGCTTAATAGACTTATGCCATGTTCCTTTTCGTACAATCTTAATGGAAGTATTTAACTCACTTACTCTGTTAGTCAGTCCTATAAAATGCTTTCGTTCCCTTTCAGTTCTAAGCAAGATACTAACTCCAAAAAATTAACTTGCATTTTTTTCTGATGCTGATAGACTGATTGTATTTTTCTAGGATTTATGAATTCTTACTTTACAAATTAATTGTCTAGAAAATCCAAAGTACTAAAACAAGCCTAGGTTTTAACCATAGGTTTCCTAGCCAATGGCACAGTACAATATCATGCTATAAGAACTAGTTTAGCCTTTAAGATAACAAAGCATGTCTGTGTAGTGCCCTCAAGATAGCACACCAATGACTGCACTTCAAAGTAATCCAAATTTGTAAAGTACTTTGAACATCCTGAGGATAAGTTAAAGTACAGCATAACAAGAATCTAATTTGTTCCTAGGTCATCCATATTGTACTAGCAAATTGTCTATTTTCAATCAAATACATATGAATACCCAAAAACAAAAATACATTTCATATCCAGAATAATGGGACAAGATAAATTTAAATGTATAGAAATAATAATTTGATGAGATACCTCCAGCAAGATGAGTAAAGCCCTTCTAAAATCCCCAGATGTTTCTGCAGAAATATCCTTTGCCAACTCCCCCTTAAATTCTAGGAAAAAAATAATTATGAAGAAAGTGTGACTATTTTGCTCCCAAGAGTTCTTGAAAAATATTTTAAATTGAACTTTGGTGCTAATGATAGGTGTTAGTACATATAGAAAGATCACTAAAACATAATATAATTAAATTATTTCAAAAAGTTTTTTATCAATTAAGAAGAACAATAAGCTAAGGAGAATTAAAATGATATAGCTAATAGATATCAAATAGCTTAATGTTTAAATATTAATAATTAACTAAGTGGGCCTCATAAATAACATGCACTCATTTTAAGAAGAGGAAATTATATGTGATTGTATATTTTTTAGGTTAAGTCACAAAATAAGATCTTATGGTATTGGAGGTAACATATTAAGATTGATAAAGGAATTAGTTAGAAGGGATAAACGGACCAATTTCGGGTTGGCAAACTGTATCTAGTGGAGTGCCACAGGGAACAGTGCTGGGGCCAAAACTGTTTACAATCTATATCAAAGACTCGTATGAAAGCATTAAAAGCACAGTAGCTAAATTTGTTAATGACTCAAAGATAGGAAGAAAAGTAAGTTGTCAAGAGTAATAATGGCTCTAGGGAGGACTTCAACAGCATTTTCAATAACAATTACCCATCACCAAATCAGACTTCTTAATTTAAAACAAAACATACCTGGGCATCGCTCTTAAGAAGTCTTTGGGTTTTGGATAGTTTAAGTGAATAGACAAAAATTGGCAGATGAAGTAATGTACTTTGGCAGGAAGAATAGAAAGATAACATATTATTTGAATGGAGAAAGACTACAGAACCCTAGAGTACAGAGGGATCTGAGTATCATGCTACATGAATACAAAAAGTTATTGTACAGGCAAAACAACTGATTAGGAAAGCAAATGGAATATTGTCATTAATTGCAAGGGGAAATGGAATGTAAAACAGTAAAATTGTTGTTACATTTGTACAGGACCTTAGTTAAACACATTTGGAGTACTGTGTACAGTTTTGGTCTCCTTAGTTAAAAAAATATGTAATTGCTTTAGAAGCAGCGAAGAGAAGGTTCACTTGACTGTTTCCTCAGTGAAGGGGTTACATTTGTAAGGAAAGGTTGAGCTAATTGGACCTGTGATCAACAGGGTTTAGAAGAATGAGGGATGAAGTTATTAAAACTTATAAGGTCCTGTGAGGAACTAAGGATGAATGCAGAGACAATGTTTCCTGTCGTGGAGGTGTCTAGAATGTCTCGAACAGTTTAAAAATTAAAGGTCTCCCATTTAAGACAGAGAAGAGGAGAAAATATTTCTCTCAGAGGGTTATTTGTCTGTGGAATTCTTTTCCACAGGGAACAGCGCTCACTGAGTATATTCAAGGCTATGTTGGATAGCTTTTCGATCAACAAGGGGTCAAGGGTTATGGGGTGAGCAGACACAAAAGTGGAATTGAGGTGACAATCAGATCACATTTTAAGAATGGCAGACAATTGAGGCCTAATGCCCAACCACTGACTTGCAAATTACCACTGCTGTTGAAAGCTCACTTGAGCATTAGGAGGCAGTGCTTTCGTCAGCCCTTGGAAGAATGTCCCATCTGTGAGGTGCCAGACAATCAGATTGGCTGACAGCTCTTCAACTCGACCAGGCACAGCGCTGCAGTGGCCAGAAGTGGTACTACAATGCTCTGTCTGGGACAAAGTCCTGGGATCTTTGAAAAGATAAGTCCTGTGAGTCATGGGGGTGGGAGGGGGCTATCGCGATGTCGGAGGTTGGGCCAGGAGGGGAAGGGGTCACTGAACTCAACTTCCAAGTGAGGCACTTCCCACCCGAGATAGGGAAATGTGTAAATGTCACTTTCCCACCCTACCTGCACTTGCTACTGCCAGCCTAAAAATTGAGGCCGGGCAGGATAAGGCTCTTTAATGGCCATTTGGGGGAGCGTAAAATTTTGCCCATGATCTTATTGAATGGCAGAGCAATTTCAAGGGGCCACATGGCCTACTCCTGCTCGATTCTTGTATTAACCAGATGAAAGCATGAAGTGTAAGTCATCACCAAGGTTGAAAAAAATACAGGACAAAGTACATTAGAAAATAGTGAAAGGTGATGTTAAGCTTTAGAATTAAAAAGTTGAAGATTATAGGTTGCAGAGATTGAGAATGGGAATGAGTTCCACAGTTTAGAGTCCTCAGAAAAAATGATCATGGTTTTAATGCAGTGAAAATAAAAGGGGAAAGAGAAGGTAGTATGACAAATTTTCAGTTTAAGAGGAGCAGGTGAAGAGGATTTCAGCTGAAAGAAAGGAGGCGATCTTACCAGAACATGACAATGTGTCAGATCTGGTGAGAAAACTGGTGTGAAGCTCTTCAGTTTCCACTGACTATTTTTCTCTCCAGATTTTGAACCTCTTAGGCTGAAAGAAAGTGAACTCTGGTAAGATGGGGACTCTTAGAGCCTGGAATCGGTTCCACTGAGGTCAGGGTGCCATTTTTAAAGGATGCCCTAATCATAAATGAAAATAAACTTCTCCATCCCCACCCACCCCCCCTCCCCCCCCAAGAACATTGCTGGCATCAACTATCGCACCCCCCCCCCCCCCCCCGCACCCCCGCCACCTGCTCCCCTTGACAAACACCACCAGCCATTCACTGCCTCCCTCTCACAATCAACCCCAGCCACATCCCCCCCTGATCATCTTATAAATGATCAGAGAACATGCTTCTTATATCCTGACTGGTCATGTAAAATTTATCTTGTTTAGGAATGTGAGGACATCATATCTGCAAAAATAGAGGGACAGTGTGCAAATTTTGAATGATTTGGGCTGTTAAAACTTTACTGAAAGGAATGAGACATTTAGCATAGCAAAGGAAATTGAGATTCTTCTAAATGTGGAAGACTTATTTTAGATCAAAGGAGATAGGGAAGCCAAAATTGTAAATAGAGGAAAGATGAAGGGAACAATTAATGAGTTATTTTTGTGCCACAGATATAGCTGGGTAGCAAACAACAATATAACTCTAAGTCACATCCCAACGTGAATACACAATACATCAGTGTAGACACATCTCGGACAGAAATTCAGGTTTGTCACGTACTGGAGTAAAATATAGCTTGATGCTGTGTTTAAAAATCATAGAATCGCAGAATTGTTACTGCGCGGGAAGTGGCTATTTGGCCCATTGCATCTGCGCCGGATCTCCGAATGAACATCATGACTTAGTGCCATTCCCCTGCCTTTTTCCCCTTGCCTATTGTTTATATTTAAATAACTATCTATTGACCCCTTGAATGCCTTGATAGAACCCACCTCCACCACACTTTGAGGTAGAACATTCCACACCCAAACGACTCACAGTGCAGAAAAGAGTTTCTCACATCACATTTTCTTCTTTCACAAATCATTTTAATTCTGTGCCCCTTCAATCTTGACCCATTTTACGAATGGAAACAGTTTCTCCTTCTCTAATCTGTGCATCCCCACTGATTTTGAACACCACCATTAAATCTCCTTCAATTTTCTTCTCTCCAAGGAGAATTGTCCCAACCTCTCAAATTGTAGCCCGTAGTCTGCTAAACTAGTCCAGATAACATGCAAGTTATTTGGAACCAAATATTGTACCTGTTGGCTGGGCTTACGACAAATGTGAAAAACTATAGGTTTGATTTTGCGAGCCTCCATTCCCAGCATGAAGACTTACTTGGTGTCAGTACAGATCTGTGAATTTGGCATGGATGTAACACACCCAGTTAAAGACACTCCCGAGCCTCTGGCTATTTATTTTAATTGCTGGAAAATCAGATGTGCTGTGAATCGTACATTCTGACCTCTACTTTATTGTGCAATCAGCGCTGCTGCCAAGTGAGGCTCCATTGTAGAAATCTTGTCTCATAAAATTGAACTTTGTGGATTTAAGTAATCAAAAGAAATAAGATCATGAAGAATGGGTAAAAACAAGATGTTATGATTCAACCACTGAACTAGGGGAAAAATGGAGGTTGTGTTTCCCTATGGCCTGAAACAAGTTAACGATCATATGTTGGAAGCATTTGCACAAAAGTGAATAGAGCTGGATGATGAGTGGAGGAGACAATTCATTCTTTGCATTCAGTCATTCAAAAAGTGAGTGCTGATGTGGTGCGACAGTGTCATTAACGTGTGTTCATAAGATATGATATGAGTTCAGACGATATAGGAGCAGAATTAGGCCATTTGGCCCATCGAGTCTGCTCTGCCATTCAATCATGGCATTGTACCAGTTGGAAAAGGAACACTGAGGTTTTATCCCTCCACACTGTTGAGTTATGCACTGAAGAGTTATAATGCAGGTCACTCTCATATATCTCCCAAATGGCTAATGTGCAGCAGCATCAGTGGAGGCCTCTCAGATTAAAGAATGCTCATGCTATTTAGGATAAAGGACTTCAGGGTGGGGTGGGTGTGGAAGACTAAAGATGAGAATTATCAAATCATAACTGAATAATTAGTTGAATTAACATGCATGTTACATGTTTACTAAAGTAGGGCAGCACTGTAGCACAGTGGAGGGCAGCATGATAGCACAGTGGTTAGCACTACTGCTTCACAGCTCCAGGGACCTGGGTTCGATTCCCAGCTTGGGTCACTGTCTGTGTGGAGTTTGCATATTCTCCTGCGTCCGCATGGGTATCCTCCAGGTACTCCGGTTTCCTCCCACAGTCCAAAGATGTGGGGGTTAGGTTGATTGACTACGCAAAAATGACCCCTTAGTGTCCTGTGATGCATAGGTTAGAGGGATTAGCGGATAAATGTACAGGGATATGGGGACAGGTCCTGGGTTGATTGCGATCGGTGCAGACTCGATGGGCCAAATGGCCTCTTTCTGCATTGGAGGGTTTCTATGATTCTATGATTCTATGATTTCTACCCTGTAGCACTGACAACATTACTGAGATTGATCCAAGCTTCCCTCACACTTGAGGGCTCTAAAGGAGTTTCTACCAATTGGAATGCAGATATCATAAGCATAATAATGTTTAAGCAAAAATACTAAGTTTTAAATGTATTTTCATTTGTTTTAAGTAAGAGTACTGATTGTGATGTTTTTATTATTATTATCTCAGTCATATTGGAAAAGATTTTTATATCCTCATGCCTTATGAGATTTATTTTCTATTCTAGGGGATGCTGGAGTCATATTGCTCCCAATAAACTTTTTTTTAAACTTACTTAATGCATCTTCCAGTTTTTGGAGTAGATATAACTTTGATTCATCGACTGGAACACCTCACTTTTTTACATTTTGAATCTCTCTGAGAGCCATGCTTTGGAAATTCTGACAACACCAGGTTTAAGTCTAACCGATTTATTTGATAGTAAACTCACAAGCTTTTGAGGTTTCCCTCTTCGTCAGGTGAATGAAGAGTTCTGGCCTCAGACAGAGCATATAACAGCACAGACAGTTTACAGATTACTGTAATTAGTAATCTGTAAACTGTCTGTGCTGTTATATGCTCTGTCTGAGGCCAGAAATCTTCATTCACCTGACGAAGAGGGAAACCTCAAAAGCTTGTGAGTTTACTATCAAATAAATCGGTTGGACTTAAACCTGGTGTTGTCAGACTTCTTACTGTGTTTACCCCAGTCCAACACTGGCATCTCCGCATCTTGGAAATTCTGCACAGCCTCTATCCTTCCTGAATTCTGATTTAACAATCTTACACTATTCAAACATTACAAATACAGATAATTACAGAAGATAAATAAGTGCTGGCACTGACAATGCCCACATCCTATTAATGAATAAAAAAATGTCATAGACGACATTGTAAAATCAGCACATTATTGGTACATCTGATACAGCTTGATTAAGTAGAAATCATTTGTTGTTTTAATTTGTTATGTTTCCACATTATCAATAACCTCAATTAATTATTTTAAATTTGACAGAACATATCACTGTAGGAGTGGGGTTTGGATCTTTGAATTTTACTAGAAGCTCTGTATTTAATATATGAACTAATACTAAATAATTCTGTAGCATCATCACTGGTGTCATTGTAAGTTACTGGTGCGAATAGCCTGCAGAACCTATGGGCACGTCAGCTACAATTATCATTGTTACTTTTTTACTAAATCTAAGGATACCTTGTTTTCAAACATGGTGATGATTATGGGAGGATGCGATATTGGATTGGCATAACCAAATCCATCCATATTGGCTTTTCCCTACATTAAAATTCAGAAAATAATACTGCAGTGCAAAATGCATACCTAGAATCTCGTTTAGGGTTTATCTGTGTGTTCAACAAATATTCTTATGACCTATACACAGAAGGTTTGGTTGAGCTTCAGTCTCTTGTCTGAGAATGGAGAAGCTAAGGTGGAATTCCTAGTGCAAGATTTTCCTGGAAATCAGTAAAGACAAATGGGTAGGCAGGAAAAACAGCACTAAAGCCTCTCTGCTGTATAGTCTGGGATAATCAAAGAGCAGGTCCCGTAATGTATCACTGGCAGTGCTGCCTCTGATTCACCTGCCCCGCCAGAAACTTAGACACTCGAGTATCTGGGTACCATATTTAAAGGCTGTGCTAGCACAGAGAGAGCCAAGGAGTTCACCATAGAACCACCCATGGCACTACCTGGCACAGCCCCTAGCACCATGCCCTGCCACTGCCCAACATTGATTGTATTCCCTCTTTTTTTGAGGATTATGAGTAATTAGATTGGCGTTCATAAGACATTAAGGGGAATCGACAGAGTGGAATAAGAGAAACTATCACCGCTAACTGGGGAGTCTGGGACAAGGGGGAATAGCTGAAGAATTAGAAGTAGGCCTTTCAGGAGTGAAGTTAGGAAACACTTAGGATGGGATTTTCCAGCCCTTCCAACAGGGGGACCTTCCAGTGCTGCTGAACATGACTACCCGCAATGTTTCTCTGGTGGCAGGACAGTGAGCCATGCAAAATGCCATAGACTTTGGCAGGATTAGAAACTCTCACTGGTGGCCAATGGCAATTCGCCACCAGAAAATATGTCACGAGGAAGGCCAGAAAATCCAGTCTTATACAGGTAAAGAGTGGCAAAAGTTTGTAACTTTTTTCTACAAATAGAAATTCTTATTTTGTTTATTGGTGTCACAAATAGGCTTACATTGACACTGCAATGGAGTTACTGTGAAAATCCCCTAGTTGCCACACTCCAGCATCTGTTCAGATACAGGGAGGGAGAATTTAGCATGGCCAATGTACCTTACCAGCATGTCTTTTGGACTGTGGGAGGAAAATGGAGCACCTGGAGGAAACTCACGCAGGCATGGGGAGAATGTGCAGACTCCGCACAGACAGTGATCTAAGCCAGGGATCGAACTCGGGTCCCTTGAGCTGTGAAGCAGCAGTGCTAACCACTGAGCCACCATGCTGCCTCTAGTTCAATTGCTCAATTGTTAAATTTAAACCTGAGATTGATGGATTTTTGTTAACCAAAGGCATAAGGGAAATGGCAGATATATGAAGTTAGGTCACAGATCAGCCAGAATTTAATGAAACAATGGCTGCCGATCAGGAGGAAGGAGCTAAATAACTTGCTCCTATTCCTATATGCATATAGAGCAGGGCAGAGATTTTTTTTGTCTCCGCAGAATATGCATTTTATCTGCTAACCTGTAAATAATGAATCTGCTGGAGCTGGAGTTTACAATATACCTTTTAATACTGTTTTCAGATTGAGTCGGCTGTTCACAGTTTACTTTTAAGCCACCTGCACTGAATACTTTCAAGATTTTACCAAATAACATTAAAAAATAGAGGTGCCAGTAATTATTCCAACACATTTTCCAACTAACAACTTAAATAAAACTAACAGTTTTGAAAATGAAGAGGTCACAGCTTGGTCCTGGTCATTAAAAATTGTGAAAGGCTCCCTCTCTATAGATACATGTACCTGAATGGTAGGCTTCCTTTATTTCTTTTAATTGTTGGTTGCTTCTTGTAGCAAGAATTTCAATCAGCGTACTTTCATTTGTTCCAGGTCCCTAAGAAATCAAATTAAAGGAAGTTTTAGAACAAAAGTGATATTGAAGTAAGATTTGTTTCCATTCCTGAAAGTTCTTTCCCTAATGTCCCCAAGCTCTAGGTGAGAAAGTTCACAAGGGTCTGCAAAATTTTCCACTGCCATATAACCTTGTCTGGGAAACTGACTAGAACAGGCAGAAATCCAAACTGTAATACTGGACTACTGTTATGTACACTTCTCTTCAGGGGCATTATTCCATTTGATTTGTTTTATGACCAATGAGATTCAGAAATTCTAAATAATCAAACTAAAATTAAACAGTACTGGTATGGGGAGGAGTGAGATGATTTAGTGAATTCGCAAGATGTGCTTTTATTTCTGAGACGAGACTTCAGATACGTTATGTATTTGATGTGTTGAGATGAAATTTAACATTGCTATGCAATTAAATCAAAAATGTCAGAAATTGAACTTCATTATGTTGCCAAACCTTTAAAAATATGTCGCAAGAACATTTGAGCTGGAACCCAAACTAGGAAATGTGGAAAAAGTGAATATGCATATGGCATCAGCAAAGAGAGTATGAAAAAAAGTAAGCAAATTTGTTGGTTCTTATTTCTGTGACTATTGAATTATCTGAATGCAGTGAATAAGCAAAAAAAAAAGCATGAGCAGAATTGCATGTCCCAAATAATTTTATGTCCAACAAAAAAGAAAGTCAGGCAGGCTCACTTTCCGATTTTTTGAAAATTGATTATTTTACGATCAGCTAATAGTGGTAAGGCTGTATCTATTGCCCAATCCCTTCAAGTTGCCTTGAAGGAATGAAGAGTCAACCAACTAATATGCAGATGAAGGAACCTATCAGCTCACTTCTCCAAAAGACGTTAATAAGCCAATTACTTAGACAGTTCTTAATGCCAATCTCGTAATTATTATTATGGTCATATGAATTTGATCCAGTGGCTGTGGGACTACTTAATCCTGTCTAAAACATGTTGTTTTTGCTGTTCAGCATCCATTTAGTCATATTGCAGCTTCATCAGGTTGCCACCTCACTTTTAGGTATGCCTAATGCTGCTCTTAATATGAACTTCTACACCTTTTAATTGAACAAGGATTGGTCTACTAGCTTGGTGGCAGTGAAGGATATGCTGGGCCATGAATTTTCAGATTGTGGTTGAAAACAATTCTGCTGCTGCCCCACATATTTTTTGCCCGCCCAATTTCAGCTGCTGTATCTGTTCTGAATCTATCACAATGAGCATAGCGGCCGTGCCATCTATCTCCATGGAGAGTGTCCTCAGTATGAATTAGTTACCACAAGCATTGTGCAGTGGTCACTTCTCCAATATCATCATAAGCAGATTCATCTGAAATAGCTAGATTCTTGAAGAAAATTCAGAGTAGATTTTTTTCTCCTCTTGATGGTTTTCTCATCTCCTGATACAGGCCCTACTTGACAGATAAGTCCTTCAGCTCTGCAGTAGTGAAGCTTTTGAGCTACCCGTGATGAGCCATAGTCATAGAGGTTTACAGCACGGAAACAGGCCTTTCGGCCCAACTTGTCCATGCTGCCCTTTTCTTAAAAGCCCTAAGCTAATCCCAGTTGCCCGCATTTGGCCCAATTCCCTCTATACCCATTGTACCCATGTAACTATCTAAATGCTTATTGAAAGATAAAATTGCACCCGCCTCTACTACCACCTCTAGCAGCTTTTCCAGACACTCACCACCCTCTGTGTGAAAAAATTGTCCCTCTGGACACTTTTGTATCTCTTTCTTCTCACCTTAAACCTATGCCCTCTAGTTTTAGACTTCCCTACCTTTGGGAAAAGATATTGACTATCTGCCTTATCTATGCCCTTTCTTATTTTATAGACTTCTGTAAGGTCACCCCTCAGCCTCTGATGCACCAGAGTAAAAAGTCCTAGTCTATTCAGCTTCTCCTTATAGCTCAATCCATCAAGTCCCAGTAGCATCCTAGTAAATCTTTTCTGCACTTTTTCTAGTTTGATAATATCCTTTCTATAATAGGGTGACCAAAATTGCACACAGTATTCCAAGTGTGGCCTTAACATTATCTTGTACAATTCAACAAGATGTCCCGACTCCTGTATTCAATGTTCTGACTGATGAAACCAAGCATGCAGAATGCCTTCTTCACCACTGTGACTCCACTTTCAAGGAGCTATGAACATATACCCCTAGATCTCTGTTCTGTATCTCTCCCCAATGCCCTACCATTAACTGAGTAAGTCCTACCCTAGTTCAATCTAACAAAATGCATCACCTTGCATTTGTCTAAATTAAACTTCATCTGCCATTCATCAGCCCACTGGCCTAATTGATCAAGATCCCGTTGCAATTGGAGATAACTTCCTTCACTGTCCACTATACCACCAATCTTGGTGTCATCTGCAAACTCACTAACTATGCCCCCTATATTCTCATCCAAATCATTAATATAAATGACAAATAACAGTGGGCCCAGCACTGATCCCTGAGGCATACCTCTGGTCACAGGCCTCCAGTTTGAAAAATAACTCTCTACAACCACCTCTGGCTTCTGTCAAGAAGCCAATTTTGTATCCATTTAGATACCACACCCTGGATCCCATGAGATTTAACTTTATGCAACCATCAACCATGCAATACCTTGTCAAAGGCATCCATTAATGTCCACTGGCCACATCCCATGCTCCTTTCACATGACATTCAACATGGAGGAGGACTGATATATCAGCTGAAGGTATGTGATAACCAGCATGTAATTTTCTTGCCCATGTTTGACCTGATGCATGAGATTTCATACGTTCTAGTTGAAGCCTCCCTGTGCCAGTCCCTCCCTATAATGTACCACTGTTTCACCAACTCTGGTACATCTACCCTATTCATAGGACAGGACATACATAAGGAGTGTTGATAGACAAGTTTGGGATTTTGGCTACAAGAAATTATTTGGAGAGTATGACTATGTCAGGCTGTTGCTTGAATAGCCTGTGGGACAGATATCCAATTCTGGCACAAGCCTCCAGCTATTAATGAGGAGGACTTTGCAGGGTCAACTGGGAAGTGTGTGCCTTTGTCATGTTTGTTGTCAAGATTTTTACTGGGTGGTCCATCTGGTTTTATTCATCTTTTAAGTCTTCATAGCAGTTTGATACATCTGAATGGTTTGCTAAGCAATTTAAGAGAGCAATTAAGAGTCAACTGCATTTCTATGGGCCTTGAGTCATATAAAAGTCAAACTGGATAAGATTTTCTTTCTTAAAGGATATTTGTAAACCAACTTACCAGGATGAAATTTGAACTCAGAACTTTCTAGTCCAGTATCATAATCACTAAGCTACCATATATCCTGAGCATGCAATATTCCCTGCCAAAGTTTGCTCTACTCAGGCGATCTAATATACCCAGGAATGGAAAATCTGCTACATTTTGTTTGGTTTCAAACTTAGTTATGTTGATATGTTTAAACAATATGTGAATATCCTGTCTAACTTTTTCATCATGCGCATACACACTCTCATACATATTTTACACTTATTCTATCTCTAGTTTGCTTTCCTTCCATCTTAAACGCATACTGCCTTTCTTTAAAAATAAACCCTCCCTCATTGCAGAAATATCCACAATGTGTTAGCCGCAGTATGTCCGTTATTGTGCCTTTGGTAAGATAATGCGAAAGCACTTCCTCTACCAAAACATTGACTCATTCACTGCCAAGGTCAATTTAAGAGCAATAATGTGCTCTTTAAGGTCAATTTAAGAGCAATACTGTAGCAGGGCAGCTAACATCATTTGCTGTTAATTAGGTTTGCCCCTGCAACTTTCAGCTCAAGGCCTTTTCCCTGTGAAGTTGCTGAAAATGTGAGCTGACAATTGTGCAGGAAGGGAAACAGGACCACTCGAACTTGAGTGAACAGGGCAACCAACTATCTCTTTAGCGATGAGATTTAAGGATTGGGCAATAAGTATAGGAAGAACTGAGAAGGAGGGTGAATTGAAGGGAGTGAATTTAATGTCAAATCAAGTACAGGAAGAAAAATAAAGAGGGAAGAAAGGCCAGATTAAGAATAAAAAGGGAAGTAAGAATATCAAAATTTGTATTTCTAAAATCTTCCTGAAAACCCCAAAACCAAACTGACCTCCATACTTGCATTGGTTAATTTTCAGTGGCAGAAATGTTGATTTGGCTGCAATTAGCAAAACAACAGTTAAACAAGGACATTTACTTGTAATGGCAAGACTTAACTTTTTATGTTGAGTCTAATGGATGAATGCAGCAAGTGCCTGAGATGATTATTTAAGAAGCTAATAATGGAGCTGTGCAACTTGGCCAACATACCTTTTTGATATTTGTATTTCTGATAGAAAGATTCTTCAATCAAAAGAGATTCCACTGGTCTGTGCAAGAAATCCAGCAACTGCCATGATGCCTTCCTCCTGGACCAGTGTCCGTTTGCACCTTGTGGTGATTGTCACTTTAAGACTAGCCTTATGAGTATGGGTCACATGGTCTGAACAACCAATCAACCCACTGCAGGGAATCTCTCTAAAGGAAGGAGTTTTCCTAGTTAAAAAGAGTGTACAATGGACTTGGCTCAAAGCATGCAGCTAATGAAGCAATCTTAAGTATCTTCAGACACCTCCAAGCAGATCCATTGGATGGCTCCTTGGTGACCAGAGCTAACTTCTAAGGATGTGGCTAATGACAGAAACCCAACCAGTGTCATCCAAGGAACATACAACTGATGCTACATGAGCACAAGAGAAAAAGTTAGGGCATTGAAAAAGTCAGGCTTGGGTTGTGTCTGAGAATTGTGGTACAAACTTTCTTTGTTGACCTTCCATCTGTCAAGTGTCTGGCTCTGTCTGCTTCCATTCTGATCCTCTCAGTGTTTCTTTAAATAGTGGAGCTTCAATAGTCAGTGGATTATCATCACATTTGTCCATTATAATTGGTCAAGAAGCTTTTAGGTCAATTGTTGCTGCCTTTTTGAAGTTCATTTTTACTTTTTTTTGCTAATAGTCAGGCAAGTTGGTCTATGAATGGAAACAGTCATTGCAAACACTGTAAGGAATTCCTTTGGGAATTCGCTTGCCCTTAGAAGCTCTGAAGGTGAGAATAATTACTCTGAGCAGGGCAAGTGTGCCTCCATCAGAGCAGGGTTCAACAGACATTTCCATACATGAGGTCATGAAGACAATGCTAGTTATTAATCATGTTCAAAAAGCCTTATCTTTTCTGTTCATGGCCTACCAGGGAGGCAGACTCAGAATTTTGCTGTCTCCTCTCATCAGAGCTCCAAGCTATGCTAACCCTTATTAGAAGTCGCATAATCACATAAATGTCAAACCAAGGTACTGGTTCATGACTTTAATGTATTGTATGTTAGGATATAAAACATTTAGTAAATGAACAAGATGCTGCTACAACCTACACCTTTGCTTACTTGACCTATAATCTGAACAAAACAGGTACAGGATCAAACAGGAAGAACTATATAAATTAAACATTAGCAAATCTTCAGCAATTCATGCATTTTTAAGTCTACGCTCTGAACTCTATACTTCAGAACAGCCATGTTATTGTGATATAGAGAATTTACTGCAAAAAAATGTTTTCACTATTTTTAATAAACTGACAGTCCACTTCCCAACTGGTATAAAAGATCAAACTTGAATGTAACAGAAAACAAGTTCACCCGCATTGCTCTCTCTAGCTCCTTTGCATCAAATACTGCTGGCGGCAACACCAGAGCAGTGATCACATTTTTAAAGTCACCAGAAAGGTCATCTTTCAAATCATCGATTAGCTTCTGAAACAGAAAAGCATATCAACCAATTAAAACATAGTAACAATGTAAAACAAAATTAATAATTTTGCACAAAATTATTCAGGAATTACTTATTCTGATGCCCTACACAATGATCTCTGAAGTGTCCTATGTTCCACCTGACATTCATAAAGTACTAGTCACATCTTCAACACATCCCAAAGCACTATTTGGTTTGTGGTGGAGCCACTCTTGAAATGTAGGAAATTACAACAGCCAATTTGTACACAGCAAGGCTCCATAGATAGCAATGAAATATGAATTAGTTACATAGCTTTGGTGGGTAATTTGAGGAAAAAAGGTTGCTTAGGACATTCGGAAGACCCTATTCTACAGGAATCTCTCACAGCTGCCTGACCAGACAGGCAGTGTTGCAATTACAATTTAATCTGAAAGGCAAATTAATGGAAATGAAAGTCAGACTGTTGACTATAACATGTTGTCAATCCACATTGCCAGTTTTATACTGAGGTATGGAGAGACTCTTCCTGCTCAGAAAGGACAGTAGGACTAGGGGGCACAGCCTCAAGATAAAGGGGGGGGCGGTTTAGAACGGAGTTGAGGAAGAACTTCTTCACTCAAAGGGTGGTGAATCTCTGGAATTCTCTGCCCGTTGAGGTGGTGGAGGCTGCCTCGCTAAATATTTTTAAGACGCGGGTTGATGGGTTTTTGATAAACGAGGGGATTAAGGGTTATGGGGAGAGGGCGGGAATGTGGAACTGAGCCACGACAGATCAGCCATGATCTTATTGAATGGCGGGGCAGGCTCGAAGGACTAGATGGCCTACTCCTGCTCCTATTTCTTATGTTCTTATGTAACAATACTCATGGAAAATGCATTTAAAAGCATGTCTGGTGGCTCTGCTCTCAGGCAAAAGTGCCGCTACTGACCACACTGGTATTTTAATGACGTTAGCTTTTTTTCTGCTCATGATAGAAAAACTTTGTGCTACCTACTACCTGTTAATTTTATATAGGTGTTTAATTAATTGGCATATTAGTTATTCACATCATCTTACAATTGACCCCATAACAAAAAAAAATCCTCTGATAACTTATTTAAGAAAATGTCCAGTTATAACATGATAACAGTAGAAAACAGCTCATTTTAATTCCATCTCTATTACTATCTGGTCTTTTCTAAAACATGTAAATATACTGTGGCTATCAAAACTGACATTTTCATGCTCTACCCCACAATTGGTACAGATTTGTATTAGTCATGATGGCTTTGTGCAATTGAATGGCAATAGGGGTAGTTACAAAGTGCCTTGACTTGAGCATCTGCTGCTTTTGAGAATAATCAAAAAATTTTGAATTACCCAATAAAAGTTCTGTTCATGAATTTTGTTAACATTCATTGGTTCCACTTGACAACACAAGATTGCTTCAACAATAATCTGAATAACTCTCCTGCTTTTGAACTGCTATTACTGAATATCTCAAAAAAGATAATGTAAAAATTGTTGGCAATTGGAAAAAAACATGTTTGTAAAGCAGAAAGTTGATGTGAAGCAACTACATCCACATTGAAAAAAGTGTGTATTTTCTTTCACAATATAATTAGGTCTTCAATGAGTAAACCAGGTCCATAATTCATTCATTACGAAGGTACAATATTTTGCAATTAGCATGGAATTTGGGTTCATATCTGTGATCCACCATTATGGTCAGTTTCCAATCTTAGCTATATTTTATAACTAAATCTTCAGTGAAAATCAGGTCATTAACAATTATAATTATGAAGAAAAAGGCAACAAATTGGACAATCATTTTATGTCATTGTTAGGGTATTCCAATATACATTAGCACCATGGAATTGACGTAGACAATGAATAGGATTATATAGTGTAAAGACGGAAAAATATTTACAGGATGCATTAAATTCAAAATGAAAATTCCATCTGTAGAAACAAAAATTGTCTTCCTTGAAAGAACATCTTAATAGCTTGAATCTTAGTACTCACACGGCCACAGGTTGCCTTATATTCTTTACAGATCTGTTGACGTTGCCAATTGCTTCTGTGTGTCAGTATTTCAATAATTGCTTGTTCGTTAGTCCCTAAAATTAGATTAAAAATGGAAATCAGCTTCTCAGTAAAGATGCTTATAATATTATAAGTTTGGACAGAAGTTAAGAAGTACACAATTTTAGGCACATATTCTTAAAACATTTATTTATAAATTAGCAACAAAGCAAAATAAAATTCCCAGTCAACAAGCAGCTAAATCAATTATTTCCAGTTAATAAACTTTTATTTTAGTAAGATATTATACAGTTATGAAAAGTGCCAGATTTCCCCATGTTGGACTCAAGGGACATGTTTACAATAAGGCCCTTGGATATAACTGATGGATATCCTGCTATTAAATATTAAATACATCTTTATCTATAACATATTTCTTTTCCTACTAGCACACATTTTCAGGAAAGGTGAAACAAACAATATTTTTGATAGTTAAGAATAAAAGTTTATGATGCAATTCCCAATGACATGTAAAATTAGTTCTGAGTTCTTGTTGATTGTCCTGAAAATGTGGATAAAGATCTGGAGACATGTACCATTGAAATTGAGTTTACCATTGGTTCTGCAATTTTTGGATGAGATCCTGATTTTAATATATTTTAATAAATTTGAATATAATTAACTCATCCTCTCACCAAATTATCCCCCCTCATTGAATATTCATACCTCGCCAATGTGATGTCATGTCAGTGAGGTTCTTGACAGATTTTTAAAAACATATCCTTGTCGTTCCCTCTGGGGCTGCAAAGCTAAGTGTAGCTCCTGAAGGAGCGGCACAGGTTGGCAAAGCCCTGGCACAGCTTGGCACTGCCATCTTGCCCTCACCACAACACCAACATTGGGACAGCCCTTCCTCCCTTGAGGATATAGGACTCTCCTCTCTCTCCCCTATCCTCACAGGCATTGAAGTTCTTCCTTTCCTCCTCCCCCCACAACCAAAACTAACAGGAACTCTCCCCCCTAATGAAGGAGTGTTACCCACACCACCCCCCCCACCTTGGGACTGGCAGGGTGCCAAAGGGTAGAATCATAGAATACCTACAGTGCACAAGGAGGCTTTCAGTTCATTGTGTCTGTCCAGACCCTCCTTTTCTTTATTCTCCTCAAGTCCTATTCCTGTAACCCCACATATTTACCCCACTAACCCAGCCACCCTAAATTACACATCTTGGGACACTAAGGGGCAATTTACTATGGCCAATTCACCTAACCAGCACATTTTTAGACTGTGGGAGGAAACCAGAGCACTGAGAGAAACCCCATGCAGACACAGGGAGAATGTGTAATTTCCACACAGTCACCCAAGGCCAGAATTGAACTCAGGTCCTTGGCACTGTGAGGCAGCAGTATTAACCATTGTGTCACCATGCCATCCATATGGCCAGCCTTGTCCCTCAACCCCAGGGCCTACAGGCATCTCCGCTCACCCAGCTTGGCCATCATGATTGATTTTCGCTTTTGAAAACCAATAGTAATTCATGACGGCGTATTGTCACACTGCTCGCGGGGAGGATATGTCATGGGTGGTTGCTACAGCATCAAGCCCATTACTTATGTTAAAATTTATTTAAATCTATGGAAATCAGGTTCATACCCAGCGAGGGCATGAACCTGATTATGCCACTGGCGGAAGGAAAATCTCAAATTGGCACAAACCCCATTTTAGGCCACTCACGAGATATAGCGGCCATTATGGGATTTGGGTCCATGGTTAACAGGGCCGCTAGATTGTGCCCATAACATGTTGGGCCTAATGACAGTTTCTTTTCATAAGGACTCTGCTATCTCTTCAGTGTTTCTGCAGATCCTCTGTGGGAGTTACAGCAGAATATCAGATCTCCTGTGAATCTCCTGGATGGGTATTATTGATACATAGAAATCAAGAAGAACACAGAAAAATAATGATTCCAACCTTTTCTGCAATAGTTTTGAATTTCATAAAATTATATAGCAAAGAAACAGGTGATCTGCTCCAACAGGCTGGTGCTTATGTCTCACTTGAACTTCCTCCCACTTCATCTCACCTTATTAACATATTCTATTACTTTCTCGCTGACATGCTTATCTAACTTTCCCTTTAATGTATCTAAGCTTTCACCTTAACCATTGCCATGTGGTACAGAGTTCCACATTGTCACCACTCTACAAGAAAGTAAAGATTTAAGATCACCTTTCATGGAGACAAGTATGGTTTTATAATATTTAGTGTATGTACTTAATTAATACCTCACTGTTATTATCAAACAGTTTATAACAAAACAAGCTTTAGAAAGCATGCTTAATATGATCTTTTCCAAAATAACAGTGGCAAATAATTACCGTTAGAAGTTACATGCAGAAATTGGAGCTGTATTTTGAAAGCTAAGTCCAGATTTTAACAAATACCTACCTAATCCTACTATTGCCTTGCGAAGATTATCAACATCTCTACCGACATTGAAACAGGTGCAATCTTTCACGGTCCCACGGCTCCCAACCTATTTAAATGAAATTATTGTAAGAGCATATTACAAATGTTATTTGTATAACATGTTCAGTTACCTTAATGGCATTCATTAAAGGTGATCAGTATTGATAATTCTATGACAAACTTTCTAATAAACCCAGATTCGGTACTGATCAAAATAGATATATTCTGCTCTAATCATAGTTGTGTGTAATGGGGTGAGGGTGGGAGGTTTTGTAATTGCAATGCATAAAGAGAGGACAATAGTATAAATCACCTGTTGAATGAAGGTCATTCTACTTTCATTCACTTGTAATATAGGCAAAAATTATTCCAATGAAACTATGGCCTGGAATTTCTACTTGGTTACTTTTCTCAGCACAACATAGTGAAAATTGGTCAATCCAATGCAAAAGGTTGCAGAATTTCCCAGTGCAAATTATATCCAACATAGGCCATTCCTCCAGATCAAACCAATCACTATTCGGAGATTCCGTTAATTGTGCCTGTTTGCAGGACCTCAGCAAATGGTGTTAAAAGTGTGTGTGGGGTGGGTGGCTTCTGTACAGATTCCTCTCATCGATGCCTCCACAGTTTCCTGTGCTGAGGGAATTAATTCCATGGGGTCCTCCATAGGAAGATTGCCCAGAAAAATCAGAAGAAGGTAAATGTGTTTTTTTTTGTCGTGAGGGTCAGAAGTAAGGGTTCCGACCCTGAAAGGAAGATTTGGGCCATTATGCTAAAGCTACTATGTAAGTATAAGCTTTATAGCTCCAAGTTGTTGTTGTCATGATATACTCATGCCACATTCAACTCTCTTGAATAGATGTCACTATGAGAGCTGTATCAGTACTGCAGGCAGCAGTTATGAGGAGAGAAATAGGCTATTTCATATATTATTCATCAGTTATGTTTTACTCGGGTAAGTATGGAGTTGTATTCTTATTTTTTTCTATTTATTAATTAACATGTTTTGATGAAAAATCTTTTCCTGCAATATTAACTTTCTTTTATATACTGGCGAACTTACTGCACAATTTTAGCATTTGAAAATGACATTACTAAGGAAAACTGAAAAATGCTCACAAAAGCAGCATTGGGAACTGGAGTAATTTCTCCTCCTGGGGTAAGTTGCTCAACAATACCACCCGAGCCCACGTGAGTGTATCCACCATTAGGCCACCAGGAATCACATGCCCCACCAGTTGACTGTAAGTAAGAAGAAATATAAAAAATAATTTGCAAATTAAATGCTTCCTAAAAAATCACATACATTCTGAAGGATTCAATTTCTCCTTTCTATGCCTCCAGTCAACACCCACCAACGATTTCACTAATAATGTGGCATGTCATTGCTGCTGTGTCAAAGGGCATTTCTTATGGCTGCTGTTCACATATGGAAAGGGAAATAGGGTTTTTAAAAATAATTTACTCATGGGACATGAGCATCATTGGCTAGGCCAGCATTTGTTTCCATCCCTAATTGCCTATGAGAAGGTAGTGGTGAGCCAGCTTCTTGAATCACTGCAGTCCATGAGGCACAGGTACACGCACAGTGCTATTTGGAAGAGACTGCAAAGTTTTTGAACCAGCCAATGAAGAAACAGCGATGAAGTTCCAAGTCAAGATGGTGTGTGGCTTGGAGGGAAACATGCAGGTGCTGACATTCCCATGTATCTGTAGCCCTTGTCCATCTCAATGGTAGAGGTTACTGTTTTGGAAGGAATTATCAAAAAAGGCTTGATGAATTATAGCAGCATATCTTATAGATGTTACATACTATTGCCATAGCACCTTTGATGAAAGGAGGGGATGTTTAAGGCATTGTTGGGGTGCGGTCAAGTGGGCTGCTTATTCAGCCATTTCTTGCTATCTCATGCATTGAGTTGAGTTGTCTGAAGTCTGACCTTGTGGATGGAGACCTCAGGAGGAGGCCAAGGTGGATCATCCACTCAACACTTCTGGCTGAAGGTGATTGCAAATGCTTCAAATTTGTCTTTGTGCTGCACTCCTCCATCATTGAGGATGGGGATATTTGTGGTGCCTTCTTCTCCACTTCATTGTCCATCACCACTCATGATTGGCAGCACTGCAGAGTTTTGATACTATCTATTGTTTGTGAGATTACTTAGCTCCATTTATTGTGTGCTCCTTCTGCTGTTCAGTGTATGAGTAGTCCTGTGTTGTAGTTTCACCAACTTGGCCCCTCATTTTTAGGTGTGCTTAGTATGGTCTCCTCGACTCTTCATCAAACCAGGCTTGATCCCCTAGCTTGATGTTCATGGTACAATGAGAGATATGCCGGGCCATGAGGTTACAGATTGCAGTTGAATGCAATTCTGCTGCTGCTGATGGTCCACAGCACCTTATGGATGCCCACTTTGAGCTGCTGGATCTGTTCTGAATCTACCCCATTTCTTCACTAGTCAATTGCCCAGATGTTTGTAAGGGCGACTTAGATGAGGGCATTGCTCTTTATCAATTTTTCTGTAGTGGTTTGGTACAATTGAGTTAAAGGGTAGTTAAAAGTCAATCACATTGCTAAGGGGCTGGAATCACAAAGAAGCCAGATAGAGTAAAATTGCATATTTTCTTCCCTAAAGGGCATTTTACCATAATCCAGTTATTCCAGATTTTAATTGGCAGTTGCATGTAAATTCCCTGGCAGGATTTGAACTCCAGTGCATTTGTCCAGTCCTCTGGATTTCTGTCCAAGTACCTTTACCAGCATACTACTGTCCCTGTCGATGATACAGTCTATTTCTAACAGACCAATAATTTTACATTGCTGGCCCTACTGGCCTAACATTGGTAGCATCACAGCAATATGAATGAAGCAGCATTACAATGCTAAACAGTACATAGCACAAAGAATAAACTGCTGATAAACTGCTTGTACAAATGTTATGTTCAATTAGAATTATTTGTATGTAAGGAATAAAACAAGAAAACACTCCTTAACTAGTAACATACAACATGAAACATTCAGCCCACTACGTAAACCAGTCTAAATAAAGAACAAATAACCCATAGTTTCCATTAATGATTCTCTCTTAATGTTAGAAGAGGATAATTATGAAGAATTGGTTGCACGTTCTTTCAGAGAGCTCTTTGAAGCAAGCCATGCTATTTAATACTTAGATGTATCTGATCTGAGAACAGTATGTTCTTCCACATTAAGTATTTGAATGCCACATAATAACCCTCTTTGCTTTAAGTGCATCTGTACTCCTATCATTTCTGAGAAGTCAAAAAACTCTCCCAAATATAGCTTAACCAATATTTAGATTCAGATGATTGCTATTTATTTATGATTAAACGGGGTTGTAATTTTTTTTAGCACAGAAGGAGATCAATCACCCAATCACCTTTTTGCCAGCTTTCCTGAAAAGAGCAAACATATTTAATCTAATCCTCTGTCCTGTTCTTACACCCTTTGTATTTTTCATTTTCAAGTTTCCTTTTCAACCTTTTGTTTTGCCTCTCCTGCAGTCTTTAGTCCTAAACTGATGATGTAAAAAATCTTCAAGTTTCTCCTTTCAATCTCTTAGTGATGTATTTCAATCGCTGATCAGTAAAAATAGTTTTTCTCTAATTTATAATTTTGAAAAATCTCGATTAGACATTGCTCCTTAACTTCTCATGGAGAGAGTCCCAGTTTTCCCAGTCTCTATACTCATAACTAAAATCTTTGATTTCTTTTCATCATCCGGTCAACCTTCACCATGCCTTTGACATTTTTCCCGGACACAATATTCTAACCAATGATTGTATAGGTTTACCTCAGCTTTTGAAAAATGAAAAGTTGTCTCCACAAATTTTCTAAACAAATCCCGCTCTTTGACTTCCATCTCTAATGAATACATAAGGTTAATCCTGCCAGGAATAACAAATTGATATGAAGCAGCATATCAAATCAAATAATTTATATAATTAAAAAATTTTAAAACAAAATAACAAGTTTTAAAGAATCATCAACTACTTAGGCTGCTTCAGTTCCTGGAAAGGTCAAAAACAGGCAGATAAAAAATTAACTGTTATTGGAAACAGTATTGGCCAACAGCAAAAACATCATAATGAAAAATTGAATATTGTTTGCAGCAGGCGCTTTAGTCGTGCAACTTTTACAAGCCCCTGTTAATTCTTTTAACTATTTCATAACCATTCTAGAAGTAAGCTACATTATAAGAATGATGTTGTTTCTTCAGCGGGTGATGTAATTCCTGTTACATATACCTACAAAAATCTCCAAAAAAGTGTGCAAAACGTTTTAACGGCAAAGATACCCATTTAAATCATTCAGCTGAATTCAGAGGTCTCTGTTTAGACAACTAAACCGACCCTCATCCTGGGAGCATGCTTTTTTTCAACACTAATTAAAACTAATACATCTTTCTCCTGTGATAGACTTCATATTGAATGTTACTTATAATTTACCCATGCAGATGACATGTTCTTCTTCAGTTGAGAATGTTGCTAAGGATGCGAGTTCTGCAAAACAAAAAAGGAAATGTAAAATGAATGAGTTACAGCCTGTAACAGATGATCTAAAATTAACTGTAATATACGCATACAATAACAATAGACCCAAGGTCCTACAGATTATGATCCTGTAACTTACATTGAGATCATACCAACCAATCATGACCCTACAGTATGCAGGGAGAGGGCATCTGATTGGTATGGGGCTGGCAGGTACTATATTAGCAGTGGTGTACTTTGGGCAAGTCCTAACTTTCCCAACCTAACTTTCCCAGTATTGCTGGATGGTTATTGGGCTGTTGCCCCAGAAATATGTAACATTGATTCCAAGCAGCTCCCTTTGTAAGAGTCTATTAAGCAAAAGAATTTCAGGAGTAAAGGACATCTTCCTGGCCTGGATTCATTTGCTCCACTGAAAAAGCTTGCCCAATTTTTTTGTCAAAACAACACAAATACTTTCACAGGTTGAAAACAGAAGAACTCCCCACATAAAGTATCCCTGTCCTTCTATCTTCTTAAGGAACAAAGAAGAATCTGCTCTTAAAGCCTCAGCAATACTGGTAACATAGCATAATACCAGGCAGATTCAATTTCCTGTCTGTTTTCCAATCCTTTCACTATATTCCTGCCAAGGTTGTGGTGGGAGTGCATTGGAAGGGCAATGGTTTTGAAGCCCAATGTAATTTTTTGCAGCAACAAAATATAATTTTGGTGTTTTTGTTTGCTGCAAAACTAGTCCTAAATTACCATTGTTGTCTTTCAGAATAATAACAGGAGCTTTTAACGACCAGTCTGTTCTCCAACTTTGGAGAGCTTAAAAGAGGCATATTTATGTACATCCCAGTTTGCAGACGATGCATGCAGTATTAGGAAGGTCACAGGATTGTGTGGAATTAGTTGACCCTTTGCAATAGAGATTCTACAATTGACCTCTGCAGTCACAGGTTGAGGTGGAAAAAGGCAGAAAAGCAACACTTGGCCAACTCTACTCAGGATACTGGGTTAAACTAGAATCATTGAATTTTACAGCACAGAAGGAGGTAATTTGACTGATTGAATTAATGCTGTCTCTTTGAAAGAATGATCCAATTAGTCCCACTCTCCTCATCTCCCATAGCCTTGCATTTTCCTTCCTCTTTATGTTTAAATCCAATTCTGACTATTGCAATTCTACTTTCAACTTGTCTTGTTTTACCCAGAGAGTGGTGATGGTCTGAAATGCACTTCTAGGGTGGAGGTGGGATGCCTCACATCCTTTAAAAAGTATGTGGATGAATACTTGGCACATTCAAGACAATGGGCCAAGTGCTGGCAAGTGGGATCAGGTGGGCAGTTCAGGGCCTTTCATGTGTCGGTGCAGACTCCATGGGCTGAAGGGCTTCTTCTGTGCTGTTGGATTCTGTGACTTAATACAAAAATGTCCTTGGCACCATTTCTCTCTCAGAACTTGATTATATATCTATATACCCACCGCATCAGAGAGCATGGAGGATTTTAGTAACATTTAAATATAGATCTGTATTTGCATGAGGGTTCCACCCAGAGCGTTCTTATAATTAGACTGATTTAAGACACAGTGTATCTCATCAAAATTTAAATGAAAATACTAATTTCTTCAACCAGTTGTTAGCGATGATTTTTTCTAGGCAAAGGATCATTATATTCTAGTTGCTATTGAGACATGTCATTCCATGGTCAGGACATTCTTTCAAGATAAGTGCCACTCAATGGTTTTACATGATCACATCCTACACTTGATATAATTATGACAGAGCACATAATGAAGTCAACCACAGATCAACAAGTGACAAGAGACAACTCCAATGGTATAATCAACTGCAAACCCAACACAAGGTTGTCTGAATTTTTAAAAAAAACACCCCATTTCTCATTTTCAAAGGTAGGACACATGAAACAGAGGCAACACATAAATTTTAAACACATCATGGCGACACGGTAGCACAGTGGTTAGCACTGTTGCTTCACAGCTCCTGGGTTCAATTCCTGGCTCGGGTCACTGTCTGTGTGGAGTTTGCACATTCTCCTCATGTCTGTGTGGGTTTCCTCCAGGTACTCCGGTTTCCTCCCACAGTCCAAAGATGTGCAGGTTAGGTTGATTGGCCGTGCTAAGAAATTGCCCCTTAGTGTCCAGGGATGTGTAGGTTAGAGGGATTAGTGGGTATAATATATGGGGGTAGGGGCTGGGTGGGATTGTGTTTGGTGCAGACACAATGGGCTGAAGGGCCTCTTTCTGCACTGTAGCATTCTATGTTATTATAATGCGCTCATTGTAAGGCAACTAGTTCTTTGTTGTGGAATGTTCCGTATTTTGAAGCGTTCATTCCAACAGGCACAAATTTTGGCTCCCGTATGCATGGTTAGAAAATAAATGAATGTACTCAAAGTGTTTCAACATTTCTGACCCCTCAGAAGGAAAGGGCTTGCCTTGATATGATACCTTGGTACAGAACATCTCAAAATGCATCCAAACACTGTTGCTGTTATGTAAGCAAAGTAACAGATGTTCTTCAGTCAGAAAAAGGCTAAACCTTTTTATTTGGCACTGTTGATTGAGGAAAGAATATTGACTAGGCTGCCTGCTGGCTGTTCTACAATTCAGGTCATGAGTTTTTTTAAAAAAACACCTTCTAAATCATTGAAAAGGTAAATAAGACATCATAGTAACACCTTGTCTCAGAAGTGGCATTTCAGGCATTATTTGATCCTTTCATTATCACATGCACCCATTAAACAACGACTGGTGGATTAGATGATCATGAAAGCTATTATATGCTCATATGAAATAATTCCAAACTTACCAAACTTATGTAGAATTATTGGTGCTGATGGCCAAGCTGGCAGTCTGATACAACCTGCTAGGTGGAGGGGATGTGAAGTTGGCATCATGTATGTGAAGCCAGCCGACTGTCTCAGCTTTGCTGGAGTATTATTGTAGGCCCAGGAGGAACATTCCAGCCTCACAAAAATATATGATAAAGAATTTAGCCTGTGTCAACCACGGCACATTTGGTATCACTCTTCCCTCCGAGATACAATGTTCTGTGTTTCCAAGTCCCACTCCAGGCCTGACAAAAATGAAGGCTAACACTCTAATGAGGTGTGAGGAGAGTGTTGAACTGTTAGAGGTACCATCTTTCACATGAAGCATTAAACTGAGGCCTATCTGCCTGCTTGCTGGATATAAATAATCCTATGACATCTTGGAGGGAGTTTTCCCATCTCATACACCATGGGAACCGTAGCGGGCAAACGGTGGACCATGCAAAGATCCATTGACCTTGGGTGGGATTTTTCAGTTTTGATGCGAGCGTGGCCAGAAATCCCCACCCCTTATTTCAAAAGAGGAAGAGTGCAGTTATCCATGGTGTCCTAGAAATTTGTTATCCCTCAATCAATATCACAAAAAATATAATCTGGTCATAATTAAAAATGCTCTTTCTTGATGCTGTGTGCAAAGGTTGCTACATAAAAGAAATTCTTTCTTTTCTTTCTGTTCTTTGAGCTGTTTCCAGCAGCCCCATTAAAGACCATTGCTCAGGCAGCTTAACCTCACTACAAATGGCAGGATATATCTGCTTACTTGTAGTTCAAAATTGTAATTGTGGTCCTGTGTGCCAACATATGTTTAAGGTAACTTTGTGAGGCGGCACGTGAGTAAAACACACTGGTGTTTTCTTGCACCATGTCAAGCAAGGAAATTCACAGGTCCACACCTATTGGATTGACAGAGCAGACGTGAGGCACGTTCCTAGTGGAAGAACAAATAGCAAAGACTCATGGGCCTCATAGCAAATCACTGAAGAGCAGCAAAGTGTTTGAAAGATGTCGAACAACATATTTCCAATCTAGCCTTGATAATGCAGTTAGTTAGTGAGGTCTCTTGAAGCGGGAGGAAAGTCTTATCAGGTGGGTGAAGTTCATGACCATCATTTTGAATGGAGTTCAAGGTCAACACAATCTGTCCACATTGCAGCGTGTTTGTTCCTGATTCATGGCTCTCGTAACATTGAAATCCCAGCTGGTTTTGGAGCTGTCATCCATTCTGTGCCATATACAATTGGTTGCAACCAGAGGCAGGGAGGGAAGGACACAAATGCCTCCAAGGGGCGCAGCTGGTACTGGATGGCAGTCAACTCATGACTCCAAACCTCCATTCTCTTGCCTGAATGGGGTCTTGGCTGACAAGGGATTATGCAGTTTTTGTATGCTGCCAAAGCAATGGTCTCTCCATAGAGTCTGAAGGATAGTGTAGGCAAGTGAAAGAGTAGCAGAAGGAGACTTCTCACACACAGGTCAAAGAGTGATGTCCCCATGCAGTCATGTATGAATGGGAAGTACAGCCTTCTCTGATCCTCTAGGATATCCTTTATCTGGAAGGGGTCAGATCAGGATACCATGTCTAGATAGCAGCCAGGTGAAGTGCTTAGAAGTATCCTGCTGGCTTCGAGACGGAGTGAAACCTGCAAATGACATGCTCACAAAATGTATCATTTCAATTTGTTTACACACTGACTGAACTATCGATGATGCTTGCTCTAGGCAACCCTGCCTTGCTACTGTCTCTCATCCAAATGAGGAGAAGGAGGGACCCATCATCAGTTGGCACAGGTCCAGGAAGAGAAAGGGCCTGAACAGCAAGAAGCATCAGGTTCTCCAGAAAGTCAAGATTCTGACAAACATGTACCCACTGCAATTGTGAGCATTGGCTCAACCATGGGTGCATTGTCGGTGGTGCTCTTATCTAGGGATAAATGAAAAGCAGTGCTGGAGGTGCTCTCATACATCCTTGGATGTGGTTACTCACATCTGCATGCTTCTCCAGTATGCCCTGTGACCACAAGCACAATGGAGAAGTAATATGAAGCTCCTGGTCTGCATTGAATGAATGCCTGTCTGAATTATTATTAAATATGGCACCAGGACTTTCTGCCCCCTGAGGTGACGACAGGCAGGCAATTTCCTGCCCGCCCCACCACGAGATTCGTTGAGTTCCCTGCAGATGCATAATTAATGAGCCGATCAGCGAACGGTCATGTGCTTTCTGCCAACCCACCACACGGCAGCAATCACGCCAACATTTCCACAGCTACTAGACTTAGTCTCCAGAATAGAAAAGTTTGCCTGTTTCTCATTATCAGTATCTCTCAGTGACATCCGACTATATAAACAATTGTTTCAAGTATGTCAAACCTAAGTATAGAAGCCCAATCTCCCATCATTAATATTACTTCAGTTATATGTATACTACATTATTAATATTTTTCCTTTTTAAAAAATTCCTAATGAAAGGTCATTGGTTTGAAACATTGGACAGAACTTTCCTCCCTCTTGGTGTGTTTGGCAGTGATGGGAGGTGGCATGCTGCTCGCTGGTGGTGAGGTCTTGTGGTCCCTCTGCTGTCAATGGGAATTCCCATTGAATGCACCCTTGCCACCGGAAAACCTAGGAGTGCTCCGCCGGTGGGACCGCAGGGTCCCCCCCACCACCAGTGTGACGGCAGCTTAACCCTGTTTCACTCTTCACAGATGCAGCTTAACTGCTGAGTATTTTCAGCATTTTCTTATCATTTCAGTCTATTAAATAACCTGGTACACAAAAGAACTGCTATGTATATAATAGGAATACTTTACAATTTTTCAGTCTAACAGGCAAAGCACTTAGTTTAATAATTATACCAGGATTTTCAGAATATAATTTCACTTGCTAGGCAGCTGTGAGGAAATCCAATGATTTTTATGGCTTCACCTACCAGCACTCAGGCTTTCAGGGAAATATGAGTTTGAACTCTTAGGTTTCTCTGTTCATCAATATCCATCTGTGTCATTCCATTGAATACAGAATCCTATTCCTTGGCTCAGTGTTTATGGGAAGAGGGACCACGATGGTTGGGGTAACCCAATAATGTTGAGATCCTAAAACCAATGAGTGCCGGAGATTGTAAAGGTTGGGGATAGATCGTAAAAACCAGGGAGGGAGGTTGTGTGTGGAACTTGTAAAATTGGGTGCAGTGGGAAGAGATCGTAAAGTCTGCTGGGGATTTTGAGGAGATCATAAAGGCTGGGAGACTGGTGGAGGTGTAGCCGTAAAGATCATAAAAATAGGGAAAGGTTAGAAAGCAGCTCAGAAAGGTTGGGGGGAGGGAACAGAGGTCAGAAAGGTTTGGGGAGGAGATGGGGAATGGGGACGGGAAAGGCATCTTAAAATAATTAAATCATGCACCTGCCTTTGGGGAGTAAGTTACAAATATGCTCCCAAACTGCTTTTTATTTTAACCCCTATTTTTAACCAACAAATATATATCCTTACTTATTATTTCTCGCAGATCAACAAACTTTCTATTCAAACTGTCTTAAAAAATACATTCTGAGAACCCATATAAACTAGACTGTGTTCTCTATATATGGTGTGCTGAGGTAGTGATAAGTGCTACATAAATGTAAATCTTCCTCTAAAATTTTAAGGTTCATTTTTATCTCTTAATCTACCTACAGAATGCTTTCACTCTATTTCAAACTTTTGGGAAGGAATTTACTTTATTTTCTATACATCTCATTTGAAAACCTCACTGCTGATCTGTCAACTTATTTGTTAACTTTTCTGTCAATTTGAATTAGATCCCCCTCTGTCTCTTTGAACTTTTGCCTTTGTCCAGTCCACCATGCTAATCCTAACCTTGTTATTATGTATTTCCATTGTGGAAACATAGTGTTTCACTTTGTCCTTCTGCCCTCATGTCATTTTGCAGAACTGAAATCAAGCAATTGTTGCTTTTGTCATTGCTGTCTGAACATAATGATATAAGAAGCTGTCATGAATGTCTTCTACAAAATATCTTAACATTAGTTTGGCTTGCAAATGTTGATATCATCCAATATTATTCTTTCAGCATCTCCCTCCAAACTGTATGTAAGCTTTCATCCCAATTGTTCAGTGGGGTGTAATGCATACGACATTTCACCATTTCCTTTTGCATTTTTAACTCATTATATAGATTTTGATTTGACACAACACCCTAGGACATCCTTCCTTTCTAACGCAATGAATTTAACAACACTAGATCCCACTCTTCTGTGGACTAGCTTACTGTACTGGAGCAGTGTACTTAGTAAAGTAATAAATACACTCAAAATATTGTATATTTACAGCATACAAGTCATATTTTTCAAATATTGCCTAATTAATATTTAATAAAAGTACATTTAAACATAAATCAATGTATTAATCAATTTATAAACTTGCTGAAAAATATCTGTTCATGTTAGCCAATCTGTTGTCCTATAATGGGAAAGCGTATAATGAGCTAGATTTTGCAGTCAGTGGTGAAGGAACGGTACTAGCTGCTCACCTCGTAAGAAAACTGTCAACAAAGATATAGTGAAGCCTGTGACATCAATTGCCTCACTCCTGAGGCCATTTGAATCTGGTACCCAGTCAAAGGGACTTCCAGGTGTCCAGCAGCCATCAAGCAGGAAAACCAACTAATCACATTGAAGAATTAGCACAGACAGAAAACTAGGGAATGTAAAGCAACAACCTCCTTCACTTCTAACCTTAAATTTTACAGATACTGAAATAAGTGATTCAGACATACACATGGGATTAAAGTAAAAGGTAAAATATTTTAGACAAATTTTCTTACAAAAAGTCTAAAAATAATGGAGAAATTTGATATTCACCAATGAGGCTGGTTAGTAGTAACAATGAAATTAAGGCACAGTTAAAAACCCAGCAATGTATCATTCAATAAGATGCAACTTTCTCAATGGTTTTTACAGCAAGGCTAACAGTGTCAAAGTAAAATTCTCATCAATTCAATGATTTCTAATTGATTAGAGGGACTTCACCAACACATCTCCTGGAGAAATTAGAATCACGGGCAGCAAATTCTGGATTTCTGTGTTGCTCGGTATGTATGGGGATTTCAGAACTTGCTGTCAGATTCAGAGGAGGAATGGCTGTAAATGCTAACAATTTCATTGACAAAGATTTCTGCTTTACAGCAATAATCCAAGGCTTACTCAATTTAAATAAATTATGATTTCATAACATTTAACTTTTCAATATTCTCTTTGCATGTGCCAACAAAGGAAAATATTATAAACTGCAACAATTTTGTTAATTTTACAAATATGAATATGGAATGAGAGAGAGTCCTCAAAATATTTCATTTTTACCTTAACCTTTGTGTGACCCTTTACTCTTAGTCACAACAGCTTGCAGAAGTGTTCTGGAGCTCAAGTTGACCAGTTCGCTCTGGGGTCCGCTTTATATACACAGTAACAGGGAGGAAGTGATGCAGTCTGGGCATTACAGCCTGTTTCTGTGGTTTCCCATGAAGAGCCACTGAAATGCCTGCTTTTGCCTTCAATTACAGATTTATTTCATAGCCACACCAAAGAGGTGGGATGTTCGCCACAGGCTGCAATTCTCGGGTCTACACAAAATCACACTCTTTACTGTGGCTCAGCCACTAACTAAAGGAGAAATGATCTCCTTTAATGAAATTCCCCCTACTGCGATAAAACTAAACATGGAATAAAACCACATTCAGCATAACACCTTTTCCATGTTTGTCAAACATGTACATGATGCGGTGATAACCTAAAATCTACACTCCATAAGATTGCTTTCTGCAATGTATCAATATTATTCCTGCCTCATCACTAGTGTTTCAAGGTAATCAGATTTTTCTGTCAACCACTAAATATTTCATTGTTCTAGCTTTAAATGTTCACCCATAAACACTTGCAAGTACAATTGTGTCAAGTGGGGAGAATTTCCTCCCAGTAAACTGCCCATCTGCTAAAATACTTAAAAAATAAAAGTACAGACTTTGGGGCTATTTTTCTTTCTGTAAAATATAATTTGAAAAGACGCATAGATTTCTTCCTATATTACTAGCTCCATCTTTCCTTTTTTTCCTGAAGTGGGTCTGATGAAATAGCTTTTAAATAAAGCCAGTTAAGGATCTGTGTTAAGCAAGATGTGTAATTTTGTTCTTTGAGGTACATCAAAGAAAATAGTTATTTGCTCCTATTCAGTTTTGTGGAAAAACACCAAGAAGGACACAGAAGGGGATGGATAAGATTCAATTTTCATGAATGGGAGAGGGTGCACACAGACTCAGGAGTATGAAAGGGGGAGGATAAGAGTTGTACAAGACACATTGGGGTGTAGAAGGGTGGCGGTAGGGGAGGGGGTGGTGGTTAGGGAAATGGTTTGTGGTCATTCATTAAGGAGTTGGAGAGCTGAGTGAAAGATAGGCATAGTCCCTGAACTGATGCCAAGAGTTCAGTATGAGAGATTAAAGACTGGAGCTCTGTGGGCATGCTACACATGTCGTGTTCCTGCTCCAGGGAGAGGCAAGGCCTGTGTGCTCGATGGGGATCAGACAGAGTTTGGTGTGCAGTCTGTAGTCATAGTGTCACAGTCAATGATGATGGGGGTGTCTGGCTCATTAGTGTGGTGCAAATCGGATGGTAGTAGTTAAGGGAGGCAATTTCAACCTGTAAATGGGGGGAATTTAATCAAGGGTGGGGTACTCAAAACTCTCCAGAGGGGGTGGGGGACAGTATGCCAATGTGCACACATCTTTCAAGATAAGGAGGGCTAGGGTCCATATGGGCATGAGGATTGCAACAGCGATCAGTTCAGGGGAGGGCAAGAATATTCATTACAATGACAATGGAATCCAAGGTTACTGGGGGAATTCTACCTGTAGTAGAACTCTGCTGGGAGGGTGCGTTTGAAGCTGGTCACAAAAGTAAAAATGTGCAAGAAATGCACATGTGGAAATGTGGAAATGTGCAAGAGACACTGTTGTGCAAGCCTACGCTCATTAAGAAATGTGGTGGATTATATCTGCCACATTATGTGGGAGAAGTTAACGCTGTAACACTGTATCCCCCTACCAGTGCCCCTGAAGATCATCACTGCACTTATTTCTAATTGCCAATGGGTCTTTAAAGAATCCACAGGGGAATATGCGACATCTCTCAGTCCTCAACACAAATGTATCAAGGAGGTGATGGGTGCCCTCTACCATAAGGCTCATCATTATGTGAAGTTCACACTGGATGAAGCTGGTTAGGTTGCTGGATTCCTGGATTTCATGGCAATCTATGGATGCTGTAGAGTCTGGCATGCAACCGCTTGCACTCGTGGCTGGGGGAGCTCCATGATAGCACTCTCTGCTGTTCATTAGCTTGAAAAGGTTTCACTTCCTAAGTGTTCAGCTGCTGTGCGTCCATCAGAAGCATATCATGCACATTTGTGTCAAGTAACCTGGGAGTTCCCATGACTCACACACCTTGAGGAACTCCCAGGCCCTCAGATACTCAAAGGGCTGAACAGCCTATACAGTGTTAGCTTCTCCCACATAATGTGACAAATATCATCCACCACATTTCTTGATGAGTGCAGACTTGTGTGACATTGTCTGTCATACATCACCAGACGGTGATGCTGAATTTTTACTTTTGCGACCAGTCTCAAACCCACCCTCCCAGCAAAGCTATGTGCTTGGTGATGAGGGGTATCTGCTGTAATGATGATCATGGTATCTATTTATCATCCTCAAAGTGCCTCAGAGAAAAGACACAACATAGCACATAGATCAACAAGATCCATCAGATAGCTGACCATTGGCGTCCTGAAGAGGTGCTTCCACTGCTTGGGCAACTGTGGTGGGGCTCTGTAGTACCCTCCAGAGAGTGTGTCCCACATAACTGGGGTAGAACTGTGCACTGCACCACCTGGCAGTTCAAAGGGGAGATCACTTTCCAGAGGGAGATATGGAGGACACTGAGAACTCCTCAGACAATGAAGATCTGCAAAGGCAGGAACATGAAGAGGGCACTGATGAAGAGCTTCCATGTGAAGATGTGAGCAAAGCCACAAGGTACAGAAGATGAGACCTAGACATATTCACAGCAGCAAGATTCCAGGAGGATTCCAAAGATACCCAAGTGCATTTCTCCCGTCCCTGAGTGACATGGCGGTGATTGGAAAGGCTTTTATAACTACTAACATCGAGAGTAAGGTCAGCATTAGGCCTTGGACCTCCAACCCTCATGTTTGACCAGGGCCTCAACTTTGGAATGGTCATCAGGCAATGTTAGATGTAGCTGCTCCAAGTGAAGTGGCAGCGCAGAGCTTTGTCAAGTGGGCTTGATGCAGTCTTGACTTCCTGAATGAGACAATTATTGTGCCACAGACATACAGACTTGACGGGAGAGACAATCATGGCTACAGAACTTGTCCTTTCACACAAACAATACAGATAGTTATCTGATGGTGAGGCAAGGGGTGAGCAACTAACAAGAGTCAGATAGACATCATGTGAATGTGAGGTTTACAAAGGGAGGAAATCACAGAGTGGGAGCTTGTATCACTCTTGTGATAAGAGGCCACATAGATGCAGATGCATGATATGTTTATATGATGAGACAATTATCATGAACAGGAAATGTATTTACAAAGGTGCATGATACATATAGTGAGTGAACACCCTTGACCCAAACGTGACTTCAAGATGTCTTATCTTTCTAACCCGACTGCTATGTCTCAGTGCATCCATGACATCTACAGCAGCGGTGGAGGCAGCCTGCTGACTGGTACACTCAGATGTCTTTGATGACTTTGGGCAGCCTATGGAGGGCTGAGGTCTAGAAAGCCCTGGACTGTGTTGGGTCTCCTACTGAGCATCCTCGGCCTGCACGGCTAGAGATGATGGGGTCAGAGCAGAGGGGATTGGGATCAGCTCAACACTCACTCACATGGGTGGATGGTCCTGGAGTGTCCAGTTGCTGGTCATCCTCCCGGCGGGTGTCTGAGGGCCCTTGGCCTGACTCCTTGGGGAAGAGGGGCACTTGGAGGTAGGCCTAGGTGCCCAGTTCCCTTCTCACCTACTTACTGATGGATCCCAACAATACCCAGAGTGATTGAGTGCAGGTCCAAGTGAAAATCTAGCAGAACTTGTTGAACTACGGTCTCCAACGCAGCCACCACCCTTCCTATGGAGATCTAAAGGCACTCGTATGTCAGAGCCATGACGTCAGACAGGACATGGATGGACTCCTCCACCCTTTGCTCTAGTCTGTTGACTGCGTCTCATGACTCTGCCCGATGTTCTGCTGTCTGTCTTTGCAACTCTAGCATGTTAGTGACGACTGCTTCCAGAGGCTCATCAACTGGATCGGATTCAATAGATGGCTGTTCTCCAGTAGTCCTCCGAGTGTCAGAGACCTGGATTATCCATGCCTCTGAATGCTGTAGTTTGCATTTTTAAAAGGCAGTTGTAAACATCATCAAATGTTACATTCCAAATTGGGGATGTGGGGGAGAATGATGTGATGGGGAAGTTCACTAATTATATTTCAATTTATTTAAATGGGGTATCCAACCTTCCTGAGTGGAAATCTCATTACATCACTAGCAGGAAGCAGGGAGAATTAAAAAACTTGATCTCAATAGCAAGATTTATTTTCATGTTTTGTGCCTAGTCATCATTTGCATTCAGCGAACGCGGGTGTAAAATCATGACTGTGGTTCCTAACTTAGATCAGTGGGACACTTGGCTCACCACTAATCCACCATAAAGTCAGGAGAACAAAATTCCAAACTAATTCCCTGCTAAAGGAAACTGACATTTCCCATCTCCCGAAATTAAGTGCCCCCACCCTCTACGATACCAGTACTGGCCAGAGCAGAAAATTCTGCCCTACATTTTAACATAGACCATCTTTCATGAAATAAGACAGGAATCTTATGCTCTATTTCACTATACAGCCACTGAAATACAACTCAGTAAATATGAATTGGGCATCAAGCATTGAAGCAGAAGTGTGGAATGTTTGAAATGTGTTGTTTTCTCAGTGCCAGCAAGTTCTGAACTTGAATGCTATTGTGCTCTTTTTAAGGACCAAAGTAAGTTTGCTTCAGCTTTAGCAGAAAAGCTCTTTGGAGTAAGATTCCTTCTGTGTGCTGTGCATAACAACATTGTGAAGCTATTTGAAAAAGCAGATAATTATTCTAATTGTGCAGTAAAAAAAGGAAATAATCCTACTTTGTTACCTGAATGATGAAAGAATGACAGGAGTTACAACATATTTTCAGTGCAATCGAATTTAATGTCCTTCAGCATATTTAACATTGGAGTGCATGTACTGTAAACGTGACATCAAATTCATTCACTGTTGTGCAAGTGTTGATTTATAATACATTTCCCTTTTTTGACACAAGCATTTTCATTGACTCTACATGTAGCCTGATTGTAAAAGCTACTTAAATTATAACAGCAGTAAACAATGTGTGAATGCTGATGTAACTCACAAGCTATATATGGGATTCATCAGCCATGCTACCTCCAACAGTGACTGCCTCTGAAGTAAGTACCTACTGGGGACAACTTCGTGGAATTGCTGCAAGTTCAATCACTCTTGAATTTGTACCTGTAATCATTTGTGAATGCCGACCCCTTAGCACAAGAGATACCACTGATACATGAGATAATTACCTGCTCCTATGTTTCTAAACACATGTAAACTGTCCATATAAAGCACATATCATATTGGCAGATGTAGGCTATCCTAATCCCACCCTCATTGTTGCTACTGTACATTCTTCACAGCTATTGAATTCAGTCAGGGTTATTGGATCTGTCACAATCTCCTCCTGGCTTGGTACCAATTGTATGGAAGCAAGGACTATGAAAGCCTGTATCCTGTGATGATAAATATAGCCACGCCTGTGGTCTGAAAATACTCATCTGTAATCATATCATACTTGTTCTATCATTTCATGACCAATATCCTCCCTGTTTGATCAATCACATAAACAACTTAAATTTATATACTGCCTCTAAAATAAAAGATTGCCTCCTAAATATTACATGAAGCTTCTGTTTGAGCAGTACACTGTCTGGATGTAACTGCTATGAATGTTCTGTGACTGCTGGCATTGCTTTAAGGCAGAGGGAACTTTGAATTCATTTATATGTCACAATCATTAAGAACAAGGTAATTCTCCATTTATACAGGTAAATCATCTGCTCAGATAACTTTGTAGTTTATCTTTTTTTCTTAAGTGTTTTATAGACTTACTGCCATTACCTCATTGTTTTTGACCTCGTGTTCAATTGTCCCTGAATGGCTTCCCAGGGTTTTATCAATGAGTGACTACAGTGAACTTTCTGATAATATCAAAGTTTGTCCCTCCTTTGCATCAAAGGGCAAGAATATCTATAACATGATCTTTGAATCTTGCCTTATAATTTTGTTTTTGAAATTGAAAAGCTGTACTAGTCTCCTGTGCAGTTAACTGCTGCCTGAATTAAAATTATGACAATTACAAGGGTTAATTGGCAATTTGCATCACTGAAAATTGTTAAAGCAGCTTTGTTTTAGGTGAAGAACAAACAAAGGAATTGCACATTTGGAAATCTGTAACAAAATCAGAAACCACTTGAAACATTCAGCATGATTGGAGAAAACAGGTGAACTCAGTTTGACAGTTTTGTGCTAATTAGTGTTAAATCCTTTTAAGTATAGAAATCCTTCTTGATCTGAGAACACAACTACTTGTATTTATATCACAAAACTACTGGTTGAGAGAAATGTGTTTAGGGACCTTTGAGATCAGGGCTTTCTGCCTTTTTGGGAAAAAACTGATTTCCTTCCAAATTTGAGAGGAAAAACCTTAAGACTTCCCAATGTTTTAATTGGAATCTATGATGTTTACAACTTAAAGAGACATAATAATGTCTGTAGCAATGCTTCAAACAAGATTTGTACCCAATGATCACAGTGTACTTATCATAGCACATTACTGCACTCCAAAACTTAACTTTGCATTGATTATTTATTATTTCAGTTAGGAATAGTTGGTTGGTAGTGCAGAACCTGAGAAAACAGAAATATGTTGATGCTTTTCATCTTCAAGTCATCAGGACAGACATGAAAATGCCAAATTTCAAAGGGAACAGCAATTTATACTGCTGAGAAAAGGGTTGCCGGTTGTTTGGTAAGTCAACTTTATTTTGTCAAGCCATTGCTGTGGAGAATGTATTAGGGAAATATTGTTTCCCATTCTTTGATTTAATTCAAAAGTTGTATAATGCTGGACACATTCTTTCCACTTACAAAGGATAGGTCCCTGCATGTGAATGTGTTACTTTTAGCAAGCGTAGATACACCACATTTTGAACCTGACGAATAATCTTAAATTGGTTGCGAGTATAATTATGAGCACACCTGGGAATATTTAGCAAGTGCTGTCCTATTGCAGAATCCTGTATTATAAATCAACACTTACACAACAGCGAATGAACTTTGACGTCACATGTGAAGTGTATGCACTCTGATGCCAAATATGCTGAAGGATGATGAATTCAGTAGCACTGAAAATATGTTGGAACTCCTGTCATTCTTTCATTATTCAGGTAACAAAGTTGGATGGTTTTTTTTGCTGTGCAATTAATGTTAGTTAGACATTACGTTCTGAATTCTGTAAGCACAGGCTGGTTGAGTACAATCAGTACTCTGGCTACATGAGAACAGCCAAAAGAACATGCTGCTTCAGTTGGCTTTTAAAATAATTTGTTTCCTGATTAGCACTGCTGTCTCTCAATGCCAGGGACCTGGATTCGATTCTGGCCTTGGGTGACTGTGTGGAGTTTGTATGTTCTCCCCATTATCTGTATCCCACAGTCTAAGATGTGCAGGTTAGGTGGAATGGCCATGTGGGATTGCTTCTTAGTTTGCCAGCATGTATGGATTAGAAGAGTTAGCAGGCTAAATACGTGGCGTTGTGGGGATAGGGCCTGGGTATAATGCTCTGTCAAAGAGCCGGTGCAGACTTGATGAGCCGAATGACCTCCTTCTGCACTGTAGGGATTCTATGATTAATGATGTGCTGATTAAAGCATACATTTTATCAAGTAACACTTTCATCTACACAGTCTGTTCAGGTGACCCCACACTTATGCAGGAGGTTTGTCAATTGGATAAACCCATATAGAAATTTGAGGCCTATAAAAATATTTTACAATTAAAATAGCTTGACAGTATTTCATGATCTGAGAAACTTAAGCTGCATGGCCATTAGAATATTGAGGTCCATAAAGTCTATGAACTGTGTAGGAATTTTTTTTTAGCTTAACTGGGCCCTGTTAGTCTCTCACTTGTTTGCTTGAGATTTAATGATGTTTAAACTAAAAGACATTCTTTTTTTGTTAACTAACTTATACTTTTTTTTGGATTCTCGCTTCTTGCCCCTAGATTATGATGTTAAAAATAAAAATTGCAAATAAAATCCAAAAAGCCCAGTTTTTTTTTAGGTGTAATGAAAAACAAACTTTACAAACATTGGCAAGTGTAAGAAGTTTACATCTTGTAGCTAATTTTCTGACTTTGCACTGCCAATAAGAAAACAAGGCCAATGTGAGTGAATGACCCTATTGTTTACAAGTGGATGGAATAGTTTGTGCGATTGAGTCATAGGGCCCAATTTTACTATCAAGTTGTGCCAGTTTTGGGTGTGAAAACTTGGTAGTGTTGGGCATGAGATGAGTAGTGTGATCCGCACCCACCTCTAGGCTGGTTCCCTTTTCACCAAGACCCGAAAATGGACGTGATCGGGACAATGCCTGAAACAGGTGCGATGGCTGTTTAAATGCATTTGCATGCATTTAAATTGACTTAATGTGTTGCGCATCCAACTTTACCAGCATTTTCCCCTTTCACCAATCCAGAATCGGTGCAAAGCAAATATCCTCCATGAAATTCTGATTCGGGCACCACGTCAATGAGGGTTAGTGAGGAGGTAAGTGCATATCATCCGACAGCTCTCTGTTGCTTACAGGTGTCCAATCGTTGTGGCCATTTTCTTTCTCGGGTTGGTGGTGGCTCTGTAAGTGTGTGTGGTGGGTTGGGGGTGGCGGAGACTGTTGCTCTGCAGGGTCTCCGATGTCTGATTTTCAGCATGGACCCAGGTCTCAAAGCTGACTCGGGTCTTGTGGATGCTGCTGGGTCCTAGTGCACTTAGCTCACTTTCAGCTGAAGGATGTGCACAAAGCCCTGGAGCTGAGGAGGAGGAGTTGGAGGAAGAATTATGGACATAGGAGGCCCAGGCCTCACCATTTGCAGGAGTAGAGGGAAACGACCACCAGAGGCAGGAGGTGGCTGCCATTCACCCAAGGGGGCATAGGAGGAGGGAGCAGAAACCCTGGCAGCTCCGTGCACAATTGTCATTTGAACAGATGTTGGACACTGTGTCCCGCCAATGTCTCTGCCTCCGAAAGGAGACAGCGCAACACCTGTGCCACCTGTTGCAAGACCTGGTACCTAGGGGCAGGGGGGCACTCACACTCAATGGCTGCCAAATCGATGGCCGCTCTGAACTTTTATGCAACTGGCTCCTTCCAGACCCCTAGCGGAGATGTCTGTGGCATTTCCCAGTCAGCTATGCACACCTGTGTCAAGCAGGTCACAGAAGCCCAGTCTGCCTGTATGTCAAATTTAACCTGGAGCAGGCCCATCAGAAAGCCTGGGCTGCAGAGTTCGCAGCCATTGCGGGAAGGCCTAATGTACGGGGGGCCATTGACTGTACACACATTGCCCTCAAGACCCCCTACAGGATCCACAAGATTTATCAGCAGGAAGGGGTTTCACTCTCTCAATGTGCAACTTGTGTGTGACCATAACATAGACACTATGCAGGTCTGTGCAAGTCGCCCAGGCAACTTCATTGTCAGGAGCTCTGACATCCCACAGGCATTTGAGGAGGAACCCAGGCTGCAGGGATGGCTTGTGGGTGATATGGGTTATCCACTTCAGACATGGCTGATGTCCATTCCCCTCCCCCCGCCAAAGTCCTTCTATCTCCTGCAACATTGTCACACCAGAGTGGTGGGCCTGGGTACTCTGTCTCAGCGAGTTTTTGGCAGGAGGGTGACGACAACTTGCTGAACGCCATTATGATGATGCCCTGGTGCAAAGCAGTCTGACTCCTATCTGAGCTCTGCATGCACGCTGGCACCTGAGCCCATGCCTACATACTGGGTAAGGAATCTGAAACCCCCAGCAGGGTGCTGGGGTGGGAGGGATGGAGGAGGGGAGGGAATCGCTCATGGGTTCTGGGGATCCAATAGTTTCCTTTTCTCAGTAACACTGTATTGAGGGGCCTCCCCAACTAACATCAACATGAAGCATCTCTCCGGCGATCATCCGTGGAAGAGGATTTCTATTTGGGACAAATGTGAGTCAAATTAGTCATAGGCAGGTGGTTTAAAAAAAACATTTAATGATTGCAATAAAGATATTTAAATAATAAGTTCTTGGTAAGCTGATGGAGAGGTTTCTGAGGGACAAGATTTACGAGCATTTGGAGAGGTTTGACATGATCAGGAATAGTCAGCATGGATTTGTCAAGGGCAGGTCGTGCCTTACAAGCCTAGTTGAGCTCTTCGATAATGTGACTGAACACATTGACGAAGGAAGTGCCGTGGACGTGGTGTACATGGACTTCAGGCGTTTGATAAGGTCCCCCATGCAAGACTTCTTGAGAAGGTGAGAGGGCATGGGATCCAAGGGCCTTTGGCCTTGTGGATCCAGAACTGGCTTGCCTGCAGAAGGCAGAGAGTGGTTGTGGATGGGTCTTTTTCTGAATGGAGGTCCGTCACCAGTGGAGTGCCCCAGGGATCTGTTCTAGGACCCTTGCTGTTTGTCATTTTCATAAATGACCTGGATGAGGAAGTGCAGGGATGGGTAAGTAAGTTCGCCGATGACACGAAGGTCGGTGGTGTTGTGGATGGTCTGGAAGGATGTCAAAAGTTGCAGCAGGACATAAATAGGATGCAGGACTGGGCGGAGAAGTGGCAGATGGACTTCAACGCGGATAAATGCGTAGTCGTCCATTTTGGCAGAACCAACGGGATGAACGAGTACACTATCAAGGGCAGGAGTCTTAGTAGTGTTGAAGAGCAGAAGGATCTTGGGGTCCGGGTCCACAGGACTCTTAAATCGGCCTTGCAGGTAGAAGAGGTGGTCAAGAAGGTGTATGGTGTACTGGCCTTCATTAATCGAGGGATTGAGTTTAGGAGTCGGGAGGTAATGCTGCAACTTTATAAGACCCTTGTCAGGCCTCATTTGGAGTACTGTGCGCAGTTCTGGTCGCCTCACTATAGGAAAGACATAGAAGCTATTGAAAGGGTACAGAGGAGATTTACAAGGATGTTGCCTGGACTGGGAGGCATGCCTTATGAAGTTAGGTTGAGGGAGCTGGGTCTCTTTTCCCTGGAGAGACGAAGGTTGAGAGGCGACCTGATAGAAGTTTATAAAATGTTGAGAGGAATAGATAGGGTGGATTCTCAGAGGCTATTTCCCTGTGTTGAAATGGTCGCTATGAGAGGACACAGATTTAAGGTGCAGGGAGGAAAGTACAGAAGTGATGTTAGGGGTAAGTTTTTCACTCAGAGGGTGGTGAGTGAGTGGAATCGGCTGCCGTCAGTGGTGGTGGAGGTGAACTCGCTGGGGTCTTTTAAAAGACTTCTGGATGAGTATATGGGGTTTTATGGGATTGGGGGTTATAGATAGGTCTATAGATTGGTAGGTGTTGATGTGATTGGCGCAACTCGTGGGCCGAAGGGCCTGTTTGTGCTGTAGTGTTCTATGTTCTAACATAAAAACTTGTGAATGGAAAACGTTAAGGTGCTTAAAAATCTTTCTAACTAGTGCAGCCCTTCACCCATCTGAATGCAACTACAACTTCCTAACCTTATATGGTCTACCACTACATCTCAGTGATTCCCTCGAATGTACATCGGAAGTGGAGGCGGCCAGCTGACTATCTTGCCCCATTGCCTGTGATGCATGTGTAGGTGTCCTCTGGAAGCCCTGGACGTTGAGGGACTTGGCCTGTGTCTGAGACAGAGAACCGGGATAATGAGGCCCACGTAGCCACATGCACAATAGTGGAGAGGTGCATTGGGTTCCTTTAAAATAAGATTCCGATGCCTGGACCGATCTGGTGGGGCCCTCCAGTACAGCCCCCTGATCTCCTCCCGCATTGTGGTGGTGTGCTGTGCCTTGCACAACCTGACTCTGCAGAGAGGTGGCCTATTGGAGGAGGTGGATGAGGAGGAAGATGAAACGGAGTAAGACAAAGAGGAAGAAACCCTCTTCATCCCACTGCCCCTGAGATGCCCCGGTGTCAGGAAGGAGGGAGTCAGAAGATGTAACCGCAGCCACAGTCTCCTGGCTGGAAGGTCCTGGTGTGGGTTCATGGCCTTCCTCCTCCCTTGGGGTTCCTGTGGGCCCTTGGGTCACTCCATAAGAAGGTCTTAAGAGGAAAGGTTGAGGGACTTGAAGTTATTTTCGTTAGAAAGAAGAAGGATGAGGTGACCTAATTGAGGCATACAAGATAATCAGAGGGTTAGATAGGGTGGATAATGAGAGCCTTTTTCCTCGGATGGTGATGGCTAACACGAGGGGACATAGCTTTAAATTAAGGGGAGGTAATTATAGGACGGATGTCAGAGGTAGGTTCTTTACTCAGAGGGTAGTAAGGTCGTGGAATGCCCTGCCTGCAGCAGTTGTGGACTCGCCAACTTTAAGGGCGTTCAAATGGTCAGTGGATAGGCATATGGATAATATTGGAATAGCTTGGGTTAGAGGGTCATTAGATTGTTGCACCGACCAGTGGAACAATTGCGGACCGAAGGGCCTGTACTGCACTGTAATGTTCTATGTTCTATGTGATGGTGATGCTTCTGCAGTGAGCTCCAGAAGCTCCAGTGTCACCTGACCCTGCCAACCCTGGAGGACAACCTGTGTTCTACCCATGGTAGTCAAGTCCTCTACAATGGCCACCTGAGTTGGAGGCCACCTGTCAATGGCTGCAGCAAGTGCCTTTGAGACTGGGCCATGCTCTGCAATGCCTTCATAGCGAGGGGGATTGAATATAAAAGTAGGGAGGTCTTGCTGCGGCTGTATAGGGCATTGGTGAGGCCGCAGCTGGAGTACTGTGTGCAGTTTTGGGCGCCGTACTTACGCAAGGATATTTTGGCCTTGGAGGGAGTGCAGAGGAGGTTTACTAGGCTGATACCGGAGTTGAGGGGGTTGAGCTATGAGGAGAGGCTGAATAAACTAGGCTTGTACTCGTTAGAGTTTAGAAGAATGAGGGGCGATCTCATTGAGACGTATAAGATGATGAATGGGATGGATAGGATAGAGGTGGAGAGACTCTTCCCGCTCAGAAAGGACAGTAGGACTAGGGGGCACAGCCTCAAGATAAAGGGGGGGGGGTGGTTTAGAACAGAATTGAGGAAGAACTTCTTCACTCAAAGGGTGGTGAATCTCTGGAATTCTCTGCCCGTTGAAGTGGTGGAGGCTACCTCGCTAAATATTTTTAAGACGTGGGTTGATGGGTTTTTGATAAGAGAGGGGATTAAAGGTTATGGGGAGAGGGCGGGAAAGTGGAACTGAGCCACGACAGATCAGCCATGATCTTATTGAATGGCGGGGCAGGCTCGAAGGGCTAGATAGCCGCCTACTGCTCCTATTTCTTATGTTCTTAATCATATGATAGTGACCCTTTACAGCTGCATGAATGGGATAGGAACAGAGGCATATGGCCCCTGGAAGGGTAGGAGTCTACAAATCAAATAGGCAACTGGTCGCTACAGGCTTAGAGGGTCAAAGGGTTGTTCCTGTGAACCTTCCTCCTTGTGCGGGAGGGTCTGGGGTGAGGGGGGATCACTCCGCCTGATGTCGGTAGTGTGGAGGGGAGAGGGTGGCTCTCTCTGCCTGAGATCACAGAGAGTTGGGGGGGGGGGACGGTGTGGGGGGTGCCTGCGATCAACTGGGGGAAAAGGTGTCTGTTGCCACTTTGCCTGAGATCAGCCTGGGGGTGGGGGAAGAAGGGGGTCAGTAATGTTGTGGGGGTGGAGCAATGTCTGTGGAGACTAGGGGGAGGCATTTTCTGGCCTAGGAGGGATATGGCAGGGGAGTGGCATTCATCATTTTCTTTCTGTGCTTGTGCAGTTGGAGGTGCTGGTCAGAACTGTAGGATTTTGGGTGTGTTAAGCCTCACCCACAGGCCTGTGCAAGGCGATTTGGATTTGCTGATATTTTTGCAAGCAGAATGTGTATGGGGGTCTAGAAGTTGGATCTGAAATACTCCCAGTTTCGAGTCTGTCCAGCACTTTGAATCAAAATGGTAAAATAGGATCCATAGATTCATACCATGCAGAACAGGCTCTTTGGCTCATGAGTCTTTAATGACAATATCTACCATTAAATGTGCACTAATCCCATTTTCCTGTACTTATTCCATATCCTTGAATATGATATTTCAGGTTCTCATCCAAATATTTTTTAGAGATTGAATGAAAAAGTTTTTTTCTCAAATCCCCTCTGAATCTCCTGCCCCTTACTCTAAAACTATCTCCTGATTGATCCCCACAACCAAGGGAAACAGCTGCTCCTCACTTACTCTGTTCCCACCTCTCAGCCATGTCTCCCCTCAGCCTTCTCTGCTCTAAAGAAAACAATCTGAGCCTATCTATTCTCTCCTTATAGCTCACAGGCTCCATCCCAGGCAAAACATGCTGGTGAACCTCCTCTATTTCCACTCTAGCACTATCACATCCTCCCATTAGTGAGGGGACCAGAACTGCACACAGCACTCCAGCTGGGCCTAACCGGCGCACTGTACAATTCTAATATCAGGGTCAATGGAATTGCCTCTACTGAAACTTGGATATAAAATTACTTGTCACCAAGAAGATCTTCTAGAAGGAGATGTTCATAGAATCATAGAAACCCCAACCACTGTGACCACCTGATCAAACAACCTAAGCCTAAGAATGCACTATCCTTTAGAGAGGACAAGGAGGCTGAGCTTCTGGCTGTAAAACCTGTGATGTAAATGGTGCCGTCGGCTCCTGTTCTATGTACCTCCCTCCTGCCCACCAGCTGATCCCACCATTGCATGTCATTGTTTCTATGGATGGTAATGGTCTTCACCATTTGAAAGAATCCAAAGCTTTGAAAAAGCTGTATCTAATCATGAACTCTCTGCCACAGGTTTGCCAGAGGGAACTAAACTTTAATTCAGATCAAGCAATCACAGCTTTAAATGCTCACATTAACCGCAGCTCAATCATGCCATTGTTTCACTGGTCAGTTTCCTGAGCCACAGGAAAACTGTGCTGTGGTGTTACATTTAAAGGTCAGTGAAAGTCAATTCAGAAAGATCTAATTAACTTCTCATGAGGACATTAAATACTGCAATTCATGCCCATTTGCCAACACTAATTAGAGTATTGACTAGAGCAAGTGACTCACTTGCATGTACCAAAATGCATTTCTGTTAAACCTGGGCATGGGCCTGCTGGCACTGGGTTATTTTCATGGTTTCAAGAAATCAATTATTTAGCTACACATGCACTTTCAACACACTCTCTCCCAGGGGTTAAAATTTCACCCAATATTGCAAGTTCAGGCACACATGTGCATCACTTTCCAAAATAACCTGGCTGGAGAGATGCACCACTGACAAAACAGTTGCAAAATGACCCCTGCTTCCTCAGAACATAGGTGCAAAGTACATACTGCAACACAGATTCTATCCATACAGTGAAGGCATTACATATTATATAGGTCTTTTCATATAGAGGTTATAATACAGTTCGGGCATGCATAAAAGTACTGAATAACAAGTACTTTTATTTATATAGCATCTTAAAACAGTAAGAGGTCCCATGGTGCTCTCCCACAGCATTATCTGAGAAAATCTGAGATTGAGCCAGATAAGGACATATTAGAATGGGTGACCAAAAGATTGTTCAGAGGCAAGGAGCTAAATTGGGTGCAGGGTTCCAAATGATGTGGGCAGTGTGTAAACATTGTGCTACCAGCTGATTTCTGTGATTGTGTAACACAGCACAGCACTGAATGTGCTGGTTAGCCTGATTTAAAGTTAGCCTGCATTACTTACAAGCAGCCTCTACCTTTTAAGGGCGATATGCATTTTGGAAGTAGCAGGGACTGAAACGGCTTATGCAGCATTTGAAGTCCTTCAGGAAGGTACCAAAATGATGCAAATAACAAGAGTGTGCTCCCAGATATTTAAATACCATGCTGGAGTTGTTGGTGCAAGATATCAACCAGAAGAAAGAGGTTCTCTTCTCTCAAGTGTTTAAAGCCCCTTGGATGAGTGTTCTGATGACAATGGAAGCAGGCAGTCCCAACAGTCTGTACCACCAGTCTGATGTGCAGGTCTGAATGTAGCTTAGTGACCTTCCATGAATGGTCAAAGTCAGCAAATGCACCCTTACTTGCCAAATCCTTTCAACTGTATCATCTGTCTTGTACATTAACCTCACATGCTTATCAATGACTGATAACAACTATGACTCATAGCTAGTATTTGCTTGCTTCACTTTATCCTCACACATTCACACTGCTGCAACACTCACAACCACATTTCACAGCTTGCACACTGCTAGATTGTCTGCCACAATTGACTATCACCCAAACATGTTGCACCACACTCACTGACCTGCTTCTGTTACGTGACAGGGTCATCCATAATAAATAACTGCAATAGAAGTTAACCAATGGGGTGCTGACATAGCTACATTTGCCCATCCCTGAAAGAGGCAGTGCTGGGGATAATTGGAGTGGCCGTTATTGAGGCCAGGGCAAGTGGCATCACTGAAGCTATCAGAGGTGATAGTATGTTCCTGCCTAATTCGCCTTCTCAAATCCCACTTTACCCTCATCCTGCAATCTATGATGATGTATATGTGGCAGGAGGTGTAATTATATATATCTCATTTCTCCAACTACCTTTTCATGTTGCATATTTTATATTTGGATCTATGCAAAAACAAGACCAGTTTGTGTTTTATTCACAGGGCTTTAAGATATCTACTACTTGTTACAGCTCTGGATTCCAGCTCTTTCCACAGTTTATTTATTTTTCTGAGTCCACACCCAGGCTTAACCACTCAAGCACACTGAACATTAATAGTAAACAGACTCGTATAATCATACGTAGAACAATTGAACACAACACTTTCTTTACCTCAAACATCTGCTTGTGCATTTATGCTTTCAGATAGCCAAGAGCTGCCAATGGTGATGCCTAATAATGAAGGTCCATTGGCAGAGCAGATTGAGGAGGAAGAAAGATCATTTGAGTTGCCATTGACAACCAATAACTCAGAAGATGGCATTGTGTATAAAAGGTAATACGGAGGTGGAATCTAACTTGATGAGTCATCAGACATGAGTGGGCTAAAGATAGGGAAGGGGCAAGTATAGTGTGGGACCCGTTCCTGGAAGGGTGGACTTGCACATAAGCTTTTTTGCAGAGGACTCCGAGGAATGCCTTGTTGACATACAGACAAACATTGATGGGCACACAGTCATGGTTGGAACCTGTTGTCGCTGTCAATAAACATTGCACTCTAACTTGGTACAGCTCTTCAAACAGAACACTATTTTGGCCTTAGCTGCAACAGTTTGTGCTGGTTGGTGACAGACAACAACAAGGGTGATGGTGAAGGAGCAGTGTGGAAATGGTGGCCAACTCCATTAGTTGTGGGCCCAGCCATAATACAGCATCTGGTGACCACTGTCTCAGCTTTGATTGGAGCACAAGCAGAAACCATTCAACATTTGAGTGCAGTAGAGGAACCTCCTGCTAAAGGTACGAAATCTTTGCTTGGTACCATAATAGGTTTAGATTGCTGCCATCGTTGCTGTGGATACTAATACTCAACGAGCCTTGCCGGATCTCTCAGAAATCTGTCCGCTGTGAAAAGCTGGCAATGGTTCCATGGAGCATGTCCTTTGTCAAGATAACAACAATTACACTTCCAACACTGCTCCTCCACCAGCACCCTTGCTGTTGCCTGAGACCAGCCAGCTCAGATTGTTACTGCCCTGGCCAACATATTGTAGTTTAAATCTGAGCTCGCAAATCCCAAAGCGGTTTAGTCAGCCTCCAAGGCCATTTGCCATCTCCTCCACTGAAACTCAGTAGCCTTCCAGCAGTTGGTGGAGTAGTGGTGGCGGTAGGACAGACAACAATACCTACAAAGTGAGCATTTCAGAAATGTATACGACTGAAGAGTTGAGTATTGTGTGGAGTGTTAAATGTGCTGTTGGACAAGGTTTGTGTGGAATGGTTGCTTTGTGGTGAATTTATTTCAGGATTGTGACCAAGCCTGTAACAGAGAGATGGTAAGGTGTAGATGTTGAACAGTGGAGACTTTGGAGTTCATTCATGGGAATTAAAGTCAAATGATACATTCACAGATCATCCATCTGTAATGTGAATGTTCTGGCTGCCTCCTCCCTTCCTCCTCCATCCTTATGATGGCCAGATCATGTTGGATGCAGCAGGTTGCCAGGATTCAGGCCTCCCACTCTATTGGATATTGGAGGATTCCTCCAAAGCAAATGGAGCTGTTGCTTCGGCATACAAATCAATTGCTCAGTGATATTCGACACAGCAGTATGCCACTCATGTAAGAGTACTAGCCACATGTGGTTGTGGAGGGAATTCATTAGACAGACAGAGTGGAGTAGGCCTTGTTGCTGTGCAGCCCCCCTCAGGTTTGATATGATGACCGAAAGGTGGATTGGAATATGTTGACTGCATCATGACTGCTGCCGCTCCTTGTGGATGCACAGGAACACTTTAATGAGTGGTACATCTCAATGAGGTACATTGTCCACAAAGGCACATATATGGATTCAATGGCATCCTGCACCACGGGAAAGCCACTTACAAGCTTCTCCTACTTCTTCTGTTTAGAGAGAGGACAGTGACAGGTTTGGAGTGCCTGCCTCCCCATCTTTTTCACCTCAACCAGCAAAGATAGCACCAAAATCACCAGCTACAGTGCTAAATTGTGTGGTCACAAATTAGAATGAGACTCTTAAAAGAGGAGGAAAAGGTAGAAAGGCAGGAGTTTTAGGAAGGGAATTCCAGAGTTTAGGGCTTGGATAGCTGAAGACATGGTCAGCTAGGGTGGATTAAAATCTGGGATTTCCGGGTCCTCCAAACAGCAGGAGCACAGAGAAACTGGAGTGTTGTAGGGTTGATGGTATTTGAAAACAAGAATAAGATTTTTAAAATCCAGGAAGCAGTTTATAAAATTATCTAAGCCCTTTAAAGTATATTGTGACCTTGCCACATAATCTAACACATCTATTCTGTTTACAGTAGATATATTAACAGTTTTCTCCTTTTAATAAGGAATTTAAATTTTAAATATTGTGTGCTGTGTGCACAATTATGTCAGGCACACTGGGGATTTGTTAACGAATGAAAAGTACCACTGATGGGACATGGACAGTAAAAACTGACAGCCAGCCATTAACAAGTATTATATCCTGATAGAAAAGGAAAATTGCAAGTGTGAAGGTGAGGCACTGACATAACGACATCATTACAAATGGTGAAGATAAAAGGCCTCTTTATTTGAGCCCTCACTCAGTAATAAAGCATAAGCATAAAACTGAAAAATGAAAATATAAAACATTTGAAAGTACCTTGTACAGGGTCACACATCGGTCTGTCAATGCTTCAAACGTGTCCCTACATGGGGAAATTAGTTAAAGGCAACTAAGTCAAAAAGGTTAGCCAGCATCAAAATCAGATCCAATATTGCATATATCAAGCCTTAATGGATTGGATCATCTTTAGTCTGGCTCCTCCTTTATTTCTTTGTAAAGTTAGGTTATGTACTCCTGTTTTTATAGATTGGAGTTGTTATAGTAAACTGGAGAAACAAATATGCTACGGAACCTATTGCTGGCCTTGCTCTAACATCAGTCCATGAGAAAGACCAATGTCACACAATTGTAGTCAACTGAACCCACTAATACATAAAATAGTGGCCTTAACAGAGTGGATAGCAATTTAAAAGTATGTAAATAATTACAAACATTAATTTTTGAATCTCATTACTTGAATAGAGCCCCTCCCTATCCCCACCCATAAATGTATAGGATTGAGCTCGCATAAGGCATAAATATGCATATATACCCCCAGGTCTCTCCATTCCTGTTCCAGACCTTTACCACGTCTACATGGGTTTCCTCTGGGTGCTCCAGTTCCCTCCCATGGTCCGGAAGATGTGCTGGTTAAGTGCATTGACTACGCTAAATTCTTAATGTACCTGACTAGGCACCACAGTGTGGCAACTACAAGATTTTCACAGTGAATTCATTGTAGTGTTAATGTAAGCCTTGTGACATTAATAAATTTAAACTTAAAATGTGTCACTTCACTTTCCCGCATGATGTTTCATCTGCCGTTTCCAACAGTCTGTCTATGACTTCTTGAATTTAGTACTTTGAACCTCAATTCCCAAGTCATCCATAAATTTTGAAATTATGCACTATACATCCAAGTCTATGGCGGTGTTGTGGTGCTGAGGGTTACACCTTGTCTTTGAGCCAGAAACTCCAGGTTTGAGTCCCACTCCAGGACTTGATGGCCAAGGAAATTGTGTTCAAAATGTAGTCAAACAGGTTGAATAGCAACCGGCAAACTTCTTCCAACACATCAATGACAGGCAATAAAAGCAGAGGTGATACTTGACGCAAAGTGGCACCCCTAAAATTATAAGCCTATGACGATAGACCAGTGACCTGTTATAGGAAGAGCTAGCTATGGAATCAGAAGATGATCGGCTTTGTGCACCACTTAAGTGGTGAAATGAGTTGTTGACAATGCTATCAAGTGGTAATTAATTACTCATAACCAACTCACCCAGGCTCAATTTGGGATTTTCAAACGAGTTGGTTCCAGGCCTCATTAAAGCCTTGGCCCAAACGTGGAAGCAAAAACTGAATTCCAGGAGTGAGGTGAGAGTGACTGGTCTTGACATTGAGGCTGGATTTGACCTAAAACTGATGGACATTTGGTTGGGAGGTGTTGGTGAATGCAGCCTCACCCAGCACAAGACATGTTGTCCTTCACTGAGACACTTAAGGCAAGCAGTATGGATTTGTTAAAGGCAAACACCCAAGTCTAGTCAACTAATATGTATCAAAAAAGTAGTGGCCCAATACCAACTATGTGCCTTCCTTTGATCAAAAAACAACCATTCTGTCTTAACTGTCATTCAGCCAACTTTGTATCTATGCTACCAATGTCCCTTCTGTCTTTGGGCTTCAATTTTGCTGGCATTTTTATGAAATGGTATTTAGAAATCCACATACACCACATTAACTACTTGTCCTTATTGACTCTCCCAATTACCTCATCAAAAACCCAATCAAATAAGTTAAATGCAAATTCAATCAAATACACAATTTGCCTTAAGGCAAGCAGTATGGATTTGTTAAAGTGTCTCAGTGAAGGACAACATGTCTTGTGCTGGGTGAGGCTGCATTCACCAACACCTTCCAACCAAATGTCTATCAGTTTTAGGTCAAATCCAGCCTCAATGTCAAGACCAATCACTCTCACCTCACTCCTGGGATTCAGTTTTTGCTTCCATGTTTGGGCCAAGGCTTTAATGAGGCCTGGAACCAACTTGTTTGCAAATCCCAAATTGAGCCTGGGTGAGTTGGTTATGAGTAAGTAATTACCACTTGATAGCATTGTCAACAACTCATTTCATCACACTGCTGACAATTGAGAGTAGGCTGCTAGGACTGGAAATGAATAGATTGGATTTGGCCTGCTTTTTATTGTCAGAATATACAAATATTCCTGGGCATTTTTGCACATTTATAGCTAAATGACAGCATTGGGAGCATGGCATATTCTGCAGTACAAGTCTTCAGCACTATAGATAGGTTTTATTCAGGGCCATTACCTTTGTTGTAATCAGCACATTCGGCCATTCTTGTATCATATGGAATGAATCAAATTGGCTAAAGACTGGCAACTCTTGTGGTGGAGACTGAAATGGATCATTGACTTAGATTATTGCATATGTGTCTCCCTTACCTTTTACACTGATGTGCTTGGTTTCCCCATCATTGCAGTTGGTGGCTTAACTGTCCAATACAATTGGATGTGGCAGAACTGCAGAGCCTGGACCCAATCCATTCTTATAGATGGCTGATCCCATGATGTTGTATTATATACCATATAACTACCATAGTATAAATCTATGACGTGTATCATATAGCTGGAATTTTGCATTATCTTTTGAATCTAGCTAAAATTATTTCATTGATTTAAATGAATAATTATGTCAAGTGTTTCCATGATCTGAATGGAAAAAAAAAGGGCATTATCAATTTCTTAACTGGCACACTTGTTTAACTGGAAACTTGTAAATGGGATTTGCGTCTTAATACACAAAAATGAGTCCATTGCTGATTGAGCTAAGGAAAATCTATTGAGTTCTACAGTTGCATAACGTATTCTGATTCATGTCTTGTCGGTTAATGGAACTGTTGAAATATTTCAATATACTATTGCTAAATACACCTAAAATCCAGCTTCAGAAATGAAACGCGTTATAAAGAAAGTTTGTTGCAGTTAAAGTGTTGTTGCATCTTTTAGTGACATGTTTGATGGAATGTCAGACTTTATAAAACAACTATGTTCAGTATACCTTTAGAGATTATGAGCAGTAATTCAGAATGATATTTTGCATAAAAATAAGGTAATTATGGGCATCTCTCTCCATTAGAAAGAGACCATAAGTTATATACAACTTGATGGACACCTATCCACAACGCACATTAAGAAACCAGGCCTCTGTCAACAACAACATAAAAACCATAACCAGTCCAGGGATTGAACCCAGCCCTCGGCATCTTTTTGCAACAGTCTCTAGCCAAATGAGCTAACTGACCCCATAGCATATATGGGTATTATTAATTTTGAGTAAGTTAACTCATATTTGCCAATATTTCTCTTCATTTGTAGATAAATACTTTGGTGGTTGTTTAAAAAAAATCCTCTGATCTTTGTTTGATGTTAGCCAATCCAAGTAAACATGGGAATATAATCTGAGTTCATGTTAAATCCAAACAGCAGATAACCCCAAATAATTTAGAAGACTGAGATACATGACTGACATGCTTGTGTCTATTTTCTATAGCTAGTTTTTCCTGGAACAGGTCACTAGCCTAAAGCCACAGCTTGAGGGGCATCATTCTGCATCAGGCATGGATGACCAGAAATCTATCCTGCTCTCAGTACCTGCCATTGTCATATGTTGGAAGGATTTACAGGTTGCTATTCAATCTGTTTGACCATATTATGAATACATCTTCTGTAGCTATCAAGTCCTGGAGTGGGATTGAATCCAGAGCATTTGGTTCAATGATAGAGACACTCAATCTCTCAATGTGCTGCAAAACCTCCTTTCAAACCCAAATAGGATGGATGTTACCCTCAAGTCAGGGCAGAACATAAAAAGGATATATCCTAGGTCACGAAAAACAAGGCCCACTTTATGGGAAACAGCTATGATAGTCCTTGCAATAAGACAGCATGTGGCAATGATTTTGGTTAAACAATATACATCAAATTTCTTGTACTTTTTGAATGATCACAAATGGAGAGCAGAGGGGACTGGCATTGAATCAACATTAGTCTGTTATATTATAATTTCCATCGTCAGGTACATGAGAAAAGACAATGGTTTGATAATTTGGAGGATTGTCAGTGCCAACCTACATTCTACTATCTGGAGGCACAATAATTATCAACATATTCTCTGTATATTTTGGTAGTTTGTTTAAAATTCCACAGTTGGGCAACATTTCCTGTTTCATCAAATCCACTGTTTCAAAAGCGATGTGTACATATTTTTGCCACTTTCAATTTCTACACCGAATGAAACCACGCTGGACAAATTGAGAAACATAATTTCAGTTAGGGACTTGCTTTTATATAAATCATTTAATATTATGTCATGGAAACTTTTCAATGAGGTCTTTGCAAATTTTTTTTTATTTAGACTGCAGGATAGACAGGCCGCTGAAACTTCTAATCGTCAAAGCTGCTTGGGGCAATGTCCAGAAACGCTAACCTCCTCTGGGCCATTGCACTGTGCTACGAACCATCCAAAAATGTGATTTAATTTGCTAACTTCATATGATTCTGTCGTCTGTTACCAGTAGTTACTTCAAAAAATTTAGAAGAGTTAAAATCTTTTCTAACACCTGGGTTAATTCTTTAACTATTAAGTTAATTCTTTAACTATTGTAAACATCCAGACTAATCCTCCCATAGGACAACCCCATACCCCCAAGGTACTACCCCACAACTGTGACTACTGCCCCACAGTGGTTTTCCCTACCAACCTGATTCCTCATGGGTTCCCCAGGCGATTGGACCTGATACCATCCAACCCATGGACCCATCCTCTCCCACCGACCTCCGAGCCGTGGGCCTTACCCAACCTCTGTTCTCTGATTTAACCACCGCTCCCGCCCCACTTCCCACCCCCAATCCTGCAAACTACTCAAATCCTATCCACATAGCTTGGACACTTAGCTTCACTCTGGCCTATCAATTTCAATGAGCCCTTTAAATGTAGCTGCTTTACAATTAAAAAGGGGATATGGCCTCCTTGAATCTGCTGGAGCTGGATGGTGCTGAGGACTGTGGGGCCTCTTTCATAGATTGGAAGTTTCAGAACAGTTTGAGGCCAGGAAAGTGGCACTAAAGTCTTCTAATTCCTGTCATACTTGGCTTTTTGGAAAACATTGGGCCATAAATTCCATTTTGTGACTCTTTACTGCTCTGTCAAATAGGTGCCTGAAGGAAACTTTGTAACTCCTGGTCTCAAATGTCTGACACAGTCCACTGTCCCTATATAACTCTGTTCATTGTTAGAAAACATATTACATTGTCTTAGCATTAACAGCATTTAACATGGACCATAACTAAGCTTTTTTTAGGATTTAATGATCAATATTTACTTCCACTAATTGCATTAGCATGAACAGAGACAATTGAATAAATTCATCATTTCTATGTTCTCAGATAGCCATGGCTCTAATGTTGCTGATCCATCAATACCACACTCTGATTATGACTGCCTACTGGGTGTGCCGGATCAGTGGATTTAAAATTCCACTCCTTGATATTTTAAGTCATTTCAACAGCACATCAGAGGAGGCAGATTCACCAGAAATTCATTCAGAACTACAGCCAGAACCAACATGATACTGAAAATATTCTAACATGTTAATCTTTGACGCAATGGCTTATTGGGTGGAAGTTCTGCAGTATGTCACACAGACCAGGACGAGCTGTATTTAATTCCCAGACTGCACTGAGTGAAGTGATCTCAGCAATTGGCACATGACATTTGCCCCAAGATGCGACTGAGCTCGATACTTAAAGCTGCCAGCCATTGTGCTGGTTTCCCAAAACTGTTATAACAATGATTTTTCCTCTGCAGGGGGAAGCCAGGAACTGGCTCATTTGTATTACTGTCCAATTAGACAGTTGGCCATTTTCACAGATGGTCTTTCGAAAGGTGATCTGTTTCAGAACAAAGCTGCTTTGTACACTGGCATCCAGGACCATGATGGCAAGAAGCTGAGATTGCATGATATTAGTCTGAGCTCCTGCCATAGCATTCAGATATTGGATGGATGATGCATGTGCAGCAATGGAAACTGAGACAGCAGATGCTGCATCACATTTGACTCTGTGTGTGTTGATAGAGATGGCCACCATTTCATGTTGAAAGGGCTCCAAGCTCCATGCAAATCCCTATGTCAAGTTAGTGCTGGAATCCCCCACGTTCCTTGACATTGAGGAGAAGCTTTCTGGTAGGGTTTGCAGTGCCTGATGTATTTGAGTGTAGACACCCATCAGCCTTCTTCTGTAACCTGGCCCATTGAAGTGACGATCTTAGTTCTCTGTAGCAGAGTTAGTGAGCTGGTGAGGTGGTGAGGTAGTAGCTGAGTTACACTGTCCCTCTGCCCTGACTACAGTGGACTTGTATCCAGGGTCTTGCCAAGTGCAAGAGCCTACCTTTATGCTTCCCTTTAGTTACACACACTGTCTGTAACTGTGCTGGTAGCTGTAACTGTAAAATTGAATGTTGTGCCTTCATTTTCATTGTCATCTTGTTCTTATCGATTGTCTGACCAGGTTGCAGCTCTTGGGTAAGAAAAAGGGACAAAGATAGGATTGTGATGGGAGAAGTGGAGGCAAATTATAAGTGCGTACGTCAGAGGAGATTGTGGGACGAGGGAGAAGTAGAATGACAGAGGGAGGATTAAGAATGTAAATTGCCCCATTTTTAAAGGCTTCAGCCCCACTGATGACCACAGTTGCAGCAGTGGCCCATCTCATAATAATCAGAACTGTCTCCTTCACAGCAGTAGCAGAAAATGCTGGAAAATCTCTGCAGGTCTGACAGTATCTGTGGAGAAAGAATGGAGCCAACATTGAGTCTGGATGACTCTGCATTAGAGCTCCTTCTTGTGGGCTTGAACACAGTTGTGCTTTTTGTCTCTGGTTAATTCCTGCAGTCTCCAGTCATGTGCCACCTTCTCTTACAAGCAAGGGGGAAGTGTATCAGTGAATATTGTGTAATCTGTATGGAGATGAGAATTTAAAATTTGCAACAGTGCCAAGTGTAGGAGCCTGATGTGAAGCATGTGCCAATTAGAGATTGCCATCACTCACCTCCCAGCAATGTGAAGAATTGAGCAGTAGCTCACACTAGTGGTGCCATTAGCAGGATTATGGCATTTGAAGATTTATTCATGTAGTACTTGGGAAGTAACCATAATGCGAGCAGTCAATGATAAGGGCAGATGGAGGTGGCTGCACTTAGAAATCATAAGAAGAAGCGGGCAGCAAAAAGTTACCATTCTGCCTGTATTTGGGTTAATTTCTCAATGCAATCCTATGCCTGTGTTTGGGGGCTATCCAACTTAACATTTAAATTCAGTCCTTGCCTGTTCTCTAGATTTTATTGATTTTTGTACTTGGACCCCAAAATTCCTCTCTCCTCAACAGTTCCTGGCTTCCAATCACTGAAAAAAAATACTCAGATCTATCTTGTTTCTGTCCAAAGTGGATAACCTCACACTTCCCGATGTAAAATTCAAATGCCAGTTTTGCCCACTCACTTAATCTACCAATGTTCCTTAAAGGCATTTAGCTCTTTTTATGCAACTTGTGAAAAAGACTGCAGTTTTGTTTTGATAACAGCACATTAGGCTTCACATTTTAAGCAGATGTGACCTTTCACCATCAAATGTAAACTCAGTTATGGATTCACTAACCGTTACACATCCTCCATGATTTCCACTTCCTTTTAAGTTAATTGAAAGGAAATTTATGAGGCAGACAATCCTACATGTTGATATTATTGCCTGATGGTGAAATTTAAAATCCACCCGTGTTTTTATTACTGCATCAAATTATATCCATTTAAAGAAAGAACAAACCTGTATTGATGTAGCCCATAAGATAGACCAATGAGCTTCAGTGTAAAAATAACATTTCATATTCTGCATTGATACATCAACTTTAGTTAAAAAATGCTGTGGTGAAAATATATAAAACAACTATAACAATATAGACCAGCTTCATTCACATTAAATAGAACATCCTTTATTAGTTAAAAACCTCATGATAGGTAACGTAGTAGTCAGTTTGCTTATGTCATTAGCTCAACATACTGATGTAATGAAAAAATTACAGCACCACAATTGGATCACTCAATTAACAACATGGACAAGTGCTCATTGAGAGGGCTGATCCACACTGAAAAATGTTGACAGTGTTTTGTTTCTCACTGATACATAATAGAATAATTGAAGACAATAGTGTGCTATTGGATCCCACCAGCAGTGTCTGTTGGGGTCCTCATGGATACAGTAATATAACAATTCAAATATGATTTGCCACACAGCTCTATTAAACAGTTTAACATTGACCCTGAAATGTGTTTGTACTACTTCACTACACAGGATATAAAAGCAACAGTATATATGATACAGTAAATAATAGTGGAATTTGTTTAAAATAAAAGATTTAAACTGAGATTACATTGGGATTGCTAACAGTGTCCAAATACTTAATAATACCATTCTGATTTCAGTTTGTTTGATGTTCTATTTCCCACATGTATAAAAATGATAACTGAAAAACAAACTTTTCAAGTTGAAATAAAGCCAATGAGGACTACAATCACTCAAACACACAAGCTGACCGTTGTACAGGTTAACCTGGATGAACTTTGCCTCTAACTCAGAATTGCACTTAAAAAAGGATATTTACACATCTCATCCAGTTATAAACAAACTTTTACGTGAAACACATATGAGTGCTTGGGTGGAAACAAGGCAATAATACTCAAGTGTAAGTTTAGTGGTTTGATCTTTTGCAGGTATTTTTATACAATTCAAATAATCATTCAGCTCAACTATAAAAAAGAAAAATTTGAATATTTAAAAACATGCACAATGATTGAGCTACCAGTAGAAAAATATTGACAGAGATTATGAGCAGACAGAAAATACTTCACCAAAGGTATCTAATTTTCAAAAGAGCTTATGAACAGATATGCACCTGGTTTAATAAGTACTGTATTAATGTGGTACATGCTTGCATAGAATGAGGTAGCTCAATTGCAAAATGGATCACACAGTACAATCACTACCACTCAAACCATTTTCCCTTTTATTAGTTTTTTTTAAAAAGACCATTCTCTTCCCCACAAACCCTGCCACAAAAAAATTACATATTTTGTAATAAAATTTGTCAATCATCAAACTTCTGTACCATCCTGTAAGTTATTCTGAAGCTTAATATTGAGGTTTACCTGCTTAACCTTGACACCCTTTACCCGAATGATATCATCATTTTTATTTAAAATATTGATATTTTTCTCTGTGCAATGCTTGCTATTTAAATTCTTCTCCAACCTATTCAATGCCTTGTTGCAAATTTCAACTTTTGTGTTTAGTGGATATTCCTCTGGCATCTCCTTGGGCAATTTCTTCTTATGTTTACATTTTCTTGCTAAAAAGCAAGCGGCAGTGAGGAACAGGAGTAGCAGCATTACAGCAGCGACAGCACCGCCTATTGATGCCTCTTTGTGTGAGGTCAATGCCATAGCTTCAGACTCCAGCCTCAAGTTCTTCATGTTGGTGCCATTCTTGACCTGATCGTTCTCATTGTCATAAATCAAAGAGTCATCAAGTGTTAGCTTGCCATACTTATCCACCAGGTCCCGCTTTTGGCGTGGGAGTTGAGAGCTGAGTGAACGTTGAACCCGTGGTCCAGAAAGTGACTCTGGACCAATAATGTAGATGACTTGCAAGTACCACTGGTGGCCAGCTTCCACCTGATAAGAAATAACAAAGCTATAGTAATAGAAAGAAGTTTTGCCAATGGTATTTTAAAATGTATAGGCAGGACTCAATTAAAACCTGGCAATGGCCATCTTTACCAAGAGAGAATCTAACCATTTCTCACTGACAATCAATTGCATGACCATCACTGATTTTCACATGATCAACAATGGGAGTTACATAACTGGGCCAGCCAAATAAATACTTTGCTATAAGAACAGGTCAGAGGCTGGGATTTCCACAGCAAATAACTCAGCTCATGACTCTTCAAAGCATGTCCATCTATATAAAGGTACAAGTCAGGAATGAGATTTAAACTTGCCTGGATGAATGCAGCTCTAACACTCAAAAAAACTGACACCATCCAGGTCAAAGCAGTCTGCTTGATCAACAACTTATCCATTACCTTGCCCTCCACCACCATCACACAAATGGTAGCTCTAAACCATTTGCAAGATGCACTGCAACAACTTGCCAATGTCCCTTAGACATGATCTTCAAAATCTGTGACCTCTACCACGTAAAAGGACAAGAGCGGCAGATACATGGAAATACCAGCACTTGCAAGTTCTTCCCAAACATGCTGAATGGAACCTGAGTGATGTTCCTTCAATGCTGATGTGTCAAAATCTAGAACTCCCTTCCAAACAGCACCATACGTGTATCTACAGCAGATAGACTGCAGCAATTCAAGGAGGTAACTCATCACCTCAAGGGTTAATTAGGGATGAGTATTTAAATGCTGGCCTTGACAGCGATGCTCACATCCCATTTTGAAATATTGTGCTTGTAGTTAAAAGTGTTACAAATAATTAATACAGTGACTCTTTCCATTCTATGCTGGAAGAGGGTTCTATAGTACTGACCAGCTTTCACAGAAGTGCATGGTATTGATGTGTGAACTTTGGAAGTGAGCTGATAGTAAATGGCATTGTAATCAAACCGACTACTATGCTCCTTAATAGATAGGAATAAGGAATGGGTTGCCTTTTCCTCCCAAGGGGGGATAGTGAGGAAATATAGCCGCCGTTATCATGTAACTTTCCTGTATGGTTCAGTTGCTCACTGAACAAACTCCAGTGACCCCTTATCAAGTCCATACTATTGAGGTTGGCTGTGATATCTTGTTCACCATGAATATTTGAACAAATATGTATATTAATTCTCCTCCCCCACCTCCCCAGAAAGTATGATTTGAAAAAGAATATCAGTGTTCAAACTTTTCTACGTCTGCTATTATTTATTTAAGAACATAAGAACATAAGAAATAGGAGCAGGAGTAGGCCATCTAGCCCTTCGAGCCTGCCCCGCCATTCAGTAAGATCATGGCTGATCTGTTGTGGCTCAGTTCCACTTTCCTGCCCTCTCCCCATAACCCTTAATCCCCTCTCTTATCAAGAACCCATCAACCCGCTTCTTAAAAATATTTAGCGAGGCAGCCTCCACCACTTCAACGGGCAGAGAATTCCAGAGATTCACCACCCTTTGAGTGAAGAAGTTCCTCCTCAACTCCGTTCTAAACCGCCTCCCCTTTATCTTGAGGCTGTGCCCCCTAGTCCTACTGTCTTTTTTGAGCGGGAAGAGTCTCTCCACCTCTATCCTATCCATCCCATTCATCATCTTATACGTCTCAATGAGATCTCCCCTCATTCTTCTAAACTCTAACGAGTACAAGCCTAGTTTATCAGACAATGTGTTTTGGTGACACTTTGTGTATTTTTAAAATGTGGCAGATTAAATTTGGGCACCATTTGTAAATGTCCATTTTCTAATCCAGTAAGCAGGCTCCACTTCACCAGTCCAAGGTTCTAGTTTATATTGAGTAAATGAACCAGAGCTGTGGCAAGGGGAGCACAACCTTGGTTAGGAGGTAATTTAATAGTTTACTTACAAAGATAGTCTGGAATGCACTGGATCAAGGGAGATTCAATCTTGTTTCTCAGGTGCAATGATATAAACTATATTTCTCAAGATAATGGTTCAGTAGATTTGGCAGAATATTGATTTTGTAAATTATTGCAATTAACCTCAGAGAAGAAACATATGAACATCAGATTCTTAATGCTTTCCTTATAATTATTTCACATTACAGTCAGGTTGATTGTAAATGCACCAATGATCCAGTGGCTTTGAAAATGTTTTAAACGTATCAACAACTAGGCACATAAAGCAGTTTCTTTCAACCAAGATGTTAACTATAAATCCTCCATTGTGGAGTTTTCTATATAATGGACAAATAATCTGAATGATGTGGAGATCAGTGGCCAAGGAAGGAAGGGTCACAATAGTCACGCATTGTCTATTATATGTGGGTTGCGGGGGGTGGGGGGGGGGGGGCGGAGAGCGGCAGCGGTTCTGAAGTGATCTTGGTCAGGTGAGGGGGAAGGAATTCTGGGGGCAGAGAAGATACAAAGTTTCCTTATGGAACCTGCAGGAACACTCTGGCTCCCACAAGGAAATCTTTAAAAGCTCAAACAATGAAACTTCCTATGCCCTCTTCAGGCCACAATCCTTTGCATTATTTAATTGGAGAGTTCCAGGCCAGGTGGGTCTTTATCAGACTGGAGTTAAAATAGTTTTTGTGTCAGTAATGTAACACAACCTTGGCACAAGGCTGAATTTGTGCCTCATAACTTCCTCAGTATATTGCAACCTGTGGAGGGATGATGGATCGGTGGGAATGGGGGGTGGGAATAGTCGTTGTCTGTTAGAAACGCAAATATATCTACAGAAACAGAGAACAAGAAGTTGCAAAACATTGAGATATTTTTAACTTCTGTATTGGTGGAACCTTATCCCTTCAAGAATAGCCATGAGGTGAGACCATTTCCAGGACCCGATTCTGCTCTCCAACTAAGACACCACCTCTGAGTACTCTTCAATTAAGGATGATGGGCAAGGCTCTCAGATTTCAGGTTTTGACAGAAGGCCAGCAGCTTTGGAAAGATTAAAAGCCCACCAGTTGAGATGGGGGTTTGACACTGCAGGACAAGGAAACCATAGAATCTTTGCAGTGCAGAAGGAGGCCATTCAGCACATCGAGCCTACACCATCTCCCCAAATAGAGCATCTTACCCAGACCCATGACCCGCTGTCCTATCCCTGCAATGCTGCGGATTTATCATGGTTAATTTAGCTAACCTACACATCCTGGGACATTAAGGAGCGATTTAGAGTGCCAAGCCACCTAAAAAGCATGTCTTGGACTGTGGGAGGAAGAGGAAACCCGTGCAGACATAGGAGAACATGCAAACTCCACATAGTCACCCAAGGACAGAATTGAACCTGGATCCCTGGCACTGTGAGGCAACAGTGTACCACTATCTAAGTGTGCCTCCATCTTGATGTATATCTTGAAGTGGTATCAATTTGATTCTGTGGCCAGTTGCCAGGTGCCTCCAGGCACCTGCTGGGCTTTGGCTTCAGCTGGGAGGCCTTTTCTGGAGGCAACCTCAATTTGTCCAGAACTGGGCGCTTAATAATTCTAACTGACCATTTGCTACTGCTAGATGAGTAGCCATTGCCAATGGTGATCTGCCTGCAGCAAGATCACAAGGAAATAGGAACATGTCAGCCAACTGACTCAATACGCATATTTTAGAATCTCCTCCCAGTCCCGCCTTCAAGCTCACCTCTGTGGGAGCAGGAAATTCCCACCTGATGTGCGCACATCAGTGATACATATTGTTAAAATAATTAACATAAATGTCTACCCTGACATAAAATGTAAAATGTGATTACTTCTGAGATAATTGTCCAATCCAAGTCATTGTTTGCTTTGGTTTGAATCTTACTCTTACAGTTACAATTATGCAAATAGGTCACACAACCACTTCACGTTGTCCCATAGTTGAGGAATTGGGCAGGACAATGCACCTATGAATATACAACAGGAGAACGGCCATTGCAATTTCCCTGATAATGTAAATTGATTGAGTAAACAAACCTTGTAAAGAGCATCAACCTTCATTGTGAAACCATCCACTCCAGGCACATCCCTCATTGTGTGAAACTCGGGTGCGTCAGATGCAAACTGAGCATCAAATGGAACATCATGAAAGTACTGGTCAGTTACTTCTGGTTGGTTCCGATCCTTTAAAAGAGCCAATATTAATATTCAACAAAACCAGAATTCAGAAGGAAATCTATAACAAGCAACACAGTCTGTAATCAGCCTGTGTAATCATTACCAAATCATCATTACCAGGAAGAATCTTATAACAGGATTGCACAAGTTATAGTAGTTTTCCAAGCTCATAGAGCTCCTTAATCATTATTAAATCAAAGGTAATTTTCAGGAGCAGTCTATAACAGGACAGCTTAATTAAAAACAAACAAATGTGGCAGACTGAGTGGAAGGCTGAAAAGTAGAGTATGGACTTACTGGGAAGATATTCCTCTTTCATATATCTGTGGAAGCAACATTTCCAATCCACAGAGTGTTTATAAGGAGCATATGATCACCATGCCACACAGAATGGCCAAAACTTTTGGTGTTTTGAAGTCCAAGATGGCAGTGACCAGGAATGTAACTGGAGGCTTTGAGTCTCACCACATGTTCTGGTGCAAGGCCCAGCAAGAAATGGCAGGCGAGATTCTCAATAATCACAGCATATCGAATTAGCCTTCAGCCTTTCTTTTGCTTGCAGTAATATAAATGGCAAAACAACAAACTAGGGGATGGATGACAGCTGATCATTTTTATATAGGTTTTGTCAGCTTACCTCAAACTTTAAGACTACTAACATATCTCAATTTAAAAATTGGAAAGTTTCCTCCATAAACTTTTTATAAGTATTTTTTAAAAAACGTACCAAAAGAAGGAATCTGTGTTTCAAATGTTTATTGGGTTGGATGCAGCCATATTGTGGGCCCTCATTATAAATAGTTCCAGTGGGATCAAAGAAAGGGACATAACCATCTTTCCCTGTGCAGAGGTACACCTTCTCTAATTGTAACCTGTAGGCAGAGTTGAGGTTTTGTTCAGGATTCCAGAGCACACGTCCATACAGTCTCTGACCTATTAAAACAAAAAGGTATGTGAATCACCATCTCCTGGACAATGTTTTATCATGTGGTTTTGACACATGTCCTATGGTAATTGACCATGTCTTGCTATTAAAAGCACAAGCAAAATCACCATGTGTTCATATTTATCCAGCAGTAGAAATTATTTGATTAAGCATAGCTCTCTCTGGAAAACTTTCTTTCTAATTATTCTTTTATCTGTACTATTGTGACTAATATGTCAGATGCAAAGTTAAAGAGGACAATCTGAAAAAGGGGCTGAGCAAGAATCAGTGTTTTTTTTTTAACCCCTGTGCCAAGGCAGAGTAAAGGAAAAAGCTTTAATTATGGGCACTGCTGTGTAATCTTAAATAGAACTTTTAAATAGTATGGTTCAGAGCTGCTCTTCAAATTCTGCTATGTTGGGAATCAGATGAAGAAAAAATAATGAAAGACTGCAGTGAGTTGAATGACTTCTAAAAATAAAACAGCAATGATTTATTTGTTTTGTTCTAGTTAAAGATTTATCTCAAAGTCTGCTTCAGTTAGAATCTTGAGAAAAATTGAGCTCTAGCTAAAAGGCTTGAATTCCTGATTACTTTAAGTTATGGAAAGCTTGTTTGCCATCAGCTGGACCATTGGATAGAAAGACATGCTGGATACAAATTATTCTTTTGAAGCAAAAGTGTCTTGCTAGTGGGCCAGAACTGAATCCCATGCCTTGAATTTAATCAGTGACAATAGATTAGCCAACAGTTCAGAGAATCCAGCTGCCCTAAGGGAGGGAGACAACGTGACATTGAGCAACCTCCAAATGTAGAAATTGTGGAAGTGAGATGTAGAAAAATAGGGGTCTGGATTTTCCCAATGACAGAATCTCCACTGGGGCAAAAATGTCAGAAGAGGCCAGAATCTGGAAGTCCCGCCCCTTAACATGGTACCGACCAATTTTGCGACAGCAGGAATGGGCCTGGTTCCAGATTTGGTCATGCATATTTTATGGAGGCTCATAGGAATCAGCAGCTGCCTCCACTTGGATGATTTTGCAAGAAACCTGGCACGTACAGATTAGACCTGGTAGTGAAAGTCTAAACTTTGTGGAGTAATTTGGATAACAAGGGTAACCTTTGGGAAGCTCATTGGAACTGCCAAAATAATTGTCGACATGTCAAAGGGAGCAATTAAGTTGCCATGGCATCAAACGTTCCTGCCCTTTAAATCTGTGAAAAAAAAACTATCTGGAGTATTTAAAAAAAGACTGCTTGCTATTTCACTCTATTGACATAAACCTTCAGGCTACCGTTACTGAATTAGTACTGCATTACTGATTTCACAACTATTCATTATCACAATAGGGTGCCTGCTATTTCAGTTTGGTGACCAAATCCAAGTATCCAAAAATGTGTGGGTTAGCCATGCTAAATTGCCCCTTAATCTCAGAGGGACTAGCTAGGGTAAATGCATAGGGTTATGGGGAAAGGGTCTGGGTGGTGTTGTGGTCAGTGCAGACTCGATGGGCCAAATAATGGCCTCTTTCTGCACTGTAGGATTCTATGATTCTACCAAAGGATCCATTGAAGTGGGGCTATAAATGTCAATGCTCAGTTTGATAAGCAACTATGCAATTGAATGAAATGATTATTGTCTTAAGGAATAAAATAGTTGAAGAAATATAAATGGGGCTTTATGTTAAAGTCTGCAATAGACACTTAACTTTATTTTATCTCAGTTTGGATTCTGGTCTTCCCATTTTGGATACTGAGTGCATTGGCATGGTAGGTGTAAGGGCAAAGGTTGGTGCTGTGTGGGAAAGCATTGGGCATAGTAAGTTATCATGGTGCTATAAAGGCCCGGGGAGTGGGTGGGGACACAGGTTGACATGGAGGGTATAGGAGGCCATGTGGTTGGTGGGGTGTACGAGATTGGCATGGGTGGAGCATAGGAAATGTGTGGAATTGTGAGGGGTGAGGACTGTTTTCCACTTTTTAAAACTTCACTGTGCCACTGCACAGAGACAGGCCTTCTATCCAACCTGCTTCTACAACTGGCATCCTCCATACTCTTGCCAGTGTCATCCAGTTGCCTCTATTATGTTGAATTACAATGCAATCTGAACCTGTCATAAATGTATCTAAACATTAACATTGTGTGGTAGGTCATTGTTGAATGTCCACATGGTTGGTTTGGCTGATAAATCTTTCTGTAGTGTCTTCTGTTCTTAGGCTAAATAATGGCAGAGGTCTTGATGCCTTGTGCCTGGCATAAAATTGGATAATTGCTCCTAGAAAATGGCTTGGTATGAATTTCTGCTTTGTTCCTGCCACTAGTGGGTAATATCACCTCATCATGTGGCTGTTTCCTTTTGTGGTTACAAATAAGGGTCATTTGATGTGAGTGCGACATTAAACACTATGTTAGAACAGCATGGAATGGAACAGATGACTTGCACACTCTATAAAAGCTGTGGCCAAACTGAAGTGGAACACAGAAAGACTGTTTTAATTCAGTTGCCAGCAATGCACCCGCCAGAACTCCAGGGTCAAAAGGTGAGTGTGGACAGGATGTGGTGAGGGGTGAGGGGACTTCAATGGAGCTTGGGAGGGTGCAGATGCAGAGACAGAGGGAGTGGCTTCAACTACCTCTTTGGTCCCTTGATCAGGTATTAACTATCTTTGAATGAGGAATACCCCAAGGTACCCATAGAATCCCGACAGTGCAGAAAGACTCCATCCAGCCTACCAAGTCTGCACTGATTTGCCAAAACTGCATCCCACCCAGAGCTTCCCCTCTGTCCTATCCTTGTGATCCCATGCATTTACCATAGCTATTTCACCTAATCCTACACATCTTTGGACACTAAAGCGACAATTTAGCATGGACTGCGGGGGTGGAGGGGAACCAGAGTACCTGGAGGAAACAGTCAGTCAGTCAGTCACAGGAAGAATGTGCAAACTCCAAAAGTCACCCAAGGCCAAAAACAAATCTGTGTCCCTGGCACTGAGGCAGCAGTGCTAACCAGGTTTTGGATTCACTTAAGGCTCTGAATGGATAGTCAGGTGGCACTTGAGCAACAGCATTGATGAAGCAGCCCTGTCACCTGATCAGACATTTGCAGCCTCCAGTTGAGCGACTGGCATTGCAGGTACTTGGAGGCTAAAGTTGGATCAGTATGAGTCACCAAGCATGAGAAGCTGCAGCCAGGCTAGCAGGAAAGGAGAGACGGCGAAATCCTACTTGGAGGGCCTTTGGTTTCCATAGAATCTTCTCCAACCATGCTTTGGATCCAAATTTTACAGTCATACATATTCTCCTTTCTCAAGAGGTAACAATTACATCATGGCTTCAGGCAATCTGGAAAGCCAAAATGACTTCAAGTAATTGTAGTCCAAGGTGGGAAGGTTGGGGGGGATGGTGCCGCTGAGCTGCTGATGCAGAATACTAATTCTGTGTGGGTTTAGAACCAAGGCAACTCAGATTCAAATGAGCATACTGTTCTTATTTTAGAAGGGAAAGTTATTTTTGGAACTGGAAGGCAGTTGTTACTGCTAAGTTATCAGTAAGCTTCTATTTTCTTAAAATATGCTTCTTTTGTAAAGCATTTTACTTTTTGGAATCCATTGTGGGTTGAGTGCATTTAATTGCAAACTCTATGTTGGAGAATTATGTTTTGTTGGAATGGAACTGTACAGACCATTTTGCTGGAATGTGACAGTGGAAAAAAGCTCTGCAAAATATGATTGTCGTCAGCTGTAGCTCAGTGAATTGCCTTCATGCGTCTGGGTCAACAGATCATGAACCAGAATTTTACACTCCCCCACTGGTGAGGTTTTAGTTGAACCTGCCAGTCCATACAGTGATTTTTATGCTGGGCCGGGCAAGTCCTTAGGTGGGAAGCACTTTCTTGCCCCAACCGACTCCCACTTAATTTTTAGGTTGGCAGGAGGACTGAACTTTCATGGGGAAAATGGAAAAGGAAGTTAGTTCTCAGGTATGAATGGGGGTATGGGGCTCCATCAGGAGCTCCCATCTGAAACCAGGCATCCACCTTTAAGATCCAGTGGCCTCTAGACCTCTCAGCCCTCTCATCCTTCTCCGAGACCTTGATCATCCCTTTTGTGGCCCCCCCCAATCCTTTCTCTACTCTCGGGTGTGTTGTCTGCCTGGTGCTCGGGTCCGGGATGTCGCAGCTGGGCTGCAGAGGAACCTGGAATGGGAGGGTGAGAATCCGGTTGTTGTGGTACATGTGGGTGCCGGCGACGTAAGCAAAATGCGGACTGAGGATCTGGGGAGGGAGTATGAAAAGCTGGGAATGGAATTAAAAAGTAGAACCGACAAGGTGGTCATCTCTGGGCTACTGCCTGAACCGAGTGCAGACGGTCGTAGGGTAGATAGGATTAAGGAAGTGAATGGGTGGCTCAGGGATTGGTGTGGGAGGAATGGGTTTGAATTTATGGGGCATTGGCACCAGTATTGGGGTAGGAGGTGGGGCGGGCTGTTAACGCGCAAATAAGTGCGGTGTGCAGGAATGGGACGGCCGTAGTTATGGGGGATTTCAATGTGCATATTGATTGGTCGACCCATGTTGGACGCGGTGGGCTCGAGGAAGAGTTCTTGGAATGCTGCCGGGATAGTTTCCTCGAACAGTGTGTGTTGGAGCCGACGAGGGAGCGAGCTATCTTGGATCTGGTGCTATGTAATGAGGCGGGTAGAATTAGGGACCTTGCGGTGAAGGATCCTCTTGGGGAGAGTGATCATTGTATGGTGGAGTTTCTGGTGCAGATGGAGGAGGAGAAAGTGTGTTCCCGGACACGCGTACTTTGTTTGAATAGAGGGGAGTACAGTAGGATGAGGGAAGAATTGGCGAATGTGGACTGGGGGAGCGCTTTGGAGGGAGGGTCTGTTGAGGAGCAGTGGAGGATCTTTAAGGAGATCTTTCTTGGTGCTCAGCAGAAATTTATTCCGATGGTCAAAAAGGATAGTAGGAGGAGAGGTAATAAGCCGTGGATAACGAAGGAGGTGAAGGAAAGTGTTAAATTGAAAGCGGAGGAATTTAGAGTAGCTAAGAGTAGTGGGCGAGAAGAGGATTGGGAGAGGTTTAAATGTCAACAAAGATTGACAAAGAAGTTGATAAAGAAGGGTAGGAGAAACTATGAAGCTGGGCTAGCGCTTAATATAAAAAAGGATAGCAAGAGTTTTTATAAATATATAAAAAGGAAGAGGCTGGCTAGGGTGAATGTTGGTCCTTTAGAGGATGAGAAAGGGGACCTAGTGGTAGGGGATGGGGATATGGCTAAGGTATTGAATAACTTTTTTGTTTCTGTCTTCACGGAGGAGGACGTGAATAATTTGCCGGGTGTTAGCGATGGAAAGGTGGTAGACTGGAGGGTCTTAATGACATTACTGTTACTAGAAAGGCGGTGCTCGACAGACTGGAGGGGCTGATTGTGGACAAGTCCCCAGGACCGGATGGAATGCATCCGAGGGTTCTGAAAGAAATGGCGGAGGTGATAGTGGATGCCTTATTTTCCAGATGTCGCTGGATTCCGGGGAAGTGCCGGATGATCGGAAAACGGCTAATGTTACGCCGTTGTTTAAGAAGGGTGCCAGGCAAAAGGCGGGGAATTATAGGCTGGTTAGTTTAACGTCTGTGGTAGGTAAAATGTTAGAATCTGTCATTAAGGAGGAAATTGCGAGGTATCTTGAAGGGAATTGCTTGATAGAGCAGACGCAGCATGGTTTCATTAAAGGGAAGTCGTGTCTGACAAATTTACTGGAGTTCTATGAGGATGTGTCTAGGGCGGTGGATAGAGGAGAGCCGGTGGATGTGGTCTTTCTAGATTTTCAGAAGGCGTTTGACAAAGTACCTCACAAGAGGTTATTGCAGAAGGTCGAGGGACATGGAGTTGGGGGTAGGGTGTTAGCGTGGATAGAGGATTGGTTGTCAAATAGGAGGCAGAGAGTGGGGGTCAACGAGTGCTATTCGGATTGGTGGATGGTGACTAGTGGAGTGCCCCAGGGGTCGGTGCTGGGGCCTCAGCTTTTTACCATTTATATAGATGATCTGGAGGAGGGAACCGAGTGTAGGGTGTCGAAATTTGCTGATGACACCAAGATTGGGGGAACGGCAAATTGTGCGGAGGGTGTGGAGAGTCTGCAGAAGGATCTAGATACGCTAGGCGAATGGGCCAGGAAATGGCGAATGGAATTTAATGTTGGCAAGTGAGAGGTGGTCCACTTTGGTAGGAAGAATGGTAGGAAGGACTATTACTTACGGGGCGAAAAACTGCAGCAGGCGACGGTGCAGAGGGACCTCGGGGTCCTTGTGCATGAGTCGTAAAAACCCAGCTTGCAGGTGCAGCAGGTGGTCAGGAAGGCGCATGGGATGCTGGCCTTCATAGCGAGGGGGATTGAATATAGAAGTAGGGAGGTCTTGCTGCAGCTGTATAGGGCATTGGTGAGGCCGCAGCTGGAGTACTGTGTGCAGCTTTGGGCGCCGCACCTGCGCAAAGATATTTTGGCCTTGGAGGGAGTGCAGAGGAGGTTTACTAGGCTGATACCGGAGTTGAGGGGGTTGAGCTATGAGGAGAGGCTGAATAAACTGGGCTTGTACTCATTGGAGTTTAGAAGAATGAGGGGAGATCTCATTGAGATGTATAAGATGATGAATGGGATGGATAGGATAGAGGTGGAGAGACTCTTCCCGCTCAAAAAAGACAGTAGGACTAGGGGGCACAGCCTCAAGATAAAAGGGGGGCGGTTTAGAACGGAGTTGAGGAGGAACTTCTTCACTCAAAGGGTGGTGAATCTCTGGAATTCTCTGCCCGTTGAAGTGGTGGAGGCTGCCTCGCTAAATATTTTTAAGACGCGGGTTGATGGGTTTTTGATAAGAGAGGGGATTAAGGGTTATGGGGAGAGGGCGGGAAAGTGGAACTGAGCAGCGACAGATCAGCCATGATCTTATTGAATGGCGGGGCAGGCTCGAAGGGCTAGATGGCCTACTCCTGCTCCTATTTCTTATGTTCTTATGTTCAGACTTGGACTCTGATGTCCTCCTGAACTTCCAATTCTGTCAATAACAGCACTATTGTTGCAGGGACTGGACAGCTGCCAGCCAAGCAGACTGGTTGGCAGATCTCTAAAGCTGGGACTTCCTCCTGAGGAAGGTGCGGAAGTCCCACTTGCAACCACTTAAGGCTCATTCAAGTGAATGGGCTGTGGAGCTCTCAATCTCTTCAGATGGCCAGAAGTGAGACATTGCCATCTGAAAAACTTAGGCTATGCGTTGAAGTCCCGCTCCAGACACATAAGCACATAATCCAAGCTAATATTTCAATACGGTTTTGAGGGCGTGCAATCTTGGTGGTGCTGATTTTCAGATGAAATGTTAAACACAGACTGCATCTGCCCTCACAGTTGACAAAGAAGATCCCAGGAACTACTTTGAAAAAGAGCAGGAGGCACCCTTGCTAGTATTTATTCTTCAACTAACACCTAAAAACAGGTTATCATCATCACATTGCTGTTTACGGGAGCTTACTATGCACTAATTGGCTGCTGTGTTTTGAATGTGGCAACAGTGACTACATGCGAGAAAGTATACTTAGTAAGTAAGGGCCCAGTTCAAAGGGTCACAGGGCAGGGAGAGTAGAGAAAGGATTGGATGGGGCACAAAAGGGATGATCAAGGGAAGGATGAGAGGTTTGGGAGGTCTGGAGGCCACTGGACCTTAACAGTGGATGCCTGGTTTCAGATGGAGGCTGCTGATGGAGCCCCACACTCCCATTCATGCCTAAAAATTAACTTTTTTCCATTTTCCCCATGGAAGTTCAGTCCTCCTGCCAATCTGAAAATTAAGTGGGCCTTCCTATGATCACAAAATGCAAGTCTTTCTTTTTTAAAAAAAAACAAAAGTAGAAAATAATCAATTAGAAAGAAAAAAGCTTCCGGAAAAGGTTGTTCACAAAGGCAGCACTCAAGATATATCATAGTTGATGCTTATGGCAGATTTTATTTGAATGTTACTGAGAATTTCATGGACACATTCTTCTGCAGTATGTGGACATCACCCAGTCGTAAAAATGCAGCCGAGTGGTCGCGATATGAATCCACCTCCTACCATGGCTGCAGGAGTTCTATTCTCTGCCCAACTCTTTTATTGACACCATCATTTATCATAAGTGCAGTATTTTATTCCTCCAGTCATTTTATTTTTTGAGCTGCACTACTGGACAGATTTTATGTGATGAAGGCTATTGAAGTGAGGGCTGGTTAGGATACCATAGGCCTCCAAGCCCTTCATTTTCTGCTCTTCTTAAAATTAATAGGCAGAATGAAAAAGCTGCAGGCAGATTGTTTCCCAGCCAGCTCTCCAGGCAAGGGATGCTCCTCTCCGAGAATGCACTATTAGAAAATCAACTCTCACATTCAGCTTCCGCCTGTATTACAAAATGTTGATATCAACATTTAGTTCCATTCCTCGCCAGAACCTAATGCTCATTTAGATTCTCGACTCAAATGACAGAAAAAAAAATCAAAAATTAGTGAGTGTTTTGCTTTATTCTAAATATCGAAATATCGAAGAATTATTGTTTTTTCAAAATTATTTCATACAAATTCTCAAAATGGAAGAAATGATTTCCTTGGTCCGGGGATTGGGAGAATAATTTTGACTTGTGGATACAGCTCCCATCATGTAAGAGGAGTGATGTTGGATAAACCATCAGTTACGCATCTTTTCTGACGTCATATGAAATTAAGTTACACGTGTCAAGTTTAAGAATGTTAAAAATGAGATTTGCACGAGTTATTTGCAGGTTTGATGAGATGATAGTACATTGATAGATCAACTGATTGACTGACATAGTTAGCCATTGTCCATTCAAAATAAAGCACTGAAAGAGATCATGCAAAAAACTTTATAACGCATTTAGCTCTCTATGTAGGGGGACGGGGAGGGTATTCAAAACTTGTTTAAAGCAGGTGCTAGCAAATCAATGTGGAAGTAAATGGAAACAAAAATCAGGACAGATGTAAAACCGACAAACAATTTGCTTTTACAGGTTTTACACTATCACACAAAACCAAAATCCCACCACCACCCTTACCAAAAAGGTTGGGTGCACTAAGTGCATTTGTTAGACAATAAATGTTGTTTGTGGGATAAACAACTGGTCCTTCAACCAGGTCACGTAAACAATCAGAAATAATACATTTATAGCAATCAAATCTATTATAAAAAGGGTGGTCTGTATTTCATAATGAATTTAAAAAGTTGCATACCCATTGAGAAGGCTCCTTTATAATCCATTTCAGCCAGTGACATCTCTGTTTCAGAAGGATCCATCATAAAAACCTTCTCGTTATTGCAAAGATGAAACTCTGTATTGAGAGAGTAGACAACTGGAACTGGGCGATTTGTCTGTTGAAAGGCAATAGGGACAAGAAACCTTGACGGAAAAAAGAAACAAAGTCAATGTGCTGATACCACCTCAGAAGACACTTATATTGTATGTTCTCTGCAATAAGTGAAAGAGAACCACATCTACAAAGACAAATTTATTCAGAACTGGAAATTATATTGCAATTATTTCTTGATAAGTCTACTTTAGCTCTCATTTTTCACAATGGTTATTACATTGCCATTGAACACATACTGCTGTATTAATTTATAAATTTTGGTTCTGAACTACTGCTGTAGATAATGGTTTACGAACAAGAATCAATTTTAATTCTATGTGGGAACTGGAAATGCAGGGCTTAAAGTGTTCTAGTGCACCAGAAGTTGAAGTCCAGAAAAAATGCCTAACCCCCTACTCTCTTCAGTTCCAGTGGGTATGATGTCAACTCTACACTCTGTGTAGCACTTACAACTACAAACATAGAAAACCCGGAAATGGGAGTGGAATCTACACACTTCGCCTTTACTGGGCAGAAACGTGATGGAAACAGAATTCATCTTAAAATTGCTGGTAGACTACTCCAAGCCCATACACTGCGACACAATCACAGTAAATTCAGGACAAGTAGATATAAAACAGCTAAAGTGTGAATAATAACTTGTCAAATAAAGCCAGGTATTTAATTATTTTCTGGCCATTTGATAAATGCAATTTGCTCTGGCTATTTTCATTCAGCTGGTGATAAATCCATGCTTTTTTTTAACATGACCCTGGCTTTCCCAAACTTAAATCTGGGGTTTAAAACTAAATATGGCCCTAGTGACATTGCTGTATCCCTTCGTATGTATTTTGAGGACACTTTTTCAGATGATACAAGCTACATAGGTGATTTCCTTTCTCACCTGTAAAACATAGGACAGCATAATATTTGGCAGTAGTAACAACATAATTGTCTTTTGTAGTCTTAAATCCTGTAATTTTAGCTCCTTTTGTTATCATTGGCATATTACTGATGGTTCAGTGATTACGAGATTGCAAAAAGTGGTGTGAAGAAAGTTGGAAATTTATCTCTGGTTTTGCTTCTGAACCCTTCAGATAGGTTCAAGCTTACGTCTCTAATTCTATGTAGGTTTAGTGATAAAATGGCACAAAGCAATTTCCCATGACAGAAAAAATGGAAAAAGACTGGATTTTGCACATTTTATGCTGATGTTGAAGAAATAATTGAGTAGTGGAATTATAATCCATACTTTTCAGGAGCATGTGCGGTACAGGCCAATGGCTTATCTCCAGGGTCGATCCAAGGTTGTGTGGGTTGTACAGTGCAGGGGATCAGAAAGATTGTGTACTCTCCTGAATAATCTTTCCTGTGGAGAAGAACACCATCAGAAAAAAAAATCATGCAAATCCTTTTAAAGCTTGGTGCTACATGGTATATGCACAATGAGCTGATATAAGTTGATAAATATCCTACTATATCCTATGTAATCTAATACAATTTTTAAAAAATGCACTGAATGAGCATTTGGTTGATGAAACCTTCATTCCAATAGTTGTGACAATTTTTGTGGATTCAAAAGACTTTTTGAAATAGAATGTCATAAATGATAGTTTGCTGAGAAGTATACTTACTCAGTTTCAAATTCTGACAGGCTAAAAAATCACACAGAAATAGTCAGTAATGACAAAGAACCATGTCAATTAAACATAGAACACTACAGCACAAACAGGCCCTTCGGCCCACGAGTTGCGCCAATCACATCAACACCTATCTATAACCCCCAATCCCATAAAACCCCATATACTCATCCAGAAGTCTTTTAAAAGACCCCAGCGAGTTCGCCTCCACTACCACCGACGGCAGCCGATTCCACTCACTCACCACCCTCTGAGTGAAAAACTTACCCCTAACATCACTTCTGTACTTTCCTCCCCACACCTTAAATCTGTGTCCTCTCGTAGTGACCATTTCAACCCAGGGAAATAGCCTCTGAGAATCCACCCTATCCATTCCTCTCAACATTTTATAAACCTCTATCAGGTCGCCTCTCAACCTTCGTCTCTCCAGGGAAAAGAGTCCCAGCTCCCTCAACCTAACTTCATAAGGCATGCCTCCCAGTCCAGGCAACATCCTTGTAAATCTCCTCTGTACCCTTTCAATAGCTTCTACGTCTTTCCTATAGTGAGGCGACCAGAACTGCGCACAGTACTCCAAATGAGGCCTAACAAGGGTCTTATAAAGATAAAAGAATCTTATAAAGATATAAGAATTTTTAGCAATTCTACACAAGGAAAGGTAGAAAAGCCCAACATGTTTGTCCATTTTTGACAGATCAAAATCTTCAACAGAATTCAATGTTATTCGCATTCTGGACTTAGCAATACAAAATACTCTCATTTTTTGGATATTAATTTGGAATCTTAACCATACAAGATCTTGTTGCTCAGAAGAGCTAAATACTCTTATTATAGTCCTAAATTCATGAAGGTGCTAATACGTTGACATAAATTGCACGAATTGTCCAATTCTTATTACCTACTATATGCCCAGTTTTTAACTACTGACTAAAAACATTCCCCTACATAATTCCAGTCACTACACTTCAACAGTTATTAATTGTGTGGGGCATTTTGAGATTGCCCAACACGAAACAGGATTAACATTTAAAAATAACTTGTGTTGATATTATCAGAAGAGTGTTGAATTGTATAACATTGCCTTTTCTCTACTTTTACAAAGGATTGTAAATACATTACCCATTGGCCCATTAATACAGCTGACAGAAATTTCTAAGCTTATATCTTTTCATATTCATTTGCATGATGTGGGACATCACTGGCTAGGCAAACATTTATTGTTCATTCCTAGTTGCCTTTATATGAACACAAGTATTATTATCCCACAGATCTCACAGATTGCCTTATCTGAAATTATTTCAAAAAGCAGGATCTATCAATGAACCTGCCAAATCCTTCATTAAAACTACATCCACTTAGAATAAGGTAACATTATGTTTTAGATAATCACATTGTCTTATTTTATGCTTACCATCCTATATTGGGAAGCTAATCCTTAATTGAAGACTATTACTGCCTATCATAATACACTGTAAACATTTTCTAGTTTTGCCACATGGATTAAATACTCTCTGGAATGTGTCTCAGCATAGGACTACTGTGCTTTTACACTCACCCCCGCTCCCCCCATCTCCCCAAAGACCGAATTGAATTTTCAAAGTAAATAGATAAACCTTAAGAACACATCAGTTAAAAGGGAATTTTATTTAATATATAAAATGACAAATGACAATTGTTGAATATTCTGATCTGCATGCTGCTGTTTGGTGGAGAAATATGGTTTTTAGAAGGCTCAATGTTAAATTCCCACAGGGATTCTATGGATCGTCCATTGTAAGTTTGAGAGAGAATCTAGGAAAATCTCAGAAAAACATTCTAAATAGAAATTTATTCCCACCCCCACCCCCCACATGGGTGTCTGCAGATCTTTTCCCTAAATTACAATATTGCAATGAATGGTTGAGAGAACCACACTGGAAATGAATATGGATCTTCTTTCCTCTGTACAAGCATTTTTGGTACACAGTGTGATTTCTGTGGCTCTGTGGCTTTTTTTTGGGGGGGGGCGGAGGAGAGGAATTTAGTCTTGTAAACAAAACAGGCATTGATTTTTGTATGAATCGATGTTCAACGAAAGTTTTTACATTTAGCTTCAGAATGCCTTATTATAGTTACAAGAAGTGACGGAAGTCAAAAAAAATCAGCACTATCATCTTTGCCACAACAAACACTGTGCACAACAAAGTATCTCACTAACATCGTAAAAAAGTTAGATTAGCATGTACGTTTTTCCAAAACATGGCCGTTGACAATTCAATAAAACTGCATTCTGCTTTCATGTGTAAAACACTACCGGGTTTAAAACCTATTGTTAAATTGTGGCATTCCTCGAAAAGCACTAGGTCAGCAAGGAAGATGGATTTTTACTTTACCTGTTGTAAGAACTAGTTGCTCGCCATAGCTGATAAGGGGAATCAAATGTCTGAGCACTCCAGAGCAACTGCAGGTCAAATTCAATACCCCCCAAATGATCAGGAGCTACAATTTGAGATTTCTGCCCTGGCAGTGTGTGGTGATCCATCACAAAGTGACCTGGAAGGAAACACATATACCAGGTTCAGGCTTCTTCTCTCTCTGTCAGAATAGCACTTCTGTGCCATGATTTGGATGTACTTTATTTTGTTCTCCACCATCATTGCCATTCTCACATGCATTTTACTCTCAGTGGGAAGTGATGAGGAATCATGCGCTAATTCAACACCTGGAGTGTGTTTTTAACTTTTACTTCAGCTTTATTCCTTTATCATTCAAATCCTGCTCCACCAGTGGTAACCTTTGCTACTTTTTAAAAGTCCAAAATCAACTTGCCTTTCTCTCTTTGGCTGTCTATTTTACACTTTTGGAGGCAGGAGGAACTTACTTTAAGATGAGTTTTCACTGATTATAATCAGCTATGAAGCTGAGATGAAAAGCCTAGATTCAGAATACTGACAAGATTTCATGACAATGTTTGCTCTGGCCAAATTAGGAAATTCTGTGGTTGCAATGCTCAGCGTACTTAAACAAGCCTTATGTAACACAAAAGAAATATTTACTGAAAACAATCAATGCCTACTTTACTGTATTATACATAACATTGGAAAGTGAACTTTATTCCTGGCAGGATTGCTGCTGGAACTGGTTGAAGTAAGACATCTGCCCATTGGTCAGAACCTGCTGCGACTTGATTGGGTCAATTGAGTCAATTTATTGGCAAGTCTCCAGACCTTTCTTTACTCTTCAATTTGAGTTCTTGGGAGTTGAATTGCAAACGACAGCAGTGCACAAGTCTCTACAGGAGTGGATATTTTGCGTTCCTTTAGTGGTGCACTCGGGATTGCAGCTTTCTGGGGCCATTCAGTAAGGTTTCTCGATGGCAGAAACAAACAAATGAGGTGGGTTCTTGGGAAGTTTCTGTTTTGTGGGTGACCGGGAAGCAGTCGTGCTCCAGAGCCAGCACAGCAAAGTGTGAGAAGGAACAAACAGGCAGTAAGACCAGGCATAAATTGGAAAAGTAGTTTTCATTGGAATTAGTGCAGAAAAAAAAAACACACAACAAATCCATCAGCCATGCCTACTTACCATTATTTAGATGTGATTGGCTAGGTAGGCACAGGATAGTGTGATCCACCCAAAATGAGCAGAAGAAAATTCCAGCCACTTCTAAGGACAGTTAGTGGAAAACTATTGACCACCAACACTGCTCCCCCACCTCCACAAAAGAATCTCCCAAAACCTACAGGCTTTTCTGAAGGAACTCCACCCAGAACCTCATACCAAAGGGCAAAATTATTTCTTGACAAATCTGCAGTATCAACCCATCATTAGATACACAGTAAAACCATAATTATAGAGCAATATGATGGTTATACTGGCAGAGCAGTTGGTACAAAATGAATCAATAACTAAATTGAACCAGTTGAAAAGGTAAAAATAGTTACGTGATTAAAAACAGACCTTAAGCTTGAAGTTTAAAAAAGCTCTTACAGTTTAGGAAAATTCAGACATTCAGCTCATCTTAAAAAAAGATTCTGGCGTAGGAATGTTTTTTGTGTTGTAAATTCTCTATTGTGGGGACACAGGAATTGAATGTGGAATATGGATTTGGACTAGCTCTGCTGGAATTTGAGTCCTGATGCATGTGAAGCTCCAGATAGATTACTCCTACATTTTCACAAATGTTACATTTTGGATTCAATAGTAACATCCTGTTGAATATGCATTATATTATTCTGATGAAAATGATTTATAGGACACATGATGGTCGCTTGTAAAATATGAATTATAACCAGTAGCTAAACCTTCAGTAAACCTTGGCTTCTCCCTTTCTCAACATTCTTCAACTCATGAAGGAATTACTTGCCTCTAAATTTTGCATGGGTCTTGAATTCAATGACAAGACGACCATCGTCCCGTATATAAATCCGTATTATCTGAAGTCGCGCTGACAATACACTGTCAGTCTGTATGCCTACATTAAATAACAAGCCAAAATGAAAAACTTTGCATTAGATAAATGGAAAAGAAGTAAAATTAAAAAAAAAATTTCTTTGCAACCATCTTTCTTACCTGTTCTCCATAGAACGGTGTCATAAAAGAATGAGAACTCCATCTCAGTGTGATGCTCGAGTGAAGCCCAGCCTCTTGGTGCTGTTACGTAAATGTAAGAGACGTACAATGGAACCGATACTGTCAGAAATGACTGGGCAGAATCTCGTACCTGCCAATTATAAGAATGTAAGAAAACGTGACATGGGAGAAAACCTTTTGGGCCCGTTAATCCCTCTGCCCCACAGTCTGTGAATATGATCCACTTCATGTGAACCCATCACAATCCATTGCAAGGAATTGTTCTGCAAAGTCTCTGCTCTCACCTCCAAGATCTTTGGCATTCTTATGCATTTACTCAGACTCTCAGTAATCACACATCATGACACAAAATCTAAACTTTAATTGATATCAGAATGTAAATAAGCTGAAATAGTCTAATTAATAATTAATTACCTCATGTGAAAAGATAGACCAAATGTAACAAGCAATATTTCAATTTTATTTGAAATAATCACTTTTTGACAGACTTAACAGCGATGGAAATTTGTCTCATTTGCTCGCATTCCCATTCTGAGTAAGAAGAATGTGGGAGTAATTGTGCCTTTGGGTGATAGTGTAAAACAAATGATATCAGCTCAGTCACCTTTAAATCAATGGAAACAAATGTTGTGAAGAGGTGTATAATGGGTGACTGACCCAATATCATCATCCATTACACACCATTGTCCAAAGTCAAAATGACCCACTATGAGTTTAATGCTTGCTCCAGGGCTTGAGCACACGAATAAAATTAACATTTCAGGTGCATATTTCATTATTGAGGTTCTATCTTTCACAAAAGAGAACGGAGTTGAGGAGGAACTTCTTCACTCAAAGGGTGGTGAATCTCTGGAATTCTCTGCCCGTTGAAGTGGTGGAGGCTGCCTCGCTAAATATTTTTAAGACGCGGGTTGATGGGTTTTTGATAAGAGAGGGGATTAAGGGTTATGGGGAGAGGGCGGGAATGTGGAACTGAGCCAAGACAGATCAGCCATGATCTTATTGAATGGCGGGGCAGGCTCGAAGGGCTAGTTGGCCTACTCCTGCTCCTATTTCTTATGTTCTTATGTTCTAACTAGGGTTCCAACTATTTTTTTATGTAGATTTGAATGCTAGATATGTAGGTATTATATAAACAATCTAGGCCAATATTGTTCCCTCAACCACCACCACCAAAATCATTTGATTTACTGTTTGAGAGGTCTCTGTGTTGAGCTTCATGGCAGCATGTCAAAAGTAATTAACTGACCTGAAAGAACCTCAACAATGTCATTTTATATTTTTTAGATCCCTCTTTTTGATGGGTTAAAAATTAAAAATCTGAATAATACAAACTTTTTCTCTGGTTAAAATACTAAAACAAAGCTTTTTTTAACTATGATAGCAGTTTTTCATTTAATTGACAGAAATGCAAAGTGAAGTTGCTTATAATTTGGACCATTGTCAGTCAAATAATTGTAGACAATGGGCTGGATTTTACCATTGTGTTGTGCCCGTTTTTGGGCGCGAACACTTGGTAAAGTTGGGTGTGAGGCGAGTAGCACGATCTGTGCCTGCCTCCGCGCTGGTTCCCTCTTTACCAAAGCCCAAAAATGGCCTTGGTTGAGACTGCAAATGGGCGCAACAGCCATCTAAATTCATTTACCTGCATTTAAATTGACTCAACGGGCTGCACGCCCAACTTTACCATCGCGTTCGCCCATCCAGAATTGGTGTGAAACAGACATGCTCCATGTAAGTCCAATTCAGACATTCCGGTTAGTGAAGAGGTAGGTGCACAGTGTCTGACGGCTCTCTGCCTGAGACTGGCGAGGGTGGGGAGTGGGGGGTAGGGTGGGGAAGAGGTCTGCTGCCACTCTGCTTGAGATATGTGGGGGGGAATGGGGGTCTGCTGCCATTCTGCCTGAGATCGATGGAAGGTAAGGGAGGGGGAGGGGGGTGGTCACGATCGGTGTGGGTGGCATGGATGATGGCAGGGTCAGTAATGCTGTGGGGGTGGGCAATGTCTGTGGGGGCCAGGGGGAGCCATTTTCTGGCCTGAGGGGTGATGTGGCAGGGGAGCAGCATTCTATCTCTTTTTTGCGTATGCGCAGTTGGAAGCGCCAATTGGAGTTGCAGGGTTTTGGGTGCATTAAGCCCTGCCCACAGACTTGTGCAGCATGATTAGGACTCGCTGATATTTTTGCAGGCAGAGTGAGTATGGGGGCACCTCAGAACAGGTCTAAAAGTTGGAACTGAAGTACTCCCCGTTTCAAATTCACCCAGCACTTAAAATCAAAACAGTAAAATAGGGCCCAATGTTTGCAGAATGAGCATTCAAATTTTTGTGAATATAATCACCTGGAAGTCAGCTGTCACTGACCCACCGCAGACATCAATCAGTTCCGTCATATCATAGTAAGCATCAAATGTCCAGATACAGCTCTTCAGATTGAGATGCTTATAGAGCTGGATGGTCTTAGGTTCTCTTACATTCGGATCAAACTGGAAAGGCCGATCATACCCAGGGCCAAGAGTGATGCTATCATAGTTGACATCATCTAGAAATCCAGAATCTGTAGACACATCATAAACAGAAAGCATAAAAAATAGACACTCTGTTGCTTTTTATTCTCTGACTTCTAAAGTGCAGTTAGTTTCAGGACAAGAATAATTTTGATGATACAATCAATGTACAAATTATGGATAACATTCAAAGGATGCTAAATCAAAATAAGGTAAAATGTTTGATATTTTTCTAAATTGCACTTCTCCCATTTCACAAAATTCCTATATTTTATAGAGATATGTAAAAAAACACAAGCAGGATAACAAATGGGGCCAGAAAGGGGAAAGACCTGAACTATTGATCTTTCAGCTAAGGATCATCTATTACAAGGCTTCAAGTGTGACAACATTTCTATTAATAGCTCCAGGTATTTCTCTGCTATACAGTGTGGATGTGGAACTGGATTTTAAAAATGGGGCATTAAATGTTGTATAAGACAGCCACTGGGAAACTAACTGGCTATCAGCAAATTAGAATGACTCTATGCATGTTACTTGTTATGGAAGCAACACTTTGGGGGTCAATAACAAGGGTCAATTTTTTTTTCAACAACAGAAGGGCTCTCTGCCTTAGCTGAAATGTAACTGGAGCCTTGAATCCAGAGGTCCTGTCCCCACATCAGGCACTCACCATTTTCACCAGTGGGTGATAACAGGGTTGGGATAAATTTCACACACCCACAACAGAAGCAGTGGCACATCTGAATCAAAAGCAATTTTCATCACCCAGGTTTCTGAAATATGACTTATGGCTGAGGTCTAAAGCTGTCTGAGTCCTTTGGAGATATCTGGATCCTTTTAAGATTAACAGTAGACGTGACATGAATGTAGATAAGGTGAATAAAGTCTGCAGAACTGTCAAGCTGTTTAAACACCCTGCCTTTTACATTTTGGAAGGAAACCCAGTCAGCTCTGGCTCTCAATTGAAAACAAAAAGTGCTTGCAATTTCAACAGTTGTTTGTTGACAAAAGCATGATGGTTATCATTATAGGATTAGTACTACTTGACTGCTTCCACACCTATTGTTATCACAAAGTGAAGTCTCTAAGTTCTCACTTTGGCTAACAGCTCCAAGTGATTATAAAGGGACGAACTACCTTTGATGTGAGGTTATGAATACAAGTATTTGGTTTTATAATGATGTGGAGTTGTTGGCGTTGGACTGCGGTAGGCAACTAAGTGGTCTCACAACACCATGTTTATTTGATAGCACGAGCTTTCAGAGCACTGCTCCTACTTCAGAGTGCTGCTGGAACACTTCAGTAGTCAAGGGCATTCAGCCTCTGATCTTCGGGTAAGCATTCTCCAAGGCGGCCTTCAAGACACACGACAACGCAAAATCGCTGAGCAGAAACTGATAGCCAAGTTCCGCACACGTAGGATGGCCTCAACCAGGATCTTGGATTCATGTCACACTATGTGTAACCCCCACAACTTGCCTGGGCTTGCAAAATCTCACTAACTATCCTGGCTTGAGACAATTTACACCTCTTTTACCTGTGTTTAACCCTCTCCCCACTCACATTGTCTGCACCTGTAAAGACTTGATTATCTGTTAAGGCTCACGTTCCAACCATTATCTCGTAATTGAGTTTGTGTCTATATATGCCTTGTTTGTGAAACAAATCCTGCATCATTTGATGAAGGAGCAGCGCTCTGAAAGCCTATGCTATCAAATAAACCTGTTGGAATTTAACCTTGTGTTGTGGGACTACTTACTATTTTTATAAGCAATTAAGTATTTGATGGGGTTTGAATGTGTTGAATGGGCTCTTATCAATCACAGTGTTTTTTTAATATAGTGAACCCTGTATTAGACACTTAGAACTTTATTTTATTTCATCTCAGTATGCCTCCTGAGGTCTGCCCAGGCTTACTGGATGAGTTGGTATGTAGTGTGTAAGGGCATTGGATGGAGACATGGGAATATGAGAGACCATTGGGTGCGGGTGGAGATGCATGAGTTGGCATGGATGAGGAAAGGTGCATGTGGGATGCAGTCAAGAGAGCCTTGTTATTTTTATTATAACTGGGGCAAAATTTTCAAACAGCCTAACTTGGCACTCAGCAACACCTTTGGTTGTCCCTGTACTGGGTCCGAGGGCAGCAGGCCAAAATCCTGTTCTTACCCCAAGAATGAAAATCCGAACATTTGGAGAAATTTCTCCTAAGTCATGATTGGGAAGGCAGGAAAATTTCCACCTCGGGAGTGGAAATTTGGCCTAAAGTGATGGTTCATTTGCTCACTATTTAAATAGAAACAGATGATTTATGGTTCCTTCCCTCAAGTTTAACTATTCAATTTCTTCAGAATATCAGAACTTTTCTGAGCAAACCATTAGAAATAAAATCCTGCATTTTAAAATATTTAAGTTTTAACACATTGATTGAAAATAAATGGAAACATAAAAATGAAGGTTAGAAGATAAACAGTCAGTTGTTTATTGCAGTTTGATCATGGCCATAATTATGAAAAATGTTGATCATAAAGTAGCTCCTGTGAATAATAATTCTAGTTAAAAGAATTGGCATGAGTATTCCTATTCTGATTCATGCTGTTTCCTCAAAATTGTCAACAGAAATAATTTTACCCCTTAGAATGGATATGCGGATCTATTTGTCTTATTGCCTCTCAAAATACAACACACTAAAGCCTGAATTTTCACACAGAAGATGTGCCAGCAGGAACACGAATCCAGTGTTCTAATCCCCAAACTTAGTGCATAATTTTCACACTGGGGGAGGGAATTATAGGGATGTGAATGGATTCTGCCTCAGTAGAATCAGCAGCTGTCTCCATACGTGAGTTTGATGAGTGAGGTGTCTTAAAAGGCTTAAAAGACCTCATAGGAGTAGGTCTGACCTTTTTGGATTAGTTTCAATATTCAGGGTACTCATTGGAGAGGTAAGTACCAATAGTAAATGGTCCTGTGACACTTTTGGTAAAAGACTGGTGCCTTTTGGGATTATTAAAAAAGTACAATGAATGTGCATAAAATGTGCAGAAGCCCATTACAACTGTGAAAGAACTGTCAAACCCATTGGAACCATCAAAGCTGATTTTATTCTGTTGGGCCTTAAGGTAAAAAAAAGTAGTATTTATAAAACAGTGCTGGTTATTTTACTCAGATTGTTGATATGAGCCTCTGGGTTATCATTATAGGACTTGTACTAGCGTTATAGGACTTGTGTTGCATGACTTATTTTACCACCTATTACTGTCAGAGGGGCACCTGTTACGTAAGCAGTTTGACAGCTCCAAGTGGTTATAGAATAGGGATATTTGTTTTCATAAGAGATTAAATACTTAAGTGATTTTTCTTTCATAAGCGATTAGAGAAGGAATTTCAATGTAGTGATTTTTTTTAAATCAATGAGTTTTTGTTTCAAATAGTGGCATCATCAATAGGTGTGTAACTTTATTTTGTGTCAGCATGATCCCTGAAGTTTGCCCAAGGTTTCTACAGGTAAATTGGCATGGAGGAAGTAAGGTCAAAAGGGTGGTGGATTCAGACTATGGTTCACATGATTTGGCACTAAGTCACCATCGTGGCTATAAAGGGCCATAGGGATAAGTGGAGGGCATGGTTTGGTGTATAGGGTATGAGGGACCAGGTGTGAGCGAAGGCATAGATTGGTATAGATGGGGATATGTGGGGGGATGGGGGGGTGGCGGGGGGGGAAGGCGGGGTGGCGGGGGGGAAGAGGAGGTGAGGGCTGGATGGATGTTTTTCTTCTTTTGTTTTTTTTTTGTCAATCTTTCACAAGGTGCCAGCGCACCGGGCCTTCTACCAGACAGCTTCTACACCTGATAGCCTTTGCATTAGGCCCAACTTTTAATTCAACTCCCACCCCCAAATCAAAATCCCAACTTTCAGGCTTCTCTTTCACAGGTCAGGTTCAAGGAGCTGGGAAATGTTCTGACTCTACACACTAACCAAGGAGTGAAATCTGGGCCTAAGTTTTAAACATAATAAAACTCAATCTTATGTGCTATAGTTTATGTCTTTCGACTATATTAATAAAAAGGTGGCAGAAACTTTGCTGCTGAGTTTGTGGAGTTTTGAATTCACGCTTGGTTCTACCTGTAATACTCCTGAGATCCTTGAGTGTAACCAGGTTGGAACAGATGTGTTGGTGCCGGTAAATGGATTCTGACAAGAGGAAGTGCAGGTTATGCAGCGGCATTGTGGATACTAGAGGTAGCATCCCATCCTGATGAGGGATCTGTACAGAAATGTGGATTCTAAGCAAAACAAGTGGAAAAGAAACCTATAAATATGTGAATTGCACTGTTTATTATCTGAACATTAAAATGTTTCACAATAATAGAGTTTTTATTCAATGAACACAATTGGGTGATACTCCATTGTGCTTGCCAATCTTGGCATCACATAACCGCTATTGATTGCTCTTTTGTTCCACATATTCTTCAGCCTGTAGAGATTTTCTGCATTGTCAACTGTTGCAAATAAGGCGTGCATCATATGATTTGTTGACTTCAATACAGAAAAGACAAAGGGGCAGAATATAATGTCCGCTCGTCTGTGGTCTATTTGGTGGTTGACAGGACATTTAATCCAATGGCAGTGGATGAGGTCACCACCATCCTCACCCCAATTAGGCTTATCAAGAATCCTGTCCTGCCCCACTGCCAATTGTGGCCCTTAAGTGAACAATTACTGCACACTTAAGGGCCTCACCCTGGCATCATATTGGGCAGGGTCTCATCATGTCGGGAGTATGACAGGCAAATCTATGCAGTGTCACTTGTGAACTTCAAGTGGGTGCCTCTCATTCAAAGTGTCTGTTGGAGAGAACTATCATCAGAAGAGGAGGTCATCTGTTAAACATAGAAAGGAGTAGGCTACTTGACTCTTCAAGCCTGCTCCGCTATTTGTTTTGATTATGGCTCATCATTGAATTCAATATCCTATTCCCTCCATATCCCTTGATCCCTTTAGCCCCAAGAACTATATCTAATTTCTTCCTGAAATCACACGTTTTGGCCTCAACTACATTCGGTAGGAGTGAATTCCACACATTCACCATCCTCTGGGTGAAGAAATTTCTTCTCATCACAGTTCTAAATGGTTTACCCCTTACCCTTAAACCATGACCCCGAGTTCTGCACTCCCCCACCATTGGGAACATTCAGTTCCCTCTTCCAAATCATCAATATGTAATGTGAACAGTTGAGGTCTGAGTACAAATCCCTGTGGAACTCCACTAGTCACTGACTGCCAATCAGAAAAAGACCCGTTTATGCCAACTCTATTTTCTAACCAGCTTTCTATCTATCTCAGAACATTACCTGCAATCCCATGTGCTTTAACTTTACATAGTGGTCTGTTGCAAGATCTTGTCAAAAGCTTTCTCCTCAGTCAACTCTACTAGTTACATCCTTACAAAATTCCAATAGACTCGTCAAACATGATTTCTGTTTTATAAATCCATGCTGACTTTGTCTGATTTTACCACTGCCTTCCAAATGCCGAGTTATAAACTCCTTGACAATAGACCCTAGCAATTTCCCCAGTACTGACGTTAGGCTCACTGCTCTCTTATTCCCTGTTTTCTCTCTACCTCCCTTTTTGAATAGTGGGCTTACATTAGTTACCCTGCAATCTATAGGAACTATTGCAGAGTCCAAGAGTTTTGGAAAATAACCACCAATGAATCTACTATTTCCAGGGCCACTTCCTTATTCTGGTATGAAGATTATCAAGACCTGGAGATTTATCCATCTTCAATCTCATCAATTTCCCTAAAATCATTTCTCTACTAATACTGATTTCCTTCAGCTCCTCATTAAAACTTGTTTCTCTCAGCACTTCTGGCACATTATTCATGTCTTCCTTTGTGAAGACTGAAGCAAAGTACAAATTTAATTCCTCAGGCACTTCTTTATTCCCCGTTATGAATTCTCCCATTTGACTATAAGGGGCTTACATTTGTTTTTGCCAATCATTTTCTCTTTACATAACTATAGAAACTTACAGTCACTGCCTGCTCTTGTTCACTACCCTCCCTTACCTGTCTCCTCCCTCACCTGTTGCCCCCCTTTTACTCACAGCATACACCCCCAACACTCGCCTGTGGCCTGGGATCCAGCGACGCTGCTAAACCTTTCTGATATACACTAACTGAACTATAGGCAAAGATTAAAGTTAAATGAAGAACAAGTTGCCTTGTATGGCCTCTCAATTTATTCCAGTCTATGAAGGGCACCTGGAGGGCACGTGGCCCATCCAGTCTGCAGTGACCCTCTGAAAGAGCACCCCAGCCAGACCCTCCCCTCTGCATTTAACATATTTGGTCACTAAGGGGCAATCTAGCATGGCCAATCCACCTAACCTGCACATCTTTGGACTGTGGGAGGAAACCCACAGCAGTGTGATGTTTTCCCTTCCAGCACAGCCATTCTTTTGGCCTTGCACATTTGTCAATTAGCACTACCATCATTTGAGCAATTTTATACCATGGACTCACATCTGCTTATCTCAGGCACACTGGCTTCCAGTTCTTCCCCCATTGGCTTCAGGCTGATCTCCTGCTCTCTCCTCTTCCTTGCTCTCCTCCATCAAATTCCCAATTGGCCACTTTGTAAGAACGTTCTAATTAGCCAATCAGGGCACTGAAAGGTATATCCCATTTAAGTGAATGGAATATGAGGGGCAGGGGAAAGGGGAGAGTCCTCAGTGGAGCTGAAAACCCAGACAAGTGGGCAATTTGCAGTAAACTGTTGGGACACCCGGTCCAATGAAAAACCCAATTGTCCCAGTGAAACCAGGATATCTGATCATCCAAGGTTGTTCCAATTATAATACATTTCTATTACAATGGCTAATCTCCGATATTATGCACTTCCTTTAGCTCTTTTTTGGGTCTGTGTATTTCTGAAACATCTACATTGGCCAAACATTATGTGAAAGTCTTCAGAAAACACTCAGTTATACCCAGATACCTGCAATTCTATGATTCCTTTCCCTTCTTACAAAAAAGCGATATGACCATCGTAACAAAAAACCCTGTTCCAAGAGTGAAATCACTTGTTTCATTACATGGTTCCCTTTTCACTCAAACATTAAAGTTGAGAAACATCCACAGTAATTAAAAGGAAAAGAAAGTTGGTGATCTAATTAAAGAATGGCTTCACTGCAGGAATTATGTTGCTCTTGAAGTGCTGAAGTAGGATGCATAGGCACCATTGCTTTCCTATCTGCTGTGGCTTGTAACTATTATAGTCTATGATCTTCCTCATAGGAGGAGGTTTAAAATCTACAAATTATAATGAAGAATCTAGTCTCTAACTAGTCACTTCTCCCTAGATCTAAACTTTCTTCCTTTTCTTGTTTTTTGAATCACAGAATCCCTATGGTGCAGAAAGAAGCCATTCTGCCCCTTGAGTCTGCAATGAGCATCTCACCCAGGCCTCCTACTCCAATCTATCCTCCCCGCACATTTACCATAGCTCATCCACCTAACCTGCACATCTAACCTGTCGGAAAAAGCTGGAGCACCAGACCATGCAGACATGGGGAGAATGTGCAAATTCCACATAGTCACCCAAGATCAGGATTGAGCCCCGATCCCTGGTGCTGTGAGGTAGCATTACTAACCACTGTGCCACCATTCCATCTGTAAGTCTGTGACCTTCTTAGCTTGGCAACACATTTCACCATATTATGCACGCTTTCCTTGTACTAGTGCTGTCAACTTGTCTCCTTATTCCTTCGGCACGCTCTCCGCCTTTGATCACCTAACATTCGATCACCTTCCCACTTTTCCTTCAAAGTCTATCTTTTCATCTATCATCATTCTAAGTAGCCTGGTGACTTAGCTACAATCCCCACTCACATCAGTGAATGAATCTACATTCTTGGCGATTTTAGTTATCACCAAAATTCACTGGGCCCAAGCAACTTAAATTTCTCTCTTCCCTGAATCCCTTTCTCCAGTGGACTCTCCCATTCACAGCAGTGTCCTAGTCTGGGTACATCCATTGTTTCTACCTTTGATAAATTAACCATTTCACTAATCAGTGACTTTGTTCCTCAGATATAAATCCATACTGATATCATCCATGCTTCCCTGGGAAATGCTAGCTCCCACCCCCTTTCCAAGGCTTTCTCAAACTACACATCCTTGGACAACTTTCTTTCTTTTGGAAGCCAACTGCTTCAGCACACCGTTGTCCTTGCCATGTCCAAAAACAGCCCTGCCTTTATCTTTGTGACTTTCTTCTAAATCCTTCAGTTTCCCACACAACATTTCTGGTACAACTTCCACTTCTCTGCCCATAATTTCTAGAGCAGCTGGTGGTCAGCTTCTGAATTTGGATCAATCAGAAAGCAAAACTGCATTTCATGCTCTGGGTTCAAATCACTCCAATATTACAAGATTATCCAGGAGATTAAATGTAATCTCAGGCTAATCTTTCTGATTACAAAATAATGTCCTCCAACTGCCTTCCTCCATCCCCTTCAGATTTTCCTCCAACATCAGTGACTGGAAGTTTATACATTTCTTTATCTTAAAAACTGAAACTAAATACATTGCCCATGTGCAAGGCCCTGTGCCAGGAGCATGAATCCATAAAATATACATTTAATAATTAAACTCATAAGGAGAATGAAACATGAAATGAATGAAAAAGGTAAAGTGCTAAAACTTCCATTTTAACTAATTTGTATATAGGTTGATTTCTTGATCCGATACTTCTAGAAAGAGATTGCCGTCAAAAAAAATATATCTTGAGAAACAGATTCAATCCCAATGAATCAGTAATCAGGATGCACGCCCTGCAAAATGTTACTTCCAGCATGGAGTATGATGAAATGGAGTCACCCTTATAGCGTAATAACCAGTCTGCTAGTCCTTTCAGTCTAATCTTTCTAAAACTGAGTGATACTATGGGAGATCCACTTATATTCAATAGAAAAAAAAATGTACACTGTGGTGGGTTACAGTCAATATCACCACCTTCCAAAATAAGATCATCATCTCAAACTTCACTCATGGCTGCATTGATTACACCACAGCTTTGTGATGTTTTAGGCTGGGACAGTGGTTAGGACTGCTGCCTCATAGCATCAGGGATCCAGTTTCAGTTCTGGCCTTGGGTGATTGTGTGGAGTTTAACATCCTCCCCGTGTCTGCATGGGTTTCCTCTAGTTTCCTCCCACAGTCCAAAGACGTGCAGGTTAGATGGATCGCTAAATTGCCCCTTGGTGTCCAAGGATGTGTAGATTAGATGGAATAAGCCATGGAAATGTATGAGATTACAGGGATAGGGTAGGGTGGAGGACCTGGATAAGATGCCCTTCAGAGAGTTGGTGCAGACATGACGGGCCAAATGGGCTCTTCCTGCAGTATATGGATTCAATGATTTGTAGCATAGTCCTGATACTCACTAAATAACACAAAGCAAGTATTACTGGAAATTGCCAATAATAGGTATTCCCACAATTTATCTTTGCATTTTTTCCCTTTCCTAATTTTCTTCTTTTTTCTCTTCTCAATCTGCCAGTTCATGCTGAAGTTTGGTTCCACATTCAGGAAAACAGCCAATAGCCATTCTTCACCCCCTCTTAGGCAATGACCCTAAAAGAATCGCTGCTGAGGGTTGCCCAGACCAGAGACTCAAGTCTCATTGCATCATCCTTATTACTGTTGCAGCTTATATCACCCGTTTCAACAAAGATCAAATACAGAAATTGAAACATTCTTATCTGTAAGGTTAATATAAGGAGGGTGGAATCACAGAGGAATTGTAACAGCTTTTAGATAAATGATTGGATAGTGAAATTAAAATTTACTGCAGCACAGAGGTCTTCAGTTGAAACAGGAAATACAACTAATAATATTGGACAATATTTTATGAATGAGCATTGGCATAATATTTATGCATTTGCATTAACATGTCCTTTGATGATTATGTCAACCATGTTATGAACACTCTGACAGTAGCTGTGCTTTACAGTACCTGTTTGGATGCTCCTTATGCTTCACATCCAAGTACTTCAGAGTCGCAATGAAGGATTGGGCCTGGAATCCTCTTGCTGTCCCTGCCACTACAGGTGTATGGCAGATAGAACTATCTGTTCCGATGGTGACAATGTTGCTCCTCAGCGGTGTCCCAACATGGCCAGCCTTGTCAACTGCTTTAGCAACACAGCGGACGTGGAATCGACGGCTGAAGTAGATACTATCCAGGACCTGGGGAAGAGGATAATATTAGAGGAAGAGATGTTAAGTTTTCTAGTGTCAAATAAATTTTGATAAAATGCAAAAGTCCTATCACATTTTGTTCAAGTCAAGATGCCACAATGAATTTCTATGTTACTGTGACCAAGGTAAACTCTATCTCTGCATCCTTTCCACTTGTCAGTAGCCAATGGCTCCACTGATCAGACTGTTCTTTTCTGACACCTCTCTCATGTCATCCAGCTGGGTGGAATTACATTGCCTGGTTCCATTCTCATCAACTAAATCACAGTCAAGAAATCACCTGCAATGGCTTCTCTTCCCAATTCTTCAACATTCCCCTTTTTGTCCCACAAGGATCTATGCTTGATGTGCTCGATTTCCACTTACCTGTTACACCTCAGTGACATCTGAAAACACAATGTTAGTGTCTACATCTATGCTGACGATTACCACTCACCTCAACCATCACCACCACCCTCTCCGCCATTAACTGCATGAATTGTCAGAATGTTTGTGCAATATCCAAAATTGGATGAACAGAAATTCCCTTCAACTAAATATTGGAAAACCATTTTCTTCAGTCCAAGTCACAAACTCTGCTCCCTTGCCACCCACTCTACCCTTCCCCACTACCCTCAGCACCTGTTTAAGGCTAAACCAGACTGTTTGGAACATGGTTTCATATTTGACCCTGAGATGAACTTTCAACCATATATCTGCACTGTCACTAAAACCCCCCTATTTCCTCCTTGTAAAATTACCTGACACAGCCCATCTCAGCTCATCTGTTACTGAAGCTCTCATCCCTGCCTTTGTCACTGTATTGACTATTCTAATGTACTCCTGGCTGGCCTCACTTGTACCAAGTTTCATTCACACATCACCCCTGTATTCACTGAGCTACACTGGCTCCTTGTTATGTAATGCCTAAGTTTTAAAATTTTCATACTTGTTTTGAAATCTCTCCGTGATCTTGCCCCTCCATATCTCTGTAATCTCCTCCAGCCTCATAATACTGAGATATTGGGTCTCCACTAGCTTCTTGAGTATCCCCAAATTTAATCTTGACACAACTATTGGCGAGCTGCCTAAGCCCCAAACTCTGGAATTTCCTCCCTAAATCTCTCTATATCTCTTACCTCGTTTAAAACGCTTCTTAAAATCACCTCCTAGGCTAAGCCTTTGACATCTGCCCAAATATGTCCTTAAGTGACTTGATTTCATATTTTGTTACATAATATTTCTGTGAAGCACCTTGGGACATTTTATTACAGTGCTTTAAAGGTGCTACGTAAATACAAGTTATTGTTAGAACAAGTCTCTTAAATTTGTTTCATTTCTCAAAATCCGAGGAAACAAAATTCTAGAATTTCTCCCTTTCCTTCCTTCACCCAGAAAAATCAGTAAAACTCCACAGTGCCAATCAAGTGTTAATCTGCATCATTCGACCTGCCCAAGTACGTTCTATAGACGGTGTTCACATGGTGCCAAAAAGGCCTGGAGCTAAAGCTGTTCAAAGAGTATTTGATCGTCTCTCCCTATACACTACTTTTAGACTTCAATCCTTTCATAATCAGACATCCGTTCAACTATTTTTAAGCTTTAATTAGCATCGCATTAATTATCTTTGATGATAGACTATTCTACCTATCCACTAGACTGAGGGAAACATTCTTCTAATGTCTGGTTTTGCTTGAAGCTCACTAATTTTACAATCATTTCCTTTAATCCGTGACAAGAATTAAATGATTTTCTTATAACCATATTATCTGTGACTTTTAGTGCTTTGTTTCCTTTAGTAATTTCTTCTCTCCATGTTTACTGCCTCACCGCATTTTGTTTAGCTCCAGTCCAGGGAGCAGAGAAGAGACGTCCCCCCCATCATTGCACTAAATTGTACAGATTTCTTTCGTACACAGCTGTTGGCATTGATCAGGAAACAGAAATCTCAACCTCTCTATGGTTGGGTATTATATGAGAAAGCTTTCTCTATCCCTGATCAAAACATGTGTCGTCATCCCAAGTTCAGAAGAGACCAGTCCCAACTCTATCAGTGTGAGTTTGATGCCCAATGTTATTAATGTTAATCATTTTTAAAAAACCTGGGGACATAATTTCCACTATTAAAATATCGAAACTGTGGCAATCTTGTGCAGAGATCCAGAGCGCTGCTTTTTCACATTTGTTGACTGCATTCTGGTCTAGTTGATACTCTCAGTGTAAAAGGCCCTCTGCTCCGCCAGCTGTATGGGTCCTGAGTGAAATCAGTGTAACATCTCAGCTCGATTACATAAAACTACTCAAGTTCACCACATTTAATACTAACTTTACAAACTTCCTGACTAAGACCATGTCAATAATTGCTGTTAGCAGCAAATCAAATTGACACTGGTGTGCTAGGAATGTGTCTTCTGAATTTGGGAATTATGATACTTGTGCATTTAATACTTATTCATCAATCAGGAGATATTCAAAGCAGTATTAATGGCTGAAAAGAGATAAGCTGCATTTCACATAACACAGCATCATAGAATCCATAGAATTCCCCCACAGTGCATGAGGTGGCCATTTGGCCCATTTAGTCTGTACTGACAAAAATCCCACCTAGGCCATATCCACCTTGCTAATCTCCTTGACACTAAGGGGCAATTTAGCATGGCCAATCAACCTAACCTGTACATCCTTGTAGTGTGGGAGGAAACTGAAGCACCTAGAGGAAACCCACGCAGACATGGGGAGAACATGCAAACTCCACACATTCCCGAGGCTGGAATTGAATCCGGGTCTCTGGTGCCGTGAGGCAGCAGTGCTAACCATTGTGTTACCTCACGATGGAATGTATTAAAGTGTCATCTACATTTCTAAGGTTCATAAAAATGAAATCAAAATATGAATACATTTGTACTGAATTATTCTAAACATCCACTTATGCAAACATAACAATGCAGTGAGGGTAACACAGCACAACCCAATTTATTCTGTTTACTTGACCTATTTGTTCCTTCATAGACTCTGCATTTTTTTTTAAAGGAATGCCCCATACTACTTATTGTGTATTTGTTTCTTGTTACCTAATAGATATAAATTTGTGTCTTCATGTGAAACAGTAGTTACACACTAAGGATTGCACTGTATCCTGAAATAAGCTGCTATTTTTGCACTCTGCTCAATGTTGACAGTGAAAGCACAGATTTTTCAGTTTCCTTCAGAATAAGTTTTGGCTACAGCTGTGTTCTGCGCTATGACCATTATGTTCCTGATTCCATTGTTCTCCTCAATGTAATGTACGGTGAGAAAAGATCAGAGGGCTCAGTGTTAGGAATGGATGAAGAGTGTATCAAGATTAACATTTTCCCTGTTTGTATTCAGCATTACCGTTAGTACAGTCTTCCATCTTTGTTAATATTTCACTAAGAGTGAGGCAATGCTGTCTTTCGGCCTGGGGGTGAAACTTCTCACCGTATGAAATAAATGGGAGGATGGCTGTTCCCTAGAAATAATGATCTGTCAATGAAATTGCATTTCCCAAAATCACTTCTTTTTAAATTGCACAACTCTGGAATCTAATTAGTACATCAGTAATTGCAAGGCAATAGTCATGCTCACAATCAGAGCGCTACCATTTTGGGGTTTAAACAGATGCTATAGAGCAGACGCAGCACGGTTTCGTTAAAGGGAAATCGTGTCTGACAAATTTACTGGAGTTCTATGAGGATGTGTCTAGGGCGGTGGATAGAGGAGAGCCGGTGGATGTGGTCTGTCTTGATGTTCAGAAGGCATTTGACAAGGTACCTCACAAGAGGTTATTGCAGAAGGTCAGGGGACATGGAGTTGGGGGTAGGGTGCGAGCGTGGATAGAGGATTGGTTGTCAAATAGGAGGCAGAAAGTGGGGGTCAACGGGTGCTATTCGGATTGGCGGATGGTGACTAGTGGAGTGTCCCAGGGGTCGGTGCTGGGGCCTCAGCTATTTACCATTTATATAGATGATCTGGAGGAGGGAACCGAGTGTAGGGTGTCGAAATTTGCTGATGACACCAAGATTGGGGGAACGGCAAATTGCGCGGAGGGTGTGGAGAGTCTACAGAAGGATCTAGATAGGCTGGGTGAATGGGCCAGGGAATGGCAAATGGAATTTAATGTTGGCAAGTGCGAGGTGGTCCACTTTGGTAGGAATAATGGTAGGAAGGATTATTACTTACGTGGCGAAAAACTGCAGCAGGCGACGGTGCAGAGGGACCTCGGGGTCCTTGTGCATGAGTCGCAAAAACCCAGCTTGCAGGTGCAGCAGGTGGTCAGGAAGGCGAATGGGATGCTGGCCTTCATAGCGAGGGGGATTGAATATAAAAGTAGGGAGGTCTTGCTGCGGCTGTATAGGGCATAGGTGAGGCCGCAGCTGGAGTACTGTGTGCAGTTTTGGGCGCCGTATTTACGCAAGGATATTTTGGCCTTGGAGGGAGTGCAGAGGAGGTTTACTAGGCTGATGCCGGAGTTGAGGGGGTTGAGCTATGAGGAGAGGCTGAATAAACTAGGCTTGTACTCGTTAGAGTTTAGAAGAATGAGGGGAGATCTCATTGAGACATATAAGATGATGAATGGGATGGATAGGATAGAGGTGGAGGGACTCTTCCTGCTCAGAAAGGATAGTAGGACTAGGGCGCACAGCCTCACGATAAAGGGGGGGCGGTTTAGAACGGAGTTGAGGAGGAACTTCTTCACTCAAAGGGTGGTGAATCTCTGGAATTCTCTGCCCATTGAAGTGGTGGAGGCTACCTCGCTAAATATTTTTAAGACGCGGGTTGATGGGTTTTTGATAAGAGAGGGGATTAAGGGTTATGGGGAGAGGGCGGGAATGTGGAACTGAGCCACGACAGATCAGCCATGATCTTATTGAATGGCGGGGCAAGCTCGAAGGGCTAGATGGCCTACTCCTGCTCCTATTTCTTATGTTCTCATTTTTTTAAATCAATTATTCAGCAGAGTCACCCACTGACTGAATATGATAAAACATGGTAAGTTTGTGTTTTGAATGTAATTGGACCCAAAAGGGTCCAAAAGGCACTTGGAAATTGTGCTGGTTAGGTTGCAGTTCAAGTTTCTGCTAATTTGCATTATCACATGACATCTTCCATTAACCAGCTCAACTGGGCAACATAATAGCACATAACTGTGTATACTTAATTCCAGTAAAAATATTTCCTCATGTATCTAAGAGTGGTAACATGGCACAGTATTTTGTTTATTAGCAAAAAAAACACAAGCCAATAATGTCCAATACTCCACCTATGAGAATTTGTTTTAAAATATCTAAAAATGGCCAAAAAAATTGAACTTTTATTAGTTTTATGGTGTACATTGGTCAGTTTACTTCCTAAATTAAATATTTTATGTTTTTTTTAAATGTTTAAAAGGTGACTACTACATCTTGTGGGTTTAAGAAAATGGGAACAATATAAAAAGACTTCCTAAACCAACGCCAAATGGTGGAATTTTGTCACTTCGAGCTTAGGGTGTAACTCATTTGATGCACAGTACTTGATCCAGGAGAACTGAATCTTGGACTTGCGTAAAAGAGGTTTGAAAAATGGAAGTAAGTGGTTTAGGGGATATTTCTCACATACAAAATTTTCCAGTGTTTTGTTTGAGATTAGCCAACTGCACCCAGGTTACACTACTAATAGTGTAAACAAACAGAAACTAAACTTTTGTGACTTTCCAATCAAATTGATTTTATGCAATGGGAACCAATGAGAAACTCCCCTATGGTCATGAATGTGGTCCATTCAGCATGATGAAATTTTAACTCTGGCCATCTTACCACTTGACTTTGCTAACACTTTGAGACCAAATTTTTCTTATGGATCTTCAGTTGGATATTAACATTATCTGACTGAAACCTTCCTTCTAAAAATGGGCATACGTAACTTTGTTGTGAAGTAAAAGGACTTAAAATAATTTCCAAGTATAGGCATTCAAATGTATTCTTGATGATTCTCCGTACCCAACATTTAAATAATAGATCTAGGATAATATACAAAATCGACACTGGATTGTATTTTGCCCTGTCACGTTTGATGACATTCAAGTATTGGCTTCACATTGTGTGTGTACACAATGCAAAATTTTAAGCATGGGACTATGACAAGAATATTTTAGACTGAAGGAGTTTGGGTGATTTTGATAGCTTTAAGTAAATCAGAGGAATTAATTACACTTTATCGAGCAAAATCCATTCTGAAAACGTAATAATGACTTAACATATTGCCATTTAAAGTATTTATCCTCACAGATTAGTTCACTGGAACATATTACATAAATATATGGTGATTCCATCAATGGAATTGATGCAGTGCACATACTATAAAAATTCTCACACCAACATGTGGTTGTTTTAGTCACAAGTCCCACTCTAATCAAATCATAAGAACATAAGAACTAGGAGCAGGAGTAGGCCATCTAGCCCTTCGAGCCTGCCCCGCCATTCAATAAGATCATGGCTGATCTGTTGTGGCTCAGTTCCACTTTCCCGCCCTCTCCCCATAACCCTTAATCCCCTCTCTTATCAAGAACCCATCAACCCGCTTCTTAAAAATATTTAGCGAGGCAGCCTCCACCACTTCAACGGGCAGAGAATTCCAGAGATTCACCACCCTTTGAGTGAAGAAGTTCCTCCTCAACTCCGTTCTAAACCGCCTCCCCTTTATCTTGAGGCTGTGCCCCCTAGTCCTACTGTCTTTTTTGAGCGGGAAGAGTCTCTCCACCTCTATCCTATCCATCCCATTCATCATCTTATACGTCTCAATGAGATCTCCCCTCATTCTTCTAAACTCTAACGAGTACAAGCCCAGTTTATTCAGCCTCTCCTCATAGCTCAATCCCCTCAACTCCGGTATCAGCCTAGTAAACCTCCTCTGCACTCCCTCCAGGGCCAAAATATCCTTGCGCAGGTGCGGCGCCCAAAACTGCACACAGTACTCCAGCTGCGGCCTCACCAATGCCCTATACAGCTGCAGCAAGACCTCCCTACTTTTATATTCAATCCCCCTCGCTATGAAGGCCAGCATCCCATTCGCCTTCCTGACCACCTGCTGCACCTGCAAGCTGGGTTTTTGCGACTCATGCACAAGGACCCCGAGGTCCCTCTGCACCGTCGCCTGCTGCAGTTTTTCGCCACGTAAGTAATAGTCCTTCCTACCATTCTTCCTACCAAAGTGGACCACCTCACACTTGCCAACATTAAATTCCATTTGCCATTTCCTGGCCCATATCATTGTTGGGGATCTTCAACAATGGATTCTTCTGACTTCTTGGAATTCCAAAGGGACTTTTCTTCCTCAACAGACTACACTTTAAAAGAACTGTATTAGTTATGAAGCACTTTGGTCATCATAAGGCCACGAAAGATGATGTATAAATGTAAATTCAACCATCACACTCTCTTCACTTGCCAACAGTTTCTCTCTTTCCACGTTTATTCCTTTACAACATGAATTTAAACTCAATTTTTCAACCAAGCTTTAAGTCATCCTTTGAATTGTTTCTTCCTTATCTCCATTTCGGTATTGTCTAATAATGCTTCACTGAAGCAGCTCCAGGATCCTGGGTTTGATTCCCAGTTTGGGTCACTGTCAGTGTGGAGTCTGCTCGTTCTCCCGTGTCTGCGTGGGTTTCCTCCAGGTGCTCCAGTTTCCCCCCACAGTCCAAAAGACATGCTGGTTAGGTGCTTTCGTCATGCTAAATTCTCCCTCATGTACCCGAACAGGCGCCACAGTGTGGCAACTATGAAATTTTCGCAGTAGCTTCATTATGGTGTTAATCTAAACCTAATTGTGATACTAATAAATAAACTTTAAAACTCTAAACTGAAGCACATTTCCACATTAAAGCTGTGACACAAATGCTAGTTGTTGTAATCATTAGTTTTCAGAGGTTACAGTGCCATCCTTTGAAAGAAGTGGGAACAGCATGCACCAATACAATGTTAAGTAATGATTTCAAGAGGCCTAACAATAACGAGTTAAAATTCCAATTGTCAGATGTTTCCCATTTAAATGTTGAAATTCATTCAATTTGAATTAAAAGCCTATAATTCTGAAAAAAAAACACTGGTGATAACTTTTGATTCATTTAAGCCCTCTACTTCTTATAACAGTTATGCTATTAATGAAATCCAAACACTTGCTCCATGATGTATGGTCACATAGATGAGGAATTGGAGTGCACCATGTTTCTTTATCCAAGTATGAACTAGTGCCTTCAGGATAAGAGGGAAGAAAAAAAATGTGGAGAAAATCAAACTTGAAATTCCCACTACCTAGAAGGAAAAGGGGAGAGGTGTATCTGAATATCACCCTTAAGTTTGCTTCCACATTACACGCCAACTTGACTTCAGAATGTATCCTTCGTCAATATGTATAATTCCCTACCTTACAGTATTGAGTGAATACCTTCACAATATGGACTGCAACATTTCAAGACGGGGCAGGGGGCTCAGCACAAGATTCTCAAGATAACTTAGGATGGGTTACAACGCTGGTCTTGGCAGTGACATTCACATCCAGAGAATGAATATATAGTTTAAAAATAGAATAATGTATATTAGTATGGAGGCAGGAGAAAGAGCAGCTCGTGAACCTCAATTTTACTTTAAAATATAATAAGGAATGATGGTGACACTTTAGTACCAATGTTAACATTTAAGAGCAGGAAAGGAACATTAGTTTGAACAGCCATTACATTTTTGTTAATCTCAATCCCATCAACCTGGCGAGCACATTATATATATTCTTCCTCCCTTCTCCCACTGGAAATTTATCTAATTACCACTGCTATAATATCCATTACAATCACTTCCAGTTTTGCACTGCTGAATGGCCAATAAAATGCAACATGGCTTTTTGTCTGAACTTTTAACCATTGAGTTCTCCGATATGTGTATTGTTTTTTACACTTACCATATGGTTGATGCTGGTGAAGGGGGTATTATCTGTCACAGTCTCAAAGGGTGACCTGGCTCCAGTTGTATCCGTGGGTGTGGCTACTTCCCAGCTGAAGCGAACAGTAGACTGGTTAATTCCTGCCTCATCACAGCGTTCTTTCATAACGAAATACTTTGGAAAATGTGTGTCACATGGTGTTACGCACACCAGCGGGTAGCCCGGGGATGGGTTCCTTTTGGTTCCTTCCTTTGTCACTTCTCCAACATGATCATAATCAACCAAAGACACAACCTGCAGCAATATAGACAAGAATAAAAGTTTAAGATCAAACCAAATGCATTTATGTTTAAAGCACACAATGTATATTATAATTACAGTTTACAAAATTAGTTGGACAGGGTTGTCTAAGTGATCTCAAACTAAACTGACATTCTTTGTGCCTATCTCACACATAAAAAAACAGGCACAACATATTCCAATTTCTACCCCCATGCAGATTAGACTTTCCCTTTGAATAGTTGCAAACTTAATTATTTCTGCATTCAGACTTTAGTCTGGGCATACAGGAACGTAGTCTTCTGGTTGAACTTTAATAGCATTCTGAAAACCCAACGAGGGCCACTGCTCCAGTGCAACGAAGGTGAGTGAGAAAGTTGTCAACAGGCAGGAATCAAATGTGTCCCTGTAGCATAAGTTGCCAATATCTGCTCAGTGTTGTGGAGCGGAGCATTTCTGTGGCCCCTCTGGCCAGGTGTTGAATGTAGAAGTGGCTGTGTCCAAAAGGCACCCAGTCACCGTGTTTTTCAAAAAACAGCCTTTCAAAAGTTAGCAGACACCACTTCTACCAGGAGCAGGTCCTGCCACACTTTGTCCACCTGCTTCATAGGCACAGATAGCAACAGGCAGACTTAGCAGAAATTCCAGCAGATTACATCTTTATGCCAGTCTCATCCCTTTCAGTATTATCCATATGGAAAGGAACAGATGCAAGAAATGCCTGCCCAAGCTTTTGGTGAAAATGGCAAAAGTGGCCAAAACCCAGCAAGACTTGAATCCTACTTCAATGTCTGATTCTCTATCCACTCCAAATGCAATGTCATGGCACTGAAACAGATCAGGCTTTTTAGGAACAACGGTTCCAGTAAGCTTGGTTTCTGCAATGTGCACCCAGCATTAACATTGAGTAGATTTTCTGATCTGGATTCAATTTATTCCTGAACAGGTTAAATGGAAGCAAAGCTCACCTGAATTGAAATGTGGTGTTTACACACCACTTAACAAATCTGCTTATTATCATAATTAAGCGCAGCTGTGGGTGCAGATCTGAATGTGTCCCAGAGGTATTACTATTGCGAGAGGAGAAAATCGTGCGCAAGTGACATGTCAAAGGATGCGAAAGTTAAAGGGAAGCATCAGAAAAAGTGGAAAAATTCCAAGTAGATTTACAAAAGGCCCGAAATACATTTCAATCCATGATATGCCTTTGCTAAACTGAACAGAAACTGCTTAAAATTGATGAAAATAGAGTAATTGCAAACCCGGTGAGGACAAACTGGTGAAGTGGTAGTAGAGCCATCACCCAGTGCATCATGAGAGGATTGATAGAAGAATGGCTCTCTGAACAATTTCATGACACCACCCTCTAGGTCAGCACTGCAACATGCAATAAGGAATCCACTGATGCATGGGGTTAGAGGGATAAGGCCTGAGTGGGATTGTTGTTGGTGGAGACTCAATGGGCTGAATGGCTGCCTCCTACACTGTATGGATTCTATGACAATGCCTGTGCTATTGGGTCTGCTGTCACAACTCCCTTGGTAACAGCAGGCTGTGTGTGTGCCACAACAAGATGCAATGATACGATTACTGACTGGGGAGGGATTTTTGATTTGATTTATTATTGTCACATGTATTGGAATACAGTGAAGAGTATTATTTATTGCATGCTATACAGACAAAACAGACTGTTCACAGAGTACATAGGGGAGAAGGAAAGGAGAATATGAAGGAATGTGTTATACTCATAGCTAGGGTGTATAGAAAGATCAGCTTAATATATGATAGGTCCATTCAAAAGTCTGATGGCAACAAGGAAGAAGTTGTTCTCGAGTCAGCAGATATGTGATCTCAAATTTTTGTATCTTTTTCCCAACGTAGGAAGGTGGAAGGGAGAATGTCCGGGGTGTGTGGTCTTTGGAAGAGGAGAACACAAAATATCTTGGGTTACACATGCAACATATTTTAAAGTTCTGTCTATTTCAGGTGGACGCTTCGTAATGTTTCAAATTTCAGCAGCTGGAGATTTGCAAGTGATGAAATGTAGCTGCAGATTCGAAGTAAAGCATTTCTGTCCACTTCACTGACCAAATTAGCCAGCTTTTCAAACAAAGCAAACTGGATTAGAACATAGTCTTCATAATATTTGACACATGAGCACAAGTAAGCATTCAGATGTTGTGATACTCTGCCAAGAATAGGAAATGTAAATGTGGATTATTTAGCATAACCTGGATGAGATTCGTAGGGCCTGATTTTACCTTTGTGTCACACCTGAAAAACCTGGTAAAGTCAGGCGTGATCTGTGTCTGCGGAGATGCCCACTTTACCAAGGCCCCGAAAATGGCTGCAATCTGAACCGTGCCTGGGGGGGGGGGGCGGCGGCGGAGAGAGAGGGGGGCGGCGGAGAGAGGGGGGGGGCGGCGGAGAGAGGGGGGGGGAAAGCGGAGGGGGGGGCGGCGGAGAGAGGGGGGGGGAAAGCGGAGAGGGGGGGGAGCGGAGAGAGGGGGGGGGGAGCGGAGAGAGGGGGTGGGTGCTTGGGGGGGGTGGGTGCTTGGGGAGGGGGGTGGGGTTTGGGTGCTTGGGGGGGGTGGGTTCTTCGGGGGGGTGGTGGGTGCTTGTGGGGGGGGGGGGTGCTTGGGGGGAGGGAGGGAGGCAGGCATGCAGGCCAGACAATTCACTGGTGGGGGGAGGCCACAGGACAATTCAGACCCCCAATTTTTTTTCAGGCTAAGTGCGTACGGGGACACCTGAGAGCAGTTTTCCAAGTCGGGTCTAAATTGTGCTCAGATTCAGCACTTAGAATCAAAATAGTAAAATCAGGCCCATAGCATTCAGTATGTGCTGCAAAGCAACATGCCCACTTACAATAGGTGGTGCTGGTAAAATGAGACTTCCTGCTGCCTCCTGGTCAAGAATGGTCACTGTGGCCATAGTGATGTCGCCAAGAATTGCCTCAACCGGATCATCTGGGCCCAGCACCAGAGAAAAAGATTCATGCCACTCTCTATCATCATTGGACAGGATTTCCACTTTAAATAGAATGTGGTCAATGCCTGGAAAGAAATAAAATGAAGTCAATAACAGCAATGAAGCTACAATGCCTACTTCTTGTAGAATCAACAGTAGCACATGCACAAAGGTGATTTACTTAAATAAAGTTTATGAGGGCTGGGGCTTGAATAAATAGGAGCAAAGACTATAGCAACGTCCTCTTTTTCTTATCATAGCACACTTCCTAGTGCTGCTCTACAAGTTCATTATTCCTATATTGGCAATTGATTTCCTCATAAAATACACTGGGCCTAATTTCCAGCTTTTAGGAGGGGTAGAATAGAGCAGAGCAGAGCAGCTGCCCCACTATCTGTTCAGCCTGATTTTCCTTCCATTGACCTAGTCTGTGGCCTGCAATATTCCGGATGGCGATGATGTTGGAAGTGGAAAAGGAAAGTGGGAACGTGGGAGACTCTGTGGTTGCTGTGCATTAACCACAGTGTGAGCACCACTGCACATCCTGGGTGAGTGCCGTTTCCAGTCCAATGTGTGAGGACATCCAGGTTTGGATTTTGAGAGTATGTATCAAGTGACGTTGGGAACGTCACTCTCTTTCCCTCCCACACAAGTCACACCTGCAACACCATCCCACTATTGGCAAAATTTGCATGGCCTAAACTGAACATGAGTTGTGATTGTCCCACAAATGATATAGCACTCACCTCACTCAACATCCCCAAACCTGGTTAACACATAACACATTGGTGGTTTAATGCAGAATCACTAGAAGTAAAAGGAAGTAAGTTAGTGCCCTCCAGTTCCGAGGTGGCACTTCCAGCTGCGTATACAGATGGCAGCTTGGTCTGGCCTAATGCGAGGTTCTGACAGTTCCCCAAGCCTGCTCTAGCCTTGTTACTGGTAGATGTTCCCTACTTTTTTTTTATTTCTGATTCTTCTTAGCCTCCTGGAGGACATCAAAAGACTGCTGAAGACATAGCTGAAGGATCTTGAAGGCAGTCATTGGTTCGGCCCCAGATTAACTACTCCAGATTCTCCAAACACAGGATCCCTTGCTCCTGCCCTTGCTATTCCTCCAGTCATAGATTCTGTCTTGGAGGAGCAGCAGCAACAACCATGTGAGAGACAGAGCTGCTCCTCCAATCACAGACCTGCAGTTTGTTCCCACTTTCACTGACTAATAGCAGAGTTGTGTTTTAAGCCCTGAAGGTCACAACGTATTTAAAATGAACAGATTTCTGAGAAATCTTTGTTGGAAACCCACCAAATGGTGGAAATTTCTCATTCTTGCTCACATGTGATTGAGTTTTCTCAATTGTGAAAAAAGAGTCATATTGGACTTGAAACATTAATTCTGTTTCTCCTTCCAGGTGTGCTACTATAGATGCTGCCACAGGTTTTCCAACATGTCCTGATTTATTTCATTTCCTTATAACACTCAAAATGAGTTAGCTCACATTTCACTATTTTCTTGCTGACCTGATTTTGCACTCTTTAGTCTTTATTGCTTTATTTGTTTAATGCCCTTAATTTGTTCCACCATACTGGTGTTGTGTGTTGTGCAGGAATCTGAACAATCTATCTGAATTTGATAATGGCCTCTGTCTGCAATACCTGAGTGTTATTCACAATAGCTTCAGAGGTCAGGCTTCAGACTTTAGATGTTACATGCGCTTCAGTTACTTTTTTTTTTAATAAGAACATAAGAACATAAGAAATAGGAGCAGGAGTAGGCCATCTAGCCCTTCGAGCCTGCCCCGCCATTCAATAAGATCATGGCTGATCTGTCGTGGCTCAGTTCCACATTCCCGTCCTCTCCCCATAACCCTTAATCCCCTCTCTTATCAAAAACCCATCAACCCGCGTCTTAAAAATATTTAGCGAGGCAGCCTCCACCACTTCAACGGGCAGAGAATTCCAGAGATTCACCACCCTTTGAGTGAAGAAGTTCCTCCTCAACTCCGTTCTAAACCGCCCCCCTTTTATCTTGAGGCTGTGCCCCCTAGTCCTACTGTCTTTTTTGAGCGGGAAGAGTCTCTCCACCTCTATCCTATCCATTCCATTCATCATCTTATACGTCTCAATGAGATCTCCCCTCATTCTTCTAAACTCCAACGAGTACAAACCTAATTTATTCAGCCTCTCCTCATAGCTCAACCCCCTCAACTCCGGTATCAGCCTAGTAAACCTCCTCTGCATTCCCTCCAAGGCCAAAATATCTTTGCGCAGGTGCAGCGCCCAAAACTGCACACAGTACTCCAGCTGCGGCCTCACCAATGCCCTATACAGCTGCAGCAAGACCTCCCTACTTTTATATTCAATCCCCCTCGCTATGAAGGCCAGCATCCCATTCGCCTTCCTGACCACCTGCTGCACCTGCAAGCTGGGTTTTTGCGACTCATGCACAAGGACCCCAAGGTCCCTCTGCACCGTCGCCTGCTGCAGTTTTTCGCCACGTAAGTAATAGTCCTTCCTACCATTCTTCCTACCAAAGTGGACCACCTCACACTTGCCAACATTAAATTCCATTTGCCATTTCCTGGCCCATTCGCCCAGCCTATCTAGATCCTTCTGCAGACTCTCCACACCCTCTGCACAATTTGCCGTTCCCCCAATCTTGGTGTCATCAGCAAATTTCGACACCCTACACTCGGTTCCCTCCTCCAGATCATCTATATAAATGGTAAAAAGCTGAGGCCCCAGCACCGACCCCTGGGGCACTCCACTAGTCACCATCCGCCAATCCGAATAGCACCCGTTGACCCCCACTCTCTGCCTCCTATTTGACAACCAATCCTCTATCCATGCTAACACCCTACCCCCAACTCCATGTCCCTCGACCTTTTGCAATAACCTCTTGTGAGGTACTTTGTCAAACGCCTTCTGAAAATCCAGAAAGACCACATCCACCGGCTCTCCTCTATCCACCGCCCTAGACACATCCTCATAGAACTCCAGTAAATTTGTCAGACACGACTTCCCTTTAATGAAACCATGCTGCGTCTGCTCTATCAAGCAATTGCCTTCAAAGTGCAATCAAATAATCAGCTCAGTTAATCTGACACATAAAGTTACAAATCTTTTTAACTATTGTGACATTACTCACTGGGGTTAAATTTAAGGACCCTGCTCTTGGGGTTGTAGTCTATGCCTGACTGGGCTGATCCATCCCGAGTGCTGCAGCGAACCTTTGAAGTCCTGTTTTGGTCTCCCTTCCTGATCACTTTGACATTCAGTATAGCAATGCCATCGGGGCCTGGGGGCTCATGCACCTGGTATGTTGCCTCTTCAAATTCAATTGTTGGGGCTTGAAAAGGAAACATCAAAACGAAGAATGCATTAGAATAGAATTCAAGTAAATAACAGATCAACATAATCTACATACTGCAAGTTAGAACAAAACATCAGCATCTCTGATTTAGATGGCACCCAATAGTAATTTACGTTATGCGATTATTTTCTTATCACTTGTAGTATTAAAGAACTCTTGTATTTTCGATTAACTTAGTTTCTGATTAATCTCTTACTGATCAGTGTTTCTGTTGAGTTACACTTTTTCAAGCTGCTTTTTCTATTGCATATTCAGCAAAATTCTGAATGTATCAATCAAGCCAACAATGCTTAGACACATCGAACTATTGTGAGAGTGGGAATGGATTATTTCTGGCCTTTTTCCTGTCATGCTTACCCACAAAATAGAGAAAAGGCAATAAGTAATTGGACCTACCTTTAGAGTTGCTCTACAAATTTTGTATTGTTTTGCATATTAGAGTCTAAGCCTGGAAAGGCCAAAGTACAAGACTGCAATGATTATACAAAGTCTTTACAATGCAGCAGCCAGACTGCACTTGAAGGAATGCACAAACCGTGCACTGGGGAGAGTGCAAAGAAGTTCTAAAATACCCAGGCCTCCATTAATGCCTTTGGGGCAGTGTCTAACTCTTACTCCGTCCCCTGCCTACTTGAAACTTGGTCCCAATTTACTCCATTACTAAAGAGCATAAGAAATAGGAGCAGGAGTAGGCCATTTGGCCCCTCAAGCCTGCTCCATTGTTCAGTAAGGTTATGGTTGATCTGATCATGGCCTCAACTTCACTTTGTTGCCTAATTTTTATAATCCTTGACTCCATTGTAAATCAAAAATCTAACTTAGTTTTGAACATATTCAATGATCAATTTCTAAAGATTAATGACCCTCTGAGAGAAGAAATTCCTCCTCACTTCTATCTTAAATGAGAGACCATTCATATTTCTCATAAGCCAACCCCCTATCCCAGGAATCAACTTCAAGAACCTATGATGAACTTCCTCAGATACAAGTATATCCCTTCTTAAATAAAAGAGACAAAAACTGTGATCTCACCAATGCCCAGTAGAGGTGCAGCGCAGCATCCGTACTTTAATATTCCATCACTCTTGCAATAAAGGCTAACTTTCCATTTGCCTTCATCTGCACTTGCTGTACCTGCATGCTAACTTCTTGTGATTCATATACAAGTACACCCAGATTGCTCTTACCACAGATTCTGTAGTCTCTCTCCACTGAAATCATTATCTGCTTTAGAATTCTTCCTACCAAAGTGGACAATCTCACATTTACCCATATTATACCTCGAACATCTGTACACCTATTTTCAGATACCTCGTATCCTCTTCATAACTTGCTTTCCTATCTTGTTAGCAAATGTGGCTACTATGCAATCTGACCCTGTCATCCAACTCATTAAAAAGTGTGTAAATAGCTGAGGCCCCAGTACTGATTCCTGAGGAAATCTATTAGGTACAGATAGCCAACCTGAAAATGGTGCATTTAATCTGACTCAATGTTCCCTGTTAATTAGGCAAATCCCTTATTCACACTAAAATATTATTATTACGCATTATTATGAACTCTTATTGTATTAACCATTTGTAGAGATGTTGATGTTTAATTATTTTACTAGTTCTAGTTTAGTTATGTACAATTATCAGGAAATCAAAGTGTATTAATCAATTGCTTAAGTATGTAAGCCTCAATCTTTAGGTGCATTCTTACTTGACAAGTGATGTGTGCCATATTACCTTAGGCTAAAGTATGGTTACATTTTATGGTTTTGCTACAGGATAAATGGTGAAGAGCATCACTGTTGCATTTTATGGCTTGATTAGAGGATACATTTGAGGTCTTCTGTAGTTCAATTGTGAAAGTGAATGCTGCAGCAATGTTGTAGGGATTAGGCGTTGGGAAGGGGTTTGACACTTATGCTATATTCCTCTTAGGGATCTGTTGTGTGAAAATACAGTAAGAAGTCTCACAACATCAGGTTAAAGTCCAATAGGTTTATTTGGCAGCTTTTGGGCTTCTGACCCTTCGTCAGATGAGTGGAGAGTTCTGATCACAAACAGGAGATGTAAAGACATACACTCAGTTTACAGAATACTGATTAGAATGTGAGTTTTTACAGTTAATCAAGTCTTAAAGGTGCAGACAATGTGAATAGAGGCCCAAAAACTAGTGGCTTTTGCTACCAAATAAATCTGTTGGACTTTAACCTGGTGTTGTCAGACTTCTTACTGTGTTTAGCCCAGTCCAATTCTGGCATCTCCACAATATGAAAATACAAGCAGGAGTACACCATTCAGCTCTTTGGGGCCTGCTTTGCCACTCATTATGATCATGGCTGATCATCCAACTCAATACCCTTATCCTGCCTTCCCGCATATCCTTTGATCCTCTTCATCCCAAGGGCTATATTTAACTCCTTCTGGAAAACATGCAATGTTTTGGCCTCAAATGCCTTTAGGTCTCAGACTCGAAAAACATTCCTCTGTCTTATATTATTTTAGTTATTAAACTTAAAGTGCCTTAAAGAGAAATAATAATTTCCTTCAAGGATGCAACAGATCTTGCACATTACTGTAGTTTGTATCCGTTTCTGTAATAGTATTGCAGTTATTTAGCTTTAGTGACCTTTGTTTCTTATGAACATGTAATGTTTTAATCAAACATGGTATTTTTAATATGTCTACTGTTCCAACATTAGCACACAAATTGTTATGTATTGATTTTATATGTACTATAGCAATTTTGTAATTGCTGTATTACTTTAGATTTTGTATCTCTTTTACCTTTAACTGTTTGATTTTAAGAAACTTGCTTCAGGCACCAGCAGGCACAAAAGTTACATATTGATGTTTGAACATTCAAGAACAGCTAAGATGCATCAGGTTTTTGGGATGATAAGCCTGAGAGAACATTATTAGGAAGTGACCCCACAAATTCTCTTGTTACAATAAGCAGACATACTAATTACCTTATGTAGCCTTGTTAACTTAGTTGAAAAGCTATAATCTTAAAGAAATAACAGGAAAAAGCTACAAAGAAAAGGATGTTCACATGTGACTAATATTTTAGGGGACCAATTAGGAATTAATGTGAATTGACATCAGCAAGGAGACCATCACCCTTAAGAGACCAATCAGACATTGATCATGCACCATGTAATCAATCAGGGACTGATCGTGTGCTGCTTGGGCCAATCAGAACTAAAAGGTATGACTGACTATGCATAGAGCTAGTTGGTATCAAGGGTCAATAAGCAACAATGTTCAGTATTGAAGCAAGAAGTTTCACTCAGACTTTAATCAACAGAGCAAGAGACTGTGCCACAGTCAACAGAAAGTCAAGAGCTGGTATTTCGGAGCGAATGGACTGATCCATTGCCTTGCTAAGCTTTGTAATTTTGTACTTACTGCAATTAACTTAATAAATTCTGTGAAACTTGTGACAACATAATCATACCCAGCGTGATCTATATATGTTCGGAAACTACAGGTTTCTTTTAGATTCCTTTTAGCTCATTCTGAAAATTGAAATTGACTTGAGCATTACAACCGAGGTTAGAGCGAACCCTAGATCTTACACATATATGTGGCACCTTATTGAATGTTTTTTGGAAGTTCAATTACAATGCATCTACTAGTTTTCTTTAATCCACCCTACTTCTTAAGTCTTCAGAGAGCACGATTTACTTTTTCTAAAACCACATTGAGCATGCTTAGTTAGATTATGATTTTCTAAATATCCTGCTATGTTGCCTTTAAAAGAATTCCAGCATTTTCCTAATGACAGATTTTAAGCTAACTGGCCTATAGTTTCCTGTTTACTATCTTCCTCTTTTCTTGAATAGTGATGTTGCATTTGTGGTTTTCCAACCAGCTGGGACTTTCCCAGAATTCAGGGAATTTGGAAGATTACAACCAATTAATCAACTAACTCAGCAATCACTTCTTTTAAGATCCTAGAATGCAGGCCTTCATGTCAAGTACTGATCAGCTTTTAGTCCCATTAGTTTCCTGGTATGGTTTCTCTTGTGGTACTTTTTCTGTAGTGATAATTTGAAGTTCTTTTCTCTCTCTTGTTCCTCAATTTCCTGCTATTGTTGGGATACATCTAGTGCAGAATCCTCCTGTTCCATCTGCCACAGCAATCATAGAGGGCAGGACATGGACCATGTAAAGGCCTGCTGACCTTGGGCAAGATTTTCCAGTTCTGCGGCGAATGTGGCTGGAAAATCCCGACCTTAGTGTCCACTATCATGAAGACAGAAACAAAATAATTGTTAAATGTCTCTGCTATTTACTTGTTTCCCATTATTAATTTTGCAGTTTCAGCCTCCAAGGGACCAATATTTAGTTTGGCTATTCTTTTCTTTTTAATGTAATTGTAGAAGCTCTTGCTATCTTCTTATGCATCTTGCTACTTTATTCTCACATTCTAATTTTGCCCTTTTTTTAGCCTTCCTTTGCTGGTTTCTAAAACATTTCCAATCTTCTGGCCTATTAATAATCTTGATATCATTGTATGCCTTTTCTTTCAGTTTGATACCAACCTTAACTTCCTTAGCTAGCCATGAGTGATTCATCCTTCTCACAGAGTGTTTCTTTCCCATTGAAACATTTCTTCTTTGTGAGTTATGAAATATCTTAATTGTCTGCCATTGGTTATCTATACTCATTGCTTTCAACCTATTGCCCCACTCTATTTTAGCCAATTCTACCTTCATATCTTTGTAATTGCCTTTATTCATGTTTAACACATTAGTCTCAGACTAGTGCTGAGTTGGAAAATTCTGACCTACTTTAAACTTATGTCCCAGTTTAGTGGGGGGGGAAAAAAACTTGTTAAACTCATCAACCAAGAGGATGCTCACTCTTGTGGGGCATTATAGGATGAGAAGTCATAGTCTTATGATAAGAGGTAGCAAATTTAAAACACAGTTGAGGAGAAACTACTCCCAAAGGGTTGTCAATCTGTGGAATTCACTATCCTACAGTCCGGTGGATGCTGGCACAGTGTGTAAATTTGAGGAGTTAGACAGATTTTTAATTGGTAATGGGTTGAAGGATTATGGGGAGAAGGCAGCAAAATGGGGATGAGGGGCATATTGGCCATGATCAAATGGTGGCGTGGATTCGATAGATTGAATGGCTTAATTTTTATGAACTTACGAACTAATCCCCTATCTGTTAACTAAATTACTATCTTAGATATTAGGCCTCAGTCTCTCTTATTCCCCACCTTGGACCACTCTATGCCTTGTAAAAAAAAGTCAGAATGGTACCTCTTCGCTCATATGGCTAGAATTCCCTCATTCAACAAAATTCTGCTTTCAGTACAGCATTAAAGCTGTACTCCATCAAGCTGACCTCCACATTACCTTGTGCATTAATTAGCAAAAGCTTCCTGTTTTTACGCAAAAAAGAATTGCAAAGACAAAATGGGTGGCTTCTTTAGACACGCAGTGATAGGCCCCTTTCAAACTGGGTCTGGGAACATCATCTGGAATAAAAGGAGCCTGAAGCTACCGACCCCATTTTGAGGCACTTAACACCAGGCAAAAGCAGCAAAAATCGACCCCTACACTTTGTAATCTAGAGCTTGTTCATTATTTTATATTATTTAGTAAAAAATGTTCCTGCATATAACGTAATCTATAAATTACTGATAGTTTTAATGATAAGGCATAATCCACAGCCATGTAATACTGATAAAAAAGGTTCTTGAAAAAAAAGCTTACCATCTTCATCATTTGATATAGTTATAGTGGCTACGTCATTTTTTCCAACTTTGGCTCCACTCCAATGATTACCCAAAGGGTTTCCCAAGTGGAGCTGGAACCTTTCCTCGGGCTCAAAGATTGTATCGTCATTTATCAACACCGTGCAGTTCTTTACCTGTTCATTTCAAATGTAGACATTAGAGAATAAAACATTTCTCTTCAAGTAAAGGCTTTATTTCTGGCATACCGTTTTTCTGGAGTTTCGTGTTTTCAAAATATTACCTGAGATTAAGCACCAGCTGTCATTTCCATAAATGGAGTTTGAGTGCACACTAATACAGAATAAGCATGTCCATCCAGCATCTAGATACGCAACTCAGAAATCATAGCAGAGAATTCTTATTGAGTACCTCTCCCACAATGTGAGGTCAATAACATAGTTTGGTAGGGTGGTGGCAGAGATCCAGGCTTCAGTATTAACTCAACATGATGCGGGGAGTGGGTTGAATTAAAAAGTTAAAGCCAGTAAACAGAATTTTAATCCACCTTGAGCATGCTCATTCTTTTTTCCCTAGTAGCGAGTTTCTTGGTATCTGCCTGTCCTGCTCTGAAAAGATGGAACACAATATTAACATATTCAAATCAGTCTCCCACTCTCCAATTGTGAGTTCTATTTAAGTGTTCACAATTGTTGTCAGAAATCAAAGTAGGGACTGCAGGCTTCCCAAGGCAAGTTGCTTTTCCAGAATTTCTTGTGCCATGAGGAGCTGAAGTGTCCCCTTTTGTCCCCTGAAAGGAGCCTTCTGCTTCCCCTTTGCAAATTCCATCCTCCACCTCCCCAGTGCCCAATGTTCCCTACCCGCCCAACTGCTGTCAATCCAGGATCTTTGGCTGGTGGTCCCTGTTTTCCTACAGCTTTCAATCTGACCATCTGTTGAACAGGAATGGAAGAAAACAGTGATAGTTAAATTTGGCAGGACTTATTTGTTCTTGGCTTTTCCAGGGTCTTTGGCCAATTTTACCCACCCCATAAATATCAGATAGGGTCTAAAACAGATCTGACAGAGTAGCACACTCTAAGGCATGGCATGGTGGCACAGGGGTTAGCACCATTGTCTCAACAGCTCCAGGAACCTGAGTTCAGTTCTGGCCTTGGGTGACTGTCTGTCTAGAGTTCGCATATTCTCCCCATATCAGCATGGATTTCCTCCCAAAGTCCAGATGTGCAGGCTGTTTTGATACTTGTGAAGAAGTGGGTGTCTGAGATATGTCCGGCTCTGATTGATGAATGACAGAGGAAAGAGGTTAGGTGGATTGGCCATGCTAAGTTGCACTTAGCGTCCCAAGATGTGTAGGTTAGATGAATTAGCCATGGGAAATGTGTTGGGTTACAGGGATACAGCAGGGTAGAAAACCTGGGTAAGATACTCTGTCAAGAGTCAGTGCAGACTCAATGGGCAGAATGGCCTCTTCTGTACTGTAGGGATTCTATGATACCAGCCTGTTAACTGGCATGATCTTCTGACTCTTAGGTGAGAAAGCTGCCATGGGAGCCATATCAAACACTGAAGCACTGCTGTTTTGATCTTTTTAGATGCAACATTAAACCATGATCCTGTTTGATTTTTCATGAGGACATGACAGGTCCTATGGCACTTTTTGAAGAACAGCAAGTTTTGCTCACTGTTTTCAGCTCTGTAAAAGGTGCTGCAAACAGGAGTGCACGCTTCAATCAGCCCACGATAGGGCCTCATTAATATTAATTGGGTGAGCTGTCAGGACCTGTCACAACTGCTGGAGAATCCCAAGTGGAATTGATATGGCACCTATTTACGTCTGTCCAAATTCAGCAAGGAGACCCGTAATATATGTAAATGAAATAATCATGAGGAAAGTCTGAAAAAAGCCCCAACTCAATATGTTGATCCATAAATTTGGCTCTTACTGTGCTTGTTTGTTGTACTTGTAAAACATGTACAATGAGTTCCAAACAAGCACATTTTCTCATCATGCACCTCGGTGTTGTCTGTGGGATTTTGCCGTGTGAAAATTGGCTGCTAAATGTTCCCTTTTCACAACCATGACTACACTTCAATTGCAATTCACTAGTTGTGAAGTGCTTTGGAACAGTTGCTGGCTAAATAAATTCAAGTTTGTTTTTTTCTGGATGTTAGTGTACTTTTAAAAACGTTGAACAAAATTTGGATGGAAATAAGAGTTTACAAATTCTCATTTGGCAGATGTAACATCAAGCAACACATGGGTTTTATATTTCTGCCACGAACATTACTGTGCCAACACTGTCATTCTGTGGTAACTTGGCCACAAAAATGGTAGTTAAACACATTGCAATATTCAATCTTCTTTACTTACAAAAACATCAAAATACAGGACTACATGGACTCAGAACTGGTGGCAACAAGTTACATAGGTCCCTCTCATGAGACTAAGACTGAAAAAGCATCACTCACACATGCTCATACCTGCTAGATGCTTACTATAACACTCTCAAACATTTTTCTCCCTAAGTTCAATCAATCATAGGGAAAGAAACATAACGAAACTCACGTCCCAGCTATATGTCAGTCTTTCAGGAGCTTTGCAACTATGCTGTGACCTGCACAGTGACTCAGTAGACACTGGTGAGACTTGTTTCAGTGGAGCTGGACTCATGGGTGCAGCAGGTTGAATATCTGTGAATGAATGTCTCTCATCCTCTCTTGGAATACAGTCCACTGGATGTCCTTGTATATCAGAAACCATTTCCTGTCAAGTGTTCACAGCAACTTTTCCATCTACTATGTAATCTGGAACTTTTGCTGTCTCCGAGTCATGGTGTAAATGAATGCGATCCTGGTGAGCTTGCAAACGGCTCTTCGGTTGGTTAAGCGAACTGTTACAAGAGGAATCTCTGGCAACTGTCCTTGAAAAATCGCTGGACTGGAGGACACATCGAAAACCAGACATCTGTATGTGAACAAATCTTTGAGAGTGTTGATTGTGACATACTGTTTTAAGTCCTCCTCTAAAAAAGCTGCTGGGAGGCATGGCTCACGTCAAATTCTGAGAACATCTCTCTTCCTGAAAATAGATCTTCCACCCATGGCCATGGGTAAGTATCCAGATTGGAGATCTGATTAATGGTAAATTTGTAATCCCTGCAAAGGTGCACAGTGCCATCAATTTTAAGAACTTGTGGGGAAATACTGATGAGTGAATGAACAAGGTGTGAATCCCAAAGCTCAGTCAGTTGACAAAGAGGGTCCCAGGAAAGTAAGTTTGAAAAACACCGCCATAATACATTATTTTTAAAGGTTATGTAAAAGAGAATCTAACCATCTACCACTGGTATTCAAATGTATCAGGTCGAATTCTCCACCACCAACATCCTGGGCTCACCATTTGTCAGACTAGGGTCACTAACCATCCAAGATTTTATGAGATTGTCCCATAATTAAGGTGATTGCTTTGTATCTTAGGTTGCATGTTGTTTTTCCCATATTAAGATCTTCTAAGTTTTGTGCAAGTGCAGTATATGTCTGCACATATTTGCATTACTTCTGGCTCCTCGATCTGATGGGTTTGCCAACACCTCCGCCACCTTCTCAGTTTTGCCAGCAACACTTGCCCACTTGTATGGTCCCCCGCACCAAAGTGCCCATTAATTCTACCCCCCAGCCCCAGCCCCCGGAGAGTTAGTCACCTAGGATCAGACATTCTGCATCAGCCACATAAGCTGTGATTGTAAGAACAGGTCAGAAGCTGGGTATCCTGTGGCATGTCACCCACCTCCTGACTCCACAAAGCCTGGACACTATAAGGCATATGTCAGGATTTTGATGGAATGCTCTCCATTTGTCTGGATGAGTGTGGCTTCAGTACTCAAGGAATTGACATGATTGAAGTCAATGCAATACCTTGAACGTCATCCCATCCACTGCCTTAAGCTTCACTATCAACACAGTGGCAGGAATGTATACATCAGCAACAACTCATCAAGGCTTCTTCAACAGCACCTTCCAAACCTCTGCCTCTACCACCTAGATGGATAAGGTGCATGGAAACTCCACCTGCAAGTTTCCTCTCAGCCATACACCAACCTGGCTTAAAAACATATCGCTGTTCATTCACTGTCACTAGGTCAAAATCCTGGAACTCCCTTCCGCTCAGCATTGCAGGAGCACTTTCATCACCTGGACTGCAGTATCTCAGGAAGGCAGTTCATCAACATTCCCTGTACTTCTTTCAAGCATGTTGTCAATTTCTTTAAGTGCGCAGCCATGAAGACAGAGCAATCTAAAGCAGACGACTTGTGCCTGACCTACACAGTAACTTACAGGTTGCCATGTAGCCCTGTGACTGCACAGCTGAGAGGGATCATGGCTCATCACCATCTTCTCGAGGCCAATCAATGCTGATCTTGCCAGCAATGACCAAAGAAACTATGAATGAAGTTAAAGAAATGTTTCCTGACATCAAACTGTCTCCATGCAGGGCAGAATGGTACAATACGAAGCTGACATTTCTTCCCAATTTCAGGCAAATGATAAGTAAACAAACTTATGCCGAGACAAGTTAAAGAGAGGTTTACCTTTTCTCCCTTCTGGAATGTAAGACGTGAATCATCGGAATTCCTCCTCTCTTCAAAGTCTTCCATTACTTCTGCAGTCAGCTGCCGAGTATAGCATCTCACTGAAGACTCATAGCTAAGATCACCAGTTCGGATAATGGGAACATGCAACTCATCTTCCTTCTCCTTCACTCTGTAGATCTCCTTACCAAATTGCATACTAGGAACTGAAACATTAATTCTTTTTAAATCACAACAGCAATAAATAAATTGTCTAAATTTGAGGTTTATCAAGTATAACCACATCTATATTTTTACAGTACATTTCATACATTGCATCAAAACCCTGGAATTTCCTATAATTCCCTCCCTAAAGGCATTGTGGGTCAACCCACAGAACATGGACTGCATTGATTCAAGAAGACAGCTCACCAGTACCTTCTCAAAGGCATCTAGGGATGGGCAATAAATGCTGGCCAGCCAGTGATGCCCATGCCCCGTGAATAAATTAAAAAAAAGCTGTACTCTTAATTCAGTAAACAGAATGATAACAGTGATTTTAATACAGCCCTTTGTTTTAACAATGCACCCACATCAGAAATATTAACTCCACAGATGTTGACTGACCTGAGTGTTACCAACACCTTCAGCATCTTCAATTGCTATTTTTGCTTTACATTAATAAATCTTCCCTCTTGATATGATGTCTCAACTGATAATAGCGCATATACCAGGTTCATATGACTTTGGAATAGGAGATCACTTTTCTTGGATTGTCATAACAACATTCTTATGTTTATGCTCAGCTTGTGTTTTCCCCAACACCTACTAAACCAAATCTATTCTCCTCCAATGGAGAGTAGAGAAAGAACAATGCTTATTATTTTTCATCCACATGGTTTGAAGGTGGAATTGTGGGGGGGGGGTAGTGGTTTGGAGAGTCAGACAAACGCAGACAGAGAGCAGAGCTGGATTTTCACTGAGTTGAGGATACTGCACACATCATCCAAAATGGAATTGGGATGCTGGGTGTAGATTCTGTCCCCATTTCTGACAAATCCTATTTTAGTATAGGAAGAGGGGTGGGATATGATTCACGTAGGGAAAACCTGAACCTAGCAAGGCTCAGTGTTGAGTTCAAACAGACTCCATTTTACTGCAGCAAAGTCTATTTCCCACAAAACATGACTAATAATTTTGAGAGGTGAATACTCATAAGAGGCACAAAGGCTGTGGCACTGTCAAGATGCCAAGTTATTTAAATTTCTGCCTTTTAAATTTAGAAAGAACTATTTTCCTGTGTCTCTGGGCTGCATTTTGAGAGGTGTGGGTGGAATGCTCACCATCTCATAAGTGAAGTCAGCTGGAAACCAACTTGCTATATGCTGGCCCATAACATGCTGCAGGCAGGCTAAATTGCTGAGTAGTGGAACTTCTGCTCCTCACACAGGAGGAAATTATGTCCTTGGGAGTTATCAGCCAATCTGATTGGCTGGCAGCTCCATCAGACCCAACAGTAAAGCTCAGTAGTGGGAGCTGCCTGGAAGGCGGCCCGGGGAAGATCATGTTTATCCAAAGAAGATATGTCCTGGTGATTTAGGGCAGGAACGGACTTTACAGCTCATAGATGGGGGAAGAGGATGGTGGGAAACCAGGTTCTTTCAGACAGGTGGTGAAGGAAGAAGGGGGAGGTGACCTTCAGATGGCAGTGCACCATATACATGCAGGACACCCCCCCCCGCCAACCCTGCCGCCCCCAAATGTTGCCTTCTCTCTTGTCATTTCTTGTGTAAACCTTTAAATAAAACTCACCCACTCTGCTCAACTTCCTAAGTTATGTCATAGGTAGGGTATTGTTCAGGTCAATAGACCTATTTACAATCTTAAATAATCATTCATCATTTTACAAATGGTGGGCAGGCTGCTGATTTCAGTATCCACCATTATGGAGTAAGCTCAGGGGTGCAGAAAGTGATGGGCTAGCCACTGAACTATTTTATATCCTCCTCTACCGCCCCCCCGCCCACCTGCCGCCGCTAGAGAAAACATGCCTACAGGTGCAGGTAGAATCCAATTCTCCAAGTTGAAAAAAAAAATTGGTGTTCCCAGTTTCAATAGCTGTTTGTTAACATAGCTCTAGGATAAAGTATTATAGCATTATTACTGCTAGGCTGCTTCCACAAGCTATCATTATCACAGTAGGCAGCTGTAAGTTCACAGCTTGGTTGACAGCTCCAAGAGATTGTTAAAGGGTTAGCTGTTTTTGATACGGGCAATGAATGCAAACGTTTGTTTTGATGAAACATTAAATACCTGTGGAGATTATAATGTAAGAACAAAGAATAAAGAAAATTACAGCACAGTAACAAGCCCTCCAAGCCGGCACCGACCTTACTGCCCGACTTAACTAAAAGCCCCTACCCTTCCAGGGATCATATCGCTCTATTCTCAACCTATTCACGTATTTGTCAAGACACGCCTTAAAAGTCACCACCATATCTGCTTCCACTACCTCACCAGGGAACGAATTCCAGACACCCGCCATCCACTGTGTAAAAACTCTATCTTGTACATCTCCTTTAAACCTTAAACCTCTGCCCTCGAGCAATTGACTCTTCCACCCTGGGGAAAAAGCTTCTGACTATCCACTCTGACCATGCCTCTCATAATCTCGTAGACTTCTATCAGGCCACCCCTCAACCTCCATGGTTCCAGTGACACCAAACCAAGTTTCTCCAACCTCTCCTCAATGCTAATACCCTCCATGATGTGGAGATGCCAGTGTTGGAATTCATCAGGCAAATGAGGCTGCAGGAATTCTTCCACAAACTCCAAGAGGCCACGATGAGACAAATCAGTGAACTGGAACCGGAACAGCCGACAGAGAGATCCGCAGTGCAGCGACCGAAGAGGAAGGAGTCCAATTGGACTCCTCCAGAAGGCCGCTGCCCTCGATTTGACCTGTATGCCCAAGCCATCAGGAGGTGCGTCAACACCAGATTCATTAATCGCACTCACAAGACAACCCTGAACATCACTCAAGCACAACGCAGCACTATCTCTGCTCTCAAGACCAACCGCAACATTGTCATCAAACCAGCAAAGGAGGGGCCATCGTCACACTGAACGGAACGAATTACTGCAAAGAAGTGTACCGACAGCTGAACAACAAGGAACACTACAGACAGTTACCCATAGATCTGACCAAAGAACACACCCATCAACTCAACACTCTGATCAAGACATTTGATCCGGACCTTCAGAGCACCCTCCCTGCTCTCATCCCACGTACTCCCTGCGTTGGAGATCTCTATTATCTCCCAAAGATACACAAGGCAAACACACCCGGCCGTCCCATCGTATTGGGCAATGGGACCCTGTGCGAGAACCTATCTGGCTACGTTGAGGGCATCCTGAAACCCATTGTACAAAGAACCCTCAGTTTTTGTCACGACACTGTGGACTTCCCACAGAAACTCAGCACACATGAAGCAGTTGAACCAGACGCACGCCTCGTCACAATGGATGTCTCAGCTCTCTACACGAACATCCCCCACAATGATGGCATTGCTGCAATTGCCTCAGTACTCAATGCCGACAACTGCCAGTTTGCAGATGCAATTTTATAATTCATCCACTTCATCCTGGACCACAATGTCTTCACCTTCAAAAACCAGTTCTTCATCCGGACACATGGAACAGCCATGGGGAGCAAATTCGCACCTCAGTATGCCAACATCTTCATGCACAGGCTTGAACAAGACTTCTTCGCCGCACAGGACCTTCAACCGATGCTATACACTAGATGCATCGATGACATTTTCTTTCTTTGGACTCCTGGTGAATGGTCACTGAAACAACTATATGAGAACATCAACAAGTTCCATCGCACCATCAGACTCACCATGGACTACTGTCTGGAATCGTTTACATTCTTGGACACATGCATCTCCATTAAGAATGGTCACCTCAGCATCTCACTGTACCACAAGCCCATGGATAACTTCACGATACTCCACTTCTCCAGCTTCCACCTTAAATATGTTAAAGAAGCCATCCCCTACGGACAAGCCCTCCGTATACAAAGGATCTGCTCAGATGAGGAAGATCGCAACAGCCACCTCCAGATGCTGAAAGATGCCCACATAAGAACAGGATATGGCGCTCGACTCATTGATCGACAGTTCCGACGCGCCACAGCCAAAAACCGCACCAACCTCCTCAGAAGACAAACATGGGACATGGTGGACACAGTACCCTTCGTCATCCAGTACTTTTGCGGAGCAGAGAAGCTACAACATCTTCTCCGTAGTCTTCAACGTGTCATTGATGAAGATGAACATCTTGCCAAGGCCAACCGCACACCTCTACTTCCCCACTTCTTGCCTTCAAACAACTGCACAACCTCAAAGAGACCATTGTTCACAGAAAGCTACCCAGCCTTCAGGCCATGACACCACATAACCCTGCCACAGCAACCTCTGTAAGACATGCCGGATCATCGATACGGATGCCATCATCTCACTTGAGAACACCATCCACCAGGTACACGGTACATACTCTTGCAACTCGGCCAACGTTGTCTACCTGATACATTGCAGGAAAGGATGTCCCAAGGCATGATACATTGGGAGACCATGCAGACGTTATGACAACGGATGAGTGAACATCGCTCGACAATCACCAGACAAGATTGTTCTCTTCCTGTTGGGGAACACTTCGGCAGTCATGGGCATTCAGCCTCTGATCTTCGCGTAAGCGTTCTCCAAGGTGGCCTTCACAACGCACAACAGTGCAGAGTCGTTGAGCAGGAACTGATAGCCAAGTTCTGCACACGTGAGAATGGCCTCAACCGGGATCTTGGGTTCATGTCACACTATCTCTAACCCCCACAACTTGCCTGGACTTGCAAAATCTCACTAACTTTCCTGTCTGGAAACAATACACATCTCTTTAACCTGTGCTTAAAGTTCTCTCCACTCATATTGTCTGTACCTTTACGAATTGATTAGCTGTAAAGACTCACATTCCAATCATTATGCATGTAAATTGAGTTTGTGTCTTTATGATCAGAACTCCCGGCCACCTGACGAAGTGACAGACTGTCCCAAAAGCTTGCGGCTTTTGCTACAAATAAACTTGTTTGGACTTTAAGCTGATGTTGTGGAACGCCCTCCATACCAGACAACACCCTGGTAAATATTTTCTGTATCCTCTTCAAAGCCTCCACCTCTTTCTGGTAGTGTGGCGACCAGAATTGAACACTATATTCCAAGTGTGGCCTAACTAAGATTATGTAAACCTGCAACATGACTTGCCAATTTTTAAAGTCAATGCCCAACCGATGAAGACATGCATGCCATATGCCTTCTTGACTACCTTCTCCACCTGCATTGCCACTTTAACTGACCTGTGTACCTGTACACCCAGATCCCTTTGCTTATCAATACTCTTAAGAATTCTGCCATTTATTGTGTATTTCCTATCTGTATTAGACCTTCCAAAATGCATTACCTCACATATGTACTGAATGAGCATTTATCAATTAGTATTTTTTAACATGTGGTGGAATCCATAATGGATGTTTTGAACTTCATTTTATTCGAGCGTGGCTCCTGAAGTCTGCCAATATGGATACTGGATGAATCGGAATGGAGTGTGTGAGAGGGTGTGGGTTTGTATGAATTGATACTAAGTTAGCATATTGTTTCTAAAGGAATATGGGGATGAATGGGCAGGGGCTCATGGATTGGCATTGAGGCATGGAGGTGAGTGAAGCATTATAGGCTGGCATGGAGGTAATGGAGGCCATTGGAGTTGGGTGGGGGCACAGCACAAGTTGGCAAAGATACAGCATGGGGAGTGTGTTGGGATTGAGGGGGTCCGGCTAAGGTTTATAGGGCCTAATAATAAACCACACCATTGGGACAAAATGCCAGAGCACCAAGGTGGGCCTTTTAATTAAACTGTCTTGGCACTCTGCACCCCCTGTAGCTGCCTCCAAACTTTCTGGGGAGGGACGGCTGGGGAGGCAGGCTAAACACAAATACAGACTTGTTCCTCTCTCCCATGGAATGAAGATCCTGTTACTAGGACACTATACCCCAAACGTGAGGGAGATGAGCCAGGAAATTTCTCGGCCTTGTGCACCCAACCTCAGGAGCAAAGAATCAGGGCCAGGGAGAGAGAGAGAGAGAGAGAGGAAATAAGGAAAATAATGGCATGTAAAGAACAGACTAGGCAGCAGTTTTTCTTTCTTTACTGGTTCTACAACCTTCATTTATATAGTGCCTTTAATACAATAGAATGCCCCAAGGCCCTCACTGGAGCTTTAGAAAGCAATATTTGACACAAGCCATGTAAGGAGATATTAGGTCAGACAGCCAAAGAGGTACATTTTAAGGAGAAAATGTTGGCAGCGAGGGAGAGAAAAGTTCAGGGAGAATGTTCCAGAGGTTACAGCATTGGCAGCTAAAGGCACAACTACCAGTCGCAAAGCAATTAACATTGGGGATGCTCAAAAGGCTGAAATGAGAAGAATGAGAGATCACAGGTTCCTTAGTGTAGATTACAGAGCTCGGGTAGGGGGAGCCATGGAGTGATTCACCAACAAGGATGCAAGTTTGAAAACTGAGATGCTGCTTAACAGGGAATTATGAAACCGGACTTCATGAAAACATAAACAGGCTAGTGTCGCAATCCAGTGGGTTAAATAAATCTAGTGTTTGTTTCCATAATAAATCAATAATTTGATCATAATGAAATATTCAATGTTAACAAGGATACAAAATATGTTACACCACATTCACTAGGGAAATTCCCAATGCAATCCGCCTTCCAACATTTAGTAAGAAACAGGACTGAATGCAGTTGAGTTCCTTTACAGCAGTGAACAGTAAAGGAATTGGACAACTGCATAATTTGGCAGCAATCTGCCATGTTAATAATAATGATTGCAAAATGACAGATTTACAGCAGACATCCATTCGAATTCACTGACTTTGCTGCAAGAGTGTGAATACTAAATTTACAAAGGCACATTTCAGACTTTCTGCTTGAACTGTAAGCAACCTACCGTCCTGATAGGTATCATTGATAGCAACGACAGCCTGGAAGGGTTTTGTTAGCTCTGCTCCTTGTGCTGAGCTCAAGAATACAATGAAAGTTTCATTCCCTTCAATGATTGGATTCTGCACATCATCCAGAATTGTTAAAGTGCAGGTCTGTAAGGATAAAAGGAAGATTTTTAAGTAACCTCAGCCATAAGATGGCTCTATTGATAGGAATTAAAACAGGAAGTGCTGGATCAATGATCCAGGATCAAACTACCCATGTTTCAAATGCTTCCTCTCTTCTGCACTAGAATACCGGTGTTCCACTTGTTTTCTGCCCTTTGTAAAAAGAACGTCTGCACTCCACAGGAAGAATGTTATGAATTTGTGCTGCCTGTACAAACCTTGGCAATATCAGAAATTTGGCCCTGAATTGCGCATAGCTTTCCAACTATTAATTTTCACTCACAAGGCTGACTTTGAAAATTATCTATCAAGCATCTTTATCCTTCTAGAAGAAAAATATGAGAGGCATGGATGAGATTGTAAACATGACATTAGGGGAAATCACACGTGTAAAACCATTTGCAAATGAATTTTCATTTTGTATATATTATCACCATGCATTTAATCAATGCCTTGGTTTAAACATAGCTCTGTGCAAATTGTGATATTATTTTAGATAAAGGGCATTTACCTCTTCTGTTTTGCCAGGCGCAAAGTCAATTTTCTTTGAACTGGGGATATAGTCAATGCCTGGAGTTGCAGAGGGAGGATCTGAAGGGCGTGTAGCACACCACACTGAAGTAGGAGTGGACAAATCACTGCCATGTCTGATAACTGGTATTTCAATAGAGCCTATGAATAAATACATTTCAGTATGATATTATGCCAATCTGGTGAGAAACTTCAGTTCCTGCACTACTTCTGAAGTATTATATTTTATACATTTAAATCTTTAAATTATAATTACATATTTTATTATAATAAGGCTGACACACAGGTCAGTCCCACATACTTGTTCAACATTGTACCCAATGTTTACTGTTACAGTGCTGGACCTAAACCCCAATGTATATCATGAAGCCAGACTAGGTCCAAAAATATTCTATTTTGACATAAACATGGAGGAAAGGATACTTCACCTCAGGAGTAATTCCACTGACAAAGCAGGGTTTTGTTTTTAAAAAACAAGCTTTATTCATAACACAATTTAAGTATAACTAACAAAATGAAACAGTTTAACTCTTAACCATTGAGCAATCTTTAAAAATGAAAAGAAACAACTCTTAACTTCTAACTTATCACGATTTTTGTTCCAATTAAACAATATTTCTCTTGCATGCTTAAACCTCACTTGAAATATAGATAGCAAAACATAGATATACTTGCTCTGACTTGGGTAACAACCTTGGAGCTTTAAGACAGAGAGACCCTCTTCTTTTTAACAGCTGCAGTCACCAACTACCTTTTAACAATGAAAATGGAACTTTTTTTCCTGCTACAAGCCTAGTTCCCCCATTAATCTAACATCACATGACTCTGTCAACCTAGTCTGAAATCCAAGCAGAATATAAGTAAACAAAAGTGCATTAGCTCTACAAAGAAACATATTGTTAGCTGAGATGTATTGTCCTGCTTTTGCAGCATCTGCTGCCTTCCCTGCTTGTAGAAAAACATGGAATCATAAAGCAGTTCCACTCAAACGTAATCAATAGCAAAGAATCATTCCATTAAGTAATACCAAAATAAATCAAAAAATATTGCAGAATATATTTTAAAAAGCCCATTATACTTTCTGTAACTTTAGTTTGTGGCAAAGCAATCAAAGAGATTAGTTGATTGATGGTAATAGGAGTAATCATGCACATACCTGCATCTTCACTAACGGTGAAAGAAGAGTTCCCAAGAAACACCAATGAGGCATCATTAGGGCCACTTATAATTACTTTGGCAGCTGCAACTTCCCCAATCCGTGCATTGTCAGATGCATCAGCCAGGATGATCTCAAAGTCTTCCTCTTCCTCATACTCACTGTCATCAATCAGCTTGATATCACATGTTGACATACTTACACCAGGGCCAAAGACCACACGATACTCATGTGTCATTCCTCTGGTTTTGAAATCTGAACCAGAATCCAAGGCATACAGGCTGCTGCCTTTGGCAGTTTTTGGTACAGTATAGCAGATGGCCGAGACTGTACTACTGGTGTCTCCTATGGAATGATAACAGATCAAAGAGATACATGATTATATTTTTTTCAAACCACATCTGGGTCATGTAAAACGAGAACTAGAAGAAAAGTCCCTCTTTTTAAATTTTTTTGTAATTCTATGCTTCATCACACCTCAGTATCAGAATTCAATCAAGCAGCAGCAAGAAAACAGCATCTGCCTGTCACGTGAGATAGTAGTTAATGCCTGTTGAAGCAATAGTAAAGACCATCTACCAAAATGTTGAGAAACTCTTGGGCTAAATTATATAGAGTGTCGTGATCTCTGCCCCCTGCCCCCCAGCTAAAGGTTGGGGGCGGGGGGGGGGGGGGGGGGGCGGTGGCGGGGGTGTGAGGTAGTGAGCCTCTCAGGGAAGAACACAGTCATCATGTAACTGTTAACTGGTTGTTAATAGACTGAGGTGGGATTTGTGTCCCTCAGAAACAGGGGGCATTTTACCGTTCTGCCCATCATGGGAATTGGAGCGGGTGAGAGGTGGACAAAGGGAAGGTCCGTTGACCTCAGTAGGGATTTTATGATTTTGGGATAAGTGAGGCCACAAAATACCGACTACTATCTTAGAATGCTCACGGATAATTAGAGATCAGCAGTTCAGGGGCCAGTGAGGAGGGTGAGGGCTAGGGCTTGAGAGGCCATGGGGGGAAGGAAAACTAGTGGAATCCTACCAGTAAAAATACTCAGAGGAATTTGAAAGAGTCATGTGCTTTTATTCAGGTGCTCCCTTTTATGACTTCAATGTTCATTACAAGGTGCAACATTTCTTGGTGCCCAAATGTTCAATTAAAAATAATTCTAGATAGACATATTGAAAAGGTTCTCAGTTGCAAAATGCAGTCCAATCTATAAACACAGGATAGTGTTTGACATTGTGAACGTTGAATACTCTAACCATATTTGATTATTGTAGGAGGAACTATCCTTCAGAAAGTAATTAAAGTAGGATGATATTTTACTATGTAATTAGAGGAGTTCTATAATCAGTAGGAGCAAGAAAAATTGAAAACCTATTTAAATGTGTGAAGCAGTGTTCATTTTTAAGTGTGAACTTCAGCATGGCTACCTGAAGGACAAGAACAACAAAAGCTCACGTGGTGATTCAGTAAATAAATGTACTTCATGGTTTGGTACAAAGCCTCAAGACAAGAAGATTGCACTCTCAGTTCTTTATTTTGCAGATTTCAGGACAGCAAGAGGTGAAATGAATGGAAAATGTTAGTGATGGAAAGGTGGTAGGACTGGAGGGTCTTAATGACATTACTGTTACTAGAGAGGCGGTGCTCGACAGACTGGAGGGGCTGATTGTGGACAAGTCCCCAGGACCGGATGGAATGCATCCGAGGGTTCTGAAAGAAATGGCGGAGGTGATAGTGGATGCCTTGGTGGTTATTTTCCAGACGTCGCTGGATTCCGGGGAAGTGCCGGAAGATTGGAAAATGGCTAATGTTACGCCGTTGTTTAAGAAGGGTGCCAGGCAAAAGGCGGGGAATTATAGGCCGGTTAGTTTAACGTCTGTGGTAGGTAAAATGTTAGAATCCGTCATTAAGGAGTAAATTGCGAGGCATCTTGAAGGGAATTGCTTGATAGAGCGGATGCAGCACGGTTTCATTAAAGGGAAGTCGTGTCTGACAAATTTACTGGAGTTCTATGAGGATGTGTCTAGGGCAGTGGATAGAGGAGAGCCGGTGGATGTGGTCTTTCTTGATTTTCAGAAGGCGTTTGACAAAGTACCTCACAAGAGGTTATTGCAGAAGGTCGAGGGACATGGAGTTGGGGGTAGGGTGTTAGCGTGGATAGAGGATTGGTTGTCAAATAGGAGGCAGAGAGTGGGGGTCAACGGGTGCTATTCGGCTTGGCGGATGGTGACTAGTGGAGTGCCCCAGGGGTCGGTGCTGGGGCCTCAGCTGTTTACCATTTATATAGATGATCTGGAGGAGGGAACCAAGTGTAGGGTGTCGAAATTTGCTGATGACACCAAGATTGGGGGAACGGCAAATTGTGCGGAGGGTGTGGAGAGTCTACAGAAGGATCTAGATAGGCTGGGCGAATGGGCCAGGAAATGGCAAATGGAATTTAATGTTGGCAAGTGTGAGGTGGTCCACTTTGGTAGGAATAATGGTAGGAAGGACTATTACTTACGTGGCGAAAAACTGCAGCAGGCGACGGTGCAGAGGGACCTCGGGGTCCTTGTGCATGAGTCGCAAAAACCCAGCTTGCAGGTGCAGCAGGTGGTCAGGAAGGCGAATGGGATGCTGGCCTTCATAGCGAGGGGGATTGAATATAAAAGTAGAGAGGTCTTGCTGCAGCTGTATAGGGCATTGGTGAGGCCGCAGCTGGAGTACTGTGTGCAGTTTTGGGTGCCGCACCTGCGCAAAGATATTTTGGCCTTGGAGGGAGTGCAGAGGAGGTTTACTAGGCTGATACTGGAGTTGAGGGGGTTGAGCTATGAGGAGAGGCTGAATAAACTAGGCTTGTACTCGTTAGAGTTTAGAAGAATGAAGGGAGATCTCATTGAGACGTATAAGATGATGAATGGGATGGATAGGATAGAGGTGGAGAGACTCTTCCCGCTCAAAAAAGACAGTAGGACTAGGGGGCACAGCCTCAAGATAAAGGGGGGGCGGTTTAGAACGGAGTTGAGGAGGAACTTCTTCACTCAAAGGGTGGTGAATCTCTGGAATTCTCTACCCGTTGAAGTGGTGGAGGCTGCCTCGCTAAATATTTTTAAGACGCGGGTTGATGGGTTTTTGATAAGAGAGGGGATTAAGGGCTATGGGGAGAGGGCGGGGAAGTGGAACTGAGCCACGACAGATCAGCCATGATCTTATTGAATGGCGGGGCAGGCTCGAAGGGCTAGATGGCCCATTCCTGCTCCTATTTCTTATGTTCTTATGTAAAATCTGGCTGGTTGTGAAAGTGTTCATGAACTACCCCACCGCACGCTCCCCAGACGATGCTCAATACTCAGATGGTAAAGATGAAAAGCTATCCATGCTCAGTCAATGGGTGTATCTTTCTGTACTTTTAGAGCTGAACGTAGGATATTATATCTTTCTCCACAGTGAAATCTGTAGTACCAGTGAGTAAGCTTACAGAGATTTTGAAAATACAGTCCAGCCTAAAGATTCTACTGATTGATATACTGAGGTTGATGAGTCAGAAGATTTAACACAGTTAACACAGTGTTAACATAATAAAGTATTAACACAGGTGACTACAGGGATGCAATCGGATTTGAGGACAGAAACGACCTTTCTACTTTCCTCCAATGTCACCCCAAAAAGACAAATACAATATAACTTCAGAGAGAATGTAAGGAATAGGAGCCAGAGTAGATAACGTGGCCTGTTAACCTGACCAATTCATCCAATATGGTCATGGACTGATTTTCAACTCCACTTTTCTGCCCTCTCTCCATTTCTCTTAATTCCCTGAAAGGCCGAAAATCTGTCAATATCAGCCTTAATTATGTTCAGCAGGAGCATGAATTCCAAAGATTCACAACCCTCTCATCTCGGCCATAAATGATTGGCTCCTAAACCTAAAACTGTACCACCTGTGGTCTAGGTTCCCCAACTATGGCGGACAACCTCTCCATACATATCCTGTCAAGCCCCTCCAGAATCTTGCATGATTCAATTCATTGTATGTTTCATTCAGTTACCAGCATTAAGATCAAAGGTTGCCCAATTCTGAAACTCTAAAGTATCTGTAAAAGTAGGAAAAACATTTTGTAAAATAGAATTTCAGAAAAATAATATAGTTTTTGATTTATTACACGTTACAACAAAGGCCGGAATTCTCTGGCTGTTCAAGCCCTGCCACCGCTGCTAGGGAGGACAGATAATTTGGCACTCAGAGTTTGAGGTGGGAGAATCCTGCCCACGAGGTTCAAAACTTGAACAGGAGAAGGAAACCTAGCCCTTTAAGCCTGTTTCACCATTTAATGGGATTATGGCTGATCTACAACTTCACTTCATATAATCTCAATATCATTGAATATTTCTGGTTGACAAAAATCTATGAATGAGTTTTACATTTAACAACTGATCTAGCGTTAAATGCCATTTACCAAAAGGAGTTCCAAACTTCACCGCCCTTTGCATCCAGAGATGTTTCCTAAATTCATCCTTCAAAGGACTGGCTCTGATACTTAATCTATGTCCCCTAATTCTAGACTCCCCAGCCAGCCTATGTGATTTCCCTCCATCCACACTATCTGCCAATTTCCCAGCAGATCAATAATTTGCTTTCAACTCCATGAGCTTCCAATACTTTATGAGGGACTTAATCAAATGCCTTCTGGAAGTCCATATAACTAGCATCCATAGAGATTCCCCTGTTCACTATTTTAGTCACATCTTCAAAATATCTAATCAGATCCTTCAAGCATGACCTAGACCTCTCAAATCCATGCTGGTCCTCTCCGAGCAGCTGAAAATTTTTAATTTGTTCCATCATCCTAAAATCAATTATAGGACCTAGTATTTTCCTGACAACAGATTTCAAGTGAACTGCCCTACAACTTTTTGTTTTCCCTCTCTCACCTTTCTAAAACTAACAAAAGAAACAGCATCTAGCACACTGTAGAGCACACCTACGCAAACTGGATCCACTTATGTGGATTAAGAAATATCCACAAATTATCTATAATTTTAAGGGCTCGTATCCAACAATGGACTGTGGCAAGGACTAGAATTATCCAACCTATTGTTGGCTTCAGAGCATCAGTGACTTACTACAGTTTGCACTGCTGATGGGATTTAGGAGCAAAATGCAAATCTGACCTGCTGCTCGAGGTACAAGTCGATAGTGTTTTGCTACTACTACAGAGGACCAGATTTTGCTGTTTCCTTTTCTTGAAATTCCGTATCAAGAATTACGCTCTCCTTTGTTTCCCATAACTTAATATTACAGTTCATAGAAAAAAGAACAATACAGACCCTTTCTTTCCACTGGGGCAAGCAAAAATCCAGCACTTTCATTAACTCGATATAGCTTCTTGTCAAACTGTAGTGTGGGCTCATCTTCTGTGTCATTGATATTGACTGTAGCTCTGGTAATCTTCCCAAGTAAGGCATATGCAGGCATGCTCAATTCCACATTAAAGTTTTCAGTGTTTTCAAACACCTGGTCGTCATTTATAATAATAGTGCAAGCCTTTGTATCCTCTCTCTCATCAAATTGAACCTATTGAAGCAGCAAGGATATGGAGACAGCTTAATGTCTTTAATGTACAATGGAAGGCCACTTCATTGTTTCTTGTTCTCATGGCACTCTTAAAATGTTACTGCTCCACCAAATATTAACTGTCCCTTCAAATATATTTTCCCCACCCCCAGTTTTCTTCCACACCTGTTAAAGGTGTTGACACAAATTGGTAGCTCTAGAGGCTTTGTGGATAAAGTCCACTTGTACCTTTCCCAAGTGGATGAAAGCCTAAACAAATGGGTGTTGAAAGGGTTTTTAGTTATAGGAGACTTCACATGACAGCTGATCCTCTTGCCTCACCCAATAGGCAGACCTTTTCAGCAGAAGTCAGTGAATAGCAAATAGTTAAAGAACATTTTCATACAGTTAATCTTAATTACTAATCCAACTTAAATCAGTGAATTCATTATAAATTAGATCCTGTAATATCACTAAGTAACAGCCACAGATTTGATGATACATTTCTGAGCTATGTTATCAGGAAAGTAACATTTTAATTTTGTTTTGTAGGAAAGTGATATCAAATTGGCTGCTTGTTGTATATCCTGACCAATTCTTCTTCATGTTAAAATATTATCGAGTAATATTTGTTTGCTTTAGCCACCATCAGTAATTAAAATGAGCAAAAGCAACCAACATTCAGGTCTAAACAATACCAGGAATGGAATCACTAGATTACAAGAATAACCCAAGGCTGCTTGGTATATTTTTGCTTTCTTCGGAGTAAAATTTCTACCATTTGAAAATTTCAGTTAAAAGAGTAAGGCAAACACTAAGTATTGTTTCCCATGTACATCCTTGTTCACTTTTGTCCAAAAACTTAAACAGGAAAATATAAGAATGGCTCCTGTTCCACTTTCAGAAATGCATTCAAAACCAAGTGTGGAGTTACAGTGACAGATCAAAACCAATGCTGGGGATGTCCAGCAAACCTTCCCTTTAAAGTTTCTGCATCCATCTTAAGTGCATACCTGGCATCCATCCAACTTTACATTGAAAGGACTTAGTTGTCAATGCAAAATACACATTTTGAAATATTTAAAGCAACAGTTTCAAACAAGTAACTGTCAGATATTATTTCATCCTTACTTATTCTGTTGACACCAAACATATCAGTCCTGTATGTATCAGTCTTGCACATACCTGTCCCGCATACTCTACATAATCCTGTTGGCCCAGCTTTGAGCCAGCTCCAGAAGTAGATGTTGCTGACCCCTGTTCAGTACGGCATAGTACAATGGCATACTGATTGAGGTTCCCAGTCCTCTTCACTGTGACACTCACAGAGCCTGCCTTTTCACTGACATTGTAACTGCAAACAGAATAATGGCAGAGATCAGATTTTTTCTAAGGCAACACACTCATTGTTCTTATACTGCTGAATTAACTCAAAGAACAATGAAAAATACAATACAACAATTAGTCATAAAGATAAAAATTAGGCATCTAATAATGAAGCAATTGAACTACTGATAGTTAGCCAAAGATATGTATAATGCCAGTGTGGATGGGAGAGTGGCTTTGCTGAGTTTTCTGCCTCCAGGGAATATACAGAGTTTGTCTGAAACCTACATGAGTACATAACATTTTTACACAGTACTTTAAAAAAACAGATTTTCATATTTCCATGATAAATTATGTATTTATCTGCAATAAGCAAACTTTAATAATTATATACTGAATGTTATTCGCTACTTTATTGCTTATTGATGACTTCTGAGTTCACATTAATTCTCAAGTGTTAAAATGAGGTCGCATTGGAAAGTAGTTTGGGAAGCACTACCATAGATACATTACATTACAATCATCAGCTTTCTCTGTTACTTCATCATAGAATTTAATCAGATTAGTCGGGACATGATTTGCCTTCAAATCCATGATAGCTGTCCCTTAATAACCCATGCTTCTCCGAGTGAGAATTAATTTTGTCTTTGACAATGGACTCTTGGAGTTTTCCTATCACTGACATTAGATAGATTAGCCTGTAGTTACCAGGTTTATTGCTCTGCCCTTCTTTGAATAGTGATGGGATGCTGGCAATTCTCCAGTTCTTTGGCAACACCCCAATTTCCAAGGATGATTAAAATACTGTGGTAAGAGCACCCCTTGTCTTCAACAGCATCTGTCTCATCCTCATCTAAATTCTGTCAGTATAACCCTCTATTTCCTTCTCCCTCATCCGGCCACCCCTTAAATGCAGTCATGCCATTTGTCTCAATCACTCCCATGGTAGCAAGTTCCATGTTCTTACCACTGTCTGGGTAAAAACATTTCTTCTGAATTCCTTCCTGGCTTTCTTGGTGAGTAGCTAATGTTGATGACCTTCAGTTTTCTCTCCCCACAGGTGGAAATATTCACTCTGTGTCTATCTATCAACGCTTTTCATAGTTTTAAAGACTTATATTAGGTCACCCCTTAGTTTCCTTTTCAAAGGCAAAAAAGGTGTGCATTCTTTCCAGATGGGTATAACCTTGTTTTTCTGGCACCATTCTTGCAAATCTGCTTTGCAACTTCTCCAATGCCTCAATGTCTAGAAGCAACCAACAATGTACATAGTCCTCCAGGTTTGACATAACTTCTCTACTAACCTGTCCATCCCTTGGCAGAATTATTCACATTTCAATTTTCCTTTTTGACCAATGTGCCTTTAGAATATTTTACTCTTTTGGTTTATGTTTCTTGATAATTTAATTCTATAGTTTCTTTTTTGCCTTCCTAATTGTTTCTTTGACTTAATTCCTAATCTTTTTGCATTCTTCCTTGTCATGTTCTCCCCGCTTTCCATATACTTGATATGTATCTCTTTTCTAAACTAACCTTTTTACCCGTTTCTTTGGTCAATTAATTTCAGGGAAATTGAAATCCCTCATGGTTATTATCCTACATAGTCATTAAATTTATTTTTCTGATTTGTTTGCTGATTTCTTCCTCCACCTCCTTTCAATTAGTGCGCTTGATCCTTTATTATTTTAGCACTATCGGTGTGGATTTCAATTCTGTCTTTTAATAGCTATGTTACTTTTTCCTATTTCCCATGTTATCTTTAATCAGTACAGCTACTCAACCTCCAGTTTTTCTTTCCTGATCTTTTCCAAACATTATATCCTGCAATATTTCATTCCAAATCCTAGATTTTTCTGCAACAAAATGTCTCAATAGGCTCCAATAGATCTGATGCCCAGCAATATTTTATTCCCTCAGTTTCCTTGTTTTATTACATACACTTTCTGTACTGCTGTATGGACAGTTTAACTTTTTTTTAATGACCAGTTGTTCTCACCTTATGTTTGCTAATCTTTTACCCCCTTGTCTATAACACAACTTGTTTGCTGGTCATTTACATCTTTCTTTAATTTAGTCTGTCCCAACTCTCTTTTCCTGTTCCATTTATAGTTAGGTTTACTTCATTGCTCCTCTTACATGAAATACATGCAAGGTATTCATTCTGCACTTGAGTCATCCACTTTGCCTCCACAAGATTTCCTTCTTTGTCCTTAATTAACTCTAATGTTATTCTGACATTCCTTTAGCTTTTTTATATGTTGATAAAATATTTTTGGGGGTATTCTTGTATACCTGTTAATCTTTCTCATATTCCCTGTTTGGCCTCCTTATATCTTTTATAATTTCCCCTCGCAAATTCTGCATTTTTATTTGGTTTTCTATTGTACCCTGTACCTGGAATCCTTTTTCACCTTTACTGATTAAGCCCACCTGTCTTCTAGAGATCTCTAAGCTTTGGCTGTTCCACCTTTCCTCCTTATAGGGTTGATTTATACCTGAACTATCTCCACCCTGCAAATTCCTCATTACCGTCCTTTTGGCCAATCTTTGTCCTCCGTGGAGAAAGCGCTGCAACTATTCATTGAGATCCTGTTGCCTGTCATCAGGGAGACAGTATATCATTCAGTAAGTACATCTATGGCTCCACAAATGCTTGTCAATTTCACCAACTATTGAATCCCCTGTAACACTTATATTTCTAAGTTCCTTATGAACATAAGAAATAGGAGGAGGTGTAGGCCATCTAGCCCTTCGAGCCTGCCCTGCCATTCAATAAGATCATGGCTGATCTGAAGTAGATCAGTTCCACTTTCCCGCTTTCTCCCCATAACCCTTAATTCCCCTGTCTATCATAAGAACATAAGAAATAGGAGCAGGAGTAGGCCATCTAGCCCCTCGAGCCTGCCCCGCGATTCAATAAGATCATGGCTGATCTGTCGTGTCTCAGTTCCACATTCCTGCCCTCTCCCCATAACCCTTAATCCCCTTGCCTATCAAAAACCTATCAACCCGCGTCTTAAAAATACTTAGCGAGGCAGCCTCCACCACTTCAACGGGTAGAGAATTCCAGAGATTCACCACCCTTTGAGTGAAGATGTTCCTCCTCAACTCCGTTATAAACTGCCCCTCCCCTTTATCTTGAGGCTGTGCCCTCTAGTCCTACTGTCCTTTCTGAGCAGGAAGAGCCTCTCCACCTCTATCTTATCCATCCCATTCATCATCTTATATTTCTCAATGAGATCTCCCCTCATTCTTCTAAACTCTAACGAGTACAAGCCTAGTTTATCCAGGCTCTCCTCATAGCTCAACCCCCTCAACTCCGGTATCAGCCTAGTAAATCTCCTCTGCACTCCCTCCAAGGCCAAAGTATCCTTGCGTAAGTGCGGCGACCAAAACTGCACACAGTACTCCAGCTGCGGCCTCACCAGTGCCCTATACAGCTGCAGCAAGTCCTCCCTACTTTTATATTCAATCCCCCTTGCTATGAAGGCCAGCATCCCATTCGCCTTCCTGACCACCTGCTGCACCTGTAGGCTGGGTTTTTGCGACTCATGCACAAGGACCCTGAGGTCCCTCTGCACCGCCGCCTGCTGCAGTTTTTCGCCACGTAAGTAATAGTCCTTCCTACCATTATTCCTACCAAAGTGGACAACCTCACATTTGCCAACATTAAATTCCATTTGCCAGTTCCTGGCCCATTCGCCCAGCCTATCTAGATCCTTCTGCAGACTCTCCACACCCTCCGCACAATTTGCCGTTCCACCAATCTTGGTGTCATCAGCAAATTTCAACACCATACACTTGGTTCCCTCCTCCAGATCATTTATATAAATGGTAAATAGCTGAGGCCCCAGCACTGACCCCTGGGGCACTCCACTAGTCACCAACCACCAATCCAAATAGCACCCATTGACCTCCAAAGAAACCTATCTATCCGTGACTTATGCTCCTCACCCCATTCATGCCATCCTATCCACGCAAACAAGTTTCTCACAGCCATATGGATTTGCTTCTGATGTATTTCCACAAGGCAACATCATCTTCACTATTAATGAACATGGAATATTGGTTTGTGAATACCATACTCATAGCGAATTCCTTTAACGCCTGCCTGTTCCTCTTAGTTTGTTTGGAGTTACTCACTCCCTCGCCTGCTGAACTCTCTGAAACAGCAGGGTGAACAGCTTCTGAGTTTCTCATCTGTGTTGTGGTGAAGCCATCTGCCCCTCATCTGAATCTCTGGCATCTGGTTAAGGATTTTGGTTCTTGAAGATTCGCCAGTGTTGGAAGAACCACTTTGTTATCAGGGACTTTTGGTTGGAGTTCCTTTATGTATCCTTGCACAAAGATGCAAATAGCGACTGCAATTTATCACAACAGTTAATGTCCATCCCTTCACCACTGGCCACATGCAAATGCTGGCCAAAAGCTAGGAAAGCCACCAGACTTCTTACCACTTCTCGCTCTGACATCTCCAGTATGGGGATGATGCTTGTCCCTGCATCGGTGGTGGTCAGGTCTCTAAGTCATTGAATAGAGGAAGATGGGCTAAAAGTATCCTCATTTCCCTCCGCAAGGGTTTTAACCAACTATCTAGAGGGGCCTGGAAGTCTTCTGGATGCTTCCATCCCATTAACACCTCTCTGGCTTTTCATTTGCTGATATACTAATTTTATTAGAATATCACCTCAATTTTTCTCACTTCTTGGGCCATGTGTACCTGCTAATCTTTGACAGAGGAAAATGAATCAAGATTATGTGGATCAAAAGTTCCTGTAAAACAGAAGCAATAGCGACGAATTTTAATGCATTTGCATTTGGCTACATTTATACAGAGCCTTTCAGAACATCAGAAGGCACTTCACAACTAATGAAGCACTCTTGTAGCATGGTTACTATTATGATGTTCGCAGATGATAGTAATTAAATAACAATATATAAAGATTGCCAACCTGATGTATTCAAAGCTGATTAGAGACCACTGGATGTGGAACACATTATCACTGACTACATTAGGTTTGCTGTCTTTCACCAAAAACTTGAATGTGTCCATAGTCTTTTGAAACTTATCTTCATTTAAAATGTAGGAGACCAAACCCAAGTTGATATCCTCTGCAAGAAAATAAAATTTATACAGAGCATGTTACATAATTCTTAATGAAGAATAAAGTTAATAAACATAAATGCTAGAATCCGTCATCAAAGAAGAAATAGCGAGGCACCTAGAAAAGAATGGTTTGATCGAGCAGATGCAGCACGGATCTGTTAAGGGGAAGTCGTGTTTAACAAATTTATTGGATTTCTATGAGGATGTGACTAGTGCAGTAGACAGAGGGGAACCGGTGGATGTGGTGTTTTTAGATTTCCAAAAGGCGTTTGATAAGGTCCCTCTCAAAAGGTTGCTGCAGAAGGTTAGAGTGCACAGAGTTGGGGGTAAGGTGTTAGCATGGATAGAGGATCGGCTGTCTCATAGGAAGCAGAGAGTTGGAATCAATGGGTGCTATTCTGATTGGCAGCTGGTGACCAGTGGAGTGCCGCAGGGATCGGTGCTGGGGCCTCAACTGTTTACCATTTACATAGATGATCTGGAGAAGGAGGCTGAGTGTAGGGTGATGAAATTTGCTGATGACACGAAGATGAGTGGAAAAGCAAGTTGCGTGGAGGGTGTGGAAAGTCTGCAGACAGATCTGGATAGGTTGAGCGAGTGGGCGAGGACCTGGTAGATGGAGTATAATGTTAGCAAGTGCGAGGTTACCCACTTTGGTAGAAATAATAGTAGGAGGGATTATTATTTAAAAGGCGAAAAGCTGCAGCATGCTCCGGTGCAGAGGGACCTGGGGGTCCTTGTGCACGAATCACAAAAACCCAGTCTGCAGATGATCAAGAAGGCAAATGGAATGTTGGCCTTTATAGTGAGGGGGATAGAATATAAAAGTAGGGAGGTCTTGCTGCAACTGTACAGGATACTGGTGAGGCCGCAGCTGGAGTACTGTGTGCAGTTTTGGTCGCTGTACTTGTGGAAGGATATATTGGCCTTGGAGGGAGTGTAGAGAAGGTTCATTAGGCTGATACCGGAGATGAGGGGGTTGGACTATGAAGAGAGGCTGAATAGACTGGGTCTGTACTCATTGGAGTTTAGAAGGCTGAGGGGGGATCTTGTAGAGACATATAAGATAATGAAGGGGATAGATAAAGGTAGAGGTAGAGAGATTCTTCCCGCTTAGAAAGGATAGCAAGACTAGAGGGCACAGCCTCAAGATAAAGGGGGGCGGGGGGGCAGTTTAGATCGGAGTTGAGGAAGAACTTCTTCACTCAAAGGGTGGTGAATCTCTGGAATTCTCTGCCTGTCGAAGTGGAGGAGGCTACCTTGCTGAATATATTTAAGTCACGGGTAGGTAGGTTTCTGATAGACAGGGGAATTAAGGGTCATGGGGAGAAAGCGGGAAAGTGGAACTGATCCACTTCAGATCATCCATGATCTTATTGAATGGCAGGGCAGGCTCGAAGGCCTACTCCTGCTCCTATTTCTTATGTTTTTATGTTTTCAAAAGGTGGTGGTGAACTGAACTGCTCGAATTCTTGAACTGCTGCAGTCTATATGGCATAGGTACACCCAGAGTACTGGTAGGGAGGGAGTTTCAGGATTTTTGACCCAGCAACAATGAAGGAACAGTGATATATTTCCAAGTCAGGATTGTGAGTGCAGTGCCTTGGAGGGGAAATTTTAGCTGGTGCGTCCCCAGGTATCTTCTGCCTTGGTCCTTCCAGAAAATAGAGGTCATAGGTTTGGAAGGTACTGTCTAAGGAGCCTTGGTGAGTTCCTGCAGCACATCTTGAAATTGGTACACAGGTGCCCTTATACACACTGGTGGTGGAGGGACTGGATATTTGTGGAAAGGGTAGCAATCAAATGGGCTGATTTGTCCTGGATGGTGTAAAGCTTCTTGAGAGTTATTGAGCTGCACTCATCCAGGCAAGTGGAGATTATTCCATCATACTCCTGATTTGTACCTTGTAGATGGTGGACAGGTTGTGGGAAGTCAGGAGGTAAGTTACTCACTGTGGAATTCCCCGCCTCAGATCTGCTTTGATAGCTATAGTATTTATAACTAGTCTGGTTTAGTTTCTGATCAATGGTGAATCCCCACTTGATAGTGGGGGATTCAGCGATGTTAATGCCATTCAATGTCAAGGGACGATTGATTAGATTCTCTCTTGTTGGAGAAGGTCATTGCCTGGCACTTGAGTGAAGCAAAAGTTACTTTTTTTTTGTTGGCCCAAGCCTGCACATTGTCCAGGTCTTGCGTCACTTGACATGGACTGCTTCAGTATGTGAGTTGTTGTGAATGGTGCTGAAAATTGTGCATCATTAATGAACTATTCCACTTCTGACCTTATGCTGGAAGGATTGTCACCGATGAAGCAGTTGGAAGATGGTTGGGCCTTGGACTCTCCCTTGAAGAACTCCTGCAGTGATATCCTGGAGCTGAGATGATTGACCTCTAAACAATCACAATCTTCTTCCTTTGTGCTAGGTATGACTCCAATTGGTGGAAAGATCCCTCCCATTTCCCACTGACTTCAGTTTTGTGAAGGCTCCTTGATGCCACACTTAATCAAATGCTGTCTTAATATCAAGGGCAGTCACTGTCATCTCTTTTGTTCATGTTTGAACTAAAGTTGTAATGAGGTCAAGAGCATCAGTGAATATGTTATTGCTAAGGAAGTGCTGCCTGATAGCTGTTGAAGACCTTTTCAATCAGTTTATTTCTGATTGAGACTCGACTAATTGAACAGGTTGGATTTGTCCTTTTTTGCGTGTACAGGATATATTTGGGCAATTTTCCATTTTGCTGGGTAGTTTCCAGTATTAGTTAGGAGTGCAGCTAGTCCAGTTGGTCAATGGTGACCTCCATTCAGGATGTTGATAGTGGGGGATTCAGTGTTGGTAATGCCATGGAATATCAAGGGGAAATGTTTGGATTCTCTTGTTTGAGATGATCATTGCCTGACACTTAGAATTAAAATGGTAAAATAGGGTCCTCAGTGCTGGGCAGACTTGACATTGGGAGTGTTCAGATCCAACTTATAGATCCATTTTCAGGTGCCCCCATATGCATTCTGCCTGAAAAACAGCAGTGATTCTGAATCATGCTGCAGAAGCCTTTGGGTGAGGCTTATCGCACCCAAAACATTGCAGCTCAAACTAGAGCCTTCAACTGCGCATGCGTAGTAAAAGAGATAGAAAAATGCTCCCCTGCCAAATCGCTCCCGGGCTGGATAATACCTCCCCCGGCCCCCACAGACACTGCCCCACCCCAAAACATAACTGACCCCCTTATCCCCCCCAATCCCTCCACTGCTCAGACCGATCACACGCACAGTGGCAGCGGACCTCCCTTTCCCCCCACCGATTGCACACAGAGTGGCAGTGGACTCCCCTGCCAGAAAACCATCTGACCCGCTTCCCTCTGCCCCCACCTCCAAGCACCAATCTGAGTCAGAGAGCCGTTGGAAGCTCTGAGACCTCCTCAGAAGCTGGAGCATCCAATTCAGATCTTTACAGACCACATCTGTTTTGCATCGAATTTGGATGGGTGAACATGGTGGTAAAGGGGGAAGTGTTGGCAAGTTTGGGCGTGCAGCCCATTAAATCAACTTAAATGCATGCAAATGCATTTAAAGTAATGTCGCACCCATTTTTGGAATGGTCCTGACAGCTGTCATTTTCAGCCATTGATAAAGGGGGAATGGGCATGGATCATGCTACTCGCCTCATGCCTGACTCTACCAAGTTTTCATGCCTGAAAATGGGTGCAACTTGTTGGTAAAATCAAGCCCTTATTGTTACTTACCACTTACTAGCCCAAGTATGGAATTGGACCGCTTCGCTATCTGTGGAGCTGCAAGTTACACTGAATCTTGCACAAACTACCCAACCAGTTACATCCTCAAAGCCAACTCAGTAACACACAGACCAAGAGTACTATGCAGGAAGAAGCATATTGACTAAAATGTACAAGTCAACTGATGATTTACTCTCTACTCTTCTTTATATGTTGGAGTCATTATAATCACCCTGTTTTGTACACTGCAATATACCGCTCTGATTTTCAATAGCATATGAGGATCAGCAGAAATAATATTCAAGAACTCACCTTGTGTGAAAGTCTTCAGGTGGATTCCAGGCCTCAGTTTGTTTTCCAGGTGCCCATGTTTTGGTTCTGCTGTAATTTCATAAATCAGCTGCTTGTCCTCAGTATCAGGATCCATGGTCAATAGCTCCCTCTTGGTGATCAGGTTAACAGCCTGAATCAGAAGGATCATTATTTCACAGAACACAAAAGAATATAATAAGATATTCAACTTGCATAAATTTTGCATGAAAAAGCATTTCAATTTAAGTATATTAGTATAAATAGATGTGTGTAATTTCCTCGAGTTATGCTACAACACCTGTCAGGAATTTCCTTAGTGCTTCTCTTTCTCAGCTTTGACTTTGGTAAAAGATCAACAGAAAGTCCGTTTACTTGTGTAACTGGGTTTTTGACTGAATTCACGCTGGAGGGACAGTGCAGGAGGAGCTCTAAAAATATATCAGTTTTTTGCATTTAGAGCAAAGTGCATATAATTAGAATTCTGTCTGAGGAACTGTTTTGTGAATATGTATTGTTGAATTAGAAAATATAGCAATATTTAAAAATTTGGATTATTCAGTGTTTCCAACCTTTTACTGGTTACAGCACACCTTTAAACAATAAAAATCTTGTGGCACACTTCCAATATTCTCCAACTGAAGGCTCGTCTGACAAAAAAATTACTCACTCAATGAAAAAAATTTGGATCAGATTTTCCATCTCAGTGGAATTGCCTTGATACAAAGGGTTCCACAATATGCAATTTTCACTTGGGGGAAGCGGGTGCAGGATTGAGTCAGGCCCACCAACCCCAAAAGCAGATTAGAGGCAACAATATAGGTTGGCCTGTGCAGAGACTTGGCTCAGTTCTCTGGGTCACCAGCCAGTTAGGTTTTCAAAATTCCACACCTGACTTCCCATCACTCCTCTAAGCACACCCCATTTCTCCCATGCCACCTCCATGTGCTTCTCTGGCCCTTTACATGCCCCTTCCACATCCACTCACCCAGTATGCAGGATGCATCAGAACCAACAAGTGCTGGATGGGAGATGGAATACAAGGCATGGAAGTAGCAAGATGGTGATACGTTGGCATGGAGGGGGCATGAGCAAGACTATTTAAACAAACTTTCAAAAGGCTACCAAATCCAAACTATGGTTCACAATTCCTCTCAGGGCCCATGAGTCACAAGTCATAGAGAATCTGACTTGCCCTCATGGACTTTTGCTGGCAGAGTGTGTCTGAGATGCCTATTCCTACAATGGAACACGCCAGCTTGGGAGTGCAGGGTGTGGATTCACTAGCTGGTGGCATGAAAAGGGATGGGAATCCAGGAATCAGGTCCAGGTTGTCATTTTTAAATACTTCAAGAGTCAGCATAACTTCAGGAAAATCCGGGCCTTAATCTTTGTGAATCTTGGTTTTAAATACAAATTTAATTGGTGCAACAAACTTATTCAAATTTGTTTTATTACAAATGGTATTATTTTCCAAAAAAACAAACTTGCAGAAGATCTGTTTTTTTCTATCTGAGTTCATATGTATTTATAGTTTTTATTTATTCTTTGTTTATAGGTTTTTATTTATGATTTCACTTTTATTTATATGGAATTAAACATTGGTTCAGGCAGTGTTAACAAATGTTAGTTTCATATGAAACGAAAATCATTGTTATATGAAATAGAATGTAGGAATACAGTGCTTTTAAATGAGCATTGAGCTATTTAGAGATCTGACTGCAGATCAAAATCCTCGGATTATTCGATTCGACAGGTGAATTAACAAACTGGGGACATCAAGACTGGTATTTTCTTGGACTGAAGGAGCTGAAATAGATTATTTAAGAACATGCCCATTCAAGAAGGAGGCATAAATTGATTCTCACTTAAGCGATGTCTCAATTTTAGAATTCTTATCTTTGTTCTGAACGGCCTCGCTCCTCCATATTTATGTAATCTCCTCAGGCCGAAAACCCTTCAAGATTCTGCACTGTTCTAACCTGTTGTTCATTCTTATTTTTAAAATCACACCACTGAGAGTGGCTGCACTTTCAGCTCTCTCAGGCTTGTGTTCTAGGATTTCCCTCCCTGCGACAGCGATTTCCATCCCCTCCCACCCCAGTGGCGGATACGGTGAGTCATTGACTGTGAGATCTTTTTGCATGGCATTGCCTGCCCACTGCTGGGGAACCACTGGAACAGATCGACTTCAGCAAGACCAGAACATTCCATTGGCTGGAAGGGCCAGAAAATTCCATCCTTCAACCTTATGCCTCATCACCAGTCTTTCCATCATTAAAATACAGCTTAAAAATAACTTGGTAACAAAGCTGCCCTAATACATACTTATGTGGCTCAGGGGCCAATTTAATTTGATCAAACTCCTCTGAAGCACCTGACAATATTTTGCTGCTTTCAAAATGCTATATAAATGCAAGCTGCTGTTGTTATAATAGAAAACACAAATTACACCGATTGTAAAAATCTGTGCTTAAAAAATTTAAACAGTCTTAGGTTTATTGGAACTATTAATTTGTTTTTAAGTTTTTCTTAAACTTACTTAATCTGTTGCAGCTCTACAGAAATTGGAAATCAGTGCTGTGAGAAAATCACATATTGTAATCAGCCAATCAGATAGAAATTCAATCTATTTGGCTGGATTAGAATAAATGTGGGAGTAATTATATTTTGATTAAAATTGAGAATTACTGAAGATGGTGACGGATGTGCACTACCTAAATTCCTATTGCCTTGCCACTTTTTTTAGCTAAACTTTCTTTAACTTTTGCCATTATAAATTCCTACCCCTTCATTTCTCATTCATCCTTTCTATTTTGATACCACAGTGCAATTACAGACTATGGCCACTGGCTGGCACTTTGAAGTAGATCTGTCAGCTTTACTTGTTGTTGCAGTCAAATGGTTCCTTTTGCACTCCCAATACTGCTTCTGGCTTACTAAAGGGTCCAGACTCCCATTCCTCTCTTCAACTGCTTGTATACTTTCAGACACTGTTGCCTTTTATGTGTATAATTACATAATTTGATGATCAAATTAAAACTTATCCTGGTAAATTAACTGGATCTCTGTAAAGTAACAGGCAACATAATGGTTATTTAAAAATGGACAGGACAGTGACAATATTCAGAAACAATTTTCAGCTGCAAAATGATTTATTTGGATGGATCAATAAACTGCAGCTGTCAGATCCTCTAATGAAGTCCAAACATGATTATATTTTTCCAAGCCTTGCATAGAAAAAATCCTTACTTATCTTTGGTCCTTTTACACACTTCTTTACTCTTATCAATAACTTGAAATTTCACTGAGCTAAAAGTATACATTCAACAATTACTCAGTAAATTGGCACTTGGTGAACGAAAAGGTCTATCTACCCTCATCACTAAACAAAGCAAACTGTATAGACATAAGAGGCAAATTGACTAAGTTACATTGGGAAAGTACATTAAAAATACAATGGCAGATAAGAAATGGCCAACATTTATAGAATTAATGCATGGACGTGGATCTTCCAAAGAGCACCAAGCATCACTAAATTGCTGGTCCGCTCGAAATTTGCCTCACACCGACGCTTTTCCGCATTTCATTCCACATCTTCTGAGCTTAGTTTTACCAGAAATGTAAAAGACCACATCCCTCCAAGAGCTCTGTCACAGCACTATAGAGTTGGAGGGAAGGCAGGACAAGCCTTTTTAAGGCACTAGCTATCTTACGAAGAGTTTAAATGTCCAGTTTGGATGTTGGCAAATGAGTGTGTGAGTGAATGAATGAATGGGTAGCTTGAGTGGAATGACAGGTGAGTGAAGTGGACAGCAGGGTGGGTGAGAGAATGGGTAGGTGGTTTAGGAGCAGTCAGGTCAGATTGGGCGAGTTATACTCAGGTTTGATCAAGAGGGATTGTCTAATCAGGTCGTGGAGGGATATTTGGGTCAGTGGTTGGGTGGTGGGGTTAGTCAGGTGTGGTGGGGTGGGTTGTTGGGTCAGGTTGGGAGGGGTCGTGTCAGGTCAAGGATAGTTGGGTCAGTAGTTGGGTGGTGGAGGATAGTCAGATATGGTTGGGAGGGGTCATTGGGAGCATGGCTGTTGTGTGACAAATGGGGGGGGGGAGGGGGGGGGTGCGGAGTCAGTTCTGGAGTCACCCAGGAGTTGTGCTCAGTTTTTTATGTCTATCATTTCCTGGATAATTATCCAGGTTAAGTCCCATGGAGCTGTCCAAAGTCTCTGACTTGCGCTCAGAGTCGAAGGGACAGGGGTGTCGTTCATCCAAAATTGAAGCATCTTAGGTAACTCCCATGGAGTCTCCCATGGAATCAGTGCATTAGGACCTTCGCAGGATCCGACACACATCTTGGGTCATACATCCAGTCTCCAATGATTCTGACAAATGAAGATTTGGGCCACAACTTGCAGTAAATATGTATTCAAATATGCACAAAAATCTCAAAAAAGTGACCCAACTATGGCTAACAAGAGGAATTAATGGTAATATGAGATCAAAAGAGGAGGCTTCTAATGCTATAAAATTGTACAACCTGGAAGAGGTCATTGAGTGTGTGCAAGTTCTTTCGAAAAGCAATCCAATTAGTTCTACTATCCGACTGTTACCCCATAATCCCTGCAATTTTTCCCAGTCTTTATCCAATTTCTCTTAAAATGCCACCACTGCATTACAGAGAGCTGTGGATGCTTAGTCATTCACTATATTCCAAGATATAGATCAATACTTTTTTGGATACTAAGGGAAATAAAGGATAGAGGAATTAAGTGGTGAGATGGAATTGAGGTAGAAGATCAGCCATGAACTTACTGACTTAGAAAGAGGCTCAAAGGGCCAAATGGAAACTCCATTTCCTATACCTTACATTGTTAGGAACTGGGGAGTTAATAGGGAATGCGGTGGCCTCGTGGTTTTGTCGCTAGACTATTAATCCAGAAACTCAGCTAATGTCCTGGGAACCTGGGTTTGAATCCCACCACTGAAGATGGTGGAATTTGAATTCAAGAAAAAATATCTGGAATTAGAGTGTACTGATGACCACTAAAACATTGTTGATAATTGGAAAAACTCATTTGGTTCACTAATGCCCTTTATGGAAGGAAATCTGCTATTCTTACCTATGACTCCAGAGCCACAATAATATAGTTGACTCTCAACTGCCCTCTGAAGCAGCCTAGCAATTGCTACAAAGTCTCAGCAAAGAAATGAAACTGGATGGACCACCTGGCATCAACCTAGCACTGGAAAAGACAACGGCAAAACAAACAGCCCTGCAAAGTTCTCCTTATTAACATCTGAGGGCTACTGCCAAAATTGGGAGAGCTGTCTTACAGACTAGTCAAGCAACTGGGTGATACAGTCATTCTCACAGAATCAGACCTTACAGATAACACCCCAAGACACCACCATACCATTCCTGGATATGTCTTGTCCCACTGGCAGACAGACCCAGTAGTTGTGGCAGCACAATGATACGCAATCAGGAGGGAGTTGCCCTGGGAGATCTTAATATTGACTCCAGACCCCATGATCTCATGCTTCAGGTTAAACATGGCAAGGAGATCTCTTACTCGTTCCCGCATATTGTCCTTATTTGGCTGATGAATCAGAATTCCTCCATATTGAGCAACACTTGGGGAATGCACAGAAGGTGGCAAGGGCGCAAAATGTACCCTGGATGGGAGAGTTCAATGTCCATCACCAAGAGTGCTCAGCAGCAGCAGTACTGATCAAGCCGGTCGGGTCCTAAAGGACATAACTGCTATACTGGGCCTGCAGCAGGTGGTGAAGGAACCAACAAAAGGCAAAATCATACTTCACCTCATCCTTACCAATCTGGCAGCTGCAGATGCATCTGCCCATGACAGCATCAGTAAGAGTGACCACCACTCAGCTCTTGTGGAGATGTAGTCCTGCCTTCACATTGAAAATAACCTCCATTGTGTTGTGTGGCATGATCATCTTGCTAAATGGGTTAGACTTTGAACAGACCTAGCAACTCAAGACTGGGCATCAATGGGCACTGTGGGCCATCAACAGCAGCAGAACTGTAATCCAGCACATTGTGCAATTTCATAGCCCGGCATATTCCCCTCAATCATCATCTAGCCAGGGGATTAACGCTTGTTCAATGGAGAGTGCAGGAAGGCATGCCAAGAGCAGCACCAGACATACCTAAACATGTGGTGTCAAGCTGGTGAAGCTACCAAAACAGGACAGGACTACTTGCATGCCAAACAGCATAATCAGCAAGTGATAGAGCTAAACAATCCCACAGCCAACAGATCAGATATAAGCTCTGCAGTCCTGCCACATCCAGTCATGAATGGTGATGGATAATTAAACACCTCACTGGAGGAGGGGATATTCACAAATATCCCCATCCTAAATGATGGAGGAGCCCAGCACATCAGCACAAAAGACAAGGCTGAAGCATCGACAGCAATCTTCAGCCAGAAGTGCTAACTGGATGATCCATTTCGGCCTCCTCCAGTGGTCCCCAGCATCTCAGATGCCAGCCTCCAGCCACTTCGATTCTCTCCACATGATGTCAAAAACAGTTGGATAGTGCAAAGGCAATGGGCCCTGCTAACATTTCGACAAAAGTACTGAAGACTTCTGCTCCTCTAGCCAAACTCTTCCAGCACATTACAATGCTGGCATCTACCCGACAGTATGGAAAATTGCCCAGATATTCCTGTATACAAAAGTAGGATAAATCCAACTCAGCCAATTACTGCCTAGTCTACTCTCAATCATCAGTAAAGTGATGGAAGACATCATCAGCAGTGCCATCAAGCAGCACCTGCTCAGCAATAACCTGCTCAGTGACACCCAGTTTGGGTTTTGCCAGGGTCACTCAGCTCCTGACCTCACTACAGCCTTGGTTCAAACACAGACGAAAGCTGAATTCCAGAGGTGATGCAAGAGTTACAGCCCTTGACATCATGGCTGCATTTGACCAAATGTGGCATCAAGGAGCCCCAGCAAAACTGGAATCAATGGGTATCGGGGCAAACTCTCTGCTGGTCGGAGTCATCCCTGGTAGATAGGAAGATGGTTTGGTTGTGGAGGGTCAGTCATCTCAGCTCCAAGGCATCTCTGCAGGAGTCCCTCAAGGTAGTGTCCTAGGCCCAACCATCTTCAGCTGCTTCATCAAAGACCTTCCCTCCATTATAACGTGGGAAGTGGGGATGTTTGCTGATGATTGTACAATGTTCAGCATCATTTACAACTCCTCAGATACTAAAGCAGTCCATTTTCAAATGCAACAAGATCTAGACAATATCCAGGTTTGGACTGACAAGTGACAAATAATATTTGCACCACACAAATGCCAGGTAATGACTGTCACCTAAAAGAGACAATCTAATCACCGCCCCTTGACATTCAATGGTGTTACCATCACTGAATCCGCCACTGTCAACATCCTTGGGGTTACCATTGACCAGAAATGACTCGCCACACAAACACAGTGGCTACAAGGACAGGTCAGAGGCTAGGAATACTGCAGCGAGTAACTCAACTCCTGACTCCATAAAAACCTATCCAATATCTACAAGGCACAAGTCAGGAGTGTAATGGAATACCCCCCACTTACCTAAATAGATGCAGCTCCTAGAACACTGAAGAAGCATGACATCATCCAGGACAAAACAGCCTGCTTGATTGATACCACATCTACAAACATCCACTCTCTCCACCATCAACGCTCAGGAGCCGCAGTGTGTAGTATCTACAAGATGCACTGCAGCAATTCACCAAAGATCCCTAGACAGTACCTTCCAAACCCATGACCACTTCCATTTGGAAGGACAAGGGTAGCAGATAAATGGGAACACCACCATCTGCAAGTTCCCCTCCAAGCCACTCACCTTCCTGACTTAGAAATATATCACTGTTCCTTCTCAGTCGCTGGGTCAAAATCCTGGAATTCCCTTCCTAACAGCATTGTGGGTCGACCCACAGCACATGGACTGCAGTGATTCAAGAAGCCAGTTCACCACCACCTTCTCAAGGGCAACCAGGAATGAGCAATAAATGCTAACCAGCCGACGATGCCCATGTCCCATGAAAGAATTAAAGAAAACGAGTTCGACAGCAAATGTGAGATAAACACAAAATAATAAACAAGTAACAAGATTAGCAGCCACCTAGAGAAATTGAGTTGTGAATTGCCATATCAGAAAAACTGTTTACCAGAGGTCAGTGGCTCTACACAAATGATAAGACACTCTCATAGGTAAAATTAAGAAGTCTCACAGCAGCAGGTTAAAGTTCAACAGGTTCATTTGGTATCACGAGCTTTTGGAGTGCTGCTCCTTGATCAGATAGTGGAGAGGTGCTTCGCAAACAGAGCATATAGAGATATATAGAGACAAGGGCTCATTTGCAAGACAATGGTTGGAATGCAAGCCTTTTCAGTAATCAGTTACAGACAATGTGAGTGGAGAGAGGTTTAAGTACGGGTTAAAGAGGGGTAAATTGTCTCAAGCCAGGACAATTAGTAGGATTTTGCAAGTACAGGCCAAATGGTGGGGATTACTCAGTGTAACATGAATCCAAGATCCCCATTGAGGCCGTCCTCATGTGTGCGGAACTTGGCTATCGGTTCCGGCTCGGCGATGCTGCATTGTCGTGTGTCTTGAAGGCCACCTTGGAGAAAGCTTATCTGAAGATCGGAGGCTGAATACCCTTGACCGCTAAAGTGTTCCCGACAGAAAGGGAACAATTCTGCCTGGTGATTGTTGAGCAATATCCATTCATCCATTATCGTAGTGTCTATGTGGTCTCACTGATGTACCATACCCGATCTTGGACTTTAACCTGCTGTTGTGAGACTTACTGTGTCCATCCCAGTCCAATGCCAGCATCTCCACAAACAGTGGCACAGTGGTTAGCAGTGCTGCCTTACAGCATCGCTGCCTTACAGCATCGGTGCCCCAGGTTCAATTCCCAGCATGGGTCACTGTCTGTGTGGAGTCTACATATTCTCCTCATGCTTGCGTGGGTTTCCTCCTGATGCTCCAGTTTCCTTCCACAGTCCAGACGTGCAGATAAGGTGAATTGGCCATGCTACTTTCTCCCTCAGTGTACATGAACAGGTGCCGGAGTGTGGCGACTAGGGGATTTTCACAATAACTTCATTGCACTGTGAATGTAAGCCTACTTGTGACTATTAAGTAACTTTAACATTATTAGGAGGGTCTTCGCAATATGTCAACACTCACTAAAACTTAAAGACTTTCATCAGGAAAAGTGAGATTCGCCCACCTCCAGAAATCTTTGGTTGTAAACTGTGCTGAAAATAGCAAAGCTAAATCAAGCCTCTCTTCATATTCATTTGATTTCTGCCTTTTTGAAAATTGTTTTTTTTTCCATGTTAATGCCAATTACAGCACATTCGAAATACAATAGTACTAGTTCAGCTGATATATATTAGTTGACATAGTTAGTATAACACAAAGAATGTAATGTGTGGATTTAAAAACAAATGATGGAATCTTGTGGAAGTGATGGGGGTCTTGGCTGCCAGCTGGAGAGCCAGCGAGACCCAGATTGTGCCTCTGCAAGAAAGTCAACTATAACAGGCCAAAAGTATATATTCTCCTGGGATCAAAGACTCCGGGTGCGGAAGTTCTGCCTGCAGAGAGATGCTGGTCAGGCAAAGGCCGACAGGTCTTCTGTACTTAGAAGCACAACCAGGGATATGATGGCTGTCAGTACCACACCACCTTAGACCTTGGGTTGCCCGTGGACCTAAGCACAAGTTGGTGATGGCCGTAAGGAATTCAGGTGTGAGGGGATGTTCAGGGACATTGACAGCAAAGGAAGAGTGTCCCCTAGTGGCCCCACTTGCAGTTGCTGGCTTCAGGCAGGCACTGAGCTCCCTTTGAGCAGAGGACTCACCCCACCTCCTCCCTGCCTACAGTCAAACTTGCCTAAGTTTCCTTGTCATGCTCCCCACATGGCAACTCCCCTGTCTATTGCTGGGGAAATGAGGCCCTTATGTGGGCATTAGTTGCTCACTTAAGATCCTCAGTGGGAAGGCTCAGAGAAAGAAATGAGTTGAATGGACTAGATAGTTCTTTCTTGTCCCATGCTTTCATATGTTCGTATTGTTGTCAAAAGGCAACTTGATTTTCACTGTAAACATTAACTTAAGTTTCTGTAGCAAATGCACCAGTTTTGGTGCTGGACCAAAGAAAATACATTTATTGAAGAAAAAAAATTACCTGTTTTCTCGGAATCTGATGAAACAAACTTTGTCCAATTAGTCTTTTACAGCACCAGAAATCAGCTGATTACTTTTCTATTTAAATATTGCATCCAATTAACATAAATTGCAAAACTTGTAATGCAAAGCATTATGATTAGTTGTCAAATAAAACTTTTAGTTATTATGTTTGAATTGAACATAATGAAAATTGAATTACTTTATTATCCATGTACTCCAGCCACTGCAGTCCCAGGTTGGTAACAATTCTTGGTGTCCCATCATCCACAGGCAGAATATCAATTTTAAACTTCTGGGGAGCAGCTGTCACAATCTGGTTTCAAATGATCAGAACAAGATGATGTATTCAGTGAGCAGCAACTCCAAATTGTACAATTGTGTCATAAGTCATATTGCAGGGATATTATCCAGCTTTGCGGTTCCTACTCTCACCACCTCTCTCCCTCGCCTCTATGACATCAGACTGCTTGAGTGACGACTAGCCCAAGATTCCCCAGCATGGGCCCCTTCAAAATGGGCACTGGGATTGGTGGGGAAATTCCATTGGGGAGCTCGGCATGCATACCAGATGAACCTTGACCCAGGAAATGGCAAGAAGTTTTGGAGGCAGCTGTTATGTAGCATTCTTGTTGCCCTCACCATTCAATTTTTTAAAATATACACTTCTTATAAACGAGTCAGATCATATCTCCCACCTTTATTGCCAATATTTCTATCGTTTGTCTTGTTTGATGCTTTCAGCTGAGAGACAGACAGACCGACAGGATTTTCTGAGGCTCCAGCTGACACTCCCCGAGACACCATCATGAGTGACCAATGATTACCCCAAGCCCATCCTCACTATCCACCCTAAATCTGCCAGGCTTTTGCTTAGCTCTGTGACTATGTACATGCTAAATATATTTAAAAAAACACACCAGAGACTACATTTTAAAATCTAGTGTCAACTTTGAACTTATAGCAACATCAATAAATAAAAAATTAAGTGTAACTGAAATACACATGGAAAAACGTTTGGCTGCTGCCTCCCAACTTCAATTCCCAGCCTTTATTCAATTAACTGCTCTCAACTGTCAGAATAGTAAAGGACAAACGTCCTGAAATTTTTCAGCATTCAGGTGAAAAATTCTTCTCTGCTAGAAGTGTGCAGGGATACGCGAGTGTGCAGGAGTGGGCGCGTGCACAGGGACAGGGATGCAGGGTCCTCACCTGTGCCACTCACTAAATTTCAACACCGCCAATAATCTGGGGGTGGAATTCAACTTGGGAGTACAGAATAGATGACAGAGGATCTGTGACCGGCTGGGCAGTCTGCCAAATTTCTTTTCGACTGCAGATAATGGAATGAAAGATCACATTGGTGTAGAAAGGCTGTCAATTTGCCATTTTCCACTACAGCTGAGTTTTACTCCCTTGGCAGGCAGCCACACACACCAGGGAAATTAAAAGAACAAAAAAAAACCTGAAGTTCTATTTCTCAATGCCAGAACTGAGGTTTCTGCACTCTTTCCTTTTAACAAAGTAACACCTGCTTCATTAAACTAATCCTTTATGACAAGAACTCACCTCCTTCCCTGCTTCTTCAACGATGAAGAAAGGATTTGTCCCATCAGACACAGAGAAAGAAAAGCGATCTTTGAGAGAATTACTACCATCATGATTGTAGCTGATGTGGTTCTGATAAATGTCATCCATTGTAAATGTGTTGGTCTGTCGATAGTGGTGACCATTATTAGTACGTTCAATTGTGCCATGGCGCGGTGGTTGCACAATGGTAAATGTCAATGATTCAGCCTGTAGTGTTAGAGTTCATGGCAATAATTAGGTACTCAGGTTACAATTCATTCTCATTAATTCAAACTATCACATTATTTTTAACACAAGAGGCAATTTGTAGTTTCACAGCTTGAGTGGTAAGTCAGTGAAGTGAATTTTCTTGCCCCGTTTCAACAGTAACTAAACACCAAAAGAGTACTTCATTAGTTGAAAGTGCTTCAGGGCATCCTAAGGTCATGAAAGGTGCTGTACAAAAGCAGGTTTGTCCTTTTATTTCTTTCTCTTTTAGCACCTTCTCTAATTTTGTTCCATTAATGTAAATGGAATGGAAATCAATTGTGTTCTATAAAAGGAGGACTATTTGCTTTGCCAAGTTACTGTCCACTTGGAAGTGGTGCAATTTTCAGAGCAATATAAATTAACAGTGTCTTCAATACAAAACAAAGAAACAGTTGGGAAAGTGTGATTAAATATTGAGCTGGTGATATAATGAAAAAGAAAATAAGTATTCTGCTTGCATTCAATGAAGAACCAAGTACAACTGACTGCAGAAAAACATTCAAAGTGAGATTGTTCCTTACTGACGATGACTAAACAGAAATTTCACTTCCAAATTTCAGTACATTCTTTTCTGTTGATTATTACCATTATTGTGTTATTGCAGTCTCAAAGCACAGAAGTTAAAACTGCAAATCAAATTCTCTTCCATTCATCATTAATTACTATCGGTTACATGCTGGTTGTTGTCCACTTGGGTGGGACTACACTCATATTTTCACATGAATGCTGATGACACTCAGGTCTCTCTCTCCCACCACCTCTCGAGACATTTCCACCTCTCTAAACTGTTAGGCTGCTTGTTTGTCCTCTAGTACAAAATTTGCTGCAATTAAAATTTGAGAAAACCAAGACCATTGTCTTGAATCCCCATGACAAACTCTAGTCCCAAACCACTGGTATCCCTGTCTCTGGCCATTGTTTGTGGTTGAACCAGACCGTTGCGAACTCGGCATTCATTCCCAAGATGAGCTTCTAACCACATATCTGCATCATTACTAAACCCACCTATATCCATCTCCATAGAATTGTCTGACTCAGCCTTTACCTCAGCTCCTCTGCTTTTGGAAGACTTGCTTTGACCAGCCTCCCATGTTTTATCCTCTGTACCACGACAGCATCCAAATCTCTTCTGCTTGCATCCTAACTGGTATCATGTTCCAGTCATCCATTGCCCCTATGTTCGCTGATCTACGCTGGCTTCTGGTTAAATAGCACGGCATTTTTACAATTATCTTTATTTTCATAACTAATGTGGACCTTATTCTCTTTCCCATCACTGTAATCTCCTCCAGCCCCACAACCCACTGAGTTATCTGCACTGTTCCAATTCCCGCTTTTTGAACACCCCAATCTTAACCATTCTATCAGAAGCAGTCGTAGCTTCAGCTGTCAAGGTCCTAAACTCTAGAAATTCCTGCCTAAACCAATCTGCCTGCTTACTTTTCTTTCCTGTTAAGGCATCCCTTAAAATATGCCTTTGACTAAATTTTCGGTCATCTGCTCTGATAGTTACGTGGTTTAGTATCATATATTGTTTGATACCATAACTGGAATACATCTGGGATGTTTTGCAGTGTTCAGGTTGGTATATAAACGGAAGTTGTTGTTGCAGAGGCAACAAAAATATTCTGCTCCGTGAAAAAAGTGGTGAACAGAAGTGGAACTGGAAGCATAGCAAGTACATGTCAGCAATGAGAAAATACTGATAACTCACTTCACTGTCTGCATCAATGGCTTTTAGTTCAAATTCAGTGATCGTTTTTCTCACTCCCTCTTGCACTCGCATTCCCGGGATCTGTACCACCGGCAATGCATCATCCACAGGACGAAGAGTAATGTAAAATGTTTGAGACACCTAATTTAACGAAAAGACAATGCAATACTTAGTCCTAATTTCAGTAACTTTAGGCAGCATAGAAATTGCAACCATCACAGTTTTATATACTTAAAAAGTTGTCACAGGATAAAGTAACAAAGATTACTATCGGCATTCAGTTAGCTTTACAGATAAAAGTAAAACATTGCCATGAATTACATTTATGAGCTGGTTTTTAGAAATATATCAAATTATTCATAAACATTTGCAACTGTGGCCTTCTGCATTAAAATATACTGAAGTATTGCAGTTATTCAAAAATGTCTGATATTTCTCACTCATTATACAATCATAATTTAATCACACTGGAAATATAAATGCCTGAGGTAATGGCTATTGCCTGCTCCAGCACCTCTGGCTTGATTTTACTAAAAAGAGCTTTACATTAGAGTTTAGCTGACACCAAGTGGGGAAGATTCAATCACCTATATGGGGGATTGTACATGGGCTCAGAAAATCACACAGTTGGAAGGCTTCACTAGTTCTCAATGCCTCAGTAATACGAGGTGATTTTCAGAGGGACAGTTGGAGAGCTAAGCTAGCAATCCATATGATCTATTGGTCAAGGATTTACAGTGGCATTGAAGAGTTAGTGAAGATGTGCGAGGCATGCCAGAGCAACAGCCACAGCAACATAAAGAACCTCTAAGGTTCCATGAGTGCCTTGGTGCAAAATCACCACTGATCTATTTGCCATAAATGGAGGTGTTTCTATCTTGAGTCTTGACTCCATCAAACTCTCAGTTGTCAACTCAGGAGAAGTCAGGAGGTACTGTCTATGATGTAATATACAAGTACAAGCTAAGCTTACTGCCCCACATCTGTTCTGATTTCTCAAATCCCTCCATGACCTCATTTAATCCAACCCAACCATTGTGATGGCTTTAACTTTACACCTTTGTAGGCATCCTCTGCCGCTCCTCTAATACCAGGCCACCACTGATGGATTCATATTCACCTTTAGTGCACTGGAAGATGCTGCAACTTGTCATTTGTCTATCTGCTTTTAAAAGCACAAGTCTCAAAGACTTACTCTTTGGTTCCTCCATCCTAATCCATGCTGCTATCCATTTTTCTCACCAGCTTGCCATCCTCCTTCAAACAAAATGCTTTGCGACATTGTGTTATACATATGGAGCATTTTAGAAAGCAGATCCTCACTCACAACATGATGTGGGTAGTTTAATTGTGCCCATAAATGTTAACGTTTACTATACCTCATTGACGCCGTCGGACACTGAAAAGGTGAAATCATCAGAATATTTCTCTTCCTCACTCGTGTGGACGTACTGAATGCTTCGGGCAGCAAGGTCAGCCTGAGTAAAATAGCTGACTTTTGTTCCTTTTGGAGTGAATGAAACAGGAATAAAATGCATGCAGAATATTATAGGACAACTGGTATAAATAAGAAGAAAATCAATTTTGGAATATTTTATCAGATTTTCCAATCTAACTGTTTCCCATTAACCACAAGGATTGTCCATAAGTTTCAGTTGATTTGAGTGAGACTGTGTGAATGATACCTTGGAGCTGGACTATATCTTCCCTTATATTATTAGTTTCAGCAACAAGTTTAGTCGTTTAGACTTGGCACAGTCCCCAACATGGACCACACAGAGTCTTCTTTGTTCATTACTAGTTAGCATAAATACATATTTCTACTTTTGGTTCATTATTGAACATCAACTTACTTTACGGTATGTCCTGTAAAAATTACTTACACTTTGGTGTAACTTACACATTGAAAGTTGCAGAGTGACTAAAGCTATAACAAAATTACAACTAGGGAGAGAAAGACAAGCTATAAATGAATTATTTGTTTCACAACGACAAAACTAAATGAAAAGAATTCTGAAAATGCCAATTTTTGCTAATTATTGTTGAAATTATTTCATGATCAGCATTCTAGATGGTGTATTGCACACAGTATCATTCCTAAAAAGCACAACTGAATTACTCACTTAACCCTCATAGAATTAAAAACTGTGGTTAAAATATTTATGCGCTCATTCACTGAAACATTATTGGCTCATAGCAGTTTATTGAAATTTGATGTCAATTACTCCCTCACTTCCAAAGGAACGTGAGTGCCAGAGAAGAAAGGAAACAGACAAGTTGAAGGTTTAAATATAGAGATGCCATCTTGTGGGTCATCTTAGTTAAATCCCAGGGTACCTTGTTCAGTTTCCAACTTAAATCATGGATGCATTTTTACTCAATTTAAGGATTGCAGGCAGACTTCCAGGTTGCATCATTATCACAAAATTAAAACTTGTCCTGTTATTTGAATAAAAACAAATGGCCATGCTAAATTGCCCTTTAGTTCAAGGGTCTAGCAGGGTAAAAACATGGGATCATGGTACAGGGCCTGGGTGGGATTATTTTTGGTGTAATCTGGATGGACTGAATGACCTCCTTCTGTATTATAGGGATTCTATAAATAAATGCTGGATAAACTGCAGCGCCTGTGGAGAGAGAAACACATTTCAGGTCTATTGACCTTTCTATAGAAGATTCTGTAGAACCTGGACTCGGGACATTAATTCTGTTTCTCTCCACAGATTCTGCCAGACCTGCTAAGTTTGTCTAGCATATTGATTTTAGAAATAATCCAGGAGTTAAGTTATCTTTGTTCTGTTTACCTGGAGAAGCAGCATGCTCAATATGACCCAGCTTGGGTTGTTTGGTTAATCTGTATGTTAGTTCACCAGGTTCACTATCCTGGTCAGTAGCTGACAGCTGAAGGGTTGTTATTTTTTTCACTGTGTTTTCATCCAACACCAAGCCTTTATTAACTACAATAGATGGTGGAAGCTTATCCTCTGCAAAATGAAAACACAAATTTATGTTAGTAACTAGAACATACATAAAAATAAAATGATTACATTGCTTAACATAAATATGATCAGAAAACATTCCAAAATTTGAAGAGACCTCTATAATTTCTTGAATATTTACCTCAGAGTAACCCCCCCCTACAAAGTTGTAGCTTCCATCTGTGGAGGAATCAATTCTACACCTGCCTTTCAACATTGCAGTTCTTTGTAGCAAGAAATTAGAGATCTCCTCAAAGGTTCAGGCCATGATCCTGGCCACAGTTCTACCAATGATTCAAGCATTCTCCTGTGACCATCGTGGTGTGGGTAACTGCCAATGGCAGATTAACGAAGGAATTTTTGCCAACTCCATCAAATTTGCTGGGATCAGTGGCAGAGTTTGTTGGAGGGAAAATCCTGGAAATTATGTTGCGTCATGCACCACTGAGAGTTTTTGGGCCCTTAGTGTTTTGTCAGTGTTACAAAATAACAGTTAAAGTAATTGTTAAGTTTATAGCAGTGACAATTTACAATTAACAGAAACATGAAACAGTCTTTATTATCAAGAATGAAGGCACTCTTACCCAGCACGCTAATGAAGAAGGACTGATCAATTAGTTTATTTCCGTCTGGATCAACAATGTCAAATTTGAAAGCAAAACTTCCACCAGGCTCTCCTTTTTCATGTCTGTACTCTACATATCCTGCAATGTAGAAAAATAATGATTTTTAGTAAAAATATAATGGCCATTTAGTCTTTCAATTTGATTTTGACTATTTTATCATAATACTTAAAATTCAAATTAATTTATTGGATATTTAAAAATCATTCAATTTGCTAAAACTGTTAAAAATGAGAATGCTACAAAATAGTCAAGCTTCCTTTTCGGGAGATTTATACAGAAGCGCGTTCAAGTCCAATTTCATCAACACCAAAGCATTTCCCTATAGTCTGGAAAGCTGTTAAGAATTTCAGGCAGTAAATGATGGACAGCATGTGCCTAAATTTTTGTTACCTGTTTTTGGCAGGTGTGTTTCTTCTAAGTACCATGAATGCAGACATTATTCCCTGTGTGGTTTATTTTGCAGTTAACATTATCAATAAAAAAACACAAATGAATGGCAGCGTTAATTCTTGACCTGAGATGGAGAAGTATTTTGTTAAATAGCTATGTATTGTCAGCATTTGCAGCTAGGCTTACCTTTGTTAATGTCAGCTTGGGTAAATCTTTTAATTGGCCCCCTGATTGAAATTTGAACCAAATTATCATTTTTAGACATCTGCAAACGTCCAACAGACGGATCTTTGGTTATGACAAACGTAAGCTTTTCATCATCAGAATCAATATCTGTAGCTTGCAGGTGCTGTTGTGTGATTACTGATACAGAGCCTAAATGTAAAAGAGGGATTATTTTGTTAAATCAGCAGACATTGTCCAATTGATAGGTCTTTTCTGTTCTGTGTTCCATTATGTAAAGTAACGTCTAGTCTATTGTGTAGTTTTAATGATTGGAAAATCATGGACTGTGTCCTTTCGATTTCCCTCATGTACTGTCTGTGAGCACAGAAGCATAGAACTAGCTCTTACATTTCTACATATATTAGAGAAAAAAAACATATATTGCAGGCTCCAAGGGAATAATCCATTTCAAAGATAAGCTTATTTTTGATTGAGGCAGAATTGCTAGAGATTTACCACTGTTCTTTTGTTAGCACTTTAATGCATTTTCTCCACTTCTGAATGAAGGCTCCTTGCTGCAGTACGTTTGCACTGTTCTGGGATTGCAGCAATTCTCATAGTCATATAAGCAAAGACAGGGATGTTAGCAGGGTATTCAACATCAGAGCATCACAGTAGAGTCCAATACTATTTGCGGCCATGTTAACAGATGTACAGTCCTGGATAGTAGTTTAGAACTGAAACTATTGCTCTGCCATCAGCCTATCTGAACAGTGATGGATCAAGTTGCAGGCAAAATGCATTGTGTTCGCTTGCTGTTACTTGCATACCTCCGTCTCTAGATTCAGGACTAGATCTAGCTAGTGACCAACAGAATCCTTGTAGCAATGTCATTTCAGATCTGATCTGTATGTTTCCACCTTGAATTAATGGCATGAATTTTCCTAGGCAGTTCCCCTGCTCATCTGTCATAATTTAAACAAAAGAGCTGCTAATACTTTGAGGAAAATGGTTCAAGCATTGTTTGTTCAAGCTCTAATGAAGAGTCATCCAGACTCAAAACACTGGCTCTGTTCTCGCTCCACAGATGCTGTCAGACCTGCTGAGATTTTCCAGGATTTGCTGTTTCAGATTCCAACATCGACAGAAATTTGCTTTTGTATTTATTTGTTCAAAGGTTCTGCAGCTTTTCAACCAGAGTTACAGTGAACAAGTGAGTGGACTGTTATGCAAATTAGCCCCATGAAAGTTTTCTTGGTTAATTAAATTCTTATTCTTACCTGCCGAGAACTGTAGGCCACGGTTGGTTGTTAATCTTGGTGCCTCATTCTTCTGCTTTTCCACATGGAACTCCATTTTCCCATTTTCTGTATATAGGCCATCTGTAAAGGCGAAGCGGAACTCATCTGACTGCACGCTGGTCCCATCATGGGTATAAACAATTAGTTCATCCAGCACATCCTGGTACGTGAAGGAGGAGCCTTGTGTCAGTACACGGCTATTTTCCAGAGGCTCTGAATAAAACTGCCTTTTCCGTAGCTTGCCTGTTATATTCAATTAAAATAAGTAAATATTTATTCAAACAGCAAGTATTTCATACTGTTAAGAGCATTAGAGCAGCACAAAGTGTTAAAGTAACCCATGAATATGCCACAAAGTGGTGGCTTTTTGAATGATACCTATGATTCCTCAAGCAATACATTGCTAATTTTACCCATGTTGTCATGGGAAATCAGCAAGCAAAGGAAGTGAAAGGACTAATTACTGTAGACTGAATTCATGCAAATCTTGGCAGGAAACACCAAGCAGCATTTATGTAACACCTTTAATATAAAAGAGAAATAAAGTAAGGTAAATTAAAGTTATTTATCAGTCACAAGTAGGCTTACATTCACACTGTAATGAAGTTTCTGTGAAAATCCTCTAGTCGCCACACTCCAGCGCCAGTTCATGCGCATGGAGGGAGAATTAAGCATGGTCAATTCATCTAACCTGCATATCTTTGGACTGTGGGAGGAAACCGGAGCACTCGGAGGGAACCCACGCAGACACAGAGAGAATGTGCAAATTCCAAACAGACAGTGACCCAAGCTAGGAATCGAACCTGGGTCCCTGGCACTGTGAGGCAACAGTGCTAACCACTGTGCCACCGTGTCAAGGTGATTCACAGATTGATATACAATGACCACCAAGCCAGGAAAGAAGCAATTTAAAAAATCGTAAGACCATAAGACATAGGAGCAGAAATAGGCCACTCAGCCCATGGGAAGGCAAAGGGATGTCTGGTAAGTAGGAGGATTTCAAAAGTGCGTAAACCAGAATTCAGGGTAAGCACGTGGCTCAGAATGAAGAGCAAGACTGGATGACTTGGAATAGTGAGGCCCTGGTCAAGAAGAAGGAAGCACATGACACGCATAGGCAGCTGGGATCAAGTAAATCCCTTGAAGAGTATAGAGGGTGTAGGAGTAAAGTTAAGAGGAAAATCAGGAGGACAAAAAGGGGAAACAAGATTGTTTTGGCAGATAAGGCAAAGGAGAATCCAAAGGGCTTCTACAAATATATAAAAGGACAAAAAAGTAACAAGGGAGAGAGCGGGGCCTCTTAAGGATCAATATGGTCATCAATGTGCGAATCCACAAGAGATGAGTGAGATCCTAAATTAATATTTCTTATCAGTACTTACAGTTGAGAAAAGCATGGATGTTAGGGAACTTGGGGAAATAAATAGTGATGTTTTGAGGAGTGTACATATTATAGAGAAAGAGGTGCTGGAAGTCTTAAAGTGCATCAAGGTAGATAAAGCCCTAGGACCTAATGAAGTGAAGCCCAAGACATCATGGGAGGTTGGGGAGGAAATGGCGAGTCCCCCAGCAGAGATATTTGAATCATCAAGATTCATGGGTGAGGTGCCTGAAGATTGGAGGGTGGCAAATGTTGTGCCTTTGTTTAAAGAGGGTGCAAGGAAAAGCCTGGGAACTACAGGCCAGTGAGCCCCACATCTGTGATAGGTAAGTTGTTGGAAGGTATTTTGAGAGACGGGATCTACAGGCATTTAGAGATGCAAGGACTAATTAGCGAGAGTCAGCATGGCCTTGAGAGTGGAAAAATCATGTCTCACAAATTTGATTGAGTTTTTTCAAGGGGTAACCAAGAAGATAGATGAGGTTAGTGCAGGTGATGTTGTCTACATGGACTTTAGCAATGCCTTTGACAAGGTACCGCATGGTAGGTTGCTGCATAAAGTTAAATCTCACAGGATCCAGGATGAGGTATCTAAATGCACACAAAGTTGGCTTCTTGACAGAAGCTAGAAGGTGGTTGTTTTTCAAACTGGTGACCAGCGGTGTACCTCACGGTTCAATGCTGGGCCCACTGTTAGTTGTCGTTTATATTAATGATTTGGATGAGAATATAGGAGGCATGGTTAGTAAACTTGCAGATGACACTAAGATTAGTGACATAGTCGACAGTAAAGAAAGTTATTTTGAATTGCAATGGGATCTTGATCAATTGGGCTGATGAATGGCAGATGGAATTTAATTTGGATAAATGCGAGGTGATGCATTTTGGTAGATTGAACCAGGGCAGGGCTTACTCAATTAATGGTAGGGCGTTGGGGAGAGTCACAGAACGAAAAGATCTAGGGGTACACGTTCACAGCTCCTTGAAAGTGGAGTTACAGATGGACAGAGTGGTGAAGAGGGCATTCAGCATGCTTAGTTTCATTGGTTAGGACACTGAATACAGGAGTTGGGACATCATGTTGAAGTTGTACAAGGCATTGGTAAAGCCACACTTGGAACATTGTGTACAGTTCATCCTATTTTAGAAAGGGTATTATTGAACTAGGAAGAGTGCAGAAAAGATTTACGAGGATGCTTCCGGGACTTGATGGTATGAGTTATGAGGAAAGGCTGGATAGACTGGGACTTTTTTCTCTGGAGCGTAGAAGGCTGAGGGGTGATCTTAAAGAGGTTTATAAAATAATGAGGGGCATAGATCAGCTAGATAGTCAATATCTTTTCCCAAAAATAGGGGAATCTAAAACTAGAGGGCACAGGTTTAAGGTGAGAGGGGAGAGATACAGAAGTGTCCAATGGGGCAATTCTTTCACGCAAAGAATAGTGAGTGTCTGGAACAAGCTTGTCTTGAACAATTGTCTGGAACAATTTTGTCTTTTAAAAAACATTTAGATCATTACATGGATAAGATGGTTTTCGAGGGATATGGGCCAAATGCGGGCAAAGGGCCTACTTCCATGATGTAAACCTCTATGACTCTGTTCCACCATTCAATCATGACTGATTTTTTTTCTCATCCCCATTTTCCTACCTTTTCCCTATAACTCCTGATCTCCCTTTTAAGGGGTGACCAAAGGATGGGATTTGAGGGATTTGAGGTTTTTGAGGTGGTGGTGGGGTCAAATGAGGGAGTTCCAGAGATTAAGATCCAGGCAGCTGAAGCTTCCATGGCAAAGTTGAGGAAGAGATTTTTCAACATGAGGGCTTGTGAGACAGGGAGTCAATGTATGTTAGTGTAGACTAGAGTGGAGAGTGAATGGAAATTAATAAGGACATGAAGTGTGCAGCAGTATTTTAGAGTTTATGGAGGGAGGGGGTAGATCGGATATATATATTGCAAATGTGGTTCAACTCAGGGTTGAATAGGTTACTCGACTGCATACACTCTGGTTCAGAATCAGTGGCAAGGTGGAGTTTGCAGCAACGTCAGAGAAATTTTGGGTGATTATTTTCAGGAATCAAGAACACTTCTGGGCCCCAAGACCACCTGAGTTAGCAGTATGTATTCTGGAGTGATCTTTGGGGATAGGCCTCCTCTAATTGGACACCTCTGTTGTTCAATTAACAGCTGACAGATTCCTGGGGCTGTAGGTCCAATCAGAGGGCTCACAGCTGGGGATGGCCAGCCAGAACAGGAGAGCAATACTCAGGCAGAAAGGAAAGTGCCTCAAAATAAGGTAACTTTGGAAATGTGCATCAGATTTCAAAAATGGAGAAGAAGGAAGCCTGTAGAGCCTTCAGAACAAATGGGAAACCCCCTGAGGAATTTATTTCAGCTCCAATTGCGGCCTTACTTACCCATGGCCTAGTCATTGAAGTATCAAGCTCTGATGGCCATTGCTATGAGGCTGCCCCCACAAAGCTACTGGGCACAGGGGTAGTTCACTGGGAAAATACTGGTGGAGTACCCACTCCTCCCATCTTCAGTATGTGAATTGATCATTACTAATTACTAACCAATACTGGGTGCGTAGCCATTCACCAGTAAGGTTGTTGAGGTGGGAATGCATCAGCCTATCAACCGGAGCCCTAATCTAGTTTGCTCCCAATCCTGCCTTCAAATGTGCCTCCACAGAACAGGGAAGATTCCACCCAATATGACCTCCCTAATGATTCAACTCTCAAATTCCCTGTCAAATCCCTTATTGAGATCTGCCCTTTGGATTTACCATGGTTGGGTTTTTTGGTCACCCTTAAAATCAGTTCATTCTCAGGTGTGTCCAGATCCTGCAGATTAAGGGAGGTGTTTCTAATCACAACACCTGCTCCTTCCTTTACTTGCACAGTTTCGACACTCATTTTGGGTGGTTCATCATTCTTTTGCTGGTGAGAGAAACAGAGAAAATGATTTCATTTCTGTCCTTTTGATAATATGTATATGTAGAATAATTTCTACAGTATTAACAATTGGCAACAATGAGCTTGCATACAAAATATGAACGTTGAAAGGGGATGAAATCATTAAACAATGGAATAGTTAATCCCAGGTTTGCGATCTGAACTCCTAATCTATCTCTACTTTGTGTTATCTGACAACAGGATTACAAGAAATTTTATCAGACAGGCTGTTCAGCACCCACAAGCAGCAGTTACATACAGCTTACTGTAAAGAAACAGGCTTTCTGGCCCAATGGGTCTCCACATGTACCTTACATAATTGAACTTGATTAACAAACTCTCCTTTTTTTTTGTTTTTATTCCAATTTAATCAAATTAAGTCCAATTCAGAGTCTCAACAAGTTGAAACATTCCTGATCTAAGCTGACAAGTCAGGGCTCTCACCTCCTGTCTTGGGTTTGATCTACATAATCCAGGCTGCTTGAAGTAGGCATAGCTCCTCCTCCAAGGCTTGATTTCATCTGCATCTTGCTGAGATGCTACTTTTAAAAATTGCTTCAAATGGAGCTAAAATGTAACCTAATGACTTCAACCAAGCACATATCGATACCACACTTGATCTTAGCCAAAACTCTCCTATTTATTTCTCCCTCAAACAGATATTTAACTTTCTCTTTAGTGCAATAATAGTGCTCGTCTCAACTCCACATGGTTACCCCTCTCTGGCTGGGCAAATTTCTTTTAAATTCCTTTCTGAATTTATTAGCAACTATCTCAGTGCTTTATTTAAGGGCTGCCCTACAAGTAGAAACATCAAGCAGAATTGAATGCCCTGCACAAGACAAGTTTGGTGATGGAATATTTAATCAAGTGGAAGGATACTACAATGGGATCCCAATACCTCTGCCCCTGTTAAGTCCTTGGCTGGAACACTCATAGCCACCCTGCCACTGTCGGCTGAGATCCTCAAGATGGCAATTAAGCGGGAGGGAAGCCTTGCTGTCAGGCACTCAGAACCTCACTGAGTAGGCTGGCATCGGAAAGGAGGGGGCTCAGTCAGCACCACCCTCTGTCCTTACTGCCAACTCCCTTTCCACCACCATGAACTCTCTCCACCCCTCGCAAACCCCCAGCACTCACTCACCTGTGACCTGGGTGCCTCAGTAATCCTGGGTCTTGGATGTGAGCATTGTGCACAGTGACCACCATTTCTCAGGTGGCACTACTGAGCATTGTAAAGTTACCAGCTTCTGATTAGTCTTTGATCACAAAGGCCCACTGATTAAGCACCTGGTTGGCACTTATTTCAGGGTTATTAGCAAGTATTGAGAGGGATTTTCTAGATTGATGGTACATTAGAAGGGTTGCGGATAGTGTGGAAATGTAGAAGTAATAAAAAACACTGTGAAGGGCAATTGCTGGGCATAGAGACATGGAACTATTGAGAATGGCTTCAGGGGTAATGAGGGAGTTGTAGGTTTAAAAACTAATTGGAGAGGATTGCAAAGTCTGCATGCACTAAGCTACTTAGTAGTGAAATCAGGAAGCAGTTGCCTGTATAGAAGTGTAATTAATTCTGAATCTATCTCCCACAAAAGTCAATGGATTTCAGGCCAATTGAAATTTAAGATTGCAATGGTACTTTTTGTTAGATAATGGTATTAAAGGATGTTGATTAAAGGTGGATAAATGGGATTGAGGCACATGAATGGCGGAAAAGGTTTGAAGGTTTGAATGGCTTGCTCCTGTTTTTATGCTGCAACTGAGATCGAGAAGCAATGGGAGTTGGGATTTTGTTTAGAAATTATTCCAGAAAAGGTTATGTATTTGCCATGTACTGCAAAGGATGTACAATCTGAGAAAATTACAAAAGGGCCTTTGATCTGGAAGGATTGAGATGATCAAAAAATCGTTGGGCCAACATTGGGCATCTGGATAACCCTTCGTCAGAGCTGGTCCTCCAGACTTGGAAGATTGGCTCTGTTCCCTCTCCACAGACCTGCTGAGATTTTGTGGCATTTTCTGTTTTTATTTCAGATTCCAGCATCCACAGTATTTTATTTGAAAGAAAATTGTGAAAGGTCTGCTATTTGGTAGTACTGGAGGCTTAGATTGGGTAGTATTTTTAAGAAGGATTAAGACTTTAAGACATAGTGAATACCTTCCTCCTAGGTGTCTTAAAAGAATACCTACTTGGTGGTTAGTTGGGTAGCTCATTTCAGCTAAAGGCCTTAGAGGTATGAGGTGGTGCACCTTGATAGACAGAATAAAGGGAGGAGGGATCAAGGGATATAGATATGCAATTGCCAGAAGTAGCAATGCAAGTTAATAAAGCAAAAAAAACCCACAATGGGTTTCATTTTTAGAGGGTTAAAATTGAAAAGCAAACAAGTTTTGTTACATTTGTGTGGAAGTTCGGTCAGACCAGATGTGGAATACTATTCACAGTCCTGGTCTTCACATTATATAACAATATGACAATATCACAACAGATGCAGAACTGGAAGGATATACTTGCCTTACTCAAAGATTAAACCGGCTGTGATTCCTTTCTCCAGAAAAGTGAAGATTGTGAAATGGCATGATTTAGGTCTTGAAGTTTATAGAAAGGCTTGGCAAAGTAGATGTTGAGAATATTGGGGGAATTTGATGCCTTTCCTTGAGGGAGGGGGTATTTAATTAGATGGAAGAGTACTGAGTGGGGACCCTGCCACCTTTTCCCCTCTCCCCTGATTAAGTAATCTGGGGCAGAAAGACTCTTTGGTGGCCTACCCACTAAACCAACTGAGGCCCCTGAATGGGCAATGTCTATTTAAGGGCCTCAACCTGATTTTGTTAGTAATCAGACAGCAGCAGGCATGGAAATAATTAATAAGAGCCATCTATTTTTCTACCCCCAGGCAGTGACAACTTCTCTGTGACCCCCATGTCACGCTCACTCACCTGTGGGCTGAATCCCACACTGATCCTGGGCCTCTGGTGGTTGAGTTGTTGGCAACTACCACTGCTCCCCAGGTGATATTGATGGCAATGAGAAGCGGCTGGCTTTTGATTGGCCAGCAGCTCTTTTTTTTGGGGGGGGTGGGGGGAAGAAGAAGAAGAAGAAGAATAAGAATTCCTGCAATGTTTGTTTGTTTGCAGGCCTTGGGGTGGTGGTCCCTTCATGCTTGAATGAGGCCCAGAATCAGGAAAGATTTAGGGGTGCTGAGAGCCACTCCACTACACTACACTTGGTGCTGACCCTAAAGCACCTTTCTACAATTCCCATCTTGCGACCCCTCTGCTGCCATTATTCACCTATGTCGGAGTCAATTGGCGATTCTCGGCTTTAAGAAGATGTAGTATCGGCACCAGCCACCACCTACCAAGTGCTGCTGCTAAGCAATGAAGAGCGCTTGGCCTCTGATTGGCCTGAAGCTAGGTGGGATGTCCGTATCCGGGGTTCCTGATCTCAGGGAAGGCTTGAGTGGCACTTAATATGGTGGGTCTTCCCCAGAGGAGATGGCATGGAGCTCTTGCCAGTTCTCCAACCTGCAGTCAAAATCTCTGCTGCTTGGATTAAATTACACCCCATGTTTCTGCTTGTGTTAGAGATCAAAACTAAGAGTCGTAAATACATGTTACCACTAATAAATTCAAAAAGAAATTCAGGTAGAACCTGTTTATCCAGAAGGTGGTTAGAATGTGGAACGCATTACTATTGAGAATAGCTGAGGTGAATGGTATGGATGTAATTAAAGGGAAGTTAAATAAACACATTGGAAGGCATATGTTATGTTTTTCAGTTAGATAATGAGAAGGTAGAAGAATCTTGTGGGAATCATAAACACCGACATGGATCAGTTGTGCCAAATGGCCTTTTTCTGTGCTGCTTATTCCATGTAACTTTACACTGTATGTCCACAAGTACAGCATGAAGGCACCAGGTACTTTACATGCCTTTCAGCTCAGCACCAGGACAGGTATTCGTGGAAACTTGTGGCAAAAGCTATCACCCTCAAACTAACTACTGTTCTTTAAAGTGATTACTGCATTGTCCTGTTGTGGAGTCTTGGGTCACAACTGGGAATGTGAATATATGACTTCTCACAAGGAGAGCAGCAGGAAGTGAAGGGTGACACATGCAACTGGGAGAGGAATACAGAACGAGCATCAGATGAGAAGTCCTGGGTGATGCTAAAGGGGCAGTATTATCTACATTTAAGGTGCAAAATCTGGGGTGGGAGCATTCAATCATAAGCAACTGTTGATAGATAAATTTAAGCATGACTGGAAGATGCGATAGCAATTTTGCAATATGATGGAGTAGTGTAAAAATAGTTGGGCCATATATATTTTTGGTGACATCATACTCTAACATTGGTGACCATCATATATCATAAATAGTTTTAGCTTCACTTTGAGACCTAATCAGACATACAATCATTTCCTAATTCTTAAGGACTGATTTTCTTCCTAATGTACCCATGAGAAGAGAATGCGTTTAAGTCGGAGGCTAGATTTCAAACCCAATTTATTTCAATGGAGTCCAATATCAAGTGGGTTTTAAGGTTAGTGTTTGGCCCTATTGCATCCAATCTTTCTAGGCACTTTTAAAGTTAAAATCACGAATTCAATACTTCGGTGTTCCTGATCTGAATTTTTGGCTACTTCAGTAAAAATACTTGCTAGCTGTAAAGTATTTAAGAAAGGCACAATTTTGTTCAAAGTACAATGAAAAACAAAGAGAACATTAATTACCTGTATTATAATGTTGAAGTGGTATACTGGAGACTGAATAATACCATCGGTCACATAGAAGTCAAAGCTATCTGAAATTGGCTCAATGCTGCGATGGACACTCTGCACATAGTAAACATTATTGTCGAGAATATCTTGCACAGAAAAGGGCACATCTGGGCTGATGATGACAGCTTGATCAGTTCTTCCTTCTGTCAACAGAACCAAATCACAATTGACTAACAGCTTAGAAAGTGATAACAAGCATATTCTGCATATTAGATGGTTTAAAATCAACCCAGGAGCTGATTCCATTCTGTTGACAGGGCAGATCAAAGCTGGTTATGTTCAGTATAGTCCCCAATATTTACACGCTTAAAACAGTCAATAAATTTTATTGGCCAGAACATAATAACTGGAACTCATTTGCATTAATGCCAATTTCAAAGTTGCCATCTCTTGTTTAAACACATTTTGGACAGAAATTGGTGTGCTTACTCAGTAGTTCACACCTCATTAACCTGCACTGAATAAAAGAATCTTATTAAAGATAAAACTCTTCCACCTTTCCAGTGAATTTGTGCCTACAATTCATTTGCTGTAATAAATGGTCCAAATTCAAAATCTATGTAGTAAGTAAAAAATTCTGGTAACACTGCTTTTACTGCTATATTTCTATTAAAAGGTTCAAATCTGCAAATGCTCAAAATGAATTAGAATCAAAATTAAACTGTTCCAAAATGGAGAATATAATGTTTAACTGCACGAAAGCACTAACTTGTCATGTGAAACAGATTAATTCATTGATGTTTCAGCTATAGCATTACATGCACAGTTTTATGTACAACTAAACGCACCCATGCTGCTGCAGTGTTCCATTTTTAATATTTATCTCTAAATATTCAAAAGTATATCTTTCTAACTGTATTTGATTCTACCTTGGTGTTTCTGAAATTCAAATAGTAGAAGGGTAATTAAGGGCTTTAGGAACATTGGTTTTCTCCAATGCAAAGTGGTTTTGCCACTTTCGTGTACCCAAGTGATAGGGTTGTGCCATATAATATGAACCTCCCTTAAGAATTGCATGCTATTAAGCAGAGTCTCACAGTATTGGATTTTAGATTAAGTGATGCGATAGATCAGGGACTGTGGCCTGAACAAACCAATGTGTTTTGTAGATTATTTTAAATAGCAGGACTTAAATCTGAAAAACAAGTGAAAATTATGAAGCCAGTATAGCCCCACCAATTCCAGGATTCTGGCCATCTGGTCACACTAACTCAACACAAAAAATGGTCTAGATTCTGACAATTGGAAGCAAAAGCAGTAAATATGCTGGAAATACTCAGCAGGTTAAACAACACCTATAAAAGAAACGGATAAAAGTTTCAAGGTCAATGCCAGTCCAAGAAGTAAAAATATCATCAACCACATTTCACAACATTCAATGAAAGCAATGGGGAGTCCCGCCTAACGGCTGGAGTCAGTCAGAGCCGCACATCTTCTCATTTCACAAAGGCCCATCAAACTGGGCAGTGGCAGCCCTTCCCCAGGATCGAGGAGCCTGGAGAAGGTATCTCATCCATCAAGAGACCGAAGAGCTCAGCGAACAAGACCAAGCAGCTCGATCAAGTTCATCAACATGGGTAGTATCAGAAATGTCAGACAGATGGCATAAAGTATTGAGTTATTATGGGAGTTGAAAGGTTTTTTGTATCGATTTTGTTAAAATTGGATTAAACCATGAATCAATTCTTGTCCTTTTTCATCTCATGAGTAAGAGTACCTGGGTAAACAAGTTTTTTTTATAAACAGGTCAAAGTGTACAAAGTTAGAGACAACAACATGGACATCCAAATACTGATCAAAGAGAAATGGCTGCATGGGATCAGAAACATATTTATTTAGCAGGTAACTACAAAATATTTTATTGATAATATTTATAAAAACACAACTTAAAACCAAATAAAAATCATATTTTGCAATGAGTGATTCAATTTAATGTAACTTAAAAGTGCAAGGGGAAGTGAATGATAAGGGAAGATGGTTAATTTGTAGTTCATGCTCTGATGCACCAATGCATTTTGTAATCAACTGGTTGATATCTTAGTAATGTTCCTCTAAAATAACACAAACTAGAAAGTCATATTTATTTTCAAATATAATATAGAAGATTGTGATTTCTGCCTAATTAACACAGTTGCATTTGACAGTATAGTAATATGTTTGCAGCTTTTAAATTTTATAAAGAATAAATAAAATGAGATTTAAATGCAAAATGAGGAAGTTAACATTTTATCTTTTAAAACATTCCTCTAAGAGAGTTCATTCACGAGAATCAAGTTTTTAATCTCATAAACATATTACAAACAATGTATTCAATCTACGATATTTACCCAACCATTTTACAGGTCTTGCTGTATGTCCGCTGTTGACAAGTTAAAGGTACAAGCTGTATTTTGTTTCTTTATCCCATTCTCTTGTCACCCTCCACAAAAGATCGACACTGAGCAAGCTATGTGCTGCTCATTATCTAATGCACACTGCAGCTGGTGCTAATGGAGCAAAATGCCTGTCATTACCAGGGAACAAGACAACACAGTATTGGTCTTGGTTAATTCATTACATCACTACACTTGGCAGTAAAATCTGGCCTTTTCACCTTTTCCAAGAGATTATATGGCTTCCAGGTGTGCCGATGAGTGTTGATGACAGACAGAATGGTTCAGTAGGTTGCTTCTTAGCCATCATTTTCCTCATGTTTACAGAAAAAAAAAACAGCTTTCCCTGTTCCCTCAAATAAACCTATGGTTACATAAGGCAGATATGCAATACCTCTTTTCAGATTTTCAATGTAGCCAAATGTAGGTGCAGTGATTATCTTTATTAACAAGTCCTTCTCTGGGGTGTCTGGATCTGTTGCAAGGATACTGTGAGATGACAGCAGTATTCTTCCTCCTTCTTCTACCTGCAACCAACATAAAAATATAATTCATTAAATACACTATAAGATGACTGACACGTCATACTATCATTTCAATGGGCAGTGGTGTCAGTTTTTCCAAATCCTTCTTTCTCCATTCATCTTTCCAGGCCACAAAGAAAGACTGCAGAGCTGGTCCCAAACCTTCACAAAGACTACTTGTTCAGTAGTTGTGCAACTATGACCCAAAGCAGTTTGCCACCAAATACTTTCATCCAGCAGTTTCCACAATACAGAATTAACTCTTGTGCAGAATCACAGGACATCCAGAGCTTTCACACCAACTGAGTGGCTGAACGCTCAAAGGCATGGATCATAAAACACAATGAAGTTATCACTTCACATTGACAGTTCTTCAATTATTTATTTTAGAAACAACAAAGCAACTCATTCCCAGTGAAATTAATATTTTCAATATATGTTGCATATCCTGTAGTTAGTGACATTCCTTTGAAATCTATTATTAGACCATTACCTATTATTAGAGGCCAACTTAAATTATACAAAATGTAGTTGGGTTTGGTTGCTAACAGCCAATGAGCATGAAAAGGGCAGTATGATTGCAAACATGTTAATAGAAGTCAGCCCAAGATCATCTGTCATTGGTTCTCATGAAACTAGTGACCTCTGGATGCCAGTCAGGCAAAGCACAGGATCTGCAGGCTCAGATGGCTGTGATGGCCTTCAAGACGAGAAACTCAACTTGACAATTCATATCAAATCAGTGGTTACAAGAGCAGGTCCGAGACTAGGAATTCTGCAGCAAATAATTCAACTTTTGACTTCTCAAAGCCTGTTCACAATCCACAAGATACAAGTCAGGAGTGTGATGGAATACTCCCCCCTTGTCTGGTTTTGCAACTCCAACAACACTCAAGATGCTTGAGATCATCCAGGACAAAGCAACCTGCTTGATTGGCACCCCTTCCATAAACAAACATTCACTTCCACCACCACTGACATATAGCAACAGCTGTGTGCACCATCTACAAAGTACACTGCAGGAACTCACCAAAGCTCCCCAGACAGCAACTTCTAAACCCATGACCACTATCATCTGGACAGACAAAGACAGCAGAAACACAACCATCTGCAAGATTCCCTCCAAGCCACTCACCATCCTGGTTTGGAATTATATTGCCGTTCTTTCACTGCCGCTGGATTAAAGTTCTAGAATGCCTTCCCTAACAACACAGTGGATACACTTACACCAGATGGATTGCAGGAGGCAAGCAGGCAGCTCACCACTACCTTTTCAAGGGCAATTAGGCATGGGCAATAAATGCTGTCTAGCCAGTGAAGCCCACATTCCTTGAATGAATAAATAAAGTAGGTAGGTCCCAAGGAGAGTGGGATGGCAAAAATAAACCTGAAGGACAGGGTAGTTGTTAACAGCAACTTAAAGTATTCCTGTGGAGCGAAAGGTTACATTTTACTTCTCTTAGCAACACACTTAGGTATAAAAATAAATTTACTTATTTTGAATTCCAGTTGTCTCTTTAAGAACTGCTCAGTAGACCACTGTTCCGACTGATAAACTAGTCAGCACTTGTGCAGCACACATTCCAAAGTCTTTAACCAATTTCACAGAAGGCCCATAAATAAGTGAATGACCTTATTATTAAACAAGGAATCAAACATCTGTTTAAGGTGGCCATGGGGAATACCCAAATGCCACTTGAGTCAATATGATATTGGATGTAGTTCAGATGCCTCGGGGCACAAAACGTAAACGTGTGCAGAAATTGGCCAACAGGAACAAAACAAACTTCCAGTTTTGCCCTGAAACTTTTAGATGACACTTTCTGGATCAAAATGTAGTCCTATGTCAGCATCATTAAAGCTAAGCTCTGTGCTGAATGCCTAAGGTAAAAAAAAAATCAGTTTTAACAGCTCTTTGAACTGCACACTCATCGATAGATCAGGAAGACGACTCACTCACGTGTGAGATGTGCATATGAAGTTAACAGGTAAGTCAGGCCCAATTTTAACTCATCCAAAACCCATTCACTTGTAGAATTAAAATCAGGATCATCATTCATGTCTTGTACAGAATCAATCCATAGATGTTCTTTACCTTAGCTTGTTTCTATACTTACAGCGACTTCATCCCTGACATTAACAAGTGGCGAGTAGTCCCTGGCAGTGGTGATGGTAATGGTAAACATTTGGTTGTCGAGGCGGTTGTTATCAAGGTCATAGACAGTGAAGTGGAAAATATCAGTGATGGGTTGACCATCTGTGTCAAAGTCTGTAGTGTATCTATTTAGAAAAGGAAATTATGCAAATGGTAAGTATCACCAAAGATGTGTGTTAAATGGTTAGATAATGCAAATATACTGACTTATCAATTACACATTTCTGATTTATATAAACATATTACTCAGCATTGTACAGATGTTACATTGTGACAATGTTTACATCAAGTCTAATGATGGTTCAGTAATAGATTATTAAGAAACAGTAAATCACACTGACAGTTAATAGCACCTTGAGCATATCATCATGTTATAGAACAGAAATAGAATCCATCAATGATGCCTCCTAGATAATCATTCATGATAAATCCACAGTGGTCTACAGTGCAGAATAAGGTCATTCAGTCCATCATCTTTATTCCAGCTCTTTTTTGGAGCATTTCAAATCCAATCCTAGCATAGAAATGTGGAAACTTATGGCATAGAAAGAGGATGTTTGACTTTTTGTTCCTGTACTACTTCTGAGCTGTTCAATTTAGTCTCAGACTCTAATTTGGATCCATTAACCATTCAAACTAGTTCTTTTCAAATACATAATCAATAATTTTTGAAAATTCCAATGGAAGCCAATCTTTTGAGCCAGTGCTTTCCAGGTGTTAACAACCTTCCGTGACGTCATTTCTCCTCCAGTTCTTTTTCCAATTCAATCCCAGCTTCTCCAATCTCTCCATATAAGTGAAAACTCTCCTCACAGGTATCATGCTGATGAACACTTCCTGATTTATCTTATCAGCTTGTCCTGCCACCCTCAAAGAATTGAAAATATGCACCCAAAGTCCTTCTTTACTTGTCACTATCTCGAAAATTGAAAGAAATCTCACAGCACCAGGTTACAGTCCAACAGGTTTATTTGGTAGCACAAGCCACAAGCTTTCGGAGTGCTGCCCTCTGCAAGACGTGCCACATCATCGACACGGATGCTATCATCTCATGTGAGAACACCATCCACCAGGTACACAGTACATACACTTGCGACTTGGCCAACGTTGTCTACCTGATACGCTGCAGGAAAGGATGTCCCAAGGCATGGTACATTGTGGAGATCATGCAGATGCTACAACAGATGAATGAACACCGCTCGACAATCACCAGGCAAAAGTGTTCTCTTCCTGTTGGGGAACACTTCAGCAGTCACGGGCATTCGGCCTTTGATCTTCGGGTAAGCATTCTCCAAGGCAGCCTTCACAACACACGACAACGCAGAGTCGCTGAGCAGAGACTGAGAGCCAAGTTCCGCACACATAAGGACAGCCTCAACCAGGATCTTGGGTTCATGTCACACTATGTGTAATCCCCATGACTTTCTGGGGCTTGCAAAATCTCACTAACTGTCCTGGCTGGACACAATACACATCTCTTTAACCTGTGCTTTGCCCTCTCTCCATTCACGTTGTCTGTAACTTTAAGACTTGACTACCTGTAAAGACTCGCATTCCAACCATTATTTTGTAAATTGAGTTTATGTCTTTATACGCCCTGTTTGTGAACAGAACTCCCACTCATCTGATGAAGGGGCGGCGCTCTGAAAGCTTGTGGCTTGTGCTACCAAATAAACCTGTTGGATTTAACCTGGTGTTGTGAGATTTCTTACCGTGCTTATCCCAATTCAACACTGGAATCTCTACATCAAAAACTGTACCATTTGTATTATACTGCCTCTCCATGCTTTGTCCCAAAACGTATCATTTCAGTTTTGTGGAATTAACTTGCTTCTAGTCCAGCTCTGAAGATCAGGGAAATTTGAGTTGCACTGAATGCAAATTGCACATAAAACTTTGTAAACTTCTGTACCAGTTAAATCAATATAGAGGGAATTATGTTAAAAAAAATCAAAGTAAATGAGCTGAAGCTCCACCGTGAATCTCTTCAAATTGTGCATTTCCGATGTTGATTTTTCTTTAACCTTTTCCATGTCTACTTTAAACTTAATGATAAATATATAGGGAAGGATAACTTGCTGCAGTTAGATAAGATGTAGTCTCCCAAAATCCTATGTACAGTTTTGGTCTCCAAATGGGCTTATATTCTCAGGAGCTTAGAAGAACGGGAGATGATGTTGTTGATATGCATAAAATTCTTCGAGGACTTGTCAAAGAGGCTGAATCCCCAAGAATCTGGGATCATGGTCTCATGATAAGGGCCAGGAGTTGAGCCTGAGATTTGAAGACATTTCTTCAAAGAGTTGCGAATCTTTGGAATTCTCTACTTGAGAGTTGGGAGGCTAAGTCATCAAGTATATTCCAGAATAATGTCAATAGATTTTCAGGTACCACGGAAACAGAGGTTGTAAAGGAGAATTAGAGTAGAATATCAGCCATGATCTCACTGAATGGCAGGCCAGATTCAATGGTCATGTGGCTTAATCCTACTCCTGTTTCTTACATTCTTATTATGACCACTATTACCTAGATGTTCTCCCACAGTGATGTTCTTTATTTGCCATAGTTCATTCTCTAGAATTAGATCCAGGAGTTTAACTCCTTGTTGGATTAGAAAAAAAACTGATTAAGAAAGTTCTCCTGTATATATTTTACAAATTTTTTTCCCTCCTTGTTTTTTACTTTGTTTCCCACACCCCGGCAATATTATGTCATTAAGTGCACAATAATTTCCACTTCATTTTTTTTACATTTCTAGGGGAGCATGTAGATTTGTTCCTCCATCTGTATCACAGTATTTGGGATTTATTGTAAACACTTCTCAGAGTTTTGTTTATGTTATTTAGATCTAACAAAACAGCTTTGGCTTTGAACCTTTTAGTATATCATAGAACATAGAACACTACAGCACAAACAGGCCCTTCGGCCCACGAGTTGCGCCGATCACATCAACACCTATCTATAACCCCCAATCCCATAAAACCCCATATACTCATCCAGAAGTCTTTTAAAAGACCCCAGCGAGTTCGCCTCCACCACCACTGACGGCAGCCGATTCCATTCACTCACCACCCTCTGAGTGAAAAACTTACCCATAACATCACTTCTGTACTTTCCTCCCCGCACCTTAAACCTGTGTCCTCTCATAGCGACCATTTCAACCCGGGGAAATAGCCTCTGAGAATCCACCCTATCTATTCCTCTCAACATTTTATAAACCTCTATCAGGTTGCCTCTCAACCTACGTCTCTCCAGGGAAAAGAGACCCAGTTCCCTCAACCTAACTTCATAAGGCATGCCTCCCAGTCCAGGCAACATCCTTGTAAATCTCCTCTGTACCCTTTCAATAGCTTCTACGTCTTTCCTATAGTGAGGCGACCAGAACTGCGCACAGTACTCCAAATGAGGCCTGACAAGGGTCTTATAAAGTTGCAGCATTACCTCCCGACTCCTAAACTCAATCCCTCGATTAATGAAAGCCAGTACACCATACGCCTTCTTGACCACCTCTTCCACCTGCGAGGCCGATTTAAGAGTCCTGTGGACCCGGACCCCAAGATCCTTCTGCTCCTCAACACTACCAAGACTCCTGCCCTTGATAATGTACTCATTCATCCCGTTGGTTCTGCCAAAATGGACGACTACGCATTTATCCGCGTTGAAGTCCATCTGCCACTTCTCCGCCCAGTCCTGCATCCTATTTATGTCCTGCTGCAACTTTTGCCATCCTTCCAGACCATCCACAATACCACCGACCTTCGTGTCATCAGCGACCTTCATATCATCTCTCTCTAGAATAGTATTATTATCCTTGATCAATAATACTGCCACACTGACCTGCCTGTTACCCCACCATCTTTATTCCTTTCCTATACATTGTAGCAGGAATATTTAGTTTCTTTTCCAGCCCATGTCTCCATTACAGGCATTATACCATAACCCCATGTAGTAATAGCATACCCCATGTAATAATAACTTATCAACCTTAACTGTAACATTTGCCACATTAACACACGTACATTCCACCACCACACTTTTGGTTTCGCTTTTTTCTTTAATCTTTCTGCACTAATCTTTGTTAGGTTGCTATTTGACCCTTCAAATTTATTTTGGATTTCCCAAACATAGATCAACTCACTGGATGGGGATTTTCTGGTCACACTGGACCCAAAAATAGAAAATCCCACCTCCAAGGTCAACAGACTTTTGAGTTGTCCACCCACTGCCCTCTATGATTCCCATGGGAGGCAGGGTGGGCAAATTCCCCCCAGTGTATTTTTGGATTACACACTACTTCTTTGCCTTACCTAATGTTAAAAACACATAAAAGCACGCTGAAATGTCATTGTTTTCTTAAATACACTCCTAATCTCTGATTATCTTGCTCAAGGCAATTCAGAGAATTGTAAAAGAATAGGATCATTATGCCACATTATGCACATCTTGCAATTTTGATGTCAAAGGGGAGACAAGGTTAATATGTAACCTACCGTGGCTCCGAAGGACACAAGGTATTAGTACTGTAAATAAATGCATCCTGACTTCAACTGGAGATAAATTACCCTTAAAAAGACCCTGATGTCAATTAGAAAGCATTTTATGCTGCAAGAGAAGCTTTTTTCCCTCATCAACAAGAAGTAACCATCTTTATCAAACATGTTGACATGCTGGCAGAGCTCTTATGGTGCTGTTCACACTAAATTGGAATTTTATACAACAAAGACATTTGGCTTTTAGGGTGAAAATATTTAAAACAGTCATCCAAAATTCCTCTCTACACTATTTTAGTGGAGATATTAACGTGTTTATCTTAAATGGAATAATATCTCCAGTAAAATCAAGGCGAGGATGTTCAGAGGAATACACGAAGCAGCTGTCTGCCAGCATCCATAAAGTAGCTTCAGGACCAATGTACTATTTTGCTGCCAAGGTGAAGCTGTGTTTAATCTATCTCATCCTTTCAGGACCACTGTCTCTAATTGCTGTAAACAGGCACCTCCTGAGGGAACTGTTGGGACAAACCAGTTGATTGACAGCTGCTTGCAATTTCTGCACCTTGGGGAAGACAGGTTATTGAATTCACAAGAAAACAGCAGATTTTTAATAATATACTTTATATTAATAGGTTGTCTGTTCACTCTTGGGCTTGTTGTTTTATGTTTCAGTATCGTAAATCCTGGTGTACAAGTTAACCTGGCATGAAAGACAACCTATTTTTTCCAGCTCCATGTATCGGGCAGAATTTTCTGTTTTATTTTTAAGTGCTGTTTTGGGTGGGAAATGCGCTGAATAGCACACCGGCTCCACTGATGGCTTTCCCTGCCACATATTTCTAAACTTAGTTGAAAGTAATGCTGAAGCAAGTCCCATGCTGGTGGGGCGGGCTCTAGAGATTGGGGTGCCATTTCTGAAGTGTGCCTCGATCTAACAGAAATAAAAGCAAGGATTTCCCCCCCCCAATTCATTTAAATGAGACAAATCCCCACCATACATGGGGAACCCTGCCCCCACCGACACGGGAACACAGGAACATCTCCCAATGACAGGGGGAACTCACAACCCTCCCACTGACATGAGGAACCCAACACCCACGTAAACAAGGAAATCATGCTCCCCCTTAGTGCCAATGGGTAGTGCCAGGCATGTCTCTCTCCTCCACGGGACTGTACTTACATGTGCACCCCTGGGGGGGGTTCTTTGCCAGGTTCCTGTTGATTCAGATTTGTTGTAAACCCCAGCCCCCTGGTGACATGACATTACATTTGTAGCAGGAAGGGGTGGTGCATGAATCCAAAAGTGTGGATATGATATAGCGGATGAGCCCCTAATGATATTAAAATGTACATAAATGGGGTTCTCACCATTGCCAGCATTGCATGCGGGGAGGGCGGGAGGACCACATAGTGAGATTTTGGCAGCATGAATCCCGTTTATCAGCTCTCGCGATCCCTGCTGGTCGTCCGGCCTCAAGCATATCTTTCAGTGCCAGATTTCTGGTGCCATCAGTTCCATGCCTGAAGTAGGCTCGGAGCTGCATTGGGCATGCAAAGGAGCATTCAAATCTAATTTAGATGTCATTAGTGGGCCTGGGACTTAAGTCCTGGACCCACTACCCTCTTCCACTCCACCAGAAGTATTTCACTCCAGTGGGGTTTACACTAGCTCCCTTCTTTTTGGGAGCTGGCAGCCTGACCCCATTGGAATGAAGGTAGAGAGGGGAGGGATTAGGGCCCCCTAGAGGTTAGGGTGTGGGAGGTACCCCCATGAGCATTGGGGGTACCTCCTGGATTAGGAGCCAGCCTACGCCCCAGAACTGTCCAAGGGCCAAAGTGCCAATGCCCAAGGCGCACCTTGGCACTGCCCAAACATAGCACAGTGCCAAGTGGGCGGGGCAGTCGGTGAAGGGGGTTTCCACTGCCACCCTGCATACTGGTCATGAGCAGAGGGAGGGAGGCCAGCAATCTGGGTTGGGGGGTGTGGGGGTGGGTCGGGAGTGTTGAACAGGAGATCGGGGCTACGGAAGGTGGTGGGGCAGTGACCAAAGCAGGCCGGCGTGGGGGGGGGGGCGGCGGCAGGGGGAGAGTGTCAGGGCTGGGCCTCGACATGTTTGGAGGGACAGTGATCAGGCTGTGAAGGGGTTCCATAGGTGGCTTTCTGGGGATTGCAGGGCTGGCCAGCGATTGACCTGGCCAGTAATCAGGTGGCCAGCAGACAGGGGCCACTGCACATGCGTCTATCTCAGCTCTGACAGATCGATGCACGTGTAGTGGCTCACTCAGCGCTATGTTGCCAGCCTCTCCAGTGAGAATAGGTCCCGTCCACTGATTTTTCACATGATTTGGGCTAGTGCACAATGTATGGGAGATTCCTCTCTGAACCAGTTTTCACACTAATTCAACGCTTAGAATTCTTTTGGGAGAATCGTCCCCAATATTGCAGTACTAGTGCCAATTGGTGTGAATGCCACGTACATTTTGTACGTCTGACATTTTGAAGTGTGACTTCACTGAGTTTTTGTAAGCAAATGTTGGAATTTTTGTGTGTTTAAAAGTTTTTTTGCCACTAATTTTGCACCTGTATATCATGATGCACCAATACATAATGGAAGCAGTTTTGACCTTGTGTGAGCGGGCAGTAAAGTACAGATTGGCCACACATTACATACGCCACCCAATTTCCATTCGCAGCCCTGCCCCCCGCTTTCCCCCATTCGGGTTTTCTTGACCCCACCTAATGTGAGAACTAACTCTAAATACATACTGACATGTATTTAATGAAAATGTCATTGTGCAGATAGTGCCAATGCAACTTCTGATTTGAATTTCAAAGAATATGTTCAGCAGCAGTAAAATTGTTGTTGTGCAAGGTTTTCTTGGGCAAACAGACAATTAGCACCACTGGATTTACTACCCATGGAAACAAATGCTTCGGGCATTCTTTCTATTTAGTCCAGTCTTCTTGATGACTTTAATTTTCCAAAATGGTCCAATAAAAGAAAGTGGCATCTATTATGTCTGTAATCACTAATTAAATACATTTAATTTTATTTTAACAAAGGCATTACCCATTTCTTACCTGAATCTATATTCAGGGCCAAGTGTATATTTTTGATAATATTTTATATAGATTGCTCATTATAAGGCAAACTTACTACACCAGATATCAGGATGGGAGGATCTGTCAACAATTCTGCAACAAGTCTGCCTCTTTAATTGATTAACTTGGATCCTGGACTACCAGCATACAAGTACCATTCAGTTTATCAGGAGACTGCTAAAAATTATAATTTGGAGGAATCACGAAGGACTTTTTTTTTTAAACACAAATGTAAAAGTGTAACCAGTATGTCCTGTACTGCTCATTATGATCAACCCTTTACCTAATTCTTAGGTTATCAATATCCTCCATCGTAAAAGTTGAAAATTCCAACAGCTCTTCATCGCCTTTGGTGAGAATACCATACATGGGCAAAGATATCAACTGAATCCGGATCTTACTGTCAGGAGAATTATTGTCCTAAAGAAGAAAAGGTAAATGTTCAGCTACTTGGTTTCTTTTTAACATTTCTAATAATTTTCCATTACTCAATTGCGAAAGCAACATTAATACATCTAGAAAATAGCAAGTAATATTTCTCGAATGCAACCACTACTGCACAAAACATTCAACATAGATGTGGCAAAACACTCTAAAGTTGGTGTAATATTATCAGATAGAGAACTCATGTCGGAATGTGTTAAAGTGTGGATGTGAATTTACACCTGTGATCCTCTCCCTCAGTGAATGAACTTGGCCTGATTGTGTGACTGAATGGACAAGAGTATAGCATTGGTGAATAAAAGGAAATCTAAGCAAAGGTGTACCTACAATTCCAGCAAACATATTTGTTAGGATGATACAGAGTTAAGTGATAAATTAGGATACAGTTGTGCCCAAAAGAAGGGTAGCCATAAGACATAGGAGCAGAATTAGGCCACTCGGCCCATCAAGTCTGCTCTGCCATTCAATCGTGACTGATTTGTTTTCTCATCACCATTCTCCTGTCTTTTCCCCACAACCCCTGATCTCCTTATTAATCAAGAACCTATCTATCTCTACCTTAAAGACACTCAATGACCTGGCCTCTACAGCCTTCTGCTGCAAAGAGTTCCAGAGATTCACCACTCTCTGGCTGAAGAAATTGCTCCTCATCTCTGTTTTGAAGGATCGTCCCTTTAGCCTGAAGTTGTACCCTCTGGTTCTAGTTTTTCCGATATGTGGAAACATCCTCTCCACGTCCACTCTATCCAGGCCTCTCAGTTTCCTTTAAGTTTCAATGAGATCCCCCCTCATCCTTCTAAACTCCAATGAGTACAGACGCAGAGTCCTCAACCGTTCTCAAACGATAAGCTTTTCATTCCAGGGATCATTCTTGTTAACGTCCTCTGGACCCTTTCCAAGGCCAGAACATCCCTCCTTAGGTATGGGGTCCAAAACTGCTTACAATACTCCAAATGGGATCTGACCAGAGCCTTATATAGCTTCAGAAGTACATCCTTGCTCTTGTATTCTAGCCCTCTCAACATGAATGCTAATATTGCATTTGCCTTCCGAACTGAACCAACTGAATCTACACATTAACTTTAAGAGAGTCTTGAACAATGACTCCCAAGTCCCTTTGTGTTTCTGATTTCCTAAGCATTTTCCCATTTAGAAAATAGTCTATGTCCCCATTCCTCCTTCCAAAGTGCACAACCTCACACTCTTCCACATTGTATTCCATCTGCCACTTCTTTGCCACTCTCCTAACCTGTCCAAGTCCTTCTGCAGCCCCCCTGCTTCCTCACTACTACCTGTCCCTCTAGCAATTAAGAAATAATGTTAAAGAATATTAATAAAGACATTTCTGGTGATTCACAGCTTAAATTAGGTAAATAATTTAACTGATCCCCTAAACGGACCTTCGGAGTGATTGCAAGGTCAGAATCTAACTGAGGGCTTTAGATAATGTGTCATTTCCCAGGATGGCTTATTTGCCACAGGTCTTTTTTTGGACATCAACAAATGAAAATCAAAAATTGACTAAGTGAAACATAACAGAAAAGCAAAAAAGTGAAAGCTAAAACGCAAAATGAAAAACATACAAAACAGATCTAAAAAAAAATCAAGAATTTACAAAGATAAGAATCTGTGAGGAAAGTGAAATATCAGGAAAAGGCACAGGTCAGAAAAAACCCTAACAGAGATGTCCTTCCTGTTAATATCCGACAACCAAAAATTACTGCAAGTTTTATAATGGCCATTGAAACAAACGTATAATTTCTATCACTTAATAGAAAAACAAAGTGTAGGAATGCACTATTTTTTGGAAAGTTGAGATACATAATTAAACTATATTATTATTATTAATTGGGTTTAGAACAGAGTGCAGTCAGAATCAGTTATCTGTCAGAGTATGAGTTAACATACTATGTACGCCAGATGAGATCTTGTTATAGTTTCCAAGCTTTTCTCAGGCACTGAAATAGTCAACAGAGATTCAGGTGCAAGCCTAGGTCCATCACCATCTGTCGCTGAGATATGAACATCCAACATTGTTGTGGCTGTGGTAACTCCATCTGTGACTAAGATTTGCATATTGTCCTCAGTTGTCAGGGTGCCACTGTGCACATAATGAATCGCGTTTCGTACCACATCATCATGTGTGAAGGTATCACCTGTACAAAATGAGAGGGTGGATCAAATTAGGATGTCAGTAGCATGTAATCTCTTAATGATAAACTCATTGATCTTAACTGTATAAATTAAGACAAAGTGTGTACAGGTAGAGGGCACTCATTGGATGTGTGCCTATAAAATAGAGGCTAGAAGAAGCTACCAATTTATTAATTAGTTATATTGGTGTCCTCGAGAGAGAACAAAATTGTGACACTTATGGACACTGGTGGGAAGTTGTAGAGTTAAGAGCTGTACTCAACAATCTCACCCAGGCCTTATCCCTGTAACCCCACATATTTACCATATTAATCCCCCGATACTAAGAGACAATTTAGCATGGCCAATCAAGCTAATCCGCACATCTTTGGAGTGTGGGAGAAAACTGGGGCACCCAGAGGAAACCTACACAGACATGGGGAGAATGCATAAACTCCACACAGACAGTGACCTGAGGCTCAGTTATTGAACTCAAGTACGTGGTATTGTGAGGCAGCAGTGCTAATCATTGTGCCACTGTGTCACTTCTCGTGATTGTACATTTACAGTGGTAACCTGCAACAAGAAAAAGAATGAGATTTTGGAAAGAATAAGGTGCAGCCACTTGTCTGTATGTGGGCTTGGAAGCTAGGTTCCATGTAAATGAATAGATCACTGAAGAACAACCTCTATGGTGAAATTGGTTTAGCCACACCAGACAGCAAAGATAATGCAAATACAAAATGAGATTTCCAACTATTTCAGTAAAATTATAGACAAAAAGAAACTCAGAAAAACCTTCAAGAACAATGTAAAAAAAATAGAAATTCACAAGTAAGATTGTTCTGTGCCACCTTATCTTCCATAAACACTTAAGATGGAATGTAGGACTCTGGCAGCTACAAATGTGAATAAGTTAGAATGGCAATGATTGCACAAATGAATTACATTTCCCAGTTATCTCAGTATCTGGGTATCAATCCAATTCATATGAAATGAATAACATTCCTGTTTGTGATCAAGATTTTGTTGTAAATGACTTTAATTAGTCTCAGCCTAGTTGTTAATAGGCTACATTTAAATTGTAAATGGTACTCAGGTGGTTATAAAAATGATTGATACAGGTTGTTTGTTATAAATTTAGCTATTTGACATTGAGGATGGCACAAGGTGGGGGCAGGGGAGGAGGAGGGGAGTTATCAACTTCACCACCCAGGATGCAGATCACCAATTCATTCTAGAACGGGCCAAATATTTAGCACAATGTTCGGTCAGGTTACTGAGCAGGCAGCAACACTGGAAATTGTCTGATTAGTTGGGATTGAGGAAAAAGGAACTTTGTTATGCAGCTGAATATATTAATTGTTCTTGATCATGCTACACAACTCAGAGGGTGGGATTTTCAGGCCAGGCTTGCTCCAAGACCATAAAATCCCACCAGAGATCAACAGACCTTTGCATGGTCTGCGTTCCGCCTGCTACAATTCCCATGGCAGGCAGGATGGGAAAATTCCACCCAGAGGCTCTGCTCATCTGAGAGATTGCTAGCTGAGATATAACTTCACTCACAATGTTAACAGGGTACAGCAAATTTTTCTTTCCAGTTATATAGTCTTCCCCACATGTAAATTTAGAAGCCACTGCTTTAACGTGCAACCATGTTTGTCAAATCATTACCATGGGTTCCAATCACTGGTCAATAGTTAATCTCAGCCAGAGTGACAGTAAAGTTGACATAATTGCCTTCAGTGTCTCTGAGCTGTAACTGTCACTCACCTTTTACCATTGGCTGTCTGTAGTCTGATTTAATCAATACCCCAAACTGAGGGGCTTCCATCAGTTCAAAAAGGAGGTCATCAGGGTATGTGTCTGCATCACGTACTGCCAACTGGCTCAAACCTTAGCACAAAAACAAAGTGATATTTGCTTAGATAATTGTACTAGCTTATTCTGAGCAGGTTTCTTGAAGACAATTTTCTGTGCTCATTGTGGTTTGTTTGTTCAGAATTTTGCTAATGTTATATTCACTGCAACAAGGGCTGGAATGTAACACTTCATCAGGGACTGAGCTGGCAGGTGATGGTGGTATAAAGTGCATGTCATCATGATGGAGGAGAGAATTGGGGGTGTTATGCCCATCACATACACTAATCCGCTGGAATTTTTGCAGTCGCCAGGAAAATGCTGGGTCACCCTGCCACTCTTGGGCCACTTGAGGCCAAATGATGAAGTAATGGCTTCTTGAATACCACCTCGGCAAAGCAGCCATACTTGTATTCACGCTTCCACCATTGGTCATGCTCAAGAACCGGCTGCATTCCCAGTGGCTCCCAAAAGCTATGACCAGTGAAGACGAGCTTTCCCCCAACTTTCCAGCTGGTGTGGTGAGGCCACCACTTCCACGTTAAATTTCAGTCATTGATTCCAACACGAGGAATAGTCAGGCTTCTCGCCAAGAAACCATTTACTTACAATTGTTGTGAATGCAAAATACATACATGAAAGCAAACTACCTTAATACAGTTCTGCCATATTTGTGAGTTTTAAAGTTTTACAGATAAAACGACCAGCTTACAGAAAGGCACCGTTGTAAATAAATGGGGATTCAGTTAATATTTGACATGGCAAAGAATGGATGGTGGTGGATAAGTTCCTCAGCATTCACCATTCCTGATTTTCTTTTCAGCAGGTAACTGATGTGCTAAAGCCAATTTCATGCTCCCATTAAAGTCATATTTTGCATACAATATTTGTCCACAACACCGATTTTATATGGGCAGGACTTTTTGTATGGCAGAGTTTTCTGCCACTCAAGGAGCAGTATGGGTTGGTGACAAGATTTCTGTCCTTCACATGGGAGGAAATTCCATCTCAGAGAGCTAAGTCTGAATCTGATTGACCACCAGCTCTGTAGTCCCAGCAGCAACAGAACTGGGACTAAAAGCATTCCCCAGATTATAAGTCCTGGATCCAGGTTCAGGAGGGGCTTTCGCAGCAGGAAAGGGTGGTGAGGCCAGGGGAGGACACAGCATTTGCAAAAAGCAGATCTGGGAGGTGGGGGTCCCAATATTGAAAGGGGACCCTTGAGCGAGGCACCCTTCCTTCCTGAGGCTGAACCAGAGTTGCCCCTTGCCCCTCCCAACCCCTGAACTCCTGCCAACATAAAATTATGCAGACACCAGGACTGTCCCTTCCCCCATCCTCCTGCAAAACCTCCAGAGAGAAATCGAGAAAATTGTGCTCCATTTGTCTGTTTTTCATAAATTATGCTATCAATCCAAGATCCCTTCCACTTGCAGGACTTGGAAAAGTACACTTATTGATTGAGAACATTCTCAAAGGAACAAATGGATTACAAACCATTGAAGCTTTGAATCTTATAGGAATTCTCTACCACGTTAACTTCTCCTGTAAGCCCCATGCCTGGTAACAAGGAGTCACATAATCTGGGTTAAAACCGATTGCGTTGGAGACTGAGTAAGGATTGGGCCAGTTATACCTGACAGCTGGGCCGGAATTGCCTATTCCTGATTGGACAGGAATGGAGGTGAGATGGCTAACAAACTGAGAAAACAATTCCACCCTGTGCCATTTTGCTGAGGGCAGAGGAAGGAGTAGGCCTCACACAGTCGTTCCTCCCCCCCGCCCCCCATTAATAAACTCCTTTATATCGTTGCCAGATTGTGAAAAACCCATCGCTGGAAAATTTAATGATTCTGAACGAGGTGGCCGGGGATCAGTTGCTGTTGGATTTTACACAAGATGGAAGCCAGATGAGTTTAAAAGCGAAATAAAATGGTTTTGCCACATTTACAGTCCACCAGAGGACTATGGCTTTTGTAGAATGATTTGTTTCTGTATTCATTTCAGTGAGCCATGACTGTGCTGTGAATGAGAGATTTAACTAAGGATTAAACAAGGTATTTTCCAAATTTTCTCTTAATATTATTGGACATGCTGTGAGAATTACTAGCTCAGTATTGATGAGAAGAGTAATGAACTACAACAATAAATAGCAACCTGGTTACTCAAGGGCACTTCTTTTTGGATAATTGCAGGGAGATACCTGGGTGCTTGCTTATCCATCCTCTGATGAGAATATAGTAGTAACAGCAGAAGTAAACAGATATTGAATCAGTCAATTGATTAGGGCAAATGCCTTACCAATGGCTGCTCTTCCTCCCTGGCTAACCTCGATGAAGGGTTCTAATATTTGAAAAACAGGAGGTTGCTGATTGGTAGCGAGCAGATGAATGGTAAATTCCATTTCTGGTGATGTATGTTCACCATCAGAAACTGCACAAAGAAAAGCAAACAATGTAAGCTTGCAGTCATCCCCAAATACATACGGCAAAATACTTCTGAACATTCTAAAGAAAACCACAAACAAGCCTCAGGCTGGACCTAGGCATTAGACATACCAGTCTCTTGTATTATATTCATGTTAACATGATAAAACATATGTAAGAGGTGTTTCAAGACAGCACATTCCTCTTGTGTGACAGAGTTGCTCCTTAACATTTATTTGGGGGTAAATGGTAAAAATTCTCAGAGACGGTATTCATAAGAAAATCTGGTTTATCAGATTGATGAGATAAGGGTTTACTGTACTTTAAATATAAAGTTAATTAAATTTCTCTAATGTTGGTGTATTGGGAGTAGAGTGGAAGGATGTTGTTTTCGTCACTGAGCATGTTGAACTGACAACAGATTTTCCCTGCGGGTTTCAGGACCCCACCATTAGACACAAATCGGGGCTTGCAAAATGTGGAAAATAGTCATTCATCTATAATTTACTCAAAATTGGTAATCAATGGGCAAATTTGCAATCTGATTAAGGATAGTAACTGGGCTCTTGAAGCTGGAGAGCTGACAGGAAGCCCTCCAACACTGAAGCAGCAGCAGTAAGATGCCATGGGAGATAAGTGGCTATTGCAGCTGCTCGCCAAAAATTTGGAAAATGCATCTCTCTCGGGCAGCCTGAACCCCAATCCAGGCAAACAGGACTGCACAGTCCCTAACCAATTGCAGGAGGCCTGGAGGCTAACTATAAAATCGAGGCATCGCAGCACTAACAAGCCTTTAAGTGCCTCTTGTGGATAGGTGCTCCTGTTGACTCCCTATCCTCCAGGAAAGCAGCTAAAAATTCAGCCCCATGTGTCTTCAAACTGTGAACACAGATCCTCCTCACAAAAAGGGAAAAGACATTTCCACACAGGTAATTTCTTGTCTTTGTAGATTTTTCAGCAGTCACAGGTCAGTGTTGGTATTAGTTTGGCAGCAGGTAACTTGCTCCTTCTCTTTGTCTAACAGTGGTATTTTGCATAAAATTGGAGAAAAGTATGGACCCAAAGGAGGGGAAAACTTATTTTTTATATGCTGAGAGATGTGTGTTATTCAGTCATGAATGCAATGTGTACAATGTTTATTTAAGAGAAAATATTAGTGATTATTTCAAGTTTCAAAATAATTTTCTTTTCAGAAAAATGCAAATACTGTCCAAACAAATCCAACACTCATATCAGTGGAACAGATAATACAGAAATAAAGAAAATTTTGTAAAACCATTGTTATATTCGTACTATTTCGAACTCTGATTTGTGCATCCATGCAAAGGCGTTAACAAAATACCTATGGAGATTACATATTTGTATAGTGACACCCATCCCAACCAATGTTTAGTAAATACTGAGAGGCTCAATGGCATGTAGAGTGTTGCGCATCATTGGTTTTTCAGTAACTGCATCTGTTGAAATGAAGATTTAATTTCTTCATTTGTAAGATGATAATTTCACTATGTTAACATTTGATAGGCTATACAGATGTTGGACATTTTATTGTTGAATGGCATAGAAAGTTGAGCATTTAATATTAATCTGAATTTGGGTTGTGGTATTAGGAGACATGCAAGAATGGAGATAGCCCCTTCCCTGAAAGTCTGGAACTGCTCCTGAATATAGTATGTGATAGCCACCGCAATGATTTTTTTTTCAGATGCAGGAATGTTATGTTCAATTCCACCACATTCAAAAGTAAGGGTATTACCCAAAGCCACCACTAAGTATTTGACAGAGGGTGTTAGAAACTCATTTACTTGAAGCAGTTAGATGAATGTTTATATTTAGCAACTGTATACCTGTGAAAAGGAAGCTCACTGACTCAGGCAGACCTAGGAGAATGAAACCAGGTTCAAATTACATTGTTTGGAGATGCTCACAGTTAAAGTCACTTCTCATACATTGTGGAAAGGATAAATCTGAGGCCAGTCTTTTCTTTAACCCAGGTACATTTCCAAGACGACATAGCATAGATTCTTCTTGTTTCCCCCTTGACGCAGTGTGAATTGGTATTTGTACACTTGCAATAATTCCCCATTCTTTCCCCATTTGGTGGCAGCTGCTCACAATTACAATTTGAAAGTTCCATTGCAGCATAATTCCAACATTAACACCACCGTAGCAGAGTGGCAGTGGAAGTGTGCTGGGGCCATAATCCACTGGTTGATGGATTGATACCATCCTCTGCTATCCCTAATAGCACTGGAAATGAAGTAACTTGACAACAACTGCGAAGCATGTAGTGGCTCTGTGGCTCAGTGGATAGCTTGTTGGATTTCTAGTCAATGACTTGAGCTGCCATTCAAAGGTTGTGGGTTTGAATCCCACCAGAGTTGGGTTTTAGGTCAACTTTCTCCACTTTCCTTTAAAAGAGGCAACATTAACACCCACAACTGAGAAGTGAACAAAGGAACCTACACAAACAATGGTTCTTGGTCCGAATACCAAAACAAATTGAACTGTATGGAATTGACAGTTCACCAAATACAAATATATCAGCACCCATAATTAACTTTCAGGGTTTAAACTGAGTCACAGGATAAGCCACTTATAAAAGCAAGGAGTAATCAAGGACTGTCAGAATGGTGTTGTTAGAGAAGTTCATGTCTGACTAGATATTTTGAGAAGGCAGTAAGGAGGATTGATGAATGTTGTGCAGTTGATATGGTCTACATGGATTTTAGCAAGATTTTTGATAAGGTCTCATGTGACAGTAGGTCTGTTTTCTTTAAAAAAAAGTAAGAAGTCTCACAAAGCCAGGTTAAAGTCCAACAGGTTTGTTTGGTAGCACAAGCCACAAGCTTTCAGAGGGTTGCTCCTTCATCAGGTGAGTGGGAGATGTGTTCACAAACAGGGCAGAAAAAGACACAAACTCAATTTACAAAATGATGATTGGAATGTGAGTCTTTACAGGTAATCAAGTCTTAAAGGTACAGACGATGTGAATGGGGAAACGGTTAAGCATAGGTTAAAGAGATGTGTGTTGTCTCCAGACAGGATAGTTGGTGAGATTTTGCAAGCCCCGGCAAATCGAGGTTACAGACAGTGTGATATGAACCCAAGATCCCGGTTGAGGCCGTCCTCATGTGTGAGGAACTTGGCTATCAGTCTCTGCTCAGCGACTCTGAGCTGTTGTGTGTCGTGAAGGCTGCCTTGGAGAACGCTTACCTGAAGATCAGAGGCTGAGGTGCCCGTGGCCACTGAAGTGTTCCTCAACAGGAAGAGGATACTCTTGCTTGGTGATTGTTGAGCGGTGTTCACTCATCCGTTGTCGTAGCGTCTGCGTGGTCTCTTCAATGTACCATGCCTCGGGACATCCTTTCCTGCAGCGTGCCAGGTAGACAACGTTGGTTGAGTTGCAAGTGTTATGTACCACGTACCTGGTGGATGGTGTTCTCACGTGACATGATGGCAGCCGCATCGATAATCTGTCATGTCTTGCAGAGTTGCTGTGGCAGGGTTGTGTGGTGTTGTGGTCACTGTTCTCCTGAAGGCTGGGTAGTTTGCTGCGGACAATGGTCTGTCTGAGGTTGTGCAATTGTTTGAAGGCAAGAAGTGGGGGTGTGGGGATGGCATTGGCAAGATGTTCATCTTCACCAATGACATGTTGAAGGCTCCGGAGAAGATGTCGTAGCTTCTCCGCTCCGGGGAAGTACCGGACGACGAAGGGTACTCTGTCCGCTGTGCCCTGTGTTTGTCTTCTGAGGAGGTTGGTGCGGTTCTTCGCTGTGACATGTCGAAACTGTCGATCGATGAGTCAAGCGCCATATCCTGTCCTTATGAGGGCATCTTTCAGCGTCTGGAGGTGTCTGTGTGATCCTCTTCATCTGAGCAGATCCTGTGCATTCAGAAGGCTTGTCCACTGGGGATGGCTTCCTTAACGTGTTTAGGGTGGAAGCTGGAGAAGTAGGGCATCATGAGGTTATCCGTGGGCTTGTGGTACAGTGAAGTGCTGGGGTGATTGTCCTTGATGGAGATGTGTGTGTAAAAGAATGCAACCAATTCCAGAGAGTAGCCCATGGTGAGTCTGATGGTGGGATGGAACTTGTTGATGTCATCATATAGTTGTTTCAGTGATTGTTCACCGTCGGTCCAAAGGAAGAAAATGTCATCAATGTATCAAGTCAATAGTATTGGTTGAAGGTCCCATGTGGTGAAAAGGTCTTGTTCGAACCTGTGCATGAAGATGAAGGAGCAGCGCTCCAAAAGCTAGTTCTACCAAATAAACCTATTGGACTTTAACCTAGTGTTGTGAGACTTCTAACTGTGTTTACCCCAGTTCAACATTGGCATCTCCACATAATGGCTACCATTTAAAAATAAAGTCCATGGGATCCAGGGGAATGTAACAAACTGGATACAAAATTGATTCAGTGATAGGAAACAAAGGAAACGAAGATGAGTGTTCTGAGATTGAAAAGATATTTCCAGTGGGGCCTTGCAGGGTTCAATACTAGCTCTGCTGCTTTTTGTACTATGTATTAATGATTTGGGCTTAAATGTAGGAGGGAAAATCAATAAGTTTTCAGATGACAGAAAGGTACAGTTAATAATGAGGAACAAAGCTGTAAACAGCAGGCAGAAATCATTGGCAGGTCAGATGGGCAGGAAAGTTGCAATATCATCCATCATCCTTTGTTTCCTGCCACCTGAGTCAATTTTATATCTAGCAGCAAATGGAATTTAACTTGCAGGAGTGTGAGGTGATGCATTTGGGAATGCCAAACAAGACAAAGGAATAGACAATACATGGGAGGATATTGAGAGGTCTGGTAGAAATGAGGGACCTTGGAGTGCACGTCCACAGATAACAGGACGGGTAGATAACAGGACAGGTTAATAAGATGTTAAGAAGGCCTAAGGAATACTTCACTTCATTGGTGGAAGAGAGCAGGAACATTATGCTGGAACTGTATAAAACACCAATTCAGCCACAAAGCAAGTACTGTGTGCAGTTCTGGTCACCTCATTACAGAAAGAATATAATTGCACTGCACAGGACACAGAGGAGGCTGAAGGGAATTTTGATTGAGATGCACAATGTTGTGAGAGGCTTGGAGAGTGTGGATGGAAAGGCCTATTTCCTTTAGCAGAGAGGTTAGTGACAAGGGGGCACAGATTGAAAGTGATTTGTAGAAGGATTAAAGGTGAGATGAGGAACATTCTTTTTTGGTAAGGGTCTCAAACTCTCTGAATGAAAAGGTAGCAGAGGCAGAAACCGTCAATTCATTTTAAAGGTGTCTGGAAATGCACCTGAAATCCTGTAACTTCCTGGGCTATGAACCAAGTGCAGTAAAATGGGATTTGGCAGGTGCAGACATGATGGACTGAATGACCTCCTCCTGTATCATAAATGTTTCTATGTTTTCTAAATATCTGAAAAGGAGGAATGAGGAGAGGACAGCGGAGTGAATTGCTCTTTAGAGAGCCAGCATGGGCTTAATGACCTTCTACCATGCTGGAATAATTCTATGATTCTATGACTCGATCAACCAGAGACTTGGACACTGATTTTTCACCTTATAGAGGCAGGTCAAACTGACACTGTGGAAACTATTTTTGTTAGCTGTTATTGACTGAAGCAATCTCAACCTTGTTCTAAAACACAATTGCAAAACCACCTAGAGTGTCATTGCTGGTGTGGAAAACTCCAAAGTATAGCAGTTTTTGAGAAGTGAGGAAGAAACAAGAAAACTTTATTCTGCAACTATTTAAGCTGTAATTAGCCTATAAACGATTGGGGTTGATCAGAGATGAGCAAGGTGAAAATTGCACCAGGATTGACATTCTTCACCTTGTCGGAAACAAAATTCATCCAGTAAATTAAATCTTGAGGATCGGTTAACTCAGCCTGCCATATGACGAGCATGTGATGCTGAACAACACCATCGATAGCATGGAATCAATTCTCATTCCAACTGAAGTAGACATGGGGACCTACCCATGAGAGAGGAAGGCATTAGCAAACCACCACAAAAAAAAGCTCAGGATGGAGCATCAGCAAATAATCAGCCAAAGATCTGCCTCTGGGAAAAGCACGTATGGAAATGGATTTTTTTTAAAAAGTAGATTTCCCACTTACATAACAGATCTTCTGGGCACAGCATGTAGATTAAATAGAATGGTTGAAGATGAAAGGGTTGCATACATGTAATCATTCCCACTTGACTTTCTTCCCAATTAATGCGCATATGGGCCTTATGCACCGTACCAATTAAACTTCTATGCCCAGATACAATGAGGAAAGTCTTAACTTTGATGGTTTCTAATACTAAAACTTTGTCTTAATCAGATATAATTTCAGTAATTATGAATCAAAACATTGGCATAATTAAATGGAGAAACTTGTTGTCTACTAATATTACTACCTAGCAGAAACATACACGAGTCATGGAATGATATAATGAACACTCTTCTATGACCATATGTTTTTTGTACATTTTTCATTAATGTTAATGGTCCAGAATCAGAAACACTAACAACATGTGTAAGCTGTGATTCTTAAGTCCCAGGAAAAGAATGTCTGGAATGTCTTGTCACACAAAAATGCTCCATTTACTGCATAATTAAATTATGGTTGACAGAGTTGCCAGGTTTGTGCTCGTTTTGACCATTTACACCACTTTGGAAGTTTTACCCTAGATCAAAATACGTTCTATACTGACATCAAGATGAATAAGTTATCAATAACACGTAGCAGTAACGATACCTGTGCAAAAAAAATGACATTTTATATAAGTATATATATGTGCGCATCATCTTGTTTCTTACCAGTGAAGGAGAACTTGAATAAGCCTTGCGCATGCAAAGATGCTGCTGGAGGACGGTACAAAATCTGCCCATTATCAATGTCAGCCTGAGTGAAGAATGTGACTGGGATGAAAGGGCTGTCAGAGTGTTCAATAGTGCCTAAAAAAGACAACACTGTTATACAATAGGAACACAAATACTAATAGTTACTACCCATCTACTGTCATGTAGATCTTTCAGGGGGTCTACTCAATGGATGGAATAGTGGTGAAATTGGACAGCAATCTCTGGCATCTTCACAACAATGAGAAACCTGGAAATCCAGAAGTTGCAGTCCAACTTCTCCTGTTTCTCCACAAGCTCTGATGATCAGCACCTTGCCAATAGTTTCAGTATTTGAGAACTTAGAGGGCGTGAAGTTGTAACACTTGCTCGCAGGATACCAACTACACATGCCAGAAAATGTTAGGGTTGTGCATAACTAAATATTGAACAACATGATAAATATTAATTACTGCCAAACAATCTTTTTTGTACTGAATCTTGGGTTATCTGTTAAAATTTTAAGTCTTAAATCGATTGCAACCTGTTCCTAAGTGGTCCACCTGGAGGTTTAACAGAAGTGGGTCAAAGGTTGGGCATCCATACTGTTGTTCCCAGAAAGTAGTCTGGCAACTTAAATATTTGAACGAAGCTGGAAACCTCTGACTTAGTCTGCTTTCCGGATTTGATAGTGATCAGCTAGGTTCCCAGATCTTGGGAAACCCGGCAAGGGAGGCAAGGACATCTTCTGGAAAAAGTTTTTACAATATTACTTGTGGCCAGGAGGAATCGGACAGCTAAAGTCCAACACTTGGCAATGCCTACCCTAAGCAGCCCTAATATATGCTCTTAGCACATTAGGATCCATGCCAGGAGCACAAATGAATACAACGTAGCCAACAGGTTAACCTTTTCTGACACAAATAAAAGCACCACGATGGACCGAAAGGTAATACGTGGTTCTATGTTTTTCTTATTGCTTTAGCCCATATATGGTCATAGAATTTCCTTGGCAATCAAATGCAAAGTAACATCTCAGTGAACCTGAAGTAATGATGTTACAGTTACTAATGCTTTTGTCTACTAATTCCTACACAGCAAGGACACCAACTTGTCCTGACAGCTGGTGGTAACAGCTTTTGTGTGCAAAATACTTTGCGACAAAATGTGGTACGAAACAAGAAATATGCTGCAGTGACATATTACATTCATATCTGAGTCAATTAATTTGAAATATAACTTCCAGGTTTGTAGTGTAATTATTGAGTGAATAATTATGTTGGATGTAAACTTTTACAATATTAAGTTTATTATATTATAATGCACTGTTTTTAAACATGAGCTAATGATACACTGTCCAGTGTAGAAAATACCTACTTATGAAAACCATTTTCCTTCTTGTTACTTAGCTGGAAAATAATAATAATTCTGTTGATAGCCAATGTTGACACACTGAGTTGCCTCCCATTGCCCTAAATCCTGGCTCCTTTACCAGCGTTGGAGGAAGTCCTGATGACTCTGAATTTCTTGGAGACCTTGCCAGTGTCAACAAGGCAGATTAAGGTCAAAAATATTTAACCTTATTTAAAATAAGGCACATGATCTTTACAAGGTGGATTCCAAGAACGACCCTCTGAAGAAATTACACCTTTTCTTATGAGGAAAGATGAATTTAGTGTTGAGGGCAGGATCATTGTTTGGGGGTCTCGAGTATTTGTTTTGCCCCGAGGATAATGTCCAATATTAACCAAGCTAAGTAATGGCCAATTCAGAGTGTCAAAAATGAAGGTGCTGGCTGGGAGTCATGTCTGGTGGCCTGGTCTTTACTCTGACATCACAGACTTGGTAAAGCGATGTGACCAGTCCCAGGAAAATCAAAAACCCCACCCTCAGCCTCTCTACATCCATGGGAGTGGCCTCACAGGCCATGGGTGTGTGTACATGTGGACTTTGCAGGTCCCTTTATGGGTTCCATGTTTTTCATAATGGTAGGCACATACTCCAAGTGGTTGGAGGTGCATCGCATGGGTGCCACAACATCTCAGGCTATGTTCGAGAAATTACAAAAAAGCTTCTGTACACCTGGAATACTGGAAATCCTGGTTTCCGATAAAGGCTTGGATTTTACTAGTGGTGATTTCCAGAATTTCATGCTCTCCAATAGTATCCAACATGTCTGGACTGCTCCTTATTAACCCATCATCAAATAGACTGGCAAAACAGGTGATTCAAACCTTTAAAAATGGCACAAAGAAACAACAGGCAGCATCCTTGGAGACTAAACTGGCATTTTTTTTTTTACAGGACCACACTGCACACAATAACAGAGGTTGCTCCAGCAGCATTGTTAGTGGGACAATGGCCTTGTACTAGATTGAGCCTGAAATTCCCAAACTTGGCAGGGAAGATGAAATCCCAGCAGGAAAACCAAAAAAGAAGCTATGATTTTGCAAGGGCAGAAAGTGCTTTTGCAAAGGATGATCTGGTCCATGTAAAGAACTTTGGAGATGGTCCCACATGGGTCCCTGTGACCATTATGGAGAAAACAGGACCAGTACCTTACAAGGTCAAAGTTTAGGATAAAACCTTAAAGAAGTACTCAGAACTAGGAAGTCTTTGCCCTAGCAGCACCCGCCACTGGGTTGTGGGTTTTACACAAAAACAAAAAAGCGTAGATTCAAAGTAACAACAAGGTTTATTCTGAGAGCTGTTGCCTGCATGGAGCAGAAACTGAAACTAAACAGGAGCCTGTAAAATGCAATGTCATCATGATCAAATCATGTGACCAGTTCTTAAAGTAATCATGCAACCACTTTAAATATGTAACATACCCTACCTAGCCTGGCCTAAAATTTGATATTAGTCTACACCCACCACATTCTCCTACCTGTCTGCTGTGGCTTTGGTGGAAGTGCCATGGAAACCCCAGAAAAATGATGTTAACACACATTTAATGCCATGAAGAGACTAAGTCAGTTAGGATTATATTCATTGAAGTTTAGAAGAGTGAGAGATGATCTTATACAACTTATTAAGTTCTAATGGGGTTAGACAGGGTAGATTCAGAAAGAATTTCCCAATGATGGAGGAGTTTAGAACTAGGTGCCATAGTTTGAGGCAAACCTTTTAGAATTGAGATGAAGAGACATTTCTTCAACCAGAAGGTGGTGAATGTGTGGAATTCACTACAACAGAAAGTAGTTAAGGCCAAAACGTTTTCTGATTTCAAGTAAAAATTAAATATAGCTCTAGGGGCTAAAGGATCAAGGAATAGGGGGGGAAATGGCCTATTCCTTCTTCCAGTTTCCACATTTCTACATAAATTCATCTGGAACAGGGGAAATGTTTTTCCACTGCATGTGTTATACTTACCATGTTCTGAGAATAGTGGAACAGTAATGTTGTAGATTAGATCCTGACTTGGTGTGTCTTTGTCTACAAAGGACAACTGCATAGGCTGGATTACTGTAACCCGATCTTCAAGTGCCTAACAAAAATAAAAAGTTATTTTAGAGTATTTCACAAAATAAACAATTTTACTATTTATTCTGTTCGTCAAATATTGCAATGAAAAAGTAGAAAAAAATGTCATATCAAAAACTGATATAAATAATGCTTGCAGTTAAAAAGCTAATAGATTAAATATCAAAATACATTTGAATTATAGTTACAAAACTTAAATTGGCCAATTGTCAGACAATTATATTTTTATTTACAATAAGTCTAAATGCCATAAGGCCAGATTTGAGGTGGGGGAGTATTAATTTAACAAGATATTGCTTACTGTGATTTGTAGAGGAGTAATAACTCCTGAAGCTAGATGTGGAACATCTTCATTTTTCTGTAAAATTCCAATTTGAAATATGTGGCTTTCGGCTCCAGTATAAGGCCCAGCACCATTTGCAATCTGCAAGAAATAAGATCAAATGCATGGCAAAAAAAGTTTCCTTAATAGTTTTATTAATTATTTGTTCCAAAGAACTGCAAATTGTTTCATAATAAACCAGAAGAAAATGAGTGTCTAAATTGATTGGTTCTTTGTGTATTCTGTAAACTAAGTTGTAATCTTAGTAGTAATGGTAAAATAAGTCATTATAATCTTCAACAGTGAGAACCCAAGGTCTCAATCCTTTAAGTGATTCCTTGATGTGTTTTACCTCATTTCTGAATCAATCACTGGGAATTTAAACATCTTTTTAAAAATTATTGGTCTCTAAGAGAATCATAACAGTATTCATTAACAAACATGCCCATATCTTGCACCTCCACACAGAAGTTATCTTTTTGGTCTCTATTGGCTCAACGCTTTCCATAGTTTTAATATTTCACTCTCTCTCTCTTTAAAACATATGTGTTTTCCTTAATCTTAAATGCCAATACTTTTGCATGCCCTTCCTGGGTTTTCTTAACTTCCTCTATAATTTTACTTCTGTATTTCTAGACTCTTCTAGAACTTCTAGATTTTCTGCAGTCAGCGCTTGGCATCTGACATCAGCTTTCATTTTTTGCCTTATCCTACTCCATGCTCGTTGACTTTCAGGGCGGGGGGGGGGGGGGGGGGGGTGGGGCCTGGGTTGATTTCTGAGTCCAACACATTTCTTTGTGGGAAAATATTTGTTCTGAAATCTCGTTAGTTTGTCCTTGAATGCCTCCCACTGCTCTGACATTAATTTACCTTCAAGTAGCTGTTTCCAGTCCACTTTTGCAAAATCATATCTCAGCCTAGTAAAACTGGCCTTTCCCCAATTTAAAAGTTGAATCTTGGCCGAGCTTTATCCTTTTCTGTAACTATTTTAAATCTAGTAGAATGATGAACATGAACATAATGCTCCCCTACTCCTTCCACCTGCCCAATGGCTTTCAAGAAGCATGAAAGCTTCAGGGCAAGGCAGCCCACTTGATTGGCACCCCATTTAACATTTACTCCCTCGATACTATTTTGGTTTTATGTACCATTTGAACTGTAGCATCATGTCAGGGTTGTTTCAACAGCATCTTTCAAACTGTGATCTCTACTACCTGGAAGATTAAGGAGGCATAAGGTGCATGAAAGCATCTCACCTACAAATTCTTCTCTGAGTCACACATCATCCTAACTTGGAAATATATTGACATTCTTTCGTTGTCACTGGGACAACATCTTGAATCTTCCTACATAACCCTATCATGGATGTAACTATAGCACAGAACTGCAAGTGGTTCACGAAGGTAGCTCACTGCCACTTTTTCAAGGGTAGTTATGAATGGGCAATAAATGCTGGCTTTGTCAGCGAAAACCACATTCCACTAACACTTTAAAAAGCATAGATATTTTGCTGGAGTTAGTTTTTAATTCACTCAGTAATCTGCATATTAATCTGGAATATATTTTGAACTTGGGCCTGGAGGCCTGAGCATAAATTCAAATTTTGGACCATTTGGACATTATAGCATTAAAAGTGTCACACTCATTTGAACTGTCAAGAGATTGGAGTTTCAAAGGAATTGAATCTCTTGCCAAATAAATTTGGAAAAAAAACTGTCCGCAGTGTTAAAATATTCAATTCTTGCTATTTCACTTTACATGTTGACATGAGTCTAAGGATCATCAATACAGAATTAATAACTGATGACTGATTTCTTTATTATTAGTTATTACAGCTGGCTGCCTTTCAGTTCACAGTTTGACTGATGTGACTAATTTTGATGAGAGGTTTCACCTTGAATATTAACATCTTTCTCGTTCAAATGCTGATCACCCTATATTTCACGATGTTTTCATTTTCCACTTGAGTCCTGAATAGATTTACAGGAGTTTCTTTCTTTTTCCATTGCATTCAATAGCATCCTAAAGCACAGGGTTCATACACTGGCAAGACCTCCATACTTAGCTGTTTTTTAAACTAATTCTTCCTTACAGTCAGTATGTCTGGCAAGTTTAGTTTTGATACTGATGCTAACAAGTCAAAAGGCCAATAGCATTAACTACAATATAATAGTTTAAAAGCAACGAAAGATTCTTAATACCAAACCGCCAGAGTCAGTACCTGAAACTTGAACGAGTCCTCTGAAGACGTTACCCCTGAGTGTTGGTACCACACAATACCATTGTTAAGATCCTGCTGAGTAAATGACTTTGTCACAGTAGCTATTTTCCCATCAGGCAGCCTTTGCCACCCATCTGCTGGACCATCTGCTGGCATTGGGACCAAAAGGATAACATCACCTATTGAAAATTAAGAATCACAATAAATGCACAGTGAGTTAACATGAGACATACTTCACGTAATTACTGCTACTAGAAGAAAAAGACCTAACAGCAGAAAGTTTGTTTTCTCGATACAAAATTGAAATTGAATGAAACGTAAAACCCAATGATGCTTGGAATAATTTTCTATTCTTAATAAAAACATAAATTTTGTTTCACTCCTCCACACAGGAAATTAAACATGGCATTGGTAAAATCAGGTTTTACCAAATGGGCTCCAGGGTGGCCTACATCCAATGCATAATGACCAGCCTAGTCAAATCTTGTGATGGGAGTCTCTTGTACCAATTTAAATGAGCCAAGGGCAATGAAACTACTGCCAAGGAGCTTGTGCATAATTCTGCCTTGTAGTTATGCTGGTTTCCTGGTGCAATGGCAGCTGGCAAGGGCTGTAATTGGTTGAAATGCCATTCAGCCAGCTTTCTTCTAATTTTTTTACTTGACACTAAGAATGGCTTTGGTGGTACTGGATGAGTCTTTATAAAAATTGAGGGTGCCAATGTAAACAAAGGAGGGCTTTTTAATATTTGAAAAGAATTGCAAATTTTTTTGGATGAATCATAAGACATTGCTGGCCAAACAACATTGTGCCACTCCCCAAGATCTGTGGTAGTCTGTTCCACCCTCCTCTGCCAGATGGACTCCCCTATAGAGGCAACTATCCTACCGGAAGTCTTTAAGAATAAAAATTATTTACATGGCTTTGTCCACAGAAAATCTGCCAGTATCAGGTGGCAGGATTTCTCTCCTCCCTAAGAAGTCCTAAGAACTTATTGAGGTGGAAAACGCTGGTCCCTGACCTTAAAGCGCATTTGACTGGAAATTGGGCCAAATCAGAGTTGACAGTGATCCTAAAGGACTGAAGCAAACCTTTAGAAATAAGTGGTAGCAGGAAGTGAAGAAATTGAACTAAATTGCTCAATAAGTACTTGTGAAAAATAATACTGAAAAGGTGGAGATCCTCCAGCTGGAGGATGCCCATACTTGAAGCTGAAAACTAATCTCCAGCAAAAGTATAGGAACTGGTTAAGTGGATGGAGGCAACTAAGGCAATGCAGTTTATCCATGCACCTGACTGAAAATGAGAAAGATGGCTCATTTCCTGTGATGCCCATCGAGAAAGGTACAAGTTCAATGCTGGAACCTTCCCACACTCTGGAAGGTACCATTTCAAACATGGCACACCCACTATTCTTGTACACATCCGTTGATCTTGTGCATACAGTTGTCCATTGATGGAAGTTGATTTTTGTTGCAAATGGAGGTAAGGACCACAGAATAGGTATGTGGACCTCAAACTGAGGTAGTAGGTGCAACCTATGCTTGTGTACAAATATAGTGGGTGTGCCATGTTTGAAATGGTACCTTCCAAATGAGTCATCGTTCTCATTTTCAGTCAGGTCCATGGATAAACTGCATTGCCTTAGTTGCCTCCTTCCATTTAGCCAGTTCCTGTACTTGCTGGAGGTTAGTCTTCAGCTGCAAATACGGGCATTAGGCTAAATTGAGCTCTGTTGCAACTGAGAGAAAGACAGCAGGAGCGGGAAAGTTTCATGCAAACTAAGAATAGGCCACAAACAGGAACAAGGAGGCTGGTGTGGTATCAAAACCTATTGTTTTCTTTTCAGAGCTGTTGTTTGGACTGGCACTTGATAGTTATATAGTTGTGCAGGTTTGTACAGAATGAGATCTGGGGGGGCTCTACATTATATCATAGGCACACATTCACTTATTGGGATAGATAAGTGAAGAGTACAGGATTATGGAAAGTCAAAGATGAGAATCATCGACTGGAAAAGAGCAAAGTTCAGTGGAAGGGTGAAGAAGTGTTTCACTAAAATGATATCAGATATAAAGCTTTAAAGTTTTATATATGAGGAAACAAACAGTTTAAGAGTTCCAACATGGACTGTTCAAATTATATGGGGAATTTAGAAACATTATTTCTACTATTAGTGATTCAGAAACAAGGATGAATATGTCAAAGTTCATCTTCAAAAGAACAAAGGAAAGGTTGGAAGCTTTTTAGATAGTGTAGTGTGTTGTTGTGGTAAGGCACGTCCAACCAGAAACAGTGATGGAAGCAGAATCTGTTGCACCTTTTAAAAGGAAAGTGGATAAATATTTGAATTAACAATGCTACCTTATGGAAAAATGGCAGAGATGTGGGGAAACAGTGAGTCTGTAGATTCCTCCATAACATCAACCAGCTGGAGTGAACCCAGTCACGTCATTTACAGTTTTGTCAGAATGGAAGAATCAGGCTGCATTATCCAATATAAGAGAATATCAGAATTTAAAGAGATATTTGGTGTCATGTTCAAAAGATAAATCATTAACTACCAAATTTAGGAGATTCTTTTGCATTTATCAGATTGAAGATAATCTCAGAGTCACTAGCATCTTTGTCTGCTGCCTGCAGCAATCGGTTGGTAATCTGGAGTAATCCACCCTCAGGGACCCATCCTTGTAAGTTGTTCAGGAGTTGTGGCCCTTTGTCAATATTCTGAAAAGAAAATGAAAAAAGTTAAAAACGTACCTCACAATCTGGATTAAGTGGCATTGTGAATTAGCAGTGTCCATGTACTTTTAGTAACTAGGTTTGATGGGTGAAATAAAACGCCTGGCTACTTCTCAGTTGCAAGCCCCTTACGTGAGATAAGCTTGAATGACCTCAAACCAAGTCCCAACGAATGCACCACAGAAGTTTAAAATATAGAAGGCCATTCACCCCATCAAGTCTGAGCTAAAGCATTTGAATTCTGTTCCACTGCCTTGCCCACTCCACACAACCCTGCAACCTCCATGTTACTATTCGGCTATGCCATAACATCGCATATCCACTGAGTACAGACATTCCTTTCAACCTTTCTCCTTAACTCACTGAGAATTGTAAATTGATCAATGCTCACCAGTGGCTTTACAGCCAGAGGAAATTTTGCAGCACAACTGAGCAAAATTGATAATCTCACTTCATGTAGCTACTTATGAAAATGGAAAATTTCGCTCTGATGCAGTAGGAATGTTCTTTGGAAGTTCATATTACAGTCGTTGGAAAGAACAAGAGGGAGCTTTTCTCAATGATGATTGTGCACCTCATACTTTCATGCGATTTCCAGCGGCCCTGCTAAATTACATTGTATTTCTTTCTCTGATACAACATACGAGAATGAGTAAAACACCAGATCTGTTTTTCCTCTGACTTTTATGTCGAGGAGCCTTGTTAAGGCCTTTTGATGTCAGTTTTTACAGCAAGTTTAAAGACTTACATTTCAGGTTTTATCTTAAGCATCAAAAGTCAAAAGAAATTTGGGAAGAAAATTAGTACCCAAGGAAGAGTAAATTAGCATTTTGTCACTGTACTATATTGTGCTGTTAAATGATTTACAGTGCTGTTTAGTTACCTAACACTTCGTAGCACAGCATAATACACACTTAAGTTAAAGGACAACTAAAAAACTATTCACAAAGTACTTAAGTCTTGCTGACAAAAGAAACATGCTGTTGAAGCTTTTTATCTTGCGCTTATCTGGACAGATGCAGAACACCAAATTTCAAAGGGAATAACAATTTATAATCCATGAGAAAAGGGTTTTCATTGGTTGGCAAGTCATGTCTGATTAATCAAAGTGTAGGTTTTTGTGTAAATAGATAGTATAATTCTTCACACATATGGAATTGTTCACCAGGTCCTGCTAAATAACAGAATCAAATCAGCTTTTTCTGAGCATTTTGCTCACCATCCAACAATCAATTTGGCTCATAATGTAGCTCATTTCTACTTGCTTGAAACTACTTGAGATTCATATGCAGGGACCTGTCTTCTACAATGAAAAAGGAATATGTCCAGATATTGCACCTTTTTTTGAATTAAACAATTGCTCCCTGGTGTATTTGCCACAACAATTCCTTAACCAGCCAGAGCCAATTTGTCAACCGATCACCATGCAATATAAATTATTGTTCCCTTTGAAGTTTGCCATTGTTGCGTCTGACCTGATGACTGTAAGACAATAAACTTTGGCAACATGTCTCTTTCTTTGGCAATATTCGAATTCTGTATCACCAAGCAATTTTTTATTTACACGATCTACTGATTAATACTTATGAAGCCTAACAGCAGTTCCTAAACATAAACATACGCTACATTAGGGTTCTTTATGTGACAATGAAACGCTGTGAAATTTTAGGGGTGAAATGTGTAAACTATAAGATTTGAGAAGATTATGGGCAGGATTTTCCAGGCCCAACATTGTTGCATACAGGATGAGAAAACTTGGTGAACTGCATTTTCTTCAGTGCTTCAATACCCTACTGGAGCACAGAGACAGTAAAGCAGTTTTCCTGACATCATCCACATTTTATACATTTTTATCAACATTGCAAAAGAATCTCAACATCTTTCACATAGCCTGATTATGATGAAGAGAGATTATATGATATCACAGTTGTTACCACTTTTTCTTTAAGTAGCAAATATTTCAAGCCAGGTGTAATTCTATGAAATGAATACTAATTGTGAAACATTGGTTTTAAAACAAAATTCACATTGCAACCACAATACTTCCACAAGGTGGCAGTGCTTATGCAGTCATCTACAGGTTGACAGGAATTAAAATTCAACATGTTAAGGAACTTTATTCTATAATGTTAGAGTTGACACACACTAAGGTTGTGTTATGGGACAGGAAATTGAAATGTTAGCATTGATAGATATTAGCACGTTTATTTTCTCATCTCCTACTTATCTCTGCGAGTAGAAATCAGGGGTGGAACTTTCCCAATGCAACTTTTTGGCACTCAGTCACTTTTTTGGAGTGTGGTTAGTTTTGTGCAGGGAGGGATGGCAGACGCTAAACATGCCAATAAGCCAGCTGCATTGCACTCAAGTATCATTTCACACTGGCATCCTGATCTTGCAGTGCACTGGAAAACCCCCTCCCACTCCCACCCCATCAAATCGGCAGCATGCTTCCCCCAGCCCCCATCCCCCATGTCCCATGTCCACATCAGGGCAGCATGTGGAAGGAGTGAGAAATCCAGACAGGGTTGGTAGTCTCTCTTGAATATCCTTGGAGGAATGAGAGTGCAGAAGGATCCTACACAAATCCATTTACCTTAAAGCTTGCAGACTTTTCCATGTCAAAATGCCATAGTCTTTGATTGATCATGCATTAAGACAGCAGGAAACGGTCATAAAAGGAAGTGACACAAAATAAGTCTGGGAACAACTCCTGTCTCATTAACTTCGTTTCACTGAGCCACTGGAGATAGAGGCTAGGTTCTCTATGGCTCCTGCTCTGTCTAAAACCGCAAGGAACTACAAAAGGTCGCAAATGTAGCCCAATCCATCATGCAAACCAGTTTCCCATCCATTGACTCTGTCTACACTTTCCACTGCCTCAGCAAAGCAGTCACGTACCAACTGACTCAAGAACAGCTTCTTTCCTGCTGCCATCAGACTTTTGAATGGAAGTTAAGTTGATCTCTCTCTACGCTTTAGCTATGACTGTAACACTATACTCTGCACGCTCTTGTTTCTTTCTCTATGCATGGTATGTTTTGTCTGAGTAGCATGCAAGAAACAATACTTTTCACTGTATGTTAACACATGTGACAATAATAAATCAAATCTCAAGTAAATGTCAGAAATCCTGGTGTAACAACAAAAGGAGTAGAGACACTGAGCTGAAGTTTCCAAGCCCCATAAAGTAGCTTGGAGTCAGGGAAGGAGATGGGAAGGAAAAGGACCAGGAAAATAGTGGAGAGCTGGATAAGGCCAAATTCCAGCCATATGGGAACTTTCTTGGGTGGGTTGAAAGGAGAATCAGCAGCCCATTACACCAAGGCAGGCAGACAATTGTTTAAGGTCCCATTTTGGAGCTATTGTGCCCAGCAGTGGAATCTCCCTATTGTCCATTCCCCCAGTCCAACCCCTCAACCAGCACAGTATCATGTAGGAGCCACGGTTCACTTGATGCCACCTCTCCACAACAGGCCAGAGGGAAGAGACAGAGACTCAATGCCCCAAAAATGGGGCTTGTGAACAGGAAAGGCCACACCCATGGCACTACGTAGGGTCACTCCTCCACCCATCTGGAGGGGTGTCCCTATCCTCTGAGTAGCTTACTGCTTCACGCCTTATAACATTTTAATATCAATCCATGAATTGGGCGTTTCCCAACCTCTCTCAGTGGAGCTGCCGAAGCTCCAGAACTACTGGCTCATGCGCTGTCTTTAATAGGAAGGCAAGCACAAGGAACATAGAACATAGAACATAGAACATTACAGCGCAGAACAGGCCCTTCGGCCCACGATGTTGCGCCGACCAGTTACAAAAACAATGACCCACTAGCCTATACCAATCCCTTTTCGTCCATAAACCTATCCAGAGATCTCTTAAACGCCCCCAAACTAGACGCATTTACAACTGCAGCAGGCAGGGCATTCCAATCCCTCACCACCCGCTGGGTAAAGAACCTACCCCTGACATCCGTCCTGTAGCTACCCCCCCTTAATTTAAAGCCATGCCCCCTCGTGCTAGCTTTCTCCATCCGAGGAAAAAGGCTATCACTATCCACCCTATCTAAACCTCTAATCATCTTATATGTTTCAATAAGATCCCCTCTTAGCCGCCTTCTTTCCAACGAAAACAACCCTAAATCCCTCAGTCTCTCCTCATAGGACCTCCCCACCATACCAGGCAACATCCTAGTAAACCTCCTCTGCACCCTCTCCAACGCCTCCACATCCTTCTTGTAATGCGGGGACCAGAACTGCACACAGTACTCAAAGTGCGGCCGCACTAGAGTAGTGTACAGGAAGGCAAGTGTGGGTTCGGGACCCCCCATTTAGTATTGACATTAGTATCCTGAAAGTCTCTCTCACTTGGCCTTTGTGTTAAAATTATACAAACACATGAAACCAGCTCATGGTACAGAGGATTACCCTGGGAAATGAATACAGAGACCTGCTGTAGCTGCTATTTTCCTTCTGTGAGCTGGCTAATTGTTAAGGTGGAACATTAAAATTAGTAGATGGATTTTCTTGTTGGCAACCCAACACAGTACAAGGGCTGCCATCGTGCCTCCTCAACGAGGAACAGAATAAGGGGGATGTAGATGAAAGGGAATCATATTTTAGGCCTGGTGTCAAGCTATTATTAATAGACCAGCATTCAAAGGAATAAATATCCAGACAGCGAAAATTATAATGGCCACAGTTCTACACAAAGACTCTAAAAGCTTCACTACTGCTTTGAGTTTAGGATCAGCCAGTATGTAGCTCGACACTGTATCTGGGACAATAGATGTCAATGTCTGCCATATATCATCATATATCACATTCATTAGCAGCATGCAATGCGCTGAATGGACAGCAGACCCAAATTTACCAGCCATTTGTCATTCCTTAAATAAAAGGCACTATTCATTGCAATTATGTCATTCATGCACCTGCCAAAAGTGACATTCTTTTAATTGGCAGATACAGTTGTTGCTCTCTCAACATTGAAATGGAAAGCAACATCTGATGAAGGATTTACTTTAAGACGAACCTAGAGGGAATCGAAGGTCCACCTGCTGTTCAAGCCACATAACATGGGAAATACTGATTGGCCAACCCAAATGTAGCTGGTTCCATCACTGTAGGAACCCGAAACTCCACAGAAGGATAACTGTTGTTTGTCACAAGCTGAGCACTATTGCCAACGAAAGTGGTACATGCACATTGTAGCAAATTAGGGCCACGATTTTCTGGCCTCGTCATGCCTCATGCAGATTGTACCAATCCTGGAAAATTGAATGCAGGCCAAAAGATAGTTTTGTACCCTGCGCCACAGATTGCAATTGCCCTAGTCCCTTTCTGCTGGCACAAACCAGATCTCGCCCAGAAAGGACACAAGGATGATTAGCATATTTAAATATGCTTAGCCCATTTGGCAATGGATTCTGCCAGCTCCCGGGATCTTCCAACCTTGGGCGTGGCAGGAACACAGTGAGAATCACTACTGGTCTTCACTAGCACCATTGTGCAAGGGGTATTGCCAAGGAAATGGAGCCTGAGTGGGCAGGGCATGACAGGCAAACACGAAACTGGGGGGCATGAAGGAGGCCTATGATGGGTGAGTTATGAAAGAGGGGGGGAGCAGAGACCATGGGGTTGTTACAAAGTCTTTGAACCTCTCCCGAATGGATCACCCCAGTCTGTCAAAATTTCCCATTATTACTACGCCATCTACTGTGATCCTCAATGTATTTTCATCGTTAGCAGAAGCATTTCTGAAACGCACTTCAACTAACTCTTGTGCGAAGAGATATTGCCTGTGATATCGCTGATGCTCTATCTTGCAGAATAATAGCCTGTAGATTACAGAAATCCAAGCTTCATAACTGGGTGACAACATCCACAAATCTATCCAGGCCAGCTTGTCTCATCTTGTGCAACAAAGCAAGTGATTTCACTCACCAGCTCATACCCATGAAGAATCCTCCAATTTATCAGCCTTCAAGTCATCACACAGGAGTTATAAAATAGGTCAGCTGTAGCAGACCTACGTTGTACCTCCCCACAGTAAGTCTGTCTTTCTTTACCTATTTCCTCAGTCCCTCGTTTATCCATCACTAGTGAGTCATTTGTATCGCTTCATCAAATTACCTGCTCAAATCTTCATAAATTAATATTTCTTACTGTAATATGCTATGATTCAGCAGCATCAGTTTTCTCCTGCTGCCCTGGCAGCTTTTCTATTTAAAACCAAAAAATAGGAAGATGAACATTTATTTGCCTATTGCTGTTACACCATTAGATTATTTACTTTGGTGCCTTTTTTTTAAAAAAATGCCACTATGAAAGGCTTTGGAGCATTTCTTTAAATCAGCATAGAAGAATGCCATTCGGTCCATTTTAACTAGGCTTTTCTTTGAAAAAGTAATCCACATCTTTTTTGCTTTTTGTCCAAAGTTCTGTGAGTTCCTCATCATCAAAAGCCTATACAATTCCCTTTTAAAATTATTTATAGAATCTGCTTTCACCACCTCCTCAGGTAAAACATTCCCAATCCCAACATGTCTCAACAAAAAACAAACTCTCTCCTAATATTGTCTCTCGATGTTTTGTCAATCTATGCCCTTCAATTATCGACCCACTCTCCAAGGGGAATATGTTTTCTCTATCTAGTCTAGCAAAATCCATCATCATCTTGAAAACCTCCGTTAGGCCACATCTTATGGTAGGATAAGTAGGAATAATCTACTTTTTCCAACCTTTTCAAATTTCTTCTTTAAGGCCTGCAACACTCAAGCATGATCTCTTTACCAAGTTAAAGGTACATTGCAAACAGAAGTTGTTGCTTTAATGCTCACTCAGTGGACTAATACAAACCAAAGGTTTTAAATTCTTTTAAAAATCAAGTCACATTTTTGAACTTTTGTTCGGAATGCAAGTGTTCGTCACTTTAGAGGACAGTTTGTTAGCATTAAAATATGTATCTGGAAAAGAAAAGAACACATGAACAAATATCAATGTTTTAAATTAAGAGATTAAAGTAATGGTGGCAAACAAGAGGAGCTTGTCTTTTTCAGAAGAATCCAGTAACGTTATGGCACTGAAGGAAATTGATTTTATTCAAACTCCAATTTTCAACAAAGTCAATGGTTTGAAGCAGCAGCAGCACACATTCATGTTGCAATGGGTTTTTGCAGTAGTTTTCTGTTGTTCAGCACTGTTTAATGAACATTCAGGCAACAAAAGGAGGCAATCAGATCTGAGTCATTAGAAGACACAGTTTTTAATCCATGCAATTACCAGGTGGGTCTTTAGCTTGTTCACTTTGCTGAACAATTTCTAAGCTAAAGGTAGAACAGCCACAGTGTGCTATCTATCTGAAACTTTATTAAAGTCAAAATTTCTGCAGACAACAATTGGCACATTACAAAGAAAGTTTGTTTTACTTGACAAAATGAATTGAATAGCCATGTCTGTCACTTTGAACCATGTATGCACTAAACTTCAGTGCAAATTGGTCTGAAACATTTCAACACAAATCAGGATGTCGCAGAGTAGGCTACCACTATTTATCCAATTTAATTATTTCAGATCTGATTGAGAACTGTAAAACTGTGCAAGAACCTCCAAGTTAGTTAACAGAAACTGCTCGTCTGTGGCAGTTAACTGTCTATCAGCCTGAAAGCAATAGCCTGAATAGGTGTTAATTATGGAAATAGACAGCTGAGTTAGCACTTGTGACTTGAAAATGAATCACAATCTCTATATGAGAAAACAGTATTTGTTTCTGCCTGAGGTAGTTATTAAACAGTGCTTTATGAACAGTTGGGAATTTGATACAAGTGGTAATTGGGGGAAAAAGTTGCTGTTTTTTAATCATATCTTTAGAAGCTCCTGACTTTTTCTTTTGTCCCTTAAGCTAGAAAACAGTAACTTGCTATTATTTTACTAAATTAATATCTTAAATTTGATAAAGCAAGTAAGTAGTCAAACTAAAATAATCAAAACAATTGTTAGGTAAAGAAGATGAGATAGATATGAAGAGCAGTGGATAACTGCTGTACATAAGAACATAAGAACTTAAGAAATAGGAGCAGGAGTAGGCCATCTAGCCCTTCGAGCCTGCCCCGCCATTCAATAAGATCATGGCTGATCTGTCGTGGCTCAGTTCCACATTCCCGCCCTCTCCCCATAACCCTTAATCCCCTTGCTTATCAAAAATCCATCAACCCGCGTCTTAAAAATATTTAGCAAGGCAGCCTCCACCACTTCAACGGGCAGAGAATTCCAGAGATTCACCACCCTTTGAGTGAAGAAGTTCCTCCTCAACTCTGTTCTAAACCGCCCCCCCTTTATCTTGAGGCTGTGCCCCCTAGTCCTACTGTCCTTTCTGAGTGGGAAGAGTCTCTCCACCTCTATCCTATCCATCCCATTCATCATCTTATGCGTCTCAATGAGATCTCCCCTCATTCTTCTAAACTCTAACGAGTACAAGCCTAGTTTATTCAGCCTCTCCTCATAGCTCAACCCCCTCAACTCCGGTATCAGCCTAGTAAACCTCCTCTGCACTCCCTCCAAGGCCAAAATATCTTTGCGTAAGTGCGGCGACCAAAACTGCACACAGTACTCCAGCTGCGGCCTCACCAATGCCCTATACAGCTGCAGCAAGACCTCCCTACTTTTATATTCAATCCCCCTCGCTATGAAGGCCAGCATCCCATTAGCCTTCCTGACCACCTGCTGCACCTGCAGGCTGGGTTTTTGCGACTCATGCACAAGGACCCCGAGGTCCCTCTGCACCGTCGCATGCAGGAAGTAGAAGAAAAGCAGCTAAGGAAGCCTACACAGACATAGGAAGAACGTGCAAACTTTACATACACAGTGACCCAAGGCCAGAATCAAACCCGGATCCCTGGCACTGAGAGGCAGCAGTGCTAACCACTGTGCTACCGTGCCACCTGCCAGCAGTAAGTGCACAAATGTGGCTCTCAGCAGGCCCCCAATTTCCAATGCCAGGTCACTTGATCACGCACTGACACCACAACCAAACCCACCACTGTTGTGCTTCCTGCAAGGTGAGCACCACACCCCCCACTCTCCCCACTCCTCCACCCACTAATCCCAGTGAGATAAGCTTTTGAAGTGGGCTTGAGTTGCTCACATAAGAGCCCCAATTAATGGGGGAGTACTTTCAGATATAAGTGGACAGAATTTATCAGAAACCTAAATGAACCAGCCAAGTTCTCTATACATTCAGAACATTGGTCACAGAAGATGACTACATATCACAGATACAACCGACAGCTTCATTCATACCAATTCAGTTCAATTTCCCAATATCTGCAAATGACAACTTATAAACGGATTCTAGAACTATGCAGACTGAGCTATGAGGGTGGGTTGCTTTATAACTACTTTTATAATTATGAAGGGTGGAGAGAATCTAGATCATAATGAATTTGTCAACAGTGTGTTAAATTAGGAATGGGGGTCACATTTCTGAATTAAAGGCAACAAAAGAGAATGACAAATTGAGGCAAGTTTGTTCAAAAAAGAGTGATAGACTACAATTCCAATAACAGAGAGAACAAGCAAGTGTAATTGGCTTCCTACAAGTCAGTAGGATTCAGGGTTAGTAAATTCAGAAGCACATCATGGGAAGTTTGGAAAAGTAGGCTAGGTGGAACAAAGGTCTGCTTCTTCCTGAACTCTAAATATGTTACTTAAGATGCAAGCGTAAATTGGAAAAATATGATGTTAATCTGATAACCAACGTATGTTGTCCAATCAGATTTTGCAAGCAGAAAGACTTGAGAGATTATTTGCATCTCAGAAAGTTACTTGCATACGAATTGCAGCCTGGAGCATATCTTTAATGGACTGTAATTTGTTTTATTGCATTGAATTCAATGCCAGCACATATACACTGAAATCATGCTGTTCATCTCTAGTGTGCCATATTGTTACTTGTTTTTAGGTTAATTCATGACATGCCCTCGATAATTGTGCCAAAATGGGGGTGTGACTCCCACAGAGTTTATCTGAGCAATAAGCTCTTTATAGCTTCATTTGTTTTCCAATAACAAGCCGAGTGATGCCTTGAATAGCTCATGATATATTACAATATTTGTATTGTACCTTTAACATTCTTTGGGGGTTGTACAGTGAGAGGAAATCATAGAGATGAGGAAGAAGTAGGTAATGGAGGGATTTGAAAACAAAAATGAGAATTTTAAAATTGTTTAACCAGGAGCCAACTTTGTCAACAAGCAAAGGGGTGATGGATGGATGGGGCATGGAACAAAGTGAAGATTTGGGCAGCAGAGCCTTGGACCCCAAGTAAACTTGACCTTAAGTTTATGAAGGGATAGAATGTGGGAGGTCGACCAGTCGTGCATTGGAATAGTCAAGACTGGAGGTAACAAAGACATGGATGAGACTTTCAGCAGAAAATTCATGGGGCAGAGGCAGATTAAGGATGGACAAAGACAGAAACAGTTGGACCTGACATGAACTTGTAATGGAAAATTCTTCTCAGGGTCAGATGTGACAGGATACTGTGTCTCAGCCTCAGACAGTTGCCAGAGAGTAGGAAAGAGCTTGCGACTAGGGAATGGAGTTTGTGGGTGGGTTTTGAGACAATGGCTGGAATTTTACCACCCTGCCCACCACAGAAATTGGAGTGGGTGAGGGAAGTCTGTTGACTTCAGGCAGGATTTTACAGCTTCAGGACAGGAAGGCTGTAAAATCCTGCCAAATAGCTTTGGTTGTCCCAATAATTATTTGAAGAAATTTCTGCTCATCCAGTACTGGATGTCAAACAGGACTGGAAATTGCAGTTGAGGGATCGAGACAGGAGCCGAGTGTTCTCAGCTTTAAGGTGAAAAATAAATGCTGTGTTATCAGCTGATGTTGCCAGTAGGATGTATATAATTGAGAAATATAAGAAGCCTAAGGAAAGGTGTTTTGTTGGGGACACCAGAGGAAAAGTGATGAGGAGAACCACTGCAGTTGATTCTTTGGTTACAACTAGATAGATAAGAATCAAACCAGGCAAGTGCAGTCTCAACAAATTGGATGTCGGTGCAGAGGCAGCGATGGAGAGTTAAATGGTTGACTGTCAAAGACGACAGACAGGTCAAAAAAGATGAGAGGGATAGTTTGTCACACCCACACAGGACGTCATTTGTGATTCTGATAAGATTTGTTTCAGTACTTGCAGGGGGCACAAAGGGAAATATAGAAAGCCTAAAGAAAGATCTGAGTTAAGAGCAAGGGTGGGGGGACCTCAGAAAATCTTGGCCAGATATACTGGGAAGAAGGCAGCAGAGACAACTGAACAAATAGTTTTAACCTTAATGACAAAATAATCCAGGGGTTCACATCTCTTTAAACTGTGATCAGTGCTCCTACCACTCACATTGTCAGCCACTTCAGGTCTTGAACAGCAGGTTAGGTGTAAGGATTCGCATTTTAATCAGTAATCTCTAAACTGTCTGTGCTTTATATGCTCTGTCTGAGGCCAGAACTCTCCATTCACCTGACGAAGAGGCTGTCCCCTCGAAAGCTAGTGAGAATATTATCAAATAAATAGGTTGGACTAAAACCTGGTGTTGTCAGACTTTTTACTTGTGTGGAAGAGACAGGGAGAGGAGTTTATAAAGATGGTTTGTTATAGAGAACAAAACTTCAGAGTTATCTCTGCATTTCTAGGAAGACTCTGGAAAAGAGAATTGCTTTAGCAGATGGGAGCAGGACCTGATTGTACTTTCTGAGGCTCAGTTACCTCTGGCAGTCAATGTTAAATCAGTTATCTTACATATTAATATCAGTCAGCATTTCTTGGAGTTAAGAAATGAATGCTGTGCTGGAGCATTGGTCTGGGTGACAGTGGGTAATGGTTTTAATGGGATCTAAAGTAACAAAGTTGAGGGTGCAGCTGAATGGACCAGCAGCTGCAGAAATGCCTTGGTTGAACGCAATGCTGGAAAACTTAAAATTTTAAAAGTTTGGTTTTTTTGTTTCCCAGCGGTGAACACAGAATAAAGTAGCATTCAGAGGGAAAAGGGTAGATAGCATCAACAGGAAGTAATTAGAGATATAAAGATAGTTAGGAAACAAAGTCATGAGGAGATTACAAAGCATTTGTAAAGGAATATAGTTAGGTTAAATAAATGGACAACATTTGACAGATAGAGCATAATGTAGGAATTTTGCAAGAAGAATAAAGAAGGCAGAATATTAGTTAAATGGGGAAAAAAAAGTGCAAAATGCTGCAGTAATGGGGATCTGGATGTGGTACCTTTATGAATCACATAATGTAAACATGCAGGTATCACAAGTAATTAGGAAGGCAAATGGTACATTGGCCTTTGCTGCACGTAAAGTCTTACTCAGTAAGACTTGCCACAACTATATAGGGCAATGCTGGAACTCCACCTGGAATACCGTGTATAGTTTTGATCGCCATACTTAAGAGATATATTTGCATTGGAAGCAGTTCAGAGAAGATTCGCCAGGCTCTTTCTGGGATGGAAGTATGTCTGAAGTGGGAAAGTTGAGCAAGTTGGGCCTAAGTATTCTAAACACTGGCAATCAGAAGAATAAGTGATCTTATTGACATGTATAATATTCTAAAGGGGCTTGACAGAGTAGACGCTGAGATACAGGAATTCTCAAGCAGCTACATGTTTGTGGCACATGAGACATCTCAATAGGCAGGAGCTGGAAAAATTTACCAAAATGAAAGCCTTTTCAAGCGAATGAACACACAGCAATAAGCAGTTCACAAAATATGCAAATAGTCTGAATGCACAGATAAATAAATAATACTACGCACTTGAATTCTAAAAATGTAAATACACAGCACAGTTTGATATCTCTCTATGCAGCACAAGGCACGATTAAAGCTGAAATTTGAACAAACATGAATTACTTATCAAGGATTTCTCTTGGACAATATCTAGGCGCATCTTCAGATAAAAACAGATTCACCTTTATTGTAATAGTAGTCACCAACTATTGAACACCGACTAAGCACGCATGCTGATGGAGTGACTTGTGGTTGTTTTTACATAAAATCAATGAATTGAGGTTAACTTTTATCTGCCTGGCCTGTTGCCAAAATAATGTACACGTCTCAAGGCATCTTCTGTAAGGTTTTTTTTCTGCAACCACCATGAACTCAAAAATTGTCTCTGAATCCTTTTACAGGATTTTTCAATAGTGAAGACAGATCTGAGAGAATTACAGGGATGAGAAAAGGTAGAAGAATTGGGCTTTGAAAGCATTATTGGGAGAGAATAGGTGCCATAAGACATGGCAACAGGAAGGTGGCATCCTAAGGATGGTAATGAGATATGGAATACTGACGGATCTCTGTGCTGTGTTTGGGGAGCCAAGGGTGTCTGGTAGTGCGTAGAGGTGCCTGGTGGACATATAGAATGAGGCAGTATGGCGGTGCTCAGTGTGGTTTGGAGATCTGGCTGCCTTGAGTTGGAAGTAGTATCACAAGAATTGAGAACAACAAAAAGGATCCAGAGGCATTGGGGAACTTGACCAAACAAAAGGAAATTTCTGAGACACAATGAGATCCTAAGGCAATACAGCACTTGGGGAGGTACCAAGGCCTGCCAGTGTGGAGTTGGAAAAGCATGAGGGACAAGGGAGTATTGATTAGGTGGGTATCAGTGGAGGGCATAGATTTTTGGAATGAGAATATATGAGAAGTTTGGAAGTCATGATGTGGTAACAGAGGAATGGTCATCCCAAGACATGAGGGCGCAGAGAGGAAATCATGGGATCAAGAAAAACTGGGAATAACCACAAAAAACATGGCAGTACTCAGGAGAGACCACCTATGGCTTGGAAACACTGGGAAATGGGATCCCAGGATCCAGGAGAATGTTTGTGGGATACAAAGATCAAGTAGCATTAGTGGGAAGAAAGGTCAGTATCTGATAACATTTGGGGTGCCTGCGTTATTGAAGGAAATACTAGTTTCCTTAAATTTTAAATCAAGGAGGCAGAGTCTTAACAGCACTGAGGGGCAGGAGTGCCCAGGAAAATGTAAACCAATCTACTAAATCCTACCAACTGGGGATATGCAAACTAAGATGTCAATATGAAAACACACTGCTGGCATCAAATGATGAGCATTTAAATTTAATAGATTTACCTATTTTTATGGACTTCATGATTGCAGTAAGCCCAATGGAAATTTTTAATAAATTTCAAAATGTTTCATAATGATTTCAAAACTAAGTTCTACAATGGCTTTCCATTGGCAGCCACGTTATGTTTATACCCAGGGGCCACCATAATTTTCCACCTCCAAAAACATTAGGTTACAATAGCTGCAATGACTTTCTGCTGGCAGCTATGTTACACTAATGATTCCCCATTGTCAGGTAAGGTCCATGACACAAGGTACTGCAATGACTTCCCATTACAGTATATTTCAGTACTCTGGAAAGTGTAACATAGCAAAATTTGCTAACATCATGAAAATAGGTAGGAAAGCAGGCTGTGATGAGGAGATAAAAATCTACAAATGGATATTGACAGGCTAGGGGAGTGGGCCAGAATCTGGCAGATGGAGTTTAATGTGGATAAATGCAAGGTTATCCATTTTGGCTGGAAAAATAAAAAAGGAAAATTACTATTTAAATGGGAAACAGATTCAAAAGGTGTCTGTACAGAGGGATCTGGGTGTTCTTGTGCATGAGTCTCAGAAAGTGGGTATGCAGGTACATAAGGAAGGCAAATGGAATCTTGGCATTTATTGCAAAGGGTCTAGAGTATAAAAGTAGAGAAATGTTGTTACAATTGTATAAGGAATTGGTGAGAGCACACTTGGACTACTGTGTTTAATTTTGGTCACCTTCTTTGAGAAAGAATGTGATGTCACTGGAGGTGGTTCTGAAGAGGTTCACTCAACTGATTCCAGGTTTGAAGACATTGTCGTATGAGGAACGGTTGAGTAGCTTGGGCTCGTACTCGTGGAGTACAGAAGAATAACGGAGGATTTGATTGAGGTATATAAAATACTCAACAGGATTGTTGAAGTAAATATTAACCAGATGTTCCCCCTTTTAGAACAGTATAAGACAAGAAATCATAGTTGTAGAGTAAGACGGGAGAGGTTCAAGACAGAGGTAAAGAGAAGCTACTTCTCACAGACGGATGTGAATCAATGGGACTCACTGCCCCTGGGTGCTGTGAATACAGAATCAATCAATGGATTCAAGAAAGAGATAGGTAAATATTTGATCAAAAGCAGGATTAGAGGGCTATGGAGGAAAGGCAGGGAAGTGAAATTAGGATGAGATGGAGATCAGCCATGTTCATATAGAATGCTGGAGTGGGCTCAAAAGGCTGAATCACCCTAATTCCTGTGTATCAAATTTTCACTCCCAATGGGAGAATTCCTGCTCTGAAAACCTGGCTCAGGAGAAAGTGATCTCAATCTTCTGATTGTTTTTGTGGGTAAGTGGGGGGCACATAGTGGTACTAACTGGAATCAGCACAGGCGCCTCCAGACTTCCCTTTATTAAAAAAAAGCTCATTGATAACATTTAAGTCTGTTCATGTACTGAATTCTTCATAAACCAGCATTTTCTTGAAGTATTTATTCCCTTATGAAACTGTTCATTTCCTTCAAGTGTTTAATCATCAAAGACAGCTTATCTTTTTAAAACTTATTAGAGCTTTCAATCAAACTGAATTTATAGAAGCCCCCACTGTAATAATGATAGGTTTGGAAACAGTTGAGAAGCGCTAATCCTTCTGTCAGCAAGGAGTGAAATAGCAAGCACTGATTTTCTTCAGCTGAAGCTAGATGATTTTAGTTTCAGAATTTATCTCAACAAATTGATAGTTCCACAAGGTTTATCCACTTTTCAATGCACAATCATGTTTACTTTTAACAATCCCTGACCTCTCTAAAATTGTATTTTATCTCTCCAAATAACTGCAGCAGCTTTAGAACATTTCCTCAGACGTCTCAAAGTTGTGATTTGGAAATCCCAATAACGAAAATTTAATCTTTTCAAAGGCAGCTGCGCTTTTACGTGAACCACAGATATGCAAAGGACAAACCGTCCCTAGTGAAAATGGTGTGTGCTGGGTTTGTAGGAGAAATTTCAAGAATTGAGGCTCAAGCATCATTTATGCTAACCTGTGGAGCCCTTCCTTCTCCCTGAAAATTCAGGCATGCATGTTGGAATGACCAACCATTGCTAGAAAGGATATGATACGGAGAGGTACAATACTGATTTCTCTCTTCACACCTGAAGCAATCAACTCAGCTGGAGCAAAAGTATTATGAGCCTGCCAGGATTATAATAATTAATCAATCTGATCCCGAAAGCTGCACTAGATTCAGAAGAGAGCTGGATGAGCGGATGCCAAGCTAGGACCGCCATCAAATGGAACCTTTGTTAGGATCAGATGATCCAGACAACAGGGTGGGGATTGTATACTGAAATATATATTTAATACAAGACATTGCCTTTAGCATTTCAAAATTTGTACAAATGGGCAAGACAAAAGCCTTCTGAGTCAAATTACATTAATGGCCCTGTGTTTCGTTTTCATTTCTTCATGGATACACATTCATAAAATTAAAGAAAAGCATAATTTAGCCTAAGCTGTCAATTGAACAGAGTACAATTTCTGCTGGAAGTGTAAGTGTCACAGTGGTATCTTATTTTAGTTATAGGATAACATTCTGTGAACTATTCTGGCTACATCTTATCTGGCATCGTCGCGAGGTTCACTCTGTGGTGTGACCTAATATGATACAATACTAATAATGTTAATAGATAAAGCAAATTATCCTCGCTGCCAAAAAAAAGGCTGTATAACATTAATAAGTATGACTTACGGGAAGTAATTTGGATCAATACCTGCTGAGTAATTTTGATCTGGAAGGGAACATTCAGGATGTTATGGCCGTCATTAATCTGCAGTAGCACTTGATCATACAGGTTGTTGGTTCCATCATGAACGTAATGCAACTGTCCCCCTTTAAGATCTTTCAGTCGGAACTGCTGTACATTTACACCTGCTGGGTGCAAAATGAGGTGGCCATGTTTTGGAGGGTCCAAAACTGATAATACCACATCTGACGGGTTGTCATCGTCTTGAATGTCCAATATCAGATTGGAAATGGCACCTAATTCACCTCTACCGAGCAATAGAATTTTATTAGTCAGCACAATGGGACCCTGGAAGGAAACAGACAGCAATTAAAAATCACTTATCTCTCAGTTTGATGACTTCTTTTAAAAGCAATTATCGGTCAGATCCATAAAACAAATTAAAGTTGTCAATGAAATGCTTTTATTAGTACCTGGCTGAATAATTGCTGGATAATGAAAACATTTTACAAACAACTTGAAACATTTCACTGAATTATTCCTTTAAATGAACACAGACAAAATATTGTATTATTTTAAAACAAAGAATCTAATCAATCTTAATAAACCTGCTCATCAAGCTACAAGAGTTATAGTCCTGGAGGTTTAAAATGCTGTACATATCATTTATTAAATGTTTAATTTCAGTTAACATAATGGGTGCTAAATTCAATAGCTCCATGAAAACGGATGCAGGGAACTCTTTGGAGGATTAAATTAATTTGCAGAGATTGTTTCTGATGCAGGCAGCACGCCAGCCTTGTTTTGCCTGTTACTTAACATGATACTAGTGTCTGGCCATCGCTAATCATACTGTTAAATCGCTTTGGGTTTCAGGCCTGGTCGCTGACCTCCTGAGTATCGGCTAACTATTTTTTTCCTCCGTCTGTTTTGGATGGTGCCTTCAACATACGGGCCAAACACGGGATCAGAACATTCTGGGACTTGTATGTGGACGGCGTGTATGCATCATTCCAGCAGGTGGTGGATAAGTTTGCTTTACCCGCAACGCACTTTTTCAGATATTTGCAAATTTGAGACTGGGTGTTGGGCCGGCCCCCAATTTTTGACACTTCCACTTCATGCCTCCATTGACATCTTCTTAGTGCCTTTTATTACTATGTGTGGTATCATTTCTGTCCTTTATTCTCAAATTCTATCCCATCAAACCCCTCTATCAGTGGTTAAGCCTTTACGGGAACGAGATCTGGGGGAGGATTTCTCGGAGGAAGATTGGGACATGGCGCTGCATCAAGTACACTTTTCCTCAATAGGTGCCAAGCTGGGTGTGATATAATGTAAACTCTCTCACAGAGCATATCCAACTACAATTAGACTCTCTGAAATGTATCCAGGCACAAGCCCCATTTGTGAATGATGCCGGCAAGCTCCCACCACTCTCTTGCATACATTCTGGGCTTGCCCATCATTGTATATCTACTGGATATCGATACATAAGATGATTGCAGCAATGCTAGTTCGGGACATAAGTGCATCCCCCCAGGCTGTTCCATTGGGGTCGTGCCTTTAAGTCCGCCACTGCCAAAGTTCCAAGCGGATTTTGCAGCTTTCACTATACTCCTGGCAAGACGACTAATTCTGTTTAGGTGAACATTAGGTGCACCCCGATGCACTCACAATGGGTGAAGGAGGCGGTAGATACCATTAAGCTGGAGAAGATGAGGTGCACGCGACATGGGTCCACTGCTTGGTTCTATATGACCTGACAACCATTTATAGCGCATGCCGGGTTCCTGCAGTTGGAGCTGGGTGAGTAGATATCCAATAGCCCCAGGACTCCCACAGAACCCCCCCCATCCCGAATGGTGGATGCACTCTGGCCCTTTACCTGAGTACATCCTCCCACCCTGCCAAGGTATAGGGATCAACATGAAAACTTTTTTTTTCCCTCTCTTTCTGCTCTCTCCTTCGCCATCTCTCTTTCTCTTCACCTTTATAGCCTGGGCTATTTGGGCGCTCAGTTGGTTCTCCAGTGGTGTTCTTCTGCCTTTTTGTTTTTATATTATTACCGTCATTACTGGTGCAATTCTATGGGATTGGGTAGTGTAGGTGCCAGGGATACCAGGGGCTTGTCCCCTGGCCACGGGGAGCCCTATGCCCAGTTGCATTGGAATGCACACACAAGCACTGTGTGGGTCTATGTGTTTGTTTGCTATGTGAAATATAAGAAAATTTTCAATAAACTTATCTAAAAAAAATCATACTATTGAATGGCTGCACGCCTGAGCCTGAAATAATGGGAGGCTAGCAGCAGATAATGCCAACCAGCCCCTCTGAAAGGAGAACTACACTGTGATTGAAGCTGCTGCCAGAGCAGATGTGGAACTCATTCAAGATGTAACATAATAATTGGACAACAAAGGAGAGCATAGGCTCCAGGTAATTTCCAGTACTGCACAGTATTTAATGCATTCTAAAGGCCTTGGTCAAGGAGGTCTATAGAAAAATGTGCTCCATCAAAAGGGGACCAGCAGACATTCCAGACAACCTTTCAGAAGACGGTCATGTTATGTTCGGCGTGAAGCCCCAAGAACCTGAATACAGTGCTGCAACACGTACAAGATCTCACATGAGAGATCGCGGTGAGTGGAATGCGCCCTCAAATATCAGCGGGCCAGGAGACTCAAGCGGAAATTGTTTAGTGGGCTTACCGCTGGGTGCTATGAATGTCGCAGGTCTCTGGGCATTGGATACCTGGCACCGTCAGCATCAGACCAGAAATCGGCACGGAGTTATACAAATTATTTCAATGACAATTTGCATTTATACTAGCAGGCCCGGGACTGAAGTCTCTGGGTCTGCTGGCAACCCCCCCAAGGAGTGTTTTCACTCCAGTAGGATTTACACGACTCCCCATTAACAAGCAACTGGCAGGCTCACCCCGCTGGAGTGAAGGGAGGGGCAGCTAGCATTCCTCCCCCCACCCCATTCAGGAATGTTTGACTCCAGTGGGGTTTACAACAGCTTCCCACTAACTGGGAACTGGTGGCCCAACCCTGCTCAAGGACCCCCCCCTCCCAAGGAGGTTGGAGATTGGGGGGGAGGGGGGGGGGCTTCCCTGGGAATTTCCATCTTGGCATTGCAAACCTGAGCCCCTGGCACTGCCCATGGGACAAGATGACAATGCCCAGGGGATACCTTGGCGCTGCCCACCGGGCATCAGACAGTGCCAAGGGGACGGGGCTGGAGGGGCCATGCCTAATGGGGGCGGAAATCGGTGGGAGTGGGGTGTCCCACTGCCACTCTGCACTTGGGATCAGTGACAGAGGGGAATGACAGCAATCAAGACTGGCCATCAGGGATGGGGGGCGGCAGGGGGAGGTTGGTTGGTTGGTTGAGGAGGGTAGGAGTGCGGGTAGGGAATGTCAAGGCCAGTGATCAGGGCTCAGGTGGAGTTGCACAACCAACTATGTGAGGTAATCAGGCTACTGGTAGTGAGGGGCCAGGGCACACACAATGTGGCCTGCTCAGCAGTATGCCGCCGGGCTCTCCAATGGGAATAGGCCTCGCCCACAGATTTTTTGTGAGATTCACACTAGTCCACTCTACACTGAAAAAAACCATGGTGATTTACTCCAGATTTTACGCAAATTCAACACAAAGAATTTTTTGGGAGAATCCCACCTCATAATGCATCAACTAGCCTCACACACCCATCACTTATCAATCAACAGTCTCTATCAAACAAGACTAAAACCTAAGTTTCATTGTTTACCTCATCCTCATATACATAGTATTGCTATTACTATATCTCAGTTCATGCAAACTGCTAACTGTACAACCATGGCAGCCACATCACTCGAGCACGCTGCGCCGTACTCAATGACACACTTTCCACTTACAGAACGAAGCGCTGCATGGTGGCACAGCATGTGCTAACCAGCAGGGAACAAGGAATGTCTGCATTTCATTATAAAGTAAAAAGTCTGACAACACCAGGTTTTAGTCCAACCTATTTATTTGATAATATACTCGCAAGCTTTCGGGTTAGCCCCTTCGTCAGGTGAATGGAGAGTTCTGGCCTCAGACAGAGCATATAAAGCACACCTGAGAAAAAGACTGAGAAAAAGAATCAAAAGGGACAGCGAACAAAGTACGAAATACAGTTAAGTATACATCAATGTTGGGAGGACGGTTCACATTTAATACTGAACGGTGCTAGTACAGATGGAACTCTAATGGGTGGAATCATAACATAACAGATGTGAAGGCTGCTCAAGAACCGGCTTATATGCAACCTGGCTTTACCATGGCTCTTCAACTTACCCACGGCATTAGTTTCTCGCTATCATATTTCACGCTCAATAACACAGAGCACACATGCTGATGCACAACATCTGTCAAAGGAAGCATTTCCAATGAAACAAAAAGAGTTAAAAAAGCAAACACAAGAATTAAAAAAAGCAACCATAACTGAATGCTACATTCATCCCAGGGGCTTCAAGTATCAAGGAGATGGAATGGACAGCTGGGAAAGCTGCCTTTAGGATCTCAGAGTCATAACTGGAGCCCCAGCTATGCAATATGAGAGATTGAAATGAGGTGATGTTTCCCAAGGCTGGGGAAAAGAGGCCAATCTCTCAAACCAGGCAGGCATGATGGAAGTAACCAAGGAAGTCAGAGCAGAAATGTAATCCTCCCATGGAGACAGTGTTCCCAGAGGATCCAGGACTTTAGAATGATGGGAAAGGTGCGTGATATAACACTACAGATGGTAAGCCACACACTCAAACTATCCAAACATTTCCCTCCACAGACTCCTCAAAAGCAACATGCAGTTCCATTCATTCCCTTCTCATCCCCATTTAAACAACCAACATTCTAACTCTCTCTCTCCTGTTGCCTCTTCACATGGCTCATAGTCACCTCTCACAAATGCTATCCTTCCCTCCTAATCACACAATACATTTCTCACACTCACAACTCCGTTTTCTGTACCGTCAGAACAGAGCACATATGCATCAGGGAGGGAGGAATAGGTATGGCGCTGCAATAGTAACTACCTTGACAGCCGCTGGCCATGCATGCTCACCAGGTTTTCTGGGAGCTGGAGGCAGCACATGTCAGCAGTGACCTGCTATGAAATTTCAAGCTCTCACAAAGCACTGGTGCTCACATGTGTCGAGAGAGCTGATTCTCTCCTTCAGTGTTGGGGGTTTCACCTCCTTCGATTCAGATCTTTGTGCCCATCCATCCTTTCCTACAAAAGGGTAAGTACCTCAGGAGAGGTGACTGCTGCTCCTATTGGTGTTTCTAATCCTTTCATTCTTCATCAGAGGTCCAGGGCAGAGCTGCACAAGCTGCTCTCATATTGCTGAGAAGGCCAACAGCAGGAAAGTTCAGATCAAAGTGAGTGAATCTAAATCAGATGAAGTGATTTCCCAGAAATTGGAAATCACCTATAAGGCACTGAAAGCACATTTTCCAGAGAGGTTCTGATAGTACCAGCCTCTCATCTGGACATGGATACACATTTCAGTTTCATTCTTTGAAGGCCTTCCAGTCTATCAGCTTCACTGAAAAAAGTGCAATACAAATGCAAGTCATTATTGCATTAACAGTAAATATCCAATAGTGGATACGTATGGTATACACATGGCGGCCATGCAGAAAATAAGAAGTGACTTTTCAAAAGTAATGGTCCAAGGGGATTACCCAGCAATAAAGGCATTCACTTAAAGCATTAACAGCTCTTTACATGCTTCATTTTATTTTCTGTTCAGATTTTGTCTCTTTACAATGTATGTTTTCCTGATGTATCTGAAGATACTTCAGTCACTGTGACAAAGGTGTCTGGATATAATGGCTCAGATCTTCTGGTCAGTGGTGTAGAGGGTATGCCTACTGTTGACTGTGACCTCATCATGTCTGTTTATCATTTTACGTTCAAGCCTTTGCACTTCCAGTCTCATCTCCAGAAGGGACCCAACCAGGAAGAGAATTAGGAAGCCAAATGGCAGGCATGTCTTAAGGCATGTCTTCAGTTCATTGATTTACATTGTTTTTAAATGGAACACTGTTTTTCCTTCACTCTCCAAAATAAATGCTCACCCTTTCCCCTGAACCTTCCCTAAGTGTTCACTGCAACTCCTCCATCCCCTGACAGTGGTCACCTCCTCCCCTCATCCCAACAATGCTGGTTTCCCATCCTCCCCCACCTCTCGACAGTATTCACCCCCGACAATGCTCATCTCCTCTCTCCTCACCCCATCTCCTCCTCCCGCCTTCCTCACCCTGAAGAATGCTAATCCCGTCCATGCACGCTCCTGAACAATGCTAACCCCCAGATAATGGTTGAACGAGGACCAGGGAGTCCAAAAAGTGAGTCTCAAGAGGAAGGGTGAACATTGTTGGGGTTGTGCGTGTGAACATTTTCAGAAGGGAATGGTGTGGTGAACATTGTTTGGGGATGAAAATTTCCAAAAAGGAGGGGAGAATATGGTGTCAGGATGACAGTTAAACATTTTTTGGGAGAGGGGTGAACATGATAGCGGGATGAGGATTAAACGTTGATGGGAGAGGTGAGAGCATGGTGTTGGGACTGGGGTGCGGGGTGGTCTAAACATTGTTGGAATTGGTGGGATACTAAAGGTAGTCCAGAGGTGAATGGAGGTCTGTGACAAGTGGCGTTCCTCAGGGATCAGTGCTGGGACCTTTGCTGTTTGTAATATATATAAATGATTTGGAGAAAAATGTAACTGGATTGATTAGTAAGTTTGCGGACAACACAAAGGTTGTTGGATTTGCAGATAGTGATGAGGATCATTAGAGGATACAGCAGGATATAGATCAGTTGGAAACTGGGCGGAAAGGTGGCAGATAGAATTTAGTCTGGAGATATGTGAGGTAATGCATTTTGGAAGGTCTAATACTAACAGAAAATATGCAGTAAATGACAGAACCCTGAGTGTACAGGTAGACAGGTCACAGAATTTTGGCAATGCAGGTGGAGAACGTAGTCAAGAAGGCATACAGCATGTTTGCCTTCAATGACCGGGGCACTGAGTTTAAAAATTGGCATGTCACGTTGCAGCTTTTTAAAACCTTAGTTAGGCCGTACTTGGAATATAATGTTCAGTTCTGGTTGCCACACTACCAAAAGGATGTGGAGGCTTTGGAGAGGGTACAGAAAAGACTTACCAGCATGTTGGCTGGTATGGAGGACATCAGCTATAAGGAGAGGTTGGAGAAGCTGCGTTTGTTCTTCCTGAAACAACGGAGGTTGAGAGGTGACCTGATAGACGTCTAAATAGAAAAATAGGCCTGAATTTTCTGATGTGGAGAGTAACATCTGACAACTTAAGCCCCTAAGCAGGTATAAAGCCTGCTAAGAGAGCAGCTCAGATTAAATCAGCTGGCACACCAAAGCACTGTAGCTCACCTCTCCTCCTGGCAGTGTTAAGCCACTCCCCCCATCACTTCCAACAGTGTTCACTTCTTTTTGGCATTGTTCACCCCACCCCATCACCGACAATGTTAATCCCACCACTCATGGTGACCTGATAGACGTTCCACCCCAGGGTGGAAGAGTCAGTTATTAGGGGCCACAGATTTAAAGTGCAAGGGCCAAGGTTTAAAGGAGATGTACGAGGCAGGTTTTTTTACATAGAGGGTGGTGGTGCCTGGAACTCATTGCCGGGGGGAGGTAGTGGAAGCGGATACAACAGTGACTTTTAAGGGGTGTCTTGACAAATACATGAATAGGATAGGAATAGAGGGATACGGTCCCTGGAAGAGTAGGGGGTTTTAGTTAAGTCAGGTGGCATGGTCAGTGCAGGCTTGGAGGGCCGAAGGGCTTGTTCCTGCACTGTAATTTTCTTTGTTCTTTATGAGTAATCATTATTCTTCATTGAGTGGTGGGATTAACATTGTCGGTGATGGGGTGGGGTGAACAATGCCAAAAAGAAGTGAACACTGTTGGAAGTGGTGGGGGGGAGTGGCTTAACACTGCCAGGAGAAGAGGTGAGCTAGAGTGCTTTGGTGTGCCAGCTGATTTAATCTGAGCTGCTCTCTTAGCAGGCTTTATACCTGCTTAGGAGCTTAAGTTGTCAGATGTTACTCTCCACATCAGAAAATTCAGGCCTATTTTTCTATTTAGCATTAATGAGTCTGAAGACAGCAAATGTATGATTAAATGAATTATTAATTACACTTAGCATCAGTAAGTTTACCTTCCATAAAAATGCCTAAAGAAGACAGATCTCCATATCAGTGGGATATGTAAATCTATGCGACAAAGGCAGAGTACAAGAAGACCTTGTGGCAGCCTGGAAGATAATTGTTGAGCTTGTTAATTATTCAGCAATAATTTACTTGAAGGGCTGACAGCTGATTCAATAGATACTAAAGCTAGAAGCAGGGCCACAATGGCCACTCTGCATTTGAATTCTGCTTTCCTCGCACTATCTAATCTGAATCTTTGCAGAGACTGATAGCCAAGTTCCACACACGAGGACGGCCTCAACTGGGATCTGGGGTTCATGTCGCACTATCTGTAACCCCAATGACTTGCCTGGGCTGGTAAAACCTCACTTACTGTCCTGTCTGGAGACAATACATATCTCTTCAACCTATGCTAATGCTATCTCCCCTCACACTGTCTGCATCTTTAAGACTTGAATAGCAGGTTAGCTGCAAAGACTTGCATTCTAATCAGTATTCTGTAAACTGTGTGTGTCTTTATAAGCCTTTCTCTAATCAGAACCTTCCACACACCTGACAAAGGAACACCGGTTCTGAAAGCTTGTGGGATTACAATCAAATAAACTGGTTGGACTTAAACCTGGTGTTCTGAGACTTCTTACTGTGTTTACCCCAGTCCAACGTCGGCATCTCTACATCACAGTAATATCAGCCATAGAAACTCAATGTCCCACCATGTCACAGTTTGTTCTGCAGCAAAGCAAATATTCAAAACTTTATGTCCCACCATGTCACAGCAAGTATTCAAAGCTCAATGTCCCACCATGTCACAGCTTGTTCTGCAGCAAAGCAAGTATCCAAAACTAAATACATACTGCTGATTTTATAAAAAAACAAATATTTTCCAGTTCCATGGTAATGTTTTATTTGTCAAGATAGCAGTTGAACAGAATGCAAAAAATTCCTATTTACGGAGTTAACAGGTACTGATGTTCAAATAGGTACATCTTTTTAGAAGACTGAACTAACTCTTACAATGAATGAACTCACAGTTGGTTGCCTGTAGTTTACTCCTTCAGACAAAGGCAGGGCAAACACCATTACCTGCCTGGTAACCTTTATTTACAGACAGGAAGTGCTCACAATGAAAAGTCCCTTGTTCTCTGTTTATCATTTCCTCTTCATTAAATGGTAAAATGGAAATGACCCTATTCTCCAAACCTAGAATCCAAATCTGGGAGGAGATTGTCAGAGATTAGAAAAGGTGAAAGAATGATTGAACAATGCCCCTGTGCGAAGTGTGAAAAATGATCAGTTTAGTTTAAAACCTGGGCATTGTTGTCCTCTACTTGACTGCAAGAAACCTCCACTTTTTCAGCTAAAGAAAATCCAATACCCAAAGCTTTAAAGCATAAGAAGGAAATATTTAATTTCAGTTCATACCTTGAATGAAAGAGCTTGAATGTTAATTGTTTCTGGAAGGGAATATAGTTGGTGGTCACTGGCTTTCAGGGTAAACTGACCCTTCCTGACAAAATTAAGAAACAAAAAAATTAGAGTAATAGGAAATCACCAGTTCTTATGCAATTTTTTTACAAACAGTACTTAACTGAGTTTATAAATATATACAAAACATCAAAGCATTTGTCTGTTAAGGTCTGATAGTAGGCTACAGCTTTGAAAATATGCACATGGTTCCCATTATATGACAGCTACACAATAAAATATATTTTTGTGAACATCTAATACTGAATAGTAGAATGAGAGCGATGCAAAGGACCACAAAACTTTCCTGTTATTCAAAGCTGTTTGTTAAATGACACTAATATTAGTCACTGTAGTTCATAAATGGTCTATTTACTCAGTCTTGCTTTGCTGTACTCTACAATACTGATGAACTTGAGCCCATAAACTCAAAATACTTGGGATAAATTTTCTCAACTCTGATTAACTCATTTAACCAAGCTTTGCTGTAAATTTGCAAATGCAGTGGGATTTGGTGTTGACACGTGAAAGGTATATCATATTATTATGAGCAACATGGTGACACAGTGGTTAGCATTGCTGCCTCACAACACCAGAGGCCCCGGCTTGAGTAATCGTCTGTGCAAAGTCTGCACTTTCTCCCCGTGTCTGTGTGGGTTTCTTCAGGGTTCTCTGGTTTCCTCCCACTGCCTGAAAGATGTGCTGATCAGAAGCATTGGCCATGCCAATTTCTCCCTCAGCGCTTCCAAACAGGCGCCGGAATGTAGCAACTAGGGGATTTTCACAATAACTTCACTGCAATCTCAACGTAAGCCTATTTGTGACACTAATAAATAAACTTAAAAAGCTATTTAACAATGTTTACAAAGTTCTAGATAGCAAGGGTTTAAAATCAGTTTGACTGTTTGATCATCTGGGACCAAGCTGAACAGTATAGCAAGTTCTTTTAGGGAAACAATTTTATGCGCAATATATACAGACTAACATACCAAAAAAGAGGAAAAAATGGCACCTAAATGGATTAAAACATTGATATATCATACAACATTATTTCATCATCTATCAGTGCAACTGTAAAAAATGTAAAACACTACAATAAATATTAAGGATTCGGATCTTGTAATCAGCACTAAAGCAAGGATGCTTGTTGTTGATCTCGAAAATAACTGCCCACAATGATCTAGCAATTTCTGTGACATGATTTCCTGATGTTAATTTAAATCTGGTGGCAAGTAAAGGGGCTGTCTTGGCATGCAGCAGATGTGAGGCCAGCAAGCAGGTAACTTAAGAACATAGCAACATGACTAGGCCATTTAGTCCCTCAAATCTGCTCCGCCATTTGATGAGATTACGGTTCATCTGTGATCAAATTATATGTACTCACCATTGATCAAAATGCCTCAGTACCTTTGTTTAATAAAACCATCAATAATTGTTAATTTTAAATCTGCTAATCTAGCATCAATTGTTTTTTGTGGAATCAAATCCCAAACTTCTACCATCTTTTCATGCGTAGAAATGTTTTCTAATTTCACTTCCGAAAAGACTGCCTCTAATTTATAGACCACAACATAGAACATAGAACATTACAGCGCAGAACAGGCCCTTCGGCCCACGATGTTGCGCCGACCAGTTAAAAAACAATGACCCGCTAACCTAAACCAATCCCTTTTTGTCCATAAACCTATCCACGGATCTCTTAAACTCCCCCAAACTAGGCGCATTTACAACCGCAGCAGGCAGGGCATTCCAATCCCTCACCACCCTCTGGGTAAAGAACCTACCTCTGACATCTGTCCTATAACTACACCCCCTTAATTTAAAGCCACGCCCCCTCGCGCTAGCTTTCTCCATCCGAGGAAAAAGGCTATCACTGTCCACCCTATCTAAACCTCTAATCATCTTATATGTTTCAATAAGATCCCCTCTTAGCCGCCTTCTTTCCAGCGAAAACAACCCCAAATCCCTCAGTCTCTCCTCACAGGACCTCCCCTCCATACCAGGCAACATCCTGGTAAACCTCCTCTGCACCCTCTCCAAAGCCTCCACATCCTTCCTGTAATGTGGGGACCAGAACTGCACACAGTACTCCAAGTGCGGCCGCACCAGAGTTGTGTACAGTTGCAACATGACGCTGCGACTCCTAAATTCAATCCCCCTACCAATAAACGCCAAGACACCGTATGCCTTCTTAACAACCCTATCTACTTGATTCCCAACTTTCAGGGATCTATGTACACATACACCTAGGTCCCTCTGTTCATCCACACTATTCAAAGTCCTCCCGTTAGCCCTATACTCAACACATCTGTTATTCCTACCAAAGTGAATTACCTCACACTTCTCCGCATTAAACTCCATCCGCCACCTCTCGGCCCAGCGCTGCAACCTGTCCAAGTCTTCCTGCAAACTATGACACCCTTCCTCACAATCTACCACACCTCCGACTTTGGTGTCATCAGCAAATTTACTAATCCACCCAACTATACCTTCATCCAGATCATTAATAAAAATTACAAACAGCAGTGGCCCCAAAACAGATCCTGAGGCACACCACTCGTAACCGAACTCCATGACGAATATTTACCATCAACCACCACCCTCTGTCTCCTATCTGCTAGCCAATTCCTGATCCAATTTCCTAGATTACCCTCAATCCCATACATCTGCATTTTCTGCAGAAGCCTACCATGGTGAACCTTATCAAACGCCTTACTAAAATCCATATATACCACGTCAACTGCCTTACCCCCATCCACCTCTTTGGTCACTTTCTCAAAAAACTCAATAAGGTTAGTAAGGCATGACCTACCCGCTACAAAACCATGCTGACTATCTCCAATCAATTCATTACTCTCCAAATAACTATAAATCCTATCCCTAATAATTTTTTCTAAAACCTTGCCCACAACAGAAGTGAGACTCACCGGTCTATAATTCCCGGGGAAGTCTCTGTTCCCCTTCTTAAACAATGGGACAACATTCGCTAACCTCCAATCTTCTGGTACTATATCAGAGGCCAACGATGACCTGAAGATCAGAGCCAGAGGCTCTGCAATCACTTCTCTTGCCTCCCAGAGAATCCTAGGGTAAATCCCACCCGGACCAGGGGACTTATCTATTTTCAAACCCTCAAGAATATCCAGCACATCCTCCTTTTCAACTGTAATACTGTCTATTCTACTCCCCTGCAACCCAGTGTCCTCCTCAGCTATATTCTTGTCCCCCTGCGTGAACACCGAAGAGAAATATTGGTTCAATGCCTCTCCAATCTCTTCCGATTCCACACATAACTTCCCTCTGCTGTCTATAACTGGCCCTAATCTTGCCCTAACCAACCTTTTATTCTTGACATACCTATAGAATGCCTTAGGATTCTCCTTAATCCTATCAGCCAGAGTCTTCTCATGTCCTCTTTTAGCCCTTCTTAACTCACTCTTCAACTCCCTCCTAGCCAATCTAAAGTTTTCTAGTGCACTACCCGAGCCCTCAAGTCTCATCCGAACATAAGCCTCCTTTTTCTTTTTAACCAATGAATCAACTTTAGTGCACCACGGTTCCCTAGCCCTACCAATTCCTCCTTGCCTGACAGGGACATACCTATCACGGACTCGCAGTAGCTGCTCCTTGAAAAAACTCCACATTTCGGACGTTCCCAGCCCCTGTAATCTCCTAGTCCAACCTATGCTTCCTAATTCTCTCCTAATGGCCTCATAATTACCCTTCCCCCAGCTAAAACTACTGGCCCGAGGTTCATGCCTATCCCTTTCCATTACTAAGGTGAACGTAACTGAATTGTGGTCACTATCACCGAAATGCACACCAACTTCCAAGTCTAGCACCTGGTCTGGCTCATTTCCCAGCACCAAATCCAATATAGCCTCACCTCTAGTTGGCCTATCTACATACTGACTCAAAAAACCCTCCTGCACACTTTGTACAAAAACTGACCCCTCTAACGAGCTACAGCTATAGCAATTCCAATCAATATTAGTAAAGTTAAAGTCCCCCATAACAATTACCCTATTACTTTCACTCCTAACCAGGATCATCTCCGCAATCCTTTCCTCAACCTCTCTAGGACTTTTAGGAGGTCTATAAAAGACTCCCAACAGGGTGACCTCTCCTCTCCTATTTCTAATCTCCTACTTCTAATCTTCTAATAACTGTCCTAAACATTCCAACCAGCAGAAATAGTTATGTCAATTTTCTCCTATCTCTTTCCCTTATCTTGAAAACTTCAATCAAATCACTCTGTGATCTTTCAGATTCCAGGGAATACTACCCCACTTTGTGTAATCTCTTAATCCTCGCAGTCCAGATATCATTCAAGTAACTCTACACTCCCATTCCATCCATGTTTAATACATTCTTCCTAAGGTGCGCTGCCCACAACTGTTCAGAGTACTGAAAGTGTAATCTGAACAGGGTTTTGTATAGTTGAAGTACGATTTCTACCCATGTATTCTAGTTCTCTAGATATAAAGACCAACAATCCATTAGCCTCTATGATTATTTTCTTTACGTGTTCATGATGTTCTAATAATCTGTACACTCAGACCCTAAATTTCTTTGGATCTCCACTGTGTCTAGCTTTTCACCATTTAGAAACCAGCCTTTATGTCCCTTTTAGGTCCAAAATGGATGACCTCAACTTTGTTTGCATAAAATCTAATGGCACAAATTTATCTATTTATTTAATCTATTAATGTCGCTTTGTAAATTAATCCGTCCATTCACACAGTGTAAAATATCATCTACTTTTGTGTCATCAGCAAATTTGGATATATGAGCTTCTGTTCCATCATCAAAGTAGTTAATAAATAGTGACTAGTTAAGACCCAACATGGATATCCTGCCAATGAGAATATCTAACAATATATCTGTCTCCTGCCTTTCAGTCAATTTCTGAATACATTGTAATTATTCAACATGTCAGGCATTTTCTAATTTTCACTGAAAATATCACTGCTTTCAGCTTTCAAGCTCAATCATTGCTCATTCACACCCTTTTCTTCCTAATATGATTCTAAAGGTAAGTGGCCAATCACAATGAAGAATAAATACAACAAACCAGGAAATTAAGAAGTACTTGGTATCCTTTACTTAGTAAATTATGATTGAATAAAGAAGCAAATAAAGATAAACATAAAAAAAGGAAAAAAATTTGAAAATAAATAAAATGCATTGTCTCTGCGGAGAAATCTGAAATTGCAAAATATACAATGAGCCTTTCCGAACCCTGAGGATGTTCAGCAGTATACACTTCTGATTTTGACAATCAATAACTTGATAGGTCAGTAAAAGCTCAATTATACCTCAGTCACAAGAAGTAACTTTTGAGGTTTTTAGAGCGAAAACAGAGCAAGAAAAAGGAAGATGTGCATTTAGATAGTGATTTATATAGTGACCACTGGGCATCTCAAAGTATTTCAAAACCAGTATTATATTGGTTGAACTGTATATCCTCTAGGCAGAATCTTGTTGAGATGTTGGGTCTCTCACCTGCTGGCTGGTAAGCAGGTGAGAGACCAGTACTGCCTGTTTTCAGAAGGCCCGCCACACACCAATCAGGCAGTGGTAAGGCCAGAGGCAGAATCACCTTGAATCAAGACCCAGGGGATGGAAGTCATCTCAGTGTGGGCAGCGGGTTTTTGCAGACAAAAGGGTGTAAGAGGTCAGCAAGGCCAAGAGTTTGCTCTCAACAATCATCACCCCCCAACCCCATCTTCCTGAAATCCAGTTCTTTGATAAGGCACTGACTGCCTTTGATCAGAGATTTCCTTCAGAAAGTGACAAGCTAGGGTGTTTTGCACATCGCGCAACAAAAGGTCCTCCTGCAGCTGGTTTTAAGCTTTTTAAAGTGATCAATATTTGATCAGTTATGGACCTTTATTGGCAGTGGGGCAGTAAGGTCAATCATGAGCCTACCTGCCCAGAACTTAATGCCAGTGAACATGGGTTGGTGGAAAGGTTCCTATATGCCACCACCCTACCCAAGTAAGAGCCTATTCTGCCTCTAAGCTCACTACCAATGAAAACATAAGATTCTAGCCATTGCTGTCATGTAAGAAATGAAGGAGCTAATCTATGCTATAAACAGCAATGTGATGATGACTCGATAATCTGCTTAAGATTGGAAATACTCAATAATTCTACTGATTTCCGTTACTGCAGTACGGGGCAGAGGAAGAGGAGGGGGTAAGGGAATTATACTTCAACAATACACCCTCTGGAGAAATGTAGAATCACTGACAGAAACTTTTGGATTTCTGTGTTAATCTAATTATGTACAGAGTTCAAAAGTTGTCATTTTCAGTGGCTGAATCGCATTGAATGTTGACAGTTATGCCATCATTACCAGAGCAAAAATTGGGGTCATTGGGATTTATATTGAATCAGCATTCCAAAGTGATTTTTCGAAAACTTGTGATACTACAAAGTGAATCTCTTGGTTTCCCATCATAACTCAAGTGGAGTTGCCCCTAAAAATGGGAAATATAATAGTGGGTGGTACGTGGATCTCTCGTCAAGAGTTTAATTCTCAAGCGTTAGTCTATAAGAGTTAGAGTAGTGTTTTAAAAGCATAGAACAAGAGTAGAAGATAGAATTACAGGGAATGCTGGGAACAGCTTGCAAGAGGTCGTCATACTTGGTGTTATCTCGAATCAACATCAGAGTTTATCTACAAGGACCCATGGTCAATATTGCTGACTAACATTATTCTTTTGCAGGATTTGCTAAGCTGCATATACTGTCATGAGAAGAGAGTTTATACACTTCTGATTTTGACAATCAATAACTTGCTGACCTGAAAACTTCTGACTCGATGTTATACAATATTTTCTGTTCTCACACACACTATTAATGCTGTATTACAAGGACTCCTTGACATTGATTATCCAACAAAGATCTTCCTGAAATTATTTTTGATGCATTTCATTTCTATTACAGAGGCAGTGTAATTAGATTCAGCATGCAAATTTCAAATCACACCATATATAACCATGTGTTTTGGCATTTATGTGAGTTTAAAAAGTTCTTCAGACATTGCATTCTATAAAAACAGTTGTAAACTAACAGGAACAGTGTATGCTGGTCTTAGTAATTAATACCAGCAGCAGGAGGTCAGAATATGCCGACAACATTGAAGAGATTGGCTTCTGCAAAAATGTTTACCTTGACTTTTCTTTGTCATGAATAAAAAGGATGTTATGCTTCCTCAATTCTTGCACGGTGAATGAGTCTCCTTTCTGAAGATGGATTTGATTCCCTTTTTCCATTTTAATCAACTTCCCATTGGTAGGAGGGTTGACGATGTGAAGAATGAGATTTTCAACGGGGGTGTCGGCATCATATATCCTCACAAAAGTAGTGTTCAGTACCTGGCTTCCACCAATGTCCACATTTACAGAACTGCTTACTTGAAGGACTGGTGCATAAATATTGACTGGAAAGATAAAAATATTTCTTCAGTTTGGTTCACTGAAAACGTTAGCACTGCATGTTCTTTTGTTACATCACCCTGAAATTTAACAATACATGTACAGAGGATGAAAATCAAGAAACGTTGGACAGAGGGGCCTCCCACCTCATTCCTGTTCTCCTGAAGTAGGTTGAACACTTTTGGCAGCCACCACCAGATGTGGTATATGCAGGATCACCTTGTGATTATCATGTTATTAGCACTATTCCATCTCCACTCCCCTCCTAGGTTAGATAACAACCGCTGTACATGCACATGTGGGAACCACGCTGTGTTCCACCCTTTCACACCAAACCCACCTCCAGCTGCCACTTAATTATTTTGCGAATGTTTAGAAACTCTAAGTTTGTAGATCCTAGTTTCAGAACAACTGTTGTTGGATGAGACTTGTTTTATATATCCCAATGCCAAATTCAGGCCTCTCCGAGTAACATTACGAGTCAGCACCTTATTAGAAGGCGTTTAGTGCTGAAGGCCCATGCCTGATAGAAATAGGAACTAGATTCAGACAGTTCAAACTTATTTTGAATAACACCCTGATAATTAGAAAAACCAAGACAACATTTATCCCATTGTCTGAGCTGCATTTAAATCCAGTGGTGAAAGGCCAATCTGTAGGCTTCTTTCAAAATTTAAAATGTAACTCATGCTTGCCTTAGTAAAAAGCAGAACTAAATACCTTGAAGCATCCTACAGATGTGATAACAATCATGGATTTAATGACATTCATACAACAGAGAGGTTTGCAATGGGAGTTTTAGCAGTTTCATCTTGTGCCAAAACTACTTCTGACAAGGCAAACTCCCACTACCTTATATATGCTTCAAATTGCTTAACTTTAAACATGCAACATAACATTTAGAGCGCACTTGCCATCCTACCTACTTCCAAGTCAGATAGTTGTTGTCTCATGTTCCACTCCACCACAAAATCTAGGCTGACACTCAGTGCGTTTATGATAATGTCACATTTCAGAAGAGATGTTAAAATGAAGCCTTGCCTTCTCTCCCAAGGTGTATGCAAACAATCCCTTGGCACTATTCAAAGAAGAGGTGGGGAGTACTCTTCAACAGCCTGGGCAACATTGTCCCTCAACCAAACGTTTTCAAAACAGATGATTTGGTCATTAATACAGGGCCGGGTTTGGGATCTTACTCTGCACAAAATGGCTGTTATGTTTCCTGTATTACGACAGTGAATATAATTCTTTGGTTGTAAAGTACTTCAAATCACTCTGAGGTTTTGGGAGGTACTGAATTCCATGAACTTCACAATGAAGTTTCACAGACAAATCAAATACATATGTTATTTGCGCAAAAGTCACCTCATTATTTTGAGGATTGTGTGAGAGGAAAATTGATGTTGCAGCTGATGTTCAATTATCAACTATCTCATCACAGAATTATTTAAAAACAGTTCGTTGCTTATAAAATGCAGTCTTGTACTCAACAGTTCAGACACTGATTGTATCTGAAACCCAGATATTTCTCTACCTAATGTTTAAGACTAAAAAGATCTAATCACGACCTGGATCCCAGCCTGATTCTCTTATATTTTGTCTACTGCATCTGTAATGAGTTCTGCAGTTCCAAATCTTCCTTGGAATCAATCAGTTGAATAAAATACGATTATCTGGCCTAGTTATTTTTCTCTATACAGGTATTCTGTTATCTTTTACTGTGAATAGAACCAACAGACTCTAGAAACAAAATGCAGTCACAGGGCTGATTCCCCAATTCACACTTGTGCTTAAATTCTATTCTGCTCCCAAGAGGCATGCTCCCGATTCAGTCGAAGATTATTTTTGATGCCATGCACAGACCTTGATTGCTCTTGAAAATCACTAAAATGCAACTTAATAGATACTACAACAAACGTTTACTTGCTGGTCCACTCTTTCTGAAGGTACTGTTTGGATGTGTTGATATTTCTGCATTCCTTGCTTGTACATGTAGTGTTTACAGTTATTGTTGCTGAATTTCTAAAATCAGGACTTTATGCTCAGAACTCCAACTGCCAACTACCTTCCTAACATCCTGTTCAACACAAGTCTTCCATTGGGCCTTGCCAATTGACCGTTGTAGTGTAGGAAATAGAACTGGTTTCCCAAGCTACACAATCATCTCCAGACTACATTAAGCAATACCAGTTTTAATAAGAACATAAGAAATAGGAGCAGGAGTAGGCCATCTAGCTCCTCGAGCCTGCCCCGCCATTCAATAAGATCATGGCTGATCTGTCGTGGCTCAGTTCCACTTTCCCACTTTCTCCCCATAACCCTTAATCCCCTTGCCTACCAAAAACCTATCTACCCGCGTCTTAAATATATTTAGCGAGGTAGCCTCCACCACTTCAACGGGCAGAGAATTCCAGAGATTCACCACCCTTTGACTGAAGAAGTTCCTCCTCAACTCTGTTCTAAACTGCCCCCTGCCCCTTATCTTGAGGCTGTGCCCTCTAGTCCTACTATCCTTTCTGAGCGGGAAGAACCTCTCCATCTCTACCCTATCCATCCCTTTCATCATCTTATACGTCTCAATGAGATCTCCCCTCATCCTTCTAAACTCTAACGAGTACAAGCCCAGTCTATTCAGCCTCTCCTCATAGCTCAACCCCCTCAACTCTGGTATCAGCCTAGTGAACCTCCTCTGCACTCCCTCCAAGGCCAAAATATCCTTGCGCAAGTGCGGCGACCAAAACTGCACACAGTACTCCAGCTGCGGCCTCACCAGTGCCCTGTACAGTTGCAGCAAGACCTCCCTACTTTTATATTCAATCCCCCTCGCTATGAAGGCCAGCATCCCATTTGCCTTCCTGACCACCTGCTGCACCTGTAGGCTGGGTTTTTGCGACTCATGCACAAGGACCCCCAGGTCCCTCTGCACCGTAGCATGCTGCAGCTTTTCACCCTGTAAGTAGTAGTCCTTCCTACCAAAGTGGATAACCTCACACTTGCCAACATTGTATTCCATCCGCCAGGTCCTCGCCCACTCGCTCAGCCTATCTAGATTCCTCTGCAGACCTTCCACACCCTCCGCACAACTTGCTGTTCCACTTATCTTTGTGCCATCAGCAAATTTCGACACCTTACACTCGGCTCCCTCCTCCAGATCATCTATATAAATGGCAAATAGCTGAGGCCCCAGCACCAATCCCTGGGGCACTCCACTAGTCACCAACCGCCAATCCGAATAGCACCCATTGACACCCACTCTCTGCCTCCTATTTGACAGCCAATCCCCTATCCACACTAACACCCTATCCCCAACTCCACGCCCCCTAACCTTCTGTAACAACCTTTTGTGCGGCACCTTATCAAACGTCTTCTGAACTGTTTAGCGCAACAGTTCTCTAAGGTCTGTTGCTTGTTACCTTAATGTTCTTTGCAATACCCAGAAAATGCAATGCAGCTATGGAAATTGTTTAAATGAACCTGGCAGTATGAAGGAGTGCAGTGATTGAGTCGTCAGTCCTGATTTCTACAGTTTCTTACCTTCACATATTCTCCTCTTGTGCACATTACCATAGTAACCTGGACCACAATCAGGAACACAGAGTCCATTCTTCAGGAAGGTGGTGCTATCACATAACTTGCATTGTGAGATGCTGTCACATTCTAAACACCCAGCAGAACAGGCTACGAGTTAAAAGAAAAACATTTAAGAAATGAAATGTTGAAACTGAGGAGACCTGCAACAATAAATGAACAATATTGTCAAGGGCATCAAAACATACAAGACCAAATAAATCAGTGGTAATAGGTATGAATCAATAGGAACTTTTGGGACAAATATTACATAAATCGCAAGGCAATTTATCACTGACTTGGGAAGAGCAGGTTTTTGAACGTACAGTACATTCCAGTGTTTTCTATTGTAACAAGAAAATTACATTATTGTCCTATTATTTTATGCACCAAACAATGGTGTCAAGCTCATGGATTTAGTCACGAACACAAAGTGCCAACTTGATCGACTGCTTACTTTGCTGTAGAAGATAATTGTTTTCATCTATAAGATAATTACCAGGTAATCTACATCTCTCCAGGGTTCTAAATTATTCAAATAGAAAACAATCAACTCCTGCAGGCACCTGAGGTATGGGATGGGGATAATTACTTCTTAAAGGGAAGGAACTTATGTTTGACCTGAAAGAGTTTTTCAAAGTTGTAACTAACAAGAAAATACAGGCAAAAAGCATTCAATAAAAGTGCCAAATAAGAGGTTATCACACCAAATTAAAACTCATGAGATTGGGGTAGCATAATGGAACAGTTTGTGGATTTGTTAAGGAGTAAAATTCAGAAACTATGAATAAATGGATTATTTTCAAAGTGGCAGACTGTAAGTTGTGGTTTTCTGAACTCCTGCCTCTACTATTTATAATCAGATAAGGAGACTGGAAGGTAATGTACCCAAGATTGCTGGCATTACAGAGTCAGGTGAGAAAATAAGGTTGAAGAGGACATAGAGGCTAAAAAGGAATATGAACAGGTTGAGTGAGTTGACAAGAACATGACACATGGAATACAATCTGGCTAAGTGTGAGGGAATCCAGTCTGGGAGGGAAATAGAAAGTTGAATATTTTTGAAATGGTGACAAACTAAATAACGTTGATTCAAAAGAACCAGTGTAGTCCTTATACACAAATAACATTCATGTACAGTAAACAACTCTGGAGGCTCGCCTTCATTACAAAGGGATTGAAGTACAAGAGTAAAGAAATCTTACTACAGATATCTGGCATTTTAATGAAGACGTTCCTGGAAGTATGGTGTACACTTTTAACACTCCTCAGGTAAGGAATAGTTATCCTGAAGATAGTATGGCAAAGGTTTACTAGACTGATTCTTGGGGTGAGAATATTGTTCTGTGAGAAGAGGTGCAGTAGACTGAACATAAGAAATAGGAGGAGTAGGCCATCTAGCCCTTCGAGCCTGCCCCGCTATTCAACAAGGTCATGGCTGATCTGAAGTGGCTCAGTTCCACTTACCCGCTTTCTCCCCATAACCCTTAATTCCACTGTCCATCAAAAACCTGTCTACCCGTGACTTAAATATATTTAGCGAGGTAGCCTCCACCACTTCAACGGGCAGAGAATTCCAGAGATTCACCACCCTTTGAGTGAAGAAGTTCCTCCTCAACTCTGATCTAAACTGACCCCCCCCCTTATTTTGAGGCTGTACCCTCTAGACCTGCTATCCTTTCTAAGCAGGAAGAATCTCTCTACCTCTACCCTATCCATCCCCTTCATTATCTTATACGTCTCTATAAGATCCCCCCTTATCCTTCTAAACTCCAACAAGTACAGACCCAGTCTACTTAGCCTCTCTTCATAGTCCAACCCCCTCATCTCCGGTATCAGCCTAGAGAACCTCCTCTGCACTCCCTCCAAGGCCAATATATCCTTCTGCAAGTGCGGCGACCAAAACTGCACACAGTACTCCAGCTGTGGCCTCACCAGTACTCTGTACAGTTGCAGCAAGACCTCCCGATTTTTATATTCAATCCCCCTCGCAATAAAGGCCAACATTCCATTCGCCTTCTTGATCACCTGCTGCACCTGCAGATTGGGTTTTTGCAATTCGTGCACAAAGGACCCCCAGGTCCCTCTGCACCGTAGCATGCTGCAGCTTTTCGCCTTTTAAATAATAATCCCTCCTACTATTATTTCTGCCAAAGTGGATAACCTCACACTTGCTAACATTATACTTCATCTGCCAGGTCCTCGCCCACTTGCTCAGCCTATCCAGATCTCTCTGCAGACTTTCTATACCCTCTACGCAATTTGCTTTTCCACTCATCTTTGTGTCATCAGGAAATTTTGTTACCCCACAGTCAGCCCCCTCCTCCAGATCATCTATGTAAATGGTAAACATCTGAGGCCCCCAGCACCGATCCCTGCGGCACTCCACTGGTCACCAACTGCCAACTAGAATAGCACCCATTGATTCCAACTCTTTGCTTCCTATTTGACAACCAATCCTCTATCCACGCTAACACCTTACCCCCAACTCCGTGCACCCTAACCTTTTGTAGCAACCTTTCGTGAGGCACCTTATCAAACGCCTTCTGGAAATCTAAAAACACCACATCCACCGGTTCCCCTCTGTCTACCGCACTAGTCACATCCTCATAGAAATCCAATAAATTCATCAAACTGGACCTTTATTCCTTAGAATTTAGAAGAATGAGAGGTGATATTATTGAAATACAGAAGAATTTTAATTCTTAAAGGGCTTGACAGGGTTAATATTGAAAGAACTGTTTCTTTTGGCCGGGGAATCTAAAACAAGGGGTCAGAATCCCAGAACATTTTTTTATTCATTTCCAGGACGTGGGTGTCACTGGCTCAGCCAGCATTTATAGCCCATCCCTAACTGCCAATTACACTTGAGACGGTGGTTGTGAATTGCCTTCCTAAACATCTGTGCTCTATGTGGTGTAGGTACACCCAAAGTGTTGTTCAGGAGAGATTTTGACCGTGTGATAGTGAAGGAGCAGCAATATGTTTCCAAATCAGGATGGTGAGGCACTTGGGAAAGGAACTTACAGGTGGTGGTGTTCCCAGACATCTGCTGTTCTTGTCCTTCTAGACAGTAGTCGTCATCGCGGGTTTGGAAGGAACAACCCAAGGAACCTTGGTGAGTTGCTGCAGTACATTCTAAAAATGGGGCAACCTGCTGCTATTATTCATCAGTGGTAGAGCACATAGAACATTATAGTACAGTACAGGCCCTTGCGCCGACCAGTGGAGCCAATCTAATGACCTTCTAACCTAAACTATTCCAATGTTATCCATGTGCCTATCCACAGACCATTTGAATGCTCTTAAAGTTGGCGAGTCCACAACTGCTGCAGGCAGGGCATGACCTTACTATCCTCTGAGTAAAGAACCTACCTCTGACATCTGTCCTATAATTACCACCTCTTAATTTAAAGCTATGTCCCCTTGTGTTAGCCATCACCATCCGAGGTAAAAGGCTCTCACTGTCCACCCTATCCAATCCTCCGATCATCTTGTATGCCTCAATTAGGTCACCTCGTAACATTCTTCTCTCTAATGAAAATAACCTCAAGTCCCTCAGCCTCTCCTCATAAGACCTTCCCACCATACCAGGCAACATCCTGGTAAACCTCCTCTGCACCCTTTCCAATGCCTCCACATCTTTCTTATAATGCGGCGACCAGAACTGTACGCAATACTCCAAGTGTGGCCGCACCAGAGTTTTGTACGGATATAACATGACCTCAAGGCTCCGAAATTCAATCCTTCTACCGATAAAAGCTAACACACCGTATGCCTTCTTAACAACCTTATCAACCTGGGTGCCAACTTTCAGGGAGCTATGCACATGTACCCCAAGATCTCTCTGCTCGTCAACACTACAAAGAGTCCTACCATTAGCCCTATATTCTGTATTCCTGTTACTCTTTCCAAAGTGAATCACCTCACACTTTTCCATATTAAACTCCATTTGCCACCTCTCGGCCCAGCTCTGCAGCTTATCTATGTCCCTCTGCAAACTGTAACATCCATCCTCACTGTCTACAACTCCTCCAACTTTGGTGTCGTCAGCAAATTTACTAATCCATCCTTCTACACCCTCATCTAGGTCATTTATAAAAATGACAAACAGCAGTGGCCCCAAAACAGATCCTTGAGGTACACCGCTTATAACTGAACTCCAGGTTGAATATTTCCCATCAACCACCACCCTCTGTCTTCTATCAGCTAGCCAATTCCTGATCCAAACTGCTAAATCACCCTCAATCCCATGCATCTGCATTTTCTGCAATAGCCTACCACGGGGAACCTCATCAAACGCTTTGCTAAAATCCATATACACCACGTCAACTGCTTTACCCTTACCCTTACCTTTGGTCACCTTTTCAAAAAACTCGATAAGGTTTGTGAGGCATGACCTACCCTTCACAAAACTGTGTTGACTATCCCTAATCAATATATTTCCCTCTAGATGACTATAAATCCTATCCCTTATAATTCTTTCCAAAACTTTGCCCACAACAGAAGTAAGGCTCACTGGTCTATAATTCCCAGGATGGTCTCTACTCCCCTTCTTGAACAAGGGAACAACATTTGCTATCCTCCAGTCTTCCGGCACTAAACCTGAAGCCAATGACAACATGGCTTCAGAAGGAGTGAATGTTTGTGAAAGGGGTACCAATCAAGTGAGCGGCTTTGTCCTGGATGGTGTCCAGTTACTTCAGTTCCACTGGAGTTGCACTCATCCAAATAAGGTGTGTTCCATCACACTCTTGACTTGTGCTTTGTAGATGGTGGACAGGTTTTGAGGAGTCAGGAAGTGAGTTACTCGGCATGCGATTCCTAGCCTCGGGCTGCTCTGGTAGCCACAGTATTTATATGGCTGATCCAGTTGACTTTCTGGTTAATTATAACTGCCAGGATGTTGACAGTGGGAGATTCAGGATGCCAATATCATTTATTCAACATGGATAAATGCATAGTGATCCATTTTGGCAGGTCCAATGGGATGAAGGAGTACAATATCAAGGGTAGGACTCTTAGCAGTGTTGAGGAGCAGAAGGACCTTGGGGTCCGGGTCCATAGGACTCTTAAATCGGCCTCGCATGTGGTCAAGAAGGCATATGGTGTACTAGCCTTCATTAATCGAGAGATTGAGTTTAGGAGTCGGAAGATAATGCTGCAACTTTATAAGACCCTTGTCAGACCCCACTTGGAGCGCTGTGCGCAGTTCTGGTCGCCTCACTACAAGAAGGATGTGGAAGCTATGGGAAGAGTGCAGAGGAGATTTACAAGGATGTTGTCTGGATTGGGTGGCATGCCTTATGAGGATAGGTTGAGGGAGCTAGGTCTTTTCTCCCTGGAGAGATGAAGGTTGAGAGGCGACCTGATAGAGGTTTATAAGATGTTGAGGTATAGATAGGGTGGATTCTCAGAGGCTATTTCCCAAGGCTGAAATGGTTGCTACGAGAGGACACAGGTTTAAGGTGCTGGGGAGTAGGTACAGAGATGTCAGGGGTAAGTTCTTCACTCAGAGGGTGGTGAGTGAGTGGAATCGGCTGCCGTCGGTGATGGTGGAGGCGAACTCGTTGGGGTCTTTTAAGAGACTTCTAGATGAGTACATGGGGTTTAATGGGATTGAGGGTTATAGATAAGCCTGGTAGGTAGGGATATGAATGGCGCAACTTGTGGGCCAAAGGGCCTGTTTGTGCTGTAGTGTTCTATGTTCTATGAATGTCATAGGGTGAGGGCTGGATTTTCTCTTGTTGGAGATGGTCATTACCTGACACTAATGTGGCACAAATGTTACTTGCCAATATCAGCCCAAGCCTGGATATTGGACTGCCTCAGTTTCTGAGTCGTTCTAAATGGTGTTGAATAATTTGCAGTTCACAAACAGCCCCACTTCTGACCTTACGTTGGAAGGAAGGTCATTAATGAAGCAGCTGAAGATGAGTGGACATTACTCTGAGGCACTTTTTCATTGGTGTCTTGGAAATTAGATGGTTGACCTCCAACCACCATCCTTTCTTCCAGATGTGACTCTAACCAGTGGAAGATTTTCCACCTGTTTCCCATTGACTCCAGTTTTGCTGGGGCTTCTTGCTGTTACTCTTGGTCAAGTGCTGTCTTGATGTCAAGGACAGTCACTTTCACCTCACCTGTGGCATTCAGCTCTTTTGTCCATATTTGAACCAAGGCTATAATGACATCAGGAACAGAATGACCCTGGTGGAATGTAAAGGAAAAGAGAGAGACAGAGGGAGAGAGAGAGAATGGTCGGTGAGACCCAGTGATCAGTTTTACGTCGCTGTCAATTTTCCATGGGATCTTCGCTGCACCTCACCAAGGCAGACAGGTAAAACCACTGAAGGACAGCATGAAACTGATTTTCATCTTGTAAAACACAAAGTGGCATTCAGATGTCAGGATTCACTTGAACAATGCCTGGGATTGTCTGCAGAGTTCAGGATGGAGGCCGCCAGAAATCCTGGAACACCACTGCAGTGCATTGACTGAGCATCTACAGGTGGTTTTCCAGATTCAGCATCCTGGAGGAGGTCCATCTTCCAGCCTCAGGTTGTTCCTGCACATTTGTCTGCTTTCACAGGAGGTTCATCTTAATTTTCTGGAGATTCATTTTCTTTGCTCAATAGTTGGTCAGTGATGTTGGCTGCACTTTCAGTATGGTACCTGGATATGACAAGGGCCTGCCCAACCACACAGTGTAAAACTCCTCATTACACAGTTAATGAGGTCTGGGCCCGAAGATTTGCCATGTTTTCCCACTAGCCTCCGTAATGGTAAACACTCCACGTACCTGCCCATCAAGGGACTTAGTCCCAGGATGGGAGAATTCTGTCCGAAGTGTTCAGCCATTTAGCACCAGGACAAGGAGAAACTTATTTATAGAAAGCATCATGAATCTGATCAGAATTCTCTGCCCTTAGAGGTCTGCAGATGTTCAGTCTGAGTAAATTTAAGACACAGATCAAAAGATCTTCGGCTACTGAGGGAATTAAGGAATGTAGAGGTAGTGTAGGAAGGTAATGTTGAGGTAGATGATTAGCCAGGATCTCAAATGAATGTCAGACAGGCTCAAAAGACTGAACAGTCTATCCTTGCTTCTTTTCTTCCATTTTGTTACATGGCTGCCTGACACCCTCTCATAACTCTGATGTTTTCCTCTCCCTTGTGCTGATGTACTTTGTAGAACACCCAGTGAGATTAGATGATCAACACAAACTATGAGTCTTAATAAATATATAGCTCAATTCCCCAGTGGACAACAGTTACAAATCGAAAAGCCTCCCGAGCTGTAATCTATGTTTTCACACGTTTCATTGTAAATATGTGAACAGGCTCTGCATTGGATAAATTATTACTTGTTTACTTTGGGAAAAAAAGGCATTAAATCTTACCTATGCATTTCTGTTGACGGTGATTGGAATAGTATCTTTTCCCACAGTCATGAACACACTGTGTTTCTAACAGTAGGTAAGGTGACTTACACTGGCTACACACACTGGGTCTGCTACACTTCATACAGCGTTCATTACATCCTACAGAATGAATAATTAAAACAAATTCATTAAAGTTAAAATAAAGCTGGCTTCATTTCCTAAGTACAAAGTTTTTATTAAGTGTCTTAAGTGTTGTTGACAAGTGGAATAGCGAAAATGTTTCGAAAATGAGAGTTCTGTTAAATCTATCATGTACATAAGGAATGTTATGGGAACAGCTTTAATATCATATAAGATGAATATTCATGATTTTGGAGGGGAATTTTAATGCAAAAATAGACTGGATTTCAGTCAGATGGGAAGTTAAAGTGCTAAAAATTTGAATCCTTCCCCAACCTGCCTATTTCTGATTTTAACAGAGGCAGGGCAAAGACGTGGAGCCAACCCTGTCCTGTGAAGCAGTCTGGCATTTTAAATTTTATAACCAAGCCTCATTGATTTTCCTAATTTGAAATTTACCATTGAATCTGCCTTGGGAAACCTCCTCCTGAGTATATAATCCCATCTCACACCTCATCCATGCCCCTAATGCCTGCCACTCCCCTTTGACCACACATCCCCAAGGATTCCAATCCAATCCCTCACCTAGGCCTCTGATTTCCCCGCAATCCCCTAAATCTCTCCCACAGAAGCTTTGGAGTAGTGGTGGGCAACCTGCAGCCTGCACATTGCTCATCAGGGTTTCGAGTGAGAGGCATTCTGTTGGCCATTGCCCACAGGAAGGTTCACCAGATTCTGCTGGTTTCTGTGCAAGTAGTTTCTTTCCTACCAAAATTACTGATGTGAAATGCACGTAAAGCAGGGGCGCATGATGTGAGGTGCATGCTGATTGCACACAATGATAGTGAGAACCTTCTATTCCCTCTGCATCCAAAGAAAGCACTGCTACAGCCCTGCAAAGTCTAGGTATGCGAGCACAGTTAGCAAAGCTACCCTATCCTGGGAGATTGTCCTGTTTCCAATACCGGTGGATGAGGCAGGTTATCCGTTTTCTTGCAACTTCAAAGTACAAATATTTATTTTGTTTTTCCCATTTGAGGTTGATGACAGTTTTATTAACATATCATTGTCTAAGCATTTACTATAACTCGTTTTAAAATATACATTGTGTATTAAACGTATTTAATCTTATTCATATTTCACTGAGATGAATGAATGCCACTCATGCAGGCCAGGTTGTCCATCACTGCTTTGAAGCCTCCTCCCAGGCCTCTGAATCCCCTCCCCCACCCATGGTTCCTTTCACTGTCATAGATTCTCAACTCTACCGCTCCATATTAAATCCTACATACTACACATTTGCGTAAGGTGGATTTTGTCAGATCCACATGAGTGCTACAAATATTAAATTATCACATAATTGATGAATATTTAGATCAAAATTGTGCACCAACAAACTTGCTTATAAATAAGTACATCTTGTGGGTATTGATCATAGAATCCCAACAGTGCAGAGGCCATTTGTTCCTTAAGTGTGTACTGACTCTCCAGAACAGCATAGCACTCTGGCCTGTCCCTCCATCCTATCCCTGTAACCCCATGCATTTAACCATGGTTAATCCACCCAATCTACATATCTTTGGACATTAAGGAGCAACTTAGTGTAGCCAATTCACCTAAGCTGCACATATGTGGACTGTGGGAGGATCCAACGCATCTGGAGGGAGCCTGAAGCATCTGGAGGAAACCCTTACAGACATGGAAAGAATATGTAAACTCCCCACAGGCACTTACCCAAGCCCCAAACCTGGGTCTCTAGTGATGTGATACCCAATTTCATTTGCCAAATATGATAAAATAAAGATAAGGCATTTTGAAGAACTGATTACCAATGGTACATGACTGCGGCCTAAGCAAATGATAAATCAATCCTCTTAATCGGTTACAAAGGAGAAGGAACATTATGTTGGCTTCTGGTTATTTTGGATTCAGAATCTTTTCTGCTAATGTCCTTTCATACATCTATGTGAGTCGCAGAAAACTGGTACGCAGATATAGCAGGCAATAAGGAAAGCAAAAGGAATTTTAGCGTTTATTGCTAACAGAACAGATAGTAGTAAGGAAGTGCTGCAACGATACAAGGCACTGGTGAGAGTGCACCCGGGGTACTGTGTACAATTTTGGTCCCCTTATTAGAGGAAGTACGTAGTAGCATTAAAGGCAGTTCAGAGGAGGTTCACTAGATTGATTCCAGAGATGAGGGATTTGTCTTACGAAGATAGATTGAGCAGTACAGGCCAATACTCTCCAGTTTCAAAGAATGAGAGGAGATCTAATTGAGATATATCAGATGATAAAAGACATTGACAAAGTAGATGTACGTAACAGTGAACTCACGTATGCATTCTTCCCCCACTTTGTAGAAGCCTGTTGCACATTGCTCTACACAGGAGCCCTCTTGCAATACATAACCATCCATGCACTGCAGGCAGTCTGTTTTGAGTGGCCCCTTGCAAGCATTACAGCTCCAGTCACATTCTATTAAAAAAAGATTGTTAATTTCTTTAAAGATAGCAGCTTGACATACAAAATGTGATAAGAAAACAAGTGGAATAAACATTTGATGTTTATCTATCTAGTCTCTGAATGATTAGAAGCCTACCGCAAGAAGAGGATACCAGCCTTGATGACAAAACAGATAATAACACCATTGATTACAGCAGTATATATTTTCTGGCTGCTAGTAAGCTGACCTAGATAAAAATAAATTTGATCTCACACAACAATCAATGTAGAAATTATGGTGGCTTTTAGCAAAACAATAAATCACAATTAGAACAAAAAAACTTGTAAAGGTCCTTCCAGTTGCTGTAAAACATCCTGCAATGCAAACTGTGATTTCCACAGAATCAGGACAGTAAGACAACACTGAAGGACCATTTTGTTCATTACTTTTGCTATATTAAAGAGGCATAATTAAAATAATTGCCAGAGATGGTTTCACAACTGGCATATCTTGGTCAAATCTATATTTTAACCTGCTTGCATAAACAGTCAGACTGACTACTCAAGGCACTAATCAAAAGGCATATACTGTTTGCATACACTTCAGCCATGAAGGCCATTGAAATCTAATTATCCTGACAATTAAGATACACAGCACCATGGTAGCTTCAGTTCAACTCAGCTCTGAAATAGGATGTCAAATATGCATACAAAAGCTTCAACATATAATATTCCCCTCTGACATTTAGTCACAAAGACCATTCGAGTCCCAAGTTAAATTGTTGTCAATGGAGTCAGCTGATCTCAGTTGCAATGGCAGTTGAGGCACTGCAATTGAACCAAAAAAGAAAACACAAGTCCTGTTCCTTATTTCTGTCCAATAACACAATTGGACAATAAGAATGTATTAAAAAAAAGACAAGGACATCACTGTACTTGACAATGGTACCTCACCCTCATCAAAAAACCTGTTAAGACTCACCTGAAAAATGAGCATTTTGAGAAGATACAGGTGGACTGTTCAAGTGCAGTGTCACAAGTAAAGAAATAAGGATCACAGACTCCATGGAATCCCTATAGTGCAGAAAGAGGTCATTCGGCCCATCGAGTCTGCAGTGACCGCAATCCCACCCATGCTCTATCCCCATAACCCCATATATTTACTCTGCTCATCCTCTGACACTAAGGGTCAATTTAGCATAGCCAATCAACCTAACCTGAACTGTGGGAGGAAACCGGAGCACCCTGAGGAAACCCACGCAGACATGGGGAGAATGTGCAACCTCCATGCAGAAAGTGACCCAAGGCTGGAATTGAACCCAGGTCCCTAGCGCTGTGAGGCAGCAGTGTTAACCACTGTGCCACCGTGCCGAGGAGGAAACTGTTAAACAAAAAATTACAAGTGAATTTCCATAGAGTTTCTCCTTGGTAACTTTGACAGATGAGCTGAAGAAACCCTGAAAAAATGGTGCAATTTATTTTAACCAGGGTTCTTCCAACAAAGATATATACGTCCAACGGGAGAATCCCTGGAGAAATTCACTGCCACTCTTTATAGTGCGAAGACCGCTTCTAAATTTAAACTGACACCATCAAACTGAGCTTAATAAATCACACTCGCAGCAGGAAGCTTTGGATACCATGAGAGGAAATTTTCAAGATGGCTCTCATATCTGTGATAAAGTGGATATGAAACCCAAATGCCCAAGGTGGTGAATTTAAAATGAGTTACACGTTCAATCCAATCAATTTTTCAGACGATACAAGCTGCTTTTGAGCAGTTGGAAAAGTGGTGGAATAAGTGAGGATGATATGTGAAGCAAAGCCAAGGACTCATTTGGCTTTCAAAGTATTTTTAAATATTACTATCCAAGGTGGTTCAGACTTGCAGTATAAGAATGATAGATCAACATGGTGAAATGTCATTGCCTGCACAGAGTAGAAACTTGAAAATATGATTGTGGAAGCATGTGGAAACATTGCATGCTATAACACAAGTCAGTTCACTTTAGATTCACTATTCTTCATCTGCCGTTTCTGCTAAAAGTTTTGTTCTAAGCTTATTAGCTATAGAGAGAGTTCCAGTCCTGCCCAGAAGGGACAGAGATGGGAGCTTCAGCAACAAGGCAGATGGGATGGTGAGGTTATGAAAGTCTTGTTAAAAGGGTAATTTGAAGTTTCTCCCGCAGCTGAATGTGCGAGATCCGTGAGGAGAGTTGCTGTTTGAGTGCATGATGCTGTGCTGAGTGTTTGGTAGTGGAAGGATCCAAAAGGACTTACCTTGGCGGAGCAGAGAAGATCATTCAATATGCTTCCTGCACTGGATTACACTTTGTGGGTTGGTAGTGGCCATGCTGACCTCCAAGGCAATGGCCTCCCAGGCCAGAAAGGTGAGGTTGTTGTGCGCCTTTGAGCCATTATTGGGATAGAGCATATGCGCATAGAGCATATTTGGCTAGCCTGGACTGCCAAATAAAGGCCCCATCCTGAAAGCTGGTGGGACTTTCTTTCCTTTCCACTATGCACCTGGTTGCTGACAGTCTTAAGAGCACAGGTGGGCTGGAGAGAGTATACTGCACTGGTATTTAAATATGGTGCCAAGACCTTCAAACCTGCCAACTGATGGCAGGCAAATGTATCAGCTGCTGGCTGATACATGTAGCATGGGATATTGCCATTCTGGTGAGTGAGACAGGCAAATTCCACTCTAAGTACCACTTTGGAATTGTGAAATCAGAAACAAATAAAAGGCAAGATCAATAACTAAGACACTGACGGTAAAGCAAAATACAACCAAACAATAAAAAATGAATGGAGACAACAGTATGTTCAGAGCCATGTCATCGAACAAGAAACGGCAAGATGTGTTACACACATCATCCCCAAAATAACATCATTGTGCACTACTATGCAAATTAGAGTTGCAATTTCATTTTAGACATTCAAGGATAAATTCTGATGTTTTCATTAACATTAAAGAGCATTAAGTTTAACATTTACTTTCAAAGTAAATTCCAGTCAAAATCAAAAATAATTTCATGAAGATCATTTTTTGAGTGCCACTCCTAAATCATATAAAGCATTTATCTGCCATTTAAGAACCAACAGTTTAGTAGCTAACAGTCTAATTTCTATGCACCATCTCCTGCATTTAGCTGAAGGGATTTTTTTATGATCTTGTTGCCACAATCCACTGTTGTGCTGTGTGTCAGATAAGCATTTTCATTTTAAACCACCAAGGCACTTCCAACAAATCAGGAATGCTATTTCACAAAGCCTGAAGATAGCCTGAAATGACAGAATTGCTGGAATCCCAGCTGACAATTTATCCGCTTAACAATGTTCTCACTTGAATGTTCAACATGGCATTTTGATACTCAAGTACACTTTTCAAATAGTTTTTGATAGAAAGTGTTAGGCACATAGCACTCTGAAACTTTATATTAACAGACTTCCTCTTGAATTCCTCCTACTGACAATAGTACATCACAACATTTGACATAAAGTTAACTGCCTTCTTGAATAATCAAAATATTCACAAATACACCACCAACATGTTTGGATGAGGAGTTCTTTTCAGACTTTTAAACTCAGCCACATTAGTTTTAAAAAAACGTAAACTAAAAACTGGGAGAGAAGCTGCGTTATCTGCCTGTCTTACCTTGGCAAGTTCCTGTAGTGTAATCAATGTAGTACTGCTGGGCACAGGCCTCATATTGACATTCTCCAAAGAGCAAAACTTTATTGGGGTCTTTACAGGACAAGCAAGCTGACCCAGACTCACAGGTCAAACACTGGCTGCTGCAGGCTAGGAGACACAAACAAATAAGCCATTGAAAGATTTTCCCCTACAAAAAGACCATAACATCATAGAATCCACCTTGTGCGAAAATGAATCATTTGATTCAAAGTATTAGATTAACTTTCTCCCTGTTGCATGGTTAATAGCTTTCATTTGTCACATGGTTACTTATGCTTGCAAATGTTCAAGTAAATCCTATTCACAAAACAGGAGAACTGGGATTCAACTAAATGAGCGATTAGGCTTTAACAGAAAAATGATTACAACAGACAAAATGTGCTACATTTGGATCAAAATGGGTTTTAACTGAGTAAGAAAGAATTTTAAACGTTTCAGAACTGGGTGGCACAGTGGTTAATACTGCTGCATCACAGCGCCAGAGACCTGGGTTTGATTCCCGGCTTGGGTCACTGTCTGTATGGAGTTTGTACTTTCTGGGTCTGTGTGAGTTTCCTCTCGGTGCTCCGGTTTCCTCCCACAGTCCAAAAATGTGTGGGTTAGGTTGATTGGCTATGCTAAATTAACACTAGTTTTGGGAGGATTAGCAAGGTGGGGTTACAAAGATAGAGCCTGGGTGGGATTGTTGTCGGTATAGAGTTGATGGGCCGAGTGACCACCTTCTGTACTATAGGGATTCTATGAACTCTGGAATGCCAGAATTATTTCAGGAATCACTGGTGAAAATGCAAATGAAAACAATAGCTATCAGAAATCTAAACTATTACATAAAGTGGCACTTCTGTTGCCAATGCAGCATTATCACAATAGACTAAATGGCCTCTTTATTTGCTGTAACCATTCCATGATTTGAAATTGAGATGATTAAAGTATAACATACATCAGCAATATTCTGTTCATTGTCAGGTAATATTCTCAATAGGTTATTGTTGTAAATAGTCTTTTAAATTTTGAGTTTTGTTTGATTTACAAAACTGCAAATTTAAAATCACAAATGTGCACCAAGGACTTTAAAACTAGGGTCTCTGAAACATGAAGGTTAAATGTTTAGACCACAGGGTGTTTACAAGGCAACACATTTCTCTTGTTCTGCGATAGATTTCTGTATTTTTTGGCTTACAGACACTGTTATATTTGATGTAGGATACTAACAAAGCACGAATTGGCACCATCTTTCAGAAGTCAGGGAAAGTGTCATAATGTGTCAATATTTTCAGATGACAGAGGTCAATATGTTACAATTGACTGCAATACCCATTAAGGCAGGGGAATATTTGCCACAGTTGCTGCTGTTGATTCTTACCCAGTAGTTTTATGTTAAAAATATGTATGTGTATACATCAGGTCAGTACATAATCAGACCTGGCTATTACATCTCCAATTAGATTCACCTGGGGTAGTGCCAGGTGATATGAAGTATCAAGGCATACACGCATGAAAACATGCCAGGTATGAGCAGCCAACTGACATTTATAGAACTGTATTCTACCAAAAATCAACACTGAGAAAAGGAGAAAAAGTTGGCAAAAACAGGACTGTGTTAGAAATTGGTGTTAGATTCCCTAAATTATGGAACAGTTAATCAACAAGCACTTCCCATTTCTGACTATTATCCAAGAGTACCTCCTTTAAAAGGTATAGAGTAAATTTTCCTTCCACCAGTAATGGGCAGAATCGCACACCAAATGTGCACTACTCCTTCCAAGTCCAGATCTTGATAATCTCCTGGCCTCGGCCAATATGGTAGCCTAGGGCACCTCAGGCAAAGCCCGAGGGCCCAGTGTTGCAGAAGGGGCAGAAGAATTAATTGACAGACCTCTGAGATCAACAGCCAGAAGAACTTAATTACCTTCAGATATTCAACCTAGGGGATTTAAGATTAAAACTGATCACTGATCATTGTTTCTTTCATAGCCCCCAGACATCTGTAGACGCTCTAGTTAGTGGTGACCTGGGGACAGTCCTTGGCGTCCTGGGGTTCCCAGTGAGTAATTCTTAGGAAAATGTCACAGGAAACCATGACTGGCTCCTTCTGTTTAGTTTGTATTGGTGAAATAGGCCAATGTTTCTGTAGCCCCAAGTATGGATCTGTAACCGCAGAGTTCCTGGCACTACATAGAATGGATGGACTCTCTGCAAAGTAGCTCCAGTCACCGTTTTATAACTCAAAATCCCTACAGCACAGAAGGAGGCCATTCCACCCTTCACATCTGCACCGACTACAATCTCACCCAGGGCCTATTCCCACAACCGGGAAGATAGATATTCTCTTGAAATAAAGGTCAATAAATAATCCCTTAAATAAAGAAGTCAGGTGAGAATAGGATAGGATTTGACTATGATGTCTTCCACGCTCAAGTTAAATGCCTATATTATCTATGCTAATGCCTGAAACAAAAGTTACCACTTACCAACAGTACTGGGGGACTCCTGACACTCATGAAGTTGTCTACGAGCATTAATCAACACCATTTCAGAAAGAGGAGGACAAGAGGAAAAACAACACTGGAAGAGAAACAAAAGCAGAAACTGCTGGAAAACCTCAGCAGGTCTGACAGTATCTGTAGGGAGAGAATAAAACCGGGATTTCACCAGCACGACCACCCCAATTCTGGGGGCGGGCCAGGCTCGGAGAATGGCATTCTCCATTGGCTTCGGGCAGGATCATATGAACCGCGGGTGGACATGCCGGTAAAATTCCACCCAACATTTTGAGTCTAGCTGACAAAGGGCATATTCTGTTTTTGTTTCAGTTTCCACCATCCACACTATTTTGCTTTTATGTTGGAAGAGAAATATTCCATCTGAAACTGTTGCCAATTACTAGTAATATGCAAAAATGTTAGCATTTATTGCACTTACAATTTAGATATGAGACCTGAAATTTCAAAAGTCTATAAGGAAAGTGTCTGTTTAGTTTAAACATTGACCGAGATCAGAGGCTGCACATCACACAAAGTATTTTTTCAGTTACAATTCCAACACAGATCCTGACAGTCAAATTTGCAATATGCGATACTGGTGGCCGAGCTGTATTACTGTGAAGTTAGAAATTACGCATGAAGTAGAAATTCCAGCACTGAGCTGGTGTAACAAATATAATGGTTGCAGCCCTTAGATACATACGCTGGCAGATCTGTTTGTTGTCACTGTAGAAAGCTGGGGGACAGGCAGCAACACACATGCCAGTATTGGCCAGAACCAAGTCAGCTGCACAAGCAGTGCAACCATAAGCACCTTCAGTATTGCATGTTTTACATGATGAATAGCATTCTGGAAGAAGCAAAGAGAAGACATACATTTATCAGCAAGTTTATTCCAATCTAAGGAAGAACTAAAAAAAACTATGGAATACAGTTTCATTGTAAGTACCCCACCCCACTGCTTACTTTTGCAAGCGCCTCTGCTCATGAAGTATCCTGTGGGACAATGAGAAATGCAACTGTCTCCGAGCAACAGCTCACGGGGATCCTTGCAGTACAGACAAACACGACCTGCATCTTTAAGGTCAGCTGTACAGTGCTTACACTGAGGGTGGCAATCTGAAACAAAAGGCAAAAGCAAAATTGATTTTGTATGGTAATAGTAAACTATCAGCCAAGAGAAATTGGCAATAATTTAAACACTGATTTTTTTTTAAATCACTGAACTTTTTAATTAGGCATCTATAAACATAGACTCTGAGATTCTGCTTTTGTTGGGTTGAGCACCTGATTAAAATAACTCTTACACAGACAACTTTCTCAAAGCAGGTGTATTTACATGTCAGATCAATACCAAGGCCATTCATACTGTCACAAGGGCAGCTGCTCAGTTTGTGGGAGATGGTGGGTAAGATTCAGATTAACCTTAGCATTTTACCACGATGCAAGTGGACGGGCCATGCATCAGATATTTATAAAAAATAATATGTGTTGAACGATCGCTTTTCACACTGCAAACAGTTCCTCTTTGAGCAGCTGAAGTCTGTATTGAAGTCAAGAAAAAACGGTTCTAAATTTGGAATTCATTGAGTTTAATTGCCTATTTTTCTATTTCCATGCTCCGATAGTTGTTTTTGACATTGTAAAACAAAATAACCAAAACTAGATCAAATGAGGGCATTGTGAACCTGGTTCTAAGCTTATGGATCATGTTAAATTAGTACGTTTGTACAGCAAAAAAGATATAGGCATTAAGAATTTTGTACTGCTCTCCCCATCCACTGGGTTCAACGCTCACCTCCCCCTTATAGCCTGCACCAGGAATGCCTCAGAATTGAAGGCCAACCTTCTGACGTTGAGATTACAGCAGGGACAGCCGTCTCTCTCTTAACTCCTGTGGAGTTCTAATCTTGATCCCGAAAGCATTGTGGGAAAGCATTGTCTCACCTCAACCATGCTGGAAAAGCTAATGACAACTTGACTTCAATACAGGCATTTTTGTTTGTTAAATTCTAGTTCATGATGCTGCTTTACAAGTTATTTCCAGTTGCAGGAAAATTGTTGGGGTTTCTGTTTTGTTCCACAGTTAGTGTTTTGTAAATCATGGTGCATAGTTAACCTGCTCACTTACCCACACAGTATCCAACTTGATTCAGGTATTGCCCTTCTTGGCAGCTGGTTCTGCAGTATCCATTCAGCAGTGTAGCATGAGGGTGACATGCCAAACAATCCGAGTCTGAAGGGCCATTACACTGCTGGCAGGAGGGATGACATGCTAGAAAGGAAGAGGAAGTTTAAGATTAATAATCAAGTGCATTGGGAAGTTTTATTAAATTGCTAATTCTATATAAATAAACACAATATTTATTTTGAAACTGTAGATCTTTGCAGGAATGTTATCATCTGGCCTTAATTTAACCTCTTCAACTGTACAAAAATATTCAAATTTTTCTAAAATATTGTCTAGATCTGATATCTACACTCATTTGCTTTCCCACATTTATTTATCCAATAGCATTATTAACTGGTTTGTGGAATATCATAACAGACATTCCAGCAAGTGCTAATTATTGTTCACCGTAGTGTAAATGTACCCAGTGGATGGGAAGAACAATATAGAATTCTTAATGTTGGCATAATTTTTTTTTCCCGATTGACAGGCAGTGACTAGTGGGATACCACAGAGATCTGTGCTAGGACCCCAACTGTTCAGTTTATATATTAATGATTTGGAAGAGGGAATTAAATGCATTGTCTTCAAATTTGCAAGTTGGGTGGGAGAGTGAGCTGTTAGGAGGATGTAGAGACGCTTCAATGTGATTTGGACAGGCTTAGTGATGGGGAAAATGCATGGCAATGCAGTATAATGTGGATAAATGTGAAGTTATCCACTTGGGAAGAAAAAATACGAAGGCAGATAATCTGAATGGGTGTAAATTGAGGAGAGATCACACCAAGGCTTTGGTGTCCTCATGCATCAGTCACTAAAATTAAATGCCCAAATACAGCAGACAATAAAGCAGACAAATGGTATGTTGGCCTTCATAGCAAGAGGAATGGGAATGGGAATGTTTTGCTGCAATTGTATAGGGCACTGGTGAGGTCAGAGCTGCAGTATTGTGTGTAGTTTTGGTGTCCTTATAGGAGGAAGAATGTCCTTGCTGTAGAGGGAGTACAGCAAAGGTTTACCAGGCTGATTCTTCGGAGGCAGGTCTCTCATATGAGGACAGAATAAATTTGTTAGGATTATATTCATTGGCGTTTAGAAGTGTGAGAGAGGATCTTATAAAATTTTAATAGGATGAGACAGGGGAGATTCAGGAAGAATATCCAAATGGCGGGGGAGTCCAGAATTAGAGGTCATAATTTGAGGATAAGGGGTAAACCTTTTAGGACTGAGGTGAGGAGACATTTCTTCACCCAGGGAGTGGAGAATCTGCGGAATTCATGGCCACAGAAGTAATTGAGGAAGAACATTGTAATTTCAAGAAGGAATTAGATTATAGCTCTTAGGGCAAAATGGATCAAGGGATATGGGCCGGGCGGTGGGGGGGGCAGGATCAGAATATTAAATCTGGTGATCAGCCATGATCATAATGAATGGCAGAGCAAGCTCAAAGGGCTGAATAACCTACTCCTGCTTCTATTTTCTATGTATGTTTTTATGTTAGAATCCTGACCCACCTCCCTACATTCATCTGGGATGACCACCCAATGGCAGCACATTCAGTAGGTGTCTCAACGCCATCCCTCACACCTTCCTCTCTGATACACCTCCACACTGATCCCTATTAAACTCCAGCAGGGTGAGATGCATGGGCGCACCACCAGCATCTCAATGCTACCAAACATCTGCATTCCCGCAGCTTCCAAGTCATCAGCGTCAGACCTTGCATAGGAAGGACACATCAGTGTTATCTGTCCAATGGTGCAGCCTTTCTGGAAATGTTAGCTCAATACCTGGAACACTGGCTTGAAAAGGGTTAAAAATTGACTTCTGCTAAATGGCAGTTTTTTTTTGGCTGCACACTATTTAATAGCCTAATCACTAGTGAGGGAAGGCTGGGGTGGCTATTCAGCTAAGTATCTTCCTCTTCTGGCAAACGAGGCACTGCTGAACATGAGGCCACAATTAGCAGTCCAGTGCATTCCCAGAAGGCATTCTTTCTCCCAGGTCACATGAGATACATAGAACATAGAACACTACAGCACAAACAGGCCCTTCAGCCCACAAGTTGCGCTGATCACATCCATACCTACCAGGCCTACCTATCACTCTCAATTCCATTAAATCCCATATAGCCATCCAGAAGTCTCTTAAAAGATCCCAACGAGTTCGCCTCTACCACCACCGACGGCAGCCGATTCCACTTGCTCACCACCCTCAGTGAAAAACTTACCCCTGACATCCCCTCTGTACCTGCTCCCCAGCACCTTAAACCTGTGTCCTCTCGTAGCAACCATTTCAGCCCTGGGAAATAGCCTCCGAGAATCCACCCTATCTATACCTCTCAACATCTTATAAACCTCTATCAGGTCACCTCTCAACCTTCGTCTCTCCAGGGAGAAAAGACCTAGTTCCCTCAACCTATCCTCATAAGGCATGCCACCAAATCCAGGCAACATCCTTGTAAATCTCCTCTGCACCCTCTCAACAGCTTCCACATCCTTCTTGTAGTGAGGTGACCAGAACTGGACACAGTACTCCAAGTGGGGTCTGACAAGGGTCTTATAAAGTTGCAGCATTATCTTCTGACTCCTAAACTCAATCTCTCGATAAATGAAGGCTAGTACACCGTTCTTGACCACATCCTCCACCTGCGAGGCTGATTTAAGACTCCTACAGACCCAGATCCCAAGGTCCTTCTGCTCCTCAACACTGCTAAGAGTCCTATCCTTGATATTATACTCCTTCATCCCATTGGACCTGCCAAAATGGACCGCTACACATTTATCCGCGTTGAACTCCATCTGCCACTTCTCCGCCCAGTTTTGCATCCTATCTATGTCTCACTGCAACTTCTGACATCCCTCCAAACTATCCACAACACCACCAACCTTTGTGTCATCGGCAAACTTACTAACTCATCCTTCCACTTCTTCATCAGGTCATTTATGAAAATGACAAACAGCAAGGGTCCTAGAACAGATCCCTGGGGCACTCCACTGGTGACCAACCTCCATGCAGAAAAAGACCCATCCACAACCATACTCTGCCTTCTGCAGGCAAGCCAGTTCTGGATCCACAAGGCAACAGCCCCTTGGATCCCATGCCCTCTCACTTTTTCAAGAAGTCTTGCGTGGGGGACCTTATCAAATGCCTTGCTGAAGTCCATATAAACCACATCCACCGCTCTTCCGTCGTCAATGTGTTCAGTCACCTTTTCAAAGAACTCAACTACGCTCATAAGGCACGACCTGCCCTTGACTATTTCCGATCATACTAAACTTCTCTAAATGTTCATAAATCCTGTCCCTCAGTATCCTCTCCATCAACTTACCAACCACGGAGGTCAGATTCACCAGTCGGTAATTTCCTGGGCTATCCCTGTTCCCTTTCTTGAAAATAGGAACCACATCCGCAATGCTCCAGTCCTCCGGAACCTCTCCCATCTCCATTGACGACGCAAAGATCATCGCCAGGGGCTCTGCAATCTCTTCCCTCACCTCCCACAGTAACCTGGGGTACATCCCATCTGGTCCTGGCGACTTATCTGTCTTGACAGAATTTAGAAGTTCCAACATATCCTCTTTCTTAACGTCTACACACTCAAATCTTTTCAGTCCACCGCAAACCTGCAATACAACCTCCCAGATCATTTTCCACTGTGAATACCGAGGCAAAGTACTCATTAAGCACCTCTGCGATTTCTTCTGGTTCCACACAGACGTTTCCCCCTTCACCTTTTATAGGTCCTATCCCTTCACGTCTCATCCTTTTACTCTTCACATATTTGTAGAATGCCTTGGGGTTCTCCTTAATCTTACCAGCCAAGGCCTTCTCATGACCCCTTCCGGTTCTCCTAATTTCCTTTTTAAGCTCCTCCCTACAACCCATATACTCCTCTAGATCCTTAACATCTCCAAGCTCTCTGAACCTTCTGTACATCTTTCTTTTCTTCCTGACTAGGTTCATCACAACCTTCATGCACCATGGTTCCCGCGACCTACCAAAACCTCCCTGTCTCATCGGAACATTGTTGTGCAGAGCTCCAGACAAACATTCCTTGAAAATCCATCACCTTCCTTCAGTACTTTTCCCAAGAACACCTCCTTCCAGTTTACTTGTCCAATTTTCTGCCTGATGTCTTCATATTTCCCCTTACTCCAGATAAACACCTTCCTAGCCTGCCTGATCCTATCTCTTTCCAACGCTATCGTGAAGGAGATAGAATTATGATCGCCATCCCCAAAATGCTCTCCCACCGAGAGATCTGACACCTGTCCAGGTTCATTAGCCAGCGCCAGGTCAAGTACAGCCTCTCCTCTCATAGGCTTATCCACGTACTATGTCAGGAAACCCTCCTGAACACACATAACAAACTCCTCCCCATCCAAATCCCTTACCCTAGGGATATTCCAGTCGATGCTTGGGAAATTAAAGTCTCCCATCACTACAACTCTGTTATTACTACATCTCTCTAGGATCTGTTTCCCTATCTGCACCTCAACTTCCCTGTCACTATAACACCCAGCAAAGTTACCAACCCCTTGCTGTTCCTAACTTCCACCCACAGAGACTCTGTAGACAATCCCTCCACAGTGTCCACCTTCTCTACAGCCGTGACACTGTCCCTGATCAATAGTGCCACTCCGCCCCCTCTTTTGCCTCCCTCTCTGTCCTTCCTGGAACATCTGAATCCTGGACTGAGCAGCTTTCCATGAGTCATTGAGATCTACCATTAGACACAAGCAACTCTGACAATTCATTTTGGTCTCACCTCTTTGTCCTCAACTGTTGCTCGAGTGTGGGTCCCAATCCTCTACTGAGCCTGAGGCCCTTCAGGCCACATGAGGGGAGAGGCAGCCTATTCCTGGTTCCTTTATTGTGCACTGATAGCCATGCCTCTCATGGGACCCCATCTGGATAACCCTCAGCCTCCCCCAGTGCTGAGCCTCTTGTTTTCAAACCCTCTCATCTTCTGGCCAGCCCCAAACACTCTCTCAACTGTGATAAGGATAGGAACCCATGGAGGAGGAAAAAAGAAGCACTACCCGCATACCAGCCTTCATAAACTCTTAAAAGGCAAGGGGCACCCCAAAATGCATGGAAAGTAAGGCCTGCAAAGTTACCGTTATGGACCCCTCTCCCCGATATGGCAGTTGTGGGAGCCCCACCCCTTGCACTTACCTGTGTCCCTGCATCCTCTCTGGTGATCCCTGAGCAGTGAACATCCTGGGAGGGGTGCTGGCTGCCTGAGCCCTCACCTCCAAACTCCTCCTCAGAGTTGAAGGTGTCAGGTTCACATTCATATGGAGCTGTTGCAAATAATGCCAGTGTGACATCGTGTCAGCGCCCTTCATCAGCCTTTTAAATTATTTTTTGCACCCCTCCTGAACTTTTAGCTTTCAGTGATTTGTGTTCATGGGCACGTAAATTATTTGCTTCACCGAAGTTCTTGGAACAAAAATTTCCGATTTGTCTTTCTTGGATCCAAAATGGATAGCTTCACATGAACTTCATTTGTTATAAGTTTGCACACTTATGTAGTCTCCCGATGTCCTTTTGTAAATTCGGGTTCTTAGCTATACAACATACAGAGCATCCTAATTTAGTGTCCTGTGCAAACATGGATATAGAACCTACTATTACCTTATTCCAAGTCATTTATATTTGTGGTGAAATGCTGAAGCCTCAGTATCGATCCCTGGCCAACACCATTTGTCACATTCTGTCAAATACAGAACATTCCAAATGTGCTCTCTCCCATCTCACAACCAATTACCAAACCGTGGCATATGTCTTCTCCAACTCTATACACCCATACTTTTGCTAATAATTTTGGTGTTGGAACATATCAAATGCCTTCTGGAAGTCCACATAGACAACACCCTTAGGCGTTCCCCTGTCTATCATGCCAGTTACCTCATCAATTTTACAACTAGATTGGTTAGACATGATCTACCCTTTATTAATCTTTGTCAGGTGTCATTGATCAATGCATGCTTTGCTCCAAGGGAACAATACCCTCATCATGAATCACAGAACTGATCTTTTGTAAACTGACAGCTTAAAAATCAAAATACATCTATTAGTTTATAACACTGGATACTGCTGTAAAGTACACAAAAACATGAGAGTGGAAATTGAAATAGTGGCTGTGCAAAAAAAAACAGACTTACAGTAACAGACATTGTCTTGACTGTAGAATCCTTCAGGACATGTATGCAGACATTTGCTTTCATAAAGGGCTCTCGGTGGAGAACAGACTGTGCAATTCTGCGGACTGCTCCCTATGCAGCTTGCGCACGTGGAGTGACACTCTATATGCAAAGATGTCAGAAATCACATGCAAACAATTATTAATATTCAGTACTTAACTTCCTTTGTTATATCTCAAAAAAATCACAACTCACCTCAAGGTAACCAAAATTAATTCTATGTTATTCAGATCCACTGCTTTGGCTAGATTTCATACTGCACCAATCGCGGGTTTGAAGATGGGGCTTTTAAACTCTGGTGGCAGCTTACAGCTACTTACTTGCCTGCCCATGGTCTGTTGAAATTTTATGAGGGACAGGACAATCAATAGCTACTTAAGGACCTCATCTTGCTGCTGTCAGTATTTTACCCACAGGGGCGAAGGGGCCTTCATGCAGGAAGCCCCAGTTAGGTCCATGGCAGAAAGACTCATTGACAGCTTTCCTGAACCATTGCAAACTAAGATCCTTAAATGGGCTATTAAAACCCACAACGGCTTCATCCCCTCATCGCTGATATTCACCCAACAATAGACCACCACAGGAAGTGAATAACACCTGTATGGGTTTGCTGGTGGGGGGCTCTAGAGCTGGGATAGAGGGAGAAGTGGGACAATGAGGAGTGGAGAGGGAGGCAGAGGGACCTGGCATCAGAAATGGGAGGCAGAGGGACAGAGAGATGCTGCTGACAACTACATCCTGCCCTTACTGCAAATACCCCTCTCCCCTGTGTGTCTCACCTCATTATCCCCTTCCCCACCATCACTTACCTGTGGCCTGGGTCCCTCAGCATTCCTGAGGCTCAGCTGCATGTATCACCAGCAACATAAGAACAGACATAAGAAGTAGGAGCTGGAGTAGGCAATTCAGGCCTTCCAGCATGCTCCATTGTTCAATAAAATCGTGGCTGATCTCACCTCATCCTCAACTCCATCTTCCTGCCAGCTCCCCAAGCCCCTTCAATCCGCTACTAATTAAAAGCCAATCTATCTACTCAAATGTGTTCAGTATTCTGATGTTCTCTGCACTCTGTGGTAGAGAATTCCACTGATTCATGATCCTTTGAGTGAAAAAATTGCACCTCATTTCTGTTTTAAATCTACTGTCCCCTCGCTTTCCAGAGCCACCACTTTCCCAGTCGTGCTGTCAGACAAAGAATAGCAGTCAGCCTTTGATCTTCCAGCAGCTCTTGGCAGGCAGGACTTCCACACTCGGGGTCCTTGATCCCAGTGAAGGTCTGTTGCTGCCCAGTGCAGTGATTGACAGTGCAGCGGGCCTTCCTGAAAAAGATGACCAATGGCTCTTGCCAGCTTACAGGCAGCACGTGAGAGCTTCATCATTTGCATTAAATTCAGTCCCATACTTTCTGTGGAGTTTGATGTTATTTTCTGTGGAGGCTGGTAATAGACAATCACTTTTGTGTTGATACAAATGCAGATGGGTGTTCTGAGACCCTGTACCAACATAAAGTTATGTCCACTGCAATCGCTTGACACTTTGATGGATTTGATTTTTCTTCCCCTTCCTCTTCAAGAGAAAATAGATGTTTTTTTTCTCTCAGTCTGATCTATTTCTCATCTGGCAAAAGATAGAATGTTAGAATCATAGATGTATAGAACAGAAACCCAGAGGCAGGTCAAGGTGGTTGTTCAATCATGCAATCATTATTTTTTGATTGCTTGCAAGATCTGATGTGTTCTAAAAAAAATTAGCAACTGAGAATGAATGCCTCAAATCATTCAGAAACTAATTTCTTCAAACAACGGCAGGATAAAAGACTTGTGACTTGTAACTCAGCAGAGTGAAGGTGAAAAATAATTCATAACCACGATTGTTGTGCTTTGAAGAAGGAAACCCTAAGGGAAGTACTTTTAATTCCGAGCAAGGATTCAATTCCGAGCAAGGATTCAATTCCGAGCAAGGATTCAATTCCGAGCAAGGATTCAATTCCGAGCAAGGATTCAATTCCGAGCAAAGGAGAGGTGAGTTGCAATTTTTTTGTCCTTTTACCTGTATAAGGGTAACATGGCAGCTAGGGCAGTGTCATGCTCCTCCTGCTAGATGTGGGCAATTAGGAAGCAATCTAGTCTCCATGACAACTTTGTCTGCAGGAAAGTGTATCCAGTTGCAGCTCCTCACAAACCACATTATTCGGCTGGAGAAGCAGGTGGATCAGCTGCAGAGCATACGGGAGGCAAAGAGTGTGATAGATACTAGTTACAGGGAGGTCATCACAGCACAGTTCAGATAGGTAGATGGGTGACTGTCAAGAGAGGCAGGCAGGTAGTGCAGGAATCTCCTGTGACTAATCTCCTTTCAAACAGATATACCATTCTGGATGCTGTTAAGAGGGATAGCCAGGCCTGTGACACCACAGCTGGTTCTGCTATGGGACAGGGTTGGGCAAAGAGCAAGCGAGCAGTGGTAATAGGGTACTCACTAGTTAGAACAGACGGGCATTTCTGTGACCACAATCAAGACTCCAGGATGGTGTGTAGCCTCCCTGGTACCAGGGTCAAGGACGTCTCTGAGCGATTGCAGGACATTCTTAAGGGGGAGGGTGAACAGCCAGAGTTCGTTCTACTATTGGTACCAGTGACATAGGCAGGAAAAGGGATAAGGTCCCAAGATGTGAATATAGAGAGTTAGGCAGAAGGCTAACGTGTAGGATCTCGAAGGTAATAATTTCAGGACTACTATCGGTGCCACGTGCTACTGAGAGTAGGAATAGGAGGATTAGGCAGATGAATGCCTGGCTTAAAAACTGGTGCAGGGGGCAGCGATTTAGATTTTTGGATCATTGGGATCTTTTCTGGGGAAGGGCTGATCTATTCAAGAGAGACGGGTTACATTTGAACTGGAGAGGGGTTAACATTCTGGCTGGAAGATTTGCCAGAGCCACTGGGGAGGGTTTAAACTAGTTTGACGGGGGGGTAGGATCCAAAGCAGTAGGGAGATAGAAGAGAAGTTTAAGGACAGCAAAGAAGTTAAAGAGAGCACATTAGTTAGTAAAGGCAGTGTCAGGAATCCTAGTACCAGACGGATCAGGCAAAAGCAAGACAGAGAGCAAGGGAAGTCCAGATTAAACTGCATTTATTTCAATGAAGAGGCCTGACGGACAAGGCAGATGAACTCAGGGCATGGATGGGTACGTGGGACTGGGATATTATAGTAGTTACAGAAACATGGCTGAGGGAGGGACAGGATTGGCAGCTTAATGTTCCAGGGTACTGATGCTGAAGGGAAGATAGAACAGGAAGAGAGGAGGGGCAGTTGCACTTTTGATTAGGGAAAAATCACATCTGTACTGAGAGGGGATATATCCAAGGGTTCAGCCACAATGTCTATACGGGTAGAACTGAGGAATAAGAATGGGGATATCACTTTGATAGGGTTGTACTATAGGCTGCCAAATAGCGGAAAATTGAGGAGCAAGTATGTAAGGAGATTACTGATAGCTGCAAGAAAAATAGGGTGGTAACAGTCGGAGATTTTAATTTTCCCACATTGACTGGGAAAGTCATAGTATTAGAGGGCTGGATGGAGAGAAATCTGTTGAGTGTATTCAGGAGGAATTTCTCATTCAGTACGCCCAACTAAAGAGGGGGCAAAACTTGACCTCTTCTTGGGAAATAAGGAAGGGCAGGTGACAGAAGGGTAGTGAGGATCACTTTGGGACCTGTGACCATTTTTCTATTAGTTTTAAGATAGCTATGTAGAATGATAGTTCTGTCCCAAAATTAAAATTCTAATTTGAGGCATGGCTAATTTTGATGGTATCAGGCAGGAACTTTCAAAAGTTAATTGGGGGAATCTGTGGGAAGGCAAAGGAACGTCTGCTAAGTGGGAGGATTTCAAAAGTGTATTAACCAGGGTTCAGAGTAAACACATTCCAGTGAAGGGCAAGGCTGGCAAAAATAGGGAACCCTGGATGACTCAGGATATTGAGGCCCTGGTCAAGAAGAAGAAAGAGGCATATGACATGCATAGGCAGCTAGGATCAAGTGAATCCCTTGAAGAGTATAGGGGTATAGGAGTAGAGTTAAGAGAGAAATCAGGAGGGCAAAAAAAGGGACACAAAATTATTTTAGCAAATAAGGCAAAGGAGAATCCAAAGAGCTTCTTCAAATAAATAATGGGCAAAACAGTAACAAAGGAGAGAGTAGTGCCTCTTATGGATCAACAAGGTCATCTATGAGTGCATCCACAAGAGATGGGTGAAATCCTAAATGAATATTTCTCATCAATATTTACTGTTCAGAAAAGCATGGATGTTAGGAAACTTGGGGAAATAAAAAGTGATGTCTTGAGGAGTGTACATATTACAGAGGAGGTGGCGCTGGAAGTCTTAAAGTGCATCAAGGTAGATAAATCCCCAGGACCTGATTGTATATCCCAGGACATTGTGGGAGGCTAGGGAGAAAATTGCGTGTCCCCTAGTCGAGATATTTGAATCATTGATAGTCACAGTGAGGTGCCTGAAGATTGGAGAGTGACAAATGTTGTGCTTTTGTTTAAAAAGGGCTGCAGAGAAAAGCCTGGGAACTACAGGCCAGCGAACCCCACATCTGTGGTGGGTAAGTTGTTTGAGAGATACGATCTACAGGCATTTAGAGATGCAAGGTCTGATCAGGGATAGTCAGCATGGCTTTGTGAGTGGAAAATCACGTCTCACAAATTTAATTAAGTATTTTGAAGGGGTAACCAAGAAAGTAGATGAGGTTAGTGCAGTTGATGTTATCTACATGGACTTTAGCAAGGCCTTTGACAAGGTACCACATGGTAGGTTGTTGCATAAAGTTAAATCTCACAGGAGACAGGGTGAGGTATCTAAATGGATACAAAATTGGCTTCTTGAGAGAAGCCAGAGAGTGGTTGTAGAGAGTTGTTTTTCAAACTGGAGGCGTGTGACCAGCGGTGTGCCTCAGGGATCAGTGCTGGACCCACTCTTATTTGTCATTTATATTAATGATTTGGATGAAAATATAGGGGGCATAGTTAGTAAGTTTGCAGCTGACACCAAGATTGGTGGCATAGTAGACAGTGAAAAAAGTTGTCTCCAATTGCAACGGGATCTTGATCAATTGGGTCAGTGGACTGATGAATGGCAGATGGAGTTTAATTTAGACAAACGCGAGGTGACACATTTTGTTAGACTGAACCAGGGCAGGACTTACTCAGTTAATGGTGAGGCATTGGATAGGGTTACAGAACAAAATGATCTAGGGATACATGTTCATTGCTCCTTGAAAGTGGAATCACAGGAGAGAAGGCATTTAGCATGCTTGGTTTCATCGGTCAGAACATTGAATACAGGAGTTAGGAATCTTTTTGAAGTTGTACAAGATATTGTTAAGGCCACACTTGGAATACTGTGTGCAATTCTGGTCACCCTATTATAGAAAGGATATTATTAAACTAGAAAGAATGCAGAAAAGATTTACTAGGATGCTACTGGGACTTGATGGATTGAGTTATAAGGAGAGGCTGAATAGACTGGGACTTTTTTCTCTGGAGTGTAGGAGGCTGAGAAGTGAGCTTATAGAGGTCTATAAAATAATGAGGGGCATAGACAAGGTAGATGGTCAATATCTTTTCCCAAAGATAGGGGAGTCTAAAACTAGAGGGCATAGGTTTGAGGTGAGAGGGAAGAGATACAAAAGTGTCCAGAGAGACAATTTTTTTTACACAGAGGGTGGAGTGTCTGGAAGAAGCTGCCAGAACTAGTAGTAGAGACGGGTACAATGTTATCTTTTAAAAAGCATTTAGGTAGTTACATAGGTGTGATAGATATAGAGGGATATGGGCCAAATGCGGGCAACTTGGATTAGCTTAGAGGTTTCAAAAAAAAGGGCGACATGGACAAGTTGGGCTGAAGGGCCTGTTTCCATGCTGTAACCCTCTATGACTCTACTCCCTCCAATTCTCAAAAAGCTATGCATGGCACCTTGGGTAAAAACCCCTGATCTATCACGTTGCTGACACTATCATGGAGGCCAACAAGCTGGATGTCTTTTTTCCAGAGACTTTTCAGTAACACAGGATAGTTTGCTTTCATCCCACTGAGACTTCATTGGCTTCAATGAGAGTCAAATGGGCTTGAGAACTGATCCACTGCTCTACTCCAGGGGCCTTTCACAGTATGAAGCAATGTAAGTAAACAACAGTGTATTCTTTCCCTCACAAGGAATCGTCAGTCTGATGTCTGGTGCATATAAATCAAAGTCAAATTCTATGAAAGTTAATGGCTGTGATCCAGATTTTATATATAATGCAACATACATGGTGAAGGCAAAATACTGCAGAAGCTGGAATCTGAGACAAAATCAGAAAATGCTGGAAAACCTCAATAGGTCTGACAGCATCTATGGGGAGAGAATGGGGAGAGCTCTGACAAAGGGTCATCTAAACTCGAAACGTTAGCTCTATTCTCTGTCTACAGATGTTGTCAGACCTGCTAAGATTTTGCAGCATTAAGTGAAAGTCAGGGACATAAGAAATGCAGATAACATGTATTATCTAGATAGCTCCTTTTAGTGCAGTGAACATCCCAATGAGCTTTGCAGGAGTGTGGAAGCTTTGTGGTGCAATGGATAGCATCCTTGCTTCTGAGCCAGAAACTCCAGTTTTGAATCCCACCCCAGGAATTGATGATCAAGGAACCTGCATTCATAATGTGGCCTAATCAGGTTGAGCATCAACCTGCGAAATCTTTCCAACATGCTAATGGCAGGATGCAAGAGCAGGAGAGTCTCCTGATTGGCCATGCCTGATGTAGACTGGCACCTCTCAAGTTATAGACATCTGGCGACAGGCTTGCAACTTGTTCTGGGAATTATTAGCTTACGGAGACAGACAAAAGTCTGCCTTAATGCACCATTAGGTGCAGAAAGAGAACTGGTTTGGATGGATTGCACGAGTGGACAGCAAGATGAGGAAGGGCCCAAAATGCTCTTGAAGCACGATTTTGAAGTCTAAGGGTCTAGGAAAGCAGTTCTGGATAACGGTGACAGTTTTTAAAATTCATTCATGGAACATGGGCGTCGCTGGCTGACCAGCATTTATTGCTCACCCTTAATTGCCCTTGAAGTGGTGGTGATAAGCCCCTTTCTGCATTGCTATGGGTTGACCCACAATGCCATTAGCAGGGGAATCCCAGGATCTTGACCCAGCAACTGTGAAGGAATGCCAATTTATTTCTAAGTCAGGACAGTGAGTGGCTTGGAGGGGAATTTGCAGGTCGTGGTGTTCCAATGTATCTGCTGTCCTTGTCCTTCTAGATGGAAGTGGTTGTGGGTTTGAGAGGCACCATTTAAGGATCTTTGGTGAATTGCTGCAGTGCATCATGTAGATTGTATGCACTGCCGCTACTGAGTGTTGGTTTGGAGAGAGTGGGTGTTTGTAGATGTGGTGCCAGTCAAGCTGACTGCTTTGTCCTGGATGGTGTCAAGCTTCTTGAGTATTGTTGGAGCTGCATCCATCCAGGCAAATGGGGAGTATTCCATCACACTCCTGGCTTGTGCTTTGTAGTGGATAGGCTTTGGGAAATCAAAAGGTGAATTACTCACCGCAGTATTCCTAGCCTCTGACCTGCTCCTGTAGCCACTGTGTTTATGTGGTGAGTCCAGTTGAGTTTCTGGTCAATGGTAATCGCAAGGATGTTGACAGTGGGGAATTCTATGATAGCAACACCACTAAATGTCAAGGGGCAGTGGTCAGAATGTCTCTTATTGGTGAAGGTCATTGTCCGGATTTCCATGGTGCGAATGTTACTTGCCACTTGTCAGCCCAAGCTTGGATATTGCCCAGATCTTGTTGCAATTGAACATGGACTGCTTCAGTATCTGAGCAATCGTGAATGGTGCTGAACATCCCCACTTCTAACCTTATGGTGGAAGGAAGGTCATTGAAGACACCTGGGCATCAGACACCATCCAGAGGGACTCTTGCAGAGCTGTCCTGGAACTAAGATGACTGATCCTCCACAACCATCTTCCTGTATACCAGTCCTATATGACTCCAAGTAGCGGAGAATTTTCCCCTTGATATCCCTTGATTTCAGTTTTGCAAGGGCTCCGTGATGCTACACTCAGTCAAATGCAGCCGTTGTTTTCAAGGGCTGTCACTCTCACCTCACCTCTGGAATTCAACTCTTTCATCCATGTTTTAACTAAGGCTGTAATGAGGTCAGGAGCTGAGTGACCCTGACGAAACCCAAACTGGGTGTCTCTGAACAGGTTATTGTTGAGCCGGTGCTGCTTGATAGCACTGTTGATGACACCTTCCATTATGGGGTCATCAACAGTGAAGCCCAGTCACAGATATCACACAGATTATTGAAGGAGTATGGAAAAATTGCTTGTATTGTTCTCACTTTCAGAATAATTAAACAAAAAGTCACAGAGCAAAGAAAAACATTAAGTACAAACCCCAAATTTTAAACTAAGAATTAATACTGACTATAACCAAGATTTGTGAGTATATAATAAAAACATTTTATTCACATAAAAGTAATTAAATGTTTAAAAGTAATGTTAGTATTTATATTTAATGTTTGTTGTGTGGAATATCCAGTAAAGAAATATTGATTCTAAATTTCTAGCTGCTGTGATTGATTTTAACTTTCTGTCAAAGCTCGGTAATTACCATCAGTCCAATGTAAAAGTGTCTGACCTTTAAGGGATGCTATTTGGGAAGGGGAGTGGGGGGGCAGAGAATGGTTATCACAGGAGATTGGTTGGAATTGTGTACAGGGCTACGTGAGATAATACATTTTTGTGTATATGTGACCTTGCAAAATTCAAAGAAGCCAGCTTTCAACATCTGCCATTAGTTTTTTTTTCATCAATAATTAACATTAACTGTGATACCAATACATAGTTAGGATGTATTACGTTACACCAAAACTACTACTGAGTGAAACAGGCGTGCGACGAAGGCTCTCTTATGTCCCTGAAAACTGATTGTATATCTTCATTCTTTGAGGGGCGAATTGTTGTTGAGTAATTTTTTGACAAGTCATTAACTTTTGTGAAGCGCAGCAGAAAATCCTCCTGTGTCAAGAAGCTAGTCACAGGCATTGAATATTTCACGTATATGAAACTATTAAATAGTAATATCTTCTGTAATTTAAAAATAAAAAAAATCCCCGTATAGCAGAAACATTTCAAAACTGTACTGTCAAATATGATAATATTAAGTATCAATATGTCCTCAAATCTAACTGAATCAACTAAGAGCATTTTATCTGCCATGATGCACTTACCTGTGCATACTTTCTCACTGTTAATGTAGAAATGTGGTTTGCAATCAGTCACACACTGTCCATATAGTATTCCATGGCCATCCTGATGAATCTGAATAACTTCCTCCAGTTTGAGGCAACTAGTACAGTCTGACTGCTTGGGGCCTACACAGGCACGGCAAGGATGGCTACAACCTTAGAAAGGATAAAGTAACAATGAAGGTGTTTAAAACTTCAATTATTTTTATACAACTAACACAATGCTGCTTCATCAAGTTCTCCTATTGACAGATAACGGTCAAGGATTGCACCTGCAATTCTCATTTTCAGCTCATCATTTATAAAAGCAAATGGTGGAGATCAGCTTTTCCTCCTGCCCAAAAAACAATTTTGACAGGCCACTCAGCCGGGCTGCTATCCAGCATCCAGGACAAAGATAACACAGCAAGCCTGAGGTTGTGCCAGGTTCAGCAGCACATTGATCACGCTGTTGGACTGGCCACTAGAGGTCTGGATGAATAACCCAGAGTATTGGGAGTTCAATGCCGACCATGACAGTTCGAAAAACTGGGTTTAGTTCAAAAAAAATCTGGAAACAAAAACCTGATACTACTAACATTGTTAAACCCTAACTGGTTCACTGATATCTTCTACAGAAGGAAATCTGCCACCCTTGTCTGGCTGGCTGAGAGATTAGTCCGGTCCTACACCAAATTGTCCTCTGTAGAGTCCAGCAAGTTGATCAGTTGCATCAGATGGCTACCAGCAATTCAAAGCGAAGGGAGACTTGCGCTTATGTAGTGCTCATGACCACTAAACATCTCAAGGCGAAATCTAGCAAGAACTTATGGCAATCTAAAATTTAAATGTTTGCCTTGGTTTAATCAAAATAATTAGAATTTGAATAAAATTAAACTTTAGACTCCATTTTTTTTACTGCTAACAATGCATATTTTTAAAATTAGTATATTGGTCCAAGTATTCTTTCGTATTAGTATAGTAATTAGTATTGAGGAAAACAATATTCTCTGATCCTATGGAGGAAATCATAAAGAAACTTTCATTGTCCACACATGTGCACTTTAGAGTAGAAAACCAGAAGTTGTTGTCAGAGATACCCAGCTCCTTCACAAATGCATTGTAAAAATTCATGCCAATAGGTTTAGCATTGCAAGGCATGCAACGGTGTGAACTTAGGATACTTGCTCACTGGTGCCTCACTGAAGACGCCATAAAGTGTGCATTCAAGAGTAAGTGAATTTACAATGGCATGATAATGAACAATTACTACAGAATCACAGAATCCTCCAGTGCAGAAGGAGGCCATTTAACCCATCGAGTCTCCACAAACCACAATCCCATCCAGGCCCTATTCCCGTAACCCCACGCATCTACCTTGCTAATCTCCTGGACACTAGGATCAATTTAGCATGGCCAATCAACCTAACCCGAACATTTTTGGACTGTGGGAGGAAATTGGAGCACCCGGAGGAAACCCACGCAGACACGGAAAATGTGCAAACACCACACAGAGAGTGGCCCAAGCCAGGAATCGAACCCAGGTCCCTGATGCTGTGAGCAGCAGTGCTAACCACTGTGCCACCGTGCTGTGCCACTATCCCAAACAACTTTTATTTGCAGCCTTATGATTTCAACTGCTAGGTCATGTTGAAAATGTTTAAAAAATAAAAAAAACACTTTTCTTTTCCGGTGTCTCTCACTTACCAATTCATATACAAATTAATTTATACTTTCAACTTTGTGAGGCAGAACATTCATGAATCTAACCCACTTGTAGTGGAGGGACAGGTAGCCAGCAGTGGGTCTCACAAAGAAATCAGCTTTTCCTTGGCTGTTTAATGCAGCGAAAAGTGGAAGAGGAGTTTACCTGGGTATTTATAACAATGTCAATTTTGTACTGCATATGAACTTCTAACGAATCCAGGATATTAGTTCAAGTCTCCATTGTCAAGTCATCTTCATTGTTGCCTTCGACATTTCAAATGGACATTAGCATTGAGAAGAATGGAATGACCAGAATGGAAGATAAGCAAAAGGTATGAATTAAAAGGAGGGATTTTTAATTGTGGGGATGATTTTTGTCAGGGTTTTGGGGATGGGGAGGATGTGCAGTAGAGTTAGCATTGAAGTGCCATATTGATTCACACACTTCAGGTTATCTGAAACCTGTATGAGTCCATCACAGGCTCCTCTGGTATCCAGGTAAGTGGCTGCAAGCACTTCTTCCTCCTTTTCCTTCATCTCTACCTCCCAAAAGAATGCTGAGCCATCAGCACCTTCCTCCTCTTGTAGCTCAATTCCTCTCTGTAGCAAAATGTTGTGCTGGGCACAACAGACCACAGGACACTCATACCAGTACGTACTGACAGGTACCGCCGGATCTGTCCGGGTGCCTGAATCGTATCTTCAGTAACCCAATGTTTGCTCTTGGTCATGTGGCTCAGGTTATACTTTTCTGCTGCGTCACTGGTGGGCTCTTCACCAGAGCTCCACCTCCTTAGAGGGCAACTCTCATGTCCAATGAACCATCAGCACACTCTGTTTGGGGATGCAAAAGCTTATGAGAGATGTGACTGGCGCAAGATGAAGGCATTACAGCACCTTCCTGAATATTTTGCATAGACGTGCATGAAAAGCTTCTGAAGATTACATATCGGCCAAACATTGATGGAATGGAATCCTCTTTGATTGATAAATATTCATGATTAATCTGATGGCATCTTGATTGCCACATGTGTGCAGTCTATGACTCCCTATACCTGTGGGAAATCAGCCACTGCAGCAACGGCGACAACCAATCTGGTTCTGAGTAGCCTTATCAGCAGCAAACTGGAGGTAAAATTGCAGCCTTAGCAAATACAGCATCTAATCCCTTAAAGGGGGTATGGTGTTAGTTTAAACTGCAGATTAGGTTGAGGACAGCACTGAAGTTAAAGAGAAGTTAAATGGTAAAGGCAGTGTCAGCAATCCTAGTGTTAGACAGGTCGGGCAAGAGCAGGGCAGGCAGCAAGAGAAGTCGAGATTAAGCTGCATTTATTTCAATGCAACAGGCCTGACGGGCAAGGCAGATGAACTCAGGACATGGATGGGTAAATGGCATTGGGATATTTTAGTATTATTGAAACATGGCTAAGGGAGGGACAGGACTGGCAGCTCAATGTTCCAAGGTAGAGGTGCTATTGGTAAAATAGAACAGGAGGTAAGGGAGGAAGGGGAGTTGCGTTCTTGATAAGGAAGAACATCACGGCAGTACTGAGGGGTGATATTTCTGACGGTTTGCCCACTGAGTTTATATGGGTAGAACTGAGAAATAGGAAGGGGAAGATTATTTGATAGGATTGTACTATAGACTTCCAAATAATCATTGGGAAATTGAGAAGCAAATATGTAAGGAGATTACAGATAGCTCCAAGAAAAATACGATGGAAATAGTAGGGTATTCTAACTTTCACAACATTGACTGGGACAGCCATAGTATTAGGGCTTGGATAGAGAGAAATTTGTTGAGTGTATTCAGGAGGAATATTTCATTCAGTATGTGGATGGCCTGACACGAGATGGGGCAAAACTTGACCTCCTCTTGGGAAATAAGGAAGGGCGGATGACAGAAATGTTAGTGAGGGATCACTTTAGAACCAGTGACCATACATCTATTAGTTTTAAGACAGCTATGGCGAATAATAGGTCTGACCCAAAAGTTAAAATTCTAAATTGGGACAAGGCCAATTTTGATGGTATTAGACAGGATCTTTCAAAAGTTGACTGTGGGAGCTTGTTGGCAGGCAAAGGGATGCTAGTAACTAGGAGGCTTTCAAAATTGTGTTGACCAGTGTTCAAGGTAAGCACACTCAGAGTGAGCACATTCAGGGTAAGGGCAAGACTGGCAGAAGTAGGGAACACTGGATGACTAGGGATAGTGAGACACTGGTCAAGAAGGAGAAGGAAGCACATGACATGCATAGGCAGCTGGGATCAATTGGATCCATTAAAGAGTATAAAGGGTGCTGGAGTAGAGTTTTATGAAGGGGTAACCAAGAACATAGGTGAGGGCAGCGCAGTTGATGTTGCCTACACGGACTTTAGCAAGACCTTTGACAAGGTACCACATGCTAGGTTTTTGCATAAAGTTAAATCTCATGGGATTCAGGACGAGGTAGCCAATTGGATACAAAATTGGTCTGACGACCGAACACATAGGATGGTTGTAGAGGGTTATTTTACAAACTGGAGGCCTGTGATCAGTGGTGTGCCTCAGGGATCAGTGCTGGGTCCACTGTTATTTGTCATTTATATTAATGATTTGGATGAGAACTAAGGGGGCATGGTTAGTACGTTTGCAGATGACACCAAGATTGGTGGCATAGTGGACAGTGAAGAAAGTTATCTAGGATTGCAATGGGATCTTGATCAGTTGGGCCACTGGGCTGCTGAACGGCAGGTGGAATTTAATTTAAATAAATGTGAGGTGATGTATTTTGGTAGATCAAACGAGGGTAGGATTTACTCAGTTAATGGTAGAGTATTGTGGAGAGTTATAGAACAAAGAGAACTAGGGGTACAGGTTCATAGCTCCTTGAAGGTGGAGTCACAAGTGGACAAGGTGGTGAAGAAGGCATTTGGCATGCTTGGTTTCATCGGTCAGAACACTGAATATAAGAGTTGGGACGTATTATTTAAGTTGTACAAGACGTTGGTAAGGCTACGCTTGGAATACTGTGAACAGTTCTGTTCACCCTATTATAGAAAGGATACTATTAAACTAGAAAGAATGCACAAAAGATTTACTAGGATACCACTGGCCTTTGATGATTTGATTTGATTTCTTACTGTCACATGTATTAGCATATAGTGAAAAGTATTGTTTCTTGCTCACTATACAAAGCATACCATTCATGGAGAAGGAAACAAGAGACAGCAGAATGTAGTCTTACAGTCATAGCTTGGGTGTAGGGAAAAATCAACGTAATGCCAAATAGGTCCATTCAAAAGTCTGATGGCAGCAGGGAAGAAGCTGTTCTTGAGTCAGTTGGTACATGACTCAGACTTTCGTATCTTTTTCCCAATGGAAGAAGGCAGAAGAGAGAATGTCCGGTAGCATGGGGTCCTTAATTATGCTGGCTGCTTTGCTGAGGCAGCAGGAAGTGTAGACAGTGTCAATGGGCGGGAAGCTGATTTGTGTGATGGATTGGACTACATTCATGAGCTTTTGGAATTTGTTGTGGACTTGGGCAGAGCAGGAGCCACACCAATCTGTAATACAATATTCTATGGTATTTCTGTAGAAGTTGGTGAGAATCATAGCTGATATGCCAAATTTCCTTAGTCTTCTGAGGAAGTAGAGGCGTTGGTGGGTTTTCTTAAATTTAGCATCAGTACAGGGAGACCAGGACAGGTTGTTGGTGATCTGGACACCTAAAAATGTGAATGATTTGAATAAAAAGATGAGGTTGGATAGACTGGGACCTTTTTTCCCCTGGACCGTAGGAGGCTTAAAGGCGGTCTTATCAAAGACTATAAAGTAATGAGGGACATAGATGAAGTAGATAGTCAACATCCTTTCCTGAAGGTAGGGGAGTCTAAAACTAGAGGGCATAGTTTTAAGGTGAGAGGGGAGAGATACAAAAGGGTCCAGAGGGGCAATTTGTTCACACAGAGGATGGTAAGTGTCTGAAACTAGCTGTCAGAGGTAGTAGTAGATGGGAGGGGGGCGGGGGGGATACAATTTTGTATTTTAAAAAGCATTTACACAGTTGCATGGGTAGGATTGGTATAGAGGGATATGGGCCAAATTGGGACTAGCTTAATGGTAAAAACTGGGCGGCATAGACAACTTGGGCCAATGGGCCTACTTCCATGCTATAAACCTTCATGACTCTGTAACAAATGTACTTGTGGACATCAGATTCCTGGAAGGAGCAGGAAGCAAAGAAATTCAGGACTGTGGGGATTTTGACAGTTGTTGGCATTGTGTGCCCAAAAAGTTAACTGGGAAGTAAACCTTATTCCAGAAAGGTACAGATGCCAGCAGCAGCCTGTCTGAAATGCATTCTTTCTCAGGTTTGACAAGAAGATTCAACACTTTGTGCAAGACCCGGCACTGGAGGTGTTGCCTCCTTCAAACTGGATTTGTGTGTCCATCTCTGCTGCCTGTGGAGAGTCTGCAGAGAAGACAGCTGTGGTGCTGCTCCTTGACCTTTACCAAAGGTCCAAGGTAGGGCTGCATAAATTTTTCCCACACTACAGTGAAGGCTGACAGCAGGGAAGTGCAGATCAAAATAGACAAAGTCCAAGATAGGAGAAATGGCTTTCTATAAGTTCAAAATCACTGCTGAAATGTGAAAGAATATTTACAGAGCAGGTCTTTTGAGCACAAGCCTTTCATTCAGGCAAGGAGGCAGCTCAACAGTTTCATTCTTTAAAGTAGTCCAGCCTTTCAATTTCACAAAGTAAAGAATCCACATTGTGCCCTGACCTTGTTGATCCTGCCAAGTTTTACACAGCTTAGGAAACCTGTGCAGACATGTTAAAGCTGGAATGGTAGGTTAGAGTCTGCATTATATGACTCTTTATATATTAAAATTAGAATCAATAGGGTTTCCTACATACATCACTTCTTACAAAAATAGGAGTGAACAAGATCACGTTGGATATCTGAAATGCCAACATATTCTGGGGATTGTACATCTGGCCCACATCCAAACCTGCCCCAGCTGCCAGTTAAAATTCAGCCCATATTCCTGGTTCAGACTCTGAATGCCTTACTGAGGAATCCTAAATTGAGGCCACTGATTACAGAATTGCATCTTGTAAAGGAAAATGATATCAGTTGGAAATGAACGTTAGCTGACTCATATCTCATTAGTATTCCTTTAACTAAAGCTGCCGTGCTTTAAAAATATATTATACATGATTCTAAAAAAATCCAATTTGAATATTTGCATGCTATGAAATCATGCTCCTAATAAAACCAGTTGCTAAGATATTGAAGTGCTTCAAGGTTAATGCAGTACAAGGCTACCACTTATTAATCCGGTGGAAGATAGTGCTGTACAACTAATCAGAGATGAAAACTTGTATTGCAGAATTCAAACCAAGAAACACTATGTAAGTCACCTTTCATAATCACCTTCAAAAAATTACAATGAAATACCCCACATTGAGTTCAAATCTCAGTTTCTGTGAATTAAGCTATTTCATTCTAATATTTCAAGCCATTGCAATGGAACACTGCAGCCTTAGCTGCCATATATTAAACTTGTAACTGCATTGGGCATCCAATAATTTTTTTAATTCTTCCATGGGGTATGAACATCTCTAGCAAGGCCAGCATTTTTTGCTCACCCATAAAACTGCCTTTAAGTGGAGATGAGCCATCTTCCTGAACTACTGCAGTCCATCTGTGTAGGTACACCAACTATAGGGAAATGGTGGCATTGTTTTAATGTCACTGGACTAGTAATCTAGATGTCAAGACTAATACTCTGCGGACAGAGGTTCAAATCCCACCATAGCGGCTTATTCAATTAATAATATCTGGATTTGACAGCTAGTCTTTTGAATTGTGACCAGTAAACTATCATAGTTCTTTAACGTCTAATATCCTGATGGGAAAGAAATCTGCCATCTTTACCCAATCTGGCCTACATGTGACTCCAGTTCCACAGCAATGCAGTTGATTTATAATTACCCTCCAAAATGGCCCAGAAAGCCACTTCATTCAAGGGAAATTAAGGATGGGCAACAAAAGCTGGCCTTGCCAATAATGCCCACAATCGATGAAAGAATAAGAAGATTTTGATCTGGTGAAGGAAGTGCAATATAGTTCCAAGTCAGGATTGTGTCCAGCTTGGAAAGAAACATGCAGCTGCTGGTGTTCCCATGCACCTGCTGCCTTTGTCTTTCTAAATGGGAGAGGTCATGGGTTTTTAAGGATTGGTGTGTTGCTGCAGTATATTTTCTTTTGCAGTGTGTGGGTGGCATGGTGGCACAGCAGTTAGCACTGCTGTTTCACACCGCCAGGGACCCGGGTTCAATTCTCAGCTGGGTCACTGTTGGAATCTGCACGGGTTTCCTTTGGAGGCTCTGATTTCCTCCCAGAGTCCGAAAGATGTGCTGATTAGGTGATTTGCCATGCTAAATTCTCCCTCCATGTACCTGAACAGGTGCAATTGCTGCCACAGTGCATCAGTGGTGGAGGAAGTGAATAGCTACTTCTCAATTGTGCCTTGCAGATGGCGGTGGTCTTTGGGGAGCCAGGACAGGAGTTGCTCTCTACAGAATTTCCAGCTTCTGACCTGTTCCTTTAGCCACAGTATCTATATAAAGTTAATTTATTGGTCACAAGAAGGCTTACATTGACACTACAATGAAGTTGCGGTGAAAATCCCTTAGTCCCCACACTCCGGCGCCTGTTCAGGTACACTGAGGGAAATTTAACATGGCCAGTGACCTAAACAGCACGTCTTTCACACAGTGAAAGGAAACTAGATCACCAAGAGGAAATCCACAGTTAAATCTTTGGTCAATGGTAACCCCTAAGATGTTGATGGTGGGAGAATTCAGCAGTGGCAATGCTGATGAATGTCATGGGGAGATGGTTGGCTTCTCTGTTATGTTGCGTGAATGTTACTATCATATTGTGATCAGCCCTACCTACAGAGGACTGCCAGAACACTCAGTATGCTTTTTTTTTGACTCTCAGTCATTTTCTGTAACATTTGGCACATGCTGTTTTTTACTTCAAGGAATTGTGCTTGTAAGTAACACAGCATGAAGTGTTCATTTTTACAACTGAAGCTGGATTGGTCTATGATGCAGCTCACTGCAAAATGGTTTTGACATCAGTTTCAATTGAAATCCCTCAGATGATAGCACCATTATGATAATGGCTGTTTCAGTCCACGCACATGAATTACTGGAGTAAATTAAGCAGCCAACCAGATTGATAGGTAGAAAAGCTTGTAGCACACAATCACAACCAGAGAGGAGAGCAATCATATATTTTAGAATCCCTACAATGCAGGAGGCCATTCTGCCCATCGAGCCTGCTCCCACAACAATCCTACTCAGGCCCTATCCCTGTAATCTCACAGATTTACCCTATTGATCCCCCTGACCTAATCTGCACATCTTTGGACTGTGGGAGGAACATAAGAACATAAGAAATAGGAGCAGGAGTAGGCCATCTAGCCCTTCGAGCCTGCCCCACCATTCAATAAGATCATGGCTGATCTGTCGTGGCTCAGTTCCACATTCACGCCCTCTCCCCATAACCCTTAATCCCCTCTCTTATCAAAAACCCATCAACCCGCGTCTTAAAAATATTTAGCGAGGTAGCCTCCACCACTTCAACGGGCAGAGAATTCCAGAGATTCACCACCCTTTGAGTGAAGAAGTTCTTCCTCAACTCCGTTCTAAACCGTCCCCCCTTTATCTTGAGGCTGTGCCCCCTAGTCCTACTGTCCTTTCTGAGTGGGAAGAGTCTCTCCACCTCTATCCTATACATCCCATTCATCATCTTATATGTCTCAATGAGATCTCCCCTCATTCTTCTAAACTCTAACGAGTACAAGCTTAGTTTATTCAGCCTCTCCTCATAGCTCAACCCCCTCAACTCCGGCATCAGCCTAGTAAACCTCCTCTGCACTCCCTCCAAGGCCAAAATATCCTTGCGTAAGTACGGCGCCCAAAACTGCACGCAGTACTCCAGCTGCGGCCTCACCAATGCCCTATACAGCTGCAGCAAGACCTCCCTACTTTTATATTCAATCCCCCTCGCTATGAAGGCCAGCATCCCATTCACCTTCCTGACCACCTGCTGCGCCTGCAAGCTGGGTTTTTGCGACTCATGCACAAGGACCCTGAGGTCCCTCTGCACCGTCGCCTGCTGCAGTTTTTCGCCACGTAAGTAATAATCCTTCCTACCATTATTCCTACCAAAGTGGACCACCTCACACTTGCCAACATTAAATTCCATTTGCCAATTCCTGGCCCATTCGCCCAGCCTATCTAGATCCTTCTGTAGACTCTCCACACCCTCCGCGCAATTTGCCGTTCCACCAATCTTGGTGTCATCAGCAAATTTCGACACCACACACTTGGTTCCCTCCTCCAGATCATCTATATAAATGGTAAATAGCTGAGGCCCCAGCACCGACCCCTGGGGCACTCCACTAGTCACCATCCGCCAATCCGAATAACACCCATTGACCCCCACTCTCTGCCTCCTATTTGACAACCAATCCTCTATCCACGCTAACACCCTACCCCCAACTCCATGTCCCCTGACCTTCTGCAATAACCTCTTGTGAGGAAACCGGAGCTCCTGGAGGAAATGCACACAGAAATGAAAAGAATGTGCAAACTTCACACAGTCATCCGAGGCTGAAATTGAACTGGGTCCCTAGCATTGTGAGGCAGCAACACTATGCTACTGTGTCACCCTACAGAGGAGGGAAAGATCACAAGATGGGGATGATCACGGCTGGGATTAAGGGGTCAGGGCAGAGTTGTGGTTGTGGGAGAGACTGTAATGGGTGAGAGTTGGTGATTGCAGTCATAGTTAGCTTATTATGGACAGGGAAGTATGTAAACTTGTTGGACCTAGTGAAAATGGTCTTTTTCTCCTGAACCACAAGTGGCGCACCCACTTTATTCATCTAGCCCTTCTTGATGTGTCAACATAACTGACGCTTGGGAACCTGGTCCAAAGTAAAAAGCCTACAAAAATAGATGCATGCAAACTTCTTGATTAGGGGCAGACACCCTTACTTGCCTCCATTAAATCCAGATGCAAACGCATTGGGGTCAGGTTTGAAACTTACTTGTTACTTGGGTTCAACCCATCTGTCATTGGAAGTTAAAATTACCCAAATTAAGTCAACAATAATTTTTTTTAGAATCTTTAGCAATATTGAGCAATAAGCTGGGATGCCAACTAAATCTATAATATACAAAAATTCTGACGAATGATGGTATTAACTGCTTTTGTAATTGTACAACTTAAGCCTCTCCTGTCAAAGAGTAAGAATGCGTCAGACTATATTTCACAATTGTGTTTACGACATACCTTGGCATGTTCCATTCTCAGAGTAAAATCCATCTGGGCAGGCTATGAGACATTGACCTTTGTGCAAGGAAAAGTGGTTGGAACAGGAAACACAATATACAGAAGAGCCAGTGCAGGTTGCACATGAAGCATGGCAGGCTGAAACAAAGCAACAGACAACCTTAAATACATAAAGAGGATTGACATGAGGAAGTAATAGATTATAGTTTTCAATTATCAAGCTACATAAGAATATACAATTCATCAGCACAAGTGTACAATTAAAGAAGCCTTCAGCCCAGCATTTTAAAAGAGCTATCTAATTAGTTCCACTTACTGAGCTTTGCCCACAGCACTGTAAAGTCCTCCTTTCCAAATAAACCTGCTGTTTATTGTTACAACAAGGCTCATTTTTTGTAAAAATAACTATGTGAATCTATGGCATTAGTACGTGACAACCCCTAGCTGGCTGCACATTTGGCTGAAAGCGTTAAATCTGAAGTACATCAAAGGAGGATGGAGCAACATGTGGCTGTTCTCAGTTCATGAGTAAATAGTCGCATATGTCCTTGACCTATCCCAGCAGGTTGACTTGTTGGCTTTCCAAAACTGCAAATTAACACTATATTTATATAACATTATATAAAAGCTATATAACGCTTGTGTATGCCGTGAACAAATTTAAGGGTACTGATGAAGGTCAATCTGCTTCAACAACATAATTTACCAGCACTGGTCATTTCTGTGCTACTTGCCCTGCTAAAATCACCCCACCCTTTAGAGCAGCGACCTCCAAACTCTGATCCGGATGCGGCCCAGATTTGGCCTGCGGGCCATAGTTTGGAGGCCCCTGCTTTGTGGCAATTTCTTATAAGGTTATTTGTAACTAAGTGAGAAGGACTCAAGCCTTTTTTGAAGAGCCTAAGCCTCTGGATTCTATTTCTGATGTGGACATCAATGGCACTGCCAAAATCTACTGGCCAACTTTAACTGTCCTAACAACGTGCTGAACTATTATAACCATAGCTGCCTGTTTGGCATGTCAGTAGCAATCTGATACAGTGCCACTGTACCTTTCCAATCAACAGAGTATAGTTCAGGATCAACCATGTTCTCTCTTGTATTGCGTGAATGTTACTATCATACTGTGAACAGCCCTACCGACAGAGGACAGCCAGAACACTCAACATGCTTTTTTTTGACTCTTAGTCATTTTCTGTAACGTTTGATCTGTCTAACAATCTGATACAGTGCCACTGTACCTTTCCAATCAACAGAGTAGAGTTCAGAATCAACCATGTTGGACGCGATTTACAGATAGTGCAAACATTAGAAAAGCACTTTCCTTTTACGGCAGTCCAATAGCTTCACATCACTGTTTCAATTTCAATTTTGCATTCTATGATTTTTGAAACCAAATTCAAATTTTCAGATTGTCATCTTGGAGCTTGAACTCAATCCCGTAAAATAACCACTGAACCATCATAATAAGCATTAATGATATCTGTGCTGATTAATCACAAAGAGCAATGTAGATGAATGGGTGAAGTTATGTGCCAGCTGTGACAATCAGAACACCTGTCCTAAGGTCTCCAGGTGTGGTCCATGAAACAAAGAGTTCTGCAATATTTTTTAAAATCCCCAGATAGAGCCTCCAAGGGTGTTTTTCTTCCAATGTCACCTGGCATGTTACGGATAAAGATTTAGAATAGGACGGTGATAGTAAATTATACCTTGCCCCTCTTTCAGGACAGAAAGGTTTGATTAACGTTTCATGTATACATATACTGGAGCTGAAGTACATCTCCTGGGTAGAATCATGTACCCCCACAGCACCCATTCCCTTCATAGAATCATAAAAGGATTACAGAAAGGAAAGAAGCTGTTTGGCCCATCATAACTGTACCAGCTCTCTGCAAGAGCAACATGAGGTCAAAAGTCTTATGAAAGCTTTACAAGTATGATCCCACCACCCTTTCCCCCCACCCCAGATTCACAATGCTCTACAATTTATTATTAAATCAGAATTTCCCCTAGGAGACATTCCTTTTTGTTTGCCTTCTGGTCCTGCAAAACATTCCCAAACATAAGAAATGCATTCATAAAGCACCTTTAATGTAGCAAAAATGTTCCAAGATACTTCCAACAAATGTTGAGACTGCGTGACATAAAGACAAGTGGCGAAAAGCTTGGCCAAAGAGGTAGGCTGGAATTCTTTAAAATTAATTTAATTTTTACTTGTACTGTTCTTAACATTTATTTCCACTTTTTTAGTTTTCTTCTCTGAACACAGCTGAAAATTTTGTCCAAATTTCTAACAATCCATAACACTTGACATTTACAATATTTGAGGGTGACTACAAGTAATCAAGACTAACTTACTGAGCAACATTCTTCCTTTCTGTGGGAGATCTACCTTACTTCTTTTTGTCAGCTTTAGTATATTAAATTCAATGATTGAAGGAAACACAGTTTGGAGCTAGGATTACAAAGTAGGGCACGGATTTTCAGAGCTGCACTTCCTTTGATCATTACTCGCGACTGAGAATAAGATAAGCAATTACTTAGGTGTCACTGGCAAAGGTTAGTATTTATTCCCATCCTAATACAACTGAGTGGTTTACTTGTCCATTTTAGATGGCAATTAAGAGCCAATTACATTGCTGTGGAACGGGAGTCACAAATATACCATATCACGTAAGCAGATCTCATTTTCTAAAGGACCTGAGTGAACCAATTTTTTATAGCAATACTGTATTTTCATGATCAACATTATTGATACTAGCTTTTTATCCCAGATTTACTAATTAAATGAATATTAATTCCCCAGCTGTAATGATTAGAATTCATGGGCTGAATTTAACCAGCCTGCAGGGAACATACTGGAAGATGGAGTAGGCCCATAAAATGGTGAGGGAAAATGGGGATAGGAAGCCATCCCTAATAGGGATGGTCACCCTGGCTGCAGTCAATTAAGTGGCTGACCCTGACAAGCTGCAGAACTGGGTACCACAAGCTGCCAAAGTGGGGTCACCACTCTGCTTTAAGGGCTTTTTGAAGGATTTCCATTGCACAAGAAAATTCAGCTTCGTGTCTCTGGATCATTAGCCCAGGCACGTAGATTCCTAGTCCATTAACAAAATCACTATGTTTCCATCGCCACTTCTGATATTCCATTAGTGTGAATGTTACACATTGGATATGGTAAGGAGGATCCTCCTTGCACTAATGCAGATGTTCCACCTTTTGCTGAATAAAATACAGATGTGAGTGATACATAATAGGATTAATATGCAGGCTTGCACTGAAACATGTGAATATTTGAAAAAAATAATTTAAATTTCTAAAGGTAATCTATAATAATATTATATTTCCTGTTAATGCTGCTTGCCTTTCATATTTCGTTCACTATTTTTAGTCATCATACAATATAGTATATGTTTGGAACTAACAAAGTTGTACATAAAAAAAATCACAATCTCCATTCCTGAATCACCAATACCATCTTTCTCTTTGGCAACTGTTCAAGGATAAACCAGAATATTCACAATATTGCCGTTGTACTGTACTCTGAGATGTAATTTCAACTATAGATCTGCACCATCATTAAGAGCATCTATTTCCATCACTGCAACATTGCCCAACTACACTCCCACCTCAGTTCAATTGTTGCTGAACCCCAGATCCATGCTTTCACCACCTCTACTCTTTGCTTTCACCTTTCCACTCACCTGATGAAGGGGCAAACCCCAAAAGCTTGTGGGTTTACTATCAAATAAACTGGTTGGACTTTAACCTGGTGTTGAGACTTCTTACTGTGTTCACCACCTCTAGCCATGACTATGCCAACACACTCCTAGCAAATCTCCCATGTTCTAGCCTACATGGACTTATCATCCAAACCTCTGTTGCCTGTGTCCTTACTCACACCGAGGTAGGATTTTCTGGCCCCACCCATCACCAGGATCTTCTTGTCCATCAAATGTCAGAGGACTTTTGGCTGGCCCATTATATCGCCTAAAGTGCATCCGCCACACCATGGCTGGAAAACCCGGCCCAAGTTCCATTCCCTCATGATCCCTGTGTCTTCTAACATACGTTTGCTTCCAATTAAATGGTACTCAATAACATTTGCATCCTTATTTTGAAATCTCTTGATGGTCTTGCTAAACCTCTCCTAGTTGTACAATTTCCACTAGCTCTGCACTCCTTCAAATTTGACTTCTTAAGTACCCCTAATTTTAATCATCCCACTACTACCGACAATGACTTCAGTTGCCAGGGTACGAAACTCTGGTATTCTCTTTGAAAACTCTCCACTTTTCTCCTTCAAGATTCTCCTTAAACACTGCCTCCTTGTTAGCTCTACGCTATCATGTGGCTAGTGTGGTACCTGTGCAGCACCTTAGGATTACTGACTACAATAAAAGTGCTGCAGAAAAGCAAATTGTCGTCCCTATGGCTGAGGATTAATCTTGCAACTCCTACCATGCCACAGTGGAGCATGTGAAAGCATGGTCCAAATGCATGCTTTTATTTTGAAGTCTTTGCTAGCAAATTGCCAAATGAAGCTTTTGAACTGCGCATTGAGCTCAGAATCCAGGAACAGGCAAGAGGCCAACTCAGATGTACCTCTTCAGCAGCCAGTCAGGAACATATCCAAAGAAAGGTCATCCAAGTGGCACCTTTCTTGCTGGTTGAATTAACATGATGGGAATATTTTCTCTATGGGAAGGCATATGCCTGCATTTTCTATGTAGTGTTTCTGGGGGAAGAAGGTAACTGTTTATTACCTTTTACCAGCTGCACTCCGTGAAACCACAGTTTTCCACAGATAGTGAATTGTTTCTGTTTACATTTAACATGAGAACCCAGAAGTGTTCCTTACCAGATATTTAACTGACTTTCTTTAAAGGCAAAACGTGATATTAAATGGTGGGTAGCTATTACATACATATCAGACTCATGGGAAAATAATTCTTCAAATCTCTATCAGGTAATCAAGGATCAGGAAGTGGGTGGAAAAAGGGAGTTAAGGCTGATCAGCCATGATTGTGTTGAATACCAGAGGCGGCTTGGGGGTCACATGGTCGACTCCTAATCTTATTTCTTACATTCTATATTTCATTTTTGTATTTCTGATATGAATACCTACTTTAAGAACCCAGTTTTAGTTAAACCAGCTCTTAACTCAATATTGTCTTTAGAAGTGCTATGATGAGTTGGTGCATTCATACAGGGAGGAGAAAGAATTTTATGAACTGCGCCAACCAATTCTCTATGAGGTGTAGGAGTTGTTGTTACAGTGACGAGTCTGAAACAGGACAGACAAATGGAGCAGAGAGTGAATCCTTCACAGGAGGAGGAGGTAAGCTTTCCAAGAAGGCCCTACTCCCATCTTTATCTCAGCCAGAAGCATGTCTCAATTTTAACAAGACAGTAGTCACTGAACTATTTCACCTTCTTCCAGAAAGTCCTGCAGTTACAGACCAGTTGAGGATGATGCAACAAATAGTTGTCAAGATGACTATGATCTTCAAATTCAACACTTCAGGATTATTCCAAGTTGAATCAGGCAAAAATGGGAACATCTCCTACCGCATTGTACATTGCTGCAATAGAAGGGTTACAGAGGTCCTGTACACAAGTAAAGACCACTTAATCTTTCTCCCCCTAACAGAGAGATGGAGGATGAAAGGGTACAGAGCTTTGACAGGATAGTGGGATTCCACAGAGTGCAGGAAGTCATCGACTGCATGCATATTGCACTGTAGGTGCCTCATGTCAATGGAGAGAGGCACAGGAAGAGGAAAAGGATTCCACTCGTTTTATGTGCAGTTTGTGCGCGACCATGCACAAACCATAACATCAATAAATGTCTGATAAGCTAGCAGCAGTACTTGGGTTTCAGTAAGATGATGGCCCCTCCTTTATCTGCTGGTTTGATGACAATGCTAAGCTAGCACTGATGATAAGCTAGCAGCTTATCTTGACAGAGTCTACCATTCCCCTGTCTTCAGGCCTCCTGGAAGATCTAGACGGTGGTTGCATGGTGTTATGATCCCAGTTGGTTTTATAACTGGGCAGGAAGATCCCAGAATGGAACCCTGGCTCAAAAGACTGTAACATTTACTTTTTTTTAATAAACGTAGAGAAGTAGAGTCACAGGACTGCTAATTAGGTTTAAAAAGAAAAAAAGTATTAAAACACAAAAGATTGAATTATGCTACAATATTTCTTTACCCCCCTCCCTTAGCTTAACAAATACACACAGATTTTAAGATTGCCTTTCTCATCCAAATAGCATACTAACAAGGATTAGCGAGCTTTATTGGTGTTGGATTGGTAGCAGATGGCTTGTCAGTTGTCAGACAGGGATGGTTTGTATTGCAAGGGGAAGAGGAAACATAAATACCTCAGTGGATTGAAGTATGATATCCATCTCAAGACAGCCTCCCACACTGAAAATAGTGGATTACATTCTACAAGAACAACCCCTGTACTTTGTCTCTCACACTTCAGTACATACTTCTCCAATGTTAGAGGAAACCATTCACCAGTCCAATTAATTCTGATTATACCATATAAAGGTTACAGAAGAAATTATGATCCATCAACAGCTATCAGATGTTAAGAAAGCCAGTGGACAATAAATGTTTCTCCTTTGAACATTTTCCAGGACTCAAATTAACTTATATCAAATTCCTCTTGCACTATTTTCTGCTTTGACATTATAAAGTATATTGAATCCCATCATTGTATTGCATGCAAGATAAATATAAATGAGCACAATCAAGCAGTATGCTAAGCTGATCTTGCACAGTATCTTCATGGGAATAGTACAAATATCTCAAATAAGTTATATATTTTTTTGTTGAAATGTGGGTCCACTCACTCACTAGTCAGCATTCGTTCTTACCTGCACATCTATTTGCCACATCTTTGTAATACCCCTCAGGGCAATGTAAGGCACACTTTCCATTGTGCATAACTCTTCCTTCAGGACAGGTCAGGCAATTTGGGTTGTCATGGTAGCAAGTCAGACAAGATGAGTCACATGCTACACAAGAAGGGGGGGAAAAAAAAGAAATCAAGCAAAATCTAACAGATTAAACTGCTCTCTAAATAAATGGCTCAAGCCAATTAGCTGAACCATTCATGTATATAGTTAATAGGCTTAAGTTATGTTTTTAGTGCCTCAAGCAATTTCTCTACTTATAGAAACTTCAGTTAGATCTTAGGACTGTTCCCACTTGTATTTTGCAAAGTGTTTAGGTACTCTGAAAATTCAGCATAGATAAACAGTGGCTAAAATAAAATATTGCACAGGTGCAAGTGACCACTGGTACATGAAGGGTTAGTTCAGCATTTAAGTGCACAAGGCATAAAATGATATTTGAGAAGATAAACCATGATATTAGTTTAGTTGTTATCTTTATCTCGAGAAAGCTTTTAAAACTCTAAGTTGCAAATTATTAGACTGAAGAAGTTTGTCACCACTTTCTGCCATTTATTTCTAGAGTATTATTTCTTCACTTTTACTGATTTTTTTAGATTCCTCATGGTTACTGGATCCCTGCTTTCCCATTATCCCGTGGATTTTTTTCCATTTCCGACTGTGAAGGCAAATACAAAGTATTTTTATTTAATGCCCCTGCCATTTCCTTATTCCCCATTATTTCATCTGCCTTTGCTTCTGGTGGTCCATGTTTACTTTCACTGCTCTCTTCCTGTTTATATATGAATAGAAACTGTTTTTATGTCTCTTGCTAGATTACTCTTTGATTTTCTTTTACCTTTCCCCTTTCCTTTTCAAATTCATGATGCTCCCTTGCTGAATTCTAAAATACTCGCAAAGCTCAGGCCAATTACTCTTTTGACATCTTCTTTGATCTCATACTATCTCTAACTTCCTTTATTAGCCACAGTTAGACCACTTTTTGTGGGGTTTTGTAACTTTAAGTTATTTATTCTTCATCATCTTGAGTTCTCTGCCGGAAGAAAGGTACTTGGCAATTATTCACCTAGCCAGACTAAATTGCCATGAATTTTTACTACAGTTCAAGCAAAGAGACAGCATCCCCCCCCCCTCCCCCTCCCCCCCACTGAGTCTACCTCATCTGGAAGAGGGATTGAATCCCATGCTGCTGGTGGGTCACATGCTAGCTGAGCTAACGGCAATCTCTCCCTCCCCCACAAAGGGTTTTATGGGTTGCTGCAAATTCAATTTTACAGTAACTACCCCTGGAAAGAGAAACACAGTTAACATTTCAGGTCGGTGACATTTCATTGTGAAAGGTCATCGACCTGAAACATTGGGGGCAACTGTCCGACTTCGCCGCACCTGGTGCGGATCGCAATCCCAAAAAATTACACGTAGGCCAAAAACGAATTTCATATCTAGCACCAAACGATTTGCAATCACCCTGGTCCCTTTCTACTGGTGCAAACCAGATCAAGCCCAGAAAGGGCATTAGGCAGATTAACATATTTAAAGTAGTATTTAGATATGCATAGCCTGTTTGACTTCAGATTCTTCTAGATCCCAGGATTTTCTGACCCTTGGATGCAACACGATCCCAGTGAGAATCATTGGTGGAGACCAGGTGCGATAGTTATGCAGGGGACGCAGAGGCCATTGAAGCCTTGGGGGTGGTCAGAGATATGGCTAGGCAGTGCCCACCTGGCAAACTGGCAATGCCAGTTGGGTACTGCCAGTGTGCCAGGAGTCGTGCCTCAGCGGAGCTTATGATAGGGGAGTCATGAAAGGGTGAGGCTTGAAGGGGGGTTGTGAAGGGGGATCGTGAAGGGGGATCGTGAAGGAGGATCATGTCTTGGTTCATGAATGGAGGCCCGTTGGGAGGGCCCTGATGCTACTGATCCCTGTTGGGGAGAGGGTGGGGAAATATACTCCTATGAAGGGCGGGGGGAGGGACGATGGTTGTGGATGTTAAAGTCAATGGGGGGGTGGGAGGGGGTCTCCCAGTACACCCAAGAGATTGGGACACCTTTTCAAAACGGCACCTGAGCACTTTGCAGCCTGTCTCGTGTTTAGGCCCTGTCCCTCCAAGAACCAGCAGTTCATCTACTAATACATTTACCAGGCTATAGCCACCACTTTATTTACCAAACTGCTTTGACTAACATTGACCTGGGTTTAATGCAGCTTGCCACCACAGGAATCATGGTAACTGGGCCCATTTAATTGCAGGAGAAACTGTATTACAGTCATCTGGCAGTGGAAAAACTTCTCATGATTGGAGCAGGAATGGGCCCGTGGGGGAAAGTCACCTGTCCATAACATGAATGTCATTTTTGAATCAATTGACACAAATTATCCCTGAACCCACTGGAATTGAATGGTGACTCAGGGAGGAAGTGCAGGTGGCTCAGCTTCCATGTGCTTCTAGAAGGTTGCCGGCCTTGGGACCCTCTCCCTGTGACCTTTATTTCATCCTCACTCACCTACGGCCTGGGGGATCCATCATTGACCCAGAGCCTCTGGTGGATACATTGCGGGTAGCAGACACCACTCCCAGAGTTGCAGCCTGCAATGGTGAGTGGCCAGCCTCTGATTAGCTGGCAGCTCTCGGCAGCTGGGATTTTCACTCCCAGGATCTGTATCTTGGGTAAGGTCTGATACTGGCTAATTACTTAATTCTGTCAGGCCACCCCTTCAGAAGCAAAGTACATTTCCCACAGTTTTCCAAATCAGTGGGCTGAACCTGAGGCAGTTCCATAAAATTTTGCCCTTCATCTGTGTGTGTGGAGTTTGCACATTCTCCTCGTGTCTGCGTGGGTTTCCTCCGGGTGCTCCGGTTTCCTCCCACAGTCCAAAAATGTGCAGGTTAGGTTGATTGGCCATACTAAAATTGCCCCTTGGTGTCCTGGGATGTGTAAGTTAAAGGGGTTAGCAGGTAAACATGTAGGGGTATAGGGGATAGGGCCTGGGTGGGATTGTGGTTGGTGCAGACTCGATGGGCAAAAGGGCCTGTTTCTGCACTGCAGGGTTCTATGTTCTATGTTCATCACTAGTGGGTAAATATATATAAATGAGCAGCATATGCCCATATATGAAACTACAACTGACAATGAAAGCTTTCAAACTCAGGAGATGGTTACAGGCAAAAACAAAAGAATCACTGTAAGTCTTTAAAAGAATTGGCTTACCATGGCAATGTCCATCTTTTACGAAATATCCAGGCCCACAGTTAGCAACACAGGCGCCGTCTTTGAGCAGATATGATTGATCCCTGCAGTTAACACAATCAGTCTCTGAAGGGCCACGACACATCAGGCAGGATTCATGGCAAGCTGAAAGAAACATTTTAAAGTGACCATTCAATCTATGTTGTGAATCATGCTGTTCTTCAACTTACCTTGAAATTTTTATCATCAGTCAAACATGACTATTCCAATTGAGGCTCTTGGAAATGTTATCCGAAGCTATTCATTGTCTCATCAGTACTGACCATATATTACCCAGATGTATATAAAAGCCTTGTGGCTTTAAACAAACAAAATAAACTCTGTACAAAGGGATAAAAATAAAACAATTTACACTATTTAGTCTTTTACTCAAACATTCAGAATTAACATGCGGCACATGTGAATTGACAGGCAAACTGCAGTTATACACAATACTACAGATTAAATAGTAGATGTGACCAAGCCAGAGCCCATCAATTTACCAACAAACCACCCAGTTGATAGTGACCACAATGAGTCACAAAATCTTGCTAAAATGCTGTCTCCCTCGCAAGGGATTTCACCTCCTCATTTACGAAGATCCAGCCTCTGAATTCTCTCAAAACCCACTCCAACTCTGACTGCCTCAATGACTGCTCACTTCCTGGTGGTTCAGTGTCTTTTCCTGAGAATATATTCCACAGGATTCAGAAAGCTGCATTCCTGTCTCCAATTACTGGCATAATTCCACTTCTTTCATAAACTGCTAGATTCTCTAAGATGCCACTGCACCTGGCTTTCTGGAAACCTCAGTTTCCTAATTGTACCAAGATACAAATGGCTCCCAGGGCTTCTTTTGAGCCTTAACCCTCTTCAGCACGGAACTGGTGACCTTCCTCTACCTTCTCAAGCCTTCAGAACTTCTCCCAAGCCCTAACTGTACCAAAAAGCTCCCTGGGCTTTTCTGATCGCCTGCACCCTGCAGCTTGATAACAGCAGCACCTTGTCACAGGAGCCTTTCCCCTGCTGCACAACACTCATCACACTCTCAGCAAACACATGGATAAACTGAAACCAGCGAATCTTCTTAAGTTTGATCCAACTTCATGACAACATAATGTGTTCACGGAACGCTTTAGGTCCAACTCCCAAAAGAAAACATGTCTTTTCAGACATTTCAGATATCACATCTCCAGCTCTCCAGCTGAGTAAGCCCTCCTGCTGATTTAGAGACTTATCTTTCTAGCTGCTAACCTTTTAAGCCAATTTGGCCCCAACCTTCTGACTGTAATAGACTCAAACTGCTTTAATTGCCTTTATTCTGTTTTCTACAGTTAAGATTTCAATATTTCCAGAACCAAATATTGCCTCTAAAATATTAACATCAACTATGAACTAGAAACACATCACAAAAGGATCATGCACCTCTTCAGAAGGAATCTTCATATTGGTGTTGGGGGCGGTCCACCCATCAGGTTTGCACCGACTCTCCAAAACAGCATCTTACTCAGGCCCAGCCCACTACCCTATCCATGTAATGCTATGCATTTACTATGATTAATCCACCTAACCTACACATCTTTGGATACCATGGGGCAATTCAGCATGGCCAATCCACCTAACCTGCACATCTCTGTACTGTGGTAGGAAAACAGAGCACCCAGAGGAAACCCATGCCGATGTGGGGAGAAAATATGTAAACTCCACACATACAGAGACCCAAGGCCGGAATCAAACCCGGGTTCTAGCACTGAGGCAGCAGTTCTAACCATGGTGCTACCGTAACACCCTTAAATTTCACCAGCTGTTGCGGCAGGATTTGAACCTTTGTCCCCCAGCGCATTCATCTGGGCCTTTATTTTACTAGTCTTCTGACCTTACCACGATGCCACTATTTCCCCTGTCAGGAGTCTTCCACTCAAATGTTATCTGGCAACAAGAATCCCCCAGCTGCGTGGAATAGATGGGTGTGCACTTGTACAGGTGTCTACCAGTCCATACAACAAAGACACCCTCAAATTTGAGAATGTCAACACTGATGGGTTGGTTCTGAATTAATTGCCAGCATTCTATTTTAATAGTTTTCAGCGATACTTTGGCAAGGAAATTAGTACATAGTAGCTGGAAGAAACCCCCTGGGTTTAATTACTTTTGCCAGCAAATGTTCCTTGGGCTTTATTGAAGCTCATGGCATCTACATCAGCTGGTTTAGATTTGGTTGCACCAATTAGACGCACTTTGTATGGAATTCATAACGTAGCGCCCAACATTGCACAACACGAGGAGGGATGCAAAGAGACAAGTAGTCTGCCGCCTGCTAAGTGGAATAGCTCTTAAAACAGGATGAAAACCAATCCACCCTTTGACAGCACTGGAGTTCTAGATGGGAATTTATTAAATGTGAAGCTCAAAATAATAAAGCTGGTTCTCTGAGCAAACATTAATAGCTATGAAAACTCAGTCAAAGGAATGTAATGGTAAGTTCTCTAAGTTCATTTTTTAAGAACAAGGACACTTAGATTTACAGCATTAATATTAAATTTAAAAAGTAAACTCGCACCTTAAATTTGATGAATGAAACATAGTAGGGGCCAAAATGCAGACACAAACCCAAATCCTCAAATGTACTGTAGGTACATGAAGCATTGTATCACAACAGTAGCAAAAATGAAAATTTGCCCTTAACACTGTCACTTAAGAAAGTAAACTGCAGGGAATATATTCCAAATCATTATATAAAAATGCCTTTTTAATCTACCTTATTTGCACTGAATAACTATTTACCGAGTGTTCGCCTATCAACAGCATTGCCACACTTTACTGTGACCATGTTAACTTTGCCCTGCATTGGTGCCATAAACATGGCTATCAACACGGTCTCTTCTCTGGTTCCCTTTTACATTCCATTGTTAAACTGCCCTGCCCAGTGTGAGACAAAGCTGTACAGATCAGGAAGATCCAAGGGTCACACTTATTTCTGTGCTAATTTATTTTAATGGAAAATGGCAACACGCTGTTCTTAATGTCATCAGTGCCTCAAGATTACAGGGGTGAAACAGATACATGCACTTTTCTACACTTGCTTAGAGCTCATGATCCCAGTAGAGCTTCAAACGAGGACCATTTTGTGCTCTGTTAGACTTGGAGTGAGGACTGTTTTGTGCTCTACTGTTCTTCCCCCATAATTGAGTGATCTTCACTATTTCTGCTTTCAAAGAACAAAGAACAGTACAGCACAGGAACAGGCCCTTCGGCCCGATAAGCCAGTGCCGATCATGATGCCCTAACTAAACTAAAAACCTTCTGCTCTTATTCAGTCCATATTTCTTTATTCCTTCCCTATTCACGTACACATCCAGATGCCTCTGAAACGTTGCTAATGTGTCTGCTTCTACCACCTCCTCTAACGGCACATCCCAGGTACCTACCATTCTCTATAAAAAACTTCCCCCAACATCTCCCTTAATCTTCCCCCTCTCACCTTTAAACTATGCCCCTTGTAATTGACACTTCAACCCAAGAAAAAGGCCTCTGACTATCCACACTGTCTATGTCTCTCATAATTTTGTAGACCTCTATCGGGCCTCCCCACAGCCTCTGTCTTTCCAGTGAAAACAATCCTAGTTTGTTCAACCTCTCCTTATAGCCAACACCCTTGAGACAAGGCAATATCCTGATGAACTTTTTTTGCACTGTATCAAAAGCTTCCACATCCTGACCAGGACTGCACACAATACTCCATACGCGGCCTAATCAAAGTTTTACATAGCTGCAACATGATTCCCCAATTCTTGTACTCAATGCCGTGGCTGACGAAGGCAAGCATGCCATATGCGTCCTTAATCACTTTGGCCACCTGTGTTATGACTTTTAGAGAAGTTTGGACCTGTACGCCCAGATCCCTCTGCATGTTAATGCTCCTAAGGGTTCTGCCAATTACATATAATTCACACCTAAATTTGATCCTCCAAAATGCATCATTTCACATTTGTCCCAGTTAAACATCATCTGACAGTTCTGTGCCCAAGTCTTCAATCTATCTAAATCCTCTTGTATCCTCTGACAATACCCAGTATTATCAGCAACTCCACCAATCTTCCTGTCATCCACAAACTTATAAATCAGACCACCACAAGGGATCTTGATCAATTGGGCCAGTGGGCTGACGACTGACAGATGGAGTTTAATTTAGATAAATGCAAGGTGATGTATTTTGGTAGACTGAATCAGGGCAGGACTTACTCAGTCAATGGTAGGGCACTGGGGAGAGTCACAGAACAAAGATCTAGGGGTACGTGTTCATAATTCCTTGCAAGTGGAGTCACAGGTGGACAGAGTGGTGAAGAAGGCATTCAGCATGCTTGGTCTTATTGGTCAGAACACTGAATACAGGAATTGGGACATCTTGTTGAAGTTGTACAGGGCATCGGTAAGGCCATGCTTGGAATACTGTGTACAGTTCTGGTCACCCTATTCTAGACAGGATATTTTTAAACTAGAGAGAGTGCAGAAAAGATTTACTAGGATGCTACTGGGACTTGATGTATTGAGTTATAAGGAGAGGCTGAATAGACTAGGACTTTTTCTCTGGAGTGTAGAAGGCTGAGGGGTGATCTTGTAGAGATCTACAAAATAACGAGAGACATAGATGAGCTAGATAGTCAATATCTTTTTCCAAAGGTAGGGGTGTCTAAAACTGGAAGGCATAGGTTTAAGGTGAGAGGGGAGAGATATAAAAGTGTCCAGAGGGGCAGTTTTTTCAGAGGATGGTGAATGTCTGGAACAAGCTACCAGAGATAGTAGTACAAGTGGGTACAACTTTGTCTTTTAAAAAGCATTTAGACAGTTACATGTGTAAGATGCTTATGGAGGGATATGGGCCAAATGCAGGCAATTGGGATTAGCTTAGGGGTTAAAAGAAAGGACGGCATGGACAAGTTGGGCCGAAGAGCCTGTTTCCATGCTGTAAACCTTTGTGACCCTATGACCTACATTTTCCTCCAGATCATTGATATATACTACAAACAACAGAGGTCCCAGCACTGACCCCTGCAGAACGCTACTAGGTACAACTCTCTATTCTGGAAAACACCCTTCCACCATTACACTCTATCTTCTACGACATCTACCCATCTAGCCAGCCCCCCCAAATCCCATATGATTTTAGATTTCCTACCAGTCTGCCAACTGAGACCTTGTCAAACACCTTACTAAAGTCCATGTAAACTACATCCACATCCCCACATATGAACATCATTTTATGACTATGAACAAAGAACAAAGAAAATTAGAGCACAGGAACAGGCCCTTTGGCCCAAGCTTGCACCAATCATACTGCCAGACTGAACTAAAACCCCATATCCTTCCAGGGACCATATCCCTCTATTCCCATCCTATCCACGTATATGTCCAGGTTCTCCTTAGAGAAGTCTTTGAGGGGAACCACTTCTCCTGACTCAATGCTACTTGGGCCAATCTTTTTAATTATTCTTTTCTGGGTTGTGAGCACCACTGGCAAGGCCAGCATTTGTTGCTCACCTAACTGCCCTTGAGAACAGAGGAACATAAATTTGGCCATTCGAACCTGCTCCGCCATTCAACTAGATCCTGGCTGATCTTCTATCTCCATGTCATTTTCAAGGAGTATCTCCACATTCAATAATATCTTTAAAATCCAAAAATCTATCAAACTCAGTCTTCAACATACTCCATGAGCCTCCACAGCCCTTTGGGGTACAGAATGTCAAAGGTTTATCACCCTCTGAACCCTAACAGCTTCTTAGTCTGAGACAGACTGGTCCCCTGGTTCTAGGCATCCTGATGTGTAGATGCCTGTGTTAGACTGGGGTAAACACAGTAAGAATTCTCACAACACCAGGTAAAAGTCCAACAAGTTTTGACTTTAACATGGTGTTTAGAGACTTCTTATTGTGTCTAGGCATTCTCCCAGAAAGGGAAATATCCTTCCATTTCTACCTTGTCAACCCTTAATAATTATCTGTTTCTAAGAGATCATTTCTCATTCTACTAAACTCTAGAGAATACAATGTCTTCAATCTCTCCTCATTGGATACTCCCATCATCCCAGGAAGCAGTCTGGTGAACTTTCATTGCACACCCTCTACAACAGATAAATCCTTCTTGAGGTGAGAAGGTTGTAGGGAACCACCTACTTAAACCACCGCTGTTCATCTCTGGAGGTGTACCAAGATTTTGACATAGCAACTGTAAAGGAATGGTAATATAATTCCAAGTCAGAAAGATGTGTAGTTTGGAGGGGAACATGCAAGCAGTTGTGTTCCCATGTACCTGTTGCCCTTGTCCTTCTTGGTGGTAGAGTTGGCGAATTTGGAAGCTGCTCTCAAAAGGAGGTTTGGCAAATTGCTAAAGTTAGCAATATTCCTTCAAATTCCTGATTTATATATTTGAGATGGGGTGGACAGGCTTTGGCAAATCAGGAAGTGAGTTATGGTCTGCAGAATTCCAAGTTTCTGACTTACTCTTGTCACTTACTTTTTACATGCTTCATCTAGTTCAATTTCTGGTCAATAGTAACTCCCGGGATGTGGGGATTCAGTAATGGTACTATTGTTGAATGTCAAGAGAGAATGGTTAATTTGTTCTTATAGGAGATAGTCATTGCCTGGAAACTTCTGTGGCACAAATATTACTTGCTATTTTACAGCCAAGCCTTCTGCAGAAATTGCAGATGTATGGGATTGAGGGTGATTTAGGAAATTGGATTAGGAATTGGCTGGCGGATAGGAGACAGAGGGTAGCAGTTGATGGTAAGTATTCGACATGGAGTTCAGTTACGAGTGGTGTGCCTCAGGGATCTGTTTTGGGGCCACTGCTGTTTGTAATTTTTATAAATGATCTGGATGAGGGTATAGCTGGGTGGATTAGTAAATTTGCTGATGACACCAAAGTCAGAGGTGTGGTAGATAGTGAGGAAGGGTGTCTTAGTCTACAGGGAGACTTGGTCAAGTTGCAGAGCTGGGCCGAGAGGTGGAGGATGGAGTTTAATGCGGAAAAGTGTGAGGTAATTCACTTTGGCAGGAATAATGGATGTGTAGAGTATAGGGCTAATGGTAGGACTCTGAATAGTGTGGATGAACAGAGGGATCTAGGTGTATGTGTACATAGATCCCTGAAAGTTGGGAATCAAGTAGATAGGGTTGTTAGGAAGGCATACGGTGTCTTGGCATTTATTGGTAGGGGGATTGAATTTAAGAGCCGCAGCGTCATGTTGCAACTGTACAAAACTCTGGTGCGTCCGCACTTGGAGTATTGTGTGCAGTTCTGGTCCCCACATTATAGGAAGGATGTGGAGGCTTTGGAGTGGGTGCAGAGGAGGTTTACCAGGATGTTGCCTGGTATGGAGGGGAGGTCCTATGAGGAGAGACTGAGGGATTTGAGGTTGTTTTCATTAGAAAGAAGGCGGCTGCGAGGGGACCTTATTGAAACATATAAGATGATCAGAGGTTTGGATAGGGTGGACAGTGATAGCCTTTTTCCTCGGATGGAGAAAGCTAGCACGAGGGGGCATAGCTTTAAATTAAGGGGTGGTAGTTATAGGATGGATGTCAGGGGTAGGTTCTTTACCCAGAGGGTGGTGAGGGATTGGAATGCCCTGCCTGCTGCAGTTGTGGATGCGCCTAGTTTGGGGGCGTTTAAGAGATCCGTGGATAGGTTTATGGATGGAAAGGGTTTGGTTTAGGTTAGAGGGTCATTGTTTTTTAACTGGTCGGTGCAACATCGTGGGCCGAAGGGCCTGTTCTGCGCTGTAATGTTCTATGTTCTAAGCCTGAATGTTGTCCAACTTTTGTTGCATATGGACTTAGACTGCTTCAGTATCTGAAGCATCATGAATGGGGCTGAATTGTGCAATCATCCATGAACATCCTCCTATTTCTGACCCAAGGGAAGGTCAGTGATGAAGCATCTGAAAATGGGTGAGCCTAGGACAGTACCCTGAGGGACAACTACTGTGGTGCCTTTAGGCTGATATGATTGACCTCCAACATCCACAAACATTTTTCTTTGTGCTAGGTGTGACTCCAACCAGTGGAGAGCTTCCCTCCCCCCCACTCCACAATTCCCACTAACTTCAATTTTGGTAGGTCCACTTGATGCCACAATCGTGCCCTAGTGGAACCCAAACAGAACACTGGTGTGCAAGTTATTGCAATGCAAGTGCTGCTTCATGTCAATAATGATGACATCCTCCACCACTTTGTTGATGATCAAAAGTGAATGGATGAGATGGTAATTGGCCAGATGGGATTTGTCTTGCTTTTTATGGATAAGGCATACTTGCACAGTTTTCTACTTAGTAAGGTAGATACTAGTGTTGTAGCTGTGTTGGAACAGTTTGGCTAGAGGCAGTGTTAACTCTAGAGCACAAGTCTTCATCACTACTACTGTGATGCTGTCACAGCTCATAGCCTTAGCTGGGTAAATCTTGGGGGTGAAAGGGGGATGGGTAGAAAATATAAGTCTTATTATTTTATGGTAACTATATTATTTTATGGTAACTATTTTCCCAGTGACATCATGAAAAAGGATCAGTCCACAATTAAGACTTCAAGGTAACTTGGAAATTAACGCTTTATGTTATTTTAACCATTTTTAATCATTTGCTTTCCTAAGTTTGGAATGAATAGAATACAGAACAAAACGTCAGGTATGATTTACGGCTGAGAGAAAAACTCATGTACAAATGTGTTGCTCATTTATTACTTGGTCAGCACATTCCTTGAAGTGAGGCACATCATATGATTTGACACCCCATAACCTCAGAACCTACATCTGTACAATTTGTTTTACAAATACAGAGCAACTACATTTTTATCACACACTGCAGACAACTGAATTCTTTACATTCACCATGAGATAGGCATCTAAAGCCGCAGCATAATCTGACTCTCAGATACTTCCAACATCTATCCTAAAGAGAACAGCTGTTTCAGCATGTCTGATTCAGCCAAGCAATTTGTGCTATCACTGGAGCAGAAATCCATGGTATCCCTTCAGAGGAAATAGTTATATAGAGTTTCTGTCCCAGATTGCCTCTAACAAATGCTGCAAAAGCATAAAGCAGGACACATAAAGGAACAAGGACTAACAGGTAGGGACACTAAGTTTGCAGATTATACAGCTCAACTTCAAAAATTATCAAGACTGACACTTCAGTGTATTACTGAGGGAGCACTGCATTGTCAGAGGTGCTAACTTTCAGATGATATTTGAACTGACAGCATTATCTGCTTAGTCAGGTGAACAGAAAAAAAATCCATAGCACTGTTCAAGAATAGCAGGGACCTTTCCTTTGGCTCTGGCAGTATTCATTCTTCAACCAAAATAAGGTTAGCTGATCCTACAAACCCGACAGTGCAGAAGGAAGCCATTCAGCTCATTGAGTCTGAACTGACCACAATCCCACCCAAGCCTTATTCCCATAACCCCACTTATTTACCCTGCTTATCCCCGACACTAGGGTCAATTTAGCATGGCCAATCAGCCTAATCCGCACATCTTTGGACTGTGAGGGAGGAAACTGGACCACCCAGAGGAAACCCATGCAGATACGGGGGAAAGTATGCAAACTCCATACAGACAGTGATCTGAGGCCGGAATTGAACCCAGATCGCTAGAGTTGTGAAGCAGCAGTGCTAACCACTGTGCCACTGCACTACCCACATTCATATAATTCATCATTCATATAATTTACTGTTTATGGAATTTGCTATGTCTAACTGGCTATCACAGTAAGAAGTCTCTCAACACCAGGTTTAAGTCCAACCAGTTTATTTGATAGTAATCCCACAAGCTTTCGGAAACGGTGTTCCTTCGTCAGGTATGTGGAAGGTTCTGGTCAGAGAAAGGCATATAAAGACACACACAGTTTACAGAGTACTAATTAGAATGCAAGTCTTTGCAGCTAACCTCCTATTCAAGTCTTAAAGATGCAGACAATGTAAGTGGAGATAGCATTAGCATAGGTTAAAGAGATGTGTATTATCTCCAGACAGGACAGTAAGTGAGATTTTACAAGCCCAGGCAAGTCATGGGGGTTACAGATAGTGCGACATGATCCCCAGATCCCGGTAGAGGCCGTCCTCATGTGTGCAAAACTTGGCTATCAGTCTCTGCTCAGCGACTCTGTGCTGTGTGTCATGAAGGCTGCCTTGGAGAATGCTTACCCGAAGATCAGAGACTAAATGCCCGTGACCGCTGAAGTGTTCGCCAACAGGGAGGGAACAGTCTTGCCTGGTGATTGTCGAGCGATATTCATTCATTGTCGTAGCATCTGCTTGGTCTCCCCAGTGTACCATGCTTCGGGATATCCTTTCCTGCAGCGTATTAGGTAGACAACGTTGGCTGAGTTGCAAGAGTATGTGCCGTGTACCTCGTGGATGGTGTCATCCATGTTGATGATCCGGCATGTCTTGCAGAGGTTGCTGTGGCAGGGTTGTGTGGTGTTGTGGTCACTGTTCTCCTGAAGGCTGAGTGGTTTGCTACGAACAACAGTCTGTTTGAGGTTGTGCGGTTGTTTGAAGGCAAGAAGTGGGGATGTGGAGATGGCCCTGGCGAGATGTTCGTCTTCATCAATGATATGTTGAAGACTCCGGAGATGTCGTAGCTTCTCCGCTCCGGGGGAGTATACTGGACAACGAAGAGTACTCTGTCCATAGTGTCCCATGTTTGTCTTCTGAGGAGGTCGGTGTGGTTTTTCGCTATGGTGCGTCGGAACTGTCGATCAATGAGTTGAGCGCCATTTCCTGTTCTTATGAGGGCATCTTTCAGCATCTGGAGGTGTCTGTCGCGATCCTCCTCATCTGAACAGATCTTGTGTATATGCAGGGCTTGTCTGTAGGGGATGGCTTCTTTAACGCGTTTAGGGTGGAAGCTGAAGAAGTGGAGTATCATGAGGTTATCTGTGGGCTTGCGGTACAGTGAGGTGCTGAGGTGACCGTCCTTGATGGAGATGTGTGTGTCCAAGAATGTCACCAATTCTGGAGAATAGTCCACGGCGAGTCTGATGTGGGATGGAACTTGTTGATGTCATCACATAGTTGTTTCAGTGATTGTTCACCATGAGTCCAAAGGAAGAAAATGTCATCGATGTATTTAGTTTATAGCGTTGGTTGAAGGTCCTGTGCAGTGACGAAGTCTTGTTCGAGCCTGTGCATGAAGGTGTTGGTATATTGAAGTGCGAATTTGGTCCCCATGGCTGTACCGTGTGTCTGGATGAAGAACTGGTTTTTGAAGGTGAAGACATTGTGGTCCAGGATGAAGCAGATGAGTTGTAAAATTGCATCTGGAAACTGGCAGTCGTCAGCGTTGAGTACTGAGGCAGTTGCAGCAATGCCATCATCGTGAGGGATGTTGGTGTAGAACGCCGCGACATCCATTGTGACGAGGAATGTCCCTGGTTCAACTACTCTATGTGGGCTGAGTTTCCATAGGAAATCAGTTTTTGTTGCGACAAAAACTGGGGGTTCTTTGTATAATGGGTTTCAGGATGCTCTCGATGTAGCTGAAGAGGTTCTTGCACAAGGTCCCATTGCCCGATATGATGGGACAACCGGGTATGTTTGCCTTGTGTATCTTTGGGAGGCAATAGAGATCTCCAATGCGGGGAGTACATGGGATGAAAGGATGCTATGAAGGTCCGGATCAAAGGTCTTGATCAGAGTGTTGAGTTGATGGGTGTGTTCTTTGGTCGGATCTGCGGGTAACTGTCTGTACTGTTCCTCATTGTTTAGTTGTCGGTATACTTCTTTGCAGTAGTCCATTCTGTTCAGGATGACGATGGCCCCTCCTTTGTCTGCTGGTTTGATGACAATGTTGCCGTTTGTCTTGAGAGCTTGGATGGCATTGCGTTGTGCTTGGGTAATGTTCGGGGCTGTTTTGTGAGTGCGGTTAACGAATCTGGCGTTGACGCACCTCCTTGGGCATACATGTCCAGTTGAGGGCAATGGCCTTCCGGAGGAGTCCAATTGGACTCTTTCCTCTTCGGTTGCTGCACTGCGGATCTCTCTGTCAGCTGTTCCGGTTCATTGGCTATCTCATTGTATTCGCTGCTGGCCTCTTGGGGTTTGTGGAAGAACTCCCACAGCCTCATTCGCCTGATGAATTCCTCTGTGTCCACCGTGAGACTGGGGTCCATTTTGGTGGTAGGGCAGAAATTGAGCCCTCAGCTGAGAACTTCGATTTCATCTGGTTGAAGTGTGTAGTCCGACAAGTTGTTACAATAGACTTCCCTGCGGTGGTACTGTTACCTACTGTGATGCCGGGGAAGGCTCGGTTGTTGCTGGTGGTGATGCCAAGTTTCCTGTTCTTGGCGTGCATGTAGACGGTGTAGTTTCTTTATCTCATCTGCTTGGCAAAGTTTCGCAGCTGGTCTGCGTCTTGAGCACAAGTTGAGAATATGTATTCTATTATAGTTTCCAGGATGCAGCATTTGCTGTAGAGCTGGTGTATGAGGTGGTTGAGGAGTGTGACAGAGGTGCAACGGCAAAGTCTCTCAGCATAGTCTGTGTTATAGGTTGACCTGACTGGGTTTGTGATCTGTAGTCCTTTCGGTATCTTGTCTGCTTTTCCTGCATTTTTGTAAAAACTTGATGTGTATACCAATATGTGCAATCTTCTTGGAGATCCTCTCCACTTGGATCCAGCAGTTTGCGGCGTCGATGGTAGTCATGATGTAGAGATGCCGGCGTTGGACTGGGGTAAACACAGTAAGAAGTCTCACAACACCAGGTTTAAGTCCAACCAGTTTGTTTGATAGTAATCCCACTAGCTTTCGGAAAGTGTTCCTTCGTCAGGTGTGTGGATCATCTCACGTGAGAACACCATCCACCAGGTACACGGTAAATACTCTTGTAACTCGGCCAACGTTGTCTAGCTAATACGCTGCAGGAAAGGATGTCCCGAAGCATGGTACATTGGAGAGACCATACAGACGCTATGACAACGGATGAAGGAACATCGGTCGACAATCACCAGGCAAGACTGCTCCCTCCCTGTTGGCGAACACTTCAGCGGTCATGGGCATTCGGTCTCTGATCTTCGGGTAAGCGTTCTCCAAAGCGGCCTTCATGACATATGACAGCGCAGTCACTGAGCAGAAACTGATAGCCAAGTTCCGCACATGAGGATGGTCTCAACTGGGATCTGGGGTTCATGTTGCACTATCTGTAACCCCCATGACTTGCCTGGGCTTGTAAAATCTCACTTACTGTCCTGTCTGGAGATAATACACATCGCTTTAACCTATGCTAATGCTATCTCCACTCACATTATCTGCATCTTTAAGACTTGAATAGCAGGTTAGCTGCAAAGACTTGTATTCTAATTAGTACTCTGTAAACTGTGTGTGTCTTTATATGCCTTTCTCTGACCAGAACCTTCCACATACCTGACGAAGGAACACCGTTTCCGAAAGCTTGTGGGATTACTATCAAATAAACTGGTTGGACTTAAACCTGGTGTTGTGAGACTTCTTAGTGTGTTTACCCCAGTCCAACGCCAGCATCTCTGTATCATAACTGGCTATCATGCATGCCTAATATAATTCGAGATTGAGAGATTGTTAAACTGCTGTAGATGCTGTCTTTTGGCTGAGATGTTGTACCAGGCTTGCTCAGGTAGATGTAGAAGATTCCACGACATCATTTAAATACAAGTACAGTTTTCCTAATGACCTGGGCAAAGTTTTCATATTAATCAAAATAGAATAACTGGTTATTTATCTCACAGCTTTATGAGGAACTTGCGCACTAATTCATTACACACGTAAATACATAAAACAAAATGACCACACTACAAATTAATTTATTGGCTGTGAAATTCTTTGAGGCATTTTGAGCATGTAAAATGCAATACTTAGATGCAAGTTCTTTCTTACTTCTACAGAAGATCATTACATGTAGGAATTATTGGCCAAGGATCTGCAATCTATTTCCGTTTTAAACGTGATCATATGATTCTAGGAACTAATTATTTATTTGAAACAAAAATGTTGGGTGGGATTTTTCAGCCATGCTAGCCCCAAAACCAAAAAATTCCACCCAAGGTCAATGGACCTTTGCACGGTCTACCCTCGTCCACTACAATTCCCATGGTGGGTGGGACAGGGAAATTCCTCCCAATGTGTCAGTTTAGAGTCTGAAAATACAAGGTAGCCATTTTTGAGTCAAATGAAAATATTAATTGATTCAGTGTTTGACAACGATTCATCTCGTGTCAAACAACAAGAAACATTTCTTTTAAAATACCAGACATAGGTATACAGTCCATTCAGAATTGCGCTATTCTACATTATGCCCAAGGGATGTTCCAAGTCAATTCAAATGAGATGATGCATCAAACAGTACCAAAACGCCAGGCTCCACAAAACTGAAACTTAAGCTGAGAGGTGAAAGAGAAAGAACAAACTGAACATTTGAACATCATGGTACCATTTCTCTCAGAAATATCTCAAAGTACTTCATCTACAATATCAGACTTTGAGGTATAATTATTGCGGCTACATAGCAAACACGGCACCCATTAAGCTACTTCCCACAAACACTTGCGCGATGAATGACAAGTTAATTAATATTTTGGTGATGTTGTTTGAGGGAGGATTACTGGCCAAAGACAAGGACAACTCTGCACACGCAGCTGCAGTAAACTGCTCAATTTAAATTTCGTTTTGCAGCCTTACACCGACACCACCCCCCCACCCCCACCGCCCAACTAATCTGGAGGCCCACCCAGCTCTAGTATCTTGCATTCAAACACCGCAGAAAGTAAAGTCAAAGGAAAAGAGTTGAAAATAAAAAAAGAAAGTCAAAGCAATAAAGTGAGAAATAAAGAGAAGTAAAAGACACAAAAACGAACAGCGAAAAACATAAAAGAAGGAGATAAGCAAAAGAAGAGAAACAGCCATGAAGAAGACAACCTGTCAGTGGCATCCTTAGAGAGGCTAAAAGCTTTTCTTAATGGCAGTCCAACCCTTCAAAGTCTGATAATCTTGTTTGAAACTTGTTAGATTTAATGTCAAGACTGGCAATGGGCTTGAGTCATGGTGTGCACATTGGCCAGGCAAGCTCTATACAGTTAATCAATTTCATTTAAAACAAAAGAAAATGTGGTACTCTTGCAAAAAGAAAATATTTCTGAGCCCTTTCTTCTAAGTCATGCAGTCACATAGAAAAAGGATTAGCAGATCTGTCTGAAATATTGTAGTTAAAAATTAACTCCAGCAAAGCCAGCCACAAATGTCAGACAGACATTATTGTGAAAATATTTTGAATGTCAGACAGCCAAGAGAAATCACTTGAAGCAGTTTAAACACATTTAATGGAATAAGACTTTTTTTTAAGCAGCTGACTACATCTTGGCTTTTAATCTAAAATTATGCATTGCACATTTCAATTATGTGTAGACACAATACATGATATGTATTTTCAAATGTGGGGGGAATGTGTTGGCATCAATTGCCACAAATTTGCCATGGAGGCTATAATGGGCAACGGAGTTGGGTCGATGATAGGTTGGCATGCAGTGTTTCAGAAATTGGTGAGGGGCATAGGCTGGCATTGAACGTATGAGAGGTTGTGGCAAAGAATTTATGAAAGATTATGGGATTGGGTTTAGAGGTACGGGGTGTAATGGAGAATTCTGAGGGTTATGGATGAATGCAGAGGGGATGAGGTGGCATAGGGGGTGTGTGAATGGTAAGGACAAAAATGCTGTCTTTTGTTTTATTGCTTTTCTAAAACACAAATCATTGACAAAGTGCCAGTGCATTGAGGCAGGCCTTTCACCTACTCTGCCTCCACATGCAGCAGCCCCTGCACGCAGTCGAGGATTGCCCAGTCAGATTGCCAGAGAATCCTCCCACCCCAGAACAAAAATTTCACCTTCCAGAGCATTATCTCCCGGGTTGGATTTGTGGACTGGGAAATGTCCCTACTCCGTATACCTGACATGGGAATGAAAATTGCCACGGTGCCAGCAATTTTGCATAGTAATGTGCATCTGGGCATTTAGAAATGAATCGGGGTACTGACTATTGATGAAGGGAATCTAAAACACCTGCATCTTTATTGCGTATCACAGAGACGATGCAAATGTATTGTGTCCATTCATACTGCAGCTACATTCAGGAATGACTGGAGTTACAAAGTACCAATTTTTGTTGATCATATGGCAAGGTGTTTGGGGAGCAATTTTCAGAAGCAAAAAGATAATTTTAACAACTTTAATTTAAAAGGAATAGCTTCCCTTGGTATTTTTAAGAGAATGGTGCAGGCTGGCTCCAAGATACACTTCAACTAGGTGTATTAAAGGTGCCAAATATTGTGTCTGGCTTCTGAGGAGCTGTAGACCTGGAAACGCTCAGCACTGGGCACCCCTAATCTGGCCCCCACCAAAGCCACTGACCTTAATCAGGTAGAGAGTCTTCAAGAAACCTAAAATAATCAAAACCCAGTCCTACTTTCAGCCTTCCCAATGCAATCCTACCAGAGTCAAGGCAGAAGCACAATCGAAAGAGCTATGGACTTTTGGACATGATATAAAATGATTGTAAATGTGTTAAAAGTTTTAAATATTAATAAAATCATGGGATAAAGTTCTTCCTTTGGATAATTTTAACATGAGTGCCGAACAGGAGTACATACAAGAAACCCATGGAGTTCTCCTGATGTCATAGCAAAATCCTTGCCGAACACTATTTAGAGCAGGTGTGTACCTGTGAAACAGCAAGCTCAACTAAATAAGGATACAACATTACTGAAATACTAAAGTTGAAACGGATGTGAAAGCACTGGGAAATATGAAAATAATCAAAATTTTCAAAAGAACTGGAGGAAAAGTAATAACATATCATCCTCAGTGGTGCTATCCAGATTATGTAGGTGATGGAAACCTGGTACTTACTCCCCCGGAAAACAATGAATGCTGGATTAATTAAAATGTTCAAGATTGTGTTGGATAAAGTTTTATTGGGGTGAGGACGTTAAAGAGTGTGGAACAAAGGCAGGTGCATGGAATTGATGTATGGGTCAGGCATGAACTAAATGAACAGTGGAAGAGGCGCAAGGTCTAAATGACCTACCCCTTGTTCCATGTGCCTATCTTCCACTGTGGGTGGAAGTGTAAGCAAAAGTTGAGCTTGTTTCCAATATCTACAATCGGTTTTTAGCGTTTTTATCTATTTTTCCAATGAACGCACTGATTTTCTGCTGATTTTACACTAGTGGAACAGGGCAAATCCACGGAAATTCCAGATGCCTGTCTCTTACAGCTAAATGATAAGCAGGAGCTATTTGAAAATATTTAACTTGGGTAAGCTTCACTGAGGTTTTTAAGATGAATAGGATATTGTTAAGTGGTGATCTTACAAAGAAATCAAAATAGTACAAACCATTGGCACATACCTGAACACTGCAAGTGATCCTGGAATAGCTCCTCCCCACAGGAAGCCACACACCGACCATACTTCATCAGCAGTGGCTCCTTACATGAAATGCATTCAAACTCATTTCGGCAGGTTGCACATGACTCCTCACATGCTGTTCACAGAAACATGGTGAAGTACAGATTAGACCAACTGATTCTTCCAACAAAACAGGGCATGTAGAAATAATCCAATCTTGCTAGTTACTGCCACCACATTTTGTACTTGACGTAAACCTGTTCCAACTCCACTCAAACTGCAACGTTCAGAACTCTACAGACCTGATTTCTTTGGTTGTCCTTCACCTGAGGCTCCCAGCTGCAGAATCTGTAGGACAAAGGGAACTGGATGTCCCCCTATGTCTCACAAATTTAGCATGTGGGGACAGCAAGTAATTCAGAAGAAAAATAGAATGTTAGCATTTATTGCAAATGGGGGTAGAGTATAAAGTAGGATGTTTTTCTACAACCACGGCATTGTTGATACTACATCTGGGGTACCGAGTACAATTCTGGTCCCCTTATTTAAGTGAAGAATGCATTAGAGACAGCTCAGAAAAGGTGCGCTAGGTTGATTCCTGGAATAAAGAGTTTGACCTGTAAGGAAAGGTCCAGCAGGTGGGCCTACGCTGATTGGAGTTTAGAAGAACGAGGAGTGGTCTTATTGAAACATGTAATAAGAAACCAAAAGAATTTGATAGGCCAGATGCAGAGAGGATATTTCCCCTTGTGGGGAAATCTAGAACTGGGGGAACTTCCAATTAACATAGATACATAGAACATTACGGCACAGTGCAGGCCCTTCAGCCTCAATGTTGCGCCGAGCCATGTCCAATCCCAAGATCAACCTATCCCACTCCCTATCATTCTGCCTATCCAATAACCGCTTGAAAGTTCCTAAAGTGTCCGACTCCACTATCGCAGCAGGCAGTCTGTTCCACATCCCAACCACTCTCAGAGTGAAGAAGTAAGATAGAGATCAGGAAGGGTTTCTTCTCAGAGGACGACTAATTTTGGAATTCTCTTCCCCAGAGGGCAATGGAGGCTGGGTCATTGAATATTTTCAAGATTGTGTTTAACCAGATTTTTGATGAACAAGGGAGGGAAAGGCAGGCAGGGAAATGGAGTTGGGGCCACAATCAGATCAGCCATGATGTTACTAAATTGTGGAGCAGACGTGACAAGCCCAATCCTACTTCTATACCTATTTCCTACTTTCCACGTTCATGTGGAATATGTTTTCCCCAGCAGAGAAGGCAAACCGCCTCTGCCAGTCCAGTCTTCAAGCCTGTTTTTGGCAATTTGCTAGTAGTAGACCAAATTGATTTTACGTAGAACACTACAGCACAAACAGGCCCTTTGGCCCACAAGATTTTGCCTCCATCCATTCTTGTGGGACATGAGCTTTGTCAAATTCTTTAATGATGCAATTCCAATTCTTTTCCCACACCTAGCAGTGCACTAAGGCAGCCTTCTGTCTGTTACCATAGCAAGTAATTCCTGGGACAGGTTACTAGTCTGTCACCAGGGTCTTGTAGCTTGAGAGGGTACCACTCCACATAACTGACAGAAGACATGACAAGATCAGAAAATCCCCATAGGTCTGTACTTACTTCCTTCCAATATTAATCCAATTTTCTTTTGAAAGTTGCTACTGAATCTACTTCCACCATCTGGTCAGGCAATGCATTCCAGATCAAAGCTCACCATAGTCAGGGAATCACCTGCAATGTTTCCTCTAGTGCCCCTCAATGATCTTTCCTTTGTCCCCTCCTTTTTCTCTGCACATGTGACTGACAGAAGTCTCTCCCCCTCTTACCACTAGCACTGGCAGTCTGGAAGGACTTGCAGTTTGACAGACTCAATCTGTTTGACCATGTTTGGAATGCATCTTCCTTGATATTAAGTCCTGGGGTAAGATTCAAACCTGGAGTTTCTGGCTCAGAGGCAATGATGCTAACCACTGCACCACAAGACCTCCTAGTTTATGAGAGTAGTGCAAATGGCGTCACATACATGAACTTTCAAAATACATTTGACCAACAACAACTTGGATTAATATTATGCTGTTAATATAATAAAATGTCTAAAGGCACTTTACAGGAGTAATAGAGAACAAAACCTCACACCAAGTCACATAAGGAGACATTAGGTCAGAGGAAGGAGGCAGAGATATACAGGGAAGGAATTCCAGAGCTTAAGGACAAAGCACCTGAAGGCAAGATCACCAAAGAGTGACTAAAACAGAAAATGTTCAAGAGGCTAATGATGATGCTGCACAGAGATCTAAATGAATTGTCGAGGTGAAGGTGTTTATGGCAAGAAGACCTTGGCGAGACCATGAATGTATTTGGAGACAAGGATGCAAATTTTAATACTGAGGCAGTATTGATCAGTAGTCAGCACAGGAGAGATCGGTGAGTGGGGCCAACTTTGTATTAGACACAGGCTAAACAAAACAGAAGTTTTGACTGAGGTTAAGATTACAGAGGGTAAAGTATGGAAATTAGACCATAAGTGCTTTGGAATAAGAACGTCTAGTTGTAAAAAAGTACAAATGAGGGGCTTCAACAGCTCACAGACTAAGGCAAGGGTGGGTGATATTGCCAACGTGGAACTAAGCAGTCTTACTGATAGTGCAGATACGTGATTGAGGACGAACACGACACCAAAATTGTGAATAGACTGGTTCAGCCTCAACAGTTTTCAGCTAGAAGGATTAAGTCAGTAACTACAGAACTTATTTGAAGACAAGTACTTCCCTTGCAATATTTACTTGAAGGAAATTAATTCTCAGCCAATTTGGACTTTTGAATATGTGTCGAACAAAAGTGGGGGATTTGACAAAGGATCATATGGACTCAAATAGTCAGCACCTTTTTCTCTCCTTACACATCTGCCAGACCTGTTGAGAGTTTCCAACATTTTCTTTTTTGGTCAAACACAGAGGTAGGGTAAAGAGAGTGAGAGCTGGGTATTGTCAAGTGGTAACTTGCTGCATGATTTTAGATGGCATCGCCAATGGCAGTTGAGAAAAAGGAGGGGGCAAAGGAAAGATCATTGAGGGGCACTAGAGGAAACAGTGCAGGAGCAGAAGATAAACCATTGCAGGTGATTCCCTGACTATGGTGAGCTTTGATCTGGAATGCATTACCTGACCAGGTGATGGAAGTAGATTCAATAGCAACTTTCAAAAGAAAATTGGATTAATACTGGAAGGGAATAAGTACAGACCTATGGGGATTTTCTGATCTTGTCATGCCTGACGCAGTGAGCATTGAGGTCGGGACGCTCTTGCAAAACAGCACCTGATCATTTTGCAGCCAGGCTACTCAACATTTGCCAAAAAGTGTCTGAGTGTGGGATGATTGCAGTGCAGAGCATGCCTGACAAAATGGTGCAGATCGCTCCAGCTTTCTCGCTATTATGACTCTTAGATTTTTGGGGGAAAATTCTATCCATGGTGAAAGGGGAGGAGGATGGGATTAATTGAATGCTTCTGTCAAAGGGTAGGCACCAGCATGATGAGTCAAATGGCCTCCTTCTACACTATATCATGCAATATCCTGTGAAAGAACCCAACCAAACCATTTCTTCCGCTACCTAAACCTTCCCTATCACTTAACACCTTACTAATGCTGGAAATCTCTCCAATTTGATACAGAATTATTTCATCAGGCCAGACAGTTGCTCAATATAAATGTATTCTTAATTAAATAGCTGCAATTTCTGTGTTACACACCCCATAATTGTTTTTCCCTGCTAGAAGTGACAAAGGGAAGAATCATCCCTTGTAATGCTTGAGTGTGAAGGATTGCTCTTCTATATTGTGGTGCTCAAGGTTTCTTATTATAATTATCACTTCTGGTTTTCTTATAGATGTAGCTCACCTTTCTCATTAGGTTGAATAATTAACTCTGGAATTATACAAGAAATGGAAATAAATTGTGTGTGATTAATTCCTTTTTCTTACAGAATTCAAATATATAAAAATAGTTTGTGAAGGTATTTACTCTTCATACAAGAAAATACACCTGATCAAATACATGAAACACATCATATACTTTCAATGCCTTTGCTTTCATTAGCTATTGAAACTAATTTTGAACGGCTAACCTTAAAAGTGAATTCCACAACCTGATAACTCTCTGTAATGAAATTTCTCTTGTTCTTTGTTCTAAATTTCATACAATTAAGTCAGGATTCTCCGGCTGCGAGTGCCCCAATACCGAAAATTCCCACCCAAGCTCAACAGATCTTTGAATGGTCCACTGAATCTTCGATCTCGCTTGCTACAATTCCCATGGCAGGCGAAAGGGGAAAATTAGGCCTTAATATCTTATCCATGGCCTCTTGCAAGAAATCCCTTACTATCTACTTTGCTCTAATTCATAATTTTAAACTTCTATCTTTTTGCCCCATGGCTTACATTGTTCCAACAAAAAAGGCATCTAATTTTTCAAATCTTCCTTCACATCTGAATTTTCTCATATCCCAGTAGCTTCCTTATGACTTTATCAAGCTGTACTGTTGCCTTTAACGTCTGGTGTACTGTACTCAAATATCAGTATCCATCTGCCCTTCCACAGCATCAACTTTTATTATTATTCAGAATATACTTGCCACTGCTAATTTACTGTGATGTATCACATCATATTTACTGTCATTAGAATTCTATCACTCCATCATTTTCAACATCAGTTAGTAGCTTACTATGGTCTTCTAAAGAATGAACAACCATATTTTGGCATCATTAGATATTTTCAGATGATTAATCTTCAATTATCCATGAGGTTCTCTGTCAAAGAAATTCCTAAAGTTCACATACACTACATCCACTGCAATCTTCCATCATCATCTTCTCCTTGATTCTCTTCCCACACTGAGAGGCACTTGAGGTAGATAGAGCACAAGCAGAGGTTACTACCCTGAATCCAGAGGCTATAGCTTGAGGAGCTCCACTTCACATTAAGCATGGTTGACCAGGAGTCTCTCCTAATCTTACCACCCATCATAGGTATACAGATGGATTTGGAGGTTGATAATCAACCTGTTGTCATATTATGAATGCACCTTCCTTGGATTAAGGCTCAAACACTGAGCTTCTGGCTCAAAGGCAGGGGCCCTACCCACTGTGCGACAAGACCTCTTCATTTTTTCATCTTTTGTTTGGTAGAGAGCTATATGAATGCAAAAACGTTAACTCTGTTTCTCTCTCCACAGATGCTACCACATCTGCTCAATTTATCTGGCATTTTCTGTTTTTACTTCCACCTACCAAGTCTGTTATTTCAAAAAAAATTCTATGAGATTAGTCAAATGTGACAGTCTCTTTCTCTTTATCATTGTGTTGTAATTTCATGCTTAACAAAATACAGTAATATTTTTCTTACCATAGTTTTTAAAAGAACAGGATTATAGCTACTCAATTAGCTCCATCTACCCTTTTAAAAATGCATACTACACTGTCTATTTTTCAGTCCTCCAGCACATATACATACTCAATAGAGCCTTGAAATATTTCAACATTTACTGGCTACACTCAAATGTTATGAAGTTTGCAATTATTCCTTCTGAGAAAAAATTCCTGAAATGGGGACTTTTTTGGCAAAGTTGCTGATAATCAAAGTTAAGACATTTTTGTAAGCTATTGAGATAAATTTATTTTCTTGACAAGCGTGTTTATGGATACATTCGCAGTGAATCACTTTCCAACTGACTTTGATGAAAAAGGTAGAGCTTAATGGACTAAGGCATCTGTCAGATTTGATGAAAACAAGAGCAGAAGCAGATATAAGTGCAAGTACAAGATACGTTCCCATTTCCTAACAGATGGAAAAGGGAGATTTAATAATCCAGAATGATAGTCTTCCAATAGACTCTATTAGTGCAGTAATTTAACTATTATCTTAACAATTGCCTTCACCATGAATACTCGCTTATTATACACATGATGTGATAACCAAGTTAGCAAATGTTCTGCATACAGCTCTGTGAATTCATAACATTTAATTTTAAACTATTACATTCCCAATAGAAACATAGAAAATTAGAAGCAGTTGGCCATTTGACCCTTCGAGCTTGCTCTACCATTCATTTTGATTGTGGCTAATCATCGAACTCAATATCCTGATTCCCCTTCTCCCCATTTCCCTTGATCCCTTTAGCCCCAAGGGCTATATCTAATTTCTTTTCAAAATCAGACAACATTTCTGGCCTCAACTACTTTCTGTGTTGGAACACATTCACCACCCACTGGGTGAAGGAGATGCCCATAAAAAAGTTTGCTCACTTTGATAAAGATTTCATTCAGCATAAAATCACTCAACGTACCAGATGCCCAAACACCCTCTGGTATTGTCAGTGTTGCAAGGGCAAATTTCAAAATAAGCAGAAGCACAGATGAATTTATCACATACCTATACATAGTCCACCTTCTGTGTAGAATCCAGGGTCACAGTTCTGTAAACAGCGGCCGTTCTGCAAGAATTTGTTCTTATCATAGCAGATGTCACAATGATCAGGAGTGTGCGTGCAGGTCAGGCAATCAGCATGACACTGAACTATGAAGTAAATAATAAAGTAAAATATTAACTAATCTTTCATGGACTACAAACTATCCCCACAGACATGTTGTTTCCTCCATTTATTCTTCAGACAATATAGAAGAGGCTTTCATTTTGACCAAATGGTTATTTAATAAATGCATACAAACCATTGCTCTTGATGCAAACAGTGCAGGTTTTATGAATACTATCCACATCTGCATCTGTGATTCAATATCCGCATAGATGGGATTCTTCCCCCTCCTTCTCCACTCCAGAGCCTCTGCCTCATGATATCATTGTTGTAGATGAATAATCTCAAGCAATTCTCTCAAGATTGGGAAATCTTGCCAACAAGTTTAAAGGCATCCAATCACTAATGCAGCAATTTCAACAGGAGATAAGAACAATGCTTTGGGAACAGTTTTTACCCACTGCATATGGAGTCTTTGTGTAATCCCTTTCAGTAAACAATGTAGTATCGATATGGCGGGCATGGTACCACACTGGTTAGCACTGCTGCCTCACAGTGCCAGGGACCTGGGTTTGATTCGAACCTTGGGTGATTGTATGGAGTTTGCGCTCCTCACCTCCTCTCCCACACTCCCATGTCAATGTGGGTTTCCCCCCACAGTTCAAAGATTTTCGGTGAATTGGCTTAAATTATCCCTAAGTGTCCAACGATGTGTAGGTGAGAGGATTAGCCATGGTAAATGCATGGCGTTACTGGGATAGGGTGGGCCTTGGTGAGATGCTGTTTTAGAGAGTCAGTACAGACTTGATAGGCCAAATAGCCTCCTTCTGCACTGTAAGTATTCTATGATCCCTTTAACCCCCATGGATGTGACCTTTTCTCACAGATTTCTTAGAGTCCAGTTTCCCTCCGCCTTCAATTGTTTGTCTTCTTCACCCACCTTTCCTCTCTGCCTGCCATTGTGAGCATTTGCCCTATCACCACCCCTTTCCCACATGGCTCTCCTTCCACACTGGCCCCCTTTGTCTTCATCAGGCCACCATCCACTTCTCTACCTTGGTTGAAATTTGGACCTTGATCACAATGGCCACAAGAGTCCCACAGCATAGGGCTGTCTAGATCTAGGATTTGCTCAACTTTAAATCAGGTCCGGCTTTATCTCTCAGCTTCCAAGGAGTTGCAAGCTCCACAAGGCCAAAAACTGACACACTCTCTTAAGCTACTTTTCCAAACATTAAGCAACCTTGCATGCTAGCTGTATCCTAATTGAATTCACAGAGATACTCAAAGCAAAGAATCCCACTTAGCTCCACTCATCTCCATGGCAATGTGACACTCACAGCTTCTTTCCAGTGTTATGAACAATAATTTTAACCTGAATTACTCTAGATATTTGAACGTTAAAAAAGGGAAAAACACATTCAGTTTCATTTAGATTTTTGTTAGTGAACCTTGGTGCTTGGATAGATTTGTCACTGATAGGTTTCAGGTCTTTTGGGTTTGTTTGTATATATACAGTTTTAATGAAGTTTTACAAGCACTGAAGTGAAGGAGATCGATTAAAGAGGGTTGGAATTTCAGTGGTTGAGAAAATAGAATAACAATAGAAAAAGCTGTGACAGCTTTTCATTTCATTTGTCGGACATGGACATCACTGACTAGGCCAGCATTTATTGCCCTAGTTGCCCTTGAGAAAGTAGTGGTGAACTGTCTTCTTGAAACGCTGCAGCCCAGGTGCTGCAGGTTGACCCACAAGGCCATCAGGATTTTGACCCTGTGATTGCGAAGGAGCACCATACATTTCCAAGTCAGGATTGTGAGTGGTTTGGAGGGAAACTTGCAGGTGGTGGTGTTCCCATGTATCTGATATCTTTGTCTTTCTAGGTGGAAATGGTCATGGGTTCTGGTAGATAGTACACATTGCTGCAACTAATCATTGATGGTGGAGGGAGTGGATATTTGTGAATGAGATGCCAATTAAAAAGGCTGCTTTGTCCTGGATGGTGTCAAGCTTTTTGAGTGTTGTTGGAGCTGCACCTACCCTGGCAAATGGGGAGTATTCCATCACACTCCTGACTTGTAGATGGTGGACGAGCTTTTGGGAATCAGGAAGTGAGTTACTTGCTGCAGTATCCCTGGCCTCTGATCCGCTCTGATAGTCACTGTCTTTATGTGGCAAGTCCAGTTGAGTTCCTGGTCGATGGTAACCCCAAGGATGTCAACAGTGGGGGATTCAGTGATGGTGACATCATTGAATGACAAAGGGCTATAGATAGAGTGTCTCATATTGGTGATGGTCATTGCCTGGTATTTGTGTAGCATGAATGTTACTTGCCATTTGTCAGCCCAAGCCTGCATGTTGTCCAAATTTTGTTGTATTTGAACATGGACTGCTTCAGTGTCTGAGGAGTCATGAATAGTGCTGAACATTGTGCAATCATCCGCCAACATGCACACTTCTGCCCTTATGATGGAGGGAAGGTCATTGGTGAAGCAGCTGAAGATGGTTACACCTAGGACACTACCCTGAGGGACTCCAAATGTCCTGCAGCCAAGAAAGCTGACCTTCCACAACCATCTTCCTATGTGCCACGTATAACTCCAGCCAGCAGAGAGTCTTTCCCTGATCCAGTGACACAGATGCAGAAGAGACAGGGTGTGTTCAGTGTGAGTCAGAAAAAGAAGACAATGATTTTTAAGATGAGAAGAAAATCAGCAATGCTAATGGGACAGTAGTTAACTGAATAATTAGTTATGGAACTCAGTAAAATGACCAGTTTAGCTGAGATACTACCAGGTAATGTTTAAAAGTTTAGTAAACTAATTGCTTTGCAGTTGTAGAAACAGTGAGTTCAGAGGCAAAAAAATGCTGAAAATTTTCAACAGATCTGACAGCATCAGTAAAGGGAGAACGGAGCCAACTTTGAGCCTGGGTGTACCTTCGTCAGAGCTGAGTTTAGATGTGATTTCTGGGTGTGTCGGGGAGAAATGTGAGTTGGGTGAGAAGTATGAAGTGAATGCTCAAGATTTCACTGGAAGAAAACTGTTTGCAGCTGTGCTAGTCCCAGCGAGAAGCCTTGTGTCAAGCTGGTGCTAAAGCTTCACTGGTTTATGCCTCTACAAAGATATTGCGCGAGTAGAGGAATAGTGAGAATTTGAATTGTCTTCTTGTGATCTTTCCAACCTTATTGTCTCGTGCATTTAGGGTAGGTTGCTGAATGAGAAACCAAATGGCAAGGATGGAGAGGTCCCTTTTCTCAGATTAATAAGAACACATCAGCGGGTTTATTATGGACAAGGGGGAGGGCAAGGTAGCTTCAATAGGATATCAAGAAGTCAAAAGTGATTAATTTTGCAATAAGGCAGCAAGAAGATTTTGACAGCTATTAAAATACTTTAAAATGTTGAAAATAAGTAAATGCTATTCACACAGGGGGTTAATTTTACAAATTTGTGATCATAATATGGGGTTCACCACTGGGTTCACAAATTTGGGAGTAGAGCAAGCGCCCAACAGATTTCTGGTCAATTCCCAAAACATTCTTCTGGTGGGTGAAGTTGCAAACCGTTTACACAAACATGCAAGATGCCCCGACGTAATACCATTTTATGTTCTACATTATTGAATTCAAGTTGAAATGATTCAGGTTTCTGACCAGCCATTACAACAACCAACTGCTTCAACCATTGTAAAACTGCCCCTCTGATTTGGCCAATTTCCAAAATGAACAGGTCTACTTGTGTTCAAGTTTTAAAAGGTTCCTCTGTTATCCACAGCTGGATGCTGAGGTTGTATTGTGCGTGCAGTACAATAGGGCAGGACACTGGAGCTTGCATCATACAACATATTTGTGTAAGCATTTGTAAGGCATTTAAATACATTGCCCACTTTTGAGTGGATGTATCCTGAGCCAGTCTTGGTGGAAAAGGGAGATGCAGAGCCTCAGAGCTCCAGGGACCTGGGTTCGATTTCCCAATTGGGTCACTGACTGTATGGAGTTTGCACATTCTCCCTACGTCTGCATGGGTTTCCTTGACGTGTTCTGTTTCCTTCCACAGTCCAAAGATGTGCAAGTTAGGTTGATTGGCCGTACTAAATTGACCCTCAATGACCAGGGATGCTTACATTAGAGGGATTAGCGGATTAAATATGTGGAGTTATGGGGATAGGGCCTGGGTGAGATTGCCAGTGCAAACTCGATGAGCCAAATTGCCTCATTGCACTACAGGTATTCTAAATAATTCTAAAACAAAGGCAGCAGAGCAACTTAAGGCTGTTCTGCGGTATTCCACGGAATCTGACTCCCGAGGGTTACTCTAGCAGGAACTTGAGGTGTGCATCTCTTTTTTAGATCTATATACATTAATTGCAAACAAAATACAACTGTGCATACAAACTATATCACAAATCTGTCAGAAAAATGGCAGTTTGAATCTGCTCTTTTATTCTGTCACATAAACTTCACATTTACTTGTAAAATGATGACAGTAATATATAATTTCAGTCAGTTAACATGCCCAGTTATTAAACTGAAACCTACTGAACAACATAAGTATATGCATCATTAGGTCTGGCAGGCTCTGTGGAGAGAGAAACAGAGTTAATGTTTCAAGTCCATTTGACTCTCTCAAAACATTAACTCTGTTTCTCTCTCCACAGATGCTGCCAGACCTGCTGAGCTTTTCAGCATTTTCTGCATTTGTTTCAGATTTCCAGCATCCACAGTATTTTGATTCCACTACAGACATCACTACCCTGCTTCTATAAATTTAATTCCCAGCATTGGTCTAACACCATATTGATCAACTTTGATTTCACTTCCTGTAAAATAGGTGTATTTATGTAAAATGTTAATGTAAATAATGACAATTACTTAGCAAGTGAATGATTCTTTTAAAAAGTAACTAAACACACTAAACGTAGGTCTTCTTGTTTGTAACAGGATAGCATGATCATGAAACTCATACTGCAATTCCAGATAATTCTGCTTCCATCTTGACAGCTGCAGCTTTGATTTAGATTTATTTATTTATATATAATACATATACACACAAGTGCATGTTTGGGTGCTCAGACACGCACATAGTCAGCCTTGCACAGGCACGCATAGACACACACAGACTTCTACCAGCAGAATTTTTAATCAAACGTAAAAAGGAAATGAGGTTATTTATAAATAATATGGACAGCCAGGGTGTTAGAACTATAATCTGTAGTCAGGTTGCAACCATCTTTTCTGATATGTTTAAAAATTAATTAAAAACACAAGTTACATAATGCAAAATTCTCCGGACTCTCTTATTTTTCTCCAGCCACTCTTAGATAAATGGCAGATAGACACAAACCTGGTTGGCATTCAAGGCAACATTCTCCTTTCACTTCAACAGCAAGAGTCCCAACTGGGCAGAGAGGGCAGGAGCGCTTATAACAGGTCACCTGTGAATCGCGGCATTCACATTCTTTACAAAGGCCTTCCTTCCATTTCTCACCATTCTATTTTAGGAAAGATTTAAAAAGGCGTAGCATTTTTAATGGAATAAATGATTTTGATCTAAGATTTATCAAGAAGTTAATGCACACAAAAATATGTACAGAATTCCCAAAGCAAACCTGAGAGACAATACCTGATTCATATTAAAGACAGACAAGGCATTGAACTGGATTCTTTATTAGGATATTAAAATGGTCCTCATTTGAATCTTAATTTAGGAGGGCAAAGTTTAGTTTAATAAAGACATCAGATATCAACAACTACAAAAGACTACGCTGAGTGGAACTATAAAGAGATGTATATGTACAGTTTTCTTAGGAAAATGGAAATAATTACAACTTCAATACCCAGCAGTAAAAATCTCAAAAGACCATGTGATAAAAAGGGATTTGGATTATTTAATTGTGGCAAATCTGTGACTGGTTCATGTTAAAAAGCTAAAAAAATGTATTTATTAGTCACAAGTAGGTTTACATTCACATTACAATGAAGTTATTGTGAAAATCCCCTAGTCGCCACACTCCGGCACTTGTTCAGGTACATTGAAGGAAAATTTAGCAGGATCAATCCACCAGCCTGTACATCTTTGAACTGTGGGAGGAAATCAGAGCACATGGAGGGGAGAATCTGCAAATTCCAAATAGACAGTGATTGACCCAAGTCAAGAATTGAACACAGGTCACCCACAGTGAGGCAGCAGTGCTAACCACTGTGCCACCACTTAGGAGCAAGCAAGAGTTCTAGGTTCTTCTTACAACTTGGAAGAACCTACAGCTCTTGCTTGCTCCTAAGTGCATGCATGATTTCTAGACCTCCGACCAAACAATGGAGTTTCTGAGTTAAACAATTATCATTTCAGTTCTGACATTGTTTAATCATTGCTGCCATTTCACTCAAAGGATCACAAAACAATTTATATACCTGCAGATGTTTTTCACCTTTCAAATCTGAGTGATGCATCTGAGAGAAAAGAAAGGCAATTATTCATAAATTATGCACAAAAACATTTCTTTTGATACGAACATCAGCCTCAAACATGATGAATTTTAATTTTAACCATTCAGCCTCTAATCTGGTGGCTCAGTCATTAAAGAATCAATTGAAATCAATGGAATAATAATTGGATGAATTTTATAACAATCAATGCCTCATTTCACTATCACCTTCGTGATGATTGCAGATTGATCCTTAAAGGGACAAAGTAAAGGTCACATGACAGCAGGAAACCAATAAGGGAGCATGGGCTTCTGTCCTCAAGAGTCATCTCAGGAACTGATTGCAGCCTTGTGGCTATAAGCCTCTGTATAGTTTTTACCTGTAAATAAACGAGTTGCGTTTTCTCTAAACAAGTGACAAGTGTCTTTACAAACAGCCACGTAATCAAGATGAAAACTTACTCAATATGTTAGTTTTCTTTTCTATGAATCTACATTTTTGAATTTTCTTTGCATATCCTTACATTCTTTACTCTGAACTGGCAATAACTATTCAGCACAGAATGTTCCTGCACTATTGGATCAAACATTACATATCATACCTCCAAATTATGCTTTTAGTGCTCCTTCATGTGCATTATCAATTGTTAACACATCAAAATCTTGGTTTACTTTTCTTTTGACAGACCAAAGCTGCAAATTAGGTTTCATATTATCATATTGTTAATCAAATGGAAAAGAACAAACTGACACACTGGCAAAAGATATTAAACTAATATCAAACACTCCAATTGCCAAATTGCTTTAATGCTTAGGTCAGATAAAATGGAGACCATAAACAAACATTTCTCTCAGCAACTGACAAAGAAACTGCCTTGTAATTATTAACCACAGAATTACTATTAAAATATTTCTGTTAGCAACCCAGATATTTTCCTTAAACTTACCATGACAGATTTTCCTGTTAAATATGAATAGTCAAATTAAAAAAACAGGTGGGCAGGTTACATTTGAAGTTTTCATTAACAGCAAACTTAGAATATAAGGGAAAAATTATTTTTTTTCAACTTAACCCAGCACCTACCAACTACTGTACATTGTGGCAAAGGACTGCAACAATTTCCCTACTCCTTTCACGTGGGGACTCCAGCAGCATCATGAATGCCCCCAGCAGCATCCCAAATTGCTAAAAAGTGCCTAATCAAAAGATGAAGTGCTGTTCGTCAAGCTTGCATTGGGCTTCACTGGAATACTAAAGTGAATACGCTACTTTCCACACTGGTGCTTCTGACATGGTTTCCTTTCTCCTCGCCGTAGTTAATAGGACCCTTGACCCTGTCCGGCCCATTTACTGCACTTTCCTTTCCTCCCAGAACAAAAACAGAGTTCCCCTTGTACTCACTTTCCACCCCACCAGTTCCACATTCAATGGACCATATTCCATAATTTCTGTCACTTCCAGCATGATGCCACCACCACATACATCTTCTCCTCCCTTCTCTGTCAGCGTGCTAAAGAGACTAATTCCTCTGTGACACCCTGGTCCAATCCTCTATCATCCCTAACATCCATCTTCTTCCTGCGAAATTACAGGGGCTTTATCCCTGCTTTTGCACCTTCCCTCTAACTATCCAAGGGCCCAAAGCAGGCAAATACGCTTCTTTCAACTGTACTTCTTTCAGTTTCGTATACTGTATTTGCTGCTCACAAGCAGTTTCCTCTACACTGGAATACCTTCACACAATCTGACAACATGACCTCGACTTGTTTGCTTGCCATTTTATTTTGCTACACCCTAAAGTCTGTCCACCATCTCTACAAGGCACAAGTCGAGAGTGTGATGAAATATTCCCCACTTGCGTCGATGAGTGCAGCTCCAACAACACCCAAGAAGTTCAACATCATTCAAGACAAACTTTACTGACACTGCATTCACAAATATTCACTCCCTCCACCACCGACGAACATTGGCGGCTGTATGTACCATTTACAAGATTCACTGCAGCAATCCATGAAGATTCCGTAGACAGCACCTCCCAAGTCCACCACCTCAAACAACTAGAAGGACAAAAAAAGCAAATGCATGGGAACAACACCACCTGCAAGTTTCCCTGCAAGCGAGGCACCATCCTGACTAGGCAACAAATAGGCATTCCTTCACTATTGCTGGGTCAAAGTCCTGGAACTTCTGAAAAGCACTGTGGGTGTTCCTACAGTATATGGACTGCAAAGGTTCAAGGCAGCACATCACACCTTCTGAAGAACAATTAGGGACGGGCAATAATGCTGGCTTAGCCAGTGGCGCACACATCCCATGAACAAATCTAAAAGAAAAATCATATTTCCACCTCTTTTTAGTGCCAAACAAGTAGTGAATTCAAATTGAATTCCTTTTTATCCACTTACTGAAATTTTCCAGCAATTTGCTTTTATTCCTTTTTTTAAACTGAAATTGCTTCTACAATGTTCAAATAGTGCACAAGTGGATTGTTCATCAAGTCTAAGCCTACTGAAATACCACTTTTCAATGAGCCTTCTAGGCAGCCAAGTCTTTGCAAGTTCCAATAGGTTTATGTCTGTAATTGACTGAATAAACACTAATTCTTGGAAGAAGCCACATCTATGTCAACCAAAAACCTGATTCAATGGACTATCAACTAACTGTGGATGTGTCACAAGACATACTTGTTTAGACAGCAAAACCCTGAAGAACTATTGCCTGATCTATCAGGATACTCAGTAGCTTTCATTTCTACAGGCAGTTGATGAAATGTAGCAGACATCCAACTCACTTCTTCCTCCCACCAGGTAACCACTTGTAAGCAGCACAGAGTTAGCAAGTAGAAGGCACATATACACATTTTGGGTAAAGGAGAAGCATCAGGGCTAAGCACAGTGATCACATATGCATTGTACAGAGCTAGTGTGAATATTAACTTGAACTCCAATGTGTAAAAAGTTATTTTAGGATGAAATGAACTCAGAATAAGGCTGCAGTGATAGTTATGGAATTTGAGAACTTGATAGGCTGCTGCAGCCAGTTTGGGCCAAATGGCTTTCTTCGGCACTGCACCAATTCAACGTGGACAATAATGCTTTATTGGTGAGGGCATGAATACACTGCAGTTGTCTGATGCTCACGGTTAGTTCAAAAGCTTAAATAACTATATCATTATTCAACTATTTTCTGCAGATTAAAGGCGTAACCAGTTTCCTGGGCAAACAAGTCTTCAGTTGCCTGACTGATGTCATCATTTGCTGCTGGCTACTGCCCATTCTCCTGTCTGCCCCATGCATGGCTGAGCAGGTGATTGACTCAGCAGGCAACAGCTGGACAGCTTGGATAGCTTGTGCTGCAACACTTCCCCCATGGTTTGGGGCTTCCAAAACTTTGTTTCAGGGTGCTGATAATCTGGTCCACTAAAACTCTTCTAGCCAGGTGTACCTTGTAATATTGTTCTTCACGTCTTCTCCATTGATTCCTCAATGAGGTAAGCAGCCATAGTAGGTAACGTTTGTGCCTAGCAGATTGCCATCTAATCTTCCTGGCTCTTAAGATGATAATGGTGGCTTTGTAGATTGGTGTAAAATGAGCCACTGCCAGGGTCATAGATATTCTTGTGAAAGATTCCATGTATATTGGTGATATACTTGTAGCACATTTGTAACGTAGAATGCCATCTATGCATAATATGGTGATATTGGAAGCTGAAACTTGTATAGCACGTTCTCTCATGTTTGTGAGGGTTTACTCCCAGTGCTCCAATTTCCTCTCACAGTCCAAAAGAAATACTGGTTAGCTAAGTACTGGCCATGTTAAATTCTCCCTCAGTGTACCTGAACAGGCACTGGAGAATGGCGACTAGGGGATTTTCACAGTAACTTCATTGCAGTATTAATGTAAGCTTACTTGTTACACCAATAAAACTGAATAATTTGGATCTCAGTGATTACCCACAATTTGGGAAGTCCAGACAGAATGTGTGAGGGTTCCATGGGAGTACAGATGTACAGTTTGCTAACAATACATCAATGACCAAAACAAGCAAAAGAATTAGTAAAGAAGTAGGTGAAATAATTTTCAGGTTAAAAAGAGCCTTTTTAGAGCTTGTGATTAAAGCTACTTGATAGTTGATGAACTATTTTGAAGCCAATTTGACAAAGTAGGCTCCTTTAAATAGCAATGAGATTTCTAACCAATTAAACAGGCATAATGATGTCTGTGAGGGGTATCTGTAGTCCTTTGCTTTTCTTCAAAGAATGCCATGGGATCTTTTATGTCCAACTGAGAGGAGTTCCATATCACAACTGAGAGGAGGCGGGGTATTGCTTTAACATTTCATCTGAATGCTAGTACTCACAGCAGAAGTAAAAAGAGTTTGTCTTGATTATCTGCTCAAATCTAGAATGCAGCTTGAACACACAATGTTCTAATTTGGAGGCAAGGGTTTGACCATTGCACCAAGGTTAACATCTAAAGCAGCAACACCAAACAAATCTACTTCAACATGAGGGAAAAACATATTTTGTAGCACCAGTTTTACTTGGAGCACTGTTCGGGCCCCCAGTGCAATCTAAGGTTGTTAGGGGGAGACGGGAAATGTGGATCTCAACATGTGCAGATCATCCATGATCTTACTGCTTGGTGGCGCAGGCTTAAGTGGTCGAACAGCCTGCATCTGCTCCTGTTTCGTATGTTGTAAAATTATGACAATTGGAACACAGAACGAGCTGCACAGTAATTCTATATTGGAGAGCAATAGAATCAACTTGTCATTTGGATTCCTAAATAAAATCTATGCAAAGTAGCTTAAGTTTATTATAATCCTTTTTGCTTCCATTTAATCCTTCAGGAATTATAACAGGTAATTTTGTATTGCTGGGAAGTGTGGCCCAGTAGAGGCACAAATTGGAAATTTGGATCTATGTTGTGCATAATCCCTTGACTACTGATTTAAACAGTCAGAGAACCATTTAGTGTTCACCTAAAATTTCACGATGCTTAGCAATGCTCCCCACCAGGAGCACAAGTTAGATAATTGAATGTACAATGTCCTCATTCAATTTATTCATTCAAATAGTTCTACTGAACTTAATTTCATAAGTTAATCAAGCATACTTAAATGTTCAAATTTTAGTAACCAATGACTGGATATACATGTCAAAACTATTGAGTGGGCTACATATGATTATATAGAAACTCAATCCCCTGAATCTAACTATTGTGAGACACGGCAACAAAAATTAACTGTTTTTGACTACTCTTTATGGTGGGGATGTTCTTCATGTTCCATTCATGGTACGTAATCAGATTGAAAACCATTCGTAGTTCATATTTCTGTACCTCGTGTACCTCAAGGCAACATTGCAAGATATATTTGAAAATTTGGAAAGTCAAAGTCAAGAATGCAGTGGCAGAACGGAGGGGCTCTAGGATATGAACAACCACACCATGCTTCCTCCATCACTTTATAAATTTTTTAGTTGAATAAAATAGCACTGGAGAATTCCCCCATCTTCATTTCTTTCCCAGTATCCTCTGCCATCCGTCTTGTTCTTCAGCCTGCAAGTCTAATTGTTCTTCGCTTTGCTGGATTTAATTGTCACTCCTCCAATCTTAGCTCTAAATTCCTCTTTTAACATTCTTCGCTGGGGCCTTAGTCCCTAGGTAATTCTAGCTTTATCTTTGGCTCTAAACACGACAAGTTCTATGCCCTTTGAAATAGTGACAGAACTATGTTGGGTGGAGGGGAGGCAATGTTACGGAGCTGCTCACAAAGACAAATTTTCATAGGCTACTACTAATATCTGGACTTCGTATAATCCCAAATCTTCAGTTCCAGTTCCACGTTATCAGGAAGTACCAATAAACATTTCCTGGGATAATAGAAAGAAAGTGGTCTGAATATCTAAGGCTTGTAAGATTCGAACCTAGACCAATAACTTCCCAGTTTAGCTAACAGCTTTGCAAACAGGTGCACAAGAAGAGGGGGGGGGGGGGGGTGGATCAGGTGCAAATCATGCATTTGATCTAGTCCTCTGGTTTTAACAAAGTAATTCAATCATTCCTTCATTGGATTATGATTAGTTCCTCTGTATGCACACAACCGTGCCATCCTCAAAACATTTTCCATTTGATTCTGAGCATACTCTACACATATTGAGATGGACTTACCTCCTTGACTTGTTCTCTATAAACACAGTAACTACCAACCGACACACATTCAGGACAGCATTTTCCAGGCAAATGTAACAATTCTTCACCCTGCAGATAATTACAAACATTTACTTAAATCTGATAATGATTACCACAACTTATACTGCAAGTCTAAAAACACACACTGCCAAAGGAACACATTAATAGTAATAGTTTCGGCCCAAAGTTCCATGAGCCTTCTTCACCGCAAAAGTGTAAGAGTCACAAAACTAGTCAACAGCATACAGGCAGATAGTTGTATGGAATAAATTGGATTAAATAAACTCTCAGCAGGCAGAGATGCCATATTGAAATGGTAATGATGACCTCAAAATGGAATATTAATTGGTGAACAGATGCCAAGATATCTTTAAAGGTGGTAGGAGTGCCAATGAAGAATAGACCTCAGCATAACAAACATCTGAAGAGATATAAAAAAAATTCTGAAGGCCATCTTTGGTTGATCAAGCATGTGGGATGGCCAGAGAACAATAAAGAGATAACGTTTTAATAAGTAAGGGCAAGAGCCACTGGTAGGCGGCCTTTATGACCACTAACATGTTTAATTATTTACCCCGCATGCTTGTATCCTAATTATATGTCCAATGCATGCGCTTACAAATGGATACAATTCTTACTTCACATAATTTAGCATATAAATGTACGACACAATGGTCGTGACAGCTTTGAGCTGTAGGCAACGCAATTCATAAGGGCCAATAAATTTGTTGTTTAAGAATGAAATTGACATTAATCTCATCATCCTTGCCTGTATGGGGTTTGTATTCATGTGTTGATAAATAAAAATGATTAATTAGATGTGCTTCTGTTGCTCGAGTCCATGGACCCATATTAAAATGAATATTAAATATTAAAATATTAATTTAAAATACGCTTTTTCCTAAACACTGAAACAATTCACTAAAATCCCAAATTGTGGCATTGCGATTTATTTAAATAGCCAGGATGAGAAATCCAACTGAAATGGAAAGGGTGATCACTGACTACCCAGCAGAAAATCAGAGTAGCATATTGTTGGTTGAGCCAAAACTTCTTTAATGTCTGAAATAGGAGTGATAAAATTTTAACTCAATTCTGTGGGATTGAATACTTTTCCTTCTCATGGTGCAGAGAGTCCTCAGCAGATGTGACTTCTTCTGGAACCTAACAAGGGTGCAATGGGCATAATTCCCAGCCAAATCCAGAAATACAAAAAAAGCTGGCAGAGGTGGTGGAGAAATTATGCCAAAAACTCATGGCCAGGATTCTCCCAAAAAAATTCTAAGTTCCCAACATGCGGGAAATTGGGAGTAAAACCTGCCTGTTTTTTCCCCACGTGATTTCCAGAATGAAACGCCAATGCTCTGTGCATCACAGTACCCTAGCAGGATTCTCTCTGAAAATCAGGGGCCTATTCCCACCCAGAAGGTCAGCAGCATAGTGACGAGTGGGCCAAAGCTTATGTGCTGATCTGTCAGCGTAGAGATCGGCGCATGCACAGCGACCTCCCCCTCCTCACTTGCCAGCCTCCAGATCACTAGCCAGCCCCACAAACCCCCTGACCACTGGTCTTTTGGACCTCCTAGGATAAGCCCCTCCCCCCGGCAGTCCCAACCCACCCACTGAACCCAATGACAACTCCCGATCTCCCCCCAACAATTTCAAACACCCACTCCCTCCCTACCCACCTGAATGGCCAGCCCAGATTGCCCTAACTCCCTCCTTCCCTCCCCCCCAACCAATCCCAATGGCAAAGTGGCAGCAGGTTCCCCCCCATTACGCCCTGCCCCTCTGGCCTCACCCCTTTGGTACTGCCTGGTGTTGATGGGCAGTGCCAAGGTGCTCCTTGGGCATTGCCAGGGTGCCAGGCTGGGGGAGCCAGGCTGGCACTGCCCAAGGAGCACCACCTGCCTCCCTTACCGCTGACTTCCTGGACAGGTGCCTCAATGGTCTCTCCTCCCTCCAGCAGTGTCAGTCTGTCTGTTCCCCTTTAACGTGGACCTAGAGAATTCAATCCTGGGCCCGCTAATCTTATGAAAGTGTCAATTACCATTACATTTCCATATGATAATCAGCTATGCGCCATAGCTGACTACATCAGAAATCCTTGCCACGGAGAAGCGCAGAGGCCATAACACCCAGCAGGAAGCCTGCAAAACAACCACCGCTGATGTCTCCCGGCTATTCGAGCAGTGCCCCATACATCTCTCCAATCGTAATTTAGTCTACATGATGCACAGGTGGAAACAAGGTCTAACTCCAAATTCTTGTCCCTACCCCATCCCTCCCACAAGCCATTGAACTACATCTCTGAATGTGTTCCATAACAAGATGTTCCACTTTAAACTATCCTCAGGTATATTTTAATGAATTTGTGCAGGTACAATGTCAAAATAACGGCAAATCTTTATCTTTGTTGGCCTACAAAACATATCTTGTGATTCTCTTCAGAAGCAACTCTTCTGTTCTGATTGTTTTGGATATTATCAAATTGTGCAAGATAACATTTGTATATTTTCAATTGGGGTGTGTGAAGGGGGGAGGGGCAAGTAGCATCTCTCACAGGTGGATTCTCTGAACCATTGAAATAGCTCATGCTGTATTTGTCTGCACCTTCTTCCACCTGTTAACTGTGGCTCCAAGTTGTTGTTAGCACACACACTGGCTGTAGCCTGGTAAACTGCTGTCAAGGGCAGGCCAAACCTGGTGAGAACAGCCAGCGGGTCTCCAACTCTTGATGATTCTTGAATTTGTTGACTCTGGTGTGCGAAGACTGACTCCATTGGGTTAGATGGATGAGACCATTTCAGGCTCAATGGCCGTCAAGGCAGTTCAGCACAGTCTTGTAGAATACACAGAATTCAACAAGCCACAGATGATGTCCTGGTCATCTACCAAATCCAGATCTATCCCTAGCCATCCAGTTAGTCTCACCACTGGACCAAGATAGGTCAGGCTGACGATGTGCAACTCTCCCTCACCACAATCCAACTTATGGGTAAATCACGTTTATCAACTTAACATGATGAAGATGGCTATCTTCACCTCAAAGGATGAACAATGTATTTTCAACTTTACCTGCTTTGTGTACAGGCCAGACAATACTGAACCTGAGATATCAATACTTGATGAGTCAAGTTTCAAGTAAATGTAATATGCATGTGGCTGGGAGGAGGGTAAAATTTGCTTCAAGATGAATCAGTGCATTGATTACAGAAAAGTAATGAATTTTTCTTTGATTTAAGTTAGATGATATGATACCAATTGTCATTGTCAGCCGGATATTGTAAATATTTCAGCAATATGCCCACTTTCAGAATGCCAAAATTCATGATATGCAGATAATTCAGAATAATTGACCTGAAGACCTGAATATTTCTAGCATTTCATTCAGATGATTTCTTTCACTGAATATAGCAAAGCCACACCACCGTAGGTAATGACAACATAGGAAAACAGGCTGCCTTACCCACGAGCATTCCACTCGGGCACATTCGGCAGTCTGACAGATGACCTGCCCCCTCTCACACATGCAGAACTCGCAGCCAGTTACATTCCACATCTCTCCGTGATACCTGATGACACCTTCATACAGGCAGTTCCCTTTTCCAGACACACATTCCTCACAACAGCGTCCAGATCTTCTGACTTTATTCAGTCCCTGTGGAAATAAATAAAACATCAAATATCAAAATGGTGATTCGTTTTGGCATCTTGAGGGTTGTACACAATGGCCCCAATACTGGGAGGGGGGGTGGGGGCAGCAGTATGCATTTCGAAAACTTGGAAGACCAGGTTCCATGTTGAATAAAAACAGAAAATATTGGAAAAACTCAGCAGGTCTAACAGCATTTTTGGAGAGAGAAGGAGAGTTAACAGTTTGACTCTGCATTATGAGGGTCATATGGACTTGAAATATGAACTTTATTTTTCTCTCCAGAGATGCTGACAAACCTGCTGAGTTTTTCCATCATTTCCTGTTTGTGTTTCAGATTTCCAATCTTCAGAGTATACTGCTTTTATTTTGGGTTTTCATCTGGTCCTGCTGAATTTAATGGCAGGTTAACACCGTTTGTTTCCGTTTCTTAGCTGCAATCAGCCGGGTTGAAGACAATCCAGCAGTAAAGTGGGTAGGCTTTGGTGCCAGGTCACAGCTGGAGGTTGCAAAGGAAGAAGAAAGGAGTCATAAAAGGGGAAGGTGGTAGAAGATTGGAGGTTTGAGACACATTTGAGGCTGGTGGCAAGGGAAAATCCAGAGGCTGGAGGGAGTTAGGTATGTTATCCTATATGTTAGGTATGTTATTTCACAACTGTAATTTTGTGTCCAATTGCAAGCCACAAATAAACATACAAAATAATTATCTTCAGCAAATTCAAAATATTAATTATATGTACCTATAAAATGCTCACGCTTTGCAAACAGACTTAAATTGAAGAACAAGTGTCACTATGACAGAATGTGAGATCTTCCTCCTTCTGCACAATTTCAAACTTTTGTTTAAAAATGCTTTTCCCTTTACACTCGAGAGTCCTTGAGTTAAATACCACAAGTTAAAACTACATGTGCATCATGCTTGGGAGGCTTGAATCTCAGCACTCCTTAACTCCATGCACAGTCTTCAGAATGACCCCACCTACATTAACAAACACACAAAGCTTCAGGGCAGCAGACAAAAGCTTCTCACAAACGTACACCATGTGACTGAAACTGCCACCAAACCCACAAACTTACATGGTTAGCAATTCCCAAACAGATTGCGATTAGTTTCCTGGGATATTTTGGAAACACCCAAAAATCTTACAGTTCTTTAATTACAAAGGGTTCATCTGCTGGGTTAGCCATATCAAACAACAGGTGGGAATGTTTAACATTTGCTCATAGCCAAAATATACCCTTTAATCAAGATGGCAAAATCTTCCACTTTGCATGAAGTTTAAGCACACTGCTGACAAAACTTTCAAGTAAGCAGAAAGACATAGCTTAGTCAGTGATGAGTCCTACAAATTTTATGAACAGCATATTTTTGAAAAGACAAGCACCTGACTGCTCACAAGACATGAAAGTGCAAGATGCAATTAAGGTAGTACACTAGGTGGATAAGGTTGTTAAGAAGGCATACGGAATTTTTTAACTTATTATCCGAGGCATGGAATACAAGAGCAGGAGGATACGTAGGAACAATATATAAAAAAATTAGTTAGGTCACAGCTTGAGTAATGTGTGAAGTTCTGGTCACCTCATTGCAGAAAGAATGCAATTGCACTAGAGACGGCACAGAGAAGCTTATGAGGATGTTGCCAGGTCTGGATAATTGCAGCTATGAGCAAAGATTGATAGGCTGGGGTTGTTTGCCTTGGAACCAAGGGGACTGAGGGTAGATTTGACTGAGATATACAAAATAGTTAGGGGTCTGGATGCAGTGAAGTTATTTGGCAGACAGCTCAGTGGCTGGGATGCATTGATTTAAAATAATTGTTGGAAGGATCAGAGGGGGATGAGGAAAAACATCCTCACCCATGAGGGTTGTCTAAAACTCACTGCCCTCAACTTATTGAAGAGATGTCCAGATATGCACCTGAATTGCCATAACCTGCAGGGCCATGTACCAAATGCTGGAAAGTGGGATTAGCCAGGGTGCCTCTTTTGTCAGTCGGGGCAGACATAATGGTCCAAATGCTGTCTTACAGTGCCATAAACTTTCTATGGTTCCAATGTAATGTTATGTTCATATTGTCAAACAATACACGTGCAAAAGCATCCTGATAACCATTGTTAATATTGCTCTGCAATTGATTTAGGGAGGACTAATCAGAAATTCCAACTTCCTTGAAGTAGATGCACTGATGTGTTGAAAAATTGCCTTTAGTCCAAAGTCCAAGAAATCCACTTCTGTAAACCAATTTCCAACATTAACACTGCCAGAGAGAGGGATAGTGCACCTCAAAATTGGCAGGGTCTCTAAATTTCCTTTTAGTACAAAGATGCAGGACAGGAAAACCTTCTTCATAATATCCCATAAATCAACATGTGCTTTACTCCACTTGTAATTACCTTTTCACAAGTCAATGATGGGCATGTCTGCGTATAACATCTAACATCACCATGGTCGCAAATACAACTAGTGCACTCATTCTTCTTCCACTGATCACCATGCTGAGGAAACAAAGAGCAGACACTTTTTAGTAAACATCCAAGACCTAAATTGTACTTTTATGGTGAATAGATATCTGAAATCTGTAAATTTGAGGGCCAATGCCATCAGTGCTGCAATAAGATCACAACGAGGATGTGGCAGAGGGAAGCAGCAAGCTGGAGGATTGAGGAAAGAAGGGGCAAAGCAGATGAGATAGTGAGCCGGAGAGGCAAATGGCAGGAAAGCAGGGAGTGGTGACTAGCAGGAGAGCGGGGAGAGGCAAGCTGCGGGAGAGCAGGAAGATGCGAACGGTGGGACAGCAGGAAGATGCAAGCGGCGTGAGAGACGAACGGCCAGAGAGTGGAGAAAGATGAGTAGCTAGAAAGCCAGGAGAGGTGAGTCAATGAGCTGTTTAATCTAGGGAAGTGGCATGCGAGTAAACAAGTATTTAGTAAGCACTATATAAACGCAAATCTTTCTCTCTTTTGCATCTCAACACAAGCAGCCTTTTCAGATGTATCGCACACTTAAACACTGCTGTCAATATAGGCATCTAAAATTCTAATCTAAGACCTTTTTAAAGGAAAAGCAGAGCCTCAGAACAGCCTACATCAGTTTTTTGTGTTGTCAGACCTGGAACTTGACTGGCAATTGAAAAATAGGCTTTAACTAATAAAATCAAAACTTGTAGATTAGCTTCAAGGTTACCTTGTACTTCTTCCCTGCCAACGTGCAGGATTTTGGCAGACATTCAGGACAGCATTTTCCAACTTGCATTACAACATCTTCATCCTGAAGTTAACGGGGAGGGAAAGTGATAAATGAGAAGCTTTAGACACTTCATTGCTCAGATTATAATTTATTAACATTTAAATTCCAAAAGATAAATATAGGAATTTAGAGACACAATAAGATTTGATTTGGGGTCATAACTGGTTGATTGGTGAAGGAAGGTTTTGGTTTCACCTCCTTCCATTCTGCTGTCACTAATTTCAATCCAAGCTTTGAATTCTTTATCATAATCCTATTGCCTTGCATTGGGAAACTTCTAAATTACACAGGAGCTTATTTTAGTACCTACAAATCCTATCTTTGAAGCACCTTCTTCCCTCTGCAGGAATCCTAATGCCTCAGGCCAGAAGTTTCTTGTTCCTGCTATTTTTTTCCCTGGGATTTGGCAGGAAAAGTGGTGGGAAACAAGAATACATCCCACCTACGGTACAGAGATTTTTTAATTCGTTCCACCCTTCAGAATTATGGCGAAACAGGAATTATTTTAATTTGTTCATGGTATGTGAGAGTCACTGGCTGGGCCAGCATTTATTGCCTATCTCTGGGCCTTTAAGAGTCAACCACATTGATGTGGGCCTGGATTTGTATCGAGGCCAAACAGCGTAAGGGTGGAAGATTCCCTTCCCTAAAGGACATTAGTGGACCAGATGGGTTTTTAATAACAATCAACAAGGGTTCCATGGTCATCAGTAGCCTTTTTAAAAGCCAGATTTCAATTAAAGTTGAATTTCACCATCTGCTGTGGTGGGATTTGAACCAGGTCTCTAGAGGATTACCTTGTGTCTCTGAAATACTTGTCCAAAACAAGTTTAAACCACATGGTTCTTTTTGCCACCTAGATACTGCTCAGGAGATGCTTTAACACCTGACATTGAGACATTTACCCAAGTCAAGTGGATGCCTCATAATATTATCAAATCCTGTTTTTACCAAGAGTAACTATTTATTGAATGGACTGAAACCACGATAAATTTTAAGATGGCCTAAATAGCAGTTCTTTAAATGGTCGAACATTTCCCCTGCAAATTGTAAAGCAGTCAGAAAGGAGGTATGTTGTCTGGAAGTGGACCAAGAGAACAATCATCTTAAACAAGTGGCAAAGTGTAAAAGGCCAATCCTGAACTACTCAAAGACAACCAAACATAATCTATTTATCCAGATGGGTGCACACTAATCAATTAAACTCATCACTTTGGACAATGAACTTCAGCTGAGAAGGTCTCCAACCCAGAGCATTCAGACAACTCACTGTAGTAAACAATTAACACAATAAACCTCAAATGAGGGTATCAAGGTCTGGTGTGACCATATTTAATAACTAGTGAGATTGTGAATAGAGGTCATTTGGCAGCAAGCTTTCATCTTAAAAACAAAAAGAAATTGGGTTTCCAGAGCGAGCCCATCTTTTTTCTCTCTCCCAAGCCCTTCTATAAATATAAGCCTTCTTGTACATGACCAGCCAAACATCACAGTCAACATCCAAATAGCGTGGTCCAAATAGCTGCAGATTTTAAAGAAAAATACAGAGATCATCTGTTAAAACTTTAAGTCACCTCTGCACAGAATCGAGGAAAAATCACTGAACAAAGTCTGAAACTGTTCTCTATGCACCCATTCCTGACTCTTCAGATGGTGAAGCAGTCCACGTCCAAATACAGCAAGACCTAAACAATATGCAGGCTTGGGCTGACAAGTGGCAGGCACATTCACACCACACAAGTGCCAGATAATAGCCATCTCCAGCAAAAGAAAATTTAAACATCTCCCTTTGGCATTCAATGGCATTACTTTGCTGAATTCCTTCTATCAACATCCTGGGGGTTTACATTGACCAGAATCTTAACTGGCCACCCACAGAGATACTGTGGCAAGTCAAAGGCTAGAAATTCTATGAAGGTTAACTCACCTCCTGATTCCTCAAAGCTGTCTACCATCAACAAGTAAAGAGTATAATGGAATACCCTCCATTTGCCTGGGTGAGTGCATCTCCAACAACACTCAAGAAGATTGACACCATCAAGCAATCCACTTATTTGGCACCCCATCCACAAACATTCACTCTGCACCACTGACACACAGTAGCAGCAGCGTGTACCATCTACAAGGCGCATGGCAGCGACTCACCAAGGCACCCTGACACCTTCCAAACTCAAGACTGCTACTATCTAGAAGGACAAGGTGACAGATGCATAGGTACATCCACCACCTGGAAATTCCTCTCTAAGCCACACATTATCTTGACCTCGAAATTGCCATTCCTTCATGGTCACTGTCAAAATCCTGGAATGCCCTCCCTAACAACATGGTAGGTTCACCTACGCCACATGGACTCTAGGAGTTCAAGGAGGCAGTTCAGCATCACCTTCTCAAGGGCAACTAAAGGTGGGCAATAAATGCTGGCCCAGCCAGCAAAGCCCACTTCCCATAAGTGAACAAAAATAAACTACAGGAATCATGGGGGCAATTCTTGCAGTTAGCTATGCAGCGGGCGGGAGACTCAAGCAGAGGCTGTTTGGCAGACTGGGTGCCAATAGCCTCTGCGAGTCTCCATACACTGTATTTCCGTTGCTAGCCTGCCTGTGCAATTGAGGCTGCAAGGGGGTGGGGGACTTCCAGAATGGGGGAAATCAGGACTGCCAGGGGTGGGGTCGAACTGGCTTGGATATGTCCAGGAGGCCAGCAATTGGACTGTGGAGGAGATCGGAGTATCAGTGATACAGGGTCATGGGGCTGGCTGGTAATCAGGTGGCCTGCAAGCGGAACCAGTGCACATGCGCCAATCTCCGCTATGACAGATCAGTGCGCATGCAGTGGCCCCCTCAGCAGTCTCTCTAGTGGGAATAGGCCTGCCCACTAATCTTTCACATGATTCACATTAGTGTACTCTGCAGTGCACAGAGTGTAGGAGATGCATTTTGAAAATCCTGCTGAAAAAATCAGCGGGACTTACCCCAATTTTTGCACAAATTTGACACTTAGAATTCTTTTGGGAGAATCCCACCCCATATATGATTGACTTTCTATTGAACATTCAAACAATTTAACCCAACTGCTCTTCTTGTAACCTACCTCTGTCTGTGTGTGTCATGGGTGCATATTTGAGTTGGAGCATTTTTATTAATTTTTCTTTATCTGCATTAAGGACAATAAGCACTATTTCCTTTTCTTTTAAATCTTACAAGAAAATCCGTCTGTGTTTATCTTTTATAGTCACAGGACTTAACAGTTAAACACTCACTAGGCTGACAAGAAAATTCTAATGGAAACACCTGTTGTGGTCAACCGCAAGGTGGGAGAGATAGCAGCCATTCTACCCCATCTCACCTGGCCGTAACAATATAATATTTATTTTACACAAAGGCAATTTGGCAATTTAAATGCCTGCTGGCCTTGACATCTGTTGTGGGCACTCTTACCAGTAACACCTGCTGGAACAGAAGTGAAGTCACAGAAGTTAAATATGAAACTTACATTTTCGGCCAGGTGCTTCTCTCGGCTGCATAGGAAACGTTTGAGATACTGCTGACCCAGACTCCAGTGTCCTCACCCTACCATTGAAACCTCGCCATATGCTTAAACACAATGCCTGTGAGCAGTCTCTGAACTGCCCAAACGTCACAGGGCAGCAGCTATTTTATGCCTGTTCTGGGTGGGCGGCTATCCAGCAAAATGTTAATGAAGTCTACTTGTTAAAATCAACTGGGTGCCTATGACAACTTCAGATTTGGCATCTTTTTCCTGCTTATCAATCAGGGCTTAAAATCTCTTGGATCTTTTGCCAATTACAACAGATGATCAGGAGAATCTCTATGGAGGTTTGATCTGTGTCTGTACTTAGCTCCTGCCAAGACCCGAGCTCACCATATAGTAAATCTTCAGTTTAAAGTAGTCTCCCACAAGGTCAATATGTGCTAGCACAGTTCAGTTATACGTCCTGAACTCATTTCAATATTGGTTTAAGAACAGACTGAGATGGGAATAAATATATCAGAGTTTATTGGGAATGAAAATTTATGACAGGGAAAGATTGCATGATCAACCTATATAGGAAATTCAGACCAAATTCCAAAGTGGTCTCTCTGTACACAACTAAATTGGAGAGCAGGTCTATCAAACCGACCCTACTAGGCAGATGATGTAAAATTTATAGTGCCACTGGCTTCTCCTAACTTATTAACCACTTGTGAGGGGCCAACAATTATAGGTAATAGTGGCAAGAAAACAAGCCCCTGATAAATTACTCATTGATACCTCACTCCAATTGAACATAATCACAAAGGACTTCAAAACAACTGTTTTCAACTGCTGCTGGCAACCTGTAATACCAAGATGCCACCAGAGTGTTGTGTTCAATATTTATTTATCTATAATTGTTATTTGCATTAGTCACTGTACTGTGTTATTATTATTTGTTTTATACTTGTTTCACCCTTGAATGCTTGCCACAATATACTTCTCTTGTCCAGTAACACTGGGGCAACACTGTTTCAGTCGAGCATCTTGGTTCGACTGGATCATATATTTCTTTCCCATATTATTCCCATTTGTGTTGCCTCTTGTTAAAATTTATTCCTTCCTTGGAAGGCAGCAACACTGGCAAGGTCAAAACTTGTTGACTGTCCCTAATCACGCTCAAGGAGGTGATGCTAAGCTGCCTTCATAAACTGCTGCGGCCATATGGTGCAGGTACAGACATAGTGCTTGCAGTTTGGTGCAGCTTGGCTTGGTAGACATTTCAGAGGGCAGTTCAGATTCAAGCACAATCTTGTGGGTCTGGAGTCACATGTAGGCCAGGCCAGATAATGATGGCAGATTTCCTTCCCTAAAGGACATTAGTGTAGCAGATAGGTTTTTATAACAAGCTGATACTTTCATTGCATCGTTATGGATCTAGCTTTCAATTCCAGATTTATTAATTTAAATTCCTCCAGCTGGATTGTAGATATGAACCTACAATCCATGAGAATTAGTCTGAGCCACTGAAGGACTAATCCAGTGACACTACCACTATGCCACTCTTTGCTGAGCCTGGAAGAGCACAGTGCCAACCTTTACTGATCCATCAAAATATGTCCTCCAAATAGAAAATCTTTAGTCCATTTCTTATTCAGATGTTTGCCTATCTCTATTAAAAGGAATTTAAGTAACACGGTCACAATTATTTCAAAATATTGATTATTGCATGAAAAATGAGAATATAACTTTGTTTTTTTTAAAAATGAACAAATCCCCAAAGCTAGATTTTCACTTTGTTCTGTAAGAAATGATAGCCCCTGACTTTAGATAGGAATATATCCCATTTACCTTTTCAGCTGAAATTATGTTCATGTCTGACGGGTCAGGATATTACGGTCCTGCTGAAGTCAACAGCAATTTAAACGGCTCGGCGCATTTACGGGGCAGGGGGATGCTGTGGTGGGGTTGTAAAATCCTGGGCATGGTCTTTGGAATTACAGATGAATCACATTGATGATCTCTGTTTAATTTTGTTATGGCCAGTTTTCAAAATTAGGGGATTAGTTAAGGAGCACTCATGAAACATTTATTAGATTATTATTTATTAAGCAAGAGAGTAATGAGAACTTTCCACAAAAATCTACTTTTGGTGAAGTCTCCTTTTGCTTAATAGGAAAGAATGGTTTCTTCCTTCTGCCTCCAATTAAATACCTTTTACTTCTGTTGCAGAATCATTGTCATAGTTTGAGACAGCAGGGATAACTGAGCTCACACAGCCACAACTAATGGCACTGTGGATCAGACAGGAGATCAATTTCTGTGTCCTGCAACTGCTCCTCCTTCCCTTACAATTAACATACAAGTAATCTTGGAAAACTTGAAGGGGCTTAAAAGTCAGAGCTCTACAAGTTGAATTACTCAAATGAAATAGAAATGTCTGTCCTCATTAAGAAGGAATGCGTTTCCAAATGGAATCAAGGCCTTTTTGTAAAATGGTCCAGTGAAGACTAACTAAAAAGGGATCAATAATTGAAACATGGTAAATGTACTGTAGATATAGGAAATATTGAAGCACAGAGCTTTGGGGCTCTTTTCCCTTGAAAGACGCCGACTGAGGGGGGATCTAATAGAGGTATATAAGATTATGAAGGGTATAGATAGAGTAAACAGAGGTAAGCTATTTCCTATAATAGAGACAAGTAGGACAAGGGGCCATGGACTTAAGGTGAGGGGGGAGAGGTACAACACAGATATTAGAGGGAGGTTTTTCACACAGAGGGTAGTGGGGGTATGGAATGCTCTGCCAAGTAAGGTTGTGGAAACAAACACGCTAGAGTCCTTTAGGAGTAACTTAGACAGACACATGACTGAGTTGGAGATGGGTGGATATAGGAGATCCTTTTAAATAAAGGTCATTAGCATTGGGGCGTCCCTGGTAATGTAAATGGGTATAGTATGATAATAATGTTTTTTCTCTCTTCATTCACAGGTTTTAAGTCGGTCCACCTCGTGTCCAACGAGGGGCATACACGCAATGGGTCGTACCGGGGCTGCTCTTGGTTGTTCGAGATTGGCCCAGTGCTTCATGTCGTTAGTGTGTGCCTAAACTGGACAAGATACTGGGCAAGACGACAGCTCAGTGACTATCACTGATTGCTGTGCAGACACATGGATTTGGGCCGGTGTCTGTTGGAGTTTGTGCATTCTCCCCGTGCTTGCGTGGGTTTTCTCCGGGTGCTCCGGTTTCCTCCCACACCTCAAAGATGTGCTGTTAGGCTGATTGGCAGGAATAAATTGTCCCTAGATCAGTTTCCCTCAATCCGGATGGCCATAAAACATTAGACAGGGGTCGTGGGTAGAGAGGTGGACTGGTGGTGTTGAGATGGCGGCGCAGGCTCGTTGGGCCGAAGGGCCTGTTTCCCGGGCTGATTTTGTTCTTTGTTTGATGGTATTTTGAAAGGAAAAACCTATTATTTATTTAAGCAGCTTTAATAAAGGTTAGTTTAGTTTGCAGCATTCTTTAATCAATTTATAAAGCTCTGTCTACTGACTAAAATAGTTATGTGCAAACAATTGGTATCAATTATATCATACTTATGAACACAGACATTAGGAACAAAAATAGGTCATTAACATTACGTTGGGATCTAGGACCTAAACCTAAAACCAGCATTCCCTCTGTTGGCAACATCGAACCACCTAAAACACATCTATGCATCTCAGACCTGGATTTCAAGCTACCACATGGTGCTAAACCAAAGGTACACACTCTTGATATATTGTTTGACTCTGAACCCAACTTTCTCGTTGGCATTTTTATCAGTCTCAAATGCCACTTTCTTTAACCTCCAAAGCATTATCGACCTCTGTCCTTAACTCTCCCTCTGCCATTGAAACCTTAGCCAAGCTTTTATAAACACAAGGCTAGATATCTCCAGTCATCTTCTTGTGGGCATTTTAACATTCACTCTGTAAAAGTTACAAGTCACACCAAATGCACAAGTTCAGAAATTAAGTTCATTAACCATCACCCTCACCCTTGTTGATCTTACCTGGCTCTTTGTGCATCATAGAAGCAAATTCAAGCTCCTGGTTCTCATCTGTAAGTCCTTCCATGGCATTGCTTCTCCCTGTTTCTAGAATTTCCTCCAATTATGACCCTCCTAGCTGTATGCCCTTGTATGCATAATTGTTCCAACTCCTTACATTCCACTTCTGGTTGTTGTTTCTTGAGCCACTGGGCTTCATTCCCCTGAACTCCATAGCTCAGTCAAACACCTTGTCACCTCCGTCATGGTCTTTAAAAGCTTCCTAAATGCACCTCTTGTTCTGCTACTCAATATCCACTTTTTTACCTACCATCATGGAAAACACTTTTATGATGTGTCTCTCTGCAAGTTAACAGTGCTACACAAGTGTAATGTTCAGCTTTCAAAGATCCTCTGTTAATTTTATCTACATATTAGATATTAAGAACATAGAAAATGGTTTGGAAACATATTTTTGAACTTGTTTTAAACCTAACAAGAGGAAAACAAATCAGCAGCTACATTTTAAAAATCAGATTGAGGATTTCAAGTGAAAATGAATAAGACATTTCTTGCTACAAGTTTCCCAAATTTCATGCCAGGCTAATCTTCTTCGATTGCCTATTTGAAATCTGCTAAATGCAATTAAATCTTTCAATGGTCTGTGCCAATTAGAGTCTTTGTAAAGTCATTTTCAGGTACCTCACTTACTTCATCTTGTCAATTCCTTGTCCAATAAAAACAAGTAGACACAATACACATTACAATTCAATACAGTGTCTCTCCACTAATTACCTTGCAAGCATCAATACTCCAGAGATTACAAATTTGCAGAGTTTGTAAGTAATTCAGTGTTGGGTAATTTAAACTGCTAACAGAAGATTCAGAACAAGATAGGATATAAAGGAACTTATTCAGAACAAGACAGCAATCTTTGACTTCTGCCCAAAATATATGTAAAGTTGCTGAAGGAGACACACGGAGCCAAATTTCCTTGTTCCAAATTTCCTTGTTCCAAAATGAATGTGGGAATTGGCAAAATTGAGGCTGTGGGACTGTAAATTTGAATTTTCCCCTCAAAAAGAGCCCACACATAGGCAGGAAAAGATTCAGAAGGTGTTCAGATTGTGGCATCCTGCAACATCGGAGTTGTCACTGACATGCCACAAGAAATTTGTATTTAATGACTTAGAGTATTTTCATCAGGTCAGGCAGGCTTTGAAAGTCTTTGAGAAACCCATTACACAAGAGAGTTTGGGAACACGCTGAAGAGTCACAAATATTTGGCATGCAAGTTTAAAATGATTTGCCAACTTCAATATCATTATTAGATGCTGTCTTCTATATTAGATGGGTTTTTATTACAGAGATTGATCTTAGAATCCTGTCTTGAAAAAGTAAAGTGACCTTTATCGCAAACATCATTGCACAAGTGTGAGCTGCAGTAAATAAATTTTCCCATTGGAAACAGTGGTATTGTGTGTTTAAAACTGTATACAACAACGCTTGGAACCCTCCCAACATGATCTGAGCCGGGGTTTCAATGTCCAGAATGCATTAACGTAGGGTAAAAAAACAACCACCTGCTTCACTCCTTTGATTGACAGGCTACCTCCTTTGAAATGGGAAAAATGTTCTTTTAGTTTCAAGAGACTGAAGCAACATGAGGCAGAATTAGATTAATGAGGGGTGAGGCTCAGGACATAAGAATCATGTGGAGACTAGGCTGATATCTCAAAAATGGTGACTACTTTTCATTATTTACACAAACATATTAATTACTTAAGTACACTCACCTTCTTACAGCTCACTGGTTGGCATTCTGCAACGTAGCACTGCACCTCTCCATTACTGCAGACACATTTTGAACATTCAGCCGTGTTCCAGTCTTCACCATCCCTGTACATTCTTCCCTCAAATACACATGACTCTATTCATAAAGACAATCAATACAAACAAATGAGCAACATGAGAAACAATGTGTGAAATTTGCTGTGGCCCTATCATTTTGCCCTGCACTTGAACACATTTCCATCTGAAAGGTATTAAAACCAGACTTCATTTAAATAACATTTTGTTTGCTTAGGACATCCCAATGGAGCTTCACAGTCAATTAATTAAATGGTTACTGGTGTGATGCACATAAATTGTGCAACTAATTTTCACACAGCGAGGTCCCACAAACAACAGATGAGTTGAATGGCCAATTAATTTGTATTCCATGATGTTTAGAAATGAATGCCTGCTACGAGAGTTGATGAACCTCTCTGTTCTTTAAATTGTACCATGGAATCTTTTATCTCCATCTAAACAGGTATACAGGGCTTTTTTTTTATCATCACATCCAAGAGGCGGTACTTCAAACTATATGGCATTCCCTCAGTGCCAGTGTAGATTACATGCTTAAATTCTGAGTAAGCTTTCAATTGGCAACCATCTAACTCTGTGGCAAGAGTGCTATGCAGTAAGACGAGCTGCCCCTAAACGCAGACAAAGAAAATATCACAAAGATCTCAAGTTTTCTATCCTTTTGACAACTTTCGCTGCATAAGCCTTCACATATCATAATACTTCACGTTTACACAAGAATCAAGAATGAAATAAAGTGAAACAATGTCACAATATGGCTCAGACAATGATAGGCCAAATGGCCTACTTCTGTCCTGTAAATTTTCATAGTTTCTATGCGACAGTTAACTGACAACAATCAGAGACACAAAAACTTGTTGGCTTACCTCCAGTCTTGACACATTTTGGACAGCAGTCTCCATCTGGGGTGTATGTTACTTCCCCTCTCCCACAGGAAATGGGGGGACAATATTTTGAGCCACATTCAACTTTATTGTTGATGCAGGAACACACACCACACTTTGAGGTCGTCCACTCTGTCTCATGCTGCCAAAAAAAAAAGCAGAAATCAGGAGTCACCATTAAATCTAAATTACAATAAATATCTTCACTGAAAACTTTTATCCTCATTCGGGTTTGGGATTCTCTGGTGCCATTCAAAGCAAATGGAGTTTTGGCTTTAATGCCAAATTCTCCATTCTCACTTGCAGCAGGATGGCCACGACCAAGTTTAGAAAATCCCACTCCTGGTAGCCATTAATTTGAAACTACACTTGCTGACGTTTGTACATTTAACTTCTGAGTTCCTGTCAACTTTGCGTTATTCTATTACAGTGGAAATCTCAGATATCCATACTCCAGCAATTGACTGTTCTATCATCATTTTGACATTTTCATAGATTTTGACATCAAAGTCTTTTTTTTTAATAAATTAAAGTCCAAAACAGTAATTTCCACTCAGTGTTATACACATGGCACTAATGCAGCTTTGAAATGCTTACAATGCTACAATATTATGTTATGAAAATGATTGTAAAAAATACCTGTTTCAAAAATGACAACAAATGAATCAAAAAGTAAGTAAGTGGAACACATGTTGCAAATCAGTTTTTTTTCTATTCATTGGTGGAATGTCCACAACACTGGTTGCACCAGCATTTCTTGTCCATTCCAAATTGCCCTTGAACAGAATGACTTGCTAAACCACTCCAGAGGGCATTTAATGTTGATCTGGAGTCACATGTAGGCCAGAGCAGGTAAGGATGACATATTAATGAACCAGATGGATTTTTACGACAGTGGTTTCATTGTCATCATTAAACCTTTAATTCAAATTTCACCATCTGGCATGGGATTTGAACCCAGATCTCCAGAGCGTTATTGCCCTATGTTTTGGGATTACTAGTCCAGTGATAATACTACTGTTCCACCGCCTCCCCTAACAAATAATTACATGTCAAGGAATTGCAACATTCTATAATTCCTTATTGGGATTTACATGTTGCAATACACCCATCAGCAACATTCACTTCATTATCTATGTTATCTGTTCTGTTTACCATAATGGTTTCTGCTTTACTGAGATTGCATGTGTATGTGAGATGGGGCTTCTTTTTGTCAAACAAAACAGAAAATGCTGTAAATAATCAGTCTGTACTGATGGAATGCTGCACTGTCAGGGAAGTAGCCTTTTGAATAAAAGTTATTTTCCAGCATTTTCTCTTCAGGTTTCAGCTTCTGGATAAGATGTTAAATAAGATCTCTTCAGTCTCTCAGATAAAAGATAACATGGCATGATTTCATAGAAGGGTGGGGGGTGTTCTTCCTTGTGTTCAGAAGAATAATCATGCTTGACCAATATCACTGAAACAGATTTTTCTGATCATTATTTCATTGCTGTTTGTGGAATCTTTTGAACAGACAAACTTGCTTCTGTGTTTTCTACATCTAAAAATGAATGCACTTCAAAAATAGTTAATTGGCTGCAAAGCACTTTGAAGCATCCTGAAAGGATAAAAAGTGCTGCAAAAATGCAAGTATTTCTTTAATTTTTACCCCACTGGAAAAGAAATAAAGTGACTGAATAGGGGTGTTGCAAATCCACGAGAATCTTCATATTGCTCCCCGACATCGTTGACAGGCATAAGAACAGGTACCACATGTATTGCAACACAACCCAGTTCAATCTCCCCACTGCAACAGTTATCAACATTCAGACTTGACAAACAAAATCCTTCAGCTTTGGGTCCTCCCACCATCAATTCCAACTCCCTCATCAAACATCAGATTGATTGCAAACTCGATAAACTATTTGATCCTGAGCTGAGCTCCTGACCACATAATGCCTCCTTTAAAAGGTTCTACCGCTTGAATTTTCTGGCCCGGTGTCTTCCTTAAACTAAATGATGCTGAACTCCTCAGCCAGCCATTCTCTTGTCATCTCTAAATTGGATTATTTCAATGCTCTCTTGATTAGCCCTCCAGTCTTCACACTCCATAAAGATCAGTATTCTACAGCCCACATCTTAATATGCAACAAATTATGCTAATCTATCATCTTGCAATGCCTCAAATGTAAAAGTCTCTATATGAATAGAAGTTACTGTTATTGGTGAATGTAATGACAATGGTTTGCCAATATGAAAAGAGTCACTTAGAGTTATAAAGGGAATGTTGGGACATTGCAGTATTTTTACATGAAAGCTGACAAGATTAAAGGATAAAAACAGTATTCAAGATCAGGGATGGTAATGGTAAAGAGCAACAGATCATTTTCATGTGTTGGCAAAATGTTATGAGCAGGCACAAATGCAATATTAAATATGCAAATGTTAACATCAAGTGCACATTTTAAATGTGCTCTACTGTTCACCTTGATGCTTGCTTCACCATGAACACAACTGTAAATGCGAGGCTGCTTACCCCATGAACCTGCCCCTCATATTCACAGACATTATGGGTCCTCAAGGCACATTCAGGGCAGCAATCATTTGGACTTATTTTGAAAACTTCACCCTTATAATGAGAAGAACAAAGCATGAGTTATAAAATATAATCCATATACCTAAGATAGAATGCAGCTCCAGGAATATTTTTCACAATTAGAAGACATTAGTTGTTTAACATTAATGGTATCTTCAGCAATAATTTTTAAGTTACTCCTTTTATGAAGATATAAACAAATTATCAACTACTTTTAAAGTAATGCTTTTATTACATATTCTAGATAAATTTGCTGTTCCTAATAATCTAAGAGTACAGCATGCAGGGTAATATGTTTCCTAATATTTTCATCAGGATTTCAGCAAAACATAATGCCAGCCATATAAATGTTTGTCAATCAAGTATTAAATTACATTTCCTTTCCACCCAAAAGTAAATTGTGTCAACAGAGAGCTGTTGAGCATCTTACCAGAAGGATCTTACACTTATGATTAAAGGTCAACCGTTAGCGGTGCACATTGTGTGGACAGTTTGAGGCAATAAATTACACAACTTGCGCCATACAACACTGAAGGAAATTGGCTTAAGTATAATTTTTTTGACCTCCTTGAGTGGTTTGACACCAATATATCAAATCAATCTGAGGACAGCAATCAAAACTTGCTCTGTTGTTTTCTAAAATGTTATGCCACTTGACACCAATTCAGGAAGGAGGCAGAACAAGAACACAATACTATCATTTAAAGGACTGCACACCACTGAAGGGCTGAATGGGTTCTTAACTGGAGAAGTGAAATGGCCCCTACAGCAGAGGCAAAAAGTGAGCATTTAATTTATCCAAGGCTGATGTGGAAGTGCTTTAGTCTCAGATTAAACAATAAAATGATGCCTGTTGGAGACCCAGGGAGCAAGTCATCACGAGCAGTGTAGAAGGAGATAATGACAGCTGTGAGCGGGACTTCAATAATTCCAAGGAACCCTTTATAGTGTCAGATGAAGTTTAACTCACAAAGTTAGTACAGTAAGAATGTTGTCAGATAAATAACAGCACAGCTTCAAGAATAACAGATACTCTCTGGCACAATAGTCAACCAGTGCCTTTTCCCTTTAGGGTATGATAATGGCACCATGTTCCTTTTCTCAGCAACAAAGTCACCGGACAGCACTCATGTCATTCTCTCACATTCCAGCATACTAGGCCCTTGCTCCCTTTCACCTATCATGATGACCACCCATTTCCAAAACCCTGACTGATTGTGATTACAGGATCTGGGATCCTGCAATTAAATGCAGGAATGCCAGAAACTGTTAAAGCACAGAGGGAAAGTGCACAGGTCCAACATTAAAATCATATAAAGGAGAAACAACTGCAACCATTGGCTTTGGTGCCAAAACCCAGGATCTGTTTACGGGCTCAGGTTGAATGGCCACAATCTGGGTACTGAAATAGATCACTGAACTTAATAGGGTGAGTCAAACTGCAGTGGGGAATGATCTGTGATAGAATAAATTGAGTGCATAAAATAACCAACTTATAAATGGGAAATTGCCTGAACTTATAAGAGGTAAATCAGTTTAATTTTGACAAGAAGGTGGTATTGGAAATAAAGCCTGTACTGCGTAAATGTTATCTGTGGTAATCCTCATGTTCACATGTAAAGTTTGTTGATTCAATGTATGTAAATGCTAATATGTTGGGAGTTAATCTTTCTGAAAAGCTCAGGGCTCTGGAGAGTGTCAATGACTTTACAACAGATGACAGGAGTTTTTCTAGTAGTTATTATAAGAGTTAAAATGCTCAAAGGGGGAAAAAATGAACCATTTGTGTAAATTATGTTATTCATAAATAAATTGATAAAATAGACAGAATGATGGAAGAGTTTACATTGTGTTAATTGGGTCAAAGACAAACATAGCATGTGTGTACCAGGTGATAGATTGAGCTGTGACTATGCAAGTTTAAATCTAAAAATGGTAACTGTGACAAAAATGTGCTTATTATTCAAAATTGGATCATTTTTAAATGACGAATATTTTGGAGAGTTAAACCTACCTCTTCAGCACTTTTTGGGTGCATGACCCTCCAAAATCCAAATTTGAATGTTATTTCCTTTTGCATTTGTATCAATGATTTATTATTGTCCTGTGCATAATTCTGAACCTAAAATGATGTTTAGAGTATGTCATTATTTGTATTTGTAGCATATTGTTGTCTGTAACTTCTGGAATATCAATATGCTGTGGGGATGTATTATTACTGTGCATGCCAATGTCTGAGCCTTGCTTGACTATTGGGTGACTGGGGATTTCCTGACAGACACTGGTCCTGAGTTTGTGATCTGTCATGCTTCGCGTTCAGGATGGAAGGGAGATATGTGAACTGAACCTCCAATGTCTACAGACATGGTCAATACTCAGAGATGGGTGTGGCAGCACCTGACTGGACTCTTATCGATGAGGGGGATGAAGTCCTGATTGATTAATTGGCAATGACCAATCAAGAACGAGTTACAGTGAGGGTGACCATTGCCAGCAACGACCAGCAGTTGGAGAGCCACCACACCCGAGAAGGAAGGAAGGAAAACCAGAATGCCAAGCCAGGCCAAAGAAGTATAATACGCAAAGGACAACCGAGACCAATGCACAGATAAAGGCCAGTGTTTGCTTGGGTACTTGCCAGCCACGCATGGTTAAGTCAAGCTCTTGTATTGGACTTGAATTTTGGTATTTTCCTGTAAGATAACTTATTGTTGGTTGAGTAGGTGCTTATTGATTGTGTGGGTACAAAGAATCCCAAGTTGTCTTTTGTTTTTTAACTGGGGGTCCATATGCTGGTAACATTTGGCTTTGGATTGGTCATGGGGCCATGCTTGGGCCTGGCCCAGACCAAAAGGAGGGAGTGAAGTAGGGAAAAGGTGAATGTATTTTTGTACCTGAAGGGAAAGGGTTAATGGATTTTGCACCTAGAATATGTCACAAACATAACCCTTCATCATGGCTGATCTTCCCAGGCTTATATTGATCCTGGCATTACTGTAAGTTATTTGTTCACAGCTTACATGCTTTAATTCTCATTTTTATAAAGACAGATAGTTTAATGTGGCTGTTATTTTGTAGACTTTGTAAATCTTACCTATTTGTGTTAGTAGTCATCGTTACACAGATGGTAGTTTACGATACCGGCTTTTGACAGCTGCTGATGGCAGATCACGATGCTGGCTTTTACCAGGAAAAGTCCTGCTGGGACAGCCAGGATCGCATAAGTAACTTCAAAGACAGGGATGCCGGTACTGCTGCGGAAGAGAATCCTGTGTCCTGACTGCAGGACTGTAATTCCCAATTAACTCTGGGGCTGCATCATGACCCAGGAAGGAAGAAATGGAGGTCTGGCAGGAATTGGAACTTTGAATTGTGATTCCTGCTGGAGCTCATAATGTATAAATGCCCACTTGTGTTTGTGTTCTATGAGAAGTCTGGAAATCCATTGTAAGGAACCAGTTTCTCCCAAAGTTCTGGAATAAGGCGCCAGAGTTTTGTAATAAAAACCACTGTATTTTCACTCACTGTCTCAGAGGTATTATTTTACCTACAACAGCTTCACCTCTAGTCAGGCAGTTGGGAATGGGGATGTGGGAGCCCTAGTGCATACCTTTATTTATTTCACATTTCTGTGCATGTTTCAATCTTCCACCACCTGCTATATAGTTGATGACTAAAATAAAATGTGGCTTTAGTGGGACAAAGTTAACAGTCCTGTCTTTTTCTCCAGAGAATGCAAGCCAGGAAGCAACCATGAAAAGCAAAATATTACAGTCTTTTCCATGCAGCATTCTCAGTTACTCAAGGATCATTCAACCACAATTAATGCCACGATTTTAATTTGGGACAACACTAGGAGGCAGGTTCCAAGTCTATCTCAGCTAGAACAGGGCTCAAGTCTTGTGCTGTCGACGTTATTCTGAACCACACGCTACCTACCTAACCAACTGAGCTAATCAGCACCTATACTTTTCTCTACCTCTCGCAAGTTATTGGCCATTCACACACCCTGGGCTAGATTTAATGGCAGCAGTGGTGACTCCATCCAATGGCCAGAAAGATGTTTGAGGAAGCCACAACAAAATTCATGCTCATTAGGTAATTAACTATTTGGCATTCAGGCTTCCATCCCTTTAAGTGTGAAGATTCCAAAGGCTTCAAAAACTGCCAGCCAATCAGGTGGCCAACAATTCTTCAGTCCTAAAAGCAGTGCCACATCTGGTACTGCAGCAAACCCAGACTAGCAATATGGAGGAAAGCTGGCAAGCAAGGTTAAATGGGTCAGGCTCACCAGGACCAGTGTTTTGCAACACGCATCTGAGATGTCAGATCCTCAAGATAGCAGCTGGAAGGAGCGTCAGACTATAGCAGGAAATGCTTGTGAACACAAAATGTGAACATCAACAAAGTGAATATTTCTATAAATAGCTGCAATTAAATCAATGAAATACTTGATGGAAAGATACTTGGAAAGGTGCTTGGTTCTCCTGTAAGAAAATGGAGAACTGGTAATGTGCCAATTTTGTGGCTAAGAACTAGGATGTCATGGTTAACTGTGAGGAACAAGGATTTTATTCCGACCACTGGGAGATTATTGAGAAGTTGCAGCTCTTTGATGGGCTGAGACTTCCGGGTAAACATGAATCTGATTCTTTCTGTCGCTGAATTAGATTATCAGCATTACCATTATTGGGCTCTGACATTTCCAGCATATTTACGATCAGAACATTCTGACTTGTAAAAATAGGAAGCACAAAACATACTGGCACAAATTGTCAGACAGCACTAAGTGCATCCAAAAAAGCACCCAACAGTTTGCTCAATTCGTGACTGTATCTGTATGCATGCTTTATTATAGGGCTTTTCTTCAATACTAGGGACCTTAAAAGTAAGGCACCATAGGCAATCATCATGAGTATCCCTCATCACCCAACAGCCAGGCTCTTGAAATAGTGCTGAGACACTTGACGAACATAGGATAGAAGCATCACAACAGCTTCCAGCGTGCTGTGAATTCACATGAAAGAAGTTTTGTCTGACATTCCAGGTGGTCTGCACACTTAGAGGTTCATATAAATAAGAGAATTTTGGGCCACAATGTCAAATTGATGCAACTAATAACTTCCACAACTCTGGAGAGCCCGTAATTTCAAAAATTTGTTTTGTCCTTTAAATTATTTCCACGACTTCTGTTGTAGTAATGTTTACAAATCTGGATGTCTCTATTGTCTACATCAATATCCAGATTCTTATTGTATACAGAGAACAGAAATCTGTGCAACATTATTATCTAGTTTTAACCATTCTGAACTGTTACTGAGGTATGCAGGATAAAAACTGATATGGAAGGGGCCATCTGGAATAGTACATGAAGATAAACAGTGAGAGATTGCAAATGGACATGGTTCAGACAAGTAAAAGGTAAACTTGTGGACAGTATGAGGGGTTTCTTCTTCACTGAGACTGAGCAACACTTGGAATAAACTGCGGACAGAGTAGTGCAAGAAACAAAACACAAGATTGTTTAAGAAATAATCAGATTCAGTCATGGGAGATTGTGTCTAGAAACACATGAGGCAGGTGAAAGACATGCTTATATCATCTGTTTCTGTAGCTGATCTTTCTTGGAACAGATTGCTAGCCTGAAGTCAGAAGCTATAGCTTGAGGGACACCATTCCACATCCAGCATAGCTGATCAGGGGACTCTCCTACTCATTTTGCTTGCCACTGGTGTATTGGAAGAGTTTGCAGGTTGACAATCAACTGGTTTGGCCAAATTATGAATGTGCCTTCAGTGGCTGAAATTTCCTAGCATGAGTTTCAAACTTGGATCTTCTCGCTCAGAGGCAAGAATACCACCCACATTGCCACAAGACACTGCGGCATTGCTTTGGATCGATAAATTAACATGGTCCAAATGGTCGGGATCTTATGATATAAAATAGGAAGTGCACAGGCAACTCCTTGTTCTCTTTGCATTTTCACAAGAAAAATAAAATATATATCTGTCAACTATGCCTTATTCTCAATACCACACATGAAGACCTCAAATCTCTATTTTTCAAGTGTGTGGGTGGTGACACATTGTTTCTTACTTCGCCTCAAGGCACTGATTCAGTTCACTGGGTTGGCAGCTTCACTCTGCTGAATAAACATTAGTTTCTTGCCAGCATGGATTTTCACTTTCGTGCAGGAAATTCCATGCAGGTGAGTGAACGGCATGGCCCAAACACTGCATTTGTTTAATCCATCTTGGACAAGCAGTTCCAATCGAAAAATTCTGTGACCGTTGCCACAACCTTGTCTCATGTGGAATAACCATGACTGGCAAGACTCTGTTGTGGAATTTTATCCACTATCCTGCTCAAAATTTATGTCAAAATGCTAGTTTTCCTTCCAGGTGACAATGGCAATTTGCATAGGGCCAAGTCAGAGGAAGCTCCCTCATCAGTAAACATGGCGTCTGACAGAGTGAGTGGTGATCGGAAGGTGGGGTGTGCGCAGTGAGGCTGGGAGAGGAGATGGTGAGGGGTGAGGGTAGGGGCCATTCCAAAACTGAGAAATTCTTTAGCTCCTTCCTGCCTATCATCCAGGGATTTGGACACCACAGAAGAACCCACCATATACATCAGCTTTAAGATGAAAGAATTGCCCTACCTGGAGTCTTGGCCTGGATCTTCAACTGGGCTCCCCTTAAAATCGCAGACACTACCCTGATAGATCAATCTTTAGCACCAGTAACCCAACTGAGTTCCTACGCAGCTCACTGGCAGCAGATTGCACATCCATTTTGTCCAGCCGGTGTCCAGGATATAACTAAAAGACCACTGGCAACCAAAGTTCTGGTAACAAAGTGCCCCTGCCATGATCTCAGATCATCGGTTATGTTAAGAATGGAGATCAATGGCTCCTGCTCCTTTTCCTTAGGGGTGTAAATTTTCAGTTCTCAACAGACATAAATGATTCTAAGTGAAACACAATTATTCAGGTATACTGTACATTTTCAATGATCTTATAAACCTGCAAAACATAGTCCATGAACTAACGTCTTTAAATTAGATTCACATTACTCACCTTCCATGTCAAAGGTATTAACAATACATAACTACATAATTACCTTCTGAAAATCACACTGAGGATTTTGACACTGGGTAACCGTGCAGAGGACAATATCACTGTGGCAGCTGCAATCTTGGCAAGAGTCTGGCTTCCAAACAGTATTATTCTGTAGAAAAGGGCAGAAAAGATAGACATTTAAGACATGTCAATATTCCCAGATTGAATTCTACAGTTTTGACTACTTTGTGGATTTAGATTTCATCAAGCTCACCACACTCTACACATTTGACAGTCGGCATTTTGGGAGCCAGTCCATACATGCACAAAGAGGACCAAGCAATTCTCTCATGAATGCCACTTCTACCCTACTGCTTACGTGGTTTTAAGTGATTCCATCTCTGCAGATTGTCAGCAGACATTCTTGAAAAACACTAATTCTCACCATGGTCATTTCAGAAGCTCAGAGAAACAATAGAGCACAAAGGCGAGGTGGAAGAGGGATGAGAAGGGTAATGGGAATGGAAGGGGCAAAGTCAAAAGAGAGAACCTAGGAATGACTCCTTCGGAGTGACGAGGGGAGAATCAGGAAGAACTATTTAAAAGGAGAAATGAAAGGCAAAATAAGAGCAGCAACATGGGAAGGAAAATGCAAGGGTGAGGGGAATTGAAAACAATCAGGGACCAAAATGATTTATGAGATTGGAAAGACAGTGTGAAAAATAAAAAATTACATTTGGTGAGACTAGGAAAGGAGCATGAATGTTCTATAAATTTAATGGTGTAAATCTACAGGATTTTGTGTGTTATAAATTCACAAGATTTTGGGTATTCGTTGGGCTGATTACTGTAACCAGTACACAGCAAATGTCAGTGGTTAAAAATAATGCAAGTATAATCCTGAGATGGACGGATAACAATCATAAGATGTGATATTGAGACAACGACTGGTGTGCCCTCATTTAAACCACTGCATGCATTTCTAGTCACTTTATTACAAGATGGACATTATGATTCTGGAAACGATGCACAAAAGAGCTACACATCTGACACTTGGCATTACACACACTCGATTCTACTAATCGCCAACTATAATTTCCACAGAAACCCCAGAGAAGCGCCATCTACACCGTTTCTTCAAAGTCTGCAATAAAGTTATTGGAATATCCACTGCGGAAATTCCAGCTAAAGAAACGATGCAAGACTGAAAAGCAACCTTACTGTGGTATTCAAGATCCTTAAGAATAATGTTGTCAAAACTTCTAATTTCTTCACCCATGGGTTTTAGGAATAATTATTTTAGGTTGATGTGAGAAGATACTGAATCAACTGAGTGATACATTGACTTTTAAAACCAAGCTACAAATGTGCAATAGTCCACCTACTGCAGACACAAGCCACAAACATAAATTGCTGACATAAATTGCCGAGGTGGGTACAGCCAATCAGAAGGTTGTAATTCAGAGTTGCTGAGCCAATGGGGGACAAAGAAGGGTTAGGGTTAAGGTGAAGGTTAGGGTTGCCAAAAATAAATGTAAATAAGGCTCGACTTTTCAAAGCAAGCACTCTCACCTTTTTGAATGTAGTTATCTTGTTTGAAGCAATAAAATTCGATCCAAACTTACTGCCAGACTTTGTCTCTTATTGAAAATATGAGAACCCAACAGTTGATGATTGAAGATTTAAATATAAGATAATGGAAGCACTTAGGTTCCGGAGGCTGGTAAACAAATTTAAAATAATTGCAAAAAAGGATGGCCTGTTTTTGTTTAACAAGGTCAGAGCTGCAAGTGGTAAAATAGTGAACAATGAGTGAGCACTTTCTGAGACTTGTGGAGATGTTAAAATAAACACAGTCCTCCTCATAAAGGAGTTAAGTTATTTGTATGATTTCCCACTACAAGGCCAAGTTTGGGAACATGAGATAATGAGTTTGAACGTTTTACTCTATTTTGAACAATCTGCAACATTTGGGTGATTGCTGTTATAAAAATGTTAGGGTGGAGGGGTAAAGAGCTGTATGACATCTCTGCAATAAACTGCTTTTTCTTTGCATTGTATTACTTTTTGGATACAGGGAATTTTCTTTGTATTTTGGATTAATCCCAATAAAATTGATCTTATATGTACAAAAAAAATCTCTATCTGGGTCATCACAATGGTACCATGTTGCTGAGGAGATAAATTGCTGGGAGGTGTTTTTCTTGGTTTGGGGTTTAATCTAGCTGTTTTCTCATTGGCAGTTGCAGTCAGAAACTGGTAGCAACTTTGAAAAGCAGAGAGAGAAATCTGCCAGGTGCTGTAGACAAGAAGCAATGGACAATAAGAATTCAGGATGTTTTTTGATTTTGGAATCACTGGGCATGACTGCAGCAATGCCTATATCTGAGCTGAGGTGTCCATAATCATGAGGTGCTTAAGGAGAATTGGAAATTCACCTAACTTGATGCTAATGGAAACACCTCAAGAAGCATCATACCTAGGGGAACAGTGAGAACAAGGAAGGAAATCCAAGTGAATCCCTAAGTGATGTACAAAACTGGTTTGGTCCCAGGAAAAGTGAAGAAGTCCTCAACATTCTGTAAAACACAGGGTAACTATAGGGTGGAAATAAAAGTAGAACACAAAGTGGCCTGTCAAGATTTTTGGGTTTAAAATCGAAGGCCTCGATTTTACCATCAAGTTGCACCTATTTTTGGGCATGAAAAATTGGTAAAATCAGGCATGAGGCGAGTAGTGCAATCCGCACCCGCCTCTGTGCCGGTTCCCCCTTTATCAAGGCCCAAAAACGGCTGCATGCATTTAAATTGACTTAATGGGCTGCACGTCCAACTTTACCAGCACTTCCCCCTTTGCCACTGTGTTCGCCCATCCAGAATTGGCACAAAACAGACATGCCACATCTAATGTCACTCTGCCTGAGACTGGGGGAGAGGGGGAAGAGGGCTCCACTGCCACTGTGCCTGAGATCGGTGAGGGGGAAAAAGGGAGAGGAGAGGACCAATAATGCTGTGGGGATGGGGCAATGTGTGGGGGTGAGGGGGAGGCATTATCCAGCCTAGGAAGGATGTGGCAGAGGAGCAGCATTCTATCTTTTTTTTCTGCCCATGCGCAGTTGTTTCAGATTCATTAAGCCCTGCCTACAGGCTTGTGCAGCGTGATTCAGACTCGCTGCTATTTTTGCAGGCAGTGTGTGTATGGGGGTGCTGGAGAATGGGTCTAGAAGTCAGATCTGAAACACTCCCAGTTTCAAAACTGCCTAGCACTTAGAACCAAAATTGTAAAATAGGGCCCAAAGCGTCTACAAAGGGATTTAGATAGCTGAAGTAAAAAAATTGGCAGATGAAGTAATGTACTTTGGCAGGGAGGATAGAAAAGCAGCATATGAGCGAGAGTAGGCAATTCAGCTCTTCAAGCCTGCTCCGTCATTCCATATGATCATAGTTGATCTCCATCTTATCCAAACTCCACTTCCCAATAGTCCTTTATCCCGCTTTTGATTGGATTTTATCTAACTCTTCCTTGTATCCATTGGTTGATTCTGCAAACATTGCCGTCTGGGGGTGAGTTCCATGGATTCACAATCCTTTGTGAGAAGTAGCTTTCCCTTAACGCTGTCTTGAACCTCCCTCCCCACTTACTCCACAATATGGCCTCTTGTCCTGGACTGTCCTGGAAAGGGGAACATTTGGTTAACATTTACTTTATCAATCCAGTTGCCCTTTGCCCTTTTATTTTCCAGCCAAAATGGATAACCTCGCATTTATCCACATTAAGCTCCACCTGCCAGATTCTGGCCGATTCCCCAAGCCTGCCAATATTCATTTGTAAACTTTTTATCACCTCATCACAGCCTGCTTTTACATTTATTTTCATGTCATCAGCAAATTTTGCTATGTTACCTGTCATTGCTTTTAAATCATTGATATAGATTGTAAATAGTTGTGGTCTGAGAACTGAACCATGTGGGACCCCACTAATTAGAGACCGCCAACTGGAGAAGAACTCATTTATCCCAACCCTCTGCTTTCTATCAGTCAGCTAATCCACACTCCGAGCCACTAATGTACCCCCAACCCCTTGTGATCTCACCTTCTGGATCAGTCTTGTGTGGCATCTTATCAAATGCCTTCTGAAAGTCCAGGTAGATCACCTTCGCAGGATCCCCATTCTCTACTTTGCTGGTTACACCCTCAAAGAACTCCAGCAGGTTTGTCAAACAAGACTTGCCCTTCATAAAATCACGCTGACATTGATGAATTGAGCTTTGCTTTTCCAGATGTTCCTTAATGAGTAACTCCAGCAACTTTCCCACCATTGAGGTCAAGGCGACTGGTCTACAGTTTCCCACTTCTTGCCTCTCTCCTTTCTTGAATAAGGGCGTCACATTAGCATGTTTCAGGTCTACGATACCTTTCCAGAATCCAGAGAATTTTGGAATATCATAACTAATGCATCCACTATCTCTGCGGTCACTTCCTTGAACACCCTAGGGCCATCAAGTCCCGAGGACATATCTATTTTTAAACCTTTTAGTTTACTAAGTACCTGCTCTCTGGTTATAGTAATTTCACCAAGTTCCACTATTAACTGCAGTTTTGGGATAGAATTATTATGTTCCACTGTGAAGACAGAGACAAAGTATTCGTTTGGTGCCTCTGCCATCTCCAAGTTTCCCATTATTACCGCATCATTTCCATCCTCTAAAGAGCCAACATCTACTATCACTATTGTCTTCCTCTTAAAATACTTATAGAAACCTTTGGTGTCCATGTTTATGTTTTCAGCTAGCTTTCTTTCAGAGTCCATTTTAGCATTTTTGATATTGTATATAGCTACCTTTTGTTGGCGTTTGAAGTTCTCCCAATCCTCTATGTTGCCACTAACTTTGGCAGTATTGCATGCTCTTGTCTTTTTTTCCCCTCATGTTATCCTTGATTTCCTTATTAAGCTAATTAAGGATGATTTTTCACCCTTTTGGCAATTCCTCTTTCTCTCAGGAATGTACCTTAGTTTGGATATCTTTAATATCTCCCTCAACAACTGCCATTTTTCTTCTGCAGCCCTTCCCTTTCATATTCTTGCCCAATCCACTTGGGCCAATTCTTTCTTGAGGCTTGTGTAATTACCCTTGCTTAATGTTCAGACTCGAGTAGGTGATTCTGTTCTCTCACTTCCAATCTGAATTTGAAATTCTAACATGCTGTGATCACTCTAAGTGGATCCTTAACTACAAGGCCATTAATCAATCCTTCCTCATTAGATAATATCAGGTCTAAAGTAGCCAGTTCTCTGGTTGGCTCCATAACATGCTGCTCTAAGAAACAGTCCTTCATACACTCTATGAACCCTTTCCTCATGGCTATCCTTGCCAGGTTGGTTTATCCAGACAGTATACATTTTAAAGTCACCCATAATTACCATTGTGCCTATTTCACAAGACCTCCTCATTTCCTGACTTATGCTATGTCCTACTTCAAAAGGACTGTTCGGGGACCTGTAAATTACTCCTGCAATATTTTTCTTTCCTTGCTTCTTATTTCTACCCAGACTGACTCATCATTTTGGTCTCCGGTACAATATCATTTCTGAATACAACTTTGATGTCATCCTTAACCAATAGAGCAACTCTACCTCCTATTCTGTCCTTCCAGAATACTGAATATCCCTGGACATTCAACACCCAGTCTGATTCTCTTGTAGCCATGTTTCAGTAATCCCCACAGGTCATACCCATTTGCCACTATTCGTGCTGTCACCTCATCAACTTTATTTTGAATACTGGGTGTATTTAGATATAAGGTCTTTAAATAAGTCTGACTGATTTGTCTTTCTTTCTCTCCATCCTTATTTGTTAATGCCTGATAACATCAAGCCTTTTCTCTAATACTGACTCCAGATTTCAGTGTACATTTTGGCTTTTTTATATTTCCTCCTTCCTGCAACATCGTTTTTCGACTGACTATTTAATCCGTTGACTTCCACCTTCTGCTCAATTGCTGTCATGCCCCTTTGGATCCCACCCAAACATGAAACGTTGTAGCATCCAAAGATGTGCAGGTTAGGTTGATTGGCCATGGTAAATTGTCCCTTAGCGTCCCAAGATTTATAAGGTAGAGGAATTAGTGGGGTAAACATGAAGGGTCACAGGGATAGGGTCTGGATAAGATGATCTGCTGGAGAATTGGTGTAGACTCAATGGGAGAATGGCCTCTGTCTGCACTGTAGGAATTCTATGATTATTCAAATAGCTAATAACTGGGAGCTTGAATCATAGGAGCAGGACTCAACTATCAAAAACAACAGGTAGTTAGCTTGAAAACCAGACTGATGGACTCATACATTGACCCTTCACAGTGACTGAAAGACAGGACTATCATCACTGATTTTGGACAGCATCATAAACTAAAAGTGGCACATAAGTCTCAACTAAAGCAAGAAATTCGATTACTGACTTGAATTCTGTCCAGTGTACTTCTCTTAATAATGTATGATATCAATTTCACAAAGTATTTATTCCTTTACTAGGTAATATATTTGCAATGTCAGCAGCCGTCCAAGAAACTGTAAACCATGAGCATGCTTCGCGCTGTTGATTCACTTTCACATCGAAAACTTTAGTCTCTGTGACAAATATCATTATTATTAAAGAAATTTAGGGGGCGCAAGTTTTTAAAAAAATCTAATTACAGATTTAACTTGATCCAATAGTTGAACCAATTTTCTCTTTCACATGATGCTTGACTTGGTTTATATTTCTTCCAGATTTCTAGCATTTACAATAACTTCATTAGTCTTTGAAATTGAACTTTCTATTACCAAGGGTACTTATTTTGAGCATAAGAACACAAAAAGCATGAATGAGCCATACAGCCCCTTGAGCATGCTTCACCATTCAATATGAATATGGCTGATATTTGGCCTCAACTCCACTTTCACACCTGCTCCCCATTTCCCTTGATTCCATGAGAGACCAAACATCTGTCTACCTCAACCTCATATTCAACGATGGAGTATCTGGGCCACAGAATATCAAGGATTCACAATGCTCTGAATAAAGAAACCTCTCCTCATCTCACTTTTAAAAGATTGGCCCTTTATCCTGAGACTGTGCCCCATATCATTTATTCCCCTCCAGGAAAACAATCTCTCAATGTCTACCCAATCAAGCCCCTTCTGAATCTTGTATGTCCAGAGGTTAAAGGCCCAATTTACACAGTCTCTCACCACACAGCAACCTTCTCAGTCTAAGAATAAATTGAGCAAACCTCCAATACTAATATAACTTCCCTTAAATAAAAAAGGCCAAAATACTGCACACAATATTCTGTGTCGCAGTCTCATTAAAGCCCTGGATGATCTTCCTCCTTCCTGTACTACAATCCTCTAGCAGTAACAGCCAACATGACATTTTCTTTCCTAATTGCTTCCTGTTTCCTCTATTTTAGCTTTTTGTGTTCCTTGCATGATTAAACCAATGTCTCTCTGAACATTAACATTTAAAAGTTTCATAATTTGAAAAATAATTGTTCTCATTACCAAAGTGAACGACCTCACACTTCCCCCATTATACCCATCTACCACCATGTTGCCCACTCACCTAACCTGTCTATGGATGGGATTTTATGGCCTCACTCATCCCCAAACAGTAAAATTTCACCTGAGGTCAGAAGAACAAGGAGCAGGATTAGGCCATCCAGCCCTTTGAGCCTGTTCTGTCATTCAATAAGATGATAGCTGATCTTTTCGTGGACTCAGCTCCACTTACCCACCCACTCACCACAACCTCTAATTCCTTTATTGTTCAAACATTTACTTATCCTTGTCTTAAAAATATTCAATGAGGTAGCCTCAACTGCTTCACTGGGTAGGGAATTCCAAGATTCACAACCCGTTGTGTGAAGAAGTTCCTCCTCAACTCAGTCTTAAATCTGCTTCTTATTTTGAGGCCATGCCCCCTATTTCTAGTTTCAGCTGCCAGTGGAAACAACTTCCCTGCTTCTATCTTATCTATTCCCTTCATAATCTTACATGATTCAATAAGATCTCCCCTCATTCTTCTGAATTCCAATGAGTATAATTCTAGTCTACTCAGTCTCTCCTCATAAGCCAACCCTCTCAACTCTGGAATCAACCTAGTGAATCTCCTCTGCACCCCCTCCAATGCCAATATATCCTTTCTCAAGGAGACCAAAACTGTACACAGTACGCCAGGTGTGGTCTCACCAGCACCTTATGCTGCTGCAACATAACCTCGCTGTTTTTAAACTCCATCCCTCTAGCAGTGAAGGACAAAATTCCATTTGCCTTCTTAATTATCTGCTGCACTTGCAAACCAATTCCTTGTGATTCTTGCACAAGGACACCCAGGTCCCTCTGCACAGCTACATGCTGCAATTTTTTACCATTTAAATAATAGTCCATTTTTTTGTTATTCTTTCCAAAGTGGATGACCTCACATTTACCAATATTGCCCTCCATCTGCCAGACCCTCACCTTATTTAGGCTATCTGTATCCCTTTGCAGACTTTCAGCATCCTCTGCGCACTTTGCTCTGCCATTCATCTTAGTGTCATCTGCGAATTTTAACACATTACATTTGGTTCCCAAATCATCTGTATAAATCGTAAATTACTGCAGTCCCACACTGATTCCTGAGGCACACCACTAGTCACTGATTGCCAACCAGAAGAACACCCATTTGCCCCCATTCTTTGGAATGGAAAGGTCAATAGGCCTTTCCATTGTCCACCCCTCGCCTGCTTCGATTCCAGTGGCAGGTGGGCGCAAAAATTCCAGCCTATATCTCTGAAGTCTGATATCTTCATAGTTTGCATTCCCCTCTAGCTTGGTCTCCTGAATAAACTTTGGATACATTATTCTGATTTTTCTTCCCAGTTATTAATATAAAACATGAATAGCCAAGAGCCCAGCACTGATTCTTATACATTCTGCTATTTAAAGCCTGAAAACTAGAAAACACCCCTTTTATCCCTAATCTTTGCTTCATGTCCATTAACCAATCATCCTTCTATTCTAATACACCGTCCCCCAATTCTGTGGGCCTTTATTTTATATTAACCTTGTGTGTGGCACCTTCTCAAATACCTTTTGGGAATCCAAGTATTTCACATGCTTTAGCTCTGCTTTATCTACACTTCCAGTTACATCACCAAAGAACTCTAATAAATTTATCAAAAAACTCTAATAAATTTGTCTAAACAGAATTGTAAAATAAGGCTGTCTTTATCTGATCATAGTATGATTTTCTCAGAGTTACTGAAGTTCCTCACTCTTATTAACACCTTGGTTACCCTTTTTTTCTGGTATGATAACTGTGTCCCCTACTAGGCCCAAACTTTCACTCTGGAATCAGGTGCAGATAATTGGGAAATTTCCCCACTCCTTTAAGCCAACTTGGGAAAAGGTTACTCGAACAGCAAAATTTTCATTCCAGGAGGGAAAAGGAGGGGCAGGAAGGGCTAACTGAAGTCAGGTGGCTGTCCCTGTGGCTGCCACTGCATTGTTTCCAAAGGCTAATTTAGTTTATTTGATTTACCAAAAAGATTGGCAACCACAAAGGCTGCTGAGTGCCAAAGGGCCTGTACTGTGCTGTACTGTTCTATGTTCTATGGCGCCAACCCATGACACTATCAACCTATCTTTATGGCCTTTTATAGTTCCATGCCCCCACACCCTCCATGCCAAACTACTCAGTAACCACTACAAATAGTTTGGCTGCAGGACCATGCTGATATGAAATAAAAATAACATTCTAAAGCATTTATTGCTTCATTATGATTTTTTAAAATTCTTGTTGATAAAAGTCCATTCAATATCTAAATTTGATAGATAATTAAGAACATTCAAATTACTTCACATATTCATTATATGTTCCTTTGTAAAAACAAATAAACATTTGTATTCCTAGCACATTTTTTTTCAACTGAGTGTCACAGCAGGCTATTGTTTTTCAAAATTTAAAGGACAAGAGATTTAAATGACTTTATCACTTAACAGCTCCACAGAGCTTATCCACACTTTATACACATTCACGTCTACTCTTCACAATCCCAAAAGGGTAAATGATCTCTCAAAAGAACTTTAGTAGATTCAGAGCATTTCTTCAAATTCATAAATTCCACAAGTCGTGTTTTAGAGACTTGGGTGATGACAATTGCTTCCGAATGAAGGCAGCTGCACTTCTAAACATACTCCTGCCTCCCTGAACAACAGATGTGTGAAATACATGCCCACATACACCATTCCCCATCCCAACCTCACAGTAAATAGCGGATGATGAATAAGAGGGTGTGACTTCTGGGTGCATGACTCCAATGCTTTTCTGACTAAGGCATGGTGGACCCCTTTTGTCTCTGCAAAAATTTAGACCAAAATATTTGTTCAAAATCTCTGCTAATTCCTCATTCCTCACAATAATTTTGCCTGTCTTTGCCTCGAATAAGCCAATGTTTACAACTGATACTCTCCTCTTTATGTACTTGCAATGAATCTTACAATCAGGTTTATAACCCTGACTAGTTTACTCTTGTATTATATACTTTTCCCTTCTCATCAATGTTTTGGTGGCCCTTTGCTGTTTTCTAATCCTCAGGGGTACTGCTATTCCTTGCCATAATACAAGCCTCTTCTGTTAATGTAATGCTATTCTTGTAAACCATAGATGGATTTTTCTTGCTGATATTAAAATGTAGAGGTTTTATTAAAATTATTATTCTCAATCCAGTTAAGTCAGACAAGAACTGTACAAGGAAAAGGAAATGCTCACTTCCTTTCAGTAAACTGAGAAATTACGCTTCAGTTTAATTTGCTCCTTTCTATATTCATACAAGGTTTTGTTGAAAAATGAAAGTAGTAAAGAGCTTAAACAGTTAACACAGAATTCCCAGCACATACTTAAACTGCCTGTCAGGGAGTTTTATTGAGAGTTAACAGTCAACAGTAAAACTATATTTCAGCATTCGGCAGCAGGTCATCTCCACTGTGAAGAAATGTGGAAAGAGCAGATGGAATCAGGAAATATTTGCTTTCTTCCTGTAAAATCAATCGAAATTAACGCCTTAACTGATTAAGGCTATGGTTAGATTAAATTGTCATGTGATCCAAATCAATAGGTTCATGCTAAATACATAATTTCTTCTGGAAATTAATTGTGTTGTCTTGTGTGTTGGTTTTTTTTTCAAAACTCAATGCAATACTCTCCTTGAAAGGAGGGTTAAAGACAGGTGGAGGGGTGGCACTGTTAGTAAAGGAGAACATCACAGTAGTGCAGAGGGAGGACAATATGGAGGAGTTAGGGATTGAGTCGCTGTGGGTGGAGTTGAGGAATAAGAAGGGAGAGATTACGATGCCAGGGGTATACTATAGGCCACCCAACAGCCCGAGGTCAGTGGAGGAAGGCATTTGCAGGGGCATTTTGGATAGGTGCAGAAAGAATAAGGTGGTTGTAGTGGGTGACTTTAATCTTCCTGGAGTGGATTGGAGGGGGCCTAGAGCTGGGGGTACGGAGGGAGAGGAGTTTGTAAAATGTGTTTTGGAAGGGTCCCTAGAGCAGTACGTAACTAGCTCGACTAGGGAAGGGGCTCTACTGGATTTAGTGTTGGGTAATGAGCCGGGGCAGGTGGTTGAGGTTGAGGTAGGCGAACATGTAGCTAACAGTTACCACAAGTCCGTCTACTTTAGGATAAAAATGGAAAGGGATGAGTGCCGTCCAAAGGGGAGGGTGCTGAACTGGGGGAAGGCGCGCTATAGCCAGATTAGGAGGGAGCTGAAGGACACTGATTGGGAGGGACTGTTAGCTGGCAAGTCCACGGTTGGCAAGTGGGAGGCTTTTAAGGGCAAACTGAAAATGTTGCAGGAAAGGCATGTTCCGGTTAAGCGGAAGGATGGGAAAGGTAGGATTAGAGAGCCGTGGATTACAGGGGGTATTGAAGACTTGGTCAGGAAGAAGAGGGAGGCGTATGTTAGGTCAAAACAACTGGGTACGGAGAGTGCGCTGGAGGAATATAGAGAGAGTAGGATGGAGCTAAAAAGGGGAGTTAGAAGGGCGAAGAGAGGGCATGAAATGGCTTTGGCTGATTGGATTAAGGAAAATCCAAAGGCATTTTACTCCTATATTAGGAGCAAGAGAGTGGTTAGAGGGTAAATTGGTCCTCTTAGGGACAAAGGAAGGGAGTTATGTATTGAGTCGGAGGGAATGGGGGAGATCCTGAATGAATACTTTGCGTCGACATTCACGAAGGAGAGGGGTTCGGTGTCGTGCAGTGTCTTGGAGGGAGCAGTAGATCAGTGGCAGGAAATATCCATTATGAGGGAGGAAGTGCTAAGGCTTTTAGGTGGCGTAAAGATGGATAAAGCTCCGGGGCCTGATGGTATTTATCCCAGGCTGCTTAGGGAGGTGAAAGATGAAATTGCTGGGCCTCTGGCGCAAATCTTTGTCTCTTCCTTGGACACAGGTGAGGTCCCAGAAGACTGGAGGGTAGCTAATGTTGTACTGCTGTTTAAAAAAGATAGTAGGGATAACCCTGGAAATCATAGACCGGTGAGTTTGACATCGGTAGTAGGAAAATTAATGGAAAAAATACTTAGGGGTAGGATGTATGAGCATTTGGAGCATTGCGATCTGATTAGGGATACGCAACATGGCTTTGTTAGGGGGAGGTCTTGCCTTACAAATCTGGTAGAATTCTTTGAGGAGGTGACAAAAACGGTTGACAATGGGCGAGCCTTTGATGTCATCTATATAGATTTCAGTAACGCGTTCGACAAAGTCCCTCATGGTAGGCTGGTAGAAAAGGTTAAGGCACATGGGATACAAGGGCAGGTAGCTAGGTGGATTGAGAACTGGCTGGGCAATAGGAGACAGAGGGTAGTTGTTGAGGGAACCTTTTCGGGCTGGAGGCCAGTGACCAGTGGTGTGCCGCAGGGCTCAGTACTGGGACCTCTCCTCTTTGTAGTATATATAAACGACTTGGGAAGAGAGCGTACGTGGTGTGATCAGCAAGTTTGCTGATGACACCAAGATGGCAGGATTGGCGGATACTGAGGTGGAATGTCAGGTGATACAGCAGGATATAGATAGGTTGGTACATTGGGCAGATAGGTGGCAGATGGAATTTAATCCTGACAAATGCATGGTGATGCATTTTGGAAAGAATAATGCAGAGAGGAGCTACATGATAAAAGGTAGACCGATTAGGAGTATAGAAATACAGAGGGACCTGGGAGTGCAGGTTCACAAGTCTATGAAGGTTGCAACACAAGTAGAGAAGGTTGTGAGGAAAGCTTATGGAATGCTAGCCTTTATAGGAAGGGGAATAGAGTATAGGAGCTGCCGTCTAATGCTTCAGTTGTACAGAACGTTGGTTAGACCGCATTTGGAGTACTGCGTCCAGTTCTGGTCACCTTACTACCGGAAGGACGTGGAGACTCTGGAGAGGGTGCAGAGGAGGTTTACCAGGATGTTGCCTGGCATGGAAGGACTGAGTTACGAGGAAAGGTTGGAGAAACTGGGACTTTTCTCCTTGGAAAGACAGAGATTAAGGGGAGACATGATAGAGGTATATAAAATACTGAAGGGAATAGATAGAGTCAATAGTGATAGGCTGCTCCCTAGATTGGGTACAATTATGAGAGGTCATGATCTAAGGGTGAGAGGGGAGAAGTATAATTTGGATATGAGAGGAAGGTTCTTCACGCAGAGGGTCGTGGGGGTATGGAACGCGCTACCGAGTAGGGTGGTGAAGGCAGGCACGTTGGACTTGTTTAAGGTTTACTTAGATAGACACGAGCGAAACAAGGATGGAGGGTTATAGTAGGGGGTATTAAATAGGGTCAGAGCCTCGGGAGACACCGGAAATGCAGACTTGCATGTTAACGTTTTTGTCTTTTTATTCCGCAGGTGGCGGTCCACCTTGTTGTCAAACAAGGGGCATGCACACGGTGGGTCGTGCGTGGGCTGCTCTTGGAGGTTCCGGGAGTGGCCTAGTACTTCGTGTCGGTGTGTGTGCTTGATCCTGGACCGGTAGACAGGCGCCGCAACAGCTCAGTGACTAGCACCGCTAGCTGTGCAGATACATGGATTTGGGCCTGTGTCTGTGGGAGTTTGCGCATTCTCCCTGTGGTTGCGTGGGTTTCTTCCGGGCGCTCTGGTTTCCTCCCACACCCCAAAGATGTGCTCTTAGGCTGATTGGTATACCAAATTGACACTATTCTCCCCTGAATCTGGCTAAGTTAGGGGTTCCACTCGCATACACGCAGGGCAGGGTATGTGTAGGAGGATGCGGCGGCGCAGGCTCGTTGGGCCGAAGGGCCTGTTTCCCATGCTGGGTGGTTCTTTGTTCTTTGTAAAACAGTTCCACTTACAGATAATGAAAACTGCAAAGTGGAAATCTCAAACTTACACTGCTAACAATTGCTTGTTTGATTAATTTTTTCTATATATTGTGCTTATCATAGATAATAAGAATCTTACAGTGCAGACAGAAGGAGGCCATCGGCCCATCGAGTTCGCACCCATCACAATTCCACCCAGGCCCTATCCCCATAATCCCATGTATTTACCTTAGCTAGCCCCCTTGACACTAAGGGACAATTTAGCATGGCCAATCCACCTAACCCACACATCTTTGGACTGTGAGAGGAAATCGGAGTTCCTGGAGGAAACCCATGTAGGCACAGGAAGAACATGCAGACTCCACACAGACAGTGACCCAAGCCAGGAATCGAACCCGGTTATCTGGTGCTGTGAGGCAGCAGTGCTAACCACTGTGCCACTGTGCCACCATTTCCGCAAGAATTTAGGAACATTTCTTTCTGAAAGCACAGAAGAACTGTTTACGCACTATTACTAAAACTCAGGATCTTCAGCCTGTTTTGAAATGAAGATAAGAAAGTTCACCTGAGTAAATGTTGCTCTCAAGGCTTCGGTAAAATAAGGATGATTCTCATAACATTTTGCAGATTTGGGGTTTTGGAAGAAACACTTACTTTCAATTTTTTTTTTTGAGGGCAGTACAATCCTGTGAGACATTACATCTTGTAGATTCTTGAAGAATTATCTTTATTATATATTTTGTTTATTAGAGGCAATTCAGAAAACTAACAATAAATAGTCAGCATGGATTTCAAAAGGGGAAAACTTGCGTGACCAACCTTATTTTTTGGAGGAAATGGGAGCAAGCAGACAATGGGAATGGTTTGGATGTAATTTATGTGGATTTTCAAAAGGCCTTCAATAAGGTGCCCCATAATAGACTACATGGAGACGGGGAACAAGTGGCAGAATAGATCGTTAGTTAGCTTCAAGAGGGATAACAGAGAGCAGAAATAAAGGATAGTGGCAGGTAGTAAGAAGTGTGGTCCCACAAGTAACAGTGCTGAGGTCACTGCTGTTCACAATTTATATTAACGATTTGGAGTTTGGAATGAAAAAACACAATTTCTAAATTTGTGGGTGACACCAAATAGGGGTGGATAGGCAATACAAAGGAGGATTGTTACAAATTACAGGAGGACATTACTAATTTTGCAGAATGAGCAAATGAGGTTCAACATAAATAAAAGAGAGGTTGTACCATTTTGATAAGAAAAATAGGGTTTGTACTTATTATTTGGACGATGAGAGTCTCAGTAGGGTAAAGGATCAAAGGGATCTCAAAATTCAAATATAACAATCAATTAAACGTGCACCACAATTTAGCAGGCAGCTCTCTAAAGGTGAGATGTCCCATCCTTGTGTTCCCTCTTCTTTGTACTTATCAGCTACCATAAGCTTTGGCATCAACAAATGGTAATCCACCAGATATATTCTCTCCATGTTACTTATAAATAATGCAAACAGTGGGGATTCATAACAGAAATGTACAGAAGTCCATTTAGCATTCAGTCATCTTCCACCTCACAATACGTGGTTAGTTCATGCTTTGGTGATCAACTCTGTATCAGACATGACCTGATGTGGCTTAAGACCCCACAGTAGCCTCTGCCGCATTTGAAAGCAGTGGGCTAAGATGAATTCTGTGTTTTCTCCGGGCTCGATTCTTGGCCAACTAAGCTTTCCATTTCTCCTCACCTCTTCCAGTGTCTCTCAAAACAATCAGACTCCAGAAGTCATGGTCGTCAATGACTGTGTCTCAGTTGTCTGTGCCAATGTCCACAATCTTTACATCTCAATTCCAGGTGTCCATGTTGTGGAGGGATGGACACCAAATGTCTTGACGTAACAAGCAGTTCACTGTACAGATGGCTTTTGGGTATACAGCAACCACTTGTTGAACATAGCTGAGCCAGCATAAATTTTGTTTGCTTAGTAATTGTTTAGTCCTGCGTCAGAGTCCGGTTGGGATTCTTTAGGGTTAGACTATTACTCAAAACTACTCAAGGCTATGGTTCATAAGACCATTGTTGTTTATTTACAGCTCTATGCATATCTCAGTAATCTACACAAGGTTGCACCTCTTTCCTCCAGAGATCTGTTCCTTCATCACATGACAATGATCATGGTTTCATTAGCATCAGGTGCTTCTGATGGTAACCCTTTACTTTGCCTTAATAACACTGATGGAAGTTGAATGTTCCAAGATTGGAGTTGATGGCCATATCCTGCCGACGATACGTCTAAGACAGTGACGGTGGGGTTTGGTGAAATGCAACTAGCTGAGGCACCATTACTTTAATTAGGCTTATCAGTGGCAAATCTATTAAACTAAATTATTCACAGAAGTATAAAGAGAGATCATCCCATTCTAAAAATGATGTGAAACAAATCAAAATTCTTTGCAAGAGATATTTGATGTTGAGACCCTTCTTTAATATGAGCAAAACCTCTACATTCCAAAACAGGATTTAAGCAAAAAATTTGAAAAAAATATCCTGATAAATCAAAAGAATCTGCATAAAAGGACTTGTCATGTATCGAAGTTATTACAGACTTCAAACGACATGCTTTGAAGTGAAGCTTAATCCCAGGCTGCAAGAGCATGAAGTATGTAGAGTACATGCAGCACTCATTGCATCAGGCCTCAACGCAAATTTATGGACCAACATAGTTTATAGGTTGACATCAAATAGCTCTTTTACGAAATACATTGCATCAATATCAGGCAGTTTCTTTTCTAAAGTCCAGGTTAATTTACAGAGATTTCCACACATTCCACAAATTGCAACATCATCAAACACTTCTGAACAAATTAAAGCAACATGCATCTTGATAACACCATACATACTGGTATTATCTCCTGAAGATTATCCAAACATGCAACTCCACTACTGGAAGATAATCTCCAGATTGCAAACTTCTCAACCTCACTAAAGACAAACAAATATTCCTGCCTGAAGGTACTTATGCAAATAGTATGAAAAAAATTTCCATTCTTTGACAATATATAATTACAAGTTAGACCATACACTTTTTTTTAAGTCACTAGCTTCTGGATTTTGTAAGTTTCTTTGAGCCCAAGGAAAAAGTTAATTATATTTTGAATATTTTAGAAGTTACAGTTTAGAGATTTGAACAGAACAAATTAAGCAGATGTTAACAGCATTTTATTTGGTAAAGCAGACTGCAGTTAAGCCAATTTTTGTGATCTAACTAATGATAACACATTAGTATTTTCTGTTACCCTCTGCCTTTCCACTAAAATAAATACTTTCTACTCAGACATTACACGATAATATATTTGATTTAAACTTGGCTTGGCACCAGGCTGTTGCTTTGTAAGAACTACTTCTCAGCAGTGTGGGTTTTCTCAGGACAATATTGACTTGCATTACCTGCCTCATGTTTTACTCCTAGCTTCACCAACTCAAATAAAAATCAAAGAAGATTTATAAGATTGCTGACTATGCACAAGGCCAGGATTTCTTCTGCTTTGATCTTTCAACAACAATGATTAATTTGGAAATTATTGAAGAAACAATGTGCTTCTCTGCTTCTTGGCTGTTACAGTAACATATTGGCACATTCTAATTCATTCCTAGTCTGGCAGAAAACTTACGTTTTCTTCATAAATCAGTGGCCAGTGAATTAAAATGATTAAAAACATATTTTATGTTACATAAATTTTAACTGGTGGGATGTTTGGTTAATAATACTCTGTAGATACTGCCCCTCATAGCCCCTAATTGAAACATCAAAAGGTGATGCAGCCACAACCTCATGAATCTACCAGTCTATCATTTCTGACAAAATCGGCTACGAAGAATCTACGTGCACAAGTTAATTAGAAAGATAACTGAAAGATAAAGCACTTGATGGCCTATTATAAACTTCATGTCATGACAAACTCCTTGAGATCATTTGGTTTATTTTTGTGATAAGTGCTGTTGGGTTAATGGTCTGACACACTGAAGTGCCAACCTCCAGAATAGAGTGCTTTCCCAGCAATTTTCCATCATTACCAACTTGTGAGAAATTACAGCAGCGCTCCAGAAGAACTATTCTAGGAATCAGCAATTTTAATGAAGGGGAAATATTGAGGAAACTAGGTCCGATTTTGTTAACAAATAGGAGGTCACAAGGTGACTCAGTTCTATTTTTTGAAATTAGGAAGGACATTGAGAAAATGAGCACTGTTACATATGATGGCTGTCAATTTATGGTGCATCTTGGATATGGTGTTGGGAACCTGCAAGTGATGATTAAAGAATGTTCCATTGTACGGAGATCCTTAAAAAAAAATTAAAGAAAGGCTATACTTACTCAACTTACATTTTTTCTAACTTTGACGTTAAGGATCAAAAACTCAAGGCTAATACAGGTTAAACCTCCCTCTAATTGCCACAATATAAAAGGGCTACAATTTTATAGGCATTTGGGAACAGGTTTGAAGGTGGAAAGGCTGATAAAATGATGAGTGATGGCAATGGGTGACCTGCCCAATGCCTTCTTGCTGCCATATCAGTTTGCTCAGGTGAGAAAGACACCAACTCACCTGGAGCTCAATTGAGATACCCAAGTGGCCAATTTAGAGCCTCTTCCTGCCACTCCTGGTTTGGGGGAGGGGGGGCAGGAGGAGGTGGTGTTAGTATCAGCAGTAGAGGTCCTCAACGGCCAACCCAGAGACCTTTCTTTGAGGTAGCACGTCCATCAATGCAGTCTCATCTTCCAAATGCAGCACCTGCATTTGGGACTCTGCAATGGTGAAATTCAAATCTGGGTCCCCAGAGCATTACCCTGGGTCTCTGGATTAGGAGTCCAGTAACAATACCACTATGCCACTGCTCTCAGTAAATGAGAAACACCTGCTGACACAAAAGCAGAAGCTCAACCTTTAGGGAAACCAAGTGAAAAAAATTTAAATCATATTTCACAATGTCAACATGTTTGCCGCCAGCCTTGCCTGCAGGAGCAGGTTTTGATGTTTAATTTTGTACTGGAAGCTTCAGCCTCACTTATGAGGAACTGGGCAGAAATTACACAAATATATTTCAAGTGAGACTGCCGCTTACAAAATCAAAGTTCATTCTGGAGAATACAGAAGCAAAGATTTATAGAAGTGCAAAATGTATTTTAATATCAAACAGTCTTTCAGTAGTTTTGAAGCACAACATTTCAAGGTTTTACATACAAACTTTGGAAAGAACTCCTGGACATTTGAAACATTTCTCGCGAGCTGTATGCAGTAAGCCATTGTCATTTTAGAAATGTGACTTGCTGAAAGACAGCCGTAAGGGTGATTTAAATTTCATCACTTATTATCAAAAATTTATTATCATACATTCTCGGTAAGGCATTAATTGCAGCTGCTGCTTTTGCTCATTTTAGTGCTTTTACTACTATGATGCTGGTATTTAGAAATCTCTAATGGTGGCAATTCCACAGATCTAGGTCTGCTGTCATCATGCATTATAATCAATGAAATTTTCCTTCATGCATTCTCAAAGAGCAGAAAATTTGGTTGAAATCTTATCCTACTAAAAAAGCATTTGTGATGTGGAAAATTATACTGAGGCTGCTGAAGGAAACATTTTTATACATCAAAAACAATCACGAATGATAGAACCTGAATCAGCCAGAGGGGTAGATATCAACATCAATCTTACACAGAGAAACCAAGTAAAATTACTTGAAAGTTTATTTTTTACTTGAGATTGACTAATGTGCTACAAAAACATAAGCACATAACTGTTGCCAAATCAGCACTGCATTTTAACTATTTATGCTTTGATCAATTATTTTCCAGCTTGTGACTCCAATCCTGAGTTCAGGTGATAGAAATGGTTGAAGGTCTGCTTCAGAAAGAGGGAGGTGTAGAGGGATCTATCCCAAACTATAAACAGGGTAATAGGAAATACAGTACCATTACAAATGGAGAAAATCTAATAAAGATGCACTTCAGGTCAATTAGAAAAATTAAGGTTCAGATATCTGCTTGCAGCAGTGACATTACACAGCAATACACAACCATATGTTGTGTAATACACAAGTACGTAAGGCAAAAGAAGTATCTGGACTGTTTGGGAGTGGCAAGAGGGAGGCTTGGCTAAATTTGAAAGCTGAACTATATGAGAATATGATGTACCAACCAAAACAACCAGCAAGTTGAATGGCAGCGGCTGCTTGGCCATTAAAATCAGACAGCAGCAGGTTGCCTGGGAAGCCAAGAAATGGTTTCCAGCAGAAGGGAAGTGCTCCAGGTGGGGATTTTTAAAAATTAATTTACAGGATAAGGACATTACTGGAAGAGTCAGCATTTATTACCCATCCTTAATTGTCTTAAGGTGGTGGTGCTGAGCTGTATTCTTGAATTCTTACAGTCTATTTGGTGAAAACAATCTTCAGTGTTAGTAGAGAGAGAAGTTCAAATTTTGACACAACAACAAACTGCAATATAATTCCAAGTCAGGATGGTATGTGACTTGGAAGGGAACTCACAAATGTGACTGTTGCTCTTGTCCAGGAGCAGAGGTCACATGTTTAAGAGGTGCTTGAAAGAAGCCTTGGCAAGTTGTTACAGTGCATCTTGTAGGTGGTACAAACTGCAACCACTGTTTGCTGGTGATGGAGGGAATAAATAATGGAAGTGGTGGATTGGGTGCCGATCAAACTACTTGTTTTGGCCTGGATGACACTGAACTTGAGAGTTTCTGGAGCTACACTCATCCAGCAAATAAACAGCACTTTATCACACTCCATATTTGTGTCTTGTAGATAGTGAGCAGGCTTTGCGTAATCAAGAGTTGAGTTTGGCTCTGACCTGCTCTTTCAGCCACACTAATCATACAGCTATCCAGTTAAATTTCTGATCAATGGTGATTCCAAGATGTTGATGATGGAGGGATCTGACAATAGTAATGTCACTAAATGTAAATGGGGGATAGTTAGACTCTCTATTGTTTCACAACTATTACTTGATACTCATCAGCCAAAGCCTGAATGTTATCTAGGTTTCCCTGTATGCAGACACAGAGGGCTTCTTTATCTGAGGAGTTGAATAGAACTGAAAACTGCAATCCTCAGCAAACTCTGCCTTTATGAAGGGAAGATAATTGATGCAGCAGCTGAAGATGGTTGGGGCGAGGACACTGCCCTTGAGGAACACTGAATGCTGCTGAAATCATTGGGTTCCAACAATCTTCCTTTGTACTAGGTATGAAATATACACCCCCAATTCTCATTGGCTGATTTTATGAAACCTCATGATGCCACACTTTGTCAACTGCTGCACTGACGTAAAGGCTAGTCACTCGCACCTCACCTCTGGAATTCAGTTCATTTGTCCCTGTTTGGGCAGAGGCTGAGATGAAGTCTGGAAATGAGTGATCCTGGCCTAACCCACATTGAGTATCAGTGAGCAAACTATTACTAAGTGCAGCTTTATAGTAATTGGCCTGTTTGAACCATAGAATCCCCACAGTGCAGAAGGAGGCCATACAGCCCATTGAGTCTACACTGACTCTCCGCAAGTCATCTTACTAGGCCCACCCCAAGGCCCATAACCTCACACATTTACCATGGCCAATCCACCTTGTATATCTCTGGGAGGAAACCAGAGCACCCAGAGGAAACCCACGTGTGCAGGGAAGGATGTGCAAACTACACACAGGCAGTGACCCATGGCGGGAATTGAACCCGGGTCCCTGGTGCTGTGAGGCAGCAGTGCAAACCATGTGCCGCCACCGATGACAGCTTTCACCACTTTGCTGATGAGTCGGTTGATGTGACAGTAATTCGATGGATTGGACTGGTCATGCTTTTTGGGAACTTGACATTCTGGAGCAAGTTTACCCTATGTCAGTTAGGTGCCTGTAGCTTTGCTAGAGTCTTGGCTATTTCTGGGGCATGGGTCTTCAGCATTGTAGCTAGGATATCAAGTATCTACCATACTCAGCCGCTATTTGATATAAAGTGGAGTGAATAAGTTGGCTGAAGAATTAATTGCTTCAGCGATGATGGGGACCTCAGGAACATGCCAGAACAGATCATTCACTCAGCACTTCTGGCTGATTGTGGAGTGGAAGAGTGGAGAGGATTCTGGAGCATAGGGAGCCCAACATTCCCTTGCAGGGTGCAGAAGGCCATTTCTACTCCATCTGCCTCATAACACACAATAAAAAGTTAAAACACATCTTCTGGTCCTGGCAGAGGTTCCTGGCAAGATTTTCCTCGTGACGAAACCAGTACTGTTTTCTATCATTCAAGACTGAGGTTAAAATGTCATACTCAGTAACATCATCATAGCTCAATCTGCAGATCAAAGAGGATCCTGCCGGCTTAGGGTGCATGTGCTGGCCACCTAAAAATAAAAACTTAGTCTACCGTATCAGGCCGGAAATGAATTTGTAAATTCTTTCCTCCATTTTAACTGCCTGCTGCCTGGCTTCTTTCCAGCAGAGGAAGAGTTAAAAACAATCCCAACCTGTCCATAATGATAAACAAACATAATAGTGAAATTAATTTTTAATTATCCTATTCTATTTTTTCTTCTCCCCTATAAAAAGTTGATCATAGAATTACAGAGTGCAGAAGAAGCCCCTCAGCCCATTGAATCCGCAAAAACACATTAGAAACACCTGAACTCCCACCTAATCCCATCTGCCAGCACTTGAATGTTATGCTGTGCCGCATGCTCATCCAGACACTTTTTAAAAGGCAACCTGCCTCTACCACCCTCCACTCTCCCAGGCAGCGCATGTCCAGCTACAGGTAAAAAAAAACTGCCAGGACCTCATCCAAGCAGTCATGTTGCACATGCAAATCTGGGCAGATAGTTTTGGCAGATCATTCAAATGTACAGCAGAGTTAATCCAGATCTCTGTGCGATGACATGCTACTTTTCAACAGGTATCACTGAGGCCAAATGTGTCCCAGTCATCACCTTAGTGACCAACTTAATGCTAATCAGAGATTATACCTGGAGCTTCCTCCTTTAGTGAGCCAATATTGTATTATAAGGTGTATTTATTCATATTTCAAAAAATACCAAGTTAGTTTGTAAAAAAAAGCCAAAGACACAACTAATTCATGAAAAAGATGTTTAGATTTGACATATGACATATGTTCAGAATGACATATTACAACAAAATTGAAGTTGATGAGAATGAGCAATAATGAACAATGTTAAACAATACTTCAGCAAACATTATACAACTACCAAAATAAGCATACTGTTTTCCATTTACACTTTTCTTACATTTTAGCTAAGTCTCAAAGCTAAAGGCTTTTAAGAGAATCATAAAAGCTATCATCAGTATGACAAAATATTGCCAGTTTATAAATAAATGATATTCGCATCATGTTCCCCTAAAGCATGACTGAACTTCAACAGTGAAATTGCATTAAATTCTTCCAAACTTAAGCCACATATGGAGAGGACATTGTGAGATATATAACATTTGGATAAAGTGCTGGTGAAGAAATGTCTGTCAGAAGTCATGGTAACGATGGAAGCAATTTGAGGTGATGAATTAAGAGCCTTACACAAATAGGATATTGCTTTCAAGTGTGCCTTTCCCCAGTAGCACATTGGTACCCAAACATTAAATATTTCTTATGACAGCACACTTAACACACAAGGTACAAACATCACTAAACAAATTTAGCATAGCTCCACTGCCAATACAGACTAAGGACAGTGGAGGTTGGAGAAACAGTCAAAGGGCAGCATATTCAATTTAGTGTTGTCTGTTCTGTTCACTAATGACTTGAAAATTAAAAATGCCATGAAGTGGCCATGCTGCCCTCCATGCCAATTCATGTGCTCTGGTTGATTTAGCTTTTATGCCTGGAATGGAGATAAGATTTGGTGCTAAGTAATTCCATAAATACCTAGGATGAGAAGGCTGGGATTCAGCCAAGGATGTGGAAATGCTGGCGTTGGACTGGGGTAAACACAGTAAGAAGTCTCACCAAGACAAACATAATGTTCATGAACAACACAACTCTTTACATGGAACTTGTTCAATTTATTTACCACTGCTGTAGATTTAATCTGCGTGATTTAGTCAGAAAATCCAGTTTTCCAAAGAACACAATCACTGCAAGTCTAAGTACTGCCTTCAGGAAACCTTTAAATCCAGCAATGGCAAGATGGAAAAGCTGCACTTTAATGTACTTGAAATAATAATAGAACCATTAGCACTCATGTTAGCTGACATTGTTAATGGTTCTCTCTCTTCAGCTTTTGTCCCTCCCTGATGTGTGGAGGCTAAAATTCTGTGGGTTCTGATTCCACAATTTCAGTAGAACAAAAGCCCAGGTTTTGGTGTGAAGTTGAGAGATCCGAAACATTAACTCTGTTTCTTTCTTCACAGACACTGACAAACCTGCTAAGTATTTCCAGCATTTTCTGTTTTTACGTTAGAGCAAAAGCCCTGCCTGCCATGGAGGAGGTGACAGACCCTCACTCCAAATCCTATGACTGGGTTCATTTTTCAGCCAGGTTGAAAGGTCAGTGGAAAGTAAATTAGACAGGGTTTAAAATGCTGCTCAATCCAATCATGTCAATCTCCCCCCCAAGAGGTTTAGTTAAAAAATGGAGTCTCTTAGCCACCAATTAGGTTGACAAGAACTATGTGTTTCAGTATCCATATAATACAACATCATTTGGTCATCAACCTAGATTTTCTGGACCCAATATACTCAGCAACTTGAGAAAAGATCAGATATAATCTAGATGATTGTAGACTGAAACTCCCTGACGTCTACCTTCACAATGTACCATAAATTCATTATAATTTCCCACAATAGTCATCCTGTGGCCTTGCGTCTACTAGAACCTGGTTTTGGACAGTCTAAAATGCAATTCGCTTTGAAGCTGGAGCCATCCCAACTTTAACCTGTCAGGTCCTTTTTAGACCAGCCGTAAACTTGCCCCATTTTTACCAAGAGTTCTGGTTGCCACATGTGTTAGTAAAATTGATTTCGTGGTGACATTATGGCATTGTCATGACATCATCCTTCCAGCATACGCATTGGTCAAATGTCATGATCAACCATGATACTGAACAGAATACTGGGCCCCCATTCAGTAGCCAGTCTACATATAGCCTTGAACTTCACGATATCAAGGAAATTTTGAGCTCACCTTGGTGGTCTGTGGGAACACTGATGCAGGCGGAAAATATGAAGGGAACTGGACCACGCGAGAATATGTGTTTGTCAATTTTCCACACCCGTCGGCAGTGACATCATAAGGTTCATGCCCAAATAAACCTGTTGGATTTTAACCAGGTGTTGTGAAACTTCTTACTTCATCATAAGGTCAGAGTTGGGATGTTTGTTAGCACCATTCACAACTCATCAGATCCTGAAGTTGTCCATATACACACATACAAGATCTGAAAAATATTCAGGCATGGGCTGATAAATGGTAAATAACATTCACATCACACAAGTGCCAGGCAATGGCCATCTCCAATAAAAGAAAATCTAACCAGCTGCCCTGGACATTCAATGGCATTACTATTGTTGAATCTCCATTATCAACACCTTTGGAGTTACCAATGATCAGAAACTGAACTGGACTAGGCATATAAATACCACTGATTAAAAAAGCAGGTCAGTGCTGAAAATTCTGGGGAGAATAATTTGTCTTACTCTCCAAAGGCCACCAACCATCTATTAAGGTGCAAGACAGGGCTGTAATGGAAGACTCTCCACTGCCTGGATGAGTTTAGCTCCAACAACAGTCAAGAAGCTTGACGCCATGCAGGACTAAGTAGCCTGCTTGATTAGTACATCATTCACCATCTTCAAACATTCACAGCCTCCACTACCGACGATGTGGCAGAAGTTGTGGACCATCTAGAAGATGCACTACAGGAACTCATTAAGACTTGTTTTAAAAGTACAACCTCTACCAGTTAAAAGAACAAGGACAGCTGAACACACCACCTGCACATTTCCCTCCCAGTCTCATGCTATCCTGATTTGGAAACATATCACCATTCCTTCATCGTCACTGACTCAAAACCCTGGAACTCCCTTCCTAATAGCACTATGGGTGTACTAGTAGATTGCAGCAATTCAAAAAGACAACTCATCACCAATTTCCCAAGGGCAGTTAGGGATGGACAATAAATGCTGCCAATGATATTCACACCCCACGAATATTTGTTAAAATGCATAAAAATGAACTATAATGCTATAGCAGTCCAGCAGCGGATGTGTGTTCCCACCTGTTTCTTTAATTAAATGTTTCTTGGGCTCAAATTCAGAGGTCCATGCATCAAAGTATCTGCAAAGCTAAAGTATGATCCCAAGAATCATGGCTGCTGTCTAAAATTTGTCAGGTGCAGCAAAGTGAGAATAGAACGGGCACCTGGGTGTCCTTGGACTGGCATGAGCAATATAGGCTAAATGGCCTCCTTCTGTGCTGTAATTTTTCTATGGTTCTATGAAAGTGTCCACAGATGCATCTTTCCTGGTGATATCAACAGGAATGGAATGTCTATGCTTACTACAGGGAGATTTTGGACTTGGACATTTCTAAAATAGGTAACCAACAGAAACAAGTTGCCTCAATCCCAATCTCATTCTGCACTTTATTATATTGTATTACTTATTCACTATGGTATTGTACCATCTATCCTTTTAGCCACACATACATATGTGCCAAAAAGCAGGGAAGATTTGACACTGGAGCTTTAATTCCTCACCATGGATTTTAACTTAAAACATTTAATCTTGTGAAATTAGACTGTGCAAATTAAGAGAATGTTTTCCCAGCAGGATTTGACATAGATTTTTTGAAATGTCAGAAGTTTCTTTGATATTCTGCTGAAATTTGTGAAAGTAACTATTGCAACTAATTGATGCAATGAAAAAGAAATCACCGAGCTTTAAAGAAACCATAAGATTAAGATAAGATTGGATCATAAAAAATAAGATACAATATCATAATCTGAGCAAAAAGTTTCTTTGCTTCACCCATGATTTAGGTGAGTGTTTCCTCACTGTGCTTGATAAAACAGCCCCCTCATCCTGCTGGAGTGCAAGGGACACACACACACACACACACACACACACACAGTCTGGGCTGCTGCCCATGAGGGTCGGCCACTTCTGAAATACAAGCCCACCCTATGTAAAGCGGGCCTGACAGTTATGGACAGATCTCCCAGGGCCTAGTGAGCCTCTGCAGGACGTGAAGCCTGTGATGACTCCCCCTGACAGGAAGAAGCCTGAGCAACTGATAAATATGTTTAGACCAAAGCTAAGACCTGCTTCTGCAAAGCTGGTCACCAGTTTTCAGGTGGCCACATCCACTGGCTACTAAGAAGCGATGATGGAGGGGATGCCAGTGTTGGACTGGGGTAAACACAGTAAGAAGTCTCACAACACAGGTTAAAGTCCAAAAGGTTTATGTGGTAGCACAAGCCACAAGTCACTAGCTTTCGGAATGCTGCCCTTCATCAGGTGAGTGGGAGTTCTGTTCACAAATAGAGCATATAAAGACATAAACTCAATTTACAAGATAATGGTTGGAATGCGAGTCTTTATAGTAATCAAGTCTTAAAGGTGCAGTCATTGTGAGTGGAGAGAGGGTTAAGCACAGGTTAAAGGGATGTGTGTTGTCTCCAGTCAGGACAGTTAGTGAAATTTTGCAAGAACAGGCAAGTCGTGAGACATGAACCCAAGATCCTGGTTGAGGCCATCCTCATGTGTGCAAAACTTGGCTATCAGTCTCTGCTCAGCAACTCTGCTCTGGTATTATGAGACTTTTTACTGTATTTACCCCAGTCCAACGCCGGCATCTCCACATCATGACTATCATCGACACCGCAAACTGCTGGCTCCAAGTGGAGAGGGTCTCCAAGAAGATTGCGCATATCGACACAGACATCAGGTTTCTACAAAGATGCAAGAAAGCAGACAAGATACCAAAAGGACAACAGATCACGAACCCACTCAGGTCAACCTATAACACAGACTACACTGAGAGACTTTGCCGCCGCACCTCTCTCACACTCCTCAGCCACCTCATACACCAGCTCTACAGCAAACGCCTCATCCTGGAAACCAAGATAGAGTCCATATTCTCAACTTGTGTTCAGACACAGACCAACTGCAAAACTCTGCCAAGTGGATGAGACAAAGGAACTGTGCCATCTATGTTCACACCAAGAACAGGAAACTTGAGAAACTTGGCATCACCACCAGCAGCAACCAAGACTCCCCTGGTACCACAGTAGAAAACAGTGCCACTGTAGGGAAGTCCACTGTCAACTTGTTGGACTACATATTTCAACCAGATGAAAGCAAAGTTCTCAGCAAGGGCTCAATTTCTGCCCCACCACCAAAACTGATTCCATCAGTCTCACCGCAGACACAGACGAACTTATCAGGCGAAAGAGGCTGTGGGAGTTCTTCCACATACCCCAAGAGGCCAACAGTGAACACAATGAGACAACCAGTGAACCGGAATAGCTGACAGGGAGATCCGCGGTGCAGCAACCGAAGAGCAAAGAGTCAAATAGGACTCCTCCGAAAGACTGCTACCCTCAACTCAACATGTATGCCCAAGCTGTCAGAAGGTGTGTCAATGTTAGATTCATCAGCCGCACTCACAAGACAACCCCGAACTTCACCCAAGCACAACACAAAAGCATTCACGCTCTCAAGACCAACTGCAACATTGTCATGAAACCAGCAAAGGAGGGGCATCGTCATACTGAACAGAACAGATTACTGCAAAGTAAGTATACCGACAACTGAACAACGAAGAACACTACAGACAGTTACCCACAGATCCGACCAAAGAACACACCCGTCAACTCAACAGACCGATCAAGACTTTTGATCCGGACCTTCAGAGCACCCTCTGTGCTCTCATCCCATGTACTCCTTGCGTTGGAGATCTCTACTGCCTCCCGAAGATACACAACGAAAACACATCCAGCCATCCCATCGTATCGGGCAGTGGGACCCTGTGCGAGAACCTCTCCAGCTATTTCGACGGCATCCTGAAACGCATTGTACAAAGAACACCCAGCTTTTCTCGCTACACTACAGACTTCCTACAGAAACTCAGCACACATGGAGCAATTGAACTAGGAGAACTCCTCATCACAGTCAATGTCTGGGCACTCTACACCAGCATCCCCCACAACACTGGTATTGCTGCAACTGTCTCAGTACTCAATGCCAACAACTGCCAGTTTCCAGATGCAATTTTACAACTCATCTGCTTCATCCTGGACCACAATGACTTCACCTCGAACAACCAGTTCTTCATCCAGACACATGGAACAGCCGTGGGACCAAATTCGCACCTCAATATGCCAACATCTTCATGCACAGACTCAACCAAGACCTCTTCACCACACAGGACCTTCAACCAATGCTATACACTAGATAAATCAATGACATTTTCTTCCTTTGAACTCATGGTGAACAATCACTGAGACAATTATATGATGACAAGTTCCATCCCACCATCAGACTTACCATGGACTACGGAATCAGTTGCATTCTTGGACTCACGTATCTCCATCAAGAATGGTCACTTCAGCACTCCACTGTACCGCAAGCCCTCGGATAACCTCATGATGCTCCACTTCTCCAGCTTCCACCCTAAACACACTAAAGAAGCTATCCCCTACAGACAAGTCCTCCTTATACACAGGATCTGCTCAGATGAGGAAGATCGCAACAGACAACTAGAGACGCTGAAACATGCCCTCATAAGAACAGGATATGGCGCTCGACTCATCTATCGACAGTTCCGACGTGCCACAGCGAAAAATCACACCGACCTCCTCAGAAGACAAACACGGGACACATTACACAGAGTACCCTTCATCGTCCAATACTTCCCTGGAGCGGAGAAGCTACGACAGCTTCTCTGGAGCCTCCAACATGTCATTGATGAACCCGAACATCTCGTCAAGGCCATCCCGCCACCCCCACTTCTTGCCTTCAAACAACTGCACAACCTCAAACAGACATTGTCCACAGCAAACTACTCAGCCTTCAGGAGAACAGTGACCACAACACCACATAAACCTGCCACAGCAACCTCTGCAAGACATGCCAGATCATCAACACGGATGCCATCATCTCACATGAGAACACCATCCACCAGGTACACGGTACATACACTTGCAACTCGGCCAACGTTGTCTACCTGATACGCTGCAGGAAAGGATGTCCTGAGGCATGGTAAATTGGGGAGACCATGCAGATGCTACGACAACGGATGAATGAACACAGCTTGACAATCACCAGTCAAAAAAATGTTTTCTTCATGTTGGGGAACACTTCAGCAGTCCTGGACATTCGGCCTCTGATCTTCAGGTAAGCATTCTCCAAGGCAGCTTTCACAACACACAACAACATAGAGTCACTGAGCTGGTAGCCTAGTTTGGCCTCAACCGGGACCTTGGGTTCATGTCATACTATCTGAAACTCCCACGATTTGCCTGGGCTTGCAAAATCTCACTAACTGTCCTGTCTGGAGACAATACACATCTCTTTAACCTGTGCTTAACCCTCTCTCCACTCACATTGTCTCTACCTTAAAGAATTGATTACCTATAAAGACTTGCATTCCAATCATTATTTTGTAAATTGAGTTTGTGAACTGAAATCCCCCTCACCTAATGAAGGTGCAGCGCTCTGAAAGCTAGTGGCTTGTGCTACCAAATAAACCTGGCGTTGTGAGACTTCTTACAAAGCAGTGTCACTAGGGACTCTATGCTAAGCACATCAAGACTGGTGCCCCTGCCCACCTGATTGCCATGAAGATCCTGAAGCTGACCAGCAACACAGCCTGGGACAAGACGGCAACCCACATCACCCCCCCACCACCTCCAGGTGACGATCTGCAACAAGGAGCACAATAAGCAGCAGGAAGGACTCACCATGGTGGAGACCTGTCTGTCATGCTGTTATCTACGGAAACCAGACAATGTAGCAAGGCAAAAGAACAAGAGAAGAAAAAAGAGTGAGGTGGAAGGGACCTGTGATTGGGGGAGTTGGAGTAGCAACCTGGAGAAATTGAATCTGAAATTAGAGGTGCAGATCCTCACAGCTTCTGCCTCCACACTTGCTGCTCCTCCAGTCAAAATAAGTGGAGATTGGGGGAGTGCCCCTTCTAGAATTCTTTCCATCTGTCATTGAAATTTCAGGAGTATTTGAGAGGTTTTCAGGTTGAATTTGCCCAATGACCTTGTGTACTTTGAATCCAGCATGAGCTGCTTCCACTGCAGGTCTTCGTGCAATAATAAAAACAGCTCATTTGTGCAAAAGTTTCTCATTAGAATTTTGGTTTTACAATGTTTGCAGTATGTTTTCATTGTGCTCAATCCATGCGGGGAGTGCAGAATGAGATTCACATAGCTCAGAATATCTTTAATGCCTCAACGTCTTGAACGGCACTTGTGTAAAACGACTGACATGCAGAATTCTGACAGACAATAATAACGTGTTACATGCAGGGTTCAATGTAATGGCTTGGCAGCAAACAGGTGAAAACCACTGGGCCCAAATTCTGATCATTGCCAGCGTAGACTAACACTCCATAAAGTCAGAAATAAAGTTCTCAGCTTACTTTACAACTGCGAGGGGCAAGCAATCAGAAGTCACGCATCTTTGTTAAAATACTGCAGTAACTGATTTACATTACGTCTATAAAGGAAACCAATCCAGGTTTGCCATCTTTTTACATCAGCAGTCTGCAGGAGCCTTTGAAATCTGATTGTACTTCTCTTGTAAATTCTCAAAGCCATTCAACATTGGCTACTCAACAAGACTGTAATGATGTTTTATGGCAATTTGTTTTATCATTGTTTGCTGTGCCAAGTCAAATTTATATTACACTGACAAGATAACTATAACTGGTGAACTATAGTAGTTACAGGCAAAATATTCCATTAACTTTCCACTATTCAAAAATGGACACTATTATTTTCTGTTCTTTATTTTGGGAATGAGCTTTGGTAAATGTCTACATATAAATATGATATGGAAATGAATTACAAGTCTCCACCACCAAGATTAGATATTGCCACTTCTGCCTTTACCCTAAAGATCCTCAAAGCCTTGTCCTTTTGCCATCTTTAAATGCAACTTTGCCATTTCTTCTCATCTTCTATCTTCCACCCCAAGAAACACTAATTTATTAGCAGCACCTGCAATGTGTCAGTATAAAGTTCAACTTACTGACATAATTAATAGTTCCTTGTTCCCCACACATTATACTTATATCCTCATCTTCCATTACTTCTACTGCCTTTAGCCACTCTACCCTTAGAAATCCTGCAACCTCAAGTCTTTTCCACCAATTTCTTCAACTCTGGCTTCTAAGCTTCCCCTATTCCTCCCACAGTCTTCAGCTGCTCCATCCCTATTCTCAGGAACTCCTTTCAATTTCCCTCTGCCCCAACTATTCTATCTCCACTTTTGAAGCAATTTCTTAAAAACATAATTTTAGCCAAGCTTTCAATATTTTCTCTCAACTTTACATCAATATCTTATTCTTCTTTACTTTTCCCCTCTGGAATGTTTTTCCACATTAGAGGTCTTTGATGAATGCACTTATTGTTGTATGAAGCACACAGACATGTGCTCAGAGGCAACTTGGAACCAATCAAACCTTTAATAGATAGGTATTTTCTTTCCAATTGATCACCAGAGACCTTGTGAAATATATATGAGTATATATGGAAATACATAACATCTAATATGAAGTTTGGATATCTCCACCTCATGTTTTAACACAGCTAGGAAAACAATCAAATAGAACACTGCAACAGATTATGTCAAAGTTCAGAATCAAGAAATCACGTACAATTCATTCCCTGCTCTACTGCTGGTCTTAGCATAAAATTAAAGTATTTGTACCTAATGCCATGATTCAGTATTTTATTAAGTCATGCACTGAACTGCAAGTGAGAATCCCGACATATTGTCTGCTCCACTTTTTAAAATAGACAGGATAATCTAGTAAAAACCTGATACTGAAACCTGATGAAGACAGTTGTCAATGATGATATAAATTTGTTAACATATGGAAAAACATATGGAAATGTTCACTTGAAGGAATGCATAATAAAATAGAATGCTATTCTTTCCACATTTCTACATCCTTTTCCCACTGTCCCCAGATAGAAAATACAATATGGAATTTCATTTTGAAATTCCAAGTACTGAATGCTAGACTTATAAAGAAGTACAAGGGTAAATTTTACAAATTCCCATCTGGTGCCAGAGACATGAATTTGGAAGATTAACCAACCATACAATGTCGATTAGGATGCTGATTTCACAAATATGTGACCCAAACCTCACCAGTCAGACATTCAAAGGGAATTCGTATTAATGATTTTCAGAATAGAGCACTGGTGTAAATCACACGTTAAGAATTCCTAATATATGCTTTCCCTGGATGAGGATCCCTGCCAGTAATGTCCAGACGAAAAGAGAAGATAGGTTTTTGAGACTCCCCGCCAGTAACAGCCATCCTATTATAGTTTAAAATTCAGGAACATCAATATGGTATTTTAAAATTGAGGCTGCAAATGTAAAATGGGGTTTTTCCCAAGCTTGTAACAAGCTGTTTCAGCCCCATATTGTAATGTGTTAGCCGTGGTACTTACTCTCAGCAGAAAATTAATTGAGCAGCAAGTATCCAGGGGTAGTGGACAGCTTTAACTGATTTTCTAAATTTGGTTTAGGCCTAAATCACTCGTAAGAGCTGGTTGAAAAATCTGAAACCAATAAACAGCCTCAGGGAACAGAAGTAGAATGGTACCTAAATAGTGCTGTCTACAACATGAACAACATGACACTGAGTATTCAGTGCATGTCATGGCAAATAAAAAATGCTAAAATTAGAGCATAGAACTGCTTTCCAAACTGATTTATTTACCATGTATAGGAGGCTTTTCACCATGTTCACACTCTATCCTAAATAAAGAGTGCGGAGCACATTTTCATCCCTAGAGTTAGCAAAGCTACATAATCCAAAAAGTAATGAAGCCATGAATAATTTATAAACGTCATCCTCACCAGTAGGATAAAAATGACTTTCATGTTACCCACTGCATAGTCTATAAATGTCAGGATTTAAAATATATACATGTATATTAATAACGCATTTTTTAAATACTTAGGATTTAATTTTAGTGAGTACTATTATAAGCACATATGGCACATCAGTTCTGCTGATAGTTAGGTGAGATAGCTTTTCTCTCTCTTCAGTTGGACTGTCACGTAGAAAATTCTCTAAGCCAGGACTTATGCTCAACTGTACGGGCTGATAGAGGCATAAATTCTTCATAAATGTCGCGCCCAGCTCCATGAAATATTCAATGCTCCAATCAAATAGCCCTGGCTATTCACACTGAAGATGATAACAGGTCAGGCATCTTACATAGGTTGGCTGATGCAGTTAAGTTCTCATCATAAGTTGTGGTTGTGTTCCTGAAAATCACAACTTCAAATGAATCACATTAGGATGCTTCAGACAGTTTTTGCCCAGAAAAAAAAACGTACCAATTAAAATGCTGTACCATACATGTGCAGCACTGTGCAATCCTAGCTGAAATAGCTTGAAAAATAGAATAAATCATTGAATATAATGGAAATACTAAAACATTGAAATTAGATAATGCTAAATCACTTAAATAAGCCTTGAGCAGCAATCCTGAAACTCAGCTCAACTTCCACTTTCCTTTTCCATTCTGATTCTCATTTTTCTCACTCTCAATTCTCCCTTCACATTCTGTTGCCTCCTCCTTTCCAATTCTGTCTCTCTCTCAGCAACCATGGGACTGAGACTATGCCAGATTTCACTGTGGTGTCTGTCTATGATAGCAACAAGGGTCAGAAGAAAACATTCATTCATTCATTGGTTTGAAGTAACAAAATTGAAGGAACAAAAAAAATTAAAGAAATTATGCTTGTATCAATGTTGGCTTTGAATTTATGCACTGGCTTTGTTTCCTGAATCATAGAATATCCTACAGTGCAGGAGGAGGCCATTCAGCCCATCGACCCAAAGATTAATTGTAACTTTACTGAAATGGAACAAACAGATTTTGGCTGAGATTACATCAGATGTTAAAATCTATTGTGATAGAACACAAAAATATCTGCTATTTTGTAGCATACAGAGTATATTAACTGTTTGGAGCACAGCTTTTGAAACTCATATTTTTTAACCACTAGAAATAATTTGTGTGTGACAACCACCTTCCAGTTTCTTGTTCAACAAGGAATGGCAGAATATCCGCTTTAGTCAGAAATTGTGAAGTACTTAGTAACCTAGAAATGATCATGGACAAGTTCTGTTTTCCACACTTCTGGTGCAAAGCTTTACACTTATATGACTGCACTTTAAGAATAAAGTATGTGTTTATCCAACAATAAGAATTCAGGCAAATAATGGTTATTGGTGAATGACAACAAAATTATAATTCTACCAAATAAATGACAGAATGAAATTCAAAGGATACATTAGTGTCAAACTCCCAAAATAAACCCTAGCCAGCAATCTCTACAAAACAGATTAAAACCAAAGCATCACTCCTAGGTACTGCAGATTTATTTGATTCATGTTGTTGGCAACAATTAACAAATAGAGAGTGATGGCATCCACTCCTCTCTTTGATTAGAAATTGGAATATGATTTCATTATTCCAGTAATTGAAGAATAATCTGCAGTTGACCAACGGTAAACTCTTACATCCAAATGATCAACAATAACAGATGTCTAGAATGATTAGGAAATAACTTACATTTATATAACACCTTTCATGACCATAGAGTATCACAAGGTTTTCAGCCAATTAGTTACCTGGATATTTAGTCACAACTGTTGGAAGGCAAATATGGTAGCCAATGTGCATCAAGTTCACCACAAAGAATAATAATGGCTTGGATACATAAAGGGAGTTGGAGAGAGTGCAGAGGAGTGTGAATGCCTGGTTTCTGCTGCACAATAGATATTTTTCTTCCATTTCTTGTCCAACAACCAACCATGTCAAAAGGAAATCCAGCAGCAAGAATCCACAGACAGGAGTACTTGAGATCTTCCTTTCTGATTGCTAGAGACTGGAGTAAAAGATCAGATTTTGGTGTGACAGGAGAGAGAGAGCTGCAACTGAGACAGCAAGCTAGCAAGTGTTGTGTTGGCTGAAGAAGAGTCACCGATTATGGCAAGTGGTAAAAAGAGGTGATCCCGGTCCATGCATGGAGTGTTAGAAGAGCACTCACTCGTGGAGCCAGCAGCTTCAGCTTTCTTTTCGCTGCCATGTTTCCTGATCCCTTGTAAACCCATGTATGAGTTATAAAATTTAAATCAAGCTCCATGCACTATGGGAGCATATATTCAAAGTTTTAATGAAGTATGCCGCTTCTCAAAGCTGAGACATGCAATGAAACAAAACCCGGTGCCACTAAAACAGGTACATACATGCAGTTTGGGAACATTTTCCATGCTATAAAGTTTTTAACCTTTCTCCCCCTCTCTCACTTATCATTAATGTTAAGGTCAATCTATTTTGTTTGAGGGATAACTGGCAAGCAGAAGACTAAGAGAATTTTACGGTGCTTCTTCAAGTAATTCACCTGGACCTTTCACATCTATCACACCAGTCAGGCTTAAACATTAAAGCTTACCTGACAGCTTAAAATAAAGGTTGTTCTCACACCACAGCAGTCCCTCAAACATTCCAGATTATTATTTTTGAGTGCTAAAATGGAACCTGAATTTATAAATCGAGATTTCTTAGCGTGTTGGGGTGGAGAGATCACATCTACTGTACATGGATGATGATGCCAAAATTCATCTAATATTTTGGACTGGGCTTCTGTATGAACCATAATCTTGTCATTCGAGTCAGTGTGGTGCTACTGAGTCAAGTCATCATTTGGAGCCATTTTTGAATCAAATGTGTTCAAATATCATTGACAATTAATAAATTATTGCCATGTAACTTCCACTGATGTAACAAACAACTGGAAAGTCACTGGTCAGTTAGCACCTTAAGAAAAGGCATATTAATTTGTTAGATGTTGCTGTGTGCACTCTTGTGATAGGGACATTAAAAAGTTAACAAAAACATTTTTTTGAACATTTCTCTTTACCACTTATAAAAGTATTAGAAATGGGGTGAAACTTGTTAAAGTTAGTTCACAGAAAAATCAGGAAATCAAATCAAGCATGCTGACCTGCACTCCCAATTCTCTAATCTTTTCAACAAAATTCTAAGACAGAAGTGGGGAGTTGGAGAACATATTGGAAGCACTCTTAGCCAGGGCAGCAATAGAATGCTTCAACACCATTAACTCAGGGAGACAACAACCAAAATCAACCAAGGTTTTTATTCCTAACCCTGCTAGCAAGTAGGCAGGGACAGATGCTGAGAATGGGCAGGCTCACGTGTGGCTGTGCCTCTTTCACAGCTGAATATTGCGCTATCACTTTTTGTTAAGGTCAACAATGAAGAATGTCCACTTGGTACAGGATTCTATAATTCATATAATCCCAACAGTACAGAAGGAGGCCATATAGTCCATCAAGTCTGTACCAACCACAATGCCATCCAAGACTTCTTCCCACAATCCCATGCATTTACCTTGTTAATCCTCTGACACTAGGGTCAATTTATCATGGCGATCAACCTAACCCACATTTGGATGAATGCTGCTAGATCCTGTGCAATAACCTGAAGGCAAGAGTCACCACCTTTAGAATGCAAGTATGAGGATGACAAGTAAAATACAGATAACTGATATCATTTGCACATACATGGACAGCAACCAGTACCAAAACATTGCATTAGGAGGGTTAGGAAAGTGATAGAGATCCACTTTCCATTGGTCTTAGACTTCTCCACGTATCATAACAGACTGTCAGTCATAAATGCAGCTCTTCAGGGCATAACTGTATCAAAAGTGCCTTCACTCATGGTAAATCTCACTGTAAAATTTAGATTAGAAGCTGATGACTTTGGAATCAGTTTGTATCTACTGTAACTACAGTATGATACTGGGACTGTCACTAAAATCACAAGAATATGAGAGTAAGGGTTTTACTTGTGGGAACAAGATGATATTCCAGCTCAAGGTAACAATGGCATATCTCCTCCAGTCAATCCTAGTGATATAGTAGGGACATTCTTGTTGCAAGCTTCCAACATCAATTTGACATATTGTTGGACTTCGTTCAATATAGCTCACACTAGGAGACTGCTGAAAGGAACAGGGTGTCATGTATCTTCAGAGGATGTTTCTACGCTGGCTTTGTTAAAAACCTCACACTGAACTTGGAGCAATTACACTGCTGGCACAAGTACAGGCATCATCTGCATCCAATGAAGTACCTATTCTTGGCAGGTAAACAATGCTCCTTTCAACTTGATCTTCCCATCACATTATTCAACAAAGACTGGTATTTAACACAGCAGAATTAAATGATAACAAAATCCAGGAAAGTTTAGACATTACTATCTACTCCCCAGAATTACACAAATGGATGTCAATGGCCATGTGGAGATAATATAACCTTTGGACAAAACATGAATTATGGAAACTGCCATTAATGTTAATTTGTTTTTACAAGATGTTGCCACTTATTCAGAACTTGCTCATGCTGATAAGGAAGGTGGCATTCAGGAACAATTTGTTATGTAAAATGATCAATTGCAATTATTGAATAAAAACACCAGAAAGATTAATGGTTTAAGGCAACCACAATCAAAGAAGGCACAATGCTGCCATGGTACTCAAAGCTTTTGTAAAATATAGAAATATTTTTGCATTGGCTGATATAAGGTTTTATTTAGGAAAACTAAGGGTTACATTTATATGTCCCATGATATCATGCCCTCAGGAAAGCATTTTACAGTCAATTAATTATTTTTTGAAATGTAGTCAAGGTCCCACAAACAAAAATGAGATGGTAACCATTTTAAATGTTGATTGAGAGAGTACATTTTGAGCAGTTACATGGAACTTCCTACATTCACTTAAGAGCGAAGATGGGGTTTCAATTTGACTGGTATCTGCATTGGAATGACAGCCTAAATTACATTTTCACTCTGGAGTGGAGTTCAAACCTACAACTTACTGCCTTAGCAGCAGTTATGCGAGCTTGGTCACACCATCATTATAAGTGCTATTTATTTACTTGTCTGAGATATACAATGACTGGCCTTTCATTCAAAAGTTTAAAATTTATTTATTAGCGTCACAAGTAGGCTTACATTAACACTGTAATGAAGTTCATGTGAAAATCTCCTAGTCATCACACTCTAGCACCTGTTCAGGTATACTGAGGGAGAATTTAGCATGACCAATGCATCTAACCAGAATGCCTTTTGGACTGTGGGGGGAAACTGGAGCACTCGAAGGAAACCCAGACAGACAGTGACCCAAGCCAGGAATCAAACCCAGATCCCTGGTGCTACGAGGCAGCAGTGCTAACCACTGTGCCACCGTAATAGGTGACTGCCATCACTGGAATGAGAAATGCCTAGCTTTTTTCCAATGGGACTTCATCTTTGAATTTAATCAGTTTTACTCCATTTTACTCTTCACTCAAAGGAGCAATGATACAGAATCATATAGGGTACAAGGCCATTATACCCATGTTGACTGTTTGAAAAATTTATTCGGTTATTGCAAATAGGTCTGGGTAGTGAGTTTTTCGTATAGTTTGACCATTTTTAGGCTATTTTCATTTTGTGTTCACTGTAGAAAATTAACATGGTCAAGGAAGCCAATTTGAGACTTAAGTTCGGCTCAAGAAGTCACCTGTAACTTGCAAATACTTTCATCAGAATTACTGCATTAATTGACCATTAGAAACAGGCAACTGAATAAGTAGAGTGCCTCAACTGAATTACAATTGTAGAATCAATAATTAATCAGTAGTAATATTAAAAAATTGGGTGACATTCAAAATTCCATAAGCTTGTTTAATGTCACTAATTAGCCAGCAAAGTTTCTAAGTATGTGAAAGAAATGTATGAGCAGATAAATTGTGCTGGCAATAACTCCTCCTGACCTGGATCAACCTCAGAAAGAGCTATGTGATCTTACATGGAACAAAATAATTGGAATATTTGTATTCTTGCCTAGGATAACGAGCACAGGTAACAAATAATTGGGACCCAATTGAGTTAATTCAGCAATAACTGACAGATAATCAAGTTACAACAGCCCTGATTCGGGGTAAGGTAATGATAATTTAGATGTTAAAAGTAGATTCCCAAAGGAGCTTCCTTGCTAGCTACATACTGAATATGCAGTTGGCAGAATTCTGAAAGAATTGCTGTCAAAGGGGTGTGAGAGAGAGGCACTTCTACACACTGATCATCTGGAAGAAGTTGGAAAAATCTGTCTTAAGTTGATAAGTTCCTCTTCCTTTAATAAAATTTCTCTTCAAATTTACTTTCCAAAGTTCTATTTTTGTCTTAATAATTAATCATTTGGTGTCCAAACCAAAAGAAATTTTTAAATTTTAAGTTGAGGGTGGCTGAAATCAATTAAGTTACAGATAGCAACAAGATTGGATAATATAAACTTTATTAAAGTTATTATCTCACTTCCCTGCTTTTTCCCCATATAGCCCTGCTATATCTGCTTTTTACCATGTATATTTGATTCCCTTTCAACAGTTGCTAGTGAATCAGCTTTAACCACCTTTTCAACTAGTGCATAACTATTCACTCAAAAATTATTCTATCACTTTTTTTTAAAACCAATTATCTTCAATCTATATGCTCTGGTTAGTGATCATCCTACCAGTGGAAACTTTCTCCCCACCATTTCTATCAAAATACCTGATAATTTTGAATATGTTTAATTTCTCCTTAACCCTCTTTTTATGAATAGTGTCTCCAGTGCTCTGGATTCCCCCAGTCTCAGTAACATTCATGGTTAGAGTTACCAACTGGAGTAAATATTTTCCTGGAAGTTCCATCATACAACTTGCCCCCATGCTCCAGCAACTCAACCACCAACACATCCATCCTTGTGATGCATTGTTTTCCATGCCAAATGGGAAGCAAAAAGACCCATTACCTGACTGAATAACGTTTGACTGTCAGCACCCTATTTCTAATGCTTTTATAAGTGGTAAAGAGAAATGTTCAAAAACAAAATTTTTTTAGTTAACTTTTTAATGTCCCTATCACAAGAGTGCACACAGCAATGTCCTGAAGATTGATCTTCAATTCTTGGGGATTCCAAGATAATTCTGGAAGGTTAGCCATTCTGTTTCTGATACATTGCCTGTGCAATATTTCCAAGGCCCTCAAAAACCTTCTTAAAAACTTTGGTGCCCAAAATAGAATAAAATACACCAGCTGAGGTCTATGCCTATCTTGTAACTTTATCAGGAAATGAAAATTTGCGATGCACTGTTCATCCATTTCTCTGAACTGATCTGTTGACTCAACTGCAACCTTAACTCTTGCCTGAAAAGGGAACTTACTGGGATTTTCCGACTCAGCCTCATCCCAAAAGAGGCCAAAACCTGATTTATTTTCTTCTACCTCCTCCATCCTTTCCTTTGTGAAACCTAGATCTCTGTCTTAGGCTTCTCCCTTTTTGACTGCAAGGTCCATGAGATAGTTTCTGAACACAATCTGAATACCTTACTTATCATTAGACAAGGATATAAATGGTTATAGAACCAAGGCAGATAAACGGAAAGAAGATAGGAATCAGCCATGATTTCAGTGAGTGATGGAAAAGGCTCAAGGGATTAAATGGCTGACTCCTGTTCCTATGTGCTTATACTTTGTGTTGGTATTTGGTGCAATTTAACTGATGAATGAGAGGTAGAATAAGCAGGACCTTTTTTCTGGAATAGCAAGAAAGTTTCCACTTCATCGTGTCATCCACTCACCCAGAAACTATCCAGTATCTCTCCCAAATCAAAACTTGGGAAGGAAAATTGGGCAGCACAGTAGTTAGCACTGCTGCCTCAGTGCTAAGAACCCAGGTTCAATTCTGGCCCCGGGTCACTGTCTGTGTGGAGTTTGCACATTCTCCCTGTCTCTATGTGGGTTTCCTCTGTGCGCTCCAGTTTCCTCCCACAGTCCAAAGATGCGCCAGTTACGTTGACTGGCCATGCAAAATTGACCCAGTGTCAGGGAATAGTAGGGTAACTATCTAGGGTTATGGGAATAGAGCCTGGGTGGGATTGTGGTTGGTGCAGACTCGATGAGATGAATGGCCCCCTCCTGCACTGTAGGGACTCTATTCTATGATTCAAAGTTAACTGGAGCTGTGGACTTGTACTGCAGTACAGGCTGAGGAGCTGTGCTCTTCTGTGTCTAAATTTGTAATGTAAATTCCCTCTGTAATCTTCTCCTGCCACCTTCACTGAGGGCAATCAATGGATAGTTTCCTGAACATACTCACGGCTGTGAAACAGCACAGATTGTACGCGATAGGTACTGACTACATTCAAACTGACAGTTCTGATGCAACAGTGAGACTATTTTTTTTGAATGAGAAGTTTGCATGTTAGTTGCTGAATTATTCACACTTAAATAACATGTAAAACTTTGCTACAACACTAACTGAAGCAAACTATTTCTTTTCTACACTTGAATGCCATGATTACATTAAATCATTCAAAAGCCTGTCCTTTTTGATCCTTTTACAAGCAACAGCAGTTTTTCCCAATCTATTTTATCCAGCCCCCTCATGATTTTGAACATCTTTATCAAAACTTCTCTTAGCCTTTTTTTTCCTCTAGTTGCAGTTATTACAAGATCTTGGTTCACTGCTAGGTTCCTGGTAAAATTAGCTTCTCAAACTGAGCAAAAGGCTTATTCCAAAAAGAGAAAGGAATGGTGAGAGAAAAGGAAAGCCCTCAGCATGTTTCCTCTGCTGAAGACTTTCTTGACACCACCTGTGTTACTTGCAATCTCTCTCTAGTGGCTGGCAGCCTTGTTTTGAAATACTTTTCCCATTGTGCATTTCCAAAGCTTTTGGATATGTCTGTCTGTGACAGCCATTGTTTCAATTTCCAATACTTCGCATTTTGAATGTCTCTTTCTTCCTGAGACAGTTTTGAGTTTCAATGGATCGCTGGATTATAAGAAATCTCTCTCTCTTCACACCCCGTTGATGGTGATTCGTTTGTTTTCCACTTCCACCTTGGAATATGGCCTTGCTCTGTCTCAGTCGGAATTGTAAAAATTCCAGTCAATTGAAAGCTTAAACACCATATTTTCAAAGATAAGAAGGCTTAGCCTCTTAACAAATCTCAGGGTGTCCCAATGTGTTTTATGGTCAATTAAATATTTTCTGCAATGTTGCTCCTGTTTTCATGTAGGAAATGTGGTGACCAACTTGCATGCAGCAAGGTTCTGCAACAGCAACATGTTGAATCCCAGAATATAAAACAAAAACTAAAAATGCTAGAAAATCATCGCAGGTCTGACAGTATCTGTGGAGAGAGAATAAAGCTAACGTTTTAAGTCTGGATGACCCATCGTCAGATCTGTATTTGCGACGTTGGGTGAGAGACAAAAATTGGCTGGTACATCAGAGAGAACTCACATGGATCTTTTACACCCTGCTGAAGAGGAAAAATGGGGCTTTAGCTTTTGTTTCATCCAGAAGACAAGATGTTGACAGTACAACACTCCCTCAATACCACACTACAGTGTCAGTCAAGAATTTGTGCTCTGAAGTGGGATTTTAACTGACAACCTTCCAATTCAGAGGCAAGCGAGCCATAGCTGGCACATAATCAGGGCAAAGGAAGTCGATTCCTCACCATGTAACAATCTCTGACGATTTTCTAAAGCATCAAATTACAATCCAAATTTTAATTTTTATCCTCTACTCCAACCTAGCTCGTCAGTGGATGTGTGCAATTTCCCTTCAATAGCAAACATTGACACCAGCTGGGTCAAACTAACATCCATTCTGTTGAAGAGTCAAAAAGTTAATTTGTCTTTTCTCATTTAAGGTACAAATACGTTTAAGAGATCTGCTATCTATTTCCAGCATTTTCTCTCTTTTCACCATTCTCAATGCTTATAGTTTACACAAACATATCATCTGCTCCTAGAAATTATGACACTGAAGGAGGCCACTTGGCCTACCATGCATCACAACTGGTAGATAGAATTATTTTTCTACGCAACCTATGTCACCCAATTACTTCCTTTGGGCCAATACAGGTTTAGGTCATGTTTCCCATTAACAGTGCAATCTATTATTAACTCAGCTTACAATTAGTCATAAATAGTAAGAATCACAGAACAGATAATAGATGTAATGGGTACTCGGTCAGAACAGAACACAAAAGGTCATACCATGGAATGAAAATTTCTTTAGGAATGACTTTCTGTTGTCAGAAATTAAGAGTCCACACTGGCTTAACTCTCGGCAGCAGAACTTGTTTTTATCCAAATTTCTGAAAGTTGCTATTTTAGTCCTGAATGCAAAAGTTTATAACAGTGATAAAGAAGGACTGTAGAAAAAGAGATAGTTGGCAATGGATATCTAAGGAATTAAAGGAGAGTATCAAATTGAAATAAAATGCATACAAAGTGGCAAAGATTAGTGGAAACCTAGAGGATTGGGAAATCTTTAAAAGTCAACAGAAAGGCACATAAAAAGCTATAAAGAAAAGATGGATTATGCAAGTAAATTAGCTGAGAATATAAAAACAGATAGCAAAAGTTTCTATAAATATATAAAATGAAAGAGTGGCTGAAATAAACATTGGTCCTTTAGAGGATGAGAAGGGGGATGTAATAACTGGAAATGAAAAAAATGGCTGAGGCACTGAACAGGTATTTTGTGTCAATCTTCACTGTGGAAGACACAAATAACATGCCAAAAATTGATGACAGGAAAGCTATGGCAGGTGAGGATCTAGAAACTATTATCACAAAAGAGGTAGTATTGGGCAAAATAATGGGGCTAAAGGTAGACAAGTCTTCTGGTCCTGATGGAATGCATCCCAGGGTACTAAAAGAGATGGCGGAAGAAAAAGCAAATGCAGTAGTGGTAATTTACCATAATTTGCTGGACTCTGGGGTGGTTCCCGCAGATTGGAAAACAGCAAACGTGACATCACCGTTTAAAAAAGGACATAGACAAAAGGCAAGTAATTATAGGTCAGTTAGCTTACCTTCTGTAGTAGGGAAAATGCTTGAATCTATCATCGAGGAAGAAATGGCGAGACATCTGGATATAAATTGTCCCATTGGCAAGACGCAGCATGGGTTCATGAAGGGAAGATCATGTTTGACTAATTTGGTGGAATTCTTCGAGACCATTACATGCATAGTGGACAATAGGGAACCTGTGGATGTGGCGTATCTGGATTTCCAGTAGGCATTTGATAAGGTGTCACACCAAAGACTGCTTAGTAAGATAAAGGTGCACATTGTTACGGGTAATGTATTAACATGGATGGAGGATTGGTTAACTAACAGAAAGCAAAGAATGGGGGTAAATGGGTGTTTTTCTGGTTGGCTATCAGTGACTAGTGGTGTGCTTCAGGGATCAGTTTTGGGACCGCAGTTGTTTACTATTTACATAGATGAATTGGAGTTAGGGGACCAAGTGTAGTGTGTCAAAATTCACAGATGACACTAAGATGAGTGGCAGAGCAAAGTATGCAGAGGATGCTAAAAATCTGCAAAGGGGTATAGATCCATCTAAATGAGTGGGCAAGGGTCTGGCAGATGGAGTGCAATGTTGGTAAATGTGAGGTCATCCATTTCGGCAGGAATAACAGCAAAATGAAGTATGATTTAAATGGTCAAAAATTGCAGCATGCTGCTGTGCAGAGGGACCTGAGTGTCCTTGAGCGTGAATCACAAGGAGTTGGTTTGTAGGTGCAGCAGGTAATTAAGGCGGCAAGTGGAATTCTGTCCTTCACTGCTAGAGGGATGGAGTTTAAAAACAGTGAAGTTATGTTCCAGCTATATAAGGTGCTAGTGAGGCCACACTTGGAGTACTGTGTACAGTTCTGGGCTCCTTACTTGAGAAAGGATATACTGGCACTGGAGGGAGTATGGAGGAAATTCACTAGGTTAATTTCAGAGTTGAGATGTTTGGCTTATGAGGAGAGACTGAGTAGATTCAGGCTATACTCATTAGAATTCAGAAGAATGAGGGGAGATTTTATCAAAACATATAAGATTATGAAGGGAATAGATAAGATAGAAACAGAAAAGTTCTTTCCACTGGCAGTTGAAACTAGAAATAGGGGGCATGGTTCTCAAAATAAGGGGAAACAGATTTAGGACTGAGTTGAGGAGGAACTTCTTCACGCAAAGGGTTGTGAATCTGTGGAATTCCCTACCCAATGAAGCAGTTGAGGCTACCTCATTGAGTGTTTTTAAGGCAAGGATAGATAAATTATTGAACAATAAAAGAATCGAGGGTTATGGTGAGCAGGTGGGTAAGTGGAGCTGACTCTGAAAAGATCAGCCATGATCTTATTGAATGGCAGAGCAGGTTCGAGGGGCCAGGTGGCCTAGTGCTATTTCTTACATTCTTATTACATGAAAAATAAACACTATTGAATAGAACCATAGAATCCCTACAGCAAAAGAAGGCTATTTACCCTGTAACCCCATGCATTTATCATGGCTAATCCACCTAATTACATATCTTTGGAGTCTACTAATTAGAAGGCGATTACCACATTCACAAATTGATAACAGTGGTTATTCTGACAACTGTTCGCCCACTCCCAGCTGCCACTTTCACTAGCCAGCTCCTTGCTTGACTAAAAATCAGCCTGTCAATGATCAGGGACCAATCAGTGACAAAAAGGGACATGCTAAGTGGGGAATTCCAAATGGAAGATCCCTAGTGGCATTGATAAAAACCCTAACTCTAATCCATATTGTTTTACAGGGAAATGATCATCATTCAATGCAACCCGTTGCCTATTTTAATTGATATATAGGTTCTGTATTTCCTTGCTGAAACATACCACTACTTCTTTTAGGCAATCCTATGCATGACTTACCATTGAGATGGATAAATGCTCAGGATAACTTAACTCTGCCCTACATTCAAAAATTAATTTACATCTGTGAACAGACACTGGTCCAACTTAAAATTAATTCCTCTGGCAGTCTCATATTTAAAAAAAAAATCTATGCCAAGTTACAAAAATATTTTTATGTTGAAATGCTGTTTAATTGATAGTTGATAATTGATAATTTTATTGCCTACCACATTTTTGTAATGCTAAAAGAACAATAGCTTTAAAATTCTTCCACTCTGGGTTCCACCTCTAGGTTTTAGAACTTTAAGCTTAATGGATCAGGGATATTGGGTGGGGTTTACAATGGACAACTGATTTGCTTGCCAATGTTCAAACCTTTCCTCAATTATTCCAATGCACAACTGCCCAGTCTCAATCTTCACCCTTGATGAACTCCATAAATTCGACTGTACATTTCCTATTGGCGCCAAATCCTGCCCATTCACCACCTTGGTCCAAATAAAAATCCTACCCATTCATCACCCTGGTCCTCACTGACCTCCTTTGAGCCCCAGTCCTCAAGTACCACAAATTTATAATCCCTATTATAGGATTTAAATCCCCTAATGACCTCATCCCTTCCCATCGCTGTAACCTCGTCCACACTAAAACCTTCACACCTCCTTCCCCCATCTTACAACTCTCCATAACTCAGACTCCGGCCTCTTAGGCTTCCAACTTTTTTCTACACAATCATTGATTGCCACGTCTTCATGCTCCTTAACCCCACAGTCGGGAAATACCTTCATTGAAGACCCTCTTTTAAGAGGGGGTTGAGGAGGGTTCGCCCTAATAGTAAAGGATGAGGCAAGGATACTAGTGAGAAAATAAATCAAATCTGTAATGGTGGAAATTAGGAATAAAAAAAAAGTGGAAAACACTGAACCGAATAGTTTACAAGCTTCTTAACCATAACTATTCCAGGGACAGAGTATCAGTCAAGAAATAGTAGAAGTTTGTAACAATGGTCATGCATTAATTATGAGGGGCTTTAATCTTCAAAGACATTAGGCAAATCAAACAGGTACGGTAGTCTGAAGGACAATTTAAAAAATCTGTTTCAAACAGTTTCCTGAAACCAACATCAAGAAACTAATAATGGATAAAAGTGTTTTCACATCATGTGCAATTACATTGGATTAATTAGTGATCTTATAGCAAAGGATCCTTTTGATTTGATTTATTATTGTCACATGTATTGAGATACAGTGAAAAGTATTGTTTCTTGCATGCTATACAGACAAAGCATACCATTCATAGATAAGTAAAGGAGAGAGTGCAGAATGAATGGATATGATCTGGTGGCCATTACAGAGACGTGGCTGCAAGGTGACAGGGACTGGGAGCTGAATGTCCAGGGGTATCAAGTGTTTAGGAAGGATAGGCGAGAGGAAAAAGGGGGGGGCGTAGCTCTGCTGATTAAGGATAGCATCAGGGTGGTATCCTGAAATGGCTGAGGTCTTGAATAACTTTTTTGTTTTGGTCTTCACGGAGGAAGACGTGAATAATTTGCCGGGTGTTAGCGATGGAAAGGTGGTAGGACTGGAGGGTCTCAATGACACTATTGTTACTAGAGAGGCGGTGCTCGACAGGCTGGAGGGACTGATTGTGGACAAGTCCCCAGGACCGGATGGAATGCATCCGAGGGTTCTGAAAGAAATGGCGGAGGTGATAGTGGATGCCGTGGTGGTCATTTTCCAAACGTCGCTGGATTCCGGGGAAGTGCCGGAAGATTGGAAAGCGGCTAATGTTACGCCGTTGTTTAGGAAGGGTGCCAGGCAAAAGGCAGGGAATTATAGGCTGGTTAGTTTAATGCCTGTTGTATGTAAAATGTTAGAATCCGTCATCAAGGAGGAAATAGCAAGGCATCTTTAGGGGAATTGCTTGATAGAGCAGACGTAGCACGGTTTCATTAAGGGGAAGTCGTGTCTGACAAATTTATTGGAGTTCTATGAGGATGTGTCTAGGGCGGTGGATAGAGGAGAGCCGGTGGATGTGGTCTTTCTTGATTTTCAGAAGGCGTTTGACAAGGTACCTCACAAGACGTTATTGCAGAAGGTAAGGGAGCATGGAGTTGGGGGTAGGGTGTTAGCGTGGATAGAGGATTGGTTGTCAAATAGGAGGCAGAGAGTGGGGGTTAATGGGTGCTATTTGGATTGGCGGTTGGTGACTAGTCGGTGCTGGGGCCTCAGCTATTTACCATTTATATAGATGATCTGGAGGAGGGAACCGAGTGTATGGTGTCGAAATTTGCTGATGACACCAAGATTGGTGGAATGGCAAATTGCGCGGAGGGTGTGAAGAGTCTGCAGAAGGATCTAGATAGGCTGGGCGAATGGGCCAGGAAATGGCAAATGGAATTTAATGTTGGCAAGTGCAAGGTGGTCCACTTTGGTAGGAATAATGGTAGGAAGGACTATTACTTACGTGGCGAAAAACTGCAGCAGGCGACGGTGCAGAGGGACCTCGGGGTCCTTGTGCATGAGTCGCAAAAACCCAGCCTGCAGGTGCAGCAGGTGGTCAGGAAGGCAAATGGGATGCTGGCCTTCATAGCGAGGGGGATTGAATATAAAAGTAGGGAGGTCTTGCTGCGGCTGTATAGGGCATTGGTGATGCCGCAGCTGGAGTACTGTGTGCAGTTTTGGTCGCCGTACTTACGCAAGGATATTTTGGCCTTGGAGGGAATGCAGAGGAGGTTTACTAGGCTGATGCCGGAGTTGAGGGGGTTGAGCTATGAGGAGAGGCTGAATAAACTAGGCTTGTACTCATTAGAGTTTAGAAGAATGAGGGGAGATCTCATTGAGACGTATAAGATGATGAATGGGATGGATAGGATACAGGTGGAGAGACTCTTCCCACTCAGAAACGACAGTAGGACTAGGGGGCACAGCCTCAAGATAAAGGGGGGGCGGTTTAGAACGGAGTTGAGGAGGAACTTCTTCACTCAAAGGGTGGTGAATCTCTGGAATTCTCTGCCCATTGAGGTGGTGGAGGCTGCCTCGCTAAATACTTTTAAGACGCGGGTTGATGGGTTTTTGATAAGCGAGGGGATTAAGGGTTATGGGGAGAGGGCGTGAATGTGGAACTGAGCCACGACAGATCAGCCATGATCTTATTGAATGGTGGGGCAGGCTCGAAGGGCTAGATGGCCTACTCCTGCTCCTATTTCTTATGTTCTTATGTTCAGTGTTAAAGTCATCGCTGCAGGGGAATTTCACAGTAACTTCATTGCAGTGTTAATGTAAGCCTTACTTGTGACAAATAAACTTTAACTTTAAAGCTAGGGTGTAGAAAAAGATCAACTTAATGCAAAGTAGGTCCATTTAAAAGTCTGATGGCAGCAGGGAAGAAGCTGTTCTTGTGTTGGTTGGTATGTTTCTTCAGACTTTTGTATTTTTTTCCCAATGCAAGAAAGTGGAAAACTATGTCCGGGGTGCATGGGGTCCTTGATTATGCTGGCTGCTTTGCCGAAGCAACGGGAAGTGGGGACAGAGTCTATGGATGAGAGGCTGGTTTGCATGATGGACTGGACTTCGTTCACAACCCTTTGTAGTTTCTTGCAGTCTTGGCCAGAGCAGGAGCCATACCAAGCTGTGATACAACCAGAAAGATTGTAATTAACATGTAATTAATTAAATTGCAATGCGTAATATTACAATTTCAGTATGGAACCTTCTCTAGGTTTAAGAATGTAGAATCAGCTCTATTTGAAGGGAAAGGTGGCCAGGCCCATCACAGATGCTAATAGAGCTGGGCGGAGAGGTGGTATATGGAGTTTAATGCAGAAAAATGTGAGGTGATTCACTTTGGGAAGAGTAACAGAATTACAGATCATAGGGCTAATGGAAGGACTCTCGGTAGTGTTGACGAGCAGAGAGATCTCGGTGTACATGTGCATAGATCCCTGAAAGTTGGCACCCTGGTTAATAAGGTTGTTAAGAAGGCGTACGGTGTGTTAGCTTTTATTGGTAGAGGGATTGAATTTCGGAGCCGTGAGATAATCCCCATGATTTAATTTCATACCAATGATGATAGTATCACTACAATTCAATTATTAATCATTTGACCATAAAGAAGATTGTATGATATTTTTAGCACTTAAACAATTATCATCTGAGAATCAAGTCTATTATCACACCCAAGCTTTAATTTTACCAGTTAACAAGCTGAGCAGACATGCATCACAACCTGGCCCTATTTTCCAAATGAACACATGGTACAAAAACAGGCAGCCACCACGTGCAGATGAGGGTGAGAAAGTTGGCACAGGCACTTGTGTCTTGCATTCGTAATTATTTAGAAATGAAACATAAGTAAATATGTACTATTGGAAAGTTCATACATGCATGAGTGACAACTTATTATTTCTAGAGTCTAGACTGCAAATTGATTTCACCAGGCCAAGAAACAATGAAGTCTTCTCAGTTTGTTAGCTTAAAGTTGAATCTGAAATCACTCTGGGTATTTGAAATGGTGTTTTTGGTAGGCGCAATACATAGCACAAAACTGTCCATAACTGGGCACCTATTTGACAATGTTACTGAGCAGTCCAACAAGCAATAGGTCATGGTAAACTACTGATGACCCCTTGGCTCAAGTACAAAGAACAAAGAACAACCCAGCACGGGAAACAGGCCCTTCGGCCCAACAAGCCCGCGCCGCCGCATCACCCTACACCTATTCTACCCTGCGTGTCTACGAATAGAACCCGTGATTTAGCCAGATTCAGGGGAGAATAGTGTCAATTTGGTAAAACCAATCAGCCTAAGAGCACATCTTTGGGGTGTGGGAGGAAACCGGAGCGCCCGGAGGAAACCCACGCAACCACAGGGAGAATGCACAAACTCCCACAGACACAGGCCCAAATCCATGTATCTGCACAGCTAGCAGTGCTAGTCACCGAGCTGTTGCGGCGCCCGTCTACCGGTCCAGGATCAAGCACACACACCGACACGAAGTACTAGGCCACTCCCGGAACCTCCAAGAGTAGCCCACGCACGACCCACCGTGTGCATGCCCCTCGTTTGACAACGAGGTGGACCTCCACCTGCGGAATAAAAGACAAAAACGTTAATCACAAGCCTGCCTTTCCGGTGTCTCCCGAGGTTCTAACCCTTATTTAATAACCCCTACCATAACCCTCCATCCTCGTTTCACTCATGTGCCTATCTAACTGAACCTTAAACGAGTCCAACGTTCCCGCCTCCACCACCCTACTCGGTAGCGCGTTCCATACCCCCACAACTCTCTGCGTAAAGAACCTTCCTCTCATATCCAAATTATACCTCTCCCCTCTCACCCTTAAATCATGTCCTCTTGTATTTGTAACCAATCTAGGGAGCAGTCTCTCACTATTGACTCTGTCTATTCCCTTCAGTATCTTATATACCTCTATCATGTCCCCCCTCAATCTCCGTCTTTCCAAGGAGAACAGTCCCAGTTTCTCCAACCTTTCCTCGTAACCCAGCCCCTCTATGCCAGGCAACATCCTGGTAAACCTCCTCTGCACCCTTTCCAGAGCCTCCACGTCCTTCCGGTAGTAAGGTGACCAGAACTGGACGCAGTACTCCAAATGCGGTCTAACCAACGTTCTATACAACTGAACTATACAGTAGTTCACTCAGAAGATTTCCTCTGTACACCAAGTGTAGCAGCATGGGAAATGTGTTCACGAACATATGTTTATAGTTTCACAATATATACTGCGAACAAGAAAACGTTCTCCTTGAATTAACAGAGTAAAGCTAGGGCTTTCTACATCAGGCTTATTCTGGTGAATTCTTGTTGCAGAGAAAAGCAAATAAAAATCCTTTCATCAGCAGTGATCTCCACTACCTTTAGAAGGGTCTGTCACAAGGATTGTAGAAGAACAGTTAATTTTTAAAGAAATTAAATGTCGGCGTGGAAAATATACTTAATTTACCTTTCCAGCAAAACGTAAGCCAATGAACAGCAAAAGGCATTTTCCAGCACCATAAAGGAGCTGAGTTTGCCTAAAAAAATTAATTTGGTGGCAATTTAATGAAAACTATCTAACATAAAGCAGCTATAGGTTAAAGGCAAAATCCACATCAACTCCTGGCTGAGCACAAAAGCAGCTGCCTGTACAAAAAGACAGCAAGAGGATGAAGCCCACTTAGCTCTAACCTGCTATGAGGTGTATATGATGGGAGTAGAAAGCATGCATACTGCCCGCCTTCAGTAGAACTGACAAGGTCAGGTCCTGAATCATAACACCTGCCACTACCCATCCCCAAGTCCAAAAACGGAGCAGGTGAATTCTTAGCCTGACAAATTTTAAACATGTGTAAAACTGAGAGTATTTGCATATAAAGCTGCCAAATTAAATCCTGTATAGAAATAACTGGGTTTTAAATTATTCATGGTAACATTGTAGGTAGCTGTCTCAATTGCCCAACAATTAGAAACGTTCCCTTTTTGATGTTCAAAGAGTCTGTTATTCTTGCATAATTTATTCTCAAATGTACATCTAAGAAACTGAGAAAAAAATTAGGCTTTAATAATAAAATCATTAGTTTTATTGCTTTGGCCAGTCTCTTCTTTTCATTAACGTGAATGTTTCTCATCCAATTCTCACTCTGTGGTCAGAATGTTTTGTGGTGACTTAATTATACCACAAGGTTTGCCATAGCATCTTGATTTCTGCCAATCTGCACTGCAGGATATACGTACAATTTTTTTTGATGTAGCATCTCACTACACTCTAAATAAATGTTAATATGTGTGGCAGAAAATGCAATATCAATTTCGAAAGATCTGAGAGGTCTGCATGTGAAATATGACCTGTTCAGTTCAGACAGAAAAAAGACAAATGATAGAAGTGTGATGGAGCAAGGACTGGTAGGATTCAAAGGGTATAAAAGTGAAAGTAGAGGGCGACTGCAAGCCAATGACAATCATTTAATAAGTTGCACAGTGTGAAACAAAACCATATATTGAATCTGATTTCACATTGTTTTCAGTTTCCTTATTATTATCTGCATTTTCTTTGGATTTTTTGATTGAAAGTTCAAGGATGCCAGCAGCTCATGGGTAATTTGCCTACCCATGAGCAAATTATGGGTAGGCAATCTTCACGTCCACGTCGGCAGGCAAGTGATTTCACTTCAAGAACTGATGCTGCTTTACCTGACCTCTACATATAGACGTTTTCCAGTGTGCATCACTGTCTATCAATCAGTCAGATACAGAAACACTGGCTTCTCTCCCACACCAGCACTTCTTTTGCAGCTCATGGCGCTAAGAAAATTCTAGTGCCCTATAACCACCTTGGTTGAAACATGGGGCGGAATTTTCTGGCCACACTTGCCCCGAAACCTGAAAATCCCACCCAAGATAAATGGGCCATTCCATGGTCCGCCCTCGCCTACTATGATTCCTGTGTTGGGCGGATAGGAAAATTTACCCCCTGGTTGTAAAGGTTCCATCTCTCTCGCATGGAGGTTGCAATTTGTGACCAGTCTACACCTATTTCTATTGATGCAGGCAGCATGCTTAATTTGTGCTACTTCCTCATTGCCAGGATTTCGGCATGAAGCCAAATGGATCCCAGGCTACTGACTGGCTACTTATTCAACAGGGTCAAGGCATACAAGGCTAGCATATGTTGCAACAAGTCTTCTGTTCTTAAAGCTGCACAAAATAACAGGAAGGCTGCTGCTGAAATTACGAAAGGGGAAAAGCAATACCAGGGCAAAGAGATATTGTCATGGATGTGACAGGAGGGAGGCCATATTTCCATGGAGTACCAGAGGCTCTCGAGGACCATCAGCAATGCCACAAAAGAGATGTGGGACATCAAGGTCAGTGACTGCGTCTTCGCATGACAATTCAGATCCACCATACTAGCATTCTCACTGCTCAAAGCACCTCACCAGATCACTCACCCAGCAGAGGTCCCCAGTACTCAGGATGCACAGCCAACACTCACACAGTTCACCGTACCTCACACACTTTCCACTGATGCCAGCCTCAAACCCAACACTCCACATATCTCCAGCTACTCTGCCCTGACAGGCACATCACCCAAACATATTGCAACACAATTATTAGCATTCTGCCCTCTCACTTTCAGGACAAAGCATCCCACAAAGGAATGAAGCAGAAGAGAACAAACAGTGAACACACATGCCTTCAACCACTGAACTTGATGGTAGAGATGTTGCTCCACATCTTGGGACCAGCTGCAATAAAGCCTTTTTCATTTGTTCTTGGGGTATGAACATGACTAGTACTGTGAGCATTTACTGCCCATCCCTAATTGCCTTTGTGATGAACCAGTTTCTTGAACCCTGCATTCCATTTGGATGGTGTTCACAGGAGTGTTGTTAGAGATGGAGTTCCAAGATTTTCACCCAGTGACAGTGAAGGAACAATGATACCTTTCCAAGTTCCTTCTGGTCATTGGATCAAAATCCTGGAATTCCCTTTCTAACAGTACTGTGAGTATAATTACCACAGACTGACTGCTGCAGTTCAAGGAGGTAGCTCACCACCACCTTCTCAAGGACAGTTAAAGATGGGCAATATATGCCAATGGATGATGCATGGAGTACCGATCAAGCAGGCTGCTTTGTCCTGGATGGTACCAGCCTTCTTGGGTGTTGATTGAGCAGCATTCATCCAGGCAAGTATTCTATCACACCCATGACTTTGAACCTTATAGATGGCAGTGTGACTCTGGGGAGTCAGGAGGTTGACTTACCCTTTGCAGAATTCCCTGCCTCTTGATCTTTGCTTGTAGACAGAATTTACATAGCTGGTTCAGTTCAGTTTCTTGTTAATGGTAACTCCCTGGATGTTGATGCTGGGGGATTCAGTGATAATGCCACTGAATGCCAAGGGCAGATGATTATATTCTCTCTTGTTAGAGATGGTCATTGCATGGCATTTATGTGGCACAAGTATTATTTGCTACAGATTCCCCAAGCTTAAATGTTCTCACGGTTTTTCAGCATATGGTCATGGACTGCTTCATTATCTAAGAAATCACAAATAGTAATGAGCATGGTGCACTCATCTGCAAATATCCTTATTGCTGGCCTTAATGAAGGGAAGGTTATTGGTGAAGCTGTCACAGAGGTTAAGTGCTAGGATATTACCCTGAGGAATTCCTGCAGTGATGTCCCAGGATTGGGACAATTGATCCCTGTGCCTTCCAAATGGATGGCATATTGACATGTACTCAAGAAGTTGCCCTGAAAAGTCTAGGATACAATAAAGTTCAATGCCACCATGGCCTTACCAGTGCCATCCTCATCCTGCTATAAGGTTCCATCTCGGATTATAGGATATGACACAGTTCAATGACCAACCCTTTGTTGAACAAGTCAGAAATGCCTCATCAGCTAGTTGATATCTGACACTTTAAATAATGCTAGCCAGCAGTGGGAGAAGGGAGAGAAGGATCCTTGTGCCATTGACTACTTTGGCAGTTGGATGTGATCAGTACATTGGAAATGCAGAAAGTTCCTGAAACTGTCAAGTAGCCATTCCGGCTGATTGATATCATGATGCCATCACTCCTGTTGCTTCCACAGTATAGTCGGTGCAGACTCAATGGGCCAAATGGCCTCTCTCTGCACTGTAGGGAATCTACGGTTTTATGAATGACAAACCCAAACTAGTACCACACAGAAAGTGACCAGAAATACAGATGTGCATTTTCTTGATTCAGACTTCCTTAGAGCTGGCACAAGCAGTACTATGGAGTTCAGTTTCATACCCATACTGCGTATCATAATAAACATTACATTACAAATTGAGTCAACATTATAATATTAGGAACACTAAACGGCAAATGAGGAAACAATCAATCCATTCTCCTATAGAGTACAATGATTTCAAGTGGATAGTTAACGTGTGTATTTCCTACTCATTTCCTGATAGAGATGGATCTACTAAAACTGAAAGATCCTAGGTTCCAAGTTGCTAAAAACTGCTTTTCCTCACATTTACTGAGCTTGAATTCATATTTTGTGGCAGTGTTGCTCCTTCAGATGAAGGAGATTGAAATGGTGATGATGGATTATAAAGCAGTAACCTAGTTAAAGGTTCAGGAGACATTCAGAAGCTGCAGGAGTGAAGCCTGAGGATTTCATTTGATTTATAGTCACATGTATTAGTATACAATGAAAAGTATTGTTTCTTGTATACCATACAGAAAAACATACATAGAGAAGGAAAGGAGAGAATGCAGAAAGAAGTGTTTCAGTCATAGCTAGAATGGAAAGGTCAACTTAATGCGAGGTAAGTCCATTCAAAAGTCTGGTAGCAACAGGGAAGAAGCTGTTATTCGGTTGGTTGGTACGTGTCCTCAGACTTCTGTATATTTTTCCCGACAGAAGAAGGTGAATGAGAGTATGTCCGGGGTGCATGGGTCCTTGATGATGCTGGCTGCTTTTCTGAGGCAGCCAGAAGTGTTGACAATGTTAATGGGTGGGAGGCTGGTTTGAATGATGGACTGGGCATCGTTTGACCCTTTGTAGTTTATTGCGGTCTTGAACAGAGCAGGAGCCATACCAAGCTGTGATACAACCGGAAAAAATCCTTTCTATGGTGCATTTGTGGAAGTTAATGAGAACTATACCAGATATGCCAAATTTCCTTGGTCTCCTGAGAAAGTAGAGGCACCACTGGCCTTTCTTAACTGAAGGAGATGGTAATGTACAGGCAGAATCTAGTCTTTGTGTTATAAATATGGAACCTTTTTTTTGATCCAAGCTGCTCAGTATAATGCAGAGAGAAACTTACCATCCACCACATGATGCATTTATTTTCCTCAAAAGCAATGCATTTCCTTATTTAATGCCCTATCCTGTAAGTGAAAAATACATGCAATAATTATGTTTGGATATTTTCCGTGGAACTCGAAGAAAGAATGCTGCTCTATATGTCTAAATGTTAATGCACCAGGTTTTATTTTGCAAGAAACGGAGGAATAGATTTGGAGGAAAATATATATTTATAAATACTGAAATACCACTTTGACAATTTACTTCCAATACACTTTGCAATGAGTCAAGGCAGCTGCCTCATTTTTCTCCTACAATATAGACATAATTCCCAAAATTCACAAATTCAGTTTATTTTAAAGTTTCATAGTCAAAAACTATTACAAAATATAAAAACTACAATGTACAAAGAGGACTTAGTACAGTTCGCATTCAACTTAAGATATGTGGTAACGAATATTCAGACAGCAATGCCGTGCCAAGTAATTATACATTAGAATGCATCTAATTATATTTCTTGTGTAGAAATTAAAGAATGTGTGAAATCAAGAACTTTTTTTTACTGCTGAGTTTAAATGCAGATTTAAATAAGTGTTCCATTCAGATCACTGCTCTTATTATCCGTGCTACCAAACCTGGTGCATCTATTTCATACAAGAAAAAGTCCCTGGAAATTTGTCTGAGAAACCACGGCTTCATCTGCCCTCTCAGGTGAATATAAAATATCATTTTGGAACAGGCAAGTTTCCCCCAGTCCCCAGAACAATATTTATCCCTCAACCAACATCATTAAGAAAACAGATTAATTGGTCATTATCTAATTGTTCTTTGCAAATTGGCTGCTTTGTTTGCTATTTACTGCACTGACTACACATCAAAAGCACTGTGAAGCTCTCTGTAATGTCTGGAGATCATGAAAAGCACAGTATGACTGCAACTTGTTTCTCTCATTCTTTATGTCCTACTGGCTAAATATGGATGACAGGAAATAGTAGATGTATTTTTTTTTAATATAGCACCATCACAGGGGAAATTAACTCAGTTATTTTCTTTCATGTTGCCAATCTTGCATGTCCATTTACTTATACCTATGGATGTTTTCTGAGTTAGAAGTCTCACAACACCAGGTTAAAGTCCAACCAGTTTATTTGATAGTAAACCCATAAGCTTTTGGGGTTTACCCCTTCATTAGGTGGACTGGTTGGACTTTAACCTGGTGCTGTGAGACTTCTTACTGCATTTACCCCAGTCCAACGTCGGCATCTCCACATCATGTTTTCTGAATTAAAAGTTGCTACAACATTTAGAAAAGCACATTGCCACACGGCATATCAGTGCGATCAGGTTACACTATGGGGCAAGATAGCTGAGCTAATATACCCCTGACGATCACTGCAAATGAAAGCCAAATCCAAACTGCTAAAATAACAATAGCAAATACACTAAATTCTCTAAACATGCTAAATTTTCCCTCAGTGTACCCAAACAGGTGCCAGAGTGTGATGACTTGGGGATTTTCACAGTAACTTCATTGCTGTGTTAATGTAGACCTACTGTAACTAATAAATAAACCTTAACACTATCAAAATCTCAGTCTGCATTATATACTCAAAGAGCAAAATACATGTTCCTCCTCAATACACATAGAAAATTGAAGTTTGCAGTGAGGGTGAATATTTATCATTGAACATGGCTGGAACAATGCTTGTACTGGGTGCAAGTCCAGCATTCTTTTAAAATTGGGAATCCCACCAAACAATCCACTGAAAGAAAAAAATTGAATAGTACAGCACCTTTCCAAGGAGCCAGGGTAGGCCAATCAATGAAAAATCCTCAATTTCCAGCCAGTTCCAAAGAAGAATCATATTGGACTCAACCTTAATATTAACTCTGTTTCCCTCTCCACAAATGCTGGCAGACATGTTGAGTTTTTTTTCGCATTTTGTGTTTTCAAATTTCTATCTGCAGAATTTTGCTTTTATTCAATTTTTATTTCTTTGTAAGACAGAGTTCTCAACTTTAAAGTATGTTCAAGTCAATCCTGAGAGATTTCAGTTCGATTTCCTCCCACAGTCCAAAGATGTGCGAGTTAAGTAGATTGGCCATCAGTGTCAGGGGGACTACTAGGGTAAATGCATGAGGTTATGGGGATATGCCACAAAGCTTCATCTCATAGAGTCCCTACAGTACAGAAGGAGGCCATTTGGCCCATCAAGTTTGCACTAGCCACAATCCCACCCAGGGCCTATCCCCATAACCTCATGCATTTACCCTAATGAGCCCCCCTGACACTAATGGCCAATCCATCTAACCCACACATCTTTGGACTGTGGGAGGAAACCAGAGCACCTGAAGGAAACCCACGCAGACACAGATGCAAGCTCCACAAAGACAGTGACCCAAGCCAGGAATCAAATGTGCTGTGAGACAGCAGTGCTAACCAATGTGCCACCATGCCACTCCTCCATCTCATCTCCGACTCACAAAACAATGCAGCAATCTCCAAATTGAAGTTTTGAATTACTGCTTTTTACTGCACTACCATAACTGTTTAACAATATTATTAATGAGAATTATATTTTTAAAGCTTAATACGTCAAAGACATTACACAATAAGACTATGATTTTTCCAGAACCATTCAACAGTTTAAGTTAAATTGACAGATTATTCCTGAAGCTGTGCACTTTGAATCATTATCTCATTGCATAAAATTATTAACGTAACAGAGTCAAAACATTTTTAGAGCATTCCATTTCTCTGGCACTCCTAAGAGTCAACTCCTTTTAATGTCTGGAGTTGTTTTTCTGTAATTCTTCCACTTCTCTCCTTGTGCTGCCATTTGTAGAATTAGTCCCTGAAACCACACAAAAACATCTGTTGCACTTTGCCCTTTCATTTCCTGAACATTCACAGGTGCTTTTAATGAACACTGCAGCTTTTGTCTCAAATAACATTGAGCTCAATAGTGGGAACATGCTGGATGGGTCAAAATTTATGTGGTCACTTTACTCTCGGAGCCAATGGCACAAGGTGAAAGGATGGCTGGAAGCCTTCCTGAAACAGAGCATGTAAAAAATGTCTTGGTTATAGATCATCACATGACAGTGATCATCAGTTTTTATGCAGAGGCTGCCGTTTACCATATTTACACAACATTAAGCTGATTTGGAGTAATTAAGTGTTACAATGTAATACACAAATTTAGATCAGCACTATGCTCGATTACATTCCCTTCATTATTCTAATTATTGTGTATGATTCTCGAGAAGCTGGTTAGTAAGGGCTGAGCCACATTGACATAAAGTAGTCAAGCAGCGATCGGAAAACCAGCATCCAACTGCAGCTCACCAGCTTCGGGTCGTCACAATATCAGGCAGCCTACCCAGCCTCCAAGCCTGGGAAAAGCAAATTTGGATGGAGCATTCTTTAAGTCTGACCAGAATCTCTGCTCCTGCCAACCCCAGTAAAACAAATACTCACCTTCCAGGTTCCCCTTCAGCTTAACCAACATGCCAAACCTGTGCATATCACAAGTTCCACCTAATTAAGACCTCATTAGCAATCATATGAACATGTGAAATAGGAGCAGGAGTATGTCATTCGATCCCTCGAGCCTGCTCGTCATTGATTAAGATCATGACTTATCTGATTGTGGCCTCAACTTCACATTCCCACCTACCCCCAATTAGTTTTCACCCCTTTGCTTAAGAATCTATCCACCCTGACGTAACAATATTCAGTAAGCCTGCCTTTGCCGTTCTGTGGGAAGGAGAGTTCCCAAGCCAAATGACTCTCAGAGAAGGAAATTTGTCTCAACTCTGCCTTAAATGGGAGACCTCTAATTTTAAACTGTGTCCACTAGTTCTAATCTCTCCCACAAGGGGAAGCAATCTCTACATCACCTTGTCAAGTAACCACAGGATCTTATATGTCTCATTAAGATCACCTCTCAATCTTCGATACCACAATGATACAAACCCAACTTGTCCAACCTTTCCTCATAGGATAACTCCCTCATCACTGGAATCAGTTACTGAACCTTCTCAGAACTGCATTTAATGCAATTATGTCCTTATTTAAATTTGGAGACCAAAATTGAACACAGTACTCTAGATGCGGTATCATCAATACTCTCTACAACTGTAACAAAATATGTATACTTTTATATTCCATTCACTCTGCAATAAACAACAACATTCCATTTACCCTCGAATCACTTGCTGTACCCACATACTGAACTTTTGTTATTAAGGTATCAAGTCATTCAGATCCCTCTGTACCTCAGCGTTTGGAAATCTCCCCTCATTCAGATGATATGCTACTTTTTTATTCTTTCTCCCAAAAAGGACAAGTGCACGTTTTCCCACATTATGCTCCATCTGCCAAAATTTTGCCCGCCTCATTCAATCATTGACTCCTTATGTCATTTTCACAACTAACTTTCCTACCTACCTTTATGTCATCAGCAATTTTAGCAAGCATACATTTGATTCCATCATCTAAGACATTAATATAGATTGTAAATATTTCAGGCCCCAGCACTGATCCCTGTGGCACTCCATTGATTATACCTTGTCAAAAGTGACAAATTAATGCCTAATCTCTTATTTCCTGTTAGCTAACCAATCCTCCCATCTATGCTGATACATTACCCCTACATCACGAGCTCTTATTTTGTGTAGTAACCTTTGATTTAGCACATTGCCAAAAGCTCTCTGGAGCACACATCCACAGGCTCGCCTTTATGCACATTGCTTGTCACTTCCTCAAAAGACTCTTATAAGTTAGCCAATCATGATTTCTCTTTCACAAAACAGTGCTAACTGTAACCAATTACATTGACATTTAAGTGCCCTGTTATAATAACAGATTCCAGCATTTCCCCAATGACAAATGTTCAGCAACTGCCCTGTAGTTTCCTGCTTTCTGTCTCCCTCCTACCTTGAACAAAGGAGTTACATTCACTATTTTCCAAACTGATGGGACTGTTCCAGAATCCAGGGAACTTTGAAAAATTAATTTAATTTCACTACTGTCTCAGAATCTACTTCTTTTAAGATCCTAGAATGAAGTCCATCAGCACCTCAGCTTTTAGTTCCAATAGTTTTCTCAGTATTCTTTCCCTGACAATTGTAATTGCGAGTTCCTCCCTCCCTTTCATTTCTTGAAGAACAGTTATTTTTGGGATGGTGTCTCTATCCTCTACAGTCCTCAATTCTTGAACCAATTCTTTATTTTCCATTATTAATTTTTCAGAGTTATTCCACAAAGGACCAACATGCATTTACTTACTCTTTTCCTTTTTAAATATGTGTAGAAACTCAATTCCTTCATATTTCCAGCTAGCTTTCTCTCCTGCTCCAATGTCTTCCTCCATTTTTAGCCATTCTTTTTTTCATACATTTTATACTAGATTCTAACTTACCAATAATCTTCGCAGAATTGTTTTCAATTTGATACTATCTTTAGTTATGGCTGGAATAGCCTTCCCCTCAAGTCTTTCTTTCTCACTGGATTGCATCTTTGCAGTGCGTTATGAAATATTTCCCTAAATGTCTGCCACTGCATATCCAGTTACTTATCCCTTAAATGAATTTCCCAGTTTACATTAAACAGATCTGTCTTCATATCTTCATAATTGTTTTTATTTAATTGCAAAATACGAGTCTTAGGCCCACTCTTCTCTCACTCAAATTGAATGTGAATTTAGTCATGTTATGATCACTGTTCCCTCAGAGGACCATTACAATTAGGTCATTAATACATCCTGTCTCATTAGACTTTACCAGACTTAGAGTAGTCTTTTGTCTGGTTGGCTGTTTACAAGTCAGAAAAATCTCCAATTTGCACATGTTCCTGCCATCAGGCTCGGGCAGGAGCTGCCTGAATAAATCCCAAGAAATATTGCAACGGTCACCCTATTAGCATTTTTGGGTGCTGCTGCCTTGTTTCTATTGGACAGAGTTCTCAGGATCTGTGCAATAGGTTGAGTAGTGATCATTTGTGGCAGGTTATGCTAATGTAATGATTATATTATTGGTCTTCTAGTCTGGAAACTGGACTAATATTCCAGGAAACATGAGTTCCAATCCCACCATGGCACCCTGAGAAAAAGCTGGCATCAGAAAATGACCATGAAATGGTCAACTCCTCTTTAAACCCTGCTGCTTCACCAATAGCTAATAGGGGAAGAAACCATAGCCAGATTGGCCCCCGTTGCATTGCCAGCCCCATTAACTTCTAACTGTTTTCTGCAGTTGCTGAACAAACCACTCCATTAAAGAAAAAGAAAGGTTTGAATAAATCATCACCCCTTTCTCGACCTTTGAAACATCCCAAGTGCTTTACATTCAACTAATTATTTTTGAAGTCCAGTATTGTTTTAATTTAGGAAACCATGAGATTGCAGCTGACCAGCACCATCTCAAGCTAACCACGAGTGGGCAATAAATGTTGGCCTGGTCAGCAATGGCTGCACCCTGATAATGAACAAAACAAGTTATGTCAAGTAGTTAAGAGAGCAGGATCGGATTTCCTGAACACATGGATTTTAGTATTTGGCTGAATGAATAGCCCTTAAATTATTTTAATCATAAACAATATTTTCCTTTGATGTCACAAGTTTGCTACTGGCATCTGAGAAGATGAAAGTCACACAGTTCCAACATATAACAGCTGTTCATGACATGTGACATGCAGAATAATTGCTTCACATTACTGCAGCTAAGATAATACCATGTGTTTCAACAGATCAGAATGGAACAAATGTAGTTTAGGCTTTTTTTTCCCCCCCACACAGAGTGAAGCCCCTGTAAAACTTCAAAGGTTTTTTTTTAAAATCACAATGCCTTGTTGTTCAGTTTTGTTGGGAGAATAAATAGCCTCGATACTGCCTGGGGAAAAACAAGTATAATTCTATCTTCTCATCAACAGCCATGATCAGTGCCCCTCTCTATTCCCATCAAGACCTCCTGCACTGTTCCAACCTTGTATATTTCAGCACTGTTGTTTAATTTTTTCTGTGGGTCATTTGCGGTCCTCCAACGTCCACTGCGCATTGACATTAACAATTTCAGACTCTGCCATTTTTGGCAAAATCAGCAGGGTTTGGGGCTATATGGAATTAGGAGCAGGAATATGCCATATGACTCTAGAGTCTGCCCCAGTGTTCAACATATTCAATGAACACACTGTGATTTGGGATTGGGGCTCAGCCCTGATTGCTTCTCCCATCATGGCCAGCCCTGCCCTGCATGGCTAGCAGCATCAACTCCCTCCCTGCCCTACAGATTGTTGCGCAAAGTGCGCAGTCCCCACTACCACCACTGATGGACCCGCCCCCGGTCTGCACCGCTGCCCCGCTCCCCGCAAAAGGCCTAACCCCTTAGCACTGCGCAGTGCCCCATGAGCAGTGCCAAGGTGACAATTCCCGTGACACTAAGGGGGCATTTTAACATGGCCAATCCATCTAACCTGCGCATCTGGGAGGAAAATAGAGCACCTGGAGGAAATCCACGCAGACACAAGGAGAATGTGCAAACTCCACACAGAATATGTCACCATGCTGCCCTGTATATCACACTTCTACTGCTGGCCCTGGGTCACTTGCGACTTATCAAATTATCTGACCAACCTACTTGTGAGATATGAATTGCATTCCCAATATAGCTTTTAATGCTTTCTCAAAATCAGGGATGTCTATATAGGTTACTAGAATGCCTCTTCAATTAACTAATAATTGTAGACAATAAACTTTTACATTCCTTGAAAAAAAAACACTAATACTTTTTATGGTTTTCTTTTTCTACCCACTCTCCTACAGATAGACACAGACCTACATTAGGGACATGAAATTCCACAGAGCATGCAGACAGCTGTTAACTTAGTGAAGAGGCTGTTCTTCACACCACCACCCCCCACCCCGCCCAATCCCACTTCAGCTTACTGATTAACAAAAAGGTATTTTGTTGCTAATCAACTTTAAACCCAGGAAAACAAGGCCAAGTTACAGTATCCAACTGCCAACTCAGATTTATGAGATTAATAGATTCCTTTTGATGTTTGATGATACTCTGATACATGATTTATTTGAAAAGTTCATTTTTAGTTTTTCCATCTTGATGAATCTGATTGAAATTGGAAGAAACAGTAAAGCCAATATCCTTAAGAGTTTTCAAAAAAGGTAGTAGGAAATGCAATCCCTCCAGCATTTTGCACTGTTCCACCCATTCATAACTTTTAAAATCTTCATTTAGATTGGATGAATCAAATTGGAAAAAGTAGCCTGTAGGATGAGTTCAATAGAGCACAATCAGGACAGTTTCTTGGTGCAATATATTTTGGAACCAACCTGGGAACAGATTATTTTGGACTTGGTAATGTGCATTGGCATAGGATTGATTAATCACTTCATAGCAAGGGATCCTCTAGGTAAAAGTAATCATAACATGATTGTGGAGGGTGAAAATTTTGGGTCTGAAACTATTGTTTTAAAATTAAGTTAAGGGAATTAAAAGGGTCAGAAGACAAAGTTGGCTAATCAGGAATGGGAAATAGGTTAAAAAGTAAGATGGTATAGAGGCAGTGGCAGACATTTAGGGAGATATCTCATAATTCTCAACAAATATATATTCCACTGGGAAAGAAAGATGATATGAAAAGGATACATCTTTATGGTTAAGGAAGTTAAGGATAGTACCATATTGAAAGAAAAGACATACAATGCTGCAAATATCCATGTTAGCCCAGAAGATTAGGAAAATTTCAAAAACAAATGGAAGGTAGTTAAAAAAGAGAAAGAAATTAGAGTATAATAGAAAACTGGCAATAAGTATAAAACAGACAGCACAATCTTCTACAAGTACATAAAAAAAGGAAGACAACAGCTAACTCCAACATTAGTCCATTTGTGGATAAGACTGGGGAATTAATAATGGGAAACAAGGAAGTGGCGAAGACTTTAAACAAGTATCTGTCTTCAAAATAGGAAACACAAAAAACACAAGGAGTTTGTACTCAAAGTTCTGAAAGGAAATGGCTGCAGAGATAGTGGATCCTAGAAACCCCTACAGCGCAGAAGGAGGCCATTCAGCCCATCAAGCCTGCACCAACAACAATCCCACCCAAGCCCTATCCCCGTAACCCCACATATTTACTCTGTTAATCCCCCAACACTAAGCGGTAATTTATCATGATCAATCCACCTAACCTGCACATCTCTGGACTATGGGTGGAAACCAGAGCATCCAGAGGAAACCCATGCAGACATGGGGAGAGAATGTGCAAACTTCACACACAGTTGTTAGCAATGCTGCCTCACAGCGCCAGGGACCCGGGTTGAACGACAATGCCATAATTTTTCAAAATTCACTAAATTCTGTAAATTTACCAGCAGATTGGAAAACTACAAATACAACACTACTATTCAAGAAAGAAGGGAGACAGAAAGCAGGAAATTACAGACCAGTTAATCTAATATCTCTCACATTAGTAAAATATTAGAATCCATTATTAAGAAGGGTATTGTAAAATTCATAATGAAATCAGGCAGAGTCAACATAGTTTCATGAAAGGGAAATCATGTTTGACAAACTTATTTGAGTTCTTTTTGAATGTAACAAGCAGGGTAGATAAGGGTAAATCTGGTGTATTTGGATTTCTAAAAGGCATTTGATAAGGTGCCACATAAAAGGTAAGAGCACAAGATAAAAGCTCATGGGTATTGATTTATTAGCATGGATAAAGGGTTGGCTAGCTTAAAAGAAACAGTATCAGGATAAATGGGTCATTTCAGGTTGACAAATTGTATCTAGTGGAGTGCTGCAGGGATAAATTCTGGGGGCCTCAACTACTGGCAAAAATACTAATGACTTGGATGAAAGGACAAACAGTGTTGTGGCCACATTTGATGATGATACAAAGATACACGTGAAAGCAAGTCGCAAGGAGGATACAAAGTGTCTGCAAGGAGTAAAGTACGGTTAGTAGATTGGGCAAAAAATTGGCAGATGGTGTGTAGTGTGAGAAAATGTGATGTTATGTACTTTGGCGAGAAGGATAAAAAAAACAGAATATTATTTAAATAGGCAGAGATGGGAAAAATTAGAGTACAATGGGATTTGGGTGCCCTCAAACATGAATCAAAAAAGATTAGCATGCAGGTGCAGCAAGTAATTAGGAAGGCAAGTAGAAATTTGGCCTCTATTGCAAGAGAGATTAAGTATTAAAGTAGGAAGTCTTGCTACAACTTTCCAGGGCATTGCTGAGGCCACACCAGGAGTACAGAATACAATTTTTGTCACTTTACTTAAGGAGGAATATACTCTTATTTGAAGCAACTCAGATAAGGTTTACTAGGTTGATTCCTGGGATGAAGCGGTTGTCTGATAAGGACTCACCAAAAAATAGATCTAAACCTATATAAAATCCTGATGGGAAGATCTATGAACACTGGAATAAATCCCAACTGGAACCAACAATCAGTTAGCCTACATAAAGTAAGTAATGAATGGGTACAATACTGCCTTGTGCTCAAGAAAAAATTGAGATCCATTCACGTACAGGTTAAAGAAGCTCAACCCTCACTAAATGACAAACCCAGTCACCACATAAAATCAGGGGACTGAGTCCTGTCATAGGTCTTCAATTTCAGGACTCCTAACTTGTAATTGTGTCACCTAATGTTTTAAATTTTATCATTATTGGAAAATATGACCAAGCTTATTTACCCAAATGGTGTAACATCAGTTAGATCCAAATGCAACTGGAAAAGGTAAGAAACAAAAGAGAATTGGGAACTATTCTGTGAGGAGTAGGGACAGGAATAGGAGCTACTAATTAAATTAATTTGGAAAACTTACAAAACAAAATATAAAAGGTGGGTTCATTGATGGAAGAAGGATATAGGATTGAATCAAAACTGACATAACTAAGTGCCAAACTATACCTTATAGATTGGTACTCAGATAAGATGCAGTGGAAACAAATAAAGGAAGTAGGTGAACGACCGAAAATGGTTAATGAAAATTCTACTTGAGAACAGAATAACACATTCTGTTGGAGAAAAATAAATTGTACAAGAACTTTTCAGAGCAAGGCTAGAAAGACATGCCTATACTGGCCGAGAGTGGAATGCTTTATTTAACTTTACCAATCCTCAATTACAAATTGAGCCAGACTTAAAATATACAAGATGTGATATCTCAGGATGTAATTTTATTATGCAAGTTGTAAATGTTACAAAAGCTCATTCGTGTTGTGAACTTGTAGTGCTACCTCACTTGTTTGGAGCAACCTTTTGGATTCCTGGACTTAAAGGAAACTGGATTGATCAGAAAAATAATACTCACATGGGAAAATACTGCATGAAATGGCTTAGCTGTATGCTGAGTCCTGTACATTCTCCTGCATATGAACCATGTAGTTTTAGTCACTCTGAAGAAAACTTTTTGTGGACTAGGGTAACATACCCCAGGCCACTGTCCATGAAATTGGACAAACTAAAGCCTACATCACCAGCTCACATGAAGTACACACAGATGGACAACGACAAGAACCACCCATAGACGAATGTTGTGACAAAATATACACTATTTTTTGACAGCTTTGATGATCAAGCTTGCCGACTTGATGGATGGAGGAATGTTGAGCTCTGTCGCAAAGTGGCTCAGATTGAAATGTTACCACCAATGGTTAACCTAGGAAGACTGCAGACATTTCTCAAGAACAATGCAAAGATCAATAAAGCCTTGCAACAAAGAGGAAAACTATTAGGTGAAGCCAGAATATAGCATCTACTCATAAAATGAACTTGTACACTTGTCTGACAAAATATCCTCACTGACAACACATCACTGGTGGGTCATTTTTAAGGGATGATCCCAAAGGCTGTATTATCGTTGCTTGTACATCCTATTGTAATGATGATAGTGACTGGATTGTTGCTCATTTTTTTTCTTAATCTTATGGTGTGAAGTTCAACACTTCGTAAACTCAGTAATGATATTAAGTGGTACTTTTAGAGCTTGAAAAAGAATGCTGTTAAAGAACTAAGTAAGTGAAGTTGTGCTTATAAAGCACAAAAGAAGGGACAGAGAAAGTAGAATATAAATAAAGGGCTAACTCAAAAAATACGGGTTAGCATGGCTTGACAGGAGTTAGAAAGGATAAAATGATTTGAATAAAATGAATACAAAGAATGGAATACACTTTGGGGGGGGGGGGTGGTGGAAAGCTCCAGCCACATAAGTAATTTAATTATGAGTGCAATTGCATTCTGGTAAAGACTTATTGGGTAAACAAGGTAGGAAATCCATTGTATTAGGGATTGCAATTACAACTGTATAGAATTGAATATACTCGTCTGATTAGATCAGCATAAAAGATGGCTGATGTGATTGGATCTGTACAGACTTGAATATACTTGTATGATCCGTATAAAAGATGGCTGTAACAGAACAACTTTGAGCAGATTCTTCTGATCACTCCCAGTGGCCATTGTAAGCGCAAAATAAAGTAATATGTGTGGATTTGCTGTGATGAAGGTTGTTCTTCAAAAAAAAACTTTAACAGTTAAAACAGTCTTTGAGGTAGCCTTTAATCATGGGCAGTCATCTGGCGGAGCGGGTCATCCGCCCACTTTAGAAACCACCCAAGTTTCATGCCATCGAGCTCATAACATTGTCCATTCTGATAGATTACTGCAGAAACAGCAGAAATATGCCCCTTATCTTAAAATATTTTGGATGAAGAATACTGTCTCCAACAAAAACTGATAACCACTATGAGAAATAAATTAATTCATGTAAAGCTGTTTCTAGTTTGGCATTCTTCATTGACATGCCTCACCATACAGAATCATGAGAAGTCTGCCCTAAAGTGTGCACAACATGAAACACATTTTTCTCCCCCTACATGTTAAAGAGCACTTAAATATCCTTGAAGCAATATGTCTGCCATGACTTAATTCTCATCTCTAAGTCAAAACATTGTGGGCTCACATCTCATTTCAGAGGATAGAATTCAGCGCAGTGTTGAGGGAGTGCTGCACTATTGGAATTGCTGCTGTCTTTCAGATGAGAAGGCTCCACCTGTCAGGTGGACAGAGAAGATAGAGCTATTTTAAAAGAAGAACAGTGGAGTTCTCCTCGGAGTCCTGGCCAATATTTATTCTTTAACCACCATCATTTTTTAAAAATAGATTATTTGATCATCGTTACGTAGCTATTTGTGATACCTTTGCTGTATGCAAATTGGCTTTCACATTTCCTACACTGCAACAGGGATTGCGTTTCAGAAAGTACTTAATTGACTGTGAAGTTCTTCAGGGTGACCCAAGCTGGGAGAATAAATCCATTTTAAAATACAAAGTGTTTAATTCAGATAATAGTGACTTGCAAGCAGTCAGACAGAGAGAGCAATCCTGACTCCATTCATTCAGTCCACACCAAAATAAAGCTGCAGGAAATGTTATCCTTTTCAGCTGATACTATAGCCTGAGGCTCATCTGTCAGGTTGCCAAACACTGTCTCAGTGCCCAATACTGTGAAATTTGCATGTGTAAAAATAAACCATTGGAAAATTCTCAAATTCATTGGAATAGTTTGCTCTTTAACAGTATGGTCAGTACTTCTGCATCATCTCAGCTTTATAGTTCGGCAAGATATGGCATACATTGAAAACGTTACATATTAAATGAGTTTATGTACAGTAAAACCACAATTCTGATGAAAAATACATCACCATATTTAAGATGACAGTGACAGATTTGGTTTACCAAAAATACTACCCCTTACATCTTGTAACTCTGAGGTCAGGCAAGATGTATTTTTATGTCATGATTTTCAACAGCTGTTAGACATGGATTGAAAAAATTTAAGAAACCTATTTTTGTAGAGTTGATGGGAGGTTAACACTCTGCAAATGCTATAAAAATATTCAGTTAAAAGTAGTTGACCTGTGAGGTTATGTAACTTTTGTAAAATAAGAATTTGATTTGCTTTGTTAAGGAAAAGTAGATGAAATTCAGTCCTTCACATCTGTTCAGCCATTAAAGGAGATCATTCTGTCATATACCTCAACTCTAAACAACCATGGCTCCATATCCTTTTATATCCTTGGCTGGCAAAAACATATCCATCTCAGATTTAGCATTAAATGAGCTAGTGTCTATTGCTTTCTGTGGGACAGTCCCATATTTCTACCCCCTTCATTAACTTTTCTCTTGAATGTCTTAGATTCTAAGGCTATGTCCCTCTTGCCTGGACTCCCCTACCAATGAAAACAAGTTCTCTCAATTTACAACATTTAAAAGGCATTCGGACAGATACATGGCTAGGAAAGGTTTAGAGGGATATGGGCCAATTGCAGATAAATGGGATTAGCTTAGATGGGCTTTTTGGTTGGTATGGACCAATTCAGGCCTAAGGGCCTGTTTCCATGCTGTAGATTCTACAAAGATAACTCAGTCAATCACCCTTTAAACTTCTATGTTCTAGGGAATGGAAGCCTAATCTATGTAACCTAACTCTCATCAGCACTCATCAGCCTAAGTGCTAATCATTTCTGCAGAAAATGCCAGAGATAAGCAGCATTAGATTGTGGAATGTTTTCACAATAATTTCATTTCGCTTTTTACTATACATAGTAGATATTACTGTAATACTTAAAATAACATAACATTTTCAATCTTTGTTTTGCTTTATTTTAAGTCATGTCCAAGAAGTGAAAATGTTGAATAGCTCATGGCAAAGCCCAGTATGCTTGTAATAATTGCTGAGAGTAAATTTTCTTATGGCTTTGATGAAGTACATTCCAGCTGCTTTCACTTGCAATGACAAAATAACTAGAAGATAAAAATAAACTGCGACACCAGCGAAGATTGCTTGTTGATCTTTAAATACATGATAATAAATATCAATGGAATACAGTGGATAAGTAACTATTCAAACTATTTAATTCATTACAATATTCATCACCATTGTAAACAGTGAGCAATGATATTTAAAGGGAACAGCACAAACTGGTTGACCACGAGAGTCAATTCCAAAAACCTGGGCAGTGTTTGAGGAAAACAAAATGCAAAAATGATCTGGCAGGAGCCGGCTGAAATTAAGCGAATTATCTGGCAATGCACAATAAACAGGAAAATACCTCTGAATTTAACTTAATCATAAGACCTGTAAAATGCATGTATGCTGTGGTGCAATTTATTAGAAGTTTTAGCACACAAATGCAAAGATTTGGTACAGGATTAAGGGGATCATGAACTGACTCAGGATCCCTCTGGCCATTAATCAGCTGTTTAGAACTTTAGCACACACCCTTTGTCTTCACTTAATAGATCCATAGAAACAGCCAATGTAAGGTCTAAAAACAAATGGTTGTGCTGTTGGAACATCTGTTAAATGTATCAAGTTGGTGCTTGTCCTGTGTCTTCACACTCAATTCTCATCAATTTTCTGATCCAAAACTTCTCTGATCAAAGTGCAAAACAACACAAAGGCAAGGCAGAAGTTAAATTTTAAAGGATCTGTGTGCACACCTTAAAAAGCAGTCTAAAAACATAAACACCCACTTAAATTTTGCTCATGGCAATTCTCACTGACACATGTTAAAGACCAAAGTCAACTAAATTTCTGGCCAGGTGGTGAATAGAAAAAAAAATTGAAACTAAGTGATGTTCTAAGAGCGCAAACATTTTTAAATGATGTATTTCAGTGACATCAGTTAGAAAAAGTCATTCTTCAATCTGATCCTATTTCCCTTCACTTGGACCAGCATTAAGGATGCGAGTGTATCGGATGATGATACTAACTTTAATTCAACACTTGATGGATACAGATTTTATGGATAAAAACTCAAAAATATTCTATCAATGTTTATGTTATCACAGACATTCTAATCAATTTTAACAGAGAACAATTGTTTAATTATTTCCCAAACTATTTTTAAGTATTGCTGTCATACAGAAAAGGGACCAATCAATATATCAGTTTCTCTCTGCTTTGTTTTTCCTGTACATTTTCTGGTGTACACTTAAGTGTGTGCACAGACAGAAAACAGAGTGAAGTAATAAAACCATTTTCATTGTTTTTATCTTCTTTCTTGTGTACACACAGAAAATCCAACCTGACAACAACCCATCCTATGTGCTGTAAACGGATGATTCCCTGCAGCTGAGGCACTGAAGTCCACACTGAGGTCACTTTCAGTCACTCACCAGGAAACATATGATACTGGACAAAGGACAGGGCTCCCTCCCAAGCAGGTTCAACCAGAATTGAAAATGGCAATTGTGATTGCTCCATGACACAGAAGCACATGGTTCACAGTAATACCTGATTCACAGTATATGGCAGAGATCTGGTATAGTTAGCCCATTTATTAAAATCTTTTATATAAATGCCATTTCTGTTTAAATAAAATTTGGCTGAGTATGCATATGACACTTCACACTGATAATAGGTTACCCAACACAACACTCCATCTATTGATTCTTGTTCAGGTACAAAGGAGCTTCTACCATTCCATTCAACATTCCAACAGATAGCATCAAGATGCTATTTCACAATTTGACCTGACACTGTTCTCCCAAAAAATCTATAAATGCACACTGTCTACTCATGGTCATTGTGACAGTGATCAGGAGTGAGAATGCAACTTACTTTGCTCAATCCTAACGACTGAATGCCAATTAGACTATCCCCACATCCACCCTGACCAGGATGAATTAACTCAATACCAATTAATCTGCATGGTACATCAGAGAAACTGTTTGCCTTTGGGAAAAAATTCAGAGCCCAAATTCAATAAAACCACACAGCAATCAATTCTGGAAACAAAATATGAATTTAGCAGTTAGTGTTGGAAAGTTCAGAAGGTGTGAAGAGCAAGACTGTGTTCTTCTTGCAGAAGTTTTGTTTGTGCGTAGGGGGTTAGAGGCCAAAAAGCTGTTATAAAATATATTGTGTGAAGGATCTCCGAAGTGAACTAAAGTGGTTCAGCACTAATTTTCTACAACTGGAATGAGATGAATTATTTAAATATTGCAGTGTTACGTATTTACCACATTCTTCCAAACATGGAAGTATTCCTTTGTCAAAAAACCTGAAACTGATGTATTCCATCAATTCAGATACTGTTGAGCTATTTTGTCCGAATTACTAGGTTATGCAGAAGAGCATTGGAAGAACTACTGATAAAATGCTTTCCTGCAATCATGGTTCCTTGTCCCTCAAATCTTCCCATCTTAGTCCAGTGCAATTTTTCAGTTGTCACCTGGATCACTGAATCTACAATCTTGAAAACATCCCTCACTGACAAGTTTTCATGTGCTTATTTTGGATTATAAAATGTGAACATTTACCATTTATTGAATAGATGAATCAATATTCCACAGCAGGTCTCATTTTCCTTCCTCAGTTCAGTGCTGTACTGAAAGTTGACGTAACACTGCTCCAATTTTTATCTGTTATACAAGCCTAGTTGCCAAACTGAGTAAATTAAAATAAATATTTGCACTAAAAAACAACGCAGATATATCCTTATTCCCTGCATGGATGGCGGAGTCATGTTTTGACAGTTTTAACTGAAGATTAGATCTCCAATTGGTTTGCAGTAATGCAAACTCAAGAATGCAAAAAGCTGTGCATTATGGCAATTTACATTAATATAAATTCATAGCGAGGGGGATTGAATATAAAAGTAGGGAGGTCTTGCTGCAGCTGTATAGGGCATTGGTGAGGCCGCAGCTGGAGTACTGTGTGCAGTTTTGGGCGCCGCACCTGCGCAAAGATATTTTGGCCTTGGAGGGAGTGCAGAGGAGGTTTACTAGGCTGATACCAGAGTTGAGGGGGTTGAGCTATGAGGAGAGGCTGAATAAACTGGGCTTGTACTCGTTAGAGTTTAGAAGAATGAGGGGAGATCTCATTGAGACGTATAAGATGATGAATGGGATGGATAGGATAGAGGTGGAGAGACTCTTCCCGCTCAAAAAAGACAGTAGGACTAGGGGGCACAGCCTCAAGATAAAAGGGGGGCGGTTTAGAACGGAGTTGAGGAGGAACTTCTTCACTCAAAGGGTGGTGAATCTCTGGAATTCTCTACCCGTTGAAGTGGTGGAGGCTGCCTCGCTAAATATTTTTAAGACACGGGTTGATGGGTTTTTGATGAGAGGGGATTAAGGGTTATGGGGAGAAAGCGGGAAAGCGGAACTGAGCAGCGACAGATCAGCCATGATCTTATTGAATGGCGGGGCAGGCTCGAAGGGCTAGATGGCCTACTCCTGCTCCTATTTCTTATGTTCTTACGTAAATGTCACTCTCTGCATTGCACACAGAGAGTATGTCACACTTTCCTCACACCAAAGGATTTATTCAGCAGCAAAACTGTCTAACATAAGAGCAAACAATTCCAGTTATCCGACACTAATTGTACCTTTAATAACAGTTGTGACTTCTGCATTTGACAATAATATATTTAACAGGAATTCTGGTAGTATTTTTATCTTGCTTTGCTCATCTTGAAGGAGGAACTTCACACAAACAAATATTTTGTTTACACATTATTTTAGAAACTTTCGGATCTCAAGATTCAATGACTACTTCATAACAACTGTTGTTTCTTTTGTCATATTGGAAGATAAGAACATAAGAACATAAGAAATAGGAGCAGGAGTAGGCCATCTAGCCCTTCGCGCCTGCCCCGCCATTCAATAAGATCATGGCTGATCTGTTGTGGCTCAGTTCCACTTTCCCGCCCTCTCCCCATAACCCTTAATCCCCTCTCTTATCAAAAACCCATCAACCCGCTTCTTAAAAATATTTAGCGAGGCAGCCTCCACCACTTCAACGGGCAGAGAATTCCAGAGATTCACCACCCTTTGAGTGAAGAAGTTCCTCCTCAACTCCGTTCTAAACCGCCTCCCCTTTATCTTGAGGCTGTGCCCCCTAGTCCTACTGTCTTTTTTGAGCGGGAAGAGTCTCTCCACCTCTATCCTATCCATCCCATTCATCATCTTATACGTCTCAATGAGATCTCCCCTCATTCTTCTAAACTCTAGCGAGTACAAGCCTAGTTTATTCAGCCTCTCCTCATAGCTCAACCCCCTCAACTCCGGTATCAGCCTAGTAAACCTCCTCTGCACTCCCTCCAGGGCCAAAATATCCTTGCGCAGGTGCGGCGCCCAAAACTGCACACAGTACTCCAGCTGCGGCCTCACCAATGCCCTATACAGCTGCAGCAAGACCTCCCTACTTTTATATTCAATCCCCCTCGCTATGAAGGCCAGCATCCCATTCGCCTTCCTGACCACCTGCTGCACCTGCAAGCTGGGTTTTTGCGACTCATGCACAAGGACCCCGAGGTCCCTCTGCACCGTCGCCTGCTGCAGTTTTTCGCCCCGTAAGTAATAGTCCTTCCTACCATTCTTCCTACCAAAGTGGACCACCTCACACTTGCCAACATTAAATTCCATTTGCCATTTCCTGGCCCATTCGCCCAGCCTATCTAGATCCTTCTGCAGACTCTCCACACCCTCCGCACAATTTGCCTTTCCCCCAATCTTGGTGTCATCAGCAAATTTCGACACCCTGCACTCGGTTCCCTCCTCTAGATCATCTATATAAATGGTAAATAGCTGAGGCCCCAGCACCGACCCCTGGGGCACCCCACTAGTCACCAACCGCCAATCCGAATAGCACCCATTGACCCCCACTCTCTGCCTCCTATTTGACAACCAATCCTCTATCCACGCTAACACCCTACCCCCAACTCCATGTCCCCTGACCTTCTGCAATAACCTCTTGTGAGGTACCTTGTCAAACGCCTTCTGAAAATCCAGAAAGACCACATCCACCGGCTCTCCTCTATCCACTGCCCTAGACACATCCTCATAGAACTCCAGTAAATTTGTCAGACACGACTTCCCTTTAATGAAACCGTGTTGCGTCCGCCCTATCAAGCAATTCCCTTCAAGATGCCTCGCAATTTCCTGCTTAATGACGGATTCTAACATTTTACCTACCACAGACGTTAAACTAACCGGCCTATAATTCCCCGCCTTTTGCCTGGCACCCTTCTTAAACAACGGCGTAACATTAGCCGTTTTCCAATCTTCCGGCACTTCCCCGGAATCCAGCGACGTCTGGAAAATAACCACCAAGGCATCCACTATCACCTCCGCCATTTCTTTCAGAACCCTCGGATGCATTCCATCCGGTCCTGGGGACTTGTCCACAATCAGCCCCTCCAGTCTGTCGAGCACCACCTCTCTAGTAACAGTAATGTCATTAAGACCCTCCATTCCTACCACCTTTCCATCGCTAACACCCGGCAAATTATTCACGTCCTCTTCCGTGAAGACAGAAACAAAAAAGTTATTCAAGACCTTAGCCATATCCCCATCCCCTACCACTAGCTCCCCTTTCTCATTCTCTAAAGGACCAACGTTCACCCTAGCCAGCCTCTTCCTTTTTATATATTTATAAAAACTCTTGCTATCCTTTTTTATATTAAGTGCTAGCCCAGCCTCATAGCTTCTCCTACCCTCCTTTATCAACTTCTTTGTCAATCTTTGTTGACATTTAAACCTTTCCCAATCCTCTTCTCGCCCACTGCTCTTAGCTACTCTAAATTCCTCCGCTTTTAATTTAACACTTTCCTTCACCTCCTTCGTTATCCACGGCTTATTACCTCTCTTCCTACTGTCCTTTTTAACCATCGGAATAAATTTCTGCTGAGCACCAAGAAAGATCTCCTTAAAGATCCTCCACTGCTCCTCAGCAGACCTACCTTCCAACGCACTCCCCCAGTCCACATTCGCCAATTCTTCTCTCATCCTACCGTACTCCCCTCTATTCAAACAAAGGACGCGTGTCCGGGAACCCACTTTCTCCTCCTCCATCTGCAACAGAAACTCCACCATACAATGATCACTCTCTCCAAGAGGATCCTTCACCGCAAGGTCCCTAATTCTACCCGCCTCATTACATAGCACCAGATCCAAGATAGCTCGCTCCCTCGTCGGCTCCAACACACACTGTTCAAGGAAATTATCCCGGCAGCATTCCAAGAACGCCTCCTCGAGCCCACCTCGTCCAACATGGGTCGACCAATCAATATGCAGATTGAAATCTCCCATAACTACTGCCGTCCCATTCCTGCACGCCGCACTTATTTGCGCGTTAACAGCCCGCCCCACCTCCAGATCATTATTCGGGGGCCTATAGACGACACCCACCAGCGTCTTCCTCCCTTTGCTGTTCCTAACCTCCACCCACAACGATTCCACGTTCTGCTCTTTGGCTCCGATATCATCCCTTGCTACCACCTTGATACTATCCTTAATCAGCAGAGCTACGCCACCCCCTCTTTCCTCCCGCCTATCCTTCCTAAACACTTGATAGCCCTGTACATTCATCTCCCAGTCCCTGTCACCTTGCAGCCACGTCTCTGTAATGGCCACCAGATCGTATCCATTTGTGTCGATCTGCGCCACCAGCTCATCCACTTTATTCCGAATGCTTCGTGCATTCAGATAAAGCGCTTTCATCCCAGCCTTCACCTGGACCCTATTTGCCATAACGCCACCAATTGGGACATCCTTGGCCTCTTCCCTTACCTGTACCCTATCCTTAACTTTAGACCTCGTAGCGTCACCTACCCTCGCACCCTCCCCCCCCCTAATTAGTTTAAAGCCCTGTCTACAGTCCTCTTTACTCGATTCGCCAACACTCTGGTCCCAGCACGATTCAGACCAACCCCATCCCGTCCGAACAAGTCCCACCTACCCCAATACTGGTGCCAATGCCCCATAAATTCGAACCCATTCCTCCCACACCAATCCCTGAGCCACCCATTCACTTCCTTTATCCTGTCAACCCTACGCCCGTCTGCACTCAGTTCAGGCAGTAGCCCAGAGATAACCACCTTGTCGGTTCTACTTTTTAATTCCATTCCCAGCTTCTCATACTCCCTCCCCAGATCCTCAGTCCGCACTTTGCCTACGTCGCCGGCACCCACATGTACTACAACGACTGGGTTCTCACCCTCCCACTCCAGGTTCCTCTGCAGCCCAGCTGCGACATCCTGTACCCGAGCACCAGGCAGACAACACACCCTTCTGTGCACTTTGTCATTGTGACAAAGGACAGTGTCAATACTCTTCACCCCACTATCTCCAATCACTACTACGTTCCTTTTCCCCTTCTCTTTGCCTATGTCCTGCTGCATCACTGTACCGTGTGCAGTTTGCTCACCAACCTCACCTGCCTTGTCCTCTTCCAGACTGGAAGCAAGAACCTCAAACCTGTTATGCAGATTAAGAGGCTGAGGCCTCCGCTCCTCACCCCCCTTCCTCCTCCCAGCAGCCCCCTTTTGTCCCTGATCCTTAGATTTAGCCAGTCTAGGGGCACCCTCTCTCCCCCTGATGAGCCTCAGTGTCTGTAGCTCAGAGGCCAGCTCATCCACCTTGAGCTGGAGCTCCTCCAGCAACCTGCACTTACTGCAGACATGGTCACTGGGAAGGACCCTGGGGTCCGCCAGTTCCCACATCATACAGAAACCACACATCACATGCCCCTCCATTATTCACTGTAATTTTTTATGGGGAAAAATTTTTTTTTCCTTGTTTCTTGCTGTAGTAGTTCTGAAAAAATTTTTTGTCCTTGTTTTTTTTCAAACAAACTCACCTGGCCTTTTTTCCTCCAAGCCCTTTTTGATATTAAGCCCTATTAACTCACTCTGCTTCCCACTCACTCCGCTGCCCGCTCAGACGCTGCCCGCTGTCTACACCAGGCCTCCTTTTAAACCTGGCGCTGATTTAAAGCAGGCTGGTCCACAACTACCTTTTCACCACACCCTCAGAATTCTTAAAGCAGTAAATACAATAAATAAATGCTTTAAACAGTTCTACAAAGAGTAAAGTGCTTTAAACTTATTTTAAACAGGTTTTTAACAGGTAAAATCTTAGCTCTCTCTCTGCTCCAGCAAACAATGGAAGGCTTCACCGTGTGGCCCCTTGATGATCCACTTGTGTTTTTTATTCCTGTTTAGCTTTGATAATCTTGATGTTTGTATAGTTAATTTTTATGTTTTCAAACTTTTGGTAAATAAAATTGATAAACCATTCATATTTTTCTCCAAACAACATCATTTTAGTCATACATCTGAAATAATAATCGAATGTACTTCATGATTGACAATCAAGTACATAACACCATTCAGAGGGGAAAAATATATTCCCACACACCCAATTCCGTGTCTGGTATTTCACCCTGTTTAATGCATAGCATCATATCAATGGATTGACTAAATTTAGCACAAATTGGAAGTGAACCAGGGACCATCGTGATCTAAAGGTACACTTATTTTGTATACTTATATTGTCAAAAGCAGTATTGTCATTGGAGCAGAGGTTGTAGGTAACTGGAGTTCATAGCACGGTCAAATAATCTGCGCCACATAAGGTTCACAAAAGTGGAAAATGGGATGGAGCTTCCATGTACTGAACTATTGCAGCAACTTTAGTGTTCCTTTTTACAAGTGGATTTTAGTGGTTAAAAGATTCTAAACAAATTCTAAGACATCTAACAAATGAATGGCAACTTTCTGAGCAGCGCATACTTCTGTCTACACTAGTAAACTGTGCAGATAAATCCACGTTTATCAGGGTGACAAGGCCGATTTTCCAGACCAAGGAATGCAACTTCAGTAAGATATTAGGCTAAATGTTAGCCCATGTAAAACACTCCAAAGTAACACCCACAGAACTTGCATTTTCATAAAAGAACAATAAACATTTTCAATTTCTTTGCAAAATAACATCATAGTTTTTGGTTGAATTTCACAACATTGATAGATTTGTGTTAGTCAATAAATGAATACACAGAAACAGAAACCCAAAGGCCACGAGATACCAAATTATCTGTCACTTGAAAATCATTAAACTTTATAAGACTGTTCAGGAAAGGGTACATACTCTTTCATTCCCTAAAGAAACACCTTACGCAGTATAATATGATTTGAAACGTTGACATTTCTTTTGGGATCCAGTCTGAGCCATTTCAACTTCAGTTTAAAGAGCTACATACTGAATTGGGTGACCATAATTTCAAGTGAAAACCATGACAAAGAGGTAATGCTCCTTCACAACATGAACAAATTTCCCTTTGCAGCTTCTCACATGCAGAACCATCTCCACTTTTATCACTGTACTACCTAAACAAGGGAAATGGCCATAAATTAATGCCTTTTTTATCTTTGAAAGTCCATTCCTGCTAAATTCTGAGGAAACCACACTCTTTGACGTGAAAAACTGCCATCCACTCTCTGCCCATCTCATCCAAAGTGCTTCCCACGGGCAATCAGGAAATGTCTGTTGTGTATTCCCAGTATCTATTTTTCATGACAACACACCACCCATTTTTTTGGAGAAGCATACTGTACATCCATCCTTCTATTAGCTTAAATGGAAAGATCCCAGCTGTGAACAACTGGGTAGAGCAGCTCGTGAAAAATTTCCGTTGGATTGGTGCCAAGGAACAGATAATCCTTCTCCCAAGTATCAATAGTATTAAGTACTTCCAAATTAGATACTGTGCATTTGATCGCAAAGCAAAGCAGTTCCTTTTCTGTCACAGTTGCACAAACTCTGTACCAAGCTGTTGTCTCTCCTGCGCTGAAAAGATAACATTGAGAGATAGTCGAGGCAGAAGTTATACATGCCACAAGAATGCGACTCTGACTCTGGGTGATTTTTTTGGCAACAGTTCACCTGAAATAGCAACTGCCCAAAAACCACACATAGGGAACCAAACATTCCCGGCGGGAAGCCCCAAGTGCCTTTGCTGATTTTAAATTCTGACATCTGAAACCAGTCACTACTTATCTGCAAGGCACTTCACACTCGTTTAGTGTTATGTTTCCCAGACTACAGTGAAGTCGGATAGAGCAAATAATTGTTGGTTCTTTTACATCTGGGGCTAGGTCTCATACCAGTAATGTATAATGTGCAGTAAAATGATAGGGGCTTTCATGTGGGCCAACTTCAAAGATGAAAATCATTGCTTTCTTTGTACTTCATGAGCTTCCTGTTATAGTGCATGCAGAGAGAGAAGACTCAAATTCATTTAGTGCTTTTCTAACTCCAATGAAACTTTCAAAGTGTGCAAATTTGAAACTGTAATCAAAAGTTGTAATATGGAAATAAGGATGCCAATTTCACATTTCAAGATCCCATGGCAGGATTTTGTGTGGGATTTGGGTTCCTAATGTTAGAGTCAAATAAGTTTCAGAAATCCACATGGTGTTGGGAACAGAAGCCAGCCAGATGCTCTCTCAAATTTGACCAATAAGTGGTCGGAAGTCATGTTTGTCACTCAATTGAGCATGGTGGGCCAACTCTCAAAGTTGGGAGTGCCAAATGAAACACCCCCAGGACTGAAGAAGACGTTGCAGACTGCCTTTATGGATTGAGGGAGAGGAACACCTCAAGTTCTAAGTAAAACAATGACAGCAGCTGGGCCACCCTTGTGGAGGGGTAAGTGCGGCCTTGAAGCTTCACTAAAGCACTGCCCTCACCACTGGTGTTCCATGAGTTGGTCACCTCCTGGCAGCTAGCCTCTGGAGGTCTGAGGTGGGTTGGAAAGTTCCAGTCAGCTTCTGACAAGAGACCCTGAAAGACCTTTAATAGGTTACCTGCTGCTTTCATGCAGCAAAGCTGTCAACCTCGTCTTGCCTCTGGGAAAAGACAGAAGAGAGATGATGTCAAAAACAACAGGCACATCAGACAGAAACATGATTTTTGGCACCTGCCTACTATTGTTTTAATCCCCAACCTAACTGAAGGTTAAAAATCAAGCCCCCGAACACAGCAATGTGTTAATGACCGGATAATGATTTAGTGATATTCCACAAGAGATAATTCTGGTCAGTACACCAGAGAGAACGCCCCTGCTCTTATTCAAAATAGTGTCATGTGAACTTCTGCATACCTAGGAAGTCAGATACAGTCTCAGGTTAACATTTCATTTGAAAGATCGCACTTTCAAGACTGTAGAACACCTTGCTCATTGTGCTGGAGTGTTGATTTTTTTTTAACTCAAATCTCTTTTGTGAGACTGGTGTGGGAATCCACAACCTTCTAACCCTAACGCAAAAGTGCAACAGTTTACCTGACTAACACTCAAATTGAGCACGCTGGTGATGCATCTTGGGAAAAGGATACTGGTGTGCTGAACAAGTTCACTACATTCAGAAAGTTAATATTGCAGCTCAGGATACCAATTTCTTTCGCATCTGCTTTAGTTGTATCTGCGTCACAAGCTAATATCCATATTCCATGGGTGGCACAGTAGTTATCACTGCTGCCTCACAGCGTCAGGGACCCAGGTTCAATTCTCAGCTTGGGTGACTGTCTGTGTGGAGTTTGCGCATTCTCCCTGTGTCTGTGTGGGTTTCCTCCAGGTACTTCTGTTTCCACCCAAATTCTGAAAGACACACGGGTTAGGTGCACTGACCAAAACAGGCTCTTGGAGTGTGGCAACTAGGGGAATTTCACAGTAAACTTCACTGCAGTGTTAATGTAAGCCTTACTTGTGACAAATAAATAAACTTTATTCTGCCGACATTTACAAGGGTAGTGCCAGCAGGCATGACCTGCTGAGATAATAGCCCTGATAACTGAAGCTTTTAAATGGAAATAATCCAGGGATGGGTCTTGAAGATTTCAAGTGATTGGGCTGTGACAATTTCCTTTGGCAACTTGCTTCTCATTGTGTGACTGCCCTTGGGAAGAAAGATTGCTAATACACTGACTTGGGAACAAATGATCATTGTAGGTTTTGTAGATAATTACTTTGTACTTTGTCATTGCCAGAGGAAACTAGATAACCAGTCAACTCCGTATCAAACAGATCAGATGTCTATGAAAGGACACTTTAGGATACCAGTAATAAATGAAAAACCTCCAAGGGTATGGTAGCAAGCTCATTTTGGTGATCAATTATAACAGAGTAAACCTCCTAGGGAATGGTAACATAGTTGTTATGTTACTGATCTAGTAATACAGAAAACATGTATAAAAAGTTTAACAATTTGAATTCAGTTTACAAAACTGAACATTATCAGACTGTCTTCAAACCCTTAAGCCCACTGGGGGTTATCCAAAATGGTATTTGGGACAATGGATCTTATTTTTGCCAACAAGGGAAAGGTAGTGGGATATGATTCATTCATTGGGGGAAATCTGAACTCAGCAGAGCCATTTGAGCTCAGTTCAAACAGAATCCATATTCACTGGATATGATCTGTTTTTTGTAGTATCCAACTTACAATTTTTAAGAGTAGATATGAATGTTCAGAAAAGGCAAATGAGGCAAATCTGTGGAGTTATTTAAATCTCCAGCACTTTAAATGTTGGAGAAACAGCCTGTGTCTCAGAATTGAAAAGGAATTACCTGTTTTTGTTATGGAGCTATGAATACAAGTGTTGTTTTTATAAGAGATTAAGTGCTTGATAGGATTTAAATGGACTTTCATCAATTTTTAAAATAATATAATGAAGTTTGTAATAGATACTTAGAAATTCATTTCATTTCATCTCAGCATGGCTACTGAGCTGGGTGAGTTGGCATGGAGATGTAATGGCAAAGGATGGTGGGTGGTGCACATGGGTTAGCAATAAGTTGGCATATGGCACTATGGGGATGAGTGGTGGGCATACATTGACATGGGAGATATGAGGCGCCAAGGGAGGTAGATAGAGGGACACAGTTTGGTATTGAGAATATGAAAGGTCATGGGATTGGATAAACGGGCATAGTTTGGCATGGAGGTCATGAGGGGCCAGGGTTGGCATGTAAGGTATGAGGGAATGAGTGAGGGCATGGGGAGTGGATAAGGCAATGGAAGGTGTTAAGTTGGTGTGAGCGGGCCTAATATTTAACCTCCCAACTGGAACAAACTCCCAAAGCATTGAAGCAGGACTCTGGATGTCTCTGAACTGTTTCTATGGGTGACAGGTCCCACTCCAGCACATACCCTACTTGTTCCCACTGCCCACAACACCCCCACAAAACAATGATCCCATTATTTGGGGCATTTATTCCAGAAATGTGTGTGTGGCCAAAAACTTTCCCAACTTGGGGCACCCACCTCAAGAGTGAAAATTTGGACCCTTACTTGATCTGGCCTACATGCAACACCATTGCAACTGACTCTTAACTGTCCCCTATCAGCAAGCTACTCCATTACCTCAACCTGCTTCACATTAAGAAGGTCTATCACCATCTGCCCAGGACAACCAGGAATGGTCAACAATTGCTGGCCACGTTCCAAGGACAATATTTTTCATTAAAGTGAGTCACTCCTGTCGTCGGCTGAATATTTATATATGATTCAGCTGTCAACTACACAAGAAGTGTGTCAACAGTCTACACAACAGATCAGTCAAGCACCCAAAATGTATTAACATGATGACATAATTAGCCATCCAGCTGCATACTACATGTTCTGTGCTGCAGGTCTGGGCATATGCATCTAGTACAAACAGCCTATTTTATCTTTCAAATTTGAGTGTGATATCAGGCCCATCATAAGATCAAGGCACTTTTTGGCTGCTACAACTCAGGTACTGAGCATTTTTCAATTATTTCCTTATCTCTGGGTGAGCTAGGTTTTTCAATGATTCCATTATTACAATGCCTGATGCACTGCATTATATAGGTTTACAATTAAGCCACTACAGACTATTAACATCAATTTCAAAATGAATATTTTTCTTTTACCATTATACTCCATTTTGAACTTTGTATGCTGAGCTGGTAGAGTTGGAATCTATTGAGATTCCTTGTTCCTTCTCACACTGTATGCCAACATAATTAATCTTACCAATAACCTTGAGCGGATCGACATTTTCCTGCCCTATTGTCTGTACACGTTGTCACTCCTTGTATTCAAACAAAGCACACAAAAGATTCTTCAAGAATTTTATTTGGTGTTCCTCCTGCTGAGATTTTTTAATTAATGTATTAATTTTCTGCCGAGTTATAAAATAAAATGTTTTATACTAACTTGAACTACTGATACTTCACAGTAATGTTCAACCTTCAAGCATTAACCTAAACAGTGAGTAGGCTATTTAAATACAGTAATTGTTTTTCAGAAGCTGATTAAATATACTTTCAGAAACAGTTATAATAGGCTTGTACAGAGTAAAAAACAATGTACAAAAGGCTGGAATGGAACCTGGCACAGCCACGTCACTCATCCCTTCATTTCTTAGCAAAACAACTTTAGTTTTCATCAGATTCAAAGCTTAACCCATGCCTGAAACCAAACAAATTAAGCTGATGTCTGGATCACACAATGGATCCCTTCGAGGTTGATAGATACATTCACTAGATCCTTGTTCTTGATGCAGTCTCTGAACCACAAAGTACATCCTGCCCCTGAGAGGACATCGTCCTTGAATCCAATCCTGCCTCACCACTTCCCAGCAGAGGCCACGAGCTGGCTTTTCTCTTGGTAACTCAAAATTTTTGAGGTCAATTGTACTGTTACCATCTTCCCCTGAGATTAGTGAACACAGTGCATTCCAAAGACTGAACAATGGACATCATGATCTTGTACAATTGCTTCACCAACAGAGCTTTAAGGAGTGCTGAGGTGTTAATTTTAACATTTTGTCTTTAAGAGTAATTATTTGGTGACAAATACATTTATAACATGGCATTCCCATATTATAATTCAAACCCTCGGCTTTATTTTAAATACCATCCCAGTGAAATTGTAAAACAAGAAACAGTGGTTTTACAAATGTAAGCACTGACAGCAAAGGGACAGGCCAATTGGCCATGCAGTCGATGCTGGTGGTATATTCTGCATGAGTCTCCTTCCACTGATTACCTATTGAAACCATATATTGAGTTGATTTTTCTCTGCATCCTAACTTTGACTGTAATACTATATTATGCACCCTCTCCTTTCCTTAGAAAGGTAGAAAATAGATGCAGGAGTAGGCCTTTCGCCCCTTCATGCCTGCACCACCATTCAATATAATCATGGCTGATCATGCACTTCCAGTATCCCACTGCTGATTTCTCTCCGCACCACTTAATCCCTTTAGCTGCAAGGGCCACATCTAGCGCCCTCTTGAACATATGTAATGAACTGGTCGCAATAGCTTTGTGTGGCAGAGAATTCCACACGTTCACAATTCTGAGTGAAGATGTTCTTCCTCATGTCAGTCCTGAATGGTTTACCCCTTAGTCTTACACTGTGACTCCTAGTTCTGGACTTCCCCAACATCGGCAACATTCTTCCCACATCTAGACTGTCCAGATCCCTCAGGGTTTTATATGTTTTTATGAGATCCCCTCTCATTTGTCTAAGTTTCAGTGAGTACAAACCTAGTCATTCCAGTCTTTCTTTATATGTCAGTCCTGCCCTCTGTCATATGTCATCAAGCCAATTTTGTATCGTTTTGCCTACGTCACCCTGGATCCTGTGAGATTTAACTTTATGCAACAACCACCTATGGAATCAGTCCTGTGAACCTATGCTGGACACCCTCAACAGCACGAAGGTTCTTCCTCAGACTAGGAGACCAAAACTACACACAATACTTAAGGCGTGACCTCACGAAAGCCTTGTATAACTGCATCAAGACAGCCCTACTCCTTTACTCAAATCCTCTTGCTAGGACTTTGACAAGGTACCACATGGTAGGTTATTGCATAAAGTTAAATCTCACAGGATCCAGCATGAAGTAGCCAACAGATACAAAATTGGCTTGATGACAGAAGACAGAGGATGGTTGCAGAGGTCAAACTGGAGGCCTGTGACCGGCAGCATGCCTCAGGGATTGGTGCTGGGTCTACTGTTATTTGTTATTTAAATTAATAATTTGGAGGCATGGTTAGTAAGTTTGCAGATGACATCAAGATTGGTGGCATAGTGGACAGTGAAGAAGGTTATCTAGGATTGCAACAGGATCTTGATCAATTAGGCCAGTGGGCTGATGAATGGCAAATGGGTTTTAATTTAGATAAGTGGGAGATGGTGCATTTTGGCAGATCGAACCAGGGCAGGACTTAGTTAATGTTAATGTTAGGGCTTGGGGAGAGTTATAGAACAAAGAGATCTCTGGTACAGGTTCATAACTCCTTGAAAGTGGAGTCACAGGTGGACAGAGTGGTGAAAAAGGCATTCAGCATGCTTGGTTTCAATGGTCAGAACATTGAATACAGGAGTTGGAATGTCTTGTTAAAGTTGTACAAGAAATTGGCAAGGCCACATTTGAAATACTGTGTACAGTTCTGGTCACCCTATTATAGAAAGGGTGCAGAAAAGATTTACTAGGATGCTGCTGGGACTTGATGGTTTGAGTTATAAGGAGAGACTGAATAGACTGGAACTTTTTCTCTGGAGCGTAGAAGGCTGAGGCATGATCTTATAGAGGTCTACAAAATAATGAGAGGCATAGATCAGCTAGATAGTCAATATCTTTTCCCAAAGATAGGGGAGTCTAAAACTAGAAGGCATAAGTTTAAGTTGAGAGGGGAGAGATATAAAAGGGTCCAGTGGGGCAAAATTTTTACACAGAGGTGGTGAGTGTCTGGAGCAAGCTGGTAGTAGTAGTCTACGTAGGCTACGTCGAGGGCATCCTGAAACCCATTGTACAAAGAACCCCCAACTTTTGTCGCGACACTACGGACTTCCTACAGAAACTCAGCACACATGGAGCAGTTGAACCAGGGACACTCCTCATCACAATGGATGTCTCAGCGCTCTACACCAACATCCCCCACAACGATGGCATTGCTGCGGCTGCCTCAGTACTCAATGCTGACAACTGCCAGTTTCCAGATGCAATTTTACAACTCATCCGCTTTATCCTGGACCACAATGTCTTCACCTTCAACAACCAGTTTTTCATCCAGACACACGGAACAGCCATGGGGACCAAATTTGCACCTCAATATGCCAACATCTTCATGCACAGGTTCGAACAAGACTTCTTCACTGCACAGAATCTTCAACCGATGCTATACACTAGATACATCGATGACATTTTCTTCCTTTGGCCTCATGGTGAACAATCACTGAAACAACTATATGATGATATCAACAAATTCCACCCCACCATCAGACTCTCCATGGACTATTCCCCAGAATCAATTGCATTCTTGGACACATGCATCTCCATTAAGGACGGTCACCTCAGCACCTCACTACCGCAAGCCCACAGACAATCTCACAATGCTCCACTTCTCCAGCTTCCACCCTAAACATGTTAAAGAAGCTATCCCCTATGGACAAGCCCTCCGTACACACAGGATTTGCTCAGATGAGGAGGATCGTGACAGACACCTCCAGACCCTGAAAGATGCCCTCTTAAGAACAGGATATGGCGCTCAACTCATAGATCGACAGTTCCGATGTGCCACAGCGAAAAACCGCACCGATCTCCTAAGACAAACACGGGACACAGTGGACAGAGTACCCTTCGCCGTCCAGTACTTCCCTGGAGCGGAGAAGCTATGACATCTTCTCCGGAGTCTTCAACATATCATTGATGAAGACGAACATCTCGCCAGGGCCATCCCCACACCTTCACTTCTTGCCTTCAGACAACCACACAACCTCAAACAGGCCACTGTTCGCAGCAAACTACCCAGTCTTGAGGAGAACAGTGACCACAACACCACACAACCTTGCCACAGCAACCTCTGCAAGACATGCCGGATCATCGACATGGATACCATCATCACACGTGAGAATACCATCCACCAGGTACACGGTAAATACTCTTGCAACTCAGCCAACATTGTCTACCTGATACGTTGCAAGAAAGGATGTCCCGAAGCATGGTACATCGGGGAGACCATGCAGACGCTACGACAACAGATGAATGAACATCGCTCGACAATCACCAGGCAAGACTGTTCCCTTCCTGTTGGCGAACACTTCAGTGGTCACGGGCATTCAGCCTCTGACCTTCGGGTAAGCGTTCTCGAAGGCGGCCTTCATGACACACGACAGCGCAGAGTCGCTGAGCAGAGACTGATAGCCAAGTTCCACACACATGAGGACGGTCTCAACAGGGATCTTGGGTTCATGTCACACTATCTGTAACCCCTGTGACTTGCAAAACCTCACTCACTGTGCTGTCCGGGGACAATACACATCTCTTTAACCTGTGATCAGTGCTCCTTCCACTCACATTGTCGGCCACTTTAGGACTTGAACAGCAGGTTAGGTGTAAAGATTCGCATTCTAATCAGTAATCTCTAAACTGTCTTGTGCTTTATATGCTCTGTTTGAGGCCAGAACTCTCCATTCACCTGACGAAGAGGGAAACCTCGAAAGCTTGTGCGTTTACTATCAAATAAATCAGTTGGACTAAAACCTGGCGTTGTCAGGCTTTTTACAGTAGTAGTAGAGGCAGGTACAACTTCGTCTTTTAAAAAGCATTTAGAAAGTTACATTGGTAAGATGGGTATAGAAGGATATGGGCCAAACACAGGCAATTGGGACTAGCTTAGGGGTTTAAAAAAAAAGGTGCAACATGGACATGTTAGGCTGAAGGGCCTATTTCCATGCTGTAAACCTCTATGACCATGACTCTATGAAGGTCAGCATTCCATTAGCTTTTCACCTTCAGCAACTATTCCACCATGACAACCAGATCACATTGCATTTCCCCTTTTCCTAAGCTGCCATCATTCAGATAATAATCTTCCTTCCTGTTTTTGCCACCAAAGTGGATAACCTCACATATATCCGCATTATATTGCATTTGCCAAGTATTTGGTAAATACTTTCCTATGTCAATGAACAGTACATTTCTGTCTGTATAGCACACAAGAAGCAATACTTGTTACTTTGTCCCATTGCATGTGACAGTAATACCACAACCATTCCTATGTCCTTCTTTCCCCTTCTCCCTCACAGGCCTATGTTCCAATACTCTCTGTTTCAAAGTCTTCCTCTGGCAATGAGTTCCACAATCTCACCATCCTCTGTGTAAAAGATCTGCCCAATTTTTTTCTCTATTATCATGCAAACTGAGCTGAAACAGCATTGTTGTCTTCTCAGATAAGTTACCAATTCATAGTGACAATTTGTGTATGTACTACTGTGCTCTGAGATTACCTATGGCAGGAAAGTATTTTGCTTACAAAAAGTGGCTTCTTAGCTAATTAGCAATGCCATTTTTCAAGTGGGAGGAAGGTGACTACAAAGATGGCCATTAGAATAGAACAGACTGTACAAATACTTACTTTAGTAGAAGTCAATATACTGTAATTATAACCCCTTTGATCATTTTGGCATGCAAAGGATAAGGTAGCAACTAATGCTTGTCTTTCATTTGCAGTTCTGTAATGCCTGTGACATTCCCTCAGGTCATTGGGTCTATTTCACTGAGCTTACTCCAACACAAAAGGCAACTTTTATCAAAATAAAGTAAATTGCACAAAGATTTGACAAGGCTCATAACCATCGAACACAAGAGAATATGAAAAGTGATGTTAGCATATTGGAGTACTGATGCATGTTACAAGAATGATCATATGTTAGTTTCATATCACTAGATTTCTATTCTTCATTACTTCAGTGGAGAAAAGGAAAATTTGTGGCAGTAATTTCCCCAACACTTCTTCAGCACAGTGCAGTTTCAAATTAAGATTGTGATAGAGAACGGGTCCACACGCTCTCTAGATCATAGTTATGGTGTGACATGAAGTAGGGCGGGGGAGGGGGAACGTTATTTTCAGAGAGGAAGAACATGAAGCTTGATTTATCATCTTGGTGCCATTAATTATTCAACAAAACTCAGGGATGTTGAATCACAAGTGAATGGGCATTAGAGTCAACCTCTTCAATGAGTTTGAAACCATACTATGTCTGTGTGGATTTGCACTTTCTACCTGTGTCTGTGTGAGTTTCCTCCCACAGTCCAAAGATGTGCGGGTTAGGTTAATTGTCCATGCCAAATTGACCCTCGTGTCAGGGGGATTAGCAGGGTAAATGTGTGGGATTATGGGAATATGGCCTGGGGGGAGTGGGATTGTGGTCGGTACAGACTTGATGGGCTGAATGGCCTCCTTCTGTACTGTACTGATTCTATACTAGGCAACCCACCAACTTCTTTTGGAACATAAAAATACACATGACTATTCTGCTTACATTCCTGAGCTTCACCATGTCATATTTTTTATTCATTCATGGGACACAGGCATTGTTGGCTGGCCAGCATTTATTGCCCATCCCTACTTGCCTGAGGGCAGTTGACAGTCAACCACATTGCTGTGGCTCTGGAGTCACATGTAGGCCAGACCAGGTAAGGATGGCAGATTTCCTTCCCTGAAAGACATTAGTGAACCAGATAGGTTTTTATGACAATTTTCATGGTTTCGTGGTCATCAGTGGATTCTTAATTCCAGATTTTTTTTATTGAATTCAAATTCCACCACCTGCAGTGGCAGGATTCAAACCTGAACATTAGCTGAGTTTCTGGATTAATAATCTAGCGATAATATCACTAGGCCATTGCTTCCCCTGACATGTTGAAATCCAATTAAGCACAACACTTCAACGCTGCCAGCTCATGTGGAGCTCAATAATAATAAAGAACAAAAGATCAATAAGTATGGAACATGAGAAAATTACTGAGGATGCAACAAGCCTGAAAATATAACAGAAGATGCAGAAAGCTGTGCAGGCACCTCCTTTGGTGAGCAAAACAAAGCTAACAGTTCAGGTTGATGATCTTGCATCAGAGCTGTCATTGACGTGAAACTTTGGCCAGAATTTTACCATCCCACCTGCCACAGGATTCAGACTGGGCGAGGGGCGGATCGATGGAAAGGTCCGCTGACCAAGGGTGGGATTTTATAGTTTTGTGATGAGCAAGGCCTTAAAATCCCATCCGGTAACTCAGGTTTCACTCTCCACTGATACTAACCAGCGTTTTCTTATTTTACACCAATAAACAGGCTTTAAAATTATAAACAGGAGAGGAATACAGCTCCAGAGGCAAAAGTATAGAGTGATGAAGCAAAGAAGCAGGAAGGGCATTATGCCAAATCCTAGCAGAGCATTAAGTTCTGCCTTCCTGCTAATTCTCCTAAAACTGTAAAAGACATCTGAGAACTGCTCTACTGGAAATATTTTAGGCATTTGACAATTTGTTTTAAGAACATGTTGTTTGGGAAAAAAACTTGCAAACGTAATGAAGATAGATCTAAATCACTCAACATGTACATCATGTCCACTCCTATTAAGTTGGATGAGATGATGACAGGTGTTGTAAGAATTAAAGATGAGGGAAACTAAATTTAAAACACTCAGTGAATCTCTACACTTGTACGCCAAGTTTGTTGGGGGAGGTACTGAAGGGTGATTGGCATTTGTGGAACTGTACCGACCCACTGCTTTCAGGAGAGGAAAAAGAAATGCAAAAATATATTCAAAACAGAGATTCACTCAGTGTTTTAAATTTACATTTTCCTTCATTTTCAATTCTTACAGCACCTGTCAGCTGAAGTAGTGACTTTCAATTCAAAACCCATCACAGCCAAGTATATTTCAAAGCTGATTGTCAGTCTTACCTTGCATCTGAAACTGCTGCATCCATGAACACCCGTCTTATACAGCTTACTGTCAAAAATACAATTATAAATTGGAATATGCTTGTGGGCATTCCGACATGAAGTGAAAAATATTCATCCTTTTGCCACACTGTGTCAGAGCAACACACTAACAATAGCCACCCTTTCAAAAAAAAATCTAATAAGTCCAAAAATGTGATGACCCAGAATTAGTAAATTTCTAAAGGATTGATACAGCAACAACATCTGACCATAACTTGTCAACATCTACATCCCAAACAGTTCAGATGTTTGGCCCTTTTTTGAAATAAAAACTCCTTAAATAAACTACAAATAAGCCAAATTAAGAAAGCTGAAATTTAACAAAAAACAGCAAGTGCAGGTGATACAGATCACATTGAACACAAGCCAAAAGGGGAAGAAACACTCTGGCTGATATAACAACTTAAACTTATATAGTGCCTTTAAAAGAATAAAATGTCTCAACGCATTTCACAGGAACAAGGGGCAGAATTCTCCCATGCTCCCATCGGCAGGATGAACAGCAGGGGGAGGGAGGCTTTGGAGGAGAGGGGGAACGGAATTTGGCAGGAACCCCAAGAATGTGTTTTATGCCGGCATGTAATCACAGAAGGATCTTGCAGTTCAAAAATCCCACTGGAGACCGGCACAAAACCAATTTGCATCCGACTAATGAGCTGCAGATGATGGCTTGACTGGAATCTTATCCCCATGCCCAATTCTCCACCATTCCAGCAGGCCAATCCAGTATACGGCTGGATCAATATGACATGCAGAAGTCGGGACATACCTGAAAAAGGCCTGTGGCTGCCTTCGGAGTTTGAGCCAGCAACTTTGGAACCTTTAGGAAGATAATGGCCTAGTGGTATCATCGCTAGACTATTAACCAGAAGCTCAACTAATGTTCTGGGGACTCATGTTCAAATCCCACCATGGCAGATGGTGGAATTTGAATTCAATTAAAAATATCTGGAATTAAGAATCTACTGTTAACCATGGGTGGCACATGGCACAGTGGTTAGCACTGTTGCCTCACAGCACCAAGGTTCCAGGTTCAATTCCGGCCTTGGTCACAGTCAGTGTGGAGTTTGCACATTCGCCCCGTGTCTGCGTGGGTTTCCTCTGGGTATTCCACTTTCCTCCCACAGTCCAATGACACGTGGGCTAGGTTGGTTGGCCGTGCTAAATTGTCTGTCAGTGTCGGGGAATTAGCAGGGTAAAATGCATGGCGTTGCGGGATTGGCACCTGGATGGAGTTGTGGTCGGTGCAAACTCGATGGGCCAAATGGCCTCCTTCTGTACTGTAGGGATTCTATGATGAAAGCATTGTCGATTTTCAGAAAAACCCATCTTGTTCACCACTGTCCTTTAGGGAAGGAAATCTGCTATCCTTACCCCGTCTGGCCTACATGTGACTCCAGAGCCACAGCAATGTGGTTGACTCTCAACTGCCCTCAGGCAACTATGGATGGGTAATAAATGCTGGCCAGCCACTGACTCCCATGTCCCATGAATGAAAAAAAACACAGCAATGGGTGGAGGGGAGCATCTATCAGGTGGATCTTCCAGATTCATTGTCATCGAGGAGGTCTAACTTCCAGCCACAATGTTTTTCTGGAGATTCATCTTTCTTCAAATATGGATCAGTAATGTCAGGCACCTTTTAAATGTGTAATCCAGATATGTGACGATGGCACAAAACATCTGGACACAATTAATTACATCAAGAATGGAAGATACAGTGTTGTTTCCCATCACCCTCTGCAGTGGGAAACATTCCCCATCACCACCCCAACTCCGGGACATAGTCCCAGATAGGAGAATTCTACCCAAAGTGTAACAATGACCCATATAAGGAGAATTAGTTCAGATGATGAAAGGCTTGATGGTAGACGTAGGTTTTAAGGAGTGTCTTAAAGAAGGAAATCAAAGTAGAGAGATAGGGAGATGTGATGGGAGGGGATATCCCAGATCTTGGGGCCGAGGCAACTGAGGCCAAGGACGCTAATGGTGGAGTGATGAAAATCGGGGATGCGCAGGAGGCCAGAATTAGAAGAATGCGTGTATCTTGGAAGGTTGTGGGACCAGAGGAGATTATAGAGATAGGGAAGGGCAGGTAGCAGTTGTGAGACCAGGCCATGGAGGAAGTTGAAAACAAGGATGAGAATTTTCAAATGCCTGACCAGGAGTCAATATAAGTTAGTGGGTTGTCAGGAATGTAGTAAATGGCACATCAGTTTTTTTATTGGGGGGGGGTGGTGGGTGCTGTTGGCTATGATTGCAGCTGACAATCTCCAGCATCCAAGTGGTCATAGCCATGATGAGTACATCCTTTCTCTAGAAAATTTCCAGTAGTTACTGAGTTCTTTCATATTAAAGTAATAATTCTGTTATAACTTATTGCATATAAAATAGGGTGGAGGTGCAACCAGAACAAAGTACTATACTACCAACTTCAAACATGTTATGCGCCAAATCAGATAAACTGGCAGCAGACACAAATCTTGCTAAACCACCCTTAAATTACATCAAACCCCATGGTTTATCAGGTTTTAGTTCATGCACAAACCTAAATCTATGTAGCCTATAAATGATCTAAATGATATCTGTTTACTCCTTCCTGTCCTTATCAGGCGCCAGCATTCGAGATAACAGGTGAGCTCCACGTAAAACATAAATGCAAGTATATTTAGAAACATACAAAAGGTGTCCTTTGGATAATTCATACATTATTTCAAGAGAAAAAATATTAACCATCTGAAAACCAGATATAGGATGGCATGCAGTGCAACGTGTGGCATATTGAGCCAAGTCTACAGAACCTAGAATGCTTCTCAAGACCCACTGTGAAAGCAAGAATAATTTGCAGCTTTAGTCTTTCTTTCTCTCATCAATATGAGCTTCAGTTTTTAATATCTAATTCTGGCAGAGGGGCAACGGCTATATTTTGCACGTAGGTCCTGCATTCCATTATGAAAACAAAGGGATTCTTTCCACATGCACGTCATGTTCAAGACAGTTGGCTGTCACCAAGAGTAAATACCAAATTTCTAAAACAACAGTGTCTACCACAAGATTTGCACAATAGACAGTTCTAAGAGCAGACTGGGAATTTGCATGTTTTATAATACATTGATGAATTTTAGACAGCTAAAAACCAAATAGATATGCTCTATGCATATGGTATATTATGGGGAGTAGGCGGGGGTGGTTTGGAGGTGAAAAAGACTTAACATAATAAAAACTATGATTTGATTAGAAATATTATTTTCTAGCTTACTTTCCTTAGTGGTCAATCAATATTGCAAAAACAATGCAATGAAGCTTCTACTGGAATGTGCTCTCACTACTTTTCCTTTTATCTTGTTATTTCACAATTTGCCTTTTGCTTCCCTATAATACTGTTATAAATTATTTACTTATTCTTGTGTATTCCATCTTTATCACCTCACAGTTAAGTGGTAAAGTAGGCTAGGGAGCATCTGAATTCCATAAGTTCCACTAACAATAATTGCTAATAAAATTCATAATTTAAATATAACTTACAAAATAGCACACTCAATGAGTTTTCAATCTCAACCTTTGAAGGCTGACATATTAACAGTGCACTCATTCTACAAGGTCAACTGTTTTGGTCTATTCAAAAGCTATCCTGATGGATCATGCATCTTCCATCCTCTGTAAACTCTACTACAGACATTCTACCCTCCATTCTACACATTCTACAGCTTATTCATTGCCTCTGTCCTCATTAGCTCCCACTTTCCAACAACTTACATTTTAAAATTGTGACCCACATACTCACATTAATGCTTTGCCTCATTCCTTGTAATCTCTGTAAGCTTTCTGCAGCTCTTCAATCCTGCTCCCAGTGCAATTTTACACTCTGGAATTTTATTTCTAAACCTTTCGACCTATCATGCTCCTTCTTTAAGATCCTCCCTACATCACACTTTTTTGACCAAGCTTTTGGTCATCGTTCCTGATAGCTTCCCTTCAAGGTTAGTGTCCATTTTTCTTGGACTCTGTGATTCCAAGTGATTCTCTGTGAATCACTTTGGAAAGTTTTTTTTACATTGCACCTTTAACTTGAAGGCATTTCACAGGAGCATTGTGAAAGAAAGTATGACATGGAGCTAAACTAAATTAAATCAGTTAAATTATATTCTGAACATCATTTCAGGAAAGGGTAAGCCATGACAGAAGTCAGTCACTGAATGGAATGGAACGGCCGTAATTATGGGAGATTTCAATCTGCATATTGATTAGTCGACCCATGTTGGACACGGTGGGCTCAAGGAGGAGTTCTTGGAATTCTGCCGGGATAGTTTCCTTGAACAGTGTGTGTTGGAGCCGACGAGGGAGCGAGCTATCTTGGATCTGGTGTTATGTAATGAGGCGGGTAGAATTAGGGACCTTGCGGTGAAGGATCCTCTTGGGGAGAGTGATCATTGTATGGTGGAGTTTCTGGTGCAGATGGAGGAGGAGAAAGTGGGTTCCCGGACACGCGTCCTTTGTTTGAACAGAGGGGAGTACGGTAGGATGAGAGAAGAATTGGCGAATGTTGACTGGGGGAGCACGTTGGAAGGTAGGTCTGCTGAGGAGCAGTGGAGGATCTTTAAGGAGATCTTTCTTGGTGCTCAGCAGAAATTTATTCCGATGGTTAAAAAGGACCACGGGAGGAGTGGTAATAAGCCGTGGATAACGAAGGAGGTGAAGGAAAGTGTTAAATTAAAAGTGGAGGCGTTTAGAGTAGCTAAGAGTAGTGGGCGAGAAGAGGATTGGGAGAGGTTTAAATGTCAACAAAGATTGACAAAGAAGTTGATAAAGAAGGGTAGGAGAAACTATGAAGCTGGGCTAGCGCTTATTATAAAAAAGGATAGCAAGAGTTTTTATAAATATATAAAAAGGAAGAGGCTGGCTAGGGTGAACGTTGGACCCTTAGAGGATGAGAGGGGGGACTTAGTGGTAGGGGATGGGGAAATGGCTGAGGTCTTGAATAACATTTTTGTTTCTGTCTTCACGGAGGAAGATGTGAATGATTTGCCGGGTGTTAGAGATGGAAAGGTGGTAGGACTGGAGGGTCTCAATGACATTATTGTTACTAGAGAGGCGGGGCTCGACAGACTGGAGGGACTGATTGTGGACAAGTCACCAGGACCGGGTGGAATGCATCCGAGGGTTCTGAAAGAAATGGCGGAGGTGATAGTGGATGCCTTTGTGGTTATTTTCCAGACTTCACTGGATTCCGGGGAAGTGCCAGAAGATTGGAAAGCTGCTAATGTTACGCCGTTGTTTAAGAAGGGTGCCAGGCAAAAGGCAGGGAATTATAGGCCGGTTAGTTTAACGTCTGTTGTAGGTAAAATGTTAGAATCCGTCATCAAGGAGGAAATAGCAAGGCATCTTGAGGGGAATTGCTTGATAGAACAGACGCAGCACGGTTTCGTTAAGGGGAAGTCGTGTCTGACAAATTTATTGGAGTTCTATGAGGATGTGTCTCGGGTGGTGGATAGAGGAGAGCCAGTGAATGTGGTCTTTCTTGATTTTCAGAAGGCGTTTGACAAGGTACCTCACAAGAGGTTATTGCAGAAGGTAAGGGGGCATGGAGTTGGGGGTAGGGTGTTAGCGTGGATAGAGGATTGGTTGTCAAATAGGAGACAGAGAGTGGGGGTTAATGGGTGCTATTTGGATTGGCGGTTGGTGACTAGTGGAGTGCCCCAGGGGTCGGTGCTGAGGCCTCAGCTATTTACCATTTATATAGATGATCTGGAGGAGGGAACCGAGTGTACAGTGTCAAAATTTGCTGATGACACCAAGATTGGTGGAACGGCAAATTGCGCCGAGGGTGTGGAGAGTCTGCAGAAGGATCTAGATAGGCTGGGCGAATGGGCCAGGAACTGGCAAATGGAATTTAATGTTGGCAAGTGCGAGGTGGTCCACTTTGGTAGGAATAATGGTAGGAAGGACTATTACTTACGGGGCGAAAAACTGCAGCAGGCGACGGTGCAGAGGGACCTCGGGGTCCTTGTGCATGAGTCGCAAAAACCCAGCCTGCAGGTGCAGCAGGTGGTCAGGAAGGCGAATGGGATGCTGGCCTTCATAGCGAGGGGGATTGAATATAAAAGTAGGGAGGTCTTGCTGCAGCTGTATAGGGCATTGGTGAGGCCACAGCTGGAGTACTGTGTGCAGTTTTGGTCGCCACACTTATGCAAGGATATTTTGGCCTTGGAGGGAGTGCAGAGGAGGTTTACTAGGCTGATACCGGAGTTGAGGGGGTTGAGCTATGAGGAGAGGCTGAATAAACTAGGCTTGTACTCGTTAGAGTTTAGAAGAACGAGGGGAGATCTCACTGAGACATATAAGATGATGAATGGGATGGATAGGATAGAGGTGGAGAGGCTCTTCCCGCTCAGAAAGGACAGTAGGACTAGGGGGCACAGCCTCAAGATAGAGGGGGGGGGGCGGTTTAGAACAGAGTTGAGGAAGAACTTCTTCACTCAAAGGGTGGTGAATCACTGGAATTCTCTGCCCGTTGAGGTGGTGGAGGCTGCCTCGCTAAATATTTTTAAGACGCGGGTTGATGGGTTTTTGATAAGCGAGGGGATTAAGGGTTATGTGGAGAGGGCGGGAATGTGGAACTGAGACACGACAGATCAGCCATGATCTTATTGAATGGCGGGGCAGGCTCGAAGGGCTGGATGGCCTACTCCTGCTCCTACTTCTTATGTTCTTATGTTCTAACTCTGTGTTAGAAAATACCAAACTGTTTGGGTGTGGAAGTCAAGGAACCTGGCAAAGTTGTCTGTTAAAAGTTATTGATGGAAGGGAATTCTTTTTTTTAATGACTAAGGGTTCATTGCCCCAAAATCCTGATACATATTCTCAGCAGATGACATTCTGAACTGAGGGTAAATTTGCAAAGTGTAGCCCCATACAATGAACAATGTTGGATGGTTTATTTTTTTAAAAATCTTGACTTCAGTTAACTTTGAATGCAACTACCACTTTAAAAAAAAAGTGTGTACTGCACAAATAAAAAGACTTGCATGCTGTGATACCAGTTCATATTTCTTAAACCGGGTCACAGATTAAAGCCATGTAATCACAATTTTTCATGTCTTTAATTCTCTTAGTGATAGAGAAAATGTACAGCTTTTTCAAAAATCTCTTCCAATTCATGTTAGCGTCCAATATCAACAAACCTAATATTGAGTCACACTCACCATTTTGTACAGTTGCTGGGTCAAAGACTCACTTGAACTTGACCTTGTATCTCTCACGTTCAGTCCTAACGTTGTGCCCTTGTTGTCATCTAGGTAATTTACAATAACCTTTTCAGTTAGATCCAACTTTTGGATAAAGCCTTAAACCAATGCACTATCCGCCTACTCAGGTGGATGTAAAAGATCCCATTGCACTACTTCAAAGAAGAGCAATGGAGTTATCCCTAGTGCTCTGGCCAATATTTATCCAGTAAGAAGTCTCACAACACAAGGATAAAGTCCAACAGGTTTATCTGGTAGCACAAGCCACAAGCTTTTAGAGCGCTGCTCCTTCATCAGATGAGTGGGAATTCTATTCACAAACAGGGCATATAAAGACACAAACTCAATTTACAAAGTAACAGTTGGAATGCAAGTTTTTACAGGGAATCAAGTCTTAAAAGTACAGACAATGTGAGTGGAAAGAGGGTCAAGTACAAGTTAAAGAGGTGTGTATTATCTCCAGCCAGGACAGTTAATGAGATTTTGCAAGGCTGGGCAAGTCTTGTGGGTTACAGATAATGTGACATGAACCCAAGATCATGTGCACAGAACTTGGCTATCAATTTTTGTTCAGCCATTGTGTTGTCGTGCGTCGTGAAGGCCACCTTGCAGAATGCCTTCCCTAAGATCAGAGGCTGAATGCCCGTGATTGCTGAAGTGTTCCCCACAGGAAGAGAACACTCCTGCCTGATGATTGTCAAGCAGTGTTCATTCATCTGTTGTTGTAGTGTCTGCATGGTCTCACCAATGTCCCATGCCTCAGGACATCCTTTCCTGCAGCGTATCAGGTAGACAACGTTGGCCGAGTTGCAAGTAAATGTACAGTGTACCTGGTGAATGGTGTTCTCATGTGAGATGATGGCATCTGATGGCATACTCTTGCAACTCGGCCAACATTGTCTACCTGATACGCTGCAGGAAAGGATGTCCTGAGGCATGATACATTGGGGAGACCGTGCAGACACTACAACAGATGAATGAACGCCGCTCAACAATCACTAGGCAGGACTGTTCTTTTCTTGTTGGGGGACACTTCAACGGTCACAGCCATTCAGTTTTTGAATTTCAGGTAAGCGTTCTCCAAGGCAGCTTTACGACACACGACAACGCAGAGTCACTGAGCAGAGGCTGATAGCCAAATTCCGCACATGAGGACAGCTTCAACCAGGATCTTGGGTTTATGTCACACTATCTGTAACCCCCCATGACTTGCCTGGGCTTGCAAAATCTCACTAACTGCCCTGGCTGGAGACAATACACATCTCTTTAACTGTTCTTACCCCTGTCTCCACTCACATGGTCTGTACCTTTAAGACTTGATTACCTGTAAAGACTCGCATTCCAATCATAATTTTGTAAATTGAGTTTGTGTCTTTATATGCCCTGTTTGTGAACAGAACTCCCACTCACCTGATGAAGGAGCAATGCTCTGAAAGCTTGTGGCTTGTGCTACCAAATAAACTTGTTGGACTTTAACCTGGTGTTGTGAGACTTCTAACTGTGTGTTTACCCCAGTCCAACATCGGCATCTCCATCTCAATATTTATCCCTCAGTCAACATAGCAAAATCAGATTATCTGATTATTCTAACACAGGTGTTGGTGGTAGCTTTGTGTGCAAATCGTCTATCCCGTTCCCTACATCACACCCGTGTAATTCGAAGTATTTCACTGACAAAGCACTTGCAGACTCCTAATGGTTGTGAAAAAAGTATGAGGTAAATGCAATGTTTTTTCTTTTGCAAACTACACTGCGGTGTTGAGCTGTTTATGGAAGCAAGCATCCGTGTATTGCTTACAGTATTTAGTAAAGGTCCTGCTTTATGTGTTGTAAATCTGATTCAGCACATTTTTAATAACACCATGAATCTTCACATTATCAGTACTAAATGGTTTTTTGATGGTTACCAGTTCCTTGTCTTTGCTGACTGCCACCGTCCTCTCAATCCTAGAATGGAGCAAATTGCTCACTGACACATTAATCCATTTGATTTGTGCTGCAGCTACAAAATGCCTGATAACAATGAGCTTGTTGAAACTGGATGGGATACATCACAGTTCAGACAGTGACTAACCCATGCTCAAAATACCCTATTCACTAAGCTTCAGTCTAATGTAAATTGACACGACTTTAATTCATATCTTAAGCCATTCACATTGATGTGTGCCAGCTTGTAGCACTGTGCCCGACAAAAATGGTAACCAAAGACAGATAAGAAGTAACTCACACCTAGTTAAGAAGCAAAAATTATTTCAGTGACATAACTGGAAACAATTATCAACTCATTATAGTGTATTTTACTCGCACTGAAATAGATGCTCCATAAACGAAAGATCTTGGCATAAATTAGGTTTCAAATTCTAGAACAGTTCCCTTGAGGTAACCTATTTTAAAAGAAGAGTATTCAACACTGTTCAGATTAATTACACTGTTTTATCCCAGGGTTAACTTTTACATCCACATTTTTAAAGATTTGCCAGCCTCCCACTTTTTAATTATTATGAATCTCTTAAGTACTTGCCTATGCTTAACTTGATTCTCAAAGAAGAAATGGACGACTCTGGGATCTCCATGAATGCTACTTTCTAAGTGGACAGCGGGAATGGAGACATTATCTGTTTACCTTTTCAACAAAACAATGAAAATCGTTCCCCAGGAAACACACAAGACAATCCGACATGATCTTCCTGCTCTTTCTTTGGGGAAATAGCCCAACCAATCTGCATTGATTCTGGTTCAAACTGACAATAAACTGGAAAAAGTATTGACTTTGAGTTATATCAGTTGAAATGTCCACTTTACATACCTCAGAAAATAAAAATTGGGAGAAATATATACTATCATGAGAAATCGTAGGTACAAACTTATATTCTGCCCTTCCAAGAGAAAATTATACTAGCCTCTTAGCTTTGGAATTGTTTTAAACTTATAGAACTATAGAATCCATACAGTGCAATTTTTTTGTTAATTTTGATTCACCTACCACTACCTACGCAAAAAGCCAATTTTAAGTATAAAATAATTTTCTAAATTAATTACAAGTATCATTTATTTTGCAAAATGACAGTAAAACTACAAAAGCATTTTTATTAGCCTGTAGGAGGTACTAATTCAAATTGGGCAAGACAGGTCAAGCTCAATTTTTTTCTGCTGCCCTGCCTAGGCAACATTGTGGCAGAAATGGAGCAGTGTGGTCATCAGCAACAATACTGGTGCTTCAATGGCAGCATTAGTCAGACTAGAGGACATCTTAAACTCTCAGAGGGAAGACATTATTGGAGAGACTCAGCTGCCACATGGCAGACGCACCAACAGAAAATGATAGGTGAGGGATGGGGTGAATGAGAGAAGGGTTTGAGAAGTAGGGGTGGGAGGGAGGCAATGAAAAGAGCAAAATAAATTTACAGTATCATTATTGATGTTGAGCTTACATTTTCCAAAAAAACTTACATGTGAAGCCATTTGATCACCTCCATATACACTTTGATAGCAAGGAAAAATCAATGCTAATGGATCTAATTTCAAACATTCAATTAGCAGAGGGAGAAATAATGAAAAAGAGGACGATAATGACCAAAAAGTTGTTAAGAGACAGCGAGAATGGTGAACAACTGCTTTCTTCCTGAAGCTACTGAATTTATTTCAAGTTGAATGTTAAGGATAAAGTCTTTTTGAAAGAAATAGATCGGATAGGTAGCAGAGAAGAAAATATGAAGGAAGGGGTTAGAGGGAGGGGTGATTGAGAGAAGATAGTGGGATTGAATGATTCAGATGAGGTACAGGAGTTTGAATGAAGGAGCCGTTGAATTAGGAAGGTTGAGACAGACGATTTCAGAAAACCAAAGGTTTAAGAGAGGGAGCAGAGAGCTGAAGGATTTGAATGAGCGACAGAACTCCCACATGATAGGTTTACATGGGTAATTTTCTATATAAATATATTATTTATGAATTTATAATCGACACATAAAATTAACAACAGAATATGGCCCTCAAATCAACTCCATCCACCCTGATCCCTCGTTCCCAATGAGAATGGAGAGACGGGGCTTTGTTAAAATGCTTGCAACAATCTACAAATAACCTGATCTCCACTGGCCTTGCATCACATGTAATTTTATCATTTGTTTTCTGCTCACCCAATGAATTCCTCGCACCCAATGAGTTAAGAACTCGTTGAGTTATAGATTGTGGGTTACCATTTCAACTCAACACATTTTGTAAGATTTTTTGATGGTTATGTGCAGGTAAGATGAAGTAGTGCCAAGAGCTAGATTGTGGAGGAGTGTTGTGTGTATATATATATTAAATAGAAATTGCTTGGAGTCTGAAAGTTTTTTTAAAAACCCGTCTTTGTTTACCACCATGAACGCATAAAACTCATAAGGAAAAAATGAAAACAATGGAGGGCACTACAACTCATAATCACCAAATTATGAAAAGCTACAACCTAAACTGCAATCATAAATTAATCAGTTCAAAAGATCTTTGGCAGGATATCTGAAGCAGTTCAGAAGCTTACATCTTTCTACAGCCATAAATGGATTTCAAACATCTAGAAATAATGCTAACAGCCTTAACTTCAGCAGTACGGAGACAAAGTGCCCTCATACTCTCTTTGCCCAATTATCAATGTCCTACATTTCAAAAGTACTTCATTGTTTGTAAAGTGCTTTGGGAGGTCCTGAAGTTATGAAAGGTATGATAGAAAGGCAGTTCCGGTTTGGTTGAAGGTACAATGACCAATGGTGAGCTGAAGGGAGCACAAGAGACCAGAGCTGCTAGAACATATGGCAAATTGTTTGGTCTATGGGCTGACAAATCTCCCGGTCTGGATCCATTCATCCTAATGCCTTGAAAGAAGTCATGAATGAGATAGTCGATGCATTGGTTTTAATTTTCAAAGATACCCTAGACTCAGGAAAAATGACAAATGCAACTCCTTTATTCAAAAAAGGGGGTCAGAGAGCAGGAAACTACAAGCCACTTAGCCTGACATTTGTCAAAGGGAAAATGTTAGAAGGCATTATTAAAGACATTTGGAAAAATTCAAGGCAATCAGGCTGGATCAACATAGCTTTGTGAAAGGGAAATTATGTTTAACCAATTCAAACAAGTTCATTGAAGGAGTCACATGTGTTGTGGATAAAGGGGAATCAGCGGATATAATTACTTAGATTTCCAGAAGGCATTTGATATGGTGCCACATCAAAGATTATTTGTAAAATAAAAGCTGATGGTGTGGGGGTAACATATTGGCATGGACAAAAGATTGGCTAACCAATAGGAAACAGAGTATTGGTGTAAATGGGTCATTTTTTGGCTACTAGGATGTGATGAGTGATGTTCTACAAGGATCAGTGTTGGGGACTCAACAATTTATATAAATGACTGAAAATATGGTTACTAAATTTGCTGACGACACAAGAGTAGGCCAGAAACTAAATGGTGAAAAGGACATAAGGAGGCTCAAAAAGGGCACAGCTAGGTTAAGTGAGTGGTCAGAAATGTGGCAAATGGGTAAATGTGAAATTGTCCATTTGGCAGGAAGAATAAAAATGCTTATTATCTAAATCATGAGAGATTGCAGAGCTCTGAGCTGCAGAGGGATCTAGGTGTCCCATGTGCACAAATCACTAAAGGCTAGTAAACAGTTACAACAAGTAGTTAGGAAAGCTGATATAATGTTATTGCTTATTGTGAGGGGAATTGATTAAAAAAGAGGGAGGTTATGCTTCAGTTTCACAAGGCACTGGTAAGACCACATCCTGAATATTGTGCACAATACTGATCTCTTTATCTATGGAAAGATGTAAATGCATTATCACATGCAGTGTGGATAAAGGGGAACCTCTATTGACTAATGCCAGGAACAAGCAGGTTGTCTTATGAGGAGGAGTTGGACAGGTTAAGTTTGCATACACCAAAGTGAGGGGCAACTTAATGGAAACCTAAAAGATTTGAGCAGTATTGATAGGTCGATGTGGAGAAGATGTCTCTTGTCAGAAAATCTAGAACTAGGGGGTCATTGCTTAAAAATAAGGGGTCACTTATTTAAGTTGGAAACGAGGAGAAATTCTCTCTCTCAGCGAGTTGAGTGTCTCCAGGACCCTCTTCCCCAAAAGGCAGTGAAAGCAAAATCTCAGAATTTTTTAAGGCAGGGCTAAATCGATTTTGATTAACGGGGGCGGGGGGGGGGATGTTATTAGGGACAAACAGGAATGTGAGGTTAAGGTTACAATCGGATCAGCCATGATCTTATTCAATGGTGGCACAGGCTTGAGGGGCTGAGTGGCCTATTCTTGCCTCTAATTTGTATGTTGGTATGTATGAGACAGTATCCAGGAGCAGCAATGAGATTGGTGGAAGGGTAAGCAGTTTGTGGCAGGGACTAAAGATTAGGGCTTTGATATTACCAACGTTTAACTGAAGGAATTTATGTTTCATTCAGGGCTTGTTATTGGACAATCAGTCTGACAAAATAGATGTGGCAGGATCATAATAGGTGTTAGAGGAACTGGATCAGAGGGCAGAATTTTCCATTCTCTGCACAGAGCACTGGCTGAGGCAAGAAAACTGACCTGCAGCTCGCAGACCACACAGCCAGCTTTTTTCTCCAGATAGTCCAGCTCGCGACAGACAAAAATCTGGGGGTGTGGCCCACTCTGTCAAGGCAGGGCTGGAAAAAGCCGGCAACTATCCCGAGATTGACGCACCCTTCTCCAACTGTCAATAGAAAAACACTGGTGGCGAGTGAGGAGAACCAGAAAACAAAATCTCGCCAGTGTGATTATTGTTTTCCAAGTCTCGTGACATTTTGCACCCAAGTCATCATTTGCACTCATGGCAAACAGGGTGCAAAATCACAGCAAGAGTATCATTAATACAAATGTGGAAGCTGATGCCATCCCTATGGTTATATTAGTAAGAAGCAGCATATAAATGATGAACAAGGGGCCTAGGATAGACCCTTGGGAGTCTCTGATGGTAACGGTGTGAGAATTCATTGCTATGTAATAATATTGTGCCATTTGATATATTTTATGTCTCTGTTGAATGTTTTAATGTTCAGTATTTGTTTTTGACAGGCAGTCGGTCTATCTCTGATCTAAAATGGCACTGGAGCGTGGTAACTTCTTGCAAATTGTACCCAGCACATCCTCTAATTCTATCTTTTACTCTCGTTCTATGCTTCTAAAACTGTATTCTAGCTCTTTTAAACTCCGTAACAGTGCTCTATTACAATCTCATACAGGTTTTGTGATCCTTGGCCACCATCAGATATTTGAATGGACTTACCTTGCATTAAGTTGATCTTTCTCGACACCCTAGCTATGACTGTAACATTACATTCTGCACTTTCCCTTCCTTCTCAATGCACAGCATGATTTGTCTGTATTATGCGCAAGAAACAACACTTTTCACTGTATGCTAATGCATGTGATAATAATAAATTAAATCAAATGTCTCAGAAACACACAGCTCAAACGCTGAGAAAACAAGATAATTAGTAATTGTCGACATGTGGCATTTATTCAGCAGAAGGCTTAATGCTCTTATTTACAAAAGAAAAGGTCCCCTGGGTTTTTTTTAATTAAATAAATGGAATGAGAGTTTGGGTATAAATTCTGTAATACTAGAAAAAGAAGAAGATAGGTTTGGAGCAGAGATACAATTTCTGTTTCAATTTAGAGTTAGTTTAATCTGTGACTTTGGTTCGGACCATCTCAACACACCTTTCAGTAAAGTAGGTGTGTTTGCAGGAAAGTTAATCTCATGGTAATTTTTCTTCCCGCACTGTCATGTCAGTAGCAGTGCCAATTGTTTGTGGAAGGTCTGCTGACTTTCACTGTTGACTGGCTTTGTCTGATGCTGTATCCTCTACCTTTCTATTGTACATTGATGTTAATGACATAAGGCAGCATATACAGGCACAGACATCTACCCTTTACTTAATACCAGCATATCTTGAACATTTTTGCTTACACATGATTTTGTTCTTCTTTGAAAGATCAGCATCAACCTTTGGCATCAGTAAAGTTTACAATCTATGCACAATCCATGTCAGGTACCTGAACTCCCAAAACAAGGGTTTGGGGTCATGTCAGGAGTCAAATTGTAAATAGTCTAAAAATAAGAACTCAACAACAACAGCTTGGATTTATACAACTAATAAAACAACCCAATCCAATTTAAAGAAGCATTCTTAAACAAAATTTGGCACTGATCCGCCAAAGGAGAAATTTAGATCAATCAAAAACGAAACCAAAGAAATAAGTTTTAAGGAGCAATTTAATGGAGGAAACAGAGATAGGATTCCAGAGCTTAGGACCTTATCAGGTATAGCCATGGTCAACAGGTAGAAATACTCCAGGGGCCAGAATTACAGCAACTAAGATATCTCAGTGGGATAGAGGGCTGAAGAAGATTCCAGGAAATATGAAGGGATTTGAAAATAAGAATGTTCCAGTACTTAACCAGAAGTCACTGCAGATCAGTGGGCACAGGGGCGATGGACAAACAGGACTTGATGCAAGTTAGAACACAGGCAGAGTTTAAATTATGTCTGATTTATGTGGGATAGAACATGGGAAGCCGGCCAGGAGTACATTGGAATAATCGAGTCCTAAGGAAACAAAAGGCATGGATGAGGATTTCAGCAGAAAGTGAGGTCCAGTTGGGTGTCATCAGCATATGTGAAAATTGAATTGTCTTTTCAGATAATGTTGCTGAAGGGGGTGAGATAGATGGGAAACAGGGGGGAGCCGATGATAGATCCTTGTCAGACACCAGAGCTAATGGTGCAAGAGTGGGAAGAGAAGACATTGCAGTACATTGGCTATGATTCGATGGATAAAAATGGAGCCAGATGAGTACAATCCCATCATGCCAAAGGTCGTTGACTGATCAAGACCGACAAGGAGGGATAGATTAATGCTGTCACAGTCAGACAGGGCATCATTTGACAAATCATCTGCCTCAAAATCACAATGCTCCTCCTGCTGCTGCTTGTGGCTACTCCAACCAAGAGTGTGCTGTCATGGTATGTCACACTCATCTGTCAGGTGCCATTTTCACACATCCACTGGAGTTTGTCTGAAACTGCTCTGTAACGTTTGTCATCCAACTACAACATGGTTGACCCCTCTTGCTGCTCTCCACTTTGCTCTCTGGAAGTGATCTCTACAGATTTTCAGCTCTAATCAAATGGCCAAAGTACAGACATTTTCTTTTCCAGGTGTCACCTTTGATAGTAAAAATCATCTTGCTATTTGTTTTATGGTCTGCATATGGAATTTTAAGTATATGTCTTAGTAACCACAATTCAAAGGCCTGTATTTTCATAATTACCAACTTCCTGTTTTAACAAAGACTGGATAAGGGGTGGGCGACAAATCCACTCAAGAGGCAAGTCGGTAATTTAATTGTCATATTGAGGAGTCTGGCATCAACATTGGAAGTCCATCTCATTTAAACTCAAACATCAACTGTTAGCATCATCTCACCCTCCACCATTAAAGGTTCAGAGATATGAGGAGGTTGGGGGGTACAGAATTTCTTCACGTAATATTAGTACTATGCAAACTTACACTGTTTCCCTAGTTCAAGCAGTAACCTGCACAGTCTGCATGGTGTTCTCCACTGATATAACTGAAGAACAGTGTGCAGATAGAGGCCCAAAATGCAGCCTGCCCTGGGAATTAAAGTCATGTGCTTGGAGTTGTGAGAAGTGGAACTACATTAATAAATTTTACCCCCTCCACCCCTATTTCTCCCAACTTCTTTCTGACTCTTCCCCTATTTTTCTTTTTTTTTTAAGTATAGGGGATGGGTGGGAGATTTTCCTCTATCTTTGCTTTTTCCCTCTCACATCCCATTAAATGCAACGTGACTGGAAGTCTTCTATTTTCTCTGCACGTTGCTTTAATCTGTGATGTTATTATTTTGTTCCTGCACGCATGTTCCTCTTCATTTTAAATCTGTCAGCTTTTTACAGTTCTGCCTGCCTTTGATAACAATCACTAGAAGTGGGGGGAATGCTCTTTCATTATATTTCCTCCTGTGCCTGTTCCCAGTGGATGAATCTTCTCATCACTGTTACTTCAGAGATGCTGCGTAGTCAGCCTCTTACACTAGCTATGCTTGAAAACATTTCCAAAAACTGGAAATTGTTAAAGTCCATGCAGTGTTACAATTTTCTTTTCATCCAATACATGCTTCAAACCATTATTTTAGCACATTACAATTAATATATTAACATTATATTTTCCATTTTATGCATATATTTTGTATTCCAATGAATTTATTGTTGTTGTTATTTACATTGGGGCTATAATCAATGTTCCTTCACTATCACTGGGACAAAGTACAAGAATTCTCTCCCTAACGGCACTATAGGGGTACCTACACCAAAATGACTGTAATGGTTCAACAAGACAGCTCACCTTCACAAGGCTTTTGAAATGGGCAACAAATGCTGGCCTTGCCAGTGATAAATTAAGTCCACACGCATGATCCTCAGCTGCTGATGACCTGTCATTTTAATTTTCTGCCCCATTCCCACTTTCAAGAAATTCCACCTATCAATTAGGCACTTTGCAATCTTCTGGACAAGTTCAACAATTTCAGTTTGTAATTGCTCCTTCCAATGTTTCAGACTGCAGCCGCTGGCAATGCTTCTACATCATATTTTGTTTTCTTATTAGTCTCATCATCATTTCCTTTTGCCTTGCATCATAGTCTTTTCCATCATGTAATCTCTCTTGTCTTCTACCCTATAACAAATCTCCACTTTTGTTCTTACCTAGCCTCTCTCCCATTCTGCCTCTATACCTGTTAAAAAACAACTATTACACCTCTAATGTTTCCAAGCTCTGGCAACTTAAACTGTTAACTCTGCCTCCCTCTCTACTGATACTTTTTGCCCCACTAAGTATTTGCAGCATTTTCTGTTTTTATTATGGGGATATTAGACACAGATGACTAAAAATTTTGTCAGAGATAGATTCTGAGGAAGAAGGTAGAGATTTTAAACAAGAAAAATTCAGAGCTTTTGTGCCTAGGCAGCAGATGGCATGGCCCACTTGAGTAAATAAAATTGTAGATGTGCAAGAAGTCAACAGAACTTGGGAGGGGTGTAGGGCTGGAAGAATTAAGAAGTAAGATGAAATTTTTAAGGAGCTGTAGATCAGATTGGTGAAGACCTCCATCTTTTGGCACAAATACTTTAGTGTTGGATGATTTTGGTGGTGGTACAATCTATGCACAACATTTCTATAAGATCAACTGTTCCTCTTGAAAACATATATATGATGCCTAAATTTAGCATGACATTGAAGTGTGGTGAAGTCATAAGACACCAAATTGGCAGGAATTGAAACAAACAACTTCCTGGTCACATTTTGACTAGTAAGTACAATATGTCATTTAAGCAGAATTGCATTCAATTGCTATCCCCATACATTTATTATCCTCCAACTAGTTGGTCCTTACAGAGGTGTTCATAAAATGAAACCTTTGGGAAATCACTGCTGCAGGTTAAGATAATTTATAACAAGTTTAAATTGTGTTGTATAATTGCAGTAATTGTTCCAGGATGATATGTTTGCTGCAGGTGCTCCATCTGCCCTTGTCATCAAAATAAATACACAATGACCCTTAAACTGAGTCTTACTGTCGAGTCCAGGTTCATCACTGAGTATACGCATCTTCACGACACCTCAGGATTCAATTCCTTATGAGTGTAAAACACATTGTGCCTGGTTCTGGAATGAAACCATATTCACTGCACGTTTTGTTGGGAGATTGCTCCTGTCAGTGCTAATTGGTCTGCTTCTCAGCAGCCGCAGAAAGTGATTCAAGGGAAATATGCAAACAATTTATTTTTGTTTACACCAAATTAAGTTTCTTGCTTTTTGCTCACCTCATCTTGCACTGATTCCCATTATTTCTAAATATGTTTAAAAAGATCAACAGAGTTACTGTTTTTAACAGTCTCGTACAAATAGAGTGTTATGGGACATTTTTTGTAGCTGAAAAGGTTTCTAAAATGCTGTCTAGTGGCTCAGCACAAATAGAAGTGGTATTAAACTGGGATTACAGCCAGGGAGCAATATGAATTCAGACCATTGACAAAACAGAAACAACCCCCAGAGTTGAGAGGCATCGAAGGGGAAGATTTACAAGAACAAGCTTAGACATTTGATTTCTTCTCAAACAAAGAAGTGATTTAAGTCCCATGAGTTTTCCTAACAAAATCTGTTTCTTAAAAACATTTCAATGGCTGCATCAGATATATGTGCAGTCAACAGCACTGGGCTGAAATCCTTTGATATTGTTGGAATCTGACATGAACTGACATTATTGCAGAAGCTGTACTACGTGCATTTATATACGACCTTTCATGTAATAAAATATCCAAAGAAGCTTAAAGAGTTGATTATGTGCAACAGTTGTAGCCTGAACTCTGCTTGCGAGGATAATCACATCAACACTTGCATTGCACCTTCACATTGTCACAATAAAATAAATAAGTTAAGCAGTGTAATTCTTCAGCCAGCAAAGGAAATTGAGACAGATTTCATGTCAAGAAGCCACAACAAAATTTGGATGGTCATGGAACCAATGGCTACAGGCTATCAGATTTAGTTTTGATCAGAGAATAGCATTTGTGTTTCTACTGCTTATACAACATTGACATAAGTGGTATCGTTGGGTTGGTGCACAATATAAAACAAAATCAGAACTTTCCTTAAATCACTGTATATACTTGAGAGGCTGTTTTAACACCAGTAGACACTGTTAATTTAAGTGCATTTATTCACAGGCAATTTTCTTTAACCATGTTTCAACCATGTTCCCACCATCGGTGACTACAATGCATTCCTGGTTATTTTATTGCTCCTTTTCTCAGCATCCCCCCTACCATCAACATTTTCACTTGCCAGTAGGTTTAAAAATGTCAACATATTTCCTTTGTGCATCAACATTCATATATATAATTGGAATGGTGTGTACAATAACATAAAAAACTTACTGTATTTCATGTATTAAAAAATAAGTTAAATCAGTGGCAGAGTTGTCTTCTGCAAACTTGTTTGCTACTTTGATCATGGATATGCTAGCCAGAACAAAAGCTTCCTTTTCTTTCCTTCTCCTTGATGATCAGATGCGAAATCTTATCAGCATTTGAATCCATACTCTCAAACACATCACGTACAAAGCAGTTTGTGGAGGGGAAGCAGTGGTGTTAAGATGGCTTGTCAGATTGGATTGATTTATAGCTAAGCCAGTGAGATTCCATGGGTGCTGGATCCATGGACAGGGTGATTATCTGATCAAAGGCAGGGAGGCCTCACACTTTTGCTTTCGATACATAAATAATCCCTTTTTGGTAATAGCTAGCATCTGTAAAAGAAATCATGTTGCTAACTATTCATGACTTGATTTGCATTTTGTATCTGTGTAGGATCTAGGAGCATTGAAGACTGAGGAGTGGGTTGATGTGTCTGAATTTGAGAGGTGGACTCTTCATAATTAGGGTGGGGGAGGGTTCCTCCACTGTGCCAAATAATGTACCTTAACTTTAAACTCAAATGCAAACTTAACAGGTATGATTTTTTAAAATGTATTTTCTGAACAATGAGTCCAATATTCTGGGTACTACATTTTGAGCAATTAGCAATGACCATCCCACACATGCTAGCAACTAAAACTCATTCCACTTATGATCTTTATTAGGGAAACAATCACCTTCATTTCGACAAATTGGTCTCTGTTAATCCAAATAGCTAACCTACCACGCTATGGAGCTTTTTCTCTAAACAGTTACTTGAGGTTTTACATAGAAGCGTATATAGAAAACAGAAGTAGGATTGGGCCATTCAGCCCTTTGAGCCTGCTCCACCATTCATTATGATTATAGCTGGTCGTCAAATTTAATACCATGATCCCACCTTCCCCCTATATGCCTTGATTCCTTCAATCTCAAAAGTTACATCAATTCGTTCTTGAAATCACACATAGTTTTGATCTCAACTACTTTCTGCAGTAGTTAATTCCGCAGATTTACCACTCTCTTGAAGAAATTTCTCCTCACCTCACTCCTAAATGTTTTACTCCTTATCCTCAAGCTATGACCTCCAATTCTGGACACCCCATCATCAGGTATTTCTTTCTGAATCTATCCTGTCTAATCCTGTTAAAATTTTAAATCTCTAGGAGATCCCCTCTCACTTTTAGAAACTCCAACTGACTTAGTTTCTCTTCATTTGACAGACCTGCCATTCCAGGAATCAGCCTGCTAAATCTTTGCTGTACTCCCTCTATAACAAGAGCATCTTTCCTCAGATAAGGACACTAAAACTGCATATAATACTCCAGGTGTGGCCTCACTAATGCCCTATACAATTACAGTAAAACATTCCTATTCCTATACTCAAATCTTCCCACTATGAAGGCTAACACATCACTTGCTTTCTTTACTGCCTGCTGTACCTGCGCGCTTACTTTCAGAGACTGATTCACGAGGACACCAACGTGTTGCTGAGTATCCTCTTCTCTCAATTTACACCCATTCAAATTGTAATTTACCTTCACGCTTTTGCTATTGAAGTAGAAAATCTCACATTTATTCATATACTGCATGTGCCATGCATATGCCCACTCACTCAGCTTGTCCAAATCATGCTGATGCATCTCTGCATCCTTCTGACAGCTCACCCTCCCACCCAACTTTGTCACATTTGCAAATTTGGAGATAATATATTTTGTTTCCTTGTCCAAAACATTAATATATAATGTGGACAGATGGGGTCCTAGTCACTGTCTGCCAATTGGAAAATGACCCATTTATTTCAACTCTTTGCTTCTTGTCAGCTAACCAGTTTTCTATCCATCTCAAGACATTACCTGCAATCCCATACGCTTTAACTTTACACAGTAATCTGCTATGTGAGACTCGTTGAAAGTCTTCTGAAAATCTAAATAAACCACATCCACCGATTCTCCTGGTCAACTCTGCTAGTTACATCCTCAAAAGAATTCCAGTGATTATACCCCTGCTTTCCAAATGCTGTGCTATGAAACTCTTGGTAATGGACTCTAGCAACTTCCCTACTATTGATGTTAAGCTCACTAGTCTGTAGTTTCCTGTCTACCTCTTTTTTAAATAATGGAAAATGACCAACAGATCTAATACTTCTAGGGCCACTTCGTTAAGTACTCTGAGATGAAGATTATCAAGCCCTGGAGATCTGTTCGCCTTCAATCCCATGAATTTCTCCAAAACCATTTCTCTACTAATACTGATTTTATTGAACTCCTTACTAAAACTTATATTTCTCAGAACTTCCAGTACATTATTCATGTCTTAATTTGTGGCACAAATGGGAACTATGTGCATAAACGTAAATGATGTTGGCGGGGGAAGGAACTCGTCCATATATGCATCAGTATTCGTGCGTTATGTAGTTGTCACAACCTACATGTTACCATCAATCTTCCCCTGATGTGCTATTTATTTTAGGCATTGATTATTAATTTTAAATCCACTCAGCATTTAAAGGATTGCACTTGAAGGAATAAAATTCTAAAACCTATTTACCGATCTTAAAACAATCTAATTAATAACAAATAAATGCAGCATTTACTATGCTTTAAATATGATCGCTAAGTGTCCCTTAGCAAAGATTATGAACAGTCTGAGACCTGGAAGCTAAGTGTATTCATTGTGGTGCCACTGATCATTAAACATGACTGTTGTCTGCTTTTAAAGTAACAGTCACTGAAGCAACATGTCAAATTAAGAAATAAGTAGCAAGAAAAATCCATTTTATGAAATTGCCTGTTTAAAAATGTTAAAACCTATTATTTTGATAGTCAGCTGTAAACAGCATTTTTGGAGATAGATGTTCATTACGAAGTACATAAAATACATCACAATGTAACATCCATCTCCTAATCCAAGCAGATATCCAAGAAGAAAAATTATCAATAATTACAATTCCCCCAATTTTCCTTCTTAATTTGGCTTCACAAAACAGAAACTTTGAATCCTACCCTAAAGCTATTCACCCTATGACAAAAACATACAATTTTAAGCTACGTTATTTATAAATCAAACAAAGCAAGACTTTATAAAAGTAGATTTTATTTTGTAAGCATTCAAAGCCAGATTTCACATTCCATGTAAATGAGGTATGCGTTCACTAATCTTTTTGGGAAATTAACATCCTCGTTTTTTGCTGCCATAACTTTGGCAGGAACATTGTTCATGGTATAATTCTGTTTTCTGGAGCTGTTATGGTAGTATAGCCCCGAAGAAATTCATAACCTTCATAGATATCATTCTAGTTGTTAAGCCAGCAATATCCAAATACCAAGTTCAAGAACTATACTTCCTGAAAACTAGTTGTACTCTGTCTCAGCAAGATGAAGCAACCTGCCTGCCCGACAACAGGATTAATAATATTAACATGTAATTCTTCTGGCTGATGGATGCATATTGTTTTACTTCTAGGACAAGCAGGCATATTCATAATGACTCTTAAAAAACACCTGGAAGAACTTTATGAAAGCAAATTTTTGCCTTTGCAGTTAACTGCTAAGGATGAGGATGATTGTTTTGAGCAAAACAACACATGAAAAACCATATCCATAATAACAGAAGGAAGACAGTGAGAAACTCCTTGAACTTGAAACTAGACCATATCATTAGCAAGGGTTTAATTTTGTTTTGTGTGTACCTGTTAAAGTCATCATTTGGTTCAACATCAATACAGAGTTTGACGTCTGGCGATATTATTTTTCGGTGAACTATAATAAGACAGAGTTCTTTTAGCCTATGTTAGTACAGGCATTGTGAGCATAATATGATACTACGTGCCTTCAATTGTGAATAGGCTGAGAACATTTTTTGACCATCTGGAAACCCAAATTCAATTCCTTCCTTCCTGCCCCCACTCTTCTCATGCCCATGGAATAAATAATGGCACAAAAATACCTGAGGATGAAAGCTGGTCTGGACAGGAAACTGTTTCCACCAAAATTCTACTTGATTTGGCCTGTCTAAGGAGTGTAACTCCCTTTAGAAAGATAGATATTCACTCTTGGGGTTCTGCTAGCGCATCAGCTTCGAACCATTCCACATTCTGAAGGTGGACGAGAGGTGGCCAATACCAAACTGCTCTTCACGTACAATGAATTGCCTCTGTCTTGGGAATGACCTCATTCATGATTTTTAAAACAGCATCTCCAAATCAGCCTCAGGACACTGGAGTTTCTGGTCTGCTTCTTGCACCAGTAGAGCAGGTCCCTGGCCAAATTTCAGGACCAAATTGTTTTCTTAGCATATGCAAGTCGGATTTGATTTAAGATCTACACAGAATCTTTGGAAAAAAAGATTTAGAGAAACAATAATTTAATGGGGATGCATCAGTATTGAGATAAGTTAAATAGGTTTCTTACCAGTTTACTGTTGTCAACTGTACTTTTAATCCTCAAGTTTCAGGAATGAGGATCCTGTAACTGTCATAATTTAACATGAGCAATGCTATAGCAATTAAAGTAATTGAGTTTCTACCACAATATTCATACAAGGTTTACTGAGCAGTGTAGGTCATGCAGAACTTTCAAACTGCTTAACCTTTTGCACATTTGTGACTTCAGAAATGTTTCGTGTGAGTGGAATCTTTGCCAGCAATATTTTGCAGCAGCAGAGAAGCAGCAGGAGGAGCAGAGAGCCTTCTTTATTAAGACTTTATCAGCTAAAAGCACACTAGTTTGGGCATGACAAATGACACATGCATTTGTGTCACGTCACCAAAAATACTCTCATTGATTGATATCAGCCATGTTAAATGATCACTCCATATCAGCTTCCCTGAAGGTAAGAGTTACCAGCTGCAAGGAAGGTAGCTGCAATGCTTAGTTTCTTTCAGATGTCAGCAAAACATAATAGTAGTGTGGCATATGCTACAAAATCAGCATTTAATCAAGAGGTTATGGATACTCTTTGCATGAAGAAAGCATTTACTGAAATATAAAAACCCAACAATTTGCCATCCTGAAATGCATTTATATAAAAGCTAACATTTTCATGGAATCTCAAATTAAGACCCATAAACATGCCAAGCACATTTAGTTCTAGCTACAAATCCATAGCCTCTTGTAAAATCTCAAGATTTTCTACCTACTTGCACCAAAAGAGATTTTGGTCTAATTTATATTATAATGTTACCTAATGATGATGAATTCAGATTTAAGTGGTTAAATCTGAAACAAATATGATCAGACCTATTAACTGGGAACTAAATGAAGGAGTGATCAGAATTGCATATTCATAGGATCACAAAAGAGTCACGATCCAGGAGGAAGGTTACTTGGTGCATCTTCGTTCTTCCATCCAAATAGACCCTAAAGTGCTCCCATTTTAACATCTAATTGCTCTCAAAAGATTCCAGGGCTTTGGTCACCCTTTTTTCTTGACATCCATTTCATACATTGATCTTCTGATCCTACAATTACCTGACCATAGTTTGAATCCATATCTTCTATTTTCCTGTTTCACTGTTTAACTTAAAATAATAATTTATGCTTGCCCTTTCTACTCCTTTACCTCATAAATCTCTATATGGTTACTTCTCAGATACTTGCATCTCAGGCTGAAGTGCTCAGGTTTCTCACATTTTTCCTATCTCCTCTATGCTACCTTTCCCTTTTGCCTTGCAACAACAATTTGACATTATTAAATATGCAATCTAATCAGAGAACAAAATAGTTTGGTCACACAGATTCCAACGGTTTATACTGTTGCAGATAAGATGACCACTGTTCCACATAAATTGGGAATGTTGGGGATGAAATTCCTCATGGGCGGATGGGGGGGACGAAATTACAAATTTTGTATGGACATGTTCATGCAAAAAATAATTTTACTGAAATGGATGATGTGATAAGCAGGGCAATGTGGAAGCTTCAGATTCACAAGGTATCAAGATATCAGCTGTATGAGGCCACTTCAAAAAAAGATAATTGGATACTGAGCTTTATAATAATTGTTGCAAATATCTACTTCGTGGTTCATGGGTTTTAGAATATAACTTTTATTTTGAGGAATTCTCAGGTCTAACTGGAGAAAATGGGGGTTTGGTTGAGAAACCGGCAAATGCAGCCCTGTAATTAAAACAAGGTCGGAGATTACTACACTTAAAATGATGGGACTAATGTTCACTTAAGATGGTAACAGCTAGAAAGATAAGATCATAAAACAACAATTGAGCCAACTTAGCTTAAGAACTGGATACACAACTCTTCAATCTTTGCAGTAAGAGCGGTCCATTGACATGTTTTGTTGTTGAGTTAGAGTCAAATTAGTTTAAAAGCATTCAGTAAGCCTTAAAGGTTATGAAATCAATTTCCTTCAGCAGACTAAAGAAGGGGTTTTAAATGAGTGATATCTGGAGTAACCTAAAGGACTGTTTGGGGCCAGACACCTTAAAGCTTGCTATGTTGTCATGCACTGGTTGAAGCTTAGAACGATTCTCTGGTTTTAATTTATTTGAGTGTTTGTTGATTTAGCTGCAGATTGGACCTGATGTGTACAGCTTGTAGTTCACTGAGACAATATAACCAAAGTAAATGACAGTTAGTAGACCTGCACTATATGCAGAGAAAAACCCAATTCCATTATTTTCCCAAGGCATGTGGGTGAGGTTTAATTTCAGTTTGGATTTCATGGGGGAAAAGTGGATAGGATAGTTTGAAGCTAATGAAAAAATACACACTGGTCCTCACAGAGTCTTATGGCAAAAGACAACACCCAGTAGGATTGCTTGGAAGTATTGAGAAGGCAACCAGAGCCGGAGTCTCTCCTAGTCAAGGGGTAGTCAATGAAAGTTTTGCTTCTGAGAATATCTGGAACTGAGGAGAATCAAAATAGTTTCCAAAGGACTATTGGGATACTTATGGATGGTCCCAACAGAATTAAATAATTTTGAGATTGCTGCATCTTCTGAAATAAAAAAAGGCTTGGTGGGATAAGGAGTAAAACTAAATACTTCCCATACATGGTTATAACTTAGTGTTCAAACTGCTCATTTTGTTTAATTTATTTACAAAAAAGTTTGTTTTTTGGTTAAAAATATGAAATATTATGCTATAGTTCTATTGGTTAAAACATGCTATTTGGATTTCTTTAAATGTTAACACTCCTTAACTGGAACGGTACAGTGAGGATATGCCACATCATCAGGTTACAGATTGCACTTGAGGACAATTTTGTTACTGCTGATGGCCCACAGTGATGGCCTAGTGGTATTCTCTCTAGATTATTAATCCAGAAACTCAGCTAATGTTCAGGGGACTGGGTTCGAATGCCACCATGGTAGATGGTGCAATTTGAATTCAATAAAAAATATCTGGAATTAAGAATCTACTGATGACTGTGAAACCATTGTCAGAAAAACCCATCTGGTTCACTGATGTCCTTTAGGTGAAGATGCTGAGTGTTGGACTAATGTCCTTCAGGGAAGGAAATCTGGCATTCTTACCTGACCAGATCTACATTTGACTCCAGAGCCACAGTAAATGTGGTTGACTCTCAACTGCCCTCTAGGGCAACTAGGAATGAGCAATAAACGCTAGCCAGCCAGCAATGCCCATGACCAATGAATGAATAAAAAAAAGTGCCTCATGGATGCCAAGTCTTGAGTTGATGCATCTGTTCAAAATCTATGTTGCATAGCGTACTACCATTTAAAACAACACACAACAAAAGACATCCTCAATGTGAAAATGCGACTTTGTCTCCACAAGGACTTTCCCTGTATTACGCATTTGCAACAGGTAGATTGGGGAGGACAAGGTCAAGTTTTCTTTTCCCCCTTTGCTAGTTACTTGACCAATTACCGAAAACCCAATCTAACGGTTATGTGCTTCAGGATTCAGCCAGCTTGGTGAGTAGTATTGCTACCAAGCCACTTGTAATGATGGATATCGAAGTCCCTCACCAAATGTACATTCTGTGGCCTTGCTATCTTCATTGCTTCTTCTGCATGGTGTTCAACATGAGGAGTACTGATGCATCAGATGAGGAGAACAGAAGTCAGTGGTAATCAGCAGGAGATTTCCTTGCCTAAGTTTGACCTGATATCATGTGAATTCATGGATTCAATGGTCCATGGTGTCAATGTTGAGAACTCCCAGGCCAACTCCCTCCTAACTGTATATCACTGTGTCACCATCTCTCGTGAGATAGTATGCAACCAGGGATGGTGATGGAGGTGTCTGGGACCTTGTCTATAAGATTTGATTCAGTGAGTGTGACTACGTCAGACTATGCTTGACTAGCTCTCCAAATTTTGGCACAAGCCTCTAACTATTAAAGGAGAGCTTTATCAGATCACAAGGCTGTGTTTGGTGCTGTCATTTCCAATGCCCGGGTCAGTGCTGGATGGTCTGTCTGGTGACATTCCTTTTTCACTTTGACACAACTAACTGGCTGATGAGGTCATTTCGGAAGGCATTTAAGCACAATTGCTGAGGATCTGGAATCATAGATAGGCCAGACAAGACAAGAACAGAAAATTTCCTTTCCTAATGGGCATTACTGCATCTGATGGGATTTTATAATAATCAACAAAGCTCACCATTACTGGGGCTCACTTTTAATTCCAGAATAATTCTACCAGCAACCACAATAAGATTTGACTCCCTTTCCCCAGAGCATTTGTCTGAATTATGAGTACGGTAACATTACCATTATGCCACTACCACTCCCTCCAGCCCTAAAGACTGGCTAAAGGCATTTATAACATGAAAGAAAGATTTCTATTTTAAGTACAAGTCTATAGATTTCAATGTAAAACTTGCACTACCATACTGAACACTGAAATATCCCCCTCTATAGCATTATCATCGTCTCATGAGATGACACAAAGCAAGTGCCAGAATTAACAGCATAGCTCATGTGCAAACATGACATTGAGGGCTAACTAAATCCTGTATGTTAGAGAAACACATCTGCATAAATAAAAAAATTCTGCAACAGAGAACCTTGCAAGATTCTTGGAATGAACATTGCCAGGGACATGTTTTATAAAGTATATTTAAGTCCTAAATCATGTAATAAGTAACCTGCAACATCACTGATAATTTAGTTTTTTGTTTAAAACTTATTTATTCATAGAGTGTAGGCATCATTATTAAGACCATTTGCTGCTCTTTTCTAACTGACCATGAGAAAATGATGATGAAACATTTCCTTGAATCACTGCAGTTCTTTCTTTTAAACTTCATTTACAGGACATGGGTGTCACTGGCTCGGCCAGAATTTGTCTATCCCTTGTTGCTTTTCAGAAGTTGTTGGCTCCTGATCAATGATAACCCACAGGATTTAAATGGTCAGGGATTCAGTGATGCTCAGGTGATTGAATGTCAAGGACCAATGATTGATGTTGAGCTCCTTGATTGTTTCAGAACTGCACTCATCCAGATAAGTGGAAAATGTTCCATCACACTCCTGATTTTGTCCTTGCAGAAGGTGGATAGTGTTTCAGGAGACACGAGATGATTCGACTCTCTTGTTTGAGATAGTCATTATCTGGCATTTGTGCTGAACAAATGCTACTCCTAACTTTGCAGTCCATGCCTGAATCTTGTCCACAGGCAAGGATTGTTTCATTGTCTGAGGATTGCAAATGAAAATGAACACCATGCTTTTAACAATTAACATCCATCCACACTTCTGAACCTTTTGGAGGAAAGCTCATTGATGAAGATGTTTGATCTAGGACACTATCCTGAGAAACTCTTGCAGTGATATCCTGGGACCGAGATTAACAGCCTTCTAACAACCAGAACTATCTTCCTTTGAACCAGTTCCACCTGTGGAAAGATTCCCCATGACCTACATTAATTTCAAACGAATTTATAGCACTGCTTAGTGTCACATGCAATCAAGTTCTGCCTTCACGTCAAACACTGTCACTCTCACCTCATCTCCAGAATTCGGCTCTTTTGTCTATGTTTGGACCAAGGCAATAATGAGCTCAGGAGCCAAGTGGGTCTGGCAGAACCCAAATTGAGCATCCAAGGACAGATTATTGACAAACGCCACTCAAATAGATATTCAGTTAGTTATTGGCTGTAAATGAACTGACATTCAATCCTTGACTCTGAAGAAGGAAAATTCTCACTGTGTAAAAAGGACACTGATTTTATCAAATGTTTTCTCAAGGCTTTGTTCATTTGTGCATTGGTCTTGCTTTTGGAAATAATCTAACTAGCGAACAAAATACTTAGCCGTCCTGTATCTGAATGTTGAAAGCAATATTACAAAATGCATTTAAAAACTACAGTGAAAACTCTTGTCCTAACATAGTTCATATTCCAAAGGTAAAATTGTGCAGAATTGAATGGCTTTTAGTCCAAATGATTAATCATTGTTAGTTAAGCAGATCGAACACAAAAATCTGATCTTGTGATCTAGCTCTGTGATTTAAGCAAATCAACTTAAAAAAAGAAAAGTAGCTCAAACTGCTGAGTCACTCGCCTTCTGGAAAACAAAGACCAAACGAAAACAGCTCACCATTTAGTCTCTCTGTGAAATAAATGACAGTATTTCTTCCTGGCAAAGGGAGGTAATAAATACAAGAAAAGTAGTCAAATCGAGCTCTTTGCAGTCAACTGTGCTTGAAGCTAATATTTTACCTACCACTTGACTCAAGGTCAAAGTCAACAGCTATAAAATAGTCCTATAAATTTGGTCCATCTTTCTAAAAAAAACCTAACGGTCTTATCTTGAGCAAGGGAGTCCTATACTATGAGGTGATCAGTGATTACTTTCGGATTGATAAAACATGGCATACTATGTCTTAAAACCGTGAATCATTCCATAAATTCCATCACATCAGATGGTGAGGATAACTTCAAACAACTGCCTGTAATCAATAGTCCCTCACTCCCTGTTCAAGAGCAGTTGTAGACACGCATGAGGCACTCTGGAGAAATTAGTTCTCATGGAGAAGGTTAGGTTAAATAAAAAATGTGTCATGAAGCATAACATTTTAATATAAATGAAGAATGTGCCTGTAGTAAGCTACTTTTTAACATTTAATTTTAACATAATGTTTATAATGAAAATATTCATATGATTTGTCCCATCTTGTGTTTTGATTTTCATCTGTTGAATCCTACCCCATATTCTGTTTTTCTAATGTTTCAGCCACGAATACACTGTAATTAACCAAGAAAGAGCAAACTTTTAATCCAGGAGGGAATGCATGAAAAAATAGTTAAATAAATTGTAGCAATCCTTCTGATAAAAAGGTGCCTTTTTCAGAGACACAGAGGAAAAAAAATCAACAAACATTTCAGGCTTGTCTTAGTCTCAAAATGTTTTACTTAGGAGACTGTATGTAACAGCTTCAAATGTATCGAGTTTTGTTTCCACAATTATTCAGGATGAGAGTATTTTTTAGGTTTGACACTTGCCCTGGCCTGCATGGCTTCCAGATTGTGCCCAAGTAAAAGACAAAGCCAAAATGAAGAACTCAACCTGTAGAGAATTGTGTCATCAAATCCAAACCTTAGGTACCATGTTTGAGTACTATTGCTGAACCAATCATGAAGATGTGAGTTCACTGACCCAATTCCTGTGGTTCTCAACACTGATGTGCCGCAGCCATGGGACAGACTCAGAGCACCAACTTTAATTTTTTTCTCTCTGTCAATTTCCCAAGGATCGGCTATGTCAATTTCCTAAATCAGCCACTTCAGCTTCGGGGAGCTTCCCTCCTACCAGAGTCAGGAGAAGTCCTTCAGTTCAAGCCTCTGACTAGAAAGTATCTGTGGGCTGAGATGCACTTCGATAGAGCTGCCACTCCAGTGTTATGTGGCAGCTATGGTTTTGAATGAGGTGGGAAATGTGCCTGATTACTGAGATGGCTCTTGGAAGTTTTGCAAGAGCTGTGAGGAGATCCACAGGCAGATCGGGGACCTTCTACCTATTGCTGTGTCTAGCCAGTGGGTGAGCAATGACACTGTCATGCATCTAGCCACAGTCCGAGCCCTGATGTGCACCAAAGGATCCTAGGAGTACACAAGATTGGCTCAGGAATACTAGGAGTACATAAAGGACATGGCAGAAAGAGCGCAGGTATACTGTACCCTGACAGCAGTTTTCAACAGATGTGCTGCAGCCCAGCTATGGAGCGGACTCTGTGCCCCAGTAGTCTGCACAACTACTCTTCAGATGGTTCCCATTCTCACATTACAAAATGTGAAATGTCACAACTTATCCAGTTCCAATGGGAAGTAAAGAGGACTGGTTCTTCTGATATTTCAGTGCATACTGTGTATTTTACTGCCTCTGTTCAGTAATATTTGTTGGTTTTTGAGCAACTCTCATTGTGTGTGTGCTCAGCTGGTGTCTGGACCACTCTCAGGGAAGTCATGACCCTCATGGCCAGCCATGCAAAGATTGTTAGACCTTAAAGTTGTGTGGGAACACATATTTTAGAAACATGATGACAGGGAAAACAAAATTGTCTTGTGGCTTGTGCTTACTGCTGATAGCACTTGAACGAGTCAATACCCCCTTTAAGAACACAAGATAGCCTGGAACAAGGAAATGCTATTTCAACTACTGAGCCCAATCTTTGCTACAAACCATGTCAAAGGTGCACTGACATGGTCTTAATAAATTTATGTAATCTCCCAAAGGAGTGATCAATGATGTGGTTCAGCTGATTCTCAATCAACTGTGATTGACGACTGGGACATCTGAGTTAGTGATTGCGTTAAACAGGACAAGTTACAGAACCAGGTTAACTGAGCCCTCGGCGAGTTAGTATTTTCAACATTGGCACATATAAAAACAATAGGAGGGAGCGCTTGTCAGTGGAACAAAAGCTGCAGGTGGCCCTCTCATCAATTCCTCCCCAGATCAAAAGGCTGTCTACACCAGTAGCAACAGGTTTCCACTAACACAGTAAGATGCCATTTACTCAACTTTGCATTTTGTTCTGATCCATTGCATTTCAACTGTAATGCTACAAACCTTCGTGGTAAGATCATAACCAAAGTAAATGTGACATTTATGAGCAATTAATTCATCTGAAAAAAAGCAGGCATGCCCTGGAACTGTTTGTCTCATTGGAGCGTGCTTTGTTACTGAAAGGACTGGGAACCACTGGTCTAAGCTGAAGCCTCACTACAGTTGAAAAAAAATGCTGCAATGTTGGATCTGCCATCTTTCAGATGATGCAGTAAACCAAAGTCAAGTCTGCCCTCTCAAGTGGATGTAAATGTTCCAATAGCATGATCTGAGGAGGAGCATGGGAGTTCTGCTGTCTTGGCCAATATTTGTCCCTGCACTTAAAAAAAAATCAGCTGGTCACCATACCATTTGCATCATCTTTCCTTTCTTGTGCAAGGAAGGATAATCTCAGATCATTAGATTTTGTCATGATGTTAATGTTAATTTCTTTAAAACCTTTGTGCCAAACTAATATCTCACAATATATAGTGGGCGGAATTTTCACAAAAAAAACCCCAATGGCGATAAAACTGGAGCAATTTGCAGCAGTTTGTCAGGCACACTCTGATTGCCCAGAGATTGTGCAATTGTCCCACACTGTGTTGGTCCCATAGTTGAGAATCATTACCTACACTAATATCAAAATGCAGGTAAAAATATAATACAAGACACCGGGAAGGCAAAATTTAAATTGTTTCTTTTGGAGAGTGTGCTGGAAATACAGTTTGCTGCCAGCAGGAAACTTGAGATCTTACTCAGCATGCTTAAAGGCCTTCATCTCATATCTGTCTCAGTCACAAATCACTTTCAGACCATTAACCTTTTCCATGGCAGCAAAACCTCCACTGTAGCTCAAACATTTAACTACACAGCACTTGGCAAAGATGTTATCACTCTGCCAGCAACCAAATCAGCCTGAGTACTGCATAACGTTACTCCATATATTTTAAAAAAATCAAAGACCAAGATTTCCATTTACTAGACATAAATGTTTGTTCCTGACATTGAATAATGTTTACATTACATTTTTTTTTCAACTGAAAGTACATTCCATGATGCTCCTTCGATTACAAGTACTCACAGAAGAAAGGTTATACATCAATAATTTACCAACAAACAAATTTGCATGACCTCAGGCTAGAAAACCCATACATTTTTTAAAATTGATTTCTAATGTAAAATATTTCATTTGATTTGTAAAATTTAGTGCCTTAATCAACCAAAAAATGAAGTTGGTACCCTTTCCACAAATATTTACTCCATCTACCATCCAATGAACAATGCAGAACTGTGTACCATCTGCAAGATGCACTGCGCGAACTCAACAATACTTCTTTGACAGCATCTAGGGGTATTTTACAATAACTTCACTGCAGCATTAATGTGGCTCTGCCAAGGCTGCAGAGTTGCTAACTCTCTGATTGGGTTAGCAGCTCCTGAATAATGATCCTGGCAATGCCCACTTGTAAAATGCCATCTAGAGTCCAGCCACCTGCTCACACACATTCAGGTAACGCTTCCATCCCAGCAGCAATACAACTCATGTTTCCATAAAACCCAGCCCCCATTTTCTTCTTCCAAATGACCGTATCACATTTCTTGGCACTTGTCAACACAGAAACATAACTGTCAGCTAAAAAACCAACTGCCCCGCTTGCAGGTGATAGTAACAGAGTAAATTATTCATATATCTGAGCTTTACTTAACTATTAGCATTCTTTGCTGTGCATGGCTAGGGCATGACTATTACTGTGGCTTACAGCCCAAGGATGTGACCTCTGTGACGGCGACAGAGACTGGATCTGCTTCACATTTTCCCAACCCTCTTCAGCAACAATAGCATTCATAAGGAAATGTGGATATTAATGACAGGTCAATAGCACCATTTAAGTGCTAGAGAAGAAATGAAAATAAATTAGACCAACTTCTCCAGCCAAAATTCCATGGAAATCAGGTTACTCCTAATGGTGGTGCAACTCCCCTGGGAAAATCAAGCCAGTGACTTGATTTATATTTTGCAACTAAGAAAGGAGGATGTAAGCAAAGGAGAGATAAATAGGTTTCTAAATCTGTCTGACCCTATGTGGCCATGGTGAGATTGAGTTGTTCAAGGTAAATAATAATGGATATAGGGTTCCAAAGAAAGGGAAGGTAATAGAAAGGCAGGTGAGTTACCAGATTGAAAAACTGCTTAAGCTCAAATTGAGAGCAAAGCAGTAAGAATAAAAATACAGAGAACTGTTGGACAACTGTATGGCCAATGAAGCAAATAAAGAAGATGGTGATATTTTGATTTCTGGAAAGCGTTCAATAAAATATCACTTTGATGGCTACTGCATAAAAATAGACTTATTGGAATAAGACACAGAATTACATATGAAAATAGAAATATATTTTCCAGATGGAATTAATTTTATTTATCCATTCAAAAGATTTATTTTCCATTAACAGGATAGAATAACTGGACAATATTTACAATTTGAAACTTCATAGTCCAATTTATTTACTTAAAAATTAATGAATTATTGAAGCACACCAGTTTTCATTCCATTGATTTTGGGCGGGGTCTATAATGGATAAATGAGATGATTTGCCTGATTACTGCTGACATAGTGGAGACAAAATTTTTTCTGTCTATTCCTATCTACTTTGTCCCATTCTCTCATAATTTAAAACAACTTAATCAAATCACCTATAATATCTTTTGGTCTTAAAAGTCATAATTTTACAACTTTTTCTCTGTATTGCATTTCCTCATGCTAGGAAACAATTCAGTGACAAATTTAGATCATATAGTTAATCCCATCAAGTATAAAACAAATAGAACATAAACATAAGAAATAGGAGCAGGAGTAGGCCATTTAGCCCTTCGAGCCTGCCCCGCCATTCAATAAGATCATGGCTGATCTGTCGTGGCTCAGTTCCACATTCCCGCCCTCTCCCCATAATCCTTAATCCCTTCTCTTATCAAAAACCCATCAACCCACGTCTTAAAAATATTTTGCGAGGTAGCCTCCACCACTTCAACGGGCAGGGAATTCCAGAGATTCACCACCCTTTGAGTGAAGAAGTTCTTCCTCAACTCCGTTCTAAAACGCCCCCCCTTTATCTTGAGGCTGTGCCCCCTAGTCCTACTGTCCTTTCTGAGCGGGAAGAGTCTCTCCATCTCTATCCTATCCATCCCATTCATCATCTTATATGTCTCAATGAGATCTCCCCTCATTCTTCTAAACTCTAACGAGTACACAAGCCTAGTTTATTCAGCCTCTCCTCATAGCTCAACCCCTTCAACTCCGGCATCAGCCTAGTAAACCTCCTCTGCACTCCCTCCAAGGCCAAAATATCCTTGCGTAAGTACGGCGACCAAAACTGCACGCAGTACTCCAGCTGCGGCCTCACTAATGCCCTATACAGCTGCAGCAAGACCTCCCTACTTTTATATTCAATCCCCCTCGCTATGAAGGCCAGCATCCCATTTGCCTTCCTGACCACCTGCTGCACCTGCAGGCTCGGTTTTTGCGACTCGTGCACAAGGACCCCGAGGTCCCTCTGCATCGTCGCCTGCTGCAGTTTTCCTCCACGTAAGTAATAATCCTTCCTACCATTATTCCTACCAAAGTGGACCACCTCGCACTTGCCAACATTAAATTCCATTTGCCAGTTCCTGGCCCATTCGTCCAGCCTATCTAAATCCTTCTGTAGACTCTCCACACCCTCCGCGCAATTTGCCGTTCCCCCAATCTTGGTGTCATCAGCAAATTTCGACACCATACACTCGGTTCCCTCCTCCAGATCATCTATATAAATGGTAAATAGCTGAGGCCCCAGCACCAACCCCTGGGGCACTCCACTAGTCACCAACCGCCAATCCGAATAGCACCCATTGACCCCCACTCTCTGTCTCCTATTTGACAACCAATCCTCTATCCACGCTAACACCCTACCGCCAACTCCATGTCCCCTGACCTTCTGCAATAACCTCTTGTGAGGTACTTTGTCAAACGCCTTCTGAAAATCAAGAAAAACCACATCCACCGGCTCTCCTCTATCCACCGCCCTAGACACATCCTCATAGAACTCCAATAAATTTGTCAGACACGACTTCCCCTTAACGAAACCGTGCTGCGTCTGCTCTATCAAGCAATTCCCCTCAAGATGCCTCGCTATTTCCTCCTTGATGACGGATTCTAACATTTTACCTACAACAGACGTTAAACTAACCGGCCTATAATTCCCTGCCTTTTGCCTGGCACCCTTCTTAAACAACGGCGTAACATTAGCCATTTTCCAATCTTCCGGCACTTCCCCGGAATCCAGCGACATTTGGAAAATAACCACCAAGGCATCCACTATCACCTCCGCCATTTCTTTCAGAACCCTGGGATGCATTCCATCCGGTCCTGGGGACTTGTCCACAATCAGTCCCTCCAGTCTGTCGAGCCCCGCCTCTCTAGTAACAATAATGTCATTGAGACCCTCCAGTCCTACCACCTTTCCATCTCTAACACCCAGCAAATTATTCACATCCTCCTCCGTGAAGACAGAAACAAAAAAGTTATTCAAGACCTCAGCCATTTCCCCATCCCCTACCACCACGTCCCCCTTCTCATCCTCTAAGGGTCCAACGTTCACCCTAGCCAGCCTCTTCCTTTTTATATATTTATAAAAACTCTTGCTATCCTTTTTTATATTAAGCGCTAGCCCAGCTTCATAGTTTCTCCTACCCTTCTTTATCAACTTCTTTGTCAATCTTTGTTGACATTTAAACCTCTCCCAATCCTCTTCTCGCCCACTACTCTTAGCTACTCTAAACGCCTCCGCTTTTAATTTAACACTTTCCTTCACCTCCTTCGTTATCCATGGCTTATTACTTCTCCTCCTACAGTCCTTTTTGACCATCGGAATAAATTTCTGCTGCACTGTATTTAAGTACTACAAGACTGTTGCAAGTGCATATCTGCAATATGTTGTCCATTTTTTGATCCCCGCACATGATAAAGCATATTGAAGTGCAGAGGAAAGTAAGTCAAGTGATATTTAACCAAATATCATTGGGTTGGGGCCATTTTGCTTAGAACCATAAAGACCCAACAGAGGCGTGACTGAGGATTTTAACATGATGAAGGAATTGGACTCAGTCAGGTTAGATCAGGATGATACAGTTTGGAGGCATGCAAATAAAAAAGTCATGTACGCTCAGAAGTATTTCCTTCTGCAAGAACTACTTTTGTCTGGAGAAATCTATCTCAATATGCAGTGAAAATGGATCCTCTACAATTCTTTAACATGATTTACAAATGGTTATAATCTCCAGGATACTTAATTGATTGCCTTACTAAGTCCAACAGGAATTTTATAGAATTTTCCCTGAATTGGGTACAGCTTTTTTTTCCCCTCTGCTGGGGGAATCACCTAATGAAATGCATGGATGTATTATGTAAGGATGAAGTGGTATGGTGATCCCAACCGCCTTCTCCCATCTTACTTTTCACACAACTAGCAAGTTTTAAATACTTCTTTGTAATTAAGTTATACGTTAGCTTATGGCTTCTGGTGGAAGGAAGATGAGATCTTCAAGACAGCTGAAAGGACATTTACAAAGGTTTTAAATCCATTACTTAAGCTATCAAATTCCAGTCTTCTGCTCTTACAACATGATTAAAACAACAATGGTTATCCAAAAAAAAATTAACTTGAATTTCACAGATTCTTTGTGATGAAGTTGATAAAAATAGTATGTTGGTTTTCATTGTACTGTGTACAGTTTTGGTCCCCTTATTTGAGAAAGGATATACTGGCACTGGAGGGGGTGCAGAGAAGATTCACTAGGTTGATTCCAGAATTGAGAGGATTGGCTTATGAAGAGAGTCTGAGTAGGCTTGGACTATACTCATTGGAATTCAGATGAACGAGTGGAGATCTTACAGAAACATATAAGATTATGAAGGGAATAGAGAAGATAGAAGCAGGAAGATTGTTTCTACTGGCATGTAAAACTAGAACTGGAGGCATGGCCAAAAATTAAGGGGAAGCAGATTTAGGACTGAGTTGAGGAGGAACTTCTTCACCTATAGCGTTGTGAATCTGTGAAATTCCTTGTCCAATGAAACAGTTGAGACTACCTTATTGAATACTTTTCAGACAAGGATAAATACATTTTTGAACAGCAAAGGATTATGGTGAATGGGCGGGTAAGTGGAGCTGCCTCCATGAAAAGTTCAGCTATGATCTAGTGAATGGTAGAGCAGGCTCTGGGCCAGATGACCTACTCCTGATCCTAGTTCTTATGTTCACTATTGCAGAGGATTTAAGTTCAGAAGTACAAATATCTTACTGCAGTGATACAGGGCCTTGCTGAGACCACACCTGGAGTATTGCCTGCAGTTGTGGTCTGCCTATCCAACAAAGAATATACTCACCATAGAGGGAGTGTGGCGGAGGTTCACTAGGCTGAAGCTGGAGTTGGCAGAACTGTCCAATGAGAAGAGATTGGTTCAACTGGGCCTGTATTTACAGGAATTTAGAAGGATGAGAGGAGATCAGATTCAAATGTTTAGATTTTTAACAGAGCCAGAACAGATTTTTAACAGAGACTAGATGCAGGGAGGATGTTTTCCCTGGTTGGGGAATCTAGAGCCATCTAAGAATCTAAGCCATCCCCTACAGACAAGCCCTCCATATGCACAGGATCTGCTCAGATAAGGAGGATCGTAACAGACACCTCCAGACATTGAAAGATGCCCTCATAAGAACAAGATATGGCATTCGACCCATCGATCAATGGTTCCGACATGCCACGGCGATAAACTGCACCAATCTTCTCAGAAGACAAACACAGGACACGCCAAACAGAGTACCCTTTGTTGTCCAATACTTTCCCGGAGCAGAGGAGCTATGACATCTTCTCTGGAGCCTTCAACATGTTATTGATGAAGATGAACATCTCGCCAAGGACATCCCCACACCCCCACTTCTTGCCTTCAAACAACTGCACAACCTCAAACAGACCATTGTCTGTGGCAAACTACCCAGCCTTCAGGAGAACAGTGACCACAACAGCACACAACCCTGCCACAACAACCTCTACAAGACATGCCAGATCATCGACACAGATGACATCATCTCACGTGAGAACACCATTCTCCAGATATGTGGTACATACTCTTGCAACTTGGCCAACATTGTCTATGTGATACGCTACAGGAAAGGACGAATGGTACATTGGGGAGACCATGCAGATGCTACGACAATGGATGAATGAACACCACATGACAATCACCAGGCAATTGTGTTCTCTTCCTGTCGGGGAATACTTCAGCGGTCACGGGCATTCGGCCTCTGATCTTTGGGCAAGCGTACTCCAAGGCCTTCACGACATACGATAGTGCAGAGTCGCTCAGCAGAGACTGATAGCCAAGTTCTGTACATATGAGGATGGCCTCAACCGGGATCAAGGGTTCATGTCACACTGTTAGCCCCATGACTTACAAAAATCTCACTAACCGTCTTGGCTAGAGACAATGCACATCTCTAACCTATGCTTAACCCTCTCTCCACTCACATTGTCTGTACCTTTAAGACTTGATTACCTGTAAAGACTCGCATTCCAACCATTATTTTGTAAATTGAGTTTGTATCTTTATATGCCCTGTTTCTGAACTGAAACCCCACTCACCTGATGGAGAAGCAGCGCTTCGAAAGCTAGTGGCTTTTGCTACCAAATAAACCTGTTGGACTTTAACCTGGTGTTGTGAGACTTCTTACTGGGGAACCTAGAACCAGAGGACATTGTCTCAGGCTACAGGGTAGACCATTTAGGATGAGATGAGGAAACATTTCTTCACTCAAGTGGAATGAATTTGTGGAATACTATACCACAGAAGGCTGTGGAGACCAAGTCCCTGAATGTATTCAAGAAAGAGAATTTCTTTTATATTTTAATGGTATTAAGGAGTATGGGGAGAAAGCAGGAATATTGCATTGAGATCAAGGATCAACCATAATCAATCATACTGAATGGCAAAGCAAGCTCAAATGGCTTATTGCTGCTCCTAGTTTCTATGTTTCTTGTTTATATGTTAGGATAACTGGTAAACGGAACATAGATGCGACAAGCATTTCAATATGTCAGGAAGAATGTAAATGCCCTGACCAATATTGTGAAGACATAACAGGTGGTATAAAATGATTTACAATCATGGAACTGCTATTAGATTTGTTCATTTTTCTTCAAGAAAACTGCAAGTCTAGTACATTAATTTTGGACACCAGACAGTAGGACTCCGTATAAGCAATCATGAAAAATGACTCCTTAACTCAGTCATATTACATCCCATGTCTTTATGGACTTGTGAACCCATGTATCACTATTTACATAAATTTACTCTTTCATTGAGATTTGTGAACAGAAAAAATTTTCTTATTGATCTATCATGTCTTCTTTGCACTCTGAAATAGAACTTCTAGTCCAGGTAACAGCAAGTCTTTTATCATAGTTTTATCCCTTGCGATCAATTTAACAGCTGTGGAGTTTGGCAGAAATGTCTCAATACAGGAATGCACCACAGAAATAGCTGCCATGCCAATCTGTTGTAATCCAAGAGCTCAAACATAAACAAAATATACTGCCAATATTGTGACAAAAGTGCAAATACATCTCATGTTTATTTTTGTAGCTATTCAAAACAATCCAAAATTTGAATATGTCATTCATTGATCACATCCCCCCCCCCCAAAATTTGTCCATCACATACAGAGCGATAGGGATTCCTTATCCCCAGATATTGCCCACCAGCTGGTCATAAACAGTCATCCTTCAATTTCAAGGACACAACCACTCAATTGTGCACATCACCCTTGAACTGGGAGAACAGTGAGAGAGAGAGAGAGAGAGAGAAGGACTTGATCCCCATTGTGCCTGCTTTTCACCAACTTCAATGGAAACAGAAATCAGGCATGTTGTAGAACAAGTAGCTGATCCAAATTGATGATCCACTGCTGAAGGTAAAGGATTCCACCCATTATCATCTGGCTGCCAGGGCAGGACCACTTATTACTAAATTATTCTCCAGTTAAGAGGAAAATGTGGAGAATAGCATAACTCAAGCTTTAAATTTTCAATAACTGCCATCATTGGCCACAGTAGCTTTGCTTGCAGATGGACAGCACGTTCCCTCACCCCCAAGGAAAGGCACTTTGCAAGGTACTGCTTAGGAAAGAATGTCTGCTCTCAGGAATTCAATTATGATTCTAAAAGGATTTTAAAAAGTATAGAGAATTAGAAACAATGACTTCAGTACAGTAATTACAAATGCCTATTTAATTAAAAGTACAGTCTCCCACAGAGGTTTTTCATTATTTGATTCTAATTCATCAAACGCATAATCTCATCATTAGAAGGGAACAGTATGGCATGTGAAGCAAGGCAGAATACTGTCTTTCTGCTTCTGGAACTTGGGGCTGGATTATTGTGTAGGGATCAGAAAACACCAGGTTGTGTCTTCCAACTAGTGATGCTGCCTCCAACCTCATTTTGCGCCATATTTTTGTATCTTGGGAGGCTATAATGGGTTCCAGGTGCAGCTTACAAATCATGATTGGGTGCGGGCTCAAACCAGAAAGAGGTCAAAGTGGAGAGGATTCTTCCTGTCCTCTGCCCAATAAAGGGCAATTAATGGCACAAATGTCAAAGATCTACCAGAGACAACCCCGAGAGGCCACTCAAGTAACTTGTAACTCAGGCACTGCCAGTACTGTTGAGTTAGATATTACTGGGTGTCAGCTGATGTCTAGGGCGGTCGATAGAGGAGAGCCGGTGGATGTGGTCTTTCTGGATTTTCAGAAGGCATTTGACAAAGTACCTCATAAGAGGTTATTGCAGAAGGTCAGGGGGCATGGAGTTGGGGGTAGGGTGTTCGCGTGGATAGAGGATTGGTTGTCAAATAGGAGGCAGAGAGTGGGGGTCAACGGGTGCTATTCGGATTGGCGGATGGTGACTAGTGGAGTGCCCCAGGGGTCGGTGCTGGGGCCTCAGCTTTTTACCATTTATATAGATGATCTGGAGGAGGGAACCGAGTGTAGGGTGTCAAAATTTGCGGATGACACCAAGATTGGGGGAACGGCAAATTGTGCGGAGGGTGTGGAGAGTCTGCAGAAGGATCTAGATAGGCTGGGCGAATGGGCCAGGAAATGGCAAATGGAATTTAATGTTGGCAAGTGTGAGGTGGTCCACTTCGGTAGGAAGAATGGTAGGAAGGACTATTACTTATGTGGCGAAAAACTGCAGCAGGCGACGGTGCAGAGGGACCTCGGGGTCCTTGTGCATGAGTCGCAAAAACCCAGCTTGCAGGTGCAGCAGGTGGTTAGGAAGGCGAATGGGATGCTGGCCTTCATAGCGAGGGGGATTGAATATAAAAGTAGGGAGGTCTTGCTGCAGCTGTATAGGGCATTGGTGAGGCCGCAGCTGGAGTACTGTGTGCAGTTTTGGGCGCCGCACCTGCGCAAAGATATTTTGGCCTTGGAGGGAGTGCGGAGGAGGTTTACTAGGCTGATACCGGAGTTGAGGGGGTTGAGCTATGAGGAGAGGCTGAATAAACTAGGCTTGTACTCGTTGGAGTTTAGAAGAATGAGGGGAGATCTCATTGAGACGTATAAGATGATGAATGGGATGGATAGGATAGAGGTGGAGAGTCTCTTCCCGCTCAAAAAAGACAGTAGGACTAGGGGGCACAGCCTCAAGATAAAGGGGGGGCGTTTTAGAACAGAGTTGAGGAGGAACTTCTTCACTCAAAGGGTGGTGAATCTCTGGAATTCTCTACCCGTTGAAGTGGTGGAGGCTGCCTCGCTAAATATTTTTAAGAAGCGGGTTGATGGGTTTTTGATAAGAGAGGGGATTAAGGGTTATGGGGAGAGGGCCGGAAAGTGGAACTGAGCCACGACAGATCAGCCATGATCTTATTGAATGGCGGGGCAGGCTCGAAGGGCCAGATAGCCTACTCCTGCTCCTATTTCTTACGTTCTTATGTTCTCATTTGGTGCATATCCTCAGTAAGAATAATAGCTACGGTTTTCATTGTTCAAATCCAATGTTGCCACTGTTTTTTGATTCCCTGAATATCAGGCCATTGCTGCTCACCCTTGAAAGTCCCTGATCTTTAAAGAAAGATCATGCAACAGCTCATCCATTTCTGCAAGTCGTCATAGCAGCACAGTTCACTGTACACAATGCCCATTCCAACTCACACCTATAACACCCATCTCAATGCATTTCCCTTCAGGAGTTTGCAGCTGGGGTTGGTCGAAATGCTCACAGCAGCCCAGATTCCCCGAGAATGAACTAATCATGGTGTCTGCCAGGGTAGCAGGTGCACACATGCAGAAACCTCCTGTGGTGGTCACAGAGGAGCTGGAAATTTAAGGAATGGAGACCCTTTGGTAAATGTGCCTACCAGTCAGCTACCTGGGTGGAACCTTTATTGCCACGTGCATGCAGTCAACCACATCCTGCAACTACTGAAACTCAGCAATCAGTCACCCTCCATGCGTGAGATGCAGCATTCCTCTTGAAACAGATAAACAGGCCCACCCTGACAAAAACAGCACCTGCGATTTGGGTGTATGCACTATTGTGCTATTCACTGCATGCATTATGTCACAGAACCATAGAATCCTTACAGTGCAGAAGGAGGCAAAAATAGTGTGCATTAGGAAAAATGAAGCCAAAAGAGAAAATGCTAGAAAACCTCAGCAGGTCTGGCAGCATCTGTAGGAAGATAAAAGAGCTGACGTTGAGTCTTTGACAAAGGGTCATCGGGACTCGGAATGTCAGCTCTTTTCTCTCCTTACAGATGCTGTCAGACCTGCTGAGATTTTCCAGCATTTTCTTTTTTTGCTTCCGATTCCAGCATCTGCAATAATTTGCTTTTATCTTAGGAAAAATGAATGTGCTGCAACTTTATGAGGGGGACTTTGATGTCAATGGACATGCAAAGTATTCAAACCCAGCCAACCTGTTAAGATTAAAACCCACTTTCTCTATAGCTGCAAAAAGGCTTGTACTTCATAAGCTTTGGTGATTTTAACTTAATCCCTTCAAGTATGAATACACAAAAGTGCCACAACCTGGCTGTGATTGCTACTTAGTTGGGTAGGCAATAAAAATGTCTAGTGTAGAAAGTTAACGAGTCAGACTACTGAGATACAATGTATTTATGAATTATGGGATGAGGCACAACATTGAACACTGCACCAATGGTTTCATTCTATACATTACCCAGGATTTGAGAATATTGAATGATAATAATGGAGGATTTAGTTTTGAAGTTCATACTGCCACTTACGGGTTGAAAATTGTGAGCTTCACGTTCACAACTCCCAGATATCATTGCCAGTGTAAAGGCTTCCCTTTGGCAACAACATTCCTGGAAATTCAACCCCTGGGCGTGAATAGAGGCATACATCCCATTTTCCAATGCAGCCAATCTGAATACACAGGCAGTCCTCAGATATCTCCCAAAATTGGTTCCTAAAAACCCTGTCTTAAGTAGGAAATGATTTTTCCATAAAAGCAACATTATAAATCAGGGATTGGTTTCTGAACCAAGACCTGATACTCTATTTTCACTGAAATAACACAGAATTTTGTACAAAGCAATCCAAAAAAGGCAATAAATGAATACTGTAAAATAGAAATTTTGAGAAAAAGTGTGGAAACACAAAGATTCACCAAGTAAAAATGCGTCAGAACAACAACTGAGTGTCTTGAGTCAGGGAGATGGGTGGCACAAAACATATGAATATTCATTTGGGTGGCATCCTAAAGTTGAAACAGACATTCTAAGTTCAAAACAGGGTGTCAATTTTTAAATGTTCATCATAATGCATAAAGTCAAGGACTATCTGTAGTGCTGACATAAGTGACTCCAGAAATATTTTCCTCCAAACACTCTCCTCGACCCCTTTCAGTTCTCAAATTACTTTGCTTCCTGTTCCAAACAAGAGGGAACAAGAATTTGTCCCTGAGCCTTTCTGCCTTGACACTCAATGCCTCTCAGCAGCTGTCTAACAAAAGATAAGCTGTTCAGACTGTGAATTTGTTTGTCCAATATAAAGCGCTCTGATCCTATGAACTGCTCCAGGAGTCTGGCCGAGAATTTGTCAAAATATTCATTAGCAGTACTGAGTCCCATTCATAACAGTGCTGATTCAAATTTGATCTCTTGGTTGGAAGTTCAAGTTTTGCATTCTGTTGCTTCTATCCTAGAAAAATGTGTAACAATACTAAAATGCAAAGGCTACAGACCCTGACAATATTCCAACAATAGCATTGGAGACTTGTGCTCTAGAACTTGTCCCGTCCCTCGCTAAGCTGTTCCAGTCCAGCTATAACACTCGTATCTACCCAACAATGTGGAGAATTGCCTTGTCCACAAAACGCAGGACAAGCTTAACTCAGGCAATTATTGTTCCATCAGTTTACTCTCAATTATTGGTAAAGTGATGGAAGGGGTCATCTATAATGCTATGAAGCGTCACTTACTCAACAATAACCTACTCAGAATTACTTAGTTTTCATTCTGCCAGGGTCACTCAACTCCTGACCTCTCACAGCTTTGGTTCAAATATGGGAAAAAAAAGAGATGAATTTGAGAGGTAACTAAGTGACTGTCTTTGATATCTAGACAGCATTTGACCGAATATGGCATGAGGAAGCCTTAGCAGGAATGAAGTACACGAGAAATCGGGGGAACTCTCCATTGGTTAGTCTTACTTAGGACAAAAGAAAATTGTTGTGGTTGCTGGAGATCTGGCATCTCAGTCCCAGACCATCACTGATGGGGCTTCTCAGGGTAGTTTCCTCTGCTCAAACATCTTCAGCTGCATCAAAGATCAGAAGTGGGAATGTTTACTGATGATTGCACAATGTTCAGCAACGTTCACAGCTTCTCAGATGCAGAAGCAGTTCATATCTATGTGCAGCAAGACCTAGACAACACTTAATTTTGTGGTGTGTTTCAAATAACATTTATGCCACACATATGCCACTGTAGCACAGTGGTTAGCACTGCTACCTCACAACGCCAGGGACCCGGGTTTGATTCCACATTTGGGTCACTGTGTGGCATCTGCACATTCTCCCCATGCCTGCATGGGTTTCCTCCAGGTGCTCTGGCTTCCCCCCCAAGTCTGAAAGATGTACTGGTTAGGCACATTGACTATGCTAAATTCTCCCTCAGCGTACCCAAACAGCCACCAGACAGTGGCGACTAGAGGACTGTCACAGTAACTTATTGCAGTGTTAATGTAAGCCTATTTATGACACTAATAGATAAAGTTTAAACTAAACAAAACATGCACCAGGCAATGACCACCTCCTATAAGAAAAAATCTAATCATCTTAGCTTGACATTTAATGGCATTATGATTACTGAAACACCATCAACATCCTGAAGGTTACCACTGACTAGAAACTGAATTGGAGCCATCATATACATACTTTGGTGAAAAGAGCAGGTCAGAGGCTGGAAAATCTGCAGAAAGTAACTCACCTTCTCACTGCCCAAAGCCTGTCCACCATCAACAAGACACAAGTCAAGACTCTGATGGGATATATGCCAGCCTGGATGAGCACAGTTCCAACTGCACTCAAGAAGCTTACACCATCCAGGATAAATTACCCCATTTGATTGGCACCCTATCCATCATAGTAAACATCACTCCCTCCACCATGATCGCATAGAGGTAGCAGCGTGAACCTTCTACTAGGTGCATTGCAGCAACTCACCAAGGCATCTTTGGCAACACCTTCCAAATTTGTGACCTCTGCCAACCAGAAGAACAATGGCAGCAGATGCGTAGGAACACCACCACCTTGTAAGTTCCACTCCAAGCCTCACACTACCCTGACTTGGAATTATATTGCTGTTCCTTCATTGTTACGTCAAATTCCTGGAACCACCTTCCTAACAGCACTGAGCATACCTACAACACATGGACTGCAGCAATTCACTATCAAGGGCAATCAGGCATGAGAAGTGTTGGCCTAGTCAGTGATGCCCACATCCTGTGAACAGATAAATTAACTGTAATGATAATCTACATATCTCTGTAGCTAAACACCTGCATTTTTTATCCAAAGCACAATGATCCTTCAATCAATTCGTTTTACTGAAAATGTCACACAAAGCTCTGAATGAATCCAAAGTCTGATCAGGTAAATATTGTACAGAAAACAATTCTGATTTTAAAATATAGTTTTAGACAAGTCTTTGTTCATGTTGTGGTTAAAAAAAAACAAAAATCATTAAAATAAGGATTTATATTCCAAAATAATCTAAATGAAGAGCTGCAAATCTTTTTTTCTCTGATACAAGAAATCATGTTTAACTACCTTACCCATAACATGAATATTTCATGAAACCACCATTCTGTAATTACTACCCCTCACACAAACTGGATGTGATGTAGTGACTGAAACACAATCTTTCAGTGAATGCAGTGTCAGCTGTGAGTCAAGAATACATGCACTGGAAATCTGAAGTGAATGATTCTCATTTTGTGACAAATGGGGCAGCTTGCACAGTTAACATTATAAAAACCTAGACTAGGTAATTTGTTTTCAACTTGTACAACTGGTATTTTTTGTTGTATAAAACTCTGTCTCTGAAATAAAAGGTGCACGAGATAATGGATTGCAATAAATCACTTAATACGAGAATGGTTTATTAATTAAGTATTCAACTACCTTAGGACCTCTCGCTGATGGTTCAAAAATGCACCACACTGCTTTCTTCAATGCCAGTTTATCAGATAAGTGTAAAATGAAGCATCTAAAATACTAATGGCATACAGACATATTGATGTTTCTAATGAAGCAGACATTATAAACACAGAAAATGCTGAAATTACTTAACAGGTAAAGCAACATCTGTGGAGAGCGAAAGAGGGTGAAGTGTAAAGATTAACAGACAGGACATGCAAACATATCAGTCATGTGTTATAACTTGAGACCAAGAGGCAGAGAGGTTTGGAATCATAACTAGGAGCAATATGCCTACTCTATGACCAGTTTAGATGTAGCACTAATAAATCAGTGTTAAACAGATACTAGAATGTGTCTACAGTTTGCCTAAGAACCAAAATCCCTTGCAAAACAGAAAGACTTATCTCAGAACAGACTATCCAATTTGTTTTTAATATTCTGGTATCTTGAATCATGATATTTTATTGTTTTGAATTTTAGTACCTCCAATTACCCAGAGCAGATATTTTCACATCAGTTGCAATTTTTAAAAAATTCTTGGAATGTGGGTGTCACTGGCTAGGTCAGTATTTGTTGTCAATACCTAACTGCCCTTGAGTAGGTGGTGTTGAGCTACCTTCTTTGACTGCTACGGTCCACGTAGGCATATCCAACGTGCAGTTAGGGAGTGTCTTCTAGGATGTTGGTCCAACGACAATGAAGGAATTTAGTTGAAATTCAGGAGAATGGCGTGACTTGGCAGGAATTTGCAAATGGCAGTATTCCAAAGAATGCAATGCTCTAATCCTGCTAGGAGGTGCAGACCCCAGAAGATGCTGTCAAAAGAAGTTCACTGAGGTATTGCTGTGCATAAGGATAGAGAGAGTGAATGGTTAAGATGTTGGGGGTTGCAATCAAGCAGGTGCTTTGTGCCAGATGGTGTCCAGCTTCTTGAAGGTTATTGGAGCTGCACTCATCCAGGCAAGAGGAGAATATTGCATCAAACTCCTGAATTGTGCCTATTAGCTGGTGGGCAGGTTTTAGGAAGTCAGGAGATGAATTATTCACCACAGAACTTCCAGCCTTTAACATGTTCTTGTAGCCACAGTATTTATATGACTGATCCAGTTCACATTCCAGTCAATGGCAATCCCCAGGGTATTGCTAGTGACTGATTCAGTGATGATGATGACATTGAATGTCAAGTGGAAAAGAATAGATTTTCTCTTGTTGGAGATGGTCATTACTTGGCATTTGTGTGCCATGAATGTTGCTTGCCATTTATCAGCCCAAGCCTAAATATTGTTCCAATGTTGCAAGTAGAGTGAGAAGTTGTGAATGCAACCGAACACTTTATAATCAATAGCATGCATCCCCATTTTCGACCTTATGATGGAAGACAAGTCATTGAAGCAGCTGAAGATGGGCAGGTTTAGGACACTATCCTGAGGAACCCTGCAGTGATGTGCTGGAGCGGAGGGGATTTTCATCCCAGCAACCACAACCATTTTTGTCCTAGTTTTGACAATTCTTTCCCCCAATTTCCACTGACTTATATTTTGTGAGGTCTCCTGATGCCACACTCTACCTTGATATCAAAGGCAGTCACTCTCACCACTGCTCTTGAATTCACCTCTCTTGTTCATGTTTGAACCCAAGGTTGTCACAAGGTCTGGAGCTGAGTGTCTCTGGCAGAATATAAATTGAGCATCCATCAGTAAGCTATGGCTGAATAATATTGCTAGTATTGTCAACAATAACTTCTATCACTTTGCTGATAATTGACAGAGTACCAATAGGGTGCTATTGCTCAGACTGGATATGCTTTTTGTGGACAGAACATCTCTGGGCAATTTTTGGAATTGTCAGGTAAATGCCAGTGTTGTAGATGTATGGGACAGATTGGCTAGCGGCATGGCTAGTGTTGGAGCACAAGTCTTCAGTACTACTTTTGGAACTCTGTTGGCCCATCGTTTACTATATATTGAAATGCAAATAACTATGCATTTGTTAAATTTTACTTTTAAGCTGGACACTATCATCTGAGCAGAAATTATCCAAACAAAGTTGAGTAGTGGGTCTGCCCTGTGTTCTGTAATCATCGCTTGGATTTTTTCTCTCAGTTTTATAAGGAAATGTTGTCAATTTTGCACAGATTATACTAAGTTACCATTAGCTGACCCAGTTAACAGCTTCTGAATTCCAACATCTTTTTAACCTTTACATAACTTGTGTCTATTATATGTTTTCATCACTGTTTCAAAACTTTGATCATTCTGTAATACTTTCTTGATTACCCCACTCCCATCAAATTTCAGAACTTTCTTTTAGACCCATGAATTCATTCAGTACACTTCTACTGCTTTGTACCATGATATGGCACTGCAACAACAATTTGCATTTACATAGTACCTTTATTGTAGTAGAAAAAAGGCATCTTACAAGAGCATTATTAAACAAATTTTGTCACTAAGTCACATCAGGAAATACTATATAAGACAGCAAAAAACTTGATCAAAGAGCTAGGTTTTATAACGTGTTTTAAAAAGGAGAGGGGGGAGAGGTTTAGAGAGAAATCCAGGGTTTCGAGCCTGAACTGTTAGCATAGCTGCCAATGGTTGAGCAATTAAATTGGGAATGGGAAGAAGGCCAGAATTAGACTAAAACTATAAACAACAGAAAATGCCATTTTCTCAGACAGTCTGAAAATTTATTGAAATCATTAATTATAATTTGATGTCTGAACACCAACTAAATTGTATTTTCTTGCTGTATATGCTCCAGCATTTTATGAAAGCAGTGTAGGAGTTACACGCAAGTCAAAACAACTTCACATTGCATGCATAGCATTGGGGTCACTTCTAGGTGTGAACATCTGTCCCCACCTCTTTGTTGCCTTTGATGTGCAATCACTGCATATACCCTATTTGGGTTAATTCCACCTTCCCAAAAACAAAGCGGCTCCCCTTACCTTCATTTTTCTTATGATCACCAGTTTCCCAAGGTACAACTAGGTACCAGATTATTTACTAATTATACCTTTGATGTGTCAAAGAGAGATAACCCCTTAAAATAGATATTGCAGGCAAATGTTTGTTGCATTACAATTGAAAAAGCTTTGATCTAAAGTGCCAAGTATGTTGAGAATGTTATAATAAAATATTAACAACCTAAAATTAACTGGTCTTTTGAACTGGTATTTGTCTCAACAGTTTGATACCATATCATCAGAAAAATATGCTTATATGTGGATATTATAAAGCACCAAATAAGAGAGGCTAGAGCCTCTGTTAAATTTGTGATTTGGTTTATTTATTGTTTCAAATGTTAGCATGTCAGTATTAGAGAAAATGAATAGCAAACTTTATCTAATTAAAAATAAGTCTTATAATATCTATTTAGTTTTTTAAACAGTATAAAATGTAGTCACTATTTTTGCCACTAAATGAATGATATTTGAGTACCAGTTCAAGCATTAAAATGTTTGAAACAAGCAAAACACTTGGAAGGTTTTTTGGATCCTCAGAGTCAACACAGTTATCCTACAAACAAAGTGCTGGGTTATCATTTCGAATGGAATCAAATGTCCACATTTCACCCTTGAGCACGTAATTAGTACATGAAAATTAATATGCACAAGGTACTCTGGAGGAACTTCAAATTCTGCTGTGAAATATTCAGCACCAACAACGATGAAAGATCCTGGGTTAGTCTTTGAAACGTGGTGCTCTTAACCAGCTTTCTAGTTACTGGAACTTGTATCTCTTTGCCCAGTCCACCAACCTGTCCAATCACCTCATTAATGATTTCAATTATATTAAATTAGGTTTTAGAAATACAGCAGTCAAGTCAACAAAAAACAAATAGGTTGCAGCCTAGTCGTACTTCCACTCAGCATCTCATGTTTATTTGGATGTTGATTTAACGTCAAAGCCATATGTTACGGGCAAAACACGATGTTGTATTAGGTTCCAAATCACACTGTTAATTTTAAATCTTTATGGTACGTTTTAAAGAAAAATGTCTTCAAGAAATAAAGGAAAGTACAACTAACACAATGTAGGAGACATTTTTTGATGCACTATGAGTATTAACTTCGGGTCTGCATGTATTGTTGTGCCACTGGCAGTACATAATTTTTAAGATTCAGTCCTATTCCTAGTTAAGAAACTCAGCTTTGCCTTTGAAAGAAAGCAGCACATGATTCTGTTCAGCATGTTCCTAATATATGTGAAATTTATTAATTTATGAGAGAAAGGACATCACTAATAGTTAAGCATTTAAAGTAGTCAATTAATTTTAAATCTGTTTTTTTATATATTTGTTCATGGGATGTGGGCGTTGTTGGCTGGGCCAGCATTTATTGCCTATGCCTGATGGCATTTAAAAGTCAACCATGTTGCTATGGATCTGGAGTTACATATAAGTGAGACCAGTAAGGACTGCAGATTTCCTTCCCTGAAGGACATTAGCAAACCAGATAGGTTTTTAACAACAAACAACAAGGGTTTCATGGTCATCATTAGACTTGTAATTCCAGATTTTTATTGAATTCAAATTTCACCATCTGCTGTGGTGGGATTTGAACCCGGGTGCCCAGAACATTATCCGAGATCTCTAGATTACCAGTTCAGAGACAGTACCATTACGCAAATGCCTCAGCTGTGTGTTGTCATTGTGTATGTTTGGTTATCTAAGGTTTATGGAAATACTCAGCATGATGCAGTGAAGTAATTATCTTTGATCTTCCTGCCCCTAACCTGTAACTCTCAGCAGAACTCTTGCTCCATGTGTTTCTGGGTTCCACTAGCAACCCAACAGATGTTTATGTTACTGATATTTATGGTTTTGTTTTATAAATTTTCTCCCTTCAATCTCTTCAGGGGTAAACTCCCTTCTATGCTATGGTTGAATTTGACCTCAAGTAATTATCATTAATCTATGAACCTGAACAATAAAGGTTGGAAAGTTATTTAAGCCAAACAATCTCATTTTTTTAAAAAATTGTGTCTAGGAAAGCAGGAGTACATTCTAGTCAGTTCCCTCCTACACAACATAGTGTGCACCCAACTGAGATTGAGCCTATATCCTTCTGGTCAGAATAACTTAATTATACCATGAGACATTAGTGGATGGTGGCAGGTGATAACGTTAACAAAAAAGCCTTGTATTCCAGTCCTGGCACAGTTTGGCTCCACGGGCTCCGGCCTTGACTTCCCTCATTTGCTGCTAAGTGGCTGATAAAGCCTGTGATTGGAGAAGCTGCTCTGAATAGAATTTTACATCAAAACTCAACCAGTTGGCTTGCATTTTGAAAATACTCTTGAGTGCTGTGTAGAAGGTCCCCCAGGCCATACCTTGGACAACCTGTCTTACTTATTTTTTTTAAATGTGCTCTGAGTTTCTACACAGGTTTAATGGTTGGTATACATAAAAAAAGAGAGATTTCGCATTTTTCTGGCATTGCTGCATAGTAGGTCCTTTCTGCCCACTGAAATATGCAGTGAAAAACTGCAAAGCTCAAAACTTCACTGTACAGGATTGATTTTATGCTCAGCAACTGTCAAAGACAATGTTAAGCAGTACCTAGTTCACTTTGCTCCCTTTAGATTACAACTTCAATGGCCAAAGTTGAATTAATTTTCTTGACTTTAAACTTCCAATCCTACCACTTTTCCTTTGCTTCAAAAATCTACTGACTTCTAGCAGATCGCATAATAACCAAGAAAAGCCTGCAAGTACAATACTTTGAGAATTGGAAACAGATCAGGAAAAGGACTTCAGTGATTCCCTTAAGGGGTGCTTTGGCTTAGAAATTTAATACATATATTTTAACCAACACCAAGGCATTCCATTAGGTTACATTGATGTTATGATGATACAGCATATTAACTGTAGCTCCTACAAACACTACACTCAGTAGGTTCAACCTTTGTATTCATTTATTGCAAAAATGATTTTCAACAACTGAACGTGTTTATCACAGTATCAAATATAAGATACTAAAAGTTACTATGATTATCCTCAATGGAAGAGCTCATCTTTTTAATTGGCAGAAACTTCATTATGTTTTTCAAAGTTTAATATCAGAAAACACAGAAGCCATAAATAATTTCACATTTGCAAACACCTTGAGAAATAACACTTGAAATGGAAGAGGCTTTATATTCTAAATAGACTTGCACAGCTGAAACAAATCCCATTGATTATAGCATGCAATTTAACTGTATAAATGCTTACCACATTCAGAAGAAATAATTTTAGATGTTAAACTATTAATCTCTCTGGTGTAAATGGTGCAAACATAATTTCATGTAAACTCATCAAACATTCAGAACTGAATTCTGTGGTATAAACTTTAGGTAATGAGTCTTATGCTTGTGATTTTTGACAATATCTTACTTGATACTTCCCTATTCTTTATGAAATGAACTTTAATATGCAATTCACAATATTGTTGATGCCAGTTAAACCAGATTCAATGGGCATCCTCAGCTAGTTACAATATCAAACGACTTTGTACTTCTACTGCAAAGAAGTCACCTATGATAGATCTGGTGAAAATAGAGTTGAGGTCAAGCACTATCCATTTCTTTGTGAATGGTGAAACAGAGTTGAGTGACCATGTGGTACATCCATGCTATAATTCTTATGTTCTTCATAAATTTTCTCTACACCCCTCTCCAGTGCCCCTATATCCTTTCTATAATGGGCAAACAAAACTGAACGTAGTACTCCAGGTGTGGCCTGACTAACGTTTGAAACAAGTTTATCATAATTTCTTTTCTCTTCAATTCCCTCCCTCCTGGAGGAAAAACACCCCAGTGCTTGGTTTAATTACTTATAGTCTTTTAAGTCATAGCTCTGCCTTTTTTTCATCCCTATTAAATGCACCATTTCTTTAAATATTCCTTTTTGATACATTGATAAAAGATTTTTTGAATTCTCCTTTATAATACCTGCTAATCGCTTCTTATTCTCTCTTTGGTTTTGTACGTAACTTTTCAATTTTCTTGCATTTTTTGGTCCCACCTGCCATGGAATAATCATGGGCAAGATGAAAAATTTGGTGGACCATTTAAAATTCAGACCAGAATTTCTGGTCTTGGGGCGGGCACAACCAGAAAATCCCACCCTATGTATTCTGCCTGTTTCATTTTGTGTACCTCCCATAGATCATAACCCTCCTTTTCCACATAAATCCAATACCTAGAGGTAATTGTTGGAGGGGAAGAGTCAAAAACAATTCAATCAAGAAGAATTAGTTGACCTCAGTGGTAAATTGGAATGGTGCAAAATCAAAGATCCACACTGAAGGCAGTTCTGTTGTTTATACAGCTTCGACTGTATTGCATTACATTACATAGAGTAATGTAATCTTTCAAATCGATAAAGTCTTGAACACTTGCATAATCCCAGGACTTCAGCAATGGCTTCCATCTTGTTGGTCATTCACAATAAGTTGAAGTGCACTATGCTATCAGATAGGCTTTATGTTGGACACTTGAACATTAGTCTTTCTCTAATTCTGATTGATGTCACCAGCATAAAATAATTTTTCTCTTTGACAAGATTTAAAATTTGCTGCTTGACTAATACGAGATCTGTGTAAATTGACCAAACAATTTCACTTGTTTAAGAATTGCATCAGAACAGCACATCTAATGAAGTTTGACAATATCAATCTAAAAAGATGAGTCAGAACTAGCAGTGTTTACTTCAAGCAAACTCCTTAGAGCATTATACAAAGCTTCAGATGCATAATTTAAAGTGAAAAAATCTTTAATGGGTATGAAAACAGTGGTGGGTGGAGGAAAACTTCATTTCAAGTAAAATGAAACCTGTTCCGCTTTTCAAATGTTTACACACAATGCAGCCTAATTTCAAACCAATTTAACAGCAATAGTCAGTGGTTCATTTAATTTCTCGCTTCACAGCAGTGACAGCCTGAACTCAATTTGTAATCTCATGGAAAGTAAAGCAGCAGTGTACCATGCTTTACAAAAATACAGCAAGATATAATTGAAATTGCAACAGATTAGTGGCACATGATTAGTTTTTACTTTGAATGCAAGATGCTGTAGTGTTTCTCATTGCTAATGCATATATTATTTATAGTATTGGCCATTTGTTTTAATAGGATTACTTCATAAATGATATATGGTCCTCCTTATGCTATTGACCTTTTAGATTTTTGGAATGGAAATCTAGCATGTTCTGATGGCAGCAATGTATTTCACACTTACGTCAAAAAACTCATACAGAGTAAATGTAAGATACTAATCATACTTTTTAATGTGCCAGACATAATCAACATGATTGTCACACACATACATAATGGCCAGAATTCTCCGGTCTCTCACACCCTGCTGCTGCAGCCAGCAAGAACAGAGAATTTGGCACTCAGCCAAATCTCCATTCGCTGCAGCGGAACCGGAGAATCCCAGCTGTAGACAAGGTTGGAGAATTTCAGCCATTTAAATGCCATTCTGTGAACATAAAAAGTAAAGTTTTGACCTACCGCGAAGAGTGACCCCTGATGGATGCATGCACCTGGAGGAAGAAAAGAAGAAGTCAGCTCACTGATGAAGTATTGTTTTAATTATAACAACTGTTAAAATAATTCAGTTCTAATTTTCCTCCAGCAGTACATATACTATCAAATTTAGTCATCTCATATTGTCTACTTTATGGAAATATTACTTGGTAAGAGAGACAGAAGAGTACCTACTTCCTGGCTGATTCATTGGATGAATGCACTGAGCTATATAAACAAATTCAATCCCTGTCCTGCACTACCTAATTTTGGATACAGTTCTCCTCATACTACAATTAGCCTCAAAACTCAACGATAGGAAGAACAGAGAAAAATGTCAGGTTTCTTGCTCCTAATCACCTTGCAGGATCAGGATTGTTTTTGAGAATAGTGAAGGACCACGAAAAGGTGGTTAAAAATAGGAAAAATAGAATGAGAGTAAAAGGGCAAGAATGTAAAAACAGAATAATTTACAAAAATATAAACAGGAAGAGAGTAGCAAATGTAAATATTGGCCCTTTAGATGTACAGATGGGAGAAATAATACTGAATGAGGAAATCGCAGGGACACCTAACAAATATTGTGTCTGTCTTCACAGTAAAAGGTACAAATTATTTCCCAAAAATAGAGGGTAGCTAAGAGGCTAATATGAGAAACTTATGGTAATTAATATGAGCAAAGAAATATTATTGGATAAATGGGACATTTTCAAAATGACAGATTGTGACAAGGAATGTTGCAAGGATTAGTACTGGGACCTCGCCTATTTACAATTTATATTAATGACTTTGACAAAGAGACCGAGTGTCTAACTTTACTGAGTATACAGAATTAGCTGGGAATGCAAACTGTGAAGAGATACAGACAGGTTAGGGAAGTAGATAATAAGGTGGCACATGGAGTGTAATGTAGGAAAGTGGAAAGGTATTCACTTCAGTACTAAGCACAAAAGAACATTTTTTAAAAAGTATGAAACCTGTAAATTTTGATGTTTAGACAGTCTTTGCTGAACTCAGACAAAGAATATTGGTGTAATCTGACAAAACAAATGGCAAGGTGTCAGGATCTGACTGAAAACTGGCATGTTTTTCCTCCACCGAAACAGGCAGGTTTTCTCTCAAGATCACATGACACTGTCAAAAAAAGCAGGAGGGTGTGTTTCACAGTCATTTTTGAGGAGAGTGCCCATCACCACAACACATCCATAACAGACGCCATCTTCCTGGCCGTACACTTAACTGTGGAACACCTAGGTAACAAAGACACCAATGTCAGACTATTTATTGACTCCAACTCAGCCTCAACACCATTATTCCTAAAAAACTCATCTCCAAACTTCATGGCCTAGGGCTCAGCTCGTCTCCCTGCAACTGGACCCTTAACTTTCCTACGCACCACATTCAGTAAGTTAACACCACCTCTTCCTTGGTCATCCTCAACACCAGTGCCCCACAAGGCTACGTCCTCAGTCCCTTACACCCTTGACTGTATGGCCAAATTCTCCTCCAACTCAATTTTCAGGTTTGCTGATGACACCACCATTGTGGGTCAGATCTCAAACAATGACAATTTAATTTACAGAAAGAGGTAGAGAATCTGGTGAACTGGTGCAATAATAACCTCTCCCTCAATGTCAAAAAAAAAGGAGATAGTCATCGACTTCAGGACATGACCCTCTCTACATCAATGGGGACAAAGTTGCAATAGTCGAGAGCTTCAAGTTTTTAGGTGTTCAGATCACCAACAACTTGTCCTGAGCCCTCCATGCAGATGCTATAGTTAAGGAAGCCCACCAACACTTCTACTTTCTCAGCAGACTAAGGAAATTTGGCATGTCTGCTCCAACTCTCACCAAATTCTATAGATGCACCACAGAGAACATTCTTTCTGGTTATATCACAGCCTGGTATGGCTCCTGCTCTGCTCAAGATTGCAAAAAACTACAAAGCGTCACGAACGAAGTTCAGTCCATCATTCAAACCAGCCTCCCACCCATTGCTACTGTCTACACTTCCCACTGCCTCGGCAAAGCAGCCAGCATAATCAAGGACCCTACGCACCCCGGATATATCTCTTCTGCCTTCTTCCATCAGGAAAAAGATACAAAAAGGCTGAGTAAATGTACCAACCGACTCAAAAACAGCTTCTTCCCTTCTGCCATTAGACTTTTGAATGGACCTACCTCGCATTAAGTTGATCTTTCGCTACACCCTAGCTATGACTGTAACACTACATTCTGCACTCTCTCATTTTCTTCCCTATGTACAATATGCTTTATCTGTATAGTGTGCAAGAAACACTACTTTTCACTGTGTACTAATACATGTGACAATAATAAATTAAATCAAATCAAATAAAGACACCAGCAAAGCCAGCTCACAAAGATCAGGGCACACTTTTTAAAGGGCATCCCGATTACAGGAAAACATAAACTCCCTTTCCAACCCCTCTCCACCTTTTCCTTTTCTCCTAGTACTTTGTGAACGGTATGTTTTACCTGTACAGTGCACAGGAAATAATACTTTTCACTGTATCCAAATACGTGACAATAATACATCAAATCAAAAACTCCCAAGCATTGGTGATATCTCCCTCTCACCCCTCCCCTGAGCATCACCTGCACTTCCTCCCCCAACTTCAGTGCACAATCCTTCCCATCATCCCACTACATAGACAATACCTCCCCTCCACCCTCCAACACCCGTTTCCATGAAGCACCCTCTCACATCGGCCCTGACACTGTCCTTTTGCACCGGTTGGCAGTGCCAGGAGACAGTGCCCAGGCATGTCCCTCTCCTCCAGGAGCTATACTCATCTTTGTGGCTCTGGAAGGATTCCCTCAACAGGTTCACGTCTGGGCGAACCTATCGTGTCATGTTGGTGAGGTTTGAAAATATGGTGAGGGGCAAAAATATGGTGGGAGGTCTGATGCAAATACATTAATATGAGGTTCTGACCCTTTGTGGGTATGAATCTCACAATGTCACCTGCGAGGGGCTGGGAAAAAATCACAGAACACAATCTCTCCAGAGAGAATTGCGTTTCTCAACTCTCTCCAGATTTTCAGCCTGTGTCACTGTTCTACCTGACGGTGAACGCAGGCTAAAATTCATCCCCTATACTAACTTAGCATGGAGTACGGCAAGCAATTAGGAAAGTAAATGATTTGTTTGTCTTATTGCAATGGGTTTGAAGTATAACAATCAAGAACTTTTGTTACAATTGTATAAGACTTTGGTGAGACCACACTAGATGTACTGTGCACAGTTTTGGTCTCCATATCTAAGGAAGGCTACACTTGCCTTGGGCACAGTACAGCAAAGGTTCACTACATTGCTTTCTCAAATGAGAGGATTGGACAATGATGAAACACTAAGTAAATTGGGCAGATACTTTCCAGAGTTAAGAAGAATGAGAGTTGTTCTCATTGATTCTGAAGAGATTTGACAGGGGAAACATGGACAGGTTGTTTTCCCTGACTGGGGAATCTAGAATCTGGAACATTGGCATACAGTCTCAAGATAGAGATTGGGGTTGATATTTAAGACTGAAATGACGAGAACGTTTTTCACTCAAAACATTGTGAATCTTTGGAATTTACTACTCCCAAGGGTTGTTGATACTCCATTGCTGAATATATTTAAGATTGTAATCTTAGAGAATCAAGAGATATGGGGAGCGGGCAAGAAAATGGAGTTCAAACAGAGTCAAGATCAGCCATGGTCATATTGAACTGCAGATCAGACTTGAGGCTCCCTATGCTCTGCACCTGCTCCCATGTCTCATGTTTTTACATTCTTCTGGCATATGTACAAACAATGACAATTTGGTTAAGATCATGCCCCAGCAGGAAACGGAGCTTTAAGGTAGAAAGGGTAAAGCTGGCAATAAAAGACCAACACATCTTCAAAAATAGCAGTGGTGAATACAGTGGCAAACATAATATGCTGAACCAGTTCTAGTTAGGCCGCAATTAGAATACAGTTCTGGACCCTCTAACTTAGGAGTGTTGAAAGATGATTCAGAAACCCCATAATGAGTAGCACAACATACATTGTCTAAAGTTATGCATGATGAGCTACAACTTGGACCCCATTAAACTGTACCGAGCACGAAACACTGCCTTTAGGAGAGATGAACTGGGACATAGGACTACATCTCAGACCAACTAGTCAGTGCTGAGGTATATGCTCCACACAAGTCTCCTCTTAGTCCATCCACCGCATCTCAACCTTGCAGCATACCTTTCTATGTCTTTTTCCCCTCATACAGCTATCCAGTTCCAACTTGAATGTATCTAAGCTATTTGCCTCAATCAATTCCCTGGTCGGAAGTTCCATTTCTAACCATTCCATAAAATTTCCCATTTCCCAAATGCGAGTTTTTGGTAACTATCCTGTTTTTATGTCCCAGAGTTTTAAATTCTCCCACAATTGGAAATTCTTTTATATCTATCCTACCCAACCCATTCATAATTTTAAAGACCTTGACGAGGACACCACTAAATCTTTTATTTCCTGAAGTTGAAAATCCAAACTGTTCAATCTTTCCCAATAGTTTCAGTTCTTGTACTATCCTCAGTTTTTTTTTGCATTTGTTCCATTGTTTCTTCCTTCTTGTAGTATGGGAACCACATCTGGGTACAATACTTCAAATGCCTAAACAGTGTCCTATCCATTTTTAACATAACTTCACTATTTTTTAATTCCATACCCTTGAGGGATAAATCATAATGCTTTATTAGCAGTTTTAGTTGTTTTATTGACCTGCAATGATACTTTGAATAATTTGTTCACTGGTATCTCTAGATTCCTTTGCTCTTTTATGCCATTCATTTTTTTTCCCTAAGGTGTGGGTAATGTTTCTACTTTTCTTCCCAAAGTGAAGCACATCACATTCATCTATATTGATGTACAACTGCCACTTAACAGCGCAATCTGCAAGTTTCCTAATGCCTTCTTGTAAAAAGTTGCATTCTTCCTGTGTTAGCTCTGCCTGGGTATCTGCAAATTTTGACCTCCCATACTTGTTCCTCAGAAAAAAAAATCAATCATTTGAATTATGAATAACAGTAAGCCCAGTACTAACACTTGTAGAATAATGCTCTTCAACTTCCAACAATTTGAATAACTACCCTTTGACCCCTACCTACTCTGTGCTTTCTACTTTTCAGTCAATTCACCTTTCTTGCAAATATTTTTCCCCCAACTCCACTTGCTCTCATCTTTTCATAAGCTTATTTTATCAAAGACATTTTGAAAATGAAAATAGCTGATCTATGGTGCACCAACTGTGTCTACTTATTTCCCCATTATCTCTATCAGGTTTACTAAGTCTGATTTAGTCCTTTGGAATCCATGCTGACAAAATTTTGTTATACTTTGTCCTCAAATGATCTCCAGCTACTTCTTTCAGTACAAGTTCCAGTATCTTTCCTCCTGTTGAAATTAAGCTGATTGGTTTGTAGATTCCCAAGTTTAGTTTTCCAAATTGTGTCCTATATAGTAAGATGTCAGAATGTATATGGTATGAGAGGGGGATTTGATGTACACAAATTAGTAAATTCTTTGGAAGTTGGTATACATCTTACAAGAAATACATTTGAGATCCATTTGTCAAGGAGTGCATACACTACTATGTATTTGCAAAAGAAAAACAGCAACGTATAAGCAACATGAGATTAAAAAAAAATACAGAATGCAGATAGATGTAATTGCTGCCTAAACTCCAAACTTAATTTGAAAGCAGGATGTCTATATATTTAGAATATTTTAATCTTAATTCGCATTGATACAATAATTGGGTGGTGCACTGGTATGAAAGGTATTGTGTACTGTCATTAAAGATTAACCACAAAATTCCTTTAAGAAATGTTACTCAGATTTTATCTCAATTTATTCAGATGTTAAGTGTTCAGAACCCTACATTCAATTTCTCATTCCAGACATGAAGAAAACATCAATTTGCAAGGTTTTTAAATAATGTTCCCTTTCATATTTATGTTCACTTTTTTGTGAATAACAAACAGAGGAAACAAACCCTTAAGAAAGAAAGACACTGTGCGTAACAGGAATTCAAATATCTTGGTTAAAATAGTCTATTATTTTTCAGCAAATCCATTACTTATTATTGTATAGTGCATCTGCATGCTGGTATTCTATAAAAGATCCTTTCCCACTTTTCAACCCACTAGTCAGAACTGTGGAGCAAGACTCATCAGCTTTTATTTAGAAAATGATAAAATAATCTGGCAGCACAACTAACAGAAGGAACAAAATTTGATGACAGTAGCAGAAAGTAGTTATGAGTGGTAGGAAATAGTTACATGATAAAAGTTCATCATTGAAGAAAATGAATGAGAATGGTAAAATGTGAATGGCAAATTTTGTGAATGAAGGAGTAGGAGGTTCAGTTTATAAATTGTTCTTTTATTATTTATTCCTATTCAGTTATTTACATTACATGATTATATTCTTATAGTCAAACTCCTTGTTAAGTCAGAAAGTATGGTCTCTCTCTCTCTTGCAGTTACTGAAAACTTGACATAACAACAGAAAATGATAAAACCCTCAGAGAAGACATGGTCTGAGTTAAAGTTTCATGTCACCTTTCATCAAAACTGGAAAAGTTAGCAATGTAACAGATGTTAAGCATTTATTATCTATTTTCTTAATTCCCTTGAACTGAGTGGATCTGGAGCCACATGTAGGCCTGATGAGGTAAGGATGGCAGAGTTTCTTCCCAAAAGGACATTAATGAACCAGATGGTTTGATGGTCAACATGAATACTTTTTAATTCTAGATTTTTACTGAATTCAAATTGCACCATTTGCCATCATGGAATTCAAACCCAGATCCCCCGTGCATGACCCTGGGTCTCTGGATTACTAGTCCAGCGACAATACCAATGCACCACCACCAACCCCAGGATGGTACAAAGCAAAAGGTGGTGGTAATAGTACAATAAAAGAAAACAATAGATGGATCTGAAGCACTAATGACTGTGGAATAGGATTGTCCAAAATACGGCCCACGGGCTACAAAATGGCACATCATGCCTCTCTATTCAGCCTGCAGACTCACTGTTCAAAATATAGATAAGCTAAATGAAAGATCATGCATGGAGCTGCTCCTCTAATCAGAAGTCACTTCTTTCCTTTGTTTGCTGCTGATAGGTTCCTAGGCATGAAGGTGAGTGGCCATTGTGCATTCTCTTTCCACCTTCGGTCATCTTCTCTCTCATTCTCCTGTGCAGGTCCCAGCCACCTAAAGGCGCACAGGGGTCAAAATGATAGAGCGGGCTCAGGTCATGAGGAATGGCAGAGTTGCAGCAACAGCACCCACATGCCCAAGGCAGCTGCAGTCTCAACATGATGGAGTGACGATGAGCCTCTTGCTACCTTCACACTCATCCTAAATTCCTCCTCAGAGGTATAATGTTCAAACGTTGCAGGCCTGGGTGGGAAGTGAGAGGGTGAGGTGAGTCAAGTAAGTGTGAGAACTCTGAGACTGCAAGTGAGGCGTCCACACACACTTTTCCCTCTTCCTTCTCCCTCCCCAAAATCCTGGAATGCAATTTGCTTCAAATTTCCATTTTATGTGAATTCTGCTGAGCCTAGCTCAGAGTATACACCACCAGAGGTTGACACAAAGCTAGCATTAGTTAAATCCAAATCCGTTGTTCAGTCCCAATCTCCACCTCTTCCCTCGTGACTTGGACATGGGGGCCTAGTTTGTCTCTCTAGCTCTGCTTCTAAGCGAAAAGGCAAAAACGATTTTATAAGTTAGCTCAACTGCTTGACACTTTCTAATGATCATTTTTATTAATTTTATCAAATTATTACTTTGATATTGATTATTTTTAAAGTTCATATTTAATGTTGTGCCAAACCTCATCTTTCCAAATGGAATGAGAAAGAAAATTGTAATCTGGCCCCTCACATGAAAAGCTTGGATAATCCTGCATGTAGAAGAACCACTACCAGCAGTTGTTTTCCAAAAAAAACAGAAAAGTGATTATGACCTGTTGGAATCAACATTGAGTCTGGAAGACTGTAAAATGCCTACTTAAAAGAAGCCTCTTATCTAGTTCTTCATTCTGCAAGTTTTCTTTGCATCTTCTCTCCTGGTCTAGCCCTTCTCATTAGCTTCTTAACTATTCTGCTTCTTTTTTCCTTTCATTTGCAAATCGTTTGGTGATAAGGCATGATGTCAAAGAACAAAAGAACAAAGAACAACCCAGCACGGGAAACAGGCCCTTCGGCCCAACGAGCCCGCGCCGCCGCATCACCCTACACCTATTCTACCCTGCATGTCTACGAATGGAACCCCTAACTTAGCCAGATTCAGGGGAGAATAGTGTCAATTTGGTAAAACCAATCAGCCTAAGAGCACATCTTTGGGGTGTGGGAGGAAACCGGAGCGCCCGGAGGAAACCCACGCAACCACAGGGAGAATGCGCAAACTCCCACAGACACAGGCCCAAATCCATGTATCTGCACAGCTAGCAGTGCTAGTCACCGAGCTGTTGCGGCGCCCGTCTACCGGTCCAGGATCAAGCACACACACCGACACGAAGTACTAGGCCACTCCCGGAACTTCCAAGAGCAGCCCACGCACGACCCACCGTGTGCATGCCCCTCGTTTGACACGAGGTGGACCTCCACCTGCGGAATAACAAGACAAAAACGTTAATCTTACAAGCCTGCTTTTCCGGTGTCTCCCGAGGTTCTAACCTTATTTAATAGCCCCTACCATAACCCTCCGTCCTCATTTCACTCATGTGTCTATCTAACTGAACCTTAAACGAGTCCAACGTTCCTGCCTCCACCACCCTACTCGGTAGCGCGTTCCATACCCCCACAACTCTCTGCGTAAAGAACCTTCCTCTCACTTCCAAATTATACTTCTCTCCCCTCACCCTTAAATCATGACCTCTCGTGTTTGTACCCAGTCTAGGGAGCAGTCTCTCACTATTAACTCTATCTATTCCTTTCAGTATCTTATATACCTCTATCATGTCCCCCCTCAATCTCCGTCTTTCCAAGGAGAATAGTCCCAGTTTCTCCAACCTTTCCTCGTAACCCAGCCCCTCCATGCCAGGCAACATGTCATGGGAAGTGAACTGCTACAGGGTCTGCATTTTGGATGAGGGTTGTGTTGATGATGCAGTCCTCAGCAGTTCCCGTTCCATTTTTTTTTCCCATCCCTCCACATTGTACCTCCTACCCATTCATTTTCTTCTCCACTTTCTGCCAATCCCTCACTCCCAGCCGTACAACGTTTTTCCCTCTCTGAACAATCCTCTACCTTTGCTTCTTTTTATCTGGCCCCCCAGTCACTCATTTCACTTTTAATCATCGACTCTCATCGCTCCACCATACCTAATTTCTTCCTTCAAAACCAAGTGTTGCCTTTTATTCACCCTTCCTATATTTCCCTCAAAGACACATTGTTTGCCTTCACAATTCAACTTGTTTTTTTTAAATTGCGTTCAATTTAATTCTGTTAATTAGAAAAACTGTCTGTCTTTGCTATGTCTGCCTTTTTTCTTTTTTCCCTTGGTCTCATAGGTTTTTGAAATTATAATCTTTGTCTCACTGGAATGAACTATTAGCATTATCCTTTTTTAACTAGCAGCTGGAGATAATTAGCTGCCCTCAAAATTCAATGGGTATTTATTTGAAACTACAAGTGGCATTATATGAAGAAGACAATTTTCCCCCACTGGGTCGCCCTCTCACATTCTCTTCATCTCTGACATTTCTAGAATATGAAACAAAGATATAACAGGTGTGTTGTCAGAACATCTCACTTTTATGTACATGCACACAGGAGGCACAGTTTTAACACAAACATTTCATTTTGAAAAAAGCTAATGGAACATTGGCTTTTATCTCAAAGTGGTTTTAATTCAAAAATGTAGAAGTAATGCTTCAGTTGCAGAGCCTCGAAGAGACCCAATCCAGAGCACTTGTATTCAGTTTGGGTGCTGAACCTTGGGAAATATATTTGACCTTGGAAAGAATACAGTGCAGATTCACCAGAATATCAGAGTTTATTTGATTATTTGATTTGATTTATTATTGTACATGTATTAACATACACTGAAAAGTATTGTTTCTTGCATGCTATACAGACAAAACATACTATTCATAGAGGAGGAAATAAGAGAGTGCAGAATGTAGTGTTACCGTCATAGCTAGGGTACAGAGAAAGATCAACTTAATACAAGGTAAATCCATTCAAAATCTGGCTCCAGCAGGGAAGAAGCTGTTCTTGAATCGGTTGGTACATGACCTCAAACTTTTGAATCTTTTTTGCAATGTTAGAAGACGGAAGAGAGAATATCCGGGGTGCATGGGGTCCTTAATTATGCTGTCTGCTTTGTTGAGGGAAGCGCAGACAGAGTCAATAGATGGGAGGCTGGTTTGCCTGATTTTTATTGCAGGAATGTGTTATAAATTTATTTTATTAGACTCTGAACATTTGTACATGTAAGTAATTTATGATTAAGCCAATTAATTCTGTACATCAATTTGCTTTCTGTTTCTGTAAGACACAGCTGGCGTATAACTGTGTTGCAGTGGTTTTGATCGTAGCATAGAAAGTTACAGCACAGCAGTGATGATGGTGGACTTCCAGCTATTACTAGATTTCCAGCATCTTAATCTCACTCATGCCACTGGCTGGGGTGCCACCAAATGGATTGAGCCACATTCACAACCTCTTGTAGTTCCTTGAAGTCTGGGCAGAGCAGGAGCCATGCCAAGCTGTGATACAACCAGAAAGAATGCTTTCTATGGTGCATCTGTAGAATTTGGTGAGAGTCTTGGCTGACATGCCAAATATCCTTAGTCTTCTGAGAAAGTAGAAGCATTGATGGGCTTTCTTAACTATAGCGTCGGCACGGGGAACCAGGACAGGTTGTTGGTGATCTGGACACCTAAAAACTTGAAGCTCTCGATCCTTTCTACCTCATCTCCATTGATGTAGACAGGGACACGTTCTCCTTTACGCTTCCTGAAATTGATGACAATCTCTTTTGTTTGTTGCCATTGAGGGAAAGATTATTGTTGCTGCACCAGTTCACCAGATTCTCTATCTCATTCCTATACTCTGTCTCATCATTGTTTGAGATCTGACCCACTACGGTGGTGTCATCAGCAAATTTGAAAATCGAATTGGAGGGGAATTTGGCCACACACTCATTAGGTGTATAAGGAGTATTATAGGAGGCTGAGAACACAGCCTTTTGGGGCACTAGTGTTGACGATGATCATAGAGGAGGCATTGTTGCCTATCCTTATTAATAGGTATGGAGAATTGGGGGTAAATAAAGTCAAGATACAAATCAACCAGGACCTAACTGAATGGTAGAACAAGGTCAGGCTGCTAAATAGCCTACTCCTGTTCCTGTATTTTATTTTTATCCATTCAAACATTACCCCTGCAGAGTATTTCAAATTTATTTTCTCACTTTTCTTCAAAATCTTCAGAAATATTTTAAAAAAGACCAAGATACCAATGCAAAAATATTCCTTCATGTAGCTGACTGAACACTTCCTGTGAAATTCCATAAACTCAGATAGCACTATTCAAATTCAGCTCAAGAAAATGCAATTATGATCAGAGTGACTCATTTCAAATGGTAATACTTATTGTTGTATTATACAAAAGAAAGAAAATGTCACCTTTCCCCATATTAATGGCTCATCTTGACTTATGAGTTGACAACTAACTGACTCTCAAGTATCTCTGACCTTAGGTCTCAGCAAAGCCTCTTGCAACATTCTCCTTAAAATCCTGCTTGCCCATGCAGCATTCTGTTTCAAAGGCCCCTTGGTCTGTCAACCTGTATTCACAATCCCTATTTTAAGTCCCTTAGTCTTAGTCATAAATGGAATCAAAGATTTTCCAATGGGGTATTTTTCAGTTTCTTAGATAATGAATAGTTCATGGTTTGCAGTCTATTAAAAAAAATCCAATTTAGCTCATCATCAGTCTCAAGTAACCATTGCACCAGTGGTTTTAAGCTAGTTTGAAGGGACCGTGCTTTTATTTTACAAAGATAGAAGTAATTTTTTTCCAAATGATTTCTATATTAAAAAAACAAGGTCCTAAAACAGAATAGAGTGTATCTTTCTGTAAGTACATACATGGGCATTTGCATGTTAGAATTGGGCTCAGATGTGATGACCCCCATGGTGCAAAAACCTCCTACTTCAACTATTTATGACCACGTGAGTAACATACAGGATTGTAACATTTTCTCACCAGAGAGGATGGAAGTTAATTGCAAATTCAAAAAGACAATTCAATTTGTTTTCTTTTTCTCTCAGGTATCAGTATCTGACTCTGTCTCAGAATCACTGCAGTTATTTTTAGTCTGTCTCTGTTAATTCCCAGATCACAGTAAAAAGTCTGACAACACCAGGTTTTAGTCCAACCTGTTTATTTGATAATATACTCGCAAGCTTTCGGGTTAGCCCCTTCGTCAGGTGAATGGAGAGATCACCAAAGAAAATATTACAAAATGATATGGGAAAGTAAAATGTTGTGTTAACACGTTAGTGCTGAGTCTCTTGTTGAAATAAAATGAAGCCATGTTTTTTAAAAGTATCGTTCCAATGCACAATCCTCATTTACTAATGCTGGGCTAGAGGGTCACTGAAAACAATATCAACTTTCTCCGGAGTTTGTTTACGTATAACAGTAACTACTTCCATTCATGTCTATTCAAAATAAACTAGCAGATAAATGAAACTGGAGTATAACAGACTTCGTGTGTTTATCCGTTGGGGAATGGATTGAGGGAATAAGTCAAAATAATCCTTGAGATATTGTTTTCGTAGCAGTGTATCAGTGCTGAATCAACACATCCGGTTCAGTTTCCAAAACAAAACAGCTAGACAATTTATATGACAATGCCCACCCTCATCACATCGAACCATCTTTTCCTCTTTTGACTGATCAACATTACGTATCATATAACTTCTCTAAAATAGTGATCACCTCTTTACGTTTAAAACATATGAATGGTCCCTGACGGTGCGGTTTGCAGGTATTTGTGGTACTGCGGGTAGTTGTCACATGCACCACAGCCTCGCACACAAGTGTGGAAGCGAGCACCTCTCTCAAGACACCCACACCGGGGGTAACCTATCCCGTCGGAGCGACAAGCAAATTGTGTAGACATATCTGCAGAACAGCTACCCTTGCATATTAAAAAAATCTAAATTCATGAACAAATATGTGTTGCTCTCAGAGGTAAGGTCAGATCAGCCTTCTGACTCGGGTCGCGCAAAAAGCACGGTAAGTTTCTTGTTTAGAAGGTTTTCGGCGGCATCCCAATATTGTTGAATTGCCTTTTTACAAATGATTTCAATGTAGCACCTCCCCCACATTATTCATCGCTAACCATTTTGGCAGAAACAGTGCAAGGAGGTCCTCGCTCAAATGTGGGTCCCACCAGTTAATGCCAGATATTGTGAAGTGAAGTAATAAGTTTTTAATAAAGTGTAAAATCGAGTATGCATTTGAATATTCCTAATTCCGGAGATAGGATGTAAACCTGTGTGTGCGCGCGTGTGTATGTGTGTGAGTCCATGTTGCCCTTTTAAGCTGGGTTCAAAGACAACGGCCGATTTGTGAATGAACGGTAATGACAAACTATTCAGAAGTCCACAATTCGGTTACTTGGTTTACTGGGAAGGGAAGAGCAGCCAAAACGCAAATCAAAAATTAAACATAAGGAGGATGGGTGTTACTTAAGTGACAATGCTGCCTGCAATATCACACTGCAGTGTCTCTGAAACTTAGGCGATTACAGCGTTGCCTCTGATAAATGAATGGGAGCAATTTGTAGTGACTTTCGCTTCAGAACAGTAAACGCTGCTGGAACATGTCTAACAGACCATTCATGATACATCAAAAGAAGATGCAACAGAATTTCTTATAAATTACCATATCCCCAAATTATAACAAATTCGTGAAACTAGTTACAGTGTTTGCCCATCTTCAAGAGCAAATCAGATTCTCAATGTATTCATTTCAGTCGCAGTTTTGGGAAACTCTCTGAAGTGCTTTACATTTTTATTCGCAATTGTCTGTCGCTCGTTATTATTAGGCAGGTTACTAAAATTATCATAATACCAAAGAACTGGATACTTCACTAAAACCTAAACGCGTGTGGCAAGGGTAGTAAAATTGATGATTTGATCCGATAAATGTTGTGGAAAGGAAGGCACTGTAAAGTACAACACTCAATAAATATTACATGTACTAACCTTCACTCTGCTGCGGCAAGGTTACAAAGCCGATCAACACAGCAGCAGCAGCAACAACCCAAAGGCTCAAGTCATTCATGATGGTGATTCGGCATGAAGACAACGTCTTGTTATTTTCGTTTCAGGCGAAAGCCGGTGGACAGGCACTTGCAAAAGATATATCCCAGATCCTTGATGCGGTTGAAGTTAATGCATGGGAGGGGGGGTGAGGGGGCATATAAATAAATCAATGACTTTTCTCTGAGAGCACTTGCAAATTGTGGCTGTGCCAAATATTTTCATGTATCTGCGGATCCTGCTTCCAGCACGCTGAATCCTGTTGGGGGTTGGACTGAACTGCAGTTGAGGGTACTGGTGAGTTTGGGGAGCAGGGAAAATCGGCGCTGATGTCCTCTCTGCTGCTCTCTCCTGCACCAGCTCGCATTTACCTTTTTCTGCACAGTGTGAACTTCACTTTGACACCATCCGACACAACTCCGTACCCCCCCAAAAAAACTGTAAATAAAATAAAACTCCACACAAAATACTTTTTTCCGCACCGAACACAATCGTTCCTCAAGTCATTCGAGCAGAGATTTCTCTACGACGTATTTCTCACAGAAACTTTGTTTTGAGGAGGGGGTGGGAGATATTTAAAAAATGGTATTTGCCTCAGCAGCAGCAGCCGGTGCCTGGGCTATAAACTGGCGGCAGGAGTCTCTGCACGAGCTGGGGGCGGGAGTAATTTCTTTTCTGCTTTGAATGCAGCTGGTCCGGTCTTCCAAAGCCTCCCGGGGCTGTGGGGTGATCAGACCAAGTAAGGGGAAGGGAAGGAGGGCGGTGAGAGATAATCCCTCGAGCCCTGAGAAGAAGTTTGGGAGGTAGGAGAAGTGCTGGAGTTGTGACAAAACTCGCAGTTGCTACTTGGTAACTGGGATACATTGGGCAGAGGCCGGGATTCCAGCGAGTCACGTGGATGTAACCCGATCCTCTTTCGCTCTCCCCCTTCCATTTACTCTCCTGCTTTCGGGGCAGCTCTCTCTCTCTATGTCCCTCCCTCTCTTAAAACAGGAACAAAAAAGTTTATCCAAATCCCAACTATTCCTAGCATTACGTGGAAACAGCTGCAGTAATTTAGTCAAAAGAACCAAGTCTCCTCAGACAATTCACAGAGCGTGGTGATGTGTGAGAAATCTCAGTTTTTTTCGGATGCACGAATATTTTATTCATTGTAATTTTTCCCCCTTGTAAAAATTCCAGCTTATTTTCCCAAATGCATTTACGGAAAGGAAGCAAACTGTGACTTCAGTCTTTTTATAAAGACGATGCGTTTTCCCCATTTATGTCTGTAAGAATTTTTTTTAAATTTTACTATAAGTATTTTTTCTTGTGATAACAGATGGCGCCCTCGTGTGTAACTGTGCGGACGCTTGTGTATGATTCAAATGTAGTTTCAGCGTGGGAAAAATGTTTTCCTTACCGTTAACACCAGTAAACACTTTTTGTATTCGTTTGCAAACACAAGCTTTCATTCCGGCACGTTAGCTGCAAAAAAAATCTCATTACAGTCACTATTCACTTTTCTGAAGGTGCAATGGACACCATATGGCTAGTCTTCAGGTGTGATTCCAATCTGCACAGGGTTGAATTGAGCTCAGCACAAAGGCATTGATTTTTGGGACCCATGGTAGTTTTGGGCATTATCTAACATCATCTACATTTCAAACAAAGTTTACCAGATAGCAGTCAGAAATTGGTCAATTTTCTCTGCCATAGTCCAGGGATTCTGAGATCAGGAGATAGTTACCCAGTTGTGATAAACGAATTTAACAGTGCCTGCGGGTCAAATCTGGGACTTTGTGTCACAGTAAGAGTACATATATCCACTGAGGTTTCAAGATGCAAAGTTGGGAAATTATTTGTTTGCTCAGTATCTATTAAGTTCATAGTTGCTTCCCTAATTCATAGTTCATCCCCAATTCATATAATTACAAATACATTTCTTTAAAATAAACCTTTTGGGTTTTATTTTGGATTACCATTATTTGTGGTATTTTGCTTTTTTCCCTTTAGCTTTATATTTTAGTCAACTTTGCACATGAAATGTTGAATCATATACCTTCTAGTTTTAACATCTAGTGTCCCTTTTGTTCATTCCCAGATCAAATATAACAGTGTGGGGCAAGCAAGTGACAATGATGGCGAGAACATATACAGAAGAATGAGAAATCCTCACATTCAGCATATTTGTCAATACAGCAGCCATTGTTTGTAGAAACTGACATTTATTTAATATCTTTGGCATAGCTTTATTAACCACAGCTAGATTTGTCCTACCCTTTAATTTGTATTTTACTTTTAGTGCTCTTGTGAATTACTGTTTACTGATATGTTTACATATTTACCTTTAGTCCTTCTAAGCTTTCATACCCATGTGGCACTTTCTATAATCTCACAATTTTCTTTAGTGTTTTACTTTTGTTATGTCTCCAGTAAGTATCAGTTTAGTTTTAATGTGGCAGCATTCCGTAATTCTTATTATACCCAGCAATTGTGGTGGAAGAGTAGAAAAGGTGGAAAAGCCAATGAAGTGGCATAAACAATCATTTGATTTATTTCTCCAGAATTTACGAATGGGCCTAAATAATACCAGAGGATCATTGTGGGAATTCAATGGCATAGCAAATTCACTAACAGTCAGGTTCTTCATCTTGCTGCACTCCGCAGCATGAAGACTACCTTCCAGAAAATTCAGTTTAGATATGTAGGCCATGTCTCCCTCATTAATGAATACAGAATCCTCAAGCAGATCTTCTGTGAGGAACTGTCTCAGGGCAAACAACATCAAGGTGGTCAGTACAAATTATACAGTGACATCTTTCTGATACTGATCCTGCATCAAACTCTTCAGTCTTGAAAGGGTCTGGAAGATGATTAAGTCACATGAAGTTTGGACATACTTGAACAAAAATGATCTACCACTGTTGTTCAGGTAACCCAGATGGTGCTGATACATGTGTTTTTGTACAATCTACTACTTTTTATTCTCCATATGGAGATGCGGCATTGGACAGGGGTAGGCACAGTGAGAAGTCTCATTAGTTAAAGTCCAACAGGTTTATCTGGAGTCACAAGCTTTCGGAGTGCTGTTCCTTCCCCAGGTGAATCCTAGCTGAGGAAGGAGTCTATGGAAAGACCAGCGGTCCGAAAGCTTGTGATTCCAAATAAACCTGACGGACTTCAACCTGGTGCTGTGAGACTTCTTACTTTTATTCTCCACTATTTGCAGACCTGTAATGCACACTCAGAATTACACATTTTTCATTTCACAGGGAGGAATTTAACCTATGTGGGGTGAAATGTTAATTTGTAAACAATAGCTGGGGATGGGTGGGTTGCAAACATCCCCTCCCAGAAGAGTTGCCCATTGGTTTCAAATACAATCACCTTCACTTCCAAGCAGGAATCCTGTCTCAAGAAAAAAGATGATACGTGTACCCTATGGACCTAAAAGTCTACAACTTTTAGGGTCCCAACCAGAACCTCCTCGCCTGTCCCACTCATCTTGAAATCCCATTCCAGTGATTCCTGGAATCCGATCCTTAAATTAGGGTGCTAATTAGCTCAGTTGGCTAGCATTTGTTTCAGAATAATGCAAACTACATGGGTTAATTCAGTGCTCTCATTGAGATAGACTTGAGGCTGCTTTCTCATCCTGTTCTTCAGAGTGGATGGCAATGGCAAACCAACACTGGCAACAACTGCTAAGAAAGGAGTTCAGAATGAAACATCAGCAGACAAAGAGCCAAGGACCAGCCTTCAGGCAGAGCATACAAGTGAATTAATTTCTTTAACTACAACCATGCAGGTTCTGTCTTAATGCAACTGTCTAGAATATCCTTATATTTGGCACTGTGATAAAAAAAATTATCAATACTGTCACCCCACCTGCTCTCTCTTTCTCTTGGAGCACAATTTTTATACCTCTACAATAAGTGGGAGTGAGGCTCTGGGATAGATTGAAAATTCAAAAATTGACCCTAACTCACCTCAACCAATCATGATGCTCAACTAGGAAATGAGAGAAAAATAATCAAATGAAGTTCTGCTCTAAAATTAGACAAGACATCCTGCATTTGCCATAGTTCAGTTTTGCCCAGCCAGTACAACCAGCAGCCCCCACTCCAGTCCCTCCCTGCCTCCATATAAACATCATTAACTATGTTTCACTTGAAAATGTTGTAACTAGCAACGTTAAGTTTCCAGTCCTGTTCAAACTTGAGCCTTGGCCCCATTGGAGCTATTACGTTATCCCTCTGCATAGCTGTTAATGATTCTGACATTCCACTTCTGTTTTGAACATTTTGTACATTAACTCACCTACCAATTAATTCTGATACTAACATTTGGTAATCTTTTTTTTTAATTTGTTCTTTTTGTGATCTGTTCTTTGTTACTTCCTTGCTTTTATATCCTTTTATCTTGCTTGTGTCCTTTGATCCCTTAGATTTGTTTGCTGCTTCCTTCTCCCTTGTCTTGATATATTAATTCAAACTTTTAACTCAGTACTGGTTACTCTTCCAAGTAGGACATTGAAATGCCACATACAAGCTTTCTTATTCTAGTAAGAGCTAGCGTTAACCTTGTTTGCGACTTCTTCACAGTCTTTTTCACTGCAGCTGTGGGTGTTTAAATTTAATATTCCAATCAGTCCTGCCTTTGTATGTCTGGACTTCTTCAAATCCTCAATGTGAAACCGTATCTTTAACATTCTTTAAAAATTGGCTGCAGTAACATTATATAAGCTGTTTTCTTCTTGCTATCATTTTGGAATTTTGCCAGTGTTGCAGTGTTTGAGTTTGGGCAGCTTTAAATTGTCCTCTGCATTACCAGTGTATCAATAACAGCCATTATTTAACAATTTACAAGCTCGCAGTGTCTCATTGTCACAAAATAGCACTGTCAGAGATTGTGTTGAGAGGAGGAGGATATTATAACAGACAGGAAAATATCCAGTATTTACCCTGGCTGAATTTTAACAGTCTATATTAGAAGTTGCTACTTCAAATGAATTTAGAAAGAATGACAGATTTAAGGTCAATCTCCAGAATTTTCTGATACCAGAGAGATCCACTACACTGCACATTCAACAAGGACATGTATGTATAGTTACACATATATACACCTTTTGGTAATCGTTAGCACAGTGCTATATTGATGTGTCTGTTGACTTAAATCATTCATTTGTCTTCCTGGCTAATATCAAGTGAACCATAATGACTGCTGGAGACATGACTTGGTCGCCAATGTAATTATTGCAATCACCAATACAAATCAATTAATATTTTAAAATACCTTCATTTATTAGGACATACTAGCAGTATAAAATTCTGTAACAGATTGTCCTTGAATTCAGGACATTTTCAATCCTGTATAACATCCAGGTTGCAAAAGTATTTTAATCTTTTCATGAAATTTAAACTGCATTCTAAATGATTTATCGTGCCCCATGCATGTAAAAACATTGGGATCAGTAAACCAATAATGATTATAAATACAAGGGCCCTGAAAAAGTGTTCAATCCTCATCTTATCTCCCCTCTAAAGAACCATTTGGGAAAGTATTAAAGCTTGAATTTGGCTGATTTGAATAATCATACTAGTCCTAATAATAACTCCCCACACCAAACGATTTGTTGTTGGGGGGCTGGGGGGGTGGGGGTGTGGTGGTCAGTGATATAGTGGGTGCTGTTAAATACTTAACTATAATGCATTCTGAACAGGGTATGCAGATGCCCTAACACTTTTTTAAAATATCAGTGGATAAATGCTGTTGAAGTATTCTGCTTCTTCATTGACAGCCTTGAATATACCTCCCAAAGTGCAATTCAGAGCCAATTTGAAATGTAATGTTTTTCAGGTTTTCAAGGGATCTGGAAATCTGGCAATGAATTGGAGATAGGAGTAGTCAATTCAACAAGCTAAATGCTATTTCCAACAATTCTTGTGGACCATGAGGATCAAGAGTCCTCCACTTCAAAGAAGTCTATAGTCAGATTTAAATTAATTATTATGAGCCACCATTAATTTCAGTAGCACCTCCACATTATGGCCTTGCTGGGTTTTTGGTTGGTTTTGACCAACTCTGTAACTTAGGGAGTACTTTAATGATCCCCACTCTCCACAAATATCAGGTCCAGCATTTTTTTCCAAATTCAACAAAGGTATTCTGATTTGTAAAGTTATGAACAAGCATTTCTTCATGAATGCACTTACAATTAGCAATATATTAACATTAATCTGTAGGGGTACTCAATGTGCATGGTATTATTGACAGAATTAATATCTCTCGTTAGAAAGTTCTAATGTATCAAAGTAATTCAGCACCATACTGGGCTCTATTTATTCCAGGTTGATGTACTCAATTTCCAAGACTGACGTAAAATCAGCAATTTAAATTTAGATTGTTTGTAGCTGACAAGTTAATAGCTTTGAATGGATAAGTTCACTTGATGAATCAAAATCTCGCGAGTCCAACCTACTGCTTCTAACTTTAATTATGATTTCCACATTTTCTGCAACTCCTCCTTCCTCATCGTCTTCAGGATGTCAGTGTGATGAAGATTCATCTACTATTGTTATAGTTCAGCATTTTCAATGTTTGTATTCTCTTTCTAATCTCATTTCTGTTCTCATGAACTTAACTTGCATGTAAGTGATACATTTGATTATTTCCCTGTTTCTATCAGGTGAAATTCTTGACCTTCCCTGGGCCCCTACGAGCCCTCTCAAAAACCTCCTATGAATCTTCTCTAGTTAACTTATTTTTGATCTATTGTGTTAAAATGTGCCATTTTTATGCACAGTAAGTATTTTTTCCATTTCTGTGAATGTGATGAAGTTGCTTGCAGGTCTAGTTTTGGAAACCCTACTTTGTTCTTAAACCATTGCCTAAGATTGTTAAGGATGGCCATTGTTGTTATCTAGGTCCTTCTTATCTTAACAACCTTAATTTAACATAAATGTGACTAGCTAAAACTACTGATGGAGAAGAGCCAGAGTTAATTTCTGTGAAAGATCCTTTCGTTCTTGATTGATCTCAAATTTACACTCCTTACATAACTGACCATCCATACCTATAGGGTGCACATTACAGCTGTAACCTACAATTGTAGGCCTTAACTCAAATCTTCAAAGGGTTTCCCACAGAAAAGAACTGCAACATAGCCTAAAATATATGATTCATTGTTACTTAATGACACCTGCATGGAGATGGGTTCTGACATAGTCAATGAGAAGGAAACAAGTGGACAGTTGACCCACTCCAGGCAGTTCCCTGATGGATTAGTGAGGTTAAGTTTACTGCTACTCTTGCTGTTTCTATGTCATTGAATTTAGTAAACTTCCTGAAGTTTATAGGGCACAAAATGGAAGTTACAGCAAGTGTGTAATCAAGACTGACTTTATTTCACACCCACATGCTATTTTTTAAAAGGCGGCATAAACCGATGCTGCAGTTTATTGGCACAAAGGAGAATGAGTTGTGGTTGGCAGTAACTTAAAATTAATGATTTTTTTGATTGTAACACCATTCTGGTTCCAACACATGCTATTTCAGGTTTAACAAACGTGATTGAACATCTTTGAGTAAGCTATTTATCAAAGTCAACCAGGGCTTTAATGCAAGTGAATGGAGTAGTTATTGTGCAACTAACATAGAACATTACAGCGCAGTACAGGCCCTTCAGTCCTCGATGTTGTACCGACCAGTGGAACCAATCTAATGACTCTCTAACCTAAGCTATTCCAATATTATCCATATGCCTATCCAATAACCATTTGAACGCCCTTAAAGTTGGTGAGTCCACAACTGCTGCAGGCAGGGCATTCCACACCCTTACTATCCTCTGAGTAAAGAACCTACCTCTGACATCCGTCCTATAATTATCGCCCCTCAATTTAAAGCTATGTCCCCTCGTGTTAGCCATCACCATCCGAGGAAAAAGGCTCTCACTGTCCACCCTATCTAATCCTCTGATCATCTTGTATGCCTCAATTAGGTCACCTCTTAACCTTCTTCGCTCTAACGAGAACAACCTCAAGTCCCTCAGCCTTTCCTCATAAGACCTTCCCACCATACCAGGCAACATCCTGGTAAACCTCCTCTGCACCCTTTCCAATGTTTCCACATCTTTCTTATAATGCGGCGACCAGAACTATACGCAATACTCCAAGTGCGGCCGCACCAGAGTTTTGTACAGTTGCAACATGATCTCACGGCTCCGAAATTCAATCCCTCTACCAATAAAAGCGAACACACCGTACGCCTTCTTAACAACCTTATCAACCTGGGTGCCAACTGTCAGGGATCTATGCACATGTACACTGAGATCTCTCTGCTCGTCGACACTGCCAAGTGTCCTTCCATTAACCCTATATTCCGTAATCCTGTTACTCTTTCCAAAGTGAATCACCTCATACTTTTCCGCATTAAACTCCATTTGCCACCTCTCAGCCCAGCTCTGCAGCTTACCTATGTCCCTCTGCAAACTGTAACATCCATCCTCACTGTCTACAACTCTTCCTACTTTAGTGTCATCCACAAATTTACTAACCCAGCCTTCTACACCTCATCTAGGTCATTTATAAAAATGACAAACAGCAGTGGCCCCACAACAGATCCTTGCGGTACACCATTAGTAACTGAACTCCAGGTTGAATATTTAACATCTTTGGAGACTATAGGTGCGGGGCGGGGGGAAGGGTGAGAGGTTGAATTCAACTTAGCTTTACATTTTTACATGTTTACTGGGGCTCAGGAAACTGACTGATGAAATGGGTAACGTTAAGCCATGGTTCCTGTGGGTATCTAAACTAGTGATTGTGCCTGTTGAATAAAAGCTCACTTGCCACTGGTGACTCGTTCCTTCTGGCAAACAATCAGCAGAGCTTTTGCTTGGATACAGCTTTGTTGAAACTTTGGAGACTTTCAAACTGCAAAGATCAGGAGAGGAGCAGTTTTGAATTTGTTTAACAGCATGTCAGAAGAGGAAGGTCATCATCATCCATCGCAGTGATAACATAATGTGGTGGAGTCAGTGCATGCATAGAAGAGAGACGCACAAGATGGTGGATAGGAGAGTAATGCAAGAAAAGGGCTGTGGGCTGCCCATGTCATGGAATTTACATCCAGAGAAAAGCCAAGGGTGTCACATAACGTGGTCACACACGTCTTCTACAGAAAGATCTGCTCTCTGTTGGACCTCAGGATGTGAATTATCTATGGTTGTGATGATGATCATCAAAGTCAATTTATTTGCTTCTGGTATTGCCAGGGACATAGTGAGGTTTAGACACGTTGCATATAAATGTATATGGTGATGGATGGATTGTTTGAGGGGCTGGCAGCTATGTATATTTCCCATGTGATAACCCAAATCAGCGTACACCCATCTGGTTCACTAATGTGCCTTGGGGAAGAAAATCTACCAACCCCTTACCTGGTCTTGCTGATATGCAATTCCAGTCTCTCAAAAATGTGGTTAATTTTTAAAGGCTCTCAAAAAACACCATTCAAAAAAGTGAAAGGATGAGTTCGCCCCCAGGGTGTAATAATAGACGAAACATGCAAGTGGTGCAATCAATTAATTAACGTGACATTTTTGAGAAAGGAAATTTAACGAAACATTGTCGAACAGTCACATCTTTGTGAATTACAGCTTAGAATTTCCACAGTGCAGAAGGAGGCCATTTGGCCCATCGAGTCTGCACTGAACCTCCAACAGAGCATCTTACCTAGGCCAGCCCCAACCCTATTCTTGTGCATTTACCTGCTAATCCTCTGACCTTACACATCTTTGGACACTAAGGGGCAATTTAGCATGGCTAATCCATCTAACCTGCACTTCTTTGGACAGTGGGAGGAAACTGGAGCACCTGGAGGAAGCCTACACAGACATGGCAAAAACGTGCAAACTCCACACCATACAGTCACCCAAGACTGAAAGCTAGCACGAGGGGGCACGACTTTAAATTAAGGGGGGGTAGTTATAGGACTGATGTCAGGGGTAGGTTCTTTACCCAGAGGGTGGTGAGGGACTGGAATGCCCTGCCAGCTGCAGTTGTAAATGCGCCTAGTTTGGGGGCGTTTAAGAGATCTGTGGATAGGTTTATGGACGAAATGGGATTGGTTTAGATTAGTGGGTTAGTGTTTTTTTTTTAAAAGCTGGTCGGCGCAACATCGTGGGCCGAAGGGCCTGTTCTGCGCTGTAATGTTCTATGTTCTATGTTCTAAGACTGGAGTCAAACCTAGGTCCCTGGCACTGAGGCAGCAGTGTTAACCACTGTGCCACTATGCTGCAAGCAAACCACTCAATTTAAGGCCAATTAAGGATGGGCAATAAAAGCTGTTTCAGTTAGTGATGCCCACATCCCTTGAATGAATAAAAAGAAAACCAGTCTCCTCAGACAGTACCTTCCAAACCCATGACTATCTAGAAGGGCATAGGCAGCAGATAGATGGGAACACCAGCATTTAGAAGTTCTTCTCCAAGCCAAGGAGCACAGTTTCTTCACTGTCACTGGGTCAAAATCCTGAAACTCCCTCCGTAGGAGCACTAGGGATGCAGCTACTCCAAATGGACTGCAGCTGTTCAAGAAGGCAGCTTACTGCCATTTTCTCAAGGGTAATAAGGGACACGCAATAAATGTTAGCCTGACCAGCAAAGTCCACAATTTTTGAATGAATGAGAAAAACCTGCATTCACCCCCTCTGGCTGTATTCCCACAGGCATACAGTATCATCAATTGTACGTAGCATGGCAAGCATCATCACAGCTGCCAGGAGATATTTATAGATCAGAAGGGATATTTGTCTAATACTCAACCACAGGAAGAGGTTCCATGTTGTGTGTTAGATTTCCTGGGAGCTGTCATGATACTTCATGTTTAAGTTTAACATTCAGAGCTTTTCGATCCAGAAAGCAGACTTAAGACGTTTGAGCAAGGAATATCCACTTCAAACTTTGAGATTTTTCCCATGTATCATGAGCAAGGAGGTGCAGGAATGCAACCATGACTTGACTGTAAGGTGTATTCTGAGCATGCTGAGAGATAATTGAAGCTATGTTCAGATGATACACCAGATCTGGAGGCACTGTTCAGTACTCACCAAAGAAGTCCAGAATAATAGCGACCACCGTGTCCTGCACAAAATTGCACGGCACTGGGGATTTCACATAGAGGAAGACAAACTCATTCATTAGTCATCTTCAGTTGAGGAAAGCATATAGGATGAGGAGGAGGAAGATGAAAATGGTACATTGATCGCCAGATCAGCCACTTATATCGCTGCCTACTATTGCCATGGTTCACCTATCGTTAAGTGTAAATGAAAATATGGGTTTTATTTCCATCTGTTGTACATCTGCCACATGTGTCCTGTCATGTATTAACACCATTCAAAAAAGTGAAAGGATGAGTTGGCCCTCCGGGTGTAATAATAGACAAAACATGCAAGTGGTGCAATCGATTAAATTACCATGACATTTTTCAGAAAGGAAATTTAACGTAACATTGTCGAACAGTCACATCTTTGTGAATTACAGCTTAGTGAACCAAGATTCCTCCAGCTTCTATATAGTGTGTGACTACAACAGAGATAAAGGCAAGCTATTCAAATGCATTCCCTGATTTTTGAGATGCTTTTGGCCTAAACCATGTGGGTCATGGCGCCTTAGAGTACCATCAAAGGTGGCTCTATCAGTAGCTTTCCAGGGACAGACATGACCATCAGAAGACAAATGTCAGGTATTAGCTAGTGGAGGATTGTGGGGGACATTAGAGTGAGAAGTTGGAATGCCACTTTGAATAAAATGCTCACTTCCATGTTCTTTTGCATTTTTCTACCTCTGTTGGGCTAATACCACATTACTTCTCTGCTTTATACCAGCTTGGTGGAAATCAATAATAGATTGTAAAACCATGGATAAGTTCTACTGTCATCCTGTTTAACATGGCAGACTATAAGGTGCATCAGATTAATAATTGGGGTTATGACTCATTTGAGAACTGTGCTTGAAGCTCATTGGCGCTGGTCATTCTCTCTCTGGAAGATATTCTCATAATTCTTTGCCCTGTTAATCCATTAGTAATCAGGTTCAACGCCTCCATATTTCCCACTATTGTGGAGAATGTGTAAGGCATATCTGTCATCATGTAGAGTCATTATGGTACAGAAGGAAACCATTCGACCCATGAAATCTATGGCAGCTTTTCATAGAGCAATCTAGGTAGTCCCATTCTCGCACTCTATCATCAAAACTCTTCAAGTTTAATTTTCTCAGGTATCTATTCAATTTCCATTTTAAATCATTGATCCGCTTTCACCACATAAGCAGCAAGTTCCACAGCATTATTACACACTTTTTTATTTCAAAAACGTTCTTCCTCACATTTCCCGACTCAGCCCATCCTGCCATATCTCTTGTCCAAAGCCTTAAATCCCCAAGTTCCTATAATTAATGGGAACTGCTTTTCTTTGTCTACCTTCTCTAAACCTGTCATCATCCTCAAATCTCCTCTCAATCTCCTTTGCTCCAAGCTGAACATCCCAAGCTTCTCCAATATAACTTTGTGCCTAAAATCTTCTATCCCTTGGCTATGATGCATCTCTTGCATTCTTCCCCTCAAGATCCCCCTGGAGTTCTGCACTTGCGTTCTGAATTATTTGGCTTTGGCAGATTTGAGATAAGCTATCAAGGCTTCACACTCATTTCCAGCTGTCAAGGAGAAAAATATTGTTTTTGTTCCAGGGACATATTTATTTGTATTCTTCTGAGTGTGTCCTCATCTTAAGTAATACTTTGTTTTTGTTTGTTTCAGTGTTCATCTGAGCAGAGCCCTCACCCAACCCTGCACACACGGAGATCTTCTACAGCGGCCTTGCTATAGATATCTATTCATGATCACTTGTGAGTTGGGAATCACCAGATGAAAGCCTGACAAATTAAAATGATCCACAAGTGTAAGTTTTCCTGCTAATGCATTGCTGTACATCCTATGATGGCTCACCTTCCGAAGCAATTAGGTCCTCTGAAGAATTGTTCTCATGGATGTTCTACAACATTTGCTGTGCACACAAAGACCCTGTAAGTCACAATCTTGACTACCACTAGAGGCCATCTCAACATGACTTACTTGCAACAGTGAGTGAGCTATCATGTGTAACAAAGATATTTATCGTTCTGTCACCACCCATCTATGAATTCTCAGTCGCTTTCTGTCTCTGACTGAGATTGATGTTACTGATGTGCAGAGCCTCTTCCAGGCATCTGTGAACTGCATTATTTAGCAGCCCACCTCAAGTTCCCTACCCCCGCCTCGCATTTTATACTGTCCTAGTATAAGGGCAGAAAGCAAACAGACTCTTGAGTGAGTGAAGGCAAAGTATTCAACTGATGGATATATTGCATTTGGTGAGTTTGACCATGAAATCTATGCATCTAACTGCATAAGGATTATGGTGAATGGCACATAGATCAATAGATAAGGGGGGTGAAGAATTGCTTCAAAATTGAGAGTGGGTGATGCTGAAAGTGAATGTGACGATGATGTGATTGAACACATTTGAAAAGACAGGGTGTGAAAGGATGTGGGCTTAAATCACAGGTTGTAGGGTAATCGGAACTTACCTGACTCTGATAAGGCCATTGGACCACTGTCTACATTGCTTTGAAGATAGGGGGGCATTTACCCCACTGCTCATCACCTCGATTACCTCCAATATGCGTTCTTGGTGAGAGCCTTTCAATACTGGGGAAAAGTATATCCCTCCTTCCAGTGATGTGCAATTGAAACTGGTGATGTCTCACTCTCTTTGCACTATCCATCAGCAACAATTTCCTTTTGTGTACTGTCCCTTCAAATACAGCTGAGATGACATGATGTACATGCACATCATGCCTGCTCCATAGCTGGGAGACACAAACCCTGAAGTCAAAACCAATTGCTTGCCTCAAGACAATTGGCTTAACAAATTCTGATCTGCTGAATTGACTTTTGGATTTTGAACTGAATAAACGGGGTCCACGATTCCCAGTCAAAATGAAAGTGATTATTACTTTTTGTCAACCATACCTGAAGCTCACAATGCTATAAGTGACAAGAATTATGTTCAGCACAAGATTTATGTTGTGTCATGATGATGGGGAGAACCCTGAATAATATACGGACATAGTGAACTCTTAAATAAGACCTGTAGTTTTTAAAATGTATATGCAAGCCCTGGATGGTTGAGGATATAAAAGTTGTCACTAAATGACTTGCTGATGGGTGATACTAAGAGGGGGACAATGGAATCACACCGTATCTCCAGACAAGTTTATAACAAAAGCATAAAAGCCATGCAGAAACTAATTGCCATCTCTGATGGAAATAATAGGAGTTGATTATCATCTCAGCAGGAATTATATCATGTGTGCAATGTCCCAGAATTTTTCTGTGAATTTTCATCCACCAGGAGTATACAAAGACTGGGTAAAAGCCAAGCTGCAAAACGTGGTCAAGGTTGACTAGCATTGAGTGTGTCAGCATGTGATAGGAGAAAAATATAGCAGACCACGGCAAATGTTTTTAAGGCAACTTTCTTTCTGATTGCTGAAGCAAACTAAGTCAGCAAAGCCAAAGCTGAGAAGGAAGCAGAGCAGCTTCTCAGTTAAGCAGCAGAACACTGGAGTCTCACAGCCAATTATTCACCTGCTGAACTCAGCGCTAATGGAATCATGGATCACAATAGTGCAAATCTCCACCACCTACTCTTCACAGCAAGCCAAAGACTGATTTGTATATATTTTGTTACTCAATTTTTAATTCAAGCAAACTTAGTAAATTGGCTCCTTTTAAAACATAAATATATTGGGCTGGGAAAAGGATTCCACAAGGGAAGGAGTCCTTTTCAAATTAATCTTATTGCGACCAATTGAATAATGAAAGGGATTCAGTTTATCCCTCCTCACCCAGGGTACAACAGCTTGGGGGTATCCCAACCAGAAGTTAACAAAGTGGGGAACCTTGCCTGGGGACAATTCTTAACATCTTTCTCTGCTCACCGCTGGAAAAATAATCTTGCTATGCTCAGAAGACTTGCTGTATTTTATGAATAAATTTAAATTCCCAATTCTACGCCTTTTAACTCACTAACAGATGTAGTAATGTTAATATTCACTCAATGTTTTGAAAAAAATCTCAGGCTCCAAATTTCCTCAAAGTTTGGTGTGGTCACCCAGCACAAAATAACTGGGGGAGAATTAGAGACAGCATATAATTGGGTGAAACATGGAAATTGCTGTCCTTTTGATCTTTCACCCAGAAAAAAAATAGTTTGGGACATCCTGTGCGAGGATAATTGTGAATGATGGTGCCATTCATGCCATAAATGCCCTGATATCAATAATAGATGGTGCCACCTACTGAATTTGTTCGAGATCCTGTCTCCAGTCGATGCAATAAACTAGACAGGCATGATCTTAGATTAATTGAGACCCAGTGGTTCAGACCTGTGCACAATCCAGAATACCCAAGAAGACAGATTTAAATAGGCCTCCAGTATGGACATTGATTTCCCCTGGTTATTGGAACATGATGTTGGTATGCCGGCGTTGGACTGGCATAAACACAGTAAAAAGTCTGACAACACCAGGTTTTAGTCCAACCAATTTAGGCCAGGCCCAAATTGACATTTTGCCCTATCTCCCTTTTAGTGCTGTCCAATATAAGTGCATATTTATGCAATATGTGCCATTTATTTTAATTACATGATCCTGTCTTGACCTGAGACACTCCCAAGAATCAGATGAATTGTACTATTAAATGTTGTACTATTAAATAAGACTTGTCTGAATAAAGCTTTTGAAATTTGGCATCCAGATTTTCCTCAAATGCTCAAAATGTAAAAATAAGTGACAGTACAGTTAATGAAACACTACTGATGAATCCTGTGGAGGTACATTACATAGAGTCCGTACACTACAGAAGAAGGCCATTACCTTTAACCTTGAGTAAAATATTCAACAGAAACATAAAAATGCAAAAGGCAATTCAAAGAATAAACTTAAAGCATTTTAATATTCATTTTTAAAATTTTGTTCACTTATTTTAGGCCAAGAAATTTTAGGTGGGAAAATGTCAGATCAAAATTTTTCAGGAAGTGTTTTGGGTGATGTAGGGAAACATGGCATTGGGGCCATAGTGTACATCTACAAGATAATGTGTCCCTTTAAAACAAATTGGCTCAATTTTTAAAGTTACAAAGCCAATGAGCAGAGTGGACTGTGCAAACTCAAATCCATTTCCTTGCTTGCTCCAAAAACCATATTCAAATTGAATCCAAGTCATGGTCCCCACATGAAAAACATACACAATCCAAGCTGACAGAGAAAGGCATTGGGCTCCATCTTAAGCTTGATCTTAGCCAAAAGCTTGAGATGTGTACAGCATGATGTGTCCATATAAGTGCTTTGCCTGATAAATTTGTAATGAAAGAAATTGGCTCCTGCATGGTCACCTAGCATTGCTGGACTCCCCTTCTGTTAAGTGTGGTTGAAATGTCAGATGGCAAACAATCAACCAACTCATGACATTGACTGTCAGGAATCACAAAATAATGAATATGTTATTGAAATTTGTGTAGGCACTTTCTCTTGCCAACATAATTTCTGGCAGATTTTTGCAAATATCATTTGTGGGTATGATTTTTGTTTTCTGTCCTAGCTGCATTGCAGCCTGCCCTGAATTCATCTGAAATCAGATGTCAAATTCCTTAGCTTCTTTTGCATGAAAACAAAAGTACAGAAATTTAACAAGAGTTCTGCTAGTTTGTTCTGCAACTCAACGAGAACTAGTAAAATCTCTGAGGAACTTCAGGATGAAATTATCAGTGACAATCGTGAATTGCTGAAACTTTTGACATGTTTTAGAAATGAAGTGCCTGCTTTTTGTTTATTAAATTGAGTTAATTTATTATGTGGGTGAGAAAGGTTATTCTATTTAGATAGTATAATTAATAACTGTTCCATCTTTAATATTTTTAGATATAGTTCTAAGTTTCCTTTGTAGCCACATCTGGGATTTCTGTGAAATCACTTACTTAGTGTATTCTATTTGCTATTTCTCATAAAATCATATTTTGCTTTGAAGTATCTTTTGCGAATTTGTTACAAACAGCACATTGTTATCTTCCCCTCACGCTTAGAAATGCTTGTAACGTTTTTAGCATTTCTTAAAATTATGAGCAATATACCGAGATAATTCCATCCCCTACCCCACCTCACCATCATGTTATTATTTACAATCATTATAAATGATTGCACTGAACCTAAGCCACACAAGCGAGGAAGATTCCAGTTCTCATCTATTGTTTGTGATGAGTTGGCTTATTTCAGGATGGCATTAGGAGTTGGTGAATGTTGATCTGCTGCACCTTCAGTGGGGTAGGGGGGTAAAAAATTGACCAAGACTTCTATATTCAAGAGGTGGCTGGATATAACACTTGGGGCGAATGGGATCAAAGGTTATGGGGAGAAAGCAGGATTAGGCTATTGAGTTGGACAATCAGCCTTGATTGTGATGAATGGCGGAGCAGGCTTGATGGGCCGAATGTCGTCCTCTGTTCCTAAGTTCTATATTACTATGCTTCCCTTCACTACCTGGTGCTTATTGAAGGGAGGGCTCAATTGTAATTCTCCTCCTCCTACATTGCAACAGTGACTACATTTCAATTGTACTTAATTGGATGTAAAATACCTAGGGACATCTTGAGGTCATTAAAAAGTGGTTGATAAATGCAAGTTTATCTTTTTTTTTACTCCCAACATATACTGCCAAGTCTTACACTTGGAGATGTTGAGGTAGTAGAGGATGACTGGCAGCTGTGAAAATGTATTCCACCTAGAAGCAGCACCATAAGGAAAGGAAAGCATGAAACCTGAGGAAGGAGGTAACAAAAGGTTGATAAATATTAAAAGGGATATCCAAATGCTGTATGAACCTGTGAAAAGAACAAAATGGTTTACCTGTGGAGTTTTAAAATCTGTGACTAATGATAACTGCAGACCATTGTAAAGGTGTTAGAATTTATGACCTTTACCATTTAAGTCATACAATTGTTACTGGAGGAACCAGAAGCTTATTACCACAGAACAAAAAAACACCAGCTGCTGTGTTCCTGGCCCAAGGCATTTAGCAGCTGGAGGAAAAGACTTTAAGGCAATTTCCCCACCTTCATATTTACCATCAGTTATGGTGATATCTAGCAGTGCTTTCTGAAGATATAACATTTGATGACCAGTGTACAGACCGTCAATTGCATTCACTTCATTACTCCTGAATAGATTACCCTTTTAAGATTTATATTTTTAATGTATGCAACATACTGAAATAATTTGCAAGTCAGCACATGACCAAAATCTTTCAGTTAGAATCAGGTTATAGAAGCTAGCATGGGATTGAGACCAGGTGTTATAGTGGCACAACCAGCAGTGGGCCAGGAGCTGATTTTTCAAACATCTGGATGTTTATTTAAAATTTAAATTCAAATTTACAATTTGAATAAATTAACACAATTGCTTAAAAATTAGATTTATTTGAGTACCCAATCATATGTAACTTTTTTTGGTTCTATCATTCTTCCATTAGTTGCTGGTATTTTTGCTGACATTACTCCAAGTCCTGCAGTTTAATCTTTTATTTTAATGCAGCTTGTCAGGATGTATTGTGTCAGATTAGAAAATGCTAATATGAATACCACCTAGAATTGGGTTTAAAAATATCCTTTCAAGACCAAAGTGCACTGGTATGCTAAAGTTATGGAATATTATGTTACAATCCTGCAGTGTTGCTGTTAGCCTTGCTTCTTACTTTCTTCCCCTTGGAAATGTATCACCATCTAGAGGTGAAGATAGAAGGATAAAATCTGTAGACATGTTGATGAATACTGGAGATGTTAGCATATAAGTCAGCCATTTGAACCCAAAAACCCTTCCTAAAACAAGATCAATTTATGCACAAAGTATAAATTGTGACCTGCAGTATGAGTGTGGATGGTTTCCATTTTGAAATGTGGAAAAGAAACATAATACCAGTATTTAATATCAATTTAATCTGGCACCAGTTATTGAATAAATGAATTTCACAAAAATATCATTAATCAAATGAAACATTCGAAAGTCCATTGAATTGATTGTCTTTAGCATTTAGCAAAATATTCATCTAATTCATTCTGAGCCACTTTCGCTATCACATCATAAGGATTTCCCTTGAGATTCAACAGAATCCCCTGCTACTAACGTCCTGGGAAACTGAACTGCTTTAGCTATATAAATACTTTGCCAAAAGAGCAGTCAGAGTTTGCAAATCCTGCAACATGTAACTCATCTCTTGACTCTCCACAGCCTGTTAACCATCTCCATGGCACGAGGTAGGAATTTTGTATTCATCTCCACTTGCCTGGATGAGTGCAGCTCAGTTATCTGGTATCTGAACTTGTCATATAAGCTGTATTCTTTATGTATGAGATGCCTGTTCCAAATATTAGTGATCCATAACATCACTCCGTCCTCATCCATTCAACTGATGTCATGAACATGCACAAGAACTCCTACAGGGACATTGATTTTTGGCATGGTTTTACATTTGAAAATTATCATCAATGTAATTTTTTTCCATCAGCCATGCAGGTTAGTACCACTGTGAGACTTGTCTTCTCATCTTGTGTTTTTCACTAGAACTATTGTTGAGCCATTCTGTTCGACGGTTTCGTTGCTCGATGTTTCTGAAGTTCATGGTCGTCTCATCCGTGTTGGTGATTTGGCATAATGGGCACTCATATTCTTGTTGCTGCCTAATGATGAATCGCTGGAAAGTGATAATTTTGCCATCAAGGTCTTTTGCTTGTTTCTGAGTGTTCCTGCTTTTCTGTTACATCACAAGACATTTAACAGCTTCAGCAGCTCATTGTTGCTCTGAAATCTTTACTGGACTCTTTAATTTAGCCCACTTAAGTGTGTATATATGTATTGTATTTCTGGTGATGATAAAACCATTCTGCTGATTTTTAAAGACCAATATATACCTCAGAGTCAGGCCCGTGGCTTGTCCCTATTCTCATGACACGTTTGGTATCGGGCACCTTCAGGGTGGATTCCTTTTTCTCTCATTCTTGCACCAAATTTTCACTAACCCTGGAATTTCCTCACTGCAGCACAATTACTTGACGAGTTAAGAACATAAGAACATAAGAAATAGGAGCAGGAGTAGGCCATCTAGCCCTTCGAGCCTGCCCCGCCATTCAATAAGATCATGGCTGATCTGTCGTGGCTCAGTTCCACTTTCCCGCCCTCTCCCCATAACCCTAAATCCCCTCTCTTATCAAGAACCCATCAACCCGCTTCTTAAAAATATTTAGCGAGGCAGCCTCCACCACTTCAACGGGCAGAGAATTCCAGAGATTCACCACCCTTTGAGTGAAGAAGTTCCTCCTCAACTCCGTTCTAAACCGCCTCCCCTTTATCTTGAGGCTGTGCCCCCTAGTCCTACTGTCTTTTTTGAGCGGGAAGAGTCTCTCCACCTCTATCCTATCCATCCCATTCATCATCTTATACGTCTCAATGAGATCTCCCCTCATTCTTCTAAACTCTAACGAGTACAAGCCTAGTTTATTCAGCCTCTCCTCATAGCTCAATCCCCTCAACTCCGGTATCAGCCTAGTAAACCTCCTCTGCACTCCCTCCAGGGCCAAAATATCCTTGCGCAGGTGCGGCGCCCAAAACTGCACACAGTACTCCAGCTGCGGCCTCACCAATGCCCTATACAGCTGCAGCAAGACCTCCCTACTTTTATATTCAATCCCCCTCGCTATGAAGGCCAGCATCCCGTTCGCCTTCCTGACCACCTGCTGCACCTGCAGGCTGGGTTTTTGCAACTCATGCACAAGGACCCCGAGGTCCCTCTGCACCGTCGCCTGCTGCAGTTTTTCGCCTCGTAAGTAATAGTCCTTCCTACCATTTTTCCTACCAAAGTGGACCACCTCACACTTGCCAACATTAAATTCCATTTGCCATTTCCTGGCCCATTCGCCCAGCCTATCTAGATCCTTCTGCAGACTCTCCACACCCTCCGCACAATTTGCCGTTCCCCCAATCTTGGTGTCATCAGCAAATTTCGACACCCTGCACTCGGTTCCCTCCTCCAGATCATCTATATAAATGGTAAATAGCTGAGGCCCCAGCACCGACCCCTGGGGCACCCCACTAGTCACCAACCGCCAATCCGAATAGCACCCATTGACCCCCACTCTCTGCCTCCTATTTGACAACCAATCCTCTATCCACGCTAACACCCTACCCCCAACTCCATGTCCCCTGACCTTCTGCAATAACCTCTTGTGAGGTACCTTGTCAAACGCCTTCTGAAAATCCAGAAAGACCACATCCACCGGCTCTCCTCTATCCACTGCCCTAGACACATCCTCATAGAACTCCAGTAAATTTGTCAGACACGACTTCCCTTTAATGAAACCGTGTTGCGTCTGCCCTATCAAGCAATTCCCTTCAAGATGCCTCGCAATTTCCTCCTTAATGACGGATTCTAACATTTTACCTACCACAGACGTTAAACTAACCGGCCTATAATTCCCCGCCTTTTGCCTGGCACCCTTCTTAAACAACGGCGTAACATTAGCCGTTTTCCAATCTTCCGGCACTTCCCCGGAATCCAGCGACGTCTGGAAAATAACCACCAAGGCATCCACTATAACCTCCGCCATTTCTTTCAGAACCCTCGGATGCATTCCATCCGGTCCTGGCGACTTGTCCACAATCAGCCCCTCCAGTCTGTCGAGCACCACCTCTCTAGTAACAGTAATGTCATTAAGACCCTCCAGTCCTACCACCTTTCCATCGCTAACACCCGGCAAATTATTCACGTCCTCCTCCGTGAAGACAGAAACAAAAAAGTTATTCAAGACCTTAGCCATTTCCCCATCCCCTACCACTAGGTCCCCTTTCTCATCCTCTAAAGGACCAACGTTCACCCTAGCCAGCCTCTTCCTTTTTATATATTTATAAAAACTCTTGCTATCCTTTTTTATATTAAGTGCTAGCCCAGCTTCATAGCTTCTCCTACCCTCCTTTATCAACTTCTTTGTCAATCTTTGTTGACATTTAAACCTTTCCCAATCCTCTTCTCGCCCACTGCTCTTAGCTACTCTAAATTCCTCCGCTTTTAATTTAACACTTTCCTTCACCTCCAGCAAATGTTATAACTTTTAGCTCGAAACCAGCTTCATACTTAACCTCTTTTGATGGAGGATGCATTTTTCTTCTTTTACCACATGGTGTCTGCTCCATCTAGGCTTGCCTTAAACTCTTTCATGTCTCACAATATAGCTCATATCACTTGCTCAATCCCTTGCAGTAAATTATTAGGTAGGTAAAACATGTATTTGGGGATAAAAAATTGAGGCGGACTACTAATTCAAGTATTGCATATCATGTGTAAGCCATTTGGCTCCTCAAGCCTGCTCCATCATTTAATATGACTATAGCTGATTCCCTATCTCAATGCCATACTCTTCTTTTTTCCCGTTGTCCTTGATGCCTTTAATATCTAGAAATCTATCCATTTATTTCTTAAATATATTCAGTGATTTGGTTTCCATAGCCTTCTAAGTAGAGAATTCCACAGGTTCACCACCCTCTCCCCATCTCAGTCCTAAATAATCGACCCTGTATTCTGAGTCTATGACCCTTTGTTCAAGACCCCCACCCCTCCAGCCAGGGGCAACATCATCCTATCTATTCAGCCCTGTCAGAATGTTATATATTTCAATGAGCTTCCTGCTATGAAAAGGTGAAAGGCAGGAGTAATGTTGTTACAAAAGAAATGACGTGATGATGAATGGTAATAATAGCTAGTAATGGGATAAGTAAGGAAGCAGCTGTATCCAAAGGAGGTATAAGTGGGAAAATGCAGAATAACAACCAACAGCTCCATTCTTAAAAAAATTGCAGCGAGTGGTCATGATCCAAAATTTTTGAACTGAATTTTGATTCTGGAAGACTGCACAGTACATCGCAAAAGATGAGGTGCTGTTCCTCAACTTATGATGAGCTTTACTGAAACAGTGTAAAAGGCTGAAAACATAAATAACAGAGTGGGAGTGGAGTGGACAGACAACTTGAAGCTTAAGGTCTTGATTGGTAGTGTTTTCTAAAGCCCAATATCCATTAGGTCTCCTTAACGTAGAGACAACCACATTGAGAGCAGTGACTGTTTTTCTCCTCTTAAGTTCTCCACCACAGTAAGGTCCCAAATTCATCCCAGTGGGAATGGGAATCAAACAGCATGCTGCTGGCATCAATATGATCTGCTCTCGCTATCCAGCCAATTGATCTTCCCCCAAGAAGTTAGAATTGCTTTAGCAATTTATACTCCTTATGTGCATGCTGTAACCTGGAACTATGGATTCTGATGATGGAGGCCCATTTTGTTTTCGTTATGCAGTTGACAAGGAATCTCTCCCGCTCTTACTCCTGCCATTGGTATGTGTTGGAAAGACTTACAAGTTGCTACTCAATCTTTTTGGTCATGTTGTGAACCAACTCCCTTTGGCCATCATGTCCTGGAATAGGACTTGAACCCAGAGCTTCTAGTCAGAGGCTGGCACACTACCACTATATCACAAGATCTCCTGAGTAGCAATTAAACTATAATAAATTGAAAAAAAAGGTAAATTGCTGTGTCATCTGGAAGGAGTTAGAGTCATAGAGGTTTACAGCACGGAAACAAGTCCTTTGGCCCAACTTGTCCATACTGCCCTTTCTTTTTTAAAACCCCTATTAACTCATCCCAATTGCCCACATTTGGCCCATATCCCTCTATACCCATCGCACCCATGTAACTATCTAAATGCTTTTTAAAATACAAAATTGTACCCACTTCTATACCACCTCTGGCAGTTTGTTCCAGACACTTACCACCCTCTGTGTGGAAAAAATTGCCCCTCTGGACACTTTTGTATCATTCCCCTCTCACCCTAAACCTATGCCCTCTAGTTCTAGACTCCCCTACATTTGAGAAAAGACATTGACTATCTAGCTGATCTGTGCCCCTCATTATTTTATAGACCTCTATAAAATCATCCCTCAGCCTCCTATGCTCCATAGAAAACAGTCCCAGTCTGTTCCGCCTCTCCTTATAACACAATCCATCAAGTAATGGTAGCATCCTAGTAAATCTTTTCTGCACTCTTTCTAGTTTAATAATATCCTTTCTATAATGGGGTGACCAGAACTGCACACAGTATTCCAAGTGTGGCCTTACCAATATCTTATAAACTTCAACAAGATGTCCCAACTCCTGTATTCAATGTTCTGACCAATGAAATCAAGCATGTCAAATGCCGTCTTCACCACTCTGTCCATCTGTGACTCCACTTTCAAGGAGCTATGGGCACGTACCCCTAGATCTCTTTGTTCTGTAACTCTCTCCTATGCCCTACCATTAACTGAGTAAGTCCTGCTCTGCTTCAATCTACCAAAATGAACCACCTCGCATGTATCTAAACTAAACTCCATCTGCCATTCGTCAGCCCACTGGCCCAATTGATCGAGATCTTGTTGCAATTGGAGATAACTTCTTTCACTGTCCAAAATGCCACCAATCTAGTGTTATCTGCAAACTTACTAATCATGCCTACTATATTCTCATCCAAATCATTGCTGATTGGTTGGCAAGTGAACGCTGATTGGTAGGGACGTTGACATGGGGAATGCACTATTTGATGATGAGAATCAGAGAATCCCTATAGTGCAGAAGGAGGCCTTTCAGCCCATCAAGTCTGCACCAACCACAATCCTATCCAGGCCCTATCCCACACTCCACGTATTGGTCCTGCTGACACTAAGGGGTAATTTAGCATAGCCAATCAACCTAATTTGCACATCTTTGGAACGTGGGAGGAAACCGCAGTACCCCGAAGAAACCCACACAGACAAGGGGAGAATGTGCAAACTCCACACAGACAGTGACCCAAGCTGGGAATCAAACCCCGGTCCTTGGTGCTGTGAGGCAGCCGTGCTAACCACTGTGCCACCGTGCTGCTTCTAAAAAGCCCCATTTTTTGGGACTTTGGACAGGGAAAAGGGAGGAGGCCAGGTATTACAACTTCTGTATGGGAAGGAGAGTGGGTGCTGGTGATGATTGAGGAATGGACCACAGCATTACCGAGGAAGTAGTCACTTCAGAATACTGAAAGGGATAGGTATGATGTGTTTAGTGGCAAAATCACATTGTTGGTTACAGGAATGGCAGAGGATGATCTTGTTGTGAAAGCTAGTTTATGATTCATGTGAATATTTTGGAGGTAACTTTTTATTTTAGTTTTGAGAAAATTGAAATTGTGAAGTAAGTTAATTAAAATGCTGGGCTTAGGGTTTACAAGAATAACCAAAGAAGGAACAGTTCCAAGGGTGATCCATCTTTGTTTAATAAAGTCAGAATAGAGCTATGGACTAGCAGGTGGACTTACTTAGCTAAAGAGCTGGAGACACGGGGGTGAATTTTACCATTTTGCCCACCATAGATGTCATGATGAGGGACAGACGATGGAAAGGTCTATTGATCTCGGGTGGGGTTTTTTGGTTTCAGGGCAAGTGTGGACTGAAAGTGTCCACAACATCTCTAAATCCCTACTGTAATCATCCTGGAGGTTACCATTGACTATAAACTGAACTAGACCAGCCATAGAAATACTTTGGCTGCAAGGGCACATTAGAAGCTAGAAATTCTGCAGCAAGTAACTCACTTCCTGACTCCCCAAAGCCTGTCCATCATCTGCAAGAAACAAGTCAGGAGTGTGATAGAATACCCTCCACTTGAGTATTGTCAACGCATTTCATCTTCCACTCCACCGAGATATTCACAAGAAGGGAAATCAACAAATATGTATTGTGTGAGGAGAGAGTGCAGATTGGTTGGAAAGCAGACTCTGATTGGAAGACGCATTGCCATGGGGAATACACAAGTTGACAGTTAATGGCTATCACCTATTTGCACCATCTGGTGATGATTTGCATAACAATTTTGGGCACCACCGTGGGACGCTATTCACTTGCTTCTACTTCATGAAAATAGATGGATGTCACTTATAAGTGATAGCCATTTGATGGTTCATGCCTTAGGGCGATGCCTTGACTAATTCCAATCAAGCTGCTTTGTTGAAATTTCAAACAATTCTTGGTAGTTGACTATCAGTCATCATCAAATAGTGCATTCCCCATGTCAATGCCCCTACCAATCAGCACTGTCTTTTCATACAGTATTAATTTATTGATCTCATCTGCATTGTATTCTTGTGAATGTCCTGATGAGTGAAAAAGCATTCTTTTTTTTTCAGGAACATTCAAGTTCTGTATTCTCCACTTACCTGGATAAGTACAAGCTTATGATGGGCAATGGGACCCTGTGCAAGAACCTCTCTGGCTATATCGAGGGCATCCTGAAATCCATTGTACAAAGAACCCCCAGCTTTTGTCAAAATACTATGGACTTCCTACAGAAACTCAGCACACATGGAGCAGTTGAACCAGGAGCGCTCCTCGTCATAATGGATGTCTCGGCACTCTACTCCCTCAGTACTCAATGCTGACAACTGCCAGTTTCCAGATGCAATCTTACAACTCATCCGCTTCATCCTGGACCACAATATCTTCACCTTCAACAACCAGTTCTTCATCCAGACACTCAGAACAGCCATGGGACCAAATTCGCACCTCAATATGCCAAGATCTTCATGCACAGGTTTGAACAAGACTTCTTCACCACACAGGACCTTCAACCAGTGCTATACACTAGATGCATCAATGGCATTTTCTTTCTTTGGTGAACAATCACTGAATCAACTATATGATGACATCAACAAGTTCCATCCCACCATCAGACTCACCGTGGACTACTCTCCAGACTCGGTTGCATTCTTGGACACACGCATCTCCATCAAGGACGGTCACCTCTGCACCTCACTGTACCGCAAGCCCACAGATAACCTCACAATGCTCCACTTCTCCAGCTTCCACCCTAAACACGTTTAAGAAGCCATCCCCTATGGACAAGCCCTCCGTATTTACAGGATCTGCTCAGATGCATCCAAACACTGAAAGATGCCCTCATAAGAACAGGATATGGTGCTTGACTCATCGATCGACAGTTCCGACTCACCACAGCGAAAATCTGCACTGACCTCCTCAGAGGACCAACACAGGGCACGGCGTACAGAGTATCCTTCGTCATCTGGTACTTTCCTGGAGTGGAGAAGCTACAAGACCTTCTCCGGAGCCTTCAACATGTCATTGATGAAGATGGGTATAGAGGGAAATGGGCCAAATGTGGGCAATTGAGAATAGCTTTGGGTTTAAAAAAAAGGGTGGCATGGACAAGTTGGGCTGAAGGGCCTTTTTTCATGCTCTAAACATCTATGACTCTGAGTACAGCTTCTACAACGCTCTAGAAGCTTGACACTATCCAAGGGAAAGCAACCTACTTGACTGACACCCCATTTGTCTCTTTAAACATCCCCTCCTTCCACTACCACTGCACAGTTCCATCTACAAGCTGCACTGTCAAGACATCTTCAACAGCACCTTCTGAGCCTGTAACTTCTATTGGGTAGCAGGTGCATGGGAACACCACTGCTTTTGAATTCTCCAAATCGCATACCTTCCTGACTTCCAAATATATTGCCAGACTTTCATTAGCGCTGGTTTAAAATCCTGAATTTCCCAATCTAATACAACTTCCAGAGTATCTACACCATATAGACTGCAACAGTTGTAGAAGGTGGCTCATCAACACCTTATCTTAAGAACATAGAACATAGAACATAGAGCACTACAGCACAAACAGGCCCTTCGGCCCACAAGTTGCGCCGATCACATCACCTACCAACCTACAGACCTATCTATAACCCTCAATCTCATTAAACCCCATATACTCATCCAGAAGTCTTTTAAAAGACCCCAGCGAGTTCGCCTCCACCACCACTGACGGCAGCCGATTCCATTCACTCACCACCCTCTGAGTGAAAAACTTACCCCTAACATCACTTCTGAACCTCCCTCCCCGCACCTTAAATCTGTGTCAGCATTTATTGCCCATCCTTATCAGCAAAGTGCTGTGAATGAATATATTGTATGGAAAATTCTCTGAAAGTTGAGTCATAACTGGCACAAAGGAAGATGGTTATGGTAGATGATGAACAATCAATTCCACTACAGGAAGCTAATATTATTGTCACCATCTGGTGACAAGTTATAACATAACCCATCGTGGGGAAGGTTTTTTCTCAAAGGTGTCAGATATCTGGCTAATTAAAAAGGTTGAGGACCTTCCAAGCAATGGAGAATTATTCTGTCACGTGAACTCTTGAGCTATGCACTTAATCACATTTACATTTTGTGTTTAAAGTGTCATTTTACCCTTTCCCATCTACTTCTATCCAAGTAGAAGCAAGTCGACAATCTCCCACACTAACGCCCAAATTGTTTTGTAAATGATCACCAGATGGTGCAAATGAGCAATCCAGACTGACTTTCTGTCCAGTTTCCCTGTACAACATCTAGATGATGCAATACGCCTACCTCTAATATCACAAACACAATTCAGATCTTGACATGGGAAATGGAGATCCCATGTACCCATCCCCCATGGCAAAATATGACAAAGTATAAACTGTAATTTTACTTAAATTATATGCTGACTCCATACAAACTTTGAATGTACATAGTTCCTTTGCAAGCAATCAAATGCTGAAGTAATATTCTGTACCTAAGTAAGTAAGTATAGTGTGTCAGCCATGGCTCAGTTGGTAACATTTTTCTCTCTGAGTCAGAAGGTTGTGGGTTCAATGACTCCTCATGCTAGGACATCAAGTCAAGGTTGACACTCCAGTGCATATTGTGGCTGTTAATTTGAAGAACAGCAGGCCAATATTTAATCCCTAATTATCACGAGAAAATAGATTGTCATAATTACTGTTTGTGGAGCTTGCTGTGTGCAAATCAGCTGCCATGTCATCCATATTACAACAGTGATTACACTTTGAAAGTTTTTCATTGACTGTGCAGCATTTTGAGATGTCCAATGGTCATGAAAGGACCTACGTAGATGCAAGTCTATTATTCACCTACATGAATAGCTTATAATTTCTTTCAAATAACCTCATGTATTTTGACCATTTTCCACCTTTCTCAGTTTGTTGCAATAAGGGTTTGGTTATACATCAGATGTTTTGACTGGTAGTACTAAGACAAAAAAATCATAAGGTGCTACATTGTGGGTTTTGAACCAACTCAGTGCAGATGTATTTAAGAGCTGTTGTCAGATTGAAGTCCAAATGGAAGAGAGAGAAAAACCTATGAATGTCTTTGGTAATGTATCAGCATATCATGTGACTAAACATGCAGAGATGCATTGCTTTACAATAGATAACATCATTCTCCCTTTACTTTAGTAATATGACAACAAACTTCTAAACATTAATGATTACCCACTATGAATATCAGGTATATTACCACGTATTATTATCTACATATGTACAATAATAGTCTTTTTGATTAATGTCAATTTTACTTTGGTAAGATAATACGTTCCAGAGTTTGATCTTTGATATCCTCGGTAGCCTGTTCCTCAGGAGTATCAGCATCTTGTGAAATTGTTTTGTTGTTAGCTTCCAGAGAGGTTAATTGTTCTACTGCAGTAGAATATGAACTTGGTTCTCTAGAAGTCCTTGGTTCAGGGATTTCACAATCTTGGGCGTCGGGCATCAGACGTAAGCCATCCTGATACTGTCTCTGCTAATTCACTTTTTTCAGCAAGAATTTGATAAAGTTTATTTATTTATTAATGTCACAAGTAGGCTCATGTTAACACTGTAGTGAAGTTACTGTGAAAATCCCTTAGCCGCCACACTCCGGCGCCTGTTCGGGTACACTGAGGGAGAATTTAGCATGGCCAATGCATCTAACCAGTACATCTTTCGGACTGTGGGAGGAAACCCATGCAAACACAGGGAGAAATGTCAGACTCCACACAGACGTGACCCAAACCGGGAATCAAATCTGGGTCCCTGGCACTGTGAGGCAGCAATGCTAACCACTGTACCGCCCATCTGTGTGTCTCCACCATATTCTTTTGTTATCAAGTTGCACTGTATAAGTATTTGGATCAGTCTTAGGTAGAATATCCACAGTTGGAGATATTCACATTTCACCTGTAGTTTCTCACTAAAACTCTTTCTCCTTGTTTAAAACTCCTCTTTTTCAATGCTTGTTCATGGCAAATAAATTGGAAAAAAGCTTCTTTAATATGGTAATATTTGGTAACAAATATATATTTGCTGTAGTAGCGTTAGGTGGTGTGAGTAGATTAAATTTAGTTCTTAGTTTCCTTCTCAGGAACAACATTGCCGGTGAATTTTGTGTGGTGGCATGAGTCGGGATCCAACAGGACATGAGAACAGTTGTTATCTCCTGGATAGTGAACCTTTGGCTTGTGACACTTTGATGGCATGTTTCAATTACTGTGCTAGCCTCTCCACCAATTCATTCATGGATAGATAATATAAAGCAGTCTTTACGTGTTGTATACCACTGTCCTTAAGGTAATTCAGTTTCTGAGTTGTGAATTGCATCTCATTATCGCTAACAGGTTGTTTGGAGTGTCCAAATCTTGCGGACAACTTATCTAATGCCTCTATAGTTCTTTCACCATCCTGACTTTGGACCACTTTGAATGCGCGTCCACTATGACAAGAAACATGTAGACATCAGTGTGTTCTGCAAAGTCAATATGTATCCTCTGCCAAGTTTGTTTTGGCCAATCCCACGGGTGAAGTGGTGGTAGAGGCAGAGTATTCCGTATTCTAGCGCATGACTGACATTGCTTTACATTTTCTTCTATTTGTGAGCCAAGTCCCAGCCACCAAATACAAAATAGCTCTGTACAAGATCTTTCATCCACACTATCCCCAGATGATCTTCATGCGGTTGAACCCGTATCCAGGTTCGTAAGCATAGAGGGATGATTACCCTGTATCCCCAGAACAGTTCTCCATTTTTGACAATTAATTCAAGTTTCCTCATTATATAAGATCTGAATTCAGGATTTTTTTTTGTTAGTCCAGTTATATTTTAAAATCGTGTCCATGACCCAACCCATTACCAGATTATTCCTCTTGTGCTTTTGCACCTGAGATGATACTGGGACATTCTTGCCCCAGAGGAAATACAAAAAAATTCTAAGTGTTGAATTTGAAAAATGCATTCCCGCACTCTGTGCACTGCGGAGTGCATCAGCATGATTAACTGAAAAATCAGTGAGTCGGGCCCATTCCCACTAGAAAGGCCAGCACATAATGCTGAGCCAGCTGCTGTGCATGCGCCGATCTGCCAGCATCGAGATTGGCGCATGCATAGGTGGTTTAGCAGGTCCAGAGATTTCAGGCCCGGGCCCACTAATGACATTCAAATGGCCACTTATATAATTTATACAGCTCTGCACTGGAAATTGGCCCGGAGCTGACAGTGCCAGAAATCTGGTGCCCGGAGACTTGCGGAGGCACCCAGTGGGAAGCACACTAAATTGCCACTGCGTGAGTTTCCCAGTCAGTGCAGAAGACTGGGACAATCGCCCTAATTTGTTAATAATTTATGAGTTGGTTTTGTCCTGAAGTGGCAATCTTGATAAGGAATCTGAGATGATATGCTGTTTTAATCTCTGATACTTGATTTCATAATTTTGCACTGATAATATCAACACTCATCTTTATAGACAACATGTGACTAATGATGGGATTCCCTGGTATGGACCAAAAATTGTTGTTAATGGCTTGTCGTCAGTTGACAAAGTCTGAAATACAGGTACTGGTGAAATCACTTAATGCCAAAAATTATGCCGAATGCTTCTTCCTCACGATGTGCTTTTTTTCCCATGCTTGATAACATTTGTGATACAAGCATTATTGACCACTCCTCCTCAGTTCCCATGATGTGAGATACAACAGAACCCCTCCATAGGGCAATGCAGCTAGCTCTATAACTCTCCGGCTGCGCTCTGGGTCTTGCTCCTACTCATGCTCTTTTATCTCCCCACCTCCTAAGTTACTTTTAGCCTCAAACTTCTAGTACTCAGTTGAGGTTGTATTCCATTGTCTGAATGTGACTATTTTGAATTGCTCTGCATCCACCAGTTCTAATAATAATTTTGTCTGCTAACTTTGCATATTACTCAAAGATGATCCTGGAATACAAAGATAACTTCTCGCTTTTTTCATCTTAAATGTCTCCTTGCCTCCTCGAGGAACTAGTGAAAAAAGCTTATGGACTTCTTTGTCAATAAGATTTGAGACCCATCAATCAGCTTCCACTTCCTCCTTTGTTCCCCGACCACAGAACCAAATTTCCTCAAGACTCCACACCCCCTGTTTTAGTCCCGAACTTGCACAGTTCTCTAGGTTCTCTCCCATCTCTGCTTTGGACCCCTTAATGTTCATTATGTCCATGAGAAAGATCAAACCTGATAGCAACTGTGGATGTTTCAAGGCAAGAAAGTTGCTCTATGCAATTAAACCAAAAAGTAGAAGTGGAATTAGAGAAATTAATCCAGGATTTAACCTATAATAATGAAAATTGGGCAACCCCAATCATCCCAGTTATTAAATCTGATGGTTTTATACATACCTGATCCAGTAGATCCAGTACTGTGTGTAAATCAGTACCCCTTGCCACTAATTGAGGACCTATATGCTGGACTGGCTGGTGATCAGCAGTTCAACAAGATAAACTTGTCCCAAGCATACCTCCAGATGAGAGTGGCAACTGAGTCACAACCACTGCTCCCAATTGTTACCCACAAAGGATTGTTCCGATATAAGCACCTACCATTCAGAATAACATCAGCAACAGTCATATTCCAGAAATTGATGGATCAAATCTTAAGTGGCCTCAACAGTGTCCAGTGTTACTTGGACAACATTCTAATCACAAGCAGAATCGAACAGGAACATTTACACAACAGAGGAAACACTGGAGCATGTAGATCTCTGTGTGAAGGAAGAAAAATGTGAATTTTTCAAATTATCCATCACCTATCTTAGTCATATTATAGACAAGGATGGCCTCCATAGAGAACCTATGATCCTGGATGCACCAAGACCACAGAGAAGGTCACAGTTGCGATCACTTTTATTAATGAATTATTACAGAAAGTTCATCCTAAACATGCCAACACTACTCAAGACGCTTTATACCTTATTGTGTGCTAACTGATAATGGAGTTGGACAAAGTAGTCTGAAATTGTGTACAAAGGAGTTAAAGTCTATGGACTGACAATATTTGGAGAAAATCGAGTGTAATTCCTTTATTGAAAAAGGGAGGAAGACAGGAAGCAGCAAACTATATGTTAGTTAGCTTAACTTCTGTCACAGGGAAAGTGTTAGAAGCCATTATTAAATATGTTATAAAAGGGAAATTCAAGACAATCAGGCAGAGTGAACATGGTTTTGTGAAAGGGAAATCATGTTTAACCAATTTATTAGAGTTTTTGAAGAAGTAAACAGGTGCTATGAATAAAGCAGAACCAGTTTGTACTGTATTTAGATTTTCTGAATGCAAAGGTTGTTGTGGAAAATAAAAGTTGATGGTGTGGGAGTAACATAATGGCATGGATCGAAGATTGGCTGGTACATGGAAACAAAGGAGGCATAAATCGTTCATTTTTCGTTGACAAGATGTGATGAGTGATGTGTCACACAGATCAGTGCTAGGGCCTCAACTCATTACAATTTATTGAAGTGATTTGGATGAAGAGACCAGTGGTATGGTTGGTAAATTTGCCGATGAAACAAAATTAGGTAGGAAAGTAAGTTCTGAATAGGACATGATGAGGCTACAAAAGGACATAGATAGGTTAGGTTAATGGGCAAAGATATGACAAACAGAGTATAATGTGAGATTGTCCATTTTGGCAAAGCATAATATCTAAATTGTGAGGGACTGCAGAGCTCTGAGGTGCAGAAGGATCCAGGTGTCCTGGTGCACAAATTGCAAGAGTTTAGTATGCAGATTCATTAATTAATTAGCAAAGCTAATGGAGTATTATTGTTAATTATGAGTGGAATTGAATACAGAAGTAGAGAGGTTATGCATAAATTATACAGCTTGTTGAGACCACATCTGGAGTACTGTGTAGTCTTGGCCTCGTTAATTAAGGGAAAGTTTAAAGGCATTGGAAGCAGTTCATGGTTTACTAAATTAATACCTAGAATGAGAAGGTTGTCTTATGCAGATAGGCTGAACAGGCTCAGCTTGTATCCACTGTAGTTTAGAAGAGTAAGGAGTAACTTGATTGATTCAGATAGGATATTTTGGGGACTTGACAGGGTGGATATGGAAAGGGCGATTCCATGAAGGGGATGGATAGGGTAGAGGTAGACAGATTCTTCCCCCTCAGAAAGGACAGCAGGACTAGAGGGCACAGCCTCAAGATAGGGGGGGGGGGGGGGGGGGGGGGGGGTCAGTTTAGAATGGAGTTGAGGAGAAACTTCTTCACTCAAAGGGTGGTGAATCTCTGGAATTCTCTACCCATTGAAGTGGTAGAGGCTACCTCGCTAAATATATTTAAGTCACGGGTAGATAGGTTTTTGGTAGGCATGGGAATTAAGGGTTATGGGGAGAAAGTGGGAAAGTGGAACTGAGCCACTTCAGATCAGCCATGATCTTATTGAATGATGGGACAGGCTCGAAGGGCTAGATGGCCTACTCTTGCTCCTATTTCTTATGCTCTTATGTTCTCTTGTGACAGAATCTAGAGCAAGGGGTTATTGCCTAAAACTAAGGAGTTGCCCATTTAAGACAGAGAATTTTTTCTGAGCATTGAGGGAGTTTCAAGATCTCTTTGTCGAAAGATGGTGGAAATGATAGTATGTGAAAGTTAACGTTAGTAGCATACATTAAGAAAAATATTATCCAATCAAGCTCATTGAACAAACATGAGCAGGATTGTGACTGTGCTACAGCAAATATCTTCTATCATCAATTTTCCTTACAAGGTTTATTGATCCTTGTGTTTCTAAGCATATGATCCAATATACAAAGCTAGAACCAAAACGACATGCAAAATAATTAGACTGAGTGTTATTCAGGATTGGCAACCTACAGAAAATTTCCAGAACTCATGACAATCCTGTAACAGAACTTGATATTGCTGTTTTTAAATGGGTTTGTATTGGTGATTGGAATAATTACATTGATCCACCGAAACATGATTTGACCTAAAACAAGACACAGTGGGAAACATTGTAGAATCTACAGCGTGATGTGTTCTAAAGCACAATATGATGGAAAAAAATGACACTATCTACAATGTGACACTCTCATAGCAGCAAAGTTTGTAATGTGATTCAGAATCAAAAAAGTAGCAAGAAAGATTTGGGATGGAATGAGAAGGGATTATGAAAAAGGAATTCAGTTCTTAGCCACAATCCAGAACCCCCAGTTGAAAACTGTGTATGTCTGAATATTGCTCAAAGGCCTGGTTTGCTTGTGATGCTATCTTTCATGCATAGGAATACATCATCTAACCTCACACATGTCAAACCACCACTGTGTGAGGTATGGGAGGATTGCCAGTTTTAACATGCATTAACGTGTCATTATCTGAAACAGAAAATGGTGAAGAAACACATCGACATTAAGTTAGTAATATTGAGGCTGAAATAATGAGCAGAATTGAGACTGATTATGGGAATTGACCCAAAGTATTCACAATGCAGAAACGGAAGACTTTAAACTTTTATTGAACTGAACACTAAACCTTCCATAACATTTATTACATTTATGGTCCACTCAAATCTTAGATAATGATTTTTATGAGTCCTTTTGATTAACATCAAATATTAATTTGTCCTTGCAATTTAAAGCTATTGGCAGACCTGCTGTATAAATCCAGCATTTAAAATTTTGGTCTATTTTTCCAGTTTATTGTTGAAGAATTGTTTTAAGATTATTTGTTGCTCAATCTTTTGACAATGCAATGTCCAACTGAAGGGTTTTCACAAAGAATTAATGATTATTAGGTGAATATTTTTCCTAACATTTTCTCCCAACAGAGAATGTGAATTAAAACATCCAATACTGAAAATTGCTTCACTTTGGAAATTGCCCAATTTACACACACACAACACTCAAATGAACACTCTGATGAAGTCATTTAGACTCAATGTTGACTCTATCCTCTCTCCATGGATACTGTCAGACTTGTTGAGATTTTCCAGCATTTTCTGTTTTACATTTCAACCTGCTCTGTTGCTATACTGAAGTTATATTCCATGTGGAGTCAAGACAAACTCCTTTGAAATAACTTAAAAATGACAACCTTTAATTAAGTTTTAAATTACGACAAATTCTCAAAGTATGGTAATATGTGGAATTGAATACAAAAGTAGAGAGGTTATGCATAAATTATACAGTTTGTTGAGACCACATCTGGAGTACTGTGTAGTCTTGGCCTCTTTAATTAAGGAAAAGTTTAAAGGCATTGGAAGCAGTTCATAGTTTACTAAACTAATACCTGGAATGGGAGGGTTGCCTTATGCAGATGTCACCAGACTGTGTGAAAGTTAATGCTTCAGAAGCTTATAGTAACATACTCAGAGAAAAATATTATCTAACATGCTCAGTGATTAGCTAAATATGAGCAAAATTGTATCGTGCAGCAACAAGTATTACTTTTAAGCAAACATTAACAGGATGCATCATGAATGTTTACTTTATTTGATTTCAGTGCACACAACTTCTGTTTAAGCAGTGCTGACAACCTCAACTTGCTAATTCCTGCCACATGAATCAAGGTTTTATTGCATTATACTGTGCTAAATGGACACAAAACGGCAACTGGGAAGTACATCTGTACATAATACAATGGTTAATTATTGACTGTTTGATTCTTCTCTTCTTTATCTTCTGTCATTTGAGGAAGGAAAGGTTCTACATTGAACAACAAAGACTCACTGGTAGCACTGCAAATAATAGCCCGCTCAACAAATGGCCCTGAAAAAGTAGAAAACATATGTTAACTTCAACTGTAATGCAAAAAAAATTCAAAAATTGGAGTACAAAAAGTAACAATTGCCTAAACACAAAATTAAACCCAGAGCAGCACAGTGGTTAGCATTGCTGCCTCACAGTGCGAGGGACTCTGGTTTGATTCCAGCTTTGGGTGACTATTGTGTGGAGTTTGCACATTCTCCCTGTGTCTGAGTGGGTTTCCAGTTTCCTCCTACAATTCAAAGATATGCAGATTAGGTTGATTGGCCAAGATATGTAGGTTAGGGAGATTAGCAGGGTAAATGCTTGGGGTTACAAGGCTATGGGGGTGGCCTTAGATGAGATACTCTGTCAGAGAGTCAGTGCAGGCTCGATGGGCCAAATGGCCTCCTTCAGCATTCTTGTGATTCTATATATGAAAATAGAAGACTGCACATTGAAAATTATATTTTCTAAAGTTAGCAATTCAAAGGAAGAATAATCTTTAAAGTAGTCAGATTTACTGGAAGTTAACTCACATTTTTCTTTGTAGTATATCTTGTTGTTTAACTGAGTTATTTGATCATTAGTAATCAAAAGAAAGCACAGTGGAATTCTGGAAGTCTGTTGCTTTTAAGCATGTTTTGTCTTGAATTGTGGTTTCTCTCTCTTTTGACTTGTAAATTTACTCTTCCCTGTCAGATTAAAATAACATCTTACATCAGTGTGCATTTGCCCATTTTCTCCATAATAAATTCCGATGCCCATGATTAAAATGGAAATTGCCTTTGTAAACTTTTCATAGTTGCAGCCGAACCCCACTTTAAACACTACCATTGATATGCAAATGAACCCTACATGTCAGCAAGGTTGTTGGAGCGGAATGCAATCTGGAGCAAAAACTCATCAATTTTCTTCTTTCTATTGCAACATGAATTTCAATTCTGTTATTTTGTTTGGTTGGGTTTGACTTCAGTTCTTTGTTTGGGTTTACTCTCATGTTTGTTTGGGTTTGATCTCAGTTTGGGTTCAGGGAGCTGTTGGAGGACACAGCAGAGCAGCACTGTATAGATTCTAACTAAAACAAATCACAAGAAAGCTCTGGCCTGACTGGCTGGTACAAAGTCTGTGCTAAACTCCAAAAAACTAATTAATGCTGACTGGGCAGGTGATGTGCTGTAGCTGTATGATGTGGGAGCTCGCAGATCCCATTGCGAGTTTCAGTGACCTCATCTGCAGCATGTGTCGGTTGCTTGAAGAACTTCGGCTCAGAATTGATGAGCTGGAGTCTGAGCTTCAGACACTGCGGCACATTCAGGAGGGAGAAGAGTTACCTGGAACTTTGTTTCAGAAGGTGGTCACACCTGGTAGATTAAGTACCTCTAATTTGGTCAATGGTCAGGGACAGTAAGGTGTGACTGCAAATAGGGCAGGTAGAGGGATCCTGAATTCAGGAACGGCGGAGCCTCAGCTTTTGACCTTAAGAACATAAGAACATAAGAAATAGGAGCAGGAGTAGGCCATCTAGCCCCTCGAGCCTGCCCCGCCATTCAATAAGATCATGGCTGATCTGTCGTGGCTCAGTTCCACATTCCCACCCTCTCCCCATAACCCTTAATCCCCTTGCCTATCAAAAACCTATCAACCCGCGTCTTAAAAATATTTAGCGAGGCAGCCTCCACCACTTCAACGGGCAGAGAATTCCAGAGATTCACCACCCTTTGAGTGAAGAAGTTCCTCCTCAACTCCGTTCTAAACCGCCCCCCCCCTTATCTTGAGGCTGTGCCCTCTAGTCCTACTGCCCTTTCTGAGCGGGAAGAGCCTCTCCACCTCTATCCTATCCATCCCATTCATCATCTTAGAGAAAAATGGAAAAATAGATATGTGGAGTTTGGAACAGGACACCAGAAAACATGCTGAGACAACTAAATGATGATGCGCAGCGAGAAACCTTTTTCAAAAAGACCTTGTTCAACAGGTATGAGTACTTGCTCCCTGTGCAGCTGAGGAAGAGGGTTGTAGGGAGGATGAGCTTGCAGACCACTACACCGTCGGACAGGAGGCCATTCAAGAGGGGGGAGCAAAAAGTTGTGGTAATTGTAGGGGATTCTATAATTAGCGGGATCGATCGATAAGATCCTTTGTAAGCAGGATCGAGAGTCCCGCATGGTATGTTGCTTGCATGGTGCCTGGAGGGACATCTCTGACTGACCTGAAAGGATAGTGGAGTGGGAGAGGAAGGATCCAACTGGTGTGGTCCATGTTGGGACAAACAACATAGGCAAGACTGGGAAAGAGGACATGTTTGGGAACTAAATTAAAGTACAAGGGTTATAATCTCTTGATTACTACCTGAGCCAAGTGCGAATAGAGATGAGGAAATTAGGGAAGTAAACGTGTGATTAAAGGAGTGGTGAGGGAAAGAGGCATTCCATTTCATAGGACGTTGGCACAGTTCTGGAACAGGAGGGACCTATATTATTGGGACAGTCTTCACCTGAACCGATCTATGACCAGTGCTCTGGTGGAAAGGATAAATAGGGTTGTCACGTGGACTTTAAACTAGCAAGGGAAGGGAAGGTAAAACTAGAGGAGATATAATGGTTAATGGGAAGCAAAGCAGCAGGTTAGCATTTGGGGAGCAGGTTCAACTACATGGAAAATTATGGAAAAAGTTAAAAAGGAGAACTCAGGGCATGTTATTAATGAAGGTGTTAGGATTAAAAAGGTATAAAAACTAGCATAAGGGCACTTTACCTAAATGCTCGTAGCATTCGAAACAAGGTAACTGAGTTGACAGCACAAATCATTGCGAATGAGTATGGTTTAGTGGCCATTACAGAGACATGGTTGTGGGGTGGTCATGACTGGGAATTAAATATTCAGGGGTATCAGACTATGTGGAAGAACTGAAAGGAAGGTAAGTGGGTGATGTAGCTCTGATATTTAAGGAAGGCATCAGGGCGGTAGTGAGAGATGATATAGGTTCTATGGAGAAAAAAGGTTTAATCCATTTGGGTGGAAATCAGAAATAATAAAGAGAAAAAGTCACTGATAGGCGTAGTCTATAGGCATATAAAATTATGAAGGGAATAGATAAGATAGAAAGCAGGGACATTGTTTCCACTGACAGGTGAATCTAGAACTAGGGGGTATAGCCTCAAAATAAGGGGGAACAGATTTAGGACTATGTTGAGGAGGAACTTCTTCACCTAAAGGGTTATGAGTCTGTGGAATTCCCTGCCCATAAAATAGTTGAGATTACCTTGTTGAATGTTATTAAGACAAAGCTAAATTTTTGAACAATCAAGGAATTATGGGCTATAGTGAGCAGACGGGTAAGTGGAGCTGAGTCCACAAAAAGGTCAACCATGATCTTATTGAATGGCAGAGCAAGCTTGAGGGGTCATATGGCCGACTCCTGCTCCTAGTTCTTATGTTCTTATTTTTACTGCCACTCTGCTAATTCAACCAGGAGCAGGGAGCAAGCTGGGAACTTCTAGGCTCTTAACTGCCATAACTGGAGAGTCATGATTTCAATTTTTTTTAAACAGTACACACGTACAACAGAAACATTTTGAATTCATGCTCTTCTCAAGATCATCTTACATTTGGGAAATGGAACCTAAAGTCTGTGTTGAGTGCTCTCATGTATGTGTATTAGGTATTAAATGCTCAAGTGGGGCATATGTGCAAACGTATTTCCCCATCCCACTCTCAAGCTGAAGCAGCAAAAATCAAGCTGACATTCCAGTGTAGTTCTGAGAGAGTGCTGCTTTGTCAGAGGTACAGGCTGGAATTCTCTGGCTGTTCATGCCTGCGGGAGTCTCTGATCCCACTGGCAATGCACTCCTGCTCGTGGGTTTCCCTGTAGCATGGGGTGCCTTCAATGAGAAATCCCACTGACAGCGGCCAGAGAATCCCATAGCCAGCAAACATCATGCCACCTTCCACAGCTAGAAACATGTGGCTAGGAGATCAGGGAATTTCTTCCACTAACTTTTGGATGACATATTAAACCAGGCCCCATCTGCCCTCACAGAAACCCTACAGGGCAAAAGGAGGCCATTTGGCTCAACAAGTCTGCACCAACAACAATCCCACCTAGGCCCTATCCCCATAACCCCACATATTTATCCCGCTAATCCCTCTAACCTGCACATCTCAGGACACTAAGGGGCAATTTAGCATGGTCAATGCACCTAACCGGCACATCTTTGGACAGTGGGAGGAAATCAGAGCACCCAAAGGAAACTCCCACAATCACGGGAGAATGTGCAAACTCCACACAGATAGTGACCCAAGCCGGGAATCAAATCCAGGTCCCTGGAACTGTGAGGCAGCAATGCTAACCACCTGCTCATCTCCCAGTGCCACCGTTCCATACCTCATGTGAAAGTAAAAGATCCATGGCACTGGAAGATGAGCAAGGGAGCTAGCCCCTGATGGCTTGACCAATATATCCCCCAATCAACATCACAAAAACACAGCTTATATGGTAATTTTTATGTTGTTGTGGGAGCTTACTGTGCACAAACTGTCACATTTCCTGCTTTGTACCAGTGACCAGACTCAAAAGGCACTGCATTGACTGATGGGCACTTTGAGGTGTTCAGTGGTCATGAAAGATGCTACATTAATGTGTCTTTTTCTTTTCACATCTGTCATCCTTGTAATCTCATTCTGGAAGACTGGCAGTAACATATCTGGTGTGAGGCTTAACATAATTGGTAAGAACTGGACTGAGATTCACTATTCATTCAATCTAAATCCACATTTCCAGCTGGATTCCCACTATAGCCTGAAGAAACAGTAGTAAAGTATGATGTTTGGTTTACTTCTCCAATGATTTCCAAATGTGTACATCAAAAACAGGATATAAACTCTAAACAGGAGCACCAGTATTACTCACCAAAACTCACTGGTCTATGTGTACAAACATCCTTGATAAATGCGGAAACATTAGCAGCAATGTGTTCCTTTGGCATATCCAACTGAAAAACAACAGAATAACTGATGGAAAAACTATGCAGTTAAGGAGATCACAATGCACATATCCAAAATGATCTGCAATTGACTAAATTAATTTTCTTTGGTGCTTGTCTTTCACATTCTGTCTGCTCCATCCTAGTGTTCAAGTCATCTCTACAATCATGTTACAACCAGTATCTTCAACTTGCTCAAGCCTTAAATTCCCTACAACATTCTGTGAGTTTCTTATTCAGGCCTTGTACACAATAATGCCCTCAGGAGGTATGAATCCTTTTTTTTAGCTAAGCAACACTTAGTCATCAGTTCACTACTCCAGCATCCATTATAATTTAGGTGAGCCACTGTGCTTAGTTCAATCAAATGCTTCCCATGCTTTTTTTCCATTTTAGTGTAATTCTACATCACTCATAGCAACTTTCACCTAAATAGGCTGCCCATTCATTTGGTAATGTAGAACTTGAATATTGCTGAGAAAAAAAGTATTGAAGCTTTTTATCTCGCAGTCATCAGGAAAATTATAAATAATGACTATATACTGTATGAAAAGGGAATGCTAACTGGTTAGCCCCAAGTGAACTCTGATTGCTTGAGGTGTTGCCATAAAAAATGCACCAGTTCACAGTAAGTGAAAGTTAACTGCCAGGCATTGTTTGCAATTTAAACCAGGCGACTTGATTTTGATTGGTGAAGACATTACTCTATGGCATGAACCAGCATTTTGTTTAACTAAAACAGGCATATTGTAAGTACACGTTCTGTTTGTCTGCAAAGAACAGGCTTTGTGTATTACTATGTGTAGCTTCCAGTACACCCAAGTGTGCCATACTGCAAACCCAACTGACAATCTTAAATTGTTTTTTGTGTAATTTTTAGCACACTCAGAGTTTTTTAAAAATGTCATCCAATCACACCTAATTCAGACTTCGTGTTTTGCAAGCACGGGCTGGTTGGGTATAGTCTGTAGCTTACCTGTTGCAAAGAGTGGGAGGGACATGCTGTTTGATACCATCCGCCAGTCTTTGGGACGTATTGCCTAAATACTTAGCATCATACTGGCACTGAAATTCATATATTACATTATTCATCTGTGTGATAGACAAAACTTCTTTTTGGTTAGACAGCTTCATCTTGTCAGTGACTAATATCACTCATGTTGTAACTGGACAGCAGCAGTGAAACAGGTAGCTTCACCTGTTGCACAAAGTCCCGAGATTGCCCTTCTAGGGGGATCTGAGATAGACTGGGCACTTATCAGGAATGAAAATGATAGCTTTAGGTCCAGTCATGAGTTTCTGTGATTGGATTAGGCAATTTCTCACAAGATGTGTTTGGTATACCCTATTTCAGCATCAAGCTTGCATGGTGAGCAAATAGCTTGAGCCCCACCTATGAGGTGGTCAATTAAGCCAATCATGGAGCATGTGGAACTGTAAGAATTCCAACATGTATATAGACCAGTGAAGGCAATTTTGCGATAGACCATGATAGAGAACCTCTGGCAAATTTCTCAAACGGTAGGTCAAGGAAAGGAAATTCATTTGACTACTCCATTTTGAAGGTGAGTTTGAGTGCAGGATGGAGCCCATTAAGACATACAAGGAAATTATTACATGCTGCTGTAGATTTAGATATAGCACATGAATCATCCACACATTGGAAATATTCCATGAGGCAGTTTAGCTATCATTCCATTGAAGCCACATTTCTCATGGAACCCAACAAAGATATTTGTGAGAGTTGGGCAAGGCGGGCATCGCATGGCAACACAATTTGTTTGGGCATACATGGTGCTCTTAAAGCTGAATTCAGCTGCATGAATTATTGAGTTCATAAGCTCAATGAATACTGATTCATGCAATGGTAGCCACGATGTGGTGCTGCAGTGCAATTATCTGGACTTCTATAAGTGGAACATTGGTAAATAGGCTAGTAATGTCAAATAAGCATGTGGACACAGCATTTTTACTTTTACACAAGTTCTGTATGGTTTGAGCAAACATGACAGAAACCTTCAATATTAATCTGAAAACTTGCTCAAACCTGATTGTAGCAATTTGCTCAACCATTTGGCCAATTCATGCTCTACAGATAAGATTGGGGGTAAAGGAACATCACTTTTGTGTGTCTTGGGTAGCCCGTATATACTCAGATGCAGCAAGCCATGAGTACAAACTCTGCCATATATATAATGCAATAGCTCACTGCTCTCATACGAGACCAGGAAGTTTTTTAAGCTTACTTTCCAGTAAGGCTGTCCAGTCATGTTGAGCAGCAGCGCGAGTTGATATGAATTTGGACCTGTCATTAAGAATGGTGTGTATTTTATTGACACAGACTGCTCATTGCTGCAAAAAAATTAAATGCAATTAAAATGGATGTAATTCCACTTGTATTTGTATAGCACGGAGAGAATGAACTAATACTTTATTATATGTTTACTTTAGGGCACTGAAAATAATCTTATCAGCAGAATTTCCTTTAAAATGAAATGATTATGAAGACAAAAACGAACTACAGACTCTTTCTTTCCTCTTATTTCTTTGTTTTTTTTTAAAGCTGGGAAATGTTGCCTTCAGGAATTATCAGATCCAAAAGTGCAAAGGAGTTGTCTTAACATATATTGTTAGGAAGATTACTGAATGAACCTTGATGAAAGAGTACAGCATTATGGTGGAGACCCCCTGATATATTGGAGAAATATGCTTTTACTTTCCAGCAAAATTGATCAGATTTTAGGTTTACTGTCGAGTTTTAGCCATGGTTTTGGCTCTGACAGCTGGCAAAGAGTTATTGACAGATCTCAGACCATTGGATTCAGTTGCAGATCAAAATCATTATCATTCCAGACGCCAAACCTTCGCTGTCAAAAAGATTCTGTTTTAAATTTGGTGCTGATTGAATATCCTCTGCAGCTTTTTGTCAACCACTTCACAAAACTGTGGTAAAGCAAAGGCATTGTAGCTAAAATCGTAAAAGATTTTTAATTATGTCAATACAGAGCTGCAGTAAGGCTGTTCTAAATATATATAAATAACACTTCTGCTTGATGAGTTTGTACGAAAACTACAATCCATTCCTAATTTAAAACCAAATCTTGCACAATACTCATTTAATTCCTCATCCTGTATTTATCACTATGTGTCTTTTACAACACTATAAACATACGGCGCCATATTAAGTTGACTGTTTTATACTGTATGAATAAAATCATCTTAAAATCTTACATTTGCTCATTTTAAGATGTGCAATGAATAGTTACTCACACCTACACAGTGCAATTGCTGCCACATTTTGACATTTTTATATTTTATTTACCATGTTATAGTCACACTAGAATCTGCTAATGCTGAAGAGTAACAGGCACGGTTCATCATTCTATCAACTAGTATAATGCATACGGATAACCTAAGTAAAAGTACTTGTCATGTTGTTCATTTTTTCCATTTTCTAAATTTAGATCCTTGTATGGGTGACATTGTTTCCAATTTTAAAACGATTAATAAGTGCAGTGAAAAAAAAAGGTGCTGCACAGGAGGACTGTACAATCTTGTCTAGTATTACACACTTTTCTGTTATTTTAAGTGTGATGGTATTGATTTGGGGCAAGCAAAATAAATACCAGATTTTTGTTCTGTATCATCTGTAGGTTTTCAAACCCATTCATAATGTTATTCACAACTATTATAAAGACAACACTATGTTAGTAGATAGACATTAAAGTAGTAAGCCAAATTAAATATTCATTTTTATTGAAAAGGTAAACCCTACTAACCATTTTTCTGCTTCCTTTCCATCTTTTACTAAGATCCCAAAATACATTTTAAAAACTAAATCAGCTCTCAAACCATGGCCAAATGTTGCATATCTAAATGTTTAAAATTATACTGATTATTCTATTATTACTGTAATGGGATTGTTAATTTAATTTCCTCTATTATAGAAGTCAAACATGGCCAAATAATGTCATCTCCAACTTATGAGAAAGCTTAACCATTATTGAAACTCATTACAGTTATGAAACGTGAAAATTAAAGTTACCATTTAATTCATGATGAATTATATAACTGCAAATTTTAAACTTGGAGAGATTTCCAACCCTTTCAGTGTTCTTTAAAAATGTCCAACTGGCCATTTTACTTTGGACATCAATTCAGATCAAATAAAAAAACTTTTTACTTTTGAAGAAACCTACAATTTTAGCTTTAAATAAATTATTTCACATTTTCCAAATATTATCACATCATTAAATATATAAAAGACGTATATTGAATTTGAATCCACAGTAAAATAAAAGACACGTTAAAAACCAATATACTACGATGTAATCAGAATATCTACCAGATAAATCCGCATAAAGTTAATACAATCCACTCCAGGCACCAAAGGTTGACGAGCAACTTGAAAACGTATTCCGGATTCATTATTCAAATCATTCCAGGTTGGGAAAGACTTGTGAACCATATCTTGTTATCTGGAGTTATAGAACCTCACCATGTTTTTTTATAATCAAACATTAAATAAGCCTTCTCAATCCCATAGACTGCTGTTTTCAAACCAGAGAGGAAAACACTAAGCACTAGTGTTCAAACATATTTCTTTAGTATGCTATTGAAGTACAGTATCTCACAGTTTTAGAACCTCGCTGAGCCTTTTTTCCCCCCAAGAAACACGGTCTTCATATAATTTGTCCACAGTTCACGTCAGACACTTTCTGAAAATCCTTCAGTTGGCAGAGACTGGTTCTCCACATTTTGTGTTTTGCAGCAAATTGAATACAGAAGTAAAAGGCACACAATGACATACAGTCCCACTATCAGCCAAACTACAGTCCCAAAGAAAGCAAAGCAGATCAGTCCCCTTTCCATTTTGTCAAGCTTCCGGGACTTGGATTTAAATAAGTCGAGACAGGAAAGAATGATAAACTGAATGCATCAATCAAAGCATGCTCCCAGCAGCTGTAATCAAACAGGACTTCCTGCTGTCTGAATGCTCCAGTTGCTACAGCTACATGAAAAGAAACAGCTGTCATAACCTTTGTAAGTGGCTCAAAGTTCAGGTGATTTTTAAATAGATACTCACATTGTGATACATTCAAAATACATTATGAATCCTGAAACAATAGATAAAAAGCGTACTGAGTAACAACTCTCTATCAAATGACTTCAGGATTATGAATTAAATTGCAGCTCTTTTATAAAACAAGAAGGAAAATGCTACCGGCATGATAATGCTGAACTTGAAGATCAACTCTTCCAAGAATATTTTCTGGTTCAATAGAGTCAGACTATTGTCCATTATATACTACATCCATAGGGAGTAGTAGCAATGTTCAAACGCTATTGACGCGTTTGTGATACTGTAAGCATAATGCTATGTCACCTACAATGACATGACAATCTATCAGCTGAACTCAAGACCCTTATGTCAATCTCACTGCAGAATATTCACCACTGAGTGGCACTATAGCAGTGCATTCACCAGAGAATAGCAGGCATCTTCAAAAAGGCATTTCCATTACACTCGCCCTTCGGCTACCCTCGCCCCTGTTTTTAACCAAGTAGTATGAGTTCTGCTCCAGCAGAGTCACCAGCTCTGCTTGACAACCCCTTCTGTTTGAAAAACAGAAAATGCTGGAAAATCTCAGGAGATCAGACAGCATCTGTGGAGAGCGAATAGAGCCAACATTTTGAGTTTGGATGATCCTTCATCAGAGCTGGAAGAAGGAAGAGCTCTATTTTCTCTTCACAGATGCTGTCAGACCTGCTGAGATTTTCCAGCATTTTCTGTTTTTGTTTCAGATTCCAGCATCCGCAGTATTTTGCCTCAACCCCTTCTGTTTAGTGGCAGTAGCGCCATCACAGCTGTGCTGCTTTCCCCCAGCATTTGTTAAAAGACTGCCTTGGCTGATGGATCATTCTGCCTACTGTTGCTAAGCAGTCTCTCACAACTGCTCACCAGGGCGGTGCTATGGACAACAATGTTTGCCACCTGTCACAATAAAATTAGAATAACTCTGAATATTATGATCTTTATCGAGTCTGAGCCATTGCTTAAGATGACAAACTGGCAGCTGTCACTTGGGTTTCTTTTTTGCCAACAGACTGAACAGTATTAGCTGGAAAGCCACTGAAGTTGAGCATGTTTGGTGGCTCACTAAATATCCAGATCAGCTAAATCCAATTCTCCAACTTCAACCTTACTGTAGCAATGCTGCTCTACTTATGTTTCTTCATTCTCTCCTTTTGTAGCAAAAACCCGTGCAGCCAATACAATTACTCATGTATTGAACACAACACAGTATCCAATAGAAACAAGTTGCAGCAGTGCATTTACAATCTTTAGATCAGCACACAAAAGGCAACCACACCTTCAATAAATTACTCAACTCTCCAACATCACCTTCACTGAATGCTAACAATTAGCAAGCAGTTTTATTGGATCCAGAGTAATGAAATGGTGTCAAATTCATTCATTAGTGCATAAGGTTGTTACAAATATATGTCAAAAGTTCTTACCATCATTATCACCACTATGGATTGCAAAAATTCATGAAATTGCTAAAGTGATTAATTGCTGCCAGTAATATTATTAAACAGTGTTATCAACATATTAGACCTCTGCAGTTTTCCTCACGCACAGAAAAGTACACCAGAGCATGATTACAGGGAGGAGGCTAAAAGGCAAAATCAAGTATTGGGAGAGAGCACAGAAAAGAAGGAATTCTGGTTTAAAAGCAGTGGTTTTAAATTGTTTTGGAAAGGAGAAAGAACTTAAAAAAAAGCAGTAACATTTCGACAAGCGTGTTGCTGCTATCCAAGTATTTGATCGCATTTACAGGCCACAGGTTTCAAAGTTACCCATAACTACACAGCAGCTCCTTGAATTCATAACTCTCAGAGTTTCTATTTACCAGAACATTTCTCCGAATGCTCAAAACCTGCTTGGATCTGTTGATAAACAAATATCAATTCCCTGTACATGATCTCTTTAGGGGTATCAAGCAATAGTTGGCCAATCTTCAGCTTACAATTTATTTCACCTGATCGCAAGAAAGCATTTTTTTAAAAGTCAACTGTGTTGAGAGCACATGATTTAACCTGTGGCTAATGCAATTTCATAAGTTACATATGCACATGTGAAACTACACTCGTTAAATCAGAAGACATCAATTTACTAGAGCAGAAAATTTAAAATACAACTTTCTCTTGCATGCAAGTGTAAAATTTGGTATATTATTTGGTTCATTAAAATTAATCACTAACATTACTGCTGGTACAATCTGTTAAACTACAGAACACAGTAAAACAAAATACCCAAAACTGATGATTTAAAATGTTAGGTTACCTGGATTCTGTCACAATTTACTTGAATTTTTTCTGCAATATAGCATTTACATTTTGTTTTCATAATCAAAGCCAATTATTACATAATATCTAAAGGTATATCAAACAATTTATCCAACATGGCAATATTAGACTAAAATGAATTCTCAGCACATGTTGCGAGTATCTGAAGCTGGGCACATTCATATGAATTAAAGAAGCAGTGCTAATTAAAATAGCTTTTTTTGCAAGCTGTAAATGGTGCTGTAAAGATGAACAGACTTGACAGACAGGCACGTGTCAGTAACATTTTGTCATAAGCTAAACTAATCCTTTTCGCTATTAGCAATTTAAAATGCCAAGTATTAATTCTCAGTTGTTCTAGTCAAACTTACCGTCCCTATTTTAGATAGAATGTAGCAGTCACGTTCAATGAGGTACTCGTGGCCAGTTTTAAATACTTCTATCATTTGGGGAATATCAGATCCAACAGAACCTGGAAAACAAAAGTACAAAATACACAAGAGGAATTCAGAGAATATATCTGCATTTGATCAAAGCAATTGAATTAAAAAAGAATTGCAAACAGGTGAAATTTGCTGCAATATTTCTAAATGGGAGAAATGTATTATTAAAGTTATTATGTGTTACAAGTGCGAATTATGAATTTACCAAATGGTGTTGATTTAGCTCAGTTGGCTGGATGGCTTCTCAGTGAGGCAAAGTGATGCCTAGAGCATAGATTCAATTCCTGTACTGGACTGAGGTTATTCGTGAAAGCTTGCCTTCTTGCCCCTTGCCTGAGGTGTTAAATCACCACCAGTCAGCTCTTCTCCTTCAAAGAGGCAGAGCAGCCTGGGGTCATCTGGGAATATGTCGACTTTACCTTTTAAAATACAAGAGTTTTAAGATGAAATTAGAAATTCTGAAAGCACCCCAACTCAGAGACGGGTCAATGTGGTTTGTTTGCCATTTGGCTGACATTTAACCTATTTGAAATTATGGACAGAATCTTTAGAATGGCAGGGTTTCCTTACTTGCCATCCAAAGAGAGCACATCTGTGCTAACACTGGCTGCCCCATGGCCATTTAATATTTCCATTAGCATTAACTGAATGGAAGCCCCATCTCCAGTCAATGAGGGAAGGGGTGGGGGTGGGGGTAGTCCCGTCTCAGAGAGCTGTCAACCAATCTGATTGGTTGGCAGCTCTCCAATCCCAGCAGCACCAGAAGCTGTAGTGGACAGTTCAGGGGCTCTGTTGATGGAGATTGTGGAGTACAAGGGAGTGAAGGTTGTTGAAGGAGGCACCTCCTCCCCACCAATTCCTGTCTGAGGTGCGAACAAAGTTACTTTCCGGCTATCCCCCCACGCTCCCAGTACCTGAACTCATCCCACCAATCTGAAAATTGAAGCTGGATGGGAAACAGCCCTTAACAGTCATTAAGGGCTAAAACTGAGGCAAGGGCAGGTAGGCCAACCTAAGCCTTGTGCAACTGACAATAAAAATTGCAGAGAAGCAGGCAGAGGCCTTCTGGGTAGTCCATCCAAAGAATTTTACAGGCTCTCCCTGCCTGCAACCTGCTGGACAGGAAACGTAACATCCTGTTTCAAATGACAGTTTTCATAACTTTACACAGTGACTCATAGTAAAGGTACAGTTCCTTTTATGACACATAGACAGAGAGAAACAAGACAGATATTGCCGTGGGGACGCAGAATGCTTGTAATAATTTGTTCTCCATTCAAAAGGAAGGAAACAGAACAGATAGGATTTAAGGAATAAGGAGTCACTGAGGTGGGCCTTGCACGAGGAGAATGGATCGGGAACGCTCAGACGGAGCAGAAACATTTTCAAAGTACACAAGTTGCAACTTAGCGTGGCGAGAAGAAGTTAACCTAATGGAGAGTCGGGGATAACATTAGACTTGTTCTTGTAATGCTACACATTTGACAGAAGTGCACTGAACAGTGAAAGGGATTGTAATTGGTACCGTGTTACTGAAAAATACCTTTAGTTTGTGGTGTTAGTTGACAATTCAGTTATGTTTGATTTGTGTTGATTTTAGTCAGTCACAGTAAAAGCCTTAAAATGTGAAATCTTGTCCTTTGGACCTTATGTTTGGGAAATTGATCTCTTTTTAAAAGGTCTCTATGAGTATCAGAACAATAATGCCATGCAGGACATACTGCTGTAGGCTGAATGTCATTGGATTACTTTTTTTCAAGTTCAAACAGTACATTTGCTTCATGTATTGCACACATATACCCAAAAGAAATAGTCTTTTAATCTGTAGTGCTGTTACAGAAAATCGGATCAGTCACCATTAAAAATTACACTAATAAAACTGATGATTCAGACTGAGTTCCATTAGGTGTCTTTGTTTAAAATAGCAATTTCATGGCATCTGATATTGGATCAAATACTGGCAATAAAATACATGGTTTTGCTTATTCAATTTAATCTGTTAAGGTATCATTAAGTTGCACTGCAGTAGGATTTTTAATAAATGTGTGTGGAGTTTGCACATTCTCCTCGTGTCTGCGTGGGTTTCCTCCAGGTGCTCCAGTTTCCTCCCACAGTCCAAAGATGTGCGAGTTAGGTTGATTGGCCATGCTAAATTGGCCGTAGATGCATAGGTTAGAGAGGATTAGTGGGTTAAATATGTACGGATTGGGGGTAGGGCCTGGGCGGAATTGTGGTCTGTGCAGACTTGATGGGCCAAAGGGTCTCTTTCTGTACTGTGTTCTATGTTTCTATGTATGCTTCTAAATGAATAAAAGCATTGAAAGACAGCAAAACATAATTAGATTCAGAAAAGAACTCGGGTCTCTCAATTTTATACACCTCAATTAAATCAGCCCTCAGCCTCCTGCATTCCAAAGCAAACAACTGCAATTGACCCAATCTTTGTGCATATTAAAATTCTCCATTCCTGGCAACATCCTCACAAATCTTTCCACACACGCTCCAGTCAAATCACAAGCTGTCTGTATCTAGATGGTGTTTGTTGGTATATTATTTATACTCTTGTTATCCCTGATTCAAGCAGTTACTGTCGGACAAATAACACTCCGGGTGAGGTTTTCTGGCCATGTGCGTCCCAACACTGGAAATTCTCACCTCAGCTCAATGGACCTTTCAATGGTCTGCCAAATTTTTTGTCTCACCAGCTACGATTCCCATGGCAGGCATGGGAAAATGTTGGAATCAATTTTATTTTCCCTCCCTTTACTTTGAATGTCTATTTTCAAACAAACACAAGTCACAACGATAAAAAATGTTTCTGTTTGTCTGCAATTATGATTCTTTACAGTCTAATTTTGATTAAAAGGCAATTGTAGTAGCTGGTTTGTGTCACTTGGTGGTACTATGTTGAAACACAAATGTTGAATTGTGTAGCTAAAAGGGATGGGATACTAAACAGGACTGAACTGAAGATGTCTCTACCAAACTATAGCGTTTGGAAGTCAAACTGAAATTTTATTATTTCAATGCTCTGCAATTTCTTTCCTTAACCTCTTTGTCTTTTTCTTCTTCCTGGTCAGTGACATGTTCTTTGATCATTCCCCTCTTGGGATTTTCATAACAGGTGATTTATATTCATACAGGTTATTATTAGAAGCAATTTGGGCAATGAATTTTAGTTTTTCCAATTCACTGAAGTTTCCATTATCTCCAAAGTATCCACCAAATACCCATTCGCAGCCCCACATGAGCAAAATGGACATTTGACATCATTGTAACAAATCACAATCATAACTGTATCAGTTCACGAGAAACATTATTTCATACCAACATCCCACACTTCATTTCAAGATAGAAATTCAGATTCAAATGGTTAAAAATCGGATACCACAACAATTGTATGCAATGCACCATCCAGACTTCTATTGTTGGCACAAATCAAGAGATTATAGTAAATTTCCATCTTTACTATTGGGCATAAAGCTTATAAAACTATTGAATAAGGCACCGCATAAGAGTCTGTTTTACAATGTTATGGCACTTGGCATTAGGGAATATGATAGCATGCTGAGGAAGTTGATTAATGGACAGAAAACAAAGTAGCATTTAATGGATAAATCTGAACTTGGTTATAGGGTGCAATATCAAAAAATTGCAGATAGCACTCAATTGCAGTGTGGTGAATTGTGAAAAGGACTGTAAGCGAACTCCGAAAGGCATGGAAAGTTAAGAGATTGGGCAAACTTTAATGCAACATTTTGACAAAAAGAATCGAAAGAATTTAAGCTAAATAGTAAAAATTATAAAATATAGGAGCAGAAACTTACAGATTCATATAAATGAGGGGACAAGTTTATACATCTGTAAATAAAAATACATCTCATAAATCCTAGGTTTGCATAGTTGGGCAAATAGATTATAAAAGCAAAAATGTTAAACCTATCTTAGTTAGGCTAGTTAGAATATTGGGCGGAATTCTCCCATCCTGCCCCTGGTGCATTTGGTGGCAGGTGGGAGCAGAGAATCTAGCAGCAGCCCAAAAGTCAGAAACTCACTGGCATAAAATCTCATTGCAAATTTCCCAATTTGGAGGGTGGGTGGAGTCGGTTTTCCAGCTGGCTGGTGGCATGAACATCATTCGCATTCATTTCATGAACACTCATTAAAACAGTTGGCCATGGTGTCCCATCAGAACTTCCAATCTTGTGTCATGCCAGCATGAAATTACATCAGTCTAAAACCCAATTGATGAAGAGCCTACAATCCTGAGGTAATCCTCGGTTCAAAGCGAGTGCAACAAAGCCTTTGTCACTGCACTGTGCCTGACATCTGTATATCACTCTGCTACACACAGTAAAAAGTCTGACAACACCAGGTTTTAGTCCAACCGATTTATTTGATAATAGACTCACAAGCTTTCGGGGTTAGCCCCTTCGTCAGGTGAATGGAGAGTTCTGGCCTCAGATAGAGCATATAAAGCACAGACAGTTTAGAGATTACTGATTAGAATGCGAATCCTTACACCTAACCTGCTGTTCAAGACCTGAAGTGGCTGACAATGTGAGTGGAAGGAGCACTGATCACAGGTTAAAGAGATGTGTATTGTCTCCAGACAGTACAGTAAGTGAGGTTTTGCAAACCCAGACAAGTCACGGGGGTTACAGATAGTGTGACATGAACCCAAGATCCCTGTTGAGACCGTCCTCATGTGTGCGGAACTTGGCTATCAGTCTCTGTTCATTCCCTATGGACAAGCCCTCCGTATACACAGGATTTGCTCAGATGAGGAGGATCGTGACAGACACCTCCAGACCCTGAAAGATGCCCTCATACGAACAGGATATGGTGCTAGACTCATAGATCGACAGTTCCGATGCGCCACAGCGAAAAACCGCACCGATCTCCTCAGAAGGCAAACATGGGACACAGTGGACAGAGTACCCTTCGTCGTCCAGTACTTCCCCGGAGCGGAGAAGCTACGACATCTTCTCCGGAGTCTTCAACATATCATTGATGAAGACGAACATCTCGCCAGGGCTATCCCCACACCCCCACTTCTTGCCTTCAGACAACCACACAACCTCAAACAGACCATTGTTCGCAGCAAACTACCCAGCCTTCAGGAGAACAGTGACCACAATACCACACAACCCTGCCACAGCAACCTCTGCAAGACATGCCGGATCATCAACATGGATACCATCATCACACGTGAGAATACCATCCACCAGGTACATGGTAAATACTCTTGCAACTCGGCCAACATTGTCTACCTGATACGTTGCAAGAAAGGATGTCCCGAAGCATGGTACATTGGGGAGACCATGCAGACGCTACAACAACGGATGAATGAACATCGCTCAACAATCACCAGGCAAGACTGTTCCCTCCCTGTTGGCGAACACTTCAGTGGTCACGGGCATTCCGCCTCTGACCTTCGGGTAAGCATTCTCCAAGGCGGCCTTCACGACACACGACAGCGCAGAGTCGCTGAACAGAGACTGATAGCCAAGTTCCGTACACATGAGGACGGTCTCAACAGGGATCTTGGGTTCATGTCGCACTATCTGTAACCCCCGTGACTTGCCTGGGTTTGCAAAACCTCACTTACTGTACTGTCTGGAGACAATACACATCTCTTTAACCTGTGATCAGTGCTCCTTCCACTCACATTGTCAGCCACTTCAGGTCTTGAACAGCAGGTTAGGTGTAAGGATTCGCATTCTAATCAGTAATCTCTAAACTGTCTGTGCTTTATATGCTCTGTCTGAGGCCAGAACTCTCCATTCACCTGACGAAGGGGCTAACCCCGAAAGCTAGTGAGTCTATTATCAAATAAATCGGTTGGACTAAAACCTGGTGTTGTCAGACTTTTTACTGTGTTTACGCCAGTCCAACGCTGGCATACCCACATTATCACTCTGCTAGGCAGACTGGTTTCTGCCTTCCATCTCCACGCTGAGCTAGTCTCCATCAACTGCACCATGCTGCTGGATCCACGGACTCTCCTGTGTCACTGTCACAGAACAGTACTGTGCCTGGGAATGGGGAGTACAGGAGTCTCCTTCCCCCTGCTGCCACACACCAGTGATTATCCATGCAGGACTCAGTAGCCATTGTAAAAAAAGGTGCAAAGTTCAACTGGGGATAAAGTGCCTGACAAAGACAAGGGCGGCAATGTGGTAGGAGGATTGTGCAAAGGGTAGGGTGAGGAAGAGGGTGAGGGCCCACAGAGGGACAGGGGAATTGAATGAAGAAGACAAAGAATGGGAGGCAGAGGGAAGACCGATGGGAGGAAAGCTAGACCCCAACGAGACATGAAAAACTCATAAACAAGGGGGTCAAAAGGATACCACATTATTTACTGGAAAAGGTTGGATGAAGACTTCAGATGCGAGGGATAGAGGTAGTACAGGCACCTCGCAAGTGATGGGCTTGGGAGGAAGCTGGTTGGATCAAGGAACTGACTTCTTCTTGAGGGTCCTTGTCCTTTCCCTCTGAATTGCTGACATCCTGCATGGTATGATGAAGATGGTGGATTGGGCAGAGTGTACCGGACTTCTATTTAAATATGGTGCCAGGATCGAAACCGCCAGCTGACGACAGACAGACAAATCAGCTGCTGGCCCAACAGGTGATTCAAGGGGAACTCATCTGTGCATAATTATGAGATTTCAAGCATAGAATCCAAAGCAGGATCCCGCCATACTGGCCAGCGGGAAAGGTGCCATCCACCACCACACATAGTTTCAAAATGGTAAATTCAGCCCAATGTGTCAAGAGCAAGAATCTTACTTTAGGAATTACATTAAAAACATAAAGAGGGTACAGCCAAGATTCAAGATGACACTTGTAATGAGGAGGTTTTAATTCTGGTGAGTCACAAGAGAAAGGGCTCATTTAATTCAAGCATGAGGAGAATAAAGATATCCAAAATCATGCGAAGTTTTGATGAAGTAAATCAGCACCAAAATAAAGAAGTTTACACGATGAGTTGTCCAAACTTGGAATTTCCTACCAGAAACATTGGTCGATTCAAAATCCAAATTCACTTTTAGAAAGGAAATGAATAAAAATTTGAAAAAGAGAAAAGGTTGTAGGGAACGAACAAAGAAATTAGAGGTGAGACAACACCAAAAATGGTGTTTTCCATGAACAGGATCTGCTTCGAGTTCAAAAATGTTTTATCTACCACACAAATGAGTAAAATGTTATATGAATTTCAGTGTCGATTGATGTCAGATATGTAGGCCATATGTCCTGACTGGCAGATCATATCTAACAGCATGTCCCTATGGCTGCTTGCAATAAGCAGTGTAGTAACCGTACTAAACCAATCTGAACATTCAAAACTCATAACGTCTAATATTAATCATAATTCAATAATTGGGCAGCATTTACTGTATAATCCCAAGTGTGCTAAGAATCACACTAATAACCAATTTAAGATAATCAATTGAGCTTGCAAATATAGCTAACTTAAGCTTCCTGGGACCTAAATATATTCATATGGAATGATCTGTCCTCTGCAAACTAAAGAAATATGTCCAAGTGTCTTTTTTTTTAAATAAACAAAAGATGGGAGACGCAGTTTCCTGCTGCATTTGCCATGGCAGCATCTCTAACAATCAGAACTCCTTTTCAGCACTCCTTTTCTCATGCAGTGTAAATGTTTGTTCCCTTTGAAATTTAGCATCCTTGCATCTGTCCTACTGAGTGCCAGACAAAAAAATTTGACAGCATGTCTTTTTTTTAAATAATATTTAAGTTCTGTACCACCAAGTAACTTAACCTTGAAGAATGAGCATCAGGACATCCTACAGTTCAAAAACAGACAGCAGTTGGATTGCTCGGTTGGGGGTCTGCAGAGGGTTGGAGCAGACCTGATTTATTGGGTAACTTGTTGATTAGCCTGGAGAAAACATTGCTGTTCCTCCTGATTCATTAGTAATGCTATGAAGACAGCAAATCCCTGCATAAAGTCCTTCTTTCACCTTATGTGTTTCTTGAACCTATTGTGGTTAATAGGTGGTTCGCTGTTAAAATGAAGCCACACAACCTCATTAAAATATTTAAAAACTAATTTGCCTCCTGAGAACAGATAGGAGATGGGCAACTTCAAGGCAAATTAGATTCTTGTTTCCAATCTTTAGCCTTTTAACCTTCCTCCCAAACCAAACCCACTTCATCTATTTTAGAGGTTAAAATTACTCTGTAAGTCCCAATTGTAACAAAATCCTTCCTTTGTCTCATCAAGTAAACAACATTAAGTAATTACTAATGTTCTGTCGGGATAGATTAAAAACCTAAAGTTCCATACTATAATTCCACTGAAGAGTTTATGTTTTCTCACTTTTTACTACTCAAGTATATATCCAAGGCCATTATTTCCTTACCCCGTTTACTTTTAGGAAACTTTTTCCTTAACTTGTTCTTGAGAGGCACCAGTTTTGGTATCATGTTAGGAACAGACACATAGAAATCTGCTTGAATTTCATCATCCAAGATCTGAAAGTGAAACAAAGTGTTTATAGGGTTTCCACGCTTAACCAAGTGGGTTGCACGAATTAAAACAGCCTCATACCCATTTCTCAATGCAAATTAATTAAACAATTAATAGTAATTTCTGTTTGTTCTCCAATATCATATGCAAGGTGATTGACTAGATGGCATGATGAGTTGAACGCTTTCCTTTTACTTAGGGAAACTGGATTTGAATTTAGCCCTTTTGATGAAAGTCCAATCTCTCTGTTCGGTGTAAGGGTCTTTTGTTAAATAATATGTATTGTTCCACATGTTAAGTGAAACTGCTGACAATTTAGCTGACAATTTCCCTAAGTAGCAAAAGTTAAGATATAGGAAGTGGAAAAATCCACATTAGTGAGGGATGGAGTGCTCTTCGGGGGCTGAAGTTACTGCAAATTATTCCGGAAAGGATTATACTTTGCAAGTGGATAAGGTGTGCCTGACCTCAGAATAATCAATGCTAACAGACGGTTGATCAAATTAAGAGATGCGTTCTGCAGCTTGGTGTTGAAATCTCCAAAATAAGTTTAGTAGAAGAAAATACAAAAACATAATTTAAAAGCAAAGAATAAAACATTTTCTATGTGTGGATTAATAGCCAACTGAATATTTACTAACATTCCTTCATGAAATTAATAATTGCTTACTCACACCAACTTTTGCTAACTTAATATTTAAAAGCAACAACACATTATAGACAATTGTACTTGGGCAACATCTTAAATATTTAAATTGGATGGACTTTGAATTTAACTCTAACAAAGGATACTGAAACTTTTAGCTCAGTGAAACAAAATTAGACCAACAGTTTACATCCTTGAAGTCAGATGATCTTATATCCACGGATTTAATTAAAATGCATTTATCCAATTTTCAGTTTCCTTTTGCAAATTAGATTCATTCAAAAGAGAGAAAGCTGTCACTTTAAGGTGTTACATATTTTCCTTCATCACACTTTTAGACTTCTTTGGTAAATATAATTATTATTGTGGATATATGCAATTGGAAATAACCCAGATTGCATTCTATCTGTTGAAAAGCAGTTAGTTTAAGGTCCTTGAACAATTATTTTTGCATTTATTTTATATCAAAGAATGAAGAACATTAAATTCTACAATCTTTTCAGTTCCATTTTGAAACCTGGTTGTGCAAAATGTTTGTCTGTCGTAATATATATAAAAAAGCAGACGCTCACTGAAAAGTTTCCAAACATTAAACAAAATAACTGACCTGTAAACCGAGTTTTAGTGGAATCATGAATCTGGTTTCAATGGTGATGTTGATGGCTGAGGGACAAATGCTAAGCAAGAGACAGGAAAACTGCCTACTTTTCCATGAATTGCGGCATTAGGTTTTTTAACTTACTTGAACAGGCAGAAAGGGCTTGGTTTAGCATCCATCCAAAAGATGTAATGCTTAATGATGCAACACCATCTGCTAAAATGTGAGCCTAGATGGTGTACTCAAATTCCAGAATGGAGCTAGAACCAATAATTTTCTGATTCAAAAGCTAGAGTACTACCATATGAGTCAAGCTGACTGTGATTCAACATTTCTCCAAAAACATCAAATGTTATGTGATGTTCATGGGTAATTTAGAAATTTCTTAAATCTAACCCTCACATTCACTCATCCCAATGCAAAACTGTTTTGTCATTTGGCATTAAATATTTGATCTTGTCAGATGCTGTATTTCAAAAATGGATGCATTTGGTTAAAGGGATCTAACATCTGCAACAACTTACAATTCTGGGCTTAAGGAAGCAGCAGCCTTTCAACAGGACTGAATATAACAGAAAAGTTGTTGTTGCAAATCTATCTGGCAAATTCACCAGTTAAGAATTATTTTGGAACAGTGGGTGGCATGGTGGCACAGTGATTAGCACTACTGTCTCACAGCTCCAGAGACCCAAGTGTGGAGTTTGCATTCTCCCTGTGCCTGCGTTTCCTCGCGGTGCTCTGGTTTTCTCCCACACTGTAAAAAGTCTGACAACACCAGGTTTAAGTCCAACTGCAAAAATTGGTTGGACTTAAACCTGGTGTTGTCAAATATTTTACTGTGTTTACCCCAGTCCAATGCCGGCATATCCACATTATTTCTCCCACACTCCAAAGGTGTGCAGGTTAGGTGGATCAGCCATGCTAAATTTCCCCTTAGTTTCCCAAAATATATAGGTTAGATGGATTAGCCATGGGAAATGTGTGGAGGTTATAAGGGTAGGTTGTGCGAGGTGGGGTATGACCTGGGTAAGATATTCTGTCAGAGTCAGTGCAGGCTCAATGAGCCAAACAGCCTCTTCTGCACTGTAGCGAAATCTGCAAATTACATACCCTTCAGGTACTGGTATCAGCTGTTCTTATTTTCAAAATGGTCAGTGTAATATAAACATTTTCCTGGTAATCTTGAAGAAGCAGTTGAGATTATGATTAGGATCTAATTAATTGCATCATCGCCAAGTGTCACTGTCTGTCCCACTGGTATTGGCTCTGCTCACTTAGCACTTTCGTTTCCATAAATTCCCATTTCATTTCAAATGACTCTCATGTGGAGCATAGTGCAACTTAATTAATGAATTGGGTTTCTCAGTTCCACTTAAAGCAGAAGGGCCATAACAGGACAAATAAAAAGGAAATGGCTGTGCTGGTATACTGAAGCTTTCAGAGACAAGTTTGAGAATGGATTGAGGGTGATCTGAGAAGGAAAACGCAACAGGTCACAGGTATGAGCCAGATTGAAATTGAAAGCTTCTGGTTGCAGGAGGACTGAGTGATAGGTGGGCATCAGAGGTCTGGCCATCACTCTACAGAGCAGCACAGACACCCAGGACAGCCATCCATCTTCCCCTTCTAAACCAAAGGTCGTCAAAGAAACAGATCCACCATCACCATCACCAAAACAGAGTCATGGGGAGAAGAGCAGTTAGCCACCACTGAACAAGTTATGGATGTGGTTATGTGGACAAGAAACAACAATCACTCTCACTGTTTGCAGGCACTTTCCTTGTTTCAGAAATCTGCTGAAGTTAGTGCATGTAGGTCAGCACAAGGAGGCAGTGACTTGTGAAAGAAGCAGCTTCTGTCAAATAAAGATTTCTTTACCATAATGACAAAGACACTGTTCTATCCATGGGATAGGATTGTGCAAGCATTCAAACCAAGAGACAGAGCAATTTCTCCACCGCAATGAATACTGGGCAAAAAGCTCCCCATTACACAGAAGCCATTTGTGTCACAAAATCTGCAGAATCCTCATGTTGACCTGCGTGCAATGACCTCAGAAAAGCAGCAGATCCAGGAGAATCTAGTGGCCAAAGGGAAGCATCAGTGATCCTGACTCAGTGAAAGTTCTAGATACAGCAGCTTTGGACAGGCCATATCTTGGGTTTTAAGTTGTAAAAAGGTTTAATCCATGACCATTCTGCTCATTTGTCAAATTGCATTTTGAAAATAAATTGCAGCATTTAACAAACATATTAACATTTCAACATGCTAATATCACAGAGAACACTTCTGGTGGAACAGACATTTTCAATTATATGGTTAAAATCATTTTGGTCATAAAAACATACTTTCTCAATGAGCTCAGTTCCACCCACAATATCTGCTCCATGTTTCTGAGCGACAGCAGCTTCTTCTGGACTCTGCAATAAGAATAATACTTTAGAGACCAAATGCAGCATACTAACAATTTGTTACTGAGGGGAATTTCAGACACTTTGGCAGATACTGCCTTTAAAGTTATTTTGTAAGTGAAATAAATCTTATACTTCACAAGTGGCAAAAATCAATAGTAGAATAAACATGACAATTAAAGATATACATATTTCACAGAACGATTGGGACCAACTGCAGTGTTTTTTTGGCAACCAAAAAATGACAAATTTCTCAAGCTCTGCACAGACATAACAAAGTAAATCAGAGCTGGTACGTTCCAGTTTACTGCTTGGCAGTCTCCCATCCTTCACAAAACATAGTTATTCCAGACTCTGCAGATCAAACCTCCTCTCGTATAAAAGTCCACACTCTCATCATCCCTGTCCCAGGCAGCAGCCTATCAGCCTCCCCATATTTCTACATAATTTACAGGAAACAGGAAAATAATTTGCTCCCTCCTCAATAATAAAGTTTTGTTGAAGCTAGTAGGAAAAATAAGTGGATATGTAATTTTTACTCACCTCTGTGAATACCAGCACTTTGTTAACAGTTGTTGTTAAAGCATAAGGCAGGTGTACAATGCTGACAAATGGATCCAGTTTTTTCTTTGGTACAAGAAAAAGCATAAGTCAGAAACCAATACAATTTACGTTTGTATCCAAGTTATTTAACAAAGGGAGTGGTGAGGTGCTTTCATTTGGCTTCATTAAATTTTACCCTTAAAGTTTCTAATATCACACACATGATGTAAACAGGTGCTGAAGAATGCATCTTAACCAAAAAGAATAACTTTAAATAAACAAGACACCTTCCACACACCCCCTCCCCCCTGCCACTCCCCATAACCCTTTCCTATCTCTTCTTGCAGCTAACTCATGAGTAGCTTTGACAGAGTCATGACAACAGTTAGTCTTCCCACTCTCTTAAACAGAGGTTGAAGAGGCCTTCAATGGAGAAAGAACATTAAAGAGAGGATTCTATTTATTTTTAAAGTACATTTTTTCAAAAGTGCAAGGAAACTATCACTCTGGCTGAACCAATTTCAATTTTCCAGCATGAAAAAAATCTCTAGTCAATTGACAAAGGGGGCACATACAACAAATACCAGTTGGGAGGAAGGGGGGAATCTATTTCACTCCATTCTTTTCTTTTAAATTTAGCATTTTTGACATGCTGCTTGCGATCATCTAAGGAACAGCAGAATCAAAAAGAGAAGACCTTGCACAAACAGACTTGATTTATTCAGTCAAACAGGGCTGCAAATTCAAACTGACATGGGAACTGATCTCGAGACAGCTAACCTGAGAGAATGCGCCTTATATAAACTTAAGGAGCCTTTTCAGGATATTTGTGCCTAACAGAATGGTCTGGGAAATGGAAGACACTGATACTCAACTTATTCTGAACATGAGTATTCCAATGAGATATACCTAACTGCAGCAGGCTTAATCTACAGTGGCACACAGAAAAACACAAACATTTGGAGAAACTTATTCAATTACTTATCAAAAAGCTAATTTAAAAACAGATAATTTGGATGATTCTTTAAAATTCTATAACACTGAGCTTCTACTCAAGAACATAAAGCGCACCTTTTTTTCCAGTTTCATGTCAAGCCTCAGATCAATATAAACAGGTTGCCTGGGGTAAGTAAAGTCTAATTGCTGAAACTTCTTCAGCATGTCAATTGCTGTCTCAATATCGTGCACTTTCTTTGGATAATACTGGATCCGGTAGACATCATCAACTGGCTCCCAAGCTGTCAGACCATATGGTTTATGTCTGTTTGAATCTGTCTTCTTCTCAGTTTTAGGCTTCAGGTTTTCCTTCTTTGGGTCTTTCTGTTCTGTTTTGGAAGGTCTGTTATTTAAAACAAAATGGAAAACTATTCAACAGTTTCACGTAGCAAATACAGAATATTGCATTGGACATAACTTGTTCTTTTTTGTTTAAATTCCACAAGTTAATCTGTCATCATAACTCCTGAATAAACAAATCAAAAATTATATTGTAAAGGGAACATTACATTAGTTATAGGAAGTTTATGATTTTTCAGAGGAATGACTTGTCAAATTACCTGACTTATTTTTTGTGTTTATAAAGAGTCCAAATAGTCGGCTGGAACTGCTTTGAGTTTTCTGATGTTACCAAAGAACTTCCAGCCCCACTGATTCTTTTCTGACACTAGAGAATTAATTGGTTCTTGCTGTCATGAGACAGAACTGTGCAGGTCATTAGTCTCAGTCCAGGGATACTGCTTTCGAAATCCTATTATTGTCAAAGTGTCTAATTAGGGACATCACTTCATGGCACGAATGTTACACATGGCTAAGAGATAGATTTCTTCAAAGCATGACAGGAAATAACCAATCTCAAAAGCATCGGAACTATCAAATATCATAACCAGGTTGATGGACTATTCCATGTCATGAGCCTCAATTTTGTTAACCAGTCTTTTATGTGGGACTTTGTCAAGTGCTTTCTTCAAATCCATATAGATAATATTCATTGCAATCCCTTCATCAAGCTTCTCCATTAGCTCATCAAAAAATTCAACTATGTTAGTCAAACATGATTTCCTAGTACAATTCGTGCCAGCTCTCCTTAATTAATTGACCTGCTTCAAGTGCCTCTTTTTCCTCTGATTATTGCTTTTAAAATCTTACCCACCACTTTTGCTAAACTAGCTAGCATGCAGTCACTAAGAATGCTCTTACACCCTTCCTTGAGCAAAGGTGTCAGATTTGTCTCCACTGTATTGAAGATTCTGGCACATCCTTCCGCTATCTTTGCCTCCCGCTTTGTTTAGCAACCTGGGATGCAAGTCCTCCAGACCAGATAAATTATTCCTTCCAGCACTGACAAGGTACCTCTATCCCATCCACTGCCTCTACCATCTCTCCTTCTGCCAATATTTTATCAGCATCCTCTTCCTGAGTAAACACAAATGCAAAGTACTCATAACATAATCTAGCTTGCTCGGCAACTCTAAAAATATATTATCTTCTTTGACGCTATCCCACCCCCAGCCCTCCTCTTAATGATCTGTTTATTTCACATGCCGGAAGATTATTTTGGGTTATCTTTTATGTTAACTGCCTTCTTATTTTCATATTTTTTCTTCATCAATCGTATTTTCACTTCCCCTCTCAACTTATTATATTCAACCAGCTTCTTGCTTGAAGAATTCAGCTGACATGCATCAGAGACCCTCTATTTTTGTTTCATGTTTTCCTTTCCCCTTCCCAATAGTTGATAAAGAATACCTAGCCTCTACTCAGAACAGCTCTTACATGAAGAATCCCATTCTGCTACAGCTTTTCTTGTCAAACATTTGTTCTATTTTACTCTCTTCTCGTCCATCTTACAATTTAGATGTTCTATTTTAGATTTCTTCTTGTTCTTCCCCATTACTAATCTAAAGCTCCTGATAGGTCAATCATTCTTACCCAAGTGTTCCCCACAGACACTTGGCTGACTTCATTCCCTCGTACCAGATGCAGCAATGTGCCCATCCTGGCTGCACCAAGAGCATACTGGTCTCAAGAGCACATTTCAGAAATTCCTCCTTCTCTTTACCCTTTCCTCTAACATTTGGGTAATTGAAATAGCCCAATATCACCACTCTAGAGATCTTGCAAAGCTTTGTGATTTTTTTGCAGATCCTTCCTCTGTCTCCCTCTTACTATGTGAAGACCTATTGAATATCCCTACGAGTGTGATCGTACCCTTTATGTTTCTCAACTCTAACCAAACGGATTCTATCCTTGCCCCCGTAAGGATATCCTCTTTTCCAGCACTACAATAATTTCCGTAATCTGTCCTGCCATCCCACATCCCTTTCTCTTTTGTATCTTTTCAGAACACTTTATATCCATGATTAAGCCCCCCAGTCCTCACTATTTTTAAGCCATATTTCCATTACTGCAAATTCATAATATTCCCACATAGTTGTTTTCACTTGCGGCGCACCAATCTTATTTACCACTTTGTCTGGTTATAAATATGCACTATAAACCTGTCTTTATATTCCTCACAGTCATAGAGTCATAAAGCACAGAAACAGGCCCTTTGGCCCACCATGCTTATGCTGACCATCAGATACCTTCTTAGTCTGGTCCTATGTAATATATTTATTACTTTCTTCTCCAGTACTATTCAATATGCTTAATCTCTTAAGTAATTTATTCCTCTTTTTGATTTCTATCTGCTAGTGCTCTTCCCCTGCCAGTTTAGTTTATATTCTCCCCAACCACATGAGTGAACCTTACTGCAAAGGCAATGCTCCCAGTCCTACTGAGGTGCAACTTATTTTGAATCAGTGCTTTTTGCTCTAAAACTAGTTCCAATGTCCCAAGAATCTGACCTTACTGATGCATGGCACTGGTGATAGTCCACAGATTACTACCTTTGAGGTCCTATTTTTTAATTTCCTTTTAGATCCTTAAAGTATAACCTTAGGACCTCAATGTCTGCCCTCTCTACATCATTTGAGCTGACATTCCCTTCTGCTGCAGAATATTCTGCAACCTCTTTGTGATATCCTTTCCCTTGACACCAGGGAGGCAGCATTCCATGAGGAACTCATGGTGATGGTTACAGAAACAGCTAACATCTCAATTATGGAATATCTTTTAATAACTGCATTTTTACAGACTGCTGCTGCCCTTCAACCATTTATACCCTTGCATCACTCTGAGTAGTCTCCAGGGATAAGTACTAGTTTGAGAGTGACACATATCCCAAGAAATCTGCACTTCCTGGCCACCCATTGACTATGCTGAACTTCCATTGTGTGAAGGGTGACCATCTCCTGGAATATCCAATACAGGAAACCTTCAGCCCATCTGATGCTCCAGAGTGACTCCAGTGCTGCTCAAGCTCAGAAGTCCTGAGCTCAAACTTAAGCAGCTGGAGGTGCTTCCCTACATGTGAAGTATCCTGAAGTTCCAACATGGTGCAGAAATTGCAGGCAACAGATCTCGGCTGCCCATCCATGATCTAAACAGAAATCTTTTCCCTCTTTTAGAATCTAGTTGGTACCATGTTTAAACTAAATGTATCCATATAATTGACCTTCCTCACCCTCTTTTCTGCACCCGCTCGAAAGCCTTCACATCCTTTCTGAAGTGTGATACCCAGAATCGGACAAAATACTTCAACTGAGGTGGAAGCAGTGTTTTAGAGAGATTTCCCATAATGACTTTGTCTTTTGTAGTCTATGTTCTATTTTAACCACTTGCTCAACCTGCCCTGCCATCTTCAATGATTTGTGCATGTATATCCTCTCATGTCTGCTCCTGTACCATTTTTAAAAAAATTAATAAAACTCTCATGTAGAATAGTAATTTATAGTACATACATTAAAAAATAATAATTCATATTTATCCTACACAAAATCAAATAAAGTTTAAGAAATCATACTTCACAGCAGCAAATTGCCTGAGCGGAAGGTGTTTCTTCAATATAATGGACAATCCAGTAATGTTTTGACGTCCCATTAATATGTGCTTATGGCATCCAGCAAACACTAAAATATAAAAAAAAATGAAAATCGTCTAAAATATTATGTTTAGCACTCATACATTGAAGATTCTTTAGGTGATAAAGTGAACAAAAATAGAAAAAACATTTTATATTTGTTCATTCATATTTAAATAAAGTCTTGAAAGCAAAATAATTTCTAATTTGCTGGAAATAAAATAATTTTTCTAAGATATACCAGCCTTTGTCCAAAGTTCACACCTGGCAATTATCACTGTGTAAAAATACATTGTTTGAGAAATACACTTTGAAGCAAATGTATCTATTTAACGCCACAAAAAAAATTGTGCCTTGTGTCACGCATTCTGATTAACTCAAGCTTAGTGACCAAACTGTCCAACTACAGCATTGGTAGAACTGTGTAAAAATATACAGTTTGAATAATGTGGCTTTAGTGAAGCTGTTTTCACATGTGAGCAATGGAGAACAAGTCCAGAACCGAGGTATTAAAAAAAGACAGCCATTAACAAATAATTTAAAAAGAATTTCTTTACACAAGGCAATTCCATATGGGCAGCACAGTGGCACAATTGTCAGCACTGAAGTCTCTCAGTGCCAGGGACCCAGGTTTGATTCCAGTCTTTAGTGACCATCTGTGGGGAGTTTATATGTTTACCCGTGTCTCCGTGGGTTTCCTATCACAGTGCAGATTAGGTGGATTGGCCATGCTAAATTGCCTCTTAGTGTCCCAAGATATGCACGTCAGGGGGATTAGCGGGGCAAATATATGGGGTTACGGGGATAGGGCGGGGACGAGTCTGGGTAAGATGCTCTGTCAGAGAGTCAGTGCAGACTTGATGGGCCATGATCTCCTGTACTGTAGGCATTCTATGAGTCAAACCTGCTGCCAAAGGAGCGGCTGAACAAATAGTAATGGTATATAAGGAGTTAACATCCTGTTCCCCCATTACCCCCTGTGCTTACTGATCTGATGGACATTGGTTCCTGATTCAGCAATAATTTTAAATTCTCATCCTTGTTCTCAAATCCCTCCATGGCCTCATCCCTCCCTATCTCTGTTTTCTCTTCCAGCCTCTCAACCTTTGAGATATCTGCACTGCACTAATTTTGGTCTCTTGTGCATTCCTGATTTTATGTGTTTCATTGTCAATGATTGTGGCTTTAGTTGCTCAGGTCCTAAGCTCTGGAAGCCCTTCCTGAACCTTTCCAGTTTGCTTTCCTCTTGTAAAACATTGCTTAAAACCTACCACTTTGTCTTAATATTTTTTGAAGTAGCTCAGTGTTGTTGAATAATACTCCTGTGAAGTGCCTTCGGAGTTGTGATTACGTCAAAGGTATGTAATTATATGTTTCTATTCATAGAATCATAGAGTGCAGAAGGAGCCCATGAAGTTTGCAACACCACAATCTCACCCATGCCTATCCTCATAACCCTGTATATTTACACTAGGTAGTCCCCCTGACTCTAAGTGGCAAGTTATCACGGCCAATCTGCCTAACCTGCATATCTTTGGACTGTGGGAGGAAACTGGAACACCCAGAGGAAACCCATGCAGGCACGGGGAGAATGTGCAAACTCTACACAGACAATGACCCAAGCTGGGAATCGAACCCGGGTCCCTCTCTACTCTGTACTCTAGGCTGCTCTCTACTTTGTGGATGAGAGCTGACTGGTGGTGATTGAACCTGCGGATTGCCACACCTCAGTTGAGGAGAATGGTTAAGAGGACAGGCCTTCACGAACAACCTCAGCTGATATGGGAATTGAACCCTCACTGTTCGTGTCCTTCTGCATCATGAACCAGCTGTCCAGCCAACTGAGCTAAACCAATTCACCTGTAGTGGGATGTGGACACAGTAAGAAGTCTCACAACACCAGGTTAAAGTCCAACAGGTTTATCTGGTAGCGAACGCCATTAGCTTTCAGAATGCTGCACCTTCATCACATTAGTGGGAGTTCTGTTCACAAACAGGGCATATAAGGACATAAACTCAATTTACAAAACGATTGGAATACAAATCTTTACAGCTAATCAAGTCTTAAAGGTACAGACAATGTGAGAGGAGAGAACGTTAAGCACAGGTTAAAGAGATATGTATTGTCTCCAGACAGGAAACTGGGTGAGATTTTGCAAATCAGGCAAGTCGTGGGGTTACAGATAGTGTGACATGAACCCAGGATCCCGGCAGAGGCTGTCCTCATGTGTGCAGAACTTGCTTATCACTGGGTTCACACACTATCTGTAACCCCCACGACTTGCCTGGACTTGCAAAATCTCACTAACTGTCCTGTCTGGAGACAATACACGTCTCTTTAACCTGCGCTTAACACTTTCTCCACTCATACTGTCTGTACCTTTAAGACTTGATTGGCTGTAAAGACTCGCATTCCAATCATTATTCTGTAAATTGAGTTTGTGTCTTTATATGCCCTGTTTGTGAACAAAACTCCCACTCACTAGCTGAAGGAACAGCCATTTCCGAAAGCTAGTGGTGTTTGCTACCAAATAAATCTGTTGGACTTTAATCTGGGTTTGTGAGATTTCTTACTGTGTTTACCATAGTCCAACAATGGCATCTCCACATCATGGGATATGGAGATAGAGTTGGAATTGGTGATTAAGGTAGGAATAGACATAGATAGTGCACAAACACCAGAATAGACAAGTTGGGCTGACTGGCCTGCTTCCATCCTATGAACAACAGCAAAATCTGTCTATCAAATAAAAGTCTTACATCCAAAATATTGTGTCTGTGTTTCATGGGTTCTTAGATGCAAAGTATTTTAGTTGACTCCAATTTCCTAACAATCAACACTTAAAATCAAAAAGTAAAATTTCCAAACTCATTTCAGTTGTCAATTTGCTTCTTTTCTTTTTTTGATCAGCCAAGAATTCAGTCATCCACAGACCAAACCAGATAGAAGCCCCCATAGATGAAAAAGTTGGACACATAGCAAGGATCTTGTTCATGGCATGGGGCTAATATTAACAAGGCCACATTTATCGCTCAGTTTGAGATGACCTTCATATAGGAACTGAGTGGCTGATGAGACTTTAGAGGGCATTAGGAATCAACCAAATACTGGAATCATATGTGGTCTCAGAGCAGGCAGGAATGGAAATTTTCATTCTCTGAAATATAAAGTGAATCAATTGGGGTTTCACAGTAAGCTGGCAGTTTTCATTGTCATTTTCCTGGTTGCTGTTCACAAATGGCTAGATTTATTGAAGTTAGTTCAGTTTGAACATAAAACATAAGAAATAGGAGCAGGAGTAGGCCATCTAGCCCTTTGAGCCTGCCCCGCCATTCAATAAGATCATGGCTGATCTGTCGTGGCTCAGTTCCACATTCCCGCCCTCTCCCCATAACCCTTAATCCCCTCTCTTATCAAAAACCCATCAACCCGCGTCTTAAAAATATTTAGCGAGGTAGCCTCCACCACTTCAACGGGCAGAGAATTCCAGAGATTCACCACCCTTTGAGTGAAGAAGTTCCTCCTCAACTCAATTCTAAACCGCCCCCCCTTTGTCTTGAGGCTGTGCCCCCTAGTCCTACTGTCCTTTCTGAGCGGGAAGAGTCTCTCCACCTCTATCCTATCCATCCCATTCATCATCTTATACGTCTCAATGAGATCTCCCCTCATTCTTCTAAACTCTAACGAGTACAAGCCTAGTTTATTCAGCCTCTCCTCATAGCTCAACCCCCTCAACTCTGGCATCAGCCTATTAAACCTCCTCTGCACTCCCTCCAAGGCCAAAATATCCTTGCGTAAGTGCGGCGACCAAAACTGCACTCAGTACTCCAGCTGCGGCCTCACCAATGCCCTATACAGATGCAGCAAGACCTCCCTACTTTTATATTCAATCCCCCTCGCTATGAAGGCCAGCATCCCATTCGCCTTCCTGACCACCTGCTGCACCTGCAAGCTGGGTTTTTGCGACTTATGCACAAGGACCCCGTGGTCCCTCTGCACCGTCGCCTGCTGCAGTTTTTCGCCACGTAAGTAATAATCCTTCCTACCATTCTTCCTACCAAAGTGGACCACCTCGCACTTGCCAACATTAAATTCCATTTGCCAGTTCCTGGCCCATTCGCCCAGCCTATCTAGATCCTTCTGCAGACTTTCCACACCCTCCGCACAATTTGCTGTTCCACCAATCTTGATGTCATCAGCAAATTTCGACACCATACACTCGGTTCCCTCCTCCAGATCATCTATATAAATGGTAAATAGCTGAGGCCCCAGCACCGACCCCTGGGGCACTCCACTAGTCACGAACTGCCAATCCGAATAGCACCCATTGACCCCCACTCTCTGCCTCCTATTTGACAACCAATCCTCTATCCACGCTAACACCCTACTCCCAACTCCATGTCCCCTGACCTTCTGCAATAACCTCTTATGAGGTACTTTGTCAAACGCCTTCTCAAAATCAAGAAAGACCACATCCACCGGCTGTCCTCTATCCACCGCCCTAGACACATCCTCATAGAACTCCAGTAAATTTGTCAGACACGACTTCCCCTTAACGAAACCGTGCTGCGTCTGCTCTATCAAGCAATTCCCCTCAAGATGCCTCGCTATTTCCTCCTTGATGACGGATTCTAACATTTTACCTACAACAGACATTAAACTAACCGGCCTATAATTCCCTGCCTTTTGCCTGGCACCCTTCTTAAACAACGGCGTAACATTAGCCGCTTTCCAATCTTCCGGCACTTCCCCGGAATCCAGCGACGTCTGGAAAATAACCACCAAGGCATCCACTATCACCTCCGCCATTTCTTTTAGAACCCTCGGATGCATTCCATCCGGTCCTGGCGACTTGTCCACAAGGTGGATTGATAATCTCTGAATTGCAAGTCCAGTAACATTACTCTTACATATCCAAGATGAAGTTAGGAAAGTTTAAGTCTGGGGATCTCCTAGTGATTAGTTTCACAGAATTTGGCAGCACATGGAGACCATTCAACCAACTGCAACTTTGGCAGCTCTTTGAAGGAACTATCCAATTAATCTTGTCATGCCCTTTCCATTATACTACATTTTTTCCCCCAGGTATTGATGACACACTCACTGCCCCTGACCATTGGGTTGATAACACACTATCACCCTCTCCTCCCTTGGGTTGATAACACATTCTCCCTCTCTCCACTGGGATGATACCGCTAATACTCTGCCTTCCCTCCCCTACGATAACACACACACACACACACACACACTCTCTCTCTCCCTCCCCTTTCCCTCCTGTGGGGATGATAACACACATACTCTTTGTCTCTCCCTTCCCTCCTGCAGGATGATAACATCTGAACTCTCTCCCTATCTTCCTCCAGGATGATAATACACTTACTCTCTCCTCTGCCTTGGGATGATAATGCACTCACTCTCTCCACTGCTCTGGTATGATAACGCACTCACTCTCTCCACTGCCCTGGGATGATAACACACTCACTCTCTCTTCTCCCGTGGGATGATAAAACAAACACACACACACACACCCACATTCTTTCTCTCTCTCTCCCTTCCCTCCTGCAAGATGATTACATCTGAACTCTCTATCTTCCCCCAGGATGATAACACACTCATTCTCTCCTCTGCCTTGGGATGATAACACACTCACTCTCTCCTCCCCCCTGTGATGATAACACTCACACTCTCTTCCTTCCTCCCCCAAAATGATAACACAATTGTTCCCTTTCCTCCCCCCAGAAATAATAACACTTTCTACCACTCCTCATAGAATCAGCATTGCTGCCTCACAGCACCAGCGACCCAGGTTCAATTCCAGCCTCAGGTCACTGTCTGTGTGCAGTTTGCACATTCTCCCCATGTCTGCATGGGTTTCCTCCAGGTGCTCCAGTTTCCTCCCACAGTTGGAAAGATGTGCTGGTTAGGTGGATTGGCCGTGCTAAATTGTCTCTTAGTATCAGTGGCTTGGGGGGGGGGGTGGGTGGGAAGGTAAACGCATGGGGTTATGGAGCTAGGACCCAGAGTGTAAATGGGACAGTTGGGGGTGCAGACGATTGGCCGAATGGGCTCCTTCTACACTGTAGGGATTTTCTGATCCTAATGAATCTCCTCTGCACCCCCTCCACAGGTGACACCTACATTCTCATTTCCTCCCCCTCCCCAGAAAGCCGAACCGCCGCCCCCCACCCCCGTGGGTATTGGGATTGTTCATTGATGTCACAAAAAGCGAACAAAGGAGCAAGTGACGTCACTAACTGACCTCGAGCCGCCACCGTTGCCATGCTGCTGGTTCCCGAGTGTTCCGTTCATTCACCGGATCCCCCGCTCTGCGGACTCCCGAACATCAGTTCCGATCTCCTTCCGATCTGCTTTCGGGCAGGTTTCCAACGGACCGCGAATATTTCGCACTCTTCATCTGGTCGCAAAAAAAAAATCAACCCTGACTATTGATCAGACTGAATTGGAGAATTCATGGTGCACTCACTTCCAGTGTGGCGGGAAAGCATGTGAAATATAAATTATTTTGTTCAAAATGTGGAGGGAAACCTCACTTTATTTTCAGTTCCAGAAACAATTCCAGATAATTGATCTGCTCGCAACATTGCTACCGTCACAGCTACATCAAGATCAAGGCCTGCAGTTATGTATAATAATATTAAAACTGAAAATGTATAAATGCCAAATCAGAAAGAGGGAATACGTTGGAGCAGTTAGGAGAGACTATGTTCAGAAAGGCAAGGGGAGGATGATCAACATTTTTGAAATAAAATAAGAGGCATTTTAGAACAGGAGAGGGGGTTCTGGTTTCCAGAACATCTAGGGGAAGGGGGAGTGGTATTTGAAGAGGTGCGTACTGACAGCTGAGAAAAAAAACAGGCAACTGGGGCCTAAAAGCAAAATACAGCGGATGATGGACTTTGAAGCAAAAACAGAAAATGCTGGAAAATCCCAGCAGGACTGACAGCATCTGTGGAAAGAGAATAGAGCTAACGTTTTGAATCTGAATAACCCTTCGTCAGAGTTAGCTAGCAATTAAGGGTCTCCTGGATTCAGTCTTCCATGGGCTGTTCTAGAAATCAGTGTTGGGGGGAACATTATGGCTGCAAGACAGTCAAAATAAGGGACAATCCCTCGAAATAGAGGACAGTTGGTGACCCCAAAAAGGCATAAACTGTAAGATAACAAGTCTGATATAGAGTGCAGCTAAAGATTCTACTGCCAATGGTGGGACAAGATAAAAGGGATATTGCAAACACTTGAATCAGCATGTCAAACAGTGGCACCGGGGACACAGGCCTTTTTTCATTGACCTGTATAAGAGATACTAAGTTGGCCAATTGTGCCTCCAAACAGAAATGTGGCTTGGGGTTGGGTTTATGGACCAGAAAGAAGGAAAAGTGGTTTGTTGGGTGATTGAATTAGGCAGAAGCTAAAATTTCCCGGTGGCAGGAATTGAGATACAGAGATTAAATCAATGGCATGTTGTGGTATGTCAGGCCTCATGCCATCCTGTAGAGGGGGTTTGTTCTTGTAATACAATAGCAAGCCATGGATTCTCATTAGTGTAAGACTTTATTATATACTCCAAAATCGGCAGTGTACAAGAGTCTTGTAGGTCCTGGTTCACATTTGTTTGAAGATGCAACAGCTTTGTGCAGTTGTGTTTGAGGTCAGTGGTTTTTCCTGTTGCACTCTATGGAAAACGGAGGAGATCAGGAGAATGGTAACGTAAGTACAGGAGGCTTGGCAAACGTGAGTCAGTGGTGAGGGCAGGGGTTGTGGAATGGGGTCAGGAGCATGAAGGAGTGGTTGAAGGATCCAAGGGAAGATAAAAGAGGGCGGCACGGCAGCACAGTGGTTAGCACTGCTGCTTCACAGTTCCAGGGACCTGGGTTCGATTCCCTGCTTGGGTCACTGTCTGTGTGGAGTTTGCACATGCTCCTTGTGTCTGCGTGGGTTTCCTCCCACAGTCCAAAGATGTGCGGGTTAGGTTGATTGGCCATGCTAAGATTGCCCCTTAGTGTCCTGGGATGTGTAGCTTAGAGGGATTAGAGAGTAAATATGTAGGGATATGGGGGTAGGGCCTGGGTGGGATTGTGGTCAGTGCAGACTCAATGGGCCGAAGGGCCTGTTTCTGCACTGTAAAGTTCTATGTTCTAAAAGATGGGGTCAAGGATACAAAGAATGGCAGAGCAAAGGATCTGGAATCTTAGATATGGTGGTGGAGGGAAACGGGAGAGGGCTGCAGTGAGTCAAAGTAAGAAAATGAGGGGCCCAAAAAGTGGTCCATCTCAAAGTGTTGGCTGGCACAGACCTTATAGGGCTTTGAGTTAATCTACAATATTTCACTTACCCTAGCTGAGTGGGATCTTGGTCAATGTCCTTTATAATGTAAAAAAGGGAGGGCCAGCTGAAGCAGCAAGTTCAGCCATCCCAGAAAGCAAAAAAAAAATCATTTTGGACCAGTATTCTTTTTCCCTGTTTTACTGGTGTTCCATTTTAAAGTATACACGTTCAATCCAATATTCTTACTTCCCCGTTTTACTGTTTTTATCTTCTGTGATAACCCACAAAGTGAAGAGTACAACATTGGACACTAACATGAACGTTTAATAAGAATGAATGCAAAAACACATCATTGTTTCTTCCACAATAAATAAATTCCCTCCCTCCTCTGTAAGCATGAATGCCAAATATGAGGTCTGTCAATACATTTAGCTCTCCAACTAAGCTAGTCTCAACAAATGATGATGATACACACATGAAAAAGTGAAATATTTGCAAGTCAGCCACCTTTGTGTGCAGCTGCATCAAGCTGTGCGTAGATCCTCGGTACACCAACAGCAAGTGCCACTACTTTTTGAGGTTCTACCTGTCCCAAGTGTTGCGAAGGATGGGTCTGGCCACACTGCCGTGGAACGCTCCAAGTAGTTGAACCGTACTGCAGCACCTGTTGTTCGTGGAGAAATTTTTCCACAAACACATCTTTGACGACATGGCGATTATCGTCCTGGAGGCCCTGAGAGAAAAGGAGATGGTGGATCCTGTTGGACGGTTCCCTGAGCAGACTGTCAGTGTTATCTAGCAGAACGCCTCATCACCAGAGCTCACAAACAAGCACCAAGATCTGGCTTGGCTGGTGGTGAGAAGGGCACTCCCCGTTAGATCCTTTATGCACGCTCGAGGTCTCAACATCACCACACGCTGCCCTCGAAGCAGCTGTGGGGCTGATGAGACGGTCGCACACCTCCTTATGGAATGTGCCTTTGCAAAGAAAGTCTGGAGTGAGACGCAGTGGTATTTGTCGAAGTTCGTCCCGAGCAGCTCGGTGACGCAGGACTCTGTGTTCTACGGGCTGTTTCCGGGGACGCACACCGAGACAACTATCAACTGCTGCTGGAGGGTCATCAACTCGGTGAAGGACGCACTTTGGTCCGCCCGAAACTTGTTGATCTTCCAGTTGAAAGAACTGTCCCCGACCAAGTGTTGCAGACTGGCATATTCCCAGGTCCAGGACTACGTGCTGATGGACGCGCTGAAGCTTGGGGCAGCCACCGCAAAGGCATAATGGGGAAAGGCCACACTATGAGGCCTTTTAATGGAGGCAGACCGGGGGCCCGGGAAAAGCAGAATACCTTCGGCCTGCGTGACTGTGTGCCAATCTGAGAAATAATGGCACACAGTACATTTTGAGGCATGTATATAGATTTAAGGTTTGAAATGTAATGACTGTAATTTTGTATAAGACTGTAAAAATGTCTTTTTTCTGCACTGTTTGCAATTTTTAGACATGTAGGTCTGAAATGGTTTAATTGAGATTTTTATGAATAAAGTATATTTTTGAAATAAAAAAAATTGCAAGTCGGCCTTTTGGCTAAGATCAAGTGTAGTATTGACATGCTGCACTTGGTTGAAGTCATTAGGTTACATTTTAGCTTCATTTGAAACAATTTTTTAAAGCGGCATCTCACCTTTTGGCTAAGATGCAAATGAAGTGAAGCCTTGGAGGATGAGCTATGCCTACTGTAATCAGCTTGGATCATGTAGATCAAGCCCAAGACAGGAGGTGAGAGCCCTGTCTTGTCAGCTTGGATCGGGAACATCTCAACTTGTTGGAACTCTGAATTGGATTTGATTTGATTGGATTGAATTGGAATAAAGTATGTAAAAAAAAAATTTGCAAGTTGAAATTTGAATTTGAAAAATACCTTTGTTCTCTCGTGTTAACTGAAATTAAGTTGGACAGGAAAGTTGTGCTCTTTTGTAGCCCACTCTTACTTGTGCCTTGGCCAATAAAGGAAAGCAAGCCATATGCCTTCTTAACTACCATTCTGCCAACTTTCAAGATCTGTGGGCATACAGTCGAAGATACTGCCTCCACAGTATTCATTACACAAAAATTTATTGTGGGTTTGCTTCCCTGTTCTACTTCCCCAAATCAATATCTGACATTTCTTACGACTGAAATACATTTTCCACTTAGATAGTGAACAGGAAATAGATAGATAGATCATCTATCTATTTTCTGTTCACTGTTGTTAGCTACATGGTTGGTATTGGGTTTGCCAGTGTCCAGACTCACGGGGAAATGGGTTGCTGGGAAGGAGTGAGGGGCCAGGGATGGATAACCTCATGGAGTATCTCTCTCTCTCTTTTCCATCCATCCGCTCTCCATGCTCCTGCCCCTCCTCACCCCCTTGAGAGCAAATATGAGCCAATAGAGTTGGCACTTATTCTTGTGGTTGCTGAGGTAGAGGAGGGAGATGGTTGCCCATGGCAAAGGCAATCCGGGCTAGATGCCGGAGCAGGAGATCAGGAGGCCGCCAGCCAGGATCAAGACGCAGCTGCCCATTGGTTGGAAGGGGGTGGAGGGGAAATAGAGGACGGCAAAGATGGAGATTCAGGGTGTACAGGACACATGTATCCTTTAATGAGCCGCAGGACACCGTGTGCCACCACAGTCTCCTGCTCAGCAGGAAGACAGTATGCACCTGGCACCTCATAGGGCAGGAAGACACCCACTCCCTTTGGCTGTAAAGGTCATGGACGACTTCTATGCCACTGGGTCCTTCCAGGCTTTTGTGGAATCTTGCAGTCCCTGCACACCAAGTGCACCTGGGAGGTCACAAAATGCCCTGTATGCCTGGGCAGGCAATTACATCCATTTTGATGAGGCCAGGTCCAACAGGATGCCCAGGTTGTAGGCTTTGCCGGGATACCCCTTGGGGTTTCCTTTATCAATTGAAAGAGGTTCCACTCACGCAGCATTCAGATAGTGTGTGACCACCTCCTGGATATCATGTGCACGCTACCTGGGGAGCATGCACAATAGTTTATCCTGCAGAGTTCGGACATCTCCAGAGCCTTGGAGGACCAGCCCAGGCTGCTAGGATAGATCATGGAGGTCAAGGATTACCTACTTTTGTCATGGCTAATGATGCCATTGGGGATGCCCCAGACCAATGCAGAGACCTGCTACAGTGAGGTCCATGCTGCTACTGTCCATTGTCAAGTGGTGCATTGGGCTCCTAAAAATGCCATTCCGCTGCCTGGATCACTAGTGGTGCCCTCCAGTGCAGACCCTGCAGGTCTCCCACATTGTGCTGGTCTGTGGTGCGCCACACAACCTGGCACAGCAATGGGGAGGCATTCTGGACAAAGAGGATGAGGACCAGGTGCACACCCTGAGAGGAGGAGGCCCAGGAGGATGTAGAGGATGACAAAGAGGAGGAGCTGGAGGATGGAGGAGAGGCGGCTGTAAAGGTCTGGCCGGGCAGAACAACAAGGGAGGCCCTCATCATCGCAAGGCTCTCTGACCAGGAGGTGTGGTGTACCTCAGCTCCGACCCCCAGTCGCACCATCTTCCCCCACCAATTCTTTGTCCACATCTCCTGCAATGGGGCTCATTGATATCACACCACATTGATGGGTCTGGGTTGGCTGTGTTAGCAAATTACTGGTCCAAACAGGAGGGTGATGACGACTTGCCATGTGGCACACTGTGATGCTGCTCTTGTGCAACAAATGTTTGCCTCCTACCTGTTCTCTGGCTGCACACTGGCACCCTGGATTATCTCCTGCAAAAAAAGACACATGGTTCAGTGCAAGGGAGGGACAAGTATCTGGGCAGAATGCAACTTACTTGAGATAGGTCGTATGAATGAAGGTTCTGTGGCTCCTCACTTCTGTGGCGCACGCTGACCTGGCTGTCAGACATGGCTCTATTTTTGGCCTCCCTTGACAAGTCATGCTTCTCAAATGGAGTCAGGAGATGCAGCTTGGAGACCCTTTCTCCAATATTCACCTGCTCCCTCCTTTTCTGGGCCATCTTCACCTAAAAACCTGATGGCTGGAAGGCCATAGGGTCAGGGACGTTGGAACTATGCTCCGGTGGGTAGGGCTTGTGATGGGGGTTGGGAGGGTGGGCAGAGAGTTTGGAGGAAAGTGCTAAGGGGGTTGGGTGCTGGAAGAGGATATCAGAGAGTGGATTGATGTGGACATTCCAGGTGTGACATATGGGACTGATTCCAAGGCAGGATGGAAACTCACATTCGCTGCCCAAATCAGGCCATTAATCTTTTTTTGGGCACTGCCCACCCGTCCTCCATGTCAGTGCATGGGCACTGACCAGGCAGCATTGCAGACCTGATCCCTGGGTCATCGACGATCTCTGGGATAGAAGATGGCTCTCCTGTCCTCCATGGCGTCCAAAAGCCGTCCCAACTCTCCCTCTGTAAAGCGTAGGGCTGGTCTATGCAGTGCCATCTTTCTGGTATGACTGATTGTGAGTGCATTGTTAGTGTTTAAATGCAGCTCCTCTTGTTAATGGCACACACTGTGGTCACTTTGGGCAAGTCACACACCTGGAACGTCTATGATTCGCATGGAGGCTTTTTCACTGTATTCAGTGTCAAAAGATGCAATGCAAAGCATGCCCAGGAGACCAGTTTGCATCATCCTTGTTTTATTGTTATGATGCTGAAGAATTTTTTGGGGAAAATTGTGCCTCTGGAGTATCGTATACTGTTTTAGTCTCCTTATTTGAAAATGATAAACCTGTTTCAGAAACTGTTAAAAGAAGGCTTACTTACTTCATTCCTGGGATAAAGATTTTATGAAAAATGGTCGAGTAGGTTGGGCCTTCTCTTGTTGGAGTTCAGAAAAATGAGAGGTGATCTTATTTAAAGTTTTGAGGAATTTGATAGGGTAGGAACTGGGAAGATGTTTTCTCTTACAAGAGAGACTAGAACTAGGAGACCGTTTAAAAATAAAAACATTCCCTTTTAAGACTGAGATGGGGAGAATTTTTTTTCTATCCGAGGACCACAGTCTTGGAAATTCTCTTCCTCAGAGAACAGTGGATACTGGGAGATTAAACTTATTCAAGGTTGAGTTGGATATACATTTCAGTTGACAAGGAGTGTGAAGAGGTATGGGGTGAGGCAGATAGGAAAATAGAGTTGAGACCATGGATCCTCCTTGATCCCATCCAATGGTGGAGCAGGTTCTGTGGCCGGATGGCATGCTGTTGCCAAGCTGGAGTATGCTTGATGGGCTGATTGGCCTCCTTATGTGCAGTAATGGTTTTATTGAATATACGCACTGTATTTGTACGCACAGAATATGCAGCATATACTTAGCACCCCCTGTATGTGTTTTGCGTGGCGTGTATAAATTGTTTACATTAGGAGTCTACATGACGTAATCTGTAGGCGATGGTATATATAGTGCGAATAGTATATGCTGCATGTTTTTGGGACTGTACATGGTACATGTTTCTATTACACACAGACAGAGTATATCCCACCCCGTGCTGTGTATATAGAGCACACCCTGTGCGGGCCACTAGCAGCTGGGAAGGAGATAGGAGGCTGGTGACTGGCTCGGCGGCGGCAGCGCCATGACAAGGATGCAGTGAGTCGGCTCCGGCTCCGGGCGGGATCGGCACCGGCACCCGGATCGCTGGCTGAGCGTCTCTCGGTCCCTCCCGCGCCGCGGCTCCGGGGAGATGTGAGCGCCGCTCGGGGCTGGAAGGAGGTGAGTGGGAGGCGCGGGGCCTGAGGGTGGGCCGCGGGTTTTGGTGGTCATTATCAGCCTGGGCCCCGCTCTCCGGGCCTGCTTGGTGGTTGAGGCGATACCCAGGCCCCGGGTGAGCTGCGAGCCGGGGCTGATGGAGTTTAAATGGCGGTGGCCTGAGCCTGGAGCCGGGGCCTGGGGCCTGGGGTGCGGCCTTGTCTGCTTCCCCCAGAGGGTGGGCTGCTGTTTGTGGAAATGTTTATTTTGGGGGAGGGAGAAGTTCAGACACTCTTTATTTTTAAATCTCTATTCCGCAATCAACACCTTTGCCGAGGCGGTTATTTGCAGACTTTCACTTTCAAAAGGCCGGAAGTTAAATTCATGGTACATTTGTGAGGGACAAAAACTTTTATTTTTTTGAGCAGGAAGTTGTGGAGTTTGGTTGTGTTATGCACCCACTTGGTGAGTTTATTTTCGTTGGGTGAGGTCTTGTTGTTTCCTCTATTTTGAGAAGAAATGAGTGCAGTAGTACATAATAGAAAGGAGTGGCAACCACATTTATACAGAAACTGGTGGTGTATGTTGCCAGCTTGCTTCTTGGCACCTATCATTTGGATAACTTGACTGTAACAATTTATTTTATTTACTTCATGCATCACAACCTCAGCCTAACTTGAAAAGTCCACTGACATTCATTTTACTTGCATCATTTAGGAAAAACTTGAAACTAACATAAATGAATTTAGATTGTGTTTTGAACATTTACATTTTTTTTATTTGTGATCACTATGGCACAGGAAACTATCTTTTCTGACTTTATGTAAAATAATCCAATTAGTCCTGTCTCTTTGCTCTATTCTTGTAGCTTTTTGAGTTTATTTGCCTCAAATACCCATCAAATTTATCTTTGAAACTATTCATTGTCTTCACTTCCGCCACCCTCAAACTTGGTTTTCCAGCTCATTACCACTGCTGTGTATGGAAAACTAGTTCTTCCTTCCATCTTCCACCACTCATGTGACCCTTGTCCCTGTACAGTCAGCTCATGGGAGCAGCTATTTTTTGTCTACCTTATCAAATTTGTCATAATCTTGTACATGTCTATCAAATCTCTCCTCCATTTCCTTGCTCCAAGGAAAACAACCCTAGCTTCTTTAACTTGCAGTGAAAATCCTTGAGCCCTAGAACCATTCTAGTTAATCTTCAATGCAAGGACCCTTGCATTGTTCCAAAAGTCTTCTGACCAGAGCTGTACCAGAAACTCTGCTTTAAAAGTTCAACATAACTTCTCTGCTTATGAACTTGATATTCTACTGTGTTTATAAAACTCAAGATTCTATGCACTATGCTAAGTACTTTTTCAGTATATCCTGTCTGTCCCTGCACATTTAAGAACGTGAGAAATTGGAACAGGTTTAGAGCATTTGGCCCCTGAGCTATACAGTAAGATCATGACTGATCTGATCAGAGCCTTAACTTGACTTTGTTGCCTACCTCATAGTCTTTAGACTCCCTTGTAGATCAAAACTCAGCATTGAAGATATTCAGTGATCTAACTTCCACTGCCCTCTGAAGTAGAATTTCAAAGAATAATAACCTATTGGAGAGAAGAAATTCTTCTTCTTCCATCTTAAATTGGAGAGCCATTATTCTGAAAACATTGAGCATTTGCTGTGTCAACAACACCCCCCCCACCCCCACAGTACTCTTTCCATGTTAACATATTTGCTCTGAGCTGAAATTGGAGCTTTGGATGCAAATTCTGTTGGTCTGCCCATCTGTATCAGGCTTCTCCCAGTCCTTTTATAGATGATCAACTTGTAGAGTGAAAGGTTTCTCTCTGATATTTATCTCTTTGCATGTGACTTAAAGTTTGTTGAAACTCCTCTCTCACTGATTATCAATATCTTCTTTCATCATCTCTTGTAGACTTGCTGTGTGTTCTGATGTATGATATGAAATGAAACATGAACTTGATCAAGTCAAGGAAAATTCGCAGCCTTTAATTCTTGGAGCAACAATCTCCAAGATGACTGACTTTTACAGGATTCAGCTCGACTCAGTGAGCTGCACCATTTCAAAGAACTGACGTTCTGATACCTTTATAATGCATTTGTCTGCTTGATTGCTGCTATCCTGGTTCTTTCCGTGGCTTTAAGTAGATAGTGATCATGATCTTTGTCATCTACACAAAGATCAGACTGCTCTTTACATCTTTGGTATGTCTCATTTACTTTCAACTGGAACACACCCTGACTTACTGCCAAGAGGGAGACTCAGGAATCTTTACTGACCAAAGGGCATGTTGAATTTTGTCAACAGCAAAGATTGCTCGTCAAACTACATGCTCTGGCATCAAGTTTGCTGCAAATGTTTGCCTCTGCCAGTGCTGATGTGATCTCTCCCAATGTTGGAATAGTGGAGTAATGTTCCTTTATTGCATGAAAGATCTTTGGTTCCATTCAAATTCTTTCCTGTCCATTTGTCTTATCTCTCACCATGATGAAATTTATCTAATCTGCAGACTCTGTGATTCTGATGATTACCTTCATTTCTCCCATCTCATGAACTCTATTGCAACATTTCCTTTTAGTTCTAATCATACCTTATGTGGGGAATGAAGCACTAGTTCCAGTGCTGGATCAGTAATGGTGTGATGCTCAAAAATATCAGTGGGCTCACCTGAGTCTTGCCTCAGGCCTTGAAGTTCACAATGCTAGATCTGATGAATTGACTTTAGCTGGAGATGTCTGCTGAATTTTTCAAAAATGCTGTCTGGGTTTTTTCTGTTGTCTGTACTCAACTCCCAGTGATTAAACAAATTTAACCCTTTCGAATGGCACATAAGGATATAGCTAACCCTTTTCATCAGCTTCCCACTCCACTCATGGACTGGAGCTGAGTGTTCATTGCTGTGGTCTCTCTCTCTCCACTTTGCCACACTTCAAAGTTTGACATTTTTGGCAAATTTTAATTTTTCTCAATATTGCATTATCCAAGTCATCATTGCTATGGTTCCACACACTAACTTTTTTAGCAAGCATCTTCATTTGGCAAAATAAACCAAAAGAGATTCAAATTAGTTTTTTAAATAATGGTTCATGGTGGTGCATTCCAGTCCACCTGGAGTCTAGGTTTCTGTGGCTACATGTATATTTTGGATCTGTGGGTAGTGGTGGTAGAGGCTTCAACATTTTTTCCATAACACAGCTGACCAGTTCTTGCTCTTAGAGCATGTTAGAAGGGTTTTCATTTGGCTGTGTTATCAATGCGCCTTTCTCACCAAGTCCTTGGGTGGGACAAGAATCAGGAGTTTCTGACTCAACATGCAGGGATTCTACCCACTGCACTACAGCACACCTTAAATGGTCCATAAGCCTCACTATCTACATTCAGCAGTGTTACTTTATTCAGAAAAGTATTTTGACCTTGGCATATAACATCTGGTCAATTAAAATTGCAGCCGTACAAGTGTTGGATATCCAGATGCAGTTGGATGCAAGGAGTTCACGGAAAAGGAATTTCAAGGTGTGTTCTGAGGAGTGCTGTGCAGTAGAATGTTATGGAATCCAGAGTTGGGCAGATGGTAGTTTTTCCAATGTTGTGTCACATGCCTTTTCTGTTCTTCTGAAGGCCTTGAATCTCTGAATGCACACAATCCTACTCTCCCTCAGTTCCTCAGTCACTTTAATCAAGCCTGCTTGATTTGAGACATTGGCGTCTTCCTCCCATCTTCAGCAAACATCACTGAACAACTTCTGGACCTGCAACAAGGTTTCCATATAAAGTCCAGGACCTGGGGGATAATCTTCCCAGATCTCCTTTCCACGATTGCTGAAGCTTCATTAATTGTGTTTGGCTCAATGTCAAGCTTTACTTCCATGGTGCTCTCGTGAAGTGCCTTGGGCAGTTTTGTTGTTAGCTTAAAGGGATTGATTTCTTAATTCTGGTCAACTATATGTGAAAGCCATAAATTGCTCACTTTACAGTTTAGTTTTGACTCTTGATATTTCAAAATTAACTTCTTACGTTGTATATCTGTAACTTTTTCAAATTCCTTTTTAAATTTAAATTATTATTATGAGCAATCATACTAGAGGAGGAGTTGGTTGATTCTTGCTTTTTTTATTCTTTTCGTTCTAACAAGAATAAATTGATTACCTAGAAATTGTGCTAATTTATCTAGATCTCTGCAGAAAAATTAAAGGCATGACTTTTAAGTTCAGGAAGTACTATAGAAAGACATAATGATTGTGATGTGAAACAACAGTCTGCATTTTTTTCATGTCATAGTCTGGATCCACCACTGAATTACCTGCCAGGCAAGCAAGTTGGTGATTTGGCTGCATTAGTTCATTTTTTTTCTCAAACCTACTTCTGTCGATCCTTCTCATTGGTACCCTGGGTTCCTGAAACACAGTGTGAATATTTATGTGCTAACTTGTCTCTTTTTTGAGCAATGCCAATAATTTGCTCAAATTATTTGGTTGATTTAGAAATGAGTGAGTTGCTTATAAAATTTAGGCTCAAGATCAATGGTTGACTTCTTAATGTTGAACTGGAGGAAGTTGTCTTGTCCAAGCCTTGATACTGGGCACTCTGATAGCACTGTGGTTGAGGAGCAGTAGAGAACTGAAACTGCAGCTTGCATGTACCTGTTGACTCTACCTGTGGATAGTATTACAAAATATGTGGATAGTATTAAATAGTAAGCAAAAGAGAACAGGTCTGAAGATAAATGCAAGGATGGGAAGAGAAGCTGAGGATGAACTGGCTGTATGTAGAGGTAGGAATTGAATCATGCCAGGGAATCCACATCGTGCTGTGACGAGAGGTGTTAACAGGTGATGGTGTAAATCAATTTTGTTTACGTTATGCAAAGGGGAAAGAGCTTTGAAAACATTAGGCATTTTACAACTTCTAAATGTTTTCTTTCTCATTGCTTATATTCAAATCTCTCTGACCTTGCCCATCTGTATCATATTCTTCAGACCTATAACCCCTCTGAATGCACTCTTCCTCCCATTCTGCCTCCTGCTCATCCCATTTCCTTATCTTACCATTGCTGACTCTACATTCCTTCTCAAACTCTCTGCCTTTCAAACTCAAGACACTGCTCCTAAAGCCACTTCTTCTAACTTTTTGAAAAGCTGTCCCAATATTTTTTTATGATCAATGTTGAATTTTGTCTAATGATGCTCCTGTGAAGTACCATGATGTTTAACTCCAGTATAAATGCTATATATAAAGCATTATATTTAACTACATTGTCTTATGTTAGCTAGTCTTCATTTTCAGTCGCATAAATACATAAAATTTACTTGATATATAAAACCACATCCAAATTTTCCAATGGACATTGCAGTGTGGATGGAAGCTTAAAATTACAGATATTGATGGATAAGTGCTTGGCAAATCGATTTCAGTGCAGGCAAATGTGAAACCAGGTTAGACCACACCTTGAGCACTTAAGGATATATTGACCTAAGAGGCGTGCAGTGTAGACTTACCATAATTAAGAGGAGAATTAACAATAAGCGAGGAGCAAAATAATGCATATACATGAAATCTGAAATCAGCAGAAAATGCTGGATGCAGGTTATGGCAGCACCTGTGAAGAGAGAAACAGAGCTTGCATTTCAGATTGTAATCTTATTGAATGCAACAGGCTCAAGGGACCTTTTTTAATTCATTCACAGGATATGGGCATTAGTGGGCCAACATTTATTGCCTTTGAAATGCGTGGCTTGCTGGGCCATTTCAGAGGGTACTTGAGTCAGCCATACTGGCCCGGCCTACATGTGACCCCAGCCAATGTAGATGGCAGATTTCCTAAGGGGTATTAGTGAACCAGATGGGTTTTTATGATTGATTCATGGTCATTATTTGTTGAATTAAAATTTCACCACTTGCTGTGGTGGAATTCAAACCTGGGTCCCCTGAGAATTAGCTTGGGTCTCTGGATTGCTATCTGGTAAAAATACCATAATGCCCCCACCTTCCTAAGTAGCCTAATCCTGTTCCTGTGCCACTTTAAGAAAGATTGTTCATCTCAGCTAAAAGCCCTGAAGTCTACAGATGGCAATGTTTTCATCCCAAATTAATCCTGTTATTTCATGTTCTTTCATTTACTTTTGTTTTCCACGAATATTACAAGGACCCTAAAAACACTAAGTATTGTTGAGGCATAAAGGAATAATTTATATTGAATCCTGGGTAATCAGTAGAAATGTGTGATCTCTCTCTCTCACTTTTATGTTACAACTTCATTTGGATCAACTTTAATATTATGGTGTAAAATGTTAATCGTAAAATAGTGTGGCATGCTAAGAACAGAAGAGGCCATTTATTCCCTCAAGTATATCCCAACATTTGATGAGGTCGTGACTGATATGTATTGCATTCACCTGCATTGGCTCTGTATCCTTTGTATAGTGAAGCAATATACAGCTGTCCAATTATTTAATTGTGCTAGTATCTACTGCCTTTCGCGGGAGAGAGTTCTACCTTTCTACCACCATTGTATGAAGAAGAGTTTCTTAATTTCTTGACTGGCTTAGCTCTTTATTTTGATTTGATTTATTTAGATTTCCAGAAGGCCTTTGACGAGGTGCTGCATAGGAGACTGTTAGGCAAGTTAAGAGCCCATGATGTTAAGGGCAAGATCCTAGTATGGATCAAATATTGGTTGATAGGTAGAAGGCAGAGGGTGGGCATAAAGGGGCTTTTCTTAGGGTGGCAGCCGGTGACTAGTGGCATGCCTCGGGCACCACAACTTTTCACAATATACATTAATGATTTGGAGGAAGGAACTGAAAGCACTGTTGCTAAATTTGCAGATGATACAAAGATATGTAGAGGGACAGGTAGTATTGAGGAAGCAGGGGGGCTGCAGAAGGACGTGGACAGGTTAGGAGAGTGGGCAAAGAGGTGCCCGATGGAATACAAAATGGAAATGCACTTTGGAAGGGGGAATGGAGGCATAGACTATTTTCTAAATGGGGGAAAATGCTTAGGAAATCAGAGACACAAAGGGATTTGGCAGCCATTGTTCAAGATTCCCTTAAGGTTAACGTGCAGGTTCAGTTGGCAGTTAGGAAGGCAGATGCAATGTTAGTATTCATGTTGAGAGGGCTAGAATGCAAGAGCAGGGATGTACTTCTGAGGCTGTATAAGGCCTCATTTGTGAGCTGTTTTGGGTCTCATATCTAAGGAAGGATGTGTTGGCTTTGGAAAGGGTCCAGAGGAGGTTCACAAGAATGATCCCTGGAATGAAGAGCTTTATCATATGAGCAATGGTTGAGGTCTCTGGATCTGTACTCGTTTGAAGTCTAGAAGGATGAGGGGGGGATATTATTGAAACTAGCAGGATACTGCAAAGCCTGGATTGAATGGATGTGGGGAGGATGTTTCCATTAGTAGGGAAAATGAGAACCAGAGGGCACAACCTCAGGCTAAAGGAACAGTCCTTTAAAACAGAGCTGAGGAGAGTGGTGAACCTGTGGAACTCTGCCACAGAAGGCTGTGGAGGCCAGGTCATTGAATGGCTTTAAGACAGAGATAAATAGGTTCTTGATCAATAAAGAGATCAGGGGTTATGGGGAAAAGGCAGGAGAATGGGGTTGAGATAGGCAGAGAAGATGTGATGGGCCAAGTGGCATATGTTGTGTGGTCTTATGGCTCTGATTTCCATGGCCTAGACTCTGTGCCAGCAGGCAAAATTTTTCATCATATCCTTGATAAATTACTTTCAACATCTTAAGCTCATCTAAATTACCCCTAACCTATGCTTTTAGGAAAGTAAGCCTAGTTTGTGTAATTTTTTTCCTCAAAACAAACCCTTGGAGCCCAGATAATGTTTTTAGGAGCGACGCAGCAGTCCTTCCAAGACTAGCATGTGCTTTCAAAGTTGCAATGTCCAGCGCTGTACTCAGTACTCCAAATTTGATCTATCCAGTACTTTGTAGGAAAGCTTCCACCTCTCTCATTATATAGACTAATGTTCCATTAGCCTTTGGTTATTTTTGTACCCTTACATCAAATATTTCACAATTAACATAACACATTAATGTGGAATGGATGGAATACCATTTTGATATGTGGGCTTTAAGCATGCTGAAGGAATAAGAGCCTCATGTTGCACCTTGTCTGTAGTGTAACTGATCTACTCTGACACTTGTATTGTTGAACATAACCCCTACATCATCCCCCACAGCAAAAATCCTCTCGACCTGCTGCCCTCCCTATCTGTCACTTCCTTCATCTGTAATTATGTAATGCTTATATTGTAGCCCTAGGGTCGAAAGGGATATGGGGAAGGTGAAATCAGAATATCTGATGATCAGTCATGATCAAAATGAGAATGGCAGAACAGGCTCGAAGAGCCGAATGATCTACTGCCACTTCAGATTTCTATGTAATCTTCTGCTTGAGCCCCTTCTGCCAACATGGTGAGGCTGAAGGCCCTACCTTGTCCTTTCTGCTACCTTTCCTCCTCTGCTTCATGTTGATTTCCATCAGAAGCTTTATTTACTTTCAAGATCGAATTTGCTTGTACTTATTCAGAACAAAAAATTGCTAAGAATAAGACCATGTTTAATCACAGCAAGTGTATTAAGCAGATACTTCAAATTGTATAATGGAAAATTATTTTTAGAACTGATGTGCATGTAACATATTTGATTACACACAGTAGTAAAGGACATAGAGCATAGAAAGAGGCCATTCAGTCTAGTCAGTGTTGACATTTATGTTCCATGGGCGCATCCTCCCAATCTTCATCTCATTGTCAACATGGCCCTCTCATTTCTTTCTTCCTCAAGTTTAAGTTTTCCCTTAAATGCATCTAAATGATTCATCACAATTACACTCTGTGATAGTTATTTATATATAATAAACACCAATCGTAGCTCGTGACAAAGTTTTTGTTTTGACTTGTAACATATGCTGCAAACTCCCCTCTTTTTTTAAATCCTCAGCCCTATTTTTGAGTTACGCAGTTACCCCATTGATAACAATGAAGATATTAACTTAGTATTCAACTGTTTGGACTTCTTAATTTGATAGTACTGACCCACCGTGAGCTGTTTTTCTTTTGGGATACAAGGATGAGGCAGCCTTCAGAACCTATAATGGATTCCTTTCAGAGATTGAAATTAATATTGGTTTAAAAGATGAATGTGCATGAAGCAACTGTTCTAGAGGATTCAACTACTATGATCTGCTATCAATACATATTTGCTGTGTTTTGCCTAGGAAGTTTCTTGAGAAAGTGTTTGCTTTTTGGTGCCGAACACATAAAAGATGTTTTCTCTCAGTAGTCTGACAGCTAAAAATTTTGGTGTGTAGCCCCCTTTTTAATTTGCGAGGTGATTCAACTAAAAAAAGTAGTTTGGTTTAAAACCAAGGATGAAGGTTAGTTTCTTAGAAAACTGCTAGTGCCTACACTTGAAGAATGTCTTTCTGGTTTCTTTTCAACAGACTAGGAATGCTTTTTTTTGGATGCCTGACTCTTGGTAATAGAGAGAAACAAAACTCTTGCATACTGTTGACATTTTGTTCAGTTGTAGGCTGGAACAGATCTGAAGTCTTCTGGGTTGTCAGTACACTCACCAAATATGGCTTCTTGCAGCTGCATTTTATACAGTTCAGAAACACAAATGGCTGCTTTGTTAATTTTCAATAAGTCCTTGTTTTAAGGAAGTTAAAACCATCAAAGTCCTAGAAACTAGTGTTTTCACCTTAAAAGAATTCAGTGGACATCCTTGAAGTAGCCTATGCATTTTAGTGATTCTTGTCACCAATTCTGGAGATGAGTCTGACAAGGTTTGAGCAAATACTGCAGTGCCAAGTTGAATATCCATACTTTCAATTTTGGGGGCAAAAAAAAGCATTTAAACTCAATTTAAAGGTTTAAAATTTGGTTTTGAAGGTACACTTCATTGTCCTTAAAATTTGTAATATAATTTCATAATACATATTCGGCCCTCGTACTGCCCCGAGGATCTGTTTAAGACAGTTGAGTGAGTGTGAGATTTGTTTGCCAGTGAAGGATTTATCTGATCATAGTTTTTTTTTAAATCTTGGTTTCAAAAAGGTAAATATGTGTTGCCTCCCAGTTTCTATTCTAATTATAACTGGATGTAGTAACTACTGCATATGAATGTAAAGAAAATATTATTTTCTCTTTACGAATGGCTTTGTTTCTGACCAAAAAACACCATATTTGGAATGAACTTTGACTGAGATTTCACAGTCCCCATTGAAGCATTGTCCACGAAGATTGTCCACAGTGATCTGATGATCTTTGTGGCATGGTTTCCCCTTTCCTCATTGTTTAAATCTGAGGCCATGCCCAGGGAAAGCCTTGGCATGTGCCAGCAGTGATGTCAGCAAGCTGGTGAGAAATCAAATGGCATTCACACAATTTAGTTCACAAAACAATAAAAGATTGAGGTTAGCAGAGAAGTGAAAATAAACAGTTAAGTTTTCCAAGTGTTTTTTTTATATACATCACTGCAGAGACATTTGACGTTCCACAATTGTAGTGTTAGCTTTTCAAGGTAATAAAGAGGATGCCACTTTAAAACACAAAAGCACAGTAACACCTTATTCAACAGGGTGCATCTTTTTACAATAATAAATGTTGGAGGGAGTTAATTTTTAAAAACCTTTTTTATCAGTTCAGAAATTTGCATGTCTTTGCACAGACCCATGCTAATCTTCTCAGTAGAATTGGCTGAGTCAACGTAGATTTATGGAAGGGAAATCATGTTTGACAAACTTGTTGGGAGTATTTTGAGGATGTAACTAGCAGAATAGATAAGGAGCAACCAGTGGATGTAGTGCATTTGGATTTTCAGAAGGCTTTTGATATGGTCTCATGTAAAGTGTCAGCAGACAAAATTAGATCACCGTGGAATTGGAGGTCATGTACTCACGTGGACCAGAGTAGCAATAAATGGATCATTCTCAAATTGGCAGTCTGTGACAAGTGTGGTACACAGTAAAAAGTCTGACAACACCAGGTTTTAGTCCAACCGATTTATTTGATAATAGACTCATAAGCTTTCGGGGTTAGCTCCTTCGTCAAGTGTGGTACCACAAGGATTAGTATTTGGGTTCCATCTATTCTCAATCTGTATTGATGATTTGGATGTGGGGGCCAAATGTAATAATTCCAAGTTTGCTGATGACACAACTAGGAAGGGTATACTTACCATTGAGGGAAAGCTCACCAAACTGACCCTTGGGATGGTGGAGAGTTTCAGGAGACTGGGCCTAAGGTGTGATCTCATTGAAACTTACAAAATTTCTTGCATAGTTCAAAAGGGAAGAATGTTTTCCATGGTTGTGTTCAAGCACCATAGACTGCAATTGTATTTCAGCACATATACTAAAAGTGAAACGTGGGAAAATAGGATGTAGGAGCTGTGAGCTCTTGAACCAACTCTGCCATTTAATTACATAATACCTGACTTGTATCCCCCACATTACCCTCATCCCTTCATCTCTTTACAATCTGTAATACCTCTGATCTTGGCCCTCATGGCTGTGTTGGAGGAGGGGGACTGTTTTCTTGAACCCAATAACAGGAGCATCATTTAGGACTGAAGAGGAATTTCTTCACTCGGGGTGGTAAATCTTTGGAATTCTTTACTCCACAGAGCTGTGGAATCATTGATTTTGATTTGATTTATTATTGTCACATATTAGCATGCAATGAAAAGTATTATTTCATGTGCGCAATACAGACAAAGCAGACCATTCATAAAGAAGGAAAGAAGAGAGTGCAGAATGTAGTATTACAGTCATAGCTAGGATGTAAAGAAGGATCAACTTAATGCAAGATAGGTCCATTGAAAAGTCTGATAGCAGCAGGGAAGAAGCTGTTCATGAGTTGGTTGATATGTGACCTCAGACTTCTGTAGCTTTTTCCCAATGGGAGAGAGAATGTCCAGGGTGCATGGGATCCCTAATTATGCTGCCTGCATTGTCTGCAGTTCCCGTTGCCTCAGAGCCAATGGATGGGAGGCTGGTTTGCGTGATGGATTGGGCTACATCCATGACCTTTTGTAGTTCCTTGCAATCTTGGGCCAAGCAGGAGCCATACCAAGCTGTGATACAACCAGAAAGAATGCTTTCTATGGTGCATCTGTAAAAGTTGCTAAGAGCCATAGCTGACCTGCCAAATTTCCTTAGTCTTCTGAGAAAGTAGAAGCGTCGGTAAGCTTTCTTAACCTATAGTGTCAGCATGCGGGGTTGGGGGGGGGGAGTGGTGGTGTGGGTGGTGTCCAGGACAGGTTGTTGGTGACCTGGACACCTAAAAACTTGAAGCTCTTGACCCTTTCAACTTCATCTCCACTGATGTAAGCAAGGGTATGTTCTCCTTTTATGCTTCTTGAAATCGATGACAATCTCCTTCGTTTTTTTGACATTGAGAGGGAGATTACTGTTGCTGCACAGTTCACCAAATTCTCTATCTCATTCCTGTACTCTGCCTCGCCATTGTTTGAGATCTGATCTCCTATGCTTGTGTTGTCAGCAAACTTGAAAATCGAATTGGAGGGGAATTTGGTGTATAAGGTGTATAGTAGGAGACTGAATGTTGAGGGTCAAGATCAAAAGCTTTCTCGATTGTAAAGACGTGAAGGGATACAAGGGTAATGGGGGGATAAAAGTCAGACATGATATAATGAAATGGCAGAGTTGGTTCAAGAGCTCAAATAGCCTAGTCCGCCTATATCCTACTTTCCTATGTTTCACTTTTAGCGTATGTGCTAAAACGCAGTTGCAGTCTCTGGTGCTTGAACTGTGCAACCTCTGGAGGGGCATAGAATCAGTGCAAATAACTTCTGGATTTCCACTTTATTTTGTCGCTGCACTCCCCTTGAAACTGCATTCAAGTTTAAGTGGAGTAATGGTGGTGAATATTACAATTTCATCATCATGACATTGATGGATCAATATTCATTCTTGGCTTCCAGGCTGGTAAATTCTAACTTTTTATGTATGTATAGAAAGTCACTGTAGTCCCATGAGCTAACTGGTGGTGATTTAACTTGTGGCTGGATCACCACACCTCAGACAAGGGGTACATTTGAGAAGGCACAGCCTTCATAAGTGTGTATCTATAGTGTATGCCAAATCACACAGTGTATTTCATTTTGATTAGAATATTTGGGGCAGTTACTGTTGTGCTTTAAGTGTATCTGAAGCTGCGGTGTCTAAACTATTGGCCCATGAAGTTGCAGTGATTTATTCTGCACTCTAAGTTTAGTGACTTAGAATGAACTTTTTTCTCTGCTGTCAGCCCATTTTCAAATAAGTCTTAAGAACATCAATGAGAACCTAAGGCATTAGAAATTAGGAGCTGCTATTTGACCTCTTGAGCCTGCTCTGCATTCAAAATGATAATGGTTAATCCTCTGTGCTCCCGTACTCCTGCTCCTGCTCAACACCTCTTGATGCCTTTAGTGTCTGGATGGAAGACACTAAAGATGTCAGAGTTTGGTGCAATGTTGCACCTTAGATTGCATGTAACACTGTTTGCCCACATCTGACTTCAACTTGTGTAACTGCAAAAATACCTTTGGGATTTGCTGGAAATGACCATAATGATTGAGGTTTAAGCAGAAAGTTGTTCTGATGTATCTTACTCTTTGCATGGATAAATGGCTGTCTGATACACAATAAGCTGGCAAATGACGAATGGCCAGTTGGCTGAGTTAATGGAAAGCTGGCCAGACACCATGGGGCCATATCATGGTCAAAATAGTAACTGCAACATGCTTCTTTAATGATGTCTATTTGTACTTTAATAACTAAAGATGGCATTTTTTCCACCCCTGACTCGAGTTGAATCTTTGGGGAAGGCATCAAAATTCTCCCTTGTGGTTGGATGATGAAAAATCCAAAGTGAGATTTAACATCAAATATCAAGTATATCATGTAAAATTGGAGGCATTGCTGATAGATGTTTAAATCAACTTGCAGGGATGGGAAATTTTCTTGCCCTAAAATGCTATTCCTATATAAGAGTGGCTGCTCTCAGAGGGCACACGATGTCCCAAAGTTGACAAGATAATCTGTTGCTGTGATGTTGATTTGAGGGATAAATATTGGCCAGGATACCAGTGAATAACTTGCTTACTCTTATTTGAAATAATGCTATTAGATCTTCTACACCCACCTAAGAGGGAAGACTGTGCCTTTGTTTTAATGTCTTATCAGAAGGATGGTAATTCTGATGGTGTTGCACTTCCTCAGTACTGCAGTGGAGTGTCACAACTGGAGCTTTAGGGAGGAGAAATAGAGATGAATGCTGTTTGTAATATTTCCATTTTCAAAGGAAGGGGAATTAAAAAGAAACTCTAAATGACCTACTCTTTATCAAATCAGTAGTCTTGGGGCATTTCAATTTTGAACTGAAGTATTCTTTTTGTATAGTTATGTATTAGCTCAGAAACTTATGAAAGTTGTTTCTTGTGAAAATTATTATTTGATAGAATTAGATGGACTATCAAGTAGCTTATTCCTTTCAAATCATTGTTTCTGTAAATATGAACTCTCTTATTACATGCTAAGGAAGCTTTGTAATTATTGTGAATTTGAAATTAAAATTCAGCTACGTAAAGGACCAGCACCTCCTTGCATAGAGGAGCATGAAGCTCTTTGCAAGAACTAGACATGTAAAAACTGTTACAAAGTTAGAAAGCTTACAGTGCAGAAAGAGGCTATTTGGCCCATCAAGTCTGCACCAACCACAATCCCACCCAGGCCCTATCCCCCACATCCCTACATATTTATCCGCTAATCCCTCTAACCTACACATCTCAGAATACTAGGGGGCAATTTTAGCGTAGCCAATGACCTATCCCATACATCTTTGGACTGTGGGAGGAAACCCATGCAGACACAGGGAGAATGTGCAAACTCCACACAGATGGGGACCCAAGCTGGGAATCGAACCCAGGTCCCCAGAGCTGTGAAGCAGCAGTGCCAACCACTGTTACTGTGCTGCCCCTTGTAGAGAATTCTTATAGAATTATTTCTTTATAGAGAATTGAATATATGGTCATTTAAGTTTTGAGTGACCTTGAAAAACCATTTACCTAAACACTTCGAATACATTGCTTAAAAATAAAGTGGAGTTGGTTTTCAAATCCTCTGTGCATTTCTCATACCAGTTGTGACATGCAACCTAAACTGACCCTTGTGTACGAGAGGTACGTTTTTGGAGCGATGTTAAACAATCACAACATAAAACTTATTTGCCACTCCGTATCTATGATCTGGCAGATGGAGAACATTGTTGGTAAATGTGAAGTCATCTGTTTTAGTAGGAATACAGCAAAATGGGCTATTATTTAAATAGTTAAAATTGCAGCATGCTGCTGCACAGAGGGACCTGGGTGTCCTTGTGCATGAATTACAAAAAGTTGGTTTGCAGGTGCATCAGGTAATTAAGAAGACAAATTGAATTTTGTCTTCCATTGCTGGAAGGATGGAGTTTAAGAACAGTGAGATTGTAACTGTAAGATGCTGGCAAAGCCACACCTAGAGTACCGTATAAAGTTTTGTCTGCTGAGAAAGAATATACTGGCACTGGAGGAGGTACAGAGGAGATTCACTAGGTTGATTCCAGAGTTGAGAGCGTTGCATTATGAGGAAAGACTAAGTAGGCTGGGACTGTACATAAGAACATAAGAAATAGGAGCAGGCCATCTAGCCCTTCGAGCCTGCCCCGCCATTCAATAAGATCATGGCTGATCTGTCGTGGCTCAGTTCCACATTCCCGCCCTCTCCCCATAGAACCCTTAATCCCCTCTCTTATCAAAAACCCATCAACCCATATCTTAAAAATATTTAGCGAGGTAGCCTCCACCACTTCAACGGGCAGAGAATTCCAGAGATTCACCACCCTTTGAGTGAAGAAGTTCCTCCTCAACTCCGTTCTAAACTGCCCCCCCTTTATCTTGAGGCTGTGCCCCCCTAGTCCTACTATCCTTTCTCATGGGAATTTAGAAGAATGAAGGGAAATCTTGCAGAAACGTATAGAATTATGTTTTATCTTACCTATTCTCTTAATTCTATATGTTTCTATAGAAACTTATGGAATTATGAAGGGAATAGATGAGATAGAAACAGGGAGATTGTTTACACTGGTGGTAAAATTAGAACTGGGGGCATAGCCTCAAACTAAGGGAGGGCAGATTTAGGACTGAGTTGAGGAGGAACTTCATCACACAAAGGGTTGTGAATCTCTGGAATTGCCTGCCCAGTGAAACAGTTGGGCCTACCTCGTTGAATGTTTTTTAAGGCAAAGATAGACTCTTGAACAGAAAGGGAATTAAGGGCTATGGTGAGTGGGCAAGTAAGTGGAGCTGAGCCGATTGGAAAAATCAGCCATGATATTGAATGGCAGAGCAGGCTTGAAGGGCCAGATGGCCTACTCCTGCTTCTAATATGTTCTTAATATCCCATCATACAGTTGAAGACATTAGGTTGGACTAATTGAGCTGCTTTCATGTGTTTAATATTTCTTGCTCCAGCAAGCAGATTTTAAAAAAAACTAGCCCCTCCCCCCAACTTTCTAACTCCATGTTCAAGAAGGGTAGGGAGGAAGCTGAGAAAGGAATATTACTTTTTGAAAATTATGTAAGATCTGCTTCATGTGGAAAACTGCTGGAGTTGTACGGCCTTGCTTGTGGGTTAAGTTGACACAATCTGTCTTTGTTTTTTTCCGGCATCAAACCTTCTCTGAACTCTGAATTTTGCCAATACAAACTGACAAATGAAACTAAATCGTTGACAACCTGCGAGCATTTAATTAGTTTCTTGAAGTATGATTGGATTCTGTTTGGCACATCTGAAATATGACTGAAATGGATCATATTTCGATCTCCGATCAGTATCTTAGAAACTTTTGAGATCCTCTGCTGCCTTCTCTCTTGAATTCATTATCTTCTGAGACTTAATTCCTCGTCTTCCTGCCCATAGTTCATTTTACTCAAATTATTCTTTGTATATCAAATGAAAAATGTTTATTTGCTGCCGTATCTGTATAAGATCAAGAACATTTCCTGCAAATAATTGTTTTTGAGAGATGTTTCAGCTACGTTTTGCAGCCTGGTAACATTAATTCCAATGTTAATGATTATTTAAAGCATTTGGTTTGGTGGGTTGGGGTACTCTCTTCCTTGCTGACAAATTTCAATTGTCACGTGCAGTACAATTTCCCTAGTTGGCATAGTGATGTAATGGATTGTTATGGCTGAAAAGCAGGATGTAAACTGAGCATTAAATCAGTTGTGTGGGATGATTTGAATTAACAGTACAAGTACAGTATGTGTGAATTTCCACAAACAGTGTACTCTGACCTTCTGACAGTCTTCAATTTTGTATACACTGATTTTCAACAAGAGTAATATGGCGAAAGGGAAACCAGTATAGATCAGAATAGGTTTACGATACTGAAATTGAGTATAGATTAGTGATCATTATAGAACGACCAAGTACTCTGTAATCCAAGTTTAGGAATATGGCTTGTTTGGAACCTACCTACCTACTGCACCCAGCAACCTTTAATCAAAAGCAGTGTTTCCATTACACGAGTGAAACAATTATTGTGTGTATTGTCCAAGAGTACATGGGCAGACACCCCATTTCAAGGTCAGGAAGAACTAAAGAAAATAGACATTTTAAATAAGATGGATGTAACTGAGGTGGGCAACAACAGGCCTATGGAGACTTTATTGAAGACTGCTTGCACCGAATGCAATTCGTATCATCACAAATATTTGTGGTGCCTGAGAATTGGGAAGGCGGAAATTGAGAAGATGAGTTTTATGGATGGATTGAGGGAATGACTTCCAGAGAGTTAGGCTGTGCTGGTTAAAAGTTTTGCAAACAAAATAGAGAGGTGCGTGTAACTTGAAGCTGATGAAGCAATTTGAGATTGGATACAGGTGGAGGATCCTGCAAGAGGTGGGTTGAGGAGGAACATGGTAGTGTTCAGGAATAGGAATGTAAAATTTTAATGAATTGGGAGGCCAATGAGTTTGAGGACTTGTGTAATGAATGAGTAGGACAAGGTGTGTGGGGTGGTGGGGGTGAATGAGGATTGAGGACCATAACAGCCATTGCTGAACAAGGTTGCCATATTTGCCACTTGACAGTTGTAGATCTATTGAAAATGAGCTTTCTTACATAGTTACCTCACTAGATTCCTTTTAATTGTGTTCCAATTGTTATAATCCCACTTTTTTTTTTGCATGTTTCCTTTAAATATTTATCTCCAGCAATGATTTGTTATTTTCTCTGTTAATTATACAGTTTAAATTTCAAGTTCTTAATTCTGTAATCTATTTTAAAGAGGCACTGGTATGTTTTAGAACGTAAGAATTTTTTTTTCTGAATAGGTTAATCGTGACGTGTTTGTTCATGACATGAAACTATCTTTTGCATCCTGTTTTGTCCTTACTGCCTGTAAATCAGTGTTCCTGTATGGAAAGAGCTTTGTCTTATTTTGTTTTTGTTGTTTGCTTATTCATGGGACATGTACATCACTAGTTAGCCAGTAATTCTTACCCATCCCTAATTCCCCTTGGAAGGCAGTTGAGAGTTGACCACATTTTTGTGGCTCTGGAGTCAATTTGGGCAGACCAGGCCAGGGTGGAAGATTTCTTCCCCTTTTTAAAGGACATTAGTGAACCAGATGTATTTTTCCAAAAATGGATAATGGTTTCATCATAATCAGTATATTCTTAATTCCATTTTTTAAAAATCAGATTCAAAATCCACCATCTGCCTTGGTGAGATTTGAACCTAGGTCCCCAGAATGTTAGCTGAGTTTCCAGATTAACAGTTTAGCAATAATGCCACCAGGCTATTGCCTCCCCCTTTGCTTACTTTTCAGATGTGTATTTCATCTAATCAGCAGCAAGCATTTCAATTCAAAATAAAGTCATTCATTATCACACTCAGGTCTCAAATTTATGCAACATCATATGTAAATAGGATACAGAAAAGGCTGGTGCATTTAGACCAATTATAGTTAATTCAGTCTCGGGCCTGTGGTTTCTTAAATGGATTAGATCAGAGTTTCCCAAACTGTTTCAGCCACAAAACACCCATCTGACCTCCCAAGAACATAGAGGAACTCCAACTATTCGTATCATGTTGAAGACATGTTTTTTGTTGTGAAATAGTGTGAACACAAAACAAATATTGTCTTTTATGGCCATATATATGCATATAATATCAATGAAACATTTTTACAATAAAGTATTGAAGTCTGATAATACTGTCATTTTTGAATGGACTTCGCTTGTATTAAATTGACCTTTCTCCACACCTTAGCTATGACTGTAACACTAACACTACATTCTGTACGCTCCCCTCCGTATGGTATGCTTTGCCTGAATAGCACACGAGAAACAATACTTTTCACCGTATCCTAATATATGTGAAAATAAATCAAATTTAAAAAAAAATGCATCAAGTTGCTCCAAAAATTCAACAATGGAAGTTCGCTGAAATGTTATTTTTGTGTGGAATTAGAAGTCATGCCAGTCAGGCTCCCAAAATCATGCACTGACAAGTTGCCTGGCTGTCAGTGAAGTGGGTTATGAACCCACATATGCTTATACAGAGGGAAGTATTCCAGCAAAGAAGAGTGCAAGTCACAAAGTACTGTGTAATGTCATCTGAAAATATTTTCCAGGGATAAAATTACTTCACTGAGGAAGTCATTCAATGTGGGAAAGCACTCAAAGTTCACATTTTCCAAGCACAATTTCTGCTGCATTGAAGAAGTCTTACCTTTTGCAGTGATTCCCTACAGTGGAGAAGGAAGCTGTTCGGCCCATCGAGTCTGCATTGACAATCCTACCTATCCCTGTAACCCCACATATTTACCCTATTAGTTCTGCGGATACTAAGGGATGATTTAGCATTAGCCATTCAACGTAACCTGCACACCTTTTAGTAATGGTGATAGATTTACTTCATTTAGCTTTGTAAAGACATCTGCAACATACACTGGTCTTTAAAGCATGATGTATTTGTCAAAAGCTCTGAAAATTGAAATTTCTGAAGCTCAAAATCACATCAGCACTTTGCCTGTGTATGGAGGAATAACACTTGTGTGTTCACTGCCCATTTCATCACATACTTTTAAACCGTCTCAACTTTGGCTGTCATTTAATGCAATTGAGAATTTGTACTGCATCACCCAGCACTCATATTTTTGAGATGCAGACTTCTTTATCATGTAGTGCGTGTCTGTGGAGGACATAATAATTACTAATGCTCTGCAGTGCAACAGCTTTTGATCTGTACCATGACACTTGCTATCTTCCCCATCATTGTCCTGGCACCATTAGTGCAAATATCAACACACTTCTCCCAACTAATTCCATGTCTTAGCTTAGAATTGTTAATACAGTTGGATATTGCAAAGGGTCAAATCACAGCAATTCTTTATCAAATATTACCAAAGATGTAGTGTGCAAGTATAAGCATTATTGCAAGCCCCGACATGTCAGTTAACTCATCTAGCAGCAATGAATGTGTGTCAATGTCAAATGCAAGATGAAAAATTCACTGGGAGATGGTGTTGCTCAAACTGTAAGGCTTCAATTTTTTTCACCAGCATATTCATTTAATGTGTTATGATGCCTTTTGCACAAGGCTATCAGGTTTTTACTTATCTTGTAGACATCTTCCACAAGTGCAATGCAGTAACTCACTCTGTAAAGTGCCTCAGTTCGGATCTGCCAAGACCGATAATGAAAATCTAATCTCTTCTCACCAGTGAATTAAGCTTTCTGCTCAAAAAACTTGCAACTTTATTTTCAGAATGATTGATTTTATTTCCAAATGCTTTTGCAGCCTAGCAGGTACCATTGAATTGTTGGATAATATTTCGTAGCACACAACACACTACTTCAGGGGAATCTTATTCTGTAGTGCACATAAAGCCAAGAGATAGATAACTCTTGTCATTATCTATTGTTTCTTATTTCCTGCTGCTGTTTGTGGGTAGCAAACAGTTCATTTGGGAAAGATCATTCCTGAATTGTTCATTAGATTTGATTTATTATTGCCACATGTATCAGTATGCAGTGAAAAGTATTGTTTCTTGCACTATACAGACAAAGCATACCGTACATAGAGAAGGAAAAGAGAGCATGTATAATGTAGTGTTACAGTCAAGAACTTTATAGCACAGTAACAGGCCCTTTGGCCCTCCAAGCCTGCACCGACCATGCTGCCCAACTGAACCAAAACTGTCTACACTTCCGGGGACCATATTCCTCTTGTCCCATTCTATTCATTTCTTTGTCCAGACACCCCTTTTAAAGCACACTATATAGTATTTGCTTCCCCTACCTCTGCCGGCAACGAGTTCCAGGCACTCCCCACCCTCTGTGTTTTAAAAAAAAACTTGTCCTCGTATGTTTCCTTTTAAATCTTGCCCCTTGCACCTTAAACCTATGTCCCCTTGTAATTGACTCTTCCATCCTTGGAAAAAGCTTCCGACTATCTATTCTGTCCATGTCCCTCCATAATCTTGTAGACTTCTGTCAGGTTGCCCCTCAACCGCTGTTTCAGCGAGAATAAACCAAGTTTCTCCAACCTCTCTTTGTAGCTAATGTCTTCCATACCAGGCAACATCCTGGTAAAACTTTTCTGTACCCTCTCCAAAGCCTCCACATCCTTCTGGTAGTGTGGCAACCAGAATTGAACACTTTGTAAGGTGAGCCTTACAAAGTGTGGCCTAAGGTTCTATAAAGCTGTAACATGATTTGCCAGTTTTTAACTCAATGCCCTGGCCAATGAAGGCAAGCATGCATATGCCTTCTTGACTACCTTTTCCACCTGTGTTGCCACTTTTTCAGTGACCTGTGTGTACCTGTACACCCAGATCCCTCTGCCCATCAATACTCTTAAGGGTTCTGCCATTTACTGTGTATTTCCTGTCTTTATTAGACCTTCCAAAATGCATTATTTCATGTATTTGTCTGGATTAAACTCCATCTGCCATCTCTCCACCCAAGCTTCTCTGTCACAGCCCTCCAATCAGAAACATATCCTTCCACTGCTACCCTTTGTCTATGATCGAGCCAGACCTGCATCCACCTTGCCAGCTCACCTCTGATCCCATGCGACTTCACTTTCTGCACCAGTCTACCATGAGAGACCTTGTCAAAGGCCTTACTGAAGTCTGTTGACAAATTTTCTGCCCTACCCTCATCAATCATCTTTGTCACTTGCTCAAAAAACATGGTGAGACATGACCTCCCCTTCACAAAACAACATTGCCTCTCGCTAATACATCCACTTATTTCCAAGTGGGAGTAAATCCTGTCTTGAAGAATTCCCATCCAATAATTTCCCTATCGCTAATGTAAGGCCTATAATTACCTGAATTATTCTTGCTACCCTTAAACAAAGGAACAACATTGGCTATTTTCCAATCCTCTGGGACCTCCCCTGTAGCCAGTGAGGATAGAAATATTTCTCTCAAGGCCCCAACAATTTCCTCCCTTGCCTCTCTCAGTACTTTGGGGTATATCCAATCAGGCCCTGGGGACTTGTCTATCTTAATGTTTCTCAAGAACCCCAATACCACCACCTTTTTGATCTCAACATGACTCAAACTATCCACACGCCCTTCCCCAGACTCATCATCCACTAAGACCTTCTCTTTGGTGAATATTGACGTAAAGTACTCATTTAATACCTCTCCCATTTCCTCTGGCTCCATGCATAGATTCCCTCCCCTGTCCTTGAGTGGGCCAACCCTCTCTCTGGCTACACTGTCTTGCTCTTTATATATGTATAAAAAGCCTAGGGATTTTCCTTAATCCTCCTGGCCAATGATTTTTCATGACCTCTTTTAGCCCTCCTTACTCCTTGCTTAAGTTGCTTTTTACTTTCCTTTATATTCCACACTTGCTTTGTGTTCCTAGCCTTGACAAATGCTCCCTTTTTCTCTTTGATTAGGCTCCCAATGTTGCTTGTTATCCAAGGTTCCCAAAACTTGCCAGACTTATCCTTCATCCTTACAGGAATGTGCCAGTCCTGAATCCGTACCAACTGACACTTGAAAGCCTCCCACATGCACATGTTGATTTGCCCTCAAACAGCTGCCCCAATCTACATTCTTCAGTTCCTGCCTAATATTGTTGTAATTAGCCTTCCCCCAGTTTAGCACCTTAACTTGAGGACTAACTTTTCCTTATCCATCAGTACCTTTTTAAAGCTTACTGAATTGTGGTCACTTCCTGAGATGCTCCCCAACTGAAATGTCAACCGTATAGCTGGACTCATTCCTCAATACCAGGTCCAGTATGGCCCCTTCCCTAATTGGACTATCTATACATTGTTTCAAGAAGTCCTCCTGATTGCTCCTTATAAACTCTGCCCCAATCACACCCCTGGCACTGAGTTCCAGTCAATGTAGGGAAAGTTAAAATCTCCCAACACAACAACAGTGTTTCTTTTATACCTTGCCAAAATCTGCCTTTTATATTTGTTCCCCTCTCTTCCACTGGCTGTTGGGTGGCCTATAGTAAACCCCCATCATTGTGACTACACCCTTCCTATTCCTGAGTTCTACCCATATTGCCTTCCTGTATGAGCCCTCCAAGGTGTCCTCCCACAGTACAGCTGTGATATTCTCCTTAGCCAGTAGTGCAACTCCCCCACCCCTTTTACATCCCCCCCCCCCCTTTTCCTGCCTGAAACATCAGTATCCTGGAATGTTAAGCTGGCAATCCTGTCTTTCCCTTAACCAAGTCTCCATAATAGCAACAACAATATAGTTCCAAGTATTAATCCAAGCTCTAAGTTCATTTCATTTGCCTTACCTGCCCCACTTCTTGCATTGAAACAAATGCACTTCAGTTCACCAGACTCTTTGATTAGCAACTACTCCCTGCCTGCTCTTTGAGTCTTACTGGCCCTACTCTCTGGTTCCCCTTCAGTTAATTCACCTTTCCTTTGGCTCCCACCCCCCTGCCAAACTGGTTTAAATCTCCCTGATATGACACTAGCAAACCTCCCAGCCAGAATATTTATGCCTTTGCAGTTTAGATGCAACCCATCCTTCTTGTACAGGTCCCAACTGCCCCTGAAGAGACCCCAATGGTCCAGATATCTGAAACCCTCACTCCTACACCAGCTGTTTAGCCACATGTTGAGCTGCACTATCTTCTTATTCCTAGCCTCACTGGCATGTGGCACAGGGAGTAATCCTGAGATTACAAGCCTAGAGGTCCTGCTTTTTAACTTTCTACCTCCATCACTATCCCTGCCTATGTCATTAGTACCAATATGTACCACTGTCTCAGGCCATTCACAATCCCTCTTCAGAATGCTTTCTGCCCATTCAGAGACATCCTGGACCCTGGCACCAGGGAGGCAGCATACCATCTTTCACATCCACAGAAGCACCTATCCGAACCTCTTACTATAGAGACCCCTATAACTATTGCTCTAGTGCTCTTTGTCCCCCTCTGATTCACAAGAGACAGCTGTGGTGCCAATGCTCTGGCTGCTGCTGCTGTTATTCCCTGATAGGCCATCTCCCCCAACAGTATCCAAAACAGTATACTTGTTAGAGAGGGGGATGACCACAGGGGATCCCTGCACTGACTGTCTGCCTCTTCTAGTGGTCACCCATCTACCTGGCTGCACCTTGCGTGTGACCACGTCTCTAAAGCTCCTATCTGTGACATTTTCTGCCACCTTCATGCTCCTAAAGTGCATCCAACTGCTGCTCCAACCTATCCATGCGGTCTGTAAGAGACTGCAATTGGGTGCACTTCCTGCAGATGCAGTCGTCTGAGACGTTGGAAGCGTCATGGATCTCCCACAGCTCAAGTCACAGCTAGGGTGTAGAGAAAGATCAACTTAACATAGCTAAGTTCATTAAAAGATGGCAGCAGGGAAGAAGCTGTCCTTGAGTCGGTAGGTAGGTGATCTCAGGCTTTTGCATCTTTATCTTGATGGAAGAAGGTGGAAGTGAATTTGTCTGGGGTGCAGGGGTCCTTGATTATGCTGGCTGCTTTTCCAAGGCAGCTGGAAGTGTGGACAGAGTCAATGGATGGGACGCTGGTTTGTGTGATGGATTGAGCTTCATTCAGGACCCTTTGTAGTTTCTTGCGGTCTTGGATAGAGCGGGAGCCATACCAAGCTATGATACATCCAGAAATGATGCTTTCAGTGGTGCCTGTATAAAAGTTGGTGAGAGTTACAGCGACATGCCAAATTTCCTTACCTCCTGAGAAAATAGAAGCAATGGTGGTCCTTCTTAACTAATAGCGCAGTGTAGAGGGACTAGGATAGATTGTTGCTGACAGTTTCTCTGTAGTAATTACAGAAGTGGTCCATCTTCATCACTTGCTTTTCTCCTCTTTTGAGCCACCCTCCTTCAGCCACCAATCCATAGCATGCCTAAATTAACACCAGTGAGTGATAAGCGACTATTGCAGCCAGTTTTTTTTTCATTCGCCACCTGTAGCTCTGTTCAATCACTCAACCTGTAACCTCTGGAATTAGGAAGGAGCGCACAGTTACAAATATATTCAGCTACATTTGCCAACTAAATGGCATTTCCATAAGCTGCAATAATGCAAACTTGACACCCTCTCTCCATGGTCCCTTTCCATTGCTCACTTGCTTTGCCACCTTCCTCTGTGCCTGTACTGCTGCCTGCTCTGCCTTCTCTGGCGCATTCAGGCATGCTGGTCCCTGCTTTCCACTTCAAGAGCTTGACACTTATAAGAGCATAACTAGCAGGATTAAGCCAATTCATTCAGAGACTGACCTCTGAGCGCATTGGCTAATGTTACAAAGGAAAACTTGATCTCCTCAACCACTCCAGGTACCTCCCTTCATGGTAGCACAGTGGTTAGCACTGCTTCTTCACAGCCCCAGGGGCTTGGGTCACTGTGTGGCATTTGCACATTCTCCTTGTGCCTGCAAGGGTTTCCTCCAGGTGCTCCGGTTTCCTCCCACAGTCCAAAGATGTGTGGTTAGGTTGATTGGCCATGCTAAATCGACTATTGATGTGTAGGTTAGAGGATTACTGGGTGAAATATGTGTGGATATGGGGATAGGGCCTGGGTGGGATTGTGGTCGGTACAGACTCAATGGGCTGAATGGTCTGTTTCTGTACTGTAGGGCTTCTATGTTTCTAGTATGTGAGAAATAGTATAATTTGCTCTTCAGCAACTTTTAGTGGTCAAATCAAAATGAGAATCTCTGGGGAGGCGGGGGGGGGGGCAAAAACAAGTAACACTACATCTAACTAACAGTAAACAGGTTAATTAAACTATTAACAAATCAAATAAAACACTATGCTAATGGAATGCTGTTTGGATAAATCCAAATCCTACTTAATAACAAAAAAATAGAATTTTTAATCACCCTCCAATTTGAATCAGGATTGTCATCTTCTGGAATCATCATTCTTCTTTGACTTTTATGTTCACTATCTTCTATTGGTACCTTTGTGATTGAGATTTTCAACCCCTGATGACATAACAAAGCCCCCACAGTAAGATTGGTTTACAGGTTATCAAAACATCAAATTCAAATCTGATAGGCTGCTGCTATTCAAAAGCCTATTTCAAATTGGTTAAAATTCAAAACAACCTGTAGTCTTGGCTTAGCCTAGTGGATCAATGTTTCACTGTGTGCTCTAAGCATAGTAAAAAGTCTGACAACACCAGGTTTTAGTCCAACCGATTTATTTAATAGTAAACTCTCAAGCTTTTGAGGGGACTCCGGCTCTTTGTCAGGTGAATGGAGAGTTCTGGCCTCAGACAGAGCATATAAAGCGCAGACAGTTTACTATCAAATAAATCGGTTGGACTAAAACCTGGTGTTGTCAGACTTTTTACTGTGTTCACCCCAGTCCAATGCCGGCACATCCACTTCATGCTCTAAGCATAGCAAAAAAAAAACTACCGATTTTAAACAGACACTGCAATGCTTTCTGCTGTTAGCATTTTTACATTTGTTTTATAATTTTACAAACACTAACTTCACAATACTTATCAGTAGCCAATGCATGTTGAATCCTGACTGATTTGGATACTTTGCATGTCTTTTTTTTCAGTTTTTGAACCATTGCTCTGGTGTGCTTCTGCTTTCTGATTTTTGAGGCGCAATGTTTCCATGGATTCCTGAGGTGGTATCCAGTTTGGGAATGCCTGGATTTAATGATTTTTAAAGTTGAAGTGAGGGGTTTGTCGAGCCAAGGGTTTGCAGTAGGTTGCAAACACCTTTTGTATTTGAATTTCTAAAAAGTTATTTGTGAACCCTGTTCCAGTTTCAAAGTACACTTTGGCAGATTGGTAACTTGCTTGTTTTGGACTCTGGTCATCAGTCAGACTGAGATCCAATCTGCTGGGTCCTGGGGTTAAAAGGGTGCAGTTCCTGAAACCAGCTCTGACAGCATAACTGCTTATGATGCCCATCCAGTCTGTTGGGATGTTGAAGGTCATTGTGCTCAAATAGAAAATTTATCATGGCTGTTGACTTTCAATCATCTTGTAATCTTTAGATGTTAGCCCATTCTTGAGCAATAAGATGTGTGAAATCCACAAATGGCTGAGGCACCCTCATCCATGTACATATCTGAATAGGTATTCGTCAGAACCTTGATGCTGTCATTAATCCACATGGCAAAATCACATGATTTGTGGCAGCAATCTTGACTTGTTTGTCCAATTTTTAAAAACTGTTGACTGAATGCTCATAACAACATTGAACATGACAAGTCTTCAAGCTTTAAGTGAATAATTTTTTTTGGTGAAAAATGTTATTGGAAAAATTAACTTGCATGTGCTAATAAAAGAAAGTTGTAACAATGAAAATGTGCTCAAGGCGAGAAGTCTATGTGAAGGTTTGTCAATGAACAAACAATCCCATAAGAATTACTTGCCTAAATGAGCGTACTTAGAATCTTTCTCTGCAATTAACTCTGTCTCGACACTTCCATAAATAAGTAATTTTGTGCAAATATTTATAATGCTGGTTGATGTTGCACATGGCAAGTTGGTAACTATTGTCTCTTTCAACACTGCTCTTTTTTTTTCTATGTTGGATTTTCTCTTGCTTCCCGTCTCCCCAGGAACCTATATAGCCTTTAATCCTTGTTCGTGTTCCTGAACCTTTTTTTTAAACTTCTTGCTCTGCTCTTATTCTGGCTGGGTGTTACAGTGGAAAAAGATTGATGCCTTTAGGATGGTGCTGCATGAAAATGTGCCCATGAGTGACACCTTTTCCCCTCTTGCTTCCATTCATTCCTCAATCCCAACACGTCCCATAACTTTTCAGCTTTCTACTCCTTTTCTATCACTCATCTATCATAATTTTATCTTGTGTTTAACTATTTGCTGCTCAAAGGATGGGTAGGAAGAGTGCAGAAGCCCTTGGAATATCAAACTAAGTCTATCTATATTGAATTTTACAAGCTTTAACAAAGAATCAAATTCGTGCAAGAAAATGTCTGTGCCCTTTTTTCTATCTGTATGTGTATCCCTCTTGCCAAAAAGCATTGTGTAACTGTTAATCTGCAAAATGCTTTTCAAATTAGACTTCATTTTTAAAATTTAAATAAGTCTGGAAAACACTCCTCTATCCCGGGCAATAAGATTTCATAGAATCCCTATAGTGCAGAAAGAAGCCATTTGGCCCATCAAGCCTGTGTCGACAACGATCCCACTCAGGCCATATACCTGCAACCCCACATATTTACCCTGCTGATCCCCTGACACTAATGGACAATTTAGCATGGCCAATCTACCTAACCCGCACATCATTGTACTGTGGGAGCACCTGGAGGAAACCCACGCAGACACTGGGAGAATGTGCAAACACCACACAGGCAGTGATCCAATCCACCTCCCCGGCGCAGTCAGGCAGCACTGCTATCCACTGTGCCATCATGCCGCCAAGGTTGACTGAACAATTCTGAGACCTCTGGTGACAACAGTATTTAGTCAAAACACAGACTTTAATTGAAGACCATGACTTTCCCAAAGATTTCTGGGCATTATCTGGTATTATGTATTTTTAGTCCAATAACTGAAATTATATCATTTGATGTCTGAAAGAATGGCGAAACATATCCACAGTAAATTTTCTGAAGGTGAATTGGATACAAGTACAGTAGCTCAAATCTTGCCATCAGAAAACCAATGGTGTATGAAAACTGTTCTTTTTTAAGAAGGCCGTAAAATTGGCTTGTTCATGGACTGGCTGTATTGGTACATTGGTGTGCCATGTAGTTATTTGTTTTGAGTACTTACTTTTCTTGGGCTCAGTGACACTTGACCCTATCTGACCCAGCTTGGAAAAGTTCAGAAAGTTGCACTTCACACCAGTGTTTCTCTTGTGCTCTGGTGATCTTAAATGAACAGTTTTTAATTTTGGCCTTGCCAAAGCACAATCCAGCTTTGATGTTACTGCCTTAGACTTGGTCGTTGTTAGTCTTTATCAAATTACACTGGTATTACAGTGAGATTATAGTGAGATATATTACACTGAGATTGCTGAGCCTCTGGCGATGATCTTTGCGTCATCAATGGAGACGGGAGTGGTTCTGGAGGGTTGTGGATGTGGTTCCTTTTATTCAAGAAAGGGAGAAGAGATAGCCCAGGAAATTATAGACTAGTGAGTCTAACCTCAGTGGTTAGTAAGTTGAGGGGAAGATCCTGAGAGACAGGATTTATGAACATTTGGAGAGGTATAGTATGATCAAGAATAGCCAGCACGGCTTTGTCAAAGACCTTACGAGCCTGATTGAATTTTTTGAGAATGTGTCTAAACACACTGACAAAGGAAGAGCAGTACATTGTATAGAAACCATAGAAAATTACAGCTCAAACAGGCCTTTTGGCCCTTGTCTATGCTGAACCTTTTTTTTTGCCTAGTCCCACTGACCTGCACAATACAGACTTCAGCAAGGTGTTTGATACGGTGCCCCATGCAAGGTTTATTGAGAAGGTGAGGAGGCATGGGATCCAGGGGGACATTGCCTTCTGTGGGCAAGCCAGTTCTGAATCCACAGAGCAAAGAGTAGTTGTAGATGGTCTTTTTCTGCATGGAGGTCAGTCACCAGTGGAGTGCCCCAGGGATCTGTTCTGGGACCCTTGCTCTTTGTGATTTTTATAAATGACCTGGATGAAGGAGTGGAGGGATGGGTTGGTAAGTTTGCTGATGACACAAAGGTTGGAGGTTTTGTGGATAGTGTGGAGGAATGTCAGAAGCTGCAGCGAGACATTGATGGGATGCAAGACTGGGCGGAGAAGTGGCAGATGGACTTCAACCCAGATAAGTGGGCAGTGATTCATTTTGGCAGGTCAAATAGGATGACATTATAATATTAAGGCTAAGACTCTTGGCAGTGTGGAAGATCAGAAGGATCTTGAGGTCTGGGTCCGTAGGATGCTCAAAACAGCTTTGCAGTTAGAGGCTGTGGTTAAGGAGGTGCATGCTGTACTGGCGTTCATCAATCGAGGAATTGAGTTTAGGAGTCAAATAATGCTGCAGCTATAATAGGACCCTGGTCAGACCCCACTTGGAGTACTGTGCTCAGTTCTGGTCACCTCATTACAGAAAGGATGTGGAAGTCATAGAAAGGGTGCAGAGGAGATTTACAAGGATGTTGCCTGGATTGGGTGGCATGCCTCATGAGGATAGGTTGAGCGAGCTTGGTCTTTTCTCCTTGGAGAGACGAAGGATGAGGGGTGACCTGATTAGAGGTGTATAAGGTGATGAGAGGTATTGATTGAGTAGATTCTCAGAGGCTTTTTCCCAGGGCTGAAATGGTTGCCACAAGAGAACACCAGTTTAAGGTGCTGGGGAGTAGGTACAGAGATGTCAGGGGCAAGTTTTTCACTTGGAGTGGTGAATGTGTGAAATCAGCTGCCGGCAGTGGTGGTGGAGGCGGATTCGATAGGGTCTTTTAAGAGAATTTTGGATAAGTACATGAACTTTGTAAGATAGAGGGTTATAGGTATGCCTAATAGGTAGGGACATGTTCAGTGCAACTTGTGGGCTGAAGGGCCTGTTTGTGCTGTAATTTTTCTGTTTCTATGTTTCTATTGTTAAATGTCTAGAGACCTTCTCCCAGGATCTGAAATCCCACAAGAGACGCTCTACCTGTGTGTATATATACTTGAAGAGGGTCCAGGGAGAATTCCTACAATAAGAACATAAGAAATAGGAGCAGGAGTAGGCCATCTAGCCCTTCGAGCCTGCCCCGCCATTCAATAAGATCATGGCTGATCTGTTGTGGCTCAGTTCCACTTTCCCGCCCTCTCCCCATAACCCTTAATCCCCTCTCTTATCAAAAACCCATCAACCCGCTTCTTAAAAATATTTAGCGAGGCAGCCTCCACCACTTCAACGGGCAGAGAATTCCAGAGATTCACCACCCTTTGAGTGAAGAAGTTCCTCCTCAACTCCGTTCTAAACCGCCTCCCCTTTATCTTGAGGCTGTGCCCCCTAGTCCTACTGTCTTTTTTGAGCGGGAAGAGTCTCTCCACCTCTATCCTATCCATCCCATTCATCATCTTATACGTCTCAATGAGATCTCCCCTCATTCTTCTAAACTCTAGCGAGTACAAGCCTAGTTTATTCAGCCTCTCCTCATAGCTCAACCCCCTCAACTCCGGTATCAGCCTAGTAAACCTCCTCTGCACTCCCTCCAGGGCCAAAATATCCTTGCACAGGTGCGGTGCCCAAAACTGCACACAGTACTCCAGCTGCAGCCTCACCAATGCCCATGCATGATGTACCATGTTCAATGATTTTTGAATGATTTGATGAGCATGATGTCATTTGATAACAAGGTTGCTTAATTACAGTGTGACTAATTTAAATGCAGTTATTTATAACGAAAAGTTAAAGAGAGCACCAATAAGAAATAAGGTTTTGTAGATTGTAAGTTTAAATATAAGATTTGTTCTATATAGAAGTATGTCTGTGTGGTAGTGCAGTGTGTTTTCTACAGAAATTAAATCGGTATTTTTTTCTGAAGGTTTTTTGAGAAATATTTTAGCAGATCTCTTGTGTTGCTTGCTTACTGACTGTCCGAGATCCAGGCCACAATCATGATGTTTAACTGCTTATCAGACCTTCCTCTTCAAGCCACTGCTCATGCACTGTCATGAAGTCACTTGAAGTGAAATGAGTTATTTGACTCACAGTGGCTTGGCTTTGTTCTTGCACAATGGTCTCTTGAGATCAGAAAATGATGATTTGTGAGTATAGCTATAAGACTGATTCTCTCACCTACATTACCATAAGAGACCACCTAATGTTAATCAACAATTCCAAGTTTGTTTCTTTTTAAGACCACTCCTGTGGTACACCCTTTGAAAAGAAAATTGAGCTTGACCAACACTAAAGCTGTACGAAATACAACCAATGTTGTGTTAATCTTAGTAGTGAGAATGGACATATCTTTCTTTCCCAACAAGTACAAGTTTTTAAAATTAGCTTTTTTTTAAAACAAGTTGTACTCAATCCTCCATTATCCTTTTATGCCCTGCTCCGACATTAGGAGAAACACACCAAAGATGGAGACACAATGATACCATTGGGGTTGAATTCCTGGGACATTGGGACTGGTTCTGTGGGAGGTAGGACTAGAACAAATTGGACTGGTTCCACTTGAGTAAGACTAGGATGAATGCCCTAGGGCCAGTGTTTGCTAGTTTGATTGGGGAATGTTTCAACTAGAAGGGTGGGGGGGATGGGAGCTTAATCAGGGTGACGAGGGAAAGACAAACAAGGTCAGCTTTTTTAAAAAAAGAGTAATCAAAAGCAAGAGGCAAACAGGGCCACGGTACAAGAAAAAGTTTAGGATGATTGAAGATGGCAAAAAGCAAGCCTCAAGGCTTGTCATCTTTTAATGCGCAAAGCATTTGAAATGAGATAGATGAACTGATGGTGCAAATTGAGGTATATGGATGTGGTCTCATAGATTCAGTAAATAAAAGTGTTAATTATTATTGTAATCTTAATCAGAAATTTTCTTCCAAGTTGTTCTGCATTTATTGCCAAGGTGACTTTTTAATTTATATTGAAAACCACGACCTAGTGGAGCCTTTATGGGTGTGGGGGAGAATAGCATTGCATCGTGTGCTGCAATTATTTCGTGGTTTGAAGAACCAAGCATTATGAAACAAATTGGTAGATCCAGAACTTTTTAATCTTCTGAGTAGGTGTCGAGAAAAGGCGGAAGGAAGGAAATTTGCCAGATTGAAGATCCTCGCGTTATCTATGTTGTGGAGAGTCTAGAGAAGTGGGTAAAGTGTAGATTTAGTAGAATTGTTCAAACTTAGGGGTTTAGAATAAACAAGAAGAAACTTTTCACTTGCAAGTGAGTTGGTAATCAGTGAATACCAACAGAAGATAACTGGCTGAAAAAAAAAAGGTGCTGGGAGGAATTTTTTTTTATTGCAGCAAATTATCTGTAACATACTAACTGAAATGGTGTGGCAGCAGATTCTATGCTTATTTTCAAAAGGAAATTGGTTATTTGGTTGAATTACTATACAGCACAGGAACCAGCCATTTAGCCCAACCAATCTGCATGTTTATGCACCACTTGAGCTCCCTCCCATCTATTCCTATCCAAATCTCTTACTGTAATAATCAATTCCCTCCTTTTGTATATATTTGTTTAATTTCCCTTTTCAATCCATCCAAGCATATTATTTGCTTCAGTCTCTTGCTGTAGTAACAAGTTCCCCATTCTTATCAACTTTGGGTAAAGCAACTTCTTCTGAATTCCCTCCATGAATTCATAGAATTTTAATAAGTTGGCACACCATATTTTATTGATGACTTCTTGATACGCCCTTCCTTGCAAGGGGAAGCATGTTTTCTGTTTCCACTGTTTTTAATCAGAATCTTTCATAATTTTACGGATCCCTATCTATCAAATGTAGAGGATGTGGTTAAGAAGACATATGGCGTACTGGCCTTCATCAACCAAGGGATTGAGTTTAGGAGTCGGGAGATAATGCTGCAGCTTTATAAGACCCTAGTCAGACCCCACTTGGAGTACTGTGCTCAGTTCTGGTCGCCTCATTAAGGAAGGACGTGGAAGCTATTGAAAGGGTGCAGAGGAGATTTACAAGGATGTTGCCTGGATTGGCTGGCATGCTTTGAGGATAGGTTGAGGGAGCTCGGTCTTCTCTCCTTAGAGAGATGAAGGATGAGAGGTGACCTGATAGAGGCATGTAAGGTGTTGAGAGGTATAGATCGGGTGGATTCTCAGAGGCTTTTCCCCAGGGCTGAAATGGTTGCTACGAGAGGACACAGGTTTAAGGTGCTAAGGAGATGTCAGGGGTAAGTTTTCACTCAGAGGGTGGTGGGTGAGTGGAATCGGCTGCTGTCGGTGGTGGTGGAGGCAAATTTGTTACGGTCTTTTAAGAGACTTCTGGATAAGTATATGGGACTTAATAGGATTGAGGGTTATAGGTAAGCCTAGTAGGTAGGGATATGATTGGCACAACTTGTGGGCCGAAGGACCTGTTTGTGCTGTAGTTTTTCCATGTTCCAAACCTTTTCTTTCAGAAGAGAACTAGCCTACCAATCCTCTATGATCTGCATGCATATTCATTTATAGTGTCATCCCTGTATGTCTTTGCATCCTTTCCAGTGCCCCTGTATTTTTATAATATGGTCAGAACTCCACACAGTAGTTCAATAAAGTGTAGTCTAATCAAGGTTTGATAGAGATACAGCATAATTTTTTTATAATAGAAACCCTACAGTGCAGAAAGAAGCCATTTGGTCCATCAAATCTGCACCGACCACAATCCCACCCAGGCCCTAATCCCACATCCCTACATATTTATCCACTAATGCCTCTAACCTACACATCTCAGAACACTGAGGGGCAACTTTAGCATGGCCAATGAACCTAATACGCGTGTCTTTGGACTGTGGGAGGAAATCCACACAGACACGAGGAGAATGTGCAAACTCCACACAGACAGTGACCCAAGCTGGGAATTGAACCCAGGTCCCTGGAGCTGTGAAACAGCAGTGCTAATAGCTGTGCTACCGTGCTGCCCACTCAACCACCCATTTGTATCTCTTGCACAAAACCTTACACAAGTGTCTCCCAACAGATGAGAACAGCTTCTCTTTGTCTACCTTATCTAAACTTGACATAACTTTACCCTTTTTTTGATCTCCCCATAGCTGCTTTTGTTCCAAAAAGAACAGTTTCAGCTTCTCTAACCTAATCTTTTGGCTAAAATCCTTCATCTTTGGCCAATTCTGGTAAATGATCCCTGCCTTATTCTTTAAGTCTGTGGAGCAGAACTGTGTGTAATACTCTAGAACTGACCTAACCAGAGCTTTATAAAGTTTCAACATAATTTCCCTCTTTACAGTTGAGATTCTGCTTTTAAACCCAAGGTCCCATATATTTTGCTAACTCCCTATGTCCTACTACCTTTTAAAGTTCTATCCATACGACCTCCCAAGTCCCTCCATATCTGCACTGTCTTTCTAACTGTGCCATTAGGCCTATGGGTGGAACTTTCTCAAAAAAAAATTCTAAATGTTTAATCGGCAAGGAAATGCTAGATTTTCTCTCCATTTTTTTTCAGTGAGGTAATGGGAATTTACAGCACTTCGTGCAAATCAGAAGCCATCATGTGATTCTCGCCAGCTGGGCGAGGAGTCGGGGTCAAGCCCCAGCTCGCCTGGGAAGCCAGCTGTTGAGCTCTTCAGGATGTGGAGATGCTGGCGTTGGACTGGGGTAAACACAGTAAGAAGTCTCACAACACCAGGTTAAAGTCCAACAGGTTTATTTTGTAGCAAAAGCCACAAGCTCACCTGATGGAGGGACAGCTGGTGCTCCAAAAGCTAGTGGCTTTTGCTACCAGATAAGCCTGTTGGACTTTAACCTGGTGTTGTGAGACCTTTTACTGAGTGCTAAGGGTGCCATTGTACAAGCATCCCAGTATACTGTCTACCTGATTGCCTCCACAGCCAGTCAGCTGCCTCCTGGGCAATTCCAAGGAGCCCCACCTCCCCCAACCATCCAGGGCATTAGTGGCCTCTGGTCCCATTGGCAAAGCCATCATGGCTGTCCCAGGTTAGTGAGGCCGACCTGTGATCCTCTTCAGTGAGGACTTCGACTAGCAAGAGGGCTAAGGTAAGTGAGCTCAGCCAGTAGCATCTGGGATTTGTTAATGACGTGTTAATCATGTCATTAATGATGTCACTGGCGAGAGACCAGGCGTGAACCCAATTTTTCAGTGTCATCCTATCTTTGGCTTGCCATGAATTAGTAAGATCACACCCTGTATTGCATCTCCGTATCCCTTCTGCCAAAATGCAACACCTCACACTTGTCTGTATAGAATTCCACTTGCCTCTTGTCTGCCCATTCTGAGTCTCTCCATGTTCTGTTGCAGTCAACTTGGCATCATCTCTATGCTACATCTGCAGATTTTGTGCTATTGGCAACTTTTGAAGTTTTACTTTGTATTTCAATATCATAGTCATTTGGATACGTTAATGGAGTGGTCCCAGCATAGTTTGATGTACTTTTATGCTGTTTTCCATGTCCAGTGCCAATGATCCGAAGTAGAGCAAGGCGTTACAGTGTGTGTTTTATCACAGGCCCATGACTAGTGCCGTGAGGCTGTTATGGAAATAAATGAGCTGTTCCAATGTATTAGAATAAATACAAAACACAATAATATATTTATTTTCTTTGAATAATATTTTGGTCAGGTCACATCTTCCTTTAACTCAGTCCAGTTTTGTTTGTGTAATGTTAGAATATTAATCTAATTTGTTCTGTTTTTTAATATGATTTGGTCATGACCTATGAAGGCCCTCTAAAATTGTTAGATATTTCAATGGCCCAGAGTTACCCAGAGAGCTTTAGAGGGCTGGGACTTCTTAATTTGGGAAGGAGAGATTTTCAGCAGCTGTAATTTGAGGTTTTTCAAATTTTAAGACCCAGTCCAAGTGAATGGGCTGCATGCACTAGGTAAGCTGGGGAGGACCAGCAGAAACAAGCAAAAGTTACAGAAGCATTGAACTAGTTTAGGTGCAGGCAGCATCTATTGCTTGTGGAATGAGTTTCCAGTACACACGGTGTGTGTTTGTATGCAGATTCACTGCAAGCATTTGGAAGGGAGCTGGAAGAGTTTCTTAAGGAATTGGATCAGTGAGGGGCTGTGTTTTTCCAGAGCTTACTTGAACACCTTTTTCTTTGGGGCGGGGGGCAGTCAGAGAAAAAATTCTGAGCAATACTCCTGGGTCATTTTAGGAAATTTTACATCTCAATTTTTAACCTTTCCCAGGAGATTATTTGGCTGCAGAGGTGGAGGGAATGAAGACAATGTTAAGTGGAAGTTGAACCTTGCCTAGACAAGGCAAGCTTGATAGATGGGTTGGCTTTTTGCTGATCTATTTGTGTGAAATTGCCCTGGGGAGGGAAAAAAAAACATGCTGAGATCTGGAAATAAGTATGATGTCTACTATTGGAGAATGGAGCTCAGTGATAACAGATGTCTTTGAGGACTTTGACAGATTTTTGCATTGGCTGAAAGTTGGCGATGAGAAGGCTCATGAAAGATGTTCAAAAAATTTAATGGCAGACTGTCATTATATGCAGACAAAATTTTTGGTACATACTGTCTTCAACCAAGGTAACAGTTACCTGTTTTGGATTCAGAATATTCTATCATATTTATACCAGTGTATAATACTTTGTGTAGTATATTTGCTACCAAAATCCTCTTGATGTATGCTTTAATTTTATCATTATTCTTGCATTGTGCAGTCTTCTCCACCACATCATCTCTCCCTTCTGAGATTTAATGCTGTTTACAAGTTTTTGAGTGAAGTTGAGACAATACTTCAATTTCGTGGTTCTACAAATTCACTTCAAGGATAAGAGCAAAGTGCAATCTGTTATATTGACCTGTTTTTTTTTCTCCCTAGACTTAATAGGAATGCCAAAGGAAAAATATGATCCAAAAGATTTACATAGAATATATGCAATCATGTCAATAGAAGAGGCAGCCAATGGAAAGAAATCGCACTGGGCAGAATTAGAAATCTCGGGTGAGTAGATGTGGCTCTTGAATATTGCTTTGTTTTCCTCTGGTAATGTGTTTTCAGCCACGTGTATGTGAATGTTCCATTTGTGTGAAATTTTGATATGTGAAAGTTCAGCTTTTGAAGTTAAATTGTGAACCTATTGTTACAGGCAGAAAATGGCACTAAGCGAATTGCCCAATTCGAGAGCCAGTACAGACATGTTGGGCTGAATGATGGCCTCCTGTGCATTGATTCTTGTCTTAATTTCTGAATCACTTGACTTTCCATTGCTTTGTGTTCCAGTCATTTCTCTATTCTCTGCTTGTTCTGCAGACTGCTAAAGTTAATTGACTGACTGAAATCCAAGATACTTTTAAAGCATAGCTTCAGTTTGGAGAGTGACCTTGTGTTTATACAGGCAGCCAGTGTTCCAATAAATCCACCGCAGTGGAGTCTGTTGCTTTGCATATGTGTAGACTGTCAAGTGACCATTTTGCTTGTACACATGAACAAAATCACAGTGCTAGCAGCAGGCATGCTTGTGCCCCCAGAACATTTACCATGGAAAGGCAGACTGCAGTTTAGAGAACTAAAAATCAGGGCTTCTGGTCTTCAGGATAAAGAAGTACATTGTTTTTGTGAGACCTGCACTATAGAAGATTGCAGCATAAGGGTAATATACAAAAGCTACTGCTGTTGTCACAGGATATACAGGCATTAGGCTTTATGTTGCTTGGGCTTATTCATGAAATAAACCACTGAATAAGAGACAAAAATGTCAGCTTCCTCTGAACTATATCACCGCAAGTCTTGGTGCCAGCTGAGTAATAGAAGAGTAAAATGAAAAATTGAGGAAACAAACACCCCTTGAATCACATCTTTGTGTTCAGGGCACATTGACAAGTGTCCCTTTATCAAGGAAATTTGGTAACAGATAAACGTTAGTGATTTGGGAGGTGGGCAACTTGTGCTTGAAGTCTTGGACTACCAGTCTGTGCATCAGAGTAAATTAGTTCTAGCATCTAGATTTAAAAATGTGGCTTAACTGTAGTTCAAAAGAGGTTCACCTGCAGCATCATTTTTTTCTTTTTGCAGCACCATTTTTCACACCACCAGTCTTGAGATGAGATAAGTTTGATGCTGTTTTGTGTGTTTGAACATAATGGTATGCTGACTAAAATAATATTTTGTTATTTTTTGTAGAGTGCTTCTTTTTAAAATCTGATCTAAACGTTTGTCCAATCGCTCAGATTAAATGTAGTTAGTTACACACCCTTGAAACCCTCTTCCATCCTAGATCCTACTGAACCCCTCCTCTTTTGCCATTACCACTTCAGAATAATTATAACTGGTGCTTTCCTAAAGGTTAAATCAGTGTTATCTTAACAGTTATTCTGGACCTAATAAAGGTGTCATGAGTGCAAACCAGCTGATTATAACGCTCATGTTAAGTTTGGAGCCTTTAAGGATTATGATGTCAAGATTTACATATTATACTGTATAGTCAGTGTTTTGAAATATTTCCAAATTTTGAGTTCAGGTAAACTCACTAATTTTGTTTTGCTAAATTACTTCTCATTCAGGTAAAGTGAGGAGCTTGAGTACTTCGCTGTGGTCTTTAACCCACTTGACTGCACTGCACCTGAACGACAACAACCTTGCACGCATTCCACCAGATATTGCCAAGCTCCATAATCTAGCTTACTTGGATCTATCATCTAATAAACTGCGAAGTTTACCAGCTGAGCTTGGAAACATGGTGTCACTCAGGTAAGTGACAAAGACCAATTTTGCTACAAAAACTTCAACTGCATGTCAGAAATCCTCATGGGCTAGTTTCATTAATAGAAATGGATGCAAACAGTTCTTAATTTTTTTATTCATTCGGAGATGTGGGCTTTGTTGGCAAGACCAGCATTTATTGCCCACCCTCAATTGCCCTTGAAGATAGTGGTGATCCCTTCTTGAATCACTGCAGTCCTTGTGGTGTTGGTACATGCTGTTATGGAGGGAGTTTCAAGATTTTTGATTCATCAGCAATATTTCCAAGTCAAGATAGTGCTTGATGTACAAGTTTGACTCAGATACCTGAAAGGAAATCATTATAACGGTACAGAACCCAAGAACCTAGAAATGGGAAAACTGAACTTTGCATGAGTAATAGTTTCTTTCAGGAAAAACGACTGAAGCCATTCCCTACTGAGCTGGATGACGGTTGGGAAAGGAGCACAGCATGAAAGAATAGCTAGTTCTGGGAAGGCAAAGCATTTAGGATGAGGGAATAAAGAATTGGGAAATCTACTGGGTGGGTCTGAAAACTACCTTTTGATATGAGTGATTTTATTGAACTTGTATGTGCTTACTGAAAGCCATGTTGAGCTAAAACATGCTTCAGGTTCCAGCTATCTTAATTAAGAAAATGTGACAAGTCTCTGTGTCGAATTTAAAAAGCACTTTTTACTGAATTGTAAACATGACTGTAGTGCATCCGTAGCAATGGAAACAATTCCTCAGATAGCAAAAAAGGGAAATACTGTGGATGCTGGAATTCTGAAATAAAAACAGAAAATACTGAAAATCTCAGGAGTTCTGGCAGCATCTGTGGTGAGAGAAACAGAGTTAAGGTTTTGAATCTCTATGACTCTCCTTCAGAGCTTGTCTTGTTTGGGTGCAGGTGCCCCTAATGGCCCAATTCACATCATAGACCAATGATGCAATCTCAATAGCTGGCTTATGTATGTATACGCTTTTAGAAGGACAATGCCTGGCAGCCAGAAGATAGTTATGGAATGTGGATTTCAGATCTTCTGGTAACGTCAAGTCCGTTGCAACCCAAACTAGATGAATTCTATAGCATAGCAAGTAATACAGGACCAGCGCTTGAAGCAATGTTAGCGTATAAATGCCGTGATCATTTTAGTGAGATGTACATTGAGATTCAGACAAAATTTTGAACATTAAATTTTAACCAAATACAAAAACATTTAGCATGTAACAAAAACAAATCCCAAGAGAAAAAAGCTTCTTTTTGTACAGTTCTTTTTTTCAAGATCCTAAACTTAAGAGCAGTTTTGCAGATCTTTGAATCATTTATGAGTCAACATCAGGGACAAAGTGTATTAAAGCATGGAACGTGTATTGACAATCATCTGAATTTTTTTTTTGAAGCTCATATCCCCATGCAGACAGTGTTGTTGGTGAAGGGTAAGATCTGATGCAATTCTCCCTATGCTTGAGCCTCTGAGACACCTGTTGGCATTGGGGCCAAGTGTGACTATAAGCACTCCTATGACTTTGACTGACTAAAGGCTGAATGTAACATCAGGACGTCCAAGCATCTGATGTCTCTAGTGATGTCCAACTCACTCCATTGCCATCCAGTGCAGCAATTAATCTGGCCTTCCTCTGTACTAGATGTGTCTCCCCAAAACCGATTAACATGTAGATTTGTATTTTCAGAGGAGTGGTTCTGATAACATAGCTACTATCATTGATGAGGGAGACCCAAAGGAAAGCATGTTCCAGACTAGTATTGGATCCTGATAGGTGTCAGTTGCTCCAGCAAACTCTTGCATCTGGCATGAAGAATAACTGTGTATTACTTAAAATTGTGTATTTGACAGAAAATGTTTGTAAACACCTAGAACTCAGAAGCAGCTTCCAAGTATACTTGTGTATGGGGAAGAAAGTTGCAACATGTATGTAAACACACAAGCACCTGACCACCCTCCTTCATGTGAAACTCGGAACTGCAAGAACCTGGTTTACTTTTTTTATCCTGCAGGTATTCAAATAAGCTTCCTGTGGAACTTGGTAGCATATTCTGGGGAATAAATAATGAATCAAAGTGACTAACCGGTATCATACCAATGGTCAACCCATACAGAGGCAACATGGTCCTGTCCAGGAATTCGGATGAGCAGTGACTTACACTAGTTTTGTTGTTGGTTGGCCAGGCTTTCTCAGTGCAGCTCCAAATGATTCCTAGAATACAGCAAGTGGGTTCTTGATGAAAGCCCAAAGCTCCTTTGGTTGAGATTACCCCTGCCACTGGCATCACATTTAGACATTTTGTCCTGATCGGACTTTGCAGAGGGCTCAACGACATACACCTGCTGGCACTTGGATCCTCCATCAGTCAGTTGAATTGCTGATCGTGAGCATGCTGTCAGAATAAGCTGACACCCAGATTATACAAAACTAATCTTTGTTGTCTCTTGCTTCTCGTTTGTACAGAGCCACAGGAGTGGCTCCACATCACAAAAGCATACTGAACACTAGATCAGTTTGATTTACCCTGTTTTGTTATGGTTAGAATATACATGGATAACTTGTATATTTTGTGTGATAAATCTCATACTTTTTGAAGCTTATTTCTCAAACCTGACTTGTGCAAAGCAATGTTTCTCAAATGTCACTGGGAAAATTCCCCTACAAATATTGCATAGAATCAGCTTCATTTAGGGGCTGACTAGTTCTGCAGAGGTATCTTGACAGGCCACAAAATTTTTAGTCCATCCAATGCATTCAACAACTTATACTAATATCATGTGGAGTGAAACAAATTGACTGCACATTTGCATCTATTAAGGTTAGAACTTCAGAGGCTACATAGGATATTTCACTTGACACTTTTGAAGGCACTTGCAGAAGCTCATTGCACTCATGATGGTTGAGAATGAGGGTTGTTCATGGAATTTTTCCCATTTTGTGCTTGATACCAGTCTACTTTTACTTTTGATGTAATCAAGCAGAATCTGCTGGGGCTGCTTAGTTTATGGCATGCTGCTTTTGGTGTTTAGCACCTATATCTGTATAGGTGACAAATACCAGTATGACATGTGGCCATCTGGAGAAACTTAACTTCCAGGAGGTGATGCATGTTTCACATTGTTTTATAATCCCTTCAGAATATTAAAAGCTGTTTTTTTTTTACAGTATGCCTGAGTCTAATGATAAGTTGCACTTGAAAATGTGTCACTCCAACATGGTGGTATGCAGTTGTTAAAAATTGAAACTCTCCTCATGATCTGTCATGTATTTAAAGCAAAATTGATTATGAATGGAGTATGGATTTAAATTGTGAACATAAAACAGACATGATATGATCTGTGATTAAACTTCATGTCATTAAAGCTGTCACTAGGTCGGAGATGAATGTCCCTATTCAATGACTCTGGAAGCCATTGGTTGTTTATATTGAATGGTGTGCTGCTACTTGTAAAAAAAACAAAATTATATAGCTGAAGAAAATTCTCCGTTTTTCTTTTAAATGTATTTTTGTCTTTTCCAGGGAATTGCTCTTAAATAACAATCTGTTACGGGTTTTGCCTTACGAACTAGGAAGACTGTTCCAGTTACAGACCCTGGGTTTAAAAGGTCAGGATTAGTATCATGATACACACATGAATGGCCCTGTCCTGCATTTCTGATAGCTTGTAGAAGTTTACTGATGGTTTTGGGTGAGCCCCTTTTTTCCTTCCCCACCTCTATTTTCAGAACAACACTTTATGACCAATTTTTGTAGCTTTGCATGCTTAATATCTTTTTGTTTACCCTGTTCCATGATTTCAGCTTTGAAAGGAAGGGAGCAGATCTGATTGAATAACAGACATGATTATTTACTTTGGGGCTTTTGTCCAATATGGTGTGACTTTACATTTTTTTTTTGTAGATCCTGAATTGTGCTTTGCTATGCAATGCTTATGAAAACCAGATATGAAGTAGTAGCATTTTCCTGCTGTTGTAATTGATTACATTGGAGTACAGATGAAATTTCCCACCCCTCACCACACTTCAATTTAAATTATTGATAGAAGGTTAAGTTTAAAAACTTATTTCTCAAACCTGACTCGTCCAAAGAACTGTTTTTCAAATGATTTTGGGGGAACACCCCTACAAATACTGACACACTGAAGGATCCAAAGCCCTAACATATAAAAGATATATCTTTTATATATGTGTATATATAAACATAAGAAATCGGAGAAGGCCTTTTGACCCCATGAGTCATCACTTAACAAGATCGGGGCTGATCTGATCAAGGCTTCAACACCACTTTCCTGCCTGTCCCTTGGAACTCTCGACTCCAGTGTGTTCCAGAAATCTGTCCAATTCCACTGTGAATATTTTCAATGATCCAGCCTCCTCTGCTCTCTGTGGTGGAGAATTCCAAAGATTAATGACCCTATGAGAGGGAAAAAAGTCCTCATCTTTTAAAGGGGGGCACTTGGAAACTATGTTTTAGATTCTCCCAGGAGTAGAATAATCACAACAGTTATGAAGTTTGAGTACAACAACAGAAATCAAAGTCAATACTTCAACACAAAGACGGAAATACAAATTGAATTCCTGACATTTTGCAATGCAAACATCATCTACTCTTGAATGGCTGGTGTTCGCTAGGTCTTTTGGGGTTCATGAATTCTGAAAGCAGTAACCTAAATTTACTTCAGAAATGTATTGCATAAATTTTGAATGACAATTTTAGATCTGAATGCAAGTAAAGGAAATACACTTTCAATCAGTACATTGGCATATGTCATTACAAAAATTTTTTTTGTCTTTTATTGCTTTACTTGGTGTCGTTCATGGTATGCACCAATTCTGCTAGTGTGGCAGGTGAAAGGTTTATATTAAAATCTACCAATGCACCTCCATAATTATCTGCTCGTTGTGTGAAAGTGATTGATTTACCAATGACTCTAATTTTGTTCCTGTTCCTAGTTTCATGGAGAATATTTTCTCAGCCATTTCTTACCTTAGTGATTGAGCTGAGACTGGGAAAATGTAGTGAAATGTCAAGATATTCTTTGACTTTGTGGCAGTAAGTCACCTTATGTATTACCAAAATACATAATTTTAATGGGTTATTAATACTTTTTTGGGGACAGGCAATCCTTTGTCACAGGATATTTTGAACCTCTATCAAGAACCAGATGGAACAAGAAAGCTACTGAACTACATGCTTGATAACTTAGCAGGTATTTTGTAAGCTCCTTCAATTTGTGCCTGTAGCAGTATTTTTAACGTTTACTTATTTCTAAAACAAAGGTTAATGTAAATGATAGTTGAAAATGTTTGTCCACATTCTAAAGCTGAAACATACATACTCATGAGAAGGGAAATGTTGTGTTTCACTGTTCCAGTTTATTGTGTTTTGATTTATTTTTGTATGTGTGATTTGTGTATTTGCAGTTTAACTGAGACAAATTATGTCTTGCATTCCTTCTCCTCTCCCACCTCCTGGCCTCACCATTTTCTCCTTTTAGCAGAACTTTTTTTAAAAAATGTGGGTGTCACGGAGAAGGCCAGCGTTTATTCCCTGTCCTTAATTGTCCTTTGTCCTTTGCAAGATGGTGGTGAGCTGCTTGGTCATTTTCAGACAGTAGTTGCTGTAAACCACTTTGCTTTTGGTCTAGAGATGCATGCAGGCCAGACTAGCAAGTTTTCTCCCCTGAAGGATATGACATGAGCCAGATGGCTTTTTAGGATAATCAGAAATTTCATCTTTTGCATTCTTGATTCTAGTTTTTAAATTCCAGAGTTTTACTTGCTGAATTGAATCTGAATTCCTAAGCTGCCTTGGTGGGATTTGAAATTATATTGCAATAGTATAAATATTTCTTTTGTGGGACATAAGAGTAAGTCCAGTTTTTAAGCAAGTTTTTTTCCAAAGCTTTCAGTGATTACTTCAGAAATGGTACTGCAAATTGGCAATTCTCATTTCAACCATAAATAAGACCAAGGATTGGATCGAAAAGTGGGAATCTTGCATTTTAAAGTATTTTGTTTTCCTCTTAAAGTTCATCCAGAACAGCTTCCTCAGAGGCCATGGATCACTTTGAAAGAAAGAGACCAAGTGTTGCCAACAGGTAAATATGTATGTACTGATGTCACTAAATATGGGTATAGATCTGAAATGGATCTGCAGCTTCTAAACTTCCCCTGATTTTTTTTTTGCTGCACAAACAATAGGAAGGAAGTTTGTTGTACATTTTAAATTATTACTAATTGTGTAAACTAACTTGTATTATGAATAACTTTGTTTCATCACTCAAGTTTCCATCAGATTAATCAATAACATTTTGCTGTCAGCAGTTAACAGAATTATAATGAAATGAAATGCAATGCAATGGCAAACATTGATGTATTTTGATCAAGGCTCATCTGATGAGTGCACCAGAAGTATATTCTGCATAGCATTTATCCAGCACTGAGCAGAGATTCAGTTGGGACAATGTGTAAACTTGTTATTCCGAAGATTATTTTGGTGAATTGATAAGTGTTACAAAGAATAACTGAGATCACATTTGTTTACTGCAAAATAAGATTGCATATGTTGATCTCTCAACACCAAGGAGCACTTCCAGCTCATTCCATTGTTTGGACAATGAGCTGCTGAGTTGCAGTACTGTTTTAAGACTTGGCATCTGTGTCACTAGCAACTAAATATCATAAGAGTGACAGTTCGCTGGATTTGGAGCAAAGCAACAAGTTAATTCTCAAATCCTTTCCAAAGATCTTTCTATTTAATTGATTCTCATAAATTTGAGATCTGATGAGTAAACTGGATTTATCAGAGAGAGAGAGAATAGAATTGAAATCCATATGCAGTAATGAATTTTTATAAAAGAACTGGATTTTGAGCTTGGAGGGTGGTGATGTGTTTTGTTCTTGTGATTTTTTTTTTCACAGCAGTTTTTATTGCAGTTGTCAAAACTAAATTGAAAGTCGGGGCAAAACAAATTCAAGGTATATGTTCGTTACTTTAGTTACTTTCAAGGGCTCATTTCTAGTTGCGAAAGCAGTAGTATCTGAGACCAAGAGAAATTGCACTTTGGCTGGCAGCCACAGTGCATGCTAAGTGCGCATTATATAACTGTTCCTGGTGCTTGGCTGTCAGCATCTGGAGTTACGGTGGGGAAAGAAAAGCTAGCTCTTTTTAAATTCATTAAAAACTACCTATAAGTTCATTGAGTAACTATTTCAGTGAAGTTGTATGAATATACCATCTGAAATCTTAATGATGGCAAATTTTAATGATGGCATTTATGAACTACACCAAATTTGATAGACAACGCAGGGGATGGGAATATAAATCTGACAATGAATATTGTCATGTTTGAGAACTGTAATATTCTCATTACAGTTGCCATTGTTTTATTCCTCCAAAACCCCATTTTGATCAATCACCTAACTTATTCTCTAGCGCTTATTATAGTATTTGTAAAGGAAGTCTTGTGGCACAGTGGTCTCTGAACCAGAAGCTTTGGATTCAAGTGTATAATGCCACGACTAGCTGCCAATGGGAGATGTGTTCATAATGCAGTTCAAGGGATGATGATCTGCATGGGAATCCTCCTACAACTTGTCTCATTATTCCCCAAAAGGGATAAGTGAAAGTGTAAGATGTACTTAAAAATAATATTTGTATAAATGCAATGTCATTTTCTCCTGTCCTCCATATTGGTTTATATGTCACTCTTCTGCTGATAACTCTTTTTGTAGCTGCTATCAATAATATTTTAATGGTTACAGTAATTGACTTCAGCTAATTATTCCACAGTTTCTCCTCCTACCCAAAGAACCATCTTGCAATGGGTTAACCAAGCACACTTGCATTTCATGATGGTGTAATTATAATGCTAAATCATGTGACAAATATATTTTGTGGGCATGTTCAGGAATTCCTAATACAGTGTACAAGTATAAGGAAAAAAACTTTATGAAGAAAGAAGATATTTGTCTTTAAAATCAAAGAATGATATAGTACCGAAAGGGAGAGTCAGCCCATACAAAAACCAAAATACTGCGGCTGCTGAAAGTCTCGGAAAGAGTAACAGCCATTGTGTTTGTTCCAGCTCTTGTGAAGCTCTACCCCAATAGCCCCAAACCCTTGCTGCTCCCGTCTTGAATTTTTTTTCTAAATATCTCTCCAATTCCTTTTTTTTTGAAGTAATTATTGAACCCCTGCTTCCACCACACTTTTTCAAGCAGTGCAGTTTGTATCATAGCAACTCTGCATCACTTGTTTTTGTTTTACCACTTGTATTTAAATCTAAAATCGCAGTGGTTTCTCCTTGTTTACTTACTAAACCTTTTATGATGTTGGAACAGCTTTTTAGTGAATATTCTCTTCTCTTTGCCATTTCTGCTCTAATGAGAATGACCTCAGCCTCTTCAGTCTCTTTACATCACTGAAGCCTTTTATACCACTTGAGTAAACTTCTACATCCCCTAAAGTCCTGACATCCTTCAAGCATGGTACCCAGAACTGGCCACAATATGCCAGTTGGGGCTTAAGTAGTATTTTATATGAAGGGTTAACATAACTTCCTTCCCTTTTTGTACTATTTATGCTTCTATTTATGAAGCCAAGGATCACAGTCTGCCTTTCTAACAGCCATCTCAACTTGTCTTGCTACCTTCTAAGACTTGTGTTCATACCAAAACTATTTTTTCATTTAAATTGACTGTCCTCATTTTTCTTAAGCAACTGTGCATTAAATTTCATCTGCCATGTGTCAATTTTGCCATCAGAGCATTAAAAAAAAAATCAGGAGTAGACCCCTACAGCCATGGTTTAATGTGACCACATTTGATCTTGGACTTCAATTCTGCTTTCCCTCATAGCCCTTGATTTTTTTTTGAGATGAAAAATATCTCTATCACAAACTTTTTGTTCAGTGATACGAGTTTCCACAACTACCTGGGTTGGAGAATGCCAAATAGTTAGAACCCTTTTGTGTGAAGAATTTTCTCGTCTTCTGTGTCCTAAATGGCCTTTTTTTTCTTGACGCAACTGGGACCTATAGTTATCATCCCTCAATTGACAATGAGGTAAGTTTGGATCTCATAATGACATCCCTTGGGAGAAAGAAAGCTTCAACTTAATAAATGTTTATTTACAATTTCTTTCCAAGAAATACTTAACATTACAAGCTTCTAACGTAGCTTATTTTAGAAACTTAGAAACTTGACGTAGAAACCCTACAGTACAGAAAGAGGCCATTCGGCCCATCAAGCCTGCACCAAACACAATCCCACCCAGGCCCTACCCCCCATCTCCCTACATATTATACCCACTAATCCCTCTAACCTATGCATCCCTGGACACTAAGGGGCAATTTCTTAGCATGGCCAATCAACCTAACCCGCACATCTTCAGACTGTGGGAGGAAACCGGAGCACCTGGAGGAAACTCATGCAGATACGAGGACAACTTGCAAACTCCACACAGACAGTGACCCGAGCTGGGAATCAATCCCAGGACCCTGGAGCTGTGAAGCAGCAGTGCTAATTACTGTGCCACTGTACCTTTTTCATTTTGTTCCACAAATACGCATCATGTTAAAAAGTCAACACAAGTCACTACATGAACATCTAGGAGTAGCAGGATTTAATCAGCATAGCATTATCTTAAGTCAGAACCTGCCTTTTCTCTGCACCCTTTAATCTTTTAGCAGGATGCAAATAATTACAAGTTTTTTTTTCCATAATTTTTTGGTAGTCAACCAAAGGTAGTGAAGGTGAATTAAAGTTTTTTGTCTTTAGAAACATCTTGACCAGCTTGTATTTCTATTCAACCTTTTCTGTTTTCAATACAAGCAGACCCAGGTGAAATCTAAGACTGCGCTGAGTTAGATAATCTCCACTGTGACAGCATTGGTGATCTGAATTTCAGATATAGAGATGAAAAATTATATACAGCCCTGTTTTGGTCATTTGTTTCTGCATATGGACTGTGCTTCCCCTCTCTCTTCAGTTTGATTAGAGTGTTTAGATGACTGCACCGGTGGCCAAAATATCATTGGATTTGTGGCATATGTGGAGCTGCACTTCCCATATGGACTATCAGAGGGGAGTGTTACAAGAATTAAGAGCATTCGGAGGCCATTTGGTCCCTCGAGCTGCTTCGCCATTTGTACTGCTGATCAGATTGTGACCTCAAATTCACTTTCCTGTCTACCCTCCATAATCCTTACTCTTTTGTTTGTCAAAAATCTGTCTGACTCAGCTTTGGATATATCCAGTCTGATCCTACACTGCTTGCTGGGGAAGAAAATTCAGTGTGAATGTGGAACTTTAATCAATTGAACTACCTGCTTCATTGATGTCCTTTTAGGAAAGAAACTCTGTCAGTCTTTTGCCTTGTCTGACCTACATGTGACACCAGGCCCACAAAATATGCTTGACTCTTAACTGCCATCTGAAATGGCCGAGCAAACTATTCAGTTCAAGAGTAATTAGGGATGGGTAACAAATGTGCTGGTCTTGTTAGAACATAGAACATTACAGCGCAGTACAGGCTCTTCGGCCCTCGATGTTGCGCCGACCAGCAGAACCAACCTAACGACCCTCTAACCTAAACTATTCCAGTATTATCCATATGCCTATCCAGTGGCCATTTGAACGCCCTTAAAGTTGGCGAGTCCACAATTGCTGCAGGCAGGGCATCCCATGCTCTTACTACCCTCTGAGTAAAGAAATTACCTCTGACATCCATCCTATAATTATCACCCCTCAACTTAAAGCTCTGTCCCTTCGTGTTAGCCATCACCATCCGAGGAAAAAGGCTCTCACTGTCCAACCCATCTAATCCTCTGATCATCTTGTATGCCTCAATTAGGTCACCTCTCAACCTTCTTCTGTCTAACGAAAACAACCTCAAGTCCCTCAGCCTTTGCTCATAAGACCTTCCCACCATACCAGGCAACATCCTGGTAAACCTCCTCAGATCCCTTTCCAATGTTTCTACCTCTTTCTTATAATGCGGCGACCAGAACTGTACGCAATACTCCAAGTGCGGCCGCACCAGAGTTTTGTACAGTTGCAACATTATCTCACAGCTCTGAAATTCAATCCCTCTACCAATAAAAGCGAACACACCGTACACCTTCTTAACAATCTTGTCAACCTGGGTGACAACTTTCAGGGATCCATGCACATGTACACTGAGATCTCTCTGCTTGTTGACACTACCAAGAGTCCTTCCATTAGCCCTATATTCTGTAATCCTGTTACTCTTTCCAAAGTGAATCACCTCACACTTTTCCACATTAAACACAATTTGCCACCTCTCAGCCCAGCTCTGCAGCTTACTTATGTCTCTCTGCAAACTGTAACATCCACCTTCACTGTCTACAACTCCTCCAACTTTAGTGTCATCCACAAATTTACTAACCCATCCTTCTACACCCTCATCTAGGTAATTTTTATAAATGACACACAGCAGTGGCCCCAAAACAGACCCCTGTGGTACACCACTAGTAACGGAACTCAGGTTGAATATTTCCTGGAGGCTCACGTTCCATTAAAAAATAAGGAGTCTTATGATTAAACAGTAGCCCTGTGTTCTAGGCTGTCACACCAGGGGAAACATCTTCTTGGCATCCACTTTGTCAAGCCCCCTTGGGATCTTCTGTATTTCAAGAAGATCGCCTCTCATTCTTAACTTCAGTAACTATAGGTTTAACTTTTTCAGAAGGTAACCCTTTCATGCCAGTGCGCGTTCTCTGAAGGACTTCCTTCAGTGCGATGAATAAAACTGTACACCATACAATGCATGTCATAATACTATGGCCCTGAAAGGTTGTAGCAGCATTTCTCTACTTTTATACTCTTCCCCTTTAAATAAACAGCAGCATTCAATTTGCCTTCCTAATTGGTTTCTATCACCTTCATACTAACTTTTATGGTGATTCATATCTCAGAAAATCCAGATCCCTCTGTTTTGTACAGTTCTGCAGACTTCATTTAATTAATAGGCTGTCTTTCTTCTCGTCTTGCCGAAGTGGACAAGTTTCACATATTCCCAAATTATACTCTGCCAATTTTTTGCCCACTCAACCTATCCAAATCTCTTCGTAGATCTTGACTTTCCTACCTATCTGTGTGTCATTAGCAAATTTAGCGAAGCTACACCTGGTCCCTTCTTTCAAGACATGATATAAATTGTAAATAATTGAGGTCCCAGCATGATTCCTGTGGCAATCCACTAGTTGCAGTTTGCCAACCTGAAAATGACCCATTTATCCCTATCTATTCTAATACGTTATAATCGACACAACTTTTTATTTTGTGAGGTAACTTTTGATATGCTACCCCTTTTTAATAGAGAAAATTGAAAGAATGTGTTTTTAAAAACCTCTATAATACAAGCTCTCTGTGACCTGGTAGGTATAGGCATCAATAAACTTACTGCAAAGTTCGAAATGGCTATTTCAAATGAGAAATAGAAATGAGTGGTTCTACTGAAATTAGGGACCACGTATAAACCACATTGCATTTAAAAATGCTTATGGTTGATGCTCAGACTTCTGCATTGAGAAGTACAGTAGTCAAAATTTAAGGAAATACAGTTTCTTGATCTCGCAGCTAATCTTAAATCTCACTAAAGGGACTCTCAAATTACAATTTAATTAGCATGTTTGTGGATATATTTTCATCCTAATGTTTAACAAATGGTATTCAGAACATTCTGTTATGCATTTTTGAACTACATAAATTTATGATGTCCGCCTGATTTTTTTTTTATATATATATATGTCTGCTCTTTTTCAATTGAATGTTTTACTTATTTAGAGTTCTCGTTTGATTTGATAGAATCATGATCAGTAAGCTCCCAGTATTGGTTAAACTGCTGATGATTTACACATTTTAATGATGTGTGGATTTTCTTTACAGCATTGTTCACAATCATGTGTTATAATGTTCTATGTGACAAGTATGCCACAAGGCAACTGTACGGCTACTGTCCATCCTGGGCTTTGAACTGGGAGTACAGGAAAAAGGGAATCATGGAAGAAATTGTAAATTGTGATGCAGACATCCTAAGCCTTCAGGTAAGGCAGTAGAACCAACTAAAGCTCTTGATGCATCTGTATGTGCAAGTTTCCTCACTCCTCACCTCATCCCCTCTGCATTTTGGGAGGGACAAAGGAAAGAAGAGAAAAATATGTAACATTCATCCCCTCCTTCAAAACTTTTTTCAAAAGCTGTTTAGTCTGAATACTAATTCGTGTTTTGTTTCAGAGAATTGTAAGCCATATTTGTGATCGACAGTGGCAACATTAAGAACTCTTAAGCTTTAAATTATTTAACTAAGTGCAGTTTAATTAAATCTTTTATTTTAGATCTTTTACCTCATTCCAATTCAACAAATTTGGAAGCCCTGTATCAATTATTTTGAATTTTTTTTTGTAGTTTCCTAGTCGGAAGCTTTTTCCTAAAGCTTGGTCTTGCTGCGCTGCTTCTCAAATAGCTTCCTCGATAATTACAAAAATCTGTTGGTTCAGTTAAGGCTACCTGTGTGATACTTGGATTAGTCTGATTTACTGTTAATCTTCCAGTGCAGTTCTCAGGTTTTGATTTGATTTATTACTGTCACATATTAGCATACAGTGAAAAGTATTGTTTCTTCTGCGCTATACAGACAAAGCATACAGTTCGTAGAGAAGGAAATGAGAATGTAGAATGTGGTGTTATAGTCATAGCTGGGGTGTAGAGAAAGACCAACTTAATGCAAGGTAGGTCCATTCAAAAGTCTGACATCAGCAGGAAAGGAGCTGTTCTTGAGTCAATTGGTATGTGACCGTAGAGTTTTGTACCTTTTTCCTGACGGAAGAAGGTAGAAGAGAAAATGTCTGGGGTACGTGAGGTCCTTTAATTATGCAGGCTGCTTTACCTAGGCAGCAGGAAATGTAGACAGTCAACAGATGGCAGCTAGTTTGCATGATGGATTGGGCTACATTCACGACTATTTGTAGTTCCTTGTGGTCTTGGGCAGAGCAGGAGCCATACCAAGCTGTGACACAACCAGAAAGAATACTGCTTTTTTTTTTGGTGCATTTATAAACATTGGTGAGAGTTGTAGCTGACGTGCTACGTTTCCTTAGTCTTCTGAGAAAGTAGAAGCATTGGTGGGCTTTTCTTAACTATAGTGTTGGCATGGAGTGGAGGGGGACTAGGATAGGTTGTTGGTGATCTGGACACCCAAAAAACCTGAAGCTCTCAACCCTTTCTACTTCGTCCCCATTTATGTAGACAGAGGCATGTTCTCCTCTACACTTCCTGAAGTCAATGACAGTCTCCTTTGTTTGTTGATATTGAGGCAGAAATTACTGTGGTCTTGTACTCCTAACTCGTCATTGTTCGAGATCCCACACACTAAGGTGGTGTCATCAGCAAACTTGAAAATCAAGTTGAAGGGGAATTTGACCACACAGTCATAGATATATAAGATGTGTAGGAGGGGGCTGAGAGCGCAGCCTTGTGGGGTACTGGTGTTGAGCTTGATGTTGGAGGAGGTGTTGTTGCCTAACCTTACTGATTTGTTCTGTGGGTTAGGAAGTTCAGGAGCCTATGTCCAAGCCACTGAGTTTGGAGATGAGTTACGTGGAATAATGGTGTTTTGAAGGCTGAGCTGTAGTCAATAAATAGGAGTCTGATATAGGTGTCTTTGTTATCCAGGGTTGAGTGCAGGGCCATTGAGATGGTATCTGCTGTGGATCTGTTGCGGCGGTACGCTAACTACAGTGGATCCAGGCAGTCCGGGAGGCTGGAAATTGATTTGTGCCATGACTAGTCTTCCTGAAGTACTTCATATGATGGATGTTAGAGCCACTTGACGATGTTCATTAAGGCATGCTGCTTGGCTTTTCTTTTGTACCGGAATGATGGTCATCGTCTTGAAGCAGATGGGGACCTCAGGTTGTTGCAAAGAGAATTGAAGATGTCTGTGAATACCCCTGCCAGCTGTTCCACGCAGGATTTGAGTACTCGTCTAGGTACCTCATCCAGGCCAGTCACTTTCCGTGAGTTGACCTTCGACAAAGCTGCTCCGACGTTTGCATTGGTGACCTCAAATACAGGTCTGCCCAGGGTGGAGGGCATGCTCTCGCTGACCTCTTGCTCAAAACGGGCATAGAATGCATTGAGCTCATCAGGGAAGAGTGCATTGGAGCCAGAGATTTTACGTATCTTGTAGCCTATAATGTCTTGGAGACCTTGCCGTAATCAGTGGGAATCTGTGTGGCTAGCCTGAAGCTCTAGCTTGGTCCAGTACAGTCTTTTGGCATCTTTGATGGATCTCTTTAGAATTGTGCCTGGCTTTCTTATATCGCCTGATGTGAACACCTCAGACCTAGACTTTAGCAAGTAGTGGATATCCCTGTTAATCTATGGTTTCTGGCTGGGAGGCACATGGATTTGCTTCTTTGGCATGCAGCCTTCGACATGCTTACTAATGAAGTCAGTTATTGTAGTGGTGTACTCGTTCAGGCTGGTCACAGAATTTTTAAATACTGACCAATCCACTGGCTCCAAGCAGTCCCGTAGGAAATCATCCAGTTCCTCAGATCAACATTGCACAACTTTCTTTGATGGATTCTCCCACTTCAGTTTTTATTTGTAAGCTAGGAGCAGGAGCACAGCCTTGTGGTCTGATTTGCCAAACTGGGCAGATGATAGAGCAGTAGGCATGTTTTGGTATTTGTGTAGCAGTAGTTTAGGATGTTTGGGCCTCTGGTGGAACAAGAGTCATGTTGGTGGTAACTTGGTAATACGCTCTTGAGCTTGGCCTGATTGAAGTCCCAGGCCAGGATAAACAAAGCCTCTGAATGTTTCATCTCAAAGCTATTTGTAGTGGTATGTATTTCTTCCAGTTCTATCTTCATGTCCACATGGGATGCAGACTGCCATCAGAATAAAGGAGGTGAACACCCTTGGAAGGTAGTAAGGGCAGCATTTTGTATGGAAAATAAATAGTACCAACAACAAAATAGAAGTTTAGTGGCATAGAGTAATGAGAGCCAATTTCAAAAACTTACCCTGCCTGGATTATCAGCTTTTTACCTTGAGAATGCTGTTGAAATATGGTGAGAGGGGAAATTATTTCCATGCAATATTTCATGGTCATCAAATTGGGGGGAATAAAGCAGGCTCCTCCCGCATTGATGTTGGGCGCAAGGTGGTATTTGCGCACCTCTTCGCAATCAAGTCACATATAGTATTGTCTGTAGTAATGCCTACCTATAACCATAGGAGAGTTATGTGTGTATCAGTTTTATCCTTTCCTCAAGTCCTGATTCCAAAGATGTGTATCAAGGGATAGAAAAACAGCTTTTTCCTCCCCCAAAGTCTCTTTGAAAGGTTCGGCATTTGAAAACCAATTCAAATATTTTTTCAAGAGTAAACCTATATGCAGGAAAAGGAGAGTTAAACGAAAGGATGAGGCTGGCTTTAGGGATTGAAAATTAGATCCTCTCGTAGAAGCGAAGTGCATGACTAAGGCAACCAAATGAGTACTTTGCATTTGACATCACTAGGTAAGAGGATGTTGCTAATGTCACAGTAAAATTAGGTACTAGTAAAATGGGGTAGCATAAGATGGAAGGAAGTATTTAAAAGATTGTCAGTGCTCCAAAATAGAAACATTACCTAGTTTATGTTGGACACATCTTAGATTGCTGAGGGAAGTTAGAGTGAAGCTGCCGAGGTTCTGGACACAAATCTTGCGTCACTCTTGTATCAAAATAGGACCTGAGATTTGTAAATATAATACTGCTGTACAAAATAGGAATACTGGTTTGAATCCAACAATTACAGGCCAGTTATCCAATGTCGGGGATAGGAAAACTTTGATGCAATCTGGGATAAAATAAATGGCACTAGGGGAAAAATATGGATAAACTTTTATTAAGGGCAGATCATGATTGATTTAACATGTGCTTTTTGAAGTAATAGAGTGGGTTTATGAGAGTAGTGTGGCTAATGATGATTCAGAAAATAGTTAACATTCTAAATTGAAGCCAATGGGATTAAATAGGTAATGGTCAAGCAACAAAAAGCAGGGTGGAGGTGAGTATTTGATTAGAAGGATCTATGCATTGGTATTTCACAGGTCATAGGGCTATTGCTCTTTTTGACAACGATTAATAGCTATGCACAGCATAATTTCAAAATTTACAGCTGACATGGTACTTCAAAGTAGTAAACAGTGAGGAGGATAGTCGCAAACTGAAGGAGGACATAAAATGGTGAAATAAGCAGGCACAAGGAAAATTAAATTTAATAGAATAATGTGGTGATTAATTCTGGCAGGACGGGTGAAGCAAACAAATGTAAACAAAATAGTGCAATTTTGAAACCAGTCCAACAACACCTTGAGCTTTATGTACACAATTCATTTGGAGGTAGCTGGACAAGGTGAATTAGCTGTTTCCTTGTTTTCTCCTTCCTTGCTCTCATAAGTAGAGATGTAAGAGTACAAAAGCAAACAAGTTGCACTAAACCTTTTCGTAAAATACTGGTTGGGCCCCAGCTGATGTACTCTGCCTGTTTTGTCCAGACCTTGGCAGAGTGATTTTATTAAAAATGGTGCCAGGAATGAAACACTTCAGTTATGTGGAGAAGTTGGGATTGTTCTGCTGGAGCAGAGAAGATTAGACGAGATTTGATAGTATACAAGAACATAAAAGTATTTGATGGAATAATTAGACTATTACCAATCTCAAAAATTGTAAGTACTCATTTAAGGCAAATGCGTTGCCCGAAAGCGTTGAGGGAGTAGCTTCAATAACTTCCTACAGAAATTAAAACAAATACTTGAAGGGGGTTAATTTGCAGGGCTTTGGGGAAAAGTGTACGTGAGTAGGATTAATGAGTAGCAGAGGTATAAGGGCTGAATGGCTGCCTTTTGTGCTTTATCCATCTATAATTTCATCAATTATAGCAGTATGATGGGTAATATTCAATATCAAACACCTTTCATTATCGCTTGCTTGCAATGGGGTTAATGCTTGGGAGTAATGGAAATTGGAGCAGGTCTCTAGCTTGCTAGTGAGGCTGTACAGGCATTTGCTCCTCCAGGACATAGTACATGTACTTTTTGATGGTTGGTTTTAGTAGCTGAGCCTTTTTTTTTCAAAAATCCGCTCAGTATATAGTCATAACTTCTTTTGACACATTGTTGCAAGTTTTATTATTAAAGTCTAGAAAATTAATTTGTATTTGAACAGTGCTGTGTGATTTGCTCAATTTAGGTATAATGGGCTGTTCTGAAATTTGAAAAGTCAGAAGTTAACATCCAAGAGATCCTGGGAACACTTGTGGGATTTAAAGAGGTGTTTTGCTCAAATCAATGAGTCAGTTTGAAAGCATGAAATGTTGCTTTGAAATTTCAAGTAACAATGGTTTAGTATAGTTTTTAAAAAGTTACAGAAAATACTTTTTGAAAAGTTATTAACAATGTATTTCATATGCAATCTTATATCTGCTTGAGTTGAGAACTTGGCAGTTGTAAAAAGATAGCAGTGTATAACTGTTGGGTGTCTATCTTAGTACAATTAAAATGAGATATAATGTATGCTGTGTTACTTTAGACTGGAATTAAATCTGAAACAAGATAAATCAAATAACTTCTGTTGCAAATTGATCCATGACCTCTTCTTTGGTGCATTGCACAAAGGGAATACCCAAAATTGCACTGGGATTCCCCTGGAAGTCCCCACATAAAAGGTTGCACAACATTTACATAAGAAGTTCAAACTTCTAGTGGACGATTGCCTTGCACTGAGAACTATTCGATTTTAAATTGCAGGCTTCTGATGGCTCTAACTTGCAAGAAAAGTTACCCAGGTAAAGTTAGAACTTCTGGGTAACTATAGTATTCATTTCCCTCACTCCACATCCCTAATATTTGCCCTCTCACTTTTAAGAAATTGACCTTCTTTGCCAACTTGGATTGCAAAGGAATTTGCCATCAGACTATTTGCTTTTTCTGGGACGACTTTGTGCTTTTCAGTGTAGTTACTGCTGACAGAAGCTTAAAATGTAATGGAAAGGCAAAGTAGAAAAGACTGCCAGGTATTAGTTTCCTGCCGTCAAACAAAAGGACTGACGGATGTAACATACCAGCAACATCCAGAATTAATGTTTGAGATTTGATATCACAATGGGCCTTTATTCCCTGATATATTTTATATGTAAATTTCACTTCTCCACATTTAATTTCATCTGCCATGTCTCTAACCCATTTCACCATTCTGCCTATAATCCTGAAACCTATCATTATCCATTACCTTGCCAAATTTTACATCATCTATATAATTTATAGTACTGCTCTCTACACCTGAATCTAGTTATTTATATAAATAACTAAAGAATAATGAACCCAAAACTTGGGAAACACTGCTGCAAACCATCTCCCAGTCTGCAAAGCATCCATCCACCACCATACTTGCTTGTTTGCATGGATATTCACAAAATCAGAAAAGAGGGTTTCTGAATCTGTGTCGAGGGTGTTTCTGCCACTGACAAGAAGCTAGCGCTGTAACTTTTATAACTAAGTAGAAATCTGCCCTGAATGAGTCTTTTTTGAAGTTCATTTTGGCAAAGTAGTAAATATACATAATGGGGAGGTGATGGCTAGTGGTATTATCACTCAACTGTTAATCCAGAAAAGAAACCCAGATAATGCTCTGGGGACTTGGGTTCGAATCTCACCATGGCAGATGGTGGAATTTGAATTCAATAAAAAAAAGTGTGGAATTAAGAGTCTACTGATGACTATGAATTCATTGTTGGAAAAACCCATCTGGTTCACTAATGTCCTTTCGGGAAGGAAATTTGCCTTCCTTACCTGGTCTGGCCTACATGTGATTCCAGAGTCACAGCAATGTGGTTGACTCACAACTGCCCCCTGAAATGGCCTAGCAAGCCACTCAGTTGTATCAATTGCTACCAAGTCTCAACAAAGACATGAAACCAGATGGACCACCTGGCATTGACCCTGGCACCAGAAGAGACAATGGCAAAACAAACAGCACTGCCAACCGTAGGAAGTTCTCCTTAGTAACGTCTGGGGATTAGTGTCAAAATTGGGAGAGCTGTCTCGCAGACTAGTCAAGCAACAGCCTGACGTTGTCATTTTCACAGAATTATATCTTACAGATAACACACCAGACACCACCATATCATCTTTAAGTCCTGTCCCACTGGCAGGACAGACCCAGAAGAGGTGGCAGCAGAGTGGTGTACAGTTAGGTGGGAGTTCCCTTGGGTGCCCTTAATATCGACTCCAGACCCCATAAAGTTTCACGGCTTCAGATTAAACATGGGCAAGGAAACTTCTTACTGGTTACCACATGCTGTTCTTGTTGGGCTGATGAATCAGTATTCCTGCACGTTGAACAAGACTTGGAGGAAGCACTGAGGGTGGCAAGAATGTGAAATGAACTCTGGGTGGGGGATTTCAATGTCCACCACCAAGAGTGGTTCGGCGGCAGCAGCACTACTGATCGAGCTGGTTGGGTCCTAAAGGCATAACTGCTTGACTGGTCTGTAGTAGATGGTGAAGGAACCAACAAGAGGAAATAACATACTTGACTTCATCCTTACCAATCTGCCAGCTGCAGATGCATTTGTCCATGACAGTATCGGTAAGAGTAAGTATCAAGCAGTACCTGCTCAGTGATGACTAGTTTGGGTTCTGCCAGGGTCACTCAGCTGCTGACTTCATTACAGCCTTGGTTCAAACATGGACATAAGAGCTGAATTCCAGAGATGAGGCGAGAGTGACAGCCCTTGACTTCAAGGCTGCATGTGACTGAGTGTGGCGTCAGGATCCCTAGTGAAACTGGAATCATTGGGTACCAGGAGGTAAACTCTCTGCTGGTTGGAGACATATCTGGTACATAGAAAGATGGTTGTGGTTGTGGAGGGTCAGTCATCTCAGCCCCAAGACATCTCTGTAGGAATCCCACAGGATAGTATCCTAGGCCCAACTATCTTCAGCTGCTTCATCATTGACCTTTCTTCCATCATAAGGTCAGAAGTGGGGATGTTTGCTGATTGTACAATGTTCAGCACCATTAATGACGACTGAGTTACTGAAGCAGTCCATCTTCAAATACAAGAAGTTCTGGACAGTATCCAGGCTTGGGCTGACAAGTGGCAAGTAATATTCACATTACACAAATGCCAGGCAATGACCACTCTAACCACTGCCCCTTAACATTCAATGGTGTTACCATCACTGAATCCCCCACTGTCAACATCCTTGGGGTTACCATTGACTAGAAACTCAACTGGACTCGCCATATAGACACAATGGTTACAAGAACAGGTCAGAGACTAGGAATCCAGCGGTAAGTTACTCTCCTCCTGATTCCCCAGATCCTATCCACCATCTACAAGGCACAAGTCAGGAGTGTGCTGGAATATTCCCCACTTGCCTGGATGGGTGCAGCTCCAACAACACTCAAGAAGCTTGACACCATCCAGGACAAACTAGCTTGTTTATTTGGCACCAAATCTACAAATATTCAATCCTTCCACCACTGATGCTCAGTAGCAGCAGTGTGTACTATCTACAAGATACACTGCAGCAATTCATCAAAGATTCTTAGGCAGCGCCTTCCAAACCCACAACCACTTCCATCTAGATGGACAAGGACATCAGATAAATGGGAACGCCACCACCTCAAATTTCCCTCAAAGCCACTTACCATTCTGACTTGGAAATATATCACTGTTGCTTTGCATTTGCTGGGTCAAAATCCTGGAATTCCCTCCCTAAGGGCATTGTAAGTCAACCCACAGAACGGACTGCAGCAATTCAAGAAGGCAGCTCACCAGCACCTTCTCAAGGGCAACTAGGAATGGGCAATAAATGTTGGCCAGCCAGCAACACCTATGTGCCAGAGTGAATAAAAAAAAAAATGAGCAGAAGTACTAAAATAGGAGCTCATGTGATTTATGTTGGCCTCCCAACTTGATACCTTGTTATTGCTGTGTGGTCCAGTGGAGAGTTAGGGAATAATTTCATTGAGGAGGCCTCCTCATATGCCACTAAAAAATCCTTTTTAAAAAGTGTAGAGGCTAACAATGACAATTTTGAAACTCGAAGTTCTGAGAGCTGCTTTGCGTGAAAAAAGAGAAAACTTCAAGGTCACCTAATTGACCATATTGATTCAAGGAAACTGTATTGAGTGAAGATTCACATTCACATACAGCAAAGGAACTGTATGCTTGTAGTAAGGAGTAAAGAATTTTTGTTCCCCAAAAAGCAATAATAGTGTGGATTAAATTGCTAGTAAAGACCATTTAGAATGAGCTTTTCATCAGAAGGGATTGAGAATTATGGTGAAAATATTGAATATTGGAGTTGATCTAGCAAAAGCTTTCTAACTCTACTGCTAAAAAATAAAAATCTTGTAATTTTAAAGTGATTGCCATGGATAATACCACAGCAAATGTTAAGAGTATCCACTCTCCCCTCAAAAAAAGATAACGGGAGAGCCATGACAAATAATCAGTTCGCTTTTTGGGTTCCCCTTTTGCAAGCCTTTTAGATGAAAGTCAGATTGAGTGCCAGGTTTCACACTTCAAAATTTAAACTACGTTTACTTTCGCATTCCTAGCCAATTATGCTGTTATTGTGTTTTGATGTCCCAAATTAAAATATTTCTATCTTTTAATAGGAAGTAGAAACAGAGCAATACTTTAACCTCTTCCTGCCGGAGTTGAAGCAACGTGGATATGATGGGTTCTTCTGTCCGAAATCTCGTGCCAAATTAATGTCTGAACAGGAAAGAAAGCATGTTGATGGATGTGCAATATTCTTCAAAACAGAGAAGTATGTGTGAACTATTGGATATACTGCTTATGGCCTTGTCACCTACTATGGATTTCTGTTCTGAATCTAAGTTTTTATAATCCTTGTCAGCTTTATTTCAAAACTGATGTGTTTGTGACATTAATTGCACTAATCATTACTGCGGGTGATGATATACTGAGATTGCCATTGTCATTGAACTGGTAATCCAGAGATCCAGGGCAATGCTTTGGGGACCTGGGTTTGAATCCCACCATGGCAGATAGTGAAATTTTGAGTTTAATAAAAATCTGGAATTAAAGATCTCAGGATGACCATGAAACCATTGTTGTAAAAACTCATTTGGTTTACTAATTCCCTTTTTAAGGAAAAAAATTTGGCCTAAATATGACACCAGAGCCTAGCATTCAGTTCAAGGGCAATTGGACATGGGCAATAAATGCTGGCTCAGCAAGTGATGCCCACGTTGCCCTGAACAAATAGAAACAAACCATAATAGCTGCCACTGTCAATGAAAGGCAACCAATTAGAGTATAAATTTATAATGCAGGTTTAAGAAAGTATTTATCCATCACACTGGTCATAAACTTCGTATTAGTGATAAGTTGATATCATCTGTTGTGGTTTAGTATTTTCGAGACAGTGAAAATTTTTTTGAATAATTGGATTATCTCTCACTGAAGGCTTCTAGATATTGCGTACAGTTCTGATTGCCAGACTACCAGAAGGATGTGGATGTTTTGGAGAGGGTACAGAAGAGGTTTACCAGCATGCTGCCTGTTCTGGAGTATATTAGTTATAAGGAGAGGTTGGATAAACTCAATTTATTGTCACTGGAACGACAGAGGTTGAGGGGTGACTTAATAGAGGTTTAAAAGATTGAATGGCATGGACAGAGTGGATAGCCAGATGCTCTTTCCTAGGGTCCAAAAGTCAAGTACTAGAGCACATTAGGTTTAAGGTGCGTGGGGAAAAGTTTTAAAGGAGACATGCAAGGTTAATTTTTTTTACACAGGATGTTGAATGTCTGAAACGTGCTGCCCGAGAAAGTGGCGAGAGCAGGTATGATAGCGGCATTTAAGGGGCAACTAGGCAAGTACATAAATAAGATGGGAATGGAAGAGTACGAATTCCATAAGTGCATACAGTTTTAGTTTAGGCAGGCATCATGATCGTCGCAGGCTTGGAGGGCCTGTTCTTGTGATGTACTGTTCTTTCTTCTTGGTAATTTGGTAATTGTAATATGCCTTGTGACATCAGAAATGAGAAGCTCCTTTCTAGAGAGAATATTGAGAACATGTCATGCCAACCTTCTGAAGATTTCACTAGGGGTGTTAAGTGTAACAACAAGATCAAAACTTGCAGGGCTTGGGGAAGAAGAGTTTACTAAAATTGAAATGAAACGCTGAATTTTAAAAGAAAATGTCCTGAGACAACTTTTCATCGATCCACATTTTAGTTTAAAACGTGATGTGGTGATTTCCTGGGAGAACCCTGAGGTTATATTTTCAAAAAAAAACAAAACGCCATGAGATGCTTGGGAGTCTCATTTTGCTCCAGAGCCAGATTGGCATTTAGCTCTGGCACCTGATAGAACCTGGAAGTTAGACTTGAAATTATAACTATTCTCATGTCCACTGTACCAGTGTTAGTTGCACTTCAATTTCATTAAAATATACTTGAGTGCAAATTAGTCAAAAACCATCCTTAAAAAATGGAGACCATAGGAAAGCGCAGGCACTCTCCTTTTAAGATTAAGTATGAAAAATAGAGATTCAACTACGTAACCATCATTCTTGTACATTAAGCACATTATATTCAGGAACCTGTCCTCAGAAAAATTTCCATTTTAATGTAACATGTCACAGCATAATCAAGAAAGAAAGTACAGTGCAGGGCTTTGATGAAGATTTAATTGTTTAAAACATTGCAATAAATAATAAGAAAATTGCCTTGATTCTTGCTGTGCCTAAAAATCAGATTGTACTTGAAGAGTCTTTTAAGTAACTGCATGTGCAAGTAATTGAAGCTCTTAAATTTATTATGGTCAAAAATGTCTTGATCACTACATTTGAATACGATGGTTCAAAAGTTGCAGATATTTTGATATATTGTATATATGTAGATAACTTTCATTCAAGAGTTGTATGCACTTTAAGCCATTTAAGCCAGGGTGACAGTGATTAGCACTGCTGCCTCACAGTGCCAGGGTGATGTACTGTGTGAAGTTTGCATGTTCTCCCCATGTCTGTGAGAGCTTTCTCTGGGTGCTTTGGTTTTTTCTTACAGTCCAAAGATATACAGGGCTACTGGATTGGCCATGCTAAACTGCCCCTTTAGTGTCCCAAGATGTATAGGTTAGATGGATTAACCATGGCAAATGTGTGGGGTTACAGAGGTAGAGCAGGGGAAGATGGCTTGGGTAAGAGAGTCGGTGATATCCGTGGAATCGTAGATTAGCGTCAGATTGTCTCTGGGTGCCTGTATGAAAGAAATTTCGGGCTTGAATTTGCACATTTGACTTAGTGAAAAGAAATTACTTTTACAGACATTTTACATTGTAAATTCACCTTCAATTAATTAAATGCAGCATATTGAGCTGTCAAGTTGCTGTTATGCTTACAGTTGACTTGCTACTGTCTGGATCTATAATCTTTGTACAAGTTACATTTTGTTTCTTTATGATGTGTTTTATCCAGGGTGGGTTTAGCTTCAGGTTGAAGATAAAGATATTCTCAAAACTCGAGGGAAATGGTACATTTAGGCAAAAGGGGACCTGAATCTTAACAGGGAGAATCAAAATGTCCTGGAATATCCTGATACTGAAGACTGTGGGTGGGATTTTCAGGTTGTATCCACCCTAAAACTGGAAATTCCTGCCGGAGGTCAATGGAACTTTAAATAGTCCGTACCGTTTTCTGCCCTGCATGTGATGATTCCTGTGGTGGTCAGAACCAGAAACATGACCTTTTTTAAGTTCTTTAAAAATCATCAGCTATGAACCCAAGTATTTCTTATACTATATCTAATCTTGATAACTTTCATGTTAAGTACAAGATAGGAATGCAATTGTTTTCCATACCCATAGGCGTCCTTTTTTTGCCATTTATTTGACTAGACTTCAATATTAATGCTTGACATGAAGATATGTGTGGTGATGGAAGATGATGCATGAGTGGTTCTGAACCTTTCATGCTCTGTTTTCTTCTTTATTTGATTTAGAATCAGGGAAAAATTATGGTACAGAGAGAGCCCATTCAGTCCATCCTGTCAGTGCTATCCAAACAAGTGGAAAAAATAAACAGCAGCTCATTTTAATCCCTCTATCCGATACCTGGTCTGTAGCCCTGCAGGTTACAGCACTTCAGATCTAGGTATCTTTTTAAATGAGTTGAGCATTTCAACCTCAACCACCAACTTAGGCAGTGAATTCCAGATCTCCATCACTTTCTGGATAATAAAGGTTTTCCTCATGTCCTCTTCAATCTTTCTACCAATCATCTTAGATCTATGTCCCCTGGTAAATTACCCTTTAGTTAAGGGAAACCATTCTTTCTGTTTACAGTATCAATGTCCCTCATAATTGAGATGTACTAAATTAGCCCCCCAAAATTCCAGTGTTTTATCCAGTTCCATCATTACATCCTGCTCCTCTAATCAGTATCTTGCCCAATAAAAGAAAAAGCAGTCCATATGCTTTCTTGACCACCTTGTCCAAGTGTCCTGCCACATTTAAGGACCTGTAAACACTCAAGTCTATCGCTTCCTTAACCCCTCTCAGTATCTTCCCATTTATTGATTATTCCCTAGCTTTGTTTGCCCACACCACCACCAAATGCATTATTTCACATTTTTCCAGATTGAATCCCATTTTCCACCTCTGTCTGTTTTAACCAAACCATTGATATCGTTCTGGAGTCAACAGCTTTCCTCATCATTATCATGGTCACTTTGTCATCTGCAAATGTCCCACATTTAAGTCTAAATCATAAACTTGAAGGAAATGTGCATTAAACACATTTTAGGCTATCCCTATTCTGGATGTTCTTGTGGGTTTTTCTGGTGAGGAAAGAAATGGGTTGCAATATGTATTGATAAATGCAAATACTTTTTACTCGTATTTTAGGTGTAGTAATTATATTCTGCCACTTGAGGGAACCATAAATATTTACATGGTTTACTCCAACTGAATAGATGCAGTACAACATCACTACATGTATGTACAGTTTCTGATTTATTTTTCCCCTAATTCATGTTGAAGTTCAGTCTTAGAAACTACACTTACAGTTTTAATCTGGCTCAATGAGGTTGTTCACTGCAGTTCATTATGGAGTAGTTTTTCTCCCCTGTCTAAATCTCAAGAACTTGGAGACTGACTTATTGTCATGTATTTATATGCTGTACATAATATATAGGATTGTGTTTGTCCAAATGCAGACAGTAAAGGAGGTGATCCTGGAACTGAGCTAATTAGTGATACATTTGTATGTTTTTAACCTGTGTTCTGTTTAATCTCCATAATAGCACCTGTCCAAGTTCACTACCACCCTATTGCTGTGAGTTGCAGTGAAGGCTACAGTTGTCTACTTTATTGCAACTGTCATTGTACTTCATTCTGCAATAGAAATACAGTCAGGCAGAGAAGAATAACTTCTGTCTTGTTAAGTACATCCCTATTTAAAAGGATGAGATGGGATAGATTTTTAAGAAATTCCTGGATGTGAGTGACAGAGGTTAAATTTTATTGCTCATCTTAGTTGCCCTGAGAAGGTGGTGATGGACAACATCTTTTAGACTGCTGTCATCCCTTTTGCAACTCTACCTCCACAATATTGAGAGGTAGGGAATTCCAGTATTTTGCCCAACAGTGATTAAGGGTAGCAAAAGCTACAGTACTTTAGTAAATTGCAACAGTTTTATTGTGGCATCAAAAGTTGTCTAGTATGTTAAACCAACTTTGATAAATTGCTATGACATATAACTCTGCTTGTGTTCATTTAAAGAGAAAGCCCCTTCCATTAATTCCAATTTGCCATTTCTTTCCTCCTTTCATTTATTTTCTAATTCATCTTCCTCAAATTTCCTTCTGTTAACTTAGCATGTATTTATTTGCTCTACACTTGTTTAAACATTTTAATGATGTTTCTCTCCCTCTTTTCCCCTCAGATTTGCATTGGTGCAGAAGCATACAGTGGAATTCAACCAATTGGCAATGGCTAATTCGGATGGCTCTGAAGCCATGTTAAATCGAGTTATGACAAAGGATAATATTGGGGTAGCGGTGCTCTTAGAGGTCCACAAGGATCTTTTTGGAGGTACATGTTTTACATTTTTTCAAACTACAAGCAAAAAGAAATGAATTGACATAGTTGGGTGAAGCAAGTGCATGTGAGATTTTCATTTGATTGGATGTTTCCTTTTGGGGAATAATTTAAAATGTCTGATTGGAATCTGTTTGCTTTTTTACTGTTGAGCTTAATTTTTATAATCAACTTATTTTTGCCTTCCAAATCACTTAGAGTTTTTATTGTACCTCAGCTTGACTTCTATATGCATTATGCAATGTACTTGCATTTCTTCTCCTTTCTAATTTCCTCCGGTCCATTCACCAGTTTGTAAATAAAAGGATGGAAAGTTGGCCCCTCCAATGCCAATTTTCAGAAAACTGAGAGGAAGTGAGCCAGTGTGGCCCATAGTGACAGATTGTCCAAGATTATTGTCTATTGTCTAATTTGCATCGGAGGGGAACAATAGGAGTAGGGTACATGGCCATGGATGGTTTACACGCTTTATAACGCGGGATGTCCTATATTAATACCCACCAGGACAAATTAGGTGCTTAACAGAGGCAGTGCCCTCTGTTAAGCACCTAACTTAAAAGGCAGCTCAGATTGTGCCAAAAATCCCTTTGTTGTTGTATAGGAATTTAAGTGTGAAACAGATATGCACCTCTGGGTCAGCATGAAATTTGTTATGAGCTTTTGTATTTTAATCATGTTAGAATGAAGGCAATACAGATATAAGGTGAGTGTAACTGATTTGTAAAAGAAATTGAGATCTATAATGCATAGTACTTGCATGTTTTTAACAATGTTTAATCTACTTAGTATCTAAGGAAATGAATTTGAAGAACTTTAAGATCTGTTTGCACAATTTCTGATCAATTTCTCAATTATTTCCTTTGGTCATGGTTTTTTTATTTTTTGCTGCAGTCACCTTTGATATTCGAAAGGTTCAGTCTTTCTCTTCCCCCACACCCCTCTGCCACATCCAGCGTATATGTTGCTGTAATTTTCGCATTGGAATCCGTCATACCAAATGATATTTGTAGGAAGCAGAGAAGCACAACTGGCAAGATTAAATGTCAGGCTTGATGGCCTTTGTTTGTTCAACCAAACAAAGTACGCAAGGGCTCTAGCCAATGCGGAAGCTATTGCCTGACTTGGTAATTACTGTTCATGCTATAAAGAGCTCAAATGACTGCATCTACAAACCCATACCTGAATAACTATTGCCCGGATGTGCACTCAGATCTTGCGCAGACCAGCTGGCAGAGGTATTCACGGACATCTTCAACCCCTCTATACAGAAATCTGAGGTCCCAATCTGATTCAAAAACCATCATCCCAGTATCAAAGAAAAGCCATATCTTAATGACTATCATCTGGTGGCTCTGACATCCATCATTATGAAATGTTTTGAAAGGTTAGCTATGGCACAAATCAATTCCAGCCTCCCAGATTGTCTGGATGCACTACAGTTCACTCACCACTGCAACAAGTCCACAGCAGAAGCCATTTCCCTGGCCCTGCACTCAACTCTGGAACACCTAGATAACAAAGACATTTATGTTGGACTCCTATTTATTGATTAACATGCTTGGCTTTCAAATCATTTATTCCTTAAACTCATTTCCAAACTCTATGGCTTGGGGCTCTGCTCCTCTCTCTCTGACTGGATCTTAGACTTCCTAACCCACAGACTGCACTCAGTAAGGATAGGCAACAACAACACCCCCATGATCATCCTCAACACTGGTGTCCCACTAAGGCTGGTCCTCAGCGCCTCACTATATTACTTATACACCTATGACTGTGTGGCCAAATTCCCCTCCAATGCGATTTTCAAGTTTGCTGATGACCTCACCATAGTGGGCCGGATCTCGAACAATGACGCGGCAGGGTACAGGAATGAATTAGAGGAACTGGTGCGACAACAGTACTGTCACCCTCAATATCATCAAAACAAAGGAAGCGTAATGGAGGACATGCCCCCTCAACAGAGATGAAGTAGAAATGGTTGAGAGTTTCAAGTTTTTAGGTGTCCACACCACCAACAAACTGCCGTCATCCCTCCATGCAAGCGCTATAGTTAAGAAAGCCAACTAATGCCTCTACTTTCTCAGGAGGCTAAGGAAATTTAGCATTTCCACTATGACTCTCACCAACTTTTGCAGATGCACAATATAAAGTGTTGTAGGTAAAATAATACACGTGAGACAAAACTCTGGGGTTATTCCAGAATTTTGGGAGAACTAGGACTACAGACTTCTCATAGAATACAAACACAAGTGGGTATTTATACATCATGACTCTTAGTATTAATCATGACACGAGTTTCCCATTCTGGCCAGAATTCTGGGTCTTCCTTGGTTGTGATGCAGCCCAGATGTAATCATAATTCACAGTCCATCTGGCAGCTGCAGTCATGACACGCGGTCATCATTCAAAACCTTTCTGCAGCAGTACCGGCATCCCTGTCTTTGAAGTTACTTGTGCGAAGTGGCTGTCCCAGCAGCTGTCAAAAGCCAGTATTGTAAACTACCATCTGTGTAATGATGTCCAACTAGGACAAATAGGTAAGATTTGCAAAGTCTACAAAATAACAGCCAGCTTAAACTATATGTCTTTACAAAAATGAGAGTTAAAGCATGTAATACATGAACAAATAACTTATATTAATGCCAGGATCAATATAAGTCTGGGAAGATCAGCCATGATGAAGGGTTATGTTTGTGACATATTTTAGGTACAAAATGCATTCACCTTTTCCCTACTTCAAAAGCATTTTTTCTGGTTGTATCATAACTTCGTATGGCTCCTGCTCTGTCCAAAACTGCAATAAATGCAACAGGTTGTGAACAAAGCCCAATCCATCACTCAAACCAGCCTCCCATCCATTGATGCTGCCTAGACTTCCCACTGCCTTGGAAAAGCAGCCAACATAATCGAAGACATCACGCACCCCGGACATGCTCTCTTCCACCTTCTTCCATCGGAGCAAAGATAGAAAAGTCTGAGGACCTGTACCAACCGACTCAAAGAATTTCTTCCCTGCTGCCATCAGATTTTTGACAAGACCTACTTGCATTAAGTTGAACTTTATTTACACCATAACTATAACTGTAACACTAATACCACTCTCCCCTTTCCTGCTTTGTATGGTATGCTTTATCTTGTGCAAGAAACAATACTTTTCACTGTACACAAATACATGTGACACTGATTCAAATCAAACATTTGTTCCCTAATCAACATCTGAAAGGATCAGGTCGTTTATTTTACTGTGTGCAAATTTACATCATTCCTACAGTGACTGCAGTTCAAAATTACTTGACAAAGCGCTTTAATGCCTTAAGGTTAAGTGTTGCAAAAATGCTAGTTTGCTTATGCTTTCAGTTGCTACATAGATTAAAAGTGACATTCCTTTCAGGTGTGAAGCCACTTCATGGAACAGAAAAGCAGCTAATACTTGTGGCCAATGCACATATGCACTGGGACCCTGAATACTCTGATGTGAAGCTCATCCAAACCGTGATGATTATCTCTGAACTCAAAGCTATTCTGGAGAAGTCAGCAGCTTCTCTTAGGCCAAGTTGCCCTTCTGCAGACCCTAACTGCATCCCATTGGTGCTGTGCGCAGATCTCAATTCACTGCCAGATTCAGGTAAGACCATCAAGGATAACTTAGAATGACTAGTATCTGTAGTATGCTTGCTGACTTTTAAAACAAAGCCTGTACATAGGATTTTGAGTAAGGTTTGTTCCACACAGTTGAAATCGGTGTTCTTAACAAATCCAATCCAATTTAGTTTGTGTGCTGCTCCTTTTGACAATGTGCCTTTTAGGAAAAAGATACACAAAATCAAATTAATGTGTTCAATTTATGCAATATAATTAGCTGCAACATTATTTTAATACGTGCTTTATGAAGTTAATGTCAAATTGCTGTCTAAGAGCACAGCACAGGGGCAGTTGTAATACGAGATGCAAACCAAATTTACCAGTATATCCAATCTATCAACTGCACTGACTCCATTTGTTCTGTAGGTGTTGTGGAATACTTGAGCACTGGAGGTGTTGCACAGAATCACAAAGACTTCAAGGAGCTGAGGTACAATGAGTGTTTGATGAACTTCAGCTGTAATGGGAAGAATGGAACTTCTGATGGCAGAATTACTCATGATTTCCAGCTAAAGAGCGCTTATGAAAGCAACTTGATGCCTTACACAAATTACACTTTTGACTTCAAGGTAAGTAGTAGGCTGCACTGTGGCTTGGGCTTGTGGAATATTTGCAGATGATGCTGATCTTTTTCACAGTTAACAGCTGCAATGATGATTAACTGCTCTATTTTGATATTTTTAGTAGGGCTTGTGATGGTGGAGGCAACCTAGTTTAGTGGATGGGCTACATGAGCAGCCCTCTATCTCAGTGGGCCGCAAGATTGAAACCAGAATTGTTGTCTAACCATGACCCTATGAATGAGATTGAATACGTACCAATTATTTCATAAGTTATAGAAAATGTTTTAAAATTCATATTAATAGAACTATCACCAATTTCAAATGGTAAAAAGAAAATAAATAGTCATGCTTCGGAAGCAGAGGGAACACATGGCTCTCAGTCAATGTTATGTGCAATCAGCATGCACCTCACCTCTGCTTGCTCTTGCTTTATGTGTATCACTTCAGTCAAACAGTGGGGGAGGGAAAAGAACGACGTGGACAGAAATCAGAAGAACGTGGCAATCCTGCATTTCAGCAATGATCAAAAATGTGTCATGGCCACACTCAGAATCCAAATGGGCCACATATGACCCATCACTGGTTTTGAATGAAATTTTACATTCTTTAATAAAAACAAGATAAAATTAGACTCAATAATATTTTTGAACAGTTGTCTTCTAGCTTGTTAATGGAATGATTCATGCAAAAATGTACCTGTGTTTCAGGTCTGAGATTTCCCGTGTATTATGAACAATTGTGATCTGGTGCATTGCTTTAATTATCTTGCATGGCTTTAATAGTCTCATTTTATTGAGACCTATATTAGAATCAACCTAGTTCATTATATAATCTAGTTTTATCCCACTCTTGCTACCTCCTCCTGCATGTGGAACTGCATGGTTGAGGGTTAGGCGGATGGCCCACTCAGCAATTTTGCCAATATCATTCTGTAGCTAGCATATGCTAGCTATCATGTTGTATCGTCCTTGCACACTAATCCATTACCAATTACAGCCTCATCATCGGGCCTTTTTTTTCCCACCACCAGCATTTTGCTATGCAGCTATCATATAATAGTGTCCTACTGTTTCATCTTAAAGCATTCTCCAGAGTCTTAACTGTACCTTGTCACGCAAGACAAATGGCAGATTTTTTTTTCATTAATTGTTTTGGGTGACCTCCTAAACTGAATAGCTCTCACATGAGCAGCATTCTGATCTACTTATATCTTCCCCTCCAAATTCTACACTAATTTTTTTGAGTTTCCTGCTCCCCAGCTCGTTCCAAGCTACGGTGAACATAATCTTATCCTCCTCCTTGGCAATGGGAGTATTAACCTTCAGCATATTTCCAATACAGGAAACATAGGAAGTGGGACCAAAAGTAGGCAAATTCAGTCCTTCTAGGCTGCTCCATGATTCAGTCAGATCATGGCTGATCTCTTCCTGGTCTCAAATCCACTTTCCGACCCTGTTCCCCATATCCCTTTTTGTTCATTAGAAATATATCCATCCCTTTCTTAAAATGATTCCACCATGCTATGCAACAGCGAGTTACACAAATTCACCACCCTCTGCGAGAAGTAGCTCCTCCTCATTTGTTTTAAATCTCCCATCTCTCAACCTATACCTGTCACCTCTTCTAGATTGTCCTGTAAGAGGAAACATTTGTTCTGTGTTTACTGTATCAATTTCTTTTAGAATTTTATGTACCTCAATCTGATCCCCTCTCGTTCTTCTGAACTCTAGTGTGTATAAGCCCAAACTGTTTAATCTCTCTTCGTTGCATCAATCTTTTCATCCCCAACATCAGTATTGTGAACTGCCTCCAATGCCACCACAATCTTCTTCAAATAAGATCAAAACTGGACACAATACTCCAGATGTGGTCTCAGCAACAGCATTTCTCCACTTTTATACTCCAGTCCTTTTGCAATAAATGTCAACGTTCCATTTGCCTTTTTTTAATGACGTATACCTGTGTACTGACTTTGTGATTCATGAACAAAGACACCCAGATACCTCTGCCTGGATGCATTTTGAATCTTCTTTCCTTCTAGATAATTTGCCTTTTCTATTTTTTTTGTCTGTCAAAATGGATAACTTCACATTTACTCACATTAAACTCAATCTACCTAATTTTGGCCCATTTTCCTCATCTATCTAAATCCACCTGTAAGATCTTTATATCCTCTTCACTGACTACTTTCTCAACTATTTCGGTACCATCCGCAAATTTTGCTATGTTACACTCTGTCCCTGCTTGCAGATCATTTATATAGATTGTAAGCAGTTGAGGTCTGAGGACTGAACCCTGCAGCACCCTACTAGTTACATTTCATCAGCCAAAGAAGGACCTATTTATCCCAACTCTCTGCTTTTCTGTCAGCCAGCCAATCCTACCTCCAATCCCCTTTGACCTCCCTTCTAAATCAGTCTTTCATGCAACACCTTGTCAGACACCTTCTGCAAATCTAGATATACCACATCCACAAGTCTCCCCTATCCACCTTGCTGGTTATGTCCTCAAAGAACTCAAGCAAATTTGTCAAGCATGATTTAGCTTTCATTAAACCTTGTTAACAATGGTGATTTGAACACTTCTTATTTCAGATTTTCAAAGTGTCTTCACTCTGTCTTTATTGTTTTCACACCATGAATTTACCCAATATTGTCTTTTGGTATGGTGCCTTATAGCTTTGGTGCCTGTGCTACTGCTTTCTGTCAGCTAGGTGACCCTTTATATCTCTAACCACGACCTTTTCATTTTAATGAAGAGGTTGGGCTTGTACTTGAGTTAGGATTGTTTGCCCTTATGGGAGAGTCAAAGATCAGAGGGCACAATCTGAGTAAAGGATCACACATTTAAGACCGAGATGAGAATGAATTTCTTCTCGGAGGGTAATGAATCTGTGGAATTGTTTACCGCAGAGGGCCTTAGAAGCTGGATGTTCATGACTGAGATGTACAGGTTTTTAATCAGTCAGGGAATTGAGGATTATGAAGATAAGGTGGAAGAGTTGGGTTGAGGATTATCACAGCTAATCAGTCATGATCTCATTAAATAGTGAGGCAGACTTGATAGGCCAAATGGCCTACTTTTCTTGTGTCTTATGGTGTCTCCAATGAAACCTTTTCTATTAATACTGCTAATGGCACTTTCTCATTGTCTGTAAATTGAGACTCTTGGAATCACTGCACAAAAGGAGCCCTTTGGCACATTGTATTTCCTAACAGTCTCTCTCAAAGTCATCTTTTTTCAGAATCTTTAAATTGTAATCCTATGTCTAGCATCTCCTTTCTCATGCAGACAATATTTTTGCAACCCAGGCTGGATACTATTTAAGTACTACCATCTGTTTCACTTAATCTTCTTTTCAACTTTGATTTGTACTATTGGCTTGATACATCACCCAGTTTCTCAGCAGGTAATTAACATAATCTGCAGCTTTGCTATTACATTTTTTTTTGGTAGTGATGAGTCTCCTTCCTGAACTGCTTTTCACTCTTTTTTTAAATATATTTTTATTGAAGGATTTTCTGAATTTTTCGAACAACACAAAAAATCTCAGGGGTTGGTACAGTAATAGCAAAATCATTTTCCACATATACAGAAAGAGACGGAAGACCATCAATATAGTTGGTGTGGAATGTCCATTATTTATTACAAACAGCGTCTCCAAAGGTACAATGAAAGGGTGTTTCAGAGATTGGGGGAAAGCAGGATAATAAGGTAACGCCTTGAATACATGGCTGAATGGTTCATGCCCTCTCTTACAGGATACTGGCGGCAGAGTCATGTAACTTGTATTCCAGAATTTTCCAAATGGCTACTGTCATTGTGCTCTTGACCAAGGAGAACATAGGATATTGACACAGATATAGAAAAGGCTGATCAGTCAAATATTCGCACACTGTACTTAGCAACGCACCAAAATATACTTCCCCCATCTCCAGCTATATCAGGGGCACCATTGATACAAAAGTGTCTTCTCCCAGAATATGTTCTGTCTGCACTTTGCAGGATCCATCAGAGAATTTTTGAATCCAAAATAACAAAAGTACAGATACAAACTCTGTGACACCAATAGTTGCAAGGGGGTTTTTCTCACTAGCTATGAAGACTTGTTGGGCCATATGTGCAACCTCCATATCAAACCACCCACATACCTCCTCACAGTGGCACTACCCATATTGACCATGACAAGAGTAAAGGTTACAAGGTAAGAAACATCACTGTTATAAATGCATGGATTTTAACAAAAACGGATAAATATCGCACAGCCCTAGTGTCATGCAATCTACCCAGTGCACTCCCAACAAACTCGAGCTCTGTAAGGATATTAAACAGCTAAGATTTAATTTTAAAACAGGACCAGAAATAGTGCAGGTGATCCCCAGACCACTTTTTGTCCCCTGGCTTAACAGACATAGTGGGTCAAATCTGTACCTTAAGCTTTGAGTAATTAAAGAAACATGCTGAGAGATGAATTCCATTATAAACAAATGGACATTCCTGCTTTTCAAAGGATAATAGGTGAAATTTGCCTGATTGCCTGTATACTAGATCGCCCCTGTCAGCATGATGATTAACACACTTTTTTGATTTTGAAATAATAATAAATGTCATGTATTGAGGGTCAAGAGGCCAAAGCCTTTGTAGGATTATTGAACAGCATTAAGGGTCCTTCAGATGTTGCCCTCAGGGTAGTAGGGTGAAGCAGGACAAATTGCATTCAGAAAGCTTTCAAACACTTTCTAGCTTTATCAAAATCTTTCGTGACCAAAGCTATGAAAAGGTTAGATTGCTGGCAGGGGTCAGGGCGCAAGTGGATTCAATGCGCCCCTTCAAAATTAGCTTTCATCTTGTGGTTAAGAAAACGTGATAGCCAATTCTCAGAAGATTTTAGCTAGGTGCTCATCCTCGGCTCCTGGAAAGTCGGTTATATGGACGTTTCGGTCCTGGCTGACCAGATGATCAGGACATCAGACATACCAAGTATCTTTTTTTTTCAAGGATTGAAAAGGGAGTTGCATTCTTGACCATAAGGATTCTTTCCTCCACTTCATCAAGCTTCTTTAGTTCTGAAGTTCTGTTCCAGAAAGCTAAGTCTGTCTATAACTGTAATCATGTTGGTGGTCATTATCTACAATGCTTTTGCCAGACCAAGAGCCTACTCGCTTACCAAATCGGCATATTGAGGACTAGGCTCCACCCTGGCTGCCTCCAACTCCTCCTTTCTGTTGAGGACCTTCATGACTTACTCGTTACTTTGCCCCAAAACCTAACCAGTCTTCCCAGGACATAATAGCAAGCTTTCACTCCAAGGTAAGTGTTAACAGGCTGTGCATCAGGATAAATGAAAGGATTAAAAGATGAGTAGTGCCATAGATCACAACAGTTCCTGTGACCCCCTTTCTTTGATCAGGAACTGTATGCATCTTGGCCAAAGGTAATGACTTTAGGTAATGACCAGGTCTGCAAGAAGATTGCCTCTTGGGTTTCGAGGGAGCGATTGACCATCGTCCTCCCTTGGCAATTTCCTGCGTTTTGTTTATCCCTGCAGCAGAATGACAGAGATCAGTACCTCAATGTGAAAAGCGTTGTGGGTAAAAATTTGTGCCTCACCGTTATAGGCGAAACATTAGAATTGCTGTGCAAATTCTAGTTTCCATTCTGAAATGTCTTCACACTGACATGAAGAAACTACTGCTGTTATAATGGTTGTGATTGCACAGCCTTCTGTTAGTTCTGTTATGAGCAGGATCCTAATTGTGACCTGACCAACAAAGCTTTTTAGCCTGTGATAGTTTTTCTTACTGAGTCTGTCTATAGTCTTTGCTGAAGTTACATAATTTGGTTCTTTGTTACATTCTGTCATGTGGCTGGTCCTGTGGTTTTATTTGAGATTGCCTTGGCATCAAGCCAACTCTATGGAGTCACTCTATCGTTAAAAAGTAACTTATTTAGGAAGCATTGACACTTCAGCAATTCTAAAGAAAATAAATGTATTGACCACGAAAAGAGAACTACACAGTCAAATCACTCACTTTTTAAAATTTTCATCTTGTGTTTCTTTTTATAGTTTTTGTTGGGTTGTATAAGATGTAAGGGGGAAACGAATAACATTGGATTCAAATTGGTTGGAGGGGAGAAAATGGAGTTTTCCTCAGAATGATGGCTCACAGGGTACACATCTGGAGCCACTTTGTTTATTGTATGTATCAATAATTTTGCCGCAACTTCTGTTGGCATACTGCCAAAATAGGTAAAAGTTGCAAAAAAAATTGATGTTTAACTGGGAGGGAGCTAACTTCCATGAGGCAAGAATGGAGTTGGGTTGGTTAGACTGGAGTGAAAGGTTGGCAGGAAAATCTTAGCTGAACAATGGGCTACTTTTAAAACTGTCAAGGCATGTTCCCTTAAAAGGGAAATCTAAGGCAAGCAGATCCAGAGCTCCCTGGATTGAAAAAAAAAATGAAAATCAGGAATAAAAACTGCTCATGTCAAGTAGAAAGTACAGTTTGAGAACCAAGAGAAAAATAACATTCAGCAGAAAGGTAAAAAAGCACATTAGTTAAGTGAGGAGGAATTGACAAAAGACTGGCAGCCAAAATAAAGGGGAATCCCCAAGTCTTCTATGGGGCATATATAAAATGTAGAACAGTGGTAAAAGATGAGTAGGGCTGATCTAAAAGGAGATTTGCACATGGAGGCAGGGGATATGGCTGAGATATTAAATGGATGCTTAGTATCCATCTTTACCCTGGAGGTTGTTGCTACCCAGGGCATGGAGACACTTCAGGAAGTTCATAGAATCTCTCCAGCGCAGAAGGAGGCCATTCAGCCCATCGAATCTGCACTGACCACAATCCCACCTAGGCCTACCCCCATATCCCTACATATTTACCCACTAATCCCTCTAACCTACGCATCTCAGGACACTAAGGGCAATTTTAGCATGGCCAATCAATCTAACCCTCACACCTTTGGACTGTGCGAGGAAACCCACGCAGTCACAAGGAGAATGTGCAAACTCTACACAGCCAGTGACCCAAGCCAGGAATTGAACCTAGGTCCCTAAAGCTGTGAAGCATCAGTGCTAACCATTGTGCTACTGTGCCATCCCAGGCCCTATTCCCATATCACCACACTTGCTCTGCTAATCTCCGAACACTAGGGTAAATTTAGCATGGTGAATCAACCTAACCTGCACATCTTTGGACTGTGGGAGTATCTGGAAGAAATCCATGCAGACACGGGAGGGGAAAAAGTGCAAACTCCACATACGAAGTGACCCAAGGCGAGAATTGAACTCAGGTCCCTGGTGCTGTGAGGCATCATGCTGCCCATAAAGTTCTGCCAATAGAAAGGCTCAAAATTGATTGTCACTGAAAGTTGACAAGGCACTGGGACTAGATGAGATGTATCCAGGCATATTGAAGGAAATGAGAATGGAAATTGTGGGTGCACTGGACATAATCTTTCAGTCTTCTCTAAAATCCTGAGAATTGCAAATATTATGCCCTTATTCAAAAAAGGGTTTAAGAATAGCCCTAGTAATTACACCCAATCAATTTAACATCAGTAGTAGCAATCTTGTGGAAACAATTATTCGGGATAATTTAGGAGTCACACGGAAAAATGTAGACAAAAGGGGGAAATCATGTTTAACTAGCTGGAACTTTTGAGGAGGTGAAGGGGTCAATGAGGGTAATGCTGTTGATGTGGTAGACTTAGACTTTCAGAAGGTATTGGATACAATGCCAGATAACAGACTCAAAGTTTCAGCACATAAAAGGGACAGTAGCAATATGGATACAAAAATGCCTGAATAATAGGATGCAGAGAGTAATGGTCTGTGGATGTTTTTTGGGCTGGAGAAAGGCTTGTAATAGTGTCGCCGAGGGGTTGGTATTGTAACCGTTGCCTTTCCTGATCTAGATTTTAGTCTACAGATGATACAAAACTTGGAAGTGTTGTTAAGTATGAAGAGGATGGTGTAGAACTTCAAAAGGATGTAGACAAGTTGGTGGACTAGGCAGATAAATGGCAGGTGAAGATCAATGCCAAGGACTGTGAGGTAATGCATTTGGTAGGAAGAGCAGGGCAAGACCATATGAAATATGTTAAAATTCTAAAAGGTTGCAGGAGCAGAGGGACCTGGGTATATATGTACATAGATCATTGAAGATGGCAGAACAGGTGGAGAGAACATTTAATAAAGCTTATGGTATTCTGGGCTTTATTAATAGGAGAATAGATAACTAGAGCAAGGAGATAATGTTGAACTTGTACAAGACGCTACTCAGATGGCGTAGTGTGTAGTTTTGGGCGAAACACCGTGGGAAGGATGTGACCACATTGGAAAGGCTGCAAAAGCAGCTCATAAGATTTAGGCGCATAATTACGCCGTTCGGCCTACTTGAACCCGCTCTGCCATTCAATCGTGGCTGATATGCTCTCCATCCCCATTTTCCTGCCTTCCCCCATAACCTTTCAACCTGTTACCTATTAAAAATCTGTATAACACTTTAAATTTACTCAGTATCCCAGCATCCACTGCACTTTGGGGTTGCAAATTCCACAGATTCATAACCCTTTGGGAGAAGTAGTTTCTCCTCAACTTTGTTTTAAATTTGCTACCCCTTATCCTAAGACTGACCTCTCATCCTAGAATGCTCCACCAGTGGAAGCATCTGCTCCATGTCTACTTTATCTGTACCGGTTATCACCTTGAATACCTCAATTTGAGCTCCCCTCATTCTTCTAAATTCCAGAGAGTACAGGCCTAAACTACTCAATCTCTTAAAACAAACCCCTCATGTCTGGAATCAATCTAGTGAACCTGCTCTGAACAGCCTCCAATGTCATTACATCTCTCCTCAAATACAGGGACCAAAACTGTGCACGATATTTCAGGTGCGGTCTCACCAATGCTTTTGTGTATTTGCAACAATATTTCCTTATATTTATATTCTGTTCCTTTAGCTATAAATGCCAACATTCCACTTGCTTTCTTTATTATCTGCTGTACCTGCATCCTAGTTTTCTGTGATTCATGAACGAGGACACCCAGGTTCCTCTGCACTTGAGCACTCTGAAGTCTCTTCTCATTTAGATAATAAGTCACCTTCCCATTTTTGCAACCAAAATGCATGATCTCACACTTATCCACATTTAAGCTCCACTTGCCACATTTTGGCCCACTCTCCTAACCTATCTATATCCATTTTAAGGTTCTTATATCCTCATTGCAACTTACTGTCCCACCTATTTTTGTCACCTGAAAATTTGGCGATAGAGCCTTATCCCTGTATCCAAGTCATTAGTATCGATTGTAAATAGCTGGGGTTGAAGGATCGAACTCTATGGTACCCAGCTAGTTACTTCCTGCCATCCAGGAAAAAAAATTATCCTGACCCTTCTGCCCATCAGCTAATCACCTATCCAAGCTGATAAATTACCCCTAATCCCATGTGATCTAACCTTGTGAAGTAACTTTTTGTAAGGCACCTTATCAACCGTCTTCTGGAAGTCCAGATATACTACATCCACAGAATCCCCACTATCCACTTTGCTTGTTACGTCCTTAACAAGAATGGTTCTAGGGATGAGAAACTTCAGTTATGAGGATAGATTGGAGAGGTTGAGACTGTTTCTCTTGGAGAGGACAAGGCTGAGAGGAGATGTTCAAAATCATGGGGGGGCTGGGCAGAATCCATGGAGAGAAATTTTCCTGCTCCTAAAAAGATCAACAAGAGAAGCACCAATTTTAATGTGATTTGTGAAAGAAGTAATTATGATGTGAGGGAAAACTTTTTCAGTGTTTAGCACTGCTGCCCTCAGCACCAGGGACTTGAATTCAGTTCCAGCCTTCACTGACTGTGTGAAGCTTGTACATTCTCTCCATGTGTGCATGGGTTTCCTCCCACAATGTAAAGATGTGTAACTTAGATGGATTCGCCATGGTAAATGTATGGGGTTATAGGGATCAGCCCGTGGAGAGGGTCTGGGTAAAATACACTATCAGAGAGTTGGTGCAGATTCGATGCAAGATGAGGCCACTCAGCCCAATGTAGGGATTCTCTGGTTCTGTGGAGTGGTTTAGGTCTGCAATTGCGTAGAAAGCGAGTTCAGTCGGGTTGTTGGATGATTACTTGAATAGAAGCAATATGTAGGGGTGTGGGGAAAAGGCAAGGGTCTTGGCCCTTAGAAGATAAGGGACTTGGGTGTGGGGAAAAGGGTAAAGGTGAGGCACTTGGCCATAATGCTTGTTTGGAGAACCAGTACAGACATCGGCCAAGAAGCCTCCTGTGCCATTAACAGTTTTGTGAAGGTGGGGATAAGCTAAAAACAGATGGATGTAATGCAATCTTCTTTATATCCCATGCATGTTTTGTAAATTGGCCAAAGGTTGTGCATGCTTGGTGGCAATTCTTGAAAGGCTAAAATCAGTTGTCTCAGAAGTATATTGGCACTGATCAGGCGGATGCGATGTCACTGGCTTGAGCACCTTCAAAGGATGGAAGACTAATGTATATCCAAGGATTTTCTGTAAGGCAAATTAACGAGAACAGAATACCAGCAGGATGCTGAAAGCTCCATCCAAGGTTGTCTGCAAGTGATATGAAGTCCCTAAACCTTTATTTCCACACCTGGGAAACACTTGGCTATCACCAGCAGGAAATGGAGACATCATCTGTGTGTCAGCATACTGGGTTCAGTGGCTCCATCGACAACTGATAATTACTTCGTATGGAGGCATTTGTGGCAGATCAAAGTGTCTCAGATTGGCCTCTTCAACCATCAGCAACACTTCTCCAATAGAAATTGCCCCATCCCTAGGGAATTTGATTTGCTGCATGCCTTGGATTAATGTAAGTGCTATGATGATTGATCTCACGAAACATGTGATAATGCATTTTTGGCTTTAGAAAAAAGCAGCATCAGTTATTCTGAGGTGCAATGAAAAAGCAGAAGGATTTGAGATTCAACTTTATAGGATATTAAGTCCCTACTTGGGTAGAAAAGGCCATTTTTTTTCAAAAATTGACAAAATTATAAGTTTTTTTTTATTTTGAGGTAGAGAGAGAGTCTGCAGAAGAATCTAGCTAGGCTGGGCGAATGGGCCAGGAACTGGCAAATGGAATTTAATGTTGGCAAGTGTGAGGTGGTCCACTTTGGTAGGAATAATGGTAGGAAGGACTATTACTTACATGGCGAAAAACTGCAGCAGGCGACAGTGCAGAGGGACCTCGGGGTCCTTGTGCATGAGTCGCAAAAACCCAGCCTGCAGGTGCCGCAGGTGGCCAGGAAGGCTAATGGGATGCTGGCCTTCATAGCGAGGGGGATTGAATATAAAAGTAGGGAGGTCTTGCTGCAGCTGTATAGGGCATTGGTGAGGCCGCAGCTGGAGTACTGTGTGCGGTTTTGGTCGCCACACTTACGCAAGGATATTTTGGCCTTGGAGGGAGTGCAGAGGAGGTTTACTAGGCTGATACCGGAGTTGAGGGGGTTGAACTATGAGGAGAGGCTGAATAAACTAGGCTTGTACTCATTAGCGTTTAGAGTGAGGGGAGATCTCATTGAGATATATAAGATGATGAATGGGATGGCTAGGATAGAGGTGGAGAGACTCTTCCCGCTCAGAAAGGACAGTAGGACTAGGGGGCACAGCCTCAAGATAAAGGGGGGGGGGCGGTTTAGAATGGAGTTAAGGAGGAACTTCTTCACTCAAAGGGTGGTGAATCTTTGGAATTCTCTGCCCGTTGAAGTGGTGGAGGCTGCCTCACTAAATATTTTTAAGACATGGGTTGATGGGTTTTTGATGAGTGAGGGGATTAAGGGTTATGGGGAGAGGGCAGGAATGTAGAACTGAGCCACGACAGATCAGCCATGATCTTATTGAATAGCGGGGCAGGCTCGAAGGGCTAGATGGCCTACTCCTGCTCCTATTTCTTATGTTCTTATGTAATATGGAAGGGAAGTGATAATGCTGAGGCCATAAAATCATAAACCCCAGTTAGAGATGTATTTCACACTGTAAGAAGGATAATTAAATTTTGGATTCATTGTTAAGCGAGCCTGGGAAAATTGCTTTGTTACAGCAATTCAGATAATGGGGTGCCTAACTGGTAGCTCAGCTGGCTCAGGCACAATAAGCTGACCACATAATTGGGTTACATAGTACTGCAGGTTTTGGTGTCATGGCAACCCAAAAGTAATTTTGAAAAAGGCAGCTGACTTGCTTTTAGTATCTTTAAAGTGCAGCCTGCACTAATCTCCACACCAAAAGGAAATAGCACAGACTTGCCTGCCATGATTGTACCAGCAGTTGCATGGACATCAGGTGTGTATCAGTCAACATCTAAAACTGATCTGGCTCTTCATCTGCCGTTTTGTACCTTGTAGATCCAGTAAATGCCTTATCTCTAATGCATGCAACTGACCATGAGTCCAGCTGCACAAGCGGCTCCCACGAGCATTATGTTAGGATATCAGATCAGAAACTCCAAGGTATGTTATGAAGTCAGACTGCAGCCCAATAATATATCGACTTTGACATTAATGTGAGGATGGGATGTTTCACTCCAGACACAATTCTACTGACAAACCAGGGAGCTTTTATTAAAACAAATTTTATTTAACAATACTATAACAAGTGAATTAATTTAACTTTTACAATTGAACAATACTTAAACATGACAAAATGCAATTCCTAACTGCTAATCTATTACTGAGTTCCAATCAGGCAATAATTCTTTTATGGACTTCAACCTTTTAGTTTGCAAAACACATACATGCTTGCTTTGACTTAGGTTACCAGTCCTGATGCTTTCAAAAAAAGCCTCTGGAGAAAGAGAGACTGCTTTCTTCTAGCAGTCCAGGCAGCAACCGCTTGTATTTTAAAATGAAACACTTTCTTTCCTGCAAGCTTAACTCTTCCCATTAACCACACGACTCTGTCAATCAAACTAGTTTTAAATCCTAGGAGAACTTAAATAGATAAAAGGTTAGTTAATTCTACAAAGTAACACATTCCTGGCTAAAATGTTGTTATTCTGCTCTCAGCATTTGAGTTGCATGTTTAAACATAAAATGTCAAAATAGCACAGTATCATCACCGTTAGTAAAGGTTAATAGGGAAAACATTGAAGGGTATAACAGTAGTCTAGCAATGGCTAGTATTTAAATAACTAATTCATGTTTTCATGTTTTACAATAAATATACATTCATTTTAAGGCATCTTCCTCAACAAGGAAACTGAATCAACCGTTGCTAACAAAGGATGTTATAAGTTGAATTAAATCAAAAGAGCCTTATAAAGTTGCCAAAAAAGAGAGGATGTAGGCCTGACAATTAGATCCATTTTAGAATTTGGTAAAGGAAGACCAAGAATTTAATGAATAAAGGGAGAATGTAGTATGAATGTAAGCTAGCAAGTAAAATAAATCCGACTGCAACAGTTTCTATAGGTACATAAAGAAGAAAAGGTGAGCAAGGCCAAATGTGGGTCCATTGTAGTCAGAGACAAGAGACTTCAGAATGGAACATGGGGAAAGGGCACAGAAGTTAAAAATTACTTTGTCCGCGAACAGAAGATGCAAGAAATTTCTCAGTAATAATAATGAACCAAGGGACTATTCAGGAAGAACTACTGTGGTAAATTAATTATAGTAAAAAAAAACTAGTATTGGAAAAATTAATGAGACTAAGTTGATAAATCTCTGGGACCCAATCATCTACATCCCAGAGTGTTGAAAGAATTGGCTGTCAAGATAATGGCTGCATTAGCAGTCATCTTCCAAATTCTATACATTCTGAAATGGTGCTTGCAGATTAATCCCAATGATTAAGAAAGAAGAAATAAAACTAGGAATTACAGAGCTTGTTAGCCTGATGTCAGTAGGAGGGAAAATGCTGAATCTGTTGTACAGGACGTGATAACTGGACACCTTTTTGGTTGCTGTCAATTTATGAAAGAGAATTTTTTTTTTGAAGATGTTACTTAGCAATATAGATAAGGAACCCATGGATGTTATGTATTTGGATTTTCAGAAGGCTTTCTTTTGAAGTCCCACATAGGAAGTTGGTAAACAAAATTAGAACACATGCATAGGAAGTAATATTCTGAAGATTGGCCAATGGACAGAAAACATTTGGATTAAGTAGGTCATTCTTAGATTGGTAATCCTGAGACTAGAGGAGTACCATGAGGATCCGAACTTGGGCCCCAGCTGTTCACAATCTTGTATCAAAGATGTGGATATGAGGAACATGGAATCATACAGCGCAGAAGAGGCCCTTCGGCCGATCAAGTCTGCATCAACACACTAGAACTTCCACATAATCCCATCTATCAGCACTTGGCCCATTGCCCTGAATATTATGATGTGCCAAGTGTTCATCCAGATACTTTTTAAAAAGTATGTGAGCCAACCTGCTGCTACCACCGTCCCAGGCAGTGCGTTCCAGACCGTCACCACCCTCTGGGCAAAAAGGTTTTTCTTCACATCCACTCCCTTAAACCTCCTGTCCATCACCTTGAATGTATATATCTCCTTATGACTGACCCTTCAACAAAGGGGAACAGCTGTTCCTTATCCACTCCGTCCATATCTTGTAATCTTGTACACCTCAATCAGGTAGCCCCTAAATGTGATGTTTTCAGGTGACACAATTTGCATTTCAGCCGAGTTGTGAGAATGATTCAAAGAGACTTCAGGGAATTTGGACAAATTTAGTGGGCGAACAAAAATATAGCACCTGGAATGTAATGTTGGTAAGTGTGAAGTTATCACTTTACGAGGAACAGAGGTGCAGAGTATTTCTTAAATGGTGAGTGATAGGGAAGTTTTGGAAGTCAAATGGTACGTTGGCCTTTATTTCACGAGAATTTAAGTACAGGAATAAGGATGTTGTCGTCCTTCAATTGTACAGAGCTTTGGTGAGACTATATATTCCATATATCATCCATTTCAATTGCACTGCTATCATCACAAGACAGTTGATCAGCCATGATCTAGTTGAATGGCAGAACAGGATCTAGGGGCTGAATGACTTGCTCCCCAATGTTTCTATCAGAAGGAGACTTTTTTTGGTGAAGTTTTTGTTTTACTTTTTGAAGCATTAGTGGAATCATTGTGTACTATGGAGGAGCTCACCTCAAGTTGTTTTGCATCAGAGGGGAGCCTTGCCAGACTGTTAAGAAGAGCTGAGTGGATTTTGAACTTCTCTAAGTAGAAAACACTCTCTTTTTCATGGTGGGCTGTTCTTAGAGTCCCTCCTTTTGCTGGAACCCATCCAGGAACATAAGCAGTAGAGAGAGGAAGCTGTGTCCAAAAAAAAGGAAGAATGCTCTTGAGGCCACGTCCAGCTATGGTATTTCAAGAGCATTTCTACTTTCACCTCGGCCAGGGGCAGTGCCTGAGGTAGCTATGATTCAGCAAGGGGATGGTCATTCACCTGTGTCACCTTCTCCAAACATACAACATGGCAAGGATGACTGCCAGTGCTGTCAAGATGATTGTAGTCCTCAATTTGGGCAACTCTTCAAGACTGGAGCAAGAGACTTTGGCAACAAATCAGTGCAAGACCCTGTACTGAACAAGGGGGCATCACTGTCTTCATCTCCATGTTGATAAACAGAAATAGCAGGCATTGAGTGTTGCCTTTAGTGACTGCTGTGTCATTGAGTGTTTCTTCTTTTGCTTGTTGAGAAATGGAGGAACAGAACATAGTCTGAGTTAAAAAAAAAAATCAGGAGTCATAAACCTAGTGGACAGTAGAATGTACCTAATAATGGTGGAATTGAGAGTAAATGCTGTAGTTCTACATGGGTTAACATTTTAAGGTAATCCAACATGGTAACTTTATGATGTCTGCTCCGTCCTTGGATCCTTAAGTGTTACCCTAGATGGAGAGAGAAGCATGCCAATCCAAAGGCCAGGTAACTTGGACTACTCTTGCCTAGGTGCTCATAGTTGACTGAAAGGAAGTTACCAATGAGCCTCTTAATCTCCCCATTTCCTTGAATTATCAAAGTCACTAATACTGTGCTAAGATCAGAAACGCACAGAAGGGTGTTGGAAAAAAAATGTTCATATTAGTCAGCTCCCTAGCATTAAATAAAGATAGTAAATGCTGAAAATAGCTGAAATAGAAGTGTTAAAGAATGAATACTGGCCAGTGAAAGCATTTTGGTTCCCTTTAGTTAAAAAAAATTCTGTCTCTAGCATTACTCTTTGGACAGGATCTTGAACCTGCGCACTCTAACCATGAGATTGCTGGTGGGGACTCAAAATCTGGAAATTCTGAACCTTGTCGGCAAGATCGTGATTTCCAATTTTTGTCGTCCCTTGCCGATGACATAATCATGTTCACACCCATCATGGACATGAAACTGATTTTGATATATTTCAATAAATATAATCATAGAACCCCCCTCCACCAAATTTATCCTCCTCATGTTGGTGAAGTTTACAGCAGGTTCGCCTGATAACAACCTGTTGAGAGGATCCCTTTGGGGGTACAAAGTTGGCACTAACCTGTGCTGGGGGTAGTATTTGTGGCAGACTCTGGGGGAGCCTCATGTGTAGGGACTCATTTGTGGTTTTGGAGAGGGGGACATCTGAGCATTGGGAATGCCACTGATGATTGAGAGGGAGATTACATTTTTTCCATTTTAAGAATGGCACCATGATCTCGGTGGAGCCAGTTCCCAGGTCAGAGTTCCTTTCTTGCCAGACTGAAGGCAAAAACTGCGCACTCTTTTGATAATTACATTGACAAGATCTGGAGAGAAAATGGCCAATAGAACTGTGGAGTTACAAGCTAGTTTTTTTTTCACCAGAACTGACATGTTATCAAATTCTTGTAAGATTCTGCCATTTATTTCACTGTAATGTCACTAATACTGTCACAAACAAAAACTTGTTTTCAAAGATTTTTCACTCGGGTTTCTTGTCACCTGACACAAGTACTTCTATCATTTTCTGTTTTATTTCAGATTTCTAGCATCTGCGGTATTTTACAGTTGTTCTGATGTTAATTGAGTCTCTTTTCTTTTGTATCTCAGGGTGTTATCGACTACATTTTCTATTCCAAGACTCTGATGAACGTGTTGGGTGTTCTTGGCCCTTTGGATCCTCAGTGGCTCGTGGAAAATTCTATCACTGGATGCCCACATCCTCATATCCCTTCTGACCACTTCTCACTGTTAATACAGCTTGAACTTAAGCTTTCTTTGCCACCGTTAATGAATGGTGTGCACTTACCCAGCAGGAGGTAGTGGATCCCTCTCCTGGAGGCACTGCCAGCTTTTATGGACATGTACAGTTGTAAAATCAAAGTACGAAGGAGTGAAGTATGGCCTGTAAAACCTTATTTGTTCTCTTTTTTTAAAAAATGTATGTGTTCTGTATGTTACCAGTAATACTGTTTATTTCACTGTATTGTCTCTAAGGTTCTAGCAAACCTTAAATCGATTTATTACTCAGATCTTTGGAGACACGGGAGATCACATTTTTGCAACTCCGAAAACATTTTTTTGTTAAGTGTCCGTGTTTTCCTGTTGGATTATGTACATAATCTGGCAATGAAACAGCAGCATTACATGTTTTTGCAATACGGTGCCATTGATTGCTCCTCCAAAGACCAACAGGCAGAACACTGTTCTGAGCTTTTCCCCACCCTAGTTGCCTTGGATCTATTTATATTACATCATCAGAATTATGTTGGCTCATTTCGGTATCTTTCCATCTGTTATCATTTGTTTTCCTTGTCTGACTCGATCATATATTCTATGGTTCATTTCAATTCTTTGGCCAAAGTTGAAAAGAGAAGCACCAATCAGCAGCTCCCCTGATCTCTGAGGTCATATTTAGCTGTGACAGGATCAGAGTGATCTTGAGTGGAGAGATAATTGAAGCCAAAAGGGAGGAGGTGGGTGGTGGGGGTAGAGGTGGGGGTTTTGCTTCTGTCCAGTTGTGATTTTGGTTTGACATGTTCTGCCATTTTTGTTTGGAATGAGGTTCGTATTCGGATTCGCTGAAGAAGATGCCCATTGCCTATTGACTTGTAGAACGAGATAAACGGACAAAAAATCCAGTTTTTCCGAACTGATTATTGAACACATATTGAAGCTAATGGAAATGAATTGTAGAATTAAAAATTGCCTTAGAAAGTGTTTTTGTGGAAAAAAAAGAAACTCCCTTGAGGATTGCTTGTCTTCCCAGTTGAACTGGAATAATTAGCTCCTTCCAAAGGAGCAGGATGACCATGGGCGTGGCTCCATGCTGCTCCATTTGTCAGCCAGCAAGTAGTACAATTCAATGTTGATCCATAGGTCAACATGTTTTCTTGTCCACAGTGAAATAAACATGCAACAAGCAGTGATTGAGGTGCATCATAAATAATTTGAGCATAAAATCAGGTAACGCACCTAAAACATTACTGTGTACTAAAGCACCATCTAATAGTCACTAATTTTCATGTTTTCTACTCCCAACGACCTACTGCACTTTATAAAGAAATGGGGTTTTCATTGACGCAATGTAAAGCGCTTCAGTCCAGCGTGAACCCCTCCCCCACGCCACAAAAACTGCATTTTGAGAGCTCAGTTGCAGGTTTAACCTTTTTCTGAATCAGCAGAACAGCATATCTTATGTGTGAAAAAAAAATCTTTTTAGTTTAACATATGCTAGTATTACTTCAAATAAAGTTTACAAGTGGACAAGACCTAGCTGTAGAATTTACTAATAACCTCCTTTTTGATATTTATATGACTGGATTCATGACTTTAAGATTGTCTGTCTGAAATCTGAAGTTTTAAATCAGCACTTTAATTCTACGGTCTCTTTGAAAGGATGTCATGCTTTAAGGGCATGAATTTTGGAACAAGATAAAGTTAATGAGAATGAGAGAGACTGGAGGCACCAAGTAAATTCTAAAACTTTTTGTTTTGAATTCTCTTTTGGTGAAAGAATTTGAACTTTTTAGACCCTTTTTAAATCCCAAGGCTACATGTGCTTAAAATTTTTTGTGATGACCCTGCTTCTTAAAACTCTTCCTTCATGCATTTTTTAAATATCTCTAAGCAATATTAACTTCCCATACTTCACTCCCAATATTTTGCCAGATCAGTTTGTATAAAATGGAATTTAAAATTTACCTGTAATGGTTGTATATGAACTACAGAGGAGCCCATTTACTGGATTTGTCACTTTCTTTTTATAATTAAAGAGGAAAACAGTTTTTGGGAAAGCTACTGTTAAAAGCTGCAAATTTTGTCTGCTTTCAATATAAAATAAATCGAGACACTCTGTTGCAAGAGGATGTTCATCAGGTTTTCTTTGCTTCTGTATGAATTTTTTCCAGAGTTCCAATAACTATGTACTTAATATATATATAATTGAGGGAAAGAACATTTTAAGAAAAACAATGAAATGGAAATGACAGGAAGCTTGTCGTGTGTGTTTATCCTAATTGTTCAGGCAAAAAAAATAAAGAGAGCACAGTCGGATTCATGTATGTTTCTGTTATGTTTTTGTCCCTCATTTCATAATAACGTGCCTCATTCAATTTGCTCAAGCAGCTGCACTGCCCAAGCAAGCAGAGAAAACCTGACCGGGCCTTCTCCAGGCAACTTTTAAAATTCTATACAATAAATCTGTTAAGATTTGTGAGATTTTATGTAAAAAAAACCCTCATAAAAACAACTTAAAAACAGTTTTGTACAAGCTCTGTAATGTGTTTAACTTTGGTGTAAGGAGTGTGGGACATTGGAAACCACACAATAAGTCAGGTATGGCACAATGATTTGAGACCAGCTTTATTTCCATCTCATTCCCAGCAAGGCTTGTCTTTTGTTTTTGTGTTATGCAGGAGTGCTATCTTTGGCGACAAAGCCTACATATGCGTAAAGGTTTTTGTCACTTGGTTATTGTGCATTTTAATGTGAGAGATACCCTTCCTTGTTCAGTACCCTTCACTCCCTTAACAAATGTACTTACTAGCTCTCAATGGATTGAAAAGCTACTGAATTCCAGTCTTTCAAAGTTTCATATCACTCAATACAAAAGCATATATATTGGATAATGTTGTTTAAAATGAAGTACGGGTCTCATGACTTAAGACAGTCACAAAAAGCAGGTTTTTGTAGTAGTAGTATTCTATATTTCTATGTGTAGTATATGGCAGAGCCTGATATTCAAGATGCTGCAGGTAACCAAAAGAATACTTATTTGAAACCATATGGCATTATCAAAAATACACCATATAATCAGCTTTTAATTTGTAGGTGCTTCTGAAGCCAAACAGCAGTCCTGAATTGACTTAAATAAATGATGGGTTTTCCAAGCAATTTTTCAGAGGCAAAATACTGCTGGCATTTTTAAATTAGATCAGATTCAGAGAACTGGTGGTATGTGTTGCACTTTTGTCTAAATGAACTGGATTTATTTTGACATTTTCTGCCTTGTTAATCACCAAGTTGAATCAGTGAAAATTTTGGTGGCTGATTTTGTAGTATTTTCCCTCCCCACCAAACAACATTAAAGAAGAACACAAGCTCTCATGGAGGATAAATGGGTTTATAATGTTTATATGTTGCTGTATTATAAGTTTTATGTTCAAGTAGTAGAAGGCCTGAGGTGTTGGTGAAATGATTTGAGTTATAGAAGTTCTACCCTGCAGCCAAGAATGCTTGCTGACAGTGTTTTTTTAAATTCTGCAGTTCGACTCTATTTTGCAAAGTGGAGAGACATTTAAATTAAAATATTTTGGTCGGAAATTCCAATTAAGTTTTAAAAAATAATTGATACAGATGTCGGGAAGAGGGTAGTGGGGTTTTAAGAGTGAGCTGTTGTTAAAAATTAATTCTGTAATTTGGGGATTTTGTGCATATTTTTTAGATGTTGTGCTCATTTGCAACACCAAAAATGAGTGATATGACTCTTTTTGAGACCTATGGTGCTTCTGTCTGCAAAACTTTGCCTGTATTGTATTAAAGGATTATAGTTTGTAAATGTGGTAGCAATGATTTAGTTTTTTTAAACGTGAATCAGACATTTTCAGCATTTGACCACCTTTATTTTTTTAACATCCTTTTTAAAAAATATATATATATATATAGTTTTTGCTATTAGAAAATTATCATGGTGGTTAATAGGAAATGAAAGTGGACTGTGCTGCATCAACAGTGTCTGTTTAGAATCATTGGTCACTGAATAGCATTCATTTTCCTGAACTCTGAGCAGTTGAATGTTGCGTTTCTCTTTCCTTCCAATATTTCCCTTTCCTCCCAACAATGTTATTTTTGCATATTATTCCTTCCTGAACACACTCTATGGGTTTAAAATGTACTAATTTAGTCAGAGTAAGTTTCCCCTTACTGATGTGGTAGGTAATGTTTTACTTGCATTAAGTAGGAGGAAGTTTTCAGATTTTCACCAGCTGAATTTTATTTCCTAAAAATGTTACTAGTCAAAAAAAGTAAACTCTTAATTTACACAAATTACTTAAGTAATTTGCATTATCCAATCTACTGTAGTTTTATATTTCAGTTACTTTATTGCAATGGAAATATACCAACTAAACCAGTAACTGTACAGTCAGTCTATCTTTAAACTTGTGGCAGCTCAGATGGGGATGCTTCACTTGTACTACTATGTCAAAGATTTAAAAAGATTAAGTATTTTTCCAAATGGAGTTTGGGTACTGCTGTCAATGTATGGGGCTAAATTATGTCTGCTTGTTCCCTTGCACCTGTGTATTTTTTTCCTTTCCTTTTGACTGTAGGCAATAAATGGTCATTTGAAAATTGTTCTCTTGTGTTTCAGTTGAGTTGGAGTTGCATAGGAGAACACCATTTTGAGATTTCTGCCTGCATCCCCTTAACATTGTTGGAAGAAGTGAGTTCAAAAATCACCATGGTAGCTAGGGAATTTAAATGCAATTAGATAAGTCTGGCATAAAGAGCTAGCCTGAATAATGATGACCATGAATTTCCCGGATCATCTAAGCCAACTGTTTCACTAATGTCCTTTTGTAGGGAAGGAAATCTGCTATTTGTGCCTGGCCTGAACTTGATGTGATCAACTGTTAACTGCCTTGTGAAATAGCTGCGCAATTTATTCAGTTGGGTTCAAGGTGATAGCTCCAGGGAAATTGGATTGGGCAGTAGCTACATCCACATTCTGAAAATTGCCATTTTAAGCCAATTGCCACATTTTCAAATTGGAAACAAAAATTTGCCATGTTTAATGAATTCAGCATCATGCTGCCATTGTATTTGTTCTGATGCAATGGCTGTATGCTTAGAACAGGCAAATTATCTCAATTAAATCTCCACATGCAGATAGGACATGGGTGTGAAAGAAAAAATAATCTGGGCACATTTCTTCTAAAATAAAAAGTTTTGGAATGATGTTTGAAATACCCATGGACACCATGATATCATGGGAATCTTATGACTTTGCAAAGATTTCTTTTGAAGACATCTATGTATCCCTAAATTGATGAAGCTTCAAGGCTTGTGAAAATATTGCCTGTGATGTCAATTAATGCAATATTTCTTGGTGTAAAGGTGATATCTAAAAATGCTACAGTTTTGATGTATCAATTATTTGAACACTTTTTTAAAGTTGGGTAACGCTGTTTTTATTGTGTTTTGTATTGTGTTTTGAGATGTGTTTATTTTGCCTTCGTTCCTTGCTTTGGCCTCCCTAGGCTACATGCCTCGAGCTGGTAAAGTTGAAATGCAGGCAATCTATTATCAGTGTCATTCCTGAGCTGACTGCATGTGACTGACTTTTCGTAAAAATTTCTGCCCCTCCTTATGTGGGGTGGTTGGAGTTTTCAGTAAGTATTGCAAATATCTATAATTAAATAGATTTCTCAGAGCAGAAATCTTCAAAAATAAGGTCTGCTGAAAGACACTGTAGATATTGCTGTTCTTTTAATTGCCAAAAAAATTTCCCGTGGATCTTTAACATGCTTTAGGCTGAATGGGGTCAAACTCTGTATACAGTAGTCAAGGGCATGTTATTTATCTAAGTTCCTTGACTCAGATTCAAGTACCTTTTTGAGTATCACTGTTTTTGACCACTTTGTACTGTGTATATTTTGAGATGATGTAATTGTAATTGTATTGTGTACATCTTAAGACCATGTATTTATCTTCTTTCCTTGCTTTGGCTCTGTTCAACTTTACCTGCTGGAGGCCTCAGGAAGCCAATCTGTTATCAGTGGCATTCCTGAGCTCACTCCATATGATTGGCTCTTTAAAATAATTTTTGTATTGGATCAATATTACAAACTTTTCAGTGTGAGCCAAAATTTGACACTTTCAAAAAAAATTGAACCAAGTGTTGAAATTTGCTAGTGTGTGGTCTCAAGTGATACAGACAAGAAGAAGAAACATTTATCTGTTTTAAAGGGTGGTTTCTGAATGGAAAACGAAAAATTATGCACTGCAGGATGTTCCCTTATTGTATGAGTAGAATTATTTTCCAGAACACTGTTTGGTGCTAAAACCATTTCACACTTTTTGTATTGGTGCAGCATCCTAGTGAGCACAAACTTTGTACCTGAAGGGCAGCAACCATCTGATTTCAATCATAGGAAGTTCCATTGCTAACAGGTTGCAGTCAGTTCATGAATGTAATTATTATAGTGCAGGAGCAGGCCATTCAACCAAAATGTGTATATGCTCCAGATGAGTCTCCTCTTGCTCAGCTTCATCTAGCCCCATCAACATACCCCATTTCTTTCTCCGTCATGTATTTATCTAGCTTCCTCTTTATTCATTTTTGCTGGTTGCATCAACTAATTCTTTTGGTAGCCAAGTTCCCTATTTTAGCCATTCTCTATAAAGAATGTGTTCATGATTATCTTGAATTTATGCCTGTTTGTTGATCTGGTCTCTGACAAGTGAAATCATCTGTTTTAACCTAACAAACCCTGTCCTAATTGGGCTACCTCTCAGCCTCTATTCCAAAAAAGAGAGCCCCAGCCTGTTCAGTACTTCATGACAGGTATAAACTCATAGTTCTTGTGTCATGCTCATGTTTTTGGCACCTCATTGACTTCAGGAAGAGGGCATGCCCCTGACTATTATCAATGGGGACAAAGTAGAAATGGTTGAGAGCTTCATATTTTTAGGTGTCCTGATCTTTCCATGCAGACACTGTGGCTAAGAAAGCCGACCAACACCTCTACTTTCTTAGGAGACTAAGGAAATTTGGCATGTCTGCTACAACTCTCACCAACTTGTACAGATGCACCATAAAAAGCATTCTTTCTGGTTGTACCACAGCTTGATATGGCTCCTGCTCTATCCAAGATCACAAGAAACTACTAAGGATAGTGAATGAAGCCCAGCCCATCATTCAAACCAGCCTCCCATCCGTTAACATTGTCTATACTTCCCACTGCCTTGGAAAAGCACCTAGCATAATTGAGGACCCCACACACCCTGGACATATACTCTTCCACCTTTTTCCATTGGGAAAAAGGTACAAAAGTCTGAGATCATGTACCAACTGACTCGAAAACAGCTTTTTCCCTGCTGCCATCAGACTTTTGAATGGATCTACCTTGCATTAAGTTTATTTTTCTCTGCACCCTAGCTCTGACTGTAACACTACATTCTGCACACTGTCCTTCCCTATATACAGTATGCTTTGCATAGTGTGCAAGAAACAATAGGTTTAATCATATACATGTAACAATAAATCAAAATGTTTGTGTCCATTTTCATAACATACAAACCCAAACTGTTCATAGATCTCAATTGGAATACCAACTCATTTTCCATGCAAATTTAACATTATTTCTCTGCTTTTCAATTCTAACCCTCTGAACCCCATTACACAGGATATAGAGCACAATGACAGGCTATTCAGCCCTATGAGTCCATGCTGGGATTATTGATTTGTACTGGAGCCTCCTCTCATCACCTTACATCTAAATCTATCATTGAAACCAACTGTTCACATCTTCCTCCATGTGCTTCTTTAGTTTTCTGTTAAAGGCATCTAGTATTAGATGCATCACAGTGCCAGGGACCCAGGTTTGATTCCCAGCTTGGGTTACTTTCTCTGTGGAATCTGCATGTGTTTCCTCTGGGTGCTCAGGTTACCTCCCACAGTCCAAAAGATGTGTTGGTTAGATGCATTGCCCATGCTAAATTCCCCCTCTGTGTACCTGAACAGGTGCTGGAGTGTGGGGACTGGGAGATTTTCACAGTAACTCCATTGCAGTGTTAATGTAAGACTACTTGTGACACTCCATATAAGCCTATTTGTGACACTAATAAACTTTAAACTTACTGTTTTCTTCAACTGGTCCCTGTGAGTTCCACATTCTTGCCACTCCTGGAGTGAAGAAGTGTCTGAACCCCCTTTTCAATTTCTAGGTAACTACCTTTATATTGATGGTTTCTTTGTTTATGCTGTTCCCTGCAGGAGGAAACATTTCTCTATATCCGCTGTCAAAACCTTTCATAATTCAAAAGACTTCGACTTAGTCACCTGTAGGCTTCGTTTCAAGAGGAGAGACCCAGCCTTGTATGTATATGTATTTCTGGTGTCATTCTTGTAAATCCTTTCTTCAGCCTCTCCAGTGCCTCTTATTTTTATAATACGGCAACCAGAACTGCACACTTAAGTGAGATTGAGCCAAGGTTTGATAGAAATAAAACTGAACGAACATATTTTTCAAGTCTATTCCTCTAGACATAAAACTTTAGTGCTTGGTTTGCCTTTTTTTATGGCCTTGCTAACCTGTGACACTACTTTGTGATTACTGCATATATAGACACCGACTCCTTTGTCCCTCTGCTCCACCTAGACTTGCACCTTCCAAGTAATAGAAGACCTCCCTCAGATTTATGTCTGCAGTTGCATTTGTCAATTATTTGCCAAATCATTTGGCTTAGCTTGTGTTTAGAGCAGTGGGCAACTATGTCCTATTCACTTTTTAAATTCCAAGAAACATTAACCTCAAACCACTGAACTGTGGTGGATTCTTAAATTGGATGTCAAAGTAAGATGGTTGAACTTCTTTTAGAACTTGTGTTTAAAATGCGCACAGAAGGGACTTTCTGTAACATAAGTTATTATTGCTATATTTGTTTGGAGAAGAATAAATGGTTATGTTTATTATTAGTATATAGCCCATATCAGATTTAATAAGTAGTAACATTCATGCATACGGCTGAATCAGCAGGGCTGTGCATCTGTCTCTTTCACTTCCTAACTCAAAACTAATTTGTTTCTGATGAAGTTCGCCTTGCCTTCTATGGTAGGTCACTGATTTGGAAAGTTTAATGCCTTGACTGCCAATGAACCAACAACTAAGTTTTTGGGTTGTTAGACTCCATTACCATAACTGAGTACTTCACCAGCATCTCTGCACCACTTTTTAAAAGTATCTTTAATTTGAAGGAGGGGCCACATCTGATAACTTGTCTGTCCTGTCTGAGCATTATGTCTGATCTGCGTCTCTTTTTTTTTACTTCAGATTTCAGAAACTGTAGATTTTTAAAATAGAGATTTAGACGTTGTAAATTAACATATACTCAGTTAAATCAGTATTCACTCATGTATTTTCAGAATTGGGTCAATTCGCTAGTTTCAGTTTTACTTTATTATGGAACAGATTTTTTTAATCTCCTGTGCCAGTTATGTTGAAAGTCCATGTTGACAGGAGCAAGGTTTAACTCTTATCAGAAGGACGGTTTTTAAACAGAGGGTGGTGGAGGTGGATATGCTGGGATCGTTTAAGACTTACCTGGATAGTCACATGAGCAGACTGGGAATGGAGGGATACAAACGAATGGTCTAGTTGGACCAATGAGTGGCACAGGCTTGGAGGGCCGAAGGGCCTGTTTCCTGTGCTGTACTGTTCTTTGTTCTTTACTTGGAAAATATTGTGTACTGAGGACTTCACTTGTGGTCTTTAAATGGTATTGCTGGGATAGGCCACTGTCATTTGCTTTCTCACTCCTTTTCAAATAGTTCCACATTGTTATCTGAGTCTGCAACTAACCCAACCTATTTACCACACTCTGTGCATTCATACTCATGCACTGTAACCCTAATTTAGACTTAATTACTTTCCTGTTTACTCTGCTCCCAACTAATACATTACCATTTCCTACTGTAGTACTATTTGACTTTTTCAATATTCTGTGCACCTTGCTATCCCTCTCTGATATTACTTCCTGGTTCTCACACCCCTGCTAAGTTAGTTTAGACCCCTCCCCCGCAGTGGCATCCACAAATTACCCTTCAAGTATATTTGTCCTGACACTGTTTTGGTGGTGCCCTTCTGACCTGTACAGGTTCCCACTAGGAATTAATCCCAATGTCCCAAGAATCTAAAGCCTACCTTCTTGTGCCATCTTCCTGGCAATGTGTTCACCTGCTCTATCCTCCTATTTCCATACTTAGTTGCACATGGTACTGAGACTAATCAAAAGTTTACACTTTTGAGATCCACCTTGCTAATCTGCCTAGCTCCCTGAATTCTGACTGCAGGATCACATCTCTCTTTCTGTCTGTGTTATTGGTACTGATGTGCTGCCCACACAAAGGGGTGCTCTGCAGTTGTTCAATGACATTCATGTCCCTAATATGAGAGAGTCCAAATGCCATTGACATCTGCGACTGTTTTTGTTCCCCTATCTTCTGAATCTTCTATCACTGTTGTGCTTTCAATCATTCTTGTACCCCGCTAGATGGCTGATCTGCCTATAGTGCCATGGACTTGGCTGTGGCTGCACTCTGCAGATGAACCATCACTCTTTACAGCTTTCAGAACTGAATACTGGTTCAAGAATGCACTCGGGGGACTTTTGCAATACCGGGCGGCAGCTGCTACTTGACTGGTAATTATTCATTCCCACTCCCTAGACAACCTCAAACTACTGATAGAAGACAGAATTGGGATAAAAGGGGCCTTTTTGAGAAAGCAACTTGTAACTAGTGGATCACTGCTGAGGCCACAGTTATTTGTAATATATATTGATGATTTGGATGAAGGGAGTGAATGTACTGCTGCCAATTTTGTGGATGACACAAAAAAAAGTGAGAAGTAAATGAAGAGGATGACAGGATCCTACAGAAGGAGGTTGACAGGTTAGATGAGTGGGCAAAAGCTTGGCAAATGGAATGTAATGTAGAAAATGTGAAGTTACGCACTTTGGTAAGAACAATAAAGGAGCTGAATGTTATTTAGAATTGAAAAACTGCAGCACAGAGGGATTTGGCAGTCATTGTGCATAAATCACAAAAAGCTAGTATGCAAGTTCAGTGGGTACTTGAGAAGGCAAATGGGCTGCTGGCCTGTGTTTCAAAGGGAATGGAGTATTAAAATAGGGAAGTCTTGCTAAAAGTATACAAGGCACTAATTAGACCTGGAATGCTATGAACAATTTTGGTCGCTTTAAGATATACTAGTCTTGGAGGCAATCAAGAGATTTACTTATTTGATCCAGGGTATGGAAAGATTTTCTTATGAGACGTTGAGTCGGTTGGACCTGTACTCATTGGAATTTGGAAGAATGAGAAGTGACCTTTTTGAGACATGTTGGATTCTTGGGGCTTGATGGGTGTTTGCCAAGTGGTTGATTTGCCTTGTGGGAGAGTCTTGGGCGGGGAGCAATGTCTCAGTAATGGGTTGCCTATCTAAGACCAAGATGGGGAGCAATTTCTTCTCTCCAAAGGTAGTGTGTGTGGGGAATTCTTTACCACAGAGGGCTGTAGAGGCTAGGTCATTAAGCATGTTCAAGGCTCAGATAGCCAGATTTTTCATCAGTGAAGGAATAAAAGGTTTTGGGGATAAGATGGGAAAGTGAAATTGAGGATTATATCAGATTAGTCATGATCTCGTTGAATGGCAGATCGAACTCAATGGGATAAATGGCTTACCTCTGCTTTTTATGGTCTTTTATGCAGAATGACCACATCCTTAAATATGCTAGTCACAAACCCCTCAACCTTGCTATACCACAGTGACACCAGCTGCTGCTCAAAGTCCGAAAACCTGTGGCTTGAACTACTCCAGCTGACTATGCTTCCTATACATATGGTTATCCAGGACACAGGAAATGTTCTGGAGTTCCTACATAAAGCAGGATGTGCACTCCTAGAATTGAAGCTGCCCTACCATTCCTCTACTTAGTTAATAAAGCCTACTAAAAATAAACACTTGCTTCTGTTGCCATTTAAGGGATATTAATTTTCAAATTATTTTTTAATCAAAAAAAATGAATTGATATTTAAATTTTAAAGCCCTGTAACAAAAAAACTGAGCATGGGGATAAACTGCACAACTTCAGAATTACTTTAACTGCTTGTTCTAATAATGCAATCATGAGTTTTGTCCTAGGTTTCATTGAAATGTGTCTCAACAAGCCATTCAAGAATCATGTTCATGCTGAATGCAATGGGTGGATGGTTGAAGGCAAAAAAAATCAAGTGGGTATATGCACGCTGTCACATTTTGTGGCTTCATCATCAAATTGTGGGATGCTATAAATGCAGAAACTGTCATGGGATCAGTCAAAAAATGCAGAATATGCAGTTGAATGGATTGAGATCAAGTTGATTTGTTGTGGAGGATTGATTCTAAAACCAAAAGTGCCAAATCTGACCCAGAAATGGCATCCTAATGATGATAACGTAGTCAAAGTAACTCAATGAATGCAATAAAATCTTTGTGTCAGATGCCAAAGATGCTTTTTGATGCTTTTTAAAATGTTTTGATTGTGGCTAAAGGTATCCTCGTAGCATTAATAAAATATGTTACATTGGTTTAGTTTGAATTACTGGTAATTTTTTTCCCATTTCTAAATGGCTAACATTAGTAATTTGTAGTTAGCATATAAGTTGATTACTTTTGAAAGGATATGTTGTGGTTTCAAATGTTGATTTATGAAGACCACAATCTATGGTAATAATCACACAGTTGTTAGGAAGAGTGAGAAAGCAGACCGATTCAAAAGGGCAAAGAAACTAGTAATCAGGTAGTGAAGAGTCTTTAGATGAATAGATTGCACATTAAACACATTCCAGGAGTAAAAGAGGGTGCACCAAATGACGGAGTTCTTTAGATAATAGATTAAAGCTCAACTAAATTTTAAAATTCAAGTATATGGTAAAACTCAGATTAACAATATTGAAGATTAGTAGGAAATATACAAAATATAGTACTCTTGTCTATGTGCTTATTTTGAACAAATCTCTAGCAGCAATGGAGTCTTTTAGAATTTACTTCAGTGACCAAGCACATTTGGCAAAATTGATTTGAGCTGGAATTCATACAATCAAATATTTTCAGTTTGAGAAAATCAATATAAAACACTTAGTTACAAACAATTTATATACGACTAAATGACAGGAAGATTCATTTCTTTGGATGTTGATAGAAAAATTAATATCATGCTTAAAATCATTGTCAATGTATTGGCTCAAAAATAATTTGACACATTCCAGAAGCAATATGTAGTACGAAAAATTATTAGCACTTATTAAAAGGGGTTACATTCTCTGAATGTTGTGATATTAGTTAGAACACAAGTGAAGGAAATGGTAGCGAACAATTCTCTTACGGCGCAGTAAATTGTAAACAGCAGAATGTTGGCTCGCAGTAGAATGTTCTGTTGTATTCACGTTCATTCAGTTGATGACTCCTCTGTGATGACTTTATTAGGTTCTGCTGCTCTAGGAAATGCAAAATATAGAGTGTCTATCACAGTAGATAGAAAATTCATTTGTGGCTTAAAGCATAAACCATATTTATGACGTATGAAAAAGTAATGCCATTAGAAAAATGAAAAAGATGCATATTCTTTTTCCATGATCTTGCTCAATCATCTTCCAAAAGAAATGAGTGTAGTATTTGGTCAATGTTGATTTTGCGGAAGGCATTTGAAAAGTTGTTTATAGGAAGCGTTTACTAAAATTTCAGGCGCTTAATACAAAAAGAAGTAGCGATTAATCTGATGCTTTTCCAATGCTGTATTACGTCACAAAACTGGATTCATTCTGGCATGAAAAGGAGAGAATGCTGGATTGTACCTGAAGGTGTGAACAAAGAAACCAATGGGACCAAAAATGAAAAGTGTGTGCAAGTAGATTAATTTACTAGATATGTGAAAGATATTTTGTATGGGGCATAAGGTACACAAATAAAGAATTCATTTACAAAAAGCCCATGGTTGAGCCACAGTTCAATGGGCAAGACGTTATAGAAATCCGTGGAGAATATAACTTAGATTCTCACTAGGTTATACTAAAGATGGAAAGTTAGATTTAGAATCATAGTCATAGAGGTTTACAGTATGGAAACAGGCCCTTTGGCCCAACTTGTCCATGCCACCCTTTTTTTAAAACCCCTAAACTAATCCCAATTGTCCACATTTGGCCCATATCTCTCTATATCCGTCGTACTCATCTAACTATCTAAATCTTTTTTAAAAGACAACATTGTACCCACCTCTACTACTACCTCTAGTAGCTTGTTCCAGACACTCACTACCCTCTGTATGAAAAAGATTCCACCTCCCCTGGACCCTTTTGTATCTCTTCCCTCTCCCCTTAAAACTATGCCCTCTAGTTTCAGGCTCTCCTACCTTTGGGGAAAAATATTGACTATCTAGCTGATCTGTGCCCTCATTATTTTATAGACCTTTATAAGATCACCCCTTAGCCTCCTACGCTCCAGAGAAAAAAAGTCCTTGTCTATCCAGTCTCTCCTTATAACTCAATCCATTAAGTCCCGGTAGCATTCTTGTAAATCTTTTCTGCACTCTTTCTAGTTTAATAATATCCTTTCTATAATAGGATGACCAGAATTGCAGACAGTATTCCAAATTTGGTCTTACCAATGTCTTGTACAACTTCAATGTTCTGGTCAATGAAACCAAGCATGCTGAATGCCGCCTTCACCACTCTGTCCACCTGTGACTCCACTTTCAAGGAGCTATGAACATGTACCCCAAATCTCTTTTTCTGTAACTCTCCCCAACGCCCTACCATTAATTAAGTCCTGCCCTATTTCAATCTACCAAAATGCATCGCCTCGCATTTGTCTAAATTAAACTCCATCTGCCATTCTTCAGGCCAATTGTTCACGATCCCGTTGCAATTGGAGATAATTTTCTTCACTGTCCACTATGCCACCAATCTTAGTGTCATCTGCAGACTTACGAACCATGCCTCCTATATTCTCATCCAAATCATTAATATAAATAAGAACATAAGAAATAGGAGCAGGAGTAGGCCATCTAGCCCTTCAAGCCAGCCCTGCCATTCAATAAGATCATGGCTGATCTGAAGTGGATCAGTTCCACTTTCCCGCTTTCTCCCTACAACCCTTAATTCCCTTGTCTATCAGAAATCTATCTACCCGTGACTTAAATATATTCAGTGAGGTAGCCTCCACCACTTCAATGGGCAGAGAATTCCAGAGATTCACCACCGTTTTGAGTGAAGAAGTTCCTCCTCAACTCTGTTCTAAACTGCCCCCCCCCCCCACCCCCCGCATTTATTTTGAGGCTGTGTCCTCTAGTTCTGCTATCCTTTCTAAGTGGGAAGAGTTTCTCTACCTCTACCCTATCTAGCCCCTTCATTATCTTGTAAGTCTCTTGTAAATGAGAAATAACAGTGGAGCCAGCACTGATCCCTGAGGCACACTGCTGGTCACAGGCCTCCAGTTTGAAAACAACTCTCCATAACCATTTGCATGACAGAATTGAAATAGTTGGGGCTCAAGAGTGGTTGAGATTTAATAGAGATTTTCACAATTGAGAAGGTTTTGATAGGCTGAGAAAGGATATACTATTTCTGATCACCCTTATTACTGGCTCAACCAATTTAAACTTGTAATTGAAAGGGGTAAAGAAACTTCTTAGTCAAGAAAATTTTGGCGTATTGAATGCTTTGTCATAGAGTGAGTGAGATACCATGCTGTTTTTTTTTAAGGGAAGGTTTCACACATACTTGAAGCAAGGAAGCATAAAAGCTAAGGGACAAAACCAGATTCGTGGGATTTATTTTTGGTTGCTCTGGCAAAAAGGTGGCACTGAATTTTAACTTGGGGAGAAAAGAACGGGTTTGGATTGGGCAAGAAGGCTGTGAATCTCATTCTTGTTCAGGTTTTAATTTTAACTCTGGTTGGATTTCAGTGTTCGGAAGCCCAGCAGCTCCTTCAAAGCCAGGACTTGGTGGTTTCAGGAGATATTTGACTTCACAACCACTGCCTGGACTCAGTTGCCTGCCTATGGAAGTATTGATGATTGGACACTCCACCCCATCATAACCCTCTGCCTGCCCCCAACCCCCCAAATGCCCCAGCCCTTTGCATTTACCAACAAGTTAATCTTTGTAATGATTTGCATTGTGCACATGTATATTTGCTGGATCTAGATAGTGTGGGCCAATAATACCCAACTGCTGAATTATTAATGCAGGCGCATGCATGTCACTATCTTCAACTAGGCCTGATATTATCGTTCAATAACATCCCAATTTAATGAATTATTCCTGTGCCCTCATCAGAGAGTGGGTAGAATAAATATTTTACCGTTTATCCAGGAAGGAAATAATTCTCTTGACCCATTGGGTTTCGGGATTGACACAGACCTTTTTCCCATGCTTCAAGGTAATTCTGTAACGTGAGCAGAAATTATTCAAGTAGAAACATTAGAGGCAAAATGTGAAAGCTCCTGCAGGAGAATTCACTATCCTAATGTAGATGTTAGTGATGCAGCAAATCATGTATACAAGCAGCATGATGGCACAGTGGTTTGCACTGCTGCCTCACAGCACGAGGGACTCGGGTTTGATTCCAGGCTTGGGTCACTCCCTGTGTGGAGTTGGCACATTTTCCCTGTGTCTGCATGGGTTTCCTCCGGGTGCTCTGGCTTCCCACAGTCCAAAAGATGTGCTGGTTAGGTGTATTAGTTATGCTAAGTACTGCTTCAGCGTACTTAAACAGGCACTGCATTGTAGGGATGAGGGGATTTTCACAGTAACTTCCTTGCAGTGTTAATGTAAGCCTACTTGTGACACAGAAACTTTAAAACTGCACATCCACTATAAGAACACAACAACAAAGGAAATAGAAGCAGGAGTATCTTATATGGTCCACCAAACATGCTCCGCCATAATATCAGATCATGGTTCATCTGATCTTGGCCTCATCTTCACTTTCCTATCTGTTCCCCATAACCCTTGACTACTTAATGATTCCAAACTCCATGCATCTCTGTCTTGAATATATTCAGTGACTCAATTCCGGGGAATTTGGAGTAGAAATCTCCAAAGTTTCGCAAACATCTGAACGAAAAGAATTCTTCTCATTTCCATCTTAAGTGAACAACCCTTCCTTTGAAATGATGCTCTAGATTCTTCCATGAAGGAAGACATCTCCTCAGCATCTACTCTGTCAATTCTCCTCAGAATCTTATGTTTCAAATAAGATCACTTCTCATTCTTCTAAACTCTGATGTATTTGGGCCCAACTTGCTCAACTTTTCCTGTCGGACCACTCCTTCATCCCAGGATTCAATCTAGTGAACCTACTCTGAACTGCTTCCAATGCAAGTATATCCCTACTTAAATAATTAGACCAAAATGTATGCAGCACGTGAGATGTGGTCTCACAAACAGACTGCATAGTTGTAGCAAGTCTTCCCTTTTCCTCAACACCCTTTTGTGTTTTGACCACAGCAAATGTTATTTGCTGAACAAGTCAGATCCCACCTGTCTTAATGATCACAACTTTTTTAATTTGTATTTTGAAAATGAGGAAAGGTTATTGACTCCCAAGAACACCAGTAATACCTTTTAAGATTTTAAAAGACTTGTTAACAACAAAAAAAACCTTTAAGCTCATAAGCTGAAGTTAGACGGTTAAAGTAGCCTCATAGAACAATCCCCAAAAAAACCCACTTGTCTAACATTAGTGTGGTACAAATTTATAGGACTAAAAAGGGAGATCCTGAGGATCAGATAGAACACAAGGTTCTAGACTAACAGATAAAACTGCAGAAAGCACAGATGCAGTGATCATGATCTTCCAAAATTCCCTAGATTTTGGAATGCTCCCAGCAGATTGGAAGCTACTAACTGTAGCACTGCTATTCAAGAGGGAGAGGGAAAATGGGGAACCACAGGCCAGTTAACCTGAGACCTGTTATTGGGAAAATAAAGTTTCTCTGATATTTTTCTTCTCATAATTACCTAAGTCCCTTATTCTTGCTTCACCTTTATTTCTGTCATATAATTTGTATGTTTTACTGTGAAGATAGGGACAAAAATTTTGTTCAGTGTTTTTGCTGTTTTCCCCATTCGCTATGATAATTACGCCTGCCTCTGTTGCTAAGGGATCATCATTTGCATTAGCTACACTCCTTTTTATATGCTTGTTAAAGATTTTGCAACCTGTTTTTATATCCCTATCCAGCTTTTGTTTATTTTTTCATCAACTTTGGTTGTTTGCTTGTTTCCAAAACTCTGTCAACCCTCAAGCTCTTTCTACTATTCTTTGATGCATTACAAGACAATAAATCTAATAGTATCCTTAATTTCCTTGGTAATTCATGGATGGATATTTCTCGTGTATTTTTGTCAAATATTTTGAATTATTTTTAATGTTTTCCCCATGTTTATACTACTGCCATGCATTTTAGTCTATTTGCCCAATTAACCTTTGCCCCTTTTTAACATATGTATTTGACTTTGTTTAATATTCTTGTTTGGGATTGGAGAATGTTGTTCTCAACACTAATATGGAATTCAATTACCTTTGAATCACTTTTTGGCCAGAGGATCTTTTATTATGAGATTGTGAACTAAAACTGCCTCATTACACAATTACTAGATATAAAATGGCTTTATTCCTAGTTGTGACAACAGAAAATGTTGGGTAAAAGCTAGGTCTGGCAGCATCTGTGGAGTGAGAAACGGTTAATGTTTTGAGTTTGTATGACTGTTTTTCAAAGCTGAAGAAGGGTGGAAATGTGATGGATTACATAGTTGGAGAGGTTGTATTGGCAGAATAGAAGATCAGGGATAGATTTCACAGATGCTGCCCAACTTGCAGAGTTTATCTAGAATTTCCTGCTTTTATTTTGGATTTCCAGCATCTGCTGTGTTTTTGCTTTTATTCCTAGTTGGTTTCACAAACAAATGTACCAGGATCTGTCTACAATCAAAGCATTTGATAAATTCATCTCTCGGACTACTTTGCCGTAGGCAAAGGATTCACAAGACCGCTCGTAAATGCAGGAACGTTTAATCTTATAAATGATTTGTGGATCCCACCCTGGCAGTTGTGCTGGATTTTCATCCTGGCACTACTAAAGTCCATGATCCAAGAGGAGAGGACACAAAGAGCAATCTTTGGTAATTTGAATGTACCTTCTAACAAAGGTGCAAAATATTGATGGGAGGTTGCTGGGGTCAGGGAGGATGCTAGATTACCTCCCCCATACCTACCACATTTTCTGGGGGTGCTCTGCCTAGGACCCAGTTCTGCAAGGTGGCTGTGTCGTCAGGGTGAGGATGCTTGTAAATCTTTACCATGAAAAAATGGTCTGCCCTCATCTGGTGGAGCTCAAATCCCAATTGTAGCTAGTTTCACTAGTAACTCTTGGGTGATGGGAGGTTTGCAAGCTGTTTGTAACCAAGGGCAGACTTGAAACTGGGAGAGTTTCAGAACCATTTTTGAGTGCGTTTTTAGGGATCCCCAATATGCACTCTACAAAATTTTGAGCGAGTCTGGTTCTCAATGCAGAAGCCTCTGAGCAGGGCTTAATGCACCCGAAAGCCTACAGCCCCAATTGCAAGAGACCCGGACGCCCCAAAGTCACCACTGCTGCTCCCACCCTTCCTTCCCCCGACAGCTCTGAAGACTGCTTGTAGGAAGAGGATGAAGAGACTTCTGAGGGCGATACCTTTTTGGCATCAGTTTCCACCTCACAACTCACCATCTCAGATACTGACATGTTGGTGGGTCCAATTGTGTTGAGGCTTCTGGGTCACTCTCTGGTGAGCATGATACATCTGATGTACACTGGGTGGAGGGGGGAACGTCCAAGACCTGTGGGGGCCTGCCAGAGGTGAGGATTCAGCTGGCCCCAGCCTACATGCTGGGCCTCCTGAGATCATTTCTCACTCCGCAGCAACAGAGCTAGGGAATGTAGGAGGGTCTGACAGCCACACTGGGCCAACTTCGAGGCTGTTGGGAGGAGTCCCAAAGCTTTCAGGTGGACCAGCTATTGCCTGTCTTGCTTGGTTCCCAGGCCAACACTGCAAAGGTGACATCAGTGGTGGAAAGGGAATCCTCACCATGAGTGGCAGGCTTCAAGCAATGGCCGAGTCCCAGAAGGCCATGGCAGAATCTCCAGAACCATGGCCGGGTCACAGCTAAGGGACGGAATGACTTCTTGAGATTCTGTGGCCCATGGCTGAGAGGCTCGAAAGTTTGCTTGAGACCCTGCGAGACAATGCTGAGACACAGTGGGCTACAGAAGTAGCCCATGAGAACATGGTCCACTCATAGAGCGTCATGGCTAAGGAGCTGCAGAGCACAGCCCAGTCCCAGAGGGCACTTGCTGCAGCCATTGAGAGGTGGCCCCTGACTTGGGTGGCCATCACAGAGGGCTTGACCACCCTGGGTAGAACGCAGGAGGTCCTTGAGGACTGGCAGGGCTAGGTGACATGATGTGGAGATGCCGGCGTTGGACTGGGGTAAACGCGATAAGAAGTCTGACAACATCAGGTTTAAGTCCAACCGATTTATTTGACAGTAAACTCACAAGCTTTCAGGGTTTGTCCCTTCGTCAGGTGAATGGAGAGTTTTGGCCTCAGAGCATATAAAGCACAGACAGTTTACAGATTACTGATTAGAATGTGAGTCCTTACAACTAACTTGCTATTCAAGTCTTAAAGAGGCCTACAATGTGGGTGGAAAGAGCATTAAGCACAGGTTAAAGAGATGTGTATGGTCTCCAGACAGTACAGTAAGTGAGGTTTTGTGCGACATGGGTTTGCAAAACCTCACTTACTGTACTGTCTGGAGACCATACACATCTCTTTAACCTGTGCTTAATGCTCTTTCCACCCACATTGTAGGCCCCTTTAAGACTTGAAAAGCAAGTTAGTTGTAAGGACTCACATTCTAATCAGTAATCTGTAAACTGTGCTGTTATATGCTCTGTTTGAGGTCAGAGCTCTCCATTCACCTGACGAAGGGACAAACCCTGAAAGCTTGTGAGTTTACTATCAAATAAATCGGTTGGACTTAAACCTGGTGTTGTCAAACTTTTTACAGGGTGAACTGACAGCAGAGCTTCTGGAGCTCACTGCAGAAGCACTGCCATCACATGGAGTGACCCAGGGATCCACAGGAACCCCAAGGGAGGAGGAAGGGCTTGAGCCCATGCCAGAGCATTCCAGCCAGGAGACTGTGGCTGTGGCTTCTTACTCCTGCCTTCCTGACACCGGGGCTTCTCAGGAACAGCAGGGTGAAGAGGGTGTCATGGATACGTCCAGACCCTTGAAGCTCAGGCCCTCCAGAGATGCCCACCAAGGGCGTCACAGACCATGGGGCGTGGTAGGCAGCCAAATCCCTCTATCTTAGATGTACGTTCTGGGAAGACACTGAGATGTAGTGGTAGGCCACATAAGATTAAGAAGTTGCAGTTGCGCTAAGATGGCATGGGTGAAGGACTGCACTAATTAGATGGATACTTAAACACTTTAACATTTTCTGTTCACATGTTTTTATGTTAAAATGTGTCTAAATAATAAGTGTTGTTATCAACAATAAATGTTGTTTCACCACCCACCTAGAATAAATTTGTTTCGGATTTGCCTCGAGCAGGAATCCTCTTGACCGTCAAGAGGAGGGATGCTTCATATTGATGTCAGTGGTGGAGGCCCTTCAGCACTGTTACTCAGAAAATTAAGGCATTGGTTCCCCAGAACCCATGAGAGGTTCCTCTCTTCCCCCACCCCACCTGCCCCAGGGCCCTGTACGGTGGTTTACTGATCCCTTGGATATGAGCCCAGGTTCCAGCATGAGCTCAGGTAGCTTCAATACTTACACAATTTCTACTTTTCTGCAGTAGGAGCCCTGGTTAAAGACTTTGACATGTTGATATTTTCTTGGATGAATGAAGTTAGAAATAACATTCACACATTTGCATCTTGAGTTTGTTATGCTTCCTATGCAGAAACCTGTAGAGAAAGAGGAAAGAATTGGATGAGAAGATGGAAAAACAAAACTCATCGCATCGCAAATAAAAATGGAAAAAATTGTGCATTACATAAGCAAAAATTAAACATACAATGTACAGCATAGTCCAATTATTCCATGCTAGTGCTTATGGTCCATAAATGTCTTCTCCTCCTTAAACGTCTAATCACCTCAGCTAATCCTTGTGGTATTGATTTCCATGTTTTAACCACTCCCTGGGTAAAGAAGTCATCCCTGAATTCTCTTTTGATCTATTGGTAACAATCTTATATTTATTGCCACTAATTTTGTAGCCTAATTTCTACCTATGGATGCTGGCTCGAGTGGTGAGCCTGCCTTCACGCAAGTATGGATGGATCGTCTGTCTCCACTGCGTCTTCAGTAGAGTTCTTGCAAATTCTAACTGTTATGCCCTCAAAAGGTCTCTGCAGAACCCAGACAAAGCAAGAAAAGACATGAGTTAAGGTCTTAAAAGCATTAACCAATGTATTCAGCCAAGTCTGACCTTGTCATGTAAAATAACATGGTCTAATCACTAGATCCCGCTTGTTCTGCATTCACTTCAAACATTCCTCTCTTTCAAGCAACCTTCTACTTCCTCTTTAAGGAAAAACAATGAACACTATATTTGTGTTGGTTCCTAACTTTAACCATTCTCTCTGGTAAATACTTTTTTCTCACCACAGGGAGGAACCTGAAGGTCAATTGAGAGAGGAAACTTCCATTCCACCCATCCTGATTTTAAATTTGGGAGAAATAACATTGTGTATTCACAGAACCATCTAGTTCCCCAACAACAAACATAATATGGCTGGGATGAAAATCTAGAATTTCGGCCACAAATTGGTACACACATGGTATCAGATGCTTGGACTTTTTACACCATATATGGTCATTTGTAATAGAATCCCTACAGTGCAGAAGGAGGCCATTCAGCCCATTGAGCCTGCACCGACAACAATCCCATCCAGGCCCTATCCTTGCAACCCCTTGTATCTACCCTGCTTGTCCACCTGACACTAAGGGGTAATTTAGCATAGCCAATCCCCCTAACCTGCACATCTTTGGAGTGTGGGAAGAAACCGGAGAACCTGCAGGAAACCCATGCAGACATGGGGCGAATGTGCAGACACCATACAGATAGTCACCCAACGCTGGAATTGAACCAGGTCCCTGGTGCTTTAAGGCAACAATTGTGCCACCATGTCACACAAGATACTTGAGATCATGGTGTTTCTCTACATTTCTCTTTCTATGCCACTTTTTTCTGTCTCTCACTCCAGCAATTCTTCAATTAGAGACTGAAGTTAGCAGAATGTGATTTAAAAACTAATTTGCCATTCTAGTGAAGTGGTTTTATCAAATAAGCAGATTGTTAGAAAATAAACATTCACCACCAAACTGAAGTCAGAGATATCAGATGACCTTTAACAATTTTTTTGTGCTTTTTAAACGCTATTGGGCTAGTTTAGCTGTCTGGAAGCAGGCCAGGCCTGGTCCTTCAGACAGGCTTAAATGCCTTCCTTGCCTGCCAAGCTTTGATAACAGCCTCTATAAAGGGGATTCTTCCACTGCCCCCCTCCACTCACTCCCACAGTTGTGGCCAGGCTGCAAAAGCCATTTTTTATTTTAAGATTGAAAATGTTAGATAGAGGGGGAGCTTCCGTTTTGGGGAACCTAGCCTCTCATTCATTCTTTTTTTTCCTACCAGGCATCTCATTGTTGTTTTCACACTGGAGTGTCTCATTTTGCTCCTCCAGCTTCGAGAATCTGTCTGGTGAGCCCATTCACTGGTCACCAATTGGCCAATTTAGGATAAACAACAGTTAAATGTATACTTTCTACCTGCACCATCTTCTGACCCAATTTATATCTCACAGCGGGGTGTTCAAGCCCACAGAGAAGGTCTTGCCCAGGATCTTTTTTGTGGAGGTGGGAAAATGTCACTGACAGGCTAGGGCTGATGGCAACTTCTGTGAAACATGGCAATGACACAGTATGGGAACAACATGGGAATCATTACACTGACAGCAGCTTACTGTCAAAATGTAAATGCTGCTTCCTGTTTCAGACAGAACATCCCGTTCATACTGAGCCCATGACCATTGAACTAGAATCATAGAATCCTTACAGTGCAGGAGGAGGCCATTTGGTCCATCAAGACTGCACCGACTCTGACAGAGTATCCCACCTGGGCCCTATCTCCAAAGCCCCACATATTTACCTGGCTAGTTCTGCAAACACATCTTGGGGCACTAAGGTCCAATTTAGCATAGCCATTCCACCTAGTCTGCGCGTCTTTGGACTGTGGGAGGAAACCGGAGCATTCAGAGGAAACCCATGCAGACATGGGGAGAATATGCAAACTCCACATAGACAGTGACCCAATGCTAGGATCGAACTCGGGTCTCTGGTGCTGTGAAGAAGCAGTACTAATGACAAGCACAAAGGGGGTATTCCTATCAATATTTTTTCTCCACTTAACATGCAGGCTGTAGGTGTCAATGGGCTATCTGAATAAAAAGTTATTATTTTTATGGAGCCATGCCTGAATTGAAGACCTGGCTTGTTGAGTTCGATCCTCATTTGATTGGTACCCTTTTCTAAGGTTTCCCTTCTCCCACTCGATTGTTTCTCCACTGATCGTTTTTCTGGTTCTGTTTCATGTTACATATGAATAAAAGAAACACATCTCCTCTGAGCCATCAGAATATTTCACAAATGTAAAATAAAAAGTTCAGAAAGTAAAATTTCACTTGCAGCACATATAGGAGAAATAGTGTAATGGAATAAATGTTCATCTAAACCAAAATATTCTGCAACGACAAATATTCTGGAGGATGATTGAAGCAGTCATTCAGTTACACTATCAAATTTAGTTGACTCGGTGATTGTAAATAATCCATATCAAATCTTGATCTTAGTTATTGAAACTTCTGTGGAAATCAAGAATACCACTGAACTTTTCACAGATGAAGGGGGAAATGAAACAAAAACAACTTTTAAATTTAAGTTGCGTTGACTTTCACTCCTGAATGTTAAGTACATGCAAGCTCCTTGTCTTGGCAGTTATAGAAAATGTTCAGGCTGAGTCTGTCAACAATTCAGTGCAAAGTATGTTCTTATCATAAACTTTAGGATTAAAAATAACATGGATCAAAAGACCTTACCATGAGCAGCCAAGCAGATCACAATTGTACTCAACAGTAGGAATCTTACTTGAATATTCATTGTTGAGTGTGTTTTGGTATCTTCTTTAGTTACAGCAACGAGAAAAGTCTTGAATGTTGGTTTGGCACATTTCAATCTTATATTTAATAGTAAGATTTGAGGAAGTTATGAAAATTTGTCAGAACCTCAAAAAAAACTACGTCATATTCCAATTCCCCTTAATCCTGCAGTCTTTGGTGCATTCTAAAGTCATATGCAATTTCTGCTTTAAAATAAACCTTTTGATCCAAGGATACACTTCTTCCCTTCATTTCAAGCTGCAATGTATCCTGTGAATTTAAGTGGCATGGTGGCACAGAAGTTAGCACTGCTGCCTCATGACTCCAGAGACCTGGATTTGATTTCTGGCTTGCGTCACTGTCTGTCTGTGTGGAGTTTGAACTTTCTCCCCATGTCTGTATGGACTTCTTCCGCGTGCTCCAGTTCCCTCCCACAATCCAAAGATTAGGTTGATTAGCCATACTAAATGATCCTAGTGTCAGGGGATTAGCAGGGTGAATATGTGGGGTTACAGCGATAGGGCCTGGATGGGATTGTGGTGGGTGCAGACTGGTCTCCTTCTACACTGCAGGGTTTCTATTCTAAGCTAGTGCACCATTAAGAAGTGTTTTTTTTAAATCATGTACTCTGCAGTTGTAAGCAAATTTTTTCAGTTTGTTTTTCTCACTGTTGCTGGGCTGTCTGCAAGAGTCTTTTTATTGCCACTTGAAGGGGAGTTTGTTTATTTTACTGGGATGCTTATGACTGCATTGTTACAAGAAAAACTGGTTGGCAGGTCAGATGATAAGAGTTTTATTTTCATTTTTAGTTTGGAGCTGCAGGTTTGAGTTTTAGTTTTAGAAGGGGCATCAAGCTGAAAAGAAATCTCTCTTGCTAGTTTCAGACATTCTGCTAGTTAGCTGAAAGCAAGATCTTGCCTTTCTGAAGGAGGGAAATTAGCTGCTGGTGACTTGCCTAGAGCCCCTGATGTTTTGGGAAGCCCTGAGTCTATCCAAAGAACTGCAGACTTCATCCAAAGGTCTCAAGTCCAGTATCACACGAGCATTAGTCTTTGTGTTAATCCTGTGAAAAGAGTCTTTTATCTATGGGATTGGTTTGATTGGGACACATTAGATACATTTGTAAGGAACATACATTATAGTAGTTGTTTTGTTTCTTGTTTGTAATTGAAAATAGTTCTTGTTAATTTTCTTACTATATGTGTTAACTACATTCTTAAGTAAACTTTTTGTTAAAAGCTCCCTAGTGGGTCATTTGAATCATACCTGAAGTGAAACATATCATGCTTTTCCTAGCCAAATTCAAGATGCAGAAGTTATGATCCAGGCGGGATCGATAAAACACTTTGAAGTTTCTGACCTGAACCATAACAATCCTAATGATCTAAGATGACTATAATCCTCTTTCTCAAATGCTTTGTGTAATCCCACAAAATACATTAACATTTATTTTGAAGACTTATTGCATTGTGTTACTTTTCTGAATCTTGAGCCCAATAGCTAAAACCCAATGAGGTTCATATGATATTTTATCCACAAATTTCACGGTAAAGTATTGGACAAAAGTCCACAAGTCTTATAAATTATAAAATGGTTGTAAAAGGAGGAGTGATGCTGGTTCAGAAACAAAAAGGACTTGCAGCATGGAAGCAGAGGGCATTAGGTACTGGAGGCTCAGTTGCTAAATGAGTACATTGCATTTGGTTTTACTTGTGAAGCAGGCGACGCTGAAGTAATTGTGAAAGAACAGCATAGTTGAATGCAGGGTGGACTAAAAATTTTTTCATGATTGCACTGCTGCCTCAGAGCACCCGGGACCAGGGTATGATTCCTGGCTTGGGTCACTGTCTGTACGAAGTCTGCATGTTCTTCCTGTGTCTGTGGGTTTTCTCCAGGTGTTCTGGTTTCCTCCCAGTCTGAAAGACTTTTTGGTTAGGTCATTATAAATTCTCCCTCAGTGTACCTGAACGGGCACTGGAGTGTGGCGACCAGGGGATTTTCATAGTAACTTCATTGCAGTGTTAATATGAAACTACTTGTGACACTAGTAAAAATATAATAAACTTTGCCTAAGGCAGGCCCTTGTTTATTGTCTGCTAAGGCTTCATCTTGAGTTTTTTTGGACAGTTTTTTGTTGGTAGTGATTTAATATTACCTTTCACTCTCAAGCACAGTATGAAGCAATATCTCAAGACTGCCTCAGCCTGGACAGGAATTGAACTTGTGTGGTTAGTATTTTGAACCACATATTATTTATCTACCCAATTGAGTTTACCAACCCTCATTTAACAAATGATTAAGAGGAGATAGTAAAAAGGTTGGCTGTATTTAATGTTGATAAGTCAGAAGGACTGTATGAGATGCATCTGAGGATATTGAAGGAAATAAGGGTGGAAGTTGTAGAGATACTGATTTTTCATTCCTCCCTATATAGAGCAGCAGTTCCAGAGGACCAGAGAATTGAAAACGTTGCACACTTTTTAAAAAAGAAATAAGGATAAGTCAAGCAACAATGTGCCTATCAATTTGATCACTGTGTAGGAAAGGTTTAAGAAATGATTATCCAGTACAAAATTAAGTTATTTGGGCAAATGTGGATTAACTAAGGAAAGCCAATATGGATTTGTTCAAAAACAATTGGGTTTAACTAGTTAGAGGTTTTGATGAGGTGACAGAGTTGTTGAGGACAATACAGTTATGCATGGACTTTTAATAAAAAGTGCCATATAACAGAGTTGTCAACAAAGTCAATGGAATAATAGGAACAGTGACAGCATAGATATGGTCTTGGCAGAGTGAGAAGAAACAGATTGTGAGTGGACAGCTGGGTTTTTTGTACAGTTAGGAGTTCACCCAAGGCTCACGAGAATTGAAAACTCAGCTTTCTATTCTAAGGTCAATAAATTAGAGCTGGTTAAGAATGGAAGACTAAATTATTGGTTTCATTATTGTGCAACAATAATGAAGCATTTTTTCCACAGAAATAAATGTTACGCTGCACTAAGAGAATTGCATTCAAATATATTGGGATTTAATTTCATTCTAACACTCTGCTTTGAATTAGGAATTGTCATTTGGGAGGATATGTGATTGCTGGTGTCTGCAAGCTCTTTGTAAATTTGTATTTCTTGCAGACATATTCAGCTGACAGTTGCTTGTGGGTAACTCTGGAAAAGAGAAGATGTGACCAAATAGAGATGTTTAAATTATTAACGTGATTGATGGAACAGACATAGAAAAGACATCCACATTTGTGACGAGTGTAAAACCAGGGATCAAAAATACCATAGTCGCTAACTAATAAGCTGAACAAACCTCTTCACTAAGAATGTGGTTTCAATGTGGGACTTTCAGCCACATGAAGTACTTGAAGCAAGAACATTGATGCCTTTATGGGAAGCTAGTTAGATACATGAGGGAGAAAAGAAATGCAGTTGGAGTTAAGTGAAAAAGAGAATGCACATGTGAAGCATAAACACCCAGGCACAGATCAATTGGGCCAAATGGCCTGATTTCTGTGCTGTAAATTCTATGTAACACCTAACATATTCAAATGACATTCTACAATCAATTATTTTAATGCAGGAATGAACCCATTTATAACAGGTAAAGGAATGCCATAAGTATACATTACTTGTGTATCAGGTGGGCTTAATGACAGTCATTTCTGCTGTGTAATATCCAACACCTTGTTGATATAAAAAATGGTTGTAGCCTTTAACAAACAATGTGGGAATATATGTATGAGAGAACATAGAACATAAGAAATAGGAGCAGGAGTAGGCCATCTAGCTGTTTGAGCCTGCCCCGCCATTCAATAAGATCATGGCTGATCTGAAGTGGATTAGTTCCACTTTCCTGCTTTCTCCCCATAACACTTAATTCCCTTGTCTATCAGAAATCTATCTACCCGTGACTTAAATATATTCAGCGAGGTAGTCTCCACCACTTCAATGGGCAGAGAATTCCAGAGGTTCACCACCCTTTGAGTGAAGTTCCTCCTCAACTCTGTTCTAAACTACCCCCCCCCTCACTATTTTGAGGCTGTGCCCTCTAGTTCTGCTATCATTTCTAAGCAGGAAGAATTTCTCTACCTCTACCCGATCTAGCCCCTTTGTTATCTTGTAAGTCTCTATAAGATCCCCCCTCAGCCTTCTAAACTCTGAGTACAGACCCAGTCTATTCAATCTCTCTTCATAAACTAACCCCCTCATCTTTGGTATCAGCCTAGTGAACCTTCTCTGTACTCCCTCCAAGGCCAAAATATCCTTTCTCAAATGCGGGGACCAAAACTGCATACGGTACTCCAGTTGCGGCCTCACCAGTTGCAGCAAGACCTCCCTGCTTTTATATTTTATTCCGCTTGCTATAAAGGCCAAGAAACCGGGGTTTGGGGATGGCCTTGGCGAGATTTTTGTCTTCACCAATGATGTTGAAGACTCAGAAGATGTCGTAGCTTCTCCGCTCTGGGGAAGTACTGGACGATGAAGGGTACTGTGTTTTCCCCGTGCCCCTCCCCCCCTGCCCCATTCAGCAAATCCTTTCACCCACCTCCAGCATTCCCCTCCACCTGGAATTCTCCCTTTGGTTGCTTACCTGATCTTGATCTTTTTATCGAGAACTGTTGGTGTGGCCTTGGCCATCTTAATTTCTCCACTCCTCTGGCCCAGGGGACTTATCGACCCTCGGGTTTTTCAAAATTGCTAACACATCTTCCTTCAGAACATCGAACTCTTCTACTGTTATCAGCCCATATCACACTCTGATCCTCAAAAACATGGCCTCGCTCCTTAGTGAACACTGAAGAAAAGTATTCATTCAACATCTCGCCTATCTCTTCTGACTCCATGCACAAGTTCCGACTACTATCCTTGACCAGCCCTAACCTCACCCTAGTCATTCTTTTATTTCTCACATAAGAGTAAAAATCCTTGGGGTTTTCCTTGATCCGACCTGCCAAAGACTTCTCATGCCCTCTCCCAGCTCTCTTAAGCCCTTTTTTTTTAAACTCATTCCTTGCTACCTTGTAACCCTCAAGTGACCCAACTGAACCTTGTTTTCTCATCCTTATATATGCTTCCTTTTTCCTCTTGACAAAACATTCAACCTCCTTTTGTGAACCATGGTTCTCTCACTTGGCCACTTCCTCCCTGCCTGCCAGGGACATACATATCAAGGACACGCAGTTTTTGTTCCTTGAGCAAGCTCCATTTTCCATTTGTGCCTTTACCTGACAGTTTCTGTTCCCATCTTATGCACCCTAATTCTTGCCTAATCGTATTATAATTACCCCTGCCCCAATTATAAACCTTGCCCTGTCGCGTGACCTTATCCCTCTCCAGTGCAATAATGAAAGACACCAAATTGTGATCACTATCTCCAAAGTGCTCTCCCGCAAACAAATCTAACATTTGGCCTGGTTCATTACCCAGTACCAAGTCCAGTGTGGCCTTACCTCTTGTCTGCTTATCCACATTATGTCGGGAAACCCTCCTGCACACACTGTACAAGAAGTGTCCCGTCCGAGCTATTCGACCAATAAAGGTTCCAATCAATATTTGGAAAGTTAAAGTCACCCATGGTAACTCCCTGTGACCTCCACGCCTATCCATAATCTGCTTTGCGACTTCCTCCTCCACATCTCTATTACTATTTGGGAGCCTATAGAAAACTCCTAACAACGTGACTGCTTTCCTGTTTCTAACTTCAGCCCATATTACCTCAGTAGGCAGATCCCCCTTGAAATGCCTTTCAGCAGCCGTTATACTATCCTTAATTAACAATGCTACTCCTTCACGTCTTCTACCACCTTCCCCGCTCTTACTGAAACATCTATACCCCGCAACTGCCAACAACCATTCCTGTCCCTGTTCTAACCATGTCTCCGTACTGGCCTCAACGTTAATAGTTTTGATCAATCAAGTGGGGCGAAATTGTTTACTCTGGCAAGTTGGTAGATCATAGATTTTAAATAATTGGTAAAAGAAACTAAAGTGAACCTTATTTCATTGATGCTTGATAAGGTCACTGACAACAGGAGGGAAAGCCAGAGGACCAGGATGAATCCATTGGCTCAGCTTCCTGGAGGAAGCTCTCCTTGTTGCCCTGTGCCTCAGTCTAGTTGGTTCTCCTATACCGTGACTGGAAACTGTCTGGCAAATCTTGGCGTGCATTTTCATTAGTGTTCTCCTGTTGTCACTTCGGCAAAATCCTCATATGATTTCCCTGCAGCAGAGTTGTTCTGTGATCTTGCCCTTGGGAAATTTTCACACAAATTGACCCAACCCACCTCTTCTGGCTATCGATCTCTCATGCCCAGCCAGTCACCTTAGAATCTCATAATTCTTACGGTACAGGAGGAAGCCATATGACTCAGAATCTGCCAATGGTGGATATAATATCAGCCTTTAAGGTACTACTGTAGCAGAATTTGAGCTGCTGACTGCCACTGTTAGTCTAAGTGACATTGCTGCTTCTTTAAGGCTCTCTACCTCATCTCAGACTTCCACATGCTCTGTTCACCCAAACAGCAGTTCTTGGTAATCTGAATTCACTAAAGCATAAGAGGGAAGTAAAGAGGGGGAAGAGTGGAAGTGAGGAGGAAACCAGCAAGCTCATGGTCAGTTAAACTGGAATTTCCACTTTCATGGCACTTTCAGTGTGAGGGCGAAGAGTTAGCAGAGGAGGTGCTTAAGGCTTCTGTTGTCCTGAGTGACCTCTGATGCACTGGATGCCAATGGTATTGCTGTCAGTGATTTGAAAGATCAGTTCCACCAGGAAGCTGAACCAATGTATTTTTTCACCCTGGTACTCTGGCTTTCCCTCCTGTTGTCAGTGACCTTGTCTTCCGAGTGAGTGGGTAAAATGTCATTGACTCATTACAGTGTGCTTGATGCTGGCCATAACTGAATAGCTGGAGGTATTTGGAGGCAGTGAGGGATCTGTGCAGCTGGTATGCATGATGTGGAGATGCTGGCATTGGACTGGGGTAAACACAGTAAGAAGTCTCACAACACCTGGTTAAAGTCCAACAGGTTTATTTGATAGTAAACCCACAAGCTTTTGGCATTTGCCCTTTCGTCAGGTGAATGGAGAGTTCTGGTTTCAGAAAGAGCATATAAAAGTCTCACACAGTTTACAGAATATTGTCTGCATCTTTAAGACTTGCATTCTAAATCAATGTGAATGGCAATAGCATCAGGCAGAGGCTAAAGAGATGTGTATTGTCTCCAGAGAGGACAGTAAGTGAGATTTTACAAGTTCAGGTAAGTCACGGGTTACATGAACCCCAGATCCCGGTTGAGGCTGTCCTCGTGTGCGGAACTTGGCTATCAGTCTCTGCTCAGCGACTCTGCTCTGTCGTGTGTCGTGAAAGCCACCTTGGAGAATGCTTACCCATAGGTCAGAGGCCGAATACCCGTGACTGCTGAAGTGCTCACCAACAGGGAGGGAACAGTCTTGCTTGGTGATTGTTGAGTGGTGTTCATTCATCCGTTGTCATAGCATCTGCATGGTCTCCCCAATGTACCATGCCTCAGGACATCCTTTCCTTCAGCGTATCAGGAAGACAATGTTAGCCGAGTTGCAAGAGTCTGTGCGTGTACCTGGTGGATGGTGTTCTCACATGAGATGATGGCATCCGTGTTGATGATCCAGCATGTCTTTCAGAGGTTGCTGTGGCAGGGTTGTGTGGTGTCATGGTCACTGTTCTCCTGAAGGCTGGGTAGTTTGCTGTGAACAGTGGTCTGTTTGAGGTTGTGTGGTTGTTTGAAGGCAAGAAGCCGGGGTGTGGGGAGGGCCTTGGTGAGATGTTCATCTTCATCAATGATATGTTGAAGACTCTGGAGATGGTGACGTGGCTTCTCAGCTCCAGAGAATTACTGGATGACGAAAAGTACTGTGTCCCGTGTTTGTCTCCTGAGGAGGTCGGTGCAGTTTTTCACTGTGGTGTGTCGGAACCGTTGATCGATGAATTGAGCGCCATATCCTGTTCTTATGAGGGCATCTTTCAGTGTGCGGAGATGTTGCGATCCTCCTCATCTGAGCAGATCCTGTGTATACGGAGGGCTTGTCCATAGGGGATGGCTTCTTTAACGTGTTTAGGGTGGAAGCTGGAGAAGTGGAGCATCGTGAGGTTATCTGTGGGCTTGCAGTATAGTGAGGTGCTGAGGTGACCATCCTTGATGGAGATGTGTGTCCAAGAATGCTACCGATTTCCAGAGAATAGTCCATGGAGAGTTTGATGGTGGGACGGAACTTGTTGATGTCATCATATAGTTGTTTCAGTGATTGTTCGCCATGAGTCCAAAGCAAGAAAATGTCATCGATGTATCTACTGTATAGCATCAGTTGAAGGTCCTGTGCAGTGAAGAAGTCTTGTTCGAGCCTGTGCATGAAGATGTTGGCATATTGAGGTGCGAATTTGGTCCCCATGGCTGTTCCGTGTGTCTGGATGAAGAACTGGTTGTTGAAGGTGAAGACATTGTGGTCCAGGATGAAGCGGATGAGTTGTAAAATTGCATCTGGAAACTGGCAGTTGTCAGCACTGAGTACTGAGGCAGTCGCAGCAATGCCATCGTCGTGGGGGATGTTGGTGTAGAGTGCTGAGATATCCACTGTCACGAGGAGTGTCTCTGTTTCAACTGCTCCATGTGTGCTGAGTTTCAGTAGGAAGTCCGTAGTGTCACGACAAAAGCTGGGGGTTCTTTGTACAAAGAGTTTCAGGATGTCCTCAATGTAGCCGGAGAGGTTCTCGCACAGGGTCCCATTGCCCGTTATGATGGGACGGCCAGGTGTGTTTGCCTTGTGTATCTTTGGGAGGCAGTAGACATCTCCAATGCAGGGAGTACGTGAGATGAAAGGATACTCTGAAGGTCCGGATCAAAGGTCTTGATCAGAGTGTTGAGTTGACGGGTGTGTTCTTTGGTCGGATCTGCGGGTAATTGTCCGTAGTGTTCCTCGTTGTTTAGTTGTTGGTGCACTTCTTTACAGTAATCTGTTCTGTTCAGTATGATGGCCCCTTCTTTGTCTGCTGGTTTGATGATAATGTTGCAGTTGGTCTTGAGAGCATGGATGGCGTTGCATTGTGCTTGGGGGATGTTTGGGGCTGTTTTGTGAGTGCGGTTGATGAATCTGGTGTTGACGCAGCTCCCGATGGCTTGGGCATACGTGTCCAGTTGAGGGCAGTGGCCTTCCGGAGGAGTCCAATTGGACTCTTTCCTCTTCGGTTGCTGCACTGCGGATCTCTCTGTAGGCTGTTCTGGTTCATTGGCTGTCTCATTGTGTCTGCTGTGGCGTCTTGGTGTTTGTGGAAGAACTCCCGCAGCCTCATTCACCTGATGAATTCCTCTGTGTCCGCCGTGAGACTGATGGGGTCCATTTTGGTGGTGGGGCAGAAATTGAGCCCTCGGCTGAGAACTTCGATTTCATCTGGTTGAAGTGTGTAGTCCGACAAGTTGATAATAGACTGCGGTAATACTGTTTTCTGCTGTGGTGCCGGAGAAGGCTTGGTTGTTGCTGGTGGTGATGTCAAGTTTCTCAAGTTTCCTGTTCTTGGTGTGCATGTAGATGGTGTAGCTTCCTTGTCTCATCCGCTTGGCAGAGTTTCGCAGCTGGTCTGTGTCCTGAGTGCAAGTTGAGAATATGGACTCTATCTTGGTTTCCAGGGTGTGGTGTTTGCTAAAGAGCTGGTGTATGAGGTGGTTGAGGAGTGTGAGAGAGGTGCGGCAGCAAAGTCTCTCAGCGTAGTCTGAGTTATAGGTTGACCTGAGTGGGTTTGTGATCTGTAGTCCTTTCAGTATCTTGTCTGCTTTCTTGCATCTTTGTAAAAACTTGATGTCTGCGTCAATATGTGCAATCTTCTTGGAGATCCTCTCCACTTGGTTCCGGCAGTTTGCGGTGTCGATGGTAGTCATGATGTGGAGATGCTGACGTTGGACTGGGGTAAACACAGTAAGTAGTCTCTCAACACCAGGTTAAAGTCCAACAGGTTTATTTGATAGTAAACCCACAAGCTTTTGGGGTTTGCCCCTTCATCAGGTGAATGGAGAGTTCTGGTTTCAAACAGAATACAGAACTTCAAACAGACCATTGTTCGCAGCAAACTACCCAGTCTTCAGGAGAACAGTGACCACAACACCACACATCCCTGTCACAGCAACCTCTGAAAGACATGCCGGATCTTTGACATGGATGACATCATCTCACATGAGAACACCATCCACCAGGTTCACGGCACATACTCCTGCAACTCGGCCAACGTTGTCTACCTGATTCGCTGCAGGAAAGGATGTCCTGAGGCATGGTACACTGGGGAGACCATGCAGGTGCTACGACAACAGATGAATGAACATTGCTCAACAACACCAGGCAAGACTGTTCCCTCCCTGTTGGCAAACACTTCAGCGGTCATGGGCGTTCGGTCTCTGATCTTCGGGTAAGCGTTCTCCAAGGCGACCTTCATGACACACAGTGCAAAGTCGCTGAGTAGAGACTGATAGCTAAGTTCCGCACACATGAAGATGGTCTCAGCAGGGATCTGGGGTTCATGTCACACTATCTGTAACCCCCTTGACTTGCCTGAACTTGTAAAATCTCACTTACTGTCCTCTCTGGATACAATACACATCTCTTTAACCTCTGCCTGGTGCTATCTCCACTCACATTGTCTGCATCTTTAAGACTTGAATAGCAGGTTAGCTATAAAGACTTTCATTCTAATCAGTATCCAGTAAACTGTGTGTGACTTTTATATACTCTGTTTGTTTGAAACCAGAACTCTCCATTCACCTGGCAAAGGGGCAAACCCTGAAAGCTTGTGGGTTTACTATCAAATAAACTTGTTGGACTTTAATCTGGTGTTGTGAGACTTCCAGCTGGTATGCTCCAGAGGCGTAGTGAAGGATGTTTGTGATGAGTGTGAAGGTGTGGTGATGGGTGTTGTGATTGAGGGCGAAATCTTACCAAAAAATGGCAGTGTTGTTTCCAGCAAGAGAACGGATGTGTTTCTCTCTAGAGAAACTGATCGGTTTTCATAGATTCGAATCATGGAATTCCTACACTTCAGAAGGAGGCCATTCAGCCCATTGAGTCTGTACCGACCATAGAGAAGAGAAAGAGGTTGGTGAAGACAAATGTAGGTCCCCTCCAGACTGAAATGGGGGAATGTATAATAGGGAACAGAAATGGTCATGCAACTGAATACATACTTTCGTTCTGTGTTCACAAAACAGGACACAAATCAAATGCCAGAAATGTTGACAAAGCAAGATTTAGTGAGGGGGAAGAATTGTGGGAGATCAATATTAGTAGAGAAATGGTATTGGGAAAGCTGATGGGGTTGAAGATGAATAAATCCCCAGGACCTGATAATCTACATCCCAGAGTACTTAAGGTGGCTCTAGAAATTGTGGATGCATTGGTGGTCATCTTCCAGAATTGTATAGACTCTGGAACAGTCCCTCCAGCTTGGAGGGTAGTGAATGTCACTCCAATATTCAAAAGAGGGATCAAGAGAAAACGGGGAATTATAGACTGGTAAGCTTAACATTGGTAGTGGAGAAAATTCTCAAATCCATTATCAAGGACTTCATAGCAGAGCATTGAGAAAGCAGTGGAAGGATCAGACAGAGTTAGCGTGGATTTATGAAGGGGAAGTCATGCTTGACAAATCTGTTGGAATTCCTTGAAGATGTAACTAAAAGAGTTGACAAGGGGGAACCAGTAGATGTGGTATATTTGGACTTTCAGAAAGCATTTGACAAAGTCCCGCACAAGAGGTTATTGTGCAAGATTAAAGTGCGTGGGATTGGAGGAAGTGTATTGAGATGGATAGAAAACTGGCAGAGAGGGGAAAAAAAGACAAGGAATTAATGGCTTTTTTTCAAATTGGCAGGCAGTAACTAGTGGGGTGCCAGAGGATTGGTGCTGGGACCCCAGCTATTCACAATATATATTAATGATTTGGATGAGGGAACAAAATGTAACATCTCAAAGTTTGGAGATGATACAAGTTAGGTAGGAGGATGAGCTATTACAAGGATGCAGAGATCGTTCAGAATGACCTGGACAGGTTGGATGCGTGGGTTAATCAATGGCAGCTGCAGTATAATTTGGATAAGTGTGAGGTTATTCACTTTGGAAGCAAAAACAAGAAGCAGATTACTGCCTGAATGGCTGTAAATTGGGAGAGGGGAGTGTGCAGCGGGACCTGGGTGTCATTGAAGGTAAACATGCAGGTACAGCAGGCAGTGAAGAAGGCGAATGGCTTGTTGGCCTTCATTGTGAGAGGTTTTGAGTACAGGAACAGGGCTGTGTTGTTGTAACTATACAGAGCCTTGCTGTGGGTGGCCACATAGAGTATTGTGTGCAGTTTTGGCCTCCTTTTCTGAGGAAGGATGTTCTTGCCCTTGAGGGAGTGCAGCAAAGGTTTACCAGGCTGACTCTGGGGATGGCGGGATTGATGTTTGAGGAGAGATTGGTTAGGATTGTTTTTGTTGGAGTTCAGACGAATGAAGGGGGGAATCTCATAGAGACTTAGAAAATTCTAACAGTTTGAGACAGAATAGATGCAGGGAGGATATTCCTGATGGTGGGGGAGTCCAGAACCAGGGGGCACAGTCTGAGGATTCAGGATAAACCATTTAGGACGAAGATGAGGAGACATTTCTTCACCCAAAGAGTGGTGAGCCTATGGAATTCATTATCACAAGAAGTAGTTGATGCCAAAACATTGTATGTATTCAAGAGGTAGCTGGATATAGCACTTGGGGCAAATGGGATCAGAGGTTATGGGGAAAAGTAGGATTAGGCTATTGTTTTGGATGATCAGCCATGATCATAATGAATGGTGAAGCAGGCTCAAAGGACAAAATGGCCATCTCCTGCTCCTATCTTCTGTGTTTCTATACTCACATCCCACAAATAATGAAACGAATTAGTGAGAGACCCTTGTCATCTTAAAGGAATATTTTTAGTCTGATGATCAGGGAGGGCTTCATAAAATCCTCTATGCTATGTCCAGAATTAGCATCCCAAAAGGCCTGGTGGCCTGAGCTGATTGGAGAGTACAGCACATCTAGATGGCCATTACTCAGAGGATTTGTCAGTAACTGTTGCAAGAGTCATCAGAATACAAGTTACCAATCCAATGTTCCCATTTGTTAATTCAGTCCTCCTTTGTCATCAATATCATTCCTGCTCCCCTGTTTCAAAGAAATAAGACAACCTTCAGTTTGAAAATGTCACAAAGTTTGGATCAAGTCTGTTTGACCAGTAAAGGCTTAAACATCTGACTGATTTAGGGAGCATTGAATAAGAACATATAATTGTCAGTAATTAAAAATGCATCTTCTATATGGGATTTGTTCTATATATCTTCTATATGTGCTTTGATGAGAAAGGCTGGATGCATGGCATGTTCTGCTGTACTGTGAAATGGCAGACTGTGTAGAGTGAAGGGTTAACTTCAGAAGCATATGATGCTGATGTAATCCTCGTGACTGAGAGATCAGAAGGGAGTAGAAGTTGCAACTTTGTACAGAGCTCCCCGATACGCATATATTGGCTGGAAATAAGGAGTAATGGCTTTAACAAACTATCATCTCAAGCAGCATACTCTGGGAGAACAGAGAGAAACCCCAAAGAGTCCCATCTAGACCCTGAACACACAACCAAACAAACTCAAGGGACAAAATTTAATGTTGGCACTGGCTGGAAAAGTGGTGGGATCCCATGTTATGTTTCTCCAGGAGACCAGATGTTACTTCGAGATAATGACTTTCTTACCTGGGCAGTGTCAGCTTTTCCATCCAAAAGAGCCCAGAACATGGTCAAACTCCAATTGGAGGCCAGCAGCTCTCCACGATAGGCAATGCCATTGGCCATTACCCAGGAAATGGAGGCTGGATCCTTGGGAGAGCTGAGTGTGGATAGGGTGATGATAGCTAGATTGAGTGGGGGGAAGGGGGAGGGAGGGTCAAAAGACAGGGAGATTATTTTTCATGGGCCCCCAGCTCTTGATGCTGAGTTGCTTGATCAGGTTCAGTGTGCCAAAGAACAAGGACACAGCCCACTCATTCCACTATCCCCCACTCAGTCACAGAAAAACCCAATAAGGTTTGCTGGCAATCTTTTTGGATAGCGAGTTCTCAGCTGGCTGTTGGTTGGTGGGATGAGGCCCTTAAGTGGCTACTTAAAGTCCTCAGTTGGCCTCTGGGCAGGAAGGCTGGCCTCCACATTCCCCGCTAACGTCATTGGGGTGTGGGTATTCGGAAGGGGGTGGGATGACCAACCTACTCTCTACCCAGTCAATTGACCTCTCACAGCTCCAAATTTGCCTTTGAAGGGAGAAGGGCGGGCACTAAATTCTGCCTATGAAGTTCGCTTTTTGTCAATGTCATTCCGCTGTGGGTTGGTCTGGTTTTCTGGCAACTATCTGATTCTAATAGCACTGAGAGATAGTGGACTAAATCCTTCCTCCAGGATGTTTTGGAATCCTTTTAAAGGATGCTGTTTAATGCCTCTTCCACTAGGCACTGTTTGTACTTCCAGAGTCAATGAAACACCATCTGCTCCTGGGTCCCTTGTGGCTAGGGAGGTTCTGAAGCTATGAGGCACCTTCTCTGCCTCACCTTTTGCAGTCTGTTCCAGCTACCAAGTACTCTGTAAATTGCTTAGTGCAACATCTTCAATAACATACTCTTCGCTAACACTATGGTGTCCAAATAATGCAGAGGGGTTCAGTTTAATGTGAAAATATCTCGATACCAAGATTCTTAAGCAGCTTAATTATCCTAAAAATCCTTTCCCTCCACATGATCAATCCTTATTTCCTGCTCCCCTTCCACTTCTCACCATCATATTCCAGCTCTTCGCTAACCTCTGTAGTCTTCTTACCTTATACACCAAAAGAGAAGTTAGAAAATATTACTTTCATTGTCACACTCTAGATTTTGATTTTGTATAAATATGTAAAATGAATGATAGTGAATTGACAGCCAGTTTTACATTCCCCAGCTGTTTTTTGTTTAATTTCCATTGAAATTGATTTGGTATCACTTGCTTTATTTTATTTTACAATGTCAAAATCTACCATAGCTCATTTTAGTGTAATTTAAGTTTATTTATTAGTGTCACAATTAAGCTTACATTAATACTGCAATGAAGTTACTGTGAAAATCCCCTCGTCACCACACTCCAGCATCCATTCGGGTACACTGAGGGAGTATTTAGCATGGCCTAATTAGCACGTCTTTCACTCTGTGGGAGGAAACCCACACAGACATGGGGAGAACATGCAGACTCCATCCACATAGTTACCCAAGCCGGCAATTGAACCTGGTCCCTGGCGCCATGAGGCAGCAATGCTAACCACTGTGCCACCTGGCTGCCCTTAGTATCAAGTGAGTATTTTGACAAATATATTGAGAATTCATTATTAATTACTGAAATATTGTTGGAACTTTTCAATTTATAGAAGTTAACATTTATATAAATAGTGTGAGGGATATAATATAAAATAGTTCCTATAAAAACTGGACTTCAAGAGGTTTTGATCTGATCTCTTACTGCTGTGATGTCCTCATGTAGGTGAATGTATCGCATATTTGAGCTATATTAATAATTGTTTATATGGCATTGGCAAAGATTGTGCTATGTTTTTTATGTCTTTTTTTTATTTGCAAAATGTAAAAGCTTTAATCTTGGGGACACTAAAAAATACCACAATGATACAAAAAAGAGTGCAAAAAAGCTTAACACACTTGTGTCATTTATTTACTAATCGTCTCAAATATAAAATTCACTGAATACAAAATTTAACATCTGAGTGACAACAAAAATATAAAACCTTAGATTGTCAGGTAAGCACTTGTCAGCAGTCCAACAATTGAGCTTTGCCAAATTTTCAGGCACTTTATTTAATCAGCATTGATCAATCAAGTAACATAACAGATGATATTGCTTTCACCTTGTCATTGCATTTGATACATTACAGATCTAGAATTCTTAAAGCCAAACAGTCAGATAAGTTTAGAAAACAATTATAAAGCAGAAACATCTTCAAACAATTTACTTGCAGTTTCAACACAAGTACATAGGAGTTAGGAACTGGAGTAGACCAATCAGTCCCTCTAACCTGCCCTACCATTCAATAAGATGGCTCATCTGATTGTGGCCTCAACTCTATATTCTGCCTATTCCCTTTAACCTTTGACTCACTTGTTAATTAAGAGCCTATCTACCTCTATATGCGCGTGGACAGTAGAAAAATCAAATTACAATCCCTCTATATTTTCAGATTTGTTAATGCATTTCAATTCACTGGCTCAGATATTCTGACATATTAAAAACTCAACCCAGAAATGATGTAAAACAACATAAAAGACTACTGGCATGCTAAAAGTAATTATGTGTGTCAATGATATTGCCTGGAATCTAAACGAGCAAAATAGAAAACAGTTCAGATATTGGTAAGATTGCTACAGTGTTGCTTAAACAATGGAAGCTTGGCTCATTAAGCAGTCGAAATTTGTCCTGTGTAGGAACAGTTCATATTCATTGAGTTGATGAAGACACTGTATTAGATGAAGTGACTTCTGATCTAGAAATGCAAAAAACAAAAATAGAGTATTATCCTGCTGTTCAGACCAATATTCATTCGTCTATCGACATTGCTAAATCAGATTGTGTGATCACTAGTACATTGTTTGTGAGAGATTACTGTGCATAAATTGGCAGCAGTGAACATAGTGACAACACTTCAAAAGGATTTCATTAGCTGTGGGTGCTTTGGAATGTCTTGACATCATGAAAGATGCTACATAACTTCCACATTACTGTGAAGCTGCTGTTGTATCATACTGAAAATTGACTTAAAACTTGAACTGCGCAATGTATTTGTGCAGATAACTGATGCTGATATTGCAGACCAATAAGATCAATAAAAGGACAGAGATAGTTTTTCAAAATTCAACATAGAAAGTCAATACTTACGTTTTAGTAAGGAGACTAACAAGTTTATTGACCCATGGAATTTCGGGATCCACGCAAACCTTCTCTCCGTTCTTCAGTGTAATTCTGTAACGCGTAAATAGGCCATCATTCGGTTATAATGTCAATGATAATATGTACATGGTGTATGCCACTACCTCCTACAAATGAATTCACCATCACAAGACAAGCAGTTAATACAGCAGCTAAACCAGAGTTGGCCAGCACTGGATGACTGAATTTAGAAACTCCTAATGCTTATATTAATAATCAAAAGGTAGGCTATTCTGTACGCTGATGTGAAGTGAATTACAGTAAAAGCCTTTGTTATCTGAAAGGTGATTAATAAACATAGATTTTGCTGTGTAAGACTTAATGGAAAACTTAAGTCCATTTATAAGGAATTTGTCCAGAGTGGTTTCCTTTGGAGTCAACAGTAAATGTGTGATGCAAATATAATTGTATTGAAATATTAGCTGTCCATTCAAAACTATGAAAGATTTGTCCCCCAGAGATAGTCAATTCACCCCGCTAATACTGTGTAAAAAAAAATGAATATTTTTCTTGTGAAATTTGAATTGCTGACTTAAGTTTGCTTTGTTGGTTTTTAGGAGATCAAATTATTGCAACACTTACACTATCTCTACTTTTCTGCAGAAGGAGCCCTGAGGAAAGATGTCGATGTGCCGGTATTGTTTTGGTGGAATGAAACGAGAACGGAGTTTGACACATTTGCATCTTGAGGTTGCTAAGCTGCCCATGCAAAGACCTAAAGTGAAAGGAAAAGTACAAGACAGGTTCACAATACGTGAGTTGCATGAACAAAATTTCTACCTTGGTGTATTGGCGACTCCCTTGAAAGAAAGGAGCATTTATTTCTACAATATAGCAGATTATATCTAAGATGTAGTTTCCAAATTCTCACTCGTGTTTTGAAGTTTTGCCTGGTGGAATGCAAAATATTGGGTTCACGTTCCAGTGATTTTTTTTCTTCAATATTCTTAAATTACCCTTCATTTTGCAGAATATGGTATTTATAGTGTGGTGAATCCCTGCACTACTGCGACAGGTTCCTTATGACTTTTATCATTGTAACCTGACTTTAACAAGTAGAATGTCTGTGTTTCTGATACTTGTTAATAATGCCATGCGCCAGGCAAAATGTAATTTACTGAATGTTAATGCAGTCACATTGGAATATACCCTAATGGTTTCTTGTGGTTTTGGCTTGCTCTAAGCAAAATAACAGGCACAGGCCTGATGAACTATTTAGTCTCTTGTGCAGTAATATTCAAAGTATTATTAGTAGCTTTTTAAAATGTCTTAATCTGAAATTGTGCATGAATATTTCTACCATATGCACACATCTTTTCCTATTTTTATCTGTAATCTCAATTGTTTTACTGAGGGGAAATAAAATCACAAATGGTTGATTTGACATAGTCTAATCCTTATTGATCCTATTCAAAACCAGAAGCACTGAAAATCCTGCAGAAGAACTGCAATCATGTTTTCTCTAGATTAGAGAGCAAATCCCACACAAACCAAGTTTACTGGCCTGCTTAAATTAGGTTGGATTTGTTTTGAAAAGGTGGACAGCTGGTGCTTATCTCTGCCAATTCAGGCTCTTTTCTTTCCCTTCCCTTTTAAATCCAAAAGCAGTGCGAACTTTGCTGCAAGAATGTTCAGACTACAAAGAAACATGAAATACATTGCACAGAATCAAATATTTTACCATCATCTGTTTACTTCAGAATCAATAAAACATCATATCACCTTGCTGCTTTAAATATGGGAACATAGTTACTTAGGCTGTTTCATCAAATAAAGTCTCAAAGTACTCACCATGAGCAGCTAAGCAGATTATGATTGTTGTCAACAGCAAAAAGACTGCCTGGGACTTCATTGCTGAGTATGCCTGGATCTCTTGTCTTCAGTCAGAGCAGCTGGCTGCCTTCCAGTGTGTGTTGGTTTGACTTATCAGACCGTGTATTTATCAGTGAGATTTGGGGAGCTTAGGTCATCAGAATTCAAATGAGGAAATATTTTGTCAGCATATTTGAAAATTGCCTAAATCTTATTTGCTTGTGATGCTGTTTTTCCAAATAATCTTTCCTGCAAGGGTTAATTTTCTCCTTTTAGTCATACTTTTGTTTTTATCTCCACTGATCAGAAATGATCGTGAACCCTTTTATTGTGACGGGGTTTGGAAAAAGAATTACATAAGGTGCTATTAGATATAACCTAGAATGCCAAGATATTTTTTAATATTTTGAGCATTGGAAAGGCTAAATATCCCAGCAGGCTTTTCCAACTGGCCAAGAAGCCCTCTGAAATGTTTGCTATTAGTTTATATCATTAGTCTGTCTGGTCTGCTGTGCATAATGAAAAAGAAATGTCCATGATTAGATTTAGCACACTACCAATATCTCACAATAGACAAAAAAAATGAATAACAAGACAAGCTATTTAAACACTACAGGCTGTGAATAGGATCTTGTTAAAAATGTTCCTCCCAGCAGTGCAAGGAAACATCATGTTGTATTACTCATTTGTTGAAATGCTTGGGCCTTCCTCAGTGTAAAAGTTGTGCTTTACTATTGAGTCAATTTGCAAGCTGTGATTGCTGTGTCCCCCATTCAATTTATCAATGGAAATGTTGGTTGTGGGTTTCTTCCAACTGACCACTGAAGATCTAGGGACAGGTTGCAATAGTTTATTCATGATTGAAGCATGGTTGGAAATATCCTAGAGAATCCTCCTCTGATACAGCCCAAACATATCTCTAACAGGGCGAGCATTCTAATACCACTCTCCCTCCCAAGTCATAGATACAGACTGCTTATATAGTTAGTCAGTACACAGAACATTGTTTTAAAACACTGATCTTGCCTGGGTAGGTTTATTATTAAACATTCACCCAAAAGCTTGTCAATAATCTTCTAGCTAGGAATTGTCTGTTTTTCCAACAAGTAAACAACCTTGCTAGCAAAATAGTGCAGATGCTGGAACAGAAACAGAAAATGCTAGCAAATCTCAACAGGTCTGACAGCATCTGTGGGGACAGAATAGTGCCAATGTTTTGAGCCTAGATAATCTTCCTCTTCTCTGACTTCCCCTCTGAGGCTGAATGTGCTGTGTTCAGCAAAGGATCGGCTTTATACCCTTAAGTCCTGACCTTAATGAATTTCAGGCTCGACATGATGATGAACTCTTCTGCCACCTTTGTCTCCGTGCTCAGCTCTTTGGGCAGGAGCTCCCCCCCCCCCACCCCCAAACCCCATTCAGCAAATCCTTTCACCCACCTCCAGCATTACCCCTCCACCTGGAGTCCTCCCTTTGGCTGCTTGTCTGCTTTTGACCTTTTAATTGAGAACTGTCGGTGTGGCCTTGGCCATCTCAATTTCTCCATTCTTCTCAACCACTCTAACCTTCCGAACTTAGTGCACTTTGCTCTCTCAGATCCAACTCTGACCTTGCATCAAACCTGCTGACAAAGGCAGTGCTATTGTTGTCAGGCATACGGACCATTACCTTGCAAAGGCTGAGCGACAACCCTCAGATGCTTCGTCCTTTCTCCCCTTGGAACACGACACGACCCGACCACCGAACATTAAGCCATTGTTTTCAGGACTGTCAATGACCTCATCTCCTCTGGAGGTCTTCCCTCCACAGTCTTCAGTCTCATAGTTACCCAACCCCAGACAGCCCGCATCTACCACCTTCCCAAAATCCACAAACAGGACTGCCATGGTAGGTCCATCCTGTCAGCCTGTTCATGCCCCCCCGCTCCCGAGACTCATTTCCTCTCATCTTGACTCCATTCTCTCGCCTTTTGTCCAGTCCCTTTTCCACCTACATCTGCGATTCCTCCAATGCCCAACACCATATCAACGACTCCCAGTTCCCCAGATAAAATCGTTTCCTCTTCACCATGGATGTCCAATCCCTTTACACCTCCATTTCCCATCAGGATGGTCTCAAAGCTCTTCGCTTCTTCCTTGAACAGATGTCTGAACAATCCCCATCCATCACCACTCCTCCATCTGGCTGAACTGGTTCTCTCACTCAACAATTTCTCCTTTAGCTCATCTCACTTTGAAATAAAAAGTGTGGCGATGCACATCGGTCCCAGTTATGCCTGTCTCTTTGTGGGGTTTGTGAAGCATTCCTTGTTCCTGCCCTACTCCAGCCCCCTCCCACAACTCTTTATCCATATTTTAACAACTATTTTGGTACCACTTCATGCTCTCATCTGGTCTTGGAAAAATGTTTCAGTTTTGCTTCCAATTTCTACCCCTCTATCACCTTCACATGGTCCATCTCTAATGCTTCTCTTCCATTCCTTGATCTCTGTCATATTTCTGGGGATAAATTGTCAACAAATATCCATTACAAGCCCAACAACTTCCACAACTGCCTTGATTACAGCTCTTCACACCCCACATCCTGTAAGGATTTCTCTCAGTTCCTTCACATCCACTGCATCTGTTCTGATGATGCCAAAATAGCGCTGCAGATATGTCTTCCTTCTTCCTCAATCGTGATCTGCCTTCCACTGTGGTTGATAGGGCTCCCAACCGCATCTAACCCATCCCCCAGGCCACTGCTGTCACCACCTCCCCTTCCTTCCAGAACCAGGATAGGGTTCCCCTTGTCCTCATTTTTCATCCCACCAGCTCCGCATTCAAAGGATCATCCTCTGCCATTTCTGCAAATCCAGCATAGTGGGCCAAAAGAGAAAATGCTGGAAAATCTCAGCAGGTCTAGCAGTATCCATGGGGAGAGGAAAAAGAGCTAACACTTTGAGTTCAGATGACCCTTTGTCAAAGCTAAAAGGCATAGAAAGTGGAAAATATTTATACTGCAAGGTGAGGGAATGAAAGATGAGTCATAGCCGCAGAAATAAGGGTAAAGGGCTACTACTGACAGTCCATAGAGAGAATAAAGGGTGTGACTGGCCAGATGGCAGAGAAGCTGAAATCAGAGGGTAAGCTGTGACAGATGAAGAAAAGGGGGAAAAGGTAAGGAAAGCGGGATTAAGTAATGGAAAGAGTCAGAGGGGAAAGAAAAATGAAAAAAGACACTAAAGAACACCGCTCCTGTCAATCATGGCACCTTCTTGAGCAATAACAGAAGGTTAACACCTGCCCCTTTACCTTTTTCATACTCACTATCCAAAACACTCATTCACCTTGGGCAAGTTTCACTTGCATCACTTTCAATTTGGTGTTTTGTATTTGCTGCTCCCAGTGTGGTCTCCTCTGTATCAGAGAAACCAAGCATAGACTGTGCAATTGCTTTGCTGAGCACCTTCGGTCTGTGTGCAACCAGGACCCTGATTTTCCGGTTGCTTGCCATTTTAACACACAATCTTGCTCCCATGCCCACATATCTGTCCTTGGCCTGCTGCAATCTTCCAGTGAAGCTCAACGCAAACTCATCTTCCGGCTAGGCACTTTACAGTCTTTCGGTCTCAGCATAGAATTCAACAGCTTCAGATGATTAACTCCACCTCATCTTGACCCCTTTGTTTTCATTTTATTTATTTTTACTGTTCTCAACCTTTTATTTCTTTTATTGTCTGTCTTCTTTTTTCTTCCCCCTCCCGTTCTTTCTCTTATTTGATCCCCTTTCCTTACCTTTTCTCTCCCTTTTGCTTCCACTTCTCTTCCTTTTCTAATTTTACCTCTCTCCTACCCATTCCCTACCACCCCCCCCCCACCCCATCTATTCATCTGCCACAGCTCACCCTCTGATTTCAGCTTATCTGCTATTTGGCCATTCACACCCTTTATTCTCTCTATGGACTGCCAGCAGCAGCCCTTTATCCTGGTTTCTGTGGCTATAACTTACCTTTCATTTCCTCACCCTGCAATATAAATATCTCTCACTTTCTATGACTTTTAGCTTTGACAAAGGGTCATTTGGACTTGAAACATCAGCTATCTTCTCTCCTTACAGATGCTGCCAAACCTGTTGAGATTTTCCAGCATTTTCTCTTTCGGTTTCAGATTCCATCATCAACAGTAATTTGCTTTTATCCAGCATAGTGAGCACTGAGAGACAGTCCCAGTGTGGGTTGGGTCCATTTGAGAGGTTGGCTTCACAATTGAAGACCTATGTGCCAGAGTTGAAATGTCATTTCCTTGTCGGGTGGGAGTCAAAACTGTAGTTGTGGTCCAACTGTTTAGCTAACCCTGGAATGGATGGCCCAACGTGGGTTTTCCCTAAGAAGGAATTGTCATTGTTGCTGCCTAATTAAACTTTCGAACAATTGGAATCATGGGAGGGGGAGATTCTCTCATCCGCCATGCTAATTTTTTGTGCAATGGGCTGGGAGAATCGCATGTTGGTTGATTCATGGGATTTGTGCATGCGTTCCCACCGCACGTGCATCTCCCAGCGCCAGATATCCAGTGCCATCTAATTCACACTGGTACTGGGAGGATCACCAGGTAAGTTATTTTAATCTAATTTTTAATGTGATTAGCAGGCCCGGAACTGAATTCTCTGGGCCTGCCAGAATCTCCCACCCCACCAGTATTTCACTTCAGCAGGGTTCAGATTAGCTCCCCACTTTCAGGAACTAGTGGGAAGACCCCACTGGAGTAAAGTGAGGGACAATCAGGCTCTCTTTGGGGATCAGGCAGTTGGGGGGGGGGTGATGACCCCTGGGCATAGGCACCTTGGCAGTGCCAGCCTTGCCCCCCCAGCACTGCCCAGAGGGCAAAAAAGGCAGGTGCCATGGGGCAGGGCCTGGGGAGGGGGGGTGTGTTCAGTGGGGAGTCCTGCTGACATTGCACTTGATGTGTGCAGGAGGGAGGCCAGCAATCTGGGGCGGGGGGGGGGGGGGGGGGGTGGGGGTGGTCTGCCAGAGGCGGAGGTTAGCCGGGGGAGAAGTCTGTTGGCAGGGTCTGCCTCCTGGAGGAGGGAGGTCTGCTGGCAGAGTGCGCCTCTTGGAGGGGGTCCTGCAAGGGTGGGGGGTGATGGGGGAGTATCATCACAGCTGGGGGATGGGTGGCTGGAGATCGGGTGGTCCGGCACATGGGGGTTTCCAGGCTGGCCTGGGAATGGACAGTGGGTGGCGATCGAGTCAGGGAGGTGTTGGAGCGCAGCACTATGTGGTTCGGGGCTAACCAGCGATGGAGCTGACCAGCGACTGGGGGGATGAGAGTTTGAGGCCATAGTGCATTCACAAAGGCCTGCTGATTTCAGTTTCTCCATCGTGAATAAACCCTACCCCCTGAAATCTAATGATATTCATGCTGGTGGCCTCTGCATTGCATAGAGTGTGGGAGATTCTAGTCTGAACTCCCACTGAAGAAACCAGTGTGAATTATGCCAGTTTTCCCAAAAATTCGACACTTAGAACTTTTTTGGGGAGAATCCCGGCTATGGAGCGGATTCTCAAGACACAGCTATGTACCTGGCATTGTTGTGCCATAACTACCTACTACAGATATTATGCAGTTAATTATTTATCAAGACTCAGTGAGTGGATGATTGATAAACAGTACTTTCTTTTATCCCATCCAATTGCCCACTTGCCACCCATCTATCAGGATGTACCCACACTGTTGACCTTTGACCACACACTTTACATCTGCATGCTGTCATGGCATGTTAGTCTGATGAAGAGGGAGTAAGCCAATAAGGTTGTCACTGGCCATGGACCAAGCTTAGAGTCATAGTGATACTTACATTGCACCAAACACTTGCATAGAGACAGTTTTCCCATCAAATCTTATCATCATCATTGATGATATAATGGAAATGATTTATACCTGTAAGCATGACAAAAGTGAGGTAACGCATTAATGCAAAACTGAGATGATGCATTTTGGAAGGTCTAATACAGATAGGAAATATACAGTAAATTGCAGAACCCTTAAGAGTATTGATAGGCCGAGGGATCTAGATGTACAGGTACACAGGTCACTGAAAGTGGCAATGCAGGTAGAGAAGGTAGTCAAGGTATAAGGCGTGCTTGCCTTCATCGGCTGGGGTATTGAGTTTAAAAATTGGCAAGTCAAGTTGCAGCTTTGTAGAACCTTAGGCCGCACTTGGAATATAGTGTTCAATTCTGGTCGCCACATTACCAGAAGGATGTGGAGGCTTTGGAGAGGGTACAGGGAAGATTTACCAGGATGTTGCCTGGTATGGAGGGCATTAACTACAAGGAGAGGTTGAAGAAATTTGGTTTGTTCTCATGGAGTGATGGAGGTTGAGGGGAGACTTGATAGAAGATTATGAGAAGCATGGACAGAGTGGGTAGGAGCTTTTACCCAGGGTGGAAGAGTCAATTACTAAGGGGCATAGTTTAAAATGCAAGGGGCAAGGTTTAAAGGAGATGTATGAGGCAGATTTTTTTACACAGAGTGGTGGGTGCCTGGAACTCGTTGCTGGGGAAGGTAGTGAAGTGGATACGGTAGTGACTTTTAAGGGGCATCTTGACAAGTACATGAATAGAGGAATATGGTCCCCGGAAGAGCAGGGGGTTTTAGTTAAGTTGGTGTAGACTTGGAGGGCCGAAGGGCCTGTTCCTGTGTTGTAATTTTCTTTGTTCTTCTTTGAATTAGAGCATTGCAACCTGGATGGCTCATGACAATTCTCATCTTACATTTTTATTCATAAATTGTTATACAGAGGAGACAGCAGAAGAAAATTAAAAATTAAAGGGTTCTCTTAGCAGAATAAGTGATTATTTTGACTGAAAGAGAGCTTGACATTCTGTGTTGCCTTGCCCATGAGCTCCTTGGATATTTTGCCAGGAACCAACATAAAATTAGAGAACCAGAAACATCCAAAAATAGGATCAGGAGTAGGCCATTGGTCCCCTGAGCCCACTGCACAATTGATTATGATCATGGCTAATCCCCTGTCACAATGGCATACTCTCACTCTTTCCTCATACCACTTAACATTTTGTGTCTAGACATCTATCCATTTCCTCAAGTATATTCAATGACTTGGCATCTATGGCCTTCTGTGGTAGAGAATTTCACACATTTACCACTCTGGACAACCCAGATTTTGATTTTTTTTCAATCTCAATTGCTCAATGAGGTGGATGCAATTCCACAAGGGCACCTCTAGCCAAGCAAAATGGAAAATCCCATCCAAGATAACGGACTTGAGGAGAACCTGTTTAACTCAAATATTCATTCCTGTTGCATAATGAAGAAATCGCAAGTCATTAACACTATATATATCACTGATCATCCTGTACCTTCCCTTTATCATAGCTTCCCATTTACAGGATCACTTTGACTGCAGCCAAGCCTGCTCTTCACTCATTAGAAAGTGCTTGCACTTGTGCTTTTGCAGTAACATAAATGAGAAACCTCAGAGAGACCGTAAATGATCTCAAAATCACATCTAACATCCATAGTAGATAATTGCCTGGCTTCAAACACCATTAATCTTTTTGACAGTTTTTTAAAATGTCGTCTGTTTTAATTGACCGTAATTTCTGCATTTTTAAGTGCATCTAATTTAAGCTAGCAGTGGGGTTTGCAAGTGGTGAAGCTTCTATTTACCGTCAGATGTCTCACTGATGCTGGTAATTATTTATCTATACGTGCTATTAAAAATAGCATGAGTACACTGACTGCTCTGATTTCCTGTAAGGTTCCAGTTCCATTGTGCGTCTGCAGAAAAATTGCACAGGGTAACATTGCTTTATTTATTAATCACAAGTAGGCTGATTTAACACTGCGATGAAGTTGCTGTGAAAAGCCCCTAGTCACCACACTCTGGAAGACTACACTCTGACTTTCTGCTGTGACCCTAGCTGATTCTATACTTGACATTGTGTTCCTGCATCTGCATCCTGCAATCTTTCCTTCTAAAGTAAAGCTGCTGAATGAAATTAAGTTATTTTGTGCCCTCTCTGTTACTCAATTGCGTGCAGGAATCAATATATGGTTACAAATAACTATTTTTATCACTGAAGTGATCTCACTGAGTCAACCACATCACAATCAACAGATATTGATTTGCAATACAAAGTTTACAAATGTTACATAATCTGTTTTATAATTATTTCCATATTTCCTGAATGTTCACAGATGCAAAAGTTCATATGGATTATGTGATCTTTCAGAAACACACTCAAAGTTGGCCTTATCTACAGTTATCAGATAAAAAGGCTGTCCCAGTGGGCTAGAGGGATAGCTATTACACAGATAAACAAAACTTTAAAAATATCAGTTTTCATGTTTTGCCTTGCTATAATCATAGAATCCCTACAGTACAAAAGGAGGCCATTTGCCATTTTGCACTGACAACAATTCCACCCTATCCCCATAACCCCATATAGGTCCTCTGCTAATTCCTTGAAATTATGGCCAATCAACCTAACCTGCACATCTTTGGACTGTGGAAGAAAACCGGAGCACCCAGAGAAACCCCACGCAGACGTGGGAGAATGTGCAAACTCCACACACACCCAACGCCAGAATTGAACTCAGGTCCTTGGCACTGTGAAGTAACAGTGCTAACTACTGTGCCACCTGCATTGTGCCACCTTGCCATAATGTAACTGTCATAGCTGCAGCAGTAATACAATCTACAAAAGTTGGCCATCATTATTTAGCAATCTCATTGTTACCTTGTTTTGCAAACAAGCCAGTGAGTAATTATTTCACGGAATTGCATCAAATGCATCCATACTATATTGATGAAAGAAGATTAAGATACTGTATTATTAACTGAATGTTTGCCTAAAATATACAAGTAACTGAAGAGATCAGTTTGTACATCACAACATCCATTACTTTACTGTTGAATAGACTGTCACAGTGGAGAAGCAAACAGCCACTCAAGCTCTGTGAAGCCTTTATATTCTCATCAAGCATGGCAATGAAGAACAGTTCAAGTAATCTTAGAGCAAGTAATATTTTTAACGCACATTCTTTTGAATGTGTTTTTTTTTAATTTCACATTGTTTGAAATTCCTGTTACAAATTGGTAGAGATAACTAATAGTATTTTTTCAGTTGTGTGCGACATATTGTGGTATATCTGGGACAAAGGCAGTCACCAATTATAAAATGTTAAAATTCTGAAGTGTTTGAAGTGAAGAGATGTGTGGAATCTATACTTCCTTCTTGATTCTCCAATTGTCCTTTCGGGCTCCATTAATTCTTGATTTCACATGTTTCAAAACAAACTGTTGTTTTTACAAAAGCTTAAACATTCAAAACTAAAAGCGTTGAATTTAGTCATGACTCTGCTATTCACTTTCAAAACACTAGTGTATTTCACTTCTTTAATTTGGGTATTTAAGATTTGAAAGTAAAACTTTAAACAAATCTACACAACCTGATTTGTTTCACATTGAGAAAAAATGCAACTAAAGCCTAATTCATAATAAATATCTTGATATCCATATCCTGATTAATTCAAATATTCACTCTTAGATGTTATGGAAAAGTATTTTGCATATATACATGATAGTTAGCACTCCTGCCTCATAGCGCCAGGGACCCGGGTTCAATTCCAGCCTCGGGTCACTGTCTGTGTGGAGTCTGTATGTTTTCCCCATGTCTGCATGGGTTTCCTCCAAATCTCTGGTTTCTTTCCACAGTTCAAAGATGTGCAGTTTAGGTAGATTGGCCATGCTAAATTATCCCTTAATGTCCCAAGATATGAAGGTTAGGGGAAATGGTGGGTAAATACATGGGCCTAGTGGGATAGGGCCTAGGTTGGATGATCTGTTGGAAAGTCGGTGCATACTTGATGGGCTGAATGGCTTCCTTCCATACCACAAAGATTCTATGATTCTATATTTGAATGATAGATTCCAGGCTAGGTCATCCATGACAAATGCTTCAAATACTGGGCATTACTTTGACCCATAACTGCAACAACAAATAGGTGCCAAATATGATTAAAGGTATGGATATAGTTCACCTAAACTTGATTCTAAGACAATATTTCATTTGCTAACTTCAAACTACCAGAAGAATGAGACTATCATTCCTTCAGTTTAGACAGCAAATATGTTGTATCTTGCATCTTGCAAATACATTATATCCTGCCCCTATTCATAAAGGGAGACAGGCAAAAAGTAGGAAACTGTAGGTCAGTAAGATTGACCGCTGTGCTGGGGAAGTTGCTGGAATCAATCATTAAGACTGAGCATTTGGAAAGACAAAGCTTAATCCACCACTGTCAGCATTGTTTTATGAAGGGTAAGTCATGCTTGACAAATTTGCTTGAGTTCTTTGAAGAAATGACCAGCAAGGTGGATAATGGGGAACCTGTGGATGTAGTATATCTAGACTTCCAGAAGGCATTTGACAAAATGCCACATAAAAGTCTGATCCAGATAGTGAGGTCACAGGGAATTGGGGATAGAGTACTAGATTTGCTTGAGGATTGGCTGACTGACAGAAAGTAGAGGGTCGGGATAAATGAGTCCTTCTCAGGCTGGTGAAATGTGACTAGAGGGGTGCCTCAGGAGTCGGTCCTCGGACATCAACTGCTTACAATCTATATAAATGATTTGCAAGCAGGGAAAGAGTGTAACGTAGTAAAATTACGGATAATACTAAAATTGGTGAGAAAGCCAGTAGTGAAGAGGATATAACAAAGCTACAGATGGATTTGGATAGGCTAGGAGAATGGGCCAAAATTTGACAGATGGGGTTAATGTGGGTAAGTGCCAGGTTATCCATTTTGGCAGAAAAAAATAGAAAGGCAAATTATTATCTAAATAGAAAGCAGATGCAAAATGCATCCAGGCAGAGGGATCTGGAGTTAGTGTTCATGTATCACAGGAAGTCAGTTTACATGTACAGCATGTAATAAAAAAGGCAAATGGAATGTTGGCATTTATTGCAAAAGGACCAAAGTATAAAAGTAGAGGAGCGTTGTCGTAATTGTATAGCGCGTTGCTGAGACCACATCTGGAGTATTGTGTCCAGTTTTGGTCTCTGTTTGAGGAAATATGTAGTGGCATTGGAGACAGTTCAGAGGAGGTGCACCAGATTGATTCCAGACATGAAAGGGTTGACATATGAAGAGAGATTAAACAGCTTGGGCTCATACTCTCTGGAATCCAGAAGGATGAGAGGGGATGTGATCAAGGTATATAAATTCTAAATCGGATCAAAGGAGTAAGCATAGACCAAATGGTTCCTCTTCTGGAGCAATGTGGAACAAGCGGTCACAGGTATAGGCTGAGAGACGGTAGATTTAAAACTGAGATGAGGAGGAACTACTACTTGCAGAGAATGGTGAATTTGTGGAACTCATTGTCCCATAGCACGGTGGAGTCTGAATCATTAAATGGTTTCAAGAAGGAGATAGATATATTTCTAGTAAACATATGTGTTAAAAGGGATATGGGGAACAGGTCGGGAAGTGGTTTTGAGACCAGGGAGAGATCAGCCATGATCTGATTGAATGGCGGAGCAGGCTTGAAAGGCTGAATTTGCCTATTTCTGCTGCTTCTGCTAACAAAGCCATTAAAAGTTTTTATTGAACTTCTAAAAAAGCTACTACAACTGCACTGTTTATTAAGAATATATAAATTAATGGCTTTTTTAGGATAATGGGGAGAGGAATTTCATGAGTAGACATTTGTTTTGTTTTGCAAGAGGCTGTTGAGACAAATATTTTGCTGTCATATATCGCAAATTCTTATGATGTGTATATACAAGTGTGAATTACTTTTAGATATTATGGTGTCTTAGGCATTGGTCTATATTATATAAACAGATGGATAACTTTTTAAAATGAAATGAAATAAAATGAAATCGAACACAACACCAATAGATGCAAAGGTCAAACCTCCACCTCAACTTGTGACAGAAATTATGGTTGCACAGACCAAAGTGATCTTACAGAGGCATAATCAAAAGCCTAATAAAGGTGCAATGCTGTGGTGCGAAACATTTCATTTTGACCACTTGTTTATTTTAAGATAGCATAATCTTACTGGCTATTTCTTTTATGGCAGCAGTTTAATTGTAGACAGAACTTAGCATCTTAAGAAATCAGGGTCTCTTTCAAATCTCTTACTGAGAACTGTTCACAGCATGTTGACTGTATTACCACAATCAAGCCACATACCACAAACTCTAAAATACGAAAGTGACAGTTTAAAAATAAGTCGCTGCAAATCCACACTCAGGGGTATATTTAACGTATGAGGTTATCAAGTGTCTGTCAAAATCAGATGGCAACTTCTGAATGAGAGAACTATTCTGCTCACATTCAGGAATCATGGTCCAGTAAACAAGTGAGCTTTGGGAGGATATACAGTCTCAAGAGCCGCACGTTCATTGCCTTGGCCAGCTACATAGACATTGGCAGTGCTATCCTCACCCTACTCTGAGGTTGTAGTTCTGGCTGCAGCAGATCTCTCTGCCATCCTTATGGAGACATTGCATACATTGGCCCAAATTCTATATTAGTAGCTGGGCCTCTACTGCCAAAGGTGAGAGTTGGGATGACCTCACTTCGGTGGATAATAGAACATGAGGCTGCTTCTTGTTGGTGGCAGCCAATTAAGTGAGTGCCGCTGGGGTTGCCTTGCCTATTAAGGATGATGGCTTGTCCCCATTGTGAGGGTTGTCAACTCAGCAATGCCACCACTAGTAGTAGCCACTCCAGGGGTTATGCTAGAGGTTGAGGATGTAACAATGTTTATGAGCCCTTACAATCAACTGAGTGGGGTTTGGAAATGCTGAGGCCAGTTAGGTAAGGCCTGACGAATGGAGGGCGTGGGAGTGAAGAAAAGGGAGGAGGTAGTGGTTGCTGAGGACAGGCAGTCCTATGGTGCCATTGATGCTACAGGGCCCCTTTATAGGGCAGGGCAGGCCTGAAAAATATCCCCATCCTTGGACCCTACTAGGAGACTGCTAGGTTTCACTAGATAGTACTCCTACATGGCAGTGGGTCATCAATCATTGGTACTCCTACATGGCAGAGGGTCATCAGTCATTTGTATAATGCCAGTGCAATTGAGAAGAAGCCCTTAATTAGTGACTTAAGTGCTCCGAGTGTATCTTTATCTTGAGGTTTTTTTATTCGCCCAGCCTATCTGGAAAGTCTGCAGAGGGATCTAGATAGGCTGGGCGAATGGGCCAGGAACTGGCAAATGGAATTTAATGTTGGTAAGTGTGAAGTTGTCCGCTTTGGTAGGAATAATGGTAGGAAGGACTATTACTTACATGGCGAAAAACTGCAGCATGCGACGGTGCAGAGGGACCTCAGGGTCCTTGTGCATGAGTCGCAAAAACCCAGCCTGCAGGTGCAGCAGGTGGTCAGGAAGGCTAATGGGATGCTGGCCTTCATAGCAAGGGGGATTGAATATAAAAGTAGGGAGGTCTTGCTGCAACTGTACAGGGCACTGGTGAGGCTGCAGCTGGAGTACTGTGTGCAGTTTTGGTTGCCGCACTTACACAAGGATATTTTGGCCTTGGAGGGAGTGCAGAGGAGGTTCACTAGGCTGATACCGGAGTTGAGGGGGTTGAACTATGAGGAGAGGCTGAATAAACTAGGCTTGTGCTCGTTGGAGTTTAGAAGAATGAGGGGCGATCTCATTGAGACATATAAGATGATGAATGGGATGGATAGGATAGAGGTGGAGAGGCTCTTCCCGCTCAGAAAGGACAGTAGGACTAGAGGGCACAGCCTCAAGATAAAGGGGGGGGGCAGTTTAGAACGGGGTTGAGGAGGAACTTCTTCACTCAAAGGGTGGTGAATCTCTGGAATTCTCTGCCCGTTGAAGTGGTGGAAGCTGCCTCGCTAAATATATTTAAGACGCGGGTTGATAGGTTTTTGATAGGCAAGGGGATTAAGGGTTATGGGGAGAGGGTGGGAATGTGGAACTGAGCAGCGACAGATCAGCCATGATCTTATTGAATGGCGGGGCAGGCTCGAAGGACTAGATGGCCTACTCCTGCTCCTATTTCTTATGTTCTTATGTTCATTTATGGGATGTGGACATCGTTGGCCAGGTTAGCATTTATTGCCCATCAGAAGGAGGTAGTGAGCTGCTGCCTTGAACATCTGCAGTTCCTAAGTGTAAGTACACCCACAGTACAGTCATGGAGGAAATTCACTGTCCCAGCGACAGTGAAAGAACAACAATATATTTTCAAGTCAGGATGGTGAGTGAATTGGAGGGGAACCTCCAGGTGATGGTGTTGCCAGGTATCTGCTGCATGTCCTTCTACGTGGTAGTAGTCATGGGTTTGGAAGGTGCTGCTGAAGGAACATTGGTGAGTTCCTGCAGTGCATTTTGTAGATAGTTTACATTTCTGCCACTGCTTGTTGGTGGTGGAGGGAGTCAGTGTTTGTGGAAGGGATAGCAACCATATGGGCTGCTTTGATCTGGATGGTTTCAAGCTTTCTGAGTGCTGTTGGAGCTGCAGTCATCCACGCAAGTGGAGAGTATTCTGTCACACTCCTGACTTGTGCCTTGTAGATGGTGGACAGATTTAGAGGATTCAGGATGTAAGTTACTCACTGCAGGATTCCTTTTACTTGCTCTAGTAGCTACAGTATTTGTATGGCTGGTCCAGTTCAGTTTCTGGTGAATGGTAACCTCCCAGGATGTTTCTAGTTGGGGATTCAATGATGGTAATGCCATTGAATCTCAAGAGGCTATACCAAATCATCTCATGTGGAGATGATCATTGCCTGAGACTTGTATGGCATGCATGTTACTTGCCACATGTCAGTGCAAGCCTCATATTGTCCAGGTATTGCTGCATTTGTACATGGACTGTTTCCGTATCTGAGGAGTTGCAAATGGTACTGAACATTGTACAGTCATCATAAAACATTTTCACTTCTCACCTTGTGATGGAAAGAAAGTCATTGATGAAGCAGCTGAAGATGGTAGGGCCTAGCTCACTACCCTTAGAAACTCTTGCAGTGACATTCTGGAAGTAAGATGATTTGATCTCCAACAATCACAACCATCTTCCTTTGTATTAGGTATGACTCTAACCTGTAAAGGGTTTCCCCTTGATTCTCATTTACTTCAGTTTTGCTAGAGTTCCCTGATGCTATATTTGGTCAAATGCTACCCTGATGTCAAGGGCAGTCACTCTCACTTCACCTCTGGCATTCAGCGCTTTTGTCCATGTTTGAACCAAGGCTATAATGAGGTCAGGAGCTGAGCGATCCTGGCAGAACCCAAACTGAGCATCACGTTATTGCTGAGTAAGTGCCACTTGATGGTACAGTTGATGACTCCTTCCACCACTTTTTCCTGTGTCCCTGTGTTTCCTACCTACAGTAAAAAGTCTGACAACACCAGGTTTTAGTCCAACCTATTTATTTGATAATATATTCGCAAGCTTTTGGGTTAGCCCCTTCGTCAGGTGAATGGAGAGTTCTGGCCACATCATTTCCTACCTACATCAGCTGTGCCCACTTCTGATGGTGAAGCTGCCACTTTTCCTGTGCCTGAGGGTTTTCATAATTATTCAGGAGCACACCCTCTGGCTACAGATTGGCATCTGACAGGTTTGAAGATGATTACCAATGCACCGCAGCATTGAGACTTGGAAATGCTCCCAATATCAGCGTCCTGACTCCATTATGCAAATTCAGCACTTAGTGAGTGGGCCTCTCAGTTTATCTCTCTCTCTCTATCTGTTTTTCTCTTTGTGGGTAACTGAATTTTTTACATTTTCTGCCTGTTATGCAACATAACAAGTGATTATCAAATAACTAGAGGCTATTTGCTTTAAAATTTAACTTTAAAAACAGATACTTTATTTATATACCTAGACTTTCTATATTCTAGACATTGATTGCATCAGTGCTTTTTTTTGAAGGAATAGTACTCAAAATTGCACACTATTATAAATGAAACCTTGTTACTATCTTACAAGGTTGTAATGGTGAATTTCCACTTAGTCCCAAAATGTATTTCTATGCTATACTTGATAATATATTAATTTAAAATATTAAGCAAATAGTCAATAATTATCAAAAAAAAATTTTCCTTTTGCATCTTTGCTCAAGTACCTATTATGTCAACTTTCTATTTCCACATGCACCTTTTTTTTATTTACCCACAATCTAAATTCTCTATCCATTTTCCCTTACTTTAAGTTGTCTCAGCCCCTTTTAAGCACCCATCATTTTTTTCACTAGCCATGTAAAGTGCTGTCACTGACAAATGTGGAAACATTGTGTTGGAAATTCCCTCTTCCATGTTGCTAGTTCAGCAGGAAAACAAAAATATACCAGTTTAAAAATGTCCTTTAGCTTGCAGCTGCAGATTGAAGATCTACAAAGAACAAGTTTGTAGGTCAAAAGGAAATGAAGACAATTGCAGGGTAATTCTCTGATTCTGATTCTGATTGGTGAATAAGAGCATAAGAAATAGGAGCAGGAGTAGGCCATCTAGTCCTTCGAGCCTGCCCCGCCATTCAATAAGATCATGGCTGATCTGTCGTGTCTCAGTTCCACATTCCCGCCCTCTCCCCATAACCCTTAATCCCCTTGCCTATCAAAAACCTATCAACCCGCATCTTAAATATATTTAGTGAGGCAGCCTCCACCACTTCAACGGGCAGAGAATTCCAGAGATTCACCACCCTTTGAGTGAAGAAGTTCCTCCTCAACTCTGTTCTAAACCGCCCCCCGCCTTTATCTTGAGGCTGTGCCCCCTAGTCCTACTGTCCTTTCTGAGCGGGAAGAGCCTCTCCACCTCTATCCTATCCATCCCATTCATCATCTTATATGTCTCAATGAGATCTCCCCTCATTCTTCTAAACTCCAACGAGTACAAGCCTAGTTTATTCAGCCTCTCCTCATAGTTCAACCCCCTCAACTCCGGTATCAGCCTAGTAAACCTCCTCTGCACTCCCTCCAAGGCCAAAGTATCCTTGCATAAGTGCGGCGACCAAAACTGCGCACAGTACTCCAGCTGCGGCCTCACCAGTGCCCTGTACAGTTGCAGCAAGACCTCCCTACTTTTATATTCAATCCCCCTCGCTATGAAGGCCAGCATCCCATTCGCCTTCCTGACCACCTGCTGCACCTGCAGGTTGGGTTTTTGTGACTCGTGCACAAGGACCCCGAGGTCCCTCTGCACCGTCGCATGCTGCAGTTTTTCACCACGTAAGTAATAGTCCTTCCTACCATTATTCCTACCAAAGTGGACAACTTCACACTTGCCAACATTAAATTCCATTTGCCAGTTCCTGGCCCATTCGCCCAGCCTATCTAGATCCTTCTGCAGACTTTCCACACCCTCCGCACAATTTGCCGTTCTACCAATTTTGGTGTCATCAGCAAATTTCGACACCATACACTCGGTTCCCTCCTCCAGATCATCTATATAAATGGTAAATAGCTGAGGCCCCAGCACCGACCCCTGGGGCACTCCACTAGTCACCAACCGCCAATCCGAATAGCACCCATTGACCCCCACTCTCTGCCTCCTATTTGACAGCCAATCCCTTATCCACGCTAACACCCTACCCCCAACTCCATGCCCCCTGACCTTCTGCAATAACCTCTTGTGCGGCACCTTATCAAACGCCTTCTGAAAATCAAGAAACACCACATCTACTGGCTCTCCTCTATCCACCGCCCTAGACACATCCTCATAGAACTCCAATAATTCATCAGACACGACTTCCCTTTAACGGAACCGTGCTGCGTCTGCTCTATCAAACAATTCTCCTCAAGATGCCTCGCTATTTTCTCCTTGATCACGGATTCTAACATTTTACCTACAACAGACGTTAAACTAACCGGCCTATAATTCCCTGCCTTTTGCCTGCCACCCTTCTTAAACAACGGTGTAACATTAGCCGTTTTCCAGTCTTCCGGCACTTACCCGGAATCCAGCGACGTTTGGAAAATAATCACCAAGGCATCCACTATCACCTCCGCCATTTCTTTCAGAACCCTTGGACGCATTCTATCCGGTCCTGGGGACTTGTCCACAATCAGTCCCTCCAGTCTGTCGAGCACTGCCTCTCTAGTAACAATAATGTCATTCAGGCCCTCCACTCCTACCATCTTTCCATCACTAACACCCGGCAAATTATTCACGTCCTCCTCCGTAAAGACCGAAACAAAAAAGTTATTCAAGGCTTCAGCCATTTTCCCATCCCCTACCACTAAGTCCCCCCTCTCATCCTCTAAGGGTCCAACGTTCACCCTAGCCAGCCTCTTCCTTTTTATATGTTTATAAAAACTCTTACTATCCTTCTTTATATTAAGTGCTAGCCCAGCTTCATAGTTTATCCTACCCTCCTTTATCAACTTCTTTGTCATTCATGCACTAGGCATGATTTTATGACCACCAATCAGTCCTAGAATCATAGAATCCTACAGTGTAGAAGGAGGCCATTCGTCCTATCAAGTCTGCACTGACCACAGTCACACCCAGGCCCCATACCCTTAACCTTGTGCATTTACCCCAGCTCATCACCCGAAACTAAGGGACAATTTAGCATGGCCAATCTACCTAACCCCGCACATCTTTTGGACTGTGGGAAGAAACTGGAGCACCCAGAGGAAATACATGCAGTCACGGGGAGAACATGCAAACTCCACACAGTGCCCAAGTGGGGAATCAAATTCAGGTCCCTGATGCTGTGAGGCAGCAGTGTTAACCACTGTCACCTTGCCGCCCCCAATTAATGAAGTAACAGTACCCCTGTTAACTACTGTTGAAATAAGTTTGAGTTATCTTCTGCCAAGGTCTCATGAACATGGAGCTATAACATAATAATATCCTAACCCTTGCTAAATAGGTATCATTATTTAGAATGGCAAGTTGTACAAATTGTAGGGAAATGTCATATTGTTAAAGTGGGCGTGGTCTTTGGGTTTGGAATTATGGAACATTTTGGGCACAGCAGGGAGACGACGGCCTTGTGGTATTATCACTAGGCTATTAATCCAGAAACTCAGTTAATGTTCTGAGGGCCCGGGTTCGAATCCCATCATGGCCGATGGCAGAATTTGAATTCAATAAAAAAAAAATCTGCAATTATGAATCTACTGATGACCATGAAACCATTGACGATTGTTGGAAAAATCCATCAGATTCACTAATGTCTTTTAGGGAATGAAATCTGCTGTCCTTACCTGGTCTGGCCTACATGTGACTCCAGAGCCACAGCAATATGGTTGACTCTCAACTGCCATTGGGCAATTAGGAATGAACAATAAATGCTGGCCAGCCAGTGACATCCATCTCCCACGAATGAATTAAAAAAAATTTAATATGCTGCATTTAACATGGCAATAATTGATGTAAAAATAAAACATCAATTAATGTGTTACATTATAAAACATGTAGAAACACAGAAAATAAGTGCACTGACAAGCTGAGCCTCTTTTTTTCATTAATTTTTCTGCAGAAATGTATTTTCCTGAATGTGTAACCACTTATTTGTTGAGCAGGCTCCATTATTACTGAGTTCCTTCCTTACTCTTGCGGATAATAGGTAGGAGAATGATTGCAGTGCCTGTTGAGTGGCCAAAAATAATGACAGAAGAAATGAAAGGTTTTCCCTTTTGTGTTATTTGTTTATCTGGAAAGTTTCCACCTAACTGAAAATAATCTTGAAAGCGAAAAAAAAATATAACTGTGTTCCTGGAATCTAAAGCGTTACTGATCAGAAACACGTCGGCTGGTGTAATCTAGTATTTGCATATGCCTGCCCAAACAGCAGCTGCCAGATTCAATACCTGCCGTCACTTCTGGTAGAATATTCCAGAAGTACTGCAGAAGACTGAGAAGCTGATGGAATAGCTCCCCACCATATTTCCTGTGCCTGTCTTCCTAGAGAGCAGGCCGGGAATCATTAGGAAAACCAAATATCTTTTAAACTCTGAAGCCTTTCTCCAAACACTGAGCCTAAAGGATACATCAGCATTTTCTATATTTTTGAGCTTGTGCTCCTGGTTTAATAATATTTTTATCATTCTGATTAAATGTTGATTTAGTTATAATAGAGCATTAAAATAATTAAGTGAAGAGAGCACTTGGTAAATCATATAACTCCACCATGCTGTGTTAACCATAGAATCATAGAAACCCTACAGAAAGAAGCCATTCAGCCCATTGAGTTTGCACCTACTCTTTGAGAGAGCATCTTACCCAGGCCCCCACACGCACTTGCCCATATCCTGTAACCTTGTGTGTTTACCATGGCTAATCCACCTAACCTACACATCTTTGGACAGTGGGAAGAAACCAGAGCACCTGGAGGAAACCCACACAGACGCAGGGAGAATGTGAAAACTCCACACAGACAGTCATAGAAAATCATAGAAACCCTACAATGCAGAAAGAGTCCATTTGGCCCATCGAGTCTGCACCGACCACAATCCCACCCAGGCCCTACCCCCATATCGCTACGTTTTTATGCGCTAATCCCTCTAACCTACGCATCTCAGCACACTAAGGGGTAATTTTTAGCATAGCCAATCAACCTAACTTGCACATCTTTGGTTTGTGGGAGGAAACCAGAGCACCCGGAGGAAACCCATGCAGACACGAGGAGAATGTGCAAACTCCACACAGACAGTGACCCAAGTGGAGAATTGAACCCAGTTCCCTGGAACTGTGAAGCAGCAGTGCTAAATACTGTGCTACAGTGTCACCCAAACTGTAGTTGAAGCTGATGCTATGAAGCAGAAGTGCGCCGCTATGTCACTGCACAAATTCAATATTATAACTGTCTCCCTGTCTAAACCTTTAACAGCGATTGCTATACACATGCACATATACCTGCTATAGGTCTTCCATGCCCTCATTCCTGCCTATCTGTAACCCCCAAAATATCAAAGTACCTCCAATTCTAGCCTTTTGCTCGTGGCCAATTTTTATTGTTTTTACCAATGGCAAATGTGCTTTCAGCTGTGGATGGACCTGAAATTCCCTCCCTTAACCTCTCCACCTCTCGCTCACCCTTTTAAGATGCTCTTGTAAACCTATCAGTTTTAGTAATCCTTTGGACACATATCTTAATGAATCACATTATGTGACTGTTATATTTTGTAATACTCTTGTGAAACACCTTATGATGCTTTCCTATTTTAAAAGAGTGTAAATTTAAGTTATTATTGGTTTACTGAATAGTAATCATCCGTATGATTTTTCCATTAATTAACCAGATGAGCGGAATCCAGTTGTAATCTTGTGATTTCCAACTTGAATGTCGTGAACTAGATCATGACCCCCTTCTGAAGGGCAATTAGGGATGGGCAACAATTAATGCCAGCCGTGCTAGTAAGGGTCGCATTTCATGGACAAATAAAAAAAAAAGTTACAAAGATGTTGGAAGGATGAGTTGGTGGCAAAAATTGAAATATTTGATGGATGCCACTCTGGTTGTTGTTCTGCGATTGGGATTAAAGTCGATGATTCAGCAAAGCTGAAAGAGCTTTGATGTGTAGCTAGATGAGCTGTGTGTGATCACTGGGACATTTTAATGCTGCCAGTGCATTCAGGATAAACGCTCAAAAATTATTTTTAAAAGTCTGACATTTCAAATGTTTCACTCTCATATGAAGTACCGAGCATGATAACGTTATGTGTCATTAATCATTTAAACTCAGGACTTAGAAGGTTTGAAATGACTGTCACTGATTTTATCATATAAATGCGGACTGTGCTTAAACCAAATTCCTCTCTGCACCCACGGTAATTGCTACTTTATACTGCTACAGATTGAAAGTTATTAAACCTACCCCATAATGCATGCATTGCAGGACCATTGGCATTTATTTTATCTGAATATATATATATATATATATAAAGTACAACATATCTGATTGACTATTTTAACTGGGAGAATACAGTGGACCAGTTTTTCCTTTAGGGAAGCCTTTGCACCAGCTTTCTAAGGCCATGTGTCCTGAACTCGTCAGATGTGCCAGGAATAGTCTCAGGTTTGCATTATTTGTGGCCCTAGCAGTAATTCAGTTTGTGCTTAGTTGGGCATCTCAGGGTGGTTTGGGAGGTGGATGGTGAGCAGGAAAATGATTACATTGCCTGTAGTATGGTCAAAAGTGATGATGGAAGAGTGGTAATGGAAGATCTAAAGTAAACTAAAAGGTTATTTGTTTATTTGGAAACCTTCTACTTCACTGAATATAGTGCAATCAATTACAATCAATTTCGAATGCTATAAAAATATAACTGAGTTCCTGGAACCTAAAGCGTTTGTGATCAGAAGTGCGTAGGTTGATTTGCATATCCTGCGAAAGAGCAGCTGCCAGATTCAATATCTGCTGTTAATTCTGGTGGAATATTCCAGAAATGAAGATTGAGGACCTGATGAAACAGCTGCCCACAACATTTCCCATGCATCCTTCCCAGAGAGCACACTGTGGATGTTGTGTATTTGGAGGACACTCAGCTAATGTTCTGAGGCACCAGGTTCAAATCTCGTCACTGCAAATGGTGGGATTTAAATTCAATTTTAAAAAAAAATCAGGAATTATGGATCTATTGATGACCATAAAACCATTGGCGATAGTTGGGAAAACCTATATGGTTCACTAATGTCCTTTAGGGAAGGAAATCTGCTGTCCTTGTCTGGTCGGGAGTCTGTGACTCCAGATCCACAGCAATGTGGTTGAGTCTCAACTGCCCTTGGGCAACTATGGATGGGCAATAAATTCTGGCCAGCCAATAATGCCCATGTCCCATGAATAAATAAAATAAAATGAATGCAACTTCATTGTGGTGTGTTCTTCCTCATACATCAATGGGGGAATCAGGATATTGAATTCTATGATCATAATGGATGGAGGAACAGGTTTGAAGGGCTAAATGGCCTACTCCTGCATCTAGTTTCTATCTATGTTTCAATACCTGCTACTTCTGTTTCCTACTCTACATAGTAATGCAACACTTTCTTACATACATCTACAGTGAGCCAAAAGGTTCAAATATATAACATTCTCTCCCCTTTAATTGGAAGTCTCCAAAGCAAGAACAATAGCCAATAGGTTAGTCACTACTATAAATTAAATTTATTTATTAGTCACAAGTGAGGCTTATAATAACACTACAATGAAGTTAAAGTGAAATTCCCCTAGTCGCCACACTCCAGCACCTGTTCGGGTCAATGCACCTAACCAGCACATCTTTGGACTGTGGGAGGAAACTGGAGCACCTGGAGGAAACCCACACAGACATGGGGAGAATGTGCAAACTCCACATAGATAGTGATCCAAGCCAGGAATTGAACCTGGGACTCTGGCGTTGTGAGGCAGCAGTGCTAACCACTGTGCCACCATGCCCACCTGATCTGGAGCTTGTCGCTCTCCGAATGGTTGATAGCAAACCTCTGGCATTTTCATCCTCACAGGAACCTCTGGTGTTTTCATTTTCATGTGGATATCAGAGGTGGCTGGTTTTACAGGCATTGACATGGGAACTGGAGCTGCCTGAACAGACAGTGAGGTGTTGATTCCCTCAATTCCCTCAAGGTGCTGTCTACTTGATTGAAGTAGCAAATATTCCCCTTTGAGCAGTCTGAAGAACTGACTCATGGCAATCTTGAAAGTCCATCTGCATTACTATGTAAACTAGACTGGTGGTATTTAATGGTGTCGATATATGTTGTATGCAGATGGGAGCAATTCCATCTTTGCATCTTCCTGCCATTGACAGATTCCCTGTCTGGTCCAAAAATGATAGTGAGTGGGCGACTGTCTGTCAGCAATGTAAACTCCCTCCTGTACAGGAACTAACGGAATCTTTTGATGCCAAAGATGATCCCCAGTTCTTTCCCATTCAATCTGGGCATAGTTGTTCTCAGATTTGTTTCAAGTTCGAGAAGGAAAAGCAATGGTTCTTTTTCTACCCAACGGCATGCTGTGGGAGCCCACTGCTCCCAAACTATAAGTAGATGCATCACAAGGAAGGGTAAAGTAGGGTCAAAGTTACCAAGCTTGGAATCTTCCATAATAATTCAACAATTTCAGGAAGGAATGTGACTGACCTATATTCTGAGGTGCAGACCCCTCTGATAGCCTTAACATTACAAGGACCTTTGTGAAGACTAACAGTGTCAATCACATTTCCCAGGTATTCAATAGAGGATTGGAAGAACTCGCACTTGTCTTTATGGACGCTCACACCAAAGTTTTCCAATCGCTAGAGAGTGGCATCCAAGTTTCAAAGGTGTTCCTCTTCTTCTCCTCCAGTGACAAGCATGTAGCCCAGTCAGTCCGTTCAAGATCACCTCTATTGCCTTTTTCTCCACAGATTTGACATTCTATGTCTTTATATCAGTATTCAGCAGTAGAATGTCCTTGCTTTGCACACCAGTAACACGTACAGGCCCCGGTTGCTTTGGGTGTCGCTTCAGTGGACACTTTGTGCACCCAAGTGGACGAACTCAATTGTTGGGCTTTGCAGCCAGCTCCATAGAAAAAAATGATTTAAAATTCTCACTTCCACACTAGCCAATTGATCTTCCCGTAGACAGTAATATGGTGTACACGTGAAAAGATTCCTTTTTTATGACTTTTCTTTGCTTAGACTTTTTGTTTTGAATGGCTCAGCAAGCACCCTTCCATTATCCTTGTCACCAGTTTTGCTGTGTACTTGGAGAATGACTCTCTGGAATATGCGACATGCGAACATAACTTTATTGAGGTATGTTTACTCTTATACTTGCTGCTTCTCTGTTTTCTGCTCTACAATGCATTGCTTCAACTCCTTGCATACATTGCCACAGCAGGGGACTCTACGGTGAGCCAAAAGGAACAAATATATAATAGCGAATCATTAAGAAAACTAACTCAATCTCTTTTAGACTCAGGCCTTTGCATGACTACTTGAGCCTGAAGGATACATCAGCATTTCCTGAGCTTTGTGCTCCTGGCTCTGAGCTATTTTTGAGCTTTGTGCTCCTGGCTTAGTAATATTTTAGTCGGTCTAATTAAATGTTGATTTAGTTATGAATAGAGTAGTAAAATAACTAAGACAAGTGAAGAGGACATGCCGTAGAACATATACCTCTGCCGTGCTGTGTTAACTCAATGCTATTACAACTATCCAGCTGTTCCCTGAGGTTTTTCCCCTACCTGGTAGATGCAACTAAAAGCTGATGAAAGTAATGTTTTTGTTGAGAGTTTCCCTCTCAGTGAGATGGTTTCAGGGCACAACACATCCAATAACCACTAATCAGTTCTTCATTGGCTGATTCCCTAACTGCGTACCAAGTTTTGTTGAGATCCGTCCATTTGTTTTACATAGAATTATCATAGAATCGTAGAATCCATCCAGTGCAGAAGAAGCCATTTGCCCCATCTAGTCTACACTGCCTCTCAGACAGAATATTTTAGACTGGCCCTCTCCCCCACCCTATCCTCTAACCCCACACATTTTCCAGGGGTAATCCATTTTACCTATGCAGCTTTGGACAGTGAGGAGCAATTTGCCATGGCCAATCCACCTAACCTGCACATCTTTGAAGTGTGGGTGGAAACCATAGCCACACAGAGGAAACCCACACAGATACAGGGAGAATGTGCAAACTCCACAGATGGTCACCCAAGACTGCAATTGAACACAGGTCCTTGGTGCTGTGAGGCAGCAGTGCTAACCACTGTGCCACTGTGCACATTGATGTATTAACTTTAAAATCTGGTTCCACAACTCCTTTGTTCAGGGATTACTGATAATTCCAGCAGTGGTCACTACTTGAATCTGCCACAACTGGAGCTACAGAACTTCTGGCCAATCAGACTGACTTTGCATCTCATCCAAAAAAATGGTGCTTCTGATAATGCAGCACTCCCTCAGTATTGTATTGTAGCATCATTTAGGTAATGGACTCAAATTTCTGAGCAGGGCCACAATTTACTGCTACAATTGAGCCTTGTCTGAGGGAAGGCATTTTACGAATTACAGAGAATGTACAGTATAGAAATAGACCATTTGGCACAACTGGTCACATCAGAGCTTATGCTCCACATGTGCCTCGGTTCACCCCTTTTGTCTAACCTTATTGGTAAATTCCTCTGTCTTGTGTGCTTGTCCGGTTTCCCCCAAATGCATCTATATTAATCACTTCAACTACTTCTTGTGGTAGCAAGTTCCACTTTCTAAGCACGCGCTTTTTTTTTAATTTCCTGAATTTCTTGCTGAATTTATTAATGACTATCATACTTATGCCAAAAACATATATGTTGATATGGTAGGACAGAGTGAGACAGATTAGACACAATGGACAGGATTTTCTGTCTGCATTCCGCTCAAGGACAATGGATCTTTGGGTATTCCTTGATTCCTGTGCTGGGAGGGACAGGAAAATTCCAGTCAATATAACAATACAGTTTTATAGTTTCATTTGGTACTGTAGATACATGTATATGTATATTTATCTTGACTTCATGCAATTTAAGAAAGAATTTAGAAATGGCAGGTGTTGTGAAATAAAATATTATATTTGAAATTCTGTCACATTTTAAAAGAAATTTGACAATTTGTAAAGCTTTACATCTTTGGAAGAGATAAATGACTTGAAGTAAGTTCCTCCAAGTCCTCCCTACCCCCAGCTGCATGTTGGGCACTTTTTTTAAACTTCCTCATTAAAAATACATGATTACAAGGACAGAGCTAAGGTCAAAGGATGTGAGGAGATTTGGCACAATGCAGCCATAGCAATATCCCTCAATGCCATATTGCTGTTTACATTAGACTCAAAATGGCAACATGATGATAATGGACATTTAAGTTTAAGTGTGTTATTTTCAGTCAAGTCATGACATCCAAAGTTAGCTGACCTTAAAGTAAATGGGGATTCATGATTCTGACCCCACTCCCATTGGCTCCATCACTGCTACAACCAAACTTTGCAAGAGCCATGTGCTTACTGGAGAAAGTTGGGCTTGTAGGTCATGTTTCTAGTAGCTAAAAATGTGACCAGTCACTATAAAATGAGTGCTTGAGGAAACAGTGGTAACTGTAACTTGTGGGATGCAGAGGCAGATTTACAATGAAAGACATTGTGGCTAAGTACAGGGTCCCGACCAATGGGGAGGCCCTGCGTCGGCCTGTGCACTGGGCATCCAATTGGAGCCTGATCACTCTGCATTTGCTGATAGGCTCATCTACTATTTGTTGAGCAGGTAATGCAGAGCAAAATCAGATTCTGGTGAGTCTGAAAGAGCTGGAAAACACTGGTCTGAAACATATGAACAGTTAACTTGAGTCGAGTCTGAGGAATGAAGAGAGGTGACTAGGCAAGGAGGGAGAGGCAGAGGCTTCTGAGGTTTTACCGTCTTTGCAAAAGGCGAGCAGGTTTGCGACTTGGCCCAGAGTGGGCCAGCAACTGTGAGGTGCCAAAAGCCACAACAAGATGACATCGGCTGCAGAGCAAGGGGAGTATCGGGCAAGCGAACAGCGACTCAAACCAGGGCTGAGAGCAGGCCAGCAACAGCAAGGTGTAATGCTCCAAATCAAGCCTTAACTACTTGGAGAGGATAAGTGAGGCAGGAGGTGCCTTGAAGACCCAAGGGGAGCATGGAGAGTGAGACTATGAGACTGGGAGAGTGTGAGGGGATGGGAGAAGGGAGAGAAATGTTGAAGGTGTTGGAGGAAGGAGAACATGAGAAGTGGTTAGCCAGGGTTGCAGACTTGCAAGACAGGAGTGTTTGTAAGGCCTGGGTTGCATTTTGGAGGGAAAGAGAGTTTATGATGGGGTTGAAGGCCCATGGGAAGGGAGAGTTTATAAGGGGTGAATGGGCAGGAAAAGAGTAGAGTGAATATTATTTGAAATCCAGATCATAGCTTCATAGTAAAAAGATGAATTCAGTTTTTGCAGAGCTTGAATTGACGTTGATAAAAACATGGGATTTACTGTGCAAATGTGTCATTCAGACACCTTATTACAATCAAGCAGTTTCTTTAGCAATATAAAGTGACATTATCACTATGGCAGTCAAAAATGCAGAAAATTGAAGGGCAGGCAAGAGGATGAAGCTAGGTAAAAAGACAGGTTGCTTTACTTTAATAAGTCTGAAGTATTGAGCGTTGCACAAACTGTACATTCAACCCTCAACCACCAAAAGTATGGGTGAATTATCTGGTGACTTAGACTTTGCCTGTTTCCAGAGATATCACATCACCTGAAAAGATTGAAGAAGTGGACTCTAAAATGGCAGGTGTTTTTACAAGTTAAGAAATAGTGATCAACTTGTGCATTTTTATGGCTTCTGCCTTTACGTTCTGTGGGGCAATAGTGGGTAGGGTTGGGAGGGGCATGAGGTTGGGACGGCGAGGGAGGGGGAGCAGAAATGAGTTAATTTACCTCTAGTGGGATGCCACAAGACCAATTCTGAGGCTTACGATTACAACTGAAAATGAATAACTTGTCTTAAAGTAATGGATGTATTGTAGCCAAATTTGCTATTGATACGAAAGTAAGGCGGGAAAAAAGCTGTGAGGAGGCCACAAAGAGCAGGCTTTCCATTCAGCATCAGGATGGTGCCATTGGGACCAAACATTCATCCTGATCCTGTTTGAGTTAGTTGCGCAAAATAACTTCTGTAGGATTGGCCAATTAGTACCCAAAAGATATGCTCACCATTCAATTAACAATGGCAGGTGGTCTCATTTGGCCAAATAGGAGGCCCTCGAACATTTAAAAAGTAGAAGACTGCTGTTGCACGTAAGGGAGAGTGTGGGGAACCTCAAGATCCATGTGCCCTCGCAGCACCTTGTAGTTTTTACAAAAATAAAAATGTCAAAGCTACTACACTGTCACTGTGGAGGGAAATATGACTCACAGGCAGCATAGTGGTTAGCACTGCTGCCTCACAACGCCGAGGTGATTGCTGACTTGGGCAACTGTCTGTACGGAGTCTGCATATTCTCCCTAGTGTCTGCATAGGTTTCCTCCAGGTGCTCCAGCTTCCTCCCACAGTCTGAAAGATACACTGGTTAGATGCATTGGTCATGCTAAATTGTCCCTCAGTGTACCCGAGTTGCCAGAATGTGGCAATTAGGGGATTTTTTCAAAGTAAATATGGCTCTTCACTGGCATAGCACAATTTTAGAATGATCACAATTCCAGTTTATTGCTTTATTGCCTTGATTGCATCATCAAATTATAATTCAATGTGATTCAGATGAAACTTTATTTCCCTATTAATCAGAAATTCTGAGAAATATGAAACATTTTCAAACAAATGTTTATGCAAATTGCTGACAAAAGATTGGGCTCTTTTAGTTTGCCAACAAATCACAGAATTTTGGAAAAAAACATATCATTGTACAAAGACATGGCAGGTCAGATGATTTGAAAGAATACAAGGAACAGCAAAGGATGACTAAGAGAAAGGGTGTCAAAAGGATGACGTGAGAAAGTTATTGAGGAATGTCAAGACTGATAGTAAAAGTTTTCATAAATATTTAAAAGGCAAGTTGACAGAGTGAGAATAGAGAATGAGTCTGAAGAATTGATAATGGAAAACAAGAGGTAGAATTTAATGCTGCACAGACGGACACACACAAGCATGTTCCAGTGTCATCATGCACTCGCGTGATATTTCAGTTGGTGAACACAAGTGCGGATTGGATTAATGTGTACTGACAACTAAGAAGTTCATTTAGATAAAAGTGCTATTGACCAGGACATTACTTTGCCTGTGAGAATGGATAACGTGGGCAAGTGGGTAATCTGATTTTGCCATTTTCACATCCACGGGCAGTATAAAAGATAGCTGGAGTGCAAAGGAAGACTGAGTTGGAAGGGGTTTTTGGGATTTTGGGTTTGGTTTGGAGCATTGTGAGTCTTTTCACTGCTTTCCTTGAAGATTTGTACATCTGACCGGAAGCTTTCAAAACATTCCAGTCTTGTGACTTTTGAGCTTTGTGTCTGTCTGGCAGCCTGTGTGTACTAGGTCAGCCCCATTTGCATCTCTGAAGAGGGAGCACCTCCTCTCCTGAGGAGGACAGGGAACTAAGAGGAAAGCAGTTGGTCACGGACATCACCTCAGAGCAGAGGTGCAGGCCTCCAATTGTGTGGGTGAACACCAAATATCCATGGCTCTCAAGGTCACTGTGGCACTAAACCTTAATGTCTCTGGATCTTTCCAGGGTTGGGCAGCCAATCGTTGTGGAGTCTTCTAGTTAGCTGCACACAGCTGGTGACTAACACTCTATTCAGGCAGGTGAGACCATTCAACTATTTCAGTATAGGGCCAGAGGCTTTATTGCAATTGCAAAGATCCCCTCATCCAGGGTGTCATTGAGTGCATCTATGTGACCATCAAGATGCCAACCAGCTGGGCACCTTTGTCAATAGGAAGGGGCAACACTCCATAAATGTTCAGAGAGTTTATGACCTCAAGGCCAATATTCCACAGGTCTGTGAGAGATACCTGGCAGCTCTCATGATGCCCACACACTACCACTAAAGTGCCAGGGCTGTTCATGGCTCCAGTTCACCTTGATGGATGGTCGCTGGGTGATAAGAGGTTTCTCTTGAAAAGGTAGCTGACAATGCCTCTCAGGAACCTGAGGACAGGCAATGGAAGAAATACAATTGCTGCCATGTTTCCACAAGGGTGGTGCTGGAGAGGACAAATGGTCTGCTACAAATGAGATTCCGGTGCCTGGACCCTTCCCGGGATATCCTGCAATATCCGCCAGAGTGCAGTGTCACTCATCATTATTGTCTGCTGTGCTCTATATAACCTTGCTGTCTCTAGAGGGGAATCACTGGACGAGGAGGACACTGAGGCAGGTGCATTCGCCTCAGGAGGAATCCAATGAAGACTCAGACACAGAGATTGGGCAGGCACAGGGTGATGATGAAGAAGTTGAAATGAGGAACCTTCAGGGAGACGGGGATATCAGGGAGGCCTGGAGTCAATATTCCTGCAACTGAGTTCCCAAGGCTTGTCTTCCTTCTGAAATCAAGGTCACCACCTCCTGAATATCTCACACATATTCATGCCATGACCCCAATGTCACATTAGTATTAAAGTTTGCTGCCCTAAACATTTTTCACCAGGCACTGATGAGGCAAAAACCTATTGAATATGCAAGACACTCGAGACTTGTGAGCAAAGTAGCAATTTATCTTTATGACATTGAAGCAAAACATGCAAAAAACATTTAATCTGAACTGATTTAAACATGTGATATTAAGCCAACAGTATAAACCCACCAGACTCCATGATTCCTACACCTTTGAATACAACTATACTTGGGCACCCATCTCCATACAGGACCATGCCAATTCAGAGCTCGACCATGCCAATTCAGAGCTCACCCTTGCTGAGCACACATCATTGTATCTTTTCTGGCATTATATCCATGTGTGCCAGACTAGGTCAACCCGATTGGCCTGGGTTGTCACCTCCATTCAAAGGCCTACCTGGAGGGGTGGGATGGCAGTGTCCTTCCATCTTGTGGCATGAGGATGTCTCTCCTGGTTGTCACTGTCTACACAAGGGTGTGCAGAAACTCATCAGAAAAACAGCAGGCTTGTTGCCCACCTGAAGTGCCTTCCCACCTGCAGAGTTTTCCTGATGTTGCTGCTGCCATGATGCAGATCTCTCCCTGTCTTCTCTGATGTGTTCAGCGGCCTTTGGCTTGTGAGATAGCTGATGCATTAGTTGTAATTTCCCAAACTCCCCAGGTTCGGAGAATATCCCATTAAATTGGAAAATAGCAAATGTAACTCTGTCATTCAAGACAGAAAGTGGGAAACTACAGCCCAGTTACCCTAACATTTTTCATTGGGAAAATGTTAGACGGTATAGCAGGGCACTTGGATAAGCTCAAGGTAATCAGGCAGTCAACATGCTTTTGTGCAAGGAAAATCATGTTTAACAAATTTATTGAAACTCTTTGAGGAAGTAACCTGTACTATGAATAATGGGGAACTGGTGGATGAATCTGGAAATTGGGGTAAATCCCTGTCTGGCTTCATCTAGGGAGAACTGGGTGTCATTGTGCACCTTACTAAATAGGTAGTCTGTAACCTCTCAAATATATAGACACTTAAGAAATCCCTCAGAGGTTCCCTGTGGAGCTCTGGAAGGAGCCACTCATGGAAAAAGTTCAGAGTGGCAGTGGCATTGAGAGCCACTGACACTGGGTGGCCTCCCTGTCCCTGTGGCATCAAATCCTCATGAGAAAGTGACAGATATGAGCCCTGCACGTACAAAGATGCCTATGGCACTGTTTCCCATTCATCTGGAGGTATGAGAGGTGTCTTCTGTAAACTCTTGATGTTGCAAGGCAGCTCCTCATAATGGTTCTGTCAGCCTCAGCTTCTGGCTACTGAGGAGACCTTGCCGGCAATCGTACATCAGGCTGAGGCTCTTCCCGTGGGCCAACTTGGCCCTTCTTCTCCTCCTTCTTGGTGCCTGATTGCCAGGGTGAAGACAATATTGCCTTTTCCGTGCATGTGGCACTCATGCTTGTGTCTGCAGAAACATTGAACAGGAATATGAATGAACATAAGCTTGCAATGATCACCTTCTAGCTACCAAGGTAGTCATTGTGGAGCCAGTAAATGACTTTCATCCCAGCCATTATATCTGCCCTTAATCATTTGGGGCACTATTCCAGTTTTTATAGCCTTCTAAATCAATGGCAATCCCTCCCTCCACAAACAGTATGTGCATGACAGGGCTTTGGCAAAGGACTTGGATCTGGCTGAGTTCTGCTAGGTAAGAGGAGCCTCAGTCAGGGCCCTGTCAGACTCTATCCTTTGAATTACACAGCAACCCCAAATGACAATCATGTTGTGAGAGTTTTGTGGGGGATGGGATTTTCTAAATATTAAATAACCAGCTGAAACCTCAAGAGTTGCTAGGGCCATGAGGGAAATGTATTTTGGATTATGGCAGCTTTTCAGTTGATTCCTTCTGACACTTAAGGTGGGGGTTTCCCATCCTGCCCGCCATGGGAATCGTAGCAGGCAGGATATGGGCCATGCAAAGGTCCAATGACTTCGGGTGGAATTTTCCAGCCCAGGAGCAAGCACGGCTTGAAAATCCTGCCTTCAGGAGGGAAGAGGAGGCATTGGAGCCAATCCTACAATTGTCCCAATTGAGATTATACTTTTTCAAGAGTGTGCAACATGAATTAAGATGCCACATTTGCTTCATTGACATTTGACTGTTACTAACATGTCTCAGTTGTGTCTTCCCTTCTGTTTGGTAGGGTACTGTCAATGGGTCCATAAGTGCAGTAATCAACTTCTCTTCCAAGACCTGATAGCCATCCCCTTGCAATTCTTTTCATATCGGCGCAACTTGTGAGCCGAAGGGCCTGTTTGTGCTGTAGTGTTCTATGTTCCATAGCTTCATTTTTGACTGCATCATTGAATCAGCTTGAAAAATGATGTTGCTGAGATTTTACTCCCCGACTAGCTTCGAGTCCCACCCCCTGAACATCAAAATCCCTCCCATTATGCTGGAGGAGAATCATGTGCAGGTTTTCCTCACTCCAATTACTCCCCTTTCTTCTTCTCTAATCTCTGATTACATCATTGATGCAATGTCTTTGGTATCTCTGTCCCCCCCCCTCACAGAGACCCCACCAACCCCCCCCCCTTACATGATCTATTTGCCATCTATAGGCTGCAGATGCCTTCCCTGACCGTGACTGTGTTATCTGCAGCCCAGTGTGAAACCATAACACCCAGGACAATGCATGTGAGGGACTGACCATGCCTGAAGCATCTTGCTCAGTAAGACCAACACAGAACTGATAGGCCCTCTCACTTTCTGGACTTGGACCACAGGCATGCCCAGCACAGCCCTCTGAATTGAGGCACAGATCCACAGGACAGACTATGCCTAGTGCTTCTGACTACTTATTGCTCTGTTGCCTTGGACTGGATATACGTTCTGGAGCCTGTTAATATCCTGCTCCCCCTCATCCCAACTCACCACCACCCTGTCAATCATGTGTCTCTGTGCTCTCTTCCCCAGTTGCCACCCTACCCAGGCAACTTGTTGCCCTCCAGCCCCTTCCATCCTTCCAGCTTCCCAATGGTCTCACATGATAAGCCTTGGCTCTGAACATCCCTCTACCTTGAATTTTTGTAGATCTTGCCTGTGCGTGCTTGGCAGGGAGTCAGAGCAGCCATGAGTGCAATGCTATGAAAGATAGACAAATGGTCACGAGTGAGTTGGTACTCGTCAAGTGCACATCACTTACATCCAGTTGTTAATCATGTCGATCTAATAAGCTGCCAGTGTGGCCATTTGATCTGGTGTAGGGCCTGATTCTGCCTTTTTAATGATTTTGAATAAATTTATTGTCACATATGTGTTGGTATACAATGAAAAGTATTGTTTTTTTTGTGCGCTAGACAGACAAAGCATGTCATTCATAGAGAAGGAAAGGAGAAAGCGCAGAATGTGGAGTTACAGTCATAATTAGAATGTAGAGAAAGATCACCTTAATGCCAGGTAGGTCCATTCAAAAATCTGACAGCAGCAGGGAAGAAGCTGTTCTTGAGTTGGTTGGTATGTGACCTCAGACTAATGAGTATTCATAATAATTAAATCAATGCAAATCTGGTTCCTGACTGATCCACTATGAAAGTTGGGAGTGGGAAGTCTCAAATTATTTTCGTGCTGGCAAGAAGCAGACTTTTGACCATTCCTCACATTTTACCATCCCTCCACCCTGATGCCCACTGCTGATCCACCCACAACCTAGATCTTCACTATTTATTCCTTCAGGGTGCATGACATTTGGTGAATGTGGCCTGTAGACATTGAAGGATTATTGTTACGAATCTGCATTTTTGGTGAGGAGCCTTGAATGGGATCTATGCGAATCTGAAATTTAAGTACAACCTGGGGGTCACTTTTTACTTTGAATAACTGTGTAATATAACCAATATTGATTCAACAGTCCACTGGCTATCCCTCCTGATTTTCATTTCCATTGACTGGGTAATGTTTTCTGATTTCCATTTCCAGGTGAAGCTCCCTGCCAGCACTGCATTCACCTCTACTTGTTTGAATTCCTTTATAATATAGTTTGTCCTATAGTGACCTCCACATATATAAAATCGTGCTTTTTTCCACACAACTTAAACTACAATTAACAGGCACGCATTTGCACTCAGCAAATGAGGAATTAATTGCAAATCTAATTTAATTGTTTGGAGAGGAGCAATACGATAATGTAAGACTGTGGTTTATCATGTACTGTGAATAGGAATTGGGTTTTTACTTCAAATTTCCCGTACAGTGAGTTTCCCATCTTAGACCAGAGCAATCATTGACCACAATGAGGGGGCATTTTTGAGAGGGAGTTTTCTGTCATAGAATCCCTATAATGCAAAAGGAAGACATCTGGCATTTTTGCTTCATCAATTGATTCAGAGTTTGTGTCAGTGAGTGGGTTCCTTACCTTCTCTTTTAGTCCAAAACCAGAATATGGGACAAAGATCGAGATAAAGAAACAGTAACTACAAACAATGGTTTGATTCATGTTTAGCTTCTGTTAAACTAAGAGCATTCAGAGATTATTGCCGAGATTGATCATTTTAAGAAATATATTTTCAACTAAATAACAATGTCATTGTGCTTAAATGTGGAGTAGTTTATTTTATTTATTAGTCACAAGTAAGCTTACATTAACAATGAAGTTACTGTGAAAATTCCCTAGTTGCCACACTCAGGTGCCTGTTCGGGTACACTGAGGGTTAATTTAGCTTGGCCAATGCACTTAACCAACATGTCTTTCAGTCTGTGCGAGGAAACCGGAGCACCCAAACAAAACCCATGCAGACCACGGGCAGAACGTGCAAATTCTGCACAGACAGTGATCTAAGATGGAAATCGAACCCGGGTCCCTGGCAGTGTGAGGCAGCAGTGCTACCCACTGTGCCATGGTGCCACCCAGGACTGAAGGCCAATTTTCCCTCTTTGTAGTGAGTTAGTGGGAAACTACCTTTTCAGGGACAGCATTCAGACCAAGGCACCTGTGTAATTCAGTAAAGGGCCCCTATCGGGCCAGTGCAAGGATACACATGCAATCACATCATTGTCTAGTGAAAAGTATGTGGCCTATTACAAACATTTGGCTGGGACCCACACAAGGCCCTCTTCTGCTCTCTCATCCTGCCGTAGCCCAGGCTCCTGTTCTGAGGTCAGGATTAAATACACTTGAAGGATGACTTCTAGGTGGAATTTCTACCAACAAGAGAGGAAGGCAGTGGTGTAGTAGCATTATTGCTGGACTATTAATTGATGGACCCAGGGTAATGTTCTGGGGACCCAGGTTCAAATCCTGACAAAACAGATGGTAAAATTCAATTCAATAAAATTTTGGAACTACAAGTCTAATGATGAAGTTGAAACCATGGTCGATTGTTATTAAAACATTGCTGTTAAAGGAAGGAAGTCTGCTGCACTCAGTTGGAGGGCAATTAGGGATGGGCATATAACACAAAAGAATTTTGGGTGGCACTGTGGTTAGCGCTGTTGCCTCACAGTACCAAGGACCTGGGTTTGATTCCGGGCTTGGGTCACTGTCTGTGTGGAGTTTGTACATTTCCCCCCCTCTGCATGGGTTTCCTCCAGGTGCTTTGGTTTCCTCACACAGTGCAAAGATGTGCAAGTTAGATGGATTGGCCATGCTAAATTGTCCGTTAGTGTTGGGGATTAGCAGGGTAAATATGTGGGGTTGCAGGGATAGGACATGGATGGGATCATTGTCAGTGCAGGCTCAATGGGCTGAATGGCCTCCTTCAACACTGTAGTGATTCTATGATGGAAAACGCCCACTCTGTAATGGAGGGTGGTCAGGCATAATGGCAGTGGAAGCACAAATGGAGGACAAACTCAAATGGACAGAAGAGCTCCAAGGGAGAAACTTGAGAACATAAGAAATAGGAGCAGGAGTAGACCATCTAGCCCTTCGAGCCTGCCCCGCCATTCAATAAGATCATGGCTGATCTGAAGTGGATCAGTTCCACTTTCCTGCTTTCTCCCCATATTCCTTAATTCCCCTGTCTATCAGAAATCTATCTACTCGTGATTTAAATATATTCAATGAGGTAGCCTCCACCACTTCAATGGGTAGAAAATTCCAGAGACTCACCACCCTTTGAGTGAAGAAGTTCCTCCTCAACTCTGATCTAAACTGCTCCCCCCCTGCCCCATTTATTTTGAGACTGTACCCTCTAGTTCTGTTTTCCTTTCTAAGCGGGAAGAATCTCTCTATCTCTACCCTATCTAGCCCCTTCATTATCTTGTATGTTTCTATAAGATTCCCCCCTCAGCCTTCTAAACTCTAACGAGTACAGGCCCAGTCTATTCAATTTTTCTTCATAGGCTAACCCCCTCATCTCCGGTATCTGTCTGGTGAACCTTCTCTGTACTCCCTCCAAGGCCAATACGTCCTTTCGCAAATAAGGGGACCAAAACTGCACACAGTACTCCAGTTGTGAACTCACCAGTGCCCTGTACAGTTGCAGCAAGACCTCTCTATTTTTATACTCTATCCCCCTCGCGATAAAGGCCTACATTCCACTTGCCTTCTTGATCACCTGCTGCACCTGCAGACTGAGTTTTTGCGATTTGTGCACAAGGACTCCCAGGTCCCTCTGCACAGTAGCATGTTGCAGCTTTTCGCCTTTTAAATAATAATCCCTCCTACTATTATTTCTACCTAAGTGGATAACCTCACACTTGCTGACGTTATATTCCATCTGCCAGGTCCTTGCCCACTCACTCAGCCTATCCAGATCTCTCTGCAGATTTTCCACGGCCTCCATGCAATTTGCTTTTCCACTCATCTTCATGTCATCAGCAAATTTTGTTACCCTACATTCAGCCCCCTCCTCCAGATCATCTATGTAAATGGTAAACAATTGAGGCCCCAGCACCGATCCCTGCGGCACTCCACTAGTCATCAACTGCCAACCAGAAAAGCACCCATTGATTCCAACTCTCTGCTTCCTGTTAAGTAACCAATCCTCTATCCATGCTAACACTTTACCCTCAACTCTGTGTACTCTAACGTACTGCAGCAACCTTTTGTGAGGCACCTTATCGAACGCCTTCTGAAAATCCACAAACACCACATCCACTGGTTCCTCTCTGACTACCGCACTAGTCACATCCTCATAGAAATCCAATAAATTCATTAAACACGACTTCTCCTTCCCGAATCCGTGCTGCGTCTGCTTGATCAAACCATTCTCTTCTAGGTGTCTTGCTATTTCTTCTTTGATAATGGATTCTAGCATTTTTCCAACTACGGACGTTAAGTTAACCTGCCTATAATTCTCTGCCTTTTGTCTGCTGCCTTTTTTAAACAACTGCGTAACATTAGCTGTTTTCCAATCCTCCGGCACTTCCCCAGAGTCCAGCGAATTTTGATAAATAATTACTAAGGCATCTGCTATTTCTTCTGCCATTTCTTTCAGAACCCTGGGATGCATTCCATCCGGTCCCGGGGACTTGTCTACCTTCAGTCCCGTTAGTCTACCAAGCACTACCTCTCTAGTGACAATAATTGTATTAACTTGGATTAAGTGTTTGTCGCCCTTGAACCCCCACTGAGACAAATCCAGCCATGAGGTTGGGGAAGTGTGCAGCTGTTGCTAGTATTCCTGTTAATATTCCAATCTGTTGCAATGTAACTTCTGACATCATTTTCAAAATGTTTGACAATGTTTTTGGCATAATACATCATGATTGGATCATGTATATGTATAGCTATGGTCTTAGCCACTTTAACCAAGATTTCTCCTTTCTAAATGGAAGAGGCTGGAATGAGTCCAAACAATTTTGTCAAAATGCAATTCTCATTTCACTTGCAGGAAACTTTTGGTTAAATTGTTCAAACTTTCACTCAATGGACAAGGCTGCATTTCCCCCTACTTGTTAATTTTAGCTCAAATGTCGACAGAAACATGGTGCAATACCGGTAGAAAGTGCTGATGAACTGTTTGTCTGCCCAGTAAGGGAACGTTATTTCCTTGTGTTTAAAGATTATACTTCCGTGTAAAAAGAGGCCCAGCAAAATTTGAAATATATATACCTTGAATGTCAATTGTAAGAAACATGTATAATGTTATGTGAGAGGAAGTAGGATGGAAGTATAATTAAAAAGTGAATATTGAACAGTGGCTGTACCTGAGGTAAATCAGCTCAATAAAGTGCATCCACCCCTCTTTTCCTTGCTTCTGTACTTGTGTAAACCTGTTATATCGCTATCTGAAATGTTAAACCTGTTTCTCTCTCCATGGATGCAGTGTGACCTGCTGAGTATTTCCAGCATTTTCTGTTTCTAGTTTAGATTTTCAACATCCACCGTATTTTGCCTTTTTTACTAGGTGGATTGTCACCCATACTAATCTGCAAGCTAACTTCAGACAATTTCATTATTTTATGTTGAATTAAAGATTAATGCATCTGCGATTGCTTGTGTCAGTTTTGTTACTCTTGCTGATTATCAGTGCCACATTAGCCTATTTTCAATTTAGCAGTACCTCCTCTGGGTCCAATGACTCAATGATTTTCCATACTCACAAATCCAAGGTATGCTCTGAGATAAATAACATCTAATTCTGAGATGCTATTTGATTTAGGTCCTTTCAACTTGCCTACGACTTTCAGTTTTGTTTAAAGTCCAGAATCTTGCTCTAGTATAACTTTTTTGGAGAGGATTTGTTGTTTATGTTCCCTTGTGATTACTTTTGACCTTATATGATCATTCAGATTTATCATTGTACTGTGCTCATCCATGGTTTCAAGCCCATTTGAATCATTTAATCTTTATACTTCTCTGACAGCTCTATGGCTAACACTGAAAGGATTTTTTAAAACTGTTATGCTTTCTTCACATGTTATGCTTTTATTCTAAGTCATTCATTGTCTCTCGAGTCACCTTCTTATCAGTTTTTTGCTGATATTCATCCCATTGACTCCTTCCTCCTTTCCTATTTCTTCAGGAAGAACTTTTTTTTCTTCATTTCACTGTAACTTGTTTGTTAATCCATTTGGGATCACGTTTGTAGAATCTGAATTCTAATCTTTGGTATGCCTTGTTCTGCATGGCAATCATTGTTACTTTCATAAGTTTATACAACACTAAAGAAGGCCATATGTTTCATCTTGCCTGTGCCAGATTTTATTGGCCTTCCTTATAACTTCTACTGAAATGTAGACAAACATCCTCTTCGGGTCCATTTGTTTTAATTCTTCCCTTAATTCTTTGACCTTAGCCTTTTCAAAGTTATAAACCTGGCTTCTGTTTTTCAGCTTAATTGGGTTCCATACATTGTTCATTTCGTGGTCACTGTTCTCAGACATGCTATGGCTTTAATTTCCTGTATGTTGGCTGGGTCATTTACCAGAACTAGGTCAAGATAGGGACTGCCTTTTGTAGTTTCCGAGAGGGTTACAAAACAGCCATGCATTACTTGGGTTTTGATTAAAATCACTTCCCTTTTCTTTTCGTATAGAAAGCTTTTCTCCATCTTGTGTTCACTTAATGCGCTGCAGTAGATGCCTATAAGCCTCATTACCATCCCTCTCCCTGCTGCCACTCGTGAGAGAAAGTCAGTGAGGGAGCGAGGAAGGGTTAAGATAGCAGAACAGCAGAGCTTAATTCTCATCCCTTTACATCAAGTGCAGGAATCAGGTCATTGAAGAGGCTCTCTCAAAACACAGGTTTTAACATACCAAAGACTGATGACGTTATTGGTGATTTACATTTCACACTCTGGGATTCCTAGAGGCTGTAATGACACGGGAGCTGCAAGTTCCCCAAGATAGCAGTTATAGACCATTTCTCCCCAACACGCTTTCTCCATTTCCCCTCCCCTCCACTCCTCCCACCCCACCCATTCCTGACCATCCCCCAGGCCACTGAAGAAAACTTTGGGCCTCCCTCAGCTATGATCATAAACCACATCCAGCTCACCCAATAACCAACCCCCCTCAACTCCACTGACTGAAAATCCTCTCACGGCCTCTCCATCACCATCTGAGGTTCCCTTCCCAATCCAGAGGAACTGTTCCCAATAGACCTGGCTGTATTCTCCTGCTGCAAGTGTTCCCTGCTGTCAGCCAGGCTATTCATTTGGCTGAATGTTGGGTGGGAGGGGACCCTATTATTTCTTTTCTTTCATTCGTGGGATATGGGCATCATTGGCTGGTCAGCGTTTATTATCCATCCCTAGTTGCCTTGAGAAAGTGATGGTGAGCCGCCTTCTTGAAACCCTGCAGTCTACGTACTGTGGGTTGACCCACAATGCTGTTTGGGAGGGAATTCCAGAATTTTGACCCAATGGCTGCAAAGGAACGACAATATATTTCCAAGTTGGGATGGCATTTGGCTTGAAGGGGAACTTGCAGATGGTGGTGTTCCCACGTATCTGCTGCCCTTGTCCTTCTAGATGGAAGTGGTCATGTGTTTGGAAGGTGTTGTCTAAGAATTTTTATGAATTTCTGCAATGCATCTTGTAGATTGTACACGCTGCTGCTACTGAGGCCCTGCCCTTAAGCTTCCACATGCTTGACCATGTTTTGTTGATGAGCCAGTATGGGACTCCCCCTTACCTTCCCTAGAACCCCACTGATATTGGGGTCCTAATGTTGGACTTGTTTATCACATTCAAGGTTTTAATCCAAAGTTGTTGTTTTTGCAGTTTACTTCTTTTCACTGGATCAACTTTATTTACCTTTCAATTGTTCCATATATGGCTGAACATTCCATATGTCTAAATAGTAAATTATCCGCTTACTGGAATTATCTACACTTTTGATATTCACAGTGTTGGAGTTCTTTACTGCATAACAAAAACCTTTAGTTCTGTCATTTTACTTTTAGTGCATCCAACATTTGTATAAAAGCATCCTATCGTAGATTTTCCTTCTTTCATGTCCGGTAATGTTTGCCTTTCCTTGAGCTGCTGCAGACCTATATCTCTCAGAGCTACTGTTTCCATAGCTATTAGTTTATTATAATCTGCCTTTATGATTAATTGCATCTGGGATCTTGTTAACTGCCTACTCTCCCCCACTTCTTGTAAATTAAATGATTTTCAATTCTTTTTCTTATTTCCCTCAAGTTATTTGTCCCGATGTGATTACGTATTCTTAACCCAATCATTTTTGTTGGGGTAATGTTACCCATTACCTATGCTGTACCTTTGTTTTGACAACTAGTTGTCAGCCACTTACTTTCATTCTTAATTTATTAATGAACGTTTCCACATTTTCAAAACTGGGAGTATACAATGACACCACCTTTATCCTGGAGCAATCTTTATGCATTTGTCTTTTAAGGAACCCATACTATTTACATATGTGTGGTAACATTTTTGTGGACTGCCGCCACAGGCCTGAACCTAACAGCTATCCTTTTAATGATTCTTCAACATGTACTGCTCTGGCTGCAAGCTGTTAGCTCACCATTCTGTGTGCTTTGCCTTTTTGGCACACATGGCTATGTGTTTTCATGAGCAAAGAGTCCCCTATTGTTATTATTAACTACAGACTACCCTTGTATAGTCTCAGCTGGTATTGTAGATGTAGTCCTTCCAGCACTTTTTTATTTATGTGACATTGTCCAGATGGGTGACCATCTACCTGCTCCTATTTCTTATGTTCTTATGTTCTTAAGTAAGTATCTTTGTGTTCTTTCTTTTAGCCATTCTTATTTATTTTCCAAACCACACTCCATGTACCTTAATTTACCTTAATTTGCCTTTTACCTTAATTTCCTTCTGCAGTATCCGCCTAATTATCATAACCCTGTCTTTGGCTACACAGATCTTAGAAGTTAATTCCCTATAGTATTCGCTCAAAGTTTACTGTAAGCTGACTTGTGATTAACTATCATCTTGCCATCAAAAATTCTCCTTATTGTCGTCAACCTTGTAATTTACTTTACCTTGCTTTCTAAACCATAACCCTTTAAGCTCACTGATCAACAGAGAGCTGTGTTTGTTTCCATAGGTACACTGGTGACCTCTTGGCTGAGGCTGTCCTCATCACCACCTCCCTCCACCCCATCCACCGTTGGTCAGACACTCAACTAAGAATGAGCTGAAAAACTCTGATTAGATATTGAGAAGACCAAAACCATTGGGCTGGATTTTATGGTTCCTTGGATTGTGCGTTTGCAGATGGGAGGGCTATCCGCCTCCACCTCAACCACGCTTATCCTACTATAATTTAACCAGCAGTGAGGAGATTCACCGGCAACTCACCCGCCTATCAAGGCCCTTGAGTGGCCAATTAATGACCACCTAAGGACATCATCCCACCATTGCTGGGATTTAACTGGCGGCAGGAGAAGTTCATGCCAAGTGTCCAGTCTGGTAGCTTTGTCTCCATGAACTAGTGGGAAACAAGAAGGAATATCCCCTTAACAGTAGGGGAAAGAGCAGGGCAGAGTGTGACTAATTAGATATCTCTCCCAAAGAGACATGGTCATGATGGGCCAAATGACCTCCTCCTAACCTATATGATTCTATGGAATGATATTATTGCATTCTCTTGAGTAATATTGACCCCACTTTACCAACAAAGAAGATACAGCCAAAGCAATAGTGAAAGAAGTGGTAATTGAGATAAGAGAAGACATCAAAAAGGCCAGTTGTTCTTTCAAGGTGGCCCTCCTATCTGGTCTCCTCCTAAAGTCTTTATCATCATTGATGCCAGTAGTAACAACATCATTCACTAAATATGTTTTAATAAATGATCCAGTAGACAGGACAAAATGAAGGCAACTGGATCCTGTCAGTGCTGAAGACTTGGTCGTTCGTATATCCAAGTTGTGCTGGTACATCTATGACACTGGTATTCAACCAACATAATGGAAGATTGCTCTGGCACTTTCTATCCATCAAAAGCAGGATAGTTCAATTATCAATTACTGCTCTATCAGCCACATCCCATAATCAGTCAAATGCTGGAAGGAGTAATCAATAGTGCTATTGAATAGCACTTACTCACCAGCATCCTACTCAATGAGATTGGGCATTCTGTGAAGAATTATATATTGACATTCTGGACTGTAGGTTGGGCATAATGCCTACCATTACATACATGTTCCTTAAACGTATGACATTTCAAGACCAGAGGGCTGATTCCATGACCTAAGATAGGTGCACAGCTTGTGATGTTTCATTCACAAGCATTGGAATTTCCAAATTACAACCGCAATTATTCACGAAAAGTACTTAATTGGCTGTAGGTACTGAGATCACGAACAGCACATTATAAATGTAAATTATGCATTTGAAGTGAACATGCTGTATTTATGCTGAAAGTGGTTTGGAGAAGTTAATGAGTTTTTGCAGAACTTCCCTTGCACCATGTCAGTCTAATTGCCTGTCGTTTTACTGCTTTGCATAAAGGCCCGCAGAGTGACATAGTGGAGGAGGAAGAGATGGAAAGTGAAACCTGTGAATTGGAAGATCAAGGAGATGAGCAGAATGCAGCAGAGTCTGGGGTGATGAGAAACAGAATTATTTGTGGCTCCTTCTTGATCCAGCTGTTGACTGTCAAACGTAACTGTGTTAGACTCTTGCCTCTGAGTTAGAATGTTGTGTGTTCAAGCCCCAATCCAGGATTTAAGTACATTCATTGGTCATTTAATGCAGTACTGAGGTATTATTGGAAGTATTATTATAGTTCGGGACTGAGGGAAACTATTTTATCAGTAATCCTAATCCTAATGCAGGTATTAAATTGAGGCTGTCTTCAGTGGGATGTAAATTATTCCATTGCCCTAATGGATGAAGAGCAGGGGATTATCCTGATCGAGATACATCTCTTCACCAACACCACCTAAAATAGTTTAATTGGCCATTTATCTCAAGTGCTTTTTGGGGGACTTTTGCCCGTGTATAAATATATTGCCACTTTTGCCTACAATACAATAGTGACTACATGGCTGAAGTATAATTCATTAGTTGTATTTTGGGACATCCTTTTGATATATATGATGCTACGTAAATACAAATTACTTATTGCATCCCTGTAATCACAAATTATGTTATGTAACCCATAATCACCTTCATAACTCACACTAATCATACTTACAGGTATTACTCAGATAACAAGTTGAACTGTAAATTAATATTCTTGATTTTTGTCTGAAATTACCTTGTAATGATACAAAAGATGTAAATTAACAGTTAACATCTATACATTACTAGTACATATCAAAAATACACTATATTCATTTGGCCTATTCTTACACTTCATCCAAGTACCACTTGAGGATCTTGGTTTTGTGGTGTGGACAAATATTCAACTTCTTGGGAAGTTGGCTGCCCTCCTTTTGGCTGCAGAGTCCAGGGGTGACCCAAGGTAGACCACACCACTTGCATCAACCCATCAGCATCCTGGGTCTGTAGACTTACTCTCATCTGTGAAGACATTTGGAGGGTCTGAGCAGAGAGTTTAGCATTGCTTTGTGAGGTACGGCAGGATCCTCCAGCCCCCCATTGATCTTATGATGTAAGGAAGGTCAGGATGATTGGGCTGAGGATGATACTCTGAGGACCATTTGCAGTGATACCCCTTGGATGAGCACATAACACTCAGTGTGAGTTGTAGGATTAATGCAGTGATAGAGCTGAGATATTAGCTTGTTGTGGGAGGCCAAGCTCTGTATTGCTGCACAAGCAATCTTGTTCCTCACTGGCGAGCTCTGCACCAGCCTCTCATACTCAATGAAGGGCAAGTATCTCTGCCAGCCCTGCCCCAGTCTGGGCTCGCTCTCAGTTGTTGTGTGTAAGTTTGGTCCATATGGAAACAAAAAAGATGTGATCAGAGACAATGGAGAAGAGATCAGGTGAATGCATGTCCCCTTTTGTGGTGCAATCTATCCAGTAGGGTCAGAGATTGGAGTTTCAGCAAGAAGACAGATGGGATGGTGGTGTGAAATTCTTGTTGAAAGAGTATGTGCTGATATGTATCTCTCATGACTGACTATTTGAGATCCATGAAGAGAATTGTGTTTTAACATGAGAACTTAGGAACTAGAAGCAGGAGTGGGCAATTTAGCTGCTTGAGCCTGCTCTACCATTCGATATGATAATGGCTGATCTCAGCTGAGCCACAACTCCACCTTCCTGCCCATTCTCCATAACCCTTCATCCTGCTACTAATTTAAAAATCTACCCATCTCCTCAAATTTGTTTTGTTTTCAGTGTCTTCTGCACTCTGGGGTAGAGAATTCCCCAAACCTACTACTGTTTGAGTGAAGTAATTACTTTTCGTTTCTGTTTTAAATCTGCCACTTCTATGATTAGCACTGCTACCTCACAGCGCCAAGGACCCGGGTTTAATTCCTGGCTTGGGTTACTGTCTGTCTCCCCATGTCTGCATGGGTTTCCTCCAGGAGCTCTGGTTTCCTCCCACAGCCTAAAAGATGTGCTGGTTAGATCAGGTTGCCATGCTAAATTCTCCCTCAGTGTACCCAAATCAGGCACTGGACTGTGGTGACTAGGGGATTTTCACAGTAACTTCATTGCAGTGTTAATGTAAGCCTATTTGTGACACCAATAAATAAACTTTAAAACTTTAAACCTTAGTCTAAGACTATGGCCTCTTGTTCCAGAATGTCCAACAAGAGGAACATCCACTTTATATCTACTCTATCAACCCCTTTAGCATCTTATATTATGTCAATTAGATCTGCTCTCATTCTTCTAAATTCTAGTGCATATTGGCCTAAACTGCTTGATCTGTCTTCATGAGACAAGTCCTTTTGCCTGGAATCAATCTAGTGAATTTTCTGAGTTTCCTCTAATGCATTTACATCCTTCCTCAAGTAGGTGACAAAAACTGTGCCCAAATCTCACCACTGCCATATACAGTTGCAACAGCACCTCTCTACTTTTATACTGTATTCCATTAGCAAAGAATGCCAAAATTCCATTTGCCTTCTGTATTACCGGCTGCACCTGCCTATTAACTTTCTGCAATTCATGCAGAGGGACACACAAATCTCTCTGTATCAAAGCACTTAGAAATTTCTCTCCATTTAGATAAAAAGTTGCTTTTTTATTCCACCAGCCAAAATGGATAACCTAACACTCCTCTCCATTAAATTCCATCTGCCAGATTTTGGCCCATTCATCTAACCTATCCATATCCATTTGTAAATTTCTTATTTCCTCATTGCAACTTATTATTTCAGTGTTGTCTGCAAATTTGGCTATGGTACCTTCTATCCCTCTATTCAAATCATTAATATAGCTTGTAAATGGTTGGGGCCCGAGGACTGAACCCTGTGGCACACCGCTAGTTACAGCTTACCAACTGGGAAAATACCTGTGTACTCCCATTCTTTGCTTTCTTTTGGCTAGCCAATCCATTATCCAAACTAATATATTACCCCAATCCCTGTGGGATCTTACCTTGTGTATTAATTTTTTGTGTGGCACCTTGTCAGATGCCTTCTGGAAGTCCAGATACACTATACCTTAAGGACCCCCATTATTCACTTGGCTCATTATGTCTTCAGAGAATTCGAGCCAATTAGTTAAACGCGATTTACCCTTCATAAAGCCATTTGAGTACATGATGCTATGCTGAGTGTTTGATAGTGGGGGGAGCTGAGAGAGGACTTACCTTGATTGGGCAGATGAGATCATTCATTCACTTCCTGCACTAGATAGTGCTTTGTGGGCAGATGGCAGTCATGCTGGCCTCCAGGGCAATAGCTTCATCAGCTAGAGAGGTGAGATTTGTGTCCTCCTTTGAGCCATCCTTGGGGTAGAGGACATACCAATTGGCCTGGACATCCTAAATAAGGGCTCAATGGCCTTGACCCTGAAAGCTGGATTTGCCTTCTTCTTAAAGCTGCTGATCTTTTGCCTCTGGGTTGCTGACATCCTACACAGTTTGATGAAGACAGGTGGGCTGGAGAGAGTGATATGAATGTGCTGGATTGGTATTTAAATGTGGCACTGGGACCTTTGAACACATATGCTGAGGGTGGGCTTTGAATCGGCTGTTGGTACATCAGGAGAATAGGACGGTAACTCACTTGTGCATAATTAATAAGGTTCCAAGCACTGAATCTGGCGCGGGATCCTGCTATTCTGGGTGGTGGGACAAGTACTACTGGTGCCAGCTGCCACAGCACTTAGTCTCATAATGGGAGGATTCCATCCTTTGTTCTCTTTATTTGCAAGACCTGACATATTGAGGTAGAGGGTAAAATGTCTTCACCAATGCTGTCATTGCTCATAAGAACATAAGAAATAGGAGCAGGAGTAGGCCATCTAGCCCCTCGAGCCTGCCCCGCCATTCAATAAGATCATGGCTGATCTGTCGTGGCTCAGTTCCACTTCCCCGCCCTCTCCCCATAGCCCTTAATCCCCTTGCCTATCAAAAACCTATCTACCCACATCTTAAATATATTTAGCGAGGCAGCCTCCACCACTTCAACGGGCAGAGAATTCCAGAGATTCACCACCCTTTGAGTGAAGAAGTTCCCCCTCAACACTGTTCTAAACTGCCCCCCCCCCCCTTATCTTGAGGCTGTGCCCTCTAGTCCTACTGTCCTTCCTGAGTGGGAAGAGCCTCTCCACCTCTATCCTATCCATCCCATTCATCATCTTATATGTCTCAATGAGATCGCCCCTCATTCTTCTAAACTCTAACGAGTACAAGCCTAGTTTATTCAGCCTCTCCTCATAGTTCAACCCCCTCAACTCCGGTATCAGCCTAGTAAACCTCCTCTGCTCTCCTTCCAAGGCCAAAATATCCTTGTGTAAGTGCGGCGACCAAAACTGCACACAGTACTCCAGCTGCGGCCTCACCAGTGCCCTGTACAGTTGCAGCAAGACCTCCCTACTTTTATATTCAATCCCCCTCGCTATGAAGGCCAGCATCCCATTCGCCTTCCTGACCACCTGCTGCACCTGCAGACTGGGTTTTTGCGACTCATGCACAAGGACCCTGAGATCCCTCTGCACCATCGCATGCTGCAGTTTTTCGCCATGTAAGTAGTAGTCCTTCCTACCATTATTCCTACCAAAGTGGACAACTTCACACTTGCCAACATTAAATTCCATTTGCCAGTTCCTGGCCCATTCGCCCAGCCTATCTAGATCCTTCTGCAGACTTTCCACACCCTCCGCACAATTTGCCGTTCCACCAATCTTGGTGTCATCAGCAAATTTCGACACCATACACTCGGTTCCCTCCTCCAGATCATCTATATAAATGGTAAATAGCTGAGGCCCCAGCACCGATCCCTGGGGCACTCCACTAGTCACCAACCGCCAATCCGAATAGCACCCATTGACCCCCACTCTCTGCCTCCTATTTGACAGCCAATCCCCTATCCACGCTAACATCCTACCCCCAACTCCATGCGCCCTAACCTTCTGTAATAACGTCTTGTGAGGTACCTTGTCAAACGCCTTCTGAAAATCTAGAAAGACCACATCCACCGGCTCTCCTCTATCCACCGCCCTAGACACATCCTCATAGAACTCCAATAAATTCGTCAGACACGACTTCCCCTTAACTCAATCAGTCTGAGATCCTCCTACATTTTGAAAGGATCCTAGTACAGGCAAAGGTAGTAACCATCTCTCACCTGAATTTGAGGCTGTCTTTTCTTACCATGTCGTCTTTCCAGTTGTTGGGTTGCTGTCATTATGTGATTGTCTCTTGTGTGGTTGCTAGGATGGTCTCAAAGCCCTTTGCCTGTTGACACATTCCCAACAAAGTTGATAAAGTATCACCTGATGGTCCAAAAATCAAAAACTGACTTTTATTGAGATGATCCTAAACTTGATAATACAAAGGATTACAGAGGCAAGTAAAACAAATAGGGTACTGAACATAAGATACAAAAAATTTAGAAATAACTGGTAGACTTGTATTAGCAGAATAGTGCATTATGATGGTCATGTAATGCAATAGTACTGTTTTGCACCACTTTGTGAAATTTTCAAACAAATTCGACCAAGCATTTCTGCAAAGTGATAGCTGATCTTCGAGAAAAATAACATGATGTGTGAAGGGAATTTTGTGGATTTTTAAAGAAACTGCCTTCAGAACAAGGTAGTTCCTGATGTGTGCTGAGCCCTTGAACCTATCCGCGTAAAACGGAACACTTGCACGCTTTTTTTAAAAGGGACAATATGTATCATAAACGTCTGCCTTAAATTGGGTTTGTGTATGGTTCTGCTTATGCTCATTTTGGAGACTCGAGTTCGTCATCTTGGCTAACGCTTCATTGCAATACTGAAGGATGACTGTACTGATGAAGGTACCATTTTTTGAGTAGAATATAAAGATCCCTTGGCATGAATCAGAACGGAAATCTACTAGCGTCCTGGCCAATACTTATTCTTCAATTAGCCTTCTAGTCATTTATCTCACTGCAGCCTGTGGTTCCCAGAGCTGAATTAAGAATTGGTTGGGACTCTGGGCACAAAGAACATGAGATCTTCCTCTGCATTTTTTGTATTATACATTCCTGATCTATTAAAATAACAAATAGAAAATGCATGAGGATATAAACCCACAATGTTTATCCAGTGAATTAAAGTAAATCACATCAGAATGCATTAAATTTAGTATTTCTGCAAAAAAGAAACATGCTACTGAAGCCTTTTGTCTTGCATTCATCAGGACAGATATGCAAAAATGGATATCTAAGTAAAGGCAATAACAATTTGTGCTGCATGAGCAGAGTACTGATTTGTACTCTGTTTGGGACCAATAAATTAACAGCTGTTAACTGTTCCCTGATGCATCCTGTATCACAATCAGTACCCTCTTTTCATGCAGTATAAATTGTTGTTCCTTTACTTGCATTCTGATGAGTGCAAGACACTGTGACAGCATGGACTCTTCAACAATACTTAAGGTCTGTACTATGAAATGACTATTTATAAATGAAACTGCCCCCTTGTGAGGGCTCCATATTTTTGCTAGGGCTTCTGTGCAAAGGCCTCATAGATTTAATGTGTTAATCTGCCCTTGGTAGGCCCTTGATGTGCACAAACTGGCTGCCATGTATTTGTGTTCTAAATTCAAAAGTAGCTCATCGGTTTTGAAGTATTTTGAAACCTCCTTTGGTCATGGATAGTTCTGTGCAAATGGATGATACTTCATACCTATTTTGAGTGAGTGGGTGGGGAATATATTTCCAGTCTTTTCCTAATTATTAGCTCTGATTGTTCCTGAGTACACTGAACACCTTCCTGGCTGAAATAAATCATTTAATTTTGTTTGAGGAACTGCAGACTAAAGCATCTATCCTGACTCAGTGTTTGGAGACCTCAGTGTCATGCTGTATTAGTGTATTGTTTAGCCAACAGAGCATAATGCTACACATAAAATAACCTTATTCCCAGTCACTTCCTGCATCAAATGATACACTAGGGCAGACTTTTATTTGTTTGCCTAGCTAGTCATTCCTGGAACAGATTGTCACTTTGTTGCTGGGGGCTTATGTCTTGAAGGTACATCATTTCACATCAAATATGTTGATCAGGCATTTCTCCCGCTCTTACCAACAATCATTGACATGTTGGAAAGATTTGCAAATTGACACTCGACCTGTTTAGCCGCACTGTGAATGCACCTACCTTGGCCTTCAAGTCCTTGGGTAGGACTCGAAGTGAGAAGTCTCACAACAGCAGGTTAAAGTCCAGCAGGTTTATTTGATCGCAAAAGCTACTAGCTTTCGGAGTGCTAGCTGCTCCTTCATTGGGTGAGTGGGAGAACTGGGAGTTATAATCACAAACAGGGCATATAAAGACACAAACTCAATTTACAGAATAATGATTGGAATTCGATTCTTTACAGTTAATCAAGTCTTAAAGGTGCAGACAATGTGAGTAGAGAGAGCATTAAGTACAGATTAAAGAGAGATATATTGTCTCCAGACAAGACAGTAAGTGAGATTTTGCAAGTCCAGGCAAGTCATTGGGGGTTACAGGTAGTGTGACATGAACCCAAGATCCCTGTTGAGGCTATCCTCATTTGTGTGGAACTTGGCTATCTATCTCTGCTCAGCAACTCTGCGCTGTCGTGTGTCGTGGAGGCCGCCTTGGAGAACGCTTATCCGAAGATCAGAGGTCGAATGCCTGAGACCGCTGAAGTGTTCCCCAACAGGAAGAGAACATTTTGCCTGGTGATTGTTGAGTGGTGTTCATTCATCCATTGTCATAGTGTCTGCATGGTCTCCCCAATGTACCATGCCTCGGGACATCCTTTCCTGCAGCGTATCAGGTAGACAACGTTGGTCAAGTTGCAAGAGTATGTACCATGTACCTGGTGGTTGGTGTTCTCACGTGAGATGATGGCATCTGTGTCAATGATCCAGCATGTCTTGCGGAGGTTGCTGTTGCAGAGTTGTGTGGTGTCGTGGTCACTGTTTGCCTGAAGGCTGGGTAGTTTACTGCAGACAATAGTCTGTCTGAGGTTGCGTGGTTGTTTGAAGCGAGAAGTGAGGGTGTGGGGATGACCTTGGCGAGATGTTCGTCTTCAACAATAATATGTTGAAGGCTCTAGAGTAGATGTCGTAACTTCTGTGCTCCGGGGAAGTACTGGATGACAAAGAATACTCTGTCCACCGTGTCCTGTGTTTGTCTTCTGAGGAGATCGGTGCAGCGTTTCACTGTGGCGTGTTGGAACTGTCGATCAATGAGTCGAGCACCATGTCCTGTTCTTAAGAGAGCATCTTTCAGCGTCTGGAGGTGTCTGTTGTGATCCTTCTCATCTGAGCAGATGCTGTGTACAGAGGGCTTGTCCATAGGGGTTGGCTTCTCTAATGTGTTTAGGATGGAAGCAGGAGAAGTGGAACATCGTGAGGTTATCCTTGGGCTTGTGGTACAGTGAGGTGCTGAGGTGACCGTCCTTGATGGAGATGCGTGCGTCCAAGAATGTAACCGATTCCGGAGAGTAGTCCACGGTGAGTTTGATGGTGGGATGGAACTTGTTGATGTCACCGTATAGTTATTTCAGTGATTGCTCACCATGAGTCCAAAGCAAGAAAATGTTATCGATGTATTGAGTGAATAGCATCGGTTGAAGGTCCTGTGCGGTGAAGAAGCCTTGCTCAAGACTGTGTGTATGAAAATGTTGGCATATTGAGGTGTGAATTTGGTCCCCATGGCTGTTCCGTGTGTTTGGATGAAGAACTGGTTACTGAAGGTAAAGGCATTGTGGTCCAGGATGAAGCAGGTAAGTCGTAAAATTGCATCTAGAAACTGGCAGTTGTCGCCGTTGAGTACTGAGGCAGTTGCAGCAATGCCATCATCGTGGGGGATGCTGGTGTAGAGTGCCGAGATACCCATTGTGACGAGGAGTGCTCCTGGTTCAACTGCTCCATCTGTGCTGAGTTTCTGTGGGAAGTCTGTAGTGTCGCGACAAAAGCTGGGCGTTCTTTGTACAATGGGTTTCATGATGCCCTTGTTGTAGCTGGAGAAGTTCTCGCACAGGGCCCCACTGCCCAATACCATGGGACGGCTGGGTATGTTTGCCTTGTGTATCTTCGGGAGGCAGTAGAGATCTCCAACGTGGGGAGTATGCGGGATGAGAGTACAGAGGGTGCTCTAAAGGATTCTGATCAAGGGTCTTGATCAGAGTGTTGAGTTGACGGGTGTGTTAGTTGATCAGATCTGCTGGTAACTGTCTGTAGTATTCCCCGTTGTTCAGTTAGGTAGGACTCAAACCCAGAGCTTCTGGCTCAGAAGCAGGGCTACTACCCACTGCATCACAGAACTTCTCTCAGAATAACCCTATGAAGACCCCAAACCCACAAGTTACAACCACTGCCAGCAAATCTTGTGTGAAGAGAAATCATAGGCATTATGTGGAATTGAAGGAACTTGGAGTATCCCTCAGCCTACGTGGCCACAATGCAAGAACTTGTGGATTTACCCACAAACCACGAGATAAGAACCACCCCCACAAAGAGAAACAAAGGCCTTCCTTCAACACGTTGGGTGAACCTTAACCACCTTTGACATAGAGCTTCTTTTCTACAGGGAATGTGCACAAACTTCTTGTTAGTTTGTGTCTAAACCAACCCTATATAAATCTTATGAGCAACAAGCAATGACAGGCCAATTATTTCACCAATAGGTTTCTAATAAGGCAAGAAAACAGTAAAACAAGAGAAGGGTGATTTTTCCGGTTATCATCCCTCCAACGTGGCCAAAGTGTCAGTTTGACATTTGTTTAGTACAAAGTACCATCCTGGAAAATGAATTGAAGTGTATGTTTGAAACAGCTACCTGGATGATCATTTAATGTTGGTTAACACTTAGGTTGCCTACTAGCACTCATTAAAGCTGCTGCACAGACTTTTGGTGGCTAATGCTTCAATTAATGACCTCTCCTCACAGCGACCATCCCAACAGGAGTACACTGAGGATTTTGAGCACTATTTGAAGCCATGTTCATTTTCCAGTGTTCACTTACTGAATGAGATCACCTGACTACATTGCATTTAAGGAAGACATCTGAGATACATTGGGAAACTTACTGGGACACTTTGTCATGATTTCGCCAACACTTTTTCACCTTTTTGTCTGGAAATTCTCTCAGAAGTTTATATAAAATGAGTGGGTGCTGTGCTATTCCATCTTATTGAACTCATTATAGGAGTCTCCAGGTGAAAGCGAACACTATCACTAAGTCGAGGCTGGCAGCTTTGTATTTACAAGTTAATTCATACTAAATCAATAAACTACTCGAGGTGAGTTAGGTTTGACCACGGAAGTGGTTGCAAAAGACTAATTGGCCATCATTTACATTTACCATGTTGTTAACATGGTGTGGCTAATCTTTTTTATGGTGAATTTATAGATAATTAGTGGGTAAATAAAGCAACTTTTGGATATTTGCATTTGACTGCATACACCCTGACAGTGCTATACTATTTACTAATAAATAATTGTGGGTATCATTAGCCTCACTCTTATTTTGACAGAAGTTCTGGCCTGATAGCTTCTGAAGAAAAATAAATTGCTTTTCTTACAGTCATAGCTTTGGATTTTGAATCTGGATTAATTTTACAATTTTTCCCAAAGAAACTATAGTTGTAGTTGATGATTCTTTAACATCTTTATTCTACCATCTAAACAATGTGTGGTATCCATCTCTGAGCTGGTGTTTGCTTGAGTCAGATTAAATAATGAGTAGCATGTTAAGGAAGGCTGCCCTCATCATCTTGTACTGGCGCAGGGTCATCTCTCCTGGAATTGAAAAAGAGGACTAAGTTTTAGTCTGTACTATCAAGGAGGAATAGAAAGATACGAGTGGCTTTAGAAAGTAGCTGCGATTTGTCATGCAGAATGTCAGAAAGAAGTGAGAAAGGAAAAAGAGGGTAAGGTGTGAAGAGATATTATGTTGTGTGTGGGCTTATGCAGCTTGCTCTGCTTCCTGTGTTTTGCCTCATGTTGTGCACAAACTTCTGCAAGAATGAACAGAATGTGTGGGTGACAACCTTGTGAATTGTTTTGAGAGTGTGTTTGTCGTGGTGGAACAGGACACTGTGGGTGACGTAGACTGCAATGGTGATGAGGTAAGGAAATGCTGCTATGAGAAGGAGATTGGGATGTAGTGATTGCAGGAAAGTGAAACAAAGCGAGGGAGGGGAATTGTTGCGAATTGTGAGACTATAAGTGATACTCATATGAGGAGAGAAAGATTCATGATGCCTTACCTTGGCAAATCTAGTGAGGTCTTTGAGCTTTTTCATTGTATCTCTATCCAGAGAGCTAGGTTCCTCGCATTGACCTCCTCCGCGACCTCTTTCAAATGGTGTGGAATATAGCACTCATTCTCCTATCTCCTGATCAGGATCTCCAGTGCGACCTTGCAAAGCTTGGGGATCAGTTCCCCTGATCTTTCAGCCATTTTCTGAGCTCTCTACTGTCCGCAGCCACTGTGGCACTTCCCCTTCAAGATTGCAGATGACTTTTTATGTAGCAGCAGAGACGTCTGAATTTCTGCCCCCTAAGCAGACACACAGCCAACAAGTAACATTTATAGAAAAACAATTACTGCAGATGCTGGAATCCTAAAATAAAGCAGAAAATGCTGGAAATGCTCATTGAGTCAGGCAGCATCTGAAGAAAGAGAAATAGAATTTAAAATTTCAGGTTGATGACCTTTCAAGAAGGTGACCAATCTGAAACATTGGATTGGATTTTACAAACCTCAGCCGGGCATGATTTTGGTGCGGATCACATAAAGTACGGTGGGTGCCAAGCCCCCCATCTTCTTGCTCATCCCTGACATGGTAGATGGGTGGATGCTGAAATTAGCAACCCACTCACCATATTTACATGGGTAATTAAGGGTAAATTGATCTTGTTAACAATCAAGTTGCTCGTTCCACAATATGGCAGTCAGGACTTTTTAAAAAGGTGGGGAGGAAGGGATGGCAGTATCTTTGGGTGGTGCCCTTTGCTTTTTGCTGGGGTGGGGGGCTGAGGCAGTCTCTCTAAGATAACAACCTCCTTTCTTTCTACCCCAACCTGATTGGCTGACTACTCTTGCATGTGGGACCTCCTCCTGAGTGAGGGGCAGTTGAGCAATTCAGCCTGCCTGCAGTATGTCATGGTTGTGCTGTGGGCTGGCGTGGAGCGAGTAAGCTTCGGGCTAACTTTGCTTCGAGGTGGGAGGGTATTCCATTACCCCCTTCCCCACCTTCCTGTTAACTCTGCTTCTCCCTCAATCCACAGGTGATACCAGATCTGCAAAGTATTTCCAGCCTTTAGTGTTTTTATTTATTATTAAACTCACGCAGGTAGAACTGGCTATGTGTTTAACCCACAACAATGACGTTCAATATGAATTTCATGTGTTTTCTGCAGGATAGCGTACAGGTTTGTGTAGCACCCATCCTTTCTCCTATGTGCCTGTGTTCAGCGTGATAAAATAATCCATCTTGCAGCTAAATGATCCAGCAAATCGACTGGCAGTAGGAAGTTCTGCAGCCATAAGTGATGGCGGAAGCTTTTCCAGTGGGTGCTCACTGCATCATTTGTAAGTGGAACATTGGTTACAGTTTCTCTTTTTGTGTGGGTTAGATGTTACTCTCAGCCAAGTGCAGCATTGAAGACAGCTTAGTTTCATAAATGCAAGAAATAAGTGAGGGGATACAACAGGGCAAAGTAAAGGTAATGAATGGGTCCTAACCATACCCTGGTAGTGTTGCTGAAGACCTACTCATTCCCCTTCCAATACATCTACGACACTAACCAACAAAGTGAAAAATTGCTCTGTTATTTCCTAACCACATAAAGCTGGACAGATCTGACCAAACTAATTGTTGCACTATAAATCACGGCCCCCCACCCCCTCCATAATCAGTCAATGCTAGAAGAAGCCATCTATAGTACCATGGAGCAGCACCTACTCACCAGCATCCTACTCACTGAGGCTGGATGATGAGTAACACTGACATTCTGGGCTGTAGGTTGAGCATAATAGAACATAAGAACATAAGAAATAGGAGCAGGAGTAAGCCATCTAGCCCTTCGAGCCTGCCCCGCCATTCAATAAGATCATGGCTGATCTGTCGTGGCTCAGTTCCACATTCCCGCCCTCTCCCCATAACCGTTAATCCCCTCGCTTATCAAAAACCCATCAACCCGTGTCTTAAAAATATTTAGCGAGGCAGCCTCCACCACCTCAACGGGCAGAGAATTCCAGACATTCACCACCCTTTGAGTGAAGAAGTTCCTCCTCAACTCCGTTCTAAACCGCCCCCCCTTTATCTTGGGGCTGTGCCCCCTAGTCCTACTGTCCTTTCTGAGCGGGAAGAGTCTCTCCACCTCTATCCTATCCATCCCATTCATCATCATATATGTCTCAATGAGATCTCCCCTCATTCTTCTAAACTCTAACGAGTACAAGCCTAGTTTATTCAGCCTCTCCTCATAGCTCAACCCCCTCAACTCTGGCATCAGTCTAGTAAACCTCTTCTGCACTCCCTCCAAGGCCAAAATATCCTTGCGTAAGTATGGCGACCAAAACTGCACACAGTACTCCAGCTGCGGCCTCATCAATGCCCTATACAGCCGCACTTACCAACATTAAATTCCATTTGCCATTTCCTGGCCCATTCGCCCAGCCTATCTAGATCCTTCTGCAGACTCTCCACACCCTCCGCGCAATTTGCCGTTCCACCAATCTTGGTGTCATCAGCAAATTTCGACACCATACACTCGGTTCCCTCCTCCAAATGCCTACCATTGCATCTATATTCTATTAACATATGACATTTCAAGACCGTGCTGAGGAGCAAAGATCATACCATCAGAACCTGCAACTGTGCCATCTGTGATCTTTCATCCACGTGTACCAGAATTTCCGATGTTACAATTGTGACTACTTTTCAAAAGTATTTCATTGCTTGCAAGCACTGAGATTGTGAATAATGCAATGTAAATCAAAGTTCTTCCTTTGAGTTGAGCGTGTTGTATGTATGCTTGAAATTGGGGGAATGGATGCAAGATGTTCCTAGCACCATGTCAGCCTAATTGCCTGTTGTTTCACTGCTTTGCATAACGGCCTTCAGAGTGACATACTGGAGGAGGAAGAGATGGAAAATGAAACCTGTGAGTTGGAAGATCAAGAAGATGAGTAGAATGCAGCAGCATCGCAGTTAGTAGAGTTTGGGGTAATGAGAAATAGAATTATTTGTGCCTCCTATTCGATCCTGCTGTTGACTTAACAAAGGTAGCTCAGTGTTAGACTTTTATTTCTGAGTTAGTAACTTATGGATTCAAGCCCTATTTCCAGGGCTGAAATGCCTTTAATGCAATTTAATGTATTATCACAAGTGGTGTAGTTCACACCAAATGTGAAATTATGGCTCCCTGTGATTAGGGGCAGCATGGTGCCACAGCGGTTAGAACTGCTGGCTCACAGCACCAGGGATCCGGGTTCAATTCCAGTCTTGGGTGACTGTGTGGAATTTGCACATTCTCTCCAGATCTGCTTGGGTATCCTCTGGTTGCTCTGGTTTCCTCTCAGACTCCAAAGATGTGCAGGTTAGATGGGTTGGTTATGGTAAATTGCTCCTTAGTGTCGGTTAGATGCCAAATTGCCTCTTAATGGCCAAGATGTGCAGGTTAGGTGGATTAGCCATGATCAATGCATGGGATTAAAGGGTTAGACTGGCAGATTGTGCCTAGGGCTCTTTTGGAGAGTTGGTGCAGGCTCATAGGGCCAAATGGTCTTTTCTGCACTGTAGGGGTTCTATGACTCTCAGGTGGCTGTAATGATTCCTTGGCTCTATTTGAAGAAAAGCGTGTGTGGTGGCATGCCCCTTTGAGGGTCAAGCTCTGAGTCATGTGACCCAATTGGGCCAGAGTGCACAAATCCTGGAGCTGAGTGTGGATTTTCCTTGCCGGTTAGGTGTTTGAAATCATGGAGTAAAGTAGCATATATCATATATTTCATATATATCACTCTTTGTACATACTCACCTACCTTAGTAAGCCATTCATTTGTTAATCTACTTGGTGGTCAACTGTCTTTGCAAGGTATGTCCTTTGTCAACGAAGTGCCTGAGGTCAAGTGTCTGATAATGGAACTGTTTTCACTAATGAAGAGTTCCAACATTTTATGAGTACCAATGGCATTCAACATATTCAAACTATACCCCACCACCCTGCTTCAAATGGACCAGCTGGGAGAACCGCCATGAAGAAACCTCACTACAAACCAAACTAGCCCATTTCCTGATTACCTACAGAACAACATCCCATAGGTGTTATGCCTGCTGAGTTGCTAATGTGTAGTCATATTCAAACAAAGTTGGATCTCAAATTCTGAATTTGGCGGGATGGTAGAGGCAAAACAGAATGTACAGAAGAAACATCATGACGCAACAAAAATTAAGAGTCCAAAAATGTGCAGGTTAGTTGATGTACCAAGCTAAATTGCCCTTTGGTGTCCTAGGATGTGTAAATTAGGGGAATTAGTAGGATTATGGGGATGGGGTGGACCTGGGTGGGATGCTCTATAGTAGAGTCAGTGTAGACTCAATGGACCAAGTAGTTCCTTCACTGTAGGGATTCAGGGATTCTGTGATTCCGTGATTTGAAGTGGACAACTTGGTATATGTAAAGAATTAGGATGCTGATCTAAACTGGATCCCTGGAATGGATGTGGCCAGGACAGACCCAGTGTTGTGTGGAATTGTTGTCCAAGGAAACAGGCTAAATAAACACCTGGATTATTTGAGAAATAGAGAGTCGCACATAGAACTAGTGGGGCAATTTGCCCCTGGTGTGCCTGTCAGTGATATTGTACCAGATGAAGATAATGCAACAGCAAGCTATCCTGAGGAAAAACCAAATAATGTGCAAAGTTATCAGCACTGACGCACATTCACGTCTAGAGAGTCCACCCACTGAAGTTCAAACTCAAGTGACCTTCACTGCCAGTACATCCAAAGTCCCCAGATCGATTAATCTTATGAGGGACTGTGTTTTGTACCCAAATGTTGTATAATATAACAAATAATTCAATTATTATTGAAATGTGTTATCTGGGAATGTAAATGGGAAGGGATAAGGATAGTATGTCTCTTTAAGGGGCAAGCTTTCAGAGGGTCATGTGACCTGTTCAGTCACTTGGGCTGGAGCGTATGAATCCTGGAGTTGAGTGCAGCATTTCCTTGCTAGTTAGGAGTTGTGGAGTACATTAACATATATATAGATATCTCTCTGTGTGCATACTCACTTACCTTAATAAACCATTCATTCATTAATCTACTTGATGGTCACCCATCTTTGCAAGAAACCACAGCAAACGATTGTCCTGACCAACATTTAGTGATTAATGAACGCCACTGAAAACAGGTGAATTGACCATTTACCTCAGTGCTGTTTGTGGGACTTTCCAGTATTAACGTTCTGTAACTACATTGGTCCCTTCTACCTACACTACAACTTCAAAAATGAAATGAAAGAAAGAGTGGCTTGAATTTATGTGATATCTTACAATACCTCAGGATTCCCCACAATTATTTCTAATCAAACATGTTTGAAATGAAATGACTTGTTATAATGGAATCACTGTGATTCCATTATATGGGTGCATTTACTGGATAGGTCGTTAGCCCTCTGATTTGTTGAAGCCCTCTGAAGAAATTGGAGACGGATAATCATCAGTTGGTCTGCACACTTTAAATGTCGGATGAGCGGGATAAATGCTGTGAAAATGGTGGCACTGACTGGTCAGAAAGCCTTGCTGCTGTGGGGAATGTTGATGATGCTATGGCTGGAATTGTTCCAAGACACACTGCATTGAAGAAAGCACATTTCTGACGCTGTGTTGAAAAATGATACTGAACTTCAGTGTAATTCTGACTGCTTACTGTTCATCTTGGGACAGTGGACACAGTGCTTTTAATGTCTGTGATACTCCATGTCTTCATTGCAGGGCCCCAGAATTATCACCTATACATCCAAGCATTCGAGGTTGATGTTGTCCTAAACCTTGCTGGAGAGCATTAGGTTCCTCTTCCATTTCCCTATCTTCCAGCTTCTTTTTGCTTTATGCATTTGATTGGATAAGTTCACAGTTTAGTGGATTTCAAACCCTTTCAAAATGGAGAACAATTGGAGGAAAGGATGGGCTCTTGGACTGAGGATTTACAGGTGCCATAAGTGAGACTCGACACAGAACATGGAATAAGAGAGAAAATATTAAAAAACTGGATTTACATAATATCCAATTAAATTCTCTGGATTTCAAAAAGTGCTTTTTTCATTATTCATTCAAGGGATGTGGGCTTTGCTGCCTCGGCCAGCATTTATTGTCTTGCTGTTGACAAGGTGGTGGTGAGCCCCCTTCTTTAACAGCTGCAATCCATGTAGTGTCTAATATGGTGAATTTAGAGAGGAAAAAGGGCAGCATGGTGGCACAGTGGTTAGCACTGCTGCCTCACTGCGCCAGGGATCCAGGTTCAATTCCGGTCTCAGGTGACTATCAGTATGGAGTTTGCATTTTCTCCCCATGTCTGTGTGAGCTTCCTATGGGTGATCAAGTTTCCTCCCACAGTCCAAAAATGTGTGGGATTAGGTTGATTGGCCTTGCTGAAATGACCCCTGTGTCAGGAGATTAGCAGTCTAAATGTATGAAGTACAGAAATATGGTGTGGTAGGATTGTGGTCAGTGGGCCAAATGGCCTTCTGTAGGGATTCTGTATGGTTTCTATGATTCTAAGTTCTGAGATTTTGACTCAGTGACAAGGAATATTTTCAAATCAGGATGATGAGTGGCTTGGAAGGCACCTACAGATAGTGGTGTCTCCATGTGTCTGCAGCCCTAGTACATGGTAGTGGTTGTGGATCTTGAAGCTGCTGTTTAAGGAGCCTTGGTGAGTTTGTACAGTGCATCTTGTAGATGGTGCACACTGCTGCCGTTAGTGATGGAGGGAGTGAATGTTTATGCAACGGGTTGTGGAAGGAAGGAGCCTCAGTTTCACATTTGATGTGAAATACACCACTTCTGATAAAACCTCAGTACTGCATTTAAAGGACCAGTAAATTTACTTCAGGCCTTGAGTGGGGCTTGAACCAAAAACTTACTAACTCAGAAACAAAAGTCTAACACTGAGCTACGTTTGACAAGTTTGATCAAAAAGGAGTGGCAAATAAGCCAAAATCAAATGAATTGCTTTGTTTTGGCTGGCACCAAACATCTTGAATATTGTTGCAGCTGTACTCATTGAGGCAAGTGGAGAATATTCCATCACATTCCTGACTTGTGCCTTGTAGTTGGTGGACAGGCTTTGGGGACTTAGGAGGTGAGTTGCTCAGTGAGTTACTGGGATTTGTAGTCTGTAAGCTGCTACAGTAATCACAGTATTTATATGTGAGCTGCTATAGTAATCACAGTATTGAATTTCCAGCTAATTTTCTGGAAAATGCTGTTACAACCAAAACACTTAATTTGTTATCATCTGTGGGAACTCTCTTAGCGTGAGGTCCAATTTGTTGCGATTCTGGATGGAATACCCCGAAATGGTTATGTTGCCATGTGAGGAGGGATGAAATGACTTCTGTCTTTATTCAACCCCCTTAGTTGGTCACAACAATGTTAAGTTGAAGAGGACACCTTTTCCTGGTCCAAATGTGTTCATGTTTTAAAAGGAGTCAGGAGTTAAAGAAAGAGTGAGTTTATTAGTGATTGAAACACATGAAGAAAATATAAAATTTATCCCACCCATACAGATTAGAAATGCGATGTGAATCCAAAATTAAAAGTAAAAGAAAATGAATCAGTCTTTGACTTCTCCACGAGGAGTGGATGGTGAAATGTTGCAGCCATTAAGTTGCATGGACCCAAATATGCTGACTTTGGCCGTTGAGTTGGTTTGGAAATTTTTGATTCTGCAGGTTGGCTGAAAGAAGTTGTCCTATTTCCCTTTCAGTTGTGGCTTTGTAGACTTGACTTGTTTCCAGTAATCAGAGAGAGGGTGAGGATTTTTTACCTGCCAGCAGCAGGGGCACCTAGTCGATGGTCTTCAGCTATGGTGCTCACTGTACACACTAGCACAATAACTATAACACCAGACTAGCACACAGTTGCAGTTCATTTGCAGACATTGGAGGATAGCTGAAAAACTCTTCAATTTTCTTTAGCTTGTGACTTTTGCTGAGCTTTCTTCCAGTAACAGAGAGACAGAGATCGCTTTTCTTGCAATCTGCCTTTGCAGTGGTGACTGCCTACTGTCTTTCCTTGTTTCTGTGTCACACATGTTGACACCCCAGTGCCAAGTATCCAGTAATCAGGCCTGTAGTTTGCTTTTTATCCCACTTCTCCATGTATTCACTGAAGGGGTAAACCACAAGCAGACCTAGGATATGATGGACAGGATGAAGTAGTTTCAGCTGAGATAGTAATCAAATTCAATTAGTTCCACAGAGGATGACAATTCAATTTCTGCATTGCCCCTTCCTTTGAAATGTCTGTCTTTAAAAGGGTGTGACATTCCGTCTCTCTCGAGGCTGAGTATAATCCTCATTGGAATTCCAGCAGATGGTTACTTTGAAGTGTCAGCCAGTTTTGGTGTGTATGTCCTTTCTTTTTAAAAACATCTCTCTTGTTTAAATATTCAATATGCCCGTGTGTAATTTGGGCTAAGATCCATTGTCATGACAATGGTAATCTCCAGGATTTTAATAGTGAGGGATTCACTGATGATAATGCCATTTCATGTCAAAGGAAAATGGTTAGATTCTCTCTTATTGGAGATAGCCATTGCTTGGCATTTGTGTGGTGTGAATGTTACTTGCCACTTGTCAGCCCAAGCCTGGATATTGTCCAGGTCCTGCTGCATTTGGACATGAACTGCTTCAGTATCTGAAGAATCATGAATGGTGCTGAAAATTGTGCAATCATCAGTGAATGTCCCCACTTCTGCCCTTATGATGGAAGGAAGGCTAAAGTTAAAGTTTATTTATTAGTGTCACAAGTAGGCTTACATTATCACTGCAATGAAATTACTGTGAAAATCCCCTAGTCGTCACACTCTGGTACCTGTTCGGATACACTAAGGGAGAATTTAACATGGCCAATGCACTTAACCAGCACTGTGGGAGGAAACCAGAGCACTGGAGGAAACTCATACAGACACAGGGAGAAGTTGCAGCCTCTTCCCAGACAATGACCCAAGTCAGGAATTGATCCCTGGTTTCTGGCACTGTGAGGCAGCAGTGCTAACCACCATGCTACCGTGCTGCATTGATGAACCAGCTAAAGATAGTTGGGCTTGGGACACTATCCTGAGGACTTCGTGCGGTGATGCCCTGGAGTGAGATAATTGTCATGATGTGGAGATGCTGGCGTTGGACTGGGGTAAACACAGTAAGAAGTCTCACAACACCAGGTTAAAATCCAATAGGTTTATTTGGCAGCAAAAGCCACCAGCTTTCAGGCCTTTGACCCTTTGTCAACTCACCTGACGAAGGGACAGAGGCCCGAAAGCTAGTGGCATTTCTACCAAATAAACCTGTTGGACTTTAACCTGGTGTTGTGAGACTTCTTACTGTGTCTGTGATTACGCAGGAGAAAGATCACAATAACTGTTCAAAAAAAAATTGCAGCTGTCAAAAATCTGAAACTAACAAAAAATTCTGGAAACTCCCAGCAGATCAGCCACTATCGACAGAGAGAATAAGTTTGATCATACTTCAGTTCCTATAATAGTGTAACTTATTGGTTTTCTAAACAGATCATGACTTCCAGTTGTGGTTCCAGCAATTTCCAGTTTTGCTTTTGGTAATAGAACAGTCAGCATAAACTAGTCAAAGAAAGACCGACAGGTGTTTTTAATGACAACAGTGGATGTGCTTTGGATTAGAAGCTGAAGTTCATACGCAGTGGACTTTAGGCAAATAGAAACACTATACTTCTCCTATTGGAGGTAAAACACTCCCTGCAAAGCCCAATATCACAAGTAATAAAATCCTCCAGATGCTGGAAGGCTGAAACAAAAGGACAGAATGTTTGAAATACCTAGCTGTTCAGTCAGCATCTGTGGAGAGAACAGATGAGCCCGCATACTGTCACACTGAGCAGGCATGAGAATGTTATAATTTTCACAAAACTTCTATGCCCTCCTTTAAAAGAGACACTTTAAAATGGCAGCTGCAGGTCACCTGACTTTACAACTGCAATGTTGTCAATCTTCCAGAAGGCTCTGGTTGGATTACAAGCAGATATACCTGAAGAGGAAAAGATATTTGAAATTCAGTGAGTCCTCAAACAATGGTTTTCTTGCAGGTGTGAAAAATGTTGGCCGTTAGGAACACTGCAGGTGATGAGGAGATTTTAGATTGCTAATCAGGATGACCACTTACTTTATTTGGAAGATGTGGAGGCATTTTGTCCAGATCACATGATACTGCAGCTATTTTGGCTCCCTGCTAAAGATATGGCAGGAAAGTTTCAGATCCATCTTGACCAACCATTTTAAAATTGTTTCAACCCAGAGAAGGAACAGGAAAAGGTGTGCTGTAAGTAACGGAGCAATTTTGAAAGCACAACACCTGAAGAACTAGAGGAGAAGGGACCTTCTTTTCCCCCTACAAACCTGTTTTCACTTACTAAGTTCGCCTATTAAAGCAACATCCAGCAATTCAGCAGTGGAAGCCATCACAGTTGAAGAAACAAGCCTGCAACCTCAAGACCTTAACTTCATGCAACATCTTGACTTGAAAACATATCAGGCCTGCAGCAAATGTAACTAAACTTGATTCACATTTATAAGTTTTTTTTTATCTTCATCTGTGTGTATATCTGTTAGTAGATTTTCCTCTGGAAGTTATCTGAGACAAGAGAAATTTACAAATAGATACACAAAATATTTAATAATTATTTATTACAAATATTATTTCACACATTTTCTCTGGAAGTTATTTAATACAACAATGTGTGAAATAAACTAACCTTTTCCATTTAATTAAAAAAGGCTTGCTCTTGCGTTATTTTTGAATTGAATTACTCACTACAAGGGTAAAATATTCACACATGCACACTTAGGGGAATTTTACAGCTGCAGGATTTTTACTGTCCCATCAAAGTCAATAGGTCTTTGGCTTGCGAAGAGGCTGTAAATTTCCGCCAATTGCTCATGAGTGATTTTGGGGGGAACCACCTTTAAAGTATCTGTGACATTACAAAACAATCTTGTTAGATGTGAATGGGCGAAAATGTGACAGATTGATTTCAATGCTGTTAAGTATGAGGTGGAGATGCCGGCGTTGGGTTGGGATAAACACAGTAAGAAGTTTCACAACACCAAGTTAAAGTCCAACAGGTTTAAACCTGTTAATATGAGGACATCCATTTTAGACCAAAAATGGACAGATTGTGGAAGGACTCAAAAATCCGCAGCCATCTCTGGAATTATCCAGAGATGAATAAATTATTTTCTGCAGTCACCTTGCCCGCTATGGGAATAGGTGTTCACCAGCTCCTTACACAAATGTTCTCTTCAGAAAGAGCATAGAGTTCTGTGACCATCTGCTGTCAGAGTCACAGAGCAGAATTTTACTGGCACATCTGCCTGAGGTTCGTATGATCCCGCCTGAGGTCAGTGGAGAACGCCATTCCCTGAGCCTTGCCCACTTCCCAGAATCAGGGCGGGCGTGCCAATAAAATTCCGGCCACAGTCTTTGGATGTCTTGCTGTGCTGAGAGATCCAGGAAGCTGAGCCTTTGCCTCATATACCTTGGGTGGAATTTTCCTGTCGTGCTGGCCACGGGAATTGTAGTGGGCGGGACACAGACCATGCAAAGGTCCGCTGATCTTGGGTGGGATTTTCTGGCCAGTAAATCCTTGTCTTGAAGATAGAGCCGCCTCCTTGTATCCTGGCCTCAGTCAACCATTCTGTGCTGTCCAGATGCAATGTGGATGTATGATATTTCTTGCTGCAGTTGCTTCCTCGCCCCCAATTTCTGCCCCTTATCCTGTGGCTGGTGAGTCAGCTCTTGCTGCTGTTCCTCCTAACCCTAACCCATATCACTGTGGAGCCTCAAGGACAAAAGAGTTTGCAAGGCCCTATTGAGCTGACAGGTTATGCTGTTGGAAGTGCAGCAATGGCTTACTCTCCAACACAGTCAGTAGCAGCAGTTTGACTGAGCTACTCAAGTAGCTGTTTCCCTTGGCTGATCTCAGTCTTGCCACTTACTCCCTTTAGCGCATGTCTGTGTCAGGCCTCAGTGACTTCTTACTGTGTTCTCGCCTCTTCTGAATTAATAAGTTCTATCGTGTGGGTCTTATTGCTGATGCTAAAACTCTGTAGCCCTCCGAAAATAACTGGTAATTGATTTCCTGGTGCTGCTGAATGGGTTGCTGACAATGCACTAACTACCTGGGAAAAGCGGGCGAGGTCAGGAACATGTTGGGAAACTGGTCCAATTTTTTCCCCTGATTTTCCCAGCAACTCATACTTCCAAACATGCTGTCAAGTCCTGGGGAAATTCCTCCAGGTAACCTAAGCCAGGATTTTCCAGACCTAACCATGATGATTCTGACCATGATGAAACCTTAGTTTCTCTCTCCAAACACATTAATTATTTAATAGAATAATTACCCTATCCTTAGGTAAGTTCAGCCTCCAGAGCCAGAAACAATCCCTATCCCTGCCCTCACCCCTAGATGGGAGAATTTCATCCAGAGGAAATAGGGGCAGGAGTAGGTCATTCAGCCCTTTGAGCCCCATTCAGTATGATCACGGCTGATCCTCTATCTCAGTGCCACATTCCCACTTCCTGCACCCCTTAACACCTTTAGAGTCCAGCATTCTATCTATTTCCTTCCTAAATATATTCAGTGACCTGGCCTCCACAGCATTTTGTGGTACAGAATTCCACAGGTTCGCCACCATCTGAGTGAAGACGTTTCTCTTCATCTCAGTCCTACATGGCCTACCCCATATCCTGAGACTATGACCCCTTGTTCCAGACTCTCCCCCCCTCCCCTCGCCCCAAAAAAACACAGACACAACCAGAGGAAACAAAATCTCTGAATCTAGTCTGTCCAGCCCTGTCAGAATTTTGTACATTTCAGTGAGGTCCCCTCTCATTCTTCTAAATTCCAATGCCTACAGGCCTCATCAACCCAATCTCTCCTCATGACAACAATCCTGCCATGCCAGGAATCAGTTTGGTGGATCTTCACTGCACTTCTTTTATGGCAAGGAATCCTTTCTCGGGTAAGAAGACCAAAACTATACACAATACTCCAGGTATGGTCTCACCAAAGCCCTGTGCAGCTGCAGTAAGATGTCCTTGCTCCTGTACTCAAGTCCTTTTCCAATGAAGGCCAATATACTATTTTCCTTCCTAACTGCTTGCTGTACCTGCATGATTACTTTCAGTGACTGGTGTACTAGGGCATTCAGATCCCTTTTTTCTTCAGCATTTTTCAATATATGACTTTTTAAATGATGTTCTGCTATTCTGTTTTCCTTACCAAAGTGGATAACTTCACATTTATCCATGTTATACTGCATCTGCCATGCATTTGGCCACTCAGTCAATTTGTCCAAATTGCTTTGAAACCTCTTAACATCCTCCTCTTCACTCACATTCCCACCAAGTTTCATGTTGATCAAAAAACTTGAAAATATTACATTTGATTCCTTCATCCAAATCATGGATGTATATTGTGAACAGATGGGGCTCCAAGCACTGATCCCTGTAGTACTGCACTAATCACTATCTGCCATTTCAAAAAAGACACAATTATTCTTACTCACTCTTTCCTATATGCTAACCAATTCTCAATCCATGCCACAGTTTGTACATTAACCCCCTATGTGAGACTTTATCAAAAGCTTTTTGAAAATCCTCATGTTACTGATTTTGATTTGATTTGATTTATTATTGTCACATGTATTAACATACAGTGAAAAGTATTTTTCTTTGCGCACTATGCAGACAAAGCATACCATTCATACAGAAGGAAACGAGAGAGTGCAGAATGTAGTGTTACAGTCATAGCTAGAGTGTTTAAAAAAAATCAACTTAATGCAAGGTAAGGCCATTCAAAAGTCTGACAGCAACAGGGAAGAAGCTGTTCTTGAGTTGGTTGGTACGTGACCTCAGAATTTTGTATCTTTTTCCCAACGGAAGAAGATGGAAGGGAGAATGTCTGGAGTGCATGGGGGCCTTAATTATGCTGGCTGCTTTGTGGAGGCAGCAGGAATGCTAAACAGAGTCAATGGATAGGAGGCTGGTTTGCTTGATGGATTGGGCTACATTCACGACCTTTTGTAGTTTCTTGTAGTCTTGGGCAGAGCAGGACCCATACCAAGCTGTAATACAACCAGAAAGAATGCTTTCTATGGTGCATCTGTAGAAGTTGGTGAGAGCGTAGCTGACATGCCAAATTTCCTTAGTCTTCTGAGAAAGTAGAGGCATAGGTGGCTTTTTTAACTATATAGTGTCGGCATGGGGGAGACCAGGACAGGTTGTTGGTGATCTGGACACCTAAAAACTTAAGACTCTTTGACCCTTTCCATGTTGTCCCCGTTGATGTAGACAGGGACATGTTTTTGTTTTCGTTTCCTGAAGTCGATGACAATCTTCTTCATTTTGTTGACATTGAGGGAGAGATTATTGTTGCTGCATCAGTTCACAAGATTCTCTATCTCATTCCTGTCTTGTCTGTCTCGTCATTGTTTGAGATCAGAAATTCGGCCAGTTACATTCTAAAAAAACTCCAGTAAGTTTGTCAAACATAATTTCCCTTTCATAAATCCATGTTGACTTTGTCTAATGATGTTGATTTTTTTTAAGTGTACTGTTACTGTATCCTTTATGAAAGATTCCAGCATTTTCCCTACTATCAGGGAAACCAATTAGGCTAACCAGTCTGTAATTCCCCGTTTTCTCCCCCTTCCTTTTTTCAATAGCAGGGTTACATTTGCCACCCTTCAATCTGCTGGGACTGCTGCAGAAACTACAGAATTTTGAAAGATGACATTCAACACGTCCATTATTTCCATGGTTACTGCCTTTAATACCCTGGGATGTGGATTTTCAACTCTTGGAGATTTATCAGCTTTCAGTTCAAATAATTTCTCCAGCGCTATATCTTTAGTAATACTGATTTCCTTCATTTCCTCCTGCTCATTAGTGCCTGGTTCTCTCACATTTATGTGAAGTCAGAGGATAGAACTAAAATAGTTGTTTAATGCTTTGCCAGTTTCTTGTTCTCCCCTGTTGAATCTAAAATGGGTTTGAACTTCTACTGAATGTAGATCAGGTTGTGACTTTATCCATGTTCAAATAATAGATGAAGTAATGGTGAGCCCTAGTGGTGAAAATGCATACAATTTGCAAGCACAGCAGCATATAGGCCTCATGGTAGATGGCAATGGATTTTGTTTGCGAGCAGTACACTTACTAGTATATCCTATTTTGTTCAGTCCAATTTGTTCTTTAACAAATGGATAAGAAAGGAAGAATGACTGGAGAAAGAATCATAGAACCATTGAATCCCTACAGAAAGAGGCCATTCAGGCCTATTCCAATAATCCCACATATTTTTCCTGCTAGTCTCCTTGACACTAAGGGACAGTTTAGCCTGGCCAGTCAACATAACCCATATATCTTTAGACTGTGGGAGAAAACCAGAGCACCTGGAGGAAACCCATGCAGACACAGGAAGAATTTGCAAACTCCACACAGTCACCTGAGGCCGGAATTGAACCTGGGTCCCTGGCACTGTGAGGCTGCTAAGAAAAGAAGGGAGATGTGACTTCAATGGAAGTAAAAATCAGGATAAACAGAAAATGGCTGACTCGTTATTGCCCATTATTGCAGTTAAATGTTACCCTAACATGTACAAATAATAGATACTATAGGAATAATGCATTAGAGCGTTTAATGTTATGCTCTGGAAATCAGGGGCTGGGAGTATTCCCACCCAAGAGGCCGGCAGCACAATGCCGAGCGGGCCATTGCACATTAACCGATCTGTCAGCGCCGGGATCAGCATGTGGGCAGTGGCCCACACTGCCAGCCTCTTGATCACTAGCCAGTCCATGCACTGGACCAGCCTGCAAGCCCCCCACCCCTTTTCGCTGGCACCCCGGACCTCCCCAGGTCAACCCCTATGTCCATCCTCCCCCTGGCTAGCCCTGATCTCCCCAAGCCCCTACCCCTACCCCTATAGTCCCAATCACCCCTGATCCCAATGACCAGCCCCGATGCCCCCCCCAACCCAATGACCAGCCCTAACCCCCCTCCAGCAGCCCTGACCCTCCCCCCCAATGCCAGCTGCCCAGTGGATGGTGCCAGTTTGCCTCGTGGGCAATGCCAGGTTGGCTCTGCTAGGCTGGCAGTACCAAAGGTATACCTCCCAGGGTTGGGGGGGAGGGGGGTGGGGGATGTTGGTGGGGCTCAATGGCCCATGTTCCCTCCAGCGGGGTCAGGGTGCCTGCCCTGTTAGTGGGGATCAGTTGTAAATGCTGTTGGAGGGAACCCCTCCCAGCAAGGGGCGTGAATTCCATCCCAGGCCCGCTAATCAGATGGAAATGATAATTTCCATGACATTTCCATATGATAATTATCTCCACACCAATTTCCGGTATGAAGCTGATGACACTGAAAAGCTTATCTTTGGAGATGTGTGGAGGCCATGACTCCCAGCAGGAATCCAGCCCGCTGTGTTACTGGGAGAATCACCCCCGATATTTTTCAAGTTGAATGTTTTGATCATATTTTTTACCACGTGTCCTTGATACAAATCCTGGGGTTTTACTTTGTGGTCAGTCCTCCATTACTGGGTTATGTAGAAAACAAAATCTTTACAAACATTATATCTCACCAAAAATCCAACCATATCTTATCAAATCTGTTGAGATGGTGTGAAGCAACTTAAATGAACAGAATGCAAATTGTATTACTAAGGAAATATTGTAACTACTTCTTAATTAACATATATGTGATACAAGCACAATATTCTGCATCAAATACCGAATAACAATTTCCCAAGACTTTAGAGCAAAGAATTGATGTTTGGTTATATCTAGACGAATGCTTCCTGTGTAAGTCTGTTTTCTATGTTACTGAAACTCTTTGTTTTAAATATAATGGTTTCATTAAAGTAGAGAATGAAATAATATCCTACAAACACGTTAGTTGTTTAAATGTCAGTAATAGTCCGCGTTTTTGAAGTGAATTCTCAACTAATGAAAATAACATACTAAATAAGGACAAATGCTTGTGGCAGAAGGACATATTAGGGAGTTGTATAGACTGGAACACAGTCATCTGCTGCAGACACTTGGTCTATTAAACAGTCCCATATTTTAACCTTGTATCAATATTTTGCTGACTGGAATCATTGTAAAAATAATAAATTGACTTTGTACCTTCAAACACAGCCTGATGTGCGTTGTGTGATTTTCAGAGCAGTAGCAGCAAATGATACACATCAATTTTGTGATAATACTTTAATACACTTGGTGAGCAATTTGTTTCTACTGCAGTACAATCTCTGGAAAATAATTCTCCACAGAAATCAATTATTCTCTGAGAGAATGATATCCATCTGGTAACAAAATCAGAAGGAAATTGAAATGCAGTTGAGCCTGTGGAAGCCTCTGATGATTTCTGTCAATTTCATACCACAATGTTTGCGTTAAGCATGGAACATGGGACTCCAGACAAGAAAGGATATAAATTATTCATAGCCATCATTCACAGGGATATTAGGGGAAATAATTTCTAGCCCTCGCACTGCCAGCAGCAGCCAGTGTTTTTCAGGTAACTGTGAGCACTGTGATATTCCAGCTATTGAATCAATACTGGCTGTCAGGAACCCTGGAGATACACAAGCTCTTGCAATATTTACTCTGTTTCCAAATTGAATTTCTAATCAAATCTCCATCAAAATCTGACTCATGCCACTTTATCTGGGCACTAGATGTAGCTTTTCTTAAATTTGTTCATGAGATGAGGGTGCTGCTGGCATGGCCAGCATTTATTGCCTATTCCAAATTGTCCTTGAACCGAATGGCTTGCCAGGCCATTTCAGAGGGCAACTAAGAGTCAACCGCACTGCTCTAGATCTGGAGTCAAATATCGGCCAGACCATGAACAGCAGATTTTTTTTTCCTTACAGGACATTAATGAACCAAATGGATTTTTATGACAATCGATAATGTTTCATAGTCATTATTTGACTTTTAATTCCAGAAGTTTTATTACTAAATGCAAATTTCATCATCTGGGATTCGAACCCAGGCCCCAGAGCATTACAATGGGTCTCTAGACTTTAACTTTGGTGACAATAGAAATGGGCACAATTAAAAGAATTGTTTTAGGTTGCATGAACTCTGTGTATCATAAAGGGAACACCTGATATGTGGGGTAATATAGTCGTTGCTACTGAGAGGACCATAGAATAGGTGTAGTATAGAAAGAAACTGTTCAGCCCATTCAGTTGGTTCTCTGTTGGAGTTACTCAGCTAATGCCCTGCCTTTTCTCTGTAGCTTTAGAATTGTTTCCTGTTCAGATAATCATCATGATTCAGGAGCAGTCCTGGTAGATTGGAGGGTGGCAAATGTAACTCCGTGATTTAAAAAAGGAGGGAGGGAGAAAACAGGATTACAGATCAGTTAGCCTGACATCAGTAGTAGGGAAAACACTGGAGTCTGTTTTAAATATTGTAATAACAGTACAATTAGAAAATAACAACGGGATTAGACAAAGTCAACATGGATTTACGAAAGGCAAATTATGTTTAACAAACTGACTAGCGTTTTTTGAGGACATAACTAGAATTATAGATAAGGGTAATCCAGTAGATGTGGTGTGTTTGGATTTTCAGAAAGCTTTTAATAAAGTCTCACATAGGAGGTTAGTGTACAAATTTAAAGTGCATGGGATTCGGGGTATATTGGTATGGATTGAGAATTAGTTAGCAGGCAGGAAACAGAGAGTAGGAATAAATGGGTCTTTCTTGAGGTGGCAGGCAGTGACCAGTGGGATCTCACAGGGATCAGTGCTTGGGCCCAGCTATTCACAATATACATCAATGATTTTAATGTGGGAACCAAAAGTAATATTTCCAAGTTTGCTGATGACGTGAAACTTGATAGGAATGTGAGTGACGAGGAAGATATTAAGAGGCTTCAAGGTGATTTAGACATGTTAAGTGAGTGGGCAAATACATGGCAGATGCAGTATAGTGTAGATAAATGTGACATCCATTTTGGACAGAGAAACAAAATGACAGAGTATTTTTTATATGGTGATAGGTTGGGAAATATTGATATACAAAGGCACCTGGGTGTCCTGGTATACCAATCACTAAAAGCCAACATGCAGGTGAAGCAAGTATTTAGGAAAGAAAGTGGTATGTTGGCCTTCATTGCAAGAGGACTTGAGTGCAGGAGCAAGGATGTCTTACTGCAGCTCTGTAAGGCTTTATTGAGATCATACCAGGAGTATTCTGTGTAGTTTTGGTCTCTTATCTAAAAAATATATACTTGCCATAGAGGGAGTAGAGCAAAGATTCACCATTGATTCCTGGGATGGCAGGACTGTTGTATGAGGAGAGATCGTGGTGACTGGGCCCATATTCAGCAGAATTTAGAAGAAAGAGAGGGGATTTAATTGAGCCGTATAAAATTCTGACAGGGCTGGACAAACTGGATGTAGGGACGGTATTTCCTCTGGTTGGGGATGTCTAGAACAAGAGGTCACAGTCTCAGGATATGGAGTAGGCCATTAAGATTAAACATAAGAACATAAGAACATAAGAACATAAGAAATAGGAGCAGGAGTAGGCCATCTGGCCCTTCGAGCCTGCCCCGCCATTCAATAAGATCATGGCTGATCTGTCGTGGCTCAGTTCCACTTTCCCGCCCTCTCCCCATAACCCTTAATCCCCTCTCTTATCAAAAACCCATCAACCCGCTTCTTAAAAATATTTAGCGAGGCAGCCTCCACCACTTCAACGGGCAGAGAATTCCAGAGATTCACCACCCTTTGAGTGAAGAAGTTCCTCCTCAACTCCGTTCTGAACCGCCCCCCCTTTATCTTGAGGCTGTGCCCCCTAGTCCTACTGTCTTTTTTGAGCGGGAAGAGTCTTTCCACCTCTATCCTATCCATCCCATTCATCATCTTATACGTCTCAATGAGATCTCCCCTCATTCTTCTAAACTCTAACGAGTACAAGCCTAGTTTATTCAGCCTCTCCTCATAGCTCAACCCCCTCAACTCCGGTATCAGCCTAGTAAACCTCCTCTGCACTCCCTCCAAGGCCAAAATATCCTTGCGCAGGTGCGGCGCCCAAAACTGCACACAGTACTCCAGCTGCGGCCTCACCAGTGCCCTATACAGCTGCAGCAAGACCTCCCTACTTTTATATTCAATCCCCCTCGCTATGAAGGCCAGCATCCCATTCGCCTTCCTGACCACCTGCTGCACCTGCAGGCTGGGTTTTTGCGACTCATGCACAAGGACCCCGAGGTCCCTCTGCACCGTCGCCTGCTGCAGTTTTTCGCCACGTAAGTAATAGTCCTTCCTACCATTCTTCCTACCAAAGTGGACCACCTCACACTTGCCAACATTAAATTCCATTTGCCATTTCCTGGCCCATTCGCCCAGCCTATCTAGATCCTTCTGCAGACTCTCCACACCCTCCGCACAATTTGCCTTTCCCCCAATCTTGGTGTCATCAGCAAATTTCGACACCCTACACTCGGTTCCCTCCTCCAGATCATCTATATAAATGGTAAATAGCTGAGGCCCCAGCACCGACCCCTGGGGCACCCCACTAGTCACCAACCGCCAATCTGAATAGCACCCATTGACCCCCACTCTCTGCCTCCTATTTGACAACCAATCCTCTATCCACGCTAACACCCTACCCCCAACTCCATGTCCTCTGACCTTCTGCAGTAACCTCTTGTGAGGTACCTTATCAAACGCCTTCTGAAAATCCAGAAAGACCACATCCACCGGCTCTCCTCTATCCACCGCCCTAGACACATCCTCATAGAACTCCAGTAAATTTGTCAGACACGACTTCCCTTTAATGAAACCGTGTTGAGAGAAACTTCTTCACTAAGTGTTTGGAGAACCTATGGAATTCTCTATCACAGGAGACCATGGAAGCCAAGTCACTGAATGTATTTAAGAAGGAAAAAGATAGATTTCCAGACTCTAAAGGCATCAAAGGGTAAGGAGAGAGCCTGAGATTATGGTGAGTTAACAAATTGGTGAAATGATTTTGAATGATATAACAGGCTTGAAGGGCCAAATGGTCTGCACCTGCTCCTATTTTCTATGTTTGTTTGAAAAGCTGTGATTGAATCTCCCTCCACCACACAGTGAGGCAGAGTATTCAGGTTCCTGGCCGCTTGCTGCATAAAAAAAACTCTCCTATGTTGCCTACGTTTTTTTCCCAATCGCCTTCAATCAGGATCCTCTGGGTCTTGACATTTCTGATAATGGGAATGGCTTCTGTGTATCTACTCTGTTCAGATCTCTCTTCTCTCAATCCCAGTTCCAGCCTCTCCCTCACCAATCTATCCAAAGTGTCTCATCCCCTGACCATTCCTGTGGATCTATTCTGAAACCTCTTCAATGCCTTCATCTCCTTCCTGAAGTGCCATACACAATATAGTTGAAGCCAAACCAGTGTTTTATAAACATTTACCATATGCCTTGCTTTCTCTGGGCAGGATTTTCCAGTTGCTTCCCAAAGTAGGAAAATCCTGCTGGAGGTCAATGGACCTTTTCATGGTCCGTGTCCCACCTGCTATGATTTCTTTGTTGGTGGTGGGGGGGGGGGGGTGGTGTGGAAATGGGAAACTTTCATCCACTCTCTATGAAACCAAGGATCCAGTGTGATTTATTAACCACCTTCTTAACCTGCCCTGACACCTTCAATGATTTGTGTGCGTGAATCCCCAGGTCCCTCTGCTCTTGCATTCCCTCGGGGAAACAGTCCTGGGCATTTTTGGGATCACTGGTAGTCAGTCTGACCTGACCATATTTCTTTATGGCTGTAGCACTGTCATGTTTGTCAGGTCCTGTAGATGACAGTAAAAAATATTGAGTCTGGCTGCTCCCTAGTGGCAGACATGGTGAATTGCATACTGCTGAGGTAACTATCCTGGCTCCACTTTAAACTTCCCTTAAAGGTTCCCATTGACTTAAAAATTGTAGGCAGTCAGCTCATTAGTTGTGTGTTTGGCTTGCTTTGCACTAGCTATCCATTCTCAATTCCACTTTAATCATAAAATTACCATTATAGGACGGCAATAAAACAACCATCACACATTAAACTATCAGTGAACTGTGTCTTGAAGCAAAGCTAAGTATTGTGCATAAGCACATAGAAGCTTAAACCATCATACTGTTCTTTAATTGGATCCATTTACTCTCCATAAGTTCATGAGCTGTTTACCGCCTACAGGAATTGGATTTAAAGCAGAATCATTGCACAGTGGTAGGAGTTTATGTGCACCACCCATTCCCAGTGACAGACCTGAATGTGCTCTATTCATTCCCTATTGATAGACCCAGAATGTGCACCATTTCCATGTTCTTGTTTCTTCCCCATTTGCAACATGATTATGATTAATGTTTAAAGTGCCAGTGGAGTGCATGGGAGACACATGTGACTCAGGCAGCACAGTGGCACAATGGTTACACTGCTGCCTCACAGCACCAGGGATCCGGGTATAATTCTGGGCTTGGGTGACTGAGTGGAGTTTGCAGATTCTCACCGTGTCTGCGTGGGCTTCATCTGGTGCTCTGGTTTCCGCCAAAGATGTGCAGGTTAGGTGGATTGGCCATGTTAAATTGGCCCTTACTGTCGGTGGATTAGCAGTGTAAATGTGTGGGGTTATGGGAATAAGGCCTGGGTGGGATTGTTGTTAGCGCAGGCTTGTGGGGCCGAATGGCCTTCTTCTGCACTGTAGGGATTCCATTCTACGACTCCACAGTGGGGAATCTTTTCACTGGTGAAATCTGGCAGCAGCTGACAATGCTGCAGCTAAAGTGGAATATAAAAGAAACCTGTGGACAAACAGGGAGGCTCTGCATCACAGCCGGGACTTTCCTGCCCAATTCCATTGTCATTAACATAAGTCTTCTTGTGAACACAAAGGCTGCTTAAATTTCACTTGGAAATATTTCACATTATATTGGCTTCCCTTTATTCACATTAATTGTTGAGTTGAAATACATTGGTATGCATCATGGCTGGTATGCAGTTAGATGCATTGGCCATGCTAAATTCTCCCTTCCTGTACCTAAACAGGAGCCAGAGTGTGGCGACAAGGGGATTTTCACAGTAACTTCACTGCAGTGTTAACGTAAGTCTACTTGTGACTAATAAATAAACAGTGATGATTCCAGGGAAGTTACGGATATTTCTTCATTGCGGAAGAAATAATGATGTGTTTGTCTTGTTCACTGTTTATTGAATGTTCAGGTCAATGTCCAGTTTTGTGTTTACCACTCTGTGAGACACGGATAAACTTGCATCTGTCTGCATACCTGAGACAAGGAAGCAATTCAAGCAGCTTTTGCAGTGCATACCTGCACACAGAGGTTGCTCCCTTCAGTCATGTTCCTAACACAGGCCTAAATAAATGAACTCCAGTTTGGTGCAGATAGCTTAGATGAGAAATTGACAGGGTAGTGCAATTCCATAAAGTGTCCATTTTTCAGGCATCCTTGAAGTACAGATCATTGTACCATTAAACTGGTCCCAATTACACCTGTGAAACATCTATAGAAAGGAACAGTTTCTACTCCAGTCTCATAGGAAACTTCCAAGTAAAGTTAGGAACCCTGTAATAAAGGGCAAAAGAAAGTGAAATTCTGAGCCTTTAACTAACAGCACAATGAAACACAATAGTTCATCCTGAGGACCTAACAGCAGTTTTGGTCAGTCGCTGCTCTATGCTGCCTCTGTTTTACAGTGGCATAAATTAAACACCTGCGAGAAAGATTGGATAAGGCCCAAAACTAAGACTAGAGACCTCAATGTGTAATTAACATGGTCCTTGAAGAACAGGCTACATGACGCTGGCACATCTGAATGGCACGCATGTGAAGCCCAGCACTAAATGTGCTGCTGAGTACCTGCACACCTCAGCCGGGACTTTGTTCATGCTGTCGAATGTGTATTCAAGCATATATTCCCATGACCAGTGCACCAGAAGTGATGGGGTGATTGGACGGGAGTTCGCAGCAGTGTGGTTTCAGACCTGCTGTGTAAGAGTTGCTGAAGATCTTTATAGTAAACCATTTAAGTTGTTGTTCTTGCCAACGTCCCGACAGAACAACCCTACAATATTACATGGTGTCAGGAGCGAGCTGAGGTGGCACAAGGACTTTGGCATTTTGACTGCTTATTTTTGAAGGGAACATCACTGACAACTGGAAGAATTTGGAGAAGGAATGGCGTGTATACTGCTATGCTGGCTTGTCTGACAAGTTGAAGCAAGTCCAAGCCTACACGCCTCTGAACCTGGCAGGCCTGGAGAATGTGAAGAAATTGGAATCCTTCACATTCGAGGAGAGGAAAGACAAAGAGGACACCTGTAAAAAAAAAAGTCATCCTGGACAGACTCGCTTTCAATGCCATTATTCAGAAACCTGTGAATCAATATGATTGTTTTCCTCAATGCTGGAAATTCTGGCAAAGAATGCATCTTCGATTCTTGTTGATGAACTTGAAAAAGCCATATAGTGTACGGAATACACAACGATAGCGTGCGCAAGCCCTTACTCCTCAAAACAAATGCCATTAATATTTGTATTATTGAATGAACAGTCTGACAGGAGCACTAAAGAATTAAGAAGAGAAGTTGAAGTCTTCTCATTACAGAAACACCCTGCTCAAACTGCAATGGCCAACTCCTGCAAAAAAGATGCATGTGCTTTGCATTCAACAAACATTGCAATAAGTGTGCCAAATGGAACCAAGTGTTACAGACCAAAGCCACATCAATTTGTTGCCACCACATGACACATTGCAGCCAGTTACCCTTCCAAGGCTCAGCATATAAACAAAGTAAATGAGCTGGAGGTAAATCAAAATAGCCAAAACCTTCTCCCCTGAAAACATTTTATTCAGAAAATGTCGACCTCATCACTGAAAAGGGTAAAATATTTACAACACTAAATATTGCCCACAACAATGCCAAACTGAAGGCCAAAATGCATTGTTTTGTTGAAGCTGCTTCTGAGGATAGTGGAGTCTGGTGCTGCACTAGATTCCTCTAACAAATTAAACTTTGGCACCTATAGAGGGCAAACCATACACGCAGAAGGCATAGTCACTTGGACTGTATGTTGGTCAAGTTTCAATTCCACATATGCCCTACAAATGGATTACACATGTAGGCTGCTCCACGACTATATCGCGATGGGTTGGTCTGAAACCTCAGAAGAGTTTCTCCATGAGCTCTGCATTTTCACACCATCAGAGAGGCGTTAACAGTGTAAAATGGACTGATAGTGCATGGCCTGAGGTTCATAATCCCTTACTCAATGCAGAAATACAACACCCAGGAGCTCCACCAAGGGTCTCTTGAACCATCAATGCCCTAGCTGGTTCAAGAGACAAAGTGTTGGGCAAAAGAGACAATGTACTGGCCTTCAATGAATGGAGGCACAGAGAGGGAGGCGTCCAGGTGTACACCATATGATGTGCTCAGGCCTCACTAAACCAAAGAACTACTGCCTCTTTATGAGATTGAAGACCTTCCATGGTAACTCACTGTAGCAGATGTATTTGACTGGAACGAAAACAGCATCTGGTCCTTGTCGATTCATTCCCAGGATGGTATGAAGGTAATTACTTGCCTGATATGAAGAGCATTACAGCAATCCGAAGCTGAAAAGACATTTTGCTGTGCATGGCATCCCAAAATGGCTAATGATGGACAATGCCAGGCAGTTTGTGTGCAGGGAGATTAAGGGCTTTACACACGCCTATGACTTTGAACATATTACAAGCAGCTCCTTTATCCACAATCCAATGGTTTGTACATAAGATCACAAGATATGGAAGCAGAATTAGGCCATTCAGTCATGGCTGATACATTTCTTAACCCCATTCTCCCACCTTTTCCTTCTAATCTTTAATCCCCTTACCAATCAAAAACCTATCTATCTCTGTCTTAAATGCACTCAGTGACCAGGCCTCCACAGCCTTCAGTACCAATGAATTCCATAGATTTACCACTCTCTGGCTGAAGAAAATCTTCCTCATCTCGGTTCTAAAGGATTGTCCCTTTACTATGAGGCTGTGCCCTTGCATCCTTGCCTCTCCTAATAATGGAAACATCTTCCCCACGTCCACTGTATCCAGGTCTTTCCATATTCTGTAAGTTTCAATGAAATCCTCCTCCTTATCCTTCTAAACTCCATTAAGTACAGACACAGAGGTTTCAAATGTTCTTCATACGTCAAGCCTTTCATTCCCGGGACCATTTTCGTGAACCTCCTCTGAACCCTCTACAAGACCAGCACATCCTTAGATATGGGGCCCAAATTTGCTCACGATATTCCAAATGTGGTCTGACTAGAACCTTATAAAGCCTCAGCAGAACGTCCCTGCTTTTGTATTCTAGTCCTCATGAAATGAATGCTAATATTGCATTTGCTTTCCTAACTACAACTCAACCTGCAAGTTAACCTTAAGAGAAACCAAAGAGAAAATGCTGGAAAATCTCAGCAGGTCTGGCAGCATCTATAAGGAAAGAAAAGAGCTGAAGTTTCAAGTCCATATGACCCTCTTTTCTCTTTTTACAGATGCTGCAAACCTGCTGAAATTTTCCAGAATTTTCTCTTTTGGTTTCAGATTCCAGCATCTGCAGTAATTTGCTTTTAACCTTATGAGAATCCTGAACTAAGCCTCCTAAGTCCTTTTGTGCTTCTGACTTCTGATTTCTCTCCCCATTTAGAAAATAACCTACACCTCTACCCTTCCTAACAAAGCGCATAACCTCCCACTTCTTCACATTGTATTCCACCTGCCACTTCTTTGCCCACTCTCCTAATCTATCCAAGTCCTTCTGCAGCCTCCCCGCCTCCTCAGTATTACCCGTCCCTCCACCTATCTTTGTATCATCTGAAAATTTAGCCACAATGCCCTCAATTCCTTCATCTAGTTCATTGATGTATATTGTGAAAAGCTGTGGTCCCAGCACTGACCCCTGAGGCATTCCACTAGTTATCGGCTGCCATCCTGAGAAGAAGCATTTATCCCCAATCTCTGCTTTCTGCTGGTTTGTGGAGTGTGCAATACGTTCAGCAAAGCACCTCCGGAAAAATGCCTCCATGACAACAGACTTCAACGCTACACTCTTTAATTTCCATAATCTGCTAAGAGAGGGTCTGCTTTTGCCAGCATAGAAAATACTCTCCAGGCACACCAGGACCACGATTCCTGTTGCTAAGGCCTTGTGGCACCTAAAGTGGAAACAAATGTGAAGAAAATGCTTATGAAATGGTGACAAAGAGGGCGAAGGTATTATGGCTTATATTGTAATGTCTGTGGACTCCACATTCTGTAGCTAGGCCAGACCATCATAATGTAAACTGCAAGTAGCTATGACAAATTGGCAGTGTCCACAGACAATACCCCAACCTAATAGCTACATGGTTGCCTCAGATAGTGCCATTATGTCCGGTAGCAGCGTCACCTGCTACAAATACATGAACCATCACCATCGACTGCCACAGAAACTGACACACCGAGTGCACAATCCGAATCCCCCGCACCACTCGAGATGGAGTCATTCTTGCTACCAATGCAACAAATCCTGTAGCCACCATGCTAACCTTAAGCCTATGTGGTGCCATCAGACAGGTGGACAATGACCTGGCTGCCTCCCAAGGCACAGCAAACTTATGTGATTACGCACTTCGTGCAGTTGATTTGACCAAAACTCAAGCTTAAGGACTGTGTACTAACTTAGGTGCATACACACAGTGATTCTGAAAAGAGGGGTAGAAAGAACATGTTTGGGCTTTGCACCAGTCTCTTGGCTCAAATTCATGCTGTGTGCAATCAAGTTATCCAATGCTTTGTTACTGCCGTTTCAGTCTTGTTCTTTGCATGCGAATGTGGATTATCCCAATGGGGAAAATGTACATTGTGTATTGATGTATCTATTGCCATAACCTTTGCACTGGAAGTGATGCAGTGATTGCACAGGAGTCCTCACCAGCATGGCTTCAGACCTGGTGTGTAAAAGCTGCTGAAGATGGTTATAGTAAACTGTTTAAGATTGTAGTCCTTCTCATTGTTCCTACACAATCCCACGATATTATACCTGTGAGGCCAGCCTCTAGTGAAAAAGACAGGGTGCATTTTGGCTTCTATTGGTGCTGAGAGTTTCAGATAGAACCATTTAACCGGCAAGGAGAATGAAAATGATGTAACAGGATAGAGAACATGCTCCACGATTCCCTGGCTCAGTACTGGAAGCCTTGGGTACAGTAGGTGGCATGTTGTGACAACCTGGTGTTGTCAGACTTCTTACAGTAGGTGGCAGCAGCAGAGTTGCCTTTTATTCACAAATGCCAAGAGGACATTCAGACAAGCTTTACGAAGGAGTGGGAACAGATGATCATCACTCTTAGGGCAAGCAGTCCGTAACCATGAGCGCCTGGATGTGGTACAGGAAGAAGGTTAATGATTTCACATGGATGGTCAAAGACAGTGAAAGCATTTTCAAATACCATATCCCTACAAACAAACTACTTGCCTCATACTCTGGTCAATGCACTACTGTTCTTTTTACGGAAACTAAACAGCATCACGTACATCTCATACCATATGTTTGGTTGTGACTCAATTGATATCAAGCTAGCTTTTGAATCAGAATGCTGTGGGTTTAAGTCCCACTCCATGATTAATTGCAAAGATTCAGGCTAATATTCCAGTGCAGTACTGAAGGAGTGCTGCACTACTATTGTTATTATTCATTCTTGGGATATGAGCATTGGGCAAAGCCATCATTTACTTTATATTCTTAATTGTCTTTCAGAAGGTGCTAGTGTGCCACTTTCTTGAACTACAGTACTTCATGGGTGTACGTCCACCCACAGTGCTGTTTGGAAGGGAGTGCCAGGATTTTGACCCAGCGACAGTGAAGGAGCGGCAATACAGTTCCATGTCAGTATGGTGTGTGGCTTGCAGGGGAACTTGCAGGTAATGTTCCCACGCATCTTCTGCCCTTATCTTTCTAGGTAGTAGGGATTGCAGGTATAGAAGGAAAAACTGGTTGTGGAAGGACTGCAGAACTTTGATTTAATCAATTAATTGTTGGATCACATAACTCTGTCCATTACATCTATTCCACTGTTTGTCATGCAAGTAGTCCTGTGTTGTAGCTTTATCATGTTGGCACCTCATTTTTAGCTACATCTACTGCAGCTCCTGATATGCTTTCTTGCACTCCTTATTGACTAAGATTGATCTCCTGGGTTGGTGTGATGGTAGAGTGGGGGATATGCTGGGATATTAGGTTACAGATTGCGGTTGCATACAATGCTGCTGATGACTGCAGCATCTTATGGATGCACAGTTTTGAGCTCCTAGATCTGTTCTGAATCTATCCCATTCCAGTGGCAGCGCCACATAACATGATGGAAGACATCCTCAATGTGAACACAGGACGTTGTCTCCAGAAGGACAGTGTGCTGGTCATTTCAACCACAACTGTTATGAACAGATTTATCTACAACAGGTAGATTGGTAGAGGACGAGATCAAATAATTTTTTTCCCTCTGTTTCCTTTGCCAGCTACCAAAGACCCAGTCTAGCAGCTATGTCATTTAGGACCTTGCCAGCTCGGTCAGTAATATTGTTACCAAGCCTAGACATCTCCTACTCAGAGTACATTCTGTGTCTGTTCCAAGTGTGGTGTTCAACATGGAGAAGCACGGGAGCCATTAGCTGGGTAAGGACACTAGATGGCGATCAGTCAGAGGTTTCTTGCCCAAATAGCAAGAGACTCCAAGGTGTCCAGAATCAAAGTTGAGGACTTGCAGGGCCATGCCCTCCTGATTATCTAATACTATGTCCCTACCTCTGGTGGGTTGGACCTTCTGGTGGGCTAGGACAACCCTAGAAATAATAATGGAGAAGCCTAGGATATTGGCTGTGAACTATTTGGTGCATATGACCGCATCAGGCTGATGCTTGACTGGGAGACCTGTCTCACAGACCAATATTGGCATCAGTTTCCAGATATTAGTAAGAGGATTTTTCATGGTAGCCCATTGTTATTTCTGATGTCTAGGTCAATGATGGGTGGTTTATCCAGTTTTATTCTTATTTGACTTCTCTGTAGTCGATTTGATACAATTGAGTGGCTTGATGGGGCCATTTTATCCATTTTAAGAGTCAACTCTGGGCGTTAGTGAACCAAATGGATCATTATTAATAAGACTAGCATTTTATTCCAGGTTTATTAACTAACTAAATCAAAACACCTCTATCTGCCAAAGTGAAATTTGAATTCATGTCTTCACAGCATTAGTCCTAGCTTTTGGATTACTAGCCCATTAACATTAGCACTGCGTTACCTTCTTTTGGATGAGATGTTAAACTGAGTCCCATTTGGTCTCAGGCAGCCCATAAAAGGTTGCATGGCACTAATTTGAAGAGGAGTAGGAGACTTATTTATTTCTCAATAAACATCATAACAAAACAGATGATCTGGTCATTCTCACATCGCTGTCTGTGGGAGTTTGTTGCACACAAATTGGCTGCCAGATTTCCCACATTACAATGGTGACTACACTTCAAAATCACTTAAACGTGTGCCTTTTTTTATTCATAGCTTCACCTGAGCCCCACATATTTAGCACATTTCACAACATGCACACATTACCAATTATTCAACCATGACGCCCTGTAATAAACCAAGGGCGACTCAATGTGGCTCGAAGTAACAAAGGATTTATTGCCAATAATAAACAGGTAGTTACAATAAAAGAGTCAGACAGAATAAACAATGCAACTAAACAACACTCCTCTCTGACTCCAACTATGCATCCTCCCCAATCCGGCATATACACCCTTGCATTTGATTGGCTCAGTTTCCCGTCTCAACAGCACATATGGTCAGATGCGATAACATGGCTCCCTTAAAGGGGCCATGCTTTCACATTCCTTCCCCTCTCTCAACTCCTGAATTCACCTAAAGAGAAAACAAAAGAAAGAACACCAGTAACATATGCAACAATTTGCAAAAGACATCAGGAATACCTCATGACAACTCAGCATAAGTTTAGTTGATCCTGAGACTTGCAAACCCTGGTAGAATGTCCCAATTCTGAGACAGGGTCTTCTGGGAATGAAGACTCAGATCAGACAGGTGAGAAAGACAAATTCATCAATCCAGGATCGAGATTGTCTTCGGTAGCTGCTGTATTCTCAATTACAGAAACCATTGGTTACTCTGATTCCACATTTACAGCCGGGATCCCTGGAACCAATCCTGGTGAATTCAAGTTCAAAGTCTGTTCACCCCTTGTTTCATGCACTGCTTTCCTCCACAGACGGTCTATATGTTTCTTGACACGGCAACCTTATATCTCTGTAATGTAGGAAACTGGTCCTGTTCCTTCCACAATCTTACCAGCAACTTATGCCAGTCCTGTTGCGAGCTTTCTGACCATAACTAAATGTTCATCTCTGTCATTTCTCCTTGAGTTGTGATTTTCTTTCTGAGAGTCTTACCCAACCTCCACTCTCCCCATCAAATCTGAGAATATCATATCCAAATATGTCCTTAAATGATGTCCCATTGGTAGCTCAGTTGGCATGACCCTATGGTCACATTTTGGCATGGTGTAAAATGATAAAAACTAGCTCTATGTAGAGGTAGAGGTCTATTGACTTGTTTCTTCATTGATAATTTGAACATTCGTTCAACTGACCAGGTGCTGACCTAAAATGGTGAACACCATTTGATTGGACAAATTTTTAAACTCCTCTGCTTTGAATGTCTTCATCCCAAGTCTCTTCTGGTTTACATGCTGCAGGAAGTTTAAGTTTGCACCTCTTGCTTTCCTCCCCACCCCTCACCACAACCCTACATTTGTATCTTTTTTCCTTTCAGATACCCAAGACCTGTATGGAGGTTGCACATTCTCCCCGTGCCAAGCTAAATTCCCCCTCAGTGACCCAATAGAGGGAATTTTCGCCTCGGGAATTGTAGCAGGCAGGGTCGGACCATGCAGAGGTCCAGTAACCTCGGGCGGAATTTTCCGGTTTTGGGCAAGTGCAGCTGGAAAATCCCACCCAAAATATCTAGGTTAGGTGGGTTAGTCATGGCCAGACAGTGACAGAAGAGTGAAAGACAAGAGGAATAAGAGACAGATTATAATGAAACTTTGTCACTTGCTCTAAGACTTGCTGTCACCAGCTCAGGTATTGAGATCACATGTCTCGTCATCCATTACAACCAAAGCCAATATAAAGGAATTATATACAATTTTAAAAGTTTGGGAAAACTTTAAGATGTACCTCAATTCATCATCCAATTAGCTGAAATCAATGCCAAGTTGTTATTAGTTCTGCAGCCAATGGAAATATATTCTCTTTATTAATGTTATCTTTCCTTTCATGATTTCTAACATCTCTATCATATCTCCTCTTATCCTTCTCCACTCTAAGGTGCACAACTCCGGCTTCTCCAATCTGTATGTGTAACCAAAGTCCCTTATCTTTAGAACCATTCTATTAAATCTTTCCTGTACCCTCTCCAAAGTTTTCACATCCTTCCTAAATCGCAGTGCCTAGAATTAGATAGAACAGCCAATTATACAGCTCCCACCCTGCAGATTTTCCCATAGCGGAGGCAGTTTACCATTTGCTGTTGGTGTAATCTTCCCATCCCACCAAAGTCAGTGGTGTTAAACATTAGAGTTATTGTGTGGTGCATGATCCCTTTAATGATTTGGTCACGTGGTCCATCTATGACATCATCGGCTACTCTGTGGGCTTTATTCAATTTAGTTTCTTAGTAAACCTGTTCATTTCTTACACTCAAAACCGAGATGCTTTCACTTTCTATTCTTGTATCCTGCTACAAGTATAACAAATGGCAATTTGCATGGCTCACCGATCCCACTGCCATGGAACCAGCGGCAGGGGTTGGGAGGGACAACATCGGTGGGACCAGAGGGTCCTGCTAGCTGGAACGGCTGCAAGACCCTGCCCTATGTTCCAAGTGAAGCAGTGTTTTATAAAGGTTGAGCACAACTTCCTGGATTTGTGCCTCCATGTGTAAGTCCTAGAATCTCCTAGGCTTTAAATTTGATCTTCCTCTGTTCCTGGAAAACCAGTAAAAGCTGATCAGCAACTTTTAAACAAAGACTGACAGAGTAAAAACAAGTAGACAGATTAGGGTGCTCGTCGAGTCCAAAGCCACAGGACTAGTGTGCAATCTTGCCCTTTAGCAAGCTGGCATTTGCACTATTACATCCACAGCTCTGGCTGCAGCCCACTTGTGTCTTTCCCTCACCATGTGCAGATTTGGACATTATCTTAAACCCTAAATGATGCTCTGTGTCAGAATGTGAGCATGTGACTGTGGCTGATAAATTGGATGACTGTGTTCTTTTATCTTCACTCTCTGACCCTTCGTCCACTACCTGGCCAGGTTCCACTTCTGGAAATAAAGGGACAAGGACTAGGTTGTGGTGAGGAGAGGGGAGAAAATCTGTAGCTTGTCAATCAGAATAGATTGTGGGAGGAGTGAGCAGGAGGATTAGGTATGTGGATACTCTCAGCTTCAATAGCTGCAATTCTGGTAGTCATGTCCTCAACAACAACCCTTTCTATAATAGCTCGTACTGTCTCTTACATGGGAAATAAAACATGTAAGTGTACCTCTTGTCCTCCTGTTAGTTCCTGCTGCATTTAGTTGTGCACAGCTTTCTCCTGCAGAAAAAGAGAAATGTGTCCGTGAGGAGTATGTAATCTGTTTGGGTAATATGGCTATTATAGTTGAATAATGGGCAATGTTAGCCAACAAGGAGAAATGAGTCAGTGGCTGATGGAGATTCTGGTGGTTACTGAGGGGGTGTGGCTCACTGAATAGTAACATAGAATCCCTACAGGGCAGAAGGAGGCTGTTTGGCCACTAAGTCTGCACTGACCCTCTGACTGAGTAACTTATCCAGGCCCTCTCCCTCGTCCTATCTCTGTAACCCGACACATTTATCATGGCTAATCCATCTAGCCCAGACATATTGGGTCACAACGGGACAATTTTAGCATGACCAATCCACCTAATTGCACATTGTTGGACTGTGGAGGAAACCGGAGCACCCGGAGGAAACCCAAGCAGACATGGGGAAAGTGTGCAATCTCCATACAGATAGTGAATGACGGTTGGAATTGAACCCGGGTGCCTGGCACTGTGAGGCAGCGGTGCTAACCACTCTGCCACCGTGTCGCCATGGCTGAGATTAGTGTTGCAACAGGTGGAATATGGCATTTAAAGGGGCATTCATTGACCTTGACCATATGCGCAAGGTCATTTAACTTCTTGCACCACATCCATGTTCCTGGAACAATGCTCCTGGGAATGACCTTCTATGGTAACTCATCCCACTGCCTTCTCAGTATGTGTCTGGCGAGCCTCTCGATCTCTTGTGGATATAGAACAGCTCTCCTTTGATCCACCTCTTCCAAAACCTTGGTGCCCTCTCTGTCTTGGCCAGCCTGTGATTGGGAATATTGCACTGTGATTTCAACCCCTGCAACAGTCACAATGTACTTTCCCTTTCAGAGGTGCAGGCTAGCTGAAAATAGTGTTGGCAGTAACAATATTGTGCTCTCTGCTAATGCATGCAGTCTGTGAAGAACACAGAATTAGCAGATGCACTGGTACTGCTGCTGTGCTTGAAGAGAGCCATTACCCTCAGTGCTATTGCACCACATCAATGATTGACATGCTGACATGGATGCAAGAAGCTGCAGACTAAATCCTACATTCCTACACATGCACAAGCACTATGCTGCATTGTAGCTATGGCTATATGTGCTACAGCTGGCTTAGCTTGACATGCTCTGCTGTCTTGATCCAAATTAACACAGACAACCCCAGATACATTTGCCAGGCTCTGCAGGAATAATTGGCAGCAACAGTGCGGAATGACTTCTTTAGTCCAGTCCCAAGGAAGACAAAGCATAATATGATTGGGATGCCTCTAAAAGCTTCTAGTGTGAGGGTGAATCAAGCATTTTAAATCTCATTGTGGTGCTGGTGCTCTTCTGGCAAAGCCATGTTTAGAAAGTGCCTACTGCCCTGCAGCAACACACTGGGTCCAATTTTACCATTGCGTTGCGCCTGAAAATGAGCACAAAAATGTGGTAAGGTCAGGTGTGAGGCCATTAATGCGATCCGCACCCGCTTCCACACGAACGGCCACTTTACCAAGATCCGGGAATGGCCAGGATCCGATTCGTGCCCGATGAATGCATTTAAATTGAGTTAATGAACTTCCTGCCCAACTTTATCAGCATTTCCCCCTTTACCACCACATTCGCTGATCCGGAATCACGCCGAAATGGACATGCTGAATTAAAGCCTGATTTGGGGGCTGCAGCTGCTGAAGAGGCAAGTTCAGAGCTTCCTACGGCTTTCTGACTCATATCGGTGGTGGAGGGAGGGGGGGAAGGCGGGTCAGATCATTCTCTGGTGGGGGGGGAGGGAGGGCCAATCATTGTGTGGTTGTGGGAGAAGGGTGGGGGGGCAGAGGGAGGCAGGTCAGATGTACCTCTGCGGGGGTGGGGGGGAGTGGTAGTGAGGCCAGATTATTCTCTGTTGAGGGGGAGGGGATAGTGAGACAATATCATTCTCTGATGAGGAGGGGGAGTGAGGCCAGATCACTCTCTGTTGAGGGGGAGGGGATAGTGAGACTATATCATTCTCTGGTGAGGAGGGGGAGTGAGGCCAGATCATTCTCTGCGGGGGTTGGGGAGGGGGGGGAGTGGGGCCATACATTCTCTGGGACGGGGGGAGGGAGGAGGAGGGGAGTGAGGCCAGATTGTTCTCTTGGGGGGGACGGGGGCATTGAGGCCAAAACATTCTCTTGTGGGGAAGGGAGGGAAGCTGGTACGGTGTATCTCGGGGGGCGGGGGGGTGGGGTGCGGGAGGCAGGGGAGTCCGCTGCCACTGTGGGTGATCGGTGGGGGGAAAGGGGACAGGGGTTGGTGATGATTTTGGGTAGTGAGTGGGTGGGTTGATAAAGAGGACAGTGATGTCTGTGAGGTACATCGTTCCCGCTTTTCACTCCCGGGCTACTTTCTGCGGCGTGGGAGCGATCTGACACAGGCACGATTTTTGAAATATTTTTCTCACTGTGCATGTGCGGTTCAGAGCTCCGATTGTTTTGGGTGCGCTAAGCCCCGCCTACAGTGTGACTCAGATCCGTCATTTTTTTTCAGGCCGAGTGCTTATGGGGGTGCTTGGGAACAGATCTCCAAGTCGGATCTGAATTGCGCCCAGATTCAGCACTTAGAATGAAAATGGTAAAATCAGGTCCAATGTCTTCTGAGGTAAGTTGTTTGACCTACCTCTCCTGATGTGGGCTATGTGGATGACACTGGGAGGCCGCATAACATTTCATTTCTCAAGGTATTCTCATCCACTTGCCATACATCCTGTGACTAAAGATTATTGTCTCCATGTCTGACTGCCCAAGATCTTGTGATCTTTTCTGTTTGCATCTAAGATGCCCAACACCAACTCCCTTCACCCCGTCCCACAAATCCATTGCTGGCCTTAACATCTCACATCTTAACATCTTAAAGTACCCCTGGTGACTCACGTTTGCACGGACAGATGAAGCTCCCTAGGAACTCACTGAACCATAGTTTTCAGTGTGTCCCTGAAGCTAATTCAACCATCGGGCATGGCACAGTCCCACATAGTTCTCATCATATCTAAGCATGCTGCTAACAATGGATCTCAAAAGAAAATTGCCAGAAATAATCAGACCAGCGCAATGCCAAATATTCACCCAAGGAGCTGCTTGGAGGAGAAAATAAACTGGAATTCCTGAAAGTCACATGGGTTCATTAACTGAGGCTGCTTTTTGAATGAAATCTGGCTCTGGAACTTCCTTATCCACTATATTACCCAGGGGGTGGAGTCACTGCAGCTGAGTCTCAGCAGTTTACAAATCGTAAACTGAAACTTGAATCAGCTCCAATCACTCCTGAAGCTCTTATTGCATCACTGACATTCACTAATTGTTAAAGATGAAGATCTTTCAACTTGTGTATTGCAAGTAAACTGTTGCCTCTTACTAAATTGCTTTAAAACCACTTATGAGCAGAACTTTTGAAGTAAATTCTACAATTTCTGAAGATCAACATCAGTAGATTAGTTATGCTGTCTAGTAGAATGGGGATTGCTAATGTCCTGGGGTGGCAGGACTGGAATAGTGCCCCTAGAAATGAGACTGAGAGGGAGATTCTCAGCCTAGAGAGAATGGAAGCAAGAGGTTTGCTTAGTTAAGAGTGGGTACATATGATTAGGCCAACTGAGATGCCCAGAAGAATGAATTTTTGCAACATCAAGACATTAACATCTTTCAGAAATCACCCAAACTATTTAATATATAGAGATATATGTGTAGAAAGGAAGATCTCCTCATATCCATGTTTCCAGATAGTTGGGATATGCATAGCTCCTTTTGTAGTTGTCTGATGCTCTTTCCTTGCAAACATTGCTTTCATAGAAGAGAATAGAATAGAATCTCTACAGTGCAGAAGGAGGCCATTTAGTTCATTGAGTCTGCACCAACCACAGTCCCACCCAGGCTGTATCCCCACAACCCCATGCAATTACCCTTGCTCGTCCCCCTGACACTAAAAGGCAATTTAACATAGCCAATCCACCTAACCCGCACATCTTTGGAATGTGGGAGGAAACCGCAGCATCCGGAGGAAACCCACGTAGACATATGGAGAACGTGCAAACTCCACACAGACAGTGACCAGAGGATGGAATTGAACCCAGGTCCCTGGCACTGTGAGGCAGCAGTGCTTGCCATTGTGTCACGCCTCACTGCAACAAAAACTCACTTCATTTTAATGGTCAGTAGTTTCCAGAGCTAATGAATCTCCAGATTGCCAAAGTCCAAGGAATCCATGCTGCTGATTAAATTCAACAGAATCTAATCACAAAATTCAGCAAAGCCAATCCCCCTGAATGAGTTTGAGCACCTTCACCTGGTGGTAACTTGGTGGTGTTGTGGGAAATTACCACTTTGGAGTCAGACTGGAGATGCAACAATACAGTTTTATTTAACAATGCTTCATGGAAAAAAGGCACTGGCACTCCGCAGTACTGGGCAGCTACCTTCTCTCAACGATATAATAGGAGCGATCCACCTTTATACCTTTTACACAATAGATGGACAGGACATCATTAACACATCGCTGTAATCAAATAGGTGAACGATGGTTTAACACATCGTTAAAGACAGATACAGACATGAGCATTTCAATATTGCATTGTTCCATGAATGGATACACTTCCTCTTTATCAATAACTTAGTTTTGGTCTATTCATACAGTAATTGATTTTCCTGCATTTATGTATTCCTGTTCCCACTTGTGGCTAATCTCCCTATCAGACCCCTTTGTCCCAGGACTGTCTTTATCTTTTAAGGTGCCTGGCTTCCTGCAGTATTTGTTCCCTGTATGTTTAATTCAAATAACTGTCTGCCCTGTTGTTTAAATTTCAAGTAGCTGCAATAAATTTCAGTGCCTGCTTAATGTCTTTTAACCCTTCATGTGTTGGGCAGCTATTTTTATGCCAGGTATCCATCTTTATGTTTTTTTCCACCACAGTGGTAACAGCCTTAATATGTGGGCAGTTACCCTACTCCAACTACCCCTTCCTGTTGTTGTTAATTGGAATATTAAAACTTTCATCTCATTTTAAACAGTGTTGCAAACTCTGACAGAAAATGCATTCCAGGTGTAAAATCCATTTAACATCCAGAAATATATCTGCAGCATGGCCTATACAATTGGGGCATGAGTTTTGTAACTGAATAAAGATATACCTTAGCTGTGCATTAACATGGCTCATTTTCTATAATTCACAAGTTTTAGCTCAGGAATTTGTTTCTGTTTTCTTATAATCTTGAGGATCAGAGGCAAACCTAGAATGTGACACCATCCCCTGAGTCAGCTACAAAATGTAGAACTAACTTTTCCTATCGCCAGTCTCTAATGGTTCATTATTGGGGATGAATAATTAATAAAACAGAATCCCTATGCTGCATCCCTAATAGAATAGAATCCCTATGGTATGACTAACGTATAATCAGACCATATGAAAGGTGATTTCTTGCAAAATCTCCACTGCATTTTATGCAGTGTGTCGGTTAGACAATCTGAATAACACATAATCAAAAAAAATCTGACAATGGAATAAAATATCTCTGCTGGTGCGAGATCATTGCAGGTATTTCTATTCCAGAACTAAACTACTGTATCTCAAAATGAAAATCTATTACAGGTGGCAGCTCATAACAATGAAAGATGAATTTACACTATTGCACATCTTTCCAAACTTGTATCATTAAGATCCAAAGAATCACATTATAAAGTACAGACTGTGAAAGGGAGAGATATTTCTTGTAACTCACAGGGCTTATTTCTACTGACTTTCTGTGTTTTCACTTACTTACATCAGAAATTCTTCAAGGTGTCAGGTGTAAAAGCTGGAAATGAATTATTTCTCAGATCATCTGATGTCACTTTGGGGGACATCAATAAAAAAATCAAATCATCCAGGTTGGACTTTGTCAGTATTTCATTGTTTATATTAAAGTTTTGCAAAAACAAAAGAAAGATATTATTAATAACACTGCATTAAAATGACTTGATTTGTTGATCATTGATGTAAAAAGTGGGTTAAATTCAACTTTACTGGAGGTGACAATAGATAAAGGTAAATCTATCAGCTATTTTATATAGTGGCTAAATCACCTTCCCAATGAAGCTCATTGAAAGAGAAATGGGTCAGGATATATCACAGGTGAATGATCTCTTACCCTCTTAATACCTTTGCTAAAGATGAATTTTAAGCCACTTTTCTGAAACCAGTGATATAACCTTCAAAATCTCGACATTAATAATTCACTGCCTTAAACAACAGATCACCTGCCTGTTGTAAATTTTGCACAAGCTGTAAGATAATGAAAACTGCAAAAGGGAAGGAAAGATGACTCAAGGGCAGGGAAATTCCCTTCCACAAAATTTTGACAGCTTTCACTGCTCATGATGACGCAAAACGAAAGTTATGGCTCTAAATAAATAGGAGCTGAATGGATCCAACTACAACAGAAGTTCATTCAACAGTGAGAGAGTCACTGAGCTTCACAGAAGACCCTGCAGTAGAAATCTATTCAGCAGCACAAAGTCAAAGATGAACAGAGCAACCAGTGTAGTTGTTCTCATCTTGCTCTTGTGTGCCATTACTACACAGGGTAAGTCGATATTTCTATCTTGCGTTTTAGTTTTAATTTCACTGAGTGGAGAGGAGCCTTTCTGTTGACTTATTGACCAGAAATACATGTCTCAGTGTGCAGTTGGGTTATTCATTGTGAATTAAACAGTTACTGATGCTCTATGCTGTTGAGAATATAAAGCTTATTTTAATCCTGAATTTCTTTTTTGTTTTTTTTTTCCTTTTCATTCACAGGTTTTAAGTCGGTCCGCCTTGTGTCCAACGAGGGGCATACACGCGATGGGTTGTACTGGGGCTGCTCTTGGTTGTTCAAGATTGGCCTAGTGCTTCATGTCGTTAGTGTGTGCCTAAACTGGACCAGATACTGGGCAAGACGACAGCTCAGTGACTATCACTGATTGCTGTGCAGACACATGGATTTGGGCCGGTGTCTTTGGGAGTTTGCGCATTCTCCCCGTGCTTGCGTGGGTTTTCTCTGGGTGCTCCGGTTTCCTCCCACACCCCAAAGATGTGCTGTTAGGCTGATTGGCAGTAATAAATTGTCCCTAAATCAGTTTCCCTCAATCTGGATGGCCATAAAACATTAGACAAGGGTCGTGGGTGGAGAGGGGGACTGGTGGTGTTGAGATGGCAGCGCGGGCTCGTTGGGCCGAAGGGCCTGTTTCCTGGGCTGTTTTTGTTCTTTGTTCTTTGTTCAATGCTGAAGCCAAATGCCAAGTTCCTGTCAGCATCAAGTGATATCAAATTTGAAGTAAAATTTCTCTTTTCACAGGCATTCCAATCCCAGGAACTCAAGGGCGGTGCCAATGCCTTGAAACCAGTTCCAATCCCATCAACCCAAGGTTCATCAAGAATTTGAAATACATTCCCAAAGGACCGCACTGTGAGACAGCAGAAATAATGTAAGTAAAGCATCCTTTAGCTTATCCCCTTTTTGTTAAGTCAAATTAAATGCTGTGCTGTTTATTCAAAACATGCTGGATCAATCACACAATTTGTTTCTGAAACAGATTTAAAGGATTTTGTTTATAGTTTTACTGAATTCTCCCCTTTCAGTGGGAGACATCCAATTTCTGGGAGTTAGATTTTAAACAATTCTCTTCTCTTCACAGCATCACCATGAAATATGGAAACAGAGTCTGTGTAAGCCCTGATGCTCATTGGGTGAAGATTGTCATTAAAGCCATGAAAGGTTGGTGCCTGATGGTCATCAAAATTCACTTATATGAAAATAAATAGACACATTGGATTTTTTTTTAACCTTGTTTGTCCTTTCCTTCTTGGTTGAGAGCATTGAATCCCCTCTGTTGCACATTTCTTGAAGTACTTGGTCCATTCCGGTTCTTTGTCCAAGTGTCACTGGGTTGCAATCAGGCGCAGGAATGTTGGGAGGTGTCATGCTCCATCACCCACAATATGACCCACTGTCATATCTTTAGTAGCCATGATATGGTGATGATTGTGTTGGACTGGGATAAATACAGTAAGAAGTCTCACAACATCAGGTTAAAGTCCAACACTTGCTCTTTAACTTGGGGTTGTGGGACATCTTACTGTGTATACCTTTCATAACCAGCAGAGATCAGACAATTCATCACAAACCTATGATTAACATAGGGACTTCAGGAATAAATATTAAGTATGTATCTTCACCAGTTTCACCTTGGTTTCCTGCTATCTCTCCTTCTTCATAGTCTGCTCAATGATTTTCCTCTTTGCATTTTAAACTGTCCGAAACATTTTTAAATCTGCTATCATCTATTCTATTTACCCTTCAACTGTATATTCCTGTATAATGAGCTTTTCACTGTGACTCCATGGATCCTGCATGTTAAAATCATATTTTAAATACAATGAATTGTTAACAAAACAACAACTGTTAGCAGTGCTGTGTTACAGATCAATATTTAATATGCTATAATTATGTTGCTGAAGACATTGCCCTTGATATTAAAATAATTCTTGCTGTTATGGGAAAAGTCTAAATTCATTTTATTTCATTTCAGGAGCCAGAAAACATAACTGAGAAATGAAGCTGCAATGGGGTGGACTTGATTATATATCAGGAAACTTGTTGCACAATGAACTCTGAATGAAGGAATCACTTTCCAGGGTGTTCACTCTCTTGTCAACTTCTGATAGATTATTCGAGTAATTATCCTGTGTTGGTTTCTGAATCTTATTTCACTATTTAACCCCGTTGTACTGTAATTGTTTACACATGTCCTTAGAAAGCAGGCTGATATTGTGAAATTTTGTACCAGTGCTGAGGTTTTTATTTGCAGGATCGATGTAAATGATTATTAAGCATAGAGTCTGGCATTGCCACTGCAAGTTGCCCCGTGACAGAAATCAATTTATTAACAGATCTTCATAAGCTTTGGAAAATATTTTTCAATCATGGTGCAGCTAGAAATGATGTATTCACAGATTTGTGAACTTGTGGAGGAATGTGAATGAAATTGGGAGTGTCAGTTGTTAAATTTTAATGTTTGACACTAGATTGGGAATTGATGTCAAGTTTAGAGTGACTGATTTATTGATGTTTTGTTATTATTTCACAAAGCCAACACTTATTGTGCACTCCTACTTCTGCTTATAAATGTGGTGGTGAGCTGCCTTCATGTAGCACTGTGCACCTTGTGGTTTAGGTACAGGCACCCTGGTGTTCAGGGAGAGATGTTCAAAATGAACTTCAATATTTTTTATGATACACTACCTCCTTGCTGCTATTTCTTTTACCAGGAATGAGTGACAATAATTAAATGTTGAAATTAGCAGAATTATCCATCATTAATTCAAGTGAAATTAGCTGGAATTGGAATGGAATAAAAGATCTAATAAATTAAATACAGACATTCCTCCTATTATTGCAGAAATATTGAAACATGAATTAAAAACAAAGCATGCTGGAAATGCTCAGCACTTCTTACAACATCTGTGGACAGAGAAACAGATTGAATGCTTCAGGTCAATGATCTTTTATCAGAACTGAGAGTACTTCGAAATGTAACAGTTTGGCAAGTGGTGAGAAGAGGAAAGAACACAAGGGAATGTCTGATAGCACTGTGAGCAGGAGAGATTTAATGAAATGGATTATGGTACAAGGCAAAGTATGACAGGAATGTGTCAAGAAAGGAACAAAATGTTTGCTTAGAGGAAGTGCAAAATGGGAAAATGCAGAATGAACACGTGAGCTACTGTGCAAATGAATGATGAAGGGGTTGATGAGTGTGTTATGATCCAAAATTATTGTAGCGTGACTAATAAAAAGATGAGAAGGTGTTATTGGAAGATGGGGAGGAAATTTCAGACAGAGTAGTACAGAGAATTTCTGTAGTGTGACATTGTTACAAATCACATTTGCTGCTGCATGTTACTTTATATGTGAAATATTGATAGTAAAATCTATAGTAAGTGTTAACTAGCTGCAATTCCAGTTTGAATGAAAACTTTCCTGCTAAGATTCAAGAACACTTGGTTATCATTAACATGGGTGTCATTTTACTGCAAAGTTTATTGATCACTGATGTTTTAAACAAACCTTGGCATTTTCCAAATGAAGCACCCAAGCTTAGGATCTATCCAAGTCTGTGAAAGCAATTTCTCTGCAGAAATAACACATTTCAGGTGGAAATGCTGCTTATTTTATATTAACTGGAATATATATATAAGCTAATCTCTCTGTAGTGATGAGTAGAAATCTTTTGCACTGAGAGATTTTTTACTCTTGTTTACTGAGAACCTCAAAAGGCTTTGTGTAAAAATTGTATTGAGTATAAAACTGTGTCACTCAGGAACATGTCATTAAATTGTGCGTGAATGAATTGTTTGCATTTTTTGTTCCTTTATCTTGGAACATTATTGAGTGATTGAAATAAACTATATTTCTTCTGAATAATGTGTTGTTACTGTTCCTCAATCTTCAGCTAAATAAATGTACATTTCTCAAGTGGAGAATTTATTAAATTGACCAATAATTTCAACTTGTTCAGGACGCACACTGAACAGTTCTGAAAGGCGCAGAATATTAGCAGGGTGAAGATTTCAGAATGAATTCTGCAAATTCCCAAAGCAAATTTTTGGAATATCATTAAACTACTACCCCCAAGCTCCTCCTGCCATGCACTGCTGTGAATAGAATGAATGAGTTGTAAAGATGCCCAGTGTAGGGTTGGCAGGGTGTGATTGCATTGTGAGGTTGTTGTGCTGACAGTCCTTCCATTGCAACTCATCTGAAAATAGACATGCAGGGTCTGTGCTACATTCAATATCAACTCAGGCAGATGACAAACCCCTGTGCAGCCAAACCTAAGAGTCAGATCATTGCAGGGGGAAAATCCCTCCTGGATAATGCCGCACCACCCCACCTCAATCCCATTACATCCTTGGCTGTCCCTGGCCTTGGTGTTGCTTTGCCTTCACAAAAAAAGCATCTCGCCCTAACCCCCTGCCCCAGAGAACAGCACAAACTCTTGGTCGATGATTGTACCCATGGAACTTTGGAGGGTTTGAATGAATGTGTTCAAGAGGTGGCTGGATATAGCACTTGGGGTGAACGGGATCAAAGGTTATGGGAGAAAACCCGATTAGGCTGTTGAGATGGATGATCAGCCATGATCGTGATGAATGGTGGAACAGACTCAAAGGGCAGAATAGCCTCCACCAGCTCCTAACTTCTATGTTTCTCTGAATTCCCACTCAGATCCATGGTCCTGATCACCTGACACTGACTCCCACTGCTTTTTGGCAGGAGGCAGTGTTGTACTTTACAACTGATATACAGTGCTTAAAATAACCCGAGCTTCATGCTCAGCTCTCGCAGTTTTCCTCCCATCTGCAAGCTGTCCAGGACAAACGTAGCCCTGTAAGGGCTACTTTCTCTCAAGAATCGTCATAAGGAATAATTTGATAACATCGTCATATGTGTTGGGAGAGAGGAACTTTCAATTCAAAGATCTTTAATATCCAGTGACAGGATATTGATTGCTCCCCACATAAATGTGGCAAAAACTAATGAACTGAAGAAGGTCCAGTTTAAGATCTGCTCTTCTTGGAGCAATATTGCTCAGAAATCCAAATCAATTCCTGGAATTATAATTGTGCTGAAATGTTATAGTTGCTTTTCAGAGCTTTCTAATTAGATTGTGAGGTGTCCCAAATGACATGTGACTCTGACTTAGGAAACTGTCTCCACCTTTCAGAATTTGTCAACTGATGTGGGTGTTAATGTTGCAAATACTGTGATAATTTACTGCGCACTCACATTCTGATGAAGAGCAGCCGATACTAATTGGGGAAATGTCAGGGAACACAAAATAGCAGTTTCCACCTGTGGAGGTGACTATGACTGTGCAGAAAGGAGGCGTCATCCGCAGTTAGTTTATACTAGATTTTGTGCACACACCTATGTTGATGGCAGACTGGCTCCAGCTTCTTCCTGTACCTGATGGAAGTTTGGCTATTTAACATGGTAGCTGAAGGTTGCCATTGATCTGCGGGGTTCAGAAGCTGAGTGTAGATTTTTGTCTCTCTCTTCTGACAAAATTACTGCTCCTGGCAGCATCTGGTGTGAATTGGCTGAGGCTTAGTGCCAATTCTCCAGCTTTGATTATTGTTAGGACCGAATGAGGAGAGATGAACTGATTCCCCTTAATTCAACCTTTTTGCTTGGTCGTAACAAAGCCTTATTAAAAAAAATCCCCATAAATGCCTTTCCTAAGCCAAACGTATTCACTTTTTATTAAAAAGCCAATCAAACTGAGTTTTCTTGAGTCAAAGAAAGAGCAAGTTCATTATCTGCTAAATGTGAGAAAAGATAACAAAATACATAATGAAATGCATGCGCAGATATCAGATGTAAGAAAAGTTAGAGATAAGAGTCTCGCTGGCAACAGCAGCAGAGTGTGCAACATTGGGAATTCTGGCCCAAGTGTTTCTTGTTGAGAATTTCAGGCAGTATTGTTGACTTCAAGGGATAAGAGTCTATCTGGTAGGAAAATAACTATTTGGAAATTACAGTAAATTCATACAACCCTTTATCACAGAAATGGAAAAGTCTGCCAAGGGATGCCAATTGATCAGGAATGTGAAAATCTAAAAATCTCAATGCAAGATTTTTATCAAAAACTGGAGAACACCAACACATTCTGTTGTAAATCTTCCACTGGGGTAAGAATTAAATGGACCTAATGGTACGGGACAAGCATCAAGGTAATATTTTGTTACACATTATGGCAATGGCAACCTGATCCAACCTATCAATCGTGATAAATGGTAGGAACAAATTGACCATCATGGACCAAATCAAGTTGGCTCCAGATGCTAAGGAAATCTTTGTTGGTTAACTGAGGAGAATTCGCAAATGACAAATTTCAAAATATGTCTGAGAATTTGAATGAAGTAATCATGAATACAGGGAAAGCCTGTTCAGGAATGAGTTATGTAAGAGGAGTCTCACAGTAACTAATAAGATATTGGCTAGAATTTTACCGACATGCCAGCCTCGATTCCAAGGGTGGGCTCTGCTCAGAGAACGGCATTCTCCGTCGGCCTCGGGTGGGATCACGCAAAACTTGGGTGGATGTGCCGGTAAAATTCCGCCCATTGTGTAAGAAAGTGGCTGACCAAGTGACATGCAACTTATGAATGGCACTGACATGATCAATACATGCTAGAAATTATTTGCAAATGGTCTGGAATAATTGTTATATGGAAGGAATCTAAATTGCTTTCTGTACTGTCTGATGCTCCCCCTGACTTGGAAGGAGCTACCATTAGTTCTGTTTTTTTTGTCAACTTGCAATCAGGCAGGCAAGCCTCTATCAAGACTGAGTTTTGGACCAAATTCAGAGACTAGTGCAACATCGGATAAGACTGCCAAAGGTAAACATTATTTTCAATGACCTACAAAAATATGAGGCATAGAGAATGGAAAAATCTAGGGAAAGTAAAGGGATCTAGGGAAAGGAAAACAGTGATTATTCAATGTGGGAATCAAACAATAAAAGTCCATTCCTCAAGGATCATCAGGGTGAAATATATATTTTCAGACACCAACAATATGACAGAAGATGACAAAGCATCTTCTGATATATTTTGTGGGGTAGAGTTAGAAGGACAGCATTTGATAGATTGGGGGTTAAATGCCATTATAGAAACTGTTCCTGATAAATGTATTTTATCTGGGGGTCGACTCCCAAAGTGGGTTCAGGGTGACAGACTGTCTGGAAGGATTGAATAACTGGAGGGATGGACATGGGAATCTACTGGAATTTGCAAAAATTAATTCAATGCCCAGGGTGATGCACCAAGAAGTGAGGATCATGGACTGGTAGAATGGGGAGCGAAAATGAGGAGGCTTAGCTTGAGTTCCAATAATTGGTTGGAGGATGAATTCCAATTCAGGAAATGTTCGTGTATAGTGCAAAGGTTAGGTATATTGTGGATCTAACAATAGTAGCCTGAAGAGACCTCAACAGGTGAGTTTAGATTGCAGTCTAACTAGACCGCATTGAAATTGAAAATGCAGAATCAGCTGATCTATACCAGCCTCAGTTCTTTTTCTGTGCTATTTCCCCACAAACCTCTAATCCTTGATCTATCAAATACTTTCCCATCTCCACTTTAAATATTTCTAATGATCCACTCTCTACTGCCCACTGGAGCAGAGAATTCCCTACCATCTGTGAGAAGAAATTTCTACACATCCCAGTTTTAAATGGCTGGCCCTTTATCTTGTAGCTATGTGTCCTTGTTCGAGACAATCTCCCTAGGGAAAACATCATACTAACCTGTCAAGTCCCCTCAGTGTCTTATATGTTTGAATAAGGTCACCCTCACTCTCATAAACTTTAGGGAATATAGATGCAGACTATTTAGTCTCTCTTGATAGGACAACCCACTCATCCCAGGAATTAACCTGGTGAATTTCCTTTGAACTGCTTCCAATGTAACTTTTTCAGAAAAAGGGACCAAAATTGTATGCCGTATTCCAGCCAAGGCCTCATCAACAACATGAACAATTGCAACAAAACCTCCCTATTTTTACACTGTAACCCCTTTGTAATAAAAGCCAACATGCCATTTGCCTTCTTAACTATTTGTTGAACCCGCCTATTAGCTTTTTGTGATTCATGCACTAGAACACCTAGATCACTCTGTACTTCACTCACCCGTAGTCTCTCTCCATTTAGAATCTTTTGATACTTCCTACTGAAGTGCACGGCCTCATACGTCCCCCACATTAAACTCCATTTGCCAAGTTTTCACCAAGTCACCCAACCTATCAATATCCTGTTGAAGAATCACAATATCCTCACCATAACATGCCCTTCTACCTATCTTTGTTTCATTGGAAAATTTGCAAACCTTACATTTCTGTTCCTTCCTCCAGATCATTAATGTAAACGGTGAACAATTGTGTGGATTAAGAACTGATCCCTGTGATTCTCCACTTGTTACATCTTTCCACTCTGAAAAGGACCCATTTATTCCAACGCTCTATTTTTTGTGTGACAGATTGGCATCATCAGAATGTTTTAGGAACTAAATATTGGTCAAAATCAATTACAATCTTGTTCAATTCCCCAAGAAACTATCACTGTCACAAAAGCGGCAGTGTTGGGCAAGCTAATGGGGCTAAAGGTAGACAAGTCTTCTGGCCCTGATGGAATGAATCCCAGGATACTAAAAGAGATGGCAGGGGAAATAGCAAATGCACTAATGGTAATTTATTAAAATTTGCTGGATCCTGGGGGGTTCCCACAGATTGGAAAACAGCAGATGTGAACCCGCTGTTTAAAAAATGAGGTAGACAAAAGGCGGGTAACTATAGGCCGGTTAGCTTAACTTCTGTAGTAGGGAAAGTGCTTAAATCTATCATCAAGGAAGAAATAGTGACACATTTGGATATAAATTGTCCCATTGGTAAGATACATCATGGGTTCATGAAGGGAAGGTCATGTTTGACGAATTTGGTGGAATTCTTTGAGTACATTTATATGCAAAGTGAATAATAGGGAACCTGTGGATGTGGTGTATCTGGTTTTCCGGAAGGCATTTGACAAGGTATCGCACCAAAGACTGCTGCATAAGATAAAGATGCATGGTGTTACGGGTAATGTACTAGCATGGGTAGAGGATTGGTTAACTAACAGAAAACAAAAACTGGGAGTAAGTGGGTGTTTTTCTGGTTGGCGATCAGTGACTAATGGTGTGCCTCAGGGATCAGTGTTGGGACCATAATTATTTACAAGTTACAAATATGATTTGGAGTTGGAGACCAAGTGTAGTGTGTCAAAATTCGCAGATGACACTAAGATGAGTGGTAGAGCAAAGTGTGCCGAGGATGCTGAAAGTCTGCAAAGGGGTATAAATAGTCTAAGTGAATGGGCGAGGGTCTGGTAGATGGAGTACAATGCTGGTAAATGTGACAAATAGCAGCAAAATGGATTATTATTTAAATGGCAAAAAATTGCAGCATGCTGCTATGCAGAGGGACCTGGTTGTCTTTGTGCAAGAATCATAAGGAGTTGGTTTGCAAGTAATTAAGAAGGGAAATGGAATTTTGCCCTTCATTGCTATAGGGATGGAACTTAAAAATGGCGAGGTTATGTTGCAGCTGTATAAGGTGCTGGTGAGGTCACACCTGGTGTACTGTGTACAGTATTGGTCTCCTTAACTGAGAAAGGATATGCTGGCACTGGACGGGGTACAGAGGAGATTCACAAGGTTGATTCCGGAGTTGAGAGGGTTGGCTTATGAGGAGAGATAGAGTAGATTGGAATTCAGAAAAATGAGGGGAGATCTTATATAAAAAATAAGATTATGAAGGGAATAGATAAGATAGAAGCAGGGAAGTTGTTTCCACTGGCAGGTGAAACTCGAACTTAGGGCATGGCCTCAAAATAAGGGAGAGCAGATTTAGGACTGAATTGAGGAGGAACTTCTTCACACAAAGGGTTGTTGCCCCTTGAAGCAGTTGAGGCTACCGCGTTGAATATTTTAAGGCAAGGATCGATAAATTTTTGAACAGTAAAGGAATTAAGGTTATGATGTGTGGGTGGGTGAGCGGAGCTGAGTCCACAAAATAATCAGCCATGATTTTATTGAATGATGGAGCAGGCACAAGGGGCCAGATGGCCTACTCCTGCTCCTAGTTCTTATCTTATGTTTAGGGTATTGCCAGCTTTTCTGGTTGTATACACAAACCCTTTCATTCCTGGCTGCCCACTACTGCTTTGGAACAATGTCAAGCATTGGTCCAAAGAGCTACTTGGAATATGAAATGAACTGATTTACTGGAATTCACACAGCTCACCAACGCTGGCTGCAGTCTGATGAAATCTGACTTTGGAACTTCCCTAATCTTTGTGCAAGTGCAACAATATGAGTCATCCCAGTTGCTGCCTCAGTATTTAAATTCAGATCTGAATTAGCTCTGGACCTGATTGGCTGAAGGCTCTTATTTAATTTATTTCATCTCCACTTCTGTTGAGGCAGAAAGAAAAATATCCACAAAAGATTTCACCCATCATTAGCCAATCTCTTGTGGTGTTTCTCAGGTTGGCATGTCTGGGTGGGGGAGAGGGTTGTAAGAAAAGGTACTGGAAAATTGGGGGAGGTGGAGGTTGGAGGAGTTCCCTGTTGCTAGTGTCAGGGGCTTTTTATAATGTGGGGATTGGTTTAGCAGGTGATTCCCAGGGTCTGGCAGTGCTTTAGGGTGAGGTTCCAGTGCGTGACAACACTGTCGGAGATAAATATTTGGAGATGGCGGTTGAGGCCGATTATAAGATTCTGGTGCAATTCAGGAAAATCCAGAATCGAAATGATTCCGGGTTTTGACTGCATTGAGAGGTGGCCATCACTAGGTGATTTGCTGAATATCATCAGGACTGTAGGCAGTAGAAGTTAGTCACCAGGCACTAATAGGCACTAACACATTACCTCAGTAACAGATCTCGCAGGCAAATAAGTTGAAAGGAATAATGACATTTTTGAATGTTAGTTTGAAGAGCAGAGAAGGAATGTTTTTTGGAATAATGAAAATGATTGAGGGAGGGGTGGAAGAAAGACAGGATGTGATGAGATGTACTTAGATAGACACATGAGCGAAACAAGGATGGAGGGTTATTGTAGAGTGTATTAAATAGGGTCAGAGCCTCGGGATGACACCGGAAATATAGTATTACATGTTAATGTTTTGTCTTTTTATTCCACAGGTGTTGGTCCACCTTGTTTTCAAACGAGGGGCATGCACATGGTGGGTCGTGCGTGGGCTGCTGTTGGAGGTTTTGAGAGTGGCCTAGTACTTCGTGTCGGTGTGCGTGCTTAATCCTGGACCAGCAGATGTGCACCGCAACAGCTCAGTGACTATCACTGCTAGCTGTGCAGATACATGGATTTGGGCCTGTGTCTGTGGGAGTTTGCGCATTCTCCCTGTGGTTGCGTGGGTTTCCCCCGGGCACTCCGGTTTCCTCCCACACCCCAAAGATGTGCTCTTAGGCTGATTGGTGTACCAAATTGACACTATTCTCCCCTGAATCTGGCTACATTAGGGGTTCCACTCACATACACACAGGGTAGGGTAGGTGTAGGAGGATGCGGCGGTGCAGGCTCGTTGGGCCGAAGGGCCTGTTCCCCGTGCTGGGTTGTTCTTTGTTCTTTGAAGAATAATCATGGCTTGATGACGGACCAAGGCTTTGTGCAATGGCTGCAGAAAATCAAGGCAGGTGGATGACATTGGGGCGGGCCTTTTGCTACAATGTTTAGACAAAGAATTCAGCATAGTATTGGGATATTGTAATAAAGGAATGCTATATATAGTAAGGCAATATTGCCTTGTGAATAATCCTTCCGCACAAGAGAAAATGCACAAGATTAGAGACTTTAGAATTTCTTGGTGTCATTAGGTGCTGGAGGAGCACTCTCCCAAGGTTGACTCTACTCTAACAAAACTGGGTACTTCAAGAAGCCCTGAACTCCCAAAAGGCAAGAGGAAAAAGAAGAAATGATCTGTTTGGAAGTGCCAACATTCTTGCTGCAATGGTACTCACTAATTACTACTTTTGTGTTTTTCCCTATCTATTTAGAAAGAAGTCTCACAACACCAGGTTAAATTCTTACAGGTTTATTTGGAATCATGAGCTTTTGGGAGCACTGCTCTGTCATCAGGTGAGCGGACCACTCATCTGATGATCACTCTGGACCATTATGTCCACTTATCTGATGAAGGGGCAGCACTCCAAAAACTCATGATTCAAAAAAAACCTGTTAGACTTGAATCTGGTGTTATGAGACTTCTTACTGCACTCACTCCAGTCCAACACCGGCATCTCTACATCATGCCTATCTATTTAGTTTCTGTATCATGTCTAAACTGTTGCTTCTTACTAATGACCAAGATCACAACACAAAAGCACAAATGCTGTAAATCTGACATAAAAATCAGAAGATGTCAGAAAACTCAGCAGGTTAGGTGGCATCTGTGGAGAGAAACAAAGGTAATATTTTACATGAAGCAATATTCAATTAAAACAGAAGGAAAGTAAGGCCAGGACCCCATTTTATGACATCTGTGTTCCCTGTGGCACACCCTGGTCACAGGTCTCCAGTTTGAAAAATTACCCTCCAAAACCACCATCTGACTTCTGTCATCAAGCCAATTTTGTATCCATTTAGCAACCTCACCCTGGATCCCATAAGATTTAACCTTATGCAACAACCTACGATGCGGTACCTCATCAAAGGCCTTGCTAAAGTCCACGTAGACAACATCAACTGCACTGCCCTCAACTACCTTCTTGGCTACCCTTCAAAAAAATCTATCAAATTTATGAGATATGATTTTCCACTCACAGAGCCATGCTGACTATCCCTAATCAGTCCTTGCATCTCTAAGTGCCTGTAGATCCTGTGTCTCAAAATACCTTCCAGCAACTTACCCACCACAGATTTGAGGTTCACCGGCCTGTAGCTCCCAGGCTTTCCCCTGCAGCCCTTTTTAAACAAAGGCGGACATTTGCCACTCTCCAATCCTCAGGCACTTCACCTGTGACTATCGATGATTCAAATATCTGTGTTTCCCAAAGTAAATCCTACAATATTTAAAGAAGATCAAAGTCAGTAGGCTCTGTATTGAGTCTGGGTGTTCTTGTCCTTATTTGTGGGCTGGTACCTGCCTTAACATGAGTTCCATTCGCCAATATCTTCCCACCCCCAAACTGGTTGCAGCCAGCATTCTGTGCAGGTGATGGAAAGGAGGAGGCCCTCTAGAGATACAGTAAGAAGTCTCACCACACCAGATTAAAGTCCAACAAGTTTATTTGGTAGCACAAGATTTCAGAGCAATGCCCCTTGTGGAGCTATGTGGAGAATTGGGTTCACAAACAGGGCATATATAGACACAGACTCAATTGCAAGCTGATGGGTGGAATGCAAGTCTTAACAGATAATCAAGTCATAGAGTCATAGTGGTTAGAGTCATAGAGGTTTACAGCTTGGAAACAGCCCCATCAGCCCAACTTGAACATGCCGCCTTTTTTTTAAAACCCCTAAGCTAGTCCCAATTGCCTGCATTTGGCCCATATCCCTCTATACCCATTTTACCCATGTAACTGTCTAAACGCTTTTCAAAAGACAAATTTGTACCTGACTCTTTGCAGCTTGTTCCAGACATTCACCACGCTCTTTGTGAAAACATTTTTCCTCTGGACTCTTTTGTATCTCTCCCCTCTCACCTTAAACCTACGCTCTCTAATTTTAGACTCCCCTACCTATGGGAAAAGATATTGACTATCTGGCTGATCTATGCCCCTCAATATTTTAAAGACCTCTGTAAGATCACCCCTGTGAGCCTTCTATACTCCAGAGAAAAAAAGTCCCAGTCTATCCAGCCTCTCCTTATAATTCAAACCATCAAGTCCTGGTAGCTTCCTAGTAAATCTACTCGGCACTCTTTCTAGTTTAATAATATCCTTTCTATAATAGGATGACCAGAACTGTGCATAGTACTCCAAGTGTGGCCTTTCCACTGTCTTGTACAATTTCAACAAGACGTTACAACTCCTGGCTTCAATGTTCTAATCAATGAAACCAAGCATACTGAAACTCTTTTCCCTGGAGAGGCGAAAGTTGAGAGGCGACCTGATAGAAGTTTATAAAATGTTGAGAGGAATAGATAGGGTGGATTCTCAGAGGCTATTTCCCCGGGTTGAAATGGTCGCTACGAGAGGACACAGATTTAAGGTGCGGGGAGGAAAGTACAGAAGTGGTGTTAGGGGTAAGTTTTTCACTCAGAGGGTGGTGAGTGAATGGAATCGGCTGCCGTCAGTGGTGGTGGAGGTGAACTCGCTGGGGTCTTTTAAAAGACTTCTGGATGAGTATATGGGGTTTAATGGGATTGGGGGTTATAGATAGGTCTATAGATTGGTAGGTGATGATGTGATCGGCGCAACTCGTGGGCCGAAGGGCCTGTTTGTGCTGTAGTGTTCTATGTTCTATGACTACCTTCTTCACCACTCTGTCCATCTGTAACTCCACTTTCAAGGAGCTATGAACTGTACCCCTAGATCTCTTTATTCTGTAACTCTCTCCAACACCCTACCATTAACTGAATAAGTCCTGCCCTGGTTCAATCTACCAAAATGCATCACCTCGTGTTTACCTAAATTAAACTCTATTTGCCATTGTCAGCCCACTGGCCAATTGATCAAGATCCCGTTGCAATCTGGGATAACCTTCTTCACTGTTCACTGTGCCACCAATCTTGATGTCAACTGCAAACTTACTAACCATTCCTCCTATATTCTCATCCAAATCATTAATATAAATGACAAATAACAGTGGACCCAGCATGGATCCGTGAGGCACACCCTGGTCACAGGTTCCCAGTTTGAAAAACAACCGTCCACAACCACCCTCTGGCTTCTGTCATCAAGCCAATTTTGTATCCATTTAGTTACCTTACCCTGGATCCTGTGAGATTTAAGGTTATGCAACAACCTACCTTGCGGTACCTTGTCAATCGCCTTGCTAAAGTCCACATAGGCAACATAAACTGCAGTGCCCTCATCTACGTCTTGGTTACCCCTTCAAAAAACTCTGTCAAATTTGTGAGACATGATTTTCTACTCACCAAGCCATTCTGCCTGTCCCTAATCAGTCCTTGCATCTCTAAATGCCTATAGATCCTGTCTCTCACAATATCTTCCAACAACTTACCCACCACAGATGTGAGGCTCACTGGCCTGTAGTTCCCTGCGTCCCTTTTTAAACAAAGGCAGAACATTTGCCATACTCCGATCTTCAGGCACCTCATCTGTGACTTGATGATTCAAATATCTCTGCTAGGGGATCCACAATTTCCTCCCTAGCCTCCCACAATGTCCTGGGATACACTTCGTCAGGTCCCATCAAGATTTATCTACCTCAATGCACTTTAAGACTTCCAGCACCTCCTTCTCTGTAATATGAACACTCCTCAAGACATCACTATTTATTTCCTCAAGTTCCCTAACATCCATGCTTTTCTCAACAGTAAATACTGATGAGAAATATTCATTTGGGATCTCACCCATCTCTTGTGGATCCACACATAGATGACCTTTTGATCCTTAAGAAGCCCTACACTCTCCCTTGTTATTCTTTTGGCCTTTATGTATTTGTAGAAGTTCTTTGGATTCTCCTCTGCCTTATCTGCCAAAACAATCTTGCATCCCCTTTTTGCCATCCTGACTTCTCTCTGAACTATACTCCTACACCCCCTATATTCTTCAAGGGATTCACTTGATCCCAGCTGCCTACACATGTCATGTGTCCCCTTCTTCTCCTTGACCAAGGCCCCAATATCCCAAGTCATCCAGAGTTCCCGACTTCTGCTAGCCTTGCCCTTCACTCTAAGAGAAATGTGCTTACCCTGAATCTTTGTTAATACACTTTTGAAAGCCTCCCACTTACCAGACGTTCCTTTGCCATCCCAGAGATTCCTTCAATTAACTTTTGAAAATTCCTGCCTGGTACCATCAAAATTGACCTTGCCCCAATTTAAAATTTTAACTTTTGGACCAGACCTATCATCCTCCATAGCTATCTTAAAACTAATGGAATTATGGTCACTTGTCCCAAAGTGATTCCTCACTAACACTTCTGTCACCTGCCCTTCCTTATTTCCCAAGAGAAGGTCAAGTTATGCTCTGTCTCGAGACGGGCCACCCACATGCTGAACAAGAAATTCCTCCTAAATACACTTAGCAAAATTCTCTCCGTCCAAGCCCCTAACACTATGGCTGTCCCAGTCAATGTTGAGAAAGTTAAAATCGCCTACTATTACCACCCTATTTTTCTGGGAGCAATCTGTAATCTCCTTATATATTTGCTCCTCAATTTCCTGCTGAATATTGCCTACTGACTCTTCATTTGCATTGTCTTTACAGGTACAGACAATGTGAGTGGAGACAGGGATAATGACAGATTAAAGAGGTGTGAATTGTCTCAGGCCAGGACAGTGCATAGGATTTTGTAATCCCAGGCCAAATGGTGGGAGTATACATTGTATGACATGACCTAAGATCCCAGTTGACACCGTCCTCATGTATGTGGAACTTGGCTATCAGTTTCTGAAAACCCTGCCACAGCAACCACTGCAAAATGTGCTAGATCATCGACACTGATGCCATCATCACACGTGAGAACACCATCCACCAGGTATACGGTATATACTCATGCGACTCGGCCAATGTTCTCTACCTGATATGCTGCAGGAAAAGATCTCCCAAGGTTTGGAACAGCAGCGATACTATACAGACGCTATGACAACAGATGAGTGGACACCGCTCGACAATCACCAGGCAGGAGTGTTCCTTTTCTGTTGGGAAGCACTTCAGCAGTCAAGGGCATTCAGCCTCCGATCAAATAATCATAGAATCATAGAAACTCTACAGTGCAGAAAGAGGCCATTTGGCCCATGAATTCTGCACCGACCACAATCCCACCCAGGCCCCACCCCCATATCCCTACACATTTACCCACTAATTGTTCTAACCTATGCATCTGAGGACACTAAGGGGCAATTTTAGCATGGCCAATCAACCTAACTGCACATCTTTGGATTGTGGGAGGAAACTGGCGCACCTGGAGGAAACCCACGCAGACAGAGGAGAACGTGCAAACTCCACACAGACAGTGACCCAAGCCGGGAATTGAACCTGGGTCCCTGGAGCTGTGAAGCAGCACTGCTAACCACTGTGCTGCCGTGCCAATCTTCAGGTAAACATTCTCCAAGGCGGCCTTCAAGACACACGACAATGCAGAATCGCCGAGCAGAAACTGGCACAGTGGTTAGCACCACTGCTTCACAGCGCCAGGGATTTAGGTTCAATTTCTGGCTTCATAGAATCATAGAACCCGACAGTGCAGAAAGAGGCCATTTGGCTCATCAAGTCTGCTCTGACCACAATCCCACCCAGGCTCTACCCCCATATCCCTACATATTTTATCCACTAATCTCTCTAACCAATGCATCTCAAGACACCAAGGGGCAATTTTATCATGGCCAATTAACCTAACCCCCACATCTTTGGACTGTGGGAGGAAACCGGAGCACCTGGAGGAAACCCATGCAGACACAAGGAGAATGTGCAAACTCCACACAGACAGTGACCTCAGCCAGTAATCGAACCCAGGTCCCTGGAGCTGTGAAGCAGCAGTGCTAACCACCGCCCCACGACCCACTTGGGTTACTGTCTGAGTGGAGTTCGCGTGTTCTCCCCATGTTTGCATGGGTTTCCTCCGGGTGTTCTGGTTTCCTTCCACAGTCTGAAAGACGTGCTGGTTAGATGCATTGACCTGAACAGGCGTCAGAGTGTAGTGACTAGGGGAATTTCACAGTAACTTCATTGCAGTGTTAATGTAAACCTTGTGACTAATAAAACAACTTTAAATGTGATGATTTTTTGGTAAACATTTATTAAAAATACAAAGGAAAAATAGAATGAAATTACACTTAAACAAAACAATGGGTTCACACAGTAATCAGTACTTTAAGTCACTTCCAAAAGATATTCACTTAAACTACCCCCCAGAGCTAAGGTTTCACTTTTCTGTTTAGCAGCAATCATAATAGATATAAAAATCTATAGAATTTTAGCCGGAAAATTTTTTCGCTTGGGATGTTCTCTGTGACAACTGACTCTCCAGGTCCGGTCTTGTTCACATTGTTTTCTGTGAGACCTGACCAGCTGCCCTGCTGTCTTCAGGGAGATCGAAGCAGCTATCACCTCAGCTAGGTTTCAATATTTCCTTAAACGTGACCCTTCCCTTTGGATCGCTCTATTGTTTCAACCAGTGTTTCAGAAGTGCTTTCCACCCTGAAAAACATTCTTTCTTTACTTTACCTTTTAAGCTTATAAAGAACATATTCCATATACCCCTTACTTACTCATACCTTTTACAACTTGCATATAACTCCCTTTGAACTAAGACAACCCACTTCAGAACTACTTCCATTGTTGCCTGATATAAAATTCTTATTGAGGTTCCTCTTGGTTCATTAACATGTCAAAACCACTTCTTCCTATTGGGATCACCCAGTCTCTTATTCCAATTATGATAATTACAATCTCCAACCTTCAAAGTAATATCATCAAAAGAAAAATATCATAAGTCCTTGCTTTCTTGACAGTTGAGTTGCAAAACTGGGGGCAATAAAGACCATCTGCATTGCTGCCACATAGGAAACATGGAACTTGGTAATTATGCTTACCCAGGTCCCATTATTGATCTTGTTCAAAACATCTCTAGCCCGATTTTCAATCAAACAAACTACACTGGATTTGCCCACTGATCGCCTACTGAATTTATGCCTTTTTGCATGGCGACTTAGAAATCCACATCTGCCTTGGGCCCTCATGACATAGGTAAGTTCAACCCTGACCTTCCTGATGTTGTTATCATAGTGCACTCAATGTTTCATCTCATTTCACGTACTCCTACAAACTCTGACCGAAAATGCAGGTGTAAGGTAATTGGGGGGAATTTTGTTGTCCTGCCCGCAACGGGAATTGGAGCAGGTGAGGGGCAGACCATGGAAAGGTCTGTTGATCTTGAGCGGAATTTTACAGTTCCAGGATAAGCAAGACTACAGAATCCTGCCCATTGTATCTAACATCCAGAATTATATTTGCAGAGTTACAAGGCAGCATGGTGGCACAGTCGTTGGCACCACTGCCTCATTGTGCCAGGGATCTGGGCTTGATTCCCAGCTTGGGACTGTGTGTGGAGTCTGCATGTTCTCCCCGTGTCTGTGTGGGTTTCCTTCAGTGCTCTGGTTTCCTCCCACAGTCTGAAAGACACATTGGTTAGGTGCATTGGCCATGCTAAATTTTCCCTTAATGTATCTGAAAAGGCACTGGAGTGTGGCGACTAGAAAAATTTCACAGTAACTGCATTGAAGGGTTCAATGTAAGCTACTTGTGACCCTAATATATCAACATAAATAAACAGGACAAAAGTTTTGTAACTGAACAAAGATATATCTTAGCTGTGCAGCTTGTAATAACATGGTTCATTTCCTATAATTCACAAGTTTCAACTCAGGAGTTTGTTTCCTTTTTCTTATAATCCTGAGGATCTGTGCCAAACCTGGAACGTGACGTCTTCCTGAGTCAGCTACAAAATGTGGAACTAACTTTTCCTATTGCCGATCTGAAATGTTTCATTATTAGGGACGAATAACTAATATATAATATGACCTTGTGAAAAGTGCCTGGCCACAAAGTCTCAGTTACATTTTAACTGTGTTAATCAGGCAATTTGAATAGCAAACAATCAATGAAATACCTGACAGCTCTACTGGTGAGCGGTCATTAAAGATATTTCTATTCCTGAACTGAAGCTACTGCCCCTCAAACAGATATAATTCATTACAAGTGGCAATTCAGAATAATGAAAAAATATGTTTCCACAATAGCATCTTTTTCCAAACTTGTATCAATAAGATCCAAAGAGTCACATTATGAAGTGCCAACAGTAAAAGGGAAAGGCATTTCCTGTGAATCATAGGTTTAAGAACACAAAGACTTTCAGTGTTTTATTTGCAGAAGGAGATCCTCAATGTGTCTGGTGCAAACCCTGGAAGTGGATTATTTTTCTGATCATTTGATATCACTTGCCTGGAAGAACATCAATAAAAAGCATTAAGTTATCCAGATGTGACTTTGTCAATGTTTCACTGTTTCATAGTAAAAACAAAATGAACACGTTATTAATAACACTCTATTAGAACTTGATTTGATGACCATTTATATAAAAAGACTGGAATATTGGGTTAAATTCAACTTTACTCGGGGTGAAAATGAATAAATGTGGATCTGTCGCCCATTATATGGCACCTAAATTCCCTTCCCAATGGAGTTCACTGAAAGAGAAATTGGTCAGGGTATACATCTTTAACGGGTGAATGAGCGCCTCTCATCCTCTCTACGATTTTGCTAAAGATGAATTTTAAGCCACTTTTCTGAAACCAGTGATATAATCTTTAAAATCTAGACATTAATAATTCACTGCCTTAAACAACAGGTCATCTACACAAACTCTACACAATCTGTAAGTATAATGAAAACTGCAAAAGGGAAAGAAAGATGTTTCAAGGGCAGGGAAATTCCCTTCCACGGAACTTTGACAGCTTTCACTGCTCATGATGATGCAAAACGAAAGTTATGGATCTAAATAAATAGGAGCTCATTGGACCCAACTATAACAGAAGTTCATTCAACAGTGAGAGAGTCACTGAGTTTCACAGAAGATCCTGCAGTAGAAATCTATTCAGCAACAAGTTAAAGATGAACAGAGCAACCAGTGTAATGGTTCTCATCCTGCTCTTGTGTGCAATTACTGCACAGGGTAAGTCGATATTTCTATCTTGTGTTTTAGTTCTAATTGCACTGAGTGGAGACGAACCTTTCTGTTGACTTATTGATTAGAAATACATGTCTCAGTGTACAGTTGGGTTATTCATTGAGAATTAAACAGTTACTGATGCTATATGCTGTTGAGAATATAAAGCTTATTTTAAGGCTGAATTCAATGCTGAAACAAAATGCCAAGTTTCTGTCAACTTCAACCAATGTCTAAATTGAAGTTAACTTTATCTTTTCTCAGGTATTCCAATTCCTGGATATCAAGGGCGGTGCCAATGCCATCAGATCAGCTCCAATCCCATTAACCCAAAATTCATCAAGAACTTAAAATACATTCCCAAAGGACCGCACTGTGAGACAGCAGAAATAATGTAAGTAAATGTGTCAGAATGTCATATTTAACCTTTCTCCTTTTGTAATGCCAATTTAGATGCTACTCTTTATTCTGAACATGCTGGATCAATCGCAAGTTAAGGAATTTAAAGGATTTTGTTTTATAGTTTTACTGAATTGTCCCCCTTTCAGTGGGAGATTCTGGGAGTTAGATTTTAAGCATTTCTCTTCTCTTCACAGTATCACCATGAGAAAAGGTAGCAGAATCTGTGTGAGTCCTGATGCTGACTGGGTGAAGATTATCATCAAAGGTTGGTGTCTGGTATTTGTTATGTGAATAAAAAATCAGATCGATTGGATTTTCTTTTTACTATGTTTGTCCCCTCCTTGGTCAAGAGCACTGAATTTCCATCTATTGCACATTCTTAGAGGATGGTGATCCATTCTGGTGCATTGCCAAGTGCCTAGTATTTAAGTGTGATCCATGAGAGTGAACATTAGCAAGCTATTCAACCACAGTTGACATTTGGCCTCAGTCCTAAATTGTCCTTATCCACTATCCCATATATGGTAATTCCAAGAAGAGCCGGGGGTTCTGTGGATCACAATCTGGTGCAGGAGTTTTAGGAGATGCCGTGCTCCATCACCCACAATGCTGTGGCCCACTGTCACACATTTACTAACTAGCTGAGGTCAGACAATTCATCAGAGTCCATTGATCAAAAAAAGGACTTTAGGAATAAATATTAAATGTGTTCCTTCATCACTTTTACCTCAGCTTCCTGCTGCCTTTCTTCCTTCACAGACTTTTTTTATTCATTTGTGGGACATGGGCGTCATTGGTCTGCCAGCATTTATTGCCCATCCCTAGTTGCCTTTGGAGGGCAGTTGAGAATCACCCACATTGCTGCTCAATAATTTACCTCTTTACATTATAAACCAGCCTAAAGTCTATATTTTTAATCTTTTTATTATTCATTCCATTTCACTCTTCAACATAATATTCCTGCAGAACTAATTGTTCACTGTGACTCCATGGACCCTGCATGTTAAAATCATATTGTAAAATCAATGAATGGTTAACAATTTAACAACTGCTTGCAGTGCTTTGTAACAGTTCAATATTTAATGCACGTGAAGACATTGCCCTTGAACTAATGCCTGCTGTTATTGGAAATTTTAAAATTTGTTTAATTTTATTTCAGGTGCCAGAAAACATAACTGAGAAAGGAATCTGCAATATGGGATGGACTTGAATCTATACCTGGAAACTTGTAGCACAATGAACACTGAAATGAAAGAATTGCTGTCCAGGGTGTTCACTCTCTTGTCACCTTCTGAAAGATCCTTTAAATAGTTACCCTGCATTGATTCCTGAATCTTATTTCATTGCTTAACCCTGTCATACGGTAATTGTTTACACATGGCGTATGAAAGCAGGCTGATATTGTGAAATTTTGTACGAGTACTGAGGTTTTTATTTACAGGATTGATGTAAGTGACTATTAAGCATAGAGCTTGGCATTGCTGCTGCAAGTTGCTCTGTGATATACATCAACTTGTTGACAGATCTTCATAAGCTTTGGAAAATATTTTTCATATTAAAATGTGCAGCTAAAAATGATATATTCACAGATTTGTGAACTAGTGGAGGACTCTAAAGTGTGGCAGTTGTTAAATTTTGATGTTTGAATTTAGAGTGGGAATTGATGCCAGTTTTGGGGGAAAAAAAATCACAAAATTTAGGCATCACTGCCAAAGCCGACACTCATCGCCTAACCTTAATTGTCTTTGTGAATGTGGTGGTGAGCTGCCTTCATGGACCACTGTGCTCCTTCTGGTTTAGATACTCGCATCCTGCTGTTACACAGAAATATTTGCCAGAATTTTACCACTCCACCCACCATGGTAACTGGAGTGGGTGAGGAGTGGACAATGGGAAGGTCTGTTACCGCGGCTGGGACTTTACGGTTTTGGGACAAGTGAGCCCATAAAATCCCACCCACTGGGATGAACCTATTATCATTCTCTATGATAGACTACCTACTTACTGCTACTTGTTTTACCTGGGATGATTGATTTGTAATTCTTAAGGGTTCAAATTAGCAGAATTATCCATTATTACTTCAATTGAAATGATCTGGAATAAGAATGGAATGAAAGATCTAATAAATTAAATAAACACAACCCTCGTATTAGTTGCAGACACACTGAAAAGTGAAATGTGCTGCAAATTCCCTGCATGTCTTAGAAATATAACAGTTTTTAAAGCTGGCATGGGACGTGGCAAGACCAAAAAAGAACAAAGGGGAATGTCAAAAATAGCATTGGAGTGAGGAGAAATTTAATAACAAAAGGAATGATGGAGCACGGCAAAAGGAGATGCTAATAGTGCAAGAAAAGGAACAAAACGTTCCTCTGGAGGGATAATGGGAAAATGCAGAATGAGCACCAACAGCAAATAAAAAGTGAGGGGCTTGGGAGAGGGGCTTTGATCTGAAATAACTGAATCCAATGTTGATTCCAGAAGGGTGGAAAGTGACTAACTTTGAAACATCCAACTTTAGGGTCTATCCAAAATTGAAGTCTGTGAAAATAAATCATTGTAGAAATATCACATTTGAGGTGGGAATGCTACTTATTTTATATTAACTGGAAACAAAAATGACATTTCTAAATAAGCTAATCTCTGTACAGTGAAGAATAGAAATCTTTTCAGCAGAGGGATTTGTTTACACAGAGCCTCAAAAGGCTTTGTGTAAAAATTGTGTATAAAACTCAGTGTGACTCAGGACATGTGAATAAATTGTGCATGAATTGTTTGCATTTTTTGTTCTTTTGCCTTGGAATATTATTGAATGAATAAAATAAACGAGATTTCTTATGAAGAATGTGTTGTTACTGTTTCTCCATCTTCAGTCAAACAGATGTACATATCTCAAGTAGATAATTTAGTAAATTGACCAATAATTTCAATTTGTTCAGGAACTATTCTGGAAGGTGCAAATTATTTGCTGTCTGACAGATTTTTGCAGAAAGAAATCTACAAATTCTCTATGGGTTTCTATTGGATATTGATAAATTACTACCTCCCCAATTTCCCCACCCCCTCTACACACACACACAAAAACACACACATACATAACCTTGCTCTGCTCCCCTGGTGCACTGTTGTGGATGGCTTGAATGGATCTAGGATCGGGGAATGAGTTAGATGCAGTTGAGACGGCCATGGATTGGTGAAAATGAAGAATAAAGCAGCCTAGCTTGAATGCCAGAAATGGATCAGCTAATGAATCCTGATAGAGGAAATGTTCATGTACAGCGGATAGGGTATGCTGGGGATCTGACAGCAGTAGCCCAGAAATCCTTCACGCGAGTAATAGTCGCAGTCTGTCTAGATGACTTGGTGGAATGGAGAATGCAGAACCATCCCGACCAAATAATAGGAACAGAATGTCCCACGACCAAAACATTTTCATAATGGCATTCACATTAGGAAATATTGCTAAACAGGAAGTGTTAGAAAGTTCAAGAGCGTTTGAAGTATATCCAAAGGTTCAGATGAAGGTCAGCCAGCATTATTGCATAACTGGATCTGCCCAAAAAAGGGCTGACCGGATGGAGTTTGTAAAGCCAAGGCTAGGTTAGTAATTATGGATTTTGAAGAATGCTTAGGAGCTAAAGAGGTTAGAGTGGACTCACTCACATGGAAAAGGTAATTCTGAATTTTTGTTTGGCCTTTTTAGTAACATTTCTTTGATCAGCAGTCAATAACATTGAAGCTGCATTTCTGCAGGAGAATCATCTCCAGAGGGAAGTGATCCTCCAACTTCCCAAGAAAGTGCTAGATGTAGTAGAAAACCCTTGGAAGTTAAATGGTTTGAACAATGAACAAAGAACAAAGAAAATCATCTTCATCACCTCCTCAAAAAACTCGATCAAGTTCGTGAGACATGACCTCCCCTTCACAAAACCATGTTACCTCTCACGAATACGTCCACTTATTTCCAAGTCCTGTCTCGAAGAATCCTCTCCAATAACTTCCCTACCACTGATGTAAGGCTCACCGGCCTGTAATTACCTGGATTATTCTTGCTACCCTTCTTAAATAAAGGGTTCAGGGTATGGTACTACTCAGTTGGGCTGTCTCCAAATGAAGCAGATTCTGCCGTGTTTTATTGGCATTTTTATGATGCATATTGATGTCTTCACATATGCTGATACTAGTGAGTTCAAAAAAATGTTTTTGACAAGATTAGAACAGAATATAAGATTGGGAGTCGAGCTTCTGCGACCTTTAAATATTTTGGTTTGGAAATCAGTCAGTATGGGTCTGATGTTACTTTACATCAACAACCTTACTTAAAAAGTATTAACCGTATCACAGTCAATCATGCCAGATCCTCACAAAAAAAATACCTGCTTCCAAACTGAAACATAGCAACTGCAAAGCTTGATTTGTTAATTGGATCAATTGGGCATTGCCAGATGCAAGTTTTGATGTCTTAGAACTAAGTACTGTCATCAAACATCCAACAATCAAGTGTATTTTATGGAAAAAAAATTAAAAATTAAAAAATAAAGATGAAGAAATTTATGCCGAAATTTCCATCTTTGGGTAACCAAATTTTGCACTTGTTGAGGCAGTTGAGATGCCATTCTTTTCATCAAAGGTATTTGAGAAAATTCTATATCAAGGAGATGATGCAAGACACTATATTATTGAATGCTACATTGGCAATTATTCTCTCTGGGTTAATGTACCCTTCACCAATTGAATTGATTTGATTTGATTTGATTTGATTTATTATTGTCACATGTATTAACATACAGTGAAAAGTATTGTTTCTTCTGCACTATACAGACAAAGCATACCGATCATAGAGAAGGAAACGAGAGAGTGCAGAAAGTAGTATTATAGTCATAGCTAAGGTGCAGAGAAAGATCAAATTAATGTAAGGTAAGTCCATTCAAAAGTCAGACAGCAGCAGGGAAGAAGCTGTTCTTGAATCGGTTGGTATGTGACCTCAGACTTTTGTATCTTTTTCCCAAAGGAAGAAGGTGGAAGAGAATGTCCAGGGTGTGTGGGGTCCTTAATTGTGCTGTTTGCTTTGCCGAGGCAGCAGGAAGTGTTGGTAGAGTCAATGGATGAGAGGCTGGCTTGCATAATGGATTGGGCTACATTCACAGCCTTTTGCTGTTCCTTGCAGTCTTGGCAGAGCAGGAGCCTTACTAAGCTGTGATACAACTAGAAAGAATGCTTTCTATGGTGCATCTGTAAAAGTTGGTGAGAGTCATAGCTGACATGCCAAATTTCCATAGTCTTCTGAGAAAGTAGAGGCATTGGTGGGTTTTCTTAACTATAGTGTTGGCATGGGGGGACTAGGACAGGTTGCTGGTGATCTGGATACCTAAAAACTCGAAGCTCTTGACCCTTTCTACTTCGCCCCCATTGATGCAGACAGGAGCATGTTCTCCTTTATGCTTTCGGAAGTCGATGACAATCTCCTTTATTTTGTTGACATTGACGGGGAGATTATTGTGGTTCACCGGATTCTGTATCTCATTCCTGTACCCTGTCTCGTTATTGTTTGAGATCTGACCCACTACGGTGGAGTCATCAACAAACTTGAAAATTGAATTGTAGGGGAATTTGGCCACACAGTTATATGTGAACAAGGAGTATAGTAGGGGCCTGAGAACACAGCCTTGAGGAGCAGTGTTATAAGAATGATAGTGTAGGAGGTGTTGTTGCCTATCCTTGCTGATTGTGGTCTGTGAGTTTGGAAATCCAGGATCCAGTCGCAGAGAGAGGTGCCGAGGCCCAGGCCTTGAAGTTTGGAGATGAGTTTTGTGGGAATAAAAATGTTGAAGGCTGAACTGTAGTCAACAAATAGGAGTCTGACATAGTACCTGGTTATCTTGGTGGTCCAGGGTTGAGTGCAGGGCCAGGGAAATGGCATCTGCTGTGGACCTGTTGCGGCGGAAGGCAAACTGTAATGGATCCACGTAGTCTGGGGGGCTGGAATTGATTCGTGCCATGACTAACCTTTTGAAGCATTTCATAATGATGGATGTCAGAGCCACCGGCCGATAGTCATTAAAGCACGCTGCTTGGTTTTTCTTAGGTACGGGGAGGATGGTCGTTTTCATGAAGCAGACAGGGGCCTCAGATTGTTGTAAAGAGAGGCTGAAGATGTCTGTGAATGCTTCACCAGCAAATCCGTGCAGGATCTGAGTGCACATCCAGGTCCCCCATCTGGGCCAGTTGCTTTCCATGGGAATAAGGAGCGATTAGGGGCCAGATTCTCCAATTTTGTCCATACCTGCCCCACTGCCAGCGAGAATGGAGAATTTGGCGCTCAGCCAAAACTCCATTTGCCCTAGCAGCACTGGAGAGCCCAGCCATGGACAAGGTCGGAGGTTTTCCTCATAGGAGTTGACGTTGTGAGCTTGAAACAAATGTTGGAGAAACAATAAGGCTGGAATTTTACTGCCTCGCCCGCCCCGATTACAGGGCAAGTGAGGCTCGCAGAATGGAATTCTCCATTGGCCTGGGTGGGATTTTATAAGCTTCATCCGAGTGAGGTTGTAAAATCCCACTCTAGATATCTAAATTTAAATAGCACAAGCATCTGACTGATGGCTGTTTTACCAAAGTCTGACTGTTTTATCAAAAGGAATATTTCCAGTGAGAAGTCTTGTAAGAAGGATACCTCATATGAAGGGAAGTCTTGGGATTGCAAGATTTAGATTGCTTCACTTTTTAAAAAAAGCTTGTCTGTAAATATGTACTTGTTAATATTGTTTATTTTAAGAAAGAATGGGATCTGTTTATGTTGTGAATACTGTGATAATGGAAGGAAAAAGTAGTCTGCATTTATGTTATACTGGGTTTTGAGAATAAACTTATGTTGTAAACGGACTGGCTCCATCTACTTCATTTTGCCTACGGGATGCTTGACTACTGAACAGGGGGCTGTACATATTTTTCAAGTTCAACAGGAATGACTGGTTTAGCTCTTGTGTAACGTAACATCTTTCATGCAATAACATGGGGCGCATGGTATCTTGTGCCTGGAGTGATTATTACATTTGATGGTTAGAATATTCATTATCTTAAGGCCAAATTCACAGTGGGATATTGTTAATCCCCAAGGATACCTTGATGGGCAAGTCAAACCATCAGAATGAAATATTGGTCAAAATTATTTGCATTCCTGTTAGATTCCACCAAGATTTTACCATCTCTTTTAGTTGTGGACATTAACCTCTTCACACCTTCTTGCCCACTGTTGCACTGGAGCAATGTCAAACATCTTTGATCCAAACAGCTACTTGGGATATAAAATAATTTCATTTCCTGGAATTCACATGGTTCACCAACATTGGCTGCAGTTTGAATGAAATTTGACTCTGGAATTCCCTTAACCTTAGTGCAAAATGCAACAAAATGACTCATCCCATTGACAGCCTCAATATTTAAACTCAGATCTGAATCAGTTCTGGACCTGAATCATTGAAGGCTTTTATTTAATTTATTTCATCTCCACTTTTGTTGAGGCAAAAAGAAAAATATTCATAAGTTTTTACCCATCATTAGCCAATCTCTCATGGTGTTTTTCAGTTTAGCAACTCTGGGCAGGGGACAGGATCAATTGGAATCAATGGATTTTTATTATGTGGGGATTGGTTTAGCCCAGGTCTGGCAGCTGTTTCAACGCAGAGGGTAGGACAGCTTTGGAGAATTGGGCTTTTCCAGGGTTTACAAGCACTGACAGTAAGACTGTGGTGTGTGTTAACACTGCATGAAGCAAATGCTTGGAGATGGCAGATGGAGGAGAATACGGGATTTTGAAGCATTTCAAGGAACTCCAGAACTAAAATGATTCCGTATTCTGACAATACTCAGAGATGTCTAATACTGCTGAATGTTAGAGGGCCTGTATTGGGAGGTGGCAGTAAGGCACTTAGAATAATAGAATCCTACAGTGCAGAAGAAGGCCATTCAGCCCATCAAGTCCATGCCGACCACAATCCTACCCTGGCCCTATCCCCGTAACTCCATGCATTTACCCTAGCTAGTCCCCCTGATACTGAGGGGCAATTTAGCATGGCTAATCCACCTAACCCACACACCTTCATATGAGTTGGCAGATTGTTGACAGTGTGGACTTCATGCCCAAGAACCTAAGGTTGTTTAGGCATCTGGAGCAGTCAGCGTGGGGAGAGGGTCCCACAGTGTGTGGAGAATGATGTCTCTTGTAGCATTCCAGTTGACCTGTAATATTGATAGAAGTGAGAATTATTCTTTGAAATGTGATGAAGAAATATATTGGAGAGAAAAAAATGTTATTGCTATCAGTTTGATATTCCAGGTAAATGCTTACATTTTCGCTTCTCTAGAAACAATCCACTGGATTGATTATCCTGACGTAATGATAGCTAGCCCTATCCTATCAGGGGGTCAAAGCTGAGTAAATGCATTAATAGACAACAATATTGTCAGGCGTGGTAGGCTTTTCATTTAACTGTGCTTAATTAACAAGGATGTTTGCTTGAATATTAAAGTTCATTGTTTGTCAGATTAGAATCAGTTACTTCAGTGAGTAACTATAGTTCAATCGTCTGATATGAAGTGCAGAACAAGTAAGTTGACTAGCCATTATGAATAGCTCATCAACAGCTCTTACAGGCAAATTTGGCATGACTAAAATATAATGGGGGCGATTCTCCCAGCTTGTTGCATTGCTCTAGCAATGCAGCAGGCTAGGAAATATCAGCGGAGACTGTTTAGTGGGCTCTTCCCGCTGGGCACCATGGCCTCCACGCCTTTCCAGAGGCTGTGATTTTGCGCCATGGGGCCGACGCAGCTAAAGAAAAATAGAAAGGCAAAGAAGGATCCTCATTTTGCATCATCTATTTCGCTTCAGTTTTGATGACCTGAAAAGTTAATGTTGTTTCTCTCTACAGATGCCGCCTAATCTGCTGAGTTTTCCAGCATTTTTTGTTTATATTTCATATTTCCAGCATTTATAATATTTTGTTTTTGCATTGTGATCTTGGACATGAGTAACAGGCAACAGGTTATAAATGATAAACAGAAAAAACACATGATGGACTCATACCTAGAAACTGCACTCAGTGGAAGACCCTGAAGCTTAGTTAGAATGGAGACAGCAGATCCACTTGGTTTGGCATGTCAACTACCACTCTCACCAACTTCTACAGTTGCACCATAGAAAGCATTCTTTCTGCTTGGTATGGCTTCTGCTCTGCTCAAGACAGCAAGAAACTACAAAAGATTGTGAATGTAGCCGAATCCATCATGCAAATCAGCCTCCCATCCATTAACTCTGTCTACACTTCCCGTTGCCTCAGCAAAGCAGCCAGCATAATTAACGATCCCACGCACTCCAGACATGCTTTCTTCCACCTTCTTCTGTAGGGAAAAAGATACAAATGTCTGAGGTCACGTACCAACTGACTCAAGAACAGCTTCTTCTCTGTTGCTGTCAGACTTTTGGGTGGACTTACCTTGCATTAAGTTGATCTTTCTCTACACCGTAGCTACGACTGTAACACTACATTCCGCAATCTCTCGTTGCCTTCTCTATGAACGGTATGTTTTGTCTGTATAGCATGCAAAAAATATTTTTCACTGTATGTTAATGCATGTGACAATAATAAATCAAATCAAATCAAATCAAAATTGCAAGGGATCAACCAAATTGGGCTACCTGAGAAATAAGCAGGAGGGAGGTAGAAAGTAGGGACAGGTATCAATGTCATGTCCCTATTGAATTTCTAAATCCATAAATTTTGTGGGATGAAGGTTGGCAGAATGAAGATCTTAATGTCACAAAGAAACCTCCCAAGTATTTCACTTATGTGGATGCATATGTGAAAAGGAAGGTATCCTCACATTTTGGTTTCTGGATAGTTTTGCACAGCTCCTCTTGTAGATGTCCCATGTCGTTTTCTTGCAAACACAGTTTTCATTAAATCAAAAACTATCCTTCCACTTTAATGCTCAGTAGTTTTAAGACTACTGGATCTATACAATTCCCATAGCCATGCTGCTGATAATTTCTCTTTGCTATTTTAAGTTAGCAGAGCTTCACAAAATTCAGCAAAACTGTCCCTGAGACTGGAGAAGAGGCTGTTTGGAGAAAACTAAGATGGGTCTTGGAGAAGCAGGAATGCAAACCTGGGGGCAATAAAATAAAAGAAAAATACTGTGGATGCTGGAAACTGAAACAAAAACAGAAGAACAAAGGCTCTGATGAAGGGTCATCTAGATTTGAAATGTTGGCTCTATTCACTCCCCACAGATGCTGTCAGACCTGCTGAGTTTTTCCAGCAGTCTGTTTTAAATGCTGGGGGCAATAAAGACCATCTGCACTACTGCCACACCGAGGATCCTGAACCTCTGAATTATGTCCACCATGCCCCATTATTAACCTTATTGGCAGGGGCTCTGCACTTTGATTCTCAGACTTTAATCTAGGAAACTGCATTGGATTTGTTCTTTGTTACCCACAGATCACCTGCTGAATTTATGACAGGGAGCTCTTTGCATGGTTGCCCAGAAATCTTAATCTGCACCATGCTCACATGTCATCAGTAAACTCAGCCCTGACTTTCCTGTGGTTGTTAAATTGGAATATTGAAACTTTCACCTTGTTTTATAGCATGTTGCAAACTCTGACAGAAAATGCATTCCAGGTGTAAATCCAGAAATATATCTGCATCATTGCTTTACAAACAGAACCTGAGTTTTGTAACTGAACAAAGATGTATGTTATCTTATATGTGCAGCTTGCAATAACATGGTTCATTTCCTATAATTCACAAGTTTCAACTCAGGAGTTTGTTTCCTTTTTCTTATAATCTTGAGGATCAGTGCCAAACCTGGAATGTGACACCATCCCCTGAGTCAGCTACAAAATGTGGAACTGACTTTTCCTACCGCCAATCTGAAATGGTTCAGTTTGGGGACAAATACGATCAGACTGTGTGAAAGGTGATTTCCTGCAAAATCTCAACCACATTTTAACTATGTGTCATTCAGACAATCTGAATAACACATAATCAAAAACGTACCTGACTAAAAAGCGGAATAAAGCATCTCTGCTGGTCTGAGATAATTAGAGACATTTCTATTCCTGAACTGAAAGTACTGTCCCTTGAACAGAAACTTGATTATGAGTGGTATCTCAGAACAATGAAAAAATACATTTCCACAATTGCACCTTTTTCCAAACTTGTATCAATAAGGTTCAAAAGTCACGTTATAAAGTACAGACAGTGAAAGGGAGAGGTATTTCCTATAAATCACAGCCTTTAGTTCTACTGACTTCCTTTGTTTTCACTTATTTATGTGAGGAATTCCTCAATATGTTAGATGTAAAACCTGGAAATGGATTATTTTGCAGATCATCTGCTGTCACTTACCTGGGGGAACATCAAAAAAAATCAAATCATTTAGGTTGAACTTTGTCAATTTTTTTTGCCATTTAAAATTTTGTAAAAATAAAAGGAAGCTATTATTAGAAACATAGAAACATAGAACAGTACAGCACAGTACAGGCCCTTCAGCCCTCGATGTTGTGCCGAGCTATGTCCAAACCCAAGATCAAGCTCCTATCATTCTGGTGTTCTCCATGTCCCTATCCAATAACCGCTTGAAAGTTCCTAAAGTGTTCAACTCCACTATCATAGCAGGCAGTGTATTCCACACCTCAACAACTCTCTGAGTGAAGAATCTACCTCGGACATCCCTCCTATATCTCCCACCATGAACCTTATAGTTATGCCCCCTAGTAACAGCTAGATCCATCTGAGGAGAAAGTCTCTGCACATCCATTCTATTTATCCCCCTCATCATCTTATAAACCTCTATTAAGTCGCCTCTCATCCTCCTCCACTCTAAAGAGAAAAGCCCCAGCTCCAACCTTTCCTCATAAGACCTACCCTCCAAACATAAGAACATAAGAACGTAAGAAATAGGAGCAGGAGTAGGCCATCTAGCCCTTCGAGCCTGCCCCGCCATTCAATAAGATCATGGCTGATCTGTTGTAGCTCAGTTCCACTTTCCCGCCCTCTCCCCATAACCCTTAATCCCCTCTCTTATCAAGAACCCATCAACCCGCTTCTTAAAAATATTTAGCGAGGCAGCCTCCACCACTTCAACGGGCAGAGAATTCCAGAGATTCACCACCCTTTGAGTGAAGAAGTTCCTCCTCAACTCCGTTCTAAACCGCCTCCCCTTTATCTTGAGGCTGTGCCCCCTAGTCCTACTGTCTTTTTTGAGCGGGAAGAGTCTCTCCACCTCTATCCTATCCATCCCATTCATCATCTTATACGTCTCAATGAGATCTCCCCTCATTCTTCTAAACTCTAACGAGTACAAGCCTAGTTTATTCAGCCTCTCCTCATAGCTCAATCCCCTCAACTCCGGTATCAGCCTAGTAAACCTCCTCTGCACTCCCTCCAGGGCCAAAATATCCTTGCGCAGGTGCGGCGCCCAAAACTGCACACAGTACTCCAGCTGCGGCCTCACCAATGCCCTATACAGCTGCAGCAAGACCTCCCTACTTTTATATTCAATCCCCCTCGCTATGAAGGCCAGCATCCCATTTGCCTTCCTGACCACCTGCTGCACCTGCAAGCTGGGTTTTTGCGACTCATGCACAAGGACCCCGAGGTCCCTCTGCACCGTCGCCTGCTGCCTGGTAAATCTCCTCTGCACGCTTTCCAATGCTTCCACATCCTTCTTATAGTGAGGTGACCAGAACTGAACACAATATTTCAAATGTGGTCTCACCAAGGTCTGGTATAGTTGCAACATAACCCACGGCTTTTAAACTCAAACCCCCTGTTAATAAGTGCTAACACTCTATAAGCCTTCTTCACGGCTCTATCCACTTGAGTGGCAACTTTCAGAGATCTGTGGGTATGAACCCCAAGATCTCTCTGTTCCTCCACATTCCCCAGAACCCTGCCATTGACCCTGTAATCCACATTCAAGTTTGGGTTACCAAAATGAATCACCTCGCACTTATCAGGGTTAAACTCCATATACCACTTTTCAGTCCAGCTCTGCATCCTATCAATATCTCTTTGCAGCCTGCAAGAGCGCTCCAACTCATCCACTACTCCATCAATCTTGGTGTCATCAGCAAATTTACTAACCCCCCTTTTCCAAGTCATTGATAAAAATCATAAATAGCAGAGGACCCAGCACCTATCCCTGTGGTATATCGCTAGTAACTGGCCTCCAGTCTGAAAATTTTCCCTCCACCACCACCCTCTGTCTTCTATGAGACATCCAGTTACTCATCCAATCGGCCAAATTTCCTTCTATCCCACACCTCCTTACCTTCTTCATGAGCCTACCATGGGGAATCTTATCAAATGCCTTACTAAAATCCATGTATATGACATCAATTGGTCTACCTTCATCTATACACTTAGTTACCTCCTCAAAGAATTCAATCAAATTTGTGAGGCAGGGCTTACCTCTCATGAAACCGTGCTGACTGTCCCGGATTAAAGTGCGTCTTTCCAAATGATCATACATCCTATCTTAATGACACTTAATTAATCCGACTTGATCCATTGATCATTAACATAAAGAGACTGAAATATTGGGTTAAGTTCAACTTTACTCTGTATGAAAATGGATAAAGGTGGATCTGTGGCCTGTTATTTTTCTGTCTCGCCCGCCACGGGAATGGTAGTCTATGGGACATAGACCATGCACAGATTTGTTGACCATGGGTGGGATTTTCCGGTTTCGGGGCTAGTATGGCTAGAAAATTCCACTGCTCCCAATGAGGCTCATTGATAGGGAAATAGGTCAGGTATATAGTAGCTGAATCATCACCTCTTGCCCTCTTTACACCTTTGTCAAAGATGAATTTTATGCCACTTTTCTGAAGCTAGTGATTTAATCTACAAAATTCAGACATTAATCATTCACTGCCTATAACAACAGGTCAGCTGCCTGCTGCAAACTCTGCACAAGCTGTAAATATAATGAAAACTGCAAAAGTGAATGAAAGGTGATTCAAGAGATGAAATTGTATCAAAATAAAAGGGAAGAATGTTGGGTCCAGCGTGAAAAATAGGGTGTTTCCAACCGACGGCACCAGTCCAAATCATACTGCTCATTGGTATTCATTTTTATTCCCATGACCCTCATATGGCTCAAGTGGCACATTCAAAGAACAAAAGAACAAAAATCAGCCCGGGAAACAGGCCCTTCGGCCTAACGAGCCCGCGCCGCCATCTGAAAACCACCAGTCCTCCTCTCTACCCACGACCCCCGTCTAATGTTTTATGGCCATCCAGATTGCAGGAAACTGATTTAGGGACAATTTATTCCTGCCAATCAGCCTAAGAGCACATCTTTGGGGTGTGGGAGGAAACCGGAGCACCCGGAGAAAACCCACGCAAGCACGGGGAGAATGCGCAAACTCCCACAGACACCGGCCCAAATCCATGTGTCTGCACAGCAATCAGTGATAGTCACTGAGCTGTCGTCTTGCCCAGTATCTGGTCCAGTTTAGGCACACACTTACGACATGAAGCACTAGGCCAATCTCGAATAACCAAGAGCAGCCCCAGTACAACCCATCGTGTGTATGCCCCTTGTTGGACACGAGGTGGACCGACTTAAAACCTGTGAATGAAAAGAGAAAAAACATTATTATCATACTATACCCATTTACATTACCAGGGACGCCCCAATGCTAATGACCCTTATTTAAAAGGATCTCCTATTTCCACCCATCTCCAACTCAGTCATGTGCCTGTCTGAGTTACTCTTAAATGACTCTAGCGTGTTTGCCTCCACCACCTTGGCAGAGCATTCCATACCCCCACTACCCTCTGTGTGAAAAACCTCCCTCTAATATCTGTGTTGTACCTCTCCCCCCTCACCTTGTCCTACGTGTCTCTATCATAGGAAATAGCTCCCTCCGATTCACCCGCCATGTAACAAATTAACTGCTGAAATCACTGGAGACCGCCATATAAATGGCCCCCATGACTTGTTCCACAACGACCGCAGGAGAAGACAGGCACAAATGCTGCACCACACTTTATAGAGGAGATGCCCTTTACCAGACTGCTTGATGGAGTGGCACAGAGGCAGGACATACCCTACCCTGCTCCAGGAGGTGGCCTTCCAGCAGGGTCACCACCACCACTTAGAATGCAGTGGCAGCCCTGGTCAATGCAAGCACATTCTAGAAGAGGATGGGGCCATCGTGTCGGTAGAAGAGTAATGATCTTCTTCCCTCAGTCAGGATAAGTGAACCATCTCCAGTCTCCCACTGAATCCCCTCGCAAACCTCCCACAGCCCAACCCTTTCTCTCACTCAGCCGTGTGGAAATCTGCTAACACCAGGCACCAGGTTCCCTCCTCCCTCCCGCAGTCACTCAGTGGCTGCTATGCTCCTCTGGAGCTCCAAACCCTCACACATTTTGAGGAGCGAGCCCTCGAGCTGGCCGGGGAGGACGAAGACCATGGTTGTGGAGATGGTGCCGTCACTGCACTGCACTGAGGCCAATACTGAGACACTGGTGCAGATTAGGCCCTCTATAACAGGAGATGCTCACTCAATGGTGCAGTCTTTCAACTGTATGGTGCAGGCACTATTGGGAATCCACAACTGTCACTGCCAGAGGACAGTGGGGCTTCTGGATCTCACTCCACTGCCCCTCCATCCCATGGAGGGGCCCAGTGTCTCCTGAAATGCAAAAGAAAGGGGATCAGCAGGAGTACAGACCAGGGCCCTCCAGCCAGGGGACTTGGGGCATCTCCAGTTCATCGACATCCCCTTCCTGTGAGTGACACAGCCCTAACACTGAGGACAGCGGCAGTCACACATCCACACAGCCCAAAAGCAGGCCTGGTTCCTCAAGGTGCTGGCTCCCCAGGGGATGCTTGCCAAGGTCATCTCAGGCAAAAGGGCATCCCATGGGGGGCTGGGACTTTGAGGGTTCAGGCCCATTTTTGGGCAATCTCAACCTCAGCTGTGAGTTCTGGGCATAATGGGAGGGTCAGAAAGATTATAGGTACTTAGAGGGCACAGGTGAACATAGGCCCTAGTGCAGATAGGTTATTATTTTGTTTTGAATGCTTGTCAGTAAGTTTCACTTTGTTCATCCACAGAGTCCCCACTCTATCTGTTATCATGCCACCAAGCTTGGGGAACCACCGCATTCTTTCCTGTGGAGTGTGGGAATGGCAATGCTATGTCCTTTCCACTGTCTTGCCAGCCCCACAATGGAGGGGCACTCCCTCAGTCCTCATATGGACAGGAATCCAGGAAGGGTTCCAGACTGCATACCAGACTTCACAATTCCTTTAAAGCAAGGGCACCCTGACCTAAAGGGAAGGTAAGGCTTGTGAATGACCCCTCCCAACTCTTCTCCCCAAAATGGCAATTCTAGGACCTGTACCCCTGGACCTGAGTTGAATTCATCTGTGTCACGCAAGTCCCCTCCAGTGTCCCCTGAACAGTGCATCATGGAGAGTGCTGGCTGCCTGTATGCTCATCTCCAAAATCCCCCTTGGAGGTGAAGGTGGCAGGTTCATGTTCATGTGGAACTGGTGCCCGCTGAATATCCAGTGAGGGGGGAGGTCCCGGAAAGAGTCCTTGCTAATGCCATCCCAACATATTAATATGGGTTTTCTGCAGTCCCATACCAATCCACTGACAAGGGGCCGATAAGATTGGGACCCAGAAATATGCGGGCGCAAATTGTGCACTTTGGATTTTAAGTGTGCGCCGCTATTCCCACAGAAAGCGTGACGTCAAAATCACCCCCACGAGCAGGGAAATTCCCTCCCACAGAATTTGTGCAGTTTCACAGCTTGTTACGGTGCAGAACGAAATTCGTGGATCTAAATAAATAGGAACTCATTGGATCCCTCTACAACAGAACTTCATTCAACAGTGAGAGGGTCACTGAGCTTCACAGAAGATCCTACAGCAGAAATCTATTCAGCAGCACAAAGTCAAAGATGAACAGAGCGACTACAGTAATGGTTCTCATCCTGTTCTTGTGTGCCATTACTACACAGGGTAAGTCGATATTTCTATCTTCTCTTTTAGTTCTAATTGCACTGTAATGTGTGGAGAGGAGCCTTTCTGTTGGCCCATTGACCAGTGATAAATGTCTCGTTGTACAGGCGTTGGGATATCCATTGAGAATTAAACAGTTACTGATGCTATATGCTGTTGAGAATATAAAGCTAATTTTAATCCTGAATTCAACGCTGAAACAAAATGCTAAGGTTCTGTCAACTTCAACCAATATCTAAATTGAAGTTAAATTTCTCTTTTCGCAGGTATTCCAATCCTAGGAACTCAAGGGCGGTGCCGATGCCCTCAGACCAGCCCCAATCCTATCGATCCAAAATTCATCAAGAGTTTGAAATACATTCCCAAAGGACCGCACTGTGAGACAGCAGAAATAATGTGAGTAAATGTGTCAGAATGTCATCTTTAACCTTTCTCCTTTTGCAATGCCAATTTAGATGCTGCAATTTATTCAGGACATGTTGGATCAATCACAAGCTGTTTTTGAAACAGATGCAAAGGATTTTGTTTTATAGTTTTACTGAATTCTCTCCCTTTCAGTGGGAGATTCTGGGAATGAAATTTTAAACATTTCTCTTCTCCTCACAGTGTTACCATGAGAAATAGGAACAGAGCCTGTGTGAGTCCTGATGCTGACTGGGTGAAGATTGTAATTAAAGCCACTAAAGGTTAGTGTCTGATATTCTCAACCTTTTGGCTAAGATCAAGCATCACATCCAGCCCAAAGATGGGGTGCAATTCCTTATCTTGTCAGCTTGGATATTGTTTGTCTCTTTTATGGGGATCATGAATTGGATTCTATTGGAGCTTGAATTTGGTTTTTGGGACAAGCAGGGAATAGATCTGGGTACACCCGATCCATCCTGAGCATTGCCTTTGTATTTAAAGGATGGAGTAAAAAAAAAATTTGTCAAAATTCAGACTTTGTGTGAATAGAAACAGGTACGTCAGGGCGGCACGGTGGCACAATGGTTAGCACTGCTGCCTCACAGCGCCAGGGACCTGAGTTCAATTCAGGCCTTGGCTGACTGTGGGAAGTTTGCACATTTGCTCCTTGTCTGCATGGGTTTCCTCCTGTTTGCTCCAGTTTCCTCCCACACTCCAAAGATGGACAGGTAGATTGACTGTTAATTTGCCCCTTAGGGTCCCAGGTTAGGGGGATTAGCAGGGTAAATACATAGAGTGACAGGATTAGGGTTTGGGTGTGATGCTCTGTTGGAGAGTTGGTACAGATTTGATGGGCTAAATGGCCTTGCTTCTGCACAGTAGGTATTCTATGATTAGATCTTGTATTACTATATTTAGCCTCTCCTCCTTTGTCGAGGGAGTTGAGTTCCCTCCGCTGCACATTTTTAGAGGCTCTTGGTTCATTCTGGTGCTTTGCCCATGTATACAATGTTTATTCATGAACTGTGAATGTTTAGAAGCTATTCAACCACAGTTGTCATTGGGCCTCTTTGCTGGCCTCTCATCCTCCAACATCCGTATCTTTTAAATCCGGGAAGAGGCAGGGGTGTCATTGGATCGCAATCTGGTGCAGGAATATTATGACCAGTTGTCATACCTTTAGTAACAAGCTGAGATCAGACAATTCTTCAAAGACCACTAAGGGACTTCACTTCACCACTTTAATCTCCTCTTCCTGCAGCCTTCCTCACTTTGTGGTCTGCCCCATGATTTTCTGCCCTGCACTGTAAGCTGCCCTACTGCAAAATATGTAGAGTTTTATTATCTGCACTATTTTGTTCTTCAACATAATATTCCTGCAAAACAAATTGTTCACTGTGACTCCTGCATGTTAAAATCATACCATAAAATCAATGATTGGTTCACAAAATAACAACTGTCAGCAATGATGTGTAACAGTTCAATTGACAAAGCCCCTAAATTAAGTTGCTGAAGACATTGTCCTCGACATTGAAACAAATGCCTGCTGTTTATGGGAAAATTATAATGTATTCAATTTTATTTCAGGTGCCAGCTCATACAACTGAGAAAGGAATCAGCAATGGGATGGACTTGACTTTACACCAGGAAACTTGTCGCACAATGAACACTGAAATGAAGGAATCTCTGTCCAGGGTGTTCACTCTCTTATCACCTTCTAATAGATTGTTCGAGTAGTTACCCTGCATTGATTCCTGAATCTTATTTCACTGTTTAAGCCCATCATACTGTAATTGTTTACATGCAGCCTAAGAAAGCAGATTGATATTGTGAGACTTTGTTGTAAGAATGTGTTTTCTTTCACAGATGTGATTTGTGATGTACGCAATTATTAAGAATAGAATCTGGCATTTTCACGAGTTACTCCATGACTGAAATTAATGTTATCATTTGAAAAATAATTTCCAATCATCAGACATTAAGGTATAAAGGAAACATTAACAGATTTGTAAACTTATGGAAAAATGTAAATGAAACATTTAAAACAGCTAATGACAGTTGTACAATTTAATGTTTGAAATAAGAATCCAAAGATATGCGAGTTAAATGCATTCGCCGTACTAAATTGCCCCTTAATGTCAGGGGGACGAACAAGGGTAAATACATGGGTGGGATTGTGATCGGTGCAGACTCAATGGGCTGAGTGGCCTCCTGCACTGTAGGATTCTATGATTCTATGATAAGAGCGGTAATTGATGACAATTTTGGAATAAGTTGTTTGTGATAGCATTGGAGGTAGGAGAGATTTAATGAGAAGAGGGAGGATGGTGCAAGGCATAATTAGATAGAAATGTGGTAAGAAAAGAATCAAAAGCTATGTCTAAATGAGGTATAAATTGGAAAAATGTGGAAACAATAGTTACTGTCCAAATACATTGCGTGGGTGGGTTATGATCCAAAGTTGTTGAATGAAATGTTGATGCCCAAGGCTGTAAAGTGACAAATCAAAAGATGCAATGATGTTCCTTCAGCTTCTGTTGAGCTTTGATGGAGCTGTATAGGAAGCTGGGACAGAAAGTTCAGACTGAGGGTTAATTGGAGATTACAGTAATGTGAGAAACCATATTTAATGCAATTTTCATTTTGCTGCTGACTGGTGCTGTTCTATGTGAAGTACTGATGGTAAAATCTATAGCAAGTAAAGATTTTTAATTGTTGACTAGTCGCAGTTTCCGTTTGAATGCAATGTTTCCTGTTAAAATTCAAGAACATTTGGTTATCATTACATGGATATTGTTATACTGTAATGCTTATTCATCACAGACATTTTAAATGAACCCTGGGGTATTGTCTTTAAAATATCTGGCCTGAGGATCTTTCTGTGACTGAAGTCTGTGAAAGGAAATTCTCTGTGGAAATATCACATTTGAGGTGGGAATGCTGCTTACTTTATATTAACTGGAAAAAAAATGACATTTATATATAAGCTAATCTTTGCACAGTGATGAGTAGAAATCTTTTGCACTGCGGGATTTTTCACTGACTGGGTCTTGTTTACTGAGAGTCTCAGAAGGCTTTGTGTAAAAATTGTGTTGAGTATAAAACTCAGTGTCACTCAGGAACATGTGAATAAATTGTGCGTGAATGAATCGTTTGCATTTGTTGTTCCTTTACCTTGGAATATTATTAAATGATTAAAATAAACTAGAATTCTAATAAAGAAAGTGTTATTACTATTTCTCAATCTTCAGCTAAACAGATGTGAATTCCTTGAGTAGAGAATTTAGGATATTTGCATTCTGATAGATTTCAGAAAAGGTTCCACAAATCTCAATGGGTTTTTATGAGATATAAGAACATAAGAACATAAGAAATAGGAGCAGGAGTAGGCCATCTAGCCCTTTGAACCTGCCCCGCCATTCAATAAGATCATGGCTGATCTGTCGTGGCTCAGTTCCACTTTCCCACCTTCTCCCCATAACCCTTAATCCCCTTGCCTATCAAAAACCTATCTACCCGCATCTTAAATATATTTAGCGAGGCAGCCTCCACCACTTCAACGGGCAGAGAATTCCAGAGATTCACCACCCTTTGAGTGAAGAAGTTCCTCCTCAACTCCGTTCTAAACTGCCCCCCCCTTTTCTTGAGGCTGTGCCCTCTAGTCCTACTGTCCTTTCTGAGCGGGAAGAGCTTCTCCACCTCTATCCTATCCATCCTATTCATCATCTTATACATCTCAATGAGATCTCCCCTCATTCTTCTAAACTCTAATGAGTACAAGCCTAGTTTATTCAGCCCCTCCTCATAGCTCAACCCCCTCAACTCCGGTATCAGCCTAGTGAACCTCCTCTGCACTCCCTCCAAGGCCAAAATATCCTTGCGTAAGTGCAGCTACCAAAACTGCACACAGTACTCCAGCTGTGGCCTCACCAGTGCCCTGTACAGTTGCAGCAAGACCTCCCTACTTTTATATTCAATTCCCCTCGCTATGAAGGCCAGCATCCCATTCGCCTTCCTGACCACCTGCTGCACCTGCAGGCTGGGTTTTTGCGACTGTTAAATTACCACCAGTTTACACCAACCATTCACCTGTACTACTGTGAGTGAGATGTTAAGATGTCCCTCATGTGGGGTTTGGGGATGTGATGGAGGGCACGAGGGCTGCTGGTGTTGACACTCCTTCTCAAAATATTTCGGTAGGGTCTGTCCTCTATTTGATATCAATTCAGGCAATTGACAAGCCTGCATGAAGCTAAACCTAACAATCAGTTCATTGCAGGAATCAACAAGCAAGCTAGATGAGGCTGTGAGAAGCAGTTTCATTTACCTTAACTGAGAATTTATTTTGGTCACAAAAGCATAGGACAGGATTTTACAGCCTTGCTCGTCCCAAAACTGTAAAATCCTGTACGAGGTCAATGGACATTCCCAGTGTTTGCCTTGCCTGCTCCGATTCCTGTGCCAGGTGGGGCGGTAGAATTCCAGTGATAGAGCTATTCATTACTTTTTCTTTTATCTGTTGACACTTACATTGTGCAAAATGTACCAGATCAGTTTGGAGAACATCTACAAGTCTGATGACAGTGAAGTTAACTTGTAGGTCTCAGGATATATCTTCTGTTTTTAATGGATTAGACAACCTGCAAATTGTATTTGATGTGACTGTCACTTGCTACTAAGCTCACATTTGCAATGTTGAAACTTTATCAAGAGACGTTACAAACTTGACTGTGCACTGGTTAATGGTTTTCACCAAAGCATTTCCAATAGCTTGTAACATGTTAATTTATGCAGCCCTTCATTCCCAATTACTATGCAAGTTTTTATGACTTGCTTGTTTGATTCAGAAATACCTGAATCAAGAAACTACGGCTCCATACACCGTTTAAACATTTTGAATTGGATAATAGGTCAGCTGCACCCCAATTCAAACTGGAGAATTTTGCAGATATTCTGACAATATCCCTTTGATGTTCCTTCACCTGTATCATCAGAGTGTTGTTGCAGCTGCTTTTGTGCACTTTCTCTTCCTTACTTGCTATTGATCAGACCCACACCTTGCTCACTAGCCTTTCCCGACTGAGTTAAACAGGTGTTGACCCACTCAACGTGCTGCCCCACTCACTGAACAGACAGGCTGCAATCTCACCATGAAGGATCAATCTGTTCATCAGCTCTTTATTTCAGCACTACCTCACTAATGTGCTCTCAAAGCTTTTCCTGGCACTCACCTGCTGTGACTTTAATGTGTTGAAAGTCTTCCCATATCATGTTGAATGATTTAAGGCTGTTCACAATGTTGTGCTTGTAGTTAATATTGCTGCCAGGATATTTGACCACTGCCGAGTATCATGTCTTGTTACCACAGTAATAGAACACCTTGGGTTTACTTACTGTAAGAGGATGGCATGGTGGCACAGTGGTTAGCACTGCTGTCTCACAACGCCAGGGGACCTGGGTTCAATTCCCGCTTTGGATGACTGTGTGGAGTTTGTATGTTCTCCCCATGCCTGCATCGATTTGTTTTGGGTGTTCTGGTTTCCTCCCACACTCCAAATATATACAGGTTAGGTGGACTGGCCACACAAATTGCCAATTAGTGTCCCAGGATATGTGATTTAGGGGGATTAGTAGAATAGATATGTGGGATTATGGGGATAGAACCTGAGTAGGATGCTGTATTGCACAGTTAGTGCAGACTTGATGGACTGAATGGCCTCCCTCTGCACTGCCGGGATTCTATGATTCCAGCTGGGCAATTTTCCACACTGTTGGGCAGCATTGTAGCTGTGCTGGAACAGCTTGGTTAGGTGCTGCTTCTTCCAACTGGTGTTCAACATAGAGGGGTACCCATATTGGTCCATGCTATGAGAATTCGTAGGGTTTGGAATCAGTTTAAGGACTCTCAGGCTAACTCTCTCCCAACTATATACATCTGTGCCGACACCTCTGGTAGGTCTGTCATGCAGGTGGTGACAGGGCATATCCGGGGTGGTGATGATGGTGTTTGGGACATTACCTATAAGGTATGATTCTATGATTATGACTATGTCATGCGGTTGCTTGACTAGTCTGTCAGATAGTTCTCCCAATTTTGGTGCAATCCACCAGAGAATTTTGCAGGATTGACAGGCATTGCTGTTATTGTCTCCATTGCCTAGGTCAAAACTGCATGGTCTGTCTGGTTTCCTTCCTTCTAGACTTTGCAGAACTTTATACAACTGAGTGGCTTGCCAAACCACGTCAGAGGGCATTTCAGAGCCACTGGCATTCCTGTCCACCTGGAGTCATTTACAGGCCAGTTCAAGTAAGGGCAGCAGAATTCCTTCCCTAAAGAGTCTGAATGAAGCAGATAGGTTTTATAGCAATCGGCAATGGTTTTATGGTCACCTTTACTGAGACAATTGCCAGTTAATGTTGAGAGATTTGAACCCATGGCCTCAGATCATTAGCCTGGGTCTTTAGGTTATGAATTCAGTCACATTAGCACAATGCTATTGTTTCTCTCTCCCACTTTGCCAAGGCCGGATTCACTGTGGGAATTCTGGATGCGCTGTGAGCAAAAACGGTGATATAGGCACAAACTGCCACGAGAGCCAGGAGCCGGTATTCTCACCAGTGAGATCTTATTTCCTGATTTTCCCTACCCCTTGCTCATGTGGTAATGGACGAAAACCTCACTGACATACACATGACAAGTTTTTAATATTATTAACAGGCCTCCGTTCCACATGGATCCCCCCTCACTGAATGTTCAGCATGTCAGCAAAATTTACTCCTCATTTTCATTGAGCAGATCCTGTTGGGGAAACCAAGGTGAGTTTAACCCCCAGGAGAGAGGGACATACCTGGGCACTGCCCTGGCACAAGTTGGCACTGCTTACCTAGTAGTGCCAACCTGACAATGCCAACTTGTCCCAGGGATTAGTGCCGGGGCGGACTCTCTGAGAGACTCCATTCGAGTGGTTCCCCTTATATATGGTGGGGAGGGGGAATGTCTGATACCTGTGAAGGGGGGAACTTGGCTGTAAGGGGGAGATTGTCCTCTATACTGATGCGGTGGTGGGCAGGTATGAAGAGAGACCCTGATACTTATGTGGTGTGTAGGTGAGGGTGAGGAAAGAGAGCCCTGATACTGGTGTGGAGAGAGAAGGGAGTGAAGAGAACCTCCAAACATTTGTGTGGTGGTGGTGGTGGGGTGCTGGAAGCCCCTATTTCTCTGTGGTGGAGGGGTTTGCTCCGAAGCTTGTGTGGTGGGAGGAGGAATCTCTGTGTTGGTGGGGAGGGGGGAGGTGGGTGCGGGTGGAGCGTTGAAGGTCATTTAAATATGGTGCCCCAATGTCTGTGGCTTTGCTGGCTTTATTAGGCCCCACCAGAGTGATCATAGGATCTTAGAATCCCTACAGTGCAGAAGGAAGCCATTCAGCCCATCGAACTTGCACTGACTCTCTGACAGAGCACCTTGCCCAGGCCCTATCCCCATAACCCTACATATTTACCCCACTAAACCATTTTGATTCTAAGCGCTGAACCTGGGTGTGATTCAGATCTGACTTGTAAACCCTATTCTCTGGCGCCCCCATACATACACAGTCTGGAAAAAAAGTCACAGATCTGAATTGTGCTGTGGGCAGAACTTATCGCGTCCAAAATGCTGCAGCCCCTATCAGAGCCTTCAACTGCGCATGTGCAGTAAAAAAAAAATTGAAAAACGCTCCCCTATCACATTGCTTCTGGGCTGCAAAAACCAAATAAAGTGGCCCGGGAGCATTGACTCCCACAGGCATTGCCCCACGCTCACAACATAACTATCCCCCTTATCCACCCTGCTACCCAGACCGATGACGACCCACTACCCCACTTCCCCCGCCCATCACCTGCAGAGTGGCAGCAGACCCACCCTGCCACTGCCCACCACCCCTCCCACCAGAGATCCATCTGGCCTCCCTCCTCCCACCCCACCAGAGATACAACAGACCCGCCTCCACCTCCCCCCACCCACCAGCAAACGATCTGTCCTCCCTCCTCTTCCCCCCTCTATCAGAGATACATCTGACCTCCCTCCTCCTTCCTTTCCGCCAGAATATGATCTAGCCACCTCCCTTCCTCCACCACCAGAGAATGGTCTGACCCACCTCCTTCCCTTCCTCTCCAACCACCGATCTGAGTTAGAGGGCTGCCGGAAGCTCTAAACTTGTCTCTTCAGGAACTGGAGCGCTCAAGGCAGACCTTAGCCGAGCATGTCTGTTTTGCGCCAAATCTGGAAGGGTGAACACGATGGTAAAAGGGGGAAATGCAGGTAAGTTTGAGCATCCAGTCCAGTAAGTCCGGTGCTGGTGCAGGCATGGTCCAGATTGAGTCCATTTTTGGATCTTGGTAAAGGGGGAATTGGCGCGGACATGGACGCGGATCACGCTATTCGCCTCACGCCCGACTTTATCAAGTTTTCGTGGTTGAAAACAGGCGCAACGCAATCGTAAAATTGGGTCCTAAAGAGCAATTTAGCATGGCAAATCCATGAAACCGGCACATCTTTGCAAACCAGATTTTTTTTTGCCCAGACTGTCACAAAATTTGGCCTGAAAACTGGAGAGGTCCACGTCGGTTTTCAATCAGGACCTGACATTCTAAAAAATTATGCTATTATTATGCCTTCTGTCTAGCCGCAGGGATACCTAACAAGGCAAGTCAAACCATCAGAATATATTAGGAGCTAACTGTTAGTCAAGAACGCTTGCATTCACATCAGACTAACTAAGATGCTTTGATCTCCTCTATCTATGTGTAAGACCGCTCCACACTTCCTGTCTGCCACTGCATGGGAGCAAAGATAAACAATCATGGAAGGAGCTACTTGGAATATAAAATAAACTGATTTCCTGGAATTCACACAGATTCACCAGCTGCTGTTTAGATGAAATTTGACTCTGAAACTTCTTTACCCACTGTACAAACCCAGGAGGAGAAGTTACCACAGTTGCAACTTCAGCACTTTGCAAATCATCAACTGAAACTTGAATCAGCTCCAATCCCCATGAAGCTCTTATTGCATCATTGACTTGCTTGTGGAGGGTGACTGTGCTGAACTTTTGTTCATGGTGAGGAATATCACAGATGATATCTGCAAAAGTTTTCATTCATCACCGCCAATCTCTCTGGGGTTTCTTTGGTTACCATGGTTGGGTGAGAGAGGAGGTGTAAGACCGGGATTTGAAAAGATTGGTGAGGGAGTTCCCCTAGAGTTGGTATCAGTGGGATTGTCGAATATGGTCCATTTGTCATGACCTTCTTCAGCCTTTGTGTGTACCTATGTCTTTGATCAATAAGGCCTTTACAACATCTTTCTTCATCTCATCTCAGGGTGGTGAGGGATTGGAATGCCCTGCCTGCTGCAGTTGTAAATGCGCCTAGTTTGGGGGCGTTTAAGAGATCCGTGGATAGGTTTATGGATGGAAAGGGTTTGGTTTAGGTTAGAGGGTCATTGCTTTTTAACTGGTCGGCGCAACATCGTGGGCCGAAGGGCCTGTTCTGCGCTGTAATGTTCTATGTTCTATGTTCTATCTCATGCTGTCCCTACTGATCAGTTTTCATCTGCCCTCTGGCCTGTAAACTCATGTTCAGATGCTTCATTGCTTATGTAATGTATAAAGTAATGTGCCCCCAAAATGAACCATTTCAGATTGGTTGTAGCAGAAGTTAATTTCACATTTTATAGCTGGCTCAGAGGATAGTGTCACATTCTAGGTTTGGCACGGAGCCTCAGGATTATAGGAAAAAGGAAACAAACCCCTGAGCTGAAACTTGTGAATTATAGGAAATGAGCTTAAATATGCAGGACATACAGACCTAACAACTAGTAAATACTGGTCCAGGTCAGGCAAGGTGGCTCTCACATGTAAACAGTTCTTATTTCTCTTCTTTTCACAATGTCTCACCTCTTCTTAGCTTTTTGAACTACCCAAGATATATTGTATATTGAGCTTTGTCTAAACTATGGGGCAAAAGCTACCCTAAGGTCATCCATTTGTCATGACCTTCTTCAGCCTTTGTGAACCCTATAATGTCTTTGATCAATAAGGCCTTTACAACATCTTTCTTCGTCTCATCTTATACTGTCCCTACTGATCAGTTTTCATCTGCCATCTGGCCTGCAAACTCATGTTCAGATGTTTCATTGCTTCTACCTACTTATCTTGTTTCTTTCCCAAAAATTGCCTGCAAGATCAGTTCGTGAACTGGTTTATCAGGTGATTCCCAGTGCCTGGCAACCTGTTTCAGTGTAGAGGGTAGTGCAACTCTGCAGAGTGGGGGTTGTTCCAGGATCCACAAGCACAGGGGATGTGGTATCAGTTCCTGTTAGACCTGTGGGAGGTGACTATTTGAAAGGCTGGAGACAAGTACAAGATTCTGCAACATTTGAGGGAGATCCAGAACTGCATTCCAGGCTCTGGCAGCACTCAGAGGTGGCCAACACGGGATGATGTGGCTGTAACTGCAGGGGATAAGTTGAATGTTAGAATGTTGGGGAATCTGCATGCAGTGGGAAGCAGCCATCAGGCATCTGTTAGAGGTTGACAGTTGTTGACAGTGTGGTGCTAATGTGAAAGAACCTGAGAATGTCGTGGTTTATTCACCTTCGTCAATCAGCATTGAGGACGGAAGGTCCCACAATGTGATGAATATTATGTTTGCTGTACCATTGCTGTGGATATGGAATATTGTTCATCATCAGAAATATGCGCATAAATGGATAAATGAACATGTTAGTGCTGTAAGTATCAACTTCCTGGAAACTGCTTAATGCTTGGCTTCTCTGGAACAGATCAGTAAAATTATTATTCTTTGGTAATGCTGGCTATATCTGGCCTGCAAAGGGACTACAGCTGAAGAGTGGGTTGGTAAATTTGCTGATGACACCAAGATTGGTGGAGTAGTGGATGAGGTGGAGGACTCTGCATTCTGCAAAGAGACATTGATAGGATGCAGCGCTGAGCAGAAAAGTGGCAGATGGAGTTTAACCCTGATAAGTGTGAGGTGATTCATTTTGGTAAGCCAAACTTGAATGCGGATTACAGGGTCAACAGCAGGGTTCTGAGGAATGTGGAGGAACAGAGAGATCTTGGGGTTCATATCCACAGATCTGTGAAGGTTGCTACTCAAGTGGACAGAGCCTTGAAGAAGGCTTATAGTGTGTTAGCGTTTATTAACAGGGGGATTGAGTTTAAGAGCTGTGGGGTTATGCTGCAACTATACCAGACCTTGGTGAGACCACATTTGGAATATTGTGTGCAGTTCTGGTCACCTTACTATAAGAAGGATATGGAAGCATTGGAGAGAGTGCAGAGGAGATTTACCTGGATGCTACCTGGTTTGGAGGGTAGATCTTATGAGAAAAGGTTGAGGGAGCTGGGGCTTTTCTCTTTAGAGTGGAGGAGGATGAGAAGCAACTTAATAGAGGTTTATAAGACGATGAGGGGGATAGATAGAATAGACGTGCAGAGACTATTTCCTCAGGTGGATGTAGCTGTTACTAGGGGGCATAACTATAAGGTTCATGATGGGAGATATGGGGGGGATGTCCGAGGTAGATTCTTTACTCAGAGAGTGGTTGGGGTGTGGAATGCACTGCCTGCTGTGATAGTGGAGTCGGACACTTTAGGAACTTTCAAGCAGTTATTGGGTAGGCACATGGAGAACACCAGAATGATAGGGAGTGGGATAGCTTGATCTTGGGTTTGGACCTAGTTCGGCACAACATCGAGGGCCACAGGGCCTGACTGTGCTGTACTGTTCTATGTTCTATGTTCTAGCTGTGTAGATGCCCATACTGACAATAACTGTACTGTCAGCTTCTGGTAGACTTTTCATTTAAGTTTGCTTAGTCAACAGGGTGCTTGTTAGAATGTAAACATCCATTGGTTTGTAGCAGTAGAATCAGAGATAATTTAATGAATAATAATTAATCAATAGTCTGATAACAAATACAGAACAGCTATGCTGCATAATTATTATGAACAGTTCACCAACTGATCTTGCAGGCAATTTTTGGGAAAGAAACAAGATAAGTAGGTAGAAGCAATGAAGCATCTGAACATGAGTTTGCAGGCCAGATGGCAGATGAAAACTGATCAGTAGGGACAGGATAAGATGAGATGAAGAAAGATGTTGTAAAGGCCTTACTGATCAAAGACATTATAGGGTTCACAAAGGCTGAAGAAGGTCATGACAAATGGATGACTTTAGGGTAGCTTTTGCCCCATAGTTTAGACAAAGCTCAATATACAATATATCTTGGGTAGTTCAAAAAGCTAAGAAGAGGTGAGACATTGTGAAAAGAAGAGAAATAAGAACTGTTTACATGTGAGAGCCACCTTGCCTGACCTGGACCAGTAGTCACTAATTGTTAGGTCTGTATGTCCTGAATATTTAAGCTCATTTCCTATAATTCACAAGTTTCAGCTCAGGGGTTTGTTCCTTTTTCTTATAATCCTGAGGCTCAGTGCCAAACCTAGAATGTGACACTATCCTCTGAGCCAGCAAGAAATGTGAAATTAACTTCTGCTACAACCAATCTGAAATGGTTCATTTTGGGGGCACATTACTCATGTATTATCATATCTTGTGAAGGGTGATTTCCTGCAAAATCGCCATTGCATTTTATACACAATGTCAATTAGACAGCTTGAATATCAATCAACAGTGAAATAAAAATCTCTGTAGGTGCATGGTAATTAAAAATATTTTGTTCCAGAACTGAAACCACTGTGTCCTCAAAGTAAAAAATTCATTACAAGTGAATGAATTTGCTTGTTCAAAGCACATTTAAGACTACGTTGGAACTATTGCACTTCTTTCCAAACCTGTACCAATAAGATCCAAAGTATTGTATCCAAAAGTATAGCCAGGGAAAGTGGGCAATATTTGCTATAGATCAGAGACTTCAGTTCCATTGGCTTTCTGGGCCAAATATTCCAAAAAGTGACAATCGCTGTTGGATTGCCTCTCCTTTTTTTTTATTACACTAAGCCAGAGTTCCATGTTTCTGATCCGGGCTTCTGAACTGGGCTTCTTCAGAAATGTCCCATTCTTGTCATGCAGGATTGTTGGGGGGAGCCATCTTTTATGCCACTAGCTGTTGTATTTTGGAACGTCTTCATTCAATAACACAGTGAAACACTTTGGGACATTTAAATAGCTTTTCAATATGTTAGTGAATGTATGAGTGAGGTAAGTCGGTAAATGGGGAGAGTAGGAGGGTAGTAGGATGGAAGGGTCGTAGAGTGGGTAGGGTGGTAGGATGGGTAGGATGCCAGCTGGGTAAAGTGGATGGTGGGAGGTGGCAGGGTGTTTGTGTGACAGGATAAGGGAAGGGTGTCAGTGAGGAGTTAAGGGAGGGGACAGTTGCCTAGTGACCAAAAAGTCTAATATTTCTTGGGTAATTATCCAGGCATGTAAGTTAGAACTCTCCAATGTCTCATTTCTAACTCAGAGTTGGAGACTTTCTCGGAGGGTTTCGGCTACTGGGGAATTGTTCAGCAGACATTGAAACTTCCTGGGTAGTTCCTCTGGAGTCCTTGCATTGGTACCTCAGGGATACCTGAGGTGCCCGCCTAGAACATCCTGCAGGGTGTATCCAATCTCGGACCATCCGGAGATGGAAAGATTTGGGCCTCTGTGCTTTCTCTTGCTATTGTGAGGAATTCTTCAACGTGTCAGGTGTAAAATCTGAAACTGGATTATCTGATACCTGTTGCTTGGGGAACATCAATAAAAAGCATCAAATTATCCAGGTTTGCCTTCATCAATTGTTTAATTGTTAGTCAGTTAAAGTTAGGCAAAATGAAAAGAAATATTCATACCACACCATAATGATTTGGTTTGATATCATTGACATAAAAAGGCAGAAATATTGGAGGCAAATTCAATTTTACAGGGGGTGGACAATGCTTGAATGATCCTTATTGCAAGTTTGGCAAAGGTGAATTTTAAGCCACTTCCCTGAAACCAGTGATTAATTTTTAAAATTTAGACATTGATAATTCATCACCTTAAACAACAGCCTGCCTGCCTGTTGCTGCTGCAAACTCTGCCCAAGTTGTAAAAAAAAACTGCAAAAGCAAAAGAAAGAATTCAGGAGCAGGGAAATTCTCTCCCACAGAATTTTGATGGTTCTTGCTGCTCGTGATTATGCAAAGTGGGGGATTTCGATAAATAGGAATGTGCTGGACCTGTCTAGACCAGAATTCAGTTCAACAGTGAGAGAGTCATTAAGCGCAAATTAAAAATGAAACGATCACATTATTAAAAACACTGTATTAGAATTTGATTTGATGACCATTGATATAAAAAGACTGAAATACTGGGTTAAATTCAACTTTACTGGGGGTGACAACAGATGAAGTGTCGCCTGTTATATGGCACTAAAATCCCCTTCCTAATGAAGCTTATTGAAAGAGAAATGGATCAGGATAGTATCTGGTGAATGCTCTCCTCTCACCCTCTTTACGTCTTTGCTAAAGATGAATTTTAAGCCACTTTTCTGAAACCATGATTTAATCTTTAAAATCTAGACATTAATAGTTCACTGCTTATAACAGCAGGTCACCTGCCTGTTGCAAACTCTGCACAATCTATAAATATAATGAAAACTGCAAAAGTGAAAGAAAGATGACTCAAGAGCAGGGAAATTCCCTTCCACGAAATTTTGACAGCTTTCACTGCTCATGATGATGCAAAACGGATCTAAATAAATAGGAGCTGAATGGATCTAACTACAACAGAAGTTCATTCAACAGTGAGAGAGTCACTGAGCTTCACAGAAGATCCTGCAGCAGAAATCTATTCAGCAGCACAAAATCAAAGATGAACAGAGCAACCACAGTAATGATTCTCATCCTGCTTTTGTGTGCCATTACTACACAGGGTAAGTCAATATTTCTATCTTATGTTTTAGTTCTAATTGCACTATAGCGTATGGAGAGGAGCCATTCTGTTGACTTATTGACCAGAAATATATGTCACAATGTGCAGTTGGGTTTCTCATTGAGAATTAAATGATGACTGATGTTGTATTCTGTTGGAAATATAAAGCTTATTTTAATCCTGAATTCAATGCTGAAACAAAATGCCAAGTTTCTGTCAACTTCAATTATTATCTAAATTTAAGGTAAATTTCTCTTTTCACAGGTATTCCAATCCCTGGATATCAAGGGCGGTGCCAATGCCGTCAGACCAGCTCCAATCCTATCAACCCAAATTTCATCAAGAGTTTGAAATACATTCCCAAAGGACCGCATTGTGAGACAGCAGAAATAATGTGAGTAAATGTGTCAGAACGTTACCTTTAACTTTTCTCCTTTTGTTATGTCAATTTAGCAGATGTGCTATTTATTCAAAATATGTTGGACTAATCGCAACTTCAGATTCAAAGGACTTCATTCAATTGATTTGCTTTCAGTGGGAGACATCTAATTTCTGTGAATTTGATTTTAAAAGATTTATCATCTTTCCACAGTTTCACCGTTAAAAATGGGAAAAGAGTTTGTGTGAATCCTGATGCCAACTGGGTGAAGATTATCATTAAAGCCACAAAAGGTTAGTGTGTAGTGTTCATCAAAATTTGTGAATGAACGCAGATCTCTCTGATTTTTTTTATCAACATGTTTGTCCTCTTCTCCTTTGTGAACAACATTGAGCCCTCACTTTGCACATTTTCAGAGTTTCTTTGCCCAAGTGTCCAATATTCACGTATGATCAATGAGACAGAATGTTAGCAAGCTATTCAATCACAGTTGGCATTCGGGCTCAGTCCTCACCCATTATCCATATATGGTAAACCTAGTAGGAAGCGGGTGTGCCACTGGATCACAATCTGGTGCAGGAATGTTGGGAGATGCCGTGCTCCATCACCCACAATGCTGCGATCCATTGTCATACTTTACTACCCAGCTGAGATCAGACAATTCATTTCAGACCTGTGATCAAAACAAGGACCTTAGGAATAAAATGTATATCTTCATCGTCTTCATCTCTTTTTCCTGCGGCCTTCCTCTATTTATGGTCTGCTTGTTGATTTTCTGCTCCAAATTGTAAGCTGCCCCAATGTGTTGTTTTGAACCTTTTTATAACCTGTTCTATTTTACTCTTTATCATAATCTAAAGATGTGTGGGTTAGATTAATTGCCCCTCAGCATCAGGACAATTAGTCGGGTGAATATATGGGGTTGTAGGGTCGGGGCCTGGGTGGGATTGTTGGCGGAGCAGGCTCGATGGGTCTAGTAACCTTCTCCTGTACTATGGGGACTCTGATTCTATGATAATATTCCTGCAGAATTAATTCTGCACCATGACTCGAGGAATATTGATGTTAAAATCATGTTGTAAAATTAATAAAGCATTAAAATCATAACTGTTATTAGTGTGTAACAAATCAATATTTAATTTCCTATAATCATGATTCTGATCTTAAAATCAGTTCTTGATATTAAAATAAATGGCTGCTGTTATGGGGAAGATTTTAAATTGTTTAATTTTATTTCAGGTGCCAGTCCACACAACTGAGAAAGGAATCTGTAATGGGATGGACTTGATTATATACCAGGAAACCTGTAGCACAATGAACACTGAAATGAAGGAATCGCTGTCCAGAGTGTTCACTCTCTCTTGTCACCTTCTGATAGATTGTTCGAATAGTATTGCAAGGACCCTGCATTGATTCCTGAATCTTATTTCACTGTTTAACCCTGTCAAACTGCAATTGTTTACTCATGGCCTATGAAAACAGGCTGTTATTATGAAATATTTGCATAACGACTTAGATTTTCGTTGCACAGTGTGTGATTTGTTAACAGTTCTCCGCAAGTATTGGAAAATAATTTCCAGTTATCCAAATTGTGTGGTTACAAAGGAAATATTAGCAGATTTGTGAATTTATGGAGGAATCTGAACGGAACAGATTATGGCCGGGATTCTCTGATCTTATTCGTCCCCACCACCGCTGTCAGCGTGTATGGAGGATTTGGCACTCAACCAAAACTCCAATCACTGCAGTGGCACTGGAGAACCCCAGCTGCGGACAAAGTCATTGTTAAATTTTAATATTGGAAATAAGATTTTAAACTGATGCAAATTTTGGAATAACCAATGTATTTATTCTATTGTTTCACAAGATTTGGGCATCACTGCCAAAGTCAGAATCTATTTGTAAATGTGGTGGTGAGCTGCCTCCTTGCACCTTGTGCTCCTTGTGGCTTAGGTGCAAGCATCCTGCTGTTGAAGCAGAGATAATCAAAATGAACTTGTAATCACTTCTTCATTACAAACTACCTACTTATTTCACCTGGGAGTGAATGAGCAATAACTCTTAAAGGTTGAAATTAGCAGAATTATCCATTATTATTTCCACTAAAATAATCTGGAATAGGAATGGAAGATGTAATAAATTAAATAAACACATCCCTTCTATTACTTGAAGATATTTTGAAACATGAATGGGGCGGCATGTTGGCACAGTGGTTAGCATAGTGCTTCACAGCACCAGGGACCTGGTTCAATTCCAGCCTCGGGTGACTGTCTGGTGTTTGCAAGTCCTCCCTGTGTCTGGGTGGGTTTCTTCCGGGTGCTCCTGTTTCCATCCACACTCCAAAGATGTGCAGGTTAGGCTGATTGACCATGCTAAATTGCCACTCAGTGTCAGAGGATTAGCAGGGTCAATATGTGGGGTTACAGGGATAGGACCTGCATGGTTATCGGTGCAGGCTTCATGGGCCAAATGGCCTCCATCTGTGCAATGAATTTGATTCTATGAATTAAAAACAAAACATGGGAACACTTAGCAGTTCTTGCAGAACCTTTGGACAGAAAAACAGATTTAATGTTTCAGAAGTGATCGCCAGAAACCTACTGCCGCACCTGCCACGGAAATCGGAGCGGACAATGGGAAGGTCCATTGACTTCAGGTGAAATTTTCCAGTCTCGCGTTGAGGGAGGCCATAAAACTCTGCCCAATGTTTCTTATTAAGAGATTTAAGTGGAAGAAAAAACATTTATAAATAAACTAATTTCTGTAGACATCGTTTGCACTGAGAGATTTTGCATCACTGGGTCTTGTTTACTGAGAGCCTGAAAAGGTTGTGTAAAAGTTGTGTTGAATGTAAAACTGAGTGTTACTCAGGAATATGTGAGTAAATTGTGTGTGAATGAATTGTTTGCATTTTTTGTTCCTTTACCTTGGAATATAATTGAATGATTGAAATAAACAAGATTTCTGATGAAGAATGTGTTGTTACTGTTTCTCAATCTTCAGTTAAACAGACGTTCATTTCTTGAGTAAATCATTTAGTAAATTGACCAATAATTTCAAACTGTTCAAGACATTCCTTGAACAATTCTGAAAAGTGCTGATTATTTGTTGTGTGACAAATTTCAGACCAAGTTCTACAACATCTCAATGAGTTTTTATGGACTATTTAAAACCTATTTTGCCATTACCCCACCCTTACCAAACTTCACCATCCTCCACTACTGTGAACAGGGTGAACGTGTTGCTAAGATTGCCAAAAAGTGTGGGGGTGGTTTGTGGGGGTGCAGTGATGCTGATGTTTTCTATTGCAACTCACCTCAATACAGCCAGGCAGGTTCTGTCCTACAGGAAGATAATAAGCCTGCATGCAGCCAAAACACAGTAAGAAGTCTCACAACAGCAGGTTAAAGTCCAACAGGTTTATTTGATAATAAACACCACAAGCTTTCGGAATGCTGTTCCTTCGTCAGGTGAGTGGAGAGTTCTGATCAGAAATAGGGCATATAAAGGCACACACAGTTTACAAAATACTGATTACAATGTGAGATTTTACAGCTAATTTACTATTCAAGTCTTAAAGGTGCTGATAATGTGAGTGGAGATAGCATTAAGCATAGGTTAAAGAGATGTGTATTGTCTCCAACCAGGATAGTAAGTGAGATGTTGCAAGTTCAGGCAAGTCATGGGGGTTATAGATAGTGTGACATGAACCCAAGACCCCAGTTGAGGCTGTCCTCATGTGTGCGGGACTTGGCTATCAGTTTCTGCTCAGTGACTCTGCGCTGTTGTACGTCGTGAAGGCCGCCTTGGTGAATGTTTACCCGAAGGTCAGAGACTGAATGCCCGTGACTGCTGAAGTGTTCGCCAACAGGAAGGGAACAGTCTTGCCTGGTGATTATCGAGCGGTGTTCATTCATCCGTTGTTGTAGCGTCTGCACGGTCTCCCCAATGTACCATGCTTCAGGACATCCTTTCCTGCAGTGTATTAGTTAGACAACATTGGCCGAGTTGCAAGAGTATGTGCCGTGTGCTTGGTGGATGGTATTCTCACGTGAGATGATGGCATTCATGTCGATGATCCCGCATGTCTTTCAGAGGTTGCTGTGGCAGGGTTGTGTGATGTTGTGGTCCCTGTTCTCCTGAAGGCTGGGTAGTTCGCTGTGGACAATGGTCTTTTTGAGGTTGTGCTGTTGTTTGAAGGCAAGAAGTGGGGATGTTGGGATGGCCCCGGCGAGATGTTCGTCTTCATCAATGACATGTTGAAGACTCCAGAGAAGATGTCATAGCTTCTCCATTCCAGGGAAGTACTGGATGATGAAGGGTACTCTGTCCACCATGTCCCGTGTTTATCTTCTGAGGTGATTGCGGTTTTTCGCTGTGATGCTTTTGAACTGTTGATCGATGAGTCAAGCGCCATATCCTGTCCTTATGAGGGCATCTTTCAGAATCTGGAGGTATCTGGAGGAGTCCTCTACGGACAAGCCCTCTGTATACTCAGGATCTGCTCAGATGAGGAGGATCGCAACAGACACCTCCAGTCCAAAGATGTGCGGGTTAGGTGGATTGGTCATGCTAAAATTGCCCCTTAGTGTCCTGACATGCGTAGGTTAGAGGGATTAACAAGTAAATGTGTAGGGATTTTGGGGTAGGGCTTGGATGGGATTGTGGTCGGTGCAGACTCGATGGGCCAGATGACCTCTTTCTGCACTGTAGGGTTTCTATGATTCTATGAGACCTGTGCTGTAAGTCATAGTCCACAACATACAGATGCACCGAGGAGGCCAACGGGTATCCTCTAGACCAAGGCGCCTCATCATGTGAGGTCTACAATTGATGAGAATAGGCAGGTTGTAAGATTCAATGGATTTGCCACTATCTCAGACTCTCTAAGGGTGCAGGGTGCAATTGACTGCACCATTGTGGTTTTAAGGGCTCCAGGGCTGCAGCCCTTAATGTTTATCAACTGGAAACAATTTCATTCAATCAATATTCAACTGGTCTGCAATCAGCAGAAGCACACTTTTGTGCACAGTACCTTAGCAATTGCCATAAATTGTATATACGTTCTGAGTCACTCCCAGCTGCTTCAGATAATCAAAGGTCCCACAGGAATAGCTGCTTGGGGATAGGGCTACCTACTGAAATGCTGACTCATGATACTCGTGCATTGTCCTCCTCGGAGTGCTTCAGAGGAGAGGTATGGCACACCTCACAGCTCCACGCATTCCCTAATGGAAAACACCATTGACATTCCGAAGGTGCGCTTCTGATGTTTGGTCCACTCAGGTGGAGCACAGCAGTACACTCCAGACAAGATCTACCACATCATTGCTGTATGTTACACCCTTCACAACAGAAATAGAGGAAGATGAGAGCTCCTCAGTGGATGATGAGCAGGATGACCTGGAACCTGAAGAGGGTGATGAAAATCAGCTTCCACAGGATAGCACCATCAAGGAGGCACAATGTGAAAGACAGGCCTGTGCCACTTTAATTGTTATCAGATTCCAGGAGGTTTAAAGTGAAGCTAAGGGGAGATGGCTGCATTTCTCCTGTCCCTTAATGCCATTCCATTGCATTGAAATGGATGGTCAACCAGTCATATCGAGAGCAAGTTTCAGCATTCTGACTTGCAACTTCTAGCTTCATGATTGATGAGGTCATCATCTCTATAAAGATCAGTGGTGCAACTTGTGAAAGTCAACAGAACAGTGAGAACGGAGTGGGAGGATGGTTAAATCATGAAATGAGAGGACTAATGTACATAATCACAATACCTTTGGTTGGCCAAGTCGCAAAAATATCAAATGTATTAGCAAAATTGCAATATATTTAAAGTGTTGCGCACCCGTGACCCAAAAGTGATTTCAATATTTTTTGAGTTTCCTTACATTAAAACACATCTGGGTACAGCTCTGACATCCGCAGTAGAGGTGGAGACACCTGCTATGCTGCTCTACCATGTTGTCTGCAATGACCTTGGCAGATATCCTCTAGTGGTCTGAGGCCTGGTGCACTCCCTCCCCCGATGAAGGGTAGATGCACCCTCGTTGGCTTGAGAATGGAGGCATCCGGGGTGTGTGGCTGACATTTATCCTCCCTGTGGATGCCAGAGGGCCCCTCCCTGACTTCATGAGGGGAAGGGTTACCTGGAGGGATATCAAGGTGCCTTCTACTCCTCTCGCCTAGACACCGATGGGACCCACCATGCTTTTGGCCATGGAGTCCAGACTGAGGACAAATCCTGCAAAACCCACTAGGCCAAGGTCTCAATGGAGGTCACCAATCTTTTCATGGTGACCTTGAGACATTCACATGTTGGAGCTACAACAGTAGACAGAATGCAGACTCCTCCGTCCCTCATTCCAATCTACTGAGTGACTGCGGCATTTCTTCTTGATGTTCTGCTGTCTATTACTGCATCGCCAGCATTATGTTAGCTGTTGCTCAAACAGGCTCACCACCTGACTTGGACCCAGTGGACAGCTAATCACCAGTGCCCACAAGTGTTGGGGATCTGGGCTGGCCCTGCTTTCACTGTGAGGTCTTCTCCAGTAGGTGACCCCTGAGCATAATCTAGAGATATGACCTACTGAGGTATGTATTGCTCTGCTGGTGGAGGGTGCTGCTGACACTTCTTCCTCAGTGGATTCCTCAGCTTCCTCATCCAGGGAGACCTGGGGGCTGAAGTTTATGCCTGGAAGTGAGAGTAGCAAGTTTTAGGTCATGAGCAGCAGATTACAAGATTGTAGTCACTTACTGTGAATATCAGGATGTGATGAACTCATGGAGGTGTCATCTATACCTGGGGATGCTGGGACAATTTAACCTCTCCTTCCCCACTGTCCTCCCTAGCCAGCTAGGTGACATCGTCCTCAAGATGAGTGAGGGGGTACAATGTCGACCATCTCTCCCCAAGTTGGGCATCTTTCCCATCTGTAATGGGCCAGTTTGCCCCAGATGAAGACAAGAGAGAGGCAAGTGATGAGAAAGGATGGAATAGTGGTTGGTAAACAGTCGTGCGCCCTATGTGTGGTGAGCCTTACTCAGAGGAGGCAGATGATGGAGTGTTAGCAGCACTATAGGTGAGAAGGCAGTGATATGAAATTTTCCATGAGATAATCAGTGATGATACATGTGCTCACACTAATGGTTTTGCGAGATCTCTGAAGAGAGTAGTAACCCTTGGAGAACATGATGCCATGATGAGGACTTGATGTTGGAGGGAGTTGACGGTTAACTTTTCCCAGGAGAGTGGATAAGATAATTGTTTCTCTTCCTGCATTAAATGGAATTGCGGGTGTGGTGGCTTCCTCAGCTATGGCCTCCCAGGCCAGTGAGGTTAGATTTGGTGTACTTCTTGGAGCCCATCTGGGATAAAGCACATTCCTATGCTGCCAAACCTCTTGGATCGAGGCCTGAATAGAGTTGGGGTAGAAGCAAGTTGTAGCATTCCTCCTGTGGCTTACAGTCTTGTTCTGGTTGGACGACATGTCAGTATGTCTGGACAGCTGGGCAGGTAGAATTTAAATATGGTCTTCAGACCTTTGACACCCCATTTGGTAATGGTGGAATCAATACATCAGTTCCCAATCCACAGTGGCACAGTGGTAAGGACTGCTGCCTCACAACACCAGGGACCCCAGTTCCATTCCTGGCTTGGGTCACTGTCTGTATAGAGTCTGCACATTCTCCTTGTGTCTGCATGGGTTTCCTGCGGGTGCTTCAGTTTCCTCCCACAGTCCAAATGACGTGCTCATTAGTTGCATTGGCCATTCTCCCTCAGTGTACCTGAACAGGTGCTGGAGTGTGAAGACTCAGAGATTTTCACAGTAACTTCATTGCAGTGTTAATGTAGGCATACTTGTGACATTAATAAATATACATTCTCTATGACTGATCACACGTGAATACTGGGCACTTGAGCAAGGAACCTCTAGGAATGTGTACACTGAAGGCTCAATGCTGTTGACAAAGAGGACAGGACAAACATGTTGATTAAAAAATCAGTTTGATCTGCTTTCACACAGTAACGTTATTGGAATGTTAATGTAAGTCTACTTGTGACACAAATGGAATAAATAAACAATCTGCTAGTTGATTCAGAGAGATGCTTGCCTATGCATGATTAGTGAAATACCAAGCATGGAATCAGGAGCGAATAGCTGCCATTCCAAACAATAGGAAAAACACTGCAAATCCGCCTGCCACTGCACTTAGGTTCACAAATGGGAAGGTCTGCTGGTGTGTTGTGAAGCCCGAGCAATACCTAATAAGGCAAGTCAAACCAGCAGAATATGTTCGGAAGTAATTGTTAGTCAAGGTTGTTTGCATTCACATCAAATTAACCAAGGTACTGTGATCTCCTCTATCTGTGTGAAAGACTTCTTCAAACCCCCCTGTCCGCCATTGCATGGGAGGAAAGATTAACATTAATGGAAGCGGCTACTTGGAATATAAGATAATCTGATCTCCTGGAATTCACACCGATTCACCAACACTGGCTGCTGTTTAAATGAAATTTGACTCTGGAACTTCCTTAACCTTTGTACAGACTCAGGCAGAGGAGTTGCCACAGTTGTAACCTCTGCACTTCACAAATCATAAACTGAAACTTGAATCAGTCCAATCTTCATGAAGCTCTTATTGCATCATTGACTTGCTTGTGAAGGGCGACTGTGCGGAACTTTTGTTCATGATGATGAATATCACAGATGATATCAGCAAAAGTTTTCATTCTTCACCAGCCAATCTCTGTGGGGTTTCTTTGGTTACTATGGCTGGGTGAGGGAGCGGGTATAAGACCCAGATCTGAAAAGATTGGTGAGGGAGTTCCCCAGAGCTGGTATGAATGGGATAGTAGAACTTGGGGATTGGTTTAGCAGATGATTCCCAGTGCCCGACAACCTGCTTCAGTGTAGAGGGTAGTGCAACTTTGCAGTGTGGGGGTTGTTCCAGAAGTTATAAGCACAGAGGATGTGGCATCCGTGTCTGTTAACACTACGGGAGGTGAATATTTGGAGATGGCAGGCTGGAGACAAGTACAAGATTCTGGAGCATTTGAGGGAAATGTTTCCAGGTTCTGACAACACTCAAAGTTGGCTAATACTGATTATTTTTATTCTTTCACAGGATGTGGTCATCACCAGTTAGGGCAGCATTTATTACCCACACCTAATTGCTCTTGAGAAGTTGCTTGTGGGCTACCTTCTTGAACTGCTACAATCCATGTGTAGTAGGTGCAACCACAGTGCTGTTCGGGAGGGAGTTTCAGGATTTTGGCCCGGCAACAGTGAAGTAACAATGATATATTTCCATGTCAAGATCATTAGTGGCTTGGAGGGGAACTTGCAGATGGGGTGCTGACCTTGTCTTTCTAGATGGTAGAGGGCGCAGGCATTGACGGTGCTATCAACCAAGCCTTGGTGAGTTGGTAGGGTGCATCTTGCAGATGGTACACACAGCTGACACTGTGCTGACAGTTGGTAGTGGAGGGAACGTATGCTGAAAGTGGTGAATGGGCTGCCAATCAAATGACATCTTGATGTGTATGTAACTAAATGGGATATGGTAAATGTAAAAAGTCTGTATGCAGTGGGGAGCTAATGTAAATTGGCAGATTTTTGGCAGCATGGTACTAATGTCTATGCAACTGGGAATGTGGTAGTTTGTTTACCTGGCCACAACCAGCAATGGGATAGAAGGTCCCAGCGTATGAGGAGTATGATGGCACTCATGAAAGAAACCAATTCCTATAGGCTCTTTGGTTGTCCCATTGCCTGGGTAGCACTGGGGATCACTGAAATCCTGGAGCTTGGAAGGATTAGCAGAGTGGTCCTGGAGTCAACACCCTGAAGGAGATCCTGATGCCTGGTGAGATTGGAGATGGTAAGTCTACTTGGTAGAGAGGGCATGACGCATATTGGGCCAACTGAGATAGCCAGTGGGAGAGGCAGGAAGGGAGTGGAGAGCAGGGACAGCAGTCAGCGTCATGACGCTATGGAATTTCTAAACCTGCGTGTTTTGTGGGATAAAGCTTTGCAGAATCGAAACTTCAATGTCATTCAGAAACCTCCTCAAGTACTTCGCATGTAATGACATATGTGTCCAAGGGAATGTCACCTCACATTTTGGTTTCCAGATAGTTTGGGATTATGCACAGCTCCTCTTATAGATATCTGATGTTCTTTTCTTGCAAGCATAGCTTTCACCACAAGAGAAACTCCCCTTCCATTTTAATGGTCAGTAACTTTCCGGATGGTTGTATCACCAGATTTCCAATCAGCTACAGCAAACCCTGCAGTTTAAATCCACAAAGTTTGACTCACAAAATTCAGTGAGACCAAACCTTCTAGCCAGCAGAAATTGGAGGGGTGGGGGGGATGATTCTCCCAAAAGTGCTGAATTGGTGAGAAAACTATTCTAGATCACGATTGTTTTTTCAGTGCAGCTTCAGATCTGAATCTCTGCACTCTGTGCAGTGCAGAGGTCCCAGTCATGAATATCATTAAAGATCCGAGGTGGGGGATCCGTCCTGGAGTCTGACAGTCCTGAAACTCTGCGCCTGCATTGTGGCCCTGATCTGTCAGACTCCCCGTTTGCTGGCTAGCTCGATCGCCAGTGCTGCCTCTCCAGCCGCCGCCAGCCCCCCCACCCTCCGCCCCCCCCCCCCCACCCCCCCTCCCCATGGCCCGATTCCTTCCCCCCCACAACAATTCCCAGGCCAGCCCTGACACACACCCCCCAGTCCTGTCCTGGAGTACCCCAGTCTCCAGGCCTCCACCCCAGCAGTGGCAATTCCCCCACCACAGCAGACCTGCCCCCCCCCACCCCTCCCTGCTGACATCTCCCGGCAGGCCAACACACACCCCACTTTGGAGGCAAACAACCCCCTCCTGCCAGCAGAACACCCCCCTCAGCCCGCCCCAATCGCTGGCTTTCCTCCAGCTCAGACTCATCCCCAATGCAGAGCGGTAGTGAGGCACTCCACCCCCACCAATTACCCCCTAGACCCTGCCCACAATAGGCTCCATCCCCTTGACATTGCCCCATGTCCAAGGGGTAGTGCCAAGGTGCCTCACTGGATATGGGCACTTTGCCCCTTGGGACTGCCAGGGTGCCCATGCCCGGGGGCACCACGCCCTCACTGCCCAATGCCTTGCGGGGCCCTGATTGCCCTCTTCACTCCGATGGCATCTCTCACTAGTTCCCTGAACGTGGGAAACTACTCTAAACCCCACCAGATGAAGTACTCCTGGCGGGCTTGGAGATGCTACCAGGCCTGGCATGGAACTTGACATTTAAAGTACATTGAAAATATATTTAAAACAGATTAAAATCACTTACTTCTCTTCCTGCTGGTTTCCAGCATGGCTCTGACTACACCTGTTCTCTGGTTCTGGGAGATGTGCATGCGTCAGGAATGCATGCGCGAATCTCGTGAAATGACCGACACACGATTCTCCTGACCCAACCCGCCAGAAAATTTGGGGTTCGCAACAGGAAAATCACCCTCTGGGTTTGAGTTTATGTTTGAGTGCCCTCTGATATTAACAAGGCAGTAATGACCCAACCCCATCCTGTGTCCCCCCTCCCCCCACCTCATCATGACCCAGTGTCCAGTTTATTATACAGGAAGTCTTTGTGTGTATGGTCTCATCCATCCAATGAACTTGGCCATGTCAGCACCAACATCAGAGTATGCTGATGGAATTAGCGTGTCCAAGGACCCCCGATTTGGTGGCCTTGCCCTGCTGAGAAATGCAAAGGGAAAGTCTGACATAGTGATGGTGGAAACTGTGCAGTCACACTTCTCTTGCCTAGTCCGTATGTTTTCTAGGTCGCACCATGGTGGAGGAGTGTGCTGAGGAGGCAGGCTTGGTAAACTTTCAGATTTTTGTTCTCAGCCAGAATCAACACTCTTTTCCTCAGCTTGGACATAACAACCATAGCCACATGTGTAGCATGTGTTGGTTTCAGCATCAAGTGACAGATTGCTAGTGATTGTGAAACCTAGATATGTGAAGTCATCAACAATTCCCAGTGTCTCATTGTCGATGCTGTTAAATGGTGGTATGACAATACCTTGGACCATGATATTTGTTTTTCCTGTTGCTGATGGACAAACTAAGATATTCTAAGCTAAAGATATTCCTCAATATGGAATGTTAGTGCGGTATCATTAGTGTAGATCTGGTGAGGACTTGGCACACCTTTGCTTTGGATCTTAGGTGAACAAGGCTGAACAGGTATCTGTAAGTTCTGGCTGTCTACAGACACCTTCTTTATATGACCTGATGGCATTTAACAGCAGCAAACTGAAGAATATGCCAAACCTGTCTGACCCCACTGCAGATCTGAAAGAGTTCCAATGTTCCTCCATCATAGCTGACCTTAACCATCAAGCTGTCATGGAAAGTGGAAATCACATTGAGCAGCTTCAGTTAACTTTCACTAGCATCTTAAATAGACTGCCTCTGCTCACATGGCTGAATGTTTTGCTGAGACAAATGGAGACAATATGTAATGGTCTCCTTTGTTCAGGCACTTCTCCTGCATCATCTCGATTGGGAAGATCATATCATTTGTAGATCTTGCCGTTCTGAAATCACACTGGAATTTGGGATCGATATGTTCAGCTCAGATCTGCCGTCTGACAAAGGCAACAGGGGCAAACACTTTTCCAAGATGCTCAACAAGGTAATGCCTCAATAGTTGATGCAGTCACTGTGGAGGCCCTGTTCCTATACAGAGTCACATCCTTTGCATCATGTATATCCTGAGGCACTATCACCTCCTTCCAGCAGAGACAGAGAGGTTAATGCAGATGCTGCAGGAGTGCTGCTTTCCCATTCTTGACGAGTTCATGCAGAATGGCATCAGCACCTGATGAATTTTTCCCATAACGAGTGAGTCAAAAGCTTTGCCAGGCTCCTCCTCTGTGGATTCAGTATCCAGCTCTGCCATAACAGGCAGATTTTCAATGGTGTCCTTGATGATAGTGATCCCCTGGAGTGCAACACAAGCTAGTGTTCCACTCATCTCCACATCCGTTCATTGCAGCTGGTGATGAACCCCCAACCCCCACCTTGCCCCTGCCGCCTTTGTTTTTAAGCAGAGGTGTTTTTTCTGCTGGATCAGCAGTATGGTTGATATTGATACAAGGATGGCATTTCTGCTTCAAATGAAAAGGTTCAAGGGTTTCACCAGGGAGTGATCTGTATTATAGTCAGCATTGTATTAGCTGCATGTGTTAAGAGTGTAGTTCCAAGAATCATAGCTGATCTCTGTTCTCTTTTATCTTTCCCAGGCCATAATGCCTGAGGAAAAAGGGCCAAGCCTCATGGTCTGTTCCAGTCTTGTGTTTAAGCACCCCAGTAGGCAAACATATTCTGACTTAGTGATTCTGCTGATAGTTGTTCATAGAACTGACCCTTCACTTCTTTGGTGGACCTAAACATTGGAGCATTGATACTCATGAGGTTAATTGGGCCTATTTGAGTTGAGAGGACGATGTAGAGAATGCATTTTAAACAATTTGTGCAGGTTCTATCATCATGAGTAGCACATTCCTTACCGCGAAGCGTACACCTTGCTTAAGCGTTTCCTCAGAACTCTTCTCCTGCCAGGTGAACATGCAATGCCATTCTTTCGGTGATCTGCACTTGCTGAGTCTGGTCTCTTGTAGGGATGCAATGTCAATGTTCATGCTGGTTGCAGCTGTCTTGTGCACGTTACTGAGCAGCCACAAGCCATCTGTCAATGCCATGTATATTGGTCCGTCATTTTAGCTTGCTAATCAAAACATTGGCATCTTCTTTCTTTTCATTTGCTTTGTTTACTTGCTTGGTGCAATGGATTTCATCCACTTGTTGAGCAAGACTCTGAGCTTCAAGCACCTATTGAAGCAGATGGACTGTGGCAGGTCAGCATCTTACTGGTTGGAGGCCTTCCCAACATGAGGTGGGTAATGGCTGACCAGTAGGACACCATGGTCTCTCCCATGGAGAGAAAGCCCATAGCATGCATTCTCTATACTGATCATGTTGGGCTTATCAATTGTACCTGCTGTCTCCTGCGTTGTATTAATGCTCTGGAACAGAATGGAGTGCCTTCTCCAGGATGTAAGCTCGGGGAAAATTTATAGTGACCAAAACTTATGCCCAAAAGTCACGATCCCTCTTGTAACCATCCCTGATGAGTTCAAAAGAGTGCAAAGTATTGCATCTGTCACTGGCTTAGTTATGGGAATTGCTGGAAAGATGACATACTTAGACATCAGTCTGCCTTTGGGATCCACTACAGGTTCTTTTTCCAGGGCTTACTCCCTTAGACCTCAACTCTCCCGAGGTATCTTCAAGACAGTGGAAGTGTTTGTCCAAAGTTGGAAGTCCGGCATAGCTGCATACCAGAGAGCCTGCATACTGCATGACCAGAGTCCAAACCTCTTCTGATTTCCTCTGAACCTTAAGCCTGTGTGGACCAAGTTTCCATCAGTAAGCACAAGCAGGCACAACTGAGGGCTTGCCGCTTGGAAGGCTGTGTACCAGCTCACTGGGAGAGACTTACACATTTGGTGTTCACATTGCTGTGAGCCAAAAGTATAAGTGAAAATGAGAAGCAAACTAATGCACAAAAACAGAAATCATGTTAACTATCCTCATCCACATACTAAATGCATCACCTCAAACTTCTAAACTCCAGGAAGTTTATACCTAATCTCAATCTGACAGGATATATTGGCATGGCTACTCAAACATTCAAATCTGTGCCACAAGTACGCTCAACCCTGACCTTAATCTGACATTGTTACTTTGAAATACTAAGGGCAGGGACTTACTGGCCATCCTCCCGCTGGGATCTTCCGGCTCCATTGACAGCGACTCCCTGTCATGGGTTCCCTGGCAGTAGAGGGTGAAAATTGGTCAATGACGTGCACCTCTGTCACCAAAATAATCGCTGTGAGAAGGGTAGAAAATCCTACCTATCTTTGATCCATTTTAAAGCACAGTTGCAAATTCTTATTGAAAATTTATTGCAGATGAAAATAATTGCACCAAACATCCATAAATATTTTTGCATAGTTGCAATGGTTTACAATTGATTATGAGCTTTATTTTTAAATGAGCAGGGATATAGCTTAGCTATGCGACTTGCGTGATCTAATTATAGCGTGGGTCATTGCTTGTAATTCTCAAGTTTCAATTCAGAAATGTTTCCTTTTTATAATAATCCCAAGAAACAGGACAAAGTTTGGAAAATGACATTGTCTTTGGGGTCAGATACCAAATGTGGAACTGAATTCTTCTGCAGCTGATCTGAAACTTCATTTTGAGGAAGGATGTCTGAAGTATAATTAATCATGCCTTGTGTTAGGTGATTCCCTGCAAAGTCTCAACTGCAGTTTAACTCTGTGTTAACAAGTCAGAGTGAACAACAAACAAGGAAATACCTGACAGCAAAATAAAAACATGTCCTCTAGTGCACAAACGTTGATGCTATTTCTATTCCAGAACTGAGTCTGTTGCATTGTCAAACTGAAATTTGTTACAAGTGGCAAACTGAAGCAGCTTTTGACTTCCGTTTACACCATTGTATGCCTTTTCAAACCTGTACCATTAAGGTCCAAAGAGTCAGATCATAAAGTGTGTCAAGGCAGAAATTTTTTTTGTACATCATAGGCTTTAGTGTTGTCTGCATTTGGATTGTTCTGCATATTGTCTACTTGGTTGGAAACAACAGTAATCATTTTATTTATTTTACTATTGTCACAAGTAGGCTTACATTAACATTGCAATGAAGCTACTGTGAAAATCCCCTAATTGTCACACTCCGGCATCTGTTCGGGTACACTGAGGGAGAATTTAGCATGGCCAATGCACCTAACCAGCACGTATTTCAGACTGTGGGAGGAAACTGGAACATCTGGAGGAAACCCACGCAGACTCGGGGAAAATGTGCAAACTCCGCACAGACAGTGACCCAAGCTGGGGTTCAAATCTGTGTCCCTGGTGCCATGAGGCAGCAGTGCCTCACTGTGCACCTTGCACATAGATGTCAAATTATGTGGGTTTGACTTTATCAATGTTTAATTATCTGTTGTTTCTGATTGTTTCAAATTAAAAGGAAGACATTATTAACACCACTTCATAAGGATTGGATTAGACAATCTTTGATCCTTGATGAGAAATCAAAAATATTCGAGGTAGATCTTGGTGCAGGTACACAATGGACAGATCAGCTGTCTGTTACATATTGCATCTAATTCCCTGCCGTGAGGCTAATCAAAAGGAAAATCTGGCAAGATATATAATCAATCAATGATCTCCGATCACTCTTTTGTACTGTTGAAAAATAATTTTATTCTTCTCTTCTAAAAATTGCAATTAATTCTCCCTTCAGAGCGGAGTGGGAGGGATGTGGGGGGACAGGAAACATTTGCAGCTGTTTCCAGTTCCCACCCCTGTGGTGGGAGCTTTCCCTCTTTGTTTCCCTGTCCAATTGAGGGCGGCAGGTGGACTCTCAAGCAGGATGGTCAGTCAGAGGCCTTCCAGCTGAAACTGTGATACAGCCAGTTTCAGGAAAGAGTAAGTACTTTCCAAGAAGCCACTTTAACATGGAAACTCCCTCTCACAAACTTTTCCAAAAATGTCATTACTAATAGAGAAGTGAGCTAAGGTTGGTGGAGCTAGGAGGCAATCCACCTATAGGACAGCCTTTGGCTGCACCTACCTCCAGGATGGCAGAGAGGGCCTACCTCTCCCTAATTGCAAACAAATGAACTGCCCTCCTCATGTCTGTAACTAGAGGCTGAACAGAAAATCCTTCCTTTACCTACCATTAAGGAGACTCCTTATGGGCCATATAGGTTGCTCACCTCATTGGCTCAGGCAGCCTTTCTGGGCCCTGAACCTGCATGTCCATAATAGCAGACCAGGCAGAGCCAGTATTTTTGGGCTCCATGCAACTCCACATCCAGCCTCTGTAGGACACAAAATTCTTGCCTGAAGTGACCAGGAGGCATTTGATGTAGTCTTTCATTGGAGTCCATTAGTATAATTGAAGGTTCTAAAATTGAAGGTAAATTATTGCCCTGGTGAGGAAGTTGCCTGTGCAATAGGACAGAACGTAGGGATTATAGGCAGATACTTTAATTGTCAGGATGTTACTAGTGGCATCTAGCAAGGATCTGTGTTTGGGGCTCAACCATTTACTATATAATTTCATGATTAAGATGATGGGTACAAAGATACATGTCCAAATTTGCCAATAATGCAAAGATAGGCGAGATTACAAACAGTATGAATGGAAGCTTAAAACTATAAAGAGATGTTGGTAATATTTAGTGAATGAACAAAACTGGCGCAGAGGAAGCAAATATGTGGTCATCTACTTTGGCCCTAAAAAACAGATAGAGCAGTGTACTTTCTACATGGTGGAAAGCTTGAAATATTGGAACTCCAAAGACACTTAATGGTCAAATACACAGATCATTCAGGAAGTGGTACAGAAAGATTAATGGACTGCTGGCTTTTAAATCTAGAGGACCAAAACATATGGAGATGGTGGTCATGCTTCAACTATGTAAAGCTCTGGTTAAACTACATTTGGAGCACTGCAAGCATTTCTGGATACCACAGCTTAGGAAGCCACGGATGAAGTGCAGTGTAGAGTTACTGGAATGATACCTAGACTCCAAGGGTTAAATTATGAGGGGAGTAGATTTGTAATCTTTGGAGTTAAGAAGGTTAAGGGTCATTTGATTAACCTACTCAAGGTATTTGGAGAACAGTTAGGATAGTTAGAGAGAAACTATTTCTGTCGGTTGAGGAATCAAAGTTCAGGGCTTTATCAAAAAATGAGAGCCAAACTTTTCAGGAGTGAAGTTAGGAAATACTTCTTAACGCAAAGTGTGTCAGTGTTTAAAATTCTCCTCCGCAAATGGCAAGTGGTGCAAGATCAATTGTTAATTTAAAAGCTGAGATTGATAAGAGTTTTGCTTGCCAAAGGCAGATTTATGTAGTTAGGTCACAGGTCAACCATGATTTCACTGAATGGCCTCAAGGGATTAAATGATCCAATTAACTTGCTGCGTTTCTAAATCTTTACATTCTGCACATTAATAATTCACTTCCTATAACAACAAATCACCTGTCTGTTGCTGCCAAAAGATATGTCAAGCTTGTGAACATATTAAAAAGGAAAAGTGAAAGAAAACTTGATCCCCCAAAGAACAGGGAAACTCCATTCCACAGAATTGTTGACAAGTTTGTGTTAGGGATTAGGCAAAGTGAGAGCAGGGGATCTCAATAAATAATCGGTCTTCGGACTTCTTCCACAGAATTTAGTTCAGCAGAGAGAGGAACACGAAAGTTGACAGAAGATTCTCCGGCAGAAATCCATTCAGCAGCACAAAGTCAAAGATGAACAGAGCAACCACTGTAATGGTTCTCATCTTGCTTCTGTGTGCCATTGCTGCACAGGGTAGGTTGACATTTCTATCTTGTATTTTGTTTATGATTGCATTTTAATATGGAAAAGAATCTTTCTGCTGAGATATTGATCCAGATTTACATGTTTCAGTGTCTCACTGAACAATTATACAATCACCAATGTTATTAGTTGAACAAAGCTAGTTTGAGCAACTGCATTATTAATATAATTGCATTTAATCATTAATTCAGAATTTTATATTCATCGAAGATTCCTTCATTTATTTTTATAAAGTGTGACAGATATCTCCAGTATAAAAGAATAATTAGATTGTCAGCATTATTTGGCAGATAATTGATATTTCCTTGTGGGCCATATAGGGAATCAACTAAAATAAATCAACTTTGGAACAAATTACAAAGATTCTCTCCACTTCAATCAATAATTGAATCAAAGTTAATGGATCTTTTCACAGGTATTCCTATGCCAGGTAATCAAGGCCGGTGCCTGTGTCGTCAGAACAGCTCCAATTTTATTGATCCACGATTCATTAAGAATTTGAAATATATTCCCAAAGGACCACACTGTGAGAAACTGGAGATAATGTAAGCAAATATGTCAGAATAGCCTTTCTTCTTTGTTACCTCTATGTAGATGTGCTATTCATGTTGGATAAATAGAACAGTAGAGCAGAAGGAGGCCATCCAGCCCATCAATTCTTCTCTGTCTCTCCGAAAGAGCCCCTTACCCAGGCCGACCCACACCCCTCTCCTCCCAGCCCTAGCCCTGTAACCCCGCACATTTACTATGGTAATCCATCTAACCTATACATCTTGGGAAACTAAGGAGTGATTTAGCATGGCTAACCTACCTAATTTGGACTATGGGAGGAAACAGGGGCACAGGGAAGAAATGTATACGGACACGGGAAGAACACGCTGACCTCACGTGGGCAGCCTCCCAAGGCTGGAATTGAACCCGGGTCCCTAGCACTCTGAGACAGCAGTTCTAACCACTGTGCCACCATGCCACCCAATTTGTTTATGATACAGGTATGAAGAAATTACTTTCATAGTTTTACTGACATCACAACTCTCAAATGAATTTGTGAATAGGCAGGAAATTGAGGGATATGAACCGCATAGAGGGAAAAGGTCTTTAGTTTAGAAAGGCATCATGTATTAGCACAGGCTTGGTGGGACAAAGGGCCTGTTCTTGTGCAGTACTGTTCATTGTTCTTTGTTTGAGACATCCAGTTTCAATGGATTTGTTTTTTCAACTTCTCCCTCTCTCCACAGTGTCACCAAAAAGAATGGGGAGAAAGTATGCCTGAATCCTGATACCCAGTGGGTGAAGATTATCATTAAACGTAAGAAAGATTAGTGTTTGTTAGAATGCGGACATTACCAGAGTTCTCAGCATGCCTATCAGTGCAACTTTCCAGAAGACAGCCTACCAATCGGTCAGCTTACCATGGGTGGAATGGTGGCACAAAGGTTAGAACTGCTGATTCGTAGTGCCATGGACCCATGTTCAATTCCAGGCTTGGATCACTGCATGTGCGGAGTCTGCCCATTCTCCCTGTGTCTGTGTGGGTTTCCTCCGGGTGCTCTGGTTTCCTCCCACTGTCCAAAGGTTGTGCTGGTTAGGTGCATTGGCCATGCTAAATTCTCCCTCGGTGTACCCGAACAGACACCAGACTGTGGTGAATAGGAGATTTTCACACTAACTTCAGTGAAGTGTTAATGTCAGCCTACTTGTGGCGATGAATAAACTTTTAAACTTTATAATTTGTTGCCCCAATACTGCAGGGCCAATTAAAGGGACCACAGCAATGTAAGGCTGGCAACCACAATAGGACAGGTCGGCACAGCTGAGGTCAGCAGGAAAACATAAGGACCTCAACATGAAGGTGCCCTATCCACTTGCATGGAATTGATCAGTTAAAGATGCCTGTGGCTGTGTCTCCTCAGGCAGGCAGCAATAAGCTCTAAAAATGCAAGACATAGAATGGAATTGTCCGGCACATCCTGCCAGTGGGATCTTCTGTCTCATGGGGCCGAGGGAGTGGTTAAAGGGTTTGAGGTGGCATGAGTTGGTGTGGTTGGGATGTGGGTTATGTGTGGGAAGGATGAGAGGACGAAGGCTGGTTTTTAAATGAATTTTGTTGTAACTGGAATGAAGTCCCAGAGCACTGAGATGGGCCTCCTAAACTATCCACATCTGCAGTTCTCGTGGCTGCCTCTGCACACTTTCGAGGGGCAGCTGACCTGACTTCAGATATCTCCTGCACCCGCATTCTCCCCCCCTCACTGAATTAAAACTTCACATTTGCAGCTACGTTTTCACAAGGCCCCTTCACCCTCTCCTATGGCCTTGCACACTGTCCATGCCAACCTATAAAATTCTCATACTCATTCATGCAGTATACACAGAGCCACCAAACTCTATAGTAACAAAAGCATGTGTGAAAAAGATTTAAAAATAAGTCATTTCTTGATTCCCTCTACCTGAATCTAGGATGAAATCCAGGCCAGTTTTAAAAAAATCTGACCGTTAAGATCATGCATGTTCAAACTGTGGTGTAAAATCACGCATGTTAACAGTGTTGCACATCTTTTGAAACAGTCTGATCAATAATTCTCCATTAATATGTTGTTAGAGATGTTGTCCTCCATACTGAAACAAATAGCTCCAATTAGTGGACAAGACATAATTTGTTCAATTTTATTTCAGGTGTTAAACCAGGCAAAAGAGAGCTGAAGCCACAAAAGGATGGATTCAATTCTAAACCTGTCATATAATGAACACGGAAATGAAGGAGGGTTTGTCCAGGCTGTTCAGCCTCCGATATGGCTTTCCTAGAGCTTGTTTCAGCATTTACCCTGTATTGCTTTCTGCAAATAACTTGACGTTCTAACCTTTCTAATCCTGTCAGACTGTAATTACTTACCCAGACCTGAGAAAACAGTCTGATGTATTTTGTTATTCTTTGATGTGTATGACCATTAACAATGACTAATACTCCAACCCTGTTGCAAGTTATTTGTGATTGTAATCAACTTGTTCGCAATGCTTTGCGATGGAAGATATTTTTCAATTAAGTCTTTGATGTGTATGATTATCAATGACTGTTACTGTGATTGATGGAAATCAATTTGTTTGCAATTCATCACAATAGAAGATGTTTTTCAATTAACAAGCAGTGCACACAAAGGGAAATGTGAAGTGATTTATGAACTTTTGGAAGAATTGCAATGAGGCAGGTGTTGTCAGTTGTTCAATGTCTGAACTAATGGAGAATTAATGCCAATTAGTAATAACTCAATAAATCAGTATAATTATGAAATGATTTCTTTATCACAAACTACCTCCTCACTTCTACATGTTTTGCCGGAAATAACAGGCTTCAAATGTAAAGAAGTCCAGATTAACAGGGTTGTTCTCTCTTATTTCAATAAAAAATAGCCTTGAAGAACCTACTTCCAAGAGTAAAAGGCTAATACATAAAGATGCATCCCATTAATAAGTCATTTAAGGGCTGTATTTGGCCCATGGGTTAGGTTGGGTGGATGGGTGATTGGGTGAGGCCAACTTACAACTTTGTCCAATTTAACGTTCTGGTCACTTCCACCCTCCCTCAGGTCTCTGGTCTTTGATATTGGATTTGCTCGTAGACATTAACTTGGCTCACAAGGAACACTTAAAGGATTGTGTTTGTATTCCTTTTAGACGATATCATGCTATGTTAGGCCAAGCTACTGTTAGCTTATTGATTGTTTATAGCTGTTTTGGTTTAATTTAGCTAATATTTAAATAGATCTTTTATTGATATCACTTTGGTTCAAAAGAACAGCCACAGAAGATAAAAGCTTCTTACTTACAAATCTTAATCACGTTGTGAATAATGGGTCTTATTCTTGAGCCAGACCTTGGCAGGCAATGATGTCCTGTAGTTTATAAAAAAGTAGAAACATTCCTTTGTCTGGCACAGTTCCTGCAAACTCCACATTTACTAGAAACATTCAAGTTTGTACAGTATCAATATAAAATAAAAATCCAGTCCTTGCAGTATATTTCTTAATTACAACAATTTGCCAATTATAACTTTATCAAAGTCCACTACTTTATAATCACCTGATTCATGACTGACTTCTAAACAAAATCAACATGCATAGCTAACAACATGGTGGCACAATGGTTAGCATGCTGCCTCACAGTGCAATGGACCCAGGTTCAGTTTCTGGCTTGGGTCCAGAGAGTCTGCACATTCTCCATGTGTCTGTGTGGGTGCTCTGGTTTCCTCCTACGGTCCAAAGATGTGCACATTATGTTGATTGGCCATGCTAAAATGACTCCAGTGTCAGGAGGGTTAGCAGGGTAAATATGTGGAGTTACAGGATAGGGTGGGATTGTTGTTGGTGCAGACTGAATGGGCTGAATGGCCTTCTTCTGCACTGTAGGGATTCTATGATAATAGAAATAAGGTGGCACAATGGTTAGCACGGCTGCCTCACAATGCCAGGAACTTGGATTTGATTCCCAGCTTGGGTCACTGGCTGTGTGAAGTCTGAACGTTCTCCCTATATTTGCGTGGGTTTCCCCCAGATGCTACAGTTTCCTCCCACAATCCAAAGAATGCTAAAATTCTCTCTCAGTGGTGCCAGAATGTGGCAACCAAGGAATTTCCACAGGAACGTCATTGCAGTGTTAATATAAGCCTGCTTATGACACTGATCAATACATTTTAAAAGCTTAAACTTAAAAATACAGATTGTAAAATAATTGCAGGAAACCCACATGTTAGCGTTAAAATGACTTGTTAATTATAACTCTGAATACAGTATAAAAATGATTGACTTATAAGATTAAATTTGACAATTCCAATTAACATTTAAAGTGCTAGTGGCTTGGATGGGGGGTATGTAAAATCACATGGTGTGGGGAAAGCCGTTCAGTGGTGAAATCCCTGGAAAAACAGCAGCACAGCCAGGCCCTGCCCACCCAACTCCATTGCCATCAACACAATACACATTGAGGACACAAAAGTAGTGTGTGTTTTTCAAATTTACACTTCATGTCAAAATATTTCACATGACATTATCAAGGTCCAGCAATACACAAAATGCCCCAAATTTACTACTGACTTAATCTCTGCATTTCAACTCACCGTTGGGAAATTGAAATGTTGGGACCGATTTTACATTGTGTTGCACCCGTTTTCAAGTGCAAAAACTTGGTAAAGTTGAATGTGAGGTGAGAAGCGCGATCGGCGTCTGCTCCGCGCTGGCTCTCTCTTTACCAAGGCCTGAAAATGGCTGCATTTAAATTGACAATGGGCTGCTTGCCCAACTTCACCAGCACTTTCCCCTTTACCATCACGTTCACCCATCCAGAATCAGCGCAAAACTGACATGGTCCATAAAAGTCGGATTCAGGCACTCCAGTTAGTGAGGAGGTAAGTGCCGAGCGTCTGATGGTTCTCTGCTTGAGATCGTTGGAGGTGTGGGGGGAGGGGTGGGGAGGTGGGTCCGCTGCCACTCTGCCTGAGTTCAGTTGGGGGGGGGGGGGGTCCACTACCACTCTGCCAGTGATCAGTGATGGGGGCAAGGTGAGTCCACTGCCATGATTGAGATCAGTGGGGGGGGGAAGGTGGGTCCACTGCCACTCTACTTATGATCAGGGGTGGGGGCAGGTTTTGGAAAGGTTACTCAGCTGCTCTTCTGCTTGAGAGGAGTGGGGGGGAAGAGGGGTCCGCTGCCACTCTGCCTGATATCAGTACGGGGGGCGGGGTGGGGGGGGCGTGGGGGGGGGAGGGGGTGGAGGAGGGAAGTCCGCTGTCACTCTGTGTGAGATTGGTGGGGGGGGGAGGAGGGGTGAGTGAGGAGGAAGACGCCCGTGATTGATCTGGGTGGCAGGGTGATGGTGGGATAAAAGGGTCAGTAATGTTGTGAGGATGGGGCAATGTCTATGGAGCCAGAGGAAGGCATTATCTGGCCCAGGAGCGATGTGGCAGTGGAGCAGCATTCTCGCTTTTTTTTTCACACTCGGAGCTGCAGGATTTCAGGTGCGTTAAATCCCAATCATAGGCTTATGCAGCATGATTTGGAATCACTGATATTTTTGGAGGTATAGTGCGTTTGGGGACACCTCAGAAGGGGTCTAAAAGTCGATCTGAAACACCCGCAGTTTCAAGTCCGCCCAGTATTTAGAGTCAAAATGGTAAAATAGGGCCCGTTGTCCCCCACCTCATTCTCTCACGCCACTATTCTTGCTCCTGCAGGCTCCATAATATCCCCCATCATCATTCTATGTGAAATGTTTACATCTTAGGAGATAGTGCTGATCAATGTTAATGGGAACAATGCAAATTGTAAATCAAACTAATTGGTGTACAATGTGATGATATAGGGACCTGTAATTTTTATGTTTAAAGTAGACAAAGCTTGAAATCCCAGGTCCTTTTACAAAAAAGCATAAGCACAAAATAAACTTCACCTTACAAAGTCAGAAAAGTGTAACAATTTACAATGGCAGGTGTGACCAAGATGTGGAGATGCCGGCAATGGACTGGGGTAAACACAATAAGAAGTCTCACCACATCAGGTTAAAGTCCATCCAACAGGTTTATTTGCTAGCAAAAGCCACTAGCTTTCAGAGCACTGCTCCTTCATCAGGTAAGAGTAAAGGTTCATGACCCTATCTCTGAGGAACTTTGGAGAAAATCCAGCGAAAGAACCTCAGGTACAATCAAACTGACTTTGGAAAAAACAAATTATAGTTTAAAAGAGACTGTTTCCAGAAATCACAATTTATATCAGTCGAAACTCACTGGTATTTCAAGACCAACCATGGAAGAATCCTGTCTCAGCCACTCCATATTTTTCATGTCTTACTATCAAATTATAAATATGGCCTAATATTGCCTCCTATTATAAAATGTGTCACTGCATGCTTGTTACTGTGTGATGCAAAGGTTGGGATATGTTTACTTTTATAAATATCTATATCTTCACCTGGGTGTGTTTTATGCTCAATGCTAATGAAGTCCTTTTTTTTTAAATTCAAGAAAGCCCATCATCCTGGTTTCTTTGCAATCAGCATGTAAAATGGTTAAGCACAGTTGTTGAATTGCTACCTTCATCTTTGATGCCAAACTTTCAACAAACTCAAGACTGTTGTCAACTGGAAAATTGAGCTCTTGATACTCCATTGTGAGATAAGATTATACAAATGCTTTGCTCACTAGTTTAGCTCTTTAATTAAATTAGTTAATGTTTCCATTGAAATAGTGAGGAAAAGCAATCCTTATGAAAACTTTAAGCATCCATATGTAAATATTCACACAAAATAACTTCAAAGCTTTCTCTTGCCCCTAGACTCTCTCTTGCTTGCTCTGCCATCTGGAGGTACCTAGCTTTCAAACTCTGGGATGTTTGGCAGCATCTTTGGTGCTGGAAGGTTGTCACTGCCAATGTCACAAGCTGCAGATCTGTGGAAAGTGCTCCCTCTAGTGTCAATATTTATTTCTTTTCCTCTCTGATTTCTTACCTGCCTATTCGCAATCTTGCCATTCATACCTCCTCAAGACAAATCCTTTGTTCCTTTCCTTTTCCTGTTAGCTCTCCCTTTGGACTTGCACAATGAAACCACTTGTAATTTAATGTCTCCTGCCCCCCCCAGAGAATCACAAATTTCCCTTCTTTCCTCTTCCCTCCTTTAATATGCTCAAAAACTCATTGCCCTGAAATGTTAACTGTTTCCAGCTGACAAATGCCATGAGATCTGCTGAACATTATTGGCATTTTTTGGTTTTTATTTTAGATTTCCAGCATTTACAGTGTTTTGAGTTTGAAAATACATTTCTGTACAGAAGTTGTATGATTATAAAGTAACTCCAGAATCTTACAGCACAGAACAATACCCCATGACTCACCATAGAGACTCTACAGTGCAGAAGGAAGTCATTTGGCCCATCGAGTCTGCACTGACAACAATTCCACACAGGCCCCACCTGCGTAACTACACATAACACCCTGCCAATCCCTCTAATCTATGCATCCTGAGACACTAAGGGGCAATTTTAGCATGGCCAATCAACCTAACCCACACATCTTTGGATTATGGGAGGAAAACAGAGCACCCAGAGAAAACCCACGCAGACACAGGGAGAATGTGCAAACTCTACACAGACAGTGATCTAAGCGGGGACTCAAACTCAGGTTGCTGGAGCAGTGAGGTAGCAGTGCTAATCATTGTGTCGCCATGCCGCCCCGATACCTATGTATACCTATGCCAACTATTTGAAGGAGTCATTCCATTCACCACGCTCTTTCTTGATGGTCCTGCACTTTTTTCCCTTTTCAAATCAATTATGATTATAAAAAAGATACAAGGCAGACAATGAGTTAAACATAACTTGGTGTCTGGTGAATATTCTTATTATCCATTGCCATTTGCTTATGCGCTGATTAAACAGACAGCTATGAACGCATAATGAAATTGATTGCTTTTATTACACTCATTTCTCTCTAAACAGTACTCAACTGAATAAAACATGGTGCTGGTAATGGAGCCTTAAAATAAATTGGAAAAAGTAGCAAGAAGGGAGAAAAACTAAACATTGACACATTGGAGTATAAAGTAATCCGATTTCCTGGAATTTAAACGGCTTCAGCCACAGAGGCTGCGGTGTGAATGATGTTTGATACAGGGACAGAATCAGCACGGCTGCAGCCTCACAGGTTACAAATCTGGAAACCGAAACATGTGTCAGCTTCAGTTCCCCAGGGCTCTTATTTCATCATTGACTGAAGATGTGGAAGTAAGCAAGTCTGTCATGCAAGAAGAATGAGGTAATCAGCTAATTAAAGGCACAAGGTTAACAATGGCGAGACAGTGGGGTCAACATTCTTGGCATAGAAGATGAAAAAACTAGACTAGACCACTAGCTAGAAGCTAGCAATTTGCAGCTGCACCTGGAGGCTAAAGCCAAAGATATTTTGACCTCTTTAAGAAGCGGTCCCCACTTAATTCTGAGGAGAGATAGATTAAGGAAATGTCATCTGGAACGTCCAGGTTACGATGTGGATATGCCGGTGTTGGACTGGGGTAAACACAGTAAGAAGTCTCACAACACCAGGTTAAAATCCAACAGATTTATTTGGTAGTGGCATTTACTACCAAGTAAGCCTGCTGGACTCTAACCTGGTGTTGTGAGACTTCTTACTATATCCAGGTTAGCCAGATGAAATGATGGCATATTGGTAAAGTCACTGGGTTAATAATTCAGAGGGCCAGCCTTTAGAAGCTGGGTTCAAATCTATCATGGCAGCTTATAAAAAGTAAATTCAATTAACCAATTAAAATAAAAGTCTGGAGTTGGAAGCTTGTCCCAATAATATTGATCACAAATCTATCATCATTTGTTATAAAAATCGATGTTCACTAATGGACATCTACCATCCTTACTTGGTCTGGACAAGCTTCCGCACCCAAACAATGTGGTTGATTCTTAACTGCCTTCTGAGATGGCTCAGCAAGTCACTCAGTTCAAGGGCAATTAGGGATAGACAACAAATGTTGGCCTTAGCCAATTATGTCCACCTTTCATGCAAGAAAATACAAAAAAAATCCCTGCCAGCATAACATTGTTCATGAGGTGACCTGAGTTCAGCCCAGTAAAAACATTGAGATTAGGCACGTCCTGCAGTTTGAGCCTACTGTAAGCTCCAGACAACTCGAGAAACAAAGTTAATCAATCCCAGAGTAGCTGGATAGAGTCATAGAGTCATAGAGGTTTACAGCATGGAAGCAGGCCCTTCGGCTCAACTTGTCCATGCCGTCCTTTTTTTAAACCCCTAAGCTAATACCAATTGCCCGCATTTGGCCCATATCCCTCTATATCCATCTACCCATGTAACTATCTAAATGCTTTTTAAAAGACAAAATTGTACTTGCCTCTACTACTACCTTTTGTGGCTTGTTCCAGACACTCACCACCATCTGTGTGAAAAAATTGCCACTCTGGACACTTTTATGTCTCTCCCCTCTCACGTTAAACCTACACCATTTAGTTTTAGACTCCCCTATCTTTGGGAAAAGATATTGACTATCTAGCTGATTTGTGCCCCTCATTATTTTATAGGCCTCTATAAAATCACCCCTTAGCTTCCTACACTCCAGAGAAAAGTGTCCCAGTCTTTCCAGCCTCTTCTTATAACTCAATCCATCAAGTCCCAACAGCATCCAATAACCTCATACTGCTGGAATTTAAACCCCTGTGAGGAATATTCTTTTTCATTTTAAACTATTCTTTTTTGGTCCTATGAGGGCATCTGCCTTCCCTTAACCTATTGGAGTGGCATGGTGCAGCTATAATTTGATGGAGTAAATGTCTGTACCTCTGCAATGGAGCAAGCAACTTATTCCAGATGTAGCCAGCTTTGGGCTAGAGGGCAGGATCAACACTGTCATGTGTTGTGTGGGAATCTTGCTCCGCTGCATTTGCAATGTTAGAGCAAGGATCCTAGATTTACAGGTCATTGTGGCTCAGTATTTTAGAAAAGTTTTGTGAGCATCCACAGGATTAGCTCACTTGTTTAAACATTTTGAAATAGATAGTGGGTCAGCTGCACCCAATTCAAACTGGAGAATTTTGTGGGCATTCTGACAATATCCCTTTGATGTTCCTTCACCGTGGCACTAGAGTATCGCTGCAGCCATTTTTGTGCTCTTTTCTCTTTCTTGCTTTCTGTTGATCTGGTCCACACCCTGCTCACTTGCCTTTCCCAACTGGGCTAAACAGGTGTTGACGCACTCAATGTGCTGTCCCACTCACTGAACAGACAGACTGCAATCTCTCCGTGAAGGATCTATCTGTTCATCAGCTCTTTATTTCAGCACTACCTCACTAATGCGCTCTCAAAGCTTTTCCTGGCACTCACCTGCTGTGACTTTAATGTGTTGAGAGTCTTCTCATATCATTTATGGCTGTTCACAATGTTGTACCTGTATTTAATTTTGCTGCCAGGATATTTGACCACTGCTGAGTACCATGTCTTGTTGTTACACCTTGGGCTTATTTACTGAAAGAGGGCAGCACTGTTAGAGGACAGCAAGGTGGCACAGTGGTTAGCACTGCTGCTTCACAGCACCAGGGACTCAGATTCAATTCTGGCCTCAGGTGACTGTGTGGAGTTTGCACTTTTTCCCTGAGTCTGTGTGGGTTTCCTCCGGATGCTCCAGTTTCCTCCCACAGTCCCAAAATGTGCTGGTTAGGTTGATTGGCCATGCTAAATTGATCCTAGCATCAAGGGATTAACAGCGTGAATGAAGGTTATGGGAATAAGGACAGTGGGATTATGGTTGGTACAGACTCAATGGTCCAAATGGCCTCCTTCTGTATAGAAGGGATTCTACAATTCTATGATTCTAAAGTGGGAAAATTGGCAACAGTATGGGCATAATCTTACCTGCCAGTCTCCTTCTGCAGCAAAGACGGAGAATTTGGCGGCCACCAAATCTCCAGTCACTATGGCGGGATGGGAAAATCCCACTCACATGTACATTGGTAAGATTCTGGCCTTTGGGTTTGATGCCCATTCCACCTCTTCTCCCTATCCCTGAGAATGAAAGGGAAACTGTCATAAAGGCATCAAGGAAATGGCTCAGGATGAAGCACAGCAGATACTAGGTGAAATTTTCCCCTGGGTGCATAGAATGTTGACTAAAAGCGGAGGAATTTAGAGTAGCTAAGAGTAGTGGGCGAGAAGAGGATTGGGAGAGGTTTAAATGTCAACAAAGATTGACAAAGAAGTTGATAAAGAAGGGTAGGAGAAACTATGAAGCTGGGCTAGCGCTTAATATAAAAAAGGATAGCAAGCGTTTTTATAAATATATAAAAAGGAAGAGGCTGGCTAGGGTGAATGTTGGTCCTTTAGAGGATGAGAAAGGGGACCTAGTGGTAGGGGATGGGGATATGGCTAAGGTATTGAATAACTTTTTTGTTTCTGTCTTCACGGAGGAGGACGTGAATAATTTGCCGGGTGTTAGCGATGGAAAGGTGGTAGGACTGGAGGGTCTTAATGACATTACTGTTACTAGAGAGGCGGTGCTCGACAGACTGGAGGGGCTGATTGTGGACAAGTCCCCAGGACCAGATGGAATGCATCCGAGGGTTCTGAAAGAAATGGCGGAGGTGATAGTGGATGCCTTGGTGGTTATTTTCCAGACGTCGCTGGATTCCGGGGAAGTGCCGGATGATTGGAAAATGGCTAATGTTATGCCGTTGTTTAAGAAGGGTGCCAGGCAAAAGGCAGGGAATTATAGGCCGGTTAGTTTAACGTCTGTGGTAGGTAAAATGTTAGAATCTGTCATTAAGGAGGAAATTGCGAGGCATCTTGAAGGGAATTGCTTGATAGAGCAGACGCAGCACGGTTTCATTAAAGGGAAGTCGTGTCTGACAAATTTATGAGGATGTGTCTAGGGTGGTGGATAGAGGAGAGCCGGTGGATGTGGTCTTCCTAGATTTTCAGAAGGCGTTTGACAAAGTACCTCACAAGAGGTTATTGCAGAAGGTCAAGGGACATGGAGTTGGGGGTAGGGTGTTAGCGTGGATAGAGGATTGGTTGTCAAATAGGAGGCAGAGAGTGGGGGTCAATGGGTGCTATTCAGATTGGCGGATGGTGACTAGTGGAGTGCCCCAGGGGTCGGTGCTGGGGCCTCAGCTTTTTACCATTTACATAGATGATCTGGAGGAGGGAACCGAGTGTAGGGTGTCGAAATTTGCTGATGACACCAAGATTGGGGGAACGGCAAATTGTGCGGAGGGTGTGGAGAGTCTGCAGAAGGATCTAGATAGGCTGGGCGAATGGGCCAGGAAATGGCAAATGGAATTTAATGTTGGCAAGTGTGAGGTGGTCCACTTTGGTAGGAAGAATGGTAGGAAGGACTATTACTTACGGGGCGAAAAACTGCAGCAGGCGACGGTGCAGAGGGACCTCAGGGTCCTTGTGCATGAGTCGCAAAAACCCAGCTTGCAGGTGCAGCAGGTGGTCAGGAAGGCGAATGGGATGCTGGCCTTCATAGCGAGGGGGATTGAATATAAAAGTAGGGAGGTCTTGCTGCAGCTGTATAGGGCATTGGTGAGGCCGCAGCTGGAGTACTGTGTGCAGTTTTGGGCGCTGCACCTGCGCAAAGATATTTTGGCCTTGGAGGGAGTGCAGAGGAGGTTTACTAGGCTGATACCGGAGTTGAGGGGGTTGAGCTATGAGGAGAGGCTGAATAAACTAGGCTTGTACTCGTTAGAGTTTAGAAGAATGAGGGGAGATCTCATTGAGACGTATAAGATGATGAATGGGATGGATAGGATAGAGGTGGAGAGACTCTTCCCGCTCAAAAAAGACAGTAGGACTAGGGGGCACAGCCTCAAGATAAAAGGGGGGCGGTTTAGAACGGAGTTGAGGAGGAACTTCTTCACTCAAAGGGTGGTGAATCTCTGGAATTCTCTGCCCGTTGAAGTGGTGGAGGCTGCCTCGCTAAATATTTTTAAGACGCGGGTTGATGGGTTTTTGATAAGCGAGGGGATTAAGGGTTATGGGGAGAGGGCGGGAAAGTAGAACTGAGCAGCGACAGATCAGCCATGATCTTATTGAATGGCGGGGCAGGCTCGAAGGGCTAGATGGCCTACTCCTGCTCCTATTTCTTATGTTCTTATGTTCTTAAGGTGTGAAAATTGGCATGTAGCTCTCCAGCTATACAGCTGAGTTTTCTCTCCAGATTTTGATGCATGCTATGCAAAAAAAAATTAGGAGCGCATTTTTCACCATCACTATTGCGGGCGGTGGACCTAATAGATTCAGCAATGCTGTCTCCACAGAGATCAGGGAGCCAACTTCAAAGGGCACCTTGATCAGCTTTAGAAATAAAGTCCCCCACCACCTCAAAGCATTGGGGCAACCCCTTCTCCCCTGCTCCCTCCCACCTCCCACACACACACACACACACACACACGCACACACAAACAGACAGGCATCAGGACAATTCCCCCTACACACATCCACACATAAGGGGAAACACCCACTCCCAGAGATCCCGCCACTGGCACTGACAGATTGCATTCCCAAGTCAGGCCGGGCTTGTCCCCCTCCCCTCAGCGCTACAGTTAACTTCGCACCCATGGTGAGTTCCCTTTGACTCCTTTAACTTTTTAAATACCTGCCCTGTTGGTGAGGTATGAATATTCAGTGAGGAGGCGGGGGAACATATTACAAGAAAACTCTTTAACTATTGCTAAATTTATTACTGAAATCATTGACATGTTGAGGGCAGGGGAAAATCAGAAAATGAGTCTCACCAATGAGAATCTCATTTTCTGATTCTCAAAAGAGTTTGCACCCACGTCACCTTTGTTCTCATGGTGACCAGGGGTGCAAAATCACCCCATAGTTAATAACTTGTCTTCAGTCAGAGCACTGATGAATGAATGAACCATTCACACTTGTTCCCACTGAGGCTCCTGCTATTGGGTTATGAAATTGTTCATCCAATTTTATGGATGACATCTAACATCCACAAATATATCTTGATCTTTACGATTGGAAGCTGAGCTTTTTAAATAAGCAAAATCAAAGCTCAATGTACAACTTGTATTTTCAAGTAATAAGATGGTCAACTTCCTGTAGTTTGCAAAGTTCAACTCAGGAGTGTACTTTCTAATTATTATAACCCCAAGGATCAGATCTGAAAATTGACACTGTTTAAAGTTTATTTATTAATATCACAAGTAAGCTTACATTAATACTGCAATGAAGTTACTGTGAAAATCCCCTTGTCACCACACTCCGGTGCCTGTCCGGGTACGCTGGGGGAGAATTTAGCACAGCCAATGCATCTAACCAGCATGACATTCAGACTGTGGGAGGAAACCCACGCAGACATGGGGAGAATGTGCAGAATCCACACAGTGACCCAAGTCAGGAATCAAACCCAGGTTTTTGGTGCTGTGAAGCAGCAATGCTAACCACTATACCACTATGTTGCCTGTCCTGTAGGTCAGATACAGCTGAACTGAAATTGTTCACTTGAAGAATGCTATCTAATGTATAATTAATCATATCTTGTGAAAGGTGATTTCCTGCAAAGTCTCAGCTGCATCTTGGGCAGGGTTTTACAGCCTCCATTGTCCAGAAATCGTAAAATCCCGCCCGAGATCAACAGAACTTTTCATGTTCCACCCCTCACCCACTTTGATTCCTTTGGAAGGGCGGGGCTGTAAAATTCCAGCTGTTAACTTTGGCAAACAAGACAATTGAATAAGAAACATAAACGTAAAGAAAAAGTCTGACAACTAAGGAAAATTCAGGAGCCCAGAGAAAGGTGGGTTCTAGGGCTTAGTGTGGCGGGGGCAGGAATAGAGGCACTGGGGGTGACCTTGGGGGCGGGTGTGTGTAGTAGGTGGGTGTGGATGGGGGAGGGGGAGCCAGAAAAGAAATATGTGGTGACATTTAACAAATGCTTCTCAAATTCTTCTCCCCAGTTTCTTAACCAAAGAATGAACACAATTAAATTATATGGATTAATGCTAGCATTATCAGCAGAAGTAGGAATATTAATTAAGTTGAATTAGCATTCTTAGGCTGACAAGTATTAATTAATAAGCCTAAATCGTTTCATCTTAGCTTTGTTATTTCTGAAAAAAACTTGTTTGGAAATTGAAATGAAGGCAAAAGTTACATTGACGTGATAAAATACATCTCTGCAGGTGCAGAAATATCAAAAGATAATTTTATCCCTCAGCTGCAGTTGCTGCATTATGAGATGAACATTTATTGCAAGTGGAGTAACTGCTTTGGGATTACATTAAAATAAGAACAGAAAACACTGGATAAACTCAGCAAGTCTGGTGGCTTCTGTGGAGGGAGAAACACAGTTTAAGTTTCGAGCCCATCTGACCCTCCATGGTCCTCAGAGCAAAGAACAAAGTACAAAGAAAATTACAACACAGGAACAGGCCCTTCGGTTCTCCAAGCCTGCACTGACTTTGCGGGCTGCCTGAACTAAAACCCCTTACCCTTCCAGAGAGCATATCCCTCTATTCCCATCCTATTCATGCATTTGTCAAGATGCCCTTCAAAAATCCTGCTGAGTTTATGCAGCAATTTCTGTTTATATTTCACATTTGCAGCATAACAGCATTTTCTTTTATTTGGAATACAATTTCCCTACAGTAGAACAGTGTTCAGACTTAAAAAGTACTTCACTGTTTGTAGAGTACAGCTATATACATAAAATTTCATTCCAATCCTGTAGATGTACATGATCAAAACCATTTCCTTAACTGTAGCATTAAGGTGCTAAGAGTCACAGAAGCATAGCCAGTGGAAAGAAAAGATATTTACTGGAAATCACAGGCATTACCACTGTGGTTTAATTTGTATTTTATTTTATTATAATGAGAAAGTTCAGGATTCAAAATGCATTGCGGAGTTTCCCCTGTGAGTCAAATGTAAGATCTGGAGCTGGATTGTTCTGCTGCTCATCCAATGCATCAAATTTTATGGGCTTTGATTATATCAATCATTAACTGTCTGTCATTAACAGTTGTGAGGCTATCATGTTTCTGATGTTACAACAATGACTGCACTTCACAAGTACTTCATTGGATGTTAAATGCTTTGTGATATCCAGCAGTTATCAAAGGCGCTATACAACTACAAATCTTTTTTTAACCATCCTGAGGGGTGGCACCGTGGTTAGCACAGCTCCAGGGACCTGGGTTTGATTCCTGGCTTGGGTCACTGTCTGTGTGAAGTTTGCATGTTCTCCCGAGTCTGCATGGGTTTCCTCCGGATGCCCTGGTTTCCTTCCACATTCTGAAAAACGTCCTGGTTAGATGCATTGATCCAAACAGGTGCCAGACTGTGATGATTAGGGGAATTTCACAGTAACTTCATTGCAGTGTTAATGTAAGCCTTACTTGTTACTAACAAATAAACTTACTTTAGATAGCGTGAGGCAGAAGGTGGGGATAGATCATTCAGAGAAAGGTGTTATCAACGCTACCATGTAGGTGACTTGATTAGGTGACCTTCGACATGAAAAGATGTCTCAGATGTTGGAGTTCAAATCCTTAAAATCTACACTTGAGATTATTACGCCTATCACAATAGATTGTACACCGGTTGTTGCAGAAGTCCACACAGAAGCTTGGAAAAAAGGTCTAATGAACAAAAATAAAATGCTGTGGATGCTGAAGACATGAACTAAAACAGTGGATGTTGGGAACATTCAGCAGGGCAGGCAGCATCTGTGGACAGAGAAACAAAGTTAACCTCTCAGGCCGATGACCTTTCATTAAGTCTGGTCGAGTCTGTATCATAAATTGGCGTGGAAAATATCGTTCTTTCCTTCCAATGACTTAACCAATTAATGTTGAACTTCTGAAGGGAAGTTCCCCTTGGGGTTTCCCATGTTTAGCAATGCCCATCCCTTTAGGCTATGTAAAATGAAAGTGGACAAGCTTAATAAATAGCTCAGTGGACAATGTTCAGAGCGACTTCGCTCAGCAGAGAGGGACAGAGACAGTGGACAGAAGATCTTGCAGCAGAAATCTCGCCAGCAGCCCAGAGATTAAAGATGAACAGAGCAACTACTCTGGCCATTGTCACCTTGCTTCTGTGTGCCATTACTGCACAAGGTATGTCAACATTTGTGAACTTTGTGTCTTAGAATGGAAAAGGATCAGTAACTTTTTTATTCCACCCTAGTACATGTATCACAGTGTACTCCTCTAGTTATAGGGGAAAAGAAGATTGAACAGATCTCATTCTGTGGCTAGAATCTGCATGCTGCAAGATCTTTTGAAATGTAATGGTATCAGGCAGAATCATTTTTAATCCCCTTTATTCTCAAACCTATTAAACTGGAAGTAACTATTGTTGATTTGAGTGAGAATCTGCCTAATGTTGTTCCAGCATGCCTCCAGCTTCTTTTAAAGGAAGTTTCTAGTGTGTGTACATTGAATACGTGCTTGGCAGTGAGTAGAGGAATGCTACACGGCAGAATAAACCTGCCCTCTGATGCCGCCCACAGGAATTTCCAACTCTTTGTTTCTGAAATATGTCTTAACAAAATCGTGGAACTTATGCAATGGCGGTATCTCCGGGCTAATATATCGATTCTCCCAACATGTCAAGCATAGTCTGTTAAACATGGAACAATTTATAGTTAATAACCTGGAATTTTGATAAACTGCATTGTTAGTGATGGTCACTAGGAAAGACCATGGCCAGAGTTCTCTGACCTCACATGCGGCTGGGATTATCCAATCCTACTGCTGTGAATGGAGATTTGGCAGAGCGCTGAATTCTCTGTTCTCGCTGGCAGTTCTAGCAGAGCACGCAAGACTGGAGAAATCTGGACCCTACTTGTCCCTATCCAAAACAATAATTTGCCAAAGGAAGGAAAATTATCAGCGGTAATGATGATTATGTTGATCCAAAAGGTTTTGAGACATAGCATCATAGAATGCTGGCAGTGCAGGAGGAGGCCATTTGGCCCATTGAGCCTGAAATGACAACAATCCCACCCAGGCCCTATCCCTTTAACCCTAAGTATTTTACCCACTAACACTAAGAAACAATTTAGTATGGACAATCAACCTATCTCGCAGGGCTCAAAAAAAGCCACACTGCTCTGTATACATGGAGATACCAGTCCTTCTATTCAGCAATCTAGTTGCCGTACAGAAGAAAACAGTGAGCTCTTAAAATGAGCACATGTCACATTGCTTTGTCCATTCGTGATACTCTGCAGGACGTTGTTGATAATGCATCAATCTTCAATAATTATTGGCAAACCAAAAGAATAATTGAAATTTACCTGTATCTCTCTATTATTTGTTCAGCAAGTTAAATCTGTGATTAGTTTTGAAACATGGTAGCAATCACAAGAAAAATTCACTGCTTGGAATGAATTGACTGGTTGTCAGTTGAATAAAATCATGTATCAGTTATAAAAACAGCTCTCGGAAAGTGTAGAGTTTTTGTGCTTTAACATATACGCTAGTTTGTCATTTTGAGAACCATACAGTGATGCTGTAGCATAATTTGATGTGCTAAAGTCAGCATTTATTGCCCATCCTTCATTGCCCTTGAACCGGATGGCTTGCTAGGCCATTTTAGACGTAGTTAAGGGTTAATCACATTACTGTGGATCTGAATTCACCTGTAGAGCAGATCAGTTAAGGATAGTAGATTTACTTTCCTAAAGGACATGAGTGAACCATGGCCTTTTACAACAATTGATGATAGTTTTATGTCATGATTGCTGAGACTAGCTTCCAATCCCAGATTTTATTAACTGAATTTAATTCCAACAATGAGAAATGTTTAAAGAAAATGACAAAAAAACTCAACTTTTGAAAAATGCGCCTTTGATTGTTCCCCAGGTTTGCACATAGCAATGTCCTGGAAACTGATCTCCAATTCCTGGAAACGAGCCTTGGCAACACCAAATCTGAAGGGATCAGGAGAGAAGCCAATGAACAATTAGGAAGGCAAAGAGGAACTATGAAATTAAATTATCAAGGGCCATAAAACAAAACAGTAAAATACAGTAAGAAAAGGAAGAAAGTGTGAATAGACCATTAAGGGATAGACAGGATAATAGCATAGGCATATGACTCAATGACTCTAAAAATGGAGAGATGGCAGAAATATTAAATAATTATTTTACTTCAGTGTTTACGGGGGCGATAAAAGAAGTACACATGAGATTGAATGATGGGACGCACAATGAGATAAGTGCCTTCAGAGCTTCTTTAAATTACTGGACAAATTGAGTAAGCTAAACTAACTCAAAGAGGGCAAAACCCCTGGTTCAGCTGGATTGCTTACACATGGATTTAAGGAATAATTAGCAGAGGCATTACTACATTTATTTCATAATTCATTCGAAAAAGATCTTGTGCCAGAGTGCTGGCAGATAATTAATGTAATTCCTACATTTTAGGAGAGAGAACAGAACATGTATTGAGAATTGTAGGCCAGTCATCTTAACACTAGTGGCAGGAAAAATAATGGAATTCCTATTAAATGAGAGAACAGAAGAATCGAGGTATAGCACAGGACTCCTCAAACTCTTCAACTCTGATGTGGAAATCCAAAAAGAAGGTTCAGAATGAAGTAGTTTTCTGAAAACCAAAGCCGGGATTTTACAGCTCTTCCTGCCGCCTGGGTCACCTAGTCCCACTGAAACTGAGGTGAATAGTATAGATAGTGTAGACTCATTGATAAGGAAGATAGACAAGCATATGACAGAGAAGGGAATAGATAGTAATGATGGTAGATTTAGATGAAGAAAAATGGGAGAAGTTAGTGTGCAGCTTCTGGGACCAAATTGACAGCAACTCCCCAAGGTTACATTTAACTGTTTTTGTATGGTTAACGGAATCTTATTCTTTAATTGTAATGAGCACTGATAGCCCTCCTTTATATTTTAATATCATGCAGGTGAACCTCTCTGTTAGCATGCTGCTGTTTAGCACTTGAAGAGAAATATTTTTTGCAAATGAATGCTCGTGATTTTTGAGTATTAGGATAGAGTAACCCTCTCACAATAGGTCATACACAGAAGAAGTATACATATCTCAATGTAGATAAAAGGAAATGGGATGCATCCCTTATTTCAACAGATTATATATATAAATGACTATGACTTCCTTCTCACAGGTATTCCAATCCCAGGGATCCTGGGACGTTGTAAATGTATCTGGACTACATCCAGGCCTATTAACCCAAAGAATATGAAAAGTATGAAATATATTCCCAAAGGATCTCAATGCGAGACAGCAGAGATAATGTGAGTATCGGAGCATTGCGTTGTACAAAAGAATGGAAACTTCTTTTGCTTCTATCAACCTCCAATTACTGAATTGTGCTCTTTGTTAGTTACTTTGATTTAATCAGTGCTTATGAAGCAGAATCTAAAGGCAGAATGTTTCTGAGCAGATAGTCCATTGACTTTAGCGGAGAATTTCTGGACTGAAAAATCCCACCCAAATGAGTTTTTTTTTAACCAAATTCTCACCTTCCAGTGGGGGAGCTGTAGTTTCTGTGGTTTGATTTTAAAGGTTTTCCTTCTCTTCACAGTGTCACCATGAAAGGTGGGAAGAAATTATGCGTGAATCCTAATGCCCAATGGGTGAAGATTATCATTAAAAGCCAGAGAGGTTGGTGTTTGTTACAATTTGGATGAAAAATAAAGAAAATCTTTCATGCGCTTTTCGTGACTTTCAGATATCTCCAAGAGGTTTTATAACCATTGAAGTACTTTTTGAAATGTAGTCACTATTGTAATCCAGGAAACAAGGCAGCTTAATTTGCATTTAGCAAACTCGCACAAAAAGCAACATGCTAATGACCAAATAATATACTTTGTGTGATGCTGATTGAGTGGAATGATCTTTGACCTAGAAGCAGTACTGTTAGGAAAATTTGCAATTTCTTTAAAAGGCCTTTTGGGCCTGGAATTATTTTTAAGAATGTTAAAAAATATTTTTTAACATACTCAGAAATTGTAAAGGCATCCATTGTAATTCTCTTGGATAATAAGTGACGCTGATCCAAGTGACCTGGTGATTCTTGATGTGGAGGAATTATCAACAGGAAGTTACAAAGAAGCCGTGTGGCTGGCAAACACAAAGGGGTACTGCAGACACAAAGAGGGGTCACAAGCAGAGGAGCTAGAGGGTGAAGGCCATCAGCACACAGATGCAGGCACAAAGAGACTAAAAGTAGAATACAGAATTCTTGTGAGGAGGAGAAGGAAATCACCCTCAGGAGGAGATCAATTTTCCTGTTTGGCAGAAAAGTACTGCGCAAGGTGGCTAAAAATCTGGAAAGTTGTGTGAATAACTCAGAGAAACTAAGAAGTTAGTTGATTTCCTAAAAATGGCCTAACTGTGAACTCGTGTTTATTGAGTGGTCATTGGAAAAGGAACTCTGGAATGCTACATCCTGAGGATTGTTTTGACCCGAAGGAGAGAGGAGGGTTGTGTAAATGTTCCTTTCTGACAATAATCATTTGTGAACTCAGAGGTGAAAGAGGTTGTTGGATAGGACTTCTTCCCTAATTTGCATTGATAAAGAACAGCATAATATGGAACTGTGTAATTACGTAATGCTCCATCTGTGTGGGGAGTGATGCAAATACTTGTGGTTACATAATTAATTAACTCATTCCTCCATATTATTACTTGCAAACACACTGCAGTGCAAATTTGTTGTATTGATCATTTAAAGTGAAATTGACACTTTTAGTAGAAAAAATAATTTAGCTGTTAATTCAAGTTTAACTTGCGTTAGTTCTGATGTTAGTGTAATAGTAATAGTTACAAAAGTGAAATCTTGTTGGTAATTTTTATATCTGGGAGTCATTTAATAAATTTGGTTATTTCGGTGTATGGTGCCCCATGGGGTCTTGTAACATAGGAGATAAATATTGGCCAAGAGACTGGGGATAAGCCCTCTGCACGACTTCAGAATAGCATCATGGGATCCTTTACATCTACCCAAACAAAATGCGGCCTTGGTTTAATATTCTAGCTGGAAATTTCAAGCCATTCACACCAACGGATTGTTTGTTCTAGCCAATGGCACATCCCTGCCATGGGTTTCAAGGTGAAGAGGGATGCATTCAATGGGAAACCCTATTGGGCTGTGGGAGGACTGCCTCCCACCTTTGCCAAACATGCTGCGGGCAGTTAGGGGAGTAAATCCCACCCTCATCTGAAACATGGCACCTCTGACTGTACAGTGGTGCCTCTGTACTGCACTGGAGTGTCTGCATGGATTTTTGTGCTCACATGAACACAAACCAAATAGCAAATTATAGATTTCACCTCTGATTTTTATCTGCTTGCCTCCTCTCCCTCTCTGCAGAAGCTTTGTTTTCACACTGGCAATTATTCTGCTCATTCTAGTTTCATACATGAATTATTACAATATTGACAACACTTAGCAATGAGCTTTGAACTTGCATCCTTGTTGTAACATATCATTTACGAGAAGGGAGGGTCCCCCTTTTTAACCTTGTGAATCACACGGATGTTGACAACATTGCTTGCCTTATATATTATTGTCAGGCACATAATATTGCCTAATATATTTAATGAAGACATTCTGGAGTACATTAAAAAGGGTGGGAGATTTGCAATTGAAAATGGAATTTACTTTTTCAGCTGGAAGACAGTACGACTGAGTGAGAGACCCGGATGGGGCAGACTCGAGTCCAGCTCTTGAACACCTCAAGTATCATGAACGGTGCAATGAAGAAAGCTTTAGGCAGTGTGCTAAATCACGCATGTCATCTTCCTGACGGCTTGTTCCGCTGTTTCCTCTCTGCTTATGTAGAGAATTTTCCCACCTCTTCAGCCTGCTGCTTTTTTAGAATTTTGAGTATGGACAAAGAAATCAATTAAAAAGTGCAATGCAAATAAACTTTGCACCTTGTTTGAGGTTTTTTTTAACAGGAAGTAGTTTTCAACTGTTTCAAGTTGTATTATGACTGCAATAAATGTTTTCAGCTCTCCATAACATTTGGAAAATAATTTCCAATTAGTTAAATGATTAGGTGCAGGAGTACATTGAAATTTATTTGTAAACTGGTAGAACAGATGGAATGACTAAAATGTTACATTTTATTATTTCAAGTGAAGTGGGACATGGGCATTAGTTTTGACAGGACTCAAATTATTCTGTTCCATTTTGCATGGGAATATTGTTCACAATGAAATTATATCTTGATTACACACTATGTCATCACCTATCTATATTTTATCTAGGATGAGATGTTGAAAAGTTGGAATAATTATCCTTTGTTATACACTGGCTGTTAAAATGGTTTGGAACATTTTAGTTGCAACCATTAATTTAAGCAATTAAATAAATGGATTTTTTCATATTCCATTGTTTCAGACTTATTCACAAACCAAATTTGGTTTGCTACTAAAATCTTGTCTTATGTGCTGCGTAGATGGCAAGACAAATGTTTTAATTTTTTTGCAGCTCAAATTTGAAGACAAACTTTTATATAAAAGTGCAACAAGAACATTGGCATTGACATCATTTTACTGTAGTCTTCATTGGTAAATGACATTTTAACTGCAACCAGTGTCTGTTTTTTGGAAAACATGGAGCTTAAAATCTCTCTTGGCTGATCTTAATGACATACAAATTATCTGCAGAAATGCCAATCCTTGCTGAGTGCCTGTAGAAGATCATGCTCCTTATTGGATGATATTATTTGTAAATAGAACTATTCTCTGTGCGATGATTTGTTTTTTGCATTGAGGGATTTTTCACATGTTGTGTCCAATTAATCAAGATGGGTCTACCATGTGTAGAGTGGGTGATATCAAGTGGACAACCTTACACCTTTCCCAGTTTTATTTTGATTGAAGCCATTTTGTTATCTGTGATTTGCATTATTGCATGACAATTAGGAGATAAGTGCTACAGTTACATTGAGTGGGGAGACTAATAAAGAGAAATGACCCAGAAATTAGCCATGCATCGCTCATTGGATGCTAATTGGCTTCCTAAGCCTTCAGTTTGGTGAACAGGAAGTATGCACTCAGTGCAAGCCAATAATCTGCTGCCTATCATATTGGTACAGTGTCTGCAGCTGAAAGAGGCTTTTAACCCATTGCGTATTTAAATAAGGGGTCTAAAACCTTCTTAAAGCCAACTCTGTAGCATTAGTTGGGCCTAAAGCAGCTGACAAGATCTGCATTTGGGTTGGAATTTTCAGACCATCCACGCCCTGCTGTCCGCTGCAAGCGAGAACAGGGAATTTGGCACTCAGTCAAATCTCCATTCACTGCAGTGCAATCAGAGAATCCCGCTATCGTGAATGGCTGGAAAATTCCAACCATGGTCTAACAGTCTCATTGTTGCAAGATGTGCTTTAATTACAATGCTGAATATCATTCAGTGAAGTTGCTACTCATAAGATGCACACAAATTATTTGTTTATGCAAAAAATTGGCCAAGAAGTTGATAGTGAAGCGGAAAGCTGTCGACTCCGGAATGATATCAATGGTTTGGTTGAATGGGTAGAGAGGTGACAAATGGAATTCAATCTGGAAAAATGCAATTGGGAAGGGCAAACAAAGCAAGGGAATAATCAGTAAATAGGAAGATATTGAAAGGGATTGAGGAAGAGAAATCTTAGAGTGCATGTCCACAAATTCTTAAATGTTGCAGGATAGGTGGACAAGGTGATCAAGGAAGCACATGGAATGCTTTCTTTGATTGGGTGATCTATTGAATACAAAAGCAGGATGTGATGATGGGACTGGATAAATCACTGGTTAGGTCACAGCTGAAATGTTGTGTATATTTCTGGTCACCACGTTAAAGGAAGGACAAAATTGCTCTGGAGTGAGTGCAGAAGAGATGTACAAGAATATTGCCAGGCCTTGGAAACTGTAGCTATCAGGAGAGATTGGATAAGCTAGGTTTGTTTTCCTTAGAACAGATGAGGCTAAAGGGTGACCTAATTGACGTGTACAAAATTATATAGGTCTTAGACAGGGTAGACAGGAAAAATCTGATTCCTCAGAGGGGTCAAATACTAGGGAATATAGATTTAAGGTTTTTGCCAGAAGGATTAGAGGGGACACGAGTAAAACTTTGCTCATCTAAAGGGTGGTTGCATTTGGTATTCACTGCGTAAGGTGATGGGTGAAGCTGAAATGCTTAACTCATTTAGAAGGTACCTGGATCTGTATCTGAGGTGCTGTAACCTACAAGGCTATGGACCAGATGCTGCAAAGTGACATTAAAATGAGTGACTACTTTATTTTCTCCTTGTTTTTGGCCAGCACAGACACAACAGACTGAATGGCATTTATCAGCTCCTTAACCTTTCTATGGGTCCATGGTTCTATGATTTGTAAATTATTAAAATAGACTTCATTTCTTATGAAGTATGTGTTGCCAGTGTTACTCAGTCTCCACCAAAATAGTGTGTCCATCCAGTAGTTAGGTTTTAGAGTAGCTGTGTTACAGTTCAAGATATTTCCAATATCCCTCTCATTGCTAGCTCAGAATTTGCCTTCCATCAATCAGTCAGTCAGTCAATCAGGAGAACATTCTTTCTGGTTGTGTCACAGCTTGGTATGGCTCCTGCTCTGCCCAAGGTCACAAGAAACTAAAAGGGTCGTGAACAAAGACTAATCCATCACGCAAACTAGCCTCTCATCCATTGATTGTCTATACTTCCTGCTACCTCAGAAAAGCAGCCAGCATAATTAAGGACTCCATGCATCCCAGACATAATCTCTTCCATCTTCCTCTATCGTGAAAAAGATACAAAAGTCTGAGGTCACACACCAACTGACTCAAGAACAGCTTCTTCCCTGCTGCCATTAGACTTTTGAATGGAGTTACCTTGCATTAAGTTGACCTTTCTCTACACTCTAGCTATGACTGTAACACTGCATTCTGTACTCTCTCCTTTCCTTCTCCATGTATGTTATGCTTTGTATGTATAGAATGCAAGGAACAACACTTTTCACTGTATACTAATACATGTGAATAATAAATCAAATCAAATCAAATCAAATCATGTTGGTCACTTTGAGTGAAAATATGGCCTCTGCATAAAGTAATCTGTAGTTGTAACGAACAAGAAATTTTTTTAACCAGAGCATATGCACTTTTGCTCAAAAGAACCAATGATATTAATGTACAACTAATGCTTTCATTTATGAGGTATGCACAATAGGAATTGTAATGATTAACAACTTACACATAAAAGGGGAAAGATAGAAATGTTAATTATCTGAAACAAGTCTACCCATAAGATCAGCGACAAATTGTTAAGTTCTGACTCATTTTGTTTCTTTTCTCTGTGCCCAGTGCAAAGAATCCACTTTTCATAGCCAAATTCTCATTCACTATAAAACTGAATTTTGATTCCTATGCTCAGAATTACTTATAAAAAGTGAATAATAATTTAACGGTCTAATAATTAACATTCCCCCCACTACAATCACAGGGGCCTGTGGGTGATCATGAGCCCCACACCGCCCAGAAATGTAGTCCCGGCTGACCCCTGCTGCCCAGACTGATCGTGCCCTCCTCCCTCCCACCGATCGCAGCTGCAGAGAGGCAGTGGGGCCCCCTCCCTCCCTCCACCAATCGCAGGCAGAGTGTATAATTGGACCCTCTCCCCACCCCCACAGATCGCAATGCAGAGTGCGCATGCACCCCTCCCACCCCACCCCCTGCACAGTGGCTCCGCCTCCCTGCCCCAACTGATCACAATGCAGATTTGGACAACGGGCTCACCCTCCCTCCCCGATCAGACCTACCTGTCCCCTGTAGGCCTTGCCCCTCAGGCCTTGCCCCCAGTAGGCCACCTTCAAACTCCGTCCACGGCATTGCCTGGTGGTTTATGCCAAGGTGCCTAATGGGCAATGCCAAGGTGCCAGGCCCATCGATGGGCAGGGCAAGCCAGTCGAATCGTGAACGTGACAATTAAAATCCACGGGTTCTTCGATTGTAATGGGGGGAGTGTTAATTGAGACTGGCTGCAACAGCAGAGGCCTGATATAAGATGAGGTAAATACGCCTTTTAATGGACATTAATGCAATATGTGGAGTATGGACAAAGTTAGCTGAAATACAGACAAACTTAAAATTCTGTGTTTCAAAACTCATGGACTTAAAATGGCTGCAGACAAGACAACAAGATGGGGGTCTTGGGAGGTCTTTTACATCTCAAATGGATGTAAAAGACCCTCCAGTGTTGCTGTTTTTGAGAGAGTGCTGTGTGCAAACTGACTAGCTGACATATTTTCCATTTTATAACAGTGACCACACTTCACAAAGCAGTGAGGCATTCTGAGGCATCCTGTAATCATGAAAGATGCTAGAGAAGTACTTATTTGTTATTTTTTTCCTTTGTTCACTGATGTAGGTAGTTTTCATTCAGCGTTAAACTGTTTTGTGCTAATGAAACACTATATTCTCCTGCTCCCTCAAACAGGGCATCCTTATGTAATGTTGTGCTGCTGCCCGAGAAGTGCCACCAGGCATAATTTAATTAAAAACAAAAGGATAATACTTCAACCTTGAGATTTAAGAATTGGGAGCCTTTTGCTCAAGGGAAACATGGAGGGGTAAGGGAATAGCGTGCAATTAAAATATTATACAAGTGCATTTTGAACAATAATCCCATGGCAAATGGGAACTGATATTATCTGTTCCTTATCAGGTTAAAAAAAAGTTTGTTAATATTTCCCATAAATCTGCACCATTTGTGGGAAATCATTTTGTAACTATTATGGAGAACTACTCTGCTCATCGTTAACCTTAAGGCTGCTGAATAGCTTTCGGCTATAGGACCTTTTGTGGCAGTGACTCTCTCTGTTGACTGAAGTCCTGCTGAATTGGCTCACTATGTTCCTGTTTATTGAAATCCCATACTTTCTCTTTATAATTGTGGAAGTGAAAACCTGGCAAACATTCCACGAGAGGGGATTTCTCTCTCCTGAGTCAAAACATCTAGCTGGGAAAAGATACAAAAGTCTGAGGTCACGTACCAGCTGACTCAAGAACAGTTTCTTCCCTGCTCCCTTCAGACTTTGGAGTGGAACCACCTCGCATTAAGTTGATCTTTCTCTATACCCTCACTATGACTGCAGCACTACATTCTGCACTCTCTCTTTTCCTTCTCAATGTACAGTATGCTTTGCCTGAAAAGCACGTAAGAAACAACTCTTCTCACTGTATGCTAATACATGTGACAATAATAGATCAAATCAAATCAAGTCAAATCAAATCTTTCATTGCTGGAGCTTCAAACATATTCGGAACTTGTGCATAGTTTACAACAGTAGCAGGAGCAGGTAGGTTATCTTTTAAGATGATAAGACCATAAGACATAGGAACAGAATTAGGTCACTCGGCCCATCATGACTGATTATTTTTCTCATCCCCATTCTCCTGCCTTTTCCCCATTATTCCTGATCCCCTTATTAATCAAGAACTGTCTCTGCCTTAAAGACACTCAGTGACCTGACCTCCACAGCCTTCTGCGGCAAAGAATTCCACAGATTCACCACTCTCTGGCTAAAGAAATTCCTCCTCATCTCTGTTTTAAAGGATCGTCCCTTTAGCCTGAGGTTGTGCCCTTTGGTTCTAGTTTTCCCTCCTGGTGGGAATATCCTCTCCACATCCACTCTCTTCAAGCCTCATAGTATCCTGTAAGTTTCAATAATATCCCCCATTATCCTTCCAAATTCCAGCGAGTACAGACCCAGAGTCTTCAACCATTCCTCATATGATAAGTTCTTCATTCTAGGGATCATTCTTGTGAATCTCCTCTGGACCCTTTCCAAGGCCAGCACATCCTTCCTTAGGTATGGGACCCAGAACTGCTCACAATACTCCAAATGGGGTCTGAACAGAGCCTTGTACAGCCTCAGAAATATATCTCTGTTCTTGTATTTTAGCTCTCTTGAAATGAATGCATTTGTCTTCCTAACTGCCAACTGAACCTGCTTGTAAACCTTAAGAAAGTCTTGAACAATGGCTCCTAAGTCCCTTTGTGTTTCTGATTTCCTAAGCATTTTCCCAATTAGCAAATAATCTATGGCTCCATTCCTCTTTCCAAAGTGCATAACCTCATACTTTTCCACATTGTATTCCATCTGCCACTTCTTTGCCCGCTCTCCTAACCTGTCCAAGTCCATCTGCAGCTGCCCGCTTCCTCGATACTACCTGTCCCTCTACATATCTTTGTATCATCTGCAAACTTCACAACAGTGCCTTCAATTCCTTCCTCTAAATCGTTAATGTGTAATGTGAAAAGTTGTTGTCCCAGCACTGAGCCCTGAGGCACACCATTAGTCACTGGCTGCCATCCTAAGAAAGACACCTTTATCCCCACTCTCTGCCTTCTGCCAGTCAGCCAATCTCTATCCGTGCCAGGATCTTATCCTTAACACCATGGATACTTATTTAACAGCCTCCTATGCGACACCTTGTCAAAGGCCTTCTGGAAATCTAAATAAATCACATCTACTGATTCTCCTTTATCTAACTTCCTTGTTACCTCCTCAAAGAACTCTAACAGATTTGTCAAACATGACCTCCCCTTGACGAAGCCGTGTTGACTCAGTCCTACTTTATTATGCACTCCCAAGTGCTCTGCGATCTCATCTTTAATAATGGATTCTAAAATCTTGCCAATGACTAAAGTCAGGCTAACCGGCCTCTAATTTCCTGTCTGCTGCCTCCCTCCCTTCTTAAATAGCAGTATTGCATTCACTACTTTCCAGTCCTCTGGTATCCTCCCTGCCTCCAAAGATTCCTGAAAGATCACCACCAATTTCCTTAGCTCTTTTAGAACCCTGGGGTGTAGTACATCTGGTCCAGGTGATTTATCCACCTTCAGACCTTTCAGTTTCCCCAGAACCTTCACCTCAGTAATGGCCACTACACTCATCTGTGTCCCTTGACTCTCCTGGAACTCTAGCATCCCACTGGTGTCTTCCACCATGAGTATTGATGCAAAGTAACTATTCAGTTCCTCTGCCATTGCTTTGTTTACTATTATTGCTTCTCCAGCCTCATTTTCCAGTAGTCCAATGTCTATTTTTGCCTCTCTCTTACCTTTCATATATCGAAAAAAATTCTTACTTTTTTTTATATTACTAGCTATTGATGAGTTATCTTTTTTGTAGATTGAGTGATTTCGTCAGGGCAATCATATAGAACATAGAACATAGAACACTACAGCACAAACAGGCCCTTCGGCCCACGAGTTGCGCCAATCACATCAACACCTACCAATCTATAGACCTATCTATAACCCCCAATCCCATTAAATCCCATATACTCATCCAGAAGTCTTTTAAAAGACCCCAGCGAGTTCGCCTCCACCACCACTGATGGCAGCCGATTCCATTCACTCACCACCCTCTGAGTGAAAAACTTACCCCTAACATCACTTCTGTACTTTCCTCCCCACACCTTAAATCTGTGTCCTCTCGTAGCGACCATTTCAACCTGGGGAAATAGCCTCTGAGAATCCACCCTATCTATTCCTTTATCTCTTATATTCCTATATCTTATATCAATGGTCTTCTGAACAAGTTTTACAATTAATAGCATCTTCCTTTTATTTTCACAAACATTAGTCAGCCTAATTAAACATTTGCAAGTCTTTGTGGTTATTACTGGTCTTCCCAAAAAAAGTGGAATCACATGAGTTGCAAAATAATTCAATTCCAGATTTTACAATTGCCCCCCAGGGGAATTCTTCATTCTGTTTTGGACACAACTTTCTTTCTTATTATAGAAAGAGGAAATAGAGACCAGACAGCAGAACTAAACTCTAAGTTCCAAGAATGACTTTACCCCTTCACCTATTGTAACACACTAGCTATTAATATTTCAAAATTGTAAATATTTTTGATAGTATAATATATATTATATATTTTTAATGTAGACTTGCTATTTGTGCTGTACTTTTTTATCATCAGTGCAGTTTAATTTGATGATGCAAAAGGTCAAGTCACAGGTTAGAAACACCTGCAAACCCAGTGTTGGTAAGTGTGTGTTGCTGAATGTTTGGGGGAAAGTATGGAGGTGGTCCTGCTCCTGGGTCTTTTTCCAAGAGGTGGGATTGAAGTCAGTAGAATCTACCTGCCCATATGTGGTGAATTACCAATTAAGCTCAGTGGCTGGTAAGTTAATGCCAATTTACAGAAGCCAACTGGAATTTTTCAGTCAGCTTGCATGCTGTGAAGTGCATGCAGGCTAGCTGCCTTCCTGATGGCAGACCAGGCGAGCCAATACTTCAGACAGGCTTTGAGGCCCTCTCTGTCTACATGGTTACAGCTACAGCAGCTGGCCACTCTGTGGAGGGGTTGTCTCATCACAATGGTGGCCTGTTGCTGAGGCCAATCTTTAATTTAAAATATGCAGAGTACTTAAGATTGGGGTGTCCTCCCTCTCTCTCTCTTTCTTACTGAATTACAGGCTACACTCTAACTTGGAGGGCATCCCATCTGTCTTCCATTTTTGAGAGCCCACCTGCCATCCTTAATTGGCTAGCACACATACTCTCTGGCCACTAATTGGCCCATTCAGGGAAAAGGCAATTCCTGGCGACTTTTTCCACACATTGAGGGATTGTGAACCATATTTGACTCTCATGTTAGGATCTTGACCCAAAATCCTGCCCCTGGTATCTTTGCTATCATCTGTGCCATTTCCAAATGATATTTGTGCTGTAACAACAGAGTTTTTTTATTCAAGGGATGTGGGCTTCACTGTCCAGGCCAGCATTTATGGCCCATCCCTAATTACCCTTGAGAAGCTGATGGTGAGTGTCTTCTTGGATTGCTGCAGTCCATGTGGTATAGGTACACCCGCCATGATGTTAGGGAGGCAGTTAAAGAAACAATGTGAAATTTCCTGGAACACCCACTGATATAGAGGCCGGAATTCTCTGGCCATTCACGCCAGCAGGATTCTCTGGTCCCGTTGGCAGCAGAACCCCCTCCTGCGGGTTCTCCTGTAGCATGGGGTGACTTCGATGGGGAATTCCATTGACAGCAACAGGATCAGAGAATCCTGCCATCAGTGAGGTATGTGACGCTTCCCACTGCCGAGTGACTGGGAGGCCCAGCAGGACTTGTGTTGTTTGGCTGTGATATGCTGAAAATTGAACTACATTATATCAGGTGGCCCAATGTCGAATCTTGCACTGGATGTGCGCTCATCAAGGGCGGGGATTCCGACGCTGGCTACACTAAAAGGTCTTTGGTCACTTTGTTCTACCACTGAAGATGTAGGAATAGCTTCAGTCATTAAATACCGTGCATCAATTTCCAGTTTTGGAGATCTAGCTTCAAGACAGCCTTCAGAAAAGGTTCCTCCAGTTTGGAGTGTTTGGACTTCCACCTGTGGGGAACATCACTGGAGAAGTCTGAATAAAGATCACACAAATGGGATTTCTGTGAAATATTGGCTGAAGTTATAGCTGCAGAGGAGGGCTGGGGAAATTCCCAGTGCACATTGCAAAAAACACTCACAGGCTGTAAAACATGTTAGGATGTCCCAAGGGTGTGTACATTCAAATTCTTTCTTCTTTGGCCAGTATTGGTTAAAAATAGTGCCAATTTTAAATGCCCACTCACAGCATAATTGGGGATATAAGTGGCCTGAGAATAATGTTGGCAATGTTCCACTTACAGAGGCGCCCAGCCCACTGCCATCTCGGCCAGGTCCAAATAAAAGTAACCAATATAGGTGGCCTGTGACAGCCAGGTCACCTATTACAATGTGAGGTAATTGAGAGCCTCTTACCTTTACTGCAATTTTGAGGTACAAGTGGGTGGATCTCTTTTGTACCATGGGTTGAATGGCCTAAAGGGACTGCTGGAGATTACTCAGAAAATATTTATTGCTGAGGCCAGTGGGGTGATGATTGCTCTTCCAGATCCCACAATAAAGCAAGCCTCTGGCATTGTGGCTTCAAATTAATGAGATTCCAGCTTCAAAATAGTTCAGCAGTCAAAACAGTAACCATGAACATGTTGTTGCACTCCACCGCTTGTCCCCCACCTGTAATGAAGCTCAAGTTAAAATCTGCTCTCAATTGTTTCAGATCTTTTGGCTATGTTTTGTATCTTAACCTAGATGATTTCAGCATTCTTATAAGTATATTGTCTTTCCCTCTGTTTTCTAAAGGGTCTATCACTGCTTTAAAACATCAGTTTCACTTTCTAGTTTTGCCAAGTACTGAGGATGCAGCTGCAGTGGTTCTTTTCCTTGTAGTATGTTCAAAGCCTTAAGGAACTCCCAGACATCTGGTGATAAACTCCCTCATTCCAGGAGATCAGTTGATATTAAACTGACAGCCTACCTGATCTAATTGACAAGCGACTCTAGTCCTGCACTACATGCTTGATTCTTAGGGTACTCAGAGCAATAAAGGGTAGACAGTATATGTCAAGATCAGGAAAGGAAGCGATGATCATTTGTACATAGTGCAATCCACTTCCCAATCTCCTACAGTATCAATGGAGGGAGTTTTCAGGGGTTATTTTGCCTCCTTCCTCTGTACTTCATCCTCTTAAGGAATTGTGCACAATCTGTTTCTGAATAACAAAAGAATGCTTGCTATTGTCAGTCACCATTTGGGATTCTTCAGAGTAATGTATGGAATTTTAGACAGTTCTTTTAATGTGGATTCAGGGATTGTGGTTTTCGGAGACAGTTTCCCACTCCATGGACTGGATTGTGACAGTTTATCAGGGCCAGAAACATGAGAACCAGGCCCACTTAATTACAGAAGAGGCCAGTATCCTAATGGCAAGAAAGCCCCCTACATTTAATTCAGAGATGAGAAGGGACCCATGGGAGAAATTCTCCCACTCACCCATTATTTAGCCAATTGGCACTAATTATCCCTGAGCTCACCAGAATTTAATGGTGGTTCAGGGATTAACTGCAACTGTTATGATTTCCCCATGCACCCAGGCCAGTTTTGCCTTGACTTGGGAAGTATCCTAATGGAAGCTATGGAAGATCTGACCAGAATTACATATTTAAAGGGTTGTACCCAGTAAAGGCAAGTAACTTCATATGGTGGACCTGTGAATATTGTTTTCTGCTGGGAAACTGATGATATAACTTTTACGAATGCTTGGAGTGTTTGGTAAAAATTAGGCAAAGGAAACCTGATAAGGAGGCTCAAAGCAGAATGTATCTAAAGAGGTGACCCTCTCGGGGGCATTCCTCACATGATCGTAGTTCACCTTATCTCCCACAAAGTCATTGTCATTCTCAGGCAAAGGAGAATTTGATATTGTACACATAAAGGTTTATGTTGAGGTGGTATTAACTATCCAATGATCCCATGAATGCGCTCACATTTAAGGACTATTCATGCAAAATAGAATCCCTACAGTGCAGAAGGAGGCCACTCAGCCCATTGAGTCTGTACCGATCACAATCCTACCCAGGCCCTATTCCTGGAAACTCACACATTTACCCTGCTAATCCCCCTGACACTAGGGTCAATTTAGTATGGTCAATCAACCTAATCTGCACATCTTTGGACTGTGGGAGGAAACTGGAGCACCCAGAGGAAACCCACACAGAAGTGACTTGAGGCTGGAATTGAACCCAGGTCACTGGCACTGTGAGGCAGCAGTGCTAACCACTGTGCCACCGCGCTGCCCCATTATTACCTTACACTGGCCCCACCCCAGTATTCTTAGTTTCCAATCTGCGAGAAATATTACCATGTGAAACAATTTCTTTAAACCATTTTATTTGTGGTACAAGTGTGATAATAGTTTTTGAATCCTTCCATGAGAATCATTTTTTTTCTTTCTTTGGCCTGTAGTTTGCTTTGGACGCCTAAATGCAAAGGGCAAAAAGATGCTTTTGTTTTTCACTTCTGCTCTTCTCCACTTCCTAGGTTTCTGGTAGAGGAAGTTAACTTCAATCTGCAATGCAAAGTAAAGGTTTGTCAATCTGCATGTTCCCCATTTAAAATAAGAGGCACAATTCAGCTAAATTCTGTTTCCATTTCATATTCTCTTTGAAGTAGGAGAATGGGAGATAAAAGGCTGTTAACGGCTAACCTGCCAGAACATATCACTCACCAACATTATCGCTCATCTGATTTTTATTTAACCAGTTTCAACAGATTGGACATTGGATGCATTCTATAATAGGGGCAAGCTCGGTATTGAATTATGAGATGGCTATTAATAAATCCAACAGGGAATTGAGGAGAAACTTATTTCCTCCGAGAGTGGTGAGAACACTTATTTATTTATTTATGTCACAAGTTGGCTTACATTAACACTGTAATAAAGTTACTGTGAAAATCCTCTGGTTGCCACGTACTGGTGCCTATTCGGGTACACTGAGGGAAAATTTAGCAAGGTCGTTGCACCTAACCAGCACATCTTTCAGACTGTGGGAGGAAACTGGAGCACCCGGAGGAAATCCATGCAGACTAGGGGAGAAGGTGCAGACGCCACACAGCCAGTGACCCAAGCCGGGAATTGAACCTGTGTCCCTGGTACCATGAGGCAACAGTACAGCTGAAAGTGAAACTTCTTTCATAGATAGATGTATTTAAAAAGAAGCTGGAAGAGGGATAATGGAATAGAAGGATATACTGACAGGGTTAGATGGAAAGTGATGGGAGGAGTCTGTATAGATCATGGACAATTGGGCTGAATGGTCTGTTTCCATAGTGTGTATTCTACATGTATACTTCTTATACATAGCTGTACAATATTTTAATATAAAGTAGTGACTTACATTGTTAACAGTAACAATCATATTCTGCTGGAAAGAAGGTGAAATCCAATCCAAGCCCAAATGCAATATACAGGTAGGGAAGAGGTTTGGAGAATTGATAGGGGAAAGGAGGAGGGGCTGCTAAAAACAGCTTTGGAGGAGAGATGGAGGGATGGTTATTTTTAAAAGAATTAATAGTGGGGCTGGCAGAAACGGGGGGTGTGGAAATCTATCAGTGGAGAGGGGTTATGTTAGTAAAACACACTCTATGTGGTGATGGTGGAAATGTTACCAGTGGGAGGGAGTCTGAGGTCACATACCGACTCAAGATCAGCTTCTTCCCTGCTGCCATCAGTCTTTTGAATGGACCTACCTTGCATTAAGTTGATCTTTCTCTACACCCTAGATATGACTGTAACACTACATTCTGCACTGTCTCGTTTCCTTCTCTATGAATGGTATGCTTTGTCCGTATAGTGCACAATAAACAATACTTTTCACTGTATGTTAATACATGTGACAATAATAAATCAAATCAAATCAGAAACACATTCCTTGTTTCAGGGTATGAGGTCAGTCTGCAACAACTCAGGACAACCAGTGCTGCTGCTCATATAACTTCTTGGATCTGAGGTGAGATCCGGATTCTCTCAATGGTTACAGCATTATACGGCCTGGAAATACAAAATAGCATTGGCCCAAATAGTAGGAATTTAAATTCTTACTTGCAAAAATAATATAATAGATTAAGATTCAACCACAAAAGCAGAAGTGGGATTAGTTCTGGAGTAAGTATATCCTGCAATACTATGATTATTTTTATTACAAACCTACATTGCGGGTCACAAAAAGTATCTTCGAAATCTGTCATCTACTTATGGTTACTGTCTGGTTACTAACTCATTGATGAGATCTTGAGAGTAGTGTATTTAAACTTAATCACTTTTATTGGTAGGCTTTAACTATGTATAGTTATGAATGGTTTTTCATGGACATATTCCATGCCAGCTAGCTGCTTACAGAAACCAATTCAAGATTGTTTTCTGGCCATGTGACTACATACATTACACCGAGGGCTGTGCCATTCTCAAGTCCTAGGCGAACCCTTGCTCTGCTGAGCACCTTACATTGTAATGAACACAGGCACATAAGCTGGAATTTTACCGTCTGACCAGCCACAGGAATTGGAGCGGGTGAGGGACGAACAATGAAAATGTCCGTTGACCTTGCGCAAGATTTTATGGTTTCGGGATGAGCGAGGCTGTAAAATCCCTGTCATATGAACACAGTTACGAGTGACTTATTGCTGCTAGACACCCGGTGAACAGAACGTGGATGTACATGTATGCTTGAATTATTCATGTAGGGCAGCTGTTGTTTTGCTGTTTTAAGGCAGCAGAAGGTATAAGATAGAAAATTGCAGGACTATGAGGAAACAGCAGGGGCGTGGGATTATTTGGATAACTTTTTATGTAAAGGCGCAGGCATGATCTTAGACCATGAGACCATAAGAAATAGAAATAGGAGTAGGCCATTTGGCCCCTTGAATCTGCTCCACCATTCAATAGGACCATGGTTGATCCAATGTTCCTCATGTCCACTTTCCTGCCTTTTTTCAATAAGCCTTGATTCCCTTCCTGATCAAAAATCTATCTTGGCCTTAACTATACACAAGAACTCTGCCCCACAGCTCTCTGTGGTAAGGAGTTTGAAAGACTCACAGCCTTCTGAGAGAAGAAATTGCTACTCATCTCAGTCTTAAATTGGTGCTCTTTTATTCTGAGTCCATGGCCTCTGGTCCTAGTCTCTCCCATGAGGGGAAACATTTATCTCAGCATTTACCCTGTCAAGCCCTTAAGAATTCTATGGATGGGATATTATGACCTCGTTCGAGCGAGTGGTAAAGGTGGTAGAATTCCGGCGCATATGTTTCAATGAGATCATTTCTCATTTTTCTAAACTCCAATTTGTCAAGTCCCATCTGTTTACCTTTCCTCATTAGACAATCTCTCCAGATCCAGGATCATTTTAGTGAACCTGTTCTGAACTCCCACTAATGAAATATTTTTCCTTAAATAAGGGGAGCAAAACTGCCCACTGTACTCCAGATATAGTCTCACCAATATCTTGTACAGTTCCAACAAGACTTCCCTACTCTTATACTCCAATCACAGTAAAATAAAGGCCAACATTCCATTAACCATCCTGATTACTTTTTGGACCTATTTGCTACTTCCTGTGTTTCATGCACAAGTACCCCCAAGTCCCTTTGTGTTGCAGCTTTATGCAGTTTTTTTGCATTTAAATAATTGTTCTCTTGTTCTCCCTTCCAAAATGAACAAAGCCGCACTTTTCCACATTACACTCCATTTGCCAACTCCTTAGGTGCTGTGAGTTTCCTTGCGGTGAATTTTAATGCTCAAAAGCTGTGGTGGGCAGTGGTGGTAGTGTGGGGAAGGTTCTAAAAATATTGCATTTTAAAAAACCTGAATGCTGAGTTCAATGCACCTACTTCCAGGCTTAAAGGAGGCCAGAAATGAAGCAGACAGTCAACCCAACCCCAGAAGGGTAGGCAAGAAACTACAACAGTTTAATGAGGCTAGGTTTTTCCAGCTTGGGGAAATCCAGCAGCTGAACAGAAGCAAGTGCAGCTATGGGGAGAAGTGCTTCTTTAAAGCACTGCTTGTGCGCCAGGAGAAACAAAAAAATCTTCACCTGTACCCAGAAACCCCACTTACTCCATACAAAAACCCCCGAGGTCAAGGTTCAGACCTCCTGGGGCTCTTTGGAAATCAGGCAGCTGCCTCTCCTTTTGTCTTCACTGGGCCAAGAATTGGACATACCTGCTCCTGCAACGTTCTCCTTAGTGTTCCCCATCCAGACGGAAACCAAGTCTGTCAATCAGATGGACCTCTGGGTAAGACCTGACAAAAGGACACACTCTGCACAGTTAAAACCTCACAGCATCCAGGGAAACATGGATTTCCAGGTTTTCCATCTGAAACCCTACCCCTCGTTTGTCTATGTAATCTCTCTAGCCTATGATTCCATATTCACTTTCACTTTACATTGAAAATACAGATCACAGTGCCACCTATAGATATAACAGGTACTACTTCGATTTCTATTAGCCACCCAGTAATTTTAACAGGAGATTGTTCAAGCATTTTTGTATTTTGATAGTCCTATTTCTATTTCATTAGGAAACAACATGACACCTACCTTCCCTTTTGATATTTTTCAACCATTTTGAATGAGGCTTTACGCAGATTTCATGCCCAGTTGTTAAAACAGCACTGGAAGGAGCAGAAATGAACAGTAACAATTAGAATCAATTCATATGGCTCTGTTAAAAAGCAAAAAAAGTTAAAATAATAATGTAGACTGCTTCCAACTCAATGTAAAATGTTATCAGCTAACTGCAGATTAGCTCACGGCAATGAATGTGCATAGATAGACAGAGAGCGAAAGGAGTTTCAGCATCATTGATGTTGAGACATGAGAGGAAGATTTCAGGCAGTCAGTCACAGCCAATTTGATTGGACCATTGCATCAAATTATGAATCTTGGATTTCCTTTTCCTTGAAGATTGCAAATTTCTCATTTTTCTAATGAGCGAAGACCTGAACTAAGCAGATATAGCCAGGCCATTGCTTCCTGCTTTCTAACAAAAATCAATGGAATCAGTGTCTTAGTGCATCTTTTGTCTCTCTTCATGAAGATTAGTGAGTTTGGTCGATAAGATTGTGAATGGGTGGCAGTTTGGAATAGTACTTTGCTCAAGCAATCCAGATCAGGTCTTGATCTGTTTTAACATTGGGACCTGATCAAACTCCTGCCTTTCCATTTTATGGCCAAAATGGGTGGCAAGTTTGAGGAAGTCATTCAATACCATGTGGCCGGATGACAAGCAGCTAACTCAAGGGATAATATATTGGAGATGGCTGAAAGCATCTGGTTTCAGAGGGGAGAGGGTCAAAGGGGTTAAGCCTTGGCAGAGTGTTCATCTTCCTTCCAGCCTCACAAAGAAAAGAAAAAGATCTTTTCAATCTCTTCTGGAACTGGCCATCTTCCACCCCAGACTGGTCAAGTGGAAAATTAACAGTAACATCACTGTCAGACCTTAGTTAAAATTGCAATTGGGTCTCTATGACGCATATATGTAAAGAAAGTCCTATCAGCTCTCGGGAAGTGGGGGCGCTGTCCTTATCCCGTGTTAGCAGAGAAGGTTAAAACAACAGGCTTTGCAGGGTGAGGATAAGGTTAAAATTTCTCCAAAAGTATTGATTAGAGTAATTACTTACATCACTTGTTCTTTGAAGCAACGGGGACTTCTGGAAATAAATTTGATGTCCTTGATGTACTGCCTGGGAATGGAGGCCACAGTAGCTCTTGGACAAAGACAACGGCCTGATCGTCTCAAAATGAATCCTGTACATTAAACAGAACCAATAGATAAGTCGGATGACAGCTCTTGAATTTAAAGTGAGGAATGTCAGGCCTGGGGAGTAAGTTATTTTTCCATCTTTTAAACCATACCCCATCTACAATTCCCGCCTTAGGAATACATTAGAGGTGCACCCTTGTTTGACTTGGAAGAAAAATAGTATGAGGAGGTATTCAAAGAAAATGCTAACTCATGCTTAGTTGAGGCAATCCAACATTACCCCCTGAAGCCGATGTGTTGTTTAATTTTCCTTGCAATTTTTAACATTTCAGATTGTCAAGAACTGATACCTGCATTGCCTCCAAAGATCATTCAGAAGAGGAAAAGCAACTCCATGACAATTGTTACAGAAGGAGGGAAAGATCGTAGAATTTACACCCCCCTCCTTCTTTTTCCATTTCTCAACAGATCAAAGACAGATGTGTTTTAAAAGAAAAGATGTTTTAACCCTCTGAGTGCTGCAGCTCTCAAGAACAGACAAACAATAGATTTAATACACTATCATTGTATTCCTAAGACAAGGTCTTGAAATGTTGCAGACCTATTATTTTGTTTTAGTCCACTGAAAAAATAGAGCCTGGAGCTTGATGAAGATGGATTCATAATGGTTTACTAGGTGCAGTAGCAAGTTTCTCTTGCATCACTGCAGTTGAGGGACAGTCGAATCCCTGTGGCAAAAACTTGATTAGGTTCTTCAGATAGTTGCGTAAAAGCTAGCCTGAATTGTTAGTCTGCTGGTGGATCTTAAGTTCCTTTGCTGGTCTTAGTCGTTCTTCCCCTTGTCACTCCAAAACAAATCATACCTTATTAAATGTCTCTTATCAGAATGGTTATGTCAAGTGGCCATAGCATTCCCTCTCATTGTCCTCCTAACATGGTCTCTGACATCATGATCATAATTGTAAAACAATGCGGTCTGAATTTCACACATTCACACATCAACGATCCAGTACTCCTCCAAATCAAAAGATGAAAGTGTAATTTAATACGCCATACTTTGAGGAAGCCATGAAACAACATTATACAGCAAGATGTCACATGGAACCTGCAAGGAAAGAGAAAAGAAGATAGGCCAAGAAACACATGGAGCTAGGATATAGAAAAGGAGGTGAAAGCCGAGGGCTATACATGGCAACAACTAGAGAGTTTGGCTCAAAACAGGATTGGATGGAAAGAATTTGTCCTATGCTCAGTCAAGTAGTGAAAAGGCCAAAAAGAAGACATATCATTGTGATAGTCTAGGATCTTTTTCACACCCATTCTTTAGACTTCCACCTTGAAGTTCTATGAGGATGGGTCTAGGGCAGTGGATAGAGGAGAGCCGGTGGATGTGGTCTTTCTGGATTTTCAGAAGGCGTTTGACAAGGTACCTCACAAGAGGTTATTGCAGAAGGTCAGGGGACATGGAGTTGGGGGTAGGGTGTTAGCGTGGATAGAGGATTGGTTGTCAAATAGGAGGCAGAGAGTGGTGGTCAATGGGTGCTATTCGGATTGGCGGTTGGTGACTAGTGGGGTGCCCCAGGGGTCGGTGCTGGGGCCTCAGCTATTTACCATTTATATAGATGATCTGGAGGAGGGAACCGAGTGCAGGGTGTCGAAATTTGCTGATGACACCAAGACTGGGGGAAAGGCAAATTGTGCGGAGGGTGTGGAGAGTCTGCAGAAGGATCTAGATAGGCTGGGCGAATGGGCCAGGAAATGGCAAATGGAATTTAATGTTGGCAAGTGTGAGGTGGTCCACTTTGGTAGGAAGAATGGTAGGAAGGACTATTACTTACGTGGCGAAAAACTGCAGCAGGCGACGGTGCAGAGGGACCTCGGGGTCCTTGTGCATGAGTCGCAAAAACCCAGCTTGCAGGTGCAGCAGGTGGTCAGGAAGGCGAATGGGATGCTGGCCTTCATAGCGAGGGGGATTGAATATAAAAGTAGGGAGGTCTTGCTGCAGCTGTATAGGGCATTGGTGAGGCCGCAGCTGGAGTACTGTGTGCAGTTTTGGGCGCCGCACCTGCGCAAGGATATTTTGGCCCTGGAGGGAGTGCAGAGGAGGTTTACTAGGCTGATACCGGAGTTGAGGGGATTGAGCTATGAGGAGAGGCTGAATAAACTAGGCTTGTACTCGTTAGAGTTTAGAAGAATGAGGGGAGATCTCATTGAGACGTATAAGATGATGAATGGGATGGATAGGATAGAGGTGGAGAGACTCTTCCCGCTCAAAAAAGACAGTAGGACTAGGGGGCACAGCCTCAAGATAAAGGGGAGGCAGTTTAGAACGGAGTTGAGGAGGAACTTCTTCACTCAAAGGGTGGTGAATCTCTGGAATTCTCTGCCCGTTGAAGTGGTGGAGGCTGCCTCGCTAAATATTTTTAAGAAGCAGGTTGATGGGTTCTTGATAAGAGAGGGGATTAAGGGTTATGGGGAGAGGGCGGGAAAGTGGAACTGAGCCACGACAGATCAGCCATGATCTTATTGAATGGCGGGGCAGGCTCGAAGGGCTAGATGGCCTACTCCTGCTCCTATTTCTTATGTTCTTATGTTCTTAAGCTCAAAGGTCTGCAAGAAGTAATGTGGACCAGATGTTTCAATTATTTGGATATGGGCTAACATTTGTCTATAGGAAAGGTCTCAATGAGAAGTCAGGGTGGATGTGTCAAGCCATCCAAAAGTCCATTGGCTTTGGCAACACTTTTAAATTTCACCGAAGAATGGGACTGGAAGATCCCATTGGACATTGCAAGATTCTGTCAGTATGGCTCCAGACTATCAATTCAGATTATGGGTTTGAGTCTCAAAGTGGTCCTTGAATCCATGACTCAGATGTGAAACTGTGACCACCACTGAGTTGATATCCATAAATGTTGAATTGAAATACAAGCTCCCTAGCAGAGTAATATCTGAACTGTTTCCTTTGCAGTTAGAAGTCTCACAACACCAGGTTAAAGTCCAACAGATTTATTTGGTGGTAAACGCCACTAGCTTTCAGAGTGCTGCTCCTTCATCAGGCGAGAGGAGAGTTCTGATCACAAACAGGGCATATAAAGGCACACACAATTTATAGAACACTGATCAGAATGCGATTCTTTACACCTAATCAAGTCTTAAAGGTGCAGACAATGTGAGTGGAGATAGCATTGAGCATAGGTTAAAGAGATGTGTATTGTCTCCAGACAGCACATTAAGTAAGATGTTGCAAGCCCAGGCAAGTCATGGAGGTTACAGATAGCGTGACATGAACCCAAGATCCTGGTTGAGGTCGTCCTTACGTGTGTGGAACTTGGCTAACTTAACCTGGTGTTGTGAGACTTCTTACTGTGTCTATCCCAGTTCAGTGCCGGCATCTCCACATCATGACTGTTTCCTGTGCCACAGGAAAGAAGGGCTCACATCCCTGACCAGGAGGGAGAGATGCTTCCTCCACACCCAGAACCCCAAACTTACTCACTTGCTCCTGATCCGTTCACTCGCCTGCCATCTGAATGCCTCGCTCACCATCAAAGATCCCTTATATTTTAGTTATATCCATTCAGAAACCAAATTGTTGCAATCAAAGTCCCTACAAGAGAGACATTACAGTTCCAAGCTGACGAGACATGCTCCCTTTTTCCTGTCTCGGACTCGATTAACAGGATTCAAGCTGACAGGAGCAAACATTACACCCTCTCCAGTGCTTGATCTGAGCTTCATTTTATCCAAAAGGCCTAGATGGCATTTTTGAAAAAATATTTCAACTGAAGCCTTAGTGTAATCTTGTGGATGTCTATCAAGTGCAGGATCAAAAACTACACTTGATCTTAGCCAGAAAGCTGAGATCCAGGTCAGGGGTCAGCATAGTCACTGCTTCATACTTCCAGCAGCATTTGAGGCCCCCTACCCAGGACTATAGCCTGCTGTGAGTGTGCTCTCAGCTGGAAGCCAAGCCTTTCAAACGGTACTTTTGGAGTCGAGATCCAGGAAAAAAGGCTTTAAACACACACACACACACACACGCACACACAGTGATGTCAAAATGTGTGTGAGTACCTCTGTAAAGGACCAGCCCAACCATTTCCTACCTATGGAACCCTTCTCTGTCAAGATTGGGACAATGGTAGATTGATTTCAAGACCTTTAGCATTCATAACCTCCTATAATAAGATGAATACTGACAAAATGTGTTTAGGTTCCCAGTTGACCTCTATTATGGTGCATCCATAGAAAAATATTCCTTCTTGACTCTGATAAAGAATATAAAGATTTCCACATACCTTGAGCAGCTGCACAAAGAAGCAGGAGAATTATTGTCACAGTGATTTCTCTGTTCATCCTCTTGCTTTTTCTGAACTGTGTGTGCACGATTAGTACTGTGGCAGCACTAACTGATGCTCTGTATTTCCAGTTATTTGGCGACAAATAGCTTAAGGACACTTATATAATCAGACCAACAACCAATGTTCTTCTCGCAATCGCAGTTGACCTACCCCTTCAACACCCCATGCATGGCTTGGCAACTGAAAATGATGGATGGGGAAGATGTTTTGCTTGTGGGTGAAGCAGTCAAGCAAACAATTCGCTTGTGTTATGTTCATTTCCCAGTTTTGATCTCATGGGGTAATGGAGACTGTACATTAGTGAATTGGCAGCCTGTTCCATACTCCACTTAAGGTTACCCAACTGACTACAATTCGCATAACCAGTGTTTTGTGAAAGTTCATCATTGCCTCTATAAAACTATTTATAATACCTTGGATAGCATGTGATCTTGCTGTTCCACTTCTGAAATTTGTCTGCATAAATGTGAATACCTTTTTTATTCATTGCAGACAAAGTGTGGCAGCTTCCTCCAATCTGTAACTGTTTCTTAACCCACACTCATCAGTTTCCAGGACAAACTGGCGCTTTCTTCCCTTTGTACTGTAGCGTCAGTACAAAGGGTAGACTTGGCAAGCCCAGATGATGAGATTGGCAGAACCTTGCATCTCAGCCTTCCGTACAGGGGACTGGGTGGCTGGAGACCTTGGCCCTGAAATTCTGCAGTGATCGTTCTATTCTTCCACTGTAATTTTAGTGGGAGATTCAAGATACCGCTAAAGTAACACCTCATGGAGGCTGGAATTGGGAGTTGGGAATTTTCCTAACATTGCAATCCTGCCTCCACCCTGGAATTGCAGGCTGGTGAGACTTTCATCCAGGGGAAGGTGGAGGCGATGCTGGGCCGATGTCAAAGGTTAAAAGACATGCCATCATTTGCTGAGAAATCAGCCCAATTCTGCAGATCAGTGTAAAGTGCCCTCACCCTCCCCTTTGCCCTTTTATCCCCCCTTCCCTTAAACACCCCTATCCCTTCAACCTCTCAGCCTCTACGACCTTTCACCCCTGATCCCTTTCATTCCTCTTACAGTCCTCATCCTCTTCACTCCTCTCACCATTCTTATCCCTCAAACCACTCAGCCAGTATCCAATTTATAAAGAAAACTCAGGAGTCCTATATTGGAATTCTTCAAAACAATCATAAATCTGTCAAAGTAAACAAACCATTTCAATAGGACCTTTAAAAAATCATTATCTTCATGGAAGCTCATAACCCTGTCAAAGTGTACAAGCTTATATTCCTCGGGACAGTTGTATAAATAAATTCTACAGTACAGAATCCATTAGTGCCTTTGAAGGAAACCAAAAACTCGTACACCTGTCAAAGTTTACAAGCAGCCAAACAGTGGTTTGATTGTTCTGAAAATATTGCATGCAAGCCAATTAGCTTTGATTTCATACTTGGTAATGCTTTCAATATTATACAACACAGATTTCCATTTAATCAGTGGGTGATCTATTGAAGACCCACTTTTAGAATCCTATTCACTTGACATCTGCCTTTTGCCAGCAGTTACCACCTGGCAAACATGTTATTTAATGTCTTTTCCTATCAGAACATTATAATCACTCACTTTAGTAAACATTGATATAACTGAAGCTGTGTCATTTCATGATGAACTGTAGAGGAACAACATTATTATGACACAGCTTTGAGCTTCTTCCTGTTTCCACTCCATGGTCCACATCTCATTCAACCTACTTCAAAATCTTTTCACAATACGGCTTCTTCCATGAAAATCCCAGAAATCCTGAAATGCCCACTTCGTGAATGGTGCCGGTAACTCTTAAGCATCAGTGTGTGGGGTTCCTGACCCATATCCTTCCCACACTATCTGTGAAGGGAATGGGGTAGGACAGCTGGATCTGTCTCCTGGCCGCCATTTTTTATTTCTCCTGCCTGCCTCAATGCCGTCCTGAATCTGGACCACAAAACCTGGCCCTGCATGTATAAATATTTACTGCAATATCTCAGAAAACTTCCATCAAATCAGGTTGGTATGATTCATAAGAGATACTGCTGAGGCCAAATGTTTTGACTGGATTTAAGTTACATTTCCAGAATGTTGACATCCTATTGATTTGTCAGCTGAGCTTGCCTAACAAACATAAATTAATCTGGAATCCCTCTTCAATCAAATAGTCATTAATTCCAAAATATCACGTGTAGGCATGAATAAAGATGGTCAGCATTCAGGGAAAGAAAAACTGAAAGGTCAGTAGAGTAGAGATGAATAATTGAGCCGTGTTTTGGAAATTTCTTCTTTTTGTGCCCGTGTGTCAACAATCATTAGCTGCTACATTGAACCTATGGATGATTTGACATCTCTTAAGTTAATTACTAGTTTAACACTAAGCTTTTCAGTCAGCTGTGTGGCAGGAAAATAGAAATGATTTGAGCTGGCGTGGAGCCATAGAGATCTATAAACCCATGGGCAAGGCGACTAGCAAGTTGTTAAATTTCTCATTCATTTCCAGTGACAAAATCATCTTGTTTTAAATATATGCAATTAAAAAAAATTATTCTTATTGCTATTATAAATATTATAAACTCTGGTCTGAAGAAGTTTCAAGGTTATATCACCAATAAATGACGTATTATTTGTGGTAGAGCATGTTCCATTGGTACAGACATGAAACCAATCCACAATGGATTAGAAGAAAATCAAACATTTTCCAAAATTCCAACTTACTATTCCTTCATTATAAATACTTATTGAACAATTATTTTTGGACAGTTTGGTAAAATGATGATATTCCACACAATGGACTGAAATAATATGAAATCATGGAAAGCTTTGCAATGGAAAATAACATCAGATGCAATGTGATTTGCATCATGTAATGTTTAGAATAATGCAATTTATATACAGAAGATATACAAAGCATTCAATACATTTTGACCATTTAATGTGACTTGTATCATGTAATGTTTAGCATAATGTAATTTATATACAGAAGGTACACAAAAAACTCAATATGTTTTAAACATTAGGAGGCTTACTTGATCAACCCAAAAGGTATAAGGTCGCCTAGCGTGGAAAAAGAACATATCCACTTTGGGCACAGTGAGGGTGCTGCTTTGAATATAAAACAAAATTGGTGCAGTAGCCAAACTAAGATTGTGCAATACTTAGTTGCACCAACATACCACTGCATCGATGACCAGTCCAATCTTCAGGTAAGACCTACATCCAGCCAAACAGAAATGCAGTCAATTTCTAACTGCAGATACACTGGGCAGAATTCACATTGTGGTGATGAGTGGTTCTGGCGGTGCCTTTCCAGCTGGCCAGAAAGGCAGGATTCTGCACCAGTTTCTGAGCTTGGAATCTGACGAATTATGCACAGGCAAATTCCCCTCCGAACCACCAGGCTGGCTGGCAGCTGATTCGTCCATCTGCCGTCAGCTTCAGGGTTTGAATGTCTCGGCGCGTACTTAAATACCAGTCCAGCATAGTCATATATTGCTCTCTCCAGCTCACCTATCTTCATCAAGCTATGCGGGATGTCAGCAACCCAGAGGGAAAAGGCTAGCAGCTTCAAGAAGGAGTCTGCTTCCTGTTTCTCCCACCCTCCCGGCCCCATTGCCTGCGAGGTGTGTTTGCTCCACTTGGGCCTCTATCCCCTGCACCTGAAGTCTTCACCCATCCCCTTCCAGTAAACAATGTGGTATTCATTGACGCCCCCCCCCCGCCCCCCCCCCCCGCTTGGTTATGAGCTTTTCCTGCAACCTTGTCAGGATCCAGATTCCTTCCCCTCAGTCTTCCCTCTGCTTCCCATTGTTTGTCTTTTTCCTCCACCTCCCTGTCCCTCAGCCTGCTGTTGTGAGCCTTTTCCTTTCCCCTGCACCTTGAACAGCCCTCCTCGGCCCCCCTCACTCTCAGCCCCTCACTTTGCACTCAGTTCTCAGTTTAGCTTCTGACCTGTGTGTGTGTTGTCCAGATTGGTGGTGTGTAGCAAGAGAGGGATGGAGATGTCTGTATTCTCCAGCTCTAGGCACTGCACTGGTCTGTCTTGGTGACACAGGAGGGTCCATGAGTCCAACAGCATGGCATGTCCATAATACTCAACATGGAGATGGAAGGCAGGAACTGGTCTGCCCTGGCAGAATGGTGTACAGAGCATCAGGAGCAGTACAATGATAGAAAGGCTTTGTTTCACTCATCTTGAGCAGAGGACCGCCTTGTTCACGCCACTGTTCATCAATTGGGTCTTAGACTGACGATTCCACACTGGCGGGACACAAGATTGGAAGGCATGATGGGACATCAGCGGCCAGCTATTTTAGTGAACATTATGAGATGCATATCAATGCAAATGTTATTCATGTCACTATCCAACAGGAAAACTGACCCACCATTGACCGCACACTGGAAGAGTTGCAGCATGATTTTATGCTGCCAGGTTTCTGACTTTTTTGGTTCCAGGTAAATTTTCCACTCCCATCACCAAGATGGGAGAATTCTAACTCTCACATTAGACAACTTTACTTCTTTTATTCATGGGGCATGGGCGCCATAAGTAGGTCAGGATTTATTACCCATCCCTAGGTGCCCTTGGAGGGCAGTTCAGAGTCAACTATATTCTTCTTCTAACATGGCCTCAGACTTTCAAGTGCACTCAAATGGAGCCAACAGTCAGGATTTAAACTGATAATTCCCTCCCTTAAGGGGAGGTGGTAGCATTCTGACATTGTTGCCGGATTAGTAGAGACCCAGGGTAATGCTTTGGGGATCCGCGTTTGAATTCCAACACATCAGATGATGAAATTAGAATTCAATAAAAATCTGGAATTAAAAGTCCATGAAACAATTGTCACAAAAATCCATCTGGTTCACTAATATGTTGCCCTTACCTGGTCTGTCCTACATGTGACTGCAAACCTATAGTAATGTGATTGACTTTTAAATGTCCTCAGGGAACAGCAATAAATGCTAGCCTAGCCAGCGACACCCAATCCCACGAATGAATTAAAAAATAAGAATTTGCAGATGAGACTTTGAAGGTGGATTTAAAGCCATGGGGACCTTCGATAAACATACGATAAAGGATAATAATCAAAATTTTCCCAAATGTTCTACCAGGCAAATAAAAATCCAATACACAAATATTAAACCGTTCATTTAATTGTGCAGCTGCAATAAAAACTACAATATCTGAATGCATATGTAGAGACACAGTTGAAAGGATCTAGATAGCTTTTATCAAACTTGCTTGTGAATGTGATCCATCTATTGACAACCTCCACAACCCCACATAGTCAATTAATGATGGAAATGACTCACATTGAAAAGCAAAGATATTTTATCCTCTGTAAGAGCTTTTAACTGAAAATAATGAGAAACACAGTCAGAGATATCTCTCACAAATTATTTATTGGAATAAAACAATTTCTTTTTTATTAATATTAATTCTAACCTCACAAGAAATGCCTCAGTACACATTTCATTCCTTTCTCTCTGTTTGCTATATTATTTTTATTTCCTTTCTTATATGAACATTGCCCTGCTGCCTGTGATCATTCCACTTCATCGCTGCCTTGATTAGTAATATAATTTCCTCTTTGATCTCCATCCCCTGCTCTTCCACTGAGATTTTCCCCTTGATGTCTGTGACTCACTTACTCACAGCGAGGCTTGTTTCAAATAGTCATAGCTCTCACTTCCCAGAATGCATTCATAAAATACACAGCAAGACAAGTCATGAACATGTACGAATGCCAGACAGCTATAATAAGGGGACAAATGTGGTCTCCTATCTCACTGATTTGATTTGATTTGATCTGATTCGATTTACTGTTGTCACATGTATTAACATACAGTGAAAAGTGTTGTTTCTTGCATGCTACTCAGACAAAGCACATCGTTCATAGAGAAGGCAACAAGAGAGTGCAGAATATAGTGTTTTAAGCTAACTTAAGCTGATTTGGCCACATCAGCCTGGAATTCTGGGTCCAGCCTAGGAATTTAGCTGCATTCTTTGGAAGTACAATGTAAGATAAACAAGCTTGCTCATGGCCACTGAAGCAAGTTGTGCCCGCACGCAACTTTCAACAATATAAGATGAGTATTCAGTTATTGTAGACACAGATTGATTGTTTAGTTAGTTGGATCCAGATTAACTTTTGAGTTGTTCAATCTCGTGCCAGGCTTTGGCTGCGCTTTCTCCCTCACTCCTCTCAAGTAATCCTCATTTCACTGGGGAAAAAAATGTCCCAGAAGACATTGTGAGGGGCCGAGGGAAGGGTGAGGTCCTGGAGGGGACAGCTGATTTCAGCACAGGTGGGAATCCATGCATAAACCTATATCTGTATTTAATAGAATCTTTGTAGCTGTTGCACTCTGAACTTTTGACACAAACTATTAAGCATTATGGCAACTGAAGTTAGTTCCAATTAACCCCATACAGCTCTTGTTGTGGATCCTGGATGATCTCAAGAAGGTTGTCTTTTAGGGTCAATCTTAGTGTGCAAATGGCAGTAGCTTATTTTAACACAACTCAATCTACTTGCTATGTGACACAATTTGACACTATCTATAATTTCAACAGCAACAAGACTGTGGCAAGTACCTGAATAAATCCCAAGATTCAATTAAATTAATTTCTGGCGATTGTGTAGAAAAGGGTGATCACAGTTCACCACCAGTTACAACTCTCTCCTGACTTTCTGAGAGGGATGTAAAATGAGCAGTAAATCCAAAATTGCTCATTACAGGTGTTATCGGACAACAAATTTTATGAAATTGGGCACACAAAATGGAAGCAAACTAAAGCTACCCTCAGAGCCTCTCCACTAAGAATCACAAAGTAACAGACATCGATCAGTAGGCAAGAGCATGCTTTTAGAATGCAAATGAGGGCTAGCACGTAAGGGAAGCTGGACAGGATGGCACCTACAGGAACTAAATCTCCACCCCATCAAAATCAGCACCTTTAAAACAGTCAAACAACCAATGGAGACACCTAAAATTAGCATAGTTAAGGAAACATTCCTGGCCTCTCAAAGCCTCTTTTGAGATCAATGACACACCTATGGTTCAAACCCCGGAGATTCTAGGCTATTAAATAACCAATCAGACAAAACAATTAACACACACCTAAAACAATTTCCTCAACACTTGGAAACATCGAGACAGGATGGCTAAGGTCGAATACTGTAAATAAAGTATTAGCATTTGAATCGCATACTGCACCGAAGTTCAGGTATAACTATAGCCTGCTGTGAGGGACAGGCAGAGCGCTTTCGGGACAGTCCGATTGTATGTCCTGACTGTGCTTCTCCGTCAACGTAAAAGAAAATAAAGCTGTGCCGTTATTGAACTTCACCCTGAGTCCATAGTGGTCATTTCGCCCACTCGTACTAACAATAGGGATATGGTAAAAGTCAAATTGCTCCCAATCTTTCAATATTGAGCATCAAATGAAAAAAAAAGACTGTCTGAAATATTTGTAATTATCATATTATCACATTTGTATGGAGTTCCTCGTGTTATTTCACCATTTTTATTATTTATTTACACCAGATATTTATTTCATGCAAAGCTTTTTCTCTTAATTTTAGTGTCTTCCATTTAATTGATTTTATACTTTCAAAACTAATTTATTACTCTAATTATTGATCTTTATATTTATGTTTGAAGTTTAAAATTAGGATACAGTTATGATTCCCATGGGGATCTGAATAGCCAATTCACTGAGCAACCCTATCCCCCAAATGACTGCAGATTCCTTACTGTAATCATTAAAGCATGGTCTTTTCTGTAAAATCAGTTACAAACATTTGTTCGCACATGAAATGTTCACACATGGAAAAGATAAAATTACATACACCAAATGCAAGAATTAAAGTAATCAGCAAAGTAAATTACCAGTTGTATAAAATTATGATTTCATAAACCCTACGGAGTTATTAAAATAAAGACAGACTTCGCTGGCAGCTAGTGAATGGAAATCACATTCCAAACCAATGCTGGGTACTGATAACGACACAGCAAAACTGAAGCTTCACAAGGTCAAGAAAATCAAAACAAGCAAAAGCAAAAAATGTTATCACAGGAATAACACTACACAGTAAATTATACAAGTAAATTCTACAATATTTTAAGCAGCAGTCACATATTGACATTTATGACTGAATTAAATGCCGGTGCATGGTTAGTGAGTTACTGGGGGTGCAGACAGTGGGGCAGGTGGCTGAAGGTCTCTGGATACGGTCCCAGGACCGGTGTCCCTGGAGACCACAGGTGAAGCAGGCAGTTGTGTCACTGCCTCGGCCAGCTGATTGCCTTATCTACAGCCTATGTGCTCCACGTTTACCCCAACTGGCAGGCGTATAATACATTATCTGTAACTTTATTTCTCGATTTTGGCTTTTGATATTGGAGCTGGCACTCACAGTGCTGGAGGGCTCTAACAAGCTTGGGCAGGTCCTGTCTTCCCTCCCCACAACACACGTAATTGCAAACATCTTCTTCAGATCAGGACCCAATCCCCGGTACAAGAATATTTACAAGTGCTGATATTCCAGCGTTTTGAGATATACTCAAACAATTCATGAACACTGAGCGAAACTTCTCTACATAAAACATCCTTATCAGGTTCCTGTACCATGCTATGTATCCTATGCCAATGTACATTTAGAGTCCAGACTATTAAAATACAGCCTAGAGAAAAAATACTAAGGGCGTTCCCCAGGGTCTGGGAAAGGCACGGAGAGGCACCGGTGCAGGGATGTGCCTGGAATCTGGTTCGGGATGAGATGGAGGTTCTTGGGGTTACAGCTGCTACGAATCCTGAGGGGCCCACAGCTGTGAGAGGGGAATCCCTGCTGATAGTACTGTCAGGAACATTGGCAAGGAAGGTAGACCCATATGGTGGTGGGGGCTTTTTTGTGACCTCAGCTGGACTCAGCTGTGAATCCAGTGAAGGAGGATACAGGGGCGACCAATCTCCTCATCATCCTGTTCTGCAGAAAGTGATTTTTTTTTGTTTGTTTGTGAGGACAGTGCACAACCAAGATCTTGGTTTTAATATCTCCCTTACAATTCCTTAGTTCCTCGGACCTTCTAACATTCTCCCCTTTTCCTGGACTCATCCAACCACTTCTGCATCTCCATTTGCCACTGCAAATATGCAGACCACCCTACGTTTCTCTTACCTTTCCTCTCCTTCACTCATTTCAGAATGTGGTTCATGCTTTCTTGCCCATAGTGCACATACATCCATGCACTAGGTGTTCCCTTGGAAGGTGGTTCATATGCCTTCCCTAATGAATTTCTCACAGTCAAAGAGGGGGTCTGCTTCATCCTGTCGGCCAGCGTGAGACACGGTTACATACAGACAGAAAAAAACTGACACACAGACAAAACATTCAAGACTAATGAAAAAGGCTAACCAAGGGTTAAAACACTTACGATTCGAGCAGCGAGAATCATCTTTCTCAGTGCCATCATGTGGTAGAAAAGGTTATAACAGCAAAAAGATCTGAATCAATTTGGAATTGGGTAATCAATCAAATCAGGACCGTAGTTTTCCAGGGACTCAAACTCTGGAAAAAATGCCTGTACAGGAGGTCCAACCCCCAACCCTTAGCTGTGCCCTCAAGGGACTTGAACCCTTGCCGTTATCTACTTATCCCGGTAATGTCCACATAGGACAGTGTATACATTCTCTTGGTCAGGCAGCCACGGTCTCTGAGCCCTTCACCAGCGAGGCACCAAGTTTCCTTCCTGGGCAGACATTCCAGGGGTTTGCAATTTTGGTGGAACATCCAAAAACTGTTTGAGTTCTCTTGCATAACAGCCATCTACAGGCACTTAGTCGACTCCTTACACAAACAGCGCTGGACACCATTGCATCCAATGCAAGGTCTTTAATTACTTGTGCACAAGGGGAATACTCCACAGCCAACACAGGATGACCGGAGCAGTTCTGAGGTTACAGAGAAACAGCTTAGCAGTTATAGTCAGTCACAGCAAATCAGGAACAAGAGATTTTTCACACCTTTCATTGGCATCCATATTTGCCAATTAAATCCCGAACTTTTGCCCTTCCTCATTCGATAAAAAATTGACTTCTGCTAATCCTTCATTTGCATAGCATATCATCATATCTTACTTTTAGTATTTGCTATGAAAAAAATCTGGTCTTGTTCACCCTCTGGTGAAGGCTGAAGAAGGAAAATATTATGGAGGCCTGTGAAGAAATAGCAGAGACTGAGTCCTTTTGAAGGTCAGTAAGCTATAAATATTTTCCACTACTTTATAGAGAAGGCATGAATTTTTAACTTGAACACTTTAACTTTCACATAATTTAACTTCAATCTAAACTTTTTAATTTCCACACTACATTCTTTCTCAGAACAGAAATTGTTTTCCTGCATCAAATTTTTGAGGTAACTGTCCATTTGCTTCTGCAGCAGGGAGATCTTCCAGTCCAGATTAGTTCATCTTCATTTGATACACTTTCTGTAGCTGGACCTTCAACAAACGGGTGAATTTGCTCAATATCTCTGTTTGCACACATTTAGAAATGCATGTGTTAATCAAGGAGAGTTTACATATATTTGTTAAAGGTAAGTCACATTTGACAATTTTTTGAGAAGTGACCCATTGGGTAGATAAATTGAATACATTGCATTACTTGAAGCTTATTCAGTTTTTCGGCAGGTGATCAGTAAGAGGTGTCCCAAGAAGTTTGTTCAAAACATTTTGGCATACAAGAGGAAGTAGTGTGACAGGAAACATATCCAATTGACAGGAAGGAATAAGTCACAGTGAATGGTGTTTCTTAGAATGGATAAGAGTTAGGCATGGTGCATCCTAGGCATTAGTGCTGATTCACTTTTGATGCAAATTAAAACTTTCTCTAATCTTATCCAACGATGGGGCAATTTTGATGCATTGCAAACAGTGGGTGCATTCTATGCCTGGTGTTAAGTGGTTCACGTGACAGCTACTAGCATAAAACCAAAGCAGGGGAACTCAACTACAAGGGACTCAATCTTTGTAAGGTAATTGTTTCAATATTTGCAAACTGCAGCTATGCATTCCAAGAACATAAAAACATAAGAAATAGGAGCAGGAGTCGGCCATCTAGCCCCTCGAGCCTGCCCCGCCATTCAATAAGACCATGGCCGATCTGATAGTGGTTCAGTTCCACTTACCCGCCTGCTCCCCATAACCCTTAATTCCCTCATTGGTCAGAAATCTATCTACCTGTGGCTTGAACACATTTAACGAGGTAGCCTTCACTTCTTCAATGGGCAGAGAATTCCAAAGATTCACTACCCTCTGGGAGAAGTTCCTCTGCAACTCTGTTCTAAATTGACTCCCCTTTATTTTGAGGTTGTTCCCTCCAGTTCTTGTTTCCTTTCTAAGTGAAAATAATCTCTCTGTTTCTACCCTGTCTAGCCCCTTCATTATCTTAAATGTCTCTATAAGATCTCCCCACAGCCTTCTAAACTCCAACGAGTACAGGCCCAATCTGCTCAATCTCTCCTCATAAGCTAACCCCCTCATCTCCGGAATCATGATGTCACACGATGAAATGTTAGTGGATTAAAACTCCAGAAATGTGTTCAACCTGCATTGATAAAACGAGGCTCACTTACTCATAAATTTAGGCCCACTAATGTTACCCAGCTCATTGGCACATGCACATTTTGAAAATAGCATGACCAAGCGTGCAATTATAGAAGGAGCTGTTAACATACAGGGAGAGATGAACATTAATATCAAGGGAGAGATGAACATTCAGCAGTGGGATTTTAAGAACATAAGAAATAGGAGCAGGAGTAGGCCATCTAGCCCTTCGAGCCTGCCCCGCCATTCAATAAGATCATGGCTGATCTGTCGTGGCTCAGTTCCACTTTCCCGCCCTCTCCCCATAACCCTTAATCCCCTCTCTTATCAAGAACCCATCAACCCGCGTCTTAAAAATATTTAGCGAGGTAGCCTCCACCACTTCAACGGGCAGAGAATTCCAGAGATTCACCACCCTTTGAGTGAAGAAGTTCCTCCTCAACTCCGTTCTAAACCGCCCCCCTTTTATCTTGAGGCTGTGCCCCCTAGTCCTATTGTCTTTTTTGAGCGGGAAATCCCTAAATCACCTGAAGGAATGAAACCTGAGTGGGTGAACACAATTGGTGAATTGCACATTGGAGCTGCTGTGAAATTATTGAAAGAGAAACATTACGTAAAACTATAGCTTTCAAACATAAACTGAAACTGACACATTCATAAACTGAAACTGACACATGTGCAGTTTTGGTCCCCTTATTTGCAAAAGGATATATTGGCCTTGGAGGGAGTACAGAGCAGGTTCACCAGGCTGATACCGGAGGTGAGGGGGTTAGCTTATAAGGAGAGATGGAGTAGGTTGGGCCTCTCTATAAGATCCCCCCTCAGCCTTCCAAACTCCATTGGAGTTTGGAAGGCTGAGGGTGGATCTTGTAGAGACTTACAAGATAATGAAGGGGCTAGATAGGGTAGAAGTAGAGAGATTCTTTCCACTTAGAAAGGAAACCAGAACTAGAGGGCACAGCCTCAAAATAAGGAGGGGCCAGTTTAGGACATAGTTGAGGAGGAACTTCTTCTCTCAGAGGGTGGTGAATCTCTGGAATTCTCTGCCCATTGAAATGGTGGAGACTACCTCGTTGAATATGTTTAAGTCACTGGTAGATAGATTTCTGATAGACAAGGGAATTAAGGGTTATGGGGAGCAGGCGGGTAAGTGGAACTGATCCACTTCAGATCAGCCATGATCTTATTGAATGGCGGGGCAGGCTCGAAGGGCTAGATGGCCTACTCCTGATCCTATTTCTTATGTTCTTTTGAGAGGTTAAGATATTGCCAGACCTGGAGAGACAGACGTGAAGCAGGTCTGATTTGGCTGATGCAGTTAGAAGTTTAGAAATGTATACAGAATTTTAAAAGTCAGAGAAAATAACCCTCAGAAGCAAGAGCTGTGACTTTAAGTTTTGGGGGGAAAGTCGAACTTAAGTTAAAAAAAATGAGATGTTGCAAAATTTTATTTTAGAGAAGATAAACAAAAGGAGAGCACAGAAAGCTGTGTTTGAGAAGGAAAGACTGCCTTAAGTAGCTGCAGCGAGCTCTTCAAAAGCACTGGAAAATACAGATGCTGAGATAGCTGGGCTCCTGATCACAGCGGAGAATGTGGAGTTTGGGCAGCGGTCTCTATGTTGAGGGACTGTAAGCAGCAAATGTTTTACAAAATGGTTCTCCTGGGCCCTCTAATAGGATTTAAATTGTATATTTAAAATATCATTTAAATGCTAACCCCACCTCCCTGCCAATTTCCAGTGTGGAGCAGACTGCGCCAGAAATATGGTGCTGGGAGATGGTAGCATGGCATGAACTCTTGCTAAAAAACTGGTGCAGCGGGATGGGAGAATCGCGGCCTGGATCTACAAAGAGATCTGGGTGCTTTTGTACACCAGTCAATGGAAGTGGGGATTCAGTGATAGTGACACCATTGAATGTCAAAGGATGGTGTTGGAGTGCCTCTTATTGGTGATGGTCATTGCCTGGCATTTGTGTGGTGCACATGTTACTTGCCACTTCTCAGCCGAAGCCTGGATATTGACCATATCTTGTTGCATTTGAACATGGACTGCTTCAGTATCTGAGGAGTTGTGAATGGTGCTGAACATTATGCAATCATCGGTGAACATCTTCACTTCTGACCTTTTAATGGAGAGATTGGGTAAACTGGGGTTATTCTCCCTAGAAAGACAGAGAATGAGGGGCGACCTAGTAGAGGTGTATAAAATTATTAAGAGCATAGATAGGGTGAACAGTGGGAAACTTTTTCCCAGGTCGGAGGTGACGAACACAAGGGGTCACAGGTTCAAGATGAGGGGGGCAAGGTTTAACACAGAAGTCAGAGGGATGTATTTTACATAGCAGGTGGTGGGGCCTGGAATGCATGGCCAAGCAAGCTGGTAGAGGCGGACACACTGGGATCGTTTAAGACTTATCTGGATAGCCACATGAACAGACTGGTAATGGAGGGATACAGATGAAGAGTCTAGTGGGAAGCATGAGTGGTGCAGGCTTGGAGGGCCGAAGGGCCTGTTTCCTATGCTGTATTTCTTTGTTCTGTGTCTTTGTTCTTTGGATGGTCATTGATGAAGCAGCTGAAGCATCAGTTCCAAATAATTGAAGTGTGACGCCGCTGGATTACGAAAGGAGGGGATTGCTGCATTGTTGAATGATGTAAATACTTCGCCACGAATCATCTCTTTGAGTATGCCAAATAAAACTCATTGCTGTAATTTGGAGGCTAATCTGGGAATGCCTTATAAAGTTTTAATTTCACCTTTCCATTTGGGCAAAAATAGCAAATGCTAATCAGAAACTAAGGAAAAGAAACATGCCTCTATTGTCATTAATGATCCAGCTAAGAAAGTGGACAGCTTGTGTTATCATTGTGTTATCATTTTGTATTACTCCACTATGCTGTCTTGACTGGGGTTGGGGAAGCAGCAATATAATTCAAAACCCATTCACTTCTACTGAGTTAAAATTGGCTCACTTAGTGTTTAGTAAACGACTTTATTTTGGAAAAATCTATTTACTTTTGTAAAAATTCCCAAATGTATACTAACTCATTGAGTAAACACCTCCCCTCTTGATGAAGCATTTGCACATTTGTTTTCTTTGCTGTTCTTGTGAGTTTTTGCATTGATTTAAATAAAGGATTGCAGCACTGGAAAATGGATTGTGGCACCAATGATCAGCATCAAACGCGGGCAGGAGGCAGATAAGTACAGAGGTGAGCTTTCTCCATTTCACTCCAGCGACTGGGCTTCAATCCTAATCTCAGAACAGCGTGGCCTTGCTGTAATAGTGTGAGATTCTCTATCTTTCTCACAGCCACCCTTTGGTCTTTCAGAGAAAATGTGTCAATTTTAGTGGTGCACAATGCCACGTTAAGGGCAGCTTTGTAGTGAGGTCCAATCGTAACTGGACTGAGATGGCACAATCTCAAATAACATCTAACGAGCTGAAGAGACTTTCATTGAGGAACCTTTGATGTACAACAAGAGAGTTTCCTGCTGCACTTTCTTTCCTCTTGGGTGAGAAAAGGCAAAAGAAATGTTTGTAAGGTTGTTGATGTTACATTTAAATCCATAGTGGCTGAGAACAGCTATGAATTCCCAAAGAACCCTGAGAGAATTATAACTTTCAGCAAAGGCCTCTGCTGGTAAAGCACTACCACTGCTCCAGGATACTTTAATCATATAAACCCTACAGTGCAGAAGGAGGCCACTCGAGTCTGCACCGACCACAATCCCACCCAGGTACTACCCCCCTATCCTTACATATTTACCTGCTAATCCCTCTAACCTATGCATCTCACGATTCTAAGGGGCAATTTTTAGCATGGTCAAGCAATCTAACCAGCACATCTTTGGACTGTGGGAGGAAACCCACGCAGACATGAGGAGAATGTGCAAACTCCACGCAGGTAGTGAGCCAAGCCGGGAATTGAAAGCAGGTCCCTAGAGCTGTGAAGCAGCAGTGCTGACCACTGTGCTACCTTGCCACCCAGGTCTGTTTTTGATATTGTGACATTTACGACCTTCAGTTGGGTACAGCACTTCATTCACATCTCTGTCACGTCACAGACTGAGGATTCAGATGAAAATATAGGAGTGAAAAGGAAAAAATAATTCCTCTATTTTCAGGAATTAAGAAAGTTAGGTACACATCCAAAAAGAAAGAAACCTCAATGTGAAATGTTAGACCAAATGGCACATCCTGAACTTACATTCCTCAACACAATATAAATAATACAGGTGACAGATTTCAAAGAACTAAAAATGATGGATATATATCTTGGAAGTCTTTACTGAAATAATTGTGATCCATTTCCTTTTGAAGTCTGAATGATTCCTGTTTGGACTATAATCTCTACAAAGAGACAAAGATTGATTTTTTTTGTTTCAGTATTAACAATGTCTTCTCCTGTCTTATTTTGATCCTAGAATCATAGAATCTCTACAGTGCAGAAGGAGGCCAATTGGCCCATCGAGTCTGCAATGACAATAATCAAACCCAGGTCCTATATATTTACCCTGCTAATCCCCCCAACACCATGGGGCAATTTATCATGGCCAATCAACCTAACTTGCACATTTTTGGAATGTGGGAGGAAACCAAAGCACCTTGAAGCAACCTACGCAGACACAGGGAGAACATGCAAACTTTACAGTCTCCCGAGGTCGGAACTGAACCACTGTGCCACCATGCCACCCTTGAAGTTCAACCTTCTCACAAAGCTTTGCCAATCTGTAACCAGGTGATAGCAAGAATATAAAATTCAAATTTGCTCACCCTGTCATATTTTCCCGTGATGTGAGCAAAGTTTTGTTCCCTTCCCTTATCATTTTCCCAATGCCATCAATGCTAGTGTCAGAAGTGGGAATTTTATGGAGGCCACAATAGTGGAAATGTGATGCGCTGGGCAATTTGGTTAAGTGGATGCAAACAGGATTTCCTGTGGCAGGTTGAGATGCAGAGATAAAGTCAGCAGAATGTTTGCAGCATCTTGAGCTTCAAGCTGTCTCATGACAGATTCACACTTCAATGCTTGTAATATAGTTTCATGTCATGAATACGTACAAGTGTGAAACAATTTTCAGTAAAGTTCTACCTTTGAGGTAGGCAGTGAGAATCTTACGGCATCCGGTTCACGGTTGATTGAAGGTTGCTTGTCGCAGTCAACTTTGTGCTGTTGTGTGTGAGGTCAACAGTTTTCCTTGTTGAACTCTACAGCGCAAGGGAAGGGAGACGAGAATGGCAGCATGCATGGCGGTTCAGGGCAAGCAAGGGTGAGTCGGTGGTGACAGGGCGTGCAGATATAGGTCGGGGATATGGAAACATGGCAAAGGGATCCAGGGGAGGACAGAGGATGGTGTCAGGGGTATGGAGGGGTGAAATGGGAAGTGCCTGCCATCCTAGAGGTGATGGGGTTAGTGGGAATAGTCAGTTGTGATAATTTTATAGGACAGGTTTTGAGACTGCAAACGTATAAACAAATGAGCTTTATTGAAAAGGTGTTTACTCTTTAGGCTTTTAGGATAGACTGCCCATCTATCTGTGCAAACAGGCAATGACATTATCAATAAGTCACATGACTGGACTCTTAAAGTGACCTTCTACCAACTAGGAACAAACATGAATACACAACATTCTCCTCCCTCTTTCTATCTGAGGTTCCTGCAGTGAAACACAATATAACATTAACCATCAAAATTTACAAAATGAACAATTAATAAACACATCAGTCAATTGGTTAGACATTTCAGAGGACATCGACTCCTGTATGGTTTTGGTGAACCTCAGGCTTTTTCCAGTTGACTGCAACCTCTGGCATTTTTGGTTGAATTTGGACATCATCCATAGTTGTTTCAATTGGAGTCGACATAGAATTTGGAAGTTTATACAGTGTTCAAGTATCCTCAGCTGTCTTCCACAGATGTTTCTGATATTGTCAGGTTCTCACGAATGTCTAGATCCACACTCAGTACAGTTCATTGCAGACTCTCAGTTTATTCTGTCTCTGGCAAACTAATTTTAGTTGCTAAAATTTGATCAGCATGTCTTCTCCACACTACATCATCCTGAGTTTGCACAGTGTAGGAGACCAGTCCTGTCTGTGTTAATATGATGGCAGGTATCCTGTTCTCACTGGTGGAATAGCTCCTCGCCAATACTTCCTGACCTTTCCGAAAACGTGGCATTTAGCCTTGTTCTCATATTGCAAAACCTGCTTCCTCTCAACAACTTTTCTTGTCTTACAAGGCTTCAGCAAATCAAATGCTGTGTGTAACTGACATTTCATCATGAGTAATGCTGGAGAATTTTGGGTTGTCGAATATGTTGTACTCCTGTATGTCATCAGGAATTGGCTTAGTCATTTGGACAATGACCCTCATTCCACAAGTCACCTTCAACAAATTTTCATTGTCTAAACAAACCTTTCAGCCTGTCCTTTTGTGGCAGGATGATAAGGAACAAATTGAATGTGTTGGATTCTGTTTTCCGTCAGATAATTTGCGAATTCTTGCAAAATGAACTGTGGCCCATTATCACTAACAAGTTGTTCTGGATAACCGAATCTTGCAAAAATCTCACCCAGACTTTTTATTGTTCTCTCTGTGGATGTTTTCTTCACAATGGCAACTTCAGGCCTTTTCGAATGTGTGTCTACCACAATGATAAACATTCATTATTCGAATGCTGTAGGCTACTCTGCACCACTGGGCATTATGTGAGAAAACACTGCTCCCACCCAATAAGATGCATCACAAGCCAGTTGCAAAAGTAACCTTGGATTAAAGTATGTTAACATTTTTCACTTTAATAATGTCTCTTCATACTAAGGCCTTCTCACACTAATCCTCCAACTTCCATTTCCTGTTTTGACACAATGGGCAGAATTTTACCGGGATGTCTGTTCGAGGTTCGTATGATCCTACCCAAGGCCAGCGGAGATTGCCATTCTCTGAGCCTTGCCTGCCCCTGGAATGATGCGGGCATGCCAGTAAAATTCCAGCCAGGAAGTTGGGTAAAGGTTTGAGAATAGTTGCTAGATTTGGGACATGCCTTCTATAATAGTTTAGTAAGTCCAAAAGTGATCAAAGTTGTGGTGTAGTTACCTCTGTTATGGCTTTTACTTTTGAAAGTGATTTGTGCATCTATGATATGCCCCAGGTATTCAATAAAAGATTTCAAGAACTCACATTCATCCTTCTATATTGGTAATCTGTAATCTTCTCGTCTTTGAAACGTAACATCTAAATTTTGAAGAAGCTCTTCTTCATTGATATCATCTATCTAGTACTGGACTCCTTCTAGTCTGTTTAGGATCCATGGCGCATTCGAACAAAGCAGGTATGGAAGTAATTTTATATCTAAATAGCCCCTTATGTGTCACGATTGTCAAATATTGTTGTGAATCTGGATTCACGATTATCTGGAGATAAGCCTAAGATCAACTTAACTGAAATGCTGACCTCCAGCCAACCCAGTGAACAAATCATCAATTAAAGGCAGAGGGTATTGCTCTGCACACAGAACCGGATAGGTAGTGACTTCAAAATCAGCACATTTGGATACTGAATCATCTTTCTTCATCACAGGCACTTACATTCATGGGTTCTGGGAGCCCCGTCTTGACCAGCCTCTTTAATTCTGCCTCAACCTTAGACCTGATGGCGTACAGCATATTTAACTTGACTGAGATCTCTTCCATGTTTTCCAGTTCCCCATTTAGATTAATGGCACATTTCTTTAACATCTTCAGTAGATCTGCTCAGAGCTGCAGCATAGGATTCACTTTGGCCTGGCTTAGCTTGATTCTCTCCAGCCAGGTCTTCCCCATTGGGGCTGGATAATTATCTTTAATAATGGGCAAGGGCAAGTCTGCGGTCAGTCAGTTCAGCTGCACATATACATCTATATGGCCCTACAACTGAACCACTTCCCCTTTATGGGTTTTTAGCTTTATCTATGAGAAGTTCAAGGCAACATATCATAGTTTCTCTTAGTCAACAAATTTTGGTACTAAGGAAACTGCTAGTCTCATGTCCGTTTCCATTTTCACCAGTAGTACAGCCAGTAAAGGAATAATGGTTTGTTGCACCCGCTATGGCCAGTGTGTTCAATGGCAGTTTATCATCTGACTGACTCTAGTTCTTTCATGTGCCCTTTTTGAACCCCGTGAATCCTTCCCCTCTATTCAGTTATCCATTTGATGCATTTGGTTCTTGCTTTTTATAATTCTTGATTGGAACTTAGAATTCTCTAGGTTTACAGCATGGAAACAGGCCCTTCAGCCCAACTTGTCCATGCTGTCCTTTCTTTTTTAAAATCCCTAAGCGAATCCCAATTGCCCGTATTTGGCCCATATCCCTTTAAACCCATCGTACCCATGTAACTACCTAAATGCTTTTTAAAAGACAAAATTGTACCCACTTCTACTACCACTTCTGGCAGCTTGTTTCAGACACTCACCACCCTCTGTGTGAAAAAATTGACCCTCTGGACACTTTTGTATCTCTCCCCTTAAACATATGCCCTTTAGTTTTAGACTCCCCTACCTTTAGGAAAAGATATTGACCCTCTAGCTGATCTGTGCCCCTCATTATTTTATAGACCTCTATAAGATCACCCTTCAGCCTCCTATATTCCAGAGAAAAAAGTCCCAATCTATTCAGCCTCTCCTTATAACTCAATCCATCAAGCCCCAGTAGCATCCTAGTAAATCTTTTCTGTACACTTTCTAGTTTAATAATACCCTTTCTAAAATAGGGTGACCAGAATTGCACACAGTATTCCAAGCATGGTCTTACCAATGTCTTGTACAACTTCAACAAGGTGTTCCAACTCCTGTATTCAATGTTCTGACCAATAAAATCAAGCATGCCAAAAGCCTTCTTCACCATTCTGTCCACCTGTGACTCCACTTTCAAGGAGCTATGAACATGTAACCCTAGATCTCTTTGTTCTGTAACTCTCCCCAAAGCCCTACCATTAACTGAGTAAGTCCTGCCCCAGTTCAATCTACCAAAATGCATCACCTCACATTTGTCTAAATTAAACTCCATCTGCCATTCTTCAGCCCATTGGCCCAATTGATCAAGATCCCACAGCAATTGGAATAACTTTCTTCACTGTCCACTATGCCACCAATCTTAGTGTCATCTACAAACTTACGAATCATGCCTTCTATATTCTCATTCAAATCATTAATATCAATGACCTTAACAGTGGACCCAGCACTGATCTCTGAGGCATACCGCTGGTCACAGACCTCCAGTTTGAAAAACTTGTTGTTTCTTTCTCCATGCGCATGTTCGATGTGCTCCTTTTTAACACAATTCCTTGGCAATAGCAGTCAATTGCTGTGTGTCCAGATTTTGGAAATCGGTGGTCAATTGTGAACCTGTGTCTGCGTTCAGGTTTCAGCCAATACCTTAAGGACGTTAGTTATTGATTTAATAGTTGGGCTCCCTTAACTGCTAATTCCATGGAATTGGATGGTGATCCCGGAGACATGTCCTTAATTGGTCGCCTCGAGAAGATTGAACCATAAGCCAGGTTGCTGCTGTGAATGGGGTCAGGACCAGAAAATTTGAGAAGCCTGAAAATTCTTTCAAATTTGTGCAGAACACCAATGTCATAAATCTGAGTCCTGTTGTGAGAAAAGGTCAATACTCTGCGTTTATAGAACATAGAACACTACAGCACAAACAGGCCCTTTGGCCCACAAGTTGCGCCGATCACATCCATACCTACCAAGCCATAGAACTATCTGTAACTCCGAATCCCATTAAATCCCATATACTCATCCAGAAGTCTTATAAAATACCCAGTGAGTTTGCCTCTACCACCACTGATGGCAGCCAATTCCACTCACTCACCACCCTCTGAGTGAAAAACTTACCCCTAACATCTCCTCAGTACTTGCTTCCCAGCACCTTAAACCTGTGTCCTCTCGTAGTGACCATTTCAGCCCTGGGAAATAGCCTCCGAGATTCCACCCTATCTGTTCCTCTCAACATTTTATAAACCTCTATCAGGTCACCTCTCAACCTTTGTCTCTCCAGGGAGAAGAGACCTAGCTCCCTCAACCTACCTTCATAAGGCACGCCTCCCAATCCAGGCAACATCCTTGTAAATCTCCTCTGCACCCTCTCAATAGCCTCCACATCCTTCCTGTAGTGAGGCGGCCAGAATTGCGCACAGTACTCCAAGTGGGGTCTGACAAGGGTCTTATAAAGTTTATCTTTAATTCCTGCAGAATCCAGCACAAGCCTAACCGTTTTGACCCAATCTACACCTGAAATCTTAACTTGTCTTGTCTCTTTTGAGATGTTGAATGAGCTATATTCTTGTTTTAATTTCGGAGTTTCAACATTTGCAGTTTTGTTTTTATATTCACGTGTGAGTTTGCACTGTCCAACCGCTACCACAAGGGGTCCATCAAACAACATTTAGCTAAAGACTGGATTTGTGGTGTGCAAAGGACACCTAGTGGCTGCAGGACTACAAAACTATATTTAAAGTGTAAGATCTGTACCATTTTAATTCTAAATGCTGAATCTGGGCGTAATGGCATAATGCCCCAACTTGTAATCCCTGTTCTCTGGCACTCCCATACACACTCAGCCTGAAAAAATGTCACGAATCTGAATTGTGCTGTGGGCGGGGCTTTTCGCACCCGAAATGCTGCTGCTCCGATTGAAGCCTTCAACTGCGCATACACAGTAAAAAAAAATTTCTAAAGTGCTTCCCTGCCACATCGCGCCTGGGCTGGTTAATGCTGCAGACATTGCCCCACCCCCACAGCATTACAGACTCACTTATCCTCCACCCTCCTCCACCCAGGGGCCCCCCACCCCCCTGCTCCCTCACTCATCCCAGGCAGAGAGGTCCACCCTCCCCCTCCACCCTACAGATATCAGGTAGGGTGATCCCCCTCACCCCCACCCCGGATACTCCCACACAAGGCCCCCATCTCCTTTGGACACTGATGGCTGTGTGACACCTCCCCCTCTCTCCGCTGTGCCCAATCATTGAGCTACTGATCCACCACCCATCCCTCCCCATCAGCATACCTGCAAGTGCTCACTTGCCTTCCCTTCAATGCGAACAAGCGATGGAACTTGCTGGAATGCTCTGCCAAACTGCCTGCAGCTGACCTGCCCCAATGCGGGCAGCTCCATTAAAGATTCAAGAGTGAACAGGCAGGCAGGCATTGCAGGGAGAAAATGAGCTCACAACCAGCTCCCTGATTTTCTGACGGCAGCTTTGGGAGATGCAGCAGAAGCGAGGTGGGATACCCTCTTCATCCCAGGAGGATGGAGACCAAGGCGGGCTGATGAAAATGTGGCCTGGGAGGAAGTCAACGCTTCGGTCAGTGCCAGGACATTGGCCCCCGACCTGCGAAGCAGCGCTGGAAAAGTTTCAATGACCTCATCCGTGCAGCAAGGGTGAGTGCTGAACCCCATCTAGCATCTTCTCCCAAATCTCCCCCAGGTCCTCCCATCCCCAGCATTCTGCATGCTGCCAGCTCCTGACCCCCAAGCACCTCCTTCCTTTCCCCCTAATGAGTCCCGCTGCACTTGGTCTCTAAGGGCCACCACCTGATAGTTTGAAGGAGTCACGCCACCATTTCTTTCATGCCTCTTCCTATCTCAGTAAGAAGTCTCACAACACCAGGTTAAAGTCCAATAAGTTTATCTGATAGTAAACCTACAAGCTTTTGGGGATTGCCCCTTCATCAGGTGAATGGACCAGAATTCTCCACTCACCTGACGAAGATGCAAACCCCGAAAGCTAATGGGTTTACTGTCAAATAAACTTGTTGGACTTTAACCTGGCGTTGTGAGACTTCTTACTGTGTTTACCCCAGTCCAACACTGGTATCCCCAAATCTTTCTATCTCCACAGAAGAAGACCGAGCACAATACCCATAAGAGGGTGAAGACACAGGGTGGTGAACCACACCTTTGGGTCCTCACCCCCTTTCAGGAGCAGGCGCTGGAGCTCTCCACAGAAGGGGAAATACAGGCTGTCAGCAACAGCATGAATAAGAAGTCTCACAACACCAGATTAAAGTCCAACAGGTTTATTTGGTAGCAAAACCCACTAGCTTTCGGAGCGCTGCTCCTTCGTTAGGTGAGTGGGAGTTCTATTCACAAACAGGGTATAAAGACACAAACTCAATCTACAGAATAATGATTGGAATGCGAGTCTTTACAGGTAATCAAATCTTAAAGGTACAGACAATGTGAGTGGAGAGAGGGTTAAGCACAGGTTAAAGAGATATGTATTGTCTTCAGACAGGACAGTTAGTGAGATTTTGCAAGCCCTGGCAAATCGTGGGATTACAGATAGTATGACATGAACCCAAGATCCCAGTTGAGGCTGTCCTCATGTGTGCAGAACTTGGCTATCAGTTTCTGCTCAGCGACTCTGCACTGTCATGTGTTGTGAAGGCTGCCTTGGAGAACGCTTACTCGAAGATTAGAGTCCGAATGCCCATGACCACTGAAGTGTTTGTCAACAGGAAGGGAAGAGTCTTGCCTGGTGATTGTTGAGTGGTGTTCATTCATCCGTTGTCGTAGCGTCTGCATGGTCTCCCCAATGTACCATGCCTCAGGACATCCTTTCCTGCAGCGTATCAGGCAGGCAACTTTGGCCGAGTTGCAAGAATATGTACTGACTCCGAAACCTAGTGGCTTTTGCTACTAAATAAACCTGTTGGACTTTAACCTGGTGTTGTGAGACTGTGTTTATCCCAGTCCAACGCCGGCATTTCCGTATCACAGCGACAGCATGGTCAGACTGCTGTCAAGACATGAGCACCTGTCATTCCTCCGCTCACTTTGAGAAATTTCTTGGGGACACGAGTTTCGGGTGCATGGGGCCAGGTTTAAAGGTGATGTATGAGGCATGTTTATTTGCACAGAGAGGGTAGTGGGTGCCTGGAACTCACTGCCAGGAGAGGTCATGGATGCAGATATGATAGTGACTTTTAAGGGGCACCTCTACAGCTATGTGAATGAGATAAGAACAGAGGCATATTGTCCCTGGAAGAGTAGGAGCTAACAAATCAGATGGGAAGCCTGGACGCTACAGGCTTGGAGGGCTGAAGGGCCTGCTTCTTAAATGTAATTTTGTTGGTGCTTTGTTCTATATTCATTGGAGATGTGTGAATCACATGTTTTGCATCCCGGATTCCTCTCCCACCCTTGCACTTAACCTTTTATCCTGTGTTGCAGGGATAGGTCCGAACACCTTGGGGCCTGCTGGACTGCAGGCCTGTACTGGAGCTCCTGCCCACCCTGGTCCAGGCAGCTCGGACGAGTCCTCGGAGGATATGAGTGAAGGGGCCTCTGAGGGTGATACTGTTCTTCCGTCGGCTTCCACCTCAACTCACCATCCCAGATACTGGGATGGTGGGTTGGTGGATCCAGTTAGTGTTGAGGCTTCTGGGTCACTCTCTGATGCGCACGACACGTCTGATAAGATACATTGGGTGGAGAAGGGAACATCCAAGGCCTCTGGCATGTGGGGCCTGCCGAAGGTGAGGATTCAGCAGGCCCCAGGCTATATGCTGGTCCTCTGTGGTCACTTCTCCCTGAGCTGCGGGAGATGCAGCAACAGAGCCAGGAAATGCAGGAGGGGCTGATGGCCACACTGGAGGCTGTTGGGAGGAGTCCCAAAGCTTTCAGGTGGACCAGTTATTTCCCATTTTGCTTGCTTCCCAGGCCATTACTGCAAGGGTGAGGTCTGCAGTGGGAAGCCTGGGGTAGGGGATCCTCACCATGAGTCACAGGCTTCAAACGATGGCCGAGTTACAGCAGGCCACAGCAGAATCCCAGAGAGTTCGGCTGAGTCATAGCAGGCCACAGCTGAGGGATTGAACAGGCTTCTTGAGCTCTGTGGCCCATGGCGGAGAGGCTCGAGAGCTTGCAGGAGACCCAGCAGGACAGCACTGAGACACAGTGGGCTATGGCAGCAGCCCTTTAGAATATGGCCCAGTCTCAGAGGGCCACGGCTGAAGGCATGCAGAGCATGGCCCAGTTCCAGAGGGCACTTGCTGCAGCCATTGAAAGATGGTCGCTGACTTAAGAGCCATCGCAGAGGGGTCGACCACCATGGGTAGGATGCAGGTAGTCCTCCAGGACGGGTAGTGCCAGGTGACGCTGGAGCTTCTGGAGCTCACTGCAGAAGCACCACTATCCCATGTAGTGACCCAGGAGTCAACAGGAACTCCAGGGAGGAGAAAGGGCTCAAGCCCATGCCAGGGCCTTCCAGCCAGGAGACTGTGGCTGTGGCTACACCTTCTGACTCCTCCCTTCCTGACATCGGGACATCGCAGGGGTAGCAGGATGAAGAGGGTGTCATGGAGAAATCCCAGACACCTAGAAGCAGGCCGGGGCCTCAAAGTCCAGGGCCTCCAGAGGATGCCCACCATGCGCATCATAGGCAATGGGGCGAGGTAGGCAGCTGGCCCCCTCCACCTCCAATGTACAGTCTGGGGAGTCACTGAGATGTAGTGGTAGGCCACGTAAGGTTAGGAAGTTGTAGCTGCACTGAGATGGCATGATGAAGGGCTGCGCTAGTTAGAAAGATATGTAAGCACTTTAACATTTTCTGTTCACAAGTTTTTATGTTACAAAAGCTTATTTAAACACCTTTATTGTAAATCAATGTTCTTTCAACACCCACCTGTGACTAATTTGTCTCGATTATGAATACTCTTCCATTGATGATCACTGGAGGGATGCCTCATGCTAATGTCACTTGGGGAAGGTTCCTCAATGCTGTGTCACTTAGAAAAGGAAGCCATTGGTTTCACAGGCCCCACAAGTGGTTCCCTCCCCTCCGCCTCCCGCCCTAGGGCACTGTGTGGGGGTTTCAGATCCCTTACCTACTATGCAGATGTGGGCCCAGGTGTCAGCGTGCATGTGGAGCTCGGGTAGGAGTCAGACTAGTTTGCACCAGGGCATCATTGTAATGGTGCTTAGCGAGTTGTCATCACTCTCCTGCTACCAAAAACTTGCTAACATAGAGTACACTTTGGTGTGACAATGTGCAGGATATATAGAAGGCATTTAGGTTTAGAAGGGGGATATGGAACCCACAGATACCATCCCCTAGTGAGTGAACCATCTGGTTATCAAGGCCTCCCTGGCTGCCCTTGCAAAACTCATCTGAGCTGTCAGCCCTCCAGTGCTTGGGTGGTGTTCCAAGGCGTACTCTTCTTCACCTTCCTCCTCCTCCTGCTGGTCATCCTCCACACCCTCCTCCTCATCCTCCAATGGGCCTCCTCTCTGCAGAGCCAGGTTGGGCAAGGCACAGTGCATCACCACAATACAGGAGGAGATAGGGGGTTGTACTGCTCGGCCCAAGCACTGGAATCGCATCTTGAGGAGCCCAATGCACCTCTCCACTGTGGCACGGGTGGTTAAATGGGCCTCATTATCGTGGGTCTCCACCTCAGACACAGGCCTCCACACAGGCGTCATCAGCCATGTCTGAAGTGGGTAACCCATATCACTCAGGAGCCAACCCCGCAGTCTGGATTCCTCCTCAAATGCCTCTTGGGTGTCCGAACTCCTGACAATGAAGCTGTCATGCATGCTGCCTGGATTCTGGCGCAGACGTGCATGATGGTCAGGATATGATCACACACTAGCTGAACATTCAGGGAGTGGAACCCCTTCCTATGAAGAAATCTTCATGGATTCTATAAGGGGGGCCTTGAGGGCGATGTGTGTGCAGTCGATTGCCCCCTACACATTAGGCATCCCTGTAATGGCTGCGAACCCTGCTGCCCGGGCTTCCTGCTGCGCCTGGTGCAGGTTGAAGTTGATGAACTGGCCAGCCCGGGCATTCAGGGCTTCAGTGATTGGGAGATGCCACAGGTATCTCCACTTGGAGTCTGGAAAGAACCAATTGCATAGAAGTTCAGAGCGGCCGTCAATTTGACAACCATCGAGAGTGGGTGCCCCCAACCCCGTCCTCCCCCGGCCTGCCCCTAGGTGCCAAGTCCTGCAATAGGTTGCACAGGTGTTGCACTGTCTCCTTTCAGAGTCTGAGATGTTGGCGGCACGTGGTGTCCGACATCTGCTCGATGGACACTCGTGCACAGAACTACTGGAGTCTCTGCTCCCTGCTTCTGTATGCCCCCCTCCTGGGTGAACGGTAGACACCTCCTGCCTCTGCTGGTCCTCTCCCTCTACCCCTGTAGGTGTTAAGGCCTGGGCCTCCTGTGCCCGCAATTCTTCCTCCAGCTCCTCCTCCTCAGCTCCAGCAACAACCAAAAGATCAGCAAGATCTATTGGTTGCATCGCAAAAACCATCTCGTCACTCTGAAGGGGAGAGGGGGCGGGGGGAGATGGAGAAGAACAAATGTGGAGGTTATGCAACGCTGCTTACCTTTAGCACATCCACAATCCACAGCCCCCCCATTCCCCCAACCACATGCTCTCCACAATCACAACTCCCCCCACCCCCAATTCCCCCAGCCACATGCTCTCCATAGTCACAACTCCCCCCACCCCCAATTCCCCCAGCCACATGCTCCCCATAATCACAGCCCCCCTGCCCTCCAATCCCCCCAGCCACATGCTCCCCACAATCATAGCTCATGCAAAGTTGAGAGGCAGCAGTACAATTTGCAAGGGCTTTGTGTACATCCTTCAGCTGAAAGTGAGCTGAGTGCACGAGGACCCAGCAGCATCCACAAGACCCAAGGTCAATGCTGAGACCTGGATCCATGTTGAGCAACCGCTCCCCCCACCACACCACCCCAAATCCCTGTGATTTGGTATCATGAGTTTTTGGACCACTGCTCCTTCACCAGGTGAGTGTTGGAATTTAACCTGGTGTTGTGAAACTTCTTACTAATGCTATAGGTAGTTAGTCACATCAGTGTGAGGCTGCTTCTCACTGCTCAGTTTGATTTTTTTAATCCTTGGCAGGAGCCCAGAGAGTTCCCACTGGGAGCACAGAGACAGCGCTGGAGCTTAGGCACCAGATCATGTAGAGTGCATTTGGGAGGGGGGAGACAACGTGCAGCTCCGAACAATTATTTCGCTAACATCATTGCCCAGCCTTTTTGGAGTTCAGTCATTTTTCTTTCTGGTCCTTTCCCCCACCCCTGCATTATTTTTCTTGGCGCTCTCCTGGGGTCACCAACTTGTTGCAGGGATCAACAGGTACAGGATACCTATCATTGCCCCAGAGTCGGAGTTTTGTAGCACTGACAGAGTCTGTTAGTAAGAGTATAGGAGGCTCGGTTAGTAAGTTTGCAGATGACGCCAAGATTGGTGGTATAGTGGACAGTGAAGAAGGTTACTTTGGATTGCAACTGAATCTTGATCAATTGGGCCAGTGGGCTGACGAATGACAGATGGAGTTTAATTTAGATAAATGCGAGGTGATGCATTTTGGTCGATCGAACCAGGGCAGGACTTACTCAGTTAATGGTAGGACAGTGGGGAGAATTACAGAATAAAGAGATCTGGAGGTACAGGTTCATAGCTCCTTGAAAGTGGAGTCACAAGTGGACAGAGTGGTGAAGGAGGCATTGAACATGCTTGGTTTCATTGGTCAAAACATTGAATTCAGGAGTTGGGGTGTCTTGTTGAAGTTGTACAAGACATTGGTAAGGCCACACTTGGAATACTATGTATAGTCTAGTCCAATTATAGGAAGGATACTATTAAGCTAGAAAGAGTACAGAAGAGATTTACTAGGGTGCTACCGGGACTTGATGATTTGAGTTATAAGGAGAGGCTGGATAGACTGGGACTTTTTTCTCTGGAGTGTAGAAAGCTGAGGTGTGATCTTACAGAGGTCTATAAAATAATAAGGGACATAGATCAGCTAGACAGTCAATATCTTTTCCCAAAGGTAGAGGAATCTAAAACTAGAGGGCATAGATTAAGGTGAGATTGGAGAGATAGAAAAGGGTCTATGGGGGGGAAACATTTTCACACAGAGGACGGTGAGTGTCTGGAACAAGCTGCCAGAGGGGGGTACATTTTCTTCTTTTAAAAAGCGTTTAGACAGTTACATGGGTAAGATGGTATGGAGGGATATAGGTCAAATGCAGGCAATTGGGACTAGCTCAGGAGTTTTAAAAAAATAGGTCGGTATGGACTAGTTGGGTCGCATGGCCTGTTTCCATGCGGTAAACCTCTATGACTCCATGACAGCATGTCATTTCTTTTTCAGCAATACTCTAGTTCCGTACCACAAAGCAACTATTTAAGTACCAAAAGTATGTTTGGTGCAAGGTCAAAGGAAGTGGTATTTGCCAAATAAAGAAGCAAAAGATGTACCTAGAAGAGATGTGAATGATGAACAATTTTCTTTTTTGGGTTCATCTTGTCTCTGCTGCTTCTCCTCTATAATCTGCTTTGAGAGAAGCTGATTGCAAAGCTTTTTGTCACCTCCTTCGGGATGTTCTTTGAAACAGTGGGCACCTGCTGGTGATCCAGAAGAAATGATGGCAGGCATGCCAGGAAAGCACTCTCCCCCACCACCCCTGAACACCCCCATGATATAGCTGCCTCTGCAAGGGCAGAAAATTCTAAGACAACGTATTGGCTGCAGTGAACTATTATCACAGGTCTTTTCCCCTTCTTGTTCTCCTTGGCACTTGGGAACTGAACATTCCCTTGATAAAGTTGAAAGGAAACTCATCCCAAAGATCCTCACCCCCATCTGTGTAGCTCGGAGTTAGGTTCAGTTCCCAAACTTTCCATTAGTCATTGAGTGTAATTACAGCCTGGAAACAGGCCCTTCGGCCCAACTTGCCCATGCTGCCCAGTTTTTAACCACCAAGCTAATTCTCTCAAATCGGCTTCGCATGTAGAGGATGTGGTTAAGAAGGCGTATGGGTGTACTTGCCTTCTTCAATGGAGGAACTGAGTTTAGGAGTCGGGAGATAATGCTGCAGCTTTATAAGACCCTGGTCAGACCTCACTTGAAGTACTGTGCGCAGTTCTGGTCGCCTCATTACAGGAAGGACGTGGAAGCGATTGAAAGGGTGCAGAGGAGATTTACAAGGATGTAGCCTGGATTGGGTGGCATGCTTTACGAGGATAGGTTGAGAGAGCTCGATCTTTTCTCCTTAGAGAGACGAAGGATGAGAGGGGACCTGATAGAAGTGTATAAGATGACGAGTGGTATTGATCAGGTGGACTCTCAGAGGCTTTTCCCCAGGGCTGAAATGGCTGCCACAAGGGGACATAGGTTTAAGGTGCTGGGGAGTAGGTACAGAGGAGATGTCAGATGTAAGTTTTTCACTCAGTGGAATCGGCTGCTGTTGGTGGAGGTGGAGGCAAATTCGTTAGGGTCTTTTAAGAGATTTCTGGATGAGTACATGGGATTGAGGATTGAGGGTTACAGGCAAGCCCAGTAGGTAGCGATAAGCTCGGCACAACTTGTGGGCCAAAGGGCCTGTTTGTGCTGTAGTTTTTCTATGATTCTATTTACCATTGCCCACATTTGGCTCATATCTCTCTATAACTATGTAACTGTCTAAATGTTTTTTAAAAGACAAAATTGTACCCGCCTCTACTACTGCCTCTGGTAGCTCGATCCAGACACTTACCACCCTCTGAGTGAAAAAATTGCCCTTCTGAACCCTTTTGTATCTCTCCCTTCCACCTTAAACCTATGCCCTCTATTGATTAATCCTTCAGTATGTCCTCAACGTTTCTCTCTGTTAATTGAACTAAATTAGCTTAATTGGTGGCACCCTCATTTCTGAGTCCCCACTCCACACTGGAGCACTTAAGAGACAGTTTTGGAGACCAGTCGGTCCCTTGAACCACTTTCGCCTCAAATGGCTGATGCAAGTTCCTCTGCTGGGAACATGAATCAGTAAAACTACCCTGATCACCCAGGCTGACATTAGAAATCCTGAGACCTCAAAGGGTGGCACATTGGCACAGTGGTTAGCACTGCTGCCTCACAGCCAGGGACTTGGGCTTCTGTACTGTAGGGATTCAAAGATGCTATGAAACATAGGCCCCTTCACGCTGTTCTGCTGATTTAAGTGGGTGTTGAAGATTTTGTGATGCGCTAGAGTTGCCCCTTAAACAATACCACAAGAAACTGATTAATGATCACACATCTCTTTATTGTGTGCTGCACAACAGAGATGCTAATTAATTGTGCCTGAGGTAATTGGGTAGTGCGTTTCTGTGGAATGTGATAAGGGTGCTGTATAAATGTAAGGCTTTCTAAAACCAGACGTAAAACGGCATTTTCCATCATTTTAGGTTTTATTATTGCCTTGAACTTGCCTAACTGCAGGCATGGCAGCCAGCTCAGTGTGAGTTTGGAAAGGAGAGTCATTGGATGGAAAATAAGAAAGACCAGGGATCAAATGTGCTCCCCAGAATCTGATGAGTTGATCCACAGTCCTGCTGAATGACACTCTGCACAGGAAGCAGAATCACACAATTTCAGGGCTCATAATTCACGTTGATCCTGCCTTTCATTTTAAGTGACAATGAAATATAATTTGAGTAGAAGCAATCCAAAGGTTCCGGGCACCATGTAGGACTGGATTTCCTTCAGACCAATTGAGTTTTCAAGGGCACAATTGTTTTGCCAATCTTCTGATTCTGTTGCAACCATGACCCATTTTCCAGAGTTACCACTGGAGCAGCACAGGAGGCGGCAAAGGGTCCCAGAATGGCTACAGACCCCAAAATGGCAGGACCCATAGCTTTGTAGGCCTTGGCAGAGATCATTATCTCCAAGAGCAAGTGAACCAAATTTGAGGGAGCATTGGCCTCCAGTTAGTTCCTTATCTCCAATGCTGCATTTTTGGAATTGCAAACTATTGCCAGCCTACCAGTACCATTTAGCAGACAGTACTGTGGAGAAGTAGTAAAGGGAAAGGGTGAGGGGAGAAGATGAAACGGTAACCGTTGTTGGCAGAATCAGTGTGCAGCAGGTGACAAAGTGACATCCAATTTCTGCCAATGCAAAGGGTGGGATGGGGCTGTGGTATTTCCCACTTAGCAGGATTGTGGCATCTTTCACCATCCCATTTGATTTAAGTGTGGATGGTGAAAGTCAATTCTGTTCTTAATTCCCTCAGGATAACTCAGGACAGGGAGAAAGAAATGCATTGTGATTCATCCTGTGGAGCCATGGTGTGTCGCCTTGTGGAGTTCTGTAGCTGCAGACTCACTGTATGACTCCCCGTCCGGAGTGTCTGTAAGGACAGACGCACTGTGTGACTTCCTGTATGGACTATCTGTAAGTACAGACTCACTGTGTGACTCCCCGTATGGACTGTCTGTAAGTACAGATGCACTGTGTGACTTTATGTGTGTAGTATCTGTAAGTACAGACTCACTGTATGACTCCCCGTCTGGAGTGTCTGTAAGTACAGACGCACTGTGTGACTTCCTGTGTGCAGTATCTGTAAGTACAGACGCACTGTGTGACTTCCTGTGTGGGGTATCTGTAAGTACAGAGTCACTGTGTGACGCCCCATGTGGATTGTCTGTAAGTACAGACTCACTGTGTGACTTCCTGTGTGTAGAATCTTTAAGTACAGACTCACTGTATGACTCCCCGTCTGGAGTGTCTGTAAGTACAGACGCACTGTGTGACTTCCTGTGTGGAGTATCTGTAAGTACAGACTCACTGTGTGACTCCCCATGTGGAGCGTCTGTAAGTACAGACTCACTGTGTGACTCCCCATATGGACTGTCTGTAAGTACAGACTCACTGTGTGACTCCCCGTCTGGAGTGTCTGTAAGTGCAGACTCACTGCGTGACTCCCCATCTGGACTGTCTGTAAGTACAGACTCATTGTGTGACTCCCCGTCTGGAGTGTCTGTAAGTACAGACTCACTGCGTAACTTCCTGTGTGGAGTATCTGTAAGTACAGGCTCACTGTGTGACTCCCCATGTGGAGTGTCTGTAAGTACAGACACACTGCGTGACTCCCCGTCTGGAGTGTCTGTAAGTACAGACACACTGTGTGACTCCCCGTCTGGAGTGTCTGTAAGTACAGACTCACTGTGTAACTTCCTGTGTGGAGTATCTGTAAGTACAGGCTCACTGTGTCATTCTCCATGTGGAGTGCCTGTAAGTACAGACACACTGTGTGATTCCCCATCTGGAGTGTCTGTAAGTACAGACTCACTGTGTGACTCCCAGTGTGAAATGTCTGTCAGTACATACTCACTGTGTGACTCCCCGTGTGGAGTGTGTGTAACCACAGACTCACTGTGTGACTCCCCGTGTGGAGTGTGTGTAACCACAGACTCACTGTGTGACTCCCTGCGTGTAGTGTCTGTAACTAAATACTCCCTTGTGTGACTCCCCGTGTGGAGTGTCTGTAAGCACAGACACACTGTGTGACTCCCCGTCTGGAGTGTCTGTAAGTACAGACTCATTGTGTGACTCCCCGTGTGGAGTGTCTGTAAGTACAGACTCATTGTGTGACTCCCTGTCTGGAATGTCTGTAAGTACAGACTCACTGTGTGACTCCCCGTGTGGAGTGTGTGTAACCACAGACTCACTGTGTGACTCCCCGTGTGTAGTGTCTGTAACTAAATACTCCCTTGTGTGACTCTCCGTGTGGAGTGCCTGTAAGTATAGACACACTGTGTGACTCCCTGTGTGGAGTGTCTGTAACTAAATACTCCCTTGTGTGACTCCCCATGTGGAGTGTTTGTAAGCACAGACACACGGTGTGACTCCCCGTCTGGAGTGTCTGTAAGTGCAGACTCACTGTGTGACTCCCCGTGTGGAGTGTCTGTAACTAAAGACTCCCCTGTGTGACTCCCCTTGTGGAGTGTCTGTACATATGGACTCACTGTGTGACTCCTTGTGTGGAGTGTCTGTAAGTGCAGACTCACGGTGTGACTCCCCATGTGGAGTGTCTGTAAGTACAGACTCATTGTGTGACTCCACGTGTGGGATGTCTGTACATACAGACTCATAGTGTGACTCCCCGTTCGGAGTGCCTGTATGTACAGACTCATTGTGTGACTCCCTGTCTGGAATGTCTGTAAGTACAAACTCATTGTGTGACTCCCCACGTGCAGTTTGTGTAAATAGTGGCTTGTTGCGTGACTCCAATGTGGAATTTATGTAAGTTCAGACACGCTGTATGGCTCCCTATGTGGAGTCTGTGCAAGAGCCACTCCCTTTTACCTTAATGATAAATAAAATTAGAAAAAATGCAAACTCCATACAAAAAGGCACTGGCTGCAGTTAATCCAACCTATTAGGACAGAACTTAATTTCAAAAATTCAAAAATTAACCCAAACCTTTGGGGTGAATTTTCAGTCCCGTCCGTAGTGGGAATCGTAGCAGGTGAAGGATGGACGATGGAAAGATTTGTTGACCTCAGCTGGTTTCAGGGGAGTTTTTTTTTATTTTGGTTTCAGGGGAGTACAGCTGGAAAACCTGCCCTTTGGTTGTAAAATACGTACTTAACAAGTTGAAACGGCGAACTCGCTGGCGAGAGTCAGCTTTAAAGTGATCTTAGTCACTGCGCACAGATAAAAAATGTATAGCTTTCAGATGTGGAATACTGGAGTAATCATTTTGATCTGCCTTTCTTTATCAATGGCCAGTTTCATTTTCTTACTCATTAGTCATAATAAATAAAGCAAATGATTCACCAGGGGAATGAAGTCCCCAGGTTCACCAGTCTGTGAGACTCAAGGGATTGCACATTAATTATAGAGTTGCACAATACCCTCCAGGGGCTTTCATTACAAACAAGCTAAAGTGACTCAGTGCTGCATATGGTCACAGTTGTAGTTTTATCTGATCTCACAAGATCTTGAATCTTACTAATTGTGGAGGATTCAGCGATGGTAATGCCATTGAATGTCAAAGGGGAGATGGTTAAAATCTCTCGGTCATTGCCTGGCACTTGTGTGAATTTGCTTGTCAGTTTTCATCCCAAGCATGCATGTTGCCCCGGTTTTGCTGCATATTGACAAGGACTCCTTGAGGAGTTACGAATGGTACTGATATTACCGCCATGTGAGGGGGGTGAACTGACTCCCTTAGTTCTCCCATTCCAGGTCTGATCGTAACAGGGTTCTTTTGTGAATTTGGAGAAGATGTGCTTCGCCAATTCTGTAAGAGTCCCACTATTATGCTTTTAGGTTGTGAAGAATTAGTCAGATAAGTTTTCACAGATTAAAACAAAGGACAATATATGTTCATTGAAATTATTTCCTGAACTAAAAAACGAGGTAACTTGCATGTGTCATACACATTTGTCTGGGTCCACACACACTCCAGATGCAGAGTAAGAGGATAGGATTACAGGATTGTTACAGTTCATGAAAAATAAAGCAGAGGAGTACATGATTAGCAGTTCCTTGGCAGGTTTTAATGCGGTGATTACACGTTGTCACCATTTTGTTCAGTTGTCTGCCTGGGTGTGGTTGTAAACAGCAGGTTTCCACACTTCTGATTCTTAAAAGGTCTCGGTTTGTGGTAAATTTTTCTTCTCAGGATTTTTAGTTTGCAGATTGAGTCGCATTTCTGAGAAAGAGAGAGAGAGAGAGAGAGGCAGAGAGGGCCCAGAGCCTCAGCAGCCTGTGTTCAGGCATTGTGTTTTCTCTCCATCTTGGGTAAGCAGCCTTTAAAATACACTGCTAGCTCTATATTCCAGAGAAATTCTATTTGTTCATGTCTGCTACAGTTATCGTTTCAGAGCTGGTAATTGCATTTTGATGTCTCAAGCCCTGGAGGAGGTGCAATGCCTCATCCTGTCAGCTTGGATCTTGTTTGATCGAGCCCAAGATGGGATGCAATGTCTTGTCTTGTCAGCTTGGATCTGGTTTGTTCCTTATATGGGGACCATGATTGGACTTAATTTGAATCGGCTTTTTCGATTAGAATTAAAGTACAATAAATAAAAGTTTAAAAAAATAAACATTTGAAAAGTTTCAGGATGGTGTGAAGCCAATAGGGAATGGGAGGTCTTTCGTGATCCCTGGTGAGCTGAGTGATTGCTTTTCACGACATGCACAGGCAGCTGGGATCAAGTGAATCCCTTGAAGAATATAATGGGTGTGGGAGTAGAGTTAAGAGGCAAATCAGGAGGGCAAAATGGGGACACAAGATTGTTTGGCAGATAAGGCAAAGAAGAATCCAAAGAGCTTCTATAAATACATAAAGGCCAGAAGAGTAACTAGGGAGAGAGCAAGGATCAACAAGGTCATCTATGTGCGGGTCCACAAGAGATAGGTGAGATCCTAAATGAATATTTCTTATCAACATTTACTATTGAGAAAAGTATGGATGTTAGGGAACTTGGGGAAATAAATAATGATGTCTTGAGGATATTACAGAGAAGGAGGTGCTGGAAGTCTTAAAGCACATCAAGTAGATAAATCTCCGGGACCTGATGAAGTATATCCCAGGACATTGTGGGAGGCTAGGGAGAAAATTGCGGATCCCCTAGCAGAGGTATTTGAATCATCAATAGTCACAGGTGAGGTGCCTAAAGATTGAGGGTGGCAAATGTTGTGCTTATGTTTAAAAAGAGCTGCAAGGAACTACAGGCCAGTGAGCCTCACATCTGTGGTGGGTAAGTTGTTTTTGAGAGACAGGATCTACAGACATTTAGAGATGCAAGGACTGATTAGGGACAGCCAGCATGGCTTTGTGAGTGGAAAATCATGTCTCACAAATTTGATTGAGATTTTTGAAGGGGTAACCAAGAAGGAAGATGAGGGCAGTGCAGATGATGTTGTCTACATGGACTTTAGCAAGACCTTTGATGGTAGGTCGTTGCATAAGGTTAAATCTCACGGGATCCAGGGTGAGGTAGCTAAACGGATACAAAATTGGTTTGATGACAAAAGTCAGATGGTGGCTGCAGAGGGTTGTTTTTCAAACTGAAGAGCTGTGACCAGCGGTGTGCCTCAGGGATTGGTGCTGGGTTCACTGTTATCTGACTTTTATATTAATGATTTGGATGAGAATATAGGAGGTATGGTTAGTAAGTTTGCAGATTACATCATATGGTGGCATAGTGTACAGTAAAGGAAGTTATCTTGGATTTACAATGGGATCTTGATGAATTGGGCCAGCAAGCTGACAGAGTTTAATTTAAATAAATTACTTAATTTATTTTGGTAGACTTACTCAGGGCAGGACTTACTCAGTTAATGGTAGGGTGTTGGGGAGAGTTACAGAATAAAGAGATCTAGGGTACAGGTTCATAGCTCCTTGAAAGTGGAATCACAGGTGGACAGAATGTTGAAGAAGGCATTCAGTATGCTTGATTTCATTGATCAGAACCTTGAATTCAGGAATTGGGACATCTTGTTGAAGTTGTACAAGACATTGGTAAGGCCACACTTGGAATACATTGTACAGTTCTGGTCGCCCTATTATAGAAAGGATATTATTAAACCAGAAAGAGTGCAGAAAAGATTTACTAGGATGCTACTGGGACTTGATGGTTTGTATTATAAGGAGAGGCTGGATAGACTGGGATTTTTTTCTCTGGAGCGTAGAAGGCTGAAGGGTAACTTTATAGAGGCCTATAAATAATGAGGGGCATTGATCAGCTAGATAGTCAATATCTTTTCCCAAAGGTAGGGAAGCCTAAAACTAGAGGGCATAGGTTTAAGGTGAGAGGGGAGAGATATCAAAGCGTTCAGAGGATGGTGAGTACAAAGAACAAAGAACAACACAGCATGGGAAACAGGCCCTTCGGCCCAACGAGCCCGCGCCGCTGTCCCATTGTCTCAGTGACCTATTCATGATTTTAGTCTACGCCTAATGTGCGAGGATCAGGGAGGTCCAATATAGGGACAATTTGTTACCCAATCAAACAGCCTAAAAGTGCATCTTTGGGATGTGGGAGGAAACCGGAGCACCCGGAGGAAACCCACGCAACCACGGGGAGAACGCGCAAACTCCCACAGACACAGGCCCAAATCCATGTGTCTGCACAGCAACAGAGATAGTCTCTGAGCTGTCATGTTGCCCTCGAGATGGTCCAGTTTAAGCACACTAACGACATGAAGCAATAGGCAACTCCCGAAGCAACATCCAAGAGCAGCCCACTACAACCTGCCGCATGCATGCCCCTTGCTGGTCAACAAGGTGGACTTAAATGCCTGTGGAGACAAAAAATTCATTATTAAACAGGCAAAGACTGTAACATCCCTGAAGCAAAAACGGAATCCCAAGCCTACAATGTTTAGTAAGGCCTGCTATACCCTCCTATATGTAGACCGCTCATGTGGCTGTCTAAGTGACTCTTAAACAACCCTAGCGTGCCTGCTTCCACCACCTTACTCGGCAGTGCATTCCACACCCCCACTACCCTTTGCGTGAAAAACTGCCCTCTAATATTTGTCTTATACCTAGCCCCCCTCACCCTAAGCCCGTGACCCCTCGTTCTATCCATTTCTAATAGCGGAAAAAGCTTACCACCATTTACTCTATCTATCCCCTTCATAATCTTATAAACCTCTATTAGATCCCCCCTCAGCCGACGTCTCTCAAGGGAAAACAGCCCAAGTTCGTTCAATCTTTCCTCGTAAGACAGCCCTTCCTTTGTCTGGAACAAATTGCCAGAGACAGTAGTAGATGCGGTACAATTTTGTCCTTTAAAAAGCATTTAGACAGTTACATGGGTAAGATGGGTATACAGGGATATGGGCCGAATGCGGGCAATTGGGATGAGCTTAGGGGTTTTAAAAAAAGGGCGGCAGGGACAAGTTGGGCTGACGGGGGGGCTGTTTCCACGCTGTATGACTTCTATGACTCTATGTCTCTGTGAATCATTCTAATTGTGGAGTGTGAAATTGTGTGTACTGTAGCAGTCTGAGCAATTTTGTTATTGTCTCCAGAGGCTCCAGTTTTTGTCTCCAGTCTTCTCTGTAATCTTATGTGACCTGAATAGTCCCCTTGGGCATTTCGGGTGAACTTTCACTTTTCTTGCCAGATGAGGAATAGGCAATGTCTGATCCTGTTTTACATGCCACTGGATTTCAATTCCATTGACTTCAGCCTGCAACCAATGGCACAGGAACTTGAGCTATATATTGAAAACTAGCTGCAACATTGCACTGGCCCATGCTTATGCATGGCACTTTGAAGTTCATACCCCACAACTGACTATGTTTACATGTCGCTTCCTAGCATTATGTGACTGTCATACTACTTAGCATCCGCACCCCAATACTGAGTAGCTTTTTGCACACTGAACCAAATGCTCCCCAGTCTTGGGCAAAATTTAATGCCCTCTCCCATGGCAAGTTTGGTGATGAGGGGCATTTAATTGGGCAGATGGATAGTGGGTGGAGAACCTGTCTCCTTCCTGCCTCTAATCTGAATAAATCCATGGTAGGAAGGCTCGTGGAGGGCCTTCCCACCCTGCTGCCAATTAATGCTCACGTAAGGCTCTCATCCTGCCTACAGTGCTGGTATTAGCCCAGTTGCCATGTGGGAAGACTGAGAAGCAAAGAAATTCTGTTGGCATTGCTTACAGTCTTCCTGGTGTTCCATGTTCCATGTTCAAAGCTACTTGGTACCCGATCAATGGATTCAGCATCTGAAAGGAAATGCCTGCTGAGAGCCACCCCTCTGCCTTTGCCACTGAACACTCTCCCTTACAACTGCTATCCCATAATTCCCAGCACACCATCTCTCACCTCTGGCCTGGGTCACTCAGTGATCCTCGAGTCCAAGTGGATGTAATACCACCAGCAGCCACTATGTTCCTGGTGGGGTTGTTGAGCAGAAAAACTGCCAGTATCTGATGTCAGCTTGTAACAGGAAGGACTTCCACCCCTGGGGGTCGGTGATCCCGGGATAGGTCTGCCACTGTCCAGTTATGTAACTGATTGGCACTTAATGCGACGGGCCTTCCCAAAAAAGGCAATGCAGGGTCACGCAGCCCCTTATAATTCATTCAGTCCAATTTAGTTATTCACTGCAATTTCTGACATTCACCAATAGGTGACACTGTGCCAATGCATTTGCTGGACCTTGGCAGACATCTTTGTGAAAATGAATAATTAGAATTAATCGTTTTTTGATCTCAATTTCAACCAATATTTGGGCTGTCTGGAAAAAAAAAGCATTGGTCAAGGTGGGAATTCTCAGTATTTAAACAAATCGATTTTTGACAGGAACTGTTTGTGGCAATGTTCTCACTCCAAAGGCACACTCTCAAGAAGCTGTGGAGGAAAATGGAGTGTGAATCTGAAGCAGCATGTATTGTAATCATGCACATCACCAATGCCTTCGCCCTAAGACTGATCAAATTCATTCTGCTTCTAACCCGACTGATTATTTAAACAGTCCAAGCATTTACTTCTTTCTTTGTGCATAGAAATGGGTCCAGTCTCACAACAATTCTTCTCACCACTGATCATTTCAACCATTTCTCACAACTGCTCCCTACATTCAACATCAGCCCTGGCCATGTGTAGTGTGCATTGGCCTCCATCACCCCACATTCCTGTGTCGAGCAAAATATTTAATTCTAGGACATTATAACAGCATCTCCATCGTACTCTAAGGAATATCAGGATCTGTTTCTGCCTCCCTTTCACTCAACACGTGCTTGCCTGTAATAATTCTTGTTCACCAGTTAAGAGATAAACTACAACACATTTATTTACAGGTAAAGATCGGACAGAGGCTTGCAGCCTTGTGGTTGCAGCCAGCTTCCGAGAAGCTTCTGGAATAGAAACCCGAGCAAGTTTGCTGATGACACCAAGATGGCAGGGTTGGCGGGTACAGAACTGGATTGTCAGGTGATACAACAGGATATAGATAGGTTGGTGCAGTGGGCAGATAGGTGGCAGATGGCATTTAATCCTGACAAATGCGAGGTGATGCATTTTGGAAGGAATAATGCAGAGAGGAGCTATGTGATAAAAGGTAGGCCGATTAGGAGTATAGACGTACAGAGGGACCTGGGAGTGCAGGTCCACAAATCCATGAAGGTTGTGTCACAAGTGGAGAACGTTGTTAGGAAGGCTTATGGGATGTTAGCCTTTATAGGAAGGGGCTTAGAGTATAAAAGCTGCCGTCTAATGCTTCAGTTATACAGAACGTTGGTTAGACCGCATTTGGAGTACTGCGTCCAGTTCTGGTCACCTTATTACCGGAAGGACGTGGAGTCTCTGGAAAGGGTGCAGAGGAGGTTTACCAGGATGTTGCCTGGCATGGGGGGACTGGGTTACGAGGAGAGACTGAAGAGACTGGGGCTATTCTCCTTGGAAAGAAGGAGATTGAGAGGGGACATGATAGAGGTATATAAGATACTGAAGGGAATAGATAGAGTTAATAGTGAGAGACTGCTCCCTAGACTGGGTACGAACACAAGAGGTCATCACTTAAGGGTGAGGGGGGGGAGGTATAATTTGGAGGTAAGAGGAAGGTTCTTTACACAGAGAGTTGTGGGGGTCTGGAATGCACTACCGAGTAGGGTGGTGGAGGCAGGCACGTTGGACTCGTTTAAGATGCAGTTAGATAGGCACATGAGTGAAACGAGTATGGAGGGATATGGTAGGGGCTATTAAATAGGGTTAAACCTCAGGAGACACCGGAAGGGCAGGCTGTATGATTAATATGTTTTGTCTTTATTCCACAGGTGGAGGTCCACCTCGTGTCAAGCGAGGGGCATGCACACGGCGGGTTGTGCGTGGGCTGCTCTTGGAAGTCCGGGAGTGGCCTAGTACTTCATGTCGGTGTGTGTGCTTGATCCTGGACCGATAGACGGGCTCCACAACAGCTCAGTGACTAGCACTGCTAGCTGTGCAGATACATGGATTTGGGCCTGTGTCTGTGGGAGTTTGCGCATTCTCCCTGTGGTTGCGTGGGTTTCCTCCGGGCGCTCCGGTTTCCTCCCACACCCCAAAGATGTGCTCTTAGGCTAATTGGTTTCCACCAAATTGACACTATTTCTTCCCTGAATCTGACTGAGTAGGGTCCCATTCGTAGACATGCAGGGTAGAATAGGTGTAGGGTGATGCGGCGGCGCGGGCTCGTTGGGCCGAAGGGCCTGTTTCCCGTGCTGGATTGATCCCCGATTGGTTCCCTGGGTCATGTGACGCTTACCTGGTCCAAAGATCTGCAGGTTAGGTGGATTGGCCATGCTAAATAGCCCCTTAAGTGTCCAAAAATGTGCAGGTTAGATGGATTAGCCATGGTAAATGCATGGGGTTACGAGGATAGAGTGGAGGGGAGGCTCTTTTGAAGAGTAGGTGCAGACATGATGGGCCAAATGGCCTCTTTCTGCACTGACAGGATTGTATGGATAAAAGGGCGATCACAGCACTGCCCTAAATTTTTTTCCTTCTCAATACTATTTCATTCACCCATTTCTTTTTCCTCCTTCCTCTCCTTTCTTACCCTCTCTTTTCCTCTCCTCTTTCCATTTCTTTCCCTCCTCTCTTCTCTGCATTTTATGTTCCCAAGTGCTTCCCTGTCCTGTATCCCAATCATGATGTGGGTATGCCGGCGTTGGACTGGCGTAAACACAGTAAAAAGTCTGACAACACCAGGCTTTAGTCCAACCTATTTATTTGATAATATACTCACAAGCTTTCGAGGGGACTGCCTCTTCGTCAGGTGAATGGAGAGTTCTCTCTCCATTCACCTGACGAAGAGGCAGTCCCCTCGAAAGCTTGTGAGTATATTATCAAATAAATAGGTTGGACTAAAGCCTGGTGTTGTCAGACTTTTTACTGTATCCCAATCCACATTCTTCCACTCTGCTGCCTCCTCCTGTAATCCAGCACTTCTCTCTTCCCAGCTTGAACTTGACTCCTTTGATCTAGTTTCTCGCTCACTGCCCAGCTCCTGCCTTGTAACTCCGCCTGGCTGCAGAAGATCAACTGGTTAGAAATTAAAAATAGCAAATGAGATCTGATCACACAATAGAGTTCAGCACTAACCAGGGCTTTATGCCTCTAATGACTTGCAGTTTAGTTAAAGAGAAGTTCTCAAAATCATTCATTTCAAAATGATGGGAAAGAAAAGGATTAACTTTGCAATTTAATAAATTTCTTAAGCACGTGTGCAGAATTCTTAACTCATTTTAGCAAAGTGTTGCCTTGAGAAAACACATTTAAATGTTAATATTAGCGACTGAAAGGTTTGTTGGCAGTAATTAAAAAGTTCCTTTAAACTTACAATGGAATGAATGAGTCTTAACTTTGGCTCAGAAACTTAGGTCAGATTTTTTGCAGTGATTGAACATAAGAACATAAGAAATAGGAGCAAGAGTAGGCCATCTGGCCCTTCGAGCCTGCCCCGCCATTCAATAAGATCATGGCTGATCTGTCGTGGCTCAGTTCCACATTCCCGCCCTCTCCCCATAACCCTTAATCCCCTCTCTTATCAAAAACCCATCAACCCGCTTCTTAAAAATATTTAGCGAGGCAGCCTCTACCACTTCAACGGGCAGAGAATTCCAGAGATTCACCACCCTTTGAGTGAAGAAGTTCTTCCTCAACTTCGTTCTAAACCGCCCCCCTCCTTTATCTTGAGGCTGCGCCCCCTAGTCCTACTGTCCTTTCTGAGCGGGAAGAGTCTCTCCACCTCTATCCTATCCATCCCATTCATCATCTTATACGTCTCAATGAGATCTCCCCTCATTCTTCTAAACTCTAACGAGTACAAGCCTAGTTTATTCAGCCTCTCCTCATAGCTCAACCCCCTCAACTCCGGCATCAGCCTAGTAAACCTCCTCTGCACTCCCTCCAAGGCCAAAATATCCTTGCGTAAGTACGGCGCCCAAAACTGCACACAGTACTCCAGCTGCAGCCTCACCAATGCCCTATATAGCCTCAGCAAGACCTCCCTACTTTTATATTCAATCCCCCTCGCTATGAAGGCCAGCATCCCATTCACCTTCCTGACCACCTGCGGCACCTGCAAACTGGGTTTTTGCGACTCATGCACAAGGACCCCGAGGTCCCTCTGCACCATCGCCTGCTGCAGTTTTTCTCCACGTAAGTAATAATCCTTCCTACCATTATTCCTACCAAAGTGGACCACCTCACACTTGCCAACATTAAATTCCATTTGCCAGTTCCTGGCCCATTCGCCCAGCCTATCTAGATCCTTCTGCAGACTCTCCACACCCTCCGCACAATTTGCCTTTCCACCAATCTTGGTGTCATCAGCAAATTTCGACACCCTACACTCGGTTCCCTCCTCCAGATCATCTATGTAAATGGTAAATAGCTGAGGCCCCTGCACTGACCCCTGAGGCACTCCACTAGTCACCATCCGCCAATCCGAACAGCACCCATTGACCCCCACTCTCTGCCTCCTATTTGACAACCAGTCCTCTATCCACGGTAACACCCTACCCCCAACTCCATGTCCCCTGACCTTCTGCAATAACCTCTTGTGAGGTACCTTGTCAAACGCCTTCTGAAAATCAAGAAAGACCACATCCACCGGCTCTCCTCTATCCACCGCCCTCGACACATCCTCATAGAACTCAAGTAAATTTGTCAGACACGACTTCCCCTTAATGAAACCGTGCTGCGTCTGTTCTATCAAGCAACTCCCCTCAAGATGCCTCACTATTTCCTCCTTGATGACAGATTCTAACATTTTACCTACAACAGACGTTAAACTAACCGGCCTATAATTCCCCGCCTTTTGCCTGGCACCCTTCTTAAACAACGGCGTAACATTAGCCGTTTTCCAATCTTCCGGCACTTCCCCGGAATCCAGCGACGTCTGGAAAATAACCACCAAGGCATCCACTATCATCCATTTCTTTCAGAACCCTCGGATGCATTCCATCCGGTCCTGGGGACTTGTCCACAATCAGCCCCTCCAGTCTGTTGAGCACCACCTCTCTAGTAACAGTAATGTCATCGAGACCCTCCAGTCCTACCACCTTTCCATCTCTAACACCCGGCAAATTATTCACGTCCTCCTCCGTGAAGACTGAAACAAAAAAGTTATTCAAGACCTCAGCCATTTCCCCATCCCCTACCACTAAGTTCCCCTTCTCATCCTCTAAGGGTCCAACGTTCACCCTAGCCAGCCTCTTCCTTTTTATATACTTATAAAAACTCTTGCTATCCTTTTTTATATTAAGCGCTAGCCCAGCTTCATAGTTTCTCCTACCCTTCTTTATCAATTTCTTTGTCAATCTTTGTTGACATTTAAACCTCTCCCAATCCTCTTCTCGCCCACTACTCTTAGCTACTCTAAACGCCTCCGCTTTTAATTTAACACTTTCCTTCACCTCCTTCGTTATCCACGGCCTATTACCTCTCTTCCTACGGTCCTTTTTGACCATCAGAATAAATTTCTGCTGAGCACCAAGAAAGATCTCCTTAAAGATCCTCCACTGCTCCTCAGCAGACCTACCTTCCAACGCATTCCCCCAGTTCTTCTTCTCTCATCCTACCGTACTTCCCTCTGTTCAACCAAAGGACACGTGTCCGGGAACCCACTTTCTCCTCCTCCATCTGCACCAGAAACTCCACCATACAATGATCACTCTCCCCAAGAGGATCCTTCACCGCAATGTCCCTGATTCTACCCGCCTCATTACATAACACCAGATCCAAGACAGCTCGCTCCCTCGTCGGCTCCAACACACACTGTTCGAGGAAACTATCCCGGCAGCATTCCAAGAACTCCTCCTCGAGCCCACCGCGTCCAACATGGGTCGACCAATCAATATGCAGATTGAAATCCCCCATAACTACGGCCGTCCCATTCCTGCACGCCGCACTTATTTGCGCGTTAACAGCCCGCCCCACCTCCAGATCATTATTCGGGGGCCTATAGACGACACCCACCAGTGTCTTCCTCCCTTTGCTGTTCCTAATCTCCACCCACAACGATTCCACGTTCTGCTCCTTGGCTCCAATATCATCCCTTAGTACCACCCTGATGCTATCCTTAATCAGCAGAGCTACACCCGCCCCCCCCTTTCCCTCCCGCCTATCCTTCCTAAACACTTGATACCCCTGGACATTCAGCTCCCAGTCCCTGTCACCTTGCAGCCACGTCTCTGTAATGGCCACCAGATCATATCCATTTGTGTCGATCTGCGCCACCAGCTCATCCGCTTTATTCCGAATGCTTCGTGCATTCAGATAAAGTCCTTCCTCCCAGCCTTCCCCTGGACCCTATTCATACTCACGCCCCCTATTCCCTTTAATATTGGGACATCCTCGGCCTCCACCCTTACCTGTACCCTCTCCTTAACTTTAGGCCTCGTAATGTCACCTACCCTCGCACCCTCCCCCCCCCAATTAGTTTAAAGCCCTGTCTACAGTCCTCTTTACACGATTTGCCAGGACTCTGGTCCCAGCATGGTTCAGACCCACCCCATCCTGCCCGAACAGGTCCCACCTACCCCAATACTGGTGCCAATGCCCCATAAATTCAAACCCATTCCTCCCACACCAATCCCTGAGCCACCCATTCACTTCCTTAATCCTGTCAGCCCTACGCCCGTCTGCACTCGGTTCAGGCAGTAGCCCAGAGATAACCACCTTGTCGGTTGGTTGAGAGCCTTTGCATCATTGCAAAAATGGAAGACGAGCTCGAAGGTCAGATGCTCCACCTCTGAATGTGGCAGTTATCATTTTTGCAGGCCTGGGAATGGGCTCAGGTCAGAATTCATGTAGACATTTTTCACAGAGGCAGCTGCCTCCTCTTATATACAATTTCCGTGATTCAGGTGTGTAAAATATGACAGACGCAAAGTCCTTTGATTAGTTGGGTGCTCCATTGGAGAAAAAGATTACTCCTTTGGATAAGGTCTCAGGACACCTTTGGAAAAGGTCAAGTGTCCTTTAGAGGAAGTCAAGTGTCCTTTGGGAGTAGTAAGGTGTCCTTAGGATTGTTTAAAAGTAGGCATGATTTTACATTGAATGTGTGTAAACTCATTAACTCTCACCTTCATTGGAACTGTGAAAAGTGTCAAAATGAATTGCTAGGAGCAACTGAAAAATGATTTGTCAAAGGCAACTATCACAAGTATAAAAATGAACTGTTAAAGACAACCATCAAACTGTTGAGGCATTTTAAAAGTGGAATCATTTAAATTTTTGAAAAACTATGTAGGATGTTTTAAAAACATTGTTTTCTACTTCACTCTTTTGACATAAATCTGGGGGATATCATTCTGAATTAGTACTACCTGATTGATTCTACATCCTTCCAATATCAAAGTAGAGTGACTTACATTGCACCATTTGATTGTCAATTCCAAGTGGTTATAAAAGAATTGAAGGGAGACTATGAATTCCAATAGATTAAGCGCATGAATTAAATGTTTGTATTTGTACTCATATAATTGAAGGAATGTAAATGGCACTTTTAAAAGAGAAATTGCTACTTTGGCAGTGCCAACCACATCCTGAGAACACATTTTTTGAAAAAGTAAATTCTGGCAAATAAACTAAATACTATGTGAGAGGACCCATGGGAGGAGGATGGGGCTTTGGCTGTGGATTCCTCAGAGAGCTTTGGAAAGAGGTTCATGGGGAGGACCTTTGGCTGAGGACTTTGGAAGGGATTCATTGGAGACGCTGATGTGAAGGTGGGTTTGCAAGAGGGGGGGCTAATAACATGTCATTGAATGTTTGGGGCTCCCTGGTGCTCTTAGGGGGAATCTTGAAGGGTTCTGCAGCTGGAAAAGTCTAGAGAACCTTGGCTTAGAGTGTCCAAGGCAAATGTGATTCACACTGAAAAACACAACTGAACTTTTAGTGATGTTAGGGAACAAATTCTCCAGGAGTGCACTGATCTTAACTGAAAAAGAAATTCATTTTCTGATTTGAGGTCAATTGAAGTAAATTCACTTCCCTTGGCACACATGTGTGATCCTTAAGATGCAATTTGAAGTCTGTCTCAGGTTTACTTGTAAAGAAGAAAATTCCGTCAGGTGCCTTACATTATTTATGCCTGGGCTCTAATCTGGAACTGTGGTTAGCACTGTGATTGAAACAATTACCTCCTTCCAGTTTAAAAATAAATGAGAGTTTTCATTAAAGCAAACGTATGATAGCATTATTCAGATTTGTTTTTGGCGGGAAAAGCATTGGGGAAGTTTGAGTTCATTTAACTTTGAATATTTTGCACAACAGTGCTGTTCACTACAATACAGGGGTTAAATTAGTGACTAACAAGAACAAAGCAGTGCTGAAGAAGTGTAGAGCCACACCAATCCTTTCATGAAGCACTTTGAGGCAGCAGTCCATTAAGCAACTGGCCAGAATCGCTCAGGTAAGGACAAGGAAGGCCTCAGATAGATGCTTCTATTTTGTTGTGGTTTTGACATATGTCTTAGAGAATGGTACGTGTAGTTTAAGGGATTGTGGCTCAATGTACCTTCGGAAGATTGTCTTGCATTTCATTTGCATCATCTCACCACTAAATTTAATGGAATTAAAATAGGGCTGGTTCCATGGCAGTCTGCCAAACATTCCACCAGCTTACCATGTGGATAGCCAAGGCTAACAATGTCACCACATATGTGTTCACTTACTCAAATACATTCCTTTTTTCCTGAATTGTCTGATTTATAATATATTCCAGATAATTAGGGAAACAGAGTAGATAGAGAGAAACAACTTTTGCTGGTTGGAAAATTCAAAGATTAGGAGACGTAGTCTAAAGATTAGAGCTAGGTCTTTCAGGAATTAAGTTAGGAAACTCTTCTACACTCAAAAAGTAGAAGTTGAAACTCTCTTCTACAAATAGCAATTGTTAATTTTAAACCTGAGATTGATAGGTTTTTTTAAGTAAAAGTATTAAAGGATATGGAGAAAGTTCACAGATTGGCCATGATCTTATTGAATGGGAGAACAAGTTCAAAAGGTTAAATGTTCCTTATGTATTACAACCCAAGCCCCCACTATCCCCATAACTCCACACATTTAGCACCACCTAACCAATACATCCTTGGACACAGAGGGGCAATTTGGCATGATCAATCCACCTAACCTGCACATCTTTGGACTGAAGGAGAAAACCAGAGCACTCAGAGGAAACCCATGCAGATACAGGAAGAATGTGCAAACTCCACACAGTCACTTAAGGCCAGAATCAAATTTGGATCTCTGCTGCTGTGAGGCAACAGTGCTAACCACTTTGCCACCCATTAAATACGGTTAGGAAAATATAAACTTGTGACAAAGGTAAGGGGGAAAATGTCCTGATTTTAAACCTAAACTTCAGTAAACCTTTAAAATTCAAATATTCTTCACTAGCTCATTACAACTGGACTATCTATTCTACTGCATTTTAAAATAAAGTCACAAAAAAGGCCAGATTTGTCTTAATTTTAATGGAAAGAGACAAATTCTAGGTGTAAAATACAAGCCACCATGAGAATCTATCACCTATTCATTGATCTGTCTTTTTATCTATTCAGTTCTTGATCAAGGCAAAATGTCTGAAGTTATATTTTTTCAGGAACAAATTGTGCAGATGATACTGAGCTCGGATGGAGTGTGCGAGCAGTAATGGAAACCAGTTACTAGCAGCTTGGCTTTTATGGGCCTCTCCCGACCAGTGCCAAATATGCTGATGTTATGATTACACTTGGCTGAAATGTACTTAGGAAGCTCGTGCTGAACTTCAGATCCAGTTTGTGGAAATCCCCTGATTTCTCCCCCAGTGGACCAATATTCGTTTTAAAAAATGTGCACTGATGAGAAGATTTGATGTGAAAAAAATCTGTTTAAACTAACTCGGATGTGAGAAACAATACACAATGCCTGTTAAATGCCTTTAGTGAAATTATATTACAGGGTCCAGTTTGAAATGTTGAAGTCAACAAAGCGGCCATGTTACCCAACCGAACCTGACTTTGGGAGAGGTGCAAAGTCTTTTCGGTTTTGATCTTCATTCGAAATGCTGCCAGTGAGATGTGGGAGCACTAAGCATGTGTTGCTGATGTGTTGTTGAAGGCATGAGTTTGTGCTGAGCGAGGTTACAGGCCTTTGAGGGAACTAATCCCTGAGGAGGTCGAGGACAGACTGGCAGTGGACTGCAATTTTGTATTTTTGTGGAGTCAAAAATATGTCCCCTCACCCAAAAATGTCTATCTCTTTTTTGGTGACTACCTTTAAGGACTTTTGTTTTTAAGTTGTCCACAGCCTAGAACAAATGGTCACAGCAAAAATGGTACACAGCACATCCTCTTGTACCTGCAAACTGCAACTGGCTCCAATACTTGATACAGGGCATCAATATTAAAACAAATGTATATCTGAAAAAGGCAACGAGAAGCTAGACAATTTACAGGCTGCTGTTAAATTGGATCAGTTGGGCCACAGGCATCAATGGGTTAGCCACTATGGAGTTCTCACCTACTAACATCCCCCCATACCATCATCCCCATTCGCTCATAAGATTTTCAACTGTTGCCTACCTATTCTTCAAACAAGAAATGGATGACAAACAGTTGAAAGTCACTGCTCCCTCCAAATATCTGCTATTCTGTTTTCTTCCTTTGCCAGAATTATTTCAGTTGTCTGCCTAAACCTTTTAACAGCTGCTCTTGCTTCAATTCCAGAAAATACTGCTAGCTACAGCATCATTCCCTATTTTGAAATGATCCTTCTTAATAATTGTCCTCTGCGATGTCGCGTCCCGTTATTTTGGGCTATTCCTTCTGTGTTCCTATCTTTTCTTTCTGTATGTTGATGACAGCACCTTTTCTGACCCTGTGACCTTGTAGTTCCTTGTACAAAATAGACAGAGTACAGACCATAGTCAACCAGCCCACACTCATAAAACAAAACATCCAGAGCTGGATTCTCCTACCTTGCCCATGGCTGGGATTCTCTGGTCTTGCTGCTGTGAACTGAGGTTTGGCTGAGCGCCAAATTCTCCATTCTCACTGGAAGTGATAACAGGGTTTGCGAGACCGGATAATTTCAGTCCCACTGTTTATTATTGTTCTGCAATTGGGCAGCACTTGCTGAACAGTCCCAAGTGCGTTGGTAGCGACACTAACAACCAATTTAAGATAATCAGCTAAGCTCATTGCAAGCCCCGGTAATGCTTGCTAGATGTGACATACATTCATAAATAGGGACCTGATCTCTCTAAACAATAGGAATATGTTCAGATCTTGCACTTTCTATGAATTATCCAGAAGTATGGGGTAACTTGCTCCATGGCAACACATCGGTCAATTGGCATCAACTTGTCACCTAAATCAGCATCTTTTTCTCCCAGAAAATAAATATTGTAATCATTTGAAATTTGGCATTCTTGCATTTTTCCTGATGAGTGCAAGTTGAAAAGCTTCAACAGTATGTCTCTCCATTCATCAATTTCCTGAAACTGTTCTACTCTTTCTCTCTCTGCCCCTATAGAGCTCAAAGTCAATGTTTCACTACCATGTTGTATGCTGTTGCCTGGACCTTTTGATTAAATTATTATTTTGTAATCAGTCACAAATGCCAATATCCATATTCTACTTCCTGCCCTAGGATCTCAAAATCTGCCACTGATTCATGTTTTGACGATGTCATGGTTGAAATTGTCGGAAGTCAGATTTATCATGTTTGATGACTTCAGGTAAAATCACTCTGATGACGGAACTGAGCTCTTAGTCAAAGTTAAATTGCAAATTGTTAAAGATTTTCTTGCATCACACGCCTATCAAGGATTTGTTAGTGACAGTTTAATCCACAAATGGAATTGGTAGTATCAAGGCTGAAAACTTTAATTAAAACATTCACTCCATAGAGTTCCTTGGTTCAATTTCAGATGACTGTTCTGCAGGAAGTAGAGACATATTCATGCACAGGACTGTCCCAGAAAATCTTTAATGCGATATGATTCTTGTTGTCTACAGATTGTTTAAACTTTATAGTTTTAAGCTGTGCCAGCTGTGGCTCGGTGGTTGTACTCTCATCTTTGAGTCAGAAGGTTGTGGTTCACAATGTATAGTCCAGACAGAATTCAGGCAGTTACTGAGTACTGTCGGACTGCTGCACTGCCAAATGAGTCATTAAACCAAGGGTTCATCGGCTGTCTCAGGTAGATGTAAAAGATCCCTTGATAATGTTCGAGGAAAACAGAGCAACTCTCCAATATCTTCACCAATGCCTGCCCCCCAGTCAACACTTAAAGAAACAGTTCACCTACCCATATAATTCATTGTTGTTTGTGGAACATTGCTAGGTGCAAAATGGCTGCTGAGTTTCCCACATTATAACAATGAGTCTTCAAAAGTAGTCAAGTGGCATTAAAGTCATTTGGGTCATATTCGGGGGAATCTTACCCAAGAAGCTGAGTGTAATTAATTTGCCCACTTTATTGCAAATGCTCCATGCATTAAAGCACAAAGCCATAAGGCCTTTGCTTCTGGCCCTTGATTTCTCTGCCTATCACTTTTCTTATTTTCCTTGTTGTCCTTTGTCTTTGCCCTTGTTTCCCTCTCCTCTGACCCCTTGCGTAAGTTCCCATAATCATGCCATTTTAGTTTAAATCTCCCGAACCATTCTAGTGAACATTTACTCTAGGATATCAGTCCCTTCCCTGTCCACTTCATACTGGTCCCATCTCTCCCAGAACCAGTTGCAGTGTCCCAATGAGTGCTGAGCTCAAAACAGGTCCCATTTTCACTGTTGCAAGAGCGTTAACCAACAGTCTTAACAGAGTAGTCATCAATGTTCTTGATGGGTGGAAATGGATTGTTTAAGTGTCATGGTCTAAAGATTTTTAATTCCCTGCTCAGTCAAGATGAAGAATATGGCTTAAGCTGCTGTGGGAGTTTAAAAACAAAACAGCTTTGATTGACAAGCTAGCTGGTATAAGTTAGGGAAAAAAATCTCCGGTTTAGTTGTATAGATCCAGTAGAGGTCTTTGTTGACATTTCCCCAAGGGAAATTATTATGTCATTTTGAATATTTGGCTGCGTTTGAAAAAATACAAATGTCAGCAGGGAATTCTATGTTCACAGCTAAATTGATAGTTTAAGGAGGCAATTAACGGATTAGATGTCTTTGATGTGGGGCCTGAATAAAAATTTGTTTGTAGTTTATAGGGTGGGACTCCCCCCTCAAAAATTCTAAGAATTCACCACTCTTAGTCCCAATCTCCCCACCCCCACCGCATCCCTGACCCCACCCTGCCACCTCAATGTCCAACCCCGATCGCTGGCCTCCATCTCTCTGTCACCCATCTTAACTGCAGAGTGGCAACTGGACTCCCCCCCCCCCCCAACTCCCACTGATCTCCTGCTTGGGCCCCACCCCTATAGGCCCTGCTGCTTGGCACTGCCTGCTGCCTGGTGGGCAGTGCCAAGGTGCCCCCTGGGCATTGCCACTTTTCCTCTTGGGCAGTGCCAAGTTGTAGTGCCCAGGTGATATCCCCAAAGCGCCACCCTCCTAGGGGGCCTCGATGGCCCCCTTCACTCCAGTGGCGTAGGGCCACCAGCTCCCCGCAAACTGGGAGCTATCATAATCCCCACTGGAGTGAAACACTCCTGGCGGGGGCAGAGACTCTAACGGGCCCAAAGATTTCAGTCCTGGGCCTGCTAACGAAATGGTAATTATAATTAAATAAATATTAACATAATTTTTGCAGCTCTGCACCAATTACTGGTGTGGATCTGATGGCGCCTGAAATCCGGCTCTTGGAGATTCACAAAGAACATGGTGCCCAGCAGGAAGCTCACTAAATGGCCTACACTGGAGTCTCCCAGTCCACAGTGCTGCTTTAGCACAGAATAAAATCTTTGAATGGCTTTCTTGAATGGGAATTTTTTCGCTCTCAAGTGTATATGAATGGGAACTATATCAGATTATCCAAAGCTTTTTTTCATCTCCACATGGTTCCTGAGATTTGCCCATGGTATGTACTGGATGAGTTGCCATGGAAGTGACATTGGGATCTGAGGGGCCATGGGGGTGTGGGTGGGAGTTTGAGGGAGTGTGACTGGAGAGGGTTATAGGACTTATCAGCACTTAAAATAACTGGGACAAGATCCAAGTGTTGCCTGCTTACTACCTGTCTCAGCACTGCCCACACCTGTGGCTGTCTAAGATCTACTTCTGTGGTCAATGGCCCAACCTGATTCCTCATGTCAAAATTTGGAATGGTGTGGGAGGATGGAATGGTGGTTTTTCCCATGCAGCTGAAGGATGGGATATGTTTGCCATACAAGACAAAACCTGAGATGTAGAAACCTGATATATAAATACATAATCCTGATTTAAACTTTGAAAAAAATATAGATCCTATTATTCTATGTTCATATGGATATTTTCACTGCCTTGCATTAAGCTCTTATAAGTAAATAGAGTCCCACACAGAGCAATCTGGTAAACTGCAGGCAGAGTTCAGGAAGCTCAAGAGCACTTGGTTGGATTCTGTCTAGCATTTACATTACAAGTGATGCCAAATAGTAGATTAAGAACATTAAGTAAAATTGATGATGAAACTTCTTCTACACGTCCTTAACTCTTCCATTATATTATCCTGGATATCCTTAATGGTTTTGACTTTATCGACTTGTTTAGTAGATTGATCCAACCATTATATGAATAAAGGAATCATTTCTATTGTCTGTAGCGGTAGTGGAAATGATTTTGAGAAGTACAATGTGATTATTCCAGTTTTTAAATTATTTTGATGTTGAAATTATGCCTTGAGCTTCAGGTGCATAAACACATAATGGTTTTGCATTAAATTTTTCTAGTCTGTTATTTTAACAGAGTTGTTCACTCGTAAATAATTTAGATTCAAATACATGGATGAACAGTTCCATTAATACATCGGAGGAATTATTTTGTTATGTTAACCATTTGTTCACCAATATCCTATGGTATAAATACAAGGCCGGAGATGGGAAAAGAAGTTAAGAAAATTGATGCTAATGAGAAAAAGGGTTAAGGGAGAAGGTAATTGATTAAAGTAATGAAATAAATACATGGATAGGATAGATATGTATTTTGTTTAAAAGTATGAAAGAAAAATCCAAATGTAAAGCAACCTTAAACAAAATTTAGGTAATTAATCACAATTAAATTTGTTGTCTTATGAAATAGTTTGTCATGTAGTGCGATAAACACAGCCTTGATTGAAATAGTTCAAAGGAAACTGGATCATAGAGCACTATGAGTTTAGGACACAAAAATGATAAACCATGTTGAGTAGTTATGATTTGCACAAGGCATTGTCAATAGTTAATTGGCAGGTACATCGTGACCCACTGCTGTTAATTTAAGTGCTCACATAAAGAATTTGCTTCCATGGATGATGGGGAGTGATCCAATCATGAGGCATCTGTCATAACAAGCGTTGACACTGGTGACATTCATTTACAAACAGAAAGAGAACGTGGGTATCTATTCCAGCTGGTTACTGTCCAAGACTCAATTAGGCTTAGCCCTCTTTGTACACCACTCAGAAATACAGTTGTGCAATAGCAACTAACATTCCCCTTATGCTACAGCATTAAATATTATTAAAAAGATGAGAAAGTATTCATTATAAGTTCAGTAGAAGTTTCCTGTAATAACAGCCCAATACACCAACTCTTCTCTAAGTGATTGTTTTTCACAAAATGTATTTCTTAACCATTTCACAATCTTAATCTCCTATACATTGGGTGAAGAGTGAGCAACAATCATTTGTAGTTCTATGTTGCTTGTGTCTGACAACATTTGAAATGTATGGCAGGTTATTCAGCACCCAAAAAAGGACAGTGTATTATAATCCTTCATCAGGATTTGGTTCTCAGGTTTTGTTCCAATGATATTAGCTCACCCATGTTCAACAACACCAATTTGCATTTATCTAGGATTAAAGCAAATTACTGTGATGCCGGAATCTTTGACAAAGGGTCATCTGCACTTGAAACATCAGCTCTTTACTCTCCTTACAGGTGCTGCCTGACCTGCTGAGATTTATATATTGTCTTTAACATAGCAAAACATCCCAAGGCAACTGACAGGAGAGCAATCATGCAAATATATTGTTCCTCCCATCAGAAGTACTGTTGTTAAATAGGTAAATCAGCCGACTTGCAGTTGGTGTAATTCCCCCATGTTGTTTTTGAGTTGTTATAGTCCACAGACAGGGAAAGACATAGTGTTCAGTATTATTTCATGCATGCAGAATGTACTGCTGCTATGGGATTAGTATAGATGCATATTTTAAACATTTTCAATCCATAAATACAGGTCATGTTTCTGAAGATAAATTTACTGGGTCCTGCAGAGTCCCAAAAATGGTTTTATTTTCATTCTGTATCAGTGAGTTTATGATAGCCAATCATTTTTGATTAGAAAGGCAGGATTATAAAATGTGCCAGTCGTCAAAAATGAAAATCGTTTCCCCCACCTCATTACTCCCTGCTCTGCAGATTCCCTTGGAAAATAAATCCCATGCCTTCAGCATTCACCATCTCTTTAACAAGCTTTAAATTTATTTCGTTTAAGTAAACCGCATTTCTATTGTCCAAAGCATTAGAGAACTAGAGAAGAAGGGAAACTTAGACTAAAAGAGCATGGAAACCTAAAGTGGTATTAAATTAAACAGAAATGAACATTTATGCTGGGAAGTGTTAGAAACTGTTGGTGAAGAGAGAATGGGGTGAAAGTTCATCTTGGATTGTATTTAGTTGAAAACAAATGTGAGCAGAGTGTACAACGATCTGCAATGCATTATTGCCTACCTTGCACTTCCATGGAAGATAACGTTCATTCCCTATGTGTATATTCACCTCTGGAACAGTGTCTAAGTATTTAACTGCTATCTTTGTACATAAATTACTGTCATTCTGTATGGATCCTACTTGTGGTCACAGCTGCAGGCAACTTCAAAAGTGGCTAAGTGCTTTCAATTCCTCTTCTGTGAAAATGTTGCAGTTAGGAACAAGGGGGGGTACTTAAGATGAATTTACCCATGAAGGGGAGAATCAACAAACAAAGCTGACTGCATACTGTCTAAAAACTATAAAGCTGTCAATCAAAGGAGAATTAAAAGGCCAGGACTGGAATTGAATGGAAACAGGGCTTTTCAAATTGTTGGAAGGGATTTCAAGGACTTTGAACTTTCTATGAAGGCTCAAAGGCTTGCTGCTGAGATTTGGAAGCCTGCCAGGTGTTCAGGGGACATGAAGATTAAAGTGACCAGGCCACCTCAAAATTTTTAATGTTGACAAACAGGAATTAAGTTTTTGATCAGTGAGATATCTGAAGTCACCATGCCATGATCTTCAGGTTTCCCAGAGCTAGAAAGGGCAGCCTAGCCACTAGACCCCCATTCTGGAGAAGAGTGCTGAGATCAGCCTATTGCCCCAGCCCAAACCCACCCTATGTCCAGGATCCTTGGGGGGCACTTCCTTGACGCTTACCTCCTTGACCCCCCTCGGGGTCCAATGCACCAGGTCCACGATGCTCATGTTCAGTGAAAATACCCTGGGGAGGTAGATGAATGGTGGTTGGGAGGGTTTTGAATCAGCTTCAAGCCCGCTATTTACATAAAAATGAGCTGTTTCAAATAATCAATGGTCTGGGCGGGAAACTGATTGGGAGCTGTAGGGCAGACATAGCCGGGTGAATGGCAATGGAATTGATGCACATTGGCAATCCTATTTTAGCAGCATGTCCCATTCAGCAGGATATTGGGATTCCACTAGCGGTGAACAGGGCCAGGTGAAACCATGCCATATAGAAACTAAATAGACTGGGTCTGTACTCGTTGGAGTTTAGAAGGATGAGGGGGGATCTTATAGAGACGTATAAGATAATGAAAGGGATGGATAGGGTAGAGGTAGAGAGATTCTTCCCGCTTAGAAAGTATAGCAGGACTAGAGGGCACAGCCTCAAGATAAGGGGGGGACAGTTTAGATCGGAGTTGAGGAGGAACTTCTTCACTCAAAGGGTGGTGAATCTCTGGAATTCTCTGCCTGTTGAAATGGTGGAGGCTACCTTGCTGAGTATATTTAAGTCACGGGTAGACAGGTTTTTGATAGACAAGGGAATTAAGGGTTATGGGGAGAAAGCGGAAAAGTGGAACTGAGCCACTTCAGATCAGCCATGATCTTATTGAATGGCGGGGCAGGCTCGAAGGGCTAGATGGCCTACTCCTGCTCCTATTTCTTATGTTCTTATGTCCTTATATCCTCTGGCCCAACTTCATTAATTACTCATCCGTGGGTTTTGCACCATCTTCAGTGGTGGAGCGGGCCTGAGGGCTTGTATTCATATCCACGTGCCATATTTAAAAGGTGTTCAGAATCCTTACCTACTCAGATGTCAGGAAGGGAAGTTCCTGCTCCCAAATTTAGCAATACCTCCCTGCGCGACCCCCTTAGCCATGTCGAGATCAGGAGGAATATTCTCTATCTAGTGATGGTAGGAGAGGGCCCAGAAGGAACTAACATGACGTGATTGCAGGCGGCCAATGCTATTACTTGACTGGGGTGCACAGGGGGTCAGCCAGTAAATGCTGCTAGAGGATCATTTGCTCTGCCAGGATAAGTCTCATTCATGGTCGCAGAATCCATATAGACTTCAAGATACCCATGTCCAAGGACCAGCAGTAAAGACATGTCCTGCCTCACAGCCTCACTTCAGTGTATCCACATTGTGCCTCTTTCACCCTTCAGCAGCCATGGGACACTGTTTGGAATGGGGGAATGCGGTGACACAGCATTGGTGCAGAGGGAATGAACAGCCTTTACAAATCACAAATCATGCCTGATACCCGATGTATGAGCCTTCCCCTTGCTTGTGGATGTGCTCAGCTCTCTGGAGGGAGCTGGTCCACAACTTCTGCCCAGTTCACGCCACTGATGATCTGCCAGACAGAAGTGGCTATCTTACGAGATGGGAATGAGGAATGAACCAAATTAAAAATGTTCCAACCGATGTAATACGTAACCCCTCTAAAGTGTTCTCTCCTATGGGCAGGAGAAGCTTCAACACAATCAAGTGCAAAGGGAGCAGACTGAGGCCAACCTTACCTCAAGGATCTCACTGAGTTTGAGGGCTTCAAAACTCACAGGAGTTGAAGGTTACAGGGCCATCAGCAGTGTTGAACTTGGCTTTTGGTGTCCACCTAGTTAGAAATTATCCACAAACCTGAGGGTCCAATGTGCCTCCATATTGGATGTGGAGGTGCCAGCATTGGACTGGGGTAAAAACAGAAAGAAGTCTCACAACACCAGCTTAAAGAAATAAACCTGTTGGATTTTAAGCTGGTGTTGTGAGACTTCTTCCTCTATATTGGTGGTGGAGGCTGCCTCGCTAAATATTTTTAAGAAGCGGGTTGATGGGTTCTTGATAAGAGAGGGGATTAAGGGTTATGGGGAGAGGGCGGGAAAGTGGAACTGAGCCACGACAGATCAGCCATGATCTTATTGAATGGCGGGGCAGGCTCGAAGGACTAGATGGCCTACTCCTGCTCCTATTTCTTATGTTCTTATGTTCTTATATTGGAGGCAGCTGATGCTGTCACTTGCACTCTTCTTTCTCGCCTGCAGGGCCTCCAGGAAAAGACCAAGGCCCGAAGAAGAAGAGGAGGAGGGCTCCCTCTTTAGCCTCAGCTACAACCCAGAATGGAGACAGGAGGGACTGGATGAGTACAGCTCCACACTATTTGAGGTGTCACAGCGCTCACTTGCATCCTCCACCAGCCCATGTACACACACCTCGGTGGGTTTTAATGTTAGTTCAGGGCATGTCTGGAGGTCACTGTCTGGACATGTGTTCACAGCAGGACGCAAGTTCAGCCGAGCTCCTCGACTCTCTGAAGACTGCTGGGGAAGAGGCATCAGTGAGTTCCTGGTCTGATGATAAGCCTTTGGAATCAGCATTCAAATTCCTGCTGAAGAGTCAGCAGGAGGCTGAGGAACACCAGGCAGTCTTCAACAGAGTGGCATGCGAGTCAGATGAACCTGCCTGCCTGCTCTCTGATGAAGTGGTGCCAACGTGTGCGCACCTCGAGTTCTCCATGGAGAGGGTGACAATCACCATGGAGACCCTGGTCCCATAGAATGCCCAGTTTCTGCTGGGGATGTGAGTAGGCCTGCACTTCAATGGCTGAACTCATGCAATGGCAATACAGGAGGCAAACAGAGCACCTCGACTTCTCTCCAAGTGCCCCTTCCCTTCGAGGAGTCAGACAGGACTCTCGGGCACCTGAAGGAAGGAGGAACAGCAGCTGGACGTCCCTGGGTCATCCACTCAGGACCTTCAGAGGCTGCCTGCTCCCTCAAAATCCCCTCAGCCTCATCCTCTGTGCCTGCAGGGGGAAAGTCAAAGTAGGTCAGGGCCCTCCGGGCCTCGGCTGTCCAGAGGGCAACCGCCCTAGTCATCAAAAACAGCAAGGCCGACGACTCCACAGGCTGCCTCCAGCCCTGCTGCGGATGACCCAGCAGCACTTAGAAGAAGCAGTGGACCAAGAGAAACAAAGACATTTTGATCGCTGGTGGTTGCAAAGGTAAACACTGTCACTATTATCTATAAAGATATTCACCAAATATGTCTAGCTGCACGAGACAGGCTTTGCGAGGCTTTCCCACGATCCCCCCCTCACAGTTCAGCTTGAAGCAGCCTCACCCCAAGTGATTCAGGAAGGAGAGGTGTCAATGGCTGGGTCTTTCACTGCATCGTGCAAGCACTCCCGCTCACACACGGATTCCCCAACCATCACTCAGCTGTCGGCCCAAACATTTCCAGTGTTGTTGCCTGAGATTCTCCTTCTGTTCTCCATCTGAGCTGACCAATGTCTGCGCCCACCCATTCCCATTCAGCACCTGTGGCTGTTCAATTACTGCTCACTTTTGATTTATAACAATGGTGGTTGTTAGCTATCCTCAGCTCCCCACTCCTTTTCCACTTCCTCTAACACATGTTCTTTCCTGCATTGCCTTACAACTCCCTCCCTTCAATCTCATCACTCCGTCATTAACAATATCCTAGATGAGTGTATACATTTCCTACCTCCCTGAACACTTCACCCCCATCCACATTGACCTCCCCAACATCTTCCTTCCCACTTCCAGGCTTCAAGTCTGCCTCTAAGTCCCCACCAACCACCCTTGGTACCCTTCTTATTGGTACAGGCAGAACCTCACTTTCCCACCCGAGGAGATCCCCCTGCCCCCTCTCACACTCAACATTCTTCCTACCACGGTCACCTTCCATTCACTCCCTGGGAAGCAGTCATTGACTCCACAAATCCCTCACTGGCATTTTCACCTGGACATTCCCCCTCCCCCCCCCCCTTATTCCTTCATCCCTCCAAATTTCTTCCTTTACTCCTTCCTGCCCTATTGCAGTGAACTCCCCACTTGCATCCTTCTGCCCTATTATCTCTTCCACCCTGTCACCTTCAACCCTGTGGGCTCCCTATACTTCCCCCCACCCCCCTGCCCTCCCACACACTTCCACAACAGAGAATGGGGGAAGATTCTGGTCAGTCCTTCATTTGCATTCTGTTATCAGATTCCTGGTCTGCTATGGTAGACACCAACGAAAGGTCCTGGGGGAAATTCAAGCCTGTGTAAAACCCATTCTTGGGCATCCTGTTGAATCTAATACGATCATGGCTGATTGGACACTCCAATGCCTTTTACACCCACCATCTCCATAATCGATTAACTTAACTTCTGTCACTGGGAAAATGTTAGAGCTCATTATAAAGGATGTAATTGCAGAACATTTTGAAATGCATCATATAATTAAACAGAGTCAGTATGGAGTCACGACAGGGAAATCATGCCTGACAAATTTATTAGAATTCTTTGAAGTGGTAATGAGCAGGATAGATAAAAGGGACTAGTAGTTGTAATATACTTGGATTTCCAAAGGGCGTTCAATAAGATACCACACAAAAGTTTACTTAAGAGTCTATGGTGATGGGGTAATATATTAGCAAGGATAGAGGATTGGATAAGTGATAGAAAATAGAGAGTTCGGATAAGAGGGGCATTTTCAGGATAGCAACCTATAACTAGAGGAGTGCCACAGGGATCATTGCTGAGGCCACAATCATTTACAATATATAATTCGTAACTTGGATGAGGGAAGTGAATGTACTATTACCAAGTTTGCAGATGATACAATAATAAGTGGGAAGGTCAGTGGTGAGGATGACACAAAACATCTGCAGAGGGATGTAGACAGGTTAGTGAGTGGGCAAAAACTTAGCAGATGGAATATAATGTAGGAAAATGTGAAACTAAAATAAAAATGCTGGAAAACCTCAGCAGGTCTGACAGCATTTGTGGACAGAGAATAGATCCAATGTTTCGAGTCTGGATGACTCTGTCAGAGCTTGGAAAATGTGAAGTTGTGCACTTTGGGAGGTAGAATAAAGGAGCTGAATATTATTTAAATCGAGAAAAACTGCAGAAAGCTGCAGCACAGAGGAAGTTGGGTATCCTTGTGCATAGATCACAAAAAGCATGGCATGGCATGTAAGTTCAGCAGGTAATTGGGAAGGTAAATGGAATGTTGGCCTTTATTTCAAAGGGAATGAAGTATAAAAATAGGGAGGGCTTGATAAAACTATACAAGGCACTAGTTAGACCATACTCGGAGTACCATGAACAGTTTTGATCCCCTTATCTAAGGAAGGATAAATAATCCTGACACTCCTGGTGACCTTTGCACTTGAAACACTAAAAACCCTCTGAGAAGAAATTGTCTCCTTCCCTCTATGTATACGTATGTTTTACAATATATAACATATATGTGTGTGTGCTTGTATATACTTAAGCAAATTTGCCCTTATTTGAAAAGCTGTATGGATTATAGTGTCAATGAATTCAAAAGAATAGTAAGTATGTGCCGAAAATCCATTTACACGCATAAAACTTGGTTCTGCCATTCTTCCAATGAAGTTCTAGCAGCACGGTGGGAGCAGCTCTCAGGAAATTCCCGATCTAGGTTTATCTCAGCACCTATGCTGATATATTTTCATTTTTAGTCTACAATATTTTTAAAGTTTCATTCTTAGGGCAACAGGATGCAGACTGAATTCTCAAGAGTAAAGATGAAACAAATAGCAAAGGCCAGGATCCTATGAAAGGGTTAGTCAAAATATTTTACAACAGAAATACATGATGCATTGTGCAGAGAAAGAACCCCCACCTCCCACACTATTCTCCCTTAGGTCAGCCTACTCAGTTCGATGTCCTTCATCTGTTAAGGCAGTGGGTGCTTATCTTCTCCTAGGATGCTTACTAATGTTATGAAAGGCCACAATTACAAAAATGAATCCATATTTACTGACACCGGGGGTACTTACGTTTCAATGAGTCATGAATGCGGTCAGACTAACCAGTGTGGAAGATAATGAAATGCATGGCTGGTTTATTTATAGTACGTCATTGGAAAGAAGTTTGGATTGCAGAATTTCCCTAAACTCCCTGATGTTTGTTATCACTTAAATGATTTCTAATTCCAAGACTATTGCTGTCGATGAGCCAATGGAATCTGTACTTTGTTGATTTTTTTTCTGGTTCGTCGGATGTTTATTCTACGAAACCCCAAATAACCAATGTATGTATGTGCCTAGTGTACATGATGTCACATCCGGCATACAGAATGGTGTTTAGATTCACATATATCCACCCTCCTTGCGATGTGACCGGATCTAACTTTAACAAGAACTTTAAGAGATTTTGTTTCCGCTGTCTGCCACAGAGTTGCTAGTCTCCAGTGTATTGGATTTCAATGATAACTTTTCTTACAATTACGTCTCAGCCATATTTGTACAGCTTCTGTTTCAAACGGAGAAACAGCAAGCCTGGTTTCCTTTCCTGTGTCGCTCATGCTTGTAATGTGCAGCTATGAGACAACTCAAACTGATACTACAATTTGCTGAATAATTGTACAGTTCTGTTTTGGTCTGTGCTCTTAAAGGAGCATCATCTTCATAGGGAACTAGTCGTTGATTGTCCCCATCCCCAACACTCACCACCCCTCCCCACCCCAATTTATTATTAAGCTAAACATGATGATGACAATTTTTGGCTGAAAATCTGTAGATCATAGTTACAATTAGCTGGCTCCTGCCAGTGCCCACTGTGGCACAATGATTAGCACTGCTACATCACAACACCATGGATCTGGGTTCGATTCCTGGCTTTTGTCACTGTCTGTGTGGAGTCTGCACGTTCTCCGTGTGTTTGCGAGGGTTTCCTCCGGGTGCTCCGGTTTCCTCCCACGGTCTGAAAGACATGCTGGTTAGGTGCATTGACCTGAACAGGCGCCGGAGTGTGGCGATTAGCGGAATTGTACAGTAACTTCAATGCAGTGTTAATGTAAGCCTTACTTAACACTAATAAATAAACTTTAACTTTAGATATGCTGCTGGGGTTTGCAAAGTCTATGTAAGCTACATCATTAGCATTGAGTTAGGAGTCACACTGGCTGCTCTTCATGATCCATGTGTGAGCAGGATCTGACACCTGCAAATTAACAATGATGGCCTTTGGGTCACCAGAGTGAGACAAAAAAATCTACATCTTTAGAGTTTGTAGTCTCAGCCCTTTGCAGTTGATCATGAGTTCCATTTTCCTGGGTCCTTAATAAACCAGAGAAGCAAGACCAACCAGTGCTGGGAGTTCCCAGGCCTAAACTGAGGTTCACTCGTCCCTACAGAAACATTTTAAACTCGGTTGGAAGCTGACATACCATCCAGATCCTATTGCATGAGGCCCAGATTCTCATTTCTGGGACTAGCTCCTGTCAGTCTTTATTCATTCATGGGACATGGGTATTACTGACTGGCAAGCATTTATTGCCCATCCCTAGTTGCCCTTGGAGGGCAGTTGAGAATTAGCCACATTGCTATGACTCTGGAGTCACACGTAGGCCAAACCATGTAAGGATGGCAGATCTCCTTCCCTAAAGGGCATTACTGAACCAGATGGATTTTTCCAACAATCCACAATGGTTTCAGTCATCAGTAGATTCCCAATTTCAGATCTTTTCATTTAATTCAAATTTTAGCATCTGCTGTGGCAGGATTCGAATCCGACCGGATCCCCAGAACATTAGCTGAGTTTCTGCATTAATAGTCTAGGCCATTGCCTGACTGAGCAAAATATAGCAACTGGCCAGGAGAGGGGAATGGTATACTAGGTAGGCAAAAAAAAACTACTCGGATCTCAAAGGTACAGTGCCCTTCAGGTAAGTAGAGGGGTGGTGGGGGGGGTTTGGTTGGTGGTGGAGGGGTGGTGGGGGGGCCTTCAGTTAAGGAGCTGGGGAAGGGAGGTCGGGGCATTAGGTTTGAGGGAATGGGGGGAGACCTGAGGCTGGGGAATCTTGGGACTTTCCCTGGAGGACCCAAAGAGACATTTTTACATGGAAACTACACAAGAGTAAAAGCACTTTTTTTTTTGGCTTCTTTTAGCCACACCTCCTCTTTCCACCAGGTTGGCCTGGCAGAGAAGCTACCAGTGTTTTAAAATTGGCTTCTCTTGTCTCTCTCTCTCTCTCTCTCTCCCCCTTTATCTCTTTCTCACTTTTCTTATCTCTTGTCCCTTAACACTGAAATAAATAAAGGCGGCTGTTTATATGTTAGAGACAGCCCATACTTTCCTCTCATCATGAAGGGTGCCCAGGTTGCACAGCGAGAATTTGTACTATTTCACAATGGAGGCAGCCCCTGTCCTAACTGTGAATCAAATTCATACATCAGTTGACTGAATTATAAAGAAACGCAGGTGCTACTTATCCTAGAAGCTAAGCAAATGAGGGGAGATATGTATCTGGTATAAAATAGGATAATCTGAAACATTATTTGAAAAGTAAATTCTTCACACAAATGGCATTAAACATCTGGGAACCAAAATGACACACAGGTTTCGCTGACTTCACATTGTAACTCCATAGGGAGATCAACAGAACGCATGGGGAAACTGTTACATTATAATTCTGCCCTTTTAAGGCACTCCCACTTATTGACCACAAAATCAAACTTGCACATGGAGATGGTGTTGCTGTGGTAATGTCACTGGACATTATCACATCCAAGGACATGGGTTCAAATCCCACCATGGCAATTGGAGGAAGTTGAATTCAAATAATAAAATCTAGAGTTAAAGTGATGGTGACCATGAAACTGTTGTAGATTGTCACAAAAAAAATCCATTTGGCTCACAAATGTCCTTGAGGGAAGGGAATCTGTGTGCCCATCTGGTTTGGCCTACATGTGATTGTTGGCCCTCTGAAATAGCCCAACAAGCCATTCAGTTGAAGAGCAATTAGATAACAAATGCTGGCCTTGCCAATGACACCCACATTCCATGAATGAATACATTAAATTAACCTTGGGGGCCATTCTCCCAGCCTGTTGCGCTGCTCTAGCTGGGCGCCACGGTCTCTGCTCATCTCCGGGGCCAGGATTTTTTGTGTAATCAGCTCTGTGGTGGAAATTGGTGCAGAGTTGGTTTAAATATTAAAATCCGCATTAACATTTGATCAGCAGGCCAAGGGCTGAAGTCTCCAGGCCTGCCAGGAGTGTTTCATTGCGCCAGGAGTGGTTCATTCCAGTGGATCTACAACAGCTTCCCAATAATGGGTGACAGGCGACAAAGACCCCTGGATGAAAAGAGGCCATTGAACCCCCCTCCCCAGGAGGTTGGGGAAGGGAGTGCCCACTGGGCAATGGAAGCCTGGCAGTGTCGGCTAGCCCAAGGGGCAAACTGGCAATGCCCAAAGGGCACCTTGGCACTGCCCACCAGATATAGAGCCGTGCCAAGGGGCTGGGCCAGAGGAGGTGGGCAAGAGGGGTGGTGTTTATGGGGGGAGGGGGGAGATTGGATGCTCCTGCTGCCACATGCACTCAGGATCGGTAGCAGAAGGAGGGAAGTGAGTGATCATGGCTGGCTATCTGGATGGGGCAGGGGACAGGGGCCAGGGCTGCCGTGGGGGCGAGGTGATTGGGACTACGAGTTGGGGGGCATGGTCAGGGCTGCTGGGAACTCGGGGGGGGTGGGATTGGGGAAATCGGAGCTGGCTGGGGTGGGGGGGGGCGGTGACATCATGGCTTGCCTGGAGAGGTCTGGGAAAGCAGCGCTCAGAAGGGTGGGGTGTACAGAGGGGATAACGATGTGGAGTTGCGGGGCTGGCCAGCAATTGGGAGGCTGGCAGTGCGGGGCTACTGCATATGCGCTGATCTCCACTGTGACAGAACAGCGCATGTACAGTGGCCCACTCAGTGTAATGCTGCTGGTATCTCCAGCAGGAATAAGCATGCCCACTGGCTTTCAATTGAATCTCCCTGAGGCAAACTGCAGTGCTCAAAGTATGAGAGATTCATTTTGAAAATCCCACTGAAAAAAACCAACAGGAGTTCCTTCAGTTTTATGTGAATTCGGCGCTTAGATTTTTTTGGAGAATCGTGTTTCAACTGGTATGCACAGTGAAGTCTATGAACTTTGTAAAGGGCACAGAACCATTGTGGTGAATTCAAAGGGGGAAGCAGATTTTTGTTTTAAAATTTTATGGATTGAATCCTTTCTTCTTTTGCTCAGGAGGATGATTGGACCAGTGCCAGGGTGGGAAAGCTGGGCAAATCATTCCCAAATGTGGGAAGAATCCAATGTTTCTGGGCAAGACTGAACATTTTGGGCAGAATTTTTCCATCTCACCCACCACGGGAATCATAGCGGGTGGAACATGGACCAAGCAAAGGTCTGTTGATCTCGGGTAGGATTTTCTGGCCTTGCTCGCCCCCAAGGCCTTTTGTGTAAGGACCCCAATGTTAGCATCACAAACGAGCTCTAAGCCAACATATGTCAGGAACAGCAACCCCACTTTGATTTTGCCTGGAGGGGCCAACTAGGGACCACAGGGCACACAGGCAAGCTAATTAATGATGATAGGTGGGCTCTTGAAGCTGGAGGCCACCAAGCATGGAATGAGCTGCGGCCTGCCATTGCTGGTAAAGAAGCATCTTGAAGCACCTTCTCAATACTTTTAGAACACCTGAAATAAAAAAGGCGCTGCCAACCCAGCATTACAGAGAGACAGCCCTTTCAAGCAGTGGCCTGCAGTCACAGCTTTACTAAGTTGGCGGGGTGGGGGAGTTTAGGCCTTCAAACTCAGCCTGAAACTTTGCCCCTCCCGTCAGGCTACCACCTCCAAGAAGCTATACTCTCGACATGATTGGCAATTCACAGAGCAACAGATAAGATTTCAGTCTGCCTCTGACCCTTTGCCTTAATTGGACTTCTAATTATCTTAACCAACTACTGCACCTTTGTCGTGAATGTGGTGTCTGTCACTTTAAGACACTACAGTAGAATTGAGTCATCTGACATGAGGGATGAAACTGAGAGTAAATGATCACATCAGAGTGTGGAGTCCTCTTTCAGCGAAAATGATCTAGGAACCATATTCTAAGCATGTAGCTCCAGGGCAGCCTTCATGTTTCCTGTACCTGAGCTTCTCTTATCAATAAATGTCTCTTGGTCCTAACAAAATCTCAAATAGAACATAAAACATTATAGTACAGGCTCTGAGACCCTCAATGTTGTGCCGAGCTATGACCAATCTCAAGATCACGCTATCCCTATCATTCTGGTGTGCTCCATGCGCCTATCCAATAACCGCTTGAAAGTTCCTAAATGTACTACTCCACTATCACAGCAGGCAGTCTATTTCAAACCCCAAACTCTCTCTGAGTGAAGAATCTACGTCCGGTATCCCTCCTATATCTCCCACCATGAACCTTATAGTTATGCCCCTAGTAACAATTACATCCACCCGAGGAAATAGTCTCTGTACATCCATGCTATCAATCCCTCTCACCCTCTTATAAAATCACCTCTCATCCTCTTCCGCTCTAAAGAGAAAAGCCCCAGCTCCCTCAACCTTTCCTCATAAGACCTACCATCCAAACCAGGCAGCACCCTGGTAAATCTCCTCTGCACTCTCTCCAATGCTTCCACATCCTTCTTATAGTGAGGTGACTGGAACTGAACACAATATTCCAAATGTGGTCTCACCAACGTCTCGTATAGTTGCAGCATAATCCAAGGCTCTTAAACTCCAAACCCCTGTTAATAAATGCTAACATACTATAAGCCTTCTTCACGGCTCTATCCTCTTGAGTGGCAACCTTCACAGATCTGTGGATATGAACCCCAAGATCTCTCTGTTCCTCCACATTCCTCAGAACCCTGCTGTTGACCCTGTAATCCGCATTCAAGTTTGTCCTACCAAAATGAATCACCTCACACTTATCAGGGTTAAAGTCCATCTGCCACTTTTTGGCCCAGCTCTGCACCCTATCAATGTCTTGTAAATCTCTTGACAATGCTAGCAAGCCACCTATCAACCTTGTAGGTTATTTCATTCATGGGATATTGGTATCTCTGGTTGGGCCAGCATCTATTGTCCATCCCTAATTGCCTTTGAGAAGGTAGTGGTGAGCTGCCTTCTTGAACCGCTATAGTCTATGCGGTGGATAGCCATTCTGCCTTCAATCCGACTTGAAGGAAGAGGGATTGAATGTTGCCTGTAAACCAGCACACAAGCTGGCAATGCAAAAGTCTGTACCCACAACTTTTGATGCTTTACACATATTACTGTATCTTGTCCTTCATAGAAATGGAGAAAGTGGGCACCAGAGATTCAGCAGGAGTGGTGCTTCAGATCATGTACTGCATGCTAATAGGATGCCTTCCCCTGACCATATCGACTCTGCAGAATGAATATCTGGCTAGATAGTGGAGGCCAAAAAATTGTTATTGTTTAACAAATCATAGCATCTTGTATTGGATATTGTAAGCTTTTGTCTGGAAGGACAGAATGGTCTTAATCCTTATCATTCTCATAATATTGTGACTGCATTCTTTAATAATTGCTTTTGCAATTGTCACATTGAGGAAACAGTTTACTGTGATGTGATGAGCTGGACCTCATAGTTAATGTTCAGCTGAGGTTGGATTGATGAAAGTCTCCCCTCTGACAGCTATGAATTGTCTGCTGTAAAATATGTCTCAATCTGGTTCCCAGAGCACAAAGTCATCCTTAAATTCAGCATGGAAATGCAAACAAACAAAGCTACGTATTCATCATTAATAATGTTGGTGTCTGCATTGTAACAGAGCTCAGCCTGACACACAGCTGGACCACAGGAAGTCTCTAGTTCTTGCCAATGTAAGCTTATGGGAGCATTGCACATGTTCTGCCTGAGGCTCCTTGCATTGATATCAGCTGTTCATGTTTACTCTGCCAAGATGCTGCTCTGAAGGACATAGAGATACACACAGAGGCTTTTGTTGTAAGTATGAGATAGCCATGTCTCACTTATGTTAAATGCTCATCTTTAATATTTTATGATTCTATGAACCCTTTTAAAGTGTATGTAGCACAATTTGGTTAAATGTTATCCCGTCAGTGTGGCACCACAGAGTGTCAAGTGATGGATGGTATTATGCTCACTATCATTTAGCTGTGTCACCCCGAGAAGACTGAGGAGAGGTTGAGTGGGTTTCTGTCGAATCACTCTTGGCTCCCTCTGGATCGATTAACTACCTGAGGAATATGGCCAAGGACAATCAATGGAGCGAACAGGAAATTATAGGAGGTGTTATTCAAGCTATTAAACTCAATGTGTGATATCCCATGTAAGTGCTTTATTCAGATAAAGACTCAGATTGATGGGGTAATAAATAACTGCTTTTATCTCCAAATCCTCTCAAAGAATAACAATCATGTTTGAACAATAGCAAAAGCCATATTAGAAATGTAATTGTTACAACGTGTTTACTTCCATCAAGGGACCTTCCAAAGCTCACTTAATAATATGCAAGTACAATTACCTAACACTTTGCCCCTCCCTCACATCCCCACTCCCCTTAAAATCACACAATCATCATCTCCAAGACGGAACCCAATTGACAGCTAAAAACATTAAGCTGAGAGATTCAGCAACAACATCTTACAATAGTGTGATGAGAGAAAATATCACAGCACACTCTTGGTGGTACACATATAAAAACAAATGGTGAAGTTCTCTACTGTGACACAAATAAAAGAAGGTAAATCAGGCTAGGGATAGAAATATCAGGGGACGACAAGATAAACTCAAGATACTGACAATAAAATGGCAAAAATATTAAATCTCAGAATTGTCACTGCGTGGAAGGGGGCCATTTGGACGATTGGGTGGGACTCTCTGGCCCCAACTGTGGTGTGTTTCTTGGCGCTGGTGGTGGGATCTTCTGGTCCTGCCACTGTCAATGGGATTTCCTGTCAATAGGAAACCTATGGCGATATGCCCTGTTGATGAAACTGGAAGGTTCCGCCAGTGGTAAGTGTGCAAGAATCCAGCTCATTATGTCTGCACTGGCTCTCCAAATGAGCAACCCACCTAGTGACATTCCCCTGCCCTCTCCTCATAGCCCTGCACATTCTTCCTTTTCAAAGAACAGTCTAGTTCCATTTTCAGTGCTTCATTTGAAAGTGCTCTGTCATGCTCCCAAGTTGTGTATTCCAAACACAAACAGCTCGCTGAGTAAAATGGCAGGAATTCTCCGGCCACGCTGGTCTAAAAGCTGAAAATTTCTACTCAACCGTCAATGACATTTCACATTCTCCACAACGCACCCGCTAAAATTCCAGTGATGGGCAGAACGGGAGAATTCCAGCCAAAGAGTTTCTCCTCATTTCACTTCAGTTTCTTTTAATAATTACTTTAAATCTGTGTCCTCTCATTCTCGGTCCTTTCACGAGTGAGAACAGTTTTTCCATATCGACTCAGTCCACACCCATCATGATTTCGAATACCTCCATCAAATCTCTTTTCAAGCTTTTTTTCTTGAAGTTATGTTTATGACAGAAGTTCTGCATCACTGAAGCCATTCTTGTGAATGTTTTCTGCACCCTCCTTCCTAAAGTGCGGTGCCCAGGACTGGATGCAATTCTCCAACAGAGACTGAGTTAGTGACTTAGACAAATTCAATGTAACCTCTTTGCTCTTGAATGCCATGTCCCTATTAATAAAGCCTGGGATAATGTATGCTTTACTAAATGCTCTCTCAACCTGTTCTGCCACCTTCTCTGATTTATGAAAATATACATTTGGATGCCTCTGCTTCTGCACCCTTTAGAGTTGTATTTATTTTATATTGTCTATCCATATTCTTTCTACAAAAGTAACCATAGAAACATAGAAAATAGGAGCAGGAGTAGACCATTCAGTCCTTTGCGCCTGCTCCACCATTCACTATGATCATGGTTGATCATCTAACTGAGTAACCTGTTCTTGCTTTTCCCTCATATTCTTTGATCCCTTCAGACTCCACAAGAGCAACACCTAACTCCTTCTTAAAAACATGTGTTTTGGACTCCACTGCTTTCTGTGGTAGAGAATTCCATTGGTTCACCATTCTCTTGGTGAAGAAATTTCTCCTCATCTCAGTCCTAAAAGGTTTATCCCTTATCCTTAGACTGTGACCCTTGCTTCTGTACTACCTGCCTTCAGGAGCATCCTTTCTGCATCTAGTCCTGTTTAGTCTTGTTAAAGTTTTAAAGGTTTCTATGAGATCCCCCCTCATTCTTCTAAACCGCAACAAGTATATACCTAACCAACTCGAACTCTGTTCAATGTCAGTCCTGCCATCCCAGGAATCAGTCGAGTAAACCTTCTCTGCCCTCCCTCTAGAGCAAGAACATCCTTCCTCAGAAAAAGAGACCAAAACTGCACACAGTATGAATTCTGACCAATATCTAGAAGCTAAAAATAGAACAGCACAGAATACCAAAGGGAAGGTCGTGTTTGGTCAACCTTACTAAAATCAAGGATAATGTGGTAGATGCAATGTATTTAGATTTTCAAGTGGCCCTTGACAAGTTACCACCTAATCAATGCATGACAAATGTCAGAGTTTGTGGAATCAGGGGACAAGTAGCAAACTGGCTACAGAACACCAAACAAAGAGTAGGGGTTAAAAGTGGTGATTCAGTTTCACAATGTGGGAAGAGGTGTTCCATAAAGATCCATGCTGGGACCCTGGTTGTTTAATAATTCTATCAACTAATTAGGCTCCAGAATTGAAAGTACAATTTTAAAATTTGTGGATGGGAAAAGTTTAGGAAGTACGATGAATACTGAGACATTAATAAACTTGCAAAATGTGTGTGTAATTGGCAAATTTATTTCAATATAGATTAGTGAGGCGGTATGCTTTGGAAGGAAAAATAAGGAGGTTGTATATTCAAAATGGTGTAGAGGAGCAAAGAGGCTGAGAGGAATAGACACACAAATTACTAAAACTAGTGACATCGATTTATAAAGTCATACAAAAACAAACCAGGTCCTGAGGTTCAATTCTAGACAGGTAGCATTAAAAGCAGATAAGGTCAGTTAAATTTGCATCGAACCTTGGATCGACCACATAGAGTACTATTACAAAAATGATATGAAGATATAGGAGAAAGTTTAAATGAAGATTTATAAGGATGCTATTAGAATTGAGGGGTTCTACCTGTCAGGATAGATTGACCAGGCTGGAACTCTAGAAAGGAGAAGGTTGAGGGGTGACCTGACCTGATAGATACCTTTAAGATAAGAAAAACGTTTGATAGATTTGAGATAGAACAAATGTTCCTGCTTCTGAATAGGTTGGCTGCATTTCTGGAGTTTTTATAACATGATGTTCTCACCATATGATATCTGACTTTGTGATGCTTCCACATATAACATCTGGCTACGCAACTTCGATTAATGTAATGACATTTATCTTTATAAATGTTGAATCTTTTGTAATTCAATATCTTTGCTCATGGTTTTGAGTAAGTAGCAGTCGTACCAAGAAGTACCAAGAGCCAGAGGATCACTTGTGAGCAGCCCAACAGACAGAATTAGAGGTGGAGGAGTTATTTACAAGGAGGGAATTTGAAATGAAGACGTTATTGCAAAAGAGGGAATTTGAGATAGAGGAGTTATTTGCAAAAGAGAGATTTAGAGGTGAAAGAGTTATTTACAAAGAGGGGCAGCCATGATGACTCACTTGATGAAGGAGCAGTGCTTCAAAAGATCATGATTCCAAATAAACTTGTTGGAATTTAACCTGTTGTCATGCCACTTCTTACGAAGGGGGGGGTATTAAAGATGGGGGAGTTATTTACAAAGTGAGGGAGTTAGAAGTGGAGGAGTTAATTACAAAGTGGGGAGGGGGAGCAGTTAGAGTTGGAAACCACCTTGATTCCACCAATCACTCATGATGACTCAGTGAAATTGCATTGATATTGAATGGTAATTCCCTTGCCTCCAAGACTAATATCGTGTGTTGAATTATTTGGTCCCTGGTGCTGGTACTCTCTCCCATAATCCAATTTCCTCCAAATCCTCTCCTCTTTTTCAAGTATTCATTCCTTTTTCATTTTGAAAGACATTTTAGTCTGTATCTCATATACATGCTTTAATAGTTCTCAATTCAAGAACCTTCCTTATCTCTTTCCCTTTGGTTTTTATAGTAAGAACCCTTGGTTTCTATTCCTTAATTTCCCCTTTTGCTCACCAGCATATTACTTCCTGCCCTCTGGACTGAGCAATTTGTACAACTCTACTTTGAAATCACATTCCTGATTTTTTGGATGTTGATCCAAACTTTTACTTTCACAAACTGGCCATGAACCGTCCTGTTCAGGTTTTCCACAGGCACAATCAGGCTTGCCTTCAGTTGATCTTTTTCACTAATATCCTCATGCATTCAAATTCCATTGATACATCCTCCTTAAAAGCATAAAGTACTGCTCTGATCCTTAAATATTTTGGCTTTGCCTTCTACTACTTACCCTTGGCAGTCTCAAGTTCCACACTGAATAAGGGCTTGTACTCTTCCATGGGTAACGTCATGGGTCTTTGAGTAATACTTTTCTTAATATTGGTTCTACTTAACTTTAGACTGTGAAATTAATCTCACCATATAAACATGGGGCTGTTGCCATTAATGACACTTAAAGATAATTGTCCCATCTGATTTTCACATTTGACTTGAACTTTAATTTTTCCAAGAATTGACAATGGTTTACCTTTTGGTAAAATGACATTTTTTTGCAACTTTCCCTGATATATTTTTAAAGACAAAATAGTTACTAGAGCCCCAGTGACATTTCCAAATTCACATTTATGCCTTCTCCACAAACTGGAATCACAATTTCATGCTGGCTGTTTTCTGCTTCTTCATCTGTTTCACTTTGCAGTTCGGATTTTTTCACCCAGTTCCTCGGTGGAATTGACATGTGAAAATTGGATTTTTGCCCTGCATTGTGTTGAGTCTTTACAGTGCTATGATATAATTTGGAGTATTTTGTTTTCTCTGCTTTCAATCTTTCAGTACCTACTGGCTTCTGACAAAACTTAACTAAATGGGCTGATTCTGTAAAATTCTACTTGTGGTAGCATGGCCCCTTTAAGGGCCATGTCTTTGTGGGCCACATGGCCAGGTCAGAGCCAATGGAACACAAGTGCATGAACCTTGGCCAATCAGAAGTAAGGACTAACATTTCTGAGGCTGCAGGGCTTCAGTTGGAGTCAGGCTGTTGTTAGGAGTAGACTTGTATTATGCTGTTTATCCTTCATGTATATAGTTCTTCCAATCAATAAATCCTTTAGTTAATTATTCAGCACATTGAGGTACCTTGAGTTATTACACTAACATTTAACTTTCTTACAAAAATATTGGTCTGAGTAATTTCTCTTTAACACACTTCCAATATGGCTGAGGAACTTTGTTTGGATTGATATGCAAGAACATACTAAAGGTCCTTGATGGGTGCCATAGTCATATGACCTCTGCCACAAGGCACTAACTAGCAGCAGCCATGTTACGTTCAAGTCTAATAAAGACTGAGTCAGGGTACAAACTATCAATGCTCTTAACAGGAGTCAACTCACATGGTGACTTGGGACATGCAGAGCACAGTTGTCACATTGATTATATGCAGTGGACATGAATGACCAAATATACCAACACAGCTACAGCATGTACGCACAATTAGAGAAACTGTTCCTTCACACAGGCAGCTGATCAGAATAAAGAAAATAAGAAGTATTAAGTTCATACTGATGGCATGGATGTTTATTCATTGAATATTGATTTAGCACCTGTGTTAATATATCAACCATTGCACTTTTTAAAGTTTATTCATTAGTATCTCAATTAGGCTTACATTAACGCTACAATGAAGTTGCCCTGAAAATCCCCTCATCACCACACTCCGGTACCTGTTCAGGTACACTAAGGGAGAATTTAGCATGGCGAATGCACCTAACCAGCACGTTTATTGGACTGTGAGAGGAAACTGGAACACCCGGAGAAAACCCACACAGACGGGGGGAGAATGTGCAAACTCTACACGCCACATAGGGACCCAAGCCAGGAATCAAACCTGGATCCCTGGCACTTTGAGGCAGTAGTGCTAACCACTGTGCCACTGCGCTGCCTAATCAATTCACAGAGGTTTCCTGTTTTCCTTGCAACTTGTGTTATTGGCTGTATGCACTTGCTCCTGCTCCTCTGTCAACAAGAGGACCAAAACTGGGTCTACGTCCTCTTGAATCATAAATGCAAATGGGGGCATTGCTCTTTGCCAAGACTGCTGTGAGCCATGTATGAGAAGCCTCCCACTCACCTGCTACTGCCCTTTGGAGTCTGTAGAGAGACAGTTGCCTTGTCAGGATAGATTATAAGGATTCTTCTTCAGTTGTCCAATAGAGCCAAGCTGATGCTCCACCCACCTGATGACCTCCTCCCACTGGGCATACTTTCTGTTGGATATCGATGTTTTTGACAGGTCTGCCTTCACATGAGGATAGGGCATCACATTCCAAACCTTTTCCTGTACCTTCTACTCTCCTTCTCCATTGCCATTTACCACCACCACTGCCCCTCAAATTGTTACCTTCACCCACCCATCAGTCACTTTTGAACTCCCCCTTGTCCCAGCTATAATAAAAACTGTAAGGGCCTCTAACCTTCAACCTTCACACTCTCATGACCCTCATATGTGCTCATGCAATCCATGCCTCCTCAGATCCCTCCCACCCCTCATACCCTCCATGCCAAGCTATGGTACTTGCATGTCCATTTTACTCACTATACACCCTGTAGAGGTCACTACGGTGACAATAGAACATAGAACATAGAACATTACAGCGCAGAACAGGCCCTTCGGCCCACGATGTTGCGCCGACCAGTTTTTTTAAAAAAAAACACTGACCCACTAATCTAAACCAATCCCTTTTCGTCCATAAACCTATCCACAGATCTCTTAAACGCCCCCAAACTAGGCGCATTTACAACCGCAGCAGGCAGGGCATTCCAATCCCTCACCACCCTCTGGGTAAAGAACCTACCCCTGACATCCGTCCTATAACTACCCCCCCTTAATTTAAAGCCATGCCCCCTCGTGCTAGCTTTCTCCATCCGAGGAAAAAGGCTATCACTATCCACCCTATCTAAACCTCTAATCATCTTATATGTTTCAATAAGATCCCCTCTTAGCCTCCTTCTTTCCAGCGAAAACAACCCCAAATCCCTCAGTCTCTCCTCATAGGACCTCCCCTGCATACCAGGCAACATCCTGGTAAACCTCCTCTGCACCCTCTCCAAAGCCTCCATGTCCTTCCTGTAATGTGGGGACCAGAACTGCACACAGTACTCCAAGTGCGGCCGCACCAGAGTTGTGTACAGTTGCAACATGACGCTGCGACTCCTAAATTCAATCCCCCTACCAATAAACGCCAAGACACCGTATGCCTTCTTAACAACCTTATCTACTTGATTCCCAACTTTCAGGGATCTATGTACACATACACCTAGATCCCTCTGCTCCTCCACACTATTCAAAGTCCTCCCGTTAGCCCTATACTCAACACATCTGTTACTCCTACCGAAATGAATTACCTCACACTTCTCTGCATTAAACTCCATCCGCCACCTCGCGGCCCAGCTCTGCAACCTGTCTAAGTCGCCCTGCAAACTATGACACCCTTCCTCACAATCTACCACACCTCTGACTTTGGTGTCATCAGCAAACTTACTAATCCACCCAACTATACCCTCATCCTCACCCTTAATAGGATGTGTTAAAAAGAACTGTCAATCATGCTGCAAGACTCTAACATTGCTTGATTGATAACTCCTGCTCCCTGGCCTATTTTGTCACTTGGTCGTTGCTTATTTAGAGAAGATTAATAGGTTTCAAGTGCTTGCAGTTTCTGTGATTGATACTTTAATGTGTCTGGATCATTCATACTTTTATTGGGCCGTTGTAAAGGAAGTGGATAGTTGTGAATTACTGCTTTTAAAGCTTTGTTTTTAAACGTTCTATTCTCATCATAACATGATTCTGTACAGAGTGTCGCGTGGGTGAATAGGCATGGAAATGCCATTGCTAGACATGGAGGTTATGAGAGGGGTGGGCGAGGTGGCATAGGTTGGCATGGGGTTTCTGGGTAAGACCTTTAACAACAACTTTAAGGGATCACGACTCAGGGGTACTTTAAAAGCTGACCTGTGGCCAGGTCAGGAGTGCAGGGTACATGCCTGTGACCCCAACCAGTCTGCACCTTTAACCTACACTGGTGAAAATTGGAGGTGCTGGGAATGGGCTCTGGAATCCTGGAATAGGACTCCATCCACCATTTTTACAGCTTCACAATGTCTCCCCAACTCCAAGAAAATTCAGCCTTTTGCAACATGAGGCAGCGTCAAGATAGGTGCCCGCTTAGAAAGTCATCAGCTGCTATGGAATAAACTGCCGGCACAATGCTATTGAGTCACTGCAGGCAAGAACTTGGTAAACTCATGGAAGGAGAGAAAAGTCATGTCTTAGAATTTTTATATTAGACATTTCATTAACTTCAGCATCAATAAGATGGGTGGCACTGTGGTACAGTGATTAGCACTGGGTTCAATTCCTGGCTTGGGTCACTGTCTGTGTGGAGTTTGCATGTTATCCATGTGTATGCATGCGTTTCCTCTGGGGTGTTCTGGTTTCCTCCCACAGTCTGAAGATGTGTGGGTTAGGTGAATTAGCCATGCTAAATTGCTTCTTAGTGTTCTGGAATACATAGGTTAGAGGGATTAGCAGGGTAAAAAGTTTCAAGTTTATTTATTAGTCACAAGTAAGACTTACGTTAATACTACAATGAAGAAACTGTGAAATTCCCCTAGTCACCACACTCCTGTTCTGGGTCAATGAACCTAACCAGCACGTCTTTCAGAATGTGGGAGAAAACCAGAGCACCCAGAGGAAACCCACGCAGACATGGGGAGGATGTGCAAACTCCACACAGACAGTGACCCAAGCCAGGAATCAAACTCAGGCCCCTGCTGCTGTGAGGCAGCAGTACTAACCACCGTGCCACCGTGCTGCCCTACGTAAATATGTGGGGTTGCAGGGATGGGGCCTGAGTGGGATCGTTGTTGCTGCAGACTCAACGATCCAAATGGCCTTCTTCGGCACTGTGGGGTTTCTATGGTACTCTTCAAAAGGGACCTCAAGATCTAGAAACTAATATCCAGGCAAATAATTGTGAGGCCCAGAGATAGTAATCAAAATATTGAATGGATATTGAAGCCGAAGTCTGGTGGCTGGTGGAAAACTCAATGTGATTCCCACTGAGTGGCAGGACAGCTGAATATATGCCATCTTCTGCTTGTCAGCATATCAATTATGCATTTGCAAGGAGCTTGGCAAATCTTAGTGATGGGATGGGCAGGAAGTCACCAGCCCTGCTGTTACCTCTTGGGATCCAAGATCCTGGCACCATATTTAAAAAGCACCTGGACAGATACCCACTTGGTGCCAGCCAGGAGCTCTGCATTACTCCTCCAGAGTCCTTGTGGCCACAGCTCATACTGGTAGGTGTGAGTAAGCACATCCCAGACATTGGCAGGGGGGAGGGGGGGGGAACAGCTCCAGCATTGCCTTTTGTTTAACTCTAGAACCAACGCCCCCCCCCTCACTTACCCATGACTCTATCACTCCCCACCTTCACATGCCTTCCCTCCCCTCACACCCTTTACCATCCCCATGCCTAACTCAACCCCTTCCTGTTATCTGAGCTAGCTGTCTCTTCCCCTCCACGATCTCCTTCAATATCAGACTTTCATCAGCAAGACTCTCATTGTGGATCTGCCACCCTACCACATCACAATCCCCTCCCTCTGGCTGTGACTATTCCCTCCTCCCACCAGTACACTGAGTTAACCTCCCCATAGGACCCACCGGTGGTACCTTCAACTCACTCATCTCAGATACTTCACCCTGCTTCGCCTGACACTGCACCACCCCTCACCCCTTCCACCCCTGCTACCCACCCCAACCCCCCTACACCTATCTACCCCACCCCCGCCAACAATCCCCACTCATACCACCACCTTTCTCAGTAAGACTGCCTCCTTCACTTCACTCTTCCATTTGATCCACCCCTCTCCAGCCTGTGTTTGCCTCCTACGTTCAGACTTGACACAGTTTGTGTGACTGGCACGTGATATGAGTGAAGTTACAGGAAGCCTCAAAAGAGGCGAGAGTAACATCTACTGACCCCAAAGTTGTGGAAGGCGGGAAGGTGCTGGGTGCACACCATTTACTTGCATTCATAAAACAGTTCTAAATTCTTGCTGGTGTACTGGTGGGAGGGGAGAATTTAATTTAATTCTGGCATGGTGGAATTCCTGACATTGTTAGGAAGCTTTAACCCACAAGGCAAGTTTCTCCTCCTATCGGGAAACAGATCATTTTCCCCCTGTCAAATTAAGTACCCCATATCTGCCACAATTCTGGTTGCTGGTAGGACTGGAAGATTCCACCCCATTCCTCTGTATTTACATGTATCAGATGGAATTTTCCTGGTCCCCTGCCATATGTTGCATGATGGGCTGACGCCCCACCATTGTCCAGCAGCGAGATTTTCTGGTCCCGCTGCTTTCAGTGGGATTTCCTGTTTTATGCATGCCCCTTCAACCTGGAATCTCACAGCAGGGCTTCACTTTCTGCAGGACCAGAAAATCCCATCAGCAAGTATGTCCAGAAAATTCCGGCCATCATGTTTCCCCGTGTGATTCTCCTCTCTTCAGTCAGCAGACTGAACAAACTTTTATTTTTACAGGAATGAGATTCAGCTTGGCTGCAACACAAGCTTTCGTTTGGGTAAAATAGATGAAAGAATGATATAAGTTACAAAACAGTGAATCACAGATTTCTCCCCTCTTCTCAAAGCATAAAATGAGAATTCATGTTCTTTCTAAACAACGACTTAAAACATAAACTCACTTTTTGCATCGTGGAACATGTCACAGCCTCAAAACCGACCAGGCCTTTTTCCTGATCAATACAAAAACAAACACCATTGTGGATGAAGGCTGGCAGTGACTGCCAACTCAAACACAAAACACTCAATACAATCCTACTGTTGGAAACATTCTCTCAATTAGTACTGCAGCTAAATAATCTCCCCCTCTCCTCATCAAAGGATGTTTGTATGAACTGTTATCACCACCCTCGCCCCTTGCATACTGCTTGCCAGGATGTTTCCCCAACATGCAATTGTGTAATCTTTTTTAACAAGGCACGGTTTTATAAATTCAGACTGATTCAACGTACAAATGTTCATCCCTTTTAAGTACTGTGTTCATAATTACTCAGAATTACAGAGAATAGGCAGCACAGAAACAAGCCATCTGGCCCAACTGATCCATGCCAATTTCTGTGCTCCACATGATCCTTTTCCTGCCCCTCTTTATCTAACTCTATCAGCATATCCTTCTATTCATTCCTCCCTCATGTGTTTATCTCGCTTCCCCTTAGATATATCCAGCTCATTACAGTGATCGAGCATCTGATAAACATGTACTGCTCAGGATTGATAGAGAAAGCTAATGCAGAAAATTAAAGAAAATTGACCCGCACAAAAATTTCTAAACTGGCTTTGTTCTTTCCACCTGCCTCAGGCCAAATTAACAGCATATTAATTTATTGCAAGATCAATTGGAAAAAAAGACAAGGGACAGAAATGTTGATCCCGAGTCCTGATCCAGCCGCTGGGAGTACTAGTGTGGGCTACTGGGGAAATTTTAGAGGAGATGAACAATTCAGTGGTGGCCTCTGGAAGCCTCATCTGATTAAGGACATCAGACAGGTGCTGCCAGTGGAGGTGGGAGAACATGAGGGAGGGGACAGATCCATTCAGTCAGCGGCAATAAAAACTGGCTAAAGTTGCCTGGTTATTACCGTGGGACAGGAGCCCTTCCACTGCCTCAGCTGAATTCTCTGGCCCTGCATGCTGTGCCACCACTGCCAGCGAGAACGGAGAATTTGGCGCTCAGCCATATCTCCATTCACTGCAGGGGGACCCGAGAATCCCAGCCGTGGGCGAGGTGGGAGAATCTGTCCCCTGGTCTTTTAGCAAGTGCGGTTAGGTTGGGATGGCGGCGAAAATGAAATGAGGCATCGTTGGTTTCCTTGTGTGCCATTGAGCAGCCATTTCATCCATTGGCTGGTCTTTCCTCTCAGTAGTGTGGAGGCGAGGGGCTACCTGCCTTCTGGAAAATCTCATACGATGTCCGATGAGTGCATTCACTCAGCATGTTCATTGTCCTAACTGGCTAGCTGCTGCTGGTGAATAGGTAGCCATCATCAACCACCCATCCTCCCCCACTCTGCCCCCTCCAAAAGTGCCTCCACGAAGATATATCAGAGATGAGAACAGGCAAACAGAGTGGCACAGTATCATAAAATTACCGGCACGCCAGCCTCCGAAATCAGCTCCACAACTCTCTGAAAACCTAGCCCCCGGTTTCTAGATGCTAGTCTCTTTAAAAAAAATTGATCTGAAATACTTTGTTGTGGCTTACTTCTATTAATTTTAGGCGTACCAGTGTCGCTTGTCTTCCTTGTTACAGTATAATCACAGACATTTTACTGTAATCGCACTGAACAGAACTTTAGTGTGGATGTGAGTCACTTCTGTGGTCGTCTTAAATTACAAAAACTGGTTCCGGTCGCTGACCACAGGACAGGCTCTGTGACTCTTGAATGCTTGTTGTGAACCTGTTTACAACATTAAATCTGGGTCTGCTTTCTCTTGAGTGATTCTGTGTTTTTTAAATGAAACTATGTTCCATGTGACACTTTCAATGTACATGACTAATCTGTTCAGAAACCTTTTTTTTAAAAGTCAAAGAGTATCCCCCACATTACGTTTCAGTTAACAGATGTGCTCATGGCGATTTGTGGCTTTCATTTTGGACCCACTACATCAGAGTGTGGGCGTTGTCTGCATACCACGGTAAAGGGCAGGCGTTTACTGAAGGCCCATTAGAATCAGCAAAATCCTTAATTTTAATGAGTGACTTACTGTAAATCTGTGTTCTTCACCTGGTCTCTGTGAGCTTGACTCATTGGCCTAGATTTTACTGCACTAGTGAGACCGGCAATGTATTCTACACAATTCTGTCCCTAATGTGCTAATCACGTTGTTTTTCATGTTTTATAGTTCTAAATTGAACTTGGCAGCAAATCGTAAGAAGTGAAGCCAATAGTCAATGTATTGATAAAAGCAAAAACAGAGGATGCTGGAATCCGAAACAAAAGCAGAAAAAGCTGGAAAATCTCAGCACGTCTGACAACATCAGTAGAGAGAGAATGGAGCCAACATGAATTCATTCTCCACAGATGCTTTCAGACTAGCTGAGATTTTCCAGTATTTTCTGTTTTTAAGTCAGTGGATTGATCCCATTATTGATCTTACTATTTTTTATCATGGTGGGGAAATTCTACAGTTTAACTCAGTGATAACTTTAAGTTTTGACCATTTCTGCAATTGGAATTGGTTTTGTCAAATTTTATAAAAAGTGTTTTAAAAGTTATTTTTCTGTAAAACAAATAAAATATAGATCTGTCCACAAAGTGGATTGGTACAGTGAAACCTGCTTCTTATTTATATTTCTTATTTATCCTTATTTTATGTGATCTGGTTGCATAACTTCTTTAATGAAGACCTGACAAAGCAACCTGCAGAGAAGCTTTGTACAAAGCTGACTTTGTCCTCCACTGCCCTCTCCCAACCATTTTCAAAACCAATGCTGTTAAATTAACAATAAAGAAACATTTATTGGATTTATAAATTCCAGGGAGCTTTCCTGAATCTCAGCCGGTCAGGGATGTATATTCTGTTAGCTTTAGGTCATAATATTTGCACAATTGATTCTCATAATTACATTCTTCCTTGCCATACATGGTGCTGTAAATAGTTCTGCACTGTTTTTTCAGTGTGAGGCTCATGATTCACAACCCCCTCCACTTCAGCATCCATTGAAGTGGAGCTAAGTACTCCACCACTCACTGCGGAGTACTCTCTGATAGCCAGAACTCATACCTAACATCAGATAACTCCATCTCACTCTCACACACCGTCCAATACTGTCAGCCGCACACCACTTCTCACAGTCTCCACATTCTCCAGCTATTTGGCTACGGAAGGCACATCATCCAAATGCAATCTTACGTAATTACAAACATTTTACCCTCTTTACTGCAGGATGAGGTGGCATACAATAGAAAGGAGCAGAGTAGAACTGGTAGGAACTAGGCTGCCTGAATGTCCTGAACCCTATTGGAGGAGATAGTTCTTCACATCATGGGGTTGGATCTGACATTGCTGAGACTATTGGGACTGAGGTACGCTCCTGTCTTCTGGACCTTTTAACTCCCACCTCACTTGCGTCATGGATGCTGGCGTGATGAGCAAGCTGTTGATGAAGTAACCATGGACCTTTTGTTTTGCACCCCAGCCCTCACCTCAAACTTCTTGTCTGAGATCCTTCTTTCAGCCACCTAAGAATTGCCAGCAGCTCAGCCATGATTGTCTGAAGAGAAGGAGAGAGAGAGAGAAAGAGAGAGAGAGAGAGCAACAGCACAAAACTAATGAAGAAGTGCCATTATTTGATCCTTACTTACAGCCTTAAGCTCAGACACTGGTACTGTATGCATCCTGAAGACTAGTATAGAGTTGAATTAGCACATGATGAGTGACTGGGCTTGCATGGGCTGCAGCCAGGTCATGGGTAAAGAACGGTTCATTTACCAACTCACTGGCAGGCGAAATCTCAAGCGATTTTTGCTCGGATGAGGAGTTTGCAGGGGTGGCAAGCAGGAGAATATTGATGGACTTGCACACCAAGAAGCTGGGTGCAATGGCTGACCTGACCTGTTAAAGGGCATGAGGCAGTCCAGCTCCAATTTGGCAGAGGACGTTGTACGGAGCTTTTCTTCTTTGCAGCCTCTGCTCCATCTTGTCGACATCTTTCAGGCCCAGAGGAAGAGCCATTTCAGCTTTTGTGTGGGCAGGTTTCTAAATTGTTTGCGCTCATTGTGAGGATACAGCAACACATCCTGTCAAATCCAACCTTGCATTACAACACCTCCAAAAACACTCCAAGATACACCCCGAGACTTTGCAATAGCAGGAGTTATTCATAATTCCCTTTCCTGCAAGTTGGATGCCTGGACCTTTAAGTAACACTAATGCTGGGCCCATCTTGCAGCTTAATGCTTAATCTTTGATCAGCGATGGGCAGGTTTGTTGAGTCAACTGCCATGAACCAAATTAGGAAAAAAGTGCTGCTGAGTGACATCAGGATAGCACCAGTTCAGTTGCTTCTGGTATACGCAGGTTACACCCATGCACATATCCTTTTGACCATGGTACCACCCCACACCCTCCCCACTCCATGCCTCCGCCCCCCCCGACACCTCCCCACACACCCCTCCCGCACACCCTCACCCTTAACCAAGGCCAGTCAGTTTCCTCAGCGTCATCTCCAATCAGATACAAATCCAAAATTCACTCTCAATGATTTGGGAAACAGATAAACTTCCTGAAGCTCAGGTTCATTTCTCTGAGTGCAGAGACAGTGACATCAACACCTAGTCAGGGATCAGTAGAAGAATCTCTTGAAAATTGTTATTTTTCATGCGGACACTATGCATTTTATCCTGTGTGTTAAAACATAGTCATTAAATAATGAATCAGCTGGTTAAGATAAATTCTATATGATTTAAAGAAAATTAATAATATTATCAGTGTAATACACAACATTTATATGACTATGGGTGTATGTAATTGCAGGCTATGCATGAATACTCATCTACACTATCCATTATAGACCACTTGACTGTTGATAAAGACAACATTTGCGTGCCAAGGATTGTTGGCCCTGCTTTATGCTATCAATGATAATTGTTGCAGCTGTAGGTCTTCTGATGGTTCAGGTGCGATTCTTTATTCAAATTGATTTAATATTGGATTTAATTTTTCCATACCAATCTTCAAGTAGAAATCATGCTGCTCGCAGGCCAGTTGGGCTATTATTCTTACATCTAAGTGCTGGCAGTGTGAATTCCAGTTTAAATGAGGCAAATGGTGATTGCCATTGATGGTATGGCGGGGAGGTGGGAAGGGTTGTGATCATTCCCTTCTGACTGTTTTTGACAATGGGATTGGCAGGAAAATATGGACTACCCTTATTCACAGTGCAAGCGCATTTATTCTTCTTTCTCTTGCACTGTTTAAATATCAATGGCACCAGTTCCCGAAAAGTCTGCAGCAATGGTTTCCAATGCATAATAAAATGTATGTGTAAGAGGGAAAATGAGTTAAAGAGATAGTGGATGAAGAACAACAAGAAAGCAGGAAAGAAGAAAATAATTAAGGGAAAGCGTCAGAAAGAAAGTCAATTAATGTGTAGCTGTGTAGGCTTACATACATCTTCAAAAGGTATCAGCAGTTTAAAGTTTTAAAGCTTATTTATGTCACAAGTAAGCTTACATTTTTGATTTGATTTGATTTATTATCATCACAAGTATTAGTTTCTTGCATGCAATACAGGCAAAGCATATTGCATTGAAGCCACTGTGAAAACCCCCTACTCATCACACTCTGACACATGTTCAGGTACACCGAGGGAGAATTTAGCATGGCCAATGCACCTAACCAGCACATCTTTTGGACTGTGGGAGGAAACCAGAGCATCGGAGGAAACCCCAGAATTATTCTCCTTATTCAGCTCCAAATAATATCAAATAGAAAAATACCCTTTAGAAGAGAAGGGAACCATAATAACACACAGTATCCTGTCTGTGGTCAATGGTTGATAAAGATGCAATGATTAAGGCCACAACCTTTGTCAGGAACACTTACTAACAAGTAAGGACATTTACTAACAGGGAAAAAATGGACTGAGGCTATCATCCCCACCATTGTCTTAAGTCCTCCTTCTTCTTAACTTCATTTTGTCAATTTTGTTTGCAACGCTTTTGCAAATTTGCTATTGGGCGAAGAGTGTTGGCAATAAATGCTGCCCATTATGTCTGTATGCTTTATGGCTTCTGTTTCAATGTGCGTATGAACAATAATAAAAAGATTTTCTATTCCTTAGCTCACCAACTTAATTTCTGAAACACATTGACTAATATAAATCATCCATATACTGATGAGCTTTCTGAATAATATGTTGTTGTATGTGATATTTTTTAAAAAATTGAGTGGCAGAAGTTCAGGAACAGAGTCCTGTAGATATCCATTGGTCACTGCCCTTTGATCACTATCCTCTTACATAACAGGCAGCATGGTGGTGCAGTGGTTAGCACTGCTGCCTCACAGTGCCAGAGATTATGGCTTCAGATCACTGTCCATGTGGAGTTTGCACATTCTCCCTGTGTCTGTGTGGGTTTCCTCTGGATGCTCCAGTTTCTTCCAAAGATTGGCAGGTTAGGTTGATTGGGCATGCTAAATCACCCCTTAGTGTTCCAAAATGTGTAGGTTAGGGAGTTTGCAGTGTAAATATATGGGGTTACAGGGATAGGGGCTGGGTGGGATCATTGTCGGTGCAAGTTTGATAGGCTGAGTGGCCTCTTTCTGCACTATAGGGATTCTTCGATAACTTCTCAGATAGCAAACGTTTCTACAAATAAACAAAATGAAAAAAAGAGTGGCTAAAGTAAACATTGGTCCTTTCGAGGATGAGAAGGGGAAAGTAATAATTGGAAATGAGAAACTGGCTGAGGCATTGAACAGGTATTTTGTTTCAGTCTTCACAGTGGAAGACACAAGTAACATGCCAAATTTTGTTGACAGGAAGGCTATGGAAGGTAAGGACCTAGAAACCATCATTATCATGAAAGAAGAAGTGTTGGGCAAGCTAAAGGGGCTAAAGGTAGACAAGTCACCTGGTCCTGATAGAATGCATCCCAGGGCACTAAAAGAGATGGCGGGAGAAATAGCAAATGCACTAGTGTGTAATTTACCAAAATTCCCTGGACTCTGGGGTGGTTCCCACGGATTGGAAAACAGCAAATGTGACACAACTATTTTAAAAAGGAGGTAGACAAAAGGTGGGTAACTATAGGCCGGTTAGCTTAACTTCTGTAGTAGGGAAAATGCTTGAATCTATCATCAAGGAAGAAATAGTGAGACATCTGGATATAAATCATCTCATCAGTAAGACACAGCATGAGTTCATGAAGTCAGATCATGTTTGAATAATTTGGTGGAATTCTTTGAGAACAATACATGTGCAGTGGACAATGGTGAATCTGTGGATGTGGTGTATCTGAATTTCCAGAAGGCATTTGACAAGGTGCCACACCAAAGACTGCTACATAAGATAAATGTCCACGGTGTTAGGGGTAATGTATTAGCATGGATAGAGGATTTGTTAAATAGCAGAAAGCAAAGAGTGGGGGTAAATGGGTGTTTTCTGGTTGGCGATCAGTGACTAGTGGTGTGCCTCAGGGATTAGTGTTGGGACCGCAATTGTTTACAATTTACATAGAAACTAGAACGAGGGGCATCGCCCCAAAATAAGGGAAGCAGATTTAGGACTGAGTTGAGGAAGAACTTCAGACGAACGGTTGTGAATCTGTGGAATTCTCTGCCCAGTGAAGCAGTGGAGGCTACCTCACTGAATGTTTTTAAGGCAAGGATAGATAAATTTTTGAACAGTAAAGGAATTAAGGGTTATGATGGGCGGGCAGGTAACTGGAGCTGAGTCTATGAAAAGATCAGCCATGATCTTATTGAATGGTGGAGTGGGCTTGAGGGGCCAGATGGGCTACTCCTGTTCTTAATTCTTATGTTCTTATGTTATGTTCTCAACACTCCCAGCCATCTATGCTATTATTATCTGCCATCTACTGTGAAAGTAGAGGTTAACCCATCCAACCAACATACCCATGAATTCAAATTTCTTCAAACATTCTAGGCGTGATCTTACTGGCTGTTCACGCCATGCTCCCGCTGCAGTGAGATCAGAGAATTAGACGTTCAACCAAGCCTCGGTTCACTGAAGCAGGATGGGAAATCCTGTCAGTGTGAATGGTGATAACAATCCAGCCTCTGACTTTATTTACATGTTTATTTTATCATGAAAATAGTTGTCAGTCAATGGAACTATTAGAAATGAAATATAACAGAAAACCTGAGTGCATATTACTAATATGCAAAATTCCATCAAGATATTGAGCTGGTTATACCCATTGCATGACACTGGTAAAGCACTATTTCACCTAATGGTACTAAATGTGAAGTATTTCCTACAAGTGTTGTAGGTCAGTTGTAATTACACTGCAGATGGTGTGCAATCAACATTTTCAATTTTAAAGAGCTCTCTGGCAGCGTGATGTTTTGTACGTTCTCTTTATCTGCAGTCAGAACACAGCTGCGTGTGTACATTTATGTAACAGTGTGAAAAGCTGGACTTTGTTCAATTTGAAAATAGCAGAAGCAATCAGATTTACTGCTTCTGCCTCCTGATAGCCCTGTTAGAAATATCCCACGGTTCCTGCAGTCTCTAGCAATTGAAGGGAAAGGATCAGTTTTCATCAATAGGTCTTGAGGTAAATATCCTTGGACAGACGTATAGTAGCAGCAGCGTGTATCATTTACAAAATGCATTGCAGCAACTTGCCAAGGCTCCTTAGACAGCGTCTTCCAAATCTGTGACCTCTTCCACTTAGAAGAGCAAGGGCAGTATTTACATGGGAACACCACCACTTGTAAGTTCTCATTCAGAGCATCTACCATCCTGATTTGGAAATATATTGCCATTCCTTCAATGTCATTGGATCAAAATCCTTCCTCCTACAGGGCACTGAGGAAGTACCTACACCAAATGGACTGCAGCAGTTCAGGAATGCAGCTCATCACCATCTTTTCAAGGGCAATTAGGGATGGGCAATAAAAGTACTGGCTTAGCCAGCAACACCCAACTCCCATGAAAGAATTAAAAAAAACATATGATTACCAAAGCCAGAGTCAAACCTGAGGCTGTCTACATCTGCATCCATGCATCACATTTTTCAAAAGGCATCATTGAATGATAATTATGAGCAGGAACTTTGACTCAGTATCCCCACTTTTAACTTATTAACATAGAGGTCATTTGTAATGTCCCTGGTTGAGATCAGTTAACTCAGCACAGATGAGATCAAATCTGGAACTTTCTGAGTCTGTCTGATTCATGTTACAATCTCCATGAAGACTGATAATATTTGAAAAGTAATATGAGATACCCATTGACCCTCGTAAAGGAATCACACAACGAGATTTCACATTTAGGACTTTTACTGTGGCAAACATGCTAAAATCAACAAAGATTAAACAATACATTGTATTTATACAATACATTGCATTAATACAATATATTGCATTTATACATTATACTGTGTTTATACATTATGTTGCATTCATACATTAACTGCATTTATACACCACACTGTTATGCAATATGATGCATTAATATAATACACTTTATTCATACATTATACTGCAATAACACATTATACTGAATTTATACATTACATTAAGTTTATACATTACACTGAGTTTATGTTACACTGCATTTATACATTACACTGAATTAATAAAGTGTAATGCATAAACTTAGTGTAATGTATTAATTAAAGTTTAATTAATACATTACACTGCATTTAAACATTATACTGCATTAATACATTACGTTGCATTAATGAGTTATACGGTTTGTATGTTACTCTGCATTTTCTGCAAAATAGTAATTTTGTGATTAAATTGTAAAATTCCTCAGCTCATTGCCACCTTTGGGATTTGGTCAACCCTTCAATTACCACCTACCATATCATAACAAGATTATTCTGCATTAATGCAGTACACTGTATTTATACATTATGCTACATTGATACATTAGACTGCATTTATGCGTTATATTGCATTAACACATCATTATATTGGATTAATATACTGTGTGTAAATATTACACTGCATTAATATATTACACAGCACCTATAAGTTACACTGCCTTTATGCATGACATTGCATTTATGCAATGCACTTCATTTACAAAATTATACTGCATTAATAAAAGATAAAGTTACAATATAGGCTGTTCCCTACTTTGTGGGTGAGAGCTGAATGGTGGTGATAGTCCAATCCGCAGATTCAATCTCAGGTGAGGTAAAGTTGAGAAGACAAGCCTTCATGAATAACCTCAGCTGGTATAGGAATTGAAATCTCGCTATTAGTGTCCTCCAACATCACGAAACAGCCTTCCAGCAAATTGAGCTAAACCATCGCCTCACTATAATCCATTGCACTGCATTTATAGGTCACAGTGCATTAACACATTATGCTGTGTTAATACATTACACTGTGTCTGTACATTACACTGCATTAATACATTACACTGCGTTTGTATGTTTCATGGCATTAATACATTACACTGTTTATATGTGTCACTGCTTTAATACATTACACTGTACTTATATGTTGCACTGCATTAATACACTACACCGCGTTTATATGTTTCACTGCATTACTATATTACACTGTGTTTATATGTGTCACTGGATTAATACAATACACTGATATGTTTCACTTCATTAGTATATTACACTGTTTATATTTCACTGCATTAATACATTACACTGTGTTTATATATTTCACTGCATTAATATATTACACTGTTTGTGTGTGTCACTGGATTAATACACTGTGTTCATATGTGTCGCTGCTTTAATACATTATACTGTACTTGTGTCACTGCATTAATACATTTTACTGTGTTTATACTTAACTACATTAATATAGTACACTGTGTTTATGCGTGCCACTACATTAAGACATTACACTGCATTTATATGTGTCACTGCACTAATACATTACACTGTGTTTATATGTGTCACTGCATTAATATATTTCACTGCGTTTATATGTTTCACTGCATTATTACATTAGACTGCATTTATATGTTTCACTGCATTAACACATTACACTGTTTATATTTCACTGCATTAATACATTATACTGTATTTATATGTGTCACTGGATTAATACATTACACTGTTTATACATTTCATTGCATTCGTACATTACACAGTGTTTATATCTTTCACTGCATTAATACATTACACTGCATTTATATGTGTCGCTGCATTAATACATTACACTGTTTATATTTCACTGAATTAACATATTACACTGTTCATATGTGCCACAGCATTATTACATTAGTGTACTTATATGTGTCACTGGATTACTACATTAGACAGAGTTTATATCTGTCACTGCATTAATACATTACACTTTTTATAAGTTACTTCATTAATACATATAAATGCAGTTTATATGTGTCACTGCATTAATACATTAAACTGTGTTTATATTTCACTGCATTAATACAGTACACTTCATTTATATGTTTCACTGCATTCATTCATTACACTGCATTTATATCTTTCACTGCATTAATACATTACACTGCATTTATGTGTCGATGCATTAATACATTACAGTGTTTATATATGTCACTGCATTAATGCATTACACTGTTTATATTTCATTGCATTCATACATTACACTGTATTTACAAGTGTCACTGGATTACCAAATTAGACAGTTTATATCTGTCACTGCATTAATATATTAAACTGTGTTTATATTTCACTGCATTAATGCATTACACCGTTTGCATGTTTCAATGCCTTAATACGTTACACCACATTTATATGTTTCACTGCATTAATACAGTGTTCACTGCATTAATACATTGTAGCATTATGTTGCAGTTATGTCGCACTGCATTAATATATTACACTGTTTATATATGTCACTGCATTAATATGTTTATTGTAACTTTACAATATGTTTATTGTAACTTTTATATTTATATTTATATTTCATTTATATTTCACTGCATTAATGCATTACACTGTTTATATGTTTCACTACATTAATTCAAAATACTGTTAATATGTTTCACTGTTTTAATACATTACACTGTTTATATGTTTCACTGCATTAATATATTATACGGTGTTTATGTTTTACCGCATTAATGCATTACACTGTTTACATGTTTCACTGCATTAATATATTACACTGTTTATATGTGTCACTGGATTAATACATTACACTGTGCTTATATTTCACTACATTAATATATTATACTGTGTTTATGTGTGTCACTGGATTAATACATTACACTGTGTTTATATGTTTCACTGCATTAATACATTACACTGTTTATATGTGTCACTGCATTAATATACAACACTGTTTGTGTCACTGGATTAATACATTACACTGTTTATATATGTTATTGCATTAATACATTACACTGCATTTATATTTTACTGCATTAATTCATTACACTGTGTTGATATGTTTCACTGCATTAATGCATTACACTGTTTATATGTTTCACTGCATTGATATATTACTGTGTTTATATGCTTCACTGCATTAATGCATTACATGGCGTTTATATATTTCACTGCATTATTACATTACACTGTTTATATGTTTCACTGCATTAATACATCACTGTTTATATATTTCACTGCATTAATAGTGTTGCACTGCATTGTGTTGCAGTTATGTTGCACTGCATTAATATATTACACTGTTTATATGTTTCACTGCATTAATGCACTACAGTGTGTTTATATATTTCACTACATTTATATATTATGCTGTGTTTATATGTGTCAATGCAATAATATATTACGCTGTGTTTATATGTGTCACTACATTATTACATTGCACTGTATTTATATGTTTTAGTGCATTCATGCATTTCACTGTGTTTATGTTTCACTGCATTAATATGTTACACTGCATTTATATGTTTCATGGAATCACTACATCACACTGTTTATATGTTTCACTGTATTAACACATTACACTGCGTTTATATTTTTCACTGCATTAATACATTACACTGTGTTTATATGTGTCACTGCATTCATACATTACACTATGTTTATATGTTTCACTGCATTAATATGTTACACTGCATTTGTATGTTTCACTGCATTTATCGCAAAAACCCAGCCTGCAGGTGCAGCAGGTGGTCAGGAAGGCGAATGGGATGCTGGCCTTCATAGCAAGGGGGATTGAATATAAAAGTAGGGAGGTCTTGCTGCAGCTGTATAGGGCATTGGTGAGGCTGCAGCTGGAGTACTGTGTGCAGTTTTGGGCGCTGTACTTACGCAAGGATATTTTGGCCCTGGAGGGAGTGCAGAGGAGGTTTACTAGGCTGATACCGGAGTTGAGGGGGTTGAGCTATGAGGAGAGGCTGAATAAACTAGGCTTGTACTCATTAGAGTTTCGAAGAATGAGGGGAGATCTCATTGAGACGTATAAGATGATGAATGGGATGGATAGGATAGAGGTGGAGAGACTCTTCCCGCTCAGAAAGGACAGTAGGACTAGGGGGCACAGCCTCAAGATAAAGGGGGGCACGGTTTAGAACGGAGTTGAGGAGGAACTTCTTCACTCAAAGGGTGGTGAATCTCTGGAATTCTCTGCCCGTTGAGGTGGTGGAGGCTGCCTCGCTAAATATTTTTAAGACGTGGGTTGATGGGTTTTTGATAAACAAGGGGATTAAGGGTTATGGGGAGAGGGCGGGAATGTGGAACTGAGCCACGACAGATCAGCCATGATCTTATTGAATGGCGGGGCAGGCTCGAAGGGCTAGATGGCCTACTCCTGCTCCTATTTCTTATGCTCTTATATGTTTCACAGAATTACTACATCACACTCTGTTTATATGTTTCACTGTATTAATACATTACACTGCCTTTATATTTTTCACTGCATGAATACACTACACTGTTTACATGTGTCACTGCATTAATGTATTATACTGCATTCATACATTGGGTGAAATTTTCCCATATCACACACCACGGGAATCGTAGCAGGCAGGACAGATCATGCAAAGGTCCATTGACGTCAGACAGGATTTTCCGTCCTTAAGGCAAGTGCGGCTGGAAATTCTCACTCTTGCCTTTCTACATTACACTGCGTTCTCTGTGGTAGTATGGTAATAAAATTGTAAAGTTCCTCTCAGCTCATCATTAGCTTCTGAAGGGCAATTAGCAATGAGCAATAAACTCTAGTTTTGCCAGTAGTGCGCACAATGAATTTTAAGTATATTTTTCATGCTAGTAGAAATAGATTCACTCTCTTTCCAGTTTTCTTATGTTCCTTCATATGTTTCATTAGCACCTTCAGTGGTAGAAGGATACAATTACCAAGTCTTAAGGTTACTTATTAATTTCCATTGAGAATGCAAATGCAAAGACAAGGACACAATGTGTGACTTTATGAAACTAAATTATGTTATATCCTCTGATGTACTCAGTATCGTGGCATGGAAGATTGGCTCATTATATAATCAAAATCTTACATCTGCATACATACTGGGCAGGATTTTACAACCTTGTTCAACACAAGAGCAGAAAATCCCGTCCAAGGCCACTGGACATTTCCATTGTCTGCCCCTCGCCTGCTCCGATTCCAGGCAGATGGGACGGTAGATTTCTTGTGATCATGTTTTGAATTTCCATGGACAATGCCACAGGGAATAGACTAGTGGGAACACAGCTTCATTTTATTTGTTCATAGGATGTTGGCACTGTTGGCTGGGCGAGCATGTTGCTGGCTGGGCAAGTATTTATTGACATATCCCTGAGCGCATTTAATACTCAACCATACATTGCTGTGGATCTGGAGTTACATGTAGGCCAGGCCAGGTAAGGACGACATGTTTCCTTCCCTAAAGGGCATTAATGAGCCAGATGGGTTTCATGGTCATCATAGAATCATATGGCACGGCATGATGTCTCACAGCGCCAGGGGACCCAGGTTCAATTCCGGCCTCAGGTCACTGTGTGGAGTTTGCAAATTGTCACTGTGTCAGCATAAGTTTCCTCCAAGTGCCCCGGTTTCCTCCCACAGTCCAAAAGTGTGTGGGTCTGGTTGATTGGCCATGCTAAATTAACTTTACTATCAGGGGGTTAGCAGGATAAATATGAGGGATTATTGGAATAGGGCTTGGGTGGGACTATAGTCGGTACAGACTCAATAGTCCCATTGGCCTCCTGCACTGCAGGGATTTTATCAAGGAATCATAGAATTCCTATAGTGCAGAAGGAGGCTATTTGGGCCATTAGGTCTGCGCCAATTCTACAACAGAGCATTTTACCCAGGTCTTGCCCCTGTACCCTCATGTATTTACCCCACTAATCCCCTTAACCTACACATTTTTGGACGTGAGGTGTAATTTAGCATGGACAATCAACCTGCGCATCTTTGGACTCTGGGAGGAAACTGAATCACCAGAGGAAACCCAAGCATATACAAGGAGAATGTGAAAACTCAACACAAGCAGTCACTTAAGGCCAGAATTGAACCTAGGTCCCTGGTGCTGTGAAGCAGCTGTGTTATACCAAGATGCCTCCCACATTAGACTTGCAATTTTTATTGAATTCAAATTGAACCATCTAACATGGTGGGATTCAAACTCTGATCTCCAGAGCATCATTCTGGGTTTCTGAATTACTAGTCCAGTGACAATACCACTACGTCACTATCTTCCTTAATTGTCAATGAAGTTTGTGCTGTCCTTAAGTAACTTGGTATTGCACCTGTAACTATATAAAGGTGACTTCTTTTCAATGCAGCCTTCGTTTCCAGTAAACGCCTGTCTGTGGGTTTGGGTGCATGAAAGAAAAACAATCACAAACTGCTCAATGATCAGAGCTGTCAGGAATCCAAAGACAACTCATTTGTGATGGCACTACATACGAGCTACGTGGGCTTTCTCACTCATGGTTTATATTCAAACGAGAACTTTGCTAAACCTTTGGACAGTTATCAAAAGAAACTGTGTGAATGTTGCTAGTCCTGAAACTGTGAACAAAGCCAGGGACTTTAAGGAGGCTGAACGGGTTCAGTCAGTTTCCATCTCAGTTATCTGTATTTCACAAAGCGAAACTAGAAGGTGTAAAAATATATTTAAAAGTAGAAAAATGCCACTTCAAAAATTTTTCTCAAGCTTTTATGTAGGATATAAGTTTTGATGGCTAATACGCCTCTTATTAACGTTGTTACAAAGTCAAAAATTATAAATCTGCATGTTAGATGTCATTGAAAGATAATTATTTTCTTCCCTTTTCAAATGCACTGATCCTCTGAATGATGTCGATTCTAGAAGATTAATATCACTGATATTCAATTCATTATCTATCAGCCAGGCAGCCCACTGCCAGCGGGATTGGCAGCTTACATCTGACAATAGTAATGAAGCTGCACTTTCTTGAATTTATGTCCTTGGAACATTAAAGAGACACCCTGAGTTCGATTTTACCATTGCATCACACAAAAACGTGGTAAAGTCGGGGGTGAGGCCATTAGCAAGATCTGCGCCCACGTCAGCACAGATGCCCACTTTACTGAAGCCCAGGAATGACCACGATCCGTGCATGCATTCAAATTGAATTAATGTACTGCCCGCCCAACTTTATCAGCATTTCTCCCTTTACCATCATGTTCGCACATCCAGATTCAGCGCGAAACAGACATTCTCGGCAAAAGTCTGTTTTGGGCGCTGCAGCTGCTGTAGAGGTAAGTTCAGAGCTTCTGGCAGCTCTTTAACTCAGATCGTGGTGGGGGGAGGAGGGTGGGGGAGAGAGACGCAGGTCAGACCATTCTCTGGTGGAGGGGAATGCAGAAGAAGGGGAGCCAGATCATTTTCTGTGGGGAGGAGGCGGGTCACATCATTGCCTGGTGGGAGGCTGCGGGGGAAGGGAGAAGGGGGGCTCGATTATTTTCTTGTGGGGAATGGAAGTGGGTCAGATATATCTCTGATGGGCAGGGTTGAGGGAGGAGAGAGGCCAGATCATTGTCTGGTGGCGGGAGAGGGGCCCAATCATTCTCTTGGTGGGGGGAAGGGTGTGGGGGAGGCCCGATCATTCTGGGAAGGGGGGAGGCCAGGTCATTCCCTGATTTGGGGGGTGGGGAGTGAGGCCAGATGGACTTCGGGGGGTGGTGCAGGGGCAGAGGTGTTCTGCTGCCACTCTGCAGGCGTTCGGTGGCGGGGAAAGTGGGCAGAGGGTCACGATCGGTCTGGGTAGCAGGGGTGCTGGCTGGATAAGGGGGAAAGTTATGTTGTGGGGGTGATATCTGTGGGGGCCTTCGTTCCTGGACTGCTTTATCCACTTCTCGCGGCCTGGGAGCGATGTGACAGGAGCGCGGTTTTCAATTTTTTTTCTAATTGCACATGCGCAGTTCAAAACTCCAATCATTTCAGGCGCAATAAGCGATTCAGACCTGAGATTTTTTTTTCAGACTAAGTGCGTATGGGGAGTGCCTGAGAACAGATTTCGAAGTCAGATCTGAATTGCGCCCAGATTCAGCACTTAGAATGAAAATGGTGTGCCTGAATGTGAATCTTCTGGAGTTGATACTGTTTTACAAGTACCATTCCTCATCCAGTGGGCAGAATTTAATGCCTCCACCTGGGAGTGGTCTGGGAAGTACTGGGTGAGAGGGCACGAGCCCATCATCTTCCTAATTTGCCCCCAGTTAAATCAAGCCTGATCAGGATTCAATCTCCTCAGAGCTCCCAGATGGCAATGCCACAAATGGCATTTTGGCCAGCAGACGGGCAACACATCCAAGGCCATTAAATTCAGCCAATCTTCTCTTTCTCCATCCCCCCCTCTTCTTCTGAAGACATCAATTATTTGCAAGGATCTGGAAATCAGCGGGGAGGCGGGGCTAGTAGTTAAATGATATTTGACGTATTATTTAAACACTACTAGCAGGCCGGGGACTGAATTCTCCAGCCCGTTAACCTTGCCCATCCTGCCAGAGTGGTTCACTCCAGCGAGGATTACATCAACTCTCCACTTTTGAGGAGCTAGTGGCCTGACTTATGAAGGAACGATATCGGGACCACCTGGGATTCAGGCAGCGGGGATGTTGCTCCCTGGGTATGGGCACCCTGGCAGTGCCAGCTGTGTCCTCTGGCATTGCCCAAGGGGAAAAGTGCCCATGCCTAAGGGCAATCTTGGCATTGCCCAAGGGGCATGAGGCAGCTCCAAGGGGGTGGTGCCTATTAGGGGTGTGGCCTCGGGGGAGATCTGTAGGGGTGGGGATCCCACGACCACTCAGCCTAGGGATCGATGGGGGCTGGAGGGAGGCCAGTGATTGATGTGGGCTCGGAGGGGGGGGTGGAAGGTCAGCGAAGTCAGGGTTGGGGGGGAGGTGGGTGTGCGGAGTAGATGCTGCACTGCAGGGAATGGGGGGGGGGGATTTTCACTGTGGGGGAGGGCACCGGAGATCAGGGTAGTTCGGGATTGGGGGTGTCGCTGGGAAGGGTCGGGAGGCTGTGACAGGGCTGTGGGGAGGTTGGGAGGCAGCACTGTTGGGGTCCCGGGCTGGCCAGTGACCAGGTTGGCCAGTAAACAGGAGGCTGACCGTTTAGGGCCACTGTGCATGCTGGTTTCAGCCTTCTGGGTGGGAATACACCCTGCCCAATGAATTCTAATGATATTCACACAGATGGACTCTGCAGTGCACAGAGTGTGGGAGATTCTAGTCTGAACTCCCACTGAAAATATTCCAGTTTTTCCGCAAATTCAACACTTAGCATTTTTTGGGGAGAATTTTGCCTTGGAAATAGAGTTAATCGAGACAGCTGGAAAACATATCTTAACAACTAAATGTCAGCAAAGATTGACAAAGAAGTTGATAAAGAAGGGTAGGAGAAACTATGAAGCTGGGCTAGCGCTTAATATAAAAAAGGATAGCAAGAGTTTTTATAAATATATAAAAAGGAAGAGGCTGGCTAGGGTGAACGTTGGTCCTTTAGAGGATGAGAAAGGGGACCTAGTGGTAGGGGATGGGGATATGGCTAAGGTATTGAATAACTTTTTTGTTTCTGTCTTCACGGAGGAGGATGTGAATAATTTCCCGGGTGTTAGCGATGGAAAGGTGGTAGGACTGGAGGGTCTTAATGACATTATTGTTACTAGAGAGGCGGTGCTCAACAGACTGGAGGGGCTGATTGTGGACAAGTCCCCAGGACCGGATGGAATGCATCCGAGGGTTCTGAAAGAAATGGCGGAGGTGATAGTGGATGCCTTGGTGGTTATTTTCCAGACGTCGCTGGATTCCGGGGAAGTGCCGGATGATTGGAAAACGGCTAATGTTACGCCGTTGTTTAAGAAGGGTGCCAGGCAAAAGGCGGGGAATTATAGGCCGGTTAGTTTAACGTCTGTGGTAGGTAAAATGTTAGAATCTGTCATTAAGGAGGAAATTGCGAGGCATCTTGAAGGGAATTGCTTGATAGAGCAGACGCAGCACGGTTTCATTAAAGGGAAGTCGTGTCTGACAAATTTACTGGAGTTCTATGAGGATGTGTCTAGGGCGGTGGATAGAGGAGAGCCGGTGGATGTGGTCTTTCTAGATTTTCAGAAGGCGTTTGACAAAGTGCCTCACAAGAGGTTATTGCAGAAGGTCGAGGGACATGGAGTTGGGGGTAGGGTGTTAGCGTGGATAGAGGATTGGTTGTCAAATAGGAGGCAGAGAGTGGGGGTCAACGGGTGCTATTCGGATTGGCGGATGGTGACTAGTGGAGTGCCCCAGGGGTCGGTGCTGGGGCCTCAGCTTTTTACCATTTATATAGATGATCTGGAGGAGGGAACCGAGTGTAGGGTGTCGAAATTTGCTGATGACACCAAGATTGGGGGAACGGCAAATTGTGCGGAGGGTGTGGAGAGTCTGCAGAAGGATCTAGATAGGCTGGGCAAATGGGCCAGGAAATGGCAAATGGAATTTAATGTTGGCAAGTGTGAGGCGGTCCACTTTGGTAGGAAGAATGGTAGGAAGGGCTATTACTTACGGGGTGAAAAACTGCAGCAGGCGACGGTGCAGAGGGACCTCGGGGTCCTTGTGCATGAGTCGCAAAAACCCAGCTTGCAGGTGCAGCAGGTGGTCAGGAAGGCGAATGGGATGCTGGCCTTCATAGCGAGGGGGATTGAATATAAAAGTAGGGAGGTCTTGCTGCAGCTGTATAGGGCATTGGTGAGGCCGCAGCTGGAGTACTGTGTGCAGTTTTGGGCGCCGCACCTGCGCAAAGATATTTTGGCCTTGGAGGGAGTGCAGAGGAGGTTTACTAGGCTGATACCGGAGTTGAGGGGGTTGAGCTATGAGGAGAAGCTGAATAAACTGGGCTTGTACTCGTTAGAGTTTAGAAGAATGAGGGGAGATCTCATTGAGACGTATAAGATGGTGAATGGGATGGATAGGATAGAGGTGGAGAGACTCTTCCCGCTTAAAAAAGACAGTAGGACTAGGGGGCACAGCCTCAAGATAAAAGGGGGGCGGTTTAGAACGGAGTTGAGGAGGAACTTCTTCACTCAAAGGGTGGTGAATCTCTGGAATTCTCTGCCCGTTGAAGTGGTGGAGGCTGCCTCGCTAAATATTTTTAAGACGCAGGTTGATGGGTTTTTGATAAGAGAGGGGATTAAGGGTTATGGGGAGAAAGCGGGAAAGTGGAACTGAGCAGCGACAGATCAGCCATGATCTTATTGAATGGCGGGGCAGGCTCGAAGGGCTAGATGGCCTACTCCTGCTCCTATTTCTTATGTTCTTATGTTCTTATTAACTATGTGATGTCAAGGGTTTTGACCTGTGTCTCCAGGTGTTTGAAAGATGGAAGCTGTTGGTACTAAATTGTACTGTATATCTTTGAACCCTAAGGCTGCCAGTCGTTGCTTAATATTAACCCTTTCATTGAGTCTCAGGAGTTACCATGTAAATACTGCTAACTGGGATAGTAACTACCTGGCTGTAAATGCATCAGTTGCTCTTTGTCATTGGGGTTTTTGATTGAGCAAAAACTATAAAAGTCAATCAGAAAGATCAACTTCATGAATTATTGTTTTTTGAAAATTGTTTTTTGAAAGTTGTTCACAACGTCATCAAAAGTTAAAAATACAAATATTGATCAACCCACTGTGCTGTTTCACCCACTCAGATCAAAATTTTACTTAATCAGCAATTCGGTAACAATTTGAATTGAGCTGTCACAAAGCAACATAACTTCCAACTTCACACCAACAGGGAAACAGCGGCAGTGACGTGGACAGGTTATGATACTCCGCTGGTCATAGTACTGAACTAATAACTCTGCAGCGATCAAATTACATCCCAGGATTGCAAGGTGTGGAAATCAATTCAGTGAAATTGGTCATTTGCAAGCTAGCTCCTGGGGAAAATACGAATAGTTCCACTCACATCCTTCAGGAAAGAAAATCTGCCATATTGACTGGTCTGGTCTGGGAATAATCACAGTCCATGTTACGTGTTGACTTTTAATATCTGCGGGAAGCACTTGGTAGTGCATGCAATTGCTTTAGGTTAAATAAAGATGGGTAGTGCTCTGGCTTATGTTGCCCACATTCAACGTGGAAATAAACAAAAATGCGTCCATACCAGGAATGTGCACATCCAAATACATCCATATGTTGCAAACATAAACTTGACATGTGGGCAGACATGATGTGAAGATCTGGTGTTGCGCTGGGGTAAACACAGTAAGAAGTCTCACAACACCAGGTTAAAGTCCACCAGGGTCATTTGGTAGCAAAAGCCACTAGCTTTCGAGGCGCTGTTCCTTCGTCAGGTTAGAAATCCCACTCACCTGATGAAGGAGCAAAGCTCCGAAAGCTCGTGGCTTTTGCTACCAAATAAACCTGTTGGACTTTAACCTGGTGTTGTAAGACTTCTTTCTATGTGGGCATACACACAAACACCGACATACACACATATAGACACTCAGGCAAACATATATATATGCAAATATCACAGAATCACAGTGCAGAAGAGCCCTTCGGTCCATCACATCTGCCCCAACATGTGAGAAACACCTGACCTACCTACCCAATCCCATTTACCAGCACTTGGCCCATAGCCTTGAATGTTATGATGTGCCAAGTGCTCCTTTTTAAAGGATGTGAGGCAACTCACCTCCATTACCCCACAGGCCGCGCATTCCAGACTGTTACCACCCTCTGGGTAAAAAAGTTTTTCCTCACATTCCCCCCTAAACCGCCTGCCCCTCACTTTGAACTCGTGTCCCCTCGTAACTGGTCCTTCAAGTAAGGGGAACACCCTTTAGCCTATTCACCCCATCCATGCCCCTCATAATCTTGTACTCTTCAATCAGGTCACCCCTCAGTCTTCTCTGCCTCAACAAAAATGACCCACGTCTATCCAATCTCTCTTTATAACTTAAATATTCCATCCTAAGCAACATCCTGGTGAGTCTCCATTGCACCCTCCAGTGCAATCACATCCTTCGTAAAATGTGGTGACCTGAACTGCACACAGTACTCTAGCTGCAGCCTCACCAAAGTTCTACACAATTTCAAAATAACCACCCTGCTTTTGTAATCTATGCCTCAGGTGATAAAGGCAAGTGTACCAAATGCCTCTTTTACCGCCCTACTAACATGCACTTCCGCATTTAGAGATCTATGGACAAACATACCAACGCCTTTGTTCTCAGGACTCCCTAGTGTCATGTAGCTTAATTTGTCATCAACTTTGGATGCCATTTTAAATTTCTGCAAATTTTCATTGACCTGGTTTTTGTGGTCAGCAGCAAAATGATGCAGTCTCTGCTTAACTTGAAGAATTCTGTCCACAAAGATCTTGTGATCTCCATAGCCTGGATTTTACATTTCCCAATGTTAATATGAATCTGCTCCCAAGTCAAGGCGATCCCCAAGCATACAACAACAACGATGTCATCAAATATGTTAAGTTGCCACTCATATTGAAGGATTCTCAATGACAGCAAACCAGAAAGTGAGTGTAGAGATTAATTTCACTTCTAATAAACTTCATGGAAAGGGAATAAATTGTTGGAACATATTCATTAGATGCTGAACTATCACAATTTTTAAAAAAGTCCTTAATTTTTCTTTGTATAGTGGAAACATTTGACATTATAGATATAGTAAATTGCATACCAGGATCAGAGAGGTTCTTCAGCAATAATTATCATGAAATATACCATTACAAACCCAATTATACTTAATTTATGAGATGAAACATTTTCAGAGATTTTAACATTAACATTATAACTTCAAAGTTGCAATTCTCATCAATTCACTGATTTGTAATTGTTCATTTTCTGTGGGGATTTCAACAGTGCACCCTACAGAAGAGCAAGGAATCACATCAGCAACTTATTATTTTCCATGTTTAACTGTGCAAATGTGGAACCTGCTTTCAGTTGTAATGACAGTGAACATTGACATTATTATACCTGCAAGTTCTAGGATACTGAGTTTATAAAATATATGGGGCAATTTTGAACCCATGCACTCTGTCTGTGGGAAGGGCAGCACATGCTCAAAATCTGGAGAGATTCAGAAAATGCTATTCGCTCCTGTGGGTTTCCAAGTTCCAATCTTCCGATACCCACTCCGACAGAATAGCTTAAAGCATGTCGCAAGACCCCAGGAAGCTCAATCTAATACATTAGCAAGTCATTAGTGAGCTCTCTCTCTGGGACTTCCCTCCTCACCAGACATTCAGTGGGCGTTGGTGTGACATTGCACCAATGCCATTTACAACAGTTCCACATAAGCGTGAAACTTGCGCCTTTGGTTCCGAGGGGAATTTCAGAGGTGAGCACTCAGACAGCCATAGGGGTTATCAGAGAGGACTGTCAACAGCAGCACCTTCTTACTGAGTCACTGGTATGGGAGGGACATAGCACAGCCATTCTCACTCTCCGTAGGGATGAGGTGCTGGGCGAGCACAATGGTTCCTCCAAGCTTGGTGGCATGAACAGGCAGGTGGAGGTTCAGTGGGTGAATAATGTGAATTTTAATGATAAACGTTCAACATAATGGTGACTTTTCTATACTAGTATCTATGTTCAATTGTGCCTATTAAGTGCCTACAGTTTCTCAATCTTTCTCACACTCATGATGCATCTAAGTATATCCCTAGGATCCACAGTTGAGGCACTGTTGCCCGAGACAACCTTGGCATGTTGCCTGGAAGGCCAGGACTTGGAGGATCCAGGTTGGCTTTTGGACTGTACAGATGTTTGACTGCTTCCTCCTGGTTACCAGGGGTTGGAGGTGTGTCGTTCACAGGGATGGGGGGGGTCACATGGGCTGGAGAAGCCTAAGGTCTCTGGCTGGAGGGTCCTGGACTGTATTGCTGCTGACCTTTTTCCCTTCTGATTCCCAGGAGGCCCTGTGCTCTTCATGGGATGGATGGGCAGCTGGAGTGAGATCCAGAAGCACTGCCATCCTCTGGTGCTGACACTCATGGACTCCCACCAGTGCCAGCACCATCGAATTGATGCCCTCAGACAGGTCTTGAGGCCATGGAGTGCACGTCCTGTGCTAAGGTCTCCACTGTGGACACCACTATTGCAGTGTTGGCCTCATTGCACTGCAATGATGGCACCACCTGCTCAGATGGAAGATGATGAGACTCCTCTAGTCGGCTTTGCAGTCTAACAAGGGATCTATCATTCTTTCCTGATGCTTGTTACTCTGTCTTTGCAGTTCCAGCAGCTTTGGGATAACTGGGTGCAGGGGTACATCATTGGCAAAGAGCTCAGCAAAGTCTTGGCTCCTGCATCCTTCTGAGTGCCGGTTCCCTGGGACATCCCTGACTTCGCTTGTTGTGGCTCTTCAGCTATGAGGAGTTCACCAGTGAGTGACCCAGAAATCTGTCTACATATTGAACCTACTGAGTTGTGAGTAGCTGCATTGGTGCCGGATGTGGGTGACATCTTTGACCACTCTTCAATGATGGGGGTGGAGAAGCCTCCCTTGGAGCTGCTGAAGTTCCAGGGGGCATGAGGATTGCCCAGCCTGTTCTGCTGGCTGGTCTGCAAGAGAAGGCATCAGGGTATTACACGGCATATGGAGGGAACATTGATTACTCACTTGGGAATGACAGCACGTGTTGGGATTCTCATGTTTGTCTCCTGCCTCCACTTCACCAGCAGTCCGGACACGATCTTCCTCACATCATGTCCGCGACGCCACCCTCCCCCCCGCCGCAACACGCCCCCCGCCCCCCCGCCCCACCCCCCCCCCCCCCCACCACCACCACTCCACCCACCCCTAAGATGGTTGGATGAAAGGTGGAGTTGAAGGTGCAAGAAGTGTGAGGAGGTCCAGTGGGAGACTGGTGGTGATTCATTTACCTAGCCTGAATGAAGAAAATCATTCATCTTCTTCCAACACTGCTGTCCTGTCCCCTTCTGGAGTGTGTTTGCATTGACCAGGTCTGCCACTGCATCCCAGGCAGGGTGGTGACGGATGGCTGTCTCCTGGAGTGGGGTTTGGAGTGTCCTACTTCTACTCCACTCCATCCAGCAGTCTGCTCAGGGCCCCTACCGGAAAGCGAGGTGCGGGCTTCTTGGCTGCCATCCCCTGCAGTCGTTCTGGAACAAGTGTTGGGGAGCCATTTATAAGGAGCTCCCCAGTTATTACAATGGTTAAGTTGTCACGGGACGGGCGAACCAGAGGGAACACACTGCAGATGTGGCATGATTCCCATTGGCATTAAAATTATTGCTAATGAGGCATAAGATTCCGGTCGAAATCACACCTATACCATCCGCGGGAAGCATTCCGTTTCTCGCACCAGAATCAGTACTCTGCCATGTTTTCAGATTTCACCAATGATTTCCACAGTGCTTACCAAATTATACAAAATCCAGGGGCCTTTTATGGAAAATATCTCTAAATATAAGTTGAAGATTTGAATTAGGTCTCTTGAGAAGACCAGTCCGCTATCACACAAACAGCATTGCATATGGGTGCACCACACATCCTTCAACATGAGCAATTTAGTACGTAGAAAGTTCGTAAATCATCCAATTTGTAAAATGCAGTTTCAAGTGGTAAATGTCACAGCAACAAGGTTTCTGTTCCACAAATGACTTTTATAGAAATAGAAAAGGTCAAAACTTGAAATGTGCTAGTTAACAGGTTGACTAACAGACAAATGTCACTCTAGGTTAAGGTAGGAGTTATAAGAACCACATATTCCTAAACTGAAGTGTAGTGTATCATATCTAATAACAAGGCTGTATCAGGTCAGATTGTTCGATTCTTTGAGAAAGATTTATTAAATCATAAGTACTCACAGTTGAATGTCTCGACAGTCTCCCAGGTAAGTGAGCTGCCTCATGTTACATAGATGATTCTTTTAAAAAGTGCCTCACTCCTTGCCCAGGTATAACCTTTCCCTTCCCTCGTCCAGCCTACTTAAACGTGCACATCAAGGAGTAGCAAAAAGAAAGTACTGCTTTGGATGATATGCATGACCTGTGCAAATACTAATAACAATGGTGTTATGACAAGCATCTTGCTCGGAAAACACCTGCATGTGTTCTGTACTGACATTGTTTAGTTTGGTGAGTTTAATATCAATTTTGCTGTATATCTCATTGATTTTTGGATACGGATCAGAGATCGAAAGAGATTGTGGAGAAACTGTGAAATAATCCAAAAGCATAAAAAAAGCACAAAATATAATTAAACTCTTAAAAATATATTGAACTGAATTATGTCTCATGAATACTTATCAGGTGGACTATCTAACCACTTGTAAAATAAACTATGTTTAAGATGTAAGAAGTAGCAGGAGATTCTCCAAGAGTTCATTGAAGTTAGGAGCTAAGGAGGTGAATTCACTGGCACAAACCAAATTTATATTAATTGTGCAATCGCTGTACAACTTTACGCCACATGAATCAACTCTCTCACTGCAAGTTTCATACTAAAGATACTAATTCAATTCTCTTCATTTTCTTTGCATTAACATCTTGACTTTTACTTCTTGATTTGTTTCTTGATTTTTCTTTTTTTAACTTTATTGTCATTCATTGTTAAACCTTTCAGGTTCTTTTCTGTCAATGAGTTCGACCTTGTTACTTTTTTCTGATTATTTTTGCTCTTCTTACTCTTCTTTTTCTCTCTGTTGTTCCCCTCTCACTTTTTTCATTTTCTTGTTCTCTCGCCACATGCTTTGTTTCATCCTTTCACTTCTCCCTCTCTCTTTTTCCCATCTTTGTTTTATTTTCTATTACCAAGCATAACAGCAGTGCATTGGCACCTTCACAAAATAGGGATCATTGTACTTGCATTGTATGAGTGTTTATTTTCAAAAACCAGTAAGTAGAAAATATTTACCTTGTAATAATGTTTTTGGTATTGATGAAAACAATAAGGACATTTTATTTATCATGGAATCATAGAATTATATAATCCCTGCAGTGCAGAAGGAGGTCATTTGGCCCATTGAGTCTGCACAATCCTACCCAGACCCTATCCCCTTAACCCCACTTATTTATCCTGCTACTCCCCCTGACACTAAGAGGTGATTTAGCATGGCCAATCAACCTAACCCTCACATCTTTGCACTGTGGGAAAAAACCAGAGCACACAGAGTAAACCCACGTAGACATGGGGAGAACATGCAAACTCCACACAAACAGTAACCCAAGGCCAGAATTGAACCAAGATCCCTGGCACTATGAGGCAGCAGTGCTAACCACTGTGCCCTGTGATGCCCAAAGGGGTACATTTTCCAATTTCTCACATACCTTGGTAAATTGATTTTTCCACTAATGGCCTATTGTGGTAGTTTATAACTTTGAAGGTGCGAGGATTTCATGGGAATTGCTGTCTCATTTGTAGGAATCTGTGGAAACATTTGTGGGATTTGCATTTGTTTTGTGCCTCAGCATTCAGTTACAAAACCAAAGTGTTTAAGATAATGGTGATGGTTGAAAAATGCTGCAAGCATGCTTTATACAAAGTAAGAAATCTCACAACACCTGATAAGGTCCAACAGATTTATTTGGTAGTAAACACCACTAGCTTTCGGAGCGCTGCTCCTTTGTCAGGTGAGTGGGGAGTTAAACAAGCCACCTTGAGATGGCTCATAACATTAATAGCACGTGAATATCACACTGGTGTTATTGTTGTGAATCTCTGCACACATTGGGCAGAGATTTTCCTGCCTCATAGAGTTAGTTTTGGAGACAGGGTGATTCAGACTGGCTCCCCTGTGCATTCCTGCCTCCTTGCACTTTTCCTAGAGGGAGGCATGCAGAGTTGATGACAACCCATCAAGGAGGTACTTGCAGATAATTATTGTAGCAGTAAGATTTTGTTGACATTGCACATGCCCCACCTGCTGCATTTCCAACTTGCAAGGTTAGGAGGTGGCTGCACAGCAGGAGCTTGAGGCTGTGTTACAGCTGAAGGGGATCTAAATATCTCTGATAGAAAACGGCATGGCTGTTGCCTTTCCATGTCACAGTCCCACATTGAATGTCAAATTCCTGGAGATGGATGTCTCCACTTGCCGCAGGCCTATTGAAGTCTCAGATGCTTCCCTGATACTGACAGCGGCTCCAGTGCATCCCTTCCATTCCTGCTGTTTGGGCCTCTGCAGCACTCCTATTGGTCACATGTTGTGGGCTGCTGGCTTTCCTTGCAGAAGGCTGCACTATCCACCTTCGGAAGCTGCCTAACATTCCTAACTGGACAATAAACATAGAAGTGATCTACTAATTGGCCCCCAGCAATAAAATTCTGCCGGAAAATGCACTGCTGCCTCAAACAAGTTCATGACCCTGAAATAACCTGAATGTCAGGTTCCGAATTCCTCAGGCAACGTTCAATCCATTATGTCCCCGGTGTATTAGTGTGCATTAAGATACTGAAGGGACTGTATAGACTTGACGCTGGCAAATTGTTTCCACTGTTCTGGAAATCTAAAGCACAGGAGTAGAGTCTCAGGATAAGGGGCCAATCATGAGATGAGGAGAAATGTCTTCACTCCAAGGATTGTGAATCTTTGCAATTCCCTGTCCCAGAGTTGTGGATGCTCCATTGTTGAATACATTTAAGCCAGGAATAGCAGGTATTTAGGAATTCCCCCACATGTAACAAGGAAATTAGATAAAGGAGAACCAGTGGACGTGATTTATTTAGATTTCCAGAAGGCCTTTGACAAGGTGCTGCATAGGAGATTGTTAAATAGGTTAAGAGCCCATGGTGTTAAGGATAACATCCTAGCATGGATAGAGGATTGCTGACTGGCAGAAGGCAGAGAATGGGGATAAAGGGGTCCTTTTCAGGATGGCAGCTGGTGACTAGTGTGTGCCTCAGGGTACAGTGCTGGAACCATGACTTTTCACAATACACATTAACGATTTGGAAGAAGGAACTGAAGGCACTATTGCAGATGATACAAAGACATATAGAGGGACAGGTAGTACTGAGGAAGCAGAGGGACTGCAGATGGAATTGGACAAGCTAGGAGAGTGGGCAAAGTGGTGGCAGATGGAATACAATGTGGAAAAGTATGAGGTTATGCACTTTGGAAGGAGGAACAGAGGCATAGACTATTTTCTAAATGGGGAAATGCTTAGGAAATCAGAAGCACAAAGGAACTTAGGAGTTCTTGTTCAAGATTCTCTTAAGATTAACGTGCAAGTTAAGTCGGCAGTTAGGAGATCAGATGCAACATTAGCATTCATGTCAAGAGGGCTAGAATACAAGAGTAAGGATGCATTTCTGAGACTGTATAAGGCTCTGGTCAGACCCCATTTCGAGTATTGTGACCAGTTTTGGGCCCTGGATCTAAGGAAGGATGTGCTGGCCTTGGAAAGGGTCCAGAGGAGGTTCACAAGAATGATCCCTGGAATTAAATGCTTGTTGAATGAGGAACGGTTGCAGTCTGTACTCGTTGGAGTTTGAAAGAATGAGGGGGGGGATCTTATTGAAACTTACAGAATACTGTGAGGCCTGGATAGAGTGAACGTGGAAAGGATGTTTCCACTAGTAGGAAAAACTAGAATCAGAGTGCGCAACCTCAGACTAAAGGGATGATCCTTTAAAACAGAGATGAGGAAGAATTTCACCAGCCAGAGAGTGGTGAATCTGTGGAACTCTTTGCCGCAGAAGGCTGTGGAGGCCAGGTCATTGAGTGTCTTTAAGACAGAGATAGATAGGTTCTTGATTAATAAGGGGATCAGGGTTTATGGGGAAAAGGCAAGAGAATGGGGGTGAGAAAAATATAAGCCATGATTGAATGGCAGAGCAGACTCGATGGGCCGAGTAGCCTAATTTGGCTCGTATGTCTTTTGATCTTATGGTCTTATGTCTATGAACAGACCAGGAAGTGAATGCCAAAAGCAGAATGATAAATAATTGTGAAGGAAACACAATGGTGAAGATTTTCAGTTTGGATGATTTTGACAATGAGCCCTTGCTGCACGTCCAATGAAGCAATTGGTAGCCTGAAGCAATTTGAAATCAAGGATAAATTGATATTTTGTTGGTGAGCTATGTTTGGAAACTGGGTAGGCCAGAGACAAGGGTAAAGGGGAAGGGCTTACTGGGGCCAATCAGCCAGGTCCCACTGAAAGGAAGCTGTAGCGATTGAAAGGCCAGGGGAGGTGAGGTGTTCATCAAGCAGAGTTGGCTCTTTCTGCTGGAGGAAACCACAGTGAGGCAGCTGCAGCCTAATTTTTAATATATAAAAAGGATGAATTTTTAGCAATTCCAGACCATGACAATTATCCAGACCTTATCCACTCTTCAAGAGAATTTATGTCCATCACTCCCACACTGAGAGCTAATGTCATTTGGGCAGCCAAAATGTGGTCTGTTTGAACTCAACCCCCTTTCCCTATTGGCAAAAGAAGGACTTGTTGGCAATGGACATGGGACCAGCTTCTGCATCTGCATATTGCCCACCATTTTTAAAAGTCAGTAAAATCTTCTCAACTCCAACCTCCAACAAGGTTAATTTAAATGAAGCTCTTCCCCTGTAGACACCTTTTCCCAGCCCAAATCTATTTACCTTTTATAAGGAGCCAAATTAACTAGGCTGTCATGATTCATAGAAAGAATATTTATTATTAATTATTAAAAATGCAAGAAAATTTAAAAAATACATAATTCACTCACACACTGATCAGATATGGACTGTTAAAAGTCCAGACCAAAGTTAAAAAAAATCAGCATAGATGGCGGAACAGTGTAGCCTTTAAATTGAGGGATTCCAGCAGCGCTGACTTTGCTGGGTGAGCAGTTTGTTTGGGATTCTGCAGGGTAGCTTTCTTTCAGAAATAGAGAGAGAGGTCCATTGTCTGTGTGTCTTTTTGCAGGGCTGACGCATCTTGTTCCATGTCGCACACATGCACACATACTGACCTGCCAGCACCAGCAGACACAGATCAAATCTGCAGTTAGCTTTTTATTGTATTTCCCTATGTGTTCCCAAAAGGGGAAAAAAACAATGTCTTTCACACCAGAGTCAGTTTTCCTTCAGTTTTGATTGTTTCCACATTCTGAGATATAACTCAACAGGAGATGGGTTTTGGGCTCTGACGAAAGGTTGTCTAGACTGGAAACGTTGCCTCTATTCTCTCTCCAAGATGCTGTCAGGCCTGCTGAGATTTTCCAGTATTTTCTGTTTTTGTTGTGATGGGTCTTGGAAATCTGCTGAGATGTGACAATCGTTCTCCATTGTCTCTGCAACTACAGGAGATTAAAATTCAGTCTTTTGTATTTTTCCTATCTCCTCTTTTAAGTGTCACTGTTGAAATAGGCCTTGACACACTTTAGGTGCGACATGCCACAACCTCCCAAGACTAAGTATAATCTACATAGGAATGTTTCAGTAAGTGGCTAATTTATATTCTCAACCATCTTTGGCTCAATGTTTTTCCTTGTATTTCTTTTAAAAACATATGTCTCCCTTAAAAAGTTCAACAAGCCGTAAGTAATTGGAGGCTGCAATGTATTCTCGTGACATTTCCCACATTTGAGGAGTGAATTGAGTTTTATTCTCATTTTGTTTATAAAGGGAAAAAAAAACACACTCTCACATTCATTCTTTTAGCCTTGGTCATACCCAGGTGACCGTAAGTAGATTTAGATGCTGATAGCATGCTCACATTGTTTTTTTTCAAGTGGTTGGTTACATTCATTTACAGATTAGCTTCAAATCAAGGTTTCATAGCGGCCACTTTATATTCTCAGCCATCTTTGGCTCAGTGTCTTTGCTTGTATTATAGTCATCTCTGGTCAGTAACGCAGTGTCCACCCCTCGCTGTGATGCTGGACTAAGTATCACCAATGTTTTTATACCTAATTGTTATCTCCCAGGTAGAAACAACAACCAAGCTGTCCTGGAGCAGCTTCTGTTCCTTCCTGGCATTAACCTGCCGCTGTTGCTCACAAAGGCTGTTACTATGCAAATTTGGCTGTTGGGCTGAGTTGTTCAGGTCAGGCTTAACTCTTTGCCTACCTCTGTAACCCATTCATCTACTGGCTCAGTCCCAGGCACTTTTAAAGGTCTAACTGTTATGAGGTTAGTGGGTTGTACTTTGACTTCCACTTTCTTTCAGGTCTCTAGCATTTTGCTTCTAGTCAGTTTTTTTTTGTTTTTTTTGCCTGGCCCCTGTTTAATTCTACAAAAAATGTGCCGACTAACTCGATCTCCAGGTCATCTTCTTGGCCTCTTTTAAATTCCACTGGTCTCTTCTGGACTCACGGAAATTTTAGGTACCTAGCCTTGGCCTTTATGTCATCAAGAAGCTGTTTCTTAACTTCTCCAACCCTCACTGAATCTATTGCCTTCTCTTGAGCCCCTGAACACTTGCCAGCTCTCCGCCTCACTGCAGACTTTGGCTGCATGTTCTCTGCTTCTTTGATTGCAAGTAACCCTTGCCTCGCTACTCCAACCCTTACCAACTCTAGTGCCCCCATTAAGAACTCTGACCATTCTGGGGTACCTGTATTCCTACAGATCCTGGCTGGCTTGCTTCAGCCTTTCGAGTTCTTTTGAATCAAGAGAATTTTCCTGATTGCTCGGGAGCATTATTTTATGGAATGACTTGGATGTCTCTTTCTCTATTTCCAGTTCGTGCATTCTTCTGTGGAAAGATTCCTCCCTTTCCTTTTGTTTTTCCTGCTTATCTTTCTGTTTTCTTTAGAAAGCTTCCTCTTCTTCTCCTCTCTCTCTTTCCCTTTCCATCCCTCTTTCTTGAAATTCTCTCTCTTCTCACTGTGCCCTTAACCGTTTTTTTATTCCCTCTTTTTCTCTTCTTCCCTCATTTTCTAATTATTTTCATCTCTATTCTAGCTCTGTTCTCAGCAATGCTGCTTTTTATAGTCTTGCCTCATGTTTGCGATGTAAAGTTCCAGTCAGACACAGTAGTTTTACATATCTCATCTCATTCATGGGAATCTCTACTCCTAAGTGCCTATTTACCTCTTTTAACTGGGGGGGGAGGGGAGAGGAGAGCATGGTGACACAGTGCCAGGGACCTGGATTCAATTCCAGCCTTGGGTTTGCACATTCTCCCTGTGTCTGCCTGGGTTTCCTTCGGGTGCTCCAGTTTCCTTCCACAATTCAAAGATGTGCAGGATAAGTGGATTTGCCATGCTAAGTTGTCCCTTGGTGGATTAGCAGGGTAATTACATTGGGTTACGAGGATAGGGTCAAGGTGGGATTGTTGTCAGGGCAGGCTCGATGGACTGAATGGCCTCCTTCTGCACTGTGGGATTCTATGACTCTATGAACTCTTCAAGGGACAGATCTCTTCAATCCTCAGAAGTAACTCTTCCTTCCCCGAGAAGAGCACTTGCATTAAATATGATGTGGAGATGCTGGCATTGGACTGGGGGGTGGGGGCGCACAGTAAGACATCTCACAACACCAGGTTAAAGTCTAACAGGTTTATTTGGAATCATGAGCTTTCGGAGTGCTGCACCTTAATTAGGTGAGAGGATGTCGCCTGATGAAGGAGCAGTGCTCTGAAAGCTCTTGATTCCAAATAAGCCTGTTGGACTTAAACCTGGTATTGTGAGATTTCTTACTGCATTAAATGTGGACATTTGTGCACTTTGGTTGTACAGGCACAAGTAAACGTTTTGCAGATTTTAAAGTTGGTTTCAAAGGAACAATTTATTTTCCAAATCCTAATTCTTTCCTGTTACCTGTGGGAAATATCCCGGTACCAAGCCCCCAATTTGTTATGTTCCTGGGTGAGGAAGGATTTATTCAAACCCCACTCTGTTGATCATAACAAGGTTAAATTACCCCTGTAGATACCTTTTCTCAGTCTAAACGTATTTCGTTTTTAGAAGGAGCCAATTCAACCCGGCTTTCCTGAGTCAATGGATGAATATGTTTACTAGTTATGGAAAACCTAAGAAAATTTAAAAAACACAACACACACTCTGAACAGAAATGGGAAACTAAAAGTGCAGATAAAAGTAAAAAATATATACGAGTCAGTCTTTGGCCTGCCTCTGAGTAGAGATGGTGGTATGTTGGGCCATTAATTTGAATGATTCCAATCGACCTGACTTGAGAGGTTTCCCGTTCATTTGGAGACACTGAGCTTCTGTAGGGTTGCTGGATTGCTGTGTGCTTTCCTTCAGCTTGTGGCTTTTGGTGAGCTTTCGCCCATCTTGTCTTTATACACGGGTGACTAGCCGCTGTCTCTCCTTATTCCTGTGTCACACACACACTGACATCCCAGCAGCAGCAGCACACTGAGACAGTCTGCAGTTAGCCTTTTAATTCTATCCCTCTGTGTATTCCTGAGCAAGAACAAACAACAAGGGCAGGATTTTGTAGCCTCACTCGAATGAGTTCAGAAATTCCCGCCCAAGGTTAAGGGACATTTCTGTTGCCCACCCGTTATCCTCTCCAACTGTGTGGGAGGCGAGGCGGTGGAATTCCGGTGCACGTCTTTCACCCAAGAGATAGTTTTCTTTCAGTTCAGACAATTTGCGTGTACTCCGACATAACTTAACAGGAGATGGGTTTTGGATGTCTGTTGAGATGTGGCAATCAGCCTCCATTGTCTCCACAACCACAGGAAATTAAAGTTCAGTTTTTTGCATTTTTCCGATCTCCCCTTTATAGTGTGTCAGTCTGAAGTAGACATTGACACCTGTCAGGTGCGACATTCCATGGTCTCTTGGGACTAAGTATAACCTACATAGGAATTTTCCAAAAAGTGGATTATTTTATATTCTTAACTCAGTGACTTCCTTTGTACTTCTTTTAAAACAACATATCTCCCTTAAAAAGTTCAAATAACCCATAAATAATTTGAGACTATAATGTATCAGTGTGTCTATTCAGGGCAATACCTTGGAGATGTGTATAGTTATGAGTTGTTAATAAACAACTAATGTTCAACCATACAATCCTCAAGAACTCTTAGTGAGACAGTAGGCAAATCCTTATAACATGGTGGCAGCAATGAATGAACCTTTAACCTCAAAGAAGCTGCAGAGCAGCCCCAGAATCTCGAGGCATAAAAAAAACTAAAGATACTATAGTTCTGGTTTGAATGAAGTACACCCGAATTGAAGACACAACTGGAGGTCACCTATAACAAAGTTCCATTGCAGACATTGAGGTTGAAGAGCAGAAGAAAAATCCACTGTGCGGCTGAAGGGCTCCACTAGACGATGTGGAGGTCCAAAGTGAGTCCAAATCAAATGCAGAGTCAGAGGACCTAGCCAGATTGGAAGAGTGAACAAAATTTTGTAGAAAAGGCTGCCTCAGCCTTTGGGAGTCATTGGCACTGACCAGGCAGAGAAATCCAATCTCTTTAATCGCTATGGCCAGCCTGGATCCAAGAACAAAGTGATATGGGTGGCACGGTAGCACAATGGGCAACATGATGGCACAATAGTTAGCACTGCTGCCTTACAGCACCAGGGAGCCAGGTTTGATTCCCGGCTTGGGTCACTGTCTGTGAAGAATTTGCACTTTCTCCCCATGACTGTGAGAGTTTCCTCCAGGTACTCTGGTTTCCTCACACAGTCCAAAGATGTGCAGGTCAGGTGGATTGGTCATGTTAAATTGTCCCTTAATGACAGGGGGACTATCGAAGGAAAGTGCATGGTTTATAGGGATAAGGCCTGGGTGGGATTGTGGTCAATGCACTCGATGGGCCAAATGGCCTCCTTCTGCACTGTGGGATTCTATGAATCTACAATCATGTGGTAGCCAGGCACCATTAAAAAAAAGAAATAAAAGTTTCACAGAGTCAGTTAGAGCCGAGAGTCACCTTTCAATTGATTTCCCACACTCCAAAAACATACTTGCTGGCTCAAACCTTTAAATTAAAGATTTTCTGCAAAAAAACGATCCCTTAGAAATTGGCCCTGCAATCACTGTGAAGGCTCACCAAAGCCCAGCAAACATGGGAAGAAAAAGTGAAACAAAATGATTACAGCAGTTCCATCTTTAAAAGTGCAAGAACATTTAAATCTGTACCATGAAAGATAATCAATTTATTCAATCAGATCAATTTGGGCTGATATAAGAGTCATATCAGATGAAAAATGAATGTCGGGGAGAAGAAAATATTTAAGTTACTAGAGTACAACAGAAGTAAGTAAATCAAAGGAAGTCCAACTTTTTATATTTTTTAATACTTTTTGGTGAAATTGCTGCTGAAATAATCCTAAAACATGGCATTGATGAATCCTCAATCAACTTTAGTGAAATATTAAAGGCCTTTGACAAGTACTTTAATCTTCAAGTGGTGGAGCATGCCGAAAGCAAGACGGAATACGCTCAATAAAGCAACAAATGGGAAAAAGATAATACCCAAGTAAACTAGCCAATAATGGCAGGCCATGTGAATGCAATAAAGGGCATGAGCTGAAGAGTTTGGGCAGAGGAAAGGGAACCTGTTGGAAAGTTTAAGCATAGATCTCTTTGAAAAGACCAACACATTACTCAAAATTCAACAGCAGGTGGCAGTGCTGAGCCAACTGGTTCTGATTGGAGGGGAGATCGTAGAACATTCCAAGCTGCAAGCAGATAATGAGTACAAAACTGAATCCCAAGCTAAAACTTTATTTAGAACTTGCCTAGTTTAGGGAAAATTCAATCTGGAGTATCTTTAGAAACATAGAAAATAGAAGCAGGAGTAGATCATTCAGCCATTCAAGCCTGCTTCGCCATTCATTTTGATCATGGCTGATCATCAAATTTAATATCCTGATCCCTCCTTCTCCCCCATATGCCTTGATCCCTTTAGCCCCAAGAGCCATATCGAATTTCTTCTTGAAATCAGACAATGTTTTGGCCTCAACTACATGCAGTAGTTGTGAATTTCGCAGATTGACCACTCTCTGGGTGAAGAAATTTCTCCTCACCTCACTTCTAAAAGATTTGCCCCTTATCCTCAAACTATGACCCCTAGTTCTGAGCACCCCCATCATTGAGAACATTCTTTTTGAATCTACCGTGTCTAACCTGTTAGAAGGTTATAAGTTTCTATGAGATCCCCCTCTCTTCTAAACTCCAATGAATACAATCCTAACCGGCTTAGTCTCTCCTCATGTGACAGACCTCCCATCCCAGGAATCAGCTTGGTAAACCTTCCCTGCATAGCAAGAAAATCTTCCTCAGATAAAGACATCAAAATTGCACACAACTGACCTCTTGATTAGAAAATAGATTTGGCTGTTCTGACAGATCCCCTAAATCAGTAAAGAATCAAACCGAGCCCTCTGTGATTTGTGTAACTTAGTAACTATACTGGGCAGAAATTACTCAGAAAGCTATTAGAAAGATAGTCCAAATTACACTCCTTTTAAGGATAAATCAGCTACTGGAGTTTTCGTTCAGTCGTCCAACACTAATTATTTCATCTATTGTCAAAGAGGGTGCGTTTTTCTTTTAGAGATGACACATGCAGAAATATGAGGCCTGCAGTTATAGTATTATTACTGCCTGCTCTATGATGGACATTTTAGTAAAAGTACAGGATTTCACAACAATGTAGGGCTGCATGGGGCAGCAGGCAGTTTCTTCATAACATCATCAGGTTACACCTAATAAGCATAATAATTACTGAGTTAAATCTGACACAACTTCTTTGTTGTATTTTTAATGGAATTGTTTCTATATATTCAGATATTGCTGTATCCTGTAATTTCCTCTGATCACTGACAAAAAAAATTAAGGTGCCAGGGTGGACCTTATAGGAGTAAAACTTGTTTCACAAGTTGCTTTGTGTTGTATGTTTAATATGAAAAACAGGTTTTTAATTCCTCCTATTTATTTAGACTGAACATTGTGTATAGTCCTAGACCTTTCCGGTTAGAAATGCAACTTCAGGTCTTCATTCTTTACCATTTTAGTGTTATTTAAATTAACTATAGTTCCACCCCAGAGAACCAGGTGCAAAATCTGGCCTGACACTCCAGTCGCAGTCTGTGGGAGGGTGGCACTTTTCAGAAGTCTGTCTTTTGACTAAGACATTCAACTGAGTTAAATTGCCACCCCTGATGAATGTTGAACTATTTCAAAGGAGGGCAGGTGAGTTCTCTCAAATGTTTCAGTCAATCCCCTTCAATCAACGTTTATAACAGATGATCTAGCTATTTCCTTCATTGCTATAAGATGGGATTTTGCTGTGCATAAATTGGCTGCTGAGTCTCCTAATTTCACCACAGTGATGCACTGTAAAAATGCTTTGGGGTGTTCTGAAGTCATGGAGGACATTTTATAAATGAAGAGCTCTTGAGATTGTTTTTTTCTGAGGGATGCAAAAGTCATTTTTCTTTGTATTTAGTATTAAAAACACAAATAATTTTGTAGAATATAAACCCTGATTCTCACTCCCACTGAAGTCATATTGTTAAGATACATGCAAAATACTGCAGATGATGGAGTCTGGAACAAAAACAGAAAATGCTGGAAAGTCTCACCAGGTCTGACAGCATCTGTGGAGAGAGAATGGAGCCAATGTTTCAAGTCTGGATGACCCTTTATCAGAGCTGACAAAGGGATATGAGCTCTGACAAAGGATCATCCTGACTCGAAACATCGGCTCTATTCTCCCTTCATAGATGCTGTCAGATTTTTTGAGATTTTCCTGCATTTTCTGTTTTTGTATCCTATTGCTGAGTCTAGGCCTGATGCAAGTAGCCCACCACAGTGTAGGGCCTGGGAAATTTTAACTCCTGTGCCTTGTCTATGTGTGTCCTGTATGTCTCCTGCCTAAATCTGCTGGAAAGCACTAGCTGGTTCACAGGGGCAGGCTTTCAGTCATCATGAAGCTGCTGTCAAGGCCTCAAATGAACCATACCCAAAATTTATGTTAGTGCTGTAGAGCGCAAGGAAACCTGGGGCAAGGAAGGCTCAGTGTTTTCTTGTCGGGTCTGGTTGAGTATATCTGCGCTTCCTGGCCAATATGGAAATAAAACAATATACAAATTATTTATTGGTGGCCTTTGGATTGTGGTAGCCAAGCCAGCCTCCTCATGTGGGCCTTGGATTAAAGTTGCTATCAGGTCTCATGATTTAATTGAAGCTTAATCTGTGTATTTAAAGAAGGACCTTTCTGTCTTCTGATGGCTGCTCTGCTGGCCCGCCCAAAATAGTTGGCTAAAATTATGACCTACTGATAGACAACCGATTTGGTGGGGTTGCAAAAGTTGTTTTAACTGCCTGTCAACTTTTGCCTGAAGGGCGGAGTTAAAATGAACCTTTATGGTTCCTTGGAAACTAATCACCATTAGTTCAGCATCTTTTCAATGTGTAGAAAGAAAGACTTGGCACACAGACCAGCATAACCCTAAAGATGATCTCTGATTCTGAGATCATTTTGTCAGGGCTTGGTAGGATTTAGATAGATTTGGCGATCATCAGTGTTGTATTTATCCATTGCATTTATCACTTACAAGATGTAGGAGGTTGCGTTGGAGATGAGCAGAATGATTAGCTCCCCAGGGAACTAGCCAAGCACAGGGCAGTGCCCATTCATTTTAAAAGAATCACATCTTCTGTATCTTCTGTGAAGGGAAGAAGCTTAAATAAATGGATGTGGAATGGTGCAAATTGCAGGAGCAAATGAACGTTCTCATTAGTGAGAAAGGCATTAGTCCCTATAATAGACAATGTACCATCCAACCCCAACACCAACATGTCCACTGTAGCGGTAAGAGTTATTTGTATTTGCCTAGCTTAGCGGTGTTGTGCAATCTCACTAAATTAACGTGAGACCTGACAAAATGACACAGAGTGACCATGAAGGGATTTAAGTACAAATATGATAATGCGGTAAAATAACCAATGTGTTTGATATGTTATAAATAATATCTTTGTAATTGGCTTGCTTACCTTTTAAAACAGAAACTGTGTCACAACAAAAATCCCTAAATTATATACTGAACTTTTAAAATAAGACATGTGTTTTAAAAATGGACATTCAAATCAAGGATGGCTGAGGATGTAAATTTTGGCAATGTAAATTCAGTCACTGTTTGAATTCCTCCAGTGTGAGTGATACTAAGAGATAGACAATGGAATATCACACCCTCTTTCCAGGCAGGAACATATCAAAGGCACAAAACCCATACGGAAACTAACTGCTATCTTTTGTGGAGATAATGGAGCTGATTATCATCTCAGCAGGAATGGTATCCTGTAAGTAATGTCCAATGTGAATTTTACCCTTCCAAGGATACCTAGGGGGCTGGGATAAAAGCCAGCTGCAAAATTTATCAACGTGGACTAGTACTGGGTATATCAGAGTGTGTCACAGAAGCAAAGGAAGGCACCAGCAGTCATTCATGCTCTAAGGCAGTCATAAGTACAAACCTCGATCTCTCTCTCTGATTGCAGAAGCAAATCAAGTCAGCAAAACCACAGCTGGATAGGGAAGGACAACTTCTCAGCTAAACTGCCAGACCTGGAATCTCAAAACTCAACTGCTGAAGTCAGCACTACTGGAATCACAAATGTCAAACGGCCACAACATTTCACTATCTGCTCCTCATTGCCAAGTCAAAGAATGATTCATTTTTTTTATTTTCAGACACACTTCTCATCTCCACTCAATGTGTACACATGTGCATGCATTTTAGTATAGTCTCACATTTTAGTAGCAAATAAACTCACTGCTTTTTTTTAAGCTCATGAAAGCCTGGTTAAATTGGCTCCTTTTAAAACATAAATATATTGAGGCTATGAAAAGCTACTTAGAAGGAAAGGGATCCCTTTGCAGATAATACTGTTTCAACCAACCAATGTGTTGAATGAAGAAAGGGATGCAATTCACCTCCCTCAGATGGGACCATAACAATTTGGGTGTATACCATCTGGAATTTAACAAATTGAGGGATCTCATCCGGGATAACAAATCTGGGGGACCTCGCCTGGGGGCCAGTCTGAGCAAGTAGTTGGCATTGTTTGCCTGATATGCTGTCAGTGATATATGTGGACCGTCCAGTTTGGTTTGGGGACTGTAGAACCAAGTTTTTCCTCAATGTCTGACTTCACTAGCCTTCATTCATTTAGCCAATGCCCCAGTTCACCAGGAACTCCAACTGAACTGAGCCCTGTATCATTGCTGCTGCTTTTTCTCTTCTTTCACTTTCTATAGAAACTACCTGACCTGACCATCAGCCTTCAAAGGCTTCGCATAAACTCTCCAACTGGAGGAAGGCTAGGAAATATTTCCCAAAAAGACAAGTGAAGCTTGAAAAATCTTAACTTTTTTCAGAGCGGCCAATAAAATGTCTGTTTGAACAAACCCTACAAGATGTTCATATTTGATTTGAATGAATTGACGCCTCCTTTGATGCTAGATGAAAGTAAATGATTAAAATCTGGAACATTACAAAGGCATGGGAAGGGAATGCGTATGAGCGGCATGGTGGCATAGTGATTAGTACTGCTGCCTCACAGTGCCAGGAGTTCTCCCCGTGTCTGCATGTGTTTCCTCTGGGCGCTCCAGTTTGCTCCCACACTCCAAAGATGTGCGGGCTAGGTTGATTGGCCACGCTAAATTGCCTGTAAATGTCAGGGTAAATATGTGCAGACTCAATGGGCCAAATAGGCTCCTCCAGCACTGTAGGGATTCTATTCTAGGCATGCTTTTTTGGGTGAAGCCAGCTTTTTTGAATACTCCCACTCCATGATGTACTGTAATAGACTTGAAGAAATTAATGCCATGATGTATATCAGCAAAAAGAAGTTTCATTTCTTTCATAATCATGTACTTTATCACATGTTAACTTGCCACAGTTGAGGATTCAGCATTTGGCTCTCTGCCTCAGGAAGAATACCAAAGAATATGAGGAGGCGTCCACTTCTTTCAGCAGTTCATGGGGTTTTTTTCATGGGTGTGTCCCTCCGGCCTTAGTTCAAAAAAAGTTCCACTGTTAACTGTGTGCCTCATTCATTTGAGCCATCATTTTAAGGTTATGAAACTGTTTTTTTTCTTCTGTGGGATGTTTGGTTAACCTTTATTATCACTTCCACTTCGGCTTTTCAACACTCTGTAAGGTGGGGATTTTTTGAAGTCCAAGCGATTCCTCCTGTCATTTAAAGAGATTTCTTGGAATAATGTTGATGCCTGATAATTTAGCTTTCGTGTTAGTTCACTGAGTAATCACTTTGTCTTTCTTGTTATCAGAGAAAATCAACTTGGATTTCTTCGTACCAAAGCTTTTCAGTGGAAGTTTTTAGACTAGGTTGTTCCTTGAGGTTTTTAGACTAGGTTGTTCCTAGAGGTCCCAGGAAAACACTGCTACATGGAATGGCTTAAGTAAATGACGCTGGTGTATTTAAGTTACGGACATGGGGCCAACTGAAACAAAGGGTAGAGCGATAGGGTGGGAGGTGAATGGTGTGGAATATAAACACTATCATAGACCATTTTGTCCATAAGACCACTTTGTGACCTGTGGATCACATGTAATTCTATGAACTGGATTCATCTGAAATCCGAACACAATGGGAATAATATCCCTTTCACAAAAGAATCACAATCAATTTACACCCAGAGCTCATGGGCTGGATTTCCACGGAATCAGGAAGATTCCATAGCGCTGATAAAAAAGGCTGCTAGGACGCTATTCTGAGATTCCTAGCACTGGATGCCCCCAATTTTCCAATAGCATGGGATAAGGTTGCAAGTTGGTGCAGGCCGTTAGTCCGCACTGTGCGCTTCCGACCTGGTCAGCCTAATTGTGGGGATAAGCATTTCCTAGACCTCTGTTATTTTGGTGGAGTCGAGTCAGTTTTTCAAGGAGTTGTGGTTCACAATCCCTCAGAGGTGTCGTGAACCATAGTGTGGATGGAGGAAACTTGAAAGTAAATTCAAAAGAATTTACCTATGTCCCCTTGCCAGCTTATAACCCTCCACCCATCCCCATAGTCCTCCATACCCTTCATGCTAAGCAATGCCCCTCCGCACACCTCCCAATAGCCACTCATACCTTCCATGCCAACTCGCAGTAATTCCACACCCATTCACCCAGTGTACATTCTGTACTACACTAATGACCCTGCAAAAAAAGTAGCATGTGTGCAAAAGATTTTTAAGAACTGAAATTGTGAAGAAAAATAATCATTCATTCATAACATTCTACTTTATTTGAAAGAATGCTTTTAATACAGCTCTATAAAAGTATCAGTTATCCACACCCTTTGAAGTATCAATAGCTGAAACTGCGAATACTTGACACATCTTTATCTTGTGTAAACAAGCATTGTGCAATGGACAGAATAGATCAAAGGAAAAATAATGTCATTCAGGTAATATTTTCCATGGGACACAGTTGTTTCAACAGATATATGGATATCTGGGCTCACAGCAAATCCTCATTATGCATCCTTGACTGAGGTGTCAAATCTATCATATATCAATTCTATTTTTATTACAACATTCAAGAGTATATACTGGATGAATGGGCATGGACATGCCGTAGATTGGCACAGAAGATATGACAGACCATGGGTGTGGGTGGAGAGACATAGATGAACATGGAGGACTGAATTTTTGCCAGCATGTTTGAAGGTGAAAGTGTTCATAAAATGCAACATGTGGTCTGCCCACTGCCTTCCTGCTCACCCCAACCTGTCTCCCAATTTAGGGCTTTGGAGGCATTGAAAAGTCCTTCCACTTTTGGGCATATCAAGGTCTGCAAGTGGACAATTAATGGCCTCTTAACTGCCTCATCCGTCTCCTCCCATAAGGGCATTTTTCCCTCTTTAACACTTGCTGCGAGGTATATCAAACCTAAAGCAAAAGTAAAGTTTATTTATTCTTCACAAGTTGGCTTACATTAACACTGCAATTAAGTTACTGTGAAATTTTCCTAGTCACTACCTTCCAGTGCCTGTTCGGGTCAATGCACCTAACCTGGCCCATCAATCCCCTCACCCACCTCACAGAGGTCTGCCAGGCAAGACCCACTGACACTTGGTGTTACCTGAAGTCTGACTTTCAGCAAAAGCAGAAGATGCTGGAAAACCTCAGCAGGTCTGACAGCATCTGTGGGGAGAGAATAGAGCCAACATTTTGAGTCTAGATGGGGGCGGGGGGGAGGGTTTGGAGGGGGGATGCAGGGGGTTATGGCATCCTATAAAATCCAGCCGATTAATTCTAATTCCCCCCCCCTCAGTGTTTCATTCATTTAAAATTACAATTATTTTAAATTGATCTTAACGGTCACTTTGAAGTTATTTCCCCACTTTTGAAATTCCATCTTGAAAAACTATGAACATTGAATGAGTCATTTAATCCATTCCATTTTCTAATTTGCTACATCATTCATCCAGCCTTGTACGTTATCTCTATATGAATATTGCTGCATCATTCACACTTCTGAACTAGCCACACTTTACCATATAACATTAGTGCAGTGCCTTAATGGGAGGAGACATATGGTTAAGTGGGTCAATCCACTGTTACATTTTTTGAAAATTCCTGTGATTTTTTCGTCAGTTCTTGTGATTTCCTGTCCTGAAGGTGCTTGTCCCCTCACTGGAATATGGCTTAACCAGCAGTGGTCAGGTTGGACTGAGAAGTGGCAAGTTACATTTGTGCCACTTCATGTCACAGCAATAACCATCACCAACAAGGGAGAATCTAGTCATCTTTCCTTAGCATCCAATGGCATTACCATTGCTAATCCCCCACTGTCAATATCTGGGGGGTTACCATTGATCAGAAACTGAACCCGACAAGCCATATAAATTGAAACCTGGAAACACTCAAAATAGGAGCAGCAGTTGGCCACTTAGTCTTTTGAGCCTGTCCTCAATATGTTCACAATTGATCCTTTATCTCATACTATGGCTACCAGAGCAGGTGAGAGATTAGGAATTTTGTGGTGAGTAACTCACCTCCTGACTCGCCAAAGCCTGTTCATCATCAACAAGTCAGGAGTGTAATAGAATACTCTCCACTTGCCTGGATGAATGCAGTTCCAACAATATTCAAGAAGCTGGACACCATCCAAGAAAGTGGAACTGATCCATTTCAGATCAACCATGATCTTAATGAATGGCGGGGCAGGCTCGAAGGGCTAGATTGCCTACTCCTGCTCCCATTTCTTATGTTCTTATGTACAAAGCAACCCATTTGATTGACACTCCATCCACAAATATTCACTCTCTCCACCACCAACACACAGTAGCAGCAGTGTGTGCCACCAACAAGATGCACTGCAGCAAGGCTTCTTCAACTGCACCTTCCAAACCAATGACCTCAACCATCTAGAAGAACAAGGGCAACAGATGCACAGGGACGTCACCACCTGCAAGTTCCCTCCAAGCCACACACCATTGTGACTTGGAACTGTTTTGCCATTCCTTCACTGTCACTGGCTCAAAATCCTGGAATTCCCTCCCTAACAGCATTGTGGATGCCCCTACATGGACTTCAGTTGTGCAAGATGGTTCACCACCACCTTCTCAAAAACAGTTAGGGAAGAGGGATACATTATAGCCTGGCCAGTCATGCCCACATTCTAGAAAAAAATCCTCTAGTATCTCTAGTAGATATACAGTCACCATTCATATGAATATGTTATTGATAGAAACTTATAAATAGCTAGCAGGGTTAGACGGGCTAGATTCAGAAAGAATGTTCCTGATGGTAGAGGAATCCAGAACTAGAGGTCATAGTTTGAGAATATGGGATAAAACTTCTGTACCTGAGGTGAGGAGAAATTTCTTCACCCAAAGAGTGATGAATGTGTAGAATTCACTACCACAGAAAGTAATTGAGGTCAAAATGTTGTGAGCTTTCAAGAAGAAATTAGATGGAACTCCTGGGGCCAAAGGGATCAAGAGATATGGCGGAAGGCAAGTCATGATATTGAATTTGATGATCAGCCATGGTCATAATGAATGGCAGGGCAGATTTGAAGGGCCAAATGGCCTACTCCTGCTTCTATTCTCTATATTTCTATCAGTGAGTATCAATGGCCTATCAGATCGTGGAGATTACCAACAAGTTCATTCCTGTCCTCACCCAGCATCTATACCTTACACTACCAGTAGGGGTCATTGCACATTATTCAGGTGCCCCTCAGGATTCTGGCAAAATTTCATTGCCTTAATCTTGTGAAGCTGTAGCTAATGCAACATTTGTATTGCTCTGTGGTTTGGATCCTAACTGTACTAGGGAGAAAAAGAGACTAATTTGAACTCTTTGATTCGGAGTCCATAAATCCTTTGCAATCCAAAATTGGGTTGAAAGAGAAGAATATTAAAAATGATGGAGAAGAATGAGGGATTGGGTTTAGACTTGGTGGATCATGTCATACAGACTTAATGGATGTAATGGCCTTTATCCATGCCTTAATGTTTATTACAAGGGAAGTTAGATTTGATTGCTTAACTGGTCTTTTTTGTCCTTCCGTAGATTTTTAAATTGCTCATGCCATTAGTCACAATGTCAAAGTAGGAATGAGCACTGAGGTGCATTTACCACCTAACATTTCCAAATTGGATTCGATATTTAACTACATGTAATTGAACCATTTTTTTCACACAAAGGAAGCTATGGTGCACATACTCAAAGTGTGAAAAACGTTACCAGCTTCCATCATTTGTGTTCACAACTGTACCACTGATTCCTTGCTCTTATGCTAGTTGGCAGTCTAGCATTTGTTCTTTACTATCATTATACAGCACTGTGTGATTGCCGTTCATCTTTTTATTAGAGAAAGTAAGAGTTGTTGGATTCATCGTATGAATTAGAAAGCAGAAATAATAGTATGAAACTAGTGTTGACAACTGAACATTTTTGGCAGGGGTTCTACATAGAACATAGAACAGTACAGCACAGTACAGGCCCTTCGGCCCTCGATGTTGTGCAGAGCTATGTCCGAACCCAAGATCAAGCTATCCCACTCCCGATCATTCTGGTGTGCTCCATGTCCCTATCCAATAACCACTTGAAAGTTCCTAAAGTGTCCGACTCCACTGTTACAGCAGGCAGCGCATTCCACACCCCAACCACTCTCTGCGTAAAGAATCTACCTCGGACATCCCTCCTATATCTCCCACCATGAATCTTACAGTTATGCTCCCTAGTAACAGCTACATCCACCCGAGGAAATAGTCTCTGAACGTCCACTCTATCAATCCCCCTCATCACCTTATAAACCTCTATTAAGTCGCCTCTCATCCTCCACCGCTCCAAAGAGAAAAGCTCCAGCTCCCTCAACCTTTCCTCATAAGATCTATCCTCCAAATCAGGCAGCATCCTGGGAAATCTCGTCTGCACTCTCTCCAATGCTTCCACATCCTTCTTATAGTGAGGTGACCAGAACTGCACACAAAATTCCAAATTGGTCTCACCAAGGTCCAGTATAGTTGCAGCATAACGCCACGGCTCTTAAAACTCAAACCCCCTGCTAATAAACACTAACACACTATAAGCCTCCTTCATGGCTCTATCCACTTGAGTGGCAACCTTCACAGATCTGTGGATATGAACCCCAAGATCTCTCTGTTTCTCCACATTCCTCAGAACCCTGCCATTGACCCTGTAATCTGCATTCAAGTTTGTCTTACCAAAATGAATCACCTCGCACTTATCAGGGTTAAACTCCATCTGCCACTTTTCGGCCCAGCTCTGCATCCTATCAATGTCTCTTTGCAGCCTACAAGAGCCCTCCACCTCATCCACTACTCCACCAATCTTTGGCGTCATCAGCAAATTTACTAACCCACCCTTCAGCTCGCTCTTCCAAGTCGTTGATAAAAATCACAAACGGGTTCTCATTCTCATTGTGCCGCACTATAAATAAATTTATCTTGTGCACAGGAGAAGAATCTGTGATCTGAGAGTAACTTGAAAATGGCACTGATTTGGATAAATGAATTGGTAGATTGACACAAATATGCCATAAAGTTACACCTTCTACTGTTAACACAAAAACTTAATATAGGAAATTACAAGCAGGAGTAGACAGTTTTTGATTTGATTTATTACTGTCACATGTATTGGGATACAAAGAAAAATACTGGGGGCGATTCTACCAAAAGTACTGAATTGTTGGGAAAACTGTTCTAGATCATGATTGGTTTTTCAGTGCAGCTTCAGACCTGAATCTCCCCACTCTGTGAGATGCAGAGGTCACAATTGGGAATCTCATTAAAATCTGGAGGTCGGGGTGGGGCCTATTCACGCTGGAGTCTGACAGTTCTGGAACTCTGCGCATGCAGATGGGGCCCCATCTGACAGTCTCCCCGCTGGCTGGCCAGCTCAATCACTGGCCAGACCTGGACCCCCGCAGTGCTGCCCTTCCAGCACCCCTCCCCCCATGGCTCAATCGCGGCCCCCACAACAATTCCTGGGCCATCACTGAAGCCACCCTCAGCCCTGGAGTGCTCCAATGTCTAACCCACTCCCCCCAATAGTGGCAATCCCCCCAATCCCTCACCCTGGTAGACCCCATCCCCCAACTGTTACATGCTTTGGAATCACGTGTTTATCACCTTCACTGAATTTCTGGAGAAAATGTTAACACTTCTGTAACAGAGCAGTTCGAAGAAAGTTTGCTCCTTTTCAACTCGGGCTTTTGGGGACCAGATATTTTAGCCAATAAGCTGTGAATCTTTTAATTCTCCCACCACCGCCCCCCCCATCTCGGGAGGCAGGCCCCCTTCCCAGCTGATCACCAGTAGCCCCCAGCCCGCCCTGATCACTGCCCTCTCTCCAGCCCACTCCAGCCCAGACCACCATGTCACCATGCACAGCGGCAGTGGGACCCTCCACCCTCACCGATTGCTCCTAGGCCCTACCCACAATACGCCCCACTCCCTTAGCCTTACCTGATGCCCAGTGGACAGTGCCAAGGTCAGCACTTTGCCCCTTGGGCAATGCTGAGGGCACAACCTGGCACTGCCAGGGTGCCCATGCCCAGGGAGCACCATCCCCCTACCACCTGAACTCCTGGTGAGCCCAATTGTCCCCCCCTTCATTCTGGCTGGTTCCCCAAACATGGGGAGCTACACTAAACCTGCCGGAGTGAAATACTCCTGGCAGCATGAGATTCAATCGGGACCTGCGAATTCCCGATAATGACATGCAAAACATATTTTAAAAAGTTTCAAATCACTTACCTGTCTTCCCGTTAGTTTCCAACATGGTCTGAACTCCGACTGTTCTCCGGCTTTGGGAGATGTGCAATCGTACCCAGTGCATGCACAAATCGCAGAAAAATGCCGATGATGCGTATCTCCCAGCCTGACCTGCCAGAAAGGTTGCGGGTCGCGATAGAAGAATTGCCCCATTGTTCCTTGTGCACTATACAGACAAAACATACCATTCATAGAGTGTATAGGTGAGAAGGAAAGGGGAGGATGCAGAAAATAGCGTAGCAGTTAGAGTTAGGGTGTAGAGAAAGATCAGCTCAATATATGGTATGTCCATTCAAAAGTCTGATGGCAGAAGGGAAGAAGCTGTTCTTGAGTCAGTTGGTACATCTTCTCAAGACTTTTGTATCTTTTTTCTTGACAGAAGAAGGTGGAAGAGAATATGCCCAGGGTACATGGGGTCCTTGATTATGCTGGCTGCTTTTCTGAGGTAGCGGGAAGTGTAGACAGAGTCAATGGATGGGAGATTGGTTTGCATGATGGACTGGTCTTCATTTACAATGTTTTGTAGTTTCTTGAGGTCTTGATCAGAGCAGGAGCATTACCAAGTTGTAAAATATCCAGAAAGGATGCTTTCTATGGTGCATCTGTAAAAATTGGTAAGGATCATAGCAGACATGCTGAATTTCCTTAGCTTCCTGAGAAAGCAGAGGCATTGGTGAGTTTATTTAACTATGGCATTGGCATGGAGGGACCAGAACAAGTTGTTGGTGATCTGAAAACCTAGAAACCTGAAGCTCTCGACCATTTCCACTTCATCACCGTTGATGTAAACAAGGGTATGTCCTCCCCTATGCTTCCTGAAGTTGATGACTATCTCCTTGAGGGAGAGATTGAGGTCATCGCACCATTTCACCAGATTCTCTATCTCTTTCCTCTACTCTGTCTCGAGTTTTGATCTCACAGGGACATATTAGAAGCTGTTGAGAGAAAGTTCACTAGGCTAAGTTCTGGGATGAAGGGATTGTCGTATGAGGAAAGGTTGAGCAGGATATGTCGATACTTATTGAGGTTTAGAAGCACAACAGGTGATCTTATTCAATCATAAATTTCTGAAAGGACTTGGCGGAGTAGATGCTGAGAAGATGGTACCCCTTGTGAAGCCATCTAGGATTAGGAGGCACCATTTTAAAAGGAAGGGTCACCCATTTAAGTTAGATTTGAGAGGAAATTCCTTCTCTCAAGGTTTTTGGTTTTTGCAATTCTCTTCCACAGAGAGTAGTCAAAGCTGGGTCACTGGGAGTCAAGCAGGCAAGTCGAATGAAGGTCACAATCAGATCTATGGGGATCTTATTCTTTATTCCCATAAATATAATTATAAAATTGAAAGTAGCTTTCAGCTTGTTTTGTAGCAGTTCTCATGAAATGCAAATGCATCCTCCCCTTTCCTTCTCACTATATACTCTATGAATGGTATGTTTTGTCTGTATAGTGCACAAGGAACAATGGGGCGATTTTTCTATCGCAACCCACAACCTTTCTGGAAGGTCGGGCTGGGAGATACGCGTCATCGGCCTTTTTCTGGGCTTTGTGCATGCCTACAATTTAAGCAAAAGATAGAAAGCCTTGAATTTATATCCTGCATTACACATTGTCAAGTTTCATAGCCAGTTAAGTCCTTTCAAAGTGAAGTTATGCTAGTAATGTAGGCAAATATGGCAGTCAAGTTTTACAAAGCTTTCTCCTAGAAACTACAATAAGATAAATAATGACATATTCTGTTTTCAGTGCAATTAATTAAGGGATAATTTTTGATCACAACACAGCCAGCTCTCCCACAAATAGTGTCATGGGTTTTGTATGCCCACCTCAAGGATTTATTAATTTTCTTGGTCACCATGTAAAAAGCACCATCACTGGCTGTGCAGAATGCTGTCAGCCTCAGCTCAATTGTGTGTTGACGTACTGGCATTTAGCTTTGAATGCATAACTTTCTGTTTCAGTGCAAAAGTACATCTGTGGAGCCAAGGCTGACCCCTTTGCTCCTCGTTATTTAGTACTTACACATTAACCAGAGAATGCACTTCTATTTTAATGGGCTAATTTTTTTCAAGTGCCATGTATTACATTTTTAACACAAGGATTTTTCAACATGCCACAGAGCTGGAAAACTGCTTCTTCTCATTTTCCAGCAGCTGTAAATGTGTTCTCAGCTAACCTATATAAAAATTATGACATTGTAAAAATCTACATGATGCAATAGGTTTTGGGCTGAATTAGATAGCCAACTTTGTGCTGTTTGCTCTTTACATAATTTGTGCATAGAGTCAGCACCATCTCTGCCACTAGCTGATACAGTGTAGGATGGCAGTGCCAACATGCTATATGGGATAGATTTCGACCAGATTTACCAACTCAAAACTGGACATCTATGAGGTGTTGTGGGCCATCAGCAGCAGTTGAATTGTACTCAATAACAATCTGTCCTATCATGGCCCAGATTATTCCCCCGTCGACCATCACCCTTGAGTCAACCAATCAATGAAGAGTACAGAAGGGCAAATCTAACCCAGCCAATTGCCGCACCATTAGTCTGCTTTTGATCATCAGAAAAGACAAAGTTATGGAAGATGTTATCAACAGTGCTGCCAAGCAGTACTTGCTCAGCAATAACCTGCTTATTGATGTTCAGATGGGTTCTGCCAGGGTCACTCAGCTTCTGACCTCAATATAGCCTTGGTTCAAACATGGACAAAAGAGCTGAATGCCAGAGGTGAGAGTGCCTGCCCTTGACATCAAGGGAGCATTTGATTGAATGCAGCATTAAGCAACCCCAGCAAGCCTGGAGTCAAAGGGAATCAAAGGGAAGGTCTCCACTAATTGGAATCGTACTTGGCACAAAAGGAAAATGGTTGTAGTTATTGGACGTCAATCATCTCAGTTCCAGGACATCATTGCCATAAGGTCCATCATAACATCAGAAACGGAGAAGTTCGCTGATGGTTACACAATATTGAGCACCATTCACAACTCCTCAGGTACTGAAACATTCATGTCCAGATGCAACAAGAAGTTGATAATACTCAGGCTTGAGCTGACAAGTGGCAACTAATATTCACAACACACAAGTGCCAGGCAATGGCGATCTCCAACACGTGTGTGTATGTGTGGGGGGGAAGGGGGGGAATGGTAGGGATGGTTCAGATACATGGTGAAAAAAGCAGTTTGAGTAGATAGCCACAGAGATCATTGCCAAGGATCTGGATACAATGCTGTGATTAGTTTAGCGAGCTCACATGCATGCTTAAGGACAGTAAATATACTTTTAAATGCCTTATCCCTATCACTGCGTCACTATCCTCAGCCATTGAATTCACCACAGCCTCATCACTCACCTACTAGCAATTCATATATCACAGCCTTTATACGCACAGACAACACTTAACCACAACAGCCACACCATCCAAATTCCTTAACATCCGACACATTTTCCTTTCTCTTGCAAGTGTAGGTGGGATACAGTCAAAGGCATCAGGAGTGGTATAGCCAGGGCAGTCGGTACAGGAGCGCCTGCATGTCCTAGCCCACAAGGAGGAGCATTACAGCTTAATATTGGACCAATCATTTCGGAGGCCTTTGGCAGGCCTGAAGAAAATTAAAGTTGGTGGTATCCTTGTACCTAATTCTTTTACTCACATCTCACTTCCTCCTCATCTCACAGCCTTTTCTTACGTATAAACTGCAGATTCTGTAACCGTGAATCTTGAGCTTCACCCTGCCCCCTCCCTCACTCCACACCACATCCTTACCCTTGTACTTTTTTGCCTTTCAAAGGAGGAACTCCAAAAAAGACAGTGATGATACAGTGCCATCATTTGATTTTATCTCACAGTCACTCACAAGATAATGGCATTACACGTGCCTTCGGAGATATATCAGTGGTGAGATCTGCACACATTGTGACCCTAGACACAAGTGGGATGCAGCCAGGCAGGAGGAAAGGATTGTGCAGGTGCCAGCTCATCAGAGAGTGAGGTTAATACAAGATCTGTTGCAGAAGATTCAAAGAAGGATATCAACACTCCAGGCTACAGAAAAAGACTAAACTCACTAAAATGCTTGGTGCATTGGGAAGATTACCAGGTAGCCAGGGTCAAGGTGTTTGGCACCAATTTGGCATAGGTTTTGCACAGAGCTTAAGCACACCTTTTTTAGCTCAGAAATAGTAGCCAACACAGTTAGCCCACTCATGAACCCAATCCTAATGGAGCAACTGATGACCAATATGGGTGGCATGGTGGCACAGTGCTTAGCACTGCTGCCTCACAGCGCCAGGGAACTTGGTTCAATTCCAGCCTTTGGTAACTGTGTGGAGTTTGCACGTTCTCCCCGTGCTTGTCTGGGTTCCCTCCAAGTCCTCTAGTTTCCTCCCACAGTCCAACGATGTGCAAGTCAGGTGGATTGACCATGCTAACTTGCCCAGTAGTGTCCAAAGGTGTGTAGGTTAGGTGGATTAGCCATGGTAAAATGGCAGAAGAGTGGGGCCTGGGTATGATGCTAAGTTGGTGCAGACTTGATGGGTCATGGCTACTTTCTGCACTAGGAATTCTATGGTTCTATGTCTCACATTCTGTTGCAGAAGAAAAAGCTCCAACCAAACTTTTTGAGTGCTACAGTGGGAGTTCTGAGTGAAGTCACGCAAGCTCAGACTGCTGCAGATAACAGTGTTCAAATGGGGCTTGCGAGGTGTCACAGCATCTCAGCACACTATCCTCCAATAGCATTATTGAGGAAAGTGGTCATGGGTCCACAAAGTCATATGTAACCTGCTATCCTCCCTCAGAAAGGTTATCCTCCCACCACTGCCACTTTAGCAGTGTCCTTGCTGGAACTGTCAGCCAGTGAGTCCATGCTAAGATGGCACAGGCTGAGGTTGAACCTGTTGGGTCCTGAGCTGTTCCAGGCCAACTACAGTCTCTTCCAGTGAAAGTTAGCAGCCTTCCACCAGACAAGTTGCAGCCACTGGGATAACACTGGAGCATGCAGATGGATAGGCACTGAGGCTAATCAGTTGCTATTTGATGCAATATGGCATGATTATATTTACAATTTCTTAGCTTGTCTGATAGCTGATGGTAAGGTTGTCCACTCACGAAAGCATCGCAAAATTTATAGCCGCAGCCAGAAAAAATCAACCAGAAACGACCCTGCATGCAGTTAATAATCCTTTAAAACAATGCTGTGGGGATCTTTCCAACTGCTTTGCATGTGTTCAGCTGTGTGACCTTAAGAAATAGCATTGGTCCAAATCTGCATTGCATGTTGATAAAAATCATGATCCGCCTACTCTGCATACTTCCAGCAGATGTTCAAGGCATGCGTGCCAATGCATACACCAAGATAACAACCAGTGTACTTTGCTTCTCGAGTGTGCATACTTGCTGCAGATGTCATTTTGTAGCTTGCAGGGCACTCACAATGCTCAGAAATGGGTGCCAACAAGCCCAATTTCTTACCTGCTGTTCAAACTCTTGGTTCCAACATGACAGTACTAGCAATGTTAAGAAGATTAAGGATGTTTTTGCTTTGGCTATGTTACTTGCTAATTTAGCCTTCTCTCTTAGTCCGTCTTGGCTGTCTTTGGGCTGGACAGGACTTGCAACTGAGAGAGTATAATGGAGGACCAGTTAAACTATGGCTACATCCTACCCATGTCTTGTGTTGACCTCTAGGAAGCCTGTGTAAGGAAATAAACGGAGTGACTGCTTCTCCTTCCCATTTCCCTCCATCCTTGTCAAAAGATATTTGGCTCTCCCATTCACTATCCCCTCATGGCAATTCAGCTCAAATTTCATTGAAAGAAAATAGGTTAACATGCCATTATACTTGGGCAAGAAAAGGTTGAAATTTTTTCAGGTGTTAACTTCAATCGAAGATGCAGCGTGAGGTGGATTAACATTGACTTCACTGAAATCACTGATTACAAGGATTTTACCTCCAAGTAATCAAAGTTTTAGTTGCATTAATTCATAAGATAGAGGCTAGTCAAATTCACATAAGGCACCAATAATGTAAAGCCAAAAGAGTATTTCCAATTCTATTATTGTACAAAGTCTTGTGATAGAATCTACCAAATGAATTTTCAAAGGATAAATATGGATATTTTGTTCAGTGCAAAGGATATAAAATGTTCACCAAAGGATAGTATGGTTGTTTTAAAAAGCTAGCTGACTTTATTGGCTGTTTCCCTTTCTTCCTCCTGTAAGACCACACTCATCACGTTGCCACACACCCTGTCAAAGCTGCGACACAAAGGTGGGTTGGACCTCAGCTGTGGGCTATTTTATATGCGACTGAAAGATCTGATTGAAAATGTCAGGTTTTACTTTCACCCCCAATCTCAAATCACTTGACAATCACCCCCAAATATTTTGGGCCAGATTTCTCCAGCCTCGCCTGCTGCTGGGGTTCCCTGGTTCCGCTGCTGTGAATGGCGATCTGGCTGGGTGCCAAATTCTCCATTCTCACCATCAGCGGTAGTGTGGTGTGCGAGTCCCAAGAACTCCAGCCCTTGTGTTCTGTTACAGTAACAACGAACCCCATTCACTCAACTGGGACGGATGAGTTGGAGGGACTAACTGGAAGGAAACTTGAGCTTTGAACTTTCTGGTTCGGAGCAGCTGACTAATTCTTCTCATAATGCAAGATTAGTTACTGTTACTTTGGCAGATGTGTTACTGTTGAGTTTCTTAGATTGTAGAAGCAAAGTGGTTTAAAAATGGAAAGCCTTTTCATGTTATTACACGCTATGACAGGAGGAGGTCAGTGGGGGTGGGAGCAGAAACATTTGCTTTCTTTATAGCGATAGGTTTCATGCCATGTGGATGCTTTGTCTCACTGAGGTAGAACACCTCATTAACATCTTTCAGTCAGGCTTCCCCAGTTTATTTAGGAGTCTGATTTATAGTTAACTGTTGACAGTCAGGTTTCTCAGCGTTTGGGGAGCCCAAGCACTAATGGGAAGTGGGAACAGTCAATTTGGTATTGCCAACCTGGATCTCTAAGACAATGCTGTGTGCAATCCTGAATAAATGCAATTAAAAAGGCTTTTTTTCATTCTCATTGAATATTTCTCTTCACCAGATATAAAAATATTCAAAACAGGGAAAAATGGCTGCTTGGTTGACAATCAAGCATCATTCAATGAGCCTTTTTGCTTTACTGTTGGCGTAGGAAGCCAGTACGTCACTAGGGTGCGCTGACTAATGGCTGGAGCGTACGGGCAAGTTGTGTGAGCAAACCTCCAGGAATACATTTAACTACAGTTGGCACCCTATGCCAACTCCACATAGTATGTACTTTTTATTGCCCACTTAATGATTGAAGAAGAACTTCCCCTCAGCTGGCAAGGAAGGCTTTGGTCTCCTTCGAGCCATCTAAAGACTCTGACACAAACGGCAACTCCCACCCTTGATATGCACTTGCCCAGAGATCATGTGTGAGTGAACATTTCACACTGATCACTCTTTATCAAGAGCCATTAATATCAACGGATACCATTCCCTGCTCCAGACATTGATCCTGGCGCTCCAGGCCTGCCCGGAAATCTGATTGCTAAGAACCGCCCATAAGGGTTCCTAGTTACACCTTTCTGTCATTTTTCCCTACCTGGTAGACTGCCCATTGTCAACCGAGCCAGCTGCCAAGTCGGACATAGAAGTTAAAAAATGATCTTAAGGCACTGCTATTAAATTTGTCAGGTGTTCCTGTTTCCCAGGCCTTTTGGGGTTCAAACCTTCGGCTTCCTCACTGATATTTGTCCAATGGACTCCCTCCAGAAGTCCTTCCTGTGTCACGAAAACAGTCTTGCTGGACTGGAGCACAGGTTATAGATAGTTCTACGAAATAGACACACTGATTTCCAGATCCACTATACCGTCAACTAAGGCATAAGGCTGGAAGCACAAGATTCCAAATCTCTAAAATGTATAGCCTAGGAAGAAATAAAAACAGAAAATGCTGGAAAAGCTCAGCAGACCTAGCAGCATCTGTGGAGAGAAGAATGGGGTTAACATTTCGAGTCCGTATGAGTTTTCTTCAAAGACTAGAAAGCTGCTTTGGAGAAGGCCTAGAATGTAAAATGTTCACATCATATTCTTCTGCCTGCTATTTCAGCAAAAGTCAAACTCATTTTAAACAGATTAATGTTGTGTGTTCTACTAACTGGCAGAAGAAAGTGACATAATTGTGTTGCTTGTTCACTAAAGTTGTTCTTAGACTTAGAAAAGTGTGTCAGTTCTGGAGGAGACAAAGTATTTTTGCACCAGTGATGGACTGATGTGAATTTCACAAACAAAACCAGAACTCAGTTCTTGTATATTATCGATTAATTTGGTGGGATAGATATTCCTGAACAAATATTTCACAAAATAAATAATTAATCTTACAACTGAATCTACCTATGCATCTATTGTCCAAAAGATGTGCTGGTTAGGTGTATTGGCCATGCTAAATTCTCCCTTGGTGTGCCTGAACAGGCGCTGAAGTGTGGTAACTGGGGGGTTTTCACAGTAGCTTCATTGAAGTGTTATTGTAAACCTACTTGTGACACTAATAAATAAATTTATCACGACACATGCTTTAACCTGTTCATTTTAAATGAGCTTGCTCCTCTGCTGAAATATTGAATGACAGATACATATTAGACAAAATGTAGTTGCTGAAAATCTGAAATAAAAAACAGAAAACACCAGAGACACTCAACTGCACTTGTGGAGAAAGGAACATTTCACACTGATCACTCTTTATCAGGACCCATTAATATCAATTGCACACATTTCTAGGCAATAGCTTTTTTCTCTAAATAGCAACTATTTTAAATGTACCTCACGCTACAGCTATTAAAAAGAATGGGTATCTACTTTATCCCTCAGTTAGTACTTCAAATGCAGAGAAGCCACATTACTATGATTAGTGATATCAGTACATTACATTTATTCGGTAACTCTTTTCAGGTACATTTTGTGCGGTTTAAAAGAAACATTAACAATCCCACTGATTGGTTTATTTAAAAAAAAACATTTACGATTAATACAAAGTTATTACTGTAAATTACAGCTCTGTAATATTGTTACCATTGCTGTTGATGCACGTTTTCCACTTGTGTAGGCTGCACTATTCACCAAGGCTTTCCTTCAGGGCTTCCTCTTGCAGCATAGAAGTGTGTCTACCCTTTTTTCCATTACGGCTGGGCAGAAGAGGGAATCCTCATGCTTGCAACATCAGTCAGGGGACTCGACCTTTCTCTATGCTTTTTTAGAAGAAATCCGTGGGAGGGTCAAAAAGTTGAAAAATTTTGGTAGGAGTTCTAGTGAGAAAGTGACTTGTTTTTTCGAAGGGATTTCCCTTTGAAAAGGGTGGGTTAGATTTTTCTTTCATATATATACTTGAGCAGTCGTCTTTCTCACATATCATCCTCTTTCCATTTTAGTCACAGCACCAGTGATTTTTGTTGGTGGAGATCTATACGTTGTGCATTGAATATAAAACTAAAGGACCTGAAGAATCATCTACAAGCTACTTATGGTAAGTAACATTTAGGCCTTCCTGTCCTTTTGTGTATTAATATAGAAAAACCATTTAAAATATATATATTGCCACTATATACATTGCTTTCAACCCCAAACTCTGGTCTCAGTTCACGTCAATTAAGAATATATTCTTCCTGAAAGTACAGCACTCACTTCCTATCCATTTGAAAGGAATACAGTGATAGAACATTCCCAAAGTAAAGTTTAAGTGATAAAGCATTGCTGTTAAATATTCTATAAAGAGAACGAATAGTGCAATATAATTTCTTACATTGTTTAAGGCATTGTTTCATGCAACATTGTGTACAGGGAGTCTCTGGTTGTGTTGATATGTAGTGTATTTGGCTCTTCCACAACATGTTTTATTGAACTATAGAGAAACAAGAATCCCAGTAACTTACAGAGAATATTCCATATCTTCCCAGCTCAGAGCCTATATTTTACTTTCACTAATGTCGGAATGGCTGCTCTATATTCAGCTGGCCTACAAAATAAAGCAGATTGTGTTATCAAGATTAGCAAAGTTCTATCATTGGATGTACGACAGATCTGGGCTAGGAAGGCTGCTCAAACTTTGCAGTCATTGTGTCATCAAGAATGCTTGATTAAATTTGGTATTGGGGAATGGTGAACTTTACTGCAAGTCACCATCCAAAATTACTTGTATTTCTGTATTGTCACTGTTCTTACTTCCCGGACTGAATCTCCATGAACCAGTGCACCAGACGGGATATTCCATGACATCCGATAAACATGCGTGTTTTTTTTAATCGCTTGACATTGATCGATGATATCAAACAATTTGCTAATATTGGGTAAAAATAACAAGACCTAATTGGATAAATGAAAACTAACATTACTTATTCGTGTAGGAGGGCACGGGTGGCATAGTGGCACAGTGGTTAGTGATTCCAGCCTTAGATGACTGTCTGTGTGGAGTTTGCACGTTCTCCCAGTGTCTGCGTGGATTTCCTCCAGGTGCTCTGGTTTCCTCCCACAGTCCAAAGATGTGCAATCAGGTGAATTGATCATGCTAAAATTGCCCCTTAATGTCCCAAGATGTGGAAGGCTTAGCGGGATAAAAGTGTGGGGTTGTGGACATCGGGTGGAGGGGAGAGTCTAGGTAGGATGCTCTGGTAGAGAGTCGGTGCAAACTCAATAGGCTGAATGGGGTCCCATAATTCTACAAATACAATTTACTAAGCAATGGGATCTAGGGGTACAAATTTACAAATCATTATAAGTTTGTCAGCAGGTTAACAAAGCTGTAAGAACTGAAAACAAACTACTGAGGTCAACTATAGAATAGAATTCAAAAGCAGATAAGTTGTATTAGGCTTATGAAGAATTTTGGTTTGACACTCTTAGTACTGAACATAATTCTGACCTGCATGTCACTAAAAATATACCATAATGCTAAAAATAAATTGAAAAAAATGCAAAAATTATTAACAAGGATAATATAGCTATCTGGAAAGACTGAACAGACTGATTTATTTTCACCAGGAAAGTGAAAACTCAGCAGTGAGGTGATTGAGGTTTTTAAATTGAGGAAGGGCCATGATAGGATAAAGTATCCACAATGGGCCATAAATACAAGATAGTCACTAATAAATTCAATGAAGAATTTAGGAGAAACTTCTTTACTCAGAGAATGTTGCAAAATATCAAACTCACTACCACTTGACGTGATTGAGGCAAATGGTGTACATATGTTTAGGGAGAAGCTATGTTAATACATGAGATGAGAATGGAATGGATGGATATTGCAGGGGTGGAAGGTGGAAACTGTGGGGCTTAAACACTAGCACAACACTGTCAGCCAAATGACCTGTTTGCTTCTTATAAACTCTGTGCAAGAATTCTGGATAATTAAACTTATTGAATCATAAAATTCCTACAGTGCAGAAGGGGGCCATTTGGCCCATCAAGTCTGTACCGACCACAATACCATCCAGGCCCTATCCCCATAATCTCACACATTTACTGTGCTAATCCCCCTGACGATAGGGTCAATTTAGTATCATCCTTCAACCTAACCCGCACATCTCTGGATTGAAATTCAGCTTTAATTCATAACATTTACCCTGATACCCAGTACAAACAGTAAGCCATGATATTGTTCAATAGGTGCCTGATGCTTCAACTCTAATATGTTTGGATGTTATCTCAATCTGTTTCGTAATTCATTTCCAACTTCATTTCATATATGCAAAAAGTTTACTGCAGCATATATCTTCTACTACCATTTGTCATGTTAGAAAACAATATGCATAATTTTAGGTGTAATTAATAAACTAACACAGGAAAAATTGAAAGAGAAGTTCCAATCAGACTTATGGAGTCATTCAGCTAGAATGACTCTATAAGTAACTAAGGCCAAGACAGATACATACATGTTAAAAATGGAGGAAGGCTACCAGATCTGCACATGCTGACAAGCACATTTAATATCTCATTTGTACACAAATGTTAATTCTTATTTAGGATAGATTGGTAGTGATGAATATTAATAAGAATGTAATGCCTCAGGTGCCTCCATTGAACTCTCATATTGCCTTACTCTTGAATTAGATATCAAGGTAAATATTACGAATGAGTGTCTACATCATATAGCTTCACCCACCAGTGATTTATTTATTTATTTAACAATGTGTGGATAAAATTGAAGACTAAAATAAAATCTAAAACTGACTGATAGCAGAAAAGAAAATCTGCCATTTGTACCATACCAGGAAGTCATGTGAAAATACATCAAAGCGCTTGATGTACAAATAATTGCTTTAAAACATGGTCAGACTCTTTTGTGAGCAAACATTACTGCAAGTATTCTACCGAGGTTGTAAAATTACCAATGTTATGAATTTGGCAGCCTAGCAATTCATTCAAATGTCTCTGGAGCGTAATAAACCATAAAAACAGCATTTTTTTGTCCCACAGCCAACTTCCTTCACCCTGCCCTGGAATTTTGGACAGCCCCTCATAAAACTTTTTCTCAAGGTCGATGCCATTTCATGGCAGAATTGCTAATCACCTCCAATGAATTGAAGTGAGAAGTATTCAATAGTATCAAGAAATCTAACAACTCACTCCAGCCACACAATCCTTGAACTTCGCTTGCTGTGTTGCAGGCCCATCTTTACCCTAGATCTCTGTAACTATGGGAGGTGTTCAGCATAGGACAACAGAATAAGCAATTTTTATCTGTCACGGTTTCTTTCAACAAGAATTTAGATTTTTTTTAAACCGCTATTCATGTAAAATACTCAAGAGGAATCTTTGGTTTCTGTTATTGTGTTCATTCTTTTGTACTACTCCTAAGAGTATAGTGAAGAGACAGATCTTAAGTGTGCAAGCTACTTATTTTTGGAAGCCCACTTTTTGGCAGTTTGGAACAGGCAACATAACCAGTTTTTATTCAATTTTGGAGGCCAAGGTCCAAGACCCAAAAGCTAAAGATGTTAAATCGCAAGAAGTTAACCCATTATGGACAGTTGTCTTCTGATGCTGGTTCTCAGGAGCTATGGCAATTATGTTGAAAAAGCCATTTTTTCACATTGCACTATTATGTCATCAATATATCATTCTGAGACCAAAATCTAGAAATTGCTACCAGCAATATTAGTTTGTTGAATGATGAATGTTTTTGTATAGCATTTTGTTGGCTATTTTAACAGAGGAGTATACCCATTAAAATAAAGGGCTGAAATATGCATTAAAATAGCAGACAGAAGAACATAATATCATACATCAAATATCCATCCATTAATATTGGCAACATTTGTTTTTAAGCTCACAAAGTATTGCTTTCTGACAAAACTTATTGTTTGATTCACATCTCATGGGAAATTGTATACATGCCAAAAAAATTATATAAAAGACAAATTACTTCAAATATATAAGTAATATATATAATATATAATATATAATTATATATATAATTATATATAAATATATAATTATATAATTATATATAAAAATATATAATTATATATAAATATATAATTATAAGTAAAACTACTGAGCCTCTCTACCAAACAAAAAACCGTGTCCCTAATGTATAAAAAGTTCACTTTGAAAATTGCCACTCCATCCCTTGCTGAATTGTAACAGAGCCAATTATGTGAAACCCTTTATTTGTTTTTATTTTCTCCAGTTGAATTATTAAAAGTTAAGACTTTAAATGTTAACTTTCACAGATGAGCAGCTGCAGGTTTTAATATTACCAGAGCTCTGTAATCACCAATTGCAGAAGCCCACTTCCTAAGATCTATAAGGAATGGAACATTGGAATTATACCAAGCAATGCAACGGCCTCCATTTCCACTACCTGAATAAGAAGCTTTTTCACTACTGCACAAGGGGCATTTTAGACTGCTCTTCAGCCAATTGACAAAAGAAAGTCTTTCAGGTGTGGAATTCAATGAAAAGTAAAATTTTAAAAACATCCTCATGACTATCCTTGCTGTCAAATGAAAGATTTATTTGCTATATCAACCGTATATTTACCTCTGGAGATATAAAAAAGCTGTATCTGCCTCCCATATTGGGCCGGATTTTCATCCTAGCTCAGAATGCTCATCTTGGGAGAAAATGCTAGGAAAGATGGGGTTTTCATTTTGGGAAGTGTGGGTGCAAATGCCAGGAATGGGGTCAGGATTCCCTGCATCAAGTCCTGGATGCCATTTTCTCCCCGCCAGTCTTCCTGATGCCATGAAAATCCAACCCACTGTCACTGCCATCTATTTTCAGAAATATTAACAGTCAATCATTCACTGAGGCCATATTGTTTCTCATCCCAAAAATAAACATACGCTGCAGTCAGTCCAGTATCATACAATTCCTACAGTAGGAGGAGGCCATTCGGCCTATCATGTCTGCACTGACAATAATCCCACCCAGGCTCTTTCCCCGCATATTTACCCCACTAATCCATCGAACCTACACATCTCAGGACAATTAGGGGCAATTTAACATGGCCAATGCACCTAACCCGCAACAGCTTTGGACTGTGGGAGGAAACCAAAGCATCTGGGGGGAAACCCATGCAGACACGGGGAGAATGTGCAAATTCCACACACACAATGACCCAAGTCGTGAATTGAACCCAGGTCGCTAGAGCTACAAGGCAGCAGTGCTAACCACTTGCCACCGTGCCTCACTTAAATTTTAGTACTTCTGGGACTCTGGTACTTATGTCTGTTTCTACCTCTTTTAACTTGGGAAATGAACACAGAGAAGTGGTTCTGTTCTCCCTTAACATGAAACGGGCATTGTGTTGCGTGTAATGGAATTTTCAGGTATAAATCTGACTGCCTCTGTCCTGTATGTGGGACTGATATCAATTGATTAGATGCGGACTAAATTTTCATTGCTAAATTTTGAAGTATATCTGAAAATGGCATCCATGCCTTGGTGCAGGGGGTTGTGTTCACTGCAATACAAAATTATGAAGTAAAATTAACTCCAAGTGTTAAAATCTAAATGCTTTTCCATGGTTGGGATGCTACAGTTGGCCTCAGTACCCTAGAGTTAGAGAGGGGAAAGTTGTCCCGGGCTTCTGCTCCTGCTTCCAGCAATCACTACCAGACGGAAATGTGTAGATATCAGGTGAGGACGAAATTGTGTTTAGCAATGATGCTTTCCCCTGTGGAATAGCCCACCAACAGTCACTACCAAGGCTCAGAGTTGGATGACCATCTGTACTCAAAGTTGACCAGCGAGCTGGAAATCATAACTCAGCAAATACTTACAACTGCCTGAAACTGCGCCAATAGTTGAAAGTTCACTGGGGTCCATGTGCAACCATTTGTCTGCCTGATTCAACTTTCAGACAGGTCTTAAAATAGGTTTCAGCACTCCTACCTAAGCTTGGTGAAGGACCCTGATTGTAACTTTCAAAGAGAAATGCTTGGAACATTCACAGCACATGAAAGTCATATTCCTTCAGCGCCTGTGAGGCCCGAGTCTCCTGTGTGGTTAAAATATTGCTTTATCTCCACAGGCTTAAAGGTTGACGTGGTTGCAACACAGACATAAAGAAGCCAACTTCAGAAACAATTTTTTAATCTCAAATAAATGCCACGTGCTCCTAGACAGAAAAGCTCATCTGAGGCACATTCAAAGTGGTAGCATCAGTTTGGCCAAAGGATTTCACTGCATTTTTCCTGGGGAATAGAAGTCATGCCACGCTCAATGACTGTCCACTGGGGCTTGTCTAACTGGTTACAAAATCACTTTGACCAAGGTTAACAGTTAAAGTAGCATCTCTGATGATTTTTTTAACATTCTTTCATGAAAGGTAGGCATCATTGCCTTGGCCAGCATTTATTGCCCATTCTAAATTTCCCATGAGAAGGTGGTAGCGAGCTGCCTTCTTGAATCACTGCAACCCATGTGGTGTAGCTACACCCACAGTGCTGTTAGGGAGGCAGTTCCAGGATTTTGACCAAGTGACAGTGAAGGAATGGTGATATATTTCCAAGTCAGGATGGTGTGTGACTTGGAGGGAAATTGCAAGTCGTAGTGGTTCCTATGCATCTCCTCCCGTTATGCACATTAACCAATATATTTCTTCAGCTATGAACAGTGCAATGTTAATTCATCACAGAATCCCGTGTGGCATTTTGTTTAGTGATAATGTATGGAGAGCTGTGAGCCACGGGCTCAGTGTGTACAAAATCTCACAGCACAGCTTATAGGCTTATAATTTCCTTTCTTTGGAAACAGTCATTAGATGTGTTACCACATAACACTGAGGAAGCCATGCTGAAGCACAAATTGAACAAGGTTTTAGACAGCTAAACCGCATGAAGTGAAATTATCATTTCACAATGCACCCTGAACAGAGGGACCAGCATCACTTGAGGTTTAGCAAAGAATGTCTGACTAATAAATTCCTTTTAATCCTTTCAGATATTTTTAAAATAAAACATTTGAAAAAAATGTGCACACATCAATGTTTGGTATTCCCCTCCACCTACTCCTATTGCCTTTGGTCATATTTATGAGAGAATAGATGTTACAGTCAGAATTCAAACAATCTGACAGAAAGTCAGATTGAAGCTGCATTTTAAGAATGTGATGAATCACGCTAACGCTCATCAATAAATTGAAAAAAGACTTTACTAAATTGTGTTTTATTCATTAAAAATGGATACCTCAAATCTTTATGTGATTTTCACTTGCGTGGTAAATGACCGAGATGCAGAAAGAGAGTATTTATGTAAATTCATAACCCCTAATACTTAAAACTCATTTTATCGAAATAAAGGATACAAATTGCAATGCACTGTTAAGCAATGTTCCTTGAAAAATAAACTGGTGATTCACGCAGGTATGTTTATCATAATTGCATTGCTTCAGACTCCAACAATTAATTTCCCTATAGAATAATCAAAGAAAGACAAATCATTTAAGTAATTCAGATGTATTTTCTCTAATGTTAAAGTAGTATTTAATTCAGGAATGTTTCTGAGAGGCTGCTGTGTTCTTAGAGCTTGCTCATTGCACTATTAAACTGGACAAGGCAAAATGTGTGCTTGCATGATTAAATGTACACATGCAGTTCAGATCATTGGCCTCCGTACACTAATGTGATTTCTGCTAAAAATAGCTTGTGGGACAATCTCTCATTGTTCTAATAAGAAATGTAAATATAAGATCATGGAAATATATAATACAGGGAACTACCACACAAACTTAGAAATCCCTTTAGACGTTTCATAGCTTTCAAAAATGCAAACTCTACTCCTGGTTAGATTCATTTGGTTGATCTGGTTTATTGAAAACGGCATATGTATGAAGCAGCTTGGATGTAGTTTTTATTTTATTTCAGATTCAGTTGTTGTGTTTCACAGAGTTTTTCTCCCCATCATAACATTTGAATCTATTTGCTGCTGTGCCCATTCCCCAACATTTTTAAGGGTGAAGTTTTTGTTTCAACACAAATGAAAATTGTCTCTCTTTCTCTGTGCTTAATGGGTTCTTCATAGAACCCATTAAGCTCAGTTTCTTCATAGAAATGCACAACTCTGAAATGGCTAATTTTGGAGAAAGTGATTTTGTTAATCAGTAACTGTAGAGAAAAACATCGGATGGAATTCTCCCATGCCCCTTAGTGGATTAAATGTTGGGTGAGCTGCAGGTGTTGGGGGACGGGTGTAGAATTCAGTAGGAGGCCTAAACATCAGCTTTACATCAGCATGAATTCCCTGAGGGATCTTCCGCCAGCACCTGCCATGGCAGATCAGGAAACTCATTGTTGGCCGGGATAAAACCGATTTGGAACTGCTAATGGAATGCAACTGAAGGCCCAACCGGCATTTGCCAAGCACACCTGAATCTCTGTGATGCCAGCAGGAGACAATAGTGGACCAGAATGCATCTGGAACTACATAGCATGCAGAAATCAGGGCTTACCTGAAAAATGTCTGGAGCTGCTTCTGGAGATTGGGCTGGAAGCAGCCAGTGACCATGCACTCTGGAACAACACAGGATGAATGGTGACACATCTAGAGGTAGATCTTCCAGATTTAGAGTATCAAAGAAGTCAACCTTGTAGCCTCAGCGTGCTCCTAAAGATCCATCTTCTTTTTCCATGAGGTCCATCCCCTTTTAAATATGGCAAGCAGTGATGATGGCAGGACGAACGCAATCAAGCTCGCCCCACCACAACATATGATGTTAAACCCCTGGATGCATATTGATGGGCTGAGTCTGTAGATACGGCCTGGTTTTTCATCAGCCTCCGTAGTGGGAAACACACCCCTTCCCTGCCCCACCACAGGATCTGGTCCCAGATGCGAGAAACTCTGCCCATTGTCCCATTCTTCATCAGGTTAGTTTTTACCAAATTCTTTATGTTCTGTGGTAGTCACAGTTCTCTTCACTTGGTGGAAGGATAGTACAGAGTGTGTGAAAATACACTGCATTGCAATTTTAAAGTGCTTAATTTTTCAGCTGGATACGGTGCCAGCCTTAGTCATACATGTATGCAAATCAGGGTTATTTTATATCAATAGAACCCAATGTCACTTCAATCTGGAAGAGACTGGGAATCTAACCCAACAGTTACAATCTGAAGACAAAAAGATCTTCTTCCAGCTTTCCATTGTGGAACTAGAAACTTCAGAACAGCTCTGCAGGATCTCACAGGAAAGGGTAGACTTCTCCTGTCATGCACTACCACCCCATCTGCTCTACCAACTATCGCCACCCTCCGCCCATTTTGGGTGGAAAGTTAGACAGTGGCGAGACCTATTTGTTAAAACTCTTAACATCCGTGGAAAGTAAAATTAGACAGTTGTGAAATGGGTGGTTAATTACATCACATCAGCTCATCTCTAGGTGAGATAGGTTTAATGAGCCTCTCTATGCAATGTTCCCTGTAAGTTGAGCAGGTGCACAGCTGTGCAGCAGTCCAGAACTTACCACTGAAGAAATAAACATACCACACACAGGAAATATTTCCTTTGCGATGTGTGCATGTGCAGCTGCAGCACAGTCTTAAAGGGACTGCACAGTAAAGAGGACACACACAACATGAACAAATTAGAGGGAACATTATCTGTCACCTGATTTTTTTGGATGGTGGAGCCTCACTTCCCTCCATCCAGAGAGTCACTGACTCCGAGTGCGCCACAGCCATTTCATGCTTAAATGAGCATTAAGTTAAATTTTTGGACTGAATTGAATTATTAATGTCATATGTATTAGTATACAGTGAAAAGTATTGTTTCTTGCAAGATATACAGACAAAGCATACTGTTCATAGAATACATAGGGGAGAGGGAAAGGAAAGGATGCAGAATATAATGCTATAGCCATAACTAAGATGTAGAGAAAGTTCAGCTCAATGGGTGATAGAACCTATTCAAAAATCTGATGGCAGCAGGGAAGAAGCTATTCTTTAGTTGGTTGTGTGTTTTCAGACTTTTGTATCTTTTTCCCAATAGAAGAAGGTGGAAGAGAGTATGCCCGGGATGCGTGGGGCCAATGATTATGCTGGCTGCTTTTCCGAGGCAGAAGGAAGTGTAGACAGAATCAATGGGTGGGAAGCTGGTTTGCCTGATGGACTGGGCTATATTCACAACACTTTGTAGTTTCTTGCAGTCTTAATCAGAGCAGGAGCCACATCAAGCTTTGATACAACCAGAAAGAATGCTTTCTACAGTACATCTGTAAAAATAGGTGAGAGTTGTAGCAGACATGCTGAATTTCCTTAGCCTCCTGAGAAAGTAGATGGTTGCAGGCAGGACTTCCACCCCTCACTTGGGAAGAAGTCTCACCTCAAAGAGCTGCATACCCACGTAATTGGCTAGCAGCTCTCAAGTCACTATAGTGACAAGAACTGCAGTGGATTGAAGAGGAATTGCATGAGGGCACCTGAGACTAAGTCCGACCATGGAGGCCAAGGTAAGTCCAAGGTCCCAGGGCAGGGAAGGCCTGGAGTGTATGAAGAGGGCAATCAGAGTCTCGGGAGAGAGGCTGGAAGGGGGGGGAGGAGGTGGTCCAGTGATCACTGGATGTAAGACATGTGGGGGAGGGCAATCAACTTTAGAAGGGGCTTCTGATGGAGGTGCCCCCCCTCTCCCCTCTTCCTTACTTCCCACCCAAGTTCATTGATTTTTGGTATTCCCTCATGCAAGATTAATCCTCCCGTCAGCCTAAAAACTGAGGATGGGTGGAAAAGGAGCCTTAACTGAGCACTAATTAAGCCATTCCTTCAATTTTACACTCCTTGCTGCCTAAAGCCCTGCCATCAGGGGAACATAAAATTTTGGCCTTTGTGTGAGTTAGTGAGCATGTGTAGAGAGAGAAAGGAAGCAGGAAGTTGTGACACCTCTTTGACTTTTTTTTTATCTGATTCTGCTTTAGAGACAGATTAACATAAAGATTTATTTATATTCCTGTGTTTGGCTTTTAATATTTAGCTAATGTTAAATCTGAGTTCAAATCATCAATGTTACACAATACTTTCTAACGTCTTGGATGTGGTAGCATTGTGGTTATATTTGCTGGACTGGTAATCCAGATTTATAGACTAATCACCTGGAGACACAAGTTCAGATTGCATGATGGCAGCTGGGGCAGTTTAAATTCACTTAAATAAATCTGGAATGAAATCCTAGTGTCTGTAATGGCGACCATGAAACACTGAATTGCTGTAAAAATCCATAATTGATGCCCTTCTGGGAAGGAATCCTGCTGTTCCGACAGTCTAAACCTTCATGTGACTCCAGAGCATAGCAATGAGGATGTCTCTAAAACGGCCTATCAAACTAGAATAAAAGAACAATAAAAGTAAAATTGGATGGACAAATCGGACAAAAGAGTATCAGTGTTAATTCTTCTGAGTCATTACCAGAGTGGCAGTTTTCCTTCATTATTACATAAACATTTGTTTTACATAAACCAGACCAGTTGGAGCCAATGCAGAGAAAACATTCAGGTTCCACTGAACTAGCCATCATTTAAGCATCGCCATTTTCATTGATTTATCTGCAAGGTACCAATCATGTCTGGGGTGTCTTCATATATTGACATGCCATGAGTTGCCAGCCCTTGGTATATTCTCGGTTTGTTCAATCATTAACTGCAAGTCGTGGCATTTCTCTGCTTCACAAACAACGGCTAATCAGTGGGCTTTTAATATTGGGAAATGTCAAGTTAGACATTGAGCAGGTCACCTATGGCCTCACTTGTCCCCAAAAGGTAAAACCCACCTGAAGTCAATGGACCTTTACATTGTCCACCCCTCACCCACTCCGATTCCTATGGTAGGTGGGGCGGTAAAATTTCATCCTTTGAAATATGGAAACTTGCTCAGTCAAAGAGATATCATACATTTCTTATTAATAACTTTAAAAAATTGGCTCCTTCATTTTGAAGTGGTGGCACAGGGCAGAGTATCTCAGATTCATGGGGTCTGCAGGCTCTTAGGTTGAATCTGATGGTGCTGAGATTCTGGAGGCCCTGAATTTTCCCTGTTTCTCCATTCAGAAATTTGTTGTTAACATTTGACTACCCAAGATATTCATTCTGCAACATACTGATCTTTTGGAATGTTCATGCCTGTGGGTTCTTCCAGTCCCGCCAACGACACACCCCCGCCGTGGGGTGGATTAATTGAGAAATCCCATTGGCAGCAGCAGGAAGATCTTGCCACCAGCAAACGGCGCATCACCTCCCGCCATTGAGAAAAATGTGGTGAGGGGGGAGGACAGAAAATCTCGACCCCTATGAAAGATTTTTCCAAGTGCAATTTCTACAGCTCCAATCAATCAATTTCCTATATGCTTCCCACTGATTTAAACTTTGTCCTGGCTATTTATCACAATGCTTCTTGGTTTAATTAAGTTATTATTTGATGGCATTTTTGACTGGTTCGATCTTGTCAATGGTGAATTTGTCCCTAAGTTGCTATCATAGCTACTTTGCTTTATTAATTTTTTTTCCTTGCTTTTCTTCACACATTGTAGCCATTGCTATTGGTTGCTGTTGCCAATGTTATATTACAAACGCTCAACACCTTCATATCAATTTAATCTCTCCATATGTAAAGAGGGAGGCATTGACCCATTAAAATAAGCACTGTTAAAATAGTGGGAATGAAATTGATATTAGTGCTCATATGAAAATATCACTGTCAGCAATTTTTAGCTTTGTGTCATTTTAAAATTCCCTCTAAGAAGATCTCTTTATGTATTTTAATTCTCATTCAATAGTGGCTAACAAAGCCAGGGACCCAGGTTCAATTTTGCCTTGGGCAACTAACGTAAGGTTTACTATTAGTCCCAAGTAAGGTTTACATTAACATATTAACAATAATGAAATTATTGTGCAATTCCCCTAGTTGGCAGACTCAGATGTCTGTTCCGGTCAATGCACCTAAGTATTGTCTGTGTGGAGTTTGCACATTCTCCCCATGACTGCATGGGTTTCCTTTGGGTGCTCAGGTTCTCTCCCACAATCCAAAAATGTGCAGGTTAGGCTTTTTGGCCATGCTAAATTCCCCTTTAGTGTCCACAGATGTGAAGGTTAGGGGGATTAGTGGGTTAAATATGTGGAGTTACAGAGATAGGGATTGGGTGAGATGCTTTCTCAAGGAGTTGGTGTGAATTCAATGAGCCAGCACTGATTCATATGCCTTGAGATGAAGAGATAAGAGCTATGCAACCTCCTTTGCAATGTTCCATTGAAGTGTGTATATTAAAGCTTATTTTGTTGTTCTGATAAGGTTGTGAAATTTATAACCTCTTTTGGTACTCTGTTTGGTCGAATAACTTATTTTCCAAGTCTTTTTTTCAACATCTGAGACAGAAGAACAGGGAACTAAAGACACTTCTTGAGCATCCTTTGCATGTAGGCAGGTAGGTAAATGTTCAAGTTAGTGGCTGAGGCAGACACCATGTGAACATTCAAGATTAGATTGGTAGGTTGGATGAAAGGCAAAGGGGTGGAAAGGAAATGGGAACAGGGCAGCTTTAAGTGATTAAAACAGCCTTAATGGAGGTTGGTGAAATGGCCTGTCACTGCTTTGTAACTCTATGCATTGTTATAGTACTGCAAACATCCTACAGTTATACCAGTGCCACATCACAGGCAGGTTGCTAATTGGTAAAGCACCATAAACTCTGCTGTTATTTTTAAAAATACTATTAAAATGGAATGGCTTTGGAATTCAATCATACCACGCCTCATTTTCAGGTGCAAAAAGGGCATCTAAGCATCCGATAAGGCAGACCAATATGCTCTCAATATACATTGTAAGTGCCATAATGGTAAATGCAGAAAAAGACACATCTAATGCTGCACCTGAAACAACAATCAGGCCCTAATTGGGGCTGTTTGTTTGAGGCCTCCTTTGAAAATTGGGGTGCTCTCTTACAGCCGACCACAATCAGAGAAAGGTAATCCCCATGCAGCGTAACCAATGGTTCCTAAGTTTTTGCCAAATGTGGAACTATCAGATGCAAGAGGACTGCTCCCAGCTCAACCATAGTGCAAAAGACCATTGCCAATCCCAGCTTGGCCTTATCTTGACTGTATTCCCCTTTCTCCTTATTGCTTCTCCTTTTCCCAATCATCCTGCTCCTTGTCTCTTCCCCAAAACTCCCCGCCTCACTTCTGATCACTTCCCTCCCTCTTGCTGAGGGCTATTAATGCAGTGGCCCTAAATTGCAATCCTCTGCACAGTCGAGGTGCCTTGGAATATATGGCAGGCATTCACAGCTCACTAGTCTCTCGTAAATGAGGTTGGGGGCCCAAAGTTGAGTGTGATCTTCCAGCACAGTGATCATTCTTTTCATACTTTAAAAAACGCTTAAACCACATAAAGCTAAAACCAGTTTTTGCACGTTGCACAGTGAGGAAAGAGTTTTAATGACTGGACAGGAATCTCAATAGGGATTTTCTGACTACAGAAAAGCCTGTAATAATTAAATATGCATTTTTCCTGTTTAAACAAAAAGGCACTTTGAAAAAGAGTCTAACAGTCTTTTGCTTCTTCAGAGACAAAAGGGATAAGTGTTTGCCTTCATCTGTCCTCCTCCTTCCTCTCTGCCTAATTTATGGGTGGGATTTTCTGGCCCTCCCTGTCCCAGGACCGGAAATTCCCACCTGAGCTCAACAGAAGTTTTGCTTATTGTCTGTCAAATTCTGCATTCCACCCATGACAATTTCTGCAGCGGGTGGGACCCCCTCCGGTGGGACACCCAGGACTCTCCTTTTTCTCTTCACCACTCAACCCTAACTCCCATATATTTACCTCTTCAGCACTCACACTGTCAGTCAGTTCTGGTGAGAAAACAGACCAACTGAGCATAGGCACACTCAGCTCAACAACCTTCAAATTGGAGGTGGAAATGGAATGAATGAGTACATGGGAGATTATGAAGGGTAGAATGACACTGAGGCATTTAAGACAAAGGCGTATGGACAGGTAAGAAAATTTACCTGCATTAGGAATGATGTGACACAATGAAAGGCTAAGACTGACTGCAAAAGATATAACTTTATTTAAGTTACAATATATAAGGACATTATTTTTATATATATATACTTGGGAGTTGGTTTAGCTTAGTTAGCTGAATGGCTGGTTTGTGATGCAGAGCGATACTAACAGCGTAGATTCATATTCCCGTACCGGCTGAAGTAATTCATGAAGGTTCACCTTCTCAACCTTGCCCCTTGCCTGAGATGTGGTGATCCACAGGTTAAATCATCACAAGTCAGCTCTCCCCCTCAAAGGGGACAGCAACCTTTGGTCATCTGGGACTATGGCAGCTTTACCTTCATTATATCTCATAATCTTCACCTTTTGTCAAATAAACTCACCTTCTGGGTTGAAGCTGGAGCAATCTGTTTCTAACCAATTGTCTAACCAATCAGCCAGATATAATGTCAGAGACTGGTCACTGGGATAATGGGGAGAAGTTTTGGGTGTGAGGTGTCTTAAACTCGATGTGTATAGATTGGACCCGTACAATCAGATCTGAACTCCGTTAATTTGTTTGGATAGATAAGTTCAGTTCCTAATGGGATCTCACTCTGTGCTTCATGAGTATCGTGTTAGTACACAGAAAGCACTATATGGTCACTCTGCTGCAGCTCACCTGTCTGGTGAGTGTAGTATATGGGTCTGGGACATATAGGGTTAATGTAAGACTGGGTAAAGTACCATCCACACTGTGGTGTAAGAGACTTTGCACCCAGAGTCAGTTGAGTGTTGGATAGAGCCGTGTATACAAGCATACATGGAGACAACTCCTAACTTATATCCTTTACTGTATATTTGTAAATAGTTCTAAGAGTCAATAAAGACTTATAGTTAACCTATGTACGATTATGAAGATGTCTTCAGACCTACTGATCTAGAACCAACACCCTACAACAATGAGAATCAAAATTAGCCAGCTACTGCATTCAAGTAGGCATGTTGAAAAGGAGCAGGTGCCTGGTCAGGACAGCTGGGTTGGCTGGGAGGGAGACGTGGTGAGTGATGGGTCAGAAGATTTTGTGAGGCCTGGAGGTGTCCTCCTAACCCCAGATCAATCTAATAAAAAGCCTCAAAACTTCACCTTTTGGGAAAGACCTCCAGCTGTCCCTTTAAAGGTTGTTAATGACACCTCTCAATTCCTGGACAAAGTGGGTGTGACATATTCAATGCTTTGCCTATTTGCCAATGGAAAGGCAAATTAGACGAATAATAGCTAATGACTGCTTTGTGCCACCAACCCCCTCGTTGTTTTTTGTTCAGAATTCATGAACCCTTGGTACATTCTTCAGATGTGTGAGTACATTGGAAAGTAGGTGAATTGCCCTCTATATAATGCAATATATTAGTCAGCGCACCTAATATTGTACTGATTGCTGAAAGATAATATGACATGTTGATGGTTACCACCGATCACAATACCCTGACAAATGCATTAGTCGTTCTGCAACTCTGGATAATTACTGCAAAAATATCATTTATCAAAGAGGTCTGAAACTAATTACTGGGTACAGAAATGATAAGGAATCTAACAGTTATTTTAGAGAATACTTGAAAAAAATCTTAATTCATGTGCAATGCCATGTAGGCCTCTTCATTCTGCTCTATACAGGCTGTTGTTCTGTATGACTTTTCACTACAGAACAAATCCTATATTTTGTAACTGATGTCTGCCTGTGAATTTATGTCGATTTATTTAGTTATCTTTTAGTAATGCCTCAATATTGGGAGAACGCTCCTCACTAGGCATGTTATGTAATGATCACAGCCAACGCTGTGATCATTTTATTCTATCTCAAGCCTCAGGAAAAAATAATGACATGATGAAAGTGCATCAAATGTGGTAAAAGGCTGCTCATTACTAATTTCAGTGCAATGGGCCTTGAGCACATAGCCAACTACTTGTCTGAAACATTGTAAGCACAGCCAATGAGATTAATCTGTACACTGTGCTTGTTGCTGCCAATCTTATAGAGGGGGTCTGTGCATGTGTGAGGTTTGTGCATGGAGTGAGCACCTGATCAGCAGTTGATGTCACCAAGCATGCAAGCCCTTGTTTTCTATCAGTATGTGCACGTGACTAATGATGCTTTCACATAAATAAACACAGCCTCATCTGAAATAGCACAGTGGACATATTAGTGGCAATCAGTGTGGAGCTGCTTAATTATCAAGATCAAGGCAGACAGAAATGTCACTGAGACACAAGTGGAATTGAAGGTAACAGCAGACATGTCAGGAATCCATGTTAGGATGTAGTTAATCAATATTTTGGAGTCCAAGAACTTGAAATCCAAATTTGACCAAATGTCTTTTTTTTAGGTTAACAAAATACCCATTGTAAACTATGACGGTATTTCAAGTTAATTGAAATGCAAAACTTTTGAATCAATCATTTCAAAATTTCCAAACTCCTTAGAAACACAGTACTAACTGAGAATGAGGGGGTGGAAGGAACATGTAGCATTCAGAAGGAAGGTGCAAACTTGATAATTGTTCCATACAGCATAGGGCGAAAATTCCCTTAAGTAGTTATTTTAAATGAAATAAACTTTTTTTCAGTAATATGTATTCAGTATTTGCAACTAAAGGGTGTCATAAAGGATACATCCGTGTGTATGCAAGATGTACATAGGTTTGTGGTACACAATGACAGCAGTTGAGCTATCCTGTTAACAGTGCATATTGGTACATTATTCTCCATATTACAGCTCAAATTTCAAATCTGTTTTCTAATGCGCTTTCCAAGTATCCTTAGTTGTTTTAAGCAACAAAAATTGCATTTATAAAGTGCCCTTAATGGAATCAAACATCCCAAGACACTTCACAAGGAGATAGAACAAAGAACAATACAGCACAGGCTCTTTGGCCCTCCAAGCCTCCATCAATCACCTATCTAGACCAACCACCTGTATCCCTCTGTTCCTCGTCTGTTCATGTGTTTATCCAGATAAGTCTTAAATGTCGCTAACGTATCTGCTTCACTTGGCAGTGCATTCTAGGCACCCACCACTCTCTGTGTAAAAATCTTCCCTGACACATCTCCACTGAACCTTTCCCTCCTTACTTTGAACTTATGCCCCCTTGTAAAACAAGGATGGAAAAACAAAATATAATACTGAGTGATATATGGAGATCTTTGACCAAAAGCATGGTCACTGCATAAAGCGCTTTATACAGTGACTTAAGAAGGTGCAGAAATGCTTACTTAGGGAATTCCAGCGCTTAAGGCTGAGCAGCTGAATGTACTATCAATAGTGAAACAACTACAATTGGGGATGCACAAGAAAACAGAATTAAAGGAGCACAGTTTCACCAGAGTCGTGGGATTTGAGAAGTTGCAGAATTAGGGAAGGGTGAGGTCACCATATAACTTGAAAGCAAATATAAGCATTTTAAAATCAAGTCGCTTAACCAGGAGCCAATATAGGTCAGGGAGTCATGGCGCATGTTAGGATCCATACAGCTGAGCTTTGCATGACTTCAAGTCTACAGAGGGTAGAACAAGGGAAGATGACAAAGATTGCATTAGAATAATCAAATGAAGAGATGGCCGTCGGCAACAGATATAATGGAGGTGGGAATTAACTACAGTAAGTTCACTCGACAGACTGGAGGGGCTGATTGTGGACAAGTCCCCAGGACCAGATGGAATGCATCCGAGGGTTCTGAAAGAAATGGCGGAGGTGATAGTGGATGCCTTGGTGGTTATTTTCCAGATGTCGCTGGATTCCGGGGAAGTGCCGGATGATTGGAAAACGGCTAATGTTACGCCGTTGTTTCAGAAGGGTGCCAGGCAAAAGGCGGGGAATTATAGGCTGGTTAGTTTAACGTCTGTGGTGGGTAAAATGTTAGAATCTGCCAATAAGGAGGAAATTGCGAGGCATCTTGAAGGGAATTGCTTGATAGAGCAGACGCAGCACGGTTTCATTAAAGGGAAGTCATGTCTGACAAATTTACTGGAGTTCTATGAGGATGTGTCTAGGGCGGTGGATAGAGGAGAGCCGGTGGATGTGGTCTTTCTGGATTTTCAGAAGGCGTTTGACAAAGTACCTCACAAGAGGTTATTGCAGAAGGTTGAGGGACATGGAGTTGGAGGTAGGGTGTTAGCGTGGATAGAGGATTGGTTGTCAAATAGGAGGCAGAGAGTGGGGGTCAACGGGTGCTATTTGGATTGGCGGATGGTGACGAGTGGAGTGCCCCAGGGGTCGGTGCTGGGGCCTCAGCTTTTTACCATTTATATAGATGATCTGGAGGAGGGAACCGAGTGTAGGGTGTCGAAATTTGCTGATGACACCAAGATAGGGGGAACGGCAAATTGTGCGGAGGGTGTGGAGAGTCTGCAGAAGGATCTAGATAGGCTGGGCGAATGGGCCAGGAAATGGCAAATGGAATTTAATGTTGGCAAGTGTGAGGTGGTCCACTTTGGTAGGAAGAATGGTAGGAAGGACTATTACTTACGTGGCGAAAAACTGCAGCAGGCGACGGTGCAGAGGGACCTCGGGGTCTTTGTGCATGAGTCGCAAAAACCCAGCTTGCAGGTGCAGCAGGTGGTCAGGAAGGCGAATGGGATGCTGGCCTTCATAGCGAGGGGGATTGAATATAAAAGTAGGGAGGTCTTGCTGCAGCTGTATAGGGCATTGGTGAGGCCGCAGCTGGAGTACTGTGTGCAGTTTTGGGCGCCGCACCTGCGCAAAGATATTTTGGCATTGGAGGGAGTGCAGAGGAGGTTTACTAGGCTGATACCGGAGTTGAGGGGGTTGAGCTATGAGGAGAGGCTGAATAAACTGGGCTTGTACTCATTAGAGTTTAGAAGAATGAGGGGAGATCTCATTGAGACTTATAAGATGATGAATGGGATGGATAGGATAGAGGTGGAGAGACTCTTGCCGCTCAAAAAAGACAGTAGGACTAGGGGGCACAGCCTCAAGATAAAAGGGGGGCGGTTTAGAACGGAGTTGAGGAGGAACTTCTTCACTCAAAGGGTGGTGAATCTCTGGAATTCTCTGCCCGTTGAAGTGGTGGAGGCTGTCTCGCTAAATATTTTTAAGACGCGGGTTGATGGGTTTTTGATAAGAGAGGGGATTAAGGGTTATGGGGAGAGGGCGGGAAAGTGGAACTGAGCAGCGACAGATCAGCCATGATCTTATTGAATGGCGGGGCAGGCTCGAAGGGCTGGATGGCCTACTCCTGCTCCTATTTCTTAAGTTCTTATGTTCTTATGTTCTTACATGCGTCTTGATTTGTTAATTTTGTTGCAGCTATTTGGCTAGCCCTTATTGGTTTGGATTGTACTTGGCACTGTTCATCATGATAACAACCAAAACATCAAGGCACATTGGAATTTGAAAAAAACATCTGGGCGATTTTTCCAAAAGTGCTGAGTTGTTGAGAAAGCTGTTCTAAGTCCCAACTGTTCTGATAGTTCAGCTTCTCACCTGAATCTCCGCACTCTGTGCACTGAAGAGGTCCCAGTCATGAATCTCATTAAAAACCTGGGGGGTGGGGCCTATTCACACCAGAGTTTGACAGTTCTGGAGCTCTGCACATGCGCAGCGACTCCAAAGTGACAACTTCCCATTTGCTGGCCAGCTCGACCCCTGGCCAGCCTTGGATCCTCATGCTACTCCCATGGCCTGAACACGGCCCCCACAACAATTCCCAGGCCAGCACTGACCCCTCCCGCCCCTCCCACCCCGATGCCCAGGCTCCATCCTCTAGCAGTGGAAATCCCCCCAGCCCCCACACTCTGCAGATCCCCCCCCCACCCTGCTGACCCCTCCATGCCCAGGGTCAGTCCATCCCAGAGGCAGCGACCCCCCCCCCACCCACCCCCAGAAGACCACCTCCCTCCCCAGCCCAGCCCAATCGCTGGCCTCCCTCCATTCCAGGCCAATCCCAATGCAGAGTGGCAGCAGACCGCCCCCCCCCCCCACCCCCACCAATCACACCTAGGCCCCACCCACAATTGGCCTCACCCCCTTGGCACTGCCTGATGCCAATAATGGTGACCATGAAAATATAATTGGTTGTTGTAAAATCCCATCTGCATGGTTTAGTAATGTCCTTCAGGGAAGGAATCTGCCTTCTTTCTCTGGTCTGGCTTACACATGATTCTAGACTCACAACAATGTGGTTGATTTTTAATTGCCCTCTGAAATGGTCTGGCAAGCCACCCACTTCAAGAGCAGCAAGGGATGGGCAACAATGATGGTTGCATCTCTCGAAACAGTTTCATAAAAATGATGGGCAATCGGGGAATTTAGAATCTTAATGTTTTGATTCCACCATAATTGAACTAACTTGTTATGAAATAATGGTGGTTGAGGGTGATAGTTCCATGAGAGAAACTCTTACCTTTTACTTAGTTATCCAACCTATTTGAAGCACAGTTGCAGTGCAAGGTATTGCTTTCAAAAAGCCAGAAGCTGACAACTGAAGTGAAGCAGGAAATGAGAGTCAACCAAAATAAGTCAGAGTTCTGAAAAACAACATCATCTACAGCTGACAGTAGCAGATCCTGGAGAATGTGTGGGAGGAGGTTCCTGATCTACACCTCAGATTATCACTGATAAAAATCAATATCATTTCTTATGTGCTGGTTGGTATTTGAAAAAAAAGATATTTTCTGAGAACAAAGTGTAACTGATCATTGCGCCTTGACAACTTGACATCTATAATGTTATTTAAAAATGGCAAAGCTCTTTTCTCAAGATGAATAGGTGCAATGGACAACATTTATATGATAAACTTAAAATTGCCAATAAAGCATAGTGAACCAACCAAATAATCTGTCTTGGGAAACCCGAGAAGAAGCATGTTGTAAAATGAATGGTGTGTCTTATTTCAATCCCATCCATTAAACCTACCAGTAAGATAACTAGGGGAGATATTGTGGTGCAGTGCATAGCATCCCTGCTTCTGAGCCAGAAGCTCCAGGTTTGAATACCGTTTCAGAAGTTGATGGCCAATGAAGGTGCGTTCATAACATGGTCCAACAGGTTGAGTATCAACCTAAAATTCCTACAAATACACCAATGGCTGGCAGTAAGAAGGGGAGAGACTCCTGCTTGATATGGAGTGAACCGCACCCCCACCCCCGCCGCCTTCAATCTATGAGAAGGTAAGTTTGCTATGGTCCCAGATGACATAGGGCAGAACTTAATGTTGGTGACGATAGCCTCGCCCATCCTCTGGAGCTCCACATCACCTGCATTGGGGAAGGTCCACTGTAATTTGGTGCCCGTAAGGCACTAGGCAGTGTTGGGCCTCCCCCAGTATTATGATGGCCACAGGGGACCATCAGTGGATATCCCTGTGGACCTCATAGAATATGAGGCAAGTGGAGGCTGGCCCCATAGAGGTGGGGTCAGCTGATAGAGGGAGGGAGGGGTCAGGTGGGGGAAGGGGTGGGGTCACAGCCACTCACAGCTCTTCACAATGCTGGATCTCTCGATCAGGCAGTGAGTGGCTTTGAGTAATGGATCCGCCTCTGCCCTCCAGCCAAACATACACCTGTTTGCTTTTCAGCCTCCCCATGTAGTTGAATACCAGAGGCAGTGGGATGAGATCCTTTAAGTGGTCATTAATTTCAATGGTGTGAGAATGTGCTGGGACAGAAGCAGGCATGATTTTGGGGATGGAAGTATATGGTCATGATGATGGGCTAACCGAACTGCATCTTACAACAAGCATAAGGGTAAGGGTGGGTATTTTTGACACATGTTGAGCTGTTGACCCTATTCTTACAGAGGTGCTATCAAGAATGAACAAGGAATAAATAAGGATTATTGTTGACATTTGACAAATGATCGTTAAGTAGCAAAACTTTTAGCAAACCGTGATGCAATCAGAGAGAGCAGTCTGGCCTGTACAGATTCCATCTCCCTCAGAGTCAGTGCCAATGTCCCAAGAATTAAAGCTCTCCTGCCTGCACAATTATTCCAGCCATGCATTAATCTATCTTATTCCCCTTGTCCTGTACTCACTTGCATATGACACTGAAAGTAATCTGGAGATGGCTAATTTTGAGGTCCTGCTTGCTAACTTTCCACTTAGTTCCAGGACCACATCCTTCTTTCTATCTCTGACATTAGTACCTATGTGAACAATGACTACTGGCTGTTCACCCTCCCCCTTTGGGGTTCTGTGCAGCTATTCAGTGACATACTTGACCCTGGCACGAGGGAGGCAATACACCATCCTGAATTCATATTTGCAGCCACAGAAACACCAATCTAATCACTGATTACTATTACTATCCAGACTTCCTTGTATCCCTCTTCCACTTTGGCTGTCTGGTGATCACCCATCCTCTCTCTCTTAACATGCAGGGTGACCACATCTTTAAACATGCAATCCATGAAACTCTCACGCTCATGAGTGTGATGCATTTATGCCAGTTGCTGGCACAACTTCCACAACTCAGAGCTCAAGCTGCTACAACTGACAACATTTCTTTCATAGATGGTTATCCAGGTAATGAGAAACCTCCTGGTGTTCCCACTTAGCACAGGATGTGCACTCTCGAGATTGGAGCAGCCCTGCCATTTCTCTATTTATCAACTCTTAACCTTGTTATATAAGTCACAAAATCTTAGCATGTGGGCACAGCAAGTAATCAAGAGGGCAAGTGGAATGTTGGCCTTTAATGCAAGGAGGATAGAGTATCAAAGTAGGGAAGTCTTGCTGCAACTGTGCAGGGTTTTGGGAGACCGCACCTGGAGCACTGTGTGCAAGTTTTGGTCTCCTTACTTCAGGAGGGATGCTTGCATTGGAAGCAGCTCAGAGACGTTTCACTAGGCTGATTACTGGGATGTTGGGGTTATATTATGGGGAAAGATTTAGCAGGTTTGGACTATACTCACTGAAGTCCACAAGAATGAGAGGTGACTTTATTGAAAGGTGTGAGACTCTGAGGGAGTTTAGCAGAGTAGATGTTGATAGTATGTTTCTCCTTGCGGGGAATCTAAAACTGAGTGGCACAGTATAAGACTAAGGGGCTTCCCAGTTAAGACAGAGATGGGGAGGAACTCAGATGATGGTTAGACTTTGGAATTCTCTTCCACAAAGAGTAATGGAGGTTATATCAATGAATACATTCATTGGGCTTCACTGGGCAGGTTATTGCTGAGCAGGTGCTGCTTGATAGCACTGCTGATGACTCCTTTCATCATTTTACTGATGATCGGGAGTAGACTGGACAGTAATTGGCCGGGTTGGATTTATCCTACTTTTTGTATACAGGCCATACCTAGGCAATTTTCCATATTGTTGGGTAAATGCCAGTGTTGTAACTATACTGGAAGAGCTTGGCTAGGGGAGCAGCAGGTTCTGGAACACAAGTTTTCAATGCTGTTTCCAGAATATTATCAGGGCCCATTGCCTTTGCAATATCCAGTGCCTCCAACTGTCTCTTGATGCCACATGGAGTGAATCGAACTGGCTGGAGACTGGCATCTGAGATGCTGGGGGTCTCTGGAGGAGGCCGAGATAAATCGTCCACTCGGCACTTCTGACTGAAGAGGATGAGGATATTTATGGATCCTCCTCCTCCAGTGAATTGTTTAATTGTCTACCACCATTCTCAACCGGGTGGGGAAGGACTGCAGAGCTTAGATCTGATCCATTAGTTATGGGATTGCGTACCTCTGTCTTTCACTTGCTGTTTTTGCCATTTGGCATGCAAGTAGTCCTGTTTGGTAGCTTCACCAGGTTGACATTCATTTTTAGATATGCCTGGTGCTGCTCCTGGCATGCCCCCCTGCACTCTCCATTGAAGAAGCGTTAGTTCCCTGGCTTGATGGTAATGGTTGAGTGGGGGAAATGTCGGGCCATGAGGTTGTAGATTGTGTTGGAGTCCAGTTCCACTGCTGTTGATGGCCCACAGCGCCTCATGATGCCCAATCTTGAGTTGCTAGATCGGTTCGAAGTCTGTCACATTTAGTATGGTGATCATGCCACACTACGTGATGGAGGTTATTCTCAATGTGAACGTGGGACTTTGTTTCCACAAGGACTGTGCATGATCATTCTTATCGATGGTCAGATGCAGCTGCAGCCAGTGGATTGGTAAGGATGAAGTCAAGTATGTTATTTCCTGTTGTTGCAGATCCAGTCTAGCAGTTATATCCTTTAGGACCCAACCAGCTCGATCAGTAGTGCTGCTGTCGAGTCACTCTTGGTGGTGGACATTGAAATTCCCCATCCAGAGAAGCACCCTCAGTGCTTCTCCCAAGTGTTGTTCAACATGGAGGAATACTGATTCATCAGCCGAAGGAGGACAGTATGTGGTAACCAGTAAGAGGTTTCCTTGCCCATGTTTAACCTGTAACCATGAAACTTCATGGGGTCCAGCGTTGATGTTAAGGACTCCCAGGGCAACTCCCTCCTGACTATATATCACTGTGCCACTGCCGCCTCTGTTGGATCTATCCTGCCGATGGGACAGGACATATCCAGGGATGGTATGGTGGTGTCTGGTTTGTTATCTGTAAGTTTGATTCTGTGAGAATGGCAATGACACTCTGTTGCTTGGCCCATGCTGTGAGACAGCTCTCCCAATTTTGGGCACTAGCCCCCAAATGTTAATAAGGAGGACTTTGCAGCGTCGACAGGATTGTTTGTTTTGCTGTTGTCTTTTCCGGTGCCTAGCCAGGTGGTCCGTTTGGTTTCATTTCTTTGTTGAGACCTGTAGTGATTGAGTAGCTTGCTGAGTAAGGCTTACGTTATCACTGCATTGAAGTTACTGTGAAATTCCCCCAGTTGCCACAGTCCAGCATCTGTTTGGGTCAATGCAGCTAACCAATACGTCTTTCAGAAGGTTGGAGGAAACAGGAACATCCAGTGGAAACTCATGCAGACACAGGTAGAACGTGCAAACTCCACACAAACAGCGACCCAAATTCCACTATTTGCCATAGCGGGGTTCAAACCCAGGTCCCCAGAACATTATCTGGGTTTCTGGATTAATAGTCGAGCGATAATACCACTAGGCCATCGCAGTGCTGCGTCCTCCCCCTCCATCCGCCCCCTCATCCCCCCTGTCCCCCCGAATGGGGAAACAAACTCAGTTGTCTGATTAGCCTACTCCTGGCTCCTAATTTATCTGATCGTATGTATGTGTGGAGAAGCCATTGCAAAAGATGTGTTAGTAACATATGGCCTCATGGGGACGGAGTCATGAATAGTTGACACCATGGAATGGATCAGTAAAGATAATTGCATTAGTCTGCCACATCAAAGGTCACAGAGAGATCAAGATAGGGATGATGCATGACACTCAAAATCTCATTTGTGAATTTGATCAAGGGAGTCACATGATTGTGAGTGGGATAGAGACAAAACTGGGGAGATTCAAAGGTGGAATGGCTGCAAAAATGGGGACAGAATTTAATAACGGTGACAAGATTCCCATGGTTATGCTGCCATATTTTATACTAATTAGGTGTGCAACTGTTGGTGTGAGGACTGAGGCACAGAGTGGAGCAACAAGGAGAGCAAAAGTATGGAACAGAAACTTGAAATCGCCTCCAAGCATCAGTGGATTAACAGGAATGAAGAAAGCCCTGACACGCAGCAGGTGAGTGGCTGTTTACTTTAGCAGCATTGCCAGGAGGCAGAAATGGAGAACACCCTCTGGGAAGCAAGAGAATAAAAGTCCAGCCAGAACTTCCTGCTTTTAAGAAACCTCAGAATGCACATGACGGGCATTTCCTTTTATAACACATCCCTTGCTATACAGGAACTAGATGATGTGACATAATTATAAATATCATCTGGTTGAGTGAAAGACAATATTTTTGACAGAACTGAACAATTCAGGGGGTAGTTACGAGTCAATCACATTATTGTTGGTTTGGGATCACCTGGGCACCAGTCTTGGTAAGGGGATGGAAGATTCCACCCCCCCCCCTCCCCCAGAGGACAATAGTGAACAAGTTGGGTTTTTAATGATAATCCAGTAGTTTAAATTCCAGATTGATTTAACTAATAGGACTTAAAAATCTCCTGCTGCTGTGGTGGAATCTGGTCTGTGGGTTATAAGACCAGGTTGTTGACCAAGGTCATGAGTCAAGATAACATTGAGATTAATACTGATGGCAAATTCCTCTCCACCCGAATCCTTGCCAGGGCTCCAGTGCAGAAGATCCAAAAGGCAACTCCTCAAATCTCCACAATTCCTGTAATTTGGAGGGCTGGTGTTAGCACAACTGGCTACACAAAGTCTCCTCTTGGAAGTACAAATGAGATATCCAGATGTTAGAATTTGTCAGAACACTCAAACCCTCCTGGTTAGTTCATATCCTTCTGAGTGTGAATGCATTCTAACATATTTCAAATGGCAGCATTTGTTCAGAGCATTTGGGTGCAGGAGGAGGGGGAGGCAGAATCCAGAATTCGAGCCTTTGGCCACTTGTGTGACTCAGTGAAGCTATTCGTGTGCCCCACACATCAAAATATGACCTGTAATTAAACAGTGAGTACAAAACAGGATAAGGCTATCTCCACGCTCTGTATCCTACACCCCAAGGGTGCAGCAGTTCTCAGAGTTGGTTGTATGCCAAATGAACCTTGTCTCAACAATCAGGTGAAGGTGAGGGCGTTTACATTGGCACTCCTCATACCATAAACAATCTCCTCTAGGCCTTAAAGACATCTGAAAAAAGTAGAAAATGTTTAAAACTTTTTTTATTTTTGTTGTCAACATAATTTTTGCTGTCTCCATATACATTTGTGTCACAAATAACAGAACAAACTTTGAGAGCAAAACAAAATCTGAAGAATTGCCAAAAAGACAGCTGTAACAAACCCTCCGTCACAACAAGAATTTCCTGTTGTCACCACAGTTCCAGAGTTGCAAAGGTTTTGTTTGGTGACTATCTGAAGCGATGTCTTACATGTGCTTTTTTTTTGAACAAAGTTAACCCTTTCACTTCCGCTATCAGTCTGAGGCTCCACAGTGGAACACCAGTTTATTGTAGTTTCTTCTCAATGTTTGCTATGACCTCGTGAGTTGTCCATCAGGGGAAGCACAAGTATGCTTTGCAAAGTGAGTTTTGAAAAGAAGCCTGGAATAATTGGGTTTAAGTTAATTACTAGTATCACAAGTAGACTTCCATTAACACTGCAACGGAGTTACTGTTAAAATCCCCTAGAGTCGGAATGAAAATACAGAAAGCAGCAGCTACACTTTTTATGCCATTGTTACTTTATTGCTTAAGTTTCGAAGTCACATGTGATTAAAACTTGGGAAGGCTAGAACGGAACTACGAGTGAAAGGGACAATTTAGAAAGTGGGAGTCCTGGCTGGCGACCTTGACTGCTGGAAAGTGAGCAGAACATGCAAATGACAGGGTGGCCCGACCCATTCCCACCGTTGGGAACGGAAACATGCTATTTGATTCTCGAAACTTGCACGGTAGCACTAAGAATAAAACCCGTAGTCCTGAATTAAAATTGATTTCCAAGAATAGACCTGTATTGCTGCGATCTGAGTCCACCCGTGGTTATAGCTCACTGAACTTGGTGATCCTGTCCTTTTATATAAAGTCGATAGTGCCGGAGTTTTGGCATTTGCCAACAAAAACAGCCGAACTGCAGTGAAGTCCAGAAGCGGATCTCCGTTAGAGGGCAGTATCAAAACTCGAATCTGGGCAGTTTTGGGAGAGGATGCAGCATTGTTAATTATCATCACCCCACGCAGGGAGCTGATTTTTTTTTCATTTGTAAGTTGGCAGTGAATAAGCACCAGAATTGGAAAGGGCTTTCCTTTTTGTGCCTTGTAAAACAAAATGAAGTTGTAAGTAAGGCGCACTTACTATGTTAGCACCTGTGGAGTCCGTTTTATTTTATTTGGCTGGGCGTGTAATTTATCCCAACAATTGCATGTGAATTGTGCAGCTACTGGGAGGCTGTTTGAAGTGGTGCAGGTTAATCGTCAAAACCGCTGAGCTACTTGCAGTGTATGTGTGAAACTGCCTGCAAACAATCCGCTCCAACAACGGCACAGGCTGGACGTGGTGGAAGCTGAAGCCAATATTGCTGCTCTGACAGCGGCTGATTTCAGTGTAGCTGAGAAAGGTAACTGTGATAATAAGCGAAGTGAACCTGGGGCTTTGTTTGTGTTTGAACGGGCACGGGGCGTTGGGGGGTGGGGGGGAGGATTTTCCTTTTTTTTCAAGCATGTACATCTACAAACCTCCGTTATTTTATTTTGATTATTTCCTTCCCAGGGTTCGGAATGCACAGAGTGGACAAGGCAAGCCCTTAATCCATCTCTTTGCTTGCTCCAAAATCCAATTCAAATTGAATCCAATTGGTGGTCTCCCCAGGGAAACAGACTACATCCAAAGCTGACAAGAACAGGCATTATACCTGATCTTGGGCTTGATCTCAGCCAAAAGGCAGAGACCTGGAAACCGCCCCTATTTGTAAGTGCTTCTGGAGGTCCGATCGCAACAATTCAGCGTGTGGGAGAGGCCGCTCTGAGTTCTTGTCAAGTCCAGACCTGAACAAGAACTGGAGAGAGGCGGGGACCAGCAGGGCGGGATCTTGGCTTCAATTGTGAATAAGTGCTGACAAAACAAATTAAATGCCTTCATGTCATAAGACACAGAAATATAAATGAAAAACAAGGGGGCATTACATTGAAAATATGAGTCTTGAGTGTCTGGTATATATTTTGGCATTTTCGGGCAAGCCCACTCAAGAAACAGACTCAAAGCCAGACTAGTGGGAATTTGAGAGGAAAGGATTTGTCAAGACACAGGTTCTTAGTCTTCTCCTCTGTACAACCAAAACAAATTAAAAAAAGTGGATTCAAAGTAAATTACATAAAAGACTGCACCAGTAATCAGGGCCAAATTGGTACTTTAAAAATGGATTTTATAGTGCTCCATCTCAGAATTTGCCTTCAAATATTTTGATAGACAAGTGTATTCCAGATATATACGTGTATGAAAAAGTACTCCAGATAGTAATAAATGAAATCAATTTGTTCACCTAAAATTCCTCTCTATTCCAGCAGAATTTCTAGTCAGTTTGTTTTGAAAAATATTGATGTTTCTACTGAAGAGAGGAACTGCTAATGAAAGTGTAAATGTTTGTACACCTGAATCCCATGTCATGCTGTAATAATAGGGTGCTCAAATCTACCACTCCTTGCTTCCATTTCTGCCATTAGTCTGAACACAACAGTCCCTAAAACATCAATCATTAATCAAGCACTTTTGGATTAATGCTAGGAAACTTGCAGTTGATTCTATAGATTGGAATGGCATTTCTCTGATGTTAAAGGGAAAAGAAAGGCAGAAATCCTGGAACTCCTTCCCTTGCAGCACTGCAACTGCACCTACACTAGATGGACTGCAGTCATTCAAGGCAATGGTTTATCACCACCTTCTCGAGGGCAATTAGGAATGGGTAATTAATGTTGGTCTAGCTAGTGCCATTAACAAATAAAGTAGTTTAATTGTGCCTAATTAAAAATTAGTATGTTAAATAGTTTTTTTCTAAAACTCTGTATAAATGTAATACACAGTGAAAACCAGTGGATTTCTAGATTACTGTAATGAGGAAAATCCTCATAACTAGTGTATTAGTCACATTCCAGTTCCTTGGTTATTAATTGCTGTTGATTTTGAGTGAGCTCAGTTTTGAATAGTTTAATGAGGTCACTGATTTCCTGTCCCTGGATATTAATTGTTGCAAAATCAGGCCTGCAGTGAATCGGTCACAAATAACAGAAATTGCTGGAAAATCTCAGCAAGCCTTACAGCATCTGTGGAGAGAGAACAGAGCCAACATTTCGAGTCAGGATGACTCTTTGTCAGAGTTGAACACTAGGAAACTCAGACAAGATTTAGACAATGAGAGTGAGCGGGCGGGTGGCTGTCATTGATAGGAATGGAATAGGCAAAAAGACAAAAGGAATGTAAATAGTGATGTTAAAGGCTGAGAATGGTGCTAAGAGCGTTCATTAAGCAATCAGAATGTGTAAATGGCAGAACAAAGGCGCAGAGTTTAAAGGACAACCTAGGAATGTGACAGTTGGCCCTAGTGGGAAGTGGGAATGGAAAACAAGATGGAAAGCGAGATTTTAGATGTGGAAAAATAAAAGTAAGAATATAAAGTAATAAACATGGATGATTAAGCTGGAAAGAAGAAATAAAATAAATGGGAATGGGATGAAGGTGGAGGGGAGAATACATGCTCTGAGATTGTTGAACTCAATGTTCAGTCCAGAAGGCCGTAAAGTGCCCAATCAGAAGATGAGGTGCTGTTCCTTCAGTTTGCATTGGGGTCCACTAGAACATTGCAAAATGCCAGGGACAGATATACAGACAGGCGAGCAGGACAGTACAGAGATAGGAGTGTTGAAATGGCAAGCGACAGGAAGCTCTGGGTCCTGCTTCTGGATGGGCCAAAGGTGTTCTGAAAAGTGGTCACCCAATTCTCCAATGCAGAATAGACCGCATTGGGAGCAATGAATGCAATAGACCAGATTAAAGGAGGTGCATGTGAAGCATTCTTTCACCTGAAAAGCTGAATGTAACCTAATGACTTCAACCAAGTGCAGCATGTCGATACTACACTTGATCTTAGCCAAGAGGTACGTTTCAACTTCATTTGAAGCAATTTTTTAAAGCAGCATCTCGGCCTTTTGGCTAAGAAGCAAATGAAATCAGGCCTTGGAGGTGGAGCTACACCTACTCCAATCAGTTTGGATCATGTAGGTCAAGCCCAAGACAGGAGGTGAGAGCCCTGTCTTGTCAGCTTGGATCGGGAATGTCCCAACTTGTTGGGACTCTGAATTGTCTTTAATTTGACTTGATTGGATTGGAATAAAGTTTAAAAAAAAAATTCCTTCACCTGAAAAGACCTCAGCTCTGGGATGGTGAGCAGGGAGGAGGTGAAGAGGCAGGTGCTGGACCTTCTGTAATTACATGGGAAGGTGCCATCGATGGTGGGTGAGGTGTTTGATGTGATGGAGGAATGGACTGGGGTGTCCCAGAGAGAATGGTCCCTGTGCAGTGCTGACAGGAGGAGCCAGGGGAAGATGTGCTGAGCGGTGGCATCATGCTAAGTTGGTGGCAATGGCAGAGGACGATCCTTTGAATGTGGATGACTGAATGTGCCACATTGGCCTCTGTACCCAATTCTCAGGTCAGCACTGAGAATCCCTACATAATGTTCCACTATAGTCACCAATCCACACTTAATTAAGGCTCTGTTTCTGCATGAAACTATCTCTCATGGTATATATAAGATGCAGAACTAATTACTAGTTACAGTCTCCTTCTTAGGCAGTCCACTGGGATTGAGTTTACTACCATCCCAGTTCAATGGATTCTAAGATGGCTGATAAATTAAATGAGTGATTAGTGGATTTTGCTACATACTGGGCAGGTGGTGCTTGGTGAGTTGGGCAGATGAATTGTTTGGAGGTTTTTGTGCTCTCTCTGTCTCTTTGGCTTCACAACCTGGGTGAGAGTTTCCAGCCACGCTCATCCCAAGACCCAAAAATCCCTCCCGAGGCCAATGGACCTTTGCATGGTCTGTGTCCAGCCCACTACAATTCCTGTGACGGGTGGACAGGAAAATTCCGGTCTCTGTGTTTGGACCATGTTTCTTCATGTGCTTAGTGTCTTCCCTGCATGAGCCTTATAAATTTCAATCAATCACAAACCTGGGATTTCCATGAGTAAGGATATTTGATCTCTTTAGAGATACATTAAGAATGTTTTGAAAGTGTTTCTGCTGTCTTCTACTTTGGAGCCCCTGGCAATACTGAGTTCCAAGTTAAATAGTTGCTTTGGGAGTCTGGTGTCAGCTATACAAATGGCATGGTGGGAGCTGATGGCCAAGTGGTATTATTGCTAGACTATTAATCCAGAAATTCAGCTAATGTTCTGGGTATCTGTATTGAATCCCGTCGGGGGAGTTGATGGAATTTGAATTTGATTTAAAAATATCTGGAATTGAGAATTTACTGATAACCGTGAAATCGTTGTTGATTGTCAGGAAAAAAAACCATCACTAATGTTCCTTAGACAAGGAAATCTGCTGTCCTTACCTACATGTGGCTCCACACCCACAGAATTTGGTTGACTCTTAATTGCTATTCAGTTCAAGGGCAACGTAAAGTGGGCAATAAATGCTGGCCAGCTAGCAGTGCCTACGCCCCATGAATGAATAAAATATATATATATATATTCTAATCTTATAAAAATAGTCCAATCATGCTGGTTCTCACTGTTCTGGTCAAACACAAAATGAAGATCCTCTTCCTTTGCTTTTGGGTGTTATCTAATTACCTGGACTAATGCAAAATTGAACAGGGACAATTGTGTTCTGTAATGATGCCTATTGGATTAAATAAAGGCCCTTTGATCGTGCTGACCTTCACAAATTAAAGTTCACCTCTTCCCACATTGTGCAGTCACTCTATCTGGCCACTGTTTCACTCCTGCTGCCAACAGGCTTTTCAGGTATTGGTAGATTGTGTTTAATATCTTAGTCATCCAAGCAAGATGGATCACGTTTGCAACATAATGGAAAGCCCTGACTTGGTTCATATCACTTGTCATTGATCAAAAATGTTGTAGTGTCTCTTTATGTAATTTGGTGTGGTTTGAAATATGATAAAGGAACTGGGATCATTTAAAAATCTGGATATGAGAACAAATTTGAATCAGTGTACTGTATTGAGTTGGAGCTGAAAATACACAGTCTTTGTCTTGGCAAGCCCCAAAAGTTATGGTAAACAGGGTGTTTCAGATGAAGAAAGGGAGAGATTCTACAAAGGTGAGTGAACATAGATTTAAAAAGCGTCTTCAAGTTACACAATTGCTTTTATCTGCTATTGTTTGAGCACCTGGGTCAAAAATCTCTAACCCTTAGAGGACAATAGCATTAAAATACAGGTAATACTGGATTAATCTTTTCAACTATAAATAGAAATCCTAAGGCTGTGTACAAAACTGTTCTTACTGTGCTGTGTACTCACAAACTGTTTAAGGAAAATGGTAGAAAGCCTTTGGTTAACAAGAACAACCTGAATTTACATATAGCCTTTAATTTTCACAGAGATAGTTAAGAGAAGCAGAGTGACTATTGTTTGGTTTAAAGAGTCGTCTGAAGTGACTGAAACTTTTGTGAATGATGCTGGAACCGCAGGGTATGAGCAATTCATAAAAGGCGTAGACAAAGTCAGAAGGTTAGCGAGCATGGAGAAGGTTATAAATATAGAGAAGGTTGTAGCGATTAGGTGAGGATTGGGAGGCTATGGAGGAATAGGATTTTCAATGTCATTGCAGCACCAGTGTAGTCAATGAAGAAAGATGTAGTGAATAACATATGAAGACATAGGATGGAACTGGGCTGAGGAGAATGGCGCAGCAATGCATCAGAGAAGTGAAGTAAAAGAAGGTTATGTGCATTTGATTTGATTTATTGTTGTCACGTATATTAGCATACAGTGAAAAGTATTGTTTCTTGTGCGCTATACAGACAGAGCATACCATTCATAGAGAAGGAAATGAGAGAGTGCAGAATGTAGTGTTACAGTCATAGCTAAAGTATAGAGAAAGATCAACTTAATGCAAGGTTGGTCTGTTCAAAAGTCTGGCAGCAGGGAAGAAGCTGTTCTTGAGTTGGCTGGTATGTGACCACAGACTTTTGTGTCTTTTTCCCGATGGAAGAAGGCAGAAGAGAGAATGTCCGGGGTGAGTGGGACCTTTAATTATGCTGGTTGCTTTTCCGAGGCAGTGGGAAGTGTGGACACAGTCAATGGATGGGAGGCTGGTCAGAGACTAGACTGACTAGATTCAAACAAGGCTTTGTGGGTTAAATGAGTATAGAGCTGCAAACGACATTCTGAATGTTCTTGAAGAGGAAAGGGAAATGATAGAAACGGCCATAAACAGAGAGGAGGCAAAGGTCAAAGGACAGCTTTAACTTGAGATTTGGAAATGGGAAAACAACTGAGTCTCAATGAAGGGAGCCAGTATTATGTAATCAAGCATTGGACTGGAAAGACTAACTGAGTGGTTGGAAAAAACTTTGTTTTTAAATGCTGAGATTGTTGATTGCCTTTTTAAGAGACTTAGTTAAATGTGAATTAATGAGCCCGCCAGTAAAAGCAAGTTAAATTAGCATCAGTAGATGATCGTTATTAACAGTGATTAACACAATGATTGAATCAATGTATAGAAAATCAAGGAATATGGCAATCTAGCAGAATTCTTCCCTATATTCGATCTCTTGAAAGGATGCCAGTGATTGTCGGTTTAGTTCAGTTGGGTGGACAGCTGGCTAGTGATACAGAGTGACGCCAACAGTGCCAGCTGAGATTACTCATGAAGGCCTTGCCTTCTGAACCTTGCCCCTCACCTGAGCTGTGGTGATCCTCAGGTTAAATCACCGCTGGTCAGCTCTCTCCCTCAAAGGGATGAGCAGCTTGTGGCCATCTGGGACTATGGTGGCTTCAAGTAAATGCTGCTATCAATTAAAAAAGTGATCTGGTTTGCATTTCAGTGTTACCAATATTGAAAACAGCTTTGATTATGAATGCTTAAAGCATTTAACATCAGTTATGTGTGAACGCCACAAAGTACAAAACTAGAAGGGTCACCGAGAAAAGGAAGTGAGAAGATTCTTCTGTCTTTGTTCCCTGGTAGAATGTGACGGGAATGGAAATCGAAAACCAGAGGAAGCCTTCCACAGATGGAAACGAAACATGCGAGAGACGGATTAAGATTTTAGAAAATCAGAAAAAAGAGGTACCTTCATTTTGAAATTACAGTTGTAATCCCGTCTCCTCTTTCTGTAACATTTCTGGATACAACGACAGCTTACAGTTGTATTGTACATTTCAAAGGAATGTTGGCCGTCATTGCAAGGGGAATGAAGCATAAAAATAGGAAAAACTTGCTATGTTTGAATTGGGCATTGATGGGAACACACCTGGAGTACTGGCCTCCTTACTTAAGGTGGGATATGCTTGCATTGGAGGCAGTTCAGAGAAGGTTCACTGCGCCGATTCCTGAGTTGAAGGGTGCCTTATAAGGAAAGGTTGAGCATGTTGGGCCTATTCTTGTTGAAGTTTAGGAAAACGAGATGTGATGTTACTGAAACATAAGAGATTTTGAGAGGGCTTGACAAGGTAGATGATGAGAAAATGTTTCCTCTCGTAGGAGAATCTACGACTAGAGGACACAGTTTCAAAATAAGAGGCCTTCCATTTGAGATGAGGAGGAATTTCTTCTCAGAGAGGGTCATTAGTCAGCATACGAACACACAAATTAGGAGCAGAAATAGGCCATTCGGTCCTTCATGCCTGCTCCACCATTCACTAAGATCATGGCTGATCATGCCCTTGCTTATCAAAAATCTATCCACTTCTGCCTTAAAGATATTCAAAGACTCAGAGAGCTGGGGATAGGGCTTAACTCACCAGACAGCCTGTAGAGCGAAATATTGTATATGTGCAGACTTCTGATGCTGCACATGTGCATTAACAGTAGCAGGGGTCTGACAGACAGAGTGAGTTATCAGGCCCCTGCTACTGCAGGCAGACTCAACTAGCTACTCCCCGCTCCCTACAATAGCAGCGTTCTGTGGCTTAATATTCAGTCCCCACTGCTCCCCCTCCGCCTGGACCGTTTGCGGTCCCCACCTTCTTCTACCGATTGCATGCAGAGTGGCAGCGGCCCCCTGCCCCTGGCACTACCCATGGGCATTGCCCAGGTGCCAGGGTGGCACTGCCTGTCTGGCACTGCCCAAGGGCACCCCCTTGCCTTGCACACGACCTCCCTAGGGGACCTCAATGGCCTCTGGTTCCTCCAGAAAGGTCAACAGGACTGTTCACCATTCACGGGGAGCCGGTGTTTTCCTCACCAGAGAGAACCTCTTCCAGAGAGGCCATAAAGATAAGTTAGCCAGGCTCACTAAACACACTAAAATAAATATATACATAAATTTAATCAGCATCTCGCCCATTTCCGGTGAGAGGCTGACCACACCAGAAATCCGGATGTCATGAAATCGTGACAGGCACGAAAACATGCGGCATTCACGCTAGCCGCTATATGCGTGATTTTACAACATTTTTCCACTGCAAAATGGGCATAAAGTGGATGCAGAATTCTGCCCACCATCCTTCTAATTTCTGTCTTAAAAGGGTGACCCCTTGATTTTAAACAGTGATCCCTAGTTCTAGATTCTCCCGCAAAAAGAAGCATCCTTTCTATACCCACCTTGTCAAGAACCCTCAGGATCTTATCTGTTCCAAACTAGTCACCTCTTATTCTCCCAAACTCCAGTGTGTACAAAGCTATCCTGTCCAACTTTACTCGCAAAATAATCCCCCCATTCCAGGTTCCTTCTCTGAACTGCTTCCAATGTGTTTACATCCGTCCTTATGTAAGGAGACAGTACTCCAGATGTGGCCTCATCAATGCTGGATATAGCTGAAATGTAACCCTGCTACTTTGACATTCAATTCTCCTGTCAATAAACAATAACGTTCTATTAGTTTTCCTAATTATTTTCTGTTACTGCATGCTGACCTTTTTGTGATTCATGCATTCAAACATCGGTTTTCTCTGCTTCTCAGACCTCTGCAATCTCTTCTCATTTAGATAATATGACTTTTTTATTCTTCCTGCCAAAATGGACAATTTCACATTTTCCACATTAAGCTCCATTTGCCATATCTTTGCCAATCACTTAACCTGTCTGTGTCCCTTTGTAGCCTCCTCTTATGTCCTCTTCCTAATTTATTTTCCTACATGTCTTTGTATCATCAGCAGATTTAGCAGCCATACTGTCAATCCTTTTATCCAAGTCATTGATATGAATTGTAAAGTGAATTCTCTAATCCAGAGGGTAGTAGAATATACAATACAATTGAAAATATTAAAGGCTGAGTTTGGCAGATTTCTGATCTTTTAAGGGGCGTCCTTACAAGTACATGAATAGGATGGGAATAGAAGGATATGATCCCTGGAAGGGTAGGGGGTTTTAGTTATGTCGGGAGGCATGGTCGGTGCAGGCTTGGAGGGCTGAAGGGCCTGTTCCTGTGCTGTAATTTTCTTTGTTCTTTGTTTGTTCTTTGGTCTAATCCCACAACGCTTAACTCAAAGTGGAGATAAGGCCACAGTCAGGTCAGCCATGATTGTACTGAATGTGGAGCAGTCTTGAGGGGCCAAATTATATTCTATTTCTTAGAACGGGGGCCAGAGGAGAATTTAAAAAGCCAGACAGCTGGAAATTTGTGGTCAGTCTTGTGGACTGAATAGAAGTATTCATCAAACTGATTATCAAATCTGTGTTTGATCTTCCCAGTGCAGAGATCAACACGGATTCACAAGTGAATACTGTACAATAAAAGTATAATAAATCACTGTTACACCTGGAGGAAGCTATCTGGGGCCCTGGACAGGGAAGAGGTAAAAGGGCAGGTGTTGCATTTCCTGGGCTTGCACAGGAAGGTTTCACGGGAAAGGGTGACAGTATTGGGGGTGATGTGAGGAGTGGATCAGGGTATCGTGATGAGAACAGTCCCTTCGGAATGCTGAACGGAGAGGGAGGGGCAGATGTGTTTGCTGATGGCATGTCCTGGAATTATGTTCTTCCAAGTTTTGGAAACTCAGGAGCAGTTGTACTTTCTTTTCATGTTGTTTCGTATGTCATTGAAGATTGTACTTGTGGCTTGGTTCTTTCCAATCTGTAACATTTAAAAACTTGAACCTTTAGGCTGTGTATGAAGAAATGTCTTTTTTTCAGTTTGATATGGCTCAATGGCTAATTGTTCTGACAGCTTCTGGAGATAAACAAGCAGTGGGATCAAGAATTCAGGAACATGAAGGCGGTGTATGAGCAGAAGGTAAAACACCCACATCTACTTCACAGTTTTTTGTTCTAGGTTTTTTTGTTTGTGGTATACCTCGTATGCGGATTGTACATGCACTTAAAATGAATCTTAATGATGTACAAATTCTAAAAAGTATTGAAGCATACTTAGTAACGTTTTTGTGCAAGTCAAAATCTCTTTGTTTTATTTTATTGTCAACACTTTCTTGTTAAATTAATTGCGTTAATTCCCAACCAAGTCCATAATGCTGTCAATGTAAATGCACTTTGTGAAATTATTGTAGGTATGTGAATGGGTTAGAGTGTTCTCACACACCTCCTAGTGGGTTTGTGGAGAATTACATCCACACAGACCTGGCAGTCAGTTATTTCTACACCTTTGTGGTTGGGAATGATGTTTGATTCTTTGGGGAGTGGGGAGAGGAAGTGTAGTTGGGGGGGGGGGGGGGGGGGGGGGGGAGTGGTGGAGAGGAAATGTGGTGGGGGGGGGCAGGGTGGTGGTGGTGATGGTGGATGCTTAAAATGTAGAAAGGGGGGGAAAAAAAAAGCAAATGTCCAAATTAAAAAATGTGTTAAGTATTCTTATGGGGCAGCACAGCAGTTAGTACTGTTGCCTCACAGCGCCAGGGACCTGGGTTCAATTCCAGCTTGGGTCACTGTCTGTGTGGAGTTTGCACATTCTCCTCCATGTTTGTGTGGGTTTCCTCCGGATGTTTCAGTTTCTTCCCACAGTCTAATAGATGTGCTGGTTAGGTGCATTTGGCCATGCTAAATTCTCCCTCAGTGTACCTGAACAGGGGTTGGAGTTTGGCAATCAGGGGATTTTCATAGTAACTTCACTGTAATGAAAGCCAGCTTGTGACACTAATAAATAAGCTTTTAACTTTAAAAGACTTAGAATTGTATGTTTTGACAATGTGGATTATTGATTCTTTTTCAACAATAGCCTGTAAGTCATTTTGCCGACCTAACAGGGTTGTTTGAATTGAATCATCAATATGTACCTCAATATGTAATGTTTCCTTCATTGGCTTTCATGTTCTGCAGCTGAAGGAAAAGTTCACCACTTACACACAGTCCCTGAGTGTCCTGGAAAAGGAGTTGGACCAGAAACAGAGGGATTTCGATAAGAAGCTGCTGCTTGCTAAAGCAAAACTTGACACAGCAGAAGTATGCTTTTACCAATACTGCCTTGAAAATAATTGATATTTAATTCTGTAAAACAAATTCAATTAATAGAAAACTTGGAGTTCTTCAGAAGCTCCAGCAATGACGCAGTTAATGTAACTTTAATTTGGCTGAAGCTTGTTTCGCTAAGGTCTGGTTTTCCTATTACTTTTTTTTTATTCCTTTTCTGAACAAAAGGAGCAAAAGCAGACATTAAATGCAAAGTTGCTTGAGGCTGAAGAGGAGAACAAACATTTGAAAGAATGCCACACCTCGATAACCAAAGAGAAAGGATATTATGAATACGAAATTTCTCGTCTGAATAAGGTCCGTACAGTTACTTTGTTCTGATCTGCATGTTCACCTGTTGCCCAGTGAAGTTGAATAGATCCACAAACAAGTCAGTCTTTCTCTGTAAACCTGCTTCTTGATCACAAAATCTTCTTCAGAATTTTGAAGACCCCGTTTTCTCTCCTGTGAAGATGCTGAAGCACAGGTACATGGGCACTATCTTGCACTCCGTGTTAGTAAGCCTTAATCGCATACGTTTTGCCCATTTACGTTCAACAGGCAATAGTATGAAGGACTAGAGGGCCTCACAAAAGGTCTTCAAAATGGTATAATTTTTAAATTGCCTCTGGTTAAACTTTCAAAAGGTCCTCTTTACTATGTCCTTTTTAGTTAAGACAAAAACATCTGGTTAACTGCTGCCAAGTGCTGCACTGCACATTGTCTTGCGGTATGTGAAGTATGAGAGTTTTAAGTATTGGTACAATAAACTGGAGCTGAAACCAATCTTTAACAATCATGCTCCTTTCTAATACGGAATCAGGTTTTCAATGGTTGGTCTAGTGGCACAGTTCATTCCTGTTCGAATGAGCTAGGTTGCAAAAATGTGGGGTTACGGGGATAGGGCCTAGGTGAAATTGTTATCAGCATTGATGGACTGAAAGGCCTCCTTCTGCAATGTAGGGATTCTAAGACTCTATGAAGAGTGTCTGTGTGTCTGTGTGTCTGTGCCACTCCCACTCCCTGCTGTGCCATATTGAGTTCCAGATCACCTCCAGGCCGTATTCGAATGGCCTCAGTGCAGCATTGAGCAGGAATTTCCAGGCTCCCAATGACATGTCCTCCAGAGGTGGAGGTGGCTTACCATCGGCTGCCAGCAGGATCTTCTGGTTCCATTGATATCTATGGCATTTTGCTTGGTTTGCCTGTCTCATCACTAAAGAATTCATTGGGGGGGCGGGGGGGGGTCTCCTTTGGTGGGACCAATAGATCCTACCAGTGGGAATGGCTGGAAAATCTCATCCATGTCCTTCCTTAATTAGAAGGAAAAGGAAATTTGGAGGATTATTTAACCTGTCGGCCATTGTATTTTCATAGTCCCTTCATATCAGTAAGGCTCTGGGAGCTGTTCACTTATTTCCCTTGTAGATTTGAGGAACAGTAGATGTCAGGGGAGACCTACAAAATTGACAGAACAAATACTGGGGGAGGAAAGAGATGATTCAAGTGTTTTTGCTAAGTAGTTAAAGTCCAAAATCACAGTGAGAACAGATTTGTTGATAGAAAAGAAAATATGGAGTAAGAGAATTTTTTAAAACTCCCAATCAGTTTGGTAACTGCCAATTCCAAAACTAGGGAACAGATGTGTTCTCTATTACTGGATTATATCCCCCAGTTGCTCTTCAAATATCAGTCTCCTGCTGTTTCACACAACACAGAAATCCACAAAGGAGACCTGAAGTACTTTGTAAAAGATTTATTATTAAAGTTCTGAATACATGGAATTTATTTATGCACAAGTCCTTGACTTTCTAAGTGTCACAGTGAGAGTTGCATTCTTGCTTTAATAGATTAAAAGTGGATTGTTCTTGATAATTCCAAAATGAATCAGTGTATTTTATTTCTTACTGAATAGTTCTTACATATTTTGCAAAATATAAATGCAGCCACATTTGACATCTTGTTGCCAACACCAGTAAATTATCAGAGTGAGACATTGAGGTGATTTTAAAAAAAATGGAATCAGAACAAAAATGCTGGACATAGAGAAGATCTGATGGTTTCTAAAGAGAAAAAGACAATGTAGAGTTCAAATATATATCCTTCATAGCAAATCTTTCCTTCAGTGATTTTGCCAATGCCATTTTTAATCTTTCCAAATGCTGACAGACCTTCTCCGAATTTTCAAAATATTCTATTTTTGATCAGGCAATTCTGTTAGGTTTGCATGGTGGTGGATATCGCTGGGAATCAAAATGGCTTTAGTTTTTGCAGGATGTTACCTGACAGGCATTTGACTGCCCCGCTTTTGCCGTGGGCTTGAGTTATTCTTTGTAAACAATACTGTGGAGCTGTACCTCACAAATGCTTCACAAAAGGAACTTCAAAATAGAGGTGTTTTCAGTTTATTATTAGTGTCACAATTACATTAACACTGCAATAAAGTTCTTGTGAAAATCCCCTAGTCACCACATTCTGGTGCCTGTTCAGATACACTGAAGGAGAATTTAGCATGGCACTGCACCTAACCTAAGGGTATTCAAATCTCTAAGGGCTCCAGATATATCTGAACAAACTGGAGCTCTAACATGTCGTAGCACACAGTGGGAGGATATATGTGTTTTGAAAAAAGTTGTTGTGACCCAGTGGATAACAATTATTCGTCTGAAGTGTTTACATTAATTTTGTTATAGGCTCTGTCTGCTGCTCTAAGAAAGCAGAATGTTTCCTGCACATCTCACAGTTTTGACAGTGGAGAGACAATGAAAAAATCTCATCCTGAAGAATTGACAACACAAATTGAGGTTCTAAAGCAACAGGTAATATATAACACACTGAATGTTTTACAAGTAATTATAACTGTGTGGTATATGGAGTTTAGAAAAACCTGCCTCATTGTTTTGTTTTCATTTATTTCTTAAGAACTCTTTAAAAAAGACAACTCACATTCTTCTTTTCAAATTCTTCCATGGGCTCGCCCTTATCTCCTGCAGGTCCAACAACCCTTCTCCAATTCTGGCGTTCTGTGCATCCCTAATTTTCATCTGCATCATTGGTGGCCATGCCTTTGAAATCTCATGCATTGCATTAGAATGGGAGACCTCTCATAGTCATGCCTCTCTCTCCACCTTTTAACATAATCCTTTGAACCTATCCCTATAACCGAGCTTTTTGTCACCTCCTTCCGTTGTCCATTGTTAATTTTTTTATAGAACTCCTGTGAAGCACTTTTGGATGTTGGTCCGTGTCAAAGATGTTATATAATTTCAAGCTGGACATACAGGGAGAAAAAAACAAGTTAATGGAAGAACATACAAAATGGGAGCAGAAATGGACCATTTGCTCCCTCAAGCCTGCTACACAATTTAGTGTGATTATGGCTGACCTTCAAATCTCAACTCCATTTTTCCCCTTGCTCTTTGTATCGCTTGACTTCAATAGAGATCGAGAATCTATTCAACAAAGTCTTGAATATACTCAATAGTGATGTCTCCACGACTAAGGTTAGATAATTTCAAAAATCCCCAACATACCTAGTGAAGAAATTTCTGCTTCTCTCAGTCCTAAATAAACATTCACTTATCTTGAGTCAGTGTTTACATCTACATGTGAACAATGGCATCAGTATCACTAGGCAAAATCTGGATGTCAATGAACCATGAAGATGAGTATCTTTCATTTTTGTGGAGATGCACTTGATGTTCCTATTTTTCTTGTAATACTGGTGATAGGAGTTAACGATAATGTGTTCAACTTCCTTGGTTATTTATGGAAATGTTCCAGTTTATTCAGCAGCCTGGAAATTTTTGGCTCTTTAGTTCAGACTGTGTAATGTCTGATTTTCCTTTTGGTCCCATATCCATCTTGTCTTCCATATTTTAACTTCTAATTCAGAATTCCATAGCTAGCGCTTTGCATTTCATTTTTCCATTCAACCACATCAAGAAAGCGATGTGTGTTGTGATATGTATCTGAAGAAGCTTTATATTCATTTTTCTGTGGACAGTTAGGAATATTGTTCAGAATAGGTTAATCCAAATTACATCCATAAGCTCTTAAAATGTTTGGGGTTCTGTTAAAGGTGCAGATATTTGAAGAAGACTTTCAGAAAGAAAGATGTGATCGGGAAAGAATGAATGAAGAGAAAGAAGAATTGAAGAAAAACATTGAACACCTACAATCGAAACTTACTTTACTTAACACAAGGGTATTACCATAGTAATTACCTTTCTACGTTATGTTTGCCTCAATATCTGCTACTATTTTAATAAATAGCTTTCATATTCCACTTACATATTTGTTTGATGCTGCAGTCAAACATCTGCTAAGGGATTTTTTACTTTTTTTTTCACAGCTTAAAACTTATGAGGAAGACTTTATGAAAGAAAGGAAAGAAAAGGATTTACTAGGGAAGAAACTGAAAAAACAGGTATGAAACCATAGTATTAAATATGTATCATGCGGAACTTCTGCCTGGATGCCTCTGGTACAACAGTTCAGTTAGTAGCCTTTTATCTAATGCTGTTTTTCAGTTTCTGATTCCATCAGATGGACTGTAGATTGCATCAGGAGCTAAGAAGGTTGAAATTTAAATAGTTAGTGAGCTTTCTTAACTTAAGCATTAGATTTAGACGACGGCACAGTGATTAGCACTGCTGCCTCACAATGGCAGGGGCCGTGTTCAGTTCCGGGCTTGGATCACTGTCAATGCGGAGTCTGCATGTTCTCCCTATGTCTGCATGGGTTTTCTCTGGGTGCTCCAGTTTTCTCCCACACTCCAAAAGACGTGCTGGTTAGTTGCATTGACCATGCTAAATTCTCCCTTAGTATATCTGAACAAGTGCCGGAGTGTGACGACTAGGGGATTTTCACAGTAAGTTCATTGCAATGTTAATGTAAGCCTACTTGTGACTCTAATAATTAAACTTAGATTTAGCTTTTATATTAGTGGACCAGTTTACTGAAAATTGAAGGGAGTATTCACAAGATTTTGGTAGTAAAATTAAAAATACATATATACTGATGACATGTTGTACACTGGTTCCTGTTCACTGCAATACATTCCATGATATTAGTTACATTGTTTAGAAAACTTCAGTTTTAGAACTGAAAATTAGCCTTGCAAAATGACTCTATGAAGGACACTCTGAATAACCCGTATTCTAGCCTGTGTATCAGTTTGTCCTACTGAACCTCCTCAACTTATGTATGTTGTCAAATAGCAGCTTTTCTCACTGCCAGAACCCCAACAAAATCCCATTTTTGGTTTGATTTTTCTTTTCCAGGCTTTTGTAAACACAAGGATTATCAGACAGAATGGCTAAATGAAGTGTGGTATAAAGGTTTGAAAATGTCTGCCTTAACCAGTAGCTCATACAAATTTTGATCCAACTGATATCTCTTCCTGGCATAATGAACTTACCTTCTACAGAGATGATAATGACTGTAAAACCCCTGCCATAGCTTTCAATTTAAGAGTTAGACAGAGATATCTACTGTTTTGGGAAGAAAAGGGAGACATTACAGATGGGATTTTATGGCCTTGCTCATCCTGGAACTGTAAACTCCTGCCTGAGGTCAACGGACATTTCCATTGTCCACCCCTCGCCAGCTTCGATCCCGTGGCAGGCAGGGCAGTAAAAACTTCTGAGATCTGAAATAGTCGTAGAAAGATTTTCCCATACCTGAGAATAAAAGGGGGCAGTCATAGTTACAAAAATATTATGGTCTTTCCTGATGGTGGAATTTCTAAAATTATAGTTTCGCTACCTCTTAAAATTAGCTGCCTTCTAAACCATAGAATCCCTGTGATGAAGTGGAGGCCATTTGATCCAACGAGTCTGCACTGACTCTCCAAGCAGCTTTACTAGATACGCTGCCACCCCTACCCCCCCCATCCCCCACCACCACCACCACCACCATTTCCAAAGTTTTGCTCATTTACCATGGCTGATCCATCTAACCTACACGTGTTTGGGCTGTGGGAGAAAACCGAAGCGTCCAGAGCAAAACCACATAGACACGGGGAAGAGCGTGCAAACTCCACACAGACAGTGACCGGAGCTTGTCAATCTTTTTTAAACCTACTGTCAACATTAGAAATTTACAGTCTGAACAATGGATTACTGCATTTTGTAAGTTTTGAAAAGCCCGTTTCTGTATGCAATGCAGTGTGATTGCTGTTGCTGTGCAGCATTAGCACCGCAAGTCTCAGTGGCCTTTCTGCCTTTGCTATCAACAGAATCATTTGGCATATGCACAGTACAAAAGATAATAACTCAACAGCTACTGTGTTAAACCACCCTGTGAATATCACTGTTTTTGCAAGAGTCGCCCACTGAAGATGGCAATCTGTTGCTCACCTGCCTCAAGACTGTGACTCTTTGTCAGTTCAATGTGCTGGTAACTCTCAGTTTCTGCTGACATTTACTCTTCCTTTTTTATTTCTTGGTTGAGTAAAAGCCAGAAAACAGCACGCACGGACAGATAAACTTCAGCATCAGCACTGTACAGAGCTGGATCTGTTAAAACTAGACATCTTTATAGTAGCTTATACTCCCACTCCACGAAACAAGAATAAATTATAAAATTGACGTATTGTTTTGCCAAGTAAGACCTTGTTAGAAACTTTGGTCCTGATCATTACTGGGGCAAGATTTCCAAGTGGCAGGGGGGCAATTTTAACTGTGTTACAGTGTTTCCACCTGGAATCCAGCCTGGGAGGTAGTGACATTGTGATAATGTCACTGAACTAGTAATTCCGAAGCCCAGGCTAATGCTCTGGAGACACGGGTTCAATTCCCACTATGGTAGTTGGTGGAATTTCAATTTTATTAATAAATCTGAAACTTAAAACTAAGCTCCATAATGGTGACCACAAGATCATTGTTGATTGTCATAAAAACTCACCCGTTCACTCTCCTTTAAGAGAGGAAATTTTGCCATCCTTATCTGGCCTGGCCTACGTGTGAATCCAGACCCATAGCAATACAGAAGGCTTAACTGTCTTTGAAAATGAAATGACTAGTGAACCACTCACTATAAATTTAAAAGAAATAAGCCAGACTGTAACTTTGTGGTCTGGCATATCCCTTACTCTACCATTACCCCCAAGCTAAGGGTTCAACTCTGGTCAATGAAGAGTTTAGGGGGAGTATGCCAAGAGCAATACCAAAAATGCAATACCAAAAGAGCAATCAGCTAAAAATGAGGGCCGTGATTATACCGGTTTGACCACTCTGAAATTGGGGCGTCGAGGCTCGCAGAACGGTATTTTCCGTTGGCCTTAGATGTGATCTTACAAGCCTTGGGGGGGGTGTGCTGGTAAAATTCCGGCCGAGGTATCAACCTGGGACAGCATGGTGGCACAGTGGTTAGCACTACTGCCTCACAGCACCTGGAACCTGGGTTCGCTTCCCAGCTTGGGTCACTGCCTGTAAGGAGTTTGCACGTTCTCCCCATGTCTACATGCGTTTCCTCTAGGTGCTCCGGTTTCCTCCCACAGTCCAAAAGATGTGCGGGTTAGGTTGATTGGCTATGCTAAATTGCCCCTTAATGTCAGGGGGCTAGCTAGGGTAAATGCATGGGGATAGGGTGTGGGTGTGTTGTGGTCAGTGCTGACTCGATGACTGATTGGCCTCCTTCTGTACTGTAGGATTCTATGATTCTAATCTTGTGAAATTACCAAACAGGATTACTTGCATGCCAAACAGTGGAAGCACTAGGTGATAGAGCTAAGCAACCGCACAATCAATGGATGAGATCCAAAGCTCTGCAGTTCTGCCACATCCAGTTGTGAATGGTGATGGATAATTAAACACCTCACTGGAGGAGAAAGCTCCACAAATATTTCCATCCTCAATGATAGGAGAGCCCAGCACATCAGTGCAAAAGACAAGCCTGCAGCATTTGTATCCAACTTCAACCAGTGCTGAGTGGATGATTAATCATGTACTGGATATTGCAAAGGCAACGAGCCCTGGCAACAATCCAGTACTGAAAAACTGCTCTCCAGAACTAGCCGTGTCCATGGCCAAGCTGTTCCAGTACAACTACAACACTGGCATCTAGCTGGCAATGTGAAAAATTGCCCAGGTATGCCCTATACACAAGAAATAGGACAGATGCAACCTGGCCAATTACTGCCCTACCAGTCTACTCCCTGAACATCAGCAAAATCATAGAATCACTACAGTGCAGAAGGAGACCATTCAGCCCATCGGGTCTGCACCGACTACAATCCCACCCAGGCCCTATCCCCATAACCCCATGCATTTCCCTGACACTAAGGGGCAATTTAGCATGGCCAATCCACCTAACCCGACATCTTTGGACTGTGGAAGGAAACCAGAGCACCCGGAGGAAACCCATGGAGATATGGAGAGAATGTGCAAACTCCACACAGATATTAACCCAAGCCAGGAATTGAACCTGGCTCCCCAGCGCTGTGAGGCAGCAGTGCTAACCACTGTGCACCATGCTGCCTGTGATGGGAGGGATCATTAGCAGCGCAGTCAAATGGCACTTGATAAGCAATAACCTACTCACTGAGCCTCCGTTTGCGTTCCAGTGGATTCAGTATGCCATGATTCTTGCTACCTAGTAACACCCTGATTTAAGGTATTCACGAGATTACCAGTTGAGTCAGATGGCCATCTTTAGAGGATTGGCGCATTGCAAATGTAGTACCGTTGTTTAAGAAGGGTCAGCGGGATAACCCAGGGAATTATAGGCCGGTGAGCTTGACTTCAGTTATAGGCAAGCTAATGGAGAGGATCCTCAAGGATAGGATGTATGAACATCTGGAGCGCTGCAATCTGATCAGGGATACGCAGCATGGCTTCGTTACAGGGAGGTCGTGCCTTACGAATCTAGTGGAATTTTTTGAAGAGGTGACAAAAACGGTTGACGAAGGACAAGCCGTTGATGTTGTCTATATGGATTTCAGTAAGGCGTTTGACAAGGTCCCTCATGGTAGGCTGATAGAAAAGGTGAAGGCTCATGGGATACAAGGCCAGGTATGTAGATGGGTGGAGAACTGGCTTGGGAGGAGGAGACAGCGAGTAGTAGTGGAAGGCTCCTTTTCCAATTGGAGGCCTGTCACCAGTGGTGTGCCGCAGGGCTCGGTACTTGGACCTCTTCTATTTGTGGTATATATTAATGACTTGGAAGAGGGGGTAGGTGGTGTGATCAGCAAATTTGCTGATGACACCAAGATGGTTGGATTGGCGGGTACTGAGGAGCAGTGCCTGGCAATGCAACAGGACATAGACAGGCTGGTAGATTGGGCAGATAGATGGCAAATGGAATTTAATCCGGAGAAATGCGAGGTGATGCACTTTGGCCGGAATAATGTGGAGGGGAGTTATACAATAAAAGGTAGAACTATCCGGAGTATAGATACGCAGAGAGACCTGGGGGTGCAAGTGCATAAGTCCCTGAAGGTGTCGGTACAGGTGCAGAATGTGATGAGGAAAGCGTATGGTATGTTAGCCTTCATAGGAAGAGGTATAGAATATAAGAGTAGGAGTTTGATGTTGCAGTTGTATAGAACATTGGTTAGGCCTCACTTGGAGTACTGTGTCCAGTTCTGGTCGCCGTACTACCGGAAGGATGTAGAGATCCTGGAGAGAGTGCAGAGGAGATTTACCAGGATGTTGCCTGGTATGGAAGGGCTGTCTTACGAGGAAAGATTGGATGAACTTGGGCTGTTTTCCCTTGAGAGACGTCGGCTGAGGGGGGATCTAATAGAGGTTTATAAGATTATGAAGGGGATAGATAGAGTAAATGGTGGTAAGCTTTTTCCGCTACAAGAAATGGATAGAACGAGGGGTCACGGGCTTAGGGTGAGGGGGGCTAGGTATAAGACAAATATTAGAGGGCAGTTTTTCACGCAAAGGGTAGTGGGGGTGTGGAATGCACTGCCGAGTAAGGTGGTGGAAGCAGGCACGCTAGGGTTGTTTAAGAGTCACTTAGACAGCCATATGAGCGGGCTACATATAGGGGGATATAGTAGGCCTTACTGAACATTGTAGGCTTGGGAATACATTTTGCCTCAGGAATGTTAGTCTTTGCCTGTTTAATAATGAATTTTTTTGTCTCCACAGGCATTTAAGTCCAGCAAGGGGCATGCAGGCGGCAGGTTGTAGTGGGCTGCTCTTGGATGTTGCTTCGGGAGTTGCCTATTGCTTCATGTCGTTAGTGTGCTTAAACTGGACCATCTCGAGGGCAACATGACAGCTCAGAGACTATCTCTGTTGCTGTGCGGACACATGGATTTGGGCCTGTGTCTGTGGGAGTTTGCACGTTCTCCCCGTGGTTGCGTGGGTTTCCTCCGGGTGCTCCGGTTTCCTCCCACATCCCCCAAAGATGTGCTTTTAGGCTGATTGATTGGGTACTAAAATTGTCCCTAAATTGGACCTCCCTGATCCTCGCACGTTAGACGTAGACTAAAATCATGAATAGGTCACTGAGATAGTAGGACGGCGGCGCGGGCTCGTTGGGCCGAAGGGCCTGTTTCCCGTGCTGTGTTGTTCTTTGTTCTTTGTTCTTTAGCCATCTGTTACACCAGCATCTGAATGTAGAATGGAAAACCAGCATTTGTATTCTGCAGGCATTTTTTTAAAAACCTGGGCCAATTGGGATTTAAACTTCTCAGTTCTCATCTCATCATTTATTATTCTTTTAGAGGAAAGCCTTTGTAGGATTGAATGATACAGAGCAGTAAAGTTCCACTTTTGATCTCTAGTCTGTGCTGAATTAGCAGATCAGAGGTAAAATCGTTATGCATTCCAACTTCTGATCAGTGTTAAAGTGGGTTATGTGTGGAGTGAGAGAGGATTGTGCGGATAGCAGTTCAGCTATGTTGTTATTGCATCATTGAATCACTTGCTGACTCTGACTGGGCTTATAAATGATGATAAAGTTCTAAGGGGAAGTTAGGGAGGGGTGACAGGTATTTGTGGAACTATCTCCCAGAATGAGCCTTTAAGGAGAGAACATTTGTTTCTCAATTTGGCTATACATTCATCTACACTTTTCCCTGTAAAATATTTCAGTTTATCTCTGGCAATCCCACCACATCTCTAAGTTCTACTGTTAATAATCAAGGTTACTGTAGCATTAACCTCCTGTCAAGTGTTCTGGAATTCATTTGTGATTTGTGTCAACTTCCAAAGCAGATAAAATAACTTGTTTAAAGTTTGTTTTTTAGTGGCACAAGTGACCTACATTAGCACTGCAATGAAGTTACTGTGAAAATCCCTTAGAATTAGAATGAAAATACAGAAAGCAACAGCAACACTTTTTATGACATTGTTACTTTAGTTGTGTAGTTACTAGCTCCCTGCTCAACTCCACTGAGGGAGAATTTAGTGTGGCCAATGCACGTAACCAGGGTGTCTTTTGGACTTTGGGAGGAAACTGGAGCACCCGAGGAAACCCATGCAGACATGGGGAGAACGTGCAAACTCCACACAGACAGTGACCCAAGCTAGGAATTGAACCCGGGTCCCTGGCGCTGAGGCAGCAGTGCTAACCGCTGTGTCACTGTGGTTAAACAACAAGAATGGCTCCTGATGCAACTATAGTCAGTGATGGCTGAATGTCTTTCATCACTGCTGCCCATTAGGAGGGATATGCAGACAGCAGTGGAACACACTTTGTAGTCAGGAAGCCATTTTAAATAAGTTGAGCCGTGGACCATGTTACAACCATCGTCATTCAGATCTCAGGCTGCTCCCACTCACTTCTCAATCTTTATCTGCACTTTTTCATAACTCATTCTACAAAGGCACTGACTAACCATGCTTACATCAATGAGATGTGGGGTTGATTGGAATTTAAAACAATGACATTCAATTTTGCAACAAATTAACCCCAACAACTCCGTTAGATTCTCAAACAGAATTTGCATAAATGCAAACATTTGAAGGTGACATTAACAGGTTGTATTGTGCTAAAATCTTGTTGAATTTGCATAACGCAGAACAAACCTCCTTCAACCTTTTCAGTTTACTTGGGTACCTGTGAGGAAGCTGGAGATAAAAACAGGGAACTATTGAACCTCATGATTATTGAGATGTAATATCAAAGTTATAGCTTGCTGAAATGAAAGGGATAGATTTAGACTTTGTGCAAAACAAGTGATGGAGAATTTAACAGCCTGCTTGTCATTTCTCCTGATTTTTAATTCCACTGAGTTCATGGCAGTTCATTGAGCGGCTGAATAGCCTACTCCTGCTTCTAGTTTCTATGTTTCTATATCTAAAATGGCTAATTACCCACTACCACTCCATTTTACACAGCAGCACAATGTTGAAATGTACTCCAAGGTCCTCACTGAACTATGTCTGGTTATTGTTAACCATTTCCCTATTGTTACCACAGTATACCAGGACGAGCACAGTTCTGGAGACACTACAGATAGCAGTCCCTCTGCTTACTGTGGCTGCATGGGTGTTAACCCGATTTGCCTGTTATAAGTGGTGGACAGTAACAGCAGGAAGTCTGTTGGGGAGGCAGATAAGCTACAAAGGGAGAGATGGAATGTAAGAAACCTGACAGCCTTTTCAATTGTTAAACTGGCATAATCCAATCTTGGAGAAGAGATGATACCAAGTGAAGGAAAGCAGAAGGATGGAGAACCAGGCAAAGCAATTCTATGGTATCGGGAGGGAGCGTCAGTACTTCTTCTGTTTCTCCACTTGTCCCTTAAAGAGAAACCATATTCTTTGTTTTTTGGGGAACGCACAATGTCCCTTTGAAGGACTGTTGGTTAAACTGTTTTGTCTCTGCTTATCTGAAGATCCCAGTCAAAACGGCAGCAAACCCGGCAACAATGGGAATGGGGCAGAGAGTCTGCACTCTGATTCTGAGTGTGCTGTAAAACCCCATTCACACCAATAACAGGAATGAAAATCAAGACCAAACAATCCCAAATCTCTCTCACTTTTTGTCATGCAACTTTCCTTTCTTAATTTTTTTCTTTCATTTTTATTCTGGGGAATCATGAAGGAAGTAATAGCCATTTTCATTTTTTTTTAAGTGGAAGTAGAATAGAACGATCATGGAATCTTCAAGCACAGAAGGAGGTATTTCTACCTCACATGACTGTGCCAATACTTTGGAAGAGCTGTCCAATGTAGTCACACACTCAGGGTTTTTCTCCATATACGGTGGCATAGTGGTTAGCATTGCTGCCTCATAACACCAGGGACCTAGGTTCAACTCTGTCTTGGGTCACTGTCTATGCAGGGTCTACATGTTTTCCCCATGTCTGCATGGATTTCATCCAGATGCACCAGTTTCCTCCTCTAATCCAAAAGATGTGCTGGTTGGGTGCATTGGCCTTGCTAAGCTCTCCCTCATTGTACCCAAATGTACACTGGAGTGTAGCAACTAGGGGAAACAGCCCAGCCAATTCATGCCAGTGTTTACGTTCCGCCCAAACCCATTCTCGTCTTTTCTCATCTAACTCTTCCATTGTAGCCATCTATTCCTCTGTCCCTCACGTGCTTGTCTAACTCGCCTGTAAATACATCTATAGTGCTCACATCAACCTTCTCTCTGGTACTGAGTTCCACATTCTTAACACTGTTCGGATAAAAAAAATTATCTCCTGAATTTTTTTATATTGGATTTTTAAAAATTTTGATATCCTCTAGTTATGCTCCTCTTCCACAGGAGGAAACATTGCGCAGAATTTTACCTCACGCAAATCTGGATTGCAAACCCGCTCAGGAAGACAGTGGAACTTCCAATTTCACTGGTGGTAGCTCATGACTAATCTACCACTACGTTTGCCATCCTGTGCAGAACAGTTGCTCATGCCCCCTCTGCCCACCCCCATCCATCTCCCCTCTCTGAGAGCTGCCAGTCCAGTCAGAGGACTGGCAGCTCAGCAGCCCCATCCGGAGCAGTGGCCTCTGCTGAGACATACAGGGGCACTACCAGGAAGGGATTCCCTCTGAGCCCATTGCTCGGGCCATGGGATCTGCCTTCCCTGCATGCGGCCAACTCTCTGATTTTAAAAAACACAATTCCTTGTGAGCTGCTGCTGAGGAGGCCCCCTGCATTCAGCTGACAGCCTCCCCACCTGACAGATAGGGGTCAACCCACTGTTGGAATAACACTGACCTACTAAAATTGCCCTTAATAAGGCATTTGAATATTTAAATTTTCTTCCTGCCTACTTGTAGTGAGAAGCCTGGATGCAGCACATCCCATTGGTAAAATTCCCTGATGGTGAAGCCTGGTGCCCAGAATTTAATATCCACCTGAACCTAACCAATAAAACATAAAGATTTGGTGTGACCTCCTTGGGTTTTATATTCAACCTATTTACAAAACAAAATATCCCAAATCATTTCATAACTATCGTATCAAACTGCCATGCCAATATCAAGGAATGGTGAATGTTATTTCTCAATCTTTGAAATGAGGCATTGCAGGGACAATCAAGGGGTTGAAATGTCCATGATGGACACAAATGCAGCCTTAATATAAACTTTCATTAACTTTGGAGAGATCAGTTCAACTTTGCTAACTGTAAAATATGCCATTGGTCCAGCCTCTGTGCATTCGGAGGAGCTAAGACACAAGTAGAAGTTATAAAGGTTTGTGCAATTTATGTTTCTAATGATGGTAAAGCTTGACGCAGCTCCAGTTAATGGCATCAGATTTGTGTGAAACCATTCAGTTCCAATGTAAATTATATGAAGTTTTGTACTTTTCTCTCAGGCTACAGGCTTTTCACAGTCACCTACAGCCCCTTACCCGCCTCTTGCGTATGCGCCATGTGCACCATACGTTAATTATGGACATCCCTACGGAATCCCTATCCACTATCCAGGGCCTGCGTTGCTGGCGCCACAGACAGAAAGTAGAGGTTATCAACATGCCATGGTGAGTAATAGTTTGTGCTACACAATGAAATCCTAAAAATATACAAAGATAAATTGTAAGTTGTATTTCATTCCTAAAGAGAAATTAAGGGGTATGGGAAGTACAACACTTCTCATTTAATGTAGCCTACTCATGACTATGTACATCATATCACAGAATCCCTGCAATGCAGAAGGAGGCCATTCGGCCCATCAGGTCTGCACCAACTCTCTGACAGAGCATCTTACCCAGGCCCATCCCACACCCTATCCCTGTAACCCCATGCATTTACCCTGCTAATCTCTCTAACTTGTATCGTTCGACACTAAAGGACAATTTAGCATGGCCAATGAACCCAAGTTGCCCATCTGTGCACTGTGGGCTTTCCTCCTGTACAAGGAGGAAAGCCAGGCAGACACAGGGAGACTGTGCATGTGTGGAGTTTGCACAGTCATTCAAGGCTGGAATTGAACCAGGATTCCTGATGCTGTGAGGCAATATGTAATCCTGTCAGTCCATGAATCCAGGTAACATCACTGAAGGGAGAATCTGCCTGTGTCTTTGCCTGGCCTCATTTGACTTAAGTGAAGAACCGGGAGCTGATAAAGAAATAATTTGAATATAGCACGTTAAAGAGAGATTGATGACCAATTCAGCTGGTTTTGTGATGTTGGATGAGGGATAAATGCTGCCTAGGATATCAAGCAAACACCCCTGCTCTTCCTTGAACAATATCAAGAGTCATTCTATTCTCTGAGGCAGAGAGGACTTCAATTTAACATCGTATTCTCGCTACTCTTGGAGTAATGTCGTTTTTTCTGAATTCTCTGTTGGACATTTTGGTGACAACGTTATACTGATGGCCTCTGGTAATGCTTTTCCCTTAAGAAGAAACATTCTCTCTGTATCCGCATTGTCAAAACCTTTCCTATTTTTAAACACCTTTTATTAGGTCATTCCTCACCCTCATTTAATCAAGCGAAAATTGACCCAATCTGTCAACCATTTCCGATGGACTTTCTTGTATCATCCTGGTAAATCTTCTTTCACCTTCTTCAGTGTCTCCACATCCTTTTTATAATATGGTGATCAGAGTGTCACCCAGCAGTCTGTGTGGTCTAATCAAAGTTTTATAGGATTCTACAATGAGATTAATGTGAGGTAGTAGGTTTTGGTGGGAAGAATGGGGGGGGGTGTCAGTTATAACATGGAAGGTGCAATCTCGATGAGATAGAGGGATCCGAAACACAAATGCATACAGCACTAAATATTGAGCCGCACGTCAGCAAGGCACAAGAGCTTATATCTACAAGGATAGAATTGAAAAATAGTGAAGTAAACCCACAGGAGCTAAGAATCATTTTGGGCTGGTTCATGAAAATTGAATGAGTACTTAAGGGACAGTGTAAATTATAGCTTTTGAGGTGAGTTTATTTGGTTATGTTATCAGTAAAAAGGGAATATTTCTGTCCTGTAGTTTAAAGTGTAGGTTACTTTCAGTGGCCAATATTCTCCAGTCTTGTATGCCTTGCCACCGTTGCCGGCAAGAACGGAGAATTAAGCACTCAGCCAAAACTCCATTCACCAAAGCAGAATCGGAGAATCCCAGCTGCAGGTGAAATTGGAGAATTCTGCCAGTGTTTAGTCAAACGTACTTTTAATCTGTTTATTACAGGAAAAATCTTAAAATGTAAAATCTTGTCATGTTATCCATTCAGCTATCAGCTGCATGCACAATTGTTTGTTTTTCAAGTTGTCAGTCTCTATGGTGATCAAAATTCATAAATTTAGAAATTATACTTTTGATTTGCAAGTCCAAATCATTGACATAAATTGTAAACAGCAGTGGTCCTGGCACTGATTCTTGTGGAACACTACTTCCCACCTTCTGCCATTCTGAACAACTACCCTATACTGCACTGTCTGCTTTCTCTCATGAAGCCAACTAACAATCCATTCTGTTACATATCCCCTGACCTTATTCATCAGTCTATTATGGGACACCTTATTGAAGGCCTTTTGAAAATCCATATAAATTACATCTTAGGTGGTAACACAATGGTAATAATGAATTGGCATCCCATTTTACATTCAACCTTTCTTTTCTGGAAAAGAGAAGTTGAACTTAATCTGAAGACAATAAATGGGAAAACTTAACCAAAAGAGACTTTAACTTTTAAATAGTAAATTCTACAAAAGTTTGTACATTCAGAAGAATGCTCAAGGATTGGGCTGATGTAGAAATTTATCTTGAGTATTCTTTTAAGATTGCTTATTGCAATTTCTGCCATTTATCACTGCTATTAAGTTCAAAGTAGATTTTGAATTTGTCTTTCATGCCAGGTACGTGCATTCATAGAAAGATGTATTTGTAATTCCAATCTAATACAACATTTTTGTGGTTGAGACATATTTAAATGTTTTTAAAAGCATAACTTACCATTTAACTTCTGAGCTATTTCTTCTGGCATCTGTGCTAAAGAATGCAAGACTGTCTTGTCATTTTCATTAGCCATCCAATAAATTTATGATCCGCTTGTTCAATTGTAATTTGCAGACAGAGTGTCCATGGTATATTCCATTCTCTAATCAGCTGTCACCAGACCAACAAAACGCTCAAAAATGCAGACCAAAAGGTAAGGAATGGACCAACTCAATACTAAAGCAGTTTAAATAAACTTCGTTCTATTGTTGGGATTAATGATGTAAATTGAATTCCGCATCAAATAAACTGGTCCATTTGGCTCTGGATTTTTGTTTAATTTGTGAAAAATATTCATTCTTGAGCTTTCTGCCTTTGGTTTGAGCTTATTGCTAATCACTGTCTTGGTATGTCTGCAGCATTTATTGGAAGACCAAATGTAAAGAAACTACTTTTGAAAACTGTATCAAACTAATCCCAAGCAATTCTTTCCACTTTTAATTCCAGATAATACCTCAGCAAAAAGACATCCAAAATAGCAACCTTGGAATAAAACTGATTTGCTATGAATATTTATCAATGCCTTCAAACAACACTAGGCCTTTGCTGAGGATTGCCCTGATGTAGTTGCTGCTATTTGTTGTATTTTAATCTGAGTTCTTTGTTTCTGTTTCTAAGAGAAATCTAAATAACACATTAAAAACAACTCAAGCTTGCCTTTTATTGTGCCAGCAATAAAACAGTTTTACACTTACATGGCTCATTTAATGTAATAAAATCTCCCAAGGCAATTCACAGGGGCGTCACCAAAAAATATTTGACATCTTGAGTCACATAAAGGGAAACTAGGAAAGGTGACTAAAAGCTTGGTCAAACAAGAAGGATTTAAAGAGCATCGTAAAGGACTAGCGAGAAATCAAGAGGAAGAGAGATTTACAGAGGAAATTCTAGAATTTACAGCCCAGACAGCTGACTCCATGCAATTGTAATGCAATAGAAATTTGAGTGCTTGTGTATTAGAAGATATTGCAAATGGGCAAAGCTTTCTGGCTTTTTGTCAATTTGGCTCAGTGAGTAACATTATGGGAAAAATTTAATTTTGCCCTCAGGAGAGACCTGGGAGGTGGGATGGGGTGGGGGTATGCAAAATTGGGAGACAAATGGGAATGGAGTTCCAAATTTTCCCCCATATCCCTCACTCCCCAATTAAGTCTGTTGCAGTGAAAGAGGAGCATAGCTTTCTACATGCATGCCAATTAAGACCTTAAGTGGCAAATTAATTTCCATTTAAACCATTGACCTGCCACCACTTGTCGAATAACAGACGAGGAATTCACCCACTAAAAGCTGGTACTGCTTTGTGGCTGGGAGAGGGGTTTGGGTGTATACGTACATAGAGCAGCAAAGATTAAACACCCTGGGTGAGAATCTCCAGCCTCCCAGCCGCGTGTTTCTCAGCAGTGGGAGACAGCATGCCATTTGCTGATGGCAGGATCCTTTGATCCCGCCGCTGTCAGTGGGATTTCCCATTGAAACCCATGGGTGGGAATGTGCTGCTAGCGGGACCAGAGAATCCCGCTGGCAATAACAGCCAGGGAATTCTGGGCCCATGTCATTTTTGAAGGATCTTTCCAGTGTCCTTATCAATATTCCACCCTTGGCTAACACAAGTAACAACAAATTTAACATTCCTGTTTCGATGACGACTGTGTTTAAAAAAACAAAATAGCTTCCACACTTACCCACGGTAATGTTCTACAAAGTAACTGCATTTTTTTTGTGATATCGGGACCCTTTTTGAGGAGCATAAAAATTTGCTTGCATAACATGGAAATAGATGTAGGCCACTTAATCCCTCTAGCCTTTTGCCATTCAAAGCGTTCATGGTTGATTTGCAAGCTCATCTTCATTTACCCAACTTTGTCCCATCTATCTAAATACCTTTGATTAACAAATATCTAGCAATCTTAGTTTTAAAATTGATAATTGATCTAGCACGAAATGTTGGTTGTGAGTGAGCATTCCAAACTTCCACCATCTTTTACATGAAGGAATGTTTCATAATTTAACTCCTGAAAGGTGTAGCTCCAACTTCTCAACCACGAGCCATTGTCCTAGATTTCCCAGCTATCGGACATCGTTCCTCCTAGTCTACCGTATCTGTTCTTAACTTGAAAAAGTTGATCAAAACACCTTCAAAATTCCAGGGAAGACAAGTGATTCCCTCCTCTTAGTTCTTGAACTTTGGAGTCCAGATGTTGTTCTAATAATTTAAAAACATGCTCCTTCCAAGACCAATGTATCCTTCCTGTGGTTTAATGTGTTTACAAATGGTTCTTGTTCAGAAGCTGATCTGTTACTTGTGTAAAACGCATGTCTCAGTTGTTAATTACTTTATATTTGAAATTGCACGTAATCAACCAGTCATGGTATGGTGTTAAGATAAAATTGCTGATGCTGAGGTGACTTTGCATAAGTTCGGTCTCTTTTTAAGTAATACCTCATCATTGGCAGAAATGAGGAATACAACTAGATCTTCAAAACCAGTGATTTCTCCCATATCTGCTATTCTTTGGCCTTCTACTTTTGTGGAATAACACATTTGGGTAAAAATTAATTGTAAATAGCTTTTTCTTGTCACAAAAAAAAGTTGTACCTGAGATGTGTAACTGTCCAGAAGAGGAGGTCATATAGGATATCTGACATGCCAGGGTAGAACTCAATTTCACGTTCTGATTAAGTTTGCTGAATGACTGGAAGTTTGGCTTATTGTCATTTGTTTTCAAATTTTAATTCATATTAATTCTAGGAGATCATTTTGAACTTTCATTGTGAGTCTTTATGTATAAACATATCCAATGAAAGCCTCCTCTTAATTTCTGAAAATGTCAGAAAGGAAAATTACCTTTTATATTTGAATGTCCATTGAAAAGCATTTATTATTCACATTGTCACTTACTGCATGAAAATATTTTTCAATTTCCATTGCTATAGAACAGCCATTGCTATAGTAATATTTTTGTTCAATTTATATTTGACCTGATAGAATGTATACATATACATATATGTATACATTCTATGTTGAATGCTTTGTAACATATTGTGACAGTTTGATATCATGTAACTTTTTTTCAACTTTCGGAAAGAGAAGATTCAACCTGACATTTTGTGTGTTTATTTGGAATTGTTTTTAATGCATTTTTGTATATGCATGCTTAACAGAACACACTCACATACTTCTCCAGGTTTGGATATATTGGGCATGATTTTCCTGCCCCGCCGCACTGGTCGAGTAGCATAATGGGGTGGGAAAGTTAAGCAGGAGGCCAAAAACGGGAATTGTAACCAGCGTTCAGCCAGTTGTGATCTTCCCAGGCCATTTTTTTTTGTGTGTGACATAATCAGCCTTGCATCATTCCCCGTGGTCGTTTGCAACTGTTTAATGAGCCTGGGATGCAATCCTCCAGGCTCACTTGGATTTCCAACTTCCTGATCAAGGTTACCACCAAGGGATCGGAGATGATTCCCAGCAGTTGGGACCTGACGTGATGGATGTGCTGTTGGGACCAGAGTCAGTGAAGGCCTCCAGGTGGTTGGGGGCAGTGGGCAGTGCCAGCCTGGCACCCTGACACTGCCCACTGGGCACATTGGCATTGCTGGGCTGGCACACCAAGTACTGGGAAGTGCCAGGGGAGTAGGACCTCACGGGGCAGATGTGGGGGCAGAGCCAGACCTGGGGGAGGGAAAGATGAACTCTACATCGGAGGTGAGGAATAATGTGGGGCTGGCAATCAGAGACCAGGGCCAGCCATCAGGGTTCAGAACTGGTGATGTCCAGTGCGGGGGGTGGGGCGGGGAGGGGGGCGGGGTCAGGTAGGTCGAGCTAACCAATATGGTATTCTGGGAAATCAGTGCATGCTCAAAGACTTCCTCAGCAGACTTCTTCCGGCCTCTTGAGGGTGATTAGCCTCCCCCCCCCCCCCCCCCCCGGTATGAATGGCATGAATCTCCTGATGGCCTCTCTAGTGACAAAATGCCATAAACTCATTTAACTAACTTCACCGAAGAAACAGGCAGGGAAAACCTCCTAACCGCCTGTTTTCCTGCCCATCGAGCATCCATTCAATGTAATCTGTGAATAAGAGTTTAAAAAATGATTGCACCAGAACGTACAAACTGGGTGGTACTTTCTAATTACAATGTGATTCCAGGTGGAATTTTACCAGCATGTCCGCCTGAGGTTCGTACGATCCTCTATGTTGACAACCAAAGAACAGTACAGCATTCATGGAGGCCATTATGCTTGTTGAGTCTGCTCCAACACTTCTCAAATTTTATCCTTCCTCTCTCCACTCTATCCCTGCAATTTGTTTCCACACAAATATATCAAATTCCCTTTTAAAAACCATTACTGATGTTTGTATAAAATTCCTCTATATGCTACTTCTGTGAAAATTTTAACATAGCTTACCAGAAATGAATTAACTTCTTCATTATAATAATAGACAAAGGTATTTTGGACAAAGGTTGATGCAGCAGATGGAATTTAATCCAGAGGAGCATGAAGTGATGCATTTTGACAGAAGGGATAGAATGAGACAATGTAGACTCCCTGGCAGTCCTAAAGAGTCTGCTGGGACAGGGGAATCTGAAGTTTCACGTGCATAGATCAATGAAGGTGGCAGAACATATTGAGAGAGTAGTTGGTAATGCACGTGGGATCTTGGCCTTCATCAGTTGGGGTATTGAGTACAAAATCAGAGAAGTTATGCTGAATCTTTATAAATCATAATTAAAATATTGCATACTGTACTGGTCACTACTGTTTGGGAAGGATATGGGGGTCCTTGAAGAGACTTACCAGAATGATTCCAGGGTTAAAGTATTTGAGCTACAAGCTTAGGTGTCAGAAGCTGGGATTGTCCTTTGAGCAAAGGAGATTTGGGGGAGTTTTGATAACTGGGCACTAGATTATGTTGGGTTTTGATAAAGTAGACAATGAAAAATGGCTCCAATTAGCTGATGGTACAAGGACTAGGGGGAATACCTGATGTATTACAGAGAAGTGTTTTCATTCCTTTTAATGCTGTGACTTTCAGGAATAGGCACAAGACAGGCTTTAAATTAAAAGAAAGAATAAATGTTCATTTTCTCAATACCGAAGCTGCAAACAAAACAGCATTCATTCACATAAGACACAGATACGTAAGAAAACATTATAACAAGAGTCATAGCATGCACTTAAATTTATTAAGAAAAGACATTTATATTCTCAGTCCCAGAGGTTACAGTTGGTGATGTTGAAGGCCTGAGGGTTCACTCTTGGTTCACTGGAGGATGAATGTTTCTGGCAATGTACTCACAGTGGCTGACTCCATGCAATAGCAGATTTCTGGCTTTTCTCCAGCTGAAGTTGTCATTAACACATGTAGTTAAATTATAATCCATAAGTAAAATAAATAGCCCTGCTTTTCTGCCTCTGATGAATCTACAAGGCAGGAATCCTCATTTTCAGGGTGGGATCCATTCCCTCTGTAGTTTTTGTCCCAGTCAGACTCTTCAGGACTGCCCTTCGGAATTAATAAGATATTTCGTATCGCAAGCCAGTTTCCATCATGTGACTGCAGTAACAATGTTCCTATTGTCCACACAAATAGCTTAGTAGGCTAAATAATTTTCACGCTGATGAACAGTTGACAGCCAATCAAGATTTCAATTATGAATAGTCTCCAGATACCCTTATTTGAATTTTCATCCCCAAGAAACTGGTTAAACTTAGGCATGGTTGCTTTAAGTAACTTCAGTTGAACTGTAGTGGGGCAGTCATCAGTAGTTGGAAAAGGTCAATTTACATGTTAATGACCTCCTAGAGACATGCCCATTTCATTGTATGACGCAGTCCTTGTTTGCACAGAAACCAGAAAAGAAAAATCATCTGAGAATTGTCCAAATTCTATGTCCATCTTTTTCATAAATTTGTATACATATAATATGACTGTAACAAGAGGATTTATCTCCCTGTGCATGTCCAAATCTGGCTCACATGGCCTGGGAACATTTCCCCACCCCCGTTTCCAAAATGACATTAAAATTAATTTTTTAAGAAATTCTGGAAGTGCTTGTAAGACCACTGCCAGCAGGGGACCTTGCAGAGAGAAAGCACATTTTGCAACTTGTTGCAGCATCTGTACGTTGTCAACACCATTGCAACTCCTCCTGATCAATACCTCCCCACTATAAAGTCCACAGAACCAAAAATATTACTGCGTCTCCCTTTCAATTTAAGAAAAATTCTAGGTGCTGACTGAAAAGTGCTGCTCCCCAAATTTTCCTCTCACTGTTACTTCACTCTTGCCTTTTCCCCTCCTTACTCTCTTCTGGTTCCCCTCATACCTACTGTCCCAACCCTTGCTCTTCCCTCCTACTCTCTTTTGACTTTGTTTCTCTCACCTGACCCCCTACTTTCAGCTTCCTCTTTCCCTTTCTCTCCTCCTCTCCTCTGCCACTGTCCTTCCTTCACACCTATCCTGTCCAGTCCTCCATCCTTCTTCATTTCTTCCTTTCTCACCTCACTCTGTAATTGTTCTTTTCTTTCCTTCCTCTTTCCACACATCTGCTTTTCCCCTCCTTTCCCCATCTGTTCCTGTTGTTTGTCCCCCTTCCCTCTTTATCTGTTTGGCCCTTCTTCTATATTCTTCTTTCCCTTCTCACCATCTTCTCCCACCTCTTTCTTCTACTTGTTCCTATCCTCAATTTCTCCACCTCATTGTTTCCATCTGACTCCAATAGAACCCCTCCTCCTTGCCTTTCAGCCTTGGTCTTCTACTCTGTCCTTCTTCCCCTTTCCCTCCTATCCCTGTTGTCCTCTCTCACCCTCCCATCCACCTCTCCTCTTGGGTTTAATTTTTACTGTGTTGTCTAACCATTCTTGACCTGTAAGGTGTCCTTAGTCATATGCAACATCACCAGCAAGTTTTATTTCTGTGGTGCCTTTAGCATGGTAGAACCCTAGGCAGTTTATTTCTGTGCAGTGTTAAAAACAAAGAAAATAAAGGGAGGGACACTGGAGGTGGTGGGGCGGGTGGGAGGGGGTGGGAAAGTAACTACAGAATGCTTGCTCTTCAGGGTAAGTAGTGAAGTGAGGTGGAATGCCATAGCAAGTGGAAGTATGCTGCAGTATGTTTGGATAGGTTTTGTTTTGTGGAATGAAACTGGGGAGGAAGATATTGAATGATAAGTGTTATTTTCTGCATTGACTATTTGCTGATAAGAAGAAAAACAGATTCACCAACTTAAACACAAAGGAGAAAGACATTTTATTATAAAGATAATGGGCAGCCCATTTTACATTTCTCCTGATTTCCATTGAAGTCAAATGCAATGGCCTAGAATTTCCTCACTTCCATTTACGCAATATTTATGTAAAAATGTAGGTCAAAATGCTAGTGGAACACGATTACCTACTTTAGAATATAATAACCACCATAAAATACATGCAATTGTCCACAACAAAATTACAAATCCAACCTGGCTAATTACATAGAAGGTGCCATCAACATGCTATCAAGGAACACTGACAAAGTAATGAGTTATTTGCTGATGCCCAGTTTAGGTTTCGTCAAGGATATTCAGCTCCTGACTTTGTTACAGGTTTGGTCCAAATATGGATAGCAGAACTGATCTCAAGAGATTGGTTGAAAGTAATTTCCCTTGATAGCAAGGCAGTATTTTACTAATTACGGCATTTCAGAACCTTAGCAAAACTGAACTCAATGGGAATCAGTTGGAAAACTCTCCACAAGTTGAAGCCATACCTAGCACAAAGGAAGATGGTTGTTGAAGGTCAATCATCTCAGTGCCAGAACATCATTGCAGGAGTTGCTCAGAGTAGAGTCCTAGACCCAAAAATCTTCAGCTGCTTCATCAATGGTCTTCCCTCCATCATAAAGTGAGAACACAACTTGCAACTTCTCAGATACTGATAAGGTCCATGCCCTTGTGCAACAAGACCTGGAAAACATTCAGACTTGCTCTAGTAAGTGGCAATTAATATTTGCCAGGCAATAACCATCTCCAACAAGAGAGAATTTGGTCATCTCCGCTTCACTCAATGACATTACAATTACTGAAGCCCCACTACCTATATTCTAGGTGTTACCATTGATCAGAAACTGAACTGGACTAGCCATATGAATACTGTGGCTGTGAGATCAGGTCAGGGAGGCTGGGAATTCTGTGCTGAGTAACTCACTTCCTGACTCCCTAACCAATACCCAAAATCCGCAAAGCACAAGTGAATTTCCTGTGGGATCTTCTGTTGGTGTCCTGCAAGGTGGATCAGGAAATCCAGTGGAGGCTGGAATAAAATTATTTGAACCCTGCTAATGAGTTTCAGATGAAGGTCCAATTGAAATCTTCCTCCCACACCCAATTCTTTCTGACCCCGTTGGAAAAACACACCAATGCAGAACACATCAGGAACAACATAGCATTGTAGATGCTGGAATTCACCTGAGCAATGCCTGGAGTTCAGGATGGAGGATGCAGGACTGAGCATAACAAAGCAGGATGACAATGCACAGAAATGAAGTGATACAAAATTAGCAGAACAGCGTATAACTATTCATTCCAAACTTCTCACTAGCGCCAATCTTAAAAGTAAATATAGAACCGAGTACCAATCAGCCTCTGAAATTCAGGGGCTGTCACACTTTTTGAAGAGGAGAATATTTTTCCACACATACCAGCCAGAATTCTATGCCCTTGCTCGGGCAAAGCCCATAAAATCCTGCCCGTCTGGATTCCGAGGCAGGCATAGCGGTAAAATTCCAGTAACCATGTTTCTACGACTTAGCTCCCAATTACGTTTGAACTTAAAAAAATACAAAGCAATCAAGAATGGTAGTCTGTGTGTTTTATGCACTTTGTTAATGGAAGAAAGAACACTTGCCATGCTAAATTCTCCCTCGGTGTACCCAAACAGATGCCGGAATGTGGGGACTAGGGGATTTTCACAGCAACTTCATTGCAGTGTTAATATAAACCTACTCGTGTCTAATAAATAAATTTGTTAAAAAAATGTTGAAATGAGTTTGGGAATTTGGTGCTGTTTGTCAGGAGTACAGATCCATATGCACCTCTTCTGCTGCACCAAGTGATCTTGTACAGGGAGCAATTCTGCAAATGATGCCAGTGGATGTTTATGGTTGTGCTGATGACTTTCAATAGTCTTGAGTTGGAAAAGAGTGCTCTTCATATATGGACCTAAGTACACATGCAACTCAATTCTTACCAACCTCAGGCTGTCAGTGGGGATATCAGATTCTTTCCAACACCAGAAATTCAAAGAACACCATGCTGATTGAATTCTTTTACTGTTTAAAGTCAGACTTGTGCTGAGTGCAGTCATATAGTAGCTTATATGCAGAACCAGTGTTGCGAAACCCCCTTTCCCAGGTATTTGATATCATTGTGATACATAAGACCACAAGTATATCAGCATCAAATGTTAAGTAATGTTTTGGAGGACATTAATCACAATGGGTATCTTGAATTATTTTGAGACTAACTGAAGTATGTGGGGGACAATTCATGCGTGCAGCAGTGTGACACTGACTTTCTGATTTCCTGGGACAAGCACTGTGGGCCCTTAACTTCTGCAGCCCATACAATTTTCTCCATTGATATCATCAAAGAGCACCACATGGACCACACAGGTACTGGCCTACAGCATTGTTTGGCCCTGGGGAACAGAAGTGGAATGAATATCTCCCCTGTAGCTCCTTCACAAAATTGCTACAAACCAAGCAAAATATTTCCTGTTTAATTTTTCACTTGTGATGATCATTCTCAACAAAACAAAGTGAATGAAGAATGTGAACATGTACAGCATCCCTGTAGATTAAAATCTCACTAAATCTCTAACATGCGACCAAAATAATCTGCCACTCTTTGTCAAGTTATGTAACAATAGACATAATGTAATACCACCCCAAGTCTAGCAAGATTGGTAGTGGTGGTGGGGCATATAATTGGGCAGGAAGGTGGTGGGTGGCGATTCAGCCACCTTCCTGCCTCTGTCCTAATAAAGTCCAGAGTGCAAAGGCACTTGGACGGCCTTCCTGTCCCACTGCTAATTAAGGGCTTTAAGACGGCAATAAATGCCCAATTAAAGCTCATCCTACCACTGCTGGTTTTCACCATGGGCAGGGGACACCCCATGCCAGAAGCCTGAAAAGCAAATGAGTCGAGTCCCTCAATGTTAGACCCTCAGTGCCTGATCAAGGGAGCCAACATTGGGAAGGGGAGGCCTGCTGGAAGCCACCTCCCTGCCCTTGCTGCCTACTTCTCTCCCCCACAACTCCCAGCCCGCACCACACCTCCTGCCATCATTCAGCTGTAATCTGGAACCCACAACAATCCTGGGCCTCATGTGGGCTTATTGCCAGCAACAATCCCTTGGCCCTGATGCCAATGACTGCAATGCCAACTGCTGGCCTCTCGGGGCAGGATTGGTCTCAGGAGGGCCCAGCACTGCTCAGTTAATGCCAGATTGGCATTTAGTTTAACAGGCCTTCTGAAACGAGGCGACATGAGGCTCTCACTAGCTGTCAAGCCGGTGGACAAGCCTCCATCACCTCCATTTATTGCTGCCCAATATCCCTGAAATGCTTTGACTGTGTTTCCTGATTTAGCATTAAATGTGGCTTCTTTCCATGCATTCTTGAATATTTCATAAAACTGATAAAACATTTATTGACCATTTATAGCAAGTGGCCCGCTGTCTCTTCAAAAAAAAAGCCATACCGATGGTTGAAAAAGTAACAATGATTGCATTCCAATGTATAAAGAAAAGCACTTGGGAGATTAGTATATGTCAGAAGTAATTTCCAGAATGCATGAGAGCATACTGTTGAAAATAAATTGCAGAACACAGACTCCATTAGATACACACAGGAGGTAGATGTCTTTTGTATGTCTAAAGAAATGGTGTGGGAGATATGGTGCTTGTCAGTTCATTCAATCCCCACCTTAGTAAAATCCTAGCAGTCTAATGCAAGGTCATCTAACAAACATGTTACACTCTGCACTACACTTCGTTTAACACTAAAAGCTCTGGCACATGCTAAAAAAAGATATGGTGAAAAATGGAACATTCAAGCGTGCTTTCTGTTTTTGTCCTAAACTTGATTATGCTTGAACTCACTTGCATTTTTAACACCATGATACCCTTCAATCTAGTTACTTGGAACGATAGTGCAAAAACGCTCGTTCTCCAGTTTAGGGAAAACACAATTCGTTTATTTAACTATTCAGAGGCTTGCAGCCACATGGCTACAATCAATCAGCTCCTGAGATGACTGAGTACAGCAGTTTGTGCTTAGCACCACCCCCCCCCCACCCCCCACCACCCCTCCTCCCTGCCCCCTCCCCCCCCCTGCCGCTCCCCATTTGGTTCCTGAGTCATATGACCCTTTGACGATTGAACCTTGAAGGGACAATCACCACCACATCCTTTCCTCTCTAAGTCCCTTTACCTAAATGTCAATACTCATTTAAACATTGAGTCTCAGATAATTAAACATTTAGTACATGAATTTGGTCAATTACAAATCAAGGTCAGGATTCTCCCCAAAAAAAAATTTAAGTGCTGAATTCATATAAAAACTGGAGTAAATCAGTGGGATTTTTTCTGTGGGATTTTCAAAATTTATCTCCCACACTCTGCACATTACAGAACACACTAGTGTGTATCACCATGTAAAACTGGGAGTAGGGCCTATTCCCCCTGGAGATGCTGGCAGCATAGTGCTGAATGGGCCACTGCGTACGCACCAATCTGTCAATCCAAGATCGGCGCATATGCAGTAGCCCTGCACTGCCTGATTGCTGGCCAGCCCCACAACCCTGCATCGTTGGCTGTGTGGCCCCCACCCCCCCAATCGCTGGCCTCTCGGACGTGTCTGGGACACCACCTGACACCACCCTGCCCCTCCGGCCTGCCTCGATCTCCCCCTCACCAGCAGCCCCGATCTCCCCAACTACCCACCCTCCACAGCCTCGACTTTCCCCCAGCAGGTCAACATCCCCTCCACCCCAATGGCAAGCCCCAATCGCTGTCCACCCTCCCCTGTCACCAATCCTTGCTGCAGTGGCAACAGGACTACCCCACCCCTGTCAGTCTCTGCCCCCATTTGACTGTGCCCCTTCTGGTCCTTGGCATTGCCTGATGCCTGCTGGGCAGTGCCAAGGTGCCCCCAAGTGTTGTCACTTTGCACTTTGGGTAGTGCCAGGAGGCCAGACTGTCACTGCCAGGCTGGCAATGCCCAGTAGGCACCTGTCTTAGCCCCCCCCCGGCTCCTGGGGGACCTCCCTGGCCTCCCTTCACCCCAACAGGGTAGGGCCACCAGTTCCCCGCTAGTGAGGAACTGTTGTAAATACTGCTGGAGTGAAACACTACTGGTTGGGGGTGAGCTGGAGGGTGGGGGGTGGGGTGGGGGGGATGGGGGGAGGTGAGGTGGTGAGGAGAGGCCTGCGGGCCTGTGGACTTCACTCCTGGGCCTGCTAATGATATTTAAATCACAATTTAAATACTTTAATCAGCTCCACGTGAATTTTAATATAATTAAAGAGCCTGGGACACAATTGTCCAGGCTCACTTGCCTTACAGCCTTGTCAGTGAAGATTGAAGACGGGAATGGGTTAATGAACTTTGTAATACTTGGAGATTTGTAAAAAAGTATTGTAAGACTTGTTTTCGTGTATCCCAGACAGATAAGAAAGCAGCTGTCCCTGCTGTTGTACACAAGTTTATGATTTTCCCAGCTAATTGAGTTCAGAAATGTAGCTGACCCAGCTCATATCTATTTTTGTGTCTTTAATATTGTAGACTTTTGTCTAACATAGTGGAGCTTACATGCATACCTTCATATATATTTCTGTACTATTTATGTATTATGTACTGATATATGCTATACAGGTACCTATGAACATAAAATTGTTATACCGGCCTGTTACCTTGTATGCAGTTAACTTGTTTGTGTCAGCCTGTATGTTAGCTAATAGAAACGATAGAAACCATAGAAACTTACAGCTCAGAAACAGGCCTTTTGGCCCTTCTTGTCTGTGCCAAGCCATTTTTTGCCTAGTCCCACTGACCTGCATTTGAACCATAACCCTCCACATCCCTCTCATCCATGAACGTGTCCAAGTTTTTCTTAAATGTTAAAAATGACCCCGCATTTACCACTTTATCAGGCAGCTCATTCCACACTCCCACCACTCTGTGCGTGAAGAAGCCCTCCACCCCCACCCCCCCCTCCCCCCACAATATTCCCTTTAAACTTTTCTCCTTTCAATCTTAACCCATGCCCTCTGGTTTTTTCTCCCCTAGCCTCAGTGGAAAAAGCCTTCTTGCATTCACTCTATCTGCACCCATCAAAATCTTATACACCTCTATCAATCTCCCCTCATTCTTCTACACTCCAGGGAATAAAGTCCTAATCTATTCAATCTCTCTTTGTAACTCAGCTTCTCAAGTCCTGGCAACATCCTCGTGAACCTTCTCTGCACTCTTCCAACCTTATTTACATCCTTCCTGTAACTAGGTGACCAAAACTGTACACAATACTCTAAATTTGACCTCACCAATGCCTAATATAACCTTACCATAACACTCCAACTTTTATACTCGATACTCCAATTTATAAAGGCCAATGTACCAAAAGCACTCTTTATGATCCTATCCGCCTGCGACGTCACTTTTAGGGAATTCTGTACCTGTATTCCCAGATCCCTCTGTTCAACTGCATTCTTCAGAGTCCTACCATTTAGCCTGTACGTTCTACTTTGGTTTGTCCTTCCAAAGTGCAATACCTCACACTTGTCTGTGTTAAATTCCCTCTAAACTGTCTGTGCTTTATATGCTCTGTCTGAGGCCAGAACTCTCCATTCACCTGACGAAGAGGCTGTCCCCTCGAAAGCTTGTGAGAATATTATCAAATAAATAGGTTGGACTAAAACCTGGTGTTGTCAGACTTTTTACTGTATTAAATTCCATTTGCCATTTTTCAGCCCATTTTTCTAGTTGGTCCAAGTCCCTCTGCAAGTTTTGAAAACCTTCCTCACTGTCCACTACACCTCCAATCTTTGTATCATCTGCAAATTTGCTGATCCAATTTACCACATTATCATCCAGATCATTGATATTGATGACAAACAACAATGGACTCAACACCGATCCCTGCGGCACTCCACTAGTCACAGGCCTCCACTCAGAGAAGCAATCCTCCACAACCACTCTCTGGCTTCTTCCATTGATGTGGATATGCCGGCGTTGGACTGGGGTAAACACAGTAAAAATTAATTATCTTCGTCAGGTGACGAAGGGGCTAACCCGAAAGCTAGTGAATTTACTATCAAATAAATCAGTTGGACTGAAACCTGGTGTTGTCAGACTTTTTACTGTGTTCTTCTATTGAGCCAGTGTCTAATCCAATTTATAACCTCCCCATCTATACCTAGTGACTGAACGTTCCTAACTAACCTCCCATGAGGGACCTTGTCAAAGGCCTTGCTGAAATCCAGGTAGACAACATCCACCGCCTTCCCTTCATCCACTTTCCTGGTGATCTCCTCAAAAAACTCGAATAGATTGGTCAAACATAACCTACCATGCACAAAGCAATAGCTAAGCAAACCACAGGTGTTGAGATGTGGGACAATTGCGGCCTTGAGGTAACCATGAATCAGCCATGTTCACACGATGGAGGATAAGCCACAGCCTGGGAACCTGCCGAGAATGGAAAAATACGTTATGCGCTTGGGGGGGAGGTATAAATATGTGCTCTTAATTTGTGTTCGGAGAGAAGCTTGGGGAACCGCTGTCAGGTACCAGGTGTATCTCCCAAAAGCTTTTGAATAAACTTGCTATACTTTGACTCACAACTGGTCTCAGAGGTATCTTTTCCCTACAACAAGATCCTCACCAATCACTACAGAGCTTGGATTGGTTGGCAGCTCCTGGGAGCAAGACTTCCTCCCTAGTGACAGGCAGAAGTCCCACTGTCAGCCACTTTAACCCACCCACAGTGTTTTATGGCTGCAGGGAAGGCTTGCACAATCCTTCCGGGATCAGGAGAAGGGGGTTGAGGAAAGTCTGTAAGCCATTCTGTCTCCCCATAAAATGCAGCTGATTAACACTGTTGTCTCTTCACAGATGCTGCCAGATCAGCTGAGCATTCCCACATTTTTTACTTTTATTTCGTTTTCCACCTCCTGGGTCAGACTCTGATTTTGGTAGATCATGTAGTTTTTTAATAATGAGATAATTCTTAGTTTGAAGTTTATTTATTAGTGTCACAGTAGGCTTACATTAACAGTGCAATGAAGTTACTGTGAAAATCCCCTGGTCACCACACTCCAGTGCCTGTTCAGGTACAGAGAGAGAATTTAGCATGACGAGTGCACCTCAGCAACACGTCTTTCGGACTGTGTGAGGAAACAGGAGCACCCGGAGGAAAGCCACAACATAGCATTGAGCACAGAGACTGTTTCTCTCAAAAGTCACTGTTTGCTCTAGTACTGGTGCTCAGACACGTACAGATGATTAATTCCCATTGTGGAGATCCTGGCAAACTTGATGACCATGAAGCTATTATCGATTGTCGGGAAAACCCATCTGGTTCACGAACGTCCTTTCGGGAAGGAAATCTGCCATCCTTACCTGGTCTGGCCTGCATGCGGCTCCAGAGTCACAGCAATATGATTGACTCTCGACTGCCCTCAGAGTGGCACAGAAAGCCACTCAGTTGTATCAGGCACTATGAGTCAATCAACAGCACATGGACTGCAGCGTTTCAAGAAAGTGGCTCACCACTGACTTCTCAAGGACAACTAGGGATGGGCAATAAATGCTGGCCAGCCAGCAACACCCATATCTCACAAACGAATAAAAAAAAAGTTGCCATATATCAGAATTTGGGGTGGATACAGCAGATAAATTTCAGACCATTATTTAAATAGTTGGAAAAATCAAGTGTAAGTCATGCATGAATTTTGATACATGAGTCAGGATGGAAGGTGGGAGTGCAAAGTTGGAAAATCAATCTTAATAGCTGTGTTATTTAGTGTATTAACACATTTTAGCACTAATAGAGTTGAGTGATGTGACGGTGAGAAATTGAATCTTTTCAACATGAAACATCAAACACTTTCAAATTAGGTTTTGCACAGATCAAAGCAAAATAAACTTCCCACTACTCTGACCCAACAACATGTAAAGTCACCCAATGTGAGAGGAGCATTCTTCAATCGCACCAAAGTAGAATGTCCTTTTTGTGTAATTCCCACCATTCTGATCTGAGTTAGGCTGCAAGTGTAATATTATGGGTTGTTGTGGAATCCATAAAGAACCAGTGGAGACTGTCCACTAATTCACTTGGATCCTCCCATTTGATAAAGGAAGTTTTCTAAGCCAGCTCTGAGTTTTTAATTTTGAAGGAGGATCATCAAGATAATCGACTGTGTCAATATTGACTGAACACATTGCAAAATTTGCATTCCTGGTCTGGAGTTTTTATTTCAATTAAAGTCAATGGGCAAACACTCATAAGCTCAGGGTGTTTAATTTTGTAATATGCACAGCAAATGCCAGGAGTGGGATGGGCAGCATGGGAGGCACAGTGGTTAGCACTGCTGCCTCACAGCACCAGGGATCCGGGCTCGATTCCTGGCCTTGTGTCACTGTCTGCATGGATTTCCTCCGGGTGCTCCGGTTTCCTCTCACAGTCCAAAGATGTGCAGGTTAAGTGGATTGGCCATGCTAAATTGTCTCTTAGTGAGACAGGGGGCTAACTAGGGTAAATGTGTGAGGTTATGGGCATAGGGTCTAGGTGGGATTGTGGTCAGAGCAGACTCAATGGGTCTCCTTCTGTACTGTAGGATTCTATTAGTAGTAGAGTGGAACTTTTACCCCACCTTCCTTTCAAAGTGTTTTCATTAAAGTTCTTGGGACAGCTGAAAGCAGCTTATTGTGAAAATTCCAAGTCACCGTTTAGACGATCACTTGGATTTTTAGGTAGGAAGGTGACAGAAACCTTGAAATTATTTAAATGGCAATTGAATGTTGTGACAGATTTTTCCTAATGGGCTCTCTCATCTTCGTGCACCTTATGATCTTGTGACCTCTGCTGCACCCTGAACTTGTTGCGATCGGAGTTTTATGGGTCTGGGGCTTTGTTTTTGTCTTACAGAGACCTGCTTAATGACCTGATGGCATCACCATATTGTGGCAGAATGCGTTCACACAGTTTGTAAAGAAACACACTGAAAGTTGTTACAGCAGTCCCTTTGCCGCCCACAGATTTCACAGAAGTAATAAAACACCCCATATAAATAAATGTGAAGACAATTAAAAATGTTTCATTGTCACAACTGGGAGTGTCACAGTACTTTGTTTATTTGCTCGGCAGTTAGGTAACAGTGTGCTAATGAAGATGCACATCTCACTCTCGTTCTCTCGTTTATTTTACCTGATGCCACTACAAGAAGTTGGATACCTGCCACTTCCACAGCTGCAAGTGACTTCATCTGGCTCCGCACATTAATTTCCAAACAGAGACCCAATGGAGCTTTGTGAGATCTGAGAAAATCTGGGTTCTCCACTACTGATGGAAGAACAAAGATCAGGTTGTTTATCCTTACAGTTCTTCCTCTGTTGGCTGCACTCTTCAAATGGAAGAGTGCCCTTAGTTTTGTTCTGACAGCGTCTGAGCATAATGGAAGAGGAGCAGATGTTCTCCTGCCTGAAAACAGCAACTGTACAACTACAGACAGATTTATCCTCCTTCTCTTATTTCAAACAGCACAGCAGCTATTTGGGCGGAATTTTACGACTGCATTGCGCTTGTTTTGCGGCAGGGAAATGGCATAAAATTGGGTGGAATGCTAAGGGTGGGGGAATCTGGGGGTCATTTAGGGGGAAGATGCTAGATGAGGTAAACATACAACCTTACTGCCTGAATGAGGTCGTTCAGTTTCTTGCTGCACTGCTTCTCAGTTCTCCTAGCCAGTGCCCTGGCACTATTACATGCTGTCACTGCCGCCCAGGCTGTGTTCCCATCCCTTCCACTGGGATGGCATCCTGCTGGGGGGAAGAGTGTATCCCACCTTTCCTCGGCAGCCTGGCAAGATCGGAAAATCGGGGAGCTGTCTTCCTGGAGGCCATTTCTTCTTGTAATGCCTGCCTGTCTGTCCATCCTTGGGGATTTTATGGAGCTGTCTCTTGTTAGGTCAGATCAGCTGCAGACAGTTTGGGTGAATCATGTGCCCTTATGAGCATTCCAGTGAATTTAGTGCAGTTTGCCTTATTACCATGGAGGGGAAGGCAAGTCAACACTTGCTGATGAAGAGGGCGGACGGGGGTGGCGGGGGGGGGGACAGGATTTGTGCCTCTGTGATGATCGGGAGCAGGGGAGGGAGAGAATCATGTCAGTCAGCCATTGGGGGGTTGGTAATGTTGCTGGGCTGAGTCTCTGATGTCCGTGGAGTCTGTATCTGGCCTAGGGGGCTCTGTCGGCAGCACTGTTTTTTCTTGCACATGCGCAGTTTGCAGCTCTGGTCTGAACTGCTGGCTGTTTGGCAAATTAGGCCCCGTCCACTGCCTCCAGTGGCTAGAAACGGTCTAGCCCATATTTTCAAAGGCTGAGTGCATAAAATTGGACATGAAAACTCACCCAAAAAGCAGACCAACCACTCTCCTGTTTTCACGCTAGCTAGGCACTTAGAAAAAAACTCGTAAAATTCTGCTCTATGTGTCAGGTGTTCTGAGTTAAATAGTACAAAATAATATTCTTGTTATTTGTTTGGCTTCAACTATAATTATTTTGATTAATTATATGAAAAGAGGTAGATAATTATTTCAATTTTTAAGAATGAGACAGTTTGGAGTAAATTATTATGTCAAAACTTTATCACCCTCTTGCATTTGAACAGTAGATTTGACTTATAAATAAGTGTCCCTTTGGTTCACTTCAGTTAGCTTTAATTTAAACTAAAGTTCTTTTTACCTTATCAGTTTATAGCTGCTCTCTTCCCTTCTTAGTCTTAAGATGTTTATTCCTTGCTTGGGTAGGTTCCTGATTGATTGCTTGTTCTCCTGTCCTTCCTACAAGTGGCCATTAATCACATGGAAAGCAAGCATCAGCAGTCTGTGATGTAGGAAGGTATTGCAACTGAAGTTTCATCATGCGCTTGTAACTGATTTATGCCTATTTCCTGGTGAGACACACAGCTGGATTTTACACTCCCGCTCCAGTGTATTTGAAGGTATGCTCCATCCAGCAAGTGCCCTGGCCACTATCTATCCATCTGCTCCTGCCCCCATTGTAAGTATGCCAGAGGCAGGGGTAGTGTTTTGCCAGTGGTCACAATTGAGGTCCTTAAGTAGGCAATGAATGCGCACTTGGAGTGAGGAGGATAGTGTAGAGCTTCAGAAGGATGAAGACAAGTTGGTGGAATGGGTGAAGAGGTGGCAGTTAAAATTCAATGCAGAGAAATGTGAAATTATTCATTTTGGGATAAAGAACACAGAGAGACAATATAAAATAAAGGGTACAAACCTAAAATGGAGAAAGAAGCAGAAAGACCTGGATGGATAAATGCATATGTCATTGAAGATTGCAAGAAAGGTTGAGACTGTAATTAGGCATCTAGTATCCTAGGCTTTATTAATAGGAACATAGCATCTAAGAACAGGCAGGTTATGTTGAACTTGCATAAGACACTAGCCCAGCCTCAACGGGAGTATTGCATTCATTTCTGGGTACCACATTTTAGAAAGAATGTGAAAAACAGTGTGGAAAAGATTTACAAAAATGGTTCCATGGACGACGAAATCCGGTTATGAAGATAGATTGGCACAGCTGAAAATGTTTCCTTGGGGAAGAGAAGACTGAGAGGAGATTTGATCGAGGTATTCAAAACATGGGTAGAGCAGATAGGGAGAAACTGTTTTCATTCATGAAAAGATCAAGAGTGAGAAGGCATAAATTTAAAGCAATTAGCAAAAGAAGCAAAAAACAACATGAGCAAAACCTCTTTCATCCAGTAAATGGTTAAAGTCTGGAATGCTCTGCTCAGAGTTTGGTGGTGACAGGTTCAACTGGAGTTTTCAGAAGGAAATCAGACAGTTATCTGAAAAGGAAGAAGATGGGGGAATAGCACTAGGTGAGTTGCTTGTTCAGCGAGCCAGTGTAGACATGTTGGAATGAATGGTCTCCTTTTTGCACTGTAACAATTCTGTGATTCTATGGTTCTGTGATACTGAGACCTGCACTACTATCAGGATCAATACACTCAATATTATCAGACATTGCCAGCCACTCACCCAGGAAGAAGAGGAGATGGAGCAGCAGAGCAAGAGACTATGAGAGTAATACTGTACCACAAGAGAGTAGCCCATTCTCACCTCCCCTATAACCATGTATTGGTAGTGCAGATCATGCCAAATCCTCTCAGAGAAAGAGTACATCAGGAATCTGTGCTTTAAGAAGGAAGGCACCAGCCAGTTGTGCACCATTTTGCACAGTAAGAAGTCTCACAACAGCAGGTTAAAGTCCAACAAGTTTATTTGGAATCACAAGTTTACGGAGGGCTGCCTCTTCCTTGGGTGAGTCCTTTTCTAGAGGTCACCTGATTCCATGAACTGTGGAAAGTTCCTGATATTTTCTATTCTTTCACAGATTGTGAGCATTACTGGGTAAGTAACATTTGTTGCCCATTCCTAATCACCTTTTGGAAGGTAGATATATGTTAGGAAGGGAGTTCCAGGATTTTGATGCAATGCTAGTCAAAAACTGGCAATATAATTCAAAGTCAGGATGGTGTATGGCTTGGAGGGAAACCTGCAGGTTAGTCGTGTTCTCATGCATCTCATCCCTTGTCCTTCTAGGAAGTTACTGTTGAAGGAGTCTTGGTGAGTTGCTGCACCACATCTTGTATGGTTCATACAGCTGCCATGGTGTGTTTGTAGTGGAGCGAGTGAACGTTTAAAGTGGTACATGGGATATCAATCAAGTTGGTTGCTTTGTCTTAGATGGTGTTGAGCTTTCTGAGTGTTGTTGGACCTGCACTCATCCATGCAAGTGAAGTGTATTCCAGCACACTCTGGGCTGTTGTCAGTAAAAGTACAAATGTCCACTAAAATTACTTGTAGAATTGTCCATTGTAAAAGATCATTTGGTGCAGCAGAAGAACATAAGAACATAAGAACCAGGAGTCTGCTCTGCCATTCAATAAGATCATGACTGATCTATGGTATCATTAAAGATGAAGGTTCCACATCTGTCAATGGTAGAGAATTCTAAAGATTCATGAGTCTTTGAGTGAAGGAATTTTTCCTCATCTCACTCCTTAATGATCAGCTCCTAACCCTAACATCGTGCCCTTGTGTTCTAGATTCCTCCACCAGTGAAAACAACCTCTCAGTGTCTAGACTATCAGAATGTCATATATTTCGATGAAATTACCTCTCAATCTTTTAAACTCCAGAGAATATAGGCCCACATTACTCAGCCTTTCTTTTTCAAAATTTGTTTTATGGGCCTTGGGCATCGTGGGCTGGGTCAGCATTTATTGCTCATCCCTAACTGCCCTGCATTTCAGTAGACATTTGAAAGTCAATCACCTTGTTGTGGGTCTGGAGTCACATGTAGGCCAGACGGCCAATTTCCTTCCCTAAAGGGCACTAGTGAACCAGATAGGTTTTTACAACATTCAACAATGTTTTCATGGTCATCATTAGTCTCCTAATTCCAGATTTTTATTGAATTCAAATTTCACCATCTGTCGTGGTAGCATTTGAACCCCAGTCCCCAGGTCTTGCTCTGGCTCACTGGACTACTAGTCCAATGACAATACCACCATGCCACTGCCTTCCCATCATAGGACATCCATCCCATTCCGAGGACTAGCCTAGTGAATCTTCACTGTACGGCCTCCATTGCAAACATAGCCTTTCTTAAATATGGAGACCAAAACTGCACACATTACTCCTAGCGTGGTATCACTGTACAGAATTAGCAGCATTTTCTTTATTCCAGTCCTCTAATCCCCTTGCAATAAAGGCCAACATGTTATCTTCCTTCCCAATTGCTTGCTGGACCTGCATGCTAACTATCTGAGTTTGTTGTACAAGCACACCCACATCTCTCTGAACCTTTTCAAGTTTCATGACTATTAAAAAATATTCTGCTTTCTATTCCTATAACCAAAGTGAATAACTCCACACTTCCTCACATTACACTCCATTTGCTATCTAGCTGGGAAAATAATGATACAGTCATAAGTCATGTAATTCAGAGCACCTGGCTCATACTCTGGGGACATGGGTTTAAATCCTGCCACTGCAGATGGTGGAATTTAAATTCAATTCAATAATTTGAGAAATAAATCTGGAACTGAAAGTTAACCTCAGTACTGGTGACCATAAGATAATTATTGGAAAAAAATCCATCTTTTTCAGTAATGTTTATTAGGGAAGGAAATTTGCCATCTTTACCCAGTCTTGCCTACATATGACTTCAAAGCCACAGCAATGTGGTTGACTCTTAACTGTTCTCAAGGGCAATTAGGGATGGGCAAGAGTAGAGATGGGCAATAAATGCTAGCCAAGGCGGTGATGCCTAATTCCCATAAAAAAAGGAAAGAAAATTCACTTAACCAGTCTATAATTCTTTGCAGTCTCTTTATGTTCTCCTCACAAAGTGGGGGAAATTGAACTTGGCTGGGTTCCTCCCCCATTTTTGCAAAGGTTATCTCCAATTTTGTCACTATCCACAAATCTTATTGCTAGAAAAAGTCAGCTTATATTTGGTGGCACGGTGGCACAGTGGTTAGCAGTGCTGCCTCACAGTGCCAGGGATCGGGGTTCGATTCCCAGCTTGGGTCACTGTCTGTGTGGAGTGTATACATTTTCCCAAGTTTGCATGGGTTTCCTCTGGATGCTCCGGTTTCCTCCCACAATTCAAAGATGTGCAGGTTAGGTGGATTGGCCATGCTAAATGGACTATGAGTGTCAGGGGGACTAGTTAGGGTAAATGCATGAGGTTATGGGGGACTGTAGTTTGTGCAGATTCAATGGGCCGAATAGCCTCTTTCTGCACTGTAGGATTCTATGATTCAATGATATGGACACATCAAACTTAAACTCTTCATCTCCAGATCTGGCCAGACCACATAGAGCACTAACAAGACCTGAGTGTACACAAATCATAGGAAATGAGCACACAATCTGGAAAATAATTGGTAATGAACCATTATTTCTAAGTGATTCGAGTATAAGGGTAATTAACCCCTACGGCAATTGTTAAAAACTTTGGAGAGGTGAAACCTTCAGTACAATGTACAGTTTTGGTCTCCTAAGCAAAGGAAGGATATACTTGCCTCAGTGGGAGCGCAACAAGGGTTCACTAGACTGATTCTTGAGCTGTGGGGATTGTCCTGGGGGGGAAAGTTTGAGTAGACTAGGCCTATATTCCACAGGATTTAGAAGAATGAAGTGATTTCATTGAAATGAATAAATTCTTCAGGGGCTTTACAGGGTGCATGCTGAGAGGATATTTCCTCTGTCGGAGTCTAGCACTAGGGCCCACATTGTCAGAATAAGGAGTTACCATTTAGAACTGAGATAAGCCAAAAGTTCTTCATTCAGAGGATTGTGAATCTTTGGAATTCTCTACCTCAGTGGTGTATAGATGTTCAGCCTTTCAACATTTTCAAGCCAGCGATTGATTTTTTTTTCTTAGCTACTTATGGGATCTAGGGATTCAGTCATGAATAATGAGGCAGATTTAGTTAACAGCCTAACAGTGTGTGAACATTTATCAAATAACAAACTGGATATGATCAAATTCAACATAGGGAGAAACGCAAAACAATGACTGGGATTCTAGATTTGGGTAAGGCTAAGTTCAAAGTGAAGAGACAGAGACTGTTCTCAGCAAGCAAGGCAAATCTCTTAATGTGTATTACAAAATAAAATCAGTGAACTGTGTTCAAAAAGAACTTGATGTAATACAGAACCCAATTACACTCCTAAGGGGCAAGAGCTCCACTTACCAAGGAAAACAACTATGAATGACAAAAGAAATTAAGGAAAACATGAAACTAAAAGAAACAGTAGACAAAAATACTAAAGTTAATACAGATCCTGGTGAAATGCAACAGGTTACAAAACAGACAATAAGAGCTACAAAAAGGAATAAGAAATGAAATTTGAAAGGGATTTCAAAATCTACACAAACAAGTTTTGCAATTATATTAGAGAAAAGATGGTGGTCAGGAGCAATATGGGCATCTTGGAAACTGATAGTGATATTTTATATTTAAAAATAAGGAAATGGTGGGCAATTATTATGTTGCAACAATTATGTTGCACCAGTATTTACAGTAGAGGAAGAGGTGAGTATGCTAAACATCACCAGGGAACTAAGACTGAATCAAGTTCATGGAGTCACCAAAATCAAGTTAAAGTAAATAAAATAACAACAATGAAGAAACTGATAGCATTAAAAAGTGATATATTACAGGTTTTGTTCTGTGGTAAGAACATTGCAGATGTCCAACTATAACCTTTCAAAAGTCTCTCGGTTGAGGAAACTGTTCTTTGAATTGAAAAATTGAACATTTACTATTTAAGAAAGGTAAGAAAAAACCAGGGACTTATGCACTGGTAAGCTCAACACTGTTGTCAAGAAATTTCTTAAGTTCTTAATTAAGATTGAGTGGGTGAACACTTTGAAACTTTGCCATTGGTCAGAAAGACACAGCATGGATTTGGTAAGGGTAAGTCATGCCCGATGAACCTAACAGAATTTTTTTGAAGAGGTGACTAAATTAATGGATAAGGGAAGATCTATAAATGTAATTCATATGAACTTTAAGGAAGCATTTGATAAAGTCCCGCAATGAAAATTGCTAGCTAAAGTTGAAACTCATAAAATTGAAGGAAATTTATTGACTTTGTTAGGAAATTGACCAAATGGTAAGAGAAATGGAGTAGGGATAATGAACAAATACACTAATTGATGGGATGCAACTAGTGATTTTCTGCAAGAATCTGTTCCACTGCTTCAATGGCTTTAATGTATTCAGCTCTGGAGGTCTTGTTGACACAGTTGTGCAATGAAATTCCATTATGAATGTTTGGCTGAGCTCCAAATCATAGTAATTGTTTCAGCTCAGCAGGGTTCTTGATGTAGCTGTCAAGGTGATGTTGAACTTTTTTTTAGATTAATAGTTTTATGAGCTCCAAAGATTTTTTTTGTAATTTGTTTATTTTGACAGTTTTATGAACATCTCAAAAACATTAGATTGCTATTATAGGGTTCACCATTCTGTCCATAGTAGATCCTAGAAGAGTGGAGGGTCATGGGAGTGCATGGTAGGGGGTAAAGGGATATGGGGAGCAGGGGGTGCAAGAAGCTAATAGAGATAATAGTGGGAATGGGGTCGGGCAGGGGATGAGGGGTGAGAGCTAGGGTGACTAACAACCATGAGCTGAGCCAATGAACCTGAGAACAAAGAGGGGCATTCTATTCTGCCTACCTCTGCATCCATTTGGCTTCATTTCTCAATCAGTTCCATTGTCCCTCGGGCCAACTTTGGGCAGTGGTGGTGCTGAATACAGCCTATCTCTGTAACCCCACAATGAAAATAGTGCAGCCAGGCAATGCCGGACAGGAGGTAAGGAAATCTTCCAACTTACAATTCTCACCTTAAAACCAGCCCTTTCTGTCCAGGTACTTAGATCATTAAAATGTTATGAACAGGCACAGAAAATAATCAAAAACAGGCACAGAAAATAATCAAAAAGGTTAATAGAATTCTGGTCTTTTTAACTACAGGACTAGAAGTCATGATCAGCTATGTAAAACCTGAGGTTAGACTACACCTGGAGTACTAGCAGCAGTTCTGACTATCACACCTATTATCCTTGGATGGAGTGCAGCATAGATTTACCAGAGTGATCCCTGGACTGCAAGAGTTAAATTATGTAAAGTGTTAACACAACCTGGGATCGTTTTCCTTGGAATTTAGGAGGTTTAGGGATGATATTGTTGAAGCTTTCAAAGATACTAAGAGGAACAGATACAGGAGTTAGAGAGTAATTATTTTCACTGATTGCGGCCTCTAGAGCTAGGTGGCAAAGTTTAAAAATTAGACCCAGACTCTTCAGGAGTGAAATTAAGAAGCACTACTACACGCAGAGTGTGATAGAAGTTTGGAACACTCTTCAGCAAATGGCAATTGATGGTAGATCAGTTGTAAATTTGAAACCTGAGATTGATAGAGTTTTCTTTACCAAAGATGTTATGGGATATTGGGAAAAGTTAAGCTGAAACAGACTCAAGAGCCAAATGGTCTATTCCTGTTTCTACATTCATATGGTCCTTTATGGGGCTAGTACAGGAAGGTGTAATTGAGATGGAAAGTCAGTCATAATCTTATTAATTGGCAGAAAAGGCTTAAGTGGCCTGCCTCTGCTCCTATTTCTTATGCTCTCATTAACAGGTCCTGTTGTCTTGTGGCAAGACTGCTCACCATTCCAGGGTCATACAAGATATCTCTGATTTCTTCCCTTTAGAATTCATCCTATTAAACTCCTCTCTCCTGCTTTCTCTGCTGTCACCTCCAACAACATACAGGGAGCTCACTGACTTCAGTGATTACGAACATGGTCAAAATCTGGTCAAGCTTTGGGATGACTGCTTTTGCTGAAGTTGACGTAACTATTTCCATGACTGAAAATCTGCTTTAGTCACCAGTGACAACAAGCAGATGTTTGATGCAACTCTCCAAAATCAACATTAGCTTTAACCCATGATCCTGAAGGTAGTTCAGACGTTTGAGAGGATTACAAGAATTTGGTAATGTGGTTGCTTGACATGGCAAACATGAAATCAGATGCAGTTGTAGTGATGAGCACAATTTGAATATTGTGAAGACCTTGTAGCACCTGAGGGATTTTGTTTGCAGATGCTCTTTCGGCCCTTCCATTTTCCTGGTTCCTTGGATTTCAGACCGTACTGTGAGATTCTTGAGACTAAAAACAGCCAGAGACAGATCAAAACTAAAAATCTATGAACCACATAGTTTCTTTTTCAAAACAACTTCTTCAGACTCTCCTTTGCTTGCAGACACCCGCTGCTGGTACAATTCTGTAGGTAATTACAAGTGAAAAATGTGTACATGTTGCAATTTCAAAACATTATGTCATTCCCCTTCATAGTAAATGAAACATATTTCAATGATTCACCTCCAAAGTCTAAGCAATAAACTTCAGTACAATTTATTCAACTTAGCACCTGTTATAACTTTTCATTTAAAATTAATTTAAAAATGAGCTCAGTTATACACAATGAGCGAGAAAAGGCTTCATAACATAGTCACTTAAGTATGGCAGACATTTTTGCTCACAAGTACAATGTTATCTAAAATCAGATGTGTTATCATTTGACTCACATTAATCTGAGATGTCAATATTGGAATTGAATTCAAAGCTTAAAGTTTTTGTTGCTTTCATGAATGATGCTTTTTTAGGGATTTTTCTGTGGACCGCGCTTGGCAGTGATCATTGATCCTTTTGCATTGGTCGTAACAAACAATTGGATGTGACAAAAGGCTGCTTCTTTTCCAAAATGACCGTCACGCATCAATTCGATCTCTAAATATTTTGTTTTGCTCTGTATTTATTCTCATTGTGTTCTTGATTGTGTTAGTGAACATGCCTGGTTGTTACTTAACATGGAACTATTATAATGTGAGTATCCAATACTTTGAGTTGATGGTTTGTTCTGGGAAGTAGTGAACAAACTTAATGGTGGTCTCTAATCAGTTATTCCATGAAATTCCTCATAAGCAGAGATGAAAATGTAAGATACCCCATGTAACTGATAGCACTCCCCTCTGTTTGCAAATAAATTTGCTCTACAGGTTAAAGCAACTGGCTCATCATTACAACAACTGATGGGTTCCCTGCCTTGTCTTTTTGTGTGAGAACTGCATCTAAACAAAACAGTTTGCATCCACAACTAGCTGGGTGGTTTTTTTCAGTGTCAAAGTAGACATTTTTGCAGTTTGCTGACAACCGTTGTTTGATCTGCCGTGCAGTTTGTTTGTGTGATTCCACACAGTTGTGTACTTCCACTTAGTGATTCATTTTTGCCAGATCACATACTGAGGGCAGCTAATGTAGTGACAGCAGGAATGAAATCCTAGCAGACTCCAGACTTCCTGCATGTTTGTACAATCTTCCATATTGGGCAGTTGCTGGGTGAGCATTGCCACCTGATAAGCTCTGCCCATGTCTCTGAGTACTCAGTAATACTCTATTTCTAGGGGCTGGCAGCTTTATCCATTCCCTGTTTGAGCCTTCCTAACCAATAATCACAGGACAGGCATCCAAGCTGTCTGGATGATCACATCTCTCCATCCATCACTTAGCTCAAGACCACTTTTTAATTTAACTCATGCTGAGGGCTATTTGCTAGCCCTCACTAGACACCAGGCACCAAAAGACCAAAAGACTCACTGCTATAAGTTCTGGAATGTGTACTTCTTGTTTTGTGGCTGCTAAGAATGTTTCTTCTAAAGAGAGACAGAAATAACACAATGCCATGTTGGCTAACTTTGCAGTATTCTTAAATCAGCATGCATTACTAAGAATACTAGATTAAATATAGTATTCTTAAATACACCACTTCTACTTGTACCCACTTCCAGTTTGCCAATACCAGTGGAGATATCAGCATACAATTAAAGAATGTTGTCCGAATGACTAAGAATTACATATGTGACTACAATCATGTACAGACTTGTTGCTGTGTGGAAACTGATACAAATGTCACTTTTTTCCAGATATAAAATGCAGCATTCACTCTAATGTCTATGAATGAGATTGATGTTTCAAAAATCCTGAGAACTAATAGTGGTTTGTCGCTGTTGTAAGGAAACATTTCAATGGTTTGTGGAGACTGGGACTAATTTGATGTCTTTCCCATAACATTGACAGATGCTACTGTTCTGTCTTATGGCATCTTCTCTCGCCTTTTTGCTCTGGTACGCAAACCTCCTGTTGGGATTGGTCTTAGTAGTTGATTTTGCTGATGAATGATAAATAAGAGCAATCAGGCTGGGTTTTTCTGTAGCTTTGCACTGTTTACTGGTCGCAGAGCACTTTGTCTGGTGTGGGTAAGCACTGCCACAGTGGAAGCATTGTTAGTGTATGTTACAGCTCTGATTGTGGGACTGGTATTGTTGCTTTGCAAGTGGTCTCTTGGTACATGAGTGATGGAGAGAATTTACAGAAGTTGAACTTGGAGTGTGGGTTTTGAGAGCCCCAACTTCTGCAGCTCTGGACTCGGACATCAATAGTGACTCTGCTGTCTCCAACAGCTCTGACAGGCTTCTGTCTTTCTTGACCACTTTTCAGCTTAATTGACTGGAGAGACTGCTTTCAATTGTTGGTGTTTTTATTTCCCTTTGACATGCCCCAAACCTTCAAAGTCACATTTCATAGCTAATTGCCTCAAGCATGGGCAATACTGAACACTTGTGTTGATTACTTCTTACTTTGTGCGTCTGAAAAGGTTGGCTTCATATATTATGTTTTCTGGAGAGTAAAATGGGACAGTAAAGCCTTTGAGCTGAATCATTACCATTTTGCTCAAGTGTAAACATCTCAAAAATGTTTTCTAGCTTTTCACCACCAGAATGGAAAAGTAAGGCCTTTTTCCTTTGGTCCTCTGTATGACTAAATTTGCTTTCTCATGCTGTCATGTTTTAAATTGGGAAACCTGGCAGTCTTCTACCCCACAACACAATCCCACAAACAGTAATGTGATATTTAGATAAACTATGTTTTAGTGATGTTGACTGAGCAATAGGGTGAGGCCGCAGCTGGAGTACTGTGTGCAGTTTTGGGCGCCGCACCTGCGCAAGGATATTTTGGCCCTGGAGGGAGTGCAGAGGAGGTTTACTAGGCTGATACCGGAGTTGAGGGGGTTGAGCTATGAGGAGAGGCTGAATAAACTAGGCTTGTACTCGTTAGAGTTTAGAAGAATGAGGGGAGATCTCATTGAGACGTATAAGATGATGAATGGGATGGATAGGATAGAGGTGGAGAGACTCTTCCCGCTCAAAAAAGACAGTAGGACTAGGGGGCACAGCCTCAAGATAAAGGGGAGGCGGTTTAGAACGGAGTTGAGGAGGAACTTCTTCACTCAAAAGGGTGGTGAATCTCTGGAATTCTCTGCCCGTTGAAGTGGTGGAGGCTGCCTCGCTAAATATTTTTAAGAAGCGGGTTGATGGGTTCTTGATAAAAGAGGGGATTAAGGGTTATGGGGAGAGGGCGGGAAAGTGGAACTGAGCCACGACAGATCAGCCATGATCTTATTGAATGGCGGGGCAGGCTCGAAGGGCTAGATGGCCTACTCCTGCTCCTATTTCTTATGTTCTTATGTTCTTATAACCAAACTTGCCATTGCCCCTTCAAAACATTACTGCCACTTTTACCAATGTGGGAATACAGAGGATTCAAATGTTTTGCAAAAGGTCATAAATTGAGTATAAACAATGCCATTTTCATCTTCAATTTTGATGAAACATGCCTGTAATATTTTCCCTGCTTATTTGATCTGAGTTTGTGTGAACATAACACAATCTGAAGCAATCAATGTCAACATGCAGCAATACCCAAAGAATATCCAGGCTTGGACTAACAAGCGGCAAGAAACATTCAGGCCACACAAGTGCCAAGCAATGAACATCTTCAACAAGAGAGAATTTGACCATTTCCCTTTGACATACAATGCCATTTCCATTGCTGAATCCCAAACTATCAGCATCCTGGGGATTACCATTGACCACTAACTGGACTACACCAGCCATATAAATACTGCGATGACAGTCTAAGGCTAGAAATAGTAACTCACCTCCTGACTCCCCAAAGCCAGTCCACCATCTACAAGGCATAAATCAGGACATGATGGAATACTCTCCATTTGCCCGAATGAATGCAGCTCCAACAGCAGTCAAGAAGCTCAACATTATCCAGGTCAAAGCTGCCCACTTAATTAGCACCCCATCTACAAACATTCACTCCTTTTACCACGGATGCAGTGTACCATCTACAAGATGCACTGCAGGTCAAATATGGCCTTGATGTCAAGGGCAGTCATTCTTACCTTAACTGTTGAGTTCATCTTTTTCGACCATGTTTTAACCAAAGCTACATTGAGGCTAGGAACTGAGTGATCCTGGCAGAACCCAAGCTGAGTGTCAGTGGGCAGGCTATTGCTGAGGAGGTGCTGCTTGGTAGCTTTGTTGATGACCCCTTCCATCACTTAGCTGATGATTGAGAGTAGACTGGTGGGCTAGTAATTGGTTGGGTTGGGTTTTTCCTGTTTCTCATGTACAAAACATCTGAGCAATTTTCCGCATTGCTGGGTAGATGCCAGTGTTGTAGCTGGACTGGAACAGCTTGGCTAGGTGCACAGCAAGTTTTGGAGCACCAGTCTTCACTGCTATTGCCAGAATATTGTCAGGCTCCATAGCCTTTGCAGTATTCAGTGCCTTCAGTCATTTCTTGACATCACCTGGAGTGAATTGAGTTGGCTGAAGTCTGGCATCTGTAATGAAAGGAGCCTCAGAAGGAGGCCAAGGTGAAGCCTTCACTTGGCACTGCTAGTTGTAGATAGTTGCAGGTGCTTCAGCTTTATCTTTTGCACTAATGTGCTGGGTTCCCCCATCATTGAAGATGGGGATATTTCTAGATCCTGCTTCTCCAGTGAGTTGTTTAATTGTCTACCATCATTCACACTTGGATGTGGCAGCACTAAAGAGCTTAGATTTGATCCATTGTTTGCGGGATTGTCCTTTAGAACCAGTCTGTGGTTGTACTACTGAGCCCTTCTTACTGATGGACATTGAAGTCCGCCACCCAGAATAAATTCTGTGCCCTTGCTTTCCCCAAATGGTGTTTGACGTAGAGGGATTGTGACTCACCAGCTGAGGGGCAACTGTGGTATGTGGTAATGAGCAGGAGATTTCCTTGTTCATGTTTGATCTGATGCCATGAGACTTCATGGGGTTTGGAGTCATGTTGAGGACTCCCGGCAACTCTCTCCGGAGGCACTGCTCTTCTGCCACCTTTCCTGGGTCTGTTCTGCCGATGGGATAGAACATACCCAGGAAGGCTGTTGGTGGTGTCTGGAACATTATCCACATCTGCGAGCATGACTATGTCACGCTGTTGCTTGACAGTAACATGTTCTGGAAAATATTTTATCTGCCATTGGTTCTCCAGTACATTTATCCTAAGTCTTTGCAATTCCAGCAACCATCAGGGTCAAATGTTCCCAAAGAAATTTTGTCTCCGTTTTACAATATGGTTTCGGGCTGGGCTCTGCTATCAAGTTGCGTATCGTTCCCTCCCTAAAATTGCATTTTGATACAACAGAGCAGAGAAATTTTACTTGATTAGAAAGTGCTTGAATCCAATTAATAATCATCTTTATTGATGATTATTGTTTGTTGCTTTCATTAAAAACTGTTTGCTTCTGTAAGTTACAATTGCAAGTTTATTGATGTTTAGGTGAAACAGGAACAAACTGAAGAGTGTTAACTCAAACATGAGATGTTCCAACCAAAGTTTTTGCCTGCAGCATCGCTCACGCTATTTAACAGGAACAAAAGTCTGTTCCTGTGGTTTTGCAATCCTGAGTTAATTACTGCCATCTGTGATGAGTGATGGTTTCAAATTGGACATGGCTTTGACCAAACAAAAAGTTGTATCAAAGTGCAGAAGGCTGAGTTAAACATTAATAAGAAAGACAAATGACAAAATAACAAAAGACAATGACGAGTCACAGTACTGGAAAGAGGTAGAGAATCTGGTGAGGTTTCCTCTGGGTGCTCTGGCTTTCTCCCACTCTCCAAAGATGTGCAGATTAGGTGGATTTGCCATGCTAAATTGCCCCTTAGTGTCAGGGGGAATAGCTTGGGTAAATGCATGGGGTTATGAGGATGGATTTGGTTGTGATTGTGGTCGGTGCAGACTCAATGGGCTAAATGGCCTCCTTCTGCACTGCATCATTCTAGATTCTATCTAAATTACAGCTACCTGACAGATTAAAAATCTATTGGTGTGACAACGAACATTTCTCTCAATGTCAATTGAGGAAATACCATCGACTTCAGGGAGCATTGTGGAGAACATGCTTCTGTCTATGTCAATGGGCACGAAGTAGAAGTGGTCAAGAGCTTCAAGTTTTTAGTGTCCAGATTTTCAACAACCTGCCCTGGTCCCTCCATGATCTGGAGGAGGGAACCGAGTGTAGGGTGTCGAAATTTGCTGATGACACCAAGATTGGGGGAAAGGCAAATTGTGTGGAGGGTGTGGAGAGTCTGCAGAAGGATCTAGATAGGCTGGGCGAATGGGCCAGGAAATGGCAAATGGAATTTAATGTTGGCAAGTGTGAGGTGGTCCACTTTGGTAGGAAGAATGGTAGGAAGGACTATTACTTACGTGGCGAAAAACTGCAGCAGGTGACGGTGCAGAGGGACCTCGGGGTCCTTGTGCATGAGTCGCAAAAACCCAGCCTGCAGGTGCAGCAGGTGGTCAGGAAGGCGAATGGGATGCTGGCCTTCATAGCGAGGGGGATTGAATATAAGAGTAGGGAGGTCTTGCTGCAGCTGTATAGGGCATTGGTGAGGCCGCAGCTGGAGTACTGTGTGCAGTTTTGGGCGCCGCACCTGCGCAAGGATATTTTGGCCTTGGAGGGAGTGCAGAGGAGGTTTACTAGGCTGATACCGGAGTTGAGGGGGTTGAGCTATGAGGAGAGGCTGAATAAACTAGGCTTGTACTCGTTAGAGTTTAGAAGAATGAGGGGAGATCTCATTGAGACGTATAAGATGATGAATGGGATGGATAGGATAGAGGTGGAAAGACTCTTCCCGCTCAAAAAAGACAGTAGGACTAGGGGGCACAGCCTCAAGATAAAGGGGGGGCGGTTCAGAACGGAGTTGAGGAGGAACTTCTTCACTCAAAGGGTGGTGAATCTCTGGAATTCTCTGCCCGTTGAAGTGGTGGAGGCTGCCTCGCTAAATATTTTTAAGAAGCGGGTTGATGGGTTTTTGATAAGAGAGGGGATTAAGGGTTATGGGGAGAGGGCGGGAAAGTGGAACTGAGCCACGACAGATCAGCCATGATCTTATTGAATGGCGGGGCAGGCTCGAAGGGCCAGATGGCCTACTCCTGCTCCTATTTCTTATGTTCTTATGTTCTTATGTTCTTATGTTCTTATGCAGATGCTATAGTTAAGAAATCCCACCAATGCCTCTATTTTCCCAGGAGACTAAGGAAATTTGGCATATCCACTACATCTCTCACCAACTTCTGCAGATGCACCATAAAAGCATTCTCTCTGGTTATATCACAGCTTGGTATGGCTCCTGCTCTGTCCAAGACCTAAGAAACTATAAAGGGTCACGAATGAAGCCCAGTCCATCATTCAATCCAGCCTCCCATCCATTGACATTGTCTACACTTCCCGCTGCCTTGGAAAAGCAGCCAGCATAATCAATGACCCCACACATCCCGGACATGTTCTCTTCCACCTTCTTCCATTGGGAAAAAGATACAAAAGCCTGAGGACATGTACCAAGTGACTCAAAAACAGCTTCTTCCTTGCTGCCATCAGACCTTTGAAAGGGATCTGCCTCACATTAAGTTGATCTTTCTCTACACCCTAGCTATGGCTGTAACACTGCATTCTGCACCCTCTCCCTTTTTTCGATATGTATGATGTGCTTTGTCTGTATAGTTTGCAAGAAACAATACTTTTCACTGTATACCAATACATGTGACAATAATAAATCAAATTAAAGCAAATCAAATCAAAGTTATCTCCAGTTGCAACAGATCTTGATCGATTGGGCCAGTGGGCTGACGAATGACAGATGGATTTTAATTTAGTTAACTGTGAGATGATGCATCTTTGTAGATTGAACCAGGGCAAGACTTACTCAATTAATGGTAGGGCACTGGGGAGAGTTACAGAAAAAAAGATCTAGGGTTACATATTCATAACTCCTTAAAAGTGGAGTCACAGATGGACAGAAAGCATTCGGCATGCTTGGTTTCATAGGTCAGAACATTGAATACAAGAGTTGGAATGTTTTGTTGAAGTTGTACAAGACATTGGTAAGGCCACACTTGGAATACTGTGTGCAATTCTGGTCACCCTATTATACAAAGGATATTATTAAACTAGAAAGAGTGCAGAAAAGATTTACTAGGATGCTACAGGGACTTGATGGATTGAGTTATAAGGAAAGGCTGGATAGACTGGGACTTTTTTCTCTGGAGCATAGGAGGCTGAAGGGTGATCTTACAGAGATTTATAAAATAATGAGGGACACAGATCAGCTAGATAGTCTATATCTTTTCCCAAGGTAAGAGAATCTAAAACTTAGAGGGCATAGGTTTAAGGTGAGAAGGGAGAGATACAGAAGTGTCCAGAAGGGCAATTTTTTCACACAGAGGATGGTGAGTGTCAGGAACAAGCTGCCAGAGATGGTAGTAGAGACAGGTACAAATTTGTCTTTTAAAAAGCATATAGATAGTTACATAGATACGATGGGTATAGAGGGATATGGGCCAAATGCAGGCAATTAGGATTAGTTTAGGGGTTTTAAAAAAAAGGGCGGCATAGACAAGTTGGGCTGAAGGGCCTGTTTCCACGCTGTGAACCTCTATGACTCTATGGCTCTATAAATAGTGCAAGAATTATTTGGTCAAAGTCAGTAGTTTTATTTCCAAATTCATTCCAGTCTGACAATGAAAGATGACAAGCATGGAAAAATTGAGTATTGAATCCAAGAGTGTAAATTAATTTTCCATGCTGCCATGAGACTAAGCTGCAAACATTCTGACCTGGTTTTAGATTCAAAGAAGCAACATGGAAATCAAAGCACTAAATTTCTTTCATGCCCAGAAAGTAGTTTGAACAAATACAATGTACAAGCTAAGACCACATAAATAAAATGCCAACAGTAATTAATGGGAGACAGTGGAAGCTTTAAAACTTAGGCGATGAGTGGTGTCTCCAGATGAGTGTCATCAGGAAATTCCATCAGATAACATTGTCCAATACATTATCCATTTGCCATTATGCCTGATTAGGAATACAGATGTTGCTAATTAAATTGTTGATTAGTAGATTAATAAATGAATAACAGGCAGTATTGTTGAACATGTAATCTCAGTATTCAGATTTGTATGCTGGTTACATGCATACTTCAACATTTTTATAAAGTGGGAAAATGGACCTAAGCTCTCAAATTTCCTCTGTAAACTTCTCCATTCACTCCATTCCCTTCTTCCCTAAAGATGCTCCTTAAAATCTCCTCCTTAAAGTTGCTCCTTAAATCCTTCCTCTTTAACCAAACTTTTAGTTAACTGCCTAATATCTCCTTCTTTGGCTCACCGTTAAATTTTGTTTAATGATGCTTCTGCAATGCATCTTAGGAAGGTTTATTACATTAATGGCACTATATAAATGCAAGTTGTTGCTTTTTGTATTCAAATCAAAAGCAAAATATGCCAACTTTTTTTGATTGTGGTGTACGTTCCATATTTTATTGGTCATTGCTGATTGTTTAACTGCTAAAATGGTGTGCACCGTGGTGTAAAAAAACTGGACTCAGCACTCTGAAAACACCAAAACATTTCATGGAGAGGGCCACTGACACCATGACCAGTTCAACCAATTGCCAGTAGAAGAAAGAAAGCCCAACAAATACTTTCAACAAGGTGCCCGGGACTGTAGAACAAGGGATAATCATAGAATCCCTACAGTGCAGAAGTAGGCCATTTGGCACATCAAGTCTGCACCGAACATAATTCCACCCAGGCCCTATCCCCATAATCCATGCATTTACCCTAGCTAGTCCCCTTGACACTAAGGGTCATTTTAGCATGGCCAATCCACCTAACCTGCACATCTTTGGACTGTCGGAGGAAACCAGAGCACCCGGAGGAAAGCCACGCAGACACTGGGAGAATGTCTCCATACAGACAGTGACCCAAGCTGGGGATTGAACCAGGGTCCCTGGCACTGTGAGACAGCAGGGCTAACCACTGTGTCACCGTGCTGCCATGGATATCTGAGGAAATAACAGAGGGTATCAAATTGAAAGAAAATGCATACAAAGTGGCAAAGATTAGTGGGAAACTAGAGGATTGGGAAATCTTTAAATGTCAATAGAAAGCCATGAAAAAGCTATAAAGGAAAGTAAGATAGATTATGAGAGTAAACTAGCTCAGAATATAAGAATAGATAGCAAAATACATTTTTACAAATGTATAAAAAGAAAAATAGTGGCTAAGGTAAACATTGGTCCTTCAGATGATTTAATAACAGGAAATGAAGAAATGGAAGGGCACTGAATGGGTATTTTGTGTCGGTCTTCACAGTGGAGGAACAAATAACATGAGATGAGGACCTAGCAACAACCATTATCACTAAAGAAGCAGTGTTGGGCAAGCTAAAGGTAGACAAGTCTCCTGGCTTTGATAGAATTCGTCCCAGGGTATTAAAAGAGATGGCAGGGGAAATAGCAAATGCACTCATGGTAATGTACCAAAATTTGTGAACCCTGGGGAAGTTCCGGTAGATTGGAAAACAGCAAATGTGATGCCGCTGTTTAAAAAAAGAGATAGACAAAAGGCAGGTAACAATAGGCTGATTAGCTTAACTTCTGTAGTGGGGAAAATGCTATAATCTATCATCAAGGAAGAAATATCAAGATATCTGGATAGAAATTGTCCCATTGGGAAGACACAGCATGGGTTCATGAAAGGCAGGTCATGTTTAACTAATTTAGTGCAATTCTTTGAGAACATTACGAGCATGGTGGACAATGAGGAACCGATGAATGTGGTTTATCTGGATTTCCAGAAGGCATTTGATGAGGTGCTATACAAAAGGCTGCATATGATAAAGGTGCACAGTGTTATGGATAACATAATTACATGAATAAAGGATTGGTTAACTAACAGAAAACAAAGAGTGGGGGTATATGGGTGCTTTTCCGGTTGGCAAGCAGTGGCTAGTGGTGTACCTCAGGGATCAGTGTTGGGATCACAATTGTTTACAATTTACATTGATGATTTGGAATTGGGAGTGAAATACAATGTGTCAAAGTTTGCAGATGACGCTAAGATGAGTGGCAGAGCAAAGTGTGCAGAGGACACTGTAAGTCTGCAAAGGGATATAGATAGTTCAAGTGAGTGGGCAAAAGTCTGGCAGATGGAGTACAATGTTGGTAAATGTGAGGTATCCATTTTGGTAGGGATTACAGCAAAATGAACTATTATTTAAATGGTAAAAATTTGCAACATGCTGCTACGCAGAGGGACCTGGGTAGCCTTGTGCATGAGTCACAAATGTTGGTTTGCAGGCACAGCAGGTAATTAAGAAGGCAAATGGGGTTTTGTCCTTCATTGAGAGATGGATAGAGTTTGAAAACAGGGAGATTATGTTGCAATTGTATAAGGTACTGGTGAGGCCACACCTAGAGTACTGTGTACAGTTTTGGTCTCCTTCTTTGAGAAAGGGTGTACTGGCACTGGAAGGGGGTGCAGAGGAGATTCACGAGGTTGATTCCGGAGTTGAGAGGATTGGCTTATAAGGAGAGACTGAGTAGACTGGTACTATATGGCCTAGTACTTCGCGTTGTTTGTGTACGCTTAAAACTGGACCAGCAGATGGGCACCACAACAACTCAGTGACTATCACTACTAGCTGTGCAGATACATGGATTTGGGCCAGTGTCTGTGGGAGTTTGCGCATTCTCCCTGTGGTTGCGTGGGTTTCCTCCGGGTGCTCCAATTTCCTCCCACACCCCAAAGATGTGCTCTTAGGCTGATTGGTGTAACAAATTGCCCCTAAATTATTCTCCCCTGAATCTGGTTTCCAATGGGGGTGCCATAAGCATAGACATGGGTCAAGGGAGGTGTAGGAAAAATACATTGTTAAGATGGCGGCGTGGGCTCGTTGGGCCGAAGGGCCTGTTTCCCGTGCTGTGTTGTTCTTTGTTCTTTGTTGTTCTTTATATTCATTAGAATTTAGAAGAATGAGTGAGGATCTTATAGAAACATATAAAATTATGAAGGGAATAGATAAGATAGCAGGAAGGTCATTTCCATTGGTGGGTGAAACCAGGACTAGGAGGCGTAGCCTCAAAATAAAGGGGAGCAGATTTAGGACTGAGTTGAGGAGGAACTTCTTCACCCAAAGGATTATGAATCTGTGGAATGCCTTGCTCAGTGAAGCACTTGAGGCCACTTTGTTGAATGTTTTTTAAGGCAAAGATAGACAGATTTTTGATCAATAAAGGAATTAAGGGTTATGGTGAGCAAAAAGATCAGCCATGATCTTATTGATCAATAGGCTAAATTGTCTATTCCTGCTCCTAGTTCTTATGTTCTTATGACAAAGGACAAGCAGCATCTAAGCATATTCTGAACAAAGCAGGGAGTCTGCTTGGTCTCCTTTGTTCAACATGCAGTATTCTCAGCAATCACTGACACAGTCAAAATCCTGCTTTCAGCTGCTGTGCAAAGAACTGGAAGTGCTGTTTTTGATAAACTAATGCTGGATTTCAAGACTTTGGTGAGAGAGAAAAAGTACAAAGGTTAACACCAAATTATGGTAAATATTTGTTAAGTAGATATTCACAGGAAGTGCATTTACCTATGTCGTGTATCAGTTATTTCCTACTGAAGTCTAATTAAAACAGCATCACCATCATTTTACCTAGAGTTAGTCAGCAACTTCTGTTGGACAGGCTTGTCCAAAAAGATGGATTCTACAGTTACATTCACCATGTTGAAACTTGACATTGACAGTGGTTAACTTTGCTTTTTAATGTTCAGAAGAGGCCCTTGTTTTCTCTGCAACACCAAAAATGAAGATTGTTTCTGGAAAGCTGGCGACTTCCCAGATCAAGTGGAGCAATGGAAGATAACTGACAGTTTGGCAGTGGATCCACAATTTGCTGAGTCTGTAAACTCACTTCCTTTACCCTGGGGTGTATTCAGAGCACTAGCTGCAGCATTAAAGAGGCTGTGAACATAGAATAGAATCTCTACAGTGCAGAAGAGGCCATTCAGTCCTTTGAGTTTACACTGCCTCCCTGACAGAGTATGTTACTCAGGCCCTCTCTCTTGCCCGATCATCCTATATATTTACCATGGCTAATCCATCTAACCTACACATCTTGGGAGACTCAGGGGAAATTTAGCATGGCCAATCCACTTAACCTATACATCTTTGGATGATCTTTGGACATGAATGGTTGTAACTTTCCTCTTCTGGCTTTTACCTTTTCTTATCTATACTGACAATGCTATAACATGAGACACATGCCTTGAGAGGCACAGATGGTCACTCATCTTCTTCCAGGATGAAAAGCCCCATTGGTGCAAATATTAATGGTACTGCTGATGCTACTAGTAACAGTTTTGTTTGGATCCCAGTTGAGCTGAGCTTTCAGTCTGCAATATGCAATACTGTTATTATATTTCTGCCCTACACAATGCTGTCTGCTAACATTGGTAAACAGCTAGGATTAGGAAAGAAAAATGATGTTGTGACTTACCTTTGTAACATCTCCCAGCCCAACAATCCTCTGAAATAAAAACAAAGAGCACTAGAAAACCTCAGCAGGTTCAGCAGCTTCTGATGAGATACAGGCAGTGTTAATATTTTGAATTCTTCTGAACATGGTTCCATCTGTGGCAGCATTTACAAACATAAAGAAGTATGGTATACCAGCAGCTATCTGATTGCAATGCAGAACCATTCAGCAATGCGTACGTCGTCACAAAATCCAGCAATGTGTCACTTATCTTACAATTTAACTAAAAGGTTGGCATGGTGACACAGTGGTTAGCACTGCTGCCTCATAGTGCTAAGGACCCAGGTTCGATTCTTGGCTTGGATCATTGTCTGTGTGGAGTTTGCATGTTGTCCCTGTATCTGCGTGAGTTTCCTCTGGGTGTTCCGGTTTCCTCCTACAGTCCTAAAGACATGCTGGTTAGGTGCATTGGCCATGATAAATTCCCCCTATATCCAAACAGGTGCTGGAGTGTGGCAGCTAGGGGATTTTCACCGTAACTTCATTGCAGTGTTAATGTAAGCCTATTTGCGATACTAACGAATAAAATTTATTTTCCACTTTTATTAGAACAACTTTGTTTCAATCATATTCAATAGAAATGTATGGTATCTGATTTCCATTCAAGGAAAACATTGTCTGAAAGCTTCAGTTCTAAAGTGAACTTCTTGGTTTCTACTTTTTCCCTGGATTAGTTCTCAATTTTTTACAATTAAATATATTGGAAAAGGAATACCAAACCTCTTAATAAACCTGAGGAGGACTCCTTTAGTAATTTCTATCATTTTGTAGTGGATTCTAATCAGATTCTGCACAATTTCAGCAACACAACTGTGCTTCTTATAATCTGTTGCACCAAATCTTGCTGTCTTTTTTTATAGCTTATCACTTTCATTGTTGCATTGCTCTATAATGCTTCGATTATATGTGCATATGTGTGTACATAAGACAGTCAATCACTTAAACATTCACTGACACTAATAATTGTTTTCTTATGAAGACTTCAATATACAATACCACAGCATTATCATTAATAATGACAATAATACGTTTCTATGACAGTTCCTGGAACAGCTCTACGCACGCGGTAAAATAGTCTACTATCACTGTCATAGTTTAATATTATGTATTGAGCAATAAATATATTTGCTTCTTCACTATTATAAATCATAGTATCTGATGCTTCTTTGCTTTAAAATTAATGAGCCAATCTGCTTCCAAGTCATTTTTTCAACTTCGAATTCTATGTAAAAAAAAGCATGTTGTACAAACATTATAGTAAATATTAACAAGTGCTTGGAAAGTAGCATTACATTCCTCTGTCCATAGTTTTAGGGAAAATGTTATTTTAAAATAAATACATCAATGCCTATGGTGAATAATGAACTTTGTGTGAATGTACCATTTATTCATTAATATTAACAGCAATTTCTAGACTTTGTTTCACAGAAAAGAAGAATTAGCAGAACAATGAAGCAAAATTGTTTATCATTTTGCACAATAAAGATTTGTGTAAATTATACATAAATTTTAAATAACTAAAGAAGATTTGCTTTTTACTAGCTCTCTTGCTCAAGGATGTTCATGACATTAAAGAATTCTGTTACTTTGGATTATGGATTTATTTTTAATAATGTGTAATTTTCTTTTTTGAAACCATATGTTGCTACCCTGAATATTTCCCTGTTACAGGAATACGTTTAGCCACTGCTGGAATGTGGATCTTGTAACATACATGTTTGTGCTATTATAGGATTTTTTTTCACAACTAGTCTTATAATTCACTTTTATGATCAGATCAGGGACCAATTGAATTACAATTTCTTATGACATGACTTGGGATTTGTAACCTGAGATGTTATGAATGCCAGATTTGATACATATTTGAGTTGGACAAGTGAGAAACATAAATTTAGCAATTCAGTGGGGCCATAAATTTGGATTAACCCTGAAGTTGCCATCACTTACAATGTATTTATGATCTCTTCACATGACATGCACAGCTCTGGAAAATATTATGGCGCCATCGTATTGAGCCTTACTTGAGTAAGAGGGACCTCATTCTAGTCAGCACTTAGCTACTTAAATTATCATACACAATTAAGGCAAAGTAGTAGAAAATTGTGTTTTGACTAAATCAACAGTATTTCATTCACCCTTTCAGGTTAATTTCCTCTGAGTAGAATTCAAATGCAATGTCTAACAGTTAATTTAAGGGCATTCTTGAAAAGTCAATTTCATGAAGACAAAGTTCAAAACATTTTCCTGTTCTGGTGTCAATCCACCTCCAATTTATACTTTTTTCTTGGGGGAGGAAGTGATTCTGATAGTTCTGTACTAAAAAAACACTTTCTTTAGAATTAACGATTATTATTCTTCAACAGAAGCACTAAATGGACGGTCGTATTTGCGCCCCCCCCCGTTATAAGCCTTATTTCATATTGGACCAAATCTTGGCTGAAAAAAGAATTGTCTTAATGATACATGCTATGATTAAAGTGTAAATCAGCAAGGAAGTGAGGGAGAGATGACCGCTGAATTGCAAATCACCACAAGTTGCTAGACAATTTGTGCCATATTGCCTTTAGCTTCATGAAAACTGCAACTCACTCTTAACCTCCTTGTGCTTTTCATGAAATTGCTTATGTTAATTGCCCATTAAACATGCCACAAAAATTTAAGTCTAGAAATTAATGGCATAAGTACTCTTTTAACAGTGTGCTAATTGTTAATGACTGCCAATCAACCTCTCTGCAGGATTGTGTGTCAATGCAATGCAGCATAGAATAGCTGAATTTAGGCCAAGGGAATAGGTGGCACTTCTTAAAAGGGGAATGGATGAATGTGGGTCATTCTTTCTCATTCCTAGAATAAATGCGAGGGTGAAACCTTTGAAATTGAGATATGTTCTCATGGCCAATTACAGGCCAACCAACTCCTGCACTCAGTGAGACCTCACAAGTGAAATCACATTCACGCACTTCCCTCACTAACCAAGGGCAGGGCTGATGATTCCTGCTGGAGCTGGGAACAGAGGTGGGCGGGAGCTAAATTGTCCAGCTGGCCGGTATGCCTGTCTCCAGGCCGTTTTCATAGAGGTGGGATTAGGGAAGGCAGGGCCAACCACCTGCACATAGTAGGGTATTTACTAGTGTCACAAGTAAGCTTACATTAACACTGCAATGAAGTTACTGTGAAAATCCCCCAGTCGCCACACTCAGGGAGAATTTAGCATGGCCAATGCGCCTAACCAGCATACCTTTCAGACTTGCAGGAGGAAACCAGAGCACCTGGAAGACACTCATGTAGACACAGGGAGAACATGCAGACGCTGCACATACAGTGACCCAAACCAGGAATTGAACTCAGGTCCCTAGCGCTGTGAGGCACTGCTAATCACTGTGCCATTGTGTCGCCTTAGGTAGTTAAAGTAGCTAAACTCTTAGGTAAGTAGCTGGATGTCCACGAATGTCCACTTAGGGCCAATTAAAGGAGGCTGACTGGGATTTTCCAATCAACCTTCATGTTCCTGCAGGCAGAGTGAGCCAGCTTAGGTGCCCTACCTATGGAATTTTCACAGTAACTTCATTTCAGTATTAACATGAGCCTATTTGTGATACTAGTAAAAGAGACATGCGGTGCCCCACCTCAAACTATTAATTGGCTGCTGCAGGAAAATCGAAAGAGTGACTGTTTTCCCACTTACTGCTGGTTTCTGATCCACATTTCAGCCTGATGGTACCGTTCAGAAACCTGCATCAAAAAACCTGCCCAAGGTCTCAAAGCTAGTAGAACAATCCAAGTGTTCATGCTGATAATGAGAAATCTCTGGTAAAACTGGAAATTCTGAACTTTTAAAGACTGGACTTCCCCTGAACTGCAAATGCCGGATTAGGGAAGGAATAAAGATAGCAAGAAAGAAAGAAAGAGGGAAAAAATAATATATCACAATCACCTTAAACTGTCCAGTAATTCAAGTGACATGAACAATCTGTTGCATTTACCCATGTTTATATTTTAAACTTCCAGGTTGGGGTTGTGTAGGTACGGGGTCCTATGCATGTCATAAGATTGAGAACATTTGATCATGAAATGTTCTGTAGCTCAGAATGGGTCAATAAATATTTTCACCATGAGGCAGCAACAAATCTCTAAATTGGGTGCCTTAATACGGAAAAATTCGAGGATTGATTTGGAAATGCCAGCGTTGGACTGGGATGAGCACAGTAAGAAGTCTCGCAACACCAGGTTTATTTGGAGTCACAAGCTTTTGGAGCCCTGCTCCTTCATCCAAGGATTGGCTGCTATGCCTTCCTCATCTAAAAGGGGTAATCTCCTGTAACTGAAATGGTTACAAAGTCTTTTTCCATGGCAGAATATATGTCTGCCTAGTCCCGGTAGTTGAAACGTCTCTGAAAGCATCGCTTTAAAAAATGCCAGTTTGCTACTGTAATAGTTTGATGGTGTGACTTTTTAATGATCTGTTGCTGCCTCTCTGGGCTGCAGTTTATTCTCTTTCCACAGGATGGAGCTGGTGACATGCTGGCATTTTCAGAACCAAGGCTGCTTACTGGTTCATTCCAACCATTATCTTGTAAATTGAGTCTGTGCCCATATATGCCCTGGTTGTGAACCCAACTCTTCACTCCCCTGGTGAAAGAGCAGCGCTCTGAAAGCTACCAAACAAACCTGTTGGAATTCTTACTGTGATCACCGCAGTCCAACGCTGGCATCTCCACATGCTGGTTCTGGGACCGTTCAGAGAAACGGTTGGAAATAAACGGGGGACTTCTGCCAGCCAATGCAACGGCAACATTTGCACAAGAGAGTTTCACAGTGGAAAATAATAAAAGGAGTTTTTAAACCGTTTGTTATCAAACGGCAGATAACATTCAACACTACGAACGAATGAATAATCAAATAATTCATTCAATCATCTTTCTGTCAAAACATTTGATTATTGTGTCCTGTTGAAAGGTGTGAATATCACTAGTTGTAAAGTAAATCGAATGAAGAAAATAAAATCTATAAAATTGGTTATTTTGGCCTTTTGTGCTCAGACGTGTTCACTCTCCCGTCTCTTTTGCTGACCGCTGTAGCACAGTAAGGTCCCTTGCGAAATTGCATGTTGCACAGATCAAAATGTATATAATTTGTCTTCAAGGGTTTGGTTTGGAGACAGGGACCGGCCCTAAATATATTTTAAATTAGGTTAAGTAAGGGTGTGTCGCACATTGGATGACTTATTTTTCCTATTTCAATGCAATAATGACCGTTTGTAAAACCATTAATATCAGCTCAGGAAGTGCACGGAGAAATTGCACGGAGATTCACTGACCAGGTCAGCACTCAGGAGAGCGCGCTATTCTGACTGGCCACCAGATGGGGCACGTGTACAAGGTCCCTTGCTGCTATTGTTGGCTTTATGTTGGTTTTATTTAACCTGGAACTGTGTATTCAGAATCTCTCATCTGCTGCTGGTGACTGTATGAAAGCAGTGACATTTGTTTTTGCAGAGATGGAAGACTGAGTTGTGCAAGCTATGAAAGAAGCGACAGCACCAAACCTGAAGTCACCCTGTCTGCAAATGTGTGTATTAAACACTAAGCTGTCCCCATTCATTAGAAATCGTGCTTGTCGAGTTCTCTGTCCGCCAGAGTTTACTCTTCAGAAGACAGGGAACACGCATTACCTGCTGGAGACAGCGAGCAGCTCCATTAAACGGATAAGACCAGAAAAGATGAACTGGCGGCGAACCAAGTAGTAATCCGTCCTTCTCCCTTTCACAGACAGCGCCACATCAGCCGTCCATCTCCAACAGTTTTTATGAGTTAGAAGTGACTATCCACCAGTGTTTTGGGTCAATTACTATGTTTTTGTCCAGGGCAACGGCATGTTGTTTGTAAACAGATGTTCCTCATTTTTAAAATATCTTATCAGATTAGTACAAGTATCGAGAATTTACAACTAAATAGAAGTATTCAAGATGGACAACAAAGACAAAACAAATGGTTTGCTAAATAAGAGGGGAAGTGGATATGAATTATATGTAATATATAAGGTACGTTAAAAGGAGAATTGTAAATATATTTAATATTTCTACATCTTCCCCTCTGATCAGTCATTCTTTATATCTGTTCCTCGTCTTTTCAGTCTGAGCTGCTCTGGCTCTGATCTATCACCCTCTGTCTCTGCGCTACCCTGGTCTATCACCTCCTCCCTCTCTCTGCTCTGCCCCTGGTCTATCACCCCTTGTCTCAGCTCTGCCCCTGGTCTATCACCTCCTCCCTTTCTCAGCTCTGCCCCTTGTCTATCACCTTCTGTCTCTGCTCTGCCCCTGGTCTATCACCCCTTGTCACTGCCCTGCCCCTGGTCTATCCCCCTTGTCTTTGCTCTGGCCCCGGTCTATCACCCCCTGACTTCCTGTTGCTAATTAAATAAAATGTTTTCGCCGAAATGACTGGCGGACTAGGTGCGATTTGCCACGATCGGTGTCAATTTTGCAACCTGATTGTATTTCAAGCCTTTGAGCCGTAAAAGTCGAGGCATGACCACAAAAACATATTATGGGTGTCAGTGTCACTGAGAACCCCTCCCACTGACACACACAACAAATCCCACATCCAGAAACATCCCCCCCCCCCCACACACACACCCTACACCCTTCCCCTCACATACAAATACACCCTTCCCACATACACACATATACATATGCGTCCCCTACATACATATACACATCCAATCCCTCCCATCAATACGCAGTCCATATCCCCCGCACACATACATACACCTCACATACACACAAATACACCCCTTCCACAGGCACACACACACGTATATACATATATACCCATCACCACACACATATACAGATACATACTCCACAATTCCCGTAGACACACATGCATGCTAGCCCCTCTTCCCCTACACACACTTCACACACATTCCCCCTACACATATACACCTCCATACACATATAGCCTCCCCCATAAACAATGAGATACACGTCGTCACACACACATACCTACTCCACACATATCGCACACACACGTACATCCCTACACACAGATATATACACACACAGCGCCCCCCACCCCCGGCACACATATAAACAGACCGCCCACTATTCCAAGGACAGATGTGTCATCAACATGTGCAAAACTTAGCTTGTCCCTTTATCCAGAAAAATGTCAACATTATTACAATTACGGTGCAGAATTTGGATGGAATTTTGTTGGTGTGGGGGTGTTTCTGTTTATTTTTAAGATGTGAACTGGTGGAAATAAAACACTTAGTTGAACTGAATATCTGTTTCAACCCGGTTTGACGATTAAACTGAACACAGCACGGACCCTTCCACCTTTACAACTGAAACTCCACATTAGCAGAGTCAGATGCGGAAATGATTCCGGGTGAAACCTGCGAGTTATTGGGAAGCTGGTGCAATGCTCCCGGGCTCCCGGGCTCTGCCTCTGGGACTGTCTCCACCGCCTGGCCTTTCATTCATAACGGGAAGGCAGTCGCTGGATCCGCTCACCTATTGGTCAAACCGGCACGCTCTCCCTCTCCGATTGGTGGCTTCGCCGCGACCCTTCCCCTCTCTCATTGGTGCAGTTAAAGCACCCGAGCTGCGATTGGCGGAGCCCCTGGGACGGGGGGAGGGAGTGAGTACAGACAGTTTGAGCTCAACTTGGGTTCAGTCTCACCTCCTGCACTGTGGAAGCCCAGCTCACTGACTGCCAGAGCCAAAGCAGACCCTGATCCTCACACACCGCCTCCAAATTGTCTGACTCAACCTTTAATCCGTTTCTTCCAGACTTGGCTTTGAGCAATTTAGAAGAGAGAGAGAGGGGGCAAAAATAAACCACACACACACATACACATACAAGGATAGCTTCATTGTGGCAATTTTCCAGCTCCTCTCTGAATTCGACTAGCATCAGTTTTACCCTTCCTGTCTGTTCATCAAAAGAAGTGTGGAAATTTAAGCGAGGGAACATAAAGTGGACTGACAGAATTGGAAGTTTGCAATGCAAATGATGACTTCAAGGTAAGAAATACTGTTCCTCCACCCCAGAAAACCGTGTAGCAAAATAAATGTTACCGGAAAAGTAAATTCCTTGAGTTCGAGCAGGTATTTTCCGTGTAACATATTATTGTGAAATTGGTTGCATGCATATTAGTGATGCCCTTAATGTATGAACCGTTGTTTTTAATCCAGACAGTATATTTCGGAGTAATACACTTGTTAAATTATTAAAAAGGTGCTGTGATGATGTTCAACACTTCTATATGATATCCATCAACCAATTTTCGCCTATCCATTTTTTCCCAGATGATCTTCCTTTTTGATTTCTAAACTTATACTCAAAAAAAAAGATTTTTGATTCTTTTTAAAACTTAGTGACATTTTCTGATCGCCAACGGCTTTATTGTTGGCTGTGTGAAAAGGGTAAATAATTAATTGGAGATCATGCCGCGTCTAAATAATACTGCCAAGGTGATTAGTAAAATTATTTCTAATGAATCTCAAGTCGATGTTGTGAACCTTTGACATGTATGTTCTTTCTCGATCCACTTTGCCTGAGCTTGAGAGGCTTCATCAAAGTTATAGTGTCAGTTACCTTATAAAACTTTCGCAATGATATTATCGATACCATTGATTAGAAATTAGTTGTAATACTGCAAAAGGGCTCCAATAATTGGCGTTGACCTTTACAGCACCTATGAACGGCGTAAGATGGAAATGCAACTTCACACTACAATGAAGTGATGGAGTTCAATCGCCTGCCGGTCAAGGAGCTTGACACTGAAGTGACAGTGTGTTAGTATTTGGGAAGGGAGAGAATAAATCAGGAGCAAGGACCATCGCAAGATGCTTGGAAACGAGCCACAAACGTTCGAAAATGTGAAATTGCTGATTGTTCTAATTTACTAGTAAAAATCGACATGCATCCATTGGTTCAAACGTGGCTGTAAAAGAAACAAGTAAACTTCTCTTCACCAATAACATGCCAGCAATAAATATGATCACTCCACACATCAACCAACCCAGCCTTCTTTGTCATCGTCTTTTTTTAATACATGTTTATTGGAGGTCCTTACATCGCTACCGTTCGCAAAGATAGTTAATGCACCTGGACAAGAGAAAAATCAGATTAGCTCCCCGATTGTAAAAGTGATCACAGAGACGGTAACCCGGCTCTGTCCCTCCTTCACCGTCAGCAACTCACGGAAGATAACTGTTTCTCCTTTCCCGTACTGACCAGCTGATACTGAAAGTCAGCAGGGTGCTCTTAGGCTCATGTTTTGTTTAAACTGAAACTGATTTAGTCAAAACGAAGGCAGGTAAAGTGTATGACAGATCTAATTTCAAGTTATAATCAGAATCCAGGTTCCGATCTTGTCCTCTGAACCTCTTTCCGACAGGAGGATTCCAGCAGCCTTCCCAGTTCCGAGTCCTATAAGCACAGGGTCCGGGGCAGAAACCAATAGTTTCAGCCTCAAAAGACATTGACTCACCCCGCTTCTTAATCTCATCACTGCTCCTTCATTCCCCTTCTGTCTAAATCCTGGCCCCGGCTGTTTCTTGCAACTGTTGTTCTTTATTGTTGTGCTTATCCTGTTTGCGATGCTCGATCACTTCAGGTCCTGCACTGTTCCCTTTGAACGTCCTCTGTCTACCTGCTCTCTCCCCTCCCGCCTTGAAAGTTTCCGTTGTGTTGTTGAAAATTTCCCGCAACTTTCCAGTTTGAGGGGAGGATATTTGTGTTAGTTGTGCTTTCGGGCTCTTTGGAATTCGGCGGGTGCAAAGCACATGCTGTTTGAAATATCTCTCCCCCCCCCCCCCAAACCACCCTCCCCACACCCCTCATCTGAGCACAGTTCAAAGCTCCTTAACTCAGATAGTTATCAGTTCAGTCTGTCTCGAGAGACTGGCACTTTAACCCTTTAATGGCCTACAGCTATAAAGACACCCAACAAGTTTTCAGCCTGGAAGCGCCATTTCAACTGGTTAGCAACTTCCAATGCGGAAAACTGATGACAATTTTTAAAAATCTAGTGAAAGGGCAAAGTGCCAGTTGTGTCCGCTTGTCACTGACTTGGCATTATGACCTTTGGAGCAATAAATCGCAAGACGTGAAATGGTTACTAAGGCTAAGAGTATCAAAGTGCTTGCCCCGGCTGCTGGGGGGACATCGGTGTTCTGGAACTCGTTAATGTGGATCATTTCGGAAGATTCGTCTTCCTAATTAACCCCCGCAGGAAACTCATCTGACTGTAACGCCCATTTAAAACATGCCGCCGTCATCGGGTTTCTTTGTTGTGTCTACTTCTGTGACTGAGGGTGCCTTTGCCAAATTGTTTTGAAGACGAAGTTTGTTTTGAACTCAATAAAACGCGACAACATTTCGAGCTTAAAAGATCGCGAAATGTAATCATCCTAACATAAGAAGCGTCGTTTTAGCAAAGCGCGGCTGTCTGAAGAGGTTGTTAATTACTTAAAGAATACATCAGCGAGAATCCTGTCTGTGAGCACAAACTGCAGTGTGGGGTCACTTTGAAGGGAAGCGAGTGGACAGTTTAAGAAACAATTCCATAAATACAAATTTTCCAAATGCATGCTTTTCCCTCAGATAGCAGTTAGCGTACTAGCAAAAAGGGGTAAGTGGCCTCTGTACATCACATACATTTAAATCTGTCTACTTTAAAAAAAAACGCAATTAGATAAAAGTTACAAACTTCTCCTGCGGTTTGGAGCTCTTTGCTTTAATCAACATAATTGCGGCCAACCTTCAAACGTAGATGCATAAAGAAAAAAAGTACAGTACTTGTAGTGTAATCTGATCTCTTCTTCTCCTTGATACAACATGTGAGCTGACCGCAACATTCATCAAAACAGAACAGCAACCTCCCTTTGTACATATGTGCTACACAGATCAGGCTGTGGGGAACCATCCCCACTAAGCGCTTATTGGGATGTTCACCTTCATCACTGCACTGCTGTTGACCGGCACATGATGAAATTTATGTGTTAGTTCGTTAGATTACAGACCTAATATCACTGAAACCAAACCAGCCTCCCATCCATTGACTCTGTCTACACTTCCCTCTGCCTCGGCAAAGCAGTCAGCATAATCAAGGATGCCACACACCCCAGACATTCTCTCTCCCTCTTCCGTCGGGAAAAAAATACAAAAGTTGAGGTCATGTAGCAACCTACTTAAGAACACATCCTTCTCTGCTGCCATCAGATTTTTGAGTGGTCCTACCCCGCACTAAGTTGATCTTTCTCTACACCTGAGCTATGACTGTAACACTACATTCTGCACCTTCTTCCCTTCTCTATGTACGGTATGTCTTGTCTCTATTGCATGCAAGAAACAATAATTTTCACTGTGTAATAATGCATGTGACAATAATAAATCAAATCAAAAATCAAAGAACCTTTGAACTCGACGCCGTAAATAAGAGGTTAAAAATGTTTGGAAATCTGGTCCTTTTTCATTGATGTGTAATACCTGATATATTCACAGCATTAAACTCAACTCGATTATCTGCGCTTATTGTGTCCAGAAGTAATACTGTCACTATTAATGAAACTTTGGAAAGACAATCATATGTGGAAAGTTTTATGTGACTTATTTTACTGATATTTTAATTTATAAAGTCGAAAAAATCCAGTAAAACTGTACAGGCGCTACGTTTCCTAACTTACTGCGTAACTTCAATTGAGGCTGTAGAATAAATAAATATACGTTGAGAATATACTGACTTTCCGGCTCAACGTTTGGACCTGTTAGGCAATTAAACAATTTCCTGTGGACCACCTCTTCCATCGCAGTGGGATATTTGCATGTTTAAATGGGTAATCCTCCTGCTCCATGTCACTGTATCGAAACCGCTGGCTGACCCGGAGTCACACCTGTCCAGACCGTCATTGGAGTCAGAGAGTGTCTGCGGCAAATGGCGTTTCATGGATAGACTAAAACAAACAAGCCGCATTAACCGAGAGGACCAAAAGTGTCTGTTTATAAATATCAGTAAAAAGTCTGACAACACCAGGTTTTAGTCCAACCGATTTATTTGATAATAGACTCACAAGCTTTCGGGGTTAGTCCCTTCGTCAGGTGAATGGAGAGTTCTGGCCTCAGACAGAGCATATAAAGCACAGACAACCTGGTGTTGTCAGACTTTTTACTGTGTTTACGCCAGTCCAACGCCGGCATACCCACATCATATAAATATCAGTGGCATGGAAGACAAGCTCTGCTTAGCACGCATGATTATACATTAAGGGGCAACTCTCCATCGCCTTCCGATTCCTGCTTGATTTAGTACTTTCTTTATCTTTATGTGTGTCTGCTTCTCTCTCTTCCACGCTCTTAGCTTTATTTTCGCTGCCCCCTTCTGTCTGTTTAATGTTGTCCCTCTCTGCCTCGAGTTTTCCCTCCCTCCACTCCTTCAAGCTGTTTATGTTATCTGTTTTGATCTTCTCCTGTCAACCCTCCACTTGTTTCAAGCTGACTCTCATTACTTCTTTGCCTGCTTCGTATTCTCTCCCTCCCATTTTGTCCCATGCTCTCCCTTCTCAACCTCCGTCTGATTCGCGATCTCAGCTTCTTTCTTCCACGCCCCGTCCCATTCTCTTGTCCCACGCCAGAGACCTGAGCACAAACCTCTCGGCTGACTGACGGTGCTGTTCAGAAGGAACATTCGGCCTAATGAAGGCATTGTCTGCCCTCCTGGGCGGATATTAAAGATCCAATGTGCCAAGAACAGCGGGGGGGGGGGGCGGGGGCGGTGGTCAGTTTCCCCAGCATCCTGGCCAATATTTAACCCTCCTTCACAATCAAGGTCACAAAAATAAACAAAGTGTTTGAATATTTTCGCTTTTTCCTATGTGTGAGTTTAGGGGATTTTCACAGTAACGTCATTGCAGTGTTAATATGAACTTATTTGTGGCACTACTAAATGAACTAAACTAAAACTTACTGTAAATTGGTTAGGGACAACCCTTCAATATAGAACTCAAATTGGTTGTAAAGCACTTTTGTGACTTTCTGAGATCACGAACGGCGCTATATAAATGTAAGTTTCCCTTTCTGTGGTGCCCTATGTCTTCTGTTATCCAGAGTTCATTGGGGCGGGTAGAGGCCATTCCCTTCCTCAGCTCGTTGCAATATTCGGCTAGATAATCATTGATCTGCAGCTTCGTTCCATTGACTTTACTCCGAATCCCTAACAAAAACCTAAGCTGCAGCACTTCTCTGCTCTGCAACTTTGTGGTCAGGTTCTCTACCTTTCTTGTTGCCTTCATTTTAAGGGATAACTTTCCAGCAACTGTAACCAGGGGGAGAATGCAGGACAATTATTCATTTAAACTGATGCCCCCTGAATAACTTTTTTAAAAATAAGAAAAGGAACGAAATAATCAAATAACCAATGTTCATTTCGAGAATAAAAATACGGAGATAAGTAGGTAAAAGTGGGATGTATAACGTGCAAACACAGCCACAGCTTTGGACAGTGATCTTTGTAGTTTATACAGTGCAAGGAAATTCAAATCGGAAATCTTCAACCTCTGAAATCTTCTCGGATTCCCGAAAATCTCTTGTTTATTTAACTACAGCGATACATGAAAGAAGGCAGAACAAAGTTTAGAACTCTCAATTGCACTGCCTTATAATTTTCTATCTGTACTTCCCAATCGTTCCGCTCCGTTCCCTATAATAAAACGCTGCGCCTTATTTGTTCCAGGCACTGAACTTGAAACAAATCTTTGTGTATTCGGCAGTATAACATTTTCAGGTTCATCTCCACCTCATTCATGCAAGATGTGACCTTAGAATTTGACTTTAAATAGTTAATTCGGTGAATACTCAGCACTCTTTAAGTGGCACGGAGGAGGGGCGGGCGGGGCTAAAGCGTTTTTGGATCTTACACACGAATTCCTGCTGACAGCAGTATCAGCCAACTCACTGTAACCCACAACACAGCGTGGCTGTAACACAAAACACACAGTCGGAATGACTGTAACATAACACAACAAACACACAGACTGTAAACCAATCGCTTACCCGTTACCAACATGAGGCTATATGATAGCCAAAGGCCCAACAGAGAGCGCGCGAGAGAAAGGGACTCTTAACCCCACACCATACTCACACATTTAGGAAGATAAGCTGGAACCAAGACACACACACAGTCACAGTCAGGAAGTGGCGCTGTAACCCAAAACACATTCAAAACTCATAGTGAGGAGACTGGAACCTAAAATACAGTCAAGGAGAGACTGTAACCAAAAATTTACGAAGAGACTGTAATGCCTAATACCTTCAAACAGTCAGAGAAAGACTGTAAACTAAGACTCACAATGAGGAGCCCGTAACCCAAAATACAGTCAACGAGAGAGACTATAACCTAAGCCCTATAATCAGAGAGACTCTAATCCAAAGTAGCAAGTGAGAATGTAAATCAAATACTCAGTCAGAGACTCCAACCCCAAATACGCTCACAGCCAGCGACTGTAACCCAAAATACACACACAGCCAGAGATTGTAACCACAAATACATCCACACAGATTCTGTAACCCAAAACATTGGAATAAAACACACACACACATACACACAGTCTGTAACCCAAAACAGGATAGTCCAAAATACACCCACAGAGTGTCTTTAACCCAAAACACACAGTCAGAAAGACTGTAACCCAAAACTCATACAGAGTAATCCAAAATACACTCACTAGTCAGAGGAAGGGGCTGAAACACAGACACATACACGCACCCTTACACAGAGGAGTTGTAATGCAATCTCTTTCTTAACAATATCCAACTTTCATGTTTCTGCTCTTAGTGGAAATAATGATGTTCCCCGAAGCGCGTTTACTGCTGGCTGCACATTTTTAAAACGGGACAGCCTAACTGATGTGCCAGTGGCAATTATACTGATCTTGTTGTAAGAAGTTAGTCTATGGATTTGGATTTGTAAAAGTAAAACTTTCTCAATTAGAATGTAGATTTATGTAATTCGCCACCAAAATAATAGACAATTCTCAAATGATTGCAAGATACGTTTCGTGATTAAAATAAATAATCATATAATTATTCGTGAAATCGTGCGTGCTGTTAAAATCAATCCAGAGAAAAGAACAGATGTGTAGGTATTGCCCCTTTAACTGGATCAACGGGAGGGGACTGTGTACAGGCACTAGCAGCGGGGCTCGCTGCTATTAAATGAGGCCAGATAATGAAAAACCGTAAAAGCGAAGAAGTGGCGTGGAAATGAACTTGTCAAGAAACATGTTTATTGGGTTCACAAGGAGGCCAGGCGTTTGAAGCCGGCACTAAATGACAAAGTGTTAGACAATTGCGAACAGGGCGCAAGGAAGACCTTCCATCACCAGTCATTGATCCAGAGAGAGAAGAAACAGGCATTAATAAATAAAATCAATGTCTGGAGATGCAAGAGATATTTGCGGAACGCGATGGAAGGCACAGTCAGGCTGTAAATTTCAACTGACAATCCCGAACTGCTGATCCATTCCATCCCATCCCGGCTTTCTGAGAGGTTGTAGCAATGGTCTCTTCAACGTAATCGAGAGATTGAATATCTAACAATCTTCCCCGCCCTGGCATTCCATCCACATCCAGCAGACCATGTTACTATATTATTCAACACTATCGACAATTGTTAGATGGTTCGATCCCTTCTGTACATTTACAGCAGTGGTGGTGGTGGGGGGGGGGGGGGGGAAGGTATGGAGGGGTCTTTTCATTTAATAATTAAATACATTGTATTTTCCATAGCAACAAAAAGTTAAATCTCAAGATTCTAATTTGCAAAAGTAAGTTTGTATTTCTCCTTGCAAGTGGACGCACAATACCTTTTGTGCATGTATCTGTATTACAAAACCTCTAATATGGAGAAATGCCTCAAGACATTTTACAGAAACATTATCAAACATAACCTGACATCAAGCCACATTAGGTGATTCTTGGACAGATGACCAAACGCTCGGACAAAGGGGTAAGTTTGATGGAATGGCTTAAAAGAAACAGAGGTAGAAAGGTGGAAAACTGGGTGTGGGGGTGTGGAATGGGGAGTGTGTGGATTCCAGAGCCTAGTGGGCAAGATGTTGAAGGCTCAGATACTCTTATTACATCGGGGATGTATAAGAGGCCTGCGCTGGTGGGGAAGGACAGTTGAGATCTCAAATTGTCGCCGGGCTGGAGGAATTACAGAGATAGGGATGGAGCAGGTCGGGGAAAATAATTGAAAAGTAGGCAAGGCTTTGAAAATGAGGGCATTGCTTCTGCTGAAGCAAATGCAAGTTAGCAAGTGCAGAAGCCAAGGGGAAATAGAACGTAGGTATGTTGGGACATGGGATGTGTTGGGACATGGGGTGTGTTAGGATCTGGGCAGCAGAACTTTGATCAAGTTCAAAATGATAGGGGTTAGAAAAGGAGCACAGCAAGGAAAACATTCGAATGGACAGGTCTAGAGGTTTAAAGGCATGAATGAACATATTTATTTTACCATCCTTGTGCTAGATTCAATTTCTTAATGGTTAGCACAGATGTGCTTAGCGTCTCTCATCTCATCTCCTTAGATGATTCTATTTCTTTTTTGTGAGATGCCATGTTGGGCTGTCAATTCATTTCAATTCATCTCAGCATGACTAATCTGTTCTTGTCACCACAGGCGTGTCCGTGATACTCTCAGGTCATCCTTTTATCAATACTTCTTGTGGCATTTGCATCTTGTTGAATTCACCAAGGTGCTTGTCTGTCAGATTCGATGTTGATGGCTTCCGTGTCTATCTGCTGCTTCATATTGAATCTGGAAGGTTCCACATGCTGTTGTAGCATCCTAAACTTTCTTCATGGGGAGTGCTGCTCGCAACAGCATGTCAGTGATGGACATCTATTTTCTTTGCTTGTATGTTACATCCAGATAGCTCTTTAAAGGAAGTAATTGCAAACACTTTGGAGCAGTGAGCAGTGATTTGAGAGAAATGCTTTGAAGTGGTTTGTTACTCTGTCTCTCCCAAGCAGCTATCGATGAAAGTGCTCACAGGCAAAAACAACGGCCAAGCACGATTTTTGATCAGTATAGTGTTCAATTCACAGCAGTACCCTGGATGCAAATAAGGTTGGCTGTCCTTCCTGCTTTAGAGTTGCTTCAAGACCTGTTTCACTGGCATCATACTGCAAGGTGACTTCATCATTGATGTCATTGTATTTCAGCATTGATGTTGTCGACATGAGTTGTTTGAATTTAGTGAAGACTGCTTCTTGTTCTGTTTCCAATATCACTGCACATCCTGCATAGTGAGCTGGCGTAATGGCTCACATTCTGGTGGCATTTCACAAATCTAATAAATCATTGCATGGCTTTCACATTTGTTGGTTGCTGCATTCCTGCTACAGCTCTCACCTTGTCAGGTCTCGGGTGAAGACCTATGTACTTGGCTTCAGGCATCTTCAATTGCAATTTTTCTTGGTCAACTTCAGGTTCCTCTTTCTAGCAGTTGCACCAGAATCTGCTCATTGTCATCATGGCTTCTTCCATTGTATTTCCATATCCGTAGATGAGAAAATCATTCGCGATGGCTTCCTCTGTGAGAAGATCACTGACTATCTCATGCTGTTGACATTGACACTCTTCTAGATCTGTGGAAATGCCAAATAGAATGCGCAACCATCTGTATCTCCCAACAGGGCCCAGAAAGTAGTTAGAAATCTGCTGTTCTCAGCCTGCTTCACTTGTCAGTCACCATCCTTTGCATGTAGGATAGTGAAGATCTTTGTCTTAGCATGTTGTCGCAAAATTCTTTTGATAGTGGGTATGGGGTAGTGAGATCTTTTCAAAGCTTTATTTAGATCCTTTGGGTCTAAGCATACTCAAAGCTTTCCAGGTTGTTTCACTGCTCACGTGCTACTGATCCAGTCTGTAGGAATCATCACTTTCCTGATCACACTCTTGTTTTCCAGTTGGATTTTGAGGGCAGCTGGAATTAATTTGAGTGGTTGCTGAATTTATCTTACACACTCATCTACTTTGAGACAACATTCACCGGCATTGAGCCTGGAGCTGGGAGGGGGTGCAGCTGCAGCCGGGTGGGATATAACTGGAAAAGGGAGGGGCACAGCTGGAGGAGGGAAGAACATAGAAGGAAGTGGGGGAGAGGCAGCTGGAGCTGGGAGAGACACAGCAGGAGGAAGGAGGGACACAGCTGGAGACAGGATGGATGCAGCAGGAGACGGGAGAGACAGAGTTGTAGCTAGAAGGGGCGCAGCTGGAGCCAGGAGGGACACAGCTAGAGGCAGGAGGGACGCAGCTGGAGACGGGAGGGACGCAGCTGGAGGTGGTAGGTATATGCCAGGACCCAGGAGTAACACAACAGGAACTGGGGGACACACAACTGGAGCTGGGAGGGATTAAGTCAGAGCCAGGTCAGAGCTCTGGTAGTTGTCGGAAAGTGACCACAAGAAGGCATGGTGAGTGAAGGCCCATGAACAAGAGTCTTTCTATCTTCACACACTTGTAGTTCCCTCTGTCTGCTGCTCCTCCAATCTGAGCCTGCTTCTCTCCATGTTTGCTACTGATAGGCTCAATGATGATCCTATCAGCAGCAAACACAGGAGAGAAACAGGCTGATTGGAGGAGCAAACCCTGCAGAAATCTTCAAACCCACTGACCCTTCTTCCAGCATTTTTCACCAAATGATCCAGGCGCCACATAAAAGGTCTTCACAGCAATATGGCCCATGGGCTGTGGGTTGGACAAGCCCAGGGTAAAATGACACTTCCTGTGTATCAGTGACACATTAATTATGGGAAGAGTAAATATGTGGCTTAAAAATTGCACAGTTTTGTACCATGGTTATTTAAATCCATCTCCACTGATATTACTGACCACGCCTCTGAATTACAGAGCTTGATGCACCAGTTTCCTGCAATTCCATTTGATCAAAGTCTCTCTTGAAATTTCAACCAGATTTTCAGACGCAGCAGGAAATAAAGTAATTTGTCTGGTGTTCTACTGCAATTTTTTGATCTTTTTTTAAAAGAAACAATTATCCTGACTGAGACCCATGCTGTATTTTCTGTTTTTTATGACAGCAATACAAATCACATTTAAAATTGCAAAGCTTCTCCAAGTGCAGTTTTGAAACATGCTGTGCTTAATATGCATGAATGATGGTTGAATGAGTTGAAACTTTAATTTTCATCTTTAAAGTAGAAATATCTGATGTGAGTTTAACTCTTTCCTTGGGCCCAATTGTTTACACTGATTTATGCCCATTTTTGTATTTGGGTGTATTCCAATAAGATTAGCAGGAAATTTGAACATAACCTTAGCAATATGGCTTAAGCTGAGGGCATCTTCAAGTCTAACTTCCAGGTTTCATCCATGGAAGCAATTTCAAGCCAGAGATTCAATTTGCCTGTCTGAAAATCATAGAATCATAGAATCCATACAGTGCAAAAGGAGGCCATTCTGCCCATTGATTCTGCACCGTCAACTATCCTACCCGGGCCCTATCCCCTTAACTCCACATATTTACCCAACTTATGCCCCAGGCACTAAGGGGCAATATAGTAAGGCCAATCAACCTAATCTGCGCATCTTTGGAGTGTGGGAGGAAACCAGAGCATCCGGAGGAAACCCATGCAAACACAGGAGAAAGTGCTAACTCCACTCAGTGACCCGAGGCCAGACTTGAACTCAGGTCCCTGGGGCAGTGAGGCAGCACTGTCATTTCTATATAACACACTATATCTTGTTTCAACATCTTGTGCAACAGAACTCGCTTTCAAATATGACTTTGAGGTACATAATATATATATGCCTGTAATAATGAATGCTAAACAATGATATAGCTAGTACCAAGATGTCTTAGATCATCTTCTTCCCTCCGCTCCCAAGCAACTTTGGTTCAATTGGAAAATCTCCAAAAGGGATTAAATTGATGAGGCTGTTGCAGCCAAAAGTACAATGCACTGGATACCATTGTGCTGTTCGGATAAGGCTTACAATCTTTGTTATTTGGAATAAAAATAAAAGTATTAACGTATATTTTTTAAATGAATGTTTACTTACCATATTTATTTAATTATCTCTAATTGCAATATATTAATTGCCTATGACTTTCTATTTTAATCATAAAAAAAATGGAGATGGTTTATAGAAGCATTACGGAAGCATTAAAGGGTTAATTGTTTAACTATGTGCTGTTGGTGGGGTGCCTCACCAACTGAGAGCACTTAGCAGAAATTTGAGCTTATGTTGCCTGATTTTTCAACTACTCTCATATGCTGCATGTACCAGAATATCTGACAAGTGCACTTGGTGGGCAAGGGTCTCTACTGGAGGTGCCAAGTTGGAAAACTACCTCTTAGTCTGATTCTATGGGCCAAGGTGAACTTGTGAATTTATTAACACAAGACGTTTTTCAAGCTCATTTCGTGGCTAGTGAGAAAATGTTCAGATGACCATTTGAGGGGGTGAGTTTCCATATGTCAGCATTGTAAATATAAAATGATATCCCAAATTAGCATGAATTTGGTCCATAATGGGATGTGTGAGTGCTGGGGGGCTGCTGATCATGCACTGCAAAGTGTCATACAGCATAATTGAGTTTGTAAAGCTATTGACAAAACACTAATTAAGTTCTGTAATGGGATGGTGAGGTGATAGTAAGGGAGAGGAGGTGAGGAGATGGGTACTTTGCAGTCTCCATATGCAGTCCTGACATTTACATGATTAATTTTTAAACTTCACATTGTCAGTGGAAAGCATTATTGAGAGCAGAAAGTCAGAAAATGATTTCTTCTGTGTCTTGGTTTGAAGGTGATGAGTTTCAAAGCACTGCCCTTCCAAACTTTTCATATTTTAATGAAAAACCATGATATCCAAATGATTCTGAAATGATATCTAACATAAAACTTACACTTGTAAGGAAGTTATAACTGATCCTCCAGTTATCTTGGGGATTATTCCTCACTTGGGGAATAAATTTTCTATTCTGTAGTCCCTCTTTGTGAATCCTGTGTGCACATTATTACTTCAAAATCTCTTGGGCAATAACTTCCTCAAATTTATCAATTTTTAATTGTAAATCATGAAAGGAATTTCCTTCACAGCAGGTGTAGAGCCAGAAAGGGCAGAGAGGGCAGTGCCCCCTGCCAGGTATCATTGTGTCTTCACATTGAATCTTAGTGTTATTGATTTACTTCTACTTCGAGTGAAAGTTAATCTTTCCATTTCCCCACCCATTCAGAAAATCTTTCCTCTTTCCTTGTTTGTACTATAAAATGAAATGAAGAGAGAATGTGCGACATTACTTCTTATTGAAAAATTGAAATGAAAGAAAATTAATGAACAAAATAGAATTAAAAAAGATAAAAATGAACTGTGAAGTGAAAAATACAGCTAAAAATCCAATACGTATTGTTATGGTGTGAACATTTTGTTCCCAATTTTCTCCACGCCAATTCTGACTGATGTCAGTGTCTGATTCCAGACACTGAATGTCCTCAGGCACTTCATCTAACTTGTTAATATTCACTTAAGAGCCTAGATCCTGAGTTTTGGCAGGGCTTTTTACCATTTAGCTGACTGCAGACTTGCAGCAGCAATCATTAAATAGCAATTTCCTATTACCTCGCCTTTGCAGAGAACCTTTGAGCGAATTGAACACTCCTTCATTTATCTCTCTGGAATTCTCCGTGTCTGTATTGACTCAACTCTACATTGGAAGGTGCACTTTCACACTAATATATTGAGGGAGCCGGTTAACTTATATTTAAATCAATAAAGTATTCTTCACCTGGATAACTTAGCCAAGTAAAGTATATTTCATTTAAATATAAAGAGAAATGTTCAGCTACCAGAGCAGAAATTCCAAAATACATTAATGAAGCCTGACTAGACCCCAGCAGTATCTCTAAGGATAAGTGTTTAACTCCAGGTGTGATTCTAGTGACACACTAGGAAGCTTTTTCTCAAAACAAACTTTATTTAATAATACAGTTTAACAATAACAAATGAATTAGCTTCACTTTTACCAATTGTAAGACTCAAACATGATAAGTTACAATTCTTAACTGCTAATCTATCTCTATTAGTTCCAATTTAAGCAATATTCCTCCTAAAGACTGAACTCTTCTTTAAAATCGGTTAGCAACACACACGCTTAAGCATTTGTGCTTAGAGCGTTTGAACACCTCTGGAGAGAGAGTGAGAGACAGAGAGATTCCTGTCTTCCAACAGCTCCAAAATAGCAAGCTCCAGAGAGAGAGACAGAGAGACAAAAACACCTCTTGCTTCTTTCAGAATCAAGCAGAAACTGCTCTTGATTTTTCTCTGAAAAATTAGCTCCACCCATTAACATATGACTGTCACTATCAATCATGCTAATCATAATCCTACTCTGAAACTGCAAAGGAAAAACCAAAATAAATAATAGCATGTTTACTCAGATTAAAACAAACACTCCATTAGTTATAATCAATTATTAGTAGACAAATTGGCATCAAGTAAACAGAGCTGAATTCAAAATATGCCCCTTACAAGAAACTAGATAAAAATACATTTCTTAAAGGCATTGTATCATCACAAAAACAATGGAGAATTTCAAACAGTACAATTTCAAATTGTTCATCCTGCCAGTTTTTCTTCTTCACAGGGTGATGGAGAGACAGTTTCAGTAGAGATTTAAAATATATTTTATGTCTAACCTTTAATCAGATAAATGTCTATGTATGATGAGAGGTTAAGGAGAGAATGATGGAGATATGCATTTACAGGCTCCCAAACTTATTCATTCCATGATGCTTATTTCAATGAATTTTAAATAGGCATCATTGCAAAGTTATTAATTAGGCAATACTTTGGATATGTTTTAAACACATAATGATGCTATCATATATTATAGATTCATTTACAACATGAAGACAGCCACCTTACCTACATATCATATAATCATGAGAAAATCATGAGAAAAATCATACTAATTCTTCCTAGAACTCAAACGATTCAATTTCTCTCCCAGAAACGTTGCTCAATTTTTAAGGTTATCAGCAATGGAATCAGTCTATCCTGTGCTACTAAACTAACACCCATCTGATTATGGTATTGTCTTTCATATAGGATAATGGTAACCATATCCTGGGTAGTGACATCATTGCTATTACTGGCAACAAACTCCAGGACTCAGAAGCTACCCACCAGAGATGAGGAACTCTTCCAAATGCAACTTCGAGACACATCTCTCTTTCATGATTCTTCTATCATCCCAGATGGAGCTGAGATCAGTGGCTTTCTCTTCAGGGACACACCTAAAAGGTATTTTACTTCAATGATTTCAAGGATAGACATTAAAGTAATCTAAAGTCCCTAGCAATACTGGTCAGAGTGAACACCATAGAGTCTTTGGGAAGTTGAAATTCAATCTTCACATTGAGAATAATTTCCATTCAGATGTGTGATACTAACATAATGATACATGTTATAGATTTTGAACAGATCTAGCAATGTAAGCGGGGCATCCATAAGGTACTGTGGCCCTTCAGCATTAGCAGAACCACAATCTGTAGCCGCATGGTCCAACATATTCCCCATTCTATCATCACAACCAAGTAGGGATCAACCCTGGTTCAAAGAAGAGTGTTGGAATCTATACCAGGAGCAGCACCAGGCATATCTAAAAATGAGGTGAAGTTACAACACCAGATTACTTGTATGTCAAACAGCAGAAGCAGCATGCAATAGATCTAAGTGATCCCACAGTCTTGCCACATCCACTCATGAATGGCTGTGGACAGTTAAACAACTAACTGGAGGAGAGGGGTTCACAAATATCCTCGTCCCCAGTAATGAGGGAGCACAGTACATCAGTACAAAAGACAAGGCTGAAGTATAGGAAAGTATGAGTTGGAGTAGGCCGTTCTGAACATCAAGCCTGTTCCACCATTTAATTCAATCATGGCTGATTGTACACTTCAATGTCTTTTACATCCACCATCCCCATGAGCTTTTATATTATTGTTCACTGACTGACTCCGCCATTGTCATTGGGATTGCAGTCATCCCATACCACTGGGAATCCTGTGGGTGGAGGTGAGCTGCTGGCAGGACCAGAGAATCCCGCTCAGTATCAAACTTCAATAAAGGTGGGTGGCAAATTAATAGATTGGACAGAATATACAAAACAGCAAATACTGACTCAAAGTTTATTAAGAAGGGAAAATAAGAAAAAGATGGCTGGAAATATAAAAACAGAAATAAGAGATTCGATAGATTTTTAGAAACTAAAAGAGTTAACTGAGTGAGCGATGCTCCCACAGGAAGTGAATCTGGGGAATTAATAATGGAAAATAAAAGATGACAGATGAATTGAACAGGTATTATGTGTCAGTCTTCAGTATAGAGGATACAAATAACATGCCAAAAACCAACAAATAGAGAGGGAGGAAATGAAGAAAATTCAATGCGAGAAATTGTGCTGAGCAAATTTTTGGAGTTATGGACTGACAGATTCCCAGATCCTGATGGACTTCATCCGAAGGTTTAAAAGAAGTGGCTAATGAGATAATTGATGCTTATGTTTTAATTTTCTTAGGTATACTAGATCTGGGGAATGTTCCATTAGATTGTAAAAAAGCAAATGTAACTCCTTTATCCAGAAAGCGAGGGAGGTAGAAAACGAGAAACTATAGGCCGTTTGGCTTAACACCTGTCATAAGGGAAATAAGACACATTATTAAAGATGCTATAGCAGGGCACTTGGATAAATTCAAGGTAATCAGGCAGACCTAACATGGTTTTGTGAAGAGGAATTATGTTTAACCAATTTCTTGGAGTTCCTTGAAGAGCTAACATGTATTGTAAATAATAGATTTCCAGAAGGCATTTGGTAAGGCAACACATCAAATGTTATTTCAGAAAATAAAAGCTCATGGTGTAGGGGACAACATATTGGCGTAGGCATAAATGGGTAATTTTCTAGTTGGTAAGATGTAACAAGTGGTGTGCCACAAGGCTGTAGCATCAAATTTTTACATACTATCTAAATGATTTAGATGAAGGACCAAAGGTATAGTTGCTAAATTTTCTAGTGACATAAAGCTAAGTAGGAAATATGCTTTGAGGAGGACATAAGGAGGCTACAAAGGGATATAGATAGGTTAGGTGAGTGGTAAAAGATCTGTAAAATAGAGTATAATATGGGAAAATGCGAAATTGTCTATTTTGGCAGGAAGAATAAAAAAGCATGTTATCTAAATGGTGAGAGGCAGAGGGATCTGAGTGTTCTAGTGCATGAATTGCAAAAGGGTAGTACACAGAAACAGCAAGTTAAAAAATGTTATCATTTATTGTAAGAGGAATTAAATACAAACAGAAAGAGGTTAAGCTCACTTCTAAAGGGGATTGATGAGACCACATTTGGAGTAATGCATACAGTATTGGTCTCATCTTTCAGGAAGGATGTAGATTCATTGCAAGCAGTTAGAATAATGGAAGCCCTACAGTGCAGAAGGAGGCCATTTGACCCATCGGGCCTGCACTGACAACAATTCCACCCAGGCCCTATCCCTGTAACTCCATGTATTTACCCTATTAATCCCGCTGACACTAAAGGGCAATTTAGCATGCCAATCAACCTAACGCCAGATCTTTGGAATGTGGGAGCACTCTGGGGGAAACCTATGCAGACACAGGGAGAATGTGCAAACTCCACACAGACAGCCACCCAAGCCAGAATTGAACCCGGGTCTCTGGCACTGTGAGGCAGCAATGCTAACAACTGTGCTGCTGTGCCGCCCAAAAACGGTTTACAGGACCAATACCTAAATGAGCAGGTTGTCTTACGAGGAAAGACTGGACATTCTAAGCTTGTATTCACTGGAGTTTAGAAGAGTGAGAGGTGATTTGGTTGTAAGATCCTGGAGGCCTTGAGAGAGTGGATGTAGAAAGAATGTTTCCTCCTTTGAGAGAATCGAGAATTAGGGGTCCCTGTTTCTAAATGAGGAGCCACTCATTTTCAAAATAAAGGGGATTTTTTTCTCTCAGAGGGTTGTGAGTCTTTCAAACTCTGTTCTTCAAAAGATGATGTAAGTAGAGTCTTTGAATATCTTTAAAGGCAGAGGTACATGCATTCTTGGTAAGAAAAGGGATTAAAACATTATTGGAGAATGTTGGGTTGAGGCTACAATCAGATCAATCATGATGTTATTGAATGGCAGAGCAGGATCAAGGCGCAAACAGGTTCTACCTGCTCCTACTTTGTACATTCACATGAGTTAAAGAGAGAGCTGCGAGGAACAGTCTGAAGTTAAGAGAGCTTGGGTGATGCCCTGAAGATTTGAGGTGACTCCTTATTGTGGGCTTTTTGGAAGGTAAAGCTTGGGTGTACTCGGAGATCTAAGGGAAAGGAATTTCCAGGTGACACTGAAACACTGGAGGTGGATTGCTGTTGAATTGGGAACAAAATTTGGAAAGAATTCCAATGTGAGATCTTCAAATGCAGAGTTTGGAAACCTTTGTAAAAAAGACAATTTTTTAATGAGACTAGTTGGCTCACAATGTGGGTTGTTGAGAAATCCATGGAATCTGCTTTGGCCACATCTGTCATTTACTTTGGAATTTGGTGCATCTGATCACAGTTTGCCTATTAATTCACATGCTTCTCATGACAATAAACATTATAAATTGCTTTATCCTTCTTTATATGTGTTTATTTTCCCGGTGTAAAGCAATATTGAATCTCTGAATCATTCTCTTGTATTTTTTACAGAGATTTTTTCCATTCTTTTTAGCTGGTGTAATATACTTATTTTTTCTTGTTTAATACATCTTAGTGTCAACAGCTCATCTGCAGACTTCTGTGAATTTATTCGGTAACAGTAACTTTCAGTAACCGATAGAGGTTAGGACCTATCAAGCCAAGTTTCACTCCAGATCCAACTTGTTCAGTATTAACATCAACTGAGAATATAACACAAAAAGTAAATGAGGTGAAAGTCCGAAGTACATCTGGAAGTGAAAATTTACCTGGATATTTTGTTCCAGAAGGCAGTCACATCCCTTTGGATATGTTCTTCTGATTTGGTCCATGATTAGGTACAGGACGGTGTGACTGTGAGTGGGGTAGGTAAGAGGATTGTGAAGGTAAAAATGCAGGAGTCTCAGCCCTTGCAATTGTCCAAGAGGATTGAGGTTGTTGCAGCTTGTGTGGATGAGAGTGGGCATGCAAGGTAGATGAGGGAATTGGCTATGGTACCGCGATACACAAAGTCATTCAAGTGGGTGAGTAACTAGGAATGTCATGGTAGTTGGGGACAGTATAGTTGTGAGCGAGAGTCCAGAGCCTGTGTAGCCCAGGAGGTGCCAGGATATCTGCTCTAGTTTGGAGATGAACTTGTATTGGGAAGGGGAGAACCTGGCTTTCATAGACCATGTGGGTATGAATGTCATTGACAGAACTAGGGAAGAGATTTATATAGGGAGTTTGAGCAGTTTGGGGTTAAATTATAAGGCAGAACCTCAAAGGTAATAACCTCTGGATTATTACTTGAAACACAGGAAAATTGGCATAGGATAAATACAATTAGAGGGATGAAGCTTCAAAGTCTGGTGTGGAAGAAATATTTTCTCATTCGTGGGCACTGGCACTAGTGCCACAGAAAGCAGGAGTTGTATTATTGGAATGGGCTTCACCTAAACCACATTGTTCTAGAACATCAGCTCACTGAAATGATAGAGAGAGCTTAGGGGAAAGGGATCATGTGAGGGGAGGTATGGTAAATCAAAGGGAATCAAGGAGTTAATAGTGCAGTGTAGCAATAACCAGACGGTGGCAAAAAGGAGTGTGACCTACCTGCTGTACGTGTTCCTTCTTCCACTACCCATATAAGTAGCTGCCAGCTTCCAAGTGGCCAGCAGCGTGTTGAACTGGAAGATCCTCCTGCAGATGTGTCTGCCTCATACTAATGAAAGGGCCATTCCCACCCCCCCACCAAAAAAAATAAAGTAGGCCAGCTAAGAGGTGGCGACATAGGATTTATGCTGGGGTGTGGCGAGCCCATCCTCAATGTAAAATCCAACGCTGTGTGTTAAAACCCACAATAATCTCCCAGATCTACCATGATCATACAATTGAACCTGATTATAGTGCTGAATAACAAATCAGCAATATGGATTGCCTGCACATGTCATGCACTTTATTATTGAATTATAGCACTAAGGGAAACCATAATAACACTAACTTATATTTATATAGTTCCTTGCAAAATTATGCTGTGTGCTTCACAGGAGTGTAACCAAATAGAAGCGGATGCTGAGACAAACTAGCTATTAGGAGAGTTTTAAAAGTTTCTTCAGAAAGAAGGGTTTTAAAGAGGATGATAAAAGAGGACTGTGACAGAGAGAGGTGGAGCAGGCTAGGGAGTCAATTCCAAAGTGCGGTGTCTAGACAGCAAAAAACAAATGTCTAAAATAGTAGAAATTAAGACAGCAGCTGAACTTCGAAATTAATATATCATTATGACTTCACAACTAATCTTTTCCCATGTTAACTGTTGTCTAATATTAAATGTCATTGTGCAATCAGCATTAGTAGATAGGTCTTGCTCATGCTAGGAGTGACAATGAACCAGGGGATTTTATGTGATCTGCTTACACTAATTTAGAGGTGAATGTAAGAGTACCTGAGAAAGAATGAAAACCTTTTGCCACAGGACACAACTCGCTGCAGGCTCTAGTGGTAAGAAATTGTTACTGCATAATAATAGGACTGGACAGATGTACTTCAATATGTGAACCTAACATTAACGTGAGAGTGGATCAGTATTCTTTTAAGTTGCATTCAGATCAATTTGGTTTAAAAATACATTTGACAGTATATCATTTCATATTGCTGCTCATTTCATGTTACAATACATCAAAAACGTATGTAATATTTATGCCAACTCCCAGCGTGGAATCAGAACTGGAAGACTGACATGAACATTTTAGTCAGTAGATGCGTGAAAAATGCCATGAGATGAGGCGACGACTATATTGCCTTCAACAATCTCAACAAAGCATTCTAGTATGTGAGCAGAGGCAGCCATTTAAGCTGCTGGAGAAAATTAGCTGGCTGCTGGAGCTGCTTAATGTGATCTCTTCTTTCAATGGCAACATAATGATTAAAGTCAGCTATAAACGGAGCAACATTGGAACCTTTTGGTGATCCACAGTTGGATCAAACAGGGTTGTGTTCTGACACTGACACTGTTTGGCATATTCTTCATTTTTGTCCTGTCAAATGCCTTCAGGTCATCTCCGGAGGATGTCTATTTACAAATCAAAACTGATGGATATCTGTTCAGCCTAGTTTACCTAAGATCCAAGACAAAGATATGCCAAGTCCTCATCAGAATGTTGTTCTACATTAATACTGTCACACTAATATTCCACACAGAGGAACACCTACTGCAGTAAATGGGCAGACTTTCTCACATCTGCAAAGAGTTTGGTTTGACCATCAACATTAGGAAGACAAACGTCATGGTCTAGGATGCAGTCAGCTTTCAGCATAGTCAATGTGATGGTGAAAGTTGTTGATAGCTTTACATATGTAGGCTGTATGATCATCAACAGTCAGTCACTTGATGCAAAATTAACATACACTACACAGAAGCTACAGCTTTTGTCACTATTTTCATCCAACAATAGCTCACACAACTTAATTGCTCATGTAATATACTTACAGATACTACTTTGTTGTTGAAGAAGACAATACACCTTTGTCAATTACCATGACACCGTGTGATGCACCCTTGGAATGGAAACTAACTCTTCAAGAGTTACCTGAAGAATCAAGTGGAGAAGGTTCTGGTAAGGCAGTGATGAATTGACAAAAAGTAATTCCTTCGGATGATAATTAAAAGATTAAATCATTTTGCATGAAATCAAATGGCCATATAATCAAATCGAGATGGGCAGAGTTCATTCAGAATGATATATTCTTATATAAAATGAGATCTCACCTGTACACATAATTACATTTTTATGATGTCCTGAGTTAAGACAGAACTTTAACAGGAAGCAGCCCTTTGTGTTCTTCATCTAGCAGCACAATATTTTGAAGCCTATAAACAATTTGACTAAAAGTATAATAAAGTTCCAGCACATGATAAATTTAACTCAAGTCCAAAACAAACCAGGGAAACATACTTGTGGGAATAACATGATAGAAAACCCATTTCAGGTAAAATTTTAATAAGATTATAGGTCATATAATAGAAAATCACTGTGACAATTTCCGTAGCATTCGTTGAAGTAGGTCGATAGGATTTATGTGACCATTTGTCTGTTAGATATCGAAGGGGAAATATTCAACTTATGTTCCAACTTGGCCACCCAATGTAGCTCACTGGTGGGCCAAAGGGATTTTGACCAAGTTCAACACTGAGCTGGCCTGCAGGTAGGTCCAGAGGAAAGGAAACCTCCAATTTTGCAATCACTTGCATTTTCAGAAAGAGAGAGAATGTGAGGTGAAATTCATCTTTCCTGCCTTCATTATTTTGCACAAATTACATACAAAAAGAGCTTGAATTTCTCTCCCTGCTCTGTGATATACAGACAGCTCATACACTCAGTCTCTGCATCCCTAATAGAAAAAAAAGATCCATTTACTAGGTTCAATTTATCTACACATGATATAGGTAACAGGAGCAATGATTTAATGTCTACAGAGTGGAAACTGAGTGTGGCATAATTACATTCATTTGAAGGAGAAGTAATTTTTCCCAATTTATTCCTGTCTGCTCTATAGTCAGCATCCAACTTCTTAACTTTTAAACCAATAATTAGACGTTTACCATGAAATGTCTACAGCAGGGAACTATTAAGGTATCACTATAACCTGTCTTTTATCCATTTTGCCTCCCATGCTGCGGGAATGTGGACCTGGAAAGGAGCCAAGTACAAACAACATTTCAAATTTAACTGCAATGCTGTACTTCTATAAATATATACATCTAAGGTGCAGAAGGGAAACCAGTAGCATATGTAAATGTTTCTACAATGCTGTGAACATTACCACAAAGCTTACACAGCCTTGAGCTATTCTAAATAAATTTGCAGGACAGCAAACATTTGAAAATGTCATTTTCCCTCTGCTGTTGTCCTTGGAAGTAATGTCAATACTTATCACAATATTTTATACTGAACTATATATTTTGAAGTCTAGGTTCTCGAGAACTTACATTATGATAAGTATTTAGAGTCACTAGCTTCAGTAGTTCTTATTATTCTTTTGACACAATGTGGTTGCAATCTTATTCCAAAGTGAAAAATTGATTTAAGCTGTAGTGAGTACATTATTGTGATTACAGTAAACGTGCTAATGATTTCTATCCTGAAGTAGGGAACAGATCATTAATTAAAGTTGAGAATGTGTAACAAGAGTTTCTGGGTCTCCTTCCTGAATCTCTTAGTGTATCACTCAGCATAACACATTCACATACACAGATATATATCCATTACGTATATATTTTGTTTGAAAAGGGGTGAGAACTGCTTTTTGCTCAGTATCCACATTAGTGAAATGTGGTAATGTTATCTCTTACCTGTTCTGTAAAACCACCAAACTAATTTGAATTTATTTCCTGCTGGGGTTGCTCCAGTGATGCCATTGATGGGCTCATCTGAACCTCAAAGCCTTTCCATATGGGTGGCACGGTGGTTAGCACTGCTGCCTCAGCGGCAGGGACCTGGGTTTGATTCCTGGCTTGGGTCACTGTCTGTGCTGAGTCTATATGTTCTCCCCATGTCTGCGTGGTTTCCTCTGGGTGCTCCGGCTTCCTCCCATAGTCCAAAAGATGGTGCTAGTTAGGTGCATTGACTATGCTAAATTCTTTCTGTGTACCTGAACAGGCGGCAGAATGTGGCGACTCAGGGATTTTCACAGGAACTTCATTGCCGTGTTAATGTAAGCCTTGTAACACTAACAAATAAATTTTTAAACTTAAACTTTTCTTTAACCAATGTCAGACTGAGAGCAGATCTAACGTCGCCCAAACACTGTTTACTCTTAACCAGTTAAGTCTGTTAATTCTGGATTGACTCTCCAGCTCCCCAACAATGTTTGTCTCCTTGGAAGCAATGGAACCGCTCTGAGGGTGTTTCTCAACACCAAGATCACCAGAGGAGCCCCAAAGGAAAGGAAGGAAAGAAAGAAGACTCAATTTTTTTTTTGTTCACTTTTTTGTGTTGCTTGCTGATGAATTCAATCTGTAATTCATAGCTTTACACCAGGTGGCCAGTTGGTGAAAAATATTGGTATTTACTTGGTCACCAATTACTGGACTTTAAAAAATTAGCTGCAGATCTATGGAAAATATATGCAGGAATGTTAGTGAGCGCTGATTTCTGAATCGTATCGGGTTAAGTATAATTAGGTAATGAAATCATATCAATCTCGCTACTGTAATGCTAGTCAAATCCGTGACCAAACATTAAAGGGAAAGAGGAAACATTTCCACTCATGCAGTGCTTGCTTTGGCCTCAGGACTTCTCCAAACATTTCACAGCTGATGAATTATTTTTAAAGTGTAGTAACTGATGTTATATAGGTAAATGTGGCAGCCAATATGTGCACAGCAAGGTTCCACAAACAACAATAAGATCAATAACTAACGAGACAAAGCCTTAGTGGATGAATTTCAATTAATTACATTCTTTGCTAAAAGCACGGAATCTACAATAAGAGCTTTTTCATGTAACACCTGGAACCAGCACTGAAGCTATAGATATGTTGTTATCGAACAAAAGTTGCTACCAAGTGTAATTAATTACTTTTTATCTTCCCAGGAGAACCAGAACCATTGGATCAGCAGAAGAAAAGGCAGCAAGTATTGAATGAACTAGGCACTGATCTGTACTCTTACAAAGGCAATGATGTTGAATCATATATAGCATCCAATTCACCCTCTGGCTTGTACCGTTTGGAACTAATCTCAACAGAAAAAGATACAAATTTCAAAGTTTACGCAACAACCACTCCCGAGTCAGACCAGCCTTATCCTGAGCTTCCCTATGACCCACGGGTGGATGTGACAGCTCTTGGACGTACAACTGTCACTTTAGCCTGGAAACCGAGTCCTACAATTTCACAACTGCGGCAACCCATCCAATATTGTGTGATTATTAATAAAGAGCATAACTTTAAAAGTCTTTGTGCAGTGGAAGCAAAACTAAATGCTGATGATGCCTTTATGGCAGCTCCCAAGCCTGGGTTAGATTTTAGCCCTTTTGATTTTGCCTACTTTGGCTTTACTTCAGACAGTGGCCCTGGCAGAGAACGAACGACTGTGCCCAAACCTGCCTCCACGCGAATGTCACGACATATGGCTGGCACACGGAAGGTAGACCTTCAGCAGATTTGCATTGGCAACAAGAACATTTTCACTGTGTCAGATCTGAAACCAGATACACAGTACTATTTTGACATTTTTGCCGTTAACACTAACTCAAATATGAGCACTGCCTATGTGGGAACCTTTGCAAAAACCAAGGAAGAGGCTAAGCAGAAGACAATTGAGCTAAAGGACGGGAAAGTGACTGACGTATTTATTAAACGAAAAGGAGTCAAATTCCTGAGGTTTGCTCCAGTCTCCTCCCACCAGAAGGTGATGCTTTATGTTCACTCATGTCTGGATGCAATCCAAATCCAGGTCAGGAGAGATGGGAAGCTGCTGCTATCACAGACTATGGAAGGTGTGCGTCATTTCCAGCTTAGAGGGAAACCAAAAGCCAAGTACCTCATCCGGCTGAAAGGGAGTAAGAAAGGTGCATCCATGCTCAAGATCCTTGCCACCAACAAGCCAAACAAGCAACCCTTTCCATCAGTACCAGAAGACACACGTATTAAAGTCTTTGACAAACTCCGTGCCTGCTCCTCAGTCACAGTGGCATGGTTGGGCACACAGGAGCGAAACAAGTTCTGTGTTTATAAAAAACTTGTGGAGAACAGCTATAGCGAAGAGCAGAAGAAAAGAGAGCAGAACCAATGTATTGGGCCAGATATCAGAAAGAAATCTGAGAAGGTGGTCTGCAAATATTTCCACAGTCATATCCTACAGAAAGCAGTGACCACAGAGACAATCAGAGGACTACAGCCAGGCAAATCGTATCTTCTGGATGTTTATGTCATAGGACATGGGGGACACTCTGTCAAGTATCAGAGTAAACTGGTCAAAACACGGAGGTCTTGTTAGTGACTCCATGTATAGACTCAAAACTTTATTGAACTATGAACCTTATTTCACTAGATGAAAATATACAGACTGACTACTTATACAGCCGAGATGTTGCAACATGTATTTGTACTATTTAGAAAGATATCAACTTGTATATTTATGTTTACATAATTCCGTGGTTATTTGAAGAGACTGACCCTGATGCACTCAGATGACAGTGGGCCTTTGCAGTTGCATGACTGCAAGTCCTTTGTCACAGCTGACATTGAATAAGAATGGTCTACAGTGGCAGGCGATTGCTCAAGTACTGTCAGTTTTTGGACCTCTACACTGCATGAACTGCATCTAAATTATTTCACCTTCCAAGCCGCTTCAAATTAGCTGCCCTGTTAATCGTACATGCAATATAGAACATAGAAAATCTGTAAATTATTTTATAAGAATAAAGTTCAGTCTTAAATGTCTATGTTTTTATGATTGTAAACTTTAAGAATCATGCCCATTAAAATACAATTCTAACTATCTGTTTCATGATGCTCTGGATCAGTTTCTAATCAGTTTTGATGCTTGGCATCAAAAACATTTGCATTGGTGCTTTCTTTACAAGGATGCATAACGCACGCAAGTTTTGGTGACCTCATCAGGTGTTTTTGCATCATGCATCACATCTGTTTGGTGTTTCATATTTATTGAAGCTCTTTAATAAAACTCATTCGTTGTTTCTTGTGTCGTATGTAGCAATAAATATGAAAAATAAAACTGGAAGGATGCAATGATAAAGTGGCAGTAATACATGAGACAAATCACATTGCTATGTTGGTTTTGAGTATGGGGTAAAACTGAAAGGATAATTAAATATGTCACTAATTAAGCATGTAACTGTGATAGTAGATTGGCATTTAAACATGCAGTGACAATCTAATAAGAAATATAAAAGGTACTTTTAAATAACAATCAGTTCAAGTATGGTTGATAGAAAATGGGTTAAAAAGAAAGAACGGAAAAGAAATAAGAACTTGCATTGAAAAGTCCAAAAACTTTCATACACAATAAAGCACAGCCACTATTGTTACATGGATAAACACAACAGCCCATTTACACACACCCAGGTCCCACAAATAGGAATTGGGGAAAGAACAATAGCTTGTATTTATTGCACACCTTAAATGTAGCAAAATGCACCAAGAGAGCTCACAGGAGTGTAATCAACCAAAAATTGACCTGAAGCCAAAGAAGTTCACACCAGGACAAGTGGACAAAAGTTTGGCCAGAGTAAAGGCAGGGAAGGGTGGTAGGGTTTTAGCAGTATCTCCAAGGAGAAAAGAGAGGTAAAGTGGTAGAGAATTTGAAGGAAAGTTCAGAACACTGGATCTGGACAGCTGAGGACAAGGCCACCAATGGTGAGGCAAAGGAAGTGGGGGGTGCCCAGGAAATGTATTACTTAAAAGTAGAGTGGAGGAAGATTGAATAGCATATTTCAAAGGGAAATCGAATTTGGACTTGAAAAGGAAATAGTGACCGAGCTACTTGGAAAGAGCAGAGGAGTGGGATTAATTGGATGATTTTTCAAAGAACTGGCATAAACACAAGGAGTCCATATGGCCACTTTCTGTACTGTGTGATCTTATGGTCCAATGATGATTCTAAGAGCCAGTAGTTGGAAGAATGCAGAACTCTTGAAGCTACTGGGTTGGAAAGAAGTTACAGAGATGGGAATGTGTGAAGTGATCACTGGGTTTGAACACAACATTGAGATTTTGAAATTGAAACATTGATGGATGGGGAGCAATAATATAGTTATTGATCACATGGGTGATGGGTGAATGAAATATGGGAGTTAAAATATGGTAATGGAGGTTTGGGTGAGGCCATTTAATCTGTTTTGAAATGCTGCACTGAATGTCAGAAGACTTGTGGATTCAAGTCCCATTTCAAGGCTTGAGCACAAAAGTCAGAGCTGACCCTACTGAAGTACTGAGTGGGTATTGCACTAGTGGGAATACTATTTTCTGGATGAGGCATTAAACTGAGGCACTATCTGCTCTTTCAGTTGGATATAAAGATCTCATGGCACTATTTTGAAGAAGTGCAAGGAAAATTATCCCTGGTGTCTTGTCTAAGATTTATCCCTCAAACAACATCACAAAAACAGATTATCCGTTCAGTATGATTGTTACATTTGTGGGAGTTTTCTGTGTGCAAATTGGCTGCCATATTTCTGACATTCCAACAATGATTATGCTTCAAAAGTGTTTCATTGGCTGTGAAGGGCTTTGGGACATCTCCTGATCTTGAAAAATGTGATATAAATTTCCACTAAATGTTTAGTAGTACTCTGTAAGGACTTTGCTGTTTTGGGTAACTACACTTACAATCTTGATTATGCATCACCTGAATTTGATGGGTATAACAGAATACATATTCAAGAATTAACAGTCACTTCGTAAATTATGGTGAATTTAAACTCTTACTTCCAAAGATCAGTCCATGACTGTAACTTCCTCAATTACAGAATTCTGTGAAAACAGTATTTTAGACAGGCCAGGCTCTTATTTTGTGCAATTATTCACCTTAAAACCAAGAATTGTTGGTCTCTGAGGATTGGGTTTAAAGTTTATTTATTAGTCACAAATAAGGCTTACGTCAACACTGCAATGAAGTTACTGTGAAATTCCTCTAGCTACCACAGTCCTGTGCCTGTACAGATCAATGCACCTAACCAGCACATCTTTCATACTGTGGGAGGAAACTGAAGCACCCGGAGGAAACCCACACAGGCACGGGAAGAATATGCAAACACCACACAGACAGTGACCTGAGGCCAGAATTGAACCTGGGACCCTGGCACTGTGAGGCAGCAGTGATGACCACTGTGCCACTGTGTCATCCTGGCTTAAAGTTTAAAAGCTTTAAAACTTCAAAATTTTAAATTTTAAAATTTTTAAACAGTCAAGAAAAGAAAATGTACAAGTGCCATTTAATCTCTTGAATTACAATATAAATTTCTCCAACACCTCAATCAAACTTTTCATGCTACTATAAAATAGAAGGTTGTGGAAACATTCAGTAGATCAGACAGAATCTGTGGAAAAAAGTTAGAGTTAATGGGCCGAATTTCAACTACCAAGGGGAGGTGGACATATGTCCGTTTTCGAGTTAACATGATCCCACCACTTCCAGTTTGATGTGCATAGGTTTGCACCACCCCCCGCAAAAAAAACCATCAGGTAAGTAATTAAAATATTCAAATCAATCATTTGTTTGAATTTAACCCTTCTTTCTGGCTTTGATAGCTGGTTCCCTGAGCTCTCTGCATTCCATCAAGGTCCAAGAAATGAAATCACAGTGAGGAGTGATTTGTTTAATGAAATTGATTTGTTGGGAAGCCTTTAAAGGCTGAAACTGCTAAACTGATGGTTAGCCAAAGTGAACAGCTTGTGTTTGCAGGATAACTTCTGTCAGTCTGAAATCATGACTTTGAGTGTCACTTTCAACTTCTTGCAGTAACCGTCAAGTGGCTTGAAATTTACTCACCTCCATCACTATTTCCTTGCTCTCAGCCTTCACTGCAGTATGGGAGTTACCTATGCAGCAGTAACCTGGAGCTCCAAGGGAAAGCAACAGGATCAATCACACCAGTAGCAGCAACAGCAAGACTACTGGCAACAGTTGCAGCTGTTTTCTCCACAGCCACAGATCTTTATTCTACACGACAGAGAGAATGGACAGCGAGCTCCATGTCGGAAGAGGTAATACCCTCAGTATAGGGTTGACAGGGCATAAGCTTCCTCAACATGACTCAGCAACAGTGCCTCAGACTTTCACTGCAGGTCATTGCTGACATCTGCAGTCTCCAGGCACCAGATGTCTTTTCCTGAGGACCAAGTGGACACACATTCTCCATGGCCATCAACACTCTCACAATCCAGAATTTCTTCACCTCCAGCTCCTTCCAGGGATCTGCTGGTGACATCTCACAACTTGCTGTCAGAGGTCACTCCCAGGTCGCCAATAACTTGTTTTCCAAGGCCACCAATTAGATGAACTTTGCCATGAATGAGTCCAATCAAAGCTAAGGGCTGCCAGCTTTGCTCCCTTGGCTGGATTCCCAAAGGTGTAGGGTATGATCGATTACCCACACACCAAAGCTGCATCCATATGCATTCTTTTTAGGTAAAACCAATTAAACAAACATAGGACAAATTGAAAGAGCAGCCCCTTAAAGCGATACCATGTCAAACAAAATCAAATCATAGGAAAACTTGAAAACAATTGAGCTAAAATGTGACTAACAGAGTTGACAAAACACCCCAGTCCCTTATTGTGCCCCCAGGGTAAGGTACATTCATTTATAGTCATATCACCTGTCTTTAACAATTTAATTGGCTTAACAAGGGCAACACAGTGGCACAGTGGCTAGCACAGTTGCCTCACAGTGCCGAGAACCTAGGTTCAATTCCGGCCCTGGGTGAATGTCTGTGTGGAATCTACACATTTTTCCTGTGGTCTGCGTGAGTTTCCTTTGGGTGCTCCGGTTTTCTCCCACAGTCTGAAGATATGCAGGTTAGTTGGATTGGCCTTGCTAAATTTCCTCTGAGTGTCAGGGGGACCAATGGGCCAAATAGCCTCTTTCTGCAATGTAGGGATTCTAGTAATCCATTTACCTTTAAGTCTTCATCAACATTAAGGGATTCCACTCCCTCGAAGTCGAGTTAGTTTCCAATGATTGGAAGGTGATCATCCATGCCTATGCCAGATACCTCGAGTGGGAATGTCTCATTTCTTCTGTGACAATCTCCTGCAATTTTGTTTCCTGTCATACAGTCACAGTGGTTGGATCCTGGGAAATAAGGGGTACCCACTGAAACCCTTGCTGCTGCCTTCTGTGAGGAGCCCTAACACAGTGACACAGAATATACAGGATAGGAGCCAAATCATCACCAAGTCGATAATAGAACAACCCACTGGACTCAACAAGGTGTGTGCTTCAAGTGGCTGGGCAGATTTGAAAACACCATTCAGCATGTTCCATCAAGGGTTTCTAGGATTACTCTGGCTGCTATGCCTTTCATAACCTGACAATGCAGACAGGAGTGAAGCTATAGGTAGAGGAAGGTAGAAATTGGCTGCAAGTTAGCAGGAATGTAACATCATTCGGGTAAGATAATATGGGGAGATGGATGGCAACTCACCACCAGAAACCACATTGGCGTGGAATCAACATGCACTACACTGACCTACCCCACAGCCATAAAGTGCTGTCGGGCAGACTAAAGAGGGCTGAGTGGGACTCCCTCCCTGCTCACTGGGCAAGAGGTCTACCCTCAGGAGATTAGCCAGCAGTTTCATCTGTCCCAGTAGTATCAGAGAATTTGGCATATCTGCTCTGCTACGACTCTCACCAGCTTTTACAGATGCACCATAGAAAGTATTCTTTCTAGTTGTATCATAGCTTGGTATGGTTCCTGCTCTGTCCAAGACTGCAATAAACTACAAAGGGTCATGAATGAAGCACAGTCCATCACACAAACCAACCTCCCATCCATTAACACTGTCTATACTTCCTTGGAAAAGCAGCCAGCATAATTAAGGACCCAACACACCCCGGACATTCTCTCTTCCACCTTCTTCCGTTGGGAAAAATTTACAAAAGTCTAAGGACACATACCAACTGACTCAAGAACGGCTTCTTCGCTGCTACCATCAGACTTTTGAATGCACCTACATCACACTAAGTTGATCTTTCTCTACACTCTAGCTATGACTGTAACATTACATTCTGCACCCTCGCCTTTCCTTCTATATGAACCATATGTTGTGTACGTGTAGTGCACAAGAAATAACACTTTTCACTGTATACTAATATATGTGACAACGATAAATCAAACAAATCAAATCAAAGGAAGGCATCATTGGCATTTACCAGGACTGTAGCTGCTACTGATGCCTTCCTGGCACCAGGTTCACAAGACAAGATGATCAAGGCCCATGGACCTCTGGAGCAGGTAAGCTGGGGGCTTGGGAAGGATAGGGAGATGGCAAGGGTAGGAAGGAAAGAGATAGAACTAAGGAAGAGGGGGCATCCCGCAAAGTGAAGGTCACAAAGAGTGACCTTCCTCCTTAGATATGACATAGTAGTGTATTAACAGAGCAATTAGCTTGATTACAAGCTTAATTGACCCCTGATTATTCATTTCAATTTGGTGGGCAGACAGTCAATTTTGAGGTAAATAGGGAGAGATTGAGAGCCATGGGAAGGTGATGGGATGAGTGCTGGGTGCCTGTCCCATTTTACATGCTCCCCCTCCCGCCATGGTAAACACATTCACTAGGGGCAGATAAAATTCAGCCCTTTGTATTGTTCTCCATTGGAACTGCCAACAGAACTAAAACAGGCATAAATACAGCAGCAGAAATATTAACACAGCAGTGGTCAATGCAGAAGAGTGCAACACAAAAAGTGCTAAAGCTGGGAATTTAGCACAAGTAGAAATTCAGGGGGTGAAAGGTACTGCTTTTAGACTCCAATATTTATAGGTTTTGTTGTAAATAAATATGTAATTTAATCTATGATTTTAGCTTGATCAAACAAAATACAAAAAAAGCCATAAACTAATTTGCAGAATGCTTAGACAAATTAATTAAATAAATAAAGCAGTTACGTAAGAATGGTAGTGCTGCAACTGTAGCATGTGGAGAGTTGGTTATGGAGAGCATTATAATACCAAAGAACCATGTCTACATCCTGAGCATCTTCAGCCAAGGCTCATCGAGCTGCCTGGAGTCTGATGATGTGGAGATGCCAGCGTTGGACTGGGGTAAACATGGTAAGAAGTCTCACAATACTAGGTTAAAGTCCAACAGGTTTATTTGGTAGCAAAAGCCACTACATTTTGGAACACTGCCCCTTTGTCATGTAAGTCAGTCTCTCTCCCTTTAAAGATGCGTGCCTCAAAATCGACTGTCTGCCCACCAAATTGAAATGAATAATCAGAGTTCAATTAAGCTTGTTATCAAGCTAATTGCTCCTGTTAATATACTACTATATTATATTTAAGGAGGAAGGTCACTCTTTGGAACCTTTCCTTTGTGGCTTGCCCCTCTTCCTTCTTACTCTTACCCTCCCCCTCTCCTTCCCAAAACCCCAGGCTTACCTGCTCTGGAGGTCCATGGGCCTTGACGAAGAGGCAGTGCTCCAAAAGCTAGTGGCTTTTGCTACCTAATAAACCTGTTGGACTTTAACCTGGTGCTGTGAGACTTCTTACTGGAGTTTGATGTACAGACAGTAGGGGGCACCAGGGTGGGGGACAGTTACCTGGACACTGGTCCAGGAGGCAGTCCCACCCCTCTTAGGCAACAATATAACTGACAAGTTGGATGTCCCAAATGATTGACTCTTGTACTCTGAGCCTAATGCAGGCTTCTTAGGTACACACCTGCTTCTTATTCCAGTTTTTTTTAGCAGAAATGTGTTGAGATACAGATCGTGATCTGCTTTTATCTTTTTTAAAAACCAGGTAAAGTTTGATCTCCTGTACTCTCATGGTGAAGGAATATACTTTCTCAATGTGCAAAACCACAAACAAAATTTTTGACACTAATGCTTCTTCACATCCCAGACAAAAAGAAAATGAGTATTTTTGATATTAATGCTTCTTCCGATGCAGCATTTTGGGTGGCATGGTGGCACAATGGTTAGCACTATCACCTCACAGTGCTAGGGACCTGGGTTCGATTCCTGGCTTGGGACAGTGTCTGTGCAGCGTGTGCACTTTCTTCCTTTACCTGTGTGGGTTTCCTCCCACAGTCTGACAGACACATTGGTTAGAGGCATTGGCCGTGCTAAAATTCCTCCTCAGTGTACCTGAACAGTAAGAAGTCTCAAAACACCAGATTGAAGTCCAACAGTTTGCTTGGAATCATGAACTTTCTGAGTGCTGCTCCTTCATCAGGCGGGTGTGAGTGTACCTGGACAGGCGCAGGAGTGTGGCCACTAGGGGAGTTTCCCAATAACTTCATTGCAGAGTTAACATAAGCCTACTTGTGACACTAATAAAGTTTTAATCTGTTTACACCCTTTTCCGCACAATCTTTCCTCAGCTCTGTGCAAATTACAACTGGATGTTTTTTTGTTTTGTTCATGCTGTGATTATTGCTTTTGTTGAGATACATTGCAGTTGAGTAAAAGAGACCTTTGAGAGTGGAGCTGGCGCTCACACATTTCTCCAAACCTCCGCTTTGCGAGGGTAAGTTTTTGGGTGAACCAATCAGAGGACCGATGTCCGCAGGGCATCCCGAGCAGGAAGATGGCAGCTGGGGCGGGGAGGCGAGGAGAACAGCGAGAGTCCTGACAGAGAGAGAGAGAGAGTGAATGGGGAAGCTTCCCCCGCGGCCAGCAGCGAGAGCACTGACTGAGCGACAGTGAGTGAATGGGGGAGCTTCCCCCGCGGCCAGCCCACTCACTCAGCCTCCCGCTGGGCCAGTACCCCCGGTCACTATGCTCGGGATGTATGTACCCGATCGGTTCTCCTTGAAGCCGTCTAAAGTGCAAGAAGGAATCGGGCTGTACACTGCCAGACGAGTGAAAAAGGTTTGCCTTTCTACTTTTTTTTCAAGAAAAGTTTTGCCTTCCGTAACATGAAACAAGGAAATAATTACCCCCCCCCCCCTCCCCTTGTCTCTGTGTGTGCATTTTTGTTTTGGGAAGATTTAATAACTCCTTTTTGGGGACACACGCAGACTGACTGCTCTCTTGTTTCTAGTTGCTGGACTGAGTGCCACGTATTAAGCTTTCACTGACTCCCACCCCTTTCAGGCTGCAAACACAACTTCTCTTGCAATGTCTGCATCTACTTTACACAAAGGCTTTTCTGCTCGAAAGTTTTCAGTTCAGCCACTAACTATTCTTAAAAATGTCACCCACTCCCCCTCATCACCTAGGTGTTGCCCAATGTCTAGGGGCAGGTACACGCTTGAAATGTGGCGACTGATGCTGACTGTCTTGCTCTCTGTTTCCAGTATTTCAGTTTTAGGTTATTTATTAGTATCACAAGTAGGCTTATATTAACAGTGCAATGAAATTACTGTGAAAATCCCCTAGTTGCCACACTCCAGTGCCTCAGGTACACTGAGGGAGAATTTAGCATGGCCAGTGCCCCTAACCAGCACGTGTTTTGAACTGTGGGAGGAAACCCCCACAGACACAAGGAGAATGTGCAGACTGTGTACAGATAGTGACCCAAACCGGGAATCAAACCCAGGTCCCTGACAGAGAGGCAACAGTGCTAACCACTGTGCCACTGTTTCCAGCGTTTCATGTTTTATTTCAGATTTCCAGCACTTAACACCTTTTTTCTTCATCTTATTTTGAAATAGTTTATTATAATAGACTGACATCTCAGATACTGAAAGACCAAATGACTTAAAGAGATCGGTTAACCTCCTGCACTTTTTTGCTGAAACGTTTTGGATCAGATAACCTTTACTCACTTGCCTCTGTTCTGCTCATTCTCCAATAAACGATCAGAATCAAACAAACTCCTTTCAGCTGCACGCTCCTAGATTTCTGTTATCTTGTTGAGATCAGGTAACTCCTGTCACATCAGGACCTTTGGACTTTCCAGAGTTTGGAAATTCTTTCAGGTAAAAGTGCTTTTGGGGTAGATAGGAAGAAACTTTGCCACATAGTAGAGGGGTAAATAACAAGGGGCATAACTTAAAATAAGGGGCAAGAGATTTAGAGGGGTTTTGAGGAAAAACATTTTCACCTAGTGGCTGGTGGGGACTGGAACTTGCAGCCTGAAAGCGTGGAGGCCAGAACCTTCACAACATTTAAAAAAACATTTGGATGAGCATTTGAAATGCCAATGCATGTTAAATCACAAACCAAATGCTGGAAAATGGGATTAAAATAGATTGGTGCTTGATGACCAGTGCAGACATGGGCTGAAGGGCTTCTTTCTGTGCTGTGAAGCTCTAAGACCCTATGGTTCTGTGTGAAAACTTAATTAAATGAGATTTGCAGTTAAATATTGGGAAAACCAAACCCATTTGTTTTGGCCCCTTTTCCAAACTCCATTCTCTGGTTACTGACTCTGTCCCTCTGCCTAACAATAGTATTGGATTAAACCCGTGCATTTGCAACCTTGGTGTTACTTTCAACCCCAAGGTGAGCTCCTGCCTCAAATTTGTGCTATCACCAAAATTGCCCATCTCCCGTAACAGCATCTGACTTCATCCCTGTCACATTTAATCAGCCTTAGGCTTGACTATCCTAATGCACATCTGCTACCCCATATTCTACCTCTATAAACATTGTCATCCAAAACTCTGCCTGCAAAATCCTGTTTGCCCAACTGCCCCTGTGCTCATTAATCTACATTGCTAAACTAGAAGCCAGTGTTTTGATTTTAAAATGCTCATCCTTGTTTTCAGATACCTCTATGGGTTTCTCTCTCCATCACTGTAATCTGCCCCCACAACCTTCCGAAATATGTGTTCCTCTATTCTTATTACATAATTAAGGAGCATCCTCTTGAACATCCCTCATTTTAATTATCCCAGCATTGGTGGTTATGCCTTCAGTTGACTGGGCCTTAAACTTTGGAATATCCTCCCTACATTTCCTGACCATTTGACTTCATTTTTCTCCTTTTAGAGGTACTACTTGAATCCTTTTCTTGATCAAGCTTTTGGTCATCTGACCTAATAACTCATATGACTTGGTGTCACGCTTTGTTTTAAAGTCCTTTGGTTGTATAGAACTCGAGTATTGCAGAAAAAAGAAATGTGAAAGCTTTTTATCTTGCAGTCATCAAAACATTTCATCAGTGTAAGAGGAAAACAACAATTTGTACTGCAAGAGTAGAGAATGCTGATTGGGTGGCAAGTCAACCCTGATTCCTCTTTTAGGCAAACCAAATAAACCAACTCGAGTTCGTTCAGGGATAAAGTAAAAGGAGCTCCCCAAAAGGAGGGGGAACAGCCTGAACAGGAACAAAGTGCAAAGGAAACTTAAAACATCAAATCATAATGTGATTATCGGGGTCTATAATACACCCCAGTCCCTGTGGTGCCCAACGAGAAGATGTCAACTGCATCTGTGGACACCACATGCTCCCTCTCCAGGGACACCTAGCAGTGAACATGGACGTGGTAGAGGGGCAGAAAGTCAACCTTGATTAGTACAGGTTTTGCCATTGAGAATGTACTAATTAAAGGTGATTGCCAGTTAGCTGCCAAATGTTGTTTGAAATTTAAACCAGGCAGCTTGATGCTGATTGGACAATGCATTGGCCTGGGGAATGAATCAGTGAATGGCTGTTAATATTGTTTAGCTGAAACAGGCACAATGTGTATGCATTTCTGTCTGCAGAACAGGGCTCTGTGCATTAATATGTATAACTTCCAGTGCATGCAAACGTGTCACACTGTGAGCCTGACTGGCAATCTTAAATTGATTGTCAATGTAAATTTTAGCATGCAGAGGATTATTTAGCAAATGTCTAATCACGCAATCACATCAAATGTTGGACACTCTTTGGAGTTTTGCGGGTATGGGCTGGTTGGGTATGGTCTGTACGTTGCCTGTTATGAACAGCGTAATGGACATGTAGTTTGATATGATCTGTAAGTCTTTGGAATGGCCAGCCTACAGACCAAGCATCACACTGGCACTGACATTCGTATAGCACTTCACTGGTATTCTTGTGAAGTGCCCTGATGAATGCAAAACGAAAAGCTTCAATATCTCTCTTTATTCAGAAATGCTTTGTTTAATAATACTTCTGTAAAGTGCCATGTGTTATTGTAATATGGTAAATGCACTTTATATGAGGTTTAGAATTGAAACAGATGTATGAAACTATTAGTGGCATACCTGCAAAACTTTTGAAATCTTGCATGTCGTTTTGCCGTTTGCCAGTCTTGCTATTTAATGGACATTAAAAGGTGGCCAAGTTTTCACCTCCACATTTTTCTTTTTTAATGCTCCTTTCAGAATGTGACAGAAGATATTTCCACCATTAGCCTATTTCCTATGCACAGAACAGATCTTTGTTGCATTGTTTTGCAGGGCAAACACTTTTTTTTCACACTGAACAGTAATGGAAACATGGTGGGGCCGTTCAAGGCAGGATTGTAGAATTTTAAAACACAAAACACGATGATGTGTATGCTGGCTTGAAAATAACCTGGATTTCCCAAGGTACAGAGAGTTGTTAATGGCAACCATGTCACCATTCAGACCCCTAAGGCACAGTATAATGGTCTATATGGATAAAAAGAATTTCTACTTCATCTTGGTGAGCTGGTCACTATGCATTAATATTTTACTTTGCAGGTCAGATGTCCCACTCCTAGGCAGCATTTCATGCCATGTTGCTTTCATTTTAAGATCATTGTATCTGTAAAGCCTAATGGAAAGGAAAGTGATACTGAAGGAATGGACCCTTGGAGATCAAGGCTTCCGCTTTAGCCCTGGTTAATGAGATCATTCACTAACATCGACTGTGTGGGTGACACTGTTCATGGCAGTTACAAAGCCTGTGTATTCACCAGGATCACATCTGGAATAAGAGAGGATTTAGACATGAAGAGGGATGAGGAAAAATCTATTTATTTGTATTAGAACATGGAAGATTAAGAGGAGATCAGATAAAGGAGTGAGGGTTTTTTATAACTAAAATTAAACTATTTCTGTTGATCAACGAGTTGGCAACTAGGTACCATAATTTAAAGCTTCCAATTTTAAAAAAATCGGAGGGAGAGATTTAAACGTTGAGGATTGAATTAACTGCATAGTTATTTTCAAGCCAGCATACACATTATCACCTTCTGTGTTTTCAAATCTACAATCCTGTCTTGAAGTGGTGCTTCATACATCATGACAGTACAACTGCACCAGTGCCTCCAAGATTCTACTCCATAATTTTGCTGTGCAAAGATTAATTGTGGCAATGGAGGAAAGATCATGATTTTACTATGCAGGTCATTCATTTTGGTGGATTGAACCAGGGCAGGATTTACTTAAGTTAATGGTGGGGCGTTGGGGAGAGTTACAGAACAAAGAGATCTAGGGATACATGCTCATAGCTCCTTGAAAGTGGAGTCACAGGTGGACAGAATGGTGAAGAAGGTATTCAGCACGCTTGGTTTCATCGGTCAGAACATTGAACACAGGAGTTGGGACGTCTTGTTGAAGTTGTACAAAACAATGGTAAGGCCAATGTGTACAGTTCTGGTCACTTATTATAGAAAGGATATTAAGAGTGCAGAAGAGATTTATTAGGATGCTACCTGGACTTGACGGATTGAGTTATAAAGAGAGGCTGGATAGACTGGAACTTTTTTCTCTGGAGTGTAGAAGGCTGAGGGTGATTTTATAGAGGTCTATAAAATAATGAGGGGCATAGATCAGCTAGATAGTCATATCTTTTCCCAAAGGTAGGAGAGTCTAAAACTAGAGGATATAAGGGGAGAGATACAAAAAGACCCAGAGGGGAAAATTTTTCACACAGAAGGTGGTGAGTGTCTGGAACAAGTTGCCAGGGGTGTAGTAGAAGTGGGTACAATTTTATCTTTTAAAAAGCCTTTAGACAGTTATGTGGTTCAGATGGGTATAGAGGGATATGGGCCAAATACAGGCAATTGGGATTAGCTTAGATGCTTTAAAAAAAAGGGTAGCATGGACAAGTTGGGCCGATGGGTCTGTTACCATGCTGTAAAACTCTACGTGGACTAATTATGTAGATATTGATTGAGACAATGTATCTGTAGAAACCCCAATCCAGCCAAGGTAACTGGTGTACCAGTTACTCGTATGAGACATTCAGCTAAAGTGCCTTTAAGGATCTTATAGCACGGTGAAAGTGGATTTTTGCAGCATTGTCTTTTGCACTGCCTTAACTAACTAGCTATAATATATTGTGTTTCTATTTATTGTATGTTATCAGAAAGAGGCATAGAGCTCAAATACAGGCTGGAATTTTACCAGCATGCCAGCCCCGATTCCGGGGGCGGGCTTGGCTCAGAGAACGGCATTCTGCGTTGGCCTTGGGAGGGATCGTGCGAAACTTGGGCAGACATGCTTGTAAAGTTCTGCCCACAGTTATAGAATCATAGAATATATAGTGCAGAAGGAGGCCATTCAGCCTATCGAGTCTGCAGCAATCGCTATCCCACCCAGGCCCTATCCCCATAACCCCATGCATTGTCCCTGACACTAAGGGGCAATTTAGCATGACCTAACCTGCACAAATTTGGACTGTGGGAGGAAACCGGAGCACCCGGAGGAAACCCACGCAGATATGGGGAGAACATGCAAACTCCACAAAGATAGAGACCCAAGCTGGATCAACCAGCAAGCAGTGTAACTGGTATATTCCCTGATTTTCTATGTTGAGTCAGTGATGTTGGTAACTTTTTCTAGGGTGCTAATAATTCTCCCTTTGCTGCTTGTGTACTGTCTGCCTTGCCTAAGTTAGACCTCAGTTAGAAATATAAGTGTGAGAAGCAATCTGGGATTCAAATTGCTCTCTACCTGAGATGACTTTATAACTACTGCTGCGACTAGCCTCATCTATATCGGCAGGCTGGCAACTGAAAACAAATCTGTTATCACTAACATCTGTGTACCTGGGGAGAGAGGATGGAGTAGAGCTGTAAGCTATGTTGTCCCAAAGAGTGTCAAGCAGGAGTATCCCCGTAACCCCATGCAGCTTCCATGGCCAATCCACCTAACCTACACATCTGTATTGTGGGAGGAAACTGGAGACCCAGAGGAAACTCATGCAGATACAGGGTGTACGTGCAAATTCCATCAGTTACCCAAGGCTGTAATTGAACCTGGGTGCCTGGCACTGTGACAGAGTGGTGCTAACCACTGTGCCACCTGTAGAGAATTATTAAGACACTCAGTTTACGATATTGGGCTATTTGATTTTTAAAAAAGCCACAATATTGTTTGATTCCAGATAAGGAATTTATTTTGCTTGCTGTGAAACAAGGTGATATTTTGCCTTATCAATATCCCAAATATTTGCATTTTGCTATCCTTGTCCTGGCTCATACTTTTCATTGGACTAAGAAGAAGAAATAATAAGACTGCAGAAAGTAAAATATTTCAGTGACTTATCAAATTGTTTATTGCTATGATTACAAACTGCTGGTAAAATTCAAACGATTTGACAGCATCGAGGGAGAGGGTCAAGTCATATTGGACTTGAAATGTTAGCTTTGTTTCTCTTTCCACAAATATTGGCAGACAGACCTGCTGAGTTTTTCCAGCATTTTCTGTTTTTATTTCAGAATTCTGTGTTTGGCTTTCACTTTTATGTTCCATAGGCGTGAACACCGAAAATGTGATTGAACGTTTTAGAAAAAAGGGATTAGAGGCTTCTGAACTTAAATGGGTGGAGTTCAGGCTCTCAAACAACCAAATGGTGCCACACTGAATTTTTAAATTGACATTGATGCTTCACCAAATTTAAATGTGAATGTAAGTTTATTTTAAATTGAACATTGGGCCCAAAATGTTACCTCTCTATCAGGATTTTCCCCTACGTAGACTCTGCCTCATCTTCAATAATTTATTGCAACATAAGTCCCATATCTTCAGAATCTCTTGTTAGTATTGCCTGGTGTCTTTGTAGCTACAGCATATATAAATCACAACAGCACCTCGTACTGGACAATAACATTAGTTAACAAAAAAAACTAATAAGTTTTTCGGCAGAGTTCTTAGTTTTTCACAAAGGATCCTGCAGGCACAGACAGAAATGGCAAAATACTAATTTCTCAAGAACTGTAACAGCAGTCTAGATGTTTGAAATTTTGGTCAATCTTTAACATTTGGATGGTTTTACTATTGCGTTCATTAGAATTTGTGTATTCTGGCATAAAAATACTAGGGCTTCCGTTTGTGTAATGCAAGTGATTGATTGCAGAGGTTGTGACATACAATTATCTCTAGTGGGCAACTATATCAATATTTCGTGGTAATCCTGAGTATCTGTTTTGCAAATTGGGTGTCGAATCAAATGCAGGTTAGCAGTGCAGATTTGATTTTCCTCCCTGTCAGATGTGCAATCAATGACTAACATTTCTCTTATTGGCAGGGAGAGAAATTTGGACCCTTTGCTGGAGAGAAAAAAATGGCCAATGAACTGGATGAAAGCATGGATCCCAGGCTGATGTGGGAGGTAACAGTTCATTGTATTGTATTAAATCAGGTTTCTTAACCAGGAGAAAAGTTACATGCTGCCCATAAGACTTGAACATATATTGCTCCCTTCCCAAGTGAAAGCTTTTTTTGGTTTTATTGTGTATTCCATTTCCCTCCAATATGGGACATTTTATATAATCTCACATGGGAAACATTAAACAACACATCTGTTTCATTGATCCTGTGTGATGACATATCAGACATGTAATCTGTATGTCCCCACTTGCAAACCTCATTGAAATGATTGTAGAAAGTGGTAACACAGTCCACCTGGGATTGAGTGCTTTTCTAATAGGATTGTGTGTTTGCCGATTATTTGGTTCTGTCTTGTGAACTCTGTCTATCATCTTAGGTGGTCCTGGGGAAATAAAGATGTGGAAAGATTTGCCCTGGAGCACCTTTCAGGGTATGGGGAGGTGGGGAATGAACACTTCTAATTGTGATACGAGTTGTACAGGCAATGGAAATAAACTCTTCTGTGAACACATTTCTGTACCAGACAGTCCTATATTAGATAAGTCGCAGTTGAATGGAATGAAAATGTATTGAACAAGTTAGGTATATGCAGTGTGCCATTTGTCATATCAGTGTAGCAAAGACTTCTAGATTATTGTCACCTCCTCAACAAGTTTGTCATTTTTCTGACTACATCTGTTTTATTCCTGCAAAAAAAAAGTGGAAATGCTTTAAGGCAAGAGCAGTTCGAGGGAACGATGTGTAGCAAAGAATTGTGAAGGGCGTTACCAAATGTTACATCAATACATTTCATGTCATGTTTTACAATAGTCCGTATTATTACCTGCCGGGATATTCTTTATTTGAAACTGAGTCAAAAACCAAACAATACAGCCCCCTGGAGATTGTCGATATAGCACAGTGTGAGACTATCGCTCTAATTGAGGATTGCTAGAGATCCTTTCTTTCACGTGACTGTGCGTTTACTTTTATTTTCAGTCAGGTTTTGTGTTGGGTCGTGTCATCACAAAGGAAACTAACTCCTTTCTGTAATTGTAATATGTTTCTGTGATATCTGACCAGACTTTGTATGGAATAGTTTAAATCATTGAAAATCATTGCTTGTGTTTACAATTAAAGTTTATTTTGTTAGTGTCACAAGCAGACTTACATTAACACTGTGATGAAGTTACTGTGAAAATCACCTAGTTGCCACACTGCAGAGCCTGTTTGGATACACTGAGGGAGAATTTAGCACAGCCAGTGCATCTAACCAGCATGTCTTTGAGACTGTGGGAGAAACCCTGTCACTGAGAATCATCTTCTGAAGAACAAAGCAAAGAACAACACAGGACCAGGCCCTTCGGCCCTTCAATCCTGTGCCCTAAGTAAACTTAAATAAAAAACTTTGCATAGGTAATAAATTCTGGCCTTACTAGTGATACTCATAATCCCAAGAATGAATGAAAAAATTAACTAGATTTTGGGATTATAGATTAATCTATATTTTTCCATGGCAATTTGACGACTTGTGTTACTTTATAGGGAACACAGATCAGTTGGGGTGGTGGGGGTCTGAACTGCACCAATCCATCCTGTAAAATTCTCACTGCTTTTCTCACTGGCGATGACACTTTATCACCTTTTGGGAGAATTCGACCTGTCAGCTTTCATTCAGTGCCGCTGAGTTCAAATCCTGAAACTCCTTTCTTAACACCACACGATTGGCAGTGGTTCAAGATTGCAGCTCACCAGCACTGTCTCAAGGGCACTAAATGCTAACCTATCCAGGGATGACCACATGCCAGGATGAAATGAAATAAAACTCTGGTTCTGATGGATAGGAATGGGACCAGATGATGCAGTCCCACCTAGTTGCACTACATTGGAGAAGATGGGGTTGGGAGTGAGGGTGCATTCTTATCCAGAACATTCGCACGGAATCTGAGCAGGCGAGGGCCAGACAATGGAAATTTCCAATGTCCTGGGGAGGCATATGCCGGGCTTGAGTCGAGCGAGGCCGTAAAATCCCACCCTTTAAATGCCGATTGAAGTGAAGACGGGAGAGAATCGTGCCCATTTTTCGGCTGAGCTCCCAGTTGCAATTGTACGACACTTATATATATTTTAAAAAAGCCCAAATACGATTTGTGCTTGCAGGGGGAGTGGGCTATTCATGCTGAGAAACCGGCTGCTGAACTGTTGAGGCACAGTGCCATGTGCACTGTGTTCTCTGTGCACTGTGTACACATGGGACTGCTCCTTCATGCCCTGCCCCCTTGGCACTGCATTGTCAGGCTGGCAGTTCCAGGGTACCAGGCTGGCAGCCAGTAATTGGATCATGGGACAGGGATGGAGGAATAAGAGGCAGACCAAGGACTAGACCAGGGGTTGCAGAACTTGAGAAGTTATAGTGGTAGGAGCAATGGGTTGATTTTAAACTCGAGGGCCAGAATTTTAACTTTGCTGAGGGACCAAGGAGACGATTCTCCCAAAAGTGCTGAATTGGCAGGAAAACTGTTCTAACTCCCAGTTGTTCTGACAATTCGCTTGAATCTCCGCACTCTGCACACTGAAGTGGTCCTAGTCATGAATCTCATTGAAAACCCAGGGGGGTTGGGCCTATTCATGCAGAAGTTTGATAGTTTTGGAACTCTGCATGTGCAAAGACTCCAAACTGTCAACCTCCCTTTTGCTGGCCAGCCCGGACCCCTGAAATGGTGCCCCTCCAAACCTGACCCCCCCCCCCCCCCGCCCACCTCAGAGCACCCTGATGTACAGCCGCTTCTCTCCCCCCCACCAAGCAGTGGCAATTTCCCACCAACCCCTCACCCTGGCAGGCCCTCCCCAATCGCTGCCCTCTCTCAATTCCCAGACCGGTCCTGTCTGCAGAGTGGCAGCAGGAACCCCTAACTCTGCCGATCGCCCCTAGGCCCTGGCCACAGTAGATCCTGCCCCCTCAGCATGGGCACTTTGTCCCTTGGGTAATGCCAGGGGCACAGGCTGGAACTGCCAGGGTGCCCAGGCCCAGGGGACACCATCCCTTGGAGGGCCCTGATTATCCCCCTCCCTTCATCCCTGTGGGGTCTCCCGCTAGTTCCCCGAATGTGGGGAGCTGGTCTGAACCCTGCTGGAGCGAAGTACTCCTGGCAGGGTGGGAGATTCAAGGTCCTGATAATGAACACACATACGTGCAGAAAAGATTTAAATGACCTACCTGTGTTCCTGCTGGTTTCCAGCGTGGTCTGGCCGGCGACTGTACGCCGGCTCTGGGAGATGCACGTGCGTTCCCGCACATGCACAAATCCCTGTTCAAGGCCGCAGATACGTGTCTGCCACCACAACCTGCAGGAAAAGTTGCGGGTCGCAATGGGAGAATTGTGGCCCAAGTGTCAATGACCACCATCAATCAGGATGATGTTTAATATAGAATGCGATATGGGCAGGTGAGTTTTGGAGGTTTAGCTGTGCTTCCAAAAGAATACTGGGATTGCAAGTTGAATGGTTAAGCTGGAAAATTGCTTGGACAGTGGATGACAATGTTGACCCAGGCTGAAGATGGTGGATTCTGTTTTTGCAATATGTAATTGGAAGAAATTAGGTCTCCAAAAATGAATGGGCTCTGTAAGACAGTATTACATACAGTGGAGGATTGCGGGAGGAGGTGGGGAGATAGAGCTGGAGATATTGGTTTTTGCACAAAAAATGATGTGGCTTTGGATCAAGTTGCCAGGAGCAGCATGCGGGTGCAGACAAGGAGATGATTAACCTTGCATGCTTCAAACAGTCCAGAAGTTTAAGTGTTTAGTTAAGTAGTTTACTAATATGAGACTTATATATTGAGAATAAGGTACAGCAACGGCAAGAGTTAAGAAGAATAAGCTGTGAAGTACATTGCAAAATCATGAGAAACATGTAGCACAGTGGTTAGTACAGCTGCCTCGCAGGGACCCGGATTCAATTCCGGTCTTGGCAAAACTGTCTTCGTGGATTTTGCACATTCTCCCCGTGTCTGCATGGGTTTCCTCCAGCTGCTCTGGTTTCCTCTCCCAGCCCAAAGATGTGTAGGTTAGGTGGATTAACCATGGTAAATGCATGAGGTTACAGGGATAGGGCTGGGGGTAGGCCTGGGTAAGTTGTTCTTTCTGAGGTATAGCCTAACCCCACAAACTCATTCCAGCTGTACTCTTAAATTTCAGGTAAAATTATAAAAAGTAGAGGTTTTGATTTGCTGGTTTTTCATTCTGGGATTGGTTGACTGGCCCGATCCTGGACTCACTCAACATGAGTAGAATTTGAGTAGAGAATGCAAGGGAATTGATTTGAGGAAATGCGAGGGACATATCTCTTGCTCTTCTTTAATGTGGAAACTGCCCCTTCAAGTGTTATTTATCTCCCTATCTTTGGTCATGAATGTTGAAACCAATTACAGTGCTGTCCTTACTGCTGTAGCAGCAAAGAACATGGTAGGGATCATTTCTGAATGTATGCTTCATTATTGCCTCATTTGTTGTAATTAATTATTGAGCTACTTGGGAGTTCTTGGCTGCTTCATTTAAAAATTAAACTGCTCTTTGTGATTTACCTTGATGCAATTGTTGTAAAAGTAGTGACTGCAATTTAATGTGAAAATGTTGTGATGCAGAATGTTGTGACATGAGTGGTCTTTTTCCATGGCTCAGGAATTGTTTAGACTTAAATTGTTAATTCGCTATGAGTGCCATTGACAAGACCAGCATTTATTAGCCAACCCTTATTGCTGTTGGGAAGTTGGCCATGAGGTGTTTTAATGAAATGCTGCGGTCCATGTAGTAGAGGTACTCATTCAATAATAGACAGAGTTCTAGAAATTTGAAATGTGATGGTGAAGGAACAGTAATATATTAACATATTGGGATGTTGTATATCTTGGCTATGGTTTGTTCCCATTGTTGCCTTATTCCTAGGTGGTAGAGTTTGCAGGTTTGAGAAACTATTATTGAAGAAACTTTTGCTAATGATATACACTGCAACTAGTTTGTGACAATGATGAAGGGAACACATGTTTAATGGGGTCCCAAACAAGTGGACTCCTTCGTCCTAGATGGAGTCCAGCTTCCTGAATATTATTGGAACTGCATTCATAAAGGCAAATGGAGAGTATTCTATCACCGTGACTTGTGCCATGTAGGTGGTGGACAGTCTTTGGGCAGTCAGGAGGTGAATCACCACGGAATTGTTGTCAGCCTCTCACTTACTGATATAGCCATTTAATTGGCTGGTCCAATTAAGCTTCTGGTCAATATTAATGGTGGAAGATGGTCTGCCATTGAATGTTAAGAGGAATTGGTTTCTTGTTGGAAGTAGTTATTGTTTGCCTCTTATTTGTTTGAATTTATCAGCCTAAGCCTGGTCTTGCCACATGTAAGCATGGAGTACTTCTATATCTAGGGAATTGTGAATAGGACTGAACTCTGTGCAATCATCAGCAAACATCTGCAATTCTGTCCTTATGATGGAGGGTCATTGATGAAGCAGCTGAAGGTGGTTAGACCTCGGATATGACTTTGAGCAATTCTTGCAGTAATGTCTGGGGCTGAGGTGTTTGGCCTCCAACAATCATGGCCATCTTCTTTCCCTAATTCCCACTGACTTTTTGAAATTTCATTTTACCCATTGGGCTAACGCAATTTATTGTTTTCCAAAAATGCCGTCGGTCCCACACTTAACAACATATCACAGGAGGTAAATTTTCAATTAATAATTCCCCTCATCTAGATATGAATCAAAATAGACCTTGATAGATTGAGGAGGATTTACAGAAAGATGTTGAAGATAAATGCAATATATAAGGCTTTTAAATTGTGAAATGATATTGACTGAGCAGAACTTGTTTTTAATGGAGAAGAATAGATTGAAGAGTAATATGCTACAGGGCAATAGAAGGTTAAGTAGACTATATAAAGTATATTTAACAGATTGGTCATGCTTTTTTGACAACTGAAGCATAGAAATACACAACTAACAGGAATACAGAGCAGAATAATTTATTTCACATAAACTCCCAGCAATTGATGTTAAAGCAGTTGGATAAACATTTTAAAGAAATGTTATATAAAGTTAGTTTTTATATTTGATGATTCCATTGTAGGGAGATTCATTAAAATACAGAATTAATGTTTTAATTTGTAGTTGAATTTAAGATTTTTAAAAATCTTACAGTTAAAATGTTGTCTCGTATATGCTATTTGTGACTGTTCTCATTTGGAAAAGTGACTTTTAATCTGTAACACCGCATATGAATTGCTCATGCATTCAGCTTGTCAGCTGTTGGATCTTGAAAAAATTCATCCCCAACTAAAGCTGTATTCCTCATCAACAGCCTGGATATGCCTGAAAATGTTTGCAGGAAGCTGTGAAAAAAGGGCACTCGGTGAAAGGGATAAAGGTCAGATCATCTGAACTGCTACAAGTCTTAAAAAAAATTGCAATGTATTTACTTAGGACAAATAGCTTAAAGGAGGGCAGCAGTGGCAGGTTTACAGGGTTATCAAGCAGTATAGGGAGGGGGAGAAAAGAAAGAATGGGGTCATGATATTTGTTGCGGGATGAATGATACAGTGGTTAGCACTGCTGCCTCATAGTGCCAGGGACCTGGATTCAATGCCCAGACTGGATCACTGTGCAGAGTCTGCACATTCTCCCCATGTCTGCATGGGCTTCCTCCCAGCGCTCTGGTTTCATCCCACAGTCTGAAAGATGTGCCAGTTAGGTGCTTTGGCCATACTAAATTCTCCCTCAGTGTATCCGAACAGGCGTCGGAGTGTGGCGACAAGGGGATTTTCACAGTAACTTCATTGCAGTGTTAATGTAAGCCTACTTGTGAAACTAATAAATAAACAAAATGTAAACGACTAGAAGGATCTTCAGATGAGTCCATTTTGGTTGAACTAAGGAACAAAAATAGAGCCAGTAATGGGATTTTGACCACCCTGATATTAACTGCAATAAAATGAATATAAAAGATACAAAGTGCGCACAATTCTTAAAAGTTCTTCAGAATGCATTTTGTCAGTGTCCAGCAAGCCCAACAAGAGAAGAGACTGTTCTAGACTTTTAGGGAATGAGTCTGGACAGATGGAAGAGGTGCTGTAAGGGATCGGTTTAGTAGTTGTGATCAAAATTTAATGCAATTGTGTAAAAGGATAAAGATTGATCAGCAGTAAACATTTTAATTTGTTGGATTGCTAATTTTGCAAATTGAGATGTGATTTAACAAATATGGACTGGACCAGCTACTTGAATGGAAATTAGAGTCAGAGCAGTGGGAGGTTTCGGAGGAAATCAAGGAGCCAGAACAAATGTGTTCCCATTTTAAAAAAATGGATCTACCAAATGTACACCACACTAGAGCAGGATCAGGAAAAAAAAAATGGCTGGAGTTTTGAGTGGCGCCCAGGAACAGCTGCCCGAGTTGGAAATGTGGCGGTAGTGCTTCTCAATTGCATTATTATCTCACACTAGATATGCAGGGCATGACCATTCTGGGACTGGAGGATCGGCATTTGTATGGTGGATAGGGTGTCAGCTGAAAGCATTGGATGTCCTGGCATTACCTTTAAAGAGCTGCTCCAGTGGAATGCAGCCAAAACCTTTGATGAAATGTCATCGATCTGAAATGTTAACTCTCTTTGCAGATTCTGCCTGACCAGCTGAGTGTTTCCAGCATTTTCTGTTTATATTTCAGATCTCCAGAATCTGCGGTATTTACCTTTTTGACCTGAAAGAGTAGAAGACTGTAACTCTATGAAAGATTGAGATAATTAAGCTGGTGCATGGATTTTCACCTCGCACCAGCTCAGTATTATCCAATGAGAATGGTTACTTTTGCTAATTGTTAGACTTATTTTATAAAGGGAAAAGACTAAAACATTCTGATACATGATATTGTGTAGTAACGCAAATCAGAAGTTGCTTTGCCAGGACAGAATTTGAGTATCGCTGAAAGGGAGGCATGCCACTAAAGTTTTTTTGTCTTGCAGTAATTGGGACAGATGGAAGAATGGCAACTTCAAAGGAAGCAACAATTTATATTGCATGAGAATAGGGTGCTGATTGTTTGGCCACTCAGCTCTGATTGGTTGAGGCATTGTCGTGGAGAATGCACAAGGGAACTATTGTCTCCCACCATTGCGTTAGTACAGTCATAATTCTGCACATTGTAAACCATGTGAAGAAACATATTATTTTATACCATTGCCAGTCATTGCTACTTATGGCCTATGTACCTGGCATTGCATCAGCCCTTGTGTGCAAAGCTCAAAACATAATGTCTAACATAAGATGTGATTTTTGCAATTGGGAAGCACATGAAGAACAATCCTGAGTATGCTAAGAATTACATTAACAGCCAGTCCAACTAGTGTTGCAGTTCACTTATGCTTGCTAGAAGCTACATATATACGTGCGCTGGGCCTTGTCTTCTGCAAGCAGAAACAACGTGTCCAGGCATTCTGCCTTTTAAAATGAAACAAAAGCATAAGGGCAATTGGCCTCCATGGCAATGCTTCAACCAATCATTTGGCTGGTAAACCATTCAGCACCCATTCTCATGCAGCATAAATTGCTGTTTTCTTTGTAGTTGCTTTTTTTGTATCTGTCCTGTTGAGTGCAAGACAAAAAGATTCAATGGCATATGTCTCTCCTAGCAATACACAAATCGAAAGGATGAACAATAAAAAACTTGCAATGGACAAGTATCATTTTGGGACTGGTTTCTGGAAGGAGGGAGCCATTTTTCATACAATCTGAGGAAAAAAAAACACCTTTAATACATAAATTCTTGGTAAGTTTGATTTATCTGACCATGCCAGGATTAATGACTCTGAGTAAACTTCAGGAGGTCCAATTTATCATTTGGATAATGAGCAGTTCTGCAAATTTGGGGAATTCTGGGATACTAACAAAATTGACGGCATTCTGGAACATGGAAAAAGGTAGTTGCCTCATAAATGTGACCTATGATGTGCAACAGTCTGTGGCTAAGTTCGTAAAACTTCTGTCTGTTATAATTGTCTCCAGCTATTGTATGGCTATGCTACCCAATGTACAAAAGCAAATGATGGAACATTCTGAATGTATGGCTAGAGGCTAAATGAAGAATTGAAGATCAAGCTGTGTTGTTTATGGGCAAACTTTTAATTCCATTCTAATTAGGATAATGTGTACTGATACAGACACAATAATTGTAGGATTTGACAGAGGTCAATATTTAAAGTCACGGAAACTGAAGCCTTTTAACTTGACTCTCATTTTGCAAGCAGGATTTGTGCAATATCTGTATATTTGGCTATGCTTTTCTTCAATCATGGATAGTACAAGTCACACCTATTCTTTTTAAAGAAGAAAGCTTTGTTCATTGAACCTTACTTGTACAGTGTGGTCAGACGGCGAGATTTGATATGGATTAAGGAGAGAGGGGAAAAAACCTCCAAACTGTTTTGAATCATTTTGTCATTACTGTTCTCCTGAACTTTTCTCTGACATTTGCAGGTCCGTGGGAGTAAGGGAGAAGTGCTGTATATTCTGGATGCCAGTAATCCACGGCATTCAAACTGGTTGCGCTTCGTCCATCAAGCCCCGACACAAGAACAGAAAAATCTGGCTGCGATTCAGGTGTGTATAGCGATATCACAGAGGCTTTCAGACATGGCGTGTGGTTCAGCAATTGTGTCTCACTTCCAGTGCATGCCATAGAGCCACCTGCGTTGGCGTAGTGCCCACTCCCTACTTTGTAGATTCGCATTAATGTTCACAAATTAGCTTTTAGTTCCGATAATTAGTTGGTATGTACATCTGGGATCTGTAGTAATTATATTCTTCTGAAATATTAAGGTTTCAATAACAATATAATACTGTATTTAATCTGTGGTGTAGTGTAGTCAATACTCTGATGCTTTTAGTCCTAATTTAAAATTCCATATCAGCTGCTTTCTGCCAATGTCAAACAAGATGGGAAATGAAGGCAGAACAACATTGTACTGGACAACACCATTAACTATCAATAATCCCTGTTGAAGTAATGATTATATAATTTTTATGTTGATGCCAACTGAATTATTTTATCCAGAATAACAGCCTGCTTTTAACATACCTATGTGATTAGTTTTCTCTCTGCACATTCTCAGCCACGTGGGGGTAAAATAAACCCTAGTGCAGCATAGCATACTGTCGAATGGTGCAAACAGCTTTTAAATGTTCAAAGCTTAAGCCAAGGTCAAGCTTCTGCAAAACTGGCAGGGATTTGGTTCACTTCTCTCCAGGCTGCCAAAGGTCATTCATGTATTCCCTTCATTGACTTGAGATTTGACACGCCACTCTTTCTCCTGCGCCGCTAGGATTACTTTCTCCCCCTTATCTGGACCACCAAGGATGAATTACTTATACTTTTACTTCAAAAGAGAAATTGAATGCATATTCTGCCATTAAATCCTTTAAAGTCAATTAACTAAACCCAACTATATTTCTGCCTAGTCTTTCACTGCTGTAAGTATAGAAAATGTTGTATGTATTTGTCATTAGCTATTGGAGATTTAATGTCTCAAAAATGCCCATAGTAATGATGCATATTCTGAGTGGGAGAAATTGAATTCCGTGAATGGATGGGATGGTATATTCCATTCTGTTTGTGTGGGGTATATGTTTACCTTCAGGTTGTCTGTCATCATGCCTTTGTTCTGTCATGTGTTTAGATGTGAATATTCAAATTGTCGTATTATATGCTTGCAATGGAATAACATGGGTCATGTAGTGCATTGATGGTATCAATGTAAGTTTGTAAGTAGACCTTCCCAATGTGTTGCAGCTTATCTTTATGCTGAAGGTACAATATTCCGCAAGGAAACATGATTATGCTTACTGATGTGCAGATAATAAGACCAGAAGATATAGGAGCAGAATTAGGTGATTCTGCACCGCCATACGATCATGACTGATATGTTTCCGAACCCCATTCTCTCGCCCTTTCCCCATAATCTTTGATTCCCTTAGCAATCAGAGCTTATCTATCTCTGTCCTTAATGCACTCAATGACTTGGCCTCCCCAGCCCTCTGTGGCAATGAATTTCACAGATCCACCACCCTCTAGCTGAAGAAATTCCTCCTCATCTCCGTTCTAAAGGGTCGTACCTTTACTCCGAGGCTGTCACACTAATGGAAACATCTTTTCCACATCCACTGTCTTTGAGTCTAATGTATCTGATTACATTTGCTACAGCAAAAACTCGAGGTAAAATTGTAATTCACTTGGGGAATAATTTTTGTACTTTTTTTGTGACCGAGGGGTTAAGTTGCTATCAGAAACCACATAAATTTATGAGTCTAATTCTTCATGTGTGTACACGAATCTATTTGGCCCCTTACCAACCTGACACATTGATGGCCTTTGCTACCTTCAATAAGAAAAGCCTTCCACACAAGCCGGAGTAATGAAATATTAAAGATTAATGGCACAAGAGCTATTTAGTTTGAAGTTAAAGACAGCCTTTATAAAAATATATTTTTACTGAAAGATTAAAGATAGTCTCAGTCAGCACTTAACAAAAGAGCATATTTGGACTATCTCCACTCCACAGATGAGTGAAAAATTGGATGGAAGAAAAGCAGAGGCCTGTTTGGATAAGCAGCTTAATAAATTAACATTTTGGAGAGCAATTCAAAGATGACAGCTTGCATTTACATTATGGTGTTCAGAAATCAATTATTTATTTCAAAGCAATGAAAATAACTTGCAAAATTTCAAGGAGAAATCCCTTTAAGATTACAACAGATGAGCTGATGACAGCACTTGCTGGTCAGTTCGACACACCAATTTATTTTTTTTCCAAGGCCACAATTCAGTTTTGACCTCTGAAGGTCCTGCTGCAATTGCTGCCACAGGAATGCTGGAGATTTATTGCAGAGGAACTATTAAAGGGGATACATTTCTACATCCTCCACCTTTTACTTTTTTATGAGGAAATCATTAGACTCCCAAGATCATCAATCCTAGTTGTGTAAGACTGATGTTGAATCTATCTCTCCTCGCGTGCATATTGTGCTGCTATGCTGAGTACTTTGTTGTGACGACAAATTCATGTTAGTAAGTCCATAAAGTAATATGAATCAGAAACTTAAGCTACAGATGGAAGTGTTTCATTTAAAGGTGCTTAAATTGATGAGGGATTATGATACTATTTTTCACTTCATTCTGGATGAAGAGATTGAAATTATTTCACTCTGGATGTTAAACCAGCGGCTCTTTTTTTCTCTGCCTACACAGTTATGCTTAAGGATGCAAATTACTTGTGTTTGCATTTTCTAAACAAGACTCTCTTTCAGTGTTTTGTCTCTCATGCTCCCTTGAAGGTAGTGATGTGGGGTTTCACCACAGCCAAACCGTTCAAGATATTACCTGATGTTTGCTTGTGAGTTTTTCAGCAGGGGTTATTGGGTGATGGCCAGGGGTTGGAACTCTGACCGATTTTTATTCTTCCCTCTTATTACCTTGGGTTGTCAAGAGCATTTGTAGCCCCTAGACTGACCGAGATTATCATCCAGCCTAGAGTAGGAATTGAAATTGGAACTTTCCTTGCATTTATAATTCAGTGATTTCTCTTGATCTTATAATTTTTTTTATAATTCAGTGTGGCACCATTTGAGGCTTTTTTTCAAATGGAGCTATCAGGACAACTATCAATTTTCTCTAAATATGACCCATTAGCCTGATCATGATCCATGATCATTTCAAAAAATACTTTCTTAAAAAAACCATTTTGTCTTGAAAGATATGATAAAGTGGCCTTCAGTTTGCTCACTTTATTGTCCTTTTTTATTCATTTTCTCACAGAGACTTGTAAAATCATTTCTGTTATGGATTGACTAATCAGCTACTCAGCAATGAGACCTTGTTAAGGCTGGTGTATGTGTGAGAGGGGGCTCATATGAGTTTATCTAATTGATATTCCTCTTGGCCTCCATTTGGTACCTCTGTGAATATCAAAAATTCACTTTCAGTTGTTGTTCCAGTGTCCTGCACATAGCGCATTGGTGTTCAATTTTCAGCAACATCTCTCTTCCTTGTTTTTAATCAGAATCGTTTTTCTAGTTTTTGCTGCTTACTAAGTAGAGGCAAGATGATGCAGAAAAGAGTTGGTGAATATATAATGTGAAGAAAAGTTTGTATTACAATAACTTCAAAATACTTAATACATTTATTATGATGAGCAGAAGGTTGTTAATACTAATTGCTGTATTTATATATTGCGATTGTTTCAATGATCTGTTTGTTTCAGGAAAATTTGACAAGCCTTTTATCTCTTGCATATGCATTTGCCATTGACTCCTGGCCACAGAAGCAGAGAGGAATTTTTGCCTTTATTGTATAATGTATAATGTCCCCGTGGAGATATCTGCATTTTACAACTGTCAACACAGTTCCTGCTGTCATAATAATGAATAAAAACTGAAGCAACACTCCAACTCTTTAGGGTGTTTTCAAGAGAGCACAATCTTCTCCTTACAGGAGTCCACCTATAAACTATTGCAGTCAGCAAACCCCTGATAACAATGCCAGTGGATGACCTGAGGACTCTGCTTGGGCGGCATTTTGGTTAGCATGGCTACCTCACAGCATCAGAGACCAGGTTCGATTCCCAGCTTGGGTCACTGTCTGTGTGGACTCTGCACATATTCTCCCCTTGTCTGTATGGATTTTCTCTGGGTGTACTGGTTTCCTCCCCCAGTCTGAAAGATGTGTTGATCAAGTGCATTGGCCATGCTAAATTCACCCTCAGAGTACTCGGAATGTGGCGACTAGGGGATTTTTAGTGTAACTTTATTGCGGTGTTAATGTAAGCCTTACTTACACTAATAAATAATCTTTAAACTTTATGAAGAACAAGCAGCCTTTTGCACGTTGGAACAATCATATTAGTCTAATGCTTGGGTTGAGTTGCAAAAATATACTACGTATTTTTTATGGTGTAGATTGGTGCCTATGATGTGCTTGTGAAAGTTGAAAGAGAAGAATTCTGAGGAGTTGAGACCAGTGAGGAGTGTGTGGCGCTTTGGTTAGAGAAGGGGGGCACAGCCTTAAAACAGGAGTGTTCTGTCAGTGACAATAACTAGTTACAGAAGCTAGCACAGAAAATATAAATGGAACAGATGTGAATAGGCTGTGGATTTGAGAGGTCCATTACCAGGAAAAGGATTACATTCCATACTAACCTGTTTGTTCCTTTCATGTTTTGTTGGGTATCAAAAGGAATAAATTGAGGGAGCAACAGGGACTGCACTGGCATCACAGAAAAAGGCCCAATCACCAAATAAAAGATAATTGGCTAGATTTTTCTCTTGTTGGTCTTTGAAAATTTATCAATGACAGCAGCAGTGGTAAAGCCATGTTCTGTTTTCTTCTTGTCAAGGAAATATGACATTACTATTTGTGAAGAAATTATTGTAACAATACTTCTTTAAATTATCCTTTCTGTACCACACCTATTACACCAATCCACATCATGTTCCTTTCACTCCCCTCATATATCACCCCATTCCATCCTTCATCCCACCCCTCCTTCATATCACCTCAGCCGGCCTGCAATACCACCTTCCCCCTACACCCCAGGCATTTTAGCAGCAACACTGTTGTTAACCGCCACATAGTGGAGGACAAGGATCAGCGAGAGCCTGGGGCAATAAGAGAGCTAGGCGAGCAGTCAAGGCTGTAACTGAGACTGGGAGTGGTAGAGGCTGAGATCAGTAACCCTGGCCAGAGAACAGGAATAGCTGGAGCTTAGTAATTAAAGCCAGGAAATAGTGAGAGTTAGTGACCAAGGTGTATGCTTTGGCCCACCAAATTGAATCACCAATTGATCAGAGAAAGTGGACAAGCAGAACCTGTATCCCCTGCATGGATTATAAATAAGCATATGGTTAGCTGAATGCACCATCTTTTTGCTACGTTGAATAGGTATGAAATTATTTATTTTGATTTTCATAAACCAGGAACGCGGTTGGCCATTTCTCAGCCATATCGTCTTTTGTGCAGAATGGATTATTATTTTGGGGGGGGAGGGGGGGATGAGGTGGGGGAGTTAAGGTTGTGTTTCTAATGATGGGATATAATATCAATAAAAGCTGGAGAGTTCTCTGGGAGCAAAGAAATTATTAAAATAATCAAAGGACTTTTTTCAGTTTCAAGAGAAAGGCTCTTTTAATTCTGTGCTCGGCCTCTAATCCCTGCTACCTTCAACCAGCCATTAATATTCAAATAAAGGATATTAAAGCACAGTGATGTTGGTGTGATGCCAAATGCTTTATTTCTTAAAAAATCAACAGCAAGTATATTTAGTCCATTATTTTTGCAATGCTTATGATCTGAAGTTGATTGATTCCCATTAAATACACTTCAAGTTATTTATTTTAAGAATGTATTTATTTCAAAAGTATATCACAGCTACAAGTAGAATATGAGCAAAGTATCAAAAAATGTTAATGATTGCTTATTTTACCTGAATGTAAAATGGAGTAGTGTGTTTTAAAAGTTATTTAAATTGGTTGTGGTTGCAACATAGAGTTCATTCATCTTGGTGTTGGGACAAAAACAGTTCACCAGCAGCTGTGAGTTAGATGCTGAGGTGGCCAGCTGTTGTTTTAGTGTTGCTGCCTGATGTGGAGTTATTCAAGTTTGTTTGGCTGTCCTGTCATGTCTTTAAAATGTTGATGCATTAAAACTTTCAGCCTCACATCAGCCTTTTTAGAAATATTTCTGTTCCAGCTCAGTGATCTCAACAAACTGTTACGATCTCCGAAGAGACTGACAACTTTCAAAATTCCTCAAACAACCAACATAAATAACCGAAGGGCAAGATATTGTGTTCAGATACTTACTGTAACAAACAAATTTAAATCAACATAAATCACGCTATACTTCGCAGGCAACTAATACCTCGAATAAAAAAGACAAAGTGTATTAACTAACTAACACAATCGAGATATGTTTTACAACCCCTTTGGCTGCGCACCACACTGATGACAGATGTGTAGCCTAACAAGAAAAACTCTGGGCTACTTTTGGCTCCCTAGCAGGTTCACCTCTCCCTGCTGTGCTAGGTCACAACTTCCAGTGTCCTTCAAAAGTTGTTTCACTCAGCCTGAGACTTTCAGATCTGACTTTCACCAGCAAGGCCCATCTTAGTGACTCCTTGTTCCCTAAATCTCCGAAATTCCTGTCTGGTTACTTCCCTTCCTTTTGAACAGATAGCAAGCTCTAACAAGTGGCCTGCTTGTCCATAGCTGTAGTACTTTGTTCCTCTACACAGCAGTAATTGCTTTCTCTTTCTTCCTCTCATTCTGTTGCTGTCTCATAGTTGTTCTTTCTGTGAGTTGTTGTGTGATAGTATACAAACTATCAATTGATTTCAATACGTTTTGTAGCATTTTCACCGTCATGGCAAACAGACCACGGAGGCATTTCTATAAGCTGGAATGTTTCTGAAATTCACAATGTTACTTTGTCAAATGGGACATGTTAAAACATAAACATCTTATAAGGTCCAGCATTTGTAACATAACCACTCAATGGTCAATCCTGAGATTTGTTTATATGTTGTTCACTTGGATGGTTAATTAAATTTTTGCTTTTGAGGAAAAGGTATGGAGTGTGAATCGATCATGTGAAGCATGAAACTTTTGGGCCATTTGAAAATCGTGCAGAGTTTAAACAGACTATAGTTTTGCTCTTCAAAGGTTCATAACTTGCAGTGTGGCAATTAAAAATTTATGGAGGAGATACAAACAATCTTGAAGGGGGATAAGGTTTATTTAAGTGTTATGATCTGAAGTTCTTTCAATCTCCAGTCCTTTAAAATTGGAAAATAGAATGACATTGTAGCAGTTTAAATGTGCTGCTAGAATAAATTGATAAGATAGACCGTCTGGTGTAGCTTTAAAAAAACCTGCAGTTCCCTTGTCCCTGCACTTTCAGTAAACTTCATTGTTCATATTTTCCATAGGCTATAATTACAGCTGAGCCCATTGTGAATGCTTGGTTGAGTTTCTAAAGGTCTAAAACCTCTTATCCCAAGTGGCATATCAGTTCACATTCAACAGATAGTTTTAAGAGGCTGTTGAAGGATTAGCAGTTTTTGATGTGGTTACTGACTAGTGGTTTGGTTTTATAATAGATTGATCATTTGAGATTTAGATATTTTGAATTAGAACTTGTCGTAAATAAAGAAAAAATGCATTAAAAAAGTGATTTTTTTATCACTGTGGGATGTTTTAAAGTGCTGTACAGTCAATAAAATATCTTTGAAACTTAGTTGTTAAGTAGGGAAAAGTTGTAGCTAATTTGCAAACTCTTGTAGACGTATAAACAGCAATGGCCCAAGTGAACAGTAATTTTGTTCGAATGTTTTCAGTTGATAAGGACTTTGGGAAAACTCCCCTGCTTTTCAAATAGTGAAATGGGATCTGTTATGTCCACTATCACATTCCTTCAATAGTACTGCACTGGAGAACCTACCAAGATTGTGGGCTCAAGACTTTTGAGTGGGCCTTGAATCCACATATCTCTGACTGAGAGGTGAGAATACCACTACTGAGGCAAGGAAATGTTAAAATAATCATACATATAAAATACACAAGGAGTAATAAAAGCACATTTTTTGGTGCAAAATTGCTTTTCGATTAACATGATCTCAATGAGTGATTCTGAGAGGTGTCTTCATGCCATTGCCACTCTGCCTCAGTCAGAGATGCCGTGCAGTGCAAATGTCAGTGCAGCACTGAATAGTTCTTTGTGCAATGACTAGACTGGTACAACAAGTGGGGGGGAAAAATGCCCTCACCAGTGAGTTGACTGAATAACTCCTAGCTGCCATGGGTGAACTGATTCATGACATACTGGAGAGAAACTCCTTTTTACCCCTATTCTCATTTTTTATAATATGCCATTCTGTGAATGCTGAACGAAAGAGACTTGGAAGTGGAAAAGATAGAGTTGTGTAAGAAAGCTTTGAAATATTTCACCAACCCCCTCCCTACAGAAATAGGAACTCTAATCTGACATGTCCAGCACACACAGTTTGGGATAAATAATTTTATTAAACAAATACTGTACACGTGTATTTGAGAAGGGTTCCAATTCTCCTTCAAATGTCTTAAGTTCATGAGATGCTCCCTGATAGTTTAACTAGTGTAATGCAGAAGACCAGGAGTGTGCAAAAATGGATGTGCAAGTTCCCTTCAACTATGTATTTATTTGGAAGGGTGTTTCTCCTCTGCCCAAGTTTTCCTCCAGTATTACAGAATGGAGATGTTCAGTTTGTGTCCAAACAGGGTTTTGTAGAAGCATTGGGTGAGTTGGAGGGTTCTTGAAGGTCTCTATGGATGAGGAGGTCCAAGTTGTTGCTGATTAGAGTCAATTCTGTACCTGTTGCTTAATTCCATTGAAGGAAAGAGAAGGACAATATCTGAGAGGATATGTAGCCACCAGTACGGATATAGAGTTAGTGGGTCACTGTGCATTGTTTCATTTCAAGCACACCCCCCTCCTGTGGAACCCAACCAAGGACAAGAACATTTCTCTTAATTTTGCTTGTTTTTCATTTTTCTACTTCATCCTCTCCCTATATTCTAAATAATAGCACATAAAAATAAAGTGAGGTGCTTTGATTGTTTTTGTAGTGTAACCTTTTTCACAGGCTACTGACAATTGCTGAGGATCTTGGCAGACCACTTACTACCATCAACAAATGTTTATTTTTCTTTACAATGGTCAGGGAATAATTTGCAAAAGTAACAGTAGACTGCCTTAATGGTTTCAGGAAAAAAAACAACCAAATTCCTATTTCTGTTATCCCATTTTTCTTCCTCGGAAAACGGGACTCATGAAGACCTCTAACTTGCTTCTTCCATCTTTCAACCTCACTCTTTTCTCCAATATTACATGTGATCTAAATTTATCCTTTTATTTACAAGAAATATTCTGTCATGTTGAATGAAACAGATTTTGGCCATGATACAATGACTTCAGGGTAGGCTTCGTCCCTTATTTTGACAAAGTTATCAATATTTTGTAGCTCCATTGTCATTTCAGAATACACTTGTTCAGCTTTTGTAGTTGTTGTTGTGTCCCCACAACTCTAAGTGATCAGACAACTCTGATGTTTCCTCACCTACGCTTTTTAATTCATGTCCACTATTCAATAGTTCAAGGTTTTTAAAATAAAATGAAAAATTGTCTTTTTGCTCATCTTGCCTCACCTCCATTTTTTGTGTTTTTGACTGCCAGACCTGTAGGCCTGAATGTTTACATTCTGCCTCACCACGATAGGTGGAATGAACTCTTGTGGTGTGATTCCATCTCTAATGCATCAATCTTGTAGCTGGTCAGATTGACCACCTCCTATTCTTCTATGCTCTGCCGCACCATAGCTTAATTTTTCCTTTAAAAGGAAGAATAGAATTCTTCATTAGCATCCCCTTTCTCCACATGCCCTTGAATATCATGAAGAGTGTTTACCCAACTCCAGTTCTCCATGCAGTTCCATGCCATCGCTGCACTCACCCTTGCTGACTACAAAGATCATTGACCAAGTGTGAAATTACGGCCATATGGTTGTTTTGTTATTGCTTTCAAAAAAAAGACTGACCTTGATGTAAGGCAGATTAAAACTGTCTGCAAGAACAGAGGAATACCCATGGTTGGGTCTGGATGGATTGTGGGCCATTTTATTAGATTTAACACAATTAATCCCAGGTTCTTATCAGCTACTAAAGAAACAGAATTTTGAACCATTGCGCATTCGAGACAAACCGTGGGCATTGTTTCAAAGAGCGGGGGCGGCGTGTTTGTTCAGTTGGATAATTGGTCAAACAGATTATGATTGGCAAATGCCAATTTCCTTCATTTGCTGTTATTGCCAGGATAGCAGAAGAATTGCAAAGTGAAATTCTTTGCTAGACTATTTCAGAAAACCATGTCTGGAGCATCGATTACAGAACAAGTTCACCGAATGCAGAAAGCCTGAATTGCATTGCGACTTGCAACACTTATTACATTCAGTCATTTGTTAGATTTGTCCTGCATTTTAGGGGCCCCGTGCCACCACATGGTTTCTTTCGTAATAAATCAGCCATTGGTAACTGGAGTTGATCTCAAAGTTTCAGAAATTATCCTCATTTTGTGAGTGAAGTTGGTGTCACTGAGCTTGGTATGGCCACTTGCGGCCCAGACAGGTGCACAGTGCTCAGCTGTTGAGAAGACTAGAGCTACGGCGGAAGTACAAAGAACCATGGCTTTTGTATCCCAGCAAGTGGCTGAATACTGCCTTCTTGTGGCTTACCCTGTCCAGCAGATTGTTGAACTCTTGAGTTTGTAACTAGTGTCATTGAAATGATGACCAAACGTCCTTTATGGGCCTCCCAGTCAGTGGAGCAAAACTTAAAAAACAAACGTGGTTCTCATTGAAGAACAGTCATTGAAATTACAGAGTATATCTGAATACTGAAGTGAGATAAACATTTTGCGTGTTATCAGCACTAAGATACAAGACACTGAAGTTCAGAGACTTCACTGGCTGCCAAAAGCATAAAATAATTTTGTTGCCTGAGTGTGTGGTCTGGATAGCTGTGTCTAAGTTTATATACACAATGAGGTCATCAGGATATAATGGAACCGCCGTTTATTGTGACAAAACTGTGCTTGACGACCAGTCAGAATTTTTCTGCTGCTCCTGTTGGTTTTATTGAATTCTTGAAAGATACATTCTAGATTTTCCCTCCTCTTCCTCTCTCTTCAGGATTCCCCTGGGGAGGGACATGCATCATTTTCCATCTAATAGGGCAAACAGGCTTTCTCTTCCAGAAAGCTACTTGGACTATTCCTGTGCTGAATGAATGACTGCCATGTAATCACTTGTGATGTGCCCCAACTTTCTATCCATGGAGGTGTGCTTTTATGATATAAAAGCTGGGAAAAATCAGCAGATCTGTAGAGTGTGTGTGTTTGGAATCCATGTGACACTTTTTCAGTTATACATGTGAAGAATTCAGGATGTGGACCATGTTGTTCCAGAAATATTATTGATAAGCAAGGTGCCAATTTTCATAGATTTATTGAGCAACCCAGCTTTAATACTTCTACAAATTCATGACTTTGGCAAGATTCTCCAGCTTCTTGTTTGATATGCATGCCAAGGATGACTTGGGCATTCCTATAGAAAAATGCAAACAATCGATTTAGTCCTTACTAGAAACTTTGCACCTTGCCTCCCCACCCTGGCTAAGCTGGCTGGTGTAAAATATTCTGCTTGATCTTGAATTAAGCTTCAAACCTCACCACTGACTGTATTGTGAAACTACTTAATTCAGCTTTGGCTGGTTTGACTATCCTTACTTCAAATATTGAAACTACCTTCTGCATCTTGCACCATCCCCAGGCTATAACAGTGTCCTTGTCGGATTCCCTGGCTCTGTGCTACAAGCAATCTAACACATTCAACTTGCTGAATATGTACAATGGCTCATTCTGCACAGCATCCAGATCACCCCCACCCCCATTGGTTTCCATCTCCTCCCAACTCCGGAACATTGATTTTAGCATTCTGGTCCATGACGGTAAATCTCTCCACTGTCTTTTTCTGTGCAACCTTCTCCAGTTCTACATCCAGCCTCAATTCTTCCAAAGTTGGCTTGTTGTGCATCTTGCCCTATCTCTAGCCTGTTGGTGACAGAACCTTCAGCCACCATCTTTTTATGTTGCCACATCTTTTTGTAGGATGTCAAAAAATTCCATTCATTTGGAGGGGCCTTAGCATTGGAGGATACTAGAAGCTGGCAGGAGTGTGGTCGTAAAGGGATTTAGAAGCACGGATGAGGTTAATTTGAGGTATTGCTCAAATGTGAGCCAGTGTAGATCAGTAAACATGGTGAATTGGACTTGCTGCGAGTTTGAGCAGCAGAGTTTTGGAGGAACTCGAGTTCTAAAGGCTTGCATCTTCAGACTGTGGAAAATCTCAGGAGAAGATGGTCCTGTCACTCTTCAACAGATTGTACACTGTTCTATAATGTTTAGTCTACCATGCAGCAATTCTCTGATTAATGTAATTACATTCCTGAGAAGAGCAACTTTAAATAAAAGAACATGAAGTGAATCAGATTTTCCCATTGCAACTAATGTAAAAGCATTAGTTAGATTATGTAGGGCCTTTCCTGTCAGGAAGAAAAATTATACCCAGTAAATGTAAATACCATACATTACAAAATGAGTGTGTTTGTGCACCAAACAAACTATAAAATAAAATAAATATGCTAACTCTTTCTACTTTCTGCTCCTGCTCTGCAATGTTCCTGCTGGCTAACTCTTCTGTTGGCTGATCTGCTTGTTCACCATTTCGCTCTCCTGAATCCTTGTTCCTGAGCTCCTGAAGCCTCGGGAGCTGAGTGGCAAGGTGTAGCAAGCAACCTATGGAGTCTGAGGGGCTTCAAGTTGTGGGGTCGCAGAGGTCAGCTGCAAGCTGGAGAGATGGGGAAGTAGGAGGGTTGGTGGCTGACCCTTCCTGTTGCCAATCAGAGGCACTTCCCAAATTAGTGCTGATTGGGCAGCGCAACCTTGCATCACCCAGTGCAAAATATTCTTAATGTGAATCCACAACATTGGCTAAAAGCAAATAACCACCCTCGTTGATAACATGATGTTATCAATCACGATGACTTGAATTTGTATCCTGAATTTTGAATGAGTGCAAATAGAAATTTTTGACTTGCAATGGGCATAGTTATTTAGGACAAAACTTCAGTTACCCAAATCCAACTGGGAATTGTAACACACTGGGATTGGGAAGGAAGCAAAGAGGAAGTAAGGGCAACACAGTGATTAGCATTGCTGCCTCACAGCACCAAGGATCCAGGTTCAATTCTGGCCTTGGGGAACATGTTACGATGGCACAGTGGTTAGCGCTGCTGCTTCACAGCTCCAGGGACCTGGGTTCAATTCCCACCTCAGGTCACTGTCTGTGTGGAGTTTGCACATTCTCCTCATGTCTGCGTGGGTTTCCACTGGGTGCTCCGGTTTCCTCCCACAGTCCAAAGATGTGCGGGTTAGGTTGATTGGCCATGCTAAAATTGCCCTTAATGTCACAAGATGCTTAGGTTAGAGGGATTAGAGGGTAAATGTGTAGGGATTTGAGAGTAGGGCCTGGGTGCGATTGTGGTCAGTGGCCTCTTTCTGCATTGTAGGATTTCTATGATTTCTGCCTGTTTTTGCATGGGTTTCCTCTGGGTGCTCTGGTATCCCCCCAGTCCAAAGATTGCGGATTAGGTAGATTGGCCTTGCTAAATTGACCCTCAGTGTCAGGGGGACTAGCAGGGTAAATATGTGGGGTTATGGGATAGGGCCTGGGTGGGATTTGTGTCGGTGCAAACTCAATGGGCTGAATGGCCTCCTGCACTGTAGCGATTCTATGGCTTGATGTTGCCAATAAATATTATAAAATATTATATAAATATTATATAATATAAAATAATACAAAATATTATAAAATCTAAGTTTATCATGAACAACCAAAAGTTTTTCATGACTTTGCTGACAACTACAAATTCTGGAATACTTAGTGTGTTTTTTTATATATTGTAGAAATGGAGTGAATGAGACTGGGCTAAAACACAAGCCCTTATAACATGCAGTGGAATGTGATTGTTGACTATGGGCCAGCTAAAAGAAAATGCGCTGCCTTGCGTTGACATAGAGCTGTTTCTGCAGCATCTGATGCCATGGATCATTGAGGAGAGGCTGCTGTCACAAGGATCTTTAATCACATTCCTCTCCTGCTTATACACAAATGTGGATAAAGCTGAAAGCTTGAGTGTCATTCAGCGGATCAGTTTCTCAGGAATAACTGGATTTTCTGGAGGTTTACTTTGAATTTGTCTCGGCTTATTTGATTTCAAACGCATGAGTTGATTAGCATTACAAAGGACAAACGTTGAAACCTCATGACAGTTTATGCAAATCTCTTCCGCTATCACATAATTAAAAATCGTTAACCAGCCTCCACATTGCGAAAACTCTCATAAAAATTGCTGGCTGAATGAAAGTCCAGCGTTAGTTTAATTAAGTTTGCTGGATGTTAATCAGATAAATGTTGAGATTTATGGCATCATTTGGAAGACTTCATTAGACAAACATAGTTTTGTTTTTTGGCATTTGGCACAGCATCCTCCCAGGATACACTTCCCTCAAAGCTGGAGCTGCTGCAAGCCACTGTTGGTGGGTGGGACAGCTGCTCCCATATGTGGGGCTGTTTGAAGTTCGTTTTGGGAACTTTTAAGGAGAGAGGATAAGGATTCCTTTTATAAGTCTGAATAACAAATGTGTTTTTCTTCTGCAATATGTTGGGCTGTTTCAGTTTAGTTTGAAATCAGACAGCAGAGTTGAGGGTGCATCAGTGGGAAGATTTACTTAGGAATGTCCTAAGAAGCAAATTCTGAAAATTGCACTGTTTTAAGGCATCCAAATACAATTAGTTCTCTCTCTCTCTCTCTCTCTCTCTACTATTTTCCTTCAATATGTTTTTTATTTATGGTTCATTTTACAGGCATACTCATCAAAGTAACATTTTCGCTTTCAACTTTTCATTTCTTAATTCATTCCTTTTTTTTGTTTGAAGGTGGTGTCTCTCTGGGTTCAGTTCCACATGGCCCAGTAGCCCACCAATAACTCTACCCAACTGACCGTGTCTTGGAAAGGGCAGAGGCACTTCTCCCTGCCTTGCTGGGGGTGATAAAGTTGGACCCAGCCACGAGTGTAGTTTGGCATTACACAAGCAGTCCATACAAGGCATTACAAGGTGTGCAAAAGAATTTCAATGCTACTGATGAGGGTGTGGATGAATCCCCAAACAGTTGGTGTGTGTGATGTCATCTCTCTTAATATCCCCACTCTTCAGTTGACCCTGGAAAATGGGGCCACCTCCAGAGAGATTGCGGCCAGGCCCTTGCAACAACAATTCACGTTTGCAGCTTTGTTAGAAACTCAACTGGCTGCCAGGCAGATTGAAGACTTCACCTTGGAGAGACCAATGGGCAGAATAGATAGAGACCTTGAAGGAGCCACTCATCTTCCACCGCCTTGCTTACCACAGATCATCTGATGAAGAAGCAACACTCCGAAATCGCGTGATTCCAGATAAACCCGTTGGACATTAACCCGGTGTTGTGAGACTTCTTACTGTGTTCATCCAGTCCAACGCCGGCTCGTGGTAACCAGAGATCAGTGGATGTGCTAAAGCACATCTCAGTGAGAATGCCAGTGGCATTGTGGGAGCAGGGTGTTTAGGTTTTTCTCAGGATTTCATTGGATCGCCTTTTCTTTTAAACCACCCTCTCTTGTAACGTGCACCATGATGCCAGCAAGTCATCTGGGACAGACAGTACATTTGTCTGCAACTGGGCCTCATAGGCTGTGCATCTAGACGTCACTAGCCATCTACATCTCTAAAGCTATGAAGAGCAGTCCATCACTGGTGGTAGAGTTAGTAAATCTCCTTTAAAGAAAAGTGTTATGTTTGGGCATGATGTGTTATGCAGGATTGTCATTAATCATGTTTACAGGGTGTAATCCTGATCCCTCAGCAAACAGCTTGTTATGTTCCTTGCAGGGTTGAATATTGGATGGTTATGGTAGACTGTCGCAACATGAAAACATCATGGATGATGTGGAGTAAACTGAGGGTTCTTGGGTTTTTTTGCATCAAATGAATTTCTCTGGCATTTTGTTATTGTGTGTCTCATTTTCTATTTCTGTCTGTCTCTGCAGCCGATCTCGCTGCCTGTTTGTTCTCTCCCTTTGTATCTGTTTCCACTACTCCGCCCACCCCACCAACATTCTTTTTACGCTTCTCATTGTTATGTCTCCTTTAACTTTCTCTTCAGCCTTTGGCAATTCTGAGGGTGGGGGCTGGGACAACACTCTACATAACACCAATGTGGGGCCCAGGAAGTTGAACTTTCTGCCAAATACAGCAGTTCGTTTGAGCAGGCCAGCTTGCTGTCTCCTGCACTGCACTCCATCCAGAATATGCTCTTTAAGATTGTGTGGAAAAATATTGATAACATGGTTTGGAAGTATCTGAAAATGTCATAACATTATAACACGCAGAAATAGTTAGTGTCCTTTGTTTTGGAACATCTAAGTAAGAAGCCTGACAACATCAGGTTTAAGTCCAACCGATTTATTTGATAGTAAACGCGCAAGCTTTTGGTGTTTGCCCCTTCGTCAGATGAATGGAGAGTTCACCCTTCATCAGGTGAATGGAGAGTTCTCCATTCACCTGACAAAGGGGCAAACCACGAAAGCTTGCAAGTTTACTATCAAATAAAATGGTTGGACTTAAACCTGGTGTTGTCAGACTTCTTACTGTGTTTACCCCAGTCCACTGCTAATCTCCACATCATTGGAACATCTAGCCAGGACAAGCACAGTTCAGAACAATTGCCTTTCCATTATCAAGTAAAGTATTGCCATCCTGTCATTCCCCTGACAAATGGAATTGCCTTTTAACAGCACCACCTAAAGTCATAAGTGGTATTGCAGGTACATTTTGATATTTTTACTTAAAGCTCGACAGAAATTTAACTATATTTTGAGATGTGATAGTGCAGTTAATACCTTTAATATGTTATGGAGTTGTGGAATTTATACATATTTTATATTCCTCTTGTTCAAGTTTAAGGGAACAGTTAAACTTGTGAGATCTTTGTTCATTTTTCTAAATCTGTTTACAACATGCAAAGTAAGAAGTCTGAAAACACCGAGTTAAAGTCCAACGGGTATATTTGGAACTAGCTTTCGGAGTCTCAGGCTCCTTCATCAGGTGAATGAGGACTTGTGTTCACAAACAGGGCATATATAGACACAAACTCAATTTACAAGATAATGGTTGGAATGCGAGTCTTTACAGGTAATCAAATCTTAAAGGTATAGACAATGTGAGTGGAGAGAGGGCCAAGCATGGGTTAAAGAGATGTGTATTGTCTCCAGCCAGGACAGTTAGTGAGATTGTGCAAGCCCAGAAGTTGGGCGGGGTTACAGTATGCATAATAGAGCTCCTTTGTAAAGTTTTGTACATGGGGACCTTGCTGTAATGAAATTTGGTATAAAACGGGTTCATCAAGGGTCCTGAAAATGCTACGTAAAGTTACCATTTCAGAACATAAATGCACTGCTAATAATTTAGAACCAGCCAACCAGTTTCAGTTTCCTGACTAATGAACGCAGCAGTTATCTCTATAAATACTAAATAGTTAAAATTGCATTGATACCCGCAAAACAATCAGTGCAGAATGGTGTATACTGAATCATGGAAGAGAAAATTTTATACCATCACCAAGGGGCTGAAAATCATTGCCCACATCAAGGAAGGTGCTGTGCAAGCATCTGATTTACAGAGAATGGTGATCACTAAATCAACATCTCATGGGTGGCTTAAAAATAAAGACACATTGAGAAAGACATTGACAGAGGTTGATGACATTGGCCAACCAAGAAAAGAAGCCCAAAATGCAGACAACATGCCTCTCCACAAGGCATGTGGCGCAGTTCAAGCTATACTTGACGAGCCACCTGAAACATTCTTTTTAAAATTGTTGCAGTAAGAAGTCTCACAACACTAGGTTAAAGTCCATCAGGTTTACTTTGAGTCACGAGCTTTCGGAGCGCTGCTCCTTCATCAGGTGACAATAAAGGTACTGTTGATAGTTCTGTGCTACAGCAAAACTGATCTACGCAAGCTGATTCCGCTTGTCGTCAGAAAATTTACCAAAGTGTTGCTTCTGTCATCTAAATCTGAAATCACTACCATGCCATGGCTCGGTTAGTGCCAAAGCCTGGATGACTTAATTAATTGTTAATGACTACCTCCATCAATGTTGAAAATTCAACTCATTGACCAAATCATTACATCAATCTTCTAATGTAACTGCAGAAGAGAATGAATCAAGGGAATAGTGGACAGTAAGGATGATGTGATGAGTCACCTGAAGAAACTCAACATGAAAGGAGGAATTTACGTGTGTGCCAATACCTGGCAAGAAGTGATAATCGATTATATAAAAACTTCCTGAAGAGAGACACTAGGCACTATACTTGAAATATAATGCAACAGTGATGTCGTGAAGGATGTGAAGACTTTGCTAAAGAAGAAATACTTGTAAGTGAGAAACACATTGTGGACCACAATGGATTCTAGCCCACAAACTAAAAAAATGCCAGGGCCATACTTGGAATCCATTTCAACACTGAATGCATCAATGTGTGGTTGAGTATCGATGTTGAAGTGCTACGAACGTGACAATTGCAGATAATCAAAACACTGGCCAACAGGTTTAAATTCTCAAGGTATTCAGCTACCTGAAGAAGATGATAACAATGGCGCCGAGAACCAGTCACTGCCATCAATTGGAAAACAATGACAAATCAACCGTTGCAAATGTGACACAACTACAGAGCAACTAGCAGGGGCAGATGTGAGGAGTAATTATGACCAGATGACAATTACTGATATCTTCAACACACATCCATTTGTTCAACAATTGTTGATTGTACATCTGTATTTGTATTTCTGTTCCAGAAGAAGTAAAACTTAAATTTTAAATTGATTGCCTTGTTTGCTTTGTTATTCTGGCTACTGACTTGTCTCTTTTGAAACAACCTCATTTTAACGTGGTCTCGCCAAAGATGTGGTCTCCATTATAGTGTAGTCCCATTATAGTATAACGTAATTCACCACAGTCGTCTCAAGTGGAAAACATGTCCACATATGCTTTGGTAATATAGATCCTCTTGTAGTTGCAAGGTGCCCATTTTATAGCAAAAAGGCATGCAGTTTTAAACTTTGGTCATTTATTGAGTGGTATTCCAGACTTCTGTGTATTTGCTGATTCCAAATGCAGCCATTCCCTAAAGCTGTGATCCTTGTATCACACCAGTATACCTACTGCATTAAAGTGTCACTGCAGATGGCTGAGGTTGCCCTCTACCACTCCTGTTGACATTGCTTGATCACCACTTATCTCTTGATAGTACAGAAGCGACTACAATCCATAAGATTGTCATTTGAGTACATTAATGAAAGTAAAAATAGTTTGTTAAACTTAGACAGTAATTGCTTATAATGGCACTCTCATTGAAAAATGTTAGTTTCAGGAACACAATTTTTGTTCCTCCTGTATCATGGTGCTACTCATTTCTTCACATTTCTGCTACTCATTAGTTTTCCTGTTTTCAAAACCGTTTGGAGACATTAAAAATAGCAATTTTATGGAGTTAGTTTACAAAAGGAACATAGACCCAGCAGCCATGTTCTAAATGGTCTTTCATTGTTGTCTCTTTAACCTCTGGTGAAAGGTATTGTGCTCCAAGTGAGGCAATTACAGAACTCTCTAATTTCATATATATGTCTTAGTTGTCCTCATTAAATAAATACATTGATTTTGAAATTAAAATGGCAATGTAAGTTTCATTTTGGTGCTGGTTTGTGTTTGTGAAGGGTAGAATTGTTGATGGATGTAGACTGCAATATTAACAGAGCCCACCATTCCCTTCCATCCAATTTTGAAGAAGATAACATGTTTTTTTTTGTGGGGTGGAAGAGGGGTTGAACCAGATATAATACTATCATTGTATTTAGTGTGTAAAAACAAAACCCACCAAGTGGTTTGTGGTTTAGGTTCAGTCACAATACTTGCATGATTATCTTTTTGAGTGTAGCCTTGGATTGAACATTTCAAATGGATTTTGGTTATTAGACCATTAGATGTCCTGTTGGTTTAAAAAAAGAGTTTGGCAAGTAAATCTCTCAAGTGAAGTACATCAAAACAGTTTGATGCTCACATGATGCGTTTCATACCATTGACGTAAATGTGTATTAGAAGGAGAGGACTGGCATTTGGGAAACTGAAACCAAATATCACATCAAGATCAGACTGAGTTGCCCAATTTATCACAACCTGGATATCATCAGATTTTGAACATGGAAGGAAAAAGCACCGTTCACAATGGGGAGAAACTGTACACGTGTTCAGTGAGTGGACGAAGCTTCAGCCAATCATCTATTGATCCACAAACACAGTCACTGTGGAGAGAAGCTGAGGAAATATGGGGACTGTGGGAAGGGGTTCCATTATCAAAGTGAACTGGAAGCTCACCGGTGCAGCAGCCACACTGGGGAGAAACTGTTCATCTGCTCAGTGTGTGGGAAGGCATTTGTTCGTTCAGCCCAACTGCTGACACATCAGTGAGAAATTTTTTAAAAATGGGATGGCATGTCTGTCATATGAGACGAGACTAAGTTGGTTACGATTACACTCACTAGAGTTTAGAAGGGTGAGAGGGGATCTCGTAGAAATTTGTAAAGTTCTAACACGATAGATTGAGAAAGAATTTTCCCAATGGTGGGGGTGTCCAGAACTAAGGGGCCATAGATTGAGGATGAGGGGTAAACTTTTTAGAACTGAGGTGAAGAGAAACCTCTTCTCCCAGAAGATGGTGGATGTGTGGAATTCACTACCACAGAATGTAGTTGAGGCTGAAACGTTGTCTGATTGCAAGGAGAAATTAGATATAGCTCTTGTAGCTAAAGGGATATGGAGGGCAGGGGGATCAGGATATTGATTTTGATGATCAGCCATGATCAAAATGAATGGTGGAGCAGACTCGAAGGGCTGAATGGGCTACTCCTGCTTCTAGTTTCTATGATTTCCATCTGAGTTGCAAATGAGAAGGAAGATGTATGAAGAAGGGGAATGTTATACATGTGGTTAAGGACGAACCTTCAATAATCCATTATCCCACTCTTGTTTGTGACCCTGTTAATATTTTTGATAAATTGTTAGAAACGTGGGAGAAATAAATCTCCAAACTTTTGTTTTATATGTGTAGAAAATCTTGGGTAGAGACTAGTTTGTCTGCAGTATGTCACGAACAGTCTGATTGCACTCACATAGAGACAATCCCCTTAGGCAGTGTCACCTTGGTGTATTTGCTCCATTATTCAGCCGCTGAAGTTTGTGAATGCGGTGTGATAACTGGAAGATTTGCAAAATTGACTCAATTTTCAAAATCCTTTGTAAGTATTTTCTATAAGATCTCATCACTCTCTGTATAAACACTTTAATTTGAACAACTGTTGCTTTAAATGTGGTGTAGATATGATCCATTCCTGAATATTTACTTCTTCAAGTGTTATGCATATTATGGTTTCAAACTATTGTGGGCAAAATCAGAACCATGGATATGGTTCAAATATGCATGTCACAATTTGTCAGCAGACAATAATGTAACCCAGTTCTCCCCTGTACCAAACGCAGATCAATTTCAGCCCAATTAGTGTGGAGCTCTCATTCCCCTTCGTTCAAATGATTTTAGTAGTGTTTAAGGCAAGCAGCTATGAAGTGCAGTAACTCTGAGCAACATCTAATCAAAATAACAACTCAACTCATTTCCCCATTGCTTTTAGGAAGGAGAAAATATCTTCTATTTAGCTGTGGATGATATTGAAACAGACAATGAGTTACTGATTGGTTACCTAGATAGTGAGATGGAGGAAATAGAGGAAGACGAGGAGGAGGAAGTAGTCGTCAAAGATGAAGAAAATTCCAAAGATATACAGCCATCCGGTGAAAAAGGTACTTGGCATGAGCTATTTACACAAATCAACATCAATGTGTCCCATTTTGAGATACTGTGCTTGATCTATGATAACCTTGTGACTTGGATCATTTTTGGTTTTGCACACCTCACTGCTGTATAATTACTACTAGAAAATGAGTGATAATTAGTCTGCCTCGTGAAGCATATTTGTATGAAAGATGGAGAAGACAGGATTAAGTTTTGGCTTATTACACTCTCCTGACCTAACACAGGTTATCCAGGTGCTTAATACATATTACCAATTAGACCATTTCTGAGGCAATTATCCACGGAGATTCCACAGCACTGCACACTGTCATCTATAAATGTGATCTCCTTACACTGAGTTTTGAGAATAGTTGAACAGAGAAGACAATGCTCTACATCTGTGTGGTAGGCCTCTAACTCCATTGTAAGTTACTTAAGAGATGCCAAAATGTGGCTCTTAGCAGCACACACATTTGCGTCTGCAAACAAGCATGCCCTTAGTTGCATCAGATATCTCACACACACACACACACACACACACACACACACACACACACTCTCTCTCTCACTCACTCTCTCTCTCTCTCTCTCTCTCTCTCTCTCTCTCTCTCTCAGACACAATCTCAGGCCATAGCCTGCCCCACCCGGGCTCCCCCTTGTGCTGCTCCTCTCTCTCTCTTTCGTGCTGCCTCTCTCTCTCTCTCTCTCTCTTGTGCTGCCTCTTTTTCTCTCTCTCTTGTGCTGTCTGTCTGTCTCTTGTGCTCTCTCTCTCTCTCTCTCTCTCTCTCGTGCTCTCTCTCTCTCTTGTGCTGTCTCTTTTTCTCTCTCTCTTTCTCCATGCTGCCCCTTTCTCTCTTTCATGCTGCCTCTTTTTCTCTGTCTCTCTCCGTGCTGCCTCTTTTTCTGTCTCTGTCTCTCTCTCTCTCTCTCTCTCGTGCTGCCTCTCTCTCTCTCTCTCTCTGTCCCTCTCGTGCTGACCCCCTCTCTCTGATGGTGCAGACTTGATGGGTCGTAATGTCTCCTGTACTGTAGGGATGATTCTGTTAGAAAATGAAGTTGCAGGACGTAGAAAATTGGAAAAGGTTAGGCAAAACCACAAGTTCTGATTTGGTTATAGCATCACTGGAAACCTTGGACAAAAAGGAGAAAAGAATGCCTGAGCAATATAAGGAATTCAAGTTTGAGTTTCTGGTTGAGTTAGAAATTTGCAGTGAGAGATAAATCTTGATTTCAGGACAGCAATTTTGTAGACAGAAGACAGATTGTATGGAACTAGAAATTTAGACCAAGGTAGAAACAAAATGGAGTCTACTAACTGCCAAACAGCCTGATTAATTAGAGTGGATAGTTATGATGTGGGGATGCTGTTTTCTTAATAAAGATAACTATAGCTGACTGTGTTGCTGTGTTAAAATCTAATCATATATTGCCTCAAATTAATTCTTTTATTTGAATACAAATAGCAATTATAGATATTTGTGTACAGTATTGAAATATAGCATAAATATGGGTATGTTGTTCATGCCACAAACGTAACCATGTGCTTTATATCTTCCTAGAAATAGTGAGTGATAAAGAAGGCTATGCTTGCCCACAGTGTGAGAGCAGTTTTCGAAGCCAGGACATCTTGGCTGAGCATTTGCAGTCTCTGCACCAAAAGCCAAGTGAAGAAAAAGAATTCAAGTGTAGAAATTGTGGCAAGAAGTTCCCTGTCAAGCAGGCCTTGCAGAGACAGTAAGTACCACACTAAAATCCAGGCTTCCATAAAATTATCAAATAGAGCAAAGGTATTAATAAAGATGATAAATAACCGATGGTAAAATGTTTGATAAGTCTTGGGCACCATCTTTGGGGAACTGGGATCTCACCAAAATGGTGCAACGCAGGCACAATTTCCTATCTCATGTCGTAGAAGCGTATTCAGTTGTTGTGTCATATTGATGACTCCTCCTCTAACAATACCAGAGTCTATTTGCTGATCCGTTGGAGGACACCCAGTATGTCCCCTTGATTCATGAACAAGTGGCAAACAGGGAGAACGTATAATCAGGTGTTGCAGTTCGGTGACATGTGAATTAACACACTGCCAAAAAGGTCTCAAGTAGATTTCACTTACATGGAATATAAGCTCTCTTAGGTCCTCCATTGATCTGAGGCATCAGCAATCAGTCGTAGGCTACCTGTTCATTCCTGATCAAGAATGGCAGTGATACACTGGTTGGTTGTACCTATCTCCGAGGTGGAAGAGTTCAGTCCGATTTCAAGTCACTGAGGAAGTTGCCTACGTGACACCGTGTAACTTCTGTGTTAAGGTTTGCTCTGTTCATTGAGGCCAAATACTGCAATTATTTCCTTTCAGCAGCTCAAACAGTGGTTTGCCATCTCTGTGTAAATTTTGGGATGAAAATTGTTTGGTATTCTGCCAGTCCCAGGAATGAGTGGAGTGTCTCCTTCGTAATAGGAAGAAGCATCCACAAGGTAACTTCTACCTTGTGGCTCTGTGGGGCTTTTCTTGCCAGTTGGATAGGTAGTCCTGGAAAAGTGACTCATTCTCTCCACAACTGAGCTTGTGCAGGTTGACTTTAAGACCATTGGAGAGTGTGGTCAGTAGTTCTTCAAGGAGGACTAAATGTTTGTCCACTGTGGTGGTGGCCAAATGCAATTGGTACTGAAACATCCACGCACTGAAACAAACGCTCCAGTGTCAAGTTCTCTGAGTGCCTGTGCTATGCATTTATGAAATGCATAATGGCGAACCATTATGAATTCTTTGAGGTAACCTTGTCCAAGTGTAGCTCTGGCACTCAAGTAAAAACTTGTACTGATTTTTATTCTTAAATGGAAAACTCCAGAATCCATTTGAATGCAGAGTCGAAGATTACTTAGATCCAGTTAGTATCTGTGACGAAAGCATTGGCGATTCCCTCATTAAGAAATCTCACAACACCAGCTTAAAGTCCAACAGGTTTATTTGGTAACGCAAGCCACAAGCTTTTGGAGCGCTGCCCCTTCAACAGGTGAGTGGGAGTTCTGTTCACAAACGGGGCATATAAACACACAAACTCAATTTACAAAGTAATGGTTGGAATGTGAATCTTTATAGGTAATCAAGTCTTAAAGGTACAGACAATATAAGTGGAGAGAGGGTTAAGCACAGGTTAAAGAGATGGGTATTGACTCCAGCCAGGACAGTTAGAGTTTTGCAAACCCAGGCAAGTCGTGGAGGTTACAGATAGTATGACATGAACCCAAGATCCTGGTTGAGGCTGTCCTCGTGTGTGGAACAACACAGAATCGCTGAGCAGAGACTGATAGCCAAGTTCCGCATGCAGGAGGACGGCCTCAACCGGGATCTTGGGTTCATTTCACACTATCCGTAAACCCCATGACTTGCCTGAGCTTGCAAAATTTCACTAACTGTCCTGGCTGGAGACAACACATATCTCTTTAACCTGTGCTTAGGTCTCTCTCCACTCACTATCTGTACCTTTAAGACTTGATTACCTGTCAAGACTTGCATTCCAACCATTATCTTGTAAATTGAGTTTGTTTCTATATATGCTCTGTTTGTGAACAGAACTCTCGCTCACTGATGAAGGGGCAGTGCTCCAAAAGCTTGTGGCTTGTGCTACCAAATAAATCTGTTGGACTTTAACTTGGTGTTACCACAGTCCAACGCCAGCATCTCTACATCATGTTTCCCTCATGGCCAGGAACCAAGCTGGTGTTACACAGTTAAGCTTGAAGTAATTGATGGTTAACCTTTTACAGACCAAATAGGTGAGTTGTTTGCAAATATCTAACTATACCCCAGCTGAAGGAGAGTTTGAATTGTGTCACTGACTCAATTCTTCAGGGATAGGGTAAAGATTCATGGATGTGTGAGGAGGAACATTTAAGTTTATTTATTACTGTCACAATCAGGCTTACATTAACACTAATGAAATTACTGTGAAAATGCCCCAGTTGCCACACTCCGGTGCCTGTTTGGGTACACTGAGGGAGAATTTAGCATGGACAATGCACCTAATCAGCATGTCTTTCAGACTGTGGGAGGAAACCGGAGCACCCCTGTCATTTGTCCACAATCATACTTGCCTGTGACGAGCATCGGCTAGTGATTGTGCTTTGATTGCATCACCCATGTTATTGTGGCTTTAAAGATAATGGGGTAATGATTTCTTAATCATGAAAATTGAATATATGTCTGATATATCGTTAGCACCCTTCTCCCTATTAGCTGAGAAAATAGACCAGAAGCAGTGTTGTTATCAACTACAGCTCTGTAATCAATCAGTACATCAGTTCCCAAAATTCCCCTTCCATGGGGAGGTCATATAAACAGACATGTGAGGTTTACAGATCAGGCCTCTCACCCAGAGTTGAGTATGGGCTGAGTTTGCCACATTTCCATTGAAGCTTGAGTGGCAAATGACCCCTTCCCATTACAGCGCAGCATTCAGGGTGTGGGGTATGGGCAACAGTAACGGCCGAACCATGCCTTTTAGCATAATCTGTCATTGGTCCTTTTCCTAGTTCTGATTGTTCAAAAGGAGCCTCGTTGAGGTGGAATAGGCTTTGTTGAGTCAAGGTGGTGGGAAGGAGAAGCCCTCCAGGGCCAACATTGATGGAATCGACAAAGAGCATTTCAAACAGCTGCACTTGATTGCGCTTCTCCCACCCCTTGGAATTCGTACTTATCAGGGCTATCAGTTGGACTGGATTGAGCCAAGGGCCACAACATGACAGCAGCCAACTCAGATGGGGCTGGGAGCTGTAGTGTGGCGCTGACACATTCGTGAGTGCGTGACAGAGGTATACGGCTCATTCTGTCGCAATTACAATGGGAAACTCCTCGGGTGAGGTTTTCCGGCTGCACTCACCTCAAAACCGGAAAATCCTGCCCAAGATCAACAGACCTCTGCACAGTCTGCCTCCCCACCCACTATGATTCCTGTGGCAAGTGGGACAGGAAAATTCTGCCCCCTTTGTCCGCTTGTTAAACATTCTGTTTCAGAATGAGTCAGAGGCCTGGACTCCTGTTGCAGCCATCACTCCCCTGTTGCGGCCCTTATCTTCCCATTTCACAACTGTGGTCATACTTTTTAAGCGAAGCGCTGTGTGTGTTGTGCTGCAGTCAAATAAAAGTAAGTACAAGGTTACTTTTTTTTGAGTTTTGCTTCTATCTCCAATTTAAATTGGTGGAGAAAGATGTAAATAAATATTTTGGGACCGGCAGTTTAGATAAAGGGCTTTAGAAAATTCACCAAAACATTAAAAGAACCCTAAACTTCATAAGAAATTCATTTGACCATAAGAATCCAAGTGCATGCATGATAACCTGTCGCTTTTTCTCTTGATTGTTTTTCTTGGTTACAAATAAATTAGGAGTGCATTACCAGTAGGTAAGTACTTGGAATTACTCTAATTTATCAATTCTAAATATAAATGCTGACTACACAGAATAGGGGCAGATAATGTTATTGGCATAGTGTCAAATGTGAGAACATCTTGAGTCAACACCCATTTAACTCAGAAGTTAACACGTCCTTTAAAGACCAGATTAAACCAAGTTATTATCAGTGGGGTGAAGTTTATTATTACTTAATTATGACAACCATTCAAAATATTTATTTAGTCCCTTATTTGCTGCTTTAAACAATTAAGACAAATCATCGTTGGACTGAAATTCCATGGAGTTGGGAGACCAATGGAATCCCTTCACAACCTCAGCTCTTTTATCTCCAGTTACTCTTACCATAAAGCACACAGGGGAACAGTTTAAATTTTTGTGATCTTGTACATCACATTATATCAGCTCAACCCCCGCCCCCATTTAAACACCTCAAAGTTTTTGTGCATCTTTTTAATGTTCATTTTCAATAAAGTTAACAGGCATTTCAGTAGGGTGAGAGTATATCCAGTTGAAGTAAATTGGAATCAAAAATTAGCAGGCAAAAATAGAAAGAGGTGATGGTTCGGGAACAGTTGAGGTATACTCCCAAGAAAGGGGAAATATAGGGGAACCAAAGTCAGATCTCTCTGAATGACAAAGCAAAACATAGAAAGGATGAGTATGTCAGATGTCAGGTTGATAACTCAAGTGAGAGCCAGAAAAAGTTTATTTATTAGTGTGTTACATTAACACTGCAGTGAAGTTACTATGAAAATCCCCTAGTCGCCACACTCCAGAGCCTGTTCTGATACGCTTGAGGCAGAATTTAGCATGGCCAATGCACCTAACTAGCATGTCTTTTGGAGTGTGGGATTGATAGGAGGTTCTGTGGGCAAGGGCGCGACTCCAAGATGGTGGTCTGCCTCCCTGGAGCAGGGGTAAAAGATATAATGGAAAGGGTAGAGGGAATTTTGAAAGGGGAGGGGACCCAGGCAGAGGTCATAGTACACGTAGGGGAAGGGGATATAGGAAGGAGGAGTAGGGGAGAGGTCCGTAGGCAATTTAGGGAGTTGGGGGCCAAACTAAAGGGCAGGACCTCTAGGGTGGCACTGTCTGGGTTGCTGCCCAGTATGAGCAGGGCTAAGAATGACGAGATCATGCAGTTGAATGCATGGTTGAGGGACTGGTGTAGGGTAGAGGGGTTTACTTATGTAGATCATTGGGAGGTGTTTAGGAGAGAAAGGCAACTGTACAGGAGGGGTGGGGAGGATTTGAACGGGAGGGGGACTAGTGTCTTAGCAGGGAGGTTAGCTGGGGTGTTCAGGAATGATTTAAACTAATAGGGAGGGGGGGTGGGGAGGTGGCTGGGAGAGAGACGGGTGAAAGGAAAATTATAAGGGAGAAGGTGGTTCCGAGGGACGTTTGTGGGTTGAACTGTGTCTGTTTCAATGCTAGGAGTGTGGCAGGGAAAACGGATGAGCTTAGGGCCTTGATGTTTGTGAGGCAGTTGGATGTGGTGGCTGTAACGGAGACGTGGTTACGGGAAGGGCAGGACTGGCAGCTGAATGTTCCTGGGTACAGGTGTTTTAGGTGTGACAGAGGAGGGTTGAAGAGAGGTGGAGGGGTGGCACTGTTAGTCACGGAAAACATCACAATAGTGCAGAGGGAGGGCGATATGGAAGAGATAGGGATTGAGTCGCTGTGGGTGGAGTTGAGGAATAAAAAGGGAGAGATCACACTGCTAGGGGTGTACTATAGGCCACCCAACAGCCCAAAGTCAGTGGAGGAGGGAATTTGCAGGGGCATTTTGGACAGGTGCAGAAAGAATAGAGTGGTTGTAGTGGGTGATTTTAATTTTCCCGGAGTGAATTGGAGGGGGCCTAGAGCTGGGGGTACGGAGGGAGAGGAGTTTGTGAAATGTGTTATGGAAGGGTCGCTAGAACAGTATGTAACTTGCCCGACTAGGGGAGGGGCTATACTGGATTTAGTGTTGGGAAACGAGCCAGGGCAGGTGGGTGAGGTAGAGGTAGGCGAACATGTGGCGAACAGTGACCACAAGTCCGTCTACTTTAGGATAAAAATGGAAAGGGACGAGTGCCGTCCAAGCGGAAGTGTGCTGAACTGGGGAAAGGCGAGCTATGGCAGGATTAGGAGGGAGCTGCAGCAAACTGACTGGGAGGGACTGTTAGCTGGCAAGTCCACGGTTGGCAAGTGGGAGGCTTTTAGGGACAAAATGAAATGGTTGCAGGGGAGGTTTGTTCCGGTTAAGCGAAAGGATGGGAAAGGTAGGATTAGAGAGCCGTGGATTACGGGGGATATTGAAGACTTGGTTAGGAAGAAGAGGGAGGCGTATGATAGGTCAAAACAAATGGGTACGGAGTGTGCGCTGGAGGAATATAGAGAGAGTAGGAGGGAGCTAAAAAGGGGAATTAGAAGGGCGAAGAGAGGACATGAGATGGCTTTGGCCGGTAGGATTAAGGATAATCCTAAGGCATTTTATTCCTATATTAGAGGCAAGAGAGTAGTTAGAGGGAAAATTGGTCCTCTTAGGGACAAGAGTGGAGAGTTGTGTATTGAGTCGGAGGGAATGGGGGAGCTCCTGAATGAATACTTTGCGTCGGTATTCACGAAGGAGAGGGGTTCGGAATCGTGCGGTCTCTTGGAGGGAGCGGAGGTTCAGTTGCAGGATATAGTTATTACGAGAGAGGAAGTGCTAGGGCTTTTAGGTAGCGTAAGGACGGATAAAGCTCCGGGGCCTGATGGTATTTATCCCAGGCTGCTTAGGGAGGCGAAAGATGAAATTGCTGGGCCTCTGGCGCACATCTTTGTCTCTTCTTTGGACACAGGTGAGGTCCCAGAAGACTGGAGGGTAGCAAATGTGGTCCCGTTGTTCAAAAAAGGTAGTAGGGATAACCCTGGGAATTATAGGCCAGTGAGTTTGACGTCGGTGGTAGGGAAGTTAATGGAAAAAATACTTAGGGGTAGGATGTATGAGCATTTGGAGCGTTGCGATCTGATTAGGGATACGCAACATGGCTTTGTTAGAGGGAGGTCTTGCCTTACGAATCTGGTGGAATTCTTTGAGGAGGTGACAAGAACGGTTGACGATGGGAGAGCCGTTGATGTCATCTACATGGATTTCAGTAAGGCGTTTGACAAAGTCCCTCACGGTAGGCTGGTAGAAAAGGTTAAGGCGCATGGGATACGAGGCCAGGCAGTTAGGTGGATTGAAAACTGGTTGGGAAATAGAAGACAGAGGGTAGTTGTGGAGGGTACCTTGTCGGGCTGGAGGCCAGTGACCAGTGGTGTGCCGCAGGGCTCGGTACTGGGACCTCTCCTCTTTGTAGTCTACATAAATGACTTAGAAGAGGGAGTAGGTGGTGTGATCAGCAAGTTTGCTGATGACACCAAGATGGCAGGGTTGGCGGGTACAGAACTGGATTGTCAGGTGATACAACAGGATATAGATAGGTTGGTGCAGTGGGCAGATAGGTGGCAGATGGCATTTAATCCTGACAAATGCGAGGTGATGCATTTTGGAAGGAATAATGCAGAGAGGAGTTATGTGATAAAAGGTAGGCCGATTAGGAGTATAGATGTACAGAGAGACCTGGGAGTGCAGGTCCACAAATCCATGAAGGTTGTGTCACAAGTGGAGAACGTTGTTAGGAAGGCTTATGGGATGTTAGCCTTTATAGGAAGGGGCTTAGAGTATAAAAGCTGCCGTCTAATGCTTCAGTTATACAGAACGTTGGTTAGACCGCATTTGGAGTACTGCGTCCAGTTCTGGTCACCTTATTACCGGAAGGACGTGGAGTCTCTGGAAAGGGTGCAGAGGAGGTTTACCAGGATGTTGCCTGGCATGGGGGGACTGGGTTACGAGGAGAGACTGAAGAGACTGGGGCTATTCTCCTTGGAAAGAAGGAGATTGAGAGGGGACATGATAGAGGTATATAAGATACTGAAGGGAATAGATAGAGTTAATAGTGAGAGACTGCTCCCTAGACTGGGTACGAACACAAGAGGTCATCAATTAAGGGTGAGGGGGGGGAGGTATAATTTGGAGGTAAGAGGAAGGTTCTTTACACAGAGAGTTGTGGGGGTCTGGAATGCGCTACCGAGTAGGGTGGTGGAGGCAGGCACGTTGGACTCGTTTAAGATGCAGTTAGATAGGCATATGAGTGAAACGGGAATGGAGGGATATGGTAGGGGCTATTAAATAGGGTAAACCTCGGGAGACACCGGAAGGGCAGGCTGTATAACTAATATGTTTTGTCTTTATTCCACAGGTGGAGGTCCACCTCGTGTCAAGCGAGGGGCATGCACACGGCGGGTTGTGCGTGGGCTGCTCTTGGAAGTCCAGGAGTGGCCTAGTACTTCATGTCGGTGTGTGTGCTTGATCCTGGACCGATAGACGGGCTCCACCACAGCTCAGTGACTAGCACTGCTAGCTGTGCAGATACATGGATTTGGGCCTGTGTCTGTGGGAGTTTGCGCATTCTCCCTGTGGCTGCGTGGGTTTCCTCCGGGCGCTCCGGTTTCCTCCCACACCCCAAAGATGTGCTCTTAGGCTAATTGGTTTCCACCAAATTGACACTATTTCTTCCCTGAATCTGACTGAGTAGGGTCCCATTCGTAGACATGCAGGGTAGGATAGGTGTAGGGCGATGCGGCGGCGCGGGCTCGTTGGGCCGAAGGGCCTGTTTCCCGTGCTGGGTTGTTCTTTGTTGTTCTTTGTTCTTTGTAAACCAGAGCATCTAGAGGAAACCCACGCAGACACGGGGAGAACATGCAAACTCCACACAGACAGTGACCCAAGCTGGGAATTGAACCTGGGTCCCTGGTGCTGTGAGGCAGTAGTGCTAACCACTTTGCCAAGCTGAATGTAGAAAGTTCAGAAGGGATGTGAGAAAGGAACAATGTGAGTAAAGAGATAGTATGGAGAAAGACTGGCAGCTAGCTTAATTGATCAACCCAAAAGTTTTCTACAGGTGCACAAACAGTAGAAGGGGGGTTGGGACCAAAAAAAAGAGATTTGCGCATGAGTCAAGGGCATTGTTGAAAATATCTTCCTTTACCAAGGGAAAATAGTAGTGCCAAAGTCATAATGAAAGAGGAGGCATTTGAGCTACAGATGGGCTAATAATTGATAGAGGTTATAAATAGAAAGCCTGGCTGTAATTAAAAAGTTAATCTTCACCAGGATCTGATGGGATGCATCTGAGTAAAGTAAGGGTGAGTGTTCTGGAGGTACTGTCCATAATTTTCCAACACCTCTCCACACACCCACACACACACACCGCCCGCCCCGCCCCCCCCCCCCACCCCCCACCCAAATGGCACACCTGTTTGAAAATTGGGTGCAAAAAGAGACTCATCAGTTTAACCTTGATGGTGACAAATTTTTAGAAATGATATCATTACCAGTTACTTAGACAGGCATAGATAAATTAAGGAAAGCCAGCATGGATTTGTTAAAGACAGGTCATGTTTAATCTCCTTGGTTGAGTTTTTTGATGAGGTGACAGGGAGGGTTTAAGAGGGTGATGTACATGGACTTTCCAAAGCTGCCACAAAACAGGCTTATGAGCAAATTCGAAGCCCATGGAATTAAAGAGAGGCTGACTGTATGGATACACCAGTGCCTGAATGACAGAAAAAAAATAATAGTGAGTTAGAGAAAGGTATACAGTGAAGTCCTTGGGATTGGCACTATACCTAGACTTGGCTGTATGGGGCATAACTTCAACATTTGCAGATCACAGACTTTGGAAGTGATGATGGACTTCAAGACACCATAGACAAGTTGGTAGGATGGTTAGGAATGCAATAGATGAAATTTGATGTTAAGAAGTGTGATGATACATTTTGGTTTGAAGAATGAGGAGAGGCAAGAAACTAAAAGGTATGATTCTAAAGGAGTTGCAGGAACGGGCATATGTGTACAAATCACTGAAGGTAGTAAGGCAGGTTGAGAAAGTATTTAAAAAGGCTGATGGGCCCATTTGGTTCTATAAGTGGAGAAATACAGTACAAGAGCAAAGGGGTTGCGAGTCTTTGTAATTGTTGCAACATTGCAATTGCAGAAATGTGTTCAATTCTGCGATTCACAGTATAGGAAGGATGTGAAGGCATTAAAAAAGGATGCAAGAAATATTTACATAAATTTTTGCAGGGATAACAGTTTTGTGCATTGATCAGAGGAACTAGGGCTGCTCCTCCAAGAAGAGAAGGTTGATTGGAGATTTGATAGCAGTGTTTGAAATAATGTGGGGGCTGGGCAGAGTAGATGGCAAGATAAACTGTTCCCATTGGTGGAAGGATCAAGAAACAGAAGATCCAGATCTGAGGTGAATGGCAAGAGAACAATGTCGACATGAGGAAAAAGCTTTTGATGCAAGGTGCGGTTAGGATCTCGAATGCACGGCTTAGAATGTCGCCAGATTCAGTTGTGGATTTTGTAAGGTAATTGGACAGGCACGTGAAGGAAAACGATATGCAGGCCAACAATGAAAAGGCAGGGGAATGGCTAGCTGATTTGTTCTTGCAGAGAATGGGCATGAGCACAATAGGCCGATTGGCTGCCTGTCCTATAACATTCTGAAGTAGGTAAATTTGTCTCTGGGGAGTAATAGTGTGGCTAGTGACAAAGACCTTTGGAAAGCGGAAGTGTGGGGTTACAGTTTATGGCTTTTATTGGCTTGATGAATTTAGCAGACAGACCACCCTTTTAGAAACAGACATCTCCCTTCAGAGAGCACCGATTTGACAGAACTGATAATTCCTTTTCCATTTCTAATTAAGCTGCTTGAAAAGTAAAGTATGTCCCCTGAAGGCATGTGTGACAGATGCTTCTTACTAATCTTAACTACAGTTTAGGAAGCAAAGTTTTCCTGTTCTTAATGGTGAGCAATGGCACAGAGATAATCCATAGAATTTGAGAGCGTTTAATTTTGGATAAATCACAGTTAATTTTAGCTGATCAGTTAATTGTTGAACTAATCTTCAGTGCATGGATTCTACTTAGAACTCTTATTACTCCTTTCAGATGGATAAATAAATTATAGTGACATGACATGCTCTAGATGGGCTAAATCTTAACAATATTGGGACCAAATGGTGGCTCTGGGCCCACAATTGCTTGCAATAGGATTGACTCCGGAGGTGGCCTCTTAATTGGAGGTCCAATCAGTGGGCTGACAACTTTGATGCCTTGGCAGCCCCACTGGGAGAAATGGATGCTGCTGAGGCTGATTGCAGACCTTGGAGAAGTAAAGTATTATGTGTACTTCTGGATGGCCAAGATTAAAAAGGCCTTGGTGATCTGAAGTGAAGCTGGTTTCCTGCACCTGAAGTGTGGGGGATGCTAACAACCAGCTCAATTGCCCCAAGTAGATCTCAATTATGCAGATTGGCTGCTTGCCTCCGTTAGAGTGGACAACCAATCCATTTCAGCCCGTGGCTGTGAAGCTATCTTGGCAGCAGGATACCAATGGGGAGCCATTCTGATGTGGCACCCTGTTATCCTGCTGGTGACTCTGCCTCTGTTGGTGGCAGCTGGAGACTGCTAACATTTTGGTCAACGTACCTAAATGATGGCCCAGTGGTTAGCACTGCTGTCTCAAAGCCCGGAACCTGGTTTTGATTCCGGCTTTGGGTGACTGTTTGTGTGTGTTCTCTGTATCTGTGTGGGTTTCCTCTGGGTGTTCCAATTTCCTCCCCCACACCAAAGGTTTGCAGTTTAGGTGGATTAGCCATGCTAAATTGTCCCTTTTAGTGTCCAAAAATGTGCAGGTTAGGTAGGTTAGTGGCATTATGGGGCTGAGCTTGGGTGGGATATTCTGTGCAGACTTGATGAGCTGCATGGCATCCTTTTGCACTGTAGGGATTATATGGAATCTGTGCTACTGCTCCAAAAAATGTCTGTGGAGGAGTACCGAAAAAGCTTCATTCACTAACTTCTGGTTAACCTTTTAGAAGAGAACTGATAGAAGCATTAAAAATCATTCAAATCTGAAACTTGTATCGTATCTTCCCAAACTGATGGAGTGGGGAAATTAATCCTCTAGTGAGAAGTAGCGTTTTTTAAAATATTCATTCTTTGGGTTTGGGTGCCACTGGGAAGGTCAACATTTATTGCTCATTCCTAATTGCCCTTGAGTCACCTACAACTGAGTGCCTTGCTCCATTCTAAAGACTACTTAAAAGTCAACCATACTGAAGGACAAACAAAGTAAGGATGCAGATTTATTTTCCTTAAGGACATGTGTGAACCAGATGGTTTTTTAACGACAATCTGATAGTTTCACGATGATCAATGGGACTAATGTTCCACTCCAGCTTAATTAGTTGAATTAAATTCTTTCGTTGCTGTGATTGGATTTGAACTTGTATATCTCCAGAGTCTCTGAAACACTACTCGAGTAATATTCCCGCTCAGCTGCTGCTGCTGCTCATTTAGAATGAAACTATTTGGCCTCATTTTACCAGCTATTTTGTTTTTAACTGAAGTCTGCGGGACTATCAGACCTGCAAAACTCAGGTCCTATTACAACTGGGTGAGGAGGAGTGAGTTGGTTCCCCTTCAATTCAGCCCCCTTAGGTGTTCGTAACAAGATTTTAAAACCTTTTTTCCTCATAAATGCTTTTTCCAATTTAAATGCATTTATTTGTTGATTGGTTTCCTTGTGTCAAAGAAAATATTTAACAGAAAATACAATAATGTTCTTTGCATGTCTTTGGTACATAGGTTGTTAAATGCACTGCAGCCTCACGGCTCCAGGGACCCGAGGTTCAATTCTAGCCTCGGGTGACTGTGTGGAATTTGCACGTTCTCCCCGTGCCTATGTGGGTTTCCTCCGGGTGCTCCGATTTCCTCCCATAGCCCAAAGATGTGCGGGTTAGGTTGATTGGCCATGATAAATTGACCTTGGTGACAGGGGGATTAAGAGGGTAGATCTGTGGAGTTGTGGGAATAGGCCCTGGGTGGGATTGTTGTCGGTGCTGGCTTGATGGGCTAAATTGCCTCCTCCTGCAGTGGAGAGATTCTGTGAATGTTGTGGCTGTTTGAATTTAGGTGGTTTCCTGTAGAATTCTGGAGTTGACTTTGTTCAGGTCTGCACCTTTGTGGGCGCGTGTGTGTATATTCCACTCTGGTTGTCAGTTTTAATAAATTTGGTTAAATAAACCAATATAAGCTAATTATGATTTAAGATTTTGGGAGCTGATGCTGTAGAAGCTTGGCAAGTTGTTTCAGTTCTGTTGTAGAAAAGGTGCACTGCAGCAATGGAACATAGATGGTAGTGAATGTGGAAGTTGAGGCTTGTGAATGAGGTGTCAATCAAGGGGACTGTGTGGCCCTGGAGAGTGTTGAGTTTCTTGCAATTGCACTCATTCAGGGACAAACAAAGGATATGTGTGCATGGGTATCATTGTAAACGAGAAGCATACACTGCACAAGTGAAGTCCCTAATTTTTATAATTTTGTTGTATGCAGCCTATTTGGTCACACCTAATAGATTGCATCCTTGCTTTCATCAGTCTGAAAAACTAAGGTGGGATTTTCCAACCCTTCCTACCAGTGGATCATCCATGTGTGCCAAAGTGGACTCCTCCCATGGGTTCTTTGGCAGTGGGATGGGGGGCGTCATGCAAATTGCCATTGACTTTGGCGGAACATGAAGAAGTGTGTGGGGAGGCGGGGGGGGGTGCGGAGTTCTGGAAGGTTCTGACCCTCGTGTTCTTGGATTCTGAAAGATTTTATCAAACGTGAAAGAAATGGAAGATGTGCAAAAACATTTGAATGCTACAAGTAAAAATTCACAACTAATGAAGCTGGAAATAAGTTGAGCAAGTGGGTCATATAAATTGCATATTTATGAAATTCACTGATTTCCTCTGTCTATTTATGCTGTAAACTATGTTGGCAAATGTAACCAATCTGCTTTGATGTTGTCATTATTTTTAAAAATACATCTAATTGCTTGTATGTAGACAGCAACCCTTCCAGATGTCCTTAATGATGTGAGCTGATGTTGTGGTGGTTTGGAAGGTTTGAGATAAACGTATCCCATTGAATAACTATTATTTTACCATCACCCATTCTGATGCCCAAATTAATTATTATTTGGCTTTGGAATCATTCCAGGGTGGAGGATTCAGATATCAACTTTAGGTATTATTTAATTGCACATTAATTAATATTTGCCCTGAAATTATATCACAGAAATAGTATCATCCAAACATTTATCTGCTTATTTTAAATTCCTCTGTCCACTCTTTTACTGGACTTGATTCCCTGATACCTTCAATCATTTAATGTTTCTGGTAGCATATTGGAGAGAACTTTCAGGTGAAATGAGGCAATTTTGAAGTCATTTCCGGATAAATAAAGTTTTTTTTTCCAATTTGTAAATTGTGTGGTTAAAATAAATGTTGATGCAAAATTTGGCTGCTGTATTGACTTGATTTTATATTAAATGCTGTTGTGTGCTTAAGTGGCATATCTGATTCGATAACCATTTTGTTCTATTAAGTTTTTGTATATGTTTATTTGCTTGTAGCGTTCTACAGTGTACTGAAAATGTTCTTGCCGGCGACACTGCTCGAGGCCATCAGTGTTCTGTTTGTAACATCTCCTTCAGCTCTGAGTCAAGGTTTTGTATTGAATCACATTTGCCCATTTTATAACCCGTTCAATTGTTTCAGTTTTCCACGGCGGGTTGCTTTTCAATCTTGGCTGCTTGCATGCAAATTAAAACCCAAAATACAAAAAGTAACACCTGTCCAGCTTCTACCCTACCCTGATTGGGCAAAGCATGATGGAAGTCAGAGACTGCTGCTGTGAAGCATGTATTAACCTGGTCTGCATGCAATAGAAAGACGCTACGTTCTTATCACATTGTGGTTCTTACCAAATCTCTACCGCAGTTTTGAGCAGCATAAGGAAGCCTGCAAAGGGGATGCCAGGTTTGTTTGCAAGGCTGATAGCTGTGGGAAAAGATTCAAAAGCAAAGATGCCTTGAAGAAACACAAGGAGAATGTGCACGCAGGTAAGATCACTGACTAAAGGAGAGAATGATCTAAACTCTCTGACTTGTGGTAATATTGATAGGTTAGAGGATATACAAAAATGTACAGCTTGATTTTGAGATTTTTGCTTGTGCTTATAAAGGAGTATATTACAATCACTTGATTGTAGTTTACGTTCAAGGATTCAACCTGACAATGTAGTTTTTTATTTGTGACTTCAACCCCATGCATTGCGGGATATGGAGAAGTATGTCCTCCATCCTGGGATGCTTTTGTTGCACACTCCTGGATTTGGTCTGTTTATTTTTAGGGTGAATTTCAGAGTAGTGTCAGTGTTAAGACAAACACATGTGTATACAAGGCAACCTTCTGCTGATTACCACTGACCACCCTCCCTCAGCTGATGGATGAGTGCTCCTCCATGTCAAAGAAGCATTGAGGGTAAAAAGGGCACAAACTTAACTCTGGGTCCAGTATCCATCAGTAAGGGTGGCTCATTACACCTCTTGATTGAACTGGCCGAATCTGAAGGACAAACTCGTCCTGCGGCAGCTATCTAGAGAATCAGCATGAGGAAAGAATTGACTTAAATTTCACCTGTACCAATCTATCTGTCTCCAATACATCTATCTAGAATCATAGAAAAACTATAGCACAAATAGGCCCTTTGGCCCACAAGTTGCACCGATCTTATCTCTACCTACTAGGCTTACCTATAACCCTCAATCCTGTTAAGTCCCATTTACTCATCCAGAAGTTTCTTAAAAGACCCTATCGAATTTGCCGCCACCACCACCGTCAGCCGATTCCACTCACACACCACCCTCTGAGTGAAGAACTTACCCCTGACACCTCCTCTGCACCTACTCCCCAGCACCTTAAAACTGTGTCCTCTTGTGGCAGCTATTTCAGCCCTGGGAAAAAGCCTCTGAGAATCCACCTGATCAATACCTCTCATCATCTTATACACTTCTATCAGGTCCCCTCTCATCCTTCATCTCTCCAAGGAGAAAAGACTGAACTCTCTCAACCTATTTTCTTGAGGCATGCCACCCAATCCAGGCGACATCCTTCTAAAACTCCTCTGCACCCTTTCAATGGCTTCCATTTCCTTTCTGTAATGAGGTGACCAGAACTGAGCACAATACTCCAAGTGGATCTGACCAGGGTCCTATACAGCGGCAGCATCATCTCCCGACTCCTAAACTCAATTCCTCACTGTGACAATATTGGTAAGAGTGACCACAACACAGTCTTGGAGGGGGAGGCTGGAATTTTACCCTTCACCTGCTCCAGAAGCGGGGCAGGCTCACAAAACAGCATTCTTCTTTGGCCTCGAGCGGGATCTAATGAGCCTTGGGCGGGTGAGGCGGTAAAATTCCGGCATGTATCTCAACTTCTGAGGACACCCTGCTGTGTGGCACCATCATTGTATTAAATGAGAGATTCACAACAGATCTAACAGCTTAATATTGGACATCCATAATGCACTATGGGCCATCAGCTCTACAGAATGATATTTACCACCATTTATAATCTCACTGACCATCATTTCCTTCACTCATTATCATTGAGGGAGGGGACCAAACTTGATTTGATTAAGAATGCGGAAAAGCCTGCTAGCACAGGCACCCCTAAGAATGAGATGCCAACCTCATGAAGCTACAGTACAGGTCTACATGCGAGCTAAACAGGGGAAGCAGCAATTTATAAACAGAGCTAAGTGACCCCACAAGCAATGAATCAGATCAAATCTCTGCAGTCCTGCTACATCCAGTTGTGAATGGCGGTGGACAATTATACTACTAATGGTAGGAGCAGGTACCACGAACATGCCATCCTCAATGTTGGCAGAGCTGCAAAAAAGAAGGCCGAAGTACTTGGAACCATTTTCAGTCAGAGCACTGAGAGGCTAATCCATCTTAACCTCCGGTTATCACCACTATTTCAGAAGCCAGTCTTTAGACAATTCCATTCACTGCATGTGATATCAAGAATTGGTGAGTGTACTGAATAAAGCAAATATTATGGGCTGCAACAACAACATCCCAGGTATAATTCTAAAAATTTGCGGTCTAGAATTATCTGCGCCTTTAGCCAAACTGTTCCAGTAGAGCTGCAAACATATATCTACCTGACAAAATGAAAAATAATCCAAGTCTGTCCTGTTGACAGTTTGGGAAATTACCATAATCCGTATACTCTCATCAGATCACCAGATTGATGGTAGTGTTGACAAATGGTAATAATTTACCAATAACCTGTTTGCTTTTGCTCGGTTTGGGTTCTGTCTGGGCCACTGGGCTCCAGACCTCATTACAGCCTTGGTTCAAGCAGAGCAGAGCCCTAGAGATCGGGATACTGCCCTTTCCATCAAGGCAGTGTTTCAGAGAGTGTGACAGCCGAGAGCTGTAGTAGAACGAAAATTACTTGGAATTGGAGGAGTGGGAGGGGATAAGATGGGTTGCTTTTTGGAAGCCAATCATCTCGATCCTTGGACATTACTTTAGGAGTTTGTCAGGGAAGTATCCTTAGCCTTCAGCTGCTTCATCATAAGATGATGATTGCAGTGTTCATTCCATTCACAACTACTCATAATGAAGTATCATTGCCTGCATGTTGCAAGACTTGGACTACATTCAAGGCTTGGGCTGATGAGCACCAAGTAACATTCACGCCATACAAGTGCCAGGCGGTATAAGCCTCTGATAATAGAGTCTAACCACCTCCCCATGACATCCAATTTATCGTTGCATCCCCCACCTCAGGTTTAGCATTGATTAGAAAGTTAACTGGACTGGCCACACAAATGCTGTGACTGCAAGAATAAGTCAGGTAGGAATTCTGTGGCAAGTGGCTTACCCCTTCATCAAAATCTATGCACCATCTACAAGACACACGTGACGCAATACTCTTCACTTGCCTGGATAATTGCAGCTCTAAAAACACTCATTTAGTTCGAGTATAATCCAGGAAAAAAAAAACCCACTTTATTGGTACCCCCTCCCCATCATGAACACCCACTCACTCCACCACTGGAATACTGTGTCCAAAATGTGTACCATCTGCAAACCAGGCAGCTGGTTTATGATGCTGAGAAATGGCAACAGCATAAGTTCAATTCCCATTCTAGTGGAAGGCTCTACCTCCTTAACCTTGCTCCTCAGCTAAGGTGTGGTGACCCTGGTTAAATCACCACCAGTCAGCTCTCCCTTCCAAGGGAAGAGCAGCCTTTGGTTATCTGCGACTATGGCGACTTTGCCTTTCACACAGCAGCAATTCATCAAGGCTTCTTTGTCAGCATCACTCAAACTCATGACCTTTGTAAACTAATAAGAAGGACCGCAGATGCCTGGTAACAACACCATCTGCAGGTTTCCCTCCAAGTTGCACACCATTTGACCTGGAATTTATCACTGTTGCTTTATCATTGATGGAATCCTGGTGCTTCCAATTTAGCAGTACTGTTAACTACTTGAGGTACACCTTCTCCACACAGACTGCAACCGGTCAAGAAGGCCTCTCACCACCATGTTCTCGAGGGCAATTTGGGATAGGAAATAAATGGTGGCCGCCTTGGCAATCTTATGAATGAATATGAAAATTATTATTATGTTTCCTGTGGGTCATAAAAAATCTAGAAAAAACACAAGTTTCCAAAATGGCCCAAAGTCATTGAAAAATAATGGATTCTATACTGAGAGGGATGGGACTTTTTTGATTTTGGGCAGAATTCCAACCTTTTGCAACATTTTTCAAGTGTCCATTTCCCCCTCTTCATAATCTTTGCTTGGCTTTGCATGTCCAAAGCCCAGTTAAGGTTTTGTTCTCCTCCTGTCTAATCTTGCCTATTGCTACTGTTAATTGGCTGTTTGGAGACTCAGAACAATAGCAATCATTGACCAAGGAGCCTGTCAATCAGATATGATCTACACACTGTATTGGCTGTTTTGCTTGCTGCCAGCATAGTAGCAGTAATAGGCCCAGTAGTCTGTGCCAGATTCCCCAGTCCTCTCTTATTTTGCATATCTTCTGTGTGGGAAGATGTTTTTATTAGTATCAGCTGCAGATTTTTATTATGGAAGTGGAGGACTCTGGACACCTTTTTCCCAGGACTGGAGCATGGTAAACAAGGTAAAACAGAGCAGAAATAAGCACTTGATGAAAGAGACAACATCAAAGGTGATACTGCATGACTATAGTTAAGACATGGAAAGTCATGGAATTTTATTTCACTAAAGGTGTGGGAACCATGTATTATGTAATCTCAGCTATTTGGATCTTGGCACTTGATAAAAATGATGTATGCACAATCTTGCACTTGTCCTGTTGCTTTCCAGTCATGTTTGGAACTTTCAAATTTGGTTGTACAGAACTTACGTATTGCCGAAAACAAATTTGTTGAAACTTTTGATCTTGCACTCATCAGGACTATCCTGTTAACTGTCAGTCACCATTAACTGGTGCATTCTCCATGACAACGCTTCTACTAATCAGAGCTCGCTTGCCAACCAATCAGCACTCTCTTCTGCAGTATAAAGTTATCATCTCCCCGACATTGGTATTCTTATGATTGTCCTGAATAGTGCAAGACAAAAAGTTTAGTCAAAATGTATTCTTTCAGTGATACTTTCAAATTTGTATATGTGGATCTTGGGACAGTATTTAGGGAATGTCTGTACAAGGTTAGTGTTTGCCTTCTATGATGTGTTGTGCTCTACAGCAATTAAATGATTTGTGCTATTGAAATACTTCATTGCTGCTACATGAAAATTATAGATCCTGGTGGGATTTCAGGAGATGCCAAGTTTGGTTATGAGCTTTTGCCAAACACAGCAAGTGGGTTGGCTATGTTTCTAATCAAAGAAGATTTCAGCTTTTGAATGAATAATAAGTCTCCTTTATTCATTACATTATGGACACATTTTCCACACCCACTTATCACAAGGAAGTTGTAAAGCATAGAAAAGTTGAGACTTACAAACAGAAATAAGTTTAAACCACTCCATGATTAAATTTTTTCCTAATTGCATGTAAAAGAGAAATGATTAAGTCATTTAAGGGGTATGATGTGGGGGAGGGCAGGGGAAGAAATGTTCTTATTTTCAAAGTGTAAAACGTCATTTAGCTCAATAACTCTGGAGGGAAGCTCGGTTGAGGGAGTGAATGCCATGCTGTGGTAGGTCTCATCACCAAGTGTGTTGGGCCAAGGATAGTGTTTCATACAAAAATAATAGTAAATGTCTCCTTCACACATCCTCAATCCAATCAGTTTCACAGGCAATAACTTGGAAGAATGTCACTTTTCCCTCAGTGGTTCCCCAAAGACTAGTTAGGTATCATGTATTGGTCAAACAGAGCAATAGAAATCACCTCAAAGGGCCGCCTTCTGCACTCCACAGTCAGGTTTCAGTGCTCCATTTTGATTCCTATTAGACTTAAACCTGGATTGTTTTAAATATGTGAAATGGAATCCTATCCTAAAAGAAATCCTGTTGGATATGAGAAGTGTCTTGAGGGATTCTGTTAGGTGATGGAAGACATAACTAAAAGTCTTAAAATGTTATAGAATACATCCCAAGTAACAATTTCAAAAAGTCTTTTGTTTTAAATCTCTTGTATGAGTCCAAGAAGTTAAAGTTATTAGTTACCAAAGTACCTAAAGTAACGCTAAACAGGGTCTCATTAGAAGTATGAGCTTCCGTTTGTTTTATGAAACTGGATCATGTCAAAATAATAAGATGGATTGTATCTCTGTACGTTTTAAAAGATGCCAGTGCAATAGGCATGGTGCGAAAGAAGACACTGGCTGACTGGAAATGGCTTACAACTCAGTAACCCAGTCCGAGGTTTCAGATGAATCCATAAACCCCAAGGGAAGTTGAATTATTACCAGGAATCTTTTACCACCCACCCAGCTTTTTTGACGTATGAAATTTCTTCTTAATTTCTGCTGCCTGATGATGTAACATGATCCAGGACATAGCAGAATCTTGAGTCAGTGAACAAAATGATGCAAGGCTTGGAACAGGAATCAAATCTATGGGGAGTATTTTTGGTCTAAAGTGTTGCATCCAGCTTTATCTGGTTTAAAAAATCAAAAAGTAGGAATAAATAACAAGTAGAAGAGACTGTTGACATTTTGATCTTCCTTTCATCTCAGCGCATCTATGAATAATAGTATGTTCAGGGAAATGTGCACCTGTGATAAATGGTCTTTTGGACCAGTCTAATAAAATAATCCAGATTTGTGTGAATCTGGTGAATTTTACTAGCTGGGTGTGTTTGTGTATTGATAGCTTCTGGAGGTTGGAGGATTAGCTCGTCTGCACTGTGGTTTTCCCATAGCAATGAATGGAGCGACCCACTCTGAGTGAAGAGAGTAAAACATTCTGCACTCATTAGCAAGGGTATAATGGAATATTGTCACACATCTTAGTTAGATTCAAGTGCATTTGTTATTGTGAAGGGATGGGTTACCACAATCGGTAGCAAAATGGATAAATGTGTCAACCGTTTGGCCTTTATAAGCAGGGGTGAGGAAGAAACTCTGCAATTTATGGGCAGATTCATTGGTGACTCAGTGTGTCCGGGGGACTTTGAAGAGAGCATTGAGGTTTTTGTGTCAATATTTAGGCCAATATTTATTGCCCATTCCCAACTGTCATCAAGAACAAAGAACAAAAACAAAGAACAACACAGCACGGGAAACAGGCCCTTCGGCCCAACGAGCCCGCGCCGCCGTCCCACTGTCTGTGACCTATTCATGATTTTACTCTACGCCTAATGTGCGAGGATCAGGGAGGTCCAATATAGGGACAATTTGTTACCCAATCAATCAGCCTAAAAGCACATCTTTGGGATGTGGGAGGAAACCGGAGCACCCGGAGGAAACCCACGCAACCACGGGGAGGACGTGCAAACTCCCACAGACACAGGCCCAAATCCATGTGTCCGCACAGCAACAGAGATAGTCTCTGAGCTGTCATGTTGCCCTCGAGATGGTCCAGTTTAAGCACACTAACGACATGAAGCAATAGGCAACTCCCGAAGCAACGTCCAAGAGCAGCCCACTACAACCTGCCGCATGCATGCCCCTTGCTGGTAGTGGTGAGCTGTTTTCTTGAACTGCTGAAGTCCTTGTGATGCATGTATACCCACAGAGCTGCTAGGCAGGGAGCTCCAGGACTTAGATCCAGCAACAGTGAAGGAATGGTGATACATTTCCAAGTTAGCCTAGTGTGTGAGCTGGAAGGAAACTTACAAGTGGTGTATTCACATACATCTGTTGCCTTTATCCTTCTAGTTGGTATTGACCACTGGGTTTAGAAGGAGCCTTGGTGAGTTGCTGTAGTGCATTTTGTAGATGGTAGATACTCCTGCCACTATGTGCCAATGCTGAAGGAAACGAATGTCGAAGATGATGGATGGGGGCTGATCAAGCAAGCTGCTTTGTTCAAGGTGGTGTTGAGCTTCTTGAGTATTGTTGGAGCTGCACTCGTCCAAATGAGTGAAAATATCCCATCACGTTCCTTTTGAAATCATGGACAAGCTCTGGGGAGTCATGAGGTGAGTTACTTGCCACAGAATTACCAGCATCTGACCTGCTCTTGTAGCCACAGTATTTATATGACTCATCCAGTTCAGTTTCTGGTCAATGATAATCCCCAGAATGATGATGGTAGGGGAATCAGCAATGGTACTGCTATAGAATGTCAAGGAGGGATGGTTAGTTTTTATCTTGCTGGAGATGGGCATTGCCTCGCACTAGTGTGATGTGATGGTAATGCGCCACTTAGGGCGGCATGGTAGCACAGTTGCTTCACAGCTACTTCACAGGATTCGATTCCTAGCTTGGGTCACTGTCTATATGGAGTTTGCACATTCTCTTCATGTCTGCGTGGGTTTCTCCGGGTGCTCTGGTTTCTTCCACAGTCCAACGATGTGTGGGTTAGGTTGATTGGCCGTGCTAAAATAAAATTCGCCCTTAGAGTCCTGATTTGCGTTGGTTAGAGGGATTAGTGGGTAAATGTGTAGAGATATGGGGGTAGGGCCTGGATGGGATTGTGGTCGGTGAAGACTCGATGGGCCGAATGGCCTCCTTCTGCACTGTAGGGTTTCTAGGATTCTAGCCCAAGCCTGAATTTTGTCCAGGTCTTGCTGCATACGGACACAGAATGCTTCGTATCTGACTAGATGTGAACAGTGCTGAACATTGTGCAACCATCAGTGAGCATTCTGACTTCTGGTCTTATGGTGGAGGCAAGGATGTAAATGAAACAACTGAAGATGGTTGGGCCTTGGATACTATCCCGAGCAATTCCTGGGTCTGAGATGATTGACCTCAAACAATCATAACCATCATACTTTGTGCTAGGTATGACTTCAGCTAGTGGAGAATTTCCCCTCCCTGGTACCCGTTGATTCCAGTTTTGGCTCCTTGGTACCGCACTCAGTCAAATGTCTTCTTGATGTTAAGGACAGTTACTTTCACCTCGCCTCTTGAGTTCAATTCTTTTTTTTTTGTCCATGCTTAGAGCAAGACTGTAATGTGGTCAGGTACTGAGTGGCCCTTGGTGAACCCAGACTGAGTGTCTGTGAGTACGTTATTGCTGAATAAGTGATGCTTGATAGAGCTGTCAATGACCCCTTGCATCACTTTGCTGACATTACTTATTTTCAAGATCGTCTCATTATTCTTTTGCTACCACTGAACCACCAGTGAGAGGGACCCCTTTAAAATAATTAAATCGTCCGTCCAATAGATTCTGGTCCTTTATGGTACAATGGACTTTGATAAGTAAGTTAGAGCTCCTGCATCTGGTTCCCTAACTTCACCATGGCACATTGCTCATTCTGAGAAGCAGATGATTTCTCATGGGGTGAAGCAAAAAGTGGCTTAGAGGGGGTGATGAAAGAGCTGCTTCTTTCCTGGGGAAGGTTTGGGGTGCAGAAGTAGCTGCACTAGGCTGAGGTCCCAGGGTTCAGAATCCTAAGGAAAGCTTGATTCATGTGGAGGTGGTCTCCTCTCCTGTGTTGCAGTTCATGGATTGGTTGGAGGAGTCTGCACTCCATGTATGCAACAATCTGCAGTAGGTTGTGAAAAAATGCAGCACATATTGTTAACTAGCAGTCCATTCTAACACCTTGGGGCTGTTTGGAGGCTCTGAGAGTGATTATTGCTTCTGGAATGGCAGCCAGGAATGTGTCCATGAATTTCCTTAAACAGCCTAGCTCTGGGCTTTCAGGCCTTGTTTGGGATTATTCAACCTGTTGCCGTGCAAACTATGCACCCATCTGAGCCAGCTTAAAAGCAGGGAGATTTTGGCATCAAAATCTATGCTGAAGTGTCCACTCTCCCTAAAGAAACTGACTTGATGATACTGTTAAGTGGGGAACATTTCTGTTAATTCAGTGTTTCAAAATACATTGTGAATTGAGGTTGGTGATCAGTTTGATTGGAAATTGCTTGCTGTCCTTTGAGTTTTTCCTTCTTGATGAAGCACCAAATCAGTAATGTAACATAATGTCATATATCACAGACTGAAGGATTTATTTTGGATAGGGAATTGGATAGGAATTTATATAGGGTTGTCCTAACAATATTGATGATTAGAAATAGCACCTTAAATTGCAACCCAGAAGTTCTATCAGTAATTCCTGTTTGGGATAGCCAGGGTGGGAAATGAATGTTAAATAAGACAGGGATCTTTTTTGCTTCTATCCCCCACTATGCATAAGCTATCGGTGTAATAGATTTTTTGCGTAATTTTGGAAAGCTCTGGGGTTGGACGTTTTGCAGACACTGAGGTTTCAGTAACAGTAGGAAGTTGTAGTTGCATATGTGTGTGTATACACACACAATATGGACAGCTGAGTATGAGTAGATCCAACAGCAGGCACCATACAGTAAATTATTTTTTGTTTCACCATTTTTTGTTCTCCTGTTTTGTCACTTTATATGGCTTTGCTATATTGAAAAGTGTAACCGTACTATCTTCAACCAAGAAACAGACTTGGCTGAAAATCTTAAATAGCTGTGCCGCCATCTTCATTGAATTAACTTCTGAAAGTCATTCCAGAGGGGTCTGCTCAGAATGTTTAGAAAACAAAGCTATAGGAAATGACTTTAAAATTGGAGCAATCTCAGTCTGAGATAGGAGAAGGCAGATAAAGTTACGTGGCAAACATTGGTGTAAGGCTACATCTGGGTGCACAGGGAGGAGTCCTCGGTCACAAATGGGAAATTTAGACCAGTTTGTAATAGACGGATCTCGAATGACCACATTTCTGAAATGAATTTCAGTAAGATTACTGTCTCAGCATGCTTCTCTCTCTCTCTCTCTCTCTCTCTCTCTCACTTTTCCACAACTCGTTTCCATTTACTCTCTCAACTTAACTCCATTTTTCATATTAACAGTTTTCTCAGAGACCTCTTCATTTCACTTTATAAGAAATATTAATGCACTGATTTTTATATCACAAGGCTGTCCATTCAAGCGCTCATAATTTCAGATGTTAAATTGATAGATTTGGGTTAAATTAGCTTTTGGCTCTGAGCAAATTTGCAGTCTGTTTTGCATCATTTCCAATTTTAATTGCATACTGATGAGCTAGGAGCCCATTGTGTGTTATCAACCTGGACCAATCCTGAACTTATTTACTGAGATTGTCAGACCATGCTTAAAACATGAATACAAAAGTAAAACACTCTGGATGTGACAATTTGAAATAAAAATAGCCTGGGAACAGTTGCTGACCTGCAATATTAATTTTTTTTTTACTCTGTAAGATGCTGTTTGACCAGGACTGAGTGAAGAATAGTGCAGGAAGGATATATTTGGTCCCCAGGCAAGCAATGAATTGTAGAATCCCTACAGTGCAGAAAGAGGTCCTTAGGCCCATCAAGTCTGCACCAATCACAATCTTACCCTCATATCCCTACATATTTTACCTGTAAATCCCTCTAACCTAAGCATCTTAAGACACTAAGGGGCAATTTTAGCATGGCCAATCAACCTAACCTGCACATCTTTGGACTGTGGGAGGAAACTGGAGCACCCGGAGGAAACCCACGCAGACACGAGTAGAATGTGCAAACTCCACACAGACAATGCCTTTTTTTAAAAAAACTCCTGCTTTTCCCAGTTGTGCTGCTGTGTATGCAATCCTGAATGGCTCAAGGTGCACGCAATTATCTATTGATGCAAGTGACTTGTATGATTCATAGGATTTAGAGCTTGATTGCACCTTTGGTGGTCTATTCGTTGAGGGTGTGCATCTGTTCTCTGGTCGTCGGGGGTTGGGATGAGCAGCAGAGGGATGTGAGAGAGGAGCTGTTCATCTATACTGGTCTCTGGAGGCCTTATAATGACAAGTGACCTCCTTGTCTCTGTGATGGCTGTGTGCCTGAGTCACTGCCAGCTTAAGGGAAAATTCACCATACTGTGATGGGCCTATTGCAATTTGTAGTTCAGTGTTAGATGTGGAGGGTCTGATTTTTAATAACGTAAATCTGAATTATTCAGAATACTAATTTCTAATACTGAATGAAAATGAACATTAACCATACATTAAGGTTTCAGAAGAAGTTAATGAAATCCTAAATGTATGATTCAACCAATGACCTCAGAAAAAGAAACTAATGAGAAATTAACAGGAAAAGAGATGGTTTTGTAAATGTGAAAATTGAATTCTAAAGAATAATTCATAAATTTCTGTAAGCACGTTCATATGGTACTTTTCCCGATTAGGGACAAAGTTCTAAAAACTACAATTGTTTTTAAGTGTGCATTTAAATAGTTCATAGTTTCCTCTGGGGCTGCTCATCATCTGCATGAAGAATTAACTGGCCTTCCTAAAAGGAAAAGAAGGGCCTTAAAGAAATGAGGGCCAGCTTGATCCTGGCTTCATTGGCCTAATTGAAATGTTTGTCATTCCTGTCAACAGAGTTCACTGCAAGTCCTGAATAAACACGGTTTCCTTTGTGGCATTGTTTCTTTATGTTTAACAAGAATCTGAATTTTAAGAAATAATGCAATGGTCAGGACCTTCCTTGTATATCTGTTAATGCAGATTAAACTGGCAAAGCCCTGCGCTTCCAGTAAATGCTTTACATTGGATGTAAAATAAATAGCAGATACGAAACACGTGCTCATTAGTTCTCGAACTGGAAGCAGGTCTTGGTACTTGGCTGGTTCAAGGAGTGAAGGAACGTGCAGCTAACAACAGGAAGTGAAATACATCTGGTAACTGACCTTCAACCTACGATGTAATATTTAGGTATACCAAGGGTGTCATGATTAATGGCAGGAGCTGGATAAAGTTGATCTAATGGATGGATATTATTATTTAAATGAAGATTGAAAAATATATTGGATATTAATAGACTACTAATTAAATCACATCATATATCACAAATGACCTTGGAATGGCCCTCAGACTGTCATCTGTTCCTTTTGATTGGTTGGTTGTGGTATTTCATAATTATGTCTGGCAAATGACTTACAGTAGTAGAGCAAGTAAGTATGTGTAAACTGAGAAAAACAAGCAACATAGAAGCAGCTTGTTCGTATTATCGTCTTTCTGTCAGATTATTTGTCTTTGGTTGCTAATTTTTCAGTTTATTTTTATCATTATACTGACGTAGGATTAATATATTAAATGTTATTGTTTACTGAGATGCCAGTATCTGAGTATCCCAGAACCAAATGTGCTTGATTTACAAGTTAGGTGGTTTGCTGACATTTTTGTGATTTATAATAAATTGTAAGCTATACTACTGGTATATTCTTGATGTTTTACCCTTGTAAGTACTGCTGTTTGCCTGAAAATTGAATTCTGGTGGATGTAATTAACAAAAAAAAATCAATTACCTAAGTGAATCTTTTTTTTTGTGTTACATAGTAGTTTTTCTAGTTAAATCTACAAGCCACTGGTCATCTACCTTGTAAGCAACAGTACAGAGATTGGCTAATCTCAAAAAAAAATGTTTTGCTGTTTCTATCTATTTCTCTGTCTCTTTCTCTTCTCTGTATTCTCCATCTCTGCAGCAGTGCTTCTAATTCCCTCTGTCACTGAAATTAGGCAGAAGTGATGTTTGCATCCCTGTTTGTTAGTCTGTATCTGTTTGTAAACAATATATTTCAAAAAAATCTAATGGACTGGTTTCAATGGAATTAGGGTGCAGATAGGGTATGGCCCAGTGAAGAACTGATTCAGGTTTGAGAAGATGCGAACCTTGAAATTTACTTTAAAGGATCCGTTAACATTGGATGATTTTAGAATGTTATGGGTTGTTTTGTTTAGAATGTTGCAGCTTGTCTCAGCTGCTGTGGTGGAATTTGTCAGAGCAGAGTTTTCAGAGCAGCTTGTTGGATGTGGATTCGCTTGAAGTCTCCTCAGTGAGATGGAAGCTCTTAATAAAAAATAATTTACTTTTTTCAGCTTTGTAGTTATAGAGCAACAACCAGGCGGGAAAAAGCCTGAAGGAAGAGCTGTGTATTTGTAATGAAGTTGTGTTAACACGGTGTGATAGAGGTATGCTTTCCGTTGTGTGCTCTCTCCACTTATTTATTAAATTAGGTGGCTCAATGGGAAGACCCATTCTGTCCTTTAAAAATTTATAATCCTCTGATCTATTATTTAGAGTTTAAGTAAGCTATGTAAACAATTTCGGAGTTTATTGTGGCTACTGAATCTTTTTAGTAATTAACATATTTTGTATCTTTTTAAAAGCTGCACAGGTTAGATTATTCATTTGATTTTCAAGTTCCCATATTTTCAATCATGTATAATTTCTGTTTTTAAATGAACTGAGAATTCCTACTGCTGAATTAAGTGCACCATCTGATCGGAGGTTCCTTGCATCTATCCACATAAGCTAACGACAATGGTATCCTACATTGATAATGGTGACATTGTGAAAAAAATTTTAAATTATCTACGATTGCCACAGCTATAGGGTTCCTGTCAGTCCTACTTAGTGGTGACATGAATGTTTTGGGATCATTTCAAACAAATATAACTGAGACATCTCACTCTGCTGCATTTGTTCTTGAATCAAGCTTTATTTAAGTGTCTATTTGGAAAGAAGCTACAGTTATTAAACACTGGCAGTTGAGTTCTTCCCAATTGGCATTGAGGACAGATAGCAGCTCACACCTAGATCTGATTCCTGAGGAATATCCAGATGCTGAGACCATGCTTCCACTTGTGAAGGAATCTAGAACCAGGGGCACAGCTTAAAGATAAAGATTTAAGATGGAAATGAGGAGGAATTTCTTTCCTCAGACGATTATTGTTATGCATTTGCTGGTTTGCTCTACATATCTCGTTCATCGGATTTATCTTGGAGAAATGCAAAGATTACACATTCTCAACCTTCAACCGATTTACTTCCAGTACCTTAAAATCTCTCAGCAATTAATGATTTCAACACACACGCTTTTAGCCCAGGTTCCAGATCATTTTGCTTGATGTCAATTACTTCAGTCCCACCTGCAAGTTTAAGCAATTAAGCATAGTGAACATAGATCAGTGAACAGGCTAATACAGTCAAACAAATTCCTCTTTTGTATTTTGTACCCCAGAGTGAAGCGGAGGCTAGGTCACTGAATATTTTCAATGCTAGGTTGAACAGATTTTTGATCTACAGAAAACAGAGGATGGGATGGTGGTGGCAGACGTGGGAAATTGGATTTAAGACCACAATCAGATTGCTGGGATGTTCTTGAAAAAGGCTAGTTGACTGAATGGCCTCCTCCTATTTCTTCTAATTTTCTATTAAATAACAATACAGGGATGTTGAGTTGAGGAGTGGTGTATGATAATAATCTGTAATCTTTGTAATTTAGATCAATTTTGGTAGTTAATTCCATGATGAGATTATTTAGCATGCACTAACAACAATCTTGTCTTAGTCAATTGAAGTGGAAGTGGTAGATGGTGCTATAAACACACATAATTTGCCCTAGTGCTTTGGGACTTTAAAAAATCTGGTTTCCTTGAAAAATAATTTTCTTAAGTTACAGGCAAGACTTCCCACACAACCCACTGTGTGTTTTGCAGCAGTGGAGGTGGTCAGCCATTGGTCTGTGGTGGGATCTTCTGGTCCCACTCCCACTGTTGTGAATGGTTTCCCATTGAATGTACCTCTCATCATTGGGAAACCCACAGTGGGGATGCAGCATTGATGGGACCAAAAGATCCCACTGATGCAAATGTCCAGGAAGTTCTGCCGCAGTTTCTAGTTTTGGTTTGAATACTGTAGACCCTGAGTGTGTGATGGGAGGGACTGTACAGTTTGGAGAAGTGCTTGATACTTTTGGGAAAGAAGGGCAGGCTAGAACATCTCCTTTAGAGACATGGATAAGGGTGAATCTGTAGTTTGTTTATGATCGAAAAAAGTAGACTTAACTGTCTCATTCTGTTTCCTTGTGCTTTAATTTCCCAATACGATGGGGATGTGCTTTCAATTTCTGATGCCATGTTTTACTGCTTTCAGACAGCTCTTTCATTGATCTGTTTAACAATGCTGTGTTGAAATATACAAATAATGAGTTTCAGATGAGCACTGGGCCTATATTTTAAAAACTACAATGCTTTTCAACTTGTTCTTTGTTCTTTCACAAGGCTTTATGATATACAATGAAACTGGGAAAGCAATAAGTGCCAATGTACAACTGCATGAGTTCATCTAGTTTAATTTTATTTCTTATCACTATTGCTGTGAATACCCAAAAATATTGATGCATTCTTTGCCATAATAGATCGTGGCTTGCACAGTTTTTCGATCTGAAGACGTACTCTCCAAAACATAATAACATGTACTACATCAGTAAACATGCTGACTAGCTTGCTGTGTGTTTTATGCAGATGTGTTTCTATTTCTTATTTCTAGTTGGCTGGTTTAAAAAAATTACACTGGAGCATGAGAATTTCAAATTCTACTGTTTCCGAGAAGGGTGAAAATGCAGATATCCAGTGTCTATGAAATGACCTCTGAGAATTCAGTGCAAATGTTCTGGGGCTTTACTTGTGCTTCCTTTGAGTAATCAATTAGTTGCGAAAGGTGTTAGATAAATGCAAGTTATTTTTGTCTTCCAGCTTTAAAATGTGATTGTTTCTCTCTTCTGGCTGCAGGAAACTCTCGGAGGAGACTGATGTGCTCTGTGTGCAATAAAAAGTGTTCTTCAGCTGCAATCCTACAGGAGCATCGAAAGGTCAGGCAGACAAGAGACCCCCTTCCAGTGCTTGCAGCGTGCCATGTTTGTGTTAGATCACTGATGTGGGCTGTTTACTGGGGCTTTAGCTATTGGGTACTGTGATTGGGTGAATTAGCCTCACTGAGTCAACTCCAACTTCAAATTTTGAACATGAGTTGGCCTAGTTAATCTTTTCACTGATGGCTCAATATGAGAGTGATGTAAATTGATATGCTGCCTTTCTTTTTGACTGTATTGCACACACATCATGTCAACTCAACCACAGGTTAGCTAGCTGTGCTTTTCAATCAAGAAACATCAATAAGGAAAAATAAACTCATTGCTATATGTCTTTTGCAAACTGGTGAGCTGATCTATGCAGTGGGAGATCTGTAAAGGTCAAAGCCATTGATCTTGCAGTCTAGGTTTTATTTTGCAGTCCATTCTTGCATTTCGATCACAGTTCAAACATGATTAATTTCTGTGTATTTTTTTTCAACCTTTGAGCATTGTATTGACTGTAGAAATCTTGAGTAGTTTCCTACCTTGAACTGCCTCAACTGCAAGGCACACGGACAAAAAGCAATTGGCAATATTGGCAAAGCAATTGTGAATTAAGATTACAAGCCAATCAGATTTCAAAGTTTCAAATATTTTAAAATTGTAAGATCTAACAATAAAAGGTGAAGTATTGACCATGTGCAATAGACAAAATTGAATGCTGATGTGCACTGGCTCTGCAAGTATAATGTGCTGCTGTAGGTTTTGAAATAGAGATAGTAATAAGCGCATTATGTTGCAAACCATGGCTCTTAATAATGTTGAAGATGAAATGTCTACTTTTATTCAGTTATAATGATTCCTTGTATCACTTACTGTTTTTCCATTTCATGTTAAACATAAAGGATAAGGACAGTGATTCGAGAACACAGCAGCATATCCATGGGAAGCTGTGAAATGTTATGAATTTCAATGGTTTAAACTGAAAATTGAGAGAACAAGTTTTATACAAAAGGGAGAATGAATGATGCTGTATATAAAGCACTGATCAATGTCATGTGATTCTTGTTACTGTATGAACCTATAGGCAATTATTACAGCTTACAGTACAGGATGTCACTTGGTCTACTGTGGATGAAGCTGTCCAATTATCACTCTTCCTTCCCCATACCCAAAGTAATTTTACAATTTTCTCATGAATATCATAATTGATTCTGTTTCCGTATAGAATGGTGGGTTCAAGACTGAAGTGCCTACTTTCACTCCTAATTCCTATATTCCATGACCCTTTCAGGCAGTGCATTTCAAATTGTAATTACTTGCTGTGTAAAAGAAATTTTATTCCTTTCACCTTTGTCTCTTTTGCAAGATCTTAGGCATAATCCTTTGTTTACTGACCCCTTTTGTCAGTGAAAACAGTTTCTTCTTATTTACTGTAAATTGTCAGGACTGAGTTGAGGAGGAACTTCTTCATACAAAGGGAAATGAATGTGGAGTTCCCTGCTCAGTGAGACAGTTGAGGCTACCTCATTGAATGTTTTTAAGGCAAGGATAGATAAATGTTTGAACAGTAAAGGAATTAAGGGTGGTGAGCGGTGGGTAAGTGGAGCTGAGTCTACGAAAAGATCAGCCATGATCTTATTGAATGGCGGAGCAGGCTCGAGGGGCCAGATGGCCTACTCCTGCATCTAGTTCTTACGTTCCTCAAGTATAATATCTACTCTGAGCCATGTGTTGGGTCTTCATGTGACGGAACAGGCTGATTCTAGACCTGCAGACCTTTGGGCACATGGGTTAGGATGTCCCACGAGGTAGTTGAATTCAGAGTGCAGGATTTGTTTCCCCTTTCTTTCCTATCTCTGCTGCTACTCTGCCTCATCATTAAGAACTTGTGGCTCAAAGCGTGATGCAGTTTGATGGACAAATTGTCGCTATTCTGAACAATTGGTGATGAGCTCCTCCCAGTCAGTAATGCTAATGCCCCAGAGAGCTTTAGTGTCTTTAAAGCATTATTTTTGTACTGCCTTAGAATGTAGATCATTTGAGGGTTGAGTAAACAGGATCTGGCAGGAAGATGGTTGTTGGCCACATGGACATAATGGGCTGTCCATCAAAAGCCATTTTGTAGAAACCTGAATGTATGTGCACCTGGCTCCAAGAAGGACTCTGGTCTTCACATTGGATCTAGTGGATGTGGTGAAGGTATTACTGATGAAATTTCTCTACTGCCTCTTTTGTGATACTGATGCACCGTCCAGGTTTCACTGCAGTACAGGAGCATGCTAATGACAATGTTCTATACATTAGCACATTTGCAGACGTCTTTGTTGTCAAACATTCATTGATAGATTGCAAAGACTGCAATCTGGTGCTGGACCTTCTTCCAGAGAAGTAGTTGCTAAGATATGGGAAATGCTGAACACATTTCAGCATTGCCCTTTCAACATATATGGGAGGTGAAGTATTTGGCTGGCCAATTGTGAGTTGACTTAAGTTTTGTTTTGGCAACATTTGAGAACAGGCTGAGTCTCTTAAATTCAGAATTGGAGAGATTGAGAATGGCTGACAGATCTGGTGCAGAATGGGCAAGGACACTGCAGTCATCCACAAATGTAGATTATCTACGGAGATCAACTTTGTTTTTACACAGAGGAAGCATGGTTACAGCATTTTCCATTTAGACATACTGACACCTGAGGGTATTTAATCTTTGAGCTGAATAGTCACTGGTGGTATGGCAGCTATTGAATAGCCTTACTTGACGCCCATCCAAATTTTAAATGCAGCCATTTCTGATTTCCCAGAAACGGTTGCAGTCACGTCATCAATTGCAGGATTGTGATAAAGTTTCCTCTACATCCAAATCTTTGGAGCACAATCCACAGAGCCTTGAGATTTACTGAATCAAATACTTTGGCCAGGTCACTGAATGCAATGAACAGTTCCTGAGATCGTTCTTAACATTGTACTTGTATTTGTCTGGCAAGAAAAACCATGTCAGAGGTTCCTCTGGAGGGCCTAAAGCCACATTGTGCCTCTGGGAGGATTTCTTTAGCACAGAATGAGTCTTGATGGAAGCAAAAGCTTGCCAGATTTGAAGACCTCAGCTAGAATACCATCAGGACCACAGATTTTATTGTTCTCCTTCTATTTGATTATTGTTGCAACTCTCCCATCAAAAGTGGTTCACCCATAAATTCTACCACAGGGCACTGGGGAATTGTCTGTAGGGTAACCACTGTCCCTGTGGTTTCACCATTAAGTTGCTCAGAATTTTCTTTCCAGCATTGACTCTGCATGAGTACCATTTCTGCTCTGAGGAGAGTAATCCAATTTTTCTATCTCTACATGTAGGTAGCGCCCCTCAACCTAGCACCCTGTGACAATATAAAGACTGATACTCCAGTGCTGTACTGAATTTGATGATACTGTCTTTTAGAGGAGACCTCTCAAGAGGGTGAAAAAGATCCCATGTCACCTTTGCTGAGCAGTTGATAGCCAGTGCCTCAGCTTGGGGAGGCACAGTGGTTAGCACTGCTGCCTCACACCACCAGGGATCTGGGTTTGATTCCTGGCTTGGGTCACTGTATGGAATGTGTGGGTCTGTGTGGGTTTCCCCGGGTGCTTTGGTTTCCCCGCACAGTCTGAAAGACGTGCTGGTTAGGTGCATTGGCCATGTTAAGTTCTCCTCGGTGTACTCAAATAGACACCGGAGTGTGGTGACTAGAGGAGTTTCACAGTAACTTCATTGCGGTGTTAATGTAAGCTTTACTTTTGACTAATAAATAAGCTTTATCTTGAAACTTCTAGTGCATATTTAACTCCAATTAACATCACAAAAAACAGATTATCTGCTGTTGATCACGTTTTTGTTTATGGGAGTTGCTATGTGCAAATTGGCTTTCGTGTTCCTACATTGCAGCTGAGATTACACTTCAGAAATATTTCATTGGCTGTAATGTGCTTTTGAATGTTGTGAAAGGCACTACACAATACAAGTCATTGACCTCTTCATTCTAGTAAATCTACTTTCCATGCTTTTCTCAAGGTCCAGGCTTCTTTCTTAAACATATTGCCAGAATTGGAAACAGTGCTCTTGCTAAGACCTAACCAGTGATTCCTGAATGTTTGGAATAACTTTGTTGCTTTTTTATTTGATGCAATAGCTGTAAAGCTAAAACTTTCATATACTGTTTTAACAGTCTTATCTACTTGCCTGGTCACCTTCAAATATTTCTTTATACACTCTTTCTATTTTTATATTCATTAACTCCCAAGTGTCTCTGTTGCTGTATCCCCACAAAGTAGTTCAATATAGTTAATAATGTGCTAATCACTGGTGAATACAAAAATACATATATATTGTAGCTATAAAAATGCCATTGAGCATAGCTTAACATTCTTCCCTCTTAATTTTCAGGCCTCTCAGATTCAAAATTTATCATAACTTAATCCAAAGGACCAGTACAGGCTGACAAAAGGTCATCTGGCCTCAAAATGTCAGCTCTTTTCTCTCCTTACAGATGCTGCCGGACCTGCTGTGATTTTCCAGCATTTTGTTTTTTGGTTTCAGTACAGGCTGGCTTTGGCCTTCATGTTTTTGTGTGAGATTTTCCTGATCAACATTCAGTTAGATGTTTAAAAACTTAGCCTTGTATCTCTTTTCCCCATAGCCTCTAGTGAAGGCTTCAAGGATGACCATCATTTTATAGTAAAAATAATTCACTTGTTGCTTGTGCGGTATGATGGGGCATAGGACAATTTTGTGTTTGATATAAAACCAAGCAGTGTGATTTAAGGGTGGGGTTGGGGTGGTGGAGGTGGAAATAGGTGGTCTTTAATGATCACATGGATGAGGTGTCATCAGGGTTGCGAACAAACTGATTAATCAGCCGGGGAGAGGGATGGACTTTAGTCTCCTGCAAAAGAGAAGGCTGAAGGATTTGCAACTTACTTGTAAATGCCATTTTGGCCAGCATCAAAGATGCCAGTCTTTAGCTGATTCAATTCACTGTACGTAATATCAAGAAATGGCTGAAGGTGCTGACTGCTCAGTAGTATTGAAGACTTGAGGTCCAAAAATAGCTGTGCCCTGGACAAACTGTTCCAGAGGTTGGAAATGGCACATCAATTAGCAAGGGTGGTGGGGTCAAGGCTTGGTTTTTGAGGAGATGGGTGATGATACTGGGAGATTTGAAGGAAAGCGGAACAATAGCTGAAGAGAGAGAACCATTTACAATATGGCAACATAGGGGCCCGAGTGGGAATATTTGATAATCAGCAGTTTAGTGAGAATTTGATCTATGGAACAGGAATTGGGTCTCGAGAGCGAGGTAAGCTCGCAAAGGGCATGTGTGATGCGAGAAACTAGAGAAAGCTGAGAGTTCAGGACTTTGGCTAAGAGAAGCATTTAAGGAAGCTTGACCTGATGCGCCAGCAGTAGGAAGGGAAGAGGCAGAAAACTGAAGTAAAAAAAGATGCTGGGGAAACTCAGCAGGTCTGGCAGCATCTGTGGAGAGAGGAACAGAGTTAATGTTTTGAGCTCTATATGAAGAGCCTCCACAAAAGAGTCATATCAGACTTGAAACATTAATGCTTTCTCTCTCCGACGCTGCCAGATCTACTGAGTTTCTCCAACACTTTGTTTTTATTTGTGCCCGAAAGGGGGCCATATGTAGTTTTGAGCTCTTGCCACTGTGTGTCACTGCAAAGCACTTGGTTTTCAGCTGGCAGCCATGTTAGTGTAGGTAAGTGAACCAGGTGCAGTCCCAGGTAAAGGGCCTCTCATTAAAATTGGTGAACTTTGTGAGCTTAGCTTTACCAATTAGAAATATAATCAAAAATTTGAAACTTACTAGTGCAGCCACCTTTTCTCTATTAAGTTCCAAGTTGGGGGTGTTTGTGTCATGCAGGTTATGAGGTATTTGACATTAAAAACTGCTATCACAATACCAATCTGTAAGTATATCTGATATCATCAGTGTAGTGGTTTTGTGTAGCGGTTAGGGTGACCATAAATGTTTTAAATGAAGCAGATGGCCTTTGTACTGAATTTTATATATATATATATTCATATATAATATGGTAGTCCGTCATTAAAAAAAAGTATAATTAACAGTGTAACGTTTTCATTATACCTTGTTGTTGAGAAACTGCCAGATTTTGAAAAATCAGTGCCTAATTAAAATCACAGAAATATTTTTCTAAAGCTAAATGTTCTAGCAATGTACTTTAGAAAGTCAGTCTGGAGTATGCAGGATTTGAAGCAAGTTGATTTGAAAACTATTTCTGAAATCGCAGAGTTTTAAGTCAGCAAATGTACAACAATCCACAACTTTTACAAGCTGATTTGAGATTGGGATTGTCGCTAAACCAGTTCAAAAAGCAATAGAGAACTTGAAATTACATCAAAAAGGACTGAATATCTTCTAATAAATGTCAGTTTTATAATAATTGTTGGTATGCTAGTGATCTGAAGTAATTTAGTGGATGAATGAACTGATGGATCCGCATGAAGGACCTGTGTGTGCAAATGGAATATTCTAGATATTTGTAATCCACTTCAAACGATACCAGACAGTCCTTCAAATCTAACCTTCTGCATTCACCATGGGATTGAAGTGATACTGATATTAAAGTTTATTTATTCATTAGTCACAAGTATGCTTACATTAACACTGCAGTGAAGTTACCGTGAAAATCCTTTAGTCACCACACTCCGGCGCCTGTTCGGGTACACTGAGGGAGAATTTAGCATGGCCGATTCACCTAACCCGCACATCTTTGGACTGTGGGCGGAAACTGGAGCACCCGGAGAAAACCCACACAGACAAGAGGAGAATGTGCAAACTCCACACAGGCAGTGACCGAAGCTTGGAATCAAACCCAAGTCCCTGACACTGTGAGACAGCAGTGCTAACCAATGGCAACCGTGCTGCCCTCATATTCATTATGTAGAGGACCTTTATTAATTATTCATTATTAAATGCTGGTAATCGATAGTATAAATTGATATTGCATGGTGTATTCCATATTCTGTGCTACAGAAAGACTTGTACACAATAATGGTTATTGCTGTTTAAATTGGCACTGAACCTGGCTGAACCCTTTGGAGTTTTACACTGAGTGAACCAATACCTGGGATGTTTAAGTAATTAAGTTCCAGTTGCACTCAAGCCAGTCAGTTCAAGATTGGTGAAATATCCTTTCCAGCTACTCATTGTTTGAAGACAGAATACTGAATTAAACTGGAACAAGTACATGGCAAGATGTATCATAGCAAATTAATCAGTTAACTGGGAGATGCAGTAATCCCTGCAAATGACATGTTAATTCTGAACAGTCTGAATTACTGCCTCAGAAGTGAGCTATTTAATATCATACAAACATTTTTTATTTTCTGATTGTTAAACAACAAAGGCAAGAACAGTAAAGATAATAATGATCTTGGGGTTGAAAGGAGATGACGTCATGTATTATAATAGAGCACTGTAGCATTAACAAGTTTTGTTCCAAGTGTAAATGGGTTAGTACTTTGGGAAGTGTATGGATATGTGGTAATATAGCTTATTATTTCATTGATTTGTGATAATATTGCACTGATTTATTTTGTTGACTGGTAAGTAGGTTTCTGGTAGAGTTGGCTTCTTTCATGTTGACTGGAGCGAGCAATGTTAGTATTGAGCAATGAAACATTTCCATTTTAGCCATCTACATTTTAGCCACACAATGAATTCCCACATCAGATGTGGTATGGTTACATGCTGAATAAAATTCCCTTTGATCTGCCCAGAATTAAGCTTTATTCTTTTTTGCTATTTTTAACGCTTGTTATTTGCTGGGGAAAATTAACAATTGAAGTTTTTTTGCACAGTGGGTTCATACACTAAGAACTGGTTAGACTCTCTAAATGCATTTCTCATAGGACCATGAGAGCCAGCAAGGAGAGGAGATATTCATCCCATTGGTTTGAATTACATTTGAATCTGGGTTACAGAGCTGATACAATACACTGCATGATTTCCTACTGTTTCATAGATGGTGACAACCATGGAGTGGTATCTAAGCAATTTTTGCTATTCAGCAAATAATTAGGGAAAACATAATAAACACAAATTTCTGTGGATGCTGGAATCTGAAACTAAAACAGAAAATGTTGGAAAATGTCAGCCGGTCTGACAGCATCTATCATCCATCTGACCATCCAAGAGTCATCCAGCCTCAAAACGTTGGCTCTATTCTCTCTCCACAGATACTGTCAAGGCTGCTATGATATTTCCAGCATTTTCTGTCAGAGAATCAACATTTTCATACTAACAGCTTTTAAATTGTGCGCTAAAAGAAACCCGATGGATGATAGTGTGAGTTGACTAAACTATTCACTTCCTAAGGATAAAGGTCAAATTTACTTGGTGGAGCTTCACAGATAATTGGGGTGAACAAGAGCTCATTAGCATTGAGCAAAGAAATTTTAAGGTTCCACCCTGTAAAACCTGCTTTGAAAAGAGCAGTTGTTGCCTCAACATTTCAGGCACTGTGCCCACTGTCGGGAAGAATGAGTGGAACAGGTGAAATAAGTAGTTATATAGTGCAGGATGGCAATATGCGCATGATGATATTGCTGATTGTTCAGACTATTGTATTTGGATGACACCACATATCTGACAGTGAGAGTGGGCTTCTGATAGACATGATGTATTGGTATGTCACTGTGAGACTTGATGAAAATATCAAGAATTGTAATGAAAAGTTGTCCTATTGCCGCTGTAAAAATTATATTGGAATGTTGATTGTTAAGAGGATATAGAAAACTATGAACTTCTTTTCCATTATGTCACCCTGTAACAAAAATGTCAATAGATCAAAGTTCGAAGACTAGCTGATTGAAGTGCTGCTTGCACAGGTAATTCCATAAAGATGTTAGTGACAACTGGTGATGATGAATACCCCATAGCACCGTTATTTGGTTGAAATAAGAACTTCAACATCAGAATGATGTTGAGTTTAGGTACATGACTAGAAGATTGAAAATTTAATCAGGTGACAATGTAATTCTGTTGGACAAGGAGTTGTCATCTTTCAAATGTTATTTGATAAGATAAGCTTCTCTGATGGGTTTGTGGTGGGAGAAAGCAGGAAGAAGATTATGGGGTGGCATTGAATTTTCCTTTTTTAAGGATTGTTATGACCAGGTGAGAAGGAGTGAACTTGCACCTCTCTACTCGACCTCCTTGGTTGGCCAAACAAAAATTTGTTTCTTTTTTTATGAAGATATTTATTTTCCGAATCAGCATGCGTTTAACGGTTTAAGTTGTGAGCAAAAAGGAGCCAACCAAACCAGGTTTCTTGAGTCAGAGAGAAAATTTATTAACCACTAAACCCAAGAAAAATGATAAAAATGCAATGTCAAGCTTTCTGCACTCATGCAGTCAGACTGACACACAGACACGTGCTCACATGCATACTGACACTCAGCATAAAAGAATATAGGATTAAGTGTTCTTTGGCTGTCCTTGAGGTATAGAATTTAAATGTGATTTAGGTTAGCTGATTTCTTTGATGCAGTCAGATGTAGAAGATGTTGCAATGATTACAGGATCTCAGCTTGCTGGTAGGTTCTTGATAGAGTTGGCTTCTTAAACCCAGCGACACTCCTATTCCAAAACTCAGAGAGTGGGAGAGTGAGCAGGCATCAGTCTGTTTCCACTGCTAAAGCTTTCTTGACACCACCTGTGTCACCTGCAAATGGTGTAATGGTCGGGCAGTTTTGCCTTGAAATACTTCACCCATTAAACATTTACAGGAGATAATTTTGTGGGGCTGTGGCATCCATTTTTTCAATGTCATGTATTTTTAATGTCCCTTCCTTAGAGTTTTGATGGATTTTGGGGTTAAAGGAAATGTCTCACCCTTCACACTCCCTTGACAATTTATTTGTTTCTCATCTTCACCTTGGAATGAGGTTTTGCATTTTTAAGCAGTTTGTTCTCTCTGAGTTTAAATTGCAAATACCCAGTCAGCTGAAAATTTAAAAAAAACTTGTGGGCAGATTTACCGTGCAAACTGCCACATGTTTTGTGGTGGCAGGAGGTGCCTGCCATTGGCTAGTGGCAGGATCTTCTAGCCCCGCCATTGTCAACATAGTTTCCCATTGAACGCGCCCCTCTCTGCTAGGAAACCCATAGCAGGAGTACGCCATAGGCAGGACCCAAAGATCTTGAAGCGTTAGCTGCTACCAGTAACCAATGTTGTCTCCAGCTTCAGACGCTTTGACCTGTTATACTAAAACCCATTTACCCAGGTGCTCTTATTCATGAGATGAACAAAGGATAAGAGTCAGTTTGTGGTTTAATCCAATTTTATAAACAAATCCTTTTCATACAAACTCGACACAAAAAAACTTCGAACTCCCACAATAACTTGATACTTTGTGCTATCAGTCTGAGATTTCTGAAGCTACCCTTGTCGATGAACATGATCGAGCTGCTGGGTCTTGTTTGCTGAGCTCTGAAACGTCTCGAACTCAGGGTTTTCCTTGTGATGCTTGGTCTTGCATTGTCATTTAGTTATTACTGTAGATTGAGTCTTCGCTGTGGTCAAGTCTTCACTGGGGCCTCCAGGTGCCATCTTACACCTCTCTTTACACTGTCTGGAAGATTCTCTGGCTTTCAGCCAATGAGGTCACTGAGCGGGGTTACAGCACCCAATGGGGTTACTGATTTCATAAATTTAGAATGCCAAGACCCCCAGGTGTCCACCCTCAGGTACATGGGTACATGTAGCCCTTTGCAGAAATGGTAAAGGCGGGAATCTGAGCTCTTAGAGACTTTGGCCAAAACTGGGGAATATGCAAATAATGTCCTTAATTGGACATTATTGACTGCGGAGGCTGTTAACTGTTGTTCAAATTTAGATTGTCACTTCTGTGTTGGGCCTAGTTGCTCAGTCCATTGGCCACTCGTCCTAATTTTTTAAAAAAAGCAACTTATTAACTCCAGCATTTGAGATGTGAGTCTTACTACTTGGGGAAAATGTAGTCAATAAGCAATTTATTCCTGTATGTACACAATTTCTGTTCCATAATGATGCAGTTTGGGTTTGAAATTTTCAATTGAGGGCAAGTACTCATCTTGGAGCTGAGGGAATGTCCTATGATTTCATGTTCTTTATGGATAAAAGTTTTAGCTTACTTGATACGAGATCACTTTCCATTGTTGTGCTATACAAATGCAGTAATCCTAAAATGCATCACATCTGCTGTGTGTGCGTGCGTGTATTCTCCCCCTGCTTACCTTGTACTTTTCCTGCACTTGTTTCATATCCCCAGTACAGGAAAGTGATGAGCAGAACTTTGATAACTCCTGGGCCAGACTGCAGATTGTCAGTCAGAAGATACTAGGTCCACTTGAATGTCAATATTGATAAAATTTACGTAATACTGAATGGCCTGGATATATTGGATGTGGGCAAAATGTTTCCATTAGTAGGACAGACTATTGATTTGAAGGCACAATCTCAAAATAAAGGGATGACCTTTTAGAACTGAGATGAGGAGGAATTTCTTCAGAGAGGGGGTGGTGAATCTGTGAAATTCATTGCCACAGAAGCCTGTGGAGTCTGGGTCATTGAGTATATTTTAGGCAGAGATAGTTAAGTTCTTGATTAGTAAGGGGATCAAAGGTCACAAGGAAAAGGCGGGAGAATAGGGTTGAGAAACTTATGGCGGAGCAGATTTGGTGGGCTGAACGGCCCAACTCTGCCCCTAAATCTCATGGTCTTAAAACAATCCAAATTTCTGTGATGTTTCCCAATGTATCAAGGCCCATTGTATATTAGAGACCATGGGTGAGATTTTACAGCCTCGCTCGGGCGAATCCGGAAATTTCCATTGTCAGGCCCTCGCCCATGCTGACTTTGTGGTGGGCGGGGTGGTACAGTCCCGGCCCATGTGTAATAGGAGATTTACATTTCCATCAATGTTGTTCTTTGCTGGGATGAGGGTACCACAGGGCAATTCTTACATTAGATGGAAAGAAAGTCATGACTGTTTTCATGAACCACTGTGGTAATTTGCATATTAAAGAGCAGCGGTCTCCAAACTTTTCAGTACGAGGGCCACGTTGTATATTTTACACGTTTTTGGGGGTCAGAGAAAAAAATTAGTTTATAAATGAATGAATAAAATTTAAATGAATGAATAAGTTTTATTTGGATCATCTTTGTAATCAGCACGATATGATTCAGGACAAAAGAGAAATGTGACCATTACAAAGAAACAAAGCTGTGCTTACACTGAGAAATGATATATAATGAGTAAAAATGTAAAACATTAGCAAATGCTCTGACACAATAATCAATTACTTAACTGCAGATGAGAAAAGCAGGCTATTCATTTTTTTAATTAATTTTATTTACTGAAATTTTACAAATGTTTACTTGAAATGAGAATTTGCCCAATTTTGTGGCACACGATAAGAAAAATAAACATGCCCCAAGAAAGAACTTCAGTAAAACAAAGAAATTCAAAATAAACTTGAACCATTAATAAAGATCGAACGAAAATAAATTCAGTCTGCACCTTTTTTACACAATTCTGGCAATTGGAGTTTTCAACCACAACCAATAAATCATGAAGTTTTGCACAAGATTAATGGGAATGATGGAACTAATTTTTTAATTTCAAAGTATTGCTGAACTGAGGTTTCAAGCTTGAGGAGCCAATTATTAGAATGGACTTCAAATGCTCATCAGATAAATTTGCTTGATATTTAAACTTGGCATATTTCATTTTTGAAAATGTTTGTTCACACAGGTACATTGTAGCAAAAAACTTGTACAAATCCACAAGCAAATCACTTCAAATTTGGAAACTGCTGAGGCTGCAAGATTTATAAAATTGGATCAGATTTCCTTCTTTATACTTGCCTTTTAGCGTGTCATCTGATTGGAGATCAATAATTTCCATTTGAAACTGACTTGGAAGTGTTTCAACATTGCAGTCAAATGGATTTTGAAACGGCTTTATTTCATCTGTGTTTCTATCAAGATATTTTTGCAAGTCCTTAATGATTTCTGTTGCAAATGAAGAAGGAAATTCTGCTTCACTTTCTCCATAAAATTTTTCACAACATGGAAAATGAACCCAGTTATGAACTTTCTTGAAATAGCATCAGTTTTGCCCTGAATGCTTTGACATGCGCGAATAGATCACAAATCAAGTTTGTTTCACCTTGCAACTTCAGATTCAATTGATTCATATGGCCTGTCACGTCTGCAAAAAATGCCAATTTCCAAAGCCAGTCAGTGTTTGATAAAAGTGGTTCGGGTCGATTGTTCTCTGTGAGAAAGGAATCAGTTTTGTCTCTGAGCTGAAAGAACTGTGATAGAACCTTTCCACAGGTTCAGCTATCAAACTGCTGTATAATAAGGCAAGTCACCAAACTCAGAATCAGTTTCTTTCGGAAAATCATGAAATTAACGATGATCAAGTCCATGAGATCGAATGAAATTCACTGTTGAAACAACGGGTCTCAGAACACAAGGTATATCCACATATTTTCCGCACAATGCTTGTTGATGGATAATGCAATGCAGAAACATGGGCTTTGAGAACCCACCAACCTCACAAGCTTTTGTGATTTGTCCAACCAAACCTTTCTTTACCCTAGACACACTCTTTCCTTTATCAGTTGTCACGCATTGCAGTTTATTCCACTGCAGGTTATATTCTAACACAGTTTTTTGCAATTCTTTGGAGATGTCTTCTCCAGTTACTGTTCTGTGCGTGCTATGCACTGTTGCTAATTCTTGTGTCATTCACTGTCGACACCATGGATGAATACTAAGAGCTGTGATGTGTCTCACACATCAGTCGATTCATCAAGTGCGAGAGAATACAACTGAAAATTTCTTGCTTTGTCTGCAATTTGATGAAATATATTGCTTCCTATATCCTCAATTCTATGAGCAACAGTATTTGGCGCAAGACTGAATTTGAATGGATTTGTTTTTTCTGGGCATAACTCTTCCATTGCTTCCATTGTACACTCTCTGATGAGATCTCCATCGGTGAGTGGCTTCTCTTTTTTAGCCAGCACATAAGCTAGTTTGTAACTGGCCCTGGTTAAAGCTTCATTTTTAGTTATCTTTTCCACTAAAAAAAAAAGCTTGTTGGGAAAGCAGCGTGCGTTGCATTGATTCAAATTTTTCCGAACGCTGTGTTCCTGTGAATTGGGAATAATGTGGTTCATGTTTGGTCTCATAGTGCCGACGTACATTGTACTCCTCCAAAACTGCAATAGTTTCATTTCATGTGACACACAAGGCTTTATCATCTGCTTGTACAAAGAAGTACTTTACACCCCATTCTTCATTAAACAGGCGGCACTCACTTTCCACTTCTCTTTTTTCCGTCCATAAATGAATTGGTCTGAGTTGCCACCGTCATTGTCATTGTTCTCGCTCATTTCAGACTGATGGAGCTTATGGATTGGATAAAGCAGCTGTCACTCAGTCAATGCAGAGTGGCAATTGGATAAGAGTTAATGAACTGTCAGTCACAGGACGGCAGCTCCAAACAATAGGCCAGTAAAGAGGACCATCAGACATCATACGGAACGGCAGCAAATGTCCCGCCTGTGGCTTCTGTCCCTACGTCCGGATCCTGAGTCAGCGGCGGGGTTCCGGATGCAGGAGTGTTTTCGGCGGTGGGAATCCCATCCCGCCCCACTGATGCGGGCCAGATGTAGCCCGCTGCGGGCTGGATGTGGCTGCAGGCCGTAGTTTGGAGACCCTGTTATAGGGTGTGATGTGCCAGAAAAATGATGTAGTGAATGTGGCTTGTGTAACTTGGGTTAGGCTATCTAATTAAATCTGAACCTTTATTCTGAGCTTTCCTTTCATGCAAAAATTTCTGAAATTCAACTTGTCACATTCTCCATAGAATTTATTTGAGAAACATTGCATAAGCTGTTGTTGGTAGAGCACTCTTTTTCTGTGGTAATCCGCAACACTGTATTTTTAATTGAAGCTAGTCAAATAGATTATAGCTCATCTGAGAATAAGGAAAGCTGCAGAATATAAACTATTGGCTTGATATTGAGTTTAGTACTTCACATATCCCATAAGCATTCTTGTAAACATTCCCCTAGGATTTCTCAGCGAATTTTAAGGGCTTAAAATAGACTGCAGCTTACACTGTGACTGAACAGCAACAATTATTTAATAATTGTAAGAAATATTATGAATAATAAAAATCTGGATGGTGATAATAAATGTTAATCAGGTCTTGGAATTCTGGGCTCCAACAAAGATCCACAAATAAACCACCTTAAATAAGTGACCATAAATCTGCCATGTGGTCAAGTTAATTTTCTTTTTGTTGGTGTACTAGTGAAAGTAAACTATTATACTGCCAGGAAGTATGTTTGGCTTCTCAGTAAGACACCCTAGGGGTTACTTAAATCAAATCAATTTTTAAGCAGTTTTGAATTTGGATTTTTCTTTGTGAAGTATGTTCATTCCCTACTTGGACTCTACTGTTACTAATAATATGATAGACAAAAGAATTGCAGTTTTCTTTGTAGAATATCATTTGGATTGATTATCACCAAGCACCCAAAATCAGCTATTTGAAAACCAATGATGTCTGAAAATTGGACATATTTTAAGTGGGCCATGAAAGAATTTAAGTGCTATTGAAAGAATGGGAAAAACTTCCTGGATTGATTGGGATTTGGTGGTGTGCTGAGTGGTTATCTGTTTCATACTCCTGTCATTTCCTGCAATTCGAGTGAACGAAGAAATCTTTGACCTCATCTGACCCAGTTTGGAAAAGTTTGAAAAGTTGCTCTTCTCTGCACAGTTTCCATCTTGAGCGCTTCTCTAGTGTTTCAGTCAGCACGGTTTTTAGGTTTTTGCCTTTCCAAAATGTTATCCAGCTTCAGATTTGGACTCAGTTGCTGTCAATCTTTATCTAATTACAGTTCATGTGCTGTGAAATGTCTCGGGACCTTTTTCCAAAAACTGAAAAAATCTGATGTCCAGCGTGGACTTTGTCCAAGGTTGCCAGTTTTGAGACACTCCACCTGCGTTACTTGTGACAGTTCCCACAAATTTACCTGTGGGCCAAGAAGTGGTGTCCAATGAGTGCGTGGTGAAGCAGTGTAAAAATGGAGTGGTAGGCAAGCCTGAGACCCCTTAGATAGGGGGTTTAATCATAGAGGGGTATGGAAGACCATATTCAAAGGCATTAAGTGATGCTGGTGGAAAATGTACCAAGTGGCATCATAGAGTAGATTTAACTTGTATGCTTGCTTGCATTTTTTAAAAAGTGCTTCTGCTTTCCCGAGAAGGATGAGGCCACTCAACTTCACAGTCCCTGAAATTTGTCCGTCATGTTGCCATTTAAGTTGGAGCCTTCCCCCGGGCAGCCTTGTCTCGTGCTCTCCTGCCCCTTGGTGTCAGTGGGATATCAACCCCATTCAAAGCCTGGGCACTGAGTGTCCTTTTTTATGCCACGTGTGCAGAGCAAAGGCACCAGCCTCCAAGTTCTCAGTCCTCCTTTGCCATCCTGATCTTCCTGCGGACCAAGGTGATGCCTGGAGCAATGATGAGTGACATCCCACCCTGTACTGCCTCCCTCAACTTTAATTTCATAAACACCTCCAGCAAAGTGGCCAGTTGCAGAATAGCCAAGGCCGGTGGGATGTTTGACTTGGTAAGCTATGGGAGAAGAAATGGAAGCAGCACATTAGTTGGACTCCATACTGATGAGAAAAAAAATAGCTTCTCCTTTTTGATATATATAGGGGAAGATGATGCCCTAATCATCATGCCTAGATCATTAGACTATTAATCCAGAAGCTCAGCTAATGTTTGGGGACCCGGGTTCAAATCCCATCACGGCTGATGGTGGAGTTTGAATTCATTTAAAAATATCTGGAATTAAGAATCTACTGATGACCATGAAACCTTTACTGATTGTCAGAAAAACCCATCTGGTTCACTAGTGTCCTTGAGGGAAGGAAATCTGCCGTCCTTACCTGGTCTGGCCTATATGTGAGTCCAGAGCCACAGCAATGTGTTAGATTCTCAACTGCCCTCGGGCAACTTGGGATGGGTAGTAAATGTTGGCCAGCCAGTGATGCCCATGTCCCACGAATGAATTTAAAAGAAAAGTTATGCAAGTAATTGGTCCACTCAACATTATCTTGGCATTTGGCAAATTTCAACCTTCTTTAGAAAATTGTACATTCTTTCCATCGGATGTTTGAGTGGCATAGCTCAAATTTCAATAAAAAATTGTTTAAAATTAAGCAGTCTTAATTTGAAATGCTACTGGCCTCAGTAATAAATATCTGAAAGTATACTGTTTAATTGAAAAAAAAAGTGTCAATTGTTTTTTTTTGTAATTGCCAGTGTTTCATTTATTGAAGGCAGATCTTCCAGTACATTATATATTGTTATGTGGACCAATTAAGAAGTGCAAAATTGTAAGAAAGCCACCTTCTCAAGATGGGCTTTATTTGTATTATATTTGTATGTGTTTGAGGAATTAGATTTTTATTCTTTCACCAGAATGGTCTTCCCTCCCTCTGTCATGCTTCCCTTTCGTTTTATGACCACATAATGTTAGACAAACTGCAGGTGGACACAGAAGTGTAGCTGCAACTCTTAGTCCCTTTTCCCATTCAAAATGTTGGCTGCAACTGGAAGAATTCCAAGTGCTGCTACTCTTGAAATTATATTAGATGTCACTACTTGTATATCAACACTTGTATCTGACAGATTTCTTCGTCATATCTTGAGAAGGTATGGTTATTTCACTAACAGTGTTCACTGCACTGTATAGCTGTGTTGATTTGTTAAATGTACTCACTACCTCTCGTATTAAATTTGCACCATATGAAATAATTGCCTATATTGGCTCCTTTATGTAAGGTGTGGAGAGTCTCATTAAATCGGACGGCAGATCATTTTCTGGGCTTGATGTAATAAATCCAATGGCCATGGAGTATGAAATGTCATAAGTTCAAAATATTAATAGAAGATTTGCTCATTCACCCTTAAAGTTTCCATACATGAGGCATTTTTGTAAATCTATTATGTGTAATGTGTCAGAGCTGTATGCCTTTATAGAGTTGTTCCTGTCCATAGCACATGGCATAATTATATGGATTTAATTAAAAATAGCTGAAGATAGGCCAGATTCAAAAATATTGCCTGTCATCAATGATTCAATGTCATGGCTAAAATAGCAATTAGTTATTCTTTGAAGTATTGTAAAATGTTTATAATTAGTGGAATTTAGTTACAGCTTTGTCATTTTCATTAACTTTTGCTTTTAGCTTAGTTTAGTACAAAATTAGTATGATTAGTACAACTGATGTAAATATCCATAATGATTTAACTGTTACAAAACAATGAAATAAAACTTTCAAGCAAAAATTTACATTACAGGACCATGTATTGCGATTGTAACTTTTTTTTTGTTAGTGCCGATACTCCCTTATTTTTCTCTGCTTCAAATATTTATATTTTCCTGAAAAGGTACAATGGCTTCTTCCGCAACCACTTCCTGTAGCAAAATATTCCATGCTTCAACACCCTACTAAGCAATTTCTGCTAACTTTGTACGCTGATATCAAAAATGTTCAATCGATGACCCCTCACCACTGACTCCCTAGCCAGAGGAAATGATCTACTGGTCACTCTCTCAAAACTTAAATTTAAAAACCCCTCCCACTTTTCTGCTTCATCTTCTCTGCTCCAGTGGCAATAGAATCCCACTATCTCAAGACATTCTTCCTGAGTAAAATTTCAAACCCCCATGGACTATGTTTTCATGTGCTTTCTAGAATGTGCTACACAAAATGGCATGGCATTCTCTTTTTTTCAAAAAAAGGTAATGTTAGTCTACTCCCAAAAGAACAAAATGCTATTGCCTCAATGACAGTTCATTGTAAAACAATGTATACAATGTTGATTTAGATAGTTCAGTGAGATTCCTAGCCTTTAAATATGTGTCTTTTTTTGTTTTAGTATTGTAGTTTCAAACAGCAATAAAAATTTATGGATGAAAATATATGAAAGAAACTTCTATGCCAGGATTATTAAACAATTCCAGCTTTATAAGACAGCTAGTATCATAAATTAATTCCAACAAAATCCAGGACATGATGAGTTACAGAATAAACCAATAAATGAGATACAGAATAAAGTAATAACTATCACAACTTCAGGTTAAAAGACGAATCTGAACTTTAAGGTCAGCAAATCTCTTGCAATCAGTTTAACTTCAATATTTCTAAACTAATTTTCTCAATTAATATTCTTGAATTATGCTTCTCATAAAATCTTTTATATACAACTCATGTCCCTCCTCCCACACAGGGTCCTAATCTTGTACTGTTATTTTTAAAATGTCGAGTTTTATTTTCATAACTATAATGTCTCGAGATTATTAGGAAGGCAATTACAGTACAATTGTAAATGTTAACTTGGCTTGAGGCAAGAAGTCATTAAACCCGCTCAAAGCAATCTCAGAAGATTTGTGTCTTTGATCTGATATCTTCTTTGAATTCTCCTTGCATGTAATAATCACTGTTTGTCTTTAAATTTAAAGATTCACGAGATCTTCAATTGCCAGGAGTGTGACAAAAAATTCATATCTGCAAACCAGTTGAAGCGCCATATGATTACCCATTCAGGTAATTCTAACCTGGTTTTTTTTTAACTGAAGCTGAAAGCCAGATAGCTGAAGTTTCACTTTCCGGGGTCCTGCCTTGTGACCTGCTTTCCTGGTAATTAAGTAACACAAAATAAAATTTGTCATAGCTGCTTAACCGTCTTTAATCTGAAAAAGAGCCAATTTATGTTCATGGTGTGAAGCTATTTTTCTTTGAAGTCATTCTCTTTTGACTGAAGCTAATTAAATGGAGTTTGGTGTTTGGAAGAGATGGTTTAAGATGTGCAAATTGCAGGAGATATACCCGAGCTTGTCCTACAAAAAAGCAATTTGATGCACGTAATTCAAAAGGCATGCAGCTGTCCATCTAATTGGTTTAATCTTAATTGTGTTGACTTAATTGCAAGATTCCCTCAGTGGATAAAGTCTTCCTTTCATCTTTTCCTTCTTTAGAAACTGACAGTTTAATATTTGCTGCTCATTCTTCACAGAGAAACGCCCTTACACCTGTGAGGTCTGCAGTAAATCTTTCAAACGGCTAGATCAAGTGACTGCACATAAAATTATCCATAGCGAGGATAAGCCCTACAAATGCAAACTTTGCGGAAAAGGATTTGCTCACAGAAATGTGTATAAGAACCACAAAAAGGTAAATATGAATTCAGCATATATACATGTATACATATGTGAATATATTTGTGTATGTATACACATGTACATTTGTGTATATATATATATCTAATATATATACACAATTTTAAAATTCTCTCAAATTTGTCATTAACCCTGTGGCTGACTGCAAAAATAACCTTGTAAATGCCCTACTGCCAATCATGATTGATAAATTTGCACTTGCTTACATCACAATGTTTGTAATCTGCACTCACTGACATCACCCTTTCCACAGCACAAGGACCTGGGGAAGCTCTGCATATCGGTAAGTCATTAGTAATTTCCCAGTTGAACAACTTTTTTAAAACAAAAATTATACTTTTAAAACAAATGTATATGCAGATGAAATGTCTAATCTGGTTAATTGTTCCTGTGAATTTAAGATGTTTGTCAAACTTATCAGTTGTGTTTCTTTATATCCTTCCACCAATTTCAGTTCTGTAAATGATAGATTCAAGTGTCCTTGCCACTGCTGCAATGTTAAGTGTATTAAATTTGCCAAGCAGCATGTAGTCCAATTAAAATGCATAAAACAATTGGAAAGATTCAAGTGTTTGACTGGACATGCAAGCCCATATTTGGGTCATGGAAGTGATTATTTTCTATAAGTAGTGCAACTATTTTGTTCACTTTAAGAATATTATGGAAGAACTTTTGTGTCATTTGTGCTTAGAGCTTTACAGTTTTAAAATAAACATAAAACATTTGGCCAATCTTTCCATTTCTGTGTTGGTTGAATAGTAAGAATTATTTAACCGAACATCATTATTTCGAGTTTGAGTTATTTGTCTGTGACTTTCTCCACCTTGATGAAGTATTGCATCAGCTAGTCGGGATGCACATCTCTTTAATCTTGCGAAGCATAACCAATAATTTCTGGTGAGGACAGCATTTTTTTGGCAGCGTGGTGGTGGTTGCCATTTGCCGTTCCTCTAGATTCTTCTTTGTTTCTTTATTAGCCCCTGTTGCTTTGCCCTATCGTTCCTTTTGCCGTTCAAATCACACCTGCCATCGAGCCTACCACAATGCTTTCCTTTTGTTTTCCTCCCCTCTGCTCAATACTTTCTCCAAATTTGTTGCATCCCTAATATTTTTCATTTTGGGACAAGGAGTTGCAAATCTCCAACACCAATTGTATTTGCATCCTCATGAATGCTGCATATCTGCTGAATATTTCCAACTTTTCTGCTTCATGTAATATTTTCAGCATCTGTTGCGTTTTGCCCTTAGGATTGTCATAAGGGTTAATTAAATGCTCTCAAGTGCCATGTAACAAAGGGGATAAATTAAGTATGACGTAGATGGTGACGTTCTACAGACATCAGTTAGTCATGTCTAAGATTCTTGAGAAAGAGTTTGGAATCATGCCACGGAGCAATATGCCTACTCTGTAACCTGTTTATATGTGGTACTAATAAACAAACGTTAAGCAGATTTCAGGGTGTGTCTCCACTCTGTCATATAATCATGTGCCACACCTAAACTAAAATTCTGCCACTGCCTGCCACAGAATCAGAGTGGGTGAGAGGCAGACAACGGAAATGTCCGTTGACCTCGGATGGGAATTTCTAGTCTCGCTTGAGCAAGGCCGAAAAATTCTGCTCCTAGAGTTTAAGATAGAAGACATTAAGTGAAAGAAATGTGGTCAAAATAGTTGTGTTCATATGGTACAAGGGCTGGGAGTGGGAAAGCTGGCAAAAAGGTGTGCCTGATGTTCCTCCGCCATGTCATTTTGCCAGTGGCAGGAAGGATAGCAGATGATCCACTCACCCGGAGCCCAATCGAGCCACTTCAGTAACCAAATCAGGTCCCCTTCTGTGGACATTTTGTCCATGTCACAATGAACCTACTGCCAAGTGGGCCAACCACCCAATGGAACTTGGCAGCCTTCCAGTGTCTTTTGGGGGGCAAGGGACCATCTTTTTGGGCACTCTTATCGTCCACAGAAGGGCTCCTTGGTGGCAATGGCTGATCCATAGCAACGGTGTTGCCTGTCCACTGAGAGATCACGATCCCCTCACCCCCCTTGGTTGCCAGGGCCTGCTTGCAATGTATTTGGTTCAGCAGCAGATATTTGTTCATCTGGATCCAATGTCTGTCTAAATGTTGGAAAACCCAACATTTCGCATTTTCTCCCACCCGTTTCTGGCCTTTATTCTGAAGCATGAAAAAGTTGGAAGTTTTGATCTGTTGTAATCTTGATTCCAACACACTGCTAGTTTTGCCAGTTTATGCCCCTGGATAATATTACCCCATCCTTGAGTTCTGCTGATGGATAGTTCTTGCTCAGGGGACAGACATATTCTGCATAAAAGGATGACTTGGTTCTGAGATGCTAAAAGATGTTGGGATGCAGTGGGCAGAAGTTGCTATATTATGCTCAGTCAAAAATTAGATGGTGGGAGTTAGGAAAATGAAATGTTTTGATTTGATTTATTATAGTCACATGTATTAGTATACAATGAAAAGTATTTTTTCTTGTGCGCTGTGCAGATAAAGCATACCGTACATAGAGAAAGAAAAGTGAGAGTGCAGAATGTAGTGTTACAGTCATAGCTCGAGTGTGGAGAAAGATCTACCTAATATGAGATAGGTCTGTTCAAAAATCTGGTTGCAGCAGGTAAGAAGCTATTCTTGAGTCAGTTGGTATGTGACTTCAAACTTTTGTATCTTTTCCCCGATGGAAGAGAGTATGTCCGGGGTGTGTGGGGTCCTTAATGATGCTGGCTGCTTTTCGGATGCAGCGGGAAGTATAGACAGAATCAGTGGATGAGAGGCTGGTTTGCGTGATGGAATAGGTTTCATTCAGGACCCTTTGTAGTTTCTTGTGGTCTTGGACAGAATATACCAAGCTGTGATACATCCAGAAAGAATGTTTCCTATGATACATCTGTAAAAGTTGGTGAGAATTGTAGTGGATATACCACATTTCCTTAGCCTTCTGAGGAAATAGAGGTGTTGCTGTGTGTTTTTAATCATGGCATCGGTGCGGAGGTTGTTGGTGATCTGGATGCCTGAAACTTGAAACTCTCAACCCCCCCCACTTCAACCTGTTGAAATGTTTTCTGAAGGATGATTGTTCTCAAAAGTTTATATAACATTCTTTCTGAACTCTCTAGCACAAAGTCAGGCAGGCACAATCAATACCATAAGAACTGGGAGCAGGAGTAGGCAATTCAGCCCCTCGAGCCTTCTCTGCCATTTAATACGGCTGATCTCACCTCAGTCTCAACTCCACTTAACTATCTGTTCACCATAGCCCTTCAAATACTTACTAATTTAAAAATCTGTCCACCTCTTCCTTAAATTTTCTCAAGGTCTTGGCATCCGCCACACTTGAGGATAGTGAATTCCATTGAATCACAACCCTTTAAGAGAAGTAAATTTTCCTCATCTCTGTTTTAACTCTGCCGCCCCTTATCCTAAAACTATGACCTCTTGATCTAGATTGCCCCACAAGAGGAAACATCCTCTCCATCTCTACTTTGTCGATGTCTGTCGTCATCTCACATACTTCAATTAGATTTCCTCTCATTCTTCTAAACTCCAGAGAGTATAGACCTAAACTGCCCAATCTCTCTCTAAGACAAACCCCTTGTCTCTGGAATCAATCGAGTGAACCTCCTCTGAACTGCCTCCAATGCAACTCCACCCCACCTCAAGTAAGGGAACCAAACTGTATGCAATATTCTATGGTCTCACTAATGCTTGTTCAGTAGCAACAACTTCACTACTTTTATTGCTAAAGGAATAGAATATAAATGCCATGATTCCATGTGCCTTTCTTATTACCTGCTCTACCTGCATACTATTTTTCTGTTTATCTGTATATCTTGTTTTAATGCTTGGGCCTGTTAAGAAGAGAACAGTTAATATCGGGCCCAAATTTCAACTCTTTGACCTTTTCGTATTTTTAAAATTTTGCTTGCCTGCTAAATCTTCTAGTTTAATAGATCTGTTTCCTGACTTTAAGTCAACTGAGGGAGAATCTTCCTATAGCCAAGTTAGTTTTTACAAACTTTCCTGAGATGTAGTTGAATTGGGTAAAATCTTAAGAAATAAGGACAGGAGTAGACTATATAGTCTCTTGAACCTGCTACGCAATTCATTTGGACCATGACTGATCTACTTCAACCCCGCTCTCCTGCACCATTCCCAAATCACTTAATTCTCTTAATACTCAAAACTCTGCCAAGCACTGAATGTATTCAATGACTGAGCATCTTTCAGCTCATTGGTGTAGCAACTTCAAATGTCCATAACCCTCTGAGTGAAGAAATTTGTCCTCCTCTCAGGCCTGAATGGCTGACTCCTTATCCTAAGAGTATAGGTGGGATTTTTGGCCTCACTTGCCCCGAAACTGAAAAATCTCGCCCAATGTCAATGGACTTTTGCATCGTCTGCCCGCCCCCCCCCCCCCCCCCCCGAGTTACAATTCCCGTGGCGGGTGGGACTGGAAAACTTCCTCCATGACCTTGTGTTCTGGACTGTCTAACTAAGGGAAACAGTGCTGTCAAGCCCTTTAAGAATTCTGTACATCATAATTAGTTCATACGTCATTCTCTAAATTCAGAAAGGTATAGGCCCGTTCTACTTTATTCCTTCTCATCTCTGCAATCAATCTGGTTAACATTTGTTGCACCCTGTCTAAGGCTAGCAAGATTTGAGAAAGAAGACAAGACTGTACACTGTGCTGCAGGTATGGCCTCAGCAAGACCACCTCCTTACTTTTATGCTCCAACCTCATTGCAATAAAGGCAATCTATTTGCTTTCCTAATTGCATATAATATATGATTCATGTCCAAGGATCCCCAAGCTTCTTGAGTACTGAAACCTGGTGATCTCTCACCTTTTTGAATATCAACTTATCTATTCTTCCTACCAAACTGAATAATTTCAAATTTCCTCCCATTATACTCCACCTTCACTTAACTCTTTGTGGTCTCTATGTTCCCCTCATTGCTTCTTTTCTACTAGATATAGTTAGGCCGCACTTGGAATATAGTGTTCAGTTCTGGTTGCCACACTGCCAGAAGGATGCAGAGGCTTTGAAGAGGGTACAGGAAAGATTTACGAAGGTGTTGCCGGGTATAGAGGGTATTAGCTGTGAGGAGAGGTTGGAGAAAGTTGGTTTGTTCTCGCTGGAGCGAAGGAGGTTGAAGAGAGACCTGATAGAAGTCTACAAGACTATGAGAGGCATGGACAGAGTGGATAGTCAGAAGCTTTTTCTCAGGGTGGAAGAGTCACTTACTGGGGGCATAGGTTTAACGTGTGAGGGGCAAGGTTTAAAGGAGATGTACGAGCTAGATTTTTTTACACAGAGAGTAGTGGATGTCTGGAACTCGTTCTAGGGGGAGGTAGTGGAAGCAAATATGATAGTGACTTTTAAAGGGCTTCTTGACAAATACATGGATGAAATGGGAATAGAGGGATATGGTCCCCGGAAGTTTTATTAAGTCAGGCAGCATAGTCAGTGCATGCTTAGCAGGCCGAAGGATCTGTTCAATGTGGATGGCCATAAAACATTAGGCAAGGGTCATGAGTGGAGGGGGGGGACTGGTGGTGTTGGGATGGCGGCGCGGGCTTGTTGGGCCGAAGGGCCTGTTTCCCGGGCTGTTTTTGTTCTTTTGTTTTTGTTCTTTGTTCTGTTCCTATGCTTTAATTTACTTTGTTCTTTGTTCTTTGTATAGCCACAAACCAGGATGCATTACACTTGCTCTCCCCTTCTGATTGGTATAAATTGCAAATATCTGAGGGCCAAACACTGATCCTTGTGGCATCTCACTACTTGCAACCTACCAAACCAAAAATAACCCGTTTATCCTTACTGTTTTCTATCTGTTAACCAATTCTCAATCCATGTGAATATATTGAGCCCTTGACTTGTGGTAATCTTGTGTGGTACTTAAATATGCCCATTAGTTCCTCTTATCTACCCTGCTACACACTCAGAAAAAACTCTCAATGTTTATCAAACACTATTACCTTCTCATAAAAATGTGTTATGTCTCTGTCTTATGTTATGGTTTTGTAAGTGCTCTGTAACCACGCCCCTAAATGATTTTGGTATTTTCCCTTCTACTGATGTTGGGCTAATTAGCCTGTAGTTCCCTGCTTTCTCTTTTTCCTTTCTTGAACATCAATTACATTTCCAGTTCACACGGAGCTTCTGGAATCTAGGGAATTTGGGAAGATCAAAACCAATCTCTACAGCTACGTATTTTAAAACCCTAGGATGTAGGACATCAGATCCACATAATTTTTTGCTTTTAGCCTGTTTCTCCAGTACTTTCTCCTTATTAATTAATTGTTTAAGTACCTCATTCACATTTAAGTCATGATTCCTCACAATTTCTGGTATGATTTACCACGTAAAGACAGATACAAAAGTATTTCTTTCATGTCTCCCTCGTTTCCTTATTCCCCATAATAAGTCATAGAATAGAATCCCTACACTGCAGAAAGAGGCCATTCAGCCCATCAAGCCTGCACTGACAACAATCCTACACAGCCCCTATCATGTAACCCTATATATTTACCCTGCTAATCTCTCTGACACCAAGAGGCAATTTATCATGGCCAGTCCACCTAATCCGCACATCTTTGGACTGTGGGATAAAACTGGAACACTGAGAGGAAGCCCATGCGGACACAGGATGAACATGCAAACTCCGCACAATTAGTGACCTGAGGTCAAAATTGAACCCGGGTCCCTGGAGCTGTGAGGTAGCAATGCTAACCACTGTGCTCCCTGTTCCCCTGTCTCTACAACCTATGTTTGCTTTTGCTAATATCTTCCTATTCCTCGTAGAACTCATGCAATCCATTACCAGGGTAACCTGTGTGTAGAAACGATGCCCCCACCTTTGAGATGTTCAGTCTTGTAGTGAAATCTAGATTATTATGAATGTTAGGGCAGAAGCAAATAGTTGGCCTGAAGTAAAGTAATTATACCTCATCTTGTGCACACCCCTCTTCTATATTTTCTTTTGCAAAAGGTAAACCCTTTTTTGAGCTTTGATCTTTTTAGAAATGCATATTGGTGAAATGATATTTTATTTCATTTTGGGAGTGCTTAGAAAAGAATCACTAAAAAGAAACATGTATTTTAAAATGCCTTTCAAGTCCTTAGGACCACCAAAAGAGTTCTTTCACAGCCAATGATTTGGTTTTGAAGTGTAGTCACTGCTGTTTTGTAGGCAAAGGTAGGATCAAACTTGTGTGCAGCCCAGGCTCACAAACTGCATTTCAGATAAATGTCTATGCCAATCCACTTGAATGGGTAATTTCACTTGCTGCAGATTTAGATGCTCCTAAGGGAGCTAAGTGTTTCCACCCCAGTTGGATTCTGAATTGTACCTTGGTGTTTGTCATCATTATAATCAACTTACTGATTAAATATAGGAAGAAAGTTAGCGAACCACCAGATATTTGAATGTTCTGCCAGGAATATTTAAAATGGAATGATGGATTTTCTTTTTTCTAAATAATAGTGTTTATTTTTAAATTTAGAATTCAGCAGGGTAACTGGGAAATGAGATGGAGTGTAATGCAATAATTAATACAACCTGTTCATGTTACAGTAATCTAAGTGATTTACAATGGTGATTGACACTCAGAAGCAGCCATAGCTGTTCGTCTGGATTACTATGGCGATTAACTAGGATTTTAGCTCCAAGGATCTTTGGATGATCATCTGAAAAAAAGTCTAAATCCAGAACAAGTGTGAAAACGGGAGAGTTTCTGATCTGTTTTTTGGTTGAGTCCAAATCTGCTGTCTTATGTACTTAGTGCAAAAAAACCCATTAAAAGCTGAGGTCACAGAGGCAAATATGCCCAGATGATACCACCCTGGGCTTGCTAATGACATTAAATTTAGATTTAAATTTGATTTAAATAATTTATTCAGCCTCATGCCTAAAGTAGGTGTGACACTGATAGCACTGGATACCTGGTGCCAGTTAGATGGGATGTGAATCTGATTTCTCAGCTCTCATGTGATCTTACTGGTTTGCCCTGCCCATCAGCCAGTGAGGAATGATGGCAAGATTTCTCCCCTTGTATTTTAGGGTTTCTGTTTTAACTACATGAAGCCAACTTAAGGATTTGATTTGATTTATTATTGTCATATGTATTAATATGCAGTGAAAAGTATTGTTTCTTACACGCTATACAGACAAAGCATACAGTACAAAGAGAAAGAAATGAGAGGGTGCCAAATCTTGTATTACAGTCATAAGATGTAGAGAAAGATCAACTTAGTGTGAGGTAGCTCCATTCAAAGTCTGATGGCAGCAGGGAAGAAGCTGTTTGAGTTGCTTGGTATGTCTTCTGAGACTTTTGTATTTTTCTCCTGATGGAAGAAGGTGGAGGAGAGTATGTCCTGGGTCTTTAATTATGCTGGCTGCTTTTCCAAGGCAGCAGGAAGTGTAGACAGGGTCAGTTGATGGGAGGCTGGTTTGCGTGATGGACAGGGCTTCGTTCGTGATCCTTTGTAGTTTCTTGTGGTCTTGGACAGAGTAGGAGTCATTTCAAGCTGTGATGCAACCAAAAAGAATATTTTCTATGATGCGTCTGTAGAAGTTGGTGAGAGTTGTAGCAGACTTCCAAATGTCCTTAGTCTCCTGAGAAAGTAGAGTCATTGGTGGGTTTTCTTAACTATAATATCTGCATGGAGGGACCAGGACAGGTTGTTGGTGATCGGGGCACCTAAAAACATGAAGCTCTTGACCATTTCTACTTTGTCCTTAGTGATGTGGACGGGGATGTCCTCCACTATGCTTCCTGGAATTGATAATTATCTGCTTCATTTTGTTGATATTGAGTGGGGGATTATTGTCGTTGCACCAGTTCACCAGATTCTCTATTTCTTTCCTGTACTTCATTTCATCGTTTTTTTGAGATCCAACCCCTCACGATGGTGTCATCAGCAAACTTGAAAGTTGAGTTGAGGGGAATTTGGTCACATAGTCATCGGTGTATAAGGAGTTTGGTGGGCTGAGGACACAGCCTTGCGGAGCACTGGTGTTGAGTATGATCGTGGAGGAGGTGTTGTTGCCTATCCTTACTGATTATGGTCTGTGGGCTAGGAAGTTCAGGATCCAGTTGCAGAGGGAGAAGCCAAGCCCGAGGCCACAAAGTTTGGAGATGAATCTTGTAGAAATAATGGTGTTAAAGGCTGAACTGGTGTCTATGAATAGGTGTCTTTGGAAAACTGACAAATTAATTCCCGCCCAGTTTATCCCCCACCTGCTTGATTTCCCACTCCCAAGTGTGTCACAAGATTCTGCCCAATGACCGTGGCTTTTTGGACCATTTTGTCAGTTACTGTGTGACACTAAGCTGATTCATTTTTTAAAATGAGCTACTAGAAAATTGTGGCAAAGTAGTGATGCTTTACCCAAGGGTTTTGCTATTCCAGTTGTGAAACTATTATTTGCTTGTGATCATGGGCAAATTATCTTTAACAATAGCTACACATTTGGAATGGCTAACACGGATGCAGTTTTTAAAACTATTCAGAAATGTTCTTATGCTCTTGATAACTTCTCTGGTATCTGTGCAGGAGAAGAGAGAGAGTAACAAGTCTCACAACACCAGGTTAAAGTCCAACAGGGTTATTTTTTAGCACAAGCTTTCAAAGTGCTGCTCCTCACCTGATGAAGGAGCAGCGCTCCGAAAGCTTGTGGCTTGTGCGACCAAATAAACCTGTTGGACTTTAACCTGGTGTTGTGAGACTTCTTACAGTGCCCACCCCAGTCCAATGCCGGCATCTCCACATCAGGAGAAGAGATGTAGAGCAGTGTGGGAATGATTCAGGCACTCAGTCTGGTAGTAGCTATGCTTATTTTGCCACCAGTGCTGTTTGTATCCACATTACAGGTAGTAGTACTGTTGTCAGAGCTGTGACTGGAAACAAACAATGTTGGTGATGGTGGCTACCTCCAGCTCCATTTACATCAGATGTTTTCTATATTTAGTATTATCTGACAGCAGTAAGGTTGCAGTATGAAATGGGTGCTGTTATTGGAAGATTTGTGTCATATAAACTGATTAAGTTTTGAAAATATGGAACAAGATACAAGAGCATGGAAAATGCAAAAGTTGGCATTATTCCCCAATTCAAGAAATGCTGAGGGAAAAGCAAGTTATTTTTACAACCAAACTCTATGTAACTTAGTGAGATTTTCTGTTCAGGCTAATATAAATATTGTCTTGTTAATTTGCTTGTTTTGGGTATTTCTACAAAAAACTTGCTGGAGGCTTTTATATGGAGGTGGACATTTTACATTGAGCATTGTAGAGGATTGATGGAATTTGCATAGGGTGGACTATTTATTTATGTGCTTCCCAGTGGCAGCTGAACAGTCACTTCTTTGGACCCAAACTGTTACCATTTTCAGCAAATGACATGAAACACAGATGGCAGCAAAGTAAGCCATCAATGAATCAAAAATTTGCATTGACATAATTTGAACGTAGACTGTAGAAGCAGCCTTGTACAAAAAAAAGAAAAACAGTCATCGCGAGGTTGTATAGAAACAAACACAAAATAAGAAACAATGAAAACAAAGAGGCTCGACAGATAAGGAAGTGGGAAATGAACTGGAGTTAGAGAAGACTGAATTGGGTATAGAAAAATGAAAATAAAGGACAGCTTGTTCCTGCTCTGTTTTTAGTCTGTTTCTGCGCGCTGTTTCTACATCTACGCGAGTGTACACAAGCAACAAAGAGAGAACACAGCGAAGCTGCATGTATAAAGAAACTGCAGAGCAATGAAAGCGCTAAAGCAGATCAGCAGTTCAATCCATGGAATACTGCAGCTTTACAGCCTTTTATTCTTTTCATCTTTCTTTCGCTTGTTTGCTTTTCTTTCTCTGCAATTTTCTCTCAAATTTGTGCTAGCAGCAGTTTGGGAGCAGTGTTAATGAAGCTGAGTGCAGGTCACTGAGCTTCCCTCTCAGCTGCAGTTAGTGTGTGGCCTGAAGAGAGAGCAAAAGAATAAATAATGTTTCCCTCTAACTGGTGAAACATGGAGGGGAAACGGAAACATTTTCGCCTTTAAGAATGAGTTGTTCCACGTTGGCTTGGACTTAACGCAAAAAAAGTAACCATTTTTAATTTGGATAAGATAGTAGATAATCTTGATAATCCTGGGAAATGCATCAGTGGAACATCAGTCGTTAGGAAAACCAACAAAATAATTTTATGGCATCTCATGGGAGAACACCTGCAAAAGTACAGCTCGGTAAAGGACAGCTAGCATGGATTCTGAATGGAGAGGATGGGTATAACAAACGTACTGGAGTTTTTCAAAAATATTATTATAATTGTGGACAAGACATTGAAGGTTTAGATTTGCAAAAGCATTTAGCAAGATTCCAGAGGGATTACTGGTCAAACTTTCTTTAAAGAACAAAATATTGAAGTAGATTGGTCACTGGATAGGAAAATGGCTTAAAGTCATGAAATGGAGAATAGCCATTAATGGACAATTTTAACTTGCGGTTCTTAGTCTGAGCTATCAAAAACAAGTTTGAAGATCATACTCTATTTAAAAAGCAAAATAAATCAAAAATGAAACTTTTTTTGATGGGTTTAGATTATTTTGATACTGTGGATTTTTGCCACTTAGTGTTGTGAAATATTGATGTGTGCCTCATTAATGACCAGAATTCTCAATAGCTCACGTAGCACCACATTGAATTCAACTTGTTTCTTGACTTCACATACATAGTGCTGCTGACTTGTTTAAAACTGTGATCTTTACAGTGTTGCAACCTGGTTATTTGAATATCATGCTGGGGTTTCAGCATTATTTTACTTCCATTACCTTTCTCTGCCATTTACGGAAGGTTTGCTTTAAAAATCCTATTTACATAAATTAACAGTGCTGACAGCATCTGCAAATCTTACCTGCAAATCACATTGCTCCTCATGGGCTCTCCATCAGGCTGCTGCTCGTTGTCACGGATTTGGAGGAGAAGGAATTATTCAGAGTGAAGGAAGATAGGCAGGTTGCTTAGGCTTGACCTGCACCCTAACTAATTGAGCTATTAGGTTTAGGCACACTTTCAGGATGTTCTGAGACCTGCAAATGCTTAATGAGAGAAGTTGTAACACATTACTTTAATCCACTCTTGTCCAATCTCCAGCCAATATCTGCCACACAGCTATAGCCCTGTTGATTCCAGTGAAGAGTATAATACTTTAATATTGTGGTTTTTATTGACTGGCATGTGATGTTTTCCGTATTAACCTTCAGTATACTAATGTAACGTCAACATGTGTCCCTTCTGACAACCTTCAATGGACATTCCAAAGGAGTTGAAACCAATTTATTTCCTTACTCAAGGTATATATGTGCTTCAGTATTCCATAGAATCCCTACAGTGCAGAAGGAGACCACTCAGTCCATTGAGTACGTACCAACCACAATCTCACCCAGGTCCTATTCCCATAACTCAATGTATTTACCCTGCTAATCTCCCTGACACTAGGGTTGATTTAGCATGGCCAGTCAGCCTAACCCACACATCTTTGGAGCTTGGAAGGAAACCGGAATATCTGGAGGAAACCCACGCAGACATGGGAAGAATGTGCAAACTCCACACAGTGATCCAAGGCCCGAATTGAACCCAGGTTCCTGGCGCTGTGTGGCAGCAGTGCTAACTGTGTTGCCCTACTTTTTTTTTTCTCTGTACTTCCCCATGATAGCAATATTATGTGTCATCTGCTACCTAATCTTGTGTTAGTATAAGGGTAGCCTGCTACTCAGTGAAGACTCTTCTATATCTGTGGCTCTGTCTCTCTTTTTTTGGGGCCTTTGGTGATTATGCTGCACCCTTGATAAGATACGGGGTAGGATTTTGAGGATGACGGGTGATTGGTATTTGCCATCCCAAGAGTCAGCGCCTAATGCGCAACCACTGACCCTCACGCTCCAGCTGCCATTTCACGCTCAATTGAGCATTGAATAATAATGATTGGGTCTTCCACTACTGTCATGCATCAGGGATAGGCCAGGGGACAGCGGGACCTGGAGTTCCAAGGTCCAGGGGTGGAGGAGGGCACCACAACTCTGAGGGGGCCTTCAAAGTGAGGTGACTCGTCCTCGTCCTCGTCCTCGTCCTCCTCGATGAGGACCTGAGGCCCTGCCTGTCCAAGTGTGAAATTGTGTCTGGTTTTGGACAGCACCTTTCCACGGATCCATGGCTCCTGCAGGAGGAGGATGCCTGGTTTTAGTTATTCTAATTCTTCAATGGGATGTGGGTGTCAATGGCAAGGCAATAGCTCAATTTCTCTCCCCACCTCACCTGATCCAATAGGCCCTCTGAAAGACAAGTGCCACTCCAAGGTAGACACTGCCAGTGAAATGGATAGTTCTGTGTTAAAGGTGCTGGAACTTAGGCAGAGCCTCTCATGGAGCAGATACTATTTATACCTGGTCCTTCGCCAAGATTCTATTTCCCCTACAGCCAATGGAGAGCTGGGGTTTCAAAGAGCAGGAATGCTTTCAGAACTGCTGTATGTCTACCTCACTTTTTCCCCAGTACCCCTCACTGACTGGCAGCCTTGGCATGCTACACACAGATGAAATATGTGCAGGGGGAGGATTGCACAGGTATAATATGCAAATTAGTTGCTCTTGGCAAATCCAAAAAGAAGAGTCATCACAATAGCATACTGAATGTACTAGCATGTGGAACAATCCCAAGACAACTATTTTTCTGGGATTGTGGAATCAACTTCAAGTATTTGATTTTTTTTCATTATTGTACTCTAGAATTTATAATTTTAAAGTTGATAACACAGATTTAAGAACATACAATGCAGGAAAGTTCCTACATAGTATTCTTTTATTCTGTTGGCATCAATCCTATAAATGCCTTCATAAAAAACTTATCCTAACGAAATAATTCTTTTTCAATGGATAACCGTGGCCCTACAGTTCAGAGACACAAGAAAATCACCAAGAGTTCAATGGTCTTGAATCAGTCTCGTTGCAAATTTGATTGTAGAATAGTGGGAGCAGAGATGCCTTGCATCCAGCAGAAATGGCAGTTAGTGATTGCTACAAAGAAACAAGGTTGGGAGCTGGCATGCTTGTGGCATTCCTACATGGGTGGCATGATGGCACAATGGTTAACACTGCTGCCTCACAGTGTCAGGGACCCAGTTTCAATTCCAGCCTTGCTGACTGTGAGGAATTCGCACATTCTCCACGAGCCTATGTGGGTTTCCCCCAGGTCCTCCGGTTTCCTCCCACAGTCCAAAGATGTGCAGGTTGGGTGAATTGGCCATGTTAAATTGCCCCTTAGTGTCTCAAGATGTGTAGGTTAGATGGATTAGTCATGCTAAATGGATGGGGTTATTAGGATAGGATGGGGAAGAGGGCTTGGGTAAGGTACTAGAGAGTTGATGCAGTCTTGATAGCTGAATGGACTCCTGCGCTGTAGGGATTCCATGAAAGGCACTCCTATTGCTAATTCCCCTCAGCCATGTGAACCAGATTATTCTGCCCTTCACCTCACCTTCAGGTTTCTTTGCTATCCACATGATCCTTCTTGCTCACCAGCACCTGTGGACCTGCTCTAATTCCCCTCACCTCTTCTCCAAACACTGGCACAGACTTTGGTTGCTCTTTTTGTAGCTCTTACTTCTACCATGTTATAGCTCACCATTTGAAGGCCCCTGTTTCTTCCACCTGCTGCTGCCCCTCTCTTTCCCTCCCTGAGTCTTCTGGTCCTGCCCCCAGAGGCTGTTCTTAACCATAGCAATCTAGCAGTGGAGATCTAAACTGGGCAACTCTTCGGCAGCTGTGGCTAATACCTGGCAGAAGGCAGGGCCTGGCATCCATCACCATATCAAAATCCAAAGTCTGACCTCAGCATGAGTCCCCTGGTGATGTAATGACATTTTGTTACCAACCATGTTCTTTCTCGATTTCAGTCACCTGTAGAATTCTTTACAATCTGGCCAGCCAACAGCACTCTTTTCCCTTAAAAACAACTGCAAAAGGTACTTTGAATGGCAGTTCAGTGGTTAGCACTGCTGCCTTAAAGCGCCAGGTACCCGGGTTCAATTCCCGGCTTGGGTCAGTGTCTGTGAGGAGTTTGCACCTTCTCCCCATGTTTGCATGATTTTCCTCCAGTTTTTGCTTAACAGATAAATTACATAGCTGTTTGAATTGACAGAATTCCCACACAAACCAATCCATTTTACATGTCTGACACTTTCCTGTTCAGTTTTTAAGTTTATTTATTAGTGTCACAAGTAGGCTTACGCTAACACTGCAATGAAATTACTGCGAAAGTCTGCCACACTCCAGCACGGTGGTCCGGATTCCTCCCATAGTCCAAAAAATGTGCTGGTTAGGTGCATTGGCCAAGGTAAATTCTCCCTTATTGTACCTGAACAGGTGCCGGAGTGTGGCGGATTTTCGCAGTAATTTCATTGCAGTGTTAGTGTAAACCTACTTGTGACACTAATAAATAAACTTAAAAACTGAACAGGAAAGTGTCAGACATGTAAAATGGATTGGTTTGTGTGGGAATTCTGCCAATTCAAACAGCTATGTAATTTATCTGTTGAGTAAAAACTTCCAAAGCACTGCACTGCCCAGCATTTAAAAATGACTTTGAAGTCTCCTATCTAATTAGATCAGCTAAAGATGATCTAATTTTCTACATATGTATATCAGTACTGAAGAAGAAATGTCATATATACTCGATTCTGTGTAAAAGTCAATCCCAGAGTTTTGGCCAGAAAACTCTAACATTTTCTACTTGACATCCAAACGCCAGCCCTCATGCAGGCTGACTCTCATCAACTCTCCTGCTGGTGGCTTTCCCACTTGAATCGTTGCTCAAAGCAGGAGTTGGAAATGAGTGAGAGAGTTTGTCAGGGAAGCAGAGAGTGAGTGAGTCGGACCGGGAAACAGGATAAAGAAATTCCGGGAAGCGGGAGAAGCTGGTCCAAAATGGCATGGATTGGGTTATACATGTTCCGTTGGACATGGTGCAAAACTATTTTAATCCCCCAAATGTAACTGGTGTACATGTCAACCCCCTGCTTTTAGCCTAAAAATATGGTCACAAAACCTTTCTCACGTGAGTGTATATGGTAACGGTTTACCCTTAAAGAGGAAGAAAATTCATGGGAAAGTACATAGGAACTGGAGCTGGTTGCTCAGGTCCTCATTGCTATTATAGTTGCTCTTTACTTTCCACTTAGAAAGTAAAACGGAACTAGAGGGCACAGCTTCAAAATAAGCAGGGGTGGGGGGCAGTTTAGAATGGAGTTGAGGAAGAACTTCTTCACTCAAAGGGTGGTGAATCTCTGCCCGTTGAAGTGGTGGAGGCTACCTCACTAAACATATTTAAGTCACGGGTAGATAGGTTTCTGATAGATAAGGGAATCAAGGGTTATGGGGAGAAAGCAGGAAAGTGGAACTGATCCACTTCAGATCAGCCATGATCTTATTGAAGGGCTAGATGACCTACTCCTGCTCCCATTTCTTATGTTCTTACATTAATTTTATTTAGCTATGTTTCCTCCCTATTCCTAAATACCCTTAGCTAACCAAAAGAACTGTTGCGATCAGGCTCAAATTGTCAATCGTCACAGCATCCGTAGCCTTTTGTGGGGCAATGGAGAGAGAGGAAATTCCTGATTCCCACTATTTTGGTATGCAAAAATGTTTCTTCATTTTAATTGGAAAGGGCCTACCTCTAATGTAGTCTCTTAAATCTTGGCATCATCATAGTGAAGTTCAATTACAAGGGAAAAATGTGCAATGCATATAGAAAGGGCGAGCTAAATGGCTCTTGCAGAAATCAAGCAGGGCTTGAACGGCTGAATGGCCTTGTTCTGTAATGTAACTATTCTATGGTTCTATTTATAATGGACATGTGAACTAAGCAGAATACAATATAAAAATTTGCTTGCCATTGCACAATCGGTATCCATTGTCATAATTGATTTGGTTTGAAATTTGGGATCACGGTTATCTCTTCTAATACATTTAAATTCTCTGGCTGGGTGAAGCTTAACTGTAGAATACTGGGTTAGTTGAGCAAAATGGCACCACGCTGAATTGAACTGGGCAGCAGCAAACTGAGAGTTGCTGCCTCCGAGCCTACCTAGAGACACAGCTGCCACTCTGTTGATGTGTGCTACAGCTTCAGCCACACTCAATGGTGCTGCAAACCTTGACAGAATTCCACCAAATATTAGCATTACGTGCCGGGATCAACTAGCTGTGCTTTTTCTCAGCCATGCTACAACTGATGCTGTGGGAGTGATATTGCATTCCCATACTCTCTGTAGAGAGGTCACATTGGAGGGAGTGTGAGTCAGAGATGGGGCTACAATATTCAACCGGTAATTGCCTGACCCTTGCCTCCAGTGAGCACATTCCGATGTGGAATGTAGAATCACTATGATAGCTTGTCCTAATTCTCAAATATACGGCTGGAATTTTCCGGCCATTCATGCCGGCAGGGCTCTCTGGTCCCGCTGCAGTGAATGGAGATTTGGCTGAGCGCCAGATTCTCCGTCCTCGCTTGCAGTGGCGGCAGAGCATGAACAGCTGGAAAATTCTGGCCACCAGTTCATAAACTGGTCTGTTTTAACCAGGTTGCATTTGTACTTTCTGATCAAAATATGATTTTCAATTGTCTTTTATAAAGAAAGTGAATAAATGTCCTTTATTAGTGAGTAAATGCATAACCTTTATTAGCATCAGAAAAGCCCACTAACGCCTCTGTACTGATGCACATTCATCCAATGTGAACATGCAGCGTAACTTGCTTTCATTCATTGAATCAATTCCTGTAAACATTCCTGTAACACACTGCATTCTTAATGTTACAGGATGTTGCTGTTTGGTTTGACATCCGCGATTTTCCTATCTGGCAGAAAAGTTAATGTATGTTATGGGGATTTTCCTGGATTAATTTTGGATGGTTTTGCAGCTGACCTTCACAGCTTGTTATCTGCCCTTCTAATAAAGTTTTTATGGTGCAGTAGGAAGAAAAAGCTGGCATGTTAACAATCATTGAAAAAGAAAAATTAAACTTTGTCTCCTCAGAGATATTTTATCTATAGCACAATTAACCTTTAGTCTGCTGATGACTTTCAATTCATTGTAGTTGTGTATTTTGCTAATATACTGTTTCACGATTCTTTGAGAATTGATGTGATACTGTCCTCCCAACATAAACATATACAGTATACTTCTGAATATATGACTTTCAATTTTCTGATTCACTGCATTTTCTGACCTTTACTTTACAGCAATTCCCTCCCTGCATCCCCCAAATAATTTAACTCTGTTACTAATTTCCACGTGTCCAAACTCCATTATCCAAGATAATTGGATGTCTCTGCTACAGTTCAGATAATCCAGAATGTACTGTAAACACACAGTTGAGTGCAGAGGCTCAGTATCCTCAGTGTGTGGCTTTACTGCCACTGAATGTCTGACATTCACATTTCTCTGATCTGTCTTGCATACTTTTGCAGGTTTTTTTTTTGTTTGGTGCAATGCTAATTAGCTCTCAAAGAATATGTCCAAAATTATGAACGGATTTGATAAAGTAAATGGGGGAAATGCTCTTGCCATTTGACCATTGGTTGATTACTAGAGAGCATAATTTAACTTTTTCACCTTAAAGAAAAGCAAGGTGGTTAGAAGAGATTTTTTTTTAATGCAGACACCAGAAACAATAGAACTTTAACAACTCGTAGAAGGAAACTGGGAAAAGAAAAATGAAGAAGTTAATAGATAGTGGAAATTAATAGATAATGGATGGGTCCTTGAGAGAATGGCTCAATCATGAGGGGCTGAGAACTGTCCTTCACTGCCAGAGATTCAGGAGATGGTTCACCACCATCTTCTCAAGGGCAATTGGGAATGGACAACAAATGGTGGCTCTAAGTGACATTCACAACCCAGGAACAAATGAACACATATATGCATATTCAGTAACTCCTTTCAAATGCAGGGAGAGTGAAGAGCATTGTTTGGTGGTTCTGGCTTTCCATTTGAGCACTGCTACTTTGGAATCTCAGACTTGTGTGTGTCTGTGTGTGTGTGTCATGGGCTATACAATGATTCTTAGCAAGGCAAACTTGAACGTTTGAGTTGCTTTACTTTCACAGCTTCCATTTCCTCCCACTGTTAAAATTGTAGCTTGTGCATTCACATAAAGACACAGAGTATAGTAAATAAGATTAGGGAGTTAGAGGCACAGATTGCATTGTGGAAATATGGGCCAGAATTCTCCCAACCAGTCTGTCGCTGCAGTTTTAGCGGGGGGGTTACGGACAATGTGAAGGCCCATTGACAGTCGGGTGGGAAGTTCCAGCTTTTAGACCAGCATGGCCGGAGAATTCTACCCATGGTGATAACTGAGACCTGGCTTAAGAAAGGGCAGGACTAGGTGTTAAATATTCTTGGACACAAGGTGTTCAGAAACAATAGCAAAGGAAGGAAAATAGGGCAGATAGCAATATTGGTTAGTGAGAGCATTGCAGTGCTGGAGGAAGAGGATGTCCCAGAGGCTTCAAGGACAGAATCAATTTGGCTCAAGCTAAGGAACAGAAAGGATGCAATTGCATTGCTCGGTGTAGGCTATAGATCATCAACTAGTGAAAAGGATGTAGGAGAACAAATCTGAAGAGAATGCACAACGAGATGCTAACATTATAACTCCTCTATAATGGAGGGCTTTAATTACCTGAATGTAGACTGGGGCAGTTGTAAGGCGAAGGGAAGTGTGGGGCAAACGTTCCTAGGTTGTGTTCAGGACAATTTTCTACAGCAATATGTATCCAGTCTAACAAGAAAGGATGCACTATTCGACTTGGCTTTTGGGAAATTAGGTGGACCAAGTTGATCAGGTAGCAATTGGGAAACATTTAGAAGGTAGTGATCGTTGTATCATAAGATTTAGGATGATGATAGAAAAGGATATTAGGCAATTCAGAGTAAGAATAATTAACTGGGGCAGTGCTGATTTCAATATGGAAAAGATGGAGCTGGTCCCTTTAGACTGGAACAAAAGGTTGGGAAGAAAAATTGTAGCTGAACAAGAGGCTACCTTCAAAAAAAGAAATGGTCTGGGCATACCCTTAAAAAGGAAAGGTAGGGCAAGCAAAACAGAGCTCCCTGGCTGAGAAAGGAGATAGAAATTAAAGGTGAGGAATAAAAAATGGACTTATGTCAGGCAGAAAATACAGTTAAGGACCAAGAAGAGTACAGAAGGTTGAGAGGGGAGGCGAAAAAGGACATTAGAGAAGTGAAGAGGGATTATGAAAAAAGACAGGCAGCCAACATAAAAGGGAATCCTAAATTCTCCAATAGGCACATAAATATTATAAGAAGGATTAAAGCCACTTAGGAATCCCGAAGAGAATTGACGCATGAAAGTTGGGGCTGAGGCATTAAGTGAACACTTTGCAATCCAGGCCACGGAAACAGATGAGAAAATTTTGTCCCCCTAGAAGGATTCAAAATTGATAAAGAGGAAGTGTTGAATAGATTGTCGATACTCAAAGTTGACAAGATGAGATGCATCCGAGGATATTGAAGGAAGTGAGGTTGAAAATTGTAGGAGAGCTAGCCATAATCTTCCAGTGTTCTCTAGGATGGGATCCCGAGGATTGGGGAATTGCAAATGTCTGTTCAATAATTGCTCAAAAAATCTTGTAAAGATAGCCCCAGCAATTGGAGGCAAGTACAATCAAAGCATTCAAGAGGGCTTTAGATATTTATTTAGATTAGAAACAATGCGCAGGGGTACAGGAAAAGAATGCTCATTTAGAGAGCCAGGTCAGATGGTCTGAATGGCCACCTTCTGCACTGTATCAATTGGGTGATTCTATCACCTTGAAGCTTCATTTTCATAATGCTTTCAGAGCCACGTCTCTTCTGTCCACAAATCATAACTCAGTCAGAACCTCATCGCCTACACACCCCTACAAAGTTGCACATTTCTGTCTCCCCACTCTTTTTAAAACATTATTGACTCTGGCTACGCCTCTGAATGCTGCCTCGAATTTCTTTGCTCACTTCCAAATCTGTCCTTAGTCTCAGCCCAGCTGAGTATGGCAGTCTCTTTCTACAGAATCTATACCTCATTCCCTCGTGTCCCTCATCTATGTGTTTTCCCTTCTTTGGCAGACATTGGTGGAGGGGAGGGGGAGAACCTCCCGTCCCACCCCACCCCGCACTGATTTTTTTTTTTGCATAGTGGACCGCGAGATTTGAGCAGCGTTGGATTAGTGCCAACCACGCTGGGTGTCCGGCCTCGAGCGCGCAGCGCCAGATTTCTGGCGCCGTCAGCTGAGCATTGGAAATAGACACAGGGCTGCCTAATGTATTCAACACATCATTTTAGTATAATTAACGGGCCCGGGACTGAAGTCTCCAGGCCTGCTAGCCTCTCCACACATACACATACACACACACACACACACACACACACACACACACACACACACACACATACATACACATCCGCCGCTCCCCCCCCCCCCCCCCCCACCAAGTGCATTTCACTCCAGTGAGGTTTACAATAATGGGGAACCACTGGAGTGAAAGGAGGCACTCGGGGTGACCCAGAGGGTTGGGTGGTGGGGAGTGCCCCCTGGGCATTGGCACTTTGGCAGTGCCAGCCTGTGCCCTCTTGCCGAGCTCAAGGGGCAAAGTTCCAATGCCCAGGGGGGCACTTTGACTCTGCCCATTGGGCACAGGGCAGTCAGTGACAAGGGGGCAGAGCATATAGGGGCAGGACCCCGGTTGGGGGGGGGGGTGCGGTGTGTAGGGGGAGATTGATGGGTTGGGAAGTCCTGCTGCCACTCCGCATACAGATTATGAGCAGAGGGAGGGAGTCCTGTGATCAGGGCCGGCCAATGGGGTTGGGTGGTGGGGTTGGGGGTGGAGGGGGGGGGTGGGGAGCAGGGTGGAGTGGTGTTTCAGCCTGCAAGGGATGTGGGACTGCCGGTGGGGTGGGGGGGTGTGAGACTGGGGCTACAGGAGGGGTTGAGGCAGGACCCAGGAACGCTTAGGGGGGGCGAGAGAATCGGCACTGTGGGGCGGGCCAGTGAGCGAGAGGCCAGCAGACTGGGGCCACTGCGCATCTCTCAGCACTATGCTGCCGGCCTGCTGGGCTCACTAATTTCTTAAATTATTCATACTGGTGCACTCAGCGATGCAGTCAGCAATGCAGCATATGTGGGGGATTCTTCTCTGAACTCTTACTGAGAAAAACCGCTAGGATTTACTTCAGTTTTCATGCAAATTTGAAAGGAATATTTTGTGGAGAATCACTCCCAAGATCTTTGTCCACTTATGCACACAGCTTTACCGCCCTTACCACCTGGCTCATTCCATTGCCTTTCTGTTGCCAAAATATGTATTTGTAACCCAATCATGTAGATTACCATTTTTTCCAGTGCCCGTTTCCCCTCCTGCAAACTCTGTATTCTTGTCAATGTCTAATCCCTTCCTGCCACACTCAGGTTGAAACCAACTGTTGCCAACATGAGAGTGTTATTTGTCCCCAACCTGAATGGGTAACACCATGGTTTCACTCCCCCCGCCCCCAACTTTCCCCAGTTGAGTCCTTTAGTTTGTATGTTATTCACCATCTATAGGCTGCTTCCTGCCTGTTCTCAATTTTGAGTCTGGCAGAAGGAGTTCAGGGGCAGCGGGAATCCCAACAGGTTACACTGCTTGGGCCTCATGTGGGTAGGGGGAACATCTCTGCTCCGTTCCACAACTTGCTGCTGACAAGACACTCACCCCCTCCCCTCTCTCCAGCCTGCTGTAGATCTCACGATCCTGGGCTTTGAACCTGGGGCTGCTTCTAGTCCAGGTCCTGGCCACCGTTGCCACTTGAGCTGCTGGGATTACGGAGCTGCATGCCAATCAGATTGGCCTTCAGCTCTCTGAAGCAACACTTATACCGAAGTGAGGGGGAGAGGAAGTCTCATCTCCAACCAACTAATGCTCGGATGGTATGGTGACACAATGGTCAGCGCTCTCAGTGACAGGGCCCTGGGTTCAATTCTGGCCTCAGATCACTTTCTATGTGGAGATTGCACATTCCCTCTGTGGGTTTCCTCCAGTTCCCACCACCTTGGTTTCCCCTCACGTTCCAAAGATGTGTAAGTTAGGTTGATTGGCTATGCTAAATTGATCCTTAGTGTCAGGGGTTTATGGAGATAGAACCTGGGTGGGATTGTTGTTGGTGCAGGCTCGATAGGCTGAATGGTCGTTTTTTGCACTGTATGACTGTGAAGCTGCTGTGATCTGAAGGGATGCATTCTCCACTAATTCAAGTAGTGGGATGGGAAAATCCCACCATTTGAAAAATCCTGCCCATAACTTCTTGACACAACCTGCCTCTGTAAAATCGCACGCTCCATCCCACCTCAGCCCCAAGCGTGCTGCAGTTAATCTTGTCCATAGCTTTGTCATCTCCACAGTCATTTATTTTAAAGTTCTTCTGGCCAGTCTATCATCCTTTCCCTCAGTGGATCACCATCTTTTATGTGAAGGAGAGGCTTGGATGATCTGATGATGTCTTGAGCTATGCCAGTGGGATGCACCAGCAGGACCACCAATGGTGGCAAAGCTGTGAGCTGCTGGACAAAGTACGCTTCAAAAGGTCCTCAGTGGCACAACAGGAGCAGGAAGTCTATCTTGCTGGCTGCAAGATGGAAAAAGGCTGCAGACAAGAGACAGGGTAGGCTTTTCATTATGACTTGATACATGGATGTAATCTGACCAGAATCCATTGAAACTGTGTGGACAATGATGGTGCCCTAGTGTCCCCAGGGTAAACAAAATCACATGCAGGTTTTTACCAGGGTTGGATGTGACTGGATTGGAACCATTTGAAAAATGGGTGTGAAAAGCCAATACAAATGGTGTTCTCCTATTGACAAAGTATGCTCAACACGCCTCATTATAACAAATACTGCTTTTCACCAGAAAGGCAAATAGAAAACCACATTAAAACAATCTCAATCAAAGCATAGGTACATTCTGGATTATGTCAATGCAAGTCAAAGATCTAGGTCTAAGTGGTGTTGGTATCACTCAAACCTGGTGGGACTACTGAGCAGATGCTACACTTGTTCAATCAGTGGTTAACACCCACCTAGCACCAAGATATTGCAAGGCCCAAGAGTGATCATCTGATCAATGTCTCAGTCCTAAAATCAACCGACCCATCTGGAAAACCTTCATACATCCAACTCCATTTTAGAACAATGGGATCACGTAAAGTCAGCTGTACTGGACACCTATGCCCAGACCATTGGATTTTAGCAACTTCATTACCAGGACTGGCTAGATGAAACTAATGTCAGAATATGACCTCCTCAAGCGTTCATTGCCAGGCAAAACAACTCAAGGTCGCAAGCCAAGGCAGCGTTCCAACAGCCCAAGGCTGATGCCCAAAGGCAAATGGGAAGATAAAAGGACATGTGGTGGAAAGAGAGAGCATGAGAGATCCAATAATATGCAGACCATCATGACATGGGAAGCTTTTTTGAAGCCACCAAGGTCATCTACAGACCAAGGTCAAATGGGCAAAATTTCCTCACTCACAGTAATTTGTTTCTCTTCTTGAGGATGAAATAATATCTGTCAAAACTGGAAAGAAAAGGTTGAGTAACTCCTCACGCATGAATCCACAGCAGCAGGGAACTTGTCTAGTACTCTGACAAGGTTTACCCATGCATTCTAGCACAATGGGAAAACTGCGGCAAGCCAGCAAACAAATGAAAAGCAACAAAGCCTGTACCCCAGTGGAGCTTTGCTCACATCAAGACTCCATGTACTCGTCCTGCAGATTTGAGAGGAACTCCTTTCTGACTTCAATATGTCAATTGTAACGATCTTCAAGGAGGAAGATAAATTCTGCTGGGGCAACTATCAAGTCATTTTCCTCTTTTCTGCGTCAAAGAAATTCCTGTCAAGTATGTTCCTGAATCACTCACTCCGTGTGGCCGAAATAATCCTCCTAGAGACAGTGTGGCTTTAGATCTTCCAGAGGAATGTCTGACATGTTTTTTGTTGCCATACAAATCCAAGAAAAACATTGAGGACAATCCTAGGAACTATTTGTTGCATTGATTCAACCCAAAGAAACCATTTGACTCAGTAAATCTGTGGAATGTGCTCCAAAGAGCACATCTGTCTGGAGTTTGCACATTCTCCCAGTGTCAGCATGAGTTTCCTCTAGGAGCTCTGGTTTCCTCCCACAGTCCAAAGATGTGCAGGTTAGGTGGATTGGCCATAGTAAATTGCCCATTAGTATCAGTGGGACTAGCTAGGGTAAGTGCATGTGATTGTGGGGATAAGCCCCTGGGTGGGATTGTGATTGGTGTATACTTGATGGGCCGAATGGCCTCCTTCTGCATTGTAGGATTCTATGATTCTAAAGCTTTAGTTGTCCAAGAAACCTCATCACTATCCTGCAATTGCTTTATGCTGATATGACTATCTTGAATGGGAGATCTAAGAGACAAGCCTTCAAAATCCAATCTGGGATCAGGCCAGGCTGTTGGACAATCCCCATACTATTTACATTCTATCCAAGTGTGCCACTTTGCCTCATTGTAGGTCAGATGCCCTCTGGTGTAAGTATTAAATCCTGGCTAGATGGCAAACTCTTTCAGCTCCTAGACAAAGCAAAACTGACAGACTGTCTATAGACATACATGATCAGCAATTTGCAGATGATTGCACTACACTCTGTACCAGATTTGCAAGTCACCCTCCATCTCTTCAATTCTGTATATTAAAAACTCAGCCTATCCTTGAATGTTGAAAAACTAAACCTAATCAGTCAGATATTCTACTTCTCAGCTATGTTGAAGGCAAGATGTGTTTAGCACCTCTCTATAGCCTTTGCCAGCCCTCTGTCTCAAAAAAGCCACCACTGACAAGATCCAACAACGAATCTGCTGTGCCAGATCAGCCTTCTACATATTATGGCAATGAGTGTTTTATAATAAAGACCTGTGCAAGTCCTATTGTATAGAGCTGTTGACATCACCATACTCCTCTATTGCAGTGATGCCTGGATTGTATATCAGTGACGCATGAATGCTAGAGAAATTCAGTCAGCAATGTCTCTGCTATATCCTCTAGATTCAGTGAGGGTTCTAGTGTCCTTCTTGAAACCCGTTCCACAAACTTTTATTCCCTGGAAGGCAGAAAAGCATCTCCCTAGCGAGATCCAATTTGCTCAACTTTCAGATGGTCAGTGTTCCAGGGAAGGACAAAAATAACACTTCAAAGGTACTCCAAAGCTCTCCTTGAAGCACGGCAGCATTGACATTAGTGAAACATGCCATCAATTCTTCAAAATGGCAGCAGCTTGTGTATCTGAGTGGAGGCATTGTTAGTGCTGATTCATGAGACGGACTTGGGCCTGTAGATGGAATTTCAGAAGGAATTCATTTAAAGGAACATGATCATTATATCATAATGTTTAGGTTAGCTATAAAAAAGGACAATGAAAAATCAGTAAGAATTGATAACTGGAGAAAAGCCAACTTAAATGGGACAAGAATGGATTGGGGTGAGTAAACTAGAATCAAAGATTGGCAGCAAAAACAACAGCTGAACAATAGGCTGCCTTAAAAAAAATGAGTTTGGGCACTGTCCAAGTATTTTGCCTTAAAAGGCTAAACAAATTCAGAGTTCTAAGGATGAAGAATGAACAAGGTTAACATAAAGGAAAAAAAATGTACTTATGTGAGATGTTAAGTGGATAATACAATGGGGAACCAGACTGAATATAAAAGGTACAGAAGGTGAGTGAACAAGCAAATGAGAGAAACAAAAAAGGAGACTGAAAAAGGACTGGTAACTAACATAAAACAGAATATCAAAGTCACATATAAGCATACAAATAGTAAAAAGATGGCAAAGAAGGGACCAAAAAGTGGATTTATGCATGGAGGCTGGGGAATAGATGAAGTATCAAATGAATACTTTGCATTTGTCTTTACCAAGGAAGAAGATGTGATTCAGACCATGGTAAAGTACACTAGAAGGTTTTAAAATTGGAAAGGGAGATGTATTAGATTGGCTGTCTGTCTATAGTTAAAATTGTTGCACCAGGGCCAGATGCATCCATGGATACTGAGGGAAGTCAGAAGAAAAGTTAGAGGCACTTATAATAATTTTTAGATCTTCCTTAGAGTTAGGGGTGGTGCAGAAGCTGGAGAATTGCAATCATAGCATTCCTACAGTGCAGAAAGAGGCCATTTCACCCAGCGAGTCAGCATCGACCACGATCACACCCAAGCCCTATTTCCATAACTCTGCATATTTACCCTGCTAATCCCTCTGACACTAGGGTCAATTTAGCATGGTCAATCAACCTAACCCACACTGGACTGTGGAGGAAACCCACACTGACATGGGGAAAATGTGCAAACTCCACACAGACAGTGACTCAAGGCCAGAATTAAATCCGGATCCCTGGCACCAGTACTGTACCCCAGTGTTATACAGCTGTGCCACCATGCTGCCCTGTGCAAATGTGACAACTTTGTTTAAAAAGTTTAAAAATTGGCCTGCAGTTGCTGGGTCTATCAGTTTAACTTTGGCAGTGGGAAAACATTTAGAAACAATAATTCAGGACAAAATTACTGGATCATATGAACAAGTATGGGTTAGATTTGTCATTAACAAACCTGTGCGTACATTAACCCGTGTTTTTGCAAGTGCCAGTTTGCCCTGAATTACTGTCTCTAAATGCTACCCCATTACTGACATTGGCGGGCTGACCCAGTTTTGCCACATTTAAGCATCTCCTTTTTTGAACAAACATTTGTAATGTTTTAGTCTTCTGTCATGACCACCACAATATTGTGTCTTTAAAATACTGGAACATCTCAAACGCTTTCACAGGAATTCCAATGGTAAAGTCATTAAGATTGAGAATGCAAAAGGCTAGAATTGAAGTGCGGATATTTCAAAAACTAACCATGTACATTTATACAGTGCCTTCAACATAGTAAATCATCTCATGATGCTTCATAAGACCATTGTAATACAGGACAATGGAAGGAGATATTAAGACAGATGACCAGAAACTTGACAGTTGATTTATAAAGCTTATTAGATGCTTGTTTGATTTCTAACAGCTCGAAGCTCTTTACAAAAGCTATAATACTGCATCTGAAAGTCATTTACAAAAACCTTTAAGAAACCTTACCTGATATCAGTTTCTCGGCCAAGTTTTCCTGGTTTGTGAATTTGGTGAATAAGGCAGGATTCTGGGGGGGGCATTTTATTTTGATGGATGGTTGTGTAGCCAAGCATTTCCTAAACTTGTGTATGACTAACTTCCAGTAGTTTTTACAAAAACAGCCACTTATCCTTTTTATTTCACAGCCTTCTTGCAAAGTCCAGAATTACTGAATTTATTCTCTTTACTCCAACGGTGAGGACAACTGGGAATGTGGGGCAAGTGACCAAAGTAAAGCACCTGCAGTTATACTATATCATTGACAGAAACGGAAAGACATAAAAACAAATCAGAGCGAGTGAGGCTCCCAAGAGGGAATGACAGACACCCAAGTGACAACCATGGGGCAGGGGAGAGAGCTAGGCATATGGGGAGACAGGAAGTCTGATATATGATTGGTATAACTGAGTTTCATCCTGCAGGCAATATGAACATAGTGTTGAAAAGTTTTCAGACGTAAAAGTATGATTCAAATATTGAACTAAGTTGGGCTTTACAGAAAGTAAAGCGATTCAGGTGGCTGAGGCACAACAGAAGGAGGCAGGAGGGCCGTGGGAGAGATTCACTGGGATTACTGGGCTGTGCCAATCTGTAAATGTCAGTGGCTTCACTGATATTACAGTGCACTGAAACACTGATATCAGACCAGTTTGAATTTGGAATACATATTAAAATGAAAGCTTGAGATTTCAGAACCCTTCTGTGCAATTACACGAGAAGCTTTATTTTGCTCATAAATGTTGCCTCTCTTGCGGCAGTTAGCCTGTATGAGATTTTAAAAATGAGGCAGTGCTCAACTGGAAGTCAGTGAAGGTAAGAACATAAGAAATAGGAGCAAGAGTAGGCCATCTGGCCCTTCGAGCCTGCCCCGCCATTCAATAAGATCATGGCTGATCTGTCGTGGCTCAGCTCCACATTCCCGCCCCCTCCCCATAACCCTTAATCCCCTCTCTTATCAAAAACCCATCAACCCACGTCTTAAAAATATTTAGCGAGGCAGCCTCCACCACTTCAACGGGCAGAGAATTCCAGAGATTCACCACCCTTTGAGTGAAGAAGTTCTTCCTCAACTCTGTTCTAAACTGCACCCCCTTTATCTTGAGGCTGTGCCCCCTAGTCCTACTGTCCTTTCTGAGCGGGAAGAGTACCAAGTACAAGGGTGATAGTGGGTGAATGGTACTTGGTGCAAGTAGGTCGGTAAAGTCACTATAGTCCCAGATGACCATAGGTACTGGTAGTGATTTAACCTGAGGATCACCACACCTCAGATGAGGGACAAGGTTGAAAACCTTGGCTCTTCATGAGTGACCTCAGATGGAAGGGGAATTGAACCCGTGCTATTGGCGTCACTCTGCATTACTAACCCAGCTGTCCAGCCAACTGAGCTGAACCAAATCCTGGTGTGAATAGGACACAGGCAACGACAACTGTGTATCTATACAGTACCTGTACCTGTATTATAGAATCATACAGTGCGGAAGAGGCCCTTTGGCCCGTCGAGTTTGCACTGGCATGCATGAAACACCTGAATTACCGCCTAATCCGATCTACCAGTATTTGGTTCATAGTTCTGAGTGTTATGACATGCCAAGTGCTCATCCAGATTTTTTTGAAGAATGTAAGACAATCCGCCTTTACCACCAACCCAGGCAGCACATTCCAGACATTCACCACCTCTGGTAAAAAGTTTTTTCCTCTAGTGGGAATTTCCTGCCCTCTACTTGAATCTATGTCCTCTTCTGACTGATCCTTCAACTAAGGGGAACAGCTGCTCTTTATCCACTCTGTCCATATCTCTCATAATCTTGCGCAATTTGATAAGGTCGCCCTTCAGTCTTCTCTGCTCCAATAAAACAAATCAAGCCTATTGAACCTCTTTTCATAACTTTAATATTCCATCCCAAGCAGCATCATGGTGAATCTCCTCTGCGCCCCCTCCATGCAATCACATCCTTCCAATAATGTGATGACCAGAACTGCACACAGTACTCTAGCTGTGGCCTCATATAACATTAAAAAAAAGTCCCAAGGTGCTTCACAGATGCATTATGGAACAAAGTATGTCACCAAGCTGTATTTGGTCAGCTGACCAAAGGCTTAGTCAAAGAGAGAGGTTTTAAGGAGTGTCTTACAGGAGGAAAGTGAGGTCAAGAGGCTGAGGGGGAATTTCAGAGCTGAAGGCCTAGGCAAGTGAAGATGTATCCACCATCAGTAGAACAATTAAAATTGGAGATAAGGATGCCAGAATTGGATGTGTAAATATCTCTGTAGATTGTTGGACATGAAGAGATTTCAGAGATGGAGAGTATGAAGCCATGGAGAGAATTGAAAACAAGGGTGAAAACTTTGAAATCAATATGTCACTCGACGGAGAGCCTGAACTTTGATGACTTCAAATTTAAACAAGTTGAATGTGGAAGTCTGGCTTGGAGTGTCTCCTGAAATCTCTTCAAAACTTCATCCAATGTTCCTCCTCGGTGAACCCTGTTGTTAGGACACCACCCAAATAATCAACAACCCTGAACAAACTCTCTATACTTGGCTTGAAGATCGCACAAGCCCACAAAATGCCAAATAGTGCATGTGCATATTGGTATAACCCCTTCTGTGTACTTATGGTGACATATTCTTTTTGTGTCATCCAGTTCTAACTGTTGGTAAGCGTAGCTCGTGCAGTTTGGTACATGTCAGATCTCAGCCAACTTCATACACAAATTGTCTATTTTGGGAATGGGCTGCCTGCCAGTTTTGCAGCCTCGTTTACATGTCGACTTTTAGACCCACAGATGCAGACAGTCTCATCTGGTTTAACTACTGATGCGATTGGGGCTGCCAACTGTAAAGGTAAAACGTGAATGTGCTATAGTCCCAGATGACCAAAGGCTGCTCTTCCCTTGGGAGGGGTGGGGGGTGGGAAGCTAGCTGGTGGTGATTTAAGCTGAGGATCACCACACCAGGGCAGTGCAGGCTCGATGGGCCGAATGGTGTACTCTTGTTCCTCTTTCTTATGGTCTTATTGTACTGGGCTCACCCTGCTTCCCTTTATGCCTTAAATTACCTTTTATTCTGCACTCGAAATACCTTGTTCATCTAAATCTACACATTTCTGAGGAGTGGCTTTCCCCACATCAAAAGCACTCAGTGTTACTCCCAAGCTGCCTAAATCTTCGGCATTTTAGTGATTCTTTACGCTTCCGCATTCAACTCACTGCTCGAGCTAGATCCCGCGCCCTCTGGCAACATTACGACTTGCGGTTTCTCGCCCTAACTGGTGGACCTCTATGCTTTGCTCGCCTTGTCATTCCTGGGCACCTTATCGGCACTCTGTAACTGTTGCCATTTCCAACACCTTCTGAAATGTCAACTCAGACTCAGTCAATTGTTTTCTTTGTGTAGCAGCATTATTTACATCGCATACCAATCAGTCTCTTAACGTGTTGTTTAAAGCTGACCCGCAGTCGCAATGCCTTGCAAACTGTTTTAGCCTTGCTACGAAGGCTACAATGGTTTTTCCCCAGGGTCCTCACTGTTGAGTTAAACTTAACATCTTTGCAGTGTTACCGAGGCTTTAGGGTGGTAATACCCTTTACTAGGTCATCGACCTCTACAAATGTCTTTGTATCAGAAGCATCCAGGAACGTTCAACTTCGGATCAAGTTATATGTTTGGGCTGCACGTGGTAAGTAAATTACTATTTCTTATCTCCACCCCCCTTCCCCCTCACTCTGTTCTATTTGGTCTGAAGAGATACTCCAACCGCTCCACATTCGATGCCCAGTTGTCAAAGGTCATATTGAAGGCTTCTCGCTTCCCCAAGAGAGGCATGCCTGCTTCCCTTCCCTCCCCCCGCCACCCCTCCCCTCGTTAGGCTTGGATTGATCTGATTCACTCTGTGGTTTTGCTGCAATGTCCTCTTTGCATTCCTCGCTGCAAATGGATTTGTTCTGATTTACCTGATCGCCAACATAATAATCAGATGGATTGGCAACCACCAGTTAGTGTAATGAGCGATAATGGTCTATTTACAAGCAGATAAATGTACAAAATACTTCCATGACATTAATACTTCTAGGATCTATTCGGACTGCAAAAGCACGTGCTCTGCACCAAGATCCCCACGCTAACTCCCCAGTGGGTGATTGGGTCACATGATCCTCCCAGTGTATGTACTTTAAAGGGGCCAGTTACTGCAATTCTTTTAGTGTTATGACATCTATCATAAACCTCTTTCTCTCATTTTTATATATTTATTCAAAGAATTCTGGCTTTGAATGAACTGACTCTCATTCCTTTCAGGGGGAAAAGTAAGTCTGTACCTGACCTAGCTCCTCTTCAAAGGCTTCCGTTTCTCGTTTATATTTTTTATTTGCCATTATTTGTTTCCAATCCACCTGGGTCAGGTTACGTTTTAGCTCACTATAATCAGCCCCCTTCAATTTCAATACCGTTGATTGTTAGCTGTCGATTTAATAACTATTTCTAAACTGAATGATATTGTGAACCCTGCTCTAAAATGCTCTGCCACTGTAACATGCTCTACTTGTCCCACTTCATTTCCCAAAACAACTGATTCCTTCCTCTTTGGGCTGGAAATACTAATCAGATGTAGACTGAAGGATTCCAGATTACCTGGTGAGTGGAGAAGTTATGGGGCAGTGGAACTTATAGATTTTGAGAATTCCTTGGATAGTTTCAAAGGCATTGTCATGTTGGATACTCCCTTAAACCTAGCATTTTACAATAAAAGTATATTCATACTATCCAATAGACCAGCATAGTAAAAAATAGAAATACAAACAGAAAATGCTGGAGAAACTCAACAAGTCTGACAGCATCTAAGGAAAGAGGATGGGACCAGTGTTTCAAGTCTGGATGACCTTCGTCAGATCTGTAAAGATTGTAAAAATATGATTCTTTGTGAGCTGGAATTGGGTCTTTAGCCAAGCCTTCATGACTTCTGCAATCTTCTCGCAAATTGACTGAAAAATACTTGCTGACCTAGATTAGAGTTGTCCGGGAACTTAGAACTTCTAAAGGACAATTCCTTGCTCCCTGGAACCTTCTAAATTACATTTGGAGACTCTGGACAGACCTGTGGGACTTGCTGAATAATTGGACAGAAAAAATCCAGTCTAACTCTTGGATAACTGCAGAACTGACACCCAGTCACTCATACTGAATCCCTTCTTGAACTCCCAACTACCCCCAACCGATCTGACTAACCTCATTCACCCATTCTCACGTTCACAAACATTTCCCTTCCCCCCCTGCCCCCAACAACGTTCATGGACCTCTTTAACACTAGACATTTAAACTCGTCATGGGGCAGCTAATACTGCAACATTGGCATTGTCTTCTCTTCCCACCTCATAAACCCCACCACTGATGGTATAGCACTGCAATTGAGTCCTCTGATATAGGTTGTGCTCCATGTTTCTGGAGAAACTAAGCTCAGAAGACTCAGCGAGTAGCATTGAAAAATGGAAAAGTTCAGGTGGAGCAGCATTCTGACTGATGAGTGCTGCTTTGCAGAAGATCAGGTCATTATTTTCCAGATATATACTTATCTACTAGCAACAAACCCCAGTTTCTCCAATGAATTTCTGAAGAGTAAGAAAACAGTAATGTTTAATAGGAAGGTGTACAAGAGGACTTGATAACTGCATGGGCCACATTCAGGAACAACTTTTAAAACAAAATCTTACATTTTAAGGAATGGGACCAAGAAGATTTGTTGAATTATTTATTTAGTGTTACCCTTGCTTCCTGACAATTTCTCACTTTTAAAAAAAGCTGTTTTACATCTTGCTGCCCAGGTCTTGTTCTCAGTCTCTTGTTTAAAACTGGACTATCTGCTGATGTGTGTCTCATTTCTTTTCTCTCGCTATATTGACAAGTGAAACATTGGCATGTCTCTGCTTTCCTGTCTGGTGAGTGAAAAGTCACACTGTTAATATAACTTTCTCTTCAAGAATAGATTCCCAATAAAAACTCCACACTAGGCTCAGATGAGGCCTATGATTTATAGGTCATCTCAACGTTTAAAGATATGAAGGATGAATGGAATTTCCAAGCTAACTTACATTGTGTAAAACCCTTCTGAGCATCTGAATCCCCATATAGATTTCAGGTTTGTCTGTATGTTGTGGCTTTACTATTTACGTTCATTTTTAAATATAGGCCTTAAATGTAAATTTCTTCCAAAAATTATGAAAAAAAATACAGAAGTGTGACAGAGATGCTGTTCAGATGAGATGCTGTCCAAATTATCTACATTTGTATAGCACCAATGCTCTTGCTGAGAAGCTAAATGATTAAGAAGAATGGAAACTAGAAATAGCAATAATGGCAGAAGGATTAAAATAAGTAAAGCTACATTTTCAGTCATAGATTTAAAGATTTGTATACAATGCAAGGAGCTCCAATAATAATAAGCTAATGGGGTTTCAGAGATATGAAGTTCTGAGAATATTAACACTATTAGCATTTCAGAAAAAATGGCTGAGAACAGATTTTGGTTAAGAGTTGGAGCTGTGTGGGCACAAAACCATTTGCAAAGGTGGATTTATAAATACCCGTAAGGTATTGTCTTATTGATCATGTTTAATATTGTCATTGTTGGCTGTTCCTTAATTAGAGGATGCGTCTACTCAGGGTTGTGCTTTTCTGCCATGGATTTTCTAACTGAACAGGCAAATTTTCAATCCATGGATCTTTGGGCACCGGGGACAGGATCACCCGCGATGGAAGGTGAAATATTTGGATGACTAGATGTAGGCTAATCGAGCTTTTTCAAAGACAGGCTGAGTTTTTTTTTATGCAGAATTGATGAGATTGAGAGTGGCTTGCAAATCTGGTGCAGAGTGGGCAACGGCACTGCACTCATCCACAATCTGTAGATCATACATGTCTACAGTAGTTAGTTTAGTTTAGCTATGGAAGTGACTGAGGTTAGAGTTTTCTATCCAGGCTGTATTTAATACTGACACTGAAGACACTGATCTTTGAGTTAAATAGCCACCATGGGATAGATTGTAAGTTGCAGGTCATACAACCACTGGCTTTGATATACATTGTAGAAAGGGTAGATAACGAATATTATCAGAAGGATACAATGTTGAAACCATATAGATAAACCTGAGTAAAGATAAGGATGGGAAATTATTAACTGGTGACTGCCTAGTGCTTGTGTTTCTAACAAACAGCCGCCATTTGGATTAATATGAACATTATAATGTACTAACCAAGGGGAATTCAAATATTACCAAGGTTGAATGGATAGATCAATTAGGAACAGAAAGGAGGGATGAGAATACAAATTCAGTGTGACGGTCAGTGATGAACATACTAAGTTAGAGCGAGAGCAGGCCACTCGACCCCTCAAGTCTGCTAATGAGGAAGGCTATAGAAGCCATGTTTGTTTTTAAGGCAGTGAGCAGTTTTCTAAAGTTGACTTGGGCAGTCTTGTCCTGTGCTAAAAATATGCCATCAGCCAAGTTGAATCAGGCATTTCAATAGGTGTTTGCAACATGTCAAATGTATTCAAAAACCTTAATTTTGAAAACAATTGTTATGTTGGACTATGAAATTGGTTTACTTCAGCACAGCTAATGTGATAAATTCATCAAAACGGGGTACAATAAGGACTCTGAAGGGATAGTATTTAAAGGGATATTTTCCATCATACAGGTTTGTTGTTGTTAGGCTGCTAGCCTGCTTTTTGGGCTGTTTTCTCTATTCTACTACTGGCATTAATACCAACAAGGAGGTGGTGGCTGCTGCTGAAACAACACCCAGTGAGGCTTTGGATGCGGAAAGGGGCTAGGTACAGGAGCATTAGTTAAGAGTTGGCTTTCACCAATGCTTCTCCTTTCTGATGCTGGGCCCCTGGATCAGGCACTGAGTTCCTTTGAATGAGGGTACCTTTCCTCCATCTCCCCACCACCCTGGGACTCTGCAAACAAACACACTGTGGTTTGCTTGTCGTGCTCCCCACATGAGCACCCCCCTCTCCCCCTACCACTGAGGTAATACCAGCTCTGGTGGGTGAGGCCCTTAAATGGGCATTAATTGGTCACTTAAGGGCATCAGTTTGTGGTAGGGTAGGGAAGCTTTTCACAGATCTTTGCCCCCTTGACTTAATTGGGTGAAGGCAGAAATCTGACAGTTGGCACCTGGCAGTCTGCCCAATTAAATGCCCCTGACTGACTCACCATGAGGTGAGAACAGGATTCTGTTCAACAAATGACTGAAATACAGTGATAATTGGTATGTGGTGGATTCACAGTAAAGTGACAAAATTATAGCTCTAAATGTAGGAATCTGTTTGCTGTATTTGGAGTCAGAGGTTTACAGCATGGAAATAGACCCTTTGGCCCAACTTGTCCATGCCACCCTTTTTTTAAACCCGTAAACTAATCCCAATTGCCCACATTTGGCCCATATCCCTCTATACCCATCTTATACATGTAACTATCTAAATGCTTTTTAAAAGACAAAATTGTACCTGCCTCTACTTGTACCTCTGAAAGCCCATTCCAAACACTCACCATCCTCTTTGTGAAAAAATTGCCCCTCGGGACCCTTTTGTATCTCTCACCTTTCACCTTAAACCAATACTCTCTAGTTTTAGATTCCTCTATCTTTGGGAAAAGAAATTGACTATCTACCTTATCTATGCCCCTCATTATTTTATAGACCTCTATAAGTCATCCCAAAGTCTCCTATGCTCCAGGAAAAAGTCCAAGTTTATCTACCCTCTCTTTATAACTCAAACCATCAAGTCCTGGTAGCATCCTAGTAAATTTTTTCTGCGCTCTTTCTAATTTAATAATATCTTTTCTATAATAGGGTGACCAGAACTGTATGCAGTATTTCATGTGTGACCTTACCAGTGGCTTGTACAACTTCAACAAGACGTCCCAACTCCTGTATTCAATATTCTGACCAATGAAACCAAGCATGCCAAATGCCTTATTCACCACCCTGTCTACCTGTGACTCTACTCTCAAAGAGCTATGAACCTGTACCCCTTGATCTCTTTGTTCTATAATTCTCCCCGAATTAACTGAGTAAGTCCTGCCCTGGTTTGATCTACCAAAATGCATCACCTAGCATTTATCTAAACTAGCTCCATCTGCCATTCATCAGCCTACTGCACCCCCAACCCCACCCCCCACCCCCCACCATTGCAATCCTAGTTAAGATCCCCTCATTGCAATCCTAGATAACCATCTTCATGGTCCACTATGCCACCATTCTTGGTGTCATCTGCGAACTTACTAACTGTGCCTCCTATATTCTCATCCAAATCATTAATATAAATGACAAATAACAGTGAACGCAGTACCAATTCCTGAGGCACACTGCTGGTCACAGGCCTCCAGTTTGAAAAACGACCCTCTACAATCACTTTTCTGTTATCAAGCCAATTTTGTATCCAATTGGCCATCACACCCTGGTTCCCTTGAGATTTAACTTTATGCAAAACTCTATTATGCGGTAACTTGTCAAAGGCCTTGCTAAAGTCCATGTAGACAATGTCAGATGCACTGCCCTCATCTATATTGTTGATTACCCCTTCAAAAAACACAATCAAATTTGTGAGACACAATTTTCCACTCAACCAGGCTGACTGTCCCGAATCAGTCCTTGCCTATCTAAATGCCTCTAGATCCTGTCTCTCAGGAATGCCTTCTAATAACACAACCACTACAGATGTTAGGCTCATTGGCCTGTAGTTTCCAGGCTTTTCCCTGCAGCCCTTTTTAAGCAAAGGCACAACATTTGCCACCTTCCAATCTTCAGGCACCTCATCTGTGGTTATCAATGATTCAAATATCTCTGCTAGGGACCTGCAATTTCCTCCGTAGCCTCCACAGCATACTGGGATAAACTTCATCAGGTCCCGGGGATTTATCTACCTTGATGTGCTTCTCTAATATGTACACTGCTCAAGATATCAATATTTAGTTCCTCAAGTTCCCTAACATCCATGCTTTTCTCAACAGTAAATACTGATGAGAAATATTCATTTAGGATCTTGACATTTTTTGTGGATCCGCACATAGAAAACTTTGTTGATCCTTAAGAGGCCCTACTCTCTCCCTTGTTACTGTTCTTCCCTTTAGTATTTGTAGAAGTTCTTTGGATTCTCCTTTGCTTTGTCTGCCAAAGCAATCTCGTGTCACTTTTCTGAGGGAAGAGTGTTGGCCAGGATGATAAATCACTGTTTTCTGAATGGTGCCATGTAATTTTACCATCATGAACAACTGCACAGGTACCTCAGTGCAACATTTCTTTAGCCCTCGTGATCTTGCAAGTAGTCAGGCAATGGTTGAGGTGGGACTCCAAGGCACAGCATAGATACTGCAAAGTCCAAGTCCAATTAATGAGCAATTTAGTAACTAACCCACAGCCAAGTTCACAGTTGTGGAAATGGAAATGGTTCTAGTTACCAGGGTGATTCTCATCCAGTCCTCAGTCAAATTCCAAATTGGGTTAATTGTCCACAAACTACACAGCGAATTTACTCACAACAGGTAACCCATACAGGAGTCCAACACCTCCCTAGCTTTCACTACAGGGCTTCTTTTTTAACAGAACTCAGCATTCTGCTTATGTTGTCCGAGGAGACTGCATAGTTGATCCTTGCATGCATTGATTACTCATGAATCTGTCATGTAACTTCCCGTGGCCATCTTGGTAGTTGGCGTACATTCAGGCAGCCGTGTTGAATGAGGGTTGGATATGATCTAGAAAATAGAAGGGTGAATGTCAGAAACATCGTCCCTTCAGCACCCAGCCCCTTGTGAAGACACTACAGTTTCAGTCTAGATAATATGATCGTTGTGTTATGTGCTTGCATGCCATTGTGATCGAAAGGTGCTTGGGAAGGATTAATGTGGGACTGGAAAATAGCATAACCCACAGTATGATGTATAGAGTCATATGGTGAGAAACTCTGATAACAGTCTAGTAAGAACTCTGTAACCAAACAGCCAGCTTGCATGGTTAACAACACTAATGCATGATAGTAACCTGGAAAATTTAAATAGTTGAAGTCTACCAAAAAAATGGTTATGGTCAAATATGATCTCCTCACATTAACACCCCCTCAACAGTGAGACACAATACCACAACATGGTGTGCAGCGGAAGTATTGCTTGTGATGACCAATGGCAAAGTGCAATTGTGATTGGTAAAGGTAATCAATGCGGAACAGGAGGTGGCAACTAAATGCATAAACCCAGAACAGTATAAATGTGAGGTGATTCGTTTTGGTAGGACAAACTTGAATGCGGATTATAGCGTCAATGGCAGGGTTCTGAGGAATGTGGAGAAACAGAGAGATCTTGGGGTTCATATCCACAGACCTCTTAAGGTTGCCACTCAGGTGGATAGAGCTGTGAAGAAGGCTTATAGCGTGTTAGCATTTGTTAACCAGGGCTTGAGTTTAAGAGCCGTGGGGTTATGCTACAACTATGCCGGATGTTGGTGAGACGACATTTGCAATATTGTAACCAGTTCTGGTCACCTCACTATAAGAAGGATGTGGAAGCAGAGGAGATTTACCAGAATGCTGCCTGGTTTGGAGGGTAGGTCTTATGAGGAAAGGTTGAGGGAGCTGGGGCTTCTCTATAGAGCAGAGGAGGATGAAAGGCGATTTAAGAGGTTTATAAGATGAGGGGGATAGATAGAGTGGACGTGCAGAGACTATTTCCTCTGTTGCATGTAGTTGTTACCAGGGGGCATAACTTTAAGGTTCATGGTGGGAGATATAGGAGGGATGTCCAAGGTAGATTCTTCACTCAGAGTCGTTGGTGTGTGGAATACACTATCTGCTGTGATAGTGGAGTTGGACACTTTAGGAACTTTCAAGTGGTTATTGGATAAGCACATGGAGCACACCAGAATTATAGGAAATGGATAGCTTGATCTTGGGTTTGAACATAACTCAGCACAACATTGAGGGCCGAAGGGTCTGTATTGTGCTGAACTGTTCTATGTTCTATCCCACGTATGAAAAATTGAAGGCCGATTTGAGAAACATGCACTTAAGAAAAATTGCAAAACCCCTGAGTAAGAATTGACAAGATGGGTGAGCAAAGTGCAAAGAAATGCTGCACTTGTGTTTTAGAATAGATAGCGGTCCAAAGCATCAGCATCCAGTTGCAAGAGAGGTGCAAGTTTAAAAAAAGGTTTAATAAATAACTGTTGAGTAAACCTAGACCTAGGCTGACGTAGTCTTAAAAAGGTAACAAAGCTAAAAGAATTAAGTATAAGAAAATAAATGAGTAGAAAATTAGAAGAGAGCCCAGAAAGAGGGGGCAACTCAAAGTGCCAAGGGCAACAAGAGACCCTAGAGGGAGGGCAACAAGAGAATAAAGAATTGAAAGAACAGTTAATTGTCCTTTACAATCAAGTGCAAAAGGAATAAATGATCATTCAGCTACATGAAGAAATGAAGACTGCCTTAAACTGCAGGAATAGAAGCTCAACAGAACACACTTGAGGTAATTCTACTGAATTACAGGAAATCTCAAGGTGGAGCAAGCAACCTTTTGAAAGGAAAAGGAAAACCTTTGAAAAATCTTCACATGCTATGAGAGTTCTTTGGGTCAAGGATTATTCCTGTGGAAGATTAGGAAGAGAAACAAAATGACTTTAACATCTCTCTGAACAAACTGACAAACCAGTTGGCAAGGACAACTCAGCAATGTTTTTTATGTTAGGAGGAAGCCAAAAGTTACAAGAAACAGAGGAAGAGCTGCAGAAGCAGTTGAAGGAAAAAGACAAGGCATTGAAAGGCAAAGCCAGAGAACTTTGAGCTGCAAGCAGATATTGCAGCCACGAACAGCACAATCTCCAAACTGAAACAAGTTCAGGCTTCGCCGGAGAAGGACCTGACCAACAGTGAAACCAGAATAAAAGACAAAGTACTGCTGCAGACAGAAAGGAAAAACAGAAATAAGATTCGACAATGTAAATCTGACACTGAAGCACAAGAAACTAAAAGATGGAAAAACCTGAACTGAATGAAAAGATTCATAAGCTTGTGAAACGATTTGAAAGTGAAACAGCAAATAAATGTTCGGCTGAAATTGTGGAACAAGCAGAAATGAAGATTCCATTTGTGAAGTGTAAATGTCCAGCAAAAACATGATGGAAACCATGGAAAAAGAAATTTGAGTGCACTCTGAGGGCACACTCACCTTTGAAGGAATGGGACAAACCCACAGTGTCTGGGGGGGAAAAAAACGCAGTAGCAAAATGCAACTTGAAGGAGCCCAAAAAGTGAATCGAATGAGAATAATCAGGTATCAGAGTGCTGTCGGCGTCCCTCCAAACTTGGCAAACCAAGATGAAGAGTAACTGTCAAGCTTTAAGACCCTCTGAATTCATCAGGTCAGAGAGTAGATATGGGGAAGCAGGGATAGCAAACAAAAATTGTATTGTAATACTCTATAGAAGAGAGGAAGGTTTTCTTCAGAAAAGAAAGGTGATGTTGTGTTACGTGCCTGCATGCCATTGTAATGTAAGATGCTCTGCAGAGAGAGGATTAATATGGGACTAGTGAATGGCATCATCTATGGTATGATGTATACAAAGAAAATTATAGCACGGGCAGCACGGTAGCAGAGTGATTAGCATTGCTGCTTCACAGCTCCAGGGACCTGGGTTTGATTCCTGGCTTGGGTCACTGTGTGGAGTTTGCACATTCTCCTCATGTCTGCATGGGTTTCCTCCGGGTGCTCCAGTTTCCTCCCACTGTCCAATGATGTGCGGGTTAGGTTGATTGGCCATGCTAAAAAAAATTGTCTCTTAGAGTTCTGGGTTGCGTAGGTTAGAGGAATTAGCAGATAAACCAGATTTGGAGGTACGGCCTGGGTAGAATTGTGGTCAGTGCAGACTCGATTGGCTGAATGGCCTCTTCTGCACTGTAGGGTTTCTATGATTCTTTCTATGATCCTATGATAGGAACAGGTCCTTTGGCCTTCCAAACCTGCACCCACCATGTTGCCTGTCTGAACTAAAATCCCCTACCCTTCTGGGGACCATATCCCTTTATTCCCAATCTATTCATATATTTGTCAAGACGCCCCATAAAAGTCACTATCATATCTGCTTCCACTACCTCCCCCGGCAGCGAGTTCCAGGCACCCACCACTCTTTGTGAAAAAAAAACGTGCCTCTTACATCTCCTTTAAACCTTGCTCCTTGCACCTTAAACCTATGCCCCCTAGTAATTGATTCTTTCACCCTGGGGAAAAAGCTTCTGACTATCCACTCTGTCCATGCCCCTCAATCTTGTAGACTTCTGTCAAGTTGCATCACAACCTCCGTCATTCCTGTGAGAACAAGCCAAGTTTCTCCAAACCCCCTTAGCTAATGCCCTTCATACCAGGCAACATCTTGGTAAATCTTTTCTGTACCCTCTCCAAAGTCTCCACATTCTTCTGATAGTGTGGCAACCAGAATTGAACACTATATTCCAAGTGTGGCCAAACTAAGGTTCTATAAAGCTGCAACATGACTTGCCAATTTTTAAACTCAGTACTCCAGATGATGAAGGCAAACATGCTATATGTCTCCTTGACTACTTTCTCCATCTGCATTGCCACTTTGTGACCTGTGTACCTGTACACCCAGATCCCTCTGCCTATCAATATCCTAAGGGTTCTGCCATTTACTGTAAATTTCCTATCTGTATTCCACCTTCCACATTTGTTCGGATTAAACTCCATCTGCCGTCCCTCCGCCCAAGTCTCCAACCGATCTGTTTCCTCTGATGGTCTTCATCGCTATCCGCAATTCCAACCATTGTCGTCCGCAAACTTACTAATCAAACCAGTTACAGTCATGTGGCTCTGTAAAAACAGTTTGTATGCAAGTAGCTAGCCTGCATGGTGAACATCTTGCATTACAGTAACCTGGGACCTGCAAATAATTGAAAACTACCAGTTAATGTTTATATATATAAGTCTCAAGACCTCCTCATTGACATTACTCTACATCAATAAAACACAATATAATGACATCTTAAAATTAGTCTATACATGCCTCACTCTTGTTGCAAATGGCTAATTTGAGTACCTTTGAATTAGAGCTAAAGAACATCAAGGGAAAAATTATAATAAGCTTTGGCAGCAGACAATCAGGAACTCATAAATTGAATATTTAAACTGTTAACAAACAGGTGGCTCCTAGATCCAGCATAGCAAATTTAGCATTCGTTTTACATTACAAGTTTATTGTCAGTACAGAGCTAATTTAGTTTCACACTGATGCTAAAATTATTTAATGTAATTTGAATGTACTACCTTGAATGAAGTGGAATAAGCCATCTTGCTTCAGAAGTCTCCACTTTGCCTCCCTTTCAGGTTAGCCCAAGACCCATATTTAAGCAGTATTTATACTACTAGGGCAATTTTACCAAAAATGTTTGTGTTGAGCGAGCAAGAAAATGGGAGAGTTTCAGACTTTTTTTTTGTGTGGCAAGTTGAAAAATGTAATCCTGTGGCATTTAAGACAAAAAAAAGCACCAGGATGCGGTTCTCACCAGCAGAGGGGTGGGGCAGAGCCTAATCTTGCACCACCCCACCTTCCTGTCGCTGATGTTCAAACCCATATCATATTCAGTTATCCTGGAAACTTGCCTTCTCCCTTCCAATAGGCTCTTTAAACTCACCTGCTTTACAGTGGCTAGTGCCATAAACAGGGGTGTGTCCTCCCTTCACTCCACTCCTTTTCCAGTGGAGCCGAGGATGCGCTCTGCTGCCTCGGTCTCGTCCAGCATGAGTCAGTACGGTCGGGTAAGACAAGCACTTACAAAGTAAGGGTGGATAAGTCGCGATGGCATGGCAATCTACCACTGATAGCTATTCTGAAGAAGTTACTGGGCCATGACTCTTCCCCTCATCCAATCTCTCCCTTTTGTTTTAGCTTATCTTCCTGCCTGCCATCTCTGAAATATCTCCCTCTCCAAATGCACAAGCCTAACTACCATGATACCAAAACTGTTTCTAAGCATTCAGTTCAGAATGCCACAATTCTTACGCATTATAAGTTAAATATAGTGCCACAAGCACAATACATTGCCCTATTCAAGGCCTAGTACCTTATGAGTATCTCAGACCAGAAGTCCTTTTTCTCTGGCTGCTCCCAGCATCCTCAAACTGCCTGCTAATGTGACCTGAGGATAGGCTGCTCAGGCTTGAACTGAATGATAGTGGAGAGGGAGGAAGGAAACCCAACCAGCCAGTGGGACAATGCCTGGCAGTCAACTTGAATGCCTAGGCCTTGCAAGCTGGCTAGGTCTGGGAGTGAAAAGAGTTCTGAGGAGTGCAGGAGCAGCAATGAATTAAGTAAACTATAAATTAAACTAGAACCCATCCCCCTCACAGGAAGTAAAATTAATGCAAATAAAAATTAGTGTTACCTACAGAGAGCTGGGCTCAGTTAAAATATAAATGGAAGGAAAATGGTGCAGTTTCTGGATTGGACAGCAGATCCACAAGATCAGCTTTATGTCTGGATGACAATTTGGAAATATACCTGAGGGATCAAACCAAATGTGGCCATGACGGGCAACCAGCCAACTGGTTCCCAGCATGCACGTCAGTTGCTGTAATATTTTAAGGCAGTTGCGTGCCTCCATTTTAATTCAACTTTTATTTTTAATACTGAAGCTGGGACTGCCAGTATGGAAAGGGAGGCGTGAAGGGATGAATCCATGAGGTAAGTGCCTTTATTGCACTGCTGGAGGGAATAAGAGAAACAGGAGTCTTTTTCAGGCTCAACCAGCTCGCCATAACGCAATTAGATCCACGCAATTAGCCCACCCACCATGATGTTCAAAGTTCCCCCTCACCATTTCTCCCACCCTTTGATGTGGGTTCATTTCCCACATGCCCAGATCAGAATCTCTCCATAATGTTGGGCTTATATGACATCCACTCTCCCATTGATTTCCATCGCGATAGGCAGGCAGGCTGACTGACTATTGGGTAGGAAACCTGCTGCAAAATGTAAAAGACATTCTGCTGTTAAATTCGGCAGTATGCATGTGAAATGTCACTTCCAGATTTGAAGGCATGGTGGTTAATGTTGCTGCCTCACAGCGCCAGGGACTCAGGTTTGATTCTGGCCTTGGCTCACTGTGTGGAGTTTGCACATTCCCCCCACGTGTGTGTGGGATTTCTTTGAGTGCTCCAGTTTCCTCTCATAGTCCAAAGATATGCAGGTTAGGTGGATCGGCCATGCTAAATTGCCCCTTAGTGTCTCAAGATGTGTAAATTAGGGGCATTAACAGCATAAATACATGGGGTTATGTGGATAGGACATTGGTGGGATGCTGTGTTGGGGGCCAAATGATCTACTTCTGCACTGTAAAGATTCTATGATTTCCCATTTAGTTTTTTAAAATTTAGTTTATTAGTCATAAGTAAGCTTATATTAACACTGCAGTGAAGTTACTGTGAAAGTCCCGTAGTCGCCACATTCTGCTTGTTCGCATACACTGAGGGAGAAATTAACATGGGCAGTACACCTAACCAGCACGTCTTTCGGACTGTGGGAGGAAACCGGAGCACCCAGAGGAAACAAGGGGAGAATGTGCAGACTCCGCACAGACAGTGACCCAAGGCGGGAATTGAACCTGGGTCCATGGCACTGAGGTAGCAGTGCTAACCACTGTGCCAAATTCTCCTTCCTCTTGTGCTCTTTCTGGCTAAGAAAATATTAAGGCCAAAATGTTTAGATTGCCTTCCTGCAGCACTCCAGCCTCTGCATTACTTTCCTCTCTGATCCATTTTCACTGCACTCTGCTTTCTTCTGTTGACTTATAAATACATTAACTGTTTTGGATGCATCTGGCTTCTCATTTTGCTTCCATCCATACTTTCGTATGAAATCTGCAGATGTCCCTCTCTCCTGTTTCATTCCATCCCCTTCCATTTATTCATTTTAATTCTTTTAGTTACTTTTTTTATTCTATGATACTTCGCTAATTTAAAGTTTAAAAAAAAAGTAAAGTTTATTTATTAGTCACAAGTAAGGCTTACAATAACACTGCAATGAAATTACTGTGAAATTCCCCTAGTCACTACAGTCCGCTGCCTGTTCAGGTCAATGCAGCTAACCAGCATGTCTTTCAGAATGTGGGAGGAAACCGGAGGAAACACACACAGACATGGGGAGAGCGTGCACACTCCGCTCAGACAGTCACCCAAGTTAGGAATCAAACCAGGTTCCCCGGTGCTGTGAAGCAGCAATGCTAATCACTCTGCTACTGTACCGCCCTAAAGAAGGGGATTTGCATTAGCCAGGAATCAAACCCAGGCCTCCCGAGTGCCAGGTGAAAATACTATCGCTGAACCACCAATGCACAATTTAGTTGCTACTTGCTTAACGTTTACTTAAAATGCAGTTGCACTTTCTTGGGTAGAACTTCACTCCCCAATGCTTCAAAAGCCGAACAACCCAATCCACTACTTACAGATTCCATGCTTTCTCCCACGATGCCCTCGCATCCTACAACCATCTTGTATTCTGACCAGATATCAGCACTCCTATCAACTATTAACACCAACCTCTCACTCCCTACTACTTCAACACGTTCACTATTCCCAGACTTGGGCCTCATTTTAATATCTTTATCTGAAAGATAGCCTAACCACCAATGTGTCATACCCTCCATACTGTTTCCCCTTGTGGGAGAGTCTCGGACCAGAAGGCAAAATCTCTGAATAAGGGGTCGCCCACTTAAAACCGAGATGAGGAGGGATTTCTTCCCTCAAGGTAGTGAATCTATGGAATTCTTTTCCGCGGAGGGCCATAGAGGCTGGATCATTAAGTATGTTCAAAGCTGAGATAGTCAGATTTTTAATCAGTTAGGGATCCGACGGTTATGGAGGTATGGTAGGAAAGTGGAGTTAAGGATTATTATCATCAGATCAGTCATGATCTCATTGAAAGGTGGAGCAGATGGGCTGAATGGCCTACTTCAGCTCCTACGTTTTATGGTCTTAGGCGTTGAAGTGTCAGTGTATATTATGTTTCTACTCTGGAGTGGGAAACATGTGCTAGCTTCTGACTCAGAGGCTGCCACTAAGCCAAGGTTGGCACTTAACTTGCCTTAATCCTGCAAAATGATACATCATCCAACTTCCTGTAAGCAGATCTTACAATTAGACATCACTATTTAATATAGATGGAAAACAATCTTTATTCAAAAAAAACAAGAAAGCCCGTCTTTAACTGGAAGTCAGAAATTTGCAGGTAGCTACACCTACTGTTTGATTTCAGCAGCTTCAAGGAGCCAATATTTGCATTTAGTAAATGGTGGCACAGTTATTCACACTGCTGCCTCACTGCACCAGGGACCCAGGTTCGATTCCTGGCTTTGGTCACTGTGCGAAGTCTGCGCAGTCTTCCCACAGTAATACTGCGGTTACACATGGGTTTCCTCTGGGTGTTCCCACAGTCCGAGAGACATGCTGCTTACATGCATTAACCATGTTAAATTGTCCCTCAGTGTACCCAAACAGATGCCGGAGTGTGGCAACAAGGGGATTTTCACAGTAACTTCATTACAGTGTTAATGTAAGCCTACTTGTGACACACATAAATAGTAAATATAGTTGCTTCAAAATGCTAGCCAATTAGAAGCTAAACATTATATTCATGCTGCAGACTAAGCACAATGTGCTGCCATGGGATATCCATTAGTGTTTTCAAAATAATTATCCTTTAATACTTGACACAAAAAAATGAGCTCAGTACCAATTGAAAGAAAATATCTCATATAATCCCAGTTTCTTTAGGAGAAGTCTCCTGCAAAATTGTATCAGCTCAGTTAGATTAATGTCCACAGTGAATTGCAATGTTTTATTTCCTTCTTTGTAATGAGGGATTTTGTTTTGTACATAGTTTTAGACTTTACTGAACACTCTCCCATCAGCTGTAGCTAGAGCTTGCTTTCTTCAACTCTGTAAGACTGCAGCAAAAGTTATTTAGCCAGCTTCCTGCTCAGTCTTCGGAACCTCATGTCTTTAATTTGTAAAAGTGATACAGGATCCTGACGATCTAGCCAGACCTGAAACATATTTTGGTTCAGGATTCCTGCACTATTGCCAGCTTTTTTTTTGTAGCTAATTAATTGGTATGAGTAATGATATTTGCCACACATTTGAAGAGAGGTGAGGATTATTCGTTGCCTGAAGGTTCTTGTTCCCTACAATGATCGTAATACTTTGGTTACACATGGAAAAAAAATGTTAACCTATTTATATATAAATGTGGAATATATTATGACTTGGTGTAATACTAATCCATTTTATAGAGGATATTAATATGGAACACTGCAATGTGACTCTACATTGGATTCAACAAAATTTATAGCTCAGAAGCAGATAATTCAGCCCAATTGATCTGTGCCACTGTTAAAACTCTACTAGAATCTCCCCCACCCTATTGCATCTAACCCTGTATGCTTATGTAGTTTCTCATGAAAGGCCTCGCTCCAACTCACTGCAACTGTGGCATTTAGTAGTATGTCCCACATTCTGTCCATTTTCCAAAAGGAGTTTCTTCTGAATGGTGTATTAGATTTATTTGTGAATGCAACTTTTGCCATAGAGTGATTAAAAATGTCCATGAGAAATGGATTAAAGCTAAGTTGTCTTAGTTTGTTATGCTGGATCCTTGAGAATTTAATCCTAAGTATACGTCCATTTTCCATTAAAGTTTTTGATATTCTGAGATAGATTTATCCAGTAATAAGTAAAGAACAGTAGCAATAGCCCTTTACAGGCCCCCGATCCACAAAATTAGGACGTTGTTAAGAAACATCAGGATTATTTTCTGAGCATGCAGTGCTTGTGGTAGCCGAGGTTCCATGTTGCTTGTGCATTATTGGAAATTTTTCACTGTATAAGGATAGAATTGTATTGGCTTCAGAGGCTAGGGACTGGATTTTTGCAGTGTTGGGAACTGGGCAGGGCCTGGATATGGATGTCCTGCCCCCATTTCTAACAGATTCTATATTTGGTGGCTGGGGAAGGGGTAGGGCATGAAAATCGAGCGGGAAACTGGAACTCTGTAGGGCCATTTGAAATCATTGCTGAGTTCGCACAGGTCCTATTTTCACTATTACAAAGGCCTTGACATGCAATATGTCAGTCAAAAATTTATAGATCAAATGCTGTTGAAGGGCAAATAATGTTTATTTAGCTGTCATGATCTGAAGTGTATTAAATCCCCGCCTCTTTAATAATGCAAAGAAATGGGTTAAAACTGCCTGTTTGAGTTATAAAAATCCCTTTTAATTTGGATTCATAAATGAATCCAATAAAGCATTCAGAAGAAACTTCTTTAGTGGGTGGATAGAATGTGGAACTTGCAACTGCGACTAGATGCCACAGTTGCAATGACTTGTAGTGAGGCCTTTAAGGAGAAACTACATAAGGACATCAGGGATATAGAGTAGAAGGATAACCCTTTGTCGGAATGCTTTGATTGACAGTCCATCTGGTGTAGGTTGGGAAAACAAAACGTTAACATGTGTTTCTGCAGTTTCAGTAGACTTTATTGTTGACTTTTTGATAGTTTAAAGAGATTATTAAAGGATAAGCAGTCCTTAATGTGCTTACAGAATATAAATTTATTTTTATAGCAGATTGAACACATGAAGGAATCTAAAATTGTTGAATGTGTTTCATGAGTGAATGAGAGCTCTATTAGATACTTAGTTGATTTGCTTTCATCTCTATATGGTTCCTGAGGTCTGACTAGAGCCGCTACAGGCGAGTGGCTATGGAGGTGGCATGAAGGTCATGGATGGTACAATGGGCATGGAGAGTAGGGATGAGGACTAGAGGGCCTAACATCATTTAAAGCAATGAGGATGTAGTCTCAGAGAAGCAAGGTGAGCCTTCTAACTAGCCCACCTCAGCATACACCCGTATGACCTGTGACTTGCTTTTACGGTCAGTGAGCAACTCTAATCTCATCCCAGGCTCCCAAAATGAACATTGGCTTTAACAGGTCCCTTTAAATTGAGGCAGGTCTGTCAAGTTGGGAAATCTGGCACTGGATTGTCAAGGCTGTGATGTGTTGAATATATCTGGATACTGATGATTTATATCCTTCCATAACAAATTTACAACTCTGCATTTAAATGTTACTATAATTTCAAAATCCATTTTAATGATTTGAGACAGCTGCAGGACTGTGGTGCTGTGCTCTCGGACTTGATGCTGGAAGTAATTTAATGATCCGAGCAGGACAGGACAGGTGAGTATAGTGGGACATTCAGCTGCATCCTAATGTGGGTGCCACCATCAACCATCTCAGTTTGCCTTCTCAAACCTACTTCAGCACATCATTCCTCACATTAACTTACTTTTCAGGTGTCTTCATCCTTCTCTGTCTGTGCACTTCCTCCTATTCCCATCTGTCCCTTCCACACCATTGGAGCTCACCCTCATTTTTGTTATGTCATTCATGTGCCTCATTGCTACCCTCAATGAATGTTCTCCATCCAATCATGGAGAGCAAGAGAATTGGAGATAGCGTTCCAGGCATCTTGCAACTGACAGCTGCAGAAAGGGACACCATGATGTGGAGATGCCAGCTTTGGACTGGAATAAACAGAGTAGGAAGTCTGATAACACCAGGTTTAAGTCCCACCGAATTATTTGATAGTAGACTCGCAAGCTTTCAGGGTTTGCCCCTTCGTCAGATGAATGGAGAGTTCTGGCCTCAGACAGAGCATATGCTTTTATGTGCTCTGTCTGAAGCCAGATCTCTCCATTCACTTGACGAAGGGGCAAACCCCAAAAGCTTGCGAGTTTACTATCAAATGAAAGGGACATCAACAGAGCTTTGCTATTGAAATGGGCCCTCAAGCTATCTGGTGACAAAAGTAAATATCAAACAGCTACATAGAATACAACACTTATTGATAATTTATTTAAGAATACAGTTGAATATAACAAAATGAATTAGCATAATTTTTACCAACTAAAACATGACGAAGTATAATCCTTATCAGCTATCCATCTCTATAGTTCCAGTTTAAGTAATATCCTCATAGAACATTACAGCGCAGAACAGGCCCTTCGGCCCACGATGTTGCGCCAACCAGTTAAAAAACAATGACCCTCTAACCTAAACCAATCCCTTTTCATCCATAAACCTATCCACAGATCTCTTAAATGCCCCCAAACTAGGCGCATTTACAACTGCAGCAGGCAGGGCATTCCAATCCCTCACCATCCTCTGGGTAAAGAACTTACCCCTGACATCCGTCCTATAACTACGCCCCCTTAATTTAAAGCCATGCCCCCTCATAGACACATACCTGTCAGAATTAGCAAGTACAAATATAGAGAAACTCACGAGTGCTAGATTTTCAGCCTTTTAACCCCTCTGGACCAATAAAGAAAAATATCTTCCTTCTGACTCCGATATAGCAGTTTCAGAGAAGATCTGCTTTCAAACAGCAGAACTTCAGAGAAAGAGACTTAGTTTCTGGCAGATTCCAGTCTCCAAATCCAGAGAGAGAAGAACAGACAGAGAGAAAGCTACCTCTGTCTAAAGATTCCAAGCAGCAATTGACTTGATTTCTCTGCAAGCCTAGTCCTGCCCAGTCATATGACCATACCTGTCAATGAACTTAACCAAGCCTCACCCTGAAACACCCCAGGGGAAAACACAACAACCTTGTATTAAACTAGATTAAAACAACCATTTTAGCAATTAACGTCAATTATGCTGCTGCAGTAATAACATAGACTGATGTGTATAGAAAAAAATGGCAGAGTGCAAAGAGCTGAATGCTCAAAAATCCTGCACAAGAACCAGGACCAAATACGTTTCTTAAAGGCACAGTATTGTCACACTGCAAAAGGATGAAAAAGAGCAGATAACTGCAGATCAAATTTATCATTGCAACCCAGGAATCTCGTATCAGTTTTGTAAAATGTTTTTTGTGGTTGCACACCAGCTCCAGTGTGGAAACTTTTATGTTTGATGAGCACGTTTGGTTTATTTGGGGATATCTTATTTGTCACTTCTACATTTGATGATGCTTCCTATGAGGGCAGCCAGAGCTCATTCTAACTGACCTCCATCACAGGCAATTATAATCAACATCATTATGGGCACAGGCAAACAAGACATCCGTTATTTGTCCTGTGCATTTATTGGCATTGACTGCAAGATCCAGCAAATGTCTCCAGTATAGCTCTGGAAGGATCCAAAAGCTGGGGTGATTTTCTTAGCAACTGCCTAAGTATGATTCCCCCAGGTACAGTTGATTGCAGATCTGGTTGTAACAGGTTGCAAATGACTGCCACCACCAGATGGAAGACTTTGAGACAATGATGTTCCAACAATTTGTCAGTACCCTGTGTTGCGGGTATAATCCCCTCTGAGCTGGACCTCCCACCCCGTGTGGAGTGGCAGGCCTGAGGAGCAGCCTGTTGCTGTTCCTGTTCTTTCTGATGTTGCTGCAATTGTTGGTCATCCTGATTTTCATCTGAGGTCCAAAATCAAAACAGCAGATGCAGCACCCATTCCAATCTGACAGATCACTGCCCCAAAATGGTGATCAGATATTTAAATCTCTAATGTTGTAGTATTCACCTCCAAAGTTGTGTAATCTCTTACCACAAGTGCTGTGAACGAAGCCGTCCATACAATTGAATAAGTAGCCAGCTGTAAAGTCTCACTCCATTTTGGCACATTTCCCTGTCATGTTCTCCAGGCTTCTTATTTGTGAATGCTCTCATCTTGCATTCATGGTCAAGTTCCAGGAAGTGTCTGAAGTATGCACACCCACAGTTAAATTCAGAAAGCTAAAAAGCGAATTCAGTGTGTTTTTATTAGCTAGCCATTAACATATTGAAATTGACAACCTACTTCTCCACAGGGATTGCTAGCGCACAGCCCAATAAGCTGCAGATAAATGTGGATGTCTGTGGTTTGGAGCTGGCTCCTCAACGTGCTGTCAATTTGAGTGTTTTTAACTCAACAACAGTTTCCACTCCTGCAGGTTAAAAGTCACCACTTTTGTCAGTTCCTTTTTAGTTCACCTGGTGTGGATTCTACTAGTTGCAGATGGTGGGGAAGGTTAAGAAACTGACTAGGCACCAAACTGGCTCATCTTTAGCTGACTAACAAGCTGCGGTACTGATGTTTGAGAAGTTGCCTCTAGACAGTTTCCAACTCAAGATTTTTTTGGTCAAAGTGAAAGCAGAGGAGAGCAACTTCAAATGATATTTTCCAATTTCGCGTTTTGCATCATTTCTGCATTAAGGAGTCATTAGCTGGTTGTTTATTTATCACTAAAATCTGGAGATAATTCTTCTGTGAGCTACTTTAAGTGCACTGGGTGAATATGTTTACATTCAATTCAATGTGCACTCATTGTTCATATATAACTTGTTTATTTTCTAAAGACCACAGGAATTTGCAAACATATTAAGCATGCGATAAAACAGCGCTCAGAAAAAACTCAATTTCTTAATGCAATTTTTTACTGATATTTTTAAGTTCTGTGTTTGCAACCACTTTGATGGAATTTGGCAGGAAAGCCTTTTTTTAAACAGTAGTGCCAAACTGGCATTAGGGTACAATTTGTTAATTGGATACAGATGGGCAAGATTGCTGTCTGTGGTCAATTTTAACAGTAAACATGCATTGGGATAAAAAAACTAGCATTGTTATGGTATCACTTACTTTCAGGCTTTACATTCTTCTTTATTGCTGACACTGTATACTGAATATCGTGCATCACTTTAAGGCGGAATTGGGTTATTCCAGCTTGGGATGGGGTGGTAGGGGATCAATTGAACTGACATTAGATCCTTTCTGTTTTTATCCCTCCCAAAATTCACCACCAGTTAATTCTGTGGGAGGGTTATCTGCCTCAGGAATTCTGCCCAAAGCATTCATTTGGACTTACATTCTCTGAAAGCAGGCATTGGACCCTCTCTGGGCCCAAAACTGAAACGGGAAATTGCAGTTGATTGCCACTACAGCCATTCAATTTGGATTGCGTGCTCCCTTTTTGATTTGATTTTATTATTCACATGTATTAATATATAGTGAAAAGTATTGTTTCTTCTGTGCTATACAGACAAAGCATAACATTCATAAAGAAGGAAAGGAGGGAGTGCAGAATGTAATGTTACAGTCATAGCTAGGGGTAAGAGAAAGATCAATTTAATGCATGATAGGTCCATTCAGAAGTTTCATGGCAGCTGGGAAGAAGCTGTTATTGAGTCAGTTGGTATGTGATCTCAGATTTTTGTATATTTTTTCCAATGGAAGAAGGTGGAAGAGAGTATGTCCGGGGTGGGTGGGGGTCCTTGATTATGCTGGCTGCTTTTCCAAGGCAGCAGGACGTGTGGACAGTACAGTATCTCACACCAATATCCACAGTTATGGGTGTTTGCTGTGATTTTTTAAATTACCCCATTCCCAAAATTAGGGACAATTGTGGCAATTTTTCACCTGAGGGTGGTGGGTGCGTGGAATCGGCTACCGGCAGTGGTAGTGGAGGCGGATTCAATAGTTTCTTTTAAGAGATTTTTGGATAAGTACATGGGACTTAGTAAGGGTTATAGGTAAGCTTAGTAGGTAGGGACATGTTTGGGGCAACTTGAGGCCTGAAGGATCTGTTTGTGCAGTATTTTTTCTGTGTTCTCAGTAGCATCCCACAGTCATGTTGCCTGTCCCAAAACACATTGCTCATGTTCTGACCATAAGGCTGGACTTGAAATAGCTACCACTTTTTTAAAAAATTGGTTTTTTATTGTTTCATCTGGCTTTCACATTTAGCAGGGGTTGACTGCTCTTCATCTTTTAAGCCAACAGTGTAGTTGGGCCTGGTTAAACTAAGCACCTTTCTGATTTGGCACCAAACTTCTGTCCAAAGCCTTTCTTCATATGCAAAACCTGCCAATAAGCTTGGGTCTGATGTAAATCATGCTCCCAGCCCAGGAAAAATTTAAGTGCTACTGATATTGGTATTCATTGTACTTGCATCCATTTACATAAAGCGGTTATAACTGTCACATACATTTCAGTTGAAAATTTGGGTATTTGATGGGACATCAAATTCTAACATCCCTCGGGATCCTTTATAATGAGCAGGTGACAATGGTCTTGCTGCATTTTGCCATTTATGAACACATTGACATGCTAGTGGTGAACCATGTAAATACTGAGGTACAAAGTGCAGTCAGTAGAACAAGAGGAATCTAGGTTTTGTATTATCCTTCTGTTTAAAACAAAAGCCTGTGACTGTTGCGCTTTAAAATAACATGATAGCTTATGAATCGACTCGAGCACAATGCAAAATCTTAAAATTGAGTCAGTTTTGATTTTATATTCAGAAATTGCGATCTAAGTGATTTTGGGAATACCTATCAATTAAAAATATCTTAGCTTGGGTACAATGATGTATTTTGATATTTGTTTACTTTGGGTTTCTTTCACATGCATAATCACACATCAATAGCAATTTGCTAAAGTTTGTGCATCACTATATTTCATGTTTCTGTAAAACTAGAGATGGGTGATAGAATTTAAATATCATTAGTGAGCCCAGGACTCGCGTGCATTAGTGACCACCAGCAAGAAGGTCCTCACTGGCAAGGATCATGTGTGGTCCCCACCAACAGGGACCTATTTGGATGGTCTCAACAGTAAGATCACAGGTCATTTAGGCCCACCATTTAGGTCAGAGTAGGGTCTGGGCAGTTTCCCTTGGACAGTGCCAGACTGGCACATTGGCATCGCCCACTGGAAATCCTGGCACACTGGCAGTGACCACTGGACACTGGGCAATACTAGGAGTGGGAATTGTTGGGGCATATCCTAAGGGAAAGGGCAAGGCCTGGATATGGACAGGGGCATAAGAGGAAGTGGGGGAGGGAGGCTGCACTCTGCAATTGGGATTGGTGGGCTGTTGGGATAGTGCACCCTGCAACTGAGATTGGCGGTTGATTGGGGTCAGATCAGCCATGGAAGCTAACAATGCGGGGGGGGGGGTGCGGTGCTGTTGGTTGCTATTCATGGGGTGTGGAGGTGACTGTTTATCAGAACAGAGAGATCTGTGCATATGCGATTGTGCCCTCTACTGTCAGCTGCTGGCTTTTGGTGAGCTTAGGCCCTGCTCCCTTCCCCTACTTGTGGGAAACAGATTTAGCGTTTTTTTTAATAGACTGGCATAAGATTGGACTTGCAGCCTCACTGATAAAACGGGCCTGAAACTCTCCTATTTTTACACTCATTTGGGATTTAGAATTCTTTTGGTAAGTTTGTCCCCTGTAGCTTGAGAGGCACACTCTGCATATAGCATGGCTGACTCGGAGCCTTTCCCACTTCTACTGCCTGCCGTAGATATACTGGAAGGTTTTACTGGTTGATAATCAACATGTTTGTAATGTGGCCACCAGGTCCTAAAGTGGGACTTGAACTAGCTCAGAGGCTATTCAGTGTGCCACAGGATGTCTATGAACCAAACATTAGTGAAGCACTAATTCATACACCCCTTCCCCCCTGTTTTACCATTGAGGACATGCCCTCAGTTATCAGTTCTGAGCAATTTTGAATTATTGTCTTACCTTTCACAATCTTATTATCTCACTCCACTACCTTAAGGCTCCTGAAATACATTGGCCATGCCCATGTTACCTGCTCCAGCTCTTTTCATCTCTAGCTCTGTCCTTCACCCAGTATGGAGTGATTTGGATACTTTGCTTTGTTTAAAGTGCAAGTTGCATTTACACATGAAAGGATTTGAATTCACGCTTTTGTTGGCCATGACTCAAGTAATTGTTCAAATGTGGAATTTGTGATTTTATATTAATGCAGCTAAATCTAATTAATTGTTTGATTTATATAAAGATCTAAGTGGTTAATTTACCTCATTTTATCACATTTCACTTATGCAAACTCTTTCATTGACAGACACACTCGGAAGAGAGACCATTCCAGTGTGAGGAGTGTAAGGCTTTGTTTCGGACTCCCTTCTCCCTGCAGAGACATCTACTGATACACAATAGTGAGCAATTACCTTCACAGTACCTCTACCTGGTGTTTTCCTTTTTTAAGACTGTCTTTTAAAATTCAAAATGCCACAGCTTAAATATCTTTGAATCATAGTATCATAGAATCCCTAAAGTGCGCAAACAGGCCATTTGGCCCATTTTGTCTTTACCGACTGTCTAACAAAGCCCTCTCCTGGCCCTATCCCTGGGACATTTGGGACATTTGGGACAGTAAGGGGCAATTTACCATGGCCAATCCACCTAACCCACACGTCTTTGGACCGTGGGAGAAAATTGAAGCACCTGGAGGAAACCCATGCAGACACGTGGAGAACATGCAGACTTTACACGAGGCCAGAATTGAACCCGGGTTCCTGGTGCTGTGAGGCCTCAGTGGTAACCACCACTCTGCCACCGTGCCATCCTTTGTTTGAAGATAGTTGAACTGTTTAAGACCATAAAGTCCACAGGCCTCTTTGACATTGACACTGTCGGAAGTTTGGTGGCAGGATTGAGAATGAGGCCAGTTCCTGATTTCTGCTGCTGATTTTCTTGTGCTGTGTTTGGGGTAAGACCCTTCTTTGCCCCAAATATTGCCCCCGATATCACAGGAGGGAATACTGATTCTGGCCCTTGCATCAAGTGGACTAAGGGTGGCTATATTTCGGGCTGCATGGAACAAGTTAGTTTTTTATTTTTTGGAAGGTGAAACAAACCAAGCACTGTGCTTTATCTATAAAGGGATAGAATTGAAAAGTGAAGGAGTTACTTTTAAGTTTGTGTTTGAACCTTGGTCAGTCTATATTTGAAGTATGTGTAAAGTTCTGGTTTTCATCTTATAAGAAAGGATTTAGAGGCACTGGTGAAGGCACAAAAAGGGATGAACCTGGAACTGTAAGGTGATATCAGTCAAGAGACGATGAACAGGCTGGTTCTTTCTTTTCCTGAAAAGAGACCATGAAGGATAACTGAATAGAAGTCTTTAAAAATGATCAAAGGTTTGATTGAATAGAAGCAATGTGTGTTTCCACCTGTGGAGAGGAGCAGGAACTAGAGGGCGCGTTACAAGATAGTTACCAAGGAGTCACCCAGGGAATTCAGAAGAATCTTTTACCTAGAGAGTGGGAAGAATGTAAAACTCATTGCCCACCACCTGGAGTGGTTGAAGTGAATGGATATGGAAGAAGAGAATAGAGAGTTCATAGAATCCCTGCAGTGCAGAAGGGGACCATTCGGCCCATCAAGCCTGCTCCGATGACAATCCCACCCCTATCCCATAACCAGACATACTTACCCTGCTAACCCCACCCCCCCTCACCCCGACACTAAGAGGCAATTTAGCATGGCCAATCAGCTTAATCTACACATCTCTGGAGTGGGGGAGGAAACTGGAGCGCCTGGAGGAAACTCTCAGACACGGGGAAAACATGCAAACTCCACACAGACAACAGTCACCTGAGGTGGGAATCAAACCTGGCCCCTGGTGCTGTGAGGCTGCAGTGCTAACCACTGTACTACTGTGCTGCCCAAAATTAAATTTTATGAGGAAATAGCAGAATGAGGGCTGCTGAAGGCACCCAGAATCAAACAAAGAAGTTATGCTGTTGAAGCTGATAGAGGAAGGATGGGAGGAGGCTTGAGTGGCACATACTGAAAGGGCCAAATGGTCTGCTTTTGTGTTATATGTTCCAAGAAAAATGGAACCTACCTATGTATCCAGGCCTGCAATCTGGCTAAGACCCAAAACTAATGACAGGACCTTTTATTTTTAGCGTATCTTGACACATGCTTTTCCCTTTGGGGCAATAGAACATTACAGCGCAGTACAGGCCCTTCGACCCTCGATGTTGCGCCGACCAGTAGAACCAATGTAATGACCCTCTAACCTAAACTATTCCAATGTTATCCATATGCCTATCCACTGACCATTTGAACGCCCTTAAAGTTGGCGAGTCCACAACTGCTGCAGGCAGGGCATTCCACGACCTTACTACCCTCTGAGTAAAGAACCTACCTCTGACATCCGTCCTATAATTACCACCCCTTAATTTAAAGCTATGTCCCCTTGTGTTAGCCATCAGCATCCAAGGTAAAAGGCTCTCACTATCCACCCTATCCAATCCTTTGATCATCTTGTATGCCTCAATCAGGTCACCTCGTAACCTTCTCTCCAATGAAAATAACCTCAAGTCCGTCAGCCTTTCCTCGTTAAGACCTTCCCACCATACCAGGCAACATCCTGGTAAACCTCCTCTGCACCCTTTCCAATGCCTCCACGTCTTTCTTATAATGCGGCAACCAGAACTGTACGCAATAGTGGGCGAGTGGTGTAAGAATTCTAGAGCTGACCATTGAGCCACATTATGAACGCTCCTTCCATGTCTTGTGCCACAAGACCTCCACAGGACACTATGACCTTCACATTAACTCCCTTCCAAAGGAGAGCTGCATTGTTAGAAGTGTTGATCTTTACGTGTGGTATTGTACTGAAGCCCAATTGTACATTCTAGTGTGCATAAAAGATCCAATGGTTTAATGTAAAACGGAAAGTTCTGAGAGGGACCAGCATTCTCATTCAGCCCCTGGCACCAGAAACAGATTAACTGATCATTTATCTCATCATTTGTTCAGTCTTGCTTTGTGTATATTATACTTCTGAAGTGATCTACTGGCTGTGAAGTATATCACAATATTCCAACAGCATGATGATCATCATATAAATACAAATCACACTTTTGTTTGATTCTGACCTTTTCTTGTACAGCTTTTCCTTTTCTCTCACTATTTTTTTTCCCTGGTTTGGCTGATAATTTGTATTTATTTGTCCATGTGGGATGTGACAAGTTATCTTTCTTGTTATCATCCAGGTGAACGAACTTTCAAATGTGATCATTGTGATGCAACATTCAAGAGAAAGGATACTTTAAATGTTCACATTCAAGTGGTGCATGATGGGCACAAGAAATACAAATGTGATCTATGTGACAAAGCCTTTGTAACTCCTTCTGTGCTTAAGAGTCATAAAAAGGTACGTGGTGTCTTCCAGTGATCATGTTAGTACTGTTTCTTAATCAAAACAGAAATAAAACTTCAGATACTCACATCTCATTAGCTTAGGTCACTCACTGCTAATGATAACGACATGTAGTGACCATTATTATCAGCTGGAGCGGAAATAATTGGGCATTTTCCCCATTTATTACACCATGAGACTATGCTTTGGGCGTCATTTAATGGAGGTGAGGGGGTCTTGTCAGCATGCGTCATCTCATATTGGGAAGGCCTGAAGTGTCAGCAGATTAACTAGTCAGCATCATGCCTTCCCCAGAAGCCAGGACCATGAAGATGGAAACCTCTCTCCTGAGAACTGCTCACCAATCAGAGGCCAGAAGCTGCCACTGGGGCTTATGCCGGCAAGACCCAGGATCAGCAAAAGATCTAGGTCACAGATTTTGGGTTGGGGGGGTCAGGGATAGGATTGTGGGCTCGGCAAGAAGGACAGGGTTGTCATTCAACGGACCATTCCCGTAGTGATGCCAAGTCCTTTGATTAACAACTAAGTGCCTTTGAAAGAGAGACCTGCCCCTCCCCTCCCCTCCAACCCCAAAGATGCATGCAAACTCAGATCGGGTTTTCTTTTTGATCTTACTGCATAGAGAGTCCCTCACCCGTCACTGGGTGAGCGGAATGATGCCTCAAAGTGGCCGTTAATTGCTAACTGAATGGCCTGAATTGGTGGTGGGGCAGGGAGGCAGTCCACGAGCCTTCCCGTCTTGGATTTAATCAGGACAGAGGCACCCTTCCACCACCCCCTGATTAAATGTCCCCTTGCCAATTGGGAGGCTATTAATTTCTGCACACTGATTTTACAAAAATATTATGTAATAATATTTCACACTGTGTTTTGCTGGAGGAATCACTTTGCTTTTCTTGGAAGAAGTTGCTGCAGTTTTGCTCACGAGTTCTATATGCTGCAGTCATAGAGACTTTTTAAATAAATAGACTTCGTTTGCTGGAATAAATAAACTTATCTGTAAATTACACTGTGGCAGGAAACTCATGCATTGATACAGTTTTGCCAAAAGAGATTCTAATTAATGATTGACCAATCAGCCAGCTACATTAATACAAACTGGAGAAGGAGAACTTTAACTGATGCTGGTTTTCTTCCTACTTGAATAGAAATATATAAAACATACATCACAGAAACAGCTCATTTAAAAGTTTATTTATTAGTCTCAAGCAGGCTTACATTAACACTGCAGTGAAGATACTGTGAAAATTGCATAGTTGCCGTACTCCGGCTCTTGTTTGGGCACACAGAGGGAGAATTTAGCATGGCCAACGCACCTAACCACCATGTCTTTTGGACTGTGGGAGGAAACCCATGCAGACACAGGGAGATTGTGCAGTACCCGCATAGACAGTGACCCAAGCTGGAAATCAAACCCAGGTCTCTGGTGCTGCAAGGCAGCAGTGCTAAGCACCATGCTGCCTCCCAGTTTATCCCACCCAGTCCATGGCTGTCGTTATGGTGCACTTGATATTCCTACCTCCCTTCCTCATCCAACTCCTATCAGCATTGCTATTGTCAGCCATGACATAGTTGATAGCACACTCACCTCTGAGTTAGAAGGGTACAGGTTCAAGTCCCACTCCAGGATAAGTGCCAGAATCAAGGCTAATACTCCACTGCTGTACTGACGGAGTGCTATCTTTTAGATGATGTTGAACTGAGCCCTAGTCGTCTCTAGACTCAAAAAAAACCTATTTTGAAGAAGAGCAGGGAAGTTCTCCCTGGTGTCCTGGCTAATATTTGTCCCTCAGTCAACATTACTGAAACAAATTATCTGGCCCTTATCACATTATTATTTGTGAGAGTTTGTTGAGTGTGACTTAACTGCCATGTTTCTGACATTACATCAGTGACTACACTTCAGAAGCACTTCATCAGCAGTGAAGGATTTTAGGATGTCCAGTGGTCATGAAAAAGTGTGAAATAAATCTTTCTTTCCACGCTCCCTCATGCTCATCCAACCACCCCTTAAATGCATCGATACTATTCATCTCAATCACTTGAAGTATTTTCTGTATTCCATTTTTCACCTGTTGGTAATTATTCTTGACCTCTAGTGTTGCTTTTTTTCACAAATGGCAATATTTTCTGTAGTCAGAATTTAATGTCCCTCCCTGAGGTGAATTTGGAGGAGGGAAGCATTTAACTTCTGAGTGGGCATCCTGCTGCCTTCGTGCTTCTACCCTGATTAGGTCTTGGGTGAATGGTGAATGTCCATAAGGGCCTTATCTTGTAGACTTGAAATTCACTATGCAGGAAGCCTTAAAAGCCAACTCTTTGTTGATTTTGTTTGCTGGATCCGAGGGTAGGGGAGTCCCATGCAAAGGCATTCAGTGCCTGATTGAAAGATCTGGCTGAGAGCCTTCCCACTGCCCTTGCTTCTGACCACATCCTGCCCTTCACTTGTCTCCCATGAACCCCACTGTGTGAGTCCCATCCCTCCCTCATTCAACTCCCTTCCTGTTTTTGGACTTCTGATGGATGAATTGTTGGCAGCCCCCGTCATCCTGCTGGGGCTGCCTGCAATGGAAAACTGCTAGTCTCTGATCGACTGGTAGCTCCCGGGGGCAGGTCTTGCACCGTGGGCTGCTTGGTCCTGGAGAAGGCTTGCTGCTGGACGTTTAACTGATTAACAGTTAATACGGGAGGGGGCCATCTCCAAAGGAGATGGTGCTGGGCTGTTGTTGGCTTTCCAGCAGGCAGGTAAGACCCTGCCCTCTGATTAAATACCACCCTGTGTTTTCTTTTTGATGAAAACCTTTCATAATTTTAAAAATCATTAGATCACCCCACAGAGAGAGGAAGGATTGGCGAGTTAATACATTTGTGTGGTAAATCAATGGTACTAACATCAGTAACTAATTTAAAGAATGGCCAGCTCTTTGTGATGAAGCTCGTAATGCTAACTGAGAAAGTGTGTTAGCACACTGGTTAAGTGGACTACAGTACAGTACAAGTACAGATTGTTCTGACCGGGAGAGAGCTCCAGATTGTGGCAGCTCGCTGAGGCATTCAAAATTATAATGATGAGATACTGGAGCTGATATGGTATGTGGTATTTTGGGAATCTGATCACAGGTAATAGTGAAGCTGAAAGATATTGTGAATACCAATGTGTATACTGATGAAACGCAGATCCAATCTCTCTGATAAGTTACTAACGATCAGATGCATGTACCACCCATATATTACAGAATTTAGGCAGCAGCACTCTTCACTCACTTCCCAGTAGAGTATTGTGCACTCATACTTAACACAAATGTTAGGAAGCATAGCATAAATTTATCCTCCTTATGACTAGCCTTCCTATGGTGCAAGACACCAAACTTGTCACCCAGGCACATTATCCTCATTACAGTAGTTGTTTGAATCAGTTGTGCTTGAACAGGCAAGGTTCAACACTTCTCCGAGATTGCTACGGCTGTCAAACAGTCAGCTGATACAAAGTATGCAGAACTCTTCTTCTGATTATATAGTAAGAAGGGTGGTGCCTTTGTGTTTTATGAACTCCATGCCTGTAGTAGGTCTGCATCTAGCCACTTTTAGAATGATCAGATTTCTGTATGACTTTGATAGCTAAACATTTTTAATTAATCTTTTTCTTCCCATTGGCAGCTACAGTTTGCTGTAAATTATTTGCCTATTGTTCTGTCTTCTTTGCAGAGATTTATAAGTTATGCCACTCATTGAAAACTGATTAGGATTTGTCAGACCCTGAATTATACTCGAGCACGAATATCTGGCTTCACGTAATTCGAGTGACAAGCTTTTCAGAGCCCCACCCGCTTTAAGTTGAAGGACATGTTTCATTTCCCAAGTAATTAGTTTCTATCTATGGGACAATAACTTCATTTTGCTTAGTTAATCTTTTTCAAAGATCTCTACGCTCTTGTATGTTTTTGTGACTTGGACAACCTATAGCAGGCACCCCAAAGCCCTGAAAAAGTAGCATCACTGCCGCCTTTGTAAGATCCTTCAAATTGAGTGGAAAATAGCACTGCCCTCGTGCAAGGCAACATGCCCAACTTTGAGGAGCTAATCACTAAAAAAACTTTGCTTGGCAGGGCACATTGTTAATGTGTCTGACACCGGCTCCCAAAGCCACTGCTCCACTGGGAATTTGGTTGTGGCAGGACACTCCCAGGAGGAAAATAATAAAGCTTTTAGGATATCCTCAAAACATGTCTGAAGAGGTCAAAACATCCCTGCTAACTCCTGAATCCCCGGGTTGTGTGACCAACCAAAATGGAGCAAGTTCATTTAGGTTGTACCAAATACCAGACCTCATCCGGAACATGCAGAAGCAAAGTTGAGGTACCGGACAGAGCACTCTGAACAACTCATCTATTGCTCCTTCAAGCACCACCTTCCCTGCATATGGCAGAGGCTACAGATTGTGCCCTAGACTTAGGGTGGCACAGTTGTTAACACTGCTGCCTCACAATGCCAGGGACTTGGGTTCGATTCCTGGCTTGGGTTACTGTGGAGTTTGCACGTTTTTCTGTGTCTGCATGGGTTTCCTCCAAACACTCCAGTTTCCTTCCACAGTCCAAGGATGTGCAAATTAGGAGGATTGACTATGCTAAATTGCCCCATAGTGTCAGGGGAACTAGCCTAGGTGGGATTGTGGTTTTGCAAACTCAATGGGGCCAAGTTGCCTCCTTCTTCTATGACTTAGCAGCCATTTCTGAACCCTCTTTGAACTAGAGACGAAGCAAATCATCTTAGGACTGCCTAAGAAGAAGATACGATGCATTTATCAACACTATTTCTGACTTTAAATGATATGTGAATAATGTTACCCACTTATTCCTTATGCAACAGTACACCCAGCACTTAAATGCCAGTTCAATAAACAACGTGTAAAATTTCTGCTTTGGAAACAGTACGCAATCTGGTTGCAAATTACAATCAAAAATTGTACAATTTTTCAGAATGAAATTTTTGCTCCAGTTTTCAGTCAAATTATGTACATGTCAACATATGTAAAATATTGAATGAACAAGTACAATTGGACAGTATCTTAAACCTAATTCATTTTACTTCTTTCCCTTGACACATTTCAAAGTGGAAGCTCGGTGCAGCTTTATTAATGCAGCTGAAAATGGTTATCACAAAAAAGTTAATGTTTTTGATAAGTATGTCAAATCTGCAACCTGTTTATCCTGATTTTAAATAACTGAAGAATGACTTTTAAAAGCTATACAGGACCGTATACTTGTTTTATTGTCAAACAATAGTCAGTTTCTTCGTAGATTAATTTTTTTGAATATTTAAAAGCCTTTGAAATATGTCTGTTTATGCTTTCTGAAACCATAGACATTAGTATTACAAAGAATCCCCACAGTACAGAAGAGGGCCATTCGGCCCATCGAGTCTGTACCAACTGCAATTCCACCCAAACCCTATTCCCATAAACCCATACATTTACTCTGCTAGCCTTCTGACGCTAGAATCAATTTAATATGACCGACCAATCAACCTAACCCACACATCTTTGGACTTCAGGAGGAAACATGAGTGCCCTGAGGAAACCCATGCAGTAAGAAGTCTGACAACACCAGGCTCTGTCTGAGGCCAGAACTCTCCATTCACCTGACGAAGAGGGAAACCTCGAAATCTTGTGAGTCTATTATCAAATAAATCGGTTGGACTAAAACCTGGTGTTGTCAGACTTTTTACTGTGTTTACGCCAGTCCAACGCCAGCGTACCCACATCATGAAACCCATGCAGACATGGGGAGAAAGTGCACACTCCACACAGAATGAACCCAGGTCCCTGGTGCTGTGAGGCAGCAGTGCTAACCGCTGTGTCATAGTGCCACATAAATCACAAAGGTTAATTTTAGGTGCCTTATTGAAAACTCACAAATAGGTCAGTGGAAACTCATGGTGGTGATTAATTCAATCTGGGCTACAGTCAGTTTAAGGGACGGGCTCAGTTTCTAACAAGCGTGTTTAAACCAGGGCAAATGATCATTGGTTTGTGCTGGTCATATGTGTTTTGCACTGTCTTGACTGACTTCTGGTGAGTGGCACTGATTATACTAATCCAACATAATGGAAACTCCAGGCCACGATTAGTATTGATGTTCTGTATGGTTACAGGGACAGGGCCCATCAGTAAAAGGTAAAGGCACCAAAGCCCCAGGTGAGAATAGGCTATTCTTCCTCTAAGGAACTGACTGGTGGTGATTTAACCTTTGGTTCACCCGCATCTCAGGTGAGAGGCAGGGTTGAAAAGACAGGCCTTCATGAATGACCTCAGCCAGTATGGGAATTGAACCCATGCTATTGGCATCACTGTGCATCGTGAAGCAGCTGAGTCCAGCCAATTGAGCTAAACCGATCCCTTGTTAACTAGTCAAGCGTTAATCAGTCAAGCATTAACCATCAGTTGCACTATTCATGTGGGATTCATGGGGGTAACTTGTTGTTTTCATAAACAGTTCACTTAATTACTAAATTTGGTTAGATTCTATTAGATTTAATGTCAGTTATTTCTGCATATTAAAAATCTTCTGAGCTTGCCTATAGAATATGAGTAGGAGTATATAAGCTTAGACAAAACAAATTCTTGGATTTTAATCATATTTAAAAGTTGACTTTATTGAAAACAGAATTAGACCCAACATATATCGAATCATGAAAACTGTGGTGCCTATTTTCACATGTATCATTCTGCAAGGGAGTTCCCATTTTTGTTTGACAAAATGCTCCATGAAGAAAAACAGAAGATTTTAAATAGATTGAGTAATATGATTATTTTGATAATTGTGAAGCATCTTCTGCAAAAATACTCTTGCTATTATTTGTATCATCACATTCACATTAATAACCTTTGGCATTAGAGATCTTTCTTTACTTGACAATGAGAGGGTTGCCCTACAATGAGAGTCCAAATAAATTGGACCTCTGTTCTCTGGTGTATAGAAGAATGAGAGGTGATCTCATTGAAACATGCACGATTCTGAAATGACTTGACAGGGTAGACACTGAAGTTGTGCCATCGCCTGGGGAATCTAGAACATGAAATCACAGTCTCAGTATCAGGAAAGAATCATTTGGAACGGAGATGAGGAAAATGGCTTCATTCGAAAGGTTGTGAATCTTTGGAATTCTCTACCCATGATGGTCATGGATGTTTCATTGTGGGGTGTATTTAAGGCTATGATGGAGAGATCTTTGATGTCTCAGGGAATCAGAGATATGGGGACAAGAGTAGGCAGGAAAATGGAGTTGAAACTGAATATCAGTGGTGATCATATTGAAATGGCAGAGCAGACTTGATGGGCAGTGTGATCTACTCCTGCTCCTGCCTCATGTTGTTGGTGAGATGATGTGGTTACTGAAAGACCAGCAATGTGCTTCATGACTTCTAAGGCCCAACTCCAATGAGCTTGATCTTCCTGCTCCATGTGCAGGATTTTACCATGGGCTCTGGCCCATTGACCTCGAGGTTAAGTTGGGATCCTGAGTTTGCACTTGCTGACAGTGAGTCTGGATGACTGTTTGACAGAGCAAAGAGCAAAGATATTCCTGAAGGCAGCTTCCTGATTGGCCAATTCTACACTCGCCAGCCTATTAAAGATGGCAGTCAGGCTCCAAATACTGAGCTCTGGAGTCATGGCAGCCTGTCCTCAGAACACGTTCCCCCAATGTTCACCAAGCTGGCCACAACAGGGACTAGGAAATATCAACCTCATATCTAAGTTAGTGCATCGAATTCAAGCTTCCTAAAGCTTCCATTTGCAACGTTCCAGTGAACCTTCACGCAATCTGGAGGAACAGCACCTCGTCTTCAGATTGGGCACTTTATAGCCTTCTGGACTGACCACTGAGTTCAATAACTTCAGAACATGAACTCTCCCTTCCATCTTCACCTCATTTCCATTTATTTTATTTCATTTCTTTTCATCTCATTCAATCATTTGTAATTCCCTCTTCCATTTTTCACTTCTCGTTCTCCATCTTGCCCTCAACAACCCCTCCCTTCAGAGCAAATGCCGCATTCCTCAGGCAGTCCCTTATCAATCTGTATCTCTGTTCTGCCATTCACACATCCTGATCACTTAAGGATACTCTTAGCACCTTTCTTCATCATCATTTACATTTACTTTGTTCAGTTACAGCCCTCCCCCCATCTTCATAGTATACATCTCTTCTGATTTTGTTTGCTCTAAGCCCTGATGAAGGGTCATCCAGATTTGAAATGTTGGATCTATTCACTCTCCATAGCTACTGTCAGACTTGCTGAGATTTTTCAGCATCTTCTGTTTTTGTTGTGGTAGACTCTCTGATGTTTATGATTCATTTATTTGTTTGTAATTTTTATTAATGATCTGGATGAGGGTATAGTTGGGTGGATTAGTAAATTTGCTGATGACACCAAAGTCGGAGGTGTGGTGGATAGTGAGGAAGGGTTTCATAGTTTGCAGGAAGACTTAGACAGGTTGCAGAGCTGGGCCGAGAGGTGGCGGATGGAGTTTAATGCGGAGAAGTGTGAGGTAATTCACTTTGGTAGGAACAACAGGTGTGTCGTGTATAGGGCTAACGGGAGGACTTTGAGTAGTGTGGATGAACAGAGGGATCTAGGTGTATGTGTACATAGATCCCTGAAAGTTGGGAGTCAATTAAATAAGGTTGTTAAGAAGGCATACGGTGTCTTGGCGTTTATTGGTAGGGGGATTGAATTTAGGAGTCGCAGCGTCATGTTGCAACTGTACACAACTCTGGTGCGGCCGCACTTGGAGTATTGTGTGCAGTTCTGGTCCCCACATTACAGGAAGGATGTGGAGGCTTTGGAGAGGGTGCAGAGGAGGTTTACCAGGATGTTGCCTGGTATGGAGGGGAGGTCCTATGAGGAGAGACTGAGGGATTTGGGGTTGTTTTCGCTAGAAAGAAGACGGCTAAGAGGGGATCTTATTGAAACATATAAGATGATTAGAGGTTTAGATAGGGTGGATAGTGATAGCCTTTTTCCTCGGATGGAGAAAGCTAGCACAAGGGGGCATGGCTATAAATTAAGGGGGGGTAGTTATAGGACGGATGTCAGGGGTAGGTTCTTTACCCAGAGGGTGGTGAGGGATTGGAATGCCCTGCCTGCTGCAGTTGTAAATGCGCCTAGTTTGGGGGCGTTTAAGAGATCCGTGGATAGGTTCATGGATGAAAAGGGATTGGTTTAGATTAGTGGGTCATTGTTTTGTAACTGGTCGGCGCAACATCGTGGGCCGAAGGGCCTGTTCTGCGCTGTAATGTTCTATGTTCTATTTGATTGGTTGCTGTCCTTCTCTGGTACGTGGCTTCCTTCCTGCAAAGCTGGCATTCGCCTGTAAAGCAGCAGCAGGTTTTAAATGTTATTGCTGCACCAGGTGTCCACCTCTCCCTGTCTTATTTTCAGTGTATTCCCTTTTGGGCACTTTGAGTCCAGCTCTCGCCTCTGTGAGATTTTCTTAGGGCCTGCACCACCAGCTCCCATCAACTTTTTTCTCATCAATCATTCAGAGTATTGCAACATTACACCCGACCATGCAAGTTTAAGATGTGGTCAGGAGCAGAACATTGTGGCAAGTGGTAATCCTGTGTCACATCACAAAATGGTCCAGCAAACTTGTAGTTTATGGTTTTTGTCGTGAATAGGTGTGGCAAAATACTCCTCATGGACACCTGGCAAACCTCTGGTCTACTGCTGTCCACTTGAAATTCACGCACCCCGCGCCTCCCCCCACCCTACCCCAAACGGTCCAATTGCCAGCCTCCCAAAACCAGGGAGCTGTGGCAGGATTTTTTTGCCTGCAGTTCACCACCAGCATGTCAGTCATGCTTGAGCCTCAAAATGGCTGCACTTCAAACTAGTTTGTGAGTTATTTGATTATCCCCAGCATGTTCCACCAGAATCAAGTGGCATTAGCGATATTTATAATAACCTTTAAAAATAATAAAGGGCAAAGATCTGGCATTAAATGGTAATTTTTTTAAAAATTGTCTGTGGGATGTGAGCATCATTGGCCAGGCTCCCTTGAGAAGGTGGTGAGCTGCCTATCAACTGCTGCAGTCCAAGAGGTGTCTGTTGGTGCACCCACAGTGCCGTTACAGCAGGAGCTGAGGGATTTTGTCTATTGACAGCGTGAGAACCACAATATAATCCCAAGTCAAGGTGGTGAGTGGCTTTGAAATGAAGTTGCTTCTCTTGTTTGTCTTGATGGTAGAGATTGTGTATTTGGAAGGTGCTGTCGAAGGAGCTTTGGCGAGTTGCTCGCTGCAGTGCATCTGGTAAGTGATACACATTGTTGCCACTGTGCCTGGGAGGGACCAGATACTAAAGGTGGTGGATAGGGTCTCTTCGAGAGCTGGTGCTGCTGAGGAGGGCTGAATGACCTCCCTCTGTGCTATTAGGATAGAAAGGAATAGTTTAAATTTCTCAGGTGACTATCCAAACATTATCCACAATTGTATTTAATTTCCACAGAGCCTATACCATTTAAATTTACGTATGTTTTCATGCCGATCATTGTGTGAAAGGTTTTGAAAATTTTATGCATCAGAGCTGAGAGCTCTTCCACGTCTGTGGTGGCCTCTCACAATCCTGATCTTTGCCACTAGTGCTTGTAAATTTTAGCTACTGGGTCCAATCAAATGCTGAATGAACTTTCAAGCTATTTCATGCTGAACAATTATTTTGGAGGACCCTGCAAAGATGTGAAAGGTGACCGAGATGTGAAATTGCTTCAGAATGATTGTAAATGCCATGCTGTGAAGCGAAATGAGAAATTGCAAAAGGAAAATGTATAGAAGTCAGAGTGTCAGGCCCCTCTCTGTTAGTATTAGCACGTGTACAATTTAAATACATGTGGAGGCGATACAAAAGGAACATTCAGTGCTTCAATATTAATCTTACAGTGCCAATAATCCTCTAAGTTATAAGGGCTGATTTTCCCAACTTAATACTGGTTGAAGATTGCGCATTTTACCAAGATAAATAATGCTGCAGTAATCATGAATTCCTCATTTTCGTGTCCTTTTATGATCCTGGAATTGAAGAAGAGGTACATCATTTCCAAGAGTCTATTGTCCTGGAAAATGCAATTAAAAACTGATTGAAGTGGTAAATATCTGCTGGCTCACTTGCTTTTCCATTGTTATGGGAAGCTAACATTTTAAGGGGGGGGAGGGAGGGGAAGGGATTCTATTTTCTGACCTGAATGAACAATTAATACCTGGTGCTAAATGTTGTTTATGCCTTTGTAAAATCTTTCTTAACCTGCTTTATTACAGCTTTAAGTAGTTTTTGTAAATCACTCATCTGTCAAAGCGGTAAGGGGAACCCATGCATGTGCATGTTTATAAATAAAGTAAGGTGATTTTCACACAAACCATTGTTGAAATCTGGAACCTGCTCTCCCCAAATAGCTTTGAATCTTGGAAAAATCGGATCTTCCAAGAGTAATGTATTTTCAGGGCTAAGGGATGGCAGATTTTAGACAGAAATGAGGAGGAATCATTTCACTCAAAGGGTCGTGAATCTGTGGAATTCTCTATCCCAGAGTACAGTGGATGCTGGGACACAGAACAAGTTTGAGGGGAGAGATTTTTAATTAGTAGCGGGATGATGGATTGTGGGGAGTGGATGGGAAGATGGAGCTGAGGCCGAGATAAGATCTGTCATGGTCGTATTGAAGGGCGGAACAGGCTTGAGGGGCTGAATTGCCTATCTTGCTCCTAGTTTTTATGTTATGTCCTTTGTAGATGAGGTGTAATGGGCTATGGAGCAATGGAATTGATGTGCAGATCAGCTGCAAGGCTCGAGGAGCTGAATAGCCAGCTCATGTGTCTAATATTATGCATTAAAAAATACACAGAGTAATTTAGCAGCATTACTGCTCCTGTATAGATGTTCAGTCAGAAAACATGCGTCTAAAACTCACAGTATTTTTTTAAAGCAGGAAAAACAAAATCTATTTTGTTGCAGTAAGCAAGACCAGACTAGAGGTGGTGTTGATGGACTTTTCCACCTTCCTTAACACTTGCTATAGTTTTAATGCTGATACTTCTATGAAGTAGCGACTTATTTCCTCAACACTGCAATGGTTCATCAGCAAAAGTGTTATTGAACAGTCAACTTGAAAGTCCATTCGCTGGTCAGAGAGAATCAAGTCGAGGGAATTTGTATTAAGTGAATAGTTGGTGTTCTTCCACTCAACTAATGCAGTAAGCTGGAAGATTATCTATTAGATGGAAAATATGTCATCTGATCCTGATCACCATGTTCTATCTCATTCTTTTCAACCTGCTGCACTTCCAGTGGCTGTTCCTCCATTGATAGAATAGGGCTATTGATATTAATCCTTAAATTAATTTCCTCTGTACTATTACAGAGGTGTTAATCTGTTAAAAATGAATGGTAACTGTCAAAATAACAAAAAAGTGCTCCTGGGTGTGTTAAATGAATGGTAATAATACTAAAAGGAATTCCTCTTCCTTTGCACTCAGCAGAAAAGATTGACCATTTTCTCATTTATGGGGAGAAGGAGCTGCTAAATGTATAGTTTATATTTACGACTCCTCTGGAAATAGTAATTAACAGACTCCTCTTATGACATTTCCAGCAAGTATTCCTCCTTAATTTTCCTGAGAAAATGACTTGGTGTAGGAGGTATCTCTTTACACCACAGTTTAAATGTATCCAGAATATTTTTGAGGGCGGCACAGTGGCACAGCTGTTAGCACTGCTGCCTGACAGCACCAGGCTCAATTCCGGCCTTGGTTACTGTGGAGTTTGCACTTTCTGCCTGTATCTGCGTGGGTTTCCTCCAGATACCCTGGTTTCCTCCCACACTCCAAAAATATGTGGGTTACTTGATTGGCCGTGCTAGATTTCTCCTTAGTGCTGGGGGGATTAGCAGGGTAAATATGTAGGGTTACAGGAATAGGGCCTGGGTGGGATTGTGGTCAGACTCAATGGTCCTACTTCTGTATTGTAGGGGTTCTATGATCATTCTAAGCTCTTCACAAGAGGCAAGTACAATCTTATGAAAAAAAAATCAGTCTTCACTACACAAGTTTGTACTTGAGTCACCTACAAGATAAAATGGGCTCAAACCACCAAAAAATAATGAAATGTGCAAAAATAGGCTGGAATCTTGTGGAAGGTAAGAGGATGTTGGCCACGAGCCCTCCCTCCTTCCTGAGACTGAATCCTTTTTCTCCAGCGCTGAATGCCTTTGAATGTGAGATCCCTCTCCTGGACCCCACAGGCAAACATGCACGGCCTTGTTTGTTGTGCTCCTGGCATGGGGATCCTCCTGCCCACCTCTAGGTTAATAACAACCACAAGGATGAAATATTAACTGGGCATTTATTGCCCAGTCTTAGAACCTCATTGGCTTTCCCATCGTGGTCTTAATCATAATGGAGTCAGGAAGCCAGCGGGTTCTCCACCTATCCCCCTTCTGCCTGATTAAATGCTTCCCCACCACCAAACTAGTCAGGCACAAGGTACAACCATTGGAATGAAGCAGCCAACCACTGCTGATGTAAACCTAAGGGTGGACTGGGGGTGTTTCCCATGCAAGGAAAAGACAAGCAAATCTCTGAGTTGTTTGGGAGCTCGCAGGACTTCTCTGAGCGAGGAAACCGGCACCAGGAACAGAATTCAGCAGCAAAGGCAGGGGGAGAGTCACCTCCGCCCTTGCTGCCAACACAACCCATCAACCACCCCCCCTCCCCCCCCTCCCCTGTCATTACTCTAGCAGTGATACTGAACCTCAGTCAAAATGACAGCAGCCACCTTCTCCCCAGTGGTGCTGTCAGTCAATAAAGCTGCTGGCTAACAACTTGCAGCCAGTAAGACTGCTGCAGTGAGTGTCCATGATTCCGGGGAAGCCCACCACTGTCCAGTTAAGCGTCAAAGTGGCAATTAATTTGGTAGGCTTTCCCAGAAAGAGGTGATGTGGTGCTCCCACTGGCTCTCTCCAGCTGGTGTGTAGGACCCTGTCTCCTCCATTAAATATTGTCCATTGTCTTTTGTATAAGATTCTGCAAGCTGCCATGTTGATAGTATAAGGTTAAACAAATGCATTATTCCAGATTTTCTATCATGCAGATACAAAGGATATCCCCAGTAAATGTTTATCCTGTACTTACTACAGGTTTCAGCATCAGCTATAATTAATCAGACAGCACTAATGTTGATACTTTTGTGTTGAGACAATGCAGGGTTCAACAGTTTCAGAAACGCTGCAGTGTAGAGTTAGCTGGAAAGGCTGTGATTGTCTTGGATGTAATTAATCTACTGGGGATTGTCTCCTTGAACAGCTCTGAGTAGTGGAGTTAAGGTTCAAGGGTTAGGAAATTTCAAAAGTAAATATTGATGGTATGTACCAGTCATTTTGGCATTTAATTTATGTTCATCCAAAACAATATTATTAAAATTATCCACCAGCTTAACCAATTTGCATGCATTTTTGCCACTCATGGCAAAGGATTGTGGGGTCCAATCCTACTCCAGGTACTTGAGATATAATTGGGGTTCGTACTGGAGGTGCTAGTTGTTGGAGAAAGCATGAAACTGAAGCTCATGGCCCTCTCGAGTGGGTGTATATGTTTCAATGGCACTCAAGAAGACAGGGTTTTTCCCATTGGTATCCTGGCAATATTTACCCTTGAACCAGCATTGCCAAATAGACGAACTGGTCATTAGCATTTTGGAGTTTGCAGGACATTGCTAAATTACAACAATATTTCAAAAGAAATGGCTGTAAAGTGCTTTAGGATATCCTGAGGTCCTGAATGTGCTCTGTAAACTCAGAAGGATTTTTGTCTTTCTTTTGTCCACGGTATGTTGGGTGTATGAATTATATGATCAATAATCCCACTGAGTGAAGGAATCACAATTTTCATGGTTACTGTGGGTAATAAAGAGTGATTGGTTCACCCAAAAACGTTCCCCCACAAAGCGGAGGTTTGGAGAAATGTGTGAATGCCAGCTCCACTCTCAAAGGTCTCTTTTACTCAACTGCAATGTATCTCAACAAAAGCAATAATCACAGCATGAACAAACAAAAAAAAAATCCAGTTGATTTGCACAGAGCCGAGGAAAGATTGTGTGGAAAAGGGTGTAAACAGACTAAAACTTTATTAGTGTCACAACTAGGCTTTCATTAACACCGCAATGAAGTGGAAAAGGTGGCCAACACAGACATGAGAAAGGACATTATTTCAAATGAATAGAAACAAACGCCTAGCATTCAAAGTCTGTAATTATTAAAATCCAGAGATTTAAATAATCAGAACTGTAATTAATAATGAGCTGTTTCATCCAAATTATTCAAAGACGAAAGTTCTTGTTTGATTCTGTTGCAATATTGATGCTTAACTGTAATACATATTTTCTCTTGACAAATCAACTTTTTCTAAAAGGTGTGCGATTGAGAAACATCCAGTTAGAAAACTGGTTTAATTGTCAGCAAATAATCTATCATAAATTTCTTACTTTTTAATTTTTTTGTGTTTACGATGAAAACAGAAGTTGGTGAAGTCAAATTATTTTTCAGTTCTTGTGCCAGATTTACCAGATCCAGCACAGTCCAGATGCACATCATTCCGCACACTTGATTTGTCTTGTCAGAAATGTTAAGAATTTTGCATATAAACTTACGGAGTGATTAAGTAGCATATGGAGTTATTGCATAAATGGCTAAAGTTTTTTTTAGCTAAAGATGAATATGAGGAGTAAAGAAATGAAAATGGAAGGAGCATCAACAACATTTTAAAGTAGATGGTTGTATTATAGGAGTATGTGTTCTTCCCCAAGAGTTCTGTGCCCATTTTATAGAAGGAAAATATTCTAGATCGTATGAAGACACTAAATGTAAAATGATAAACTCCCCCTTTAAATGGCTTTCTGTGAGTTTACATAAATGTTTGGTATTAGATCAAATAGCAACCAAGGGGCCACATTTTTCCCTGCACAAATGAAACACTGCATTTTTTTCTTTCATAAATACAGCCTGGAAATGCAATCAAGGGAAATGATATTCTAAGAATGCAATTGTATGAGTTCACGAGCGAGAAAAAATGCAGAAATCAAATAATAATAATTATTTCTTGATTTTGAAATAGCTAATGAGCAAATTAATTGGTGTAAATAGAGAGAATTGATCTTGCTCTGTAGTGTGCAACATTTCTGACAAATGGTTCAAAGACAATTGTGGACATTCCATTTTATTCATGATTACCTTAAATGTCTGTATTCAGTTCAGTTGTGGCTTTGCACAAATTTCGTCTTCACACTAATATGTTTAACTTTAGGCTGGAGAACCCATTGGCCACAGTTAAGGGTGTATAACTTTCTCTGCAGATGCCCCAGATGCGTGCCTGGCTGCACAAGCGTTTTGGATTTGTATAACTCCATGAGCTTTGGCAGCATGTCCCAACACTGGACTTTGTGTTTTTTGAGATTTAAATCTTTTAAAGACATTTTATAATTAAGAATGTGTTTGCATTTTGATAGAAATTCAATTTACTTCACAAATAAGACGCGAATGTTGAGTATACCTCTTCATTTAAATATTGCATATAATCCAAACAGTTTAAATGAGCTTTCCTACTTTGACAACTCTTTATTCTCTCAACTTTTCCTAACTGTGTATCTCTTAGCAATCTGGTGAGTTTTACTGGAGCCTTTCTATGGTACAGCATTTGTTTCTGTGTACATTGACAAAACTCAGCTGTATCTCACTACCACTTCCACTCATTTCCTCGAGTGTTGCTAAAACTTTAAAATTCTGGAAGAATGAGGTTCTGTATACATGTTTTTTCAAAAACCATGGAAAAATAATTTGTAAAATGCATACCTGACAGCTTCAGTTGTATGTGGAACTATTTTCTGAGGAAAGAAACCAATTGGTTTGTTTCGAGAACAATCTTAATACCAGGGCTACAATCGTCTGCCCATATAACACAAAATGGCATATGGGACGATGCTGTTGCCTTTAAACAATGAGAAAGCAAAGGAGGTGTTGTAAAACAAAAGGGGAAAAATGTAGAGAAGAAAAAGGTGATTGAGAGGGAGTGGGGAATGAACCCATTGAATTCTCAGAATGAGAAGTTAGAGATGGGAGGGAAAATAACTGCATCAAACTAAAGGCAACCAGGAGAGAAATAAAAATAGAGAGCTACCTGAGATCTCTCAGATGATGAGGAGATGCTGGTGTTGGACTGGGGTAAGCATAGTAAGAAGTCTGACAATACAGGTTAAAGTCCAACAGGTTTATTTCGCAGCAGTAGCTTTTGGAGCCTCAAGCTCCTTCTTCAGGTGAGTGAGGACTCAAGATTTCTTACTGTGCTCACCACAGATATCAGCTATAAACAGTTCTATTCTTTAGTGATTTAAATAAAGATTTAATTCCTCTCGTATCCTAGAATATAGTGTACTCAAATCAAAAGGGACGTCTTATGCCATTTAAATGGAGTTTATTTTCAATTTGCTTTAATGAAAGAAAATGAACCAATTGAGACCCACTTGTAGTAATGTTGCTTTGGCACAGCGCATGCATTTACATTGGCACAGAGCCAGCATACGTGATGAACTTATTCATTCTACTGCGGAACACATTGCGCTTAATCCAAAGACAGATTAAGATTTTGTATGTTCAATTTCACAGGCTCAGTAATAGATGTCCCATCAGATATTATGTTCAAAAAAAATGTTTTATAATGGTGGGAACAAGCAATCACAATGTGGCAGCAAACAGTGGCAGCATATATGGCAGCATTCTCTTGTGAACCTGATTCCTGGTGGCAGCTTTGACCCAACCCAATTCCTGCTGGCAGCTTTCATATTTGAATAAATGAACATGCAGGTGACAAATCTGTCACATATATAACATGGAAAGGATGGACATAAAGCAGAAAAATCAAGGGAGTTAATTATATGAATGAAATAAATAATTATACATTGAAATGAATAAATTTGTGGTTGCTGAAAGTATTTTAAACAAAAAGAAACGCAAAGCCTTTGTGTTCAATCTTTAGAAAAAGGTAGACTGCTACTACACTTGTTTTAGCCAGATTAAAACCGTTGAACCAAGAAGCTCAGCAGTGATTCTTGGCGATAAGAGTAAGCCATGGTCTAGATCTTTTGGATTAAGCACCACTCACTAGCTTTTACATTTCCACTGATCTTTGTGTTAGCCTGAGTCAACAGTATAGCTGACACAGATGAATGATTTTAGCCACAGAAAGCTTTATACACAGAAGTCAACAGCACGCTCTTCGAATTAACCTAGTTTCTCAGATTTTTTGTGTTGCAACCATACTCTTATTGATTTATTAACTGCTGTGTTTGGCACAGCAGTGCCTAATAGCTTTGTATTTTCTAGATCTATGCAAAGTTCAGCAAATGTTGTGTTATGATTCTAGCTGATAATGGTGGACAGAGTAAAACCTGGCTTGGTAGATCATAACTGGTTTTTTTTAGAAACTGTGGAGGTCGGTTACTGAGCACATTCACAAGAATCTGCCAGAATACTTTTAACACAGAATTAAATGTTTATTAAGCAAGAAAAAAAAATGAGCTATATTACACTGAGCAAAAAGGTTGGAAAGATTCCAATGCAGATACCAGAAAATTATTCAAACTCCCAGTATTGCTTTTACCCCAGTGATCCCTATAGCCACAAAACCCCTGTGAAGATTTATCACTGTCTCAGCTCCAAGGTTTCTTGCTCAAGTTAGCTCAGTTTCAAACAGTTTTCTTCAGGCCAACTGTTGAGTACTCACTAAATGCTTTTCTTCAGCTGGTAGATATCATGCGAAAACCACAATCTAAACTCTATTACTTCAACTTCAGTGCAAATGCATGAGTTCCCGAAACTCAATTCCCCACTAACCTTACAGAATTTGTTATTGGGTTAGATTAGCATGCACACTCTGGTATACACACACTAACTGATCACCCTTCTGTGTTTCCCTGTGTCCCGGTGTGTGTGTGTCTTTGGCTCCTATTGCTAAGCAACAGCACAGTTTTTTCTACTTACTTTAACTTCTCGAAACTATTAACCCCTTGGTAACCCATCTCTTCTTTCCAAGAGTTATGAACCCTCATTAGAAATGTGTGTATACAAAGAGCCTCAGACTTCCCAAAATCTAACTCACTTAAACCAGGTTTCACCTTTCTCAACACCCAACAACAAAAAAAATAAACTTAACACTATATGTTGTTCTTAACAGCTGATACTGCAATTTTCCAGTCATGTTATTAACCACAGGATGCCAAGATTCCCCTGACTTGGAGATATATCACATTTGCTTCACTGTCATTGACTCAAAATCCTGGAGCTCCCTCTTTAACAGCAGTATGGATATTCTTACATCACACGGACTGCAGCAGTTCACAAAGATAGCTTACCTCCTCGAGAACAGTTAGGGATGGGGAATAAATGCTGGTCTAACCAGCAGTGCCCATTTCCTATAAATAAATTTTAAAAATCACTTCTTATAACCAACATAACCTTAAATTTGTACAATATTCAGTGTTGAAAAGTGTGATTTATATCATCTGCATTGCTCACGTAATGTTTTAACTCTCAGCATCTGTAGCTTCACGGAAGGTTAAAAATGAATTATGTGTCAGGTTGCATTTGCTCTTTGGAATGAATAGCAAATCCATTTCCATGCAGGTGACAATGAAAATGCCAAGGTAAATGGAACTTATGTTAAGTTAATCCTTGATGAATACATCACCTTACCTAAGATTTTGACTTGAGACTGGCTCCTGAAGCTAAAATATTTAAGGATTATGCCTTTTAATAATTAGATATACTAAGCTGCAAACAGAAGTAACAGTCTGTAAAATATTGGGACACTCATAATGTTCTATCTTCCGTACCATAATGCACAAAATATCTGTTTCTTTGGGGCCTCAGATAGCTTATGAAAATAGGTGGGAGAGAAGAGGCCCACCTAAAGTGGAAAGTGAAGTGAGATCTATGAACTCTAGATTCTATGTTGAAAATATTCCATCAGTACTTTCATCCAGGATGAATAGAAATGATCATTTTCCCCATAAAAGGCTTGTGATGTGACAAGAACGGCAGAGCAGGAGGGTTGGCCATCATTTTGGAGGATTCTTAGATACGCCGTGAGGCTGCAAATCTCAAGAAGTAGGAAGACAAAGCAATTGGCTGAAATGATAGTGGACTTGGAAGTGAGGAAGCCGCATTGAGATGGGTCACTGATGCATTCCTGCCACTGAATAACTTTCCCAAGGACAGGTTATGAAGCAGATTGCAGTGAATTATTCTGGTTAAGGCCTCAATGAGGGGTGATCCTGTAGCCTCACCTGCATTTTGCCACTGCAGAGGTTGCCAGCTGAATGGATGTGGCCTCTCTGTGACAGGCTAGGGGGTCATTGGAGCCCAAGCCCTATTGCTGGGGCTGCAAACCTGTAAGCTGAAAATTACAGCTGATCCTGATCCAGTAGAGTGGGTATTCCCTCCATTTCACTGGACCTACCAGTGTCCAGTCTGTTTATTTCTCCACTGTTAGAGGCTCTCTCACTGGGCAATGTATGTTGAGGTGCCCTCATGGTCAGAATCTGCCTCTACAGCACCCAAATCACCCCTGTGAAACTGCCAATTCCATTGAGGTCTTCATATTAGGACTGCGGCATCAAGAGCCCATTGTGCTGAACAGAATGACGAATGTGAAGGTGACCAATTAGAACAATGCCATCGTGAAGGTTGCTAAGTCCATCTCATGTCTGAAAGTGTGGGCTGGGGACTCCCATTTACTTGTGGTACCGGGATCCTGAAACCCACAGGAAACTTCAGCCCATGAAACTGTTTTTTGTGATGACACTTGGTTGGAGCTGGGAGATCTCAAATAACTCTTATGGGGAAACTATAATAAAGAAAAAACGCACTTTAGTGAAATGTTGTTACCATCAAATTCAGAGTGTTTATTTTTAATCATGTACTGACAACTTGTTGGTGTATCTGCCAATATTGTATCACACTTTAGCTTATTATTGTATATGCATTCAATTGGTATCATCTGTGAGCTATAGCTGAATAAAATTGAAGTAAATATGGTCGGTCTGAGGAGAAGAAACTACTGTTTGTGGGAGAAGTACTTCTGTGATACATTTTTGCTGTGAAGCTTGGAAATTAGATTCAGGTTAAAATTATAGTTACAAATTCTCTGACACATCTTATTCATGAGAAAAATAGAAGTTGCCGGTGTATTCCTAGCATCGCAACTTATTTGACCCTGTTAATTTTTTGTGGGAGCTGCTACACTTTGCTGAAGGTTGGAATCTGTAACAGTGTGCCTCAGGAGGTCATGTCAATTCCTAGTCCCAACATCGGTTCACGTTTGGTGGTTGCTTCATGTTCGTACTACAAACTATGAAGGATGAATTAGCGAATAATGTAAATACTGCAGGCAAATGAAATATAAAAATGCAGCAAAAGCAACATCAGATTTTTGACTCCTATCAGCAAGTTCTTGTTGTAGCATGTTCAGAGAATGTCATTTGAACTGAGTGCAGCTTACTTTTTATCTTTCAGACACATACTGGAGAGAAGGAGAAGATTTGTCCGTATTGTGGGCAGAAATTTGCCAGCAATGGAACATTACGTGTGCACATTCGAAGCCACACAGGTACATGTTGTGCAGCGTTGAGGAGATTGATCTAAATTAAATGCTATTTTTATTTAGAGGATGGGTACACAAATAAGCTGCTGCTTTGTCATGCTGTACAATGGCAAATGTGGCCATGAGTTTGCAGTAGGTTACAAACAATCTTATTTCCAATGTTGGTTTGACATTTGGAAACCAGATGCATCTTATTAACAGTGAGGCAAATCAGACTGATCTGAATCTGCTGCTATTAACTGAGTGGTGAATTCTATTCTAGCGTCCTGGTAAGAGTAATAGGTCAGTCTATTTGACTAAATAATGAAATTGTTATGACAATGCCATGAGTTGTTTTGATGTGTGTATGTGGCAGAACAGGGGTTCTTAAATGTTTTGTACTCCGAAGGCAATGTTATAACAATTCCACTGACCTCTGTAGTACAACAGAAATATTTTTCCTGTGTAAAAATTAGCTATACAGTTGAACAAGTATTTATTATTTTTGTGTTGCTTTCGTAATGTGACATTTGTTGCTCGCAGGGAGTTGCTCCTCTTGTCTGGTCATAACCAGCAGCAAATCCCAGAACGCAGTCAGTTGGCTCACCCTACACAGCTTACTGAGCTAACATGAAGGGCCCAGTTTATATCACTGTCATTGAGTGCATCACTTATAGTGATCACCACTCCAGTGTGTCTCACTGAAGAACAGTAAGTTTTCTTTCACACTCAAGTAGGTAGCTAGTGGAAAATCTTTCCAGCACAAAGGCTTTAAGATTACTGGGGAGGGTGTGTGGAGTGTGGCAGTGCGGGAAAAGCCTAGCAGGTGATGTGGAAGCTCTACTGATAGGATCTGATTCAAATAATTTGCACATTACCACCTGATAGCCGGTTAGAATGACTGAATGGCTGTTGGGTGAGGGCACACCCACAAGCAACCGGAGGTCTCAGCCAAGAAACTGTGAGGAGGGTTCTCAGCAGTTTGTTCAGGAGAAAGCTTGGAGCCAGGATCAGAAGTAGGGAAGCAGCATTTCTGAGTTTGGGAGAGGGGGTTGTGGCAATCTGATGGGAGGTGAAAGCTTACAAGTTCAGGGTCATGACCTTGGAGGGTTGTGGAAACTCAGAGGCTGGGGACTCCAGTCCCTTTGGGCACAGAAAGGAAATCTGAAAAAAAATAATCTGAATATTTTCTGAGCCTCTTCTGACCAGAGTTTGGGTCTCCACATGTTGTTCTCTAACAACAAAGCCAACACTGTTCACCCTCAAGCCTCAGGTTAAAACTATGACAGGGATTCTCCTAATTAAAAACCCTGGATTTTGGGTGTAATTACCTGATTAAACCTCCAGCATCTGTGCATCAGAGTGTCTGAGATTCCTGCTGGCATCCCGCTGGAGAGGCGGGCAGTATGGTGCTGAGTGGGTCACTACGCATGTGTCAGTCTGTCAGTGGGGAGATTGGTGAGGTACACCAGACCCTCCATCGCTGGCCTCCTGAATTCTTTTGCAAGGCCCCACCCCCTCCACCGATTGCTGGCCTACCTGAACCCTCCCCCCGGGTCAGTCCCAATCGTCAGCCTACCATGGCCAACCTTGATCACCCCCTCCCTCCCTCCTCCACTGATCCCATTGCAGAATGGCATTGGGTTACCACCACCACCACGAATCGTCGCCCTGCCTCCCAGCAGGCCCTCCCCATTGGCACTGTCCAATGTCCCCATTGCACTGGGATGTGCAAGGGTGCCCGGTGTGCAGTGCCAGAGTGTCAGCCTGACACTGCCCAAGTGGCACCCACTGCCCCCAACCACAATGGCCTCCACCCCCACCAGCGGGATGAGCGCACCTGTTCTTCATTTGGGGTGGGTGCAGGGGGTGAGGGAGAAGGAGACACCACTGAGCTAGGGGTCTACCGTCCTAAGCCCACTAATAATATGGAAATAGCAACTTCGATATGGTAATCAGGCCTGCCCTGATTTCTGGTGCATGGCTGACTGATTACATCAGAAAAAGGGCCTGGAGATCTCAGCTGTTTACAAGTCCCGCTGTTAGTTTGTGGCTTGCTGCACTACTCAAGTAGCGCAGCAAGTAAGAACACCGGGTCTATATTTCAGATTCTAATGATCTGCTTCCTCCCTGCTTGCCTGTTTAAAAAGGCAGATTAATATGGGACAAACCCCATAACTAATGAGATTGAGTATTTTACTTTTAACTGCCAACTCCTTCTCAGTTTCTGAGAAGTAGTTAAATTTTGGACCAAATGGGCGAATGTTAGCTGTAAGCATCTTTCTCTGAAGTAAGTGTACTTCCTGGATGTTGCATATAGTTTAAACAGCTTGTATTTCCTAGATCCTTGCTATAAAATTATTTCTACTTTTACTGAAATTGTTATGTTAATAATAATGCAAGACGAATGATTGTAGAGATCTCTGATTGTAACATAGTTTCTTTCAGTCTGATCTCAGGGAGTTCTGCTTTTTCCACATAACCCTTCACATTCGGGGGCTAGGAACCCTGCAATCAGATCCCACAAAAAATTTTGTGGTGTGATTTCTGATTTGTTGGTGACAAAAAGGACCAATCATTAAAAATATGGATGAAACTCTACCAGTTCCATTATACTATGTCCAGCCTCATTTCCTAGCTCCAGGCCTTGCAATTGGCCTTTCCTAACTTCAGGTCTTGTCTCCTGTTTCAAGGTTCAAGTTAATGCCCATCTTCTGTGGTTTCATTCAAATGTCTTGGACTCGACCACCAATTCATATCCCTCTGCCCTGCTCTTTGTATGGTGCCAGCATTGCAGAAGCTGGCAAATGGAGCCACCCTTACAATTTTGATATGGTTGGAAGTCCTAATTCTACCATTATGACAAAAATGGGAAGAGTGTTACTTGGTTTAAATAAAACCTACTTTACAACATTTATTTGGGCCTGGAGGTGATAGGAATATTAAAAATCATGCGATTTTAATGTGTAAATAAAAGAACAAGTGCATTTGTGTGAGAAGTCATGCTAAGCTAGCAGGAATTCTTGACTGCATAAGCTCATTGCTTGGACTCCATTTATTTCAATCCTGCATATCCTTCTCGGGGACAATTAGTAAAGTGCAATAAATGCATTACCAGCGATGATCACAACCCATGGTCAAACGTAGGCATCAAAATGACATTTGCTGACAACAAAAAATTCCAGAAAACAACATGGAGAATCTAGCAGGAAACTTGCAAAAGCAGTTTGTTGGGATATGTGATTTGGTTGATGCATGCCAAATGAAATTTAGCACTGTTTTACACACTGTGCAAAAGAAATATTGTAAGACTTTGATATTGACTGAACTGGTTTTGCATTAGTAAAAGGTTAAACATTATTCTGCACTGCAACATCAGGAATCTCGCCAGAAATGGCAAATTGTATCTATGAAGAAAGATTGGGTAGGATGGAGCTGTTTTCTTCGAAATAGAAAAGGCTGAGGAGAGAGAGTTGATTGAAGTACATAAAATTAAGAAGGGTCTGGAAAGAATGGACAGGAAAGACCTCTTTCCCCCAGCAGAGAAACCAATAATCTGGTGCATAGATTTAAAATATGTGACCAAAGGATTAAAAAGAAATTGAGAAAAATGTTTTTCACTGAGAGAGGATGTTTCGGATTGGAAATCATTGCCTAAAAAAGGTAATAGAAGCAGAAACCTTCACCGAATTTATAAAGTACTTGAGTATGCATTTGAAATGCCATAATCTACAGGGCTACAGACCATAAACTGAAAAGTGGATATTAACTGGATATATCTTCATCAGCTACAAGATGGACCAAATGACCAGCCTCTGTGCTGTAACCTTTCTGTGTTTCTATCTGGGTTTAACGTGCAGAGGAAAACTAGAGAATAAGGAGCCTATGGCATGCAACAAACATTAGGCAAATTTTATAATTAGCTGCTCCTGGGGGAAAGCATTGTCCACCATTCGCATTTATAAGAAATTATCGGAGGTTACTGAGCTATAAAGCATCTTCTGTCCACTAATCTAGAAATATGAGCTCATACCTTAACATCTTGATGCTCATCATGCAAAGCTCCATTTTGGGAACATAAATACAGATTCCATTCTGCTTTAAGTCTACTGGAGTTATGATAAGGTTTTACAATGCACTGGTCAGTCCCACAGACATGGTGGCTTTGGAGACAGTACAGAAAAGGTTAACCAGGATATTGCCTGGTATGGAGGGTATTAGCGATAAGTAGAGATTGAATAAACTGGGATTGTTTTCCCTGGAAAGACGGAGGCTGAGGGAGCGACCTGATAGAAGGTTATAAAATTATGAGGGACATAGATAATGTGAACAGTTAGAAGTTTTTTCCCAGGGCAGAAATGACATTCACAAAGGGGCACAAGTTCAAGATAAGGGGGCAATGATTCAGCAAAGATGGGCAGGGGAATATTTTTACGCAGAGGTGGTGGGGCCTGGAATGCACTGCCAAGTCAAGTAGTTAAGGCAGATATGTTAGTGACGTTTATGACTTATCTGGATAGGCACATGAACAGACGGGGTATAGAGGGATACGGACAGTTGGTCTAGTTAGGACAACATAATCGATGTAGGCTTGGTTGGCTGAAGGGTCTATCCTGTACTGTATGGTTCTTTGTTTGACTATGATAAGGACTGCAAGACATAACAGGCTACAAGATAAAAGACATGTAAATTGGCCAGCACAAATGCACCCCTCCCTGATGAGCTCAATACATTCTATGCCCATTTTGAGCAAGAGGTCAGTGTGAGGATGCCCTCGACCCTGAAAGCCTTGGATGAACCTGTATCCGAGGTCGCCATCACAGATAACAGAGCAGCCTTCTTGAATTTCAACCCACTGAAAGCAACTGTCCCAGATGGGGTACCTGGATGAGCACTCAGATTCTGTGCGGACCAGCTAGGTGGGGTATTCATAGACATCAGACACCTTGAACCAATACTTACACCAACCTGACGTCTGCTTCCAGAAGGCAACCATCATTCTGGTACCAAAAAAAAGCCAGGCACAGTGTTCCTTAATGACTATCGTCCGATGGTTCTCACATCCATCATTGTTGCTTCAAAAGGTTAGTCATGGCATGAATCAATTCAGGCCTCCCAGATTGTCTGGATTCACTACCACCACAACAAGTCCACAGCAGATGCCATCTGCCTGGCCCTATATTCAACCTTGAAACACCTAGACAGCAAAGATACCTATGTCAGACTCCTATTTATTGACTACAGCTCAGCCTTCAACACTATTATTCCTATAAAACTCATCTCCAAACTCCAACCGACTTAAGAACAGCTTCATCTCTGCTGCCATCAGACTTTTGAATGAACCTATCTTGGATTAAGTTGATCTTTCTCTGCACCCTAGCTATGACTGTAGCACTACATTCTGCACCCTTTCTTTTCATTCTCTATGTATATTTGCTGAGATGAAAGCTGTTTACACTGTTTTGTCTGTATAGCACGCAAGAAACATGCTTTTCACTGTATACTAATACATGTGACCATAATAAATCAAATCAATCACACATAGAGGAAACATGCTCTGTTTCTGGCACAAAAGCTTGCATTTACACGTAAAGGGGTTAAAAAAGAGCAACAAGATTGATTGCAAGTGTAAATTAGATTTTTAACCATTATACTCTCAAATGCAAGCAATTAAAAAGTGGACCTCAACAAAGTACATAAAATATTAAATGATATAGATAAGATTATTATTTTAAAGTATATTTCAGGAAATTAAGCTCATAAAGCATAAATGAAAATAGGTGAAAAGTAAATGAGTTAATAACATGAAGAAGATAAATTTTCATCCTGAATGATAAATGTTTGGAATTATCAACTAAGCACGGTGAACCTCAGGCAAAAACACAGAGCTAATCAAAATTCATGTAGATGCCACAAAGAATTAGTTTTTGAGCAGAATAAATTAATTTTGACAAGTTAAATGAACTTTTCTGTTTTATGACTTTTCATATGTTGCAATATTCAGTACAAGACAGATATGAATCAAATATGTCACTGGTACTACATGCATTCCATTCTGGAGCTGTCCTGCCTGTTTAAACTCTTGACCCTCCTATACTGGTATCAGTGTAACTACTGGCTTTATACTTGCCACATCATTGGTATTATACCAGTATAAACATATTTAGATGCTTAGTTCCCTTGGTGTGATTCAAAAGATGCTAGTGGGTTGGCTGTAAGTCATTCTACATTGACATCTTATCCTCTGTCATTCAGATTGGATTTCAAAGAACTTAGCTGTGCTGTAGCATTAATGTGGGTACCTTGCAACTGATACCCACAATAAATATTCTACAATCCCTCATGATTCCAGTGAATAATGCAATTTAAATCAATTTACATATTTATTTCAAAATTAATGTAAAGCTCCAGCCAACTATTTAAAGTTCGTTTTAGAGCAGTAAATTAAACATTCATGCAATTTTTTGAATAAAAAACAATTCACAAGCAGTTGTTCTGGGGACTTAATTTTAATCAAAATTTGTACAATAATAGTGCACATTTGCGAGTCATTCTTAGTGTGAAAATGTCTCATCTTTTCATACGTATCGATTAAGACTGACTCAGGCTACATCGACATTTACAAATTCTCTCCATTCAACATGTGTATTTAATCTAATTTACCTTAGTTGTATCTTGGCTATCAGCCACCAACATTTGCTGAGATGAAAGCTGTTTACGTGTCCCATATAATGTTTCTAAACAGAATGACATCAGGCACCAAAAGTATGAGTGACTTCAGAGGTTTCATGTCTAATTGTGTTGCAGAGAATACGATAACTCTCTTGAACCCCAGTATGGGGCCAGAGACACGAGATTTCCTTTGTACTGTTTTTTCTTTCTCTGGTATTGACTGAAGATCTTGAATGGCACTCCTTCGCTTTAACCAAGGATAAAATATATGAATAAAGCATCTGTATTTGTCGTGGGGATATTTACATAACCTCGGTGTATTGTGTGTTCGTGTAGAACTGCGATGTCTACAATAGAAATATTCTGCTTAATAGCTAAGGAAGTCACTCAGAGACCATTTCAGCTGAACATCAATTTCAGTACAACTGCAACCAAATACAATGACAAATATAAAACCTGCTTTTGGCTGTCAATATTTTAAATGTAATTTTAATGCTACAATTTGGATGCACATTTAAGGAGTTCTGTGGTAGAAAGTGAGACATGAGTCAACAAAAGTTAGGTCAGCAAGTCTCAAATAGGGTTTGATTGATATTACATGGCCTACGCTTGTGGGAAGTTTCTACAGCATGGGTGTGTGTGTGTGTGTAAGGCTGTGGAGGAGGACGAGGAGTAGCAGAGAAGAGAATCTGTGAATGTGGTCCAAGGACAGTAGGCAGTGGCATGCATCTGTGCTTATTTACTGCCAGGCTTTACAATATCATACACAAAGCATTAGTGAGAACAGGTTTGGAGTAAAAATGTTTTTGATGTTCAGATTTTACTGTCTGTTTACAAGCTTTGAAAAGATTTTTTCTGAGACTCAGGCCAGGAATTTTGGTACTGAGGCAGGTAGCTTGAGTGGGGAAATTTCCAGGACATGGATGCAGGATAGAGTCGGACGTGCTACCCCTGTAGCAACCATAGGAGTGGATGGGCTAGTTAAAATTTCACCTTGCTGCTTGGGATGCTGTTCCAATTGTATTACGACATTTTAAGCATGTCATCCTTTACTCTCCCCTCCTCATCCACCCCATTGCCCTCCATGCCAAATCATGGCTCTTGCATGCCCATTCACCAATGTATACAGTTACAGAGACAATGAAGCCCGTAGTAACAATGAGAAGTGTGCTTTAAACAAAACTAAGAAATCTTTTTAAAAAGAACTGCTTTTCCTACAACACTAAAAGTGTCAATCAAACTAACTAACAACAGAGACTTCAAACACTTGATAGTTCTTAATCTGGTGCAAGTAAACATTGAGACATTTGCAAAAAAATCACAGAAAAATATCATTGTAACTAACCACTTAAAGATGTCAATCAAGAAAAGCCATCAGTTCCTTCCACAGTTCTCTCTAGCTATCAAAAAGAATCCCCACTCATAATCTTTGAGTTTGGGCTCACAATGTGGCTTATGGGAGTCCATGGGTTTTGGACAAATGAAAATAGACTTCACTACACAAGGTCAGAAAGATAAAACAATTTACAGTATGTGTCTTACAATATTCAATATTACTATGGGGTAAATGTGAATTAACAGACAAACTGTATTGAACACTCCATATTGCCCAATAAATGGATTTCTCAACAGTCCACCCAGATGTTGTAACACTAGGAGTCAACCAACTCACTGAAACTCCATCTCTCTTAGAACGGTTTCCAATATTCTGTTTTGAAGATCTCCTCTTGGTTTTTCTCCCCAAAAGTTGCTTAAGCTCAGGCGGCTTGAACAAAGCCCATTTTGCAGGGTTTCAATCTCATCATCTAGGATTCCATTTGCTTGCACTTGTGAATCAACTCACAAGCATAATTTCAGTTGAACAGAACATTATTTTTCTAAATAGGTACCTTTTCCCCAACCAGCAGCACAGAATCTCCAACCTTCAGCTGCTTCCTTGGATCTTCAGGGATTGTCTTGAGACTCATTCAATTAACAAACTAAGACAGTATCAACACCTTGCAGGATTTCAATTGGGTCTTCTAGGATCTCATTCCCCTGGATTCCTGAATGTGCATTTGAATACCAAGTTACAGGTACAGCTTCAGATCTTGAGCCATGCCAAGCAGAACGCTACTGCTCCAAAAGGGTAACCTTGCCCCAGTGGCCCTCTTCAATTACCAAGGCTTCTCCTGGGCCCTCTTTACTTAAAGATTGTTCTCTGTAGCCTTTTCTCTAACTCTGCTCCTCGCTTTTAACTGAACTTAATTGGAACATACCTCTGTCTCCGTTTCAGTCCCCTACTTGGAACACTTCCTGACTATAGTGCCCTGCACTAGGTTACCTGACCTAGGCTTTTTCTTTATTCGCAAGTGCCTGGGGCCCATGCCTGGCCTGTGCATGAATATGAAGTCCCAGATTCATCAGGAGTTGAAATTCCTGACCTCCCAGCTTAATGGTAAGGTACGTTTGTGTTTCATGACTGTTTATACTGGATGAATGGGTATGGAAGGGCCATGAGTTGTTACAGAGAGTATGAGTGGCCATTGAGTTTGATTTCAGAGAAATAAGCTGTAACCCCTGTGACTTGCCTGGGTTTGCAAAACCTCACTTACTGTACTGTCTGGAGACAATACACATCTCTTTAACCTGTGATCAGTGCTCCTTCCACACACATTGTTAGCCACTTTAAGACTTGAGTAGCAGGTTAGGTGTAAAGATTTGCATTCTAATCAGTAATCTGTCTGTGTTATATGCTCTGTCTGAGGCCAGAACTCTCCATCCACCTGACGAAGAGGGAAACCTCAAAAGCTTGTGAGTTTACTATCAAATAAATCGGGTGGACTTAAATTGGTGTTGTCAGACTAAGGTCCATAGAAACCCTACAGTGCAGAAAGAGGCCCTTTGGCCCATCGAGTCTGCACCGACCATAATCCCTCCCAGGCCCTACCCCCATAACCCTATAGATTTATTAACTAATCCCTCTAACCTACGCATCTCGGGACACTAAGGGGCAATTTTAGCATGGCCAATCAACTTAACCCGCACATCTTTGGACTGTGGGAGGAAGCCAGAGCACCAGGAGGAAACCCATGCAGACATGAGAATGTGCAAACTCCACACAGACAGTGACCCAAGCTGGGAATTGAACCCAGGTCACTGGAGCTGTGAAGCAGCAGTGCTAACCATTGTGCTACCATGCTGCTAGGTCTCTTGAACATGTCTTTCTAAAGGTTCTTGAATCCAGACTGTAGTTCACGGCTTCTCTCATATTTTGGAACCACGCATCACAGGGAAACTGGCTTGCCCCCCATGAAAATTCAGGGCACTAAGGAGATACCTATCCCTGCAATGGAATCGGCCAGTTCGGAAGTGCAGACTGTGCGTTTGGTACCTGCATGCTTATCCTATATCAACAAAAACTTTGGTGTAGGGAATGGGCTGTGTGTGTACTGGGAATGGAGGCAGGAATCCTAGAATTGTATTGTGTTTTTGGCATTTGAGTTAGCTCCAGAATTGTTCAGACTCCACAAAAGTCCATGCCTTTACACAATTATCACAATTTTCAAACATCTCCTGTGGTTAGAATAATGGAGAGATCAATGCTTCATGTGGTTGAATTCTGTTTGTAAATGAGAAGAGATAAGCTATGAAACCTTGTAACATATAATCTGTCTGCTTGGTATTTGTCTATTAATGAAGGCACATATCCAGCCTCTTACTTTAATAGTTAGTGAACATTGGAACATACAGACTCATAATTGCCATTTATGTATTTGATCCTTTTGTTGTCTGGCAGTTGGAAGTGATCTCTGAAGTTGTAATGGCGCCTATTCATCTGGTGCTGCAAAAATGAACCCACTTATAACCAGAAACTTTAAAAGGAGATTGGACAGGCCTTATCCATGTAACTACATGCATTTACCCTAGCTAGTTCCCCTGACACTAAGGGGTAATTTAACATTGTCAACCCACCTTAGCTCATCTAAAAGGATTTCAATATTAAATTTTGCAAATAAAACCATGATACTGTAAAGAAAAGAAAGAGAATTTGATTGTTTGGTTGAATGAACTAATGGTCTTTTCCGACCTCAAATTACAATATCCCTTGGTTAACCATTATTTGTTTTAAGGATTTGGGATAAGGGTATCCTCCTGATGACTATTGGTTGACCTTGCTGGAAGTATCATGTGCATGAAGATGGGTTCATGTTTTGGTGGTGCTTTCCATGGATTAAGTGGTTTGGCTTCAAGCCATCTTGGCTCAGAGGCAAAATGACTACTTGGATGAGTTGGTGGTAGATGATTAGATCCCTTGAATCCTGCCCTCAGGAAGAAAGGGGATAAATGTATAAATATAAAATCTGCATCTGTTATCCACAGCAACTATTGGTATTTGAAGGGAATTGTAATGGTGTTAAATATGATGTAACTTTCTTTTTGTTATATTTTAACATTCTTCCCCTTACTATGCTCTTTGACACTTGCGCTCTTTAAATAACATCAAAACAGTATTTATTGTCAAGTGTCAGATATATTAAATGTGAGAATATTGGTAAATTGGCTCTTTGATAATGGTAATTTAAAGGATTGAACAGCAAACTTACTTAAGAATATCTAAGTATGACAAGGCCACTTAACCTTTTTTTTCCTATTTTACTTTCATATTTAGGGCTTGCATTGGTCATATTTTTTCTCCTTCCTTTCCTGGATAGCCATCTGTAGAAGGCAATGGCAAACCTTGCCAAGCTTAACCATGGACAAACACAAGTTCATGGTTGTTAACACCCTTTTGGAGTATGAAACCTACAGAGAGGTAAGGCCTGGCAGAGATTGTGGCCTAGAATCTTGCTACCAAAGCAGGTAGCTTGAATCCGGTAATTCCATAATTTGCCAGACCCATCTCAGTAGAAAGATCTGTGAATGTCATAGAATCATAGAATTCTATAGTGCAGAAGGAAGCTATTCAGCCCTTCAAGTCTGCACTGACCGTAATCCCACCCGGACTCTATCCCTTAACCCATTCATTTCCTCTAACTAGTCCCCCTGATGCTAGGGAACAATTTAGCATGGCCAATTCACCCAACTTGCACGTTTTGAACTGTGGGAGAAAACCAAAGCACCCGGAGGCAATCCATGCAGAGAAAATGCAAACTCCACACAATGATCCAATCTGGGAATTGAACCCAGGTCCCTGGTGCTGTGAGGCAGCAGGACTAACCACTGTGTCACTATGTCCTGTCTCAATTTTCATTACTGAGATGGGATGGAGTCAGGGCCCAATGACCTTGGAAGCAGAGCATAAGCGGCCAAGTGACAAGGTGACTGGGGAGAAGGCACATCTCAGTTCTCTTGTCCAGGTTGTATTAAAGGCAGTTGGCCATCTAGCCTCCACCCTGTGCCAACTCATGCCCACTGCACCCCCCCCCCATGGACCCAGTAGCCTTATACTAACTTATGATGCTCACCATCCCCTCCCATGGCCCCTTATACCCTTTGTGATAACCCATGCCAACAGATGTCCTTTCCATGCCCATTCACCCATTACATACTGTGCACAAAGCCAATGAGCTATGTCATAACAATGGTGTGTATGGAACTGCAGAGAAAATAACATTCATAAATCTTATTTTGGAAAAAGCCTGCTGTTCTTCCAATCCTATCAAATGGTGAACAGACTATCAAAGTATCAATATCAGAAGCTTCACACATTTTACACATCTCAAGCTTGTGCAAATAAACATTGAGATACTGACGAATGAGTCAGAGATAGCCACTTAACAATATCAATCAAGCAAAGTCAGTAGTTCTTTCCAGTTGCCAAAACAGAACCTTCTGCTGAGATTATCCTTTTTGAGTCCAGGCTCTCAGCCAAGAATGCATAACGAGAAGTGTAGAACTGAATGGCCTCATTATGAATGTTTGGTTGCCAGCCCAGAATCAAAAGTATTATCTCAGCAGGGGGCCTGGTTTGACAACTGGAGAGAATTGTTGATTTTGCTTGATTGACGTTTTTAAGAGATTATAGTCAGTTATTCATTGTGTTCATTTGTACAAGAATCAGAAGTGTGAGATATTTGAATTTTCTATTGTCTATACTCTGCAATTTCTGATTGACGTTTTATAGGATTGTTGGAACAGCAGATTTTTTCAAAGGAAGATTTCTGAATGGATGTTCTTTTTTCTCAGTTTTCTCACATCCAATTGTTACTGTCTGGTTGATTGTTTCTTTACGTAGTATATTCTGGATCAATGGGCATGGAAGGACCTGGAGTTGGTATGGGGGAATATAATGGGCAATTAGGAGTGGATGGTAAGCTTCAGTTTGCACTGGGGTTGTAAACAGCTGTGGGATGTGGGTAGGGGCGCCATGATTGGGAAAGGAAGGGCATTGGGAACATAGAATGGACATGGGTAAGACGTTTTGAAATTGCCTTTCTAACAATTCCCAAATCCAGGTTATGGTTTGTGACTCCTTTTGAGAAGTTGTGAATCACAGATCCTTGGAAAAAATGGCCTGGAAGGGGCTAGGAAATGCCTATCTCTGTAATTGAGCCAGGAAGGTTGGGAGTGCAGGGTTAAGGCTTGGTACAAACAACATTATCCTGAGCCAGTGAAAATTGAGAGTGCCAGGAATAGAGGCAGGAATCCCAAAATCAAAACCCAACTGTTTTTAATTGACTGCGGAGACAAAAATCCGGGCCTATAGCAGAATCTTGTGCCCTCTTTCAGGACAGGATTGGTGGCTGGGGAGCATTTAATAAATGGAGGAGGGTGGAGAGTGGCAAGTGGGAGCCCTGTCACCTTCCAACCTCCACCCCAATGAATTTCGGGGCAGGAAGGCTCATAGGCCTTCCTTTCTTGTCTCCAATTGAGACTCTTAAGTGGGCAATTAATGCACACTTAATTGCCTCATCACACCACTGCTGATAGTAACCCAACAGTGGGCAAGAGACTGGCCATAGGGAGAGCATGATAAGCAAGCCATAGTGGGGTTGCTTGCTGACTCCTGGGAATTAGGAGACCAAAGGCACTCAATGCATGATTGAGAGACGTGACATTGGAAGTGGGCAGACGCTGAGAACCACCCCTTGTCCTTGCTCCTGACACCTTTCCTCTCCCCTTCTCAGTGATCTACATCCCACTATCTTTCACCTTTGGCCTGCGATCAAAGAATGACCCTTGGGCTTGGGTTGGTGTAGTTGTGGCAGTAGTCACCACCTTCAAAGGGTGTGGGGGATTGGTTAATTCCAGGGGAGCCCCACTGCTGGCCTGTCAAGTGATTGATTGGCAAGTGATGTGGTAGGCATTCCTAGTAAGAGGTGATGTGCTGGTCTTGTTGGCTCTTCGGCTAGAAACTGCGATGCTCATCACCTGTACAAGATTTTGTCTTAAATCTGATGAAAAATGTAGGATGCAGAAGATACAGAATGTGCTATAGCTAAATTCTTATCTGGCACTTAACATAAGAAAGAAAGAGAAGAATGTGTTGCTCATCTACCCAATCATTCCATTTATCATATATGTTCTAACCTTAACATGGACTTTATCTCACTCTTTCAATCAACTGAGGAAAAATTCTGCTCAATCTCCCATCTCCATTGGCACCCTGTGTTTCTTTGTCTAGTGTACAGGAATCAACGTGTTTTATGGAGTATCTGATCATGTCCTCTACACACACCACCACAAACAAAAACTTCCATTCCCAACAGACTATTTTGCTGGAGTTAATCAGCTTATGCTCCATTCCCATTTATTACTGGGACTGTGTTTACAAACATCCAATACTCAGTTGGGGGTAAAAAAGTTTCTATCCTTTTCACTCTTGTGATTTGTCAACATGTTATTGTTTTCCCCAGGATTCAGAGCAGAATGGGTTTTTAATAATCTTGGAGCTGCCCAAAGTTAATGGCCATGCTGTTTCTCCCCGATAGATGCTGACAGACCTGCTGCGCTTTTCCAGCGTCCTCCATTCCTTTTTCAGATTCCAGCGTCCACTGAATTTTGCTTCTTATGTCCGTGCTGTTGCCTATAATACCTCTGGATTAAATCCTGATGTTTGCATTAACGTTAACAATAAGTTGGATTGCTAAAAAGAATCGCATTAGAAAGAGCACCCATAGGGAAAGGTTGGCAACTGGTTACGTTTCCAACTTGCCACGTCAGCATAAAACTGATCTGTATATTGGCCACCTATCAGAGGACAATAGCTTGAACTTCATTTCCATTGATTGCTCAGATGGCAATCCAAAAGACTCCCTTCGTTCCTGAGTCAATCCTTAAGCTGAAATTCATTGAATTGGTTAATTTTCCCTGTTGTCAATGTTTGGATCACCCTTGCCTCTGACACATTAGCTGTTATTAAATATGGCCCTTCAGGGGGCTTAAATGATAGGAGAGAACTTATCAGGACCAAAGAAACAGCTTGAGAAAGGAACTGAAAATAAATAATTTGAGATGCTGCAGATTGGTTCATACGTTAATCACTACCATGAAGAGTTATTTTGTAATGTCAATAAAATGGCAAGTTTGACAAGTTTTTGGATTTGGAGGAGCTAAATGAATCAGACTGTTATAAAACTGTGTACATTCAGTTGAAGGTGATTGTGCTAAAACTATAGAATCAATAGAGGAAATACCTTGCTGTGATGGATCTCAAGGAATGGGGGGCATTAAAAACTTGAAGAAAACATGTAACTGAAAAGTGAAGAGGGAATCCAGAAAGGAAAAATGATAGACAGTAAAAAGTAAAATGGAACTTCACAGGGCAAAATTAAATCAGGGAATGGATTTGATTAACTTAATACTGATTCTATACTATAGCAAGTTGCCTTCCCTAAGGTAGTCCAAAGATAAAAAATATAACAAATGAGAGAAGGCCATAAGGCCCCTTAAAAAGATTATGGCTGAACTTTTACATTAACCCCACTTTTCCACCCTAACCCAAATTCCTTGGTGTCCAATAATCTAGCAACCTCAGTCTTGAATGTATTGGATTGATCATGCATGGCTCTCTGGAGTAGATAATTCTGAAGATTTACAACCGTCTCAGTCCGATGTGGCCAACTCTTTATCTTGAGTTTATGCACCCGAGATCTATATTTTCCATGCAGGGACATAGCCACTCAGCATCTATCAGGTCATCCCTTCTAAAAACTTGACAGAGTTCAATGAGATCACCTTTCATTCTTCTAAATCCCAGAGAATATAAATCCATTGTGCTCATTTTTTCCTCACAGGACTATTCCCTCATCCCAGAAACCAACCTAGTGTATTGATGATGAATGGGATGGATAGGATAGAGGTGGAGAGACTCTTCCCGCTCAAAAAAGACAGTAGGACTAGGGGGCACAGCCTCAAGATAAAGGGGAGGCGGTTTAGAACGGAGTTGAGGAGGAACTTCTTCACTCAAAGGGTGGTGAATCTCTGGAATTCTCTGCCCGTTGAAGTGGTGGAGGCTGCCTCGCTAAATATTTTTAAGAAGCAGGTTGATGGGTTCTTGATAAGAGAGGGGATTAAGGGTTATGGGGAGAGGGCGGGAAAGTGGAACTGAGCCACAACAGATCAGCCATGATCTTATTGAATGGCGGGGCAGGCTCGAAGGGCTAGATGGCCTACTCCTGCTCCTATTTCTTATGTTCTTATGTTCTTATGTATTGTACCCTTCCGTATCCTTCCTTGGGCATAATGACCAACATTGTAGACGGGACTCCAAGAATGGGATTTTCTGACTGTGCTCGCCCCAAAAATCCCACCTAAGGTCAATGGACTTTTGCACGATCCCCCCCGCCGCCCCCCCAGGCTGCTACAATTACTGAGGGATGGGAAGGGAAACTCCACCCCCCAGCCCCATCCAAACTGTCTCAACAAATCGTTATTGCATTAAGCTGCCTTCATTGTAATGCCTGCTATTTCCTTGCAGTAAAAGCTAACATGCAATTTGCCTTCCTCATAGTTTGCTCTAACTGCATGCTAACTTCCTATGATCTTTAGGGTTTGAGGGATACCCAAACTCCTCTGAATACCAACACAATGTGAACAAATATTCTATTTCTCCATTTTTCCTATGAAAGTAGATAATTTCACATTGCTCCATGTGCTCCATCTGCTACCTTGCCAAATCACTTAACAGTAGCCTCTTTGCAACTTCCTCACAGCTTATTTTGCAACCTAGCTTTTGATCTTCAGCAAACTTTGAGACATTACCTGTCTTGATTCTTTTGTGTCGAAAAGATAGACGGGGCAATCTTACCAAAAAACTTCTAAGTATCGAGCAAGCATGAAAACAGGAGAAAATCATATCGATTTTTTGGACGAATTAAAAATCGAATCTTACGTCACTTAGAGGAAGAAATGAAACATGACCTGTTCCCCGCTGTAGGGGAAGGAAACAGGGTTTAAGCCCTCCCGAAAGCTGGAAGAATGTAGCAGAGCGTGCCATTGCGCATGTGCAGATCTCTCTGTTCTGCGGAACAGAGAGATCTGCATTTCTCAGAGATTTAAGTATGACAGTGAGCCCCATTGTCATGCAAAGTTTGGACTTTAACTGCTGTTGGCCAGCTTTCCCACGATGAGGTCTTGGTTGATTCTAGAAATCAGTGTCCCCACACTTAGTTATTTGATCCAAAAGCTTGCCTGAGGAGCTGTTGTGATCTGGCCTCTCTCAGCAGCCTTTTTCCTTTCCTGTTCATCGCCAAGCATTCAATCTCTCCATTCACCGTCCCATATACTGTGCCATCCGCCATCCACCATCCCCATCTGAGGGCCTGATGACCTCCAACTATGTTGGAGATGGGATGAATTCTAAATGCCCCCTTTAGGTCAGATTAGTGAAGGTTTGGGCCAGATTCTCTCAAAAAAATTTCTAAATTCCCAGTTCATGTGAAAACGGGAGTACCTCCCACTGAATTTTTTAGTGGGATTTTCAGAATGAATCTGCCCCGCACTGTGCACTGCTGAGTGCCCTAGCGAGATTCACTAAGCCAGTGGGCAGGGCCTGTTCCCACCTGAGAGGCCAGCAGTATAGCGCTGAGCGGGCCACTGTGCAAGCGTCAATCTGTCAGAGCGGAGATCAGTGCACACGTGGATGCCCCCGCATTGCCGGCCTCTCGATCACTGGCCAGCCCCGCAATCCCCCATTGCTGCCCCTCAAACCCACCCACCCCCTCCAATTGCTGGCCTCCCGAACTCCCCGGGCCACCCCTATATCCTCACTCCCTGGCCAGCCCCAATCTCCCTGATCCCCTCCTGGATGACCAGCCCCTATTACCATTCTCCTTCCCTCTACCACCAATCCTGAATGCAGAGTGGCAGTGGAAACTGCTGACTGACTGCCTCCCCCACCCCTCCCAATAGGTCTCATCCCCTCTTGTCCTGCCCTCTTGGCCACTGGTGGGCATGCCAGATTGCCCTTTGGGCAGTGCCAGACTGGCAGTGCTCACGGGGCACTCTTCCTTAGCCCTGACCTCCTTGGAGGGCCTTAATGGCCTCTCTTCACTCCAGCAGAGTCAGTCACCTGTTCCCCATTCGTGGGGAGTAGTTGTAAACCTCGCTGGAAAGAACCACTTCTTGCGACTTCTTGTGTGGAGCTCAAATGGTAGATGAACTGAGGAAGTTTAAAGAAGGGACAGATAGGTATATTTTCATGTGTGTTAACAAGTGCTTGCAACTTTTTTTTAAAGAAAGTAAGAAGTCTCACAGCACAAGGTTACAGTCCAACAGGTTTATTTGGTAGCACAAGCTTTTGGAGCTCTGCCCCTTCATCAGGTGAGTATGCTGTGCAGGTGAGTGTTCCCGCTGCCACTCACTTAATGAAGGGGCAGTGCTCCAAAAACTCGTGCTACCAAATAAACCTGTTGGACTTTAACTTGGTGTTGTGAGACTTCTTACTGTGCCCACTGCAGTCCAACGCCGGCATCTCCACATGTTTTTTAAAAAAAAGGTTTGTTTTATACTAAATCAATCGTTCTGAGTTTATTAAAAGAAGCGTGAATATAGTCTCTTTCATTCTGGGCACCATTAATGAAGGTAAATAATTGGCCATTTTAGTGAGCAAATTAAAATTCCAGCTAATAGTGTGACCTGTGGAGTAGTAGGGCTGATAATCAGCGCACTCTTCCCAACCCAGTCGTAACAGAGATACAAGTCAGCATTAGGATAATTGGTCATACTCAGATTGTCAAAACGGTTATTGGTAGGGCTAGGAATAGCTTCTTTGCTTTCTCATAGTAGAAACATAGGGAAGGGAGTGGTATTGTCATTGGACTAGAAGTCCAGAGAGCCGGAGAAAGATCAATAACCTGATTTTAAATCCTGCCATGGCAGGTGGTGTAATTTTATTTCAGTAAAAATCTGGAATTAGAAGTCAATGATGACATTGAAACCATTGTCAATTGTCATAAAAACCCACCTCGTTCACTAATGTCCTTTAGGGAAGGAAATCTGCTGTCCTTACCTGATCTGGCTTACAGATTTCAGAGCCGTATCAATGTGGTTGACTCTCAACTGCCCCCTAAAATGAAGGGCAAATAAGGGCAGGCAATAAATGCTGGCCCAGCCAGTGACGCTCTCATCCCGTAGATGAATTTAAAAAAAAGTGCAAGCAAATTGAATTATAGATATAGTCAGGAACAAAATATAGAATTTTCTTCAGTTCTCACTTTTTTTATTCCATATAGTTGTTTTTGAATTTCTTATATATTTATACCCCATATGCACCACCTCCTGCTCAACTCAAAAGGAAAAGTGATCTCATGATCAAATGAATATGCAAGCAAATTGTGGGTTACCAAAGGGTTTTAAGTTCCGTTCATGACTGAGCAACTGTACTTGTGCAAATCTTAGTGTGCAGTTCTATTGTTGCAAAATTTGTCCTGGTGGTGTAAAAGGCAAGTAAGGATCAAACAATTGAAAATGGTCGCAAAACATAAAAGGGAATACGTTATTATCACTGCTTTAAATAGTTGTGTGTGTGCTTCAAACTGAGCATGCTCTGTAATATCTATATCCACCCTTTTTGGTGCAGAGACAGCCTGGTCCTTTGAAGTAGGCTTGTCTACCTCCAGTTTATCAGTAGGTGAAGAAAAAAAGAGAAAGAAATGAAAACAATGTGAGATTTCTGTCAGGGGTAGGTCTCCTGTGATCCCAACTGCCAACAAGCTGCTTGACATTATCTATATCTGCAAGAGATTAGCCTTCTCTTTGACCTGGCTTGTTGGGTATTCACAGCTGCCAGTCTCTGGGGAGTGGCTCGATCAAGCCCTGCTGTTTTGAAAGATGAAATTTAGAAAAAAAAGATGCTCTTTAATCTTTTATGTGCAGATTTTATATAATTGTTTAATAACTCGCATATGTCTTCTAAACCTCTTCATCTGTAATGAGTGACCTGGGAGGAGGAGAGGGGTGATGGGGGGGGGGACAAATTTTTTTCCCCTTTATGTGGAAAAAGGTAAAAGCATTACCCAGAAATTAGGGGTTGTTCTGGGGTAAGTGACTGAGCTTGTATACAGAGGAGAGAAGGAAAGCTTAAATCTAGATCTGGCATCTCTGCAGTCCATCAGTCAAACTCGGGCCTTTCAGATGACAGTCAACAGTCTGACGTCGACTGAAGCCCAATGAGGCAGCAGTTTGCTATAACCTGTTAGCTGCAGAAAATTAAGGCAAGCGTGTTGTTAATATGAGTGAATTTTACCTGCTGACCATTTCTGACAAATGTGTAGATGAAAAGTGGCGTGTGACCGGATACACAGTTTTCAAAACAAATATTCAGTGAAACATTGGGAATTAGCCATGACTGCTGTTGTTTTGTGGAGGAACCATTTTAAAGAATAAGGAGAGAGAAGGACATTAGCTTTCATTATTAACTTTATATTGTGAACTTACAAATGACAGTGGAAGCCCAAGTGGGTCCATTTATCTTATCCCATATGCAGTAAGTTCCTGTTTTAAATTGTTCCACTTAACGTTGGTCAGTTGTTCACTTTTAACGCTGGGAATTTTGTTTCAACGTTGTTTCACATCGGGTCCGATATAAAGTTGCGTGCGACTGGCACTATTTTGTCGCAGCCTCTTCCACTCCTTCTCATTCGCTGCCAATTCTTCCTCTCGCCGACCCAGTCGCTGCTGACTTCTTCCTCTTGCTGACCTTCCCTTATGCCGTCACTCCCACCGCCAGCCTTTCCAGCTTGCACTTTACCAACTTTCCAACTTGAAACTGCTCTTCCTGTCTCATCCCTCATCTTGCTTGCTCACAGCAAGGGATCAGAAGAAGGAATCAACAAAGGGGAAGGTCGGTGAGCATGACTGGTTTGAATTGGAGGGCCAGAGAGCGGGAAACATGGTAAGCTGGAGAGAAATGGAAAGAGTCAGCATATTTCTTTAATACTTTTTAATTTATTTTATTTTAAAAGTTTTATTTCTTTTACAAATATAGGAATTTGGCAATATAAAGTATTTCAGTTTACAAGGTAAATTGAATGACTACAAAATCAAACTGCAATTTTTACATCGATTACAACAGGAACATCTGATTTGTTTAACTGGAATGTCTTATGCAAAACAGTACAGACACCATCTACCCCACACAATTTCCTGGGAAAGGTAGAATCCAGACAAAAATTTAGGCCAGGTTGCAGGGGGAAAAGAAACTGGAAACTTCCTCACTGACCCTTTAATCCAGAAACTGATCCAGAAGATTTCATAGACCCTAATAAATGTGCAAAGTACCTACCTTAGTCAGAAGCAGGTTCAGTTTGACCTTGAAGGAGTGTTCTGCACTTACACAACTCCATCTCCTTAAATAACTGGTCTATATAAGCAGCATCTCATCGCTTCATTATTTTTTGAACCTATCAAATCATCCCTCGTGCTCCCCTTTTCTGAAGTACACAGACCAAACTTCCTGCCTTTCTAAAGCCTCAATAGTCTCTCCCTACCCACCTCCCACCACCAAGTGAAGAAACAGAAAATGGAAACCATATTCCAAATTAGGCCTAACCAAGATCCAGTGCAATGATAAAATAGGATGCTTTATTTTGTAGTGAGTTGTGGATACATCCAAGAATACTGTTTGCTTTGGTGTAGCTTCATGACATTGTCATTGACTTTGAGTGATGGATTTTGACACTCAGATCTATATCTTTCACTATGGGCTCCAGTGCCTGTAGATTTCATAAAATTGGGCTTATTCAAAACTCTGCTGCCTGTATCCTAACTTACACCAAGTTCCATTCAGCCATTGTCCTTGTCTTCACCTTTCTTTACTGGCCCCACGTCCAGAAATGCCACGGTTTGAAAAAATGTCATTATTCAAATCCTTCCATGACCTTGTACCTCATTACCTGTGTAACATTTAAAATTCTTTTGCAATCTCTGTATTCCTCCAATTCTGTTCTCTTATCCATCCCCAATTTTCATTGCACCGTCATCGGTAACCATGTTTGACGACTGTGTTTTAACAATTTGGATCCCAAACTCTGGAATTGTGTCTTTAAAACTCTTATTTCACTCCTTAAAAATGATGCCTTTGATCTTGTTTTGGTCACTGTCTTAGTTTCATTTTATATGGGTTGGTATCAAATTTTGTTTTATTGTTGTTTCCCTGAAACACCCTGGGATATTTTACATTGAAGGCAATGCTATATCATTGTTTTATATTTAGCAATAGACTTGTACATGTGCAGCATATAATACTTCCCTAAACTGAAAATTATTTGCCAAACATGGGCCCACTCTCCCAATGCTTGCTTTAGTTGACCATCCTCTTCAGCCCTAACATCCATGAACTGGCAGATCATTTCCCCAACGCTGATATGCAAGTCAGTGATGAAGATATTAAAGAGCAGAGGTCCTAACACTGCTACCTGCGGCACATCACTGGTTACTGACCTTCAAGCAGATTCAAATCCATTGACAACAGCTTTCTGCCAGGGAACATTCAGCCGATGCTTAATCCAATACAGCATTCCACTCATTCCTCAAGATTCCATCTTGAAAAGCGTCTCTTGTAAGATATTTTACCAAGGGCATTTTAAGAGTTCAGGTGGCTGACCAATGTTATCCTCATACAATAATCTAATAACTCTTACAAACAAAATGATCAAACTTGTAAAACCTGACATTTTCCAGACCTGTGTTTAGCTATTTTCCAGTTAACTGTGACTCAGGCAGGGACATTCTAGCCTCTGGATCACATGGTACCGGGTTCCAGACTGGTCCAGGGCTTGAACACAAAAATCAAGATTCACACTCCAGTGCCACACTAGGGGAGCACAGCATAGTCAGAGGTGCCATCTTTTGGATGAAATATTAAACCAAAGTTCCTGCTGTCTGTTAGGACAGATGCAGAAATCCCATGACACTATTTCAAAGAGGATCAAGCAGGGAGTCACTCGTGGTGTCTTGGCCAATATTTATCCCTCAATCAACATTCAAAAGAAACAGTTTACCTTGTTATTATTGCATTGCTGTTTATGGCAATTTCCCGAGTACAAAGTAGCTGCTGTGTTTCCTACATCATGTAGTGACCACACTTCTGCAGTACTTCATTGACTGTAAAATGCTTAGATACATTCAGTGGTTGTGAAAAGCCCTGTATAACTTAAGTTTTACTTTTTATGTCTGTTGGCGAATGGGATGCTGGCCTTCATAGTGAGGGGGATTGAATATAAAAGTAGGGAGGTCTTGCTGCGGCTGTATAGGGCATTGGTGAGGCCGCAGCTGGAGTACTGTGTGCAGTTTTGGGCGCCGTACTTATGCAAGGATATTTTGGCCTTGGAGGGAGTGCAGAGGAGGTTTACTAGGCTGATGCCGGAGTTGAGGGGGTTGAGCTATGAGGAGAGGCTGAATAAACTAGGCTTGTACTCGTTAGAGTTTAGAAGAATGAGGGGAGATCTCATTGAGACGTATAAGATGATGAATGGGATGGATAGGATAGAGGTGGAGAGACTCTTCCCGCTCAGAAAGGATAATAGGACTAGGGGGCACAGCCTCAAGATAAAGGGGGGGTGGTTTAGAACGGAGTTGAGGAGGAACTTCTTCACTCAAAGGGTGGTGAATCTCTGGAATTCTCTGCCCGTTGAAGTGGTGGAGGCTACCTCGCTAAATATTTTTAAGACGCGGGTTGATGGGTTTTTGATAAGAGAGGGGATTAAGGGTTATGGGGAGAGGGCGGGAATGTGGAACTGAGCCACGACAGATCAGCCATGATCTTATTGAATGGTGGGGCAGGCTCGAAGGGCTAGATGGCCTACTCCTGCTCCTATTTCTTATCTTGCTAATGGCATCTTCTCTTCTATGAGATTGTGCTCGATTTCTAATTATGTCTTTGAGCATCTTGTTGAAGTCAGGCTAATGGACCTGTAGTTACCCAGTCGTGGCTCACCATCATTTTGGCAATTGGAAGTATGTAGCATTTTTCCAGTGTGAGGAACAGTCCCTGACTTTAGGGAGCTATGAAAGATACAACAAAAAGGTCTCTCATAGCACTTCCATTTATTTAAGATTCTCAGTGTGCTTGTCATCTGGGAAATCAGTCCAATCTATTTTAAGTTTCCTTATTCTATCTGAACAATATTCTCATTTATGTTAATCTTACTGTATGCAGCACCATCAATGTTGTCAGTTGACCAACTAATTTAGTGGGGGAAATCTCACTCGTCTGACCTGCAGGGAGGGTGTCAGTCAGGAAGTCATGGGGTGCCTGCAGCCTAGGATTCCTCCATGTGCCTGTGGAGTTTGAACTGTCAGATTGGTGATTGACAAACTCGGCCTTCTATCAGGAAGGTAGCCTATTGATGAAGGGCATAGCAGGAAGGTGATGGCCTAGTGGTATTATTGCTAGACTATTAATCCAAAAACATCATCCAATGATCTGGGGGGGCTGGGTTCAAATCCCAGCACGGCAGATGGTGAAACTTGAATTCAGTGAAAAACATCTGGAATTAAGAATCTACTGATGACTATGAAACCATTGTTGATTGTTGGAAAAACCTGGTTCCAGAGCCACAACAATGTGGTTAACTCTTGACTGCCCTCAGGCAACTAGGGATTGGAAGTGAATGCTGGCCAGCCAGTGATGCCCATGTCCCAGTAGTGAATGAAAAAAAGCATTTAAGTTCAGTTCAGGGCAGATGCTATACGATTCGCGTGTGGGGGTGGAGGGGTGCGGTGTGTTTACATTTGGGGTTAGGAGGGGTGTCAGTTGTGGGGGGAGGTGGCCTAATGAGAGGGAAGTTGAGCAGGGGGATGTGGAAAAGTCATCAGAGATTGATTAATGGGAAAAGATGAGGGGGAGGGATGGGATGGAGGAGGTGGAAGAAGAGTTGATTGAGGATGGGAAGAGGAGGGGGAGTCATCAGTTAGGGAGGAGGAGGTGGTCAGCAAACAGGAATGTGGGGAGAACCTAGTCTGATCCCATCAGCTGGGCTCCAGAAATGGGGACCTAGGTGGTAAGGGAGATGGAGAGGTCAGATGCTTGATGGTGAGAGTGAGGAGAGGATGCTGAGAGAGGGTGGGTTCTTGATTGCAGTCGCTCTTCAGGATGGCACCTGATCCAGAGGGTATGTGTGAGTCCATCAAGTTCTGCCCTTGAAGAAGCTCATGATGTGGAGAAGACTCATATTCTAATCAGTATTCTGTAAACTGTGTGTGCCCTGTTTCTGATCAGAACTTTCCACTCACCTGACAAAGGAACAACGTTCTGAAAGCTTGTGGCGTTTACTATCAAATAAATCTGTTGGACTTTAACCTGGTGTTGTGAGACTTTTGATCAAGCTGCCAGGTTTCCCGACACTTTGGGAAAGCATCAGACTATAATTAAAGTTGTAAAATTTTGGATTATGATGAGACTCTCAGACTGGTGATCATATTTAAAGTTTCAGCATGCCTCTGGTTACCCATCAGCTTCTATCTTCAGTGAAACAGGAAGTGGGATGTGTTTGGATCAAAAAAAGAATTTTTCAGACTTTAACCACCCCCTCTCCACCCAACCCAAATCTGTTCACTCCTTTTTCTAAAAATTCAGCTCAGTACCTCTGCCATACACAGAGTTCAATTGTAATCAGTCCTTGATATCTGTTCATGCCTTGATACAGTCATTTTTGGCCTTCTGATCTGTAAAATAACTGCACAATCTTTGCATTACACCATCATTGTCCATTGTCCACTGTCCCCTTTTCCATTAAGACTAGCTTCCTTTAATATCCAGGAACAAAGCGTGGTTGAGTACTTTCAGTTTAGTATATCAGAAGATCATAAGAAACAGGAACCCAATGAGACCATTTGGCCCATCGCATGATTGCCACCATTTGATACCTGTCTGCCTGCCAGACTCCCTTGCTGATCAAAAATCTGCCCAGCTCAGCTTCAGTGGGCTAGGGTTGCCAACTTTGGATGGATGTATTCTGGGAGATGTCAGTGGAAGTGACGGCATGGGAAGCCACCAGAAGTAACTTCAGGGAAAGCCAGCCGTGAGGCATTAGTGGATGAAGAGGCCCATGATACTGAGAGAGAGGGAATGAACCTGTCTCCACTAAATTCTACTACAATTCTTTCTGCTACCAGTTGCTCGCAAGGACGGAATCCACATCATAACACCAATTCAACCCAACACTAATTAATCACTATACCAGTATCCAGTCCATCACAGCTGAGCCCAACCTTGGCTTATAACAGTGCAGTCTCTTCCAGCTCTGCAGCCTGAGAGGGCAATACCTCAATTAATTGGAGCACTTACTTTGTGCTCTTTATGTTGTATTGTTCTTTAATAATGGATTCTAACATTTTCCTAACACAGATTTTAGACTAAGTGCCCTATAGTTGCTAGCTTTATGTCTCTGTCATTCTTTGAACAGAGGTATTAAATTTGTGGTTTCCAATCTGCTGGGACCTTTCCAGAATCCAGAGAACTTTGGAAGGTTGCAGCCAATTCTTCTACTATCTCCACAACCAATTCTCTTATGACCCTAGATGTTGGCCATCAGAACCAGTGGGCTTGTTGGCCTTTGGTCCAATTTGTTTCTCTAGTACATTTTCTCAAACGAACATGATTGTTTTAAGTTCCTCCCTCTCTTTCAGCTGTTGATCTTCTGCTATTCTTAGAATGTATTCTGTACCTCCTACTGTGAAGACAGATGCAAATCACTTGTTCAAAGTCTTAAGCTACGAAAAACATTCAGACTTGGACTGAGAAGTGGAAAGTAACATTTGTGCTACACAAGTGCCAGGCAATAACCATCGCGAACAAGAAAAAAATCTAAACGTCTCTCCTTGACATCCCGCACTATCAACATCCTGGGGATTAGTGTTGAGCAGAAACCAAACTAGACCAGCCATATAAATGCCACGTCTGAAAATGCAAGTGAAAAGCTAGGGATCTTGTGGTGAATAATTCATTTCCTGGCTGATGAAGCCTGTCCATCATCTACAAGGCACAATTTAGGAGTTTGGTGGAATACACTTCTCGGTGGGAATTAGGGATATGCAGTAAATGTTGGCCTAGTCAGTAAAGCCCATATTTTGTGAAATGACACATTTTTTAAAATGCAGTTTTACCAACAGGTTGGGTATCCAGTGTAATCACAATGCAAACAAAACTCAGTATCAATTAGTTGGCAAATGCACTGTTATTATATCATCTTGTGATATGTTAGTTGCAGTTCAACCTTTTGTTCCAAGGTTTTTGAATTATGTTTATCGCTAAAAGACACTTTCTAAAACCTGTAAGCTCATGCATGCTGTGTCAAAGCTAAAATCAATTTAACATTTATGTTGGAGTACTGAAATGGCAATATAATGACCACCCCATTGTTCTGTTCCTTCTGAAATACTTCTCGATTTATTCCTTCATGGGATGTGGGCAGCGCTAGCAAGGGCAGCATTTGTTGTTCATCCCTAATCTTCCTTGAACTGCGTCAACCATATCACCTGCTTTCTGTCTCTATCATTCCTTGAACAGATCTACAGTACACATAGACTAGAACAGGTAAGGATGACAGATTTCCTTACTAAAGGATACGAGTGAACCAGATGATTTTTAATTGATGATATTTTCATGGTCAGTATTATTGAGACTAGCTTTCAATTTCGGAATAGAAATTAATTATTTTGCCAGCTGATGTGGAATTTGAACCAGTGTCCTTCCATCTCTTGCTTGGGTTACTTGGTCCTGTGACATTACCACTACACCATGCTTTTCTTCTTTTTCAGTTAGAGACTACTTTAGCTTTCTGATTGTATATTTTTGATTAAAAGAATACAGGCATGTTCCTTCAAGAATTGATTAGAATGTGTCGCATTGACAAAAAGTGTCAATATTATTAATAACAAAATAGCTAGTGAGCAGTACAACAAGTTGAAGAAAACCTTACTGTGCTCAAAATTATTTTGACATCTGTAATTTTTAAGAGACTTTAGTTGGATACGGTGTATCTGTGACATACAGACAGTAAAGTGAAGCAGTGTGATAAAATATATGGGTGGAGGGGTAGAAATGCTTTGGATTTATAAATGCTAAGACATTGCATACTTCAGTCTGCTGAGGGTGAATCTGGCAGAACCAAAACGGTCCAGTCTGGAAATATGTTAAGTATTTTGAATTCCCAGAGTGGGGCAATTAAACCTCCGCAGGGATACTTCAAAACTATACCTGCAAATCTCAGGCAGCTGGATGTCTTCTTTCTGACGATTTACTGACTGATGCGAATGTTAAATCCTGCTACAAAAGATATGAGGAATTTCCTTTGACAGAGAGTGGCTTACCCGAGTCTCGTTAATCTGATCAATCAAACCATTCTTCTGTCTTAGCCAAGTGAAGATACCACCTACTCAACCATATTTTATAATGGTAGAGCTAATAGTTTAACTCAGTTAAAATAATTTGTAAATTTGCACTTCTAAAAAAAATTTTATTGCATGGCATTCAGCCGATAGAGTCTCCTGAGTGTCCTGACAAAATAACCTGAAGTTGTGTTTAAAATGACAAAAATGCAAGAAATCTTTTTTCTGCAATAAATAAGTGAAGAGTTATGATTACAGTGATAACCGCAGCTGTATTTGGAGATTGTGTTGAATTGATAGACCAGTTCTAACAAAGTGAGGCGTAAAATTGAGCAAAAACATGCTAGATTTCAGTTGTTTTTGTTCAGATTTTGATTCTCCACTTATGTCATGAAGCAGGGTGTTACGTGAGTAGCAGGTGTTTCCTTGACAGGACCTTAACATTGGAATCTCTTTCTTGACAGGTTGGAATTCTTGAATATTAATAAACATATATTTTTTGGGGTGAAGTGGTGGGAGTATCAAAATAATGGAAACATCCCTTTGCCGACTGTCATTTTTTAATCTTATCAAGATCCATTCAGCTCACTTATCACTCCCGCTGCAATTCCAGGCACAGGAGAGACATCAGTTCAGGCACATGTTGTGCCACTGCTCTACCTACACTGTGCCCTCCCACTCCTATAACTTAATGTCAATACTTTACTGTCCATAATGGATGCAAAACTATGGAAACAACGTGAATTTCTGATATAGACCCTTGACAAATACGTGTCACTCATCTCTGAATGCTTTATTACAGTGACCAATTAACCTAGATCATTTTTACCAATTCCCTTCATAACTTTGGACATTTTATTTTGATCATCTGGGCTTCTTTTCCTTTCCAAATGGAATAAACTCAAGTTGTTTAACCCTTGCTCATTACACACATTCCTAATCATATTTTTTGTTCTTCCCTGCACCCTCACAAGGACAGTAATTTCTTTCCTAATGGCTTTTAATCAAATATATACGATACATGGCAGTTCAGTGTTAGCACTGCTGCCTCACAGGGCCAGGGACTTGGGTTCAATTCCAGCCTCAGGTCACTGTCTGTGTGGAGTTTGCACATTCTCCCCGTGTCTGCTTGGGTTTCCTCCCACAGTCCAAAGATGTGTGGGTTTAGATTGATTGGCCACGTTAAATTGCCCCTTAGTGTCAGGGGGATTAGGAAGGTAAATATCAGGGATTGTGGGAATAGGGACTGGGTAGGATTGTGGCCAGTGCAGACTTGATGGGCCGAATGGCCTCCTTTTGCATTGTAGTGATTCTTAGATTCAACTTTGCTGCTGACCCACCCTGCAAATAGACAACAGCTGCAAGGTGATGGTGCTAAACAGAATCAGAACCAAGATCTAATTAAGGGCCACAGTCTGGGAGCTTGGAGCTGCATTTCGTTGGTGCTGTCATCATTTCATTTCTGGAACTTGAGTTATAATTCTACATAGATTGGTAGGTTGAAAGTTTCCTCTTTACTTGCTTTATGTTGTATATTAAGTCAGCTTTGGCAATCCCAGCTTAGTTCTGAGTGGATATGCTCTGTTACACTGTTACCAGTTGGAGCTAACTAGACTCCACATGACTATTGGAAACTAGTTTGGGACTACTGTGCTGGTACAGTGTTGGCTTCCTTTCAGAGATTGAATCTAATGCACAATGGATCAGATCTTGCTAAACATTGCATCTGTTCTACACTTTTCAGCTCAAACATTTTCTGTGCTGCAGCTTGCTGGAATTGTAAGCGTATAACTGCATAGGGAGATCAGTGGGATCTTAGAATCATAAAATCTTACAGTGCAGAAGGAGGTCATTTGGACCACTGAATCTGCACTGACCACAATCCCACCCAGGTCCTATCCCCAAACCCCATGCATTTACCCTAACTAGACTCCCTGATACTAAGAGACAATTTAACATGGCCAGTCAACCTAACCTGCGCATCTTTGAATTGTGGGAGGAAACCGGAGAACCCGGAGGAAACCCATGCAGGCACAGGGAGAATGTGTAGACTCCACACAGACAGTAAACCAAGCTGGGAATCGAACCTGGGTCCCTGGCGTTGTGAGCAGCAATGCTAACCGCTGTGCCACCGTGTTGCCCTTAGTAGTGGAGAAGATGACACGGTGGCACAATGGTTAGCACTGCTGCCTCGTAGCACTAGGGACCTGGGTTCGATTTCCAGTTTGGTTTACTGTCTGTGCAAAGTCTGCATGTTCTCCCCGTGTCTGCATGGGTTTCCTCTGAGTGCTCTGGTTTCTTCCCACAGTTCGGAAGACATGCTGGTCGGTGCATCGGCCATGCTAAATTCTCCCTTGGTGTAGCCAGCCAGGTGTCGGGGTATGGCAACTAGGGGATTTTCACAGTAACTTCATTGCAGCGTTAACATAAGCCTACCTGTGACACTAATAAGTTTACTAACTTGTGAATGGCAGAACCTGTAGTGTATCTCCAGAATCACTAAGAGTTAAAATTAGAAAAGAGTAAAATCAGGTCCAGAAAGCGAGGGCAAGAAGAACGGGACTGAGAAAGAAAATAAACTTTTTTTATAGTTTGTTTTTTAAGAAAGTGAATCTCCTAGCATCACTATCCATAGCTCCAGGCTACAACCTGTAAAAGCATATGTTGCCACATCAGCTCAAATTCCTTGCGGGGAAATGGCAAAGTGACTGGAAGGTCAATGTGGATTAGATTGGTGTCAAGGGCACGGGGTTGGATTCCAGCTCCAGTTGGGATGCTTTTGGAAGCTGTCTTCTTACCTTACCCAGGGAAGAGGATTTTTAAAACCCCTTAATAACATTTGACCGCGTGCAGAAATTAAATTGGATAGTACATGGGTTCATTTATTTAGACTAGGTACAAGAGAACCATGATATATAGGTAATGGATGGCACAGTGGCGCTGCAGTTAGCACTGCTGTCCCACAGCGCCAGGGATTCAATTCCTGCCCTGGATCACTATCTGTGTGGAATTTGCACATTCGTCCCATGTCTGTGTGGGTTTCCTCCAGGTGCTCTGGTTTCCTCCCACAGTCCAAAGATATGCAAATTAGATTGATTGGCCATGCCAATTTGACCCGAGTGTCAGGGGATTAGCAGGGTAAATTTATGGAGTTACAGGAATAGGTTCTGGATGGGATTGTGATTGGTGCAGACTCGATGGGCTGAATGGCTTCCTTCTGCAGTGTAGGGATTCTATGATGATTCTATCAATTGGACAGTTGTTTCTTTCCTGGTTCAGAGAGGCTGATGCCAATAATTACATTAACAATTATCACAATGTTTAAAAAGATAATTCTAGCTCTAACTTTCTGTGGTGAGTCCTGTGGCTAATTAATATACAAATCCAGCAGTTTCTTAAAAATAATTGGCAGGTTTAGGATGAAGTACTGTCTGTGTGAATAGTGAAGTGGGATAAATCAATCTGTGAGTTCTGTAACTTGTGGCATATTTCTTTCTTAACCTGTGAACTTGCTAACCAAGTTGTGCATTAATAATAGCATGCAATGTTAACACATTATTATTTTTATTTTTCCAGTAAGATCAGGCTTGTTATTAAAAAGTAGAAAGAACTTCAGTCTTCAGCTGACTATGCTTTAGCTAAATTGGGAGTGCAAACATTTGCACCACACAGATGGAAATGTAATACAACGAGGGCATTAAACCCTGTGTGCAGGATTCAAGACTACAAACAGGAATTATTTGAGTCGTTTGATGCTACTTTGATATATGGGCTCTCTCTTAATTCATCTCTAGTTATGTGTAGAGTGTGGAGATTCCTCTCACCTTTCAAAGAGCTCTGAAGACAGGAAGCATGGTTTAACATGCATAATACTCAGGGCACTAAGAAAATCTGCTTCACCACATATCTTGACAAACGTAATAAATTTTCTCATGTTTGTTTTTGGACATGTATTCCACTGCCTGAGATATACCAGGTCAGTGATGCAGGAATGGAACCAGGGAACAATGCATACACCTCCGTTTTCTTTTGCTAGCTGAAAGCAGAGGTCTTCACATGAGCTCATATATTTGCATCTTTTCACTGCTTGTGATCCTTTGACTCATGCCCATTCCTTCTAGTTAAGGAAAACCGATGAGACATGAGGCTTAGAAATCGTATTGAAACCTGGCAAGCTATAGCCATGTAGTTTTAACCACCGACAGCAAGGTTGCAAAAGGGCAGCAAAAACAGAGCATTCAAACTTTTGGGCCTTGTTTTCTCTGGGACTAGTGCACAGCAACACCGAGCATACTAGTCCTTAAAATTAAGTCCATGTGAGGTATGTTGTTACAGAATAGAACTTGAGCCAGGACAACGTTGATCAGCTAAATAGTAATAAAAAGCTATTGGATTAGTACATGCAATATTGCACACAAACTCAGAAACTAGAAGCAAATAAGCTGATGAATTCATCATCAAAGTATCTTGTGACCTGAATGCTAAGAAGAGTTTTTAAGAACGCTGGTCGGTTTAAGGAGTTTATCTATCTGTATTTTGTGTTTTCTGTTGTTTTGGAAATGTAGTCCTTTTTAAAAATAAGTATAAATTGGTTAAATAATACTAATTCCTTGCACATGATACTCTGATCTTATTAACCCCTCTCTGTTATCTTTTGTACACTGATCAGATTTAGGACAAAAGTGTAATTGAAAGGCCAACCGCTTCTGAAATTGATATCCCTCCTTTTATAAAGAACAGAGGGTTAAATTATGTGATTTTTCAGTATTGTGATAAATGAGCCTACATTGATGTATTCATTCCTTTGAGGAAAAGGTGTTTGCAAATTCATATGGAGTTTGCCTATTGTTAACCATACATAGTCAAATTTATAATACAGCAAAACGTAGAAGAGCTGGTGGTATGGAAGAAGCTTGCACACAGCAAGAATTTCACTGGAGTTGTGTGCAAAGAAAAGTGACGGTCACAATCTGTGATTGCAGACCAACTTTGGAGTACATCAAACTAATGTACTGATACATCTTCAACTCTACACCTTGATTCAAGCCACTGCCTTTAAAAAACAATGAAAAATTGTTCAGCTACGTATTTGAACAAAGGCTGAAATTGTCAATGTTCATGATCTGCATGCTGACATGTTTCAGCATCATTTGTGCTATTGAACTTTATATTTGGTAAACATTGTTTTTGTGAAAGCACTGAGTCTCGTTAGGCTGATCTGGATATCCTAGGTTGCATTGATTGATAGATTTGAGGAAGACTCGCCTTGTGATCTTCTGCAGTTGACTCATTTAAATATACCGCAAATTCTCACCCAGATTGGTCTTGCTACTGTGAGCTGGTTGGATGTGGGGTAATATTTTTGTGAAGCAGAAACAAAAGGTTGCTTTCATTTGAAAGGAAGCAGCTCCAGGCTGAAATTATTGTTGAAACGCTTCCACTGTTATAGAGTCTCATGGAGAAAAGAAGGATCGTTTCCCCTGGAAGCAATTCCTGGGAAGGAAAGTTGTCCTGTATATCACAGTGGGGACACTGCTCTTACAGAAGGGCAATTGTACTCTTCATGGTAGCCATGATGTGGAGATGCCGGCGTTGGACTGGGGTAGGCACCAGTTAGAAATCTCAAAACACCAGGCTGCGAAAGCTAGTGCTGCCAAATAAACCTGTTGGACTTTAACCTGGTGTTACTGTTACTCTTCATGGTAGCAGAAATGGTCAGTAAAAGCCCCAAAATCTGGATGATCTCCTACGGGGCTACTTAGAGTCAATGGACTGGTCAGTATTTAAAAACTCTGCAACCAGCCTGCAAGTATGCCACTACAGTAACTGACTTTATCAGCAAGTGTGTGGAAGACTGTGTGCCAAGGAAGCAAATCCGTGTGTTTCTCAACTGAAAACCATGAATCAACAGGGATATCCACTGCCTGCTGAAGTCCAGATCTGAGATGTTCAAGTCAGGCAACCCTGACCTATATAGAAAAGCCAGATATAATCTATAGAGATCCATCAGAGATGCCAAAAAACAGTACCAGACCAAGCTAGAGCCCCAGGCTAGCTACACGGTCTCCTGCCAGCTATGGCAATATCTGCAAGACATAACAGGCTACAACATGAAGGAATGTAAAATCAGTGGCACCAATGCACTCCTCCCCGATGAGCTCAATGCATTCTGTGACCATTTTGAGCAAGAGGTCAGGAAGAGCATACCCTCTACCCCAGAAACCTCAGACAAACTTTTACCTGAGATCACCATCACAGATATCTGGGCAGCTTTCTCGAAAATCAACCCGTAGAAATCGACTGATCCAGATAGGATACCCGGACGAGCACTCGTATCCTGTGTGCACCAGCTGATAGAGGTATTCGCAGACATTGTCAACCTCTCTTTACACCAACCGCAGTCCCTACCTGCTTCAAGAAGATGACCATCATTCCGGTACCAAAGACAAGCCAGGCAGTGTGCCTTAATGACTACATACGTTATCATGAAGTGCTTCGAAAGGTTAATCATGGCACAAATCAATTCTGGCCTCCCAAAATGCCTGGATCCACTATAGTTCGCCTACTGCTGCAACAGATCTACAGCAGATGCCATCTTTCTGGCTCTACCCTCAACCCTGGAACACCTAGATAACAGACCTCTATGTCAGACTCCTATTTATTGACTATAGCTCAGCGTTCGACACCATTATTCCTATGGAACTCATCTCCAAACATTGTGGCCTGGGGCTCGGCACTTCCCTCTATGACTGGATCCTAGACTTTCTAACCCACAGACCGCAATCAGTAAGGACAGGCAACAACACCACATCTGCGATCATCCTCAACACCAGTGTTCCACAAGGCTGTGCCCTGAGGCCCATACTATACTCCTTATACACTTATGACTGGCCAAATTTCAACTCAATTTTCAAGTTTGCTGATGATACCACCATAATTGGTCAGATCTCAAACAATGATGAGACGGAGTCCAGGAAAGAGATAGAGAATCTATTGAACTGGTGCGTCGGCAATAATCTCTCCCTCAATGTCAACAAAATGAAGGACATAGTCATCGACATCAGGAAGCTTAGTGGAGAACATGCTCCTGTCTACATCAATATGGTGAAGTGGAAATGGTCAAGAGTTTCAAATTTCTAGGTGTCCAGATCACCACCAACCTGTCCTAGTCCCTCCGTGCGAATGCTGTAGTTAAGAAAGCCCACCAACATCTTTACTTTCACAGGAGGCGATGAATCTCACCAACCTTTGCAGATGCACCACAGAAAGCATTCTTTGTATGGTGCAAGAGAGCTTGGTATGGCTGCTGCTCTGTCCAAGACTGCCAAAAACAACAAAAGATCATGAATGAAGCCCAGTCTATCAAGCAAACCTGCCTTCCATCCATTGATTTTGTCTACAGTTCCCACTGCCTCAGAAAAGCAGCCAGCAAAATCAAGGATCTCGCGCACCCTCGACATTCTCTCTTCCACCTTTTTCCATCAGGAGAAAGATACAGTCTGAGGTCATGTACCAGCCAACTTGAGCAGCTTCTTCCCTGCTGTCACCAGACTTTTGAATGGACCCACCTCGCGTTAAGTTGATCTTTTCGTACACCCTAGCTGTGACTGTAACACTACATTCTGCATGCTGTCCTTTCCTTCTCTGTGTACAGTATGCTTTGTATAGCATGCATGAAATAATGCTTTACACTGTATACCAAAACATGAGACAAATCAAATGAAATGAGGTAAAAACAAAAATTTAACGACTCCAATTAATCAGGGTCACATGAGGATAAATTGGGTTCTGCTACAAATGTATGATTTGTTGTTGTTCCTGGAACAGATCACTAGCCTGTTGCCAGAGGCTTAATGCTTGAGTGGTGTCACTCCATATCAAGCATGGCTGACCAGGCGTTTCTCCTGCTCTTACCGCCTACCATAGGTGTTTGGAAAGGTTTTGCAAATTGATAGTCAACCTGTTGGCTGTGTTATGAATTCCCCTTCCTTAACCAACAAATCCTGGAGTGGGTCTTAGAACAAGCTTCTGGTTCAGAGCCAGGGTACTACCCACTGCGCCACAAGACCACTGAAATGCATTATGCACCCCACCTAATTTTCACCTCTGTCTTAAGTGATGCTTTATATCCAGGCAATAAACACAAAGGGGACAATCCTCTGGCCGCATGCACACTGGCACGAATTGTGTTACGGCCAGAGACACTCATGACGGGGACTTAATATGATTTACAGCGGGGAGAACTAATTGAGACTTATCCAGTCCCCAGCTGACAACATAATCCGGTTCACACTCGGTGAGAGCATGAACCAGATTAGCATATTTAAACCATAATTTAAATATGTACCTTAAATTTTAAGATGGATTCATGCAACTGCCAGCTTCATGTTACATCAGTGGGGATCACTACTGGTCTCCACAAATGGAAACTGGGCATGATGACCATGCTGGGAGGCCATTGGAGCCCCAGGTGGTCAGGACATGATTTTGGCACTGCCAATCTAGGGTTAGGGTTGGAATATGAGGGAGAAGGCCTGAAGTGGGGGGGGGGGGCGATCCTGGTGACCCCATGGAGAGGTATCGCTCATTTTTGGTGCAGAGAGCACTGGGTAGTGGTGGTTGGGAAGGTCTCTGATGTTGATTAGTCAGGTGAGAGGTCGGTCTATAGGCATCTCTGGAGATCAGGGCACCCTTTTGTTGTCTGAAGAACCGACTGTGCTGGTGTTTTCCAGTCTCTCACATCTCTTTACCGGTGGGAATCACCCAAGCTCCAAAAAAAATCTAATTTTGGGTGAATTGCAATCTGGATCGCATTGGCCCACCTGCTGAAACTGCTCCATTCTTTTTCTGCCAGGGACAACACTTTATTGGGAGAGTTGTGCCTAAACTGTACCTTTATGTACAAATGTACCTGAATTCAAGTCTGAAAATATCACCAACATTTACAAAATAAAATCACAATTTACCATATTTTATCACTTTAAATCAGTGATCCTGATATAAAAGATGCACTAAAACAGCATTTCCTTTGATTTGCCAAGAGTAATGCTACAGAATATCTGTTATTAACTATAAATATAACATTTATAATTAAAAAGGTTCATGGACTCCAGTAATTATGTTGGAAGATGCTTTGTTAAATGTATAATGAGGGCTACATGAAATTATGGAGTATATTCTCATCAGTCTGTTGCAGATGCTAATTTGTGTTCTAGCCCACACAAGCATTATAAATTAAGCTCATTTGTGCAGTCTTAAAATCATATTAATGCAGTTGGAAAATAGAAGTTATCTGAGAGGTTGTTTGTTTGCAGTACGTCTCACATCTGCTGCTTCTAAGTGTATAAATGTAAATGTCATGCATTTAAGCACAAATTTTAACACCAGTGAATTCAGTTAATGTATAAAGATTTATGCTGGATATTATAGATGTATGTCCATGGTCTGCACCAGTTAATAATAATCTACAGAAATGCTATGAACTAGTCAGACTTAATCTAGTGTCTAATTAAGATTGTGATGGATGGAGGAATTGGGCAGCATTGATCTTTTTGCCATTCATCAGTTGTTACTGAAGTACAAAAGTTACTTAATATATTTAGCCTAATTCTTGCTATGTCTGCCACTGTACATGCAGAAGAAGTTTGCAAACGTGTAACATGCTTCATGAAGCATAGGGTATTTGAGTTTAACACAGCTGAACTTGAGCTAAAGCTATCCTTACACTAAGAGGTTGGGATACAGCTGTTAAAGGGCTATGTGGCATTTTGTAATTAATACTGAAGTTAAAATTTAATATATTATCACTGCTGTTTTGTTTCTGAGTTACAACACAAATTGAACAGATGGCTTTGAAAAGATTAGCCTCAAAAGTGTACGTGGGAAGATGGGGTCAGGGGTGCCAGCATGTACCTCTCTATGTTCTCCGCCACTGTAAAAGCCAAGGTTTGCTGCATAAGGGTAACAAGGTCATGAGGGAAAGACCTCTTGTAATTCGGATGTGCATTGGGTTGATTCTTATTAAAAGAATCCCTTACAGTGTATTTTGTGGTGAATTGTTGTCTTCGTGCTCTAGAAATCGAAAGCAGCAACTCTCATGGGCTCGTTGCCAAATGGATGCTTGAAAGATTTGAGAAGATAAATTTGTGGCCCTCGTGTTTGGAAGAACCGACCCCAACCTGGACCCCCAGGTGGCCCAATATTCACTCCCCTTGCTGAGGCATTCCAGGAGATTCCTGGTATGCCTGTGCAACTCAGCAGCTGTTTGTGATTGAGAGCAGGCCATTGACATTTCTGAACAAAAGAACACTTGCTGAACACATTTTAAATAGACAACTGAGAACTTTCCACCTTTTGACGCCCTTTCCTCCAGAGAAATGCTAATTTTCTGTATACCTTGATAATTCCCCATTGTACAGTCTTCACTTTTGACCCGTTACATACAAGGGGCATATCTTTGAACATATGTGGCTAGCAACCAGTTTAAAGAGCTCATAGATGTATTTGTCATTAAAATCAGGACCATTGGTACAGCAATGAACTGCTATATCACTCCCTTCCCCTTGACTTCTCCAATGGTCCTAGCTCTGAGTCCTCATCTTTGACATTTGACTTATCTCTTGTGTTGTCTAAGCCCCACATTCTTCTTCCTCTCCTGTATTCACACTAAAGTGATTAAAAAACACCTAGACTTCCTCTCATGGCCCCATGCCAATTGGTAATTCAAATGATCCCATCTCCTCGGATACAATACCATTTCCTTTGCAAATCCAGGGATGGATAGATTTCTGGTTATTAAAAATGTCAAGGGATAGGAGGATAGTTCAGTCTAATGGCATCGAGATAGATGAATCAGCCGTGATATAGTTGAATGGCAGATCAGACTTGAGATCAAATGGTCCAGTCATTTTCCCATTACCTACGTCCCTATTTTCAAACCCGCTCCTCCAAAATCTACTTTCTGTGGCACCCACTGTCATTGCAAACTATCACCCCATCTCCAAATTCCTGACCAAGATGAATATGTCACCTCTCAAATCTGTGTTCATCTTTCTTGAAATACCATTTTTATGCCTCCTCGATTAAGGTTCCTCCCCTGTAAAAGCGCTAAAATCACCATTATCAGAATCACAAATGATATCTTCTGTGATTCTCATAGAAACCCTACAGTGCAGAAAGAGGCCATTTGGCCCATCGAGTCTGCACCGACCACAATCCCACCCAGGCCCTATCCCCCTATATTACCAACTAATCCCTCTAACCTACACAACCCAGGACACTAAGGGGCAATTTAGCATGGCCAATTAACCTAACCCGCACATCTTTGGACTGTCGGAGGAATGATGTGGATATGCCGGCGTTGGACTGGGGTAAACACAGTAAAAAGACTGACAACACCAGGTTTCAGTCCAACCGATTTATTTGATAGTAAATTCACTAGCTTTCAGGTTAGCCCCCTCGTCAGGTGAATGGTGGATTCACCTGACGAAGGGGCTAACCCAAAAGCTAGTGAATTTACTATCAAATAAATCGGTTGGACTGAAACCTGGTGTTGTCAGACTTTTTACTGTGGGAGGAAGCCAGAGCACCTGGAGGAAACCCACGCAGACACAGGGAGAATGTGCAAACTCCACACAGACAATGACCCAAGCTGGGAATTGAACCCAGGTTCCTGGAGTTGTGAAGCAGCAGTGCTAACCACTATGCTACTACGCCGCCCTGAGGTGCACTATCCCTCTTCACCCATTCTGTTCTTGCTGCAACATAGAATCATAGAAACCCTACAGTGCAGAAAGAGGTCATCTAGCCCATCAGGTCTGCACCAACCACACTCCTACTCAGGCTCTAACTCCATATCCCTACACATTTACCTACTAATCCCTCTAACCTGTGCATCTCAGGACACGAAGGGGCAATTTTAGCATGGCCAATCAATCTAAACCACGCATCTTTGGACTGTGGGAGGAAACCGGAGCACCCGGAGGAAACGCACGTAGGCACAAGGAGAACGTGCAAACTCCGCACACACGGTGACCCGAGCTGAGAATCGAACCCAAGTCCTTGGAGCTGTGAAGCAGCAGTGCTAACCACTGTGCTTCTGTGCCGCCCCTTTGACATGTTTCATTATACTATCCTCTCTTAACGTCTCTCCTTCATTGAACAGCTGAATGAGACTTACTTTGCCAGATTCTTAGGTGTCCGGTCATGGCTTGAGGATGTCCTGTAATTGATTCTGTTCCAGTCCACACATCCAAACTCTTGGAATCCTTAAAGATCTCTCTAGGCACTTCCTGCTCTTTCTCATCCATATGCTTATCCACAGCAATATTTGGGGTGATTCTCCCAAAAAAGTAAGTGCTGAATTTGCGGCAAAAATGGTATAAATCATGATTGTTTTTTAGTGGGAGTTCTGGCTCGAATCTCCCACACTCTGTGAAATGCAGAGGTTACAATCATAAATATCATTAAAAGTTCAGGGGAACGTGTCTATTCTTGCCAGACTCTGATAGTTTCAGGCCTCTGCGCATGCATAGTGGCCCCGACCTGTCAATCTCCCGTTTACTGGCCAACTCGATCACTTGCCAGCCCAGGAACCTGGGCTGATAATGTTGAGCTGCCCTTCAACACCGCCACACCCTCCACCCCCACCCCCATGGCCCAATCTTGGCCTCCATGCTCATTCCCTGGCCAGCCCCAACCCACCCTCCTGTCCCAGAGTACCTCAATCTTCAGCCCCTGCCTTGCCCCTCTTGCCCCCCCCCCCCCACCCCAGTAGTGACAAAATCCGCCCCCCCCCCCCCCCCCCACCCCACCAACCTCCACTCACCAGCCCACCCTGATCACTGGCTTTCCTCCAGTCCCAACTGATCCTGTCTGCAGAGTGGCAGTGGGCCCCACCCTCTGCACTGCCCCATGCCTGGTGGACAGTACCAAGATGTCCCCTGTGCATGGGCACCTTGCCCCTTGCTAGGGAGTGCAGGCTGGCACTGCCAGGGTATCCATGCCCAGGGAGCACCATCCCCACCCTCCTGCAACCGTCCAATCCCCTGGGGGGGGGGAGGGGGGGGTGGCTAGATTGCCCCCCTTCAGTCCAGCGGGATCTTTCGCTAGTTCCCCAAAATTTGGGGAGCCTGATAATGACATTTAAATTACACTAAAATAAGATTGAAAGTACTTACCTGCTGGCCCCACCGGTTTCCTGTATGGTCCCAACTGCACCAGATATCTGGCAGTGGGAGATGCGTGTGCATTGGGAACAAATGCGCAAATCTCACAAATCAGCGCACATGCGAATCGTCCAGCCTGATCCGACCCGCCAAAAAATTACGAAGTCGGAATTGGAGAATCGCCTCCATCATGTCAGTTTCTTAATGTATGTGAATCCTAGTTCCACCTTGCCACCAACTTTCTTTACCTCTCTATTCTCATTGTTTTATCAGCCCACTTCTCTAACATCCACTTCTAATTGAGCTGGAATTTCCTTTGGTTAAATTTAGGGAAGATCAAAGCTGTTGACTTTTGCCTGTGCCACCAAATTGTTTCCTCACATTGAACCCAGTCCTCTCCTGTTGTTGGGCTCAGGTGACACAGACTGTTCACAACCTTCATGTTGTGTTTGACTCTTGCCTTTTGACTCCAAAGTTTAGGCAACAACTTTACCCTTTTCTTTGGCACTCAAGCCTTCAGCTTTTGACACCTGTCTTGAGCAATCTTTTAATTACTGTTCCTATCTTTCTCTCTCTCTGACTCAATATCAGTTGTTGTCTGATTATGCTCCTGTGATGTATGCCTCCATTGAAGGCGCTATATGAAGGAAACTCATTCTTCTTATTGCTCATAACTAAACATGTTGCTCTTGAAAATGCGTGGAAGGACAATCCTGGCATGTTGGGCCAGGATCATAACTGTGGTAGAACACTGTTCCTGGCCTCAGCAAACATTATTGGTTCAAGGTTACAGGCTTCCTGGAGTAGTCTTTTGATAATGTTGAGCTGCTTTGTTGAATATTCCTTCCAATTAAGTATTTTGGAACCAGGAAAACAGTTGAAAGAGTGCCAGATTCTGTATTCCCACATAGTGGCGGCAGCAGGAGCAACTTTAACACTTATCCCTACCCCGTTCCAATCTAAATGGATCCTAATCTCCAGTCTGGTTTAGACTAACTTCGCTAATGAAGCCTAATTTTGCCCTTCAGAGGGTACTATTTCTTATTTCACTTGGATTAGTATCCTTCCCAATTTACACCAAATCCCTTTGAGGCCAAGGAAGAAGAAACAAAGAAAATACGTGCAGGAGGAGGCCATTTGGCCCTTCAAACCTGCTCCACCATTCATCATGGTCATGGCTGATCGTACAAGTCAACCGCCTAATCCTGCTTTCTCCCCATAACCTTTGATCCCATTCACCCCAAATGTTGTATCCAGCTGCCTCTTGAATACATTGAATGTTTTGGCATCAATTACGCCCTGTGGTACAGAAGTAGTAGTAGGTTCACCTTTTGGCCATTGATAATTCCAAGATAAGATCCAGACTGAGTGTTTCTTCATGAATAAATCTATGCTTTTGTTATAAGTGGCACACTTCCTGGTAGGTTTCCTTAAAATCAAGAAATGACAATGACCTTGAGTGTAGATGGTTGTGCAAGGTTTGAAGTTTGCACCCTTTTCAAAACTTTAGTGGAAAGGTGAAGTAAATTAATCAGTATTAGTTGTGTTCAAATGCTGAGGAAATTCAATACTGTTGACTTTTCGACCTCCGTAATACATTTCATATGTACATTTAAGGACAAATCTATAAAAATGAGAAATGATCAGTATTTTTATGAATAGCCTTTTTGAACAAACTTGCTGTCATGTTTCCATTTAGCTTTGGCATGTAATGCTGCTTCTCACGTATGCTGTCGATCCTTTGTGCTTAAAGACAGCAGAGTTTCTTGATGTCCTCTCAGTTAGAGGTCTTTATTGAACTGATTGCAAGATGGCAGCTTGTAGAAGTTCCTGCACAACAGAGGTCACATGACTATCACAAGCCAGGTGGGACATGTAGTAATGTTGCACTTCAAAATCCAAATATGATTACTTGTGCTACCTGAACCAGTAGAGAATGGTGAAATATTTCACCTTTAGCAGCGGTGGCAAAGTGACTGCAGTGGATCGGCTGCCCATTATCAAACCAGCTCAATTTAAATCAGCTTTATTTGGGACTTCTTTCACTGGTTTTCTGCCATCACTGAAAGTGAAAATTGGTCTTATTGTGATCTCTTTTTCGAATCAATGGATGTTTAGCAGAGTCTGTGACCTGGATGTTCCCATCATTCATGCCGGCAGGGTTGTCCCATCCCTCAGCAGTGAATGGAGGTATGGTTGGGTGCCAAATTCTCCAAACTTGCTGCTGCAGGAGTGTGACATGAACGGCCGGTAAATCGTGCCCTGTGAATGAAAGAAGTGGTGTAGAGCTCTTTCAGCGGTTCTTATTGGTGAACCACAAATGTATATATTTTTTATTTCATTTGCTTTAAAGTTTTTTTTATTAGTGTCACAAGTAGGCTTACGTTAAGACTGCAATTAAGTTACTGGGAAAATATCCTAGTCACCACACTCTGGTGCCTGAATTAAAAATATTTCAAACAGTCTAGTAATACAACAGCTGGAATAACTTGTTTTGATATACATTATCTACAGTTGTGTTATTTGACTGGTCGATATGATGCATCAATTGTGCAGATGCTGTGAGTGGTGATAATAGGGCGATTATCTTTGAACCTGGCTAGCTGGAAAGTTGGAACTGGAACTCCACTGCAACAGAGGATGTTGTTATGGAAGAAGCTGTCAATGCCATTCTAGACCTTCCTGTCAGGGAGAAGCTGGACAGCAAGCTCACCACTGCACTCAATAAGGCCATTGACCATCTTACCATTGGCACAGCCCCAGAAATTATGACATTCTACCTGAAATCTCAAAAGTAGAAAACAAGTATTACTGCAGCATCTCAATGAACTTTTGCATCTTTGTTAGAAGGAAAAATTTGTGCCTCAAGCCATGTGTGTTACAAAAATAGTCACCTTATACAAAACCAAAGCAGACTACAGTGATTACAATTACAGAGGCATCTCCTCGTTAAGTTTTGTGGGAAAGGTCTTTTGTTATATCGCAGCAACCAGATTGCAGGTCCTGGCATCACACATCGACCCTGCATCTCACTGTGGTTTCAGAGATGGCAGATAAACAATTGACATGATTTTCTGACTTTGGCAGTTACAGGAGAAGTGTTGTGAACAGCACAAAACACTACATTGCCTTTGTGAACTGAACCAAGACCTTTGATCTTATCAGCAGAGACACTCTTCACACTGCTGTTTATTGCCTAACACTTTTTTTTATAATGGGAATATCATGGACATGTTTTCTTGTAGGAGGAGCAGCTCACCATTGGCTGCCGGTGGGATTTTCTGGCCCTATCGATATCTACGTTTGTCATAGCTCACCCATCCAGCCTTTGATGGAACCAGAACCGCTGGCAGTAAGGGCCAGGAAAATCACACCTCATAACTTTTCATATCATATGTTACTTATTTTCTGTTGTTACTAACACATGATCAGCACACCACTTGCACTTTCTCCTCCAACACCCCACACACAACCACAGCACTTGAGCACTTGTTTTTCACAGCTTCCAGCCACCATAAAGGAGTGTGATTTCAGGAGGATGGAATTCGGTTAATTCTCAGTGCTACTGAGAAAATCCATGCTTGCCAACTTTTTAAAAAAACATTGCTGTGCATCTCCATTACAACCTGTTATAAACATGTTTAATATTGAGGAAAAGATAGCGTAATTAAAAAATCTATCATTGGAGCCAAGTCTAATGAGCTATTTGTAACCTTGAATTCTTTTGAAAACCAGGCATCAAAGCCTGGGTGGATTTTGGAAAGCATACAGAGATGTCATACCTTGAACATGTAGACTCTCTGATCAAGGTTTTCTGAAAATTTGTAGAGATTTATAAGTATAATCTTCTGTATACTGGAAAAAAATCAAAGCTGCATTTTGCAGAGGAGTTAGAAAGATGACTGCTAACAGGAGACTTGCTGTGAAATTTGCCTAATATTATGTTTCTCACATTATCTTTCAAGTGCTTTATTTTACTTTTTGTATTTAATTTCTTCACACTTTTCAATTCCAATATATGGACCACATGAAAAGTGAAGGTGCACGTAGGTTATTGAAGTTGTAGAAGATGTATCTGGATGTATATTTTTAATGACAAATTGGGTTGGATTGCCAAATGCATTCATTCCAGTGAAGATAAATGAAGCATTAATTTTAAGTAGGCTATATACAAGGTTAAGGCAGTTTTCTCTGTACGCTTTGTGTTGTATTTTATCTGAGGAATGCATGTCTTTGATATTTTTTTAAAAATCTGATGTTGCTTATCTTTTTGTTTATGAAAGAAACAACCTCTTGGAAGTCATTGCAGTAAAACATTTAACCCCTTGGGATTCCCATTTCCTTTGCAAGTTTTAATTCCGACAGGTCTACTAATATGTGACATCTTCAGAAATAAGATTTTATAAATTGCTTGCAGAGTTTTGGAAATACAGGAAATCTCAGAGGCATCCATCATTTGGAGTATTCTAACAATATGTTGCAAATTGGTATTCCAGTGGTATGATAGGAGTTTAGCTGTTCCTGTCACTGGACGAACATCCATGCATCTACCCTGATGCATTTCTCACCATGGATAATAAATGAAAAAGTCTATAGACAATGTTCCACAGTCTTCTAACCAGAAATGTAGCCACTAATAATGATTTGTTTAAATAGGAGAGCAGAAGATCCTGCTGAGAGGAGGAGTAGGGGACTGAATTTGAACATGAAGTTTGAAATCTTATTTTCATTAATATAGTTGAGTTGCTTCCTAAACTGTCATGCATTGACAGGCTGGAATTTTACTGTAAAGAATTGTAAAGTTGGTTACACGTCCCTAACCAAGCTGTTCCAACACAGCTACAGCACTGCATCCGGCAAGGGGGAAGATTGCCCATATATGTCCTGTCTGAAAAACTGGACAAATCTAACCCAGCCAATTAACTCCCCATTAGTCTTCTCTTGATTATCAGCAAAGGCATCATTGACAATGCCAACAAGTGGCATTTACTCAGCAATAACCTCTTCACTGATGTTTAATTGGGTTTTGCCAGGGCCATTCAGCTCCTGACTCCATTACGGCCTTGATGCAAACATGCAGAGGAAACATGTGTACCATCTACAAGATGCAACACATCAACTTACCCAATGCTCCTTCAAAGCCTGCTACTTCTACCACCGAGAAGGTCAAGGGCGACAGTTTCACGGAAACACCACCACACACACATTCCTCTCCAAGTCACACACCATCTTGAATTATATTACCGATCCTTCACTGTTTCTTGAACTCAAGAAGTGAAATGAGAGTGATTTGTCCTTGACATGCATCAAAGTGGCATTTGACAAGTGTGGATTCAGGGAACCATAGTAGAACTAAAGTCAATGGGAATCAGAAAGAAATCTCTCTTCTGGTTAGAGTCATGTCTAGAACAAATGAAGTTGATAGTAGTTGTTGGCGCTCAAATATCCAAGGCTCTGGATAATGCTGCAGAAGCTCCTCAGGGTAGCGTCCCAGGCCCAATCTCCTTCAGCTGCTTCATCAATTACTTCATATGGTCAGAAGTGGGGATTTTCACTTATGATTGTACACATTCAGAATCTTTTGGGGCGTGTTGTACAGCCCTTGCTGCACATGGAAACACTGAGGCTTGGACTGATAAGTAGCAAGTTACACTTGCATATTTAAGTGCCAGGCAATGCCCCTCTCCAGTAAGAGAGAACAAATCATCTCCCATTGACATTTAATTGTATTACCGTCGCTGAAAACCCCACTATCAACATTCCGGGTGTGTTACTATTGACCAGAAACTGAAGTGGACTAGCCTTATAAATACTTTGGCCACAAGAACAAGTCAGAGGCTGAGAATTCTGCCGTGATTAACTCACCTTCTGTCTTTACCATCTTCAAGGCACAAGCCAGGAGTTTAATGGAATTCTCTCCATTTGACTGGATGAGTGGTGTTCTGACAATATTTAAGAAACTTGACACCATCCTGGATGAAGCAGCCCGCTTGATTGGCACCCAACCTACCACCATAAACATTCGCTCCCTTCAACACTGTTGTACCGTGGCAGCCATGTGTACCATCTACAAGATGCAACACATCAACTTACCCAATGCTCCTTCAAAACCTGCTACTTCTACCACCGAGAAGGTCAAGGGCGACAGTTTCACGGAAACACCACCACACACAGATTCCACTCCAAGTCACACACCATCTTGAATTATATTACCGATCCTTCACTGTTGCTGGGTCAAAATCCTGGAATTTGCTCTCAGATAGCATTGTGGGTACTTCTGCAACACATAGACTGCAGCGGTTGAAGAAGGCAGCCCACCAACACATTTTCAACAGCAGGGATGGGCAATTAACTTAGCTCTATTCAGCAATACATACATCCCATGAACAAACAAATATTTTAGAAAATAGCGTAGAACAGGCCAGTCAAACCAAGCAGTCCATGCCAGTGTTTGATTCACTCAAGCCTTCCCCTATCTTTTCTCATTAAATCTATTGTTGTAACCCTCTATTCTCTTCTCCCTCATATGCTTGTCTAGCTTCCCCGTAAATACATTTTAAAATGTTTTTCTCAGATTGACTACCGGAAGCTGGCGATTTAGAATGCTTTAGAGAAAAGAATTGCTGATTTTTTTTAAAACAAAATAGATGGAAAATTGACCAGACGTAGTTAAGCTGCTATTTCTGTAATATGGTGACAGATTCTGGCAAATGGAGTTCAAAAATCCTCTTTATATATGGTTCACTGTGCTAAATAATTTGCGACAGTTTAGAGATTTTTTGAGCTATAACTTTGTGCTTGTAACATTGAAGGTGAACAGTGAACACTATGCCGACGTGCCAATGCCACTAGTTAGAGCCCTGATTCATTATGGTGTGAAGCTCTACTCTGCTCTATACCTGATCTTGGCTGTGCTGTATAGGAATTTGCCCACTGGATGCTGTGATTTTGGACTGGGAAGATGTACAGATGGAGACCCAATTTCAAATCACATCTGAAGGTGGCACCTCTTACAGCGCAGCATTACCTCAGTACTGCACTTGATTATGAACTCAGCCATTGGAGTGGAACTTGAACTCTTCTCATTTAGATGAGTGCTACAACTGTACCACAGTGATGACCTTTTAACATGGATGCTCACTGATACAGGGGAGCACTGATACTAGGTGGGCTGCTGGGATATTGCTGTTAGATTTGGATTTGGACAAAAGAGTAGCAGGCCCATGGCTTGGGGCTATCATGTGATGACCATCGTATTGTTTATCAATGAGCTATCAACAACCACTGCAAAATGTGGGATAATGTTCCAGCTGTTTCTTCGATTATGGAAGAACAAATGATAAGCAGTCTTACCCCAAAATGATTAACTTCCTTTGCATTTTCGGGCATGTTGATGATTGGTTGTACAGTTGAGGCTGAAAGTAGCTGTCTTAATTTTCAGTATTTCCAACCTGTGCTCAACCTCGACAGTGATACATTTATTAGCAGGCACTAAAGCTGCAATTAATTACTAATAGGCAGCCCTAATAGCTTTCAGACTACTACCAGCAGAATCATAACTGTGGGGACAAGAGTGTGGCTGTTTTCAGCTGTCAGCACTTATTCAGTGGCCCAGAACTCAACATTAAAGAAAAATGAAACTGAACTTAAAAGTGTGCGTGGGCGCATTAGCAGCTTTAGCACCAGCAGATCCTTTGGAGTCTGGAGGGTGGCTGCCATGATTAGGGACCCCATAGGTCACAGGAGAGACAGCGTTAAGTTTCAGCAGATGTGAGATTTGTTCATTTAGTGCAAATTGAATCTCGTACCGCCAGCCCTGGAATCTTGCACCACCATTTGAGTCCATTGGTAGCAGCAGGCTTCTGGGGGCAATTACTAGTGATTTGTGATACATATAAATTTAAAATGGAAAACTTCTGTTTTGAGACAATGTGGTCCCTTTATTTAGTTGGCCCGCAACTCTACACAGATTAGGGTTTTGAAATGATCAAACAAAATAGGCACGTGAGTTGTGGACAGAACAAAAGATCACCTTTAACTGGGCTTGATAGATTTCAAAGGCTGGGAGTCAACAGCAGCTCCATGTTGCCACAGTGAGCAGGCTAGTCAGGAACCTTTGCTCGACACCTGTGGGTCAAGTCTTCCATCTAACATGTCTGCCCTCACCCTGACCCCATCACAAACCCTGGGGTGGTAGTCATTTGAATAATGGTAGCAGACAGCCACACCACTATGGCCACTAGAACATTTGGTCTCGTGGGACAGGAGGACTTTGAAACAACATTTGTCACTTCTTTGGCAGGTAGTTTGCCTTCTCAAGTTTACAATTTAAAAATTTTGCACCATACTCATAACTTTAGAATTGTAGATGTATTAATGTTCAGTGAAGTTGATATGGAAAAGGTCTGACTTGGCACACTGATTTGTCTTGAATTCTAGAATATATTGGAAAACTCCAGAGAGAAAACTGATGAAAAGTAGCTGTTTATTTGATCTGCTGTAGCCCTACTTTCCATAATCAATTTCCTAGACACACTTTGTGTCAGCCCGATGCTCACTTTGCTAGCTCTTTCAATATTTAGAAATCTGTAGAAACTCTTACCTGCTGGATGCGATTTTATGACCTCAATGCACCCAGACATCAGTGCAGCAAGCCGGAAAAATACCATGCAAGCCCAGTACGAAATGGTTTGCGATGTTCCCAGTCCCTTTTGAAGAAGCAAAAAGTAAGTAGTATTTAAATATGCATAGTCCATTTAAATTTCAGTGCAAGGAATCTTCCAGCTTTTGGGCAAGGTGCCATAATGGTGAGTATCATTACTGATCTCCAGTAGCACAGGCCAGGCGTGATGGCAACGCCAGGGAGCTTGGAGGCAGTTGGATAGTTAGGGGCATGTTCAGACAGTGCCAATTAGATGGTATCCACCCTGCACCCTGGCAGCACCAGTTGGACACTGCCAGTGTGCCAGGAGCAATGCGTGGGGTGTGAGGTCTGGATGGGGGCCATGACAGGGGGACTATGCAAGGGATCATGATGATGGGAGCATGTCAGTGGTGTTCCCTCCCCAACAGGGGCACCCATTGGAAGAGCCCTGATGCCTTAGTGTGGGCCACCCGTGTCAGGGATGGGAGCGTAAGAGCATACTGTCAATGGGGGTAGTCCTGATGTCTGTGGGGTGGGAGGGGGTCTCCCAGTGCACTGAGAGATCAGGGTACTCTTGCAAAACAGCCCAAGCTCTTTGCAGCTTGCTCACCAGCATGTTTAGACCAATGGCTAGAGGAAAAACATTTCCATTCTAATAAGTCTGCCAATTAAACATAAGCAATTAAATTCCCATTTCAAGAAATCTTTAACATCTTTCTAACTTTACCTTATGTTCAAATAGACAAACATGCATTGAAAAACAATTTCAAAGAAAGATAAAGTTATTGTAAGCAAATAAATCTGTCAGTCAAAAAAGCTGAGTGTATTAGTCATTCTTCGAGTTCAACGGAACATTCATAATGAGAATATGTAGCAACTATCAACATAAGTAGGCTGAATGGATGACTTCATTATGAACCCTTGACTGAGCTTCAAGACTGACTACTGCATTCAGCTGTTTGGAGAACTGGGGAATATGAGGGTATCATGGGGGATATGAGCTGTCATGATAAGATCATGGGACATATGAGGATGAGTGGAGGGAACATGCATGATATGAGAGGCTTGATGGTAGATGAGAGACATGAGGGAGCTTGATGGGATGATATATATCGAGGCGTGATGTGGCATGGAGAGGGGATGAGGAAGTGTGAGAACTAGAACACTGAACACCCACGAACACAACTGGGCCTCTGTCCCAGTAAACGACGGCAAGCCTTCTAACCTGCTGACCTCACTATCCACCTGTTTTTGTTACTGCCTCGGGAGGCAGTGGCTCAGGCTTCAGCCCATGCTCATCATCTCAGGGTGAAAATAGAGCACATAAGTACTGCCAAGATGGAGGTTAGATTGCAGTGTCAGAAAAACATTCAAATCCAATTCATGGTACCCGCTTCAAAGATAAAATTCCAACCTATTATTTAAAAAATATACATTGGAAAGGATAAAGAAAAATGATTAATCTTGTGCATAAAGAGAATGGACTGTGAGGGAAGTATACCGACCTGCAAGTTCCATGGTCTACAAAAGACAGCTCAGGGAATGTCTCATTGAAGATGCAGAGGAGTTGCCACAGATTCATGTACGTGACTGTAGTGTGCCAGGAGAGCTATCCTTGCCTGAATTTATAATAACCAACTTATGTAAATAAACTGAAGACAATAAAAATGACCTTGTTGCAGGAAACATTGGTGTGGGAGTAAAATATCAGCCTTTCAGAAAATTTAAAGGGACTTGGATGCTTTAAAATAGATACCTGTATCAGGGATCAAACATTCTTGGAGCCTTTAATAGGCATTTTAGTATTTATCAACATTTCCAAAAGCTGGAAAGGGGCATGAAATAGAACCTGTGAACAGGTTGTGTAGTGATCCCTTCCTACCGCTCTAGGTTGGAATGGGAGCACGCAGGAGATGGCAGCTAGGCTAAGTGCTGTATAATAGCATCTGCTGAGTGCAGGCACAGATGGGAGAGAAAATGGCATATAAGAAGGTAATCTCAAGGTAAGACTACTGCATTGTAATAGATACCAGCTAGATGACTCAGATTTGCATGCCATATAGTGTTTACCATCAACCTGTTCCTGATTTACTGCTCTCTAATGCCAAGCCCTCACACAAACTTATTTTGTAAGAATTCAGATGTATCTGTACTTCAAAGTAAGTCAAGGAAGAGCATCTGATGCATAAATTTAAATAGTGAAAAATAAATTTAAAACAGATATTGAGAGCAAATTGTTTACTCAAAGAATTATAAATGTTTGGGAGAAGTTCCCGGTCGGATTGATAAAGGCAGAAACATTAGGTGCATTTAAAATGCCATGTGGATGTTAAAGTGGGAAAGTTAGGACAGCAGAGGGATGAACTTCAAAGGTTTGCTTTTCTAATGTTCTTATTGACGGTCAGTTCATTGGTTGTTACTTCTTTACTTCTTTTGAGGTTCCTTTCACACAGAAATGATGAAATAACATTAAGTATATTGTGGGGAAAATCTGGCTGGTATAATTATAGCACAGTCTACACATTTCAGAAGTAAGAGGCAAGAGTTCGCATGCACCTGTATGCTGTTGTGTGTCAGACAGGAATTAATGATAAACTAAGAATTTTCACAGTTGCATATAAACCAAATACCCTGATGTAGTAATGAATTAAGAGAAATGTTGAATTTTAATCAAATTAGACATGGTAGGTTTTGCATCTATAAGGTGGTTTATACAGTTGGATGTCACTGTTGAAAGACTTCACATCATTTTTGCCAAATGCATCATTACTCAAATGTAATTTTTTGTGGTTTCTCATTAAAGGCATGGTCAATCATTCCTGGATTAAGGTGACAGTTGTAGCTGCAAGGTTTGCTTCTTTTATAAAATGTCTTTATTCATAGCTTTCACTAATATCAAGATTCTTTTGGGGTTTAAAATTCTGGAACAATTATTTACCCCTTGCCACTGAATCTCACAGAATATCAACATGGATGTAATGCTTCTGAGCACCAGGGGAATGGAAGGGAAACACCCACCCACCAGACTGCATGGCCCCTCACAGCTGCCTGACGTCCAGCTCACAAGTGGCTGGACCTTTAAATCTACTTAATTTGCAGCAGTCAATGCCATAAGAAAGGGGACATTGCCTCCTTGCATCCAACTCTGAAGCCTTTGATAGAAGGCCCTGGGAAGCTGCTGCCCTGTACAGTTATCACCCAGTTTGGATTGGAAAATTGAGGAAAAAATGATTGGAAACAATCCAAAGTAAAATAGTAGGAGCAAAGCTGCAATCTGACTGGACTGCAACTCTGAGGAAGCTTAGACCCAGTGAAATTCATGGCTAATGTTTCTTGATGATCATTTGTCCAAAACTGAGTAACAAATATTTAGACATGATGATTCCTCATGGCATTCACTGAGATTCTGCTAATACTGTTGGCATGATAGGTACATTGGTTTGCTTTCTGACAGGGTAATTTCCAGTTCTGCACTGTCAGTGGGCAACCTCACCCTCCTACCCTTAAGTGCATATTACATAGGTGGGTGGGTGCCATGCTTTATATTCAAACCATTATTTTAAGTTGCAGTATAATGACGCACAGTGCCTACCCAAATTTCCTGTATGTTCTGTCTGTGTACAGCAATAAGTCCAAACATTGTGCTAATGGACTCAAACCTAAACGTAGGCAAACAGGCAGTCTGTTAAAACCTGATGTCTTTAAAGGACAGGAGCACAGGGGATTTTTCTAGATTCACTCCAGTTTTCAAATTTACAGTGGACCAAATCTTTTGAGTAGGGTACCTGACCCTGAAGAGACGCAAAAATATTCACATCTTCCTCCATTTCCCTTAGAGCAGCCTTCCAATCAAGGATCCTGCGGAATTGACTCAGTGAAGGAACCCTCAGAAAAATAGTGGAGAGAATCCTTATGGAAACGGAGAGGGTTTTAATGCCCCAAAGCTTGGGGCATGGTGAAGGAGGGGACAGGGTAATCGGGGTGGGGCTAGTCAGGCAATGGGGGTATCAGAAGCATAGTTAGAAGTGGTTTTAGTCCTTCTAACTTTTCCTAGGTAACCAGTTTGGTAAGAGAGTTGGAACCATCCTCAGTTGGTTCCCAGTTCAAAGTTAATGTCCATTGGAAGTTTAAACTTACCCGGAAATTCCCATATGGTCCTTGAATTAGGGTGGCCTGCAGCCTCCACCCCCCCCCCCCCCCCCCCCGCCCCTACAAAACAGAACTTTGATCATCCTGGAGGCCTTCTCAACATGTGCACAATTTTATTGGATAGAAGGAGGCCATTCTCCAAATTTGGTAGACCTTCTTTCGGATTGTTAATTTCGTCACATCCATTTCAGTGGTCACAGCCAAAGACTAGTAGATTTATTTACATCACTTATGACGCTCAAAATGTTTAAGCCGAGGATGATGTCTCCCCATCTCCAATTGCTTTTATCCAATGAAAGCAAGTTCATTTCTATGCGTTTGTTCTCATGACGAAGAATCATCCTGTCACTCCTGTCACAAAAGGGGCACATGCGCTTCTGTATCTGGAAATGATAAAGACTTTCGGCCCAATATTTGGAATTTTAACTGCACCAATGTGCATGCTTTTTTTGCTTGATTGACAGCTTAGGCTTTCTGTCGGGCAGGGAACACTGTAGGAGAGCCCATTGCCCAGGTTCAGATAGATTTTTAGGAGATCTTAAGGAGGGAGGTAGGTATAATGTGGCTTGATGGATAGTTGATTGGAGAGGGATCAGTAGCAGAGGTGGGGGAAGCTGAGGGATGCTCAGAGGAGGGATTCCAGTCATCTGGACTGGGGAGTGGGTTGCTGCCGTGTGAGTTGAGGGAAAAGCAGCCCCACTGTACCTTATCCACAAGTAGTGCTTGAAAAAGATCTGTTTCTTGCAGCAATCCCTGCCTCTCTTTTGATGCTGAGTTTCCCGAGCCTGGGAAGCTCCATTGACCAACAATGAACCTGAATTAGATAAAACCTGAGGCATGCAGTCTCATGAAAATATTTCAATGAACAACCTGCACCCTTGGAACCAATTAGTGGCCCATCCATTAAAACAGAAGTGGGGGAGTTCAGGGCCAGTTGGTTTCAGGTCTTAAAGTTTTATGCAGTAATATCTCACCTGACCAAAATTACAATCATGTAATGTGTTCTGTTCTACATGACCAGCCCGCATTACACATGCATTTTTATTCTTTGTCATTGGCTGGGCCACCCCTAATTGTATTTGCCCCAGTTAAGAGTGAAGCACATTGCTGTAGTAGACTAGGTAAAGGTCATTACCTAAAGGATATGAGTGGACCAGATGGGTTTTTATGACAATTGGCAAAGATTTCATGGTCCTCATTAGACCTTTATTTCTAGACATTTATTTAATTCAGATTTCACCATCTGCTGCTTTGGGATTCGAACCTGGGTCCTCGGATCATTTACCCTAGGTTTTGGATACTAGTCCAGTGACAATACCACTAAGCCACTGCCTCCCCAATTCAGTTTGGCTTCTCCTGATTTCACAAATCTAACTTATTTTTACTGCTGATTTGATATCAGTTTTGAGTTCTGCCATCCCAATAAAAGATGAGACACTCATGAAAAATATTCATGTGGTACTCCCTGCAAAGTGAGAGTTGATGCATTCCTATACAATTGAGCTTTGCCCAGTTCCACAATTAACTGGCCCATTTTAAATAGGATTCATCCACTCTGCACACATGGTTCATATTTCCTGAACCAGCATGGATTCCCTTTTACTTAATCATTTTGAAATCCATCTACCTTTCCTTAGCTCAGCACTTAGTTTATTCAGTTTGGTTAAGTCTTCTAAACTTTGCTTATTCTAATCATCTTGGTGCCATCAGCACTTTTTGTATTATACGTATGTCACACAATATTGTTTTTGCAGATGTAGTTGGGGGACCTAGAACAAATTACGGTGAAGCTTTATATAGTATTTTGTGTTGAAATGTCTCAATTTGCTGCACAACATTTTGTCATATTGTTATGTCAGCAGAGTTTAATTATATTGTCGTGTTCTTTCGTTTTGGGGGGAGAAAAAGTCTTTTCCCTTTTTCTGTCAGTTTTCTTCTCCTTTTGCTTTGCCTTCCCTGCCCTCAGCTCAAGGCAATAACTCATTTTTGGGCTATGATTACATAACTCAAATTTGGCTGCTAGTACATTATCCAGATGGCCATTTTTCATGTATACGCCTAGACAATGTGCGTGAAGTTTATTCAATGACCAAGCCAACCACACCTTTGTATACAATTGTATTTCCAATAGGAGTTGCTATGTACTTATTAGGAAGAGGAATCCTGGCCAGTTCCACAAACCCTTGCGCCCTCAATCCAATGATGCTGAGGCCAGTTATGCCTCTACCAACAGCCTAACTGATATCAGATAACTCAGCATATAAGAGGAACCAAAACTGAGACCAACTTAATTTTAGGACCCACTGCTTTAACCAGCTGGGCTATCTAAAGGGAATGCTTTTTGCCAAGTCGGTGTCCAATTCTGCCATTTATTTGATGAAACTTAATCTTTGTCAGAAGCCTCACATGGAGAATTGTTGTTGATTACATATTCACAGGATATTTCTGATCTATTAATTTTTTTATTGAAGTCTGGTCAGTTTATGAGGCATGACCTGTTACTTCTTTAACTATTTACAAATGGGCACTGATGAGATTTGATGAAATTATTTTGAGTATTTCTGCATTGTCACCATTAGACTAATCATTCCCTGATCCGTATCCATCTTGCAATCCTCAGGTGCAATTTCTGTACTTGTGGAACTGCTAAAAACATGAAATAGAACTTCACCTTTATATTTGCAGGAGGATTGCTAGGTGCATGCCATCTGTTTCTGCAGCTTATAAATATTTAATTGCTTGAATTTCTTCACAACACATGCTTTACTGACCTCTGCAGATGTTGCAGATTCTGAAATCAGTTTAACTGGATCTGGAATTTGTCTTAGCTCTTCATTTATGAAGCCCGATATGGAAAATTTTGTTTAACATATCAGCCATTTTCTGATGCTCCATAATAGTTCCATCCAGTTGACCAGTGAACAAAACTATTTGGTCCTTGACAGTTTTATCTATCTCTTTACAAAAATGGCAATGCGTTGCTATCCACATTTCACTATGCAATATCCCTTGCCTGTGCATTGTAGTGTGGCATTATATTAGTGTTTATATGGTTCAGTCTTCACTCCTTTTGACTCATTGTATCTTTCAAAATAATTGTTTTCTGGTTAATTTTGACTTTCTAAGTACTGGAGTTAGGTATTATCTTTTTCTTCATCTCTCATGGAAGAAAAAGCCTTCCCCTTTGTACTTTTGAGAAGGGAACACATCAAATAATAGCTGGGACAACACAGGTCCACTGATCGCATTTTTGTTTGAGTAATTCTATCTGTTTCTTGCTCTATCATTCCCCCACTCTCTTCATCTCGATTTTTTTTGTTTTCGTATCATTCTTAATTCCCTCACTGTGTGGATTTTTTAACTGCTTGGCTTTCTTATCAAAGATAGAGAACAAAGTAAGATTTTAACAGATGACTTTCAGTTATGCTGCTTATTTGATATATTGCAATGAAGCAGTCATGTCTTTATTGTATATACTAAATGGAATTTGGTGTGATAAACTACCTCTCTGCAGTGTTCATAAACAAAATTTGTGTGATAACAGACACATGGATGAATGTTATATCGTATGCCATCAACTTCAGTTACCTTGCTTCTTACTGTTTTGGTTATGGTAAAGGCACGGATAGATAGAGAATCTTAGAGAGTGAATTATGAAGGTGCTTTATATTGACTTGATGTACATTAGTAAAGTCCAATTTAAATTTACTCAGGGCTTGTTGAAGCTAGAAATAATTATGATGGGTTATTTGAAATACTAATTTTACTTAAAAATGTATTCCGTTCTCTCATGTACCTGTACAGGTAGGAATGTGCAAATTGATATTTATTGCAAACATGGGACTCTGTATTCCATGGATATACATTAATGGATTTTCTGTGTGTTTATTCTTTTGATTTCTTTTAATGTCCTCACCACTGTTTGCTGCTTCACAAGGCAGTACAACAGGTTGCTATTTCAGGGCCGATTTCAATTACACATATATACATCAAGCATTACAGGAGAACAGTATTAAAATATTACAGTTAAATATTTGACCCACTGGTCAAGTTTGATATTTCAAATTTCTGATTAAATACACTGACAACTAACCACATTTGGATGAGTAACTTGATTTCACAACATTTCACTCGATTATCAGAACTATACATTGAACATTGTAAAGATTTTTCTGTTCCAGAATATTTTGGGTCTTTTTAACAGTACATTCTGAAATGCAAGCCATTAAATTAGCAGGGTAAATATGTGGGTTATGGGAATAAGGTCTGGCTGGGTTTGTGGTCAGTGCAGACTCAATGGGCCAAATGGCAGCCTCCTGCACTGTAGGGGTTCTACAATTCGGGCAGCATGGTGGCACAGCGGTTAGCACTGCTGCCTCACAGCTCCAGGGGCCTGGGTTCAATTCCTGACTTGGGCCATTTTCTGTGTGGAGTCTGCACATTCTCAAGGTGTTTGTGTGGGTTTCCTTTGGCTGCTTCAGTTTTTTCCCACAGTCCAAAGATGTGTGGGCTGGGTTGATTGGACATGCTAAATTAATCCTAGTGCTTCAAGATATGATAGGTTAGAAGGATTAGCAAGGTAACTAAGTGGGGATAGGGTCTGGGTGGATTGGTGTTGGTGCAGACACAATGGGCCGAATGGCCTCCTTCTGCATTGTAGGGATTCTATGATTCTAAAGTTGAAGATTGTGGCATTTTATTTGTATAATTTGGTAGACTACTGAAATAAAATATTTCAGAGAGTGACGAGGTGCTTGATGTGAGTTTAATTTCTAATCGGGGACCAGAAGTAATCACTGAATAGGAACACGCAGCTCAGGAATGAACATAAAAGATATATAGTTGATTTTTGGATTCTAATTGTTGTTACTTGCAGAGAAATATTTGCATATCATGCATTTAGTTAAATGGCATTGGTGATGGCTTACATGGAAGAAAATGAGTGTTAAGGGAAGCTTTATTCATTTGGCTTTATACTGTATACCTTGGATGTACTCTATATTTTGAAGTTTCGTGACTTTTAAAATATTAAAATGGGACTTTAACTTGTATCAAAGTACAATTTGACTTTGATATTTAACCATAACATTGGAGTTCATTTTGACTGGCAGTTAATATTATATGTATAATAGCAGGAATGGTCTGTACATTCATTAGCTCACTGTTGCCTTGTATGCTTTTCCAAAATAAAAGATCTATGTGTGGAGTTGTATCTTGTTGGCAAAGATCAAACAGTTTGGAGTGGAACTTTGATCCAGCCTTCAAGTGACTGAGGGAAACCTTTCTTTACGCACAGTTTATCCAAAGCTCTGATCTGCCTGTTTGATCCAAAAACAAAGTTTAAACTAAAGGAGAAAGTGTTCATCTGGCCATGCTGTGCTCCCTTGAAGTACCGCAAGGCAGCAGCTCCCTTTTTTTCTGTCATTCTGTGCTGTGTTCTGTGCTTTACTGATGATTATCTGCATTGCAGGTGAGCGCCCCTACCAGTGTCCCTACTGTGACAAAGCTTTCAGCAAGAATGACGGATTAAAGATGCATATTAGAACACACACACGGGTAAGAGGAGATCATGTTTCTTACTACTTTCTTCCTTCCAAATAGTGGAAACAACTGCCGCAATTAAGATTACAGGTAAAGTTAATTTTGAACTGAAACAGCACTATTAATTTTCAGAGTTTTAAGGTGAACTACTTCCATTCTCTCTATCTCTCATTGCGAGTTATTTCTATACATAACTCAGCCGTTAATACAGCTTCCCAGCCAAAGTAACTTCTCAATTTTGAAGATCTCGGGCTGAATTATCCCAAAAAATGACTTAAGGCCGCGATTCTCCCAAATCGGGACTAGGTGCCCAGGCCAATGGGAAAGCTGGAATGTTTCCTGCTGGTGCTGGCAGCGTCTGTTAGCATTCACCCACCTGATGAATGCAAATTTATGCATCCTGAGAAACATGCCAGCCAGCCTCTTTTAAAGGGCGCCCCATCTCCACAGTTGAAGACGGACAGAAATATTGTCCCCCACTGACCACAGGAGCACCACCAACCCCTCAGGGAAGCGGGGCATTGTGCCCCCCATGCACAAATAGCAAGCCCCCCCCCGCCCCCCCCCCCCCCCCCACACACACACACACACACACACACACACACACACACACACACACAAGCATGAGGGTGATTCAACCCCCCAACCAGCCCCCCCTTCTCTCCCTCAGACCCCCACTCAGACATCCACTCAGATCCACCTTCAGGCCCAGCCCCTTGGCAGTGCCATGATACACAAGCCCCTGCACCGTGGCAGTGTCATCGTTGCCTGGTGTGCTGGACCCCCAGGAGGGGAGGGGGGGGTGGCAGTGGGCTCAAGAAGGTAAGTCCAGTGCCCATATGCTCTCTGCCACTGCCAGAATGCAGACAGATCTTCCCCCAAAGGTTCTGGAAGGTTCAGGTGGACTTGGGCTGGGGTCGAAGTTTTGATCCTGGCACTGCCCCCTGGGAAGGTGGTCTTGTGGCTGTACTGCCTCTACTAACCCTTGCAGGCCCCTTAACATCACCTGTGGCATGGTGATTTAACACAATTCTGTGACTAACATGTTCATTCAGCCTGTCAACTGTGAAAACTTTGACGTGGCCTGGTCACTTTAATTCCCATGCTCACTAGATAGCTAACAGGCTTTTAAATCACAGCAGTACTCCATTCTGCAGAAGAAATTTCCCTTTTCCCTCTGTCAGATGCTGCAGGTATGAGTGGATCCCCTTGAAGTCCACTGATAGAGAGGAGATGTCAGTTTCATTGGGGGTCTGGGCAGAGGAGATGTGGCTACCTTCTCCACAGCTGTTCGCTCAGTCCCATATTACTCCCACAGCTTTTATTTCGGGTCTCTGAGTCTTCATCCAGCTCTTTGAAATGCCTTCACACCCTTATTTCCCTCCAATTTTAGTTCAACCATTCTATCTTCCATTTCATTGACAGCTTAATGATTTTGTATTCAGGCTCCAGTCAGCTGTATTTATTTACTTTTGACTTCAGGTTTGAGTATGTCTGAAGTAATCCTCCTTCTACCATCCTCCATTGCTCCTAACTGCAATCTAAGCCTGAATGGCAGCTGTGGTTTCTTCAAGTGGGATATTTATTTATGCAATAAACGGCTTCAGCAAGGAAATCAGAATTAATACCTAAACTTTGCAAGTTTAAGAATATAAGGTTCACTGGAACACAGCGCAAATAATATTTACAAAGTTGAGAACCAGTAATATGGCAAGATTTGGATACAACCTATTAGCGTGCTTAATGGCAAGCTATCAGTTTCATATTTCAGTTGTGTTATATTAATAGCTGACTATTAATATCAGTGTGGACGCTCTAATTGGAATACAAAATTTTTTGTAAAAGATACAAGGTGGTGCTGCAAGATTCTAGATAAATATGACTGCCATTCCTCCCTACTGCTCCTGTTCTGGCACTGTTGGCTTACCTTCCAACATCACACATTTTCTACAAATAGTTAGCAGGTGCAGAATTGCTGCCTTCTTCTGCCTGTCAGGATTCCTGAGGCCTGGGAAGCTCAGCCAACATGCAATTAGAGATAGAATGATTGTAAGAATGAAGGGACACAACCTCATTATAATATGTAGAATCACTACAGTGCAGAAAGAGGCCATTTGGCCCATTGGATCTGCACTGACAATAATCCCACCCAGGCCCTATCCCCATAACCCCACACGTTCACTCTCCTAATCCCCCTGACACTAAGGGGCACTTTAGCATAGCCAATCCACCTAACCCACATATCTTTGGAGTATAGGAGGAAACTGGAGCACCCAGAGGAAACCCATGCAGACACAGGGAGAAGTGCAAACTCCACACAGGCACTCACCCAAGGCTGGAATCGAACCCGGGTCCCTGGCGCTGTGGGGCAGCAGCGCTAACCACTGTGCCACGCAAAATGATTTAAACGACTAACAGCAGCACCTCGAGTGGATTGAGTCAGTCATATATTTTTCAGGCAAAAATATACATAGAGTTTACCAATTCAGTATTGGGATGGCCTGCACAGATGTGCAGACTTCACTCATGCTGGTAAATTTGCTGGGTTGTGATTCTAGTTGTTCATGTTGTCCTGATTATATATGTATGTATGTATATATATATATATATATATATATATATATGAGACTTTTTTTTGAATAAGCCACATGAGGGGTTTTTTTTTGTCTGTGTTCATGCTATCAATTGTTTTTGTATGAATAAAATCTCTCAACCTCTTCCCCAGTCCACTTCGTCTGTCCAGGTTAAACATTGTCTGTAAGCAGCCAAGTAACTCACTCCAACTCCCAGGAAAGAAGCATTTGAGCAATCTTCCAGGCAGTAAGGGAAAACATTTCAGTGATAACTTCCGCTATAAGCAGAGGTATTGAATACCTACTAAACAGCACCTCGCTGGAGAGTGGTGAGAGCACAAATGTTGTGGCATGGGGGCTCCAGTCTGCTTTGCCACATGTCACCACTGAATGAAGAATGCAATTTATTTTCCACAGCACACAACAGCAAGTTAACTTGAAAGGACTTGGCAACTATTTTAATGCCACTGTGTGTGTGGAAATTTATCAGAGTTCTTTACTGCCAAAGCCACTCAGTTCAGCAACTACCCCCAGGATTTTTAAAATACAGGGTTTTGCCATTCCGCACAACACCCCACCCCCATCAAGAGCAAAAACATTTGCAGAAGCAATTCTGTAATTAGTGTTGCTGGAAAATCTTTATGGATAAAATTGATTTGATTTTTACGGGTCATGTTTTAAGGGCCTGAATTGGCAGCCTGTTACAGCTGGCTGGGTGGTCGTCGCCACTGGGAGCCCAGGGCCGGGACAAGTGCAGAAATATGGGAACATGTGATGGAGTCAGCCAGATACGAGTTAATCAAATTTTCCTTGCCTCTTCGCCCCATGCATCCCATCACCTCCAAAGCCATCTTGGCAGGTTTGGGAAAATTCAGCCATCTAACACGCATTCTATCTTCATTGCCTTTGCCAGATCTGCTGAGTATTTCCAGCATTTTCTGATGTAATTTTCCTTTCTGATTTCTTCTTGTACCTGCGCATCAGCTTTTAAGGAGTTCCACACCTGAGCACAGAAATCCCTTTGTTGCTGCACAGCTCCTGGTCTCACCATAGCGAAAGTTTGTCTTTCTCAGATTTGAAGTGAATGGCCTCATGTTTTTCCACAGTGAAATTCCACCCTGCCGTAGATTTGCGCACTCAATTAGTCCTTTGTAGCTCACTAGGGAGGCAATGGCCTGGTGGTATTATCACTAGTCTATTAATCCAGAAACTCAGCTAATGTTCTGGGAATTCGGGTCCAGTGTCACCATGGCAGATAGTAGAATTTGAATTCAATAAAAAAAAATCTGGAATTAAAAATCTACGGATGACCATGAAACCATTGTTGATTGTCAGAAAAAGCCATCTGGATTCACTAATGTCTTCAGGAAAGGAAATCTGCCATCCTTACCCAGTTTGGCCTACATGTGACTCCAGATCCACAGCAATGTGATTGACTCTTGACTACCCTCGGGCAACTGGGGATGGGCAATAAATGCTGGCCAGCTAACGATGCCTACGTCCCATGAATGAATTTAAAAAAAACGACATCCCTAATGTCATTTTTCAGCTTGCATATGCCAAAGCTTTAACAAGTTGTAAAGCTAAAGTTTTAAGTCACAAAACTATATTCATACGGACGAGGCCCAGAATGTTTAAGAACATGCAATTGTGGAAGCTTTTCAGTTTGTAATGTAATTGATGCAAAAATGATAACATTCAATGAAACAAAAAATGAAGTGGAGGTCTCGGTCAGGGTAATAAAAAAAACTCTACTTGTTTCTTGTTGTGTTTAAAATTAATGACTTAATTTGCACTGTCTTAAAGTGGTGTAAAAGTAAGAAAACTTGATGCGAAACCAGCACCATTATGATGAACTGGAATGTGCTCAAACATAAAGACAAATAGACAGGCATGAAAGAGCAAAGTTCAGGCAGACAGTAAATGTGTGCACATGTGTGCTTGATTTTCTCACTCTTTTGCAACCCGATTGCATGCTTCTGTGGGTGCACATATACTCGAGATTCCACCCTGTTCCAATATAATGCTGCAGATTTATGGATTAAAGCTTAAGAGAGTGTTAAGTCAAACATAAACAAAGTGCGATTGATTTTGTTTGCATTTGACTGACAGTCCTCGTTTGACTTTGTGAGTGTAGAAGGGTGGAATTTCCACAGGTTTCTGGGAAGTCGTGTTGCTGAGGTATATGAAAGATAATCTTCTGGTTAAAATGTGGGGCGTTTGCCAAACCCCATTAGAGGAGGCAGTTTTTAATCTCAGAAGGAAGAAAATCAACCAGTGTGTTAATATTGTTGAAAGGAAGAAAAGGATTGTATATTTAAACAGTGATTTCATAGAAGGAACAAAGGAGCATAGAATCCCTAGTGTGGAAGGAGACTATTCAGCCCATCAAGCCTGCACTGATAACAGTCTCACCCAGGCCCTATCCTCATAACCTCACATATTTACCCTGCTAATTCCCCTGACACTAAGGGCCAATCAAGCTAACCCACAAATCTTTAGACTTTGGGAGGAAACTGGAGCACCCAGAGGAAACCCATGCGGACATGGGGAGAATGAGCAAACTCCACACAGATAATAACCCAAAGCTGGAATTGAACCCTGGTCCCTGGCACTGTGAGGTAACAATGCGAACCATTGTGCCACCCTAATTTGGGAAGATGCTTTTTAGAATTTCAAGCTTGTATTATGTTGTGCACCCTTGGAATGAAATGGTAGAGTGCCTACTGTAACCACCTAATTATTTTATATAGGTCCAGAGCTTTCATTCACTAGGGGGACATATGACTGATGTACACCAGAAGGTGAGCTGGGGGATCCTCAGAAGTCCCCAGACAAGAACTACACAGCAATTTTCCAGGAGGTTTAAACTTCTGAAGGCTAATTACCCTGCACAGGGAAATATCCAAAACTCTGATTTAAATTGGGGACTTCAGATGGATCTGACTCTCTTCAGATAATAGCTATCCAGGAACAATTAGGGTTAAAATCACTTCTAACATCTGATTAATTATATTACTGACACTCCTGGCCCTATGCCCCTGGCCAACCTGTGCCCCGCCATCTGCTCCCACCACCTCCACCCTCCACCCCAAACCACATTCAGACTACCCTCCCCACCCCCTACTACTCTTCCAACTACACCCCCAACCCCTGTCCCATCTATCCCCCAATCTTCACCCTCTAATTGCCTGACAACCTCCTCTTGACCTCTCAACAGCCCCTGCCAAACCCCTCACTCACCTACATGCTTATCATCTCCCTGGTTTCTCCGAAAGGCTGGGACCTTTAAACTTAACTGCTTTACAGCTAGTGCAGGCAAAAAAATTGTAACATCTGCATTGAAAAATGGTTTCTGTGCAGAAGTTAAAATATGTATTGCTGGATAGAGGTGAGAGAGGATTCTTTATCACATGACAGACTTTTTTCCCTGTACCCTGACCAAGAATGCAGGACAAGTTCTGGAAGAAGTTACTTAGAAGTAGGTACAGACTTCAAGTCTGAGGTGAGTTGTGCTTTATGGAGTGTTAAGAACTTTTAAGAGGAAAAGATGGTTTGGCACAAAAGAGGTAACTGAGCTTCTAGGAAAGAACCTTAACAAAGGAGGAGACATGGAAGTACATATGGGGTTAGGGAAAGGAAGAATGTACATAGATGAAGAGTAAAGCTGCCAAAGAATAAAGATAGTGAGGGAACAATTGGATAAGTCCAAAACTGGTGCAGGGGATAACAATGCACAAGTAATCTGTGCCTGGTTGTTCTTATGAAGGCAGAAGGTAAAGTTTGTGCTGTTTGTTTGTTATAATAGCAGGACGCCTAGCTTGAAACTCTATGTTGCTTAGCTATAAGGTTAACATTTGAATGACACTGGCACCATTTAAATCCTGCCTGCGTGTCTCGAAGGAGTGGTGCTGGCTGCAACAAGTATTGGTCGGGAGGTGAGAATTTTATGGAGCCGATGGGGGTGAAAGTTGGCCTCTTTCAAAGGCCCACTGATACAAGCTAATCAGATAATTAACAGGCCGTCGGTGGGAGCGGTTCTTGAGATCAGGATCCCTGGGTTGGGATGTCCCACCCACTGAACACTGCTAGCCAATCAGAGGCTGGAAGTTCTTTGCCAAGCAGCACCATAGGCGAGGCAATGGCTGCAGAGTGAAATGTACCCAATGAAGTCTCAGGTCAGAGGTTAGTGATGGGGATCAATGTGGCAGGAGAAAGAGTATATGGGCCCTTCGTTCCAGATGCTGGATCCTTCGATCAGCACCAAGTGCCTTTGAACGAGGGACAACCCGCCCACCAGCAACATTGGGATGAGGCACTTAAGTGGCCCTTCTTGTCGCAGACTAAATCAGAGTGGAATTGGAAAGATGATGAGTTCTCACCCAGTACCACCTTGTATGTCCTACCCACCTCCAAACCCACCATGAGAGAGGGCATCAAATACCACCCAGAGCCTCTGAGCATAGCAGCACAAAAAATATTCTCTAAGATTTAGTCTAACTGAAACTGTGGTACAGAAAGTGGACAGGAGAAAGGCCCTCTTGATGGATACGGAGACGATAGTGGGAGCAGTTAGCCATTGCTGTCAATGCAAGAAGTCCAGTTCCAAGGACCTGGATGCAGAACAGGAAGAAATTTAGTTACCTCATTCAAGTGGTCAAGCTTAATGAATGCCTCTTTGAAATGAAACACTTGTTTGACCACACTCTTCATTCACCACACACCCTTCACTCATAGAATCATGGAATCCTACAGTGCAGAAGGAGGCCATTCAGCCCATCGTGTCTGCACCGTCCACAATCTCACCCAGGCCTATCTCCATAACTCAGCTAGTCCCCCTGTCACTAAGGGACAATTTAGCATGGCATGGCCAATCCACCTATCTGGCACATCTTTGGACTCCCACTGAACAAATTTCTCACATCTAGTGTTTATAACTTCACCTCATTCCTATACACTTAGCACTGCTACAAGTATCACACTCGCATACGCAGCCAGCTTATCAACTATGATGTCCACATTACCTAAAGAGATTGCACTCAGCGGCACTTTGCACAACTAGCAGTGAGCGAATTGTCTTATGAGGGAAGGTTAGGCAGACTGGGCTTGTTTCCACTGGAGTTTTGAAGAGTGAGGGGTGACTTAATTGAAGTATCTAAGATATGAATGATCTTGCCGAGGTGGACATGGAAGAGATGTTTTCTTTCGGGGGGGCGAGTCCAGGAACTATCCTTTTAGTCAGAAATAAGGAGAATTTTGTTCATTGACTGCTGTGCGACTCTCTGCCTCAGAAAGCATTGGAGGCAGATCAGTGAATATGTTTAAGACAGAGGTAAATAGGTTCTTATTAGACAAGAGAATCAAGGGTTATCAGGTGATAGATGGGAATGCGGAATTCGAAACACCAAGAAATCAGCCATGGTCTTATTAAATGGCAAAGCAGGCTCAAGGGGCCAAATGGCAGAAGCCACCCAGCATCTGAGTGTTACCATGGCAAGTGCAAGCTCTGGCTCAGCGTAGCTTGTTGTCCTGCAGGCTCAGACTGCTGCCACCCAGGCTACAGGCACCAGTGCTGAAAGATGTTTGCCGGGTCTCAAAGCAGTCCTCGAATGGGGTTGCTGAAGCAAACGAGGCAGCATTTGTGCTCCCAGCCTGCATTCAGCTAGCGCCATTGTAGCTGCCTCTGCCAGTCATTCCAAACTCATTGTCTTACAAAGCCGTCTGCAGATTTCCCCCATTGCAAGTCAGCAGCCTTCCACCAGTCACAGGTGTAGCACGGGCTGTGAGGATCGTGGCTGCCTCTTTCAAGGCCACTGACTAATTGGGTCAATTCATAGTTGTTGCTAGGTGCACATGGGTCCTACAAATATTGTAAGACTTCAATCAGCATTTTTAACATCGCTTCACACCTGAAAATATTGAGCAATGCAGCTGCTTATTTTCAGACGTTTTCAGGAATATTGGTTGGAGCAACAGCAGGAATGGTGCAGGAACAGCTGCATCCCAATTTTTGGAGTCGTGTTCCCAACTGGCCAACTCCCTGATGATTACATAAACTCACCTGGAAGTATCCTTACAAACATCTGTAAACGTGATATTTTGCGAAATACCCTGGATGCTTACAGAATTACTTTCAAATCCTCGTAACAAAATCAGTTGGAAACTAAAGTTCGTGAGGTCAAAGTCTATTAAAAACGTGTAGACAAGTTTAGCAACTAGTTAAACAAAATGTACATTAGTAAATCGCTGGCCATATGCTCATTTTTCCAAATAAGGAGCTGGTGTGAATAAATCACAAGGCATCAGAAAGACTAATACAATCATGATTTTCATCACATTCTGCAGTCCTTGAGTGAAACTCTAAAACCTGGGTCCTGAATTTCCTCATTGTCTCCTGTAACTTATGTTTTTCTTCTACAAGTTGCATGTTGAAGAGTATTTTCACGGTGGGATTCAATTCTATGTTCACATCAGTGCAGGTTACATTTTTACTCGCTCTCAAATGGCAAGGTCCATTCTTAATGACCTTACAGTGACCGCAGGGTTCCTACTCTCCCACTATCATTTCATTTCAGTTGCAGAAACTCCAAAGAAACAGCAAAACCATCAGTTTATGACTTCTTGTGAGATTTCTACCCATCTTCCACTGTGGTTCTGTTGAAGGATTGAGGTGCCTCTGGAAATTCAAATCATTTTATATAGTTCGTGCAAGGGCATCCATTGCCCCCTCTCTCACTAGATTAACAATGCATCACATTGGCATAAAATTGTACAAGCCCCATAATAGGATAAGAATTGAACACTAAAACTGAACGTGATTTGGCAAGGCTATGGGCTGAATTATATAGTTATCAGCGGGTAAGGGACAAAGAAGAGGAAGTGCACAAGTCCCACCCTCACTGTTTAGCACAGTGAACCATGTGTTGAGCAACTAGTTAAATGCTGACCCATTAGTGCAGGGAAGGGGGCTCTGTACCCAATCAAATGTATAGGGTAGGACATTCAGCAGAACAGGATTAGGCTGTGAACTGAACGTTAGTTACAGCCAGCCACTTAAAGGCATGCTGGTGACGGGCTAGTGCCAGTTTCATGCAATATTGATGTTTAGTGTTAGCATTCTTTGAAGAAAGCAGCTTTTCTAGTGGACACTGAAGCAATGGGGCAGTAGCAACTGAGAGTTTTGTCCATTGTGTCGGCAATGTCTCATTCAGGACCCTTTCCATCCAGGAAATAATATCTGAGTACCCTTGTCCCATCCCCATTCTAAATAAGAATTATTGAAGGAAATTCTACTGTTTAAATCTCTTTGTGCCTGCACAGGGGCTGGAAAAACCCCCCAACTATTTCCAGAACTTTCTGCTTTGAATCCTCACCGCCTCTTGTAGCTGCCAGATTAAATAGGGTGATGACTTCCTGCTGTTCCTCAGATGCATCAAAGGTTTGTTGTCAGAGGACGTGATGTATTCCATTAAATAATCACCGCCAACGCCTTGCCTCTGTGGAGTGCCAGGTTGTGTGGGGCACAGCAGAACAGGACAATTGGTGAGACACGAGCTGGAGAATATTGCAGAGCATCACCTGCATGGTCCAAGCTTCAAAATCACAACCAGTGATCTTTTGGCCAAGGTTTAAATCCTGCAGGACAATAAGAACAATGTCCTTAGATAACAAGGACACCAATCCCATTGGCTGAAATGGGATTGAGGCCTGCATTGTAAAGCCAATGCACCGCTCAGGGTGGCATAGCAGCACACTGGTTAACACAGCTGCCTCAAAGCAGCTGTGCCTCAGGTTCAATTCCAGTCTTGGGTGACTGTGTGGAGTTTGCACATTCTCCCCATGTTTATGTGGGCTTCTCTGGGTACTCCATTTTCCTCCCATAGAATTGGCCATGCTAAATTGTTCCTTAAGTGTCTCAAAGTGTGTAGGTTAGGGGATTAGCAGAATAAATATGTAGTGTTAGTGGGGATGGGCCTTGAATGGGATGTTCTGTTGGCGTGTTGGTGCAAATGGGCTGAATGGCCTCCTTCTGCACTGTGGAGATTCTAAGATTATTAATGGCTAGTGAGCAGGTTCAACATCCAATTAAACATAACGGGTGGACTTTTGAAGATGGAGGCCAATCAGAGGTCTTTCAGCTTGAAAGCAGCAACAGAATGCAGTATGAGGGCAAGTTGCTTCATGGACTACGGAAGGGTCTGTTGACCTTGGATGGGATTTCCCGGTTTCTGGACGAGCGAATCTGGAAAATCCCACCCGTAGTTACAAGACTGTTTGACTTAGAAGCATAGAATCCCTGCAGTGCAGAAGGAGGCCGTTCGGCCCATTGAGCCTACACCGACAACAATCCCGCCCAGCCCATAACCCATGTATTTACTGTGCTAATCCCTCTAACCTATACATCTTGGGATACCAGGGGGCAATTTAGCAATCAACCTAACCTGCACATCTTTGGACTCTGGAAGGAAACTGGAGCACCCAGAGGAAACCCACGCAGTTACTGGGAGAATGTGCAAACTCCACACAGTCACCCGAGGCCGGAATTAAACCTGATTCTCTAGCACTGTGAGGCAGCAGTGCTAACCGCTGTGCTACCACGCCATCCCAAATGTTTGCTCTAGTGAGGCTTGAACTTATGCTGTGCTCCATAACCTGCTGGCTCTACTGCTAAATACCACGTGCTAACCGATTGCACCACTGGAGCACCTACTGACTTCTTCAAAAACGTCCGTTCCACAGATGCTGCCTGACATGCTGCGTTTTTTTTCAGCACTTTCTGGTTTTATTTCAGATCTCCAGCATTCACAGTATTTTATTTTAGTTACACGTTTCGGTCTTTACTGTGCATTTTTATATGTCGGTGTAGTTTTATCTTAGTTTAGGAGATGCAGAACATAAATGCATTGTATTTGAAATATCTTGGGTAGTATTTTAACCTCAGCTTTGTTGTCCTTACATCAGCACAAGGGAAATCTCCAGGATATGCTAAAGGCGATCAATTTGTATGTACTGAAGACAAATCAGCCTTTTCCAGAATTTGAATGGGAGGAAAATACATTTGTATGGCAATACCTTTAACCAGAGAAGGGAGACCAGTACCAGGAACCAGTGGTGTGTGGTTTATGAAAGAAACAATTAAAACGAAATGTAATTACCTTTTACTGGCATTTTGTTTTAAATCTTTCAAAACTATGCACATGCTGCTATGAAATCTGACCCCCATTAACTTTGCCAGCTGTGTTCTGTGTGAAGTGGTCACTTTTCTCAGCAAGGGTTGTTATGTTCATGTTGTAGCCATTTCTGAGAGCAACACTAAAGCATCGCTGCCATTTATGAGCTCCCACTTCCTGCAACGCTCAGAATATTAACTGTTAAAACAAAAACACGATACATGATAGCAGTCCGCGTGTCAGTGGTTGCTGGCAATTTACGTTGCTTTTCTGAAGACAAAAGATGGCTTTTTGACCTTGGAATTAATGTATCCTGATTTCTGTGTTTTTTTTAAAAAAAGAGAAAAGTAACTATTGCCACGGGAGAGAGAAAAAAATCAGGCATTGTATTTTGACGACACATGGTCTGGGTCTTCTGTTGGCACAGCTGGGGAGTTTAACAAGCCTGTTTGTGACCCAGGAGAAGAGGATTACCTACCTGCCACACTAATCAGGGCTATTACATGACACCTACAGGGGGTTGCTAGTCCAAACAAATGTTCTTTTTGGCCTCTGCAAGACTTTATTTTCTTTTAACTACTGATCTTTCTAATCTCAGTAAGAGCTTAATTTTTGCCACACTGTGAAGGTTAGTTTTTGCGCCATGAGATGCATCCTCTGATAAGTTGTGTCCGCCTGGAATTGTTGCAGTACTGGCTTCCCGATGAGATTGGGCGCAGGAAAATTCTTATTCAGCTAACTGTACAATTAGGGGAAGCAAATAGGATGAGAATTTGGGCTGTGACAATTTCAATATGCCCAAAAAGGGGCCTTGTGTGAAAGTAATGTTTCACTGGCACCATGCTACCAAAGAAACAACATAGCAAACTATTACTAAGCTGCCAGATTCAATAAACATGCACCATCAGACCACCAGGCTTTAGATTCCTTCTCTCCCCTCTGCTCGAGTTTTTATTCTTGTCTTCTTCCCTCACAGACACATTGATTTACCAGAGATCAACCAATTATTTTTTAAAAGCTTTACCTTGCATCACAGACGCCAGCCACTAGATACAAAATGTGTGAACTTGATGCCTTGAATAATATTTTGTTAAGGCACAGCAACTGCTAACTTGAATGACTCACATTCAGGTCTCAATAAATCAACCTGAAGTAGCCTTTTTTGTCCATTTTACATTATGATTTTGAGGGATAATGTCCCAGAAAAAAAGATGGCTCATTTGATGTTGTGATTTTTTTTCATGCTCTCTATACCTTTTTATTGTTCATCCATTTTTTTAACCTTGTCAACAAATGTGTACATGAAAATAGAATGAGGCAGAATTTCCATTCCTAATTCTGCTTGAAGTATCTAATTTGGATAAAGGGAAGTACCAGGGTAGAACTTTTCTATGAAGGACTTTTCAGTTATAGAAACATAAAAAATAGAAACTAGAAGCAGGAGTAGGCCATTTACCTGATGAAGGAACAGCGCTCCAAAAGCTTGTGATTCCAGATAAACCTGTTGGTCTTTAACCCGGTATTGTGAGACATCTTACTGTAACTTCTTGAAATCAGACAACGTTTTGGTCTCAACTACTCTATGTGGTAGTGAATTCCACACATTCATCACCCTCTGTGTGAAGAAATTTCTCCTAACCCCAGTTCTAAAAGATTTACCCCTTATCCTCAAACTATGACCCCCAGTTCTGGATTCCCCCACTATTGGGAACATTCTTTCTGAAACTACCCTGCCTAACCCTGTTAGAATTTCATATGTTTTTATGGGATTCCCTCTCACTCCAGTGAATATCCTAAATTCATGTTGTTTAAGGGCACATCCGACGAATAAGCACTTACTCAAAATTGTTGAGAGGAGCCATTTACCATAAGCACTTTTCAGGAGAAAATTGGATAAAGCAATAACATTGGAGAGGAAGTTGAAGAAAAGAAAAAGCAAAGCATATGAGGTGGCATCATGGTACAGTAGATTAATGTAAAATTACACAGCTATTGAGTTTATTAATGGGCCGTTATGTGACTGGCTGTGTGCTTAACACATTGTGTAATACAATATTTTGGATTAACAATTAAGTTTCTGACACTAGATTGAAAGAAAAAGTGATGGACATTCCACCCTTCCAGGAAACAAAATATCTCAAAAGGGTTCTTCTCTGCCCCCGGCCACATTGGCGGGCATCTGAGAATAGGTTACTTCCCAGTGGAAGAGATGGTGAAGATTTGACTTTATTTGTCAGGTTGCTACTACCTTTGGAATATTGGCACCATGACAATATGTTTATTATGATCATTTTCCCCAAATGGTTCTTATCAGAAGTTCATGTATTGGAGCCAATGACTCTAGCCTTCTGTGAATAAAGTAGATTTCGGTTTAGCTTTTGAAACAGTACTAGACACTTATGAAATTAATGGTACATTTGGAATGGTGAATTGCTTCATGAAAGTATCCTCCAGTATCAATTCAGAGTATGTCTGTTGGAGTTTCTCCAGCAGCCACGTGGACCTGAAAAGAACTGTAAGCTCTGACCTCTTACTAGGAGTTTGTCTTTTTGGCCCTTTAGTTTCTGATTTTCTCGTTCATGATGAGCTGTAATTTTCTTCAATTAAACATTGCCATTGTCTCTGGTTCCCATCAGAAACTGAACACTAGTCACCAATCCCACATGAACAATGTGACTTCCTGCATCCTGACAACCCCCACACCCTCACTAACCCACAGAATTCCCACTCTAAACTGTTATATCTCCTCCTTTTCCTTTAAGGTGCTCCTTGAAGTGTACTCCTCTGACCAAGCCTTTGCTTACCCCTTCTAATATCGCCCTTGTTCCATTTTTTTCTGATTAGCATCAAACACCTCCAACCTCATTCATGGCTAGGATTCTCCGATGCCTCTGCAGTGAATGGCTGAATTTTCCATTCCTCTTGGCACTGGGGTGGCCACGGACGTGATCAAAGAATCCAGCCCTAGATCTTTAAGATGCTTTTCTGTGTTACAGGGGCTACTTAAGATAAACTGGCATCATTTCTATGATGCTGTTGTCATAAAATGGCTACTGGATATGTTTGTGTAACAACAGCTACTCCACCTGATAGTTATTTATTGTACTCAGACTTTGAGACATTTCAATGTGATGAAGTAGAGATTTTTGATTGGTTAAGAGATCAACGGTTACGGGCAAAAAGTGGGAAAACGGGGTTGAGAAACTTGTCAGCCATGATTGAATGGCAGAGCTGACTCGATGGGTCGAATGGCCTAATTCTGCTTCTATGTCTTATGGTCTAAGTGTCAAATCATATGGTATCTGTTTTGTAATGAAACAAAAAAGAATTCTGCTGACTCCAAATTAAAGGACCAAGTTCAATATTGCCCACCTGATGTATACCGAGAGAGCAGATAAAATGTCCTCAGTGACTTACCACACCCATTCCACCGTACATAGTAAAGAGAAGCATCTACTGGAAGGCAGAGGGTCTGTCTTTAAACATGCAAATCAGTCTTTTTTTTCATCAACATGGCTCAATTTCAATTCCAATTTTAATGATAATGGCTTTCTCACCGTGTCAAAATGAGAAGTTGGGGCCAAAAGCAACCCAGGAACTTGAGTTAATTCATTGTCTTTCTTTTACTTATGGGCCACCAGGATCAGATTAGTTTATCATCTGCCTTATCCCCTGCCCAGAGATGACTCCTGGCTAAGAGTTAAAATCTGCCAATGATTGTGCAAGCCTAAGGAAGATCAACATCACTGAAAAGGATATGAATGGATAAAGTGAATAGGTTAAGGGATGACAGATTAATTTTAATGTAAATATAAAAATTGTAACAGAAAATGTGGAGGTTGGAAAGGGAGTTGCTTATTGAAAGTGTGGATGTGATTGGTAATCACTTCCTTAAAACATCCGCTGAACTGCAATTAATAAAGCTTACTAAATAATGAGATGGAATTTAACAAATGCAAGTAAATCTCATGCTGGAATCTAACAAGTAATGTATTCTGTGGCGTTCTTAGCAGCTGACATACCAAATGCTATACTTGCATTCAGCAGTTCTATAGAAGCGTTTTCAGGATTACTTCAGGGCTTTAGTCAAGAAAATAAACTAATGTAAGTGAACAACTTTTCATTAGAGAAAATAAGATTGGGAGGAAACAAGATGCAAGTCTTTAAATGGTGAGAGATGTGATAAATCAATTATTAAATTTGAGCAATGGGCAACAAACTAATTGGTTTCAAAATGAATAAACCTCAAGTGAGTCTAAAGATCAGAACCATTTATTTTCCCAACAGTTCACATATACTTCCAAGAAAAGTAATTAATATGGAGTTAATAGGCATTTAAAAAAAATTAAGAATTGATGAAATACTGCAGGAGCAAAAGGAAATTATGGGCTGCAAATTGAAGCTGCAGATTTTTTGCCCCTGTTCTGCTGGCATAAGTCTGCCTAACAGTAATTGCAAAGCTGTAGTTCTTGGGCTTAGGTCTGGCATTACTGGGCCCTGCCTCATCTTTTTACTGGGCTTTCTATTGCCTCACTGCAGCTGGGAATTCAGCACTGTGGATGAAGATTTTCCAGTTCTCTATGGGCAACTATAGTACAAATATAGTTAAAAATGATTATACAGTAGATGGAACTCAATGCTTCCTGTTTTGCTAGAATGTTGAATATCATCCAAAGGAAACAGAGATGAATAATGTAAGTTCTAAAGTTTGAGGAACAACAGACTTGTGAGAAATTTATAGCTCGTAGAATAAAAATGACAGTAGCAATGTGGATACAAAATTGGCTGAGTCATAAAAACTAGCAAGTAATGGTTAGTGGACTTTTTTTTAGCTGGAGAAAGATTTGTAATGGTATTCCCCAGAGGTTGGTATTGGAGAACATCAATATTGGTATTGTATTTTCTGATATATTAATAATCTTGGTATGCAGGAGACAGTTTCAAAGTTTGCAGATAATGCAAAACTTGCAAGCATGGTAAACAGACAAAGTGCAGAACTTCAAAAGGATGGAGACAAGTTGGTGGAATGGGCAGCTAGGTGAAGTTTAATACAGAGAAGTGAGAGGTGATTCATTTTGTTAGGAAAAACATGGAGAGACACTACATAATAAGGGGTACAACTGAAAGTTATGCAGGTGCAGGGAGACCCAGGTATATTCATGCTTAAGCCATTAAAGGTGGCAAGACAGGTGAATAGAGTCGTCAATAAAGCATATAGTATTCTCGGTTTTATTAGTAACGGCACAGAGTACAAGAGCCAAGGAGAGTATGCTGAACTTAGTGGGCATTACGTAGACCTGAGCTGCAATATTGTGTACAGTTCTGGGCACCGTTTTATAGGAAGGATGTGACCCATTAGAAATCGTGCAGAAGAGGTTTATAAGAAAGGTTTCAGACATGAGAAATGTTACGAGGATAGATTGGGAAAGTTGAGATTGATCTCCTTGTAGAGAAGAAGGCTAAAAGGAGATTTGATCGAGATGTTCAAAATTATGAGGGGACTGGACAGAGTAGATAAGCAGAAAATATTCCTGCTCATACAAAGATCAAGGCCAAGAGGACAGAGATTCAAAGTGATTTACAAAAGAAGCAAATGTAATGTAAGAAAATTGTTTTTGGGTCTGGAGTGCGCTGCCTGGAAGTATGATGGAGGCAGGATCAATCCAGACAGAAGGAGGCCATTTGGCCCATTGTGTTTACACTGGCTCTCCGTCGTGATTTAGTGCCTTTCCACTGCCTTTTCTCCGTACCCTGCACATTGTTTTTATTCAGGTAATCATCCAATACAGTCTTGAGGTACTTGGAGAATCAGTATAAACACGATGGGCCAAATGGTGGCCCCCTGTGCTGTAATAGTTATGTGATTCTGTAAAGTAAATATTGTATGGTTATCCAAAGAATTGAAATGCATGCATGTTAGTAAAATACAGCATAAAATACACCTAACCCTAACTATAGTTAGAAATTTAAAAGAAAGATCAGTTTTAACAAGTTTACCAAACAGGAATGATGGGCCAGGATTCTCCCAAAAAATTCTAAGTGCCGAATTCATGTAAAAACCAGAGTAAATCATTTTTTTAAATGGGATTTGAATCTCCCACACTCTTGCGCCCTAGCATGAATCTCGATAAAAATCTGGGGGTGGGGCCTATTCCCGCTGGAGAGGTTAGCAGCACAGCTCTGAGCAGGCTACTGCGCATGTGTTGATCAGTCTGAGTGGAGATCAGAGTATGCGCGGAAGCCTCATGCTGCCAGCCTCCCAATCGCTGGCTAGCCCTCGACCCTGCAGTGCTGCCCCTTGATTTCCCCCCTCCCCACCCCTCCCAATCACTGGCCTTCCACATGTTTCTGGGCCAGCTCCAGCTTTCCCCCTTCACTGGCCTGCTTCAATCAGACCTTCCCTCTGCCACCAATCCCAAATGCAGAGCGACAGCACTTTGGCACTGCTGGATGCCTGGTGGGCAGTGCCAAAGTGCCCCCTAGGCATTGCCACTTTGCGGTCTCCTCCTCAGGCTGGCGATGATGTGGCGATGCCGGCGTTGGACTGGGGTAAAAACAGAAAGAAGTCTCACAACACCAGCCTAAAGTCCAATAGGCTCACTTGAAGCAAATGCCACAAGCTTTTGGAACACACTGTTCCTTTGTCAGGGGGGTGGGAGGCTGGCAATGGCCAGAGAGGACCCCCCTAACCACAACCCCCTGGGGGGGGCTTCCATGGCTCCTCTTCACTCCACCAGGGTCGGGCCACCAGCTACCCATTAGTGGAGAGCTGTTGTAAACCCAGCTGGAGTGAAACATGCCTGGTAGGGGAGAGAGGCTGGCGGGCCCGGAGACTTCAGTCCCTATTGCTAATAGGATTTAAATTGGAATTTACATATTTTAATCAGCTCCATGCCGACACGGACCTGGCGATGCCAGAATTCTGACATGCGGAGACTGCGGCGCCCAGCAAGAAACCCACTACACGGCCTCCGCTTTAGTCTCCTGGAGCAGCGCACAGGGCTGGGGAATCGCCCCTATGGCCTTTGTGACTGGCGAGCTAGAATGCAAAGGGGGTGGTGTGAGTTTTGTTACAGCAATGCAAAGCCCTGATTTCACCAAACTGTGTCCAGTTCTAGACAGCACAACTTCAAGAGGATAGGCGGTCTTGAAAGGGATTGATAGAGTAGATAGCAACCTTTTCTGCTGGAGTCTAAAACATGGGGATCTTATTGAAACATATAAGATGATTAGAGGTTTAGATAGGGTGGATAGTGATAGCCTTTTTCCTCGGATGGAGAAAGCTAGCACGAGGGGGCATGGCTTTAAATTAAGGGGGGGTAGCTACAGGACGGATGTCAGGGGTAGGTTCTTTACCCAGCGGGTGGTGAGGGATTGGAATGCCCTGCCTGCTGCAGTTGTAAATGCGTCTAGTTTGGGGGCGTTTAAGAGATCTCTGGATAGGTTTATGGACGAAAAGGGATTGGTATAGGCTAGTGGGTCATTGTTTTTGTAACTGGTCGGCGCAACATCGTGGGCCGAAGGGCCTGTTCTGCGCTGTTATGTTCTATGTTCTATGGCAACATAACCAAGAATTCCGAGCCAACTTTCAGGAGATGAGCACTTTTTTAGAAGTGTGGATGTCTCTTCCACAAAAGGTGTTAGACGATAATTCAATTAATAATTTAAATATAAGATTGATAAGATTTTTGCTAGTTAAGGATGTAAAAGAGTTTGGAGCCAAAGTTTATGGATGGAGTGACGATACGGATCAACCATGATCTCATTTAATAAAAGAAGAGACTCTAGGGGATGAACAGCCTACTCCTGAGTTATTTTCCAATGTTCCTAATTCCTGTTCACAATTTGAGTGTTATTCTTGGATATACATGGTAGAAGAAGAGCAATTATCCTCTAGACAGCATTCTGCTAGAATTTGAAGGAATACTTGCATTAGTCATGGAAGTACATTTTATCTTAGGAAACTTGGAACCAACTTAAAATGGTTAAATGGAAAGACTGTTTCTGTGCATCTTATTATGCACATCTGTTTAAGTATTGAAGAAACACTTCCTCAAGTAACTGAAGCCAGAGTCTACAAATAATTGTATCTCAGGTTAGTGACCTTTACCTTTCCAGGTTAATTTGAACCGAAAGTAGTAGCTTTTGGCCCATTTGCAGGTTTGTGCAATACAGAGTAAACCAATCTGATCAGGATAGCTATTGTCAAGCTTCAACATGCTCTATTTACGCAAAAGCTTGCAAGGTGAGCATATGATGTTGGCTCTACTAACAAAATTGTTGATGAAACCAATCTTGTAGCTCGCGGAGCTACAGGAACCCTAACGTGTACATTGACCAGTATTAGAAGGTTTATGATCAACCCGAGACGAGAACCCATTTGTGGATTTCTCGACCAGCACATTGAGGAAAGAGCTAGACTATTTCATCTCAGAAGTGACTGATACTGATGACAAACAAGCTGAGTTGTCTCCTGAACCAAATCTTAGTTGTGTCTTCCATTTGGTATGCAATTTATTGTTTATAATCAATTGCAGTTTGCCTGTTAATTAATGTTTAACTTGTGTTGATTATGAAAGTTAGTGTGTAGGTGATTGCCTAAGACAGTATATACAGTTTGCTTTGTTTGATGTTTATATGGTTAAAATTCTTCTGTTTTAAGCTGTGGAATCTTGTGTCTTCTTCAATAAAAAACTGTAATTTTGGATATCTTTAGTTTTAAATGTCCTGGTCCCGTTTGGTATTTTACCGGAACTGGAGGCTTATTCAGGAGGGTTGCACATTAAAATAGTAATTGTGCTGTTTGGTATGACCGCCTAAGCCATTGTGGCTAGTTTAATGGATGTTTATTGTGCAAATCCAGCAATCCTCTTACTAAATAATGGAAAGGTTGAGGTGGAACTGTCATTTCTACAAGGCAAGAAACTACAAAAGATCTTGAATGTAGCCCAATCCATCATACAAACCAGCCTCCCATCCATTGACTCTATCTATACTTCCCGTTGCGTCACAAAAGCAGCTAGCATAATTAAGGACCCCATGCACCATGGACATACTCTCATCCTTCTCCTTCCACTGGGAAAAAGATATAAAACGTACCAACTGTGTCAAGGACAGCTTCTTCCCTTACTGCCATCAGACATTTGAATGGACTTAACTCACACAAAATTAATCTTTCTCAACACCCTAGGTATGATTGTAACGTTACATTCTGCACTCTCTCCTTTCCTTCTCTCTGGGGACAATTTTACCATTTTGATTCTAAGTGCTGAATCTGGGCGCAATTCAGATCTGACTCGGAAACCTGTTCTCAGGCACCCCCTTATGCACTTAGCCTGAAAGAAAAATCACGAATCTGAATCGCACTAAGGGTGGGGCTTATCACACCCGAAATGCTGCTGCTCCGTTTGGAGTCTTCAACTGCGCGCGCACGGTGAAAAACAAAATTGATAAACGCTCCCCTGTCACATGGCTCCCGGGCCGCAAAAAGTGGAAAGAACGGCCCGGGAGCGATGGCCCCCCCAGATATCACAACATAACTGTTCCCCTTATCCACCCATCACCCCCCTGCTGTCCAGAGCAATCACGCCCCCACCCCCCTTCCCTTTCATCAATCGCCTGCAGAGTGGCAATGGTCCCCCCCCTTCCCCTCCACTGATCGCCCGCAGAATGGCAGTGGACTCCCTCTGCCCCTCCAATCCCCACCAGAGCTCCATCTGCCCCCGCCCCACCCGCCCCCAGAGAGCCATCTGGCCCTCCTCCTTCCTTCCCCCCACCCCCCTCACCAGACAACCATCTGGCCCTCCCTCGCTCCTTCCCACCCTCCCCCACCAGAAAACAATCTGGCCCTCTTCCCTCTCCCCTCTTTCCCCCCCCCCCCCACTCTCCCCCTTGCCCAGCAAAACATTGCCTGTCTCTTCCCCCCACCCCCAGCACCAGATAATGATCTGGCCCTCCTCCTTCCCTGCCACCCCCCCACCCACCACCACCACCAATCTGAGTTAGAGCGCTGCTGGAAGCTCTGAACTTGCCTCTTCAGAAGCTGGCGCTCAAAACAGACTTTTGCCGAGCATGTCTGGTTTCACGCCGAATCTGATTGGCTGAACGTGATGGTAAAGAGGGTAATGCTGGTAAGATCAGGCGTCCAGCTCATTAAGTCAATTTAAATGCATGCAGATGCGCGTTTCAGGTGCGGTTCCGATCACAGCCATTTTCGGGCCTTGGTAAAGTGAGAATCTGGGTGGGTGCAGATCACACTATTCGCCTCATGTCTGACTTTACCAAGTTTTCACACCCAAAAACGGCGCAACACAATGGTAAAATTGGGCCCTATGAATGCTATGCTTTCATATGCTCTATAGCATATTTTTTGCTGTATATTAACACACGTAACAATAAATACAATACTTTTCACTGTATACTAATACAAATGACAAATAATCAAATCAAATGGTACAAATCCCCCAGTAAGTTTTGGAGATTTATAGCTTTTGGTGCAGCTCTTCTTCACCTCAACCTGCTGACTGATTTGCATGTCCACGTCAGTGCCTGCTTCGAACCAGCCATTTTTGTCAGAAGGACTTGGACCACTATTATGTAAAGATATCTACACTCGAAATATGTACCGATAAAATGAAAAATAACATAGTGATTGAATTAATTCTAGTTGTGAAAGGGTTATCCAGGATGTACTGCATGTGTACTAATAACTCAAAACAAACTTTGGACTCTGCTCAAGCTATGTACGATTGCCAATTTTTAAAAATGTGTTGGAACAATATTGATGACATTGCGCACACACAAAACAGCATGCAAACTTCTCCACTCTTTCTAAAAAACAAAATCAACCTCAGTGCGATCCCACCTCCTTTATTTGATCCAGGCAGTGTTCTGTTTGCACACTTTTTTTAAGATTCAGCTAATAGGTTTTCTTGCCTGACAAGTGGGAAGAGTGCGAAACAAATCAGCATGATGGTCCTGGCTTGAGTTTGTATCACATTTAGTTTTGACATACTGCTGCCTCTTGCTCTCTTTTCCTCACTACTTAACCCGATCCAGAACACTCAGGGTGGAATTTTGCTGGCACGTCTGCGTAAGTTTCGCACGATCCCGCCCAAGGCCAACAGAGAATGCCGTTCTCCAAGCTGAGCCCGCCCGCAGAATCAGGGCTGGCATGCCCATAAAATTCCGGCCTCAGTCTCTGTCATGTATTTAATTATTCAACCATTAAGTTTTAATAATTTAGTTTTAATGTAATTTAAATATTATTATCAATAGTTTGGTCTTGGCTTTTCTTTTTCACTCATTCCTCCTATTTTGTTTGTTTTTCCTCTATTTTCTTTGTGTCATTTATCATTTTGTTTACTACTTGTGGGTTTCTTATTTCCTCAAATGTGTCTAACTTATGTTACATTTGTTTTAATTTTGTACTTTTTCCTGCTCCTAATCTGAGCTATGAGCTGGGCTCATTTGATACTGCACCTACTTCTGACTCAGAAGATTACGAATTGAAGTTCTGCTCTACACTGCTAATGTCTACAGTACTGCTAATCTCTACAGTAGCACTATTGCAATGCTGAGAGAGTGCATCCCTCAGATTAAATATTAAACGGAGACATTTATTGAAGAATAAGGGAATGCTCTGATGATCTGGCCAACATTCCTCCCTCAACCAATTCCACCAAAAACATGTTAACTGGAACTCTCTTTGGCTTTTTTGTGAAAGCTTACTCTGTACAAATTGGTTAGAATGTTTTTTCTAAGAAGCCTTATTTAACTATATTTTTCTTTTTATAGTGACTTCTTTTCTTTATAGTCCCTTTCTGCATTTTTCATTTTCCTCTATTTCCTTAAATTTTTTTTCTCTTTTTCCTGTTCTGTTTGACTATTGGGAAACAAACTCTGAATACTTTTCTGTAATTTATTTAATTTATTGATCTGATAAAGGATAAACTTTCACAATAACAAACTCTTTGACCTGCAAGAATAACTTTAAAGTTAAAGCTTTTCAAATGGAGTTGTAATTTATTTAAAATGTGAGTTGATTATGGGTGTTAGCCTGGTCTATTAATGATGATACAGTACACCTCATCAAGGTGATCACATTACATTTCTCAAAGTACAAAATTAATAGATGAAATGATTATAATTTAATCCAGGCTAATTCTATACAGACAAACTAAATCAATCTCAGTTTATAAAAAAATCTTTAAGTGCGCAATAGTAGATGTGATAATAGCAGCGAAATACACTGGGGGTGTGCTATTATTTTCTTACTAAAGGTCACAGCTTGAAAACTCAAATGAGGATTCATTTGTGCTGACATTGTCTTGCAAATAAGATAGCTAGATTTAAAAAGCCCAAGTTGGAAAAAGCTTATCTTCCCTGGCATTTAAAGTAATTCAGCACTTTGAAAGGGCAGTGGCTTAATGAGTGAGTGAGTGAGAGAATGCATGGGTAGGTGGGTGAGGTAGTTGGTGAGTGTATTGGTCTCAGGGTTAGGTCAAGGTGTAATGGGTTGTGGAGTTACCCAGCTGTTAGACCAGGTTCTTAACCTGCCTAACATTTCCTGCGTAACTACACAAGTAATATAACTTTAAAGTTAAAGCTTTTCAAATGGAGTTGTAATTTATTTAAAATGTGAGTTGATTATGGGTGTTAGCCTGGTCTATTATTGATGATACAGTACACCTCATCAGAGTGATCACATTACATTTCTCAAAGTACAAAATTAATAGATGAAATGATTATAATTTAATCCAGGCTAATTCTATACAAACTAAATCAATCACAGTTTATAAAAAAAACTTTAAGTGCCCAATAGTAGATGTGATAATAGCAGCGAAATACATTTGCTCTGAGCTCAAGGTCAGAGACATTGATGAGTTGTCCTGTGCAGCAAGGCACCAGCCCATCAGTAGTTTAAACTTCCCTCTGTATATCTGCTTGTGAGGACTTTTCTAGATTCCTCACATGCATCTCCCAACATATGGCCAATCTCTGACAATCCGGATAGATTTGGACCTCTATATTCAGTTTTTACCCTATTTGTTTAATGTTATGCTGCAATATTTTCTGGAACTATGTAATCATTCTAATTAGAGGCTGAGAAGGGGTATTTCTGTTATGGTACTTAAAATACGAAATGTACACAAGCTAAGTTTATTTATTAGTCACAAGTGAGGCTTACATTAGCACTGCAAAGAGGTTACTGTGAAATTCCCCTAATCGCCACAATCCGGTGCTTGTTAGGCGCACTGACCCGAACAAGTCTTTCAGAATGTGGGAGGAAACCGATGCACCCAGAGAAAACCCACACAGACATGGGGAGAATGTGCAAACTCCACACAGATAGCGACCCAAGATGGGAATCGAACCCAGGTCCCTGATTCTGTGAAGCATCAGTGCTAACCATCATGTCGCTCCACCTTAAAAAGCACTGGTTGAGAAAAACAGCACTGGGTTTACACTCAAAAGATTAAAACATTTTTTCAAAACCCAATGGCTGTTCCATATGTTGCCAGCATCTGTAGGTTTTCTGTATTATTTCAAGCAATCTGACCTTGACAACTCTGATTCTGCAAGACCTCAGATGTATCTCTCTGTCTCTGTCACTCAAAGAATATTAGTTCAGGTAGATAACTCAGTAATGAATGAGAAAAGAGAAGATACATGCTCAGTAATTAATGACAAAAGAGATGAATTACTGCATAAAATTAATTACATTGAATTTAACAAAATGCTAATGATTTTCTCACTAAGATTTGTGAAAAATCCTGCCAGGTTTACTATGCTTATTTGCTTCTTTGTTATTGTTCAAAAAATACTATTTGATTTTAGGGGATTAAACATTTCTCTAGCCTGGTGTTTGGGAGTAAGGGCTGCATTATGCCACTGGCCCACGCCTATTGAACTAAGGTGAGTAAGACGTAAAATTCATGTACCCATCTATCTGAACGATTTCTGCATTAGCTGGTATCCATCCAATACCGCACACTTTTTCATTCAGCAAGATCTTCACACCACAGGAGGCCTTGACAGCAATGTTCAGACTACACTACAACATGCAATAGGCAGAGTCAACTTTAAGTTGCCTTAAGTTCTTAAAGGCAGCCAACGTCTTAAAGAGAAGTTTCAGAGAAAGGTAATAGGTGATCCACAAGAAGCACCCTCAAAGTGGAATGGCAAAGGGTTGGCACAAAGGTCAATTTTCTAAGTCAGGTTTTTATAGAGCCACGGAAGAATCATAGAATCGCTAGAGTGCAGAGGTATTCAGCTCATTCTTACAAAGAGTCTGCACCAAATCGTCAACAGAGCATCCCACCCAAACACTAACCCCGTAACACTATGTATTTACCTCACTAGTCTACCTAACCTGCATATCTTTGTGACTGTGGGGAGAATGTGCAACCTCCACATGGACAAACACCCTGGTGCTGTAAGGCTGCAGTGCTAACAACTGTGCTACTTGTCAACAATGCCACAAGGATTCTAATAACCTACTGTGGGTGAAGATGTATGACGTCTTCAACCACTCAATGCCAACCCTTCACCCCCCCCCCCAACCCCTCACACTGCTAACTCTGCACCTCCCACTGTGTATAGGTTTGTTCTTGTCCTGCTTGAACACAAGTAACTACTTTATGATTTTTTTAAACCAAAAATCAAGCGACTATTTCTGCTGGAAGTCTTCATATGCTTAAAATTTCATATACCTTGATGTTTTATGCAGACTTTATGAAATTAAAACTTCTTGAAAGTCATTGTAGAAATCAGAGACTGCTTCAAATATGATTCCGTTAGAACTGGACCCTGCATCCAGTATATCAATGTCTAAATGATTTGCCTCTTGGGAGTATTGGGCTACTGGATAAGGTATTTGCTTTAGTATGCTGCATCTGTGGCTTGCTCCAGATTTACCATGTGGCTCCATAATTTCATGTTATGCCTTGGGCAAAATACTTTTTTAATTCAGGTCTTTGTATTCATATATGTTTCACTTCAACCTGTTTCTCTTTTACTTTGTTTTCTACATTTTCCTCATGTGAGTGTTGTCTCTTTACTTGGGTATGGTTCCACACCTGCCAGGGGCTTTCTGTTATCATGTAGAAGTTGCAGTTGTGGACTTAAGTAATGAACGCCGGGAATCTGTTTAACATGGGCGGGGTCTTAATGCAGTGCTTGGCCAAAGTCTTCACATATGCACTTTCAGCAGGGGTCACTGAACGATTCCAGAAGCCAGGTTACCCCCTCCCTCACCCTCGCCTCCACCTTCTGCCCGCCCCCCCCCGCCATTTTTAAATGAGAATGGATGGAACCAGTGGTATTTCTTTGCACTTGACAAAGAAATAAATAACTTACAATTCATATAGCACCTTTCACAACCTCGAGGTATTCCAAAGCTTTTGCAGCCGGTTAAGTACTATTGAGGGGTAGTCACTGTTGTGATTCACGAAACAGAGCAGCCAATTTGTAGACGGTAAATTCCCACATGATTCAGGCTGAAAACGACTCCTTCCAGATCCAAACGTTTTAGCTACTCTCAGCCTTTGTCTTTGTGAGTTATTGGAAGGTTTTTGGTTTTTTTTCAAGACAGCACCTTTGACTGGAATTTTACTGCCACGCCTGCCCTGGAATCGGGCTGGGCACGGCTCACAGAGCAGAATTCTCCATTGGCCTCGGGTGGGATTTTAGGAGCCTCACCCGAGAACTTCTGTTTTTAAAGGTTGACCATCAGTATGGCATCGTCATGAGAAACTCCTTTGCTGTTACTGTTGACACCTCTGACACACACACCAGGATAATGCAAGGTCTTTCTAACTTAGATCACAATCATGTTTGAGAACATCTAACTCACCTGGAACGTGTATTTGTATGTACAATTTCCAGTTTCTGGCAACATTGACCATGATTCTCCAAAAAGTGCTGAATTGGCGGGAAAATTGTTCTAAATCCCGACTGTTTTGTCAGTTCAGCTTCTCACCTGGATCTCCGCACTCTGTGCACTGCAGAGGTCCCAGTCACGAATCTCATTAAAAACCCAGGGAGGGCAGGGCCTATTTGCATCAGAGTTTGACAGCTCTGGAACTCTGTGCACGCACGGTGGTCCGGGTCTGTCAGACTCCTCATTTGCCGACCAGCTCAATTGCTGGCCAGCCCAGTCCCCCACAGTGCTGACCCTCCAGCCCCCCTCAACCCAATTGCGGTCCTGGCCAACCCTAATGCTCTCTCCGTCCCTGTCCCAGAACACCCTGATACACAGCCCCCCATCCCCCAGCAGTGGCGATGCCCCCAAACCCTTCAATCTGGCAAACCCCCGTTCCCCGCTGGGGTCAGACCCCCCTGGAGGTATGATCCGTCCCCCCACCGCCCCCCCCCCCCCACCCCCCCCCCCCCCCCCAGCCTGCTCCAATCACTGCCCGCCCTCCATTCCAGCCTGTCTGCAGTCTGGCAGCGGGACTCCCCCCACCCCCCCACAACAACAATCACCTCCAGGCCCTACCCACAATAGACCTCATCCCCTTGGCACTGCCCAGTGCCCAATGGGCAGTGCCCACGGGCATGGACTTTGCCCTTTGGGCAATGACAGAGGGCATAGATTGGCACCCTTCCACCACCTGACCCCTGGGAGGCCCCAGTGGTCCCCCTCTTCATTCCGGCGGGGCCTCTCGCTAGCTTCCCGAACCTGAACCCTGCCGGAATGGAGTACTCCTGGTGGGATGGGAGATTCGATTGGGCCTGGCAAGTTCCCGATAATGAACTGATAAATCTTTTTACAATGGATTTTAAATATATTTATGTTACTTACCTGCCTTCCCATCGGTTTCCAGCATGGTCTGACCGGTGACTGTTCGCCGGCTCTGGGAGATGCACGTGTTTCCAGCGCATTTGCAAATCCCAGAACAAGGCCAGCGCCGCACATGTCCCATCGTGACCCGCCAGAAAAGTTGTAGGTCGCAATTGGAGAATCGCGACTATTGTTTCCCTTTAGTCTGAAGAATTGCATCAAAGTGGTTCTAAATGCAGTGTGATCAACATTATGGGAGCATTGTGACTATAACATTTCAAATATCTGTGTGTCCATGTTACTAACAAGATAGCCACTTCTTTAAGTTTGTACTTTTGAATCAGTAGAACTTCAAACCATGAATAAATATGCATTTCCTTGGGAATTTAAAGTTAATTAAGTGCATATGTAAAACAGGTAGATAACCTTTTTTTCTGTTTAATCTAATCTATGGTGTTACACAGGCAGGATAAACTGAAGAAATATCTCCAATGGCAGACATAACTGTTTTATTAAATTACTGATGGGTGACGATAAGAAAATCCGGAGGATTTGATTTTCTCAGCCTTTTACTGAGTCATTTGCAATCAAGTTGATGATTTTTCACTGTCTGAGCTACTGCAAGAGAAAAAAAATTCCTTGCACTAAATTCCTCTCCTGCAATTTCTGGTTTCTACATTGACTTACTTTCACTTTTTTCATTATCATTTTCCCCCTAGGAAAAACCTTACCAGTGCTCAGAATGTAACAAGGCTTTTAGTCAAAAAAGGGGGCTAGATGAACATATGAGGACGCATACAGGAGAAAAGCCATTCCAGTGTGATGTAAGTAACTGAGTCTTTTTTAAAAGATATTGATCGTTCTATTTTGCAAAAACAGCACTTGATCTGGATATATAAGTCAGATTGACACAATATTTCTCAGCGTTGTCCTAGATAATCGCTCCATCTTAGTGCTGTAGCTATGATTTTACAAACTATTTGTGCAAATAGTTACATATATTTGCAAATATAAAAATATTATCAATGAAAAATAATATTCAAATAGCCCAAAATGCAAAGATACTTGCAAAACTAAGTATGAAAACATAGTGGTGAAAGTCGACAAGATGCGGTGGGACTATCTGCGTAACATGTTATACAATGGGGACAAAAAACATACTCTCATTTATAAATGTGACAACTCTCAGAAATTATCTAGAACTTTGTGACTCCACGGCATTATTTTTAGTGGTGAATATGAAGATGTTGGTTAGCTGGAATATTCAGATTGTCCCTTCCTCTTATTTGCAGATTGAATCATGAAAATAACTAACTCAGCTTAACAAAATTATTTAATATTCCATCTCAATTATAGGTGACCTCACATAGTTCAGAGAGAATATCAGATAGAATCTCCACAGTACAGAAAGAGACCATTCAGCCCGTTAAATCTGTACTGACCACAATCCCACCCAGGCCCTATTCCCATAACCCCACACATTTACCCTGCTAATCTCCCTGAAGAGCAATTTAACACAATCAATCCAACTAACCCACACATCTTTCGGAGTGTGGGAGGAAACCGGAGCACCCAAAGAAAACCCACACAGACACAGGAAGAACGTGCAGTCTCCGCACAGTGACCCGAGGCCGGAATTGAACCTGGGTCCCTGGTGCTTGAGGCAGTGGTGCTTACCACTGTGCCACCGTGCCACCCAGTTGAGTTAATTATTCTTTTTGTTTAATGTCAAATGAAAAGTAATGGCATAGCTATCTGAGCATTCCCAGTGCCAAAGTGATAAATTGTGTTGTATCAGTGAGATATCAATGTTACAATGTTTTTGAAGTTTAGTTATTATTGTCACAAGGAGGCTTACATTAACATTGCAATGAAGTTACTGTGAAAATCCCTCTTCGTCACATTCTGGCGTCTGTTCCGGTACACTGAGGGAGAATTTAGCATGGCCAATGCGCCTAACCAGCGCGTCTTTCGGACTGTGGGAGGAAACCAAAGCACCTGGAGGAAACCACACAGACACAGGAAAAAAGTGCAAACTCCACACAGATAGTGACCCAGGTTGGGAATTGAATCCGGGCCCCTGCGCAGTGAGACAGCAGTGCTATCCACTATGCCACTGTGTTGCTCTTACGCCAACGTCAATATTCAATAAAATCTGTAAAGCTACAACTTCAGTCCTAATAAGATAAGATTATCACAAGTTATGTATGATTTTGTGGTTTAACATGGAGCACATCATTATAATTGCATTGACATGTCAAAGTGAAACTTGCATGAAACAAAAATTGTTTTCTACCAACTTTTCTGCTGTGTATCTGAGCTGTGAATCCTCCAATTACCATTATTATCAATGTCCAAATTCCTTTAGTTGCACATTTCAAATGAGCAAGGTGTACACATTGCGGGAGTGCTGCATTAATGCTACAAAATTGTGGTCTACCTCCTTAAACACATTTAATGATTTTCTTGTTAAATCTTTGCTTTGTACCTTTCCTGTTTAATAAAATGCATTAGAATGGATACATTTTGTTGCAAGAAGTTTACAAGCTGAAGAAATCATGATTTCAGCATCATCACCGAAGTAACTTTTTTAACTGAGAGGACATTTGAAGTGGATGATCTAGTGTGTGTTAAAAAATTTTGGGAGTTGGGTCCCAGGCTTTGTCATGACCAGGATGGGCATGAAGTTTGTATGAAGTAGAACTTCAAGGTAAAATTCTGAAAAAGCACCTGGATCACTTGAGGAAGGGAGTCACATCGAGAACCAGTTGGACAGTCCACTCCAAGTGCGCTTCCCAGTGATGTTGCTGTTGTTGAAGACAGTATGGAAACAAGTCAGCTTCAGGAAGGAGCGAGTAGCGTTCCAGTGGGAACTGGAGAAGCGATCTGCACTAATGCACCTTTGCAAGTTAGAAATCTGATTTCTGAAAGTCAAGCCCTGTGTTGAAACACTGCATCTTTCCCAAAGGGAGAGGAAATCCCCTGACAGAATGAATTTATAATGGATTGTGCTAAATAATTCACTTATAGTATTGTAAATAGTTTAACTTGTGTTGGTATGTGTTAGTAAGGGACCTGAAGGGGAAAGGATGGAGTAGCGAGCCCCTTTAAGGGGCAAAAGTTTGGGGGGGTCATTTAATTCCATTCAGCCAATCTGGCTGAAGCACGCGACTTGGGCGCTCCCAGTCAATCTAGATATTGGAATGGAACATCTTTCTCACTCCCTGTGAATAGTTATTCCTGTTAATAAATAGTCCTTTAGTTACTCCATTTGAAGGTTATCACTCTTCTCATGGTATTAAAGGAGTATTGGGGAGTTGTTCTTCCTTTAGAGTGTGTTCAACTGTATGAAATTGGGAGAGGGCATCAGCTGATGCACTGAGGTGGAGAATAGCAGAACTGGAATCAAATCAGCATTTCCTGCTTCTCGATATTGTGATTTGTCCGTTTTGCAGAGTTCCAGAGGATGTTCATAGCAGAACACCAACACCAGCACAAAATGGCATCCTGTGCACTTTGCTTCACAAGTGTGCATGTGCATTACAGAGGTCATTTTGAAATGCTGAGGGCACTCTTAATACCCAAATAATAGGTGCTGCTAAGCTCAACTTCTAATCCAAGGAAGCCAAATTACTACATCTGCCAAATGTATTGCTCTTAGCAATATAATCCTTAACATTTGCTGTCTTTTAAAAAGTTTTTTTGAAGTGAACTGAATAGAATGCTAAAACACAATTATCAGAGATGGAATTTAGTCACTAAAACAATTTTACTATTGTTGATTTATTACTGTTACAAAAAAAATCCAAAAAATAAGCATGTCTTTAATTTTCATTTTCACATTTGGGAAGATAAACTTTATTTAACAAAACTGGTCCTTTGATGCACTGCCAACTTCCATAATTGTAGGTTGTGAAGTTACACGCCTAAAAATTCTGGTTTTCAGAAGCTTTTCACCATGTCCAATTTTGGGGTATGATTCGTTTGATGTGGTGAGAAACTAACTGCGGTCTGACAAAAAGTCAACGTAGTCCTTGCAACATTATAATTTAACCAGTCATCTAACCCTATACTATCGGTGGAAGTATTCAATTTGAGGAGGGTAGTTGCCATAAGTCATTCTACATGCCTCTTATTGGTTAACTCTTGAACAGCATTCGTACACACCTGGAAGATTATATGGACTGAAATTGAAAGGCTTCAGGCTGGTACAAAGTTCCACCAATAGCCTTAGAGCTTTGTTTCTGTCTTGTACTTGCGTCTCTTATGCAGTAAAAGTGAAGAATTTAAAGGACAGCGAGCATTTACTGTACGTTACAATACTATTGAACATTGAAGGTAAAGAAGGTTCAGTTCATCAGCTTGAGCTAATAAACAGCGAGTAACATTCATGCTATGTATAGTTGCTAGGTAATGGAACATTTCCAAGAAAAGAGAACTTAACCATTTCTTCTTACCATTTTACCATTGCTAAATCCTCTACCATCAGCATCAAAGAAAGAACAAAGAACAACCCAGCACGGGAAACAGGCCCTTTGGCCCAACAAGCCCGCGCCGCCGCATCCTCCTACACCTACCCTGCCCTGTGTGTATGTGAATGGAACCCCTAATGTAGCCAGAATGACCTACGTTAAAAAAACACTTAAATGGATCAACTATATGAATATTGTGGCTACAACAGCAAGACAGAGACTGGGAATTCGGCAGTGAGTGATCTACCTTCTGATTCCGCATGTCTCTCTGCTATCTACTGGCATGAATCAAGAATGTGATGGAATACTCCCAACTGACCTGGATGAGTATAAATTCAACAATATTCAGAAGCTGGACCCGATGAAGGAGCAACGTTCCAAAAGCTCGTGATTCCAAATAAACCTGCCGGACTTCAAACTGGTGTTGTGAGGCTTCTTACTGGATCTTCTTGTGACGTCTTTTTGAATAACTTTTGAAAATCTAAGTACGCTACATCTACTGATTCTCCTTTATCCAGCCTGCTTGTTACATCCTCAAAGATCTCCAATAACTTGTGTCAAACAGGATTTCCCATTTGTAAAACCATATTGATTTTTTCCAATCATTCTACACTTTTCTAAATGCACTTCCTTAAAAATAGCTTTCAACATTTTTTGATATCTGTTGTCTGACAAACTGGCTTGTAGTTACTTGTTTTCTCTTTCTCCCAGTTAGGTGCTTTGAATCATTCTTATCCATGGAAAAAGCTTTTGCGTTCCCTTGCTGCACTTTATACCATCTCGTGGCACCATCATCATTTCAGAAAACCCTTCATCAGTGAGAAATAATGTTAGTCTTTAAATCCTTTCCCATCAGTTAATATAGAAACATAGAAAATAGGAGCACGAGGAGGCCATTCAGGCCGATCGTCCAACTCAATAGCCTAATCCTGCTTTCTCCCCATAACCTTTGCCCCCATTTGTCCCAAGTGCTACATCTAGCCACCTCTTGAATAAATTCAATGTTTTATCATCAACTACTTCCTGTGGTAATGAATTCCACAGGTTCACCACTCTTTGGATGAAGAAATCTCTCCTCTGTCCTAAATAGTCTACCCTGTATCCTCAGACTGTGACCCCTAGTTCTGGACACACCCATCATCAGGAACATCCTTCCTGCATCTACCCTGTCCAGTCCTGTTAGAATTTTATAAGTCTCTGTGAGATCCTCCCCCCAATTCATCTGAACTCAGGTGAAAAAAAGCCTAACCTAGTCAATCGCTTCTCATACATCAGTCCCACCGTCCCCAGAGTCAGCCTTGTAAACTTTCATTGCACTTCCTTGAGAGCAAGAACATCCTCCCTCAGAAAAGGAGTCCAAAACTGCGCACAATACTCTAGATGTGGCCTCACCAAGGCCCTGTATAATTGCTACACATCCCTGTTCCTGTATTCAAAACCTATCGCAACGAAGGCTGACATACCATTTGCCTTCTTTACTACCTGCTGCACCTGCATATTTACCTTCAGTGACTAGTGAACAAGGAGACCCAGGTCCTGCTGCACACTCCCTCACCCCCTCCCAATTTACAGCCATTCAGGTAGTAGTAACCTGCCGCCTTGTTTTTGCTTCCAAAGTGAATAACCTCAACATAAATCCAAATTATACTGCATCTGCCATTGATTAGCCCACTCACCCAACCTGTCCAGATCATGCTGTAGGATCTCTGCATCCTCGTCACAGTTCACCCACCCACTCAACTTGGTATCATCTGCAAACTTTGAGATGTTACATTTTGTTCCCTCATCCAAATCATTAATATATATTGTGAATAGCTGGGGTCCCAGCACCAATCCCTGTGGCACTCCACTAGTTACTGCCTGCCAATTTGAAAGGCACATATTAATTCCTACTCTTTGTTTCCTCTCTGTCAACCAGTTTTTTATCCATCTCAATATACTTCCCCTAATCCCAAGTGCTTTAATCTTGTACAATAATCTCTTATGTGGGACTTTGTCAAACGCTTTCTGACAATCCAAATATACCGCATCTACTGCTTCCCTCTTGAAAGTGGAACTGAGCAGCGACAGATCAGCCATGATCTTATTGAATGGCGGGGCAGGCTCGAAGGGCTAGATGGCCTACTCCTGCTCCTATTTCTTATGTTCTTATTGTGTTCTTATGTCAATTCTACTAATTACATTTTCAAAGAATTCCAACAGATTTGTCAAGCATGACTTCCCCTTCATAAATCCGTTCTGACTCTGCCTGCCATTGCTTTTTAAATGCTTTGCTATAAAGTCCTCGATCGTGGATTTGAGAATTTTCTCCACTACCAATATTAATCTTATCTATAATTCCCTGTTTTCTCTCAACCTCTCTTTTTGAATTTTGGAGTGACATTTGCTACCCTCCAATCTGCAGGGACTGTTCCAGAGTCTATGCAATTCTGGAAAATGACCACCAATGCATTCACTATTTCAAGAGCCACTTCCTTAAGTACTCTGGGATGTAGATTATCAGGCCCTGGGGATTTATTCGTCTTCAACCCCATCAATTTTCCCCACACCATTTCTCTACTAATGCTGATCTCCCTCAGTTCTTCCCTCTCACTAAATCTTGCATTCTCCAACACTTCTGATTTGTTCCTGTTTTGTGAAGACAGAATCAAAGTATATATTCATTTGCTGAGCCATTTTTTTGTCCTGTATTATATATTTCCCCATTTCTGTCTGTAGGGGACCTATATTTGTCTTCACCATCTTCTTTCTCTTCACGTATCTATAGAAACTTTTAGTGTCAGTTTTTATGTTCCCTGCAAGCTTATTTTCGTACTGTATTTTTTCCTTCTTGCTCAATCATTTGGTCTTCTTTGCTGAATTCTAAACTGCTCCCAATCCTCAGACCTATTACTTTTTTTGGCCAATTTGTATGCTTCTTCTTTGGATCGGATACTCTCTCTAATTTCCTTTGTAAGCCATGGATTAGCTCTCTTACTCATTTTGCTTTCATGCCAGACAGGATTAAACAGCTGCTGCAGTTCCCCCATGCATTCCTTGAATGGTTGCCGTTGCCTATCCACTATCATCCCTTTGAGTAACTCTACCCAATCTATCAAGGCCAACTCATGCCTCATATTTTCATAGTTGCCTTTGTTAAGATTCAGCACTCTAGACTGTGAATCAACTATTTCAGTCTCCATCTTGATAAAAAATTCCATCATGCTATAGTCGCTCATTCCCAAGGGTGTCTCTCAGCTAAATTGGCAGTGATTCCCTTCTCATTACACAGTACCCAGTCTAAGATGGTCTGCTCTTTAGTTGGTTCCTCCACATATTGGTCAAGAAAACTATCCTGTATACACTCCACAAATTCCTTCTCTAAAGCATTATGGCTAATTTGTTTTGCCCAATCAATGGGCAGATTAAAATCACTCATGAACACTGATATTCCCTTACCATAGGCATCTCTAATTTTGTGTTTAATACCATTCCCGACATCACCAGTACAGTTTAGGGGTCTATATATGACACCCACTAATGTTTTTTGCCCCTTGGTATTTCTCAACTCTACCCATACAAACTCCACGTTGTCAGAGCTAATATCCTTTCTCACTATTGTGTTAATTTCCTCTATAACCAGCAGCTATAATCAAACCTTTCCCTTTATGCCTGTCCTTTCTAAATACTGAATACCCTGGACTTTCAGTTCCCATCCCTGATCACTGCAGCCATGTCTCCGTAATCCCAATTATATCATACCCATTTACATCTGTGTTTCTATGTTAAGGGATTTTAGTTATGTGGAGGGCCAAAGAAGCTGAATTGCTTTCCTTAGAGCAAAGGAGATTAAAGGGGTATTTAGCAGAGGTGTTCAAAATTGTGAAGTAATTTGATGAGTGTATGGAGAAAAGCATTCTGTTGGCAGGAGCATCTGTAACCAGACAATATTGATTTACGATGATTGGCAAAGAGGCCAGAGAAAGGTTGAGAAATATTTTTATGCAGCCAGATATGACTTGGAATGCACCACCTGAAATAGTAAAGGAAGCAATTTCAGTATTAACTTTCAAATGACCGTTGTGTATATACTTGAAAAGAAGAAATTTGCAGGGCTGTGGGGAAAGGGCAATGGAGTGGAACCAATGGGATGGCTCTTCAAAGAGCCAGCACACACAAGAAGGACCAGAGGGCAACCTCCATCTGTGCTGTACAATTCTACAATTCTAAGGGGAACTGTTAACTAAGACATTCTTCTCCAGCATACTCACCACGAAACCAAGGTTGTTTTTTTTTAATGGAACCTCATCATTCATTGGATTTCAGCCCATGCTGCTTTTCAGTTCAAAATGAAAAGAATCAGTGGTACTCCCACCTTTGAGTTTGTGCTCAAGCCCCACTCCTGTACTCAAACTGATAATCTGAGCTGATAGAGTTGGAAGAGTTCTGTATTATGGGATTGGGTTTGTTGTGGTGTTGGGAAGAATGAGGTTGATGGCACTGGGGTGCTGCTGTCCTTTTGGATAAGAAATAAAAAGATTCCCTGACATAATTCAGAGGATTAACAATTATATTAAAATTGTAGCTATTTACTCCTCAACCAGCGTCATCAAATTAAATTAACATTTTTTTTTTAAATGAGATGTGAGCTTTGCAGGTAAGACCAGCATTTGTTGCCCATCACTAATTGCCCTTGGGAAGATGCTGGTGAGTTGCCTTTTTGAACCACTGCAGTCCATGAGGTGTAGCTGATCATTTATCTGATCTGGTGTTTGTGCCATTTTGCTGTGAGCACATTGACTTGCACTTTCTTTAAATTTTAAATATGGACTCCTCTAGATTTTTATTGTCTCCTTGTCATGATTTAAAAGGATTTGCATTTATTAAAATCCTATTTGGAAAACTACCGTATTTTTATCCTGTTGTTGTTTCTTCTTTGAGGAATGCATTACCAAAACTTTATTTGTATACTTGTATTTAAATGTGATTTCCACGACTGTCTTTCAAGGATTCTCTTTAACTCTTTGAAAACTCTTTTCCGTCGTCTTATGCCAGTAAACTCTAAGCTCCCTCTGCTATTTTGATTTGTACGCTGCCTCTTTCATCTTCCATTTCCTTACAAAGTTGCGATTTGTATTAAATTCAACTGGACATTTATGCTTCCAAAAGGAAATATCATAGTTATGAAGTCAAGCTAACCTTTTTTTGACCTCAGTGCTGCTTACTACCCAGGAGTTCATCACTGCAATGGCAAATATTTGGTGCCAGTTTTCATAAGGGACATGTATTTCTTACAGATATAGATCATTTCAATAATAAGAGTACAGCATTGAATGTCTCTGATCAAATTTATGCATATCTGTACCACTAGACTGTAAAATATTCCCTTATGAAGATTGTTGTCGTATAATGCTAATTTTTGTTCAGTGATTTTTTTACAGTCTATCTTGACAAGAAAACTAAGATACTTTTGGATTTTTGGTGTCACTATTGAAGTGTCTTATTTGCTGTGAAAGTTTGAACACAACAATGGCAAGCAATCTTAGTTAACAATTTTGCTTACAAAGTAATTTATTAAATGTGCATTCAGCAATGTTTCTTACTCTTTGCTGATTGATAGAAGTTAAGCAAAATAAGCCCCGCCAATAATGGCTATCCATAGAAATTCATCTGGAATTTTTTACATTTTCAAACGCACAAGGAAAAAAGGAAAAAAAGAACAAAATAAGTTAATACAAACTCCTCACTGCACATCTATTTTATTAAATTTGTAAACTCAAACAGCAAACACTTATTCAAATGAATGTATAGGGCAGCATGGTGCATAGTGGTTAGCCCTGCTGCCTCACAGTGCTAGGAACCCAGATTCAATTCTGGCCTTGGATTACTGTGCAGAGTCTGCATGTTCTCCCCATGTTTGTGTGGGCTCCCTCCAGGTGCTGCGATTTCCTCTGTCACCCCAAAGATGTGCAGATTAGGCGAATTGGCCATGCTCAATTGCCTTTGTGTTGAGTCATGGATAAATACATGGGGTTATGGGGATAGGACCTGGAGGGGTTTGTTGTTGGTGCAGGCTCGATGGGCTAAATGGCCCCCTTCTATTCTATGATTCCAGGAAGTAAGAGAATCTCTGGAACACCTGGGACTGATTTGAATTACAGAGCAGGCACAAAAAAAGTAACTGCATTAAATTTGCCTCTCCTTCACAGCTCTGGCATCAGGAATTTATTGTTGGGAGCTCAGTGATCATGCAATACTGATCAATGTCACACTGGTTTGATTCCTAACAACCTGTCAGTGTCTCACCAAAGATTTGATGCAGGAAATAGCAATAAATCCAGATTAAAACTGACCTGGTCTCCAGCCCAGTGATTTAAAGAAAAACAATTAGAAACAAGTTGTTGAGATTCCTCATGCGTACCCCAAACTAGCAGAAAAGACAAGTATGTTTACATTAGCAGACAATTCAGGCAAATTGTCAACATAATGTGAATTATTTTGTTAAGAAACAATCTAGTCACAATGGCAAAAATTCCAAACTTGCACATGGGAAGAGAACATCCGTTTGTTTTATTCACAGGTCCTATTCAATTTTAGTCCCAACAGTGGGAGTTGGTTCAGGCAGGACTGGAAAATTTGGAGAGCAGCCAAAAGTCTGGACTGGAAAATCCCACTCTTAATTTCTCAACGTTATTTCTTGATGTACTCACTATCTTAATGTATCTTTACCGTAGCATGTGATGAGGCTTGGACTGGGGGTTTGCACGGTCCTCCCTTTGACTGATTTCTTGTGTTTTTGTTTCATTATTTCAGGTCTGTGACTTATCCTTCAGCTTAAAGAAAATGCTGATTAGGCACAAACTGACACACAACCCAAACCGGCCAATGGCAGAGTGCCAGCTCTGCCACAAGAAGTTTACGAGAAATGATTACCTCAAGGTTCATATGGAAAACGTGCACGGAGAGACCGACAGCTAAACCTCTGATTTTTTCACATTCCATCGGCCAGCTTCAAAATTCCTGGAGTTCAGACAATTTATTGTTCAGCGCAGTGGCTGACTGCAGCTGTCAGTAGTGCTAGAATGCTTCGCTTTCCAGAAATGTTTAAGTTACAAAGAAATGATAAGTATTCTTCGACAGTTAATGTGTTTTGTTTTACTGAAAATGACAGCCTGCTGAGAATAGACGATATACTGAGTTGAAAATTCCAGCTTTCATAGAAGTTTAAACTAGAATTGGGTAATCCAATGCGAACTTATGGTGACACATTCAAGAATTCCCATAATCTGTGTTTTTCTTTTTACTATTCATTTTGATAGCCCTTGACTGAATAAAGACACATTGTAGTTAATCCTTTGGCCATCGGCAATAATAGGGAATTGCGTTTTCCTGTGCAGAAAATCTCTGTTTCCAGATCTCCGTTCACACACTGATGAAACTTCGTTACTTCAACAATGCTAATTAGCAAAATATACATTTCTAAATATTCTTGCACTAAAATGAAAAAGAATTTTCTTTTTCTTCTTTTGGTGATGTTTTCAGGTTTAGTTTTAAATTATTTCTCATCTTTTCCTACATTTTAACTGTATTTTGATATTTTTTGTGCTCCAACCTACTTACTAATGATGTTTAAGTGGTTCTCTTTCCCCCTGACACCTTCATGTTGCTTTTTCTCATCAAGTACACAATCGTTTGAATTTATAATTCAGCTCTTGAGCAATTTAACGAAAGCTCCTTTATAGCTGGTCAAAACCTAACAATGATATTTGACCCGGACTGTTCATTGGAATATGCTTAATTCTGATGTGATATTCTTAGCTAGCATTTGGAAGCTTTAAGTAGCTGAAACACTCAATGCCTCATATGAGAATTGTTTTTATCTGAATAGGATATGGTGCATCATGTTCATTTATTTTATTTATTAGTGTCACAAGTAGGCTTATATTAACACTGCAATGAAGTTACAGTGAAAATTCCCCAGTCACCACACTCCAACACCTGTTCGGGTACACTGTGGGAGAATTTAGCATGGCCGGTGCACCTAACCAGCATCTCTTTCGGACTGTGGGAGGAAGTTGAAGCATCTGGAGGAAACCCATGCAGACACGGAGAATGTGCAGACTCTATGTAGACAGTGACTCTAGCCAGGAATCGAACCCGGATCCCTGGCCTTGTGAGGCAGCAGTGCTAACCACTGTGCCACCAAGCCATTGTGTTAACACCTGTTTGTATCCTTTTTGATATAAAATATAAGATCTGAAATTTCACAGCCTTTCAAAGAGACTCTTGCCATAGGTTCAGTTGGGAGAACTTTTTGCCTCCATTGCCCCAAAGTAACATGGTAGACATCTGTTTAGATTGGCTTTAATAGAGGACTGCTGGTGACACATGCATGTTCTTTCTGGGGGAGGAGATGCAGAAATCTCTCCACCACCATCTGATGAAATCATCAGATTAACCTTGACTATCTAGCCTGCAGTAAGCTGGCATTTATGCAGGAATGCAACCAGGATTGCTTTGTTTCCAGACGTAGGTCCAATACTCCCTTCATGGGACAACTTGGAATGGGCAAAAACTACTGGCCTTGCATCCTAAGAATTGATCAAAAAAATTGTAGATTCGTAGGGGCTAGGAATGTCTATAAAGAAGTATTAAATATAAGTTTTCAAAAATGCAGTCACTATGTAGATTATAATGCAATATTTCTACAATAGTTGAAAAATAAATATTAATAACTTTATTTTGTATAATATGCTTTATTCAAAATATATATCAAAATCTCATGTTACTGATGATATTCTAGCTCAAATATTTTAATTTGCTTTCTTGAGAATTTTGTCAAAAATGATCAGAAAATAGGAAGAAGTAAATGATTGTTTAGACATGATGATATACAGCTTTTTATTCGACTTTGGCAAAGAATGTTATTTCTTGTTTCAACTTGTAAATATTCATGAGCACAATGCACATTATAGACTGCTACAAATAATGCCAGAGAATGGGGATTTTGCTGAACTAAAAGCAGCAGGGATGTATAGTATTAGCTTTTCCACCATACAGCTCCGATAACTCCCTATGGCATTGTGCCGTAAGGGCTACACATTAGCTGAGACCCAAATGTGGCAGATTCTGACCTTGAATTCCTGCTTAGCTTTAGTGGATGGAATCTTTGGCCCTTATTACCACAGAGTAGAATCATAGAATCCCTACAGTGCAGAAGGAGGCCATTCAGCCCATCAAGACTGCACAGACTCTCTGAAGAGCATCTTATCCAGGCCCACAACCTCCCCCCACCCCTGTAACCCCACGCATTTACCATGGTTAATCAACTTAAGCTATATATCTTTGAACATCTTGGGCAATTTAGCATAGCTAATCCACCTAACCTACACATATTTGGACACTAAAGGATCAATTTAGCCTGTCCAACCTAACCTATACATCTTTGGACTGTGGGAGGAAACAGGAGCACCCGGAGGAAGCTCACGCAGACACAGGAAGAACGTGCGAACTGCACACGGCCACCCAAGGCCAGAATTGGACTTGGGTCCCTGGCGCTGTAAGGTAGTAATACGAACCACTGAACTACACGAGGTCCCTAGATGCAAAATCCAGGTTCAGGTACGAGGTCATGGGGAAAGCGGTGTCTCACACTAAGAATGTGGGGAGAGTGGGGTTAGGGTCTTGACGCAGAAGTTAAGGGGGTAGGAGAGCTGGTAGAGGATACATAGGAGGGAGGGTGGGGAAAGCATCTGATGTGGGCAGGCATTTCTTGTGGGAGGCCTCTCTTTCACACCTGAGACCTAAGCTGGATGACCTGCTGGCTGCCCTTCTGGCACTGTGCACCTCCAGCCAATCACAAAACTAAGGCTGAATGGGAAGCAGCTCGAGTCACTAATAATTGGCCACTTGAGAGTCTCAACTGGGGAGAGGGCAGACGGACCACCGTATGTCTTGCATTCTCCATGTAAAATTGTAAATAGGTTGGGGTTGAGTGGGACGGCCATACAGGGAATTTTATGGGACCCCCACCTGCAAATCCGCTGACATGGCCCGTCAAATTCTGGCCCTGATTCTGAACACACTTGTTTTATTGATTTGGAAGATACAGGATTTGGGGAGGAAAGGCTATTTGACATGGAAAATTCATTCAATTGAGTGATGAAGAATCTTATCAACAACTGGTGTTAAAAGACAGTGTGCCATGAGGATGGATAGACTAAAAACCGGAACATGGGGGCAGGGCAGTTGTGAAACGAACTCTCCAGGAATACATCTGATCCGATTCGGAAACCCTATCTGTTTTTAACTTAAACGCAGACATTTAAGAGAGGGAGAGGAACGGCGACTGAAACACAAGTTTTCACTTTCCACGGGGAGGAAAGACATCAATATTTCCTGAAAAACCAGGCAGGTTCTCATTATATGTTATTGGCACAAGCACCCACCGGACCATGCTACATATGGAGCCTCTCCCTAAGGATTGGGTTATTATTCAATATATGTGGTAAGTGGAGATTCAAAGGATTATAGTGATATTATAAAGGATTTTACTATGAAGCACAAGTCCAGTTTCTCAAAATGACATTCTGGAAGATATGTAAGTATTTTACGAATTTGATCTGAAGAACTTGAAGCTTTTAGTCATTGATAATGGATGTGGTGTCTTACTTGTTTTCCCAGTACCATGTTTAATATTTGGAGCAGACCTCCTTTAAAAGGATGTTGTTACCATGTTCACTCTTGCCTGGTGGTGTTGTGTTGCTACTGTTGAAGATCACCAGCTGCAATGCCAACGCTAGGCATTCCACACTTCTGTGTAATGAGCTGCCATTGATTCAGTTGGAGTCATTCCATGAACTTAAGGCCTTTCAGCCTTATCTAACATGACAAGTACTTCAAACATATGGGTTCTATTCCCTGTACATGTTGCTATCCAGTTTCTGGGCTTTTCTTTTAACCAATTGGTAACTACATCCCGGGGAGGTTGTGCAAGGTTGTGGAATTGATGTGTCAGGCTGAAGGCGCTCATGAAGAAGAGGGATTGTGACTTCAAATCTTCCATTACAGGCATTTGTATAAGTGTAAAAGCAGATGACAAACGCATTGGTGGTCCTCCAGAGATACTTTCTTCTTAAGGATGTACCTTGACAGCAGGACAAACATTTCTGACTGTCCCCTCTGTAGATTATGTGTATTTAAGCAAGGGTAAGGATAATTTTAATCAGTATCAAATGACATAGCAAATGGGAGGGGGTTGCTTGCCGTAATGGAATAGAAAACAATCCTTTCATCTTTGGGTTCTGAGTTTTAAGACTGACCCAGATTAATGAGATGGAGTTTTCTTCTTCCCAGCTGCATGGTAAGAAAGACAGAAAAGTTCAGAGGTGCTGCATCTAATTTCTATTGATAGGAAGTTCACAGCACAACATTTCCATAGTTCACCACAGATGAGACATTTGCAACAGGGGACAGCCACCAGAATTACTGTTCTCAGAAATAGAAATGGCACATTGATGTTAGAGAGATTTCAGGATCTGTCAAATACCCGTTTGGCGGATAATATTTTTTATTCTGTAGGCCAGATGTGCATTTGATGTTGACACTGAACACAAAGGCTACATTTTTCAACGGATTGCACACCGGGGAGATGAAGTGAGTCTTGGTCAACAGCTTCATGAGCTGGCACGACCCCCAAGTCGCCTCCTTTCAGGAAAGCCTTGTGCCACTCAGGCACTTAAAAGGCCAGCGGTTGGCCATCCCCTCAGGTCAAACTGAGGTCCCATTTGCTGAGAGCTGCCGATCAGATGCCAACAGCTCTTTTATACTTGGCACCAGAGTGACAAGGTAGACAAGGCAACTCGGCCAACATTGTCTACCTGATACGTTGCAAGAAAGGATGTCCCGAAGCATGGTACATTGGGGAGACCATGCAGACGCTACGACAACGGATGAATGAACATCGCTCGACAGTCACCAGGCAAGACTGTTCCCTTCCTGTTGGCGAACACTTCAGTGGTCACGGGCATTCAGCCTCTGACCTTCGGGTAAGCATTCTCCAAGGCGGCCTTCACGACACACGACAGCGCAGAGTCGCTGAACAGAGACTGATAGCCAAGTTCCGCACACATGAGGACGGTCTCAACAGGGATCTTGGGTTCATGTCACACTATCTGTAACCCCCGTGACTTGCCTGGGTTTGCAAAACCTCACTTACTGTACTGTCTGGAGACAATACACATCTCTTTAAACTGTGATCAGTGCTCCTTCCACTCACATTATCAGCCACTTCAGGTCTTGAACAGCAGGTTAGGTGTAAGGATTCGCATTCTAATCAGTAATCTCTAAACTGTCTGTGCTTTATATGCTCCGTCTGAGGCCAGAACACTCCATTCACCTGACGAAGGGGCTAACCCGAAAGCTTGCGAGTATATTATCAAGTAAATAGGTTGGACTAAAACCTGGTGTTGTCAGACTTTTTACTGCAATTCCAGGTTACCCATTGTACTCATTGACCTTTATTAGTTCCCAAAATCATCATTGCCATGTCTTAGATTTAAAAATCACATCCTGATGTTTAAATTTCTCCATACATTGCGTAATTTGCCTCTTTTACCTCCCTGATGTTCTTCATTCCTCTAGTTCCAGTCTCATGCATATCCCTCCCCTCTTCAGCCCACTGTTTGGTAGCTCTGCTTTCACCTGCTGATACCCAAAGTACCTAAACTACTTTATCTCTTTGCCCAAGACCACAAGAAACTACAAAAGGTTGTGAACAAAGCCCAGTCCATCACACAAACCAGCCTCCCATCCATTGATTCTGTCTACACTTCCCGTTGCTTTGGAAAAATCAGCCAGCATAATCAAGCACCCCGGACATTTTCTCTTCCACCTTCTTCCTTCGGGAAAAAGATGCAAAAGTCTGAGGTTGCATACCAACCGATTCAAGAACTTCTTCCCTGCTGCAATCAGACTTTTGAAGGATCTACCTCATATTAAGTTGATCTCTCTCTACACCATACCTATGACTGTAACACTACGTTCTGCACTCTCTTCTTCTCTATGTACGGTATGCTTTGTCTGCATTGTGTGCAAGAAATGATACTTTTCACTGTACGCTAATACATGTGACAATAAATCATTTCAAATCTCCTCCTCAAAACCCACCGCTTTGACCAGATTTTGGGTCTTGTCTCTAAATCCCTCTTTTAGCTTGGTGTTTGTTTTTCCTTACACCTCTACAAAGCACTCTGATATATAAATACACATTGCCAATTTTGAGTTCAGGTTCTTGAGGTGAGTGACCAGTGTGCACTGCATTCATCACTTGTTTAGGCAAAAATATAGGGTTTCCTTCAATACTAACAGATGTTCACAAGAAATGTAAGAGATCTTCTGACATCAGGGCTGGGTTCTCAACTATCTATAATCAATAGGGAGTCAACGGTTTCTGTTGATACTGGAACCAGCAGTATTCTGAGATGAAGAACAAGTGTGGTCATTCTCCTCAGTGGAAGGTCAAACACTTGGACAACTATTGGTAAACAAACAAATATAATTGCAGGAAGCCATCACTGCTGGTATTTATCTACAGGATACTGAAGTGGAGCACGCAGTGGTACCAAATGCAAGCTTGTTATTTTGAGTTCTGCGTATGTATTGGAAGACTGCCAAGCTTATTATCAGTTTGTTGTCAAACTGAAGAGCAATGTATTCCACACCTTAATAATGAACACACAGTTCATTTCTAAATTATCCTGTTGTTCCACCTGCCACAAAAAATCACCATTTGAATGTTATTCCTGATCTGTAATTTGATAAGTGGACTGTGTGTTTCATCATAATCTTTCACATGTCTAGGGGTGCAAATTTAACTTGGCAACATGTTGGGTGCAATGGAGCCCAGTGGCGCATGGGGAGTCCGGAAGCTTATGCAGCACATTTTGAACTGGCTTTTTAATGCAGCTACTGTATGAGCATCTGCAGGTTTCCCACGAGTAGGCATGGAGATATTTACATCAGTCAATTTTGGCTGTTTTTGTGCAACAACGAATTATGTATTTATATTGCCGTTAACACAATTAAATGTCCCAATTCAGAAAAGTGGTGGCATAAAGGTATTATCATTGGATAGTAATGCTCTGGGGACCTGGGTTCAAATCCCACCATGGCAGATGGTGAAATGTGGATTCAATAAAGATGAAGTTTATTTAAATATTATTATGAATCGACTCCTTTGGTGGTCTCATGAGTAAGAGCACCTAGGAAACAAGTTTTAGTACAAACTGGTCAAAGTGTCTAATTTCCAGACAACTTCAGTAATAAATCCAATAAGGAATTTCGGAGAGATTTCTTTACCCAGACAATGGTTGGAATATGGAACATACTGATGCAAAGAATAGTTAAAGCAAGTAGGGAACATCATTTAAGGAGAAGTTGGATAAATTTATAAGAGCAAAAGGAATCAAAAAATAAGTGGTTCAGGTTATAAGAATCAGGGTAGGTGAAGGCTCATGTGGAGCAAATACACTGCATAGATTAGTTGGGCTGAATGGCCAGTTTAGATGCTGCGTTTTAGGTGCTGCACATTCTATGCACTGTAATATTACTGTTACAGGGCACTGGCCAAATTCAATGTAGTTATATATTTGAAATAAGATCATGCTCCAAACGGATGGAGATGGAGCCTACCCTTTAAACCTAAGGATGTTACATTTCTTTGAATGTCTTCTTCACATTTAGGGCTATCAATGCTACTGACTTAAAGTTCTGTTATATGGCAATTCAGGCTAACATCAACATTTTCCTGAACTGATCTGGCAGGTACACAATGGTTAGAATAGTTATTTATTGTTGGTTATAAAGAATGGGATTAATATATCTGGCATATAAACACCCAATTTTAATCATAACAGTGAATAAGGTAATTAATTGGCAGATTGAGAGGAATTTGTTTTTTGCTTTGGGCCTTTCAGTGTCTAGTTGAAGAGGCAGTTACCAAATTAAAGTAATGTTTCTTTAGTGCTTAATTTCCCTTTCATTTCAAGGATGGCTATTCTAAGAAGAAATTACCCTTCTACAATTACAATTTGTGGGAAATACTCTTAGCTTTCCAAGTGTGAATTTTCCCTTTGGAAATTAATAGCCTCCCCGTATTGCTTTAATTTTCCTATGGCTGCCTTTGTTAATTAACCTTAAGTAACCTTGTTATCACACTTTTTCAATGAATAAAAAATATATTATTGTTCCTACAGGAATGTCAAAAAAGGTTGCTTTTCATGTTGGTTTCTTGTGATTTTCATTCAACATCAATACAGTGCTAGATATTTGCTAATTGTAGCCTCGGGGTCTGTATCCTAATATTAACCTATATAATGCTACTGCTACACATATTTGAATGTCAAAATAATTGGCAATAAATAAATTTGAAATCAAAAGCAATTATTTAAAAGCAGAAATGTTCCCACTGAATAATGCAACATTGTTGAATGGAAAGCCATTCAAACTCTATAGCTGTAGGGGTAATGTTATTTTTGCAAATAGAAAAGGCAATTTGTATGGATTCCAATGTAACTATGTTTAATTAGGTTAGTAGGGTAATCTAGGTGGAACATTATTGTCTACGTTTGTACTGCCTCTTCCAGTGTTCTGTGAAATGCTGAAATAACAGTTATATTTTCATGCAGGTAATTAAAGGTCAAGATAACTCCAGGGAGGGCAACATTTCAATGCCAAGTACTCGCTTCTTTTTGAGTCCCATAGCATTTGTTTCAAATCCACTCTTACCTTTCAAGAGTAATTTTTCTCCTAAAGCAAAAACTGCTGAGGGATGGCTGGCCCAACATCCCGTCACCCTGCCCCCCCCCCCCCCCCCCCCCCCCGCAAAAGACCTGTCTGTTAAGAGTCACACAGGTCTACATAATTTGTATAATGATCTTTATGTGTCGACCAATGATTCCTTCTGAAAAGTGCGTGCATGTGGATGTCAAGTGATATTAGTGCTGGGCTTGACTTTGATGCCTCTGGGTCAAGTGCCTGCTAACATTCATTGACTGGGCTCACGCATAAAGAATGGCCACTTGGGAGAGCTACTGAAGGGCTGATAGCACATATGGATCATTACCCAGTGCATGTTCCACCCATCTGCAAAGTGAGGAATTGAGTGGGTCAATTGTTGAACAGAGCTTGAAGTGCACTGCTGCAGCACGGTCACATTTTATTTCTTTCAAATGCTGGCAGTGTTCACTGGGCATCTGCTGCCTTCCTCAGATGGAGAACAGACCAGACAAGTGGTGGAAGGGGTCAAGGTAAGAATTTCCTAACACAGATAGTGAGATCAACACACTGTGCCAAAAGCTCCCAACTGTTACGGGTCATGTACTTTCTCTGCCTTATTAGTGAATGTATCATATCTAAACTGCTGTTTCTAAGTAAACAATCTTAAAATTCATTTTGACTAGTCAACTGCCTATTTAGGTATCTGTGGCCCCAAACCCCAGCGGATTTTAAATAAAACATCACTTAAGTATGTGTTTAAGCTAATATATATGTCATCAGAGGAAGTGCTGCAATATTTAATGATTCAGTTCTCAGCAGGTAAGCTGAAGAAACACGTCTCCTTTAAAGTTCTGTGTTCATCCATTCTGAAGTCTCACAACACCAGGTTAAAGTCCAACAAGTTTATTTGATTGTAAACCCACAAGCTTTCGGAACGCTGTTCCTTTGTCAGATGAGTGGAAACCTGGTGTTGTGAGACTTCTTACTGTGTTTACCCCAGTCCAATGTCGGCATCTCCACATCTGCCAGCCCTTCAGTCTCATTTACATTAATATAGAGAATGCTAATACAATATAGTGGCAGCAATAATGTGTCAACAGCACTGTGCATTTATAAGTAGTTAAAAACAACAATTCGGGTTGTAACCCCCTACCTGATGCTCTGCAACCAGATTATAGCTTTCACATCTGCGGAGCGATAATATGAGTAGAGATTGAAGGGGATATGGTGTAGAGATAAGCTACAGGGTAAACAAGGATACAAGAAAATTGAGGCTGGGAGGAAGTGTTTGTAAGTCTTATGGTCCAGGATGTCTGTCAGTACAATGTCAAAGGTACCCAAGCAAAACAAGGTGCTCTCTCATGAACCGCACAGAAACCCTGCATGCATAAACACATTTGCAGCAGATCCAGCTGCAAGAACATAAGAAATAGGAGCAGGAGTAGGCCATCTAGCCCTTCGAGCCTGCCCCGCCATTCAATAAGATCATGGCTGATCTGTCGTGGCTCAGTTCCACATTCCCGCCCTCTCCCCATAACCCTTAATCCCCTCGCTTATCAAAAACCCATCAACCCGCGTCTTAAAAATATTTAGCGAGGCAGCCTCCACCACTTCAACGGGCAGAGAATTCCAGAGATTCACCACCCTTTGAGTGAAGAAGTTCCTCCTCAACTCCGTTCTAAACCGCCCCCCCCTTTATCTTGAGGCTATGCCCCCTAGTCCTACTGTCTTTTTTGAGCGGGAAGAGTCTCTCCACCTCTATCCTATCCATCCCATTCATCATCTTATACGTCTCAATGAGATCTCCCCTCATTCTTCTAAACTCTAACGAGTACAAGCCTAATCTATTCAGCCTCTCCTCATAGCTCAACCCCCTCAACTCCGGAATCAGCCTAGTAAACCTCCTCCAACACAAGGATAAAAGTGCAGAAGTACAGCATCCAGACATAAAGGGAGGTGAAACACTTCCAGACATCGGCAAAAGCATAGCATCGGCAAAATAGGGGACTGTTGAATCAAAATGGATGAGGTGGATTCAGGTGAAGATACTAGGGGTGAACAGCTATTTCACATGGTCACCATCACCTGAGTGGAAGATTCTGCTAACAAAATGGAAAATTTTGCTAGCGGGATCTGGGTGTACAGGTACTCAGGTCACTGAAAGTGGCAATGCAGGTGGAGAAAGGTAGTCAAGAAGGCATATGGCATGCTTACCTTCATTGGCAGGGGTATTGAGTTTAAAAATTGGCAAGTCATGTTGCAGGTTTATAGAACCTTAGTTAGCCCGCACTTGGAATGTAGTGTTCAGTTCTGGTCGCCACACTACCAGAAGGCTTTGGAGAGGGTACAGAAAAGATTTACTAGGATATTGTCTGGTATGGAGAGCACTAGCTTGAGGAGAGGTTGGAGAGACTTGGTTTGTTCTCACTGAAATGACAGAAGTTGAGGGATGACCTGATAGAATTTACAAGATTATGAGGGACATGGATAGAGTGAATAATCAGAATCTTTTTCCCAGGGTGGAAGAATCAATTATTAGGGGACACAGGCTTAAGGTGCGAGGGGCAAGATTTAAAGGAGATGTACGAGGCAAATTTTTTACACAGAGGGTAGTGGGTGCCTGGAACTCATTGCCAGAGGAGGTAGTGGAAGCGGGTACGATAGTGAGTTTTAAGGGGCACCTGGACAAATACATAAATAGGATGAGAATAGAGGGATATGGTCCCCAGAAGGGCAAGGGGTTTTGTTCAGTTGGGTAGTGTGGTCAGTGAAGGCTTGGAGGGCCGAAGGACCTGTTCCTGTGCTGTAATTTTCTTTGTTCTTTGTTCTATTTTGCAGCATTCCAGATCATCTGCCCTAATAAGGCTAGATAGCATTGACTGAGAGTGATACAGATACAAGTTCCAACGCTCTATCTTGTTGCATCTTTAAGGACATGTACTACAAGGCGTAGAAGTCTGTGGTCCAACACACAAGTGTGAAGCTTACAGCATACAATGGCTTGACAATAAAGTAAGTTCCCTAGTCCTGGAATACGGGGGCACTGAGTCAACGTGAACTACTTAGATATTTTACATAGAATCATATAATCCCTGCAGTACAGAAGGAGGCCATTTGACCCATCAAGTTTTCACTGACTACAATCCTAGCCAGGCTCTATTCCCTTAACCCCTCATATTTACCCTGTTAATTCCCTCTGACACTATGGTTAATTTAGCATGGCCAATCAGCCTAATCTGCACTTCTTTGGAATGTGGGAGGAAACCCATGCAGACACAGGGAGGATGTGCAAACTCCACACAGTGAGCCAAGCCCCGAATCGAACCCGGGCCCCTCGCGCTGTGAGGCAGCAGTGCTAGCCACTGTGCCACTGATATAGCAGGACCAGCTGTAGAGCGATTACTGGTGTGGAACCAATTCATTACGATCACCATCCTTGAGCTGACATAGTCAGAAGACCAAAGCAATCAAACAGGTGCATTCCCATTGGATTGGCACATTACATCCAGAAGCTGCACCCGGACAGGCTTGACACAAGTGGGGATTTCCACAGGGATGCAGTGCTACACCTTAAAGAAGTCACAAAGCCTTCAATCAACCCACTGCAGAAATGAAATGGAAATGTTGGAGAGAGTTTGAAGATGAAACAGCTAGGAGTGAAAAATAAAGCAACATTCTACCAGTGCACTCCACATGGAGTGGTGCAGTTCAGTATGGCCACAAGTAAGAAGAATGGTTCAGTTTAACTATGCTAAACCCAAGGAGGTTAAAGAAAATCTTAAAGAAATGTTCTCACAAGATACCAACCAATGCAAGAAGAGCTAAATCTAAGTTGCTGCAGCTAAACACTTTTCCACACTAAATACTAAGAATGAACATTAGTGCATACACAATACATTTGGCAAGAGAGTCACATGAGTTAACAATGTTTAGAAATCCTTTTGGCAGATACTGTTTCCCCCCTTAACCATTTGGGCTGTTGGTCAGTCAGGATATACTCCAACAACATACAGAGCAGATAACGGAATGATTCCCAGGCTGTTTGTGTATTGTGAATGGCAGTGCCATGGTAGAATGCGTGGAAAAAATGCATGATAGAAACCTACACTTGTTGATGGAGGCTACCAGATGCAAAGGTTTGGTTTATACCAGTAAAGTGTGTGCCATAAGGCTGATCGCGTAAATTGTTTTTGTGCCATTTACTCAAGTTCTGGTATCCACCTGGGAAGGTCGAAGACATCCAATCAATGTTGACACTGCAGGACAAGGATGACTGCAAGGATGTCTGTGTCAATTCAACTTCCTTATTGCCTACACACTGAGCTTCCCAGATAAGGCATCTCCACTAAGGGAATAGCTGAAGAAAGACACATTATTGCTATGAAAGGATAATCACCAACATGCATTCAATACGTTGAAACAAGTGTTCGCCAGATTAAAAGCAAAATGGCCATGCTGGCCAAATGGCTGTTAGCCAAGTCATGTTAAAGTTAAAGTTTATTTATTAATCACAAGTAAGGCTTATATTAACATTGCAGTGAAGTTACTGCGAAATTCCCCTTGACTGTTAGCCAAGTCATGTCTTCAATACTGTGACCCTCAGAAGCTAAAAACACATTGACATGAAGAAGACATGTATTGAGATACATGTCTTTTCATGGCAGCAAGCCTATCACATTTGATTCAACAAGTCTGTTGCTGCACAAGCAAGTTATGTCGTCAGCATCACCAGCTTCCACATATACTTATTTAGGAAAGATTTGGCAGCTGAGACAGATTACAAGCTGCTAGAGATGGTCTGGCGAAAACCGCTCACAAGTGCATCACCTCAACTTCAGAGGTTACTCATCAAGATTCAGGGCTACAACTTCTTTGTCAGATGCAAACACGGTAGTTAGACTTTCCAATCAGGCATTCTAAGTAAACTGCTCAACCTAAGGAAAGCCCCAGACATGCCACTCAACACCTAGGTGGATGAAGCCTGAAGGATATAGACTTCATGCTCATTCCCTCTAAGGTGTCAATTACTTGTGGGACCACCTCTCTCACTCAAGTTTGCTTGTTACTTTACTTACTTCTTGCTATGATAAAATAATGTTTCATGATATCTCCTTTGGTGAGAAAACAATAGAGTATAATGTCGAAAAATGTGGGGTTATTCATTTTGGTAGGAGGAACAGATGTGCGGAGAACTTCTTAAATTGTTTGAGACTAGAAAGTGTAAATGCACCAAAGGACCTGAGTGTCCTTGCCCTTAAGTCACTGAGAGCTATCATGCAGGTCCAGCAGGCAATTAAGAATGCTATGTCAGCCTTTATTGCAAAGGAATTTGAGTACAGGTTTGGCGAAGTCTTGCTTCGTTTGTATAGAAACTTGGTTAGACCACACCTGGAGTACTGTGTGCAGTTTTGGTCTCCTACAGTGGAAAGGATACTGTTGCTATTGAGGGAATGCAACAAAAATTCACTGGACGAGTTCCCTGGATAATGGAACTACCCCGTGAAGAGAGGTTGGGGAAATTGGGCCTGTATTCTTTAGAGTTTTGAAGGATAAGAGGTGACTTCATTGAACCTACAAATTACTTAAAGGAGTAAACAGGAGAGATGAAGGTAAAGGAAATCTAGAACCAGGGAACACCATTTCAAAATAAGGGGGAAGCTACTTAGGATCAAGATGAGGAGAATTTTTTTGATTTGATGGATAGTGAAAACTACCGTTTTTTGCACACTATACAGACAAAACATACCGTTCATGAAGTACACAGAAGAAAAGGAAAAGGATAGGATGCAGAATATTGTGTTGCAGTTAGAGGTAGGGCAAAGAGAAAAATCAGTTTAATAAATGATGGAACCATTCAAAAGCCTGATGACAGCAGGGAAGAAGCTGCTGTGGAGTCAGTAGTTTTCAGACTTTTGCATCTTTTCCAAATGGAAGAAGGTGGAAAACAGTATGTCTAGAGTGTGTGGAGTCCTTAATGATGCTGGCTGCTTTTCCGAGGCAGTGGGAAGTGTAGACAGAGTCAACGGATAGGACATATTTGTTTGCGTGATGGATTAGGCTATGTTCACAACACTTTGTAGTTTCTTGTGGTCTTGGTCAGAGCAGAAGCCATATCAAGATGTGATACAACTGGATAGGATACTTTTTATGGTGCATCTGTAACAATTGTTGAGAGTCATAGCAGACATGCTGAATTTCCTTAGCCTCCTGAGAAAGTAGAGGTATTGGTGCGCTTTCTTAAATATAGCATCAGCGTGGAGGGTCCAGGATAGTTGATGATGTAGAATTGGGCATGTCCTTCAGCATGTTTCCTGAATTTGATCACTAGTTCCTTTGTTTTACTTACATTGAGGGAGAGATTATTGTTGTTGCACCATTTCACCAGATTCTCTATATTTTTCCTGAACTCCGTCTCGTCGTTGTTTAAGATCTGACCCACTACAATGGAAGAAATGAAAGCTTTAAAATGAAGTTGGAGCAGAATTTTGCCAGACAGTCACAGGGGTGTAAAGAGTATAGTAGGGTCTGAGGACACAGCCTTGTGGGTCATTGGTGTTGAGGATAATCATGGAGGAGGTGTCCTTACCTATCCTTACCGATTGTGGTGTATATGTTAGGAAGTTGAGGATCCAGTGGCAAAGGGAGGAGCTGAGCCCTAGGCCAGGGAGTTTGAAGATGAGTTTTGTTGGGGTTATAGTGTTGAAGGCTGAGCTATAGCTGACAAATAGGAGTCTGACATAATGTCCTTGTTATCCAGGTGTTCCAAAGTTGAATGAAGGCTTTTATTCAGAGGATTGTGAATCTTTGGAAGTCTCTACCCCAGAGGGCAATGAAAAGCTTACTCATTGAATATGTTTAAAGAAGATATTGACAGATTTATAAATACCAATGACACATAGGGATATGACGATAGTGTGGGGGGGAAAGGACATTGAAATGAATGATCAGCCATGATTGCATTGAATGACAAAGCAGGCTCGATGGGCTGAATGGCCTACTCATCTTCTTATGTTCCTACTGTATGTTGGTCCTGCAAACAAAGTTGCTTATAATAATGGTATTTTATTTGAGAAACACATTAGTGGCCTAAAGACTGAAGTAAAGTGTGGTTTATATTGAAAAATTCATAACTAGACTCATAAATACTTCTTTTGTTTATTTCTGCTGAAAATGATAATACATGTCAACCATTCTGTATTATTTATCAGAAAGAAAATAAACTGTGATATTTCCTGTTGCATTCTTGATGTAGGTTCCTAAATGACAGAAATAGACAATATTTCTAACCTTCATTTCTGCTTTTTCAGAATGAAGCTTTGCCCAGAGAACAGGAAACAGATTTAATTTAAAAATATTGGACTAATAGATTTTTTGCTCTTTTCACATTGATTTGTACAGATTGTACTTGAATAACACATCAATTTTCCTTTGTTTCTTAAGTTTGGAGATTGAAACACAACCCTGCTAACTAAAAACAACAGAACAGATACAAAATCCCCAGCATTAATGGCAATGAAAGAAAGACAAACCAGCATGGTTCTCTCATGACTCTGAATTGCCAGGGATCCCAGTGAGGGTTCAGGTTACCAACATGTGTGAGATTAGAGTCCTCACACTGGCTTACATCCTGTCAACACCCCAAATGACAAAATAGAAAACCCCAATCAGGAGGGAGTGTGACAGCAAGGTTTTGAGTAAACATACCAACTGGCACGCCAAAGTTTAGTAATTGATAAACTGTCCGTGTGTCACTGCTCTCCTCACTGCATGACAGATGGTTCCCTGTAGTGACCCAGTGCTAGAAACAAACAAAAAGGAGAATCTACGGCCAGCTGTTATAGAACGTCATTTCAAAAGAAATGACAAGTAAAATGACAAAGAAATCACTTTGAACTGTCTAATATTCAAGATTTTACTATTTTCCGTGTTGGGTGACACTCAGAGTCATATAGTCGTAGAGGTTTACACCATGGAAACAGGCCTTTTGACCCAACTTGCCCATGCTGCCCCTTTTTTGTAACCACTATGCTAGTCCCAATTGCCTGCATTTGGCCCATATCTTTCTATACCCATCATACCCATTTAACTGTCTAAACGCTTTTTAAAAAACAACATTGTACTCATCTCCACTACTACTTCTGGCAGACACTCACCATCCTCTGCGTGAAAATATTGCCCCTCTGGACCCTTTTATATCTCTCCCTTCTCACCTCAAATCAATGTCCTCTGTTTTAAACTCCCCTTCCTTTGGGAAAAGACATTGACTATTTAGCTGATCTATGCCCCTCATTATTTTATAGACCTCTATAAGATCACCTTAAGGCTCCTACACTCCAGAGGAAAAATGTCCCAGTCTATCCAGCTTCTCCTTATAACTCAAACCATCAAGTCCTGGTAGCATCCTAGTAAATCTTTCCTGCACTCTTTCTAGTTTTTAGTCTTGGTTCCAATGATTTTGCAATCCTTCCCTGCTTTCCTGAAAAAACAATGAACTCAGTGCATCTTTACATTACACCATCCCCCAGTAAGATCAGTGGGGTCATTCTCAGCAAGGTGGGCTGCTTTTCTCTGGTTTGTCAGCTGCACTATTATAGCTGGCTGGCTCCCTTTCCAGTTGCTCAAATGGCTATACCAGATGGGGCTTAATTTTTTTTTAAGCCATTCAGCTGTTTCTTCAAAATTTTCACCGAAACTGCAGTGGGCGATCGGGGGAACGTCTGTGAAGTCTACAGGTCAGGGCTGCAAGGTGGCACAGTGCTTAGCACTACTGCCTCACAATGCCAGGGACCTGGGTTCAATTTGGCCTCTGTGACACCTCAGTGTGGAGTTTGTACATTCACGCCATCCCTGTGTGTGTTTCCTCCGGGTTCCCTGGTTTCCTCCCACAGTCCAAAGATGTGCAGGTTAGGTTGATTGACTATGCTAAATTGCCCCTTAGCATCCCAAGATACGCAGGTTGAGGGATTAGCCATGGTAAACATGTGGGATTACGGGATGGGGTCTGGGTGGGATGCTCTTTCAGAGAGTTGTTGCAGACTCGATAGGCTGAATGGCCTGCTTCTTCATATGTTCATAAGACATAGGAGCAAAATTAGGCCATTTGGCCCATTGAGTCCACTCTGCCATTTGCTCATGGCTGATATGCTCTTCATCCCCATTTTCCTGCCTTCCCTCCATAACCTTTCAACCCATTACCAATTAAAAATCTGTTTAACTTCTCCTTAAATTTAATCACCGTCCCAGCATTCAGCGCACTTTGGGGTAGCGAATTCCACAGATTCACAATAGATTCACAACACTTTGGGAGAAGTAGTTTCTTCTCAACTCTGTTTAAATTTGCTATCCCTTACCCTAAGACCATGACCTCTCATCCTAGAATGCCCCACTTGTGGAAGCATCCACTCCATGTCTATTTTATCCCTTTTTATCATCTTGAATACCTCAATTTGATCTCCCCTCATTTTTCTAAATTCTAGACAGTATAGGCCTAAACTGTTCAGTGTCTCTTCATACGACAAACCCCTCATCTCTGAAATCAATCTAGTGAACCTCCACTGATTTGCCTCCAGTACAACTACATCTCTCCTCAAATACGGGGACCAAAACTGCGCACAATGCTCCAGGTGTGGCCTCACCAATGCCTTGTATATTTGCAACAATATTTCCTTACATGTATATTCTATTCCTTTAGCTATAAATGCCAACCTTCCATTTGCTTTATTTATTTTCTGTTGTACCTGCATCCTAGTTTTCTGTGACTCATGAACAAGGACATCAAGATCCCTCTGCACCAGAGTACCCTGAAATCTCTCCCCATTTAGATAATAAGACACCTTCCCAACTTTGAGACCAAAATGCATGACTTCACACTTAACCACGTTAAACTCTGCCTGCCACATTTTGGCCCACTCTCCTAATCTATCGATATCCGTTTGTAAGGTTTTTATTTCCTCATTGCAACTTATTGTCCCATCTATTTTTGTGTCATCTGCAAATTTGGCTATAGAGCCTTATATCCCTGTATCCAAGTCATTAATATTGATTGTAAATAGCTGGGGTCCAAGCACTCCACTAGTCACTGCTTGCCATCCAGAAAAAAACCATTTATCCCAACGGTCTGTCCTTTGTCCATCAGCCAGTCACCTATCCAGGCCAATAAATTACCTTTTGTCCCATGTGATCTGCACTGTGGGGATTCTATTCTATTCTATTCTGTAGCTGCATAAAATGGGAAGGGCTCCATTTTCCAGGACTCGTATCACTGACTTTGATAAATGCTGATACTGAAGTGGAGCAGCCCCTAAACTACTACTAGTTTTTCAAAAGTGATGGGCTTATAATATCTGTATTTGAAACTAAGTAATTGTTAGTCTGTTCGAAAAGAGTATTGAGTAAAGCTTGAGCTGGGTCATACACACTTGGCATAAAAAGACAAAATCTTCAGTAAAAAAAAATACCTCTGTCCAGCAGTTTTTTTGAATTATGCTTCTTCCTACCAAAGCAGAAGAACTTGCATTTATACAACAATTTTCACCACCTCAAAAGATACAAATACCTCACAGCCAGTGAAATACTTTTGAAATGCACTCAGTGGTCGGGAGTAAAGGATAGTCAATTTCCCTACAACAAAATCCCACAAAAGCAATGAGCAGAGACTCTATTTTGGTGATGTTGGTGAAGGGGTAAACGTTTGCCAGGGCATTTTGAAAACCTTCCTTTCCCTTCTTCAAAAAATGGCTGGTGGATTTTACTTTAATTTTGCCTTCAAAAGAAGAAAGAACAATCTTACATTTGTACACTAACATAAACGCACAATATTATGGATGCTGGAATCTGATGAAGAGTCATCTAGACTTGAAATGTTGGCCCTACTCTCTCTCCATAGATGCTGTCAGACCTGTTGAGATTTTCCAGCATTTTTCTGTTTTTGTCTTACATTTGTACTGGCCATTATCATACTTTGTAGGAAGTTTTGCATGCAGTAAGTTAGTTTGAAATGCCTCATTTAATGTGGATACATTTAACAATCATTTTGCATACAGCAAGATCCCTAAAACAGCAATGAAATAAATCACTCAATTATTTTGGTGATATTGGGTGAGCAAGGGATATTGGCTAGAACATTAATTGAGCTGACTATTCTTAAAGTAATATTACAGAATTATTTTTGTTTCTGACAATCCTGACATGTATTGCCCATCCCTAGTTACCTTAAGAAGATGGCAGGGATTGGGGGGGCATCTTTTGGAATGGTTACAGCAGTGATGGTGAAACAATGGAGTGGTGTACTAGATCAGCCCAGAGAACCGTTAAGAATCAACAAAGTTGCTGTGAGACTGGAGTCAAGGATAATCCATGCAATGTAAGGATGGCAAGTTTCTTTTCCTAAAGGAACGTTTGTAAACTAGTTTTTGTTTACAATAATCTGACAACTTTGGGGCTGTTTATTTTATTGATATTGGCTTCTTATTTCATTCTGATTTTGGTAATTGATTACAAATTCTCAAAATGTCATTTGGGATTCAAACTCCTTCTCTGAATAATTTGCCCAGGCCATCTTGACCGACTAGTCTGGTAATAAAACTACTACACTATCTTACATGCGATGATAGTTAGTCAGTGCATAGGTTTAACACCCCTGGAGCATGTCGCCTGTGAGAATGCAACACTCCCTCCCTCACTACCACACTGAAATGCTATCCTAGATTGTTGCTCAAGTAATAGAGTGGGGCTTGAATGCTCAAGCATCTGATTCAAAAGTGAGAATGTTACCAACTGAGCCAAGATTAAACAAAATGTACTAACTTATGTAAATAATCATAAAATAATACAATCCGTTTTACTAGGTTACCAGTGAGACACTCATCAACAGCGATGATGTGGAGACGTCAGTGTTGGACTGGGGTGGGCACAGTAAGAAATCTCACAACACTAGGTTAAAGTTCAACAGGTTTATTTGGTATCACGAGCTTTTGGAGCACTGCTCCTTCATCATGATACCAAACAAACCTGTTGGACTTTAACCTGCTGTTGTGAGACTTCTTACTGTACTCATTAACAGCGCAGATAACTGCAATATTTGAAGAGAAGATAGCCAAGCACATGGGACTTTGTCCATTCAGCAGCACAAGTGTTAACAAAAGTTTAAAAATGTGACGTTACTCCCTCAGATAAATTGAGTGAAATGCTGAAATGTTTTTAAAAAACACTTTTTTTCAAGAATTCCATCTGCTTACAAATGTCACCAAAATAGATTCTGTTTTCATTGTGATAACTGAACTGTACGGAGTTTCACACTTGGAGCAGTCTTTATTGGGTCAACCTTTTGAGCATCATTGTGGGACAATGCATGTGTAAATAATGGAGATTAAAATATAATGTAGGGAGGGGATTCATTAATATTGGCTCATTACATTGAAATAAGTACTCCTTATACATATTAGTTGCTACAACATTTTAAAAGAATTACACATTGATGAAAATTGGAGGTAAGTTTAGATTTTGATAGCAATCCAGAGCAGCAATATTGGTCAGAAACAATATAAATTAAACCAATCTATACACAGCCTGCTAACATGGACAATGATGACGCTGGTACAGTGACAATAATAGAACAACGATACTTGGAGCCAACCAAGCTCAATTATTTTATTCTATTGCGGTAAACTACATACTAAAGTTATCAGAAAGTAACATGTAGATTGTTTTTGTATCTATTGTTTCTGGGATTCATGATGATAGTATACAGTATCTTCAGCAGTGAAAATTATTGAAAGTTGGTGGAATTTTTCTCATAACAATATTCATCAGAGGATTAAATACAATTATCCATTGCAAATCTCCTCAGGTCATAGATTAATCTCATTTAATGGTACAGTGCACAAGCGGGTTGTAACAGATTTGTTTCTAATTGAGTATTTGTTTTTTTTTCAATCATGGCATTTCCCCAAGTTAGAGTACCAACTGTGCTCATCTGAGATTTGGGCCCTTGGCCCTATACGCCTGGATATGGTTTATTGAGCTGAAATTGTTTACCGTTGCAATGCAATAGTCCATTGTTTAGTCTGATAGCTGAACACCTGACCTATTGTGTTAAGATATGTCGGAGTCTTATAGTTCATTGATACTGTGTGCCTGGTGGAATGGCGGAATCATTTTTGGATCATGAATAGAATTTCATAATTGGTGAACTCTGCAGAAGATTTTTTTGGAGAAATGATATTTGTATCTCATTTCTGGGTTCCCTGATAAATCAGAGTGTGTGAGTGCGACGGTGCGTCCATTCTGACAACAGAAGGATTTATAATTAATGGGACTGTAGCTTAAGTTGCAAGGGCTCATCTTGAGGCTCGAGGAACCACAGGAATGGAGAGGACACCTGGGAAGACTCTCCCCCAAATCCCTCACTCTTCTCTGGAAGTCCTGCTTTGGATACTGAGAGGCTGTAGTGAGGTGAGCTCTGCCAAGGATAGGAGGTTAGGGGCATCCTCTTCAAACAAGCGGGTGGATGGAAGTGGATGATTAAGGAAGTAATCAGCAGAAATGTGGTCCTTCCAATTTGGAGAAGTGCGCCAAGACCTCAGAAAAGTGTGACTGTTGAGTGATATAATGCTTTCAGGTTCTAAGCCCTGCGCCCTTTTAGGCTGTTAATCAGTAGGCAAATCCTTCCACTTTAACTTCCTAAGGAAGAATGTGAATTTACAATCACAATGCAATAACATGACAATAACTACTGTTCCTGTGGGTTTTCTCCTAACCTGTCTTAAGTTATGTTTTCTTGGACATAATTGCATTAATCTCACATAATGATTGGTAAAACAATAATTAGGGTTCTTTATTTGAAGGTAGGCCTATATACACATAGATTTACAAGAAGGCTAGATATACTGCATCTCATCTCTTCCCTGTTACCTGTTGATTGCCTGCAATTCATGAGACAAATGCCTCCGAGGTAGTAATGATTGACAAGAGTTTAAGACATGCATCCTTAAAGGTATATGCACATTATATCACAATAACCTTCTGTTATTGTGGGAGACAGTGAAGACCCACACCAATTTTTCGCTTCAAGGGTTTTGAAATTATTATGTAGTGAAACCTGGTAAGGACCAGAGTAATGGCAATGTGCTTAAATTTTAAAAGGTGAGAGCTCATGTCGAAAGGACGACAAAAAGGCAAATGGGATACTGGGCTTTTTAATTTAGGAACATTGAGTGTAAAAATAAATAAGTGGCACTGAATATGTAGAAGGCATTGAGTGTACCACAGGAAAAATATTGCTCATATTTCTGGGCAGCCCCATTTCTAGGAGGGACTTTAGAGTCAAAGAAAGTGTGTGCAGTAGGATAATACTAGGGGTTAGAGATAATGCTTAAGAAGATAGTTTTTACTTACACTAGATCTGAGAACATTAAGGCAGCATTTAAAGCTTTTCAACATACTGAAAGGGGGTAAATAAGGATATGCAAATTATTTGTTACAATTTCCAGGTCTAGCATAGCTATTTTCTTGAGTACACATGTACTAGTCATTCCTATAAGTGATTCAAGCATCAAAAATGTACCTACACTTCCAAGTATTTAATTATATAATTGCACAACCTGGGGGTGTACAATTGCCCTTTGTGATTGCAATTGGATATCTGCTCGGTCAGTTTACTACAGGATGCTCCTGATCTCCTGATTACAACTTAAGTTGAAGGTTGGTGAAAACCCTGGAAAAACCACCAACATGCCTTATTGTCCATTCCTGATGTTTTTTTGGGGCTTACTCTAAAGTTACATTAGGAACTCAAAGAGAAGTCCTTTGGAAATTCCACTCCAATTCTTTCTTTTTGCAATCTTTTTGAAAGTGGGCTGAAACACGAGTGAGAGAAAGGTAAATACCAATTGTGAAGCTCTTTTAGTTTATAAACATCAAGTTAATTTACACATGTAGCAGATATAATCAAATCATTTTGCATCCCCCCTCCCTCCACCAAGAAGGAAAGTTGGTCAGCAGCCGACCTGCGTCAAGGAAGCCTGTCCTACAACCATAAGATGCTGGGACCAGATGGAATTGTTGAACAGTGGGACTTCTGCCCCTCAGCAGAAAACTTCTGTCCCCTCAGGAGTTGCCAGCTCCGTCAGTCATGGCAGTGTTGGCATTGTAGACATTGCAGACACTGCCAAGACTGCAAGAAGAAGGACAAAGAGAATCTGATGAATAGTGTTCGTAAAAGGTACTGAAGTGTCTGATCTTAAAACCCAGGGAGATAAAGAGAGGTGTGAGGCCAGATTTTTGTAGAGTAGGTGGCGGGGAAGGAAGCAGCACTGGCATCTTGGGGACAGTGCCACTGATACATGCAAGGCACCCCACTAAATAAGGTACCCCATTCCTTCCCAACTTTTCTGAGGTAGGCCTTGAAAAATAACCTGCCCAACTCTGCCTGGCTGCCCACACTAACTGGGTGGTTAGGGCAACACTTCGTTCTGGTCAGTAAGCTTGCTAACAAACGTAATTTATCTTTAGTTATTCATTCAGATGTGACGGGCAAGCTTCTGATTTCAGCACCTACCCATGTAGTATATTATGGGGAATGGATCAGGGACGGGTGGGCTAGTCACCTGACCTATTTAATGTGCCGCACGCCCCCCCAACTGCCCTGCTGAGGGCATGCCTGGCAGAGGCACGTAAAATCCAGCTCCTTGATTCAACTAATTGCAGAGCTTAGCCTGGAAACAAGAAAAACGCTATGCACTAACTATCTCTATTCCAGAGCTCAGTTACCATTCCTGCTGTTGATTCTGACCAGCTCGGGCTTCAGGTGATGCTATTTTCTCCCTTTAGACCACGCTTGCCCTCCAGACCTTGCCGGTTGACTGACTGTCCTTGCGTTTCCTGTAACTCCTGTGTCTCATTTATGTTTCCAGTAAGAGTGGCACGGTGCCAGGGACCTGGTTCAACTCTGGCCTTGGGTCACTATCTGCGTGGAGTTTGCACATTCTTTCTGTGCCAGCGTAGGTTTCCTCCGGGTGCTCCGATTTCCCACCACAGTCCAAAGACATACGGATGAGGTTGATTGACCATGCTAAATCATGTCAGGTGGGGATTAGCAGGGTAAATAAGTGGGGTTACAGGAATAGGGCCTGAGTGGGATTGTGGTCAGTGCAGACTTGATGGGCCAAATGGCCTACCTCTGCACTGTAGGGATTCTATGATTCTAAGTGGAAGGGCTGTTCCTCAGATTTCTTTCTCATTTAATGATTTGTCAATGGACCCTTGTCACTAAAAAAGGTTTTCTCGCCTTCACCTCTTAGGGCATGTTTCTGAAAACCTCCTCAGCTGATAATTTCAAAGTAAATATTGTAGCTTAAAGCATGAGATGTTAACTCACTCACTTGCATAGAGTTAAAATTGGGCCGGGTGAGTTTGGGATGAGTTGATTGACCCCTGTGAACTCGCTAAAAAGAATGATGAGCTGTGACATTCCATGAAATGCCTTGTCTCACTTTGATACATAACTTCAATGCGCAAAATTCAGGGCTTCATAACAGAAAATATGGGAAGTCGCTTTATTTGAAAAGATAACGGGTGGGATTTTCTGGCCGCACGCACCCCAAGACTGGAAACTCCCGCCCGAGCTCAATGAACCTTTAAATAGTCTGCTGAATTTTCGGTCTTATCCACTACAATTCTCGCAGCAGGCAGATTGGGAAATTTTTCGGCAAATTCATTTGGAAATCCTCTCAGTGAAAAGCCAAAAATCCCTAAAACTCTCCAAATAAATTATATTAGGACATGTTAAAAAAGATTTATTGATATTAAAGTTATTTTTATCCCATATTTGGAATAAAATTGTATCTTGAATTATGGGCTGTAGTAAAACATTTGATTTTTTTCTGTGTGTTTTGGAAATAAAGCATAACTAACCGATACTTAGAAAACTTCAATAAATTTCTAGGCTGATGGCCAGGATTTGGCAGACTAATTTTCTTGACAGTCTGGTACACATACACTGACATATGGAACAAATCTCTGAAGTCTTAAACTGCGCCAGGATGTTAAGTGCACAGCTCTGGTACCACTTGATATCAACGTGTGGAGTGATGAAAAATCTGTTACATTAAGCAGCAGGGAATGGCATTTGATTCAAACAGTTTTTCAAGCATTTTCTTTTCACAAGCGATGCCCTCAAACTAGAGGCTTGATGGAAATACCAGGCATTTAGAATTCATATAAAATTTGAGGCCCAGGCAATGACGGAATCATTGGTTAAAAATAAATGTAAATTTGGATATAGGCTGATATTGTGACTATTGAGAAAAGTGATGGGTTGAATATCCATCACTTCTGGCATGGTTTATCACAAGATGTACCCTGTTATATCAAGAATGAGACTGGGCTAATTGTTGACCTTGTAGTTAAGGTGTTCGTAGGCAGCAGTGATCATAAAATGATTGAATTTTACACTCGGTTTAAGGGAGGCAGGAGTGGATCTTTTAAAGCTTAAGTAAGAGCAATTATTATGGAATGGGTACAGAGCTAGCTAAAGTGAGGTTTATTAGGTTCATAGGATCCCTATAATAGAAAAGGACATCATTCTGCTCATTAACTCAATACTGACACTTTGATAGAGTATCTTACCCAGTACCTTTCTCCTCCCCTACCCCTATAGACCCAAACATGGATAATCCATCTAATCTACACATCTCTGGACACTAAGGGGCAATTTAGCATAGCCAATCTACCTAACCTGCACCTCTTGGGAAACTATGGGGCAAATTAGCATGGCCAGTTGTAAGGAGAAGTAATCCTAATAGGCTAGTAAAGATTTTTAAACCATTAGACATTAAGACACTGACAGAACTACCAGCAGTGAGGTAAATGACTTTAAAACAGATTTATAAGCTATCAAGAAAGTAGTTTACATACATATGAAATGCAATAAGAGATTGAACAAGTGATCATGATTTAAAACACATATGCTGATACCTTAAATGTATTAATGCATTTTTAAGTATCATTGTTCACTTTAGCCAAAGGCAGATTGCTGCAAAGCGTCATGGTAAAGGGCATTAGAACAAAGCCTTATTCTAAAAGAACATCAAAACCTTGGAAGTATGTAAGTTTTATTAATAGAGTTTCTAATGGTAAAAAAAATTCAGAACACTTAACCAAACTTCATGAATGGGGTTTACTCACTGTCCAGATAAAATGGATGCATTCCCAAATGTGCAATCGTGTGTTAATCGGTTTTCATGATGTGGATAGGTAGACTGTGGTAAACACAGTAAAAAGTTTCATAACACCGGCTATGTCGAGGGGATCCTGAAACCCATTGTACAAAGAATCCCCAGCTTTTGTTGCGACACTACAGACTTTCTACGGAAACTCAGCACACATGGAGCAGTTGAACCAGGAGCACTCCTCATCACAATGGATGTCTTGGGACTCTACACCAGCATCCCCCATGACGATGGTATTGCTGCAACTGCCTCAGTACTCAATGCTGACAGCTGCCAGTCTCCAGATGCAATTTTACAACTCATCCACTTCATCCTGGGCTACAATGTCTTCACCTTCAACAACCAGTTTTTCATCCAGACACATGGAACTGCCATGGGGACCAAATTTGCACCTCAATATGCCAACATCTTCATGCACAGGTTCAAACAAGACCTCTTCACCACACAGGACCTTCAACCAATGCTATACACTAGATACATCGATGACATTTTCTTTCTTTGGACTCATGGCGAACAATCACTGAAACAACTATATGATGACATCAACAAGTTCCATGGACTACTCTCTGGAATTGGTTACATTCTTGGACACACACATCTCCATCAAGGGCGGTCACCTCAGCATGTCACTGTACTGCAAGTCCACGGATAACCTCATGATGTTCCACTTTTCCAGCTTCCACCCTAAACACGTTAAAGAAGCCACCTTCTATGGGCCAGACCTCCGTATACACAGGATCTGCTCAGATGAGGAGAATCGCAACAGATACCTACAGACGCTGAAAGATGCCTTCATAAGAATAAGGTATGGTGCTCAACTCATTGATTGACAGTTCTGACGCGCCACAGTGAAAAACCGCTCCAACCTCCTCGGAAGACAAACACGGACACAATGGACAGAGTACCCTTCATCGTCCAGCACTTCCCTGGAGCACAGAAGCTATGACATCTTCTCCAGAGCCTTCAATGTATCATTGATGAAGACGAACATCTCCCCAAGGCCATCCCTACACCCCCACTTCTTGCCTTCAAACGACCGCACAACCTCAAACAGACCATTATCCGTAGCAAACTACACAGCCTTCAGGAGAACAGTGACCATGATATCACACAACCCTGCCACAGCAACCTTTGCAAGACATGCCGGATCATCGACACGGATGCCATCATCTCATATGAGAACACCAACCACCAGGTATGCGCTACGTACTCTTGTAACTCGGCCAACATTGTCTACCTGATACGCTGCAGAAAAGAATGTCCTGAGGAATGGTACATTGGGGAGAGCATGCAGACACTATGACAATGGATGAATAAACACTGCTCGACAATCACTAGGCAAGAGTGTTCTCTTCCTATTGGGGAACACTTCAGCAATCATGGGCATCCGGCCTCTGATCTTTCGGTAAGCGTTCTCCAAGGCGGCCTTCATGACACACGACAATGCAGAGTCACTGAGCAGAAACTGATAGCCAAGTTCTGCACACATGAGGACAGCCTCAACCAGGATCTTGGGTTCATATCACACTATCTGTAATCCCCATAACGACTTGCCTGGGCTTGAAAATCTCACTAACTGTCCTGGCTGGAGACAATGCACATCTCTTTAACCTGTGCTTAACCCTCTCTCCACTCACATTGTCTGTACCTTTAAGACTTGATTACCTATAAAGACTCGTATTCCAACCACTATTTTGTAAATTGAGTTTGTGTCTTTATGTGCGCTGTTTGTGAACAGAACTCCCTCGCACCTGACGAAGGAGAAGCGCTCCAAAAGCTAGTGGCTTTTGCTACCAAATAAACCTGTTGGACTTTAACTTGGTGTTGTGAGACTTCTTACTATGTTAATCTGGTTTGGCAGTGACTTGTACGGGAACATATGGGAATGTTCACTTTGAACTTTGTGGCTAGCTTCTGGTTGCTAAAGGATATAGGATGTTGAGTTATCCAAAATGGGAAGAAATCAAAAAGGGATAGCTATCAAGAAATATAGAAAGATAGCGAAAGTTTCTACAGATATTTAAAAAAGGGAAGAGTAAGTAAAGCGAGCATTGGTCATCTAGTGAGGGAGGATGGGGAATTAATAATGAGAAATAAAGAAATGGTGTATGAATTGAACAGATGAGTTGAATCTATCTTCACTGTAGAGGATACAAATAACATCTGAGAAATAGTTGTAAATTAGAAGGTGAAAAGAAGGGAGGAACTTAAAACAATTACAATCATCAGGGAAAGCGTTTAGTGAAGACTATTAGAACTGAAAGCTAACACGTCCCAGGTCCTGATGGACTTTATTCTAGAGTCTTAAAAGAAGTGACTCCTGAAATAGTTGATGCATTGGATTTAATTTTCCAAAGTTCCCTAGATTCTGGTCCCATCAGATTGGAAAATAGCAAATATGACTCTTCTATTCAAGAAAATATGGAGACAGAAAGCAGGAAGCTACAGGCCAGTTAGTTTAGGTTGTAAAGACCATTGGTTTGGTAGGTGTGCTGACAAAACCTTGGTAGGAAGCGGCAATGCGTCCTGCAGATACTACACACTGAACTCAAGGTGAGTGAATGTTTCAGGAGGTGCAAGATGAATATGAGGACTGATTAAACAGTTTGGGCTTGTACTCGCTGGAGTTTAGAAGGAGGAGAAGGGATCTGAAGGAGGTATATAAAATTTTGAAAAGGATTGATAAAATAAACTTTGACCAAATGTTTCCTCGTATGGGGCAATCTTAAACAAGAGGACACAGGTATAGGTTGAGAGGCGGTAGATTTAAAACTGAAATGAGGAGGAATTACTTCTTGCAGAGGGCAGTGAATTTGTAGAACTCGCTGCCCCATAGCGCGGTGGAGTCTGAATCGTTGAAAGGTTTCAAGAAGGAGCTAAACATATTTCTAATTAAAAAGGGATCGTGGATATGGGGAACAGATAGGGAAGTGGATTTGAGACAAAGGAGAGATCAGTCATAATTTGAATGGTGGAGAAGGCTCAAAGGGCTGTATTTGCCTAATTCTGCCCCTAATTCATGTGTTCCAGCATTGTGGCCTCACAGCGCCAGGGACCTGGGTTCGATTCTTGGCTTGGATTGCTGTCTGCGCAGAGTCTGCACGTTCTCCCCATGTCTGCATGGGTGTCCTCTGGGTGCTCTAGTTTCCTCCCACAGGCTGAAAAGTGCACTGGTTAGGTGCATTGACCATGCTACATTTGCCACAGTGTATGTGAATAGGCAGCGGAGTGTGGCGACTAGGGGATTTTCACAGTAACTTCATTGCAGTGTTAATGTAAGCCTATTTGTGACACTAATAAATAAACAAACAAACATGGTCTGCTGAGGGACAAAAATTTTGGTCTGACTTTCCATGCATTTAAATAACTGAACACTATTGGTCTTTAGTTTACCAGCCAGTGTTCCCTGTGAGTGTTGTATTGTTCCAGAAATGCAACCATTGAATCAGCCCCAGTGAACACAGAACTACTTTTCAGTAAACTCATGAGATTACTATCAAGATTGGGAACTCAAGTTTATTTTTCTCTCTGTGATGATTGTCCCTTTATGGGCAGCACAGCAGAGTAAGGCTCAGCTGGCTTGGAGGACCAATTGGGACACAGAATGGATAATCACCCCAGGGAGTGGAGACCTTTTAGGCAGGAGGCATGTACGGGATTAGGTGCGGCCATGAAGCTGCTGTTTTCTCATTAGTAATTCTCTTTTCACGTTCACAAGTGAAGTTCGTGAAAGTGCATCATTACACCCTACCACAGCCTTCAAATCTCTTCACCTGCTGTCTGCTGAAGGAAAGAGAGAATTGATGAAAAGGTGGATGCCAGTATTCTGGTAAAAGTTTGTGATCATAGACTCCTACTGTGCAGAAGGAGGCTATTCGGCCCATCAGGTCTATACCAACCACAATTCCACGCAGGTCATAATCCAGTTCATTTACCCTAGCTAGTCCCCTGACACTAAGGGGCAATTTAGCTTGGCCAATCTGCCTAACTCACACATCTTTGCATTGTTGGGAGGAAACCAGAGCATCTGAAGGAAACCCACACAGACACAGACAGAATATGCAAACTCCACGCAGACAGTGACCCATGGCTGAATTGAACCTGGGTCCCTGGCCCTGTGAGGCACTGTGCCATCATGCCACCAGTTGTATCTGATATTAAAGGAAGTCAGTGAAATGGCAGGTGACATGATTTTGTCCCTGGAGAGGAAGCTTGCTGAAGGTTTTCACCAACACAGTTTTCCATATAACACGTCAAACTATGGATTGTCACTTTGAATTCAGCCAGATGTGGCTGAAAAGAAAAACCTAGGGGTAAATGTTTAGTAGAAATTCATGATGAAAGTTGAAATGAATAGCCTAAAACTAGGTGTAGCACAGTGATACACAATTTGCATTACATAGCAGACAGCTTGATGAATATATCCAGCAAAAATAAATCCTCAATAATCTACAAGATGTGACTTTAGGGTCCTAAATTGCTATAAACTCTCAATTAATGGATTCAACATTACCATATCTAAGCCTTAGGAAACAGTTACATCTACTTATCACTTGCAGTGAAAGTGGATTTGAACAGAATTGTCTCTTCGGAGTATTTAAATACTTTACATATCTTTTCTGCATTTAATCAAGGATCTTTTAAAATTATATCTCGTGATTATATTTTTGTACAAGTTGCACTGCACAAGATTGTGCAGCAATTTGATAGCCATGTTGTTTCAATAATTAATTCTATTTTTGTATGTGCAAGATGCATCACATACTGGGGCAATCTTGAGCCCATGTTCGCTGTCCGCAGGGATGGAGGTGGGGGCTCAAGATTCAGCGAAACTCCAGAAGTCACAAATCACGCCGGCAAGACTGCGACTTCCAACTTTCACCACCCCTCCGTGGTGACGTAATCAGATTGATCCCCATAGTGGGCATGAACCTTTATTTTAATATATTCAAATATAATTAAAGACCCCCCTCCCCCCCCCCCCCCCCCCCCCCGCTTGATATTGACCACCACCCGTTATATTCAAACCGTGCCGATGTGAACCTGTTGTGGGGATCCCCTGGGGGCGTAAAGGGAGTATAGCCCTGGGGGAGAGAGACTTGGCCAGGCAGTGGCCTAGCAATGTCCCTGGCCCTGCCCCTTGTCACAGGTTGACACCAGGCCTCTGAGACCTTTGTTGTGGGGCAACAGGGGCAATGGCTCTTTGGTCTCATTGGGGTGCCCTTTAAACATGGCACCCAATCTCAGTGCTGCTGGGCTTTGCTGGAGTGTTGAGGACCTGCCCCCCCCCACTTGACAGTATGAAATATACCTTGTTTAAATGAGCAGAATATGATAAGATCTGGAGAGAAAACTGGCATGTTTTCCTAGAGAGAAACATGCTGTTTTTCTCTCTAGTTATTTGGTAAGACTCTCCTGTTTGACTCCAAATTTGCTCAGAGGCATTATTACTGCATTGCAAGTGTGAAGAAAATTCTGTTTGTGTATTTGTCTTCATATATAAACAACACTGGCTGGAAGCATGAGCTGGGTAATTGCAAGCCTCCCCCTGCCCATACCCAATTTTCCATCCATTTAGAATCATAGAGTCATAGAGGTTTACAGCATGGAAACACGCCCTTCAGCCCAACTTGTCCATGGCACCCTTTTTTTCAAACCCCTAAGCTAATCCCAATTGCCCGCATTTGACCCATATCCCTCTATACTCATCTTATCTATGTAACTATCTGAATGCTTTTTAAAAGACAAAATTGTACCCACCTCTACTGCTACTTCTGGCAGCTTGTCCCAGACACTTACTACCCTCTGTTTTTAAAAAACTGCCCCTGTAGACACTTGTGTATCTCTCTCCTCTCACCTTAAACCTACGCCCTCTAGTTTTAGGCTATCCTATCTTTAGGAAAAGATATTGACTATCTAGCTGATCTATGCCCCTCATCATTTTATAGACCCCTATAAGATCACCTCTCAGCCTTCTACACTCCATGTCTCAGTTTCTCCAGCCTCTCCTTATAACTCAAACCATCAAGTCCCAGTAGAATCCTAGTAAATCTTTTTTGCACTCTTTCTAGTTTAATAATATCCTTTCTATAATAGGGTGACACAATATTCCAAGTGTGGCCTTACCAATGTCTTGTACAAATTCAACAAGACATCTCAACTCCTGTATTCAATATTTATTTAATTTATTTAAATATTTACAGACATATCTGAATATTAAAACAATAAATGCTACTGCACTGATGCACCAAGGCCTTGTCTTTATTCAACTAACTCATGAGTCCATGTGTGATTACATTGTTTGTTTCCATTATCCACAAGAAATTCTGATAGTTACTTACGCATGGCTTTTAATAAGCCAGCAAATGTTTTTGTGGATAAATTCAGTGTTAGAGAAATTACAAATAATCCGGGATTTAAGATACTAATAAAATTATTAGTACTAAATGAAATGACTGCAGATCAGACTTACAGACTAACAGAGGTGCTGTCTGCATAAAGACACATATGATCGCAGCAAGAGATTTAAACAAGTAAGAGATTTGGACAAGTATTTCTAATTTAAACATGTATTTTGGATTTTAAAATGTATTTTTAAAGTAATCTGTACACTTTAACCAAAGGCTGAGTGCACCAGAGCATAATGGGATGAAGACTGAGTGAGGCGAACCACATTCTTTGGAACAATGAAACCACAGCATATGTATATTCTTATTAGTATAAGTTACAGGCAGAATGGGTTCCCAAAGCCATAGTATGAATAGAGCTGTTGAATTTGTACTGATAAGACAGTGCTTCTCAGGAATGGGAATATCAACTCTCTGACTCGACTTTTGATGTAATTGAGAGTTGGTGAGGACAGTGCCTTTGAAACCTATAGATAAGTGTCAGGGGTTGTTAAGTGACAGGGGGAAGAACATCTGTATTCTATGGATCAATGAAATCCCATGATGTCAGAGGGTAGAATGTAATTGGCTAAAATATATGACAACTGTTAACAATGATTGATTTGTACTAATGACGACTGTTTCATAACTAACGGGAAGGTGGGAAAAGCAAACTTGAAAATGTATTATTGTCCTGTCTGACGTATTGTAACTTCAGAGTGGTACTGGACTGCTCAAGACTTTCTATTCAGAGAGGTGTTGGACTGCCCAATGCTATCTCTCCTAGTGATTGTTGGGCAAATAAAGATAGGTCTTTATTTGCCCAACTATACTAGGATACTAACTTCGTGAGTCTTTGTATTAGCTGAAGTTTTGGCAAATACTCAGTCTCTAAAAATACCCTGCAACACTCAGCTTACAAGTCAAATGCTGAGTATCTGTAAAATTGACTGGAATGTCCATTATTGCCACTTACAGCTATTGATCCACTCTTTACTCATTTTTTAAATTGACTTCTACATGGCCTCAACACTTTTAAAAGTGGGAACAAACTCTGGTGATTTCCCATATTGGCATCCATGTACTAATGACTAAACCAAGCAGAGGCAAGCAAACAGCATTCGGTACAACTATCTTTGAGATAAGACGTCCTTAACTTCAGTGCAGTGAAAATACAACTGTCCAGTCAATCCACTTGTTATTAAAAGAAATGAAGAGATTTGGATAGAAGGATAAATAGAGGATAATAAACCAGAAAGAGGTTTAATGTGCATAATGTTCTTTTGCATTAAGGGTCACAGTCTAAGAATAAGGGGCAAGCCATTCACGGCTGAAATGAGGAAGAACTTCTTCACGAGTTGTGAACCTGTAGAATTCTCTGCCACAGAAAGCTGTTGGGGTCAGTTTGTTAGATATGTTCAAGTGGGAGCTGGATGTGGCCGTTGCAGCTAAAGGGATCAAAAGGTATGGGGAGAGCGAGGGAGTGGGATAGTGAGAGTGCATGAACAGCCATGATCATATTGAATACTGGTGCAGGCTCGAAGGGCCAAATGGCACCTATTTCCTATGTTCCTATGTTTGGCAGTGGCATGGTGCACCCAGTGATCTGTGTTGGGGTTGCAAGCAAGACAATGGGGAAAGAGCAAGTTTCTTTGGCATGATGGGACAAATGGCCTCTGGTGCTGTATCATTTTATGTTTATATAACTCTATAAATATTGATGTTGCATCCCATGGTGCAGTGCTATAATTGCTGATAGTAGTTAGTCACCAGGTTGAGAAAGAATTGCAGTAATATCTTTACTGAATTTTTACATGCATTTGAATTATTCTATTCCCCAATATGATTATTTTCATTAATATAAGGGCAGTTAATTTTGGGAAATAGAATCCTTTCCATTTCAAGCAGTTAGGAAAGGATTTTTCCTTTGGATTTGGGAAACCGACATGGGGGCTATTTCCAGGTCCTGATTCTGCAGGAGAACTAATCACTATCTGCAGTGCTGTGGAGAAGGCCTGCAAATTACCTGGACTGTGGAATGGAAATGGGACTCTGCAAATGCGTGCTCCATTTAAAGAAATCATACCAGTCATTTCTACAGCTGTCCTTTGACTGAAAATGGACGCACCGGGGATTCAACAAGTCAGGCAGGGAGCATGGTTGAATCTCGATTCTCCGATGCTGATCTTGAGGTCCTTCTGGAAATAGAGCGAGGAGGGAAGTCAACTTTCCAGAGGGTGAAGTGGGCCATCCACCCAGTCAAAGCTGGCCTCTCTTCAGGTGGCTGAGACCTTCACAGGTTTGGTGTGGAGAAACTGGCGCCAGTGTCATAAAATTTGCCATGACCTTTATTCATTCAGGAAAAATGAGTGCAATGCCAGACACTGGGACAGGCCTCTGGGCTACTCGGTCTCCAGCTGGGGAGTCTGAGTGCACTCGCCTCTTCCTCAACTTGGGAACAATGTGTGTCTAGGGTACCTACTAGCCATATGTCAAGAAGCTGCTGGCATTAGTCAGAGAGGCCTGCTGTATCTTATCACTCTCTCTTTTGTCCTTTAAGAAGAAAAGGGCTTACTCTGACAGAGTGAGGATTCTGACAGGGGCAGGAATGGTCCAGATATGCACAGTCACTGCTATAGAGGAGAAAGTCATGGAAATTGCAAGGGTGGCCCCATAGGAGGAAGTTGGCAAGAGGCTGTGTCTTATTGGCAATGTCATTGGATTAATAATGCAAAGAGCCAGGCTAATAATGTGAGATCTGATGACATGGGTTTAAATCTCACCATGGCAGCTGGTGACATTGAAAATCAATAAGTAAATTCTGGAATTTAAAAAGATGGGAGGAAGTCAGGGATGGAGAAATGGATTTGGGTGAAACGAAATTCCAATCTGTGGATAAAGGGGTGGAGTGCATTCACTACCATCCAACAACATGTCAAAGACTCAGCTGCATTGGGAAACCTCAGCACTACAGAGGCTTCTGATCTAGACAGGTTCTCATGATTTCTTCTTGTGTTGACCACAGGTTCTGACATAGGGCAAATGGGGGGACCTTTGTCTTCACTGGATCACTCTCAAGAATCTGGGACAGCAGAGCCAGCCCCCCACATCTTACTCTATCGGCACAGACACACTCAGATCTGTGAGTTCTCACACACGATTACAGAGGGTGACACTGGGTGATGAGAGCACCATGAGTAAGCAGGAAGAAGTGTAAGAAGCAGAGGTAACTGCCATCTCCATCAGACAGTAGAGGACAGACAAAGCCCTGTTCAGCTGAGTATAGATGTAAGGCCTCAGGAATAACAGGGAAGGAGGTTTTACTTATCGATCACCAACGTGTGATAATATTCTCACATATCACAGACTCCCGAGGCAATGCGGGATCATGGGCTGAGAAAAAGGGAATCCCTCCAGCTCACATGCAGCACTATACTCCAAGGCTTTGAGCATATGAGCTTCTCTATGGAGGACCACATGCAGCCACACTCAGAATGGATACAGGAGCACTGACATGAATGGGTGCCACCCTCTCTTGTATTGAGACGTTAATAGCACTGACAATGCAAAGATATTTGGAGTAGATGTCAGTTGTGTCCCAACTGTGTTCCAATCCAGCCATCTGGAAAACCAGCCTGGGATTGAGGCAATCAGTACGGAGGATCAGGATGCCAACCGTCATCATCAAGTCCTCCATGGTGCCTTTAACTGAGTGGCCATCTATCCAGCAGGATCTAATGATGGAGACAGTCCCAAACTTGATACTGGTTCAGAGGACTCCACATATGGCTGTAATCAGCTCCCCAGATGACTGAGTACAAAAGCGCACACCTCCCAAGTGACATAGTCCCAGATAATTAAGCATTTAGTACATGAATTTAGTCAATTATAAATTAAGCCTTTAGAGGGATTTCTGAAATCTTGTGGAGCAGAGCAGCATTACTCCTGACTGGGCTGCTTCCACAGGATTGCTGTCAGCCAATGCTACAACAACAGGTGCCTCATATGGCACATACTGTTCAATTTTATTTGTTTCCATGGAAATATTGGTTGTGTCTGCCACAGGATGACCAGATATTTCAGTGCTAAAACAGTTGGCAACATTTTCTGATGGCAATATACTTCAAGGTGGCAAAACTGGCTGCTGGGGCATCTCTCTTTTCCAAATGGTCTAAGTGTTTTCGGATGATCCTTCCTTCTACATCCAGTTAGAAATGATTCAAGGGAACCAACTTGACCCAGTGGGTGGCACCGTAGCACACTTGTTAGTACTGCTGCTTCACAGCTCCAGAGACCTGGGTTCGATTTCCAACTTGGGTCACTGTCTGTATGGAGTTTGCACATTCTCCTAGGTTTGATTTCCAACTTGGGTCACTGTCTGTATGGAGTTGGCACATTCTCCTTGTGTCTGCGTGGGTTTCCTCCAGGTGCTCCAGTTTCCTCCCACAGTCCAAAATGTGCACGTTAGGTTGAGTGGCCATGCTAAAATTGCCTCTTAGTGTCCTGAGATGTGTAGTTTAGGGGGATTAGCGGGTAAAATATATACGGATATGGGGGTAGGGCCAGGGAGGGATTGTGGTCGGTGCAGACTCGATGGGCCAAATGCCCTCTTTCTGCAGTATAGGGTTTCTATGATTTCTATGACTCACTACCACAATTCCTCACATATAAGGCATCTTCCCCTCTAAACGACCAAGTTGACTGACATAAATCATGACTTGCCTTCTCACTGCTTTGGCTGGCTTCTACCCTCCCCAGCACATTTGGAAACACAAGGCTCAGTTTTGTTCCGAGATGACGGTTCATTAACAACTCTGCCGATGGGACTTCCATTGTTGTGTGTGATGTTGTCAGGTAGCCAAGAAGGAAGTATGAGATTCTGGTCTCCAGGCTTCCTCCAGACTGTTTCTTTAGGCCATACTTAAAAGTTGATACGGCTCACTGAGGTTAGGCTCAGTTCTAATGTACTTTATACCATTGAGTGTGGTGAAGTTTTGAAACTCAGCACTTGTGAATACTGTTCCATTGTCATAGACTATAACTTCTGTGGATGGAAAAACATTAGTGTAATCCTTCAATGGTAACTTGCGATGTTTGTCCATAGGTCTCTAAGGTGGAAAGGCAGGTTATTAGAGCGGTGTAAAATGCATATGGCACACTCACCTTTATCAGCTTTGATGAGGCCACAGCTGGAATATTGTGTGCAGTTCTGGTCGTCACATTGTAGAAAAGATGTGAATGCGCTGAAGCGGGTACAGAGGAGATTCACCAGGATGCTGTCTGGAACAGAGCATTAAAAATTATAAAGAGGTGTTGGATAGGTTTGGGTTGTTTTCTCTAAAGCAGAGAAGATTAAGGGGCAACCTGATTGAGGGGTTCAGGATTATAAGGGGTATGGACAGAATGGACAAGGAGCAGCTGTTCCCCTTAATGAAGGGTCCGTTATGAGGGGACACAAATCAAAATTGAGGGGTGGGAAGTTTAGGCGGAATTTGAGGAAAAACCTTTTTACTCAGAGGGTGGTGACAGTCTGGATTGCGCTCCCTGGAAGGGTGATGGAGGAGGAATGCCTCACATCCTTTAAGAAGTACCTGGATGGGTATTTGGCATGGCATAACATTCAAGGCTATGGGCCAAGTGCTGGCAAGTGGGACTAGGGGGGCCAGGTCAGGCATTTCATGCATTGGTGCAGACTTGATGAACCTCTTCTGCACTGTAAGATTCTGTGATTCTATGATTCTGCAATGTAGAAAATTTCATTTCAAAAATGTTCATCCACTTAGGGTGTGAATCGCACAATGGGCAGAATGTTGTGTCTCACTTTGGACGGAAGAGATCCCGACTGGTCCAGTACCTGATTTGCTTTGTCAAGATTGTATACAAAATTCAACGCCATGACAATTTTCTGTGGTACTGGAGCTGCTGTAACACTTCCTTGTAAGTACACCCGCATTCATTATGAGTGTCCCAGGTGAGTGCTTGAACATATATTTGTCGGCGGACAGAATTAATGCCCAAAGTCTCAATCATTTTGCCTCAAGCTCTTCCTCCTTGAGTTAACCTTAAATCTCTGGAGTATGGCTGATAGTTTAGGCTGGAAATGTGACTTCACCAGTTCCACGAGATCACTGAATGATTTGGAGTCAGGCACGCTTTGAGCTCTGAGACTGCGAATCAGCTTATAAGTTTGGGTTCCACGCACATTCAGGAGAATTGACTGGAGCTTCACTTCCATCCCTATTCCATTCAGTTGGAAACAATCCTCATGATGCTCTGCGTACTGTGTCCAGTCTTACGCAGAGGAGTCAAATGGATCTATCCTTCCAAAAAAAGGGCATTTTGGTAAGTATTCTTTTCTCAACTTCACTTGACTTCGGTGTAAACTGGATACTCACAGTCTAATGATCATTTTTAATTTTTTGTCACCAAATTTAAAGAAACTTGTCCAGTTTAGGGAAAATACAGCTTGTTTATTTACAGATTAAGGCTGTACAGAGGCTTGCAGCTTCAAAGCTGCAATCAGCTCCCAAGATGACCCTGAGTACAGAAACTCACACATACCAGGGTAATCTCCCACCCTGCTTGGTTCCCAGGGTTAAGTAACACTTATTCTGCAGATTAATCCTTAAAGAGACAATCATCACAGTTCCATTTTTCCTACCCACCATCTTGTGGCCTCTGTCACTTAGAGTGACATTGGAATGCAGAATTAGACATAGTTTTAGTGCTATGAACCCTTACTTCCTTCATATAAGATTGTAACTTAGAATAGGCAGATGATAGAGGTCTACAAAATTATGAGAGGATGGATAGTCAGAAGCCCTTTCCCAGGGTGGAAGTGTCAATTACAAGGGGGCACAAGTTCAAGGTGAGAGAGGGAAAGTTTAAGGGAGATGTGCAGGGGAAGTTTTTCATGCAGAGAATGGTGGGTGCCTGGAACACGCTTCAGAGGAGGTGGTGGAAGCAGGCACATTAGCAACTGGATGGCTATATGAATAGGAAGGGAATACAGCAATAAGGTCTGAGTAACGGCAGAAGGTTTTTTCAGTTTAGCTAGGGTATCATAGTCGGCACAGGCTTGGAGGTCTGAAGGACCTGTTCCTGTGCTGAACTTTCCTTTGTTCTTTGTTGAGATTTTTACTTGTAAAGTAAGTAAAATGTATTTATTAGTCACAAGTAAGGCTCACATTAACACTAATGAAGTTACTGTGAAATTCCTCTAGTCACCACAGTCCAGTGCCTGTTCAGATCAATGCACCCAACCAGCACATCTTTTAGAATGTGGGAGAAGCACATGAAGGAAACCCACACAGACATGGGAGAACATACAAACTCCATACAGACAGTGACCCAGGCTGGGAATTGAACCTGGATCCCTGGCACTGTGAAGCAACTGTGCTAACCACTCTGTTACCAGCTAGGTCTGAACTCAGGTCCAGGAAAAAGAACATTCAATAGAACATAGAACATAGAACATTACAGCGCAGAACAGGCCCTTCGGCCCACGATGTTGCGTCGACCAGCTTTTTGAAAAAAACAACACTAACCCACTAATCTAAACCAATCCCATTTCGTCCATAAACCTATCCACAGATCTCTTAAACGCCCCCAAACTAGGCGCATTTACAACTGCAGCTGGCAGGGCATTCCAGTCCCTCACCACCCTCTGGGTAAAGAACCTACCCCTGACATCAGTCCTATAACTACCCCCCCTTAATTTAAAGCCGTGCCCCCTTGTGCTAGCTTTCTCCATCCTAGGAAAAAGGCTATCACTATCCACCCTGTCTAAACCTCTAATCATCTTATATGTTTCAATAAGGTCCCCTCTTAGCCGCCTTCTTTCCAGCGAAAACAACCCCAAATCTCTCAGTCTCTCTTTTTACATAGTGATATATGCTCTTTTTACATAGTGATATATTAATTTTTGATCTGATAATATGCTGTGTTTTTTATTACATTGTGCCTTTCCCTTTCAATTTGCTTAAGAATTTTCACTCATCTGTATCATAGGAACAGAGTAGTTAGAAATCAACCATAATAATTGCTTCACATGTTTCATTCACATATAATTCAAATAATACAGTTGACCAGATAGATGTTGCAATTTTTAAATTAATTTCCACTTAATAGTAAACATCGTGGTCCATGTGCCTCTTTGTATCAATCTCTCAGTAAGTTCAGTGAAGAGCCAGTAGTTGTTCTGGAGGGTCCTTATCTTTAAAAGCAAGTCAAAATATTTATAGAGCTTAACAGTCACATTAAAAAGAAATGTCTCTTCTTATTATTGCTGCTTTCTTAAATGATGTTTCTTAAATGATTCCTTGAGGAAAATTGCAACATTTTGAAGTTATAGAGCTGGAGTGGACAGCAATATGGCTGTAACAAATCAAGATGCACTGTGTCTAATTTCATTCAGAAATAAGCCCTTACAAAATGTAAACATGTTTAGGTATTCATAGCTGTAAGTGATCAAAGTGTTCAATGACAACACTGATAGACTTGCTTGCAAATGACCAACCCCACTTCTTCAAGGAAATAACATTGATTTTAATACGTTACAATCTCAACAAAGCTCTGCTTTGAATGTGTTAACCATTCAATTTGCAATTTCCAAATCTCAGCAGATAAATGCCGAGTGCCTTTGTCATCACAAAGGCATACTTAGCATTATGTCTACATAAAAAGCATTGTGGGAGGTTTCACTGCAATGATAAAAGGGGGAAGTTTGGCCAGTGGGGAAATTTTAACTTTTCCTTCCAGCTGTTTGGTATTTCTGACTGGTCTCGTAGATGTGCGCGTTCAAGATGTGGAGCTGTATTGTTTTGAGGCAATACCTTTGTTTATGGAACTGTCCAAGAAATTTTTCAACATTCAAGAACTTACTGTGAACAGTTTGATTCGAAACAGCGATCGGATCGTACGGTTTTTATTTCGGGAGGTTCGAGTTACAGGACGCTGTCAAACAAAAACACCAGTCAGTCATTCAGATACTCAACTATACATATATTTGATTAGTATCATTAGGAACATGTGTGGTGACTGACATGTGGTTAAGTTCCTGAAAGCTGCAGTGACTGGAGAACCCATCATGTGTAGCACTGGGCCTGAAGTGAAATTATGGGCACAATCTGTGTAACATGCCAGACCATTTTGCAAAAGCCTCTCAGTTACAAAGCATAAGCAGTGCATACGTTGCACGCCGGAGAGCTTGACACTGGAGAAGTGAAAGAGAAAAAGCAGTTTTTCTCCTTTGTGTCTTCATCAGCTTTGTATCATCGCATGGCACAGAATAATCCATCCACAGATGTATTCACACACATCATTAAAGGCACTCAAATTGCTAATCCTTTTGAGATGAAGTGAACATAAATAAAGGAACTTTCAGTTTCTTTTTGTGTGCGTCAGATGATGTGTGAGAGATTGGAAAAAGCCACATTTGTGGGCTGGGATTCAAACCTGGGGCTGCTTGTTGACAGCCTAACCAAGAGCATTATTGCTAAAGATCCATTGAACAGAAATATATTTGACCAAGTCTTTGTTTCTAAATTAGAACTTGGCCCCATTACTCTGGTATTGACTTTCAATCCCTAGTCAGTTGGTAAATCTGTTCGAGCTCTTCCCATATTGGGAAATGTTAGAAAAAGAACCATCATTCTTATTGGATACTTAATTTGCTAATACTTTGGGAGGATAAGCTGTTCGACTCGGAACTGGGGTCATTGTCTAAGACTTAAATTTATCTTGTACTTTTGCGGATGAATAATAGATGGCTAGCTAGAATACCTTAACATCAATTTCTTACAATCTGTGCAATACAATCTGATTGATTTAAACTAAAAGGCACTAAAAAGAGAAGAGAATGCTTAATGTGCTTTTAGTTTCACGTTACATTGCAGCAAAAAAAGATGGTACACTAGTGCTGAAAAATGTGCTGTGTCAAGACATGGATGAGATTATTGTTACAAATGTTGGATAACAGAGGTCTGAGGCACCGGCTTCAGTCTTATGTAGTACAAACATTATCAGCGAAAGGTCACAGCTGCTAAGAAGTAATATTATCTGTCACTGAGTTGTTAGTCTGTAAGTGATGGGAGACCATTAAAGCAATGATTTAAGGTTATTTTTTCCACTGGATGCTATGTAAATACCCAACATACTTTTAAAAACAAATGGATGGCTGTCTACAAAGCATCAGATTGAGTTAAAATAAAATTAATGTTAAGTTATCTTTTACATATTACAGCCACCTGATCAAATTTCAAATACTGACCACTCCTTTTAATGACAGGGTTCAGACAAACAAGTTGTAACTCAGTAAAATGTTAAAGAGAAGGCAAACCTTTTAAGTGGAATGCTGAAGACAGATGTCAGAACTTTAAGCACACATCTGTACATCGCCCCTTGCATTAAATTGGGATGTTCTAACAAAGCCACCCACCCATCATCTATAATCATTTGCTTATTACAGGCGCTTAATAAAAATTGAGAGCTTACTCTTTTGGTGGTCTATGGAAGAAGCTATTCAGACTAAATGAAAATACAAACATACTCTGGGCAAGCTTCCAAGTTCTGGCAGCATTTCTGCCAGTGTTTTAAGCAGATAAAGTTTTGCGTGCCATGAAACAGTCATCTCTTGTGGAGCAAAGTCATCAGTTGATGAGAGTTTGCAAACGTGTTACAAACAGGTTTGCAAACTCCTGCTGGAAACACATAAGGCGAAAAAAGTGGATCACTAAACTTTAAACACCCCATGTACAAGGAACACACATGTCCAGGCCAGAACAAACACATCACCAGAAGAAGAAGGCAGCCACCAAGGCTGTCATCATCCACTAAATTAAGGAGCACAAGGAATAGGAAGCTTGAGGTTTAGGTTTGCTCCTGGAACTTTGCTGGGATCGTGAGTGTAACTCCAGCAGAATTCAATGCCAAGATCTACAGGGCCATCAGCGCTCTGTTTATGCATGTGAGCGAATTGTAGAATTAGATGTAGATGAAAGGAATGCCCTCACACAATGGGATGTGTTTTAAGGAGGGGGGGGAATGGTGGTAGGTATATTGTTCACACCCCGGTAGAAAAGTTGGTTGGCAGTTTTTCAACTTTAAAACAGGCTGCCTTGCAGTGATGATATGCTGGAAGTGTTCTTAGCAAGGTTAGAATGGGAACCCCCCCAACCCCCACCCCCACCCCAGGAACAGGGGGCCTCACCCGCGAGAGCTGCCTACTAATCTAATTGACTGGATTCTTGGTTGTCCCAGCAAACCACAATGCCGCAGGGCAGTAGTGGCCACTGTTGGGACTACAATGGAATCCTCTTCCATGCCTTGTGGGTACCGTTGGGACTGGGGTGTTTTATAAACCTTTTTAATCACGTTTTGATTTAATGTTTTAAGTTTTCTTTGCCATCTGATTTTGTCTGATACAGCATCTTTTTAAGGGGCTGCAACTTTAATTTGTCCTTCAGTTTGTTTACTTTAGTTTTGTTGGTTTAACTCCAAAATAGCACATGGGAGTCCTGAGAAGATGATGATGGATACTGGACTGGGTTTTTGATCATGAAGGAATTGGGGATCCCAGTGAAGGGTGGGGGAAGGGGCTGGGAGGGGGCAGAGTTTAGAGGCCAGGGGAGGAGGCACAAAGGAGGGCATAACACCTTGGGGCAGGAGGCCTCAATGGGCACATCCGTAGACAGTATGCCTGTCTTTTTACCCTGAGTTAGGAAAATAGCAGATGAGTTACATTCTATCCGTGTTCCCCCGCCCACTCTATTATGGCGGGAGAAGAAGAAAGAAACTCTTAAGGACCTCAATAGGTTAAGGGTGGATGGGCTGACTGATTACTTACTAGTTCACTATTACATGAGGGCAAGTTTGAGGATGGGTGGAAAGATAGTGGGCTAGCTACCTGCTTTATTTTGTGTGATCCCTGCTTTCATGTGTGCTGACGTGAGCCATAAAATCCCCCCCAATGTATTTCCCTTCAAAACATTGGACACAGCATATACCTCTTCATCCCTGAACTCCATGGTTTCTACAGCTGGCAGAGAGGGGGATTTTAAAAATTATAGGCTGGGGAGCCAATAACTATCATATTTCTCCACCAGTGCCGAGGACTTTCATGAAATCAAGAGATGTGGCATGTAGGCAGGAGATGGAGGTGAGGCGGAAGATTAGCAGGCGGCACAGTAGCGCAGTGGTTAGCACTGCTGCCTCACAGCAATAGGACCTGGGTTTGATTTCGGTCTCGGGTCACTGCCTGTGTGGGGTTTACACTTTCCCCCCGCGTCATCGTGGATTCTCACCGGGTGCTCCAGTTTCCTCCCACAGTCCAAAGAAATCCAGATTAAGTTGATTGGCCATTATAAATTGACCCTAGTGTGAGGGGGAATTAGTAGGGTAAATGTGTGAGGTTTGGGAATAGATCCTGGGTGGGACTGTGGATGGTACAGACTAGATGGGCCAAATGGCCTCTTCCTGTAGGGATTTGTTGATTAGCCATACCACATTAAATGATGAAGCAAGCTCGAGTTGCCATATGCTTTATTCCTGCTCCTATTTCTTATACTCTTCTGAAGCTTATTTAAAAGACGTTAGGTGGGCTATGATGTAACTGGCAAGCTGTGTGAGAGGGATCTTATTGAACAATTGTTTGAGGAAAAGTGTGTATGGCCTTCAAGTACTGTTATTTAAAGAAACAATATAACACCTGCACAACCCTCACGTTCATTCTCCTAATGCTTTTCTGTGAAATATTTATTGGTGTACATATTAGTCCAATCAGTGAGGCTGCCATGAACCTGGAAGAATTCAGGAATCTGGCGCGCAAAGGATGTGACTCCCTGAACTGGGCCACGTGGCGGCAAGCTCATGAATAAGTATAATGTAGGCTTGCTGCTGGATGACATGGTGCAGGCAACTCTGACATGGGAGACCTTCTTCACCCAACTGGAGATGAGGGGGTTAGACTATGAAGAGAGACTAAATAGACTGGGTCTGTACTCGTTGGAGTTTAGAAGGATGAGTGGGGATCTTATAGAGACGTATAAGATAATGAAAGGGATGGATAGGGTAGAGGTAGAGAGATTCTTCCCATTCAGAAAGGACAGCAGGACTAGGGGGCACAGCCTCAAGATAAAGGGGGAGGGGCAGTTTAGAACAGAGTTGAGGAGGAACTTCTTCACTCAAAGGGTGGTGAATCTCTGGAATTCTCTGCCCGTTGAAGTGGTGGAGGCTACCTCGCTAAATATATTTAAGTCACGGGTAGATAGGTTTCTGATATGCAGGGGAATTAAGGGTTATGGGGAAAAAGCGGGAAAGTGGAACTGATCCACTTCAGATCAGCCATGATCTTATTGAATGGCGAGGCAGGCTCGAAGGGCTAGAATGCCTACTCCTGCTCCTATTTCTTATGTTCTTATGTTCTTAACCCCTATCCAGGAGAAACTGCCATATTGAAAGGGCAGAAAGCCCTGTTTAAAAGTTGAAAAATTCTACATGCAGTCTTTCTGAGGGAGGACTGCAAGTGAAACTGCCTGGCAGTGTCAGAAGTGTGAATGTCACAACAGAAAGCTTTTGATAGTTCAGGTAGAAGAAACCTGCAATTTTGTGAAAGTTCAGTCTGTTCCACAATGGACTCCGCTGTATTTGGAGTTGACAAAATCCACTCTGTACATTGCCCCAGAGTTAAAGAGGAGCTCCCTTTGTGACCTGCTCCAGGCGTTTTGACAACATTGGCGCCAATTACAGCAGGTTCATTTAGAAGTGAACCTGTCATAGGAGGTCTCCCCGGGATCGTGAAGATGTGTAAAGCCTCCAGGGAGAAAGACATGGCCAGGCAGTGGCCTGGCAATGCCCTCAGCACTGCTCCTTGGCACAGGTTGGCACTGCCAGGTAGACACCAGGATCATACCAGCCAGCTCCGACTGTAGGGGTGGAGGGGTTGCGATGATGGGGGAGAAGGGCAAAATGATGTGTGGAGAGTGGACAGAGTGCTAACTCTGATCGGGGGTGGAGTGGGGAGGCTGAGACCTCTGTAGTGGGTTGAGGGATGTGGTTTATTTCTGTTATGATTGGGGCACCTTTTAAAAATGGCACCCGAATGTCAGTGCAGCTGGGTTTTGCCGACGTGTGGAGACCACAGCATTATGATGTGAAACATGCCCCCTTGATTTTTTTAGGCAGAGTGTCATAAGATTTGGAAAGAAAGCCATTGTGTTTCTCTAGCGAAAAGCACACCTGTTTTCTCACCAGAAACAACATTCTGCCATTTTTTGATAAGACTGGTAAAAGGGAGAAAATTTAAAAGGTATTGAGAGGCAAGTTTTTTCATAGAGGGTGGTAAATGCCCAGAAAACATTGCCAGAGGAGGTGGTAGAAACAGATATAATAGCAATGATTAAGAGGCACCTTGACAGATACATGAATTATGTGTGTGCGTCACTGGAATCTGCAGTTCACTCTCTGCCTTACCCAGATGTCTTGAGACTGTGAGGATTAGAAGTATAGCTGAGTAACCTGACATCTCATAGCAAAAGGAGGACAAGAGATTCTCCTCAGCCTCATTAGAAAACTTACTTTTTCTCTCCTTATACTTGAAGGACACACAGCAGGTAGAGATAAGTTACGTCTACTGACAGAGGCAGAACTGGAAGCACTGGAAGTGGCAGAAGAGGAGATGGTTGATCCATATTTGAAGGTGAACTTGGATTGGTGGTCGTGGAGAATGGGGAGAAGTTGGACTTACCCATTGGCTGGAATTTAACTGGCACATTTGCCCTGGAATCGGTGTGGGCGAGGCTCGCAGAACGGCATTCCTCGTTGGCTTTGGACGGGAACTTACGAGCCTCAGGTGGGAAAGGCAGTAAAATTGTGGTAATTATCTCTGGCTAACATGGCAACCTACTGCACCCACATGAATGGAAAGATGTTTGTGGGTGTTGAAGTTCAAGCATTCCAACCATCTCCACTGGCTTGCATCTCCTTCTGCCTTGTTGCCTGGCTCTCTTGTCTATGTTCTCCCTCCGACTGTTGCTGTTGAGTTGTCTGCACTGATTCCTATGCAGCTTGCTGTTGCTCTCCAGTATTCAGGGATGAAGGAATCCAGGGTGAATAATCTCCATTTTGCTACAACCTCTCTATCCTTCAAGGCCACCTCTGAATTTCCTTCCTCTTAGGAACTCAGATGTGTAGATACCACTTTAATGAGTAGCCTCTGTCCCTTGACTGTGTTTGATCTAATATTTAGGCTTAGTCACTTCCATGGATAGAATGAATAGTCTTTTTCCCAGGGTAGAAATGTCAATTATTAGGGGCAGCACAGTGGCGCACTGCTGCTTCACCCCTCCAGGGATGTGGGTTCGATTCCCAGCTTGTGTCACCGTCTCTGTAGAGTCTGCACGTTCTCCCTTTCTGTGCATGTTTCCTCCCACAGTCCGAAAGGCATGCTGGTTAGGTGCATTGGTCATACTAAATTCTTCCTCAGTGCACCCGAACAGGTGCCAGGGTGTAGTGACTACGGGATTTTCACATTAACGTCATTGCAGTATTAACGTAAGCCTACTTGTGACACAATAAATAAACTTAAACTTTACTCTTAAATATAAGTTTAAGGTAAAAGGGGGAAAGGTTCAAGAAGAAGATTTTTAATAGAAAATAGGTGCAGGAGTAGGCCATTCAGCCTTTTGGAGCTGCACCGCCATTCAGTGTGATCATAGTTGATCATGCACTTTCAGTATCCTAATCCTGTTTTCTCTCCATATCCCTTGATCCCTTTAGCCACAATGGCCATGTTCAGCTCCTTCTTGGACATATCTAATGAACTGATCCCAACAGCTTTCTGTGGTAGAGAATTCCACAGGTTCACAATTCTGAGCGAAGAAGTTCTTTCTCATCCCAGTCTTGAACGGCCCCTATTCTTTGACCGTGACCCTAGTTCTGCACCTCCCCAACATCGGGAATATTCCTCCCACATCTAGCTTGTCCAGTCTCATGAGGATTTGATATGTTTCTATGATATCCCCTATCATTCTTCTAAACGCCAGTGAGTACAAGCTCAATTGATCCAGTCTCTCTTCATGTATCAGTCATAGGGGGTGGTAAGTGTGTGTAATGCGTTGCCAGAGATGGTAGAAAAAGATACAAAACAATGTTTAAGAGGCATCTTGTCAGATACATGAATTGGCAGGGAGTAGAGTGTCTTGTAGAGGTAAAAGGTCTTTAGTTTAGAAAGCTGTCATGTGTTGGCACAGACTTGATGGGCTGAAGGGCCTGTTTCTGTACTGCACTGTTCTTTTGTTCTTACTTAAGCTCTGTCCCTCAGGGTGTGGAATTATCAGATTTGAACACAGAGGAAACATTTCCAAAGACAATGCAACTTCCAGTGACTCCTAAAAGAGAGAGTTGAAAGAGCTCACACAGTGATTCAGGTAAGCCACATTTAAATCATCAGCATTCAATGGGTGGGTTATTGGAGGGAGAAGTGACATGTGTCAGTTTTATTTAATCAGGAAGGTTGCATTAAATCCTCACCAGTTACACTTGAATTGTATACAAATGTTTGATTTTGAACATTAAAGAGCTTCCTGTTGATAATGGGTGAATATCCTTGCATTCCCTCCTACCGCTGACATAATCAGGAGCTGTTTCAACTACCGCTGGTGCTGTGATGTGTGGCTTCCTACACCATTCTCCAAACCTGCTCCCCATTTGCCCGTTTCACCGGGCTCCACAAAATCCAGCCTCAGAGCAGTGCATGACCAAAACAAGTAAATTGAGTCTAATTGGCTTTGGCGGGAGTCAACCCTTCTCGCTGTTTGAACCTTCACATGTGTTGCTGCTTCCCTCTGCTCACTATGGTTGATTGATTTACTAAAGCAAGTACATATTTGTGGACTTTGCTAAGTATAAATCTAAAAGGAGTATTCTGAATTCTGAGGACGGAATAACAGCAGAATACTTGATCCTCAAAGCACTCAATTTTCCATTACAGCTGGAACATTTTACACCAGATCATATCATTACCAGCAATTTAAAAAAAAATGATGATGCAGTGCTCTGTAATGGATTGGAGAAACAACTCTCTGATACCAAGGACGTTTCTATTGATCACTTTGTAAGATTGTCGGGTTAATGGAAGTCATTGCTGTTTGAACTGTGAAACATAAATTCACACTGAGAGCAAAACTCTGGCTAAAATAATTATTTAAATATTTATGCCTGAAGTTTTCTTCATAAGTCAAAGGTGTGAAGAAAATAGCTGTTTGCTGTGAACTTACCCAAAATATTTTCTGATGAATATTACAATGGGTTTGCTTGTATTATTTAGTCAAGTTCATATTTTGGATGTGATATCCACATTTTCTGATGTGTGCCCTTTATGTATTGAGATGTGGAACTGTGGAAATATGTTCCATATTGCCCTATCTGAAAAGTCATCATTCATGGGGTTTAGTATTATTTTCCTGATAGTATTTGAAAGGTGGAGTTTGGGCTGTGACTTCATCGTGAAGCAGTGCGAAAAGATGATGACATTTATGATGAATCTCCGCTCATTCTCAATTTTTCCAGAACTTTGGAGTGCTTGTCCAGATATGTAGGATTCCATCATTACTTAATCACTACGAACAGGGGACTGGTCTTACTGCACAGCAAGTGAAAAGTAGATGTGGATTTGAAGAGCACAAGTGGCTTTTGGAAGCTTTTTGTAAAGAACATCTTAAAGTTCTTTGAATTGCTATTTTTCCATGTTTTGCCTGCTGATGACTTCGTCACCATCTGCATTTGCTTGTTCTGATGTAGGAGGGGAGGCAGTGGTATAGCAGTATTCTCACTGGACTAGTAATCCAAAGGCCTGGGATAATGCTCTGGGGACCTGGGCTTGAATCCCACCATGACAGATGGTGAAATTTGAATTCAATTCCTATCTGGAATTAAAAGACAAATGATGACCATGAAACCAGTTCTGATAGTCGTAAAAACCCATCTGGTTCACCATTGTCTTTCAGGGAAGGAAATCTGCTGTCCATACCTACTCTGCAGTGGGTAATAAATGCTGGCCCAGCCAATGATGCCCTTACCCCATGAACAAATAAAAACACAATTCTCCTATTTTTGCTCTCTGCAATTTCAAAGTGTCGTCATGGAATTTCCCTTTGGGAATATTCTAGGTTCTTGCTTGTTTTGGATAAAATGGAGCTGCTGTAGTGGGGAGCCAGTTATGAGCCACTGGAGTCATTTGGTACCCTCTTGTTTGTACCTCCAGCCAAGAATATCAGAGGAACTGCTAGGTCTAGCTGATGTAGGAGCAGTTCTTGTAGAAGCTGCACTTCACAGATGAAGGCATCAATGATTTATGCCACATGCTGCAATATGACCTACAGTCCATCTCAGGAACAGCACGCAGTCAACAACTCTGATGGTCACAGCCACTTTGAACATTAATACATTATGCTATCAATGAGGAAACCAGTAACATAAGTCAAACATTTCACAGATGCACTGTTTGCTTGAATTTATCCATTTGCGCCCAAAAAACTGTTACATGGCTGTTTAACAGAGTAACCAGATACACAGAGGGCCTGCGGATTCATAGATTGCACTCATATGCACTCTCGATCAATCCCATCACCTAGGTCAACAGGAGGTAATTTCATTCTGAAAGTGTGTGCGTATTTCCTGAGCAGTTTGAAGCAATGGGGTTTTGTAATCCTCACATAGCACACAAATAGCTTTAGTACCAGTGTTCCCCTTATGGTGGACACCGCATCCAGTTTATATAACAAATGGCTTTATACTTCCTTCAAAACTTTTGGTTTAAATCATGCCTTGTGAGCTTGGGAACGACATTGTAAATGAATATGAAAATTCTCTGCTTTAACACAGCTACACTTATTTTATAAAGCCTTTGTTGTTATAATGGACAAAAAAATCACAAAACATCTCCATTCTTAATATTACAAATACCCTTCATTATGATATTGCACAGATTTATTTTAATTTTCCGTTTGTGAGTTTTAAGCCCCTTCCTCCTCTTGTATGTAACTCTAATATCCCAATATTTCTTACTGTGGTTTTGATTTCTCCAAATCTTCAAAATAAACATAGGTAATTATAGTTTTAATTCAAAAACTATATACCATCAGACTTAAAAGGGACAGGGTAGACTTTTTGAATGAAGAACGGTATAAGGACCACTTTATTGACCTCTCCTTGTATTCTTCACATATGCCTAGTTAAAGAAATGCAAGAATTTTTCAGGACCAAATATCTGGAGTTCTTCATTTCTTGAAATGTATTTCTTATGACAATAAATCCTGCTCTGTAGTTTTATTCCTGACAGAAGAAAAAACTTTCTGACAAATTCATTTTTAAAGAAGCCATATTGATTTGGCTCCAGCTGATACATTACTTAACCAAGGGGATTTATGTTGTGTTATCCACAGACTTAAGGACCTTTTGCAGTGTATTCTCGAAGAAATGTCTGGGAACACTCTTGGTATGGATTACAGTGATGACAGAAAAAAATTGTAACTCTTGTAATTTAGGCATTTGTTTCTCAGTGAAGACAGATATTTTATAATCTCCCCTCAGCATTCCCATTAATGTTCAAGCCATTTTTTTTTGCAAAGCTAATGGAATTTTGATATGGGACTATCAAATCTGTATGAACCCTTTGGTATTCTAATCAAAATGATTAATTGTCATGGCGAATTGTGACATATTGGATTAAATGAAGCATTTTTGTGCATTTTCCTAGTAAAACAGCTGTGTAAAAAAAGTATCTGGTGTCACAGCAGACATGGACGTTTGTGATCACACTAATTAGTCAAAGATTTATACTGACAGATGAATATTCCTTTGGGAGGCCACAGATAACCAGCACAGCCTGTTAGGTTTAATCTATGAGGATGACATGGTGTAATGTAGAGGACATTGTACTTACACTTCAGATACCCCCCCAGATTTGAATGCAATTCAAAGTAATGGCTTAGAAGTTTCCACTGTTTTGGGCCAGTGTCCATCTAGTTTGTGCTTATTGCACATCCACAGGACAAAAATATATCAATATTTAGAAATTAATTCAACACAGCCACATAGCATGAAGTCACACTGATTTGATAAGAATTTATATTTTCAGGTTAAATGTAGAGGCGCTTGACGCTTTACCTGGGACCTTTCTCTCAATTGGAGCTGCTTGGTGCTGTACCTGAGTTCAGAAAGGGTCCAGAAATATAGACTGAAGTTTTCTGGCCGTTCCTGATCCTGTTGACGGAGACCTCCTGCTGCGTTTCCTCCGTGACAGAGGGTACAAACAACAGTAAAGTAAAAGTTTATTTATTAGTCACAAGTAAGGCTTATGTTAACATTGCAATGCAATTACTGTGACATTCCCCTTGTCGGGGAATCTGGCGCCTGTTTAGATCACCTAACCAGTACGTCTTTCAGATGGAAAAGGAAACAGGAACATTTTCTACAGGAAATTTGTTGGCAGCGGTGGGACTAGAAGATCCCACTACTGGCTACCGGTGGGCTATCTCTGCAAACCATGCCACGGAGGGGCGGGCAGAAGACCTCACCCAGAATATTTTTTAGTGTTGTAATTTCTCACCATTTGACTTGACAATTCGCTGAGGCTGAACTAGACTGATTGGGACATTAGTGTCATATTTGAACTTGAGATCTTCTGGCCGCACAACTGCTCCATCACCAAGATCACTTCGGTACCATCACCTGATCCCATCCTTATCTATCTCAGCTCATCTGCTGCTCCTACCCTCATCCATGGCTTTGTTATTTTTAGATTTGACTCCATACTTTTGAGGTAATCTCTCCATGTCTTTATCTCTCCCTTTCTCTAATCTCCTCCAATCTTGAAACATTTCAACTATTGGTGGTCTTCTAATTCTGACCTTTCAAGTTCCCCAAATTTAATTGCTTCACCATTGCTGATTATGTTTTCACTTGTCTAGGTCCTAAGTTATAAAATTCTCTCCTAACCTCTCTGCTTCTTTAACTTTCTTTGCTCCCTTAAGATGTATCTCTTTGACCAAGTTTTCAATCATCTGCCCTAATATTGCCTTTTGTGACGTGCTTTATAATACTCCTGTAAAGCAACATGGGATGTTAAAGGCACTTTATAAGCACTGGGGAGGCAGTGGTATAGTGGTATGATCACTGGACGAGTAATCCAGAGTCAAAAGCACAAAATGATGGAAAATCTCAGCAGGTCTGACAGCTTCTGTGAAGAGAGAATAGAGCCAGCATTTCAAGTCTTAATGGTCCTTCATCAGAGCTCCTGATCCAGAGACCCTGGGAAATGCTCTGGGGACCTGTGTTTGAAATAGAATTCAATATAAATCAGAAATTAAGAGTCTACTGATGGCCATGAAACCATTGTTTATTGTTGTAAAAACCCAGCTGGTTCTCCAATGTCTTACAGGGAAGGAAATCTGCCGTCCTTGCCTTTTCTGGCCTGCACGTGACTCCAGAGACACAGCAATGTGGTTGACTCTTGAATGCTCTCTGAAATGGCTGAATGAGATACTCATTCAAGGGGCAATTGGGATGGGCAACAAATGTTCACCTTGCCATTGATGCCCACATCCCCTGAAAGAATAAAGTAAAAGAAACTACAAGTTGTTATTGTTGAGAGCAAAGAAGGTGGGTTTCTGTTTGCTTTGTGGAAGTGCAGAATTAAACAAGGCATTAGCAAATGAAAGTTAGAAATGAAAAATGTAGCCATGATTTAAATTATACAGGACAGGTGCACAAACGGTAGCTCCATATCACTTGTAAGTGTCAACTGAGTCACAAAAGAGGGAGATTGCAGATGGCCTTGCAGGATGACCTTTTGCAGTCTGAGATTTAAGGGCCTGGTTTTGGACGGCGCTACCTGATCATGGGTAAGGGGGTGGCAGCATTTTGAGCTGGCTGGCTGACAGGCACCAGCAAGGGCACTGAGAGAGTGGCTCTGATGGGAATGCGTATGTTAACATTCTGAGAGTTTATGCTCCTTGGAGCCACTCCCTCCAAGTATCCCTCGGAAATACCAGTAATGTGTTGGAGTGCTGATTGCGGGAAGCTGGGCTTGTGTGTGAAACTGAAATTTCATTGTGCCATGACTGAGTTTCCACTTCAGTACTCAGTTAGGTGGGTTCGGTTTGTGTCGCAATGAAAACTGAAACACCCCTTGTCAGATGCTCCACTACGGCTGAGTCCACAAGTATTCTCACAAAATCCGCTGCCACTTGTGTTCCGGAAAACATAGGCTCCAAACTTTGTACAATATCCTGTGCCGAGTTGGAGCTGGACTCGTCATATTCTTTGACGGTGATGCCAGGCCTATCAATGCACCAAACATCTCTGAGCGCATGCCAATCAACACTTTACCGGACACCAACCTATCGAAGTTCTCATCTGATCCTTTTGCTTAGGTTTGGCTGCAGCTCACTCAAATCCGGTGACTCAATTCTTCCAGATCCTGCCTCTATTTTACTCTCTAAAGTACACGCACTGTCATTATCCGAGCTGGTGGCTGCAAGTGTCGGATTGAGGGATATTTTACTTTTCCCTGAGTCTTCTTCAGCTTCCCACAGTCAAGGCTGGTGTAGTTCATGCGTATCTGGAAGCATAAATGTACAATAGCAGGGTTGGAGTTGTAAAAAAGGGGCTGGGAGCTGGCAAAGCAATAGGAGCAAAAAATAGATCATACCAGATTGCAGAATGATGCTGAAATGCAATTTGAGAAGGACCATTAGGCAGGAACGTACAATCATTATTGATGGTTTTAATACAGCTGTTGTCCAGTAGTAGCCAACACTTATCTCATCCACAGGTGAGTACGTGAAATAGACTTTATATTCCATCAGTTAGCTCTTGCTGCAGTTCATTATGGGCAACCTTACCCTGCAAATCATAAGGTAGGTCAATAGCGGGGAAGGAACATGTTTAGTGATGTGTCAGCTATAGAGTGTGCAAACTGTGAAATGTAAGTGTGCAGATTGCTGCAGTGCTGAGTGTGTGAGGATGAGTTGAAGCAAATAAATGTGAAGAATGAGTGGTGCTTGATAGAGATTGTTGGTAGGTTGATGAAGGGGTATGAATGGAACAATGTGAGACTGTGCGGCAGCTGGTAGCACATGGCATTTCAAGATGCATTCACTTACTTTGACCATATCTGTAAAGTCATTAAACATCTTCTTGTACTGCATCCTGACCTTGGGTTAGTCTGCTGGCATTGACTGCAGCTACCATGGAGGGGTGGGATTGTACCTCCCTGAGGGAAAAGCACCTCTCTCCTTTAGTCTATGTCCTACAAGAAGATTTCCACCATGACATCTGAGGATCTTGGGGCTTACTCTCTGGCTTATTACACCATTTCTACAGCTTCCTTTTGATTTTCCATCCTTCTTTAATCAGCTTCTGTTGTAGCCAGAATGCACTGAGTATCTAAGGGATGCAGTCTGGCTTTAAGCAGTGATGGGTTGCTTTAAATCATTTTATTCTTGTATGAACCAGTCTTCTGCTGAAGTGTGCAGTCACTCAGCAGCAAATGCAGCACAGGGTTGAACATTATATTTATTGTAACTAGTAGGCAGCACAATGTGCACTGCTTGCATCACTTTGAGCAGATAGGGGCTAATTGCACATTGCGATCCTTGCGCCCGCTTTTGCTGGTGGCAGAGGGCGGGGTGGGGGAGATATCCACCATGCTTGTTGATAAGACATTTCCAGTGTAGTTTTAAAGAGGAGGTGATGAGGCAATGGGATTGAAGCCATTTAAATATCATTCATGTGTTAGTCTGGGCACTTAACACTCATCATGCTACCTTTCCATTCCTAGAATTCACAAGAGCGTTTTGTTCTTTTGATTTAAAAAGTACATTCTGTGACTTGTGATCCTCATGGTCTTAATTCTATTTTCTCCATATGAAGTCATTTTATTTTCTCCTGGTGTTCAAATGTAACCCAGGTGCGGTGGCATAAAACTGGACTAGAAATTCGGTCCATGAAACAATCATATGGATTTATTTAGGGCAGTGAAATTGTGCTTAAGTGCACCAAATAAAATTGTATTTTCTTCATGCGTAAAATGATGGTCTGAATACAGTTTAAAAGTGTTGCTAATATTTGAAACTTCCATTCTAAACAGAAGTACCAGTAGATTGAGTAAATGGTTACACATGTTCTGTGTTTTAATAATTGGGGAAATGATGCATTGCTGAAAAATGGGTGACATCATGGCACTTGGGCTGAGATTTGCGGTTGGTTAGTATTTGTGTATTACTTTATTCCAAGATACGGGGAATCTTGGGGGTGAGGAGAATTGTTTTAAACAAAACATGTTTAGAATTTCTATAGACATGAGCTCAAGTTCCACCAATGCAGTTTGTGTTTTCAAAGTTAATTAAATACATCTGAACCTGAAAACTAGTATCAGTAATGGTGACATGGAACTATCGGTTAGTTGTTAAAAAAAAACATCTGGTTCACTGAAGTCCTTCAGTGAACTATGGACTAGCATATACCCCATTCCACAATTACCAACAAACCAAAGTATCAACCCTGGTTTGATGATTAATAGCCAGGATTTGCACAACATTTAAGTCAAACGATTAGACTAGCTAAGTACACCACTGCAACTTGCTATGGTTTCTTTGACAACACCTTCAAAACCTGTGACCTCTAGCACCTAGAAGGACAAGTGGAGCAGGTTCATAAGAACACTCCCTCCTGCAACTTGCTATCCAAGCCACATACCCCGTCCTGAATAAGAACGTCATCACTGTTCCTTCACTGTCACTGGGCTAAAATCCTGGAGCTTCCTATCTGAAACACTGTGGGAATACCTTCACCACTTGGACTGCAGTGGTTCAAGAATGCAGCTCACCACCACCAAGTGCAGTGGTGTACTTGGCTAGTATGATCATTTGACATAAATGTCATGCAGATTCTGGCTGTTAATCATTGAACCAGGGCTGATGCTCTGGTTTGATTGTAATTTTCTCAAAGACAATTGGGAATGGGCAACAAATGCTGGCCTAGTTAGGACTGTCCACATTCTGTGAATGAATAAATAAGAAAAAAAGGGATTTTCACAACACACTGGTAGCCATTTACTCCATCATTTCTGTGCCAATTCTTTATTAGTGTGATTAACAATTAATGTCTCTGCCCTGCTAGATCTATATTTTCTTCGTTCATTCATGGCATGTGGGCATCTGGCAAGGCCAGCATTTATTTTTCTTCACTAACTGCCCTGGAAAGAGTTTGGAGCATCGGGAAGTGATGGTCTTGTAATCAGAATGTTTATGTACCTAGTACAGTTAAGCTTCTGGTTAATGTTGACCCTTAGAATCTTAATAGTGGGGGACTCAACCTTTAAATATCAAGTGCACAGGGTTAGAGTCTCTCTTGTTGGAGATGATCATTGCCTTGTAATTTATGTTGCTTTAATATTTACTTACTGAGCCCAATTTCAGCACAGTGATTGAGTATAAATCAGAGCAAACCAATCCTATTTTATACCATGACTGCAAATTATCACAGGTAGTGAATTTGTAGCCACCGGAAACCAGAATCCTACGTATTATGAATCTTATGAAAAGAAATAAGGTTCCATTGCACGTGAAAATCTGCTGTTTGTTTCTGGGCCTGCAATGTCAGTTTTCATCAAGCGAATGTAATCACTTAACATAACTTTTGTGCATGTTCTGGCTAGTTATTGAAAGTTAGCACATAAGCGGAACAGCAAACAGAATACCTTCCTCTCAGTGTGTGAACTGACTCGAGTCAATGCTCTGAGTAAACCTTGGGAGATCACCATGTGTTCAACTATAAGGAGGACTTTTGATTTAAAGTCAGTGGGATCTGTTTGCTCCATTTGTATATGGCTTAGATACAGAATTGCTAAATGATTTCATCCTTTTTCCATGTGGTTTAGTTTTACTAAAATACTGTGATGTGTTTATTAATTGCATTGTCAGACAGGGAATATTTCATTTTGGTTTGATTTTATATTTTATCTTTAGCTTAATAAAATTCACTGAGGCATTTCATAGGAACAAAATATGATAATAAACCACCTAAAGAAATCTTAAGTTATCAAATCAAAAGCTTAATCACAGAGATGAATGTTAAAGAGTATCCTAAAGTAGGAAAGGTGGAGAGGCAGGCAGATGTAGGGAGAATGTCCCAGAGCCTCGGATCTAGGCAACTGAATGCATGGCTGCCTATGGTGGAGCAATTAAAACCAGACTCAGGAGGCCAGCGTTAGAGGATTGCAGATATCTTGGATAGTTTTCGAATTAGAGATGGATACAGAGGTAGGAGGGGCATTACCAGGGAAAGATTTGAAATCAAGGATGAGAAATTTAAAACGAATCAAATGTAGATCAGAATTACAGGGACGATAGATGAATGGGACTTGTCGCAAGTTAAGAATTGGGCAGTGGACCTCAAGGCTGTGGAGGGGAGAATGTGGGAGACCAGTCAGGAGTGAATTGGAATAGCCAAATCTAGCGGTTAGGAAGGCATGAATGAGGGCACCAGCAGCACTAAAACTGAGATGAGACAAAGTCGGATGATATTACAGAAATAGAAATAGGTAGTCATAGCAATAGTGTGAATATCTGGTCAGAAACACATGTCTTTATCAAATATGAGGCTAAAGTTGCAAACAGACTTATTTCATCCCCAACTTTTTTTTATTCTCTCATGTGATGTGGGCATATCTGTTGCCCATCAATAATTACTTGCCAGAGAACTTTTACTCTAGTATAGATCAATCTTTATGGTAAGTATTGTATAAGAATACAAATAATCCAAGAACTCAGGTGTCCCCTAAATTCCTTCCCTGCTTACACACTTGCTATCACATGTCCTTTAAAAGAAAGATCGGCATGTTATGGTCTTCAGAATTCGCAATGGCACAGAGCATGCCGTTCAAAAATCTGGGCTTGTAATGGATTGAAATGGATCTAAACTAATCCTTTCAGTTTCCTCACTTCCACTGTCCTCACTGATAGACAGATTGCTATTGACTCTATGCAAGGTTCCATCTGAACAACCAGTTGTTCCAAAACTAACACAACTCACTCAGGAAGGGCAGGTCTTTCTGAACGTCAGCCACTGGAGGGATTCATCTGTGGTCCTCTCAGGTTGGAATCCAATGCTGCCATGACTTTGAAGTGTCTCAGTGAAAAGCTGGAAGGCTGTCAGAAGGTGAACGAAGGTGCAGCTTTCAGAACGCATTTTTTTCTTGACAACATTTCTCACTCAGCCTTTCATAATTTACAAATGAGAAGCAAGACGTTATTTTACGCATCAAACAACAGAATCATTTTATATTTCAGGCTTTTCACATGATGTTAATTTTTTATTTAGGTGGAACACACTCCACGCAATTGTATAACTGAGACTTGATGAAACTCATAAATATAAGCACCAGTGGCGGACTGACATCTTAAATAGATTTGCACAGTCTGCAACGATGGTGGCAAAAGATGGCCGAATGATGGCTCACTGAATCTTGCAATAAGTCTTAACAATATATTCATGAAGTACTCTATTTGGCACTGGATAACTATCACAATTTTTTTGCAGGGTTCACAAGGAGCATGTAAGAGTCTCATTCAAGCACTTGATTTCATTTAATCCCATGTAAACTAGTATCAAATTATTTTCATACATTTGTGATATTATTGCTACTGAATCATAGTGATTGCTCCATGGAGGGGTGAACTATTCAGATCTTTTGACCTGTCCTTAAACATGCGCTTAACATATACCTATATATTTTTGTTTCATTTATTGGATGCCAATGTAGGGAAATCTCTATTATCCGGCATTCTCCGAGAATGGGAGGTAACTGAGATGTAAGGTGACACCTGCGTTTTCGTCAATGAGAAAGCTCCAGGATGATCACACAGGCGTCAAGATCTCGCAAGGTGCAGGAGTGCACGAAGTGAGTGAGTGGCACTGAGGGGGGATGGTGCTGCAGAGCAGTGGGCAACTCAGACCAGAGTGAGGACAGGCTGCTGATAACAATTACCATTTAGATTGACATCTCCAATCAAAAGACATACCTGACACCAGAATTCTGGTTAATAGAGAATTTTGGTTGGTAAAGTGCCAGATAACAGAAATTTTACTGTATTTACATTTTTTTGGGCATAATGCTTGCTTGTGACCATTTGCTCTTTTTGTTTTGTACTGCAATTTTTTTTTCAACTCTTATTCCCAACTGGCTGTTGTTTTTTCGCTTATATCAAACCCTTCCTAACACCTCTGTGGAGTTCCTACAACATGTGGACTACAATGGTGCAGGAAGGCAGCGCACCATTAAGGCAGCTCACCACTGTCTTCTGATGGGCAATAAATGCTAGTCTAGTCAGCAATGCCCACATCCCATAAGCAAATAAATACAAAATAGCAAACTGTTCAGCATAAAAGTTGTTTTGATCATTCTTTTGGCAATCTTGGATCTGAAAGCACAAGTACATCTTGTGGCAGGAGTAAAAGTGAATGTGATTGCACCTGAAACACTTACTTTTATCGTTTACCATATACCTTCTTTGGCTCAATGTCTGGTTATTTTTCTATAAAGTGCCTTGGATAACAATTCCTTATTAAGGATGCCATATAAATGCAAATTATTGTTAATCAATGAAATTCTGATATTAAACCCTGGAGTTGGATTGATGACAGTTTATTTTTGTTCATTTTTACACATAAATATCTAAGAAATCCAGATTGAATTCACTTCCTGTTACACTTTAGTTGTGGGACAACATTTTAACTCATCAGTGAGACTTTGTCACTAATCTCTTTGATTGTTCCTCTAAGGACCTTAACTATGCATACTGAGGTGTGTGGACAGAGTGTCCTAGGAACAGTAATACCATTCCTTATTGGGCTATAGTTATTGTTATAGTTACTGAGAGGGAAATAGAACTTTTAAAAAGCTGCATCTCTCTAAGGGGAGCACGACCTTTTGCAGAGCTTGGCTACCAATGGTGGCAACAGCAGCAGTTTTGGGAAGTGGGAGTCTCAGCAGGAGAAAATGCTTCCCAATTATCAGATATACTTAGTAAGTTTCCATTTGTTGATGTAAAGACTGAATGCAGGAGACTCACATTAGACATGACTCTGATCCTAAAGAAGGTGATTGTGGACACAGTTAGTGCAAATTTCAATATCCAAAGTAACCAGCACACAGTTCTGAGAGACGTTCAATGACCTTACAAAGGTATCTAAGGTAAGTCAAAGCACCATTTCCCTGTGCGCATGTGTGCGGAACTTGGCTATCAGTCTCTGCTCAGTGACTCTGCGCTGTCGTGTGTTGTGAAGGCCACCTTGGAGAACGCTTACCCGAAGATCAGAGACCGAATGCCCGCGACCACTGAAGTGTTCGCCAACAGGAAGGGAACAGTCTTGCCTGGTGATTGTCGAGTGATGTTCATTCATCCGTTGTCGTAGTATCACATGTGACAGCATGGCAGTATGAATATAGAGGTAGGTGCCCCATGGTGACTCAAATCACTCTCAGGCACAGTTAAGTATGAGGCATTAAAATTGGAACTTTTATATTTGACCCCTTCCATTTTACATGCCTTTTCACTGGCATCAATTAATAAAAAACTAACATGGGGAAGGGAGAGGATGGGAGTTCAGTTCATGCTTTGTTTCCTGTAATTTAACACCAGATCATGATTTATTATCTTGTTAAAGCCTTGGGGGTGACTGTCAGTGAGATGGCCATACTTGAAATTTCTTAAAACAGGCAAGCACCCAAGCTGCCAGGGAATGCAAAGTTTGATTCTGTACTGCGCTTTACTGAAATGGATGGAAGAATGACTGGTTGTCAGCTCACAACTTTCCACAGTGCAGTGTGACCGCTGCTCCCTAGTGAGAGAGTGCAATCGGCCTTAAAATACTTAGCTCTCAATTGAACATGCCACCTCGGACGCCAGCTTGAGGCGATCGTAAGTGACCTATGTTGTATTGCTAAGGAGCGAGGCCCAGATGAAACCAATTTTAAAATGCTTTTCTTATATCAGTGAAGCATACAAAATTCTACTGGTTTCCCACGTTATCGGACAACAAATTTTATGAAATTGGGTACACAATATGGAAGCAGACTAAAGCTGCACTCAGAGCCTCCCCACTAAAGGTCACAAGGGAACAGACACAGACTAGCAGGCAAGGACATGCTTTTAGAATGCAAATGAGGGCTAGCACACAAAGGGAACCGGATAGGATGGCACCTACAGGAACTAAATTAAAAAGTACACCCCCATCCAACCAAATCAGCACCTCTGATCTAATCAAGCAACCCTCTATGGAGACACCTAAAGATTAGCATAACTAAGGGAGCATCCCTGGCCCCACAAACTAGTCAAACACCCATTGTTCAAACCCTGGAGATTCTAGACCATTAATAAACCCATCAGACAGAAACGATTAATACACACTTCAAAACATTGTCACAATACTTGAAGACATCAAAACAGGATGGTCAGAGTCGAATACTATAAACTAAACATTAGCATTTGAATTGTACAATGTATCGAAGTTCAGGTATAACTGTAACCCATTGCGGCGGGTCTTTAGAGTGCTTTCGGGACAGTTCGGTTTATATGTCCTGACTGCACCTCCGTCGACGTAAAAAATGAAGCTGTACCGCTGTTGAACCTGACCCTGAGTCCGTAGTGGTCGTGTTCACCCACTCACGCTAACACCCACCAGCTGCTTAATGATAACTTTGTACATATTCGACATTTAATGCTGTGGACACGAGACTGCCACTTCAACTTGTTTTACTGATTTCTGTAAAAATTTGTAACACTGGTATGTGGCTTGCAAATTCAAATTTATCAGAGGCACATTAAGTTTAATAACTGATTTACTTTAAGATTCTAATGCTTCTTTGAAGCTTGTTCTACAGCTAAAACTATAATTGAAATATTTAAAAGCTCCAAAATTAATAGTTTAAGATGCGCTGGAGCAGAAAACTATTGGTTAAGAGATAAAATTAAATCGGTTCCATAAGCTTGGCTTTGAAACATATATAAATGTTGTGGTTATTTTATAACTGATTCTGTACCCTGGAAAGTTGTTATTGAAGGTTTGCAAATATCCAAAGAGGGTTCTGCCTTTAAAATGTGGTGAGTAATTTCCAGAATGCAACTGGAGAGCATATGAAATGGACCTTTGTTCAACTGTGCAAATCCAGTGTTGCTGTTGTGATCCCTAGGATTCTACACAGGCTTTGGGTAAAGAGGAATAAAAGCAAAATACTGCTGATGCTGGAAATCTGAAATAAAAATTTAAAATGCTGGAAAAACTCAGCAAGTCTGGCAGTATCTGTGGAGAGAGAAAGAGAGTTAGTGTCTTGAGTCCGTTGGACTCTTCTTCAGAGAAGAAGAGGAAGCAGAGTCACGTTGGACTCAAAATACTAAATCTGAGGGCAATTCTCCCAAAAATGCTGAATTGATGAGAAAACTGTTCTAGATCAGGGCAGATTCAGACCTGAAATGCACCACTCTGTGCAATGCAATGGTCACAATCTCATTAAAAACCCAGGGTGGGGCCAATTCTCACTGGAGCCTGACAGCTCCAGAATTCTGTGCATGCGCAGTGGCCCGATCTGTCAGTCTCCCCGTTTATTGGCCAGCTCCATCGCTAGCCAGCCTTGGACCCCCTGTGTGCTGCTCCTCCAGTACCCCCCATGGCCCAATCGTGGCCCCCCGCTCCGGAGCACCACAATGTCCAGCTCATCCCCCCCAGCAGTGGCGATCCCCCCAACCCTTCACCCCACAGACTCGTGCCCCGCTAACACCCCACATGGTCAGACCACACCCCCCCCCCCCCACACAAGAGGCAGCCTCCCCCCATCAGACCACCACACTCCCCAGCTCGCCCCAATCACTGGCCTCTCTCCAGCCCACACTGATCGCCATGCAGAATGATAACAGGGACCCCCACTGATTACCCCTGGACCCTGCCCACAATAGGCTCCACCCCCTTAGCACTGCCCGATGCCCGATGGGCAGTGTCGAGGTGCCCCTGGGCATGGGCACTTTGCCCCTTGAGCAGTGCCACGGGGCACATGCTGGCACTGCCATGGTGCCCATGCTCAGGGGGCACCACCCATCCACCACCCAATCCCCTGGATTGCCCCCCTTCAGTCTGGCAGTGTCTTCTGCTAGTTCCCTGATTGTAGGGAGCCACTCTAAATGCTGTCAGAATGAAGTATTCTTGGCGAGTTTGGACATTCGATCGGGCCCGGCAAGTTCCTGATAATCATGTATAAATCATTTAAAAAAGATTCAAATCACTTACCTGTCTTCTCACCAGTTTCCAGCATGATCTGGACTCCGACAATTTTCCTGCTCTGGGAGATGCGCATGCATTCCTGGCGCACGCGGGAAAAGACCGATGACGCAATTCTCCCAACCGGACCTGTCAAAGTTTGTGGGTTGCGATGGGAGAATCGGGCCCTCTGTTTCTCTCTCCACAGATATTGCCAGACCTGCTGAGTCTCTCTGGCTTTTTCTGTTTTTATTTCTGAGCTGGGACAATTCCTGGCTCTGCAAACCCTTCGAGGAAGATAGTGCTTCAGAACTTGGGATTTTCGTTTTGGGCAGTAAGGTTCACCTCATTCCCTCTACCCACCCCATAATCCCTCATATCCTCCATGCTAACCTATACTCCTAGCCAGCCTATATCCCATCATATTTTCCATGCCAGCCTATGCCCTCCGTCCGCCCCAATGGCCCTCCATAACCCAATGCCAAATTAGTGCCAACTCATGTCCCTATCCAGCAACTTTCTCTTTACACCTATCATGCCAGCTCACTCAGTATCCAACATGGGCAGAAATTTTGAACGGCTTAACAACTTGACATTTGCTTTTTGACACTTCTGACCGTTCCTCTTGATAATTCCAGTTACGTTGTGCACTTTGTATGCCCATTCAGGTTAACTTTTAACAATCCCAAAGGAACCTTACCTTTCTCAAAGGGCAGTTTAGCCTCTTTTAAAGGATACCTGACCTCCCATAAAGATGTCCTGGGACCATTTCCAAAGGGATTGCCTACCTCTCCAAATGGATACTCCACCTCCTAAATTAATCCGTGAAGTTTAGACCTGCTCCTACCAGGTGTAATCTGCTCATATCATGGTTCACACACATAGGCCACCAAATGCAGACCAGATTGGAAGAAAGTGCTGATTTCTTTGGGTTGCTGTCTCAGCAAAATGTGCCTGCACGCAGTGTGAGCTGCCTCTGTTTCCACCCCAGCAAAAATAGTGAGTGCTGTGTTCAGAAGGGTGAATTCTAGAATTCAGCCTCTTCTGCTGTTTTCACAATGATGGAGAGACCCTCTGTTGCTACGAAAATCCAGGCCTGAGTGTCTGAGATAGGAAGGTGCTCCCTTTCACAGCAGTGATATCGTTCACATTTATAATTACTGAAACAAAAGACTGGAATCAGTCATGAAAATTGACAATTTTCATACATGTGTTTAAAATTTTTTAAAGTATCACAGAATATTGATTGCATGAACATCTGTGGATCTGGATTTCAGACCAGCAGAGGATTGAATGAAGTGTTTCCTTAATCTTAAGGAAAAGAATTGCAGACTTCTATCTAACAAGCATTATTAAAGGAGCTTTGTCACCTCTTGCTTTGTGACCTTAAAATGTCAGTGTGTGTGTAACACTGATTTATAGCTTGAAGTCATTTTCACTTGCCGTCTTCAAAGCTGATAAAGTAAGGAAACACCAGTTGTTCAGATTAGGCCTGTGGTCTGTAATACATCACCAAAATTGTGGTAATTAAATGAGAAGGAACACAAGTTGCACAAAGAAGCCAGGGACTTTAATATGGGATGAGAAAGTCTAGAAAAAAAACCCAGTTTGAAATGATCATGGGGAAGTTACTGTAATTTCTTATTGTATATAATTCCCCCAGTTTCCCATTCATTGTATAATTCATATTCCTGGTACTCCATGGGGGCAGACTGCTGTTGGGAAGAAGGAGATATATGTCAAGAAAGAGAAGAACAGTAGAAAGAATACTCTTATTGTTGAAGTTATAATCAGCATAAACATAGCAGAAAAACAGGGATTTCCATGAGAAAACAAATTTAGTTACCTTTTGTCATCGTGCAACTGTCTGGAAAGTTAAGTCTTCATAGACTCGATTGCACATTCCTCACAGTACCAAAACAACTCTAATCATCATACCCCGACAGTGTAGAAGGAGGCCATTTGGCCCATTGAGCCTGCACTGCCAACAATCCTACCCAAGCTCAATCCTTTTATCCCCACAGTATTTACCCAACTAATTCCCCGATACTTAGGGGTAATTCTGGCATGGCCAATCCAGCTAATCCACACATCTTTGGACTGTGGGAGGAAACTGGAACACCCGGAGGAAACCCACGCAGACACGGGGAGAATGTGCAAACTCCACACAGATAATTACCTGAGGCTGGAATTGAACCCGGGACCTGGTGCAGTGAGGCTAACTACTGTGTCATCATGCTACAAATGACACAATCACAAATAATATTTTCTATAACGGTGACCAGAATGCATGATCACCTCTTGTCGTCCTCAGCACCATTTAATGTGGTTGCCCACGCTATTCCACATTGCCATTCTTTTATTGTCCAGTGTCATGGGCTAGTCTCTTCATGATCTTATTTTAAGGCTATCAAAATGCAGCCAAATTATCTCTGATAATAGTTCTTATTTGCTCCTCCTGACTATAATCTTCCAGTTCAGCTCTTCCTTTATTCTGCCTCTTGGCAACATCATTTGGAGGCATAGAGTCTGCTTTGCATACATACTAAAGTGGCCCATTTTTGCCTTGGCTTCATATATCTCATCCCTCAGTTGCCACACTTCTGTAGGCCTGCTTAGACCATATCAAGTTCCATGTGAGTCATGATTTACTCAGGTTCAATATTGGTCACCCTGGTCTTGTTGAAAAATCCCCTCCCTTAATTAATAGTCATTCAGCTAATCCTCTGCCTTCCTGTTTTTGCGACCAAAGTGGATAATCTCACTTTCATCCACCTTATACTGCATCTGACATGCATTTGCGCACTTACTCAACTTGTTCACGTCACACGGAAGTATTGATAATCCTCCTCATGGCTCACCCTTCCATCCAGCTTTGTGTCATCTACAAATATGGAGATATTCCACAGAATCCATAGAATCCCTACAATGCCCATCAATTTGCACTAAGTCTCCAACACAGTATCTCACCCAGACCCACCCCCCACCCTATCCCCATAACCCAATGCATTTCTCCTGCTAATCCCCTTAACCTACACATCTTGGGACACTAAAGAGCAATTTAGCATGGCCAATTCACCTAACTATTTAGCCTCCCCACCATTTAGTTCTCTCATCTAAATACAGTGGCACAGTGGTTAGCACTGCTGCTTCACAGTGCCAGGGATCTGGGACTGTGAGGCAGCAGTGCCTCACAGAAGGCATCTGATTGGATGAAAGAAAGAAGGCATCTGATTGGAACAATAGCGGTTGGTAAATCTTGTTTGACCAATCATTGCGACATGACAAAGTCAGCCTACCAAGAAAGACATTAATGTCACTTTACCCTTCAAAGGGTTAATTGAGTATACAAAAAAATGGTTTAATTGAGTGTACATGTGAGTATTTTGGATAATATTTCAGTACTTTTGCATATACTTTTTCCATACTTGGAATATTACAAATACTATTTTGTTTTCTAAATTAGGCTCCAAACATATAAACATTTTGAAGTAACGCTTTTAAGACAAGTTATCTAACGTCACTTAACTTCACTTTATTCTATTCAGCAAAGGGTGGGGCAGGGGGCATGGGCTAGGTCAGAGGGCCTTACTAAAGATCAGCCTAGGGGTCCGGGTGGTAGTGAATCCACCATTGTTTACAAGAGGATGCCAATGAATGGGCACAAAGGGATATTTGGTGCGTTAATAGGTCTGACAGTCTCTTGTCACTATCAAGAAGCATGGAGGAAGTCCAGCTCAAACTTGATATGGGGTATGTGTGGTGAGCTAGCAGAGGGGAGTAATAAGCTGAGTGTACTGTGGATATTCTGTGTCCCTCAGTAGCCACCCTTTGGTTCTTAGTGATGGTGACTGCTGCAAGATGAATGCGTTATGGCTGCTGCCATATGGCTTCACCTACAGCATCCTCTGGGAATGGCTGCATATCAATTGGATGTTAATGATGTGCTAGTCCTTAACCTGCAGGGCCTTGGAGCCTGGTGTGCGCATTGGATAGCATCCTGCACCATTAGGAACCCTGCTATCCCTGGCCAAGCTACATGCACACTCCTCCTGCTACTCTGTGGTCAGTGAGAAAACAATGAAGCCCCCTCTTCTTCAGCACACATCCTCTGTCAACTCCTTGTTGTAGCAATGGATGTTGGGATGTTGCTCATGCCGTCTGCTGCTGCCTGGAAGGATCTACTAGTAAAGAAATATACGGCTGTAGTGATCTTGACACGTGCTGTGTGGCTGCAGGTCATCTTGTAGGAGGTCACCTCCTCCTTGGTGAAACACAGGCATCCCACACACTGCTCCTGACATGGTGGCAGGAGAGCACTTCCTAAAGACACTTGGTAGGTGAGAACCTTTTATTGAGAGTCTTCTTCTCCTCCTCCCTGTGTGTAGTCCTTCCGCTCCCTGCAGCCTATGCTCCATTTACAACTCATACTGCGACTCAACAGCTTATAGCCCCCATTCAGCAGACTCTCTCATGGCAGGCCTTCCAACTTCTCTGACTCTTTGTCAGGATCCAACACCACTCCTTTGTAAACCCAAAGGCTTTGCGGATCTCCTGCAATAATATTGAACACAAAACTCCTACACCAACAAAGGAAAGTCAAAATCACCTCATGTTGAAGTTGGATGGTTGTAAATAAGGCTAGTCCCTCATGTGGTTGAATGCAAGTTCAGCTCAGAGTGATTAACAGAGGGCTTTAACCAGACCTGCATGGTCTAAATTGGCAGAGCATGCACTAAATCCACATTAAAGGCTGTTTGACCATCACAATTCACCCATATTGCACTGCTTCCAGTGCACGCATGTCAGCTTGTGCTAGTGCCCATACAATTGGGCATGTGTGCTGGAAGTGTCTTAGCCAACGTTTTTGTAGTTTTGGACTTCCATGGCACTGTCACCGATGGTATCATGAGGCCCAATTTCATGGTAAATAAATTTATGCTACACTGGCTATATTCATAAATTTACTCAACTCCTGTCATTTGTGTTTCAGTTAACTGTGCATGACAGTTACGGCCCTTTATTTACACCACAAATAATAAGTCCATAAAATATTTTTTTGTATTCATGATATCATTATTGGAAACAGGTGATACTTTGTGAAGGCCACAGTGCACCAATCTGTGCAGCAATAAGGATTTCATTTAAAAATCCAATTAAATAGCTCCAATTCTCTGAAATCTAAGTAACTGAGAGCAGACCTGATTTTTGTTTCTCTATTGCCCTTTGTTACATTTGAATATGAGGCGGTGCCAGGAACAAACTCGCAAGAAAACAATGAACTGTTGATTTATTGCTGGGGACTCACCCAATTCAATTTTCAGCAGATGTGGATTATAGTGGCTGGAACTACATCCGAAAACAGAAGGAGTGCGTAATTTGTTTATAAGAATCAAGATCAGATGGTGTGACTGAGATCACAATGACCACTTTAGTAGCAATAATGGGATAACCGATTATTACTTGAATGGATGTGAATTGAGAGAGGTGGATATTCAGTGAAACCTTAGTATTTTAATGCATCAGTTGCTGAAAGTAAGCACAGGTAGAGTAGATAGTAAAGAAGGCAAATGGTATGTTGACTTTCATAGCAAGGGAATTTGATTATAGGGATAGAGGTGTTTTACTGCAATTGTACAGGGCGTTGGTGAGGCCACACTTGGAGTATTGTGTGCAGTTTTGCTGTTCTTATCTGAGGAAGGATATCCTTGCTAGTTAGGGTGTACAATTGAGGTTTACCAGGCTGATTCCTGGGAAAGCAGGTATGTTATACGAGGAGTGACTAAGTTGTCACTGTATTCACTGGAATTTAGAAGAATGGGAGGGGATTTCACAGAAACTTCTCAAATTCCAACAAGGTTAGACAGGGTTGATTCAAAAAAGAATGTACCTGATGGAGGGGAGTCCAGAACTAGGGGGTCATAGTTTGAGGATAAGGGATAAACCATTTAGAACCGAAGTGAGGGGAAATTTCTTCACCCAGAGGGTGGAATGTGTGGAATTCACTACCACAGAAAGTAGTTGAGACCAAAACGCGGTCTGATTTCAAGAAGAAATTTGACATAACTCTTGGGGCTAAAGGGATCTAGTGACATGGGAGGAAGGGGGAGTCAGGATATTGAATTTGATCACCCATGATCATAATGAATGGTGGAGCAGGTTCAAAGGGCCAAACGGCCTATTCCTGCTTCTAGTTTCTATGTTTCTATTACATCTTTGCTTATAGCTCACATTAGTGCTATGAGTTCCTCAATATCCACCCAGATCCAACCTCAATATGGACAGCACAAGTCCAGCAATATTTAATTGGATACACAACTATTTAACTGAAATGCTGCTAAGGTTTGGGAAACATTTTTGCTTGTATTAGGTAGTTACTTTTCATTGCTTAGACAATACCAAAACTTTTTTAGTTTTCCTATGACATTCTGAACCCTTTCTGGAATTCAGGAAAACATTTTGTCTTCCCTGGGGTTGCTTACCATTCCAGCTAAACTCACTCCAGGATCAGGAGATGGAAGAAAGGAGAAAGACTTGCTTTTATATAGCACTTTTGATGATGTCTGAAAATGCTTTACATTCAGTGAAGAGCAGTTACAGCAGGAGGGTGAGGAAATGGAACTGTGGCTCTGGTACTAAACAGAAGGAGGAAAGTTTTTAGAATTCTCAACTTTCCAACATATCTAGACTTGACTTCTCTGAATAGAAAGGGCTGAGTTTCTCCAGGCTGGTTATCATGGAGGTATGTCACCTCCCACAAGGAGTCATGCAGCTACAGCTTTCACCATAGTCATTCAACCTCTTTGATTTGATTTAATTTGATTTATTATTGTCACATATATATTAGCATACATTGAAAAGTATTGTTTCTTGCGTGCTATATAGACAAAGCATACTGTTCATGGAGGAGGAAATGAGAGAGTGCAGAATATTGTGTTACAATCATAGCTAGGGTGTAGAGAAAGATCAACTTAATGCAAGGTAAGTCCATTCAAAAGTCTGATGGCAGCAGGGAAGAAGCCGTTCTTGTGTTGGTTAGTTTGTGACCTCAAACTTTTGTATCTTTCTCCCGACAGAAGAAGGTGAAAGAGAGAATGTCTGGGTTACCGTGTGGTCCTTAATTATGCTGGCTGCTTTTCTGAGGCAGCGGGAAATGTGGATGGCCACACCAAGCTGTGATACAACCAGAAAGAATGATTTCTATGGTGCATCTGTATAAGTTGATGAGTCGTAGCTGACATGCCAAGTTTCCTTAGTCTTCTGAGCAAGCTGAGGGGTTGGTAGGCTTTCTTAACTATCATGTCGGCACTGGGGGGATGGGGACAGGTTGTTGGTGATCTGGATACCTAAAAACTTGGAGCTGTCGACCATTTCTACTTTGTACCCATTGATGTAGACATGGGCGTATTCTCCAGTATACTTCTTGAAGTCGAAGGCTTAACATTGAGGGCGAGATTACTGTTGCTGCACCAGTTCACCAGATTCTCTATTGCATTCCTGTACTTTGTCTCATCATTGTTTGAGGTCCGACCCCAATTATGGTGGTGTCGTCAGCAAACTTGAAAATCAATTTGGAGGGGAATTTGATGGCACAGTCCTAGGTGTATAAAGAGTATAGTAGGGGGCTGAGAACACAGCCTTGTGGGGCACCGGTATTGAGGATGTTCATGGAGGTGGTGTTGTTGCCTATCCTTATTGATTGTGGCCTGTAGGTTAGGAAGTTCAAGATCCAGTTGCAGAGGGAGCAGCTGAGGCCCAGGCCATGGAGTTTGGAGATGGGTTTCGTAGGAATAATGGTATCGAAGGCTGAGTTGTAATTTATAAATAAGAGTCTGACATAGGTGTCTTTGTTATCTGGGTATTCCAAGGTTGGGTGCAGTGCCAGGGTCTGCCTCCTTCTAGCCTGTAGTGGGAATATCACCAACAACAGTTGATTTGCAGCAGAATAGGGCTCTGGCATTTGCATTTTGCTGACTTCACCCAAACTTAAGTGATTATTGACTGCCCCCATGTTGCACAATGGGTTCTTTTACATGCTCGCATCGTTTTTGTGAATTACAGAAAAGTTTGCTCAATTACCATGCAACTGGTATGTAATCACCAAAGTTAATTTATTAGTGTTAAAAGTAAGCTTACATTCACACTGCAATGAAGTTACTGTGAAAATCCCCGAGTTGTCACACTCTGGCGCCTGTTCGGGTACACTGAGGTAGAATTAGCACGACCAATGCAACTAACCAGCACATCTTTTGGGTTGTGGGAGGTAACTGGAGCACCCAGAGGAAAGCCATGCTGCCACAGGGAGAACACGCAGATTCCGTACACATAGTAACCCAGCCGGAAATCAAACCCGGGTTCCTGGCACTGTGAGGCAGCAATGCTAACCACTGTGCCATGGTGCCGCCCCACAGTAACTCAATAGGCAGCACTGTGACCTCTTTCCCGGAAGTTGCTACCTTCATCTTTCAGTAATCCTTCTTCAATCTTACAACTGTGCAGCAGGCTTGCTGCATTATGGTTCAACCACTGCCCTTACGAAGCAGAGCACTGGACTCCTCAAACCAGCATTCTGTCTGGAAATGTCTGGTGGCTTTCTGTAAAACAGACTATAAGGAAAGTCAGCTGTGATAGTGGTTTGCTGCATGCAACGTAACTCTATATTGCAATGGGAACCTCCGGGTGGTGGTGTATCTTAGATATTGTCCTTCTCGGTGGTAAAGGTTGGGGGTTTGGGAGTTTCTGTTGAAGGAACCTTGGTGAGTTGCTGCAATTCATCTTGTAGATGGTACACATTGCTCCTGCTATGCATCAATAATAGAAGGAGCGAAGGCTTAAAATGGTGGATGGGGTGTCAATTAAGTACGCTGATGTACTGGATGTTATTAAGTTTCTTGACTGTTGTTGAAGCTGCACTCATCCAGGCAAGTGGACAATATCCCATCACACTCCTAACTTGTGCCTTATGGATTGTGGACAGGCTCTGGGAATGAGGAAGCGAGTTTCTCGCTACAGAATTCCCAGTCTCTGGCCTGCTCTTGCAGCCACTGTATCTATAAAAGTAGTCCAATTGAGTTTCTGATCAATGGTAATGTCCAGCATGTTGATAATGTGGGATTCAGTGATGGTAATATCAAGGGGAGGTGGTTAGGTTCTCACTTGTTAGCTTGGAACTTATATGACATGATTGTTGCTTGCCACTTGTCAGTCCAAGCATGGACATTGTCCAGGTCTTGCTGCATACAGTCAAGGACTGCTTCAGTATCCGAGGAGTTGCAAATGATGCTGAACATTGTACAGTGATCAGCGAGCATTCCCATTTCTGACTTTATGATAGAGGGAAGGTCATTGATGAAGTAGCTGAAGATGGTTGGGCCAAGGACAATAGTTTGAGGAATTCCTGCAGCATTGTCCTGGGCCTGAGATGATTGACATGCAACAACTACAAACATCTTCTCTTTGCGATGGGTATGACTCCATTCAGTAGAGAGCTTTCTCTCGATTCCAATTAACTTCAGTTTCACTTGAAGTTATTTAATGCCACATTTGATAAAAAGATGTTTTGATGTCAAAGGCAATCACTCTCACCTCAGCTCTGTATTTCTTTCTCCATGTTTGAAACAAAGTTGTGAGGAAGTTAGGAGCTGTGTAAGTCTGGCAGAACCTAAACTGAATATCAGTGAGCGGATTATTGGTGAGTAAGTTGCTAGCACTGTCAATAACTTCTTTATTTTTACTGATTTATTTTATTTTACTTTACTGATGATTGAGAGTAGACTGATGGGGCAGAAATTATCAGAGTTGGATTTGTCCTGTCTTTTGTGGATAAATATACCTAGGCACTTTTCCACAGTGAGGGGTAGGTCACTGTGTTGTAGCTGTACTGGAACAGCTTGGCTAGGGGTACAGCAAGTTCTGGAGCATAGGTCTTCAGTACTATTGCTGGAATATTGTCAGGGCCCATAGACTTTGCAGTATCCAGTGCCTCCAACTATTTCCTCATATCATGTGGAGTGAATTGAATTGACTAAACTAATCTGTGATGCTGGGAACCTCAAGAAGAGGCTGAGATTAATCATCCACTCCACACTTCTGGGTGAAGTTATATACAAATATTTCAGCACTGACGTTTGCATTGATTTGCCCGCTTCCCCCATCATTGAAGATGGGAATATTTGTGGCACCATCTCATCCAGTGAGTTGTTTCATTATCCACCACCATTCATTGACAGGACTGCAGGAGCTTAGATCTGATCCATTGGTTATGGGATCACTTTATCTCTGTCTATTTTATGCTGCTTCTGCTGTTTGACGTGCAAGTAGTCCTGTTTGGTAGCTTCACCAGGCTGACCATTCCATTGAACCAGGGTTGATGCTCTGGCTTGGTGGTAATGGTAGAATGGGAGCTATGCTGAGGTATGAGGTTATAGATTTTGGTTGAGTAAAATTCTGCTACTGTTGATGGCCAAATGCAACTCATGGATGCCCAGTCTTCAGTTGCTAGAGCTGTTTACAGTCCTATCCCATTTAGCATGATGGTAGTACTACACAACACAATGCAGGGTACGCTCAATGTAAAGATGGAAATTTGGCTCCAGAAGGACTGCGCGGTGGTCACTCCAACTGATACTGTCAGATGTATCTGTGACATGAGGTGGATTAGTGAGGATAAGGTCAAATAGGTTCTTCCCTCCTGTTTGTTCCCTCACTACCTGTCACAGACCCAGTTTACCAGGCATGTTCTTTGGGACTCTCAGCAATGCTGCTACTGAACCAAGAGTACGTTGTGTCTGGCCACCATTAATGCTTTTTCCACGTGGTGTTTAACATGGACGAGATCTGATTCATTAGCTGAGGTGGGGGGAAGGACTAGAGGGGTGGGATTGACATTAGGTGGTAGATGAGCTTCATGGGGACCAGAACCAATGTTAAGGACTCCCAGAGCAACTCTCTGCTGACTGCCCACCACTGTGCTGCCACCTCTCATGGATCTGTGCCTTTGCCTGTGAGATATGATTCTGAGTCAACTGTGCTTCCATCGTCTGTGGGACAGCTCACCTAATTTTGGCACAAGCCCCCTGATGTTAGTGACAAGAAGTTTGCAGGGTCGAGAGGGCTGAGTTTGCTGTTGTTGTTTCCAGTGACTACGTCAATGACACTTGACCGGATGGTTTTATTCCTTATTGTGTTTTCTGTAGCAGTTTGGTCCAGCTGAGTGACTGGTTGTGCCATATAAGGTTGCACATGTGGACCTGACCAGGTATGGATGGTAAACTTCCATCCCTAAAGCACATTAGTGAACCAGGTGTGTTTTTATGATGATGGTTTCAGAGTCGTCATGACTGAGATTTGTTTAAATTCTAGATTTATGCAATTTAAATGGACATCATTGGCTAGGCAGCATTTTTAATGCCCATTACTAATTCCTCCAGCTACTGTCGTGGGATTTGAACCCATTTCAACATTGGTCTTCATATTACTAGACTGGTAACTTGACAACTATGCCACCATCTCCCCATTGATAAAGATTGCCGGAAAGATGAGGGAGAAAACACTGACGATGCAAGATAATGAGAAAGTGGGAGGGCATCCAACATCAACAGTGGGGCTCTGGCTGCAGAATTTCATCTGAACAATGCCTGCTCTGCACTAACTTAAGTCCAACACATCTACCGGTCTGTCACCCTCAAGTAAACTGCAAGGGCCCAATGACAAATGTTGACATCCTTATCAAGTATCTTTCAAGATCATCAGTTGCTAACAAGCCTAACTGACCTTTCATTATTGATTTGAATATGGTAGGGACGCATCCGACTTTAGAATCTGCCCATCTAGTGTATCGTGAAAGACCAGTTTGGGGATGGTTAGGGATAAGATAGGATAAGGCAGAGCCATATGACAGGTGGGATTTTATGGCCTCGCTCGTCCAGAAACCATAAGATCCCGATTAAGGTCAGCAGACCTTTCCATTGTCCGCCTCTTGCCTGCTCTGATTCCCGTGACGGGCGGGGCGGTAGATTTCCAACTGATGTATTTTACGTACACCCCTGCCGAAAATACACCTAGTGAGGAGGCTGTAAAATCCAGCTCATGATCTCATTGAATGGTGGACCAGGCCACATGGGCCAGAGGCCTACCTAATAGAAATTTGGTATTAAAAATCCAGTGATGACCATGAAACTATTGCCAATTGTCATTAAAAATCCATTTGCTTCACTGATGTCCTTTAGGGAAGAAATTTGTCATCCTTACCTGGCCTGGCCTACATGTGATTCCAGACCCACAGCAATGTGGTTGATGCTTAAATGTGATTGACTTTTAAATGCCCTCTGAAATGGCCTAGCAAACCACACAGTTTAAGGGCAATTAGGAATACACAATAAATGTTGGCCCGGGCAGCGATGCCCACACCCCCTGAATTTAAAAAAAACTCCTGCTCCTAATTCTTCGTTCTTGCTGGTAAAGTAACTTCACTTCATATAAACGATAATAAATTGGATTCTAGGATCCAGCAATTTAAACATTAAGAAAGGTACTACAATAATTCATAGATCTTTAGATATGTACACAGACAGACAGACATACAGCCATCATGAGGTCTCGAACCTGTCTTAATTAAAGCACATGTCATAGAATCCTACAGTGCAGAGAAGGCCATTCTGCCCATCGTGTCTGCACTGAATTAATCCCACCTAGGCCCTATCCCCATAACCCCAAATATTTAACCCGCTTATCCCCTGACATGGGGTCAACTTAGCATGGCCAATCAGCCTAAATGGCATGTCTTTCGACTGTGGGAGGAAACTGGAGTACCCGTAGGAAACCCATGCAGACACGGGGAGAACATGCAGACTTCACACAGACAGTGAGCCAAGTTGCAAATTGAACCCTGGTCCCAGATGCTGTGAGGCAGCAGTGCTAACCACTTTGCTACTGTGCCGACCACATGGCATTGTTTACACTAATATGTGAAAGATTTAATCATGAATGATTACAAAAATACACTCAGAAAACATTTAGTTCAGCTCCTTCCACATTTTAGGAGCTTTGGGAATCAAATTGCTCCGTCTTACCAGGTGGCAACAATCCCACTTCTGGCAGCAAGGACTTGTGATGCTTCACCACCTGTTGGGCAGGTTGTGCTTTCACTTATGATATTATTCCTTCTGTGCCCTTCCTTTCAATGGCTTGCCCTTCTCCAGCTGGTAAGTGCTGCTAATTGCTTCTAATCAAAGGTCACCGCTCAGTGCAGCCTTTAAGAAACCAAAAATGAATTACGATCCAGGGAGGTATTGGCATTGCAAATAAGCTTTCAAATAACATATGCCTTTTCTTAATTTTGGATAAACTGTTTTCTAGCTAAGTGTTTTTTTTTATTGTATGGTACTAGTTAGTGCCCAGTGGTGCACCCCCTCATGTCAAAGCAGCAGACATACGGTAAGCATTAGGTATCTAACTTTACTGAGATGTCTGTGCAGTAAAAGGGAGAAGGAGAACAGAGTGAAGCAAGGGCTCAATTTTCAATCAGGATCATCCATATTCCGTTCAATATAATTCAGTCCAACCAAACAGAGATACACAAAGTGCCGCAGATGCTGGAGATCTGAAATAAAAATGTTGGAAAAACTCAGCAGGTCTGGTGGTATCTGTGAGAAAGAAACAAAGTTAATGGATAGGATTTAATGCCCGCATCATGGTGGGGATAGGGCTGGAAAATGTAGTGAATCGTTCAAAAATCCATCAACTTCAGTGGGACCAGAAGGGCTCACTGACAGGAAGGATCCTAAAATTCTGCCCAGCGTTTTGAATCCAATATGAATTCCTGAGAACACTGAAATTGAAACATAGTAGGAATGATTTCAATTTCTTACCACATTGCCTCAAAACGGAGGACATTTGCTGCTATAGCTGCACTGCTCCCAAGACTGCAGCACCTAAACTCACCCAAATTTATCCTAACTTCATGGCTGCCTGCATTGTGGTATTCATTTTTCCCCACGTATCCTCAGCTCAGATTCACACTCTCACATCTCGAAAGGATTAAGGGCGGCACAGTGGTCAACACTACTGCCTCACGGCGCCAGGGACCTGGGTTCGATTCCCAGCTTGGGTCACTGTCTGTGCGGAGTCTGCATGTTCCCCCTGTGTCTGCGTGGGTTTCCTCTGGGCGCTCCAGTTTCCCCCCAAAGTCTGAAAGATGTGCTGGCTAGGTGGATTGCCCATGCTAAATTCTCCCTCTCTATCCGAACAGGCGCCAGAGTTTGGTGACTAGGGGATTTTCACAGTAATTTCATTGCAGTGTTAATGTAAGGCTACTTGTGGCACTAATAAAAAAACTTTAAAACCTTTAAATTTGCTCAGTTCAAATCACAGTTAATAATATTTTGATGTGGAGATGCCAGCATTTGACAGCGGTAAGAAATCTCACAACACCAGGTTGAAGTCCCACAGGTTTATTTGGTAGCACGAGCTTTTGCAGCACTGCTCCTTCATCAGGTGAATAATATTTTGTATATTGTGCCTTTTAATCGTTAATGATCTTATTCAGTGAGAATGCAGCCCATTCAAGAGTGACGGATACGATCTCATTGAGTCAACTCTCCCTGGTATTTAGATAGCATGGGTGAACATTTGGAAGTATTTACACCCTCTGGTATTTGACTAGCCCGAGTATAAAATTCATGGATTTTTCACATAAGCTGATGATGAAGAACCTCACTTGACTGACAGATATCTTAGATAGATCCCTCAGTAATAGGCTTCTAGCCACCAGATATAATCCAACACTCTATATGATAGAGAAAATCCTATTAAAATGGAGGCTATGATTACAGACTACTCCAGGCTTACTTAAAGGGGAATCATCTTCTACAGCGGCACTTGAAAATTGACGGAGATCCTTTCCACCACAGAAGATCAAAGGAAGACAATTTATTCTATCGAAACTCATCTCTGGCACCGTTTTCATCATCAAAATAGATGCTGTGCCTTCTGTCACCGAGACTTCCTGCTTTTTCAGTCTTCCTAAATCTATCTGCCTCTTTCTCTTTTGAGTTTAAAGTCATTTCTTTTTAACCAAGCCTGTGTTTATATTTACAAACATATCCCCCTTTGTCTTGGTGTTCATTTTTGGTTATGGGCTCGGGAGATGAGGGCACACTGTTCGCCTACCCAGAGGATGAGTTAGTTCCAAATGGGCTGACAGTATAAAAGGCTGAGCTACAACCATAATGCATTTCCAGGCAGCCTGGCAGAAAGCAGGTCGGATTTGTGCCCCTCAGTGGGAGAAATTCCCACCCTCTAGACCTGCCACCAATCTGGTTGGCCGCCTGCTCAGAACTCAGTCGTGGGTGTTGCTGGGACTGCACGGCGTGAAGAGGACATCATATGAATTCCCACACTTACAATGAAATATAAGTACCAATCTTGCATCTCCATGTACTAGTCAACAAATCTAGTACAATATTGGCTCCAGTTTTACATTGTGGCATGGTGGCACAATGGCTAGCACCGCTGTCACCCAGTACCGGGATTCAATTCTGGCCTCGAGTCACTCTCTTTGTGAGTTTGCACATTCTCCTCGAGTCTGCGTGGGTTTCCTGCAGGTGCTCTGGTTTCTTCTCACTGTCTAAAGATGTGTGGGTTAGGTTGATTGGCCGTACTAAATTGACTCTAGTGTAAGGGGATTAGCAGGTTAAATATGTGGGGTTCTGGGGACAGGGCCTGAGTGGGATTGTAATTGGTGCAGAATTGATGGGCTGAATGGCCTCCTTCTGTACTGTAAGGATTCTATGATTGCAGTTAGAAAGTGTGATCTGATACTTTGTGGTTACATTTTTTGAAGCTATGAAAGAGCTGCAGGTCTGCCTGAGTGCTTTGTATGTGGCCTCAAACAAGGTGTGACACATTGAGAAGGAACACTTTGTAACTTGCATACTTTGACAATCTACTGCCATTTAAACCCTTGCACTGCGCATCCCTATCCCCCCAGCCCCCACACACTGAATGTGTTCTCAGCAAAGAGTCTAAACTGGCTCATGTTGAATATATAATTAGATTGACCCTTCACGGTCTAATGGGTTTGCCTGCTCATCCTATATGTAAGGGCAAAGCTCTCACTGTACCAGTCCTGAAACCCAAAATTCAAGACTGGAAAAATTGTCCTCATCTTTCTTTTAAAGAAGGCTTAGAATTAAAAAAAAAATTATCAACTTCCATGTCCCATGTCCAAAATTTGTTTTTGCTTTTGTCTTGTGAATTAAGCTTAATTATATCGAAAATTATTTTACTTTGTTGGTATGTCTTCATGACAATAATAACATCTCACTATGTTAGGAATTATTCATGTGCCGTTACATTTTAACTACAGTCTGAGAATTTCTGCTAGTAAAACAAAATCTATATTCCAATAACAAGTAAAAATCAGGCCTTTAATACCGACCCAGTTTTCTCACCTAGCATTTAGCTGTAAAAAAGGGGGAACACTGGGTCTGTGTAAAAATAGATGTAAGAGGAGGATTTAACTCGAAAACACATTTGGTCAATCCAACCATTTCTGAAAGTCTGAAACAAAATTCTCTGCTTCTTCCAAAACAATGTAAGTTAACTGGAGAAGACACCCTGAGATGCATAGAATTATAGAATCAGAAGGAGGCTATTTGGTCCATTGAGTCTGCATCGACCATAATCCCACCCAGAACCTATCCCCATAACCCCATGCATTTACCCTAACTAGTTCCCCTGAGACTAAGGGGCAATTTAACATGGCCACTCCACCTAACCCGCACATCTTCGGAGTGTGGGAGGAAATGGGAGCATCTGGGGGAAACCCTCGCAGACATGAGGAGAATGTGAAAACTCCACACAGGCAGTGACCCAAGCTAGGAATCGAACCAAGGTCCCTGGTGCTGTGAGGCAGCAGTGCTAATCACCGTGCCACTGTGCCATGTGCTGACAATAGAAAGATAGGTAAGAAAGTATGCTGTGAAGAGGAAATAAGGAGGCTGCAGACAGATATAGATAGGTTGAGTGAGTGGACAAAAATCTGGCATATGGAGCATAGTGTGGAAAAATGTGAAGTTGTTCACTTTTAGCAGGAAGAATAAAAAATATAGAGTTTTGCAAAATTCTGAGTGCAGAGCATCTAGATATTTTTGTATACGAGTCATAAAACGTTGGTGGACAGGTACAGCAAGTAATTAAGAAGGTTAATGGAATTCTGTCCTTTATTACGAGAAGAGTTGAATATAAAATGCATCTTTGAGGCACATGAGGTGATCCATTTATTATAAGCGATGTCTGCTCTGAATTTGAAGTTAATGTTTTAAACCCCTTCCTGGGAGCTTGAATTTAAAACCAACACTGAAACCTTCATGCAAGATTGGTTGGGTGTTACTATTTGAGGCGTTATTCTATGAATAAGAAATTAAAACACACTAGTTGCTTGTATTAATTTAATTTTGGGTTGAAAGTTAAGAACATAAGAACATAAGAAATAGGAGCAGGAGTAGCCCCTCGAGCCTGCCCTGCCAGTCAATAAGATCATGGCTGATCTGATAGTGATTCAGTTCCTCTTATCCACCTGCTCCCCATAACCCTTAATTCCCTTATTGGTCAGAAATCTACCTACCTGTGACTTAAATATATTTAACAAGGTAGTCTCCACTGCTTCAATGGACAGAGAATTCCAGAGATTCACTACCCCCTGGGAGAAGAAGTTCCTCCTCAACTCTGTTCTAAACTGACTCCCCCTTATTTTGAGGCTGTGTCTCTAGTTCTTGTTTCCTTTCTAAGTGGAAAGAATCTCTCTGCCTCTACCCTGTCTAGCCCCTTCATTATCTTATATGTCTCTATAAGGTCACCCCTCTGCCTTCTAAACTCCAATGAGTACAGGCCCAATCTACTCAATCTCTCCTCATAAGCTAACCCCCTCATCTCCGGTATCAACCTGGTGAACCTTCACTGCACCCCCTCTAAGGCCAATATATCCTTTCACAAATAAGGGGACCAAAATTGCACACAGTACTCCAGCTGTGGCCTCACCAGTACCCTGTACAATTGCAGCAAGACCTCCCTGCTTTTATACTCCATCCCTCTCGCGATAAAGGCCATTTGCCTTCTTGATCACCTGCTGCACCTGCAAACTGACTTTTTGCGATTCATGCACAAGGACCCCCAGGTCCCTCTGCACAGTAGCATGTTGTAATTTATCACCATTTAAATAATAGTCCATTTTACTATTATTCCTTCCAAAGTGGATAACGTCACACTTGCCAACTTTATACTCCAGCTGCCAGATCATCGCCCACTCACTCAGCCTATCCAAATCTCTCTGCAGACTTTCCACGTCCTCCACACAATTTGCTTTCCCACTCATCTTTGTGTCATCAGCAAACTTTGTTACCCTACACTCGGTCCCCTCCTCCAGATCATCTATGTAAATGGTAAACAGCTGAGGTCCCAGCACTGATCCCTATGGCACGCCACGAGTCACCAACTGCCAACCAGAAAAGCACCCATTGATTCCAACTCTCTGCTTCCTGTTAGACAACCAATCCTCAATCCACACTAACATTTTACCCCTACCTCCGTGTATCTTAATCTTCTGCAGCAACCTTTTATGAGGCACCTTATCAAACGCCTTCTGGAAATCTAAAAACACCACATCCACTGGTTCCCCCCTGTTAACCGCATTCGTTACATCTTCATAAAAATCCAGTAAATTCGTCAAACACGACTTTCCCTTCATGAATCCATGCCGCGTCTGTTTGATCAAACCATTCTTTTCCAGGTGTCCTGCTATTTCTTCTTTAATGATGGATTCCAGCATTTTCCCAACTACGGACATTAAGCTAACCGGTCTGTAGTTACCTGCCTTTTGTCTACTTCCTTTTTTAAACAGTGGCGTCGCATTAGCTGTTTTCCAATCAGCTGGCACTTTCCCAGAGTCCAGTGAATTTTGATAAATTACTATGAACGCATCTGCTATTACTTCTGCCATTTCTTTCAGTACCCTGGGATGGATTCCATCCGGGCCCGGGGACTTGTCTACCTTTAGCCCCATTAGCCTACCAAGCACAACCTCTTTAGTAATAGTAATTGTTTTAAGGTCCTCACCCGCTACAGTCCCATGACTGTCAATTTTCAGTATGCTATTTGTGTCCTCTACCGTGAAGACCGACACAAAAAACTTGTTTAAGGCCTCAGCCATTTCCTCGTTTCCCACCACTAAATCCGCCTCTCGGCTTCACAGGGTCCAACATTCACTTTAGCCACTCTTTTCCTTTTTATATATTTGTAAAAACTTTTACTATCAGTTTTTATGTTTTGCACTAGTTTAGTTTCATAATCTATCTTTCCTTTCTTTATCGCTTTCTTTGTTGGTCTTTGTTGTTTTTTAAAGCTTTCCCAATCTTCTAATTCCCCACTAATTTTGGCCACTCTGTACGCATCGGTTTTTAATTTAATACTCTCCTTCACCTCCTTAGTTATCCACAGCTGGTTATCCCTTTTCTCACATTCCTTCTTTATCACCAGAATATATTTTTGTTGCGTACTGAGAAAAATCTCCTTAAAAATCCTCCACTCTTCCTCAGCTGTCCTACCAACTAGTCTGTGCTCCCAGTCTACATTAGGCAATTCTGCTCTCATCCTATCATACTGCCCTCTGTTCAAGTAGAGGATACTGGTTTGGGACCCTATTTTCTCACCCTTTCTTAGCTTCTTCACTTCGCTTTTGAGGAGTTGAGGCGTGGATCCTCTGAATCCAAAGCTGGCATGAATTTTAAGACTCTGCTACACAAGTCAAAACATTTTGATTATGTGCTAAATTTCTTCTTGACAGAGAGAGGAATCAACAACCGCAGAGATATTTAAAGTGAGAATAGACCATTGCTCCAATTACGCCTTCCAATGTGGTGGCAAAACACTAATTTGTGTGGTTAATTGGCAGAACCATGTTACGGCAGGGCCTCATTCCTTTCACACAGCCCAGAATTCCACTGAATTCCTAGAATAGCCTAGAATGTTATTCTATGCCATCCAGGTACTTTTTAAAGGATATGAGGCAACTTTCCCCTACCACCCTCCCAGGCAGCGCATTCCAGACTGTCACCACCCTCTGGGTAAAAACATTCTCCTTACATTCTCCTCTAAACCTCCTGTCCCTCACCTTGAACTTATGTTGCCCTCATGACCGACCCTTCAATTAAGGGGAATAACTGATCCTTATCCACTGTACCCATGCCCCTCATAATCTTGTACACTTCGATCAGGTCACTTCTCAGTCTTCTCTGCTCCAACGAAAATAACCCAAGCCTATCCAATCTCTCTTTATAACTTAAATGTTCCAGCCCAAGCATCATCCTCCTCTCTTTTCACTTTCCTCACTTTCCTTATCTCCTTGACGCATCGCTCCTTATTTTCTTGTATTATTTTGGGAGTGATTTTCTGGCTCTTCCTGCTGGAGGAATATTCTGGTCCCACCAAACACAAAAAGTAGGTTCCCATACAAAATGCTGCAGACCTTGGCAGGACTGGAAGATCCCATCGGTGGTCAATGGTGAGCTGCCTCTACCACCAGAGAACACATCACAGGATGGAAGGACTGGAAAATCCAGGCCCTTACTTCAAATTTTCTTTTAATCCCACCCACAGCCCCATGTGCCATATTCTTACTTCATCAGCTATGCACGGCATTCTGAAACTTAGGACTGAATTTTACCATGGAATTCAGGGCCTTGACACATCCTGAGCTCTCATTTAATGGCAGCAGAACTGGCTTGATGATTTGATTTCAGCATCTCAGGGAGGAGTGCTCCTAATGCTGCCAGCCCCTGAGTAAGTAAATTGGAAATAAAAACAGTGAGGTCCAAGGGTCAGTGGATAAACCCCTCTAAGAGGATTGTTCGGGCTGGGTCCACTGCAGAGTCTCCAGCTTGGATGCACCCCTGGGCTGCTTCTCTGAAGTTGGTGGCCTTTTGTGTTGGGAGGTGAGTTGGGTGGGGGGGGGCGGTGCGGGGTGTGCTTTGCTGTTGACAAAATGCCAGCATCTCTGTTTAATGGCCCTGAAAAGGTCTTTCACAACACAAATTGGCTACCCATCTCCTATGCTGGGAAAGGTCCTCAGCTGCATTGAGGAACTCTCCCAGTGCAGCTTCCCCCCACTATTTCAGCCCCACCCCTGTTCCTGTCTCCGTTTGGAGCTGGTAAAATCCTGTCCTTGAAGCCTACTCATTTTCATTTAAAATGTTCCACGTTTATTCAGTGCATCTTAAACCTCCTTTTGAAAACTATCCCACTATTGATCTGTAGTCCCGTGTGCCAGCTTCTCTTCCCACCTCATCTCCTGCCAGCTATTTCCTTAACTTCCCACAAGCTGCCCTATTCCAATCCAGCACCATTGATTTTATAGTAACTCTCACTTTCTGGGTGGATATTGAACCTAATCTTCCTCCGGGAAATGCTTCCACATGTAACTCATCACTTTTTTTTCTTATAGCTGCCAGACTTTTGAATGTACTTATCTTGCATTAAGTTGATCTTTCTCTACATCCTAGCTATGACTGTATCACTACATTCTGCACTCTTTCCTTCACTATAAACAGCATGTTTGTCTATGTAGTGCGCAAAAAACAATACTTTTCACTGTATGTTATTACATGTGACAATAATAAATCAAATCAAATCAAATCAAAATCAAATCAAGAAGTAAATGGTTAATTCACAAAGCAACTATTTACAACTTGATACCTATGACATCTTAGTGGGACTTTGGGAGACTGAGGGTATCCTCAATGTAAACTTACAAACCACTGTCTTTGTTCCCAAGCGTAAACACCTCGCACTTACCTCTCAATAAAACAACATGAGCCTTCCTCAGATCAGTAATAAGTAAACAACCCAGGCTTACTATCAGACAAGCTTCAGCACGAGTCACCTGACCTCTGTCATCTACCCTACATTTAAAGCGACTGTCCCAAAATACTGTACCCTTTCAAAAAAAAACATACAATCAGAAAACATAATAATCTTATAAATCTTACCATATTTGTAACAGATGAGCTCTCCACTGGGCACATTTCAAGTTCTAGGCCAATGAATGGAATGAATGAAGAGTGGACTCAATGGGGAGAATTTTAATCTGGGGAAGATTATGGATTCGGGTGGGGGGGGGGAGGTGTTATAACCAGGCACCATGTGAACATATTGAGAAACCAAACCACTAAATTTCACATTAACCTGGGAGGGGGTTCAAATTGGTTATTATCATGTAGAAGTAATTTGATTAGAATATTTAAACTCATTTTCAGATTGAACATCGATGTTCTAAATAAGTTCTTTTTTATTTTATTAAGCCATAGCGAAAAAGGAGGTAATTGAGGCACTGGGTGGGCTAAAAATTGATGAAAAAGAAGTATCAGAAAGGCTGGCTCTACTTGGAGTTGATGGGCTGGATTTTCAATTGCCCATGGGGGTAAGTTTGAAATTCGTGCACTTGGATGGCATGTCAGTCTTCCAACATGAGAAATTAATAGCCCGGGATACGCTAATGCACAGCTGTTGGGAGCACAGCAGGCAGCTATTATTCATTGTGGTTGCTGAGGGAAAAATAGTATTTTTTTACATAAAACTGAAACAGTCAAACTGAGGTGCACATGCAGTGGCACAGAGTTGCCTCTGCCTGAGGAGAGAGGCCAGAGTATCTGAGGAGTGAGCAGTTAAGCACTTGTGTGGACCATGAGGCTGATGGTCTTTTGCTCTCCTGCCTGCTGCAGCCCTCTGGGAATGGCAAGCCCAGCAGTGATTGCCAATTACTTTTTGAAATCAACTGCTCTCACGAGGTCCCACCTCCAGGCTGCTCCTAGCACCATTAATTGGATGCGGAATTTACCTTTGAGCCAGTTAGGGGCCTCTGCCATGAAATATTGTGTTGTGTCATGAACATTGTTGGCATATGGGCCAGAATTCTCTGGCTGTTCGTGTCAGTGGGATTCTCTGGTCCTGCAGCACATCCCTGCCAGCGGGTTTCTTGCCGGTGAGGGGTGACATCCTTGGGAATTCCCATTGATAGCTGTGGGACCGGACAATCTTGTCACTAGCAAGCAGTGCGCCACCTCCTGCTGGTGGAAAACACATAGATGAGAGACCAGAGAATCTCGCCCATGGTTTGGCATTCAGAAATGATCTGGTCATTGGCTTACTGAACCCAGATGGAAACTGCTACCTGATAAACCCCCAGTACCAGGTGAGCAGCCGCAGAGCATACAGAGGGAAGCAATAATCTTCCAATCCTCCTGGGATGCTATACGGTGATTGTGCCAGAGGACTGGAAAATTGTAAACGTTGCACCCTTTTTCAAAGTCAGTTTAACCTCGGTGGTAGGAAAGCTTTCACAAAGGATAATCTGGGACAGAATTAACAGTGCTTTGGACTAATGTGGATTAATTAAGGAAAGCCAGCATGGATGTATTAAGGCAAATCGTGTTTAATTAACTTGATTGAGTTTTTTGATGTTGTAACAGAGAGGGTTTGTAAAAGTAATGAGGTCAATATATTGTACATGGACTCCCAAAAGACTGTTGATAAATTGTCACATTATGAACTTGTCAGCAAAGTAAAAGCCCTTTGAAATGGAACAATGGCAGCATGGATACAAAGTTGGCTGAGTGACAGGAAACAAGGTGTAGTGGTACACTCAGTTTTCCAGCATCCACTGTATTATAGATTTATAGAGGGGTTCTGTAGGATCCTGAAGCCCCTTCTCCTCCCTGAGGCCAGTTTCCCCCCCTTCCCCAGTACAGTCTTGCCCTGCCTGATTGAACTATCAATGATATCTTCCGTCATCCCCTGAAGAATGAAAGTAGACTAATAGTCTGGTAACTGGATAGTTTTGCATGTATCCTGCATTTTATGGTCAGGACATATCTGGGCAATTTTTCACATTGCCAGTGTAGATGCCAGTGTTGTAGCTGTACTGGAATAACTTGGCTAGGAGCCCAGCTGGTTCTGGAGCACAAATCTTCAGTAAAACTGCTGGGACGTTGTCAGGACCCAAAGTCTTTGCTGTATCTGTGCCTTCAGCTGTTTCTTGAAACCATTTGGAGTGAATTGAATTGATTGAATACTGGCTTTCTGATGGTCAGGAGGGGGCTGAGATGGATGGATCACTCTGCACTTCTGGCTGAAGATGGATACAAAAGCTTCAGCCTTGTGCACTCACATGCTGAACGTCACCATCATTGAAGTTGGGGATTATTGTGGAACCCCCTTCTCATTGTATGCTTTGATTCTCCACCACCATTCACAACTGGATATGACAGAACTGTGTAGTTTCAAACAATCGTCGGTTGTAGGATCACTCAGTTCAGTTTATCTCATGCTCTTTCTGCTGCTTAGCATGCATCATAGAGTTTTAAATTCATCCTGAGTTTTAAATGCATCCTGAGTTTTAAATTCATCAGGTTGACACCTCAGGCCTGTGCTGCTCCCCACATGCTCTCCTGCACTCTTCACTGAACCAAAGTTTGCCAGTTGGTCTGAAGTTAATGGCAGAGTGGGGGATATGCTGGATCATGAGGTTATAGATTGTAGCTGAATCCAGTTCTGCTGCTGCTGATGGCCCACAGCGCCACATGGGTGTCCTGCTTTGAATTGTTTGATTTCTCCAGAATCCACCATATTAAACATGGTGGTAGTGCCACTAAACACATTGAATTGTGAAAAATGTGAAGACTGTACATGGTCACTTCTACTAATATATTGCAAACAGCTGCAATTGTAAATAGCTGGTGATGAATTCAAGCAGATTTTTTGCTCTTCATTCTCCTACCACCTGTCCAGTTGGCAGAAATGCCTTCAGGACTTGGCCAGCCTCATCAGTGCTCCTGGCCAGAATTAGTGATGGCATTGAAGTCCTCCGTGAAACCTGGAGCAGTTTCTGATTCCATAAGCTGAGCAAGGGACACGGGAAGTTGCTTTTCCAATGTCTCACTTGATGCCATGAGACTTCATGGTATTCAGAGTCAACATCAGGAGCTTTCAGTGCTTTAGGCCAGTCCTGTCCTACACTTTTCACTTACATCATTGCAGGCCATCATTACTGGTTGCTATCCATTGCCTTATTCTAGCACCTGGAATACAAACATGAGAAGTAGGAGCAGAAGTAGGTTATTCAGCCCTCAAAACTGCTCTGTCATTCAATAAGACTGGGGATGATTTTATTGTGTTCTGAATTCTACACTCCTTTCTACTCCAATAACCTTTGATTTCCTTGCCGAATAAGAATCAATCTACTTCCGCCTTAAAAAGCTCCCAACGTTTTCTAAGGCAGACAGTTCCAAAGCCACACAACTTCTGAGAGATAGAAATTCTCCTAATCTCTGTTGTAAAAGGGTGACCCCTAGTTTTAAAACAGGGCTACACTCAATCACAAAAGGAAACATCTTTTCTTTGTCCATCCTGTCAAAACTGTTCAGGATCTTGTGTATTTCAATCGAGTCATTCCTTAACCGTCAAAACTCCAGTGGAAACAAGCCCAGTCTATCTAACTTTTCCTCATAAGACAACTCACTTGCAATAACTTGAGGGAGGAGCAGGTTTTGTTCAGATAAACTTAGCATTTACTGAGAACACACATTATGATGCTTACATGCTTGTCGCCATCTTTTTACTGGGAGCTCTCCCTGAGCATTGCCCTCTGCTTGATTGACAAGGGGGAGGAAAAAAATCAATCCAATCACTATATTTCCCCCTCAAGTTCCTTATATCTTTATTCAGCAACATGAATGAAAACAAAGACATTTGTAATGTTGATTGTCTTTAACTTGTAAACAAATTAAGTCTCTGAGGTGCTCTGCAGGAACAGTTAGAACATAAGACTCTGTGATATTGAAGGGAGTTTTAAAACAGGAACAATGGGTTTTTAGCTTCAAAGAAAACTATCAGTATTCAACAGCTCACGGGATGTGTCAGGAGTAGCAGCTGTAGAGCTACCACACTTTTCAGGAGTTGACAGTGAAACATCAATCACAGCTTCACCCTGCATTCATTAGGATGTTTTGTTTGCTCGAATGTGATCCACATGTCTACACACTATTCTGTTTTCAAGTTGAGCTTGAAATGACAATGGATCATTTCTGAGATGATGATACCTAGAGCTCAGTATGGCCCACTTCCAAAGTTACACGAGTGCATGGGATCGCCTACTTTTACCGCACATACCTTGCTGTGAAGATCATGGTTCAATTTCTGATCATTTTGTCTCTATCTCACCCTTGCCTCCAAATTGGGAAACACCAAATCCAGATGTGTGCACAAGCTCTGACTCTGTGGTGTTGTGCAGTAACTCAGAACGAATTTGGAATGATCAGGCACCAAAAAACCTCCAGCCAGCTTCTTGGTACCGGTTGTAATAATGTGGAGTGTGCTTCCAGAAACTTGCCAGGGGGGAGTCTTTACGTGCCAGATGCCATTCAGGTGTGTAAACCTCTGAAATTCTGTGCTGATAAAAGCTGCTCCATTGTCAGAGACAATGATCCCTGGCAATCCATATGTTCTTAAGGAGTGACTCAGCATCTCAATAATTGCAGCTGAGGTTATCTTGTAGATATCAAGCTACTTTTAACATGCATATCAATGAATAACAGTAACATGGTGCTTTGAAACGATCCTACATGATCAATATGTATCTGACCCAAGGACGGCTAGGCATTTCCCATGGGTGAAGAGGAGCTGAAGAAGGTTGCTCCTGCTGGTAAAAGTAACAGTGTTTAACCATGTTTTCAATGTCGCTGTCTAACTCTGGTTATCACATATAACTGTATGCGAACATCTTCATCCTTGATGTGTGGGTGTGTGCAGTGAAGCTCTGCCAAGAATGACCCTCCATCCCGGGAAAGATGACACTGAAACCCCAATTCAAGATTTCATTTGAGACCTGATGAAGGGTCATCTAGACTCAAAACATCAGTTCTTTTCTCTCTCCACAGATGCTGTCACACCTGCTGAGATTTTCCAGCATTTTCTGTTTTCTTCCATTCTGACAATTCAGTTCAGTGCCTCTGGTCATTAGACACAACTGTACTCAGCCAGTCTTGTAAAACAAAGACTTTAACGACTGAAAATACTGGGTCTGTGCTCCTCCAGTTCTTGATCTGTTGAACACATACAGGTGATGAATGCAAGAAATTTAACAACAACATGTACTCTTGTGGAACTGATACATTAACAGGATTGCCCAGAAACAGAAAACAACTAAGCATGCCTGCACTGGCTGTATGCAAACCTGGGTGTGAAACAGATCTATACTCATAAGCTGACAGCATCAGGGCCCAATGTCTTAGCTATTCTCAGCTCCCATATCCTGCAGGAATTGTGCATGATTGTCTCTTCCTATGCTGCTATTCCTAACAATAAATACTATTTCATTTTATACCTACATTTGTATTCTTGTATGCTTAAATGTTTCTGCTCCTGCAAATCATCACTGTAACCAAATCCCTGGTTTGGGCTGTACTGTAAGGTCCAGTTTGCCCAAACCAATGCACTCTAACTGCTACCTCTCTTCCCAAAGTCATTTACAACCCACTTTCCACAGCTCGATCAACCCCAGTGCGCATCAGTGCATGAATCAGTGCTGTGACGAATGATCATTGACCATCTGTTAACAGGCAATTCGCCAACAGTTGTAAATACTTAAACTGAAAATTTAGCTAAAGAAGGGGGACAGACCACATCCATGTAGGTAAAATCAGTTTTGGATGGCAGTGCAAGCCAGTAAATGGTGGATTGGCTGTCTCATTTACAGCCCCTCCACATTTCTTCCCCGTTGTGAAAGAGGAAATTTGATTTATTATTGTCACATGTATTAGTATTATTTCTTGTGTGCTATGCAGACAAAACATACCATATGTAGAGAAAAAGAGAGGGTGCAGAATGTAATGTCATAGCTAAGGCGAAGAGAAAGATCAACTTAATATAAGGTAGGTCCATTCAAAAGTCTGATAGCAGCGGGGAGGAAACTGTTCTTGAATTAGTTGGTATGTGATCTCAGACTTTTGTATCTTTTCCCTGACGGAAGAAGGTAGAAGAGAGAATATCTGGGATATGTGGGGTCCTTGATTATGCTGGCTGCTTAGGCAGGGTATGAAATGTCTTTTTGTTCTGCTGCTCAAGACCAATGTTGCTCCTAAGATGTTTAAGGATTGATAGCTTAATGGAGGCTTTGCTTATCACCTGGAGAAACAATCAAGTAAAAATAAAGTTTATTTATTAGTCACAAGTAAGGCTTGTGACTATTTTGCACTGCAATGAAGTTACTGTGAAATTCCCCTAGTCACCACACCCTGGGTCAATGCACCTAACCAGCACGTCTTCCAAATTCTGGGAGGAAACTAGAGCACCCGAAGGAAACTCACGCAGACACAGGGAGAACGTGCAAACTCCGTACAGACAATGACCCAAGCTGGGAATCAAACTCAGGTCCCTGGCACAGTGAGTCTTCAAGACATGCCAAGTGTAGAAGGGAGCTCAGCAGTTCAGAATCTGACTGAAAATTCATGCAGAGATAACATAGAATATTGTTCATTCAACAATCTAAAAATCCTTGTCACTTTTTCATTATCCAATCCATTCTTTTATAGCCAGCACGTTCTGTCTTAAGGAGAAAAAGATTTGCAAAATAGCCTCATTAATGAATCAGTTTTGCTTCCAGAATGTTATTTATTTGGATGGCAATGCGTGGCAAGTTATATGAAGATAATGGCATTTAAGGGCTCTACAACCAAATGTAAACACATGGGTAAACCTTGCAAATTGAATTAACCTCTTGAGCCTAAAATGTTCTTTTGTACTATGCAGGAAAGCAGTCTGCCTTTCATCACCTGACATCTACAGCAATGATGTTCAGTAAATGCATTCTCTTGAATTTTAGGGGAAAAGAAAATCGTATTCATATAATGAACATCTCACTCTGCATAATTTTTTTGAATAAGTTCTTCGAATTCTTTGAATACACTTTAATATTTAATCTTTGTTTTTTTATAAAAAAGCAACAATCTTCACAACACCAAAATGTTTAACACAACCATCCCATGACCTGTACAGATTGTACTTTGGTACTTAGAGTCACCTTTACTGGTGAAAAATTTATTTTTCTATACTTCAGAATTCAGCGTATAATACAGGAATATATACTGAGATGGTAAGCTCCGTAATTCGGTCCTCACCTACAGGAAGTCTCACACAACATTAGTCATCCACATCTGCTCAAAATTCTCCTTTGTTCTTTGACTGTGTATGTTGTGCAGCTTTGTTCTATTTCACCCCTAGCCACAGTAGTAAGCAGTGACATATTTTATTACACTGTAAGCATCTATTTTATGCATTCCTTTTAGGAAGCTAGCAAACAAATTAGGAACATACAGAAGCTTTCGAAAATCACAGACAGCATTTTCTAATCAGAATAATGGTTGGATGAGAACATTGTTATTTCACCTGCGTGACATGAGTTTATATTCAAATGTACACAGATGAGATGAAAGTCCCCTCTCTTTCCTGATGATTTGTTTGGGTTCTGAGTGAAATAGGGTTGGACAGCTTCAACTCAGTTCCTCGTGGTCATGAATTGATAACTCAAAGCTGTCCATAATTCTGTTGTTTTCACTGACTGTGCGTTCTCAATTAGAAAGGCCTCCTGAGTTATGAAACTTTAGGTCTCTCTCACAGCTGCTTCAGGCATTCTCAGAGCTTTCTTTTCTTCAGTACTCTTGCATTGCACAAGTCATAGGGGGCGCTGCTCACTGTTTCACTGAGTCCTTACAGTGCAGAAGGAGGCCATTCAGTTCATCGGGTTCACACTGACTCTCCGAAAGAGCACTTACCCCCCGTCCCACCCACATCCCGGTAACTCAACATCTTTACCATGGCTAACCCGCCTAACTTATACATCTTTTGGACACTTGAGGGGAATTTTAGCATGACCAATCCATCTAACGTTCTTGGACTGTGGGAGGAAACCAGAGCACCTGGAGGAAACCCAAACAAGGGAAAATGTGCAAACTCATCCATGACCAAAATTGAACCCGGGTATGTGGCAGCAGTGCTAACCACTGTGCCACCATGCCACCCTGTTTCATTGTTTCTATATTCATTCATTGACAAAAAAGAAACAAAAGGTTAGGCTTTACTCAATGCAGCACGGTGGCCCGGTGGTTAGCACTGCTACTTCACAGCACCAGGATCCCAAGTTCAATTCTGGCCTCGGGTCTGTGTGGAGTTTGCATTTTCTCCCTGTGTTTGCATGGGTTTTCTCCGGGTGCTCTGGTCCCCTCCCACAGGCCAAAGATGTGCAGGTTAGGTTGATTGGCCTTGCTGAATTGATACTAGTATCAGGGGATTAGCTGGGTTACAGAAATAGGGCCTGGGTGGGATTGTGGTCAATACAGACTTGATGGGCCAAATGGCCTCCTTCTGTACTGTAGGGATTCTATGGTCTCTCCCACAAGTCTTATAATGAAATCAGACAGCACCAACCTGAAACATTGACTTTGTTTCTTTTTGGGCCGGCTGGTGTTTCCAATGTTTTCAGTTTTTATAAATTTACAGGTAGTTGTAACAATGCATCGATAAGTTCTCCCATGAACTGCTGCACCCAGTGATAAATTGTCTACAGTATTATTAGAACAACATAAATTTCATCCCATAAAACCAAGCTGTGTTGGAAATGTGTTCCTTAAATAGTTGCTTAAAAGTAATATATTCCAATTAACTCAGTTGAGCTCTGATCCATCCACTGTCTAAGTGGACTTTTCTATACCATTTACACCAAGCTGAAGCCATGCCAGATAAAAGTATAGGACATGCGTGCTGTCAGCACTTCATGATAAATGATGTTGAACACGAACGAGTGCCAGGTTTGGAGATGTTACATGCCAAAACACAGTGGGTTGCCTATTTTTCGATTGACTCCACTCAGAATTTTTTAAATGCGCAGGAAATCAATCTGGTGTCAAATCTGTGTCCCAGTATCACATGATTCAGTGTAAAATACACACGAGGAAAAAAACCAAGCACATAAATTCCAAACGGATGCAATAGCAGGATTCGATCTGTTAAACCTCTGAGCTTGTACAGTTCACAGCAGAAACAAGGATAGACTGGTTAGCTGCCATATAAACATATTGGCTGGAATTCTCCCATCCTGTCCGCCACTGGAACTTTAGCAGGTAGGTTGCAGAAAATGTGAAATGCCATTGACGGTCGGGCAGGACTTTCTGGCTTTTACACCAGCATAGCTGGAGAATTCCGCCCATTATTCCATTTCATATGCCTTTAAAACACTGACAAAACAATTTCCTTTGAAGTTAAAAATTGGACATATGCTTTTGTCTTTCAAAAGGATCTTCAATCAAGTGGAAAGACTTTCAATCAAATGTGTAAACATGGGCCTGAATTTTATCCTTGGAATGTGCATGGAGTTAGCAGATGCAGAACCCATTCCCACCCAAATTTGCATTCTCCACGCGATATTGTGTGACCAATTAAAGATGGTCCAGTGTGAAACGGGTCCCCTGTTGGGTTGACAGTGCGCGTGTGGGTGGGGTTGTCCAATGCAGACCTGGGGGAGTTAAAATTTCTGCAGGCAGCATCCAGAGGGCTGCCAGGGGGTCCAGAGGAGGCAAAGGGTGCTTTCTGAAGCCGGAGGGCATAGGATTTGGAGCGGTCTTGTCCTGAGCACTTGGTGGGCGTGGAAAGTGGAAGGGCAAGTCCAGTCCAGTGAACACTCTGCCTCGTCTTTCAGATGAATGCTTCGGAGCCTTGATGGAGGAGGTCAGTGCCAGGCAATCCAAAGTTGGCAAGAAAAGGTTGCCCCATTTAACCAGGAAGGCTTGTTGCCCAGGTCAGTGGGCATCATGTGGTGAGCTGCACATGGCTTCAATGGTGCAAAAGGTTCAATGATCTCCTGTGATCAGCAAGGGTAAATCCAGAAATGGCATGGAACTGCACAGAGAAGTGTAGTCAGATGCCTTTTGTCGGGACTTTGGGGGGTATAAAAATATGCTTGTGAACTGTCATTGAAGCCTGTGCTGCCAAAGCTGGAATGTCAGTTTATTTGGACTCAGGGCATTGCAGTGTGAGGCTTGCCAACGTGACACATCCTGCTAACTGGCTGGGACATTTGAGGGCGGGTGGGGGCAGAGGTTTGGTGTGGGTACAAGCTCAATTGAACTTCAGGGAGAGGGAGCAAGAATTATGAATCCTATTTTCCCCTTTCAGAAGAAGTAATGCTTTCATGCTATAGATCGCCAAAGAACAGGCAGTGGCACTGCCCAATCTCTGTGTCCCCACTAAATACCAGAGTGATGCCCTGAAGCCGAAATGCCATTGCCTAGAGGCAGGTGGTGAGGCAGGGGTTTGGAATTAGGGTAAGCATGAAGGATGCTGATGCTTGTGTGACAGAGAGTGCAAACCTTGTGGGGTTCTCTCAGTTGAAGAGGAAATGTTGCAGCAAGAGAGCCCATTGAAGCTCCAATGCAGGTGGCAACATGCTGCCAGTCACCATTGTCCCTTCAGCCTGCTGAACATGTGCAGTAACAAAGTGATGACTGAATGTACCAATATGTTGTCTCCCCTCCCACAGATGTACCATCAGCAAGAGTCTACATGACTCTGGGACCCCTTGTTTAAGCTCAGGGAAAGACACCCGCATCAGTGTCACACCTTCACTCAGAGCAGATGACCAGGCACCAGAGCAGACACTAATACCTTGGTGAGTATTTGGTTGTTGGCTCCCCGGGTGCTGCACAATGGTAAGGGCACATCACACTCATGTGAGAAGCTGTGAGGTGCCAGCACTGAGTGTACAGTCTCTGCCCTTGAGAGAGTGGCAGCTCTCATGGAGAGGCAGTAATTTCAGGCACAGGCTCAGGCATTCCAGAGGTTGTGCCTGAATATGCAATCCAACACACCAGTTGTAACCTCGTGAGGTCACTACCAGTGTGAGAGATGGATGAGGCACCTAGTCTCTCTGCTGGAAGTTTGTTCATCAGTGTTGAGCATGGAGGTCCAAATGTACCTTGCACTGGTGGGCGAGCTGTCTGTCATCTCAGCGGGTGCCTCTCAGGGCACTCCAGACAGGGCCAGCCCTTTTTCCAGTGGTTGCTGCATCTGCTGATGCTGTGTCTATTGAGGAGTACCCAGGCATAGGGCTGCACACACTTTCCCAATCGGTGGCTGTTCAGGTTCCACCAGCCAGGAGATGACCGACGAGGTTATCGTTGCCGTCAGGATGGTAAATTTAGCAGATTGCCTCCAATGCTGTAGCTAGCAGGAGTGGCGGGGAGAGGAGGGAAGGTGGTGGTTGCATCAAGACACAGCACCCACAGACATTAATTGAAGGCACCTTGAGCACTACAGGTACGATTGACAATATTTGCATATAATATTTTGAAATTTGTGCTTGGTTTGTTCTTTTTTGGTGCATAGACAATAACATAAACATTTAATTTGCTTTAATGGGCTAGTTGGATGGGTTGCAATGGATGCCAAATGCAGCACAGTCTTGTAACTGTATTGCATTGTGTACTGCTGGAGTTTTGGGTTAGTCTAGAATATTATGATTATTTGTAAAGTAGACATACCATTGGCATGTCAAAAGCATCAATGTCTTGGGGGTCTAGCTGAAGATTTGCAAGATCAAGGCATCACTGGTGGCTCTGCTGCTCTGAATGTTCCTCTCCTCTGCCTCCACATCCTCATCCTGTGCCTCCCAGGCTCTTCCTCTGGCCCATCACTGGAATCACACTCCTGGGCCTGTGGAGCTGTCTTGCTTTCATTTGTCTCCACTGGGTCCCCCTTTGCCAGAGCCAGATTGTGCAGAATGCTGCATGCGATTACTATGAAGGGAACACACTCTGGAGGAAAATGCAATGTTACCCTGATCAGTTTAGGTCCCTGAAGCCAATCTTGAACACCTGGATGGTCCTTTCCACTATCAGTCTTGTGAAGGTGTGACTCTTATCATATCTCTCCTCTGCCTCTGTTCTTGGGTGCCAGAGTGGGATTATGAGACACCTTTTCAAGGGATAACTCTCGTCACCCATGAGCCATCTATCCATCCAATCATGCAGGAGCCATGAACAGCCTTGTTACCTGTAAGTGCCACAAGATATAAGCATCGTGTCAATTGCCAGGGGAACAGGCGCAAACTTGGAGAATCTGTGTCTTGTGTTCACAAAGGATCCATTGACCGGAAGCTCTTTCAGTTTATGAAGGCACTTAGCTCACCTTCCGGCACCTTGAAGGCTGCATGAGTGCAATCTATTACACCCTGGATGTGGGGGTTCTCAGAAATCACAGTGAAGCCTCTGGTTCTCTCTGCCTGGCCGGCCTCATCTGTCCAGTTGTGGATAAATGTATGGATGTGTCTGAAGACAGTGGGTGAGATTATCCAGCCTCCCAGCCATGTATTTCCCACCTGTGAGAGGCAGTGCGTTGTTTGCTAGCTGTGTGATTCTCTGGTCCCTGCTGCTGTGAATGGGAGTTCCCATTGACGCCATCCCACGCAGGCAGGAGGCCCATGGGGGTACACTGCTGACAGGGCCGGAGAATCCTGCTGGAGTGAACGACCGGAAAGTTCCAGCCAGTGTCAGTCATGAGCTTGATAGAACTGTGTGCAGCTGATTGGGACACTCCACACAGATCTCCCACATGGGCTCCTGGAAAGAATCGGAAGAGTAGAAGTTGAGGGTCACTGTGACTTTCAAAGCCACTGGCTCAGAGCATCTGTTCACGAGTTGGAAGTGTTTCCAGCCTAATCATTTGGCATATTGCTGTCACTGTGTTCCTGGAGAGGTGGAGTCTCCTTCGGCACTGAACCTCAGGCATTTTGAGATGTTAGAGTACTGCCTGAAGACTCTAGCAGCAGGATAATGGTGTCTTCTACAGACCTCACCACCTTGACTTCCTGCTGGCTCTGGTCTCTTCACGCCTCTGCCCCTTTCTTCTTCTTCAGAGATGTTCCCAGCAGCTGAATCTATCACCTTTAGATGATATGCATAAGAACTTATGCCAGTGAACTAAGGTTACATTGTGCTACAATCCTCAAACAAACATTGCAGGGAAGATGTGGTCCACAAATTCAGCTGGGCAGAGTTGAACAGCTACAAAAATCAAAAGGGAATTCGGCACAACTCTGATTAGCATCAAACTCACAAAAAAACTGAGGGTGGGATTTTATGGCCTCACTTACCCCAAGACCGTAAAATCCCACCCGAGGTTAACGGACTTTCTATGGTCCGTCCCTAGCCTGCTCCAATTCCTGGGGCAGTGGTGTGGTGAAATTTCTGCCTGAGTGCGCCCTAGGGCGTTGTAGCTCATCTTTGGATGGGAAGTTGACAAAAATGTGTGGCCACCCACTCTTTGTGCCCGTGTGAGGACAGAAACATCGCTGGGACAATGTAAATCTATCTTCAATAGAAACCGACTGACGCATGTGTACGCACCAACTTCAATATTGCACGTGTCCACAATAATATCTGGACGCACTCCCGACTTTGTTTCATACAATTTGACATTCATTCAGGTTGCATGACCTCAGAATGTAAGTTGGCCATGTTCAAAATCTGAGTTTGTCCTTACAGGAGTAAATTAGAGATCAATAAGGATGATGGTTCTGAAAGCCTTGGTAAAGATTTCAAAATACTTACGTTGTAACATGAAGAGTGGCTTCTCAATCCAAAGCTCCCATTTAATTTGAACAGATAAGAACTAGGAGCAGGAGTAGACCATCTGGCCTCTCGATTCTGCTCTGCCATTCAATAAAAGCATGGTTGATCTTTTTGTGGACTCGGCTGTATTTATCCACCTGCTCACCATAACCCTTAATTCTTTTACTGTTCAAGAATTTATCTATTCTTGCCTTAAAAACATTCAATGAGGTAGCCTCAACTGCTTCACCGGGCAGGGAATTCCACAGATTCATAACCCTACGAGTGAAGAAGTTCCTCCTCAACTCAGTCCTAAATCTGCCAGTGGAAACAACTTCCCTGCTTCTACTTTATCTCTTCCCTTCCTAAACTTATATGTTTCTCTAAGATCTCCCCTCATTCTTCTGAATTCCAATGAGTATGACCCCAGTCTATTCAGTTCCTCCTCATAAGCCAGCCCTCTCAGCTCCAGAATCAACCTAATGAATCTGCACCCCCTCCAGTTCTAGTATATCCTTTCTCAAGTAAGGAGACCAATACTGTACACAGTACACCAGATGTGGCCTCACCAGCACCCCATACAGCTGCAACATAACTTTGCCATTTTTAAACTCCATCCCTCTAGCAAAGAGGGATTGCTAGCAAAGAACAGAATTCCATTGACCTTCTTAATTACCTGCTGCACTTGCAAACCAACATTTTGTGATTCATGCACAAGGACACCCAGGTCCCTTTGCACAGCAGCATGCTGCAATTTTTTACCATTTAAATAATAGCCCATCTTGTTGTTATTTCTACCAAAATGGATGAGCTCACATTTACCAATATGCCTTCAGGACTAGAGGACACAGCCTCAAGATAAGGGCAGGGGGTGGGTGCAGTTTAGATTGGAGTTGAGGAGGAACTTCTTCACTCAAAGAGTGGTGAATCTCTGGAATTCTCTGCCCGTTGAAGTGGTGGAGGCTGCCTCACTAAACATATTTAAGTCACGGGTCGATAGGTTTTTGATAGACAAGGGAATTAAGGGTTATGGAGAGAAAGCGGGAAAGTGGAACTGATCCACTTCAGATCAGCCATGATCTTATTGAATGGCAGGGCAGGCTCGAAGGGCTAGATGGCCTACTCTTGTTCCTATTTCTTATGTTCTTATGTTCTGCAAATCCATTTGCCGGACCCTTGCTCACTCACTTAGACTATCTATATCCCTTTGCAGACTTTCAGCATCTTCTGCACACTTGCTGTGCCACTCATTTTAGTGTCATCTGCAAATTTTGACACATTACACTTGGTCCCCAACTCCAAATCATCTATGTAAATGATGTTGCGGTCCCAACACTGATCCCTAAGGCATACTAGTAATCACTGATCGCGAACCAGAGAAACACCCATTTACTCCCACTCATTGCTTTCTGTTAGTTAACCAATCCTCTAGCCATGCTAATACATTACCCATAACACCATGCGTCTTTATCTTATGCAGCAGTCTTTGGTGCAGAACCTTGTCAAGTGCCTTCTGCAAATCCAGATACACCACATCCACAGGTTCCCCATTGTCCATTGCGCATGTAATATTCTCCAAGAATTCCGCCAAATTAGTCAAACATGACCTGACCTTCATGAACCCACGCTGTGTTTTCCAATGGGGCAATTTATACCCAGATTTCTTTCTTGATGATAGATTCAAGCATTTTTCCTGCCACAGAAGTTAAGCTAACTGGCCTATAGTTTGACTACCTCCATTTTTAAATAGTGGTGTCACATTTTCTGTTTTCCAATCTGCGGGAACCACTCCAGAGTCCAGCAAATTTTGGTAAAGTACCACTAGTGCATTTGTTATTTCTCCAGCCATCTCTTTTAGTACCCTGGGATACATTCTATCAGGGCCAGGGATTGTGTTTACTTTTAGCCCCATTAGCTTGCGCAACACTACCTCTTTTGTGATAATGATAGTTTCTAGGTCCTCACCTGCCATTGCTTTCTTGTCAAAAGATCTAGGATAGCTTGCTCCCTCGTAGGTTCCATTACCTACTGCTCAAGGAAGCTATCGCAAATACATTCTATGAACTCCTATTCAAGGCTGCCTTGACCGACCTGGTTTGACCAATTGACATGTAGATTTAAATCCCCCATGATACACCAGTTATACATTCATCAATTATTTCTTTGTTTATTTCTTATCTCACTGTGATGTTATTATTTGGTGGCCTAAGGACTATGCTTATCAGTGACTTTTTTGCCTTACTATATCTAATTTCCAAATGGATTCAACCTTTTTTTGCATCAAACATATACCATCTCTCACTACCGTCCTGATGTCATCCTTAAATATCAGAGCTACACCACCTCCCTTACCTTCCTGTCTGTCCTTCCGAACAGTCTGATACCCCTGGATATTTAACTCCCAGTCGTGACCATTCTACAACCATGATGGACTCAGTGCCTGTAACTTGCATTGGATTGAGAATATGGCATAAAATATGACTCAGCAACAGATTATATGAGCAAAAAATCACTGAGCCAGAATAAGGTAGCACAGTGGTTAGCACTGCTTCCTCACAGCACCAAAAATCCAGGTTCAATTCCAGCCTTGGGTCCCTGTGTGGAGTTTGTATATTCTCCCCATGTCTGCGTGAGTTTCCTCTGAGTGCTCCAGTGTCCTCCTAGAGTCCAAAGATACATGGATTAGGTTGATTGGCCATGGTAAATTGACACTAGTGTCAGGGCATTAGCAGGGTAAATAATTGGGGTTACGGGAATAGGACTTTGGTGGGTTTGTGGTCGGTACAGAGCGATGTACTGTTTCTGAGTTATAATATGCCTTCAGTTTTACGAATCTTCTGATGTGCAACAGCAGCAGACAAGGCTCTCTGCCAGCCGTTCAAATGCACAACAGTACCCACATTCCTTTAATGGCATTGTTGGACTGAGCAAACGAGGAAAAAAAGTCATTTGTTTCTTTCTGAACATTCATCTCTTCCTTTCCATAGCACATCAGCATCGGCATCTTTCTGTAATCATGATTATATATAATATAAGTAGTTTGAAGTTTGGATGGACAGTTTCTGTGGCTTTTCCCTGCAAATCAAGGTACTATTTAAGAATGAGTGAGCAATTTGATCTTTCCCAATCCTCTGATGTGGTTACTTTGATTTTTGTTTTGGGCAAATTTACATAAGTCACAAATAGATCTACTTCACAATCAGGGGAAATAATTTATTTGTTTAGCCTATTTTTGAGCCGAATGAAAATATTTCTTGTTCTCTTCTTTGTATTCTAGTAGGAATGTAAGGAAAATTCTGGTAAAACTGAAATACCCAAGTGGAAAACAATGCTGAAATAAAAAGGAAATTGATATGGTTTTGAACACACACACACACACACACACACACACACACACACACACACACACACACACACAAATAGACACAGATAGACACACTCACATGCTAACATTGTGTATTTAAATCTATATATATGTATAAACACATTATTATGAGGATATATGCCTGTGTCAGAACATTTTCTCACAACACCAGGTTAAAGCCTAACAGGTTTATTTGGCAGCACTATCTTTCAGAGTCATATATGACCACATGTATGACCTGTTTGTGAACACAAGTCCTCGCTCACCTGATGAAGGAGAAGGATTTGAGGAATCCCTTATAAGTTAAGAGGAGACAGTGGCACAGTGGCATTGTCACTGGACTCATAGTCCAGAGACCCAAGGTAATACTCTGTGAGTTGAGTTGAGTAATTTGAATTCAATAAAAAAATTGAAATTAAAAGTCTAATGCTCACCTTGAAACCATTGTTGATTGTTATAAAATCCCATCTGATTAACTAATGCCCTTTAGGGAAGGGAATCTGTCATTCTTACCTGTTCAATGTGTGACTCCAGCAATGTAGTTGAGTCTTAAGTGTCTTTTGAAATGCCACTCGTATCAAAACTGTTAAAAATGAAACTGGCCAGACCACCCAGCACCGACGAAAGCTCTGGAAATGATAACAGAAAACAGTCCTGTCAACCCTGCAAAGTCCTCCTTGCTAACATCGGGCGGCTTGTGCCAAAAGTGGGAGAACTGTCTCACATAGTCATGATCACAGAACCAGACCTTACCGAACATGTTCCAGACATCACCATCACCGGCCTTGAGGTGGCAGCACAGTGTTATATAGTCAGGATAGAGTTAACCTGGGAATCCTTAACATTGACTCCATACCCCATTAAGTCTCGTGGCATCAGGTCAAACATGGGCAAGGAAGCCTCCTATTGATTACCACCTAACAATACCCCCCTACTCTCTATACCCTCCTCCCACCCCTTAGCTGATGAATCAGTACTCCTCCTTTATGAACACCACTTGGAAGAAACATTGAGGACAACAAGGGTGCAGATGTACCCTGGTGGGGGACTTCAATGTCCATCACCAAGAGTAGCTCGTAGTACCACCACAGACCAAGCAGATTGAGATCTAAAGGACACAACTGCTAGACTGGGACAGTGGCAGGTGGTGAGGGAACCAACAAAAGGAAAAACCATATTTGATCTCATCCTCACCAGACTGCCTGTCTCAGAAGTATAAGAGTATTGGTAGGAGTGATCACTGCACAGTCCTTGTGGAGACAAAGTCCCAACTTCACATTGAGGATACCCTCCATTGTGTTGTATGGCACTATCTTCATGCTAAATGGGATAGACTTTGAACAGACCTAGCAGCTCAAAACTAGGCATCAATGAGATGCTGTGGGCCGTCAGCATCAGACCAGAATTGTACTCAACCGCAATCTATAACCTTGTGGCCCGGCATATCCCCCACCCTAACATTACCACCAAGCTAGGGGATCAACCCTGGTTCAATGAAGAACACAGGAGGGCACACCAAGAGCAACACTAGACAAACCTAAAAATAAGGGGTCAATCTGATGAAGCTACCAAACAACACTACTTGCATGCCAAACAGCATTAGCAGCAAGTGAGAGACAGAGTTAAGCAATTCTATAAACAACAGATCAGATCTAACAACTTGCTGAAGGAAAAGGCTCCACAAATATCCCCATCTTCAACAATTGGGAACCCAGCACATCAGTGCAAAAGACAAGGCTGAAGCATTTGCTACATCCTTTGGTCAGAAGTTCCAAGTTGTTGATTCATCTTCTATGAAGGTCCCCAGCATCAGAGATGCTAGTCTTAAATCAGTTTGATTCATTCCACATGATATCAAGAAATATCTGAAGGCACTGGACATTGCAAAGTCGATGGTCCCTGACAATGTTCTGCAATAGTATTGAAGACGTGTGCTCCAGAACCTTCTGTGCCCCTAGCCAAGCTGCTTCAGTACATCTACAAGACTGGCATCTGCCCAGCAATGTGAAAAATTGCCCCAAAGAAGCATAAGACAAATTCAATTCAGCAATTATCACCCCATTAGTTTATTCACAATCATCAGTAAACTGATGGAAGGAGTCTAAACAGTCCTTAGCAATAACCTGTTCACAGATGCTCAGTTTGGGTTCTGCCAAGGTCACTCAGATCCTGACCTCATTACAGTCTTGATTCAAACACGGACAAAGTGGTTCAGCTCCAGAGGTGAAGTGAGAGTGACATCAAGGCCACATTTGACCACATGTTGCATAGAAGAGTTACAGGGATAACGCAGGGAAGAGGCCGTGGGTAAGATACTCTGTTAGATAGTCAGTGCAGACTCAATGGGCCAAATGTCTTCTTCTGCATTCTAGGGATTCTATGATTCTATGAAGAAGCCCGAGGAAAACTGCAGTCAATGGGAAGAAGGAAAACTTCCTGGAGGTTGGAGTCATAGCTAGCACCCCGATGAGAAAGCTGTGGTTGTTGGAAGTCAATCATTTCAGCTCCAGGACATCACTTCAAGAGTTCCTGAGGGTAGTGTCCTGGGCCCAACCATCTTCAGCTGCTTCATCAATGACCTTCATTCCAGCATAAGGTCAGAAGTGGGGATGCTCGCTGATGATTGCCCAATGTTTCATTTGCGACTCCTCAAATACTGAAGAAGTTGATGTCCATATGCAGCAAGACCTGGACAATATCCAGGCTTGGGTTGACAAGTGGCAAGTAATGCTTGCACCACACAAATGCCAGGCAGTGACCATCTTCAACAAAAGGGAATCTAACCATTGTCCTTGACATTCAAAGGCATTACCCCACTGAATCCCCCACTGTCAGCATCCTGATGTTTACCGTTGACCATGAGCCTAATCAGGACTAGTCATATAGATACTGTGGCTACAACAGCAGGTCAGAGGCAAAGGATTCTGCAGTGAGTTACTCACATCTTGACACCCCAAAGCCTGTCCACCATCTACGAGACTCAAATCAGGAGTGTAATGGAATACTCCCCACTCGCCTCGTTGAGTGCAGTTCCAACAACACTCAAGAAGCTTGACACCATCCAGGACAAAGCAGCCTGCTTGACTGGCACCACATCCACAAACGTCCATTCCCTCCACCACCAATGCACAGTAGCAGCAGTATGTACCATCTGCAAGATGTTTTGCAGAAATTCACCAAAAATCCTTAGATAGCATTTTCTAAACCCATGACCACTACCATCTAGAAGGATGAGTGCAGCAGACACATGAGGACACCACCAACTGGAAGATCCCCTCCAAACCACTCACCATTCTGACTTGGAAATATATTGCCGTTCCTTCATTATTGCTGCGTCAAAATCCTAGAACTCCCTCCCTAACAGCACTTTGGGTGTACCATGTGGACTGATGTGATTCAAGAAGGCAGCTTATCAGCCCCTTTTCAAGGGCATTTAGGGATGGGTAATAAATGCTGACCTAGCCAGTGAAGCCCACATCCCCTGAATAAATTTTAAGTTTCAATGTTGATAGTCATACTGAATTAGCAATCCATTGGTAAGGTTGATTGTGAGAGTTCCATCATTGATTTGCTGTATTAGAAGAGAAAGAAGGAAAGAAGACTTCTTGTCAAGGCTCCTCCTGACTGTCAGCTTTGGTTTCCAGGGAAAGACCTCAGAAGTTATCCATTCAAATTTTATCCCTATACTCTGCTGAAATGTTAATTTACAAAATGATACCAGTATTGATCAGTTACATCGAATGGCCTGTTTTTGCATTATGTGCTTTATATAAAAATTCAAGAGAAAGATTGAACTCCACATCATAGAACCTATTGCAAAGAGTCCTGACCACAGAGCTCCTTGGAAGTCTATGCCAGAAAGTCTAGTGATTTAATGGGTCTCTGTGGCCTCCAGCAGTCAGCACTTGAAATTTTCCACACTACTTTGAGTGCATTCTACCCTGGTATAATCCATATTTACAGAAGTGGAGAGTTTAAGATGTGTACAATCAACTAAACTCAAAAGGAAGAAACATTTTGAAATACTCTTACTGAAAGATCACAGGAAAGCAAGCAGGACCTTGATGTTTCAGTGAAGCTGTGAATTGATTAATATAAGGATCCATGGCTGATAGGCCTTGGATTTGCCATCAACAACAAAACCCGTTACTTTCACAGAAGTTCAGCACTTTGATCATTTTAGTGCCCCTGGCGAAAACAATCGTAATTATTGACATACTCCATCAGTCCATCTGCAATAATTTTCTACAATATGAAGAGCATTTTAGTTTTATCTATCATCTGGGACCAGAAAACTAAGTCAGGGGTATCCAAGTACCAAGGAATACTTCATTTTCTGTCCTTTTTGCTGATTATTCAGCAGCTCTGCACTTAGCCCTCAGCCATTTATCAGCATTCCGAGTAGCTTTGCGTTTCGGGATCCTGCTTTGTGTTATGACCAGCTTGGATTTGATTCATTCTTTCAGGGATTTGCTTTGCTCTTTGGAGTGGAAAATTGGATCTGTAGTGCTGTTTGATACTCACAATGGCCATTTGCAACAGAAGAATGTACAAACTCTGGGAGGGAAGGGAACAAAACTCAGTTTAAAAAAAGTGCTAATTTAACAAACTAGGAAAACAATTTTATTGCCAAAAATAGAATTTGTTGCATTACAGCAAGGGGAAAGCTAGCTAGTTTATACTTCAGATCCAATTGCACCGATACCTATGCTATTTATTATTATAGCCCCTGTGCCAGAGACTATTGATTTTGTGTTAACTCTGCCAGATTGGAGGTCAGATTTGTGCAATGGACTCATATCCATTGGGAACTGGATGAAGACTACCCTAATTCACTTAAATCCTGGATTAACCATGACAGAAACAAAAATCTTATCCCATCTGTCTGGGATGTTTGGACATGAGTCCCAGAGGCGAAACTATGATATTCTTAGACACTGCATCACTCTGCCCCTTTGTAATTCTATCTACAATAAATACTCCAAAGCTCTTTGTGAAGTAACTGTGACAACAGCGAAACTGCCAGGAAAGAAGCTTATAGAACACATCTGACTTCTAACCAGCAGCTTGGTTGCGCCCAATCCCATAAATTGTGTACATTTAAAAGTGTGGTAAAGTGCTGTTGAATTCACAGCTATAGAGATGTGTGATGTTGTTCCAGTTGATATAGCAGGTGGAATTTTCACAATTTTCTCTTTATAGGCACAAAACTGATCTTGCTGACAAAACAATGCTGGTACGATCACAAGTGGCGAGAAACTGGGGGCTAACCCGATTTTGCACCTCTCGCCCTACCTTACCGGTTTGGCATGCCAATCAACTGGCGTGGTGAGCTGGTAAGATTGCAAGCTTTAAGTTTTCCAAACCCATATCTAGAACGATCCTTCCTGATTTCAATTAATATTAATGAACAGCTATTTTGAAACAGTCCCTTGAGTGCCTTCCCTGAGTCTTTATGTCACTCATCGACGAAATGCCACACGTTACAGAACTGAATCTGAATGACATCCACCGGATGGTCCACTGTCAGAAAGCATATGGCAGAAACGGGGGGGTTGACCTTGAATCCAACATGGCCTCTACCATGGTTTGCAGCCAAGCAGAATGTCATGCCGCTGAAAATAGAGCCAGATAAGGTTAGTTTTTGCTCGAGTGTCTGGAGACATTTACCCGTAAAATCATCACATGACCCCTGATGTTTAAATGGCAAAAATTCAACAATACAAGAGGTAACACAACGAATCTGACAATATTTACAGCTATGCACAATACCCTCCTTGCACAACCTGGGAGTAGTACCGCTTGGCATTTGATCTTGCCCGACCCTTTGGGGCTCAGTAGACGTTGGTCTCAGAAGTAAAGTCCCGAGACTTCAGCGAGCCTTCTCCTTGTCCCCTTCAACTGGTGTAGTGAATGAGACGGGACACCGGCGTCCATTCACTTCTTCACTCCGGGCACTGGTTTTATGATCATTGACTTCCCTTGCGGGGTTTGAGGTCCTGGCTCCTGCAGCCTGATAGGCGTGACGACTGTCCTTCTGGTGGCCGAATGTGTTTCACCAATTATCCCCAGAACAGATAGTGTCACCAAATGTTCTTTTGTGCTTTTGTTTTGAAAACATGGGTTTTAAGGCGAGGAGTTTGTTTGGCAATTCTTCATATTCTGAGGTCGCTAAGACTTGCCAGGATTGTGGTGAACATCATCCCCTGTGGGACTGCCAGTTGATGAGAGCTTGGCTAACTCCATCATTAATACTCTCATGTCAATATTGTATTACATTGTGGTGCATAGCCTCAATAATCAATGGTAATTCTCCCTATTGACATCTCACACAAACAGGCAGATCTGAACAGAGCATCAGTTCTTAGTTATTCCTGACATTTTTGTGGCCTTTTCATTCACGGAGCAGCTAGTATATCAGTCCCCTTTCTTCACCACCTTTGTGCAATGACCCCCTTCAAGATCATTGCATGAATGAATTGCTCTCCATCTGGATAGAACTATTCAGGGGGACTTAACTTAGTTTAATCTGTTGCTCCTATCTGTGATGTCATCTGACTGGGGATAATTGAAGCCTGGGCCTACCTATGCTGACAGCAGTGTCATCCCCATGGAGGTGAGAGACATCCTTGAGTTCCTGCAAAGGGTAGGTTTAATCAGAATGCACATGTGCCAGAATTCTGCTGCCCCGCCCACCATGGTATTGGAGCAGGCGAGGGGTTGACAATGGAAACGTCTGTTGACCTCAGGTGGGAATTTCCAATCTTTCTTGGGTGATGCTGTAAACTCCCACCCATGATGTTCATCCAGCAGTAAGGATACTTCAGTTACAAGAAATAAAAGAACTAACTTCACCAAGTAAATCAAAGAAAAAAGGTTCAATGAAGAAACTTCATTGCACAACACTGAGCCACACAAGCTTTCCACAATCCCCATCTGCTTTCTGTTTATTAGCTGACTATCACATACATCCTTTTGCCATTGGTTACACTGTTCACTGGGTCAGCTGACCCTCACAGCATGTTACTATTGGTTACATTATAATACATGCCAGAGCTACCAATTCAAAAGTTCAATCTAGATTCACATGCAACCTGTTTACTGACAGTCCCTTTCTTTTCTCTCTACCATTCTAATCTCTAAAGAAAGAGTAACAATTTCCTCAGTGCCAAAAAACAGTTTAGTCAGACACAGGAAGTTAAGATGGCCACCAAACTGACAAAAAGGATTAGAAAGTGCCCATATTGGCATTTTAAGGCCTGGAATCATTGTGTCGAGCAACCCAAAGTCCAGAGGTAATGTCGGCAAAGTTTGGGTGATGCATGTGAATGTGAATACATAAGAACTTTAAGAATATTGATTGATTGTGATGGGAATACACAATAATGTTAATGTTAATGTTTACGTCTCTCAAACTTGCAGAGCTGCATGTACGAAGTATTTAAGCTTTCTTCATTGATGTAAATTTGAAAGCTGACCTTTACCATTATGTCCTCCTGAGAACTAATTGTGATACTATTTCCACAATTACTTGCTTCCTCCCCCTGCCTATGTACCTTATGTAACTTATATCTGATATATTTGTCACAAATGTGGTTGGGAAGCTTCCAACATTATTATCTGTTTTTGTGTATCAATTCATTGTGCTCCATTTACTGGGCTCTTAGTCTCAATTGCAAAGGCCAAACCAGAGTGTGCCATCTATTGTCATTCATTCGTAGCTGATTGCAACTAAGCAAGGTTATCAGAGGCCTGGGAAACGTTGCCTTCCTGACTGCTTAATGGAGGTATTGTTAACATATAGACTGCAGTGACCCAAGAAGGGAACAAAAAGAATATCCAAAAAGGGAGGGGAAATGCTTTCCAATTAAAGAATGCAAGCATCGAAGGAACGCAGCTTCCATTTGTAAACATGAGGCTTGCTGTGCGGCATTAATAACAGGCATTTAAAATTAATGAGTCAATCTCTCAGTTAATATGGCAGACTGAGAAATTTCATACAAATGCATAATGTATTCACTTTCAATATCAAATAATGTGATTTCAAGGCCATGTTTTCAAATGATGTTATTAGTGTCCTTGAAGTAATAAACATGCTCAGCAATATCGCATTTGTGACAATGGGTTATTAGATCAAGGTCCTTGTGGGAGAGCGAGCCTTGTGACTGAACTATATAAAGAACAGTTTGACAGTGTAATGATCACAATGTTTCCATATCACTTGCATTAGCGTCTCTTATGATTCTGTTGCAGGTGCAATACAGTATTTGCTCTTTTTAATATTGAAGTTATTTATATTATCATGACAAAACCGATTTTTGAGTAAAACGTGGTGACAGCAGAGGGCCACGTATTAGAACATAAAGGTGCTATGATTCATTATAATGTTGCTTTTGCAGCCTCAAAATCACAGTGGAAAACAACAGGTTTTATAGTGCAAAGAAAAGGGGAGCAAATGAGTGGACAGAGAAATTGCAATGCTCTGAATTCTGAGTAATGTAGTTGCTAAATGACCAACAACATAGACTTTCACTCAGTGCAATCTTTTTTATTTGTGGGTTGGCCAGCATTTATTGCCCATCACTAGTTGTCCTTGAGAAGGTGGCGATGAGCTGCCTTCTTGAATCGCTGCAGTCCATACGCTATGGGTTGACCCACAATGCCATTAGGGAGGGAATTCCAGGATTTTGACCCAGCGACTGCGAAGGAATGGCAATATATTTCCAAGTCAGGATGGTGAGTAGCTTGGAGGGGAATGTACGGATGGTGGTGTTCCCATGTATCTGGTGCCCTTGTCCTTCTAGGTGGAAGTGATCGTGGGTTTGAAAGGTGCTGTCTCAGGATCTTTGGTGAATTGCTGCAGCGCATCTTGGAGACAGTACACACTGCTGCTACTAAGCGTTGGTGGTGGTGAGAGTGGATGTCATTTTCAGTGGAAATCGAACTGGGGTTACATGTGACATCTTCCATGCATTAAAAACACAAGAGATAGGAGCAGGGCTAATGATTCAGCCTCATAAAAATCCTGTTAGTCTTTTCTGGCCTATTTCTAATTGTTCATATCTATTCTGTCAGAATATTAAAAAGTCAGGTAGCCTCATGTCTAGAGGAATAAGTTGATGTTCAAAGATCTCTAGCTCAGATGTTCCAGAACGCTATGAAAACTGCCAATGTGTATTAACAACACTGACATTTTTTCCACTTGAAGCTATGAAATGAAAAAATAATCTTAAATCTCAGGGAATATTACCTCTAAATATTTATATATTTATCTCATGGAAATGGGGACCTGAATTTTGCAGAGTTGCGACTGGTCCTGGCTCTATAAACTCGACGTGGAAGGCAGTGGCCCTGATGTTTAGATTTTCTTTCAAAGAAGAAGGGGTTCAATTGGAATTGGGCCTGCCACCATCACCTTGCCCGCAGAAGCAGTTTGGTTGTAGCACAGGGGCTATCGGGAGGCTGAATAAGTGAAAAGGCCTGTCTTGGTGTTTGTCACTGTGCAAACATAGAATAAAACAAAAAGAACAGCCTCTATCACTCACCTCTCACACTCCTCACCTCCCTCACACACTCCCCTTGCCTCATCCTTTCCAGCCTGTGTCCCTCCATGACCCCTCATGTCCTCCATGCTAACCTATGCTCCTGCTTTGTGGTATAATGCAGCATTAAAGGATATTGTGCTAATAGCTGAGTGCATCAGTGATGTTAGATTGCATGTGACTGGAATGTGAGGGAAGAAGGTCATAACTGAGTAATGCTAAAATCTGCCTCTATAAATAGTCAATAAATGTTCATTAGTTTGCAATAGCGTGGATTCCAGCTGGCTTCCATCAAAGGCACCAAGAGCACAGTTGTGATGATGATGATACATCATTAACCCCACATGCTACCCCTCCATCCCCCCTCCAAACCATAGGCCTTTATAGGTCCTATGCCAACCTAAGCCCCCTCGACTTACCTCCTTTGGTCATTTATCATTGCTATGCCAAACTATGACCGATGTCCCTCTACCCTCTGGCAATTCCAGTGAGCTTGAGAGCAATCATGCCCACTTTTAACAATCTCAAAGGGCACTTGATCTCTCCTAATGAGCACCTCCCCTCTCCCACAGGACAGCTGACCTCTTTCTACCCCTGGAAGAAATGTTGGTGCTATATTGACTAACATTCAACACTTCAACATTCACGCACTGAGGGTGATCTCGAGGAGGTTAGACTCAGGCAACTGACCTTCAGCAAGAGAAAGAGCTGCAATGGAGAGCAGCTCCAGTAGTGTTAGAACTCAGCAGTGAACACTGCTAAGACCACAAATCGGCCCTGGGATGAAGCCAGCCGTGGTATTCGGACTGATTGATCTCAAGGTGCATGGTGCTGACTGCATTATCTTTTTCACATGGGAGTGTGAACTTGCTCTCTCTGGTGCAGCGTAGATCCATCGGTGAGGCTTGTGAAGAGGCCAAATTCCAGTGAAGTCACAATCCCTTTGACATAAGAATTGGTGACACACCTTTGAAGTCTGCTTTCAGCTCACTGACAGGTAAGTCTTCTTGAGTGTATTTAACTGTTTTAAGTCAAATTAAATATTTTCTTTAATGTAGTTACCTCATGGTACCCCAGGCTTATTTCATATGATCTGATGATTACCCTGTGCATAGTCCAATCTTTACCTGGATTTATCTGGGCGATTCCGTGTAGGTATGGAACCTACTCAAAATCACATCCCTTTATATCAGAAGAAATGTCAAAACGCTCCCTGCTGTGCCCGCTACACATCCTCAGCAAATATGACTCCCCACCCCCATCATAATCAGCACACCCAGCTCTTCAACATTGGCGGGACTACAGAACCAGGGGTACCAGCAGTACTGGGTTGGGGAGTGGTGAGCAGAGCCAGTGGTGCTGGGATAGGGTACTCAGAGCTAGGGATACCAATGGGGCAGCAGGGATGAGAAAAGCTAGAGGTGCGGGTGGAGGGGGAGCTAGGGTTGATACAGTGCTGAATAGAGCTGATGGGTGTTGGGGGTGCCAGGCTGGGTGCTGGGTGAGTCGGGGTGTTAGGGTGTCAAGGATACGGGAGTGTTTTGACATTTCTTCTGATATAAAGGGATGTGTTTTTGAGTAGGTTCCATACCTACAAGGAATCACCCAAATAAATCCATGTAAAGATTGGACTATGCATAGGGTAATCGTCAGATTATATGAAATAAGAAACGGAGTCTGCCATTCAGCTCCTCGATCTTGCTCTGCCACTCAATAAGTTGATGGCTGATCTGAATGTGGCCTTACCTCCGCTTGCTTGCCTGCTTCACATAACCCCTGACTCTTTTGTTAATCAAAAATCTAACCCAGCACTGAATATATTCACTGACCTAGCCTCCACTGCTCTCTGGGGAAGAGAATGCAATAATACTTTGAAAAAAGAAATTCCTCTTCATATTTGTGGCACCAGGTTCCGCAGCTGACCCCATGGCTGCTGAACTACTCGGCAATCTCTTCTCAGACCGAGCATCTTTGTTCCACTGCTCGGGAAGGAGACCTATCGCCTTGTCCTTGCTGGAGGGGCAATCCTTTCAAATATGGTGCCAAGACTTGCCATGATATCAGCTGATGCAACTGCGGCCTCTCATTTTCTGTCTCTGGTGTTTAATTGGACAGACTCCCAGCCTTCCCCACGTTACTTGACCCACCGCCATGTGATACTAAGATCAAAGTGGAAGTTAATTCAAGCAGAAGATTAAATTGTTCTCATCCCTAAGTACTTATTTACTTTTATTTACCATTTACGCTCTGCCTGTGAGGTGGGGGAAGGTGGTGGGAGCAGGGACAATAGCGACATTTAGGGGGCAACCAGACGACTATATGAATAGGACGGGAATGGAAGGATACGAACTCTGTTAGTGCGTACAGTTTTAGTTTAGGCAGACATCATGATTGGTGCAGGCTTGGAGCACCAAATGACCTGCTCCTGTGCTGTACTTTTCTTTGTTCTTCGTTCATTATTGTATTTAATTTTAGGAATTATTGAAATACTTTGGCACCTTGACTGCTTCTAACACTCACATTCTTTGATCTGCACAATATTTTTAGACTTGCACTCATAAGCTAGTCTTTTGTGTATCCTGGCGTAATTTTCACAGCAGGATGTTTTTCTCTTTGCTGAACAAGCATACCTAGCGATCAATAGCTGACATTTTAAGCAGCCTCTTAATGTGCCATCAAAAACGGTGATGTTTCTGCTCACGATTTTGCAATGAGCATCAGAAAGACATATTGACATGCAACATGTCTACAAGCGACTCCTGATTAAAACGGGATGCATGTCAGAAAGAGTGCTTATTTTCTCAATCTTCACATCTTTGTTATACGTTTTGACACGTCTCCCACCTCGCCTACCTATGAATTCACAGAGCTGGATTGTTAATTCCTCTTCATTACATCTTAGGAAAACGCTAAAGTCAATTTTGATCAATACAACTGTCCCATTAATAAAAATCCTTTTCACTTTAGAAACTGCATCAAAATTAAACTCACCAACTGCATGGTGAAATTCTAAAAACAAGTTTCTTGCAAAGGTTGTGGATACATTCTGGATTTTGTTTGGGCATTTTTATTTCAAGTGTTATATCAGTCATTACTGTAATCAATAAGGATCTTTCTGAGTCACAACACTGCACATTCTTGGGTCTGAGAAGCAGTTGGTAAATATGTAAAATAAAAAGCAAAAAACAGATACCGTGAAGATATGTTTGAGGCAGGAGAGCAAATTAGCAAACCATAACTCAGAACTTTCATTGACAATGCTAAAAATAATTAGCCCCAAGATCAACTTTGGTGGCGGTGCAATGGTGCAGTGGTTAGCAGTGCTGCCTCACAGTGCCAGGGACCCAGATTCAATTCTAGCCTTGGATTACTGTCTGCATGGAGTTTGCACTTTCTTCCCATGTCTGCGTAGGTTTCCTCCGGATGCTCCGATTTCCTCCCACAGTCCAAAAATCTGCGAGTTAGGTTGGTTGGCCACGATAAATTGCCCCTTAGTGCCAGGAGATTAGCAGGGTAAATGAGAGTTATGGGAATAGGACCTGGATGGGATTGTAGTCGGTACAGATTTGATAGGCCAATTGGCCTCTTTCTGTACTATAATGATTTTGTGATTCTATGGTGGAGACCTTGTGGTGCAATGAGTACCATCCCTGCCTCTGAGCCAGAAGTTCTCTTTCATGTCCCACTCAAGGACCTGATGGCCAAGAAAGGTGTGGCCAAACAGATTGAGTATTAACCTGTAAATGTTTCCAACAAACATCCAAGATGGGTAGTTTGAGCAAGGGAGATTCCTGATTAGCCATGTGATGGAATGGGAATTGGTGCGTCTACCATCCCCATCAACTATTATAGCTCTGAATTACAAAAGTAATTGTAAAAGTGCACGTTGCCACAACAACTGGGAATCCTTGGGGATCATTTAGTTGGAAGGCTGCTGTGGATCAGATTGGTACCTGCAGCACAGGTTTCATTCCTCATTACGGTTGGAGTGTATTCGGGGGATGTCCATTGTGGAGGTCACCATGCTGTAGGGTGGACATGCCTTCAGACAGAGAACTGAAGAAGAATGATCAGCATTGTTATATTAGCCTAGAAATGACTGCTAGTGATATTGGTATATCAATGTTTAAATTGTACAACTCCCTATTTTAACAGAGGTGATAATGTCCTCATCTTAAAGCATATAAATATGTTAGCTTGGCTTCTTGTCCTTGCTGCAACCTGGAAAAGTTAATTACTGGAATGCCCGTTTCCATCTATCTTTCATTTTTGCATAATTAAATCTTCCCTGTGAATATTCCTTTCTATCTCTGGCAATTTGTTTTCCACTGATATCCAGAGGATGTGGACTAATGCTTTAATGGGACAGTTTACTAAAGAAAGATAATAGGTAGGAACAATGGACAGCATGGTAGCACAGTGGTCTGCACTGCCGTCTCACAGCGCTAAGGACTTGGGTTCAATTCCTCTGGTCACTGGCTGTCTGGAGTTTGCATGTTATCCCCGTGTCTGCATGGGTTTCCTCCACATGCTCTGGTTTCTTCCAAAGATGTGCACATTAGGAGGATTAGCTGTGCTAAATTGCCCCTCAGTGTCCCAAGGCCGACGGCAAGATGCTGTATTGGGAATTGGTGAAGACTCGATGGGCTGGATGGCCTCCTTCTGCGCTGTAGGGTTTCTATTATTCTAAACAATAAAATATTTCATGCATTGGCAGGCCAGAAAGATTGTACGCCCTCTCCCCAATACCCCACACATTTACCTTGGCTATTCTATATAAGCTACACATGTTTGGATGCTAAAGGGCAATTTAGCATGGCCAATCCACCTAACCTGCACACCTTTGGATTGTGGGAGGAAACTGGAGCACCTTGAGGAAAACCATGCAGATGTGGGGAGAACTTGCAAACATCACACAGTTGTCCAAGGCCAGAATTGAACCCTGTGAGGCAGCAGTGCTAACCACTGCGCCACCGTGCCACCCATTAATAATAAATAAATAAAAATTAATCAAATCCATACTAATTAAAGCTTTCTAGCAGGCTGCAATGACTTTATTGTTTGGATAAACTTTGGAATGACTTTATTGTTTTTTCTGTGCATGCACAGATCAGTGCACATGTGCAGGCAGACATGTATTGGTGACCATCCTTGTAGCCATTTTGCATTGCAAAGAGACAGTGTATCAGAATATGGCAGCTAATGCTGCAAAAAAAGGGCATAGTTTCTGCACAGATTCCTTTTGCCGCTCTCTGTGAGGATTCGTACGCTGAGAGGGCTCTGCAGGATCCTCCAGTGGAAGTTGAATTCTTTTCAATGTTTATGCAGGTAACAATACATTTCTGTCTGATCTCAGTCAGACACGGTACTTTGACTCTGTTCAGAAGTTTTCGGCCAATGTACAATGCTGGCTGAAATACCCTAAAAGCTTTCTCGTAGGATATTTGTATCTTGTTTTCAGTCTGCAGTTCCGACATTTTGACAGTATTTTTTAACCACTGATTTTCCATTTCTTGCCAGGGAAACAGATGGCTGACTATTGTAAATTGAGTGGGAGGAGTACCCTGGCCACTTCACTGATGCGTATGGATTGACTTGCATTTTCTAGCAAGCCTGTAAACGGGTGGGACCACACCTGCATGTTTGTAATAGAGGCTATTTAAATAAGTCAGTTTAAATCCCACTCTGTTTGCAACTTTCAGATATAAATAGTCAGTATGTGCATTGTGAACGGTTCAGGCTGTTAATGACTTGCTACCCTGAACTGGCCAATTTCTGCCCTCAAAGCCAGCAGGTAGTTGCAGATTGCCCATTTGATACCCACTGCTTGCTGGATGTATTTAAACCTGATATGATAAACATTCAAGCCTCCAGATACATTGCTGCTCACTGATTTTGTCATCTTAATCCAACATGTCATGTCATCTTTTATATGGAAAAAGGCATTTGCATTATTTATAATCCTTTTTGCTTGCTGGTTGGTGATTCTTGTTAGATTCCTATCTGATCACTAGTTCGAGTCAAGTCAAGTTTAAGAATACAACGGTGCACAGGAATCCAGTCAGAAACAAGCAGATGTGAAAATGTTTGCCTTACTGTGTCTGACTGGAACTAAGCCGTGCTTTAATCCTGCAGGAACATATGACAGCCAAACAGTGTGGGTGGAAATTCATTGCATGTGTGGTCTAAGACTATCTCAGTAAGTTTCCATCAGGGGATTTTGATCATCCATCATGAGAAGCCACTATTGTCAGCTGGGAAATTCTGAAGCATCCCTCAGGAAGGCTTGGGGCCTCTGCTATTTGAAGTCTTTAGTGCAGGTTGGGGAAAAGAATGCTTTCAGGTTTAGAACAAATGGCGAAGGAAGCACCAAGGAAATTTTCACCTTCAAAAATAGGAAGCTGGAAAAGGAAAATATGGACATTACAGTCGTAGAATCATAAAGTCCCTACAGTGCAGAAGGAGGCCATTCGGCCAATTGAGCCTGCACCAACAACAATCCCATCCAGGCCCTATCCCAGTAACCCCAGATATTTGCTCTGTGCATCCTCTTGACAATCAATTTAGCAAGGCCAATCAACCTAACTCGCACAACTTTGGGTTGGGGGAAGAAACCAGAGCACCTGGAGGAAACTTGTGTAGACAAAAGGAAACTCTGCACAGTCACCCGAGGCTGGAATTGAACCCGGGTCTCTGGCAGCAATGCTAACCACTGTGACAATGTGCTGCCCATATAGGTAACCTGCTCTGTTAGTACTGAGTGCTCAGGCTAAAGATGAAAATGTATTTTGATAAAGAAAGCATGTTACGATGCAATGGTGTTGTTTTGTGCTGGGATGGCAAATATCTGACTCTGATATAAGAGTTGCTGGCTGTCTATCAATTTGGAACATAAATGGATAGCTGGTGTATGTAATGAAGAATGGCAGATAAGCATGGACCTTGAGAGATTACATTGGAGACCATTTTAAATCTTGCTGCCTTTGGTAGTCTGGCAAAGTGGATCTTGTACCTGCTGTAAATCCCACACAATTTTCATTCTGATAGCAATGGATTGAAAACGAGACATGCCAAAAAGAGCAGGTGATCTGCTCTGCCAGGCTACTGCCCAGATGGCAAAGTTTAAAGATAACCTCCATTATTTTACCCTTTTATGATTAACACTGCATTTGTCCATCTGTCTCACTGGAGATCAGGAATCAAGCTCCAACATTTCAGTTGCTTCACTTGAAACTGTTCAACATCCTGATCAGGGCCATGATAAGATCATGAGGTAAGGGCTTTAGATTTTGAAGATATATTATATAAAGCAGTGCGCATACATTTTTCTTTATTCTGAGTGGCTCGCCTCACTTGTGTTTAATATACAATAGTAAAGGCTTTAGTTAACTGAACAACTTGGCTGGCCTACTAACTCGTTCTTTGTTACCATTTTGGTCAAGTGCAATGGTTCAGGAGCTGGTTTTATTACGTTGATATTGTAAAGCGTTGTTCAAATCTAGAAATGCTTATGAAACACATTCTCTTGTATTATGTCGATGCGAAGGTGAAACAGACCAGCAGGGAAGGTTGTCATTTCAGGGTCAATTGACAATTTTAAAAAGTAACATGATTGATAACTGTTGAGAAGGTTTGTAGAAAAGAGGACGGAATGATTTTTGGAAGTAGCAATGGAAGGACATTAATATTCCTTAAATCCAGTCATCAACTTCAACAATGCCTTAGAATCATAGAATTGCTACAGTGCAGAAGGAGGTCCATTGAGTCTACCGACTCTCTGACAGACCATTTTACCCAAGTTCCCCACCCTATTCCTGTAACCCCACACATTTACCCCACTAACCCCCTTAACTTGCACACTTAAGGGACAATTTAACATAGCCAATCCACCTAACCTGCACACCTTTGGACTAGGAGGAAACCGGAGCACCTGGAAGAAAGCCATGCAGACATGTGGAAACTCCATACAGATGTCGCCCAAGGCTGGAATCAAACCCGGGTCTCAGGTGCTGTGCCAGCCTAGTGTGGCCTCGTTTCAACATCAGAAATACCAGACCAATCTCTGCCACTCCCCCCAATTCCCCTGCCCCCAGCTTTTCCAACTACAGCCCCACCCACTAACTGCTCATCCCCCTAGGCTTCGCCTTCCCTCCCTGCCCTAAGAACATTCCCCCTGCTTCATTTAGCTGGTCCTGGCCTCCAAACCTTTCTGTGGACAGCCCAGCAGTGGCTGCCTTTGCTTCTGATGCTGCTCAGGTTATATAGCTACAGGTCAAATAGATTGGTCAGATGCTATCTGAGGCGGGACTTCCTCCTAAGCGCCCTCCAGTAAATATTAGTAAACTAATTATAATATTAGACACAATTTCAACATAAAATACCTTCTTTACTGTGCCAACAGAGGAAATTCCAGGTCAGGCGTTTTACAACACAAAACAACTTCAGGAACTTGATTCAAGATCAGTTTATTATTTTGCTTCTTCATTCTTTTTACATGTATGATATTATTTGTTCATTTTAAAATTTTTAAAAGTTTCTTCTGAAACTCATTAGCGTGTGTCTGAAATGGCCATAAATGAACCTAAACTGGTATAAACAATCAGGTCTCAAGGAAACTCTGGACCCACAATCATACACTTCTTACTTTAATTTCAGGGACTCAGAATAACATCTAACCCTCAATCATGTAAGAACCTGCAATTTGGGAAGCTTTTTTTTGCTTCTAATCTGACTTGCATTAATGCCATAAAAATGTCTTGAAAGAAATAGAAGTTACACAACTGGCCTCAGTGAGAGTTCTTTTACAAAATCACTGGGAAGATTGAGTGCTGAATGTTATCAGTCTGGTGGGAGTCCTTGTGATGACCATGGAAGCAACCCCATTTTGGTTGTTTGTGGAACCCCCAACCTTATTTGTGGGAGAAACTAATTACTTACTGTCAGGGTTGCTGCCCCTTCAAAAAACAGTCGTGATCCCCAGGAACTGCCTGTAAATCAGAGGGTCATGGAAGCCTGCCATTCTCCCAGGCAGCGAAATGGCATCTGGGGGTACCGATGAGGTGGGAGGATGGAGGGAAGTTGATGCAGTCAGGGAGGTTTGCCATGGGATTGGCCTTTTCCATGGTGGGGGTTATTTTATAGGTCATTGAGTTGCTGTTTCGGAAGGCCCTTTTCTCTCTCCCAAGCTGGCAGCGGGTTGTCGCCAGGGCTCACAAGATGGTCTTCTCATGTGGTGGAGGGCCCACTTGCCATCGGTGATGTGCCAGCAGCGGCAGGAAGAGGTCTTTATTAGGTCAATTAAGTGGCTTAATTGGCCTTTATGTAGGAGGGCCATTCTGCACCTTACCTGTCATTGTCAAAGTGACACATGACGGGAAGATGATGGGAATTCAGCACCCTTCTTGCTCATTACATTTTATGGGTTCTCTCAGCCCATTCCCCAGCTGGTGAAATATGACACCCCCCACCCCTGCATCCCCCCCCCCCCCCCACCCCTCAGACTTTCTAAGGTTAGAACTGATTACAAAGTTGAGTGACTCCCAAATAAGGTCAGTTGGAGGATACTCGTATTTGGCCAGTTCAGTGGGCAGAGAGTTGTTTGGATGGGAGATTTGATGAATGGCTATAAAAGATCACAGAGACCTGGGCCTCTGGTAGCCACTTGGGTAACTGACCTACACCCAAGATTCAGTAGTATTTAAGTCACATAATTGGCTTGTGCCAGATGAGACTGCGGAGGAAACTCCCAGCTGTCCTGTCTGAAGGACGTATCAGGCCTCTGGCAATAATACACCGCAACTGGGAGCAGGAGATCTGTAATCGGCTCAAAATGACTGGCTGCCTTTGGCTATCTTGTTTCAGAAAAATAGATTCCTGCGAGAGTACTCAAGAAAATTATTTTTAAAAATATACATTGGTTTAGTAATATTCCATTTGGTTTGGGCTCCTTCCAGATCAACTGCCTTGACAGATGTGGGACTGAGCCTTTTATTATTGTTAACTGTCCCTCAGGCACCGAGTTGCTAATGGGTGGGAATGTGCAACTGCAAACCTCTCGGCCAAAATTGATTGGAATTTGAAGCTCTGGCAACTCTGAAGGCATATGGCACTGTTTTAAAATCCTTCAGATACCTTGGATGCAGTATTTCAAAGGAAAGCACTGGAAATCTTTACCCTTGGAATTCCCTTGCCTTGTCTGATGTAACATTGCACCCTGTTGTTCAGCCTGTTGCCTACCATAAGCCCTGGTCGGTGTCTTCAAAGCAGCAGTGTGTTTTTTGGCTGTTTTTCAGCCAATATTTTTTTTTGTGAGGGAGCTTGAGGTTGCAAAGTGATCTGTAAAAATAAGGCAGCAAAACGAGCCTGGAAAACCACAACCAACAGGAAAAAGCTGGAAAGACTCACAATTCAAGTAGCTGGGTGGGGTAGGGGGTTGGTGCAGTGATGTATAGTATTGATCTAGAGGAGCAAAAGCTAGTGGGTGTGAATTTTGCCAGCCATTCATGCCATGCTCCCGCTGCAGTGAAGACAGAGAATTTGGTTCCCAGCCAAATCTCCTTCCAGTTTATCTTAAAATTTATTTATTTATTAGTGTCACAGGTAAGTTTACATTCACAATGCAATTAAGTTACTGTGCAAATCCCCGGTGTGTGTTTTGATTCACTGAAGGAGAATTTAGCATAGCCAATGCACTTAACCAGCATGTCTTTGGACTGTGGGAGGAAACCAGAATACTCGGAGGAAACCCACGCAGACACGGGGAGAACATGCAGACTTCACACAGACAGTGACCCAAGCCAGGAATTGAACCTGAGTCCCTGGCACCGAGAGATAGCAGTGCTTGCCAGTGGGATGGGAAAATCTGGCCGGTGTGAATGGTGGTAAGATTCCTGCCAATTAATTTAAACAAATACAAATAATGAGTGGATCTTAACTTTTTGAGAGAGCAGAAAACAAACTGCTGACTGTCATTAATTTTTTTAATGTTGTATAAAGTCCAGATCTATCCCAGTAAGTTCATTGACTAAATAAACTGATTGAATGAATGTGCATTGCCACAAGTCACAGGATAGTTAGAGTCATAGAGGTTTACAGCATGGAAACAGGCCCTTCGGCCCAACTTGTCCTTGCACCCCAGTTTTTACCACCAAACTATTCCCAATTGCCCACATTTGGCCCATATTCCTCCATACCCATCTTAACCAAATAACTGCCTAAACGCTTTTTAATAGACAAAATTGTACCCACCTTTACTAGTATCTCTGGCAGCTTGTTCCAGACACTCACCACCCTCTGTGTGAAAAATTTGCCCCTCTGGTTCCTTTTGTATCTCTCCCCTTAAATCTATGCCCTCTAGTTTAAGACTCCCCTACCTTTGGGAAAAGATGTTGACTATCTAGCTGATCTATGCCCCCTATTATTTTATAGACCTTTATTAGACCACTCCTAAACCTTCTACACGTCAGGGGAAAATAGTCTCAGTCTATCCAGCCTCTCCTTATAACTCAAATTATCAAGCCCCGGTAGCATCCTAGTAAATAGTTATGAACAGTAATGTATTATTGACAAAAACTGATTGTGGCTCTGCACATTGCTGCTTGTTCCTACATTAACAGAAATGTTACCCTTTCATAGATGCTGTTTGACCTGTTGACTATTTCCACCATTTTTGGCTGTTATTTACGTCAGAATATGAGGTTTGTGATGGTGACATTACACATTTTTTCAGTAGCAGTGCATGAAAAAACAAGCTGGATTCAGTTTTGATATCACGGCTTTATTATTTGACCTGGAATTTTTTTTTAAGCCTCCTTTGTTGTCATTAACACATTTTATATTTCTGATATGGGGTTAGTTTGTAATGTACATTGGCAAATGTACCATTAAATATCATTCCAGGAAATATTAGTATAGGTTGTGCTGCCTGTGGTGGAGGTGGTTAATCCTAAAATTTTGCAGAACAGATGATGGGAATGGATGTTCAATACTGTTTTGAAGCTATTGCTGCCATTTTTGAATGTCATGCCCTTATCCATGGTTTATATTAACCTCACACAACTGAACACATTGCCAAACAAAATGAAGGAGCACCCCACCAGTGTTATCAGAAGGGATCATTAACTGCTTACAGATTAGTTGCTAGGCTATTTCATTTGGCTGATGTTGTAAATTTTTATATAACTTTTGGAGCTTTCCTCTGCTTGGCTAAAGTTGAAGTAGTCTTGCATTGTTTATGTGTGATGTAAAATATTTTGCCAGATATATAGGCTGCATGGTGGCACAATGGTTAGCACTGCTGACTCGTAGTGCCAGGGACCTATGTTCGATTCCAGTCTTGGGTAACTGTCTGTGTGGAGTTTGCACATTTCCCCCCATGTCTGCCCGTGTTTCCTCCCACAGTCCAAAGATATGCAGATTAGGTTGATTGGCCATTTTCAATTGCCCCTTAAAATGTCCGAGACAATTGGTAGGGTAAGTACGTAGGGTTACAGAAATAGGGCCTGGGTGGGATTGTTGTCAGTGCAGCTCGATGGGCTGAATGGCCTCTTTCTGAACTGTAAGAATTCTATGATTCTAAATGTAACCTGGAGAATGACCTTTGGGCAGTAAGGACAGAATGGGGAGAATGAAATGAGGTCTTGCAGAGCAGGGCAAGTCACTAGAAGAGAGAAGAAGATGGCTCTCATTAAGACACTATAATTTTCTCTTCCCTTAGTTTCAGTGAGGACCAAGGAATGAGAAGTCTACATTTCACAAAAAGGTTGTGACTGGAATCTGCAGCTTGTAGCCACAACTGCAATGTCAAAGCAAGGACACTGAGTAGCATTTCCTATGCATGCCATGTGACTTTTACTTTTCATTTTTATGCAACAAGGTCCTTTCAGGTAGCCCTTAGAAGTGACAGTTTTTAGTACATTGCTGCGTAAGGAAGGTTGCTGAGACTGGATGATACATGAGAGGCACTCTCTTGTCTTTTCCACTTAGCAGACAATGGCATGAGGAGCAAGCATAAGATTTTGCGTGGATTGCAAACATCCCCATGATGAGGGGTGCTATTGACTGCATGCAGATTGCCTTGTAAGGTCGTCACATGAACCTGATCATTTTCCTCCATGGAAAGTGATTCCACTCATTCAAATGTGCAGCTGGTTTCCGATCATTCCCATGAACCTGCAAGTTGTTGTGATGCCTTCATTCTGCAACAGTCTCTGCCAGCTGTATCAGACAACCATGACAAGCCACATGCTGGCCATTAGGGGATTTGTAGCTTGTAACATTTTTAAATTCATTCGAGGGACCTGGGCATCTCTGGCTGGCCAGCATTTATTGCCCATTCTGAGTTGCCCTTGGAGGACAGTTGAGAGTCAACCACATTGCTGTGGCTCTGGAGTCACATGTAGGCCAGACCAGGTAAGAAGGAAAGGTTTCCTTTTCTAAAGGACATTAGTGAACCAGCTGGATTTTTCCGACAATCAACAATGATTTCACGGTCATCAGTATGATTCTTAATTTCAGATATTTTTAAATGAATTCAAATTCCATCATTTGCCGTGGCGGGATTTGAACCCAGGTCCCCAGAACATTAGCTGAGTTTCTGGATTAATAGTCTAGCGATAATACCATGAGGCCATCACCTTCCTTGGTCATGACTTAATCAGGAAGCCATGCTCACATGTATGGGAGGTCTATAGTGAGAGCAATGCAACTAAAAAGAACATTATAGGTTACACCATCAATGTCTTCAAACAATATTCTGCTGCCTGGCCCTCTCTAGAGGAACTCTGGGCCACTTAGCCGTATGATATCAAAGATTTGCAGTGTACAACCTGGCCATTATGAGGAAACAGCCTATCACCCATCAAGTGAGAAGCTGAGGAGGAAGAGTAGAAAGAGGAGCTGGAAGAAGCATGGAAAGTGCATCAAAACTGGAGGAAGAGGAAGGGAGGATGCAATATGGACAGAGCTTACTGCCCAGGCCCCTCATGATCAGATTATTTGTGTTAAATAACACACCTCGTTATTCACCTGTGTTCCCATTCTTCTTACCTTTTCTCTATCACTGACTGTCACATTATCCTTTTTTTGACAGCACAAGGATAGCGTCAACCACAAAATGTACGTTTCAATCCAATGTTACAGATTAAAACATGCCATATTGTGTACAAAATGAAATGAATCACCCTTTTGCATTCCCCTAGCGCCTGTCTTCCGTGAGTCTTTACATAGCCTTGTGTTCCTATGAAATGCTTCCCTCACGGCTGCAGCATCACTGGCGAAGGCTGCCGTCTTTCATTAGGACTGCAGATTGCCTTGAAGGATGGTCTCTAGTGGCTTTGTGCTTAGAGGACCCATCTCCAGTCTTCATCTCAACATAGGGCAGCAGCTGTCTGGGCTGGCTAGCTGCAAGGGCACTAGTAGAATACTAGAACAGACAAAAGCACAGGAAAGACAGACACTAATGCTGATTAGTTCATTGTTGCCTCTAATAGTTGGATGTGTATTTGCATTAGAAGTTTTGCTGAGTGCTCTTATTGGTGACTCTTGTTGCTTATTGTTGGCCAAGGGGATGTTGCGACTGGGAGTGAGAGTTGGATATGATGTTGGTGATTGGTGGGTCCATTTTGGGATAGGGATGTTTTTTGAAATGGAAATAAATGGGACATAGGATCCAGGATGCCTCCTTCCATTCCTCCTCCTCCTTGCCTCCTTCCTCATAGGGTTTGGCCTCTCTATCTTTTCCGTTCCACTCCCTCGTGCTTTTTCAGACCAAGAGGCAATGAAGATTTGTCCCCGTGCTCAAGTCAGCTAGTTGTCTGATTCCTTGGCAGCTACCTCAAAGTGGCATTAAATCCCTTCAGGAACCCAGCACAGAACTGTCACTAACTCTGTATCTCGCCTTCAACTGATGGGAGTGGCTCTTTAATTTGCGTAGGTTCCAGTTCCATCTTGCAGGTACATGGCTGATCTTTGGTGAGTGGTGTACGAGTTTGTGGCCTGGGCTGGTGTAAGTGAGGTTTCAAATGCCAGAAAGTTTTGTTGGTTTGACTATGTGGCTTTGCAATGCTTTTCAGCTACACAGAGGAAACATAGGTGTGTGAGACCTTCTAATTCTCTCACGTGTGTGTGTGTGTGTGTGTGTGTGTGTGTGTGTGTGTGTGTGTGTGTGTGTGTGTGTGTGTGCGCGCTTACAGCAGCATAGGCTGCACCTGGTAACTAAACAATCCCTCTATAGAATCACCACAAGCCATACAACGGAAATTAATTCGCAGCCTTGTATTCTGAGCTTCGCTCACTGGGCTATCAGAGGTAGTGCTTCAACTTCTGATTGGCAGGTAGATTTGTTACCACTAAGCCCTAGATTGGCCCCAGTGGATATGATGACCCATTTGAAATAGTATCATTGAGACAGTGGAGAGGTCTATATAACTGCATGAAGAACATGGTACTATTGCACAGCATAATTTCAAGGCCTTTGTCTTGATAAGGTGGAAATGAAGTTTTTCTGCATGCTAACTGACACCCTGCTGTTACTTAAGTGGATTTTGGCTGCATTTGCAGGTGGTTTTGAGATGTTCCTTGATAGTACAGTAAACCTCTGGTGCCTATAATGTTACTGCGCACATCGCGTTCTCTTGTTATGTCCCATTCAAAGCTCAGTAAATCATATTATATACTGATGGCGCAGGGTAGTGGGGGGTTACGCTGGAACGGTGGAAGTCGGGGTCACCTAAAGTACAGCTCTCATCATTCAGAAGATAAAGTGTGCACTGCGGGACTGTTGAAATGTACACCGCCCAAAAGACAAGAAGCACCTGCTGTCACTATTTGTTTTGTGAAATCAGATAGTTATCATGACATGGTTACCATGACAATAAGGCATCTTAACCTGCAGATCACAGCTTCCTGAGAGATAAAATATATTACAACTGGGCAAGCACAGCAACGAGACACCACCTTAGCATTAAAGAACCATCATGTCGTTGGACATAACTATTAGAGTGCTCCTGGTGTTCAGAACACGAGGTGTGAGCAACACAAGACATTAAAGGTGATTTATTGGCCACGCTAACACCTTCAAAAGCATACATTTCTGGTAGATTTCATGTGTCGGATTGTAAATAATCAGAGACCTAGGCCTACATGAAGGATCATAAAGTTAATTTGACAGCATTACATAAAAAGCACAGTTTTATTTTCCTGCTCTGGAGTTGTTTATGTGAACTTACACACAGTTAGGTGGAGCAGCAATACGCTACTACTGAAAAAAGTCACTAATGAGCGAGAGTCTGTTCATATTACTACATGCATGACCTGAATCAGTCAAAAATATAGCCTCTTTACAATCTTTTCACAAACATTTGTGAGCAATTACACTGCAACCAAACATGGTATGAAAAGGTGACAGCAATTGAAAGTTACCTGTCTTTTTTCAGAATGATTGGAGTTCAACATGAGAAGAGGCCATTTGGCCCACATGCTTGTGCTGGTACTTGCCTCACATAAGAACTAACCATTCTGATCCCATTTTCCTCCTCTTTGCCAGTGCCTTTTTCAAATGTTTACCCAATTCCCTTTTAAATGCCATGAATGATTATGTCATGGGTGATCATACATTTTGTATTCCACTTCTGTGCGATAACATTATCCTAATATTCCATATTAACGCTTCTGTCACGGATGCTAAATCTGTTCTCCTTTGCTACTGAAAAATGGGCCAGGTTTTGCTGTGGCACTGGATCTCAGTATGTCTGCTGTTAGTTAGACTGGCCCCTTCAAAACCTTTTCAATCACAAAGTTGCTGAATGTTTGAGCTGTTCGCAGTGCAGTGGGGGAAACAGGGATTCCAGTGCAGCATTGGAAAATCTTGGAGGCTGCCCTTCAGAATGTTGTTCGATGCTTCAGTCTCTCTGAGTTTGGCATAAATTGCATATTGACTTGCAGCATCTCTTTCAACCACAATGCAGCTCCCCTTTAAGAGGTGCAGGCTGATTTTTAAGTACTGCTGGCCAGTTTAAACTGGTGCTAGCCTCTCTCAATTTTGGGTTCTGTGCTAAGACCAGCATTGATTTAACAACATGGTTAGCACTGGCCACAAACTGCAACCAGGTGAATCAGCTGGAAAGACAGGGGCCAGAATTCTCCAACCATTCACGCCACCAGGATTTTCTGATCCCGCTGCAGTGAACAGAGATTTGGCTGAGTGCCAAATTCTCCGCCTTAACTTGCAGTGGCAGTAGGGCATGAATGGCTGGAGAATTCTAGCCATGTTTTGCATGCCACCTGCATTGGAAACTATGGGTATGAGTTGATTCCCCCATCATCAACGCATGCCTCCCCTCAACCCACCTGGGTTTGAGGCTGTTAAAATGGGCGCTGTTGAATTTGTTAGATTACCTGAAAATAAAGGCAATGAAAAGTGTGAAATAGAGGTATTGATAGACAGATCTTTTCTGCTCATTTTGATGACAAATATCTGCTAGTGTTTTAGCAATATATAATTTGATTAACAATTGCAGCAAAATCTCTGAATCCTTATTATCTCCAGAACAAGCAAATCTGTTTTGAACATGGGTAAGGAACGACAGCATCCATTTTAGCAATTGCAATTTCTAAAGTGTGAGATATTCTAGAGAAATTCCTCTATTTTGCCATGCAATGTTTCTGCTCTAATGTTAACTTATCTCCCATGTTTAAATGTTGACTGACTGGCAGTGGAATCAGCATTTTCGATTTTACTCCTAAACCTTCAGCATTCAGCTTTTTCTTTTCATCTTTTAGAAGGTAAAGTGAGATTGCAGGCTGTCCAAAAAGAAGCAGAGGAGAAAGTGAGAACATCAGTCAGAAGCAACAACAAGCTTATATTAGTACAGTGCTCATTGTAAACACAAGGCTATCTCAAACAATGTCACAGGAATAAATAAATGCATAAATGGCCTGGGGGGGGAGAGTGGGGGTAGAGAAGATAGAAAATAAAAGGTAGGACCCAATAAAGCAGGAAATTGAGGATGTTTTTGAAAGAAGGTGGCAGATGGATTTAAGAGGGGAGGAATGAGAGATGGACTGAACACTAGGTTACAAATTGCTTCATTGTCTCTGTGTCTTCACTGGGCGGTACAGTGGTTAGCACTGCTGCCTCTCAGTACCAGGGACCTGGGTTCGATTCCTGGCTTGGGTCACTGTCTGTGTGGAGTTTGCATGTTCTCCCCGTGTCTGTGTGGGTTTCCTCTGGGTGTTCTGGTTTCCTCCCACAGTCTGAGAGATGTGCTGGTTAAGTGCATTGGTCATGCTAAATTCTCTCTCAGTGTACCTGAACAGGCATCAGAAAGTGGCGACTAAGGGATTTTCACAATAACTTCATTTTAGTGCTAATGTAAGCCTACTTGTGACACTAATACTTAAAAAAAGGGAATATTACTCCTTGGAGTGGTTAGTAAAGAGCTCAGTTCAAGTGAAAGGTGAGCAGAGAAGCATTTATAAATGCTTCTGCTTTCTTGTGATGGTGGAGAGACATGTGCTGATTGTAATACAATTTCAAACTTCCCTTCCTCGAGTGACAATCCTAATGAATCTGTCCAAAACTGAGAAATGTACCTAACTTGAATTATATATAATTGGTATCTTTAATAAATCACTTCTTTTAACTTAAGAAGATTGCAAGAAATATTAGAACTTCTTCGATAATGAATATCCTCTAGAAAGCTGGTGATGAATTGGTCAAAATTGTGACAGATGACAGAAAGATTTCATAATGTATCAAGAGTCTGATGATATGACAGTCTAAATAGACACCAGCTAAAATCTGATATGAATTATTAACCAAACTGACAACTGTTGTACTCAGGGTTCATTCTTGAATCTGTCATAATGTCACAAATTGCGTAGAATGTCATTTGTTTTCCCAATTCGAAGCAGGATAAATTGATCGAATATTTAGATGTTTATTTGGGTTCAATCAGACCACCAAAAATGCCAGCCATGTTGTTTAAGAAAGTAATATAGTATAATCAGTGGGGAAAATGTTTGGCTTTTTCTCCCATTCTATATAGGTGTAAAGTCATTTTGTGTATTACATCGTGCAACTAATCTTACAAACCCCAATTTCTATTAACTGACTTGTCACCTCAAGTACCTGTAAATATGTGGCAGAAAACTCTGCAATAAGGAAAATGAAATGATGAATGTTAACTTGAAGTATCTTCAGCCATGGAGGTGCTGGACTGGAGGAGTTGAAACAATATACTTTCCTACAAAGAAGGAAAAGAATCTAGTCTTAACTTCAGTTTCTGTACCAGCAGAGAATTAAAAGTAATAAATCTGGGACAAGGGGAGAAATAGCCACTATGGCAGTGCATCCAATTCTGGTAAGGACACTGAGGAAAAATCACTTTTAGCTTGTAACTGTAAAAAATGCAATGTGTCCTTTACACCATGCTTGGTCCATTGGATGAATTTTCAGCTTGAATATTTTCTATGAATTTTTTTCAGCTTGATTATTACTGGAAACTTTTAAAGCTTGATATTTGTTCAAATGTCAAGTCAAAAAGAGCAAAGCATGTTAGCAGGTATCTCAGTACGCCCTCACATACAGTGAATTACTTTGATATGCAGTAACTTTTATTATGTTGACAGTGGGCAGGATTCCCCCCACCACCCCCCTTCCTGCACCACTACCAGGGAGTATATTCTGACGGCGGAGGCTGCTCATTGTTAGCTGCCAGCAGGATCTTCCAGTTCCGCCAATGTCAATGATATCCATCCTGCAAGCGGGGAACCTGCTGCAGGGAGTGAGTGGGTTGTCTTTAGCAAAACACCATGGACATTGGCGGGACTGGGCAACCTCAGACGCAGTCAATGGCGAGCTGCAGCTGTATCAGAAAACACTGAGATTGTCTTCGGCAGGACTGGAAGACCCTGCTACTGGGACGGGATGGTTATCATAACGCCACCAACAAAATTAAGATGTATGACCAGTTCATTTGCTTTTGGAATATTATCCAGGATCCTGGGAAAATTGCCATGGAATGTTTACTATGCAGCTAAACATTAGAACAAAACCATCACAACAGAATGGCATTTCCAACACTGCAGCACATAGAATAATTAATATTGATAGAGGGCCTTTAACAAAATAAAAACACCCGAGCTGCTTTACTGGAGTGTTATGAGATAAATTAAACATTGAACCACATAAAGACAGGTGACTAAAGAAGCAGGGGGCTAAATTGGATAATCCCCAAAAATGGTCCTGGGGTGCGCAATGTGCAATTAACCTGCACCTGTTCAATGCAGTGCAGGCAGTTCGCCAGCGTAATGCTGCCCATTCATTGGAATGATTGCTGTGTACAGCCAGTGCAAACCATGCTGTTCATTGGTTACATACATCAGCAGGGGCTCACAATTATACCATGCTAGCTACGCTTGAAGCTAATCTGCACTGTTGAAAGCTAGCCTGTATCTCTTAAAGGGGAAGTGCACTGTTGCTGGAGCAAGTGCTGACAGATGGGCAGGAAGTGAATCCGACATGTGAAGCATTGACAAATGTAACAGCATGGGACACCACTGGCTCACGAGGTTATTAAATGCTGCTCTGGAGGTTTTGGTGGAGGAGGTGAAAGTAAAAGAGTTGTCCTGTATCCAAAGGGGTGCAGGTGACCCTGCAGACACATACTCGAAAGGCAATGAGATAGCTGCGGGGTCAATGTCTAGTTCAATGACCTCACAAAAGTGTTTAAAGTCATTGAATGTATCTTTAGATGCATTTACCATTAAACTCACCACCTTCTTCAGCTTTTGTTCAAATCATCTCCGTTCGATCTCTCATCTGCCAACAATCTCTATCAATCATGACTCATACCTAAGATTCATATGTCTCACTTCACCCTCGCTCACTTAGCAGTTCTGCAGGCCTAACATTTAGACAGGACAGGAAGCTAGGGGAAGGTGGAGGGGTAGCTCTGTTAATTAAGGATGACATTGATACAATAGCGAGAGATGAACTTAATTCTGGAAATCAAGATATAGTCAGTTTAGATAAGATGAGAAATAGTAAACGTATAAAGTCATTTGTGGGAGTGGCATATAAGCTCCCTAAACAAACTACACTATATGACAATGTATACAGGAAGGAAAAACAGGGGCTTGTGATTTTAATCCACATATAGATAGGATAAATCAGATTGGCAATGGTAGCCTGGATGATGAGTTCATAGAATGTTTACAGGGGCATTTTCTGGGAAAGCACCTTTTAGCACCAGTCAGAGAACAGATTACACGAGATCTGGTATTCTGCAAATCAAGAAGCAGTGGAAGCAGGAATAATGTATATTTTTAAGGCAGATGGTTATTGGGGATAGGTGGAATTTGAAGTTGAGGCCATAATTAGATCAGCCATGGTCTTATTGAGGGGTGGACCAAGCTCCAGGGGCTGAATAGCCACTCCAGCTCCTACTTTATATGTTCATATGTTTGTATGACCCTATTGACCTGCCTTATTAACATTTGTCATGCCATCTCTGTCATGTCAAGGTGGTGCAGTCAGAAACTGGGCCTCTAGGCTAAGAGCTAGTTAAAGTTGTCCTCCAAGGTAACCTGCAGTGTTTCTCACTGAAAGTCAACAACCCTCCATCAGCCATGCTGCAGTCAATGGCGTAGTTCTGTGTAGGAGTACATGATGTGGAGATGCCGGCGTTGAACACAGTAAGAAGTCTCACAACACCAGGTTAAAGTCCAACAGGTTTATTTGGTAGCAAACGCCACTGTCGTGATGTGGAGATGCTGGCATTGGACTGGGGTAAACACAATAAGAAGTCTCACAATACCAGGTTAAAATCCAACAGGTTTATTTGAAATAAACCAGTTGGACTTTAACCTGGTGTTGTGAGACTTCTTACTAGGAATACATGGCCAGGCAAAGGTACAAAAAAGTAAGGCATTAATGGAACGTAGAAGGGTGATTAGTTGACTTGAATGCAATGTGGCGTGGATTTAGCTTGAAATATGGTTGGATTGTTATGTTATAGTTGCCTGTTGCTGTACAATGTGATCAAGTGGATGCTGTGATGTTCGGTAATGGAACGGAAGATGATTGGGGGATTCAGGTTGCAGCCACTGATATTGCACTCAGATCAGTTCATCATGGACATACTGGATAGAAAAGGGTTGTCTCAGTTACATCCTCCGTCTCTTTCCTCCACCTTCTGCTTCCTCAACCTTTTCCCATCTTCATGCCAGTTCTCCTCTTCCTCATTTTTCTGCTCTCCACTTGCTCACTGCAGAGTTGGTGAAAACCCTGTGATGTTGAGGTTGTGCATCATGAAGCAGCTCACAACAAAACTTGATACCTGGCTGGATGTCTCTGGCTATTCACACTGCAGAATTCTCTGCTCGTTCTGGTTGTATACCCTCGCCGCGAGTTTCCCAGCAGTGTGGGGCAGTTTGCGGTGGGAAGTCCCATTGACAGCAGTGGGACCAGAGGATTCGGTCACCAGCAAATAGTGCACCGCCTCCTGCTGCCAAAAGGAGGCCAAAGAATCTAGCCACTGGTCTACCAGATATTATAGTACCCCAGGAAAGAGTGGACCAGGCAGCAGAACCGCTGTTTCAACATGTCAGTGGTGTACGGCATGATAGTTTGTTTGGCAGCATGGATTATATGTATGTATAAGTTATATACTGGAGTTATTGGCCATGTGTTCAGTGGATAACTTTTGTTACCCAATGTCTATGCTTTAGCTTGTCACGGTGGCTCAAATGTAGATAGTGCAGTGATTTGCCACGGAATTAATTACTTGATAGAGTGCATTGACCGGCAGAATTTCCTGCCCAAAGAATATACAAAAATAAGAAAAAGAGGCAGGAGTGGCCATTTGACTCTGTGAGCCTGCTCCCCCATTCAGCAAGATCATGACTAATCGTCTTCCTCAGCTTCCCTTCCCAAACTACCCCATGTCTCTTAATTCCCTTAGCGCTCAAACAAGAATTGATCTCCATCCCGAATATATTCATCAACTGAGCATCCAAGGCTCTTTGGGGTAGTGAATTCCAAAGATACAAAACCCTTTGGGGCAAATTTTACAGTCCTATTTTACGGGAATCGGAGCTTGCAAGGGGTGGACCATGGAACGGTCCGTTGAACTTTTGTGGGATTTTCTGATTTTGGCGTGAGGCTGAAAAATCCTGCCCTTTGAGTCAAGACATTTCTTCTTATCACAATCCTAAATGGCTGGCCCTTTATTCTGAGACTGTGACCCTCTGCTCTAGGTTCCCCAACGGTGAGAAATATTCTTTCAGCATCTATCCTGTCAAGCCCTTTCAGAATCTTGTATCTTTCAAATAAGATCATCGCTGGACCAGAAGCTCTGGGTTAAAGGCCAAAGCCAGGGCCTGTTGGCTATGGCTGGAGAGTTTATAACACCGACAATCAGCTCAGAGTTACTTCCTCCTCTTCCCCAAAGGATAAAAAAACTGTGTGTGTATGAAAATGCAGGAAATAAAATCTTCTTAACTCTAATGGTTACAGACCCAGCCTTTCCCTTGTAAGATAATTTGGTCCAATCTGCTTAACCTTTCCTCACAAATCAATCCCCAGGGATCAGGCTAATGAATCTTTTCTGAATTGCTTCCAATGTAAGTGTGTATCCTTTCTTAAGTAAGGACAAAACAGCATTTACCTTCCTAATCGCTTAAATGTACCTGCAAGCTAACATTCTGTGATTTATTGCAAGAACAACCATGTTGCTCTGAATATAAACATGTTCTATTCTGTCACCATTCAAAATATGTACTGCTTGTCTATTTTCCCTACCGAAGTGGACAGCTTCATATTTTGTTACATTGTATTCCAGCTGCCAAGTTCTTGCTCACTTAATTAACTTGTTAATATTACTCTGCAACTGCCTTGTGTCCTTTACACAGCATTCTTTCCCACCTAACTGTTTCAACAGCAAACTTGACTCCATTGTACTAAGTTCCCTCATCCAAGTCAGTGATATAAATTGTATATAGCTGAGATCCAAACACCGATCCTTGTGGTATTCCATTAGTTATAGCCTGTCAACCTGAAAATGTACTGTTCATTCCCACTTTCTGGTTCCAGTCCATTAACCAATCCTATACTAATATCTTACCTACGCCCCATGAGTCTTATTTTTATGTAATATCCTCTTAAACAGCATCTTATGAATTCTTTTTAAAGATCAAAATACACTATACCCACTGCTTCCCCTTTATAATTACATCCTGAAAAAATGGTCACATACCAGTTGGACATCGAGGAAGTTAAACATTGCACAAGAAAGGTAACCGTAAAATAACATTCCAAACCAAATTTCTTATTGAAATCATGCCACATTGCATTGAAAAGTCAATTCATCACCCTTCTGCATTTTTTTTGGTTCCAGCATAGGGCAGAGTTGACGTATGTTGCTCACTAAGTAATATGCATGCAGTCAACAGCACCTTGCACAATAGGGAAGCCTGCAATCCCAGCAAAGCTACAAGTTTGCTCTGATACTTTCTCTTTGGACAAGAGAGAATGATATGTAGTTAATTGTCATTGAACAGAGAACTTCAATTACCTCACTAATGCAATGGCAAACTGTGAGATTTTGCAAATATTTCCAACTCCAGCTTGGAAAGCACCATAAAAGTTCTGTGTCACAGTCATCTTTGCAACCAGTGACAATACAGTCCTTGCCCTTCTTTGGTTAGCACTACTGCCTCACAGTGCCAGTCGTCTGGATTTGATTCTGGTCTTGAGTGATTGTGTGGAGTTCGCACATTCTCCCTGTGAGTGCATGGGTTTTCTCCAGGACCTCTGGTTTCCTCCCACTGTCCAAAGATGTGCAGGTTAGATGAATTGGCCATGCCAAATTTTGCTATAGTGTGCAAAGATGTGTAGGTTCAGTGGATTAGCTATGGTGCATGTGTGGGGTTATGGAGAGGGGTGGGACTGCTTTTGGTATGGGATGCTCTTTTGGAGAGTCAGCGCAGACTCGATGAGCCACATGGCCTCTCTCTGAACTGTAGGGATTCTATGGTTCTCTGAGGTTGTAGTTGTGGTACCACAGCATTGCTGCAGGTGTCAGATTTTATTGACAGGCAGGCGTCTAACACCTCGTTCCAAACTGAGGTTTTGACATGAACATTGCTCCTTGGACACCCTGAGTGAATATGGCCTTCTGCTGAAAGGCCTGCTTCCATTCATTCTCTCTCTCCCAGCAGCATGTTGCCTCTGTTTGTTTTCTAAAAAAGGTTTATTTATTGGTCACAAGTAAGATTTACGTTAACACTGCAATGAAGTTACTGTGAAATTCCCCTAGTCACTACAGCCTGGCACCTGTTTGGGTCAATGCAACTAACCAGCAAGTCTTTCAGAATGTGGGAGGAAACTGGAGCACCCAGAGGAAACCCATGCAGACGTGGGGAGAATATGCAAACTCCACACAGGCAATGACCCAAACCAGGAATCGAACCTGGGTCCCTGATACTGTGAGTCAGCAGTGCCAACCATTGTGCCACCGTGCTGCCCCATGCCATGCTCTGTTCTATGGGAAATTTCTACTAATACACCCATTTCTGTGAGCAACTATTTTACAGGAGACTTGAAATAATAAAGTGTCCTTCATTACCTGCTAAGCTCAAAGGAAGGTTTTCCAGTCTCCCACCCCAGCTCCCCCTCCTATCATGGCACCTTGCCAGAGGCCAGAATGAAACCATTTTGCATCCTATCTGGACCAACCTTAATTGAAGAAGGCCTGGGACAGTGTCTGTCGATCAGAATGGGGGTCTCCACTGACCATCAACACTAGAACACCATGTGCAGCAATGAGTGGAACATCTACCAAGTGGATCTCCGGGCTGCAATAGCTGCTACGAGGAGATTCCATCTTCGGGATCTTCCAAGAGGTGGATATTCTATCTTCAACAGTGGGTCAGTCAACATCCTAGCAACTTTTGAGTATGGCACCTGGATATGATGGTTGAGTGCCAGCCAACCAGCCCATCCCACCAGACAAAATGTTGAAATCCCTGACTTCATTGTTACTTAGACCAGTGTTGTGTGTTACAGTGCAATTTCTCACTGGCCTCAATGTGGGAAACACACCCCATCTGTCCCTAACCCCCCCACCACAGGACTTAGTCTTTGATTGGAAAGTTCTGCTTCCACTATAGAAAGTACCAAGCATTTGTAATCTAATGTCAAAAACCAGAACAAACCAACTAGCAAGTATGCTGAAAGTTGTTGATCATACTTTTAAATAGTGCAGGGGAAGGGTTCTCCCTGCAGCTAAGCTTGTGTTCAGCTGTACAAGGTAAAGATTGGCTGGTGGAGCATTGAACTCCCAAATCACACTGCTACATCAAATCGTGCTTTGCCTTCTCTTCAAACATCTGGTGGACGTTGACTGCACAAATCCTGATGCCCACCAAGACGTTTACTGCCTCAGTTGAGTCTGCACTGCAGAGGCCATTTTTAAGCTTTGAGAGCATTGTGTTATCCTAAAAATGGCTTAGACTCTAAGGAGTGATTTTGGAGAAGAAAAAGCTGGAGATGTTTAGGGAGTGAATTTCATATCTTTGCACCTTGTCATCTGAAGGCATGCCATGAATGTTGCAATGGAATTTAGCCTGGATTATACATTTGTGTCCTAGATCAGGATTTGAATCCATAACCACTAATTGATAAGAAAGAACTCTGGCGGATGAACTAAATTGACTTTACTGTTAGAACTTTGCTGAGATTGCATATATAACTGATAGTGGATTCTGGGAAACACAACTCTGTAAAATAATTCTTATTCAAATGCATAGATCTCTGCTCTCTCTGAGCAGAAAGTAATGCAGAGCTGACAGTTAACTTGGTGTATGAATTTTGTCCTAATACCTATAGAATTACAAGCTTATCGTTCCCCTCACCCTTCACTGAGTGTTTGACTGTTGATTGGAAATAACTTAGATTCTGTTGCAGCATGGTGGCACAGTGGTTAGCACTTCTGCCTCACAGTGCCAGGGACCCTGGTTCAATTCTGGCTTCAGGTCACTGTCTGTGTAGAGTTTGCACGTTCTCTCCATGTTTGCATGTGTTTCCTCTGGGTGCTCCTCTGTGTTTCTTCACACCCTCCAAAGATGTGTGGGTTAGGTTGACTGGCCATGCTAAATTGCCCATAGAGTCAGTAAGTAAATGTATGGGGTTGTGGGAATAGGGCCTGGATGGGATTGTGGTCAGTGCACACTTGATGGACTAAATGGCTTCTTTCTGTGCTGTTGGGATGCTATGATATCCATAGAAGGCTAAATTAAATTGTTTCCTAATTCAGGAGCAAAAGAAAATGTTGTAACTTTTGCATAAAGGCTGTTTCAGATTCACATCTCTGTACAAATTTGAACTGTCTCTGTAAATGCTTTATGATGTTTCCAGCTGCACTTTATTTCGCAGCAAACTTCTTTTTTTCCACATATGGATGGAAGAGGGTGAGAAAAAGTTCATCTTCCCACAAGGTTTCTGTGGTGTTATTACAATTAAAAACATATTAATAATGAGAGGAGGTGATAAAGTGCCCCATTTCTCTTACATGTTGCATGGATAAATGATCCATAAAACAATCCTTTACATACAGTACTGGATAACTATGCCTGGAAAATTACATTATCAGATGATTAGACAATAGCCATCGATCAAGTCGGAAAGAAAAATCTGTCTGGTGAAACATCCCAAACACCTGATTCCAGTTTAATGGTGGGACTAGACATATGTGCTCTTTGATTTCACCCTTCTTTAGAACAGTTCTACTTTATGATATAAACTGTGAAAGAAAATGTCAAGATAGTAGACTTTTCAGTGCTTATCTTGGACAGTAATTCAAAAGATTTGAACTATTTCCTTTCTTTCTAAGCCAAACACTGCATGGCATTTGACTGTATGCCGAGGATGATAGTAATTTTCTGGATCCAATTTGTTAAATCCTAATGAAATAGCAACAGATTAATTGTTGCAAACGTTGTCTGGCCCCTTTACTTGTCTTTTTGAACATATTACATTTTAGTACTTGTCTGCAAACTACAAATCATATCTTCAGTGTGTTGAATTAAATCATCTGAGTAATGACCATACACCAGAATGCATAATTCTCTGAACAGCTTGTGGCAAGAGTCCAGTACGAATATTGTCTGTAATATCGTGCGGCTTTCAACTTTTTTCCAAAGCACTATGAGGATGAATTTCCACAGGGAGATTTCTACTCATCTGCTTTAACTTCAGCACAAACCGCAGAAATCATGGAAAAGCGATGTAAACAGTGGAATTCACACCTTTACTTTAATAAGAAAATCATTACAAATTGAATGCATTCCAAAACGGAAAACTAACAACGTTTGAAATTCACAATCAAAGCACAAAAAAGTAACTTGAAGAGAAAAATGGTTTTCACGTTGATATAGTTCTTAGCACAGTAAGAAGTCTCACGACACCAGGTTAAAGTCCAACAGGTTTATTTGATAGTAAACTCCACAAGCTTTCGGAACGCTGTTCCTTCATCAGGTGAGTGGAGAGTTCTAGATGTTGGACTTTAACCTGGTGTTGCAAGACTTCTTACTGTGTTTACCCCAGTCCAATGCCGGCATCTCCACATCATAGCTCTTAGCACGCAGAGAATTTTGATCCCACCTTCTGCTCCCAGCAGAGTGTCAATGCACGCAATCTTGTGACCACTTGTTTAAATTTCTTACATCTCCTAAATTTCCAATACATACCATTGTTTGTGTTAGTCTTCAATCACTAAACTGTACTCCTAAATCAGCATAGCATTTAAAGGGGGTTATATTGATGACATACTTGTGCATGTTTGTACAGTGGTATAAATGTTTCATTAATGAGGTGAATATTATGCATTGGAAAGGAATACAAAGGGAACTCTCTTTTGGGCTGTTTATAGGGTACCCTATGCTTTCTAGGCAATCAATGTTTTGTCATTAGCAACAGACTACTTTTTCATTTCCAGGGTAATGCTGTGGTGTTTGTGAGAGATATGTATAGGACATAAGAACAAGGTTTATGTTGTTTAGTACTTTCTTCGTTCTAAGCAGAGATGGTACATCACACACACAGGTATTTAATCCACATGCTTCTGCTGGAAGAAGCAGGACTTTACAGTAATGGGGGAAGCACATTTGTAATTTCTAGCACATACAGAATGTAATGCAGCCAGAATGGGGTAAATCCTCAAGTTCACTGCACAAATGGTGATATGCTAGAGTAGATTGCCCACCCATTATATAATTCCTCTGATTTTCATTTCATTTATTCCAATTAAGTGAAAATCAGGCCGGATCTATAGCAGGCAGACAATCTACTCTGCTTGGTTACCCATCCATATGGTGAAGATAGAAAGCTACTTTGCCATATGAACAAGTCTATATTTGAAATTATAGCATAACATAAGAATTAATTTCCATGTGAGAAACAATTGAATACCAAAATATTTCCAAGAGGGCATATAAACTGTGTGCAAAACTCCTGAAAAAGCAATATAGAAACAGGAATAGGCCTATCATTCCATAGAGGCTGTTCCATTGTTCAAGAAGGTTATAGTTGATCTGTATCTGAACTTCAATAACTCCTGCTTTGCTGTAAATGCATTTTACCTTTGGCTTGAAAACTCTCTATCAATTTCAGATTTAAAATTGTTAATTGAGGGAGAGATTTCCATACTTTTATCACCCTTTGCATGAAGAAGATGTTCCTAATTTCTCTCCCAATTGTCTGACTCTGATTTTAAGATTTTAACCGTTTGTGTTCGACTACTCAAAAAGTTGGAAACGTTTCTTTTTGTCTACCCCATCAATTCCTTCCAAAATCCAAAAAGTATGAATCTACAAATTTGCAGATGATATGATATAAGGCTGCATAGGAGGGTGCGCAATGTGGAGAATGCAAAGATCCTTCAGTGTGATTTGGACAAGTTGAGTGAGTGGGCAAATGAATGGCAAAAAGAAAATAATTTGGATAAATATGAGGTTATCCATTTTGGTAGCAAAAATACGAAGGCAGATTATTATCTAAATGGTCATAAATTAGAAGAGGAGAAAGTGCAAAGAGACCTGGATATCCTCATACACCAGTCACTGAAGGTAAGCATACCAGGTGCAGCAAGCAGTAAAGAAGACAAATGGTATGTTGGCCTTCATAGCAAAAGGATTTGAGTGTAGGAGTAGAGATGTCTTGATGCAATTATGCAGGGCCTTGGTGAGGCAATACCTGCAATATTGTATGCAGTTTTGGTCTCCTAATCTGATGAAGATGTTCTTGCTCTAGAGGGAGTTCAGAGAAGGTTTACGAGACTGATTCTTGGGATAGCAGGACTGACAGATGAGGAGATCTTGAGTCGGTTGGGATTGTATTTGCTGGAGTTCAGAAAAATGAGGGGGATCTCATAGAAACCTACAAAATTCGAACAGGACTAGACCGAATAGATGCAAGAAGGATATTCCTGATGGCAGGGGCGATCAGAACCAGACGTTACAGCCTCAGGATACAAGTTAGACCATTTAGGACTAAGATGAGATGAAATTTCTTTACTCAGAGTGGTCAGCCTGTGAAATTCACTACCACAGAAGGTAGTTGAGGCCAAAACATTACAGTAAGATATAGCTCCTGGGGTGATGGGGATCAAAAGATATGGGGGGGAAGGCAGGATCAGGCTACTGAATTGAATGATCAGCCATGATCATAATGAATGGGAGAGCAGGCTCAAAGGGCTGAATGGCATCCTCCATCTTCTATGTTCTATGTTTCAATGTAATCACCTTAACATCCTACTTTCTAGGAAATAAAAAAGAATGTAATCACTCATTATAACCTCACCCTTGTAGTCTGAGTAGCATTCTGCTGAATTACTGCTGCAGTCGTTGCAATACTAAGGTTCAGTGTCTAGAACTGTACATAGTGCTCCAGATGTGATCTAATCAGGACTTTGTACAATCATATCCCGTTTCCTTGCCTTAACTTTCTAGTCCCCTATTTATAGAAACTCATGTTTGATTAGACTTTTTAATTTTATTTTGTACCTACATTTTAATGACCTGCCTACATGGACCCCTAATCTCTTTGGATCACCACTGTGTCTAGCTTGTCAGCATTTAAATGATATTCCCATTTCTCCATTTATTGGCCCAAAATGGATGACCGCTTATCTGTGGTGAAATCCATCTGCTACAGTTTTTGCCCGCTCACTTAATCTATCAATGTCTCTTTGTAATTCTATGCTCCAATCTACACCAATCTTCCTGTCATCAGCAAACTTGGATATATGGCTCTCTATTGTTTTCTCTAAGTCATTAATAAATATAATGAACAGTTGAGGCACCAGCACACATCAGTATGGAACACCACTAGTCATATCTTTTCAATTTAAAATGTTTACCCGTCATTCCTATTGCCTGTCTGCTATCCCCTAACTGGTCTTCTGATCAGGTCAATCTTCAATTGCATAAGCTTTACTTTTAGTTAACTGTAAATCATGAAGGGAAAAGCAGGTAATAAACTGACAACCATGGTTAAAGTCACAACAACTGCATAGGAAAGAACACAGGATTCTGCTCCCCTCCCCCCTGGTGTGGTTTGTGATATTGAAGGTGGCCCATCATTAGTCACTGGTGGGATCTTTTGGTCCTGCCACTGTCAATGTTGTTCCCTGTTATTCACACCCTCTGCCAGCGGGGAACCTGCCATGGGGGGAGGTCATTGTCGGCAGGCCTACTCGCTGCTGGAACAGCCAGAGAATCCCATCCTACATTTCTGTTCCTGCAAGAGTGTTCCAATCGATTCATTAGAATGAAATCTCCACAGTACAGAAGGAGGCCTTTCGGCTCATTGAGCCTGTACCAACAATTTCACCCAGACCCTATCCCTCTAACCCCACATTTTTGCTAATTCCCCTGACTAAGGTACAATTTAACCTGGCTAATTCATCCAACCTGCACATCTTTGAACTCTGGGAGGAAACCCATGCAGACACGGGGAGAATCTGCAAACTCCACACAGTCACCCAAAGCCAGAATTGAACTCGGGTCCCTGGCACTATGAGGCAGAAATGCTAACCATGGTGCCACTGTATCGGCCATAGTTTGAAAGTATCCCTGGTCAGGTTCCTGCCTATCCAGTCATGGCCAGCAATTACTAATGCATAGAAAATATTTTTCTCTGAAAGTCTGGGCACCTAAATTTTTTTGCATTTGTCCTTTTCAACAAAGCTAAGATGAATTGACTGCTTTTTGCATTGATGGCTGCTCCTGTCTAATTGCACTTGATGTATCACACATTGTCTATTCAGCTTACTTGCTACCTACACCATGTGGAATTCTGATTTCTGTTCTAGTGAAGGGTTAGGGCAAGTGAAAGTTCGCCTATGTCTGCAGGGCCTGATTTGCCTGAGAATTGAACCACAAAGCTATCAGCCATAGCATCACTCTTGCCTCTGAATCACAATGTTGTGGTGTAACTCCCAGTCCTAGACTTGAGCACAAAAATAAGAGCTGATAGAATAGCACAGTCCTGAGGATCATTGCACCATTGGAAAAGCTGTAATTTGGATAAGGGGTTAAACTGAGGCTCTGTTGGGTATTTAAGATAGCATCACTCTGTTTAGAAGACCAGAAGAGATTTTCCTCACATCTTTGCTAATGTGATTCTCTCAATTATCATCATAAAAATAGCCCATCCACTTGGAGTTTGGAGAACTTCCTGTGTATAAATTGGCTGCTAAATTTCCCACATTACAACAGTGACTACAATTGGTTGTAAAGCACTTTGGGGTATTGTTAAAGGTGCTATATAAAAACAAGCATTTCTTTAAAGAGAAGTAGAAGCAGGTTACATGCAGTGTAGCAACAGCTTTATACACCACCTACATGTATGTGTGAGCAAAGCTTGAAAAGGAAAGGGAATGGGGCATCTGATGTTAGAAGTCTTGATATGATCATGACAGGCTGGATTTTTCAGCGTGCTGCGGTGCCTGTACCCTCACAGCTAAAAGGTTGATGAGGAGCCCGACCAAGGGAAGAGTGGTTGACTTGCTGTCATTTATTTAAGGAAAGATGTAAATGTGTTAGAAGCAGTTCATAGCAAGTTTACAAGACTAATTCATGGGTGAGTTGTCTTAAGAGAAAAGGTTGGAGAGGTCATGTTTGTATTCACTAGGCTTTAGAAGAGTAACCTTGAACTCAACATTTAAGATCCTGAGTAGTGCAAACAGGATGGATGTGGAGAAGATGTTTCCTCTTGTAGGAGAATGTAGAACTATGGGCCACTGTTTAAAAATAAGGCATCACTTATTTAGGACAGAGATCAGGAGAAATTATTTCTCTCAGAGGGTCATGAGTCTCTGGAAGTCTGTTCCTAAAAGGCAGTGGAAGCAGAATCTTTGAATATTTTTAAGGCAGAGCTAGATAGATTCTTGATTAACGAGGGGCTGAATCAGTCATGATCATATTGAATAGTGAAGCAGTCTTGAGAAGCTGAGTAGCCTACGCCTGCTCTTAATTTGTGTATTGGTAACTTTTAGGGCTAATGCAGTTGTAGACCGGGGTTTTGAATTGACATTGCAGCCCTGATGAAGCCTATTTCGTTTCCATCAATTCATTTGACAGGTGCCATGGCTTTAGTCCTTGGGGCTGAGGTTTGGAATTGCATTCCATATTTGAAAGTAGATAAGGATTGCTTCATGTCAGGAGCACATATTGCAACATTTCAAGCTTACAATTTTCCACCTATTAACAGCATAATGTCAGGAACGGGTTACCCATTAGTGATTTTTTTCATCTACTACTCAGATGGTTTCCTGACACTGATAAAAATCTACTGAATGAAATGTAAATAAATTGAAAGATCCCCTTTGTAACGTACCAGCTAATGGGAAGATATTGTGCAGATGCATAAAGGAAAATCTGCCAGTGGAACTAGTCATTCAGCATGCTGAAATAAAAACAAAAATGGATTGGAACAAATCGACAGCTTGGATTTTCCCACCGGATTTGGCTGCTCGGAAAATTGGATGAAATTTTGCTACACTGGGGCAGGATTTAGCCTATATTTTTTAGCATATTTTCTCACACACAAACATGCACTTTCTTCCATTTGACGAATAGTGCCACATTATGAACATTCCTTCCATGGCCAAAAGGCCCAAGTGTTGGACTTGAGCCTAGAGTTTCTGGTCTAGAGGTAGGGGTGCTGCCATTGTGCATAAAACCTCTTACTTTCCCCCATGGGCTTCAGTTATTCTTTGTGAGTTTCCCCAGGGCAGCCAATTAACAGTAGGACAATGAGCTTATTGTCTAGTTTGGGACAGTAGGTGTGTATTTGAAGTTGGAGGGACAAGCAGATGCCTACCAGTTCGAAAGGAGTAGCAGGAAACATGAGAGGTAAGTAAGAGAGGAGGTACTTCAAAATGGAGTCATGCTTACGGAATCATCAAATCTAGTGTAGAAGGAGGCCATTTGGTCTGCACTGACAACAATCCCGCCCAGTTCCTATCCCGGTAACCCCACATATTTACCCGCCTAATCCCCCTAACACTAAGGCGCAATTTATTATGGCCAATCAACCTAACCCACACATCTTTGGACTGTGGGAGGAACCTGGAACACCCAGAAGAAACCCATCAGACATGAGGAGAATGCACAAACTCCACACAGTCACCTGAGGCCAAAATTGAATCCGAGTCCCTGGCGCTGTGAGGCAGCAATGCTAAGCAATGTGCCACTGTGCCACCCAAAAGTATGGGTATCGGTCTTTGTGGGGGGTGGAAGGAAGGGCAATGGTTTGCAGGATGAAGCCTTCCATGGGCCCATGGTTGCTGCAGCATCCAAGCAGGCAGGCCAGAAGGCCACCCCCAGGCATCTAGTGGCCCTCCCCACCTACAGGGATGTCAGTTTTCCTCATCTAATTGAGCTTAACTGGCCCTTAACAGGCTGTGTGGGCTACCTGCCACATACAAGCAGAAAAGAGCTGATGTTTTGAATCCAGATGACCCTTTATCAAAGCTTTGACAAAGGGTCATCTGGATTCAACGTCAGCTCTTTTCTCTCCTTACAGATGCTGCCAGATCTGCTGAGATTTTCCAGCATTTTCTCTTTTGGTTTCAGAACCTCTAATGTGTTGTCTGTCTGTTATAGGAACTTGTTAATCTCTTTTTAATGAGACTGATCAGGAGAGTTGCTTGACCCCCCGGTCTGATGGATCAGATGGACAGAGTAGGCATGGTCCAGATATCTATGTGATGTTTGTTCTGGATGAACATAGATCTCTATATGCACTAACATAGCGTATATGTCTTCATGCAGCACTCTGTTCTGCATTCCAAAAAGACAATAGTGGGTGCTGCTTCAGGCAGGTACCATTGTGCTTAAGTAAGTGGACAACATAGTTCAATCTGGATCAATAACTTTGCTCTCATCCTCATGCTAAGATAGGATCTTAGAACTTCTTTTTTTCAGTCTCAGCCATGAATATTTTGTATTTTCTGTTGGTTACCTGCCATTCAACTATTATTCTGGCAACTCCACATTTTGCTGCACATGTGCTATGCTTTGTCAGCGGACTATAATTTTCTCAAGAGATCACTCTAATTAATTGCCTCTGTGTTCCTCTCTATGTTTACGTGCCAGCAGCCACTACAATTAGAATTATGTGCATGAGCAGATGATATGGCTTTGGCAGTCTTTGTTGTGTATATTACAACACTTTGATGTGTAGTTACACTGTCGGCTTCTTTGCTTTCGGCTAGATCACTGATGGAGGTCTGACTGTTAGCTGCCACTGCCGCTACCCTATTCAGAAGCACTACTACTTCTCTCTCAGTGCCAGCAACCGTTGAGTCTCTTTAGTTTTCTCAGAAAATTAGCACACATTCTCAGCATGATTAGTCAGGGAAATCTTTTCATTCTAATTAGTATGCTGTACTTGGAACTCCTCTTGAAGTTCACCACATATTGCAGCTCTTGACAAATCGGCGCACACCAACTTGTGGTGCCAAAATGGCATAACCACATCTCCATTCTGTGGCTGCACCAGATGACAAATCTGAAGTTCATGTCTCTTAGAAACATAACCTCTTGCAGAAAAACCTTTCTTGCAGTGTTGCGCCATTCAGTGAAGTGGTATTTTGCATGTGGGATAAAACCGAGATTATTTGCAGTCATGTTGAAATCTCAACTACTTTGAGAGCTTTTGAAAGACAAATAGATACTAAAATCTGAGTGTTTCAAGACAATTAAACGGGCTTTCAGGAGCATCAAAGGGATCAACTATGTCAGCAACATCAGGTGGTTCTTAATGCAGGTGGTCTCTGCTGACATAGATTCAAGACTGAATCATTCAACTAACTGTCGAGATTGATAGTCAGTTGACACGATAGAAGAGGTCTCACAGGTGGCTTTAAGATAGATTATGTTATACATGGATGCAATTACTGAATATCTTAAGCTATAAAAAGCACAGCAAAAGAATAGACTCTTTGAATGTTCCAACCCAAGAAGCATCACAAAGTGGCAGATGGTAACTTTGAAGCTAGTTGGATTGAGTGCATTAATGAGAGAGGCTACTAATGAGGCCATAGTTTGGAAAACAACACTGCGAAACTGGCATGCAAACCCTGAATGAAGAAAGAAATTACAAGATGTACTCCTCCATCTGCTGTCCCGTCTCAGATCACCCACCGTGTAGAAGCCAGTGTCCAGGAAAGATCAGAGGCATTCCGAACCCGGAATGAAATGACTTTTATTTAAGGCTTTTCTTCCCAGCTGTCAGATGAGTTGGCAAGTTTGAAAGACAAGACTGTCATTTAAATGCTAATGATATAGAAGCATTGACACATCCCCTTCCATCGAGAGTGAAGGCATGTGGTTGGGGGTGGGAAGGAGGGAGGGGGAATTTTACCCCTATTTTCAGTGGGCGGGAATGGCGGGTAAAGGTGGTTCCAAAATGGCTTTCACATCAGTGGGATCTCCCTGGTTGATTTGTCCCCACCCCTCCCTGCCAGTGACGTAACAGGGTTGTCCCCCTCCCCATGCAATGATGGGAACCCTATTTGAATTTCTTTATGTATAATTAGTGGGTCTTCCCATGGAAATGCCCGCTGCATACAAAAGTGCTCCCCATGGTGCCTCCCCACCCCCGTGCCCCATTGACTGCCCTGATCTTTTTGAGAGCCAGGATGGAGCCCTCATTGCCAATGGGATATTATGATTTTTACCTCCTTGACCTTTTATCGGACTAAGTGTAAAAAATTCTGGTGGGAAATGTCAGAATTGGAACTGGCGGGCTACATATCGCTTTTCCTGCCTGAACTGACAGTCAAAAACTAAGAAAATTCTGTCCTGAAGAGATTTCGTAGGTCCTGCCTGGAGTAGGCTGAAAGGTGGGTGGGGAGCCAGAATTGCGTAGGATGCTAAAATTCACATTGCTGACAGCAGGTGAAATTTTGGGTATTAAGATGGAAGAACATCTCAGGTGGGTTGATCTTCCCAAGAAAGATGACTGCGAGGCTAGTTTGCATGCATGCCATACATACTCATTAAGGTCCCAGCCCACCAGTATGCCTTCAGGTCACAATCCTGTTAGTAAACCTAACCATACTAAGAGACACGCACCAGGTGAGGCAGATTTCTTCCTAGATTTTGGAATGAGTGGCTGCTATCTGGCCCACTTTCAGGAGTGTAATCCTGTGGTAGACTATGGTTAGGCTCAGTTATCAGTTGTCCAAAATGCATGGAGGGGACCAACGGATGGAGGATAGAGTATACTGGGCAAGGGTCACAGTAACTGGACAACGGAGGCTGGGTCAGCGGGGAATGGTGGAATTGGACCCAGGCAATGGTACTAGGATCAGCTGGGCAGGATGGGAGGGTTTCCAGGTAAGGAAGCCAGACTGTCTGACCCAGGGAGGGAGGCAACAATGGTGTAGGGATATGGATGGGAGGGAAGAGTCCTGCTCGTTCTGTGTAAGGGGTCCTGTAGTTAGATGGATCTCCAGGCAAGGGTGGTTTTAAAGGAGATGGATCTGAAGAATGGGATCTGTGCTGTTGATGGTGGGATCCTGGAGGTTGAATGAGGTACTGAGCTGCAGAGGAAACAGTCACGGTGAGAGGGGGCACTGGTGAGCGATAGGATAGCAGGTGTTTGGTAATAGTTTGTGAACAGGCTCATGGAGGGGAGGTAATGAGAATGGCTAAAACAGCTTGCAGAATAAGAAACAAAGGACACATGTCTGGGAACCCACTTTCTCCTCCTCCATCTGCATCAGAAACTCCACCATACAATGATCACTCTTCCCAAGAGGATCCTTCACCACAAGGTCCCTAACTCTACCCGCCTCATTACATAACACCAGATCCAAGATAGCTCGCTCCCTCGTCGGCTCCAACACACACTGTTCAAGGAAACTATCCCGGCAACATTCCAAGAACTCTTCCTCAAGCCCACCGCGTCCAACATGGGTCGACCAATCAATATGTAGATTGAAATCCCCCATAATTATCGCCGTTCCATTCCTGCACGCTGCATTTATTTGCGCGTTAACAGCCCGCCCCACCTCCAGATCATTATTTGGGGGCCTATAGACGAATGGGAGGGGTCAGTGTCAACACGGGCATAGCAACAGTCAGAGATGGAAGGTCGGTGGGGGGGAGGAATATGGCTGGTGATGGTTATAGGTTCAAAGATAATAGAAGGTAGAAGATTATGTGGGTCAAGGGTGATGGATGGAATGTGGTTGGTGATGGGAGAAGGGTGGAAGGTGGTGGATCTACTTTCGAAAGCGACTCTGAAAACACAATTGTGCCAGAAGTGGGAGGAGTGTTTTACCAGGTGGATGGAGTTAATTGTGAGTATAAGTTGGTCAGCTAATCATGAGTCAAATGGATGAGAAACATTTGGAGCTGCAATAATCTCACCTCATGGGATAATCCCTCAGTTCCTGAAAGAAATCTGGAGAACCTTGGTCACCATTCCTTTAGGCGAGGAATTATCCTTCTCTAGGTAAACAGATGGACAGGATAGAAAATACTTTGTGAGCTCTCCCCAGTGCTGTAATCCACAGCTGCCAGGCCTCTTTAATGCTGCACTCAATCCCCCTTATAACCAGAGGCAATTTGCCAATTGCCTCCTCACCTGCTGTGTGCACTAGCATGTGGGCTCACAGTTTTGGGCTCACAATTGTGAGCAAGGACAGGGAAGTCTGTTTGGCTATTATCTCACCGTCTGGGAAAAACTCTCGTTTATTATTCCTCAGGCCACAGTGAAGAGCCTGATGCCTTTGACCCTCATTCTCCATCTGCCATATTCATTTACCCTATCTAACTCCTCTTGAGGTCGCTTTGCATCCTCTATCAGGACACCAGCAGGGCATGCAATGGCTTGGCTGCAAATGTTGTGCAGACAGCATTCTCAAAGAGTTTCAACCTGGGTGAGCAATATCTGCTGGGCTGACAGATGTGTGCCTCAGCAACAAACTCACAACTGATGGCCAAGACTGAAACGTACTAATGTCAGAATATTCAATGAGGATGTTACCGATAATATAAAACAACAAATGGTGCAGTGTTGGAAAAACATCATTGGAATCTGATTGGGAATGACAATGCATTGATCTTAAATCCCTGGGGCCATTGCAATGACCAGCAGCACAATGAGAATACAGCAAGCCTAAACACAATTCAATTCTGTATATATTTAGAGATGAAAATTATATACGCAATGATTATACATCATGCCACTAATATGCCTTCAAAATGTCTTTATCTTTCTTTTTCTATTACAGTGGATATATCCCTGACAGCCACAGCTGATCAGGAAGTGCGCATGCTGACTGCTATTACCATGTTGACTGTGATGACTTTGCGGAATTTCCTCTCGTGGCCCGAGGCTTAGAGAGCTTCAGTCTGCTAAGGGTCTGCAGCTCAGGCTCAAGTAGTTCCTCATCTATCTGCAGGAGGTGATGAGGTCACTGGCAGAGTGTGCCATGCTGTATCTCCTGGGGTGCCTGGGAAGGGCTCCATGTCAGTGCACAATGGCGTCTTCCTTACTCCTTGAGGAGAAGGGGCACTTGCAGGGAATTTGAGGTCCCCGTCCCTTCTCTCGCTGAGCCACTGCTACACGACATCTATTGCTAGAGTGGCAGAGTGCAGGTCCGAGTGCAACTCCTATAGCCACTGTGTGTTCAGCTGGACCTGGCTCTCCAAGTGGCTGCCGTTCTTTCCATGGAGGCAGTCAAACGTTTGCAAGCCAGAGCCACGACAGCAGACAGGACGTGGATGGACCCCTTCAATCTTCGTTTCAGTCTGTGCATGGCCTCTGACATCTCTGCTGGTGTTTCCCTGCCTCTCTCTACATCATGTGCACTTAAATATCTCACAGATACTTCAAAGAGTAAGTTTTGGAGAGAACATTGCCTGGGTCTGAATTTCAAAGGGGTTTAATTTCTAAATCTTATTTCAGCTGCAGGGAACTCAGAACATCTTTTTCTGGAACGGTTGAATGGGGATAAAAGTAGCATCTCTCCCGGAGCAGCTTTACTTTATCAGCGATTCTTGGTCATTTGGAATAGTTGAGCATTGGCCCAGGTGTCATCAATGGCATTGGCAATAAAGGTGTTCTCCCTGATCTTGAATACCATAAGGTTCCAAACATGCACACCCTACCACTTATGCCACAATTCCCAAAGACAAGGTTTTTTTTTGTCCTATGTTATCTTCTAATTCTTTGAAGCAAGTGTCATATACGTTAAAAGCAAAGATGAAGGAATTATCTTTGCTGAAACTTAGAGAGAGTTTCAATTGTCATTCACAAAGTGCCCTACTTTGTTTTTCTTGTATTTAATCTAGCTCCGAGAGACCAATAAGAGACTAAAAAGACTTACGTGTATAGCACGGAGTAAGTACTCTGCCTGTGGCCTTAATGTTTTCCTAATAAAGCCACAGAGGCAGACAGTATACCAGTCAAAGCATCCACAAATGTCTCAGATCTGCTTCTGAAATCTAAAAGTAAAGTTGTCTGTAAGAGACGGTGGATATTAAAGTCAGATGGTGGTTGTGGACACATATGCAGCGCAAATGGTAGATAGTCTGGACTCATAAAGCTTGATTTGGAGGAAAACTGGAACAGGAAGAGTTAAGAGCAGATTGCACACGATCACTAGGCTTAAGCAGACAACTATCCCGGATGAATAAACACATTCTGCATTCATACTGACATGCACGCTACCCTGTTGCAGTAGTTCCATGACATCAGGACATTTACAGTCTAAATATCCCAATCAATAAAACCATTATATACCTGCAACTTGAAACCTTTGTTAGCTGAGGAAAAGAACAAGCTGCATCACATGGGAAACAATGAAAAGACTATGGATTGAAACGTAAATCTAATATGAAAAGATAATCATCTGCAAACTTGTATGCTCAGTAAGGAAAAAACATATTCATCATGTGGCATCTTCTAAAGCTGCTGGGCACCTATTGTAATGCTTTTTTATACATGTAATCAACAAGGCATCTGTAGTCAATAAGTGCGTGAGATGCACTGCCAAAGCGATAGTTTGTTTCCTTCATTAACAAATCAAGCAACCTTTCATACAACAATAGTGTGACACCCATCACTTACAATGACCAGGCAGGCAGAAATCTTCTCTGGAGCAAGCTGCAAGTGCTAGGTCCAGTCCTCTGTCTCATTTTTGTCTATTGCACTCAGTGCAGGGACTAAAGTAGAAAAGATGTTCCAATTTTAACCTTTTTTCAGAAATCTGAAAGGTTCCGTTCTTTATCCAGCCGAAACTAGCAATGCCTTTTCCATTATTACCATTGCCAACATAATGAACACTACCACTAACAGCAGTGCCGATGTCTGCAGCAGCAGCTGAAACCAAGTTCTTCTCTCGTTTTAGATTTTGTTGAATTCATCCAATTCTGTCATTGGAGGTTGCAAACCTTTGGACTATGCTGCTGCTGGTGGCCATTCTTGACTGAGTTGACTATTTGGAGTCAGAATGGGTTCAGCTATGTTAAATATTTCTGATGTGTATCTATGCCAAAATTGGAGCATTTTGGTAATCCAGTTTTGGGGCTGTATGTGGGTGTGTAAGGGAGGTGAGATAAGGTGCTGTATGGCTGTGTTTGGACATGCCATTAAATATTTCCTCTCTGTTTTTGAGGACTTTTCAGGGAGAACATTTCTGCTCACAGATAATCCCTCAGGCTGTATATGTATGCCTGGCATTTCTGTACAAAAAAAAACCTTTCCCTAGTGCATTTAAGTCAAAAGTTAAGTAGGTGTTCACTACATTCTTCATGTAATCTTCAGTATTTGTGCACTATTATACAATTTTTCACATAAGTATTAAAGTGACAGACGCAATAAGTATCCTTTATATTGAAGGTCATGAAGTATATTGTGGAAATTATTACTGGCCTAACTTTTTCATATGAAGTTGTTTTTGAAAAATAAAACTTGCTGAAGAAGCCTTGGCACCTGTAGATTGTAAGCATAGAATCTGTGGTGTGCTTGTGGTGGAGAAGGCAAATAATGAGATTAGTGGATGAAGTGCTGATCAAAGGGATTGCTTTGTACCCTGTATTTGTTGAGCTTCTCGTGTGTTGATTCAGCTGCACCCATTCATTTAACTGAGAGCATTCTATCATATCCCCAATATGTGCCACATTGGTGGGGAGATGCTTTGGGGTGTCAAGAATTGTGTTATTTGCAACAGAACATTCAACTTTTGAACTTTTGTAAAAAACTTGATAATGGTAATGCCCTTGAATAGCAATAAGAAATAGGTCCTCAGTTATTGAAGATGATTATTGCTTGGCAATGTGTTGTTGTGGTGTTACTTGACATGTATCAGCCCAAACTGAAATGTTGTCCGGGTCTTGCTATATGTGGGCAGGGAGTGTTTCGTTATCAATCAAACAGATGACTAGAAAGAATAATATTTACGATATTACCAAGTGAAAGACTGATATTTTGCTTTGGCATTAAACCAAGGTTTTACATCTGTTGCAATTAGGTATCATCTCTGGAAGTTGAATTCAACTTCTCCCCAACACTACTTGGGTACTTTGCAATTTTCAAACCAACCTCCGACCCGCTGACTCTGTCTACACTTCCCACTGCCTTGGCAAAGCAGCCAGCATAATTAAGGATCCCTCGCACCCCGGACATTCTCTCTTTCACCTCCTTCTGTTGAGAAAAAGATTCAAAAGTCTGAGGTCAGGTATCATCCAACTCAAGAACAGCTTCTTCCCTGCTGCTATCACGCTTTTGAGTGGACCAACTCATATTAAGTTGTTTCTCTACACCCTAGCTATGACTGTAACATTACATTCTGCACACTCTTTTTTCCTTCTCTATGAACCGTATGTTTTGTCTGTGCAAGAAGCAATACTTTTCGCTGTACACTAATATATATGACAATAATAGATCAAATAGAGATGAATTATTTTGGATATTCTCTTCTAAAACTAGAGTAAATAGAACAATTACAGCAATGGTTGAAATCTTGAAGGAGTCTTAATAACTGCCGCAGAAATTTAGTCAAGTTATAATTCTATCTGTTTTAGGAGAAAACCATTTGAGCTGGTGAATCAATGACGTTTCAAGAAACTTAACCAGTAAAAGCACAATTGCTGTCCTACGCCAGCCAAATGAAACCACAATGAATCTGCTCAGACTTCACAACGTAAAATAATGACATTATCAGCTTCAAAATCCCAGAAGGCTTGCCAACATGAAAGATAGCTTGTAACTATGATCTGTACCTAAAATGGAAGTGATTTCACCTCACTGAACAGGAGCAATGCATGCCTATCTTTTCACGTGTTTCAGGGGTACAGTCCCTGCTAAAATTATGAAGGGAATACATGGCTGAAGAGCACTGTACTTGTCAATAGCTTAATGGCTGTAAGGTTGCCTCTGAATACTTTCCTCAGGTCTGCCGAGGGAAATGGAAAATGAATGAAAGATCATTTTGATGTGGGGTGATGAAGGAGCAGCTATTTCAGGCATCACAGTTACTACTGGCTGCAGTTGGCGACCAACCTTTCTGCAATCCCAGACTGGAAGCTGAGGCCGTTGTTGGTGAGGCCAGAATCTCGAAATTCCGAAGGGCGGGTTGATGGCGGAGACATGACTGGGGCCAGCAGCTCGCCTGCATTATTTAGCTGAGGCCAAATTTCCAGTTGGCCTTGGGTCTCCTGGCTCCGATGTCATACAAGCTGCATTGTGGCCATTGCGGCCAAAACAGGCGCCAATGAATTTCTACCCCTATATACTTTCACTGTCCTTCGCATGTTGCTTGGATCTACCCAGCCACAACTAAATTGTTTACAGGTGGGGTTACTGAGAGCTGGGTTACTAAGGACTGTTCTTAATTCACACTGAAAGGCATGGCAGGCTGCAAATCTGTGGCTTTACGTGCCGGTACCAATCAGTGATGAAAAACAAGCTTTGTTACTTTTCATGTAAAGGCAATGGTTTCTGATACTGAATCCAAATCTTGAAAGGCTCCCACCGCAGTTAGTGCAGTCATTTGAAAAGGTAGTCACAGTAGCGCTGAAAACGCAATGGTTTTCACAATACATAGTTAAACAATACCTAGTCTGAAATAAAGATGCAGGTCAATTCCACTATCTGACGAGCCTAGCGAGCTGGGGTTCCTGATAAGAACATCATGTTTGGAAATTTTAGATGCTGAGTTTTTGATATTCTGTTCAATCATCACAGAAAATTACAGGCTGCACATTTGCAATTTCTACACATGCATTCATGAAAGGGCCTTTCCTCACCGACAGCAGTCGATTACAGACCGACCCCTGATGTTCCTTCTGATGAATGTATAGTCAAATAAAACAGTGAAATATATCATGGAAGTACCCAGCAGGATAACCAATCTTTAGGCAGGAGCTTTTATCGTAACATTTTCTACATTCATTTCAGTTTTATAGAATTAAAAAAAACCCTTGTAAAGGAACATGTAAATTTGAAAACTGACGACAAATATTTTTCATGCAATGTTGGATTCTTTGCTGTTGCACTGATTAAAGTTATTCAAAGTATTTTCATGGATGTTTTGAAAAGATTTAGGTTGGGATTTTCCATTAGTGCTCACTCCAGAAATGGAGAATCCTGCCCGTGGTTAACAGGCCTTTGCATGGTCCGCCCTCAGCCTGCTACAATTCCTGTGGTGGGCGCGACAGGAAAATTCTGCCCCTCAAGAGTTGGCTATGAGGAAGGAAATCATGTATTTACTGGCCAATTTAAAACAATGGTCATGAAAAACTGCAACTGTTGAAGTCCGGAGCAGTATGGAATGGGACTAGGCTTTAATTCAGTCAGTGCAAAAAGTCATGTTAATCCTCTGATGATGGCCCTCTTTCTTTCCTTTTCTTTCTTATTGTTGGCCAGCATTTATTGCCCATTCCTAATTGCCCTTGAGAAGCTGCACAAAATAACACAAAGAAAAATCTGAAGCTTGTGGTGAACACAACAAGTCCCAACTGGGATTAAAAGAAATGGACCCACTCAGGATCCTTCTTTATACAGGGCTCAGAATATGAGCTCCACCTTGTTGGAAAATTACCAATCCCCAGGGAGCTCACATTCAACAAGTACTACTGGAAGTCAATTAGTGATTCCCCATGCAAGTCATGGGGGTTATCACACTAATATGAATGGAAATTATTCCAGTGAGACTCCAGAACAATACTCCAAAAGGCAATGGGATAGTGACCTAAAAGATAGGCACCAGGTAGTGGAGTGAATAGCTGAACAAGCAACTTTGGAGAAGGGAACTGACTTTGCTTTGAAATGGGTTTTCAAGCCAGACTTGTGATTTGCCAAAATTGTGTGAGAGAAATGCTTCAACTGACACATGTACGCATAAACGTGATTAATCAATGTCACAGAGGGAGGAATTTTTGGAGCTGCTCAGGTAGTGCTGATGTGTTGGAAATGCAAACGGTTGGGCAGACATTTTAGTCTGCTTCTTGAAACCACTGAGGCGACTCAGGATGAAACATTCTCACCACCACTGTTGTGACTTTCTGAAAGGGAAAAAAATGCAAGCTTGTCAGCAGAAGAGCACTTTGGTTTGGTCACAACTTGTTGCTTGCACAGTGGTGAGGGTAAAAAATCAACACGTTCTGCATTGTGGAATGATGGTTGGTTGGAAATCAATATCCAGAACCTTCCAGGCCAGTATGTTCTGTGACACGCCATATGGTTTATCCAACTAATGAACAGGGAGGGAAGTTCTAAATTTACTTAACAAGCAAATTATAGAAAGTGAACCTAACCTCACGTTAGCCAAGTGTAGAAATAAATACATTTTTAATGAAATTGGTCTTTGACAATAGTACAAAATTGGCAAAACAAATCTATCTTACGCCAAGCTTGATATTCTTTTCTATTGACTTCATTAAGAAAATGAGGCATGTGATCAGATATTACCCCAGTTGTGGATTTACCACTCAGGCGTCAAGTGTGTATTCTCTGACACTGCAGTTCTGCTTACACCATTCTCTCGAAGTCACTCTCTTTGTTCAGTTATCATACTCCTGTCTCCTGGAATTTTATTGCTTCACTTTTCTGCCTTGCTAACTTTTCCTGCCATCCTTTGCTTCAAAGCTTCCTTAAAAGCTATCCGTTAGTTTGTGGGCTAGATTTTTCTCCCTTCCCAAGCTGCACCAGCGGGTGGGACACATGTGGACAACAGCAGATTTTGTGTTCCTGCTGTTGTCAGCACATCAAACACATTGGTGTGGCACTGTGGTTAGCACTGTGGTTAGCACTGCTGCTTCACAGTGCCAGAGGCCAGATTTGATTCCCAGCTTGTGTCACTGTCTGGATGGAGTTCTCCCCATGTATGTGTATCGGTCTCCTCTGGGTGCTCTAATTTCCTCCCACAGTCCGAGAGACATGTTGTTTAGGTGTATTGGCCGTGCTAAATTCTCCCTCAATGTACCTGAACAGGCGCCGGAATGTAGCGACTCGGAGATTTTCACAGTAACTTAATTGTTGTGTTAATGTAAGTCTACTTGTGATACTAATAAATAAATGTAAACATCCCTTGCCAACAGGAAGCCTGGGCCGGGGTATGCCATTGGTGGGAGCATAAGAGCCTACCAGTGCACCCAGCAGCAAGATTTTGGCATGTGCCTTTGGCTTCCCCTCAAACCTTTTCACTTCTTCCTCTTGTGAAAATATTTTTTGGGGAATTGCTCAATGGAATGGCTAACAAATTGTGATACAATATTATGCCTCATTTTCCATCGTCTCGAGCTAGGATCAAATAATGCTGTTGTTGCATCCCTGGCTTCATTTGTGTTGTGAGGGTAGTTTAACAAAATCAATGCACAAGTTCAATGAAATTTTATTTGCTTGGGCCCAGTCATTTCAATCTGAAACATTTGGATGCATAACATCTGAACCAATCTCCACTAGCTGAGATAAAAAGTTTTATGAACTTCTGCCAGGGATTCTCTGCAGACCTTATGAGAATGAAGATACCACTTACTTGCTGAAAATGTAACGTTTGTCCTCTGCAGTTTAATTCTTATGAAATAACTGAAAGAGTTGATTCTTCATACTTTTAGAGGAGCCTAGACGCAAATAGATTGGAGTCTATGTATGAAATAATGAAAGGGCTAGATTGTGTTACAAACTGACAAATTATTTCAATGAAATAGGTCATGGAGGATCAAAGGTCATAAATATAAATTATGAAGGGGAGAAATAGACAGAGGTTAGCTTTTATTTTCTGTACTCCTTCATTAACAGCACTCTGGGTGTACCTGTATCATATGGACTGCAGCAATTCAAGATGGAAGCTTACCATCACTTTCTCAAGGGCAGTTGGGGATTGGCAATGAATGCTGGCCTACTCAACAATGCACACACCATGTGAAACAAATTGGCTTATCATCTAATCCCCATTCGGCCCATCGAGTCTGCACCAACCACAATACCACCCAGGTCCTATCCACATAGTCCAATGCTTTTACCCTGCTAGTCATGTATGTGAATGGTGGATGGCTGGGGCCCCGGCGCCGACCCCTGGGGCACTCCACTGGTCACCGGCCGCAGGTCCGGGTGGCGCCCATTGGCGCCCACTCTCTGCCTCCTATTTGACAGCCAGTCCTCTATCCGCGCTAACACCCTACCCCCAACTCCATGCCCCCTTACCTTCTTACGCAGGGATATTTTGGCCTTGGAGGGAGTGCAGAGGAGGTTTACTAGGCTGATACCGGAGTTGAGGGGGTTGAGCTATGAGGAGAGGCTGAATAAACTGGGCTTGTACTCATTAGAGTTTAGAAGAATGAGGGGAGATCTCATTGAGACATATAAGATGATGAATGGGATGGATAGGATAGAGGTGGAGAGACTCTTCCCACTCAGAAAGGACAGTAGGACTAGGGGGCACAGCCTCAAGATAAAGGGGGGGCGGTTTAGGATGGAGTTGAGGAGGAACTTCTTCACTCAAAGGGTGGTGAATCTCTGGAATTCTCTGCCCGTTGATGTGGTGGAGGCTGCCTCGCTAAATATTTTTAAGACGCGGGTTCTTGGGTTTTTGATAAGCGAAGGGATTAAGGGTTATGGGTAGAGGGCGGGAATGTGGAACTGAGACACGACAGATCAGCCATGATCTTATTGAATGGCGGGGCAGGCTCGAAGGGCTAGATGGCCTACTCCTGCTCCTATTTTTTATGTTCTTATGTTCTTAGTCCACCTGACAATTAGGGGCAATTTACTACCTAATCTGTCCATCTTTGGAGTGTGGGAGGAAACCAGAGCACCCAGAGAAAACATATGCAGACACAGGGAGAATGTGTAAACTCCATACAGACAGTGACCCAAGCCAGGAATTGAACCCAGGCCTTGGCACTGTGAGCAGCAGTGCTAACCACTGTGCCACCGTGCTGCATACGCAATCAGTATTGATTCACTATAAATGTTCAGGAGAGAGGTAGGCTAGTTCCTGGGTTGGATGGTATATTATTAGAAATGTGGAGTCTAGAGGGATCAGGGAGAAATTTTCCAAACTTTGCTGTGTTAGTTAGCTTTTGATTTTTCACCTGATCTCCCAGGAATCTGCAAGGTATTAGGGGAGAGATGGACATTTGAATCTGATAAATTAAGGATCAGAATTGTATGTGGATGTGTTGTGGACCTGCTGGTCCTTTTCTGGCTAGTATTTTTACATGTCTGTTTGTTAACCATTAATAGTCACAAAATTTCTATAAAATCATGGGGTGGGACGTTTTGGTTGGTGGGATTTCAACAGGAGTCAACAGGAAGCACATCCCCACGGGTACTGGCTGTACTGCAGCCATTTAACATTCCAAGGAGAGTTATTTAACTGGAGATGGGATTTCCACCCCATACTCGGCAGCACGTACTGCGTCAGAGAGCTGCCAGACAATCCTCAGCAGTGTCACAGCATAGTGCTCAGGACTGGGACTACATGCAATCCCCAGTTATAAGTCCTGGAGTACAGGCGGGAAGGGGAGCAGTGATGCCCAAATGTGGTGGGGATGAAGGGTGGGGATTTTGATGGAGAGGCAGGTGGGAAGGAAGCAACCATTGGGGCTGTGGGGGCAGGAGAAAGTTGCGGGGAGGGGTGGATGTACACATTTTGGAAGGTGGTGTTTTCCTAATGCAGAAGAAAAATGCCTTTGAGGAGATATACCCCCCCTACCCCTCCCACTCCCTGCCAAAGGCCACAGTGGAATGACTTTCTGGGCTTCCCCGCATTGCTCCAGAATCCCTCCTGCCAGATTGAAAATTGAGGCCGGGTGGGGGAGTCCTTAAGTGACCATTAATTGCTCACTAAAGAGCCTCTGAGCCATCTCATTGTAAAAGTTGTAGACAGGTTGGGGTGAGTGGGAGGACTATAGACAGGCCGTCCAGGGCATTTTACGTGACCCCCCTCCGAAAACCTGCTGGCAGGGAAGCATAAAATTCAGTTCATTAGTAAGAAAAAGTCCAGGAAGCAGTTCTGCAGTAATCATCTCTTTGAGTTTCAATTAAAGATAAATAAAAATGATATATTGGTATAATTTTGAACAATTTACTGTGGTGCGATTGACTCCTAATAAAACTGACTGTTTTGTAGACACAAGAACATGGTGCTGTGTTGTTCTGATCCAGCTCCCATCATTCCTTGCTACTCACTGCATTCATTGCAGCGATGGGGAAATCTTGAATATTTTAGCCTGGTATGCTGACCAAAAGGGAATTAACAAATCTGCCTTGGTTCAGTTTAGTTGGAAAGCGTTAAATTTAAATTTCCACAAATTAAACCAGAGTAACCCATTTGCAACGGTGAGATTCTTTCAAGGTGGCAAAAGAGTTTAATTCTAAACATACTGGGATTCAGGAATGTGAAACCAAACAATTTTTAACACTTTTACAGAACTTTCATGATTGCATAATGCATGGATATACACAGGTAAATCAATATTTACAACATGGTCATGTTAACGTAGCTGTAAGAAAACTATGCTTATAATCTAAAATCCTATTCACAACCATTGGGATCATTTCCTCCCGGTATCCCATGTTGGAAATTGCAAGCCTGCTTGCACAGGATGAGTTTAAAATTTCCCTCTATCTTATAGAGGAAATCTCTGCCATTAGTATTTATTCAAATCTGTTTTGAAGGAGTTGATTGAATTAAGTACAAATAATTTTGCTGAGAGTTTGTTCTATATATCAATTTTTTACTTTGGTAAAAAGCCCCACCAAGTTTGAAATCTGTGTTGCATAGTTCTCCATGTAGGATCTATGCGGGGATTCTGTAATCATCCATGCTGGAAATATAGCCTGCCCATTAGAGTTGAATTTTCTGGAGCATGGTATTCATGTTGTTGAGCCCAGCATGATCAAAGACCTTATTGCTTGTTATTTTGACCTGCCGTTGAATTCCATGATGGACCTCAGATGTCTTTGGTGGAAGCGTTTCAGAGCTTTGATGTGGCACCTATAATGGACCCAGGATTTGATACCATACAGCAGGGTGGCACGGAGTTTGATTTTAGGCTTGAGTTTAATACAATGCTGCCATAAAAGTAGGGGAGTCTTGCCACAAGTCTGCATGGTGTTGGTGAGATCTCACCTAGAGTACTTCTGTATACAGTTTGGGCCTCCAGATTCAAGAAGGTATATTCTTGCATCAGAAGCTGTTCAGAAAAGGTTCACTAGTTTGATCATTTGATTGAAGAATTGTCTTTTAAGGAAAGATTGAGCAGGTTGGGCTGGTGTTCAGAAGAATGAGAAATGATCTTATCGAAACATGCAGGATTCTGAGGGAGCTAGACAGGATAGTTGCTGAGAGGATGTTTCCCTTCAGAGGGGATCTAGTACAAGGGAGGGCAGTTTCAGAATAAGGGGTTTCTCATTTAAGATATAGATGAAGAGGAATTTCTTCTTTCAGAATATCTTTAATCTTTGGAACTCTCTACCTCAGAGAACAATGGAGGCTGGATTATTTAACCTGGAGTTGGACCTGGGATTTGAGACTGGGTCAAATTTTTGATCTAAAAGGGGTTTGAGGCTTATGACAAGTCGGCAGCAAAGTAGAGTTAAGACCACAATCTGATCAACTTTGATCTTACTGAATAGAGAAACAGGCTTGAGGGGGTGAATGGCCTACTCCTGCTTATTTCTTATGTTCAACATTATGTTAATGTAATTTTAATTGAAAGTGCTCTGTGACAGTTTGATGATTAAATATAGAGCCTTTTATTTCTTCCATAAAGGACACTGTTGCATCCTGTCTATATTGCTACTCCAATATGCATGACCTTTTATTTTATTGATATTAAAATTTATCTGCCAGTCCTTGCTCCATTTATTTAATTGGTCCAGATGCTTTTGTATGCTGTTTTATTTGTCCCCTGGCCACATAGCTTGGTATTGTCAACAACTGTTATAATATTCCAAGCAAGTATTGTGCCCCAAGTCATTTATGTATTGTTTCAATAGCAGATGACCTGGAACAGACTCCTGCAGAGCTCTGCTAGTCATTGCCCCCAGGCAAGAATTGTTAAGATAACTGTTAGTCTTTTGCCTGGAGATTGCTATCAACAATAATTAGCTTTAATAAAATCCACTAAATTATATAAAATGCTCAAAAATAAAAATGAAAACCTCTTTTAACAAACTTATAAAAACACTAACACATGTAATTGTGACAGAGGGAGAGAAACTATGGCATCAAAAATTGGCTTAATCCAAATACTCTCCAGATCTTTCCCAGTGGCAGCAGATACCCTGTCAGTCCTCCCAGTTAGCCAGGTCCACACAGTGATCAGCACATCTTTCTGGCATTTTCTTCACTGTACTACTTGACAACATGACATGTCTTCTGGAGTGGGTCCCACTCCAACAACCAGGGTCTTCATTTCCATCATAAAAAATGTCAAAATGTATTGGCTATGAGGGATAAATAACGTAACATTGAAATACCCATTTGACAGCTATATGATTTTTATTTTCACTTGTAAGACAAGCCATAATTCACTGGCAGCGCCATCAGCCGTAAGTTATCTAGTCAGCCAGACGGAAAGGCATATTGCATCACACAGCTGACTATGGAATAAATATTCCTCAAGTAACAAATATATCTCAAGCAATGTCAGGATGTCTGCGATATAAAAAGCCTTTTTAAAAAGATACAGCACCTCGTCTGATAACTAATGGTGTTAAGGGATCAGTGAAATTTAATAATGTGAGTTGAAGATTTTCTTGATCAATATTGTGAACAAAATTGGAAATTAATTAAATAAAACATTTTCACCATTTCATTAGATATAGTTGCTATCTTCTTGCTACAGTTAACAAATTAACAAAAAATAATTTCTATATTTTCGTTTTCAAAGTCAGTTTTCATACACTCAACTATTTGATACAATTGGAAGATAAGACTGGGAAAATCATAAAGTGGCTTATATCATCCTAACTTAGTTTTATTGATTTGAACAAATTATTATATTTAAAAATGCTTCTGAATGCTGAGAAATTGTCTCACATGCAAAGCCTGCTTACTCATTGTACTTGTATTCTCTGTTTATTCCCTATCAGGAATAGTCCATCAATCCTGATTATCTGATCATTCACATTTGATACAAAGAAGCGAGGGGTCATGGAATTGACCTAGAAAAAGATTTAGCATTGCCACATACAGCAATAAAATATTGATTTGTGCTCCAACAATGTACTTTAGCCATAATCACAAAGATTCATTACAATATGGGTTGCACAGCGGCACAGTTGTTAGCACTGTTGCCTCACAGTACCAGGGAGCCGGCTTCAATTCTGGCCTCCTGCCTGTATGGAATTTGCACATTCTCCCTGTGTGTGCTTGTGTTTCCTCCGGGTGCCCTAGTTTTCTACCCACAATCCAAAGATGTGCGGGTTAGGTTGATTGGCCATGCTAAATTGCCGCTTAATCAGGGGGAGGTATGGGGATAGCACTTGGGTGAGATTGGGCCTGCACCAACAACAATGAGCCGAATGGCCTCCTTCTATGGATACAACAGTATAGTTCTTTAACAATAATTTGCAATCTAGATCAATAAAAAGAAAAATCGAGATACTTGGGATAGGGGGTTGTGAGAATGATGAGGGCTAATCTTATGTTCTATTGGTTTTGTGTCCCACTGAAATTGAATTTCACCCACTCTGCACCCATCCAAGTCATCCTTCATCCCCTATTTCAGTTGGTAGTCTTCACTTTGTCCCCCTCAATTAAACTTGGCACTCATTTTACTGTACAATGCTGCTCAATCAACTACTTACCTTGCAATACTCTCATTGAAGTTTTCAGTATTCTTCCCCCTCTTTCAAACTGGCCTCCTCCTGTTTGGGTATACTGAGGGAGAATTTAGCATGGTCAATGCACCTAACCAGCATGTCTTTTGGACTGTGGGAGGAAACCAGGGCACCCGGAGGAAACCCCCTCCACAAACCCAATAAGAAGTCTCACAACACCAGGTTAAAGTCCAACAGGTTTATTTGATAGTAAACGCCACTAGCTTTCAGGGTTTGCCCCTTTGTCAGGTAAGTGGGAGCTCTGATCATAAACAGAGCATATAAAGGCACACACAGTTTACAGAATACTGATTAGAATGTGAGTCTTTGCAGCTAATCAAGTCTTAAAGGTGCAGACAATGTGAGTGGAGATAGTATTAAGCACAGGTTAAAGAGATGTGTATTGTCTCCAGCCAGGACAGTAAGTGAGATGTTGCAAGCGCAGGCAAGTCGTGGAGTTACAGATAGTGTGACATGAACCCAAGATCCTGGTTGAGGCCATCTTCATGCATGCGGAACTTGGTGATCAGTTTCTGCTCAGCGACTCTGCGCTATCGTATGTCGTGAAGGCCACCTTGGGGTTCTCCAAGCCTATATCAGCGTATATTGTTCCAAGCCAGAAATGATAATATCTTGTAAACTGGAGATCCAACTCTCAATAATCACAATAATAAATTTAACGTTCATTTATTAGTGTCACAAGTAGTCTTACATTAACACTGCAATGAAGTTACTGTGACAATCCTCCAGTCGCCACACTCCTGTTTGGGTATACTGAGGGAGAATTTAGCATGGCCAATGGACCTAACCAGCACGTCTTTTGGACTGTGGGAGGAAACCAGGGCACCCGGAGGAAACCCAGACAGACATGGGAGGAACGTGAAGGCACCACAGTCAGTGACCCAAGCCGGGAATCGAGTCCGGATCCCTGTTGCTGTGAGGCAGCAGTGCTAACAACTATGCCACTGTGCTTTCTGGAGTAATTCTCCCAACTGTCTTAAATCTGAAGGAGATTTGCAGAATCTGGTGTGGCATTTGTTTCAGATTTCTGCAGATCCTCTGCCCAGGTTATGTTCGATGGCTGGGAGAGACCCCACAGAAAGTAAACTCCATTGTTTATGTGTGGAAAGCTGCATTTTAATTTTAAACTTATCCATGAATTAATTTTAGAAAGGAAGTGGGTGCTGCTGGAAAAGCCAGCATTTATTGCTCAACCGTAATCGCCCTTGAGAAGGTGGTGGTGAGCTGCCTTCTTAAACTGCTATGTCTGTGTGGTGTAGGTACAACCACAGTGCTGTTAAGGAGGGAGTTCCAGGATTTTGACCCAGTGACAGTGAAGGAACGGTGATACATTTCCAATTCAGGAAGACGTATAACTTGGAGGGGAATTTGCAGGCGGTGGTGTTTCCACATGCCTGCTGGCCTTGTCCTCCAAGGAGTTGTTGAAGGAATCTTGGCCAACTGCCATATTGCATCTTGTAGATCATGCACACTTCTGCCACTGTACATTGGTGGCAGAGGGATGGAATGGCGAAGATTGACCCATGTGAACACCAGCCTGAGCAAATTATTGCTGATTAAGTGCAGCTTGCTAGCATTGCGGAAGACCCATTTGAACACTTTGCTGCTGAATGAGAATAGAATGATGGGGTGGCAACTGGCTGGGTTGGACTTGGTCCTGCTTTTTGCGCAATTCACCTGACTTCTATCCTCTATTGGCTAGAATTCAACACATCAGAGAAATCCATCCTCATGATGATTGGCTTTGCAGCTTGCTTTTCTTTCTCTGGTTGTGTGCAGCATCACTTTTAGATACTAAACTTACACTTTTTTGGATTTGGAAGAACATAAAGTGAGACCTCATTGCGTTGGTGTACATTTCACGCCACCAAATAGCAAGCAAGGAGCTCATGTCTCATTTTGGTTTTAAAGTATAACAAGTCAGCTATATGTGTTATTAGAAGCATTTTTAAGTGACTGTCCGGCATGAAACATTATGGATTTGGTAGTTAAATTGCAAATGATGTGAAAAGCTGCTTTCTCTGTTCCACTGAAGATTTTACGGTACTGATCCCATACATACTAAGGGTATAGACTTAATCTGTGAGTCCATGCCTTCGCTAACTGGATCTTGGCTCTTTTCCTAATTAACTCTGCCATTAACTCTGTTTTTCTCCCTAAAAATGCTGCTGGACTGCTGAGGCTTTCTAACATATTGTCTTTTTATTTAAGAATGGTGTACTGATCAAGCAGTTAGCTTGTCAAAGTTCTTCATCAACCCATCCTAAAACTGTATCCGTCTTGTTTAGAAGATCAGAGACAGCAAGTGCATCTGAATATCCACCTCCAAGTTTCCCACCGACACCTGGAAATCCCCAGCCCAAGACTGCCTTAAGTTGAGGAAAAGCATCCGGGAAGGAGCTGACATCTTGAGTTTCATCACCAAGCGCAAGCTGAAGCCAAGTGTTGACAGTGAAAGGATCATGTGACAACCTGGCACCCCACCCACCTGCTCCTCCAATCATCGCCTGTCCCACCTGTGGCACAGGTTGAAGGTTGCGCATTAGACTTCTCAGTCACGTGGAGGTGAATCATCCTTGATTCCGAGAGACTGCCGAAGAGAGACACCCCCAAGATTCTCTCCAATGCTCTTGAATCTTCAGAACACTGCTCCTTCATCCTTCTCCTTCATGAAGTGCTCCAAAAGTTTGTGATTCCAAATAAACCTGTTGACCTTTAACCCGACGTTGCCAGATTTCTTGCTGTGCCCACTCACAATAGAATAGGCAACGTCTGAGCTGTTGTATCTAAAGGAAGAGAAACTACAGGGCCAAAAACAAATCATTTCTTTTTTCAAATTCTCATGGACCTGCTATGTATTTCCAGTACTTTCTGTTTGTTTTATTTTACAAAGGAGTTTGAGCTGATTCTCCATGATCAGTGAACTAGTTCAGAACTAATGTCACAGTTTAATTGCTCTTTCTCTTTGACTGGCAATGTCAGTTGAATTTACAAACTTATGGAAGAGGCACATCATTTTTTTATTCAATAGCGTTTGAGCACTTGCTTAGAAAGTCACATTGGAAGGTGGGATTGCATAAATTCAATAGCAAGTCTTAAAATATTGCTGATGTGTTTTTGATATTTGAAAACTGAATCTTGTCTGCAGATCAAAATTAGATACCACTGCGGAAACATAGAAGACAATTAGGATAAGCTGTTTGTCAAGTTTCTGTTGTCTGATCATTACTGAACCTTTTGATATCTGCAGTGTCTTCAAAATCCAATAAATCTGTGTATGCAGTAAAATGAAACTTTCAGAACTAGTAAACTTGAAACAGTTTGGGTAGATTGCATAAATTGGACAGAGTACAAGACAGGGACAGATGCTTGGTAGCTTTGATTATTTTCAGAATGGGAATGTCCAGAATGTGTCCTGTAATTAACTGGAAGAATGAAAGAGCGAGGCACTAATCTGGAGCCTCATGGGTAAATATAATTAGTTTTCCAGTTAATAATTGAACTCTTGTTAAAAATGCAGTCTGGACATCATTTTACATCATTTATTTGCAATATATTTGGATCTGAAATCATAGATGCTTCTAGCAAATTTTAATTTCCTGCAGTAATTTGAAAGGAGCAGGATTAATGACAATAAATTGGTAGAATTGTATTATGTCATTATCCAGAAAATAATGGATACCTGGAGTAATTACAAAGCAAAAATCCAATCAAAGCGTTCAGATGATGTTAGAAACCACAAGTGTGCCTCAAATGATTTATGACAGTCATTTGAATGCTTGGAATAGATTATTTCCTGGAAATGACTGGATGGCATTCCATATTATTTTGTCATCTATGTTATTAATGTTCATTTTATTTAGTGAATGTGTCAGTGCAATGTTCTTCTGTGCTACAATCCCTCTGACCAATCAGAGAACAGATTCATGTCTGTTATCATCAGAACCATAGACAGTGGGAAAGAATCAATGAACTTCATGGACCATAAGGTCAGTAGGAGATAATTCAACTGATTCTCACCTCTGGTCATAATTTTACATTTCTTTTAATTACTGCTCCATTAGGAGGTATTGTGGCACGGTAGGGAGCATCCTTGCCTCTGAGCCAGAAATTCTGAATTCAAGTCTCACTCCTGAGCTTGATGGTTAAGGATGGTTTGCTCTGAATGCAGCCAAACTGACTGAGTATAAACATTTTTTTGATTTGATTTATTATTGTCACATGTATTTGGATACAGTGAAAAGTACTGTTTCTTGCGTGCCAAACAGACAAAAAGATACTGTTCATAGAACACATAGGGGAGGAGTAAAAGAGAGGGTACAGAATATAACATTGCAATTAAATGTAGGTGGAGGGAAAGTTCAGCTTAATATATAATTGGTTCATTCAGAAGTCTAATGGTAGCAGGAAAGAAACTGTTCTCAGACTTTTGTATCTTTTTCCCACCAGAGAATTTGGGAGAAAGAATGTCCGCAGTGCATGAGGTCCTTAATTGTGCTGGCTGATTTTCCAAGGCAATAGGAAGTGTAGACACTATGAATGGATGGGAGGCTGGTTTGCAAGATAGACTGGGCTATGTTCACAACCATTTGTAGTTCCTTCTGGTCTTGGTCAGAGTAGGACCATACCAAGCTGTGATACATCTGGAAAGGATGCTTTCTATGGTGCATCTGTAAAACATGGTGAGAATCGTTGCGGACGTGCCAAATTTCTTTAGCTTCCTGAAAAGTAGAGGCATTGCTAATGGCAGACAGTAAGACTGGTAATGGAAAGAGAATTGGAACTTCTACATTCAATATCCATAACTTCAAGCTGCAACATGCATGCTCAAGTGAACGTTGCCTCAGTAACTTAGATTCACTTATGGGAGGGAACTGATTCACTGGACAATTGGCCTGGATCAAGTTGGTGCCAACAACAGGAGGTTTGTTTCTCACTGTTCTGGTTTCCTCCTTGCCCTACCAGGGCAGAGGTCATAGGTGCTGTTGGTTGGACCTGTCTTTGGGCAGAGAAATTGGCTCCACTATGGGCATTGTGCTCATTCTATCAGCCTCCATTGGATTCCAGACCCACTTAACAATCTTTGCTATGCTACTGGGTGTGATTTTACCTGAACTTTGCTTCTGTCTACAAATACCAGTGGAAGTGGGTAAAAGCTCTTTTTTGGCTAGGTAAGTGATTGAGGAGGCACAGTGGCACAGTGGTTAGAACTACTGCCTCACAACGCCAGGGGCCCAGGTTCAATTCTGGCTTCGGGTGACTGTGTGGAGTTTGCACAATATCCCTGTGTCTGTGCAGGTTTCCTCTGGTTTCCTCCCGCACTCTAAAGATACATGGGTTAGGTTGATTGGCTGTGCTAAATTAACCCTTAGTGTCAGAGGGATTAGGAGGGTAAATATGTGAGATTATGGAGATAAGGCCTGGGTGGGATTGTTATCGATGCAGGCTCGATGGAAAAAATAGCCTTCTCTGCACTGTAGAGATTCTATGTATTGGGCTTCTGAGGGGTAGTCTGTCTGTCACTTTATTTGCAGTTGGCAAAATAACCTAACGGTGGGAAAGCTTCCTTTGCCAGCATTCCTGTCTCCCAGTCCAACCCCAAGACCAGTGAAATTCAACAGTCTGGGTCTAATCTGTATGTCCCATTGTCCGGCATACAGCACGGATATTTACTGTGAAATTCATCAGGCAAAAAAAGGTAAATCAAATATAGTTTACATTTTACGACAGAAGTTAGAATGCAAGTGGCCTGCGTGCCATTTTCAAGAGTTTGTTACTCTAAGTTGCCATGGTCAACAATCTGATGGTAAACTCTTGAATTTCCCCCGAGCTGTTCCCAATCCATCACTGCAGCTTCACTGGAATTGCAGCAGAAATCCTTTGGGAAAGTAACATCCCTGATAGGAATGCAGGAACATCGGAATTAGGAGCAGAAGCAGGCAATTCTGCCCTTCTAGCCGGCTACACCATTCCACCAGATCGTGGCTGGAAACTAAAGTTTATTTATTAGTCACAAGTAGGCTTACATTCATATTGCAATGAAGTTACTGTGAAAATGCCCTGGTCACCACATTCTGGCACCTGTTTGGGTACACTGAGGGAGAATTTAGCATTTTTCCTGGTCCACCTCCCCATCTGTTTCCCATATCCTTTTAACCCATAAAAAAAATAGAAGCATATCTATCTCCTTCTTGAAACCATTCTATGATTTAGACTCCATTGCTCTATGGGGCAGCGAGTTCCACAAATTCACCACCCCCTGTGAGAAGTAGTTCTTTCTCATTTCAGTTTTAAATCAACTGCCTCTCAACCTATACCCTGTGATCTCTTGTTCTAGATTGTCCCAAAAGGAGAAACATTTGGTCTACATTTACTTTATCAGTCCCTTTTAGAATTTTATACACCTCGATCAGATCCTCAGGTGCAATTACTCTGATAGAGCAGAATTAGAGATGCCGGTGTTGGACTGGGGCTCTAACTTGGTGTTGTGAGACTTCTTACAGAGCAGAATTAGGGCAGAGAAAGAAATGTTAGAAAACCTCAGCGGTCTGGCGACATCAGTGGAGAGAGAACAGAGCTAACGTTTTCAATCTGGTTAACCCTGAACCTAGTTCAGCACATGCTGAGTATTGGGCAAAATAGTGGTCAACTCCATGGCAACACTTGTAATATTAACCATGACAGAGCCGTCAGTGGCCATTGGAAGGCACCCTACCATGAAGCTCAAGCCGGAGTTCATAGCACCTTTTCTGCCAAGTAGGCTTAGATTGATATCATCATGGCTGTGGAACTCAGTGCTCAAAGGGACAAGCTTTTGCGACAGTTCAGCAATCTATCCTGCAGCAGATTTTCTAGGATTGCTGAGTTGTCACCCCAAGGGAGTGTCGGTGGCACCATCAAGAACGATCCTGATTCTCCCTCTCAGGATGACATCCTCCCAACACTGCCATTCTGCCAGGACCCTTGCCTCTCAACCAGCTAGCCCAAGCTGCTACTGCTCATGGTTATCTGGAGCAATACAATCTGGGCCTTCAAGAGCCAGGATTCCTTGATAACAACCTGCAATGCCATATGCAGTTTTGCCAGTGAACATCAACAGCCTTCCACCAGCCATGCTGAAGCCACTGGTGTAGCATGGTGTAAGAATACGAAGACAGTCAAAGGACTGGCACCAAGGTGTGAATAGTTCAAGTTTATTTTCTAAGTGCCATATTTTTGGATAAGGTGTGATACAAAATTAGCTTTCATAGAAGAATCTTGGCAAATGGGATGCAGTGATGTGCTAGCTCATAAGAATGGTTAGTTTGGTATGATGGAAACCATACTATTGAATGAATGTTCCCCGAAGGGAAGCAAAGTCTAAGTAGGTGTTGCTTGATAACCCATCCCTGCTATGTCATTCTTGCCCTTTCCTCTTGAGATGACCTCCAGATCACTGGTGACAGTGCCTGTGCCATGATGATGGCAATGTTGTAGAAGGCACAGAAGACACCATGAAATTAGAGCCAAGCTTCTGCTTGGTCAGGAGAGCTGGCCTCTTGAGTGACCCAAGCAGCAGAATCATTTCATCAGCACCAAATGTTTTGCTTTTTGATGTACCTTGTACCATCATGGCTCTTGTTACTCAGCCCCTGTCCTTGCTTGGTTGGATGGGGAAAGGAGATCATGATCATGATGTAGAGGAGGGTATCTGAAGTCTCTTAGCAGCCAACCTCTAGTTCTTTATCAATGCCTGAAGACAGTGGTGAAAAGACAGACTGCATCAGGAAGTAGGCATCATGGTTGCTGCAAGGATTGTGGGCATTCACCAACATTCTGGTTTGCACATGGTCACACACCAACTGCATATTGACAGTGTGGAACTCATTGTGGTTTCTGTCCTGACTTGGGGGATTTGCAGGCTCATATGTATGCAGTTGATGGTTCTCCACACCACTGGAGATCTTGCCCTGGAAAATCCACTTGCCCACCCATTCTGCTTCTCTTTGCTTAGAGCAGCGTCCCTTTGCATACGTCCATCACTTCCTAGTACAGGGATCGATGGAGTACTGGATAATTTTTGATATGCTAGCTGCTCCCTCCTGGAGTGATCTGTCTGTGTAGAAGTCTAATTCAACGGTGCCCTTTACAGCTGCTGGAATTGCTGACTGCATCTGGGAATCAGGCTGCATTTCCTCTTGTAGGCAGCTTATTGAATATATATCACTCGGTTATTCCACCTGGGTGAGGTTAAATTGTGAGCGGACTGCTGTCTGAAAATATGATGTGGCATTGGATTGGGATGGGCACAGTAAGAAGTCTCACAACACCAGGTTAAAGTCCAAAAAGATTATTTGAAATTATGAGCTTTTGGAGCGCCTCTTCTACTTCACTCACCTGATGAAGGAGGAGTGCTCTGAAAGCTCATGATTCCAAATAAACCTGTTGGACTTAACCTGGTATTGTGAGACTACTTACTGCGTCTAAAAATAGGCAGTTGGTATGACCGTAAGTGGAGAGCCCTCCTCCTCTTCCCTCTTTGCTGAGCTCTCCCTCTCAGTAGCCTTCGCTACAGATCTTGTTGGTGTTGCAGGCCAGAAGCAATGCAACTGCAGCCCCCATAACTGTTGCAGTTTTGGTGTGTACGAGTGAGCAAATTGTCTGTCCTTGCTGAATGAATGCATCAGCTCACCAGCAGGTCTTGAAAAATAAGTTTCAGTGCTTTGACAACTTTGCTGCCGCAGGACGAATTCCAAAGAACCTCACCCATAGGTTGGTTGGTTGGTTCTTAAATAGTTGAACAGATATTCAATTGAGGGTGATTAACACTGGCATTCAATCAACCTCTGTGGTCAAAGTTACAAAAACTTGTGTCAAATCAAATGGCCAGTAGCATGTGCCATTTTCTGCTTTGGGGTTTTGGCAGCATTGACAAAGGCGGCACTAAGAAACCTAATGTCACAGTCCTTAGGGTTAATCACTAGTTTCATTTTCTCATAAACCCAGTCTACTTTGTATTTTTGAGGTCTTTAAAGTTAGCTTTGAGCAAAAATAGATTTTCCTCGGCATAAATAGGAGCATAAACAAACTGTCTATGCTTCAAGCCATGTTTAGATACCTTTTGAAATGCCAGGGCTAATACTTAGACTCTTAGACATCCGTTCAATAACTATCCTCAAGTTGCCTATCCTTAAAAATCAAGCACATGAGCTGAGTCATTATAGTTCTGGATCCGTAATCTTCAGCTTGTGAGTTCAAACTGCAGCACAACAAGCTATGAAGTTGAATATCTGCTGCCAGAAAATGAATGAAAATTCAAAAATTAAGCCCAATACAAAATTCTGCACTGAGGTGATAATGCCAATTTCAAAGGCATCACAAGTTACCTGATGGTGTTTTAATTTTTCTCTGATCAGCGTTGTTTTTTTGAATTGATCCTCAAATGTTTGCTTGCTCCTAATGATTTTGCTACTTTCCAACAGTGGATTCATCTGAGTACATGGACAATGTCACTTAGACTTATCTTAGGTCTTGCAATCATGTCCTATGCATCTTCAGCCACAAAGCATTTCACTTCTTCTTATAATCTCTGAAAAATCTACTTCTGCACGAGTACTATCAATCTAAGTTTAAGTGCAAAGATGTTTGAATCAAGTTGCCAGTTTCACTACTAGTACAACTGGTTTATAGCCTTACCTGTCAGTCATTCAGGTGATCATATCACCCCAGGTCTCTGCTGAAGATTTATATCATTTGCCTTTATAGTCTCCAGCTCCCTCTTGGAACATATTTGACCATCAAATATTTATGACCATGACTGCATATTGAAACCCATTTCGCTATGAATTATTTATGCCCAATTCTGCTCTAAACCCAGGCAATCTTGGTATAAAATATTTATCTTCAGTCTTGCTAAGAAAGTCTGTGATCTCACCTCATGGAAGATTTCTTTTTAGCCCCCTGTTAAACTTGCAATTCTGTTTCCTTGCCCTTCCTTTATCCCCATCCCACGCACTCTTCTGCTATTAACCAAACTTTGTCCTTGCCCAGAGAGAATTACTGTGTGATTGTATCTGTCCAGTGTTTTGGGAATGAAAGAATGGCACATTTTTGGAACGGGCATTGTGAAGACCTTCGATCATCTGATATAAAAATCATATCACTGGACAATACAGTTCTTCTTGGTGGAGCAGATTTGATGGGCCGAGTGGCCTAATTCTACTCCTATGCCTTATGGTCTATGGTCTTGCAATTGGTTTCCAACCTGTGTGAAATATGATTTAATAATTAGCATCATTAAAGCAGATTATCTGGTCACTTATCTCAATGCTGCTTATGGTGGCTCGCTGTGCATAACATTGTTGTTCCAGTTTCCTACATTAGAACAACTCCTCTTAAAAAGGAAATTCATTGGCTACAAGGGGACGTCCTAAGCCCATGAGAGACTCCACACAAATGGAAAATATTTCTTAATTGAATGAAAGTAATGGTTGTTGTACTAAAACATGAAGAATTACTACCTCTCCAAGTTGAAATGATGGTGGAAGGATTTCTTTCCATGGCTGCATGTGGAACCAAATCTCACTGAAGAAATGTTAAAACTGGTTAAATTCTGTGAAAATTTAGCATTACCTCTGGAAAGTCTCCTTATTTGGGAATACCCACCTCATGTACCTGAACTGTTCATGTTTGGAAAGACTGCAACTTTGAACTCCAAAGAATACCCATTCATGGAAAATAGCAAAACTGTGCAAAGTAACATGCTGTCTTTGGAAAACAAGTAAAAGAAAACACACATTGCTATTTTATTTCAAAATATTTCCAATTTTTAGCAAGTGCTTTATTCCAAAGAATATTACATTTCACTTCTGTATAAAAAAAAATGAAAGTGAGCAGGCAGTGCATCTGATACATGGCACCAGAACAGGCCATTTGATCCAACCAGTCTATATTGGTGTTTATGTTCCACTTGTGTTTCTTCCTGCCTTTTCTATCAGCGTAACTCTCTATTTTCTCCTCCTTCATTTGCTTAGCTTCCTCTAAATACATCTATAATATTCACTTCAGTCACTTCCTGCAGTAGCAAGTTTCACATTCTCACCACACTCTGAGCAAAGAACTTCCTTCCAAAAAGGAAAAACAGTAAAAATGGGAAAATGAGAATACAGGTCCTAAGCGGCCTTGTATACCTTGAAATAGAACACTATTAAAAACTGGGAAATAAGAGTACTAATCTGAACTTTTTTTTCCTACTGGGAATTGTAAATTCTCTATTTGATTCCTTTGTGACTATTTTATATTAATGGCCTCTAGTTCTGCTCTTCCTCACAAGTGAACAGCATTATGTCTGTATATTTACTCTATCAAGACATTTCATAATTTTAGAGACCTCCTCAGCCTCTTGAGAAAAATTCATCCTCTTTTGAAGTATAACATCCCCTTTAAATTTGTTTTGTACTCTTTCCAGTGCCTCTATTTTTTTAATACAGTATTCAGACCAGAATTTTACACAGTACTCCTGATTTACTAAGGTTTGATGCATGTTTAGGATAAATTTTCTTCTTTTCCATAGATAAACCCAAGTGGTTGGTTTATTTGGCTCATGAGTCTTATTAACCTGTGTAGCTACTTGTAGTATTTTATCTATTTGTTCTCCCAGAACCTCTTTATTTCATTACCTTGTTGAGATTCTTATTTTCCAAGTAATATATGACCTCCTAATTTTTCTGACTGAAAGGTAAGACATTACATTTACTTCTGTTAAAATGTTGAAATGTATTTCCCACAGAATTATAATTCCAACCTTCCAGAATTATCTAAAGTTTAAGTTTTATGTTCTTAAGTTTATTCATTATCATCACAAGTAGGCTTACATTAACACTGCAATGAAGTTGGTGCAAAAATCCCCCAGTTGCCACACTCTGATGCTTGTTCGGGTACACTGAGGGAGAATTTAGCACGGCCAATGGCCCTAAACAGCATGTTTTTCAGACTGTAGGAGGAAACCAGAGCACCTGGAGGAAACCCACACAGTCATGGGTAGAACATACAGACTGCACAGACAATGACCCAAACTGGGAATCAAACCTGAGTCCTTGGTGCTGTATGGCAGCAGTGCTACCTCATGTGCTGGAAGGGCTGATGAGGAGAATCAGGAAAAAGAGTGACAAAAGATAGAAGAGGAGAGAGAGTACTTCCTATGTTCTCTGATGCAGCACAAGAAGCCTTGGTGTATGAAGCAGCTGAAGGGAGAAATGATCCTGTCTTCAGGGACATTTGAAATCCTGCCTCTAGCCAAAGAATGAATAGTTGGCTGCAGAAAGATAGGTGAGCCTGTCAACTGGAGGTGGGCTTGCTGCCCAGATTTTATGTGTGGGGATGGGATCCCCATCCCAAATGTCAATTCAAGCCTATAGTCGCGGTCTGACCAATATATGCTCCCTGTCTCACAGCAATGTGGTTGATTCCTGTCTGATCAATTAGGGACAGCTGACAAATAATGGACTAGCAAATGTCACTCACACTCCTACTCACTGCTGCAATTTTAATACAACTCAGCATTGTGTGGCTGTAAAAATTACAGCATCAATTTGCCACATGTCAGTGGCTGATTCACCACGTGTGGTGAGCACTGAGCACATTGCACAACAGTGCTCTAAAACACTTTGTGACATTTGGTGGTTACAAAAAGCACTCTATAAGTGCAAGTCTTTCTCCTTTTGACAGTGCAGTAATACCTCAGAACAAAAGCAAAACACCAGCTGGAGGTCTGAAGTCAAAGCAGAAAATGCTGGAAATATTCAACAGCAGTAATTGAGGAGAGAGAAACAAGAGTTAATATTTCAGGTCTAATGGAAGGTCTTTGATCTGAAGCATTCTGTTTCTTCCTCTCTCCATGATTGCTGCCAAATCTGCTGAGTATTCCAGCTTTTGTTTCTTTGCTGATAACTTAGGCTGAGAACGATCCCACGACTACATGATGTATAATGTTCCTTTAGCTTAGCTCAGAATCAGGAGACCATGCCTTCCCCAGAGTGTGTAAACTAGAGGGAATCCTACACTGTTGGATGAGTCATTTTGTGGATAAGATATGAAACCAAGGGCCAGTCCTTTGCTGTCAAATAGTGGTAAAAGATCCCATGGTATAATTGGAGGATAAGCGGTGGAGTTCTTCTGGTTTCCTTATCTTTTTGTACTCTTTCACCAACTTCATCAAAACAGATTATCTGATCACTTGTCTCATTGCTACGTGTGGGAGCTTGCTGTGTGCGAGTACATTGGACATATAGCATTATGTAAGTATATACTTGTACCATGGCAGTGGTCATGATATCTTTATTCTGTGCCAGTCCATTGTTCCTGCACCAGTTGAGATAGACATGAGAGTTCTTGGGGTTGTTATTGGGTGACAAGAGTTATACACTGACACCTTGGATTTCCAGCTGCGCTCGCCCCAGGATTTGAAAATCCTGCTGGGGGTCAATGGACCTTTGCTTGATCCGAACCTCACCCCCCTTCCCTCCGTGCTTCCCCCCATCTTCTACAATTCTGGTGGTGGGCGGGATGGGAAAATTCCATCCCTTGACTCTAGTGTGCAACCCATGTGTCTGTGGGCAGCATGCATGAAATAAGACCGCTTTTGTTACCTTCAATGTTCCTCTACTCTCTGGCTACTTCTAAATGATATATTTAGCTCTGTGAAACCACTGGATGGCATGGTGGCACAGTGGTTAGCACTGCTGCCTCACAGCACCAGGGACCTGGGTTTGATTCCCACCTTGGGGGACTGTTTGTGTGAAGTTTGCGACATTCTCTCCTGCATGGGTTTCCTCCTGGTACTCCAGTTTCCTCCCACAGTGTAAACCTGTGTGGGTTAGGTGGATTAGCCATGGTAAATTGCCCCTTAGTGTCAGGGGAACAAGCTATGGTAAATGCATGGGCTTATGGGGATAAGGGCCTGGGTGGGATTATGTGGACTCGATGGGCCGAATGGCCTCCTTCTGCACTGTAGGAATCTACGATTTCATGAAGACCTGTAAAACTATTGCCAGTCTTTGGAAGGTCAACAGGCTGGGTGCACTTGAAGGTTTCCTGGGGAATTTGGTGCCACAGGGGATGCAGACTAAAGAATTGGGTTTGGTTAAGCTGGTAACTACTAGTTTTCAAAAACAGGTGAGGGGCATAAGTGCTGGACATTGCTACATGTCTGCCACTGAGGATTAAAATCTATAGTTTTGGCACTCTGCACCTGCTGCAGCAACAAAGTGCCTTCAACCTTCGTCTTAATAGATCTGTTAAACAAGAGAGTGAAAGGAAAACTACACTAATGACATATAAAAGTTTATTCGTTTGCCACAAGTGAGGCTTATATTAACACTGCAATGAAGTTACTGTGAAATTCCCCTAGGACTGATTACTGTAGGTTAGTCACGAGCCTAATGTTTATTAACTCTCTGGACCCAATGTTCGGACATGGCTGGTGACTGAGCACAAGCAAGGCAAGAGTCAGAGCATAGAAACCAATATGAAGAGTTTTGTCAAGTCACTTCCTTCCTTGAGCTCCCTGATATGTCAATTCTGATAAAATAGTGACAGTTTGCTCTTGAAGAAATGCGCTCCTTTTGAAATAGTTTTGAGCACACTGTCAAAATTAGAGCACTTCAGTTAACAGATTGTCACCATCCTTTGAGAGTGTATATAGCAGGGTTCTTTGCAGTTAAATTGCAGAACCATTTTGAAACTGTTCTATTGGATCTGAACATGTAACTCTTGATTGCTGATGGTTTAAAACATTCTATATATTTTTGAAAGATCATACATTTTTAAAATTAATATTGCCATATATTTTATGTTATCAAGCAAACATGATAACAAGACTGCGACAGGTTTGGCAAACATTACAATCCTAATGGACATGCTTTACAACAAATGAATCACTTGCGAAATGTTGTAATGCAGCATCTGACTGATGCTGTGCACAGCATGATCCCACAAACAGAAATACAATAATAATTAGTCCTGTGCACTGTGGACATCTGAGGGATGTTGGTGTATTTGTAACAAAGCTGTCTCTAACGTAATAATGAGGATGGTCAGCAAAGGCACTGATTTGAGGAACAGGCTGATTGGAAGAGGGAACTGAGTGAAACAGAGGATAGAACTCCGGAGAATTCCTGGATTGATAGAATAATAATTCATGAAAGGACTGCTGTTGACTTTAGATCCAATTCTGTTATTAGCTAGATATCTTCGCAAACATGACATGATCTATAGTCCTGTTCACATCACTGCTCAGTTGACTTGATTACTTGGCCCAGTGACTCATGTCTCCAATTTCATTTCAATCAGACTTCTACGTCCTTAGTGACTCATTTGGACCAAAGCCTTTAACGTCAGTGGCATGAGTGAAATAATTCATTTCTTTACCATTCCAGTCTTCAGTGATAATTTTCCATAGACTGGTTACTTGTTTCTAGATGTCTCTGTCTTCAATTTCACTTTATAATGAAATTACTGGGAGGGTGGAATTAACAATCATATATCTATTACAGTGATCTCATGATGAAGTCATGAAATAGTTAGTTAATTTATCATGGTTTCTTAGTCAAGCAATATAATAGATGAATGTTGGTGCTAAACACTTTTTATTTCCACTGTTTTATCTAACCAAAACTCACAATTGAAGTTAAAATTAGCTCAACCCACGAAACATGAAATGCACATATCGTTAGAATTCTTTTAGTATAGTTCACATTTCTGCCATCTTATTCTTCTTCACCATCCCGTCAGTGTAAATTCCTGCAGTCAATTGTCCTTACGTTCTGCTCCACATAGCCTTAACAACTGTTCACCGGAAATCCTTTTAGTACAAACATTTACTTATTCCATGTGCTGCTTGATTCTATATTTACAAATATTTTATAGCTCCTTTAAGCTCCCTCGATTATACACGTACAACCATTTTCAAGATCAAGGGCAAAAATAAAAATTCAAGTTGCATCTCCATCAGTTTCTAATTACATGCGGCCATATGATAAACCTACTTGTTATTTCTCCATTTATAGCAGGTTTTATAGATTAAGATTAAACCCTTTCTTTCGACCCATTCCTCTTTCATTTCCAGCATCTGCTCTTTTTCTGGAGGAGCTGCCTGTAACTCCAAGTTTCCATTGGGTCCGAATGGAGTATTCAGTCTCTCCTACTGTCAGCAATATCAAAAATAAATTGTCACTTTGTAAATTAGTACTGGAGGCATCAAAAAATGAGGACGATGAAAAATACTGGGGATAGATTAGGAATTTGCAAACAATGCAATGTTAAGAATAAACAGTGGTTCTGAGAGAATGATCATTAAGACTTGTGAACTTGCCCCTGAAAATGAAGCAAAATTAGTCCCAGGGCAGCAGCAAGGACTGTTCTCCCCTAAGGAGGACAATCACCTGCGGCGTGTCCTCGATTCCATCACCCGATGCAGATTTTCGTTAATTTCTACCAAAAATGGCAACCAAGTAACTATCTCCATTATTACACCTCAATTTCCACAATAAAAGGGGTTTTGTGCCTGAAGCAGACTGACACTTAGGAGACGTGGTTGTAACCCCATTCCAAAACTCAGCCACAGAAACATGGAAACGCAGAGGATAGGAGCAGGATTCGGCCATTAGGCCCTTCAAGCTGCTCTGCTATTCATTTTGATCATGGCTGATCATCAAACTCAGCAACTTGTTCCCACTTTTCCCCCATTTCCTTTGATCCCTTTAGCCCCGAGAGCTACATTGTAGTAACATTGAAGGTGAATTGTTGTGTCTTAAAGTAATAACTGATTTATTAAAAACAGTATTAGGGTCTGACAGAACTGCAATACACGTCTACTCTCTTCTCCTCCCTGACTTCAACTGATGTTCCACCCTATCCCAGGATGCGGCCCTTGCTCCCGATTGGCTCGGTTTTCCATGCAGCCTCTCCAAAGGTTAGGCCCGATCATGCGGCCCCCAAAAGATCACCCCTGAAAGGAGCCACATCATCACACTCCTTCCCCCCCACCCCCCAACTTCTGAGTCCAGCTATGAATGAAACAAAGAAATGCATGACACAAAAACACATCAGGGACACCCCAGAAAAAAAACTCATCATAAATTCAGTTGGTCAGGAGATGTCTCGACTCTGAGGAACTTCTCAATTTGATACTAGGTTGTTTGATGAGTAAAGAATCCAGGCAGGCAGGTGCAAAAGGCAAACTCAACAATCCAGGGTTGAGATCCTCCTCAGCTTCAAAAACCGTGGGTTGCCTTGGTCCCACATTGACAACAGGAATCCCAGCAGCTGGTGAACTATGAGTCTACTACAGGAGACACCCGTTGATTCCTTGCATCAGGCACAACTCTCTTCTTCAAATGATCTCCGTGCTTTTTTACACAATGACCTTGCACTTCTACAATGTAGGAGACGAGTCCCATTCTTCCCACAATTTTACCAGCCATCCGTTTTGGTGACTGTAAAATTCCTGTCCATAACTAAATCATCAATTGGAAAAAAAAGCCTTCCTGTCCCTTTTCCATGAGTCATGGTTTTCTTTCAGGGAGACTTGCCTAGCATCCAACCTTCCCATCAATTCTGGAAATACCAAATCCAACGGGTCTGTAGACTGTGTCCCATTCGTAATTCAGCTGGATGTAACTCACGTGATTGCATTCAGTGTGGTACTGTATGATACCAATCACAGAATCCCGACAATGCAGGAAGATCCTGCACCAATAACAATCCCACCCAAGCTCTGTCCCTGTAACCCCATGTATTTATCCTGCTAGTCTCCCTGACACGAAGGGGCAATTTAACATGGCCAATCCACCTAACCCTTTGGACTGTGAGAGAAAACTGGAGCATCCGGAGGAAACCCATACAGACAAGGGGAGAACAAAGCTTGCCAAATCTGAAGGCAATGGCCTTCGAATTTACTTTTTCATAGATAATTTGAACATTCATACAGCTCGTTCTGCTAAACCACTGGAAACTGAATGATAAGGTGCTGACCGAATGTGGCAAATACCATTTGACTTCACAAATTTTTGAAACTCCTCCTCTGTTATTGCTGTGATAGAAATCTGGGATGCCATGGATGGCAAAAATCTGCCACAATTTATCAATGGTGGCTGTGGCTGTTGTAGACTTCATCTATTGGATATCCTGTCATTTTGAATGAGCATCAACCAAGATAAGGAATATATATTGGTAAGTTTTAATTTGCTCTGATTTATTGTGTCATAAGAACACAAGAGCATAAGAAATAGGAGCAGGAGTAGGCCATCTAGCTCCTTGAGCCTGCTCTGCCATTCAATAAGATCATGGCTGATCTGATAGTGGGTTCAGTTCCTCTTACCCGCCTTCTCCCCATAACCCTTAATTCCCTTGTTGGTTAAAAATCTGTCTACCAGTGACTTAAACACATTTAACGAGGTAGCCTCTACTGCTTCATTGGGCAGAGAATTCCAAAGATTCATTACCCTCTGGGAGAAGAAGTTCCTCCTCAACTCTGTTCTAAATTGACTCTCCCGTATTTTGAGGCTGTGCCCCCTAATTCTTGTTTCCATTGTAAGTGGAAATAACCTTGCTGCTTCTACCCTGTCTAGCCACTTCATTATCTCAAATGTCTCTATAAGATCTCCCCTCAACCTTCTAAACTCCAATGAGCACAGGCCCAATCTACTCAATCTCTCCTCATAAGCTAACCCCCTAATCTCCAGAATCAATCTGGCGAATCTTCTCTGTATCCCCTCCAAAGCTAATATATCCTTTCTTAAATAAGGGGACCAAAATTGTACACAGTATTCTAGGTGTGGCCTCACCAGTACCTTGTACAGTTGCAGCACGACCTCCCTGCTTTTATACTCCTTCCCTCTTGCGATAAAGGCCAACATTCCATTTGCCTTCTTGATCACCTGCTGCACCTGCAAACTGAGTTTTTGCGACTCATGCACAAGGACCCCCAGATCCCTCTGCACAGTAGCATGTTGTAATTTTTCACCATTTGAATACTAGTCCATTTTACTATTATTCCTTCCAAAGTGGATAACCTCACACTTACCAACGTTATACTCCATCTGCCAGATCCTTGCCTATTCACTTAGCCTATCCAAATCTCTCTGTAGATTTTCTGTGTCTTCCACGCAATTTGCTTTCCCACTCATCTTTGTGTCATCCGCAAACTTTGTTACCCTACACTTGGCCGCCTCCTCCAGATTGTCTATGTATATGGTAAATAGTTGAGGCCCCAGCACCGATCCCTGTGGCATGCCACTAGTCACTGATTGCCAACTGGAAAAGCACCCATTTATTCCGACTCTCTGTTTTCTGTTAGATAGCCAATCCTCAATCCACGCTAATACTTCACCCCCAACTCCGTGTACCTTTATCTTATGCAGCAACCTTTTGTGAGGCACCTTATCGAATACCTTCTGGAAATCTAAGTACACCACATCCACTGGTTCCCCTCTGTCAACCGCACTTGTTATATCCTCATAAAATTCCAGTAAATTAGTCAAACATGACTTGTCACCATCCTCGCATCCATCCTCTTAACTTTTGAGAAAACTGAATCCCTTCTGATTCAAGTTTTTATATGAGTAGCTGAGACTGGCAAAGTCTCTATCAGGTGTAGTATCAACAATATTTCTCATGGTACAGGTGGTGACAATACTGTCTGTGGCAGAAGGAGGTGGCTGAAAGTGTCCACATTCGGTCTATGTGCCCCAGGCCTTTGCTGGAAAGAGTAGCTGAAAGCAACTAATAACACAGCATCTCTGCACCGTTGTAGAGGTAATTAGTGGCACTGGTTTATCCTCTCAGAATAAACCCAACAATGGCTTGTGATCTGATACTATGGTGAAATGTCTACCAGGAGAGACCTGATAGAAGTCTACAAGATTATGAGAGACATGGACAGAGTGGATAGTCAGAAGCTTTTTCCCAGGGTGGAAGGGTCAATTACTAAGGGGTATAGGTTTAAGGTGCGAGGGGCAAGGTTTAAAGGGGGCAAAGTATGAGGCAGACTTTTTACACAGAGAGTGGCGGGTGCCTGGAACTCATTGCTGGGGGAGGTAGTGGAAGCAGATACGGTAGTGACTTTAGTCGGTAGTAGAGGCGTCTTGACAAGTACATGAGTGACATAGGAATAGAGGGATATGATCCCCAAAATGGTAGGGGGTTTCAGTTATGTCAGGCAGCATGGTAGGTGCAGGCTTGGAGGGCTGAAGGGCCTGTTCCTATGCTGTAATTTTCTTTGTTCTTTATATATATATATAGATTTCTTCACCACATAAATTACAGCCAACCTTTTTCGGTACATCTGAGAATTCTTTTTCACAGCATTTGATGAGGTCTTTGACACAAGTGCAATTGGCCTTTCTACTTCATCTGACATCTTGTGGAACAAGACTGCTCCCACTCCATATGGTGATGTGTCACAGGTAACTACCAATCTTGTTGTGCTCAGTCATTTTTAGCAGCAAAGGGCCCAGAATTCCAATCAAGTCCACACCTTTATTGCAATCCACTAAGCTCAGAAGGGCCTAAATAAAAAGCCTGATTTCAGACGCAAAGGAAGTTTGCAGAGGACAGCTGGACTTGGGAGCCCTTAGTGAATACAATCAGTGAAGGGAAGCATGAACGGAAATGTAGGTGATTCAGAAGACGGGGAAAGGCTTGCAACTGGCTGAAAGGATTTGGATTGAGAAGTTACAGGAAATCATGAACAGAGAAGGAAGGAGGCAGGAGTAAGCCATCCACAATTGGTCATTCCCCTGGTATCGACTGGATATTGGGTCACTGAACCAGGCTGCTTGGCCATCACCTGATCCAGAAGAAGAGTGCACTAGGAATAGGGGGTTGCATCACCACAAATAGAGGACAGAAGCAGCACAGTGGCAGCATATACGATAAAGAAGCAGCCTTTGGCATTAGGAGCCCTTAGCAGTGGGCAGAGGTTCGTGAGGAGAAGGAGTTACAGCCTGGAGCACAGAATCTACCAGAACAGCCAAGTGATCTGAATGAGATAGAAAATCAGCGTAGAAGGAGACGTCAACTTTTGAGACAGGTGGTCACAGATATCTGTGTCTTCATTAATAAGAAGCTCACACTCTGCTCCATTTATACCTATTAGTTATCTTCACAAACATGACATGATCTATCATCCTGTTCACATCACTGCTCAGTTGACTTGATTACTTGCCCCAATGACTCATGTCTCCAATTCCTATTCAATCAGACTTCTATGTCCTTGGTGACTCATTTGGACCAAAGCCTTTAACATCAATGGCATGAGTGAAATGATTCATTCCTCAACCATTCCAGTCTTTTCCACAGACTAGTTACTTGTTTCTGGATGTCCCTGTCTTCGATTTCACTTTATAATAAAAAACTTGGGGGAATTCAAAATCATATATCTGTTACAGTGATGTCTTGATGAGGTCATGAAATAGTTACTTAATTTATTGTGGTTTCTTAGTCAAGCAACATAATAGATGAATGTTGGTGCTATATTCCTTTTATTTCCACTGTTTTATTTAACTAAAACTCACAATTGAAGTTAAAATTAGCCCAACCCACAAAACATGAAATGCATATATCATTGGAATCCTTTTAGTACAGTTCACATTTCTGCCATCTTATTCTTCTCAACATCGCATCAGTGTAAATTCCTGCGGTCAATGGTCCTTTGGTTCTGCTCCACGTAGTCTTAATAACTGTTCACTGGATATTGTCTCAATATGAACATTTACTTACTCCATGTGCTGTTTGATTCTATACTTACAAAGATTTTATAACTCCTTTAAGCACCCTCGGTTATCCACATGCAGCCATTTTGAACATCAAGGCATAAAAAAAGTCATATTTATGATTTCCCGCTGGGTTTGTAGCACACTATTAAAATTGGTCTATTACTATTAGATTTGACATACGTTTTCATACTCCAAATATAAAGAATAAATAAACTGTGAATTTCAATGGAAAACCCTTCCTTGTACTTGGTGTTAGATTATATAGGGCGGTACTGTGGTTAGCACTGCTGCCTCACAGCCCCAGGGACCTGGGTTCAATTCCAGCCTCAGGTCACTATCTATGTGGAGTTTGCATGTTCTGCGTGGGTTTCCTTTGGGTGCTTCAGTTTCCTCCCACACTCCAAAGATATGCAAGTTAGGTGGTTTGGCCATGCACATTGTGTCAGGGGAATTAACAGGATAAGTGAGTGGGGTTACGGGGATAAGGCCTCAGTGGAATTATTGGTGGTGCAGGCTTGATGGGCTGAATGGTTTCCTTCTACACTGTAGGGACTCTAGGACTCTACAATTTAAGCAGTTTTTTGTTTGACTTTATTGCTCTGTATTTCTATGTATTTCCTTCTTTCTTCAAACATTAGGATTCCTACTTCTCACTATTCTAATTCAGAATTATTATTTAAATAGCTCATCTGTATGAAAATTAATTTAAAGACTGCAATTTAGAACATAAGGAGTATAGAATCATAAAATTCCTATAGTGAAAAGGCCACTTGGCCCATCAAGTCTGCACCCACTCTCTTACAGAGTATCTTACCCAGGCCCACTCCCCCACCCATGCGATTCTCATTCCCATTCTCCTGCCTTCTCCCCATAACCTTTGATCCTCTTACTGATCAAGAATCTACAAAAGGTGGACTAATAAAAGTGATTAAGAATGACTTCTAAGAAGGCTTGTTCAGATAATTGAAGATCAAAATGAAAAACAGCATATCACAGGTAAGTTCGCCCTATGCAAGGGAGCTGTTCTGAGGCTGCAGCCCACAGCAACAAGCCATGTCCAAACCCAACAAACTGTGCCTGGAGAAAGCTTGTTTGAGAAGCCTGTTGTCTCTATCTTAAATTGGGAACAATCTCAACAGACATAAGTGCCTGGTATGCTAACTATTACTGGATTTCACTTACAGTTTAAAACCTATGGGATGTTGCTTGGGGAGGTTTAATCCAGAGGTTAGGAAAATAGAGGGATTTGAACTGGGTAAATTTAAGAGTATTCACCAAAATCTTGTTGCTGTTTATGCCGGCAGGATCTTACAGTCCCACCGATGACATACCCGCCTGGCATTTGTTTCCTGGCAGCGAGGGGTCCGTTCAACAGGAAACCCCATTAACAACCATGGGACCTTAAGATCCTGCTGCCAGCATGCGATGCACCATCTCCTGCTGCCACCACCAAACATGCCGCAGAGGAAAGTCCCATCCACTGTGTATAGCCATTTATCTAGTTAAGTGTATTTCTACTTGATTATTATATGTGTTGTGTGTGTTTTATTGCTTAATAACTATCTATTTTGTATAAAACCATAATACAAATATCTGGGACATTCTTCATTGGTCTTCATGTTAATACCAAATTGCAAAATAGAGTTGAGAGCAGGCATTCCAAGTTTCCTTTCTGGATTTAGAATATCCTAGCATTTAACACTGTATTCTTAATAACTCACTCAGCAAAAGCAATAATTGTCAATCTAGATTATGTACTTGACAGTTCATAATGATTTAAAAATCAGAAATCTTAGTGCCTTATCCCTTAATTGAGCTTTTTTGTAAATCTCTTCTACAAATTACAAGCTAAACCTTCAGAGAAGATCCCAAGCAATTGAAATACCATTCAATAACTGATGGGTCAGGAATTGGTTTGAAATATTAAATGGTTTCTATAATTGATTTGATCTTAATGGGACATCTCAAGTGATGCAACCAATTTCCAAAAACATCCCTGAAGTATACTTTCAAATTCTAAACCATGCTAAATGAACAATTATACACAATTAAGGAATGCACAGTGTCTGTGAACCTTAAACTCTTTTTGTGTCTTTTCATTTAAATTCCCCTATTCCATGAATTAGAAATTGCATAAATCATGTCTCTGCAGTAATCTTTTCACTCAGTAGTATTTACAAGATGGTCAGCAAGGCTTCCTATTGTAGTTTAAGGGTGTTTGGTGTAATAGGGGTTAACGCAGGTTGGGGAAACTTAACTGTCCACATTATGATGTAGAGAATCACTTGATAATGAACTGAGTATAGTAATAGTCTGCTAGAGGCCAGCATGTGGACAGTACCTGGACAGGGCTGTACCTTGGAGATGTATATAATTATGTGTTAACGATAAACAATTTATGCTTAACCACATATACCTTCAGGCCTCTCAGTAAGACACGAATCAACCTTACAGCAGCACCTTCCAAACCCATGACCTCAGCCATCCAGAAGGGCAGCTGATGCATGGGAATACCGGCACCTGCAAATTTCCCTCCAAGTTGTACACTATCCTGACTTGGAACTATGTCCCTGTTCCTTCATTGTTGCTGGGTCAAATTTCTGTGACTCCCTGCACTACATGGACTGCAGCATTCAAGAACATAGAACATTACAGTGCAATACAGGCCCTTCGGCCCTCGATGTTGCGCCGACCAGTGGAACCAATCTAATGACCCTCTAACCTAAACTATTCCAATGTTACCCATATGCCTATCTACTGACCATTTGAACGCCCTTAGAGTTGGCGAGTCCACAACTGCTACAGGCAGGGCATTCCATGCCCTTACTACCCTCTGAGTAAAGAACCTACCTCTGACATACGTCTTATAATTAGGATAAAAATAAAGAAGGTGGCTCACCACTATATTTCCAAGGGTACTTACGGCCTAAACCTTAGTGTGTGCTTCATTGAGCAGTCTGGTTTATAGATGTGCTAGTTGTTATTTCACAAACATGATGGGCAATTGATGATGGCCTTATTAGCAACATTCAGTAAATGAGTAAAATAAACCTTCCTCTAATTCCTCTAATCACTCAATATCAGCAACAATTCTCAAAAAATCTAGCATCTGTAATTTTAAGATATTAAAATCCACCCAACAGATTAGCTGAAAGTAATAGTATTTAATAACAGAAGATGCAGAAATGGGTTAGACATTCAAAGGTACATTTAATTTCAGGCTTACTTCATCATCCCTTTCAATTAAAACTCTCTTTACTTCAGAGTTTTGTTCAATATCAGAATCTGTATTGTCTCTTTATTCTACCACGCTGAATACTGTCCAAAAGATAACAAGGATTAAAAATGATCGTTAGACATTGATTGTGCAATATCAGATAGGGCCGCAACATCATATGGGTGGCACAGTGGTTAGCACTGCTGCCTCACAGAACCAGAGACCTGGGTTTGATTCCTGGCTTGGGTCACTCTATGTAGAGTCTGCATATTTTCCCTGTGTCTGGGTTTCCTCTGGGTGTTCCAGTTTCCTTGCACAGTCTGAAAGACATGCTGGTTAGGTGCATTGGCCATTCTCCCTCAGTGTACCTGAACAGGTGCTGGAGTGTGGTGACTACAGAATTTTCACAGTAACTTCATTGCAGTGTTAATAAGTTTACTTGTGACACTAATAAATAAACTTTAAAAATAAACAACATCACTTCTTGAGTATTGCAATGCAATTACAACGAGGTAATTTGCTGCAGGATCATTCCTAATAGATGCTCATCCTTTCTGCAATGCTAAGTAAAAGTCAAAGCCATCATGGTGGTTTGAATTCAGAGTTTGTGTTTTACAATTGTATTCAAATTCAAATATTGACAAGTAGCTTCGCATATTGACCTGAATTTGAGATTCCAGTTTTCTGGATGAATATCTAAGTGAGAGGAAGGATCATACTTAGATAACAATAATACTTAACAGTAGCACACTGCAGTGAATGTGTACAAATACTAGTGTATAAATTAGTATTTATACTTCTAAATAAGCATTGTAACTTATGGGACAGTCTGATATTGCTTTGGGCTGGCAAATGGAAGGCAAATATGGAATTTAGCTATGCTTATCTTTTCATATATAAGCTGGATAATTAACATATCCAGTGCCACTTTGTGCGTGTTTATCTCATTTAATTGAAAATATTACATTTAAAAACCATTTTTTCATGTTTGAAGATTACTTTGATTTACAATAAACAATTATGCTTGGAAAAAAATCGCATTGAAACTCATCATTCTTTTATCTGTTAGTGTGTTTTTTCCTGTAGTTATGGCCTAAATGTTACTGTGTGCTTCATTGAGCAGCCTGGTTTATAGCTGCAGTGGTTGTTATTTATTAAACATGATTGATTCACTTTTTGTTGCTACACTGGTTTATACCATGTAGCAAATGACATGGAAGGATGAAATATATATTTTATTACTTCTGATTTATTGATGTCTAAAAGGTTGGATCTTAAAAGTAGCATGCTGACAAAAAATGTTTTAACTGTCAGAACTGTGCATACACCACAGTATACCATTATATCACAGAATTGTTTAGGTGCAGTAGGTGGCCATTTGGCCCATCATGTCTGCACCAGCCCTCCCAATGAGCAACATGGCTTAATGCCATTCCCATGCCTATTCCTTGTATCCCTGCACATTGCTTCTATTCAAGTAATCAGCTAATTGTAGAAGTATATTATGTACAAATTTGAATATACTTTTCAGGGTGCTGATATTATATTTTACTTATAAACCGACCAACTCAGAGTTAAAAGCATATATACATTACTAAGTCAATGATGTCTGCATTGACTTGGATGCTTCCACAGAATCGCAGAATCCCTACAGTGCAGAAGGAGGCCATTCAGCCCATCGAGTCTACACTGACAACAATCCTATCCTTGTGACCCCACATATTTGCCCAGCCAAGCCCTCTAACCTATGCATTCCAGGACACTAGGGGGCAATTTAGCATGGCCAACCAACCTAACCTGCACATCTTTGGACTGTGGGAGGAAACTGAAGCGTCTGGAGGAAACCCATGCAGACACATGAAGAATGTGCAAACTCCACACAGACAGTGACCCATGTAGGGGATCAAACCCAGGTCTCTGGAGCTGTGAAGCAGCAATGCTAACCACTGTGCTGTTCACAATGGATGCATCACAGTCTTCTGCATGGCAAACAGGCCGCAAGGCACAACTGTTAGATGTTCAAAACTGTGTCACAAATGCCACCGGCAAGTGAGATATGAAGGTGGCGGCCATCGACATAGACAACTGGTAGACAAACGCTGACAGTCATGACTTCTGGAGGTTGAATAGAGGAGCATTGGAAGAGATTTTCAGGAACAGTGTGTAATTTTTAAGCTGAATATATTTATCTGTGTGTTAAGTGAGGTAAAAAAATGCTCCAGTTTCATTTAGGTTTAGTTTGTGAAACTCTGGATAAACTGCTGACTGAAAGGCCAGGTCTTTTATGTTTGTTTATAACTATACATTTCAATTAGGCTTTACAAACCCTCCAAGTAAAGGGATAAGTTTAAAAAATAGATTAGTGATTGGGGGAGGAAAAATTGAAAAAAAATTCTAACTGTTGCCTGTCGATAGTGATCCTGGGACAGATACAAAGAAAAGACAAAGCAGATTACAATGTATTTCATAAAGACGGGAGCATGAATTCTAGGGCTCTGATCTAGATTCAAAACATTGGCTCTACTCTCTAACCACAGCTGCTGTCAGACCTGCTGAGATTTTCCAGCATTTTTCTATTTTTGTTTCAGATTTCAGAATCCACAGTATTTTGCATTTATCTTATGAATTCTATATTCTTTAATAAGAAAGACTACAAGGCTATTGGGGACAATAGTTGCCTGATTACTCAGTTATAGGACTCAGTAAATTGATCAGTTTAGCAGAGGTGTTACAGGAAGACTGAGTTTAGGGAATTCATATGTTTGCTATGCAGTTGAATAGTGAGTTAAGAGTGCAGTTTTGAGTGTCTCAGGGACATATATAAGTTGGGTGAAAAGCATGGAGTGAATTTTCAGGAATTCACCAGATGAAAACTATTTGCAACTGTACCAGCCCAAAGCAAAAGGTGGTGGTAAATATTCACTGGCTTATGTGCCTGTAAAGATATTGCTGGAGTGAAGGAATAGTGGGAATTTGAATCATCTTCTTGTGTTTGTATTGAAGTCTTTCCAACCTTCTTATCTGGTGTAGGAGAGTTCATTTTTCTTCTTTAATATATATTTTATTATTTGTGTTAAAAGTTCATCAACAATGAACACTGTGGCATTTCTGTTTTCTAAAGTCTCGGAGGACACGAAGATTATATCATGTGCAGTATAAAGCCAGATTGCTGCAAGAACTGTCTGCTTTTAATAAGTAGATCTGAGCAGGCAATCAAATTTGACTCAACAACAGGGATGGGCTTCAAATATATTCTGAACCAATTCATTTTCTTCCTTCTGAAAAGCAGATCCCACTTCTGGAGGGACAAAATCTATGCCTGGTAACCAGGCAACTGGTAATTGCTCCATTTCCTGATAGTCCCCAGTGGACTATGATTTCTCTGAGCCTGTTAACAGGGATATCCGTCTGATTTATGGTAGTCCATTGGTAAGGAAATGAATGATTTGATGGTAACAAAATATCAATTTGATTTCTCTTGGCATGCTTGTCATTTGCCTCAGACTCAGCATGATTATGGTCTCCAATGGGAGTGGAAAATCCGCCCCCCCTCCCACCACCACGAAACCCTCATTTGAAATGCCAAAAGCGTGCAATAGCAACAACACAGAGAAAAAATATGCCAAAGAGAGCTGGTAACAGGATGTAGAGATTTACTTCTTTGCTGATCTTGAAAATGTCTGTTGTTGCTCCAAACTGACAAAATTGAGACTGTTCTGGTGGAAAGAAGAAATGACTCCAGTGGGGGGATTCTCCCAGCCCACTGCACTGCTCAGTTAGCACAGCAGGTCAGGAGATGTCAGTGGGACCTGTTTCACAGGCTCCCCGCTGGGTGCCATGGCCTCTGCTGATGGCTCCAGCACTAAGGTTTCCAGCATAATCAGTTCCACACCGGAAATCAACATGGAGTTGACTTCAATATGGAAATTGGCATTTGCATCCGATTAGCAAGCCCAGGACTGAAGTCTCTGGCTCCGCTAGTGTCTACCCGCTCCCACCCCCACCTCATCCCCTGGCCAGGAGTGGTTCACTCCAGCGGGGTTTACTCCTGCTCGCCGCTAAGGGGGAACAGGCATCTCAACCTCGTTGGAGAGAAGAGAGGACAATTGGGGTTGGCCATCCAGGTTTGGATTCTGGCAGGGGTGGTTAGGACTGGCAGGAATGGTCAGGGAGATGGAGGCTGGTGAGGGTGGGGGCAGGGGACATTGGGGCTTGCCTGGGGAGGTCCAGGATGCCACCAATCAAGGTGTGGGTGAGTTGGAAGGCCAGCGATGGGGTGTTGTGGGGCTGGAGGCTGGCAGTGAGAGGTCAGTGCACATGCGCTGATCTCTGCGCTGACAGATTGGCACATCTGCAGTAACCTACGCAGTGCTATGCTGCCAGCTTCTGGGGCGGGACTAGGCTCCAACCCAATTTTTCAGCATGAATCCCACCAGGGCACTCTGATGCACAGAGTGTCGGAGATTCATTCTAGAAATCACACTAAAAAAATCCAGTGGGAGTTACTCCCAGTTTCCCACATGTTGGGAATTTAGAACTTTTTGGGAGAACCCTGGCCCAGGAGTCCAGGTGGTGAGTGTCACAGTCAGCTCTGAGCAATGAGGATGCTGTTGAGGGTAGTACATCTGGTAATGATGAGATATAGTTGATACCAGAGTGTGTGTGATTTTGGATGTCTTCAGGACACCTTGTAGCATGACTTAGTTTGGAAGTAGCTTCTCATTGTACATAATCTACAGTAGCAGCATCAGCCCCAGCAACATCTGCCTATTTCACTCCATTTGCTGCTTCGCTGGTGCCCTGTGCACATTGACCACCCTGTGATGACAGTGCCCACCCCTAGGAAGTGTAGCCCTATGATGCTGGGAATTCTCCTGATGGCAGCATCAATTGCTTCATAGAATTGATCCTTGACATCTGAGATCGAGTTGAGTGTTGAGGGACAGGTGCACATAAGGTTAACTGGGCACTTGTTGACAAGCAAATAGTGAGAAGTCTTTCTGAGCCTTCTGTGGGGGGGGTTCAATCATCTTGAGTAGAGTGTTTTTTATTGTGAAACCCATTCCAAGCTCACACAGTGTCTCTTGGGCTTTCCCCTGCCAGGATAAAGTGGAATGTCTCTCTTTCTATTTTGAGTGAGTCTAGTAACTTGCAGTGCTACAATGCCCATATTGTTCAGCACATTTGTCTTATATGTATCATTAATCTGTTGATGGTTATTGGTAAGACCAGAGCGAATGTCCTTACATTCCAGCTTGTGATCTAAAATATATTCTTTATTGAATTTGCCTATGCCTAGATTAGCCACTTGCCTGTTGAGAGGATGACTCTCTAAACTCCTAGCATCCAGTGCAGCAAGCAGGTTGTGACAGAGCAGCACCTAACTGACTGGGAGCTATCCAATGAAATGCAATGATCTTTCCCACCATTGAAAGTCAACCCTGCTGTTCATGCTCTGTGCCAATCGAGTGGGAGCTTATAACTGGTTTCTCACCATCTTTTTGCCAATATAAACCATGAAGTGGAGTGTTGTCTCCAGGGTGCAGACCTGGTTAAAATGATATGGAGACACTGACTTGCCCAAATTGCAGAGTCCTTCTCTTGACATTGTTAGTATTGTCCAAAGGAAAGGATGAAACTAATATTGTTTGGTACCAGCTCTGCTGCCGTGGTTGCTGAAAAGTTGGCTGATAGATTACAGGTTACCACCTAATGGACTCTACTCTACTCTACTCTGGATCTTTTGTCAGGATTTACTCCCTTAACCCTTTTCCCTCCTGAGACACCCACAAGACAATGGGCTATTTAGTTATTGCTGGAAGTCTGATTCATGGGTAATAGGGTATTATGCTAGCAGGCCTGTATGGGGCCGGACCATCCCTGAGTCCCCTTTAGCTTAGGCTGGGTCCACCACGTCCCAGTTTATGTGAGTCACCTTGGGAAGGCGCTATAGTGAAGAAGCAAATGCGGAGGAGGCTTATACACTTGGTTCTCTTTTCTCAATAGTTACATTGAGTGAGAGCTGAAAGCAAGAGGTGACAAGCAGAAGAATGCAGATAACTTCTTTCTAATTTGATTGCTTTTGGGAATTGCCCCGTTAGCAATTTTGCAGCCAGATTAGTCTTTCCGATAAAAGTGCCCTGGAAGTCAGAATTTTCTCTTAGAATCCCAGACCCCTAGTTTAATTTCTCTTTTGGGCTAGAGTTCCTTCCCCAAACATTGTTTAAAACTCCAGTTCTACTTCCTACCAGTATGTTTATTTCTACGATTAGCTTGCATTAGGAGGTAAATGTTCACTGGCCTGCTCTCGAGTGAAGTCTTATTAACATGAGCAGATCAGAGAATTGAGTGCAGAGGCCAGCACACTTGATTCCTGTTGTTCCTGACTTTGAGTGTCCAAAATTATAATTGCGCTTACAAGAAAAGTGAGTATCAGAGATAGGTCACCTGAAAAGTGACTCAGTAATTCTTAATAACATTATGGGGGTAAATTTGATTTTGTGCATTAGATTAAAGTGGGTGACAGTGAACAAGCGCACCTCCCTAATTAAATCTCCTCCCTATGTTCATTTCCACTGAAGTCAACGAAAGTCAGAAGAGATGTGAAACAGGCCGGCGATTCCCTATCACTGGCCTTATGTTATCATAAAATATTGAAATTAAGCCCATAGCAGCCCACATGTCTCACTAAAATTGGTGGTAAGGTCACAGGAGGTAGAAGTGAAATCCCAAAATGCAGATCCACAAAATGGGCAGCATGTGTTTCTTCTTTGGCAAAGTATTTAAAAGCTAGAGAAGCTTTGTGGGCTGGGCTCATTTCTGTTTGAAGTATTTTCTGCCGTCAATTGACAAAACATATTAACTATGGGGATACTGGCAAAATTGGGGCTGAGCACACCTGTGGGGCAGACGCACCCGTGCACGAGTATGGAGGCAAGCTGCACTGAATTTGATAATATAGGCTTTGCTTCCTATTTTGTCTAGGCTCCGAGCCCATGGAAAATTAGTCCAGGGTAGCAGGCTTGCGAGCTGGCTGGCTGCCAATTACTCAGTTGAGTCCCAGATGGGAGCCCTGCACTGAGATGAAGCTGGTTGGGGGACAAAACCCACTTTAGTCCTCCTGGCTGCGCAGCAATAAAAGTTCAAAAATGTCTTTGTTCACTTTTTTGAACAATCTTCAGTGATCCCACTCAGCATCTTGGGTTAGGCCACTCAAAGTTTGTAACAGATGGTTTCAGTGTGCACCTGAAAATTGTCTCTCTCTTGGATATCATGGCTGAGGTGCCCATCACCTCTCTTAACCTACAAGTGCCAATGATCTCATTTTCAGACAATTGGCAACAAACAAGTGAAAAAGGGGCCCTCACAGCTTCTATTGTAAATGCTGTCGTGAAAATTGTTCCCAGAAATAATAAATTTGTGGACAGAAAGTGCAGGCCATATACAAAAACTTTAATGGACATATATAGAGATGGCTTGATTCTTTGCTCCATCGTGTAGATTTGAAAACAACCTCACAAAATTTCATAGAATCCCTACAGTACAGTAGGAGGCCATTTGGCCCATCAATCTGTATCGACCACAATCCCACCCAGGCCCTATTCCCGTAACCCCACACATATACCCTGCTACACCTCCTGACACTAGGGTCAATTTAGCATGGCCAATCAACCTAACACATACATCTTTAGACTGTAGGAGAAAACCAGAGCACCCAGAGGAAACCCGCATAAACACAGGGAGAATGTACAAACTCCACACAGACAGTGACCCAAGGCCAGAATTGAACCCGGGTTCTTGGCATTGTGAGGCAGCAGTGCTAACCCCTGTGCCACCACGTCACCCCTTGTACTGATCTAGGCTTGGACAGCTAATACAGCCAACACTGATGCCTGTTTTGTGTTGTGATTGATTTAAAGAGATTGCAATTAGTCCAAAACAAGCAGAACCGCCTCATGTTTTGTCACAGTTGGTTTGTTGGATAATTTTCTCAGCAGGCTTTGAAGTAAAATGTTCTTCAGTAGCTGTTATAATGTCCAAAACAATATTTGAGCAAGTCATTATTGCGAAAGCAATTGGCTGGTTTGAAGGGATAACAATCTCTAAAGCCACTTCTTAAAATTGTTTTCCAATCTATATTTCAATTGTTTTGTTCTGATTTTGTTAATTTTTTACTAGATTTTAGTTTTCAAAGTTAACACTATGCCTTGCAAGAGGCTGGTAGAAAAGGCAAGGCTGATGCGATTTACACTAAAATGTCATTTTAAATCATAAGTATGTTATTTTGTGGGAAATGCTTCCATTTAAAATGACAACAAAAGAACAGAAATGCATTTACACTGAACAGTGTATTTCATCAACTTAATGAACTTTGCAACTTATTTAGCATGGCAGAACTAAGATCAGATTGAATCAAATTATAGATTGCATCGGCACCTTTCCTGCTGATGACTTTGAAGTCGGCTGAAGTGAGGGCCTAGTTTAAGTGTACAAATCACAACCTAATGAGAGTAATGGTATCTTTAGGAAGACCCACATCAGGTGCAGCCAGGCTCAAAAGAATCCTGGCAGGAGACAGCATAGTGACCAGAAAGGACCAAGCTACGTCAAATATTCGATTCTTCAAAAGAGAACCAAGAAATTCTCAGCTTGCCATTGATCCGGCTCTCCTCTCATTCTCATCTGTTTGTACAGCAGCGTGGAAGAAATTCTGAACCTTAAGGTCTCTGGCTGTGGCCAGCACCCGCCTCAATTGCTGTCCTTGCCTGCTGGCTTTGACATCATTCCCATTGACTTCCAGTGGGACTTCAGTTTCAAACAAACAATAAAATAACCAGATCTCATTCCCTTCATAGCTGTCAGGTCAGATGTGCTATCTACTTTGGGCCTCTATATACTACACCCACACTTTCCCATAAAATCAGCAGCCATGTTTCTAAATTTCAGCCATCGCACACCCCTCAAAATAGAACTTACATGGCAAGACATTCCAATATATTATGCTGCAAAACAACAGTGTGTAAATGTGTAAGTTGTTTAATGGATGAGGAACTAAATGGAGAAAACAATGGACACCACCAGTTGTGACTTTGAGATAAAATTCCTCATGCTGTTTCTCCCTCCCGGAATTTACCTTCTTGTATTAATGAATCAATGATTTTAGATGAGGTGAAAGACCTTCAGTTTGCAGGCATCTGTAATGATCTGCACTTTTACTTCTGCAGCAAATAGAAAGGGGATATATTTTGGGATGAGCAATTTGAGGAAAGATATTCAATAGAAGATTCCAGTAGACATTTTGGCCAGAATTTTACCAGCGTGCCCCTTCCGATTCCGAGGTAAGTGAGGCTCAGAGAACGGCATTCTCCATTGGCCTCGGGCGCGATCATACGAAACTCAGGCGGACATGCGAGTAAAATTCCACCCTTTTTATGAGCATTGCAGGCAATCAGTGTTACCAATATGTTTAAGGCAATTGTTAACCAATTTTAATGGGTTATAGGGCAAAAGTATTGCCATCGCAAACAGAAACTGTCTCGGTGAGGGATGGAGATGTATCTATGCATTTGGAAAGTATGTGAACCCACTAACAGAGCTATACCATTTCCAGGTGGATTTACCCTATGTCAAAACATCAGTAAAAGAGTGGTTAGCATAAAGGATGTGGAACGTCACTGAATCATAGGATCCCTACAGTGCAGAAGGAGGCCAATTGGTCCACCAAGCCTGCAGCGACAACAATCCCACCCAGGTCCTATCCCCGTAATCCCACATAGTTTAACCGCTAATCCTCCTGATACAAAGGACAATTTATCATGACCAATCAATCTAACCCACGTACCTTTGGACTGTGGGAGGAAACCGGAATGCCCGGAGGAAACCCACCCAGACACGGGAAAAATATGCAAACTTCACATGGACAGTGACCCAAGACTGAAATTGACCCTGTGTTCCTGGTACTCAGGCAGTAGTGCTAACCACTGTGCCACCATGCTACCCCATGAAGACAGATTCATGGTGAATACTTAAGTTAATTAAAAATTGTCAGGGGTTGAATAACCGACAGTAGGTAGGAATTTGAATATTGTTTTGCTGGAAGAATATAATTTGATCAAGAGTCTGCAATGCCAAAGGCTGTATCCATGAATGTTTGCCAAAGCTTTGGCAGATGTTTGAATTCCTGAGGTTTCTTATATCTTCTACTATAACTTCAGTGGATAGTGAAGAGCAAAGATATTTCTGCCAAAGTTACAGACTGCACTAGTTTGGAAAAATACCCTGCAAAAATTCCAGTGACATGAACAACAAGATCATAGGTGGAAAGACACTCCAAAAATATACAGGAGTGGCAATGTTTCCTGGGAGTCTGTACACCACATCACTCCTCTTATCTCATCAAAAAACTCAAGCAAATCAGTTCAATACGATTAACCCTTGACAAGTCCCTGCTGGCTTCATCCATATTTGTCCAAGTGACTGTTACTGGTGTCCCAAAATATAATTTCTAAAAACTTTCTTACCACTATGATTATACTTACAGGCCCCTAGTTGCTGATATAACATTGTATAAATGCCATTGTAATGTAAATGTGCTTGTCATAGCAAGGGTTAATGTTGGACTGGAGAATAGCACTGCACATGGTATAATGTATAGAGTCAGACTGTAATAGACTCAGAAGGAACACTGTGGAAGCCTAGTTGCATGGAGAAGCAGCCCCATACATGACAGTATCCTGGGATCTGGAAATAGTTAAAGGTTAACAACAAATAGTTCATCAGTGAGACATTTTAAGAATCCATATTACACCAGTTGCTGGACTTATCCTTGCACCCTTTTTTGAACAAGGGTGAAACATTTGCTATTCTTCTGTCCATTGGCACCACCCCTGCATCTAAAGAGGACTGGAAGATCATGTTCAGTACCTCTGGAATTTCCAGCCTTAACTCCTTAGATGCATTTCATCTAGTCCTGGTGACTTATCAACTTGAAGTACAACCAGCCTGTCTAATACCTCCTCTTATTAGTTTTTAACATGTGGAGTGTCTCAAACATCTTCTCTTCCACTATGACTTTGGCAACATCTTCTTCCTTGTTAAAGAGAAATGCAAAGCATACATGTATTACCTGAGCAATGCCACCTGTCTCCGTAAATCCCCTTTTAGGTCACTGCTGGCCCCACTCCTCCATTTAACATTTATATGCCTATCGAAAACTTTTGTACTCCCTTTTATGTTAGCTGTCAGTCTCTTGTTATTTTCTCTTTGCTTCTTTTCTTTGCATTTTTACTTACTCACTGAAACATCTATTGTCAGCCTGGTTCTCAATCTTATTATCCACATCTGCAATGAGCATCTTTTTCAGCTACATATAATCCTCTACCTCTTTGATCATCTGACTGGCCTTAACTTTGACACTCCTCTCAACCTGACATCACTACAACCCCCTTCAACTGCTCCCTCAATCACATGCCACTTCACTTAACTATCACCTCACCAGCCTGCCATCCAACCCATCTGCCACACTACCCACCTGTTACCCTATCCATCTGCCACCTCATTCACCTGTCACACTAACCACCTACAACCTCACCCACCTACCACCCTAACCACCTGCTACCATACTCACCCACCATCTTACCCACCTGCTATCTCACCTACATGCCATCCTACCTATTCATTCATTCGTCCACTCAGCTATTCATCTGTTCATGAACATTCACACCGAACAATTAAACTTACCACACAGCACTGCTGTAAAAAGCAGGTATGCCTTGTCTTGCCCCAATGCTGCAGTTCCATGAGGGATGCTGAAATCCATATTTCTGGAGACATTGAGCTTGGAAGCCTTGGCAAGAAATGTGGGAAGCATTTAGGCATCAGAAAGTTTGAGCAGAGCAACAGTCCAAGACTATTTCCAGTTGCAAAAGACCCAGGCTGATATTTCTGATAGTTCTGGACTCCCTCAGTGCTAGATTTCTGTGCACAAGTCTCCGGAATAGGACATAAACCTGCAATCTTCAGTCTCAGAGGTGAACTACTAACGAAGCCACAACAGAATGTCATACTTATAAATATCTCCAGGATGTAAGAAAGAATACATCATACAATTGATTGAATGCAAAGAATTACTGTACAGTGCTGGTGCAGACATCAGTAACTACAAATTATATTTTCACCATTGCAGTATCTGGAACTGGATATTCAAAATGATGGAAAGTATTTAAAACTAATTTTATAATCAGATGTTGGCACTGCATCTCCAAGAGCTGCTAATATGAACTTGGAGTTTACCAAAGCTACCAAGCAATTTCACAATCCTGTCTGCAAATAGAACGTGCAAATTACTGGCACAGCATTTGAGAATAATTTGAGACGTGGGAGCCTTTTTTGTTCATTTAATTGTATATGTCTCGTTCAAAGAAATAGCTACAAAAATGCTGGAAATACTCAGCTCAGGCAGCATCTGTGGAGATAAACAGGGCCACTGTTTCTTGTTACTGATCTGTCATTGGAACAGCAGGAAGATCAAAGTGTAATTAGTTTTAAATCAGTAGAAGCTGGGGGTGTGGGCACATGGGTTAGGAAGGAAAAAAGGGAAGGTGTGTGATAGGATGAGGGCTAGTGTGTTAACTAGCAAAAGGTTTCATTCAACAAAAACCAAAGTGTGTGTTGGTGGGTACAGGAAAGGGACAAAAGTTTGTATTTGGGTCAGGCATGAATGGTTATACAGCAGCTATCTGACTGTAATGTGAAAGGATAAAGAAACAAACCAGCAAAACAAAACAACAAAAACACATTGAACAAGATATAGGCAGAGTTTAAGTTTATTTATTAGTATCACAAGCAGGCTTACATTAACCTGCAATGAAGCTTCTGTGAAAATCTCCTAATTGCCACACTTCAGTGCCTCTTTGGGTACACTGAGGGAGAATTTAGCATGGCCAATGCACCTAACCAGCATGTCTCTTGCACCGTGGGAGGAAGCTGGAGCGCTCAGAGGAAATCCATGCACTTATCCAGGCAAGGGGAGAGTATTCAATCACACTCCTGGCTTGTGCCTTGTGGATGGTAGGCAGGCTTTGCAGAGTCAGGAAATGAGTTACTCTGCAGAATTTGCAGCATCTAGTCTGCTCTTGTTAAAGATTGTGGGGGGGGATGGGGCTGGTGCTGCACTGATCTTACCCTCTCGCCCAGCTGGCTGATGGGTGGCACGAGTTAAGTAAGATCACGAGACGGCTGAGAAATTGGGTCAGTTCCAATTTTTGCCCTCTTGTGATCTTACTGACACAAGATATCCAGCAAGTTCAGTCTCTCACCTGAAAAGAGCGCGAGGCTGATCTCAATATTTAAATGCAATAGCCAGTGAATTTTCTTCTCTTTAAGAAGTCCTTCTTGAACAGTTCTGGTCAGGCAGTGAAATTACAGATTGATAGCACCCACACAAAAGCCACATCATTGTGACATTCCCTAAAGAACATTAGTGAATCAGATGGGTATTTGTAGAGAGGGAAGTGAGAGCGCAATAGTAGAAAGCACAAAAGTGTGTAGTAAAGCAGTTACTTGCATAGCAAAAGGTGACAAAATTGGCTGCAAAATCATCTTTGCATGAAGTACTGTATAAACTGAACTCTTCAAATCCAGTCCTGCCTTTTCTGTAGTGCCTTGTTATGGATTGTCATCCTCTCTCATGTGATTACGACCTCTTCATTGGATATTTTTAAATGTAAATATAAGTCAAGTGAATTGGATTAGGTGAAAAAATAATGGTGCACTATTAATCTGCAAATTACCTGGCAACCTTTTGTAAGAAAGAGATAATCTGTGAGTTATGCATTGTAACAAGTTGACCACTAAACCCAGTGCAGGAAATTAAGTCTAGTAATTAATCGTGTAAGTTAAAGTTTATTTATTAGTCCCAAGTAAGGCATACATTAATACTGCAATGAAGTTACTGTGAAATTCCCCTAGTGTCCCTTTAACTACACAAAAGTTGTTAATGATGCTAATTACCCTCTCTGCTTCAGGTCTGAATTTTAAACTGCTTGGTGATGGGTGGATATTTGACCCAGAAGCACAAGGATTACTGGCTCCTGCCCCTGCTGTTGAAAGATGCCCAGTAATGTGTTTTGAGGCAATGACCGAGTGATATTATCATGAGGCTATTAATCCAGAGACTCAACTAATGTTCTGGAGACCTGGATTCCCCAAATGGAATTTGAATTCAATAAAAAAAATCTGGAATTAAGAATCTACTGATGACCATGAAACCATTGTTGATTGTTGGAAAACCCCATCTGGTTCACTAATGTCCTTTAGGGAAGGAAACCTGCTGTCCTTACCTGGTCTGGCCTACATGTGACTCCAGAGCCACAGCAATGTGTTTGAGTCTCAACTGCTCTCCAAAGTCAGCTAGGGCTGAGCAATAAATGCTGGCTAGCCAGCAATGCCCATGTGTCACAAATTTCTTAATCCTTAAATCTCATTGGTTAAGGAGACACTCCATCATTCAGAGATGCCTTGTTATCTCTGCTTCACAGTTAGAAGTTGCTAAGTTGCAAGCTGGTAAGGCCTAACTTTATGAACGTATATGGTGCAGGAAAAGGTCCTATGAACTGGGCGTGCTGGAAAATGCTCATTGAACAAATTCTGGACCTAGGTGATTTTTGTAACACACGACTAATCTACCACATTTTACAGCCTACCGGGATGTTGTAATTCTACCTCCAATGGGCTCTACTGAGGTCAGATGGCAAATCAAATGGTTGGTACAATCTCAGTTTTGTTAAGGGAATCTTAAACTCTCTTGTAAAGCAACATGAACAATCTGAAACCGGAGCAAATCTGGAATGTGAAAGGTGTTTGTGTGTGTCACCCCTAATCAGCTGCAGGTGTGCTGTGTTTGAGGAGATTCAGACATGATCTCTACCCCATGAAGCTATGACAAGTGATGTTAGCAACAGATGGAGAGCATTTTCTCTGAAATGTGGTTTGGCAGCTGTCAGGGTTGTGCCTCTGGGAAAACAAGAAATTGACCATAATGACAGAAGGTTTGGTTTTAATCCCAGTTTCACCAACTTGACTTCCTCTCATCCTTGCTGCAAAAAAAAATGTTGACAGAGAATAAAAGGAATTGTATACTGCTCTCTAATCACAGATCTTAACTTCATTGAAGCTGCTTTCTCTTCCTGAACTTGTCAGCTCTGTCGACACTTCCTGCTGCCTTGTAAAAGCAACCAGCATAATCAAGGATCCCACACACCTCGGACTTTCCTCCACCATCTTCCGTCAGGAAAAAGATACAAAAGTCTGAGGGCATGTACCAACTGACTCAAGAACAACTTCTTCCCTGCTGCCAACAGGCTTTTGAATGGACTTACCTCACACTAAGTTGATCTTTCTCTACACCCTAGCTATGACTGTAACACTACCTTCTGCACCCTTTGGTTTTCTTCTCTACATATGGTATGCTTTGTCTGTATAGTGTACAAAAAACAATACTTTACACTGTATACCAATACAAGTGGCAATAAATCAAATCAGCTTTAACATCTGACACATTGAATAAATGGATTGATGTCAGAAAATGGAGCCAGAGACTGCAAATTTTTAGACCAATAGTAGAGGTCTAGAAATTTATTGGCCTCACATCCATTTTACAGACTAAAAAAGAGGCAAAAGAATCCAAGCGTGTTGCACACCAAATTGGATTGGGCTCCTACATAGGTGTCTAGCACATGCATAAAAACAACAGAAGTGCGTCAGATGTTACTTAAAAATTTAATCTTGTGAAATGGTGCTGCCCCAGTTCCTGACTCACCACATGACATTTGCTCATCAAGTCATAGTATTAATATGCAGGAAGGACTCTTCAGCCATGTATTTAAAGGGTTCATTCATTATGTTATTACAAAATTGCAAGGTATTATAAATTATTGCTGTAAACAGACATTTTTCTCAAAGCTTTTAATCTTGCACTCATCAGAGAAATTACAAAAATACCAATGTCTGGCTATGATGTGGAGATGCTGGTGTTAGACTGGGGTAGACAAGATGAGAGGTCACACGACACCAGGTTATAGTCCAACAGGTTTATTTGAAATCACAAGCTTTCGGAGCGCCTTTGTTGGGTCACCTGAAGAAGGAGTAGCTCTCTGAAAGCTCGTGATTTCAAATAAACCTGTTGGATTATAACCTGATGTAATGTCAAGGGAAACAAACAACAACTTAAACCATGTGGGAAGAGATGTTGATTGGTTAGCAAGTGGCCTCTAATTGGTAGAGATGCTGTCGTGGAGAATGTCCCAGTTAATGGTGACTGACAGTTAGCTGCCAAACATTTATAGAACAGAAACTAGCATTTGATCCAATAAGTCCATTCTGTTCATTATGTTCTGCATGAGCCTCTTCCCATCCTTCTGCACCTAATTCCATCAACATATCTGAATTCTTTCTCCCTTCTGTTTTTAGCTACCTTTTCATTAAATGCATTTATGCTATTTTCCTCAACTGCTCCTTGCAGTGGTGAGTTCCAAAGGGACTCTAACCACTTTCTAGGAAAGTGGAACTGAGCCACGACAGATCAGCCATGATCTTATTGAATGGCGGGGCAGGCTCGAAGGGCTAGATGGCCTACTCCTGCTCCTATTTCTTATGTTCTTATGTTCTTAGCGACTTGCTTACATGGCACTTAATTTTGGTCTTTCTTGGAAGTGAATACATCTTCTTTACGTCTACTGTATGGAATACTTTCGCCATCTTAAAAACCTCTGAGGTCACACTCAGTCTTCCCTTTCTCAAAGGAAAGACACACAGTCTATTCTATCTTTCCAGGTAAGTACAATACTTCTAATATCATTCTAAAAAATCTTTTATACATCTGATATTAAACCTGAGATTGTATCCAGAAATGAGTGAGCAGGGTGGGAGCGCCCGTTCATGGGGCCCACATGGTCTTTAAACTTATTCAGGCAAGCAGCCCATGTTATTGAGATATTCATGAGCTACATGCCTTATTTGGGGAAAAGAGATATTGGGCATCTTGAATGCCACTTAAAACAAGCTGGCTCCTCTTAAAGGGTAAATACACTTTGATGAGCACAAGTGGGGTCTTCCAGAGAATCTGGATGCAACTGTGGTATAGTCCGCTCAATGACTCACATCATTGAAGACTGTCCCCTGACAACATTCAACGCGGGCTCAGAGAGCTCCACTTAGCTACTGTGGAAACTATAGCCTGGCTTGGTGATTACTGCACAAACTAAGAATAAAGTGTCCACTTGTCTCTGGCACAGACCCCAGGTTCTACAATATATATTGACCAGGTTTACAGCTTTAAGGCACAAATAGGCGGGGTGTGTACCCCAATACTTTACCTATATTGATCAACCAGCCAGTCAGTTTAGAGAGGAACCTTGAAGGCTTGTCAAAATGAAGAGAGAAAAGATGTTTCTTACATTTAATTTTGTGGGGCCAGGCTGTACCCTTCCTATTTTAATAAAAATACTCCAATCATTGCCTCCTCTGAAGCTCCAATATGCCCCAGGCTCTGTTTATGAACTGACCTCCACTACCAGCAAGCTATCTTGGACTGTTGATTAAGTATTTGCAGTTTGCCAGTGAAACGTAACTGAAGCGAAGTAGGCCTCAAAATAGCTTAGGTCTCGTGGCAATAACCACGAGTGATTGGCCAGAATACTCTGCTTGCTGACTGATTGCTCTACACATGTAATTAAAATCAAAGGCCAATGTTTCTAATGGAAAAATTCATGACATGTCCTTCATAAGTCTCAAGGTTTTATTTGTGATTACATTAATCTGCAATAATTATTTTCAAATGAATAGTTTATATGTGCAAGAGTGTTTTTAATTTCTTACCTCTTTTCCTTCCAAATGTATGATTTTCATTTAACTTACTTAGTGTCATAACTTGTCAAGAAAGTATTTGTCCGGGGATATGAAAAATGGCAAAATTCAACAGCTATTGTATTGGTTAACTGCAGAAAGGGAAAAACTGGCAGGATTAGAGTCATTGGCCGGAACTGTACCACCTCAGCTGCCACGGAATTGGTGCGGGCGAGGGTCCAACAATGGAATTTCCGGTCTCGCCCAAGTAAAGCCGTAAAATCCTGGCCGTAGAGTCATAGCGATACATAGCACGGAAAGAGGCCCTTCTGCCCAACTCGTCAATACCGACCAACTGAACTAGCCCTATTTGCCTGCCTTTGGCCCACATCCCGCTAAGCCTTTCCTATCCACCTGTCCAAATGTAATTTCACCCCCTCTACTGCCTCCTCCAGCAGCTCATTCCATATATGCTCCCCACTGTGTGAAAAAGTTGCCCCTTAGGTCCATTTCAAACCTTTCCCCTCTCATCTTAAACCTGTACCCTCTAGTATTGGATTCCCCTAACCTGGGGAAAAGATCTTGGCTATTCACCTTATCCATGTCCCTCATGATTTTATAAACCTCTATAAGGTAACCTCTCATCCTCCTACACTCCAATGGAAAAAGTCCTAGCCTATCCAGCCTCTCCTTATAATTCAAGCCTTCCAGAACTGGTAACATCCTTGTAAATCTATTTTGCACCCTTTCCAGTGACCTTCCTATCGGAACATCCTTCCTATAGCAAGGTGACCAGAATTGTACGCAGTACTCCAAATGTGTCCTTACCAATGTCTTGTACAGTTATCACATAATGTCCCAACCCCTGTACACAATTCTCTGAACAATGAAAGGAAGTGTGAAGAAAAATATCCGAGCAATAAAACTCTGATCAGAACTGGTGTGAGAAAGAGGAAATTCTATCTGTAAAGCAGTTAGGCAGTTATGATATTGATTTTCATCGAGTATCCTTGAAACGTTTCATACACTTCCAATATCAGTCACTCTCTAAGTAATGAATTCAGTAAAGTTTGGAGCTGGAGAATAGGAGACATCACAGATGCCTGAGTACGTTCCAGGAAGTGCTAGATAGCATTGAGTGACTGGATAATGGCAGTAGTATCTGATCAATAAATATCTCTTTTCTGATTAAATTATTTTATCAGTCTTTGGTATTGCCATAATGGCTATTAGCTTTTACATTGTGCAAGACATTTCTTGCACTCTCCTTCACTAATGAGTTTCATATTTTAAAATGTTTAACATTTCAGGTTAAACACTCTATATTCCAACAGAGACGTCAAAAAGTACATCATTGGCTGTAAAACATTGAGACGTTGGGTGATTGTGAAAAGATATAAATGCAAGTCTTTTTAAAAATATCGTGCAAAAGGAATATCTTGAAATGGAGGAGGGGTTTCCACCCCTATTTTTGGCAGGCCAGAAAGCGGAGGGGGTGGAGAGAATCTGACAGGAGTTCAAAATGTTAATTACGTAGGCGCAATTTCCCATTGAGATAGTCCGTTCTTCCCGCTATTGATGTAATGGGGTTCCTGCCACGAAAGGTTGGGAACTGGATTCCCATAATTTGAATGTCATTTGTAGGCCTCCCCACTGTATTATCCCCCCAATTAAGGATTCCTACCCAACCCTGCCAGCAGAACCATCATGTTCAGAACCTGGGGCAATGACACAATTTAAAAATAAAACCGGTAATAAAATCACCACAGAAAGGGTGTGAGGAAGTGTGGGAGGACCCCAGTGCTGGACTTTTGTGTCTTCACAAGGGACAATCTCATACTTATTAGAATTTCAACATGGAGGTGAATGGTCAGGTGAGAGAACTCATGAAGACTTATTGAAAATTTAGAGTTAGAACCAGTAACTCATGGTGCCCTTTTACACAAGACTACATGAGGCATTGGCGTCACATTAGAGGTTTATATAACTGTCAGAAGAATGTAGGAAAGGAAGAGGCAGCCAGCCATTAAGGGAGCATAGCTGTTTTCTGTATGCAAGAAACTCTGCCAACCCCTACGGATTGCATGCCTAAATGACATGGGCTGCAGGGCATCCAATCTTTCCAAACATGGAAGATAGGGCTCACAAATCTAAATCAGGCAGCATATGAGTGCCTTCATTAGATCTCAAAGATAAAGTAATTTAAGATCACTCAACCCTCTTTTATCCTACATTTGATTGAGACATCTTGTTTTTAGAGCAGCTTCTTAAGACACCTATGATCATTGAGAGTGTGCCTCAGCTACAAGAGTGCAACAGGGAAAGGCAGGTGGCACAAGCTCTGCCCAAGGACATGGCAGTGGCTTTCTGGCTTGGAGTGGAAGGACAGTAATTGTTGGATCAGATAGATCTAAGAAGAAGTCCACAGTAAGGAGGAGGATTGCCATCTCAAGCAGCTTGACCCAGGGATCCACAGGGGATCTATGTGAAATCTCACACACGGCTGGTGTTTAAGTACAGCACCAGGACTTTTGACTCCATTATGTGACGGCAAGGTGAGAATCAGAGACAGTCTTGCCATAAATGCAGTGAGCGGCTTTGCTAATTCAAAATCAATGAGGTTCCAAACATACAATCAGACAGGAGAACCCGCTCCACATAGAAGTGCACTGCCTATCCTGCCAGCCACTGTACTTGGTCTCACAAGTGGAAAGTTTCGCCCTTAATGTTTGCTGCTATTGGTTTGAACTTGTTCTGCATACACAACGCGCTGCTCTTGGCACTAATTGGATCTAACAATGTGAATCTGCTGCCAGCAGGTGGATGGGGCTCAGGGGAGATGGGAATTAGTGCATGCTGCAGATTTGCCTTCCTGAAGGGAACCTCATCCCCCTACACTGCATGTCAGCAATTTGAGTACAAAGCACACATGATTTGTCTGACAATTGAAATTAACATTAGAGAAATTAAGCATCTTGTACATGTGATGACGATGACAGGTTCTTCACACGTCAACTTCATGGGAAAGCTTGTCACTTTAATACTTGGCATGATTATCAGTGACTGAAGATGCCAATGCTTGATCTACAGGTTTATGAGCAGTTAGGGCAGAGAAGCAAGAGGCTGGTTTGGAAGGGCTCTGGGGTGAATGGAATCAAAGGTTATGCAGAGAAAGCAGGATTAGGTTTTGAGTTGCATGATCAACCAAGATCGTGATGAATGGAGGAGCAGACTCAAAGGGCCAAATGGCCTTGTTCTGCTCCTATCCTCTATGTTTCTATGCTTCTATGGTGTAAGTAGACACTTTTTGTTTCAGTGCCTCTCTTCAGTAATTTTGCATCTGTTTCAAGCTTGTAGGTTGTTTTCTCGGCTATTGTATGTCAGCTGCATCAGTCAGCAGTCTCCAGCTCCCACACCCATTGGTCAGTAATCGCCTGAGAGTCAGCCTGTTTTTCAGCTAGTCTTTGAAGTGATGGTGAGGTGTGAGCCAGTCTCCCTTAGTGGAGCATTGTTCACCATAAAGCATTGCTTTTAGCATCCTGAATCCTCTATGCGTGACATATGTCCTGCCGAGTTCAACTGGCATTGCATAAGGATGCATTCAATGTGGGGAGATTGGCTCTGTTGAAGATTTAACTGCGATGTAGCCCTGCCAACTGATATTCATAATGGTTCAAAGACAGCACTGGCGGAACGACTCCAGGAGTGACCTTCAGTTCCTGTACAGAACCCATGATTCTCATCAATACAAGGGCTGGTAATGTAACTGTTCTATATGCTTGAGCTTTTAATAGTGATCTATTGTGAATGATTTCATCAGACACCTTGAGAAGAGGCTAAAGAAACTATTGTCTTTGGACAGCCAATTGCCTATGGGCTGGATTCTCCAAGCTTGCCTTCAGCTGGGATTCTCCAGTCCTGAATGGAAGGCTGGGTGCCAAATCTTCTGTCCCTATTGGCAGCGGCAGTGGGTTATGAATGGCTGTAGAATTCTGACCTATGTTCTTATGGACAGCAGCGTAATTTGACATAAAGCTACCTAGTAAGCTGATCTACGGCACTGTGGTTGCTGCTATCAATGCTTATCAGCAGTGCACTGCAATTTCCTTGTGGCTGAGCTTAGTACAGCACTTCCATTGCCTTCAGGTGAATAATAAGCTCCAAAGCATTTGTTGCCTCAGAGAAACACTTTACAATGAGTTACTCTTTCTCCTCCTTGGAGAAAAGAACAATCATCAGCAAACAAGCTCCACATCTTCAACATAATGAATCTCCCATTTAAGACGGATATGAAGAGGAATTTGTTCACTCCAAAGGTCAGTAAGCTTTTGGAATTCCCTCCCATTTTGGAATATAATGAAGGCTGTGTTTTTATTTATTCTTTCATGGGAAGTGTAGGTCGCTGGTCCTTGAACTAAGTGACTTGCACTTAGAGTGAAGCCTTGTGTCATGTGTAGGCCAGACAGGGTAAGGGTGGCAAATTGCCTAAAGGCAATGAGTGAACCAAATTGGTTTTTATGACAATTGATGATAATCCAACGGTTACTGAGGCTAGCTTTCAAATCCAGGTTTCATTAATTGACCAACTGTCATGGTTGGATTTGACCCCTGGTCTCCAGAGTATTAGTCCAACACTCTGGATTACTAATGACATTACCACTATGCCATGACCTGCCCTGATCTCCCCTGATCTATAAGAATGTCTAAGGTTATAGGGAGGCAGGGAAGGGATAGGCAGGATCTGAAAGTGGAATCAAAACCACATCCAGATCAGCCATGATTATATTGAATGCAGTAGCAGGATTGAGAGGTCAAATGGCCTACAGCAGCTCCTATTTCTCACGTTGTGATGTTGGTAAATAGCTTTCATTTTCGGATCATACTCACATTTTAATAAAAATGTAAATAAGATGACTCTATTCCAGCCTGTTTATAATAACATTTGAGCAGCCTTCAGATCCTACATTGCATGAACCAAAATGGCAATTGTTATTTATTGTTGTTAATTTCACGACATTTCTCACAAATGGCAACAGTAATCCACTGGTGATGTGGATTAAATGTGGAATATATGAGCCAGTACCTAAATAACCAATCCAAGCTTGGGAACATTTCTAAAGCAACATGAGTTGGCAGATTCAAGTGATAGGTTGTATGGGAGTGCTGCAAAAACTAATAACTGTATTTAGGTTGAAATGATATGACTACAAAAATGTTTATCATCCATGGACTGCAATATTGTACTGTCGGGGCGCAACAGTAGTAATTATGTAAAATATTCAGATTAAGTTATGTCCATGACCATGATTGATGGTTATTTTGTTAAAAAGATTTACATAAGAGTACGGAAGATGTGTATTTAATGCATCCAGCATTGCCGGGGGGAAATGATGGGAATATGTATGATATTATCCTATCATATGTCCCCTGTTATAATATATTTCTGGTACATGGAAGCAAGCAGAACCGCTTTGAGTTGAGTTTGGTTCCAGCATTCATTCACCTGCTCACATTTCACATCTTTATTCTCTTGTTTACAGTGATACATTCTAATTGCAGGATTACCTCATTTTATAGGAGCAAGTCCACTTTTGGGTATCACTTTATCTGCCTATATCTGAAATTCAGGTATGTGCTATCCACATTAACTAACCATTAATTAAGACAATTAATAAGTAAGAGAATCAAGGATAGTGCTTATAATTCAAAACTGTTGAACAAGGGTCTGGACATATAGGGTTAATATGGGTCAGAGTATGGTACTGCCCAGACATGATGAAAGAGAGCACATGACCTACACAGAGGGTTAGTTGAGTGCTGAACAGAGCCGTGTGTACCAGCAAGCATAGAGACAGTTCCTAGCTTGTACCATTTAGTGTATATTTGTGAACAGCTCTAAGAGTCAAAAAGGACTTCCAGTTAATCCATGTATAACATTGGAAACTACTTCAGAGTTACTGAATCGTAGTCAACACTCTACAATATGGCAGCAGCTTGTGGAAAAACCTAAAACCTCACATATAACAAGAGGAAAACCAAAATGCCGGAAGACTGAGAAAAAATTCAGCAAAGCATTCTGACATCAAAAGAAGCTTCAGAAGCAGAGGCGCAGAGGAAAAAATCACTAATAAAATATTCCAAAGAAAAGTTTGGAAGCTGACAGTAGAAATTTAAAAATTCCTTACTCCAGCAGAAGGCTCCCTGGAATCTCCTTTGGAAGTTCAGCATTAAACTCCAGAGGGCAGAGACAACAGTCGAGCAGGTGTGAGTAAAATCTTCTGAAACTCAGACTACAGCAAGTCCTGTGAAATTTTAAATCAGAATCAGAAGTGTAGTTTGAAAAACCCATTGCTGATCCTGATCCTGAGTCGGTGCCTGATTACATGGCATTCGAGCTTGCTCCAATTTAATTACATAATTCATTTAAAATTCTAGAAGAATTGTAACTTCTAAGTTCAGCTGAGGGTAATCAAAAGCCAGGATTCGACAAATTCACAACTTTAAAGTAATGCACTGAGCAAGAGAGCTTCCTGGGCAGTCAATCCAAGCAAACATCGTTTTTTTTCAAGATGAGCACAATTAACATTGTAATAAAACTCCCCAGAACTGGAAAACAGGAAAGTCCCTTTGCCCCTAGGTGATTGGCCCGGCCAATACACAGAGAATGAGTGGCACAGTGATTAGCACTGCTTTTGCACAAAGCCAGGGACCTGAGTTCAGTCCTGGACTTGGGTGGCTGTCTGTGTGGAGTTTGCACGTTCTCTCCATATCTGCATGGTGTTAGGATGCCAGACCAGAATTCCAATGTATACTATGAAAACAGACTAGATCCCAACAATTCTGAGTGGCAAAATTGGTTAGCACTGCTGCCTCAAAGCGCCAGGGATCCTGGTTCATTTCTGGCCTCAGGTCACTGTCTGTGTGGAGTTTGCATATTCTCCTCGTGTCTGCATGGGTTTCCTCCAGGTACTCCGGTTTCCTTCTACAGTCCATAGATGTGCAGGTTAGATGGATTGGCTATAGTAAATTGACCCTGGTGTCAGGGGGTTATCAGGGTAAATACATGGGGTTACAGGAATAGGGCCTGGGTGGGATTATGGTTGGTGCAGATTTGATGGGCTGAGTGGCCTCCTTCTGCACTGTCGGAATTCTATGAATGCCATCTTGAAATTCTAAAGTTCCTAACTCAGAAACTATACTTCTAAAAATTTAAGTTTGGATCACATTCCACACTTGCAAATCAATTCAGATTAATCCATAACATAGCTCAATTACATAATTGGGAACTTTGGAGGAAAAGATTCCTTCAGATTTAAACAAAAAGTGAGAAGCAGAGCAGGTTAACACACTGTTTTACTCGGTTATCCCAATGGCTGACAACATTATTGCTGAATAGAGAATCAATTTTCATCTGCTGGATTTGAAATCATTTGGTAGTTATTTTAACCTAAAAAGCAACCAAATACTCAAGAGCTAAGTTTAACAAGTGATCCAGTGGCCAGGAGAACGCTGGCCAATTCACTCATCAATGATCTATATACACAGGACGGCAGGAGTTGCTATCAAACCTCCATGAGCAGCATGGAATCATGTTAAGCCACCTATTGCCAACAGTGAAACACAGAGGTTAATGCACCACTAAGTCTCATTCTAGTCATGGGGATGCTTATCTTACACCACAGAAGATATCACCATGACCCACACAATGATGGAAATGGAAGCAATGGCTAGGAGACCAGCACAATGTTTGTCCACACCACAAGAAAGGAGTTAAGGTGAGCAACTACTGACCAATGCAGGAACCAAATTAACCCAATGTGGTTCAACATGAAAGAATGTAAGAAAAGGATGAAAACATCTCCAGATGTCAGAAAAACTTCCAAATCCTCAGGAAGAACCAGAAGCAACCGAGCATACCATTCCTCAGAGAGCAGTGCGAATAAACTATGGAAAGGCTATAAGGCCTCCAGGTTGCCTAAACCTTTGAATTCAAGGACTTGAAGAGTTGATGGGGGAATTGGTGGATGGGATGGTGGTGGCCTGGGGTAGTGATAAGGTAGTAATAATGTAAATGTATGATAGTAATACTAAGTAAGACATAAGGTAGATTATAATCATTTAAATACATTGAAAAAAACTTGGGGGGTTATAGCACAAGGGTCTGACACACACAGGATTAGTGGGGGACTGAGTGCACTACCACACACACACAGTGATGTGAGAGAGCACATGACCCACACCCAGCATCAGTCAAGTATTGGGCAGAGCTGCGTGTACCAGCAAGCATGGAGATAACTCCTAGCTTATATCTTTAACTATATTTTTGTGAATACTTCTAATATCAATTATGTTTTACAGTTAAACTACATATGAAGACTTCCTCAGAACCACTGAGCTCTACAACAAAAATAAGTGAATTCGTAACATTGGATGACAGTTTAAAGAGATTCCTGTACGGTAACACTATGTCACATCAGTTAGGATCTCTATAATCTCAGCTGCATCATGTAGATTCATTCTCTCCACCGAAACACTCCTCCGCCCCATAAAACTCCTTTTGCTAAGTTCCTGATCTTATTGCTCCCACTGTGGGGTTCACTGATCCAATTTTTTTCTTCACAGGAAGAATAGTAAAATCAAAGGAAACAACACCCACGGCCTATCTGAAAGACTTACAGCAGTCAATTAAACAGCATCACTGGTAGGGACGTGGGAATTGGTTAGTCAGCCTGCCTTTTGACTGAAGTTGATGCCTCGGGTGAGAAGATCAAAGCAAGAGGAAATGGAAAAAAAATTATGAAAATACCTTGGGAGAGAAAAGGAGATAGTTTCAGAACAAATCCCAAGACTAGTGCAAAATGCACATATATACTCAGCTCCTGTAGTTAATCTAGTTGTATTATCTTTCTTAAAAAAAAATCTGCCTTCTGTGTGGTTATTCTTAGCATATTGCTTTAGAGATTCCAGGTTTATAGCTTTGAACTTGTCTTTGCGCATTTCTTTTTGTTTTACGATAGGCAAACTAGACTCAAGCTAATCCCATTCCTTACAATTTTCAATCCAGCCTTGACATTTCAATCAGATTTTTTTTGGAATTAGCACATTGGTCTCCAGAGGAACAGAGTTCTATTGTTTTAATCCTCTTCCCAATAAGAACATTGCATGGATGTTTGAACAGCCTGCAAGTTATTTATAAAATTTGTCATCAACACGATTACTTTTCAACACATCACCAAGTTATTGCTGAGGGGCCCCCAAGTTTGGTTCTGCTTTGACTTTCAAAGATTCTTCCCAGTAAAACCAGCAGTGCATGTCTGACAATATGAACAGAGTTCTGACAGCTGCTCACCTCTTGGGCTGGTTCAATAATAAATAGGAGAAATGAGATGGCAGCTTCTAGGTTAAATAAACTATCCCGTACTTTGCACCTTCGTAAGGGGACAAAACCTACCAAATGTCTAAAATACTATCAAAGTTTAGTTAAAGTTATTTTGGAGTTTGTATCTTGAATAGAATTTATTTACATCTTTAAAGGTGTCAATCTTTTTCATGCCACTCCATTGACATGTATTGGAAATAATGGAACAAACAAGAGACAAATACATCAAGGAAAATAAGAAAAGTGATAGGCACCAAAATCAAGGTCCAGAGTCCGATAGAGACACAATTAAAAAAAAGTAAGAATGGCACAATAAAGGTTAAAAGGGTTACTTTGAACTTGGATGGTCCCTACTCCTGTCTTATTTCCTTTGGCAGACATGTTGTACATCTGATAAGGTTCCCATTTTCAGTGGAAGTGAGTGATGGGTCTTCTGAGCACTGTTTCTGGTAACTCAGGAGGAATGGTTCCTGTTTGTTGGACTTGTGCATGCACAGTACCCTTGGCTTTCACAGTCCGCAGCCAAGCTGCATTCAATCCTGTTAGTCTCTCCATCTTTTTGGAAATACCAATTTGTTGCCAGTTGTGTGCAGGATGGCATCAGGGCCAATGAAAATCACCTGAAACTTTGATTCTTTAGAGAACAGCTGGGGAGAGTAGGCACAAGCTAGAAAAGGGAGGCAGAGACACAACTGCAGACGAGAGGGGTGTAAGAGAATTAAAGTGGAGGAATCTCAAGGAGATGGTTTGCAGATGCAGCAGGTAATTAAGAAGGCAAATGGAATTTTGTCCTTCATTGCTAGAGGGACGGAGTTTAAAAACAGCGAGGTTATGTTACAGCTGGTGAGGCCACACCTGGAGTACTGTGTACAGTTTTGGTCTCCTTACTTGAGAAAGGATACTTTGGCACTGGAGAGGGTGCAGAGGAGATTCACTAGGTTGATTCCGGAGTTGAGAGGATCGGCTTATGAGGAGTGACTGAGTAAACTGGGGCTATACTCATTACAATTCAGAAGAATGAGGGCAATCTCATAGAAACATAAGATTATGAAGGGAATAGATAAGATAGAAGCAGGGAAGTTGTTTCCACTGGTGGATGAAACTAGAACTAGGGGGCATAGCCTCAAAATAAGGGGAAACAGATTTAGAATTGAGTTGAGGAGAAACTTCTTCACACAAAAGGTTGTGAATCTATGGAATTCCCTGCCTAGTGAAGCAGTTGAGGCTACCTCATTGAATGTTTTTAAGGCAAGGATAGATAAATTTTTACACAGTAAAGGAATTAAGGGTTATGGTGAGCAGGCAGGTAAGTGGAGCTGAGTCCATGAAAGATCAGCCACGATCTTATTGAATGGCGGAGCAGGCTCGAGGGGCCAGATGACCTACTTCTGCTTCTAGTTCTTCTGTTCTTATAAACTGAGAAGGGAGGTCTTCATGTTGATCTATAAGGTGCATAGTTGTGTAATATGTTTTATTCTGGGACCAAAGGCCTTCTTGACCTATTTTCCTGGCCTCTCTGAGATGGAGGATGGTGCGTTGTCATCATTTTTATGCTAAGACTGCCAAAACAGGGCAGGGATTTAAACCCAGGACTGAAACAAAAAGTCATCCATCTTGTCTGGGACTTGATAACACTGAGATGTTTAACTAAGTAAATACAGTATTATTTGTGAGCGGTGTGAAAATAATCAAATGCCATGTGATCAAATGTTATTGGATATTTTTAAAGTTGAGTTAGATAGATTCTTGACTGAGCCAAAAGTGATTGGGGGTCGACAGGAAAGTAGAGTTGTGGTGACAATCAGATGAAACGCGATCTTTTCAAATAGCAGAGTAGGATTGGGGGGCTGAATGGTTGACTTCTGCTCCTGGGGATTGGGAGTAGTTTAGAATTCAGCAAAGAAGGACCAAGGGAATTGATTAAGAAGGTGAAAATACAGTACGAAAGTAGGCTTGCAGGGAACATAAAGATCAACAATAAGAGTTTCTACAGATACATGAAGAAAAGAGGTTGGTGAAGACAAATGTGGGTCCGCTACAGACAGAGATGGGGGAATGTATAATAGGGGCCAAAGAAATGGCCGAGCAACTGAATACGTACTTTGGTTCTATCTTCACAAAAAATGACACATATCAAATGCCAGAAATGTTGGAGAATGCAAGATTTAGTGAAAGGGAAGAGTTGAGGGAGATCAAAATTAGTAGAGAAATGTTGCTGGAAAAATTGATGGGATTGAAGGTGGATAAATCCCCAGGGCCTGATAATCTACATCCCAGAGTATTTAAGGAATTGGTTCTAGAAATAGTGAATGCATTGGTGGTCATCTTCCAGGATTCTATCGACTCTGGAACAGTCCCTCCAGGTTGGAGGGTAGCGAGTTTCACTCCAATATTCAAAAAGGGAGGTAGAGAGAAAAAGGGGAATTATAGACCAGCAAGCTTAATATTGGTAGTGGAGAAAATTCTTGAATCCATTATCAAGGACTTTAGAGCAAAGCATCTAGAAAGCAATGGCAGGATCAGACAGAGTCAACATGGATTTATGAAGGAATTCTTTGAAGATGTAACTAGTAGAGTTGACAAGAGGGAAGCAGTCAATGTGGTATATTTGGACTTTCAGAAAGCGTTTGACAAAGTGCTGCACAAGAGATTGTCATATATAATTAAAGCACATGGGATTGGGGGAAGTGTATAGAGATGGATAGAAAACTGGTTGGCAGAGAGGAAAAAAAGAGTAGGCATTAATGGGTGCATTGCAGATTGGTGGGCAGTAACCACAGGGACTCCAGCTATTCACAACAGTTATTCATGAATAGGATGAGGGAACAAAATGTAACATCTCAAAGTTTGCAGATGATACCAAGTGGGCGAACTGTGACGAGGATGCAGAGATCCTTCAGAATGATTTGGACAGGTTGGGTGAGTAGACTAATCAATGACAGATGCGGTATAATTTGGATAAGTGTGAGGTCATTCACTTTGGAAGCAAAAACAAGAAGACAGATTACTACCCGAATGGTTGTAAATTGGGAGAGGGGAATGTGCAGCGGTACCTGGGTCTCCTTGTCCACCAGTCACTGAAGGTAAGCATGCAGGTGCAACAGGCAGTAAGGAAGGCAAATGCTATGTTGGCTGTCATTGCGAGAGGTTTCGAGTACAGGAGCAGGAATATATTGTTGCAACTATACTGGGCCTTGGCAAGCCCATTTCTAGAGTATTGTATGCAGTTTTGGTCTCCTTTTCTGAGGAAGGATGTTCTTGCTCTTGAGGGAGTGCAGCGAAGGTTCACTAGACTGATTTCAGGGAAGACCGGAATGATATATGAGGAGAGATTGAATAGGTTTGGAATGTTTTTGCTGGAGTTCAGATGAATATTGGGGGAATCCCATAGAGACTTATAAAATTCTAATAGGACTGGACAGGGTAGATGCAGGAAGGATGTTCCCAATGGTGGGGAAGTCCAGAACGAGTCTGAGGATTCGGGGAAGACCATTTAGGACGGAGGTGAGGAAACATTTCTTCACCCAAAGAGTGGTGAGCCTGTGGAATTCATTGTCACAGGAAGTAGTTGATGTCAAAACATTGAATTTAATCAAGGGACTGCTTGGGGTGAATGGGATCAAAGGTTATGAGGGAAAAGCAGGGTTAGGCTACTGAGTTGGATGATCAGCCATGATTGTAGTGAAAGGCAGGGCAGGCTCAAAGGGCCAAATGGCCTCCTCCTGCTCCTATCTTCTATGTTTAATTTGAATGTAAGTTCATATGTCACATGATCAGATTTTTAAGATCATGCAATAACAGCATTGCCAACTTTGAGTTCTCAATCTCCATTAGTACAAGGAGACATAGAACATTACAGCGCGGTACAGGCCCTTCGGCCCTCAATGTTGCGCCAACCAGTGGAACCAATCTAATGACCCTCTAACCTAAACTATTCCAATATTATCCATATGCCTATCCAATGACCATTTGAATGCCCTTAAAGTTGGCAAGTCCACAACTGCTGCAGGCAGGGCATTCCACGCCCTTACTACCCTCTGAGTAAAGAGGCAGCATGAAAAAGAACATTCTGAGGCATTACTGAGCTCAGTGCGTCAGTATACCAGTGCTGTAGACTGCAAGGGGTTGATTGCCAATGGCTTATTTAGGAGCTAATGAATCTGCAAGGGGGCCAAGATGGGGACTAGAGCTGAAACGCAGGCTGCATTTGGTGCAGGATGCCATCTTGGAAAAGAGTTGCACAGTAGGAACAGCAGTATGAAGAATTGTTAAAGGGCTGATTGCAATTTAAATTGCTGATTAACATTTATTGATGAGGTTGCATGGCAATTTGGTAGCTCAAACTTGACTTAGCATCCTCTCCCCTTTTTAATTTGTCCCTTAGTTCATTTGATTTAGTTTAATTGTTTCAGCCAAAAAGATTGACTAACATACTTTCCTAACAGTGACCAGCTGATTCAGAGTAAACAGAGGATTTTAAGTACTTCTTCATGGTACTGAAATCCACTGTTCTCTTGTCGACTTTCTCAGTCTTCACCAGCATTTATTGTTGAGAAATTCTCTGAGGACTTATCAAAAAAGGGACAGGTTCTATGTGATTCTATCACTTCGTTCTTCTTTATTCTTTCATGGGATACGGGCATTGTTAAATTCCTTAATACCGAAGGGAACTACTCCAGAGCCAAGCATCAGGGAACACAGATCTTTATTCAGTCTACACATTCCAAATGACAACTGCCCTCTTAGGGCGGTTCCCAGCCAGATCATCCCACACTCTGGGTCACATGACTCATTCCCTTAATGGAGCTATGCCCTAACATACATAACATTCATTGCCCCTTTCTAATTGCCCTTGAACTGAATGGTTTACTTAATCATTTCAGTGGGTAGTTAAGAGTCAACCACTTTTCTCTGGGTCTGGAGTCATGTGTAAATTGGATCAGGTAAAGGTGGCAATGTCTTCCCCTAAATTATGTTTATGAACCAGATGGATATTTATTTGATTTGATTTATTATTATCTCATGTATTAGTATACAGTGAAAGTATTATTTTTTGCATGCTATACAGACAAAGCATACCATTCATAGAGAAGGAAAGGGGAAGTGCAAAATATGGTGTTACAGTCATAGCTAGGGTGTAGAGAAAGATTATGATAATCAATGCTAGTTTTATGGTCACTAGTCTGGCTTCCAATTTCAGTTTTAGTAATTCTACCAATTGTTGTGGTGGGATTTGAAGCTATTTCCCAGAGCATTATCTTGAGTCTCTGGATTATTATTTCAGTGACATTACCACTACTCCACTGTCTGTTCCTTATTGGATGCCATATAGGATACACTAGGAGAAAGTGGATGCCTGGCCATAGGTATCTTACTGCATGCCTGCCTTAGACTGGAGGAAAAATGATAGCTGGACATGAGGCTAGACAGAGTAGCACCAACTGCTGCAACAGAGATGCACAGGAGAGTGAGGGGAACTCCTTCTCCCCTTCTAACTGCAGAATGTCCATCTTCCTCTGAACTGCCAAAACCAGCATTATATCTGAGAGCCTGTGCTATCTCTCCTTCCAAACGTGAGCCATTTTGAAAGCTGATTTTTGTCAGCTAGGCAGTGTGTTCCAGTGGAAGAGTGACAAGCGTGTGCAGAAACCACATGTACTGCTCCATGAAAATTGCTTCTAATCAGCACCAGAGTATGAAAGCCAGCAGCTGTCTGATTTACCAGCTCCAGACCAAGTTCCAATTATGGTACTCAGCAATTAGGACCAAAATTGCATGCAAAAACCAGACTTTCAAATAAAGGTTTCTTATTAGCATTGCACCTGTTTTCACCCTTCGACCAAAATAACCCTGCAAGTCTTCCTGAATTAGGCTCAGAATTCTAATTGGACCATATACAGCACAGTGGGAAGATAAGTATTCAGAGCAGAGGCCTGTTGATGTTTGGGTTTTGGAAAGTACTGCATGATTAACTGGCCTGCCATGGTCATGTCACTGTCTCTGCTGGCAGACATCTTCAGATTAGTTCAATAAAGAAGTTCTCACAGAAACATATTAAGGAAGTCTGCTGTCCTTACTTGCAACAGTTGCAATGCTATTCTATCTTCTGTGAAAGGAAGGGAGAGAAGATTGAATCTTCTTTACTTTTCTCTTCTGGTGAAATCCCTTTCATTAAATATCAAGAAACTCCCTTTCCACAAAGCCCTTAAGAGGAATTAGTTACTTTGTTTCATTTCCAGCCCTATCAGGGCCTCAGGCTCCTCTTAGAGAATTTGGCCTGTTTCACCTTCCATCATCCAGGCCCCAAGGTCAGTATTTCCCTCCTGAAACTTCTCTGTTTTTCCACCTGCCCCTTTCTTCTTACAGCCCTTCCTAAACTCATCTTTTTGATTGAGATTTTGATCACCCTTCCCTGATAAATCTGTCTTTGATTTGCCATCTACTTCTTGATTATGCCTTGCATGTTTTTTCTACATTAAGTATGCTAAATACATGCCAGTTGTTGCTGTTATTGTTTCCAAACTTCTTTGATCCCCATGAAATAATTGGGAGCCATGATCATACGTGATATGATTACAGCTTAGAAGGAGGCCCTTTGAGCCCATGTGTGCACTTTGCAAGAGCAAATTTAGCTGGTCCCACTTCCCCAGCCTTTCCCAATGGTCCTCATTCAAAGGTTCTTATTCAATTTCCTATGGAAGTCATCAGTGAACCTGGCTCCACTATCCTTTTGAAGCAGTACGTTTCAGATTCTAATCACTTGACTGAAAAAAAGTTTCCTCACCTCGCCAGCTTCTCTGTTCATGGTTCATGGACCTCAGATATTGAGTGATAGTCTGGATTCAGGATCCTTTTGAAAATCAAGGTTTTGTCAATGCAGAGCCATGAACATCTATATTTGTTTTCGTCACGCGAGGCTGCTTTGTTTAAGTGTGTGCGCCCTTTAAAATATTTTGCACAGTTGTATGCAGTGGTAACTTAGTTTAGCCTGCAGCCAGTAAAGGAAGCTTTGGTTTACTGTGCAATCATGCATCGGCACAGTTTAAAGGCAACATTGAACTTGGTCTATGTACACAGATCATTGAAGCTGGTGGGACATGTTGAGAAGACCATTAAAAAGGAATGTGGGATTTCTGTCTTTATTAATAGGCGTGAAGTATAAAAGCAAATATTGTGTCCAATTCTAAACAAACACTCCAGGAGGGATGACAAGGCCTTTGAGAGGGTACAGAAGAGAATGGTACCAGGAGTGAGTAAGTTCATTAATTTGAAGAGACTGAAGAAGCTGGCATGTTCTCCTTGGAGCAAAATCTGATAAGAAAATGTGAAATGTTCAAAATCATGTAGGATTTTAATAGTGAATAAGAAGAAGCTGCTCCAGTGGTAGAGACTTGATACCAATCTCAAAGTCACACCTAACAATAGATGTTTTGGTTTGGATTTTGCAAGCATGGGGTTGGCTGAGTGTGGTCTGTACTCCACCTATGATGATCAACTGAAGGAACATTCTGTATGATTTGATCAGCTCATGACTAAGAAGTAAGGCTTATGGGACTGGCATTTCACTGACTTTGACTTTTCTACACAACATCACTTAATTATGTGGTAGGCTAAACGTCTTTTCTTATTACCAAATTACTGATATAATCAATCATCATCATTGCTGTGATGGAGAAGCTGCTTGTAGTAATTTACCTGCAGTGGATCATTGTCCACTTGTTCAGCTTTTGTTGTTGTTGTTACTAATAATGCAGAATATAGAGAATGGGACCACTTTTCAATCCAGTTTTTGGTTGTGAACGAGACAGTGTTATAATAATTGGTGTACTGAATTTAACACTACATTGCTACTGCTGTTCCGCTTACCATCATTTCTATTAAGGCCGAGACATAGAAAACCAGAGAAACTGCCTGAAACAAATGCCAGTAGGACACTAATACAATTTTCATACATTAATCTGATTAAAGTGGGGACAATAAAGTTTATCTATTAGTGTCAAAGTAAGCTCATGTTAACACTGCAGTGAAGTCACTGTAAAAATCCCTTAATCGTTGTACTCTGGCACCCATGTGGGTACACTGAGGGAGAATTTTGCATGGTCAATGTACTTAACCTGCACATCTTTGGACAGTGGGAGGAAACCGGAGCACCGGGAAGAAACCCACACAGACATGGGGAGAACGTGCAGACTCTGCACAGTCGCTCAAGACAGGAATTGAACCCAAGTCCCTGGTGCTGTGAGGCATAAATATTAACCACTGTGCTACCGTGCCACCCATGCAGACCAGACCAGACCAGAAGCAAATCAGTCCTGCAGCATTAAAGGAGCACTCACCTGCAAATAATCATCATTTATATCTAATAGTTGAAGATTGATGTTGAAGATTTAATGGGAGAATTATTCAGTTACATTTGTACTTTATTGTGCCATTCCAGTTATAGTACAGATTCTCTAAATTTAATAAATAATCCAATAACTAGAAGCATGCCAGGGCACCTCAGTTGAGGAGCAACTTTGGGGAAGCAGTAATGATAGGTAATTCTATATTCGGAGCAGCAGACAGGTGTTTCTGCAGATGTGATTCTAGGATGATATGTTGACTCCATAATACCAGATTCAAGGATGTACTTGAAAGACTGCAGACGTTTCTGAAGGCAGAGAGTGCAGACTCAGCAATCGTATCAATAATAAAAATTGAAAATGTTGGAAAAACTCAGGTTTTTCAGCATCCATGGAAAGAAAAATCGAGTTAACATTTTTGACCCTGTTTGCCTGTACTTCACAGCATATAAGAACATAAGAACATAAGAACATAAGAAATAGGAGCAGGAGTAGGCCATCTGGCCCTTCGAGCCTGCCCCGCCATTCAATAAGATCATGGCTGATCTGTCGTGGCTCAGTTCCACTTTCCCGCCCTCTCCCCATAACCCTTAATCCCCTCTCTTATCAAAAACCCATCAACCCGCTTCTTAAAAATATTTAGCGAGGCAGCCTCCACCACTTCAACGGGCAGAGAATTCCAGAGATTCACCACCCTTTGAGTGAAGAAGTTCCTCCTCAACTCCGTTCTGAACCGCCCCCCCTTTATCTTGAGGCTGTGCCCCCTAGTCCTACTGTCTTTTTTGAGCGGGAAGAGTCTTTCCACCTCTATCCTATCCATCCCATTCATCATCTTATACGTCTCAATGAGATCTCCCCTCATTCTTCTAAACTCTAACGAGTACAAGCCTAGTTTATTCAGCCTCTCCTCATAGCTCAACCCCCTCAACTCCGGTATCAGCCTAGTAAACCTCCTCTGCACTCCCTCCAGGGCCAAAATATCCTTGCGCAGGTGCGGCGCCCAAAACTGCACACAGTACTCCAGCTGCGGCCTCACCAATGCCCTATAGACATGCAAGTTCCTGAAATTAGCCAGGAGAACGTATCATGAGGTTTAAGTTAACTGAAAAAGAACAAGGAACAATCTAAAGTCAAAATACTTAACTGGATACGGAACAATATCAGTGGGAGGGGAACGGAGCTGTTCCCTGTGATTTGGATACAATGTTGTTGGGCAAAGATTGCAACAGAAGAATGGGCTGCCTTTTAAAGAGAAGATGAATTCAGAACAGTCAAGGTACATTCACATGGGGGAAAGTGTGGGACAAATGAAACCAAAGCTCTCTGGATAACAAAAGTGACATAAAGTAAGGTGAAGTAGACAAAAGTTGTGTATGTCAGCTTGATAGTACAAATGAGAACCAGACTACATATGAAACGTTGAGGGGAAGTTGAAAATGGAAACAAGAGAGTCTGAAAGGAGACTGGCAACTAACATAAAATAATCCAAAAGTCTTGTGTAGACATATAAATAATGGAAGAGTGGTAAGCAGATGTCAGATCAGGGACCAAAAGCTGAATCGATGTATGGAAATATCGGTGGCACAGTGGTTAGCACTGCTGCCTCACATGCCAAGGACCTGGGTTCAATTCTGGCCTTGGGTCAATTCTGTGTGGAGTTTGCATGTTCTCCCCACGTCTGTGTGAATCTTCTCTGAGTACACCAGTTTCTTCCCACAGTCCAAAGATGTGCAGGTTAGGTTGATTGGCCATGCTAAATTGACTTTAGTGTCGGGGGATTAGTGGGGTAAATATGTGGGGTTACAGGAACAGGGTCTGGGTGGGATTGTGGTCAGTACAGACTCAATGGGCTGAATGGCCTCCTTCTGCACTCTAGGATTCTAGGAATATAGGATATGACTGAGGGTTTACTTTGCAATTGTTTTCTTTTCACCAAGGAGAAAGGTATTTCTAGAGCCACAGTGGATGAGAAGGTACTTGAGAAATTGGATGGGTTAAAAATTGAAAGGACATAGTAGAAAAGTTGGCTGTACTTAAAGTTGATAAATCACCAGAACCAGATTGGAAGTATCCAGGAATATTAAAGGAAGTAAGGGTGGAAATTGTACTGACCATGCTCTTCCAATTCTCCTTAGAAATGAAAGTGGTGTCAGACCACTGGAGATTTGCTGATTTTATAGGCCAGTCCATTTAACCTAGGTAGTGGGAAAGCTTTTGAAATGTTAAATTGGGATCAAATTAGTCACTTGGACAAGAGTGGATTAACAAATGTTTATGAAAGTCAAATTGCATTTAACCAACTTGATTTAATGTTTTGATGAGGATAATGTGGTTGATGTGATCTGTATAAAATTCTAAAAGCCAAGTGATAAAATTCCACATAATGGACTTGCCAGCAAAGTTGAAGTCCTTGGCATAAAGAGACAGTGATGAAGTTAGTTGTGTGCCTGGAGAGAGAGTAGTGCTGAATGGTTATATTTGGAATGGGCAGACACATCTCAGGCAAAAGCTAATGCAGAAAAGAGAGTAGACATGCGTTTTAGTAGGAAAAATAAAGAGAAATAATATAAACCAAATGGTATGTGTCCAAAGAGGGTGTAGGAACAGACAGACTTTGGAGGACATGCATAAGTAGTTGGAGATGGCAAGGCAGATTGATACAATGGTATACAAAATCCTGGGCTTTCTAAATTGTGTCATAATGTATCAAAGCAACAAAGTTATGATGAATCTTTAGACAACACTAGCTTCAAATAATTGGAGCATTGTATCAAAGCACCCAATTTGAGAAAGTTATGAGAATAGATCCAAGGTTCTCTCTCACAGCAGGTCACAAGCGTCTTCTTTGCCAGGGCTAATGTTTTCATCATGTTCTTGAGCCCCAGGAGCCAATAGGAAGGGACTATTGGTTCTGCAGACTTTCTACAAGTTCACCAGGTGCAGGATGCCATTAGCTGCACACGTGGCTATCTGGTCTCCTGCCAATAAGCCTGGCATTGTGTAAATGTAAGAGAATTCATTTAGCATACAGATGGTATGTTACTGCTGGCTTTGGTTCAAGTAGGTATGCACCCATTTTCCCAGTAGCTTTGGTGATCCCTAGAATCCCATATTCCCCCTCTCTTTGAGCAAGGGACGAACATACCATGTTGGCTGCCAGGAAACAAGAGAAATCCTCTGTATAGTCTTGGCCTACTTTAACATCTAAGGATTCCAGCAAAAGTCTGATACAACAGCCGTTGTATTCACTGAACAATCCATTACCATAAGATGGGGCAGATGAGGGATTGGAAGGGGGTTGGGGGAGGTATGGAGGCTCAATTGCTGATAGTATCTTTAAATGCCAGGCAGAAATCAGAATAATGCAGTAGCCCTGAAGGGAGCAGTAGAACCCTGACAGTAATGCAAGGCAGGAAATGGCAGAAACTTGATCAATTTCACCCCAGATTCAGCGATGCCTCTCTGGGGGCACTACCAGACATGGAAGAGAACAGTAGGATGTACTGCTTCCACATAGTAGCAGAAGAAGATTGGTGCTGCAGATCAAACCAACCTGCATGGAGGTTACAGTGATGGTCAACACTTGTGTGGGTTGCCCATTGTATCTGACTGCAGTGCCCATAAATAGTCAATGCTGTGATGTACTCTGGCAAGGTGAGCATAGCATATAACATTAAGCTGGCAGCTTCAGCCCCATTATTCAAAGCTTTCTTCCTATAGTGTCAGGTTGTGCAGAGCACAGCTCACCATTACTATTTGCAAGACTCTTTGTGGGAGCACATTTTAGTGTTACTCCAGACAAATCCAGGCATCTGAGCCTCATCTCCAGAAGGCCTATGGCTTGCTTAATGGTTATTTGATGTTGTTGTTCTTCTCTATATCTGTACTTTGATTCCTGACTGATGTCAGCATGCAGCCATCTTTTCAACGGGTACCCATTATTATTTTTGAAGGTGTGGGGAGGGCCTGAAAAGGTTGGGCACTAGGAGTCCCTTGGGATGTAGGTATCTTTGCAGCTTCCCAGCAACCATGCACATGCCTGAAAGATACATCTGCAGTTATTGCATTCCCATTGGACATTGATGAAGGCTGCAGCCTAGTCCATGGGAGCCGTAACGTCCATATGCATGGAGTCGAGGGCACCTTGTACCTGGAAGCAGGAAAGGCCCCAAATCCTCCTACACTCTGTCTGACTGTCAGGGCCACTACAGAAATGCACAGATGAGCCAACCGTCTTGAACATGGCATTGGTTACCATTTTTATGCAGCGATGAGCTACATGCTTCGCTATTACACAGATAACATTGGAGTGATCCTGAAGCACAGAAATTTACTGCACAGTCACCTCCAGTGCAAATCACCACAGGACTCAGCTTATCCACCATCATTACACACAACCCTGTAAGGCTCTTGGCAAGGTCCCGCATGGGAGGCTGGTCAAGAAGGTAAGAGCCTATGGGATCTAGGGCAATTTGGTAAATTTGAATCCAAAATTGGTTTATTTGGAGGAGACAGAGGATGATGGTCAAAGTTTGTTTTTGTGACTGGAAATCTGGGATCAGTGTTGCATGGGAACAAAAATACACAATGAATGGCAGGACACTAGGAAATACAGAGGACCAGAGGGACCTTGTGATACATGTCCAACAATCTCTGAAGGCAACAGAATAGGTAGATGAGGTTGTTAAAAATGCATACGGGATATCTGACTTTATTAGCCAAGGCATAGAACATGAGAGCAGGAAGATTATGGTATAAATGCTTGTTAGGCCACAGCTAGAGTACTGTGCTGTTTTAATCATTACACTGTGGAAGAAAATGATTACACTAGAAAGGATGTACAGGAGATTCACTAGGATGTTGCCCGGGTTGGAATGTTTCAGCTATGAAGAGAGGCTGGTTTGACTGGAGCTGTTTTTCTTAGAGCAGAGAAAGTTGAGAGGACCTCGATCGAGGTGTACAATATTATGAGGGACATAGATAGGAAGAAACTTTTTCTCTGGATAGCAGGGTCAAAAGCCAGGGGTCATAGATTTAAGGTTGGGACAGGAGATTTAGAAGGGATTTGAGGAAAAACCTTTCACCCAGGGGGTGTTGGGAATCTGGAACTCACTGCCAGAAAGGGTGATAGAGGCAGGAACCCTCAACATTTAAGAAGCATTTGGATGAGCACTTGAAACGCCATAGCCTTGCGACTAAGTGTTGGAAAATGGAATTAGAACAGCTAAAGTATATCTGGAATTAAGAATCTACTGATGATCATAAAACCATTGTCGAATGTTGGAAAAATCTATCTGGTTCACTAATGTCCTTTTAGGGAAATAAATCTGCTGTCCAAACCTGATCTGGCCTACATGTGACTCCAGAGCCACGGCAATGTGGTTGATTGTCAACTGCTCTTTGAAATGGCCTGGCAAGCCACATAGTGAGGGCAAATAGAGATGGGCAATAAATGCTGGCTAGCCAGCGATGCCCATAGCTGGTGCAAACACGATAGGCCGAAGGGCCATTTTCTGTATTGTAAAGCTCTATGACTGTAAGACTCTAACTAACAGCTTCCCTGGAAAGATTGGTCTTCAGTAACACTGCTGCTCAGACATTGCAAGCAAATTTAGCCTCCAAAAGTCGACTCTGTTATCGACTGCTGCATGCAAGAGGCTGGTTTATGCTCCTCTTCATTCATTTTCTTTCCAATTTCCTGATCGTGACATTTCTCTGGTTGTTTCTGCCCTACTTCCTGTGGCTGCAGTTCTCTCGCTGTGATATTCCTGCTGATTGAAGTCTCAAAGTCTGAATGAATGAGGCCCATGGCAAGTAGCTACAGTCCAATTTCTGGGCCTCCCACTGCCCCCTTGCTCTGTTTATACAGGAGAGGGTGCTCAAAGCAGAACTGTCCCAGGTCTAGCATGTTTGCCCTTATTCACAATTGCTACTTCTACTGCCTTCTCAGCTTCACCCTCTCTGCTAAACCATGCTACCACTCGCAATGGCTGCCAACTTCAGCCATTATCTCATGCTGCTAAACTTCCATCTGGTAATAACTGGAATGGTTTTGATGTGCTACTGTCTGAATATCTATGCACAAACGAGAAAAGCCTGGTAAAAATATTCATAACTATCTGTTTTTTAGGCATAATTAGCTTCCCATCTTATTCCAGTGTGATTACCTTTTGGCAGCCTTCTCAGAAGGAAAAAACAGTTCAAAATTGTCAAATCCCAGTAAAGATCAGCAATACTGGAGTTCCATTTTGAAGTATACAAGACCAGTTTGGACAAGTTTTAATTGTACCCCCCATTTTCAAGCTTTGATGTTTTTCAGTAGCCTTTCGTCCTGACACCTCCTGCTTCCCAACTCCCCTCCTTCTACCATTCTACAGGAAAGGATGTCTATCATTTGCATAATTTTTGAGGCCTTGCGTTTCGTATAAAGTTACCCAGATGCTTTATAACAGTCACAGATTGGGCTTTGGGTTTTTGGCCTTCGTAGCCAATAACACATTAAAGTGCACACATACATATGAAAGATTGTAGAATTAGACTTGATACCAATATATAATCAAGACCTTTACGAAAATAGTCCTTTGGGGTCAAGTAGCCAGGAAGAATTTAAACATAGAGCTTAAGCCACCCCAAATGCCAATTTAAAGTCAATTAGTTATTCATAATTCATGGAATGAATAAACATGCTTACTCATAATGGAAAAAGGGCAGTGTTAAAGTACTGAGTATTACAAATATATGGTTTGGTACATTTAGTTAGCCTCTGCCTTTAATTTCAAGCTTGATCCTGCTACAAATCTGCTGTGATGGTATTAAATTTATTGGATTTAATCCTCTTATCAAATTTAAGTTTTTTTAAAAAAAAGTTAATCTGAAGCAGGGTTTCCTCCTATATACCTGTACTTTTTCTCTATATTTATATTGTCCATTCAAACTGATGTTGTGGCCTTTTCTTGTATTAAAATGTCAGCTACCTCGAAATGGCAGAATTGTCATTCTCTTTGATACAGTTGTCACTGGTGTTGGAAAAACTCATATGCTTTTCTCATTACTAAAGCAAAACAGCAAGTTGAAAATCTATTTAGCAAAGTCATTCGGATTCAATCCAATGTTCCTATTTCTGACAAAATTGGATTTTGAAGTCAGCCTTTTAGAATGCTGATGAAAGAAGCGCTCCCACTGAAACCAATGCTTCCAATGAGAACATCTTGAAAAATTGTGGATGTACTGTTTACTATCCATGGGAAAATCCTAGGTTGCATATACTTTACATCCTCAAAACTGGAAGCACAGATTGTGGGACCATACCTACAATATTTTCTTAGAAAAGAAAATGTTTCCAGGGCTAAAGTTGCCAAACCTTGCTGATGGAAACCATTATATGCATTATGTCCTACCTCTTTTAAAAGACAAATCCAGTTACCCTCATTCTGAGCGAATATTCTGGCTAATGCCCTCACCATCATTTTCCCCACCATCCTATTTTTTTTTTCCAAGTATATATTCTATTTAAGAAGCTGTTTTAAATGTTATTGAGTATGCTTCTATTGTCCTTTCAGGCATTACATTTCAAATCGTAACCATAAACTAAGTTTAAAAAAATACAAATTTCCTTATCTTCCCCCGGTTTGTTTGCAGTGTATTAGAAATATTCTAAATTGTGAAGCTGTGTTCATGAGATGCATTTTCACTGATTCCCTTTTCTCCTCCAAAATAGGTTTCAAACCAGTGAATAAACATGAATGCAGAAGTCAATTTTACAAAGGATCGTGAAGCTGGCACCCGTCAAAACTCTGGGCAGGATTTTCTGGCTGCGCTCACCAAGCCTAGAAAATCTTCTCCAAGGTCAATGGATGTTTGAATGGTCCTATCCCACCCACTATGATTCCCATGGCAGGTGGAAACAGGGAAATTCTACCCTTTGTGTGGCCCAAGCATCTTGTGTGGTTTTCTAACTATTGATGGGTGAAAAATAACATGAGGACATCATATTTAACAAAAAAAAGGGGAAAGGTGATAGTGTAGTGGTACTGTCGCTGGGTTGGTTATCCAGAGACCCAGTCAGGCACAGGTTCAAATCCCACGATAGTAACTGGTGGAATATAACTTCAATTAATAAATCTGCAGTTGAAAGCTAGCCTTCAGTTATAGAGGTGGCACAGTGGTTAGCACCGCTGCCTCACAGCGCCAGGGACCCAGGTTCAATTCCTGCCTCTAGTGACTGTGTGGATTTTGCACATTCTCCCTGTGTCTGCGTGGGTTTCCTCCAGGTGTTCTGGTTTGCTCCCACACTCCAAAGATGTACAGGTTAGGTGGGTTGGCCATGCTCAATTGCCCCGTAGTGTCAGAGGGAGTGGCAGAGTAAATAGGTGGGGATAGGGTCTAGGTGGAATTGTTGCCGGTGCAGGTTTGATGGACTGAGTGGCCTCCTTCTGCACTGTAGGGATTCTATGACTAACTTTAAAACTGTCTGATATGTATTCCAATGCTGATACTGCATAGCACTGCTAGCTCACTCTAAGACGCACAGCTACACTTTAAAATAATATGTATAGTTCAACAGTAAACATTGATTTCTGAAACTAGCACTTACATAAAACAATCTTTTGACACGACACTTGTTATTCTCAGTCTTCATTTACAAGAAATGAATGGCAAATTCTAGAATTAAAAGGGAATATGCATAAACATGATTATGATTTAGTTACAAATCGCACACTTTAGGCCCAATTATTGTTCAGAGAAAGTGTTGGTAATAGTGAACATCCAACTTCTGTTTGATAGATTCATTCACTAACGATGTAATGGCTGGTCATATTGTTTCTTTAGTACCTGATCTGCTAAGTAACAGAGTTGTGGTATTCTCCAAATGCAGGTAATAGAGTAGCTTGCTGAAGTAATTTACTTTACTGCAAAACATTTGGATGTAATAAAATGGATCATAAGAAGCAAACAGTGCGTCTGGTTGTAATTACCGCAATCCGGGAACAGTTAAGGCAAAACAGTCTGTCCGTATTCAATTAATAGCTTCTTTGCCACAAAAGCTGACTTACTGGAACATCTTACCCTAAAAGAAGTTGTGCTAAGATCTGTGATCTTATTTATTATTGAGATGTGGGCAATGCTGGCCAGGCCAGCTTTCAATTACCCTTCTCCTTTGAGCACTGAAGCTGTTGTAAGGGTAGTACTGTCACAATGCTGTTAAGTAGGAGTTTCTAGGATCCTGACCCAGTTACAAAGGAGGTGATGAACGTCTAAGCAGGATTGCAATTTGCAGGGAGCTTGGAGGTGATGGTGATAGTCCAAAGATGTGCTTGTTAGGTTGATTGGCCATGCAAAGGTGTCCCTTAGTGTCACAAGATGTATAAATTAGGGGAATTGGCAGGATTACAGGGATAGGGCCTAGGTAAGAGACTCTGGGAGAGTCAAAGCAAACTTGTTGGGCCGAATGGTCTCCCTCTGTACTGTACGGATTCTGTGTTCTCGTAACATTGTTGTTCATGTTTTTTTTTTATTTCCAGATGAAATGGATAGTGGAAGGTGGTGCTGTTGAAATAACTTTAGTGAGTTTGGTGGGTACTGTAGATTGTACATACAACAGCAGAGTGCAACTTTAGGGAAGGGATATGTACCTGACTGATATTGAGCAAAATGCTTCACCATGGATGGACAGATGGGTGGGCAGAGTTTTAGAATTATCTCTTGAGTTCATGTGTGAAAGGAAACAGTTCACTAGTACTCAAGGTAGAAGAGACTAGTGTAACCTCAGCAGCCTCCTCCCACATCCCTCAATGTGGTCTACAACTTGGGGTAACATGTTTTGCTAAACTCATGGAAGTGAAATGAGAAGATTATTCAAAGGGTTTGGGCTCTCAAAACATCTGCCCTTTAAAGAAGGCTGATATTTGAATAAAAAGACCAGATTAAGCCAAGCCCCCTGCAAAGTCTGAGCTGATGATGGAGGAGTCCACTTGTTACATCTGTTCTATGTTATTTAACTAAGCAAACTGTACTGCACCTTTTTGGGGGAATAATCACAAGAGGGCTTCCTCTAGTAGAACACCCAACATCAAATGTTCTAACTGGAATTTCTCTAATAAAATCTCTTATTGGAGCTGTACACTTTGTAGTCTAACAATCAATTTATCATGTGGGATTGGATTGAGTGAGACCAACACGAGATTTCAATAATGGTCACTGGTTTGCTCCCATAATGCTCACTAGAGATGTTGAGACTGTACCTAGCAGCAGGGAAAGACGAGAGCTGGCTCTGACAATGCTGCAGTGTACGGGGCAAAGCCTTTCTCCTTGCCACCTTTCTCAAATGGTTTCCATATTGACATACAGGTCTAGCCATCCATCATCCAACATTGCTGTGCCAGTGATTGGAAAGCTGTCTCATGTCCTGATGCAAATCTGTACTAAATCCTCTCCTCCCAAGAGGAACACATTGACATCCAGCAATTGTGAAATGTCTGATGACATTAGGGATAAGGAGGAATAAAATAATTTGATATCCATTGAAGTAGATGTAGTGTCACAAAATTTGGCATTTACAGTCACTTCATTGAATTTTGAAACTTGATACTCCTCCAGATCAAGGAATCCATGACCACCGGATTTACAATCCATTTGCTGACTCATATATTATATTTCTCTGACCATCAACATTGCTCCCACCCGCACACCACCAACCCCACATCCTAGAAAAACGCAATCAAACTCTTAACACGGGTGGTTAGCACAGCGTCCTCAATGCCAGAGATCCATGTTCAATTCCCGCCTCGGGTGACTGTCTGTGTGGAGTTTGCACATTCTCCCTGTGTTTGCTTGGGTTTCCTCCAGGTACTCCGGTTTCCTCCCATAGTCCAAAGATGTGCGGGTTTGGTGGATTGGCCATGCTAAATTGCCCCTTAGTGTCAGGGGAATTAGCTAGGGTAAATATAAACTTTCTACTTTCTTTGTGTTAAAAAATTGATAAAATCACCCCTTAAATTTCAGAAATAAAATCCAGTTTATATGATCTCTCCTTATAATTTGACTGTGCTGTTGGAGGTTACTAATGCCCCAATGCCAAATTGTTTATACATGTATACATACATCATAAATATTTATCCTCTAAACAACATCGTAGAATCTACAGAAGGAGGCCACCTGGTCCACTGAGCCTGCACCAATAACAATCCCAACCCCACAACCCTACATATCTATCCCCCTGGTCCCCCTGACACTAAGGGGCAATTTATCATGGCCAATCCACCTAACCTGCACATCTTTGGTCTTTGGGAGGAAACCAGAACATCCAGAAGAAACCCACACAGACATGGGAAAAATGTGCAGACTTCACACAGACAGTGACCCAAGCTAGGAATTGCACCCAGGTTCCTGGCGCTGTGAGGCAGCAGTGTTGGCTACTGTGCCACCGTGCTGCCCCTCTATCGCTATGTCTATTGACATCACTTGCTTGACAATTGCTTTGATATGTTAGAAAGGGAAAATGTCACGCAGGTACAGCAACTAAGTCTACTTGTGAATGTACAGCATCATTTAAAAATAATCTTTCTGCAACATTACTAAGATAAATTGTAAAGAAAAATGGGGACACATGTCAACAGGAAGAGGTAGGATCTGGATAATAACCTGAGAACACAACAGGAATGTGAGGAGGAAGCTTCATATTTACAAAGGTTAAAAACTATCCCTGATTTATTTTTCATCTTGAGTCTCATGCATCTACTTTATTTCCTGTTCCCTATTTTCCTCTTAAACAGCTTTCTTTTTTTCTCCCCCTCTCCAAATTTTAATCTTTTTTTTCCTTTTGTTTATTTATTCCATTCTTCTTGATCTTCCTCCTTTTCCTTTCAAAGTTTTAACTTGCTTCTGCCCATTCCTGTAGTTTGCATTTCTGGAGTTCCTGGGTGTACAGGAGATAGAGTGTAGTGTTGAAAAAAGTCAGCAAAGAGATTAGAGGATGAATGGGAGAATCTACCTTTTTTGTGAGGCAGCAGAGTTTGTTGGCGTAACTCAGGAAAGGGTGAAAGGTCCGCAAAGCCTGGTCTGAAACATTTACTTATATTTTAAATATAAATGAGCTGCCAAATTTTCAGCACTGTACAACTTGTTTCAATGTCTGTCAAGGAGGCTGAGAGGAGAGAACAATTGTAGATCAATCTGTGAGAACAAGAAACAGATAGTAGATAGTCACAGAGTCATAGAAGTTTACAGCCTAGAAATAGGCCCTTCAGCCAACCTTGTCCATATTGCCCCCTTTTTTAACCACTAAGCTAGTCCCAATTGCCCGCATTTGGCCCATATCCCACTATACCCATCTTCCCCATGTAACTGTCCAAATGCTTTTTAAAAGACAAAATTGTACCCTCTATTACTACCTCTGGCAGCTTGTTCCAGACACTTGCCACTCTCTGTGTGGAAAGATTGCCCCACTGGATCCTTTTGCATCACTCCCTTCTCATCTTAAACCAGCAGAAGCTATTTCTCTCAGTCTATCCTATTTACTTTCTTTCTGATGGAGAAAGAGGAGATATGTTGCTGAGGGGAGAGAATGGTGGAGGGTTGCTTTTAATCTGCTGCGTATATGTTCTTCACATTGGTCTTCAGCTAAGCAGTGCCATGAAGAACAAGGTCTGGATGGGTGTTATGTTTTTAATCTTGTAGGGCAATGTGTACCCAGATTGAAAGCATCAGTGAGGCCCATTGAGACCTGTTGATCCTGTGTGGAAGAGGGAAAAAAATGATTGAACAGTGAAATGGGTAGGTTTATAAGGAGTTTATTCTGAATAGTTGGATCGGTTACATGATTGTTCTAATAGAAGTGCATTCGAGCGAATGCTAAGCTGCCATTCCACAGAATGTGGCTCACTATTTTTGGCACTTGCAATGAAAGTATATCACAGAGATTTCAGCATTGATATTCATTAGAAAGGTTTATTTGGTAGCAAGACCTTTCGGAGCATTGCTCCTTCCTCAGGTGTGTCAAAGTGTGTGTGTGTGTGTGTGTCTGTGTGTGTACATTGAGAGGAAAGAGTGTGGTGTAGAGGAAATGCTGAGATCCCAGACCTTGCCATAATTAACAAAGCTTCATTGTAATATTTTTCATTGCATTTCTGCTTGGTAACCAGGCAGATTGATGGGCTGGATGGCCATTAAGGGCAAAAGTGAGCGGCAGAAAAGCAGGGATCCTTGGAGACAGTCCTTGGTGTCTGGAGATGATAACAAGTTAGAGAGTGGCAGCAAGGTGAAGCTGGGTGATTCACTCGAGAGATTGGGGGAGCATGCCGTGTGGGGATGTGTGATGTTTAGTTATAAATGTGATTGTTTGATGAGACAGATTAGAAACTAATTGGTACTTCTGAGATGTGTTTGATAGATTCCTTGCTATAATTGGATTAATGAAAATGGAATCAAAAGCCCTGCAGTAGGATAGCACTACATGAAACAGGTATACACTCACTCATACATCTTATGCTTTTCTGGGGGCAGATTGGAAGTTGGGTAGGAGGCGTTGTAAAATTGGATATGATGCTATGGGCACCTCTTGTGGTATCTACTCCTTTGCCGTTACCCCCACAATGATTAAGCAAGTGACAGGGATGTTGCATGGCCTGCCTGCCGCAGGTCAATTAAAGCTCTTAAGTAGCCAGTTAAGAACCTATTCCAAACCCAGACACACATGAGGGTTAGGCCGGTACTTAGGAAACCCAGCAGTTCTCATTGCTCGGATTGCTGGAAAGAAAAGACATGGGGATACTTCCTCATATGGGTCCCTTGACAGATCAGAGGCCCTTGGACAGGGTTTCCCCTCCCCTCAGATTCACCCCAATCCCCTCACCAGAGCTTGACCTGCCAAAATACCCCACTTACCTCCTTCCTCATCAGGCTCCAGGGATGATCACTTTTGGGGATTGGGCCGTGGCTCAGCTCCCACTAGCATTGCTGGGACCAGAGAGTTTCCAGCAATTTGGCAGTTCTCAGAGGCAGTACATCTTCCCCAGATGAGGGGGGATGTGGTGGGGAGGGTAGTGGGAATCTTGCCCTGAACTAATTCATGCCCACTGAGTCTAAGAATCCAATAGTGCTGAAGGAGGCCATTCTGCCCATCAAGTCTTCACCTACTACAATCCTACCCAGGCCCCATTCCCATAACGCAGGTATTTACCCTATCTAGTCTTCCTGACACTAAGGGGCTATTTAGCATGGACAAACCACCTAACCAGCAAATCTTTGGATGGTGGGAAGAAACGGAGCATCTGGAGAAAACCCACGCAGACACGGAGGGAATGTCCAAACTCCACACAGACTGTGACCCGAGGCTGGGAATCAAACCCGGGTCCCTGGCACTGTGAGGCAGCAGTGCTAACTACTGTGCCACCTTGCTGTCCCCTGTCAGTGAGGCAACCTGCTGGATTGTGTTTCCCGCTGCGGAGGCTGAAGGGAAACCAGGCCATATCTTCTGGTTCTGACCTCATTAATTATATACCTGGGGGTTTAGCACTGTATTTCATGGTGGGCTTGCTGGCTCACACCCCGCTGTCATTTCTGGGTGCTGTATTTAAAAGGTGATCCGCTGTTCCAGGAAGAAGATGGATCTCTAGGAGCATTCTGAGGCTGGAAGATTTGATCTTTGCAATGTCACAGAAGCTGGAAGATCCACCTGAAAGATGCCTCCCCTACCCACTACTGTGGTGTACCGGGATCATTGGCAGCATCCATCCCGAACTTTGGAGGTAGCCCCATTCTTCCAGAGACATTCTTCAGATAGGTCTTGACTTCTGCACATCACTTTGTTCCAGACTAGAGTATTTTTCTGCTGACCTTGTGGGGAATCCAGTTAACGGGGCAAGATTCCGGATGGACCTTCAAAGGATGCAAGTCAGTTTCATGCTGGCTTCCTGCGAGATTCCTGATCTATCATGGCGGGCACCAATAGAAAATGCCTTGGGAAATTTGTGCTGCTGCAATACCAATTTTTGGGCCTCCCATTGAATTCTTTCCCACCTGCCCACCATTGAACCCGCTGGCAGGGACGTGGGAGAAATTCTGCCAACGTTTCAGGCCATGAACTTTCATCAGAACTGCTCTGATTTTGGTCTGGATTATTTGAATCTGAATCTTGTGATACAAAGCCAGTTTTATCATTGACAATTCTCTTAAAAGCTTATGATATTGGTCTAGTGTGTACACACTCTTGGGCATGTCGTATGACCTCATTTCAAGCTGGAACGTAAATTATATCCATTTGTATTTCCTGTACTCTTCTGTTTCTCTAATTTTTTGCTGTATATAGGGAAATATTATGTATACATTTAGGCTCGATGTTTCCATTAGCTTGCGCTGTTTTTTTTTCAGCATGGCCCTGAAACTGGCCAAACCAGCACAAAAAGTTACAAATTACAAGCCTAAATTACAGCTGGCACAAGTTGAATTTGCGTCAGTGCTTCAGCACTAGTTTAAAAATCATTGTGTTAGAAACTGGCCTCACCCACAAACTGACCTCACTCCCAGATAGAATAAATCACAATTGTGTATTTGTTCATTGTGCCTGATTGCAGATCTAAGAGGAGGCTCTTAAAATTAGCATGCTTATTTTGGGGTGCAAGGATATTAATGGGCACATTTTAAAATCTTTTCAATATACTTTTCAACCATGCACCAATATAAGCAGCAAATGTTCCTGTGTGTGTTTCATTTGAAGCCATTTAGAACCATAACAAAGTTACAACACAGAAGGAGGTCATTTGGCCCATCTTGCCCATGCCAGCCTCAGGACACACAGATACCCTTTCTAACCCCACCTTCCTGCACCTGGCCCATACATCACTTAAGGTGAAGAGCCAGGTACTTTTTAAAAAGAGTTTGGGGTCTCTGCTTCCACCACCAACTCAGCAGCTCATTCCAAACACTCAACACCCTTTGCATTAAAAAAAAGCTTCTTCTTCTTCCCTCTACACCTACTGAATCTATGTCCCCTGGTTCTAGAATTCTCCAGCTTTCGAGGTTTCCCTCTCACTATCACTAGGTAGTGAGAGGGAAACCTTGAAAGCTTGTGAGTTTACTATCAAATAAATCAGTTGGACTTAAACCTGTCAGACTTTTTACTGTGTTTACCCCAGTCCAACACCGGCATAGCCACATCATGTCTAGAATTCTCCACCCAGGGAAACAATTTTATCCTGTCCACTCTATTCTTCCCCTCATAATTTTGCACAGTCTATCAACTCACCCCTCAGCCATCTTTGTTCCAAGGGGAATAACCACAACCCATCCAATGTCTCCTCATAGCTATGTTTCTCTAGCCCTGGCAACGTTCTTGTAAGCCTCCTCTGCACTCTCTGCAGAGTGAGCAAGCTGCTCACAGATAGTGACCTAAAAACTGATATTAAAAATACTTATTTTAAGTAATGAGCTTATTTGCAACTGAATTAATAAAACCCCACCATGTTGTCATTCTTAAGTAATGCTGCTTCTAGGCTGATTTCACTTTTAATGATATGCAAATATGTTTCAGTGAAAACTTGAGGAAAAAGAATACTTCTGCAAGCTAGTGCAATTTGCACCTGGAGCAAAGTTGTGCCCAAAGTGGAAATTCTAACCCAAAATTATCAAATGCCAAGGATGGCTTTCCCCAGTAGAAATAGCAATAATTACTGAACCCGCAATTCTCTTAACATGGGAAACTCTGGTATTTTATATGTCTGATAAAGTGACACATGTGGGTACAACCACAAAATCATATAAGTTGTTTGCGAAGACAACTACAGCCTATAACGCTAAATACTAGAGCAGTAATTTTATTAACTACTGAAAGATTGTTTTAGAAATGCAGGAAGAGGCAAAAATGCTGAGAGGATATTGTACTTGAGCATCATAAAACTATTGTCTGACCCATCAAAACTGATAACTTTACATAGTTATGCAGGAAGAAGCCTGCTTGCCTCACCATTGCTTAATTCTGGCTTTGCAATACAGCAGTGAATTTGGAGTATCTTGCAAACTAAGTGGGGTGAGGGAAACTGGTGTGAAATTTCGTAAAATTGTCTAATGGTCATGACATAAAAGGAGACTATTTGCTCCTTCCTATCAGTGCTGGTTTTCAATGCGGTTTCAATTGGTCCTCGTAGCAGCTGTGGCAGATGATGGACAGAAATGCTGGAAAAACAATGCTGGCACCATTTGTGTGGTTTCTGTGGCTCTGCTGCTGAGGTTACAGAAGATGGGGCGGTATGTTGGCACAGTGGTTAGCACTCTCAATGCCAAGGACCCGAGTTCAATACTGGCCTCGGGTCACTGTCTGTGTGGAGTCCACACTTCCTCCCTGAGTCTGCGTGAGTTTCTTTCGGGTGCTCCAGTTTCCTCCCACAGTCCAAAAGATGTCCAAAAGATGTTCATTGGCCATGCTGATTTACCCCTACTGTCAGGAGAATAGCAGGGTAAATATTTTGCGTTATGGGAATAGGTCCTGGGTGGGCTTGTCAGTACAGATTCAATGAGCTGAATGGCCTCATTCTCTACTTAGGGACTATATGATTCTATGATTGTGAGAATCTCTGTCAAAATCTTCCCATCATGCTTTTAAATGTTTTTGGGAACAATATGGCTATAATACCTTAGATAAATAATTGATGCCAAAAGTTTCTATTATGAAATTGCAATGAGATATGTTACAGGCATTTAATACAAGCCTGATTTTAAAAACAAAAGCTGAGCTAGTCTTCAATGTGCCCAAGTAGCGCTCAATTCTTTGGTGCGACATGTTGTAAAAAGGAGGAAGGAGACATGAAGCAGGATTGCTTTGCTCCTTTGTATTGCCCATTGTTTTTTTTGGAGTCTTCTCCTTCCCTCGCCCACCCCGCCCTCTGGTCCAAAACCTGGGCAAAGTGTTTCAAGCACAGGATAGGTATACCATTGGATTATGATTGGGTCTGTCTTGTTTTCCTGTCTCATTCACTCCCTCCAATTTTTTTAAGTTTCATAAGTTTGTGTGTTGCGGCAAGGGCAGCACTTCTGTCCCATCCCTAATTGCCCTTTCAGAGCCCAGTTAAGAGGCAACCACATTGCTATGGACCTGGAGTCTCATGAAGACCAGACCAGGTATGGCAGATTTCTTTCCCTTAAGGACATTAGTGAACTGGATCAATGATAGTTTCATGGTCACTATTGCTGAGACTAGCTTTATATTCCAGATCTATTAACTGAATATAAATCCTACCAATGGTTGTGTTGGGATTTGAACCCATGTTCTCAGCATTAGGCTGACTCTCTAGATTACTAGTCCAGTGACATGACCACGCAGTGCCTGCATGTGTGTGTGCATGTGTGCCTAATGCCCTGCTGCAGAAGGTGTATTTCCACACCTATTCACAGGCATCAGGCTCTGCCAGAGGGTAAGCAATTACTTGGAGTGCGTTTATGACTTAAAATCAAAAATCTGGCAGATTCAACTGAGGCCAAGCATTTGTACTTTAGATGTTCCAGGAAACCCGATGTAAAGCTTGTGAAATACAAGCCCATTTTGCTGCAAAGATCTTTCCCTTTTTAAAAAAAAATCACATGACCCACATTCAATTTATTTTTATGTTTTTGTCAAGGAAAAGGGAAGTAAATCAACATTCAGTCACTGTTGTGGAAGCTGCCAATGACTGAATTGGGATTAACAAATACTTAGAACATTAGTTGGATCTGAGTTTGAATAAAGATTTCAACATTCGGTTCTTGGCATAAAGTGAAATGTCTTTCTGAAATCTAAATTAAACATGCATTAAACGCATCATCACTGAGACTCAACTGTAAATTGTATAAACAAAGATAAGCATTGACTTTGTCTTTCATCGACTATCTCCTGATCCCTTGCAACAGATTCCTCCTGAGACCCAACGCTGTCCCTAATCCTTTTTCCTGCAAACATCGCCTCCCACAGTCCTCCAAACCTTTTGTTCCACCGACTTCAGCATATTGTGTCCCCTCCCCACCCCTGCACACTCTGGTTCCACTATTGGTAGTCATATATTCAACCTATATTTCTTTTAACTCTCCATGTCCCTCTCCTCTGAGTCACTTCTTTAAACTAACCGCTTTTGAGTAAACCTTTGGTCACACTTCTAAACATTTCCCTCTGTGGCTGAACCTCTATTTATTTGATTCAGTCTCCGTGAAGGCTCATTTGTCTGCATTAAAAGCACTACGTGGCTGTTGAATGTTGGTGTGATGTGGATATGCTGGCGTTGGACTGGGGTAAACACAGTAAAAAGCCTGACAACACCAGGTTTAAGTCCAACCGAATTATTTGATAGTAAACTCACAAGCTTTCGAGGTTAAGCTCTTTTTCTTGTGAATGGATTCCTGAAGAAGAGCTTAACCTCGAAAGCTTGTGAGTTTACTATCAAATAAATCGGTTGGACTTAAACCAAATGTTGGTGTAACATTGCAATGATAATGACTGTAAATTGTGCATTTGTTTGAGCAGTTCTAAGGACTCTTAAGTGGTTTGCGTGGCTGAATAGTACAATGTAACAACTTACCAAATGCATGTATCTTTGGCTTGAGGCAAAGTGAAAAGATTTGCAAAGAACCAAAGTAATTAAAATTTACACTTTATTTATTTTGCTGTCCTGAAGTCAAAGGGGTGAGCTCAGGGAGACCACTAATTTTTACACTGCTGTGGGAATTTTAACCGCGTGTTACAGGTTGGAACTTTATGCTACCTTTGAAAGTGTTGCCTACGTGAAGTATTTGCACCTTGGTGACAACTGAATGGTTTTCTCCAAGTAAAAACAACCAGAATAACGATGGTGTCTGACTTGATTTCTTCCAAAACATCTTGAAATACATCCATATGGTTATTATCTAGATTGGCAAGAAGGTGAAATGATTTTCACTGTAGGCCTCAGTGGATTTGGAGGTGTAATAGTTTTCTTTTTAACCGAAATGTCTTGCAGATGGAATGGTATTTTGACAAAAGCCAGGTTCCTGTGCACCTGTATCTCTGGGGTATATCATTCTGTGGTCCTGCTGGATGGACTGAGGTGAGGTGTATAAATCAGCATTCTATTGCTTGTCATGAAAACAAAATGCAGAAAATCCTCAATTTCTACCACTGTGTTGTTAATTAGCTATGCAAAGGATTGTTTTCTATCGCTAAAAGGTGGCCATAAAACATTCTTTTCTGCAGGCCACAATCTTTCCAATGACAAACCAGTAGAATCAAAATGCTCTTGCACTGTTTATTTGTTTTATTTTAAACTTAAAACTGATATTATTATAGGAAAATCTTCAAGGTTTCAATCTTAGACTGCTGAATTGCAATTGCTCGATAAATTAGTTGATTTTTGTGATTAAAACTTCCAGAATTTTTATAAAGCTGTTCCGCAAGCCATAATCTTTTATTTCTGTTTGCTTTTTTCATGAACGTAGTCATGAATTAAAAAGAGTGTAATGTCAGTTGGAAGTTCTCATAGACTGAAAAGTCCCAAAGAAGATCTAAGTGCCCAATGGGCAGGACTATGGGAGTTTTTCCCGCCTGTTTTTTGGGTGAGCTTAGTGGAATGAATTTACAGGACTCTGTGCACTGCAGTCCATCAGGAAATTTATACCAGTGGGGGTGGTGGGGAAGGGGGCTAATCCCGCCCAAGAAGCCAGCATCGGATTGCAGAAAGGGCTAGTACACATGGGCCAATCTCCAGACATTGCCAGCCTCCAATCCCTGACTCCACCAGCAGCCCCAATTCCCCCCATAATACAGAGTTCCCCCCCCCACTTATTCCCTCCCCTCCTATCTCCTCCCAGTCCCAGTCTGGCTGCCCCATTGGGCAGTGCCAGGATGCCTGCTGGGCACAGCCAGTGTCCCAGGCTGGCAGACTTTCTCTGACCTGCTGGGGGGTCTCAATGGCCTCTGGTCCCCCAGCAAGGCCACATATCTGGTCTCTGTTGCTGGAGAGCATACAAGATCCCTGCTGGTATAGTCTTCCAATGACAGGGACAGAAACTGGAGCGAGCCTGGAGAATTGAGCCTTGGGTTTGTTAAATAGATGTTAGCATATTGTAATCAGCTTCGCGATGTTCCCTGGCGCAAGGCTGATTATGTCCAAAAGATCGGATAGATAAGATTGTGACTGACCAGATGTCAGTCGCAATCCTGTTTTCCCTTCTGTTTAAATTTCCTGGCCCACTGAGCTACTCGAACGGCACTGCAGGCTGGAAAATTGCACCTGTTCACTATTGAATGGAGGACTCGAAGAACAAAAGTACAGCACAGAAACAGGCCCTTTTGCCCTCTAAACCCATGCCAATCATAATGCGCTAACTAGACTTAAAAAAAGCCTTCTGCCCACACTTGGCTCATATTCTTCCATTCCAAAAAATAGATCAATGGACTGTAGCAAAGATTGAAAAAGCAATCATGTTTTTGCGAAGATTATTACTGATCAATTCATGCTGTACTGACATATCAAAAAAAAGAAGTTATTTCCTCCTGCACAAACATATGTCTAAGAACCTGAAAATTAATGGTTCATCAATAGCAACACTTAATGGGATCGTGGCTGCCAGTAAATTCTACCATTTACTCCAACACATTGGGCCTGAATTTACCATTTACCAAAACTTGATAAAGTCGGACGTGAGGCGATTAGCCCGATCCACGCCCGAGTCTGCACAGATGCCTGCTTTACCAAGGCCTGAAAATGCATGGTGTGTGTGTGTGTGTGTGTGTGTGTGTGTGTGTGTGTGTGTGTGTGTGTGTGTGTGTGTGTGTGTGTGTGTGTGTGTGTGTGTGTGTACATTGATGGAGGGACAGTGTGTGTGTGCACATTGATGGAGGGACAGTACATGCATTTAAATTGAATTAATGCGCTGCCTGCCCAACTTTACCAGCATTTCCCCCTTTATCATCATGTTCACTCGTCCAGATTCGCATGAAACAGACATGCTTGGCAAAGGTCTGTTTCGGGCGCTCCAGTTTCTGAAGAGGCAAGTTCAGAGCTTCCGGCGGCTCTCTAACTCAGATTGATGGCAGGGGAGGGAGGGAGCCAGATCGTTCTCTGATGGGGGAGAGGGAGGAGAGTCAGATGTATCTCTGCTGGGGGACTGGGGAACGGGCGGCAAGGCGGGGGGGGGGACTGCTGCTATTCTGCGGGCGATCGGTGGGTGGGCAGTGGATTGTGATCAGTCTGGGTAGCGGGGGGTGGGTGGATAAGAGGGACAGTTATGTTTTGGGGATGGGGTGATGTTGTGGGGGTCATCACTCCTGCTTTTTGCTTCTGGGCTGCTTTATCCGCTTTTTGCGGCCCAGGCGCAATGTGACAGGAGCGCATTTTCAATTTTGTTTCTCACTGCGCCATGCGCAGTTCAAAACTCCGATCAGAGCTGCGGTGTTTCGGGCATGATAAGCCCTGTCCACAGTACGATTCAGACTCACGATTTGTTTTCAATCTAAGTGCATATGGGGGTGAGTGGGAACAGATTTCCAAGTCAGATCTGAATTGTATCCAGATTCAGCACTTAGAATCAAAATGGTAAAACTGGGTCCATTATGTGGCCTTGGAAAGACTCTCTTAATATGGAAGGGGATGGAGTGCAGAGGTGGGCCCTGAATCTGCCTCAGCTGTAATAGGGATTAACCACTTTGCTGTAGTGTCAACAGCCATTGATCTATGTGAATCATAGGATACCTGCAATACGCAATGCATATGCAAAGTGCCTACCAAGTAGGATCCTGCCTTGATGGAAACGTTTCTAAAAGCATGCTGGAAATCTGAAATAAATACAGAACAATGCTGGAAATACTCAGCAGGTCAGGCAGCTTCTGCAGAGAGAAAAACAGAGGGTATAGTTCTCCCATTTTGAGACTAAGGGCAGTTGCAGGCAGCTCTAGTGTTACTAATCAGAATGGCAACATTCTGTGCCAGATTTTGCACTTGGAATCTCATTTATTATGTACAATGTCTTCCCCTCCAACTCTCTTGGTGGGCCTGCAGCTGATTTATCCACTGCCCTATCCCCATAAATCTGTGCATTTACCATGGCTATTCTCCCTAATCTAAACATCTGGATCCTAAGGGGAAATTTAACATGCCCAGTCTACCTAACCTGCACATCTTTGGACTGTGGTAAGAAGCTGGAGCACCTGGAGGAAACCCGTGCAGACATGGGGAGGATTTGTAAACTCCACACAGACACCCAAGGCTCAGAATAAAACTTGGTCCCCTGGCGCTGTGAGGCAGCAGTGCTAACTACTGTGCTGCCCTGAACCCTTGGCTCATTGTAGATAAAAAATCTACCTAGTGCTATCTTTAATATATTTAATGACCCAGCTTCCATTGCTCTTTGGGAATAGAATTCCAAAGATTAAAGATCCCCTGGGAGAAGAAATTCCTCCCTGCCTGGTTCTTAAATTGATTTTTAAACTGTGGGTATCGAAGTGGGTGCAGAATGGGAAACTGCTCATGGCTGCAGCTGGACACCAGTCTGATCCCATAGGAGGGGCAATGGCGTAAATGGGACTTGGCATTTGCAAAGGGCCTGCGTTTGCGATGGCAGGGGTCTTGGATAATGTAGATGTCATTGATGCTGCTCTTCAGCTGATGAAGAGGATGTGGAGAAGTGGATGAGCAGGTGGCACAGGATGAGGAACACAATCCACCTGAAGTAAGAGAAACAAACTCAGGACATTGCTTCCCTGTGACCCTGCTGCTCTTTCAGAATCAATACAATAAACAATTTGCCTTAATGTGGATCTAATGCTGTCTCCTTCGTCTCATCCTCCATCACCCAGAAGAACACACTGACAAAGCTGAAGAGCCCAATGAGGGAGCTAGGCTGTCTGAAGAACACTAAATGTGACATTGATTTATTGACTCTATCAAGGCTTATTATGTGGACAGTATAACTTTAACTGGGAACTCTGAGTGTGTCTAGGGAATCTTAATAATGTGACTCATGCATTTGCAGCTGAGGAGGAGGTAGGTTTCCTGCGGTCTGGGATGATCTTGGTGGCCATCCTCTGGCTATGTTTGCCCTAATGGGCCCTGGCATGCTGAGGCAATCTTGCAAAGGTGTAGGAGCCTCCTCTATTGTCATGCCTGCTGGAAGTGGGATCACTGACCGAGGGGCTGGTATCCATTCTCAGAATGCCTCGAGAGGAGCCATCAGATGCAGAAGGCATGCAGTTCTTCTCCCTTTACAAGACACACTTGTACATCTCTACTGGCCTGAGAACCATGAGCACCTGGTGGGGATTTTAGGCACCTTGATCCTCTCTCGCATGGTCACAGCTGGATAGAGATTCCAGACAAGGTGAAATTCACCGTACACACCCGCTATCTGCTAAGTGGGTGGCAGGGGTGACACCCTAGGGCTGATGACCTCTATAATCTTCATCCAGGCTGACCTATTCTCACATAAAAGCAAAATACTGTGGATGCTGGAAATCTAAAATAAAAACAGAAAATGCTGGATAAACACAGCTTCTCTCCACAGATGCTGCCAGACCGGCTGTGCTTATCCAGAATTTTCTGTTTTTATTATGGTCTATTCTCACCACCCCTTGTAGCTTACCATTGCAGCCTGGGGTAAGGCAATCTACAGGGAACCATCACTAAACTGTGAGGCTGGACTGTGTCATCCCTCTGCCGTAGTGCAGCTTTTTCTTGGTCTGCTCTTCAAGTCCACAGTTGAATCACAAGAGTCTTCAGCAGAGTTGCTGAGTCAACCCTATGAATAAGACAACACTGTATGGTGGGCTAATAGCTCTTTAAACACGATTCAATCACCTTTCAAACAGGTGATTCTGCAATCGATCAGCACCTTGTCCACGCTCTGTAGCTCCAGGGCATTAATGGGTCAGCTGCCTGCCCTGTGATTGTGGTCGAGCAGCTATAAGTAAATTTAAAGTTTATTTATTAGCAACAAGTAGGCTTACATTAACACTGCAATGAAGTTACTGTGAAAATCCTCTAGTTGCCACACTCCAGTGCCTGTTTTGGTACACTGAGGGAGAATTTAGCATGGCCAATGCCCCTAGCCAACATGTCTTTCGGACTGTGGGAGGAAACCGGGGACCCAGAGGAAACTCACGCAGAAATGGGGAGAATGTGCAAACTCCACACAGACAGGGACCTGAGGCCGGAATTGAACCTGGGTCCCTGGCACTGTGAGGTAGCAGTGCTAACCACTGTGTCACCATGCAGCTCATGTGGAAGTGGCACCCTCTTGTGGTGCCACCACTGTGACCTGTGCTTTCCAAATCAAATTCAGCCCCCATGTGTGCAAGGATTCACTTTGATGGGCAGGCCACCAGAGTGAGGCATCTGGTTTAAATTCTGTCTCGACCACTTTTATAGCATCATGTAACCTTACTCGAGGAGTTTCATTTGAAGTAAGTGTAATTAGAATATAAAACTTAGAACACAGAGAATGCTGGAAATACTCAATAGGTTTGTCAGGCAAGAGCTGACAGATTAGCTGTTCAAATGTGGACAACAACAGAACTGAAAGAAAACATACAGACAAACAATACTGAAAGGAACAGAACAAAGGTCAGAGGTGGAGAGTGGAAAGGGAATATAAGAAAGAAAACAGTGACTTGTAAAGTGCACTAATTGAAACTAGGAGATGGATAAATGATTGAAGTGTTATTAACATGACAAAATGGAAAAAAAATTAAGGTCAATTAGGAATGGTGCAAATTGCTGGAGAAGGGGGCTGGGGGAGGGCATATTAAGTGGGATTAGGAAAAATACCTACAGTGATCCAGCAGCCTGAGGAGAAACTAGTTGGCCATGATTAAGTGTACAGCAGCAGATTGTTCCAACATAGGGCCCCATTTTAGGTGCCCTCCAACCAGAATCCTGTGACACCCACCAAGAGGATCATAGTTCATACCTCCAGAGATCCTGCCAGTCTACTGCTGGATTTGAGACCAGCTAGAAAATAAGAATAGAAAAGCAGCTGCACAGATTTTATTTGATACTTTGCCCAATTTAAGAGTGCAAATGTAAAAAATCTTAAGTACGGTCAGCTCAGAGCGGCAAATTTAAAAAAATACATAGTGGCCACAAAATTGGACAGGGCCAGAAATGGCGATCATGATGTGGGGCTACCCACGCCTATTGCTTCTGATGCAGGCAGCAAACTTTGTGCTGCTTGCTAATTTAAATGACTAGTGTGCAGTCAGCACTACCTGCACTGTTGAGAGGGGGTCAGGGAGGTGGTGAGTAAAATCCAGCCTACACTGACAATTTTTAAAAATTTGTTCAGGGGATGTCGTTGGCTGGGCCCAGCATTTGTTGCCCATCCCTAATTGCCCTTGAACTGAGTGGTTCGCTAGGCCATTTTAGAGTCAACAACATTGCGGTTGATCTGCAGTCTCATGTAGCCCAGGTTGGGTAAGAAAGGCAGGTTTACTTCCCTAAAGGATAACTAGTGAACCAAATGAGTTTTTATAACAATCGACAAAGATTTCATGGCCATCACTAGACTTTTATTGAATTCACCTGTCACCATGGTGGGATTTGAACCTGGGTCATAGGCTGGAGAGTCTTAGAGATTTATATCATAGAAACAGATCCTTCAGCCCAACTTGTCCATGCCGCCCTTTTTCTTGATCACTAAGTCCCATTGCCCATATTTGGCCCATATCCTCTACACATCGAACTTACAAAGATGCAGAGCTTTACCCAGGGTCTCTAGATTAGTAGCCTGGTGACAACACCATCCACCACCTTTAAAATTAGTCTGCATTTTTAATGGGGAGATGGTGAAGCAGGTACTAGAAGTCATCTTAAGTGATCTTGACCACAGCAACACAATGATATAACATGGCAGAGAGCAGGCTCCTAGATTTTTACTGTTGCAGTCTTGGTGCAGGAGCTGGACAGGAGGAGAAATATCCTCTATCTACAGTGACCAGGAGACCCTTCAGACAAAAATTGTGAAAGTCTTGGGAGTAAATAATTGTGGCAGTTCATGCCACAAGGGCTTGTTGTCAGAATTATAGCATTCATTCTCCCATCATTGCCACCTGTCTCTCAGCCAATCAGCCTGCCTGCTACCACCCAGGTCAAGATGGTGCCGTCTGAATTGAGGTCTTCAAAGTTCACAGCTCCTTGAGGTATCCCTGTATGGCCATCCACAGTTTCCTTCACTGAAAGTTGGCAGCCACGCCACTGGGGTAGCACTGAGTAGAAACACTAGGACAGACAGGGAGACATGGGAGACCGGCGCTAACAGAATGTAAAAAGTGATTAATTCATGTTAGGTTGCAGTATGACATGATGTGGCTCAATGGCTTTCCAGTAAATTCAGGTCCATTATCTGATACCACCTGCATAGCTGCCCCAAATAAAAATTCCACTTAGTCTGTGTTCTATGGTTGTGATCTATTGTAAAATTGACAAATGAAAGGATACTTGGAAAAACCAGAAAACTGTCAATCTTACCAAAACACTTACAGTTAAAAATTAAAGTTTATTTATTAGTAAGGCTTACATTAATATTGCAAAGAAGTTACTGTGAAATTCCCCTAGTCGCCACATTCCGGCGCCTGTTCGGGTCAATGCACCTAACCAGCATGTCTTTCAGAATTTGGGAGGAAACCCAGAGCATCCAGAGGAAACCCACACAAGAGAACATGCAAACTCCACACAGACAGTGACCCAAGCCAGGAATCAAACCCAAGTCCCTAGTGCTGTAAGGCAGCTTTGCTAACCACCGTGCCACCCAATATTACAATATTGCAATGTCAGATTCCTAACCGAAGCGATGAGTATATTTTATGATTTTGATCTTCCTTTCAGGACCTGACTGATTCCATGTACGGTTACCAATATGGGATCTTGACATGTAATCATTGGACCTTTTGTTTCTACTGTGTGATGCCCTGGATGACTGCTTGTATTTAACTCTCGCATGATGGTCCAAAACATGGGATTACTGACCCATTATACACTGTAAGTATCACAGTAGTGGGCCTTGGCTTTCCACTTCTGTGAGTCCATTGCTTGCAGAACTCTGAGCCAATATGTTGGTACTTGGCTTGTGGCTGCTTTTGTCAATAGTGAATGTTTACCAATTTTCTGAGGACAGATGATCTGAATCATGGAAAATACATCTGACATCTGTGTCCTGTGGCATGGATGGATGGAAACTATGTTTACTGTGCTCGCAGCATCTTGATCCTCACTGTTCATTTTATCTGTCACCTTATGTGTGTTTTTCTTACGGGATCTGCTCTTTTTTGCTGCCTGAAGTATTGTCTTTTCCCGCTGTTCCCAATGCAGTCTACTCTACTTCGGAGACCAAACGTAGACTGGGTGATCAATTTGCTGACGCCTTCAGTCTGTCCACAAGCAGGCCCCAGAAGATCCTGTCACTTGCCACCTCAACACATCACCCTGCTCTCCTGTCCACATGTTGGTCCTTGGCCTGTTGCAATGTTGTAGCGAACCCCAACGCAAAAAGGAGGAACAGCAACTCATCTTCCCATTGGGCACTTTACAATCTTCCAGACTGAACACTGAGTTCAACGATTTCAGAGCGTGAACTCTCCCTTCCATCTTCACCCCATTTCCATTTATTTTGTTTCATTCTGTTTTTCTTTTCATGAGATTCATCCTTTTTGTAGCATCCCTCTTTCTCACTTCCACTTTTGCACTTCTCCATTCTCACTCTGCTTCTTGCATTCCACCCCACCAACCGCCCCCCCCACCACACACACACACACACACACACACACACACACACACACACACACACACACACACACACACACACTCTCTTTCAGGCCAACTGCCTTAATTATCTGTACCTCTGTTTTTGCCATTTACACATTCTGATCACTTAATGGACACTTTTTGAGCACCTCTCTCAGCCTTCTTCATCCTCACTTACATTTCCTTTGTCCTATTACAACCCACCCCCACTGCCACCCTCTCTCGTAGTATAAATCTGTCCTGATTTTCTTTGCTTTTGGCTCTGATGAAGTGTCAGCCAGAGTCTCAACAGTGGATATATTCTCTCTCTACAGATGCTGTCAGACCTGCTGAGATTTTCCAGCATTTTCTATTTTTGTTTCAGATTCCAGCATCTGCAGTAATTTGCTTTTTATTTTGTCTGTTTATGGAATGCTTGAGCCTTTGCAAAACTTTTTTTTGCTCTCCTGAGTTGTCCCTGCCAGTTATCCCCTATGCCAGAAGCATTGCCAAAATCAGGAAATGCTAGGCCACTCTTTGATTTTGGTACAAGTCCACACTTTCCATACGTCTTCCCATGATTGGCTATTCTGGTCAATGTGTTGACAGTTGTGGCTGCATACAAAAGCTGCACATGTTGGCAGGCTGGAATGATCACCTCATATTTTCATTCATCTTTGTTGGACAAACCCAAAGGCTATTCAATGAAATGCCTGTATCGGAGTTGACACAGTCACTAATTTGGCAACTCTCACTTCCGGCTTTTTTTTTAGAAAGATTGCAACTGGCACCCTTTTCTCTTCATTGGCTGACAAACCGATCGATCGATTCTTTCAGCTGTTAATGGTACGACACAAATTCCAGGCGATGGATATGGGAATTCACTTTGATCTGTATCACCTCAGCTCATTCTTCCAATCATTTTGCAAGCCAGATCCACGACTGCACCTATGATTGACAGCTTTGTTTGGTGATTTGTCCTGGGATTCCTTGCATTCTTATTCTAGAAGAGATCCTGCTGAAGGCAGTGGTCTTTTATTCCAAATATCTTATTTACATTATTAACTATTTACAAAGTTAATATGAGGACAAAGCTACATCTCCTCTAGGCGCTCCTCATCTTGTCTTAGTGGGTGGCATCACTGTAACATATCTCCTAATGCACGTGTTAATCTCTTACTCTACAACAGCCACTCACTAGTCTTTCAAAACTTTAAGCAACTCTAGGAACCACTAAAGGCCTCTTCATTTGTAAAACAGGATTCAGCAGAAATCAATCAGCATCTAATCTGAAATTAGTTAAATAACGCTGGTATTATCCTACTTGCTGTTGAACGCATGCTCAGGGGTGTAGGTGTTAGCTGGAGTGTTGAGCTTCAAAAGGATGGTGCTGGTATCAAATCAACATTGGGCACTAGTTGATATTACAATCTGTCTAACGTGCATACTTTTGGTGGAAAGTCTCTGCGAATGCTCTAATGGCATCCAGCTTGGTGAGCGTGTGTACACTTGGCATGTCCATTTTGAAGCTATTCATGGCACCAAGGAACTGAAATTTGGGGCTATTATTTTCTGCATAATGAATATTTAGCGTTATTGTGGTTTGTGCTTTCAACTTGTGAAAGAAAGTAGTTAAGTTTAAAAAAATGAACAGTACCAATTCTTACCTTACCCAAAGAAATGGCCTAAAAATGAACCTGGACATTCAATTGCATTAAATTATTTGCCCCTAAAAAATGTTCACAAATGTTAGCAAAATTAATTGCAGAAACATTAGAGGTAGTGATGAGAATTGAGCTCTTCCTTGGAGGTGAACACGGTAATCTCTGACACCTTTGTAATGATTTAATTTTTGCCAGTCACTGATGGGAAGAAAGCAATACTTGAGAGTCAATTAAAATTGATTTATCTGAGGGTTGAGGAAGGGCAATGTTCCAATGGAGCCAGTATAAAGAGGCTAAATGAATAAGACAACAAATGTGTTGCGTAGTCTATTCAATTAGTTTTAAAAATTGAAATTTCTTTCAAATCATTCTTAGGTTGGGAAATCAGAGATCAGCTTTATTTATCATTGTGACCAGATTCATTAGCCGTGGTTGAAATGTTAAGAGTAATGACTGCTGTAGTACATGTACCCGTAATTTGAAATTGCTACCATACTGCATTTTGCGAGTGCATCGTAACACTGCAGAAACTGTATTCCTAACTCTCACTATAAGTCTGCAGCCGGAGTGATATATGGAGTATAATTGCAGTGTATCAGATGTTCATTCTTGCTGCATGTGCTGATTAGGTAAGGGGAAGCTTTATTTTGGTTTTTATCTCGTGATACGGGTTATCTAGAAGTAGCTCTTGATTTTGATGGGACTGAAATTGGGAGAGATGCAGAGTGGCTGGCGACTTGCTACCACCAGTTTATGCCATTGTACAAAGTGAAAGTCACCCCATAGTGGAAATCCTGCAATCCAAATGATGCACCCTATGTGTAATTTTTGGAGGTGGTTGGAAATTAGGACCATGCTGACCTGCAGCTGCCACTCTTGTTGCGATTAGCAGCGTTGTAAAGAGAATTGTTATAAAATGAGGAGCCAGCAGGTGCAGGTATTAAAAAAAGAGATTGCCAGCAAAGGGCAGTATAAACAACATCAAACTCTAGCTGCATAAAATGTAATGACTATTACTGCTCAGGACAGGAAATAATTATACCATTTTCTAACAGAGTAGCTTTAATACAAGTGGCTTGAATAGCAAATCACCAACATCTGCAAAGTTTTAAAAAAAAACAGCTACTGCTGCAGTTATTGGACTATGGGCAACCATAGAGGTTTCAGCAGTTTTCATTTCCACACAGATTGGGGAGCGGGGTTGGGGGTGGTATGCTTGGCCTCTTATTAAATCTGACCCATACTTCATACTTAGGATACAGATGATGGCAAATTGCATCCTTTGAAATACATAGTTTCATTTTTCGGCTTTAATAAACAATATCCTGCCAGAAACCAAAAACTTCACCATCAAAGTTAGAAAATGAAAGAATGTGGGGGCATCTGTATAATTAGGCAACAACTGAGGGTCTCCACAGCTGGATTTTGAATTTTGATGGTTACTGAATTAGTAAGAAATTTACTAAATAAAGGCCAAAGGGTTTATATTCACAGAAGTATGTCTGAATTCCAAATGACTACGTGCATATTTGCCCTTTGAGTTTCCTGAAGTTTATTACTTGGGCAATGTACTGATTCAACTGCCAACAATGAAATCGGACATTGCCAAGCATTCCATCGCCGAGATGTTATTTCGTGGAAATAAGGTTCTAAATAATGCAACCATTGCAATGTGTAATATTGTCCAGCACTTTGGAAGGTTGTATTTCCTGCAAATTCAGATATCACTGGCATCATTTTTCATCTTTTACCAGCTAACTGCACATCGTCATGTGCTGGAAATACAGATCAATAATTCAGGCAGCTTCTGCCATGGTTTTCCACCCATTAAAATAAATGAGCCCACACTTGAACTCCTGATACAAGCTCCTGCCTTGTGATGATCTGCACAGGGAGCATGGAAGGTGACAATGCACTCCATCATGTTATAAATTACTAGCAGAATTGCTAAATCTGGTAATCCATAAAGTCCTACTCCTGGGATTCCACAAGGAATCTTCTTTCCCACTGTAATTTAGTCTGAGGATTGACAGAAAGCTTGGAGAAATGTTGTAAAATTTTCCTGGATTTTACTGAAATTAAAACATGCGTCCCATGGAAATTCTAACTCCTCCCCCCCCACCCCCCCACCCACCTCTTAACCCCTTGAGGCCAAACAATAATGAACTTCTAACATTTGTCTAGCTGGAATACCGAGCACAGTTTAGTTAGTTAGCGTTGCTGCCTCACAGCGCCAGGGACCCAGGTTCAATTCCGGCCTCGGGTCATTGTCTGTGTGGAGTTTGTACTTTCTCCCCGTGTCCGTGTGGGTTTCTTCTGGGCGCTGCAGTTTACACCCACAGTCCAAAGATGTGCAGATTGGGTTGATTGGCCATGCTAAATGACCCTAGTGTCAGGGAATTATCAGGATAAATATGTCAGGTTACGGGAATTGGGCTCTGATAGAATTGTGGTCTGTGCAGACTCAATGGGCCAAATGGCCTCCTTCTGCACTGTAGGGATTCTATTCTATGATTCTGAGACCCTGGCTTCAAGGAATATGCAGCATAATTAACTAAATTAGCATCTGAGTCAAGATGGGTGACTGGAGTTGAGTAGGAACAGGAGTTGACCATTTAGCCTTCCAAGCCCATTCTGTCGCCATTCAATAAGATCACTGGTGATCTATGACCTAACTCCATATACCACCTTTGCCCCATATCCCTTAATACCTTTGGTTGACAGAAATTTATCAATCTCAGATTTAAAATTAATAAGTGTTCTAGCATCAATTGCCATTTATCAAAAAAGTTCCACATTTCTATCCCTATTTTTTGCTCGGAGAAATGTTCTCTAATATCATTCCTAAGAAGTTGGCTTTAATTTTTAGATTTTGCCTTTCTGCAGAAAATGATCATGCTTGAGGGAAAAAAATAAACTTGGGAGAGATATGACTAAGGGATTGAAGATTTTAATTGTAGAGATCAATGGTAGCGTAATAATACTGGTTTTGCAACACAAGAGCATGAAGACAAGTTCAGAAGAAGAATGGTGAACAGACAGTTGGCTGGGATTTTGTCAGCAGTGTGTCATTCTGAACACTGTAACCACAACTGTGAGCAGCTTTCTTCTTTTTTGCTATTTTCCATGCGTTTCTCATTAAAATTCTAAGTGTGGGCAGCATGTGTGCATGGTTAACACATTCGATTTGGCAGGGAGGGAAACTTTTCAATGGTGAAAACTGCCATCAGTTGACAATGCTGCATCTACAGCTGGTCCCTTCATGGTCACAACATTCCTGCCCAACTAAGTTTCCATTAACATAAGACTCACGAGAGTCCTTCCTCTAAATTTTATTTGTAAATATTTCACAGATGCTGGGATTCTTTGTCCTCCCTGCGGCATTTTTCTTGGTGGCGGAGGCACTGTGCCATTGGCCGATGGTGCAGCAGGATCTTCTGGTCCTGCTGCTGTCAATTGGATTTCCCATTGAATCCACCTCACTCTGGTTTCCCATTCAATCTACCCCACACCGCCAGGAAATGTGCAACAAGGGTTCGCTGTTGGCGAGACCAGAAGAGCCAGAGGATCAAGTTCAATATATTGGTTTTACTTTATTCATTAGTGCATCACTCCTGTTTGTTGGGATTAGTTTAATCAGTGAACTAAGTACACTGGCACAATTCAAGGTTAGTACATATTGTTGGTTACAGGCGAGTTAGGGACATTTCCTTGTTGTGGAAGAAACAATGTTATTGTTTACTCTTTATTGAATGTTCATGTTAGCGTCCAATATTATACTTGTCACTCTGTGGGCATTGCTGAACTTGCAGGCTTAGTTACCCTCCCTTGTTACACATTGTAAATGACATTGCCTGAGAACATGCTCAGTGGGGATAATTGAAATGCTGCAGCTGAACTCAAAACTCCATACAGACTCTGCCAGCCAGCACCCTGAAATGGATAGACATTTGGATAATTCAGACGTTGTTCTTTAGGCCGCTGATTTTCTTACTTGGCTGACTGTCTCCATCATCCCCTCCCACCACACTCTGTATGCCTAGCTCTTCCCACTTCTTGCTCCATGTCCCTGATCTCACCCTGTGTCATCCCTGGATCCCTCTTCCACTCCACTACACCCCTGACCCACTCCACACACCCCCATCACCACAGACTCACCCTTGCCAGTCCTGAGTATCCATGCAAGCTGCCATTCTCTGCTCCCCTCCCTTGTGACATGGAGTTCAACAAGGGAAACCACAGATCTCGCATACAACAGCACAAAACCGACTGCTACATGTCGCATTCAAACGACCGTGAACTGGGTGCCTTGAGATTCCCAAATATCATTGACTTTATCTTGAAGGTTAGATGTGATTTAAAATATTTTACGCTAATGAGTATTCATGGCAGTCAACCGGATGACAAGTATAAACCTGCCACAGGATGGTGAGAAGGCTAATGTGTTGTAAAAACGCTGCTGAATTTATCGGTGTGTCGCAACCTGCACTTGGACAATTGGGATAGAACTTTCCTGTCCCACCCACTGTTAGAATTGTAGCAGGTGGAGGTGGACCATGCAAAGGTTCATTGACCTTGAACAGGAATCAGGGGCAAGTGTGGCCAGAAAATCCTGCCCCTTTCCTGTCTAAAAGCACTCCATGTTTCCTATTCTTCTGGACTCCATATAATTCCCCGTCTGGATAGGTGAGTGATAGAGAGCTGAATACTGTTGGGAAATCCCTAAAAAAGAACTTGGATAATGATCTGAAAAGGTAAAATCTGCAGGGCTATGGGGAAAGAGGACTGGGATGAAATGAATAACTATTTCAAAGAGCCAGCACAGATTCAATCGGCTGCATGGTCTTTTTTATGCTTCTATAGGCTGAACCTTAACAAGTTGGATGGGTTGTGTCCAAGGTTAAAATGCAAACAATCTGGGCAGGGATATACGCTGCCCCGAAACTACTTCCTTTTAGCTTTAAGGTGCTGGCAACCATTCCACTAATGGTTGGTCTAGTATGATAACCATTCCAGGTTGGACTAGTATCATAATATAACAATGAAGCCTTTATTTTAAAAGTTATTTGCATTGGCCAAACTTCCCTGACCCCAGGAAACCTGGCAGCTAATAGAGCAATTGAATACGGGAGGTAAGTGCCTATTATAACATAGCCAGGAGGTTTCCTCCAAACTCACGTTAATCTCTTGGCCATCACTGCTGCACACACCCAGCCTCATGATCTCTCTCTGCCCCTTCTGACTACAGTTGGACCCCTTACAACGCCACCCATGCGCGCACACACACACCCCTCCTACTCCTCCCGGACCACCGTAGGACTATCTCTTGACCATCACTGTAACCCACCCCCCACAATTCAATCTCCTTGACCATCTTCTGGTTTCTCAGGCCCTCATTACCATGCCCCCATCCTCATCCAGAATCTTATTATTGAGAATTCATCCACTACAATCCAGACCCCCAACCCACCATTATCAGTACCCATTTTTCTGAGTTTCTCGACGCCACAGCAAATCCATGCAGCACCCTCTCAGTATACAGGACTTGTCTTCAGGCTAAAACCCTATTATTCTAACCAGAAATAAATTTAGAATGAAAAGAATGCTAGAAAATAAATTAATTTGGGGGCAGGATGAATCATCTTGGGAGATTGCTTAGTCTGCGGTTGGAATGTACATGAATGGGCTTTCCACTGAAACCTGGCAGCACAGGAGAAACACCAAGAACATTCTTGTCATTCATCATCTTTAAATGGAGCAAAAGAGGATGCTTCAGAAAGTTATGTTTGACCTTAATCCTAAACAGAAAAATGTGAGACTAAACAGTGAAAAATAAACAGTAATGGCAAATGAGGTGAGAGCACTTGATGTATCACACTGAGAAGGAATAGGCATGCTGTCCATTCAGATTATGGGACGGCACAGTGGTACAGTGGTTAGCACTGCTTCCTCACAGTGTCAGGGCCTTGGGTTTGATTCCCAGCTTGGGTCACTGACTGTATTGAGTTTGCACGTTCCCCCCATGTCTACATGGGTTTCCTGCAAGTGCTCTGGTTTCCTCCCACAGTCCAAAGATGTGCAGGTTAGGTGGATTGGCCGTGCTAAATTGCCCCTTAGTGTCGGGGGACTAACAGGGTAAATGCATGGGGTTATGGAGATAGGGCTTGGGTGTGATTCTGGTCAGTGCAGACTCGATGGGCCGAATGGCCTCTTTCTGCACTGTAGGATTTTATGATCCTATAAGTTCCAGCACCAAAACTAAACCCAAAAATGGCACAGCAGAGAATGAATTGCACATTCCATTCACATCATGCATAGAACAATGTCTCGGACCAACCTACTGGTCTCCTTTGCAAATTGACCTTACACTAAGATATGCTCTCTTTTTACTTTATAGCCAAGTAGCGTGATATCTTTCAGGTCAATCTCTTTTTTAAATCTATGCTTAGAAAGTCCCGCTTACTACAAATTCTCTGTTACACGCTGCACTTGTGGATAATATGCTACTAAAATCTATAATTTAGTCATCAGTGTAGCTGTTTGAATTATATACCTACAATAGTGTCCTTTGCACCATGTGAAATATAAGTATTGCTGTAGACCAGGGTGGTGAAAAATGACCTGGACATATAGTTGCAGAATAGAAGTAAATTTATGATATAGCAGCTCTCTGCCAATTATAATACAATTTACTAAAGTAAACTATGGTGATAAAAAGATAATAAAAGCATCTAATTAATGTTACTGCTTCTTGACTTTTGGACTACACGATTTGTGTCTTCATTACACTCGGCTATAAACCCTGTTAATACCAGCTAGAGTTGCAATGTGTATATAATCTGTAAAGTTGTTCACAACAGGATCTAATGTTGGCTACACTCAGAAATGATCTGCTGAATAGAATCAGCTTAGGGCTGTGGTACATCAAGTTGTACTGATTAATTTCTGAATATTTTCCATTAAAAGGCATCATTAATGTTCAAGGTTGGTTTCCTATTTGAATTAGAGATTGACCAAAATTGAGTTGAACATGCATGTTTGGTTCAAGGAAATTAAATTTACTGTTACTGGTGAATCATGCTATCATGATTCCACTCTATAATAAAATGATCCTGGTTTATAATTATACTGAATTGTTCTTGGCTTTGCTCAACTGCGATCTGGGGTCTGAAACAAAGTGGTGGGGATAAACCTCTTCACCTAAATGCTCCTATGCTTTTATGCATGATGTGAATGGAATATGCAGTTCATTTTCTGCTGTGCCATTTCTGGATTTAGCACTTTTTTCTGACCTGTTCTAAGAAGGAAAATGGGAGTAGCCTGTAAAACAGAGATCATCACTTCAGTCGGACATCTTACCCATCTCTGGCAGGGTGGAGGAAACTTCCACTTGAGATTGACAGGAGAATCCATCTTGTACACAAATGGGGCTACCAGACTGTTTTGTGTTATAATGTAATCAATGGTAACATGCTGTAAGGGTCGCTTGACCTGGTAGACCATATGACCAATGGCAAAATGATGCTGACCCAGTATAACTAGAAAGCAGATGGGGATTGTGGGGAGCAGTTGTGACCCAGAGCATGGCCCAAATGGTTGTCGTATAATGAAGCTTCTTTATTACACCTTTACTTTGATTTACTTTTATGAAGTTAGCTTTTTATCGCTTGCTACTGCAGTATACTTACTGGCGGATGAACACTTTGGACTGTATGTAAGGAGACAGAAAATGGTGTACACTGAATCTTGGCATGTGTCACTGCCAAATAATAATATTGCAGGTAAATACTTTTAAAAGATCGCAAGGAAACTTATTTCTATGTGTTTTAGGTCATTTAGAGCCTACCTTTCTTACTTTTAAAGATTTCTTTCATGGCATGCAAATTCTCTTGAGTCATTATGCCAGTTGTCTCTGTTTTGTGCAGCATCACCATGGTCATTAGTAGGTTTTCTGTGGAAAATCCACGAGAGTAAGGTACGGGGAATAGGACAGCCCTGGAGGGATGATGGGTGAGTTGTGATGCCTGAGAGATACTCTGGATGCAGCAGAAACTGCAGGCAAGAGCTCACTGGACCTTTTGCCAGATGATTTGTGCAGGCACAAGATGTAGTGGCTGGCAGGTAAAGTGACTTCTAACAAATCACCGATATAGCAGTGAAAGCACTCCTTGAGCGAAGAAATATTTTGAACAGCTGCCTCTCACCTGGCCATGGCTGCAGCTCTTAAATTCCCCTTTCCAGCTTATCAGTTTCATTGAAGAATCTCTTCCCGTTTTTCACTCATCTCATGACCCTGGTGGGATGCTATTGATTGAAAAATCCAGAATTGAGAATTCAAGCAGTTCTTAAGTGGCTTTTTATGTACCTTAATTATTTACCCGACAGTTCCAAGGAGGTTCCCTCACTCTCCTTCAATTTTACCCTCTTGAAATCTAGAAGAGGGTAAGCTAACATCAGGATCCTGACTAAATGTCTATTTTAGAGGCTTTATCTCCCCTCATGCACCCAAACCCACCTCCCCTTGCCTGAAAATATTAACTCATTAACTCTGATTCTCTTTTTTTTCAACTCTTTCATGAGATGTGTGCATCAATGACATGGTCAACATTTGTTACACAATCCTGATTGCCCTTGAACTGGGGACAGTTTAGAGTCAACCACATTATTATGGACCTGGTGTCACATGGAGATCAGACCAGGCAGATTCTCTGATGGGCCTTTAAAACAATTGATGACAGTTGTCATAATCATTACTGAAACTAATGCCTGAATTCTCTGATGTCGTACACCACTGCCAGCAAGAATGGAGAATTTAGCGCTCGCCCAAATCTCCATTCACAGCCAAGGGGGCAGGGCCTATTGTGGGCAGGGCCTAGATGCAATTGGGGCAGGTTGCAGGGGGGGAGTTCTGACTGCTGTGAGGGGGGTGAGGGAGGGTGGGGGTATCGCCACTGCTGGGGGTGAGACCTGAGCATCAGGGCGCTACGGGACCTCTTCAATGCACAGAACACAGAGATTCAAGTGAGAAGCTGAGCTGTCATGATCTAGAACAGTTTTCCTGCTAATTCAACACTTTTGGGAGAATTTCTCCCCCTCCCATATGTGGAGAGAGAATACAGCCAACATTTCGAGTCTTGATAATGCTTTTTCAGAGCTGCTGAGATTTTCCAGCATTTTCTGTTTTTGTTATGATTATTGTATCTTGTACATTTTATTTAAAATGTCCCTACCAGCCAGTCACAGTTTTGATTTTGCTAGTTTTGCTATTGTTTCTGAGTAGAGGTGACAATGGTATGTGGACAGTAATGTTAGTGGACTAGTAATCCAGAAGCCCAATTGAATTTTCTGGGTTTAAGTCCCACCCTGGGTTTAAGCTGGTCAAAGTTAAATTCAATCTGGAATTGAAAAATTGGCCTCAGTAATGATGGCTGTGAAACAATCCTCCATTATTGTACAAATCCATCTTGTTTACCAATGCCATTCCTCAAGGAAGGGAAATCTGCCATTCTGACCTGGTCTGGCCAACACGTGACTCCAGCCCTACAATGTGGTTGACTCTTAACTGCCTGCTGCAATGGGGGTGTAGCAAGCCACGCGGTTTAAGGGCAATTACAGGGAGGCAACAAATAGCCAGCAACACCCACATGAAAGAACATTCAAAAAAGCCGCACTGAACTTAGCAGTAGTGGCTTTTTCCAGTATCATGTGACAAAATAAATGTGTTTCACTTATCAGCCATTTAATTTCCAACTCGGTGTGAAATAGCAAGCACTGAAAGAAATGAACAATGCATGGATTTACACGATTAACTGAGTGTGTTTTTATATACTGTATTCTCCAATCTTTTGTTCAGTTTTGTAACCTACTCAAAGTGCCTTCTATTATGTGTTCACTTTATTTCTTACATTAAAATAGTACAAATAAGTCAATAAAATTAACAGATAGTGAGTAATACATGACAAATATAACAATTCTTTGAGGAGTACAATCAATAGCCAACACACTGACAGCAGGCAGAGTTCCTCACCTGAGTGTGCTTAATTACACATCAGTAACATGTTTTACATCACAAACTGTGAACATGAAACATGACAATTTATCAATGTTAGGGAAATGTGAGTTAGAAATGTGTGAATTAAGAAGTCCACAAACTTTGCTTCCACCCCATGCACTCTACTATAAATTCCTGAATTGACTTCCTGCTGAGAGTTTCATTACAAACTCAAGTTCCAAAAAAATCTGTGGATGAGAGGGGATTAAGTATAATTCCTGTTTATTCAACCTATTACTTCAATGTATTTGGCTTATCTATTTTAACTGTCTTGAAAAGCCAGCCAGATTGATGTGTGTTGGGAAAGAATCAGCTGGATCTGTGATTGTTGCAGCCTATATGTTGGCCCAGCCTAATATGTAATGCCAAAAGTCATTTTAAGATGAATGCTATGGACTGTAATGTCAGAAGACTAGTAGTCAGTCCATTCCCTAAAGTGGAAGGTTCTGGTATATACAGGATTAATGTGGGGCTGAGTACAGTACACAGTAATGTAAGAAGGCACATGACCCAGACCTATGTCAGTGTGATGTTGGCCAGAGACATTGAATTTGACGATTAGCCATGATCAAAATGAATGGCTGAGCAGGCTCGAAGGGCTGAATGGCCTACTCCTGCTTCTATTTTCTATGTTTCTATGACATTAAGATCTAGAGATGGAGAGAGATCCTTGTTGTGCCTTTTGCTCTTAATGTACAGAAGACTATGAAGACTTTAACAGACAGGCTCTGTAACTTAACACCATTCAAGGAGCAAAACACACTGCTGTTGAAATTATCTCCATAAGACCACCTTTGCTTCCCCTGGCATTTGCTAAAAAAAAATGTTATTAATATACACCTATACACATTTTACCTTTGCTGTGTGTTAATACTTACACTAACTAATTGTTTCTAGATGATATGTGATTATTTGTGATCACCAGCTTGATCCTTGGCTTGGAAGGAAAAAAATCTAAGTTTTGCACCGAGATCTGTCAAGTTTTGAAAAGGAGATCCACATTTTGATTAAAATTCTCAACATTCAGATTGGCTCATTAACTCAGGTTTTGAGCTTGATTTGATTTCATCTGCCTTCAGCTAATCTTCAGCTTTTGTAATGAACAGTAAACAGTTCCAGCTTGGAAGAAAAGAAAATACCCAACCGCTGCCCAACACTGTCCTCTTTAAATTGTACCATCTGTTGCTCTACTACAAAGGGCCATTGATGGTTGCCATAAAATCCATCACCCAAACAAACATTGTTCTCCCAGCTTGAGGAAACGGCGTATATAAGGGCAGAAATGAGAGGAAAGTAAAGGGAAAATAATTTTCTCTTTTCATGTTGTTGAGTGGTGCAGTGCAATGTTTTATTGGTGACAGTACGTCTGAAACACTTTGACAAAATGAAAACACAATGTCGCTGAAGAGCGTAATACTGAGCAAATTGGCCATCGAGGCAGGAGTAATGAACAGATCATTTAGCCGGCCCCCCTGCCACCAGCACGGCCTTGCGTACAGCGGGTGGGTTATCAGAAAATCACAGGTGCATGACCTGTGATTTTCTTTCCATTAAGGTCAATGAAAAGGATGAAAGGCTTGAGGCTAAAGCGCTGTTAAGTTGCCAGCTGTGTGCTGGTAAATGAGAGAGGCCTGCAGCTGTGGGACTGGTCACCAGGCCTCAGGACTTTCCGCCTACTGTTTCAGAATTGTTGACATGAGGCCTTCAAGGTCTAAAGGTCCGATGCAAAGAAATGGTGGCACTCACCTTGGCCCTCCCTTGATCTCAGGAGGTCTGAGGTGTGATACTCACCACAAGCTTCCAGCTGTAACACTGAAAGTAGCACTCCACAGACAAGAGAATAGGGAAATGGGGCAGAAGGGCTATGAATTTTCACCATGATTCTCAATAGTTACTCTGCATCTGCTTCTGGTATAAAGTGAGGACCACACTTCAGGGGAGCTCAGGGCAACATCGAGGCTGCAAGTAATTTGATGAACATTCCCCAAATACAAGGGAGAGCAATGTTACTGTTAGTGTTTTCACATGAGACAATATTTATTAAATAAGATAATCATACAAGGGGGACAAAAATGAAGACTTTGCCATGGACTGACCGTTCAAGGTCAGAAAGAACAAAGACAGATAGGATAGTGAAAACATGACAAAGGATCAGGAGGGGTCTTAGTGTCTGAGTCTTTGAAGCTTGCAGTCAGTGAAACCTAAGTTTGAAGGAAAAAAACATTTTTGTTGACATGCTGGATGAAGTGAAGAATGAACTAAAATGGAAGACCAGGGCAGGTCCAGAATCAAGTGGGTCAGCACTGCTGTAAAAACAGCATATTATGTTTGAGCTTGTCGCATTCGGGTTCTATAATGATTTATTAGGTGGCAATGAGTAAGATGAGAAACAAATTTAAAGTTCATTCAGATTTGGATTCTTAAACCCTGGTTTTCTTACATTCAAACCATATAGGAAGGATTGATGAAACAAGACTCTGCCTGTCCTTTGTGAATTAGTAAAATGTACTTTTGGTTTTCTCTGAGCGTTATTTCATAAAATATTTTTGCCTGTGATTAAAAAGGCATCTGAATTTTTGTTGGAAAACTTTCCACATTGGAGTTAATCTTTCACATGTCTTTGCTTTCCTGTCTTGGCTACCTCACCAGTCTTCAGAAGAAAATATTTATATTAAGAAAGGGCTTCCTTGGATAATGGCATGGGAGCGCAAAGCAAATTGATGAGGTCGCTATCAGGCTAGATCCTCTGCTCTGCAGTGAATTCTGATCAGCATGTTATGCCAAGTCAACAAATTGTTACTATAGCTGCTAAATCCTTTTTGTGCTATCTGTCAGCTGTGGTAGCACTTTTGTCCCTCAGTTATTAGGTTCAAGTCTCACCCTAGGGATTAAGCATAAAAAAAAATCAAGGCTGACACTCCAGTGCTGAGGTAGTGCTGTATTGCTGGAGATGAGATGTGAAAACTTGAGGTTCTGTCTGCTCCCTCCATTGGATGTAGATAATCCCATGACGCTATTTCGAAGAAAAACAGGCAAATTGTCATTGGAGTCTTGGCCAATATTAACTCCTCAATTAAAATCACAAAATACAGATTATTTAGTGATTATCACATTGCTATTTGTGAAAGCTTGTCATGTCCAACTTTATGGCTGTGTTTCTTATGTTACACCAATGCCTACTCTCCCAAAGTCTTTTATCGACTGTAAAGTGCTTTGACACTTTGATTATTGTGAAAAATGCTACATAAATGCAAGCTTTCTTTCTATCTCTGAGAAGTCTTTCTGGGACCATTTACAGCTCCTATTGCTATTTAATAACCCATGTGATTAGTTTTTAAATATGATTAGAGTAATTTTCACCACTTGGACTAATGTCCTTAGATAGATCACCAGGGCCAGATGGATTGTATCCCAGGCTGTTGATGGAAGGCAGGGAGGAAACAGCGGATGTTTTGTGGATCATTATTTTGAAAGGATGCAAGAGATAGGCCAAATAATTATAGGCCGATCAATTTGACTTTGGTGGTGGGCAAATTATTGCAATCAATTCTGAGAGAAAGAATAAAGTATCACCCAAAAAGAAATGGATTAATTAGGGATAGCCAGCATGATTTGGTTAGCGAAAGGTTGTGTTTTACCAATTTAATATTTTTTTTGAGGAAGTAACAAGGAGGATTGATGAGTGTAGTGCAGTGTATATTGCCTACACGGATTTTAGTAAGGTATTTGACAAGGTCCCATTTGGCAGACTGGTCAGAAAAGTTAAAGTGTATGGGATACAGGGGAATGTGGTCAGTTGGATCCAAAAATCACTGAGCGACAGGAAACAAGGGTTGATGGATGTTTTTGTGAATGGAAAGTGGTTTCCAAAGGGCTCAGTTGGGGCCCTGGCTGTTTGTTGTACACATTAATGATTTGGACTTAAACGTGGGAGGCATGATTGGGAAATTTGCAGGTGACACAAAAGATTGTTCATATAGTGATGGTGAAAGAGATAGCTGTTGTCTTTGGAATGATATCAATGGCCTGGTGGAGTAGGTGGAAAAGTGGCAAATGGAATTCAATCCAGAAAATTGTGTGAGATGCATCTGGGGAGGGCAAGCAAGATTAGCAAATGCACAATAAATGGGAGGATATTGGAAGGGGTCGAGGAAGTGAAAGACCTTGGGGGACATATTTATAGTTCCCTGAAGATAGCAGGACTGGTGGACAAGGTGGTGAGAAAGCAAGGTGGTAAGAAAGCACAGACAAGTTATAGAATGCAAAAGCAGGGATGTAATGATGGAAGTGTTGAACTCTTGTTAAGCCACAGCTGGAATTTTGTGTTTGGTCCTGGTAACCACATTACAAGAAGAACAGAATTGCTCTGGAGAAAGTACAGAGGAGATTTACAAATAAATGTTTCCAGGCCTTGAAAATCACAGTTTTGAGAAAAGGTTGGAGATGCTAGGGTTATTTTTCTTAGATTTGAGGAGGCCAAGAGGTGACCAGTTGAGATTTACAAGATTGTGAAGGGCTTCGATAGGGTAGTCATGATGTGGGGATACCGGCATTGGACTGGGGTAAACACAGTAAGAAGTCTCATAACACTAGGTTAAAGTCCAAGGAGCACAGCAAGCGCTCCAAAAGCGAGTGGCTTTTGCTTCCAAATAAACCTGTTGAACTTTAACCTGGTGTTGTGAGACTTCTTACTTCGATAGGGTAGACAGGGATGCCTTGTTTCCCCTAATGGAGAGGTCAATGACCAAGAGGCACAATTTAAGATGATTGGTGGAAGGATTAAAGTGGACATGAGGAAAAATTTGACCCCCTGAGAGTGGTGGGTGTTTGGAATTGTGTTAGTGGTGAAGGCAGAAGTCCTCAACGCACTTAACAAGTACCTGGATCTGAACCTGAATCTACAAGACTATTGGCCATCATTAAATCCCAATGGACTCACCGATAGGTGGTGTCAAGTGGCTTGTTAATGCCAATGGGTGGGATTTCCATATCAGGACACCCCTAATATGCTAACTCAATTCAGGACAGTTTTCCCACTGCTGGGAATCAAACATGGGTTTTTCCGCCCGATTCTCCCCACCCACCACTCAATTAAATCCAGTCCACTGACTTTATTCACAAATTTCAGTTTAGTATACCATTGGGAAGCTTTATTTATGCATTCAGAAACTCAGGTTGCTTAAAATTGTCCATCCATCATGCCAGAAGCAAAGGTTATGATCTGTCCGTGCAAAATGAATATCAACCATTAAGCTTCAGGTACATTAATTGTTGTACAGCTCATTTATTTCAGCTGAGGATCTTTCATAAACAGCTTAGTTTAAATGCTGCTTTCAAAGCATACTTTGGAATAACTATTGTTAATGGAAAGTTTGGGAGTGATGGGGCAAGAGGTTATCGTTTACTTGTGAGCAAAAGGCTCTTGTGATTGCAAGCAGTTCTCTTAAAGACAGAATTACTGGTCCTCAGCAGTGTTTGTAAAAGATGAGGGTTGTTCAGTGACAGGGATCTGGGACTAATTACACTGATTCTTCAGTACACCTTGAGTTTTGTGGTCTTCATTTAAAACTAACTGATAAGAATAAAAAGCATAGAGCCACCACTGAAAACATTAAACAAAAACAATCCCTATGTAATGATATTTTCCCACAGTTAGGAAATTAAAGTCTGATGAGTTTAAAAAAAAATTTTCTTTCTTCGATAGGTTTTCAATGCACAGATAAAACTTGGTCATCAGTTGCTATGGTGTCAGTGCATTTATTGGAATGGAGAAGGGCAAAGCACCTAAACAACTGAAGCATTTTGGAGTTGCATACCTTGCTTGTCTGATAAAAGATATTTGAATCTAGCAATTTAGGTGGACATAAAGAATTCAATGGCACTATTTTAAAAAGAAAAAGGTGTTAAAAAGAGAAAGGCATGGTGGTACAGTGGTTAGCACTGCTGTCTCACAGCACCAGAGACCTGGGTTCAATTCCAGCCTTGCATCACTACCTGTGCAGAATCTGTATGTCCTCCCCATGTCTGTGTGGGCTTCCTCCAGGCGCTCTGGTTTCCTTCCACAGTCCAAAGATGTGCAGATTGGGTGGATTGGCCATGCTACGTTGCTCCATAGTGTCCCAAAATTTGTAGGTTAGCTTGATTTGTCACGGTAAATATATGGGGTTACTGGAATAGGGTGGGGAGGTGGAACTGGGTAAGATGGTCTGTCAGGGAGTCAATGCAGGCTTGATAGGCTAAATGATCTCTTCTGCACTGTAGGAATTCTACGTCATCCTAAGCAACATTCTTCCTTCAGACAGCAGCATTAACAATTGATTAAATCATTTTTTAAATCATTTGATGTTTATGAAACTCATCCGTATATAAAATTGACAGTTGCATTTGTCAACGCCACAACATTGCAAAACTAATTCCATCATTGTGACTAAGGATCAAGAAATCAGATTTTTGGCAAATTCCATCATAAAATCTTGGATATTCTGAGAATTACTAAAAGCTGATTCTCTCCTAAGTTTAGAACGGTAAACCAATGAATTTTCACTTTTGCAGCTGAAGATTAGGTCAAGAAATAAGTGACCATCTCAGGAGTCATTTTTCAACATCAAGTTCAAAGTTATCAGGCTATTACTAAAAAGAGAGGTGTGGTACCAAAGCTTTTTGTTTTGCAGTCAGTTGTAGATCAAGCCCAAATGAGGCCTTAATTTGTCTCCTTGGATCTTGTATGTCTCTCTTGTGGAGATCATGAATAGGATTCAACTTGAATTTAGTTTTTGGAGCAAGCAAGGAGATAGATTCAGGCTTGCCTGGTCCATCCTGCTTTGTACCATTAAGAATGGAGTAAAAATTGAACACAAAAAGACATGCTGTCTGATTCAATCAGCCAGTCACTGGGATGTACAGCCCATGTACCAGACATCTCCAACACTGCAATTCATACACAATGTTGCTCATTAGTGTAGTAGTCAGATCTCAACCAGCCCAAGCGCGCAAAACCCAAAACATTGGGCAGCACTTGTTGAACAGTCCTGAGTGCGCTGATAGCCACACTAACAACCAAGTTTAGATATCAGTCGAATTTTTAATGTGGCTCATTTACCTTTGCTAGAAGTGACATTCATTCATATGCAAGGACCCGCTTGCTCTCTGCATAACAAAAGGAATATATTCCAGCCTTGAAACATTTTTGGCTTGCCCTTGAGCTTGTGTGCTTATAGGTCCCCCATTACTTTCTCTATCACAACACCTTGGCCAATCAGAGTCAACTTGCCAACCAAACCACACCCATTCCTATGTGGTATACATTGTTGTGGCTGTTTGAAATTTGACATTCTAGTACTTGACTGGAATGCAAGATGAAAAGCTTTGAGAGCATGTCTCTCTTTTCAATATTCAACAATACTCAAGTTCTGAACCACCGAGTGACTAATGTTTCATAGGGTATCAATGTTTTTTTTTAGAGTATCATTAATTGCTATTTCATCAGGGATTGGTGACCATTACAATTAAGTATCAGCACGTGCTACTTTGTTGGATAGAGTATATGTTATTTTATAGGACATTGGAGTTGCCAAGCCTGACATGTCTTTGTTAAATTGCCTTGCAATTCCAGCAACTTCCCTCAAGGGGGAGCAGAGTGCTTGCACCTTCACCCATTCTGATTTCCTATCTATTTTTTTAAATAGATGGAAAATTTGGTCAGATTCCTGTCACAATTTTCAAACTTCCCCACCTGATTCTCTTCCCAGCATTCTGCCCGGTGAATGATTTACATTCACATGTTAAGATGAAAATCCACCCTATTTGGCAGACTATTTTATTGAAAGCTGGACTAAAACCTCTTAATTATACATTTAACAAATTACCTGAAAGGTTACATCATGTGGAAAATATACAGAAGCATTGGGAAAGTTCCAGTATAGACTCAGTAGGGTGTTAACTAGGGTTGGGAAGTACAGTTGCGAATAGAGACTTGAAAAAGTCAGTATCTTTTCAGAGTTTAGGGATAATCTGATTATCTACCTGATAACCTAGATAACTTATTTAGGGATAATATTTCAAAACTGTGAAAAATTGTGAATGGCATTTTTTTTTCCAAATAGGTGATAATAGCCAGTGAAAATTAGTATTCCATGTTTCAATGAGTCTTTTTGGATACCAAGATAAAAACAAAATACTGCGGATGCTGGAGTCTGAAGCAAAAACAGAAAATGCTGGAAAATCCCAACAGGTCTGACAGCATCAATGGAGGGAGAATAGAGCCATTGTTATAGCTGATGAAGGGTCACCCAGACTCAAAACTTGGCTCTACTCACTCTCCACAGATGCTGTCAGACCAGCTGAGATTTTCCAGCATTTTCGATTTTTGTTTCTCTTACTGGATACTAATTCAGTTTGCAATGCTCTTGCCTTTCAATCTGAAATAAAAGAGTGAAGTGATGCGTTTTGGTGGAAGAATATGGAGAGACAATATAAAGTAAGGAATACAATTCTTAAGGGGGTGCAGGAGCAGAGGGACCTGAGTGCAACTGTGCGTGGTCATTGAAAGTGACAGAACAAGAGAAGAGAGCAGTTAATAAAGCATACAGTATACTGGGCTTTAATAAAAGGCACATGCAGTACAAGAGTAAGGATGTTATGCTGAACTTATACAAGACACTAGTTAAACCTCAGGTAAAATATTGTGTCTGGGTGCCACACTACAAGAAAAATGTGAATGCATTGGAGATGTTTCCAAAACTGGCTCTAGGGATAAGAAACTTCGGTTATGAAGGTAGATTGGAGAGATTGGGACTTTTCTCCTTGGAGAGGAGAAGGCTGAGAGGAAATTTGATAGAGGTGTTCAAAATCATGAGGGAGCTAGATAGAGGAGATAAGGAGAAACTGTTCTCACTCGTAAAAGGATCAGGAACATGAGAGCACGGGTTTAAAATGTAATCTGCAAAAGAAACAAATATGAAGTGAGAAAAAGACTTCACACAGTGAATGGTTCAAGTCTGGAATGTTTTGCCTGGAACGGTGGTGAGGCGGATTCTACTGAAGCACTCAAGAAGCAATAGATGATTATTTGAATAAAAGTGTGCAAAGGTATGGGCAAAAGGCAGAAGAATGGCACTAGGTCATAATGCTTATTTGGAGAGCAAATGCAGACACAATGGGCTGAATGGTCTCTTTCTGCACCGTAACAATTCTGTGAATCTCAATGTCGTGGTCTGCCAGCCATAATGATTAAAAGATGATCACAGAAATATTAAATGATACTTTTATGGGCAGTGCAGTTAAAACATGGGAATGTTTGCCACTAGCTGTAAGTACTTTCAGAAGACAAGGAAATGGTTGCTTGAGAAAGAAGAATATTGAAGAGGGATATAATCAGTTAGATGAAGTTCAACTCAATCTGTCAGAACAATGGGTCAGAATTTGCTGATGATATAATGGCGAGTTTAATGCACCCACTGTTATTAGTGTGTGTAATGCCCAGCAATTTGTAAGGAAGAAGCGATAGTATGCAAATTGTAAATCAAAATAAATGGCAGAAGAATCTACTCTGACCTGCCGCTAGCCTCTCAGAAACAGCAGCTTACCATCCACCACTTTGTGAATTTTAAGACATTGCTGTATTTGTGTTTTGATTACTGATTACATTTGCCACAGGAAGTTTGGACTGGCACTTAGCAGCATTAGGACACTTTTGATGGCAAGATTTATGTTCCTACATTTATTTAGCACCCTGAAAGGGAACAGTTGAAATTATTATAAAATGCATTCATGCAGGATGCAAGTTATTCTCTAATATTTTCAAGTTATTAAATTGTTTTCTGGCTTCTCCTTTCTACATGTTGATCCTTTTTCATTCTCTCTCTCTCTCGATCCAATCTTCCTTTCCTACTCATTTTTGCTCTTCCTAAGCCTAATTTGACTCCAATTCATCATGCATCTCAATCATTTCTCTTTTTTACTCAATCTTTACATCTAATTGGTCCCATCAATCACCAAAATTTCATCTACCCTATTTTTTTGCAGTTGCAGCACTTTTCAAACTGTGATTTGTAAAGCATTCTGCATTTTCAACATTTACTTCTGTTGCGTATTAGTGATGACTTCACATGCACATGAAGGAGAATGGTGCCAGTGCTGGAAAATGAAACACCATCTACTTCAAACACTAGCTTTATCAGAAAGACCATCCAAATCATTTATAGCCATAATTAGATGAAGAAAAATCTTATCCTCCATTATAGTACATCATTTTCTGCTTTAAATAACAACTTTTCAGCAGTTATTTCTATGTGAGGCTTCTAGTCTGAGTTCCACGTATCGAATTGCAGAAACTTTAGGTGAGATTTTCTGGCCTCCCAGCTGTGTGTTTCCTGCCGGCAGGAGGTGGCTTGTTATTTGCTAGCGGCAAGTTTCTCCGGTGCCTCCGCTGTCAATGGGATTCCTCATTGACATCACCCCACATTGGCGGAAAACAAACGGGCAGGGGTGCACTGCCAGCGGAACCGGAGAATCCCGTCAGTGCAAATGGCCGGATAACTCCAGCCTTTATGTTCTGAGCCTGTGTCTTCTGTTTGTCTACTCAAAAACACATTTTATATTAAAGCCCTACAAGTGACAGAGCGAGGGTAAGAGAGAGAGAAAGAGATCCAAGGAAAGAAATTAGGAGTTTTCATCTCAATAATCCCAAATTTGGTTTATTGTACTTAAAGATCAAGAATATAAGAGATTCAGGGTTGATCTGATCACAACACCATGTTGAAAGGTAAGTTTTTGTGCACTAAGCATAGTGGGATGTGATTTTGTTGTAATTTGATCAGGTAGGTACATTCACTATGTATTCAGGCAGATTTTCCTTCCCCTATGATGGATGGGAAAAACACACTTAAAATCTGCAGCTCCTATCAACCATTAAGAATATGCAAATTTCTTCTTGCCCAGTTAAAAGTCTTCTTGGTGCCTCTTTGCTGGGCATCTCGCTGATGTTGAACCTGAAAACAGAAGGCAGCCTAACCACCTAATTTTAAATTACAAAAATTAATTGATACGCAAAACACAAATGAACCATCTTCTATGGTGTTGAAATCAGAAACAACAGGCCATTATCTTAAAACGTGTTAAGTCATTTAGGAGCTAAACCGGGAAGCGTTTTCTTCACACACAGGAGTAGAATTTTGGAACTCTTACTTCAAGAAATGGATTCACTTGAGCTGTCAAGGCTGAGAGTGATGGATTTTTTATAAGGCAGGTGATGTGAGTAAGTAAATAGAGTTGAGGTACCGATCAGCCGTGATTTAATTGATTGATGGAGTAGGCTTCAGGGGCTGTCGGATACGTGGCCTACTTCTGTGTCAATAAGTAACAACTTGAGAGACAAAGGAGTTGATATCAATGAAAATAAGGCAGATTCTATAATGGCCAGTCAAATCTTACTGCTGGTTTATCTGCCAAGTCAGGAAGGTGAAAAATGTCCCCAAAGGTTGGTATCTTTCCCAATGGGACAAATACTGCCCACATGATCCAGTTAGTTAGGTGAGTAAACAAACGCCGAACAGCGCTCTAATTTTCTAAACTTGTTCTGTTGGGGAAGTGAGAATTCTCAACAGGAACGCTGGGTGAGTTGTGATTGTGTGTTTTTTTTCAGAAACAATTAATTGGAGTTATCCCTCTCTGTCAAGGCAAAGTGTGAAACCCTACAAACCAATTGTTATCCCTTGTCAGCTATTGGGTGGCGTGGCCGCATGATGGATTAATGATGCAGTATAGGCGGTGTAGCTGAAACAACAGGCGCCACATCTTTATCTTTACATCGATCAGAAGGATTGGTAGCTCATTTATCACACAACTCATTTGTTTCCAAGGAAGAGAAAGAATTGATAAATGGTTTTAATTAGATTTGTGTGGAGGAAGGAAAACAGAAAATCATATTTCTTGGTCAGATTTACGGAGAAAGCAATAACACTTTGGAGATTTGATAAGCAAAGGAAAATATTTGTTTAGTGCACAGATCCACAAAAGTGTTGGCAAAGTCTGGGGGGGTGGGGGAGGGGGAGGTTGGGGTGGCTGTTTTTGACCAACAGGAGAAGGTTGGTGCAAGTAGTTCATTTCAAGCATTACATACAATTCTGAAACTGAAGTTCTTTCAGTGAGCCTTTTGAAGCCAGCTTCTTGTCAGTCTGGTGATAAAATAAGATGATGCGAAATTGTAGCTGATAAAATGCATTCATCATTGTCTGGATAATCTTTTTGATAATAATTGGGAATTATTAATGGAACCGAGGGCAATGTGGAGGCACAGTGGTTGGATTTGATTTGATTGATTATTGTCACATGTGTTAGTGTGCAGTGAAAAGTATTGTTTCTTGTGTGCTATACAGAAAAAGTGTACAGTTCACAGAGGAGGAAAGGGGACCTTGCAGAATGTAGTGTTACAGTCATAGCTAGGGTGTCAAGAAAGATCAACTTAATGCAAGGTAGGTCCATTCAAAAGTCTGGTGGCAGCAGGGAAGAAGCTGTTCTTGAGTCTGGTACGTGATCTCAGACTTCTGTATCTTTTTTCTGAAGGATGAAGATGGAAGAAAGTATGTCTGCAATGCATAGGGTCCTTGATTATACTGATTGCTTTTCTGAGGCAGCAGCAAGTATAGACAGAGTCAATCGGTGGAAGGCTGGTTTGAGTGATGGATTGGGCTCCATTCACGACCATTCATAGTTTCTTGTAGTCTAGGGCAGAGCAGGAGCCATGCCAAGCTGTGATACAACCAAAAAGAATGCATCTGTAAAAATTGGTGAGAGTCGTAGTGGGCATGCCAAATTTCCTTATTCTTCTGAGAAAGTAGAGGCGTTGGTGGGTTTTTTCAGCTATACTGTCAACATGGGGGGACTAGAACAGGTTGTTCGTGATCTGGACACCTAAAAACTTGAAGCTTTTTACCCTTTTTATTTCGCCCCATTGATGTAGACAGGGGCATGATATCTGTTACGCTTCCTAAAGTCAGTGACTGTCTCCTTCATTTTGTTGGCACTGAGGGAGAGATTATTGTTGCCACACCAGTTCACCAGATTCTCCATCTCTTTCCTGTACTCTGTCTTGTCACTGTTTGAGATCCAGCTCACTACAGTTGTGCCATCAGCAAACTTGAAAATCGAGTTGAAGGGGAATTTGCCACACAGTCATAGGTATTTAAGGAGTATAGTAGGAAGCTGAAAACACAGTCTTGTGGGACACTAGTGTTGAGGATGATTGTGGAGGAGATGTTGTTGCCCATCCTTATTGATTGCCATCTGTGGGTTAGGAAGCTCAGGATCCAGTCACAGGGAGGGGAGCCGAGTCCCAGGTTACGGAGTTCGGAGATGGGTTTCATAGGAATAAGCGTGTTGAAGGCTGAGTGGTAGTCGATAAATAGGAGTCTAACATAGGTGTCTTTGTTACCTAGGTGTTCCAGGGTTGAGTGAACGACTGGGGAGATGGCATCTGCTGTGGGCCTGTTGTGGTGGTAGGTGAACTGAAGTGGATCCAGACAATCTGGGAGGCCGGAATTGATTCGTAGCATGACTAACCTTTCAAAGCATTTCATAATGATGGATGTCAGAGCCACCGATCAGTTATCATTATTACATGCTGCTTGGCTTTTCTTTGCTAGCGGGATGATGGTCAGATAGGGACCTCAGATTGTTGTAAAGAGCAGTTGAAGATGTCTGTGAATACCCCTGCCACCTGATTCATGCAGGAACTGAGTGTTCACTTGGATACCCCATCTGGGCCAGTTGTTTTCCATGGGTAGACCGTCAAGGAAGCTGCTCTGACATCTGCAATAGTAACCTCGGATAGGTTCATCTAAAACTCCCTGTGTGGAGAGCTTACTCTGGCTGACCTCTTGCTCAAAATGGGCATAGAATGCATTGAGCTCATCAGGGAAGGGTGCATTGGAGCCAGCAAATTTACATGCTTTCGTCTTGTAGCCGGTTATGTCTTGCAGGCCTTGCTATAGTCAGCAGGGGACCGTGTGTCTAGCCTGGCACTCTAGCTTGATCCGGTACTGTCTTTTGGCATCTTTGATGGCTCTCCTTCGATAATATCTGGCTTTCTTGTATAAGTCAGGATCGCATGACTTGAATGTCTCAGACCTTGACTTCAGCAAGCAATGGATATCTCTATTCATCCAAAGAAGCGTCTTCTACACACTTAATAATGAAGTCAGTTACTGTAGTAGCGTACTCGTTCAGGCTGACCGCAGAGTTTTTAATATACTGACAGTCTACTAACTCTAAGCAGTCCCATAGGAGGTAATCCAATTCCTCAGACCAACATTGCATGACTTTCTTTGGATTCTCCCATTTCAGTTTTTGCTTGTAAGCCGGGAGCAGGAGCACAGCCCTGTAGTCTGATTTGTCAAAGTATAGGTAGGTGATAGAGTGGTAGGAATGTTTGATATTTGTGTAGTAGTGATTGAGGATGTTTGGGTGAAACAGGAGACACGTCGGTGGTATCCTGGTAGGATGCTTTTGAGCCTGGCCTGATTGAAGTCCCCAGCCACGATGAACAAGGCCTCGGGCTGCTTCATCTTGAGGCTATTTGTAATGGTGTAAATTTCATCCAGTGCAGTCTTCGCATCTTTTTGGGATGGAATATAAACTGCTGTCAGGTTAACAAGGGTAAACTCCCACTGAAAGTAGTAGGGGTGGCATTTTACTGTCAAGTATTCTAGATCCAGGGAGGAGAAATTTGCCAGTGTTGCTACATCTGAGCACCACAGGGTGTTGATTAGGAGGCAGACCCCACCTCCCCTGGCCTTGCCTGAGACCTCTATACAGCCTATTCAGTGGTTAGCACCGCTGTCTCACAGCACCAGGGACCTGGGTTCAATTCCAGCCTCAGCTGATTGTCTATGTGGAGTTTGTGCCTTCTCCCCATTCTGTGTGGGTTTCCTCCAGGTGCTCTGGTTTCCTCCCACACTCCAAAGATGTGTGGGTTAGGTTGATTGGCCATGTTAAATTGCCCCTTAGTGTCAGGCAGATTAGCAGGGTAAATACATGGGGATAGGGCCAGGGTGTGATTGTTGTCAGTGATAGCTCGATGGGCCAAATGGCTTCCTCCTGCACTATAGGGATTCTATGATCCTGTGAGAGTAAGTGTGGTCAACAATCAAGCTCTGTAATGGATCTAAAACAATACTTTTCCATGCATAAGATTTTCATTTCCAAATCCAAGTCTGGATGTTAGAAAACCATAAATGCAATGTGTACAACAGTTTCTTGTTCTACAGCAAAAATTGCAGGATAATGAGCAGGGGCATAGATTGCAATGTACATTAGCAGGAAGGAGTAAATTGCACTGCACAGTAAAAATCATTTCTCCATAATGGAGGGAAAAATTGAATTTGGGAGACAACGGTGAAATGTAGCATGTTGAGACATTCATTTTTGTAGACCGTAAGCACAGTGGGACTGATAAATTTATCTGTAGGTACACATCATGCCACCTCCTATGATCGATGGGGGAAATAAAAAAACCCAAAATATGCAGCTTCTGTCAAACTTTAGAAATGTGAGGACCTCCTGTTGCAAAAACCAGGACAAAAAGTCTTCTGAATGCCCCCTTTCAAGGTGTGAGCTCACTGATGTTGGATCTTGTGAACAAGGCAAGAGGTGCACAAGCCACCTCATTTGTATTGTTTGAATTGGACTGTGCCCAATTCTGGTGCAGTCCAAGATCTGCATCCCAAAAATGTTCCAGAAATCCCAGAGCAATATTAAGAGAGGTAATGGTCTGATCAACTGTATCTCCTGACTTTTGTGACTGGAAGTTGATGGTTTCCTGGGGGATAGGGTAGTGGAAAGCAGTTCCATGATTTTGCACTGGAGGAGTCTTGGTGTACAAATATCCTTAAATGGAGGTAGAGTAGTTGGATATAGAGGTCATATTTTCTAACGATGCAGGACATTTAGCCTTTAGTCTCTCTTGTTGTATTTTTCAACAGTTTTGAATGCCCTATAAAAAGGACAACACGTAAACTCTCTTCCTCACCTCCTGTGTATATTTTCTGTACAGCCTGGATAGGCATGTTTTTATTTTCATTCATTTATCAGATGTGAGCATCACTGGCTAAACCAGCAATTATTCCCCATTTTATTTGCCCTTGAGAAGGTGGTACTGAGCTCCCTTCGTGAACTGCTGCAGTTCCGAGGTGTACGTACACCCAGAGTGCTATTTGGGAGAGAGCTCCAGGATTTTTGACCCAGCGACAGTGAAGGAACTTGGAGGGGAATCTCCCAGTGATGTCAGGAATCTGCTGCTCTTGTCCTTCTAGGTGATAGTGGTCATGGTTTGGAAGGAGCTGCGTGAGGAAACTTGGTGAGTTCTTGCAGTGCGTCTTGTAGATGGTACTTGCTGCTGTTAGTGATTTTTTAATGGTGACGGGACAGAATGTTTGTGGAAGGGGTAGTATTCAAACAGGCTGCTTTGGCCTGGATGGTACTGAGCTTCTTGCGTATTATTAGTGCTTCACTCATCCAGGCAAGTGGAAAATATTTAATCACAATCCTGACTGGTGCTTTATAGATCATAGACAGGTTTTGGGAGTCTGGAAGTGAGTTACTTGCTACAGAAATCCCAGCCTGTGACCTGCTGATGAAGCCAAAATATTTATATGGGCAGACCCATTCAGCTTCAGGTCAATGATAATCCCCAGGAAGCTGATACTGTGGGATTCAGCGATGGCAATGTTACTGAATGTCAAGGGGCGATAGTTGGACCTTTTTTTGTTGGAGATGGTCATTGCCAGACACTTATGTGCCACAAATGTTACTTACCACTTATCAGGCCAAGATTGGATATTATCCAGTTCTTGCTACATTTGGACATGAACTGCTTCGGCATCTGAATCATCATGAATGGTGCTGGACACGTCCAGTCATCAACAAACATCCCCACATCTGACTTTATGATGGAAGGAAGGTCAATGAAGAAGCAGGTGAAGATGGTTGGGTGTTGGACACAATCCTGAGGAACTTTGACAGTGATGTGTGGCTGAGATGATTGACTTCCAATCACCACAGCCATCTTTCTTTGTGCCAGATATGACACTAACTAGTGGAGGATTCTCCCTCCATTTCCATCTACTCCAATTTTGCTATGGCTCCTTGATGCCGTACTCAGTCAAATGCTGTCCAATGTCAAGGGCAGTCACTGTCACCTCACCTCTGGCATTCAGCTCTTTTGTCCATGTTTGAACCAAGACTGTAATGAGGTCAGGAGCTGAGTGGCCCTGATGGAATGCAAACTGACCTTTAGTGAGCAGGTTATTGCTGAGTGAGTGCTACTTAATAGCACTGTTGATGATCCCTTCCATCACTTTACTGCTGATCGATAGTAGACTGACGAGGTGGTAATTGGCCAAGTTGAATATATCCTGATAGTTGAGTAGAGGACATTATTGGGCAATTTTCCACATTGCTGAGCAGATGCTGGTCTTGTAGCTGTACAGCTTGGCTCATGGCACAGCAAGTTCCAAAGCACACACCTTTGATGCATTGTAAAACTCCTTTTCAGTATCCAGTGCCTTCGGCTCTTCCTTGATATCATGCGGAGTGATTTGAAATGGATAAAAACTGAACTCTATAATCATAGAAAGATTCATGGAAACCCTACAGTACAGAAAGAGGCCATTCGGCCTATCGAATCTGCACTGACCACAATCCCACCCAGGCTCTACCCCCATATCCCTATATATTTACCTGATAATCCCTCTAACCTGTACATCTCAGGACATTAAAGGGCAATTTTAGCATGGCCAGTCAAACTAACCCGCACATCTTTGAACTGTGGGAGTAACATAAGAACATAAGAAATAGGAGCAGGAGTAGGCCATCTAGCCCTTCGAGCCTGCCCTGCCATTCAATAAGATCATGGCTGATCTGTCGAGGCTCAGTTCCACATTCTCGCCCTCTCCCCATAACCCTTAATCCCCTCGCTTATCAAAAACCCATCAACCCACGTCTTAAAAATATTTAGCGAGGCAGCCTCCACCACTTCAACCGGCAGAGAATTCCAGAGATTCACCGCCCTTTGAGTGAAGAAGTTCCTCCTCAACTCCGTTCTAAACCGCCCTCCCCCTTTATCTTGAGGCTGTGCCCCCTAGTCCTACTGTCCTTTCTGAGCGGGAAGAGTCTCTCCACCTCTATCCTATCCATCCCATTCATCATCTTATATGTCTCAATGAGATCTCCCCTCATTCTTCTAAACTCTAACGAGTACAAGCCTAGTTTATTCAGCCTCTCCTCATAGCTCAACCCCCTCAACTCCGGTATCAGCCTAGTAAACCTCCTCTGCACTCCCTCCAAGGCCAAAATATCCTTGCGTAAGTGCGGCGACCAAAACTGCACACAGTACTCCAGCTGCGGCCTCACCAATGCCCTATACAGCCGCAGCAAGACCTCCCTACTTTTATATTCAATCCCCCTCGCTATGAAGGCCAGCATCCCATTCGCCTTCCTGACCACCTGCTGCACCTGCAGGCTGGGTTTTTGCGACTCATGCACGAGGACCCCGAGGTCCCTCTGCACCATCGCCTGCTGCAATTTTTCGCCACGTAAGCAATAGTCCTTCCTACCATTATTCCTACCAAAGTGGACCACCTCGCACTTGCCAACATTAAATTCCATTTGCCAGTTCCTGGCCCATTCGCCCAGCCTATCTAGATCCTTCTGCAGACTCTCCACACCCTCCACACAATTTGCCGTTCCACCAATCTTGGTGTCATCAGCAAATTTCGACACCCTACGCTCGGTTCCCTCCTCCAGATCATCTATATAAATGGTAAATAGCTGAGGCCCCAGCACCGACCCCTGGGGCACTCCACTAGTCACCAACCGCCAATCCGAATAGCACCCATTGACCCCCACTCTCTGCCTCCTATTTGACAACCAATCCTCCATCCACACTAACACCCTACCCCCAACTCCATGCCCCCTTACCTTCTGCAATAACCTCTTGTGAGGTACCTTGTCAAACGCCTTCTGAAAATCAAGAAAGACCACATCCACTGGCTCTCCTCTATCCACCGCCCTAGATACATCCTCATAGAACTCCAATAAATTTGTCAGACATGACTTCCCCTTAACGAAACCGTGCTGCGTCTGCTCTATCAAGCAATTCCCCTCAAGATGCCTCGCAATTTCCTCCTTGATGACGGATTCTAACATTTTACCTACAACAGACGTTAAACTAACCAGCCTATAATTCCCTGCCTTTTGCCTGCCACCCTTCTTAAACAACGGCGTAACATTAGCTGTTTTCCAATCTTCCGGCACTTCCCCGGAATCCAGCGACGTTTGGAAAATAACCACCAAGGCATCCACTATCACCTCCGCCATTTCTTTCAGAACCCTCGGATGCATTCCATCTGGTCCTGGGGACTTGTCCACAATCAGTCCCTCCAGTATGTCGAGCACCGCCTCTCTAGTAACAATAATGTCATTGAGACCCTCCAGTCCTACCACCTTTCCATCGCTAACACCCGGCAAATTATTCACGTCCTCCTCCGTGAAGACTGAAACAAAAAAGTTATTCAAGACCTCAGCCATTTCCCCATCCCCTACCACTAAGTCCCCCCTCTCATCCTCTAAGGGTCCAACGTTCACCCTAGCCAGCCTCTTCCTTTTTATATATTTATAAAAACTCTTGCTATCCTTTTTTATATTAAGCGCTAGCCCAGCTTTATAGTTTCTCCTACCCTTCTTTATCAACTTCTTTGTCAATCTTTGTTGACATTTAAACCTCTCCCAATCCTCTTCTCGCCCACTACTCTTAGCTACTCTAAACGCCTCCGCTTTTAATTTAACACTTTCCTTCACCTCCTTCGTTATCCACGGCTTATTACCTCTCCTCCTACGGTCCTTTTTAACCATCGGAATAAATTTCTGCTGAGCACCAAGAAAGATCTCCTTAAAGATCCTCCACTGCTCCTCAGCAGACCTACCTTCCAACGCGCTCCCCCAGTCAACATTCGCCAATTCTTCTCTCATCCTACCGTACTCCCCTCTATTCAAACAAAGGACGTGTGTCCGGGAACCCATTTTCTCCTCCTCCATCTGCACCAGAAACTCCACCATACAATGATCACTCTCCCCAAAAGGATCCTTCACCACAAGGTCCCTAATTCTACCCGCCTCATTACATAGCACCAGATCCAAGATAGCTCGCTCCCTCGTTGGCTCCAACACACACTGTTCAAGGAAACTATCCCGGCAGCATTCCAAGAACTCCTCCTCGAGCCCACCGCATCCAAAGTGGGTCGACCAATCAATATGCAGATTGAAATCCCCCATAATTATCGCCATCCCATCCCTGCACGCCGCACTTATTTGCGCGTTAACAGCCCGCCCCACCTCCAGATCATTATTCGGGGGCCTATAGACGACACCCACCAGCGTCTTCCTCCCTTTGCTGTTCCTAATCTCCACCCACAACGATTCCACTTTCTGCTCTTTGGCTCCAATATCATCCCTTGCTACCACCCTGATGCTATCCTTAATCAGCAGAGCTACACCCCCCCCTGCTTTTTCCTCCCGCCTATCCTTCCTAAACACTTGATACCCCTGGACATTCAGCTCCCAGTCCCTGTCACCTTGCAGCCACGTCTCTGTAATGGCCACCTGATCATATCCATTTGTGCTGATCTGCGCCACCAGCTCATCCACTTTATTCCGAATGCTTCGTGCATTCAGATAAATTGCCTTCATCCCAGCCTTCACCTGGACCCTATTTTCCAGAACGCCACCAACCATACTCACGCCCCCTACTCCCTTTATTATTGGGACATCCTCGGCCTCTTCCCTTACCTGTACCCTCTCCTTAACTTTAGACCCCGTAATGTCACCTACCCTCGCACCCTCCCCCTCCCTCCTAATTAGTTTAAAGCCCTGTCTACAGTCCTATTTACATGATTCGCCAGGACTAAACCGGAGCACCTGGAGGAAAATCCACACGGACACGAGGAGAATGTGTAAACTCCACACAGACAGTGACCCAAGCTGGGAATCGAGCTCAGGTCCCTGGAGCTGTGAAGCAGCAGTGCTAACCACTGTGCTACCGTCCCGCTTACGGTAATGCTGGAGATCACTGGAGGAGGTGGGGATGGATTGTTCATGCGGCACTTCTGGCTGAAGATTGTTGCAAATGCTTCAGTCTTATCTTTTGCACTGTTGGGCTGGATTCCTCCATCATGAATAACTAGTCAATAATCATAAGGTCAGCAAATCCATGACACTCCATGTTCTTCCTGTTTTGAAAATCAGTGGGTTTGGGTCACGGGATCAACATGAGCTCAAAAAATAATTGCTATATTAAAAGTTGAGCTTAAAAATTTTAAACTGGTACATTTTAATATTCCCTTTAATTAACATTTTTAAAATTAAAATCACCTGCTGGATGTATCAGGAATATTAAATATATTTATCTAAATCTTCTGTTTTCTCTCAAATACTTGGTTAAAATTTGTAGTCAAGGTAGTTCAGCAATAATATTTTCAAAAGTATCAAAACTATCTAAAAGTTTAGTTCCCTTAAATCGACAAAACTTTCAATTTCTAAAACATGGCACATTGGTTAGCACTGCTGCCTCAGTGCCAGATACCCAAGTTTGATTCCCAGCTTGGGTAACCGGCTGTGCAGAGTCTGTACGTTCTCCCGGTGTCTGCGTAAGTTTCCTCCCACAGACTGAAAGATACGTTGGTTAGGTTCACTGGCAATGCTAAATTCTCCCTCAGTGTAAGCGAACAGGTGCTGGAGTGTAGTGACTAGGGGATTTTCACAGTAATTTCATTGCAATGTTAAAGTAAGCCTACCTGTGACACTAATAAATAAATGAACTTAAAAACAAAATGCTTGCTTTCCAGCATCACATTTTGCAGCCAACTTAACTAATTTTTGAGAGAAATGATCAAAAATGATTATTTCCCTGGAGGTTTTTTTCCATAAACTTTTCGGATGGTGAAGAGATTCTGTTTTCTTTCCCCACAGCTGTGACCTTGCTCTGAGTCCAGCAAGGAGCTGAATTTGGTGGGTAGTGAGTCATCTCCTTACTGCTGGGAACTGTTCCAGGGCAGCAGATAATCTGATGGTGATATTGATCCAGTTTCCACTAAGTGGGATCTGGGCAGTGCCAGCTCAGCTTCATGCTGAGAGCTGTAAAACTATATCTGTACCAGTGCTCAGCAATCACTGAGCCATTGACAATACCACCAGCTGTTCAGGCCTTCTGTCCCACTTCGAAGTCGTGATGCCCGTGTTGTAAATGTTTAGGTTCTCAGTAGTCTTTGCCATGCAGGGCTTCTCTCTTCCTCTGCTTTCAGAATCATCTGGAATTGTCCTCTATCCCTGACAACTGCAATAATAATCAAACCTGCACAAACAACGGTACGTACTAAGATTCGAATGTCACATCCCAACTTCCCACAGAAATATATGTATCGATGTATACTGAGTCATTGCTGGTTTGAATTCTAAACTCCTAAAAGGGGAAACATCTTCTGGCATCTACACTATCAGACTCCCAAATAAATTATATTTTTCAATAAGATCACCTCTCCTTCTAAATTCTAGGTAATATAAGCTCATTCTAGGTAATCCACTCATCCCAAAAATCATGGGCTATCGTGCTGCCATGGTAATGTCACTGTACCAGTGATGTGGAGGCCCAGGCTAAATCTCTGGGAATGCAGACTCAATTCCCACCACAGCAACGGGTTGAATTTAAATTCAAGCAATAAAATCTGAAACAGCAAATTAGTCTTAGTAATGGTAACTGTAAAACTTTGATTGTCAAAGAAAAAGAAATATCTGCTCCACCTTTTGGAAAGAAAATCTGCCGTCCTTACTTGGGCTGGCCTACATGTGACTCCAGATCCACAGCAACGTGGTTGACTCTTAACTGCGCACTGAACTGGCCTAGCAGCCCACTCAGTTTAAGTTGTCAGGGATCTTACCTGCAACCGCAGAGCTAACGAGATCTGCACTGCCTGTTTCCTACCAAAATACAAGCTAATTAAGCAGCGGCGAGGTGACTGGGGGGTGTGCCTGTTCTTTGATAAGGCACTAATTGCCTTTGATTGAGGGACCCAATTCTTTGGTGATGAGGGACCTGTGGCCTGCGCAAATTCACCTATTGTTCACGCTGCATAATGACTGGCTTGCTTGCTGTTGGGTTAACCTCAGTGATGGCAAGATGAAACCCTTGAGTGGTGATTAAGGGCATCAATTGGCAATGAGGTGGGAAAGTCACCAATGGGCCTTCCTGTCTATTAGTTAGTTCCTCTAATGTCGAAAACTGATAAGATTCAGTTATGCCACCATCCTGGCGAAGTAAACGTCCTTTGTGCCTCTAAACACATAACCACAGAATACTCTGTGAAGATAGGATGCAGGATATAGTCTTGCAGTTACAGTAGGGTGAAGAGAAAGATCAGCTTAATATATAGTGTAAGTGTGAGGAGGTTTTGATTTTTCAACAAATATAAAAACTATATTCTAGCCATTGACCATTTATGCACATGTGGATAAATGGATGATATACACACATGTATATTTTACAAAGAATTCTTTCTTTATAATGTGGGAAAATTCTGAAACTGGGTGTTGAATAAATTAATAGTCTAATTTGACATATTTCTTTTTTTAGGCTGTTACTGTTTATTTATTTAGAGATCAACTGTTTTCCATTCCCCATCACTTTCTCTTAATGGGTCATTAAAAGAATGACCTAGTGCAAAAAAAAGAGCTTGTTCCTGCCTATTAATACAACACTATTTTAAGACAACCATAAAAATTATATTTCCTGAAAATGTAACGGCAAGATTCCTAGGAATGAGAGTGAAATGATTTCCTGTTCACAAGTCAAACACTCAGTAAATTTCATTCAGTTGGGATCATTTTGATTTTCAGTGTGAAATGTGAAATATTGGAACAGCCTCACATTTTATAATACCCACAATTTTCATTTCATATTGAAGTCCATGAAAATAGCTTGCATTTAGTAGGGCTTTTACATCCACACAATGTGATTCAGTTATGAATTACTTTTGAAGTACATTTACTGTTGTATGTAGGAAAGGAAGCAGAGCCCCACAAACAGCAACGAGATTAATGACTTGTGATGTTGATGAGAGATAAATCTTCACCAAGATGCTGTAGAGTCACCAACTCTTCTTCAAGTCGGGGCATGGAATATTTTACACCTGTCTGAACACGGGAGTGGAGCCTTGGTTTCACAGCTCCTCCAAGAGAAGCCCAGTTGTAATTTTAAATACTTTGCCCCTTGGTTTTAACAGATTTGAAAAAAACTATGACATTCCTTCAAAATAGGCACAAACAGGACTTGTGGAATTATCCAGTTCCCTGAGATTATGGATTGGTGTTAGAGATTGTTTAAATGGGTGCAGTATTTTTCTCTGTATTCAACATTCAGGAGTCCAACATGCCAAGAGATGGGAATCAGCTCCTGTGGTGATCAACTTCATATAGGTGGACAGTTTTGTTTAAAAAAAATCTAAAACTATCAGTAGCATGGTTAAATCAACCAAAATGTGTGGTTAAATTCAAAACTTTGCATGAGGCATGTCCTGAAACTACACGACGGACGCATCATTCAGATAAGACGCGGAGTTGGGGGGTGGGGTGGCAGGAATTAGAATAATATAATTCTAATAATAATGATTGAAATACTATTGCTGTCAACTTCAGACTAATAAAAGAATTGATTAGTATTACTCACGAGTAGCATTGTATAAGATTCTGTGCAATTACACAAGCCCAATGTACAAATGAAATGTAGTCGCTTTCAATATTTTGGCAGCCAAGTTATTAGCTGAACCCAGGAGGAGCCCAGCACATTTATTGTTAGTTGGTCAGTTCATGTCATCAGTCTTTGAGTTGAAGCTAAAAGAATGTTGTCTTGAATGGAACAGAAACAAAGCACCTGTTTACTCAGAAGATCCTTAGCATTCTTACTCTTGACCCTCGAAAGCCATTTGAACTTCCTTTAATGATGCTATGAATGGAATGAATGTTTAAGTTCAAGTGTCAATCACTGTAGGGACTTCACTTCCTGCTCATAGCGGTGTGAAACCGAGACAGAAGGAAAGTCAGCTGTGATGGATACTCGACGAATTGAGTTTTGATAGCCTCAATCTGGTTCCAGGTGGACCAAATCAGAAATGCTGTTGTAACAGTAATACACCTTGGCACTAATTCAGCAATATTGGTTGGAGAGTGTGGGAAACAGAAGCATCACGTTCCACTAATAAGGATGAGAGATGCTGTTCTAAGGTTGCTGTCGAGGATGAATATGGGAACAGTGAATCACCTCACACCTGAGCTTTTATTTTCAAAAGAGTCAATGCTGATCGTGGTTTAGTGATTTAAGAACATAAGAACATAAGAAATAGGAGCAGGAGTAGGCCATCCTTCGAGCCTGCCCCGCCATTCAATAAGATCATGGCTGATCTGTCGCTGCTCAGTTCCACTTTTCCACTTTTGCTACAGCAAATGCACATACTGACATGGGAGGTAAGAATCTGAATACATATAAATAGTCATGCATTAATCATGATTTTTCATCACAGCCTGGAGTTGGAATAGCGCCTCTGTCAGATTTGGTTGACAATTTGGCTTACTGCAGGCAATGAAGTTTATGACCATTAGGCTTGAAAACTACTCCACAAGCCACCATTCTTCTGTATGTATTGGTACTCTTTACAGATTGTGAGAAACTAGGTGGAGAACAGGGTCTGAGTGACTCCTAGTTGTCTTCTGCTATTACTTGCCTATTGATCTCTGTCTCTCCACCGAATCGGAAGAAATGCCGAAGGTTAAAAGTCAGCCTTCACCTAGCTATGGAGAGTATTAGTAACATTCTAAAGTTCTGCTCCTACTGCCTCCATAAAGTGGGGAGAGTGTTACAGTGCAAACCAGCTGAAGTCTCCAATTTAGATGTGATCCACATCTTGCTCTTGGAAGGAGGAAAGGAGGCCCCAGAAATTGGAGGGAAACAGATTAGGCAATACCTGGTGAAGACTGCCATGCCCAAATAAAGATGTCTTTTTATTTTGCAGCCCATACGATGACATAAACATACATCTTAATGTCAACACAATTTCTTGCTCTTTTTATTAGCCTTATGTGTTAACCTCAGCAGTTCAGTTCCCCTTGTTAGTCCCCTCTAAATCGAGTAAACTAAATAACGGACGTATTTAGAATAGAATCATACAGTACCATTTGGTCCATTATGCCTGTATCAATACTTGAAAGAGCTTGGATGCCTCACCCACCCCCCACCCCCCATAGCTTCCAACCTCATAGCCTCCCAACCCTAGACAGCCTGCTTCTACCTACTTCCCAAAATCCTGGTAGGCCCATTGTGTCAGCATGCTCCTTCCCCATTGGATTTATTTCCTCTTACCTTGACTCCATCCTCACTTCCCTGGTCCATTCCCTCCCCACCTACATCCGGGATTGCTCTGATGCCCTGCGTCATATTGACAGCTTCCAGTTCACAGGCCCTAACCACCACCACAGTTGTGCAATTTCTCTACACCTCCATCCCACACCAGGACAGCCTGAGAACTCTTTGCTTCTTTCTTGAAAAGAGGCTTGAACAGTTCCCATCCACCACCACTCTTATCCACCTGGCTGAACTCGTTCTATCTCTCAACAACTTCTACATTAACTCATCCCACTCTCTCCAAATCAAAGGAGTAGCAATGGGTACCTGCATGGGTCCAAGCTATGCTTGTCTTTTTATGGGGTATGTAGAACATTCCTTGTTCCAGGCCTACGCGGGCCCCTCCCACAACTCCTTTACCAACACATCAAAGACTATTTTGGTGCCACTTCATGCTCTCATCCAGACCTCAAAATTCATCAAATTCGCTTCCAGTTTCCACCCTTCCATTGCCTTCACCTGGTCCATCTCAGACTCTTCCCTTCCCTTCCTTGATCTTTCTGTCTCCATTTCTGGCAATAGACTATCTACCAATATCCATTACAAGCCCACTGACTCCCACAGCTATCTGGACTACAGCTCTTCACACCTCACATCCTGTAAAGACTCCATCCTTTTCTCTCAGCTCCTTCACCTCTGTCACATTTGTTCCGATGATGCCACTTTCCAAAGTGGTGTTTCTAATATGTGCTCTTTGTTCCTCAATGTGTGTATTCCCGTCTACAGTTGTTGACATGGCCCTCAACAGTATGCAGTCCATCTCCTGTGCCACGGCCCTCACTCCCTCCCAGAACAAGGATAGAGTCCTGCTTGTTCTCACATTTTACCCCACCAGCCTCCGCATGCAAAGCACAATCCTCTGCCATTTTTGCCAACTCCAGCACAATGCCACCACCAAACACATCTTCCCTTCACTCCCTCTATCAGTATTCCACAGAGAACGTTCCCTCCGGGATAACCTAGTCCATTCCTCCACTATACCCAACACCGCTCCCGTCAACCATGGCACCTTCTCGAGCAATAACAGAAGGTGTAACGCCTGTCCCTTTATCTCTTCTGTGGTCACCATCCAAGGTCCAAAACAGCCATTACACGTCAGACAGTGTTTGACTTGCACCTCTTTCAATTTAGTGTATTGTATTCACTGCTCCCAATGTGGTCTCCTCTATATTGGAGAAACCAAGTGTGGACTGCGTGATTGCTTTGCTGAGCACCTTCAGTCTGTATGCAATCAGGACCCTGACCTTCCAGTTGCTCAACAATTTAACACACAAATCTGCTCCCATGTCTGTCTTTGGCTTGTTGCAATGTCCTATGAAGCTCAATGCCAACTGGAGGAACAGCATCTCATCTTCCGGCTAGGTACTTTACAACTTTACAGTCTTCTGGTCTCAACATCGAATTCAACAACTTTAGATGATTTGCTTTACCCACCTTGACCTTTTTGTTTTCATTCCATTTTATTTAATTTTTTTTCTGTTCTCTACCTTTTATTTCTTCATTGTCTTTCTTCATTTTTCTTCCCCACTCCACTCTATTCTCCCATTTTCTGCCCCTTCCCTTACCTTTTCTGCCCCTTTACCCTCCTTTTCTAAATCTTAGCTCTGCCCCTCCCATTTTCCTCCCTCCGCCCCCACCCTTGCCAACATCTTCATTTTAGCTTCTCTGCCGTTTAGCCATTCATACCCTTTATTCTTTCTGTAGATAGCTATTAGTCTTTACCTTTATTTCTGTAGCTATGACTCACCTTTCATTCCCTCATCCTGTAATATAAATATCTCCCACTCTCTGTGCCTTTCAGCTTTAACAAAAGGTCATCTGGACTCGAAACATTTGCCCTTTTCTCTCCTTATAAATAAACTGATCTCTCCTTTGAATTTTTTGGCCAAATGTCTTCCTTCTTTTACACTGTATTTACTCTGATTCCTCTCATTGCAGTTCTCAAACCTAATCAGGAGCTGTTCTTAAATCTAGGGCTACAGAGACAATTGCCTGCTTTGTGCACTGAGAAGCAGCTCTCCACCAAAAATACTGTTGGAGGATGTGGCTGAAGTGAGACTGGAACAAGAAATGTTCCACAGATCCCACAAAAGAACAGGCATAACTGGGGCCACTCTGGGTACCCACAACTTTTCTCTAGAGGAATTGAGATTGGCACAATGGTTACCACTGCTGCCTCACAGTGCCAGGGATCCAGCTTCAATTCCTGGCTTGGGTTACTGAGTGTGTGGAGTTTGCACATTCTCTCCATGTTTGCGTGGGCTTCCTGCACCTGTAGCTTTCAGGTCATATCAGCTATCTCTCACTCCAAAGGTCATTCAAGATCACAAGTAAGTATTAAGCTATGATTTCCTCCCACAGTCCAAAGATGTGCAAGTTAGGTGCGTTGTCCATGCTAAATTGCCCCTTAGTGTCCCAAGATGCATAGGTTAGAGGGATTAGCAAGGTAAATATTTGGGGATATGGGAATAGGGCCAATTAGGATTGTTGTCAGTGCAGGCTCGATGGGCCAAATGGCCTCTTTGTACTGTAGGGATTCTATGAGACAAATTAAAGATGACATTGTTCAATGAGAGAACAGGTTCAGTCAAGGGAGAAGGGTGGTAATGGATGGAGATTGTTTGGGTCTTCATTCAAAAAAGAGGCAGAGGGCCCTCAGAACATATTGATGGGGGCTAGAAGTGTAGAGGAGAGTTCATTGAAGAGAAGGGTAGCTAGGATCAGGAAACTAGAAATTGGTGAAATGACATGGGGCAAGAGAATCACAAATGTAGGTGGGAAGAGACTTGGCAAGGAGAGAAAAAGTAGAGCCAAGATAGGAAGAGAAGTTCAATGGGACTGCAATAGGCTGAAATGATGGGTCTATCAGGATTTTGCGAAGGTGGAAGAAGGGACTGGATGAGGTTGTGGTTTAAAAAGAGGAAACCTGCCACATACAGCCTTGTAATTAATAAATTTGTTTTGATTTGGAATTGAATTTGCAATTTCCAATATATTTTTGTAATTTGTTGAATAAAAGTAGAGCTAGAATTATTAGAATAATTTATCAATAGACCATGGGGTGTACTTGTGTCAACTTGGAGAGTGGGGCTGTAATCAATTCAAACAGAATGCTGCAACCTTATACTGAGATGACTATGTGGCATATTTCCATGCCACAATTCAAGTAATATTGTAATCTACCCATTGTATTAAGTATTAAGACCACTTGTTGAAAATTGATTTCATCAGCTTAACACATTCCAAACATCTTAGCAGAGTAGAAAGACTCAATTTAGATCTGTAGTAATTCCTCATTTTCCAATGGCTTTCTGCTCTGCTATTCTAACTATTTAAATGGAGGTGGTTTATTGTGACATTCACCAAGTGATGTGCCTCTGCTAAGTCTTTTTGTTGGATTATTAAATGTCCTATTCTTCTGAGGCATTGGCCATGATGCCATGAAATTCAAAACATTAGAAAAGAAAAAGAGACATGAACAGAGGAGAAGGATTGGACCGATCAAACTTTTCCTTCTATAAACCCTGCAATAAATGTTCTGAGTTGGGACTCCTGGTGCGGGGCATCACTCAATGGACTGGACAATCAAACACAGATGCCCAATTCACAGCTCCAAGTTTCCTGGTTATTAAATTAAATGACTGGAAAATTGGGAAGGCTGCGAGTCAGATGCACTGACCTTCATAACAGACTGTCTGATGTGCCTTCCATCAGGTTCCATGCTGGGAGCCCTAACTCATAAAAATTATCTCTGTGTAAACTCCGCTCCAGTGAGGACTCTATCCAATCTATTTAATCTCATGCGGGAAGTTTCTGTAAAGTTTTTCTCTATGTCCCAAAGATAAATGAGGGCTGGAATTCTCCCATCTCGCCTGCTGCAGGAATCATAGCAGGCGAGACAGAAAATTTGGTGGACAGTTCAAAGGCCTGTTGCTCTCGGGTGGGAACTTCCGGTCTCAGGGTGCACGCAGCTAAAGAATCCCACCCAAGGTATTTGCACTGAGCAACAGTCACAGTTAAATTGGTATAAAAATAAAGAATGCAATAATTTGAAATTTAAGAAGTATAAGGTATACAATACAATTACTACTCATATTCAATATCCACATAAGCTATTATAAATCTTCCTAAACTTCCTAAACTATCACCTATAGCTGTGAATAATTATAAAACACTTAACTATTCAGTTTGAATATCAATCTAAAAGAATGGCTAACAGTAAGTGTGAGTCCACGCTTTATTCATCTCTCTTTCTCGCTCTCTGTTGTACTCTCACATGTTCCTCACGGTCTCTCTTTTCTTTCTCTCTTTACAATCGTCTTACATTCACTCTCTCTACACTTGTTCTCTCCTATTCATCTTCTTATTCCTTGAATCCATACAATACACATGAAGGGAATGGAAAACAACAGGGTTAAATCACTGTTAAGAGGGTAAACATGAGTATATTGAGCTATAGATTGGAAGGAGAGCTAATGATTGGCAAACATATGAAGAAGGTAATTTTAGACTTTTCATGAATCATGGATAGACCAGGAGGCTCAGGGGAAATTGAAAGATAGCTGAGATTTGAGGAAGACAGTACATAAATTCCACTCGATTCAATGAACTAGCAGATGTTCTAATTAAAATGAAATTAAAAGTGATTCACAGAAGGACATTATGGGGATGACAGCCAGGAAATTTGTGTTTGATGATAGCACAAAAATGAATGAGGGCAAATCAGTATCCTATTTCATACTGCCAAGTGTCCTATTTCACTTAAGTCAATGAAAGTGTAAAACAAGTTGTCAAACTGCTATCATCAGATTTGGAAAGTGCCGAAGAACTATCTCATCCATGATAATTTTTTGACCTGCTTACAAAAAATTTAAGAATGGGTGCACAATGAATGAGAAATGGACTTTATTCCATTATGTTTGTTCTGCTCTGTAATAACACTACACATAAACAGCCTCTATTGCTTCTCTGGTTCCTTCCCCAGCCAAAGTAGGCACAAGAAGCAAATGGACATCAAATGCACCCAGATTTCCTCTAATAATTCCAGGTGTAAGTGGAAGCACACTGCCACTAGGAAAACCTGAGTAACTTTTTTCCAGAGTGATTTTCAGTTTTAAGGACAGGCTGGTGTTTGTTTTACATTTGGAATAGAAAATAGTTTTGTTGCTACAGGATTTAGTGCCAAATTTGATTAGCTCTACAAACACAGCAATGAAGGCTGCATTCAATATTGTGCCACTCTCCAACCCCCTCCTCCACCCTTCCAGCAATGTTTTGAGACATGGCTTATTTACAGAATGGTAAGAGAAAATTATCACAAGTCTCTGTGACATCTGCTGAAGAAATTCAGCTAATTTTCTCCTGAGCCTCTAATACCTGTTTTACTGCCACTAAACAAGGCTCAGCCCCATTCCATTCCCTACTGACTAAAAAAGGAAGCTCCAGAGACAAACCCAAAGCCTCCTCGTATTCCTGCTCCATCATTCTTCATGTGGAGGCCTTGTGGTATAGTGGAAGCACCCCGACCTCTAGACCAGAAGCTCCAGGTTCAAGTTCAATGCCAGGACATGTTGACCATTGAAGCATTCATAACATGGTTCAATGAGCCAAAACTCAGCTTGGGAATCCTCCCTACTATTCCCCAAAGAGAAAAAAAGCAAATGTGTGAAGATGCGCAAAATAAAATCCTCATGCCCACAGTTAAACTCAGCGCTCCTCCAACTACTGTTTGGTTCCATGCTCTTTTACCAACTTCTCCATAAGATATTGCACAGGTGCCCAAACTCTTTCTGGGAGGACAAGATCATTGTTAATCCCTCAAAATATGGCTGACATCCACCAGGCTTCATGATTTATGTGTCCTCAGGTGACTCAGCAGCCAATCCTGGATCCACATGCCTTTGGGCAGAGAGGACAAGTGTTGTCCTGAAGAAGGATGGGGATTCTCAAGCCAGAGTTCTGCTCTCCCTCCTTTTTTTGTTGCTTCTCTGCAGTAGTGTTCATGCAGTCAAATTTCAGCTTGTTGGATGAGGTGTTGCCACGTGGTTTGTGATGTATTCCTCACATGTACCAGTGTCAACTTGACCCTTTTATCAATGAGGCTTTCAGAGTGTCCTTAAAACTATTCTTCATGTCTTCCTTGAGATTGGGTACTTTCTTTCAGTTTTGAAAAGAGGATTTACTAATTACTTGGTACGTGGATGAAGTTCCAACACCAGCAAAGTTGACTTTACTTGCTCATGATTGCCACAGTGCTGGTATTGGCTTCAGTGAGGAAGCTGGAGTTTACCTGTCATTCCACTTGTCTTTAAATATCCTTTGGAGACACCATTGGTGGAAATTATCCAGCATCCAGAGGTTGGAACACAAGTCTCGCTGTCACGTAGAAATATGGTGACAACAACAGCACTGTAGACTTAAACATTTGTTGTCTTATGGGCCTTGATCTTTACTCCTGAGTAGGCTCGTGGCAGCCAGGAAATTTCCTGGCTTGTCACACCTGCCTTGGGAGAAAGCTTTCTGAATGATGGGCTCTTCATTCCAGGGGTGGGTTCAGAATGGAGTGTGTGGATCTGAGGGGCTGGCGAGTCCTGAGACGGGCCGATTAACAAACCTGCCTCCGTTCTCTGAGACTTCATTCTAATTGCTTATTTGAACATGAGGCTCTCCAGCCCTCATTTCTCACATTCCCTCACTTCCCATTCCCTCTGGTATATATTTGCTAACTCATGCTCTCACCCAACCCCTTATATAAAACTTAGTTGCAACTCACAACCATCTACTGACCAGCCTTGCCCTTTAACCATCCATGTTAATTCATTCAGTTTCCACCATGGGCAGACTTCAAGAATCATGCTGAAATGACATAAAGTTCTAAATATTTATTATAAAATTCATTATAAATAACATCCCACTAATGAAAGTCCATTTATAACATTTGAAGTACTTAATCCCACGCTAAAACAAACAGACATGTACACATAAACAACTTGAAAGACAACTAATCCTTCAATAACCTCTTTCAGTTAACAGCCAAACTGTGAATTTACAACTCTGCCATCCCCACTGTGATAATGATAGGTTTTAGGGAGCAGCCAAATATTATTAATGTTATAATAATGTTATAATGATAATGGTTAGGGTTATGTCAAAAAACAACTATTGAAACAGATCTTTCAACTCTCAGACATGAGTAGGCAATAATATTTAATGTTTTAAAAGACTGGATATTTAAATAACTTGACAGCTTGACAGTTCTATGGACCTTGTCTGTCTTTCGAGACAACTTGTGACTTCTCCAAAGATTTGTAACCTCAACACTGCGGGATAAGGCCTTTGCTTCGGCAAAATGAGATCTCTTTCAAATGGCCTCACTGAGTTCATGATTCATACCTGTAGGGGTCATATCCAACCGAGTTTCCCCCAGTTAAAAATAGAATCCATCAGAAACGGGAACATTACTTTTGATCAGGATCTTACCCACCGGTTTGGAAGGTCTCTGGAGTTTCCACAATTCTGTGAGAAAGTTTAGGCCGTGGCATTATTATTTGTTAAAGACCCAGTTGCACAATATTTTGAAGGAGCAGCTGATTCTGTGCTGGATCTCCTGTTCAATGTATTTTACTATGGATTTCATCCCAATCCCTTTTGTATCTGGACAGTAGTTTGGATCATTGTCCTGTGCTTCTTATTGAATTCTGCCTGAATTTTTACACTGAGTGACTTGAACATAGGCTTGGGTTCAGTTTTGCTTAAAATTACTTACTTTCAACCAAGACCTCCTGGTAAAGCAACATTACACTCTTTACAGACTGCTCTGTGTCCTGCTCCCATGGTATCTCGTGCTCATCTGCTGTTATGTTTACAGCGTTACTGATATCATTGTTGAAAATAACATGAACTGTAAGCGTTTAATCCAGTTTGGGAAGAATCGGATGTCTCAGAGAGGAAAAGTTTTAAATTGCTGGAATACAAAAGGGTTAAGTAGAAAATCAGAAGGAGGCCTGATTAATACATTTTTATATTCATTTGCTTAGTGTGCTGATGAAGGAATCCTGAAGCAGTGGATGGATGAATCCTCAACCAGTTTTGATGCAATATTAAAAACTTTTGACAAATAATTTAATCTCCATGTTGTGAAGTGCACAAAGCCTAAACAGAACGATAGAAGATCTTCAGTAAAACTTTTGAAAGAGTAAACGATAATTCCCCAACAAATCATACAATGACGCCAGAACCAAAGAGCATTTTGAAAGTCTTAAAAATCTTTATGAAAATTCTAACACATTATCTGAACTGCAATTGCAGGTATCAGTGCTGAGCTACCAACCATGACTGGAGGTAAATTAATAGAGACCAAAATCTTCCATCCCCATTTGTGGCTTGGATTTTCCTGTGCCACTGCAAATGAAGGAGTTTTGGCTGGAATGCAAAGTTTTATATTCCCGCTTGCAATAAGTCCCACCATGGGCAACAGCAGAGAATCTTGCCCACAGTGTTCTGAACTGCAGAACACTGCAGTGAATGAAGTAAAGACTAAAACAAAATCCAGAAAATATAAATTGGGAGCTAAAGGAACAAGCAGATATCTCAAATTTACTGAGAACCATTGGGTTGTTGAAAAATGAAATGGCTGAAATGAAAATCAAGGACCTAGAATGGCAAGACAAAGTAAAAGTTCTCACAAAAGTGTGTAAAGACTCTCAGAAACAGTTTGCAGAAATGTAATTATAGAATTTGGGCTTGAACATAGAACTGAGGAATTATGCTCTGCTAAGAAAAAAACTGATCAGTGCAGAGAACCAACTCTCACTCGTGAGAAATGAGTTCAATGAGGAAAAGGGTAAACTGATAAGGACACTGTAATGTCATTCACAACAAGGAATTGAAATGCTTAAATGATAACATTATAAAAACAAATTCAACAAAGATGGGTCTTCAACTGAAACTTGATTCTGGGACAGCACGGTGGCATTGTGGATAAAACTGCTGCCTCACAGCGCCAGGTACCCGGGTTCAATTCTGGCTTTGGAATAACTGTTTGTGTGGAGTTTGCACTTTCTCCCCATGTCTGTGTGGGTTTCCTCCAGTGCTCTGGTTTCCTCCCACAGCCCAAAGATGTGCGGGTTAGGTTGATTGGTCATGATAAATTGATTCTAGTGTCAGGGGATTAGCAGGGTGAGGTTCCGAGAATAGGGCCTAGGTGGGATTGTGGTCAGTGCAGACTCGATGGACCGAATGGTCGTTTTCTCCACTGCAGGGATTCTATTATTCTATGATCAGAAGTCTCTAGTAATCAACATGGAAAATCCCTGAAGTAGGAGGAAGAATTCACCATGCATCTGACCAATTGCTTGAATGCAGAATTACAACCAAAACTCGTGAAATTCTTGAACTTTGATCCAATCTGAGCAACATGCAGGATGAGGTGCACAGTACGGAAGAGCAAATTCAGACTTTGAAAGCAGATTGGGAAAGTCCTACAAAACGGACTGAAGGTCTAATGAATTAATTGAAAGAGCCAAAACAACAGTCAATGACCAGGGAAGAAGGATTCCGAAAGGAACTGAATGGTCTGGTGAAGTTGTTCAACTTATAAGAGATCTACAGCTAGCTCTGAAATGACACAACTGAATTTAACAAAGTTATTGTTGAGCTGAGTTAATTATTTGAGTAAAATGGTGAAATGAATGGGAATTTTCCATTTTTGAAACATAAACACAAACATGCATAATGGCCAGCATTTATTGCATATTGCAAATTACATTTGAACTGAGTGGCTTGCTAGGCCATTTCAGAGACTGTTAGGAGTCAAACACATTGATGTGGTCTGGAGTCACAGGAAGGCCGGACCACGTAAGGATGGCAGGTCTCCTTCCCTAAAGAACATATGTAAATGAGGTGGGTTTTTCCAACAATCAATAATGATTTCATGTTCATCAATAGATTGTTAATTCCAGATATTTTTATTGAATTCAAACACCATCATCTGCTATGGCAGGATTCAAACACAGGTCTCCAAAGCATTACCCTGGGTCACTAGTCCAGTGGAAATACCACTATGCCATTGCCTCCTCCAATTTCAGTCTACCAAGAAGTTTTGGTTTTCAATCTCAGTTCCAGCCTTAGCTTCCTTAGCAACTGGTTGGGTCATTTCCCTTTTTCAGTTTCTCTTTTCAATTAGAGTCTGTCTCAAACAATACAAGCTTTGAATCCATGGATTTCATCACTCTGCCCTTAATCTCTTTTACTCAACATCTTTCACTCAATATTAACAACCCTCCACCAGCCTTCGCCCAAACTAGCACCCTTCATTTCCAGCTATGGTTATTGATGGAAGGGTTTGGAAGCCTATGAACACTCCCTGATTCTCAGCAGCTGCCTTTCTAGAAAGGTTACAGGGAGTACAAGATACATTTAAACACACAGGTAGACATGCAGTTACAAGCTCCTGGTTGCTTTCAATCATTTTCAAGATTTGTTGTTTTAGAATTTACTGTTCTGCAAATTCAAAAATTCAAAAAGGGAGGTGATGGCATAGTGGTATTATCTCTAGACTATTGATCCAGAAACTCAACTAATGTTCTGGGGACCCAGGTTCGAATCCCACCACAGTAGACAGTGGAATTTTAAATCAATAATAAAAAAAAGTGGAATTAAGGATCAGCATGAAACCATTTGGTTCATTAATGTCCTTTATGGAAGGAAATCTGCCGTCCTTACCTGGTCTGGCCTAAATGTGACTCCAGAGCCACAGCAATGTGGTTGACTCTCAACTGCCCTTGGGTAACTGGGATGGGCCATAAATGCTGTGGCGATGCTGGTGTTGGACTGGGGTAAACACAGTAAGAAGTCTCACAACCTGCTGGACTTTAACCTGGTGTTGTGAGACGTCTTACCATAAATGCTGGCTAGCTAACAGCGCCCATGTCCCATACATGAATAAAAAAAAGTAAAGAGGATGGAATTTCATTGCATTTTCCTTAACTTACTGACTTTAGCAGATGATCAGCATAAACAACAGAAAACAAAAGAATGTAAGGAACACAAGTAAGCCATTCAAACCACTAAGTCAGCTCTGCCAGTCAGGTGGATCGTGGCAATCCACAGCTCAGTTGAATTTTCCTGCCTTTGCTCTATGTCCCTTTCTACCTTTGCTAAGAAAAAAGGTATTGGTCTCAATCTTGCAAGTTCCAACTGACCCAACAACAACAGTCCTTTGGAGGAAGAAGTTTCAAATTTCTATTCTCCTTTTGTGTGATAAAGTGCTTCCTGTGTTTGCTCCTAATGGTTCAGCTCAAATTTTAGAAATTGGTCTCTTTTGTTCTTGACTCCCCCATCAGAGAAAGAGACCAAATGGCTGTTTACACTTCTTCTCCAGGCTTAGAGCTCAAGGTGATCTGTAAAATAAATACAGAGACTGCTGGAGAAACACAGTGGGTATCAAATCTGGAAAGAGACCTGAAGTATGAATCTGTTTTTTCTCCCAATGCCACTTGCCTGGATGTTCATTTCCAACAACTGCAATCTTGCTACCTGTTATTTTTAATCGTATAAATGTTTCTTTAATATATTTCTGTAGGTTCCTTAGAAACATGGCCCAGTGTCTGTATCCGTGAAACCCTCCAGAGTGTTATTTTATATGAAGTTTTCTCACCGATAACGATCTGAAAATGTGAAAAAATGTTTTTTTTTCCTTTTTGCATTAATTCAGTTAGAAGGAAGGTACAAGTGCCACCAGGATGAGACGTATTGCCCAACGTATCAATCAGATAAGCATATCATTCATGCAGTTAATCATGTCATGCTGATCCTTCTAATGCTGGGTCTAGGATACCAGAGTATTTACTTCAAGAATCCTCATATCTGCTATTGTCCAAAACTTGATCAATTGTAGTGCTTGACTTAGTGATGGGAATATCTTTGCCACAGTAATGGGTTAAACAAGACTGAAAGAACAGAGGGAAACCTAACCCTAGCATTCTTTCAATACTTTCCAGCTATTCCAGAAAACATAATATCTTACAGGTTATTAATCTTGGATGAATTTCCAGAGGATTTGTGTAACTTTCCATTTTTTTGTTTTCATTTGTCCTTGCATAGGTGACAAAGATATCAACTTCGACTAATAACACAATTCAGCTTGCTTTGCCTATTTTCATATGTCTTTTGAGAGTTTCGATCTGATTGGTCTTCTTGGAAGACCTGCCTGGGTTCCTTTCCCCATATTTTTTCACCTGGCAGTTATTAGGGACTGTTTGAAATATAAATATAAATATATTTGAAATTAGAACTGTTCCTGTTTTCAGAGCGAGTTGGAGCAGCCCTTTTTTTCGCCTACATAGGGCATTTTTCAAAATTAATAATTATCAAATGTATACAAAATACCTTTAAATGCTTCAGCTAGCCTGCAGAATGCCACATCATTTCTCCATCAACTTAAAATGTAAATGCTTCATTAGTTTTGCTCTGAGGCCTTAACCAGGAGAATAGACAATCAGGTTGATAGCTACTGGTGTAATCCAGAACAATGTAGACTATGGGCATGATCTTACTGGCCATTGCTGCCATGCTCCTACTGCAGCAATTTGGCACCCAGCCAAATCTCCATTCACTGTAACAGAATGGTAAAATCCAGCCTACAGTTTTTACCCTTGCTGACCTCAACTTCTCTAGCTACCGATGGCCACAGCAAGAACACCACAATGACATTCTTTACAATAACCTGATTAAAGTACTGGCCTGGTGTAGACAGCATTGCCTTCAATTGTAGTGGCAAATAAGTGGGTTTAGCTTCAACAGTCTAGATATAGTATTGCTAATGACATTAATGCGAGCAGTAATCCAAGCTTTTAACAGTAATGCCTGTACAACATGAAATATTGGCACTATATGTATTGCACCATTGCTTTTCCCTATAACAGGTTCTTTATAATCTGCTTGAATCTAAATGCTTTAATCTTACACTATAATTAGAACTTCAATTTAACATAGAATAAATAATCAATTCAACAATCATCATTTTTTTTCAGATAATGACTAATTTGTGATGAATGTGGTTAAGAATATCTCGTGAGAAGACTAAAATAAATGAACACATTTTAAATGAATCCAGCTGCCATGAATGCCAAAGAGTGTTTTAAAAATTATGTTTACCTCTTCCTTATCTAACCAGATTCCTTGGAAGGACAATGAAAATATATTGTTGAAAAATGAGAAACCATTTATCTCACCAGTTATTATTAAGCTAGAGTCTCTATCAGTGCATGATCAGATTTTGCTACACCAATGTAAAATTTGTCTATGTTTAAATTTTGAATTAATCAAGATCAAAGCTCTGTTCAATGATTGCGGAGTATGATATATTCTGGAGCATTTGACTGCTTTTACCATCTGTGTGACTTTCTCCTTCGCTGGTTTAAAGAAATGATGCATTGTCTGCAAAGTGGTTTGGCTACTTTTCCAGTATTTAGGAATGTGCATGGAAATCTGAAAATAATGTCCTAGTGTATTTTTGGAAGAATAAACCTGTTCTTCAATTCATTGTAACATTTCTGACAGTATTGAGTTGATTTATTATTGTCACGTGTACTTGGATACAGTGAAAATTTGTTACTTCCATTCTTTACAGACAAAACATAGAGTACATTGGGGAGAAGGAAAGGAGACAGTGCGGAATATAGTGTTACAGTCATAGCTAGGGTATAGAAAAAGATCAACTTAATATATGGTAGGTACATTCAAAAGTCTGATGGCAGCAGGGAAGAAGCTGTGCTTGAGTCAGCTGGTACGTGGTCTCAGACTTCTGTATTTTTTTCTGACAGAAGGTGGAAGAGAGTTTGTCTAGGGTGTGTGGGGTCCTTGATTATGCTGGTTACTTTTAGAAGGCAGTGGGAAGTGTAGACAGGGACAATGGATAGGAGGTTGGTTTGCATGATGGACTGAGCTATGTTCACAACCGATTGACATAATAATCTAAAATATGGCTGGATCAAAATGTCCTTCAACGTGGCTTACTGATTTGGTTTCTTTGAACTTTTAACAAAAATCACATTATTTTACTTAATCAATTAGACAAGAGTTGAGGTCAAATTGCCTCAACCTCAATATGTGATGCTTAGGAGACTTTACCACTCGTCTGCTTGTTCACAGCATCTCACTTTAAACCACCAGGAAATGGCAGCTGGTCAATAGGCACGAAGCAAGGTCAGGTGGCAACAGGCTGCCTTTACCAACCAAAGGAAAATCTCATGGAAGAAGCCGGAAAGGGACTAAGAAGGATATTTCAATCAGGGGGTGTGTTGTGGAGATCAAGGTCTGGGCAGCATGGGGAGATCTAAACTCCCTATTATGTATGCCACTGTGCCCAAAGGGCAAAAGAATTGTGAGATAGGTTTGAATATTTCAACACTGGGAGCTCTTTATTGAAGATATGCATTCATTCATACTCAGATTACCCAATAGGATCTCATAGTGAGCAGAGCTAATAACAAGGGGTTACCTGACCTGTACTCTTAAAGTAGCAATTTGCACTTCAAACCCCAAAATACAATATATATCACACCGCTCCCCCTTAAATCCAAAACATCCCAACTGAAAACATATTTACAAACAAGGAAGGACATATTTATAAAAAATGACTATGATTTATACAGAGCATTGCAAACTACCACAGCCCCCAACATAAAGTCCCTTCTGACAGTTCACATGGACATAATCAGTCTATCAGGGAACAGCAGTTTTGTAGCAGTTGTTTCCTCATTACTGGAACCTCTTCCAGATTAGGCTCCTGGAATTTGGAGGATCCTGTTGTTCAGCATGAGAGTCCCTTTCTGATGGACCATCTATGGCTGGTGCCACAGATGCTGTTTTTCCTGACTCTGAAATACTAGGCTTGGGCAACCCCATCCGAGCCAATGTGGATGGTTCCATCATTTGTGGGGCTTCCCACCTCTGATGAGGTTCTGTGATGTGACCAACTGTCCACATGTCCTTCCAGACTTCATCCCTGGTCTGAAAAGTGTTGAACAAGATTCAGTTCAGCTGGTACCCACTTCTCTCCTGAAGTATCGTTCCTGGCCACTTGGTACTTGCTGCTCTCTGGACATCTGTCTCTCTTGGTTCAGTTCAAACATGTCTTGGGTCTTCTCCAGCCACAGCAAGTCGAATATAGTTCTTAGTTTTCAGTTGAACATCATTAAAGCCAGTGAGCACTGAGTTGTCACATATGGCATTTTGCGATACAAACTCAGAAATGTATTTATCCGCTTCCGCACCCCCCTCCCCCCAGTGACCCCTTTCCTTGTAACGATTTCAGAGACTGTTTCAGCGTCTGAGCAACTCATTCCACCAGACTATTTGTTGCCGGGTGGTATGATACCGACTTCATATGTCTGATTCCATGGTGCTATGAAAATCCTGTGCCACAAACCAGGTCCATTCTCACTGACCACTTGTTCCAGATTATCAAACTGGACAAATATTTCACTGAGTTTGTCCAGCATTGTTTCTGCGGACATTGGCTCCGTAGCCACTACCTCCGGCTCCTTAGAGTGGCATCTCTACTGACCCATCAAGGTCCATGTGGATTCGTTGCCACAGCGATTGGAGTTATTTCCATGGATGAAGAGGCGACAAGGGCAGCGCTTCCTTACCAAAGCACAGGATTCACACGGTCCCTCTTTCTCTTCTATTCGTGCATCAACATTTGGCCACCAAAAATAGATTCTTGCTATTTCTTTCATTTCGTACCACCCCCGAGTACCCTTGGTGTATTTTTCCAGCACATTTCCTCTTAAAGATACAGAAATGACAACTCTCATGCCCCATATTAAACATCCATCCAATATGGGCAACTCCTATCTCTGGGACATACACGGCCACAACTCCAGTAGGTTTATACTACTCAACCTTCCTCTCAGGACAAGGCCCACTACTTGCCTCATGATCGGATCATTCCAGCTGGCATTCCACACCTGGTTAGCGATTACTGGAACTTTCTTTTCCTGTGTGAAGTACATTATCTTCAGATTCAGCCAGGAGGGATCTTTATCTCCAGCATTGGTGACCTTGACAGAGCACCCACAGTGCTGTGTTTCTCTGATTGACAGTACTGGATCTCATATGAGTAGACTGACAATACCAATGCCCATCTTTGCAATCAAGCTGCCACCATGGATGGTATCCCAGTGTATGTAGATAAGGTGGATGTCAGTGGCCTATGGTCTGTTAGAAACATGAAATGTTGACTTTAAAGTAAATGATAAATTTTCTCGACACCAAAGACAATGCCCAAGCTGCCTTTTTCCACCTGAGCATAATTTTCCTTGGCTTTCTTCAGTGATTAGAAGTAAATGCTACGAATCGTTCCTCCCTGTTTAACAAAATGTGAGACAGGACAGTCCCAACACCGTAGAGTGAGGCATCGCATGCTAGCTGCAGCGTTAACTTTGTGTTGAAGTGAATTAGCATATCTGATCTCTTCAAAGCCTGCTTTATTGGCAAGTAGGCCTCCTGACATTCTTTTGTCCACTTCCACAACAGTCCTTTCCACAGCCAGTGCATCGGTTTTAACACCATTGTCAGATCTGGAATGATCTTGCCATAGTAATAAATGAGTGCCAAAAACAACCTCAATTGGAACAAATTGGGGGAATTTTCCCATCCTGCCCACCATGGAAATCATAGCAGGTGGGACATGGACAATGCAAAAATCCTTTGACCTCAGGCTGGATTTTCCAGTTTTGGCGCAAGCGTGACTGGAAAATCCACCATTGTCTGGTCTTGGGGCCTTCATGAAGGCCCCGTCTTCTTGGATGCCATCGCCATCAATAACATGACCCAAGTATACAATGGGGTCCTTGAACAACTCCCATTTCTCTCTCTTGTCGCGTAAGTCATGCTCCTGCAACTTCTTTAAGACATTCTCCAAGATCTTCAAATGCCCCTCCTCTATCGAACACATGACCAAGATATTATCCAGATAACACTGCTTACACCTGCAGCTGCAGGGAGAAGGAAAATCTCTGCTGCATGGAATGCAATGATTTAAAATCTTGCTGGTTGACTGAGGGATATGGAGATTAAAGTGACCTGGCCACTTCAGAATTTTCAGAGCTGATAGGCAGGAATTCAGATGTTGATCACAGGGCTGCCTGAAATCACCAGGCCAGTGGTGATCCTTCAGGTCTGCCAGTTCTAGAAGAGTCAGTCTAGCCATGAAATCCCCATACCGGTAGAGAGTAGCGAGGCCAAGTCCCAGGACCCCTGGGGGATCCATCCACTTCAACCTGGCAGCAGCAGGGGGGAAATGGCCTCCGGACCTATGTCTTCCAGCCCAAGGCACTAGGCCAGATTGTCAGTGCCTAGTGTGCATAGCCTGAAGGGAGGCTCATTCTGAGGGGGGAGGAGGGGCTGACTGGGAGTTCTGAGAGGGAAGGGGGCTGGGGAAGGGTTCAGTCACCCTCATGCCTGTATGGTGTGAGGTGACCCATGATGTGATTGGCGAAGAGGGAGGATGCCCCCCCCACCCCCCGACTTTTCTGAGGGGGGGTCCACCATGTCATATCCCTGCTTCTGGGTAGCAACTACAAAGCCCACCCGGTGCCATTCCCAGTGATGGGCTGGGTGTATAGGAGCTGGTTAACTGGCTGTCAAACCTGCTAATGGAAGTCAAATGAACGAGTTCACATAATTATTGGGTCGCCATGCACTTTGGGTGGCAACCCAACAGGTATCCCGATTTTTGGCTGAAGCCTCATTCACTGGGGCATCAGGATTCCTACCATCTGAATGAGTTCGAAAATTGGGCCCTAATATTCTAAACTTAAATAGGGGCAATTACAAGGGCAGGAAAGCAGAGCCAGCTAAAGTGAACTAATAAATTAGATGAAGCAATAGGTCAATAGAGATACAGTGGCAGACTTTTATGAGGATATTTCAGAATTTACTGAATATGTACATTCCAACCAGAAAAAAAATCCAAGGAGAGGATCCACTATCATGGTTAAGAAGTTAAATATGTTATCAAACTTAAAGTAAAAGCACATAATTGCACAAAGACGGGTAGTAGGTCAGCAAAAATAATGGAAAAATTGCTAAGGAGGGAAATATTAAAGTATGAGAGAGACATAAAGACAGATAATTAAAATTTCTATCTATGTTTAAATAATAAAAGAGTTAACAACATGAGCATTGGCCCTTTAGAAAGTGCACCTGGGAAATTGATAGTGGAAAGTAGGAAGATGTCAGATGATTTTAACAGGTATATAAGAAACAGAAATGGAAGGGAGGCCAGAGCAGCGGCGGGGAGTCAAAAAAATGACAGTAACCAGGAAAGTAGTACTTAGCAAATTGTTGGGAGTGTAGGCTGACAAATACACGTGTCCAGGTAGACTTTACCTTCGGGTCTTTAAAAATGGCCAATGAGCTAGTTGGTGTTTTGGCTTTAATTTTCCAAAATTCCCCAGATTTGGGGAAGATTTTATTAGATTGGATATCACTGCAACTCATTTATTCAAAAAGCGGCGGTGGACGGTGGGGGGGGAACGACGACACATGAAGAAGGAAACTACGGGCCAGTTAGCTTAATATCTGCCACACTGAAAATGTTAGAAGCTGCAATTGAAGATGTTATACTAGGGCACGTTGAAAACTTCAAGTCAATCAGACAGAGTCCACACCGTTTTGGGAAAGATAAACCATGTTTAACCAATTTATTGGAGTTCTTTGAAGGAGTCACTTGTGCAATGGATAAAAGGGAATAATGGATATGCTGTGCTTTCATGAGAAGGCATTTGATAAAGTGCCACATCAATGGTTATTGAATTTAATGTTGGCAAGTGTGAGGTGGTCCACTTTGGTAGGAATAATGGTAGGAACGATTATTACTTATGTGGAGAAAAACTGCAGCAGGCGACAGTGCAGAGGGACCTCGGGGTCCTTGTGCATGAGTCACAAAAACCCAGCTTGCAGGTACAGCAGGTGGTCAGGAAGGCGAATGGGATGCTGGCCTTCATCGCGAGGGGGATTGAATATAACAGTAGGGAGGTCTTGCTGCGGCTGTATAGGGCATTGGTGAGACCGCAGCTGGAGTACTGTGTGCAGTTTTGGGCGCCGTACTTACGCAAGGATATTTTGGCCTTGGAGGGAGTGCAGAGGAGGTTTACTAGGCTGATGCCGGAGTTGAGGGGGTTGAGCTATGAGGAGAGGCTGAATAAACTAGGCTTGTACTCGTTAGAGTTTAGAAGAATGAGGGGAGATCTCATTGAGACGTATAAGATGATGAATGGGATGGATAGGATAGAGGTGGAGAGACTCTTCCCACTCAGAAAGGATAGTAGGACTAGGGGGCACAGCCTCATGATAAAGGGGGGGCGGTTTAGAACGGAGTTGAGGAAGAACTTCTTCACCCAAAGGGTGGTGAATCTCTGGAATTCTCTGCCCGTTGAAGTGGTGGAGGCTACCTCGCTAAATATTTTTAAGACGCGGGTTGATGGGTTTTTGATAAGCGAGGGGATTAAGGGTTATGGGGAGAGGGCGGGAATGTGGAACTGAGCCACGACAGATCAGCCATGATCTTATTGAATGGCGGGGCAGGCTCGAAGGGCCAGATGGCCTACTCCTGCTCCTATTTCTTATGTTCTTATGTTCTTAATATGGTTTAAGGGTAACATATTGACATGAATGGAAGATTGGTTAGCTAACAGGAAACAGGAAGTGGATATAAATGGGTCTTTTTCTGATTGGCAGGATGTGATGAGTAGTGTACCATCAGGATCACTGTTAAGGCCACAACTTCTTATAATTCATATCAATCATTTGGATGAAGGGACCAAAGCTAAGATTGTGAAATTTGCTGATGACACAAAGATAGGTAGGAAATTGAATTGTGAAGCAGACAGAAAGAGGCTACAAAGGGACATAGGTTAAATGTTCAGGCAGAGATGTGGAAAATGGGCTATAATATGAGAAATTGTGAAATTGTCCAGTTTGGCTGAAAGAATAAAAAAGCTTATTTTCTAAATGGTGAGAGATTACAGGGCTCTGACATTCAGAGGGATCTGGGTATTCTACTACATGAATTCCAAAAGGCTAGTATACAGGTACAGCAAGTAATTAAGAAAGTTGATAGAATGTTATTACTTATTGTGTGGGGAACTGATTACAAAGTTAGGGAGGTTTTGCTTCAGTTGTACAGGACACTGGTGAGACCACATCTGGAGTACTATGTACATTATTTGCCATCTTAAATGTGTTAATGTGCTAGCAATTCAGAGAAGGTTTACTCGTCTAATGTCTGGAATGGATGTGTTGCCTTATGAGGAAAGATTGGACAGGTTGGGTTTGTATTCATTGGAATTTAGAAGAGTAAGAGATCTTTACGATCTTGAGGGGTCTTGACAGGATGGATGCGATCAGGAGAGTTTTTTCTCTTAGTGCGTCGTCAGTCTTTGGAACACCCTTGCTTAAAAGAAAGCAGAATCTTTGAATGTATTTAAGACAGAGCTGGGTAGATTTTTGATTGACATGAGGGTGAAAGGCTATGGGGGTAGGCAGGAATGTGGGGTTGAGGTTATCAGATCAGTGATGGTCTTATTGAATGGCAGAGCATGCTCAAAGGGCTGAATGGCCTGCCCCTACTTCTGATGTGTTAATATGTATGCCTACCCTGTTTCATCTGTTGCTAAATGGACACATGCAAATAAATCCCAGTTACTTCACCTTTGTACTATACTGGAATATATTATTTCAAATTTATTCAAGTGCAGAATTGTTGGGAGACCAAAATGGGGAACAGTTCAAAGACTGGCTCGATAATCCTATCTGTTTTAAAAACATTTCTTTTATTGAATTATATTTTCCATCAATAATTTCTAAAAATACTACCTCAAAATTAGCAATTACCATGTTAGCATTCGGACACTTAATGTATCCAAATAGCATTGCTTTGTTTGCAGTTTTAATATAAATTTAATTAATTTTTTAAGTGAGTGAATGCCTCCATTAAATAATCATCAAAGGAATGTCACACAAATTAAACATTAACATCGCAAATAGGAACCTACTCTCGATCATAATGCCAGGAGTGGGTCTGTTTGCTAATTCTTTCAGCTCCACTCATTTCTCTATCCCCATTTGAACAGTCAGCAATCACATGCACCGTAATCCTATTCCCACATGCACCCGTGCCTCAAAGTCACCCTCCAAAACTATTATCCTTCCTTCTGCTTCACACAAGCCATTACAAATGCTTTTTCTCTCAGCAGGAGGAAAGGGCACCTGACCTCACAAAGATGCGGAGGGTATGTGGGGGGTTGGGGGGGATGAGGGGGCATTGGGAGACCCTCCAGTGATAAGCACCTTGATGGGTACTGGCAAAGCGTGCCCGCCTGGTCCACTGGGAAGGAGTCCTGCTGCAATATCGGGGCTGCAGGTGTCAGCAGTAACCTGGTGTGGGTCTCCTGCAGCACTGGTGCTCACATTTGTCCACAAATCTCTGAAAGCAGAAGGGCATATTATAGGGTGGTGAAAAAGGCACATGGGACACTTGCCTTTATCAGTCGAGGCATAGATTACAAAAGCAAGAAAGTCATGTTGGAGTTTGGTGAGGCCACAGCTGAAGTACTGTGTGCAGTTCTGGTTGCCCCATTATCGGAAGGGTGTGATTGCACTGGGGGCGGTGCATAGGAGATTCACCAGGATGTTGCCTTGGATGGAGTTATGAAGTGAGGTTGGGTAGTCTTGGGTTGTTTTTGTCAGATTAGAGAATACTGAGGGGCGACCTGACCGAGATGTACAAGATTATGAGGGACATAGATAGCATGGATAAAGAGCAGCTGTTCCCCCTAATTGAAGGTTCAGCCACAAGGGGACATAGATACAAGGTGAGGGGCAGGAGGTTTAAGGGGATGTGAGGACATAACATTCAAGGCTATGGGCCAAGTGCTGGTGGATGGGAATATCTGCGAGTTCAGGTGTTTCTCATATGTCGGTGCAGATTCGATGGGCAGATGGGCTTCTTCTGCACTGTATGATTCTATATGGCAAGAGAACTTACCCGCTACCTTTGTGATGTGAGTTTGTCTGATTTCGAGAAGAAATTAGATATAGCTCCAGGGGCTAAATGAATCAAGAGATACGGGGGAGAAAGGGGGATCAGGATATTGAATTCGATGATTAGCCATGATCAAAATGAATGCTGGAGCAGGCTCAAAGGGCCAAATAGTCTACAGCTGCCTCTAGTTTCTATGTTTTTCCATGGATCTCTGTGTCATCCCCTCTGCCCTGTGGCACCTCATGTGGCTGAGGAGAAGCCAGCTGTTAATCTGCTGGTGTTGTTGCTGCTCCTTTTGTTCTTCATCAGTGGTACCGGGTACAACTATCTAACTGTTTCTGTTTTGTGGTGAGGGTGGAAGTGGGGAAGTGCAGCTGAAGATGAATAAAGTGCTAAACAAGTGAATTGGCTTCCGTTAAGTTGGCAGTCAACTTTCCAGCACTGAAAGCATTCTTTGAGAAATGATGTGAGCAGGTATACTCACCCACCTGGCCATGGCTATAGTTCTTCACCTTCACTGATCAAAGGCTTCCCAGCTTCACAAAAGAAGCACTTCCTACTATGCACTCACCTGGTTAAACTTGGCAAGTTGTTTTCAGGTCAAGAAATTGATAAAGGCAGAATATTGGTTAAAATAATGCTTAATTGCCTCTTAGAATATTTAAATGACTTACTGACAGCTAAAAGGGGTTTCCCCACTTCTGCTCAAACCTACTCAGGTGAGAGCTAGCAGAGGGCTCGCTAATATCAGACTCTGAACGGGCATCATTTTTAAATCCCTGCACCCAACCAAATTTGCCTTCCATTGCCTGGGAAAATGTCTCTCTTATCAGCAAAGGCATCTTGCCAATTAGTTAATGTCTAAACACTGTAAACTCAGTGAAGACATTGAAACACAGCATGGTACTCAGCTTAGAAAGTCATTTGTGATGAAGGGACACAGGCCTCAACAAAAAAAAACTTGGATCATGACATCATGTCTGGTTCTTGTACAATGAATCCTGATGCACAATGTGTCTGATGCCTGACACAATCACTGCAGGTCTAGCCTTCTCACTCTCATCTGGAGTTGACAGAATTACAAACTTGGCCTTGGTGTTAATGCAGATTCAATTAAAAAAGTACAAATTGTTCTTGTGTTCAATGAACAAAACCAATTTTGTATTGTAGTCAATGAGGCAGGCAAAATTATTTGAACTGTTATTGCAGCACTGGTGAGCTTAAGACATTAAAATCTTATTGTTTTGTAATTGTTAAATCTATGCATTGTGAAATCCAATCTGTTTCTCTTTTAATATCACCAGACTCTGACATCTTTCCAGATTCTTAAAGTCTAGGAAGAAAAAAAAATCCTCTTTTTTGCCAGAATCCCTTGGATAACAGCTGAAAGTTCCAGGGGTGACTTTTAATCTCTATAATTGCCTCACACCAGCCTTATGAAAGCACAGAATGTGATTGAAATGTGAATTTGTTGACGTTGTTTTTTTGGCTTTGATACTGTCAGTGGTTCCCACACCAACACCAGGGACACTTCCAACACATCTGGGTCAAGAATGGCTCATTATCAAAGTAATAAACCAGAGCTGCTTAACAGCCAAGGGGGGTGGATCGAGACATGAAAGGAGCAGAAGATGTTGATAAATGACTGTGAGTGCTGCGAACGTTAGTTATATATTTTCCTTGTTTTTCTTTTATTTCAATACTGTACTTCCATTATGAAGAAGAGAAGTGAAGAAAGGGAGCCACAGGGTGCTCGGATCTGTTAATGCAGTTGGCAAGTAATATGCACTATCCACTGAGTTCGTCCACACAATAGGATGGATTCCAGGAGCTGAATTTTATTGCCTTGCTGGGGATACACATTTGCATGCCATATGACAGGACCTCTGTACCAAGGCTGATGATCATCTGCAGAATACGGAAATGCTAACTTAACCATACCAATACCAGCTGAAGAAAGCTTTCTCACACTTTGCCAATATGTCTATCATCCAAGATAAAAAATATTGTCAATTACTGTTAGCTACTTAAAAAAATAAGTGTGCATTTGAAAATGAGTTTAACTTAATTGATGTCACTGATGACAGGGTTATGATGAGTGGTGGGTGGGGAGGGTTGAAGTGGGGAGGAGAGTTTAAACTGAGAGTTTAACCATGCCCGGGGAGTCAATTCTGAGCTGGAGAATTAGTATATGAGAGAGGATTAACAACTGGCAAAGGCTCAAACGGAGAAAACAAGAGGTTTTCTTATATTTCTGTGCAAACTTATTATCCTTGTCATTTTCTGATAGGCCACTTAATGCTTTTGCACTTACTGCAGTTTTATCTGTTGGCATTGTGGATTTTGTTTAGCTGTTAAACCTTTATTTTAAACAGCTGCCTTGATATACTTTGCTGTTGCTAAAGAAAACAATTTTCAGCTGTGGTTGACATGGACCAATTCTCACAAATTGTGCACATTTGATTGGCAATGGCCAGAGAGATTGAACTCTCTGCCAACCAGCACAAGTCAGAGGCAGGAGCCATTCCCATGGTCAGGCTTCATTTGAGTGTAATCAGCAAACAACCAGTGACCAATGAGCATTGACAGGCAGCTTGCAAATCAAGAGGACAAGTGGTATTCCTGCCATCTCCATGGAACTAAGCCAAAAATATTTACTTAAATCCTGGCTGTTTGATGGAGTAATGGGAAGAATATAAGGGCCAGGAAAGCGTTTCATGCTGCTCCTCTTCATTTGCTGCAGGTGATCGCTTTGGTAACTTTCCCGCAATGTTTTGCGGTGCGACGTCCAGTTCTCCCTTTTAATTCTACATTCAGTACCTGTGGGTGTGTGGTGCATAGGCCACCCATCCACAGTGGTTAGCACTGCTGCCTCACAGCGCCAGGGACCCAGGTTCAATTCCCGGCTTGGGTCATTGTCTGAGTGGAGTTTGCACATTCTCCCTGTGTCTGAGTGGGTTTCCTCTGGATGCTCCGGTTCCCTCTTACTCTCCAAAGATGTGCAGGTTAGGTGAATTGGCCATGCTAAATTGCCCTTGGTGTTGGGAACTAGCTAGGGTAAATACATGGGGTTATGGGGATAGGGTCTGGGGGGGATTATGGTCGGTGCAGATTCAATGGGCCAAGTGGCCTCCTTCTGTACTGTATGATTCTATGATTAGTACCAAAATTTGAATTGGTGTCCTTCAAGCAACCCAGGAATCCTTTTAAATTTTTCAATCATGCTCTGACCTGTTTTAGGTGGAACATATAACCACCTCATCTGAGGCCCCCCCCAAAATAACGAACTGGTCTGATCTTGAGCAATAGTTTTTTTTAATCAACAGCTGGTCTTTTTACTTCCGCCTAAATAGTGAATAAAACACATAAAAAAAACTTATCTGTCGTGAAGAGCATGCAGAAAGTATTTCAACTTTTGACTTTCTTGATTTCAAGGATATTTCAAATGGATTAACAAGTTTGCTAGACTGAGGAATTTCACGCAATTGCTAACATCACACAGTATGATTTCAACCCTTAACGTGCAGCCCCTCTGAAGTATGTTAGATTCCTTCGATGAATTAACTATTAATTACCCATATTTTGTAGAAAATAACAAATGAATAATATGGGACAGCAGATTCATTTTGTCACACTTTAAGTGTGGAATACACTGGCTAAAATCAGTTTTCAATTTTCCTGCACCGTTCCTTTTCATTGATCAGCTGGGTGGCAATGATTATATTTCAGAGCTTCAAATTCACAACACACAGATGTCTCAGGGCCCGATTTTGATTCTAAGTGCTGAATCTGGGCGCAATTCAGATCCGACTTGGAAATCTGTTCCTAGGTGCCCCCGTACGCACTTAACCTGAAAAAAAATTGTGGGTCTGAATCGGGCACAGCTCGGATCGCGTCCATTTTTGGGCCTTGGTAAGGTGGGCATCTGCGCGTGCGCGGATCACGTTAATGGCCTCATGCCCGACTTTACCAAGTTTTCGGGCCCGAAAATGGGCACGACGTAATGATAAAGTTGGGCCCTAACTGTCGAAAATGCAGAAAAAGGTCTGACAACACCAGGTTTAAGTCCAACCTATTTATTTGATAGTAAACTCACAAGCTTTCGAGGTTTCCCTCTTCTTCAGGTGAATGGAGAGTTCTGGCCACATATTTCACCTGAGGAAGAGGGAAACCTCAAAAGCTTGTGAGTTTACTATCAAATAAATCGGTTGGACTTAAACCTGGCATTGTCAGACCTTTTTCTGTGTTTCTCAGTCCAACGCCGGCACATCCACATCCCTAACTGTCTAGCAGATAAGCTGCAAGACTTTACTGAAATCCTATTTCTCATGTGGTTCAATGATTTAAAGACATTTTAGTTTGTTTTTGACAACCGCTTAAACTGCAAACACCCTTGGGTGGAATTTTCCATTCCCACCTGCCACAGGAATTGTAGTGGGTGGGACAGGACCATGCAAAGGTCTGTTGACCTCAGACGGGATATTCCGGTCCTGAGGTGAGCGCACCCAGAAAATCCCACCCTTCGTGTTTCTGTCATGCAATTGCCACATATTTTCTCAAAAAGAAATAAGCCTTTTCCCAGAAAAATATAGGCAAAGGCCAAATTACTTTCAGAAATCATGACTTTCAGGAAAACCCAAGTATTTGTAGCAATTTGTATATGTTAGATGTGCTAAAGAGGTGAATGTCGCTCTTCAGAAACAGGATACTCTCCTGCAACACTACCATCAAAGGAGGCATCAGCAAGTCATGAGTCTGCCCATCTATAGGCGCATACCACGCTGTTGCTGTGCTGTGTTCTGTTGTCCACTATCGCCAAGGATGCCAGCATTCACAATTCTGGCTGCCAGGTGACCTCTGAATCCTGACTGTCCACATCTGCAACCAGACTCCTCAATCTATCTGCCATCCCTAACTGAACAGTGAACCACTGGGCTTCTGATTGGCTGCCTCTTTCAAGATGTGGATGTGCTGGCGTTGGACTGGGGTAAATACAGTAAAAAGTCTGACAACACCAGGTTTTAGTCCAACGAATTTATTTGATAGTAAACACACAAGCTTTCGAGGTTTCCCTCTTCGTCAGGTGAATGGAGAGTTCTGGCCTCAGACAGAGCATGTAAAGCACAGACAGTTTAGAGATTACTGATTAGAATGCGAATCTTTACACCTAACCTGCTGTTCAAGTCCTAAAGTAGCGTCGACAACGGATGAATGAACATCGCTCGACAATCACCAGGCAAGACTGTTCCCTTCCTGTTGGCGAACACTTCAGTGGTCACGGGCATTCAGCCTCTGACCTTCGGGTAAGCGTTCTCCAAGGCGGCCTTCACGACACACGACAGCGCAGAGTCGCTGAGCAGAGACTGGTAGCCAAGTTCCACACACATGAGGACGGTCTCAACAGGGATCTTGGGTTCATGTCGCACTATCTGTAACCTCCGTGACTTGCCTGGGTTTGCAAAACCTCACTCACTGTGCTGTCTGGAGACAATACACATCTCTTAAACCTGTGATCAGTGCTCCTTCCACACACACTGTCGGCCACTTTAGGACTTGAACAGCAGGTTAGGTGTAAAGATTCGCATTCTAATCAGTAATCTCTAAACTGTCTGTGCTTTATATGCTCTGTCTGAGGCCAGAACTCTCCATTCACCTGACGAAGAGGGAAACCTCGAAAGCTTGTGCATTTACTATCAAATAAATCGGTTGGACTAAAACCTGGTGTTGTCAGACTTTTTACTGTGCCTCTTTCAAAACAGCATTGGACTTCAAGCATTGACATGGATCAGAAATCGTCCCACTGTTGGGGCCCTGAACCTAAAATGTAAATCCCAAAATCCAGCCCTAATTAATTTTCAGATGAAGATATTTCAGTACAACCGCTAAACTAAGGTGTTTCCCCCCTCCAACCCTGCCTCCCTCCCTCCCTCCTTTAAGCTGTTGCAGATCTTTAAATCCTGCACCAATTTCCTAATTCCTAGACTCAAATAAGCCTGGAGTTGCCCTGAGTTTTGGGACGGGACTTTTATTTTAGGGTCAGGACCCCCGAAGGCTCTGTGACCCATCCCTGTTCCATGCCAATGCTTGCCATTTAAAACCATGGGGCCAGTGTTGCTGGCTTCCCAGAGACTCGCTGCACCATCCTTCTGCAGCGGTCCCACACCCTCTGAAAATGCTGGCTCTGGCTTTTATAACTCAAGTGAGGAAGCTTTCACACTTTCAGGATAATTCTTAATTCTGCAGTTTTATTGTTTCTGTGAAACTATATACTTTAATTGACATTCATAAAAAGAAAAAAATCAATAATTTTCTGTTTAATGTGCCTTTTACATGCATGATTATATTACCATTGGTGATGATGTATTCTGTTGGGAGTTTGACTTAAAACAGCCAACAGATTATTAATGTTCCATAGTAACCTTTGCTCTTGGTAATATTTAGCTATGGTAATATAAACTCTGTTTCTCCATTGATAGTTTTATAGCTAAATTACATCTGAACTACAGACAGCCTTCTTGAGCTAAATGTCCTTTTCCTTGTTCCTAAAGTCTTTATATCTGTATCCTTTTCATGATCGACTATAACATGAGGGGGAGTTTGCCTCAACACTGGCTGTAAGATAACAAGATAAAGGCTTTGATTTCTTGACTGAACTTCTTTTTCACTAAAAGGAGACTGCTGTTTCGAAATTTTCAAATATTTTTGCATGCATTCCAAGGCTTAACTTGTACATTATGTATTTTATAATATAATGGTGGATGCCTAGCACATTGGGTGCCGGCTCCTCAGAAAATCGGATGCTTTAGCCTGAAACCTCCAATAGCCAAAGTAGATGGCAAGTGCAAAAGGGGCCAGACAAGTAGCAGATGTACTAGAAAGAAATTGCAGATGGCCAGGACTGGATAGATAAGAATGCAACCATGTGGTGTCTTACTCAGCTGGAGAATGGAGGAGAGGTACCCGAGAAGGATGGTGTGGTTAACCCATGTTAAAGGCTGCAGCAGGTCAAGAAGGAAGGGGTGGTATTGTTCATCTTACAGTCATAGGATGTCAATTGTAACTTTGATAAGGGCCTCTATAGCACTGTGACAGAGCTGAAACTTTATTCGGGTCTGCACAGAGTCAGGTTGGAGAAACAAACAGCAGCCAGAGCCCAGATCCAGATGTCACGCTTTCATTTCTGTCTCTGGCTATTTTCTGCAATGCTGGAGAGGCAGTGTGGCAGGAACTCCACACGCTGCTGTTGAGAAGAATGGCTCCATTCTGGAAATGAGCATTTCAGAACTTCTGAAATTTTCAGCTATGTGGCCACTTTTGGAAGCCCTCCTAAGTCACACCTTCAGAGTGGAGGCATGAATCATGGATTGGAGACAGGAAGAGCATAAAAGGCGAGTCAAAATAGTATTGCCTGCATTACAATTTTTCATGAAATGCTGTATCCTGAATTATCTGATTACTAAAGATTAGGAAAATAATATGATTGCCAGTTTGCTTTTTTTGACAACTGGCAATCTGTGAAAGAACAGCTTTGTAAAAGCGGAAAAAGATCTTCAATTTAGTTGGAATAGAACATCTTTGGAACATTCTACATTGTATAATATTGAAATCATCACCTAGAATAAAGTCAATAGCTACTTGATTAAACTTTTTCCATGGTTATCACTCATTTTTTAAGAACGTCTCAGCCATCTGTTTGGCTATTGAAAGTTTTAACAGATGTCTGAACTTCAATGTAATTTTTAAAGAACAGCTCTGTATCAGTGGCTTATCCAACAGTATTCTTGGATTTCCAACTGCAGGCTATGTTTACCCAGCTGTTCTGGAGATATTAGTTTGTTTAATTTTATAGATTCATGAGTGTTTAAGGGGGATAGCGGTTGTTAAATGTATTTTCAAGAGTTATTTATTCTGACACATTTTTGAGTTTTTCAAAGACTGCCAAATGTTATTGTGCAGCTCATGAGTTATATATATAAAGTCAATACTGTGTGAGGGGAAGATGAAGGGAGCGAGGGTGATGGATTGAACAGGCAGCGAGGGATTTACAGAAGGTTAAGGGAGGCTGAAGACTGAGTGAGAGGATGAGATTAAATGGGGAATTATATTGATCTGCAGAACTGGGCTGACACCTCAACAAACAGGAAAACCTTTTAGCGTGCTTACCTTGGCATCAGTGCACCTCCATCTCTGCCTCAAGTCTCCACTGAATGAAAATCCCACTAATCAATATAGAATCTCCACAGAATCACTACTGTGCAGAAGGAGGCCATTCAGCCCATTGAGTCTGCACCAACTCTCTAAATGACTTCCCAAAGCCCTTTCCTTACCCTATCCCTGTAACCCCATACACTTACCATGGTTAATCCATCTAACCTTGGGACACTAAGGGGAAATTTAGCATGACCAATTCACCCAATCTGAACATCTTTGGACTGTGGGAGGAAACCAGAACACCCAGAGGAAATCCACATAGACAAAGGGAGAATGCCCGGACGATCACCCAAAGCCAGAATGGAACCCGGGTTCCTGGCACTCTGAGGCAGCACTGCTAACCAACGTGCCACCAGGCTGCCCCAATTTGCTGGTATGGAGGCAAGATTGTAACTCGGGGAAATTCCAAATTCCTGATTCCCACCTCCATGATGAAAATCCAATCACATCATTTCACCCCTCACTTTCACTTTGTAAACACACAGATTTTTATGCACTTCTTCATATTGTCATTTTTCACTACCATTCATCCTCAGCTATATTCCATGCTGCTCCCTCTTAGACACCCTCGCCAAATGTACCGTACTGCATCTACTGGGTGAACACACACCTTTACACTCAATCATATATCTGCTCTTTCTTGCACTGCAGGAAAAAAGAGCATAGGAAATAAAGAAGAGGTAGAAAAGGGGGGCCTTGGAGGATCTTATATCTGACCATGCAGAGAACATGCCATTTGCGATTAATGATGTTTCAATATCCATGACCTTTGGAATGGGGAGATAGCAGCCTGCCATTTATCTAGTCACATAATGATGGAGAGATGGTACCTTGATTGCAAAATCATTGGACTAGCCATCCGTTAGCCACGGCAAATCCTCTGGGGATACAGGTTCAAATCCCACCATGGTCAGTAGCTCTCTAAGGCTGGACCATCTCCTGAGTGAGGGACGAAAGATTTGCTTGCAGCATTTAATATTCCAAGAGTGTATTCCCCCAACTATTTAGAAATCATGTGAGGAAACACCATCACGCATAAAATTCTGCCCACAATCTTCTTGATAAGGCAATATTCTTACCTGCTCAGTATGTTATCATATCCTCTTCACTCATGCCACAGAAATCTATAGGACCACAAAACCTCATAGATGAAGGATCCTCAGAAGATCTGATTCCTTCTGAGAGTACATCGTCACGCAACTCATGCTTATCATGCACCAGATTGGATACATGTTCTTCACTAGGACTAATTAGACAGATATTTGGGTTTTCACATAAAAGAACAAGAGCAGATAATAAAGACAGGGTCAGTTGTGGGAAGTCTACATCAGAAGTCAGCTCATCAGGACACAGATACTGCATCCAGGGAGTCAGCAATGAAAAGTACAATCAAAAGGACAAACAGAAAATGTGTGAAATGCTGAAAGGACTTTCAAGCACACTATCCATGATGGCATAGAGGAGCCTATATTAACATTGTGTGGGTCACTGCTGCAGGGCATTGCAATGATATCCACAGGGATAGGTTGACCAACTTTGTGGAACATTAATTGCACCAGTCAAATGAGTTTATGCACACTTTGATCATGGCCAGTCACATTGTGAGCCATAATATAGTGCTACCTATATTAGAGAATGACAGATACTTTAACCTCGTCCTTACAGCACTGCTACAAAAGGCACTCCAGCAGAGTGGTAGCAGTTAGCTGTGACTGGCCGATGAAATGGGTGATGGCATTAGGGTACTTGGAAATGGGTACTCTGCTCAAAGTTCTTTCTCTTGTCCATTGCTCCCACTACACAGTCAGTAGCCCACATGCTGCCTTGGGTCCCACAAGTGCAGGTGGAACAGTTTTAGTAGATCTTTCAGGATTCAAGAGTGCCAAAGGTTGTCTGCCAACCTCACCAGCATGAGCTGAAAACACTGTCTCTATTTTTGCTGAAATCATGGCATGTAGGTGTGGCAGTTAAAAGACTAAAGTTTTGTATTTGGAAATATACATGGTATATGAGAAATGAATGACGTAAATGTATTAATTGGATTACTTTCCTATGCTACCAATTTTTGAGCGCTGGTGGCATGTAGCCTTTTAACTTGATTCATAGAATCCCTACAGTGTAGAAGGAGACCATTCGGCCTATTGAGCCGACAACAACCCCACCCAAACCCCATCCCCACAACCCCATATATTTATCCTACTAATCTCCCTGACACTAAGGGGCAATTTAGCTTGACCAATCAACCTAACCTGCACATCTTTGGACTGTGCAAGGAAACCAGAGCACCCGGAGAAAACCCATGTAGACAGGGGGAGAACATGCAAACTCCACACAGACAATGACCTGAGGCTGGAATTGAACCCAGGTCCCTGGTACTGTGAGGCAGCAGTGCTAACCATTGTGCCACCCTGATTGATAATGAATGAGAAGACATGCATTGTCAGGGAGCAGTGGGGGATGTGCAAGAAGTGGTGCTTTCGAGTTTTCAGGATTGCATTATATCACTGACATTGTTGAGGAGGCAGTGATAGATGGGAAAATTGACTGTTGAATGTGCTTGTGACATGGGATCACTGGTGCAACTTAAGTAAACCCTGCAGTATTAGGGGTACCAATGTGAGAAGTTGGGGATGAAATGTCCTCATCCACTTCCTCAGCTTGCTCCTTCCTCTTTTGAATCATGCAAAGAGGCTCTATGCGGTGGCTATGTATGTTAATTTGATGTACAACCACAAAAAGATTATTTATGTGGATGATCATACAACTTCCAGTGTGTTGTCGTGATGCTTTTGTCCCATAATAATCCAAAGTCCTTGGCCTCTCTGCACTTGAAAACAGACTTAAGGGGTGACTAGTTCTGGATACAAGATATCCACCTCACACTTTGCTGATGAAAGCTTGCTATAAAGCCCAATGAATGCCATATCACTGCCAGATGGAAGGTTGCATAAGCCATTGGCCAGTTGAAAGTGTACTCAGTTGCCCGGACAGATCGAGAAGTGTCCTTCAACACATACCAGCCAGTATACCCAGAATGGTTGTATTGTGCAGCCATGATGCTTGGGCCTGCAGCAAGAGCAAGCACAAAGCACAGAGGCGATGATGGGATCTGGGACTGTGAGGGCTCTTTGACTGAGGTCCGATCTAAGGCAGCCAACATAGCATCCACTCAGATCTGATTCAGAAAAGCTCTAAACTCAAGAAGGAATACTCTGAGCAAAAGTATTGTGAATGAATGCTTCCCCCATTAGCAGATGAGAGGGCAGTTATGAGTACTGAGCATCTGTTGTAGTATTTTCATGAGTTCAAATCCACCACATCAATTGATATTGCATTCTCGCTTTGGTTTCATTGACGATGTTTCAGGGAACCTGAGTGGTGATGTTAAATTTAAACTGTATTTGAACTTTCAGTCCAATGCTAATAGGCAACCCATTCCTTTTTAGCATTTGCACATAGCCAGCCTAAAGTTCTCAAATTAATCACAGAAATCAGTGGGTTGGAGCTGACTTCCGACAGACTCGTGTATTTTCGATCTTTAGTTGCCCGGTGGCACCTAACCCTTTAGGCTAAAACTACCCGAGTTATATAACAGGATAGCAGAATACGTTTGTAGGGCTGAATGGCATTTTCCTGTTCCTACATTCCTAGGTTATAAACATCTATGCCATTTTGCTTCTACATGTAATCATGACCAATATGTTTTCTTCCTAGTACCAGGAAAACTGAAGCTACCTAGCTGATAAATAAACCATTATGTACAATATTTAATAGTTAACAGTGGGTTCGAAGTTGTAACTCAATCTTGGCTTGGTGTTTTCATTAGTCAATAGAAGATTTGTTCGCATGATTTATAATGTCATTAGGCCCAGTTGATTGAATTACATTCTTGTAATTAATTACCGACTATTAATCATCACTTTTTTTTCACTTAGTGCGTTGCAAAATATATTACTCATATGCACAATACCATTCAATAAATCAACACTTCGGAATTTTAAGATGTCATATAGCATGGACTAACAGTATTATCTTAAAGGGGATGTGAAGTCTTGGAGGATACATTTTGTTCACTATTGAATGTAAAAGTAAAAATATAGCTTGACATTTAAAAAGAAAAAAGCTTTCTTTTGACCCCATCAAAAGCAAGTGTTTGGAACCAATCCAAAATCATCCTAACCTGGGGACTATTGTTGTCTGGGTGCCTTGCATAATCAGCAAGTTGGAAGAATTTTCCAAGTTAAAGTTAAAAATTGGAACAACATAGTTTCTCTGCATTACCTATGATAGTGGGCTCACCTTAGCAATACTATTTAATGGGGTAGATTTTTCAATGGGTGCACTGTACTCCAGTGCAAAAAGACAATTAATTTCAAAACACAAGTTAAGACCAGTGTTGATTAATTACCTGCGTTTTTTAAGTTATTTATTTTTTATTTATTAATATCACATGTAGGCTTACATTAGCACTGTAATGAAGTTACTGTGAAAATCCTCCACATTCCTACACCTGTTTGGGTACACTGAGGAAGAATTTAGCATGGCCAACACATTTAACCAGCATGTCTTTGGACTGTGGGAGAAAACTGGAGCACCCGGAGGAAACATATGCAGACATGAGGAGAACACATAGACTCTGTACAGACAGTGACCCAAGCTGGGATTCGAACCAGGGTCCCTGGTGTTGTGAGGTAGCAGTGCTAACCACTGTGCCTTCGTGGTGCTCCTTATATTGAAATTATTACTGGCTGGAAGCCAGCCCCACCCACAATACAGATTAGATTAATGAACGTGGCAAGCTTTTGTCAGTTGAACCCATTTTTTGTGGAGGAGGAGGAGGTTCTTAATATTAAGCCCATTTTTAGATGTAATTTCACTCATGGGCATTTTCAAAAAAAGATAAAATATCCTAAAAAAAATCATTTGCTGAGATGCTGAATATTGTACACCAATGAAGCTAATGAATAATTCTATTTAAAAGTTATTTTCAATAATTGAAAATCTGGTTAGTTACAGGTGGATAACCAGGCACAGATGAAATTGTTTCTTTTTTGTGATTAAACCCATTTTCTGCAGTATTGATAAAACTTTACCAGGCTATCTGTCACTCAAGGACTATCTCTTGTCACAACAGAATAAAAAATATAATTATATTCCAAAGCTTTGCTCCTTTGCAAAGGATTTTGCATTTGTGATTCTACAAATGGGTTTGAACACAATCATAGAAACCCTATAGTACAGAAAGAGGCCATTTGGCCCATCAAGTCTGCACTGACCACAATCCCACCCAGACCCTACCCCCATATCCCTACATATTTTACCCACTAATCCCTCTAAGCTATGCATCTCAGAGCACTAAGGGGCAATTTTAGCGTGGCCAATCAGCCTAACCCACACATCTTTGGACCGTGGGAGGAAACCAGAGTACCTGGAGGAAACCCATGCAGACACGAGGAGAACGTGCAAACTCCACGCAGACAGTGACCCAAGCCAGGAATTGAACCCAGGTCCCTGGAACTGTGAAGCAGCAGTGCTAACCACTGTGCTACCGTGCCACCCAGTAGTTTGAACAAGTTTGAACTATAATTTCATTTCAGAACTATAATTTCATTTCAGAAAACCAACACCATTTTGAATGCATTTTTCCCCCAGGTTATTCCCAAACTGCAAACTATACCCTGGTATGTTTTGTTCGTCAATGAGGTTCCACTTTCTGCACAACCCAACAGAGCTGCAGAAACCACTAGACTATATATCAAATTATATAGTATACTAACAATTTCAATTGTACAGTTATTTGATTCATTTCAGAATTTAGGTGATGTTTTTACTATTATGGAGATTATTATTAAAATTCACTTATTTAAGAGTAGATTTTAAACATATGGATCTGAAGGCAGCATTCAGTGCATGTAAAGGCCGGAATTTTCCCATTTCGCTCCCTGTGAATTGTAGTGGGCAGGACAGGATCAGGGACCTCAGGCAGGATTTTCTGGTCTTGGGGTGAGTGCAGCCACAAAATCTCACCAAAAATCCCAAAATGGTGTCTGAATTAATGCTTTAGTAACACCAAAATAGGAAGGAGGAGAGAATGGAGGAAGACAGGAGAACAGGAAGGAAGAAAGAAACAAATTTCATCCAAATGATATTTTTCATATTCTAAGGATATCCCAAAGACCACTCCAGTGAATGTCTTATATATTTTTGGTTGTTTAGCACTACTTTATAAATTTGGGATTATACCTCAGAGTTAGGTTATTTTCTTGCAAAGGCAGTATAAGATTGATTACTACAGTGCAGAAAGAGACCAGTCAGCCCATCAAACCTGTGCCAACAACAATCCCACCCAGGCCCTATCCCCATAAACACATGTATTAACCCTTCTAATCCCCCTGATACCAAGAGGAAATTGAACACGTCCAGTCAATCTAACCCACACATCTTTGGAGTGTGGGAGGAAGCTGGAGCACTTGGAGGAAACCCATACAGGCACAGGGAGAATGTACAAAATCCACACAGACAATCAACCTAGGCCGGAATCGAACCCGGGTCCCTGGTGCTGTGAGGCAATGTGCTAACAACCGCGCTGTAAGAAAAATTGCAAATAATTGGGCTTCCTATGGTAAATGTATTTTCTTGATGTTGTTGTTCAATAGAGGTGAATGCAACAAGTTACGAGTTATGAGGAGAGGCTAGATAGACTGGAACTATTTTCCCTGGAGTATAGAAGGCTAAGAGATGATCTTATAAAGGCCCATAAAATAATGAGAGGCTTAGATCAGCTAGAAAGTCAATATCTTTTCCCAAAGGTAGGGCATAGGTTTAAGGTGAGAGGGAAGAGATACAAAAGTGTCCAGAGAGGCATTTTTTTCACACAGAGGATGGTGAGTGTCTGAAACAAGCTGCCAGAGGTAGTAGTAGAGGCAGGTACAATTTTGTCTTTTAAAAAGCATTTAGGCAGTTACATGGATAAAATGAGTACAGAGGGATGTGGGCCAAATGCAGGCAATTGGGATTAGCATAGGGGTTTAAAAAAAAGGACAGCATAGACAAGTTGGGTCGAAGGGTCTGTTTCCATGCTGTAAACTTCTATGACTCTAAGCTACAGCAATGTACTTGTAATTTATTCATGTTTGAAGGTACAATTCCTAACACAATGACTGTTTATATTTCAAACAATTCTCAAGTAGCTAAACTGTAAACTATCATCAAACTAACTCTTTGAAATTCATTATATTAATTCTTTCAGGGAGGGCTCAAGATGGAAGGTCATCTGATAACACGATTAATCACCCTGTGCAATACACGTTTAATGTCAAGAGGAAGATCAGAAGTCAGTCAAAGTGTCCAGTGAGATAATGTCCCACACTACTGGAGCCTCACGTCTTTCCTCAGATGTTAGGGCTGATGAATGGCGGGGCAGCCAAAAACTGTAGGGTGGCTGGGGTCAGGATCATCAATGAAAGCGTGCAGCAATCATGCAGGCAGAAGATTTAGTGACCTGTGTATATTTGCAATAAATAGCCCTTGTAGACTGATCATTACCTCAGGCGTAATGGATGAATCAATCACTTCAGCTGCTGGTGCTTTAAAAAACCAACATTGGATCTGTTTATTATTATAGATACTAAGAGGCAATAAAACTCTGGAAAAAAGATAAAGTAAGATGCTAGATTGAAAGGCAATGATTGTAGAGGATTTAAGCTTTTAATCAGGTCTTTGCTGTGATCTTGGCAGAATCTGTTATATACATATGAAGGCAGGATTTTATCCAAACAGACCCGGATGCTGTGGAGGCTGTTTGCAGGTCTCAAACCCGTTTGCAATTGGATTTGTCTATTCTACCCGATTTTCTGATTTACTGACCATAAAGACGGTAGGTGGGTTAAGAAACCAAATCTATCCAAAGACAAATTGTTAATTTAAATGACTCAAAAATGAGTGGCCAAACTGATTCCTGATGCTACAGCAGCCACAGGTATGGAAAGTAGAACTTAAAAGGCTGCTCCCTTGTTCTCTGATTCATATCTGGAGGTCCAGCTGTGAGATCTAATGGATTAAAGTGAGGAAGTGTTTCCCATGGATGGGAGGCAGGAGCCTGCATCTCAAACAAAGCAGCCATGGATAGAAGTGTGCAGGGAAGTGAGCAGCAGGAGTATAATCCTTCAGACCTGGGTATGGTGGCCTAAGAGACACAAGGAGCTCAACGGAAGGAAAGATGAATGGCCCAACACTTTCAGGTGTCAAACTCCACACTCAGACATTCCGAGCATTCTTCTATATGACAGTTCTCTGACAAACATACCTTGAAGTTCTACTTGATCATCTCTCTTCATTCCTCTCTTTCTCTTTCTCTCTTTCCAGCACCTCCTTGCATCCCCAACTGAACAACTCTCACTCTCATCCTGATCTTTGTACCATCTCGCACCTGTACCTCACAGTCATTTTCACAAAGGTTATCCTTCCCTTCTCTCCACACAATCAATTCCTTACGCTTGGAATTCAATTTTCTCTCCTTGTAGGGAAGAGCGCGGAACTCAAGGAGGAGACAGTGGGCGGAATTTTGCCAGCACGTCTGCCCAAGTTTCATATGATCCCACCTGAGGCCAATGGAGAATGCCATTCTCCAAGCCTCATCTGCCCCTGGAGTTGGGGCAAGTGTGCAGGTAAAATTCTGGCCAGTGAATGGGAGAGGCAGAGAATTGGGGCCAGAGGTGGTACTCTGGTGATTTCCAACTCGAAAACCATTGGCAAGATAGCTCCACAATGAAGCCTTTCCTAGCCTTGTTGTTGTGTCTGCCTCTTTGTACATTAATGATGGAATTCCTCATCCTCCTTCAGTCTTTACAAGTTATAGTCTTTTAAAGATTGGAGCCATCTAATCATTATTTACTGACTTAATGCATTTTTAAAATTATTTTCAACCTTGATGGTCTTGAGGTGTCCTGTGGGCCTTGCTCTTCACTTCACCCTCTATAAATCAAGGCCTAACATTATTGTTTTCTTTAAACAGAACTAAATTACATTAATTCTATTATCCTAAATAGATAACATGGAATCTGTATGCTCTGAGCTTTGTTGTTACCACATTTTATAATAATCAGAATTAAGTCTAAAGTTAACTGTGGGTAACTGTCGACATACTTTGAATGTCATAATTTTGATCTGAGGTACTGAAAATGATAATGTCTGAATGCATTATCTATATTGAAATTTCTCAAGTGATAGCACCATCTAGGGGTGCAATAATTAAATTATCCCTACCCACCACCAGCCCCAATAACCCATGACTTCACCCCACCAACTAGATGGTATATTAACAGGAATTAAAAATCAACCATTACTTGCTTCATGTTTTATTTTAATTTCTTCAGTTTTAGATAAGACAGTCCAGACAGTTGCAGTCAGAATTTCAAGGAAGGCTCTTAATGCATTGAATTTGCGGGTGGATTTTCACTCTCAATAGCCATAGAAAATAATTGATAGTAGATCAGAAACCCATTGTCCGCTCTGCCTCATTTCTCTTTCCAACATTGAAACAATAGAAAATCTGCTGTAAGAACTGTGGGTGTGTGTGGAGGAAGACGTGGACAGCCTGAAGCTTCGTCCTCACAAAGCAATAGCTCTGGAAGCAGCCTTTGTTAAGGTTTTTCTTTCAAGGATATCAAAAAGTTGTAACGGCTTTGCTTGTGTTAAAGCGTGCAATAAATGCACATCACATCTGAAAATACAAGCCTCCAGACAATGCAATAACACATGGTGAGGTTAATTCAAGACCCTCCCAGTTCACAGGATGGTTCCCATTTACTTATACAAATTATACAGAACACACTGTGAAGACACAGACCTCCCATGGAAGTTGCTGACTGCTCTGCACTTTCATTTGACTGGGCAACTCATTTGAGTTTGTTAAAGGGATTGCTTGAATGTCACTATTTTTGTTTCTATTTTCTGCCTTTGACTCAAAGAACAATGTCTTAAATCACACTGAAACTGTGCTGATCATGTTGTTTGATAATCTGACATTCTGTTTAAAAAGCCAAGCTTTATATGCGGCTGAAAACAAGAAATAAAATCGAATTTATAATTGCCAGATCCCAAAGGGAATGAATCTGAATGTTTAAATTGCAAATAATTCAGGCTTTTGAAAATGATATGAAACTGAGAATTGCAATAAGAGATTACAGATTAAATTTGAATATCTTAAGTAAGTAATGTCTAATTTAATTGCTTCAGAGCCCTGCTGTTCATATTTTGCAGACTAATGAAATAAATACTGCCTAAGAGAATCCAGGATAACATTAATAAAAGCATGACTGGAAATCTCTTAATAATGAATCATATCTTGCTGGATTGGGACATCACTCAGTGTAAACCATTAGTTGAATTATTTCCTTGCTTTTCTGCATGAAAAACTTTGTGCCGTAACTTGCAGCAATAACCAGCATATTAATGTTCGGTTTGGCTTCTACCAGGGCCACTCAGCTCTTGACCTTATTACAGGCTTGATTCAAACATGGAAAGAAGAGCTGAACTGAAGAGGTGAGTTGAGAGCGACTGCCCTTGATGACAAGACAGAATTTGACCAAGTGTAGTGTCAAGAGGTCTTATCGAAATTGAAGTCAATGGGAATCAGGGGTAACTCTCCACTGGTTGAAGTCACACTTAGTAAAATGGAAGATGGTTGTCATTATTGGAGGTCAATCATTTCAGTCTCAGGACATGGCTGCATGAGTTCCTCAAGTTTTTGTCCTAAGACCAAACATCTTCAAGTATTTCATCAATGAAACACTGTCACAATATGGGGATGTTCACTGATGATTTCTCACAATTCTGTATCATTCATAACTGCTCGGGAACTGAAATAGTCTGCGTCCATATACAGAAAAATCTGGATAAAATTCAGGCTTGGGCTATCAAGTGATAAGTAACATTCACACCATATAAATGTCAGGTAATGACAATCCAAATTATCTCTCCTTGTCTTTCAATTACCATCACTGAACCCCCACCATTTACATCTTGTGGGTTGACCAGCAACTGAATAGGACTAGTCATATGTTGACTGTAGCCATAAGTGCAGGTCAGAGGCTGGAAACATACAGTGGTTATCTCACCTCCTGACTCCCAAAGCCTTTCCAGCATCTACACGGCACAAATCAGGTGTGTAATGGAATACTCTCCACCTCAGTGCACGACACTCAAGAAGCTCATTACCATCTAGAACAAAGAAGTTCTGGCACCCCATCGACAACCTTCAACATTCATGCCCTCCATCACTGACACACAAAAGCAACACTGTGCACTGTATACGTGCGGAACTGCAGCAACTCACAAGAGCTCCTGACAGTAACTTCCAGATCCATGACCTCTACTACCTACAAGAACAAGGACAGCAGATGCATGGGAACGCTACCGGCTACAAGTTCCCCTCCAAGCCACACATCATTCAGAGTTGGAACTATATTGCCATACCTTCATTGTGACTAGGTCACAAACCTGGAATCCTCTTCCTAATAGCACTGTGGGAGTACTACACCAATCACATGGATTGCAGCTTACCGCCAAAGGCAATTCAAGGGCAATTAGGGATGAGTGACAAATGTTGATTGGGTCAGCAACTTCCTGTAAAAGAATATTTAAGAAGTGCTAGTTTTCAGTGGCATGGTGGGAGCAACAGGACATGTGGGTTTTTTGTGAATGTTTGGACCAATGTTATATCTCTTTAACCAATGATTAAGGGTAGAGAAAGAAACTAAGGAATTATTGAATTGTAGTGGGTGAATTTAGTGTTGAATCATGTAGAGAAAGAGAAAAGGAAGAAATAAAAACCATATGGCCTCTTGATGATAGAAGTAAGAACTTCTCCTCAGGGTTGGTGAGGATTTGAGTGGGAAGGAAAAGGTCCAGTCATTCTGGTCTGTGTGGGTAACAATGACATAGGTAAGTTGAGGAAAGCTTATAGATATCACAGAAACCCTACAGTGCAGAAAGAAGCCATTTGGCCCATTGAGTCTGCATCGACTACAATCCTACCCACGCTCTACTCCCATATCCCTACACATTTACCTGCTAATCCCTCTAACCTGCATATCCCAGGACACTCGGGGACAATTTTAGCGTGGCCAATCAACCTAATCCACACATCTTTGGACTGTGGGAGGAAACTGGAGCACCCAGAGGAAACACACACAGACATAAGGAGAATGTGCAAACTCCGCACAGGCAGTGACCCAAGCCGGGAATTGAACCCAGGTCCCTGGCGCTGTGAAGCAGCAGTGCTAACTACTGTGCTACCGTGCTGCCCATGTTGAAGGAATAGAAGCAGCTAGGGACCAAGACACACTAAATTAAAAAGCAGATGCACAAATAGACTAATTTCTGAATTACTGCCTGACCTATAAGTGACTTGACATTGGGTAAATAAGAAGAGAGTTGAATATGTAGCTTTGTGTGGGAGGCATGGTTTTGATTCATGGGGCACTGGCACTGATACTGGAGAAGGTGGGATCTAACCCATTGGGATGGTTTTCACCAGAACCATTGTGGGACCAGTATATTGGTGAATCATATGAACAGGGTTGTGGAAGGGGCTTCAAGCTTAAACTAAACAGTTGTGAGAAATGGGAGGGTTTCACGCAAAGATGTAGGCAATGACAACCAGCACGTGACAGGAAAGGACAGAACATACCAACAGAAGAGTGGATCAGCAAATAAGGACAATGTAGGTTAAAGAGAGAAGTAGTGGCTCTTTTTCTGAATGTACTCAGCATTCACAATATAATGGATGAATCGATAGCACAGAAAAAAGTAAACAAGCAAATTATGAGAGCATTACAGAGACATGAGATGGAATTTTATCGGTTTGCCCCATTCACCAATGGGGCGGAGTGAGCCGGTAAAATCACGCAATTTCTCAGCACTCACAATCTTGCCAGAACTAGATTTCTGGCGAAGTCAACTTCACACTCATTCCTGGCAAGCAAATCTCAGCAGATCTGACAATATCTGTGAGGAGAGAATAGAGCCAATGTTTGGAGTTTAGATGACCCTTCGTCAGCGCTTCCCAATGATGCTGTCAGACCCGCTGAGATTTTCCAGCATTTTCTGTTTGTGTTGTGGGTGCCCTTCCTTATTGGGAACTGCAAACAGGTCGGAGGTAGCCACAACAGTGGTACAGTACTGGGTGTGACTATAATGTCCTAGGGTCCTGCTTTGGGAAAGGCCAGGCTGCCAGGGCAGTGTGGGGCTATCAGTGAAGAGGAGCTATCTTACCTCTTGATCCATAGACACCCTCTTGCTTGGGGAAGGACGAGTGTAATGCAAACTAAAACTGTTGCTCTGTGAATGGTGTGAGACCAGGGGGATTATTGGACAGGAAGTTTAAATCCAGTTCTCTGCGAACACGGATGGTGAGGTCCAGCAGTGAGAGCGTGTTGATTGCTCTCACGCAAGGCTGCTTAATGGAACAGAATTGAAGAGCCCGAAGATTGAGGCTATCCTTTAGTAATTTGAAAAGCTAATTGCAGACCTCTCGGGATTCAGCTATGTCTCGTCAAGATGACTGTTGTTGTCAGAGTGACTAACTGATGATTCTTGGAGAAGTCCAGTATGCCAGTTTAATATCTTGAACCACATCTAGTTGTACCGTTTGGGGACAAAGGTTAACATTTTGGGATGACTATGCCCCGAGAATGTAGATGTGTCTTACAGTTTAAACCTTAGGAAGGGTACTCACTCAGCTACCGTTTGAAAACGAACCCAGTTAGTGAACCGGGAAGCGATGCCTGCTTGGCAGCCAGCTCACCCACTTAGAGCAAAGGGCAGCCCCATACGAAGGGAAAGTAAGGCCTTTGAGTGACACACACATCCACCCCAATGCCCCCTCCCCTGATGGTAACAGTGATCCTTACCCTTGTCCCGAGCTTGCACTTTGTACATCCCCAGCATTCTCCCTGATGCCCCTTGCGTGTTGGACTGCTTGGGAAATAATGGCTTCCTGAGCACTCATTTCTGATAGCCCCTCGGAGGTGAGGGTGCCAGGTTCACTCTGTAAATGGTGCCAATGTGATGCCACACCAGCGCCAGCTGAATATTCAATGCGGCCTCATTATCAGGAGTGAGTACTCGCTAAGAGAGCGCTCCACAGTGTGTTCCACATCACTCTGCTGGTGAGCTTAGTTCAAAATCGGCAAATGCAATCAATCCAGTGAGATTCACGTCTTTTTAAGCTCTCCACACTTTGAGCCTGTGCTGCCATTGCCATGCATGGATTGCTACAAGGTCCCGCGCTAAGCCTGTAGCCCGAAAAGATTGAAAAATGATTGTCAGAGCCTTGGCTGTTTCCTCCTGCACTTCAATTAACAGCTCAGAATATGTTTCACCTGATCAAAGAGAAACTCTGCACTATTTTGTCTCTTACTATGTTTATCCTACCAAATATTTTACACTTTTTCCTCTTTACAACACTGTCTGTCGCAAGTAAAAATATAAAATTCTGGAAATGCTCAGCAGGTCAGGTAGCATCTGTGGAGAGGGGACCTTTCAGTTAGATGATCTTTCCTCAGAACTGTTAGGCTCACCACCTTCTTTTCTGAAAACAGTCAGAAGTTATCATTAAATACAAAAGGTAAGGTGTAAAGTTATAAGCAAAATTAAAACTTTTAATATTTTTCTAACCAGCTGGTTCCTTCCCTGACCGTTTATATGATGTTCCTCACAGACTGCCACATCCAGTTGCAGTGTGCTAATCCACACAGATTCTCCCCAGACTGACTTTGCTGATGTCCATTAATATGGTCGGCCTGCCCAGTTTTCTTTCATTTAGAAAATTTGCATCTGTTTTCCATCCTCTTTTCATAGTGCCTTCCTCTTCCACAAGTGGAGTTCTTCTTTGACTCTAATTCGAAACTACCCAGGCACACTGCCTTTCTGGCTTGCCCCCTCTCAGTCTGCAGTAGTTCAAGAAGGCAGTTCACCACCACCTTCTCCAAGGGCACTTAGGGCTGGGCAATAAATGTTGACCCACATCCCGTGAAATAAAATTATTACAAAAAAAGTATCTCATCTCTCTCCACATCTCTGTGTTTCTCCAGCCTTCTCCCCAAACATCAAACTGCTCCTATTGTGGTGTCTTCTTCAGTGTTCACTTTTTCCCCCATTGGCCCTTTTCCCCTCTCTCTTTTCCCTTCCTCTCCCTGTCCTCCTCACCCATTCACTTTTTTCTTAATAGAATCCAGGCAGTGCAGAAGGAAGCCATTCGGCCCATTGAATCTGCACCAACAACAATTCCACTCAGGCCCTATCCCCCATAACCCCACATATTGACCCTGCTAATCGCTCTGACACTAAGGGGCAATTTTAGCCTGACCAATCAACCTAACCCACAGATTTCTGGTGTGGGATACGCAAACACGGGGAGAACGTGCAAACTCCACACAGTAAGTCACCTGAGGCCGGAATTGAACTCGGGTCCCTGGTGCTGTGAGACAGCAGTACTAACCACTGTGCCACGTGTCACTCCCTTGCTGTGCTGTTCCATTCCTTTCTGGTATTCTCATAACCTTTTGCCCTCTCGGGTGTGAGGCCATTAACGTGATCTGCACAGATGCCCACATTACCAAGGCCTGAAAATAGCTGCGATCTGAACCGCCCCCAAAACAGGCGCAACAGCGACTTAAATGCATTTGCATGGATTTAAATTGAATTAATGGGCAGCCCATCCAACTTTACCAGCATTTCCCCCTTTAGCATTGTGTTCGCCCGTCCAGATTCGGCACGAAACAGACATGCTCGGCAAAGGTCTGTTTCGGGCACTCCAGCTGCTGAAGGGGTTAGTCCAGCGCTTCTAGCAGCTCTCTGACTCAGATCGGTGATGGGGAGGGGGGTGGGATCAGATTAGATCATTCTCTGGTGAGGGGGGAGGGAGGCCAGATGGATCTCTGATGAGGAAGGGAAGGAAGGCAAGCCAGTTCATTCTTTAATGGGGTGGGGGGCAGATCATTATAGGGGGAAAGATAGAGTGGACGTTCAGAGATTATTTCCTCGGGTGGATGTAACTGTTACTATGGGAGCATAACTATAAGGTTCATGGTGGGAGATATAGGAGGGATGTCTGAGGTAGGTTCTTTACGCAGAGAGTGGTTGGGGTGTGGAATGGACTGCCTGCTGTGATAGTGGAGTTGGACACTTTAGGAGCTTTCAAGTGGTTATTGGATAGGGACATGGAGCACACCAAAATGATCGGGAGTGGGATAGCTTGATCTTGGGTTCGGACAAAGCTCGGCACAACATCGAGAGCCGAAGGGCCCATACTGTGCTGTACTGTTCTACGTTCTATGTTCCCTATTCTCCCTTCACAAACACAATTCCCAACTTTTCACCTTTCCATCCACCTCTTTTTCCCTTCCTCTCCTTTTTCCCTGTACCTTCTCTAATGGTACTTTTGCTCTTGACTCTGTGGATCCTTCACCTTCAAGGCATTAACTTCCCAGTTATCGACTGGGAACCTGCATGATTTTCATTCCACTGATGATGAGAATTGGCCACTCCAGTGACAAGCATCTTGTAAGCCAGTGACAATGCTTGGTCTTCTAGCCCAGTGGGAAGGGGGGCTTGTTCCAGGAGCCTGCAGATACTAACAGCAGCCTGCTGGACAGTGTGAGCGTCCTGAGGCTAATGCTGGGGGTCTTGCCTCTCCCTAGCTAGATTTCAATGTCTATCCCATCTGCTCTTAAGAGGGACAAGCAGCAGAGGAGAAGACAGATGATGATGTTCTGCCATGCTCCCGTGCCATGGTGAAAACTGGCAGCAGGGAAGTACAATTGATAATGAATGAAACATTCTCTGACAGAAGAATTACTTTGAACAACAGTCTCTCAATGGCTGGAGCTCTTCAATGTTACTGAGCAAAGCCTTTCCAGCTTGTCAGCTTCGCAGAGGAAGATATTTCCTACTGCACGCTCAACATGATGACTCGCATTTTGGAAGCCGTTCACTGTTGACAAAGAAGGAATTTATGGTTAAACATGCTCTTAATTACTCTTCCACTCTCTTCAATTACTTTCCTGCCAGGCCCACCAGCTTTTCCCCGCAGGAATTAGAACCCAGTTTGGGGAAAGTTAGATGAGAGCGGCACCATGTTGGGATCCCCACCCAATGTGATTTACCAGGACTTTCCAACCAAACACACACCAAGACCCACTTCCATCTGAGTGAGAAAACTCTGCCCTATGATTTGAAACTACTGACTGAATTACTGTGCGCACACTAGCTCAGTTATCCTCCACTTGTGGATTACACTGCGTCTTGATTCCCTGTGGCCAGCACAGTGGGAGATCAACTGTTTATTTATTTATGGAGGCAATGTGTCAGCTTCTAAAATGAGAAGATATATTCTTCAACAAATGAATGTTCCATCCATGCAAAATCTTTTAATCCAGAAACACATTTTAATAGAAACACAAGTATCTTGTGTGGAATCAGTAAGGGTCCAACAATACTCATTAGTATGTCTAATAGGTCACACAGTAATGACCAGACCTGTTGATAGGTCCTCTGCAGCACTTGGCTTAAGGACATTAACTCCAAAGCAAGCCGATAAACTTCAGTTAATCTGACAGGCTTCTATCGGCCCTGACACGTTCCAGATTCTCAGTTAAGGCAATTAGCAAGTTTCTTGTGCTCTTTGCTCTTTGACCTATAGATCCTTCTTTATTGATTCCTAACTCTCTGATCAACTCACATTTCAAAACAAATCAAATTCTTCTGTAAGTAATGTTCTGAAATTGGTGTGTATGTGCTTGACTAACTCTGTTCCTGTTATTAAACACACTTACATCTTGGCTGAATTGAATGAAAATTGTTATAATAACTCCTGGAAAGGAGTTTAACAAGGTTTCGAATCAAACTTTGAAATAATATAAATTTTTGGCTGTGTGTTTCTCCCCCTGATGAGCTGTAACTTCTCAGTTTACCATTAACACAGATCAAGACATCTGGAGAACATGGAACAATTCTGGATCCATTATAAAAGACAGCAGGCAAAGGTTCTGCGGATGACTAAATGTTTAAATCTCTCTTCTACTATTCCCCATCATTTGATGTGCTGGATTTGTTTCATGCCAAGCTTTTTTGTTGTTCTTCTTTTGCTTGGCAGATACTGTACAGTAGAAGCTATATTAATGATAATATAATCCTAATTTTGCACATACATCAATTCAGCTCTTGCATCTCTTTTTGACCATGATTTCATGAGTCAGCCTCCAATCATCTTGCACATAGTTTAAATTTAGTGTCACAAGTAGGTTTACATTAACACCGCAATGAAGTTACTGTGAAAATCCCCTTGTCGCCACAGTCTGGCACCTGTTCGGGTAAACTGAGGGAGAATTTAGCATGGCCAATGCACCCAAGCAGCACGTCTTTCAGGACTGTGGGAAGAAGCCTGAACACCCGGAGGAAACCCACACAGACAAGGGGAGAATGTGGAGACTCTGCACAGACAGTGACCCAAGCCAGGCTCCTGGTGCTGTGAGGCAGCAGTACTAACTACTGTGCCTCTGAGTTGTCAAACGTGTTCATGTGAAATGGGATTCTAAGGTGGTGGATGCCTATTTTAAAGTGATATATTCTGCCCTTATGTGTACACTTCTTTTACAGAATTCTTTGTTCATGTTGATAATGGAGGTGAACTATGCCACTTGTCATAACTACACCCTCTTGCCCATGGTAGTGCGATCATCCTTCCACTAGCACAGCAAGACAGTTTCAATTTGTGGGCATAGGAATTTATAATGAACCTAGTCAAGTCCCGAACAATGAAAAATTCAAAGGATTGAATAGAGTTTCAATCTAGGCCTACTATCCTGGAGGATGAGGTAAAATTATCACCATAGCTTTCTCTTCAGGTTGATTCAGCCATGGGCTTCCTTTTTCAAAGTGGCAGGATGCTGGCAGTTCCACATTATCTTAGTGCATGTAATTAGTTACAGAGAGATAGCTATTGAACCACTAGCTGAGAAGCCCCAATCTGCTGAGCTACATCACTGCAACATAGGAACTGGAGTTGGTCATTCAGTCCCTCACGTCATTCAATTAAATTTGCCTTTTATCCATAACACTTCATACATGCCCTTGTCCAACAAAAAGAAAAATTGTCTTGTGGCATTCTAGAACTTCCACCGACTAATATTTTAGTTCCATTTGATCTGATTGCATTTAAGGGTCATAATGGGAGTGGCACCTACATCTACAGATGCATCTACCCAACATTGTTGTCTGAGGCACAACTCAGACTAAAGAAAATGTAATACAAATATACACTTTCTACAATGTTCCTTTTATTCCAACAAACTTTCTGGGATTGTTTGGAGTTCTCCTTTCCCACTTTGACCCTGCATCAAGGCCAATCTGCACTTTCTAGTGAAAATTCTGAAGGAATTTTGAGGAATTTGTAAGACTTTTCCTAGGGAAAGTATTCTGTTGAATACTTTCTCTGGGAAAAGTCTTGCAAGAGCAAACGGAATACTTCTACACTGTAACAAAGTAGAAGAAGCGCACTCCCCCACAGCCCCTCCTCCCGCTGGCCTAGAATGTGATTTGTTGGGTAGACTTTGACATTCTGTCCCTGGTTGTAAGCGCCCACCCCCAATCCCCACCAGAGTTTCTGTGGGGTTTAGGTATTTTACATCTGTAATCATGGCTGAAGTGTCTCTGAAGTCAAATTTATGCGTGGTGTTCCGGTGGGTTGGATTCAAATGAAATTACAAGACAGATTTTGACCCAGCAATACCTTAATATTCTTAATGATCAGTTAGTGGCAAAATATAAACTTACATCATCTGCGAGGTTGACCAACTATTGAATATCTGAAAGCCTATTCAGTTCCTTGAAGAAATAAGTCACAAAACCGCCATACTTGATCATAAACTAATTATTTAGATATCTTCCAATACATTTCTGTTGTCTTTTTACTTTTTAAATTATTAGAGATTAAAATGAGCTGAAGGGAGAGGTGGGGGGAGGAAGTTCCATCATTTTTATTTTCTTCTTGGTAAGCCCTATTTTCTACCAAGGCCAAATCTCAGCGCAGAACCCGAAGCAAAATACTTCAGTGGCTAAACATCTAAAAACCAATGATGTTGGAAAATACTCGACAGGTCAGGCAACATCTGTGGAGAAAGAATAAGAGACCTGGTCATGTAGAATGGGAAGGGCAGATTATCTGATGAGAAGTCCCAATGTGTCTTTCCCTGCGCGCTGTGAAGTTTTAGCTCTACAGCATGTGTTTTTCGAGCCTTGCCTTGACAGCTTCACCCTACACTTTGCACCACCTTTGATTCCGGCACTCCAGGGGGATTAAGCAATATGTGGAGTTGGTGGCACATCACAGTTGCTTGAGCAGCTATTGAATTCGGCATGTTCTGAGGACTCTGATTGTCAGAAGGATATTAGAAACCAGGAAGATTCCGATCCCCAGGCAGACGGGGGGTTATGGAATCATTCATCAGGAGCAAATGCTGGATGTCAAATGGGAAGTACGTGGGGGTCCAGTGAAGTTTGCAGATGTATGTCCTGGTCTGTACAATGGAGGAGTCCATGCAGGGCATGATCACCATGGTCATACTCTCCTCCAAATGCATGGCCTCCTCCATTGAGGGATTGCTGGAGAGCCAGCTCCAGCAGTTCAATCAAGGGTGTAGAGTGTCATGTGCAGGCCTGAAAATCCATGCATTGGCAGTAAGCTCAATAGGGCATTGCCAGGGTCAGTCATGGATATGATGCCTGGTGAGCAGCAATGTGCAAACCTCAAGTTGGCAGATAAGTGACAGTTTTTTGTATCTGGCAGCTTCCTCTCAGGGTTCTCCTGATGATGACAGCAGCTCCTTTGTCAGTGCCAATATTGTCTCAAGATTGTGGATGATTTAGGAATGTACCACTACGCAGCCCCTCACAGCCTCAGCCGACTACAGGACAACTACCAAGACTATCCAGGCCAATGGGGCATTAGCAGGCTGCCTCCAATGCAGCTACGAGTGACAGGGGAGCACGAAAACAAGACAAGTGTAAACAATTTAAGAAATTACAGAAGAGTAATCACAGGTGGTAAATGTAGTTGTGTGACCTGAGTTTCGTTGTTCCAAATCACCGTATTAAAATGATATTTCACATTACATACATGTTGTTCTTGTGCTTTGAATGATATGAAGATTGGAGGCCTGCAACTCAATCTCCTAGAGTAAATGAGCATGAACGTTAAGATAAAAGCGAAATACTGCAGATGCTGGAATCTGAAACAAAAACAGAAAATGCTGGAAAAACTATGACATTGTGGTCCATTACACAACCCTGCACACTCGACCTTACAGTATAAACCTTGTCTGATTTTCTTTGTCTTTGGCTCTGACAAAGGGTCATCCAGACTCGAAAGGTTAGTTCTATCGTCTCTCCACGGATGCTATCAGACTTGCTGAGATTTTCCAGCACACGAGCATGAACATTGTTATTTTCCAGAGGATGCATAGGCCCAATGAGCTGTCAGGAGGGGTCCTTGTGGTCTGAGCAGTATTGTAACTTCTTAATGACATCACACATGGACTTTAGCAGCCTAAAGAAGTGCCTCTGAATGCGAGCTTCTCTGAATTCCCTTTAAATGAGTCAGACCTGGAGCATCTGCAGCTGATGATCGCACAATAGCTGGATGCTGAGCCAAGATTATTCAAAAGATTGTGAATCCTTGGAGTTTCCCACCCCAGGAAGCTTGGGATGCTCAGCAGTTGGAAATATTCTAGACAGAGATTGGTAGATTTGAAACTAAATACATAAATGGTTATGGGGATAGTATAGGAAAGTAGAGTTGAGCTGAAGAATCAGCCATGGTCTTATCAAATGGTGAAGCAGGCTTGAATATTTGAATGGCCTACTCCTGCTCGTATTTCTTACTAGTCTTTCTTTGTGATATTCTAGTCTCAATTTAAACTCAAAAATGGCACCTATTTGTTATAAAACGTATAACCTCATAACACAGCCTTATTATCTCCCATTGAATGCTGATAATCTTAGTAACGCTGAAGAGTTTATTTTAGCTCAGCTAGTGTCAATAACCTATAGTTTAGTTATTTATTTTTACATAGTCCAAATTATATGCTCACATCTTACAAAATATAAAGATGGTAACACTAGCCCACATCTCTTTCAAGTGAGTGAGCTACAAGCTTCACACATCCAGGGATCAGCCCACCCATATATCCTTAAATCAGCACATTGGGAGATTCTATACTTCAGAATAAGAGGAGGTGTTTGGTTGACGCAGTGGCACAATGGTTAACACTGCTGCCTCACAGGGGCACTCAATTTACAAAATAATGGTTGGAATGCGAGTCTTTACTAATCAATCCAGTTACCAGTAAAGACTCGCATTCCAACCATTATTTTGTAAATTGAGTTTGTGTCTTTCTATGCCCTGTTTGTGAACAGAACTCCCACTTACCTGATAAAGGAGCAGTGCTCCAAAAGCTAGTGGCTTTTGCTACCTAATAAACCTGTTGGACTTTAACCTGGTGTTGTGAGAATTCTTACTCAATTTGTTAAACTTCTCAGGGAACTATTTGCTTTAAAGCTGTCATGGCCACTTCAAGAAAGGGAACCCTGGTCGTGTCGGCCTGAAGAAAGAAAGATGAAATTTAAATGCTGTCCTCCAGGGAAGTAGGGCTGAGCTTGGAATGCGGGAATGGAATTGGGATGTGGGAATGGAATAGTACCTTGCATTGCTGTTGCCTGGGGATTTTATTGGGCTCAGAAACAAACTCTGCAACTACTCTCAGCAAAACCTATTGGGCTAGAAGAGAATGCTCCTTCCTAGTTGTACCCTGCAAGTGCAGGCACTAATGTAATGGAGTTGGGCAGAAGGAGGTGGGGAGTCTTAATGGGATGAAAGCCACATTGATTCATCAGGCCTCCATCTCCCACCCACAGCCCGGCCTGAATTGCATCCACTTAGGGAATGGAATTATCATGCTTTGATATCCAATGTGCTGTATCAAAACTGTGGGAGATGGTTTGCTATCCATCATGCCTGCACTAAACAATCAACCAATTTAAACAATCTGAATTAGCTGGGGCTAGTGAGCGCCGATGATACGTTTGCACGGCTTTGAGAGAAAGCCTGGCAAATTGTTTAGAAACTAAACAAGATCAAGGTTGGCTCTTTGGGTATTTATGTCTGTGGGGACCTCAGAAAAAGAAATCCATAAATGTTTTAAAACTTAAAGCTCTATTCATTCAGTTTGTACTTTCTATCAATGTGTGAAAACGTCTCTTAACAGTACTTCCTGAAACTGTAAAAAAACACTCTGATAGTTTCAGGTTTTAAAGACTAGCTGCCTCAGAATGCCAGTGGGAATCAATAGGAAGACAAACTATACCACTAAAGTTTTGCTAATTGAACAGGCGTCTGAATGAAATTAGACTCTTGCAATAATTATAACACAGGGACTAGTTAAAAAAAAGCCCCTGATTCAGCACAACTAAATCCAAGTGCTTTTTTTCCCTGAGACTACAGCTACTTTGTCATCTGATACTGTGTCATAAATATCCAGAAGGTTCAACTTGTTTCTGGTGCAGACACTGGAGCCAAATCTTCATCTCCATTTGTACATTTGGTTGGAAAGTTGTGGTCAATTTGGCTTGCTTTTCTTTCATGCACTTTGTGCTTACTTTAGCAGCTGTGGGCTTTAATATTAACCCAAATCAACTGGGTGAATGAAATATTTTACTGCAAAGTACACCAAACAGACAGTTTTACTGCTGTAAATGGAGGGTGGAACACAGAGGTTCTTTATTTGATAAATTGTTACTTTTCCCATTATAAAATATTTGCCAAAAGTTTACTTTCCTTAATATATCAGGCTTTGCACTTGTTGGCCTCTTATGAACTGCCAAATTCAAAGCACTTAGTGAGTTATAATTTTCTCATTTTTTTAAAGTTGCCATATAAAAATTGCGATGAATGTAGAGCATTTCTATCAAGGTTTAACATTGCTTTTATTGCCAATGTTCCACGTCACATTCCACAAAACCAGCTTATTGAATATATGAAAAGTATATTTTTCTGCTCTGTGCCTGCAACATTGCTAGTATACTTCTTTAAAATATTTGAGTGGAGTTTTACCTAACCTCCCCCAGCCCTAATTTCTGATCTGGCTCCAAACTCTGATCATCCCCAAACCCACTCTCCAATCTTCACCCCCATTGTTGGCCTCTAATACTTGGCTTCAGCCTTCAGCTCTGGACTCCTATCTTTCTCCTTCCTCCTGCTCTGTATCTCTATTGAATCCCTCCTTCCTGCCCCCACCCCAGCTGCAGTCGGACACCCAAGGCCTCCCCCTGACAGCCAGTTGGCTTCACAATTTGACTGACTGCAGATGGGAAGCTCAATGAGAAAGTGGTAATTATGCCCCGTGAACATTTACTTCAGCAGGACCTGAGGAAAGCCCGTTCTGCTGGGCTTCCCAACCCCAAACAGGCCAAACCTCGAGCCATCACACTCCTTTCCAGCTTTTCAGTTCATAACAAGCATACGAAATCCGAGTACTAAGTCATTAAGTGTTACTGGTTGCATCAAAGTTTGGGCAGCTCTGTGGCACAGTGGTTAGCAGTGCTGCCTCAGCGCAAGGGACTCAGGTTCAATTCCGACTGTGGGTGACTGTCTGTGTGGAGGTTGCACATTCACCCTATGTCTATGGAAGTTTCCTCTAGGTGTTCCGGTTTCCCTCCAAACACGTGTAGGTTAGGTGAATTGGCCACGCTAAATTGCAATTTAGTGTCTGAAGATGTGTAGGTTAGGGAATTAGCTGAATAAAGGTGTGGAGGTTACAGGGTTAGGGAAGAAGGGTGGGCCTGAGTAAGATGCTCTGTCAGAGAGTCGATGTAGACTGGATAGGCTGGATGGCCACCTTTGGCACTATAGAGATTTGATGACTGAGGAAAATATTTTCTTAAGGTTTTTGAGCATAGTTATTTGGAGTCCTATTTTACTGTCATCCTGCATTAAAACATTCTGAAGCATATTATTTTGGAACGATATGCAACAACTTCTAGCTGATAGTAAATGATAACAAGCACTTGTGGATTTTCTTTTACTTGCCAAGGGCATTTGAACCACAAATTGACTGCAGGAACAGATTAACAGTAAGCTATTTTGAAGTTAATCTCTTTGAATATTAACAATGATATTGAACTCATTGGTATCAAATGCCTTTTCTATTTCAACAAAGATATTGGGTGGGATTTTACTGCCTCGTTCGTACAAAAACCACAAAATCCCACCCGAGGTCAACAAACCTTCCCACTGTCCACCTCTTGCCCGCTCCGATTCCTGTGGTGGGCGCGGCGGTAAAATTCTGGCAATTGCGCAGAACATTCCCGTCCTGCCCTGCCATGGGAATTTTAGCGGGCAGGGGACAGCCCATGCAAAGATCTGTTGACCTCAAGGGCAGGATTTTCCAGGCTTGGGGTGAAGGAGGCCTGAAAATCTCACCCATTGTCCCCTTTAATTTGTTGAAAGACCAACATTTGAAAATTATATTTATAAGCTAGTGTTTTGTCATATTTTGTCATATTCTCACATTTATTTAACGCATAGTGTGGCATTTGACGATTTGCATCAAAATCAATCCAGGATATTTAATATCACAGTACATTATTGCATCATCACATCTAACTGGAACATCATTACCTTCAAAAATCAACAAGAAGCCGTCCTTTATTGGCAAATTTTACCTTATTCAAAATTATTTCTTTTCCCCCAAAAGCTGAAATTGTTTATAAAGGGTAGTACTGGATATCCTTTATTTCAGGATTGTATTTCAGAGTGTGGTATGACTGGCAATGTGCAAGCCGGTTATAGCAACACCAGCCACTGAGTTGTAATACAGGGCGTGATTTTCCTGCTCTAACAGTGGCGGGCATTGTCACGGACAGAATGGGAAAATTTGGAGTGTCATTAAAAGTCAACAGCTCTCCAAATTTTCGTGACCCATTCACAAAGATGTCCCCCAGTGCCGGAGCTGGAACATCCCAGTCACAGACTCAGAAAATTATTGCCAATTTAAAGGTAAGACATGACTGAGTAAACTTAAAGGTAAGACATGACTGAGTAAAAATGCTTGAACATAAGAACATAAGAAATAGGAGCAGGAGTAGGCCATCCAGCCCTTCGAGCCTGCCCCGCCATTCAATAAGATCATGGCTGATCTGTCGCTGCTCAGTTCCACTTTCCCGCCCTCTCCCCATAACCCTTAATCCCCTCTCCTATCAAAAACCCATCAACCCGCGTCTTAAAAATATTTAGCGAGGTAGCCTCCACCACTTCAACGGGCAGAGAATTCCAGAGATTCACCACTCTTTGAGTGAAGAAGTTCCTCCTCAACTCCATTCTAAACCGCCCTCCTTTTATCTTGAGGCTGTGCCCCCTAGTCCTACTGTCTTTTTTGAGCGGGAAGAGTCTTTCCACCTCTATCCTATCCATCCCATTCATCATCTTGTACGTCTCAATGAGATCTCCCCTCATTCTTCTAAACTCTAACGAGTACAAGCCCAGTTTATTCAGCCTCTCCTCATAGCTCAACCCCCTCAACTCCGGTATCAGCCTAGTAAACCTCCTCTGCACTCCCTCCAAGGCCAAAATATCTTTGCGCAGGTGCGGCGCCCAAAACTGCACACAGTACTCCAGCTTGGTTTCCAGTTGTATTTTAACAAATTTATACTGTGCAATCCAGATCTTAAAATTGTTCTGAATTAACTTTTATTGCTTCCCACCCCCGCAAAACTTAACAGACTTGTCAATCTATATGGTTTTCTGAAATCTCAGGATGCATCTGGTTTTGCCGATGGTATTTTCCGACCAATGCCTTTTCAGAACACTGTACAGCTTGAGAGGATGCAATGGAAACAAATTAAAAATGAAAACCCAGCAAAGGGATGAAATTCCTCTTTTAATGAAAAAAAGGAAATTGCCTAGTTTTCCTTAATGGTCATCGACAAAATTATGCAGCCAGCAATCACATACATCAAAGCCGCCTGTTAAATATTATCATTAAAAGGGAATATGATTCTTAAACGTGTCCAAAGATTTTGTAGATTTGGAACTTCAGGAAATTTCAATCAACTCAACTAAAACAACTCTCCCATAATAGAGGCTACCCAATTTTACTCTGTGCAATCCTTCCAGGCAATTATTGGCATCCAGGTGCAAAATAAGAAAATCTGATTAATGTCTGTACATTATTAAAAGTTGTTATATAAAGAAGAACATAACATTGTTAAATGTTTATAATTGTAGCCTCTGTAACATTCTCTTAAACCTGTGGGAGTGAAACCATTTGAATAGGATATTTTTTCTGCTAATTGTCAAAATGAACTGTTCAAAATAAAGAGGTGTTTATATTTGAAGCCACTTTCACTAATATACAGACAATAAAATTACACATTAGTGAAGGTTGATCCGCAAACCACCAACAACATAAATTGCAACTTTCATTGCAGTTGCTTGTCTAAGTAACTAAGGTTGGTCTCTAAGGAGCAAAATATTTAACTTTTCTTCTATGGTGCTGCCATAGTCTCTGTGGTTTTGCTGTTCTTTCTTTCAGGTTTCTCTTGTAACATGTTAGTGGAGAAGGGACATTTTCTATTTGTTTCTTTTTTGCACTTTCAGCCCTCTAGGTTGTTTTGTAAGATGCTTTTGTTTTGCTGTAGTGTGTTGTGCCTGATTCTACTAAAAGACTCATTGTACAGAAAAAATGCAGAATCTGTGTCGTTACCATTCCATGGCTTGTCTGTTTCTATTTCCCCTTTTTCCATTAAAAAAAATGCTGTGTCTTAACATATCTATGGACATGCACATAATGTTACTTTTGAATCTATAGACTCCAAATTTAAAACAGCTTTTCAGAACCACTCAATACTTGTGTTGCATTTAATGCAGCTGGTTTTCTTTTGTTCTTTTATGTGATCTATGAAGCAGGGTGATTTCTACATAATTTTGCAGAGCTCCAACATCCTCCCCCCCCGCCCCCCCTCGTTCCCCCTCCCCCACCATTCCCTCATACTATTCACGGCCATGGTCTGATCATTAGACCTCAGCTAGACTTTCCTCAGTCGAGGATTTACCACTGGAAGTGCATTAGAACTGCACTTCCACCTGCCGGTATCACACTGCTGACTACCAGTCTATTATTCCTCAAGACTTAGGCAGTGATAGGAAGGAAAATTCATTGCTTCTAACCAGCTGAGGGAACAAAGCTAACTAAATGTTTCTGGAACAAAATGTGATTCATTTTCTGGGCCCAATTTTACCATTTTGATTCTAAGTGCTGAATCCAGGCGCAATTCAGATCTAACTTAGAGATCTGTTCTCAGGCGCCCCCATATGCACTTAGCCAGAAAAAAATCATGAGTCTGAATCGCGCTGTGGGCGGGGCTTATTGCACCCGAAATGTTGCAGCTATGATCGGGGGCCTTCAACTGCATATGCGCGGTGAAAAATATTTTGAAAAACACTCCCCTGGCACATGGCTCCCAGGCCGCAAAAAGCAGATAAAGCAGCCCAGGAGTGAAAAGTGAGAGTGTTGGTCCCCACAGACATTATCCCACCCCCACAACATAACTGTTCCCCTTATCCACCACTCCCCCACCACCCAGACCAATCGTGATCCTCTGCCCCTCCCCCCCTTTCCCCCACTGATCGCCCACAGAATGGCAGCAGGCCCCCCGCCTCCTGACCAGAAAACGATCGGGCCTCTCTCCTCCTCCTCCCCCCACCTCTCCCAACAACCGATCTGAGTCAGAGAATTGCTGGAAGCTCTGAATTTGCCTCTTCAGAAACTGGAGTGCCCGAAACAGACCTTTGCCAAGTATGTCTGTTTCGCTCTGAATCTGGTAAAGGGGGAACTGCTGGTAAAGTTGGGCGGGCAGCCTATTAATTCAATTTAAATGCATGCAAATACATTTAAAACACTGTTGCGCCCGTTTCAGGTGCGAATCAGATAGCGGCCATTTTTGGGCCTTGATAAAGTGGCATCAGCGCGGGCACGGATCGCGCTAATCGCCTCACACCCAACTTTACCAAGTTTTTGTGCCCGACGCAATGTTAAAATCAGGCCCTATGTGAAAAAGCTCTAAAGTATACTTTTAAATACTTTTAATAAGTTTATCCAGTTTGCTTGTGGCATTTCATTTCCCAATGCAAGAAGGCCTCAATGCCTCTACCAAAAGAGGAGTTCTTTGTGTGAGGCAAACCAGGGGAGAATTTGGCTGGTTTACTTAAGGCACAGCCTCTTTCTGTCTTTTAAACAGAGTGTGCTAAAGAAGCTGTGGGCATTGACGTTCAGTGCCAGCTGCACTTTCAGAGACTTCATTAGTGAACAAAAAAGAATTTTTTTGGTGATCTTCAAGAGCAGCAGCATGTTTGCAGCTAGCCCTAACACACTGCTGCTCAAGAGAACTGCTTCCCTGAAGTGATTCCCCACTCTGAGTACCAATTGGTCACCCAGGCCAGGTGACTCTTACTCTGCTGTGTTGCCCTTAAAGGGATAATCACCACAAGGGCCAAAATCTTTAGGGTAGGAGTTTGACAGTGGGCTTTCTGCCCCATTTTTCCTCTCTGTGTCGCTGGCAATGATTGGATCCCTGGAGGAAGTCTAGTCCTGTTTAAAATCATACATGGATTTTTCTCTGAGGCAGGATTTTTCCACAAAAGGGTGGTTCTACTCTGACCTCAACCTATCTTCCAGGCTTGATGCTGTTTCTAGACCAGAGCAGGCTCCCAGAAGCATCCCCATCAGTAAGGGGATACCCACCATTGCCAGGGGTTGCATCAATGTGATGATAGATTTCTGTCTGCATTGGGAGACTTGCTTTAGAACCAAAGGAAACCGAAAGAGAAGAAGAAAATGATGCCCAGGTCCCAAGATGGAGCTGGGGCCTGAGGAGAGGGGCAATGTTCTCTCCATCTTAAAAGGCTTCACTGTAACTTCGTTTGAGAGTTCAAACATAAGAACATAGAATTAGGAGCAGGAGTAGGCCATATGGCCCCTTGAGCCTACTCCGCCATTCAATAAGATCATGGCTGATCTTTTTGTGGACTCAGATTTACTTATCCACCCGCTCACCACAACCCTTAATTCCTTTACTGTTCAAAAATGTATCTATCCTTGCCTTAAAAATATTCAATGAGATAGCCTCAACTGCTTCACTGGGCAGGGAATTCCACAGGTTCACAACCCTTTGTGTGAAGAACAGTGGAATCTCTCTGGGCATTCTTTGAGACCTGGCAATCATTCCAGACTGGGCATAATTCCTGGAATATTGGTGGATATGGGGTTAGGATTGACACGTTTTCGCTTTCTAAGAATTACATTGACCCCTAACAGTCTTTTTCATACCAAACAATTACTGCAGTGATTGACACTGAGGGCACTTTTTTAACTTAAAAATTTTAAAGGCTCAAAAGACGGCCCCTCAAAATGGAAGCACTCTCCCTCTCTTTCTGACCTGAACTGCAGGCTGCTGCTGTGTCTAAACCAGACAGCTCATCCACCACTTTCAATTGGATGCTGAGCCCATCTTGTGGCTGCGAATTGGCCATTTTTTGGGTAATATCACTGCGGGGTGAGTCTTTCCCGCATGGTGCAGTGTTGCAACTCTCTTTTGACGCTGAGTCAGGTTCTTAACCAGAACCCAAAATTCTGCCCAATGTTTATTTTCCAAAGAATATTCAAAAGCTGGCAACAATTATCCCACTACTGTTCTAAATATTTATCACCCTGTCTATTTCTTTGTGTCAGCAGTGATAATTGCTTCAGTTTCTAATTTTCTACATCTACAAGGTGCTCCCTGAGGAAGACAAGTTTATATGGTTGGTGGTTCACCAGAACATTAGAGGCCTGAAATCCTCCACTTTGCTGCCAACAGGAGTTCTTGCTTCAATAACATTCTGAAATTATGCTGCAAAGGGAATATGATTTTTCAGTCCTGACTGCGCTTGATCCTCATCAATGCAGTTAAATTACTGCACAAAATTACGGAGCAGTTGAACGAGCCTGTTGAGACAACCCATCAGGAGATGAGGGTCTGAAATGGAAGTTTTGGCACATCTTTAGTACACCAAACATAGAAACTAGAAGCAGGAGCAGATCATCGGGCTCTGGGAGCCTTCTTTACCATTCATTTTAATTATGCCTGATCATTAAATTCAGGATCATAGGTCATGGAATCCCTATACTGCAGAAGATGCCATTCGGCCTATCGAGTCTGCACTGACCTCAATCCCAATCTGGCCCTGTTCCCGTAACCCCACATATTTACCCTGCTAATCCTCTGACACTAAGGGGCAACTTAGCATGGCCAATCAACCTAACCAGCACATCTTTGGAGTGTGGGAGAAAACCAGAGTACCCGAAAGAAACCTATGCAGACATGGAGAGAGCGTGCAATCTCCACACAGTCACCTGAAGCTGGAATTGAACGCGGGTCCCTGACGCTCTGAGGCAGCAGTGCTCACCACTGTGCCACTGTGCCACCCCAAATATTCTATATTCAATATCCTCATCCCCCACTTCCCCTCATGTTCCTTGAGACCCAAGAGCTATAGCTAATTTCTTCTTGAAGCAATCAGGACAACCCCAAATAACCAAAGCCTTGAAATCCATCAAAATAGAGCAAAACATAAGGTTGCTGCTCAAAGGAAAATGGGTGCATTAATTAATTCAAACAGAGCTGTTTTAATTGGCTCCTTGATTAATTCTAAGATTGATTTTTCTTTTAATATTAAGCAAAAGTGATAAATGATATTTTTTTCCCAATTAATCCTTTAGACACAGGCCCCAGTTAGAGTCTACCTGGACTATTAACTGAATGCAGTCGCTTTATCTATTTATTGAATCCAAATGAGCTAGTCAATAAGTTAAACCGAGGAGAAATCCTGTGAGTGCATTAAACACTGAAATATCCTGTTCAGCATTTCCAGATCTTATATTGTACGAACAGTTGCAATGATATTCTTTCATCCGTTTTTGCTAAGTCAATATTATTGGTATTTTGGGACTTCGATCACATACCAGCGTCTTGGCCTAACAAGGCTGCCACAGCATGAAGCTTACAAATTGGCCCATACATCTGCACAGAAGGAGTGGATCTGAACAGTACCTCTCACATATGGGCAAGTTTAGCACTTGCGGAGCCAGCTGAAATCAACATGAGCCCTGTTGTGCAGCTAAAGTGCATAAAAACGCACAAAAGAAAGCGTCTGACCCATGTTTGATGTGGGTAGCCAAAGTGCAGGCGGTGAGAAAACAAAGTAAAAAGAATGGCAATCGAAAGAATAATAAAATAATTGGAAGCAATTTGGCTGCTCTGAATTGAAATGATGAGCAGCTGGCGGGCAGAAGGTTCTGTTGCCCTTGGCTGTCATCCTCTGGATGGCAGGGTTGGAGCAGGATCCGTCTGGGAGGATACACCCAGCGACGTGACTGGGCACTTCTCAGTCATCTCAGCCTCAGAGGATGCCAAGGCCATTGGCAGATGGGCAAAGGAGCTGCTGCCCTTATCTGGAGCACCATGAGAGGGGCACGCAGAGACAGTAGGCACCTTGTACACCAGTGCGAGATGCGTTTGGACTTCCCTGCTCACAACTAATAAACAGTCACCCAAACATTATAGCCTTTCACATTGGTGGGATGTTCTCATCCTGCTGCAGTGAATGGAGATTTGGCTTGCTGCCAAATTTTCCAAGCTCGCTACAGTGGAGCGCGAACGGCCATTAAGATCATGCCCTACATATCTCATCCATCTCTTACACTGGGTTGTCCTGAATTCACTGCTGACTTGCCGGTCCAAAGCCAACCCCAGATTGATTTTCTACCACTCACTTACTGGAGGAAGCTGTGCTCTGGGTAAACACAGTGCTCATGCTTCACATGGACTCTTCCATGACAGAGACCATGACACACAGGCTCTCAAGGATCTCCACCAGATCTTTCTGTATGTCCCACTGGACATCCCACCTGATTGATGATTCCAGGGTTTCTGTATTGGACTCAGCACGGTCCTGCTCTCAGCAGTCCTCTGACTGCTGTCACCAAGGGCACTCTCTGTCTCCACCAGCTTCTCACGTGAATGCACTGTGCACTACCATCGGAGCCCATGAACTAAAACCCAACCATCGTTCTATTGCCTGTTAGTGAGAGAGGGTGTGACATGAATGGATCTGTCTGTAACTCCTCCGGAAGTGTCCAGGGAGGTTCCTTGTGTCCCAGCAACCTCTGGTGCGTCTAAAGGGAAAAAGGCTACAACAGCAGTATCAATCATCACAAAATTAATGTTCATGTTAGTTTGGCTAGTGACTGTGGATAACAGCTTCATAGTGGCATCATGATTGTTGGATCACTGAGTACTCTGGCTTAAAACTTACCATTTGAGATGAGGAGATACCACATGGTTTGCACGCTCTGTCAGTCTCTGTTCATTGGACTTTTGCCTTTCTCCGAGACCCCTGCCAATGCATGACCTGAAGACCTTGCTCCACACTCACACTCTGACTCAAGGGAAGATATTCATCCTCCCATTGCTCACAACTCCTCGTATTAGAGACTGTTTCTCCCCCAAATTACCTATCATCAGCAAACGCAAGGAGAGAATTGGCCTCTGACTGGAGGAGAAGCTTCTGACAGAATCTTTCAGTGAACTTATCCACAGTTTGAATAGTGGCTCCATGGGCCTGATTCAGAGCCTTGGCTGTCTGGGTTGTGGCCTGCGTGCCATGGGGTGGACAAGATTGTCTTTGGTACATTTGTCAATCAAAAATTTATCCAACTCAGCCTTAAAAATATTCAATGACCCAGTTTCTACTTCTCTCTGGGGAAGAGAATTCCACATGGACCAACAAGCCAGTGAGAGAGATAAATTCTCCTCATCTCTGTCTGAAACGAAATATCTCTTATTTTTAAACTGCATGTCCCAGTTCTCATCTCTCCACAAGAGGAAACGATCTCTCATCATTCACTCTCTCAGCTCCCCTCAAGATTTTACATGTTTCAATATGATAATCTCTCATTCTTCTGAACTCCAATGGGTACAGAGGGGTGGGGAGGAAAGTGGAGCAGGCACAATCTTATAAAATGGTGGAGCAGACACAAAGGGCTGAATGACCTCCTTCTATTTCTAATTCAAATATTTGTACGAATGCAGTGTGTTTAATCCACTTTACAATTACTCGAAGTAGGCATTTTTAATCTGAGGGGAAATCTTTAAATTGTAAAAAACAAAGGCATCTTATGTAAACTACAATTAAACAATATATGGGAAAAATGATCCACAAAAAATAAATTGTAACTATGAGCCTAAGATATGAATGCGTGCAGGAGACTCAACTGCAGAGGTTAACACAACCAGTTCAGATCCTGTCTTCACCTGATCTTCACACATGCACTTTCCAGCAGAGTTTACTGATCAGTTTTTCCTTGAATCTCAGGAACGATGAGGTTGATTTAAAATCCAGGGAGCTGGCAAACCTGTGTAAACAACTTGAACCCGCCGAACCATCCCAGGTCCATTCAGGAAGGCCCTGACCCTGGAAATGTTTACATGTTAAAGTACTGGGAAAAATGGAAAACTCACTGACCTTGAGCATATTATTGTGTTTGAAGGAGTGAGTGCCTTTGGTCTGAGCATGCTCAGTTGGACATATATGTCATTAGAAGAAGAAATGGCTCATTGCTTTAAGACCTACCACTGATTTCAAAAGAACAAACATAGAGGTTCAAAAGGAAGAGGATAAGAGGTGTTTTATGCAGCAACTTGAAATATTTTTGTTATAATGAAATATAACATCAATGTCTACCAGGCGCTTTAATGATTGTCTCTTGGGTATAATTTATCCCATTTGGTTCATAAATCATCTTGTGCCATCTGAACCCTTCAGACTGGTTTTCAGAGAATTGCATTTTTCTAGTCAGGTTAACAAGACTATAGATGTTTGTTTCTTTTAACTGCAGATTGGAATGTATATGGAATCATGATGATTCAACAAAACAATTGGCCTAAATTAACATGACTGCATTAGAAGCAGAACTGAGATAAGTAAGCCATATGGGTCAGTAAATTAACAACAAACACCATCAAGGTACAACTTGAAACAAAGATCTCGGTCATGCACTGGAGCCATCACTTGGCAAAAATTATATCCTGCATAAGTATTTATAGGTATAAATGAAATTTGCCCTCCGTCTGTCTATGTTCTTTGCACCCAGACACCAATGTGGACATATATTTAAATTCATACACATAATGGCCAGAATCCTTCATCGATGAATTTACTGTGTTTGATCCAGCATTAGGTTTTGCACCTATTCCACCACACAATTAGATCAGTGTTGATCTGTTACCTGCCATGAATTCAGATCTATTTATATTCTTGCTTAACAAAAACCTACCAATCTCAGTTTTGAATTTGTAATCAATTTAGCCTCAATAGTTTTCTGGGGCAAGAGTTCTAGATCATCAAAGGATGCAACTGATCAAAACTGGTAATTGGAGTACACAACCATTATCTCTACTCTATGCCTCATGCTTTCTAATCAATGGCCTACGCATGCTCCAATTTATCCATAGATAAATCATCCCTTACAGGAGGAATATCCAGTGTAGTTATAAGGATCAAGGCAGCCATTATGTGTCTGTAATACAATGACTTAGTGCAATGTCTGAGGCTGATGTCTCTTCAGACTATTGAGCCCCTAGGTTTAGACTCTTCCATTGAAGTGCGACTGACAGCAGAGGAGGATCCAGTTTTTCAACTCAGAGGGAAAAAGTATGATCCAGCTTTGTGGAAAGATGAAGCCTTGAAGTGTCACTTCATTCTCAATAACAAATGTTTCTGAAATCTGGTCTCCATTCCATCTGACTCCCTCCACAGGGAAATCAGTCTGTGATTAAAGATAAGAATGTACAATTTCAATTCACCAAGCCTTCTGTTGCAAATTAACAGTCAACTACTTAAAAACTTCCTGCCAGTGTAAAAGAGTAGGAGGTTAGGATGGAAAGGGAGCTCAAGAATAAGCAGCCAGTGCAGCCACAATGACCTTAAGATGATTTTGGTTTGTTGTTGATCAGGCATTTTATGTGTAAAATGAGTTAGAACAAAGTGGGGGAATATCTGAGTGACTGAGTGGTTACTCGCCAAATTGGAAGTTTTGCGAATATGTTTGACAGCCATGTGTCACCCAGTGACTGCATTAAGCTTGTCAGCAAAGGGGTCAAGAGGGAATGGGGTGGGGAGAGGGGTGCGGTGCGTAAGAGTGGCCGTGAGTTAGTCATTACGAACTCAAGCAAAAGTCATGTTGGAGTAGCAGGCAGAGGGCAATGGCTGATTGGAGTGTCTGATCTGCCAGATCTCCCTGCCTTGAATGCCCCAGCCCACCCTTTCCTCCATCTTCCTCAAAGGAGGTGAACAGGGGAAGCCCAATACTGACCCTCCAGGTTTCTGATGCAAATTGTGAAATAAGCTTAAGATTGCACTTTGAATAAGCTTAAAATACTGACAAATTATTTTCAATCTTGATAAATCAGTTAAAGGTATTTAACCCAGATTTTAAACTTAGAAAAATGTTAAAAACTATTAAGAGTGCCATCACTCATGATCTTTGCAAGCCCATTAATAATAAACTATTGAAATAGAATAATTTGAATCAAGAAGCTATTAGAAAAAATGGTTTCGGCTGGAAGCACAATCCAGAATATCTCTTGAAAAGGAAATGGATAAATACTTGAAAAATATTGAAAAAACATGATGCTCTCTTCAACCAGTTTGGGGCAGGCTTCATGAACTGATTATTTTTTCCTGTCTCTGTGGGAAGGGCAGAAGAATGGAATTAAATGAATAATTGCCAGTGGCTTGATGAGCCAAATAGCCTCCTTCTGTTTATGAAGGCAGCTCTTCAAGTGCCGGCAGCACTCCTGCAAAATCAACAGACTGGACACTATGGCCAGAACTCTACCACCTTGCCATCACTGAATTGGAGCGAGTGAGGGTCTGGCAGCGGAAATCTCTTTTGACCTTGGATGGGAATTTCCAGTCCCGCCCGAGCGAAGCCTTAAAATTCCACCCTACATCTGGATGGCCGGAAGTATCTCCCCTGCCAGATCTTGTTTCCTCAACTCTCAAATGGTGAATGATCCAAGGGAGGACAAACGGAAACCTTCAGGGACACTCTTCTTAAAATATTGTAGCATTGACATTAATGGCTAGGAGGTATTTGTTACAAATTGTCCAGAATGGCTGCATCTTGCCCATCAAATTGTATCACTTTGATTTATGGCGTCTTAATGTTGAGGCAGAGTGGTGGAAAAGAAAGAAAGGAAAAAGGAAGGAAGCAAATTCTGCGCCACAAATCCCACTACCTTACATCTTGCCCCATGTGCCTAAAGATCCATCGATCAAGAACCGGCCAGAAACACATGACCCTGAGTAGACATCATTCTTAAATCGAGAGACAGCTGGCCATATTTCTGAATGATAAGAGAGATATTTTTCAATATTGAAGTTATCTCAGATTAGCTTTACAGAGAAACATATTCCAAATTATACTTAGAATGAAGTATTGATCAAAAGGTTTGAACAACAAGCCTTTACATTTTCTTTCAAAGCAGGAACAATAGCATCATTTGCAGAATGCCGTCTGGAAACAGGGAATCAATTCAGTTAAACCTGGATATCAAGGGATATCAAAGCATGTACCAAACAATGTGGTAAGAATTACAAACTCACATCTGGTGAGCTACTGAAATCTATTTTGTAATAAATATTTATGTACAGGATGTCCTTGTGACAGTGCATTACAATTTTAAATTCACAAATATTAAAGGCAAATGCGAAGGAATTGCCCTTCTCACAAATGAGTTAGGCTGTAAATTAAATCCAGTAGTGCAAACTGAAGGATTGATATTTGGTGCTATTGTTTCTACCTATGTTGCTTTTACCTAAATTGTAATGAAGTTTCTTAATCTATTACGTTTTTTTGTTACAGACTAACAGCTGATTTCTATTCCCACATGGCCCATTAGTCTCCAGGCCAGCATATCATATGGTAAGCTCTCCGAACTGTTCACCACTTGCTCATTTTGAATGGGCTTAAGGGAAGGTTCATGTGTCATGGAGCTCTTAAAGGGGCACAAGGCTTGTACCAATTCCACCACAACATCCCATACCACCCCCCTCCATCCGCCCCGGTCCCAATACTTTTGCTGCAGACCTTTTTGACTGCCTTTGTTCTTACAATAGTTTTTGACATTTTATCAAAGATGGATCTTTGTACTAATTTTTCCGATAAAATTCCTATTCACTCATTGTGGTAAAATGTTCAAATTATTACTGGCCAAGCCATTTAGAAATTGGTTGGCAATGAAGCATTTACAGGAGCGTAGCAGAACAGGAAGAGTGTAAAAAAGTTAAATAGTCTTCTAATAGAAACTTTCATGGGAGCTCAGAGAGTAACACGTTGAGTTACAGCCTCGGGTGAAGGTCAGCAAGTCATGTACAATTCATGATGGCATGTCTTTTAAAGCATACTAAATGCAACATTTCTTTATTGAAATGGTACAAGAAACCTTGTGAGGAAAGATAAACCGGTATTGGAAACCCATGTCCAATACTGCAATCTAACACTAACTTTCTGCCAGAGCTTGCCAAAGACTACAAAACATACCATCAGAGACCTAGTTTTTGAGCTTGTGCATTTGCTGCAAGGACGTCTATAGCTAATCTATAACATTGGGCAGAAACTACAAATGACAAACAAGATTACCAACTTTTATGCCTTCATGACAACAGACAGCCTTTAACTGCACAATTTTGTGTCAAACTTGAGAAATTACCTAATTTTTTTCTCTCAGAGGTAGTGGAAGCAGAATGTTTGAATATTTTTAAGGCAGAGCTAGATAGATTCTTGTTTAACAAGGGGGTGAAAGGTTATTTGGGGTAAGCAGGATTGTGGGATTGAAGTTACAGTTAGATCAGCCATGGTCTTATCGAATGGCGGAGCAGGTTCGTAAGGCTAATCCTGCTCCAAATTTGTATGCTCAGAAGTAAAACCCACAAGTTAAAATAGCTTGGACATCACTTCTGGAATAGCAAATAACTTTCTGACTCACTTCACCAAGCAACCAAAGCTCATCTGGAGCTAAATGATTGTGTATGCTCTAAATTACATTTCAAAATTGCCTAGAATCTCTTTAGTTGTATTCAAAGCATTGACACTCTCAAAGAAGTTAAGCTGCGAAAAGGGGAAGTGAGTGCCCATGATTGTGCCGCGTTCTTGGTTGTCTAGGAGAATTACAATAGAGATTAGTTAAGGGGGGGTCTAATACCTGGCACAAATCTAAGCTGCGCCTAACAGCTTCATGTCATTTGCAGTGAAATTTAATCATAGTTGAACAAAAAGACTTGGCTTCCTTCTCAAGGTACCAATGTCACCTACAAAAGGAAATACATAACCAGTAAAAAGAGTACCAGCTTGGCAGAAGAGATCGGACTCTTGTCCATAGATCTCTTTGTATCTTGACCAATATGTATTCCTGAACCAATGCCATTATAGATTAACTGGCCATTGATCTTCTCACTATTTGTAGAATCCTATTATACTCAAAGTGGCTGCTGTGTTTGGCTACAAAACACCTGACTACAATCCAGGCATAACTAATCAATTTTGAGGCACTTTGGGATGCCCTGTGAGTTATGGTGGCCATGAAGAGGATGGGGGATCGTCAATAGATCTCCCGTGGGCCTTGTGGAGTACAAACTACCTTATTAAGCGAGCAAAGGCCCTCCTAATGGGAAGTGAGCAGCGGTGCATTAAAACCCATTGTTTCAAACGGGACCGATATCCTTAGATCCCCGGGTATTGACTTGCATGCTGTAAACCGTGGGTCTGACTCTTTCCTGTATTATTAACGGGTGTTTGGTGATGGAAGACTGATCTTGGCAGAATTATTGTACTGTGATTATTACACAAAATTATTACACAAAATGCAATGCATGATACTTACAGTCTAAAATATATATACGTACACCTTCTCGCCAATCCTGCTATTGACATCTTTGACCGCAAATTTATACTGTTTAAGCTCCCACCCCCCTCAAAAGTTGCCAATTCAGAGGTTTAATGAAACATTCCCAGGGACAGAATGATACACACAGGAAAACACCCTAAGGAACTGGGGGAGAGCAAGGCTATAGAGGATGACATAATGTTAATGGTTATATTATCTGCTCAAAGTGTGGGAGGTTGAATCCCTTTCAGAGGTAAAACAGAGATGTGGTTGGAATGTGCCGGAGTTTCCTTTCTCATCCCCAGTGTGCTTTTAATTGATGCACTTATCTTAACAAATACAGCTGCCCATCTCAGTGGAGGTCAACAAGCACACCCTTCTCTAAACCATGATCCCTGCTGTGCTATGAGTAAGTGAGATACCGTGACAATAATAGAGAAGTCTGAAAAGGGTAGGGTAGAAGAATCGGCAGGATTTTTTTACCTGGAAACATTTAACACTCAAAAACAATCATGTGTCCTTTTTTACATTAATGAAGAAAATGAGGCACTTTGACTTTGGAATGGATTGATTCACCATTGCCACAAGGAAGTCTTTCCAATGAAATCATAGTCAAATGAATAGCAACATTTAAAGAGACTACAATATGATATTTGGAGGAGAGGGTGGGAACAGGTTGCAATGGAGGTTTAAGAATTTCACACACACACTAAAGAAAAGTGGATGAGAAAAAGATTTCTTGCATTTTCTGCCCAAATTCCCCGCAACCCACTGAGAAAGCTGTGAAAACAATTGACAAAAGAGACTTCGTCCAAATCACAGGCACAGCTCAGTGAGACAGAGGGAGGCCTGGTGACAGGTCTTGCAATGGATTTATTGTTTCAGATGCCCTTTCCCTGCATTTCCTCATGTTAATGGATTGTCCCTTATGTTTACGAACAAACTTCCTGGGGAGGAGGATGCCTGGGATCTCACAGCATGTCCTCCTGTCAGTTTCCCGTCTCCAGACTCCGGTAAATTTGTTTAAATTACCTGACTGATGAAAGTTAAAATGAGGCAATTGACACTCACTTTAGATTTCTGATAGCAACCCAATGTGTTTATCTTGAAGCTCATTGCGAGCACTCATGACAGCTCAACATTACATCTACTCCTTCTCACAGCCAAGAAGATAAGTGTGTAGTGAACAGTGTGCGCAAAAGGTCCAAATATTACCTTTTGTAATTGGCTGTGGGCACTTTTTTTTTGTCAGCACTCACTTGCACAAGTTGCACTGTACTGTAATGGAAATAGTAAGTGTGCTGTTTAGATGTAAATGTGTATGGTGGCTGGTGAAGGTAGAAATGGAGCTTTCTATACTTCTCCAGTAAGTGTGATGTAAAGTACTTTCAGCTGTTCAGTTGTTGAACAGAATCCAAACTTAGTCAGTTCATTAATCCAAATCCCCAGCTGCTAGATAGTGTGCAGAGAGGTTTGTAAACCACTGAATTGATTCATTGCTGGTAGCTAAGTGCATGCCTGCAAATGTATTGTGTCCCAGTGCACGTTATTTCACAATAACTAACATATTTACTTCAATCGACTCAAATATTAGCAGAACGAGAGTAGCCAAGTCAGAGAGGAAAAGAGATTGGCAGACGGGACCAATGGCCAGGGGGAGTATATCATGAGCAGACAACACTGTCTGAGAAGGGCACATACCCACAGGCGACAGAGAAAGTAAACCACAGCTCTAACAAGATAATGAGACAATCTCAAGGGCTCAGAAAGGCAGAAAACAAACCACAACTATACAAAGGAACTTAGAATTTCTTTGAGAGTTCTGATTATTTGTGTAGCTTTGGCAAAAGATCAATGAAAATCCTGAAGAAAGGTCCCTTTAATCACTCCTCCAGTTTTTCCACTAATGTTTCACCGTAATGATGGCAGGCATTCAGCAGAAACTTGGTGGAAATTCTATCCCATGGATACAGAGAGGGAAAGATTCATAGAGACAGACATAAACTTGGGACAGGAAGCAAGAAGCACAAAAAAATGGATAAGGAGGAAGATTTACAGACACACACAAACATACAGAGAGAAAACCACAGTTAGACACTGGGAATAGAGGAGGATGAAGCATACATGCTCCACACTGACCCACCATCAGCCATGAAGCACTACCCAGGCTGATTAGTGAGGACTGAGTGGGACTTCTACTCATTCGACTGGTCGACAGCTCCATCAGTCCTGGCAGCCCCTGGAAACTGTAGGAAGCTGCTGGACAAGAGAAACCCCCAAGGCTGGAACAGGAAGGCCTGGGTCTTGGACCAGGAGGGTTTAGGTTAGGGAGAGTGGCAGTCAGGAGGAAGTGAGGGATCAGGTAGAAAGGAAGGGGGTTTCAGACTAAGAGGAGCTGTTCCGTGACTAGCAAAGGGCAGCCGCAAAGAGTGACCGTCCCCCCTACTTCCCTCCTGCGCTTTAAACACGTGACGTGGAAAATCAGCCTTCTCACACCCATCCTTCTGCCGTCACCAAATAGTTTATAGCTTGATAACAAGCCTAACTGACCCTTAACTGTTCATTTATATACACTGTCTGGGTTCTTAATTTCAGTGCCTGCCCGTCCCCCCACATTATGCAGGTAGGAGGGAAAGTGATTGGATGGACACCCACCCCATGGTTACATGTCTCACCCCCTGTGGAAAGCACGTTTACTGGGGACATGTAAAAGTCAGCCCAGGGACAGTGATAAAGAACAACCAATTCACACAGAGACACAGAATGGCAGATACACAAGGGATAAAGGGTGAGAGAAGGATCAAAGGTGCATACAGAGATGTAGAGAGTAAGAAAACTGCAGACACACACTGAGGACCAAGAAAGAGAGCAATAGACACACTGGGCAGGCTTTTCCAGCCATGCTTGCCCCGAGGCTGGAAATTCCCACCCGAGGTCAATGGACTTTTGTATGGTCCGCCCCTGCCCACTACGATTCCCAGGGTGGGCAGGACAGGAAAATTCTGCCCAGTGTGTTACATATAGAACAAACATGTAGAGGGACAGAGAAAGAGAGTGAACCAAAGGACACACTGGGGCAAAGGGCAAAAAGAATCATAGATGGCAGTGAGGACAAAAGAGAAAGAAGCACAGACCCACGCACAGAAAGGAAGAAAGAAAAAAACTTGTGTTAATATCGTCCTTTCATACCCTCAGGACATTCCAAAGTATTTTATAATCAATTCATGTATTTTTTTTAAATATATAATTAGTTTATGCTGTGGATGAAGGCTGCAACCAATCTGTGTATGACAAATCCCCATAATGGCCACATCTGCAAATTTTGACTCTTACTTTAAATAATATTGTGAGATCTTGGATTAATATCTTACCTAAAAAGAAGGATCACCATATTGAAATGATAGCTGGGATTATGTACTTTAACTGCACATTGAGGCATGATCCCGCACCTCAACCTTTTGGCTTAGAGCTGAGAATCCTTCTCATTCAATCAAGCACTTGCATAATAGTAAAGAGACAGAAAATCCACAGACAGCACAAAGATACAGAGAAAAAAGATGAACATCAAAAAAGGAGAGCTCTAAAGCAAGTGAGAGAAGTGCAACACAGGGTCGCAGACAGAAAGAGAGAAGGCACAGACAAATAGTGAGAGACAGAGAGAAAACTTCACACATAAAGACGTAGATAGACAACAGAGGTGAATGAAAAAATACACAGCAAACCATGAATGCAGAGAGAGAGAGAGAGAGAGAGAGAAGAATGGAACATGCACATACTAATACATTTAAACAGCAATCACAAAACTCACAAAACAATGAAAAGTGGATTTGGCCATTTACAGCCACAACTTGTCTAGCTCCAAAGGGAGTTTGCAAGATATGAAAAAGTAAATCATTTTACTGCACAGTTTCTGGATGCTCAAACAGAAATAATTGTGGCCTGCACTTATGTACGTCTACTGAGCAACAATGAGCAATAATTCCGAGACCCACATTAATACTACCACAATTTATCTCTTCCAGGATTGCTGGAGTAATTTGAAGATGGTGGTACATCTTATTATGTTCTTTTCCATTCAAAGTTTATTTATTAGTGTTATAAGTAGGCTTGCATTAACACTGCAATGAAGTTACTGTGAAAATCACCACACTCAGACACTTGTTCGGATACACTGAGGAAGAATTTAGCATGGCCAATGCACCTAACCCACACATCTTTTGGACTGTGGGAGGAAACCAGAGCGCCTGGAGGAAACCCACATAGACACGGGGGGAATGTGCAAACTTTATACAGACTGTGACCCAAGCCAGAAATCAAACCCGAGGTTCCTGCGGCTGTGAGTCACAGTGCTAACCACTGTGCCACCAATTTTTAGAAGAAGAAATTAATAAGAAGAAATGTTAAGAAGAAATCCTAATTGTTGCCAATCTATCCCATAGTTGAAGCAGGTGTCGAGATGAGACATATTATAACTATGTAACTCTTTGCAAATGGAATTCTCATAACAATCCCTCTTCCCTTTGCTAACATTATTTTATTGAGTTCTTAAACCAGTTTTTGATTCTCCTTTTAATTTGTTCCAGCTCGGTGCATCTCGCTATCTGTATTCCTGTATTATCAATGGATTTTGTATTTGTTCATCATTACGCATCAGCTTGATACGTAACCACGAAGATTACTGTAATTTTCTCTGTCCCAATGTCTGTGGTTTTCTCTCTCTCTCTGTCTATCTGTGTGTGTGCTTGTTACTCAGATTTACAATATGTGTCTATGGTTTCCATTCTCAGCGTATGCCTGCCGTTCTCTATCTCTCTCTGTTCTCTGTACCTAAGCGTATTTCTTTAGTTTTCTCCCTCACTCTACCCCACAGTGCATCTGTGACCCCTCTCTCACTCTCTCTCCCCTATACCTGATGCCCTTTCTCTAGCTGCTCATATATCCATGTATTTTCTTCTGCCGCAGTATCTGACTTAATGGTGTGTGAGTAAATGCAGAGGAGAACATGTAGGAGCGCAAGAAAAATCAGATAAAAGTAGAAACAATTGCGTCAACATTAAATCCGCACAATGGGGTTTAAGAAGTGAAACGTGCTGAATTTGACCACCACCCTGGTGTGTATATGCCTGCTGACATTTTCACACCAGTGGATATTGGCTATTCCAAATGCCCCACTGGCCAGAGTGGCACATCCAATTAACATTATCAAATTATGCTCCTAATTATCAAATTATACTCCTACAGTCAAACTGGGAACCCCATTTAAAATTGATTGCTTCTGCATAGATTTCCCAGTGGTGGGTAAACCCAGCACTGAAATGGAGATGGTGCAATACAAACAGGAGCTGCCAGCTGCTCAGGTTAAATGGCTGCTTCAGTGCTCCTTGTGAGCCAGGAGGATCAGCGGGACCCTGCAGGCCCCTTCAGGTAACCTGAGGCCTCCCTGAGCCAACCACAATTATCATCCTTACTAATCCTCCCTTTCCCCCGCTCACTCACGTGGCTCAGACTCTATCGTCAGCTCTCCTCAAAGCCCCATTGATTGCCGATCACCTCTATCCCAGCCCTGGATGAAAGCCTTTCCAGATTTGTTTGTCTATTTCCCTGCTGCCGCTCTGTAAATGTCATGACTATAATGCATATCCCAGTGCAATCACTGACCAAGTACAGCTTTTTGGCAAGAACACACTCCCTGGAGGCTCAACTGGGAGGCCATTGTAGAGGTGTGCCATCTGTTTTAAGAAGGCAGCTTGGGACACAGGAACAGTGCTGTATATTGTGGGCATCAATGTCACCATACCCTCAATTTTTACACCTTTCCCAGAAGGTGTAATTGAGCTGGTCAATGAGAAACTCTGTAGTCTGTGTGGTACATTTGTGCAGGGTATATTGGATATAGGCTGCATTGAGGATCACTCCAACAGGTAACACTTTTGACCTTGCCTAAGTCAATCAGGCCCCTGCTAGCATGAACATTAACCTGCACTGCTGCACACATCAGGGCAGCAAATATGTCCTGATATCAGCATCTGTCCCAAACTAATTCTGAGGGCAGATGGGAGTTCCTCTTATAGATTGGAGACTAAATTCAGTCTGACCATTCTAGAGAGATATAAAGATTAGGCTTTGGTCCCATATTTGGTTTATGGTAGACAATTGGTTAAATATGGCCACGTTGATCAAACTGCTAGACTCCTCATCCTCCAAACAAGTTTGAAGTGTATTTTGCAGAGAGTCAAGTGACTCCTGTTGGAGATACAGCTCAGACAGCAGTCTCCTTTTATAATAGGCTCTTTATGGTCTGAGTCCCTAGTCAGTGTAGTTATGTACAGGAACATTCTAGCCCTTTTGACAGCAGGTACCTGCTTCTCATCTGTCATCACCACCTGCTCCACATCACTCACAGTAGTAGGATTCACCCATTCCTACAGTGTCAAGCTGTGTGTGGCAAAAAGCTGAGACAGTAGTGCAGGATGCTGTGAGCTGCCAGTTTGCTCAGCACACTGGCAATGGTAGCTATTGCAATATATCATGAAAAGTGTTGATGCAGGCCCTCCGTCTGTCAGGGTGGAAAGGTGTAACAAAAACAATGAATTCAGGGAAGGTAGCCAGCTTCACCGTCCTCTCTTTCCTTTCTAATGGCCTCCACAAAAACAGGAATGAACAAGTTGCAATGTCAGTGTCCTCTTCCAGCCTTTTGCTCTTAAGCTTTTGCCAGTATAAGTAGCACAGACAGTGAGTGACATACAGTTGCCCACCTTGCATGATACTAAATGAATATGCACTATGGACAGCATACCTTCGTCAAGTCCTTTTAATTTTTCCCTCTGGTTGACATCTCAGTTATAAATTGCTGTTTGCATTTGTCCTAATTGCCACAGGAGTATGGTTAACATTCAGTGAGATATTCATGAGGGTAGGTTCAGTTTACATTGGTAATTTGCTAGGAATGCTTAAAATGAACCAGCACATAATGATTTATGTACTTTCAAACATGCATATGTGGCTCAAGTACTTAGTATGAAAAACTGTACTGCTGAATTACTCTTCAAATCAGCCATTTTCTTCTTTAACTTGTGTCCTGGCCCATTGGGTCCTAACAACAGCATTAAATTTTCTTGGCTCATCAGGGACCAATTTCTGGTTTAAAACTGGCATTAGGCTGCAGATGCTGTCCTTTATTAAGATGGCACAAGTCTGTATTCTCACATCTCATGCAATTTTGGTCCCCAAGAAACACTCAGAATTCTCCAGCGTTGCATGCCCCACAACTGCTGCTGGTAAGAACGGCGAATTTGGTGCTCAGTCAAATCTCCATTCACTGCAGCATGACTGGAGAATCCTAGCCGTGGGCGAGGTCGGAGAATCTGGCCCAATGGGGATTATTAATTCCAATTTTATGACTATGCTGAAAGTCCCTGCTCTTGCCAAGTGCTATTCAAGATTGAATTTAAATCACCTAAAACTGATAGTGTAAGTAGAGTTTACACAGTAGATATGAGAACACCAGTCTATTAGCGATACATTTATAAGCACAAACACAGACAAATGACAAGTGCTTGCTTTCCATGTTAAAAAGAATTACTATCAACTTGCTGAATAAAGACTTTACAGTTAATGAGGTGAATCACCGTCAACATGTACTTTGATTAAAGTGACTTCTGTTGACAATATTTGAATTGATCTAGTTCTGTTTCAAGAAAGCATTTGACATGATCAGGAACCTGCATGGGTTAGCCCAATATTATTTATTTTTATATTATTACATAATTAAGTTTTGGGGTAGAAAATATGTCAAAGGTGGATGAAATATGTGGAATTGAAGGGATATAGACACTGGATGGCATATATGAAAAGATATATTTTGGAGGAAGAAATAGGGGAGGCAATATAATCTAAAGGCTACAATTCTAAAGAGAGTCCAAGAGAAAGGTGACCTGGGGGTATTTGTGCAAATTGTTGAAGATAGAAGCCCAGGTTGAGAAAGACTTAATAAGGCATAAGGGATTCACAAACAGAGGCTCTGAACTGAATTTTCGCCACAATAGCGAGCCTCCATTGTGGTGAAAATGGCAGAAGAGGCTCAAACACAACACCTTCCACGTTCACAGGGGTGAGGATTTTTACATAACACGTTTTGCAAAAATAGTTGCCATAGAAATCCACTTGTGTGATTTTATTTATTTTGTACGTAACACATTTTGCAAAAATAGTTACCATAGAAATCCACTTGTGTGATTTCATTATAAAAGAAACTCAATGTGTGCTGATTAGAAGTGGCAGAAGCAGGATAGCCAGGGTGATCCTTTGGGTATGGTCCCAGGTCATCTCATAGAAAGATCAAGTGCCCTTTCAGGAAGGAGAGATATCTTTTTGGGGAGGATGAGCAGCCTTTAGGTGGGGTAAGGTGCTCTTTGGGATTTCTAAAATAAGCATGAATGTGTCTAAAAAGTGCATAACTGACTGGAACTGTGAGGAACATTGGAGCTGTCAAAAACATGTGTCAAAAGTTTCAAGATGAACTGTCAAATGGAATTGTCAAGGCATTTAAAACTTCTATTTGTAAAAATTTACAGAGGCGCTAAAAAAACAATTGCTTGTTACTTCATTCTGCCTGTTGACAAAAACCTTAGGACTATCATTACTGGATCAGTGCTGCACAGCTGATTCATAGTGATCCATTTCGGCAGTGGAATATGAACATACATATCACCAAACACATGAATTAGGAGCAGACCCTTTAGCCTGCTCCATTATCCAAAAAAACCATGTCTGATATGATTGTAACCTTAACTCCATCTTCCTGCCAACCCCTAATAATTTTTCACCCTCTTGCTTATCAAAGACATCTACCAAGTTCTGCTTTAAAAGACTCGACTTCCACTATCTTTTAAGGAAGAGAGTCTCAAAGACTCACGATCCTCAGCAAGAATGTCTTTTCCCTCATCTTTATCTTAAGTAGGTGACACCTTATTTTTAAACTGTGAACCATAGCTCTAGATTCTCTGACAAGAGGAGGAATGCTTTCCAATCCATGCTGTAAACACCCCTCAAGATCTAATATTTTCAATCAAGTTACCTCTCAGTCTTCTCAAAGCAAGCAGATATAAGCCTGACCTGTCAAATATTTCTTCATAAGATAGCTTGGCTATTCCAAGTATTAATCTAATAAACCTTCCCTGAACTACTGCCTACACATTTCCTTAAATAAGGAGACCAATGCTGTATGCAGTATTTCAGATGTAGTCTTATCAATGGCTATGTAACTGAAGTACAAGCTGCCTACTTTTGTATTGAATTCTCCTCACAATAAACAATAACATTCTATTAACTTTCCTAATTACATGCATACTAACCTTTTGTGATTCGTGCACTAGGACACCTACATCCCTCTGCATCTCAGAACTCTGCAATCTTTCGTCATTTAAATAACATGCTTCTTTTCCATTCTTCCTTCTAAAATGGACAATTTTACATTTTCCCACATATTTGTCAAATTTTTGTCCACTAACTATATCCCTTTCTGACCTCCTATATGCTTTTCATAGCTTACTTTCCTTTTTATCTTTGTATCATCAGCAAATTTAGCAACCGTATCTTCAGTCCCTTCCTCAAAGTCATTTATTTAAATTGTAAAAAGTTGAAGCCCCAGCACTGATCCCTGTGACCAGTAATGCAGCAGTCATTACATTTTGCCAACCAGTAAACAATTCATTTATACCTACTTTCTGCTTCCTCTTAACTAACCAATCTTCTCTCCGTGCCAATATGCTATCCCCCACACATTGAGGTTTCATTTACCACAATAGCCTTTAATGTGGCAGCTTCTCAAATACCTTCTGGCAATCTAAATACAGTACATCCACCACTGATTTAACATGATTTATGTGAAGTGCCCTGCTATAATGTCTTTAACAACATCTTCTAGCATTTCCCTTAAGAAAAATGTTAATGGCTTGTACTTTCCATCTTTCTGTCTCTCTCCCTTTTTAATTGAAGGAGACACATTTACTAATTTCCTTTCTAATGGAAACTTCTCTGAGTTTAAGGAATTTTGGAAAATTAAAACTGATGCAGCAAGCAGCTCACTAGCCACTTCATTTAAGACCCAGAATAAGGTCTATCCATACCTGGGGACTTATCAGCCCACAGCCCCAACAATTCACTCACTACCACTTCTCCGGTGATATTAATTTTCCTGAGATCCAGGCCCTGCCTCCCTCCCAATTCCTGGTTTACAGTTAATTATGGGATATTACTTGTATTGTGTATAGTGAGGACTGATGCAAAACACCTGTTTAGTTCATCTGCCATCCCCTTATTTTACAATGTTAGTTTTCCCAGAGCCTCCTTCCATTGGACCAATGCTCAGTTTGTTAATTCTTCTTTATAAATTATCTGTAGAAACTTTTATTATCTGTCTTATATTTCTAGCTAGCTTTCTCTTGTACTGTATTTTCCCTCCTTATTAACCTTTTCGTCAAACTTTGCCTTTTTTTATATTCTGTCCAATCCTGTGACCTATCATCCATTTTTGCGCAATTATATGTTTTTAATTTAAATCTGATACTATTTTTAACTTGTTAAGTTAACCACAGGTAGTGGGTCCTCCCTTTGGAATTTTTCTTTCTCTTTCTTATATATCTGCTCTGCTTATCCTGAAATATTACCTTAAATAACTGTTACTACATCTTTACTGAATTGTTTCTTAACCTACTTTGTCAATTACTTTAGCTAGCTCTACTTTCCTGCCCTCATAACTGCCCTTATTTAAGTTTGAGATACTAGTCAGAGATTCACTTTCTTCCATAAATTGACTGTAAAATCCAGTTGTACATGATTGCCATTTCACAGTTTGATTGTCAACTCCAAGTGGTTATGGATTCTTTGAAGTGGGATTATGAATTCCAACGCTTGTTTTTATAAGAGATTATGCACTTGAATGAAATTTTTGTTGTTAAAAGGGATAATGTAGCTAAAAGAATGTAAATGTAGTAAAATGGCTTTATGTTTGAGAGTGTACTATTAATATAATGAAGTCTGCAATAGACATGTAGAATTGTACTTTAATTTCAACTCAACATTGGTTCCAATGTCTGCCCATGATGGATACTGCATGAGTTGGCATGGTAGGTATAAAGGCAAAAGGTAATTGATGGGGGATATGATTTGGCATGAGCTGGCACTAAGACCATTTGACGCGTTGAATTTACATCACCATTCAATAAGATCATGACTCACCTGATATGATAATCCTCAATTCCATTTTCCTGCCTTATCCTCATAACCCAAAGACCTGTCTATCTCAGTCTTGAACATATTTAATGGCCCAGCTTCTACAGCCCTCTTCGGTAAAGAATCCCACAGATTCATTACCCACTAAAAGAAGAGACTCCTCCTCATCTCTGATTTAAATGGGCAATCCCTCACTCTAATATTATGCCCTTTGGTCCTAGACTCTCCCACAAGGGAAAACAGCCTCTCAGCAACTATCCTGTCAAGCCCCCTGAGAATCCTATGTCTTAATGAGGTTGCCTCCCATTCTTCTAAACTCCAATGAGTACAGGAACAACCTTCCTTCATAAGAAAATCCCTGCATACCCAGGATCAATCTAATGAACCTTTTCTATACTGCATCCAATAACAATATATCTTTCTGAGATAAGGGGACCAAAACTGTTCACAATATTCCAGTTATGGTCTAAGTTAGCATAGAGGCTATAATGAACCATGAGGCATAGGTGGCTTATGTTAGGATTGAAGGTATGAGGGACAATGGGAAATAGGTACAGGGTGAAATTGTGTGGATGGAGCATGGAGAATGTGTGGGACTGTGTTTTGTTTTTAACTTTGATTCTGTATTGCCTGCCTCTCATTCATTCCACAGTTTCCCAGCCTGACACCCAGGGAACCCCCCCCCACTCTGAAATGAAAATCTGACTTTCAGGTCACAGATTTGTGGAACTGGGAAATGTCCTAACTCTGCACTCCTGACCCAAGAGCAAAACCCCAGGCCATTTCATAAAATCAAAGAATTTCTATAGTGCAGAAAGAGGCCATTTGGCCCATTGAGTTTACACTGACAACAATCCCTCCTAGGCCCTATCCCTGTAACCCTACATATTTACCCTGCTAATCTCCCTAAACTAAGGGATGATTTAGCATGGCCAATCTACCTAACCTGCACATCTTTGGACTGTGGGAGGAAACCAGAGCACCCAGAGAAACTCATGCAGACACGGGGAGAACAAGCAGACACCACACAGACTGTGACTCAAGCCAGGAATTGAACCCGAGTCCCTGGTGCTGTGAGACAGCAGTGCGAACCACTGTGCCACCATGCTGCCCCATTGGTACAAGGAGGTTATAATGAACCTTTATAAAGCATTGGTTCAGCTTCAACAAGAGTATTGTCTCCAATTCTGGGATCACACTTTAGGAAGAATGTGAAGGCATGAGACGGGGCACAGAAAAGGTGTACAAGAATAGTTTCAGGAATGAGGGATTTCAATTACACGGATAGTTTGGAGAACCTCGATCAGAGTGGATAGGGAGAAACTGTTCCCACTGGTGGAAAGGTCGCGAACTAGAGCATCGCAGAACAAGCAAAGACAACAAGAGGCAGCACTGATTGTTGTCCCTAAATTAATCATTCCTCAGTCTGGATATGGTTCCGTTATTGTGGAGTCCAATAGGCGTAGACAAAGGTCATAGATAGAAGAGGGCACTCTCAATGTTAAAATGGCGGCGCGGGCTCATTGGGCCGAAGGGCCTGTTTCCCGTGCTGTGTTGTTCTTTGTTCTTTGATGCCACACAGCACCAAGGACCCTGGTTTGATTCTGACCTTGGATGATCTCTGTGGTATTTCCATGTTCTCCCTGGATCAGCATGGGTTTCCTTTGGGTGCTTTGGTTTCCTTCCACAGTCCAAAGATGTGCAAGTTAAGTGGATTATCCCTTAGTGTCCCAAGATGTGTAGCTTAGGTAGGTTAGCCATGTTAAATGCATGGGATCACAAAGATTGGGGGGAGGGCCTAGCTAGGATGCTCTTATGGAGAGTCAGTGCAGACTCAATGGGCTGAACGACCTCTTTCTGCACAATTTCTGTTCGATATGAGGAAAAATGTTTTTATGTGATGAGTGGATAGAATCTAGAATACACTACCTGCAATGTGATGGAGGCAAATTCAATCATAGCTTTTGAAAGAGTGTAGGATAGTTATCTGAAAGGAAAGCAACTGCAAAGCTATGGGAAGAAGACAGGAAATGCAGAGAACTAGCGAGGACACAATGGACCGAATAGCTTCCTTCTGCGCAGTTATCATTCCTTTGATTCAATGATGCTATTTGCTTGTATGAAGGGCAAATGCTGACACAAGCTTGCAAATTGCCAATTTTTTTCTTGTAATCTCTATGTAGTTCAAAAGCAAGCGAACAATACAATGCCATTACTGAGAAATAAATTAGGTGGTATAAATTTAATATAAAACTAACCAGTTTGCACGTTGTTTGACTTCAAATTCTGGCCCCTTCTTTTACAACCGAAGAAAAACAGTCACATGATCGTACTGTTTCTTTTGTTCCATTCCCAGACAGGGCTCACTGTTTCCCATAGCTTGACACCATAGTGTTAATTGAATACAGTGCAAATATTTGCTATCTGCTCCTACCGACACTTAAAACAATTAATTACATTCATCTCAGTGTTTCCATCTCATGGTTTTTGTGTTCAGAAGCAAAACTCCAGAAGCTGGCAATGCAAGTGCAGATGTCAAGGGTCCCTCCATCTATCTAACCTTCTGTTCAGCCTGTTAAAGACACTTCCTTATTTTCCCACTTTTCAGTTCTGATGTATGATCTGTATCCAATATAGTAACTTGTCCTTATTTTCCTCTTGTTGCAGATTCTGATGAACCCATTTGCGTATTTGTAGTCTTTTCTGTGTGTTTTGTTGTCTTTTAAGTTTTTCAGTATTTGCAGTTTTACTCCTGTCTCTCTGACACAGCATTTAAACAAATGTAAGAGGCTGTTCTTTCCTCCCTGCCCTTCGTCTAGTTCCAACTGATTCAGAAGAGGTTTGTTCAATATGTATGAGCAGCTTCCAGTCAACTCTTGAAAACACAAATCTGCACAATTTAAAACGAAGGGTTTATATCGATGACATTTTCCTTACATTAGAACTTGGAGTGAAACTGCCAGGAACACCAGCGTCCTGAGGAACATTTATCAACTCATAAAGATATAATTGAGAGTGACGGCTTCTTTCTGTGCTATGTGCTGCTGTTCTGTGTTTAACAACTCATTGCCATATATGTTTCTGATTGTCTTGCCTTTAAAGTCCACCTGTGACCTCTTCCATTACTGGTGCCACGGTCAGTCAAGCAGAGTTTCACTGAGTTGGAGATAAGACAGGTCCAGCTTTGTTATCTGCCCTCTCTCTCCTCTCAGCAATGCAGGGATTTCTTTTTAATTCAAAACATCTCTTCACCTGACACAACCAAAGCTATCATCCCCAGCACATCATAAATTCCGTTTCTGCAGCGATGCTCATTCCGATCTGTAAATGTAACGGTGCATTCACAGTACAACTGATCCTGCCAAATAGTCCATTTATTTCAAGGCTTGCTTTCCTAACAAATTAACAGTAGAAATGACTGCCAATGGTATCAATGGACAAAATGATGAACCCATTCATTTGAAAGAGATTAATGCTTCCCCCAAAATAAGAAACATTTCATAGGGACACACTACATGCCTGATTAATAATAGAGTAACATCAATTTTTAGGAAGTGCATTCTACAATTTAATGTTTAAATAATATTATATGCTCAGAAGAATATCATTTATGTATTGAATCATATTAACCACAAACAGAAACTAAGTTACATTTTTAAAGTGAATCATCAAGAAATTTGCTAGAAATTCTCCAAATCTGGGATTTCTTCAGATTAGTTCAAAAGGACAGCAGCCAACAAGACATCTCCAATTGAATACAGATTGTGAGTTCCCATAAACTTTGATTTACATGAGAGTTTTTTTTTCCCCCCACACACAAGGCACTGGATGTCAGATTGAATTGATGGTTTATCTTTCCTTGATTCTGTTTGGGCACTTTTTAACTTCTGCTAAATTAATATGACTTGTATCAAGCTTTATCTTGAACCATCTTTTGCCATTTCTTTCCCAGTCCCAAGCACCATGCTTCCCTTAGTCAGCTAAGATGCCACTTTTGTTATCAGATTGGTCTTTAGGCAATCCTTATATCTTCTGAGCTGACTATCATCGACCACCATGAAATCGAAGCAAAAAATCAGGTACGCACCCATCCAGTATTATATCTTTCTCAAAAGCATAAGAACAACTGCGACTCGGAGCTCCCCTCAACTGCCACTCTGACTTGGGGTGGAATTTTCCCTGTCCTACCCATCATGGGAATCGTAGTGGGCGGGATATGGATCATGCAAAGGTCTGTTGACCTCGGGAAGGATTTTCTGGCCTTGGGGCGAATGTGACTGGAAAATCCTGCCCCATGGTCTAAAATGCAATGCGCTTTTATGAGGTGACAGCTTACCAGTTGTCTTTCCTCTGTAAGCACCTTAGGATGTCCTTTCTACTTTAAAGACACATTATAGTGCAAGCTGCCGCTTCTGAACTGAAGAAATGCTCCATCTGCTGGCAAGATCAAACTCTCGTAATAAGGGCAAACATTTAAATTTAAGTACAAGATGGGAGCTGACCCTATAACCTTTCGGAACCAGAGTGTAATGCTCCACTGTTAGACCGACTGAGCAGTCTTCTATTTATAAGTTGTTGCCTGAAGCCCCAAAAGCTGACAAGTTGTTGTAATTACATTACTCTGTCCACTGCCTCTGCACATGCCAAACAGAAAATAACTGGGGCAGCTCCAAAAACAAATGCCAAGTTGAGGCAGAATTCCCTGAGTGACATCCGAGGAGTCTATCCAATTAACAAGAGTTCAACTTTGCTGTGTCAAAAGTTTATCTAAGTTGATTGCCTCGGCCTGCATTTATACTGATGGAATGTGAGATAACAAGGTTTAGACAGTTGGAGTAATCTTTCCCCTTCCGCCTCCCACCACCCACCAACCCCCCCTTGCCTTTCCAATGAAAGAACAAAAACTAGTTTGTGGCTTTCAGGGGATTGATTTATTGAGAGTGACATTCTAGGACTAGCTCTCCTAACCCAGTGGTTGGGGCTCAGCCCTGAGGTTTTGAAGCCTTCACTCATTTCTCCTCCCCCCTCTCTCCCCCCACTCTGATGTAAGTCACATGCGCGATAAAACAGCTTGATAACTGACATTAGCAAACTACTGTTCACAAATTTTGGGATCAGAAATGGAACAGCCAGCACACTGTAGATCGACATGCTGATAATTCCCATTTGCAACTGCTGACAGATTGCTAACATCTAAGGTGACTTCTCAGGAATGATCATTATCAGTGGCAAAACTGCAGCAGTGTAGCGACGCAGCATTACACAGTTCACATACAAAACAAAACCTGTCAGATTTACATGATGCCACGTTGCGAGTTTACACAATTTAACATTTGCTTCCATTCAGTTTTGCTAATGCAAAAGAAAGGATTGGCTGGGAATATATGGTCTAGGGTCCATCTGAATGCTATGATTTACAAATTATAATAAAATTGATGTTTTAAAAGAATAAAGGGAATGTTTGTTCATGTAAATAGTACAGCACATACAGCATAGCCTGAAGCTAGTCATTTAGCAGTACATGGAATCTCTCTTTACTTGACTCTAGGAAAGTCAAGGTCCTCTGACCTTTACTGGCACTGGAAGATATCACCCATTTGACCCACAGTACTTTGTCCCACATGTCCTCTACCACACAAAGTAAAGAAAGACAAATCATCGATCAATGGCAATTATTAAATATGAATGAAATATATACACAATTTTGTAGTCTTTTCTCATGTTCAGCAACTTTTCTGACACTCTTTTCCTCGTACCCAGATTCCTGATGGTATCCAGATTCCTGATAGGACCAGACATATGGGACAGTACTGCTTGAAAGCAGAGTGGCTGGCCGTGCACAATTATTTAGTGACCAGCCAATTAGATATGCAGAGGTGAGGGCCCCGGCCACTCATATGGTGGTGATGGGAAGAACGTCACAGCCCTGGTGTTACCTCACAGGGCTGAAGGTCCCTCATATATATCAGCTTCTTCTCTTATTCCTTTTCAGAGGAGGCATCTAGCTCCTCAGCCCCTGTCTGCAAATTCTTATGCGAGGTTGTATAGAATGCAGCAGGCCACAATGATCCAGGTTACTCTCTCTGTCAAGCAAATACTGCACTCTACCTCCGAGTTCAGGACTGAACCCTCACCTTCAGCAGTTTGAAGGTCTGTTTCATTATTGTCTCTGTTGAAGCATGGGTGACATAATACACATTGTTATGGATGAGGAAGGGAGAGAACTGAGAAACCTCTTTCTCTTACTATCTATAATCAAAGTGTTCTTAAAAAGGAAATGTGCATGTTTCTCAGTCCCTCTTAAATAATCAGCTGCAGGTAGTTGTGGATTTACATATGGAGGACTAATTATTCAGAAATTTACTCTGAAAGTCTAATTGCTACAACATGCATAGACACACACACATATACGTATATGTACACATACATACACACACATACATACACACACACACATACACACACACACACATGCACACACACACATACACACTTGAAAAGGTATATTTCAAGAAGATAATGCACTTTTGCAACTTGAAGGCAAAAAAAGTTCATAATTTAGCTTGTCAGGGAAAAATAAACATTTCAGGCCTACTGGCACAGTGGTTAGCATTGCTGCCTATAGTGCCAGGGACTCAGATTTGATTCCTGGCTTGAGTGACTGTCTGTACAGTCTGCATGTTCTCTCCTTGTCTTCATGGTTTTCCTCCGTGCACGCTGGTTTCTGCCCACAGTATGAAAGATTTGCTGGTTAGGCGCATTGGTGAAGCTAAATGTATCCCCGAAATGTGTTGGAGTGTGGCAACGAGGAAATTTTCACAGTAACTTTATTGCAGTGTTAATGTAAGCGTACGTGTGACGCTAGTAAATAAACTTTAAACTTAAACATTTACGAAGGCATTTCTACATCTGAATTATGTTCAACAGCTAGAGTCATATATCAAGTTATTGCAGAGGTACCTCAAAGCGATACATGATCAGCAGGTTATGAATGAGTTATTGGATTTTTGTTTCTTGCCAAGAGGTCAAGCTTCTTTACCAATGGACTTTTAAAAGGAATGGCTGGGCGACTTCTTAAGAAATTCCAGTCTCCTAATCTTTAGAAAGTGTAGATTTTACAGTCCTTTTCTGAAACTTGTTTCTTGCTGTGTTCTTTGCAGACAGACCAGTTTCTCCGTGGCTCTTGGGATAACAAAACTATATATCTGTAGCCAGTTTCAGTCACATGACCAATACTTCAATTGACCACCCAAAAGGTAGAAGCCATTGCTATACAATAGAAAATAAATATGAGATCTGTTCACACCCACTTATGATAAGCTGGCTTCTGCAGCTAACTCTGTTTCAACTTGGAAACATGGGGAATTTTCCCATCCTGCCCACCACGGGAATTGTAGCAGGCAGGGGCGGGCCATGCAAAGGTCCACTGACCTGGGGTGGGATTTTTCTGGTTTTGGAGTGTGCACAGCCAGAAAACCCAGCCCATAAGGTCTGTAAGTCCACTGATTTTGAGTTTTAGATAAACCACAAACAATAGTAGGTATAAATTTCATGGATGGGTTCTATCTGAGTATGGCCGTTCAAGGGCGAAGGCCCCCTCTCATGGTCATTCAATCAGAACCTTCCGGGGACTTGAGATAGACTCTATAAAATTGAAAAAAGGTCACCTGACCTGCAGTAGTCATCTTTGCCCCTTATTAATGCCCATTTTTAGATAAGAAACAATTACAGAAAATGATAAATGTCCATTTTTAAAGATCTGAATAATACACTGGGCAACACTCCCTCACTGGCGTTTATGGGTTCTACACAGGTGTCATAGGTCAGGTCTTCTGTGGATCTTCCCTGTCCCCCAAGAACTCCCTCTTGCAATTGCTAATTTTAGTACCTGAGAATGAGTGACATTTACTCTAGAGCTTCCCTCCTCACCATTGCTCAGTACCCCTTGCTTGCCACCACAGCTCCCTCAAACTGCCCACCATTTTCCCTCTGCCAGCCATCCATCATTCTCGACTCCCCACCTCACTTCATCCTTGCCTTTTTCTCTGCTATTCTCAGGGCTATGCTACTGATATTGACCCCCTATGATTTCCCCACAATAATGCTTGAAGGTCTGTAGACCTTCCCTGCAGTGTCCATCTTCCTCACTGTCTGCCATGCGCCTTTGTAGGGCCACCATCTGTCTCCCTCCCTCAGTCAGTCTTACCCCCTCCCCTATCACACACACCTCCCACCCTCCCTCGGTCAGCCACACTCCATTGCCCTCTTCCTGCTGCCACATGAGTTCAATGCATCAGTGCCTTCTCTCTTCTGGTTCAACATAGCTCCCCATAAAGAAAGGTAGATCCTACTCAGTCCTTGTTCAACAGGAAGATTTCCATGCCTGTTGCATGTCATCTGTAACTAGTTGTGAATCTGAAGGCACATATTCTTAATTTGCTAAATATTTATTCCCACAGGTACACTTCAATCTGGAAAAGCTATATTTTAATGAGCATGCATGACATGCTAATATATTAAAACACAGTTCGTGCCTTTACATACACAACCACTGGCATAATATCTTCTTGAATAATACAACAATGTCAAGTAACATTAGACTGCAGTCTACTTTTGACAAATAATTCACCAACTTAATATCCAATTTTGCATCAAGCTTCATTAATTCTCCTTCCTTATTTTCCACTCCCAGGAACTTAAAAAAAAGTTCAGATTTTTGTTAAGTCCTCAAATCTATTTTTTGACAGCAAAACATGAACTATTTTTGGATCTTTATGGAGGTATTTATTTTCCTTCACTGTGCAACATAAGAACAGAAGATAAGAGATAGGAAAAGGAGTAGAACATACAGCCCCTCGAGGACCTCCACAAATAAACTGTTAGCCAATTCCCCAATAAAATATCATGTGCAATACCAAAGCTCTAAAATTTGTGAGGTCAAAGGGAAGTTATTTCATTTGACCCCATCATCAGGCACCTATATACCATTAGGGACTCACACAGCATGTGAACCATTGCAGTAAAACAGGAAAGTTTTCTGCAGGTGGCCCTGCCTAGGTAGCATGATGGGTGGTAGATACCTCCCTGGAAATAAGGTATAGATGTCCCTAATAGCCTAATTCCAGGGGAAGGAACGCTTTTATTTTTTAAACTTTTGTGTCCATAACTCATTCTGTAGGCTCCATGGCTGTTGCTGGGCTGGAGTTAAACTTAGATTGACCAAGTACAGCCAAAGCTTGAACCATTGGAATGCCAAAGTGAGGGTGAGAGTATCGGGATGGGTGTTCATTTTCAGGACTACACTTGAAAAAGCCAAGTCCAGCTGGAGCTGTGCATCATAAAGGTAAATAATTCGACCATTGTCTTCCTTACATACACAACCACTGGCATAACATCTTCTTGAATAATACAACAATGTCAAGTAACATAACACTGCAATCTACTTTTGACAAACAATTCAATATAATTCTGGCATGGGGAAACATGGTAACAAGGTTTCAGTTTCAGTTTGGAGATTATTTCTAAAAGATTATACTTAAGTCATGGATAAAAGAAATCAAAGTTTTGAATATCCTGGTAAGCAATCCCTCCGTGTCTTCCTCATTTCAAGAAAAGCAATCCTGTATTAACCTTGGCTGACCAAGAACCCAGCTATGCACTCAGTCACAAGCTGTGTTCATTCAACAGAACTTTGTTCATTCATTTTTTTCAATCTCCATTATTTTCTTTTTCTCAGTTTTACCTCAATATATGGCCTCTTGAGTTGGGAGAGTGAAATAATCTGATGGGCCAAAATTTTACGTGTCTGGGCCATGCACATGCCCAACCTGGAAGTGCATAAAACCCCATGAGGAGACTTTGGGAATGTTCCCTGGCATCATCGCGCAGACATGTGATTTTGAGGTTGGCAGGTACAATGGAAAATTGAATGTGTGTCCGCTGACAATTAAAGGGCCTGTGAAGGGCATTAAACATCCAATCAATAGTAGTTTTATGCTGACCATGCGACTTTTAGCTTGTTGTACAGGGAAACAGAATAGCGTCCACACTCAAAACCCTGAATACGCAGGAGAATTGACACCTGACCACACCACTCTGCACAGCTCCATTCCATTTCTGCACTTGCCCTTGCCGACTGCAGAAGATCACTGAACCTTTTGCAGTACTGCAGCCAGGTGCAGTGCACAACATCGTGCTCACTCACCTCAGTTGCTACCTCAGTTCAGGCCTTCCTAGTCAGGTGGACGGCCTTCTCTTGCCATCCCTGGGCATCAAGATGGTGTACCTGACACTGACTCCTTGCACCAGCACAGACAGACATTCATGAGAAACGGGGGCCCCTTAGCACATCCCTCTTTCCCACCTGCCTTCCTTGACTTCCTGGCATGGCTGACATTTTTAGACAGCAGTAATGTTATAGATCCTAAGCCACACAGTGCCTTCAACCTCACCCAAAACTCCTGGCAGCCTTCAGGGAGCTGCATCCTCAGAGGGCAGCACGGTGGCACGGTGGTTAGTACTGCTGCTTCAGAGTACCAGGAACCTGGGTTAAATTCTAGCCTCAGGTCTGTGTAGAGTTTGCACTTTCTCCCCATGTCTGAGTGGGTTTCATCTGGGTGCTACCTCCCACAGTTAAAAGATTTGCAGGTTAAGTTGATTGGCCACGCTAAGTTGACCCTAGTGTCACGGGATTAGCAGGATAACTGAGGGTGATGGGAATAGAGCCTGGGTGGGATTGTGGTCAATACAGACTCAATGGGCCAAATGGCCTCCTTCTGTACTGTAGGGATTCTATGATTCTATGATTTTAAACAACCCCGTTTATTGGATTCGGCATCCAACACATTCCTGCACCCCTCGCCTGCACAGAGAGCCAACCAACAAATGCATTGCATGCTGGACAGGCCTTAATTGACCATCCAGCATAAGATTGCATTAACAACACAATCTTGGACAGGAGCAGGTTTCACATTTGATCCTGCCTGCACTGACTTTGTGCACACCCTGAGGGTAAAGTTCAGGCCATGACATTTTTCATTTGGATTGCCAACAGTGCTTTTTGGTGAATCCTATTCTTCTACTGTTTGCTTGCTCCCTCCAAAAAAGAGGCTGCGGTCGCTGTCTGTGCAATGTAAACCCATTTTACCACCACTCAGCAAAGTAATGGCGAGAGCTGAGAATGACTCAGAGGGATAGTTCAGTCATTATTTCCTTTCTCAGTTTGATGAGTTTGTGGCTGCAGGTTCAATTCCTGCTGGGAGTTCATCTGAGGGGGGAAACGAGGACTGACCCAGAAGTTCAGGAGAATTGGCCTTCTCCAATTCGGGCAAGAAACAATGTTTTAGTGCACCATTCCCACTAATTCAGCACCAAGGCCTGAACATAGGTCCCAATAAAATTGTTAAAAAAAAATTAGTGTGAAAAATTAATTTGAAAACTTTGGCAAGCCTGCGAATGTTGACATGATTCAGGCGATATCGTTACCTTTCGCCATAAATAGAATGGCACTGTGTTAGAGTGCTACCTCACAACACCAGATACCCGCATTTGATTCCCAGCTTGGGTTGCTGTCTGTGCAGAATCTGTACATTCTCCCTGTGTCAACGTGGGTTTCCTCCGGGTGCTCCAGCTTCCTCCCACAGTCGGAAAGATGTGCAGGTTAGGTGCTTTGGCCATGCTTAATTCTCCCTCAGTGTACCCAAACAGGTGCCAGCGTGTGATGACCAAGGGATTTTCACAGTAACTTCATTACAGTGTTGATGCAAACCTACTTGTGACATTAATATATAAATTTAAACTTAATTACTTCATAAATTCAGGTTGAAGATATCCACACTTGATATGAATAAGTACAATGCACTTTTTATGTTTGTACGTTAGTCTCATTTGTCATTTAAATCTTCTTCTAGCAAATCATCAATAATTTACTTGTTGCATCTATCAGAATGGGGGCATCAGAGTTGCCGTACTGTAATTTGATTGTAATTCACTTGTTAACTAAAATTCAATTTAATTTGAAAGGGAAACTGTTGTAGTTTTTGGAATTTGGTTGTTCCATTCATGCCAGACCACAGGACATAGGATTTATATCACATCAGGAAATCCAAACATCTTTTGATGTACTCTGGGCTGAGATATTTAAATAAAGGCTTTCTCAGCTGAACAACAAGGGCCATGGATGGGATCTGTGATGAGATTTACATTCTATTGATCAGGCTGCATGGTTATAATTAGATGCACTTAATTAAGGATAAATTAGCTCACAGCCAAAAGGTTCCTGTGCCTTGATTTCAAATAGTATAGATGTTAATTTAAATGGAATTTGAATACAAAAGCCAGGCTGTAATGTTGGAACTGTATAAATGCTGATTGGGCCATAACTGGAATTTTGCATACAGTTCTGGTCACCATACTACAGGAAGGACAAAGTTGCCCTGGAGAGAGATTTTATTTTATTTATCATTCATGGGACATAGGTGTCGCTGGCTGGCCAACATTTATTGTAAAAAGTCTGACAACACCAGGTTTTAGTCCAACTGATTTATTTGATAATACTCACAAGCTTTCGAGGGGACTGCCTCTTTGTCAGGTGAATGGAGAGTTCTGGCCTCAGACAGAGCATATAAAGCACAGACAGTTTAGAGATTACTGATTAGAATGCGAATCTTTACACCTAACCTGCTGTTCAAGACTTGAAGTGGCTGACAATGTGAGTGGAAGGAGCACTGATCACAGGTTACAGAGATGTGTATTGTCTCCAGACAGTACAGTAAGTGAGGTTTTGCAAACCCAGGCAAGTCACGGGGGTTACAGATAATGCGACATGAACCCAAGATCCCTGTTGAGACCGTCCTCATGTGTGCGGAACTTGGCTATCAGTCTCTGTTCAGCGACTCTGTGCTGTCGCTGAACAGAGACTGATAGCCAAGTTCCGCACACATGAGGACGGTCTCAACAGGGATCTTGGGTTCATGTCGCACTATCTGTAACCCCCGTGACTTGCCTGGGTTTGCAAAACCTCACTTACTGTACTGTCTGGAGACAATACACATCTCTGTAACCTGTGATCAGTGCTCCTTCCACTCACATTGTCAGCCACTTCAGGTCTTGAACAGCAGGTTAGGTGTAAAGATTCGCATTCTAATCAGTAATCTCTAAACTGTCTGTGCTTTATATGCTCTGTCTGAGGCCAGAACTCTCCATTCACCTGACGAAGAGGCAGTCCCCTCGAAAGCTTGTGAGTATTATCAAATAAATCGGTTGGACTAAAACCTGGTGTTGTCAGACTTTTTGCTGTGTTTACGCCAGTCCAACGCCGGCATTCCCACATCACAACATTTATTGCCCATCCCTGGTTGCCCTTGAGAAGGTGATTGTGAGTTGCCTTCTTGAATCACTGTCATCCACATTCTGTGGGTTGACCCACAATGCTGTTAGGGAGGGAACAGTGATATATTCCCAAGTCAGGATGGTGACTGGTTTGGAAGGGAACTTGCTGATGGCTGCGTTCCCACGTATCTGCTGCCTTTGTCCTTCTAGATGGAAATGGTCGTGGGTTTGGAAGGTACTATCTATAGACCTCTGGTGAATTGCTGTAGTGCATCTTGCAGATAGTACACACTCCTGCTACTGAGCATCAGTGTTGGAGGGAGTGAATGTTTGCGGATGAGGTGCTAGGAGGATTTATAAGAATGTTGCCAGGGCTTCCAACTTGCAACTATGAGAAGAGATTGGATAGGCCAGAGTTGTTTTCCTGAGAACAGGGAAGCGTTGAGGTGTACAGTTATGAGGGGTCAGACAAGGTAGACAGGAATGACCTGTTACCCCTAGCTGAAGGACTCAATTACCAGTTACATAGATTTAAGGTGATTGGCAGAAACATTAGAGGGGGCATAAGGAAAAAAACCATTATACACAAAAGGTGGTGGGCATTTGGAATTTACTGCCTAAATTGGAATTTGAGGCTGAAACGCTCAACTCATTTAAAAGATTCCTGGAACTGCATCTGTAACCCACAAAGCTATGTATCAGTTTCTGGGAAGTGGGATTAAAATGGATGGCTAGTTCTTTTGTCTCTTTATTTGGTTGCCACAGGCACAATGGGCTGAATGGCCTCTTATTGCACTGCAACTTTTCATTAGTTCAGTGTTTTTAATCCTTGAACATAGTTTCAAATGGCATCCACACAATGCTGTCGACTGTCGAACCTTGAAACAGAATTTAAATATTGCTTTCATGCAATGCGCAGATTAATGCATGAAACCAACATCATTACTCCTTGGAGCCTTTTAAAGAATCTTCCTATCCTCAGTGTTATAGCTTCCTATGTTATTGCTTAAATTCTGAAGCAATGACTATTTCAACTCCCCTTATGTGCATCTTTCAGGGATTCACCACTATACTCAATAATTCAGCAGTCAACCCTAAAATTAAAAGGCAAAATAAATTAAGTGTCTCCTCATATGAAAGGATTTGTTTCCACAGGTATAACATATTTCAAAGATTTTTTTGGTGGGTCTGTTTAATCTAAGTCTGAAGGCTGGATTTTACAGCCTTGCTCGAGTGAGGCTGGAAACTCCAACCCAAGGTCAACGGGCATTTCTGTTGTCCATCCCTCACCCAGTCTAATTCTGCGGCGGGCAGGTTGGTAGAATTGAGGCATGACTTCAAATCTATCTGATTTTAGCTCCAGGGCTATGGACAAAGTACAAAAGGAGACTATGTAACAAATGTCCAGCTGTCTCTAGGGTCTAATTTTGTGGGCCTTTGGGTACTTGCATTCAAGAAGTGGACAGTGGTTCAATTAAAAAAGCACAAAGAATAGAGTCACTGAATTACGGAAGGCTCCTGACTGACTAAATTTTAGTTGCATCGCAATTCTGCTGCCCAGATCCCTGCCACAAACATTTATGTTGCACAATATGCTGATGGAGATCAGATGTTGTAGTCAGGATCTATCAATGCTATTTGTGTCTCTCTCTCTCTGTGTTGGTACCGCCAACTTCTGTTCCCGACTTCCCAGAAGCAGTGCAAGAGGTGACCATTGTCTGACAATATTAAAGAGATGATGTGGAGATGCCAGTGTTTGACTGGGGTGGGCACAGTAGGAAGTCTCACAACACCAGGTTAAAGTCCAACAGGTTTACTTGGAATCACAAGCTTTTGGGATGCTGCTCCTTTTTCAGGTGAGTGATAAATATTGAAGAGATCCTCAGCTACATTCTGGTTTGAGAACATATTTTGTGGCAGTTGCTTTGGGATTTTGAGCTTCAGGGTTTTAATGTCAGAGAAAATGCTGCAAATACTCTGTGAGTTAGGCAGCATCTGCTAACAGAGGAACAGGGTTATTGTTTCATCAGGACTGAAACATTGGGTTAGATTTTGCCTCAAGCTTCAGAAGCCCAACTCTGGAGCGAATGGGGGTGTCAAACATACACTTTCTGGCAGAACAACAGGGAGGCACCCTTCCTGGACTGCATAGTGGAATTCAACTGAAAGGAATCCAGATTGGTAGGAAAATCGGAATGGAACACCCTCCGCTGCGTGGTCTCATCCATGACTGTAGCCTTTGATGAGTATGGCTTACTTTTTTGTATGATGTCGACATGGGTAATATATAATGTCCTGATAACAAAAAGCAAAATACTGAGGACACTGGAAACCTGAAATAAAGCACAAAATAGAAAATGCTGGAGATGTTCAACAGGTCTCTCAGCATCTCTGGAGATGGAAAGGTGGCGACATATTTAATACTTAAGGTTAATGAAACTTTGTCAGAACATCTTCATAATTGTTGATTGTTGACTCAGTTGAAGATAGCACTGCCTTGGTCTATGGATGTGGTTGTGAGTGTACCCTCAGTGTGTGACAGACACCTCCTGTGGTAGGTATCTAATTAGATTTACCTCCCAACTCTCCTCTTGCTTCATTTTTGAATTTGAATTGTTAGTAATTAATTGCTACAATTATAAACCTGCCATCAAAATCATGGTGATGGTTGTCTCAGCCTGCTGTGCTGCTTTAGGAGTGGGCTGGAAGACATCAGTGGAGGCCATTTAGCAGGCACTCCACTGAATGCCAGGATCTCCGGGACAGGATTTCTGGTTTCATCGCTCCACACCAGAAATTGGCACAGAGCTGATTTCCATATTGAAATCTGTATTTAAATATCATTAGTGGACATGGGACTGAAGTCTCCAGGTGAACTAGCCTCTCTCCCTTCCCTACCAGGGAGTGTTTCACTCCAGCGAAGTTTGCAACAGCTCTCCACTAACTGAGAGCTGGCAGCCTGACCCTGCTGGAGTGAAAGCAGGCCATGGTGGCCCACTCCAAAAGGTCAGAGGTAAGAGGGGGTTGTCCTCTGGGCATTGCCAGGCTGGCCCCTGGCACTGCCCTAGGGGCAAAGTGGCAATGCCCAAGGGAGAATGCCAAAGGGGCAGGACAGATGGATAAGGGCCTATTGGGGAGGTGGGGGAGATTAGTGGGAGTTGGAGGGGGTCCTGCTGCCATTTTGCAGTTGGGATCAGTGGCAGAGGGAGGGAAGGGGCTGACTGTGACTAGCAGGATAGGGAGGGACAGCAGGAATTATCCAGGAGGCCTGCAATCAGAAGATGAGGAGGTCGCATGGCCAGCGATGCGGGCATTGCAGGGCTGGCTAGCAATCGAGCTGGCCAGCGATCGGGAGGCCAGCAGTGCGGGGCTACTGCGCATGCATCGACTTCCACTATGACAGATTGGTGCGTGCGCAGTGGCCCGCTCAGCACTGTGCTGCTGGCCTCTCCAGTGAGAATAGGCCCCACCCAATGATTTTCAGTGTAAATTTCCCTGAGGCACTCTGTGATGCACGGTGTGTGGGAGATTCATTTCGAAAATCCGCTAAAAAACCAGTGGAATTTACTCCCATTTTAAAAACGGCACTTGAATATTTTTTAGGAGAATCCTGCCCTTATGACATATTTATGTATTTATATTTGTATTATATTATACATATAAACATATGTATATATATATGTATAAATCCTTCTGCCATAAACATGAATGCATTTTTGTAATTGGCACATCAGAGACAACGTGATAATTTTCATAAATCAGTAACTAAGGGATTATTTTATATTTAGATGGATAAAGTACGTTTTCACTGAGCAGTGCTTTACAATTATTCAGATGGTTTCATTATGGTGAGGGAGGTGAGTTCCATGGAATTAAACAATTGCCAGATTGGCTCTGTGTCAATAATCTCACCTCTTGAGTTAAGACGATGTGGCTTTGGGCCACATTCCAAAGATTCAAGCACAGTGGCATACTGAGTGAGTGCTACAGTGTTGGTGGCGCTATCTTTCAAATGAGATATTAAACTGAAGTTCCATCTTCTCTCTCAGGTGAGTGTAAAAGAGCCCATATTCAAGGAAGAGCAGGGAGTTCACCCAGCGCTCTGGCCAATCATCCCTTATCTTAAAATAGCTACGACAGATTAACTGGTTATTTAATTCATTGCTCTTTGTAGAGCCCTGGTATTAGCAGATTGCCTTCCATATTTCCCTGCATTACACTAGTGACAGCATTTCTAGAACATCTGATTAAAAATGAAATGATTTGCAACAACCTGAGATCCTGAAAAGCATAACATTATTAATTGCAAATCCTTTCTCTAAATGCTTGTGGAGGGAGGTCTGAAGGTCACTGGGTCCTAAGGGGAAGGTGCTTCCAGTCAGAGGGTGGATTCTAATGGAGGCACACACCCCCCTCCCCCAACATACTCCCACCTCCACAGACTTCCCACCTGAGATTAAATTTAGTTCAATTTCAGGTTGTCTCCTCACCATCCTGATCTATCACCCACCCGCCAGCTTAAAGGTGAGGCTGGGTGGGAAAAGACCCTTCAGGGATCATTAAGTGGCAACATAAAGACTTTAATTGGGGCAAGGGCGGGCTTTCTGTCTGAGGCCCTGCCTGCCCAGGTGTAAAATCACAACTTCTAGAACAATTGTTGAACACTTCATCAAGGAGAAATAATATTTATCAGACTCCATTATTGTACTTTAATAAAAGTCTCTTCACAGGATTCTCCAGTAAGCAGTCTTAAATCTATAAGTAAATAGTCTCAGATTGAAACAAACTATCTACTTCTGACACGCGATTCTGGAGATTCGCTACACCCTATCCACAGCTCCCTATCACTGTATTTGAAATGTTTGTCTGGAAAGGCTGGTAATATCTGTTCAAAAAGCTGGGACAGGCTGTTCCTCAGTCTTTGAGGGTGGCTGATATTTCAGGATCTGCAGTCGGCGATTTTGGCTACTCCTCTTATCTCGGGCTGGTTCTGGTCTTCACGTCATCTCACTGAGTGGTTTTCTGGGTCTGGTCAGTCTGGTGATGCTCGCCACGAGGTACAAGGAGCTGGAGATGCTGTGCTGCTCAGCTGCCATATGACCATAAGACATAGGAGCAGAATTAGGCCACTTAGCCCATCAACTTTGCTCCATCATTCAATCATGGCTGATATTTTTTTCATCCCCATTCTCCTGCCTTTACCCCCATAACCCCTGATCCCCTTATTAATCAAGAACCTACCTACCTGTATCTTAAAGACACTCAATGACTTGGCCTCCACAGCCTTCTGCAGCAAAGAGTTCCACAGATTCACCACTCTCTGGCTGAAGAAATTCCTCCTCATCTCTGTTTTAAAGGATCGTCCCTTTATTCTGAGGTTGTGCCCTCTTGTTCTAGTTTTATCTACTGGTGGAAATGTCTTCTCCAAGTCCACTCTGTCCAGGCCTCGCAGTATCCTGTAAGTTTCAATTAGATTCCCCCTCACCCTTCTAAACTCCGAGTACAGACCCAGAGTCCTCACCCGTTTGTCATACGACAACCTGTCCATTCCAGCGATCATTCTTGTGAGTCAGCTCTGGACCCTTTCTCTTCCCACCAGTTGAATGTGCTCTCTTGAGATGCTGTTAAAGAAGGTGCAAAAGCAGAAACAGCTGGGACTACAGGTTGCCCCTTTTCCCCCCTTCTTCATGGCCTTCTTAAAAATTCTGTAGCCTGTGTCCAATACTAGCATCAGGTGGGGCAGGAAGATCCAATGAGGTGACTACTTTCCATATTTCGAGGTCACAGACATGGTTTTGAACCTTCAACTGTCAAGTGCTGTTCTTGTCACACTATATCTCTGGCCTCCTACTGAGCTGGGTGCCACCAAGTCTGCGTAGCATTCCTTGAACAAAGCAGGTTTACTGGAGCTGTAAATAATGGTTTGTTCTGAAACAACGTGATCGTTCACACCTGACTAGGCAGTTTCAGACCTGTCTGGTTTTCGATGAGAAGTTGATTGTCCAAGGCCTGGCTGCATGAATACTGCCTGTTCCAGCTCTGCAATTTGCAGAATCCGGCTAGATTTAAACTTGGATTCCACATTTTGAGTTTTTAATTCATGCTCATGAAAAATATCACTACTTTTGTAAAAATGCTGGAGGCCTTGGGTCACCCTGACTACACTTCATAAACTGAAATACGATTATCTGTACAAAGAAATTGCAATGTTGTACTTCTTATTTTTCGAATGTAAATTGCATTGTAGAACACGTAAGTAGACAGTAAGTCCCAGAACTTTTACGTTATTGTTGAAATGTACCAGAACCACTTAATGTCTATGTCTTGCCATAGGCATGCAAAAGGAGAGAAGCTAGATTCTTGTAAGAGTCTGTTGATGTCTTCCTCACCTGTTTCCTTAGATTGTAGGGAATTAATATTTCTAATGGTGCCTCCATGAAGCTAAACCCATACAGTTGGAGCTTTCCACACAATGAAAAAAAAATCACATTGCTGTTGAGTTGTTGATAATGTTTATTTGTTTGGTTGACTTACTGTGAGCAATATTAGTTAATCATGGACTGGCACTAATAGCAGGCTTGAGGAAAGCTGCAGCGTGAACCATCTGGAGCGCGCTGTATGTGAATGAGTTGTAAAGAAAATTGGAGAAAAGCCCTGAGAGCTGAAGATGGTTTTATAATGGGAGCTAACGATGACTTGAAGCTTGCCACCAATGAAGTAATTTTTCTCTCTGATAGCTATAAATGGAAACGAAAATAGAAAGGCAATCTCAACTCAGTTCCAAGTGAACATTAGCCCAAAACACATACTGCGTATAGTTCATCAATAACAGCAATTTGCCTCATTAGGTCACAGTATGGCTCATGAGTCAGACAGCAAATAAGAAGGAGAGGTTATGGTAGATTATAGAGGATGTGTCAGATGTTTGATGCTAAACTGTGCTACAACTATTGGAAAGGATTGAATTTTTCGCTGAAGAAAAGAAAGGGCCAAAATATTCATCTCCAGGATTTGCATTCATAAAAGTAAGTCAAACCATAACAAGCAACTAATAAAAAATAGTTCAAGAACGTCTCATGGGAACAAAGTAGTGGTTAAGAATTTGTATTATGGCTCTCAGTCATATTATTGAATGACACTTAGATTGCATTACTCATTGAATGTATTAAGCTGTTTTTCTCCCTTTTCTCTTGAAGATACTGACACATGTTTGGTTCCTCAGGCAGAAGTAGTTCTCCCGTCCTTCAGCTAATCTACATTGTCATGTACAGGCTCAGAAAAGAAAACTGTACTGCCTATTTGACCTGACAGAGTGAGGCACACAAAGTTTACACTTATAGGCCAGAATTTTACCGTCCCACAGAAATCAGAGCAGGTGAGGGGCGGAGCATGGAAAGATCCGTTGACTTTGTGTGGGATCGTATGGCTTCGGGATGAGCCATGAAATCCTGCCCATTGACCGTGATTTAGGGCACTGCTAGCCACAAGTAACAATCCCATAACGGCTGTAAAGTGACAAGACAGGCCAAAAATGAGGTTTGTGCCGGCGTGAATTCCGAGTGTGAACTTCCCCATCGATGATGTGATCATGACGCTGATTAGCATATTTTATAGAAAATGTATGATTAGCAGGCTTAACAACGCTACTTCTACCCTCAATGTATGTTCCCACCCATCTGCCGTGACATCATGCCTGTGCAAATCACTATTGGTTTTGAAAACCAGTCATGGTGACCACACTATAGTTAAGAAAGCCCACCAACACCACTATTTTCTCAAAAGACTAAGGAAATTTGGCATGTCAGCTACAACTCTCATCAATCTTTATAGAACCACCAGAGAAAGCATTCTTTCTGGTTGTATCACAGCTTGGTATGGCTCCTGCTCTGCCCAAGACTGCAAGGAACTACAAAAGGTCATGAACATAGCATATCAATCATGCAAATCAGCCTTCCATCTATTGACTCCAACTATACTTCCCACTGCCCCGGCAAAGCAGCCAACATAATTAAGGACCCTGCACCCTGGACATTCTCTCTTCTACTTTCTTCCTTCGGGAAAAAGATACAAAAGTCTGAGTTAACGTACCAACTGACGCAAGAGCAGCTTCTTCCCGGTTGCTGTCAGATTTTTGAATGGACTTACATTGTATTAAGTTGACCTTTCTCTACACCTGAGCTATCACTGTAATATTACATTCTGCACTCTCTCGTTTCCTTCTCTATGAACAGTATGTTTTTCCTGTGTAGCACGCAAGAAACAATACTTGTTATGTTAATGAATGTGATAACAATAAATCAAATCAAATCAAATATGCACAATGAGATAAAGCCCCCGGGTGGTGCAGGACATGGTAAGGCAATGCCTTGGTACTGCCCCCTTAACACTACCGTTTGGCAGTGCCCTGATGTTTGTGTCATTGTTGGGGTGTGCCCCAATGCTTGGGGATGTGTGTTGAAATCCATAGTTTGGGGGGGAGAGAGAAGCCCTTTATTTAAGTCGCATATTGGACACCCTTTAAAATGTTGCCTTGGTTTTGGGATTCCTGGCCTTGCTGACTTCTTTCGGTCCCACCCCTCCAGTTGACTACCTGATTCTCACTTCCCCTTTTAATACGCACAGAATGTTGTTAAATATAATGAGATCATCTGGCCGTGAAGCCTGCGAGCTTCACTCTGTTTTTTTCACCTGAGCCAACATTCTATACATTTTTGAGAAGACTCCACCCACATTGTTCTCAACCATTATTCACAGAATTGAATTTTCCATTAGGAGTTTTGGATTGTGATCAGCAATAGAGAATTTTGGTCTATTTATACTCTTTCTGCCTTGGAGATCTATTGTTCTTACCTTGAGGATGGCTAAATTCAGCTAACATATCACCTTACTGGGATTGAACCAGGTTGAATGGCTGAGTTCCCCAGTGAGCAGTGTATTTAACAATGGTGTTATCAAGAGAGCAGAATGCATGTTTAATTTAAAATGTTTCTTTGTAGGTGTGTGTGTATCCATGTGGACACATTCTTCTCTGTAAGTACTCTGGACGCTACTACCCCATTCAATCCCTACCATATGTTACAACATTGAAAGATATTAATATGAATAAGATTAAAATTGCATTTTAGTGTGTGAAATTGGCTAATGTCTCCGAGGTTGCGATGTTAACTAGTGCACAAATGGGATGCTTCACTGCAACAGAATATTTGGGTCTATAATTGCATTGGATGACATTTTTGTAGACCCTTGGTGATGAAAAACATGCTCGTGTGTGGCAAGCTGTGAAGAAAATTTAGTTCTCGAAGGGTTAAGAAAACACTCAATAACAGCAAATGTCAATCACTGTCACTCAGAATGCAAGGAAGGAAGGGCAGATTTGCGTGGCTTTTAAAATGAGGCACAAATTGAGAAATCTATACCAGACTAAGGAAGGAGAAAAGAGACCACAGAGAGAACGGATCTTGATCTCGCATACACACACCGTGTGAAGCAGAACTTGAAACCTCTGTAGTACAGCGTGGTGGTGCAGTGAGAGTTCCTGACTGACTGTTGGCACAGGTTCAGGAATGCCCCCATCATCCCCCACTCTTAGAAAAAGACAAATGAGCGTACTTGGGTATAATCTATCCAGTTTATCTTGTTACAAAATTTACTGACCCCAGAATTTCTCTGTAATCAACTACAGACTATTTCATGAAAGATTTGTACCAACCGACTGTACATCATGACCATTAAACTAGCAGTACAGACATCATCATATATCAAGTCGTAGGACAGTGACATTTGTCATCGACACTGGCAGCTACTGCCAGCATCAAACTGGAACCACAGCTGAATTAGTTAAGCCTGCATTATATTGAAACATGACGCATTACTTAAAGAAAAATCTAGAGAGTGATTTTAAGACTGTAATATAATTTTAACAATAAGGTAACATTTGTAAACCACTCACACTTTGGTCTTTACAGATTAAAACACCATCTAAATCTCTAAAATTTCTCCTGACACTATAATCATTCCTATCTTCAACTGAAGGTCATTTATTGTTTTATGGAAATTATAATTGATTCAGAATAAAACATAGCAGTACCCTGCCATCATTCAAACCAAATATGAACTCACTGTAGGTACATAAACATTTATGATACGATTGAGTCTACTCAGCCTTTGTTCCAGTAACAGAGCAAAATCTGAATATTGGACTTCTGTTTCTAGGAAGGGAAGTCAATATTAAGGGCATTGGCTGAACAGAATCTGAACAAATTTTAGTTAATTAAACACGATATTTACCACTTTCATGTGAAAGTTATTGAGCATGTGTCTATCCAATTTGTATCATTTCAGTTTGCTGGAGTACAGTTGAAAGTGACTGGGTAAGAGCCAGCATTGATAAATACCATGGTATTAAATATTTTCTGTTTGCTATTGAATGTTCCTGTTCTCATTGATATTCTATGGAGTTCTGTAAATTATTACATTGAAGTGTCAACTGGAACAACTGCGAGGCAAAAACACAGAAAGAATTGATTTGCATTTATGTAGCATCCTTCACATCCCAACATTCCAGTGAAGTACTTCAGTTTGAAGTGTAACTGTTGTGCTGTAGGGAAATGCGGCAACCAAGTTGTGAATAGCAAGATCCCAAAATAAGACAAATGATCAATCTGTTCACATGATGTTTGTTGAGGGATAAACATTGACCAAGACAAAGGAAAATCGTTCCTTCTTTTCCCTGAGTGGGATGATTTTGGATGCATCTAAAGATGGTGCTGCAACGTCAGCCAAGGCTATGGACTCAGGTCTTGTAGCGGCAAAAGGACCATCACTAATCCAAAAGTGACAGCTAAGTAGCATTAGATAATGTCTGTTCTGAAGCAATTTATTGATATCAGCATTCACAGTCTCTTTAGAGACCAATTTATTTTTGGTTTGCAAATTTGGTATTTGGTGGAGCACGTTCCAAAGAAAAATCCAGTAAACAGACACTTCCAGTTTCATCTATTTTAATTCCCTCCGCTCCTGATGACACTGCCTGATGCTGGGGTAAAACCCTTTTGTTGTTCATTATCTCACCCAAGAGGTGATGCTTGGTGTGCAGGTTTAGATAGTATGGGAAGATTCTCCACCTTCCTTTGGCTAATTTGGATGGACGTAAAAAGCAGAGATCATCTGCCAGGAGGTCAGAGCGAGAAGACGAGTTCTTTTTTCAATCAGTGGAAAAGGGATGTTGAAACTCCAAGAGCATGGTATGGAAGCATGCTGCTGATATTGCTAGCTCCAGATGCATGAATTTCAGGATCTGGTTTCAATGTAGGAGGCATTTCAATGAACTCACAAGCGTAGTCTGGGTAAGTACAACACATAACTCTCCACATTGGTCAATACCATCTGGCAACATTCCTTTTTGCCCTCCAGTATTGACCTTGATAATGACCTCCCTTCAGTTGCATCCTTATGCATACAGCAGACTACAGGGGCACAATATGCCAACTCTCTTTCTCATTCTAAACACATCACTCACCTCGCTTCTTCCGTACATCCTTTGAGTTTAAACTTTTTGTTCTTTTTGATTCCCATGGATTTTGACTGGCCTACTGAGATATCAAAATGATATGCACAATGATGTTATACAAGTTGCCATAGTACAAAACTTACCTAGGAAAAATGCAATTAGTATTTCAGTGATGGTGAAAATAGCTCAAAATAAGCACTAGTGTATACAGCAGACACATATGAATCATATTGACTGATGAACACCAAGCATTGTGTTAAGTAAATTGGATTTTCTTCACCCAAACATTAAATGCAAATGCATTTCTCCTTTTTGGGCATATAGAAATGAAAAATGCTACTCATGGTTGAATCAGTTTGGCACTTTCATGAATTCATGTTACAGTGTCAGAAGGTTACTGATTGGAATATTTTTAAGGACATGCTCTTAATTGGAAAATGGCATGGAAAATGTTGGGAATTTCAGATTTTTGGCCGACAAATGTTTTCCCTGTGAAAAACAGAGGCTGGTATTCTACATGGTCAAAGATTATCAGCTTCCCTGTCTCAGTCTAAACAGCCCTGGGCTTATGTGATTTACACGCTGTCAATTCTTGCAGGCCAAGTGTCCAATATAATCACTTAAGCCTAACAGGTAAGTCCCAGATGCACTTGAATGTCAATTGTACCTTTCAGTCTGCCTAACGGGGTCTATTAAATCAAGGTTGTCACCAATCAGCTGGATCTTCTTCAGGTTTTTGCAGATACTACACCAGGGGAAAGTTGAATATGTTGCAAAGAAACAGACCATTTACATATTCTTTTTCCCAAGATTCTTTGCCCTAGAGGTTTTGTTTTCAATGGAAAAAGAGTCAAAGCAATTTCAGGAAAACCTGATCGTGTAGGCCAAACCTGAGTGTTAAAAATCCTGAAGATTGCAGGATGAAAGAAAGTCTAAGGAAAATAGGGTCCCATGGTTAAAGGTCATGGGTTAGTGATGGAGTCTTGAATCCAACTCACTGGGGATGTAAAAGAGAACAGTGTGTGAAAGTGGGACAGCTCAGAGACAGAGAGATTTTTGTAACATCATAAAAAGAAACAAGAACTGTTACAACAGAGAGCAATAGGTGGGAGACTAGAAAACTCCCTCCTTAACAGCCCTGTGGGTGTACCTACACCTCAGGGACTATAGCGGTTCAAGAAGGCCCTCACCACCACCTTCTGAAGGGCAACTAGGGGTCGGCAATAAGTGCTGGCCTAGCCAACGAAGCCCACATCCTGTAAATTAATTTTAAACAAACATGTGACTCCAGACCCAAGAAATTAACTCTGAAATGCCCTCTGAAAAGGCTTTGCGAGCCACAGTATCACAGAGGGTGTCTCAGTGGCACAGCGGTTAGCACTGCTGACTCACAGCGCCAGGGACCTGGGTTTGATTCTAGCTTCAAGTCAGCGTTTGTGTGGAGTTTGCACATTCTCCCTGTGTCGGCGTGTATTTCTGGTTTCCTCCCACGCTCCAAAGATGTGCGAGTTAGGTGGATTGGCCACGCTAAATTGAGCTTGGTATCAGGGGAATTAGCAAGGTAAATATTTGGGGTTACAGGAATGGGGCCTGGGTGGGATTGTGATCGGTGCAGACTCAATGGGCAGAGTGGCCTCTTCTGCACTGTAGGGATTCTATGATCAAAGACTACAGCAAAAACAAATGAAAATAAAACTGAATGGACCATCCAGCACTGGATAGGACAAAACTGCACTCAACCCAGTCAATCCCACAAAGTTTCTCTCCCTAATATTTTGGGACATACCAAAATTGGGAGAACTGTCTCACAAACGAATCAAGCAACAAATAGTCACCAAATCATAGCTTATAGCCTCTTCCATCACCATCCTGAATATGTCTTTTCCGCCTTCCCACTGGAGCTGGTGGCACAGCACCATACAGATTGAAGGGAGTAGCCCTTGGAGTGCACAACATTGACCTCAAATGCCATGAAGTCTCATAGGCACCAGGTCAAAAATAGACAAGTAAGTTTTCTGCTGATTACCATGAACTGTTATCCCTCAATTGATCAATCTGTATTCCTCCATGTTGAACACCACTCAGAAGAACTACTGAGGGCAGCAAGGGCACAGAATGTACTCTGGATAGGATTCTTCAGTATCCAGCACTATGAGTAACTATTGACTAAACTGGCCAAGCTCTAAATGATACATCTTCCAGACTGGGCCTTTGGCATGTGGAGAGGGAATCAGAAAGAGGGAATAAAAGCATATGTTTGATCTTGTCCTCACCAATCTACTTGTCATAGATACATCTGTCCATAAAGTATTGGCAGGAGTCACCAGCTCACAGTCCTTTTGGAGAGGAAGTCCCATGGTCACACAAAGGATATGCTCCAACATAAAATGAGATACCAACCTACCCAGTAAAGCTACAACACAGGACTAATCAGCCCAAGCAGCATGTGATAAATGGACCCACGCAATCCCACAATAAATTGTTCAGATCAAAGTTCTGCAATACTGCCAAACCCAGTTATGAATAGTGATGGACAATTAAACAACTAATCGGAGGAGGTTCTGCAAATATCCATCCCCATTGATAGTGGAGTCTAGCACCTGTGGGCAAAAGATTGAAGCATTTGCAATCATCTTCAGCCAAAGTGCCAATCGAATGATCTATTTTGGCATCCTCCTGAGGGCCCCAGCATTACAGATGCCAGTCTTCAGTCAATTTGATACACTCCACAGGATATCAAGAAACAAATAAGTGCATTGGATCAGCAAAGGCAATGGGCCATGACAATACGTCAGCAGTAGTGTGGATGATTTGATCTCCAGATCGAGTTGCGTCTTTGGCAAGCTGTTCCAGCAGAACTAGTGCATTGGCATCTACCCAACAAAGTGAAAAATTGTGCAGGGTTTGTCTTTTCTGCAAAAAGCCGGTCAAATCCAACCCAGCCAAATACTATCCCATCAGCCTACCCTCAATCATCAGCAAAGTGATGAGCAATGTTATCAACAGTGCTAAAGTGGCATTTACTCATCAACAACCTCCTCACCTGCTCAGCTTGTGTTCTGCTGGCACTTAATTCCAGACCTTATTGTAAAGAGCTGAATTCCAGAAGTAAGGTGGGAGTGATTGGCCTTGGCACCAAGGCAGCATTCACTTAAGAGTGGCATTAAGGATCCTAGCAAAACTGAAAATAATAGAATTAAGGAGAAAACTCTCAACTGATTCTAATCATAGCAGAAAGAGAAGTGGTTGTGGCTATTGGAGACCAATTATCTCAGCTGTAGGATCTCACTATCAGAATTCCCCAGGGCAGTGTCCTAGGCCCAGCCATCTTCATTTCCTTCTTCAATGAAGTTTCCTCCATCAAGCAGTTCAAAGAAATGTTTCACTAATAGCTAAAGGCTAGGGAAATAGTCACTGATGATTGCACAGTGTTCTACGCCACTCACAACGCCTCAGTTGATGAAGTATCCCATTCCTGCTGCTAAACAACATTATGGCTTGGGCTGATAAGTGATAAGTAATGCGCACAACACATGTGTCAAGCAATGGCTATCTCCAAAGAGCAACCATCTCCCCTTTACATTCAATAGCATTACCATCGCTGATTGTCCCAATGTCTGTGCGCACAGTATAGCTAAAAGAGCAGGTCAGCGGCTGGGAATTCTGCAGCAAGTAACTCACCTCCTGGCTCCCAGAGCCTGTCCACCATCTGTAAAGCACAAGTCGGGAGTGTGATGAATAGTTCTCCACTAGTCTGGATGAGCGGAGCTCCAAAAACATTCAAAAAACATCCAAAAGGACGACATCCGGACAAAGCAGCATGCTTGATTTGCAGTCTATCCACCATCTTAAACCATGGTGCACAGTGGCTACAGTGTGTTCCATCTGATATTTGCAGCATTTCAACAATTCTCCTTCAACAGCACCTTCCAAATCCATGACCACTACCACTTTGAAGAAGAAGGTCAGCAGATGAATGGGAACATCACCAAATGCAACTTCCCTCCAAGTCATACAGCACTCCAACTTGGAAAATTATCATTGTTGCTGGGTCTAAATTGTGGAACTCCTTTCTTAATGGCACTCCACTATCCCTATATCAAATGGACTGCATAGGTTCAAGGAGAACGCTCACCACCACCCTCTCAAGGACAATTAGCATGAGCAATAAATGTTGGCATTGGCAGGAATACCAACATCCCATGAGCAAGTATAAAGTAAAATTGATATAGACAGTGTTAGCAACAGTGAAGCTACATGGGTGAAATCTCATCTCAGGAGAAAATACTTCTCCCGAGTTTGTAAATACTCTGCTTCAGCTACAGACTATTGCCAGAGAAAGGGATAGAGACAGCAGTTAGGGAAATAACTTGTGGCTAGGACCAAAGACTTTGACCTTCCTAATGTTTATTTGGAGGAAATTTCTGCTCCAGCAGTACGGGATGTCAGTTAAACAACCTGATAATGTAACAACAGTGGAGGGGTTGAGAGAGGTGGTGGTGAGATAGAGCTAGAGGTGCTGTCATTGTACATGTAAAAGAACTGTGACTGAATGAGCATACTGGCACAACAGAGAGGCAGGAGGTAGCAAGAACAGCTGGGCAATGTCCCCTCTCATTTACCTTTCTTTCTTATGGGCACTTTCATTAGCATGTTCCTTTGATAACCTGAGCAACATTTGCACTTGTGACTTTCAGCACAACAGTACAGTAATTGTATGTTGCTCAGGTCATCAACGCAAGATGGAAGTAACAGTGAGGATAAAAGTAAATCAGAGGGAACATCACCAAGCTGCTGTAGTAATGGACAACAGACAGAATACCTCACCCATTTCCCAGTGCCTACCCTGCTTCTACATGGTGCAGGGGAATGTAAAGCAAATTGATAAATGTGAGTAGTGGTGTGACTAAAGTAGCACATGTTTTTGATCTGCACATGAAATTCTTAGTTTTGCTGCAGTGGAAGACTGAACGATCCATTAAAACACATTTTATAGCTCATTTCTATCCTGAAGCTGGCAACAAAGAAGTGGTGCCCAGTGATATATAAGGTGCTTGGTTAGTTATCCAGCTGGTTAGCACTAAAAAAGATTCACTGCTGCAATTACAGGAACAAAAGTTTTGTGACTCCATTGGAGTTTGTCTTTAGATTTCACAAGCAATATCCACTGGCCTTGTTTAGCTCTCATATAAAGAAAGATATCTGAGAACAGGGAGCAAGGAGATAGAGTGGGCATGGCATTTTAACAATTATTCTAAAAATACGAGTATTGCATATTTCAATTGTTGCTTAGTAGGATACAAACTGTGATGTTTTAGTTAACTATAGGCATAGGTCAGCAATTTTCCATTTCAAGTAACAGTTGGAATCAAACTTAGTGGCGGGGCCTTGCTGCTCCAGTCAGGCATAGTGTTGGCAACTGAAGCTCATATCCACACTGCCCATAAGGAAGAACCCTGTTTAGTTCGCACATCATAGGTGGGATTTTCTGGCTGTTCCCACTGGTGGAAACTTCCGGGCCTTGCAGATGGCGACTCACCCACGCCCACTCCGCCCCCCCCACCAGGAATTACCTGGTGACAGAGCGTTCAAACAAGTGGAAACCCTATTGACAGTGATAGGATTGGTAATTTCCACTGCACTTGTTTTAAATTTGGTGTCAGCTCTGCAACATAGCCAACTATTCATAATATTAAAGGAGTATTCTACATACAAAATAACAATAATAAAAACATAACTGAAAATCTTATTCATAAAAAGGTCGCAACAAAGTTGATAAAATATTGTAAAGAAATTTTTAAAATATACATTTAGTTAAAAAAATTCAGAGCTTCTATTGGCCACATAACTTCCATTAAATCTACTCTAATGAGCAGGGGAGAACCTATAATCACCCCAACTAAAATGGACGGAAAAATCACATCATTTTAATTACAGTAAAATATTTGATATTAAGTGACGGTATGATTTATTTTCAGCAATGCCCATTTAAGCCAATCCAAAAGTCCTCTTGTGATGGTTTCAAATGGAGAGAGCGGCCACAGACTCAGGCTGACTTGCTGAATATTGGCAGAATTTTCTGTTAGGGACTCAGAGCTAGAGATGGATGGTCAGTTCCCCTCTAATCGCATGGGATCAGAGGTGAGTTGGCAAGATGAATACAGAACTGGCTCAGTCATAGAAAACAGAGGGTAGCAGTGGAAGGGTGCATTTCTGAATGGAGGGCTATAACAAGTGGTATTCCTCAAGGATCAGTGCTGGGAGACCTTTGCTGTTTGTAATATATATAAATTACTTGGAGGAAAATCCAGCCCTGATTCCTCGTCTACTTTTTATTTTTCCTTATCTTTCACTGCTGAGGCATTTCACAATTCTTGAGCCAACAAGTGGACGAGGAGAAAGTAACGGGTACATGCTCACACCATTCACAGCTTATGGTACAAGAAAGAAGTGCAATGAGAAAAGGGGCATTGATTGTGTGGGTGCCTTCATCCTCAAACGCTCCAGCCCTGACAGAGGTCACCACCTCCACAAAATCCCTTCATATAATTGTCACGGGTGGTCAGCCACCAGCATATGCAACTTGTGAGATGCAGATGTAAGACTTGCAACAATAATAAATCTGTGAGGGTGAGGTGAAGCATTGGAAAGTTACGTTTCAGTCCTAATTATCATTCCTTCCCAGCTCTTCCACCTAGATCTCCAGTGCAGCATCCAAAAACCATGAATCATGCAGGGATGATTCTTCCAGCCGGCTGCGCTGCTTTTATATTGCAGCTGAGTCGGGAGACTGTTTTACTGGCTACCCACTGGGCGCCTCTGCGGGTCTCCAGTGCCGGATTTCCAGCTCCATCAGCTCTGCACCAGAAATTGACACAGAGTTGCATAATGTATGCAGACCCTAATTTGAGTGCAATTCTAATATCATTAGCGGACCCGGGACTGAGGTCTTGTAGGGAGCTGGCAGTTTGACCCTGCTGCAGTAAAAGATGGGCAATTGAGGCCCCCCCACAGAAGTTCGGGTGTTGGGAGGCTGTCCCCTGGGCATTGCTACTGTGGCAGTGCCAACCTGGGCTCCATGGTACTGCCCAAGGGGCAAAGTACCAATGTCTGGGGGACATCTTGGCACTATCCAGTGAGTATCGGGCAATGCCAAAGGGGTGGGGCCTAGGAGCAGGGCCTGGTAGGGAGCAGGGCCTCAGGGGGTATTGATCTGTTAGGGGGTGGACAGTCCCACTGCCACTCTGCACTTCGGGCTGAGTGCCAGACAGAGGGAGGGGAGCCAGCGATCAAGGCTGGCCATCAGGGTGGAGGGTGGGGGTGAGAGCCAGCCTGCCTGGGGACGGGGTGTCGGGACTGTGGTGGGGGCTTGTGGGATGTGGGATCCAGAGATTGGGGCTGTGGGGGTACAGGGGCTGAGGGCTGGGCCCAGGCATGTTCTGGGGGGGTGGGGGGGGCGGGCAGCGTTCGGCACCATGGGGGTCGCGGGGCTGGCCAGCAATCAAGCTGCCTAACGGTCAGGGGGCCGGCTGACAGGGGCCACTGCACATGTACCCTTTGCAGCACTGACAGATCGGCACATGCACAATGGCCCACTCAGCACTGTGCTGCCCGTCTCTCCAGCGGGAATAGGCCCCATCCATTGGTCTGTGGAGTGATTCACACTAAGGCACTCTGCAGTGCACAAGAGTGTGAGAGATTCATTTTGAATCTCCTGCTGAAAAAACCAGCATGATTTATTCCAGTTTTTATGCAAAAACTTGGAATATTTTTGGGAGAATCGCTCTCTCATTGACAATAATTCATCCACAGAGTTCAGAATGAATTCAACCCCAACAGCCACCTCCCCTTTAAAAGGAAGGCTGTCATGATATTGAGCCCCCTGCTGAAGCATGCAGCCAATGAATAGTATGGGGAGCACTAGATGCATGTAGTAACCATGGAAAGAAACAGGCAACATGAAGTTGGCACCATGTTAGCATTGCAATCAATAGGCAGCCACACAACGCAATACCAGATCCTTTTCCAAGGATTATGTAGCTGAACCCCATAATGTTATAGAGGTGAGAATAGCCCAACATCTGCGTGCGTCCAAATCATTTGAATGCAATGCCAATAGCTTCTAAATTGAGTTACTATTTAAGATAAGTACATATTCTTATTTGAGTTTGGAGACACCTTTAAAACAAACAAAACTCCAGCTGTGTCAACTTCAACCTTGCACTTTCTGTCTGAATGATTGATTCAATGAAGGATGAGGGAATTAGTGTCACAAGATTGACACTAATGTGATTTACAGCACAAGTACTCTATAAACACAAACATGTTGTGGGCCATAAACTCAGAGGTTATGAGTAATCATCTTTAATCATGACTGTCGAGACAGAAATTATTTATTAATGCAACACTGAGTCTACCTTTTTAAACAGTGCTTTGGAAATTCTTGGAGAAGCCTCCTGACTGATTTGAAGGTGAAATTAAATTTATATTCTTTAGCAAATGACTCACTAAATAGTGATACAGTTTTTCATTATTTCTTTGATCAAAGTCTCTCTGCAGTTTGAACCATTCCAGCATTTCTGCTCTTATTGTGTGTTCTGGTGAAATTAACTTCAGGGGGTGGAATTGATGGTGTGCTTGCAGTCTGAAAGTGGGATTGCAGTGAATGGACAGTCCATTTTACATGGTGCCCAAGTTTCTATTGCAGTGAAGCAGCCTAACTAAAATTTGCTTACACTGACCCAATTCTTGATTTCCTGTCCTGAACAATTTTCATATCTGAGACCAGCACAGTCTCACTCCTTAGGGAAGCCTAGCATTGGCAGAAGGAGCTGTGTTTCCCAGCATAGGAGGAGGCATGACACTGGTCATTGGTGGGATCTTTTGGTCCCATCAAGGTCAATGATGTTTTGCATGGATCGCCTACCCTGCTGTCGCACAGGATGGGGGATGGGTCATCTCAGGGGGGCTGTGAGATTCTACAGGCAGGAAAGGCCAGAAAATCCCACCCATAGGCAAAACTGCTGAGGGAGATTGACATCCAGAAATTTCAAATGGGACTTCATTTTTTTTATTCATTCACAGGATTTGTGTGTCACTGGCTAGACCAGCATTTATTGCCCATCCATAGTAGCCCTTCAGAAGGTGGTGGTGAGTTGCCTTCTAAAACTGCTGCAATCTCCGATGTGTAGGTACACTTACAGTGCTGTTAAGGAGAGAATTCCAGGAGTTTGACTCAGTGATAGTGAAGAACGGTGATATATTTCCAAGTCAGGATAGTGAGTGACTTGGAGGTGTATTTGGAGGTGGTGGTGTTCCCATGTATCTACTTCCCCTGTCCTTCTAGATGGTTGTAGTCATGTGTTTGGAAGGTGCTGCCTAAGGAGTCTTTGTGACCTCCTAGTGAGCTGCCTTCTTGATTGTTGCAGTCCTTGAGGTATAGATATGCCCATTGTGATGTCAGGAAGGGAATTGCTGGATTTTGATCCAGTGGCAACGAAGGAAAGGCAATAGATAGAGTTCCAAGTCATCATGGTGTGCGGCTTAGAGGGAAAATTGCAGCGGTGATGTCTCTATGTACCTACTGCCCTTATCCATCTAGGATGTAGATGTCACGAGTTTGGAAGGTGCTATTGAAGGAAGTTTTAGGTTGATTTAATGGTGATCTCAAAAAGTCTAAATTACAGGGTTCATCACCTTCTTCCCTAAAGACTCTAAGACTAATAGCAATGGCAGATTTGCTTAAATGTTGTTATGTTTACTATTCGCTCTGTATGCATATTATTTTATAAATTATAAGGACTTTACAAGTAGGATTTACTGCAACTTCTTTTAAGACAAAGAAATAAATAGAAACATATTTACTTTAAAAACAGCTGTGAGTTATAATAATTCAAATCTGACATGTGTAAACAGTGTGATTCAAATAGGAAAGAGTAAAGTTTATTTATTAGTCACAAGTGGGCTCATATTAACACTGCAGTGAAATTACTGTGAAAATCCTGTAGTCGCCATACTCTGGCACCTGTTCGGATACATTGAAGGAGAATTTAGCATGGCCAGTTCATCTAACCAGCATATCTTTGGAGAGTGGGAGGAATCCAGAGCGCCCAAGAGAAACCCACGCAGACACGGGGAGAATGGGCAAACTCCACACAGGCGGTGAACCAAAATAGGAATTGAACCCAGGTCCCTGGTGCTGTGAGGCAGCAGTGCTAACCACAATGCCATTGCGCCATCCTGAGGAACTGTAGTCCTTCATCATTGTTGAATGTAAAGCTTGTGGCTGACAATAAGCTGATGCTAATATATATGCATCCCAATTCAGGACATAGATAGAGATAAGCAACAAATAAGTCAAACTGAATCCTATTTGAATGAATGAGGGGTCCTACTGAGATATTTCAGTGTGATAAATCTGCAGAACTATCCCTTTTTATTGTTACAGCATGTTACTAAATGCTGACTACAATTGTCACCTTTTTCAACTAGCTCAGCATTATCTCTGTTGCCTTCATGACTATTATCATTTAAACTGTGAGATGTTTATTTTACTTATTCAGAATTGGTTCCCAGCTTAGGGTTAGCATTCGCACAGAATCACAGATGCATCAACTTAAAAAGCCAACTAGTGTGGTTTCTGATTTTATATGGGAGCATGTTTCTTCAGTGGTTTACAATATCTGGAAAGAGATCTAAGTACAGACAAAAATCTAGCCCAGAAATTTTTGGAGGCCTGCTTTGACACTGCAAGTGTGGTGGGCCATATTTCTGCTACATGCATTCTCTTCTCTTGATGTCATCTCAACGTCTGGGACATCTGTTTCAGGCAGGCATACTCACTGCCAGCTGAATGCTGGATGCAACTGATATCATTTCTGCTGGAGTTCTGTATCCCACCAATTCTGTCTCTAAAATTAATAGGTGGACAGAAATAGCTTTCTCGTTTCTTGAATCTTCAGTCTGTGTCAATGCAGGACACTCCAATGACTATCTGGGGCAGCTGACTGGTGCTGCCATTGGCTGCGCATACTAACAGTAGGTGGCACAGCTCTGTATGTGGTTGTTTGCTGACTAAGGCTTGTGAAAACAGCACTCTGAAGTGGTGAGGATTCACTGAGTGTGGCTGTAAAGATACTTGTTCACCAGTTTGGGGAAAACACAACTCATTCTCTTACAGGTTAAAGCTATACAGAAGCTTACAGCCTCAAGGCTGGAATCAGCTCCTGACATGACTCTGAGTACAGAAGCCTGCGCTCACCAGAGTGATCTCTAATCCTGTTCCTTGATTGGTTCCCTGGGTCATGTGACCCTTGCCCTGCAGACTGATCCTTAAAGGGATGATCTCCACATCCCCTCATCTCTAAATCCTTTTATACAAATGTCAAAACTCTTACACAGTACAAGATAATCAAGTACATGAATTTAGTCAATTGTAAATTAAGTCTGTCAGGGGGTTTCTGAATCCTTGTGGAGCGACATAACTCCCATAACCTCTCTGCTGGGGGTGCGGGGGGGTGGGGGGTACTTCCACAGGATTGATGATAGAATCTGAAGTCCATCCTCCTGTGCAACCTTTCCAACCTTCAATCTCCAGCTCCTCATGAAACTGTAAGGACACTTTAATCGATAATTGATGACCTCTGAAATCTGTTACTTTGATCTTCTGAGGTATTAGGACCTTTCCCGGCTTCTTGTTCACAGCTCATGTTGCTTGGGTATAACGTGATCTGTTGAGAGTGTAAAGGGTGACGTTTTTAGATAACCTCTCATGTGACCCCGTGTAAGTTAACCAGCCTTGTGCCTTCAGAACTGGGATCCATTGCAAGCACCTGATCTCTTCTCCAGGCCTTAATTGTGCCCTCCAATCTGCAGAAATCATCTCCTAATGGGCATACTTTTCTGAGCAAAAGGATTAAAATATTTTGGAGATAAATTGTAAAATCATCTTTTTTGTGGAATGTGCTACGATGTCAGCCACAAAACTAGAGAACAACTTTCTCCCAAGTTCCGTGATGGAGCATGAAAGCATCCAAAGTCCACAGCACCAAACTGCCTGCACGGATATTAATTGTCATCAAGGGTATACCGACTGCTTCCTCACTACCACCGTACCAAGTGTTCATATCAGGATTTTGCACATTCCAAACGGAGATTTTCCACACACTTAATGTAATATTATGAGGCTTTGCTCTTCGTGTGAATCTTACTCAACCATTGTATGGACTGGAAAGTCAGGTATGGAAATAGCTGGGCCTGAAATTGGGGGAGCTATGACGGGGGGGTGGGGGGGAGGGCCTATGATGGAGGGGGTGCCATGTTGAGGGGGTGGGGGCGTGCAGGAGTGGAGCATAAAGGGAGGGCCATGCAGGTAGGATTTGTATAGGGGTGGAGCATGAAGAAGGGATATGTCAGGTGTCATGAGTGGGGCATGTCAGGGGTCATAAACGGGACCAATTGACCCAATGCCCCGATGCCCTGATGCTAGTGATTTGTATCGGTGAGGGAGTGGGGAAACCCTGATGAAAGTGAGAGAGTGGGGTGCCCTTACAAAACGGAGCCCGATCACTTTGTGGCTGGGCTCACCAGTATGTTTAGGTCCCACCCATCCCAGGACTGGCAGGTAACTCAGCAATCTCCCAGAAAATGACTAAGTGAGGGACGATTGCGATCCAGACGTCACCGGACAGACTGGTACAGATTGCTTCGGTTTTCTCACTGCTATGACACCCATTTTGTGGGAAAATGGTGGCCTACATCCCCTACCCATGGCAACAATAGCTCCTCAGCAATGACCCCTAACATTCAAATACTCCATCTCACTCTCACACATTACAACAGTGCCAAATTCTTATCAACCTCCTGCTACTTCCATATACATTCAGCTACTCAGCTGGGGCAGGTACATTGCTCAAACACTGTTACACAATCACTGATAACCTATCCTCTCAAGACAATGTGGCACACAATAGAAGGAAGCTAAGCAGAACCAATTGAGGATTAGGTTGCCTACATTTGTTTAGCCTAACAGGAGATCTCCCTCTGCATCATAGTGGTTATCACTGCAGCTCACAATGCCAGGGACCTGGTTCAATTCTGGCCTTGAGTGACTGTCTGTGCAAAGTCTGCACATTCTTCCCATGTCGGCATGGGTTTCCTCTGGGTGCTCCGATTTCCTCCCACACTCCAAAGATGTGCAGGTTAGGTGGGTTGGCCATGCTAAATTGCCCCTCAGTGTGCCAAGTTGTGAAGGTTAGGGGGATTAGTGGAGTAAATACTTAGGGTTACTGGGAACAGGTCTGGGTGGGATTGCCCCTTAGTGTCAGGGGGATTACGTGAGGTTACAGGGATAGGGCCAGGGTGTGATTGAAGACTCAATGGGCCAACTGGCCTTCTCTGCACTGTGAGATTCTATATTCTATGAGGGCAGTGGTGACAGTCTGTGGCAGCTGATGTCATTGAGAACATTAATGATGACAGATAGGTTCCTGCCTTATGTCCCTTCTCAACTCCCAAGCCCTGCAATCTGACATGAAGTGCAAGCTGTAGATGGACACCTTCCTTCCCAACCACCATTCCTCACTGCAACCTTCTCTTTTTAAACATCCACCTTTTCAAACATTCAGTATACAGGAGGAGGAGAGGGAGCAACAAAACAGCAATGATGAAGAGGCCAAACCCAATAACTTCCCATAATGCCTGTATAAACTCCCTGCCAAGCCCAGCAACTCCTCATTACATCTGCAAAAATTCTCTGTTAAACCCAGGAACTCAATGTAACACCTGTAATAGAGATTTTGCAACAGCAGATGCTATTCTAAATTAACCCACCTACAAGTTAGGTGCCTGGTCCTTTAAATTATGTTAATGTTGGACCTCTCTTGCAGCTGAACACAACTTCTTCAGTCAGGCAGATAGGTACCCAGGTGGTCCAGGTTTCCAAGCTTGGGAGATCTGAGTAATATCAAACGCCAGTTCAGCAGCTTCAGGCACACACAGAATATGCCAGCACAAGTACCCTTCCCAATGTGGGGCACTGCCCGAAAGCACAGCATGGCACATTCACAGGACTCCTGGCATTTATGCTGCCATCTCCAGCAGTGTCATGGATCTGAATTTTGTGCCCATAATGTCTGATTCACAGAGTTCTTGATTAATTTTAACAATTGGGGATTGTGGAGGATCAGAAATTGGCCCTTCTAATCTCTAAACCCAATTCTTTGATCTGCACCATCTCCAATCAATGCTCTGGGCTGTAAGCAGAGTTTTAGGAATTTGGTGAAGTGAAGGTACCATTTAATGTGTGTATCACAGCTAAAAATAAATGAAAAGGCTATTTATTTCATAAAAATATAGCAATACTAATGCAAGGGTTTTTAAAAAGAAATTGAATTAACCTTCTAACTCTTTCCAAACCCCGATGCTATGTCTAGATGAAAGTGTTCACATCTGTTGCAAAGAGGGTGGTCCCTCATGTGTCCGACATGCCTTCTGCTCACTGTATAACATAGCTTTTACTGAGATATCAGCATTATTGCAGTCCAAAATGAGTGTCATATAAAATCACGAAGGAGTAAAAATAAATCCAACTTTCAGGTTAGACTAATTCAACTTTAAGGAAAGAAAATATCATGCTTAGAAGGCATAAAGCAGACAGACATAGAACATTACCCAGGGGATATATGAATTCAGAAACAAATCCCATCTGGAAATATTATACAAAATGTTCCTGATCCTGAAGATGGAACTTCAAGAGAATTGAATTGCTCCCAATCTGCAGAAATGCTTGAGTTTCATGGGGCTAATTTGGACACTGTAATGGAAGTGTTTAGAAGGCTGTACTACACTCAAGTTCATCATGGGCAGGACTGTGCAGACTATAGTATGTGCTCTCATTGCTGGCCTATATTTTGGGAAATCCTGCAATTTAAGACAAGCACTCACCCCGCTCTAACTGTTCTCAGATGTCAATTGGAAGTTGAAGAAGGTGATTGCTCAGGACACCCTGTCAGTCACCTAAGCCACACCCAAGCACAAAAACACTGCTTCCTTAAAACACTGCTCCAACAATGAAGCTCACTTCCTTATGGGTCCTGGTTATTTATACATTCTGATTCTGGCATCCCAATGTCTTACTGATCCAGGCCTCAGTTTCAATTTAGTATACAATAGTGGAATAGCTGATGGGTTTTTCCTTAAATTCAACAGGAGGCTGATAATGGACGGGAAAAGTGGCATTGAAGCCTTGGGCACCAATCGTGGCTTTCTCCATTGTAATGCTTGGGATGTAAACTCAGGAGGGTCTGACAAAATGACACTGGTGGGGTGGGCTGTGATTGCATACATGCACCCCATACAACCACCCCAGCGCTGTCCTGACACTGTCCAGTGGGCAATGCTGGGGTAGTGTGGATGATTCAGATGTAGAGACCTGATAATTATATGCTAATGATGGAAATGACGTTCCCAACACTGAACATCTGGAAACCTGCTACGTCGCTAGCAGAGGCAGGGACAATCAGGTCATGCTTTTACATCAGTGTGAAACGCAATTTGGACATCCTGCGAAATTTTCTGCTCCTATTGTCAAACCCGCCCAATGGAGACAGGAGTGGAAAATCTCAGCCATCAGTATCAGTTTGATCCCACATTCTAACTCTGAGGCAGTTCCAGCAAAAATAACATTAACTTGTATTGTCATTTTCTCCGATAAAGCATTGGTCTGAAAATTGTCATCCCTGTCATGGCTGATGTTGAGAATTTTGGTGCTATTCATACGTTCATAGAATCCCTACAGTGCAGAAAGAGGCCATTTGGCGCATCGAGCCTGCACTGACAACAATCCCACCAGGCCCTATGGTCATAACCCCACATATTTGCGCTGCTAATCCCCCTGACATTAGGGTCAATTTAGCATGGCCAATCAACCTAATCTGCACATCTTTAGAGTGTGGGAGGAAACCGGAGCACCCAGAGGAAACCCCACGCAGACAAAGGGAGAATGTGCAAACTCTGCACAATGACTCAAGCTGGGAATCGAACCCGGGTCCCTGGCACTACTGTGCCATTGTGCTGTCCCTACAGCGGGATTGCATCTTTTGGGGAGCCCACTTACACTTAAATTCAGAAGTTGTAGTTCACCAGAATTGGCTTCAGGGGAGCCCATGTTAATAGTTCCATAGGGAATGCCCAGGATTAACCCGACTTTAAAGTTATTTAGGACTGCTCCTAACAGACATAGATCCTTTTCAGCAACAAAGGCCTTTAAATCATCTTGAATGTCAAAACACATCCACAGACCCAAGGAAACCCCCTTGAATTCATCAACTCCCAACCCATCCTCTGCACTGTGAATCTTCAGTTTTACTGAGGCTGGGGGGGATGATGAGGTTAAAGGTAGACGGGAATTCCAAAAGTATGGGATTGGAGGGGTGCTGTCTGGAATTGTTGGGGGAGTTGGGGGAAGTTGCAGTTAAAAGTAAATGAAATAAAATGATTAAAAAGCATTCACCGAAGGTTTTCAGATGGGCCATTAAATCATAGACTGCTGCTGAGCTGAAGACTGATCGTTGACTCATCAATGAGCATGCCTGCAGCTCATGGCCTCTGGGTAGGTATGGCTTTGCTGCCATTGTGCCACACCACTCGACCTCTCCAGCCCAATTGTTGATGGATCCACACTGCAGCCACTAGAGCAAGTTCCTGCTGCAGCCACCAAAAAAGATGGGCACAAAGTTTTAAGATGCTGTCAGTGGTAAACGCCCCCACTTCACTGCTGATGGCAAGATCCAGGCCAGATTATTGTGAACAAAGGACAATGTGCTCCCATGCAAATGATGACAAACAGAAAATTCAGAAAGAAACAAATATTAGCCAGGAATATATTCTCTTGTTCTCTTCTCTCTTGGATCTCGGCACACCTAGTTCATGTGGCAGTCGGATGATCGACATCCACACGACTGATGCACTTGTTACTGCAGACCTCCAACCTGTATTGGAATAACCCAGAATATCTTAACCTCCAGTTTTCTCCCTTGACTGTGACCCTCCATTAAATATGGAGGTGATCAGGCTCTCCCTATATAAAATCTTCTGCCAATTCTTTGATAAAAACAGAAAGTGGCACAGTGGTTAGCACTGCTGCCTCACAGTGCCAGGGAACTGGGTTCAATTCCAGGGTCAGATCACTGTCTGTATGGAGTTTGCACGTTCTCTGCATGTCAATGTGGGTTTCCTCCGGATGCCCTAGTTTCCTCCCACATTCCAAAGATGTGTGGGTTAGGTTGATTGGCCATGGTAAATTGATCCTTAGTGTCAGGAGGACTAGCAGGGTAAATACATGGGGTCAATGGGATAGGGCCTGGGTAGAATAGTGGTCGGTGTAGACTCGAAGGGTCGAATGGCCTCCTTTTGCATTGTAGGGATCCTATGATTTTCCATCAGCTTTCACTCTGAGATATCCATACAGCATGTCAGTCGCGAAAATAAGGCACGTACTGGTGTCTATCAGCTATTCCAGTGGATAGTGCCTGTGTGTATGTGGGTAAGTCTGCAGGGTGAAACAAATATTTGCAATTCCACATCCAACAGATAAAAGTCAATCAAAATAACCTTGCTTCCATCCCTGTGCGCAGCAGGGTAGATCCACGTTTGGCAAACGCACATACTGTTTCAGAAATCTCCAATATGGTTTGCTGACACATGCCAAGTAATTTGGCTGTGTTCTGGGACCAAGATGAGCAAAGCTTCATAATGCTTGGCTTTACAGCATGGTGCTTCTAAAATGTGACTAGCATGAAATGCACTGCTGGAAGGCAAATATTTTTATGCCTCCAAAGTGTACATTTGGGCACAGTCAATGCTGCCAAGTTTCTCCAGTATTCACTCCAAACCAGATTAATGTGTTAATGGGGTGTTGTTTAATAGGGTAGTTACAAGACGACTGGGTGTTAGGAACAGACAGGAATCAACAGTATGAGTTTTTTTTTGGTTTTTCATTCAATTTTGAAGAGATCGTTGACAAAGACTGTTGCATACTCTGTTTGAACCTTTAATAATAGGTTAATAATAGGACAGCACGGTAGCACAATGGTTAGCACTGCTGCCTCCAGCGCCAGGGACCTGGGTTCAATTCCAGCCTTGGGTCTCTGTCTGTGTGGAGTTTACACATTCTCCCCGTGTCTGTGTGGGTTTCCTCTGGGTGTTCCACTTTCCTCCCACAGTCCTAAGATGTGTAGGTTTGATGGATAGGCCATGCTAAATTGGTCCTTAGGGATTAGCAGGGTAAATGTGTGGAGTTAAAAACACAGGGCCTGGGTGGGATTGTTGTTGGTGCAGGCTTGATGGGCCGAATGACCTCCTTCTGCCTGTAGGGATTCTGTGACTCAATGTTACATGAAACACTCTGTCATCCTGAAGAATATCTAGCTCTCCCTTCATATTAAATTTTGTTGAACTTACCAATGGCATTAGTTTAAGTTTGGATTATTAACAGTGTTGTTAGTAAACACTTTTTATAACTTACCTGAATAGTTCAAAGATGAGCGGGTTAGGTTGAGTGGCCATGGTAAATTGCCCCATTGTGTAAGGGGGATTAGCAGGGTAAATACATGGGGTTACAGGGAAAGGGCCTCGGTGGGATTTTGGTTTGTGCAGTCTTGATGGGCCAAATTACCTCCTTCTGCACAGTAGGGACCCTATGTAGAAAGTGCTCTTCCCCTGCTGTGGCTCAGTTGGTGACACTCTCTTGCCTGAGTTTCCAGAACTTCAATTCCCACTGCAAGTCCTGAGCACACAAATCAAGACTAGCACTCCAGTGCAGTATTGAGGAAGCTCTGCACTGTTAGAGGTGCTGCCTTTTGGATGAGAAGTTAAAACAAGGCACCATCTACCTTGTGGATGTAAAAGATCCCAGGGCATTATAGAACATAGAACACTACAGCACAAACAGGCCCTTCGGCCCACAAGTTGCGCCGATCATATCCATACCTACCAGGCCTATCTATCACTCTCAATCCCATTAAATCCCACGTAGACATCCAGAAGTCTCTTAAAAGACCCCAGCGAGTTCGCCTCTACCACTACTGACGGCAGCCAATTCCTCTCACTGACCACCCTCTGAGTGAAAACCTGACTTAACCTGAGGGTTATTTTGTAGAAGAGCTTCCAATGAGGAATTTTGAGGAAAACCTGGGGTGGAATTCTCCCCAAAAAATTCTAAGTGTTGAATTTGCAAGAAAACTGGAGTAATTCATGCTGGATTTTCAGTGGGAGTTCAGAGAAAAATCTCTCACATTCTGTGCATTGCAGAGGCTACCAGTGTGAATATCATTAAAATGGTGGATGGGGCCTATCCCCATCCAGGAGGCTGAAACTAGCAGGCATGCACAGTGGCTCCAAACTGTCAACATTTGTTGGCCAGCTCGATCGCTGCTAATCCCTTGACACTAAGGGACAATTTAGCATGTCCAATCCCCCTAACCTGCACACCTTGGGAGTGTGCAAGGAAATTGGAGCACCTGGAGGAGTGTGGAGAGAACATGCAAACCCCACACAGACAGTGACCTGAGGTCAGCATTGAACTTGGTCCCTGATGCAGTGAGGGAGCAGTGCTAACCACTATGCCATCGTGCCACCTGTAAATTTTTTTTGATAGTAAACACAAGTCATTTCGCATCATTAAATGTGAGAAAAGGGCATTAATGCATCAGCAGCCATTTTATCTCATTCCCAATACGTATTTCCTTTGACTATCACAAAACAAATTATCCCATCAACTTCTTGTTCACAAGTGTGGCAACAGTAACTTTTAGGGCTTAGTCTGAAAATGCACTCAATAGTATTATAGCATAAGAAGAAACTTTATTCTGTTCAGTAACTGTGCAGAATCATTTTAAAGTAAAGTTTATTTATTAGTCACAAGTAAGACTTACATTAACACTGCACTGAAGTTACTGTGAAATTCCCTTAGTCGCCACAGAATGGTGCCTGTTCAGGTCAATGCACCTAACCAGCACATCTTTCAGACTGTGGGAGGAAACCCCTGCAGACACGGAGAGAATGTGCAAATTCCACACAGTGACTCAAGCTAGGAATTGAACCCAGGTCACTGGCATTGTGAAACAGCAATGCTAACCACTATGTGCCGTCCTCCATCTCCACCTATAAGGCCTTCCCATTTTGCAACTTGTCACCTGCTCTTTTTGAGTCCGATTTGCAGTGTCTAAAAACAAAAGAAAGAAAGCAACATACACAATTGCTTCCAAAGGTTGGAAGTATGTATACCCATTGGAGATTATACGGTCGTTTCCAAAAATAAATAAAAGTGTGTACCGCTCCAAAACTCCCTACGGCTATTCATCCAAAAGCACCATCCACATGATTCCTTCCTCTCATTATCCTTCTCCTTTGCAAGGAGATGCTGTAGAATCCACTCTGCATGACTCAAATTAGGAAATCAGTAGGGATCGAAACAGCTTTCAGAAATACTGAATGTTATTGCCAGCAATTGCCTGGCAATGAGCTGTTTCTGAAGCGCACAGGGAGATGGGCAGTAATGGATGATGATTCATAGCACCGTGCTAAAGAAAGAGCTTACTTAGGTCACTGATCTCAAGCTTAGAACGGGTGAACCTTCCATCTCCGAGGAGATAGTGTTACCACTGAGCCACAGCTGGAAACTAGGTTAGGTGTTTTCATTAATCTGTTGAGTAGAAAGTCATGATTTAAAGTGTAAATGTTAAGATGATTTTGTGTCATGAGGCTGGAACTGCAGAGAAATATGGGATGCAATCTGTCCAGGAGACCAACACAAATAGCAAAGCAAACTGTTGAGTCAAAAATAAAAGTTTGCTTTTAATTTTTTTTTAAATGATTGTTTGCCAACAGGCCTTTTGAAATATTTCAATGTCAAGCAATCAATGTATTGTGTGGTGGAATGAGAGCAAAGATTTAGGGATTTCAGCAAGTTGTGCCTTGATGCTCTCTCTGAGCCCAGATCATTCGGCCCATCGAGTATTTTCGAAGGTTGTCTCCATAACAGCCGGCTGGTCTAACTCCACTTTGTGGTTTGCTCCTCAAACCCTTAATAATCCTCTTTTCCAGGAAACAAATATTCTTTAAAATGATTTTATGGAACCTGGCTCAACAATGGTCTATAACAGAAAATTGCGCATTCTAAACTCTTGTGTGAAGAATTTGTGTTCAAAAAATGCACCATTGTGGGTGTAACCCATTGAAAGTGCCAAGATGCAACCACTGAGAACTTCAGCACTGACCTTAATGGCCTGTCTGAGGCCTCAGGGAGGTCCCCTCCTTCACATTAAAATAGCAGGTTTTAAAGTGTTTGTGAGTTCATTTTAAGCATCTGCCTTGCTGAGGAATGTACTTAACTGTAGCCCTAGTTTCGGGGACAGGGCAATGAGGCAGGGAGGAGAAGGCAATGGAAAGAGGATGGAAAGAAGATTTTTGTGATCCTCAGGTCCACTTAAAATGTTACTGTTTAAGGAGCATTTCCTTTTCCTATTTTTACTTCAGGAGATATATTTCATGGTTATTAGAAAAATTAGTCACCCCTGTATGTGCAGTGATGCAAGATTATTTTGCTATAAGTCCAGATTGTTTTATCAAAAAAAAAGCTGCCGATATTGATCGTGGCATGATGTGTCCTGCTGATGCATCCATTCCCCACAAGTTGCTGTGAACTTTATTGGTTACCCATGTAACTAGCACCATCTAATGGACTCTTGAAAAGATGCAAGCCTTACAATCACAAACGAGTTCTGCTATTCAAACTATGTTTTAAATGTTTTATCAAGCCTCCTAAATTTCAACTGTATCTCATCTAGTTAGTATTCTACCAAATTGCCTTCATTTATTGATCAATATTAAAATGTTTGCATGTAATAGATTTCTTGTTGCCCATATTTTGTTCTGGCATTTGATATTCTCACAACAGTCACTCAGTGGAAAACTGAAGCAAACTGGGAGACACTCTGACATTCGTATCCTTATTCTTCATCTTCAGTGTTATCTAAACTGGCAAAAAGAAAGGATTTCAGGAAGAATTGTGGGTTATCTCACAGTGATGGCAGCAACGATAACAATGAATCATGTTATGTTAACCTTTCCGCTCATAAAGTCATGTCATATTATTAAGTCAATGCAATACAAATATTTTGACATGATGTTTGAGATTACCATATATCACAGTAAACATTAAAACCACAGCATGTATGTTTGCTGACATTTTTATGCCAATCTAAGTACAGATTGGTGGAAAGGCAAATTGTGCGGAAGGTGTGGAGAGTCTACAGAAGGATCTAGATAGGCTGGGCGAATGGGCCAGGAAATGGCAAATGGAATTTAATGTTGGCAAGTGCGAGGTGGTCCACTTTGGTAGGAATAATGGTAGGAAGAATTATTACTTACGGGGCGAAAAACTGCAGCAGGCGACGGTGCAGAGGGACCTTGGGGTCCTTGTGCATGAGTCGCAAAAACCCAGCTTGCAGGTGCAGCAGGTGGTCAGGAAGGTGAATGGGATGCTGGCCTTCATAGCGAGGGGGATTGAATATAAAAGTAGGGAGGTCTTGCTGCGGCTGTATAGGGCATTGGTGAGGCCGCAGCTGGAGTACTGTGTGCAGTTTTGGGCGCCGTACTTGTGCAAGGATATTTTGTTCTTGGAGGGAGTGCAGAGGAGGTTTACTAGGCTGATGCCGGAGTTGAGGGGGTTGAGCTATGAGGACAGGCTGAATAAACTAGGCTTGTACTCATTAGAGTTTAGAAGAACGAGGGGAGATCTCATTGAGACGTATAAGATGATGAATGGGATGGATAGGATAGAGGTGGAGAGACTCTTCCCGCTCAGAAAGGATAGTAGGACTAGGGGGCACAGCCTCAAGATAAAGGAAGGGGCGGTTTAGAATGGAGTTGAGGAGGAACTTCTTCACTCAAAGAGTGGTGAATCTCTGGAATTCTCTGCCCGTTGAAGTGGTGGAGGCTACCTCGCTAAATATTTTTAAGACACGGGTTGATGGGTTTTTGATAAGAGAGGGGATTAAGGGTTATGGGGAGAGGGCGGGAATGTGGAACTGAGCCACGACAGATCAGCCATGATCTTATTGAATGGCGGGGCAGGCTCAAAGGGCTAGATGGCCTACTCCTGCTCCTATTTCTTATGTTCTTATGTTCTTATGTACAGATGAGTTCCATTGTCAACATTTTCCACAGATTAGAAGGATTAAATCATCCAGTGTAAAGTGAGGAGTATGATTGTTCATTATAACACTAGTTGTAAGAGCTGTTATTATTAATTTCGTATTGTGCCTTATTTCATACAAAAACTACAATGACAATGTTTACATTTTAAGAATCTGTGCAGTACAAGGTTTCTGTAATGGAGATCATTGCTTGCATGCAGTTTGCATTGTGATATATCGCTTCCACAAGACAGTAACACTCAGTCAGTGAAATTGTATAAGCCCTGTTTCTGCAATAATAATTTGTATGAACCTATATTGGTAGCAAGGAGAGCTGACCCTGAAAAACTAGCTATTCTAGGTTAATTCTGTATGATGGCCAATACCATTACCATCCATTGTATATCATTCTTGGTGAGAAAGATCTTCTGTGTTTCCATGCCCACCTCTCCAATTACACACTGCATTTATCCAAAATGTTTTTTTCACATTGTTAAGAATTGAATGGAGATTAAAACTTGACGCAGTCTGCAGTGTGGCCAGAGAGAGGGATGGGATCAATGAAAAAAAGCATATCGAGTAGAAATAATATCTCTGCTCTTAATGTTCAATTGAAAGAAATTGTAACATTCACTATTTGCTGTCAGACAGGCAGTCCAACATCATGGGGGTGGCCAACGGGTTGAGAAATGGCTTTTCACATTGTTCCCAGACAATTGCCTCTCTGAAGTCCTGTCGAGCACCTACCTTGGCCTGACTCTTCATGAATGTGTTGCTTGATCTTCACAAATAAGATCTGCATGCAAGGGGTCAGTTTTCATACATGCAGCAGTGGTGCCCTTCTCTACCTCACCAACACTTTTCTCTGGAGCCCTATACTGTTAGTGGGATACCAGTTGCAATTTTGACCTATGACTGGGTGTGGAGTGCATCACGCAAAATCTCCCTATTTATACATGTGTCGCACAGCCTGCCCAATCATCGTCAAAATATAGTGTCAAAAACTTTCACTTTTGTGGAGCAAGAAGGTGCAATGTCCTGGTCTCAGGAAAAACATCCTGGCACAGTGCCAGCTAGTGAATGTCTTGTTCCCTGGATTGTCTCTTCCCCACCTCTGGATCAGACTGATGACTGGTTTAAACTTGAAGGGGAATTTTCCACCCTTTCCAACCAGCAAGCTGCATTGGGACATTGCTTTGGTGTGTGCAATTCACCAAATTAAAGCAAATGAAGCCTGGATCGCAAAACAATTCAGGTATCATTAAGCCTCTGCCTACTGACTGCTTATCTTGGGGCTACAGTTCCTTTAGTGAATCACAGCCACTGAGATCTTAAGCTTCAATTTACAGATGGCCATTATTGCTCAATTTGAAAGGCTGGAGGATAGACTGGAGAAATGCTCAAGACCTCCTTGTGATGTTGCATGGCTTGTCCACATCTCATCCTGTAGTGGAATGCAGCAAGTGGTGCATGGCAAGTGACTTTATTTATTTAACCTTTATTTAGCCAGGCGAATCAACAAAGAACCAATTCTCATTTGTAATAGTGACCTGGTCAAAAGGCTAACATCAAAGCAACAGAAATTACACAACAATACAATTCATTTAAACACTAAAAACAATAAAATGCAAATTAGCAGTGAAAATGAATTGACAGGTTAGCAAGAATAAATATCAGTCAGTGGAGTCTTAACCCTTCAGCGAACGGCATCCACGCTAATGAAGTTAGTTAGCTTCAGTTTTAGTTATATCTCGTTCCAGTCACTGGCAACCACAAACTGAAATGAATTATGACTAAAGAGTGCGCTCACTCTCGGAGTGACTAATTTGATCAAATCACATAACCTCAGATTAAAAGGGATTAATTAGGATGTTTGGCACAGAGCTGGTGGACACAGGTATACAGTTTGAACGTGCCAAGTAACATGGGATATGAAGAATAGAGCCATTGATAAAACAAGTATTATCCTGTTGCTTAACACCTTTTATAAAGTCTGGAAAAAATAGATACTTTGGGTGGAATTTTACCAGCACGTTTGCCCGAAGGTTGTACAATCCCACCTGAGGCCAATGGATAATGCCATTCTCTAAGCCAGACTCGCCCCCAGAATTGGGGCAGGCATGCCAGTAAAATTCCAGCCATTGTTTGGAATAGAATTGAAGATAGGAATGGTAAATATGATCAGAAAGCATTCCAAATATGTTGGAATGTAATAATTCCTAAAATGCTCCTTTTAATGATATTAGAATCCAATTAATTTGTAATAGAAGGCCTGGTTGTTAAGTCTATATATTTAACAATCATTTACATGTTCCCTGAACTGTGACTAAAATGTAACAAACAAGAATGTTAACTGAAATAAATCCTGGTTATTGTATTAGTTATGAACAGCCACATAAATGTGAAAAAAATACAGATTTAGGAAGAAGCTAGGGAAAAGTATAGGGATTAATTCAGATCCAATCCAAATCTGAAGTACAAATAAACAAAGTTGATGAAGGACTGGCAGGACCTCTAATAGACTGATAAGGAGTAAATGTGTATCCACTGTCTGACCATCTGGACGTCAGATGGATACCCGCTAGGCCAGGGAATACACAAATAATCACCGTTCCTGGAAAAAGATTCTACTTCTTTGAGGGCTTCTCAATGTTTCCAGCTGATTCCCACAACTAACAACTAATGGGCAAGCAAATTACAAAATGTACAGTGCAATTAGAAAATTGCCCTTCTGTTAAAACCCAGAGATGTTCATAATCAAATCCAAATATCCTGAGTTGAAATGTGATTCATCTCAGATTACTTTAGATTTAATACATGATACCCAACTCGAGCAGCAGCTTCAGTGCTTCTAGTTAAATTTGTGCTGTAACTACAGTATAACTTTTACACAAAACCATTGAATTCCTGATTAATGATCACAAAACAAAAAAGATTAATTAACTGGACTTATTTAATAAGAATTAACTGAAAATTGGGCCTAATGTTCAGAGAATTTGGTTTCAGGGAATTTCAACCTTGTTCAAATTATTCCAATTATAACGTGCCTGCTTCATTAATCAAATGGTGTCATAGAGATGCAGAAGAATAATTTTATACTTGTCACCTATTGTATGCTTTCCCGGCACCATTTTATAACTTCGATAGAATAAGAAACCATTGTCTTTCAACTACAACAACTTATATTGATGTAGCATCTTCAATGCAGCAAAATGCCCAACGCACTTCTCTCCATTATAAAATAAAATATGACACCAAGCCACATAAGATGGTGAAAGCAAAATACTGCGAATGCTGGGATCTGAAACAAAAACAGAAAATGTCGGAAAATCTCAGCAAGTCTGACAGCACCTGTGGAGACAGAATAGAGCTAACGTTTCGAATCAGGGGGTATTTGGTCAAATGAAAAGAATCTTGGTAAAAGAGGTATGTTTTAAAAGGAATCCTAAAGAGAGAAAGTGAAGTCGTGAGGTATTAGGAATGTATTCCAGAACCTGGGGTCTAGGCAACTGTAAAGATGTACTTTCACAGACTGCATTCATGAACACAAAAAGTATTTATTAATAAGAATTGTACAACAGCCATATTACTGTAGCTAGATCCCAAAATGTCTCTGTCTAGGAGACTCTCCCACCTTGAGGTGATTCCACACAAATGCCTAATTGGTCACACAAGTCATGTGATCCTTACTCGGCTGTGTTGTCCTAAAAGGGACAATCAGCACATCCTGCCTGTTTAACTCCTTTATACTTTCTTCAATAACTAATTCACTCAGTCTTAAACACTAACTAAATATTATGTATGTGAGTTGGACAATCATAGGTTGATAGCACTGCTGCCTCACAGTGCCAGGGACCTGGGTTCGGTTCCTGGTTTGTGTCACTGTCTGTGTGGAGTTTGCACATTCTCCCCGTGTCTGCTTAGGTTTTCTCCAGGTGCTCTGGTTTCCTCCCACACTCCAAAGATGTGCAAGTTAGGTGGATTGGTCATGATAAATTGTTCATTAGTGTCAGGGGGATTAGAAGGGTCAATATATGGGGTTACAGAGATAGGTGAATTGGCCATGCTGAATTAACCTGGCATTGGGGGGATTGACAGGATGAATGTGTAGGGTTGCGAGAGTGGAGCCTGGGTGGGGTCATCGTCGGTGCGGGCTTGATGGGCCGAATGGTCTCCTCTGCACTGTAGGGATTCAACGATTCTTTGAGGGATTTTCCTGTTTCTTGTAAAGCGGTGTAATTCTGTTGATGTGATGTTTCCACAGGACCAACATTAACAGAAACTACAATAACTGGTACCTCTTCTGGCACAGATGATTCATTACTATTTCTATGCTGTTAACAGTCGAGCAAGACTTTAGTACTTATGGCTTCAAAAACATTTCTTGATGGCAACACTGACTGCTAGAGTGTCTCCCTATACCTCCAGTGGTCCAAGTGTTTACGAATGATCTGTCCCTCCACGTCCACTTGGTATAAAGGGATCTGGCCTTCGAGACAGTAATTCTAGGGATCCAACTTGATCACAGCTTTATTTACTCTAAATTATCTTGCTGTGGTGTATTTCATTCTTGCTGCCATGAAAGCAAGAATCATGGATTGCTTTCTGATTAATTTCACTGGTTTTATCTTCCCTGGCAAATTTAGATCTCGGGGCTCAGTCTCGTTCTGAGACGATGTTTCATTAGCAGTTCTGCTGCTGGAATTCACGTTGTTACATGTCGAGTGGCATGATAGTTAAAGGAGAATTTGTCAGATTTTGGTCTCAAAGATTCCTCCTGACTTGAAAATTTGGAAGGGTCTCTCAGCTAGTCTGTTTGATGCCACTACTCAGAACTCCTGGCTAGCATTTTCATCATAGAGTCACCTTCGTCATGATCAATTCACCTGGAGCTCTTGCCCTTAAATGTGAATTTCTGGAGTAGGATTGATGGTTGAGGTTGCGATTGAACCTTCACTAAATTTATCAGCTCACAAAATGATTTGGAGTCCGGTGTGCTTAGGTCTATAAGACAATAAATATAGTTATAGGTTGGCGTTCCACAAACACTTAGGAGAAGTGTTTTACATTTCACCTCCTCCTCTATTTTGTTTACTTGGGAATAATCCCAAGGTGCTTGGAGTATTGTGTCCAGTTCTCTGTGAAGGGGTCAAATGGGTTAATTCATCCAAAGAGAAGCATTCTGGAAAGTACTCTCCTTTCAGACTTCAACTGAAACAGCATACTCACAGGTGTGGGCCAGAGACAGTGTCAGGATAATTTACCCTCATTGCCAGATGTAATTATGCGCTTTCATAGTGAACATAAAAGGCATTCATTAATAGGAATTGTACAGCAGCCACATGGCTATAGTTAGCTCCCAAAATGTCACTTTGCCTAAGAGCCTCTCTCACCATGGGATGAATCTGCACCCTGAGTCTCAGTTGGTCATACAGTCTATGTTATCCTTACTCTGCTGTGTTGCCCTTAGAGGGACAACCACGGCAACTGAAGACATGGCCACCAATGGTGGAGCAATTAGGGGCCCGATTCTCCCATCACGACCGCAACTTTTCTGATGGGTCCGGTTGGGAGAATCACATTGTCGGCCTTTTTCCGGGATTGTGCTACATCTCCCAGAGCTGGAAAACATTCATGGCTGGAAACTGATGGGAAGACAGGTGAGTGATTTGAATTGTTTTTAAATATGTTTTTAAATATGATTACTGGAAACCTGCCGAGTCTGATTGAATCTCCCACCCCGTCAGAAGTATTTCATTCCAGTGGGGTTTAGATTAGCTCCCCACATTTGGGGAAATAGCAGGAGGTCCTGCCAGAGTGAAGGGGGAGGGTGTGTGCCTGGGCATGGGCACCCCAGAAGTGTCAGCCTGAGCCCCCGGCATTGCCAAATGGGCAAAGTGCCCATACCCGGGGGCACCATCGGGCAGTGCCAAGGGGATGGGCCTATTGTGGGCGGGGCCGAGGGGCAATTGGTGGGGATGGGGGATCCCGCTGCCACTCTGCAGACAGGATCAGTCTGGGCTAGAGGGAGGCCAGTGATCGGGGTGGAGTTGGAGGGGGTGGTGGTGTGCCTCTTGGTGGGATCTGACCCCGGGGGAGGGGGATCAGAGAAAGGGAGGTCTGCTGGGGTGAGGGGGTGTAGGGGGATTGCCATTGCTGGGGGGCGTGGGCTGGACACTGGAGCACTCTGGGGTGGGTGGATGTTGACGCTGGCCCGGGAATTGTTGTAGGGGCCGTGACTAGGCCATGGATGGAGAGGCAGCATTGCTGGGGTCCCAAGCTGGCCGGCGATCAAGGTGGCCAGCAAACTGCAGGCTGACAGATCGGGGCCATGGTGCACGAACAGAGTTCTGGAGCTGTCAGAGTCTGGTGCAAATAGGCCCCACCCCTCCAGATTTTTAATGAGATTCTTGATTGTGACTTATGCAGTGCACAGAGTGCGGAGATTCAGGTCTGAAGTTGCATTGACTAAACAGTCATTATTTAAATGGTTAAAAAAAATTGCAGCATGCTGCTGTACAAAAGGACCTGGGAGTCACAAGGAATTGGTTTGTAGGTGCAGCAGGTAATTAAGAAGGCAAATGGAATTTTGTCCTTCATTGCTAGAGGGTTGGAGTTTAAAAACAGCGAGGTTATGTTGCAGCTGTATAATGTGCTGGTGAGACCACATCTAGAGTATTGTTTCTCCTTACTTGAGGAAGGAAATACTGGCACTGGAGGGGTTGCAGAAGAGATTCACTAGGTTGATTCTGGAGTTGAGAGGGTTGGATTATGAGGACAGACTGAGTAGACTGGGGCTATACTCATTGGAATTCAGAAGAATGAAGGGAGATCTTATAGAAACATGTAAGGTTATGAAGGGAATAGATAAGATAGAATCAGGGAAGTTGTTTCCACTGATGGGTGAAATTAAAACTGGGGACATGGCCTCAAAATAAAGGGGAGCAGATTTAGGACTAGAATTGAGGAGGAACTTCTTCACACAAAGGGTTGTGAAATTTCCTGCCCAGTGGAACGGTTGAGGCTACCTCATTGAATGTCTTTAAGGCAAGAATAGGTAAACTTTTGAACAGTGAAGGAATTAAGGGTTATGGCGAGCAGGCGGGTAAGTAGAGCTGAGTCTGGAAAAAGAGATCAAAAAGATCAGGCGTGATCTTATTAAATGGTGGAGCAGGCTTGAGGGGGCAGATGGCCTACTGCTGCTCCTAGTTCTTATGTTCTTATGTTCTAGAACAGTTTTCCCACCAATTCTGCACTTTTGGAAGAATCACCCCTTAGAATTCAGGACTCTCAAGAGGCCAAAATTAGAGGATTGGAAATATCTTGCAGGGTTCTGCAGTTGGAGGAGGTTACAAATATGGGTAGGGGGCAAGACCATGAAGAATTTCAAAACAAGAATGAGAATTTTAAAGTCAAGATGTTGCTTGAGTGGGCGCCAGTGGAGGCACAAGAGTGATGGGGGAATGGGACTTGATTCAGGTTAAGACACAAGTAGTAAAATTTTGGATGACTTCAAATTTACAGAGGCTGGGACACAGTTATGGAGAAGAGCTGGTATAGAGGTGTTGTCACTGGACAAATAATTCTGAAACCCAGGTAATTTTTCAGGAACCTGGTTTCGAATCCCACTGTGCCAGATGGTGAAATTTGAATTCAACAAAATCCTGGAATTAAAAGTGCAATGATAACTATGAGGCCAGCAGTGCCAGGCTCCTGCGTATGTGTCGATCTCTGCCATGACAGGTTGGCGCATGTGCAGTGGCCCGCTCAGTGCTATGCTGCCAGCCTCTCCAGTGAGAATAGACCCCGTCCGCAGATTTTCAGCGTGAATCTCCCTGAGGCACTCTACAGTGTTCAGAATGTGGGAGACTCCCGCTAAAAAAAAACAAGGCGAGTTATTCCAGTTTTCTTACACAAATTTGACACTTAACCCTAATCCTTGGATGTCAGGTAAATAGCCTGATCATCCAGCAACAGTGGAGGGGTCAAGATCTGGGTGTTGTCAGCAAACATGTGAAAATGGTGTACTTTCAGATGAAGTCACCAAGGGACACTGTACAGAAGGGAAGTAGGAAGGGGCTGAGGGTGGATTCTTGGGACACTAGAGATGGCGACACAGGAGCAGGAAGAGAAACCACTGCGTGCAATTCTCTGGCAGCGAATGATTGATATGAATGGAATTAAAAAAGAGCAGTCCCATCCAGCTAGATAACAGCACAGAGATTTTGGATGGTGCGACCAAGCACGTTAAAAACTACAGACTGATAGAGAAGGATGAGAAGGGAAAGCTTACCTTTTTCTCAGACACATAGGATGCTATTTGTGACTTTTGTCTTCTTTTCGACTCAGCTGTAAGGGAGAAATATTCTGTTCACTAAAACTTAAAGTATACTTCCCATATTAATATTTCTTCTATACATTATGTGTTATATCTTGTTGTTCATTTTGCCTGCTTGATTCATCTGGCTTCACTCATTGCCCAATCACTAGACATTCCTGACATTTGTTTGCATTGCAGTCCAGGAGTTACCTGTGCATCTATCACTCTGGTGGTCTCTGTGGCAGCTTCGTTCATGGTGGTCCAGACAAATATCTAACTGTCACATCAGATCTGGTAATCGCAAATAGTCATCTAACCATGGCATTGAATTCCTTAGAAGTACAGAAAGGCTCTCTCGACTTGTCAACCAGTTCCCAGATTTTACAGTTCATGTAAAAAAAAAGCAAAATACCACAATTGCTGGAAATCTGAAATAAGATCAGAAATGGCAGGAAATATAGAACATGTGAGTCAACATCTCACAAGAGAAAAGACAAGTTTGGACAAGTACCATTCATTAAAATTTAAGTCTAAAAGATATAAATGTGTTTTTAGTAACAATAGTTAAAACAGGGTTTACAAGAATGCGGACTGGGGTGGATATGTGATATGCTGGAGGAAAGAGTGTGACCATTGAGTCAATCTAACATAAGGAATGATGTTATTAGATGCACTTTGCTTCCGGCCAGGTTCATCGCTGGAATGGGGCTGCAGTCCACCACACCAACTCAACTTTGACTGTGACACAATTTCCTCACTGTGTAAAGCAGGCTCTCACAAGGAATTCATCACTGCTACCAAAGGATTCACACATATATTTGTTCATTAGATATGGGCAATAGTGGCATGGCCACATTTATTGCTTATCTCTAGTTTCCAGGCAAAGGTGCTTGTGGGCATTTTCCTTGAACCACTGCAGCCTTTTTGGTGATACTGCTCCCACAGTGATATTATAGAGAGAAGCAACCACAAAGAAACAGTAGTATTTGTCTAAGTTTAGTTGGAGTGTAAATTGCAGAGAAACCTGCATGTAGCATTCATAATTACAATACATCCTGCACATATATATGTAGCAATCACAGTCAAGGTGGTGGACATTGAGTCTACTAGCAAGTACTTTAATCAATTGAACTCCTCTGGTCTGGGAACTTGTTAAGCGTTGTTGCAGTTGTACCAATTCAAATAAATAGTAAATATTCCATCTCACACCTGATGTAAACCTTGCAGACCTTTTCAAAGGTAATTAGGGATGAGCAATAAGTGATAGTGATAACCATATCCTGGGAAAAAAGAGAAAAAAATCGAGCTCAATCAACACTGACATAACAGAGCAACTCCTTGTGGTGAACCCCAAACTCCTCCATCCTTAATAATTCTGAGCCCTTCTTTCCCCAGTACTTTATCCACATGGTGTTCACATGTAAAGGTGCTTGATTTGTCTACTGGGCAAGAGGGTTCTGGGTGATCAACTGTTGGGCTCCTTGACCTAGCCTGAGCCAATGTGACTTCACGAGGTCCAGAGTCAATACACTGGACTTTTATCCAAGTGTATTACGCTGAACACCTATGTCTTGTGGATCCATCCTGTTGATGGAACAGAACATGGGAAGTGGGACTGGGTGTCGATTGCAGCAGCTGAAGGAGAGAACTGTCATGATATAACAAGATCCAAGGGTTTGTTTCATGCTACAAAATAAAGGCTTTGAATGAGCTGCAACCCTTTGAATTGCAATATGGGAAGGGTTGGCAGGGCAGGGCAAAGGAAAGGCATCCATTATCAATATTTTAAAGAGTACCTGCGATGTACCCAAACAATTACTCCCCCCCCCCACCCCACCACCACCACCACCACCACCACCTGCTGTTCCAAAGGATAATGCCATCTCTCTGCTTTTGGCCACAGGGGTCAGCAGTAGTAACACTGAGACTGACCAGATTCCAGGGCCATGGCTCCCTGTCACTATATACATTAACAAAGCTGTCAAGGGGTGGCCGGTGACTTACCTGCTGAAGTAGACAGAGAAATATTCCTAGCCACAGTGTGAGGAGAAGGGGCAGACTGTCCTGCCCCATTTCACTTCATTTCCCACCATCATACTGCTCTGCGGTTGAGGAAATCCAGCTCTATGCATTACATTTTCTATCTCTCTCAAATTTTCATTAGCTGTCGATAAATGGCTCCATTGGTAGCACTCTTGCTGGAGTCAAAAGATACTGTGGGAGTGCTGTACTGTCAGATGTGCTTCCTTTCAGATGTGATGCTAACTGAGTCCCAGTCTGCCTGTTTGGGTGTAAAAGATCCACATTTCAAAGGTGAGTAGGGCAGTTATCGTTGGTATCCCAGTGGTCAATATTTATTTCTCAATCAACCTCACAAAAATCAGATTATTCCATTGCTTTTTGTAAGAGTTTGCTGTGTGCAAATTGGCTTGTGGTATTCCTACATTACAACAGTGACCACACTTGAAAATGCATTTTGTTGCCTGTAAAGCACTTTGAGATGTCTGGTGGTCATGTAAAACATTGTGTTAATGCTGCAGTGAAATCAAACACCTCCGAGACTCGTACAGTTTTTGGTTGTTTATTCAAGCAATAGCAGGAAGACCCTGTCTTAGTCAATCTAGTCCAAGTCAGCACACAGCTCTCTAAACAGAGTACTGTTACATTGTATTTTATACATTTAGTTTTGTATTCTTGGTCACATAGGTTCACAGTCTGTCTCAGTAGTGTTTCAGATCAACTGTTCCATTCTGCTGTGTAACTTGGCATTCCTGTGACAGACACCTCATTACCTGTAATCACTGAGTTCACACCGATAGCTACTCTGGACTAGTTTATTGCTGTGTCCTTTGTCTTGGTTAACATATGTCAAGTATCCCAGCAGCCTTCATTTTACCTTGGTGAAGGCTAACTTTCCTAGGTTATGCTTGTTAACAAATGCAAAACATCTTGTTCACTAACATAAATGCAAGTTTTTTTCCCCCAAGAAATTTCTAGAACACAATGCAAGTTCATGACACCCACTTTTATCAATCTGGAACAAAAACAGAAATTTGTACCATAGATAAATACATTGAGTTCTAATTTTCCCCAAATTGCTGAACAGTTTGGGCTGCACAGTGGCACGATGGTTAGCACTGCTGCCTCACAGTGCCAGGGACCTGGGTTTGACTCCCAGCTTGGGTCACTATCAATGTGGAGTCTCCCATGTCTGCATGGGTTTTCTCCGGGTGCTCCGGTTTTCTCCCACAGTCCGAAAGATATGCTGGTTAGATGCATTGGCCATGCTAAATTCTACCTCAGTGTAGCAAACAGGCGCCGGAGTGTGGCAACTAGGGGATTTTCACAGTAACTTCATTGCGGTATTAATGTAAGCCTACTTGTAATACTAATACATAAAATTTTAAAATTTGAGCCTCTCCAAAGTAAACCTTACTACAAAAAAATGACAGCTTTGGCATGAGCTTGTCTATTTTGTATCAATGTTCCTGGATTTGTGTTATTAATAGGAATGGATCTCATTCAGCCACGTGGGGCTGGGAAAGACTCTGTTAATTATGTAATTTATGGTCATGAGATACCACGTAACAATGGGGACCCAGAAAGAGAGCAGTGAAATTCTAAAGTCTTACTGACAGGGTTCGGACATGGGTACTACATTTTACATTTTGTTTCATTATTTTTCCTTCCCATCATTTTTTTCTCTCTTTCAATCCATTCTCTCCTCTGTTTCTCTTTCTGTATTACGTTCAATTTCATTCCTAGAGTCATAGAGCTTTACAGCACAGAAAAATGCCCTTTGGCCCATCATGTCTGCGCCAGCCATCATTCTAATCCCATTTTCCTGCACTTGGTCCATAAATTTATATGCTATGGCGTTTCAAGTGTTCAGCCAAAGTGTTCATTGGGTGACACAATGGCACAGTGGTTACTGCTGCCTTACAGCTCTAGGGACCTGGGTTCGATTCCCGGCTCGGGTCACTGTCTATGTGGAGTTTGCATGTTTTCCGTGTGTCTGCATGGGTTTCCTCTGGATATCCAATTTCTTCCCACAGTCCAAAGATGTGCAGGTTAGGTACAATTTAGCCCCGGGATGTGTAGGTTACAGAGATTAGAGGGGTAAATATGTGGGGTTATGGGGATAGGGCCTGGATGAGATTGTTGTTGCTGCAGGCTCAAAAGGCCAAATGGCCTCCTTCTGCACTGTAAGGTTTCAATGATCTAAATGCTTCTTAAGTGTTGTGAGGAAATGGCATTCTATTTCCTCATTTGTCATTTGCTCTGTTTCGTTCTCTATCCTTAAATTTCACTGGTTCCAAAGAGAGTCTGCAAAACCCTATATTGAGAAAGTGCCGATGCCTTATGTGTCTACTAATTTACAATTCAGCAATCTATGGCACAAATATAATATGATCTGAAGACTGAGACAAAGCATCTAATTCACTGTCCTTCCCATGAGAAGCAATAATTGGGCCAAATATCGTCAAAACACAGGATTAAAGTAAATCTCAGTTAGTGCAATCAATTGTTGGCAATCAATGTGCATACCTTTCATGATGGATATTGTTGATTTCATCACTAGATCTACTGTTCCTTGATTACTGAAAGCACATGACATTTTTCTACCCTCCCATGGGTGAGCTTTTTTGAATTCATTCTTGGGACATGGACGTCGCTGTTTGGCCAATATTTATTGCCCATCCCTAGTTGCCCAAGGGGAATTGAGAGTCAATCATATTGCTGTGACTCTGGAGTCACATGTAGGCCAGACCAGGTAAGGATGGCAGATTTCCTTCCTTAAAGGACATTAATGAACTAGATGGGGTTTTCTAATAATCGACAATGGCTTCATGGTCATCTGTAGATTCTTAATTCCAGATGTTTTTTTAATAAACTCAAACCCATCTGCCGTGGCAGGATTTGAACCCAGATCCTTAGAACCTTAGCTGAGTTTCTGGACTAATAGAGTAATCTAGTGATAATACCACTAGTGATCACCTCTCCTATAGTAGCCTGTAGTACAAAGTTTATAAGAGTTACTATATGGGACTGTGTAAATAGCATCTCCCATAATGATGATGGAAGAGAACATGAGACTCAAAGAGGGGAAAGACAATGTTCCTGGCTTCAGCAGAGTAATACCTGGTCGTGGAGATTGTCAATACCAGTAATAGTTTGAAAGTACCAACATCTCCATAATGATTCTGAAGTTAGGCTAACCAAAATACAACACCACCAGGAACAGAGCCAGAATCCTCCCCTGAAATTTTAAATTTGTGAAACTCATGGAAATTTAATTTGATCAGTCATATTTAATCGGCAGGGGTGAAATCATGATTAGGCAGGGGACAAGGCTAGCCCATTGCACTGTGGGTTGTGCTAATGCCTGCAATCATGGTTTGCCTAAGCTAGGGCTGAGTAAGAGATCAGGCTAGCCAAGAGGTTAAGCCGAGGCTTTATCTAATGTAATTTTTCAAAGCCACCTTGACCTTTTGACTAAGATGAAGTGTTAGATCAAACCAAGGATGGGGTGCAATGATTCATTCTGGCAGCTTGGATCTTGTTCGATCGAACCCAAGATGGTATGCAATACAATGGGATCAGAGAAGAGCTGGCAAGATGGATACAGAACTGGCTCGGCCATAGAATTCAGAAGGTAGCAGTAGAGGGGTGCTTTCCTGAATGGAAGGTTGTGACTAGCAGTGTTCCACAGGGATCAGTTCTGGGACCTTTGTTGTTCATAGTGTATATAAACAATTTGGAGGAATATGTAACTGGTCCAATTAGTAACTTCGCAGACAACACAAAAATTGATGGTGTTGTGGATAGTGAAGAGGATTGTCAGAGGATACAGCCTTGTATAGATTGGTTGGATAGTTGGGCGGAGAAATAGCAGATGGAGTTTAATCTGGTCAAATGTGAGATCATGCATTTTGGAAAGTCCAGTGTATGTAGGAGTTACATACTAAATGATAGAACCTTTAAGATTATTGACAGGCAGAGAGATCTGGGCATACATGTCCACCAATCACTGAAAATGGCAATGCAGATGGATAAGGCCGTCAACAAAGCATATGGCATACTTGCCTTCGTTAGTCAGGGGCAAGCACAGACGTGGAGGGCTGAAGGGCCTGTTCCTGTTCTGTACTTTTCTTTGTTCTTTGTCAGCTTGGATATGGTTTGCCCTTTATGTGGGGACCATGATTAGATGTAATTTGAATTGACTTTTCTGATTAAAATTAAAGTAACAAAAGGTACCAATAAAAAAAATCAGACAGTTACATGACACAAAACACATCCAGCCCAAATTAACAATTTTGCTATTGATAATGACTTATCAAATAAAATATGAACCACCTTTAATTGAAGAGAGCCGTAGTATGTTAATCATGATACTTTTGGGTTTGAAGCTTAAGAAACTGTATCTGTAGTTAAGGGTTCTAAAGCCACAAATAACATGCTTATCTTCTGTTGGAGAACTACTTACAATCCTGGAGTCAGACCAAGCATGAGGCATTACCTTCAGTAGATAAAGACATTTAAAAGTTGGAAGAGAAAATATTTCGCTTCTCATGTTGTTTAGATTTAGGGCATGCATTAATGGAAAGCTGCACACCATTAGATCCAAATATTTGATGTTACTTTGTTCTCATTGATAAACATCTGTCTCCCACATCTTCCCATGAGAAAAAGAATTATAAATATGGATTAGTACAGACAGATGGCCCTCCTGTAAACATTGTATACCTGCGCTTGCATTTATGTAACTTATACTGATACCAGCAAAAAGAATGGTTAGATGGGAGGTCGGGCCCCCTTGGATTAGAGGAGAGTGCGTTAGCAAAGGTTAAATGGAAATTGGTGGAAATATTTAACAAGTACTTGTTATCAATATTTACAAAGGAAAAGGAAGAATTTTGGGGAGGAGGTCTATCCTCAATTGATTAAAAATGCTATAACATTTGGGCGGAATATTCCGGTCCCACTAGCAACAGGAAGTTTGGTGAGTGCGTGATTTGTCAGGAAGCAAAATATCAGGTCCAGTGAAGAGATGCACTTTAGCAATTAGGCTTACAATAAGCCAAACGTCCTGATGAACAATGTCAGGAAGGCTTTTTGCATTGATTGGCTTGATATGTATACTTATTAAAAGGTCACCTCATTGGAATTCACTTCCCCTCCAATTTGAGTCCCTATAGTTCAGAAACTGGAATGTTCACATTTACAACTATGTACAAGTGATATGCACCTGGAAAGCTTGACTTCTCCATAACTTTGAGATGAGTGGATGCTGCTTTGGTCTTCCTGATGACTGCTTAGAAATTTTGACTCATGTCGGGTGTGTGTTGGCCAAGTTGCACAATGGGTGGACACAGGAGGAAGGTGAAAGGTTCAAAAAGAGTGGGCTATCTGAGGAAAGGAGACAGACTGTCTGGAGTGGGGAGGGAAACTGACTGGTGAAGGAGGACTGGCTCTCTGAGGCAGTTGGAAAACAGCAAGTGAATAGATGGGTGCAGTGAGGGAATGTGAGGGTGAGACTGTAATCAATCATTATGGCCAAGGTAAATCTGCATGGGCTTTGAATCTGTTTGAGCTGCTGATGCTTCACGTGGATAGATTCACAATCTTTGGCAGTCCATAATATAGGCCCATTCTACTCTCTCTCACTTCATGGACTAAAACTCTGCTGAGCCCCTTGATAACCATGTGCTTCTGGGTCCGGTCATCTCAAGCTGCTGGAGCTGTCCACTTTGGCAGAAAAATTATTTGAACAGAGAGAGACTCCAAAATGCTGTGGTACAGAAGAACTGGGCGTCCTTTACTTGAATCATAAAAAGTCAGCATGCAGGTAAAGCAGGAAATTAAAAAAGACAAACAGAATGTTGGTGTCTATTATTAGGAGGTTGGACCATAAAAGAAGGGAAATCATGCCACAACTGAGCACAGCATTTGTGAGACCACATCAATAGTCCTGTGTACCATTTTGGTCACCATACTTAAGGATTGGAAACACTTCAGAGAAGGTTCACCTGGTTGATTCCTGGGATGAAGGAGTTTGTCTGATGAGGAAAGTGTGATAGAATCCTTGCAGTGTAGATAGAGCCCATTCGACCAATCGAGTCTGCACCGACCACAATCCCACCCAGGTCCTATTCCTTTAACCCCATGCATTTAGCCTGCTAATCCCCCGACACTAGGGTCAATTTAGCATGGCCAATCAGCCTAACCCACACATCTTTTGACTGTGGGAGGAAACTGGAATACCCACACAAATACAGGGACAATGTGTAAACTCTACACAGACAGTGACCCACGGCTGGAATTGAACTTGGGACCCTGGTGCTGTGAGGCAGCAGTGCTAGCCACTGTGCCATTGTACCACCCACAAACCTGTAGGTAGGTTTGCCCTATACTCATTGGAGCTTTGAAGAGTGAGAAGTGGACCTTATTGAAATATACAAGACTCTGAGCAGCTTGACAGGATATATGTTAAGAAGATGTTTCCTCTTGTGGATGAATCTCGAACTAGGGGCACAGTTTCAAAGTAAAGGGTCTCCAATTAGGTGATTTCTTCTGTCAGAGGTTGTTAGTGTTTGGAATTCCCTTCCCCATCAAGCAGTGGAAGCTGGCTCATTGAATATATTCGAGGTTGAGTTAGAACCTTTTCGATTGGCACAAGTGAGATAAGATTTTCATGGTCAGGCAGGAAAGTGGAGTTAGGGCCACTATCAGATCAGCCAGATTGTATTGAATGGCAGAGCAGACTTGAGGAGCTGAATAGTCTATTCCTGCTCCTACTTCTTTTGCTCTTAATTATTTTTTAAATGTATTTGTTCACAGGATGCAGATGTTGCTGGCTAGGCCAGCATTTATTGCCCATCCATAGTTGTTGGTGAGATACACTCTTAAACCGTTACATTACATGTAGTATCGGTACACCCAGGGTGCTATTTGGAAGGGATTTCGACCAGCAGCAGTGAAGAAACAGCAATATAATTGCACGTCAGGATGGTGAGTGGCTTGCAGGGGAACTTGCTGGTAGTGTTCCTATGTGTCTGCTGCCCAGGTGATTGTCTTGGTTTGGAAGTTGCTGTTGAGGGCACTTTGGTAAGCTGCATATTACTTACGTTCTTATTATTTTTTCATATAGTCCTGAAAATCAGCAAGATTTTTAGTTGCAATCTCTGTGTAAGCCCGTTGGATATGTAGCAAAGTGGTTAGAAATTTTGATGACAAAAGCAGCGCCAGCCCCAATTTTTTGGCAGGATTGTAAGTGGTGGACTCTTCCACCAGCTGGAACTTTGCATTTGACTTTAAGGAGGTTAATTTTAACAAGGATTTTCCCATTCATCCACAGTTTTTCAGGCTCTTCTGCTGAATTTACCATTTGGAGAGCCCCTGTGGAAATTTGTCCTAAACAAATATAAACGTTGGAACTCACTCTTGAAAGCTCATACTGGAGCTTCCCCACCTTTTGTACAATTCTCATTGAGCACTCCTGCAGGATACCTCGAGGAAGCTCATGACCACTGACTTCCCCCTCTGCTGACTGTGCCTTCTAGCTCATCGATGAAGAAGCAGCAATGATATTGTTCAGCCAGCACTTGTACACCTGAGGATGATAGTGTGCACATAATTGTGCTAAATTGGTAAACAGAAAACAGGTAATGAATTGCAAACAAGCCTCAGTAAGTACTCTAATTCTTGGAAGTGAGTGCAAAGAACAGTCAATACTAAACATCTGTGGCTCCTTATAAAGATTGAACGTTAGAACCATAGAACCCTACAGTGCGGAAAGAGGCCCTGCCCCATCAAGTCTGCACCGACCACAATCCCACCCAGGCCCTACCCCAACATCCCCACACATTTTATCTGCTAATCCCTCTAACCTGCACATCTCAGGACACTAAGGGGCAATTTTTAGCATGGCCAATCAACCTAGCCCGCATATCTTTGGACTGTGGGAGGAAACCAGAGCACCCAGAGGAAACCCATGCAGACATGAGGAGAATGTGCAAACTGCACACAGACAGTGACCCAAGCCGAGAATCGAACACAGGTCCCGGGAGCTGTGAAGCAGAAGTGCTAACCATTGTGCTACCGTGCCGCCCTTTCTGCAGTCTTTCTCTATTTTAACATAATATTGCTACCAAAGTGCACAACTTCATATTTTCCTACATTATATTTCATCTTTCAAGCTTTTGTACCTTCACTTAACCACCCTATAGCCCTCTGAAGGCTCTTTGTGTCATCCTCACCACTTGCCTTCTCACCTATTTTTGTGTCATTTGCAAACTTGGCAATAGTACATTGACTTCTCTCATCCAAGTCATTAATATATATTGTAAATAATTGTGGCCCCAGCATTCTACTAGTTACAGGTTGCCGTCCTGAAAATGCTCCTCTTATCCCAATTCTCTGTCTTCTATTAGTTCTCCAATCCTCCACCCATGCAAATATTTTTCCCCTAACACCATCGGTTTTATCTCATTGAGTAGCCTTTTTTGCAGTACCTTGTCAAACGCTTTTTGGAAAAGGTATATTACACCTATGTAATATAATGACCTGCAGCTTTTAGTTATTTTCTTGCCATTCTTTGTTTCATCTGATAATCTCATTATATTCTCACCAGCAAGATGCAATGGACTATGCAAACTTCAGTAACTATTAAAGCTCTACATTCCAGCAGGCTACAACTGAACCTCCTTTCTTAGTAAGAAGTTCCAGGAACACCAAGCCTCAAAGTAATTGCAGCTTTTTTTTAAATAACGGAAATATTAATGTAAACAGTGCAAGGTTATTTCCCCCAGTCTTAGTTCAGAAGCATAGATGGTTGTCAGATTTAAAGTTAGTTATGAACCAAGGGATTTTCATCAACTCAGATTGTACAAGCCTTCTTTCATTTTCTGTCACAATTGAACGCGTAGGCCTGGATATTTTGTGACTTTTATGCCTGCTCTGGAGAATTTTCTCATCTGGGGTTGGCAGATGTGGCTCCCCAGCCTTTGGCTTTCTGGAATTTACCAACCCAATGTGATGGCAGATGTTAAATGTGAACAATAACATTCAAGTCAAACAATATTGGAAATATGTCATCTCCTATATTTTTTCTTTAGGGCCAAGAGTCATTGAAATTGTTACTTGGTAGTTCAGAACTTGAGCATTATTTAAAAAAAAATAGGCTGTCAAAGCTTTTCATTTTGCACTCATCAGGACAGATGCAAGGATGCCAAATTTCAAGGGAAACAACAATTTGTATTTCATGAGAAAAAGGGTGCTGATTGTTTGGCAGTCAGCTCTGATTGGGCAAAATGCTGCCGTGGTGAATATATCAGGAAACTACTGGCCCAACACTTTTGTTTATTCAAGAAAGGTGCTAGTTGGGGAATTCACAAATGGTTCTTTACTAGTTCCTACCACAAGCCTACCCTCACTCATTAATATATGCATTGGGATTTCTACAGATGGACACACTACAAGATTGGCCTAATTGGAAGCCTCATAAGTAGAGCCTGAGCCATTTGCTCATCATGGAAGCTTGGCTCCAAAATAAAGTACGTTAAATCTATCCTGTGGGATAATGGCTACCCCAGTCAGATCATTTCTCACTTTCCATCACAGACTCAAGAATAGGCCTAAGGCTATCCTTCACCTCTGGATCTGAAAAGTGCCCAGTCTACCTCAACGTACCCATGAAAGATAAAGCATCTCACAAATCTGAGCAAAAGGTAGAACAAGCCATTTCATGTTGCTACAATGCAATGACAGTACAAGTGGTATTTTATGTTAACAGGGTGCTACTGTCAAGCCAAAAGGGAGAATATTCAACCCACCAACAAAGGTGGTATATCAATTTTGGTGTCAGTGCGATGCCAGATATGTAGGCCATAGGTCCCAATGGCTGTCAGATTGTATCAAAAATCATGTTGTTTCAGATGCTCATAATAGGCAGAGTACTGACTTTATTCAACAAAACAATGCTTGCAAAAACTCAGAGTCTAATGTCTAACATTTGATGTGATTCTGCAAATGAGTGGCATTAGATGAACAATCCCAAGTATGTTAAAAATTGTATTGACAATCAATTTAAGACTTTCAGCCGGGCTCTCAATTCAGTCATTGTTTTGCTTGAAGCCCCATACATAGTATATATATATTCTGCAAGCAAAAGGAATATGCCCAGACATTGTATTTTTTTGAATAATCAAAAGCATGTGGGGGAGGGTGGGGGCAATTGCTCCTTCTTAATTTGCCATGGAAATATCTCAACCAATCAGAGCCAAACAACCAGCACTTCTTTTCTCGTGACTTTGTGCCTCAGCTCCACTTTCCACCCTAACCTCCTACCCCTTGAATTGCTCTTAAAGATATATCCATCTCGGTCTTGAATACAGCCAACAATTCAGCATGCGCAAACTCTCTGGATTTTGGAATTCCTAAAGATTCATTATCACCTAAGTGAAAAAATTTCTCTTCAATTCAATGCTAAATGGTCAAACATTTATCTTGAGACTATGACCCCTAGTTTTAGACTCTTCAGTCACTGGAAACAGTATTTTAGCGTTTATCCTTGTTAAGCCTTCAAATCCATTTCCCAGCTTGACAAATTCCTATTTATAGCCGTCTGCTTTTTACTATTTTGAAGCCAATAGTCTGCCCAGTGATATATTCAAACTCTTAAAGTCAACAGAAAGGATTATTTATGGAAGGAAAGAAAAGCTTGTCTGGGATTATCTTCTCACTTGCTGCAAGCCTGCCTTCAAATGGACCTATAAAGAAGTGACATTAAATAACATCCATCGTTTCCCTTTGCCCGAAGTGTATTGCGATAGAGCAGCCCTGCAGCTATATATCAAACCCAAAACTATTCTGGAGTGGGACTCTTAAATTATGTTTCTGTTCCCTGGCCGAAGGCTGCTGAGACCAATTGTTCTGTATTGACTGACTGAGGGGAATTAAGCCTGGGGCTATCCAGGTTGTATGGTTTAGTGAGACACCACACTGGGCTTGTGAAAATTTTACAATTAACATGAGAGAGAATCGCAGGTAATTGTCTGTCATTTAGTAGCTCATCCTGCAAAAAATACTGAAGCACTAAAACATTGAGCTTTGTTTCTTGTTGCTACCCAGTACTGCAACTAAACTGAAGCAGAGGAATTGTAATTACAATGTGAGCGTGTTTTGTTTTAAACATCCCCACGGTAAATATTATCTATGTTAGGATCAGTTTATGGCTAATCTAATAACAAAACCACAGTACCTCTTCAATGAGTTATTCAACATCTTAAAGTTTATCATTATCAATTCAATGTTTAATGTGCTCAGCCATATAGAGTAGCAATGATAATGGCAGCCGGTTACGAATGAGCCCCAAAATTCTAAGCTTTCCAACTTTGAATCTTCCAGCTTTTTAAATTCAGATTTTGAGTCCAGTGACATTTTCTGAATGTAGAGCTGGATTTTTTTTTTGCTGTTGTCACTGCCCAATTTAAATCCGATGGTTTTCTTCCAATTTGTAGTCCTCTCGTCCTCAAATTGCAAAGTTCCAGCTACGTTCATGTCCCCTCCAGGACTTGAGTACAACAATAAAAGCCAGCACTCTGGTGCAGTACTCAGAGAATGCTGCATTGTCAGAAGTGCTACTTTTTGAAAGAGATGTTAAACCAAGGCCCCCATCTACCTGTTTTTCATGAAGCAAAAGATCTCATGGCAGTAGTTCAGAGAAGAGTTATCCCTGATATCCTGGCCAATAATTATTTCTCAGTCAACATCACTAAGACAGATTCTCTAATCATTATAAAAATAGAACATACTGGAAATACTCAGTAGGTCAGGCAACATCTGTCTTCAGAAGGACAAAAACTCATCCACCTAAAATTGTAACTCTGTTTCTCTCCACAGAAGCTGTCTGATATTCTAAGTGTTTCCAGCATTTTCTGTTTTTATTTCAGATTTCCAGCATCTGCAGGATTTTGCTTTTATGTCATCTGCTCATGATCACATTGCTGCTGGTGTGCGCATTTCCTGTGTCCATATTAACTGCTGTGTATCTTACTTTACAACAGTGGTTACACTTCAAAAGTACTTCATTGGCTGTAGCACTTTGAGACAGTCATGAAAAACACTATATAAAGACACGTTTTTCTTTCTTTTAAATAGCCATAGTCTTAATCCATTTATTAACCATCTCTGTCCATTCCTAAAAGGACAAAGACAATGAGTTAAAAAATTGTTCTGTAGCATTTCTTCAAAGTGGTGCTACATGTAGACTAATGTCAATTCCCTGGGGACAAGGTAGTGTCACGAACTGCTACCTGCATGAACACATTATTATTATTGAAGAATCACACAGGGGCTACATAGGTGGTGGCCAGCTGTGTTGTCCAATCCAGGGAGTCAATATTGCTTTAAACCTGCTGCGCATAATTTTAGCCCAATAGATACTACAACGGATCGGTCCTGAAGTTACATATCAAGCCATTTGCACTGCCAAGGAACACAAGTAAAAATTTAGATTTGACTTTTGATTAAACGATCTGTAATCCAAAACAAGCCTGCAGTTGGATTGAAGCAGCTCAAGCATTCAGCCTAACAGCTGAGTCAATATCAAATATCATGCAATTCAGTTTATTCATCTCATATAACTGGCGTACGTGTAGATGTCAGAAGCGTCGTGACTGATTGTGATCCTGGATATGAATGCTGGAAATTATCCCATATGTGCTGCAAGCTTTGTGCAATCACTGTCAATTCACATTTGACTTTTCAAATTGTGAATATAACGTTTGAGCAGACTACGGATAAAGATTCCAATAAGTTTTCATCTGGACTCAGATTCTACCCCAAAATTCATGAAAACAATTTTGAAGTTTTCATAATGAAAACATTAACTGTTAAGAAAACAAAGTCGTTTTAAGGGATTTATATTTATATTGGTAAACATCAGAAATAAAGTATAGTTTTAAGTGGGTTTAATTTAATGCTATTGTGTGTGGGAAGGTAAAACCTATAGTTAGATTCATGCTGGGCAAAGGAGTTGTATGTGTGGGGGTTGATTTCAATTCCAACTGTGATCCCATTGTGCTTAGAAAGGACTACGGTGTGAAGAGTAAATAAACCTGCAGTGGTTGCTTAGAAACTGGGACCTTGTATGGTGGTGAAACTTTTAAGCTTTAGTTTAGCTAATTTGATTGCAGTTGGAGATAGCTAGTGAGAGAGAAGGCAGCTCTCACAGCTCTGCTAGAAGCATTGGTTTAGAAGACTAAAGAAGGAACATTTCTTTCAGCATTGCTATAAGAGAAGCCATAACATGGAGTAATGGTTAAGTAGATGCTGGAAACCTAAAGTCCAGCTACTTAAGGAAACTAAAGAAATGAAGAGAAGCTTCCAAGAAGCCTGGAGTTAATGGAACAAAGGAAACTGGGAACCAGAACAGGTTACTACTGTATAAAAAAGTCACAAGAGAGTTGAAAGGGCATTGGCTCATGAGGGGCCAGAAGATATCTGCAGTAGCGCTAAGATTTCTGAGAAATTACCATGGTTTGAGAGACATTATTTGAAATAACTAGAAATTGATGGCTGGAGTTTGTGTGAGGAGTCTTTAAGACAAAGGAAACCTGAAGGGAGAGGTGTAAAACCTAGGAGTGAAACCTTGATAAATGCAGCAGAGTGAAAGCATAATTTTAAAGAAGGTTTGTAAGTGTGGCTTCTGATGGCAGAATTTGAAATCACTTGTGTGGAAGTCAGAATTCAGTGAGACAAGGTGGCTCACAGTACAGGAATCATCTGGGGGAATATTGGGATACATTCACAGACATTCACTTGGGCTCAGAGAAGTGTGTGTCTTATCACAGTCATCTGTGTGCTTAAAAGGGACTTTGTATGTTAATGGAAGTATTGTAGCCTAAGATATACTTTGTAATCCATGTTCTTCTTAAAATGTGTGTGTAATTGTTAAGATAAGGGGGGAGTAAAGGTGTGGTGTATCATAATCCTATAATTTCATGTTTAATAAATGTTTTATTCTTGTTAAAACTAATTAGTGGCCTTGGGAATCTGTTCCTCCATGTTTTATGAAAAGATACGTTCTTTTGAGCCAGGTTTCCATTCTGGGATCATCCCGTCAGTTATAAACCATCTGAGATCATGTAGTTGTCATTATGTGGATGTAGTCAAGGAACTTTACTTCATAATGAGATGAAATCCTGTGTGAGATTTTTCCTCACTCCCCGTGGTATTTTTCACAGTGGCGGGAAGTAGTGTGCTGTTTGCTGGCAGCAAGATCTTGTGGTCCTGTCATTGTCAACTGAGTCTCCTGTTGAACCCAATGCTTACTTCTGGGAAACCCATGTTGGGAGTACGACCTCAGCCGAACTGATAGATCCCATCAGTGTGAATGGCAGTGAGATTTCCGCGTATGTTAAAGGGGCAAGGGTGTGTGATTTTCAGCAGTCACTGTTTACATTGGTCAAGTGCAACTGGAAATTATTATTTTAAATTGGTCACTCCAATTATATATGTACAAAATTTGACAACGTAAATAGGGTTTACAAAATGTATCAGCCCTGATTGAATGGCAGAGCAGACTTAATGGGCTGAATGCCTAATTCTGCTCCTGTATCCTATGGTTTTATATTGGTCTTTCAGATACCGACTTTGCAAATTATCTTTTTAAAGTGAGAATTTGATTTGTTTGTCTCCTCCAATCTCTCTCATCATTGGTTTGTACCATGTAAGAAATAGGCTCTGTCTGTGTGAGTTTTGTGGCAGGTACCCATTTCTTATTTGACGAATAATTTCTCACTAAAACTCCTCTTGATCAAAACTTCTTGGTCGTGATGTCTGTTCATGGCGAGTAACATGCTTTTACTGCTGCCACTCTACAATGGTAGATGTATCAGGCAGTGTGAGCAAATCAAACTTAGTTCTCAATTTCCTCTTAAAAACAATATTGCGGCAATTTTTAGGTTGTTGCATGGGCTGTGTTTCTGTAGGATATGAGAAAGTTGTTTATTCTTTTGGAAAATGGTCTTTTGTCCTTTGTTGCTTTAATGGCATTGTTCATTGGCTGTACCAACCTCTTCCCCAATCCATTGGCAGAAGGATAAGATACAGTACTGATATGCTATATGCCATGATTTTCGAGGTAGTACATGAATTCCCTTGATGTGAACTGAGTTCTGGTATCGCTAACTAATTGCTCTGGATTGCCAAATCATGCAAATAATTCGTCCAGTCATTCAATTGTCTTTTCAATGTCATTGACTTCATCAATATGAGCCATTTGGAATGTGCATCCACTAGGACAAAAAACATATATCCCTCAGTTGATCCTGCAAAGTCAATGTGAACTCTTTGGGTGAAGAGGTTGAAGATGCGGAGTATGTTTTATCCTAGCACAAGACTGACACTGCCTGACTCTTCAACCTGTCAGTCTAGTCCAGGCCACCAGAGATAACTCCTTATGAGCCCTTTCATATGTACGACTCCTAGATATCCTTTGTGAAGTTGGTCTCGTATACAACTCTGCAAGCATGGAGGAATAATCATTCTAATCCTCCATAGCAGTATTAACTATTAACTCAAATTCCTTTGTTTGGTACAGCTTGAATTCCAGATCCCTCCTCTGTTTATCCAGTGGTATACTTTTCAAAATCAGATACATGACTTTCCCCACCACTGTACCTGACCTGATGCATCTTTGCACTTGAGAGGCTGTAGTGGAGCACTGAAAATATGGGAAAAGTACAAGGTGTTAACATAGTTCTCTTATGATTTAGCTTTGTCCTGAATTGGTAGACATGATAGAATGTTTGCATGTTGCTCGGATCTTCTGTATTTAATCTTGTAATTAAACGCTGATAAAATGAGAGAACATCTCTGCGAGTGACTCGCAGTTAGAGATAGTATTCCTTTGTATGAATCAAAGATTGTTGGTAAAGGCCTGTGGACTGTTAACAAGGTAAAAATGCCTTCCGTTCAGGCATTGATAAAATCTCTTGATTCCTAAAACTATACACAGGGCTTCCTTTCACAATTCAGCATAATTTTGTTCAGCATTTGTCAATGTTCTCGAATCAAAAGCTATTCGTCTTTCTTCCCCATTTGTCATTATATGAGAAATAACAGCACCCATCCCAAAGGGCGAAGCGCCACATGCAAGCTGGATTTTTAAATTAGGGTCAAAATGATTTTGCCAGTGTATTTTAACTTCATTATATGGCTTTTCACAGTCTTTGTCCAAATCTATTGTTGCTTTGTACATAATAATGAATGGAATAGCTTTAATATGGTAGCGAGATTTGGAATCAAGTTTCCAAAGTGAGTCCCAGAAATTCTGAAATATTCTAAAATCACAGGCATTTTCTTTGGTTCCTTGTGGAGTCCATCTTTATCAATTACATGCTATCAGGTGTTATTTTAAGTCGTGCCGGTCATTTCCCCTGAAGTATATTCAAGTACTTTCTTGTATTTTTCTAAGAATTTCTGTAATGTGTTCTTTCCATCAACAAATTGGTCAAAATTGCTTGCCAATTTAGTTTGATTTTGTTTAACCAAGCACTTCCAAAAAGTGCAGGAAAATTTCCTTTCACTACATGTAACGCCAGTTTTTCTATTGGCCGTTTGTTTCAACTTGCACCACAATATAACCCTTCACTGGAACCACCTCTTCCATGTAAATTCTCAGAACCATATTAAACAGTTTTAGTGGTAGTTTTTGAATTTTTGTTGATATAAATTTTCAGATATAAGAGATACAGCAGCTCCATATCTACTTCCATTTTAATCACATTTCCATTCAGTTTTGGATAGACCCAAAATCGTTGTGTATCACTTTGCATACACCAAGTTTGAGTTCTTCGATCTCTGTAGTGTAGCCAAAGGGCCACCTAAAATGGCGATTTGCAGAGCGCGCTGGGATAATTGGACAAGTACTGAAACAGCAAAAGATAAACAGGCTGCAGCTCAGACGACAGAATACACAGAATTTGGGCCATCTCCAGGAAAAGGAAACTTTCTGGTCAAACCAGATTGTTTACCAGACATAAGGGAGCCTTCACCCCTTGTTTGGGAGAGAGGTATGTGACCTACATGCCTCCAGTACCTACAGACACGATCGTTGGGTACACACCCAGAGATCAGTGTGGCAGCACCTGATCGGACTCTTATCGATCAGGGTGATCAAGCCCTGATTAATTGATTGACAACAATCGGGAGACCGCCCAAAAGGAAACCAATGAACAACAGCAGAAGTTCTGTCTCTCTGACCCCACAAACAAGCTACAACAACGGTGACCAGGGAAGCGATGCATAAGTCTCTGGAGAATGGAGATAAATGGCCTCGTCCTGATGATGTGGACATGCCGGCGTTGGACTAGGGTAAACACAGTAACAAGTCTCACAACACCAGGTTAAAGTCCAATAATTTTATTTGATAGTAAAGCCACAAGCTTTTGGAACGCTGTTCCTTTGTCAGATGAGTGGAAAGTTCTTGACGAAGGAACAGTGTTCCGAAAGCTTGTGGGTTTACTATCAAATAAACTTGTTGGACTTTAACCTGGTGTTGTGAGACTTGTTACTGTGCTCATCCTGATGGCCATCTTTGTGTGTGGCTGCATCAAGCTGTGTGTAAATCCTCAGTACGCTAACACCAAATGCCACTACTTTTTGAGGTCCCAAGTGCTGCGGAGGATGGGTCTGGCCATACTATCACAAAACGCTCCAAATAGTTGGACCATACCACAGCCCCTGTCCTTTGTGGATAAAGTTTTCCAGAAACACACCTTCGACCACATAGCAACCAAGCAGTGGTCAGCACGTAATGTCCTTGAGGCCCTGAGGGAAAACGAGAATGTGGATCCTGTTGGGTGGTTCCCACAGTAAAAAGTCTGACAACACCAGGTTCCCTGAGCAGACGTCAGTGTCATCTGGCATAATGCCTCATCACCAGAACTCACAAACAAGCATCAAGACCTTGCTTGGCTGGTGATAAGAAGGGTGCTTTCTGTCAGATCCTTCAAGCATGCTCAACACCACCGCACACTGCCCTCAAAGCGGCTGCGGGAGCGGTCGCACACCTCCTTGTGGAATGTGCTTTTGCAAGGAAGGTCTGGAATGAGATGCAGTGGTATTTGTCGAGGTTCATCCCGAGCAGCTCGGTGACACAGGGCTCTCTGCTCCCCGGGCTGTTTCCAGGGATGCACACTGAGACAAATATAACTGTTGCTGGAGGGTCATCAACTTGGTGAAGAACGGTCTTCAGTTCGCCCGAAACTTGCTGATTTTCCAGTGCGAAGAATTGTCCTCGACCGAGTGTTGCAGACTGGCACATTCCAAGGTTCAGGACTACATGCTGAGGGATGCTCTCAAGCTTGGGGCAGCTGCCACAAAGCACAATGGGGAAAGGCCACCGTTTAACTTTCAACCAAGGCAGTCTGAGGGGCCAGAAACTGTAGAAAACCCTTGGACTGTGTAACTGTGTGCTAACCTGTAAAAACAACAGCACACAGTAAAATGTGATGAATGTATGTAGTTTTTGTTGAAGAACTGGACTGTAATAAATGTAATGTCTTGGAAAAGAACACCGTAAAGTATTTTAAATATGGCTGTTTTTGGCACTGTTTGTAATTGTTGGAAATATTGTTTCTGCAATGGTTTATTTCAGAGCATTTATGAACAAAGTATATTTTTGAAATTGAAAAAACAATGATGGTGACCATCACCAGCAACAACCAGCGTGAGGAGAGTCACCACACCCAAGAAGGAAGGAAGACCAGAGTCAGGGTATCATACCAGACCAAAGGACCAGACTACGCAGAGGACTACAGAGACCAGCCCACAGATAAAAGCCAATATCTGCTTGGGTACTTGCCAATCATATAAAAGTTAGGTCAAGGTCTAGTATTGGACTTGAACTTTAGTATTTCTGTGACATAGCTTATTGTTGGTCGGGTGGGTTATTATTAATCGTATGTGTAAATAAATATTGTACTAATAAGAAGTCTACTCGCAATTCTTTGCCCACCATATAAGTGTTAAAACAGACTGTGTGGCAGGCACAACAGTAGGCATTGTGTCTTCCTGGGAATCTTCATTGTCTGTGGTTGTTCTATAGATTAATTTTGTGGATTTGCATTTATCCATCTTCGAGGTTTGAGGATTCTGTCAAATCTAACATGCCTTTGTAATGTGATCTTTCTCTCCATAATGACAACATTTGTTTTCTCAATACTAACATTCCTGTGGAGAATGCTGGGCACACCAATGGGATGCTTGCATGTTGAGACATTTATTGCCTCAGTATTCTTTGTATGTATTTTGGTGCCAGCCCTAATTTGGGAAGCTTCGTTAGCAGCCAATTCCTTGGAAGCCACAATCTCCACAGCAAGCCTTAGAGTGTGATCTTACATCCTCATCCTGCCCAACTTTCAGCATGCCATTAATGAGTCTGGACGCCATCATCTGGGCCCATTTACCCTAAACAATTCCTCCCGTCAAGGATTCCCCGGCAAGAATCATGGATGGGGGTGGGTCCTGATGTGTATGGGAGAAGGTGGGTGGGAGGTGGCAGAAGATGTCCAAATACACTGGGTGTTTGGGGTATTTGTGCAATGGCGCCCCCTCCCCCTTGCTGACAAGAATTGCATCCTGGCACCTTTTAGCACTAATTGCCATAAGATTGCAAGAAGATAATATTTAAATCTCTCTTCATAAGTACTCCATGATTCTGCATTGTCATTGAATGTTTCCATAGTGTTACCTTTTCTCACCATCACAGTTACCAGTTCTTAAGTTGGAATGCATTCTTTAACTTTTCTGCCTCTCAAATTTATTTTTTCTTCCCAATATAATTTGTATAATCTCTTTGTCATTTCTTTGGTCTTGTTTTGGTTAGACTGCAGCTTTAAGAATGTTTTGTTCATTTTGTTGCAAACATCAATCTATTTTGAAACCAGGAGATTTCAGTTTTAATTCTGGATAAAAGCAAATTACTACAGATGCTGGAATCTGAAGCCAAAGAGAAAATGCTGGAAAATCTCAGTAGGTTTGGCAGTATCTGTAAGGAGATAAAAAAGAGTTGATGTTTCGAGTCCAAAGGGTCATCTCTATGTTAGCTCTTTTCTCTCCTTACAGATGCTGCGACACCTGCTGAGATTTTCCAGCATTTTCTCTTTTGGTTACAGCTTTAATTCTGCTTAATCTTGGTTACTATTGCATTACTTGTTTTCCTCTTTGAGCAGTTACTTCTCCAAAAGCAAGCTTCTTTCTGTCTCCCTCTCTCACTGAGTTTGAGGACACAATGCTGCAACATGTGAAGGTGTGTAGCTGAAAAAGACTCCCCAAGTTTGGTAAGTAGACATGTTTTTGCACTGCCTACTTTCTTATTGTGCTTATTTTCTTGGAGGTTTTGAGCCCACTGATCGTGTTAATCGATTAGTATTGATGTCACCGTGCTGGCTGATAATGTCTTCCTATTCCCATCTCTGACTCTCTGAGTACTCTGGAGGTTGCAGTTGAATAAAGAAATAAGAAACAGTCCAGAGTGCTTTTCATTGATTTTAAAATTAATACACACCCTTAGAAAAGGCTAAGAATCTGCTTCCAATGGCCAGATTTACAGCACTTCAATTGATGGCGGAGAGATCACCTGAAAATCTATCCTTGACTCAAGGTGCAGCCTGAATTGTTTCTTCTGTCTATTTTAACCTACAAACCAGCTTTATCGCCAGTTTTGTCTAAAATTAATCTTTGTCAATCAGTTTGTTGGAAAACACACCTCGCCATCAGTTTTGTGTTTTACTGTTGTATATACTGAAATGGTTAGCTCACTTTAACAGCAAAGGTAAAAGAATGAAAAGGTGGCCACAGAATGAGTTAATTAGCCAGTCAGTGGAACTTTATTAGCCAGGTGTTGCCTGCTTACAGCCCAGGATGGGAGAGAGAGGAAGGGTCCTATTTTACCATTGTGTCACGCCTGTTTCTGGGCGCAAAAATGTGGTAAAATCGGGTTTGAGGCCATTAACGCGATCTGTGCCCGCGTCCGCACAGATGCGCACTTTACTGAGACCCAGGGATGGCCGTGATTTGATTCGCACCCAAAACAGGCGCAACGGTGATTTAAATGCATTTGCACGTACTTCAATTGAATTTATGAACTGCCCGCCCAACATTATCAACATTTCTCCCTTTACCACCACATTCGCTGATCCGGACTCGCACCGAAATGAACCTGCTGAATAAAAGTCTGAATCGGGCACTCCAGCTGCTGAGGAGGCGAGTTCAGAGCTTTCAGTAGCTCTCTGACTCAGATCAGCCGTGGAGGTGGGGGGGATGGTAGAGGAGCGAAGCCGGATCATTCTCTTTGTAGGGGGGCGGTGGGGGGGGAGGGTGGTGGTGGGAGTGCGGCCAGGTCATTGTCTGATGGTGGTGGTTGGGGGAAGGGCCGATCTTTGTCTGGTGGTGGGGTGGGAGGGCCAATCGTTGTCTGGCTGGGGAGGTGGTGAGGAAGAACGGGCCAGACCATTCTCAGGTGAGGTGGGGGGGGTGGGGGGGGAGGGAGGAGGAGGAGGAGGCGGGTCAGGTGTTCCTCTGGGTGGTGGGGCGAGAGAGGCCAGATCATCCTCCGAGGTGGGGGGGGGGGAGTAGTGAGGCCAGGTCATTCTCTGGAGGAAAGGGGGTGAGAAGTGAGGCCGGACCATTCTCTGGGGAGGGGGAAAGTGAGGCCAGGTCGTTCTCTTGGTGGGGTGGGGAGGAGGGAGGCAAGTAAGATGTCTCTCTGGTCTCTTGTGGGTGGGGGAGGGAGGTGGATCTCTGATGATCGGGCAGGGGAATCCGCTGCCACTCTGCGGGTGATCGGTCGGGGGGAAGGGGACAGGGAGTCGCGATTGGTCTGGGTAGCGAGGTGGTGGATAAGGGAGACAGTGATATCTGTGGGGGCCATCACTCCCGAGCCACTTTCTCCACTTTCTGAGGCTCAGGAGCAATCTGACACGGGCGCGATTTTTCAAATTTTTTTCGAACTGCGCATGCGCAATTCAGAGTTCCAATCGTTTTGGGCATGATAAGCCTCACCCACAGCATGATTCAGACCCGCAATTTTTTTTTCAGGCTGAGTGCGTGTGCTGACACCTGAGAACAGATCTCCAAGTTGGAATTGCGCTCAGATTCAGCACTTAGAATGAAAATGGTAAAATCAGCCTCGAAGTCTCCCAAGTGCCTCTGATGATGGCTCCATGTAATCATGTGACACGCCACACAGAGATGTATTGGTTTACAATACATAACAGCACGCACCAATATGCAGAACTGCACTCCTTAAAATAGTATAGGTCACTCACAAGACAGGCACTGGGAAAACCTGTGCTCCTTCCAGCCCCTTAACTCTCTGGAGTAATTCTGTTCAAAAATAGAATCGTAGAACCCCTACAGTGCAGAAGGAAGCCATTTGGCCCATCGAGTCTGCACTGCCAACAACTGCAACCAGGCCATAATCCTGTAATGCCACATATTTACGGTGTGCTAAGAGACAATTTAGCACGACCAATCAACCTAACCCACACATCTTTTGTCGGAGAAAACCAGAGCCACCGGTGGAAATCTACGCAGACACAAGGAGAATATGACTCCACATAGTCACCCAAGCTGGGAATTGGCGCTGTGAGGCAGCACTGTGCCAATGTGCTGCTGCTAATGGCCAACATTTGAAATGTTGTCTTATTCTTTGAGCTAATGACTTTTCTCACAGCTTCTTTAAATAACAAGGTTTTAAATTTTGTCCTTATCTTATTCAAACAATATTACAGTGACTGGCTGTGCAGTTACTGCACTTGAGGCTAGATGCTAATCATGGCACAGCAGCTGTGTCAGTGTATCTTCACCAATGCCAACATTTGGTTTTTGTGCAGCTGCACAAGTTGTCTACTGAAATGCAGAGTGAGCAGAACAATATACTACATGGAGTTAAATTATACTGTGGCTGTTTTAATGAGATGGGGCTGATTATTTTACTTATGCTGATTAGAATTGGGCCCCTGGATAGATTGTTCAGAACTTGTATAAGGAGCTTGACTAGCTGGCACTTAATGATCCAACGCTTCACCTTCAAAAATAGTTTCACTAATTGCACCAGAATTGAGCAAATAAATATGCAATCTGAATTATTCAATGTGTGCAAAAACTTTCAAATGAGTTGGTTAAACAAAGTCGAAATTGCTAAAAATGTCAAACAGAATCTAATCTGAGGAACAGAATCTGGTGATTTCATCAGGTCTTTCATGAAATTCTATTGAAATGATACAAGTCACTTGTGTGGTTTAGTGAAGTTACGTCTAATGCCTTGGCATTTATTCTAAATCTTTAATCAATGAAAGATTTTTATTAATGTCAATCATACAGCACTGAAAGACTTGTTGGTTAGATGCATTGACCTGGAATGTGGCGACTTGGGGAATTTCACAGTAACTTCATTGAGTTTTAATGTAAGCCTTATTTGTGACTAATGAATAAATAAACTCTGTCACCAGCCTATCTTCACTGTAATTTGAAATGATAAAATTCAAATTTGTTATAGAAAGATATTCTTGATTGTTTTCACTAAAAACATACAATGTGAACAAAATAATTGGCTACAACAAAGCATCTTCTCACACCAAAAGATAACTCTAAATTTCTTCAGTATATACCAGATCTCTATGAAAGTTTTGCCTGTGAACTCTGTTTCATGTTGCTGGGCTTAATCTATGATGAACTTTCCGCTTAGATGTCCTTGCAAATTCCATACAATTAATTTAACCGTTTTTTTATCACTCTAACACACTTAACATCTTGAACTCTTGAGGTATTTGTATGTTTGATTTGTGAGGAAAATTACAACAGTTAATTACATGTTTCAATCTTCAATGACTCCTGCACTATAGTGTTTATAGGTTCCTGATGTAGCACAGAGTGGAAAACAAAACCAAAGTTAATTTGTACAACACATTTTTGGTTCAAGTCACTTCAGTTGAGCGGTTGGAACATTTCTGGTCTAGTAGTTGAAGGGGTTTATTAGTAACATGTTCTTTTCTCCATATATGAGGGCTCACTCAGGCTTGACTCAAATGAACAACTTTCATTTATTTTTACTGGGTAAGGGCAGGCTTGAATCAGTCTTTAATATGATTAAACTCAACTCGCTAAGTGTAGATAAAAGCCAGTCAGAAATCTTTTAAAGGAACTTAATTATAAACAAATGGCTGTCAGGTTGTTTTTTTTATATTTGTTAGGACGCAGCCATATTATAATAAATGTATTTGAACATTTGCACATAATACAACTTCACTAATAAAGTTGATGAGTACAAGGAATACATTCCAGAATAAAGTTCCACAATGGCTAGACTTACAGCATCTACCACAAGAAGACAAGTCCATGATAAAATATCAGAACATAAATATACATCAAAAATGTCCAGGTCATGGATTGAATGCAGAGTTAAGCTATTTCTTCATGGTTTTAATGACATGCCTTAATCTCAACCACAAAGAAACAGCAGTGTATGAATTTGATTTTCCACCTCACAAGATAGAAATTTTTAGCATCAGCGAGTGTCTGTGAGCAATTTTGCTGCACACTTGTAGCTAAGACCAACTGGGCAGACATTGGCAGCTTTTGCACAATGCCTTTCAAGTTAGCAAAGAAAGAAATGACTTTAATCCTATTAGTCTGTCTTGGATATCAGGCAAGGGATTTAGGGGAGGCTACCAGAGTGAGCATGATGGCAAAGGAGTCAGGGGAATTAGGCAGAAGTACCCTCATTGCATTGGAGGTCTTGTGGCACAGTGATAACATCTCTGCTTCTGAGCCAGCAGCCCTAAGTTTGAGTTCAACCCCAGGACTTGATGGTGGCTCCACCACGTTGTCATGGACAATTAGGAGTGGGCAACAAATACTGGCCTTGTGAGTAATGGCCACATCGTATGAATGACATTTTTAAAAAAAATTCTTCTAGCACTATAATTGAATACTTCAAAAGTAATTAATCAGCAGTGAAGTGATTTGGGATGTCCTAAGGATGTGATAAATTACCATTTAAATAGAAGCCCTTTCTCATAATAATATTCAGAGTGCAGTTTCAAGGTAAAAAAAACAAGGAACTGAATGAAAGACTGATGTATGGTACTAATTAGAGTTATTGATTAGGATGGGGTTTATCTAATGAACCCTATACACTGGACAGTTGAGCCTGTATCCATTGGAGTTCAGGAGAATGAGAGGTGATTTTATTGAAACATATAAGATCCTGAGGGAAGTTGAATGCTGAAAGGACATTTCCCCTTGTGGGAGAGACTAGAATTAAAAATAAAGGGTTTCCCATTAAAGACAGAGATGAGGAGACTTTTTCCTCTTTCAGAGAGTCATGAGTCATAAACATAAACACATAGAAGATAGGAGCAGGAGGAGTCAATTCAGGTTTGAGCCTGTCCCACCATTCATCACGGTCATGGATAATCATCCAACTCATTAGCCTAAACTTGCTTTCTCCCCATAATCTTTGCTCCTATTCACCCCAAGTGCTATATTTAGCCGCCTCTTGAATACATTCAATGTTTTGACATCAACTACTTCCTGTGGTAATGAATTCCACAGGCTCATCATTCTTTGGATGGAGAAATGTCTCCTTATCTCCTTCCTAAATGGTCTACCCCAAATCCTCAGTCTGTGACCACTGGTTGTGAACTCTCCCACCATCGGGAACACCCTCCCTGCATCTACCCTGTCTAGTCCTGTTGGAATTTTATAAGTCCCTATGAGATCTCCCCTCGATTGTCTGAACTCCAGAGAAAACAATCCTAACCTAGTCAATCTCTTTTGATATCAGTCCCGTCATCCCCAGAAACCTTCACTGCACTCCCATAAGAAGAAGAACATCCTTCTTCAGGAAAGGAAATCAAAACTGCAATATTCTAGGTATGGCCTCACCAAGGCTCTGTATAATTGCAACATCACATTCCTGCTCCTGTACTTGAAACCTCTTGCAATGAAGGCCAACATACTATTTGCCTTTTCTACCGCCTGCTGCACTTGCATGCTTACCTTCAGCGACTGATGCACGAGGACACCCAGGTCCCACTGCACACTCCCCTCTCTCAATTTACAGCCTTTCAAGTAGTAATCTGCCTTCTTGCTTTTGCTTTCAAAGTCAGCCTTTGGAACTCTATTCCCCAGACAGCATTGGAGGCAGGGTCATTGAATATTTCTAAGGCAGAGGTAGATAGCTTCTAGATTAACAAGGGATTCAAATGTAGGCAGGAATATGGAATTGATCATTCCATATCAATCATGTCAACCATGATCTTTTTAAATGGTGTGATAGTTCAAGGGGTCAGATGGCCTGCTCCTGCTACTAACACACATGTTTATATGTAGTGAAAACAGTTTTTTTATTAGTTGATTATTATAGATACTCACACTGCCACTTTAATCCTCAGCTCTTTGTGTTGAAATGTATTTGTGACTTTGACTTCATGTCTTACCTAAGCTACTTCTTCTGGCAACATGTGCAGTCAGCATAATCTGCTTGTTGCTTGATGGGGGTATGTCCCCTGTGTAGGACTGAGCAGCCACATTTGAATTGTCCCCTTTGGAATTCAATTCAGAAAGCTTATGTTTGTCTGGGGTAATGTGGTTTGATAGTGAACTTTCCTGTGTACAAAGTTCCCTATTGATTTAGGACTGTTTGAACATGAGCCAGTCCTGCAGGAGTTTCTCTAACCAGAGAAATGGAATTTAGTAGATGGGATGTCATGCGGTGATGCCTGATAATGGAAATGCAGGAAGAGGAAATAACATTCGTCAAGCTTCACTGTCGAGACTTTTTCCACAAACTGCTGCATGTCATGAATTTAGCCTACAAACCGTTAAATAACATGCATTCAATAGATGACATTCAAAGTTTCTTAAAGTTCTATAAATACCATAGCAAAATGGCACTATTAACAGCCTACCTTTAACCTTTCAGGGACTGTTCTACCTTTACAAACGTCAACATATGCATAAAATTGCATATGTTATAAATGAGATAACTAGTGCACTAAAAGCTAAGGAGGTTTTATGCTTAAACTTCTATTTGTTTACTAATACTTAGGTGGAATAAATAGAATGTTCTGGATTATAGGATATTTCCCAGATCCCCTGCATGAAAAGGACTTATGTTCTCTGTTTACTTGTTAATGAGAAGCTGCTCATATTTCAGGAAGTTAAAGTGTTTGTCCCACGCATTGTAAAAAGCTTTCAATCAATCTGATTGTAGTAGAATAAAATATTTGCATTTTAAAAGGAGAAAGCACTGTTCAAATGAAATATTTCCTTATTCTGTGTATTGAACGTGTAACAAGTTTTATCAGTTTCACTGAAGCTATGGCATGGTGGCACAGTGGTTAAAACTGCTATCTAACAGCACCAGAGACCTGGGTTCAATTCCTGGCATGGGTCACTGTCTGTGAGGAGTTTCAACATTCTCCCTGTGCCTGCGTGAGTTTCCTTTGGGTGCTCCAGTTTCCTCCGACAGTCCAGAAGATGTGCTGGTTAGGTGCATTGGCTATGCTAAATTCTCCCTCAGTGTATCCGAATAGGTGGCAACTAGGGAATTTTCACAGTAACTTAATTGCATTGTAAATATAAGTCTACTTGTGACACTAATAAATAAAAATTAAACATTGATATTAGAGATATTAGAAAAAGTACTTGATACAATTATAAATGTGGTTTATGAACTTATGTATCCAGGACCACGTGATGCATTTCATGTATTCTTGAGCGACACATACCAGGGATAATCTAATTTTGCTAGCCCATAAAAAAGTGAATAATCTGTCTCATTTATTTAATGAGAGGAATAATGGGCTAGATTTTGTTAGAGTTGTGAGATTCCATGGAAGGTGAAAATGGCGGTCAGGATTAGATGCCAGGAATCCCAACTGCATTCCCGGAGTTTCCTTATACTGTAGCTTTTGGCATGAAGGACATGAGGGGCTAAAGAGGATATGTGAGAGGCATACTTTGGTATGGGGAGCATGAGGCATCAAAGAGGGTGGGTGGGGGTCAGGAAATGGCAAGACGGAGCATGGAGAATGAGTAGGTAGTGCGTAAGTGTGAGGGGTGAGAGCTGGAAGGCTTTACTTTTGTCATTATAACTGGAACAAAGTCCCATGACACCAGCACTGGGCTTTTAACAGTCCACGTCATACCCAGCAGTTCCTATGGCTCCCTCGGAACTCTTTCTTGTGTTGGCTCGTCCGACTGCAGTCCTCGTACCTCCACATATTTCCTGGCACTTTTTCCCAAAGAGGTGGGGGCTGAACCAGGAATATTCCCAACTCCCACTACCTGCCTCAAAGAAGAAAATCCAGGGAATATAGTTATTAGTACTTTACTCCACCCTAAATGATTTAACTGCATTAACATTCTTAATAAGCAATACTGTGATTATTTTGGTGCAACCTGAACTCACAAGTCCCCCACCTCCCTCCACTGTCAGCAGGTCACGTAGACTGACAAACACAAATTAAATCTATTGCTATACTGCACATTGCCAAGAGAAATGGCTCAGCCTCAGACCTTAACAATGAACATCTGAACACTAAACTAACTACTGTAACAACACAGCAGGAATACCAGTTCTCTCCTATTGCTATTTGCATTTCTTACTGAGAGGATAGTTATATTGAGATGAAATAAAGCTAGCTGTGCTGGTAAGCAGAACATTTCTCTCTGAAACATCCAGTGTCTTTGTGAGCCCTCCACTCCCGATCTAATATAGCACAGCGAGAGGCAGCTTAAAGCTCTGTTTCTTACAACAATTCTGGCTCTCAAATTATGCTCTGTGATAATTACATAAATACACTTAATTAATTTTCTTGAAGTTCATCATTATGCTCTGGGAGGAACTGTTGGCCTGTTTTAAGTAGACAGGCTAGCACCTGCACTGAAATAACACACAAAAGAATTTCAGATAAATGCATTGACCATTCATGCAATGTTAATCCATGGTATAATTTCAAGGCCAGCGGGGCTGATACTGATGTAATTCAGTTCTGAATGCCTTTGAACAACTGCTAAACTAGCTAGAAGCGTAATGTGCTATCCATAACAACAGCAGACAATTTCTCTAGATTATTTCTTTTGCTTAATCTTTCACAGTTTCTGGTGTAGCTTACATCTGATGAAGGGAGATAGTCTAGCAGGGAGAGACAAGAAAACTGAAGTGTAACTGCAGTTCTAAAAAGCATCCATTTATGGAAAGCACACTTCTTGTGTCATTGATCACAACGGAACAAAAATCAAGTGACTTCCATGCCTAGTGAGTGATCCATTCCACCAGGTTACTGCACATGCTGTGAGGTGGCATGGTGGTTAGCACTGCTGATTCACAGTGCAAGAGACCCAGGTTTGATTACTGGCTTGCGTCACTTTGCGGAGTCTGCACATTACCCGTCTGTCTGCGTGTCCGGGTGCTCTGGTGTCCTCTCACAGTCCAAAAGACATGCTGGTTAGATGCATTGGCCATGCTAAATTCCCCCTCAGTGTATCCGAACAGGTGCCAGAATGTGGTGGCTAGGGGATTTCCACAGTGAATTTATTGCAGTGCTTATCTAAGTCTACTCATGACACTAATAAATAAACTTTTAAAAAGTAAAAAATTACCCCCATGAACTCTACAGAATGATTTCCATGGGATTTTTATTACAAGGATGCTTATTTGAGACTCAACCTTTTACTTTTTATATATGAATAACTTGGATGATGGGATAGAGAGCTGAATATTTATATTGGCAGATCACACAATATTAGGAAGCACACTAAGTTGGAAGAGAATAGGAAGTTACAAAGGAAGGGATATGAGTTGCAAAACTGGGCTCCGTAGTCTGGTGGTGCTAGGGCTACAGAGTGAAAAGTGAAAAGACTGCAGGCACACAATCATTTCATACTTCACAACTTTTCCCCAATTCTTCACTTTCTCCACCTACCTTTGGATAGCAAAATTAGCTTTCATATGGACTACTTGTACCCTAGATTAATTTCTTTCTTCTAAATACTGGAATGATTCTTAAACCATATAGGTGACTGTTTTGATCTAAATTCAGTTCATTTCTGCATGCAAAATAATCCTGCAATTCCCTATCACTACTCTCATGAGGCCAATCATTCATGACATAATTGACCACTTTACTGAGCATCACACCCTTGTGAGTTTCGTAACTAATTTCTCTGGCAGATACTGGTAAGTTAGTTACATAAGTAAAGAAATTCCCTGATAACTCAATGGCCAGAAATAAATCATTCTTCATTGGAAATTTGAAAGAATGTCCATATTTGCATGATCTGCTGATTTAGGGTTTTAATTTTGTACTGATGAGCCATCAAAATCAGCAATGAACTCTGAAGCCATGCTGCTGCCAGGGATGGTACTCTCTTCTTTGAATCAAATATGATTGTTAAGGCTTGGTGGTCAGTTAACAAAGTGAACTTTCTACTGTACATATATTTGTGGAATGTAGTATTACCATAAATGATTGTGAATGGCTCTTTCTCAACTTGAGTAATTTTGCTGTGACTTCATTGCATTTCATATAAAGCATATGCTCCTGACTTTTCTACACCATCTTCTATCATGTACGATAACACCACACCTAATCATTGTGCACTGTAAACTCAACTATTTCTTATGGTTGTAGTGGATTGAAAGAGCATCGCTAATCAGTACTTCTGGTACTTTCATCACTAATCAATACTTCCAGTACTTTTATTGCTAATCAGTACTTCCTTTACTTGTTCAAGTGCCTTCTGACACTTTACAGTCCATTCCCAATCTACTCCATCTTTGTGCCATCTGCACATTTGTATTAACTAAATTGGAAATGAATTTAGAATAATACAAAATGATTTGTATACAGGTTTTAAGTTCTTCTTTGTTCTCTGGTCTCTTTGCTTTCAAGCTCTCCTCAACCTTCTCCTACATTAGGTGGATATCTTCACTAACTATACAATGACTTAATAAATTAATATGGCAGGGGTATGGGAACCTTTGCAAGGAACCAGAGAAGGGGAAATTAAGAACAAGAGAAAAAGACAGTAAGGAGAATAAGGAAAGTGATAGGCAGAAAAATCAAGTGCTAGAGTCATGTAAGGACTGAGTAAAAAATAGTAGGAAAGGGAGAAGAAACATTAAAAGTGCCCACCTTGAGGGTTTTGTACCTGAGTGCAAGGATCATTTAAAACAAAGTGGGAGAATTAGATGCATATATAGATGTAAAGAGGTATGATTTACTTGGTATTACAGAGACATGGCTTCAAGGTGAGCAAGGATGGGAACTAAACGTTGAGGCCTATTCAGTGTTTAGGAAGGACAGATGGAAAGGAAAAGGTGGTGGAGTTGCTTTGTTGATTAAAAATGATGCTGATATGATATTGAGGGAGGATATTAGCATAGATGATTTGGAATCTGTATGGGTCGAGTTAAGAAACAACAAGGGGCAAAAAACGTTAGTGGAGTTAAACAGGTCACCAAATTGTAGTGGTAATGTTGGGAAAAACATTAGACAGAAAATCAGAGATGCATGTATTAAAGGAACAGCTGTGATTATAGACAACTTTAATCATTTGGCCTTCCTTACTCAAGAATCACTTAGTTCTCTCTTCACGTTTACTCAATTGCAGATGTACCCTTACTGATCTTTATTGTGAGTAGCTTGGCCAGTTTAACTGCATCTTGTTGAGCAATTTTCTTCCTGTGAGGGAAATTTTGTTGCCCCTTCCTACTACTATTGGCAAGTGACAGGATGTATCATCATATTCCATCCTAACACTAACTTTATCTAACAGCAGAATACTATTATTAGAATATCTAATCAGTTTTATATAAGCAAATGTGAGTTGGGGACTTCTTGCACTCTCTTTCAGACATAACAGACATAGCTATGGTTGTATCAATAATGAATGTAAGCTATAAATCTCAGACTTTCATTTTTACTGTGCGCACTGAAATTTTACCTTCAACCCTTTCATTCCAATCAAATGTACTATTTTCCTTGCTCTCTGAGTACAGCTCCTGATCTTCCTGCTTGAGTAAATCAGTTTCTGTTTCCAGGCTGGGAAGAATGCACTACTAACTCTGCTTGATGCATTATTTCAAGTTAGAGTTGGGCTCTGACCTGGTCTTTAACAGTCACAAGAGAATTAATGTGTGCCTGCTCATCAGTATCAACCTATAGTCCAGACCATTGAATTCCTCATCTGAGTCCTCAGAAGTTATGTTTGACCTCTCATCCTTCAGGGAGTTAACAAATAAACCAAATCTATCCCATGATCTGACTGCAGCCCACTCACGTCTGGTAATGCATCACATGAAGAGCTTCTATATTACCCTTAAAAATATGCACAAGACATGGAGCCTGGAAAAGTGGGAAATGGGGCATGCAGGGTGAATAAAGTTGGAGCCAAAATTACAATTTCCCCGATGCTAGATTAAGATGCAAAGATTAAGTCAGCAGTCTGCCTGTGGTGTGTCAGACTTCACATAGTCTTGTGGCATGTTTGTATTTGGAATACATTTGCATGCAATGAATATTCTTAGTGTAAAACTTCTTAAAATTATGCCCTACCTCCAAGATAGTCAATTGACTTCTGTTTCCACATGGTCCCAAGCCCTTCTGAAGGTGTTCCTTGAGGGCCTTGTTGGCTGTAAAATACTCCAGAAGGCCTTCCCACCAAGATCCTGGTATCCTGACATCTTTGCAATTTTGTGGTGGGAAGGGCACCAAAAGGCCCTTAAGTGGACAATTAATGATCCAAATGGGCCTTTTCCCATCCAACCTCAATTTTGAGGTTGGCAGGAGAAATTCAGGAACAAAGACGTATCCTGGCAAGTCACTCTTTTCAGGCTTTGGGTAGGGAGAAGGGGAGACACCACCTCCTTCAGCAACTTTCTTTCTGCATCAGACAACCTCCCATAAGATCTGTTCCCCATGGGTGTTCCTTCTGCTCCGAGCTCTCCATCAAGACTGATATACTTTACCCCACTACACTTGGGCCTCAGCCCCCCTCGTTCCCTCACACCTCCTGCGAGACCACTCGCACTTACCTGGACCTGCACTCTGGAACTTAGATTCTGACGACTGTTTGTAATCCCAGTCCTGGCCATTGCTGCTAATGGTGTTATTGAAATTAATAATACTTCAAATCAAAGTGAAAACATTAATCATGTGCAATTTTCTTCAATTGGAGTAATTGGAATAATAAAGAAAGAATCAAGAAATAGTGTGCACAATGTATGTGATTAATTTGCATAATTTAATGAAACATCCATGTGGTTCAGGAAAGTATTTTTAGTTCCCTCACATTTAAGCATTGAAAATAGACATGATATAAAATTGCCTGTGAATTTTTTTTAAGTTTATTTATTAATACAGATCGACACAGATCACAAAGGTGCAAGGTTTTGTCCCACATTTATGCTCAGTTAACTGATCAATTAGCTTTGTGTCACTGGAGTAAAGGATATCAGACAAGATATCGACTCTTGACTATTTGGAAAGCCTGCCTAAAGGAAGAAACTACATTTACATAGCTTCTTCAACATAAGGCCATAAGAAATAGGCCATTCGGCCCCTCGAGTTTGCCCTGCCATTCAATAGGATCATAGTTGATCCAACATTCCTCACCTCTACTTTCCTGCCCTTTCCCCTTGATTCCCTTACTGATCAAAAATCTATCTATCTCAGCCTTAAGTATACACAAGGGGCAGGATTTTCACACTAAAACAGGAAGATCCCACTCAAGGCAACAGACCTTTGCAATGGTCTGCCCCCACGCCACCCACTGCGATTCCCATGGCAGAATGGGAAAATTCCCCTCATAGACTCTGTTCCCAAAGGACTTCCAAAGGCTCACAACCCTCTGAGAGAAGAAATTCCTCCTAATCTCAGACTGAAGTTGGCACTCCTTTATTCTGAGTCTATGGCCTCTGTGCCTAGATTCTCTCATGAGGGGAATCATCCTCTCAGCATTTACCCTGTCAATTCTCTTAAGAATCCTATATGTTTCAATGAGGTCATCTCTCATTTTTCTTATTTCCAATAAATAGAGGCCCAATCTGTTTAACCTTTCCTCATCAGACAATCCCTCCATACCAAGAATCATCCTAGTGAACCTTCTCTGAACTACATCCAACAAAGTCATAACTTTCCTGAAATAAAGGGACCAAATCTGCTCTCAGTACTCCAGATGTGATCACCAGTACCTTGTACATTTGGATACTCCAAAGCATTTAGAGGTAATAAGTACATTTCAGGAGCAGTTATCATTGTAACGTAGGGACACATAGCACCAAAAATCTAGAGAGCAAAATCCTACAAATAACAATGAAACAAATAAGCAGATAACCTGTTTTGGTGGTGTTGGTGTTAAGTAAATTCTAGTCAGCATATCAGGATACTGATGAACTTCTTAAAATAATACCATAGGATCCTTTACACACAACTAAGAGAAATGTTCAACATTTCAGTTTCACATCTTACCAGAAGACAGTGTTTTCAACACTGGCATTGCCTCAGCACAGCACTGAATTATAAGCTTATAGGCTCAGGTCTCTAGAGCAGGCCGTGAACCAAAACCTCTTGATTCAGATCCATGACTGCTACCACTGAATTTAGACTGACACTTCCATATAATCTGACACATTCACGCTTGGTTTTGATATCCAAGGTTAAGGTTCACTTTGGGAGATAGTGCAAAATGAGCAATATTCCTTTTCACCAATCTAATAACATAAAACCTATGTAGAACTGGCTGCCAATTCACTTTTGATCCATTTTACACTGCAGCACTAAGTGAATTTTGCATTCCCTGTATAATAGGCTCCTACCATTCTTTGTAAAAACATGCATACAGTAAGAGATGAGGAAGGGAAATTGTCAAAGTAAGAATAATCAAAAATATATGAATTTTTCATCATCCGGGACGAAAAAACCAAGGAAGAAAGACTGAAAACTCAACTTTAGATAAGAAGTCAAAAAAGATATGAGGGTAATTAGGAGTCTCATTACATTGGAGTGCTAAGTCAGTTTTACAAGATCATCAATTAGTAAGTGCTGGTAAAAGGAAAATGTGCCATGTTCTATAGACCAAAGAAATGTGTACAAATTTTCCACGAAGCAGCAGGATCTTGGTGTCCAACTCTGATCACCCATTCTTTACAGTTTAATGTTATTTATTCCTGTCACAAGTAGGTTTATGTTAACACTGCAATGAAGTTACTGTGAAAATTCCCTAGTTGCCACACTCCAGCACCTGTTTGGGTACATTGAGGGAGAATTTAGCATAGCCAATGCACTTAACCAGTACGTCTTTTGGATTCTGGGAGGAAACCAAAGCACCGGGAGGAAACCCACACAGACAGGGAAAACATGCTGACTCCTGATCCGAACCAGGAATCGAATCTGGGTCCCTGGCGCTGTGAGCAGTGCTAACCACTGCACCACCGTGCCACCCCTCAATGCCCATAAAACACCTGTTCATCAAATGTGAGAAAGTGAGAGTAAAGGAAGGCTGCAAACCATATCAATAAGCAACACCTTTGCACAGTTATTAATAGATGGTTGTCAAACACCACTGACATTTGCTTCGAGGACAATTTAACCTACCCATCAAGAAATACTACAGGGAGAAAGAGAATAACCAAAGGTGAAGGATGTTCTAATCTGCAGTATTAGAGTTTGTATTTTCCAGGTTTCTCATGCTAAATTCTGCCTCAAGATTTCACACATCATCTGCATGCACTTTCTTACATTACGGACTACTCAGCCATAACATTAATATAGTTGTTTAGAGGAAGAATTAATACTTCAGAAAGCATTGAACCAAGCAGGATTCTACCTTTTCATAAGTTTCCAGCAACTGCCTACTGCAAAGTATAATGTGCATTAGTTAAAACAGTTTCACATGTAACATAATCCATAAAATTGTTGGATAATTTGAGGTCTTTTATAAATGATTGTGCAATTTACCACATTTTTTAAAAATCAAAATAATATATATAAAGCAAATATTGGCTTAAATGGCTCTGAGTACAGGATATTCTTTATATGCTGAAAATATGATTATCTAATTTCCCTGTGTATAAGAGCTGATACTGATCCTTCCAACATGTGGAAGCTGAATCAGGTAAAATAAAAGTTCTTTAAATTGCCTGACATACATATGCAACCTTTTTTATGCAACATCCATCATAGTGCTAAGTACAAAGCTCAATATATGTATTTTTGCTAATTGCCCGATTCCATGTATAATGTTCAACTGAATTAGTTTAAAATAAAAGGTGGTTAAATTACTGTAAGTGCATGTGCAACCTCTTAGTTTGATGACACTACAATCCATCACATTATGGAGGACAAAGCTTTGTTTATTTAGTCTGTGTGCATGATTTTGCAGAACACAATGAGAACCTGCAAAAGTCAATTCAAACTGTAAAATATTGCCATAGTTTTTCAATCAATATTTTTCCGACTAATTGAATAATGAGAAAGGTAATACAATTGATGCATTCTTTATGTTCAACATCACGCAATGGACTGCAGTGATTCAAGAAGGCAGCTCACCACCACCTTCTCAAGAGTAACTAGGGATGGGCAATAAATGCTGGCCACGCCAGCGATGCCCATGTCCCATGAATGAATAAAAAGAAATCATGCTTTGGAATATTTAGTACCGTTATAAAAGTCAGGTGCAACAGTGAGAAAAGAACTGCTTCCAGCATCGTGTGCAGCAATGGTGCAGACATGGTGTAACTCTTGTGAGTGCTCATAATGCTGGGCATCAGTGCCTCATAGACCACAAAGTTATGGGCAGTGGGCAAGCAATGCTATGAACTCCATTCATTTTGTGGCAGCAAGAGCTCTCATAATATTCACCCGTGTTTTTTTTTGTTGTCATCTACAATGTCACCATGCACCTAAGCAGGTTTTGAATTGGTATGATTGAAGAAAGTGGATTGGAAGATGGTACAGTTTGCATTTGACAAGCATTAACTTTCAAAGTTTTCCAATGTTAGACTTCTGTATCAGAGATTGACTAATCTTGTGAGTGATGCATTTATCATGACCATCAACTCACTCTGTCACTTCTGGCACATTTACCTGGCAATGACTGAATGGAACTGCCTCTGTAGACTTTAGTCACCAGTAAATCATACCAGTAATTTGCTGTGAAGATATTTCCATCCAAATTGCAACAGCAATACCAGTGAGAATTGAATTTACTTTCCTAGGCTGAATTAAAATTTATTTATTTTTTATTAGTGTCACAAATAGGCTTACATTAACACTGCAATTAAGTTACTGTGAAAATCCCGTAGGCAGCACATTGCAGTGCCCATTTGGGTGCACTGAGGGAGAATTTGGCATAGCCAATGCACGTCTTTTGGACTGTGGGAGGAAACTGGAGCACCTGGGGGAAACTCATGCAGACACAGAGAGAACGTGCAGACTCCGCACAGGTAGTGACCCAAGCCAGCAATCGAACCTAGTGCTGTGCCAGTTCCGCTGAATGTTACCATGCAAGTTATCTTCATCCTCTGGGATATTTGGAAGGTGTACTTGATGCAAACACTGGGGAGAGTGGCATAGCACCCTTACGTGCTGACTTGTTGTTCACCTTTGGCACTACTGCTAGCCAGTTCTTCCAATCCTGTAACAGCTGTAGATGTGTGCAATAGAAGCAGATGACAGTACATGCAATAACCTGTTTCAAAGCAGGCCATTGTGGTATGGCTACAAACTTGCCTACAGTATGTATAATGTGGGCCTCAGACCTGCAGGTTTTTGGCAGAAATGCAAAACTTTGTGAAGCCTTTTGGGCCAGAGGCAATACAGAAAGGAAAATGAGTAATTTCTTTAAAATCTGTGGAAACTGTAATTCTTTTTAAGAATGTTTGAAAAGGATACTTAAGAATTTGCATCAATGGTAAAGGAATGAATTGAAATTTTCTTGAATAATAAGAAGTATGTTCCAAGTGACCATGCAATGTTTCACCTATAAGCTGTGCCAATGGGAAGGAAGTTAAGATACAGCTGCCATATGGAGGTATACACAAAGAAGAACTGGAGGCCGAAGGTGATCACCATACAATTCATGAAGTCTTGGAGGTTTTACATGAGTTAGCTGGAAAGGTCGAAAACCTGGAAGATTGTGTGAATAGCTCAGAGACACTAAACATAAGAACAAAAGAACCAGGAGCAGGAATAGGCCATCTGGCCACTCAAGTCTGTTCCACCATTCAATAAGATCATGACTGATCTTTTCGTCGACTCAGCTCCACTTACCTGCCCGCTCACCATAACCCTTAATTCCTTTACTGTTCAGATATTTTATCTATCCTTGCCTTAAAAACATTCAATGATGTTGCCTCAACTGCTTCACTGGGCAGGGAATTCCACAGATTCACAACCCTTTGTGTGAAGAAGTTCTTCCTCAGCTCAGTCCTAAATCTGCTCCCCCTTATTTTGAGGCCATGCCCCGTGGTTCTAGTTTCACCTGCTAATGGAAACAACCTCCCTGCTTTTATCTTATCTATTCCTTTCATAATCTTATATGTTACCATCAGATCTCTCTCATTCTTCTGAATTCCAATGAGTATAGCCCTCGTCTACTCAGTCTCTCCTCATAAGCCAACCTCCTCAACTCCGGAATCAACCTAGTGAATCTCCTCTGCACCCCCTCCAGTGCCAATATATCCTTTCTCAAGTAAGGAGACCAAAACTATACACATTACTCCAGATGTGGTCTCACCAGCGCCTTATGCAGCTGCAACATAACCTCACTGTTTTTCAACTCCATCCCTCTAGCAATGAAGGACAAAATTCCATTTGCCTTCTTAATTAGCTGCTGCACCTGCAAACCAACTGTTTGTAATTTCTGCACAACGACACCCAGATCTGCAATTTTTTACCATTTAAATAATAGTCCATCTTGCTGTTATTCCTACCAAGATGGATGACGTCATATTTATCAACATTGTACTCCATCTGCCAGACCTTCGCCCACTCACTTAGACTATTTATATCCCTTTGCAGACTTTCAACATCCTTTGCACATTTTGCTCTGCCACTCATCTTAATGTCATCTATGAATTTTGACACACCACACTTCATCTCCAACTCCAAATCATCTGTGTAAATCATAAACAATTGCGGTCCCAACACTAATCCCTGAGGTACACCACTACCCACTGATCGCCAACCAGAAAAACACCCATTTACCCCAACTCTTTGCTTTCTGATAGTTAATCAGTCCTCTATCCATGCTAATACATTACCCATAACACTTTGCACCTTTATCTTATGCAGCAGTCTTTGGTGCAGCATCTTGTCAAATGCTTTCTGGAAATCCATGGGTTCTCTATTGTCCACTGCACATGTAATGTTCTCAAAGAATTCCACCAAAATTAGTCAAACATGACCTGCCCTTCATGAACCCATTTGCATCTTACCAATGGACAATTTCTATCCAGACGTCCCACTATTTCTTTCTTGATGATAGATTCAAGCATTTTCTCTACTACAGAAGTTAAGCTAACTGGCCTATTGTTACCCACCTTTTATCTATCTCCTTTTTTAAACAGTGGTGTTACATAATCTGTTTTCCAATCTGTGGGAATCGCCCCAGAGTCCAGCCAATTTTGGTAAATTACCACTGGTGCATTTGCTATTTCCCCATCATCTCTTTTAGTACCCTGGGATGCACTCCATCAGGGCCAGGAGACTTGTATACCTGTAGCCCCATTAGCTTGCCCAACACTACCTTGTTTGTGATAATGATAGTTGCTAGGTCCTCACCTACCATAGCCATTCTGTTATCAATTTTTGGTATCTTATTTGTGTCTTCCACTATGAAGAACGACACAAAATATCTGTTCAATGCCTCAGCCATTTTCTCATTTCCAGTGATTACATCCCCCTTCTCATTATCTAAAGGATCAATGTTTAATTTAGCCATTCTTTTTTGTTTTATATATTTGTAGAAACTTTTGCTATTTGTTTTATATTCTGAGCTAGTTTACCCTCATAATCCATCTTACTTTTCTTTTTAGCTTTTTATTTGGCTTTCTGTTGACCTTTAAATATTTCCCAATCCTCTAGGTTCCCACTAATCTTCGCCACTTTGTATGTATTTTCTTTCAATTTGATACCCTCCTTTATTTCCTTAGATATCTATGGCTGATTATCTCTTTTTCTCCAGTCCTTCCATAAACAATCGTGTGTTTTACCAGAAGTGACCACACTGTAAACCTGGTTAATGATTGGTTAGTTGAAAAGAAACTCTGGAGAGCTACACCTCCAGAATTGTCATGACCTAAGTGAGAGCTGGTTCATTGAAGTGTGTTGGCTGATGATAGTAATGCTTGTGAAACTAGGCGGTAAAAACTATTGTTGGATAGGACTCCCACCTTGCATGAATAAAGAGCAGCATATTATGGAACTGTGTAGCTATGTAATGACATAAATGCTGAAGAGGAATAGATATATCTTTGTTGTATTAACTATGTAAAGTGAAAATTGATTAATTTTCATTTGAAGCATCGTTGCTTGTTAATTCATGTTTAATTTGCATTGGTTGATTTATGTTACAGTAAAAGTTACAAAATAATGAAATCGTGTTGGCGATTTTTTCATTTGGGGATTGGTTCGTAAATTTGGTTATTTTGGTATACTGTTTGCCCATGTAGATTGTAATAATATTTTAATCTAACGTGTAATATCTATGCTAAAGATTCATATAGTATTTCCATTGGTTGGGGAACCTCATTCAATAGTTGTTACCTGAATCTCTAATCTTTTTATAACGGCAAGCTTAAAGTTTGTTTATTATTAGTGTCACAAATAGGCTTACTGCAATGAAGTTACTGTGAAAATCCCCTCATCATCACACTTCAGTGCCTGTACGGGTACACTGAGGGAGAATTTAGCATAGCCAGTGCACCTTACAAGCACATCTTTCGGACTGTGGGAGGAAACCAGAGCACCCGGAGGACACAGGGAGAACATGCAAACTCTGCACAGAGACTGACCGAAGCTAGAATCAAACCTGGGTCCCTGGTGTTGTGAGGCAGCAGTGCTAAACATCGTGCCACCATATATTATTATAAAAATGACAAGCATATTTGTGTGAACTTTTTTGTCTATTACTTTACCTGGGTTCACAAACATTTAACATAATGGAAGATGAATTTTATTGTTAAGTATTCACATGCTAAACACCACAATGTATTATGGTACCTCTGAACCTTACATGCAGAAGGTCAAACATACGAAATAGGTAACGTAGCATTTTTATTATGCAGCACATCTCTGAGAGATATATCTGAAATTACTTCACGTGAATTACTTCCTGAACTGCAATGGACAGGCAAACACAGCAAATGTGGTGTTGTTAATTGAGGGAATACTGATGTTCAGCAAAGGCCCTGTGCTTCTTCAAAGAATGCAGTTGGATGGATACCTGATGTAGTTTAACACTGCACCTTCATTAACACAGTGAAGGGAAGATCTAAATTGTGAAATAAACGACCGGTTATTCTTCTTTCGGTAGTGTCGATTGAGAGAACTCAGAACAGGGTTATGGGATCTTTTTGATCCAACTGAACAGGCAGAAATAGTAAACTCGATTGACAGACAACACCATCAACAATGCAGCATTCTCAGCACTACATTGAAATGTCAATTTAGTTTCTATTCTCAAGCTATACAGGGTAGGTGAACTCGAATTCTTCTATGTTCCAGGGTTATCAATGGAATCAAGCAGACATAAACTCTGGCTATTCCCAAATCAAGATTCTTTATTTGACAAAGCAAGTAAGATTTTCATCCCATGGCAAATTAGTGATATTTGATCCTTACCACAAAGTCCATAATATATGATTGGTAGTCAAAGCATTAAGCTGGACTTTCCCTATTGCCACCAATTTAAAGATTTTGTGTGTGCTCAAAACAATGAAAGATGAAAGGTGATTCAGTTTTATCAACTTCTGTCACTGAAGCATAAATCAGGCAACATGCGATTTGTAAATCTGAGTAGTACTGCTTCTATAAAAGTGTTAAAACGTTTCCTCATGTGTCCTTTCTAATTCTACAGTGAGCCATTTGCTTTCATAAACCAAGAAACTGTAAAGGTTTGGAACTATGAAAATCCTATTATTTATCGAACTCAACAGAATTGTTGAAGGTCTTGTGGTTTAATATGGAGCTCTATTTGCAACAGAATCAATCAGATTGTAAAAGAATCAAGATCAGGCCAGGTCAACTGAGTGCAGATTTTCCTCCACCTCCCACCAACCCTTTGAAAATTTCCCTCTGTAAGTCTAAGGTTCACTATACCTGTGACCCCATGAGTGCATGACCTGTGGGAGCATTAAATCTGAATGCTTAAAGGATATTTGGCACTGGTAAGCCATAGCAAACGTGAAAATAAAAATGTTAACATTTTGTTTCTCTGTGAGGGTTAATGAGTTGTTGGGGTATTTGAAGGGACCTTGTGGGCTTCTTTAATCTTTCGAGTAGAGGGACTGTTCTTATGCCTGAAGGAAAGGATTTCCTTTACAGCGGTAATGTTGGATTATTTATTACAGCAAAATAGGTTTCATCCTTTTGTTATTCCCAACAGGCTTTTGAAAACAAACAGCAATGTTGTCCGTAACAGAAATTAGTTTGTCATAAGGTTCAAGATTTATATTGCATGTTTGTCTATTGAAGAGTGTCTTTCATTGTACTCTCATTTATGGAGGTGTTGATGTCTGACTCACAGGCCCAGTAACACCTGGGCTCATGGACTTTTCATTTATAAAATGCATGCTGTTCTCAACTCCCCTTCTCCACTTACAAAGCAGTGAAAATTGAGAATAATACACTAAAATGGCATTTATACTGCTGATCATCCATCAATATTGCTTCAGGTCCATTACAACTGCCCTGTGTAATAACAATGGCATTTTAAGTAAGTTATATCTAACTTTCTGGGTACTGCAATAACTGGTTTTCTGTGAAGTGGAATACAATGTTCTAATAGATTCAAAAATATCCTAATTTTAGAAATCATTATTTGCAACTTTAATCTTTTAACTATAAAATCTATTGAAAATATTCCTTTTTTCGGAGGTTATGGAGAGGACAAATGTCAAGGAGCAATGCTTTACTGACAAGCCACTGATTAGCATCAAGAAGCACATTAGGCATGTAAGTTTAGTTACTCCACAACATCCTGGACTGATGTACCTTCTGATAGGACATCATTCCCTGATTTATAGCTCATTAATGAGAATTGGGAACAAAGGTACATTGAATTCATAAATTTTGGACTGTAGTGATGTTCATGGCAACAGGTCACTTAAGCTCAAAGATCTCACCTCTGGCCAGGAAATAGATGGTAAAAACAAAATCTGTGACTGGACAGGCCATGAATATGAGATAAACAAGCTTTTAGCAGAGGTGCAGTAACCAGGGGAAATGCAGAGATGAAACAAAAATCACTTTATTTTAACTATTGATTAGGTTATGTGCCCTCACAGGGTCTTCTTGTTTTCAGAATTCAGTGCATGTATCAGTCCATGGCTCAGGCTGTAAACTGTCAAATAGAACTATTAAGCTGTAAGTGAATATGTAATCAAAGCAATTATCCTGTAGAATTACATAGCATGTACTCATTTAACTCTATTAACATCTTCCTACATTCTTTTCTTCTCATATGCTTATCTTAAATTCACCCATGATATATGCTTCAACCACGCGCTGTGGGGTCAGGGAGTACACACACCCATCACTTTCTGATCAATAAAGTTCCTTTCAAATTTCATATTTGATTTCTCGGTGACTATTTTATATTCATGGCCTCTAGTTTTGCTCTTCCCCATAAGTGACAATACTTTATCTGTATATTCTGGGTCTACAGTAGCTACAACAGATGTTCAGAGACTGGGAATCTTTGGTGAGTAATATGCCTCCCAGTTCCCCAAAGCCAGTCCATCATTTACAACGAACAAGTTCACAGAATAACAGAATTGTTATGGCAGAGGGAGAGTCCATTTGGCCCATCGTGTCTGTACCAGCTTTCTAAATGAACTAATGCAGACACAATGTTAGAAGTTTGACACCATTCAGGACAAAGTAGCCCACTTGATTGGCAACCTTAATCCACCACTTTAAACTTTCACTGCCTCCACTACCAGCACACATGCCAGCAGCAGGTGTGTACCAACTACAAGATGCACTATAGAACTTTCCAAGACTTCTTTGATAGATCCTTCCAAAACCATCACCTCTCCAATCTAAAAGAGCGAGGATAGCAGGCACATGGGAACATCACCACCTGCAACTTCCCCTCAAAGTTACACTCCATCCAGAGTTGGGAGTACATCACTGTCACTGGTTTAGCTCAATTGGCTGGACAGCTGGTTCATGATGCAAGAGTGATTCCACCAGCTTGGGTTCAATTCTTGCACCAGCTGAGGTTATTCATGATGGCTCTGCCTTCTCAACCTTGCCTCTTGCCAAAGGGGAGAGTCGTATATGGTCAACTGGGATGATGGCAACTTTACCTGTATATCTCTGGCCTGTTTTTCACCAATGACTTGAGATCAGCTGCTCAATTTAAAGAAGACAGCCTTCAAAAACACTTTTCAGTGAAAAATTGGCCAAGAGCAAAGGGAATTACATATATGTATTTGAAGTGCACAGACTGCTTCCAACCAAATATATAGCAGTAGAAATGTCTATGTGAAAAATACTTGACCTGGAATTAGTTAAAACTGGCGTTAGGAGCTATATACATTTAATTGAGAGGCTTAATGCTTGTTTAAGGCATTCTTGCAGAAATTGAGTACCACGATGGTATGGCAACAGCTTAAGTGCCAGCCAGCAACAAAAAGTTGACAAATTATGTTACATTTATATGAAAGTTCAGTTAGGTTACATTTAGAATACTGTGTCCAGTTCTGGTCACCACACTACCCGAAGGGTATGGAGGCTTTGGAGAGAGTACAGAAATGGTTTACCAGGGTATTGCCTGGTTTAGCCATGAGGAGCGATTGAATAACTGGGATTGTTCTCCCTGGAAAGACGGAGACTGAGGGGCGACCTGATAGAAGTTTATAAAATTATGAGGGGCATAGATAAGATGAACAGTTGGATACATTTTTCCAGGACAGAAACGACAATTACAAGGGGGCGCAAGTTCAAAGTAAGAGGGGAAAGGTTCAGTAGAGATGTACAAGGGAAGTTTTTTATACAGGGAGTCTTGGTGGCTTGGAATGCACTGCCAAGTGAGGTGGTTGAGACAGACCCATTAACTTATCTAGATAAGCACATGAACAGGCAGGGATACAGTCAGTTGATCTGGATAGTGCACTGTGATCAACGCAGACTTGGAGGGCCAAAGGGTGTGTTCCTGTGTTGTATTGTTCTTTGTTCTTTGTTCTCCTAGACTCCAGTGGAAACAAGCCCAACCCGTCCAACCTTTCCTTTTAAGACAACCCGCTCATTCCAGGTATCAATCTGATAAACCTTCTCTAAACTGTCTTCAATGCATTACACCTTTCCTCAAAGAACAAAACTGCAGAGGCTAACAGGCAGAAAATATCAATGAGCCAGGTTGATGGGAAGTATGTGACATTCCCATTCATGGACAGGAAAACTGGCCACACATAATCACGCAGCTACCAGCCAATGAGCTATTCATAATGGAAGATCACAGTGATCTTGCAGTAGGGATAGGGATGGGCAAGAATTTAAGATGCACTTGGAGTTGTAAATAATCGATAATGTTTTTTACAAACAGCATGCCTTGAGTAGCCTTTTTAGGGAAACAAAACTCCACAAAACCCTGAAATCAATACTCAACTGATGCACAATCACATCATTCCCTTGCACCTTCCAGCATCACAAGAGATTTCACAGTGGCCTCCTTGTGGAATTTTGTTGTAATGAGCCTGTTGCTCCATTGCTCTGGTATTGGCAGCTGCAGCTGACCTATCAACCCCCTCATAAACATCAACGTCCTTCCGTTCTTCCTCATCTCAGGAGGCATCCGGTTCTTCTATCCACCCGCCTGCAAATTCATCACCCCTTTGCTTCACAAGTTTGTGTAGGGTGCAGCAGTGAACTAGTAATTTAGAGATCCAGGATAATGCTCTGGGGATCCAGGTTCAAATCCCATCATGGCAGATGGTGAAATCTGAATTCAATAAAGATCTGGAATTAAAAGTCCAATGATTACATGAAACAATTGTTGATTGTCGCAAAATGCCAACTGGTTCACCAAATCCTTTAGGGAAAGAAATCTACTGTCCTTACCTAGTGTAGCCTACATGTGATCCAGAACCACAGCAATGTGGCTGCCTCTTGAATGCTCTCAGGAATGGGCAATAAATGCTGGCCCATCCACACACCGACCAGAGCGAAGAACCTCATTGGACACAACCATACCCTTAACATCGCAAGCCACTCTCACCGTCTCCCCAGGCTCGAAAAGAAGCAGACACTCCAGGAAGCATGGAAAATGTGCAGGCCTGCAGGTGAGAGTGAAACAACATGGTCCCAAGGCCACCCTCCCCAGCTTACTCCTTGCAAATGTCCAGTCTCTGGAAAACAAGCTAGATGAACTTAGAGCCAGACTCACTTTCCAAAGAGAACTGAGGGACTGCTGTATACTCTGTTTCACAGAGATGTGGCTCACTCCTGCTTCACCAGACTGTGCTCTACAACCTGAGGGCTTCTCAATCCATTGAATGGACCATACAGTGACCTGAGGCAAGGCTAGGGGAAGGCAGGATCTGTTTCCTAATCAACACCTCGTGGTGCAGAGATGTGGCAACATTGGCAACTTTCTGCTCCCCAGACCTAGAATACCTGATGCTAAAATGCTGCCCCTACTACCTTCCACAGGAGTCCACCACCGTTATCCTGATGGCAGTTTACATCCCACCTCATGCAGACATGAAGATCACACTGGATGAAAAATACATCATTACAAATAGCCTTGAGACGAAACATCCCAAGGCCATGTTCATCGTGGCTGGGGACTTCAACCAGGCCAAGTTCAAGAGCATACTACAAAGTTCACGTCTCCTCCTCCACCAGAGGCCCACACATCCTACACAAATTTGCTACACAAATATCAAACATGCCTACTGCTCTATCGTCCACCCACACTTTGGCAAATCGGACCCAAGGCTATGCTCCTGCTCCCGGCTTACTAGCAAAAACTGAAGCGGGAGAATCCATCAAAGAGAGTTGTGCAATGTTGGTCTGAGGAATCGGATGATCTCCTATGGGGCTGCTCGGAGTCAGTGGACTGATCAGTATTTTAAATACTCTGCAACAAGCATGAATGAGTGTTCCACTACAGTAACTGACTTCATTAGTAGGTGTATAGAAGACTGTGTGCCAAAGAAGCAAATCTGTGTGTTCCCCAACCGGAAACCATGGATGAACAGGGATATCCACTGCTTGCTGAACTCCACGTCTGAAGTGTTCAAGTCAGGTGACACTGACCTATGTAAGAAAGAAATAGGATCTAAGGAGATCCATCAAAAATGCCAAAAGACAGTACTGGACAAAGCTAGAGTCCCAGGCTAGCCACACAAACCCCTGCTGACTATGGCAAGGTCTGCAAAACATAACGGGTTACAGGATGAAGGCATGTAAAATCGCCAGCTCCAATGCAACCCCCACCCTGCCCCCCGATGAGCACAATGCATTCTATGCCCATTTTGAGCAAGTGATCATTGAGACCATGCCCTCCACCTTGGAAGCCCTGGATGAACTTATATCTGGGGTCACCATTGCAGATGTCAGAGCAGCTTTCTTGAATGTCAACCAATGGAAAGCAAGTGGCCCAGATGAGGTACTTGGATGTGCACTCAGATCCTGCGTAGATCAGCTGGCGGAGGTATTCACAGACATCTTCAAACTCTCTTCACAACAATCTGAGGTCCCTATTTGTTTCAAGAAGATAACCAGCTTCCTGGTACCTAAGAAAAACCAAGCAGCATACTTTAATGATTATCAGCTGGTGGCTCTGACATCCATTATTATGGAGTGCTTCGAAAGATTAGTCATGGCACAAATCAATTCCAGCCTCCTGGACTACCTGGATCCACTACAGTTTGCCTACCGCCTCAACAGGTCCACAGCAGATGCCATTTCCCTGGCCCTGCCCTCAGTCCTGGAACACCTAGATAACAAGGACACCTATGTTAGATTCCTATTTATTGGCTACAGCTCAGCCTTAAACACTATTATTCCCACAAAACTCATCTCCAAACTCGATGGCCTGGGCCTCGGCACCTCCCTCTGTGATTGGATCCTGAACTTCCTACCTCACAGACCACAATCAGTAAGGATAGGCAACAACACCTCCTCCACAATCATCCTCAACACCGGTGCCCCACAAGGCTGTGTTCTCAGCCCCCAACTATATTCCTTGCATACCTATCGATTTTCAAGTTTGCCGACGACACCTTTGTAGTGGGCCAGATCTCAAACAATGATGAGACACAGTGCAGGAATAAGGTAGAGAATCCAGTGAACTGGTGTGGCAACAATAATCTATCCCTCAATGTCAATAGAACGAAGGAGATTGTCATCGACTTCAGGAAACGTAAAGAAGAACATGCCTTTGTCTAGATCAATGGGGATGAAATAGAAATGGTCAAGAGCTTCAAATTTTTAGGTGTCCAAATCACCAACAACCTGTCCTGGTCCCCCCATGCCCACAATATAGTTAAGAAAGTTCACCAAAGCCTCTACTTTCTCAGAAGACTAAGGAAATTTGGCATGTTAGCTACTACTCTCACCAACCTTTACAGATGCACCATGGAAAGCATTCTTTCTGTTTGTATCACAGCTTGGTATGCTCTGTCCAAGACTGCAAGGATGTACAAAAAGTCGTGAATATAGCCCAATACATCACACGAACCAGCCTCCCATCCATTGACTCTGTCTACACTCCCCACTGCCTTGGCAAAGCAGCCAGCATAATTAAGGACCCCATGTACCCAGACATTCTCTCTTCTACCTTCTTCCTCTGGGAAAAAGATACAAAAATCTGAGGTCACGTACCAACCGACTCAAGAACAGCTCTTTCTCTGCTGCTGTCAGACTTTTGAATGGACTTACCTTGCATTAAGTTGATCTTTCTCCACATCTTAGCTATGAATGTAACACTACATTCTGCACTCTCTCATTTACTTCTCTATGAACAGTATGTTTTTACTGTATGATGTGCAAGAAATAAAACTTTTCACTGTGTTAATACATTTGACAATAATCAAATTAAATCAAATCAGCCAGCGACACCCACACCCTATGAATAAAAAATTAGAAACACAGCTATGATTTAATTGAATGGCAGAACTGGCTCACTGGATTGTATTAAAACAAAAATGCTGGATAAACTCAGCAAGCCTGGCAGCACCTATAGAGACAAATAGAGTTAATGTTTCGAATCAAAATGATCTTTCTACAGAACTGGTGCAGAAATCAGAGCAAACTAAAGCAAGGCAAATTAAAAAGAGGGCTTACTGTAACAAATTAAACAAAGCCTATAACTTCCAATTAGTGGTGGAAAGCAAAGCAAAGTCCAAATGAGTCTTTGTCAAAGTCCAGATCACACTTTCAAGTCCAGATGACCCTTTGTCAAAACAAAGCAAAGCTTTGACAAAGGGTCATCTGGACTCGAAACATCAGCTCTTTCTTCTCCTTACAGATGCTGCCAGACCTGCTGAGATTTTCCAGCATTTTCTCTTTTGGTTTCAGATTCCACCATCCACAGTAATTTACTTTTATCTACTATATACGTAGACTCATTTCGCTGAAGTCGGGGACTCTGGGCAAAAGTTGCAGATCAATGAGATTAAAAGATTGAGACATTATTATTCGTTTATTTGTATCGCAAGTAGGCTTATATTAACACTGCAATGAAGTTACTGTGAAAATCCCCTGGTCGCCACACTCCGGCGTCTGTTCGGGTACACTGACAGACCATTTAGCATGGCCAATGCACCTAACCAGCACGTCTTTCAGACTATGGGGCGAAACTGGAGCACCCAGAGGAAACCCATGTCTAACCGCTGTGCTACCATGCCGCCATGATGAGGAATGGAGTGAGAATGAAGGTGATTGGAAATGAACGGTGTGTTTTGCGGCAGTGGAGGTGGCCTGCTATTAGCCTATGGCTGATCAATGGTTTCCCTTTGTACGTGTGCTCGGCTACTGGGAAACCCACGGGTGGGGGTTCGCTGTTGGTGGGATTAGAAGATCCCGCCAGCGAGAATGGCTGGAAAATTTAGGCAAACATTTTGAATCCCAGGTTGACTGTGATTTTCTCTCTGCAGATACTGCCAGACCTGCTGAGTTCATCTGCCATTTTCAGACTTCCAGCATCCACACTATTTTGCTTTAATTAACAATTATCATATTGTTAACAGGGTTAACTACTGGACTTAACTTTCTGAAGCATGTCCATGAGCAATTAATAAGCAATGCAGCAACTTCATTAAACTCATAGGAAGGGTAAGGATGAAATGTCCTCTCTACAAGACTAATGGTGGATAGTGCAAATTGTGGAGATTTGCGATGCACAGAATACCATTTCCTTGCCGTAATTTGCTGGTTGATGTACAACAGAATGCATCGTTCACATACTGTTACTGTCTTTAGTCATAAACTCATTTTTTATTTGGAGTTTGTTTGTTTATTTATTTATTTATCTGACTCGGCGGCACGGTGGCACAGTAGTTAACAGTGTTGCCTCACAGTGCCAGGTACCCAGGTTCGATTCTAGCCTTAGTTGACTGTGTGGAGTCTGCATGTTCTCCCCATGTCCTCATGGGTTTCCTCTGGATGCTCTGATTCATTCCCACAGTACAAAGATGTGAGGGTTAAGTGGAATGGCCATGCTAAATTGCCCCATAGGGAGATTGGCAGGGTAAATATGTGGGGTTATGGGGCTAGAGCCTGGATGGGATTGTTGTCGGTGTGAGGTCAGTGGGCTGAATGGCCTCTTTCTGCACTGTTGGGATTCTATGATTCTAATAACTTGAACTATTGCAGCATTGCTTAGCCGTAGTGAGTAAAATTTGGATAGGTTAAAAGATTAATATTTAGGTGAGGTTGTGAGGCAGTTCCACTCCTATAGAAATCAATGATGTGACTGAATTTAGAATACTGCGTAGCGTTCTGGTCACCATAGTTATTGAATGGATGAAAAAAAGGATGAAACAGAATGAATGAGGAGATGGATTATGTGAAATGATTGTGTAAATTGGCATTTTCTCACCAGAAAAGAAAAAGTTAAGAGGTTGATATGATTCCTATATTTTGGACGTCGAAAGGGTGAGATACTATGACCAGCTACTTCACCTTGTCCAGGATTGTAGAACCACAGTACATGGTCTACTCTTGAAGGAGGATGAATGTGGCACAGAGACACAGTGGTTAGCACAGCTGCCTCACAGCGCCAAGGACCCAGGTTCAATTCCAGCCTTGGGTGTCTGTGCACATTCTCTCTGTGTTTGCGTGGGTTTCCTCCGGGTGCTCCGGCTTCCCCCCACATGCCAAAGAGGTGTGGGTTTGATTGGCCATGCTAAATTCTCCCTTATTGTCAAGGGGACCAGCAGGGTAAATAAGTGGGGTTATGGGGATGGGGCCTGGATGGGATTGTGGTCCGTGCAGATTCGATGGGCTGAATGGCCTCCTTCTGCACTGTAAGGATTCTATGATTCTATGAAACTAAAAATTTGGAGTTGCGAGCTTGCTTCTGTTTCACTTTTGTGATTTTTCTTTCAGCCTTTGATAATGAACGTCCACTCAGCTATTAATAATTGTGTGCTCCATTCGGTTGTTTAAAGCCTGTACACAATGTTGGAAGAAAATTCAGAGTTATTTGTATGTGTAATGTTCAGAACTGAAGCCAGCTTCCTCTAGCAGGCATGCTCCAGATACAAAATCAATGAAGTTATTTAAAAACAACTTATATGCTTAGTTGAGAAATAAAGTGTATGACAAGTGGTTCTATAATCCGGCTGTTCCAATAAGGAGTGATGCTTACAAGAGAATATTTCTTTGGAGCCTAAACCATGATTTGTTATTGATTAATTCTAAGATACAGAAAATCACAGAAAGCATGCCTGTGACCTTTCAAGATCAGAAGGTTACAAGATCTGTATTGATCAGAGAATCCCTACAGTGGAGGAGACCATTCGGCCCATCAAGTCTGCACTGATCCACCCTGGCCCTATTCCCGTAACTTCACATATTAATCCTGCTAATCCCCTGACACCAGGGTCAATTTAGTGTGGCCAATCAATCTAACCTGTACATCTTTGGACTGTGGGAGAAAGCCAGAGCACCCAGAGGAAACACAAGCAGACACAAGGAGAATGCGCAAACTCCACACAGAAGGTGACCCGAGGAACTGAACCTGACTCCCTGGCAGCAATTCGAACCACTGTGCCACCCACGCTCTCCACTGTGAGAATTTTGTCATGGAATCACTCCTGTGGAAAAGCAATTGGGATTAAGAGACAAAGTTGCCATCACTAACAAAATGTTTGATGAGCTGAATGGTGTATACCTGGCTTGTTTCTGTACTGTACCTGGAAGTTTTTTTATCTTGGTTGTCACTATGATCATTGCTAGTTTCTAAAATAAAATGTGGTGATTCTGAGGCTTATTTCCACTACCTTGATTTTACTTGAACATTAATATAAACACAAAAGACTGCCGATGTTGTAAATTTGAAATAAAATAAGAAAATGCTGGAATTATTCAGCAGGCCAGGTGGCATCTATGGAGAGAGAAGCAGAGTTAACAGAGGCGATTTTCCATCCATGTTAGCTGCAACTGCAAACAGCAACATGGGTGCAAAATCTTGAGTTGCGATCTCAATGTTGAGTCTGGTAGATTATTACTTGAACTTATTTGTTATAAATAAGGAGTTCAAATGCCTCAAATAAGTCATATTTTCGAGGAAAGAAGAATGAAAAGTCTTCTCAGTCTCTTTGCTTTCATGGGCTGGATTTTACGCAGACATATTGGGCTCCTGATGAAAAGTCAGATGCAAGTTCACCTCCACATGCTAAGGCAGACACAACCGGATTTTAAAGTTTATTTTTTAGCCACAAGTAGGCTTGCATTAATACTGCAATGAAGTTACTGTGAAAATCCCATAGTTACCAACAACATTCGGGTACGTTGAAGAAGAATTTAGCATGGCCAATGCACCTAACCAACAGGTCTTTCAGATTATGGAAGGAAACAGGAGCACCCAGAGGAAACCCACATAGACAAGGGAGAATACACGAACTCCACACAGGCAATAACCCAAACCAGGAATCGAACTGGGTCTCTGGCGCTGTGAGGCAGCAGTGCTAACGATCAATGATGGTAATTACCCTGGATGAGTGATGAGATCTGCAATTCAGGCTATATGGAGATGGGCATCCCACGTCATTATACTTTGGTGAGTAGAATGGGTCTCCCAGAATATAGATCCATAATATTGACCAGTACAAAAACATAAAATACACATGTTGTAGAGGCTCAATGTTGGATGATGATTTAATATCTATAGAAATTAGGCATGACCCCTGCCAACTTTTGTTTCATCTACAGCTTTGTTCAAGTATCAAATTCGATTTAACTAAGTTAACCAGAGATGGCATTTTTGCCTGAGAAAACGCTGATCACTGACAACACAAGATCTATTGTCATACATGGTGCCAAAGAAACATGAGCCAAAGTACTTAGGAATACCAGCTAACCCCCATATTTTCCTTATCTGACAGTGTTAAGATCTTATTAAAATACTTGTTGAAGGCCACATTCAAACTACTGAAAGATCACTCCAATATTTATAACAGGAAGTCAATGTGCACAAATGCCATTCTGTCTAGATTTGTGTAAAGTACTCACAGGAGAGATAAAACAGTAGTGCACATGACAGCGCTTATTAGAGAATGGTTTATCTGATATTGAGACCGCAAGTTCATTACCCACCCAAATATTCCCCTATTGCTTGTAATGTAGATTTGGATGTATGGCAATTTTGATGATAAAAATCATCTGGAGTCATTAGAGAAATAAAGGGTGGATTTTCTAGTTACTATATGCCAATTCAATTGAACAAATACAAATGAACATTCAAGGGATAATTTAAAAAGAGTCACAGACCCTGATACTTGCAGGGAGGTGGGTGCGGGGAATGCAGTAACTGAGGATAATCTCGGCAAAGATGGGAATCCTGCCTAGTTTAACAGCAGATCTTCATTAAAATATTTATCTTATATTTCTCACCCAGCAATCTAAAAAAAAGAGGTAAGAAGCCTCTGCTGGGGACACCTGGAGATGGTCACAGGCAATCAGAATGTGGTAAGACCAGAGATCAGGGCCTGGGGAAGGGTTTAGAGTACCAATAGGGAGATGGGAAAGACAGACAATAGGACTTAATGGAGGTCAGATGGGGGCGGGGAGATGTGGCAAGGGTGAGATTAGATTGATAGGGAGCGAGGGAAGCTACAGTGAAGGTAAAGATCTGTGACCATGGCAGAAGGAAGAGAGAAGCCACATTCAGGGCTGGAGGAGGCCAAAGCCTTCGCTGGGAGGGCCTCAGCAGGGGAATTACTGCACTTTCCTCACCCCATCCCCACCCAGCCCACAGAGATTGCTGGAATAGTCTGCTGGAAAACCTGCTGGAGCCAGTGGCTCTCGTCTTCATTTCGCCTTTGTTTTCCAGAGCCCTGGGAAATGCAAAAGACAGTTGTCAAATTTAAATAACCGGAGAAGTTATACAAAACCCATATTGAACCTTGGTTAGGTTGGATTGGAGGATTGTGTCTTTCCTTGATTCCATATGATAGAAAGGATATAGAGGCGCTGGAATGGGTGCAGAGAAGATTTACAAGCATGATATGATAAATGTGGGTATACATATTAGGAAAGAATTAACAGGCTGGGATCATTTTGTCATGAAAAAAGGTTGAGGGGTGACCTGGTAGAGATTTTTAAATTTATGAAAGATTTTGATAATATGGAATAAGAGAGAATATTTCTTCTTTTGAAGTAGGAGGTCATCAATCTCAGATAGTCACCAAGAAATCCAATCAGGAACTCAGAAGAAATGTCTTTGCCCAAACACCAGTAAAAATGTGAAACTCAGTACCACATTAAGTGGTTAAAGGAATGGTATAGACATATTTAAGGGGAAATTAGGCAAGCAGAAGAAGGGAATAGATGGTAGATTTAGATGAGAAAAGATGGGAGAAGACTCAAGTGGAGCACTAACACCAGCATGTGTCACTTTCTGTGGCAGATATCCCATGTAATCCTATGTTGAGGCCAAAATATTGTCCAATTTCAAGAAGAAATATGATACAACTCTTGGGACTAAAGGGTTCAAGAAATATGGGGGAGGGATCAGGATATTGAATTCAATGATCAACCATGATCAAATGAATGATGGAGCAGGCTCAAAGGGCCAAATGACCAATTTTGCTAGGGGTGGAGGGAGTCTAAAATTCGGGCCTAGGAGATTTTTTCTGAACACCACGTTAATACAATCATATGCTGGAGCATTCAAAATACCAGAAGAAAATACTTGAACTGTTGCTTGGAGAATCTTAATTCATGAAATTAGTCCAAATGCATTTTATTTTGTAAATTTACGAACATATTGGCTTAAATCTGTCAATAATTGTTCTAATGTGATACAGAGCACCAGTAACAAAAAATGGTTTAAAATATGAGAATAAAACTAGCTCACTTAAGTTAATTGGATCCATTCCCCATTAATTGGCTAAAGTAATCCGCTAGCGGAAATGGATACATTAAATATGCACTCTGAGTTTAACATTATTGAAGTACTGTTATGGCACAGAGTATACTTTTACACTTATTTATAATTAGATGCTGCCATTACATCCAATTGAAACACAAGTCCAGGAATTATTTGTGGCATCTTATAACTCCATGCTCTGCTTGTGTCTGGAAATATTCAAATTTCTACGACTAGCGAACACATTTTGTTTTCAAGGTATATTCATGAGGTCAGTCGAGAGTACAGCTGTCTAAAGACAGATTTTTCTTAAAATATTGTGAGCAGACCCCCGGGTTCAGCTTTCCTTCTTCCTCAGATTTAACTCATTTCAGTAATAACCATTGATGTTTTAAGTGACCTACCAGATCAATCACATTAAACAATTCTGAAGGGCTCTGTGGCTTGATATGAAACAATTCAAGGGACCGGACACTTGGAATGGTTTGTGTCTGCTCAAGTTTGGCTTGCGCACTTTACCCTCACAGCAAATTATTACCACACACCTATTTGTTTTTGTGGATCAAATAGATCACCTAGAAAATAATCCCAGGTTTCGTCTCAAATTAGATTTAAAGAGAGTGTGGGAATTGATTCATGTCGAAGTGCCTCATCTGTCGGGGAGACCATCTGTTTCAGATTTTCCTTTGACATCTCAAGGAGTCTGAAGTGAACATAGCAGTGATACGTTATTGGCACCCAAGTGGGAACTTTCAGCAGATTACACAAGATTGAAACAATTTTGAACGAGAGCACTGACAATTTCAAATATTATATGGAGGGCTTTACCAAAGGCATGGTGCAGGGCAAGGTTCCCCTGGGTGTTCAAATACCTCACTAATGATGTAAAGGTATTCCAAATTCTTCTGGCTGAACACTTCATCTGTTTATCTTTGATACACTTAACTGAGAATTCAGTGTTACATTTAATGGTGACTCTGCTAATCCCATTTTAGAAGACTTAATTCTTTTTATTTCTACTTTCTCTGATCTTGCAACACATCTCCATTTCAAGAAGAACATTAACTAACTACTTCAAAGTCTATTTGATATTTTACAATAAAAAGAAGGTCCCCGGATATAAATAATGTCCCTGGATAAAAAGGATATTTCCACCCAGAATTTTACTTCATTGGAGTTCTTTGCACAATATGGATTTACAGGGTGAACGCCCTTAAGACAAAAGTTATTATGAAAAATGAAACATGTGATTGCAAAGGAGGTTGTTCAGTGCTCAGAGATTAACAGATCACAGAATCCTACAGTGCACATTCAGCCCATTGAGTCTGCACTGACCACAATCCCATCTGGGCCCTATCCCCATAACTCCATGCATTTACCCTAGCCAGTCCCCTTGACACTAAGGGGCAAGTTAGCATGACCAATCCAACTAACCTGCAAATCCAACTAACCTGCAAATCTTTGGACAGTGGGAGGAAACCAGAGCACCCAGAGGAAACACATGCAGACACGGGAAGAATATGCAGACACCACACAGACAGTGACCCAAGGTAGGAATTGAACCCGGATCCTGGCGTTGTGAAGCAGCAGTGATAACTACTATGCCACTGTGCCATCCAGATCTCAGTGTAAGTATTAAAATAAGGCCCAGTGTTTCTCTGCAAGGAAAGAAATACAATTACCATAGATATCAGCATACAAGTCAGCCTTTGAAGCCTCAAAAAATCCCTCCAAAAACTGGGCTTGACTTACACGCTGAGTATAAAACTGAACCACTGGCATGGGTGTGAGAGGTCATCATCTTTGTTGTTCACCATGCAGTGTTAGCTCTGTATGGATGTGTCTCAAACTCCCACATACCTTAACAACACAGTCCATATCACCTGCTTTATCCCTTGTGATTGGAGATGCCGGCGTTGGACTGGGGTAAACACAGTAAGAAGTCTGACAACACCAGGTTAAAGTTCAACAGGCTTATTTAGTAGCACAAGCCACTAGCTTTTGGAGCGCTGCTCGTTCATCAGGTGAATGGGAATTCAGTTCACAAACAGGGCATATAAAGACACAAACTCAATTTACAAAATAATGGTTGGAATGTGAGTCTTAAAGGTACAGACAATGTGAGTGGAAAGAGGGTTAAGCACAGGTTCAAGAGATGTGTATTGTCTCCAGTCAGGACAGTTAGTGAGATTTTGCAAGCCCAGGCAAGTTGTAGGGATTACAGATAGTATGACATGAACCCAAGATCCTGGTTGAGGCCATCCTCATGTGCGTGGAACTTGGCTATCAGTTTCTGCTCAGTAACTCTGTGTTGTCGTGTGTCGTGAAGGCTGCCTTGGAGAACACTTACTCGAAGATCAGAGGCTGAATGCCCGTGACTGTTGAAGTGTTCCCCAACAGGAAGAGAACACTCTTGCCTGGTAATTGTCGAGCGGTGTTCATTCATCCATTATCATAGCATCTGCATGGTCTCCTCAATGTACCATGCCTCAGGACATCCTTTCCTGCAGCATATCAGGTAGACAACGTTGGCCAAGTTGCAAGTGCATGTACTGTGTACCTGGTGGATGGTATTCTCAAGTGAGATGATGGCATCCATGTCGATGATCTGGCATGTCTTGCAGAGGTTGCTGTGGCAGGTTGTGTGGTATTGTGGTCACTGTTCTCCTGAAGGCTGGGTAGTTTGCTGCGAACAATGATCTGTTTGAGGTTGTGCAGTTGTTTGAAGGCAAGAAGTGGAGGTTTGGGGATGGCCTTGGCGAGATGCTTGTCTTCATCAATGACATGTTGAAGGCTCTGGAGAAGATGTCATAGTTTCTCCGTTCAGGAGAAGTACTGGACGACAAAGAGTACTCTGTCCGCCATGTCCCATATTTGTCTTCTGAGGAGGTTGGTGCAGCTTTTTGCTGTGGTGTGTCAGAACTGTCAATCGATGAGTCGAGTTATGAGGGCATCTTTCAGTGTCTGGAGGTGTCTGTTGCGATCCTCCTCATAAGAGCATATCCTTTTATATATGGAGGGCTTGTCCGTAGGGGATACAGTGAAGTGCTGAGGTGACTATCCTTGATAGAGATGCATGTGTCCAAGAATGCAACTGATTTTGGACAGTAGTCCATGGTGAGTCTGATGGTAGAATGGAATTTGTTGATGTCATCATATAGTTGTTTCAATGATTGTTCATTGTGAGTCCAAGGGAAGAAAATGTCATCGATGTATCTAGTGTATAGCATTGGTTGAAGGTCCTTTGTGGTGAAGAGGTCTTGTTCAAACCTGTCAGCTCTGTGCCCTTGTGCCCAGTTATAAGGTACCAGTAGGTAAAACATCCATTTGCGGGGGAGAATTTGAGGTTGACAACTAACATGAGCTTAACATGTCGTGGCTGAATAAAGAGGGTGACTTTATCCAGGCCCCTCACAATTTTGTACATCTCAATCAAATCACGTCATTTGTTTAATAGAAAACAGTCCCAGCCTACCCAATCTTTCCTCATATCTTTCCATATAAAATCACAGGAAACAGGCATGCAGCTATAATAGGTAATAAGGAAAGCAATGGAAATTTAGCAATTATAGCTAAAGGAACATAGAATATATAGGTAGGCAAAAATTATACAAGGTTTTGGTGAGACTGTATCGGGGATGCTATGTACAGTTTTGGTCCCTTTATTTGAAGTAGGATGAAATAGCATTAGAGGCAGTTCAGAGGAGATACATTAGATTAATTCCAGAGATGAGCGGTTTGTCTTATGAAGAGAGATTGAGGAGTTTAGGCTTGTACTCTCTGGAGTTTAGAAGAAAGAGAGAGATCTAATTGAGATATGTAAGATGATAAAAGGTATTGACAAAGTAGACATGCACTGGATGTTTCGCCTTGTGGGGCAACCTAGAATGAGAGGTCATAGTTTTAGGATAAGGGATAGCAGATTTAAAATAAAGATGAGGAGAAACTACTTCTCTCAAAGGCTCATGAGTCTGTGGAATTCGCTACCCCAGAGTATGGTGGATGCTGGGACTTTGAGTAAATTTGAGCAGGAGATAGACAGGTTTTTAATCAGTAATGAGTTGGAAGGTTATGGAGAACAGGCAGGAAAGTGGATTTGAGGCTGAGATTAGATCAGCCATGATCATATTGAATAGCGGAGCAGACTCGAGGGGCTGAATTGCCAATTCCTGCGCCTAATTCTTATGTATTTATGTTATTATGTTCTTATCCTGAAACTGGGTTTTACATTCCCCAGCAAGGGGAAACAACCTCTTGGTATCTACCTTGTCAAGCTGTGAAGGAAACTGTGTCAAGAAATTTGGCTATAATGAGGGGTAAAAAGGTTATAAGAATTATATTCCCGTAAATAAGAGATTCAAAGTGTTTCAAAGTTCAAATGACAGTTCACTGTGCATGTAGGAACCAGCCCCTTTTGACAGCAATAAGAGAAACGCTGATAAGTGTAATAAATTCACTCACTGTGAATAAAGCCACTCACTGTGACTCCAATAAATAAATGATTTATTAAGAACAATAAAAATATATAGGTCTGACAGAACTGCAATACAAGTCTACTCTCTTCTCCTCCCTGGCTCCAACTGACGTTCCTTCCCATGATGTGGAGATGCCGACATTGGACTGGGGTAAACACAGTAAGAAGTCTGACAACACCAGGTTTAAGTCCACTCTGGACTTACTGTGTTCCTTCCCATCCCAGGATGTGGCCCTTATTCCTGATTGGTTTGCCTTCCTGCGCAGCATCTCCACAGGTCAAGCCCAATCATGTGGCCCCCAAAAGGTCACCCCGTTAAAGGGGTCACATCATGACACTCCTTTCCCCCTAACTCCTGAGTCCAACTCTGAATGAAATAAAGGAACATCATTAAACATAGACATACATGGCACAACAACACATCAGGGACATCCCAAGGAAAAACGTATCACAAATTCAGTGAGTCAGGTGACTTCTGAATTTGCTTTATCACAGATGATTTGAATGTTTGTTAAACCATTGGAAGCTGAATGATAAAGTGCTGACCGAATGTGGTGAATAGCATTTGACTTGACAGATTTTCAAAACTCCTCTGCTGTAAATGCTGTACCATTGTCTGGCACAAAGACCTCTGGGATGTCACGGATGGCAAAAGTCTGCCACAATTTATCAATGGTGGCTGTGGCTGTTGTAGACTTCATCAATTGGACATCCAGCCATTTAGAATGAGCATCAACCAAGATGAGGAACAAGTGTCCCATGAACGGTCCTGCGGAGTCTATATGTAGTCTTGACTGTAGTCGACCCAGCCACTCCCACCATGCGTATTGGCCAGTGGCAGAAATGACTGCCGGGCTTCACAACTCAGGCGCTGACTGACCATTCTTTTGATTTGTTAATCGGTGCCCGGCCACCAAACGCAACTTCTGGATAGTGCTTTCATCCTACTTTGGCAGGGGTGCGTGTTGTGCAATTCCTGTAATAAAAGTCATCGCCCCTGAGGTGGCACAGTTACATGAGTTCCCCACAATAACATGCCACCCTCGCATGTTACCTCCATCTCATACTGCTGGTAAGGTTTAATTTTCTCCAGCTTATCGTGTCTCTAACCTCTTAACTTTCAAGAGCACTGAATCACTTCCAGTCCAAATTTTTATATGAGTAGCTGAGACCGGCAAAGTCTCTATCAGGCATGGCACCAACACTATTTCTTGTGATTGAAGTGATGATGGTATTGCCTGTAGCAGAGAGGAGTGGCTGAGTGCATCTGCATTCAATATATGCATCCCAGGCCTATGCTGGAAAGAGTAGCTGTATGCAGCTAACAATACAGCCCATCTCTGTGCCCTCGTAAGAGGTAATTGGTGGCACCGGTTTTTCCTCTTGGAATAAACCCAACAATGGCTGTGACCCATGAAATGCTTGCCATATATATATTGATGAAACTTCTTCACTGCATAAATCGCTACCAGGCTTTCTTTGACAAATTGCGAAAACTTTCTCTCAACAATTGATAAGTTTCATGCCGCAAATGGAATTGGCCTTCCTACTCCATGTGAGATCTTGTGGGACAAGACTGTTCCCATTCCATGTAGTGTTGCATCACAGGTGATTTGGTTGAATCAAAATGTGCAAGTTGACAACTGTAATATTTGCTTTACTTTTGCAAATGCCTCATTTTGTGCTTCTCCCCACTTCCATCATGGGTGCTTCTTCAAAAGCTTCAAAATTGGGATTAAAATTGTAGACATGCTTAGTAAGAATCTGCTGTAATAATTCAGCATTCTGAGGAACAATTTTAACTCTGATACATTTTTAGGCTTTCTTAATGGCTTTAATTTTTATCCTCCAAAGGATGTAAACCTTTAGCATCTACCCTGAAACCCAGGTATGTAACTTTATCCACCTGGAAAGTGCACTTATTTCACTTCAAACAGATGCCCAATTCTTTAAATCTTGTTCAAGCCCCCCCTCTAAGTTTATCCTGTGTTCCTTAGGGAATGCTTCCATAATTCGGACATCATCCAGATACACAACTATGTTAGGAATGCCCTGTTATAAACTTTCCATCATAAGCTGGAAAATGGCACTGGTGATGATACTCCGAAGGGTAAACTGGTATATTGGTTATAGTTCTTTGTGGGTGTTGATGGTAACTAACCACTGGAAATCTTTATTCAACTCCACCTGCTAGTAGGCGTGACTGAGATTGCCTACTAAGGCCCTCTGCTAATTTCTCGGGATGGGGTATCTATGTATTTGAGTTCCTCGATTTACAGTTAATCTATAATTCCCATAGATTCCTACAATGCAGTCTGGTTTTAGAATAGGGACTGTAGTGTAGCCCATTCAGAAAACTGTGCAGGCTTTATGACACATATGTCTTCCAATCTTCTTAGCTCCACTTCTACTTTATGATGGAGTGCATAAGGCAATGGGAAGGCCAAAAATAATTTTGGCTTTGCCTCAGGCTTCAAATAAATTTTGGCTTCAGCCCCTTTTATTCGTCCCAGTTCCTTTTGGAAAATATCAGAGTATCTGCACATTAGCTCTTGCAAATATTTCCAACCAGTCTAATTTTATTTGCTCCAATCAATCTCGACCTATGAGACAAGGCCTGTGACCCTCAGGACAGGTAGTTGTGCTGTTTGATCCTACATTCTTCAACGTCTTTTCTGTATAAGTAGACAAAATGGCTTCTAAATCACTCAGTTTCAAGGGTTGCAGACCTTTTTGATGTATCAGACTGCTTGGTCCACTATGACTATGGTGTGAATCTTGTACCAACTTCCATTTTAAGAGATCTACCATTGACCCTGAAGGCTATTTTTATAGGAGGTTCCTTATTGACTTAGACCTGGTTTAAAATATATGATACAGTTCCTCTATTGGACTCCTCATCCAGTTTCTTTAATAGGGTTAAACTAACCATCATTTTTTATGCATCTGTCCTCTCTGCTCTGTTCTGCACCATGCTTGTAAGTGACTCTTCAGTTTACAATGGAAACATACGTAACTTCTGCACCAGAAAGTTTCTTGGGAGAGCTTTCCCCAACATAGAAAACAAGCTTCCATCCTTGGTGTTGTACTCACCTTCTCAGGTTCTGCTGCACCCTCACTCGGGCTGTTCCCTTGCAGCCCCTGTTTCCTGCCACAATGATTCATTTCATTGGGCATGCTTGTAGGTCACTTCCCTGCTCAGCACATTCAGTTGTCTGGGCCATCCCCACAGACTTTTTTTGAAGAGATGTTGGTAATAGCCAGCAGCTTTTTCTGTATGGCCCATCTCCAACAGTTGACTATCTCAGGTGATTGTCATAGTTGCCTTGCTAATGAGACAGGAAATGTGAGTCTTTCACATTCCCTTGCAGTTATTGTCATTGATTAGTTTTGCAGGTAGACAGTCTTCACTTCAATGAATTAGAATGTGGAACATATAGTAATGCAAATTAGGGTTAGCCATCTTGGGCTATGAGTTTCAGTCAATTTAATCTGTAATTTAAAAAGTCTATTTTTAGATATTCAATTCAAGTATCCAGCCTATGGACTAAAAGTCCTTATTTGTCATAAGCATGTCTTCATCGCACTCATGATGGTGAATTTCTGCAGTAAGCAATAAAATCACCATAAGGCTTCGTTGATTTATTTGCATGCGCTAATACTCATTCTGCACTCATTCTGACAAGTACCCACTCTGATGAAACTTAAGTAGCTCTCAATGAACAGAGAGTGCCAGTGACCTCCCATATGTAACAATCAATTGCAAACTATCAAGTATTGCAAATATTTCCAGCTCCAATTTGGAACGAGCTAAATGTAGAAAAGTTAATTGCCTATGTCACCATCATAAAGCAGTGACAACATGGTCTTTGCCCTGTTCTGATAGTTGACTGTATCATGTGAGGAATATCTTTACTGAAGCTTATACATCACTTAGGTTTAGTTTGGACAATTGCTCCCTGAACACCTTGCATGGATATGACCTTCTGCTGTGGGCCCTTCTCTCCCTCTTCCTATTCCATCTTCCACAAGCTTACATCCTGCCCTGTATGGCCTATATTAATTCTCCCAGTCAAACTGTATTCTAGGGGGAATGCCTACTTATGCACTCATGTCTGGGAGCGACATGATTGTGCAGAAGACTTGGAATCAGCAAAATACTCCTTGAGTGCCTTCCATAATGTTCCCTGTAGACCTTTACAACTTGAAACAATTATGGAAAGTGCCAAACACTGCTTGAATTATAACAACAACCAGAAGAAATCAACCATGAATGAACCATGAAATTCCTTTAAATAGCACTTTTGAATGTAGCAATGGTCTTTCCTGCTGCTGAATGCTTGTTAAGCTTTGTGTGATTAATAAATGAAGGGTCGAACTCCAAAATGCCAATGCTGTGTTGAAGCAGCCCTGCATGCCGACTGATGCATCACAATTTCCCTGTTCTGCATACTTCTGGCAGTCATTCAATGCTAATGTGCTCACCAACATGGCACAACTTACCCAATGCTGTGGGTGTGATTTAGCACCAGAAAAGTAGTGCCCAAGCAAAGGCCAGCTGCTCAAAGGACTATAAACAAAAGATACAGCAGCATCTTTCTTTTTAAGACAAACAATCCTGATTTTCAACATTTTAAAGAATAACGTGATGTTATTGGAATTAAAGTAGAAAAAAGAATCAATGGACAATTTAACTGATAGATTGCACTGGATTGTTTTCTCCCTAATACTGATAACTGTATACTGCTGCTGCAGGTAGCTCTGACAAGGAGATCTGCTGTTTTGAGCTATTTTCACACATCCGCTTTAGGTCATCTGCCACTGTCTCTCTCTTGTATAATATTCCTTTATTAATTAAGGGCGACACAGTGGTTAGCACTGCTGCCTCACAGAACCAGGGACCCGGATTCAATCCCTGGCCTGAGTCACTGTGTGGAGTTTGCACATTCTCCCCGTGTCCGCATGGATTTCCTCGGGATGCTCTGGCTTCTTCTCACAGTACAAAGGTGTGCAAGTTAGGTGGATTGGCCGTGATAAATTGTCCATTAGTGTTAGGGGGATTAGCAGGGTCAATATGTGAGTTTACAGGGATAGAGCCTGGGTAGGATTGTTGTTGTGCAAGCTTGAAGGAGGTTGGCCCCTTCTGCACTGTAGGGAATCTATGATTCTGTTATTTCTGCTCAAAAGGTTATTTGTGTGCAGAAGTTTTGAATTTAAAGATATTTCTGAGTGAAATAAAGACAATTTGCATATAACCAACTGTTAAAATATTGACTGTTGACCGTGTTGATAGTTGAAGTAAGTATACTGGACGCAGCATTCAAAAAATCAGACAGTGTGTAAAACTTGAAATACTGTGTACAGTTCTGACCACCCTACTATCGGAAGGATATTTTTAAACTAGAAAGGGTGCAGAAAAGATTTACTAGGATGCAACCAGGACTTGATGGTTTGGGCTATATGGAGAGGCTGGATAGACTGGGACTTTTTTCCCTGGCCTGTAATACTTCAGTAAGAAGTCTCAGGACACCAGGATAAGGTCCAACAGTTTATTTGGTAGCACAAGCCACTAGCTTTTGGAGCGTTACTCCTTCATCAGGTGCGTGGGAGTTCTGTTCACAAACAGATCATATAAAGACACAAACTCAATTTACAAAATAACAGTTGGAATGCAAGTCTTTACAGCTAATCAAGTCTTAAAGGTGCAGACAATATGAGTAGAGAGAGCATTAAGCACAGGTTAAAGAGATGTATATTGTCTCCAGACAGGACAGTGAGATTTTGCAAGCCCAGGCAAGTCATAGGGTTTGCAGATAGTGTGACATGAACCCAAGATCCCGGTTGAGGCCGTCCTCATGTGTGCAGAATTTGGCTATCAGTTTCTGCTCAGCGACTCAGCGCTGTCATGTGTCATGGAGGCTGCCTTGGAGAATGCTTACCTGAAGATCAGAGGCCGAATGCCCGTGACTGCTGAAGTGTTCCCCAACAGGAAGGGAACGGTCTTGCCTGGTGATTGTTGAGTGGTGTTCATTCATCCATTATCGTAGCGTCTGCATGCTCTCCCCAATATACCATGCCTCAGGACATCCTTTCCTGCAGTGTATCAGGTAGACAACATTGGCCGAGTTGCAAGTGTATGTACCGTGTACCTGGTGGATGGTGTTCTCATGTCAGATGATGGCATCCGCGTCGATGATCCGGCATTTTTTACAGAAGTTGCTGTGATAGGGTTGTGTGATGCTGTGGTCACTGTTCTCCTGAAGGCTGGGTAGTTTGCTGCGGCCATAATACTATAATACTGTATACTACTGTAATACTTCACCCATTGTGTATTTCAAGGGATTTCTCACCTATCTGTCCTTGGCAGCCATTGTTTCGATATCCAGAACTTTGCATTTTAATGTCACTTCCTCAGACAATGATAAGCTTTGACGGATCTTTGAATGACAGGAAACATCCCTTTCATCACATAAGCCTGAGTTTATCTTGTTTGCCTTTTCACCTTCACCTTGGAAGGTAGCCTTGTACTTTTAAGTAGCTTGTTCTGTCTCATTTCAAACAGCAAAATTTCCAGTCATTTGAAAGTTGAAAAGTCATATTTTCAATAAAAGGGGCATAGTCTCATGACACTTCTACCACATATAAATGACACAACATGAGTCCTATTAGATCCATAATACACTATGTATTAGGCAGACCCGATCTCATGAAGTCTCTTCTTACAGTGGTTAGGATGCACTGGAAAATATTTTCACAGTAGAGTTATTTCAATAATATGGCATAATTTTTCTACATTTGGAATTTTATTATTTCTGTAAGTTTGCAAGTAAAATTCTGTTGTTACTTTCTTTAGCACAAATCAAGATTAGGAAATAAAATAGGTCAAAAATAAGAAAGGATTTGAGGAATTCCCATGATGCACATTTATTTTGTTCTTTGATGTTACTGATGTTAATAAAGTTTGACATGCGACTCAATGTAATTAATTGCATATGGAACATATTGTGATTGACAGCCAGGAAAGGGAAACATTTGCAATTCTTTCCAAAAATGACTGGTCCCCATTGAATTCTAAATGCAAATCAATGAAAATGAACTCCAGTTTTTTTTTTACCCACTCTTCTCAGCTGCTCCATTGGGCTCTAGTCTGGGTTTGATTCTAAAACATTGTCCGGCATCTTACCTATTTTCCCGACCCACCGCAGCGAACAGAGATTTGGCTAGCCGCCAAATTCTCCAACCTCACTGCAACAGGAGGATGGCGTGAATGGCCAGTAAGATGGCGCCCGTTGTGTTACTTTCATTGATCATTAGAATTGGATTTGGTGAGAGTGCACCCCATAATAGTACACTCCAAAGATTACAAATTAAACCAACATGAAGTCATATAAAAATAATTTTCAGGAATAGTAATTTAGGAGAATTATATTCATGATTTTAAAATATTTATATTAAAAGCAGCATGGGCATATTTGAATGACGCAGTTGTTTACCCCAACCCACTTTAAATAACCTCCTACGTGCCTATTTCTGCATTGGTGGTTAATGTTCTGCAAAAATGCTCTGCTCAACAGCTGGTTGGTACAATGCCCAGGTACAAACACCTCAGTGGATGTTGTCAATGACACTCACTGGACAATTGACCAAAAGGTGCAACGCATTAGTACAAGAAGGCAGTGGCCTCCTCACATTACATCATTTCCCTCCTGATAGGTAACAGATACATGGTTAGGCTTTCCCTGTTCAAGAAAGGTTTCTTCCATCTTGCTAGGCAAAGCTTGGAGGGGGACATGATTATGATCTCAGATAAGGTCAACATTCAAATGAGACTCCCTTAACGGGCAGTCCAATCTGTCAGAGCCAGTAGCTGCTGCACTCTTTGAGGGCAATCTTACCAGAATTTGACAAAGTGTTAGGATCTGACTGAAAACCGGTGTGTTTCTCTCCAGTGAAGCTTTCACTCCAGGACATAGATTCTCACATCAAATTTGCGTGACAACTGGAGTAAATCATGCTGGTTTTATCAGTGGGAGTTCAGAGTAGAATCTCCCACATTCTGTGTACTAAATCCTGTTAAAAATCATGGACAGGGCCTATCCCCATGGAAGAGGCTGGCAGCAGAGTGCTGAGTGGGCAGTATGTGCCAATCTATCAGCGCTGAGGTTGGTGCATGAGCAGTGACCCCTCTCTGCCAGCCTCCCAATTGCTGGTCAGCTCAATCGCTGGCCAGCCCCACAACCCCAAAATGCTGGCCCTCCCCCATGGTCCTCCCCCAGTTGGTGGGCCCCCAAATATGCCCAGCCCATCCTTGAGCCCTCCCCACCCTGCAGCTCCAATTTCCCATCCCAAACCCCTCTCGCTGCAGTTCTGGCCACCCACACCCTGCAGAGATGACCCCGCCACCCCTGCAGCACTGATACCGCCCTCCCAACATCCTGCCCTCCCCGATGGCCAGCCCTGATCGCTGGTCCTGGCCTCCCTCCCTCCCAGCAGTTGCCCCCCCACTCCCACTTCACTCCAGCAGGGTTGAGCTGCTAGCTCCCTGCAAGGGGGCACCTAAAGTAATCCCTGCTGGAGTGAAATACTCCTGGCAGAGGGGAGAGGCGAATGGGCCCAGAGACTTCAGTCCCAAGTCCACTAATGTCATTTAAATCATACTTAAAATGAGCGCTACATGTATAACGCCTATTTCTGGTGAGGACCTGATGGCACTGAAAATCCGGTGCTGAGAGAGTGCTCAGAGCCAGATATCTAGTGCAGATTGCGCTAATCCAGCACCACTTAAATCTCCTGGTCCGTTATGCTGAAAAATCAGTACAGGTGGATGGAAGAATTGCCTCCCCATGTCTTCTGATACACAGTCAAACAAAACAGATGGGCATATTTCACATTGCCATGTAGAGAGACAGGACCTAAAGGCACTGTCAAAGCCTGGCTGCACCAAAATATATCCTCCCCTTCATCCCACCACAGAGGTCTCAGGACACATCGACGAGGCATGAAACTACAGTGAGGGGCCAATGTATGGTGGGAAGGGAGGGGTGGTTCAATTATATGCAACTGTAATGTAAAATGTAATGAAATCACAATGGGTGTGAACCTCATTGTGTCGCCGGCGAGATTCACGTTTTCCAGATTTCGCTGGATCCTGAAACCCTGCCAACATTCCACAGATGGCGAGAGTGGCTCAAGATCCCGCCGTCCGTAAGTGTGTAGTTGACAGTTGTGTGTTTTATGTGTATTTTAATAGCATTCCCAATCTCCAACTACTATCATCTTGTGAAAACCCTGGAACTAGAATGTTCTGTATATATGGGCACAAGCTGGAGATGGTTAAATACGGAGCCAAGAAAGTATAGAGTTCTTTTTTGAGCTGCAGATGGGAATAGACAATATAATAGTCTTCAAAACAATTGGATCTAATAGCAGAAAAAGACAAGGCCAAGCAATATTGATAGAAATTAGTGATGATAAGGGCAACTAGGTAATAACTGATGTCTGCCATTGACTGCCATCTCAAGGTGAACAGTTTAATAGGTAATTGTTTGAACAACTCAGAGCAGCTGCTGAAAATCGTTACGTGATAGTTGGCAGATTATTTCAATGTCATCTACTTAAGTGGATTGATCGCAGATCTTCTGTGGCAGTCATATAAGCACAGTTGGATAGTCCTGACCGTTGCATAGTTAGTTTTGATGTTATCATACAGGCTAATCAAAAACATGGATGTGTGAAACTCTTGGAGAGCGGAGCTTTGAACTACAATTAGAATTAATGGAGAGGAAAAGGAAAAGAGAACTTCAAGAAAGGGAATTCTATTGACTATGATTATGATGCAAGTTCACTCTGAGCAAACGGCAGAGGCAAGGTGACAGTAGTTTGTTAATAAGTGAGAAAATCATCATTTTCAAAAATATATAAATGGAATAATAAATGAATGAGAACCAGCATTCAAATTGTGGACAGAATATGGATCTAAACAACCATTTTAACAATGTAAAAATCCTTTCAAAGAGACACTGGGTGGAATTATTATGTGGGATCAACAACTATTCAAATTAATTCTTCACATCAGTCTTCACAGATGACGATTGGACATATTCCAGATCCACTCAAATTCGCTGGAGAATCTATAACATATGTAGAGGTCAGTAAATTGGATCTTATGAAGGAACTCAAAGAATTACCAGGCGAGGAATCCCATAGAATCTACCAGGAGACAAGAAAGGATACAGTTAAGGATCTAGTAAACATTTTTAAAAGCTTCATAAACACAAAAGCTGAATGCATGTGCTGCCAGATCTGCTGACTATTTCCAGCACTTTCTGTTTTTATTTCAGATTTCCAGCATCTGCGGTATTTGTGTTTGTGTGAAGCTGGGGATAAACAAGTGGTATCCCAATATTAAAGAATAAAGGATAGCGTTCAGGCTGAATTTTAGTGCTGGGTTCACGAAAGGTGAGTCAGGCCACATCCTCGTAACTGCACCCACAAATCCTGTCAGACTTCTCCTGGCATTTTTGTTAGTTTTGGGAGGGGACAGGTTGTGACTGCAATTCACGACCTGAGATCGGGTTCACCTTGCTTTCATCCCAGAAGGCCCCAGTTCTTCCTCTCACCTATGCGTGAAAAGGATCCAAATGGTACAGCAACAATACATCATTTCAGGAAAGGCCTGTCACACTGCTCGAATTCACCTCTGACCATTAAGGTCAGAGACTTTTTTTTGCTTGCTAATAAATGTTTGGTCTGTGTGAGCTGGTCCATTGAATGTTTTGCCTCAGTTGCTAATGGGTTAATTGTTCTATGCCAATTTTTCCACTGGGCCCTGTCTTCCCATTTGTGTGTTGCACCTGCCATGCTTATCCCTGTTGGTCTCTTCAAACAAACATTTGCTCACAAAGCGGTGCAGGTTTCCAGCATCACTCATCACCTGCAGTATCCCTCACTCCAATTCAGACCCTCTTACACCTACAACAACTATCTCAAAGCATTGCAACCCCAGAGGATGCAGCAATCTGACAGTCCCCTGGCCTACCCCAGAGACACCACCAGGAAACCATTAAATTTCGTCCATACCCTTCAGGCCTGCTCCACTGTTATGATCATGGCTGATCATCCAATTAAATAGCCTGCCACCCATATTCTTAGATCCCGCCACCCCAAGAACTATATCTAACTCCTTCTTGAAAACATACATGCTAGAATTTTACCACCTGCCATGGGAATTGGAGCAGGTGAGGGGTGGGCCATGGAAAAGTCCTCAGGCGGGATTTTATGGTTTCAGGATATGTGAGGCTGTAAAATCTTACACACAATGTTTTGGCCTCAACTGCTTTCTGTGGCAGCGAATTCCTCAAGTTTGCTACTCTCCACATCTCAGTCCTAAAAGGTTTATCCCTTATCATATGACCCCTGGTTCTGGATACCGCCACACTAGGAACATCCTTTCTACACCTATCCTGTCTAATCCTGTTGGAATTTTATATGAGATCTCTCCTCATTCTTCTAAACCCCAGTGAATACTATCCTATCTGACTCAGTCTCTTCTCATACATCAGTCTGGCCATCTCAAGAATCGGTTAAATACCTGGTCTTGTTTTCACTGGAGAAAGGATGAAGAAGGATCATGATTGTGGACATTTAGAAGCTGAAATACATAGACATTATGAATGTAAACACATTATTTACCAGTAACCATTACTGCAGGACCACATGACACAAAAGGGGTGATCTTATGAAAAAAATTCTAAGTCCAAAATGAGCATGAAAACAAAGAACAAAGAACAACACAGCACGGGAAACAGGCCCTTTGGCCCAACGAGCCCACGCTGCCAACAGGGGAGTTTCGCATACATTTTTTTTGGTGAGTGCAAAAATTGAATCTTATGCACTTTTTGCATTAAAAAATCCTGAAATCCATTTCTCAGCAGTAGGGGGAGAGGCTGGGACTCAAATTCCCCGAATGCTGACTGACAGTAGCAGTGGACGCCATTGCCCATGTGCAGGTTTCTGCCCTGAGATCAGCAGACAACCTCAGCTCCCATAGCCGGACTCTGTGGCCTAAACCTGCCACTTCCCCAACCCCTCTACCACAGGATCTCGCAGCCGTTCCTGACCCCTCCCAGCCGGACCGATAGCCCATACCCCGGTGCCCTGCAACCCCCCACCCCGGCCAGACTGATCAACACCGCCCCCTCCCCCCCCCCGCTGCACCCCACCTCCCCCAGCTTGGCTGAACCAATCATCACCCTCCCTCCCCCTGTTGAATGCGGAGTAGCAACAGTACCCCCAACCCCACCTCCCACCAATCGCTGTGCAGTGTGGCAGCAATCCCTCCTCTCTCCCCCCACACTGATCGCAATGCAGAGTGGTTGCAGTGTGCCCTCCCTCCCGATCAGCCCACTCCAATCTGGCCCTACCCCATTGGCCCTGTCTCTTTAGGCCCCACCCAATTGACACTACCAGGGTCTTCAGTGGGCACTGCCAGAGTGCCAGGTGGCACCCCTCTTGTCCCCAACTTCCCGCGGTGCCTCAACGACTTCCAGTTCTATGGGTGGGGCGATCACAAGGGTTTGCCTTGATGGAGACCAGCTGTGATCCTCACTGGAGACTCCCTCAGCGAGGTCACACAGGCAAGTGAGCCTGGGCAATTCTGCCCCAGGCTCGCTAATTCCATGTTTTTAATAAATGGCGTTTAATTTTAAGTTAAATAATTTATTCAGCCTCGCGCCGGAAATGGGTGTGAGGCTGATTGCAGCAGATATTTGGTGCCAATAAGATCGCGAGAGGTGAGACATCAGGTGCAAACCTGATTTCTCAGCTCTCTTACGATCTTATGGCCTCACCCCGCCTATCGGTCAGAGGGGCGCGATGGTAAGATCACCCCCAAAGTATAAAACTGATGAGACTTGTAAAAAAATAGATTTGAAACATTTTCTCCCACAGGGATTCAGACAATGTACAATTGGATTGTAAGCAGCTGCAATGTTGATTAAGCTTCTTAAAGTGATAAATATTTAAAAATAAGGTTAACACTGCTAATGAAGAAAAATATTGATATAGCTAATCAGATATTTTATTGAACTTGATTTGTTTACAGCTGGGATTATGAAAATGTTGCCCGTGGAATGTAACTGCTGAGAGTTGAAAAATGTAGATCTCGCTTTTCAATTGATATCATGACATTTGCAAGATTACTTTTGAGAGTTTGGGAAAAGTTTCACAGAACTTTATATGTTTGGAAATTATACCTGTGGATTTTCATCTCCCGAGTGAGATTAAACCAATTGGATAGAGTCCCTGGTTGGACAGATGTATGCAGAATGTGGAAAGATCTAGATTAATATTTCATACTTTCCTAATCTCGATCTTGGCTAAGAGCCACTTAATATTTCTTCATGCTCCTGTTTCCCAAGACAAGCAAAATGCAACAACAGTAACCTACACTTTTGTCCACCCATCACCATCGCCTCTGTACTGAGTCCTGAGGGAAATAATTGATATGAAGGAACAACATTCCTAACCACCCATATCAGAAGGAGAAGCAGACTATCCTACCCACCACCCTCCCCCAACCCCCCCACCTTCCCTGCCTTTTCACTTCATTTTCCACCCTACTGATTTTCAGGAAATTTAATTTCATGCCTCAATTTTCAATTAAGTGTCAGTAATGGCTCAGTTGGGAGCACTCTCTGAATCAATAGATACTGAGGGAGTACTGTACTGTCAGAGGTGCCGTCTTTCGGATGTTATCACTTGTTGTGGGGGGAGTTGATTACAAACGTAGATAAGTCATGCTTCAGTTGTACAGGGCAATGGTGAGACCACAGACAGGCTTTTCTGGCCTGGTTTGCTCCGAAACCGGAAAATCTCACCTGAGGCCAACGGACCTTTTCATGATCCACCCTTCACCCACTCCGTTTCCTGTGGACCGGGAAAACTCGCCCCCACATCTTGAGTACTGTGCACAGTGCTGATCTCCTTAGCTAAGGAAAGATGCAAACGTGTTAGAAACAGTTCACAGAAGGTTTATTAAACGAATAGCAAGAACAGGTGAGTTATCTTATGAGGAAATGTTTGTATCCATTCGAGTTTAGAAAAGTAAGCAGCAAATTGATCAAAACATTTCAAATCCTGAGGTGTCTTGACAAGATGGATGTGAAGCGAATGTTTCCTCTTGTCAGAGAATCTAGAACCAGGGCTCACTGGCTTCACTTATTCAAAACGCCAATGAGTCTTGAGTCCTGAGTCTCTGGAACTCTTCCTCACAAATGCAGTGGATGCAGAATCTTGAATATTTTTAAGGCTGAGCTAGGTAGATTTTGATTAACAAGGGGATGAATGTGATAGGCAGGAATGGGGTTACAATCAGCTCAGCCAGGATCTTATTGAATGGCAGAACAGGCTTGAGGGGCCAAGTGACCTACCTCTGTTCCTATTTGTATTTTGTATTTCAGTTCCATGGGTGAGGTCCAAAAACATAAGTACCCACCTTCACAATGCCAGGTACTTTGGTTGGACACAAAATTCCTGATGAGAAGGGAACTACCCTTTCAAGGCCAATTGCTGGGTAGCCTTTGGAAGGCATGGAAAGTCATGCATCCTCCATTTGATCCCTGAACCACCATTAAATTGAGTTGGGCTCAGAAATAATGACCGTCAATTGGCTCATTAATGAGCATATTTAGTAGCCTGCTGGAGGCAGCAAATCCTGTGTCAGCCTCTTCCATACCCCAGCTTAATCAGGGGAGATTTTGCTACTGCCGAGAGACTGAGAGGGACCTTGCTTGCAATTTATTGGGCAGGGCCACCATGGTTCCTATCATGATGGGTGATCGCTAGAAAGGACAAGCAGTCAGTGCAGGAATCCCCTGTGGTCGCCCCGGTCTCTAACAAGTATTCCGTTTTGGATACTGTTGGAGGGGATGACAGCAGCAGCAGCCAGAGCAGTGGCATCATGGTTGGCTCTGTTGTTAAGCAGGGAGGGACAATGAGCACTAGAGAAATTGTTATAAGAACATAAGAATTAGGAGCAGGAGTAGACCATCTGGCCCCTCGAGCCCACTCCACCATTCAATAAGATTATGGCTGATCTTTTCGTGGACACAACTCCACTTACCTGCCCACTCACCATAACCCTTAACTCCTTTACTGTTCAAAAATTTATCTATCCTTGTCTTAAAAACATTCAATGAGGTAGCCTCAACTGCTTCACTAGGCTGGAATTTTACAGATTCACAACCTTTTGTGTGAAGAAGTTCCTCCTCAACTCAGTCCTAAATCTGCTTCCCCTTATTTTGAGGCAATGCCCCTAGTTCTAGTTTCACCCATCAGTAGAAACAATCTCCCTTCTTTTTTATCTATTCCTTTCATCTTATATGTTTTTATCAGGTCTTGTCTCATTCTTCTGAATTCTAATGAATATAGCCCCAGTCTACTCAGTCTCTCCTCATAAGCCAAATCTCAACTCTGGAATCAACCTAGTGAATCTCCTCTGCACCCCCTCCAGTGCCAGTGTATCCTTTCTCAAGTAAGGAAGCCAAAACTGTACACAATACTCCAGGTGTGGCCTCACCAGCACCTTATACAGCTGCAATATAACCTCGCTGTTTTTAAACTCCGTCCCTCTTGCAATAAAGGACAAAATTCCATTTGCCTTCTTAATTAGCTGCTGCACCTGTGAACCAACTCCTTGAGATTCCTGCACAAGGACACCCAGGTCCCTCTGCATAGCAGCATGCTGCAATTTTTTATCATTTAAATAGTAGTCCATTTTGCTGTTATCCTTATCAAAATGGATGACCTCACAGTTACCAACATTGTACTCCATCTGCCAGGTCCTCGCCCACTCACTTAGACTATCTAAATTCCTTTGTGGACTTTCAGTGTCCTCTGCACACTTTGCTCTGCCAATCATCTTTGTATCATATGCAAATTTTGACACACTACACTTGGTCCCCAACTCCAAATCATCTATGCAAATCGTAAACAATTGCAGTCCCAACACTGATCCCTGAGGCACACCACTAGTCACTGATCGCCAACCAGAAAAACACCCATTTTCCCCCACTCTTTGCTTTCTGTTAGTTAACCAATCTTCTATCCATGTTCATGCACTGTAACACTGTGCACCTTTATCTTATATAAAAGTCTTCAGTGCAGCACCTTGTCAAATGCCTTCTCGAAATCCAGATGCACCACATCCACAGGTTCCCCATTGTCCACTGCACATGTAATGTTCTCAAAGAATTTCACCAAATTCTTCTCTTCATGAACCCAGGCTGCATCTTACCAATGGGACAATTTATATGCAGATGTCTCACTATTTCTTCCTTGATGATAGATTCAAGCATTTTCCCTATTACAGAAGTTAAGCTAACCGGCTTATAGTTACTCCCCCCTATAGGGAACTCTATAGCCAATGTTGTTCCTTTGTTTGAGAAGGGTAGCAAGAATAATCCAGGTAATTACAGGCCAGGTGTGAGAGGAAATTGTTGGGGTCTTGAAAGATACCTTTGAATCCTCACTGGCTACAGGGGAGGTCCCAGAAGGTTGGAGAATAGCCAATGTTGTTCCTTTGTTTAAGAAGGGTAGCAAGAATAATCCAGGTAATTATAGGCCAGTGAGCTTTATGTCAGTGGTAGGGAAGTTATTGGAGGTAATTCTCTGAGGTAGGATTTACTCCCACTTGGAAATAAGCGGACGCATTAGTGAAAGGCAACATGATTTTGTGAAGAGGTCATGTCTCACTAACTTAATTGAGCTTTTTGAGGAAGTGACAAAGATGATTGATGAGGGTAGGGCAGTGGATGTTTTCTTACATGGACTCCAGTAAGGCCTTTGACAAAATCCCTCATGGCAGACGGGTAGAGAAGTTGAAGTTACATAGGATCAGGTGTAAGCTGGCAAGGTGGATACAGAACTGGCTCTGTTATAGAAGACAGAGGATAGCAGTGGAAGGATGTGTTTCTGAAAGAAGGGCTGTGACAAGTGGTGTTCCTCAAAGATCAATACTAGGACCTTTGCTGTTTGTAATATATAGAAATGATTTGGAGGAAAATGTAACTGGTTTGATTCGTAAGTTTGTGAATGACACAAAGGTTGATGGAATTGCAGATAACGACGAAGACTGTCAGAGGATACAGTAGAATATAAATCAGGGAGACGTGGGTGGAGAGATGGCTGAAGGAGTTTAATACTGACAAATGTGAGATAATGCATTTTGGAAGGTCTATTATAAATAGGAAATATACGGTAAATGAAGGAACCCTTAACCATATTGATAGGCAAAGGGATTTGAGCGTACAGGTACACAGGTCACTGAAAGTGGCAATGCAGGTGGAGAAGATAGTCAAGAAGGCATATGATGTGCTTGCCTTCATCGGGGCATTGAGTATAAGAATTGGCAAGTCATGTTGCAATTTGAAAGAATGTTAGTTAGGCTGCATTTGGAAGAGAGTGTTCAATTCTGGTTGCCGCACTGCTAGGAGGATGTGGAGGCTTTGGAAAGGATACAGAAAAGATTTACCAGGATATTGCCTGGTGTGGAGGGCATTAGCTATGAGGAGATGTTGGAGAAACATGGTTTGTTCTCACTAGAATGACAGAGTTGAAGGGGCAAGCTAATAGAAGTCTATAAGATTATGAGGGCATGGACAGAGTGGACAATCAGAAGCTTTTTCCCAGGGTGGAAAACTCAATTACGAGGGAGCATAGATTTAAGGTGTGAGGGGCAAAGTTTAAAGGAGAAGTACAAGGCAAGTTTTTTTACGCAGAGCACGGTGGCTGCCTGGAACTCGCTGTCGGGGAGGTAGTGGAAGCGGATATGATAATGACTTTTAAGGGGTATCTGGACAAATACATGAATAGGATGGGAATAGAGGAATATGGTTCCCAGAAGGGTAGGGATTTTAGTTCAGAAGGGCAGCATATTCGGTGCAGGCTTGGAGGGCCGAAAGGCAAGTTCCTGTGCTGTAATTTTCTTTGTTCTTTGTTCTTTGATCTTTGTGATGGGCTGTATTATTTCTCTACCCTTGTTTAAGGAGACTGAGGCCAGCTGTAGCACCTTTACCCTAACAGAAACCAGACCAGGTGGTAGAAATTCCACTACTCCTCTTTTGTAACTTCAGTGGAAATCCCAGAGTAATGGCATAAACTCCTACTTACCCACTTAAATTACAGCAGAGAATCAGGGGAGAATAGGAAAATTGCCCATTTTCTCTGTTAACTTTTTCTCTTTCTATATTAATTTGTCTCTAATTCGCCCTGTTTCCTTCTCCTTTTTTCGTGTTTCTTTCTCTGTCTTTAACCTTCATTGGTTTTGTTGGTAATCAATGTCCCTGTTGACATCGCTGCATTTTCTTTCTGGAGGGTGAGGAAAACAATTGGAAAAAACAAGTCATTCCCCCAATCCCAATAATTCTGAGCCACTGCCATGGTTTCCAACAAATTCACCGCAAGTCGCCAGAATGGTTTTGAGCAAAGTGAGCTGCTGAGAGCAGTCCTTTAAACTTTTGTATTTGGATGTGTAGATGGTGCCATCTGCTGGCAATTTACAGGGTTTACCGATTAGAGCACTTCCCACTAGATTGTTGCTCTAAACATTCATTTTAAGCTTCACTGTCAAATAACGCTGAGCGTGAGTTTCCTGCCACACCCGCCCCACTGCCGGAAAATCCTGCCCAAGATCAACGGACCTTTGCGTGGTCCGTGTCTCATCCGCTATGATTCCCATGGCAGGGAGGATGGGAAAATTCTGCCTCCTGTGTCTCAGACCATTGATCAGAAGTCTCACAACACCAGGATACAGTCCAACCAGTTTATTTGATAGTAAACCCACATGCTTTCAGAAACGCTGTTCCTTCATCAGGTGTGTGGAAAGTGTTAGACTATTGATCAGAAGCTCAACTTTACACTTCAACTATCTCACTCCATTCAACGTTCATCTTCAAATTACAGCTGCTGAGCTGAAAAGCTTCACGTTTAGAACCTGATCACCAATTGTGTACACAGCAGCTGTGAAATATGATGAAAACACCATTAAAGGATCAGGATTCAGGGGGCTAAGAATGAGTCTATTTCCAGCGTTCAGCAACAGAATAAAATGTTGCTTACCATTACTAAACATCATTAATGTGCTCAGGAAGACGTTCTTCGGATTGTCTCTCGGTGACATTTATAAACTTATCAAGAATTTTCTTCAAGCTGCTTCACTCTGACTTCATCAGAAGCGAGATTCAGAAACACAATGAGGCAGGAACATGCTCCATTCATTCTCTGACCAGTTTTACCGGTGGCACAGCAGAGAAGGTATTTGATGCCACCCTTTAAATTATTATTGTGGGGCTGGAAGGAGCCAATGGGCCTGATTTTACCATCGTGTCACGTCCATTTTCGGGTACAAAATGTGGTAAAGTCGGGTTGAGGCCATTAAGGCAATCCGCGCCGATGGCCACTTTACCAAGACCCAGGAATGGCCGTGATCCGATTCGCAGCCAAAATGGGCGCAACGGCGATTTAAATGCATTTACCACCTTTATCACCACGTTCACGAATCCAGAACTGTGCCAAAATGGACGTGCTGAATAAAAGCCTGATTCAGACGCTCCATCTGCTAAAGAAATTCCAACGGCTCTCTGACCCAGATCAGTCGGTGGGGGGGGTGGATGTGGAGAGGGAAGGCAGGTCAGATCATTCTCTGATGAGTGAGGGGAAGGAGAGATGCCCCATCATTGTCTGACTGGGGGGGATGCGGGATGGGGGCAGGGGATGGCCGATTGTTGCCTGGTTGGGGAGGGAGGAGTGAGGCCAGATCATTCTCTGGGGGAGTTGGGGGGGCAGTGAGGCCCGATCACTCTCTGGTGGGGGGAGTGAAGGGGGGAGCAGGGGGGTCTGCTGCCACTCTGCAGGCGATTGGTGGGGGAGGAGGGGGCAGGGGGTCGTGTTTGTCTGGATAGTGGGGGGGGGGGGTGGATAGATAAGGGGGGCAGTGATGTCTGTGGGGGCCATCGCTCCCACTTTTCGGTCACGGGCCGCTTTCTCTGCTTTCTGTGGCCTGGGAGCGATCTGAAACGGGCGTGCTTTTTCAAATTTTGTTTCTAACTGTGCACGCGCAGCTCAGAGCTCCGATCGTTGCTGGCCCGCTAAGCCCCACCCACAGTGCGATTCAGACCAGCGATATTTTTTTCAGGCTAAATGCGTATGGGGGCGCCTGGGAACAGATTTCCAAGTCAGATCTGAACTGCACCCAGATTCAGCACTTAGAATGAAAATGGTAAAATCAGGCCCAAAATGATCAGTTGACGCCTGCAGCTTGCTGGTTCAGATGTCGCTGTTCCTACTAGCTGAGTGCCATCGCCAGATATGAAACCTAAAATAAGAAATAGGATACAATTAGAACATGCGGCTCATCAAACCTGCTGGTTCTATTTCAACAAATCCTGATCCTCAAAATGACTCTAGCCCCTTCGTTTCCAGTGCTGGAAGGTGGGGGGTACCTTTCACAATCAAACGGCCAAAACTTAAATTGGCAATCAATGTAAAGTTGGAATACTACGCACAGTTTTGGTCTCTGTATTAAAGGAAGGTTATACTTCCGTTGGAGGCAGGATGATGAAGGTTCACTAGTTGGTCCCTATGATGAGAGGCTGAGTATAATCTCTGGAGTTTAGATGAATGAGGGGTAATCTCAAAGCAACATTAAGGATCATGAAGGGACTTGACAGGGTAGATACTGAAACATTGCTTCCTCTGGCAGGGACGAGAATACAGCTTCAGAAAAAGGGACTGATCATTTAGGACCAAGTTGGGGAGAAATTTCTTCACTCAAAAGAGAATTTAGATGCCGTATCAGTGAATATATTTGAGGCTGAGATGCTTAGTTGAAATCTACCTGCCACTTATGCCAGCGGGACCCTACGGTTCTGTTGATGGAGCTGGGTTTCGCGGTGACGAGGGGTGCGTTGAACAGGAAACCCCCTTGAAAATGGCAGGACCATAAGATCCCACCACCAGTGAGTGGCTTGCCACCTCCCGCTGCTACGAAACATGACATGGATGGGGGGGGAGGAAAAGCCCAACATAAACAGAGTTTTAATCTCATAGGGAATCAAGGCAATATGAGAGTGGGCAGGAGAGTGAAGTTGAAGCTCAAGATCAACCATGATCACGGTGGAGCAGGCTCGATGGACCTCATGGTCTAATCGTACTCCTACTTCTTTCCTTAAGTTTCATATCTGGCAATGGCATTCAGTGGTAGAAACAGCATCGTCTGAGGAAAGATTACAGCAGGGCGTTGACAATAACTGTAAGCAGGCAAAACACTGACAAATGAAAAGTAGTAATTGGGGATTCTTCTTTAATATTAGCGCTAAACCACTGAGAGAACAAAGTGAAGGAGATTGTGGAGTATGAGTGGCCTCTACAAGAAACTCTGTCCAGTCATTGCAAAGCAGCAACTAGTGAAGTAAACAGATTGTTGAGCGAGACTGTCAGCAAATCGGAAGAAATAAAGGGGGCAAATTTCCCATACTGCTGCGCTGATTTTTTTTAGTGCAGTGGGCTGTGAGACTCTGGCTGAGGTCGATATGTGCTGGAATCCAGGTCTCCGTGCGTCTCCCAGTGCCGGATTTCTGGCACGGAGCTGCAAAATATAATTTTAATGCCAGTAGCAGGCTCACGATTGAAATCTCTGGGGCTCGCTAGCCCCTCTCCCTGCCTCACCCATCCCACCTTCCCTCCCCCACCAAGAGTGGTTCACCCCAGCAGAGTTTACTATAGCTCCCCATTTGCTGGGAGTTGGCAGCCTCACCCCGCTTTAGTGAAGGGTGAGGGGCAATTGAGGTCCCCCTGAAGATTGGGTGCTGCGGGGTTGCATCCTGGGCATTGCCACCTTGTGGAGATGCCAGCGTTGGACCTTGCCAGCCTGGCCCCCTGGCACTGTCCAAGGGGTGCATGCCAATGCCCAGAGGGTACCTTGGCATTGCCCATCAGGCATGGGGCATTGCCAAGGAGGGGGCAGGGCCTGATGGAGGGTTTATTGGAGGAGATCGGTGGGGTGGGGCTCCTGCACTCGGGTTGAGTGACAGAGGGAGGGAGGCCAGCAATCAGGGCTGGCCATCAGGGTGGGGGGGTGAGGGGTGGTTAGCCTGATGAGGGGTCAGGGCTGCTGGTGGGAGGTGGAGTTGGGAGATGAGGGCTAAAGGGGGTTGGGGAGGGGGTCCAAGGCTGGCCCGGCATGGTTGGGGGGTTTGCACAGCCGGCAATGCAGGGTTCGCAGGGCTGGCCTACAATTGACCTGGCCAGCTATTGGGAGACCAACAGTGTAAGGCCGCTGCACATGTGTCAATCTCCATTATGACTGATCAGCACGTGTGCAGTGACCTATGCTGCCAGCCTTGTCAATTGGTCTCCATCTCCAGCTTTTTAGACTGATTTACACCAATGCACTCTGCAGTGCACAGAGTGGGGGAGATTCATTTTGAAACTCCCACTGAAAAAGCCAGCGTGATTTACCCCAACTTGTATGCAAATTCGCCACTTAGAATTTTTTTGGGAGAATCACCCCAAAATCTGCCCTTTGTGCCCCCTGATTGGGCTGCACTATAGGCTTGGATATTAATGGGCTAGGAGGCAGAGAGCTACCTAATCGGGAGGAAAGCACAGGATGAAAAACTCACCTCCTTCCCGATTCTGTCCAATTATGCAATGGCAGGGAAGGTTGAGATTGTCCTTCCAGCCAGGAGGACTAAGTTAAACCCTTAAATTGTCAATTGAGGAGCACTTTACAGATTCATCCCACCATTGCTGGCATTCTGCCAGTGGCAGGGGCGGGACGTGGGGCATGCCGTGTGGGCAGAAGATCAGGTACACACTTCTGCAGGAAGGACACACCTACACACATTCTGGCAAAGGCCGCCCTTCTGGAAGAACCCGCTCTGCCTTCTACCAGCTTTGGGGCCTGCCTGACTGACCAGTTAAGGTCTTCTCACTTACCTGTGCTCCAGGCCTCCTTTGCTGTTCTTTCTTCTAGGCCTTCTTCAATCCAAGAGAGGCTCTCACCCATCTAATAGGCTGGAGCTTTGTCTTCATAGTTCTGGAAACTACCTAACAGGCATTCAGTTTCGCCTGGGACACCTAGAAATGGGCATGGCAAGGACGTCAGTGGTTTTCTGGTGGACTGGGCCACTGCTGCATTCATTAAATTCAGCCCTATGTTCAGTTCTAGTCACCAATACAAAAATGAGACTGTTCTGGAAACAGTGAAGTAAAGGGCCACAAAACTGATCATTAATGTCAAAGGACTGAGTATGGGGATAAGTTAGAAACACTTGGACTAGTCATCCTTGAAAGGTAATGGATGAGTGGATTTTATAAAGGCATCTACTCAACTAAGTTGAATAGAAAGATTAATCTTTGATACCTTTTCACATTAAACCAAATTTGTTAGGCAAGGTATAAACTTTTAAAAAGAAAATTTAGAAAACAGTTTTAGAGAGACAGTGAATAATACACAGAATAGTCAATCAATAAGCTCAATAGGGTCCAGTTACATTTTTTTGTGAAATGTAGATTACTTTGCTACTTAACCTTGTGAGGAAATGACTAAAGTGGTTTTAAAAATGTGTGCGTACTTTGAAATCTAAATTAGCTCTAATAATTCTTGAATTGTTGACTAATTTTCTCCTATGACTGAGGTTTCTGTTGATGGAGAATGATGGCATATTCACTCTTTATGCCTCAAAAAGGTGATACAATACTTTGGGCTCTCGTAAGAAATCATTCATCACAGCCAAGCACAATATTGTTGTTCTGATAAAGAGGAACAGTGAGACTGAGAGTGTATTTTACTCCCCAATTTACAAAACCAGTACACAGTCATCTGCATATATTTGGAATAGTAACCGCTCTGAGATTAATTATAAGAAAATGTAATGACTTTCTGCCAAAGTAGCTTGGATAACACAGTAAAAACTTCATCGAACTGAACAGTTCAAGTTAACCTTTTCCCGGAGTGTTACTAATAGAATCAGGTCCACTTATTGCTAAAAGCAAAATGCTGCGGCTACTGGAATCTGAAACAAGAGCAGAAAATGCTGAAAAATTTCAGCAAGGCTGACAGCATCTGTGGAGGGAAATTAGAGCCAAAATTTTGAGTCTGGATGACCCTTTATCAGAGCTTATTGTTATCCCAGTTCATGTCACTTTATGCTTATGCCATGTGATGAAATGAGGTTGATGAGGACCGTGTGGGTTGATGCTGTGCCCGTGGACTTATAAAGATGATTGATGAAGTACCAGATATTAAGCAGTGGCAGTATGGATACAACACTGACCAAGAGACAGAAAGTGGTGCTGAACAGTCATTTTTCCTACAGGCCAGTGCACAATGTCATTCAGACCACTACTCCTTTTGATATATGTTAATGGTTTGGGCTTGGGTACACAGGAAATAATTTCAAAGTTTGCAGATGACGGTAAACTTGGAAATGAACTAAGCATTGGGTGGTATGGTGGCATAGTGATTAGCACTACTGCCTCATAGTGTCAGGGACCTGGATTCAATCCTGGCCTTGGGTGACTGTATGGAGTTTGCAAGTTCTCCCCGTGTCTTTCCTTGAGTGCTCTGATTTCTTCCCACACTCAAAGATGTGCAGCTTAGGTGGATTTGTCATGCTTAATTGTCCCTTAGTGTCCCAAGATACATAGGTTAGGGAAATTAGCAGGGTAAATATGCATGGTTACAGGGATAGGGTCTGGGTAAGATGTTCTGTCACTGTTCCTCTTTATCAGAACAATGATATTGTTCTTGGCTGTGATGAATGATCTCTTACCAGAACCTAAAACATTGTATCACCTCAATGGAGCATAGGGAGTGAATATGTCGTCCTCTCCTTCAACAGAAACCTCAGTCACTGGGGAAAATCAGTAAGAGCCAGTGCAGACTCAATGGGCCAAATGGCCTCATTTAGCACTACAGGGATTCCATAATTCTAAGAAGAGGAACAGATTCCAGGGGAACATAAACAGATTGATGAAACAGAGTTAAGTTTAAGTTTATGTATTAGTGTCACAAGTAAACTTATATTAACACTGCAATGAAGTTTCTGTGAAAATCCCCTAGTTGCCACACTCTGGGGCCTGTTCGGGTACACTAAGAGAGAATTTAGCATGGCTACACAAGGTAGAAGTGGTTTGTTTCTGTATGAAGAATAAATATCTGGTAATATGAATTGAATGATAAAACTGCCGTTTGCTTTCAGCGATACAATCTTCACTGGCCCCAGCACGGCGTAGGAGAACTCTAGCCACAGCCCCTAATGACAAGGAACACCCTTGTCTGGGAACACCTATCAAGGGCTAGCTTTGAAATGGCAGTTTTAAATTGAAGACAGATCAAAAGGATTCCGTACTATTATAACGGTATGTTGGTTTTCTTCTTTTTGCTATTTCTTTTAAGCAATTAATCCTATTGATATTGGTTCATTTAAAGTGTAATTTTTAATTTTATTTTTATGATTGATGATTAGTATTAGTTAATAGATATACATGAACATAGTTTTTATTATTTGTTTTAAATCTGAAACTTCTATTTAAATCTGCATTGTATTATTATATAACCTTACATGTGGCATTAACTGAGGATGTCATGTCAGACATCTATTAACTTAACTTGTAAAATTATTGTGGACAATGTGAATAGTTTAAAAGTAATTACAGGTTTAGTTCAAATATTTGCAACAACCAACACATTTTTGAATTAATACACATTGTATTACAATGATCTAGTTATATGTGTTTGTATATTTTAACTTAGAATATGGAAACTGAAAATATAATTGGAAGAAGAGAAGACGGACCTTCATGGATCATGATTTGGATACCTTATTGCATAAGTTTGAATAAAGGAGAGTTCACATTTGGGTTGTGGAAGACCTAAATGTGGTTATCATTTGTATTCTTCTACCTTGTTTACTTCATTTATAATTATCTCAAATTTTACTGTTCTGTTTTGATGTTTCAATAAAGCATTTGTATAATTTCATATTTAAATGCTTTAGTTTTATGTTTCAATAAAGCATTAGTAGAATTTTCTAAAGTTTAATGGAAAACACTTATAAATAAAAAAATTATAAATACAAAACTTTGATACCATGTTAACATTTAACTAAACATTTGACTTTAGCAGCTGCAGTATGACATTTTGTTTAATTGCCTCATCGTTCTATGTTTCTTGCAATAAAGTATTTTTTTCTTTTTATCACAACAAACAATAAAATATTTTTGTACTTTAATACAACGGTTCTGTTGTCTCTGTAAACAAGGAGAAAAGAACATATAAGAACATAAGAACATAAGAAATAGGAGCAGGAGTAGGCCATCTAGCCCTTCGAGCCTGCCCTGCCATTCAATAAGATCATGGCTGACCTGAAGTGGCTCAGTTCCACTTTCCCGCTTTCTCCCCATAACCCTTAATTCCCCTGTCTATCAAAAACCTATCTACCTGTGACTTAAATATATTCAGCAAGGTAGCCTCCCATCACTTCAACAGGCAGAGAATTCCAGAGATTACCACCCTTTGAGTGAAGAAGTTCCTCCTCAATTCTGATCTAAACTGCACCCCCCTTTTCTTGAGGCTGTGCCCTGTAGTCCTGCTATACTTTCTAAGCGGGAAGAATCTCTCTACCTCTACCCTATCTATCCCCTTCATTATCTTATACATCTCTATAAGATCCCCCCTCAGCCTTCTAAACTTCATCGAGTACAGACCCAGTCTATTCAGTCTCTCTTCATAGTCCAACCCCTTCATCTCCGGTATCAGCCTAGTGAACCTTCTCTGCACTCCCTCCAAGGCCAATATATCCTTCCGCAAGTGCGGCGACCAAAACTGCACACAGTACTCCAGCTGCGGTCTCACGAGTACCTGTACAGTTGCAGCAAGACCTCCCTACTTTTATATTCTATCCCCCTCGCTATAAAGGCCAACAGATAATAAGGGAAGGATGGATGGATGTGAGGTTGGATAAGGAGGGGAGAGGAAGGGAGGTGAGAAGGGAGAGTTTGGACATAAAATTGTACATTTTACATGTAGCCTGGCTCTCCTCTCTGCACCTATGTTGAAGTTTCAGATGAATTTGAGTGATTTTAAGAAACCAAGCTAAAAGTGTGATGGTTTAGCAGTGGTTGTGGAACATGACTCCAGATTTTAATCTGCACTACATTCTGCAATACCTGTCAGAGAGGTAATTCACATCAATTTACAAAGAGATTTGCATATTTCATCATAAGGAATACACTTTCCCAAAGCATTTGAAATTGTTAGGTTGCATACTTCCCATTGTAAATGTAGAACTCATCTCACCTTACATCTTAAGTGGCTTCTAAGGATCAACATTGCATCAGGAAGACTCTTAAAATTGGGATAAACGCTGCTTAAAATACATAGCAAAATCCAAGTGGATGGACCTTCGCTGAAACTTATTACAGACACTGCTCCACTTTGTTATATATGAACATACTTTTTATTGGTATTAACAGTATGTCATGTTAAAAGAACTTCCTTTCATTTTCTGTGCATTATATATAATTTAAACATATTTACAAAAAAATTAACCTACCCAAAGAATATCTGCTGCCTCTGCTCACTGCAGCCAGAGCAGAAAAAAGTGTGCAAATAAATTAGCGTAAATAGTTACCTATCTTCAGGTCAAGTAAGCAGAGTTCGGAAGAGCACAGTGCCACATTCCTGTTATCTTTAAAAAAGCAAACCCAAGGTTTAAACTTGGCACCCTTTCAGCACACATGTCCATGCTTCAGGAATCTTGCATTGTCCTGACGCACATGTGCGGCACACAATTCCTATATGTCAGCAGTCGGGCCAGAAGTTATGGCCCAATAACCACAAGTGCTACTAGAGATGACAAACTTCAGTTCTCGGAGAGAATAGAGAATTTGGAGTTCTTCTTCACAGAGCAGAGAAAATTAAGATAAGGTTCAACTGAGGTGTTCAAATTCATGAAGAAGTTTTGACAGAGTAAATAATAAGAAACTGTTTCTCGTGGCAGAAAAGTTGGTCAACAGAGGAGACAGATTTAAGATAAATGGCAAAAGAACCAGAAACAAGAAGAAATATTTTTTATATGGTGAGTTATGGTCTGGAATGTGCTGTTTGAAAGGATGATGGAAACAGGTAACAAAATAACTTTCAAAACTGAATTGAATAAACACTTGTCAGGGGAAATATGTTGCAGAGGTTTGGGATAAGGCCAGGGAAGTGGGAACAATTTGTAGCCAGTTGCTTTATAGCTTGTCCAATTAGGTTTCTGTTCAATGGAAATTCCTAGTATGAAGGGGAATTCAACAATGATAATGCTGCTAGTGACAAAGGGAGATGATTAGACTGTCTCTTGTTGGAGATGAACATTATCTGGCACTTGCGTGGCACAAATATTGATTGGCATTTAGCATCCCAAACATGACTATTGTCTAGGCTTTACTGCATGTGGGCATGAATACCTGAGGAGTGGAAAGTGGACCAAGCGATGTGCAATCATCAGTGAATATAGTGAAGTAGTGGTAATGGAACAGCATGGCTAGGGGCATGGCTAATGTTGGAGCAGAAGTCTTCAGTACTACAACTAGGATGTTCTCAGAGCCTATATCCTTTGCTGTGTCCAATGTCTACAGCTGTTTCCTCATATCAGGTGAAGTGACTCAAATTGGCCAAAGACTAGCATCTGTGATGCTGGAGACCTCAGTGGGACAAGATCATCACTCAGCACTTCTGGCTGAAGATAATTGAAAAAAGTTTCAGCCTGACATGCTGGGCTCCCATATGATTGATATGGACATGTTTGTGTAGCCTTCTCCCCCTTCTATTAGTTATTTAATTATCCACCACCATTCATGATTGAATGTGGCAGGACTGCAGAGACATGATGTGATCTGACGGTTGTGGAATCACTTAGCTCTGTTGTAGCCTCATGACAAGAGGTTGGCACTTCATTTTTAGGTGTGCCAATGCTGCTTCTGGCATCAAGCCCTCATTGAACCAGGGTTGGCGCCTTTGATATTAATGATAGCGCACAGAAATATCAGGTTTCAGATTGTGGCTGAGTACAATTCTACTGTTGATGGTGGCAGTGACTAATGGTGACACAGTGGAATATCCCTGGGCTAATAATCCTGAGGCCCATGTTAATGTCCTGATTACATGGGTTCAAATCCCACAACACATAGTAATATTTAAAATCAGTTGAGTTAAAAAAAATGAATTGAAAGATTGCCTCGGTAATATTATGGATAGTTGTTTAAAAAATCCCTTCTGGTTTATTAATGTCCCTTAGGGAAGGAAATCTGCCATCCTTACCCCATCTGGCCTGCATGTGACTCCTGACCACAGAAATGTTATTGATTCTGAAATGCCCTAGCAAACCACTTGGTTCTGCAAAACATGTCAAAAAGGAATAAAATCAAATGGAGAACCTGGTTTGGATTTAGGCACTGTAAACAATAGCAGCACACCCAGCCCTGTCGAATCTGCAAAACTCTTCTTACTAATACTTGAGGACAAATTTAGAAGATCTGTCCCACAGGCTAGTCAAGTAACAGCGCGGAACTTTATTTTAATCCCCACCCTGACAGGCAGGCAGATGTCCTGCAAAAGGTAAAAATGTTGAAAAAGTCGGGAGAATTGGGTGGGAGTACCTGCCTCTGATTCCCAGCATTTGGAAAACTGTTCCCACTTAAGTCAGAATGAGCCCAATGAAGGCATCCCACCAGCTAGTTGCAGGTTGTCAATCAGGCTCATAAATGAGCTGCTTAAAGCCAATTATTCCTGAGCCCACCAGCATTTACAAGTAGCTCAGGGATTAAATTGAATTCACTTGGATCTCCTAGAGTCTTGTTGGTGTGGGTGCGGGGCAGAAATGCTGGATTGATATGCACTCAGTGCCCAATTGAGGGATAGATTCTATGAGAGGCATAGACCTGGTCAGTTAAATGCCTGCGTGCATTTAAATTGCATTAACCTCCCCCATAGAAGTGATGTGCGACACCCACTAGTTCTCTACAACTTCTCTACTCACATAGGAGACCTGTCGCTGGAACTTAGTTACGCCACTATCTTAACTATGGACTGACTTAGCACTACATTTAGCATTCCCTTCCTAACAACACTGTGGGGATACATACACCAGATGGACTGCAACAGTTCTAGGAGGCAACTCACAACCATTTCATCAACAACTAGGAAAGAGCAACAAAATGCTTTTCCCCATTTGTTGCCTCTCCACCTTCCTGCTCCCAAATGTCACTGCCTTGCTCACTGCCCTGTTCACCTTACCTCAGTGCCCTGCTCCTATTCAGTGGTTACGAAAAATGCTTTATAAGTGCAAGTCTTTCGCTTTTCGCATAATCTCTGTCTCAGCTGCCAAAACTTGTGGTAGTAACATTCTGGCTACAGGAGGTACAACATTTTTAAGGATAAAATCAGTTGTTGGTTGTTTCTTGTGTAAATCTGGAGGTCTACAAGCTCTTTGCTCCAACTAACATTCTGGATTCCCACAGATTCCTGGTTAGATAAAATGCACGGTACTGACAAACAGCAGCTTTCAACCCCTCCCGTGCCCCGTTTCAATATATCCCATAAGGATGTGGCTTTGCTTCTTTTTTTATTTTCATTACTTACTGTGAGTGAGTTAAAACAATTATAAATACATCTATCAAATCAATCCGATAATCTGACTTCAGAAAGCAAACAGCTGGCGCAGTAGATATATGGTGGCCAGAATTTTGTGGGTACAAATGTCTGCTGCAACTTCCTAAATGACTTCCCCAGACATTATTGTGAAGATAGATTTTATAAGGATGCTTTCCATAATCATTGACTGCAGATGGGCTTCTTTGATGTAGGATGCCAACATGACTGAGAGATTTATGGCTGTGGATATAAATGACAATTTAAAACTAAATCACTACTGTAGAGTGGGGTAAAATCTGTATTAATTATCATACAATGTTTCAAGTACTTTTGAGCTCTATGTAGCTTGTGTTTATTTAACAATAAATAATAGAATAGAGGATATAATACATGACTTCAGTTTGGAGACTGATGCAAAGAAATTCCAATTCATAATCCAACCAAACTAAAGAAGCATAAGAAATAGGAGCAGGAGTAGGCCATCTAGCCCTTCGAGCCTGCCCCGCCATTCAATAAGATCATGGCTGATCTGTCGCTGCTCAGTTCCACTTTCCCACCCTCTCCCCATAACCCTTAATCCCCTCTCTTATAAGAACATAAGCCATGGGTAACAATCCCCCTCATGCCACTAATTGGATTATATTCATATATCTGATTGCTCTCTGGTGAGTTATTTTATTGACACTGCAAACCATTTGTAGTCCAGTAAACCAAGAAAAATTTAAATGATTATCAATGATGTTTAGACCCCTCATAATCTCATGCTATAGATAAGAAATCCCACCAATGCCTCTACTTCCCAAGGAAGCTAAGGAAATTCAGCGTGTCCATTACAAATCTCACCATTTTTTCACAGATGCACCACAGAAAGCATTATTTCTGGATGTACCACAGATTGGTATGGTTCCTGCTCTGTCCAAGACCCCAAGAAACTATAAAGGGTCGTGAACGTAGGCCAGTCCATCACACAAACCAGCCTTCCATCCATTGACTGAGTCTACATTTCCCGCTGTCTCAAAAAAGCAGCCGGCATAATCAAGGGCCCCACACACTCCAGACATTCTGTCTTCCACCTTCTTCCGTCAGGAAAAACCCTGAGGTAATGTACTAACTGACTCAAGAACAGCTTCTTCCCTGCTGCATTAGACTTTTGAATGGACCTGCCATGCATTAAGATGATCTTTCTCTACACCCTAGCTATGGCTGTAACACTATATTCTGCACCCTCTCCTTTCCTTTTCCCCTATGTACGAAATGAATGGTATGTTTTATCTGTATAGCGTGCAAGAAACAATACAACAATACACTGTATCCCAGTACATATGACAATAATAAATCAAATCAAAAAAGTAAGGCAACAAAATAACTTACTCGCTGCAACCATTACTTGGAACAATAGACATGTGGTACAATGTCTGTCAGATTTTGTCTGAAACTTAAAACTGTTATAATGGAAGATTTTCCTCATTTGCCTGGGCACAGCAGAAATTTGAGTGAGTCAAAACACACACTACAGATAACGTGACTGTTTTCCCTCCATTTAGATTAATTTGCAGGTTTGTCTTCTGTGTATGGGTGATCCAGCATACCTGGATGGAAACACACAGGAAAATTTCCTCTGTTGTGTCCACATACACACAATTAAAGTGACACAGCCTTGAACATGATTGGATCACGATTCCTGCAGTAATAGCAGATTCACACCTAATGATATCCTCCAGTACAGGTCATGCTAGGTCTTGTCCCATCAACAGGAGGACACCTTCCTTACATGGGGCCGTGCAGACGTCACTGCCACTACAAGTGTGTCTCAGGTGCCCTGCTGCCACAGGAAACCCTAGCCCCTGGTTATCACTGAAGATCTCTGCTACCTGGGCATCAAAGAGGGGTTTTCCAATGGCAGTCTTTAAATGGAAAGCACTGCAGATGCTCACCACAAATTCTTGCCTAACATTATCCCAAGCAGCAGTTAAAGGAACTAAAAATACAAACGAAAAATGGATAAATGAGGCAATTGTATCGCTAATACACACAGTTGCTCATGTAGTTAGGCATTGAACAACTAATTTAGAATTATTGGATACATCGTTCTTCCCTTTACCAAACCAGATTAGTGCTCTCTTCCATGAATTGTTACCTGATACTCAGTTTAGGTGATCCACAGTAATATCATACACCTAATGCACTGCTGACACTGGGACCCTGCAGCTGTAATGTGGATCTAATGAAGTTGGAGAGAAATTGGGAAAAAAAACCATCAACCCTGATGAAATATTAGTGTAGCATTAAATACACTGTACTTCACTAGTATAACACACATTAGATAAAAGTTAGAAAACAGTAATTCAGACCTGCTGCTTATATGTCAGTATACACCTCTGCACAAATTCCTGTAAATGTATATTGTAAATTGACATAAACTGCAAATCATTCTAGTCCTGAGAACAAACTGCAAGCTGATAGCATTTGTTTCCTGGTATCTGGAGAATTCGGCCCCAGGCCTGATAATTACATTAAAATTATATGTAAATAGGGATTTAAATTATTCACCTGCCTTCCCGCTGGTTTCCAGCGTGTTTTGGACAATACCGGAAATCTGGTGCTGGGAGATGCGTGTACGATGGGAACACATGCATGAATCCCACACATGCTATGAAATTCTCCCACCCTGCCGCACTAGAAAATTAGTGCGGCAGAGTGGGAGAATCCCCCCTGGGATTTTCTGGTCCCACCATTATCACAGTAAGAAGTCTGACAACACCAGGTTTAAGTCCAACCGATTTATTTGATTCTAAACTTTATTTATCAAATAAATCGGTTGGACTTAAACCTGGTGTTGTCAGACTTCTTACTGTGTTTACCCCAGTCCAACGCTGGCATCTCCACATCATGCCCACCATTATCAACAGGGTTTCCTGGCAGGGAGTACACTGTTGGCAGGACCAGATGATCCAATTGGTATTTACAGCTGGAAAATACAGGCCACTGTGTGTGAGAGAGAGTGAGAAAGTGTGTGTGAGCAAGAGTGTTCATGTGTGAAAGGGACAGTATGTGTGAGAGTGTATGGGCAGAAGTATCAGGCGGGCGTGAAACTAGGAGAGTTCGAGATCTGTTTTGTGGGCAAGTTTTCTGGCCCACTCTTGCACATTCTGTCTTTAAAAATTTGGGTGAGTCCATTTCTCACTGCAGAAGGCAATGGGTGGGGCTTAATGCACCCAACAGCCTGTAGAGGGAGGTATTGTGCAGCACTCTGATGCTGCATATGCACATTGTTGTAAGATCTGACAGACAAAGACAGCTGCGCTCCGGTTTTCATCCACAGTCCAAAATATGTGCTGGTTAGGTGCATTGGCCATGCTAAATTCTCCCGTAGTGTACCTGAACAGGCGCCAGAGTGTGGCAATTAGGGGATTTTCACAGTAATTTCATTGCAGTGTTAATGTAAGCCTACTTGTAACACTAATAAAAATTTTTTAAAATAAAATTTTATCAGTGACATGCAAAGTGCAATGGGCAAGTGACTATTTCAAAATTGGCTTCAGTTGGTTGGAACTTACGTGTAGTCTGATAACTTCAAAGTAGCAAACCCTCAGATTTCATGCTGTTGGACAGATGCTGACAAAATGCTTCCTTCCAATTGAAAGTTTATAACAGCCACTATTTTACTTCCTGATGGTTATGAATCAGCTTCATTACAGAAAACACGTGAGGCTGAAGCAGGAAACAGAAGCCATGGGTCATTTCTTAGAAGACATTACTGCCCTGCAAGACTTAAATCCAATTGTGTTTCTGTTTTTTGATTGGGCATCTCCCGTAACTGATTGACACATGTTCAGTGGTTCAGATAAACAGGAAAAGCTGCTTCCTTCGTGGTGTTTTAAAGTAACCAGGAAATGGGCAACACATTAGTTTCTCGGGAATAAAGGCAATGCTATCTTGCAGATTTAGCGTCCCTGTAAATATCCAAATTAGTTGCCACTTACGTTTCTAGCAACTCAAGAAATTAAATCTAAATCAGAGTTAGTGGCAGCACAATTGTTTCATTTTAGTTTAGTTTATTTATTGGTGTTGCAAATAGGCTTACATTAACACTGCAATGAATTTACAGTGAAAATCCCCTAGTCACCACACTCTGGCGCCTTGTTGGGTACACTGAGGGAGATTTTAGCATGGCAAATCCACCTAACTAGCACGTCTTTTGGAGTATGGGAGGAAACCGGAGCGCCTGAACAAAACCCATGCAGACACGGGGAAAACATGTAGACTCCATGCAGACAGTCTTCCAAGGTTGGGAATTGAACCCTGGTGCTATGAGGCAGCAGTGCTAATCACTGTGCCACCGTGCCATCCCAAAGTGGTAGCATAGTCATATTGTCACTGGACTAGTAATCCAGGTATCCATAGTAATTCTCTGGGGCCCTGAGTTCGAATTCCACAACAACAATTGATGAAATTTGGATTCAATAAAAGAGGTATTGCATTAAAAGTCTAGGAGGGGAGACGGAGTGATTTTTTGGAATGATTTTCATTCATAGCTCGCCCTGCCAACATGATACCATGGGACCTGCCTCATTTCTTTCTCTCAAGTATTCAGAAATACTGCAGGAAAATCAGGCAAGCGGTTGGCAGCTTTCTATAGACAACAGTTAGAAGAAATATTTAAAAATTCCACCCAAGTAATGACCACAAAACTATTGGGAAAGCGGTGCTGTCTAGAGAGGTTGTGATGTCACAAACCATCAACCCCTGGCAATGTTTACATTTTTTATGTTTATTTATTAGTGTCACAAGCAGGCTGACATTGACACTGCAATGAAGTTACTGTGAAAATCCCTGAGTCGCCACACTCCGGCACCTGTTCAAGGAACCCAAGTTTGAATCCCATCAGGTAATGAAATTTGAATCGGTGGAAAAAAATATTTGGATATAAAAGTCTAATGATGGTCATGAAGCCATTGTCGATTGTAGTAACCCATCCAGAACCCATCTGGTTCACTAATGTCCCTGCAAATCTGTCATCCTTACCTGGTCTGACCTACATATGATTCCAGAGCCACAGCAACTCTTCAATGTCCTCTGAAATGACCTAGACAACCATTCAGTTTAAGGATGGGCAATAAATGCTGACCCAGCCAGTCAAACCCACATTGCATTAGTGAATGAAAAAAATATAACTGTTCTTACCATTTACTACACAGCAACAAAAGGGGTAACCAAGAAGGTAGATGAGGGCAGTGCAGTTGATGTTGTCTACATGGACTTTAGCAAGGCCTTTGACAAGGCACTGCATGGTAGGTTGTTGCATAAGGTTAAATCTCATGGGATCCAGGTTGAGGTATCTAAATGGATACAAAATTGGCTTCTTGACAGAAGCCAGTGGGTGGTTGTAGACAGTTGTTTTCCCAACTGGAGAGCTATGACCAGCAGTGTGCCTCAGGGATCAGTGCTGGGCCCACTGTTATTCGTCATTTATATTAATGATTTAGATGAGAATATAGGAGGCATGGTTAGTAAGTTTGCAGATGACACCAAGGTTGGTAGCATAGTGGACAGTGAAGAAAGTTATCTCCAATTGCAACGGAATCTTGATCAATTGGGCCAGAGGCCTCTCACCCCCTTTCCCCCCAAGAAGAACATTGCTGGCCTCCCCAGCCCCCACTGACCAAGACATCACTGGTCTCCCATTCCCCTCTTTCAAACACTAAGCACTGGCCTCACTGCTGCCTTTCACACTCAGAGCGCTGTGTTGCCATTCACACCCATTGCCTGCAAGCATTCCCCCTTGTTGAGTGAGAGCCTTGAACATCGCACCCCCTGGATACAGTACCTTGTTGACTGAATTCAATCAGCACATTTGGAGATGGTTCACCCTCTAGTGAAACCAGGTTGCCTGTATATTATTCACAATTAAATTTAACTAACGGGTCCATGACTGGCCCAAACCGACTGCATCTGGACTCCCTTAACAAGCCAGAACTGTACATGAGCTACAATTATCGACTCAGAGACAGTCACACCGGGAAGATGGCACCCAAGAAAAGTGGTCCCAGATTTTCCGAGAGTGAGCAGACCCACCTGTTGGATGCAGTGGAGGAAGGTGCCAGGTGCTGTACCCTACTCAGGGATTTTGGCAGCGAGCACGTTATGGCAGGCAGTGGCTACAGTTGTGAATGTCAGGACTCTGACCCTTCGGTCCAGAAACCAGTACCAGGAGAAGATGAACGACTTTTTTCGGGCAGCAAGCATATGTGTGCATCCCATTCTGAAACCTGTACATGTGCTGTACTTACAATGTCAAACCATCCCCAGAGACCTCAAAGGCAGCTACCAATGCCCACCTCCCCCCCCAGTTCTCCCCTCCCCTGTACTGCCTCTAACCCCTATGGCACGCCCCCAGTGGGGACCCATTTCCCCAAAATGGCCAACACATGAGCTCCCTAACCCTGATACACGTTGCACTCCATGCCCTTCCATACATCTTGGTTTCAATCCCTCTTATGTCCCCACAGGAGAAAAATGCCAAGAGAGGGCAAAGACTGGTGGCAGTGTTCCTGACCTGCAGGAGGGCCGTCGAGCCAGGATAGTGTCCGGCACACAAGTGAGCATCAGCTTAACCTTATTCCTAAGTCTTCTTTGAAGTAAGTGCCATGCTGGCTGACGGTTTTCCTTCCCTTCCCCTAATGTGTGTTCCTTCTTACAGTGCTGGAGTCTGATGCATTAGGCCCTTCTGGTGTCACATACCACCGCACCGCCCATGCTCCCCCCCGCTGACCCCGCAGCTCCTGAACCAACTCCCAGGATGCATTGGATGACACCTCGGAGAAGGCCCTGAAGAATCCTTTGAGGACAGTGATTCGGCACAGGCATCAACCACACAGCCCACCAACACAGAGACTATCACGGTGGTTGGTCATGTTAGCGCTGAGGCTTCGGTGTCACTTACTGGTGAGCGCATCACAGACACTGATGCACATCAGTTGGAAGCAAGCACATCTGAGGACCTGAGCACAGGGAAATCTGACAGAGGGGAGAATTCAGCTGGCCCTAAGTCAGACACTGGGCCTCAGGTTTGTTCAATTCGAAGCTAGTGATCCTGTGGCTTCAGGGAGGTTTGTTCAATTGTTAAAGTTAAGATTTCTCATCTTAATGTTAATTACTGCTAATCACTATAAATTGACACCTTGCTTTTTATCTTTCTCACTTGTTACCTTTCCACTTATTAACAGTTAATAAATCTTTTGAATTAACTACTTAAAGTGTTAATTCTCGCTGAATTGTTAAGTCCTGTAGAAACTGATTTGATTTGCAATTGGGGATTTATTGCAAATGGCCTGTAACCCATAAATCAACTGTGCCACCATAAGATTCTGTGGGTCATCAGCAGCAAAATTAGACTCAACTACAATCTGTCATCACATGACCTGACATAGACTCCACTCTCCCTGAAGCCACAGGATCAACCCTAATTTAATGAGTTGAATTGATTTATTATTGTAACATGTACAAGTATTGTTTCCTGCGTGCTAACAGACAAAGCTTAATATTCATAGAGAAGGAAAGGAGAGAGTGCAGAATGTAATGTTACAATCATGGCTAGGATGTAGAGAAAAGTCAACTTAATACAAGGTAAGTCCATTCAAAAGTCTGGCAGTAGCAGGAAAGAAGCTGTTCTTGAATTTGTCCTCAGACTTTTGTATCTTTTTCCCAACGGAAGAAGGTGGAAGAGAGTATGTCCAGGGTGTGTGGGGTCCTTAATTATGCTGGCTGCTTTGCCAAGGCAGCAGGAAGCGTAGACAGTGTCAATGGGTGAGAGGCAAGTTTGAGTGATGGACTGGGCTTCATTCATGACCCTTTGTAGTTTCTTGCTGTCTTGGACAGAGCAGGAGCCATTTCAAGCTGTGATACAACCAAAAAGAATGCTTTCTATGCTGCATCTGTAAAAAAAATGGTGAGAGTTGTAGCAGACATACCAATTTTCCTTTGTCTCCTGAGAAAGTAGAGGCATTGGTGGGCTTTCTTAACTATAATACTGGCATGGGGAGGCCCAGACAGGTTGGTGATCTGGACACCTAAAAACTTGAAGCTCTCGACAATTTTTACTTCATCCCCATTAATGTTGACAGGGGCATGATCTTCACTGCACTTCCTGAAGTCGATAACTATCTCCTTCATTTTGTTGACATTGAGGGAGAGATTTTTGTTGTCACACCAGTTAACCAGATTCTCTACCTCTTTCCTGTACTTCGTTTCATCATTGTTTGAGATTTGACCCACTACAGTGGCGTCATCAGCAAATTTGAAAATCAAGTTGGAGGGGAATTTGGCCACAGAGTCATAGGTGTGTACGGAATAGAGCAAGGGGCTGAGAACACAGCCTTGTGGGGCAAGGGTGTTGAGGATGATCATAGAGGAGATGTTGTTGCCTATCTTTTTTGCTTGCAGTCTGCGGGTTAGGGAGTTCAGGAGAACTGGCAGAGGAGCCGAGCCCTAGGCCATGGAATTTGGAGATGAGTTTTGCAGGAATTATGGTGTCGAAGGTTAAGCTGTAGTCGATAATTAGGAGTCTGACATTGGTGTCTTTGTTATCTAGATGTTCCCAGGGTTGAATGCAGGGCCAGGGAGATGGTGTTTGCTGTGGACCTGTTGCGGCAGTAGGTGAACTGTAGTGGATCCAGGCAATCTGGGAGGCTGGGTTGCAAGAGGGCATGGCAGGAGCAGCATTAGGCATACCTACAACACAGGACTACTTGCATGCCAAACTGCGTAAACAGCAAGTGATAGACAGAGCTAAGCGATTCTTCAACCAACAAATTATATCAAAGTTCTGCAGTCTGGCCACGTCAAGTCATTGATATTGGTGGAATTAAACAATTCTTTGGAGGAAGAGGCACCACAAACATCCCCCTCCTGAATGATGGGGAAGCCCAGCACATCAGTGTTAAAAAAATACAGCAAGTACAAGCCTAATTTATTCAGCCTCTCCTCATAGCTCAACCCCCTCAACTCCGGCATCAGCCTAGCAAACCTCCTCTGCACTCCCTCCAAGGCCAAAATATCCTTGCGTAAGTGCAGCGACCAAAACTGCACACAGTACTCCAGCTGCGGCCTCACCAATGCCCTATACAGCTGCAGCAAGACCTCCCTACTTTTATATTCAATCCCTCTCGCTATGAAGGCCAGCATCCCATTCGCCTTCCTGACCACCTGCTGCACCTGCAAGCTGGGTTTTTGCGACTCATGCACAAGGATCCCGAGGTCCCTCTACACCGTCGCCTGCTGCAGTTTTTCGCCACGTAAGTAATAGCCCTTCCTACCATTATTTCTACCAAAGTGGACCACCTCGCACTTGCCAACATTAAATTCCATTTGCCAGTTCCTGGCCCATTCGCCCAGCCTATCTAGTTCCTTCTGCAGACTCTCCACACCCTCCACACAATTTGCCTTTCCACCAATCTTGGTGTCATCAGCAAATTTCGACACCATACACTCGGTTCCCTCCTCCAGATCATCTATATAAATGGTAAATAGCTGCCCATGCAAAGGTTTTCCTGATTTGGAAGCAAGCCCCCAGATGTTAGTGAGGAGAGATTTGTAGGATTGATTGGACTGGAATTATTTTATCCTTAATGTGTTAAATGTTGCGTGACTCATTGTGAATAAGTCTATCTGATTTTTTTTATTGTTGTCATTAAGCTTCAGATAGATTGTTGCTATGTCGGTGACTCCATGTGACGCGGTTGGTTAAAGTTTTGGAATGAAGTCACATTTCACCAACAGCCCACTGCGCATCTTTAACAATTTACCCAACCGCTCGCAACAGGACTGGGAAACTGCGCACGCGCAGCAATGTTGTCGCATTTCAGGCGGGGAGGACTGCGCACGCGCGACCAGTCAGTCGCTCATCGGACAGCGAGAATGGCACTGCGCACACGCGCCTGGGTTGCCGACGTTCAGACAACGGAGAGGGCACTGCGCAAGCGCGGCCGGGTTGCCGAACTTCAAACAGTGTGGGAGGGCACTGCGCAGGCGTGGCCGGGTTGCCGCCCTTCAAACAGTGGGGGAGTGTACTGCGCACGCGCGGCTATGTTGCCGAACTTCAGACTGCGCACGCGCGGCCGCATTTATCTCGCGCAGCCGCAGTGCAGTGTGTAAATTTGAACATGATGGCGGGTAAAGTGGCGGCGCGAGAGGGGATCACTCTGAAAGGCAGCGCGAGCATCGTGTCTGAGTTCTTCAGTGAGTTACCGGGGCAACGGGAGGAGAATCGCTGTGGGGTAGAGAGACAGTAGGGAGGTCAACGACTGAGGGGGGAAATGATCGCTGGGGTGGGGATTGTGTGTTACAATGCAATAGGATGTTGGGAGACCAGGGGGGAAGGGCAGAGATTGTGGGGGCACTGACACACCCGCACTGGGGAAAGGGTCAGTACCTCACTACTGGCCTCAGAGTGGGGCATGGGGGGCTGGGGAGTAGGGTAATGGGGGTAATGCTCAACTTTCTGGTTGGGGAAGGTAATGAGGATCACTTTTATGTTCTGGCAAAGCTGTGGAAGGCAGGGGATGATTGCTGATGAAGGGAGGCTGATGAAAGCTTTAGAGTGATCAGGCTGCACTGGTCTGATGCTGCTGCCTGCTGGATCCACTGCCCAGGTATCCTACATGATAGTTCCAAACACGGGTCGTACCTGATGCATGTGCAACAAAGAAAGTCTGTTTACTGCCAACAGTTTACAGACTCGCGCCCTGAATTTGTGAAAAAGGAAACTAATAAACTTTGATTGCACTCGCACAGATAGAACAAAGTTTCCAAACCTGGAATGGAAGAAGGGCAGTTGGCTGATATTGGGGGAACCTACAGCATTTAAAGCTGTGGCATTGATGCATTTAGATTTTCCAATTTACAGTCATTCTCTGCAGGTTTGGGAATACATTGTAATTCCTTTTCAAAAGATTTCACCTTTTCAACTTCCAAATTTAATTGATTATGCTATGAGCATTTGTATTTAACTATTAGATTATGAGCCACTAAGATAAAAGCAAAATACTGTGGACGCTGGAACCTGAAACAAAAACAGAAAATGTTGGAAAATCTCAGCAGGTTTGACAGCATCTGTGGGGAGAAAACGTTTCGAGTCTAGATGACTTTGTCATAGCTGAGAGCAAAGAGAGTCAGCTGGGGGAGGTGGGGTGGTGGGGGAGGAAATTGGACACAAGAAATGAGAATACAGAAGGTTGAAAAGGTGCTAATAGTGTCCATTAAGTGATCAGAGTGTGAGAATGGCAGAAGAACATAAGAAATAGGAGCAGGAGTAGGCCATCTGGCCCTTCAAGCCTGTCCTGCCATTCAATAAGATCATGGCTGATCTGTCGTGGCTCAGTTCCACATTTCCGCCCTCTCCCCATAACCCTTAATCCCCTCTCTTTATCAAAAACCCATCAACCCGCGTCTTAAAAATACTTAGCGAGGTAGCCTCCACCACTTCAACGTTCAGAGAATTCCAGAGATTCACCACCCTTTGAGTGAAGAAGTTCTTCCTCAACTCCGTTCTAAACCGCCTCCCCTTTATCTTGAGGCTGTGCCCCCTAGTCCTACTGTCCTTTCTGAGCGGGAAGAGTCCCTCCACCTCGATCCTATCCATCCCATTCATCATCTTATACGTCTCAATGAGATCTCCCCTCATTCTTCTAAACTCTAACGAGTACAAGCCTAGTTTATTCAGCCTCTCCTCATAGCTCAACCCCTCAACTCCGGCATCAGCCTAGTAAACCTCCTCTGCACTCCCTCCAAGGCCAAAATATCCTTGCGTAAGTACGGCGCCCAAAACTGCACACAGTACTCCAGCTGCGGCCTCACCAATGCCCTATATAGCCGCAGCAAGACCTCCCTACTTTTATATTCAATCCCCCTCGCTATGAAGGCCAGCATCCAATTCGCCTTCCTGACCACCTGCTGCACCAGCAAGCTGGGTTTTTGCAACTCATGCACAAGGACCCTGAGGTCCCTCTGCACCGTCGCCTGCTGCAGTTTTTCTCCACATAAGTAATAATCCTTCCTACCATTATTCCTACCAAAGTGGACCACCTTGCACTTGCCAACATTAAATTCCATTTGCCAGTTCCTGGCCCATTCGCCCAGCCTATCTAGATCCTTCTGCAGACTCTCCACACCCTCCGTGCAATTTGCCGTTCCACCAATCTTGGTGTCATCAGCAAATTTCGACACCCACACACTCGGTTCCCTCCTCCAGATCATCTGTATAAATGGTAAATAGCTGAGGCCCCAGCACCAACCCCTGAGGCACTCCACTAGTCACCAAGACAGGTACAGATTGTTAAAGGCCTGCTTGAGGAAAGGGTGGGTGGGTGATTTGTTGTGGAAAGGAGGAGAGCTGGAATGGCGAAGTGGAAAAATAGAAGTGAGAAAGAAGGATACTTTGAATGAGATGAAACAAAATAAATGGGAATGGGGTGAAGGTGGAGGAAAGAGTTCATTCTCTGAAGTTGTTGAACTCAATGTTCAGTCCAAAAGACTGTAAAAGTGCCCAGCTGGAAGATGAGGTGCTGTACCTCCAGTTTGCATTGGGGCTTGCTAGAACATTGCAAAAGGCCAAAAATGGATGTGTGGACAGGAGAGCAGCGTGGTGTGTTAAAGTGACAAGCGACAGGAAGGTCTGGGTCCTGCTTGTGGACGGACTGAAGGTGTTCTGCAGATTGGTCGCCCAGTCTACGTTTGGTCTTGCCAATGGAGAGTAGACCGCATTGGGAGCAGTGAATGCAATAGACAAGGTTGAAGGAGGTGCATGTGAAGCACTGCTTCACCTGAAAGGGGTGTTTAGGATCTGAACCTTCTGTGATTGCATGAGAAGGTGGCTTGGGCAGGGAGTGAGGCCCAACAGCTCATGGCTGGTTTTCATTCTCCCCATGAGCTTTCTCTCAGTCTGTTTCTTTGTGCTTCATGTTAAATGCATCAATGCTATTCACTTCTGCTCCAAGAAGCAAGTTCCACATTCTAACCACTCTGGGTAAAATGGTTGAATTCTGTATTGGATTTGTAGAATTATACAATGCAGAAGGAGGCCATTCGGCCCATCGAGGCTGTATTGACAATTCCGTCCCAAGCCCTATCCCCACAACCCCACACATTCACCCTGCTAATCCCTCTAACTGACACATCCTGGGATACTAACGGCCAATTCAGTATGACCAATCAACCTAAGTTGCACATCTTTGGACTGCGGGAGGAAACTGGAGCACCCGGGGGAAACCTATGCAGACACAGGAGAACGTGCAAACTCCACACAGACAGTAACCCAAGCCAGAGCAGCAATCTAACCACTGTGCTAAAGTGTGCCCCAATTGCAGTATTCCACTGCAATATAAATCACCTTTTCATCCTCTTTGCCTTAATTTCTCAGACCAATGTTTTTTTTTAATTTTCTAAAAGAGCACAGTGGTTAGCACTGCTGCTTCACAGCTCCAGAGACCTGGGTTCGATTCCTGGCTTGGGTCACTGTCTGCCTGGGGTTTGCACATTCTCCCTGTGTCTGCGTGGGTTTCCTCCTGGTGCTCTGGCTGTCTCTCACAGTCCAGAGATGTGCGGGTTAGGTGCATTGGTCATGCTAAATTGTCCTTTAGTGTCCTGTGATGCGTAAGTTAGCGGGGTTACAGGGTAGGGTTGAGGTGGGATTGTTGTCAGTGTATACTCGATGGGCCGAATAGTCGTCTCCTGCACTGAGTGATGCTATGATTCTAAGTGAAGTTCTCATTTCAGATATGAATTTTTATCTGCTTTTTGTTATGAATTTGTGTTTGCTTGTGTTCGTCTTCAAATGCCTGCGGCCCAGTAGTCTTGGGGGTGACCTGCACGACCTGTTCTTCTACTTCAGTACTGTCGCTCAGTTTGCATTCTGTTTAATTAAGCTATTATAGCCAATGATCATCATCCCCATTTGTGTTTAATGATCACTATCTTATGTCACTATTTCATGATCGTTTATGTGAAAAATAATTTCAAAAACATTTGTAATGTCTATGTGCTGGAATTTTGTGACACTTATCATGGAAATGCAGTTTTTGCATATAAATTGCAGTAATTTTTGAGGGTTTTGTTACAATACAGTATCACTATTTATTAATCTGAAATAACATGATTTGGTTTATGTTAAGACAATGTTTCATATTTTAGGTTATGGGATTAACAGCATCTTGTACCAAAGGGGAATCTATCCACCTGAATCGTTCACACGAGAACAGAAGTATGGACTTACAATGCTTGTTACAACTGATCCTGTCCTTAACAACTATTTAAAGAACGTTGTTGGCCAGCTAAAAGGTATTGCTCTGGTTGATTTCAATTTTGTATTGCAAAATTTTGAGCATTTGTTATTTGGGAAATGTTTTTGAAAGAGTTGGCCAAATCTAGTCTGTAGTCCCAATTGTATGACTTAAAACTCTTTCCCCTTAATTTTGTAAGTCTGGTGAAGTAATTCTGGAATCTGTGCTGTTGTCCATGTTCTGGCTTCACTGAATAACTTTTGTCACGTCAGCGGTAGCTCAAAGGTAGTGCACTCCCCTGTTGTCATAAGGTTAAGCGTTCACTCCTTACTCCAGAGACTTGAGTATTTCAGCCAAGCTGACATTGGTTGCAATGTTGGAGGTGATGTGTTTTAGATGAGACATCAAACTAAGGCCCTGTATGTCACCTCAGTTGGGCATAAAAGATCGCATAACACTATTTCTGAAGAAGCAAATGAGTAAGCAGTTCCCAAAGGTGTCCCTGCCCCACCTCCTCCTCCCTTCCCGAACCCCAGTCCATGCTCCTGTTTTTCCTCAATTCTCAATTGGGCATCTGCTAAAGTTATTTGAATTCTGCAATGAAAATCTCATCTCAATATTATCAGTAAGAAAATGCTTGTTTTCTTATTAAATCACTCTTCCTATGCAGCATTTAAATGGGGAAGTTTATTACCATAGCTTATTCTGGGATGTGCATTCACCTGCTCCTAGTGCTGGTCCGTACTTTTGAGTGCCCATAAAAACAAGAAATTGATCTGGTTGGATTATATTGTTTTTTTTGCATGTTGCTGCCACGATGCATACATGAGATCTAAAAGGATAAGTAACAAAAGGACATCAAATGGTTGCAGAATATTTGGAAGTGCTCTGCTATTTTGCCATTCCATTTCTGGCAGTTGAAAAAGATTGAATACCTATACCCTAATTGAGACCTGTACCCTCTAGAGTTTCAAAGACTGAGGGGTGATCTTGTTGAAACATAAAAGATTCTGAGGGAGTTGACAGAGGGCAGCATGGTGGTAGTGGTTAGTGCAGTTAGGTGCATTGGTCATACTAAATTCTCCCTCGGTGTATCTGAACCAGAGTGTGGAGACTAGGAGATTTTCACAGTAACTTGATTGTAGTGTTAATGTAAGCCTATCTCCGCCACTGATTAAATAAACTGAAACTTAGTTGCCACTGAGGCTACTTCCCCTGGCTGGAGAATTTGGAATTAGGGGACCTGGTTTCATGACAAGGAAATGGCCATTTCAAAGAATTTTTTTCACTTAGGATCATGAATCTTGTGAAATTCTCTAGTGCAGAGATGGTCAGTCATGGAGTATATTCAAGCCTGGAATTGATAGGTTTTTGGTTTCAAGGAAATGCAATAATATGTGGCATTCCAAGCTGGAGAATGAAATGCTGAATTGTGGAGTAGGCTCAAATGTGCTTGTGGTCTCTTTTTACTTGTGTTATAGTTCTATGCTTTTTATTGTTATGCTTTTCATTGTTATGATGTGTTGCTGATGTAGCAGATGTTTGAGGAAAAGGCGAGGCTTAAAAAGCAAGTTTAAGCTGTGCTGATGAAGACCAAACAACTTGATTAGACTGTAATGTAACACTCTCAAAATCTGATTAGAATGTTATCTCTTCCTATCAATGATAAATACTAAAAGGATATCTAAACAGGTTTCAAAATCAGACATCAATTATTCAGCTACTGGACTCAGAAATTAATTTGTCAAACTCTCAACATTTTCTAGCAGTACAGCAAACATTGAGAAAACTTGTTATATACACTCAGATTAGGAATTAGTATTGTATTGTATTTTGTGTGTCTGCAAATGTATTGGCTTTCTTTCTAGAGCAGTGCTTATCCTAAATGTGTTTGTTCTTTGTGTTTTCAGATTGGTTGTGTAACCATTTTGTTCAAAGGCTTGTGGTGGTTATCAACAGCATTGAAACTAATGAGGTGCTAGAAAGATGGCAGTTTGACATTGAGTGTGACAAAACCATGACTGAAAACAGGTAAGCTTTGCTAAGAACTATTGATCATCACGACAGCTTGTGTACCAGTCCAAGCAGTGTGAAAAATGCATGCACCATGTTAAGGTTATTATCTCTCAAGCCTTCTTCAATTATAGAAATGTCAAGTCTAACTTGAGTTAATCACTTCCCTTTTTAGTAAAGGAATGTATCCAGAATTTTTCACAATTGCTACACCTTTTAACTGGATATGTGTGTTTGCAGTAAGAAGTCTGACAACACCAGGTTTTAAATCCAACCGATTTATTTGATAGTAAACTCACAAGCTTTCGAGGTTAAACTCTTTGTCAGGTGAATAGAGTTCTGGCCTCAGACAGAGCATATAAAGCATAGTGTGTTGCTACCCCATCAATATTAAACTATCACTTAAATTAATCACATTATACTTTTACTCCTACAAAGAAAGTTCTGTCTTTTTCATTTGTCTACCACTATTGGTATTGTGATGAAGGCATTAATTGGAGTGATTTGTCAACCTTTTCTCCTGTAGTTTAAATTTTTGTCAGCATTTGAAATGATGATTGCAAACAAAAAACTTCAGCGACATATCTCTTTTCAACAATAGTAAACTAATTAAAATATTTTACATGTATGACTGTTGTGCAAGTAGAGTATACCCTAGGGTGGGTGATTAATGCAAAGATCTATTGTGATGGTTGATCCAGCTTACTTAACTCTGCAGTCCTGCTGAGCGACGGACAGTTCCACTCTGATTTCTTCTGTATTGGCTGCACAGGTGCTAACTAGGTAGAAAATGAAAGCTTGAATTTATATACCTTTCAAATCCAGAAGACGTTTGCAGCTAACAACATAGTTTTGAACTGTAATCAGTGTTTCAGTATAGGAAGTGGGGCAGCCAGTTTGCACACAGCTTTCCACAAACATCAATGAGATAAATTACCAGAGATAAATTATCTTTTGAATGTTATTAAGGAATAAGTATTAGCCAGGGTATTGGGAAGAATTTGCCTGCTCTTAAAAATAGTGTAGTGTCTTGGTATCTACCAGATGGGATCCTGGTTTAGTGCTTTGTTTGAAAGACTATACCCCTGACAGTACAGCAACACTCCTGTGTCAACCTGAACTTAGTGGAGAACTTTATAGACAAGTTCCACTCCAGAGGTAATCTTCAGGCTTCAGACTATCTGACACCATTGTTGAGTATTTTCTGTTTTAAGCCACCTTTTTACCCATGTGCTACAGTGAGAATTAGGTTAATGGGGTGATCCTGCAAGTCCTCAAATTGCTTGCATGGACAAAAATGGAAAGAATAGTGAGTGTAAGGTTGAAAACTCATGTAGAGGCCATAACTAAACAACTTTGAGTATAATTATCTCTGCTTTCCTTGCCACATTATGTTTTTGTATTATTTGGACATGCGCACTTGAGAGTATTAAATACAAAAAGGTTACAGTTGAGGGGAAAGCATAATTCGTGTTTACAATTTTGCTTAGTTGCCTGATTGCCAAGGACATTTGTGGTTTTAAGAGTAGATCTGAAGGGAAAGCTTCACAGTAGCTACCATTTGATAGCTTACTGTCTCTTACCTTTTTTTGGGTAGTTGTCCTCTAGATTAAAATTTGTATTGCACTTTAATAACCAGTTAAAAAGATGCTGCCTTGTCAGCATATAATATACAAAGGAATTTGCTAGCATTACTCTTTAATTTTTTATCTTCATTCCAACCTTCTCTCATCCATGCTAAGTATAGTTCTGGGGAGTACGGTAGGATGAGAGAAGAATTGGCAAATGTGGACTGGGAGAGCACGTTGGAGGGAGGGTCTGTTGAGGAGCAGTGGAGGATCTTTAAGGAGATCTTTCTTGGTGCTCAACGGAAATTTATTCCGATGGTCAAAAAGGATAGTAGGAGGAGAGGTAATAAGCCGTGGATAACGAAGGAGGTGAAGGAAAGTGTTAAACTATAAAAGCGGAGGAATTTAGAGTAGCTAAGAGTAGTGGGCGAGAAGAGGATTGGGAGAGGTTTAAATGTCAACAATGATTGACAAAGAAGTTGATAAGGAAGGGTAGGAGAAACTATGAAGCTGGGCTAGCGCTTAATATAAAAAAGGATAGCAAGAGTTTTTATAAATATATAAAAAGGAAGAGGCTGGCTAGGGTGAATGTTGGTCCTTTAGAGGATGAGAAAGGGGACCTAGTGGTAGGGGATGGGGATATGGCTAAGGTCTTGAATAACTTTTTTGTTTCTGTCTTCACGGAGGAGGACGTGAATAATTTGCCGGGTGTTAGCGATGGAAAGGTGATAGGACTGGAGGGTCTTAATGACATTACTGTTACTAGAAAGGCGGTGCTCGACAGACTGGAGGGACTGATTGTGGACAAGTCCCCAGGACCGGATGGAATGCATCCGAGGGTTCTGAAAGAAATGGCGGAGGTGATAGTGGATGCCTTGGTGGTTATTTTCCAAACGTCGCTGGATTCCGGGGAAGTGCCGGATGATTGGAAAACGGCTAATGTTACGCCGTTGTTTAAGAAGGGTGCCAGGCAAAAGGCGGGGAATTATAGGCCGGTTAGTTTAACGTCTGTGGTAGGTAAAATGTTAGAATCTGTCATTAAGGAGGAAATTGCGAGGCATCTTGAAGGGAATTGCTTGATAGAGCAGACGCAGCACGGTTTCACTAAAGGGAAGTTGTGTCTGACAAATTTACTGGAGTTCTATGAGGATGTGTCTAGGGCGGTGGATAGAGGAGAGCCGGTGGATGTGGTCTTTCTAGATTTTCAGAAGGCGTTTGACAAAGTGCCTCACAAGAGGTTATTGCAGAAGGTCGAGGGACATGGAGTTGGGGGTAGGGTGTTAGCGTGGATAGAGGATTGGTTGTCAAATAGGAGGCAGAGAGTTGGGGTCAACGGGTGCTATTCGGATTGGCGGATGGTGACTAGTGGAGTGCCCCAGGGGTTGGTGCTGGTGCCTCAGCTTTTTACCATTTATATAGATGATCTGGAGGAGGGAACCGAGTGTAGAGTGTCGAAATTTGCTGATGACACCAAGATTGGGGGAACGGCAAATTGTGCGGAGGGTGTGGAGAGTCTGCAGAAGGATCTAGATAGGCTGGCGAATGGGCCAGGAAATGGCAAATGGAATTTAATGTTGGCAAGTGTGAGGTGGTCCACTTTGGTAGGAAGAACGGTAGGAAGGACTATTACTTACGGGGCGAAAAACTGCAGCAGGCGACGGTGCAGAGGGACCTCGGGGTCCTTGTGCATGAGTCGCAAAAACCCAGCTTGCAGGTGCAACAGGTGGTCAGGAAGGCGAATGGGATGCTGGCCTTCATAGCGAAGGGGATTGAATGTAAAAGTAGGGAGGTCCTGCTGCAGCTGTATAGGGCATTGGTGAGGCTGCAACTGGAGTACTGTGTGCATTTTTGGGCGCCGCACCTGCGCAAAGATATTTTGGCCTTGGAGGGAGTGCAGAGGAGGTTTACTAGGCTGATACCGGAGTTGAGGGGGTTGAGCTATGAGGAGAGGCTGAATAAACTGGGCTTGTACTCGTTAGAGTTTAGAAGAATGAGAGGAGATCTCATTGAGACGTATAAGATGATGAATGGGATGGATAGGATAGAGGTGGAAAGACTCTTCCCGCTCAAAAAAGACAGTAGGACTAGGGGGCACAGCCTCAAGATAAAGGGGGGGCGGTTTAGAACGGAGTTGAGGAGGAACTTCTTCACTCAAAGGGTGGTGAATCTCTGGAATTCTCTGCCCGTTGAAGTGGTGGAGGCTGCCTCGCTAAATATTTTTAAGACGCGGGTTGATGGGTTTTTGATAGGAGAGGGGATTAAGGGTTATGGGGAGAGGGCGGGAAAGTGGAACTGAGCAGCGACAGATCAGCCATGATCTTATTGAATGGCGGGGCAGGCTCGAAGGGCTGGATGGCCTACTCCTGCTCCTATTTCTTATGTTCTTATGTTCTTATATGGGTGTGATCTTGCTGTGATCTGTGATCATTACGCCATCAAAACTAGCTGCAACTTTAAGAATTTGGATACATGTGGGATGATGTGGAAAGCCAAACGTTGCTGTCAGTGACTGCACTTCCATAATGTGCACTGTAGAGCTTCCCACACGCTGCCATCTCCCTTGCAATTGTGAATCAGCAAAAACTTCCATTCTAGGGCTGTTAGTCTTGCTGTTTAAAAACCCTAGAAAATCATTCATCTTGAATGAGATGTGGCGGGGTTTTTAAGGCGTGCTAACATTACGGTTTCTGCTAAAGACCCTTGCTGGCCATGAAAAGCTAATTTTATATTTCTGCTGTATCAGATTTCTCTATAATGATTAAACATATTTCATGTTTAACAAACCTTCCTCTTTATGTCTGTCACTTTATTTTTGCTTCTATTTTAATAGTCATATTTAATTTGCTATCTGAAACCTTAACACTAAAATCCTTCAGTTTTAATTTAACTCTTTTTGATGTACTTTGTAAATACTTCAATTTGTTTGGTTGCTTACCTGCTTGCTGGCATTGCTGCTGCAACACGCCAAATCATTCCCTTGATTTGGCACCAGATTTAAATTGCTATTGGAAAGGAGGTGGTTGCTGACACACACATTACTTGACCATTGTGCACAGCTTTCTTTGAGGTTAGAGGTGAATGTGGTTACTTGGCCCTGACGGCACAATCCAAGCCATTTATGCGCATGTTGACAGGCAAATTTGGATTAATGACAAAGTTAATTATGAAGGATGAACAATCCCACAGAAATAGATGTACTTGATTGCAAACTTAATATAAAACCCACTATAAATCTCTCTCAATTGAGTGTTACGAACTCTGGAATATTTGTGTGGAATTTGTATCCGATTTATTTATTTTGGTGGGAATACACTGCCAAAGATGTGGGGAAAGGAAGAAACAACTCTGCAATAGTTTTCCTCCTGTAAATCTGAACTAGTTAAATTGTTTAGGGTAAGGTTGACAGTTTTAGGATGGAATTTCCTGCCTGAACTATTAATAGAGGAATAAATAATTTCTTGCTTCACTCATTTTTACGTAAATGAAAAAGTTAGCAACTGTTGGCCAGATTGTATTATTTTGTATCAAATCTGGAAACTTGTTGGCAAGTCCAAATAAGAATTAACTAAACTGTGGAATCTTCAAGTTAAAAGTATATATTTGTGGGATATGAGCATCATTGGCAAGGCCAGCATTTATTGCCCATTATTAGTGCCCATGTGGGTTTCCTCCAGACGCGCCTGTTTTCTTCCACTGTCCTAAGGTGTGTGGGTTAAGTTGATCGGTCGTGCTAAATTGCCCCTTAGGGTTGGGGATAGGGCCTGGGTGGGATTGTTGTCAGTGCAGATTCAATGGGCAGAATGGCCTCTTTCTGCATTGTTGGGATTCTATGATTGGTGTCTTGAGAAATTCTTGAAATGCTGCAATCCACCTGGTTTAAGTAGATCTACAGTGAAAGAGAGTTCCAGGAATTTGATCCAGTGAAGTTCCAAGTCAAGCTGGTGGGTTTTTTCCCTGTGGGAAGAGGATTGGAAACATTTACAGGTGATGGCATTTCCACGCCTCTGCTGTCCTCATTCTTCTGAAGTGGTAGAGGTTGCAATTTACATCCTGGATGAGCTGCTGCAGTGCACCTTTACATATGGTACACAGTGCTGTGAATGGGTGCCAATCAAGCATGCTGCTGGACTTCTCTCTGATTTCAGTGTTCGGTGCCAATCACAACTCCTTGAGGGTTGGAATTGCACTTATCCGGGTAAGTTGGACTGTTCCATCACATTCCTGACTTGTGCCTTCTAAGTGGTGAACAGTCTTTGGGGGTGTCAGGAAGTGGGTTATTTGGCAGAGAATTTAAGACCTCTGACCTGTTGGAGCCACTGTATGTATATGGCTGGTCCAGTTAAGGTTCTGGTTAATGGTAACACCTAGAACATCGGTGGGATTTTTGATGGTAATAATTTTGAATGAGATGGGGAGATGGTTATGACCAGAAATGTTGGAGAATGCAAGATTTAATGAAAAGGAAGAACTGAGGGAGATCAATATTAGTAGAGCAATGGGGCTGGGAAAATTGATGGGATTGAAAGTGGATAAATTGCCAGGGTCTGATAATCTATATCTCAAGAGTATTTAAGGAAGTGATTCTAGAAATAGTGGGTGCATTGGTGGTCATCTTCCAGGATCCTATAGACTCTGGAACAGTTCTTGCAGATTGGCGAGTAGGGAATGTCACTCCAATATTCAAAAAGGGAGATAGAAAGAAACAGGGAATTATAAACTAGTAAGCTTAACATTGGTAGTGTGGAAAATTCTTGAATACTTTATCAATATCAGAGCACTGAGCAGCGGCAGGATCAGACAGGCTTAGCATGGATCTATGAAGGGGAAGTCATGCTTGACAAATCTGTTGGAATTCTTTGAAGATGTAACTAGTAGGGTTGGCAAGGGGAGTCAGTCGACATGGTATGTTTGGACTTTCAGACAGCATTTGACAAAGTTCCACAAGAAATTATCATGCAAGATTTAAAGAGTATGGGATTGGGGGAAGTGTATTGAGACGGATAGAAAACTGGTTGGCAGAGAGGAAACAGAGTAAGAATTTTCAAATTGGCAGGCAGTAACTAGTGAGGCATCACATGGATCGGTGCTGGGATAGATGAGACATTTCTTCACTTAGAGTGGTGGAATTAATTACCACAGGGAATAGTTGATGCCAAAATATTGAATGTATTCAAGTGGTGGGCAGATATAGTACTTGAGGCGAATGGGATCAAAGATTATGAAGAGAAAGCAGGATTAGGCTGTTGAGTTGGACAAACAGCCATAATCATGATGAATAGCGGTGCAGGCTCAAATGGCTGAGTGGCCTCCTCCTGCTCCTATCTTCTACGTTATAATGTCAGTTCAAATCCAGATTTAATGTTGTTCAGATTTAGTTGCATGCAAGCATGACTGTTTTCACTATCAGGATTGTGATTGGTTTCAAACGCTGCAGTCATCAGTGGACCTCCCCACTTCTAACCTTCAGGTGGAGGGAAGGTCTAATGTGAAGTAGTCAAATGTCTGGATCTAGAACACTGCCTAACAGACTGCATTTAAATCACAAATTTGAACTTGTTAATAATCACATTTTTCACAATAACTTCATTACAGTGTGAATGTAAGATCACTTGTGACAAACAAATAAACTTTTAAACTTCAATCTTGCAACAATGTCCTGGGATGAGATGATTGGCCTCCAACAGCTGCAGCCATCTTCCATGTTGCGCAGTTTGGCTTCTCCCACCCCTAAACTGACTTCAATTTTGCTATGGCTCCTGTGATGCTAAATTTTATCAAATGCTGACATGATGTCAAGGGAAGTCAGTCTTAACCCAGCTCTTGGAATTCAGTTCTTTTGTTCACCTTTGCACAATATGATGAGATCAGAAGCCTAGTGGTCTTCACTTCAACTGATATGCATACTGTTATATAGGGCTGCAATTCACTGTTATAAACCTGTAGCTATTGATTAATGCTTCTGTAATTTGAGGAAAAAGGTTACTCGTCAGCTTTTGATGTCTTTGCAATAAGTGTTTGTTCTGAAATTCAAAAGAATTCTATCAATGGTCTTTGACAATGTAGCTTAAGTATTAGCTTGACTGTGTGCTGACAAGTCAGAGGAATATGGAATCAAGGCTCCTGTAACGCTTATGCACGTTATCTAGGTGACTGCTCAGTGCAGTACTGAGGGAATGCTCTGTATTGTAAGTGCCTGATCTACCTGTGTAGGTTTTTGGAATTCATTCAATGGCACTTTCTCCAAGCAGAGCAGAAGATGTTCTTTAAGGACAATAAAAACAGAAAATATTGGTAATACTCAGCAAGCCTGGCAGCATCAGTGGCGAGAGAAACAGAAAATGTTTCAGGTTCATGTGATGAAGAGTTCATAGTATCCCTACAGTGCAGCAAGAGGCCAATAGCCCATTGAGCCTGCACCAACAATCTCACCCAGGCTCTATTCCTGTAACCTCACATATTTACTCTGCTAATCTCCTTGATATCACGCAACAATTTAGCATGGCCAATCAACCTAACCCACACATCTTTGGTCAGTGGGAGAAAATCCATGCAAAATCACCCAAGTGGGAATTGAACCCAGGTGGCTGGGACTGTGAGGCAGCAGTACTAGCTACTGTGCTGCTCTTACAGTTGTGTGGTGGGAGAGTAATCTGAATTGGATTGCAAGATCTCTTGCCTCACCCCACACATTGAGCTTACCAAGCCAGCCAGAAGCCATTTTCATACCAGGCTGTAACTGCATCTACAATCCTTAACCTGTCTGTTACTGCCTGAACCATATTCCTGGTGACTTCCTCACCTGAAACAGGTAACACCTTGCAAAGGTAGTGACTGGCTCGCATCTCAGACCTTCCCAAGGTATTAGCAATAAGTGATTTGCATTCAGCACGCGACCTTGGTGAGCTTCCCACCACAGCCTGAAATTCAAACTTCAAAATATTGTCTAAACTATTAATATTTGGAACATGAATAGGGAGCCTGGAAGCATAGCTGGCTTGGCAGGACCTGTACAGAGAAAAGAACAGTTGATGCTTAATGTGTAATTTCTCTGCATTTCTACATAATTGTTTCAATAGTCATTGCCGACTGTTTTAATTTTACATTCTTTGTACTATTAATTGGCAAGTTCTATGTACTGCTTTTCCTGCTATTGTGCTTGCCAAATTATTGCATAATGTACGGACATGTAAAGAGTTGTTGAAGTCACAGAGACTTGCTATACCTGCAGATGGCAAGTGTGGGCTCAATCATCCTCTGATTCAGGCTGTTAATCTTAAAGGATAAAGGCTCACTTACACATTAGCTACACATTTCTCACTTCTCAGTTGTTTCTTAAAACACATCCAAGCTTTTGCTATCAGTACTGTACCCATTCTGAGCATTGGTTAAACTTTGTGCGAAGGAAAGTTGACTGATTTTGGTCCTAAATTTACTCTTACAAGATTTAAAATGAATTTTTTTATTTAGTTTAGTTTAGTTTTCAGTTTTACCTTTCCATGATGTTTATTAAAATAAACTTCAATGAGGTCACCTCATTGATCTTTCAGGACTATAGAACAGTGTTGACAGCAGAGAACAGAAAGGGGAGCCATTACTGGAGATGTGCTGTCTATCTGGCTGCTCCAGGTTGAAATGGAACAATGTTGGACAATGACTTGGTCAACCTTACCAAATAAGGGATAGGTTAGAAATGAGGAAGAATGGAGGATAGTACATCGTTATATCAGGTGATGTCACTTATGACTTCAGCTGCCCTGTGAGTAGGGTGGAAGCCAGGCTTGAGGGTCAGAAGTCTGAAGAAGGTCATCAGAAGTTTCTGTAGACTGAACTGAGGACAGAATGCTACTACTTTGTGAAGACAATATGGTGTAAAGCGAATATAGAGGTAATATTGTAAGCAGCATCAATCCTTGCAAAAAAGTGCTGGCTTGTGAAAGATGTGAGGAGGAGGAAAAATGAGCAAATATGTGACTAAGTTTTAAGAAGGCCAAGAGCACTGAAGAGTCAGAGAAATGAATATGCAAGTGAAAAACCCCAGAGAGGGATAGCCTGAAGTAGATACCAAAAGACTTTTAAGTAGCGCATCGGCAAATGACCCAATGCAACTAAGCGAAGAGCTGAAAGCAAGCAAGACTCAGCTGTGTCCAATCCTTCTACTTGCAATAAGTTTCTTGAAGGTTTTTGCAATAACCTATAAGTGAGGCAGAGAAGGAAACTGAGATTACATGCCAGAACAAGATTGCTGAAATGGTTACACTAGTAGAAATACACAAGAACCAACGTGATAACATAGTCAATGGAAAACATGCCAAACAGAAACACTGGAGAAGAAACTTTATCATGCAACCCAAGTGCCAGAAATAGAGTACCAGGACCATTTCCTTTACAAGTGGCAAACTGAGAGTGTGCAAGAATTGTCAGGACATAAGACTGTTGAATTGCAATGATGTTACTTGCACACATTGTAGAATAAGGTGTCTGACAGAGAAAAGAATCAATGGAGACTAAGACTGTCTGCTGAGGAAAGTTTGTAGTTCATGGTCAGAATTCAGAAAGTAGCAAGCCTGTATGGAAGAATCCCATGCAAGACAATATTTGGAACAGTGCATAGTTGAAGCTTTCTAGAAGAAGTGCAAATCTCAAGCTCTCTCCAAAGAGCAATTGCTATATCGATTTATAAATGTTTACTTTGTGTTTGTGCATAATGTTTATTTAGAATGTGGTTTGAGTAAAACAATTTTGATTGCATAAGAAAGTTAAAGGGGGAGGGATGTGGTGTCTGCCTCTTTAAGACAGTGCACCTGAAATCTCTCAAATGTTGGAATAGACTTTAAGGAAAAATACAAGATTTTGAGTAGGAGAAATAATTAAAACTTTTGGACATCTATGTACATTATAATGTTAAACTTTTTGTCCGAAAGTCAGTACTGACATTTTGAGTAATTTTATTATAATTATGCTTCTTTTAGTGTCATGTGAGCTTAAATCCTCGCAGCTGGCTCAAGAGAAACACTTGAAGATGAAACAGTCTTAGCTAACCTCATCCAAATATTCCCATTTAAAAATTTAAGAGCTTCTGTTTTCAATTTTAACAGAGGCCAGAAATATTGATTTTGTTTGCCAGTACATTGCTTTTAATACAAATGTCTCACTGCAGCCAGCCAAGAGATAAATCTGAGAAAGCGATTCAAGATGAAATCCGGTCCGTCATTAGACAAATCACTGCCACGGTGACTTTCTTGCCTTTGCTAGATGCTGCATGTAAGTGAATATTTTTAATAGTTTAATATTTTATACAAGATATGTTACCAATAATTTTAACTTTCTTCCTTTCTGACCTCTATATCACACCAAGGACAAAGACCACGGCAATGAACCTGCTTCCAGATCCCATTAATTGCCATTCCATTTGACTAGCTACTAGGTGTTGAATGATAGCAGTGCTCTGTGAATGTTGAATGTTGTTGTTCAATAGAGTATTGCTTAGTTTTTAATCCCTATAAGGGATATCTATCTCATTGGCATTTATTACTCATCTCTTTATTGCCCTTGGACTGAGTGGCTTGCTTGGCCATTTCAGGGCAATTAAAGGTCAAATACATTGCTGTGAACTTAGATTCACAAGTAGGCCAGACCAGGTAAGGACAGCAGATTTCCTTCCCCAAAGGACATCAGTGAACCAGATGGGCTTTTATGACAATAGACAATGGTTTCATGGCCATTGTTAGACTTTGAAAGTCTATCTGGAATTAAAATTTCATTATCTAGACTTTTAATTCCAGATTTTTATTGAACACTTCAGTCCTTACATTTTCAGAACGGGTGCAGGATATTCTAGAGGGGGAGAGTGAACAGCCAGTGAACAACATGGTGCAGATCGGTACGAACAACATAAGTTTTAAAAAAAAAGGAATGAGGTCCTAAAAATAGAATACAGGGAGCTAGGAAGAAAGTTAAGACATTGGACCTCAAAGTTAGTGATCTTGGGATTACTACCTGTGCCACATGCTAGTCAGAGAAAAAAATGACAGGATATATTGGATGAATACATGACTGAAGAGATGGTGTCAGGGGGAAGGTTTCTGATTTGAGGCATTGGGACCAATTCTGGAGAATTGGGAGCAGATTAGAATTCAGCAAAGAAGGACCAAGGAATTGATTTTTAAAAAGGGGAAAAATACAGTATGAAAGTAAGTTTTCAGGGAAGATAAAGACTGACACTAAGCTTCTATAGATAAATGAAGTGAAAGGGATTAGTGAAGACAAATGTAGGTCCTTTACAGACACAAATGAGAAATGTATAATAGGTGGGCAAAGAAATGACTGAGCAACTGCATACATACTTTGGTTCTGTCTTCACAAAAAAAGGACAAATTGGATACCAGAAATGTTGGAGAATGTAAGATTTAGTGAGGGGAAAGAACTGAGGGAGATCAATATCAATGGAGAAATGGTACTGGAAAAATTAATGGGATTGAAGGCAGATAAATCATCAGGGCCTGATAATCTACATCACACGGTATTTAAGGAAGTGGCTCTAAAAATAGTGGATGTATTGGTGGTCATCTTCCAAGATTCTATAGACTCTGGAACAGTCCCTGCAAATTGGAGGGTAGATAATTTCACTCAAATTCAAAAAGGGAGGTAGAGAGAAAACAAGGAATTATGGACCATGAGCCTAGGTAGTGGGGAAAATTCTTGAATTCAATATCAAGTTTTTAGAAAGCAGTTCTAAAAATTGCATTTCTAAAAATGATCAGACAGAGTCAGCATGGATTTATGAAGGGAAGATCATGTTTGACAAATCTGTTGAAATTCTTTGAAGATTTAACTAGTAGAAGTGACAAGAGGGAGCCAATTGATGTGGTATATTTGGACTTTCAGAAAGCATTTGTGACAAAGTCCCACATAAGATTATGCAAGATTAAAGTATTTGGTATTGGGAGAAGTGTATTGAGATGGATGGAAAACTGGTTAGCAGAGAGGAAACAGAATGCGAATTAATAAGTCTTTTTTTTCAAATTGGCATGCCGTAACTTGTGGGGTGCCACAGGGACCGGTGCTGGGACCCCAGCTATTCACAATATATTAATGATTTGGATGAGGGAACAAAATGTAACATTTCAAAGTTTGCAGTGATACCAAGTTGTATGGGAGGGTGAACCAAGACGAGGATGCAGAGATCTGGACAGATTTGAGTTGGCAAATCAATGGCAGATGCAGTTTACATTGGATAAATGTGAACATTTGGAAGCAAAAACAAGAAGGCAGATTACTACCTGAATGGCTGTAAATTTTGAGGGGGGAGTGTACAACGGGACCTAGGTGTCCTTAAGCATCAGTTACTGAAGGTAAGCATGCAGGTGCAGTAGGTGGTAAAGAAGGTAAATGGTATGTGAGGCCACATCCAGAGTATTGTGTGCAGTTTTGGGTCTTGTTTTCTGAGGAAGGATGTTCTTGCACTTGGGAGTGCAGCAAAGGTTTACTAGGCTGATTCCAGTAATGGTGTGACTGATGTATGAGGAGAGATTGACTGACTAGGTTAGGATTGTTTTCGCTGGCGTTCAGATGAATGAGGAGAGATCTCTTTAAGACTTATAAAATCCTAACAGGACTAGACTGGGTACGTACAGAGAGGATGTTCCCGATGGTGGGGAAGTCTGGAACCAGGGGCCACAGACTGAGGATTCAGGGTAGACCATTTAGGACGGAGATGAGGAGACATTTCTTCACCCAAAGATTGGTGAGACTGTGGAATTCATTACCACAGGAAGTAGTTGATGTCAAAACAATGAATGTATTCAAGAGGTAGCTAGGTATAGCATTTGGGCAAATAGGATCAAAGGTTTTGAGGAAATGGTAGGATTAGGCTATTAAGTTGGACAGTCAGCCATAATAGTGATGAATAGCAGAGCTGACTCGCAGGGCCAAGTGGCCTCCTTTATCTTCTGTTTTATATGAATTCAAATTTCACATCTGACATGGCGGGATTCGTATCTGGGTCCTTAGAGCATTAAGATTACTAGTCTAGTGACAATACCACTACATCAATGTCTCTGTGAATGTGCGTGTTTGGTCTTTTTTCTGGACAGCAAAGATGGGGTCAATACTCTGCCAAATGGAGACTTTGCAAATAATTTTATCTCATGTCCTTCAAGATATGTTATGTATACTCTCTCTGATGTAGTATTTCTCTGTGAGCTCTGCTAGTTTAGACTGGGGGTTCAGAATTTTGTTCTGTATTTCGTTTCTATTCAAAATTTTATATTTTTACTAATATAACCTATTAGGGAGAGTTAACATTTAGAAGAAATCTGAACAATCGGCTGATGAACTACGTCACCTCAATTTTCAAACAGAAACAAACTTTATTGTATATAGGAAACAATACCAAGACCAACAGTTTATAATTACTTGTGCTGTGCAATCTGTTCTACTTTTTATTTCACCCTCAAAGGATCCCTCCTTATACATTGCAACAATCTTAACGTTTATTTCTATAATGACCAGTCCAAAAGGCCACAGCCCTCTGAAATTCTCTTCAATGCTCCAACGTTTCAGCTATTCTCCAATGTAATATATCATAGGGACCCTTCCTTTAGCCTTTTGGCTGTATGACCCTTTTCTATAATACTTCAATTGTGGATGCCGCAGCTCCTTGTTCTGGTTATCAACATTTACCAACTGCCATCTAAAGCAAACTCTTGCTACCCCCTTCTGCCACAAGGCCCTGTGAGGCCCAGTGTAGATTTTGCTTGAACAATTTTACCAGCTACTTCTGTTGAAATAAGGACACCCCTTCTGGCTCTGCTAAACTGCTTTTGCAATTCTACCCCTGCCCTTTTAAGATAAGAATTGGTTACCTTTTTAAATGTAATAAACCAAAGCTTGATTTGAATTGCATTTTCATCAGAGTTAATAGTTTTTGAACAGGTGTTCACTTTTGTTGCATTTTTTTCTTTTAATCTTTGTGGGCATCACTGGCTGGGCAAGCATTTATGTCCCATCCCTAAATTGAGAATCAACCACGTTGCTATGTGGGTCTAGAGTCAGGCCAGACCCAGTAACGACGGCAGATTTCCTTCTCTTAAGGAATAATCGACAATTACTTTTGTTGTCGTTGCTCAACTCATAATTGCAAATTTTTTTGAAAAAACTGAATTTAAATTCCTCCACCTGCTATGGTAGGATTCAAACCCTAGTCCCAAGAGGAGTACCCTACGTCTCTGGATTACTAATGCAGTGTCTCCCCATGTAACATGTTGACCTCCAACATGAAAGTTGTATTCCTAAAACTAAAAATTAGTGTTTCATAGAGTATAACTATGAACCAGATTTTTTTTTACCTACCCTTTGCTCGACTGCAATGGGGCTTTAGGAATGTTTTGGATGGCTAAGTGACTTTACTTGCCTGTATTTATTTTGTAATCGTATGGACAATCTGTTTTCATTTCTCTTTCTTTTTCAGGTTCTTTTGATCTCCTAATATACACAGACAAAGATCTGGAGGTGCCAGAAAAGTGGGAAGAATCAGGGCCACAGTTTATTAACAACTCTGAAGAGGTTCGCCTGAGATCTTTCACTACGACCATACATAAAGTGAATAGTATGGTTGCATACAAAAAAATTGATTCTTTTTAATGGGCAACAATGTATAGAATTGTTAGTCCTGTACATAAACTCCCTGTACAAAAACTTCACTGCCAATTTATGGGCACTTGAGACGAGCATAGTAAAGTGTCTAGATTTTATTTGTCTGTCTTGTACTTTTTACCTGTGTAAAGCTGCAATTTTTCCCTATGATTGATGAATGTTCTAACTTTGCTTTCCTTGGTGTATAATTCAAAAACGTTTCAGCAGACTTCTGAGATTTTAGTATTTGCATAAAAATTTTAATTCCAATTAACAGATTGTAGATTTTTTAAACGTGAATAAAATCCTTGTGATAATGATTTAATAAATGCTGTCTTTTCTCAGTGAGGAGATGATCTTTATCTCTTTATTTTGAAGAATAAAATATTCATTCTTTTTCATCTGTAGCACTTGGATGTGTTAGAGAAGTGTAATTTAAATGAGTTTTTCAACTTTTAGACCAATTAAAAATTTCACTACTAAAGGCAAAAGATCAATTTTTCTTGAGTAAAGACTCAAACCATCATTCATCTTTCTGTAATCTGTACAAGATTAACTGGCATCAGTTAGCAATATCATTTACTTGTTGGGACTTAAATGTATTGTACATTATTTTTCAGATACTGAAAGATGGTTAAACTGAATCTTGTAGGGGGGAATGTTTTCTAGAAATATATTTTTAGCTTCTGTTTTTTAAAAAAAGAGGCTCAACATTTTGAAAGCAATTTCTGGTATCTGCAAGTAAACATGAAAATAAGGAACTTGCTGTCTCTTTTGCTTGTTCCTCCAAGTTTTGCTAAAATTGTATTTTGCCAATAGATTCAGCAATTATGCACATGAAGGGCTTGAAGTTGTGGTATTTGCTCACCAGTTTCCTAACATGCTAGTAAAAGTTAGGGTTTCTGTTATGTGTAAGTAAATTTTTCATGTGATGAGTGTTGGTATCAACCAACCCCTCACTGTGAAATGTTTCATTTTTACTAGCATTGAGTCTCAGACATGCAAAATTCAATTATTGTTGGAGATTTTAATAAAACACTTTAATTTTGTTTTTACTCAATCCCACCTCTCCCTTTTAAATTGGCTTACTCTACATGGTTTTACCATGAATTGAATATTCTAATGTCTACATCTTGCTTAAACTTGGTGTCGGTGAGGATTCTTAAATCAGTTTGAAGAAACAGGCTGGGTCACTGTGCAGAATCTGTGCATTCTCCCAATGTCTGCGTCAGTTTCCTCCAGGTACTCTAGTTTCCTCCCACAGTCTGAAAGACGTGTTGATTAGGTGCGTTGGCCAAGCGCAAATTCTCCCTCCGTGTACTTGAACAGGTATCAGAATGTGGTGATTAGGGGATTTTCACAGTAACTTCATTGCAGTGTTAATTTAAGCCTACTTGTGACAATAATAAAATTTAAAAGGCTGATTTAACAAAATTAAGGCTTGTGGAACAGGAGGGATATTTTAAATTTTTTAAAAAGCTTAAGGACATAAAACAGTGGGTTATGGCTTTTTTGGACTGTAGGATAGGCAGTAGTCTTCTACAAAAGTGTTAGGACCACTTTTTTGCTCTTGTGTGAATGACTTGGGTCCTGAAGTAAGGTGTAAAATGTCAAAACTTCACCACTTAACTAAATTTAGAGGAGTGACAAACGATGAGACTGACGTGAATGACTTGGGACAAGATACAGATCCATAAAATCACTACTGTGCAGGAGGCCATTTGGACAATTTGCACTGAATTTCTCAAGAGCACCTTACAAGGTTTCCCCCGTCCCATTCCTCTAACCCCATGCATGTGCCATTGCTAATCCACCTAATCTACACGTCCTGGATACTAAGGGATAATTTGGCATAGTCAATCAACCTAACTTGCATATCTTTGGGCTGTGGGAGGAACACAGTAAAAAGTCTGACAACACCAGGTTTTAGTCCAACCTATTTATTTGATAATATACTTCAAATAAATAGGTTGGACTAAAACCTGGTGTTGTCAGACTTTTTACTGTGTTTACGCCAGTCCAACGCCGGCATACCCACATCTGTGGGAGGAAACCAGAGCACCCAGAGGAAACCCATGTATACATGGAGACACTGCAAACTCCGCAGTCACAAAGTCAGAATAGGCTAACAGAGTAGAGTTTTGAAGGGTGAGTCTCAGATTGTAAAGTTTCTTGTAGCCAAATATCTAGGAGGTTGGTTCTCAGATTAACTTTGAAACTGGAACAGGTTAAGTACTTTGGCTTGATGATTTGTAATGAATTTGAGTCTGGTTCTCAGACTGGTTAAGACTGAAGGATCTGCAGCGTTTGAGAGTAGCAATTATGTTGCCTCTGCAATTACCTTTGATCACATGACTGCCAGATGCCTTGTCCAATTTAATTTGCATTGTGGCACAAAGGGAAATTGATCATGTCTTTTTTTTTGTTTTTAATCCAATTCAATCAAATTCAGAGTCTCAACAATTTGAGACATTCCTGATCCAAGCTGATAAGAGGACTCTCACCTCCTGTCTTAGGCTTGATCTCATGATCCAAGCTGATTAGAGTTGGTATAGCTCGTCCTCCAAGGCTTGATCTCATTTGCATCTTAGCCAAAAGGCCAGATGCTGCTTTTAAAAATTGCTTCAAATGAAGCTAAAATGTACCCTAATGACCTCAACCAAGCACAGCTTTCGGTACTACACTTGATCTTAGCTAAAAGGCCGAGACGTGGTAAGTTGCAATTTTCCTCTTTGCTTGCTTGTGTTTTGTACTGGACATTCCCTAATCTTTAGATGTTGGCCCATCTATTGTCCACATTTAATAAGTATTCACAGGAGACTTGGTATTGTTTGTAATCCAAAACTCATGAATTCTGACAGCTATCTGAGCAGCCTGTTTGTATCCAATTTTTAAGAGTTGACTGAAAGTTCATATTATGACATGCCTGGACCTGACATGCCTCCGCTGTACTCGGGAATAAAGTGCTTGATGACTTCTTTTAAACGTAGCTTTCCTGTGAAGGAGAGAAAACATACATCCTGGCTTTCACACAGGAATCTAGCACCTTAGTTTTCCTTATCTGTTGCATTCCCTTGCTGTCTTAAACTGTCAGAATTATTCTTCTCAATAATGCATGCAATCTCTCTAAAAAGCTTGAATAAGCTCCACTGGAACAGTCTGGCATTGCTCACTTTAACGTTTTCTAGGATCGTTAGAGGATTCTGTTCCATGTACATTAAAATCTCTCCATGCTAAAATGCTGGAGAATGAACAAAAGGTCTACTGTTTCTTTCTCAACTGTGGAATCCTTTTCATGTTTGTTTCGCTTTTCTGAGAAATAGCTAATCAGGGGTCAATTCCAGAGTCATCTGCCTGGCATAGGACTACTTCTTTATTGCTGTGCTGATGGCTATTCTTAAAGACTTACTGAAGTTTGGGTCAGCTAGTACAGGTTCACTTGTCAAAAATGCTTTTAATTTGTCAAAAGTCTTTTGGCATGCCTCTGACTACGATATCTTTAGTGACTGTTTAAATCAATTAATGGTGTGGCTGGAAAGTGCAATTATTTGGAACAAACTTGCAGTACAACCTGCACATTCCTGATCAATTTTCCCATTCATAAAATAATTTTTGCAATTTCTGGGAATTAACCAATGAATGGTTATCAGTTATTTTGTTTTACTGAAACAGGTGCATTGTTATATACGCATTCTCTGTGCGGAATTTTCCTGTCCTGCCTGCCATGGGAATCATAGCAGGTGGGATACGGATCATGCAAAGGCCTGTTGACCTCGGGTAGGATTTTGTGGTCTTGGGGTGAGCATGGCTGGAAAGAAGAGGGCCCCATGTAGCTTCCAATGTATGTAAATGCGTCGTACTACAAGCCCAATTGGTTCTCAAAATTTTTAGCACCCTGAAAATTATTTGGCAAATGTCCAATTGCAGAATCACATCTAATGGTGGACACTAAGTTTTGAAAGCATGGGTTGGTTAGGTATGGTTTGTGTCTTGCCATTTGCAAGTAATGGAAGAGACGTGCTGCTTGATATGATCTGCTAGGGTTTGGGACCTGCATACCTAGCATCAGATTGGCACTGAAATCCATATCTACCACTATTCATTTGTGTGACAGGCAGAAAATCCTTTTGGTTTGATGTCAGTACATTGTTGTGCATTTTTCAGGATAACTCCTCTACCAATCAGAAATATTTGCCAACTAATCAACATTCTCTGCTCATACAGTATAAAATTGTTATTTCCCATGATATTACTTTTGCAATTGTCCTGATGAGTGCAAAGTGAAAAACTTTGATAAAATGTCTTTTGTTCAAGCAATATTTCCATTAAATTATTCAGCAGCAAGCTTTTATGCATATAAAATAAAGGTTATTTATCCTCACACACACAACCCAAATTACCACAATGTCACACATTTAGTCTCATGTATGCACGCGCACAAAATGATTGGATACAGATTACCATCACTTTAGCCTCTGGTTTACAATTTGTGGCTCCATTTGTGGCAGGCCAACAATTTCTTGAATAAGTGTGATGACTTCAAAGTTGAAATGAGGATATGTAAAACAAAGGATTCACAGCAGTTGGGAGGTTTATTGAAGTCAAACATGTAGGAGGTTGGCTTTTAGGTGAACTTTGAAAGTGGAACATGTTAAATATTTTGACTGCCTAGCACCTTGCAGTAAGTTTTAGTTTAGTTCCCAGATATGCTAATATCTGATGCTTCTAGATCCGTGGTACTCTGGATTGGTAAGTCCCTGAAACTAGATTTGACCATGTGCCCACTGAGTTCCATGTTTCAGGTCCACCCAGTTTTGTTTGAATGGGAAAGGCTATTATGATATAACAGAAAGGTAATCGTGGCCATTAAATTTTGATCTTCCGTTTTGTCCAGCATGAAACACGGCAACAGGCTATCATATTTAGATGTTGGCCTACCCTTAAACAATGAAATGTATTTGAATTCCACAAAAACCTGTGAGGCACCCTCACCTATGTCCATGTTTAATTAAATATTCACTGGAGACTTGACCCCGTCTGTTAACTAAATGCCGAAAATCATTTGTTCTGTAGCATACATCTTAATACTTTGTGTTCAATATTTAGAAGTATTGACTGAAAGGTCATTACAGTACTGGATTTAGAAAATAGATTTAGATAAAGCAGACTAGGAAAATCCCTTCCCACAAGATGATGTTGCAGGGAGTAGGGAGACACATATTTAAGGTTTTGGGCAAAAGATGCAGTGGGACAGTTAGCAAGAACCTTGATTGTGCAGCAAGTGGTAATAGCCTGGAATGATTGGGGAAATTGTTGGGTAGTACCCTGTCACTGCCAAGTTGGCAATGCCAGGTAACCATATAAGCAGTGCCAATGGAGGGCTCCTGAAAAGGAGGTCTGGAGAGGTGGGGAGCTTGAGGGAAGCCTGAAGAGGTCCTACGGTGACCCTATAGTAGAGCAGTGTGTCATTCATTTGGGGTGGGGGGGGGGGTGGTGGATGTTGGTACTGGCAAGCAGAGTGTGGTCTTAGCTGACGAGTTGGAGGAAAGGGTGTGTAGGGTTGTGTGGAGACCCTGTTCACCAAGGAGTCAGCCTTGCTGGCATCTTTAGATTTCCACTCCAAAAAAACTTCTGTGTTGGGGAACTCAGTGAGTGTCTCCTCAGGCTCCAAAGAAATTTCTAAGTGTGGCTGAACTGCAAATTAAATTGCACTGACCCTCAGTTATAAATGTACAAGTTGCACTTAATCTTTCTTTGATGGTAGAGAGCACGGAGGTGAGAGGTGTGTTGAAGTCCATTTGACAATTTGTTGCAGTGAATTTTATAGCATATATGGGTGCTTGAAAGAGTGGCTATTGAGTTCAGGGCGTAGGGTGCACTGAGCAAGTGGAATTGTTTTGGATAGTATTGAGCTTCAGAAGCTCAGGCAAGTGGTGTGTATCGCACCACACTGGAGCATTCTGATGGTAAAATAAAATAGCAACCTTCACAAGAGGTTATTGCAGAAGGTCAGGGGACATGGAGTTGGGGGTAGGGTGTTAGTGTGGATAGAGGATTGGTTGTCAAATAGGAGGCAGAGAGTGGGGGTCAATGGGTGCTATTCAGATTGGCGGTTGGTGACTAGTGGGGTGCCCCAGGGGTCGGTGCTGGGGCCTCAGCTATTTACCATTTATATAGATGATCTGCAGGAGGGAACCGAGTGCAGGGTGTCGAAATTTGCTGATGACACCAAGATTGGGGGAAAGGCAAATTGTGCGGAGGGTGTGGAGAGTCTGCAGAAGGATCTAGATAGGCTGGGCGAATGGGCCAGGAAATGGCAAATGGAATTTAATGTTGGCAAGTGTGAGGTGGTCCACTTTGGTAGGAATAATGGTAGGAAGGACTATTACTTACGTGGCGAAAAACTGCAGCAGGCGACGGTGCAGAGGGACCTCGGGGTCCTTGTGCATGAGTCGCAAAAACCCAGCTTGCAGGTGCAGCAGGTGGTCAGGAAGGCGAATGGGATGCTGGCCTTCATAGCGAGGGGGATTGAATATAAAAGTAGGGAGGTCTTGCTGCAGCTGTATAGGGCATTGGTGAGGCCGCAGCTGGAGTACTGTGTGCAGTTTTGGGCGCCGCACCTGCGCAAGGATATTTTGGCCCTGGAGGGAGTGCAGAGGAGGTTTACTAGGCTGATACCGGAGTTGAGGGGATTGAGCTATGAGGAGAGGCTGAATAAACTAGGCTTGTACTCGTTAGAGTTTAGAAGAATGAGGGGAGATCTCATTGAGACGTATAAGATGATGAATGGGATGGATAGGATAGAGGTGGAGAGACTCTTCCTGCTCAAAAAAGACAGTAGGACTAGGGGGCACAGCCTCAAGATAAAGGGGAGGCGGTTTAGAACGGAGTTGAGGAGGAACTTCTTCACTCAAAGGGTGGTGAATCTCTGGAATTCTCTGCCCGTTGAAGTGGTGGAGGCTGCCTCGCTAAATATTTTTAAGAAGCGGGTTGATGGGTTCTTGATAAGAGAGGGGATTAAGGGTTATGGGGAGAGGGCGGGAATGTGGAACTGAGCCACAACAGATCAGCCATGATCTTATTGAATGGCGGGGCAGGCTCGAAGGGCTAGATGGCCTACTCCTGCTCCTATTTCTTATGTTCTTATGTTATTTACGAGCTTGTTATTTTAATATTATTGCTTTATGTTTGCCACTCTGAATTCAAAGTTGGCACAGTGGTTGGGCAGCACAGTGGTTAGCACTGCTGTCTCACAGCGCCAGTGACCCAGGTTTAATTCCTGGCTTTGGATTACTGTCTATGTGGAGTTTGCACATTCTCCCCATGTCTGCGTAGGTTTCTTCTGGATGCTCTGGTTTCCTCCCACATCCCAAAGATGTGCAGGTTGGATGGATTGGCCATGTTAAATTGCCTCTTAGTTTCAGGGGATTAGAAGAGTAAATACGTGGGGTTATGGGGATATGGTCATGGTGGGATTGTGATCAGTGCAGCCTCGACGAGCCGAGTGGCTGCCTCTTGCACTGTAGAGCTTCTATGGATTCTCTGAAGTCAAATCATCTGATAGTTCAACATTTTAAGCACTAAATGTCCATCATTTTGCTGTTATTTATATTACTCAACTGGACAACTCAAACTTAATACAATGTTTGCTTTGAATTATTGGGGTTTGCCTTCAGTAATAGGCCCATAGATTCTGCAATATATTTGCAGTAGGGTGAAAGAGCACCTTCAGAAGTGAAGTAAACTTGTGGTAGGACAGCATTAGAATCTTTGTAGAATTTTATGGATGTAACACTTCATTTGTAAGTAACTTTTAAAATAAACCGCTAGGTGATGGTGTCCTGATGTTCTGGATTAGATACAAATACTTTAAAAATAGATGCAGTTAGGGACTTTATAATGGTACATGGTAATGAGAACCATTTAAACATGCCACACAGGGATTCTTGAATCTGGTGGATACACCCCACAAGTATTGGGGCTGTGCCCTCCTACATGGTGAGGGAGGGAGGAGGAATTGGGCCATGTGGAATTTTGTGGGGCCAATTGCATTCCATCTGCCCCCACTCGCCTGCCATAGGAAGGCAAGGTTGCAAGTTGACTGGCTGTCAAATCTGACCAACCACCAACACTTAAAGCATTCACTTCAAGATTTTTTAACCATCATAAATCAACATTTTCTCTCTGAAGCAATGAAGGCAAATCTTTCAGAGTGGAAGTTCAGGATATCCAGCTCTGAGAGATGGAGCAAAGGAGGGTAATTCTGGGGCAGAGGACTATCCTTCAGCAAGGATAGTAGCAAAATTACTTGCAAGGAGATGCTGAGGCAGATCAAAGCTGTATTGCTGGTCTGGCAGGCCTGAGACTCAATATGTAGATGGTCTTCAGATGTTGTTACCTGAAGTTTATAACACTATATCTCAGAGAGACCAGGACAGTATGCAGGAGCACTGTAAAAGGCTATGTTATTTTGTCTTTTGGGAATCAGGAGGCTGTAAAGTCTTGAAAAGCTTTGCAGCCTGATTCCAAAATGTCATCTGTAAATAAATGTGACCTCCTAGTACAGAAGCCATAAATGCCTAACTTCATGACTTGCTGAACTTTCATCTCTTCGAGGGAATCCTGTGATGATCCCAATACCTGACTTCAGCAATTTTGGACTACTATTCAAATAGGGAAAAAAAATCCTCTTTACTGGGCGCACACCTACTGATCTCTTACAAGATAAACAAGTGAACTCTTAACTATTCTTATGGTTTAACATTTGTTGAAATGCACTATCTTCATTCATTGCGTCTTTCTCGAGTGTGTGGTGCATGAATGATATAGCATTAAGACTTTTTTTGGGGTGCAAGTGTGAATAAATAATCTGCATTCTTGAATCCACAAAAGTCTGTTGCTGTTTCTTTAAATTCACTATATGCACATTTGTCCCTCAATCTGGTTATGGTTCCTTTATTGTGGAGTCCAATAGGCGTAGACAAAGGTCGTAGGTAGAAGAGGGCACTCACAATGTTAAAATGGCGGTGTGGGCTCATTGGGCCGAAGGGCCTGTTTCCCACGCTGTGTTGTTCTTTGTTCTTTGTATGCTGAACGACTTTTAGAAACATACATATTTACCTTTCCAAAAACACCACTGATTACAATCAGAAGGGAAGGAATGTAGGGTCTCAATTCATCTCGCCTCCTATACGTAACAGAATAAATGATCTGCAGACAATGTCACCTAAATCTGATTCATTGTATTAAGCATTCCAAATATTTATTATATTCTAATAGATTGACCTTGGATAGAATATCTCTTTTAAAAGCCCCACTAACAAACATGACAAGGACAAAATCAGAAAAATGGAATACAATCTGTGTTAAATATTTCTGCAATCTTTATTATTCAAATAATCCTTCCAATAACATCACACTATTTAGCATTAGCAAAAAGGCTGCACAAACTGTGAAGGATAAAATACATATAACGTCTCTTTACTGAGAATAATTTCTATTGTGGTTGCTAAGTGACAAACATCACAGCGTTCAATCAAAAATGTGCAAAAACATTCAAGCCAGTTCTTTAAAAAATCATCTGTGTGGTATCAAAGCAATATTACTGAAACCGTGATTGATATACTAATAGCCCACACAGAGGTTAGGCATGCATTACACATCACTCAATGTTTAGCACAAACTTTGGTGATATTGCTACTTAACTACTATTTAAGGGATGAGTTTTTAAAATCAGCCCTCATGTTTCTTTTTTATATATTCAAGCCCTGCTAGTGCATGGGATGTCATTCTACAGGGATTACATGTGCCCACCCCACTCCCCATCACCACAGCCTACCAGTGTGCCCCTGCCACAGAATATGGGATAGGCAGAAGGGCACCTAATTACCATTATAGGATTGTTCTTTTTCTAGAATCCTATTAGTAGCAACAAATCACAGACGTCCGAAGCCCTGAAACCTGCTGGCATCCAGCCTTGTCAGTTTGGTCCCCTCAAAAAAACAGATGAACAGAACCTTTATTTTTAAAATCCTTTCTTCAGACTTGGGGCTGCATCCTGGGACTGGACACCTGGTCCATACAGATGGAGACCACTTCTGCCAATTTCATGAGCAGTTATGTTACATCTGAATGTGTTAGTCTTCAGGGTCCCACTGGAGCTGCAAAGTAGCAACACGTAGTGAAAGAAGGCTTCCCACAATCTTCCTGAATTAGGCATTGAAGGGGGGGTTGTGCCTTAGCAAGACTCCAAGTGAACTATGAGATCTGGCCTCTCCCAGTTCCAGCCCATTTTCTGCACCCTCTCCTGCCCAGAAAGGAAAACCAGTAAAACTTTCCAAATTTATCTGGTATACCTTAAAATGGAATTTCAGTATTAGTGGTAGTGATTTTTATTGAGATTTGAAATTTTTGAATTCACTTTTCCTAATCACAGCCATAGTCCATTGAAAGGTACGTGAATGTTTATGGCTTTTACCTATCACTACATTGCTTGTAGGAAACTTAAATGAACATAGTTTCATGTTGTATGCCACTGCAAGTATTATCAAGTTTGTGCGGTATCCTCTGGTCCTCTGCTACCTTGTCCCATTGTCTGTTTATCATAAAGTGATCCTAGATAATGAAAGTTTGCAGAATTTTTGATTATGAAAGTCTTCAAAGCTGAACGGGACACTGTCATCATCTGGCACCTAGATGTACTCACTTTCTCATAGGGACTATCAGGAATGGAGACAATTCCTTATGTTTCCTTTTTCCTTTTCCTTTTCCAACACCATGGAAATCAGCAATAAAACACATTTACTGCCCGAGCCAATTCAATATTAAGCAGGATTTATCTGACCACTGCTACATTTGGAGATATCATTACCCACTGGGTTACCCAAAGGAACTTAGGATATTGTTGTGGCAACATGAGGTTTACATGATAGTGGCTTGTTCAAACTTACAGTATTCCACATTCGAGAAAGACAACAAACAACATGAAGTAGCAGGTGAGGAAGGAGCAGGAACGTCAGCATGTCTAACTAGTAATGATAAGTTATCTTAGTTTTCTCAAAATAAATACAAAAGAACCATACCTAAAGTGAATTTTGAGTACAGTTTAGATTTTTAAAAATTTGTTCTTGTGACATGGGTGTCACTGAAAACTTATTGCCCATCCCTGGATGTTGTGAGAAGATGGTGATGCACCTTTTCCTGAAACCATTGTGGCAGCAGCAGTGGCAGACTCCTCATTTGCATTTGTCAAAACTGTGATTTCAAAGGTAACACTTATATAGATAAAATAATTTGACTGAAGTGGAGAAAGGGTACATGCTGTTGTTTCCACTCTCAGTTGTTTTTGAATGGTCCCCAGAGGTGAGGAAAATACAAGGTGTCTGGATAACTTGGCAGCTGCAGGGGATGGCTGGACAGTGTGTTTCTCTGCTTTTGCCTTTTTACTACAGTCCACCAATGGTTGGTAATCATGACTAATGTCATGATATCATTATGGGGCAAGGGCAAGGTGGGGTGTTGAGGTTGGGATAGGCTCCAAGAGGGATTGAACACATGCTGTTGGCACTATTCTGTGCCACTCTCTGAGTCAACTGACTTAACTGACCCCCTCTGCTGGCAGTGGTGTTCCCTTGATGGAATTAGGTAAAGAATTCTAAGAAACCACCTTAGCAACAATGAAAGAACAACAATATAAGTTCAGATGATATGTAACCTGGAGGAGAATTTGGAGGTGATGATGTTCCCATGACATTGCTGTTCCCATGACATTGCTGTTCACTCTTTTACAGTTGGTGGTGATGCTGTTCAATAATCTTGGTCAGTTGTTGTAGTGTATCCCATAGATTACACGTACTACAGTGACAGTGCACTGGTGTTGGAGGAGGGTTGTTACTTAATTCAGGATGTGGGCACTAATCAAGCAAAATGTTTTATCTTAGATGATGTTTATGGATTTTGAGTACTGTTGGAAAGGCTTGTAGTAAGCACTGTATCAAACTCCAAACTAGAGCTTTGTAGATGAAAAGAGAGGATTTGGGCTATTGGGAAATAAGCCAGTCTTGAGCACTCACATTCTGCTCTGTGTTTGTAGACAGATTTGACTTTGACAGCTCCTGTTAAGTTTCTAGTCAATGGTGACTCCTGAGATACTGATGGGGAACTCAGCAACTGTGCTGCTGTTAAAGCTCAGAGATGGGTTGAGAGTGATGGAATAGTCATTGGACAGAATTTTCCCAAAACTGCACAGAGTGCTGAATCAAATGGGAAAAGCTGTATGAAACTTGTTGGTTTCCACAGCTTCCTTTTGTAGCATGATCAGTACAGCATCCTGTGCAATTTCAAAGTGGTGGTGAGGGAGCTGGAGGAGGCGGGATTAAACTCACCAGCAAAGCTGGGACTTAAATTAAAGTTGAAGACCTCCCCCCCCGCCCCCCCAAGACAGTGTGACCCCCAGCACAAAGGGGAAATCCCCAACCTTCCAACACAAAGGGACAACCCTTCCCCTCACCACTCAATGGTCAGGTCATCACACCCCCACCCCCCACCCACCTCGACCCAAAATCACACACCCGAACTCCCCCCCACCATCTTCACTGGTATCGGCCCATCCCCCATTCTAAGTGAGGGCATGTGAGGGGCGGGGTATTCAAAGCCCCCAAAAGCAATGGCGTCAAGCTCTTTAGAAATATTAAAATATAAATTCATAGTAATTAGGTTAATTCCCAAAAGGGGCATCATCAACGGAAGGTGGGAAAGACCCCAATTTATGATCTCGCCATGCAAATCCCGTTATAGCCCCTTCAAGAGTTAGCAGTCATAACGGGATTTATCCTCACGGCAAATGGAGCCTGAAAATTGCAGCCATTGTCTCACATTTGTGTGATACAACTCTTCATTGCCAACTGCTAGCCCAAACATTGGATTTTGTCCACATCCAGCTGTAAGACAGCATGGGCTACTTGAATATACAGAGTTGTGAATGGAGTTCGAAAATGGAGCAACTCTACTGTTATCCTTACAATTGAGGGGATGAAAATGGTTGGGCCAAGGATGCTTACCTGAGAAATTGCCATGGTAATGTCTTGTTCTGCGTTGACTGCCCTACAACAACTATGACCATTTTCATTTGTGACAGGTTTAATTCCAACCACCGGTGGCTTTTCCCTGCCTTTTTTTATCTCATATCTATCACTTGCTTCCATATTTTGTCAAGACTGGGATGAGATTTGGTGCTAATTGGGGCCAGTTAATCACAACTGATTGCAAATCTATGAGCAGGTTTTTGAGAGTGGGTATTGCCTGATAGCATGACTGATGACATCTTCCATCAATTTTTTTGGTGACAAGCAGGAAGAATAGGCCAGGTGGATTTGTGTACTTACTGTGAATCAGGCACTTGTTGGGAAGGTGTTACTGTTGTAGAACAGCTGTACTAGGGGTGACTGGCTGTAGCTGCAAGCCTGCAGCCAGTGTGTTTTATTTGTTTTTAAGACCCACAGCCTCTCCTATGTCCAAGCGGACTCAGTGACTTCCTAGTCTCATGTGGAGTGAACTGAATTGGATGATGATGGGGCACCTAGGAGGAAACTGAGTAGGGTCTTTATCTCGTCAATTTTGCCAGAATTCATGAGCAAACATTTAAATGTTTGCTCTTGCACTCATATTGGCTTCACCATGGTTGAGGATAGAGATGTTCACAAAGTTTCATGGTGGTTCCAAGTCCTTTTACTTTGTAGCTAATCTAACATGGATCTTCACGTCTTTCATGAAGACAAGGCATACTAATTGGTAAAAGGAACACAATCGCAATTCAGACATCTAATGTTGGCATTACGTATTATTATGTCAGTTTGATCATAAACAGCTGTTAAATGAAGCTCTATCAATCCTAGCAATATGCCACTACTCCAATTTCGGTCATTTTTGTAGCCTTATTGAGAATTCCAGTTTGAAGTTGCACTAGGAACAATTTCATGCTATAGACCCGCAGTTATATTAGAATTACCATGCAGAACAAGCCTTCAACCTATATTCTAAGCTGTGGAGATGGGAAGACTGTGCTAATCCATTGCACCATAATTCTATATTGAAACTTAGAAGTTACAATACTCACAATATTTGTAAACAATCTAGTGCAATAAAACAAATAATTAAACTACATTCTATTGAATTGGTAAGCTAACAATTTAGCATTACGAAACTGAATGATCTGCCACCGATGTTACCAAAATGTTTGTCAGTTACTGACATCACTGTGTTGATGCCACTTAGTGTCCTGGTCACGCAGGAAGTATACATTTGTTTGACAACCTGTGATAATAATTTATGAAAATAATTACCTACATGTTTCCTATCAGAGCAACTTGTTTATATGCTACACCTTTAAAACTGCACAGCTATTTGATCACAATGTTTGACAATAAATTCAGACTCAATTGAAGACGACCTCATGAGGCATTTCAAAGTTTCTAGCCAATCTCCCCAACAAAGTAACACCAACAAGAGAGTTCTCCGACTGTCAGCAATGATTTCAGAATCAGTTGTCCCTTAGTAATGAATTGAGAAGGCTGTAAACAACCAGAAAAGCAATGAAGCTGTTAAATTGACAACTGAAATTTGATTAAATAACATCGGGTAATTTCACCGGCACTGTATAGGGAAACTGAAAATAGTGCATCAGTCAAAAGAGCTGCTGTATCATTAAAGTTGTTTTGCTTATTTCAAATTTCTCTGTGTAATTAATGATGTTTTCATCATTAATTCAATTTACAGATATTAATTATTTCCCCACCAGTGTTTAACATAATCAGGACAATCTGTCCAATGCTGCTACTTTCTGACCTTGGCTGAATTGTACACTTGAAATGCATGGGTCATCTCAGTTATAAATCACTCTGTGAATTCAGTTCCTGCCACATACCTAAGGTCAATGGCCCAGCAATACCTTCATTGCTAAGCCTCCAGATAAAACATCATCAAGACTTACATTTCAGTCTAATATTAACAGGCTACCATCTTAAACAGCATTCTCAATATTGTTCTTGGAAGACTCATGACATGATGTACATTTTGATATTGTTTGTTTCATTCTTTAAATGAAAGAGTATGTCACGTAACAAGAATAATTTTAATTAGTGTCTCTTCATTCCTATCTTGACAATATCTTTTGTCTCTCCCAAAGTGAAATACCAACTAGGAAAGATGGCTTTACGCATTAAATGGCTGCCCGAGTATTATGATGTTACATGCCTTTCTTAAGAGGACTAGACTCTTATGATTTTTAGCATTGACAAACTGAACTAATTTCTGCAATGTATACAGTCACATAATAAAAAAAGTTAGAATGTAGACAATCTAATTTTCTAAACTATACCCTGAAGATCAAAAGAACAGTGGCTGCTACGACAATGCAGTACCAAAGTGATTAGTTATTAGGGTCATTCTACTTATAAAACAAATGGGTAAAATCAATAATCTCACAATCACAGTGGGAAGCCACAGTTGAAAGGAGCATGGGTTGTAAATAAGGCCTCAACACTGGGAGTACTGAACTCACAATGTAATCATTACTCCCTCTGTCAGAACTTATCATATATAACCAATTATAATATTCAAAAACTGTGCAAAAACACCTCTTCCAATGCTACCATATACAAATATCTGTAAAATATGTTGTTTATGGTCTCTTGCTATTGTCCTGTATTCCTAACATCAATACACTGAAATATATGTACTTGGAAATCTAAAGCATTCTACTCCATATAAAAAATACTGACAATGCTGCAAAATATATCAGATTCATCTATACAAGATTAGACTGCCACTGTCTCTTGTTTTAAAATCAAAAGACAAATCTCATTTTTGTGTAAATAAATAAAATGTAAGTGTGTTTAGTGGAAGCCGTATCATTCTTCTTAGTACATGGATCAGCGAAAGAGGAACAATGTATTTATTCAGGGATAACCCACATCCTAGGCCATCCTGAAAGTTTGTATGAGTCACATTTAGCTAGGAGGTCATAATTATGTGTTATTGAATAATTATTGACCAATGCGTTTACATCTGGCCCACACGTCTATAAGAAAGCATTAGTAACACGTCTTCTACATAGAAAATATCAATACATCAGGGGGATTTGAGACCACGGCATCATTTAAGTTGCAGGCGTAGACTGTCCTTTTCCTTCCCTGATTGCTATTAACAAATAGCAGATACATTCAGCAAGAGGCTGTCTTATGATCTGTGAAAATGTGATAATAATTAAACCAAAAATGACAGCTTGTCAAAGTGGGCCTGGAAAAGAGCCCCTCCAGTGAGGAGCTAATGATTCTTATTTTACTGAGCTACTGAAAAATGTTTACTACATTTTAGAGGCAATTGGCAGACAAGCTAGCTAGTGAGCTCCAGGTTCACCCTACGAAAGTCCTGCGTTCTCAGCAGCCTGCCAGATAAATCAACAAGCCCCATGTACATCACTTCTTTTCTCCATTCACCAGTTTTTGGGCTGCTAGTATTTCCCAGTTCTTTCGATTATTCCTGCAGCCTTCGAGCAATGGGAAACACGCTTCAGATATTCTGGACAGAGCCTAGAAGCAGCAGGTTTGAAAAACAAAGGTAAGTAAATGTCACAAATTGGCAATGTACACTAATTTAAAGTTTATTTATTAGTCACGAGTAGGCTTTCATTAATACAGAAATGAAGTTACTGTGAAAATTCCCTAGTCGCCACATTCCAGCACCTGTTTGGGTATGCTAAGGGAAAATTTAGCATGACCGATGCATCGAACCAGCACATCTTTCAGACTGTGGAAGGAAACTGGAACATCCGGAGGAAATTCATGCAGACACCGGGAGAACATGCAGAGTCCACACAGACAGTGACCCAAGCCGGAATCAGACCCTGGTCCCTGGTGCTGTGAAGCAACAGTGCTAACCACTGGGCCACCATGTCGCCCTTTCCATTAATGGGAGAGATTATTTTACACAATAATTTACATATTTTGGTTGGATTTCCCTGCGAATTCTGGCGGGATGTATGAGACCCTGATATCAGTGGTCCCACGGAACAAAATGGAAACCCTCTAGCAGAATTGATTGGGACAAGGGCCTCTCCTTCCCACCATCCCAATCATGGGACCCACAGCCTCTGGCTTGGATGACCCTTGGCTTGCTGCCGGAAGGCCATCTCCATTGAGCTGGTTGCCTCAGCATGTGGCCGGAAGATGGTCGCCAAATGCCACCCATGGTCTCCTCTACAATGAAGACCAAACACAACCAGAGTGAATGTTATTCAGTCTTCTTGTCCCACTCTGATCTTTCTGTCCACAGCCTGCTATAGTGTAGCAATGAAGCTGAACACAAGCTGGAGGAACAGTACCTCATCTTTCCTCTTGGCATTCTACAGCCTTCTGGAGTCAATATCAAATTCAACAACATTTGATTATAATTTCTGCCTCCATCCTGTTCTATGTGCCTTTTATTCCCACGCTACAACCTTTTCACCATGCTCCCCCCAAACTCACTCCCATAATATGTGGGGTAGGCAGGCATAAAAACCGCCAGACTGCCCATCATATTCAAATGTGGGTAATTAGGTTGGTTATCAAGCTAATTGAGGCAATTTCCATCCATTAAACAGCAACTGGGTGGGAGTAGGCGGCGCGATTTTTTAATGCATCATCAAGAATAGGAAAGAAGAGGGCGCTCTATTTCTGGAGGGTTGCCCTATTTGGATCAGACGGGTGCCACCCTGTGTCCCCAACAGCATAATCCTCTCACTCCCCACACCTGTCCCAGTCCAAAATCCCACATGTACCCATTATGTCGATCCAGGGGGCCTTCTTTCTCCTCACTGCAGTCCTGGCAATGGCCATTAAAGACTTTGATGCTCCTGGGACTGATGGAGTTGCCAGCAAATCAGATTAGCCTCCCCAACGAGGGCCGAAAGTCCCATTTGGTCCTTGTTAAGCTCACCTACAACGTACAGTGTCTGCATGATGTGCTGGCATGGAGCGGACCAGCTGCATGCCCACCTTTCCTCTGGGGGATGTTTTATTCAGCCGATTAATTCTGTTTCTCTCCACAGAAGTTGCCTAAGCTGCTGAGCGTCTCCAGTATTTTTGTTTTTATTTTATACAAGGGCAGGTAGATGGTCTGGCCTACATTCTCTTCCAGAAAGATCAGTGAAGACTGAGTCTTTGAATATATTCAAGGCTTCATTCGATTTTTGATCAAGCAGAAATCAAGATTTAAGGGGCTGGACAGGGAAATGCAGGAAAGGCCACAGAGGAGCCCCTGAGAAATGGTGCAACTGGCAATTTATTTCAACTTCGTGGGTTTATGCTGAAATTTGGTCAGTTTATGCTGATTTTATGCTGAAGTTACGGAAAAAGACCAGGTAATGCTCCATCACCCCATTCCCTATCCGCTTCACAACCCTCCCAACCATCACTACACCTTCCATCCTCCATATCCCAAACTACCACTGCCTCGAGCCCCCACCAGTGAAATTACAGGCAAATGCATTTACTGAAAAGAATTACCTCATATAGCTTAATACAGATTGCGTCAATGAATCCAACCTGCATGCTAGGGATTTGATCACGTTTCTCTCGGTTCATTAAATCCTTCAAAAGAAATTTTAAAAAATTAATGCAGAAATGTCATTCGAATTGGAAGCAGTGTTGCTCTATCAAAGAAACACATTTACATGTTAAAACTAAATGGCAGCTGCATTAATTTATATATTTATATTTTGTTTATATATATTTTATATATCTATATTTTATATTCTATCTATATTTTGTTAATGCAGAAATCGTAAAACTGATACATACAATGGGTTCGATTTTTAACTCCTCTCTCTCCTTGTCACCTTGTTCAAAAAATTCTGTTGCCACAAGTTCGGCTATCTGAAAAATGCAGTTGCAAGATAAGTGCACACAGGGTTTTATTTTAAATTATTTGTTAAAACCAACTGAATGTGCAAAATCTGTTTTATTTGATTGGCACATTTTTATAACAAGGACCATAGTAGGGGCTGAGTTATAGTCAAGTTGCAACAAGATACAACTTTATTTATATGGCGTTATCAGCCTAGTGTTTGGTATTCGCCCAGTATTGGCTTAGCATTTGGTATTGGCTTAATGTTTGGTATTGGCTTGGTGCCTGGTATTGGCTTAGTGCTTGGTACTGGCCCAGTGCTTGGTATTGAGAATGGGGTAGGGGGGCTGGATTTGGTATCTAGTGGCTGAATTTTCCAGTCCTTCCTGCTGGTGGGATCTTCCAGCCCCGCCAGTGGCGATTTTCCATGATGCATTCCCCAGTGCCGCAGCCAGTGAATGCAAAATACCATAGACATCAGCAGGGCCAAAAGATCCTGCCACCAGTGTTTACATAAAGGTTGCATTTGTTGAAGCCTCAACACCAGGTGGAGCACTTCCTGATCTTGTCCTGACGTAGTCAGTGACATTAAAAATTAAATCTTGTATTTCTGGAACTGGCACTGACAAAGAGGGATCTCCACCTCAGACTTCATGATATTGTAATCAGTTGGTAAAAATCATTTTAAAAACTGATTTTGAATAAAACATTTTTAAAGAAAAATATTTCACATTGGGTAGGTGGAAAATTTTAAAATCAGATTTTTCACTTATCACTTCATTTAATGTTTTAAATGAAATATCAATTGCGTTTTAATTTATTTAAAAGTGTTGATCTTGGACTAATAGATAACGTATCCTCACAACCCTAAGGCCAGAACTCTACCACCTTGTCTGCCTTGGAATCGGAAAGGGCAAGGGTCCGACGACGTAAATCTCCATTGATATTGAGCAGGAATTTCCGGTCTTGTCCAAATGAGGCCGTAAAATCCTGTCCAAAATTTAATTATTGTCTACCAATGGAATTAGCCTAACTGTGTAGGAATTTTCTGGAAAGTACCGTTCCAACTTGTTCTCCAAGTTTTTGAAGCTTTGTGCATTTCGCAGTTAGACAAATGAACAGTTTGCCAGTTAGATGTCCCTGTGTACCAGTCTGGTGCTCGGAAAGTGGTGAAAGCAGAGTCCTTTCACTCCACGCTTAAATCCGGAACTCATGATTAAAACAGCAAGCTTTCACCTGCTTAGTAAATTTCAGAAAATGCATGTTGTTTTTCTGTTGAGGTGGGGAGAACTGGTTTCCGATCATAATAGCCAATAAATAAAAATAAAGAAATAATTTAAAACCTGTTAATTAACATTCCATTTAGATGGAGGGTTAAACTGGCCCAGGGCCCAAACAGAATGTACTCATCAGCTTGATGGTTAAAAACTGCTCATAAGCTGGTGACTGCAGTACGGGTCAAGTGTGCATTGGCAACTATTGCTGCTGTCTTGCTGATTGATGTCAGGAGTTATAGTTTTAATCAAAATTAACAGAAGAGTAGCATGACTCCAAGTTCCCCTCCAAGTCACTCACCATCCTGACTCAGAATTGTATCGCTACCGTTCCTTCAGTCACTGGGTCAAAATCATGGAATTCCCTTCCTAACAGCACTGTGGGTGTACCTAAACTTCATGGACTGCAGCAGGTCAAAAATGCCTTCCCAAGGACAATTGGAGATGGGCAATAAATGCCGACCAATGATGGTTACAATGCACCAACAAATAAAAGAAACTTGGCAGTAGCCTTTGGACTCTTACATTTTAACCGCATCCTTCTCAAGCCTGAGGTTTACCATTTATATGTACATTTGTGTAAATGTGTATAATTGAAATTATTTTGACAGCAAAACACATTCCATTTTAGAATACATATTACCTGTTTTCAAGGCAAGATTAATATTACACAGCATTCACACATTAAAAAAAAACTATGGACTACTGTCTGAATTACCTTTTGCTGAACAGGCCAAGGTTTGGTTATTGCAGACACATCACATGCTGTCATCAGCATCGCCCTGTCAACATCAGTAAAAATAATGTCAAAACTTAGTGAAATCTCATTACCTTCACCAACATTTTCTGTCATCATTTTGCAATTATTTAAACAACTTTGGGTGGGAACTCCTTTTGCTGCCACATTTGGCAACACTATTAAAAGTTGTTTAACATTTCTGCTGAACTTGTAAATCTAGTCTAAAGTAACGCTTGTATGGAAAGCGAAAATCCAAACAAATATTTGTCCTGTAATCAGAATATTTCAGTTAGTCTTAAATAAGAAATATATGTAAGATAAACACTATAAATAGTAAATATTTGACCTACAACATCCAAAGCTATTTAGTGGTTCAAAAATGAGCTTTTCAATCTTTGTTTCTTAATTAATCTTTGATTCTTAATTGCAGCAATACTGTTCATCTTCAACATCAGTTAATCTTAGATGCTAATGGGTTAGCTTCTGATCACTAAAGAGGACACTTGATGTCATTAGGCTCAATCTGTTTTCTTCAGTTTTTTTAAAAAGAAACAGTTTCCATCAGAAGAGATTAATTGGCCACTTATCTCATTTATTCTTTGTGGAAGCTTTGTATATGCAAACCACCATTTGCCTAAATTAGCAAAGGTGCCAACTCTTAAATAATTAACTGACTATGAAACACTAAGGGACATTCTGAGGATGTGGCAAATGTGTTTAACAGATATAAATTCCCTCTTGGCTTGAAACAAAATCAGAGTTATTGCCGATGGGAATTAAAATAAAAGAGTTGGTCAAGGATAAACAAATGGAAGATACAAACATGAGATGTGCTGTGATAAAAAAAATTGCCAAGTTCAAAACTCACAAGCTGAAAAGCAAGTAAGTCACATAACTGCAACTCACCAGGTTTATATCATTAATTAATATTTTTTGGTCTGCAGTCTGTTGTATCAATTCAGCCTGGATAAGATGATCTTTCAGAGAGTTGGTGCAAACTCAATGGGCTGAAGGGCCTCCTTCTGTACTGTCGGGATTCCATTGGTTCAAGTCTTGATAGCTCTTCATCAAAGCACTAATCAAGCTTACTATAGACATTGATCTAATCCATGACGCAGGATAGTTTAAGTGGCAGTTCTTCTAGTACTGTTGGGACCAGAATGGGACACAGTATTTCAAATGTGACCTAACCAATATTTTATGTAACTGTAACATAATTTGCCAACTTTTATACTCGATGCCCGAAGAAGGCAAGTGTGCCATATGCTTTCTTCACCACCTTTTCCACCTATGCTGCCACTTTTAAGGATCTGTGGACCTGCACACCCAAATCTTTCTGTGTGTCTATGCTTCTGATAGTTCTGCCATTTATTTTATAGGTCCCAGCTGAATTGAATCTACCAAAATGCACGACCTCACATTTGTCTGGATAAATTCCATCTGCCAACTCTCCGCCCAATTTTCCAGTCTATCAATATCCTGCTGTATTCTTTGACAATCTTCATCACTAACCCAGCAATCTTAGTATCATCCGTAAACTTACTAATCTGGCCAGCTACTTTTTCTTCCAAGTCATTTATACATATTACAAACATCAGAGTCCCAGCACTGATTCCTGAGGAACAACACTAGTTAAAGACCTCCATTCAGAAAAACAACATTCCACCGCTACTCTCTGTCTTCTGTGGCCAAAACACAGTAAAAAGTCTGCCAAGCCAGTTCTGAATCCACCTAGCTAGTTCACCCCTGATCCCATGTGACTTAATCTTTTGCACCAGCCTGCCATGACGGATCTTGTCAAGTATTTTACTAAAGTCCATATTGACAACATCCATAGCCCTTCCCTTGTCAATCATTTCTGTCACCTCCTCAAAAAAACTCAACCCCCTTCATTCAAAATCATACTGCCTGTCGCTATCAAGACCATTCAGTTCCAAATATATATAGATCCTATCTCTTAAGAATCTTTTCCAACAATTTCGACTTTAAAGAAATTAGCTGAATAATGTGAATTTGGAGATGTGTTGGAATGACACCACTGGAGACAGACTATTGCGTCCAGGGTTGCAGGCAAGCTCCATCCTGAACTCAGGACACCATACCAAGTATTTTTTAGGTGAGTCCGATATCTGTACGCTACATTTTCCAAATGTGTTTTGCAGTGGTGTATTTTCCCACTGGTGCAGTGGAGAATTGTCCATGGGTGGTCAAGCCTTCACTGCATTCCATTAGTGGGATGCAAATTAGTTTTATGCCTACCTCCAGCAGGTTTCCCAAGAAGTGAATCTGTCCAGAGAAGGCTGATAACAGAAAGCAACTTAAACTTAAAGAAGGCTTTAACGGTCTTGATCTCTATGGAATTAGCAGTTAAGGAAGCCCAACAATTAAGTTCAAACACTAACATCCATAAGGTATCGGCTGAAATCCGAATTTCAAACATAGAGGTTTGAAATTGCCAGCAATGTGCAAAAACTGGACACACAGCAACTCACTGCACTGCAAAGATGCAAATTGCAGAATTGTGCTGAAAGGGGCAGATCAAACATGAATGTTAGAGAAGAAACAACGAGTTCTAAATAAAAATCATAAAAAGCAAGAACAATTGTATCAATTTGCCAGGACTGTACCACTAATGAAATGGATGCCTGCTATCATATTAGCACAGACAGGACTGGTCTCCTGCATTGCGCAATGATGTTGTGTGGACAAGGCATGCTGTTCAACTTTTAACAACTAGAGTTAGTTTGCCAGAGACAGAATCAGCCAAGAGTTCACAACAAACTGTGCCAGATCCTGAGAACCTGACAATACCAGAAACAACTGCTCCTAATGAGGATGTTATTGTTGGTCTTTATAACTGAATTCAAACTTGCTTGCTGCTGAATTGCATAGTTTTTGTGGTGATTGACATTTTGCAACTGTGGGTGGAATTCTCCCAGCTTGGGAGCCAGCCCCATGGAGGGGGCAGGAATGTGGAGTGTTTCTCACTGTGGAGACCGGTGGGAAAACACACCAAATCTTCCAGTCCTGACCTCATTTAGTGCAGTCTTCTGTGTTGAGGCAGGTCTGCTGCCCTATCTGAGTGCCATATAAAAAAGGAACCCAACATCACTATTGAAGAAAGATGGTGGATCACCTGAAAAAGAAGATGGGTCCCTAGGAGCACTCTGAGGCTGGAAGATAGAGCCTATGATCATGAAAATGGATGTCCAGGAACATTCTAAGGCTGGAAGATGGGCCGCCTCCAGAACGTTGAATATGGAAGATCCATCTATAGATGCTCCACCCCAAGCACTGCTGTGGTGTTCTGGGGCCCAGGGTTGCAGGCAAGCTGCATTCTGAACTCCGGACACCATACCAAGTATTTTTTAGGTGAGTCCGATATCTGTATGCTACACTTTCCAAATGTGTTTTGCAGTGGTGTATTTTCCCACTGGTGCAGTGGGGAATCGTCTGTGGGTGGTCAAGCCTTCATCTGCATTCCAGTAGTGGGATGCAAGTTAGTTTTATGCCTACCTCCAGCGGGTTTCCCAATCTGCCATCAGCAGAAGATCCTGCCGGAAATTCACACCGACATAAAGACTGAATTGTCATCTACCAAAGCATTACAACTCATTTTATGCCAAAAAAAATAGCCTGGGATGTTTGCACGGGTGCAGAAGGCGACATGGGTGCAAAATCTCTCGAGAGGATCCTTGATGTAATTGTCCTCTGCCATTGGCACATGTTCACGCCCAGAAAGGTTGGAAGCCGCATTTCCATATCATTAACGGGTATCCCCGCTGTGTCACTCCTCACATTCAAATCTTTCAGATTTACAACAGGTCTGAAGCAGACGAAGCAAGTGGGGTTGCCCAGGTAAGTTCAGTCCCCCGGAGGAGAACAAAGAACAGTACAGCACAGGAACAGGCCCTTCGGCCCTCCAAACCTGCACCGCTCACGCACCCAACTAGACCATTTGTTTGTATCCCTCTGTTCCCAGAAGAAGAATATGCCCAGGCTGTAACCTGTCACTTGTATTTTATTGTTTTTCTACTTGATTGCTTTTTAAAATCTTTTGCCCCCTCCATAAAAAAAATCAGTTGAAGAACCCAAACTTACCTATTCTTTGTCTTGAGCTTATTGTCCAATTTCGATATAGAAGCAAATTAGATTGAGCTTTTTTGACTGAATATTAGCTTGAAAGATCCTGAGTGATATGGCAATGTCCTCTCCAAACTTCTCTCCTTTCACTTTCTTTGTCAGCTGACTTTATTTTCCTTCTTTTAGTCACAATTGAGTATTTTATGCGGGTTTAACAGTGTTTTTTGTGTGTGAAATTGATGCTGCTTTAGATTGTTACTTACATTAGAAGTTCTTTGTGACTTTTAACTTCCCAGTCAAATTGATTGGTTGTCAGCAGATCAAAAAATTCTTCTCTTCTCCTAAAAAAAAAGTTAATTTTGGCCACATGAGATTAATTTTAGACAAATTATCTTCTTTCCTTCATGATACTGTCCTTAGCCATCAGGGTGGATTTTTGTGTTCGTTATCTTTAAAATAGAAAAAAACTATGAATTCTATAAAGGATGGATGAGTCACTCAACCTGAATACCATTAAGACTATGAAGATGAAAATCTCCTATCGGATTCATGTATGAATGCTGCCTACACCAAAATACACTGTCCACCAACATCCTCAACTTTTTTATAAGCAAAATACTGCGGATGCTGGAAACCTGAAATAAAAACAGAAAATGCTGAATAAACTCAGCAGGTCCTGTGGAGACAGAAGCAGATTTAACGGCTGGATTCTCCGATCTTGCCCGAGGCTGGGATTCTCCGGCTGCAGTACTCAGAGATTTGGCTCTGTTCTCGCTGGCAGCGGCGGCAGGGCACGAACGGCCAGAGAATTCCGGCCAACGTTTCAGATATGAGTGGTCCTTCCACAGAACGGTACTGTAGAAGAGTCATTTAGATCTGAAATGTTGGCCGAAAATTTCCCATCTCGGGAATCAGGGGCAAGGTGGAAAATTTGGTGGACACCCTTTTAAAGGTCCGTTGAGCTTGTGCAGGAATTTCTTGGGGTGCACATGGCTGGAGAATCCCACTCGTTTACCCTGTTTCTGTCCGCAGATGATGCCAGACCTGCTGAGCTCATCCAATATTTTCTGTTTTTATCTTCAGCTCTTTGTTGGCCAGTGTGTTGCCTGACTGTTTGGCACAATGTTATGGATGAGCTAGAATTTTCTCCAATTTAATATCGGCAGGGCTAAGTTGTTTTACAAGGCTCCTTGCCAAGGAGCTCCTCCAATATAAACTCCAACTGATCCAAAATTCCAACGCTCACATCTTGCCTTCCAATAGGTTCTACTTTCCTATTGCTCCATCCTTGTAATTTTCCATTATAAAAAGAGTCAAAAATTTATTTATCAGTCACAAGTAAGGCTTACATTAACACTGCAATGAAGTTACTGTGAAATTCCCCTAGTTGCCACAGTCCGACGCCTGTTCAGGTCAACGCACCTAACCAGCATGCCTTTCAGAATTTGGGAGGAAACCACAGCACCTGAAGGAAACCCACGCAAACACAGGAAGAACGTGCAAACTCCATACGGACAGTGATCCAAGCTGGGAATCAAACCTGTGTCCCTGGGGCTGTGAGGCAGCAGTGTTGACCACTGTGCTACCGTGCCGCCCACTAAATTCTTTCCTTCTTTGGCCTCCTCCAGCTCTGCTCGGGATCATTGCCTTCTGATCTTCCGTGTCTGGTGGCTTTGCAACCCCCTCCTTTGGTGTTACGACCATTGTTCCAGCTTTGGAAATGTTTTTACATCTCTCTCTTCTACTCTTCACCTTTCATCTTTTAATATTCTCCTTAAAACCTACCTCTTTGACCATGCTGCTATTTCCCCAAACATTTCTCCAATTGTTTTGCACATTTTATATCTCTATGAGAAAAAAACCTCTGCAACTATTGCTACATTAAAGGGTTATTCCACAACACGAGCACGTAATTTATGCTGATACTGCAGAGCAGTATTGATTGACTGCTGCATTGTCAGAGATGATGAGATATTAAACCAAAGATGCCATCTCCCTTTCGGGTGGGTGCAAAAGAAAACAGAGAGTTTTCATAGAATTCTGGCCAACATTCTCCCCTTCTCCCCTCAACCAACATCTTCAAAAACAGATTAACTGACCATTCATCCCATTCACTCTTTGGAAGAGCTTGTTATTTGCTAATTGGCTGGTTTGTTTATTCAAATAACAACAACAATCGCACTTCAAATGTACTTCATAGCATATGAAATGCTTTAGGATATCATGCCAACATGATAAGGCACTGGATAATTGCAAGTCCTTTTTCAGGGCGGCATGGCGGTGCAATGGTTAGCACTGCTGCCTCACAGTGCCACGGATCAAGGGGCTGTCTGTGTGGAGTCTGGGATGGGCATGGCAGTAAACCTCCGCACCCGTGTCCGCGTGGGTTTCCCCTGGATGCTCCAGTTTCCTCCTGCAGTCCAAAGATGTGCAGGTTCGGTTGATTTGTCATGCTAAATTGCCAAAATGTGTAGGTTAGGGGGCTTAGTGGGGTAAATACGTAGAGTTATGGGGATAGGGCCTGGATAAGATGCTCCCGGGAGAGTCAGTGCAAACTCGATGGACCAAATGGCCTCCTTTTGCACTGCAGGAATTCTGTGATTTAGCAATACATTATTGTAGGGAAACAGTATGGCATAATAAGTACAGATATTAGCACTACATTAATTAATATTTCATTAGATATCACTCTGAAGCAAACCAACAGGTTATCACGCAACTTTGAATGTAATTACATTTGCCAAAGTAAAACATAAACTACTCCTTTTCTTTCTTCTGTCATGTATAACGTGCACATGGATTTTGTAATTTAAAGATTCAACACTTCAAACAGTTTGAAAATGTTAGGACTGAACATCAGAACTGAGATGTGTTTGTCCTTAATACTTACTTCATGTAGATTGCCAAATCTGTGGCTAGAATGGCCTGCTCAATCATCTTCAAAGTCAGTTTGTACTCATCTAGAGAAAGGCCACTCAGAATTTGGTTCCCCTGGGGGAAAATAAAGTATGATTAGATACTCAATAAGCTGCCAAAAACTGCATCACAGTTACTTTAATTCTCCATCTAAGATGAATGATTCTCCTCATAGATTCAACACACATTCATTCATGAAATATTATTTTTTATTTATTTCTTGATTGGCAATGGTAATTTAGATAATGGGCTGGATTTTACACCTCTCCCTTCCTGCTGAGCATGTTTTTGCGAGGGTGTTGGGTGGCCAGCCCATCATCTTCCTACCTACCCCCGAGCTGATCCCCATTATAAGTCCAATGGACAGTGTAATGACTTTAGTCAGGCATTTGAGGTGGGCCTGTTGGAATATGAACTCCCTAATTAAGGGCCAAATTGTGGTGGCACGGTGGTTAGCACTGCTACCTCACAGCGCCAGGGACCCAAGTTCAACTCCCGGCTTGGCTCACTGTCTGTGTGGAGTCTGAACATTCTCCCCGTGTCTGCGTGGGTTTCCTCCGGGTGCTCCGGTTTCCTCCCACAGTCTGAAAAAACATGCTGGTTAGCTGCATTGACCTGAACAGGCGTTTAAGGGAATGTCACGGTAACTTCATTGCAGTGTTAATGTAAGTCTTACTTGTGACTGATAAATAAACTTGAAAAAACAAACTTTAAATTGATGGGTGATTCAGGGAGCCTCTTGCTTTGTCTCTAATCGGGTGTTAGGGACTCCGAGTGTAGACTGCAAACTGAAAGCAATTGTCAGATTTGTAAATAAAGGAATTTTGATGAAGGGACTTTTGCCTCTGAGGACTTATTACAGACAGGTTTCAAAGTCAGCAGTCTTAATGCAATATTTAAATGAATAGTTGAAGGTCAATCAGGCTTATTAGCAAGTCCATTGCCCAGTGTAATATGCTGCCTATGTCAAAATATGGTTGGTATGGCTAGGCAGGCACATAGGTGAGAGTGGGCAGATGCTTCAAGATGAAAATTGGCGATGGGTGGAGTGGGGTGCACCTCATTTGTGTGCATTGGGGGAAACACCCACCCTCAAGATGTCATCTCTTCCCTTCCTAGCCTGCTGCCCTCTCAAACCCATCCCTATGCTCTCAGATCTTCCCCCTACCCCACTCTAAAATTCCGGGGTTTACTGTTCTGAGGCAGCCATCGCTGTCCTTCACGCTCCCTCCTTCAGGGCAGCGCTGCTCGAGCTGCTATTCAATCAAATTGGAAGTCATACCCTCATCATGTTTAGCCCAACTCCAGAATATTATGGCTGCGGGGTAGGATTGTTAATGGCATATTGGCTGCCAGCTAATTTTCCTTCCTTGTAAAATGTAGCCTAATAACTCGGACGTAACAATTAATAATAATTCATGGACTCGATACTCGAGCACTAATTAAGGCGAGAGACAACAACTAGCAGACATGTGATACTATCATTTACTCATCAAATGGAAACAGCATATCATGAATATCACCACGTGCAGTGGCACAGTCGTTAGCATTGCTGCCTCACAGTGTCAGAGACACATATTTGATTTCCGGCTTGGGTCACTGTTTCCTTCCACAATCCAAAAGATGTGCTAAGTAGATACATTGGCCATGCTAAATTCTCCCTCAGTGTACCCAAACAGGTGCCAGTATGTGGTGACTAGGGGATTTTCACAGTAACTTCATTGCAGTGTTAATGTAAGCCTACTTGTGACTAATAAATAAACTGAAAAAAAACTAATTCAAACCTACAATTTGTTATTCTGGATAAGCAACTATGTTGCTGCATTGGCCAAGTTTAACAAATTCTAGTTAACCAAATATTTTTCTTGAACTACAACCAGATGGAAGCATTTTGGAAGATGCTGAAAATTCATACTGTGCTGATCGACAATGCTAAATTGTCAGATTCACCAAGATCTCATAAGTACATTTCCAAGTCAACTTCACACAAAATTGAGGTGACTGTCAAGTATTGATAAGTACATAGGAACAAAACAAATGGGGACAAGTGTAGGATTTAAGATTCAAATTAAAAATTATGTTGTTCTTTCACTATTTTTCTCATAGATTCAGTAAGGCTCACGATGTCAGCATCACTTAAAAAGTATTTAGGACCTGTATTCAAAATTATTACATCAATTGACAATGATTTCTGTCAATTGTGAGTACAAGTTGTATTCACTTTTTATTTCCTCTGCACAATATCTTTTTAACACCCTGACCCGGAAGGGATCTTGTAATTGTGCAAACATTATTTGGAAAAGTTGCACTTCCCAATTTAGACATACATTCTAAAACAATATCTATACATTCTCTTAATATTCAAAGCTTTATTCATTGTAGGGAATGAAATCATTTTATAATGTGAATTTTTATCCAGGTAACTTTGTATAAACATGTTTTAACCAATTTTATAATGTACAAGGCCTCCAAATATGGCAATTCACTTAGAAAGCAAAATATTCTTCTGGCTTGGGGCAGCATGATAGCACAGTGGTTAGCACTGCTGCCTCACAGCACCAGGAGCCCGGATTCAATTCCGGCCTCAAGTGACTGTCTGCGCAGAGACTACATATTCTCTTCGTGTCTGTGCGGGTTTCCTCCTGGTGCTCCAGTTTCCTCCCACAGTCCAATGAAATGCAGGTTAGGTGGACTGGCCATGTTAAATTGTCCCTTAGTGTCAGGGGGATTAGCAGGGTAAATATGAAGTGTTATGGGAATAGGGTCTGGATGAGATTGTGGTCGGTGCAGACTCGATGGGCCAAATAGCCTCCTTCTGCATGTAGGGATTCTATGAAAAATTGAGGATTTTCAGAAACTCAAAAAACAAAGCAATAGCTACAGAATGTAGACAAATTCTGAAAATAAAGCACTGACCCTATTGAACCATTTGAGTAATAACATTATTAATCTGCATGAAATGCCAAAGCAGTTAATCACTTACAGGGGTGTTGAGGATCATGACACACTGATCAAAATGATGGTGTTCCATCATGGAGTGGCAGTACAGCTGAGCAAGGGGATGCTCACTCCTGTACAACATCAATCAAACAGAAGATCAGATTAATAGTCTTACTAAACTTTTAAAAACACAAAGTTAGATCACTACAAACTGTAATATACTAAATTGCCTCTTTCCATACTCACGAGGGAGGATTTTGCCTCCTCCATTTTCGAGGGGGGTAGTGGTGGGAACGGCAGAGTAGGCAAAGAATGGAGCAGGAGATTCAAAGCGGCTTTTATGCCGGCAGGATTTCCCTATTTAATTTTTCCCTTCCTCCCCATCCCCATCTCCACCAGAGACTTAGGGTGCAACCTTACAGGCCATTCACACCCCACTATAAGCAAAGACGGAGAATTTGGCGTTCAGCCAAATCTCTGATCCCTGCAGCAAGGACCAAAAAATCCTGCTGGCATGAAGGGCTAGAAGATTCAGCCCTTATCATTTACATCTGATTCCCAGTGCAGATCAGGCATTTACCTTCGACTGTCTCCCCATGTTGTACTCTCCATTCATATCAGTACGAGGAACAGCCTGGCACAAATCACAATAGGCCCCACAATGTGCATCTGGTGGACAGAACCTACCAGAGGCACACAGATGAATACACAGATGTACACTGGCACTGCCTTGACACTGCCCCTGGCGAGACTTCCGTTTCCAGGGGGTCCTTTTTTTTACCCCCCTTCCCATTTGGGTTGCCTTTTAAAATGATCTTTTGAGATCATTTTGAGAGCCAATGTTTCTGATGGGGAAGGCTCATTCAGAGCCCACCCCACCAGTGTGATGCCATGGGATCCGCCTGCCTCCTGGCTTTTATGTCCAAGAATATGGCAGATAAAGCTGACAGTGCAGCCAAGGGGCTACACCCTGCTTTTCCCGTCAGAGCTGACACTTAAAAGTCAGGAAATTCTGTAGTCGTGTTTCAGAGTTGAAGCAGGCCTGGTGAACCGGACACTAGCCATCACCAATAGCAACGGTGTGCTGGGGAAGGTAAAAAAACAAAACTGCAGATTGAATATTGGAACTGGAAGATTGAGAAGCAAAGGCACCAACTAACAGCTGGGGGATTTTGAGTTAAATATTGTTATATATAGTTCGCATATATAATTACACATGAGCTTTACACACCCTACAGCTCAGTGGTAGCACTCATACCTCAAAGTTTTGGGTTCAAATCCCACTCCAAAGATTTAAGCAGCTAAGCTAAGCTGACTCTCCAGTCCAAGAGGGAGTGCTGCACAGTCAAAGATGCCACTGTACTGATAAGATGCTACCCTCTCAGGTGGACATGAACATGTTTGGCACTATCCAGAAAAATACAAGGGCATTCTCCAGGCATCCTGACAATATATATCCCTCTGTTAACAGCTAATACAGATTATTTGTTCATTTACTGCATTACTTTTTTGGGATCTTGCCGTTCATGTGTAAATTAGTTGCTGTGTTTTGCAAGTTATGTTGGTGAATGCACTTCAAAAGAACATCTGTGGCTGTAAAACACTTTGGGACTGAGATCATGAAAGGTGTGATGCTAAAACATTTTTCTTTTCTTTCTAAAACAAACTCCTGGGTACAATATACAGGATTTGCAAGCAGGTGTGAAAGGAAAAGTGACCTTTTCAGTGGGTGCAGAAAGTGTACACAATACTTGAAAGGCTCATTATATTGATCAATATACAATCACACTTTATTTTTCCTGTAATCATTTGACATTTTCACTTGTAAACTGCACAACAATTTATCCTTTCATGCGGAGGTCATGCGTGGCAGGTTGGATGGAATACATCAACCATTAAAGTTCATAATATTTACCTGGAGGAAACAAATAAATCCAAAACAAAACACCAATGAAGCTATACTGCATACAGCAACAAGAACAATGACTTGTTTGTATAAAAGATCTTTAATATAGCAAGACATTCAAGATGCTTCACTAGAACTTATTAAACACAAAGAAACAAAGTAGGATAGACAGCCAAATGCTTGATCAAAAGAGGTAAGAATATCTTAAAAGAAGAGTGAGAGAGATAAAGGGATGGGGAGAGTCAAGTAAGGAATTCCAGAGCTTCAGGCTAGACAGCTGAAAGTGACTGCCATTGGTCAGACAATGAAAATTGAGGATGCTCAAAAGACCAAACATGGAGAAGTGCAGAGATCTTGGAGGAAGTCAAAGAGATAGGCAGTAGCGAGGCCACAGAGCTATTTGAAAACCTATCTGAGGGAAAGTAGATTGGAGCACCAACCCACCACAGTACAATACCTGTAAGAAATTATATTCACCACCTGTAATATATTATATTCACAACTTTGAAAAGGCCCATACCTCTTTATGAAAGCATTGTTCACACCCCTGTGGTCCAGATCGTGGCTCAGGGTTGCTATTATAAGAGCTAAAGTCTCCAGGTCAGTTAACTTGCTCTGTAACAACAGAAGAAAACAAGGGAACTTTTAAATTCTCAGCATTCAAGTTATTTAACAGGAAGATGCATTAAGAAGCAGATGCTGGAAGTCATTCTACAGCTGACCCTGACCTGGGAAAGAGTGAAGAATGGCACAACATGGGACAGAATGAGCTCTGAGATTTTCCAACATTGTGCTAGAAGCCTTGGTGGAGAAGGTGCAAAGGAGGAGAGATATGCTCCATCCATAGGGGGCAGAAGGCCCTGCAGACTAAGAAGCAGTGGAAGCATATGGTTTTGATGGTCAATACAACATATCAAAACCCTTGAACCTGGATTTAGTGCCAGGAAAGTTCGATGACCTCACCCAAGTATCTTTGACTATCACTTCACAACCAGCCCCACACAATGCTCAATACACCACTCCCAGCCCCTCAAATAATCTCCATCAATCATGACTCATATCTCACATTCATAGCTTCACCTCAACCTCACATTTTTAACATTCCTGCAAGCATCACACCCATATCTCATGGGCTTTTCTAGTTATTCAACCATGACAGCCACACTGTCCAAATCAACTGCACCACAGTAACTGACACTTTCTCCTGACTTGCAGGAGGACAATGGAATGGAGGTTGATGGAGAGGAGTATTATACAACCCTTAGTATGAGGCCCTTCATATAATAAGTAAACTAAGTTAAGGTAATTATAAAGTGCCTCATATATAGTGAAAATTCACAATGTGCCTGGAACAAAATATGTGATGGTATAAACTGTATAACCACAAATTAAACAAGTATTATAAACTTAAACTGTATTTTCTATATATATGTATTGGGCGCCTTGGCCAACTTCGTTCTGAATGCAGCATGATAGGAAACAATGGTAGACAGGCCGAATTCTTTTAATACAGTGGAACACAGAAAGGCAGCTTCTGCTATCTGTTTTTGGGTACACAAAAACATGTCTAATCATAGGCCTGCTATTTAAGGGAGTAAATTCATTCACGGGTAGCGAGGCTGGAATAGTCTCTCAAACAGATAAATGAGGCCCAGTTCTAACAAAAGAGTGACTCCTTTCACCAGTTAAAAATCACAGATGTTAACTATAGCTTAGACAGTGGTAATGATGTGGGTTAGGTTTCCTAGGTACAGGGGAAGGAACCTACATGAGCAAAAAGCTAATTATTTCCTATTTCTGTTGACAAGTGGAATGTTATTGGCTAAGGTAATAAAATGTAATATTGTAATTGGGCCTTCCAGTCTGATTGACAAGACTGGGTGGGATAGTGAAATGTTCAGAATAATATAATAGTTTTACCTTGCAATATTTGCTCAGACAGGAAAGTTAATTCTCACTGACTGTGTCTTTCTCTTGATGCATGCATGAACAAATTTTTTTTTCATTCTTTAACTGTGTACAGTCTTTCGCAGTCTATGTATTGGGTAAGCGAGGTCAACAAATACAGGGTCCCCCAGTGGGAACATCTTGGAAAATTCCTCTTACAGAAGCCAGAAGGTACTGATTAGCAGGGTAGGAGGCATGGCATAAACCAATTAAATACAACCTTTTATCAATAACTTGACTCCACATTCTGTCCTTCAATGGTTGCTTCTTGGAATCCCATCCACCAGGATAAATGCAGATACTGTAATTATAACTATATAAGTCAAGAAACAAAATCTGAAATTTAATTGGGGATAGGACTATGTTTGCAACCTCTCATCAATATAACCTTATTCTCAAACACTGATCTACAATCAGCCTTGCCTTCCTGTGTGGAACTCCATGGGTGATCAACTAGTAATATATAAAAATCCTGCTGTCTGTAATGCAGTAATAGCTTGTAGATTTCCATCAATGGGAAATACAGATAATTCTCAGTATCCTTACTTGTCCGATTCTTTATTTCAATTGTATTAAATTTCAACAGAACGAAATTGTTCTCATTTTTGGGAGGGTCAGAAGTCTCAAGTGACTGGAAAAAGCATCACCGCACAACAAATCATGATGTGAAAACAAGTCAAAAACCTTTCTCTGAGCCAGAGACTGGGATCTGGAATGCACTGCCTGGGAGTGTGGTGAAGACAGATTCAATCGTGGCTTTCAAAATGGAATTAGATAAGCTCCTGAACAGAAAAATAAATGCAGGATTAAGGGAAAAGGGGAGGAAAGTGAGACCAAAATTGCTGTTCTGTAGAGCCCATGTGACCCTGATGGTTTGAATGCTTCATTTGATGCTGTAGCCATTCTATGGTTCGATTCTTTGGCTGGGATTTTCCGGCCCCAATTGTGGTGGGCCTCACCATGGTAGATTTGGTGGGACTGGACAATCCTGGTGACAGTCGGGACTGGAAAATCCTACTCTTTAATTCTAGATTGAAAATCAGGAAGGTGCCCTACAGGGTGGGATGAATTCTCCAGTTCTGCCCACCACGGGAACCATAATGGGCAAGGGGTGGATCATGGAAAGATCTGTTGATCTCCAGCAGGATTTCCCAGTTTCGGGGTGAGTGGGGTCAGAAAATCCTGCCCAGTAGGTCTTATCTCCAAAGTTGAAAATCCATCCATATTTCCCCCAGCTCATGAGCGAGGCCCTGAGAGTTTCACTCTGAATAAGCTTTAGAGGTGGGTTGACTGGTTCATGCGATGGGTTAACAACCTGTCCATTCAACTCCAGGGTCAGAATTTGAAACTAACATGACGGGATGAACGCTTCCTTTCCTTAATAAAACACATTTGGAAAGTTTCAAGTTAGTAATGATTGTAAACCCACTTGTCAGCATTCTTTATAATTTGTCACTAAACTGCCCTATTGTCAGTAATGAACAACATGCCAGGTGTGAGAAAGGGAATGTTACACTGGCACAACAGAAGGTGAATTTCTGTGCCTAGCAAAAATGGTTGGCTCTATAGAGGGAAAATCCTCTTCGTAATGTGCCTGACATGAGAATTCTGATGGTGGTCAAAGTTTACAAATTAACATACTCAAAGCATAGCTTCAAACACTGTCATCACTGCTCTGAGAAAATTAAACCAATTCATTTTTCATCTCATTCAATTCCTAGCACTGGACATTTCCCCCTTAAAAACTTACTTTCATACAATTTAAAAAAAAACTAAAATGAACAAAGCAATTCATGTATCTAAATTGTGGACGCAAATAACAAAGTGTTTCAAGTATGGGATTCAAATTCATGTTCATTGTCCGAATTTAGAAAATTCTAGCATTAATTATCCATTTCTGGTGGTTCTATCAGAAATATTGATTTCATTTATTATAGTCACAAGTATTAGTGTGTAGTCATTACACAGACAAAGCATATTGTTCATAGAGCACATACGGAAGGAGAGTGCAGAATGTAGTGTTACAGTCATAGCTAGGGTGTGGAGAAGGATCAACTTAATATGAGGTAGGACTGCAGATATTCAATTGTGCAACTGATGGCAGTTACAGAATCGTGGTTAATGCATTACAAAGAGTGGGGTATTTAATTAATAATTGGTGACAAATAAAGAATATTTAAAAGTAAAATGAGAAGCGACAAACCTGAATCCTGCCAGATTTCAGCACAGCAAACATGCATTGAGCTGTATTGAATGCATGCCTCCAATTGTGATATGCTACATGTCTTCGATAATTTTTTTTAACACTTAAAATCCAATGGCAAAGGACCTATGAGGGTAAAAAAAACAATCATTTATGCAAATTTAAAACCATTTTTTAACTCCTTTTTTAAAGTTACAAAGCCAATGTTCAGAATGGACCAGGTGACACGGTGGCTCAGTGGTTTGTATTGCTGTCACACAGTGTCAGGGTCCCAGGTTCAATTCCAGCCTCCAGTCACTGTCTGTGCGGAGTTTGCACATTCCCCCATGTCCGTGTGGGTTTCCCCTGGGTGTTCTGGTTTCCTCCCACAGCACCAGGCTTTCTCCTGGTGCTCCAGTTTCCTCCCACAGTCCAAAGATGTGCAGGTTAGGTTGACTGGCCATGCTAATTGACCCTAGTGTCAGGGAATTAGCAGGGTAAATACATGGGGTTATGGGAATAGGGCCTGGGTGGGATTGTGGCCAGTACCGACTTGATGGGCCAAATGGCCTCCTTCTGTACTGTATGGATTCTATGACTAAATTCAAATAAGAAGGTAGTAATAGTTTGCATGTTTCCCCATCTTAACACATAGTTAGTAAGGCACATATATTTGTAGTAATAAAGGTTACACCGATGTAGCTTAAGTTTATAGAATTGATCATTTGCTTTAGTTGCGGCTGCCACAAACTATGCTATACCTCATATTTCATCTGGAAATTCTGTAGAAAATTCAGATCAATGAACATTCGGATTGCAGCCAGCGTCGTTTCCATTTCAGACAATTCAAAATCACTGAAGCTAAAATCCAGCAGTTTAAGTGAATGAGCAGACGGGATTGTCATGGCCTGAAAAAGAAAACAACATTTATAAGAGCAAACATGACAAAAATGCTAACGATGAATGGTTATACATTTACTGGACCCTTGACACAAAAGAGACATCTTAGGATGAAGGCAGGGAAATTTTATTGGTTGGGTGTGTAGATCAAAATGGCAGGAATTGGAAAGCCTAACTCAATCTGTCTCCAACATGCCCACTCTGGTTTTAATGGTGATGAGTTTGGATATGCACAAGTGACCCATACAGTGCAGAAGGGGCCATTTGGCCCATCGAGTCTGCCCCAACTCTCCAACAGAACATCTTATCCAGGCCTTATCCCTGTAACCCCATATATTAACCAATTTTCCTAACCTACATATCTTTGGACACTAATCCACCTCACCTACACACCTTTGGACACTAAGGGACAATTTAGCACAACCAATCCACCTAACTGATACATCTTTGAACTGCAGGAGGAAACCGGAGCACCTGGAGGAAACCCATGTAGACATGGGGAGAACGTGCAAACTCCATATTTGGTCTTCCTGCCCTCTCCTTTTCCTGCCCCTCCTTCCGTCACTTGAAATCTCTTACATTTCTATCTTCCTTCTGTTCTGATGAAAGGTTGCCTTGACCTGAAACATTGGCCCTGATTTCACTGGCATGACTGTCCTGAAATCAGGGCGGACGAGGCTCGCAGAACGGCATTCCCCATTGGCCTCCGGTGCAATCCTAAGAGCCTCAGGTGGCCGTGCCGGTAAAGCCGGGGCCATTGTGTGGAACTTACCCATCACACCCGCTGTGGGAATTGTAGCCAGTGGGACTGAAAATGAGGCAGACCATTTAACAGTCTATTGATGTTGAGTGGGAATTTCTGGTCTTGGGGTGTGTGTGGCCAGAAAATCCCATTAACTCCAAAATCCCATTAAATCCAAAAGTCCATTAACTCTGTTTCTCTCCACACAGATGTTGCCTGATCTGCTGAGGATTTCCAGGACTTTATTGCTACTTATTGTCATACATTCTTTCAGGTTAATTCAGCCTACTCAACTGCACTCTGTACTTAGCATGCCTTCACTGGCAAGTTTCAAGAAACGTAAGAAATCCATTGACCTGGCACATTCAGAAGTGTGTTAAAAATTACCATATGTTAATTGTAACCCTCATCTTCCAAGGGGGTCACACATAGTTCATAATACACTGGAATAAAACTCAGAAGTCAAGGGTGGGGTTATCGATGTGCTATAAATCTTCCCAGTTATTACCTCTGAAATACACCCTGATCGGCATGGTGACACAGTGGTTAGCACTGCTGCATCATAGCGCTAGACAGCTGGATTCAATTCCAGCCTCGGGCCACAATCTGTGTGGAAATTGCACGTTCTCCCCATGTCTGCATGGGTTTTCTCTGGGTGCTCTAGCTTCCTCCCACAGTCCAAAGATATGAGGGTTAGGTTGACCCTACTGTCAAGGGATTAGCAGGGTAAATATGTGGAGCTACAGGAATAGGGCCTGGACGGGATTGAGGTCGGTGCAGACTCGATGGGTCAAATGGCTTTCTTCTGCACAGTAGTGATTCAATGATCCAAGTTTTAAAGTTTATTTATTAGTCATTAGTGGGCTTACATTAACACTGCAATGAAGTTAGTGTGAAAATCCCCTAGTCGCCACACTCCAGTGCCTGCTTAGGTACATTGAGGGAGAACTTAGCATGGCCAATGCACTTAACCAGAACATCTTTCAGACTGTGCGGAGAAACCAGAACACCCGGAGGAAACCCATCTAGATACAGGAGAATGTGCACACTCTATACAGAGAGTGAACCAAGCTGAGAATCAAACCTGGATCCTTGGTGCTGTGAAGCAGCAATGCTAACCACTGTGTCACCGTGCTGTCCACATGTTTTACAGAGGGGGATTTTCACTCTATGGAGTCAGCTTCTACACAATGACCAATGGCACCAGATCCATCTTGCCAACTCCTCTTTTAACTCTCCTGCTGCCTCTGCATGAAAGACTGCTACTAAGAAATCCTGGATGAGGTACATTTCCTCCAGCTAAAAATTGGATGGAACAAAGCTATTGTCACTGGTAAGTTTTGTAACATTGCCATGGTTCCATCGCCTTGCTCAGGTGTTGGAGTTACCATCTCTTATGAAGAGTCATCCAGACTCGAAACATTAGCTCTGTCCTCTCTCCACACATGTTTTCTGTCTTTGTTGGAAGTTACCAGTTGCATGGGCACAGATGATATGTAATGAAGATTAGATGCTGAACAACATAAACTGTGAATCAAATGGAAAATGAAAAGTGTTTTTACCGCTGTTACCTGGAGCTCCTCAGTTTCATTTTCAGTGGCAGAGGCATGATATGAAAGGACCTGAAACAACATCAAAACCCATTCTCAACAAGTTCCCTAGATACAGCAGTTAGTTACAGCATTTTTCTACCAAGAGTACAGCATAAGAAAATTGAGCTAATCTCAGCTTTTCCTACATGTTATTAAAAGACAAATATCAGTGGCTGCAAACGATAGCTGCGCCATCACCAACATTTTCACATTCAATGAAGTAACAATGGATAACTTGGAAATATTTTCCTCGGATAGAAAATTGAAAGATGAAACTCCAGGTGGAATCCATCTGTTTAGTTATTGATTAATTTTAAATATCCATCACAATATGTTTGAAAAGTTTAAAGTTTAACTGATATGTTTCAGTGAGGTCGATAGTGCCGAAGTAAACTTAAAACGCCAAAAATCCTGTGAGCGCCGTATCCTGACTGTGCTGGGCTGGGAACATCCTCTGCTTATTGTTAAAGGTGGCTGCCAAGATAGAGAAAGAAGAACATAGCACGAGAGGATGGATTTGAGTTCTACATCAACTTCCATAGAATTTATGGTGCACATAAATTGGTCATTAAGTCCAATTGATCAACATTTATGGTCAACCCAATATTCTTCCTACCTTCCTTTGTCCATCCTTATCAACATATCCTTTGGTCTATGGGTGGCATGGTGGCAGAGTGGTTAACACTGCTGCCTCACAGCGCCAGGGACCTGGGTTCAATTCTGGCTTTGGGTGACTGGCTGTGTGGAATTTACACTTTCTTCCTGCGTCCATGTGGGTTTCCTCTGGGTTCCTCCCACAGTCCAAAGGTATGCAGGTTAGGTGCGTTGGCCCAACTAAATTGTCCCTTAGTGCCAGGGAGATTAGTAGGCTAAATATGTGGGGTTATGTGGATATGTAGGAAATGGGTGGGATTGTTGTCAGTGCAGGCTTGATGGGCCGAATAGCCTCCTTCTGCACTATAGGCATTCTATGATTCTATCAAATCTCCCCTTAATTTCCTTTGCTCCTCCAGGAAGGATCCACGAATCCCCAAGCTCAGCAGGTTTTAGGCTCGGATGAACCATCTCTCATGAAGAAAACCAGTAACATAATCATGTGCTGGTTTCCATTGCTGCCAGCCAGTAACCAGTGTCGCTCTTTCATTTAACACTTCACACTTTCTCAGGAGAGGGTGAAGAAATTCCCAGACTGGAAGTCCTCATTCTCAGTCACACCCCTCCCTCCCAGCCAGCACTGATAAATTTGTTTGGGGTGGGTGGGGTAGGAGAGGGCAAGACAGGCTAGAGCCTTGGGGATTATCTAAGCAACAGTTTACCTTGAGACAGGAGACAGGGGAGCTGTAACCGAGCTTGATCACATTCTTTGAGTCTTCTATGAACCACATGCAGCAACTGGTTGATAATTGTTAATGGTGCACTTTCAGCAACATTGCTAGCCCTACATGAGCAGTGTACTCAAATATAAAAGACCAGTATGGCAATTCTCCCAGCCTGCTGCCTGTTCTAGCAGTGCAATGGGCTGGGAGACGTCAGCGGAGGCTGTTTCGCGGGCTTCCTGCTGGGCGCCACGGCCTCTGCACATTTCCACAGCTAAGATTTGTCCCTGGTGGGCAGTGCCAAGAGGGTGGGGCCAGAGGGAGACCAATCAGTAAGGGTAGGTGGTCCCACTGTCACTCTGCACGTGGATCTTGGGCTGAGGAAGGAACTGAGGAAGGAACGGGACTGCCTAGGAGGTTGGGGATGCCGGTGGGGGGGGTGGTGTGGGGGTTGGTCAGGGCTGCCAGGTGAGGTGGGGGTGTTGAAACTGCTGGGTGGGGGATTGGTGCTCGCCTGGGGGAAGACTTCAGAGCTGGCTCTGGAGACATCCAAGAGACCATTAAATGGGGGTTGGTAGGTCAGAGGGCCAGTAATGGGGATGATTGCAGGGCTGGCCAGCGATCGGGAGGCCAGCAGTGGGGGCCACTGCGCATGCGTTGATCTCCGCCTTGTCAGATCGATGCATGCAGAGTGGCCCATTCAAAGCTAAGCTGCCAACCTCTCCAGTGGAAATATGTCCGGCCCACAGATTTTCAGAAGGAATCCTGCTAGGGCACTCTGCAGTGCTCAGTGTGGGGCAGATTCATTCTGAAAATCCCACAGTGGGAGTTATTCCTGTTTTCACATGAATTGGGGCCTTTGAATTTTTTTGAGAGGATCCTGGCCCAGGTGAAGGAGGGCCGGGCTGGGGTGTGTAAATGGTGTGCTGATATCAAATGCTGAGTATAATGACTCGTGGTGAAAATTAAAAGCTACCCTTAATTATCACTTACCTCTAGTGTCACAATCTGTTTTGCCATGGCCATTTCAACAGTTTCATACATCTGAGTGTTCTGTATTCCCAATCCACAAAAAATGGCAAATGCTTCCAAAAACTGCTCATCATTTTTATTGAAGGCCTTGATTCTTTCAGAAGCGTCACCCATTTTGTTCATCAGCTGACAGACTCCTGCAATGCACAAATTACATAATGTAACCAAAAAAAAAAACCCGATGGTAGATTTTAAAATGGTTTCAGTGTAAATTCAGATCATGCAAGCATATGAAATACTGTATATCAGAGAATACATAATCTGGGGTAACACAAGTAACATGGAGTGATCAATAGTGTTTGTAAAACAATGAATATGGTTACTACTGCCAGTGAGTGGACACATGCTTCAAATGGAGTTGTTCCGCGTGAGAGATACTTTATGTGGCAGCAGTTCTGTTTTTAGCATTTTCCATTTAGCAACGTGCTATTTTACCATCGAATGATGTGAGTTGAATTACAATGATGCTGGTGACCAATTTTCAACAATTTCCCTTTTCTCAACAGAAAAGTGACCAGTCAACAAAGGAAAATGTGGTGGACACACTGGGCACTGATTTGCCACTAGATTCAATCTTCTATTAAGATTCTGATACCACCTTTGGTGACCCTGGCAGGTCACAACAATTACATTTATGCAGATCATTCACTCACTATCTTGCCTGGTGGGAAACAGTAGGATTGGATTGGCTGCCTATTTAGTGTCCCATCTGATTTTACTTACTGTTTGGGAATGACTTTGCACCTTTAAGTGCAGCCTGCACGTAAACGCTGCACATAAAGGCCACGTTCTGCCATCGTCTGCCTGGAATGCATGGCATAGTGATTAGCACTGCCACCTCCCAGTGCCAGGGACCCGGGCTCAATTTTGGCCTCAGTTCATGTCTGTGTAGATTTTGCAAATTCTCCCTGTGTCTGCATGGATTTCCTCTGGATACTCTGGTTTCCTTCCACACTCCAAAGATGTGTGGGTTAGGTTGATTGAACATGATAAATTACCTCTTAGTGACAGGGACATTAGCAGGGTAAATATGTGGGATTATATGGGTGGGATTGTCATCGGTGCAGGCGTAAGGGGCCGAATGGCCTCCTTCTGCATGTAGGGATTCTATTATATGATTCTACGGAATAGCAGCACCTACTCTTTCTTTTTCTCTAGCTGCTCCTGAGTGTCTCTGAGTCTGGACAAAAGTAAGGCCAGTTACTTCCTCCTTTGAGTCCAAGTGTTAAAACTTGAATCTGGCTTTGAATAAGTGTCAATTTGAGTTGATGTATCCATAATAAGACAGAAGGCAGAATTTTACCGGCACAACTGCGCTAGTTTCACACAATTCCACCCGAGCCAACAGAGAATGCCGTTCTCCGAGCTGAGCCCGCCCCTGGAATCAGGGCTGGCATGCCAGTAAAATTCCGGCCAGAGTCACATGGACTTGTATCCCCAGCAGATGCCATAGAAGGTCACATCCTTCTCTTCAAACTACTCCATTTTACCTTGAATTAAAGGAGACAGTTTAAAACATAACTGTCTGATAAATTTGGCATCTTCTGCTAATCCATTTCCATTGTCTTGATTTATAATTCTTGTGCAATTACAATAAGAAATTTGGATTATTTGGATAAAACAAAATTTGTATTATTTCCAAAGATTTTAGAAGAATAATAATTGGCATCTATATAACATCGTTCATGACCTCAGGATATCTCAATGCACTTTACAGCCAATAGAGTACTTTTGAAGTGTAATTATTACTGTACAATAGGAAATGCAACAGCCAATTTTGTTCACACAGTCCCGCAAATAGGAATGAAATAACATGTAATATGTCTCCCTCTGCTCCTCTTCAAGTTGGTGTCCTGAGATCTTCTGCACCTGAGGAGTCCACAGAGCCTCAATTTAACATTTCATTCAAAAATATCCTGAATCCTTTGTACATGTGCAATGAGCTTGAGTACAGATCGCATGTAGCTAAACTCATTCTCTTCCAATTTTGTGTTGATGTTCCCAAGATATAACGTGGTGAGTTTATTTTTTAAATGTGATATTTAACCCCTGCCTGATTGATAGAAACCCAAGTGGACAAATATTTAAAATGTCTAGTACAACTTAAGTGCGCTAAATATCAAATATTAAGGGCAGTATGATGGCACAGCTGCCTCACAGGTCCAGGGACCCGGGTTCAATTCTGGTCTCGGGTCAACTGTCTGTGTAGAGTTTGCACGTTCTCCCGTGTCTGCATGGGTTTTCTTCAGGTGCTCTGGATTCCTCCCCACATTCCCAAGATGTGCAGGTTAAGTAGATTGGCCTTGGTAAATTGCCCCTTAGTGCCAAAGATGTGTAGGTTAGGGAGATTAACAAGGTAAATAGGTGGGATTATGAAAATGGGGTTTATCTGTTGGTTAGTTGATGCTGACTCGATGGGTCGAATGGTCTCCTTTTGCACTGTAGGGATTCTATTCTATGATAAATCTGCTGTCTTCCTGTAGGTGGCAATGTTACTCAGTTTTATTAACAATCCAGCCATTGGGCTCTTCTTTATATATGCAAATCAGGTGGGAAGATTGCAATTTTAACCCGAGTTATGTGCAGAGGCATATTGCAGCTTTTCTGCCTTGCTAATCTGCTGGCAACTAGAGCCAAGGCCAGAAAATAAAGTTTTTTTCTTATAGTTCTCTTGAGGGTTACAATGAGCAAGATCCTTCTCCATTTCCAACCAAGGCCCTCTCAAATATTCCATCCTAAAACACTTACTGAATATCGGAGACCACTCCTTTGGCTGTGCAGCAATCTCCTCCTGTGCATTGGCCAACAGTTACCAGGGGCTATGCAGGTGAAACCCAGGTGTTTAAATTCCCCAGGTATCACACTGCAGAAGACGCAACCATTTGACATGAAGGCTGGAATTTTACCAGCACGCGAGGTTCACAGAACGGCATTCTCCATTGGCCTCAGGTGGGATCCCATGAGCTTGGGCAGGTGTTCTGGTAAAATTTCAGCCTCACTTTGGTCCAGGCCCATACAGCATTTTGTCCTAAAATCTCAGCACAACATATTTTTAGTCATGGTCACTATTTTAATGACTTCCTGATCTGGATTTAAAGTTTCCCATCGACAGATTTGAGAGTGTGGAGCATGTTAAATCCAGCCTATAGCTGCTTGCCCCTACCCTGACCACAATTATACCAGTGGTCACCGGGTCAATTGAGGCCTTTGAGTGGGCATTTAATGAGGCAGGAGAAACTGATGCAAAGTGGCTGAACTGGGAGGTTTCCCTTGGCAAGCTGGTGATAAGCAAGAGGTATGTCTCTCCATAACAGGCTCCCTGGTCTCCTGAGACAGTGCCCCTTGACAGTGTGGCAAAGGCCACCACTCCTGGTGCTGCTACCAGTACGTAGTGAGCTGCCAGCTTCTGGTTGACCAACAGCTCGCTGAGATGGGATTTGGGGAGTGGAAATCCGATTTCCAACCGATTAACGGCCAATTGACCGTGGGGCAGCTGCTCTTTCACTGGAAGTGCTCCCTCCGACAGGGGAGCAGGAACTGTGGTGCCCCATTTAATTCAGCCCTCTATAACATAGTTATGATTGTGCAGCAACTAGTGATTAGTATATCTTGGTACAGCAACTAGTGATTAGTATATCCTTGGCAGAAGTTGTCATGTTTGTTAGTTGCAAAGGATTTGGGCAGTAGAATAATCTTCCTTTTCAGCGATCATTTGAGAATGTTTGTCACCCAGGAAACTCCGTGTCGCTGGTCCTGAGCTCTGTGGGTTCTTGTGTGGCTGATGATCCTGATCCTAGATCCCAGACTGCACAACTGGCAGGTGCTTCTGGAAGATGGGATTTTTCCGTGGACTCGAGATCAATGGTATTCCTTTCTCAGGTTCCTTTTCCAGGCCTGCTCTTGCTATCGGGTCTTCTTGAAAGATTGTGTCCCTTCAATCAGGAGGTGCTTCCGGGTAGGTTTCTACTGAGCAAGGGTCTCCCAGGCATTGACATCTATGCTGCATTTCTTGAGGTGAGCCTTCAGGGACTCTTTGAAGTGTTTCCTTTCATCCTCTTCTTGCTCGAGTGCCTTCCTTGAGCTGAAGAAAGATTTGGTTTGGCAGTCGAGACTCTAGCATCATAAGCATGTGGCCAGCCCAGCGGAGTTGGTTTCAGATGACCATGACCTTAATGCTGGTGCTCTTGGCTCCTTCAAGGATGCTGATGTTAATACACCTGTCCTCACAGCTGATGCAGAGAATCCATCTCAGACAGTTTTGATGGTACCTGTCCAGCTCCTTGAGATGGCGTCAGTACGTAGTCCAGGTTTCTGAGCCACATAGAACAGTTGGGAGGACGACCGCCTTGTACACAAGGAGCTTAGTATCAGCACAGATGTCATGATCATCTAAAATTTTCATCGTTAGGCATCTGAAGACAGCACTCATGGATTAGATGCAATGTTGGATCGCCACATCAATGTCAGCCTTCAATGACAGGAGTCTCCCCAAATAGGGGAAATGTTCCTCATTTGGGAGGGTTTCTCTGTTGATTTTTATGGAAGAAGAGAATTGATCTTGCCTTGGGGCAGGTCAGTAAAGGATTTGAGTCTTCTTGAGGCTAAGGCTGAGACCAATTCTTTGGTATGCTTCCATGAAGGTGTCAAACATGGCTTAGAGATTGTCTTCAGAGATGGCACTGTCATCTGCTTGATGAAGTTCCACGAGCGATATCAGTGTTATTTTACTTCTTGGATTTCAAACAATTGAAGTTGGAAAGATTTTCATCCATCCTGTAACCGATGTTCACTCCACTGGAAAGCTTGTACTTGACAGGGTAAAAGATGGTGATGGTGAAATGGAGAAAAGTGTGGGGACAATAACACGTCCCTGCTTGACTCCAGTCGTGACATCAAAGGTTTCTGTCGGGGAGGACTGCCGCCAACATCTTGCTGTGGAGGAGTCGGAGGATGTTGATGAATTTCTCTGGATAACTGGCCTTTAACAGGGTCTTCCAATTGTCAAAGCCTTGGTCAAATCAACGAAGGCCTTGATGAGTAGTTAATGTTGCTCCTGGCATTTCTCTTGAAGCTGCTGGACAGTGGAAACCATGCCCATTGTTCTATGATTTGGTTAAAAGCCACACTGATTTTCTGGAAGTTTTTCTTCAGAGACTGGGAGAAGACAGCGAGTGAGCATCCAATGGAAGAATAAACAACATGCTGTCGACAAAAAGCTTTCCATTGACAGCAAATGCCAGTATTTTTTAGTTTGTGGTTAAAATATTTCACTATTTTGTTAGTCCTTTATAAACTGTCGCAGCATTTTTAATCCAAAATGCAATAGTTTATTTTCATAGTTCTTCATTGTATACTGTAAATCAGTTTTAAATCCAAGATTAATTATCGTTCGAAAGGCACATCAAAGGAATTCCAATATTATAAACACTGACAGTAACAGTTGACAACCATTCATCTAAATCCTAAAGTGAAGAATTTGAGAAAAGTTGCGTGCTAAATGTAACATGTTTAGGAAAACAAAACCATAGGGGAATTTTAAATCCTAAAAACAGATGGGTTTGGGTCAGATGAGAAATTAAAATGCAAAAAAATTCAAATTCAAATTCAAGCTGCCTCCAACCACCAACTTTCAGTTTTAACAAAAACAAAAAGAAATGCGGGCAATAAATCATCTTAAGAAGGTTATAGCTGAAAACTTTTAAACAAAAAGTATGGGGGCGATTCTCCCATGGCAACCCCCAAATTTTCTGGTGGATCAGGTCGGGAAAATCGTGTGTTGGCCATTCCGTGGGATTTGCGCATGCGTTCCCAACACATGCATGTCTCCCAGAGCCGGAGAACAGTGGGGACCGCAATAGAAACTGGCAGGAAGAGAGGTAAGTGATTTAAATCTTTTTAAAATGTATTTTAAATCTATTTTACATGTGATACATGTTCCATGCCGGGCCCAATAGCATCTCCCACCCCGCCAGGTTTAGAATAGCTACCCACGTTCAGGAAACTAGCGAGAGATCCCGCCAGAGTGAAGGGGGCAATTGAGGTTCCCAAGAGGGTCGGGGAAGGAGGGGTGCCCCCGGGCATGGGCACTCTAGCAGTGCCAACCTGTGCTCTCAGCACTGCCCAAGGGGCAAAGTGCTTATTGTGGCTGGGGCATAGGGGGCGACGATGGAGGTGGTGGGTCCTGCTGCCACTCTGCGTGGGGATCAGTTTGGGCTGGAGGGAGGCCAACGATTGGGGTGGGCTGTGGAGGGGTGGGCAAAGGGAATAGTGGTGGTCTGCCCGGGGGGGGGGGGGGGGGGGGGGGGGGACTGCCTCCCAGGGGGGATCTGCCTCCCGTCAGGGATGGTTTGTTGGGAAAGATTGCTCTGGGGGAATGTGTGTTTTCATCACCCTCCCCTATAACAATTTGTCTCACTCTCCCCTTCCACAAGCTCCACTGAATTCTCTCCCTTCAATGTCTCTGCTCTCTCCAACTCCATGACATCTCCAACCTCCCCAACGGTATAATGTCTCTGCTTCCATCCTCTCTTCTCCACCCTCCTACAGTGTCCCCAGGCTCCCGTGCCACCACCCAACCCAATCTGCCCCTCCCTCTCCCGACCCCACCCCAAAAGTCCATTATTGTTGAATGTTACAAAAACCAGAGTAATAGAAGGCAAATTAAGTGGGTCTTGGACTCTTTTCATGCAGCAGTTCCTATGTTCCCATGAGATTGCTTCCCTGAAATCACTTTGTAATACTGTCAATTGTATGCATGATTTTAAGATTAATATTCCATTTTCAGTTGCACTGGCTAAACATGCCACCACTGGTGTAGTTTGTCACTAATGCACAATCATGGTTACTTGAAAGGACAAATGATACTGATTTAGTTCTTTGTTCAAGTTGTTGAAGCAACTTTTTGGATTGTTTATATTATTCAAATTTAGAGTGACATTGAAAAGCTCACAGAATCGGTTTTTTTTGATAATGCTCGAAAAATAAGTGGCTTTTAAAAGTGAAATTAACTTTCAGTGGCCGAAGTGCGAAGTAAACTGTGCCTCTAGCAGATATTATGATGAGAATTGTATTTAGACTATAATCAGATCCTTGAACATTATTTTGAAAGGAAGCTTGGAAGAGTTTATGAAGCACATTCTGTTTCAGGGATGGGGGGGGTGATTTTTTGCCTCCCTCTTCTTACCCCCTCACATTTTTCCAATGGAATCTTGTTGTACCACTGAAATCTATGGCGTTTTGCATGGCTCACCCATTCTGCCACTGGGGAACCTGCTGCTGGGGGGGCAGGGGGCAGTGGCCTTTGACCGTATCAGAAGGTCTCACCAGCAGGAAGGGCTGGAAAATACTGTTCTAAATCTTTCTGGATTTTAAGTTGATTTTACAGTATCAGACATTTTGGAATATGATACATTTTTGTCACATTAGTGAGATATCTGCAGTATAAAATCAAAGTAATCAGAATGTCAACCAAACTGACATAGCCATTGTTAGAAGTCTCACAACACCAGATAGAAGTCCAACAGGTTTATTTGGTAGTAAACGCCACTACCTTTCGGAACGCTGTTCCTTTGTCAGGTGAGTGGAGAGTGAACTCACTTGGTGAAGGAACAGCGTTCAGAAAGCTAGTGGTGCTTACTGCCAAATAAACCTGTTGGACTTTAACCTGGTGTTGTGAGACTTCTTACTGTGTTCACCCCAGTCCGACACCGGCATCTTCACATCATAGCCATTGCTGCCATTACTCAGGTGTAATATTCATGTTATTGTCAGATAAATATATCATTGACAAAACTTCACACAGCTACACAGAGACAGCATCAGAAATTCTGCTGATTGTACTGGTAGAGACATGCATCAAAAAATGGGCCCAGCAAGGCACATGTCTATCACAATACACAATACACTATCACAATGTCTACACTTCCCGATGCCTTGATAAAGCAGTCAGCATAATTAAGGATCCCACGCACCTCGGATATACTCTCTTCCACCTTCTTCCGTAGGGAAAAAGATAACAAAAATCTGAGGTCACGTACCAATCGACCCAGGAACAGCTATTTCCCTGCTGCTGTCAGATTGTTAAATGGACTTACCTTGCATTAAGTTGATCTTTCTCTACATCCTAGCTATGACTGTAACACTACATTCTGCACTCTTTCATTTCGTTCTCTATGAATGGTATGTTTTGCCTGTATAGCGCGCAAGAAACAATACTTTTCACTGTATGTTAATACATGTGGCAATAATAAATCAAATCAAATCAATAAGCAAAGTAGACATCACTACACGCTTGAGTGCAAGAATTATGAAAATGTCATTATGTTATCAAGGTCATTCACCGTGCATTGTTGGTTGATTAAATGTTCATAGCAGCATTACTTTAATTCAATGCCACAGCTGAATATTTTCAGTTTGGTCAATAGTTTCCTAAAGATTCATTATTTCAACCATGTTTTCACAGTAAACAGAAAATAATACTACATTGCAACCACTGTAATCTTTTGACACATGAATGGTCAAAAAATTTTTTTGTAAAACAGTAATGCAATTTGCAATTAAAGGTATTTTAGCATTTGCAACCTTTTTCTTCATTTTATTGCTACTCATTTAACGATGCTCTCCAAATATCCCATCTCCCAGACTGACCCTAACTTCTCTAACTCTGCTGAGTTACGATATTTTAACCAACATTCATTGGAGTAAACACATTTTGAAAGTCAGCCTTTTGTCATGTAATACAAATTGTTTCACTGTGATCCTCTGAAATTTGGCATTCTTGTGTTTGTCCTGATGTGTGCAAGGCAAAAAGCTTTGGCAACATGTCTCTCCTTTCACATTATTCAAGCTCTGTTCTAACAAGCGAATATTATTTCTGTTAAGGTGCAGCTCTAAAGTACTTCTGCATTTGTTGACATATCAGTCAATTCTCTATACACACCCAAATTCATTTTATATTGGAGTTTTTTGGCATATTAAAAGGTAATTTTACACTCTGCAGCTAAACGATCATTTTGCAGATTATCCATTCACTGTAGATCCTAGCTGATATTCATTTCATTAGTGTGGAGAAGGTAGAATTGATTCCTACTTCCGTTAATATTTTGGCAGAGTAATTTGGAAAGTTGGAAAGGAATAAAGGTGTAACATCAAATCTGGGTTCACATAATGTCACACACCAGGAATGGTGTGGAGATGCCAGCATTGGGCTGGGGTGAGCCCAGTAAGAAAACTTACAACACCAGGTTAAAGTCCAACAGGTTTCAAGTTAAAGTTTATTTATTAGTCACAAGTAAGGTTTACGTTAACACTGCAATGAAGTTATTATGAAATTCCCCTAGTTGCCACACTCCAGTGTCTGTTCAGGTCAATGCACCAAACCAGCACATCTTTCAGACCGTGGGAGGAAACTGATGCACCTGGAGGAAACTCACGCAGACATGGGGAGAAAGTGCAAACTCCATACAGACCTAAGCTGGGAATAGAACCCAGGTCCCTGGCATTGCAAGGCAGCAGTGCTAACCACTGTGCCACCCCTAAAGGAGGAGCAGTACTCCAAACGCTTGTGATTCCAAATAAATCTATTGGACTTGAACGTGGTATTGTGAGACTTCTTACTATAAACTAGGGAAGCTAAGAGTGGTTTATGAATATCTATTGAATTCTGAGTGTAAGCTACAATCTGCAGGATGCCATTTTACAATGAGAGGATTATTAATTAATTAAACACCTCATCTGCTACAGCATACAATGGACCTAAGATACTGGAGAGCAGGATGGGCATAAATGCAGTACAGTCTGACGGGGAGATTGCCACATATCGTGGAAGACATATCCAGAAGGTTTCTGTCTCATTTGCCCTTCTTCTGAATTCCTAATTGTGAGAGGACTGGCATGACTTCCTCCCACCTTCCCACAACAGTAGTCTGGGTTGGGACTTCAAATGTCTAATCTCAGAATTATACCTTGCCAGAGTTCTTGGGGCGTGAATGGCATCACGTTTTTGAGATGGCCACAGACCACATTAAGGGAGTGGAAGTTCTTCTGATTAACATAGACTACTGGCTGATCTGATAGTGCCTTGAGTACCAAGAGTGCAAACAATCATCCTTTAGAGCCGTGAAAATCCTGTGAGTGAAGCAAAGCTGTCAACTCTGGGTGGCACAGTGGTTAGCACTGCTGCCTCAAGGCACTAGGGACCTGGGTTCAATTCCAGCATTGGGTCACTGTCTGTATGGACTTTGCATGTTCTCTCCGTGTCTATGTGGGTTTCCTCCGAGTGCTCCGGTTTCCTCCCACAGTCCAAAGATGTGCAGGTTAGGTGGATTGGCCATACTAAATTGCCCCTTAGTGTCCCAAGGGGTATAGGTTAGGGGGATTAGTGGGTTAAATATGTGGCATTACAGGGATAGGGCCTGGATACTCCATCAGAAAGTTGGTGCAGACTCCATGGGCTGAATGGCCATCTTCTGCATTGTAGGAATTCAGGTCAAAGTGGATGTGGTTGACGGTCTTGGCAAAGAGGTTATTGCTGGGTAAGTGTTGTGGGCTGCAGATTGCAATATTCTGCAAATGGCACCAGTTCTTGCCCAGTAGCAGTCAAATGCATAAATATTGAAAGTCATGATCACCTTGACAGCCACAGATGGCCACATGTGCCTCTAGAATAGAGAACTGCGCTGCCAGAGGAGGTGATGGAAGCAGATTCTATAACAATGTTTAAGAGGCATCTGGATAGATACATTAATAGACAGTGAATAGAGGGATATAGGCCATGTAGAGGCAAGAAAATATTAGATTAGACAGGCATCTGTGTCGGCACAGGCTTGGTGGGACGAAGGGCCTGTTCCTGTGCTGTACTGTTCTTTGTTCTAAAGGCTGCAGTTGTCTGTATCTATCTCTTACCAGAGCCTGAACCTTCAGAGGGACTATGGTTTGGAGATAGCAAGGAAGCAGACCCATGGACTATGTGCGCTGTACTGGGGCATCGCTTCCTTTGACACGCAGCCCTGTGTCCATTCCCCAAAGCTGCACATGTCTATGGAGAACACATCTGCTGCTGCTGTTGTCAGTGTTGTTGATAGGCTGGATCAAGTTGCAGCTCCTCCACAGAACTTCAAACTACTGGATGGTATATATATCTCCCAAGCTACAGGGAGGTCTCACAGGCAAGATGTTGAGATTAACCTCAGTGGACGACAAGGCATTTTGAAGTTGCTAGAAAAGGATTGCTGTTGCCAAAGTAATCAGTGAATTCAGACTGAAAGAACTGGTCCTGTCAGTGCTAGCTTCTCACTGCAACTGACCACAAAGGTTGCCAAATTCAGCACTTTTGCCATTTCTAGTTGATCAGCTTCAGTCGACAATGATTCCCCGCTGCCACTTGCCCCCTCCAATTTGCTGCGGTACAAACACAGCGTGGAACCCTCATATGGTCAGAATGTGGGTTAAAGAGGCTCTCATTTGTCTTTCTAATTGCCTCACTTGCTTTCCCACCAGATCAAAGGAAGTTCTCCGCTGGCCTTGGAACCTATCCAGGAGAAAGCAAGAAGGATGACACTGGGATCACAACTCAAAGTCACTTATAGAATATTGAACTCTCTGCACATAAACCCGCCTCCCCTTGCCTGGGAAAAGTTCCTTCATTGTTTGCTGGAATGTAAGGTGACACTGATGAACTCAACAACATTGAAATCTGCTCATGCCTACTGATTAGATGGGAATCCAACAGAACTCAAGACACAAACATTGTTATTAATTATTTAATTTTTCTCTGCTTACAAGGTTAGCAATTTTAAGACTGAACATTCAGTCTTTTTATTACTGAAAAAAAAGGAATTGATAAGAAGCCTATGCTTATCTTTGGAGGTTAGCAACCCTGGCTCAAAATATACTCAGGTCTCTGGCTTACGTACTGGATGGGAAATGGCCACATAGCTGCAGTTATTTTGTTTTAACACTTTTCATAGTAGGGTCCAGCCTTGTGTGCCTGTACGCCTGCACAATTGGACAAAGCAAAATGGTGTGAAGAAACAGGTCAGATGACCTTATACAGAGCGCTATCATGTGGGTATCCCAGGGATTGGGACACAAGATGGGGAAAGGTCCCAAACCAGGAAAGGGAACAGGGAGAGATCCCAAAAAGAAGTCCCAGGTAAGGGACAAAACCAGGGGACAGAAAAAAGGCCTGTTAAGTAAAGTTGAATAAAGGAGCTGAGTAATAAGCTCCAAATTCAAGAAAGAGCTACAGGGAGCAAACTTTAGGTCAAGTGGACATGAGGACCCCTGAAGATCCATGGAGGCAGCTAAAGATTGTTGATTCTGTAATGCAGACTGTAAGGTCAAAGCTATCCCTTTGGAGCAATGGTGTTTTGCTTGGCATGGCAAGATGTGAAATTGTGCAAGGAATGTGAAGTTCAAAAGTACTCAGAGATCCAGGGAAAGGAATCTTGGAAGGCAAAATTGAAACCCTGTGGGATGGGTCATTGTCAAAGTAATATGAATAGGAGCAATATTTGGGAAAGATGCCTCGGCAAAATCTTCAGATGTGGAGTTTGGAAACTCTTGTGAAAAAGACAACATTTCAGCAAAGTGAATGTGACAAGCTTCTGGGTGGGTTGTTGAGAAATCCATGGAATCTATTCTGGTTGCATCTGGCACCTATTGTGTCTTGCATGACCATAGTTTACCTATTAATTCACATATACCTCACACTTACCTTGAATGTTAGAGTATAAGATGGGTAGTGTTCTATCTTTGTGACAATATATAGTAAAGTTTATTTTTGTTTGTTTAAAAATCTGTGGAATCTTGTTGTTTTATTCACTGAGTAAGCATCCTGAATCTCAAACTTATATCTACTTTAAACAAAACATTATTGTTCAGAACCAGATTCCCTCTCCATTGAGAGCCTAGAGTCTGGCCAAGGATCATAGCTGGATTAGAAGCACTTTGAAAAAGTCTTATGCAATTTTACCAGGAAACAGATAGCTTTCTCGCTGCAGATTAGTTTTTTTTTATTTCTGCTTCTTCATTAGTAACATCTATATTTCTTTAACTGTATTTGAAGTTCAATCAATTTCATTCAGTTAAGAGTGATTTGTTGTTTATTTGTGAACATTAAATGTGGTATTCTTGTGCCTGACACGTTTTCCTACAAGATGGGCAGTGTGAAATATGACAGATATTTTGCCATGCCTTTTGGATGCATGTCTTTCTATATATAGATTTTAACTGAGTTGGCAATAGAGTTCCTGATTGAGGTTAAAATACATTGAAACACTACACAATTGTTGTTAATTTAGAATAATGGATAAACAATCCATGGGGGCTCCCATAACGACATTTTCTTTCAGTTCTGAAAGAATGACAAAAGTAGTTTTGCCCTTATGCAACAATTAAATAAATGGCACTGAGACCCCAAAAATCTATCCAGCTTGAATATACTCAGAGATGCAACATCAAAATCCTTTGTGATAGAGAATTCCAAAGATTGATAAAATTCAAGAGTTAAGAAATTTTTCATCTCAGTCCTAAATGATCACCCCCTTATCCTGTGGTTGTGCTCCCATGTTTTAGAAAGCCAGGCAGGGAACACAATGGCTTGAATTTTTTGGATGGAAAGACTCGAAAACCTACATTGACCTTCCGAGGATCCCATTGATTGGCTCATTCAGGAGGACATTCTGTCTTAGGGAGCTCCTGACCAATCACAGCACTCAGTGATGGCAGAGGAAGTGCATTGACCTACCTGAGCCCAAGTGCCAGAGCCTCAGGACAAGGTAAGTGTAAGGAGTCCTAGGGCTGTGAGAGGAGAGAAAGCCTGGGGGTTAAAGAGATTGGGGTCTTGGAGAAGTAGCTTGGGATGGGTGGGGACAGTGGAGAGACCTGGAGGTCATCGAGTCTTCAGGGGAGGGTGTCCTCAGTCAGAAGGGGGCTTCTAACAGCCCCCGTCTTACTCAAGATCCTTTGATCCTTTCCGGCCAACCTCATGGAGGTTCAATGTAGCTGCCAGCCTAAAAATTGAGGCTAGGTGGAAAATGGCCCTTGGGTGGCTACTAATTGGCCTCTTAAGAATCCCAATTGGAGCAAGCAAGGGCTTCCCATCCAAGGCCTTGCCTGTTCCAGCATAAAATTACTGTGTGGTCAGGGCAGATGGGAACTCAGACGGAATCCCATCCCTGCAATTTGACACTCCCCCTACCTTAAATCCCATTGGCAGGGGAGTATAAAATTCAGGTCAACCTCTTAGTACTTACCCTGTCAAGCAGGGTTTAATCTTGTATATTTCAATGAAATCACCTCTTCTAAACCCCAGAGAGTATACGCCTAATTTATTCAGCTTCTCATCACTGGATCCAATCGAGTGAACCTCTGCTCCAATGCAAGTATACCCCTCCAAAACTATGGAGATGAAAACTGCACACAAATCCTCAGGTGTAGTCTCAACAAAGAATTATACAATTGTAGTAAGACTTCCTTATTCTTGTTCTCTTATCCTCTTGTTTGCATTGAAGTGCTTCAGAACATTGCTGGCCATATTTTGAGTGGATATTTAATTCATTTTCAGCCATCAACAACCAATACCAATTTAATCATAAGCATTACCTTAAGCTCACCTCCAACCCCAACTTTAACCAATGTATCCTGATAACAACAATTATAGAGCTAAAACCAGAAAGTTCTGGAAGTATTCAATAATTCTGGCAGTTATTTCAAGTGCCATATGACTCTTCTACAGAATCTTCTCCAGTTCTGAAGTAAAGTTATTTTTGACTCGAGATGTTAATTCTGTTTCTCTTTCTACAGATGCTGCCAGAGCTCTCAGTCTTTCCAGCACTTTCTGTTTTTATTTCAGATCTGCAACATCTGCAGCATTTTGCCTTTACTTCAGTTATGGGGCTGGATTTTGTGTCATGTTTGAGGGTTAGGCTGCTCAAAGGTTAAAGGGGTGGACAACTCCAAATTGGATATCCATTTCTTTTCATCTCAAACATTCTTTAGATAAGGCCATTCATTCTACAATACAGGCTTTGAATACTTGGTGCACTGTTCAAAACAGATGTTAATAGAGGTGGCTGTTGTCTGGAACAGAATGTAGCTATCTGTCTGCATATACAGATTTATGGGTGTGATCCTCCTGGCCTGCTGTGCTACTTGAGTTAGCACAGCGGGCCAGGAGACATCAGCCGGGGGTCTGTAGTGGGACTTGCGACCGGTGTCTGGCCGATCGTGAGTCTCCTGGGCATTGCTTTTCAACATAATCAGCCTCCCATCGGAAATTGGCATGAGGTTGATCACCATATTGAAATCTGAAATTCAATAAGATTAGTGAGTCTGGGACGATATTCTCCGAGCTTGCTCGTGTCTCCCCCTCTGCTGGGAGACAACGGGGATTAAAGTTGGCCTCCATCAAGGGGGACCAGAAGCGATTCCCCCCGGCTTGTGGGGCAGAGATTATTGAGGCCTCCCTGGGAGGTTGGGGACAGGGAGGTGCCCCTTGGCCAGTGCCAGCTTGGAGCACTGAAACTAAGTACGCCCAAAAGACAGGCGGGAAATCTCCCATTTTCCTGCACTTTGTTTCTTTTGGAGAATCGCCCTCTCGATTTTAGGATTCTGTGGTAATTGAGGAAAACAGGCAAGAAGACATTAACAGCTTGTTGTACACTCCGCACATGAAAAGAAATCAGGTGGACTGTCAAAGACTGCTAATATTTATGAGCATGATGATGTAATTCATTCTCCCTGGTGTCTTTCAGTGTTTAAGAATTGACTTGTGCACACATTTCATTCAATCCGTTATTTTAAATGCGGTTTCTTCATCAGATATTTTGGATGGGATTTTTTCACTTTTGGTGGGGATCCCACTGTTGGGGTCAACTGGGGGTCCATACCTGCACTGTCTTGGGAGTAGTTACCTGGCAGTGATTTTCCCTGAATTGGTTATTTACTGGCCAGAAGGCGTGCTCGCGGTGGGCTGTTGAATGGAAGGCCAACAGAAGACCCTCTAATACCTAAAGGGTGAAGCTTGATATTGAGACTTGGGAGGTGACAGGCATGTTCATCTTGAGGCGTCATCTCAACAACTTTAAAGAACCAAAACTAAAAATTGTCACAGTTGCCAGGCTACCACTGTGGAAAAGGAGATCACTTCTGGGCAGCTGACCTTCCCCAACTCTGTAGGAAAATCTGCAGGTTCTTCATTGGACTTTTACTTAGCTTAATTGCTGCCTGCTACTTGCAAGCAGGCAGATCTTCCGGCCACAATCCCACGTCCAGGAAAATGGCTCAGGAATGGGATGGGCAAATTGTTATACTGGCTGGCCAAACTGTCTTCCTTCTTACTACCATACCGGGGGAAAGAATCTGTCATTAACGTGGCAATTGTGTTTGACGAACAACACTTTTCATGTTTTCGATATGATAGTTACATTCCTATTTAACTGCTCACTGAATTGTTTGTGCACTTGTTCATGCTGCAGATTCTTAAGGCACTGGTAGCTTCGCAGAAATATGTGACATCCATCTATTAAATCATTCAAAAGATACATTCTAAGAGGAAAAATTGTTACCTCCTCTTGAAAATATGAAGTGCTCTTTGTAGGAGCTCAGTAGGGAGGGAATCATAATAGGCGAGGGGACGTCCATGATAAGGTCCATTGATCTCGGACGGGATTCTCAGCTTTTGGGGCAAGCCCGGCCGGAGGATCCCATCCCATATCTTGGCCAGAGTGATGCATTAGGCTCATCAACAACATGCATTATCTCCTTCATAGACTTTTGTTATTCTTCAATTAAACCAATTAATTCTTCCTAGAATGTACAATTTACGCAATTCAAAAAGTGGAATGGCTGTCTAAACTTAAAGAAGTAGGTGTTAAACTTATTTCTTTAATAATTCCTAATTCAAAGCCTGTATATAGATTTAAAAAAAAGCACAATGTTGCAGATACTAGAAATCTGAAATGAAAAGCAGCAAATGCAGAAAGTATTCAGCAGGTCTGGCAGTAGTCAGAGGGAGGAGATGGTGCCGTGGTAATCCATAGTAATGCAGAATGCCAGGATAATGCTCTGGGGACTCTGATTCGAATTCCACCATAGCAGATAGTGAAAATTGAATTCAATAAAAATCTGGAATTAAAAGTCTAATGATGACCTTGAAACCATTGTCGACTGTTGGGTTTACTCACGTCCTTTAAGTAAGGAAATCTGCCATGCATAACTATGGGAGATGGACTTGAGTCCATGGAAAGATCAGCCATGATCTGATTGAATGGCGGAGCAGGCTCAAAGGGCTGAATTTGCCCACTTTTGCTCCTAATTCCTATAATTTTGTTTGGCTGTCTTTTCACAGGGCTTTTAGTTCACCTACAATATTTTAATATTTTCTCTCTGCTGCCTCCCCAGAGCATCATCTATCCTTACCTCCCCAGGATCCCTGGTACTTAATTGAAGTGCAGTGTGGAGACATAATCTCAGGCATGGTGCTATAGTAGATCTTCCAGCACCGTGCCTGGAGGGACTGGAGAACTCTTGGTCAATCTGACTGGCTGACAGTTCTTCAGAACTTTCCAAGTGCGGACAGGAATTCCGCCTGCTCTCAATCTGAGCTCAATGACTGTGAAGTGGCAGCTCAGAGTTAGTGAGCTGCATTCCCCACCCACTCTCAGGATGATAGGCATCCTGAAAATTTAGAACAATATTTTATCTTCCTGGTCGAGGGATATTGCCAATGGATTAATAATCGAGGGACCAGGACAATGCTCTGAGGATCCAGGTTTGCGTCCCACCATGGCAGATAACAGGATTTGAATTCAATAAATATTTGGAATTAAAAGATCTAATGGTGACCATGAAACCATTGCTGATTGGCATAAAATCCCACCCTGTTCATTAATGCCCTTTAAGGAAGGAAATCTGCCATCCTAACCTGGTCTGGCCTACTTGTGACTCCAGTAATGTAGTTGACTTTTAAATACCCTTTGGAATGTGCCCCTAGTAAGACACTCAGTTCAAGAGCAATTAGAGATGGGCAATAAATGCTTGCCCAGCCAGCAACATCTGCATCCCATAAGTGAATAAAAAAAAGGCAATGTCTCTAAGTCCTGTCATAACACTGTGTGTCAACCATGAGACATACCAGTGCAATTAGCTCTTTGACTAAGATAGTCTCAGTAAGTAATAATGATGTACACATGAATTAAGAGAAACCAATGTAATATGAATGATTTACAAATGAGACATACATTAAAAAAAACACAAATTGTTCACTTAATAGGTCTTATGTTAATGGTAATGGTGTTGGGCAGGAAAACTGTGACAGTGATTTGGAGCCCCCCATTTGTCCAGAGGTTCTGATGTAGCTTGCCTGCAGCTACAGCATTGTCAGCTGATTTCACCACTCAATAGCATCCTCACAGTCAAATCACATGTCTTTCCTATGCACGCCCCTGTTTAAATTTTCATTGAAATTGTGTAGGAAATGGGAAAACATGAGAGTGGAAGTGGAGTACCATTCCAGTTCCACCATTGGGAACAGCAGGCCACTGACAAAATTCCACCTGGTTAGCTCTATTCCTCTCTTCACAGGTCACGGAATCTTACCATATAGAAGGAGGCCAGTCAGCCCATCAAGTCTGCACTAACCACAATCGCATTTAGGGCTCACCCCCACACATTTCCCCTAACCATTCCTCACTAAGGGACAATTTAGCATTGCTAATCCACTTAACCCGCACATCTTTGGACTGTGGGAGGAAACAAGAGCACCCGGAGGAAATCCATGCAGACACAGGGGGAACATGCAAACTCCACACAGACAGTGACCCAAGCCGGGAATCGAACCCGGGTCCCCGGCGCTGTTAGGCAGCAGTGCTTGCTAACCACTGTGCCATCGTGCTGCCCCGAATCTGCCAGGCCTGAGTATTTCCAGCACTTCCTGTTTTTATTTCAATGCACAGCTTGGAAGAACCTCCTTTGAGCAGAGACATCTCTCTGAGTTAGAAAGCTTCATTAAGAATGTGAATGGCTTATTCACTCATGACATTCCAAGATTGGGCTGAAACCTGAACTTTTGTATCAACGGTTGGTGAAATTTCAATAATTGATGCACTTTCGTGAAATTAACACACTAGACAACAGAAAGCCAATGAATTGCATATTTCTGCATTGCAGTACAATGTGATTTTTAACAAATGAAGTGAATCATTTAGAAGCATTGTTCATTGGATGAATGAAATGTGCAGACATGCAGACAAACCTCACACATACAACCAACACAAATGTACATTAAAATGTTCAGAGAAGCTCCAGTACCTATCACTTTATTCTTCTTTCCATTTTTAATTGGGGTGCAGAGCAAGCTTTTTATTTGTTTGTTTGTACTTTCTGCATTTTCATTCTATCAAGCAAATAAAAAAACGGTTAAAAGCTACCGGGAATATCCAAATGTCACTAAATGATTAAATCCTTGGGCTAATCATTTTAAATTTATTGAGGTTCATAAGATTGACTTACTGTCCACGTAAAACGTGAGTCCTTGTTAACATCTGCAATATTCAGTGTTTCCATGGTGCTTTTTGCATATTTTGCAAACATATAGTTGATTTTATTTATATTATAACTCCTGTAAAAATCAAACAAATATATATTAACAGTAGTTATCAAGACTGCTGACCACCACTTCACAGAATCTCTACTGTGCACAAGAAGGCCATTCAGCCCATCATGTCTGCACCAACTCTCTACAAGGCATTTCAACCAGGTCCTATCCTATCTCCATAATCCCACATATCTACCATAGCTAATTATTCTAACCTACACATCTCAGGACACTAAGGGGCAATTTAGCATTGCCAATCCACCTAACCTGCACATTTCTGGCCTGTGGGAGAAAACCACAGCATCCAGAGGAAACTCACTCATTAACAGGGAGAATGTGCAATCTCCACACAGACAACCACCTAAGACTGGAATCGATCCTGGGTCTCTGGCCTCTTTTAAGGTCAAACCAAATAAACAAACTCAAGTTAAATCAGGACAAAGTAAAAGGGGCAGTTCTCCAAAAGGAAGGGAAACAGCTCGAACAAAGTCAAAGTATACAGGAAACTTGAAAATATCAAATTAAAATGTGATTATTAAGGTCAATAATGCACCCCAGAACCTGCAGTGCCCAATGGGCGTGGAAGGCGTCAACTGTACCCGTGGACATTGCATGCTCCCTCTCCAGGGACACCTGGCTGCGAACATAACCGTGGTAGAGGGGCAGACAGTCAGGATGGATGGCCCCCTCAATCGCCTGCTGCCTGGACCTGTAAATGGCGCACTTTGCCAGGCCCAGGAGCAGGTTCACGAGGAGGTCGCCATCCCGACCCTCCCCTCTTTGCACCAGGTGATCTGGATCCCTGGTGCTATGAGCTAGAAGTATTAATCACTGTGCCACAATACAATCCACTTAGAGGTAGTTAACATGGCTTTGCTATGAAAGGTTAAACATCTTTTTTTCTCGGCTTTCTTCCAAATGTTTTGTTGGTCTAATTAAATCATAACCTGCACCTGTACCTTTCAAGTGATCAGTTTATGAATTTTACATCCATTTGTTAAATCAAAAACCAACTTGATTTATTTTACCATTGCACCTGCAAACAATCTTAAATACTCTGTAAAAGGGTCTTGTGATGCCAGTGTACCTTTAAGAATTTTTTTTTCATCATGTTCTCTGCAGCTCGCACATCCTCAGCTTTCATTGCTGAGTTGTTTATAGAAGTTCTTTTATTGCTCCTTTAGTGGCTTAAACAAGGTTTTATTTATTTTTACTATGGGCCTCAGGTACTTTCTGGGATTTGTTTTATGTCCCTGCATTGTTAGAGGGAAGACTGGTTGGCAGGTTATGTGTTTTGGACAGTTTTTTTTTCTTCCTAGTGAATTTAAGGTTTCATTTTTCTGTTTGGCTGCTGGCTGCAGTTTACTTCAGAAGGGAGTGGACATCAGACTGAAAGCAGTATTTCTGTCTCTCTCCCTGGTGTTCTGGGAAGCTGTTCTGACTTCAAACTGTTCTTCTTGTGTCCAGAGGGCTGTTGGAAGTTACAAGACTGAAAAGTCAGGATTTCAATTCTCCACCCAAAGGACAATGTTTCAGCATCATATGAGCATTTGTACTTTCTGTGCTGAACCTATGGAAAGGGTTTTGTATAGGGACATTTTGTTTGATTGGAACATTTTAGATATATTTGTTAAGGTTCATACAATATCAAGTTGTTTTGTTTTTGCTTGTACTTGGTAAAAGTTATTGCTAATTTTCTTTCTATGCATGTTAACTGTACACTTAAATAATGTTTGTTTGTAAAAAACTCCGTAGTGGCTCATTTGAATCATACATGAAGTGAAACATCTTATGCTCACCCTAGCCAAATACAAAGTGCAAAACTTATGATCTATGCAGACTTATAGAACCTACAGTGCAGAAGGAGGCCACTCAGCCTATCGAGTCCACAGTGACCATAATCCCACCCAGTTCCCATTCCCACAACCCTATACATTTACCCTAGCTGGTCCCCCTGACACTAAGGGGCAAGTTAGCATGACCAATCCACCTAATTCACACATCTTTGGACTGTGGAAGGAAACTGGAGCACCTGGAGGAAACACACGCAGACACGGGGAGAACATGCAGACTCCGCAAAGTCAGTGACCCAAGCCGGAAATTGAACTCGGATCCCTGGCCCTGTGAGGCAGCAGTGCTAACCACTGCACTATAGTGCTGCCCCTTCACAAAACACTTTGGAGTTTCAGACCTGAATTATAACAATCTTGTCAGCACAAGGAGTTATGGTCAGGCAAGAAAAGGCATTATAAATTGGACAGCAATTTGTAAAAGCATATGTTGTTGTCAAAACAACTCCTATCATAAAGCTCCCTCCAGATGGGCAGCTAATCTGGTATTGCCTATTTTACTCCATTGTATAATCAAAATCATCTCTCTGTGTCACCATGGACAGCAGCCACTTGCTTTTTGAGAACTGAATGATGGCACATCATAAGGTTGAAATGCTTCTTTTTACAGGAAGCTGAACATATCTTTTTGTGTTTTACTGAAAGAATCTCCCCAACGTTCTAGTCTTTTCTCAATGATCTTAAAAGTAGATTGCAGATGAAATAATGAACCCAAATAGTAAATTATGCCTTGTGATCATAAGTATCTATTTTGATTTAGACCTTGATTTTCCATGGTGGGGAGCATGGAGAGTCAAAAGCAATTGCAGTTGACAACTCTTTCTTCCCCATTGATCTTTATGACCAAAGAGAACTGAGCAGCAATGTCATGGGAACATCAACGCCTTCAATTTGTTCTCCAAGCCACAAACTATCTTGAATTAGATATATATTGTAATTCCTACATTATTGTTGGTTCAGTATTCTGGGACTACATACCTAATATTGCTATGCGAGTATACAGCTATGAAGAGATGACCAACCACTACCCTCTCAGATTAACTTGGAAAGTACAGTAAACATTGTCCGGCAAAGATTGTCCATATCCCAAGGAAGAATAAATATGGTAAGTGAGGTTAAATGGAGGGCATCTTTGGACAAAGTGCAATGATGTAATTCAGTCCCCATTCTAAGTAATTTATTCTGTTTTTATCCTCATGCCACTATAAAGTCTTATGTCCACACAGGGCGGCACAATGGCACAGTGGTTAGCACTGCTGCCTCACAGCGCCAGGGACCGGGGTTCAACTCCTGGCTTGGGTCACTGTCTGTATGGCGTCTGCACATTAAGACATGCTGGTTAGGTGCATTGGCCATGCTAAATTCTCTCTCGATGTACCCAAACAGGCACCAGAGTATGGTAAATAGGGAATTTTCATGGTAACTTCATTACAGTGTGAATGTAAGCCCACTTGTGATACTAATAAAAAACGTTTTTAAAAATTTACAATGGAAATTGTTTCAGTAACAGGGAATATTGTAGTTACACGCTCTTGTCGGTGAGGGCACTGCAGCACCTCTTCTCGGAAGAGGATGAATCCGTTGTCACCTTGTTCTGCGTAGCCCCAGTTTCTGCAGGACGCCCTGTTCATCGACATGTTGCTGTAATTTGTGTGATGATCTTATTCAGTGAGAAAGGAGATGTGACACTTGTGGGCAATCATTGTTTCTTGTGTACAATGGAGCCCTCAGTTTCTCAATCATCCATGAAGTAATTAAAAACAGACTCCAATTAACAAAAAACAGCTTAACAATTTTATATAGGAAATCTTCCAGCAAAAAAAATGTTCACAGGAATTTATAATTAAAAAAAAAAGATAGTACGTGCAAGTAGATGCAAGATTTGAATTATGCTGGCACTAACTTTGCTGTGGGTGGCAATGGAATGGCATGTATAATTATCCCCAAGCTTTTAGTGAGCTTGGCAGTGCTGATTTGTAGACTTCTGATATCAGCTCAAATTTGGCACATTCTGTGAGTAGATCAACCAGCAAGGAAAATATTTAACACACTAGATTGAACAACCTTCACAGACAGTAAATAAAAAAAGACATATGTCTTACATTTAACCCCTATATAAGAAATGAAATAAAGATTAGGTCACACACAGGTGGAAGATCTAAATCAGCCAAACACATAAAAACTAAAATTATTAAAGAAACATTATGGATAAATTCCTCCTCAACTCCATTGTAAATGGGAATCCCCTTTTCTGGAAAAGGGTACCATGGCTCTCGATTCCCCCACAAGGGGAAACACCCACTAAGCATCATGACACAAGTCCCTTCAAAAACTTATATATTTCAGTAAGATCACCTTTCATTCTTCTGAACTCCTAGCCTGCTTAACCATTCCTCACAAGCCAATCCCCTTCATCCCAGGAATCAACATAGTGAATCTTCTTTAAACTGTTCCAACACAAATGTATTCCTCCTTAAGTACGGAGACCAAAGCTGAATGTATTACTCTATTTGCAGCCTCGCCAACACCCATAGAGTTGCAGCAAGACTTTCCTACTTTTGTATTCCATCCCCCTTATTAATGAAGGAAATTGCATGTCTTGCAGTAAGATGCAGCTTGGATGAGTGCAGTGAGATAAAAAGTTTAAAGTTTATTTATTAGTCACAAATAGGTTTACATTAACACTCTGGCACCTGTTTGAGTATACTGAGCGAGAATTTAGCATGGTCAATGCATCTAACCAGCACGTCTTTTGGACTGTGGGGGGAAACTGGAGCACCCAGATGAAACCCGCGCAGACACGGGGAGAACATGCAGACTCCGCACAGACAGTGACCCAAGCCAGGAATCAAACCTGGGTTCCTGGCGCTGTGAGGCAGCAGTGCTAAGCACTATGCTGCCGTGCTGTCGAGTGCTTAACTCTGCTTATGCACATTTTAAGTTCTTTGTTACTCTCTAAGTAGTTTAAACTGCTGCTGGGGAGATACCAATATTGCACTATATTTATAGCATAACTGATCAAATTCCTTAATATAATACAGATAGACACTGAATGATATTTCTAAACTTGAAACCTAATTAGTTAATTAATTTCTATTCTCCAACAGTCCCCCACGCCCTCTCACTGGAAGTCCCCACATAAAGATTGTGTGGTAATTGCCTGGAAAGTTCAAACTTCCACTGGGCAATTTCCCTGCACAGGGAACGGTCAGATACTCCACCTAAATTGCAAGTTTCATATGATTCCAACTCTCTTACAGGAACAGAAGAATTAAACCATTTCTAAATTCCTGACTAACTGTAGTATTGACACCTCACAGCTCCCCCATGGAACCCCTCAACTACATCCCACATCTCCTCAACTACCATCCCTAACAGCCCCCCTCCTCCAAACACTTTGGGTATGATCTTGCACTCCATTCATGCCGCTCTCCCTCTGCAGTGATCGGACAATTTGGCAGCTAGGCAAATCTCCATTCACTGTGGTGAGCTGGGAAAATCCTGCCAGCGTGAAAGGTGGTAAGATTCTGGCCTTGACTATGCTCCCAAATCCCAACGAAGCTCCAGTTACCCTCCTCACACAACCATTCCTACACTCCTCACCCCCTCGGCTACAGTTCCCAACCTCCGATCAACCCTCCAAACATTTTGACTATGCTCCTGACCACCCCCACAAAACCACTGCCTACCTTCCCCCCGTGACTATACTTCCTTAACAACCCTTCCCAAAGTCCAATTGTCCACCCAATGCCCCCCATGGAATTCATCCCCTTTCTACTTTCCAATCCCCCACTATCCCCTGGATCCCCCTGACTAACCTCAAACACCTGGCAACTATCACAATGCCCCGACTGAGCACCAACCCCTGTCCAACTGACCCCTTCATTGCTTACTCACCTCCCTCCAACAACCATTTCCCCACTGGCCAACCCCAGACCCCCAACTCAACTGACCACCTGATCCCCCCTTCTCCCCTCCCCCACTAATCACATCCCATTGATCACATGGTGTTAGTAATTCTTGAGAGTGTCAAAATAGATAAGTCCCCTGGGCTGGATGGGATTTACCCTAGGATTCTCTGGGAGGCTAGGGAGGAGATTGCAGAGCTTTTGGCTTTGACCTTCATGTCGTCATTGGCTATAGGTATAGTGCCAGAAGACTGGAGGATAGCAAATGTTGTCCCCTTGTTCAAGAAGGGGAGTAGAGACCATCCTGGGAATTATAGACTGGTGAGCCTTACTTCTGTTGTGGGCAAAGTTTTGGAAAGAATTATAAGGGATAGGATTTATAATCATCTAGAGAGAAATAAATTGATTAGGGATAGTCAACACGGTTTTGTGAAGGGTAGGTCATGCCTCACAAACCTTATCGAGTTTTTTGAAAAGGTGACCAAAGGGCCGGATAAGGGTAAGGTAGTTGACGTGGTGTATATGGATTTTAGTAAAGCGTTTGATAACGTTCCCCATGGTAGGCTACTGCAGAAAATGCAGATGCATGGGATTGAGGGTGATTTAGCAGTTTGGATCAGGAATTGGCCAGCTGATAGAAGACAGAGGGTGGTGGCTGATGGGAAATATTCAACCTGGAGTTCAGTTATAAGTGGCGTACCTCAAGGATCTGTTTTGGGGCCACTGCTGTTTGTCATTTTTATAAATGACCTAGATGAGGGTGTAGAAGGATGGATTAGTAAATTTGCTGACGGCACCAAAGTCGGTGGAGTTGTAGACAGTGAGGATGGATGTTACAGTTTGCAGAGGGACATAGATAAACTGCAGAACTGGGCCAAGATGTGGCAAATGGAGTTTAATACGGAAAAGTGTGAGGTGATTCACTTTGGTAAGAGTAACAGAAGCACAGAATATAGGGCTAATGGAAGGACTCTTAGTAGTGTTGACGAGCAGAGAGATCTCAGGGTACATGTGCATAGCTCCCTGAAAGTTGGCACCCAGGTTGATAAGGTTGTTAAGAAGGCATATGGTGTGTTAGCTTTTATTGATAGAGGGATTGAATTTCGGATCCGTGAGATCATGTTACAACTGTACAAAACTCTGGTGCGGCCGCACTTGGAGTATTGAGTACAGTTCTGGTCGCCGCATTATAAGAAGGATGTGGAGGCATTGGAAAGGGTGCAGAGGAGGTTTACCAGGATGTTGCCTGGTATGGTGGGAAGGTCGTATGAAGAAAGGCTGAGGGACTTGAGGTTATTTTCATTAGAGAGAAGGTTACGAAGTGACCTAATTGAGGCATACAAGATGATCAGAGGATTGGGTAGGGTGGACAGTGAGAGTCTTTTTCCTCGGATGGTGATGACTAACACAAGGGGACATAGCTTTAAATTAAGGAGTGGTAGTTATAGGACGGGTGTCAGAGGTAGGTTCTTTACTCAGAGGTTAGTAAGGGCGTGGAATGCCCTGCCTGCAGCAGTTGTGGACTCGCCAACTTTAAAGGCGTTGAAATGGTCAGTGGATAGGCATATGGATAACACTGGAATAGTTTAGGTTCGAGGGTCATTAGATTGGTTCCACTGGTCAGCGCAACATCGAGGGCCGAAGGGCCTGTACTGCGCTGTAATGTTCTATGTTCTACATCCACTGAACATCTGGCTCCCCAACTAACTGCTTCCTCTCCCTCCAACATCCTAACAATTATGAGGAAATCTTTTCTCCCTCATGCTCGAAAGAATGCTGAGTGAGCTGTATGAGTAAAGGCCCATGGCATTGCTTACCCCTGGGGAATCAGTATTGTCTGTGTAGTGATGGCAGTACATGCATGAATTTCTTCCATAAAGTTGTTATTTGTCTCACTATGCAGACAATACTGATTCCCCAGGGGTAAGCAATGCCATGGGCCTTTACTCATACAGCTCACTCAGCATTCTTTCGAACATGAGGGAGAAAAGATTTCCTCATAATTGTTAGGATGTTGGAGGGAGAGGGAGGAGTTAGTTGGGGAGCCAGATGTTCAGTGGATGTGATCCACTGGTCTGAAGCCAGACAGCTGCTAAGTTATGACTGCATCCCTGGAAATTAAAAAAAAACTGCTTTGGAAGAGCTCTTAATGGACCCACAAGGCATTTAGAAAGCTTCTCAATAGCAGTGGGCCTGTTACACAGCCTGCTCCTCCCCCACTCTTGCGAAGATAGAAAGGATGGAAATGCAGTCATTACTTATGGTCACATGACTTTGCAGCCATTTTCTTGCTCTCATCTCATTCCTATGTGGACTCAATCAGAGTCATGATGTGGGTATGCCGGCGTTGGACTGGAGTTAACTCTCCATTCACCTGACGAAGGGACTAACCCCGAAAGCTTGTGAGTATATTATCAAATAAATAGGTTGGACTAAAACCTGGTGTTGTCAGACTTTTTACTGACTCAATCAGAACCAGGAAATTTCCCAGAAAAACCCATTGTGTCAATGTCAACTCACACCATCTGCACTGCACTGCACTTGCACTGCAAGTGTGGCTTCATAGTCTCCCGAAACAGTTTGTTTCAATGGTTCTTACTAATAATTAATTTTATAGCATTAAGTTTAAAAGATTGCAGTGACATAAATCCACTCCTCCAGACACTTGGGAGGAAATAGTTATACCTGAATTGCTTTTTTCATTCTCCATTTCTTATTTTCTAAAATGGTAACCACTAGTTTTTGAATATCCTAAAGAAGTTGGTGACTGCTGCAAAACCTCATTAAAAAAATATATAAAAACTAATACAGAATTAACAATATTGTTTGACAGTCACTGATCATTTCTCTGCTTGTTTCAAATCATGTCAAGTAACCCGTTGAAGACACCGAGAGTCTGGTACAATAGCAAAATCTTCCTATTGTTTCCTTTCATGAATTCCTCTAGGCCCTCTTCCGAATAAAATCAATTTGACTTGAGCTTTAACTGCAGCTTCGTTGCTGGCATAAAGTTTATGTGGCTAATTACTGTTAAAACAAATATCATCATTTCTAATTAGTTTCTGTGTTTCATAGAAGGATGATTATTGAGATAGTATTTTACCTTCTCTGGAACTCTGTTGGATCTTCCAACTCTGCTGAATTCATGTGGAAAACACTGGAAAATGAATCCTGAAAATGCAATTAAATTAGAGAACTTATTTTCAATGCACTTAAGAGATAATTGTGTAAAATAGGCAAGTATTATAGATATGTGAAGCCAAACACCTTTTAAAGATTTAACCGGGCTCTAACCACTGAAGATAGCCTCACTCTCCTTTCATTCCTATTTGAAACTCTGAGGAAGGATACTGTTTAAAAATGATCCTTGGAAAAAAAATGTCAAAATGTTTGGTTGAACAATTCCCTTCATTCATAATATACAAGGAAGAATTTTTCACAGAGATATGCTTTGCATTCCTCGAGTGAGCACAGTGGGATGGGAGAATTGCCCTCCTAGTTTTGGCAAAGTTGGAAATATTATATTTGGTCCCACATCAAAATAATTGATTCAGATGGTGACTAGGAGTGACTCAAGCACTGATCTTTGGGGTATCATGCAAGTGACAGCCTGAAAATGACACATTCATTCCTACCTGTTTTCCATCCATTAACCTGTTCTCAATCTATGCCAATCCACTCTAATTTTGTTTACTAACCTCTTGGGTGGGACCTTATCGAAAGTTTTCAGAAAATCCAAATACACAACATCCATGGGTTCCCCCTCGTCTATTCTATTAGTTAGATGCTCAAAGAAAACGCCAACATTGTCAACATTTTCCTTCCTTACGTTCATGCAGACTTTGCCCAATTTAACATTATTTTCTAAGGGGGTGGTTTTACATTCTCATCCCATCAGCAATCTGTCCGGATGGCTGGAGGGGTGGCGATCGGTCCAGGCTGGGGGCAATGGTTTCAGCTGCAGAGCCCCGTGATAGCAGGGGCAGGATGATAGGCCACGGAGGTTGGCTATAGATGGGGAGGCAGTGACAGGTTTCTGTGCTCACCAAACACAGAGATCTGCACATGCACAACTGCATATTCTGTTGCTATCGGCTGGCTTTGGGGCAACTTAGGCCCCTCTCACCTCCCCTGCTGGCATATTCCAAATTTGGCTAGTTTTTTTTTGACAAAGTCATGTAAGATTTGATTTTTAAGTTGCCCAAAAAAAGTGGCGCACATTTCTCCCATTTTCAAGCTCATTTGGAGTTTGGATTTTTTTGGTAAGATTGCCCCCTAAATATCCTGTTATTACATCATTTGTAATAGATTCTAGCATTTCACCTGTCCCTGTCTGTAATTTCCTGTCTTATCTCTCCCTTTTTTCCTAAATAGTAGGGTTACATTTGCTTTCTCCCAATCTGCAAGAAACATCCCAGCATCTACAGAATTTTTGAAGATGACCACCAATGCATCCATTATCTCTACAGTGACCTCTTTCAACTCTGTGGGATGGATCATCAGGTCTAAGCGGTTTACCAACTTTCTGTCCCATTAGTTCTACAGTATTAGTTTTACTAATATAACTAATACTTTACGTAACGCATGAATGACAATTTTCATTAATTGCATTAAAACATTCAGGAGGTAGACTTTAGTCCCTTAAGTTACGCGCTACTGAATAACAAAAACAATTTTTATTCTACTTAATTAAAGTTGGCTCTCTTTAAAGGTGTTGGACACTTAAATTAGATTCTTCACATCACACATTTGATAAAGTGAATAATCAGAAAATGCATCAATCATGCTAAAGTGCATTGGAGCATGGAGTCACAATACACCAGAATACAAGATGAGTTCCACAGTACAATAATGCCAGTATCTCCAGTATCCTCAACCGCACCCACTCCTCCGTGCCCACCCCGGCAGGTGTTCCCATGCAGATGCGACAAGCCGTTGGCTGCTGGGGGGTCATCCATTTCCACCAAAGTCTCCAGGCTTTTGCATAGTTCATCCGCCCCACTGCTGGGGCACCTGCCCTGGTGGGTCATCCTTGGCAGGACTGGAAAATCCTGCCAGTAAGGAGGGCTGGAAAATCCCACCCGAAATTTTCCACCTCCATTGTAGTACTTTCAGGCAAGGTGATGAGTAACAATAAGGTGGGTTCCAAGTGTACAAAGGGAATAAGCAGAAAATGAATCGCTCTAGGACTTGCGACATGTACCCGCTGTTAGTTAGGTCCACACTCACACAGACCTATCTATTCCAAAATGCCTGTTCTCTTTCTTGAAGTGAAAAAAATGTGGTTACAGCACGCTTAGGATTGTCAAAGCATGGCCGATCACTTCTTTTATGCTGCTGCCTGGTTTTAAGATTTTTTAAAATTTATTTGTTCATGGGATGCAGAAGTTATTGGCAAGGCCAGCATTTGTTGCCCATCCTAAATGCCTTTGAACTGAGTGGCTTGCGAGGTCACTTCAGAAGGCAGTTAAGAGTTAACCACATTTCTGTGGGTCTGAAGTCATGCGGAAGCTGAATGAGGTAGGGACACCAGATTTTCTTTCCCAAAAGAATATTGGTGAACCAGATAGGTTTTTAACACAATCAATGAGAGTTTTGTGGTTGCCATTACGGAAACAAGTTTTCAATTCCAGAATTTGTTAAATTTGAACTTTAAATTCCACCATCTGCTATGGTGGGATTGAACCCATGTCCCCAGAGCAAAATCCTGGAATACTAGTCTAGTGATGTCATCACTATGATACTGTCTCTGATTGGTTAACCTCTGTTTTGTATTGCTCTGAAACTTAGCTTTAGCTGTTATCTATTTTATGTATTCTTTCTTGCTGATCAGATTGGCACTGAAGAAGTTCAAGTAAGCAATACTGAAAATAGTCTCATAGTGAATAAATGAAGAAAGCTTGAATCAGGGATTTGGAGAGGCCACATTAAGAATTGTTAAATGGGAAATTAAATGAATAATGAAAAGACTGCAGGGGGCTTTATTACTAGTACTTCAATGGGCTTATTATTAACTGCTTGCACTTAAAATATACAAAGCCATTGCATCTTATTCCAGGGAGAATATATCTAAAACAAAAGGTTGTTTGTTGCCTTATCAAACAATCTTTACAATTAGAAGATTACCTGTTTGGAAAAGCAAGTAAAATATATAAGGAAATAGAGTGAAATGATAACTGACTTCAAAGCGAATGAGAAAAAGTTCTTCCTATAATGCAGTGTCTGGCCGGTATTCTACAGACTCAGCGCTTTGCATAGTATCAAAACCAGAAACATACCTGATAGTGCTCTTAGCACTGACCCTGTCAAAACATGATGTGGAGAAGGAGAACATACACCATTCAGCAGGCACCTGTGCCTCTAGGTCACTTTGCTCATTAATCCAGAACTGGAAAGTCTAACCTCACTGCCAGATCTGGGGGTTGGAGGCGTGAGTGAGATGATGCCTGCTCCCCCCATACTCCGCACCAGCCACCCATTCCACACACACACACACACACACACACACACACACAAACACACACAAACAGCTTCATGGAAACACTGAAAATAATCTTTTTGTAAGAGATTTCATAAATGAAATTTATAGTCTTTTGGGCTCTTTGCCAGGATTCCATTGTGTTCCCCTAAACACCCTCAAAATTAAATCCATTTTTGTTCTTCAGGTTCTCTCACCCTGCCTAATGTTAGACACCCATGAGATTTAGAGTGCAGGAATGTCCAGTGTCTGGAGTCCAAGCACTACCTGACCCTGCTGCAAACAGCTAGATTCTGCCCTTTGTGAAAACAGGATTTTGCCAATTTCTCAAATAAGCATAGAATCATAGAGTTCCTACAGTGCAGAAGGAAGCCATTCGATCCATTGAATATGCACCAACAACAATTCCACCCAATCCCTGTAACCCTATATATTTACCCTGATAATCCCTTTGACACTAAGGGACAATATTTTAGTATGGTCAATCCACCTAACGCACCTTTGGACTGTGGGGGGAAACTAGAACACCTGGAAGAAACCCACGCAGACACAGGGAGAACAAACACACAGATACCCGAGGCCAGAAATGAACCCGGGTTCCTGGCACTGTGAGGCAATAGTGCTAACCACTGTGCAATGAAAATGTATCTGGATGCTAGTAGATATGTGATCATAAAGAACATAGGAAGTAGGAGCAAGCCATTCAGCTCCTCAAGCTTTGCAAACTTCCACCAAAATTCCCATGGAAATCTACGAGAGCAGCTGATGAATTTTGACCACCTCCACTCTCCCACCTCCATGTCTCTGACAGGCCTGGGTTGATATATTAACCAAATCCTAATACTCACAGAGGAATTGTTATCCACAATAAAGATGGTGCAGCTCTGAGCCTGCATGAATGAAAGGATAGTTGCTGCAATCTTCTTCACAATTACTTCCAAGGAATGCTGCTCCTCAAATATCAGAGTTGCAAGATCAAGTAGAACCTTGCCAAAGAAAGCATTAACAATAAGTAAGTTACGTGTAGTTATTTCTCCACTTTTATGAAAGTGACAAAAATTCAACAAGTAATACTTCATGTATCTGATGAAAAGGAAACACCCAAAAGGTAATTTTTATAAATTTGCAATATGGAGTAAGAATATGGCAGCTATGCTCAGTTAAATTGCAAATGCATTGACAAAAATAATTCTTCAGGTTAGCATTTCTAGTGAAATTGCAAATATACTGAAAACTAAAAGGTGTCGAATTAATTTGCTGTTGACAGAGATTTCCAGCAAGAATGCATTTACAACATTGAGAACAGACATTCAAATTAGTGGTTAACACTGCTAGCCTCACAGCCCCAGGTTCAATTCCAGCCTTGGGTCACTGTGTCTGTGCGGAGTCTGCATGTTCTCCCCGTGTCTGCGAGGGTTTCCTCCCACAGTTCAAAGATGTGCAGGTTAGATAAATTGGCCATGCTAAATTGCCACGTAGTCTCCCAAAATGCATAGGTTAGGGGGATTTGATGGAAAAATAAGTGGAGCTACGGGGATGGGGCCTGGGTAGGATGCTCTGTCAGAAAGTCGGTGCAGACTCGATGGGACGAATGGCCTTCTTCTGCACTGTAGGAATTCTATGATTGATTCTTACTCTTTTAGTTTAGCTGCAACTGATTTATACTTTATTTACTTTATTTATTAATTGTGAACCATCAGGAGTGTTTGCTAATCATCCACTAATCTATAATGTTGAGAAGGAACATGCTCTTGACGTTAATGCCTTCAATTTGTAACTATGTTAGAATCATATAAATCATAGAAACCCTACAAGTGCAGAAAGAGGCCATTTGGCCCATCGAGTCTGCACCAACCACAATCCCACCCAGGCCCTATCCCCATATCCTACCAACTAATCCCTCTAACCTACACAACCCAGGGCACTAATTTAGCATGGCCAATTAACCTAACCTGCACATCTTTGGACTGTGGAAGGAAACCGGAGCACCTGGAGGAAACCCACGCAGACACAGGGAGAATGTGCAAACTCCACACAGACAGTGACCCAAGCTAGGAATTGAACCCAGGTCCCTGGAACTGTGAAGCAGCAGTGCTAAACACTGTGCTACAGTGCTGCCTTTCTTAACATTAATTTTTATGTAAGTGATGGAGCCATTTTGAACTCTGCTGCCTGGGCAGCTCCTGGCAGAGTAAATCACCCACTCACTGTAGAACATGCCCAATTTTCAATCTATCGATTCAAATTAAGTGCTACCAGCTTGAAGACTTGTCAATTTTCAGGGCTGAGCCACATAATCGTGGAGGGCTGTGGGGAACCAATTGAGCAAAGTGTTCATATACAGCTGCTGTTTCAGAGAATGGATTGGCCGACAGAAAAATAGTTCAGGAGGGAAGGGGTGAGAGTAGGATTGCTGATTATCGGAGAGGGGGGAGGGGGTGGGGGGCAGGAGAAGGATTGCTGATCATCAGGCAGGGGGGTGTGTGGCGGGGGGGGGAGAGGAGTAGGATTGCTGACCATCGGGGAAGAGGGTGTGGAGGGGGGGAGAAGTAGGATTGCTGATCATCGGGGAGGAGTGGGGGGGGGGGGGAAGGAGTAGGATTACTGATCATCGGGGTGGGGGGGGGGAAGTAGGATTACTGATCATCGGGGGGGGGCAGGGGGAGTAGGATTTTTGATCATTGGGGAGGGGAGTGAAGAGCAACAGCAGGCCATGTCATTCCTGTGAAGTTTGGAAGAGCACCGGTGCTCCTTCTGATCCTACAAAAGTAATTTTTTAAACATCCTTTTCTAGTCTCCTCTTTGGCTGCACCACCAAGCAAAACTGGGGCAGAGTGTGCACAGCACACACTCCACTCAGTTGTCTTCCAGATTAGCATCTGGAGTTCTATATGTACCATAAAAAGCTGCCCTGCGATTTCAGAGAATCTCCGGACTGAAACTGGCAGCTAGGCTAGTGATAGACACTTTTCAGGAAGCCATTGGGTGGATGGGAAGTGAAAATGGAGGGATAAGCTCTCTCCTGTCAGAGCAACTGAAAGTCTCTTTCAAAGTATTTGTTTTCCCTATAATTTTAGCCTTGATATTTTTCTCTTTTCTTGCCCTTAGTCTCTTGGATGTCAAGACGAGAAGTAGCCATGTTGGAGAACAGAACAGTTTATTCTACATTCACTCCATCCGTTTTGAACTCTGCTATTCTAATCTAACAACTTTACTAACACCCTACTTGTACTGCCACCAAGTCAAACTTCATCCCAGTGTCAATATCTTGTTACTTAGACATTTTCCTGTACTCTTCAATTCAAAAATGTTTCATTTTACAAGTTATGGAAAATGCATATTGGTAACAGAATGCATGACGGCAACAAAACATCTGGGGCCTTGCAAAATATGGGTGGAAATTAAATCAGTGTTGCTGAAGTTGGCAGTTTCATGAGATGAGTTGGTGTGTGCCTCCTGTCTTTGGAGAGAAGCAGGTTACGTGAAGGTCAGCAAATTTCTGTTTCACTTTTCTCATTGAGTGTCTTCAGCTGGGGCTTGTTAGTGTTTTGTACAAAGTGTAACCTTCTGTAAACAGATGTGACGGACCAAAACAAAATAATCTGCAAAGCAACATCTGGTCAGAATTCCACAGAGGAAAGTTTTGTGGGTTACCATGGAGTCACTGTACATTTTGGTGGCAGAGCACTAGATGTCATGGAAAGTTGGCTTGAATGCAATTTTTGGGGATTCCCAGGGCTTTCCACCATAGTTTTGCGAGATGAGCAATGAAATCCCACAGAAATCCAATCCCCCATCCCCAATTCCCAACCAAGGTGTTATTGCTTGGATTCTGCAAATATCATTTTGGTCAGTACCTGGTTGCGTCTGTTTTCAAGCAGTGAAGTTTCATACACTTTCGCTTTGTGAAGGACAATCCCACAAAACGTCAAATAGGCAGCAAAATCCTAAAAACAAATGACAATAATGATACTGAACAATGGAATTCAACATCAGGAAAATACAATTAGCATCAGTCTAATTTCTAATCTCTAACTTTTCTCGTTAAATTTAAAAAAGGCAAGATTAAGACATTTACCACAAGCAGAATCTGTTCATTTAGTAAAGAGAAGAATAAAGTACAGTAATTATTTAACAAGGCTTCCAAGTCTAAATGACTAGTAATACATTGGATAAAGTTAAACTTTATTTATTAGTTTATTTATTTGTAAGTAGGCCTACATTCACACTGCAATGAAATTACTGTGAAAAGCCCCTAGTCGCCACAGTCCAGCACCTGTTGGGTATATTGAGGGAGAATTTAGGATGGCCAATGCACCTAACCAGCGTGTCTTTCGACTGCGGGAGGAAACCCACGCAGACACGGGGAGAAAGTGCAAACTCCACTCAGACAGCAACCCAAACTGTGAATCGAACCCAAGTCCCTGGCATTATGAGGCAGCAGTTCCTTTTCCTGTGACACTGTGCCGCCCCAGCATCAGTACTATTTAAGTGGTTCGACAGTTTCCTAGTGGGTAAATCATAGTGGATTTCTTCAGTCGAATTATATATTCTCCGTTACACCCAACAGTGCGCTTGTTACTGCTACATGGCCACAACTATAACCACTTAAATATCAAGCAGAGATTTTCAATTTTCCATTTAAAATCAAATACTATGGATATTATGATATTCCGATCACACCCATCCCGAGACTACAAATTTCCACCTGAGATCAATGGATCTTTAAATGATCTGCCAAATTTTCTGTCCAGCCCACAATGATTCCCACAGCAGCTGTGACCAGAGAATTTACCTCGTGATCTCAGGCTCTCTATGGTCACCATTCTGTCTGAAAACATTGCCCTCGGAATCAACGTGAAAGAGCAACTTCCTGCTATCATGCGAGGGTTCCACAAATACTTATCTAAATCACTAAAGCAATATATAGCTCCTTAGTCATTTTATCCAAGGACAACATTGCAAAAAAGCTGGGCAGTGGTCTTTCAAAGAATTGGCAGAGGCATGATGCGCCCAATAGCCTCCTTCTGCGCTGTAGCATTACACCACTCACAATGTTGCATTTTCTCAATAATACTAACTCACGTTCTATATTCAAGTACTGGAGTGGAACTTCAAAATACTCCCTCTGCCAAAAGGCTGCTTTGCTATTAGTTGAACTAATATAGACTAAAGAAAAGTTAGTCCACCTTTTAAATTAAAATTGCAAACACTTGCTTTCTTTTCTTCCACTTTCTGTTATACTGAGATATAGACAAAACTGACCACTATCCCAAAAACAAATCTTCCGTGGATCCAGCGAGTAATAAATGATCACATTCTTATGCTCATACGAAGTACTAATCTATCTGGCATAATATTACTAGAAGACATCTATAACTTAGAAACTGGTTACTTGCCCCGATCCCTTCATTTACTGTACTTCATATATTTTAATTTCTCTCGTTTAAACAGAAGTCAGTTTCTCAATAAAAAAATATGTAATCAACCTTAAATTTCTTTTACCTTTTCATCTTTTTTGGTGAATACTCCATTTGTACCACATTTCTTATTGATTGCTTGGGCGACGCCAACAACCTGGTAAGATAGAAATCATTAAATAGAAACTAGATACAGCTATGCGCACACTGATTCTAAAGAAAGTTCACACCTTTGTGATTGGAAGTATAAATTAACAAAGGATACAAAGTCCCTGAAAATGTATTAACTTTCCTAATTCCTAAATATTGATTTTGCTTAGTTTGAATTGTAACAGAATTTATGCATCTTATATTCAGGAAAAGTAGGGAGGAACTACCAACTAAACTAAACTGATTGGAATTTTGGTTTTCCATTGAGAGTGATTGAATCTCTTGATGGATTTTCAACTGAAACCAACCAAGTTGCATATTAACTTATTAAGCTTGGAAAAATAAGTCGAATGTTCATTTACCTCATTTGCACTCCTCAGTTATCAGCCTATATTGGGCCTGGTATTTGGAAGCTCTTTTTACAGATAGTGTTGGGTACATTTAGAGGGATATAGCCAAATGAAGGGAAGCGGCTGCATTTGAAGATAAAAATGTTGGTAGTCATTATGAAAGGTCTTAATAGTCAAAGTATTTATTTTAGCTACTGAAAAGGTTTGGTAACGAAAATGAAGCAATAACATTTTGGAAGCTTAAAATTCTGGTTTGGAAACCTAGGAAAGAACTTTGCGGCCAGTCACGCTAGCGGGATCTTCTGGTTCTGCATATCCCCACTGCAGAGTTCCTGGCGACGAGGGGTGAATTCAATGGGAAACTCCATTGACAAAGGCAGGACTAAAAGATTATGCCACTGGCCAATGGTGGGCCATCAACTGCATGGAAAAACCCATCCCTATTTCCTGTCATAATGAACTGGAAGTGGGAAACCAAATTTGTGGATGAAGGGATGGAGCAAAATTGTACAGAATTATGCCAAATTTACAGCACAGAAGCAGTCTAAGCCAAGGTTTACCCTCCATAGGATCCTTCTTCCACATAATTCACCTAATCCTCTCAACATATCCGTCTACTCCTTTCTTCCTCATTTATTTATCTAGCTTTCCCTTTACTGTATCTCTGCTATTCGTCTCAATTCTATTTTATTCATTTCATGTAGTATCACATTCTCATACCCTTCCTTATTGGATTTATTAATGATTATCTTACATTTATGGCCCTCAGTCTGAGTCATTCCCACAAGTGGGAGCTTCTCTACATTCGCCCTAGCAGTGCCATTCTGAGATTTGAAGGTTTTTACCAGGTGTCTGTTCAGTCTCTCCTGAGTGCTGTACCTACTCATTCCTGTGAACATTTTTTGCACTTTCTCCAGTGTTCTTTTGTGAGATATGGAGAACAAGATTGTTCACGTAAATGTGGTCTGATCAAGGTACAATATAAATTAGCAGGTTCCTCCAAAAATGAATCCTGTTTTCACTTTTTATTGTTTTGTTAACCCGTATTGCTAATTTTACTGACTATGAATCTGTACTTTTAAACCCCTTGGAGCCACTACCCCAATTGGAGTCTTATCTTGCAAGGAGTAAATTGTTTCTTCATCCCTCCCCTAAATGCACCAATTTGCACTCATCTACATTGAAATTAATTTTCCATTTACATATCCATTCTGCAAGTTTGTTAATGCGTTCACGTACGTTGGTCTAGTTGTCCTCTCCCTCCCCCAGTTGCTGTCCTTCACAAGCTAACCACTGGGTGGCCTTTATCAAATGTCAGTTGTGGCTCAGCTGGTAATGCTCGTACCCCTAAGCTATAAGGTTGCAGGTTCAAGCCTTTCTCCAGGACTTGATAACAAAAAATGAAGGTTGACACTGTAGTGCAGTACCAAGGGAGTGTTGCATTGTCGGAGGTGCTGTCTCTCAAATGAGATGTTAAACTAAGGTTCTGCCTGCCCTCTGATTTAGATGTAAAGGAGGGGTGTTATGTTCTGGCCAATTATTTATCCCTGAATTAACATTAGAAAACACACTCTATCTGGTTGGTGTGATACTGAGGTTTGTGGGAGCTTACTGTGAGCATATTGGTTGACTGCACTTCAAAAATCAACTTCATTGGCTTTTAATGCTTTAAGGTAGTCTGCGATGTGAAAGGTGCTATATAAATGCAACGTTCCTTTATTTCCTATAAAATGAATGTGGTCAGAAGGAATTTCTAGCAGGGGTGGTGATGTCAATTCCCATGTCAGGGCAAACTTTCAGCAAAGTAATGATGGCCTTCAGAGCAAGAGGATTTGAGTACAGAAGCTGGGATGCCTTGCTACAATTATACATGGTTTTGGTGAAGTCACACCTGGAGTATTATGTGCAGTTTTGGTCTCCTTAACTGAGGAAGGATGTTATTGCTATGGAGGGAGTGTGGCGAAGGTTTACCACGCTGATTCCTGGGATAGCAGGATTGACATATGAAGAGAGATTGAGTCGGTTAGGATTATATTCACTGGAGTTTAGACGAATGAGAGGGGAATCTCATTGAAGCCTATAAAATTCTAAAAGGACTAGACAAGGGAGATGCAGGAACAATGTTCCTGCTGGTGGGTTGTCTGGAACCAGGGGGCACAGTCTATGGATATGGGATAAACATTTTATGACAAAGATGAGAAGAATTTTGTTCACCCAGAGAGCGGTAACCTGTGGAATTCACTACCCAGAGAACAGTTGAGGCCAAAACATTATATGTTTTCAAGAAGGAGTTAGAACTAACTCTAGGGGTGAAGGGGATCAAAGGATATGGGATTAAATGGGATCAGACCATTGAGCTGGATGATCAGTTATAATCATAATGAACGGTGCAGTAGGCTCAGAGGGCCAAAATGGCTACCCCTGCCCCCATTTTACGATATTCCTATGAAGCAAGCCTAGGAGTTGGAAGAAAGGAACACAGCAGATGATTTTGATTTGATTTATTATTATCACATGTATTAACATACAGTGTTTCTTGTGTGCTATCCAGATAAAATATTCCATTCATTGAGAAGGAAATGAGACAGTGCAGAATGTAGTGTTACAGTCACAGCTAGGGTGTAGAGAAAGATCAGTTTAATGCTAGGTAAGTCTGACAGCAGCAGGGAAGAAGCTGTTCTTGAGTTGGTTGGTATCTTTTTCCCGAAAGAAGAAGGTGGAAGAGAGCATGTCCAGGGTGCATGGGGTCCTTAATTATGCTGGCTGCTTTGCCAAGGCAGTGCTAAGTGTAGACAGAGTCAATGGGTGGGAGGCTGGTTTGTGTGATGGATTGGTTCCTTGCATTCTTGGGCAGAGCAGGAGCCATACCAAGCTGTGATACAACCAGAAAGAATGCTTTCCATGGTGCATTTGTAAAAGTTGGCGTGAGTTGTAGCTGATATGCCAAATTTCCTTGGCCTTCTGAGAAAGTGGAGGTGGGCTTTCTTAACTAAAGTGTCGGCATGGGGGGACCAGGACAGGTTATTGGTGATCTGAACTTGAAGCTCTCAACCCTTTCTACTTCATCCCCATAGATGTAGACAGGGACATGTTCTCCTTTATGTTTTCTGAAGTCGATGACAATCTCTTTCATTTTGTTGACATTGAGGAGAGATTATTGTTGCTGCACCAGTTCACCGGATTCTCTATCTCATTCTTGTACCCTATCTCGTCATTGTTTGAGATCTGACCCACTACGGTGGTGTCATCAGCAAACTTGAAAATCGAATTGGAGGGGAATCTGGCCACACAGTCATAGGTGGACAAAGAGTATAGTAGGAGGCTGAGAACACAGCCTTGTGAGGCACCAGTGTGAGGATAATCGTGGAGGAGGTGTTGTTGCCTATCCTTACTGATTGTGGTCTGTGAGTTAGGGAGTTCAGAATCCAGTCACAGAGGGGGGTGCCCAGGCCCAGGCCAAGGCCACGGAATTTGGAGATGAGTTTCATGGGGATAATAGTGTTGAAGACTGAGCTGTAACCAATAAGTAGGAATCTGACAATGAATAGATATTCTTCTTATCTAGGTGTTCCATGGTTAAAAGCAGGGCCAGGGAAATGGCATCTGCTGTGGACCTGTTGCAGCAGTAGGCAAACCGTAATGGATCCAGGTAGTCTGGGAGGCTGGAATTGATTCATACCATGACTAACTTTTTGAAGCACTCCATAATGATGGATGTCAGGCCGATAATGATTAAAGCACACTGCTTGGTTTTTCTTAGGTATTAGGATAATGGTTGTCTTCTCAAAGCTGATAAGGACCTCAGATTGTTGTAAAGAGAGGTGGAAGATGTCTGCAAACACCTCCGCCAGCTGATCCGTGCAGGATCTGAGCGCTCGTCCAGGTACCCCATTCGGGCCAGTTGCTTTCCGTGGGTTGACCTTCAAGAAAGCTGCTCTGACATCTGCAATGCTACTTCAGATACAGGTTCATCCAGTGCTTCCAGGCTAGAGGGCATGCTCTCGCTGATCTTTTGCTCAAAACAGGTGTCGAATGCATTGAGCTCATTAGGGAGGGATGCGTTGAAGCTGGCGATTTTATATGCCTTCATCTTGTAGCCTGTTACGTCTTGCAGACCTTGCTATAGTCAATGATAGATGAATAGTGCACTGGCAATACCGGCCTAAATAAAGCATATTGCTGCACGTGACCTTGCAGTAGATGGCATGGCTCTGCTTCTATACGACTGCTGACCTAGAGCCTGTGTACACATTTCCAACTGACTGTTATCTGGAAAGTGCATATCACCTCGGTCTGAAGATCTGCATTGGTGGCATCTAGCAATCTGCCTGTCATTCAGCCAAACCTGCCTGGCATTTCTCACTGTTCTCTCTTCTTTAAAAACTAGACAGAAAGTGAACTTCCCATTGGGAAACCTAAAATCTCAATTTTATTCACAAGCTGGAGAACTTGGCACAATGCCTTTTGACTAACAAAGTAGAAAGAGGAAAAAAAAGCAAAACAGAGAAACCAGTTGAAAATTTTAAGTCTTGTCATGCTCCGACATATTTCACTCTATGCTCTTTAAGTGCAATTCTATAAACTGCATGCCTTAGTAATTCTCTACACCCACGGGGGAAACTTTGCCCAAGTAAATGGGTGATGGGTTTTGATGCATACGGGGAGTTAAATCTACTAAAATGTGATATCCAGCAGAAAGCCCAAATCATCATGTACACTTCTGACTTTTACCTAGGCACATTTGAAGGTGAACAGAGAATTCTATGCAGTTATTGGGTTTTAGAGTCAAAGATTATAATAAGCAATTATCTGTTGTCGCAGTCAATTTTGCAGGTTTTACAGACAGAAAATGCATTTTCTGAACTGTGTGGAATTCGCTAGAGTGGCTGAGGTGAATACACAAGGGTGAGAATTATTTTGGAAAAACTTATTGGCTGGCAATAGGTTTTGATCAATGAACCTGAATGGCTGCAGCCATGGCCAGGTGAGAGACTGCAGTTCAAGATGGTCCTCTTCAGAGACTGTTTTCCATAATTTACTGCTGATGGACAATTCTTGAAAGTCACTGTGCTGTTCTGAGAAATTCTGTGCAGGAGAATGGTGGGAAAGTCAGACCGTGGAGCTTGACACCAGAAATTACAGCACTCCTGGAATTCCGCATCATCTAGTATACTGTTTCTAGCTTGGAGGGGCCAAACTACTTCTGCTGGCACCCTTGGCCACTTTCATCCATGACTGGTCACGTGGTGATGTTGTCATCATCTCATATCCTTGGGGAAAGTTCAATTTGCTACAACTCCTGGAATCACACAGCGGGACCTCCAGGTAAGGGTGAAAAACACAGGGAGGAGTCAGGAGTCCCTCCATTCCTGTCACTGATGCACCCTCAAAAAATCAAGTCCAGCTGAACCATTCATACCCACTGGGGGGTCCCCTTAATTAGTACTCCTTCCTTTGACTGAACCAATGCATCATCTCACCCATCCTCCCTGACTGGCCAGGAACCCAGAAGTGGGATGCCAATGTCATAGTTCAGCATAAAGAGCCTTGGCAAAGTCTGCTGATGAGTTCAGTGGGTTCCCAGCTGGCTTAATGGTCCTGCTGTTTCTGCAAGGGCTAAAGAGTCATAGTCATAGAGTCATGGAAGTTTACAGCATGAAAACAGGCCATTTGGCCCAACTTGTCCATGCCGCCCTTTTTTTTAAAACCCTTAAACTAATCCCAATTGCCCGCATTTGGCCCTTATCCCTCTATACCCATCTTACCCATGTAACTATCTAAATGTTTTTTTGAAAGATAAAATTATACCCGCCTCTACTACTACCTCTGGCAGCCTGTTCCAGACACTCACCATCCTCTGGGTGAAAAAATTGCCCCTCTGGACATTTTTGTATCTCTCCTCTCTCACCTTAAACCTATGCCCTCTAGTTTTAGACAGGCAATGTAACTGCAATGAAGTTACTGAGAAAATCCCCCAAATGCAGCACTCCGGCGCCTGTTCGGGTACACTGAGGGAGAATTTTGCACGGCCAATGCATCCCAACCGGCATGTATTTCAGAATGTGGGAGGAAATCGGAGCACCCGGAGGAAACCCACGCTGACATGAGGAGAACGTGCAAACTCCACACAGACAGTGCCCGAGCCAGGGATCGAACCCGGGTCCTCACTTGCTATGTGTGAACAGAGCTGTGGCAAACTGAGTCAGAAGCTGCCCTTTCTGTCCTTTGGCATGAGACTGGCACAGATCAAACCATGTTTCAGAATGATGCCAAGATCTTGAGGGAGGGAGAGTGCGAGTGTGTGAGTGAGGGAAGAAAGAGTAGAACTATGGGGGTGAGGAAGAAGGGAAAGGAAGCAGGACGGACACCAAGTCAAAGGGAGAAAAGAGAGAGAATGGGATGAAAAGGTAAGGAATTGAGCATATTGCGAGGCAGAACAGAGAGTGATTAGGAGAGACACTGGGTGGAAAGTTAAAAAGGAGGCTCGCTGAACTTCATTTAGTTCCTCATTTATTTGAGGCCTCAGGTCACGACCCCACTACCTGGCATACACCGGGAATCAGAGCCAAATGGTCACAAATTCACAATTTGCTCTGGGATCCAGGGATGCAGGAGTCAGTGACAGCAGCCTCTCAGTGGACTTGGAATATAGTGTTCAATTCTGGTCGCCACACTACCAGAAGGAGGTGGAGTCTTTGAAGAGGGTACAGAAAAGATTTACCAGGATGTTGCCTGGTATGGAGGGCATTAGCTGTGAGGAGAGGTTGGTGAAACTTGGTTTGTTCTCACTGGAATGGCGGAGGTTGAGGGGTGACCTGGTAGGAGTCTACAAGATTATAAAGCATGGACAGAGTGGATAGTCAGAAGCTTTTTCCCAGAGTGGAAGTGAGAAAATCCTGCCCATTATATTTGGTGGGTAGATATCTGACTGCTGTACTGATCAAAACGTTCGGGAATTTTCATAGAATCATCAGGCCTAATTTAATGTAAAGTAAAGGGTGACATGGTGGCACAGTGGTTAGCACTGCTGGCTCACAGCACCGGGACCAGTGTCCAGTTCCAGCCTTCGGTAATTGTGTGTGTGAATTTTGCACATTCTCCCATGTCTGCATGGATTTTCTCTGGGTGCTCCAATTTCCTCCCACAGTCCAAAAATGTGCAGGTTACATGCTAAATATGTGGGGTTTATGAGGATAGTGTGGGGCCTGGGTAAGATACTTTGTCAGAGAATTGATGCAGACTTGATGGGCTGACTGGCCTCCTTCTGCACTGTAGCGATCCTACGGTAAATATAAGTTTGTGAGCATTTCCAGCCCCAGAACAGAAGTTAACTCGGACTTTGACAGAAGGTAGAAATCTACCTTCATTTTCTTTTGTTTTGTTGTGTCCACTTTACATCAATTAATCAAGTACAATCAATCAGAAGTTAAAGAAATCTCGTTGTTACCAAGCCATTTAACTATATGTTAGGCTAATAATAAAAAAGAAAGAACATGCACATATAAAGTGCATTTCCTCAGAACATCTCAAAATGCTTTACAGGTTTTGAAATGTAGTGACCGCTGTTACATTTGGCATGCACTTCAAACACAGCCAGGTCCCACAAATAAGCAAGTAATCTGTTTTGGCGATGTTGAGAGATAACTATTGGCCAACACACTTATTCTCTTTAAGAGAAAGTTAAAACATCCAGATTTCAAGAACAAATTACCACGCTTCTTCTTATCTAAACTATGTGCTTATTCAAAATGAGTGAGGTTGGCAGTGGATCAAATGATAACATAATTCTTGAACAATTAATCAAATACAGATGGAAGGAGGCACTTGAATCCTGAAGCAGGTCAGTTCCTCTATTGTGCGCTACAGCTGCACAAGACATTGCAAGCCAACATTCTTTATACAGGCCTTCCTCCTTGACTGGTATGTCTAGACTCTTTCTTTTGAAGATACATTTGGTCTGAGCATGAATAACTAGAAGCAGGAACTCACACATCATAACTTCAGAATTATATTACAAGCAGTTACTATTAATAATTTGCATTGATTGAAATTCATAGTAAAATCCTGCAAAGATCATTTGGCTTTGTACTGGTTTTATTGTGCACCCAGCTCATCATATAGTCAAAGATCTTAATACGTCAATCTCACTAGGTTTAACTTGCAAGCTTGCTACTATGAACAATGAATATTTTATCAGCAAATTCACAGATTCATAGAATCCCTACAGTGCAGAAGGAGATCATTTGGCCCATCGAACCTACACCAACAGCAATCCCATCCAGACCCTATCCCTGTAACCTATTTACCCCACTAATCACCTGTCACTGAGGGGCAATTTAGCATGGCCAATCAATCTAACCGGATTGGCGGTTGGTGACTAGTGGGGTGCCCCAGGGGTCGGTGCTGGGGCCTCAGCTATTTACCATTTATATAGATGATCTGGAGGAGGGAACCGAGTGCAGGGTGTCGAAATTTGCTGATGACACCAAGATTGGGGGAAAGGCAAATTGTGCGGAGGGTGTGGAGAGTCTGCAGAAGGATCTAGATAGGCTGGGCGAATGGGCCAGGAAATGGCAAATGGAATTTAATGTTGGCAAGTGTGAGGTGGTCCACTTTGGTAGGAAGAATGGTAGGAAGGACTATTACTTACGTGGCGAAAAACTGCAGCAGGCGACGGTGCAGAGGGACCTCGGGGTCCTTGTGCATGAGTCGCAAAAACCCAGCTTGCAGGTGCAGCAGGTGGTCAGGAAGGCAAATGGGATGCTGGCCTTCATAGCGAGGGGGATTGAATATAAAAGTAGGGAGGTCTTGCTGCAGCTGTATAGGGCATTGGTGAGGCCGCAGCTGGAGTACTGTGTGCAGTTTTGGGCGCCGCACCTGCGCAAGGATATTTTGGCCCTGGAGGGAGTGCAGAGGAGGTTTACTAGGCTGATACCGGAGTTGAGGGGATTGAGCTATGAGGAGAGGCTGAATAAACTAGGCTTGTACTCGTTAGAGTTTAGAAGAATGAGGGGAGATCTCATTGAGACGTATAAGATGATGAATGGGATGGATAGGATAGAGGTGGAGAGACTCTTCCCGCTCAAAAAAGACAGTAGGACTAGGGGGCACAGCCTCAAGATAAAGGGGAGGCGGTTTAGAACGGAGTTGAGGAGGAACTTCTTCACTCAAAGGGTGGTGAATCTCTGGAATTCTCTGCCCGTTGAAGTGGTGGAGGCTGCCTCGCTAAATATTTTTAAGAAGCGGGTTGATGGGTTCTTGATAAGAGAGGGGATTAAGGGTTATGGGGAGAGGGCGGGAAAGTGGAACTGAGCCACAACAGATCAGCCATGATCTTATTGAATGGCGGGGCAGGCTCGAAGGGCTAGATGGCCTACTCCTGCTCCTATTTCTTATGTTCTTATGTTCTTATGAGTGTGGGAGAAAACTGTAACACCCAGAGGAAACTCACACAGACACAGGGAGAATGTGCGAGATCCACATAGACAGTCACCTGTGACTGGATTTTTACTCGGATCCCTGGCACTATGAGACAACAGTGCTAACCACCGTGCCACCTAATTGGAAATGCTTCTTAAGGAAATAGAAGTACCAAGAAAATCTGTGAACTATCAAAGAAATAAATCTTATCTTATTGTAACCTAGACCAGAACAGTACAGTCCATTAATGAGTTCTCCTGAAATCTTATGTCTCTGGATTCAAAGAGAAGACCAGAGTGCTGGCGAATCGAGTAAAGAGGACTGTAGGCAGGGCTTTAAACTAATTGGGGGGGGGAGGGTGCGAGGGTAGGTGACGTTACAAGGTCTAAAGTTAAGGATAGGGTACAGGTAAGGGAAGAGGCCGAGGATGTCCCAATAATAATGGGAATAGGGGGCGTGAGTATGGTTGGTGGCGTTACGGCAAATAGGGTCCAGGTGAAGGCTGGTATGAAAGCGCTTTATCTGAATGCATGAAGCATTCGGAATAAAGTGGATGAGCTGGTGGCGCAGATCGACACAAATGGATACGATCTGGTGGCCATTACAGAGACGTGGCTGCAAGGTGACAGGGACTGGGAGCTGAATGTACAGGGCTATCAAGTGTTTAGGAAGGATAGGCAGGAGGGAAAAGGGGGTGGCGTAGCTCTGCTGATTAAGGATAGCATCAAGGTGATAGCAAGGTAGGATATTGGAGCCAAGGAGCAGAACGTGGAATCGTTGTGGGTGGAGATTAGGAAGAGCAAAGGGAGGAAGATGCTGGTGGGTGTCGTCTATAGGCCCCCAAATAATGATCTGGAGGTGGGGCGGGCTGTTAACGCGCAAATAAGTGCGGCGTGCAGGAATGGGACGGCCGTAGTTATGGGGGATTTCAATCTGCATATTGATTGGTCGACCTATGTTGGACGCAGTGGGCTCGAGGAGGAGTTCTTGGAATGCTGCCAGGATAGTTTCCTGGAACAGTGTGTGTTGGAGCCGACGAGGGAGCGAGCTATCTTGGATCTGGTGCTATGTAATGAGGCGGGTAGAATTAGGGACCTTGTGGTGAAGGATCCTCTTGGAGAGAGTGATCATTGTATGGTGGAGTTTCTGGTGCAGATGGAGGAGGAGAAAGTGGGTTCCCGGACACGCGTCCTTTGTTTGAATAGAGGGGAGTATGGTAGGATGAGAGAAGAATTGGCGAATGTTGACTGGGGGAGCACGTTGGAGGGAGGGTCTGCTGAGGAGCAGTGGAGGATCTTTAAGGAGATCTTTCTTGGTGCTCAGCGGAAATTTATTCCGATGGTCAAAAAGGACCGTAGGAGGAGAGGTAATAAGCCGTGGATAACGAAGGAGGTGAAGGAAAGTGTTAAATTAAAAGCGGAGGAATTTAGAGTAGCTAAGAGTAGTGGGCGAGAAGAGGATTGGGAGAGGTTTAAATGTCAACAAAGATTGACAAAGAAGTTGATAAAGAAGGGTAGGAGAAACTATGAAGCTGGGCTAGCGCTTAATATAAAAAAGGATAGCAAGAGTTTTTATAAATATATAAAAAGGAAGAGGCTGGCTAGGGTGAATGTTGGTCCTTTAGAGGATGAGAAAGGGGACCTAGTGGTAGGGGATGGGGATATGGCTAAGGTATTGAATAACTTTTTTGTTTCTGTCTTCACGGAGGAGGACGTGAATAATTTGCCGGGTGTTAGCGATGGAAAGGTGGTAGGACTGAAGGGTCTTTATGACATTACTGTTACTAGAGAGGCGGTGCTCAACAGACTGGAGGGGCTGATTGTGGACAAGTCCTCAGGACCGGATGGAATGCATCCGAAGGTTCTGAAAGAAATGGCAGAGGTGATAGTGGATGCCTTGGTGGTTATTTTCCAGACGTCACTGGATTCCGGGGAAGTGCCGGAAGATTGGAAAACGGCTAATGTTACGCCGTTGTTTAAGAAGGGTGCCAGGCAAAAGGCGGGGAATTATAGGCCGGTTAGTTTAACGTCTGTGGTAGGTAAAATGTTAGAATCCGTCATTAAGGAGGAAATTGCGAGGCATATTTAAGGGAATTGCTTGATAGAGCAGACGCAGCACGGTTTCATTAAAGGGAAGTCATGTCTGACAAATTTACTGGAGTTCTATGAGGATGTGTCTAGGGCGGTGGATAGAGGAGAGCCGGTGGATGTGGTCTTTCTGGATTTTCAGAAGGCGTTTGACAAAGTACCTCACAAGAGGTTATTGCAGAAGGTTGAGGGACATGGAGTTGGGGGTAGGGTGTTAGCGTGGATAGATGATTGGTTGTCAAATAGGAGGCAGAGAGTGGGGGTCAACGGGTGCTATTCGGATTGGCGGATGGTGACTAGTGGAGTGCCCCAGGGGTTGGTGCTGGGGCCTCAGCTTTTTACTATTTATATAGATGATCTGGAGGAGGGAACCGAGTGTAGGGTGTCGAAATTTGCTGATGACACCAAGATTGGGGGAACGGCAAATTGTGCGGAGGGTGTGGAGAGTCTGCAGAAGGATCTAGATAGGCTGGGCGAATGGGCCAGGAAATGGCAAATGGAATTTAATGTTGGCAAGTGTGAGGTGGTCCACTTTGGTAGGAACAATGGTAGAAAGGACTATTACTTACGTGGCGAAAAACTGCAGCAGGCGACGGTGCAGAGGGACCTCGGGGTCCTTGTGCATGAGTCGCAAAAACCCAGCTTGCAGGTGCAGCAGGTGGTCAGGAAGGCGAATGGGATGCTGGCCTTCATAGCGAGGGGGATTGAATATAAAAGTAGGGAGGTCTTGCTGCAGCTGTATAGGGCATTGGTGAGGCCGCAGCTGGAGTACTGTGTGCAGTTTTGGGCGCCGCACCTGCGCAAAGATATTTTGGCCTTGGAGGGAGTGCAGAGGAGGTTTACTAGGCTGATACCGGAGTTGAGGGGGTTGAGCTATGAGGAGAGGCTGAATAAACTAGGCTTGTACTCGTTAGAGTTTAGAAGAATGAGGGGAGATCTCATTGAGACGTATAAGATGATGAATGGGATGGATAGGATAGAGGTGGAGAGACTCTTCCCGCTCAAAAAAGACAGTAGGACTAGGGGGCACAGCCTCAAGATAAAGGGGGGGCGGTTTAGAACGGAGTTGAGGAGGAACTTCTTCACTCAAAGGATGGTGAATCTCTGGAATTCTCTGCCCGTTGAAGTGGTGGAGGCTGCCTCGCTAAATATTTTTAAGACACGGGTTGATGGGTTTTTGATAAGAGAGGGGATTAAGGGTTATGGGGAGAGGGCGGGAAAGTGTAACTGAGCCACGACAGATCAGCCATGATCTTATTGAATGGCGGGGCAGGCTCGAAGGGCTAGATGGCCTACTCCTGCTCCTATTTCTTATGTTCAAATAGCTAAGGTATTGGCATAGATTTTTATCTTCATTACCAAACTGGCAGTCTGGAGAGATGGCAGGTACAGAACCAATCCAATTTACATTCTATTGATTTCACAGACATGGTCAGAGAGCAGAATTTGCTGTGGGATTGGATAGAGACAGCAAAGTTTTGGATGGGTTATGGGAGGGTGGAAGATAGGATGCCAGTCAGGAGAACATTGGAATAGTTGAAGTTGAAAATGACAAAACACATGAATGAGAGTTTCCAAGATGGATGGCCTCGGCATGAAAGGATGTAGATAACGTTCCAGAAATAGCAGGGGGCAGCAATTCTGATAGAATGTGCGGTCTGGAGCTAGTTTCAGAGTAAATGGGGGGCAGAAGTTGAATAATATATCCAATTACTCAAATATGGCAGCATAGTGGTGATGTATCTAGACTTATAATCTTCAGGCCTAGATGAGTAATCTGCAAGTGAGTTCAAACCTCCCCATTGCAATTTGTGAATTTAGTTAATTAAATAAATCTGGAATGAAATGCTAGTATTGTTAATAATGACAATGAAGGTGTTAATAGTTTCACAAAGACCCATTTGCTGCTTTTCTACTATACTTTAGTGAAGGCAATTTGCCACCAATACCTGTGTAACTCCAGACCCACAGTGATGTGGATGATTCTATTATCTCTGAAATAACAAAGCCAACTGCTCAGTTAGCAAATTGCTATTTTATTTAAGAAACACCTAGCATCAACCTAGGCATCAGATTCAGTTATGACAAAGGCACATCCAGTCCAGTTGACAAAGTCTTTACCCCTTCCACTATGTTAAATATTCAGTCTGTCTATTATCTGAGTAAAATGGCTGCATTGCGCACTGAAGCAACTCACCAAGGCTTGTTCAATAGCATCTCTCTGGATGCACTGGGACCAGTTCTAGGGCAGAGAGGATCTGTATAAAATTGATGGGTTGCACTGTAGCAGGACCACAGATCGAGGACTAAAGTCTCGGCAGGAAAATTTGCTACAAATGTTGGGGAGAGTTTAATCTCGATTGGCAGGGAGATGGAAACCTGAAAGGGAGCTCAGATTGTAGGAAAGCAAAACTAGTAAGAGGAAGTAAAGTAGTAAGTGAAATTAGAAGGCAGAATAATGAAGACAAGCATCAAATAGGAACAAAATGTGGCATAGTGTTAAAAAGACAAAATTAATCTAAATGCACACAGCATTCACAACATGGTAGGTGATTTACAGGCACAAATAGAGGTAAATGGCTATGATTCAATAGTTATTACGGAGACGTGGTTACAGGATGACCAAGACTAGGAACTGAATATTCAAGGATCTTCATCGTTTAAGAAGGAAAGGCAAGAAGGAAAAAGAGGTGCAGTAGCATTATTAGTAAGGGATGAGATCAGTCTGTTAGTGAGAGAGGACCTTAGATCAAATGATCAAAATGTAATCTTAGTTTGGGTGGAGCAAAGAAACAGCAAAGGTAACAAACCTTGGTGGGAGTTATTTATAGGTCACCAAACTGGTGGTAATGTTCGGCAGAGCATAAATCAGGAAATTAGAGCTATATGTAAAGATGGGTAAAACAGTAAAAATGGACGACATTATATATATTGGGTAATCCTAATTAGCACTATAAACTTAATGCACAGCAGTTAAATTCACAGATGACAATGCTAGGAGAGACAGTAAACGTATCAAACACTCCTCAAAGTTGGTTTGTATTTGGTCAGTCAAATATAAAATAACTTTTCGTAATTATAGTATTCTGCTTTTTATTTATCAATTTAGGGCAGGGGTCACCAAACTACAGCGTGGGCCACATCCAGCCCACAGTGGGCTGCATCCAGACCGGAGTTTGGAGACTGCTGATTTAGGGAAATGCAAGCTAATGCATGTCAAAATTTAAAATAGTGATACAGCATAGATAAATTATTGACGTCTTAGGGAATAAGCTATGATCATATTGAATGGTGAAACAAGCTGAACGGGCCACGTGGTCTATGCCTACTCTTACTTCTTGTGGTCTTGTATTCTTAGGTACACTTTGGGTAGAATAGAATGTGGTAAAAACAATTTGAAACAGACCTAGCAGTGTTAGTCAACTTTTTGCTCTTTATATTTATATACTATGAAATTTGTCAGACCATATTGTCATAGCATCTAAACTCAAATTCCCTGAAGTCAAACTGAAGCTGTGCAGAGCACTGCTTAGTTCTTACCTGAAAACTGTACTATATGTAGTTCCACCCACCAAAATATTAACGGTTGGGCCAAAAGGTAGTGCAGAATACAATAACAACATTCCACACACTTCTCATTACATTGCACCACAACTCATTTATAAATCATAGCGTGATGGTAAATGGCAATCACCTCCTCTTTGTGATTCTTTATCGGCATTGATAGAATGCTCTGCGTCTTGTACCCCGTGATTTGGTCAACTTCTGCATTGAACCTGGGATCCTGCGAAGGTCACAGAACAGATATGTAAGATTTTATTTGTATTTGAGCTGCAAACATATAAGTGATAGATCAACACAAGTTGAGCTTTGGATCGTTCCCATTTCATTGTGTATTTTGTGACATGTAGTCTGTTATTTGAAAGGGCAATCAGTATGAAATTCCTCTCCTCAAAAGAATGCTTTCTTATCGCTTGTCCTACGATGCAATTATAATTAAAAGAAAAACATTCATTTAGAAAATAACCACTGACAAGGCAGTAATGCAGCACCAGCTATTGAAAAAAACAAGCTGGAAAATCTTCTCATTTTCCAGCCCTTGGGACTCAACATTGTGTTTGGCAGCTTTAGATTGTAACCTTTCCATCTTAATCACCCCCTCATCACTTTTTTTTCAAATATCCCATTGAGGTGATTGTCCCTTTAAGGATAACACAGCAGAAGAAGGTCTGATTGGGGCTGAGAGTAAATAATCTTCCCAGGGCATAGAGTCCTCTCTGGGGCAGATGACATGTAAGGGACTGGATAGCTGGTTAGGCTGCTGGCCTCTGTACAGATTTTCCTACTGATAAATACCTTTTATCAACTGGTGTCACAAGGAGGCTTACATTAACAACTCAATGAGGTTACTGTGAAAATCCCCTCATTGCCACACTCTGGCACCTGTTCGGGTACACTGAAGATGAACTTAGCATGGCCAATGCATCTAAATGGAACGTCTTTCAGACTGTGGGAGGAAACTAGAGCACCCAGAGGAAACCCATGCAGACATGAGGAGAATGAGCAGACTCCGCACAGTGATTCAAGCCGTGAATTGAACCTAGGATCCTAGTGCTGTGAGGCAGCAGTGCTAACCTGCTAACCACAGTGCCTTTTGTTTCGAATGAACTCTGTGAACATGCATCATTTTACCCATTCATGTATTACCTCAATACAAACACTCCCTCCACCTCCCACATTTGTCTTTTCTTCTTAAAGTTGCTTCATTTTATTGCAATCCCTCACTGCTACATTTTAATATCTAACACATTCTTCCATTTTTTTCAGTTCTGATGGAGAGCCAAAAGGACTTGAAACATCAACTCTGCTTTCTCTCCTTACAAGTGCTGCCAGACCTGCTGTATTTTTCCAGCATCCTCTGTTCTTGTTGGAGTTTATGGCGCTCTCTTGTTTTTGATGTTTCCCGAGATTTTTCATACTCGCTAGTGCAGCATTTTGGTAACTAGAAACATGGAATACAGGTTTAACACAGACTATTCTATCAAGCATCGATTATGTTCCCAAATACAATTAGCCTCACCTTAAAATCCTGTGCAAAAGGAGAGCTCATTTTCAAATAATGTTGATAGTCAAGTGAGTTATAATGAATTATAATTTTATAAAAGCTTGAAAAAATAGTTCTACTGACTAGTTTTTTTTTACATATTTTCCCCTCAGTTATCATCATGGTAACACCACATTGTCAGTCACCAGAATTAAACGACAAGGGAAAGATTTATTATTAAATAGGAGGTGAATCACTTTCTAAAAAAAATCACAGCAGTCTTTTACTGATTCCTTAATTGATTACTGAATAGTCAGGAGCAATTCCAATCTACTTGAAAACGGAATTTGTGGCTTCAGACTTCTCAGTACTTAATTGTTAATTTAGACAGTTAAGTATCACTTGTTACTACATGAAATGCTGTTTAATGATCACAACTCCATCTTCCTGATCTTTAATATTTCTGAGAGCTAAAATCCAAACCAAATATGGTTCTCCTATATTAATTCCCAGTGCACTGAAATTCCGAGATGTCTTATATTTCTGTGCAATTTCTAAATCTATTTCATCATTCTTGCAATCAGCATAAAGGTTCAGACTTTTTCTTACAAATGTTCTTTAAAGAAATAACTTTCTTTGGATAAGTGGTAGTATTCATGATGGTCTTCCATTTTTTTGTTTAAACAAAAAATTAAATATAAAAAAATTAATGTATTTATCCAAACTGCAACTGGTAAGACTCTTGTGTTGAAAGCAAGGCAGTAAGGATTGATAGCTATTGTTTTACACATTCTCCTTTTCTTTAATCTAAATGGAACTAAAACACTCAAGTGCAGTCATTGAAGAGTTTGGCTGTTGTTAGGAATTTAAATAAGATTCTGCAAAAACTGCTGTAAGTTAGAAAGAGTTGGCAGCACATGCATATTACAAAGATAGATAGCTGAACCTTTTGGATGCCATAAATGGTATTTGACAATGATAACAATAGCAACGTGCATTTATATAATGCCTTTGGCATGATAAAGCATTCCAAGTTGTTTCAAGGTTGCAGTATAAAACAAAATACTATACCAAACCACATAAGGAGATATTGGGGTAGATCAGCAAAACCTTAGTCAAAGAGAAAGGTTTTAAGGAGTGTTTTAAAGGAGGAATGAGAAGTAGAGAGACATAGAAGTGGAGGGAGAGAATTCCAGAGCTTAAGGCCTGGGCAGTTCAAGACATCACCGCTAAAATTGTGGATATTCAAGAGGCTGGAATTAGAGAAGATATTTTAGAAGATTACACATATAATCCCTACAAGCGCAGAAGCAAGCCATACTCTCCAAAACAGCATCTTACACAGCTCCCCACCAACCCCACCACCCCCTCACCCTATTCCCATAATTTACACATCTCTGGACATAGGGAGAGATTTCAAAACAAGAGTGAGAATTTTAAAATTGATGCATTGTTGAACCAGGAGACAGTGTAGGTCATTAAAGCACAGGGTTGATGGCAGTTGGAGCAAGTTAGGACACATCAGGCAGGAGACTTTTGAATGACCCCAAGTTTACAGAAGGTATAATGTGAGAGGTCAGCCAGGAATGTGTTAGAGTCATGGTGGTTAGCACTGCTGCCTCACAGCATCAAGGACCTGTGTTCAATTCCAGCCTTGGGTCACTATCCGTGTGGAGTTTGCATGTTCTTCCCGTGTCTGTATGGGTTTCCTCTGGGTGCTCCGGTTTCCTGTCACAGTACAAAGCTGGGAAGATTAGGTGGATTGGCCATGTAAAATTGCCCCATATGGTCCAAAGATGTGTAGGTTATGGGAATAGGGTGAGGGGGGGAAGGAGGGGTGGAGTTGATGGGGAGCTGTGTAATATGCTGTGTTGGAGAGTATGGCTTGCTTCTGCGCTGTGGGGATTATATGTGTAGTGGAGCCTGGAGGCAAAGATATGGTTGAGGGTTTCAGCAGCAGAAGTTCCAAAGCAGGGGAGGAGCAGAGACAAGCAGTGTTACTGAAGTGAAAATGGACAGGCTTTGTGATGACTGAAATATATGACTGAAAGCTCACTTCAGCCTCTGAGAGAGGAATTGAATAAATGGGGAGGGGATGGAATTTGTGGCATCAGATCTCCCAACACTTAGTTGTTAATTTAGACAGTTTCAAGCCTGAATCACTTGTTATTGCGTGGTACGCTGTTTCATGATCATTATTCCGTCTTCCTGATCGTCAACATTTCCGAGAGCTAAAATCCAAACCAAATATGATTCTCCTATATTAATTCCCAATGCACTAAACTTTTGAGATGTCTTACATGTCTGTGCAATTTCCAAGTCTACTTCATCATACTTACTATCAGTAGAAAGGTTTTTTTTTCTCACCAACGTTCTTTGAAGAAATAACCTTCTTTGGATAAGAGAATCAATTCAAAGATACACATGTAACTTCATTGTCTAAAACTGTACCACTGAGCTTGGTGCAATCAACAGTGAAATTTGAAGTAATTGAGCCCAAACCGCTACAGTCAGAAGAAATTAGCTCATACCTTATATGCATCTTCAATGTTCAGTGGCTCTCCCGTGGCTGCAACATATCCGACAATTCCTTTGTTCCATTCCAATCGGATGCAATTGTTGGAAGTTTCTTCAGGAGTGGAGCCTTCTGCGACATCAAAGAGCTGACTGACGAGGAACTTTTTGTTTGAGCTGTCCTCGTGCACCAGGAAAAGGGAGTACCTGTCAGCAGCGATCACTTCATTAATGTGAAGAAAGATTTTGTGGCAGAGTGCCGTGACATCCAAATGGCTGGAGATATCCTTGACAAGTTCCAGAAGTCTGGAGCACTGATCGTCGACAGGTAAAGCTTCGCAGGCAGCCTTGGGAAACTTGAATGGCATCTGCTCCTTCTTATCCGAGTCGAAGACGAATGTCAAACCCCCAACAGAATCTTTAACAAGGATGGGTCTCAGGGGTCTGTCAAATTCGGAAGCAGAAATTTTCCTCGTCGGAGTCCCAGGAGTGGCACTCTCTGCGTGAGCCATTTGATGCACAGGGCTGAAGTCTCTCACAGTTTCATTTGCAATGGGAACAGTGTGCACTCTTTCTGCAAACCATGCATTGACCATTTCCCTGTGAAACACAAACAATGTCACCTTCTGGAAAACTGAAATACTGCTTACCTGTGCCACCTCTATTTCTCAAGGAACCTTACATTGAATAGAACCATTACATATTGTTAGCAGTATGTTTATTAAAATACAGTCAGCCTGGCTGGCCATGGTTGTAGAGATAATGTCACTGGATGAGTAATGGCCAGAAGCCCATGCTAATGCTGGGGGGAATAGTTTCAAATCCCATCACTGCAGCTGATGGAATTTAAAATTCAATGAATAAATATGGATTACAAAGCTAGCCTCAGACCATCAAACCATCATTGATTGTTGTAAAAGCCCATCTGGTCCACAAAAATCCTTCAGGGAAAGAAATCTGCTGTCCTTACCTGGTCTGGCCTACATGTGACTGCAGATCCACAAAAATATAGCTGACTCTTACCTGCCCTCTGGAGTTGCCAAGCAAATCATTCAGTTCAAGGATGATGAGTGATAGGGCAACAAATGCTGACCTTGCCAGTGATGCCCACATCCCATGAATAAATAAGAAAATGTTTAAGTCCATAGATACAAGCGAACTATATCTGAAATATTGTTCCATTAACTGGGCTGTATGAATTCTGTAACCTATGGTTCCTTGCTTTTTGTGCTGAACAGGCTCAAATAAATTGCTAAAGTTCAGTTCTTTATTTACAAAAGAATGTATCCAAGAAAGAGACGGGAAAGAATGAATATATAGCAGAGGGAGCAAAAGAGAGAAAACGTACAGGAATAATTTTGACATTGACCAATAATGTAAAGTGTGTAATATTGAACAGAGGCTCTCTGACATTTTTCCTGACATACATTGGCAAAGAAGTGAGATAGAATAACACACGGCTGATTTAATAACACCCACTGCGCACTATTTCCCAAAATCAGTGGTACCCGCTACAGGAATGAGACAATGGACTGGATTTCATTCAGCTCATCACGATAGGAATCATGGTAGCCAATCCCACTTCATTGTTGGAGAGATCCCCCCCTTCCTCCATGCCCCCTCCCCCCGCCCCATCGCCATTCTGCCAGCAGAATCTTCCCCTGAAGTCAGAGGTGGGTAAGAGTGATGCAAAATTTCTGGCAGCCAATGATGGAATGTCAATCAGGCTTATTAATGAGTCAATTGACACCCATTATTGGGTGGCACAGTGGATAGCACTGCTGCCTCACAGCTCCAGGGACCCAGGTTCAATTCTCGCCTCGGATGACTGTCTGTGTGGAGTTTGCATGTTCTCCCCGTGTCTGCGTGGGTTTCCTCCAGGTGCTCTGGTTTCCTCCCCCAGTCCAAAAATACGTGGGTTAGGTTGATTGGCCATGCTAAATTGACACTAGTGTCAGGGGGATTAGCTGGGTAAATATGTTGGGTTGTGGTGGAATTGTGGTTGGTGCAGATTCGCTATTCTGCACTGTAGGGATTCTATGATTATCCCCCCGGCCTCCCAGCAATGCCCCTACACACCCTGCAGTATTTCTGTTTGAGAAGACCTGCTGTGTTTTATGCTACTCAGGCACTTGTCAAGCACTTATGCCACTCAAGCACATTCTTCCCTGGATCCCAAGGGGGGAAGGCACAGCCAGACAGGTAGCGCTTCGATACTCAATATTTCCACTGCAGAGGCAGTGGCTGCTGCTAGTACTACAGCCTCCTGAGACCTCAAATCGAGGAGGGATCCAGGTAGAGTTTAGTGATGGTGAGAAGGATTTCATGGGATGGGCCATGAAGGAGGGGATGACAGAGGTGGACAGAAAGTGCATGGAGGCTGGCTTCCAGAAGTCCCCACTTCCTGCTGCCCACTGCTCAGTTAATATTAATAATTGCCTGCACAATGGCCTCATTTGACGATGGGGTTGGAGGGCCATCAACAGGTCTTTCTGCCGTGATTTATTCGGGGTGGAGGCAGGAAGGTGACAGTCTTCAAATGCCACCCTCTTGCCCAAGTCAAATGCCTCCCACACAAAACTTGCCATGATTCTGCCCACACATACTGGACTATGCTGTATTTGCACTGTATTTTCTACTCACTGCTTAATCTACCACAATGTGGAGATGCTGACATTGGACTAGGGTGGACACAGTAAGAACTCTCACAACAGCTAGCTTAGGGGTTCAAAAAAAAGGTCGCCATGGACAAGTTGAGCCGAAGGGCCTGTTTCCATGTTGTAAATCTCTATGACTCTATGACACCAGGTTAAGGTCCAAAAGGTTTATTTGGAATCACAAGCTTTCGGAGCGCTGCTCCTTCATCAGGTGAGCAGCACTCTGAAAGCTCCCAATTCCAAATAAACCTGTTGATCATTAACCTGATGTTGTGAGACTTCTTAATCTACCACATTAGTGGTTATACCTCCCTTAAGATAGATCATAGGCATTCTACATTCATATCATACAGAGCTGTTTCCAGGCTAACTTTAACTAGGCATTCAGGTAATTACATCACATAATCAGGCTTTTAGGCCGCACTTCCCTAATAATTGGTGGAAACATCTTGAAAGTTCTGTAAAGATGAAAAATGAAATAGCTCCCAAGAAGGAAACAAAACGACAGGAGTTACAAATCTTTTCCAATGAACAATTCCATTCACTGTCTACTTGACCATATATCCATGAAAACTTTCAGTCTGATGCATTTTTACTAGAAAAAGAATAAATAAACATATGAAAAAAAAGGATAAAACAGGATATGACAAAATCCCAAAATGTGATGTTAACGCATTGAATTATTTGTTGGTTAGCCATAGTCGTGCAAAACTTCAGTGGGGCTTCTCCAGTGCAAGGTTAGTCGTGCCCTTGATAGGATGTTTAAATAGTTATTTTTAGTTATTCACACCATTGCTATGGGTTTTCCACTACATTCTCTCCACCAACCCTCCTCACCACCGTGTCTCCGCTCCCCCTCCTAACCCCACCACTCCTCAACCTTATTGAAATTCCAGTGTTCGGAAAGTTTCGGTCACCCGTTATGGATATTAAACATTCATTAGGAATAACAATATATATTTGTAATGTACTCTTCAGCAAGTAATTCAAAGCATTATATCCCAGAAGGAAAACAAAGAATAAAATCTGGGAAATAAGAACAGTGGCCCAAACTGTTTTTCTCTTTTTGGAAAAATAAAGTAAATTTAAAAAATGGACACCAAGCAACAATGAGACATAAAATAGAGAAAATGGGGAGGGGCGCTTCAAAGTACTGTGGAAAGGTTTTCAGTCAAAACAGAAGGAAATAACAAGATTGAAGAATTTATACTGATGGAAAGAGTTGCCTCAATGGAAGAGGAGACTGAGTGATGAATAGGCTAGTATGGAGGAGACTATGATGTGCATAGAGAAGTAAGGCTGGGGTTGAACTGGGAGACGGGGTAAGATGATAGGGTGAAAGTACAGGTCTCCCTCCCTCCTCCACAGAATTCTTGATCTCAGGGAAGCCTCACCGCTTACTGATTGGGAATTAATGTGGCAGACCTTCCTGACAGTAGATGAAGTGAGGCTCTCGTCAGCTTTTCAGACCCTCATCGTTTACATTAAATACTGAATGGGAGCAAGTGATAATATAAAAAATTGGCATTTCATTCATAACTTGTTATAAGTACCTGCAAAATCCATGACTCTGGGTAGAATTTTCCACTATTCGCACAAGGTAATGGCTTATATTTTATTCATAACTGAAATGTGAGTATTGCTGTCTGGGTCATCATTTGTTGTCTATCCCTAATTGCCCTTGCTTGGTCATTTCAGAGAGCCTTTAAGAGCCTAAAGTCACATGTAGGCCACACCAGGTAAGGATAGCAGATATTCTTCCTTGAGGGCATTAATTTTTACAACAATCAACAATTTTTTTTTACCCAATTGACAGTGGTTTGCTGATCATCATTACACCTTTAATTCCAGATTTTTAGTGAATTCAAATTTCAACATCTGCCATAGTGGGATTAAAACCCAGGTTCCTGGAACATTACCCTGGGTCTCTGGATTATTAGTCCAGTGACAATACCACTGCAACACTGCCTCCTCTGAATTTCAAATCAAATATACTTACTTGTGGATAGGAAGAGAGGAGGGATCTGTGGGGAGGACATATGTGAAAATGGTGCAAGAAATGTACCCACGATAAATTTGCCTAGAATGATGAGTGACTTGACAGTAGATACAAACAAAGATAAATCTTCTGTTATGTTATAAGATAAACATATTACAATGTTCAGGAGCTGATTCTGGGTTCTGCTAATACAGACTAGCTGTTCTGATGTAGCCTCTGGCAGTATATCCCTCATTTCAGCATATTGTATTTTTAATAACAATGCTGTCATTCCTGTCATTAACTTGCAGCGAGTTATCAAAATATTTCACAATTCACTTATAACATCAAATACATAACATAAAAACTTGAGATAAATTCTGGGAAGAAATATATAAAAGATAGATTGATAAACATTAATAAGTTAGATAATTATTATTCCCTGCAATGGTAGCAATCAAACCCTTCAATCATTCAGTGTCATGTACAGCACAAAGGTATTATCAGTGATGATCTATGAATTGTGGCCATCTGCTCTATCCTGTGAACAATTCATGGGTCTATTTCAATCACATTTTTTATCATTTGAATTGCCAATTGTTCAAATGAATTGTACCCAAAATATGTTCAAACTTTCACTGAGAAATATTAACATTAATTTAATCTAGCTTTTTTGTATTCTAATATAGGGTCATGGGAAAGGTTGGTGGAAAGGATGAGACACAGGCTGGCATAGCTAACATTATTATTTGATCACAGCTTCTGTCATTTGTAAGGCCATTTTATTGTGCCTTTGCAGTCCAGAAAAATCTATGGTGCTCTCAGGATTTTGTAGATATATTTCCAATATCACTGGCACAATAAAGAACAGTGATTAATTGATTAATTAATTGATTAATTGATTAATTAATGATTGCACTGTGAAGTTACAGTGATTCGGTTAACCAGTCAGTGCTTCAGTCAAAACATTTCATTATTAAACACCATAGTTGGACCACATTTCCATCAATTTTATGACACCAAACATAGAACATATTTTTGCCATCTCACATATTCTTTGTGCGTTTGTTCTCATACCTCCACAAAATGCAAATCCCTTCACCATCACAAATCAACATGGAACTCAAGGCCATGTTTTTATCTGGCTATTACCATGAATAAAAAGTAAAGCAAAACATTACTGCCAATGTTAGGGGACACAATCTTCTCGCTTCGTTACTTTAGAGAGAATGTTAAATCACTTCAGGCCAACCAATTAATGCCTGCATCACAACTACAGTCAGAGAAATGCTATACAAGTGCATTGAAAGTTTGTTTTTTAACATCTGTAACAATAATTTCTAGACTGAGAGGCAGATAAGCAATAATAGGAGAAAGCAATTATTGATTTTATTTGTTTTTAATGACTATCCTGTATCTTGTTCCAATGCATTGGTATACAGACCAGTAAGGAGTCCAAGTTGTTGTGATGACGTGAACATTTACATATCTGGAGCTATGGATAGTGATGATTGAAACTCTTACAATTGTTCCCATTCTGCTGTTGGTATATGTTGGTAGGCTGATGACCAACCAGTTTGGCAATATGTGAACACACCCTCCTCGGTCAAGTTCTGGGGTGGGTCTTAAATACAGAGTTTCTGGCTCAGAGCTCATTGCACCATGAGATCTCTTCGCTGACACTTGAGGTCTTTTTAAAAGCCAGTCAAGCAAACTGTACAGAATATCATGATGTGGACATGGGAGGGGACAGAGTAGGAGGGGGATTTAAATGAAAACCGAATTCTAAATTCATAACACATCAGAGATATACTTATATAAAGGATAACAAATGGGCGGCATGATGGCACAGTGGTAAGCATTGCTGCCTCAAAGAGCCAGGGAACCGAGTTCAATTCCGGCTTTGGGTGACTGTCTGTGCGGAGTTTGCACATTCTCCCATGTCAGTATGGGTTTCTGGTTTCCACCCACAGTTCAAAAGGTGTGTGGGTTAGGTATTTTGGCCATGCTAAATTATCCCTTAGTGTCTCTTAGCAGGTAAAAAGTGGGATTATGAGGATAGGGCCTGGGTGAGATTATTGCTGATGTGGGCTTAATAGGCCAAATGGTCTCCTAAGAACATAAGAACATAAGAAATAGGAGCAGGAGTAGGCCATCTAGCCCTTCGAGTCTGCCCCGCCATTCAATAAGATCATGGCTGATCTGTTGTGGCTCAGTTCCACTTTCCCGCCCTCTCCCCATAACCCTTAATCCCCTCTCTTATCAAGAACCCATCAACCCGCTTCTTAAAAATATTTAGCGAGGCAGCCTCCACCACTTCAACGGGCAGAGAATTCCAGAGATTCACCACCCTTTGAGTGAGGAAGTTCCTCCTCAACTCCGTTCTAAACCGCCTCCCCTTTATCTTGAGGCTGTGCCCCCTAGTCCTACTGTCTTTTTTGAGCGGGAAGAGTCTCTCCACCTCTATCCTATCCATCCCATTCATCATCTTATACGTCTCAATGAGATCTCCCCTCATTCTTCTAAACTCTAACGAGTACAAGCCTAGTTTATTCAGCCTCTCCTCATAGCTCAATCCCCTCAACTCCGGTATCAGCCTAGTAAACCTCCTCTGCACTCCCTCCAGGGCCAAAATATCCTTGCGCAGGTGCGGCGCCCAAAACTGCACACAGTACTCCAGCTGCGGCCTCACCAATGCCCTATACAGCTGCAGCAAGACCTCCCTACTTTTATATTCAATCCCCCTCGCTATGAAGGCCAGCATCCCATTCGCCTTCCTGACCACCTGCTGCACCTGCAAGCTGGGTTTTTGCGACTCATGCACAAGGACCCCGTCTCCTTCTGCACTTGTAGGGATTTCTTAATGATATGGAGAAAGCTGCTGTGAATACAAAGCTGTGAATATTAATTCTTGCAAATATGTTTTCTTATAATTGATGAACAGAAGAAATTCATTCACTAACAGCTTTAAGGATATCAGCCAATCAGTCCTGGTGTTGCCCATAATGAGTCAGAGGATTCACAATTTTATAACACTGATGTTTATGCCATATATGGGTAACATCAGGATAGCTGATTTACAGCAACTGAATAAGTCAAATTCTATTTATATTAAGTGCTCTTCTGGGGATTTTGTTTTTGCGTTGGGAATTAAATCTCATAATTCTATCATAAATAAATACAGAAAGTGCTGGATATATTTAGTAGGTCTAGCTGTACTGTGGGGAGAGAACCTCAGTTAATGTTTCAAACTCATCCTTTCACCACAACCGGAAAAGAATAGAAATGTAACTGGCTTGAAACACCCAAAATAAGGAAACGTGGGAACAAAATTCCACAGTTTGTTCTTTTGTTTTGTGACAGCTGCAAATGTCTTAATGCATTTTCCCTTAGTACATGGAACAGTATAGCGCAGGAACAGGCCCTTTGGCCCACAATGTTGCGTTGAACATGATGCCATATTAAACTAATCCCTTTTATCTGCTGTTGGTCCATATCTCTCTATTCCTTGTATATTCATGTGCTTATTTAAAAACCCCTTAAATACCCAAATGTATTTATGTATTTAATTTCTATCAAATTAGTAAGATGGATAATTGGAGGTAGAAATCTACACCAGCAAATTGCACAGGGATTCTCTCATGTTTGCTATTTTGGAAGGTTTCTGCTGATCATCTGTCAAAATTGCATGCAAGAATAGAAAATGATAGCCAGGTAAATGTCAGCAGTTCTTTGTGCCTGTAGTATATTGTCATGGTGCAACTAAATATTATGGGCTAGATTATATGACCCCTATTCCACCCCATTAGACGTGTTTTCAGTAGGGGAGATGGAAAATATGTTACATGAGTAGCCCAATGCCGTCCTGCCAACTCCTGACCTGGCTTCCATAATATAGAGGTTGGGTAAGCCATCCACTGGCCAACGCACACGTAACCCAAATAAGACTTTGAGATGGCCAATTATTGCCCACTTACAGCACTCTGTCTGTTTCCACTGTCATAATGTACTGAGCAGTGAAAGATGGGTGAGAGTGGGAAGGCTATTCTTTCAACCAAGTTGGTAAAAAGGTGGCAAGGAAGGTGGGCACACATTGTTTGGGGGATGGGGGGTTGGGGGGAGGATCCTGTGTGCACTGGGAGCATCTCCCTTGCTAACATCATACTCCCCACTTTGTAGCTCCTTGCCTGGCCTCTGAAGTATACCTCCTCCAACTAGCTCACCTTCCTCCTGTTCTGTGAACTTCGTGTGGGGCAGGCATACTGGTAAAATTCCAGCAAAAGTTTCCAGTCTTGGGACAGAGCATAGCAGGAGACTGTCAAAGTAATAGTGTCACCAAGAAATCCAATAGGGAATTCAGATTTCAGAAAAAAACCTCTTTAGTTGGAGAATGATGAGAATGTGGGACTTTCTACTGCAGGGAGAGGTCAAAGTGAATATCATTGATGCCTTTCAGGGGAGGTTAGACAAAGGGTCTTAATGACATTACTGTTACTAGAGAGGTGGTGCGCGACAGACTGGAGGGGCTGATTGTGGACAAGTCCCCAGGACCGGATGGAATGCATCCGAGGGTTCTGAAAGAAATGGCGGAGGTGATAGTGGATGCCTTGGTGGTTATTTTCCAGACGTCGCTGGATTCCGGGGAAGTGCCGGAGGATTGGAAAACGGCTAATGTTACGCCGTTGTTTAAGAAGGGTGCCAGGCAAAAGGCGGGGAATTACAGGCCGGTTAGTTTAACGTCTGTGGTAGGTAAAATGTTAGAATCCGTCATTAAGGAGGAAATTGCGAGGCATCTTGAAGGGAATTGCTTGATAGGGCAGACGCAACACGGTTTCATTAAAGGGAAGTCGTGTCTGACAAATTTACTGGAGTTCTATGAGGATGTGTCTAGGGCGGTGGATAGAGGAGAGCCGGTGGATGTGGTCTTTCTGGATTTTCAGAAGGCGTTTGATAAGGTACCTCACAAGAGGTTACTGCAGAAGGTCAGAGGACATGGAGTTGGGGGTAGGGTGTTAGCGTGGATAGAGGATTGGTTGTCAAATAGGAGGCAGAGAGTGGGGGTCAATGGGTGCTATTCGGATTGGCGGTTGGTGACTAGTGGGGTGCCCCAGGGGTCGGTGCTGGGGCCTCAGCTATTTACCATTTATATAGATGATCTGGAGGAGGGAACCGAGTGTAGGGTGTCGAAATTTGCTGATGACACCAAGATTGGGGGAAAGGCAAATTGTGCGGAGGGTGTGGAGAGTCTGCAGAAGGATCTAGATAGGCTGGGCGAATGGGCCAGGAAATGGCAAATGGAATTTAATGTTGGCAAGTGTGAGGTGGTCCACTTTGGTAGGAAGAATGGTAGGAAGGACTATTACTTACGGGGCGAAAAACTGCAGCAGGCGACGGTGCAGAGGGACCTCGGGGTCCTTGTGCATGAGTCGCAAAAACCCAGCCTGCAGGTGCAGCAGGTGGTCAGGAAGGCGAATGGGATGCTGGCCTTCATAGCGAGGGGGATTGAATATAAAAGTAGGGAGGTCTTGCTGCAGCTGTATAGGGCATTGGTGAGGCCGCAGCTGGAGTACTGTGTGCAGTTTTGGGCGCCGCACCTGCGCAAGGATATTTTGGCCTTTGAGGGAGTGCAGAGGAGGTTTACTAGGCTGATACCGGAGTTGAGGGGGTTGAGCTATGAGGAGAGGCTGAATAAACTAGGCTTGTACTCGTTAGAGTTTAGAAGAATGAGGGGAGATCTCATTGAGACGTATAAGATGATGAATGGGATGGATAGGATAGAGGTGGAAAGACTCTTCCCGCTCAAAAAAGACAGTAGGACTAGGGGGCACAGCCTCAAGATAAAGGGGGGGCGGTTCAGAACGGAGTTGAGGAGGAACTTCTTCACTCAAAGGGTGGTGAATCTCTGGAATTCTCTGCCCGTTGAAGTGGTGGAGGCTGCCTCGCTAAATATTTTTAAGAAGCGGGTTGATGGGTTTTTGATAAGAGAGGGGATTAAGGGTTATGGGGAGAGGGCGGGAAAGTGGAACTGAGCCACGACAGATCAGCCATGATCTTATTGAATGGCGGGGCAGGCTCGAAGGGCCAGATGGCCTACTCCTGCTCCTATTTCTTATGTTCTTATGTTCTTCCACAAATGAACAGGAAATAGAGGGCAGAAAAGTTAATTATAATCCTAGGCTTTAGAAAGAGGCTGGAGCCTCAAGGAAAAACTTTAATAAATGTTTGAAAATATGCAGGGCTGAGAAGGACACCTTCTGCCCACCCCCAGCAGAAATGATGAATGGGAAGAATTAACCTGGCCACATGTCTATGTTACTGAAACTAATTTTAACTTGCTGTACCTGCCATGTGATCTCAAAATGGAGTCAGTAACATTGCTGCTCTTGGACAATATGGTAGTGTCAGTTTGAATTTGGCCTACTCTAAGAGTGTTGAAGTGTCTCTCTGTTTCAGGTTGTCAGTCTTTTTAAGTACACAGCTCAGTCTTTATCAGTGAACCCAGTGGCTATGTTCATGTTCACAGTCCCAAGCAATTCCACAGACCATAAAGCAAGGCTGTGTCTCCACATTCTACAAACATAATCTGAGCCTTTGCCATCTTGAATTCCCATTTAAACACCACACTAAATGTAAGTTTCTCCTTTAAATGTAAATTTTGTTTCACTGGATCGAAAAACACTGACGGCATGACATTTTTAATCAAGTCCAAAATTTTAACTGCCATGACTTAGTTCTTTAGTTTACCACACACAATTCTCTAAAAAAGCTCTCTTTGTGTAATGCACTATGATGTAAGTTGGTTTGAATAATCACCTAAAAAGTAAATCCTTTTATCAATCTTCATCTTTTAAGGACATGCTCCATTAAAGTGGCTTCAGTGAAACATTTTTATGATTAGTGCTGAAGGTTTTTTTTAATGGGTTGTATTATGTCTATGAATTCATGGGAGCTCTAAAAAATGCATCAATGTCACCAAACATTAATGCAAAACACTATAAAATCCACCAGCGACTTCAGATTTTGAACAACAAATACAACCTATGAGAAACAAAAAGGCCTCTCTATGAATTATAAAGATCACTTAAGTGATAGCTTGTTTGGTTTGGCATGGTGAGTGTGACACAAGAGCCTGGCATAAGGCTTTCAGGTTTGTAATCACCAACACACTCACAAGCTGAACATCCTGAGGATGCGTAGTGCTCTTGAACATCAGAGAGATAAATGCCAGGAGCACTGCAATGCCTTAACCTTAGCTCAGAACCCTTGCATTACTGTAGAGAACACCGAAGACTGTTATGTTTCATGTGATTGTACCGCTGGAAGTGGTAAAGAGACATTGGGGTGGGATTTTCCAGCCACGCTCGCCCCAGGACCAGAAAATCCTGCCTGGGGTCAACAGACCTTTACATGATCCATGTCCTGCCTACTACATTTCCCACGGTGGGTGGGATGGGAAAATTCCACCCATGATCTTATTTCTCTGCCTTGAGCTTCCCCCATTTATGCTGCTTAATGTTAATCTCCCTCAGCCACAACTGGCTTCCCACTGCATTGCCTCCTCCAGGCCCCCTTGTAGTTCCTATGCTGTCTGTTAAAAGTCAAAAACTGGTCCTTTCCAGCTGATAAATAGCTTGTTTACCTGATTAATTATTCATCTGGCAAATTGGGTCGGATTGTCAGGTTCCATTTGCTGACTTCATTTTCCAAAACACTGTTGGGAATTCATCATTCCACTCTGTGGCACAAAAATTACTCAGCTTCATTCACATCCCATCTGGGCTGTTGAGGTGGAGTGTGATAAACATTGACAGGAGAAGAAGAACTACCTGAATAGTTGGCTCTAGACTTGGTGATACCTTGTAGAGAAGTGCAGATTCAGAACAGTAAAGATGCCCAGTGGGCATTGCCCAGGTGCCAGGCTAACAGTGCCAAGGTGACTGTCAGGCTGGCACTGCCCAAGAGCATCTCCCTTGCCCTCGGCCTCTCCAAGGGGCCTCAATGGCCTCCGGTTCCACCACAAGGCCAACACGACTGCCCCCCATTCATGGGGTGGACTAAACTGTCTGTGCTGTTATATGCTGTCTGAGGCCAGAACTCTTCATTCACCGGATGAAGAGGGAAACCTCGAAAGCTTGTGAGTTTACTATCAAATAAATCAGCTGGACTTAAACCTGGTGTTGTCAGACCTCTTACCCCATTCATGGGGAGCAGGTGCTTTCCTTGCCAGAGACGGACCTCTCCCGGTGAGGCCATAAAGGCAAGCGAGCCTGGACGATTCAGCACTGGGCTGGCTAAATGGATGTAAAGGAAGATTTAAATGAATTTAAATAACTTATTCAGCCTCTCGCCCACTCTCCCCATAAAATCACGAGAGCCAAAAAATTGTGACTTTACCTGCTCACTCCACCCATTGATGAAGTTTAATGTGGTAGTTTTAGGAATTCAATAACCAGGTAGACAGGTTATGTCCCTTGTCAGCAGGAGAAAGAGTCACACATGGCACGTTATCTGAAGGACATCTTGAACCAACTTGAAAGGATATTGGAAGCAGAAGGAGAGAATCCAATCATTGTGACCTGTGCTCAGACTAGCAACATGGAGAAGCATCAGCAAAAGATTTTGCTTGGAGCACATCGGAAAACAGGAACTAAATGAAAGAATTTGGACCTCAAGGGTTATAAACTCTAGATTAGAACCTCAGCCACATGGAATTTGGCAGATAAGTGCAATAAACAGATTAAGGAGATTAAAGGTGTGGTGTAGTTCCATTTTATGGGAGATTGGCAGCAGTACTGGGGCAGGAAGGAACTGAACCATTAGGATAGGCTGCACCTGAACCAGGCTGAGGTCAGCGTCTTAGCAGAAAAGATAAACCGGAAAACCAGAAGAGCTTTAAACTAAAAAATCTCAGAAGGCAAGATGTTACGTTTCAAGCTCTGCAGACAAATGGAAAACAAAAAGATGTAAAGTAATTAAACTGGGGGAGAGAAATGAAAACCATATGAGTAAAGCATTAAGGCATAAGAGGAAGTTAAAGTGTGTGGATTGAAATGCGCTCTTTATACAAATGCATGGAGTATGAGGAACACATTGAATGAATTACGGGCACAAATTCAACTTGGAGGGCATGACATGGTAGTTATTACTGGGATATGGCTATCAGATGGTCAGGAATAGGAAGTAAATCTATCTAGTTATAAGTTCTATAGGTGAGAGAGGAAAATGGTAGAAGGGAAGGAATAGTCTAGTGATTAAGGATGAAATCACTAGAATCTTTAAAAAGGATATAATGAGAGGTCATTTGGCAGTGGGAACCTGGGTACAATTAAGAGATAGAGAAGGATTTAAGACGATAATGGGAATTGTGTCCCCGGTAGCAGCTTTCAAGTGGTAGATTGTACAGATGCTGAGAATACACAATCATGCAGCAAAGACAGGGTGTTTTAATGGAGAATTTTCTCTTTCATATAGATTGGGATAAGCAAACTAGCAGGTGTCAGAAAGATATTGAATTCCATGAGGATGTTCAAGATAATTTTCTGCAATAATACATCTGAGAACCATCAAGAAGGTGTATCATATTATATTTAGTAATGAGCCATGTTTAGTTACTGGCCTAACATTTATTAGTGAGCATTTATCTCACAGAGCTCATAATGTGACTGACTTCAATGTAGAGTAAAGGAGAAATGCGTAATTAAGGCTGATTTAAATGCAGAGTCTATTCATAGTAAAATTTGTACATTTGTTTATGACTAAAGTGAAAGATTAGTGGGAGATGTTCAAGAATATGATATGGAACCAATTTATATCCCTAAGGAGCGAGAGTTCTATCTGCCAAAATAAAAGCTATAGATGATTAAAGAGCTGAAACGACATAAAACAGCATGGTGACACAATGGTTAGCATTGCTGCCTCACAGTTCCAGGGATCCGGGTTCAATTCCAATCTTGGGTGACTGTCAGTGTGGAGTTTGCACATTCTCCCCATGCTTGCATGAATTTCTTTTGGATGGTCAGGTTTCCTCCCACACTCTAAAGACTTGCAAGTTAGATACATTAGCCATACTAAATGCCTCTAAATGTCCCAATATATACAGGTCGGGGGATTAGTAGGGTAAATAAGCAGGGTTACAGGACAAAGGTTGGGGGGGGGGGGTCCTGGTTAAGATGCTCTGATGGAAAGTTGCTGCAGATTCTACAGGCCAAATGGCTTCCTTCAGCACTCTAAAAATTTTATGATTCTAAAATTAAAAGGCTTTATTAAAAGAGGAATGAAAATAACGCAAATGTCCAGCCTCAAATCTAATGAAGTTCCCTCAAGATCTGTTCCTTTAAACTGGAAAACTGTACATATCACTCAGTTGTTTAAGAAAAATGAAAGAGGGGAACCAGAGAATTATAGCACAGTTAGCCTAATATTTGCTGCCAGGAATTATTAACATCTAATTTAAGGATCGAGTGATTGAACCCTATAATCACCTGATCAAAGGGAGCCAGCATGAGTTTTTAAAACAGGTGGATTATGCTTAACAAACCTGAGTGAATTTTTTTTCGAGGTGATTAAAGTTGGATTGAGGAGCATGAGTGACAATTGTGGCTGAAAATCAAGTGAAATTTTGGGATAAACAAACTGCAAAAATCACTGGCAGTTTCAAAATTACTCAACACCAGTACAATGTAAAACAAAAACACATGCAATATATGGTCAGGCTAAGTAGGGCATTTGGTAAATAAAATTTTGCAGTGCAGCTGGAAAAAGTTTAACTGTAATATTATGCCCATTTTTATAAGTCTGTGGAAAGTTGATGAGGCCATGGGTTTGGCAATAACTATAACGGAACTTACATATCAGTATGCAAAACAGGACTGATACCCTAATCCCTATGCAAGGAAGAATGCTAATTTGCCAAAGGTAATAAGAACCCAGAAGGAATCTCATCATCCCATCCTTCAATTTCATGCCCCAAACTCCCTCAAAGCATAAAATTCTGACCTTAGTGTCAAACAACAGGAAATATAACCATACAATATAATTGATCTTAATGCACCTTGTGATCTTAAGCTACCATACTTCTGCCACACCTAACTGATGGTCCAGTATTTAAAATTTACTCTTAGATTTGGCCCATAAGCAATGACCCTGAATAACCTGTGTTGCCTTCAATTAAAAACTCAGGTTGTCAAGAACTTTGTCATAGAGGTACTCAAGTTTGTCTTAGATGATTACAGCCTTACTCACCTTCACATAATGTTGGGGCTATACAATTGAGGGAGAATATTTAAGGACTAATGTTATGCTTTCAGCAAAAGTATCTCAAGCTCATCTACAACCTCGTCCCTCCAATTCATCCCCTGATCTCAGTCTTCTGATGAGTGGGTTAGGTTAAAATTACATTAATTCTAAGCATAAAAATGTTACACTTCATGTAAAGATCAGCTTATGTGGGTGATATTGTGTGCACTGGTACTCCTGGTTCTGCAAAAGAAAATAATCCTGTTTTTCCAATTTATTAATTCTCTTCATAATTTTAAAAACATGATAAAATATGCCACATGGAGTTGAATTATTGTTTCCCTGTGGACGTGCAAATCAGATTAAAAAACACTTATTTTGTGGAGAAACAATTTTCCTTTGCCTTCTTGACCCACATCATTTTCATCCAATCTTTTGGTCAGTCTGGAAGGCCTTGGGTTCAAAATGCACATGCACCTTTTCCAAGGTCAGGGTCCCCATTGTAAGGGCCAGAGGCAATTGGATTTTCTCCTGCACACTATTTTTGTGTGTTGAAAGCCATAAAAAAAATGCACCCCCTTGGAGATTTGTGACCACTGGGGAAAGCTTGCTGAGGAGTCTGGAACATTTTGAAAGGTTAAATGTAAAGTGTTTTGACACCTTCAAATGTCACTATTAGATACTGTATTGTAATGTAGATGTGTTTTAATGCAGTAATTCATCATAAGGATCTGTCCTGCATGGTAAGTTGACTCTTACTTTCACACACATTTTAGTAGTTTTTTCCCATTGAATAAAGTGCCATAATGCATTAAAGTAGAAAATAAAATACCTCTGTTGTCATGTTTTGTGCTTTGCTTTATAGTAATTGACAACACTGGCTGGTAGCACCTGTACCTTTCCTTTGATTGACTGGTATTTAGCTTTGGAATTGAAATCAGACACTTTTTTTCTTTCAATTTCAGACAAAATTGCTGGAAATCTTTGTTTTTTTAATTTAAATTCATTCATTGAGTGTGGGCATCAATGGCTAGATCAGCATCTATTGCCCAAGCCTAAAATATTGGTGAGCGGCTTTCTTGAACAGCTGCCGCCCATATGGTGTAGTTACACCCATAGTGCTGGTAGAGAGGAAGTTCCAGGATTATCACCCAGGGACAGTGAAGGCATTGTGATATATTTCCAAGTCAGGATGGTGAGTGGCCTGAAGGGAACTCCTAGGTGATGGTATTCCCATGTGTCTGCTGCTCTTCTCCTTCTGGTGGTAATGGTTGTGGGTTTAGTATATGCTGTTTATGGAACCTTGGTGACTTCTTGCAATGCATCTTGTATATGATACACAACACTGCCACCGTGTGTTGGTGATGAGAGAGTGAATATTTATGGATGGGGTGCCAATCTAGAAATCACAGAAACCCTACAGTGCAGAAAGAGGCCATTTGGCCCATCAAGTCTGCACCGATCACAATTCCACCCAGACCCTACCCTCTATCCTTACACATTTACCCACTAATTCCTCTAACCTATACTTCTCAGGACACTAAGGGGCAATTTTTGGCATGGCCAATCAGCCTAACCCGCACATCTTTGGACTATGGGAGGAAACCGAAGCACCTGAAGGAAACCCACGCTGACATGAGGAGAATGTGCAAACTCCACACAGACAGTGATCCAAACCAGGAATTGAACCCTGGTCCCTGGCGCTGTGAAGCAGCAGTGCTAACCACTGTGCTACTGTGCCGCCTAGTGGGCTGCTTTGTCCTGGATGGTATTGAGCTTTTTGAGTGTTGTTGGTGCTGCACTCCTCCAGGCAAGTGGAAAGTATCCCATCCCACTGCTGCCTTGTGCCTCATGGATGGTGGACAGGCTTTATAGATGATGAAGCTGAAGTAATTATGAATGCTTGACTGCTATGAAACAAGTGGTCTACTGATCCAAGGAAAATTTAAACTTTTAAGAGGCGGTAATAATAATAATATCATCGATGTGATTTATTGTTTGTTTACCAACCCAATAGGTACTTACAGGAATACAATTTTTTTCCCACTGGAATAGTTTTCCAGTACAATGATAAAATTTTTCATTATTTTTAATTAAACCCTGAATTCAGGGTCTTATTGCTTTGTTAAAAAAAACATTTTTTCCAATGATTTTAAAATGCTTCCTACTGCAATTAAACTGTTCCTGAAGCCTGCACATAATGCATATTGGATAAGCACATGAAGGGTAGATGGGGATATGGAATTAGCATGACATATCTGATGGGCATTGGTGGCATGGGGTTAAGAAAGCTTAGAGAGACATAGGTAACCTGAGGGACATAGGTGATATGGGATGACATGGGGACAAGGGAGCAAGAGGTGAGCTTTTGAGACCTTAAAATTATGTGGGGAGGTGGTCTGCTGTGTTGGAAAACTGAGATGAGCTTCCTGGCTAGACCACCATGCACCTATACTCCTCATAAACACCACAGTGGCCCACAAAATGCTCTGCTAGCCCAACCCCTGTGTGAAAAGACAAAATTCCCAGGCAAAGTCAGACATGAGTCAGCATTTTAAAAGATACAGATGTGCGCAGATCAGGTTTCCTGAGCTGACAGGACTCCATGCCACTACGCCCCATCAAATATGCCATGCCAATTCTATCTCCCCCATCTCTCCTTCATGTACAGGAAAAATAGATGGCTCTAATATTTTTTCCTATGAACATAGTTTGGTTACTTTAAAAAAGTTGCACTTCAATCTACTTATCTTTCTATCAACTTAAATTCCTTTTATGTAAACTATTCTTGGTGGTGACTGGCTTGGTCTGGCTTGACTGGGGCTGACAGTAAAAATGAGACAAACCAATGTCAGTTGCATGAATTTGTATTTACTTATCTAGACTGCTTCAGATTCCACGTAATATTAGACACAATAATACCGTTATCCCACAACATCCAAAAATGCCATCAATGGAAAGACATCTCATTTTAGCAGGTTAGCAGATTTATTTATCAGTTTCTAAAACACACATTTATTATTAGAGGACAGATCTTTCAGTCATTTCATCTGGGTTTGCAGATGCTCACACAGTGACATTAATTTCTGCTTCTTCTTATAACCTCAGAATGCTATTGATGTTGCCAAATTGTTGGTCGTCCCCCACTTTTTGAATCATCCCTCCGTGTTGTTTACCATCTGATTGACATCATGTTTAAAAATAAGTAACCGGTGGCGCAAATAGCGATCAAAAGCAGAAACAGAAAGTTGATTGATTTCTGGCAATGCAATGTGTGTGCGGTTTGGTAATGGAAGGCCTGCTTTCCTATGGTTTTCTGTTGACAATGACGGGGTTATAAGAGTTAGAGAAACATCTTCAAAAAGTATCTGGTAGTACTCTTTTGTGTTAAAAAGAGAACTGTGTGTCATATGCCAGTTCCTTCAACAACAAAATTACAAACAGTCTTGTTTCTGGTAAGAAAATGTCAAAGACCAATTAACATATGGCAAATACTGTAGACCTGCTTTGCCAGAGTTGTGTATGCACTTAAATTTGATACAATTCCAAAGAGTATGAATTGTTAATATTAACGTAATTGATATATTTGGTTTTCTTAATAATTAAATTGAATAATAATATTGATACAAGCTTTGACATTTGCTATGAACGATTAAATAATTAATTTTGATTATAATTATTACAAAAGTAGAATAATTGTTTTCCTCTTGGGGTAATAGAAAATCACATAACAGCCTTTATAAAGTAAAAGGAAACAGCCCCCTACCGTATTTACAATAGTATAATAGCCTTTCTGTTTTCAAAAAAAATTTATCGATTTGATGTATCATAAGCAAAACCCTAAAAGGCAACTGTTACTAAATAAAATGACGAAGAGGGCATCATTTCAAAAGGATGTGTAATGTGCTATTTTAATTTTTGACGCTAAATTGCCAGAAAAACGGTGCTTTTTGCATGTTGCCACTTAGGACTTATGTAAAATTAACGAAGCATAACTGTGGCTGCTGTAAGTTAATCTCTCTTCTGACAGATTGTGCCGATACCAGAACATTGTCACCATTCATTTTATATCAGGGACCATTTATCTAAAACTCATACAATAATCTGAATCGGACATGTGCTGTTCTGACTGCAATGTCCTCGTTACCAACTGGTATGTCATTGCGTACTCCTATAGTGAATTTGATCATGTATACATGAGGACATGAAGAAGAAGAATGGTTCCTTAATATTCTGTAACCAGTCACACTCCAAAAGCCATGTTACACTAACCTGCCACCCTGCCAGCGGCACATGACACAATGTGGAAATAGTAAGTGTTCCTCTAAAATATCATTGCTATGATTCTGCAGCAATACTTCTCATGGCCAGCGCCCACACACAACCAGTAATGAAGATTTCTTCAGTCTCATCACCACTCTAAGCATTGAAAAGTTGTAATTTGATCGTACCCCGCACCAAGTTACTCATCACATCCCACAGCAGAGCTGTGAATGAATTTACTTCAATCAATCCCCTGCAAACTGCAGTCAATTAACATTTTAAAAGCACACAGATACTCTCATCCCTGATCTGGAGATGCGCCATCGAGTTGAACACTATTCATCACAAATCCAGATTTAACCCTTCTTACCTGGTAGCCTTCCGAACAAAGTACGAATGTGCAAATTCTAAATTATCATCCAGCCAAGCCTCCATCCGTTCACAGTCGCTGGGCTCGTAGGTCGCCATGGTCCCGGTTCGCTGGCACCTTCCTTGCATTCAGCTCCGATATCTCCCGTCTGCCTCTCTCCCGGGCTGTCACTCTCACTCTCCCCGAGCTGTCACTCTCTCTCCCCTGGGCTATCACCCTCTCTCCCCTGGGCTGTCACTCTCTCTCTCCCCTGGGCTGTCACTCTCTCTCTCCCCTGGACTGTCACACTCTCTCTCCCCTGGGCTGTCACTCTCTCCCCCCTGGGCTATCACTCTGTCTCCCCTGGACTGTCACTCTCTCTCCCCTGGGCTGTCACTCTCTCTCTCCCCTGGGCTGTCACTCTCTCTCTCCCCTGGGCTGTCACTCTCTCTCTCTCCCCTGGGCTGTCACTCTCTCTCTCTCCCCTGGGCTGTCACTCGCTCTCTCCCCTGGGCTGTCACTCTCTGTCTCTCCCCTGGGCTGTTACTCTCTCTCTCTCCCCTGGGCTGTCACTCTCTTTCTCCCCTGGGCTGTCAGTCACCCTGTCCCCCAGGGCTGTCACACTCTATACCCAATATGTCACTCTCCATCCTCAAGATGTCACTCTCCCTTCTCCCTGTGACGACTCCCCCTCCCCTTTCTCCCACAGGTTGTCACTCTCTTCCGGGCTGTCACACTGTATTCCCCAGGCTGTCACTCTCTCTCCTGGGCTGTCACTCTCTCTCTCTCCCTAGGCTGTCACTCTCTCTTTCTCCGGTTGTCATTCTCTCCCCTGGGATGTCACGCTCTCCGCCCCCCCACCCCCCAACCACCCCCCAAGCTATCACTTTCTCTCCCCTGGGGTGTCAGGCGTCACCCTCTGTCTCCCCCAGGCTGTCTCTCTCTCTCTGTCTGCCCGCCCCCCCCCCCACCCCCGAGCTGACAGTCCCTCTCCTCCGGGCTGTCACTTTCTCTCCTTCTCTCCCCCAGGCTGTTACACTCCCTCCCCCTGGGTTGTCACTCTCTCTCTCTCCCCTGAGCTGTCACTCCCTCTCCACCGGGCTATCACTCTCTCCACCCCGGCTGTCACTCTCTCTCTCCCTCGGGCTGTCACTCTCTCTCTACCCTGAACTGTCACTCTCTCGCCTCCCGGCTGTCACTCTCTCCCTTGAGCTGTCACTCTCGCTTTCTCCTCAGACTGTCACTCTCTCCCCCTGAGTTGTCACTCTCTCTCTCTCCCCGAGCTGTCACTCTCTCCCCCAGGATGTGACACTTTTTCTCTCTCTCCCCCCAGTCTATCACTCTCTCTCCCCCAGGCTACTACTCTCTCTCCCCGGGCTGTCACTCTCTCTCTCCCCGGGCTGTCACTCTCTCTCTCCCCGGGCTGTCACTCTCTCTCTCCCCGGGCTGTCACTCTCTCTCTCCCCGGGCTGTCACTCTCTCTCTCCCCGGGCTGTCACTCTCTCTCTCCCCGGACTGTCACTCTCTCTCTCCCTGAGCAGTCACTCTCTCCCCGGGTTGTCATGCTCACTCCCCTGCACTGTCACTCACTCTCTCCCCAGGCGGTCACTCTCTCACCCCCCGGCACTGTTACTCTCTTTCCCTCCACACTGTCACTCTCTCTCTCTTTCTCCGGGCTGTCACTCTCTCTCTCTCTCTCCACTGGGCTGTCCTCTCCCTTTCTCCCAGGCTGTCAATCTTTCTCTCCCTGGGCTGTCACTCTCTCTCTCTCCCAGGTTGTCACTCTCACTCTCTCTCTCCCCAGGCTATCACTCTCTCCCTCTTTCTCCCCGGGCTGTCACTCTCTCTCTCTCTGTCCCCAGGCTGTCACTCTCTTTCTCTCCCTGGGTTGTCACTGTCTCTCTCCCTGGGTTGTCTCTCTCTCTCTCTCTCTCCCCAGGTTGTCACTCTCTCTCGCTCTCTCTCCCTCTCTCTCCCCGGGCTATCACTCTCTCTCTCTCCCCCCGGGTTGTCACTCTCTCTCTCTCTCCCCGGGTTGTCACTCACTCTCTCCCCGGGTTGTCACTCTCTCTCTCTCTCCCCGGGCTCTCACTCTCTCCCCGGGCTGTCACACACTCTCTCTCTCTCCCCGGGCTGTCACACACTCTCTCTCTCTCCCCGGGCTGTCACTCTCTCTCTCTCCCTGGGCTGTCTCACTCTCTCTCTCTCTCTCTCCCCCCAGGCTGTCACTCTCTCTCTCTCTCTCTCCCCAGGCTGTCACACTCTCTCTCTCCCCGGGTTGTCACTCTCTCTCTCTCCCTCTCTCTCCCCCCAGGCTGTCACTCTCTCTCTCTCTCCCCGGGCTGTAACTCTCTCTCTCTCTCCCCGGGTTGTCACTCTCTCTCTCTCCCCGGGCTGTCACTCTCTCTCTCTCTCTCCCCAGGCTGTCACTCTCTCTCTCTCTCTCCCTGAGCTGTCACTCTCTCTCTCTCCCCGGGCTGTCACACTCTCTCTCTCCCTCCCGGGCTGTCACTCTCTCTCTCCCCAGGCTGTCACTCTCTCTCTCTCTCCCCGGGTGGTCACTCTCTCTCTCTCCCCAGGCTGTCACACTCTCTCTCTCTCTCCCCGGGCTGTCACACTCTCTCTCTTTTCCTGGGTTGTCACTCTCTCTCTCTCCCCGGGCTGTCACACTCTCTCTCTCTCTCTTCCCGTGTTATCACTCTCTCTCGCTCTCTCCCCGGGTCACTCTCTCACTCTCTCCCCGGGCTGTCACTTTCTCTCAGTCTCTCTCTCCCCGAGCTGTCACACTCTCACTCTCTCCCCGGGTTGTCACTCTCTCTCTCTCTCTCTCTCTCCTCGGGCTGTCACTCTCTCTCTCCCTCACTCTCTCCCCGGGCTGTCACTCTCTCTCTCCCTCACTCTCTCCCCGGGCTGTCACTCTCTCTCTCTCTCTCCCCGGGCTGTCACTCTCTCTCTCCCTCACTCTCCCCCTGGGTTGTCACTCTCTCTCTCTCCCCGGGCTGTCACACTCTCTCTCTCTCTCTTCCCGTGTTGTCACTCTCTCTCGCTCTCTCCCCGGGTCACTCTCTCACTCTCTCCCCGGGCTGTCACTTTCTCTCAGTCTCTCTCTCCCCGAGCTGTCACACTCTCACTCTCTCCCCGAGTTGTCACTCTCTCTCTCTCTCTCTCTCTCTCTCCTCGGGCTGTCACTCTCTCTCTCCCTCACTCTCCCCCTGGGCTGTCACTCTCCCTCTCCCTCACTCTCTCCCTGGGCTGTCACTCTCTCTCCCTCTCTCTCTCCCCCTGGGCTGTCACTCTCCCTCTCCCTCACTCTCTCCCCGGGCTGTCACTCTCTCTCCCTCTCTCTCTCCCCCTGGGCTGTCACTCTCTCTCCCTCACTCTCTCCCCGGGCTGTCACTCTCTCTCTCCCCGGGCTGTCACTCTCTCTCTCTCTCCCCGGGCTGTCACACTCTCTCTCTCTCCCCGGGCTGTCACACTCTCTCTCTCTCCCCGGGCTGTCACTCTCTCTCTCCCTCCCTCTCTCCCCGGGCTGTCTCTCTCTCTCTCTCCCCGGGCTGTCACTCTCTCTCACTCTCTCTGTCCCCGGGCTGTCACTCTCTCTCTCTCTCTCTCCCCGGGCTGTCACTCTCTCTCTCCCTCTCTCTCTCCCCGGGCTGTCACTCTCTCTCTCCCTCTCTCTCTCCCCGGGCTGTCACTCTCTCTCTCCCCAGGCTGTCACTTTCTCTCTCACTCTCTCTCCCCGGGCTGTCACTCTCTCTCACTCTCTCTGTCCCCGGGCTGTCACTCTCTCTCTCTCTCTCTCCCCGGGCTGTCACTCTCTCTCTCCCTCTCTCTCTCCCCGGGCTGTCACTCTCTCTCTCTCTCTCTCTCTCCCCGGGCTGTCACTCTCTCTCTCCCTCTCTCTCTCCCCGGGCTGTCACTCTCTCTCTCCCCAGGCTGTCACTTTCTCTCTCACTCTCTCTCCCCAGGCTGTCACTTTCTCTCACTCTCTCTCCCCAGGCTGTCACTTTCTCTCTCTCTCTCCCCAGGCTGTCACTTTCTCTCTCTCTCTCTCTCTCCCCAGGCTGTCACTTTCTCTCTCTCTCTCTCCCCAGGCTGTCACTTTCTCTCTCTCTCTCTCTCTCTCCCCAGGCTGTCACTTTCTCTCTCTCTCTCTCTCCCCAGGCTGTCACTTTCTCTCTCTCTCTCTCTCCCCAGGCTGTCACTTTCTCTCTCTCTCTCTCTCCCCAGGCTGTCACTTTCTCTCTCTCTCTCTCCCCAGGCTGTCACTTTCTCTCTCTCCCTCCCCCCCCGGCTCACCCTCTCCGCCCGGTTCTCCGCTTTTACTTCACTATTCTTGTAGCTCGGACGAATACGGGCAAGGACTGAGAACTCAGCTCCGAGAGACGCCTTCAAACGCAGCAGCGAAAGAAAGTCCCTTTCACTTACACCTACACTCAAACTCCAGTCCTTAGCTGGGCCGCCCCAACCTGCCAGCGAGTCCCTAAAAGTCACCAGCAGCAAGAGGAAACGGTGAGCATCTCCAAAACACGGATCAGGATTGCACTGTCCACTGGCTCCCAGCTTTCCGCACACAAAACATTTACACAGTGTGTTTGGCTTGATCAATCAGCATCACACATCACCAACAATTCATGGGTAACAGGTACATTTAACTCAAAGTGTCTGCTACTGGACCTCAGTTTTGCATTTTGTTGCTTTTTTTTTAGCCTATCAATCATCTTAGGAATGTGTTCACAATGCAGTGGCCATTTAAAATATATATACTTTACTAGCAGTTTAAGTATGAAGTAACCATGAAGTATGAAAAACCACCAATACATTAGCTTTTGTTCTGATAATATTTACTTTGGAACCTTTTTGCAACGTTTTTGACTTGTCTCAGAAATGAGCTGCTTTTTAAACATGCCCCCCCCCCCCCCGTGTTAATCAAAGTGATGTCTATCTTATCAATGTATGTTTTGTATAAACTCACCAATCCCTGGGTATCTTCACAGGTCTCCTCCCTGAAATATCTCTTTCCCTGAATTGCACAACTTCTCGGAGCTCAGGATTTGACCAAGAAACAATCTATTAATATAGGGACTATGGCATTTAAATCTGAGGGAAGACGTTACGAATTCATGGTCTTGGCACAGATTTTTCTCACGTCAGGAATGCATATTGGAAATCTGAGCATGGAGGTCAGCAGGCCTCGTAGGACTTTTTTTTTAAATCCCAAACATTGCAATCTTAGCTATCAATGTGACTGTTCCAATACTTTGTTTTTCGCATCTGGATTGTATTTTGTCATTCCCTCTCTGTCTGATCCCCTATTGCTTAGTCTCTGACACCCATTTCCTTTTCTTTCCCATCTCTTTCTCTCTCTCTCAGATATACACACACATATAAACCCACTATCCCTCAATCTCTCATTATTTCCATCATTATAACTACCTTTTACATCAGTTGTTTTAAACACTGTTACCAGTCATTCCTTTGCTCACTTCCATTTACTCTATTTACAATATTCACCGCTTATATTATCACCCAAATCTTCCAGTATCCATACTGTGAGAGGCAGGATGTAAGTTCACAGATGTGCCTCAGGATCCTGCAAAAGTCCTGATGCTTACACTTGCCCATAATTGCCCAGGAAGTTTAAACTTCCAATGGGCCGTTTTTTGCTGCTCTGGACTTACAAGAATGTCTCTGAGCCCTGAGCTCAGATCAGAGATGTGAGTGAGATACACATGACATACCTGGATATTTACTTCGGAAATATCCAGGGATGGCGTGGTGGCACTGTGGTTAGCACTGCTGGCTCACAGCTCCAGGGACCCAGGTTCAATTCTGGCCTTGGGTAACTGTGTGGAATTTGCACATTCTCCCCAGATCTGCATGCATTTCCTCTGGGTGCTCTGGTTTCCTCTGATAGTCCAGAAGTGTGCTGGTTAGATGGATTTGCCATACCCGTTAATGTCCCAGGATGTGCAGGTTAAGGGGATTAGCGGGTAAATATGTGGACCTGGATAAGACACTCTGTTGGAAAGTAGGTGCAGACTTGATAGGCCAAATGGCCTCCTTTTGCACTGCAGTGATTATATGATTCTAAATCTTATAACTGGTTTAACTCAGTCAACAGCCAGCAGAATTCAATTGATAACCAAACCCTCATCACCCTTTGCAACTGACATAACTGTCCCCACCCAACCATCTCTCTCTTTGCTCATTCCCCTGACCACCTGACTACCCCAACTACCCTACAACACCTGACCCTCTGGCTAACCCTGACCGCATAACTAACCTCAACACCACCCTTACTCAACCTGACTATCCTCATGAACATCCCACTGTTCTCCCAATCAACCAGAACATCATCTCAACTAGCCAACTATTCTCCCCAACCTGACTACCCACTCATTACCTAGCCACCTCCCCATTCACCCACTCACTTACCTACCCATAAGCCACATACCCACTTTACCAACCTCACTTACTCAACTACTCATCCACCTACCTGTTCACTTAATTACTATTCACCCACTCACTCATTTATCCATTCATCTATTCACTCACTCACCCATCCATTCACCGATTCACAAACTCACTCATACATTTGTCCTTTAAAAACTTACCTAAATATGACAAATACCATCATGATACCTGTCTACTTTCCTCTTAGTTTTCTCATTCACTCTCGTTTGTTGCTTACTGATCTTTCTTACTTGTTTCTCCCTATTTTGCCTTCTATTTCACTATTTTCTCCTTCATTTCATCTTTTGTCACTTAGTGTCCCATTTTCACATTCTCTCTGTATCAACTCCATTCTTCCTTGCTTTGCCATTCTCATTTTAACTTTTCTTGTTTTTCCCATTCACTTTTCTGGCTGTATAATTTCCCTCTTTCCTCCCCTTACTCTTTCCCTCTTTCTCTCAACCTATCTTGTTTTAACCCCTTGTTCCCTCTTTCTTCATTTCCATTTCTTCTTACTCTATTTGCCTTGCTTCCCCTTTGCTCTTCCCATGGCTCTCATACTTAATGATGGCATTCCTTTGCTCTATAGACTCAGCTATTGCCTCTTCCAGTGATACCATTTTGTTCTTTCGACGTTGCAGGGACCCAATTCTATGCCTGTGTTATTGACCTTCATCTGCTCCTTCAATGGGTTCCAGACTGATTGTTTGAAAGTTGAACGGGGAAATCCTCTGGAGAATGCTGTGATGCATTCAAATTCAAATTGATCAATCAAAAATTATTCTAACAGATTTACACATTCTAGAATCATGTGTGTGCTTAAAACTGCTTCAACTATCAAATAAAATGGAATTTCCCCCCTACGTACTTGGTGAAAAGCTGCACAATGAATTACCTAATCCTGGAAAACTGGAATGGCCTCTCCATACCCCTGTCTGACATTGCTGTCCCTATTCCTTATTTGCCTCTAACATGAATGTGTGTTAAATATGCTGAATTAGAACACATATTGTCCTCTAATATATAACTGTGAAAGCCAGCATTCTACTTTTTGCTTTGAAAAATTATACTTCCAAATTTAATATATGGCCTGCTGTTTGCTAAACATTTGTTTCAGCTCAATCTGCTTGTGTTGTTTAGTTCCTTGAACAAGAATGTGGATGACAAACTCAATTTTTCACCAGATTTCAAGAAGAGATTACAGTTCCGTTTTCACTTTCATGAATTAAAAACATCATTCTAATCAAAAAAGCCCCATTACCAAACCTCGCCTTCACTGCTGTTTACCATGAGAATAGATATAGATCAAAAAGTCATTTATTTTCCAATAAAGTCTCCAGTTTCTGCGAATAATAAAGCCAATGTCTGTTTTGACTACACAGTTCAGAACTTGGATCTATTCTGTATTCTGTCCATGCCAAAATAAACACAAGTTTTGATGGAGAGGCATCTATACAAATGATGGAGATTTTCAATCTGAAGATTGGGCACATTACTCATTCTAAATCTTTTGCTATAGCTCATCAGATCAGGATCTTGGTAAGACATTGATTATATTTTCATCTTCTGGTAAGTAGAGAATTATGCCTCGTGGGCTTTTGTAAGTTTTTGCTCATGATTCCTTCATGGGACGTGGGCAATACTGGCAAAGCCAGCATTTTTTGCCCATCCCTAATTGCCCTTGAACTGAATGGTTTGCTAGGCCATTTCAGAGTGCAGTTAAAAGTCAGCCACATTACTGTGGGTCTGGAGTCGTATATAGATCAGACCAGGTAAGGATGGCAGATTTCCATCCAGATGGGGTTTTATGACAATCAAAGCAGTTTCATAGTCACTATTACTGAGACTAGCTTTTAATTCCAGATTTTATTAATCAGATTCAAATTCCATCAGCTACCTTGGGAGAAAAATATAACAAATAGAATAGAATTGTGGCAGAAAATGCTCAATAATATCTGTGGAAGCCGATTATAGACTTGGATATACTGGATTGCATGTCATAAAGCAGTTCTTTGTAACAAACTAATTATAGAACATCAAAGTTCAAAAATTATATATGTAATGCCATAACAACAGTTCATTGTTTTAATCCTCATAAAGAATCAAATTAGAAACTTGTTTTCATATAGTGTACTTTGTTGCAACCTAAAGCAATGTTGAAACCAAGACAATAACAGCCAGTATTCGAAATAAGAATATTTAGAATATTTTCAAAGTGCATCATAACACAAAATGTGATGACAAAATTAGTAGTAAGTAATACATATATTGCAATCAATTAGAAAATTAATATAGATCAACTCATTCAGAATAGAAGGAAATTTTTACTTACTGGTTGTAGCTGATCGTACAGTTTGTTATTTCTGCATCTCTGTTATTGGGACAGCTGGATTGGACAGCTAAACAAAACATTCAAAAAGCTACACTTCCGCCACAGAAGAGACACAAGTGCCCCATGATTGTCTGCTGGCCAGCTCTGGTGTATTGTTGCTAGAGACATATTAACAAAACCAAGTAGAGAAACACAAATAGCGTCGGTTAGATATTTTACTTTTTCAGTCTCTATCTTACTGCTTTCAGCCTGTCCTCTTGCTTATACATTTAAGTACATTATGTAAATATAGATTATAGAATGCATTGATTTCAGAATTGTCTTAAAGCAACATTACTAATATTCTTGGTATTACAGATCTACTTATTTTTTAAGCTGGCTTAAACCTTTTTCAGTAACACATTACAAGGTCTCAAGATATTTAGAAATGAGACATGATGTTCAGAGTTTATCTATCCAGAATGATCAAAAAATCCTCCTATTTACATAGAATTGCATAAAATGTCATTTGGTTCTCCAAGTCTACATTAGTGTTTATACTCTGCAAGAATTCCTTCAAGCCTTGCTCATCCAAATTTATAAACACAATCTTCCATATTTCTCCCTCATGTATTCATCTAACTTTCCTTAAATATATCAATGGTATTTGCTTCAAGAACTTATTGTTGTAGCAAGTTCTACATTCTAACTATTCCCCTGTAAAGAAGTTTCTCCTAAATTCATTGTTGAATTTATTAATGATTATTGTTATTTATGACCCCTAATATTAAAAGACCCCCCTCCCTCCACCCATGAGCGAAGACATCATTCTTTACAACTACTGACAGCCTGGCTATCACCCTGAAAGAGAACAAAAGGTAATTCTCTACAGTGTCACTCCTATTTCTTTTGTCCATCATACAGCAGAACATCTGATCTTTGTTCAGCCTTGCCCAAATTTGGAATCTTGATTTCAGATTTTCCATTCAGGCGATGTGATGTCAGTGTTTCACTGAATTACAGCTTCCCAGCATGTGCTGAAGATGGCCTACATGTGCCCTTCTTCCCAGAATACTGCACTATATAATACTATATATACAATATATAGAATACAGGAACTACCACTACCTGCACAATACATCCCTGATTATGGAACCCAAATTCACATTCCAGGAATCTTAATGTTCAACCAATGAAAAGTAACAATCGACAGGACCTGCCCAGATGAATAATAAAACTAAAACAGGGGTAGCTTCCCTGCAATCCTAGCGATCTACTGTGAAGGGCTCATTGAGCATTCAGATCCTCAGCCTGATAACAGCAAACACAGGTCTTATGACCTCCATTAGATGTTCCAACGAAGCAGGGTGGCCCTTGCCTCTGCTGCAAAAGAAGTTGAGACAACCGTCATCTTTTCCATATTGGACAATGTTCCATGTTATGTTAGAGTCAGACTCCTCCATGCCATTAGAGAGTGAATGGAGGCTATCCGGAAGCAGCTTAGTGTACATCGTCAGCAGCGTTCTCCTAGGCTGCCCCATCAGTGTCCTCATCTGAATGCAATGAAGTAGAACCCACCTGTGACCTTGCTCTGTTCTTATCCTTTTGCCTGAAGCTGTCCAGGTAGCACTTCCGTCATCTCAAACCTCCCCTTCTGCTTTTGTACTTCCTTTTTATGCTGGGAGACAGCACCCCTGCTCCTCCTGACCCACAAGCAATGCCATAAAAGCAATTTTTTTCCAGGAAGCAGTCCTCACGTCCCTTCAGCTGCTGGATCCCAGAAGGGCTGACAGCCTCAGTAGAATATTTAAATGTACAATCTATCTCCTGGATGTGTGTTAGTTGCTTTGCTCTGTGCCCCCTGCTCCCTCCTCTGTTAAAACTAGAAGTAGGCATTTTCTGGTCAGGTTTAAGATGTTATTGGTCCTTTAGAGAATGAAAGGGGGCATGTAATAACTGGAAATGAGGAAACACTGAGGCATTGAACAGGTATTTTGTGTCGGTCTTCATGGTGGAAGACACAAATAACATGCCAAAAATTGATGACAGAAAGACTATGGTAGGTGAGGACCTAGAAACTATCATTATCACGAAAGAGGTAGTGTTGGGCAAGCTAATGGGACTAAAGGTAGACAAGTGTCCTGGTCCTGATAGAATGCATCTCAGTGTACTAGAAGAGATGGCTTTTACGCATTTGTGAAGAGTAGGTCGTGCCTCACAAAACTCATTGAGTTCTTTGAGAAGGTGGCCAAAGGTAGATGAGGGTAAAGCAGTTGATGTGGTATATATGGATTTCAGTAAAGCATTTGACAAGGTTCCCCACCATAAGCTTTTGCAGAAGACACAAAGGCATGAGATTAAGGATGATTTAGCGGTTTGGAACAGAAATCGGCTAGCTGTAAGAAGACAGAGGGTGGTGGTTGATGGGAAATGTTCATCCTGGAGTTCAGTTACTAGTGGTGTACCGCAAGGATCTGTTTTGGGGCCACTGCTGTTTGTCATTTTTATAAATGACCTGGATGAGGGCGTAGAAGGATGGGTCAGTCAATTTGTGGATGACACTAAAGTTGGTGGAGTTGCGGACGGTGCGGAAGGATGTTGCAGGTTACAGAGGAACATAGACAAGCTGCAGAGCTGGGCTGAGAGGTGGCAAATGGACTTTAATGCGGAAAAGTGTAAGGTGATTCACTTTGGAAGGAGTAACAAGAATACAGAATACTGGGCTAATGGTAAGTTACTTGGTAGTATGGATGAGCAGAGAGACCTCGGTGTCCACGTGCATAGATCCCTGAAAGTTGGCACCCAGGCTGATAGGGTTGTTAGGAAGGTGTATGGCTTGTTAGCTTTTATTGGTAGAGGGATTGAGTTTCAGAGCCATAAGTCATGTTGCAGCTGTACAAAACTCTGGTGCAGCCGCACTTGGAGTATTGCATACATTTGGCATTATAGGAAGGATGTGGAAGCATTGGAAATGGCGCAGAGGAGATTTACCAGGATGTTGCCTGGTATGGTGGGAAGGTCTAATGAGGAAAGGCTGAGAAACATGAAGCTGTTTCTGTTAGAGAGAAGAAGACTAAGAGTGACTTAATAGAGGCGTATAAAATGATCAGAGGATTTGATAGGGTGTACAGTGAGATCCTTTTTCCTCGGATGGAGATGGCTAGTATGAGGGGATGTAGCTTTAAATTGAGGGGTGATAGATATAGAACAGATGTCAGAGGTAGGTTCTTTACTCAGAGAGTAGTAAGGGTGTGGAATGCCCTGCCTGCAACAGTAGTGGACTCGCCAACCTTAAGGGCATTTAAATGGTCAGTGGATAAACATATGGATGATATTGAAATAATAGGTTAAATGGACTTTAGATTGGTTTCGCAGGTCGGCGCAAACGTTGAGGGCTGAAGGGCTTGAACTGCGCTGTAATGTTCTATGTTCTATTCCCAATGTGCCGGAAAACAGGAGTAATTCCCACGTTTTTTTTTACTTGGGGGAATCTCTGACACTCTGAGCACTGCAGAGTACCTCAGTGAAATACACTCTGGAAAATAGGGAGTGGGGCTGATTCCCACCCAAGAGGCTGGCAGCAAAGCGCTGAAGGGGCCACTGTGCATGCGCGCTGATCTGTCAGCGCAGAGATTGGCACATGTGCAGTGGCCCGCACTGCCAGTCTCCCGATCGTTGGCCTTCCCAATCACTGGCCAGCCCTGCAATCCTCCTGATCACTGGCCATCTGACCACCATGCCCACTCCCAACTGCCTGATGGCTGGACTCTCAGACCTCCCTGGGCTAGACCCAATCCCCCCAACACCCCCGTCCAACAGCCCTGACTGCGCCCCAACCCCGATGGCCAGCCTGATAGCCCTCACTCCCCCCCTTCCCTCTTGTAGAGTTGCAACAGATCTCCACCCCCACCAATCTGTTCCCTGTCATATCACCAGTAAACCCTGTGCCCCCTCTGGTCCCATCCACTGGGCATTGCCAGTTTGTCCCTTGGGTAGTGCCAGGGTGCCAGGCTGGAGGCTACCACATTCGGTCGGAGAGGGGTGTGAGGGGAGGGAGACTCTAGCAGGCCCAGACCCAGAGGCCCTGGGCCCTCTAATCATATTGAAATTACAATTTCAATATGATAATCAACTCCATGGTGATTTCAGTGAGGAGCTGATTATGCTCAAAAACTTAACTTAGGAGACATGCAGAGGCCGTGACGCCCAGTGTGAATCCTGTGAAATGGCCGCCACTGATGTCTCCCAGCTCGCTTTCCTGCTCGAGCAGCACAGCGGGCTGGGAGAATCCTGGCCAAGATCACTAAACTACTCTTTTGTGCTTACTTATTGTATTCACATGTCTTTGTATAGACTCAGATTGCTTTGAGCCAGTTATCACATTGTCCCTTATGTCAAATATCAAAACTACATCTGATACTGAGTTTTCCAGGGTGCACTGCCAATGACATGCTAAAAGTTCCCAGTAGCTGACTCCACTGTTATTTTCAGTTAAAATGTCCAAAATGCACACAAATCCATAAAGAAGCTTAACAGTCACCAAGCTGCAAAAGAGACAGAATTTATGTATGTCTGATACAGTGCACATGTTCACGCCAACATATAGCCTAATCTTGATGTCTCGACATCAGTACCATAGACAGAGGTGAGACTCAGGCTTTTGTAATTTCTGCCTTTTCAATGATCATTCTCATTCTGTCAGTTCAGCTTCAGCTGGGGAGGTGGTGATATAGTGATGTTGTCATTGGACCCATAATCCAGACACCCAGGGAATGCTCCAGGGATCCTGGTTTGAATCCCACCATTTGATTTTGAATTCAGTTAAAATCTGGAATTAATGTCTAATGAAACAAACCATTATCAATTGTTGTAAAAACCCATCTGGTCCACTAATATCTGTCCTTACCTGGTCTGATCTACATGTGCGTCCAGATCCACAGTGAAGTGGATGAAGGGGCCTAGGCAGCAACTCAATGGGATCAAAATGCTAAAAAGCCTAAAAAAAATGAAACTGGATGGAACATCCGGCACTGATGGCAATGGCAATTCACTGGAAGAGAACACTACACGAATACCCCAACCTCAACAATGGAGGAGCCCAACGCGTCAGTGCGAAAAATAAGGCTGAAGCATTCGTGACATTCTTCAACAGAAATGTCGAGCAGATGATCCATCTCGGCCTCCTTCGGACGTCTCCAGCATTACAGATGTCAGTTTTCAGCCAACTTGATTCACTCCACGCGACAACAAGAAACAGCCGAAGACACTGGGTGCTGCAAAGACTATGGGCCCTGATAATAGTTCAGCAATAAGATTGAAGACTTGTTCTCCAGAAATTGTTGCGTCCCTAGCCAAGCTGTTCCAGTACAGCTTCACCACTGGACCTACCCAGTAATGTGAAAAATTGCCAAGGTATGTTATGTCCTGAAAAGGAAGGATAAATCCAACCCAGCCAATTACCACCCCATCAGTCTACTCTCAATGATCAGTAAAGTGATGGAAGGTGTCATCAACAGTGCTATCTGGTGGCACTTGCTTAGCAAAAATCAGATGCTCAATCTGGGTTCCACCAAGGTCACTCAGCTCCTGACCTCATTAGTCTTGATTAAAACATGGACAAAAGAGTTGAACTCCAGAGCTGAGATGCGAGTAACTGCCCCTGACATCAAAGCAGCATTTGACCAACTGTGGCACCAAGGAGCCCTAGTAAAACTGCTTGGAATCAATGGGATGAGGGAGAAAATTCTTTGTAGGTTGGAATCATATCTAGCACAAAGGAAGATGCTTTTAATTGTTGCAGGTAAATCATCTCACTCCAGTACATCACTGGAGGAATTCCTCAGGGTAGTGTCATAGACCCCAACTATCTGCAGCTGCTACATCAGTGACCTTCCTTCCATCATGAGGTCCGAAGTGTGGATGTTTGCTTATGATTGTACCATGTTTACAGCATTGTGATTCATCGAATACTGAAACAATCCATGTCCAAATATCCTGGACAATGTCCAGGTTTGAGCTAACAAGTGGCCAGTAACATTCATGCCACACAATTATCAGACAACGAATATCTGCAGCAGCAGAGAATTTGGCCATTGTTCCTTGATATTCAAAGGCATTACCATTGCTGAATCCTCCTCTGTCAAATCTTGTAAATCACTATTGATCAGAAACTGAACTAGACTAGCCATATAAATAACGTGCACCATCTACAAGATACACTGCAGAAATTCACCGAGGTTCTTTAGGCAGTACCTTCCAAACCCACATCGACCAACATCTAGAAGGACAAGAGAGCAAATACTGGGAATACAACCACCTGAAAATTCCTCTCCAAGTCACTCATCATTCTGACTTGGAAATACTTTGCTGTTTCTTCACTGTTGCTGAGTCAAAATCCTGGAACACCCTCCCTAACTACACTGTGGGTGAACCTACACCTCAGGGACTCACCACCCCTTCTCAAAGGCAAATAGGGATGAGCAATGAAGGCTGGCATAGCCAGTAACACCCACAACCCATGAATGAATTTTTAAAAAATTTAACTGGGTGGGAGTCAGGAAGTAGAGTCTCTGTCCATTTTGGCTGCTAACTAATCTTTAGTGGATGGAACAATAAAGTGTTAATGACATGGTATCGCCATCTTCATTACTTGCCTCATTTACATTGATACTTAATTATGAAGAAATGGAATGGCTCTTCAGGGTATTAAGCAATATTTAAATAAGCAAACTTCTTAAATTATTAATGATCAAATCTCATTAATGTGTTCTTAATTTTCTCATTGTCACCAATCCTTTGCCATCTGCTTTCATTTGTCAAATCCTCCTCCTGTTTTAGATGGGGGTTTCTTGAGAATTTCTTTCTTAGCTTCTTTGAATAGAAGCCAGGCTAGTGAAGCAGAACAACAGAAATGTGGCACTCACCCACCAATACCCTCACACCAGAGTGTAGACTGTCGAATGTAGAGTGCATTTGCCAGCAGTTGAGCAACAAGTGGGCCCTGCAGACTTTCAGTTTCCAAAGGAAGGTTGACAAAGTTAGGCCTCATGTGAGCAAGCAGTCCTGAGTCCCATCTATAATAAGTCTCATAACACCAGGTTAAAGTCCAATAGGTTTATTTGGTAGCGCGATCTTTCAGAGCACTCATCTGATGAGCGGGGCAACGCTCCAAAAGCTTGTGCTACCAAATAAACCTGTTAGACCTTAACCTGGTGTTGTGAGACTTATTACTGTGTCTATCCCAATCCAAAGCCAGCATCTCCACATCATGGTTCCTGTTTATAGCGTAGTCTCTCCATGTGACTGTTAAAGTGACAAATTCCCCTTGTTGTCCATGCTGTTGGGATGAACATGCACTTCAGTTGCCCTGATCAAGCTGGTTATGACCTGAGGTATGATATAGTGAGCATCTCAAGTAACATAGCAGTGTGCCACACGCTGACTGCTGCAAGGAACCAGCAGAGGTCTTTTGCCTAAGATCAAGCATCAGATCAAGCCCAAGACGGGGTGCAATGCCTTATCTTGTCAGCTTGCATCATATTTTGTCTCTCTCATGGGGACCTTGAATTGGATTCAATTTGAATTGAGGTTTTGAAGCAAGCAAGGAATGGATTTGGGTTTGCCCAGTCCATTCTGAGCATTGGCTTTGTAACATTAAGGATGGAGTAAAAAATTAATTTAAAAAGAAAAGGTGGAACAGCTGAAAGAGTGAAGGACATCCTATTGCCAGCTGCAAGACATAACAATGTCAATCAGCAAGACATTGGAAGAAAAATACAGAGCTCTTCATCAAAATCCTGGCAGAATGAAAGTCAAATACCGACGCAGATTTGAGAAAGTATGTACAAGATAGTATTTGGGTTACTGTCTGTCCTATCATTTCTCAGTTTGGATATACTACTGCAGGATAGGTAATTGAGCTCAATGCTTCTGAACTCCGTTATGCAAATGAAGATTATAAACAATGTCTAACCAAGAGTGATATGTCTTGAGATTGAGAACATAACAGATTATTAACAAGGCAGACAAAATATTTTATTCTTTTTGCACTTAATGTCATCACTGATCAGTGATCATGTCAGTCCAAAGTAAAAATGATTAGCTGTTATTTCCTTTCCCACTGCTGAGGGGCCCAAGTGTTCTCTCCAGGTGTAACAGCAATTTGCTTGTACTTAATTTAGTATGTTCTGTCCACAACAGGCAATGCACTCTCCTCTATACTGGGGACAGAGGGAGTCATTGCTTTCCTGAACACTTTCATTTAGTCTGCAACCATGATCATATTGGTGTACAACTTCCAATCTCCCAGCAGCAGATTTAGGGGTTGGCCCAAAGGTGCACTGGGAAAATCCTTCTCGGAACCTCCCAGGTAAGGGTTTGCACAGCAGTTTCCCAGAAGTTCTAACCCCCTCTAGGCAATTATCCTATTTTGGGAACCATCCGAAAAAACAATTTTTCAAGATTGTTTTATGAATCTTTATTCAGAAAACATTAGCAGAAGTAAAACCTCTTCTAACTTTTGGATAACTATTGTAAACACCCAGACTGAGCCCACCAGCACCCCCTCCCCTGCCAACGCCCACCCCTGCCATCCTCCTTCCACAGGGCGATGCCCCACATCCCAGTCCCCTGGGGTCTGGCCCCTCCCCCAACAAATCTCCTCCCCATGTGATTCACCCATTCTCTGCAACCAACTTAAACCAACTTATTCTTAAAGCCCCCTCTTCCGCCAACATCCCATGAGAATCCCCCTGACTCAACCAGACAACTGCCTTTTATATTTGATACCACCTCCTGTCGCTCACCCAACCTGATCCGATCCTGTCCCCCCAACCTGAAGGTCCAACTGTCTTCCCCCTCCCCACAACTGGACCAGACTCCTTCTGCACCTCAGGCCGTCCCATTCCCAGGACACACCTGCCCCCACCCACGCGAACTCCAACCCTCCCGCACTGACCAGGATCCCATTCCATCCATCCTCTCAAGCACCAACTCCTGTCCTCAGGGTTCCACTCCCACAGCTCCCCAACTCCAATGCCCCTACCCCCATACCTCCTCACCCCTTTGAACTCTGATCCCCCATTCATCCTCCAATACCCCAAATCATATCCAGTTCTCTTGCACTTACCTCCTCCCTGGCCTGTCAGTTTTAATGAGACCATTTAGCCTCCCTGGTTTTATGGTAGCTGGTGCAGTTACAAAGGGGGCATGTTCTTTAATCCAACAAAGTTGAACTTTAATGATGGGTCTCAAGGACAACTGCGCTAGATCTTGCCAGGCTTGAAAGCATGAAAGAAAATCCATGTAGGCAATTGGGCATGGAGTGGAAATCCAACACTCACTGTCACTTTTAGGAAATTATGACCCATTTTATTATCTTAATTCTATGTCCCAGTCCCATCTATCTATATTTGCACTTCCTGCACTGTTCTAATGAAGCTTGAGGAACTGTACCTCATATTTTGAAGAGGCAATTTACAACCTTTGGATTCAAGAATGAGTTCAGTAATTTCAGTTGCTAAATCTTTTGCTTTGGACAGCAGATACTGGTCATTATTCTGATGCTGCTATTCATGGGTCCTCTGGACCTTTCTTTTGCATCTTTATCTGTCCTATTAACAAACTTGTTTTGCCTTACCTAAGCATTTCACAGAATCCCTACGGTGCAGAAGGAGACCATTTGAATCTGCACCAATCACAATCCTTCCGAAGTCTATTCCCGCAACCCTACATATTTACCCTGCTAATCTCACTGACACTAGGGTCAATTTTGCATGACCAATCACCCTAACCTGCACATCTTTGGACTGTGAAACAGGACCACCCAAAAGACACGGGGAGAATGTGCAAACTCCACACGAACAGTGACCCAAGGCCGGAATCGACCCTGGGTCCCTGGCGCTGTGAGGCAGCAGTGCAAACCACTGTACCGCCCTCGTCATTTCTTGTGTCATTGAATCACTGCTGCCTTCCATCATATCACAGACCTTCCCTTTTGATCTTTCATCCCTTTCCACCTCATCCTAAGCTTCTATACTTGCTTAAAATCTGTTATATCTCTAACTTGTGCCAGTTCTGATGAAAGATCATCAGCCCGCAATGTTAAGTTTGATTTTCTCTCTACAGTTGTTACCCAACATGCTGAATGCTTCCAGCATTCTCTGTTTTTGTTTCATATTTTCAGCAGCTGCTGTATTTTGCTTTTGTAATATCTAACCACTTGAGTCAGAACATTGTGACCCATACAAATAGATGCGGTATTCAGATGTGAGTCACCTCAGAAATGGGTCATTCAGAAATCCATTTGCCTCTGGTTGACATTGTACAATCCTCGGGGAAACTGAAAAAAATGACCTGCATGTTTCTTTTCTATGGAAATGAAAACTTACAAATGTAGTTTCTTAGTTTTCTTATAACTCTAGAATCCTATGGAATGTTTAGCTGAAATGTCACAATTTAATTATGATAACTCCTTATTGATTTTGAAACAACATTTTTAAGGTACTAATATGCCTGCAATATAACGCCTCACAAAATAGGTTATTGCCTTGAGTTATGACATTGATCTGACACCCTTCTACATAGAACTGTTCATTGAGGCAGAATCAATCAACAGATTTGTGAGCGGCATGGTGGCACAGTGGTTCGCACTGCTGCCTCACAGCGCCTGGGACCTGCGTTCAATTTTAGCCTCAGGTCACTGTCTGTGTGGAGGTTACACATTCTCCTCATGTCTGTGTGAATTTCCTCCGGGTGCTCCGGTTTTGTCTACAGTCCAAAGATGTGCAGGTTAGGTTGATTGGCCATGCTAAATTGTCCCTTAGTGTCAGGAGTCCAGCAAGGTAAATAGAGGGAGGGGAAGATGGGTGTTGCGGGTGTAGGGTCTAGGTGGGTTTGTGGTCAGCGTAGGCTCAATGGGCCAATGGCCTCCTTCTGCATTGTAGGGATTCTATGATTCAAGAAAGAAATAGATATGTTTCTGCAGAAAAGCGGCATAAAGGGCTATAGGGAGCAGACAGGAAAGTAGAGTTGAGATCAGCGTAAGGTCAGCGATGATTATGTTAAATGGCAGAGCAGGCTGGATTGCCTACTCCAGCTCCTAATCCCTATGTTTCTATGATAACTAACTATTGAACAGACTGAGTTACTAGCTAAGAGAAATTGTGTTATTCTCGGTCCCAATTAATGTAAAAGATAACATTTTTTAAAAAGTACTAGTCACAGCAGCATTCCTGTGATGCAGTTAACTAATTATTTTACCTAGAGAATGGTTCCCATTGGTGGATAATAAACAGAGGACACAAATTGAAGGAGATTGGGGCAAGTTGTAATGGCGGCATGAGGAAAATCTTTCTCAGGCGACGAGTGATTAGGATCTGGGAAGCTCTGCCTAAGAGTTTGATGCAGGCTGATTCAATCATGGCTTTCAAAAGAGAATTGGATCATTGCATGACAAGGACAACATTGCAAGGTCATGAAGAAAAAGATGAGGGAGTGGCACTGAGTGAATTATTCCTGGCAGACACATGAAGAGCTGATTGGTCTCTTGCTGTGCTGGAACTAATTTGTGATTCTGGAAACTTGTGTTTCTTTCTCTTCCTGCACCTAGTTGTGCACAGAGAGAATCCCAGTTGATAGACACAACTAACACCAATGGGAAACCCTCCAGATTTCTCTCTGGTGTGAGCACTTAATCCCAATTTGGGAGAATCGCTGGTGTCTCTGTGAAGCACCTAAAGATGTTTCTTTCCTACTAAAAGTATTTATTTAAATGCAAGTCCTCCAGTGCTTGTTGTTATTCCCACCTTCCATGGCCAGAATTTTACCATCTCGCCCATCACAGGAATTGGAGCGGGTGAGGGGCAGACAATAAGAAGGTCCGTTGACCTTGGGTGTGACCTTATGGTTTCAGGATGAGTGAGGCTGTAAAATCCTGCCCTATTTCCCTACAGTGGGCAGAGAATGGCAAGCTATTGAAAGTCCACATGTTGGGGCAGGAGAGAGGAAACTCTGGCCAGGGAACTGAGTCAGCTTTGGATGCAAATCAAACTGTGCAGCAAGATGATGTTCAGAATAAATTCAAGTTTTCAGAATACAAAGAAAAGAAATGGATTAAAGTGAATCCTCTGCTGAGCGATAAATATTTAATTCATATTAAAATAGACCATGAGCAGATGTTGCTGTTTCTCAAAATGTAGTCCACATCTGGACAGAAAATAAAATCTCTGATACCTCAGGCTGGATTTTCCCACAGGTTGCAGGACTCCAAAGTCAGGACCAAATGGAAGTTTCCAAGCCCACACCTATTGACAGTGAACCCAACTCAATGCTATTTCGGAGTGGTCTCCTAATTAGCTGTCTCTATTTGTGCTGTCCAAGTAATATTTACTTAATTTAGAACAGTGGGTTGACTCTTGATGCTGATGAACCAGGGTTGTCATCGGGTTGACAGCTCTGAAGTCTTGGCAGCCTCACCAGGATGTAAGCCTCAGCTCGGTGACATAGGATCAACTATATTGTTGTGAGTATCTACTTCATGGTTCACAGGCCATAGAATAGGTCTGTTGGTTTTAGGATCAACTGTAGAAATAGGAGGCTGGTTGAGAAAATGGTAAAAAGCAGTTCTAAAGTAACTGAATTAAAACAACCTCAGATGTTTATAAGGTTGGGTCCACGCTGATTTGAAAGGTATACAGCCCAGAATTTAAACAATTCTCCCGGCCTTCCTCAAGAAGTGTAGCAGGCTGGGAAATATCAGTGGCGGGTCCCTGTAGCAGGATTTGTGGCTTGTGTCTTGCCGATTGCAAAACTCTGAGGGGGACCTACTGGGGCGGGGCTGATTGACGGTGGCTGGGGGGGGTACCTGCTGCGCGCTCTGCAGTAGGGACCAGTGGTGTGGGCAGGTGGGGGTTGGCCATGGGGTTGGGGGAGTCGGGCTGCACCAAGTGAGGGTGGGGTCAGGATGGACGTTGGGGTGTGGGGTCATGGATGTCAGCAGGAGGGTGGTCACAGAGGATGACAATCAGAGAGAAGGGGGGGTCACAGAGGCTGGCAATTGTGTGTGTGTGGGGGGAGGGAGGGTCCGGGGAAGCAATCGGGAAGCCGGTGACTAGGAGGCCAACAATGGAGGGGGCATCTCCTCCACAGGTCGGTAGATGAGCAGTGGCCCGTTTAGCACCTTGAAGTCTGCCTCTCTGGCGGATTCACCCCTACCCCTCCCACGAATCATGTCACGAACTGTGAGATGCACAGGGTCCTAGAGATTCATTCAGCTCGCCCAAAAAACGGGCAGCAAAATCTCCTGTACTCCTGCTCTTTGGGCATTTAGTTTGTTTTGCAAGATTCACGCCCAGTGTTTTCAATCTTTGCAATAAAGGCAATCCATGAATATTTTGTTTTGGGAGTTAGAAATAAATTAGATTAAAAATATTTAGTGAATTCCAAATGGTTGTAAAGTCAACTTCTTTCATCAGATCAAAGAAGTAATTTTAAATGAGGGATATTTAACCTCATATTACAGATAGTGGCATTAGGGAATCTGAGAAAAATTGAAACTGGTGGGAGTTGGGAAGAAAATCTTTCACTGAATGAAGCCACATTTAGCAAAAGGAAAGATGAGATTAAAGATAATCACCTTTTGAATTCAGCTGTTTTGTTTGTGTTCAAGACTTTACTGAGTTCTGGAGCCAAGCAACCCTGGGCTACCCAAACTGAACATCACTGAGCAGGTTATTGCTGTGTAGGTGTTGCCACCTTCCATCATGCCACTGATGATTGGGAGTAGATTCCAACTAGCTCCATTCCCATAAAATGGTCCAAATACACTTCTGCCTCAGCTCACCTGATGGTAAAACCCTCATCCATGTCTGTGCTACTTTCAGACTAGACTATTTATGGAGTTGAAATGGTTGCAGCATAGAAAGAGGCCATTTGGCCCATTGAATCGGCCTCCGCCATAATATCAGGCAGTGCCTTACAGATTCTAATCACTCAGAGTAAAACAAAAGCTTCCCACATCTTGCTATTGGTTCTTTTGTCATTTACCTGGTTCTTGATCATTCTGTCAATGGGAACAGTTTAAAGTTTGAAGTTTATTTATTAGTCATAAGTGGGCTTATATTGATACTGCAATGAAGTTACTGGGAAAATCCCTCATTTTTCCTCCCTATATACTCTGTCTCGAACTCATGATTTTGGCTACCTCTATCAAATCTCCTCCTTTTCTTCTCTAAAAAGAAATTCCCAACTTCTCCAATCAATCCACGTAGCTGAAATTTCTCATGCTTGGAATTATTCTCATGAATCTGTTATGAACCCTCTCTAGAGCATTTACTTCCTTCCTAAAGTGCATTCTTGGCCAAACTAACGCAGTGGGCGGGGGAATTGCGGCCCGCAATCTTCTTTGTTTTCAATCCCTCCATGGCTTCACTCCTCTCTGTCTTTGTAATCGCCACCACCCCCCACCCCTCCTACCCATTCCTCCCACCCACCCCACCCCTCCACTATCCACCACCCACCCCACCCTTCCCCTCCACTACCCCCCCACCCCCACCCCCTCCCCCTCCCCCACCTCCTCTACCATAACATATCTTGTCAGGATTTGGTGACAATTTTATTTTATAATTATCCATTGAAGTGTGTTGGGACAGTTTTATTATGTTAGAAGTGCCATATAAACATGAATTTCTATGTTAATAGACTGAATAGAACTGATTAGCATTAATTGAATGTATAATAGCATTAATTAGCATAAATTGCACTGAATGAATTTGCATTTAAATAGCACAGGCTAACAGATAAGGCAAGATGATAAACCAGTATTATTGATTGTCCAATATTTGGCACATAATGTGCAATGTCGTTCTCACCTGGTTCCATTCCCATCTACCTAAGTGCAACCAGAGAAGCACCATTATTTTTAGTGCCGAAAAGAATCTATCCTCCTACATGTTCAGCTGTAAGGATTCTAAAGCATTAAAAGATAAAATATTTTGGGAGTGCTGCTTGTTGGGATGCACATTCAAAGTCACCTTCCAGTCCCTTGCAGAGCAACTGGATCTTGGAGGTGATAGTTCAAGTGACAAATGCAGAACCCTGCAAAGGATAAGGCCTCCGGGGCTTACAGAGAAAAGCAATTAGCACTGGGGGATGTCATGGAGTCTGTAAGTTTATTCAGTAACAAGTGCATTTTCATCTAGGATCAATCAAGTGCAAATTGGGTGGTACTGCTATGGATGAGTAATTTTCTCCATTAGTTTGTAAAAGGTTGAGAGGAAAAGAAAATGGAAAATCACAATTTACTGGTCCCAGATCTTTATTTGTTATTTTTTTCCTTTCTGATTCTATGATCTTTGTTCTATTTTTCATGATCTTTTCTCATACCGTTCCCTGGTTACCTCCAGACTATCTTAACTGTTCTGTTTACTTGTCTGCCAGTTTTTCTGTTACAAGGAAGATTAGGTGCCGGTGTCATTAAATGGCACCTTTAATAAATGACCAACTTGCTGCACCTGGCAGTGAAACATTTGTTTTGGTAATGTGGACCTTTGACTATAATTTCCAATAAACTACTTAACTTTCAGAGAAGGCAAAGAAGATTGAGTACAGAGAGGGAAGAAAGTGATAGACTGGAAGAAGGATAGGAGTCTTTATCTGTGGAATTCCCTGCCCAGTGAAGCAGTTGAGGCTACCTCATTGAATGTTTTTAAGGCAAGGATTGTTAAATTTTTGAACAGTAAAGGAATTAAGGTGTATGGTGAGTGGGCGGGTAAATAGAACTGCGTCCATAAAAAGATCAGCCATGATTTTATTGAATGGCGGAGCAGGCTCGGGGGGCAGATGGCGTACTCCTGCTCCTAGTTCTTATGTTCTTTTATTGTTTGTACAGAAAGGAAGGATTGGCCATATAAAGTGTGCGACTTGGAAGGAATTTATAGGTAGTGGCATTGTCTTCTGGGTGCTGAAGATTGTGATTTAGAAGGTGCTGCCGAAGGAACCTTGGTGAGTTGCTGAAGTGCATCTTGTGGATGGTACACACTACTGCCCCAGTGTCCAATACTGGAAGGAGTGAACCTTTAAGGTGGTTAATGGAGTGCCAGTCAAGCAGGCAAGCCAGGATGCTGTTGAGTTTCTTGCCACATACATCCAGGCAAGTGAAAGTTTTTTGATCACACTCCAGATTTGTGCCTTGAATGAAGATGGAGGCAGCTGAAAAGGATTTAAAAAGAGAAATAGCAAAGAAAAGGACTGGTTTTCCACTAGTGTTTCTGGCATACGCTAGAAGCGCATAATAGGAAAATGTGCACCGCTGACTTTCCATCCAGCTGGATGAGTATGTGTGGCTTGGGAGTGCACAGTTTCTTGATATGTACTCCTGTCATGTGCCAGCAGTAAAGAAACGGAAAATCTCTCATTAAAAGAGAACAGCAGCCAGGACAACACATGAAACAAGAAACCAGGGGATTTAGAGTTTGACAATAAAAGGGGAGTCAAGCAACTGGGAAGAGTGCCAACAGAAACCAAAATTAAGTAACAAAATTGAGTCACAGAAATTAGAAATCTGGCAATATCACAGTGTGTTTAAAAAGACTAAGCATGTAAGCGAAAACAAATAATATGCAGAAGTAGCATTCAGTGCTTCTCCTTTCCTTTTAGGGCTTTCATAGTTCTACATGTAGGAGTAATGAAAAGATGAAAGTATATGGGAAATGTCTGACCAGAATGGGGCAGCTCTGAATGTATCATGGACTGATACTTAGTAATGAGCAGTGCAATGACTATCAATAGGCCTGATCTCAAGCTACTAATAAAGTAGATGTGGCCATGCTTGACTAAACCACGCAGCAAATTGTTACCATATTATACAAACAACAATTCCTTATAAATTCCGTTACAACCCTTTGGGCTTAACATTGAGTTCAACTATTAACTTGGAAAATAGAATATAGAACACTACAGCACAAACAGGCCCTTCGGCCCACAAGTTGTGCCAATCATATCCATACGTACCAGGCCTACCTATAACTCTCAATCCCATTAAATCCTATGTACTCATCCAGAAGTCTCTTAAAAGACCCCAGCAAGTTCGCCTCTACCACCACCGACGGCAGCTGATTGAAAAACTTACCCCTGACATCTCCTTTGGACCATTATCTGGACCATTACAAAAAAAACCCTAAACACCAACCCCCCCTCTCCCCACACACACACACACACACACACACACACACACACACACACACACACACACACACACACACACACACACACACACGGCCAGTTTGTAACTTGTCCTTGTGTTTTGCTTTCAGCGAGCGCTGACCCTTATTCTGCTATTAACACATTCTGCTATCTGACCTTCATACCATATTAGCACCTTCCTTAGTCTTTAACACAACTATTAGCACTCCCTTTGTCTTGCCAAATCTCTTCTGAGCATCCACCTATCCCTGACCCACTCTGCTCCACCTGTTCTATCTCCTCTTTTCAAAATGTTAAAACCCGATTCATTTCTATCTCTCCTGCTCTGAAGGGTCATACAGACTTGAAATGTCACCTCTGTTTCTCACTCCACAGACCTGCTGCGTTTTTCTACCATTTTCAGTTTTTATTTCAGATTTCCAGCAGCTGCAGTATTTTGTTGGTATCCTTATAAACCCTGTTTTGGCCCTGTCCCTTTCTCTTTCGATCCTAATCCATTTTTCAGTCCATTTTGTGTGCTTTGATTGATTTGAAAGTACATCCAAGCATGCTATCTGTATTAGTTCACAGTCATGTTACTAAGTGTTCCAAAAGCAAACTACTGCAGATGCTTGAAAACAGAAATAAAAATGGAAAATTCTGGAAAGAGCCTGTGCGCCAACATCTGTGGGGGGAGAAAGGGAATCTCAATGACCTTTTCATCAGAACTAAATGTTCCAGGTTGGTTGGAGCATGATTCTTGAGAATCCACCCAATCTCTTGCAAACCAACATACTTGAGCTTATTTAGACAGTGACAATTTTGTTTATTTTTCCTTTGAATGCAACATCCAGTTACACATCATTTTCCCATAAATAATTTGCTTTGGCACAGTGCTCTTCCTCCTGTAGTAGCTACTATTAGAAAACTTTCCTTTAAACTCAGAAACTAAGATAAAATAAATCTTTCGGCTTAAGCATGGAAAAGTCATGCCAAAATGTAGGTTATATTCAATGAAGGATCTGATGGAAATCACTGAAAAAAGTATCAGAACCCACGGAGCTTTCCAGTGTGAGCATTTTCTGCTGTGACATTCAGTGCTTTCCCTGGCATGAGCCTTATTCCTAGGAAACGTCCAAGAGGAGAAAGTGGTGGCTGAACAAAGTCAAAGCCACACCAAATTAAAGTAGTGAGCTGATGAACATAGCTCCAGCATTATTGATTCAAGTGGCGATACAAAACCAAGTACCTTTTTCTGAGGTGAGCAGGGAATGAATTGTTCTTAAAAACTATGTTGCCACTGCATTATTTCAACATTTTCTAACTATATTAAAACCTAACGTATTTGCACTTTCATTGGTTTTCAATTCTCCATTGTGTGGAAATGTTTGGAATTCAGTTCAACTGTGAAAGAAAGTATGGTGGCCTAGTGGTTAGCATTGCTGCCTCACAGTACCAGAGACCTGGGTTTAATTCCAGTTTCTGATGACTGTCTCCCTGTGTCTGCACTGGCTTTGCCTAGGTACCCTAGTTTCTTCCCACATGCCAAAGATGTATCGGTTAGTTTGATTGGCCATGTTAAATTGCTGCTTAGTGTTAGGGGGACCAGCAGTGAAAATATGTGGGGTTATGGGGATAGGGCCCGGGAGAGATTGTTATTAGTGCGTATTTGATGGGCCGCATGGCCTCTTTCTGTACTGTAGGGGGTTCTATGATTCTATGAATATCAATTGTATGAGGAAGTCAAGTGGAAATGTGTCACTCAAGTTTATTCTGCCATATTTCTAGTCTACTATTGCTCCGTTAAGGCAGAAACTATACACCTGATTTGTAAGAAGGGAAGATGCTAGGTGCATACACAAAATATCTTGCATGCTGTCTCCACAGATGCTGCCTGAGCTGTTCTGTATTTTCCACCATTTCTGCCTTACTTTTAAATTTCCAGCATCACATAGCCAGTAAAAGGCCAGTCAAGTAAAGAATGGAGTTAACTAGGGGCAAGAAATTTCTTCTTGTGGAAGTACAGTGTAGCTGAGTAATAAGTGGGTACTTTGCTTCTGCCTTCATTAGAGACACTGCCAATGTAGCAGGAAAGAAGGCAGTGGTGAGTTGGATTGGATACAAATTAAATAAAGACAAGGTACTTAAATGTTGGCAGCCCTCAAAGTAGAAAAGTCACCCAGTCTGGGTGGAATGTGTCCGAAGTTACTGAGAGAAGTATGGGTGGAAATTACAGAGCATCTAGTCACATTTTTTGAATTCAACTTGGATATGGGTCAGTGCCAGAGGACTGGAGGAATACAGATGTTATGCCCTTGTCCTAAGAACAGAAAGGGGATAAAGCCAGGCACTTCAGGCCAGTCAGCTCAACATCAGTGCTGGAGAAATTTTTAGAGATAATAACTGAGGACAAAGTTAATTGAGATTTGAAAAATTTAGTCTAATAAATTAACATCAGCAAGGATCATGTTTGACTAACTTGATTGAGTTCTTCAATGAGATAAAGGAAAGGGTTGATGAAGGTAATGTCATTGATGCTGCATATATGGGGAGAATTCTCTCTTCCCACCCACCATGGGAATTAAAGTGGGCGGGGGACAAACAACTCAAAGGTCCATTGACCTCTGGCGGGATTCTCCGGTTTTGGAGTGAGCATGACCGGAAAATCCCACCCATTGATTTTCAAAAGTGTTACAGAATAGGAAAGATATTGAGATAGGTGGTTATTGATTGGGTTGGATTTATTCTGCTTTTTCTGAACAGTACATACCTGGCCACTGTCTGTGTGGGTTTCCTCCCATAGTCCAAAGATGTGCAGGTTAGGTTGACTGGCCATGTTAAATTGCCCCTTAGAGTCGGGAGGATTAGCAACGTAAATACAGTGGTTACGGGGATAGGACATGGGTGGGATTGTTGTCGGTGCAAGCTCAATGGGCTGGATGGCCTGTTTCTGTCCTATAGAAATTCTGTGATTTCTCGTTCACAAAATCATGTTGATTTTGCCTAATTCCATCAAGATGTTCTAATATAACTTCCTTAAGAATAGATTCAAGCATTTTCTCTGACATATATTAGGTTAACTAGCCTATAGTTTTCTGTCTCCCTCCTTTCTTGACTAGAGGAATTACATTCGCTATTTTCCAAACTGATGGGGTCTTCCAGAATCTAGGAAATTTTGGAAACTTACAACTACTTTCTCTGCAACCAATTATTTTAAAACAATAGGATGAAGCCCATCAGATCCTAGGGACTTAGCAGCCTAGCTTTTTAATCAGTTTCTCAGTGCCCTTTCACTGGTGATTGTCTCTGTTTTAAGTTCTTCCCTCCCTTTTACCTTTTGTTTACAAGCATTTGTGGGATGTTATTTGTGTCTTCTACACATGCAAAATATCTGTTCAACAATTCCGCCATTTCTTTATTACCTATTATTATTAATTGCCAAAACTTCATTCTATAGAGGACCAATGCTCACTATAGCTAGTCTTTTCCTTTTAAATACTTGTCAAAACATTTAACTATATGCATGTATGTATGTAACTTTTTCTCATACTCTAATTTCTCCCTCATTATTTTTAGTGATTCTTTGCTGGTTTGTAAATTCTGTCCAATCTCCTGACCTATCACTAATCTTTGCAGAATTGTATGCTTTTTCTTTCAGTTTGAACTTTCTTTCCACCCATGGTGTCTCCTCATCCTATGCCCAGGATGGGATTTTCTAGTCTCATTCACTCTGAAACCAGAAAATCCTGCCCAAGGTCAACTGATCTTTCCACAGTCCGCCCCTCACCCACTCCGATTCCCATGGTCGGCAGAACAGTAAAATTCTGGCTCTGGAGTCTCCTTTCTCACTGGAATGTATCTTTGTCTGTTGGGTCTGGGCCAGCAGTCTGAAAAAACAATTTAATTAGTTCTCCACATTTCCCTGTAACTCTGTACGTTCATATTTTCTTAAAAGATTTTACTTGCGTCACATTAACAGTGTAATGAAGTTACTGTGAAAATCCCCTAGCTGCCACTCTCTGGTGCCTTTTCGCTTACACTGACGGAGAATTTAGCATGGCCAATGCACCTAACCAGCACACTTTTCAGACTGTGGGAGGAAACCAGAGCACCCAGAGAAAACTGATACTGACATGGGAACAATGTGCAGATTCGGCACAGACAGTGGCCCGAGCTGGGAATTGAACCCGGGTCCCTGGCACTGAGGCAGCAGTGCTAACTGCTGTGTCGTCATGCCGTCCAGATTCAGATGCTTATTCAATCCTTTTTGAAAGCAACAATTCAATCTGCCTACAACACCATTTTAGTCCATTCCAGATCCTACATTCTAGTTCCTAACCACTTATTGCATAAAATATGTTTTCTTAGATTTCATTTGGTTCTTTTTAACAATCACCTCAAATCTGTGTCCTCTGGTTTATGACTCATTTGATAAGGGGAACAGTGTCTGTAAATCTATTCTGTCTAGATCTCTCATGAGTTTGAATACCTATACTAAATACCTGCTCAGCCTTCTTCTATCCAAGGGGTACAACCCCAACTTCTCCAATCTATTCTCACAACTGAATTCCCTCACCTCCAGAAGCAATCCTGCAAATCTTTTCAGCACCTTTTTAAAAACTTTGATAACCTTCCTAAAGTGAGTTGTCCAGAAGTAAGTGCAATACTCTGCTCAGGCCAAACTAATACTTTATAAAAGTTTAACACAGCTTCCTGGTTTTTCTACTTTACACTGTCCATATATGATTGTAAAGCCAGGAACTTGTATGTCTCTGTTACAGTTTTTTCAGTTTGTCCTTTCATTCCCATCTACTCTCTGGACTCTGTGTTTCTGGACCCCCTTTAAAACTGTAAAATTTAGTTTATATTGCCTCTTATTATTCTTCCTAGCAAAATGTACCTGATCACATTTGGTGATATAGTCACATTTTGACAAATATACCAAAATAACCAAAATATTTTATCATGTGATCAATGTGATATTTAGGATCAGGACAATGGAATAAATTGGAAAGATGCCTGGTACGCTCACCCGTGGATCAGGCATCAATTCTGCTCTTTCACTGTACTTCACATGACATATCATTTTGCAAAGGAGTCAACATAAAAGTTATGGAAAAGGAACTTACACCTATCTAGACTCCTTGCGTACTCCACTTGTTTCAGTTCACATTCTGTTTTCTGTCTTCATAGTTTTCTGAGAATAATGTTAAACAGAGTGAGATTGAGTTTTGAAAAAACTTATTGAGTTTAGAAAGAAGAAATGTTTATCTAATAAACCTGATCACACCTTGGAATTTGTAAGAGGACCCTTTATAAGGCTTTGTATTATGAAAAAAAGACGCATTTATGAACAGTTCATGCCCTTTAGTTTGAAAGTATTTATCACAATACAGTCATTGTTGAAGCTAAATTAGAAGAAATACTTGATACATTTTAACTTTTAAAAAGTAGTCCAAATAAAGGCAATATCGAGCCAGGAGAAAAATGAAGTGCAATTATTTTTATTACTTTGAGACAGAATGGTGATGTGCACTTGAATTATAGTCCTTTGTGAAATACTTCATTGGCTCCGGCTCTCCATTTGTCACCTCTTACTAATAACACTGTTTTTTTGAGCTTCACATCTCAAAATATTCTTTCTGACAACGCATTAATTTGGAGGCAATTATTTACCGTAACCCAGAGATTCCTTCCATCAGTGAATATTTTCATTCAAAGTACAGAATTTTTGGGGGATTATAAATCCAATTTGGCTTCTGTGGTTTCATTCAAATAAGTAAAAAGTATCTGTCTCATCATAATTTAAGACAAATTAAAGATACTTGATTTGTATACAACTCAAGATTGCCCATTGATTCATTTTAACATCAAACTATGTCCTTCTATAGATAAGTATAATCAAATATTTTTAAATTGTTGACTACCTCCTAATCAATTGACACTATGTATTACTATATTACTTTGTTAGTAAAGGTTGGTTCATGTTCATTTTGATAATTTTCTTGTTGATGGTTCAATGGAAAAATGATCCCAATTAGGCAGCCAATGTCCACTAATTAGTCAATTTGGAATGTATGCAGTAGATAAGCAGATTTGATTAAAGGGATGCAAAATCAATGAATCACTGAGATAATCAGAAATCACAAAATAGTTTTCATGGTCTCATATATTCTCTCCATAATTATATATTTGGTGCCATCAAGTGGCATTTACACAGCAATAACCTACTCACTGGGTTTGGGTTTCGGCAGGTCCACTTAGTTCCTGACATCATCCCAGCCTTGGTCTAAATATGGACAAAAGAGTAAAACTCAAGAAGTGAGGTGAGGGTGCCTTCCTTTGACATCTAGGCAGCATTCGATTGAGTGGGGAATCAAGGAGCCCTAGCAAAATTGGATACAAAAGTAGGGCAGTTATGCTTGAACACAAAAGTTGGGAGATTATTCTTCAATTGCACAGGGCACAAATGAGACCACAACTAGGGTACTGTGTGCAGTTTTGGTCACCTTATTTAAGGTAAGATATAAGTGCTTTGGAAAGAGTTCAGAGAAGGTTTATCAGATTGATATCTGGAGTGGGTTGCTTGTCTTATGAGGAAAGGTCAGATAGGTTAGGTTTGTATCTGCTGGAGAATGGAAGAGTAAGAGGTTACTTGATTGAAACATAAGATCCTGAGGAGTATTGACAGGGTGGATGTTAAGAAAATGTTTCTAATTGTGAGAGAGCTAGGGGTCAGTTTAAAAATAAATTGGCCATTTAAAACAGAGGTGAAGAGAAATTTTTGCCCTCGGATGGTTGTGAGCCATTTCCGGCATGAGGCTGAATAATTTATTAAAATTATATTTAAATGTCTTTTGAGTTGAATTAATGAGCCAGGGCATTATCACCTGTGGCCTCCCTGGGAGAGGCCCTCAGCAGCAGGGACCAGTCATGATGGCTTTGCTGGTAGAACTGGAAACCATTGAGGCCAGGGGTAAGGGGGGGCTGTCTGGCACTACCAGCCTCGCACCCTGGCACTGCCCACCAGGCAGTGGTAAGAGCGTGGGGCGAAGGGGGCAGTCAGTCAGTGGTGGTTGGGGTGACCCACTGCCACTCTGCATCCCATGGAGTGGGAGGGGGCAATTGGGGCTGTCCAAGGAAGGAGGTCGGTCTAGTGACCGGGGAGGGGCGGGTGGTCAGTCTGGCAATTGGGGTGGGAGGGCTAATTTTACCACAAATCTTTAGTTTTCACAATAACTTATTTTTTCTACTTCGCCTTCAATCTCAAAGAACATAAGAACATAAGAAATAGGAGCAGGAGTAGGCCATCCAGCCCTTTGAGCCTGCCCCGCCATTCAATAAGATCATGGCTGATCTGTCGTGGCTCAGTTACACTTTCCCGCCCTCTCCCCATAACCCTTAATCCCCTCTCCTATCAAAAACCCATCAACCCGCGTCTTAAAAATATTTAGCGAGGCAGCCTCCACCACTTCAACGGGCAGAGAATTCCAGAGATTCACCACCCTTTGAGTGAAGAAGTTCCTCCTCAACTCCATTCTAAACCGCCCCCCTTTTATCTTGAGGCTGTGCCCCCTAGTCCTACTGTCTTTTTTGAGCGGGAAGAGTCTTTCCACCTCTATCCTATCCATCCCATTTATCATCTTATACGTCTCAATGAGATCTCCCCTCATTCTTCTAAACTCTAACGAGTACAAGCCCAGTTTATTCAGCCTCTCCTCATAGCTCAACCCCCTCAACTCCGGTATCAGCCTAGTAAACCTCCTCTGCACTCCCTCCAAGGCCAAAATATCTTTGCGCAGGTGCGGCGCCCAAAACTGCACACAGTACTCCAGCTGCGGCCTCACCAATGCCCTATACAGCTGCAGCAAGACCTCCCTACTTTTATATTCAATCCCCCTCGCTATGAAGGCCAGCATCCCATTCGTCTTGGTCAAAAAGGTTAGTAGGAGGAGAAGTAATAAGCCGTGGATAACGAAGGAGGTGAAGGAAAGTGTTAAACTAAAAGCGGAGGAATTTAGAGTAGCTAAGAGTAGTGGGCGAGAAGAGGATTGGGAGAGGTTTAAATATCAACAAAGATTGACAAAGAAGTTGATAAAGAAGGGTAGGAGAAACTATGAAGCTGGGCTAGCGCTTAATATAAAAAAGGATAGCAAGAGTTTTTATAAATATATAAAAAGGAAGAGGCTGGCTAGGGTGAATGTTGGTCCTTTAGAGGATGAGAAAGGGGACCTAGTGGTAGGGGATGGGGATATGGCTAAGGTCTTGAATAACTTTTTTGTTTCTGTCTTCACGGAGGAGGACATGAATAATTTGCCGGGTGTTAGCGATGGAAAGGTGGTAGGACTGGAGGGTCTTAATGACATTACTGTTACTAGAGAGGCGGTGCTCGACAGACTGGAGGGGCTGATTGTGGACAAGTCCCCAGGACCGGATGGAATGCATCCGAGGGTTCTGAAAGAAATGGCAGAGGTGATAGTGGATGCCTTGGTGGTTATTTTCCAAACGTCGCTGGATTCCGGGGAAGTGCCGGATGATTGGAAAATGGCTAATGTTACGCCGTTGTTTAAGAAGGGTGCCAGGCAAAAGGCGGGGAATTATAGGCCGGTTAGTTTAACGTCTGTGGTAGGTAAAATGTTAGAATCTGTCATTAAGGAGGAAATTGCGAAGCATCTTGAAGGGAATTGCTTGATAGAGCAGACGCAGCACGGTTTCACTAAAGGGAAGTTGTGTCTGACAAATGTACTGGAGTTCTATGAGGATGTGTCTAGGGCGGTGGATAGAGGAGAGCCGTGGATGTGGTCTTTCTAGATTTTCAGAAGGTGTTTGACAAAGTGCCTCACAAGAGGTTATTGCAGAAGGTCGAGGGACATGGAGTTGGGGGTAGGGTGTTAGCGTGGTTAGAGGATTGGTTGTCAAATAGGAGGCAGAGAGTTGGGGTCAACGGGTGCTATTCGGATTGGCGGATGGTGACTAGTGGAGTGCCCCAGGGGTCGGTGCTGGGGCCTCAGCTTTTTACCATTTATATAGATGATCTGGAGGAGGGAACCGAGTGTAGAGTGTCAAAATTTGCTGATGACACCAAGATTGGGGGAACGGCAAATTGTGCGGAGGGTGTGGAGAGTCTAAAGCAAGTCTAAAATGGTAGGAGAGATACTCACCTACGAAACATGTACCTATGATATTACGAGGGTGTGTATTGACTCAATGTTGGAGGACGACAACTTATCTGGCAGCTCTCCAGCCCTTCCCCCACTGACCCAGCAAGGGAAACAAGATACAGCCACACCTCTCTCCCTCAATTTTCTCAACTCCCAGACTTAACTCAACTCCAGACATCCACTTCGACAGCTAGAACCCCGGAAACGAGCATGCTTTATGTATCCCCCGCAATGTTTCTGTCTTTTTTTGATATTCTTTAACTGGATGTGGGGGTGTCGCTGGGCAAGGCATATGTTTCCCATCCTTAATTGCCCTCACACCGAGTGGCTTGCTAGGTCATTTCAAAGAGAAGTGATGTGTAGCCATTTTTGAGGTGATACTAAAATCCACAGCTCACCTTTGGAACGAGGCAGAAACTAAGATGTTCATGGCACAGTGACTTTGACAGGCATCGGCAGGGCCTGGCAATCACTGTATGAGGGGTGAGGCCTTCATCAACAAGATCACATCGGTCTGGACAATCACAGTCTCCTGCAACACTGGTTCAGCAGTGATTGATCCTATGTTAAGGGCTTGGCCTTTGTTGACTTACCAGTCTTTCTTTCTCTCCTATGTGCTTGATGCCCAGGGTTCTGCCCTCTCTGCCAGGCCACTCAGAATCGGACAGTCGAGACTTTGTTGCCAGCTGGGTCTATCCTTCTGGGCAATTATCCCTGATGGCCTTCAGCTTTCACAATGGCAAGGGTTGCCATGTTCAAAGCCCAGGCACTGAGTGCCCACTCTCCCTGCCACTAGATCAGGGCAAACCACTTACAAAGAGCCTAATTTCCTTTTGCCCCCTTTTACGTGGCCAGTGCGGTGCCCTGGGGCAGTGTTGACTTGCATGGCTGTTCTGAAACTGGTAGCTTCTAAATTACATAGGCCCTTTTACATATCGAACCACCACATTCCATGAGTTATAAGCAAGCTTTTTAACAGATATTGTTGGCCTTAATGGGAATGAGAGTGGGATTCCTGACCTGCACCTCCACCATGCCCACACTTTATCATCGCCATATTGAAATTGGCATTTTGAAATTGACACACCACTCAGTGCAAAAGTTTTCAGAGGTTCCCTTCTCCTTATTCAATTTCAGGGTCTCCCCCAAAATCTAGTCCCATGGTTTAGCACTTTGTTTCCAAAGCATTTAGTTCTGCAATCACTGCCTGCTACACACTCTGTACAGTAAATAATACAGTTTATTACAATTCATACTCAGCTATTAGTCATTAGGAGAGTCATTTTCCAGATAGCTTCATAAATCAGCAAATAGCTAAAAGATTGCATAATTTTCCAGAGATCTTCCTTACACAATGAATTGGAATTGAAGATACAATTGATTTGATGCTGGACATTTGAAAACACTTATTTCGCTAATGTTGCAGCTGCATTGCTAGTAAATCAAAATATTAAGAAAATAAACCAATGCCATACAATTCATTCCAAGCAACTAAGCCATAATTTAGATTAGATCTCAACTTGATCTTGACTGAATAATGTCATTTTTTTGTTCAGGTCATTCTCAATCTTTCTAATGTCAGAGTCATTCTGATCTTATAAAAATCACTAGCCTTGTGTTTGCCATGTATTGACTTTGAATGTTGACAAGTTAAAAGCAAGGGGGGTCTAAAACTAGATGCCAAAGGTTTAAGGTGAGAGGGGAGAGATACAAAAGTGTTCAGAGGGGCACTTTTTTCACACAGAAGGCGGTGAGTGTTTGGAACAAGCTGCCAGAGGTAGTAGTAGAGGCGGGTACAATTTTGTCTTTTAAAAAGTGCTTAGGCAATTACATGGGTAAGATGGCTATGGAGGGATATGGGCCAAATGTGGACCATTGGGACTAGCTTAATGGACACGTTGGGCTGAAGAGTCTGTTTCCATGCTGTAAACTTCTATGACTCTGCTGTTATACTGTGAGAATAGAATAGCTTCTGTTCCAAGCAGATGAGCAGTGTCAATTTACTTTTGCATGGTAGGGTAGAGTTTCCCGTTGTGCTCGGTCAGTCATCCAGGAGCAAATTGCATCCAAATTTGTGCCCATTTTGAAGAGTTTCTTTTCCTCCCAGGGCTGGATTCTTTGACCTCGCCCACAGCTAGGATTCTCCTGCCCCACTGCAGTGAATGGAGATTTGGCTGAATGCCAAATTCATCATTCTCATTTGCAGTGGCAGCAGGGTGTGAATGGCTAGACAACTCTGACCCTTGAGTTCAGCTCAAACTCACTCGCATATTGCCAAACACACATTCTACCATAATCTGCAGAGTTAGGAAAAAATAATTGCATTAACTTTTGCTTCAAAAAATTTCTTGACAGATTTCAGATTGAATCATAAAAGCCCTATGGCACAGAAGGCGGCCATTCGGCCTATCGAGTCTGTATCAACCACAATCCCACACAAGCCCTAGTCCCATAACCTTACACATTTACCTTGTTAGTCCCCCTGACACTAGGGTTAATTTAGCACGTTGAATCCACCTAACCCACACATCTTTGGACAGTAGGAGGAAACCAGAGTACCCAGAGGAAACCCACACAGACATGGGGAGAATGCGTAAACTCCACACAGTGACCGAGGCCAGAATTGAACCCAGGTCCCTGGTGCTGTGAAGTAGCAGTACTAACCATTGTGCCATCTTGGCACCCAATGTATCTGTATTCATCCATAGCTGTTTTCAGGTATGGATGAATACAGTACATGCTATCTGGTATGGATTCAGCTATTCAGGTATGGATGAATACAGTACATGCTATCTGGTATGGATTCAGCTATTCAGGTATGGATGAATACAGTACATGCTATCTGTAGCATGTACTGAAAAAAAAGATGCATGAGCAGCATAAACAGAAATAAGTATGTATGATCTGAGGGCCATTATAGAGACGTGCCTGCATGATGATAAAGACCGGTGGCGTAATTCTCTCATTTTTTCAATGAGTGTCACCTCAGGTGGGATAAAGCAGACTGTAACTGCCAACTTTACAGCCGGCTTTTCCCACCATTGCCATTCACACCAGCAGGGCCCTCTGGTCCCGCCGGCACCGCAGCATGGGCTGGCCTCAATGGGAAATCCTATTGACTGTGGCAGAACTAGAGAATCCCACCACCAGTGAACGGCATGCTGCCTTTCACCACCAAGAAACACATGACTGGGAGGCCAGGGAATCTCACTCCATACCTTTTGATACTTAAGTCAAAGAAAACCCTGTAGGTGGATAGCACAACGACATACTGCCGCTTGCGCCGCCAGTAACCTTGACTCCCAACAGAGCGAAGACCCCCGATCTAAAAATAATAAAAATAATACAAGGATCCACCCCTACTATGGAAACAGGAATGCCTCCTAGGGAACCATGACATTCCCACTCCTCCCAAGGAACCCCACCCCGATCTTTGGAAACCATCCCCCCTCCAAGGGCATTCCTGGAACCTGTACCCCTCATCCCAAACCTCCCCAATGGAAGCAATCAAGCCTTGCCATCCTAACTTGCCTCCTCCCCACCCTCAGCACTTCCTAGAAACTTGCAGGATGCTACCTAAGCATAACCCTTTCCCCCCACTGGAAATTGTACATTGCTGTCCACCTCTCACAGGTTCTGCTCTCCAGTTTCCCATTTCTCAGGAATCCCAGCACGTGACATTGCCTGAGTTGGGGGGGTGGCAGGGGAGGGGGGTGGTTCCAAAGTGAACCCTATTACATCACTGGAGATGGATGGGGACAATTGAGTGGAGAGATCCAATCAGCATGAATGCAATTTTGGGATGCTCCTTCGATTCTCCGCTCTCACTGCCATTCCCACCCATCAAAACAGGGGCGAAGAAATCTCCCCCCGACTATGGGACCGGAATATTTCAAGGGTAAGTGACATTTAGCAAGGACAGGAAGCTACTAAAAGTGGAATGGCAGTTCTGTTAACTAAGGATGACATATATAGAGAGAGATGGCCTGGAGGCCAAGATAGAGAATCGCTTTGAGTAGTGAGGAGAATTGGTAAGGTTAAGGAGTCATTTGTGGGAATAGTTTATAAGCTCCCTAATCATAACCACACTGCAGGATGGGGTATACAGGAAGACATAATTGAGGCTTGTGAAAGAAATACAGCAATAATCATGGATAATTTTAATAGATTAGATTAATCAGCTAGGCAAAATTAGCCTGGATGATGAGTTCATAGAATGTTTTCTGAACAGTTTCTTAGAACAACCAGAGAGCAGGCTATACTAGATTTGGTAATATGCAATAAGACAGGATTAATTAATGATCTTATAGTGAAGATGCCACTAGGTAACAGTGATCATAACATGATTGAATTTTACATTTAGTTTGATGGAGGTAACAGTGATCATAATATGATTGAATTTTACATTTAGTTTGATGGAGAGAGGAGCGGATCTGAGTCTAATGTTTTAAACTTAAATAAGGACAATTATGAAGGCACAAATGCAGAGTTGGCTAAAGTGAACTGGGTAATTAGGTTCAGGGAAAGGTCAATAGAGATGTTCTGGCAGATACAGATGAGTCACTTCAGAATACTCAGAAAAAATACATTTTAGTGACAAAAAAAAGACTCTAAGGGAATGAATGCTATTGAATGAATTGGAACGATGTAGGAAGTTACAGAGGTTGGAGGAGCAAAGTCATGAAGGGGTTTGTAGATTAAGAATCATTGCCTGGAGCATACACAGGCCAGTGAAATAGGATGACATACAAGAATCAACTGATAAAGATGGGATACAGATAGCTAGTCAGGCAGAGAAGGCTCAAGTTGGTGAAGTTCAGAACAATATGTGCTAGAAGCAGATCCTGTGCACAGAACTGACCATATACCCATGATGAATTAATGACCATCGAGGGATTCTGCTCAATACACTTGTTTGCAGTGCTTATTGCATCTTTTGATTGTAAGGCCATTAATTAGTGCACTTTGAAATATTTTGAATTATTTATTTCAAAAGAAAGTACAGGAAGTGTAATAAAATTCAAGATATGTCACTACAGTAGGTTCTACACCTAGGTGCCTCTATACAATTGCAATTCTGTTTGATATTTACAATATACATTCCGTGTCGAGCATACAGCCTGAGGGAAAAATGTTTCAACTTGAAAAATTACAGAAAATGCAATAGAGGCAGCCATTTTAGATCAATTCGATAAAGACCGCTCACTGAGACAGGCATCGAGAAGATTTGCGGTCATTAAACACAAAACATTGGGTATCCTGTTATTCATAGAATCCCTACAGTTTAGAAAGAGGCCGTTCGACCCATCGAGTCTGCACTGCCTACCCAGGCCCTATCCCTGTAACCCCACATATTTACCCTGCTAATCCTCTCACACAGTGGTCAATTTAGCATGGCCAATCCACCTAACCCGCAAATCTTTGGCTTGTGGGAGGAAACCAGAGCACCCGGATGAAACTCACAGAGACATGGGGAGAATGTGCAAACTCCACATAGTTGTTCAAGGTCGGAAACATCACTATGGTCTTCCATACAAGTCACATACTATCCTGATGGGATATATTCACTGTTCCTTCATCAAAATTAGATAAAGGCCATAATTTTATCGCCTCACCTGTCCCGGAATCGGGGAGGGCGAGGCTCGCTGAATGGAAATAAATCTCCATTGGTCTCAGGCACAATTTTACGAACTCACTCAAGCAAAATTGTAAAATCCTGCCCTAAGATTCTGGAAATTCCGATTTAAATAGCCTTTTGGGCATACTATCACTACAAGGATAGTACTACCCACTATCCTCTCAGGCCAATTAGAAAAAGGCAATAAATGCTGCCTTGCCAACATTACTTCGATCGACAGCTAGGTGCAAAGAAAATGTGCCATCTCCTCAGGCCATACATTGCAGTAGGACATTTCCTACTAAGTGGCTGGCAACATTATCAGAATCTTGAAGTTTTATGCGCCGGATCCTTTTAGGCAACAGTAGAAAATATATGCCAAATAACACAATCAGAAATGCACAAAGCATGTAACCTCACTAAATAACAACAGGCCAATTTTCCTGGAAAAAACTTAAGCCATAATTGAATCTGCAACCTTCAATGCTGCAAGAAGATTGGAGAATCATGCAACTACAATTTAGCCGTAAGTCATGCAATATTACAAAGGCAGTAATTCCACTTTCTAACACATAAAATTTAAATATAGCCGAGAAGACTTTTCCAGGTGTTTGACAGGAAAATACTTCTGGCATATTCTAAGCACCAGAAAAAATAAAAGATCTATCCAGCAATTTCTGTCAAATGTCCCAGTACAATTAAATGAGGTTCCAACAGTGAAAAATGAAAAACCCCACAGATTTCACAATGACGCAAACAGTCATTGATAAACATATAGTAACCAACTGGAAATTGCACTGCTATTCCCAATAGGCTCTTTGGTAACTCTACCTGGGTGGAAAATGTTGAAAATTCTGAAACAAATTGAGTGGAATCTGAAACCTTTGGTGGAAGAAATGATGCATGAGTCTTTAATTTTTGGGAACACTCAATAGTGCAGAATCACAAGCCAGGAAGGGAAGGGAAGGGAGTTAGTTAGAAAGGAACTAACTCAATAACTGAACATAATCTAAACTACAGGAAGTTGGTAATATGTCAAGAAACTAGAAATGTAAGGATATTGCAAAGGTTACAAAGGAGGAGATGATTTTGTTATTAAAGTAAACATGTGACTGAAGGTAATCATTAGATAATCAGCAACTGAGGAACATAGGAATACACTATTCAGTCCCATGAGCATGTTTCACTAATTAGATGGTGCTTGAGCCGTATCTGAACTTGTCATTATTCCATGTCCATTAATAGCCTTGTGTAGCAAAAAAATCAAGTGATCTCAGTTTTGAGTATTTCATTTGACTTGATACCTGCAACCTGTAATGGAAAAGAATGTTTGATTTCCAATCCCCCTTTGTATGAAAAATGCCTCTAGATTTCACTCCTAACTCGAATTTTAAGATGCCGTCTTGTTCTAAGCTTTGTCCTCCGTGCCTACCCTATTAAAGCACTTTATTAGATCACTCCTCATCTCCCTAAACTCAAGGGAAATCAGGCCAAGTTTATGCAACCTGACCACATAATTTAACCGTTTAAGCTTTAGTTTCATTCTGGTGAATCCACACACACTTTCCGAGGTCAGTGTCAATTTCCATGTCCAACGATAAAGGCAGTACACCGTATCAATTCTGACCAAGGCTCTGTGCAACTGAAGGGTTTCTTTCTCACTTTTGACTTAAGCCCCTTTGTGATAAAGTCCAACATTCAATTAGGCTAGAGAAAGTCTTTCAACAATTTTGCCTCAAGACCTTGCAAGGATTGAGGAGTGTATAAATTTAGCATAAATCCAAAAACTAGTAAATGTACTCTAAATGATATTAAGGCTGATTTTCCTGGGGCTAGTAGAAATGAGCATTATGCACAGATCACTTTACATGAACAGCACGAACCTTGATGTTACTTCATTGTCTCCCGGTTTTTTCTTAGGGCTAATGTGGTTATGTCAGTACATACAAAGCCTCCAATGGCTGCAGTTCAGTGATCCACAGGGAGAAAAAATATTACTGGAGGCTATGAAAGCCTGTGGATACTTAATGGGCTGGAGCACCAGGCCTTTAGGGAGCTTGTGGAAGCTGGAAAGTTTGATCCTGATGAATAACATGGTGCATATAGTTTGCAGGCACAAATCCTGGGCATTTCCAAGAGCTGATCATTGATGTTGGCCAGGAGATAGAACATAGAACATAGGACACTACAGCACAAACAGGCCCTTCGGCCCACAAGTTGCGCTGATCACATCAACACCTACCAATCTATAGACCTATCTATAACCCCCAATCCCATTAAATCCCATATACTCATCCAGAAGTCTTTTAAAAGACCCCAGCGAGTTCGCCTCCACCACCACTGACGGCAGCCGATTCCATTCACTCACCACCCTCTGAGTGAAAAACTTACCCCTAACATCACTTCTGTACTTTCCTCCCTGCACCTTAAATCTGTGTCCTCTCGTAGCGACCATTTCAACCCGGGGAAATAGCCTCTGAGAATCCACCCTATCTATTCCTCTCAACATTTTATAAACTTCTATCAGATCGCCTCTCAACCTTCGTCTCTCCAGGGAAAAGAGTCCCAGCTCCCTCAGCCTAACTTCATAAGGCATGCCTCCCAGTCCAGGCAACATCCTTGTAAATCTCCTCTGTACCCTTTCAATAGCTTCTACGTCCTTCCTATAGTGAGGCGACCAGAACTGCGCACAGTACTCCAAATGAGGCCTGACAAGGTGTTTGTCAAAGTGCCAATGCAAAGGTACAAGATTTTGTGGCACTCTGATAGCATGCCAGTAAATAGGACCAGTTGCATAACACCACCCTATGTTGATCCCAAGTGCCAGGTGGACCTAAAAGTGAGATACTACCTAGTGAAGCGACAATGTGGGATGCTAAACAATGGAAGCAGCATGCAACAGACAAAGCTAACTCACAGCCTATGGATCAGATTTTGATTTGATCTGATTTATTATTGTCACATGTATTAGTATACAGTGAAAAGTATTGTTTCTTACACGCTATATAGACAAAACATACCATACATAGGGAAGAAAAGGAGAGAGTGCAGAATGTATTGTTACATAGCTAGGGTGTAGAGAAAGACCAACTTAATATGGGTAGATCCATTTAAAAGTCAGATGGCAGCAGGGAAGTAGCTATTTTTGAGTCAGTTGGTAGATGTCCTCAGACCTCTGTATCTTTCTCCCAACACAAGAAGATGGAAGAGAATATTTCCGGGTGCGTGAGGTCCTTGATTATGCTGGCTGTTTTTCCAAGGCAGTGGGAAGTATAAATAGTGTCAATCGATGGGAGGCTGGTTTGAGTGATAGACTGTGCTTCATTCATGACCCTCTGTAGTTTCTTGCAGTCTTGGATAGAGCAGGAGGCATACCAAGCCAGCCAGATCAATGCTCTGCAATCCTGCCACATCCAGTCATGAAAGGTGTACATTTAAGCAACTAACAGGAGGAAGAGGCTCCCCATCTTCAATGATGTAGGAGCCCAACATATGAATACAGAAGACAAGGCTGAAGTATTCACAACCGTCTTTGGCTGGAAGTACCAAGTGGCTGATGCATCTCAATCTTCTGCTATGGTCCTCACCATCACAAGCCTGTCTTCAGTCAGTCAGATTCACTTTGCATGATAAGAAGAAATGGTTAAGGGCTTGCAAGAAAGCAAAGGCTCTGAGCTTCAATAACATTCCAGCTTTACTGTTAAAGACATGCTCCATAAACAGTTGTACCTCTTTGTTCAACGATATCTATGACACAGGCATCTACCCAACAAAATGGAAAATTGCCCAAGTACCGTCTAACCTCAAAATGGTAAAATTCCTTGCTGGCTGTGTTTCTGTGATTTCTGATCATTTCACAGTCACCATTACAGTCACCATGGTGGCACAGTGGTTAGCACTGCTGCCTCACAGTGGCAGGGACCCAGTTCGATTCCTGGCTTGGGTCACTGTCTGTATGGAGTCTGAATGTTCTCCCTAGGTTTCCTCCAGGTGCTCCCACAATCTGAAAGACATGCTGGTTAGATGTTAAATTCTCCCTCAGTGTACCCAAACAGGCACCAGAGTGTGGTAACTAGGGGATTTTCACAGTAACTTCATTGTAATGTTAACGTAAGCCTACTTGGGGCATTCAAAAATAAACTTAACGTTTAAAAAAAAAACTTACTGATTTTCATTCCAGATTTGTTTGCTGAACTGAAATTCAAATTCACAATCTGAGAGAAGAATTTGAGCTCATAATCGCTGGAATATTTAACAAGTTTCTTCTGGATTACTATACTCATAATGTAATACTAGCCTAACATATCCCAGAAAGAAATGCCATTGACATTAGTTATTGAGTCCATTGAGTGTGGGTCAGGGGATGAAGGCAGTTATGAGAGAACTGCAGATAGGTAAGGAAACCTCCATTGCAATCAATTACCTATTCATTCAAAACTACAATTCTTAGGTATGTTAACCATTTGCTAATGAATATCTTTCTTAATGTAAAACTGTTAAAAAAATTATGACAGGATTTCTCATTGCTTGATTCCATTTGCCACCAAGTATCATGGAAACATAGAATCCCTACAATGCAAAAGGAAACCATTCGGCCCATCGAGTCTACACCAACAACAATTCCACACAGGCCCTATCCCCACAACCCCACACATTGACTAAACCCTCAAATCTGCACATCCCAGAACACTAAGGGGCAATTTAGCATGGCCAATGCACATAACCTGCACATCTTGGATTGTGGGAGGAAACTGGAGCAGTCAGAGGAAACCCATGGCGACATGGGGAGAATGTGCAAAGTGCACACAGACAGTGACCCAAGCCTGGAATTGAACCCAGGTCTCTGGAGCTCTGAGGCAGCAGTGCTAACCACTGTGCCGCCCACAGTATGTGGTTGAAAGAGGGAAGGAAAATATTGGAATCTTTTTAAAACAGTAATAATGGATTTTATCCTGGAAAGCTTCATTGGAAGAAAATAGTGAGGTTATTTCTTGACAGTTATGAAAAATATCTACCCTGCGAATGCTGTGGTAGTGTACTGGCTTGACTAGTAATTCAGAACCTGGTACTAATAATCCAAAATTCACTGTGCCAAAATCCTACAATTACAGTTTAAGAATTCAAATTCAGTTCTTTTTAAACTGGAATGAAAGAATTGGTGGCTTTGAAGCAAATGATTGCTATAACTTGGTTCATTAATAACCTTTAGGGAAGGAAACCTGCCAGCACATCAACATGGCTGACTCCTTGCTTGTTGAAGTAGCCAACAAACCACTTGGTTGTATCAAACTGCTACCTGGGATCACTCCAGAAGGCCCATCGCCACCTTTTCAGGCGAACCTGAAGAATGTGCAGTGTTAAGGGGAGAAGGCAGGGGAATGACACTAGGGGAATCGCTCAGAGAGCCAGGTGCAGATACAATGAGCCAAATGGCCTCCTTCTGCACTGTAACAATTCTGTAATTCAGTGATGGACAATGTATATGAGCTTTGCCGACAATACCCTCACCCCAAGAACAATTTAAACATTGATTGGAAATGCTGGAACTATGTGAACCCTTGCTTTCCTCTTCTGACCAATAAACAAAGTCTCAGAAGCATTTTGAGAACCTAAATTCAGCTGAGCAATGTTGACTGTGTTCCCTTGATATTTATTAATCAGCCTAGACCATATGCTGTCATCATACCCACAAACTGAAATTATAATCCACAATTAATATTATAATACTAAAGCGCTTTGTTTCAATGACAAATTATATTGGTAATAAATATTAACGATTGCAGTCTCTACATGCACTTATTTACTTGCAACATTCTTACCACGTTTTACAGTATTTATCATTTCCTTCTTATGTGATTCATTGGTTTGAAGGGATTGTACATTTTTTCCATCTGAAGTCAACTCTGGCTTTCAGTCAGTACAGACTGCTGTTGAGGTCGATTATTCAGGGTAGATGTTATGACATTACATCAAAACAAAGGAGCTAATATTAAACAATTCACACATGCCTGGGGTTACACGTCCAGGAATACAACTTAATTTGTTTACCATGTGTTTATCAATGGACACAGTCAAATCCCCGGGAAATTCTTCAACCATGGCAACTCGTTGTGTCCTTGAGAACAGTAGCTCAATTTTATATACAGCTTCATTAGGGCACAATCTGTTGTTTAGTCTTAGGGTACAGCCATACTACCACTTTTGTATCAATGTGAGGAGTTTTTACTGCACATGGTCAAATAGTAGTTACAGAACTTCAGAGCCAAATCTTGACCTGATTATGTGACGCATCTTAGAGAAAAAATACAGGATATGTTTAGGCAGCAGCTGGGATTGACATCTTCTGGAGTACAGTGCCAGTGTAGTGTCAAGCTAGGTTTAAATGCTCAGGCAGTTAATTGAACTTCTCAAGCCTTTTAAAAAATATTTTGAGAAAAGAAAATGTTCTGTTATATTCCCTGAAGTATTTTATTCCATTAATTTCCCCAGCCAGTCCTCCAGCATGTTTTCCATAACATTGGCGGAGGATTTGCAGAAAACCCTGGGAAATGATTTTTTTTGCTGAAGGTAAGGTGGGTGAGTGGGAGTACACCCACTGAAATTTACCCTTTTAGTGCCAAAAACCTTGTGAAGCTGGTGACCTCCACCATTGGCTTAATCAGCAAGTGTCAAGCCAGGGAAGGTTATTTATATTGCACAAATTTGGTCAGTGTCCACATCACTGGGGTTACATCTGAGCCATCTGTGGTAATGGTCAGGATACAGCCATTGGTGGAAACATTCTACCTAGTTCTTTGGTATTTCAGCCATCTAGCCAGATGGATGATTACAATGCTGCGGAATTGCAGAAAACAAACATTAATGAATATCCTATCTTTGTCCATTAATATAAAAGCAGCTTTAGCTTAATTAAAATAGTCATCACTCTTTCGGATTTCAATAAATTAAAATTATTCACACTGGTGTACACCGAAATATTAACATATTCAACAATGAACTTTCATTTGTGCACATAGATGATTCTGCAGATAAAAGGATTTAATTCAAAGATGGAATTCTGAACCGTTGTTCATTTACTCCCTTAATATCCTCATATAGCTATAATGCTTTAATGCATCATCCTTATCAAAAGTATATAAGATCCCACATTAGTCTTTATTCTAATTTGTTCTTGGGATGTGAGCACAGCTGGCAGGATAAGAATTTATTGCCATCCTAATTGCCCATAGGAAGGTGATTGTGAGCCACCATCTTGAACCATTGTAATCCATATGGTGGTGATACACTCACTGTGATTTCTTTCTGTAGTAGTTTGATACAATGGAGTGATGGATTGTGCGCCACTTCAGAAGGCAGTTGAGAGTCAACCACATTGCTTGGGGCCTGGAGTCATCTGTGGGCATTCCCCATTGGAGACATTAGGCTGAATAATATGTTACAAAAACAGGTGTAAGCCTCGCTTGCATTGACATAATATTAGACTAGACATTTGGTCACTTTCTTAATGTCATCACCCCAGACAATATGGAGTCCACCTCCCTTATTCAAATTGAATTGAACTGCTTTGTTAAGTTTGTTGAAGTGGAATTTGGGTGGAACAGGATTTGCTGGGAGCAGTCATGCCAAGTGGGGATCTTGGTTTTGCCCTGAATAAGTGTCAGGGTAGGTTAAAGTTCACCAGCTGAGTCCAAAGTTTGTCCGAGCAGCTCAGGCTGCTGACTGTGCTGCTATCTTTGCTATTGAAAGCTAGAATTCCAGAAGATATTTCTGCTGTTTTGAGACTTGATTTAGACTGCCAAAGAGTGCAGTTAGACCTCAAGCATAACTCAGCCAGTTTAATTATAAAAATATGGGGTTTGTTGTGTCCGTGGGAGACACATCCTTCAGTGAGAAGGAGAGGAGGGGGGGAGGATGGGAAGAGGAGGAGGAGATTGAGACACATAGAAAGAGGCCAGATGGTCAGGGGCAGATGCCTAGTAGAGACGAGGATGGCAGACCAATGCCAGAGAAAGTAGCTGATTGGAGGCATGATGCTGCAACAACAGAGGTGAGAGCAAGGATTTATCCTGCCAAACGAGTACATAGACAGAGAACGAGTTACCTTCAAATGTCTGAGACACAATGCCAAGGGAGGCCCAGACTCCTCAAGGACACAGTGACTGCTCTCTGTGAGATCCTAGAACAGGAGATAGTTTCTAACTATATGAGTGGTCACCAGTAGCTGTCAAGATGGCTGTTGCACTCAATTTTTTTGCCACAAGATTCTTTGGACTGGATGCCCTGGATGATTGGCTTCTGGGTGACAACAGTTAACCTTAATGGCTCATCATGCTGATTAGAGTCACTAGAACAAGTGCAGAGAGGAGCTATAATGACAACCACTGCACCAATGGGGCCATTGTTGAGCAGACAATTGGCTGCTAAAGGTGAGGTTCCAATGTCTTGATAAATCAGGAAGAGAATTACAATATACACCATTCGGGGTCCCACTGATGGTGGGTCATGTGCTCTGCTCTGCACAAATGGAAACCTAGCAGAAGGGGAGATACCAGATAGCAGATATTCCTCTGATAATAAGATTGAAGACGAGGTCAAAGAACACTGCGTGGAGAGGTGCAAGAGCTGGCATGGGGGCACAAGGATGGTCATGACACATGGGAGGCCTTAATGAGACAAATGACAATGGGTTAGGCCTTCTTGGTCTTTGAGGTGCGTATACTGCCCATGTCTCAATGGCATTCTATCTAAATTATGAGCTCACTGAGAAAGTTCTCTCACTCATCTCAGTCACTGAATCTTGATCAATGTTCAGTACTGTCATTTCATGAATCTTTTCTTCATACAACTACTGAAGCGCTTATAGATAAACTGAACTTCGGCATGAGGGACGGTTAATTGATGGGGCTGAATTTTCTGATTTTTGTCCAAAGTGCTGTCTCAGGCATGTGTGCAGTCTGCCGGCTGCACCGCCAGCTTTTCCTGCCAAATTCTTTTAACATTTTGAAAAAAATTGCTGGAGACGGATTTCACACCATCATGCTGGCGGGAACTGTGTTATGGGAGGTAGGGACTATCGCATCGCGAGATTTCACCCACTCAAATTTTGCTTTTCAGTTCTCGTGAGATTTTGTTTACCATCACCATTTATACTCATGACAAATGGGGGCACAAAATCGCAGATAAGCTTTATTAACATATTGACAGTAGTCCATTTAATAATAACAGCCACAAAAATGCACTTATGTGCCCCTCTTTGTTGAGTTTGACTTTATTCTTTTTCAGGTGCTCCAGCACAGCGCTCTCCCCTCGCTTGCTGCTACGTTGGAGAGAGGCTGCTGATTTGCTTGTCCCCTTGTCATGGATGACTTTGGCAAGTATGGGTCTATGTCTCAATCTCCTCTGTGCGGCTGAGGCCTTGAAGGTCCCTACCACATTTGAAGACAGCTGCTGAGTCAGAGGAGATTGAGCCTCATGTCACTAAGTAATTTCAATAAAAGCAGTAATATATTGTTGTCACTGCTTTGTGTAGCATTCTGTTCAACTAGAGGAGGTGGTTGGCACGGGTTACTTTATTTGACAGTAATTGAGCAGTAATTGACAAAGATTTCAGACTTGATAGTTAAGCAGTACGCCAGAAAATTTACATGGAGTCTTGGGAAGACTGAAGTTTAAACACACTTTAATCGTTAAGTAAACTAGGTAAGTGTATTGTAATTGCCAAATTCACTAGCTACTATATATATTTATATATTTTAATGTCATAAGTTGTGGTAATTTTACAACGTTTTGTTTTCCTGCAGGTATATGTTGGATACAAATAAACACTTGCAGCAAACCAGGTTAGAGAAGTTTCACTCTGTATGTTACAGAATGTCATTCTGTCAAAAGTAGATTAAAATGCAAAAGCAAGAAAATTATGTTAAACCCTTAAAAAGAACAATTGTTTGGCTTCAAGGGAACATTGCCTGCAGTTCTGGGCACCGCACATTAGGAAGGATGTGAAGGTATTAGAGAGAGTACAGAAATGATTCACAAGATTGATCTCAAACGTTGAGAAACTTCAGTTACATTGACTGGAGAAGCTGGGGTCTTCTTTCCTTGAAGAAAAGAAATTTGAGAAAAGATTTGATCATGGGATTCAAGATCATGAGGGATCTGAACAAGGTACCCAGGACAAAACTGTTCCCATTGATGGGAGGATCGAGAACCAAAGGGCATAAGTTTAAGGCCATAGGCAAAACAAGCAATGACAACATAAGGGAAAACCATTTTATGTAGTAAGAATCTGGAATGCACTGCATGAAAAGGTGTGAGAGCAGGGTCAATTAAAGCATGCAAAAGGGAATTGGATCATTGCCACAGAATAGTTACAATGCAGGTGGTGGCCATTTGGCACAGTTCTCCAAATGAGCACCATGATTTAGTATCATTTCCTTATCTGAAAAAAAAACGTGCAGCGCTACGGAGAAAAGGCAAGAGAATGACGCTATGTAAATTGCTCCTGCCTAAAATCAGTATGGACACAATGGGCTGAATGGCCTCCTTCAATGCTGTAACCATTTTACAGTATTCTGGTCAGACTAAACTGAGCAAGTCATTGGAGCAATGATCTCAGAAGAGCCACGTGATATGCAGTGAGTGTTTGTCACATCATCAGGAAACATGAACTGATATCTGAAAAAATTATAGCTTCTGAATTTTGCACTTTTTCACAAAATAGGATGCAAGTCTCACTGGCAAAGTTAGTTTTCCCATCTTTAATTTCCCTTGAGAAGGTGGTGATAAGCTGCTTTCTTGAATGCTGAAATCCATGTAGGGTAGCTACAGTCATGGTGCTGTTAGGAAGGGAGTTCCACAATTTTGACCCAGGACAATGAAACAATAGCAATGTATTTCCAAGTCAGGATGGCATGACAAAGGTTCATCCTTACACAAAATGGTGGCTTTATTCTCTCTCTACGGATGCTGTCAGACCTGCAAAGTTTCTTCAGCATTTTCTGTTTTTGTTTCAGATTCCAGCATCCACAGTACTTTGCCTTTATCAAGAGGGTATATGTTCTGCATGGGAACATACAGTTAATGCTGTTCCCATGGATCTGCTGCCTTGTTCTTTTAGGCTGTAGAGGTCACACTGATTTGAAAGGTGCTGTTAGAGAAAGATTGGTGAGTTGCCACAAAGTATCATGTAGAATGGTAAACAATGCTGCTGGTGTGCACTGGTAGTGAAGTGGGTATATAAGGTGTTGGATGGGGTGCCAATCAGATGGGCTGCTTTGCTCTGAATTATGTCAATCTTCAGGAGTGTTGTTGGAGCTGCACTCATTCAGACAAGTGGAGAGTATTCCATCACGTCCCTGACTTTTGCATTGTAGACTATGGACAGGCTTTGGGGATCAGGAGATGAATTATTTGCCACTCTCTGACCTGCTGTTGTAGCCACAGTGTCTATACGGTTGGCCTAGTTCAGTTTCTGGTCAATGATAAACTTTGGGATGTTGAAAGTGGGGGATTCCGCAGTGGTAATGCCATTGAATGTCAAAGGATGATGGTTAGATTCTTGTTTGCTGGAGATGATCATTGCCTGGCATCTGTTTGTTGCCACTTCTTAGCCCAAGCCTAAATGTGGAACAGCTCTTGCTGCATACAAACATAGATTGCTTTAGCTTGTTCCACTCGCACTTGGATGAGGCCATAAAAATTGAGGGTAACCTAATAATCTTGCTCGCCACTGGATGGGCTGCCTTTGCTCTGCTGTGAGGCTTCAGGTTGTGTTGTAGGATGTGCCACAGTTTGTTGAACACAAGTCATCTCCAGCACTGCTCCTGGGGGAGGTGGAGGTATGGGAAAAGACTCACAAAAAATATCTTGGGCGGGCGGGCTGTTGGGGGGGGGCGGGGGGGGGGGATAAGGAGGAGAGAGAGAGAAGCCTTCAGTGAGCCCTTCTTCTCTTCCATCCTCATGGTGCTTCCCATCTCTGCAAACTGAGCTCTATCTCCTGGTCAGTCCACAGACCAAGAGATGCTTCTACCGCAGGGTAGGCAGTAACATAGTAGTATTGTCACTGGGCTAGTAATCCAGCTGTGGAGATGCCGGCGTTGGACTGGGGTGAACACAATAAGAAGTCTGATAACACCAGGTTTAAGTCCAACCGGAGTCTTCAACGTATCGCTGATGCAGATGAACATCTCGCCAGGGCCATCCCCACACCCCCACTTCTTGCCTTCAGACAAACACTCAACCTCAAACAGACCATTGTTCGCAGCAAACTACCCAGCCTTCAGGAGAACAGTGACCACAATACCACACAACCCTGCCACAGCAACCTCTGCAAGACATACCGGATCATTGACATGATTGACATCATCACACGTGAGAATACCATCCACCAGGTACACGGTAAATACTCTTGCAACTCGGCCAATGTTGTCTACCTAATATGCTGCAGGAAAGGATGTCCCAGTGCATGGTACATTGGGGAGACCATGCAGACACTATGACAATGGATGAATGAACATCGCTCAACAATCACCAGGCAAGACTGTTCCCTTCCTGTTAGCGAACACTTCAGCAGTCACGGGCATTCGGCCTCTGACCTTCGGGTAAGCGTTCTCCAAGGCAGCCTTCACGACACACGACAGCGCAGAGTCGCTGAGCAGAAACTGATAGCCAAGTTCCGCACACATGAGGATGGTCTCAACAGGGATCTTGGGTTCATGTCACACTATCTGTAACCCCCATGATTTGCCTGGGTTTGCAAAACCTCACTTACTGTACTGTCTGGAGACAATACACATCTCTTTAACCTATGCTTAATGCTCTTTCCACTCACATTGTCAGCATCTTTAAGACTTGAATAGCAGGCTAGTTGTAAAGACTCACATTCTAATCCGTAACCTGTAAACTGTCTGTGCTGTTAAGTGCTCTGTCTGAGGCCAGAACTCTCCACTCACCTGACGAAGGGAGAAACCCCGAAAGTTTGTGAGTTTACTATCAAATAAATCGGTTGGACTTAAACCTGGTGTTGTCAGACTTCTTACTAGTAATCCAGAGACAGAGGGTAATACTCTAGCGACTATGATTCAAATACTACCATGGCAGATGGTGAAATTTGAATCCAATAACAATCTGGAATTAAAAGTCTAATGAAGATCACGAAATCATTGACATGAAAACCCAACTGGTTCACTTTGTCTTTTATAGATCTGCTATCCTTACCTGGTCTAGCCTACATATGACTCTGTATCACAAAAATGTGGTTGACTCTTAAATGTACTCTGAAAATGGCCCAGCAAGCCATTTAGTTCAAGGACAATTAGGGATGGACAATGAATACTGGCCCAGCCAGTGGGGACCACGTCCTTTGAATGATTATTTTTTTTAAATCCACTATTTCTGTGTCATATAGACACAGCGCTTCTACTAAATTAGCTTGTGCAGAAACAAGTCAAAAGTACTTCACCTGCAGCTATTGACTGGTCCTTCAATTAGTGGTGGTGCATGACTGATGAACGCCTTGTTGAGTGACATGAACACTTGTTCAATCAGTATATATGGCCTCAACTTGGCAACTAGGTGTCACATCAGCCAGTATGACTGTGTAATGTTATGATTGTATCACAAGTTCAGTTTCTTCCGGGGGTCACCCATCTGAGAAGATAAGAGCATAAGTAGGAGCAGGAGTAGGCCATCTAGCCCTTTGAGCCTGCCCCGCCATTCAGTAAGATCATGGCTGATCTGAAGTGGCTCAGTTCCACCTTCCCGCTTTCTCCCCATAACCCTTAATCCCCTTGTCTATCAAAAACCTATCTACCCGTGACTTAAATATATTTAGCGAGGTAGCCTCCACCACTATCTGGACAGCCTGCTCAAGCTGGATTATCACTCAAGAAGCAGCTGGTGACAAGTACATAACCCAGCGGCACCATTAATTCACATCTTGCACTCCAACACCATTTTCAGAGGAGAGAGCTGTCAAAACATTGTTACTCGTGTTGATTCCTCTGACTTGGCAGGATTCCTTGCAGTGTGGAGCCAGATGCAATCATTAAAAAAAAACAGATGAAAGCACAATTGTTTAGAAGCTCTATTTCAAAGTCAACCAATAAGGTAAGTTAAACACAGAGCAAATAAACTGTTACATATTTAACTAGAGAGATGTAGTTGCTGAATAGTTGACCAAATAAGGAGGTCAAACTTTCTTCAATATTGAGTTACAACCCTGGATGATAGGGAGTGCGAACAAAGGAGAACTTTTTCTACCATTTGAATGGGCATAAGGAGTATACTGGAAAATCAAGTGACGTTTCCCCAATTGTAGGGATTTTACAGGATGTGAATTTCTGGTTAGCTTAATTAAAATAAGCCACTGAAGTTTTTACAAACAACAGTTAAGAGCTTCATTATAAGAAGCATATGATCGACGACCGATACTCTCTGCTACCCATGAACACATCCGCACCTGAATGCAGAGACACACCAATCGCAACATGTCAAGGGAAGTTTTATTTTCAAGCTACTCTTCATTAAGGAGCAGTAAAGAAGATGTACTATCTACTAGAAACTAACATCCAACCTATCTTCACTGCTTGCGCACTGCTAACTCATCACATCCAAAAACCTTTATCCATCTGACTCATTCTGAGCTGCTGACAGCTGACACAAATACTGAGGGAGGTGGCTGACTTCCACCAGGGAACATAATGTTAATCACTGTTCCAATAGAACCTCCACAATGCAGAAAGAGGCCATTTGGTCCATTGAGTCTGCACCGATCATAATCCCACCCAGTCCCTATTCCCATAACCCCTCATATTTACCCTGCTAATCCCCCTGCAGCACGGGTTAAATTAGCATGGCCAATCAACTTAACCTGCATATCTTTAGACTGTGGGAAGAAACCAGAGCACGTGGAGGAAACCCACAGAGACATAGGGAGAATGTGCAAACTCCACACAGAGAGTGACCCGAAAACAGAATTGAACCCAGGTCCCTGGCACTGTGAGGCAGCAGTGCAACCAATGTGCCACCGTGCCGCTCTTGGACAATAAACAGTAGAATTTGAAAATGTGAGGTGTCTGAACATATCAAGGGGTGTCTTACAATATAATGTTATCAAGTCTCCAAGATCATTGCAGTGCTCCACAGTGGAGGAAGGCATGAGATAAATTAGTTAAAACAAAATCAAATAAATGTTCCTTCTTCTATAGGGACCATAAGGAGTGGTTCATTGATGAAGCCCCATCTCACAGTATTGACCGTCCTTTCTACATCTGCACCAAGCATTGGTCAAATAGATCTTCATCAGAAATAACCTCTGCAAATCTCATTAACTATCCTGTCTGGAGACAATACACATTTCTTTAACCTGTGCTTGATGCTCTCTTCACTCACGTTGTGTGTATCTTTAAGACTTAATTACTTGTAAAGGCTCGCATTCCAACCATTATTTTGTAAATTAAGTTTGTCTCTTTATATGCCCTGTTTGTGAACAGAACTCCCACTCACCTGACAAAGGAGCAGTGAGTGCTCCGAAAGCTAGTGGCTTTTGCTACCAAATAAATCTGTTGGACTTTAACCTGGTGTTGTGAGACTTCTTATGTCTTTACCCCAGTCCAACGCCAGCATCTTCACATTATGTTAATGATACCCATTACTTCTCTGCTCTTTCCTCAGATCAATCTTACTGTCACTGCCACTCTGACAAAATGTTGCAAATAAGTCAAAAGTTCCTGCAACTGAGTAGTCACAATTCTTTACAATGGGATCATTTGGCCCAAAGTCATTTCTCTGTTGTATACATTAGATGGTTTAAAGAGGTAGCACTATTAATATTGAACAAGAATTTAGCAAATTACAACTGAATAAACTAATAGTTAATGTTGTTTAAACAACACAGGCTAGAAAGTCAAACACATGTTAAAATATTTAATACTAAGAAGTTATTTAAGCAATTAATTCTACATTAAGCTGGGAACACAGGAGTAATTTACTGCATGTATTTGCCAACAAACTGCAGAGGCTGAGTTAGCATTGTTTCCCTGCCAGTATGAGAACCAAACTATGCCTACCATTCCGAGGGCCTCCAATCAGGTTTAATACTAGTTTTCAGTTTATTTATTTGTATGACAAATATGTTTCTATTAACACTGCAATGAAGTTACTGTGAAAATCCCCTAGCCACCACACTCTAGTGCCTCTTTGGGAGAATTTAACATGGCCAATGCACCTAATCAGCACATCTTTCGACTGTAGGAGGAAACCGGAGCACCCGGAGGAAATTCACGCAGACACAGGAGAATGTGCAGACACAGGAGAACGTGCAGACATTGCACAGACAGTCACCCAAGCTGGGAATTGAACCCGGGTGTCTGGTGCTGAGAGGTAGCAGTGCTAACCACTGTGCCACCACTAAGATGCTGCTCTATAGAATGTGCAACGTGAGAACTGTAGACTGAACATTGCTGGCCATTACCATCATATCTTTGTTGTTCAGATCTTGTTCCTAGTCTCTGTCCTCACATTGCACCAATCACGTCTCCTATATCATCAATGCCAATTTCAGAAAGAGTGTGGTGGTCACGAAGGTGACACAGCAGAGCAAATTCCCCCTCTGACAACTGGTACTAGAACAGTCTCTATTCCTGCCACAATATTGTCAATATTTGTTTCACTGCCATTAAAAAAAATATCATTTTCCTGAAGCAATGTTGGATTATTTGTTGACTGACAGCCCTCCTGGCATCTTTCAATGGATGGACAACAGTCTATGGAGAAATATTTTTTACACACTGGGGAGTGGTCATTTCAGCATCTTGTCCATTTCTTAGAGTCATACAGGGTTACAGCATGGAAACAGGCCCTTTGGCCCAACTTGTCCATGCCGCTTTTGTTTTAAGTCCTGAAATCCTAGTTCCAATTGCCTGCATTTGGCCCATATCTCTCTATACCCATTTTACCCAATGCTTTTTTAAAAGACAAAATTGTACCCGCCTCTACTACTACCTCTGGTAGCTTGTTCCAGACACTCACCACACTGTGTGGTAAGTGTCCCGTCTGGACAATTTTGTATCTCTCCCCTCTCACCTTAAACCTATGTCCTCTAGTCTTAAATTCCCCTACCTCTGAGAAAAGATATTGACTATCTAGCTGATCTGTACTCCTCATTATTTATAGACTTCTATAAGATCACTTCTCAGCCTTCTACACTCCAGAGAAAATAGTCCCAGTCTATCCAGCCTCTCCTTATAACTCAAACCATCAAGTCTGGGTTGCATCCTATTAGATCTTTTCTGCACTCTTTCTAGTTTAATAATATTCTTTTTATAATAGGGTGATCAGAACTGTACACAGTGTTCCAAGTGCGGCCTTACCAATGTTTTGTACAACTTCAACAAGACGTACCAATTCCTGTATTCAATGTTCTGACCAATGAAACCAAGCATGTTGAATGCCTCCTTCACCACTGTCTACCTGTGACTCCACTTTCAAGGAACTAGATCTCTTTGTTCTAACTCTCCCCAATGCCCTTCCATTAAGTGAGTAAGTCTTGCCCTGGTTCAACCTACCAAAATGCATCACCTCACATTTATCGAAATTAAACTTCATTTGCCATTCATTAGCCCACTGGCCCAATTGATCAAGATTCCACTGCAATTGGAGATAATTCTCTTTTCTGTCCACTATGCCATCAATCTTGATGTCATCTGCAAACTTACTAATCGTGCCTCCTATATTCTCATCCAAATCATTAATACAAATGACAAATAACAGTGGACCCAGCACTGATTCCTGAGGCACACTGCTGGTCACAGGCCTCCAGTTTGAAAAACCACCCTCTACAACTACCCTCCAACTTCTGTCATCAAGCCAATTTTGTATCCATTTAGATGCCTCACCCTGGAATCCATGAGATTTAACCTTATGCAGCAACCTATCATGTGGTGATACCTTGTCAAAGGCCTTGCTAAAATCCATGTAGATAACATCAACTGCACTGCCCTCATCTACCTTCTTGGTTACACTTTCAAAAAACTCAATCAAATTTGTAAGACATGATTTTCCGCTCTGAAGCCATGCTGAATATCCCTAATCAGTCCTTGCGTCTCTAAATGTCTGTAGATCCTGTCTCTCAGAATACCTTCCAACAACTTACCCACCACACGAGGCTCACTGGCCTGTAGATCCCAATCTTTTCCCTGCAGCCATTCATAAACAAAGGCACAACATTTGCCACTCTCCAATTTTCAGGCATCTCACCTGCGACTATTGATGATTCAAATATCTCTGCTCGGGGACCCGCAATTTCCTCCTTAGCCTCCCACAAAGCCCTGGGATATACTTCATCAGGTCCCGGGGATTTATCTACCCTGATGCACTTTATGACTTCCAGCACCATCTCCTCGGTAATATGTACACTCTTCTAGGCTGCTCTCATTGCATTCAGTGCTGAATAGTACAAATTATAGCTCACATCACTTAAGGGGAATTAAGGCAATTGAACCACAACACTGTTACTTACATATTAAACTGTATTTGTTATTGCAGTCAGTGACAAGTTGTGCTCTCTGTAACCTGACAATTAATTCTAAAAGGGAATTGCACCTTGACAAATTGCTTAAACAAACATTCCTGTTCAAAGTACACAGTGTTCTTAACAGACTGCAACTGACTCCAAATGAAAGATGGTTTCTCTCTGATTGAACCACAGGTGGGAAAATGGAGCTATTGTCTTAGACCATTCCACTCTCAGTTATATTCACTCACACTGAACCAGTCTACTCAAAATTTGAGTATTTTGTTTGATTCGCAGTTTAGTTTAAATCCTATCTGATCCATCATGACTGCTTACTGGCTTATCTCATCCATGTTTGTAACCAACAGACTCCACTATTCAAATACTACCTGGCTGGTCCCCAACCGTCGACCACATCCAACCCTGAACCAGATCCTGTTCACCCATCCCTATTGTCCTTGCTGACTTACACTGGTTCCCGTTCCCCCTATATTTCACATTTGAATATCTCATCCTTATGATTAAGTCTCCTGATGGATTCAGCCCCATCTTATCCTTATATCTTTCTTCAGCACAATCACCACTGGTCCCTCTGCTCTCTTGACTGTTCAATTGCTCAGACTCTGACCTCTTCTGCAACCACCTTCCTCTCTCCACTCCAGTATATTCAGCTACTGGGCATCACAATATGGTGTTCCTGTCTAATCACCTTCTACCTTCCACCATCATCTCCTACTTGAAGACCCTCTTTAAAATCCACATCCTTTTGACAAAGATTTTGGTTATGCGACCTCTGTCCCTGTCTTTGGCTCAGTGACCATTTTTGATGACACCTCTCTGAAGTGCATGAAAGGATCAATGCAAGTTGCTATTATTTACAGGTCTACAACATCAATTACATCTGCTTCACTTCACTTCCTGGACCAATGAAACCCTGCCTAATGTTTTTTGTTGCATTCAGATTCAGTCATTGGGATTTTCCATTGCAGTATACATGCCGGGAGGCCATTTTCTGAAATTTGGTACCACCTGACTATGGACATCATTAAGTTAACAGTAATAGTTGGAAAATTGCAGGAACTGTGCCAGATTTCTTTATTTGTTTTCCCTATAAGCATTAAGCGTGCTGAAGTAGAAAATGCTGACCAGTTTTTCTAACAATGCTTGCCATGCACTTCCTTTATGAACTCCAATTCAAATGTCTGCATCCTGTTGGGTGTGAAATCCAGCTCACTTGTCATTCCCTGCCATTGTGACCTAAACAGACACACAGGGGTTCTTTTTTTGCTGAGAACAAGGATGTTGTCTTTACGAGATGTTAGCATTACATCACTAAAAGCGAAATGTGTCATGTCATCCCATCTTTCTTTCATTTTTCCTTTGAACAGACCACAGGCACAGTTCTGGTGCCTTCAGGCTTTATGCCTACGTACAAGTGTTCTCTTGTGCCTTACCAATTCCTTATGAGCGATTAGTGCCTTATACAGTAAAAAAGCCTAACGTATTGTATTATATTAACACAACATGATGATCAGTGGTGCTAAGATAGATGACAGAAAGAATAAGTACAGTTACGTACAACAGTTCACTAATTTCACAGGCAGAATTCATCGTCCTGGGGTGCAAGTACAATCAATCCCCCTGGGGAGTCACAGATGGTCTACACCAAAGAAACTAAAGGTCCAGTGAGTGTGGATCTATCAGCATGCTATCACACTAGTGATAATCCACAGAATCAGTCAGAGATCACAAGGCAGATCAACTTTAGAAACTACTCCTATCGTCTTAGTTCATGACCTAACAGTGAAGTATCCAGAATGTTTTGAAAAAATTGGTAGTTTCAAGGGAGCTGCAACATTACACGTGCAGGAAAAGGCAAGTCTGTCAATTGATCCACCCTTAAATGCAGCATCTGCCAACAAGACAAACTGAAGGTCAAACTAAATAATGTGGAAAAAGACAGCATCATTAGCAGAGTACAAGAGCACACAGGTTAGTGCAGCTCTATCTCGTGTAATAAAGGAGGGTGGATTATTGAGAGTATACCTCAATCCATAATATTTTAATGCAGTGTTGAAATGTTGTCTGTACAATATACCAATATAGGAGTTAAATCTGGGATTTTCAAGTGCAAAATTATTCTCAAAGCTTGATGCCACAAATGTTTGCAGGTCAGTACGTCTTTCAGAGCTGATTACATTTTGTGCTCCATTCAGACTGTTTTCACTTACTTCCTTTGGAGCTATGCATTAGACAGGATCTCGTTCATACTCACATGGACTGCATGACATGAACTGTACCAGAATGCATCTGTATCACAGATGACATTGCTGTTGTGGGAAGAACAAAGCATGGACATGAGCATAAAGGAATTGCTGAGAAAGGGTGTACCTTCCTAATGGCACAGATAACACCAATATCTCTTCAAAGCAATGAAACAGATTTGATTTGATTCATTATTGTCACATGTATTAGTATCCAGTGAAAAGTATTGGTTTTCCATGCTATACTGTCATTATTGGAAGCATTGGAATTGCAATTTTGTGATGCTAGAGAGATAATTACCTTTGAGATGGATGCTCATGTAAATATCTAGGAGCATGCATTCTACAAAAAGGTAGATTGATTGCATTTGCTTCAGTATCTCTGCCCATATCACAATCCTATTACTCCAACATTGAGCAGAAAATATTTGTTTTTATTGTTTGGAATCATCCAAAGACCTATGTCTTTGGCAAAAGATTCATAGTAGATACTGACCACAAGCCATTGCAAATGGACCAGCTCACTGCCAAGATTGCAGTGATTCCTGATAAAGATTCATGGTTACGACTGTGAGGTTAGATATGAAGCAGGTAACTTGATGGTCACATTGGATATACTTAGCAGATTGTCCAACCCAGCAAAAGCAGAAGATGTATGCTTAGATGTGCAAGTTGACTTCATTGACATTGAACTTCTTCAAATTGATCTGATGTGTTTTGCACCTCACAAATGCCAGCAGCTTCAAGAAGAAACAGCAAAGATTCTACACTGCTGACACTGTGGAAAACCATTATCAAAAGATGGCCTGAATAATTTCAGCATGTCCAGGAACACTTTAGCTCATTTTGGCCCATTGGAATATGCTAGGCATCTCCCAGGGAATCACTTTTAAAGAAAGGCAGGACATCAAACTAGAATCTTTGCAACCTGATCTTCTTCAACAAATTCGGCATTCTCAGCTGGGCATAAATCGGACAAGAAAACTCACAGGAGTGATGGTCTATTGGCTGGGTATAAACAATGACATCGAAGCCATCGTGAAAAAAGTGTGCAGCATGACAAAAGCACGTTAATATACAAAGCATCACTGATTTCATACAAAGTTGCCACCTATCCATGGTTCAAAATCACATCCAACCTCTTTATGTCATGGCACTGACTTCATTGTCAACTACTTGACCAAGTACCCCATTATTCAACAATTGCATACATCACACAAACTGTCACACATGCTCTAGGTGCTATTTTCAGTTTATTTGGTGAGCCTAGAGAGATCATTATGGACAATGGTCCACAATATATTGGGAAGACATTTCAGCATATCTGTGAGAAGTGGAATATCATTCACTCTACTACTTCTGATTATTCTAGCTCTATTGGCTGAGGGGAATGAAACACAGTGAAATCCCTATTTCTCAGATGTAGTCTGTCCAAGCTGGATCTAAAATTGCAGGGTTACATCTAAGAGTGACACCTTTAAGTGCAACTATTCCATCATTGGCAGAGCGCATGTCTGGCGCACCAGTGCTAACCAATTTACTTACACTTACCAATTCTACTTTCGCAGAAGCTAGGAAGCAACTTTTAAAACTACAAGAGAAGATGCCCAACATGCATCATAGAAATGTAGGTACAGAGTTGCCAAGTTTACAGTTGGGACAAAAGGTTTGCATCCAAAATCCCACAGAAAGTAGATGGCAATCAGTTGAAGTGACAAGGAATTATTCAAAGTCCATGAAGGCATTGCAGCACACAAAGGCGGAATGGTAAGGCATAACCAAGGACAAAGCAGATCTATTCCAGCTCCTCAACCACCATGCAGTCCTACTGCATCAAGGACAAGATCCTGAATGAAACCAGGCACAACATCCTAGAATGACAATCCCACATATCACTATAATTAAAGAAACCTCCAGTTTACCTTCATAAGATCTGGCTGTACTACGAGATTATCTTTACACTTTAGAAACTGATTAGTGCATCAATTCTACATATTTATGTTGTGGTAATTAAAAATAAATATTATAAATAGTTGTATTTCCTTGGAAGGGAAATAAGTATCTTTAAAAAAAAAGAGGGTGGTGTAATACATCTTTAAGGGATATAAGCATGACATCAGTAGGAGGGACATAATCTAGTCTTTATTTCACTTTTGCTTTGAGCAGAGCACACAAACAGCTCTGATTCTTCAAACTCTATACCTAATTTATAGCTGTTCTTACATGCCTGGCCTTAATAAATGAACACACAATGTGTTTGCCAAATCCCTTGAGTGATTGGTGCCTTATGTCTTATACAGTAAATAAGCCCAAGGTATTATATAACTATAATAACATGACAAACGCCAAGTGGCAACTTTGTGTACTGGATCTGCCTAAGGCCTAGAGAGATTTTAGTTGCTGGGCCTTATTTAAATAATGTGGATTAAACTCTCACCCCAACCCAGCAGGAATCACTGTCCTGTGTAAATAAACAGGAATTCAGGTGGCAGAAGGTTTCATTTGGGGGTTTAGCAGACTGCTTTAACAAAGCAAGTTCCACTAAGAATCAGGTTAATATGCAGTTGGGCTCCTATGATTTCAAAGGAGTCTGATCTGCATATTTAAAGGAGCATATACCTTAAACTTCAATTGAGTGTCCTTCCTGCCACCAACTGGTTAATTTGTGGGTATAAACCTTTAGCGTGTGATATCTTAAAGAGGTTGCTAACCATTTAAAAGAAATATTCTAACAAAAGCTCAGACATAAGTGTAGATGATGAAAACCATTCAATCCATCTGGCTCACCCTCCTATGGAATCCTACAGTTTCTGTGTCACAGTATCTAACTCCTGGACTGATTCATAATGAAATTAGCGCTCAAAGAGATTTTACGTAACAACACCATCCAGTGTGCTACTAAAATAAATTTATCCCCTCAGTATCAACATGCAGTAAGTCAAGCTGAATTGTGAGGTTAGCTGAGTTTACAGCTGAGTTAGAAGTAGAATAATCCTTTGTGACAGAACTAGGTCAGTCATTTGTGCAACTCAAACAGAGATGCAGCAATGTAACATGTGATGCACTTTGTCACTTTCAGCAGGGTTGAATTCTTTACTCACATTGGGCATTATTCACTCTCCACACAGTTAGTCAAACTGATGAAATTGATCAGTTGTTGGTCTGAAACAGCTTGGCTCTATTTGTTTAAACAGTGTTGCCAGCACAAGGAGGTTTAACACCTTATTCACAACACTGTCAAATGTTTAAAGGCCATTACTGTGGGCACTTCTATTTGGATTTAATTGCTACTTAACCTCACTGATTTTTCTTATATACAACTGCTTTTCACCTCGGATGTTGCCCTCATTACACATTGATCCATAATTGTTTAGGGTCAGTGTTTCAAATGAACCTCATGACAGTGCACCATCAGGCAAATGGAAACAAGCTACAGTGTGTAGGGATATTGTTGCTGTGCAATTGTGACAGACACAACCTTGTAGATCTGCCAAGGTGATAGATTACATTCACCTGTTACAGTCTGTGGATCAATAAATGAAAAATGCATATGCCGAAAAAATTCTATTTAGGACTTAATTTTGTACACTGAAATTAGATCCTTCTTACAACTGAATTTACTGTCAACAACTGGCTCACAAAGGATAGGGTCTTTCATGTTATTTTTGGTTAGCAGTCTACTTGTGTTGTCAAATTGAAATGACCACCGACAGAAGCTTTGTACTCGGCCCTAGCTAGAAGGGAAATTGTAATCATGATATGGAGATGCCGTCATTAGACGGGGGTGAGCACAGTAAGAAATCTCACGACGCCAACTTAAAGTCCAACAGGTTTATTTGGAATCATGAGCTTTTGGAGCGCTGCTCCATCATCAGGCGAAGGAGCGGTGCTCCGAAAGCTCACGATTCCAAATAAACCTGTTGGACTTTAGCCTGGTGCTGTGAGACTCCTTACCGAAAGGAAAATTGATTAGAAATTGATGCATGTTTTTGAGTACTTTCATTTTGTGTTTGGGCTCTCTCAGACTTCTGAAGTCACTGTTTCTAGCTAGATTGTGCTGCTATGCATAAAGGAAGTGATTTTTATTGGTTGAAGAAATTGAATATACATTGTGGGGGAGTAATACAATCTGACACTGATCTTCCTATTCCATGATCCTCAATTTTGTTAACCAATCATTTTTGCAGCACTTTGTCAAATGCAGCCTTAAAATTCTCATTGACAACATCTAGTGCTTTCCCTTCTTTTTTAAAATTCATTCATGGGACATGGGCATTGCTGGCTTGGTCACCATTTATTGCTCATCTCCAAGGGCATTTAAGAGTCAACCACACAGATGTGGATCTAGAGCCACACTTAGGCCAGACCAGATAAGGTCAACAAATTTCCTTCCCTAAAGGACATTAGTGAACCAGATGGGTTTTTACAACAATTGACAATGGTTTTGTGGTCATCAAAAAATAAAGAACAAAGAACAAAGAACAACCCAGCACGGGAAACAGGCCCTTCGGCCCAATGAGCCCGCGCCGCTGCATCTTTCTACACCTACCCTGCCCTGTGTATATGTGAGTGGAACACCTAATGTAGCCAGATTCAGGGGAGAATAGTGTCAATTTGGTACACCAATCAGTCTAAGAGCACATCTTTGGGGTGTGGGAGGAAACCGGAGCGCCCGGAGGAAACCCACGCAACCACAGGGAGAATGCGCAAACTCCCACAGACACAGGCCCAAATCCATGTATCTGCACAGCTAGCAGTGATAGTCACTGAGCTGTTGTGGTGCCCGTCTGCTGGTCCAGGATTAAGCACACATAGCGACACGAAGTACTAGGCCACTCTCGAAACCTCCAAGAGCAGTCCACGCACGACCCACTGTGTGCATGCCCCTCGTTTGACAACAAGGTGGACCGACACCTGTGGAATAAAAAGACAAAACATTAACATGTAATACTACATTTCCGGTGTCGTCCCGAGGCTCTGACCCTATTTAATACCCCCGACTATAACCCTCCATCCTTGTTTCGCTCATGTGTCTATCTAAGTAAACCTTAAACAAGTCCAACGTGCCTGCCTCCACCACCCTACTCGGTAGCGCGTTCCATACCCCCACGACCCTCTGCGTGAAAAACCTTCCTCTCGTATCCAAATTATACTTCTCACCCCTCACCCTTAGATCGTGACCTCTCGTAATTGTCCCCAACCTAGGGAAAAGCCTACCACTATTGACTCTATCTATTCCCTTCAGTATTTTATACACCTCTATCATATCCCCCCTTAATCTCCGTCTTTCTAAGGAGAAGAGCCCCAGTTTCTCCAGCCTTTCCTCGTAACTCAGTCCTTCCATGCCAGGCAACATCCTGGTAAACCTCCTCTGCACTCTCTCCAGGGTCTCCACATCCTTCCGGTAGTAAGGTGACCAGAACTGGACGCAGTACTCCAAATGCAGTCTAACCAACGTTCTGTACAACTGAAGCATTAGACGGCAGCTCTTATACTCTATACCCCTTCCTATAAAGGCTAGCATTCCATAAGCTTTCTTCATAACCTTCTTTACTTGTGTTGACACCTTCAGAGACTTGTGCACCTGCACTCCCAGGTCCCTCTGTATTTCTATACTCTTAATCGGTCTACCTTTTATCACGTAACTCCTCCCTGCATTATTCCTTCCAAAATGCATCACCTCGCATTTGTCAGGATTAAATTCCATTTGCCATCTATCTGCCCAATATACCAACCTATCTATATCCTGATGTGTCACCTGACAGTCCTCCTCGGTATATGCCAATCCTGCCATCTTGGTGTCATGCGCAAACTTGCTGATCACACCACGTACGCCCTCTTCTAAGTCGTTTATATATACCACAAAGAGGAGAGGCCCCAGTACTGAGCCCTGCGGCACACCACTGGTGACTGACCTCCAGCCAGAAAAGGACCCTTAGACAACTACTCTCTGTCTCCTATTGCCCAGCCATCATTAGACTTTAATTCCTGACTTTTATTGAATTTAAATGTCACCATTTGCCATGGTGGAATTCAAATCCAGATCCCCAAAACAGCACCTTGGGGCTCTGGATTACTAGTCCAATGACAACACCACGATATGACTGCCTTCCCTTCTCTGCTATTTCATTACAAAATTTCAATTAGTCAAACATGATTTACAGTTGTTCTTAACTAATTCAAATCTCTCCAAGTGCACGTTGATTTTTTCCTCCCTTTTTTAATTTGATATTTTTACTATAGCACTGTCAAAGTAGTACCAGCTAAAAGGGTCTGGATGAGCCTTCACAATGTTCAGAACTTTGTCAGAGCTGAGTTCTGATGAAGAGTCTTCCAGACTCAAAAGGTTGCCTCTATTTTCTCTCTACAGATGCTGTCAGTCCTGTTGAGATTTTCCAGTATTTTCTGCTTTTACATCCGATTGATTACCTTTGATATTGTTATTCCCAGCATAAAAAGCCTCCAACCAGGCTTCTTTAAGTAAACACAAAAAATTAATTGATTATAAAACAAACTTATTTTTTAAGAACAAATAATAAAACTGGTTAACATATGATTAGTAGTTTAAAAGTGTGACAATTCTTTTTCTGAAAATCAGATATTTGAGCTCCCATACTCTGACACCAACATAAAACAGAACAAAACAAACAGTCCCCTGCAGAGATTGGAGTATGGGAACATTTCTTTGAAAAGGATGAAACTCGAAAGGGTCTTGTTGTTGATCTGACGGAATTCTGGTCACAGACTTGGAAGCTCTTTGAGGTAGATTTTTGGTGAAACTGTCCTTCATGACTCTTACTTATCACAACTTTGCAGACTTTTAAAATAAAAAATTATTCTGATGCAACTTTTCTGATGAAAGTTTAACCCTCTCTAGACTGCATGTAACTCAAAGCTTTGGCGGGGCGTGGGGGGGTGGGGGTTGGGGGTGAGGGGGTAGGAAAGAGAGAAAGGGAGCAAGTCTTCTTGCAGTCTGCTTCGGAGGCACACAAGTGCTCTCTTCACTGAGTGTTCCTTAAATAATAAAAAATGTTCAGAAAATACTTCCCTCAGACTAGGTGTTTGATAACAATCAGCAAAAGCCTTTGGCCTTCAACAGCAGCTCTATATTAATTTAGATATCCAACATATCTCTTCCCTCTCCACATGTTCCCCACTGTATCTACGTTAATGGGCCTGTTGATCTATGACTTCTTGATATATTTACAGCCCCAAGTTAATCAAACAGATTTTTAAAGGTAACTCAAGAGAGAGAATGTCCAAAATCCTTAATTTTTTTCAGTAATGGGTTCCTCACAACATCAATGTGTTCCTAATCTAAGGAAAAGAGAGGCAATGGAAAATATGTGGGCCTGTAAGTAATAAGTGCAAGGGAGCATTAAGGAAACAGTGGCAGTGACAGCAATTAGATTTGACATCAACATTGGAAAGAAAAAGGTGACGATAAATGTACTTGTGTGAGGGAAAAAAAGCCAGCTTCAATGAGTTAAAAAGATAACTAGCCCAGACATTCTGGAAAAAAAAACTGGTAGATAAGAGAGCATAGACACGATGAGAAACATTCAAACAGGAGATGATTATGAATCACATCAGATATATTGCCATAAAATATAATGGTAACGCAGCAACAGCGGAAGGTCCCTAGATCAACAAAGAATTTAATATTAAATTGAAATTTTAAAAGGAAGACATAAAATCAAGCCTGTGTATAAAAAAAGAAAACTCAAGAAAGATATGAGGAAGTTTAATAGAAAAGGAAATATTTAATGAAATATTAAAAATACATAAAAATTGAAAGACTAAAGGAACAGGTAAAAACAAATAAAGAAAATGGGACCAATTCTGTCAAAAAATTCTAAGAGTCGCATTCGTGTAAAAATGGGAGTAAATAATGTTTTCTTTCAATGGGAGTTTCAAAACGAATTTCCCACATTTTGTGCCATGCTAAGTGCCTCAGTGTGAATTACATAAAAAAGCTGTGAGCGGGGCCTATCCCCACTGGAGAAGCTGGCAGCATAGTCTTAAGAGGGCCACTGTGCATGCATCAATCTGTCAGCGCTGAGATTGGCACATGCACAGTGGTCCCTGTCTGTCTGCCTCTCGATTGTTGGTTAGCTCGAGCGCAGACCAGCCCCATGACTGTCACATCGCCACCACCCCCCATATCCCAATGGCCCGATCACTGGCTCCCCAAGCATGCCTGAGCCCCAGCCTCGACCCCTCCTCACTCAGAGCCCTAATCTCCCACACCCCCCAATTCCCAGCCCCTCCCACCGATAGTTGCTCCCCTCTCCCTCCCCCGCAGTTCTGACACCACCCCCCCTTCCCTCTCCACAGCCCAGACACCCCCAACAGGCTGCCCCCCCCCCCACCACATTGGCCAGCCCCGATCGCTGGCTTACTCACTTCCCCACTGGTCCCGACTGCAGAGTGGCAGCAGGAACCCCTATCTTCACAGATTGTCCTCCCCCCAGAGGTGCACCAGTCCAACAGGGTCAGGCGGCTAGCTCCCTGTAAGTGGAGAGCTATAGTAAAGCCCATTGGAGTGAAATACTCCTGGTGCGGGGCGGGGAAGAGAGGCTAATGCCATTTAAAACAGATGCAAACGAAAGGCCGCATATATAATACAGCTTCACGCCTAATTCCAGCGCAGAGCTGATAGGGATGAAGTAGAAATGGTCAAGATCTCCCAACAAACCTATGCTCGTCCCCCAATGCTGACACTACAGTTAAGAAAGCCCACCAACACCTCTACTTTCTCAGGAGACTAAGGAAATTTGGCAAGTCTGCTATGACTCTCACCAGCCTTTACAGATGCACCATAGAAAGCATTCTTTCTGGTTGTATCACAGCTTGATATGGCTTCTGCTCTGCCCAAGATGCAAGAAACTACAAGGGGTTGTGAACAAAGCCCAGTCTGTCACTCAAACCAGCCTCCCATCCATTGGCTCTGTCTACACTTCCCGCTACCAGCAGCCAGCATAATTAAGGATCCCACACACCATGGACATACTTTCTTCCACCTTCTTCCATCGGAAAAAGATACAAAGACTGAGGTCCGTACCAACTGACTCAAGAACAGCTTCTTCCCTGCTGCCATCAGACTTTTGAATAGACTTATCTTGCATGAAATTGATCTTTCTCTACACCCCAGCTATGATTGTAACTCTACATCCTGCACTATCTTGTTTCCTTCTCTATATACGGTATGCTTTGTCTGTATAGTGTGCAAGAATCAATACTTTTGACTGTATACCAATACATGTGACAATAATAAATCAAATCAAAAATACTCAAATAGGCTGACTTGGGCAACCTATCATAATGCTAATAAACACTAGAAATGAAAAGCTAGGGGCTCAAATAGCACTTACAGATTAGTTGCTGGATCACTTCTTCCAGCTACTGATGAAATTAGATGCATTTTTAGAGCTTTTCTACACATGCCTAACGTTTGACTAGTCCAGTGATCTGGCTGGTGCTACAGCACCTTTTAATCATTTAAAAACTTATGCTGAAGGAGCTTCTAGACATGGGTAGCTTGATAGGACTGCCTCTGAGAATATAGCATGACTGGGAGAATGAAAGGAGGCCAAGGAAGCAATAGGTGCATCTCAGTACTAGGATAAAATCTTTTGACAGCACCTTCACAACACAGGCTTATAAAGAAGCCCCACCATCTTCTCAGTACCATTAACGATGGGCAATAATGTTGACCTTGTGAGTAACACCTACATACTGAGAACGAATAAATAACAATATTCTACCCGCAAGAAATTCCTCATCTGAAAGACATTCACAAGAGTGACCAAGATAAGTCAAACAAATAATGTATCAATACAAATGTATTATCAAAGTACCTGGAATAATGTCAAAGATGGTGTCTTCCAATGTGACAATTAAAAGTGTCACCATCAGTGCTCTAGGTGGGACTTTACCAATCCTCTGGAGATGATCTGGGAGGGGTGAAGCCTTGGAAAATGACAGCAGGAGGCATCACCTGGGGAGCTTCATGTCTTCCTATTGTCACAACATGTTATTATCAATGGGAAGCTCAATGGTGTAATTACCCACCAACTAAAGGCAGTTACTTAATTGCCCAGTTAAGGGTTACTTCATGATCCCCTCCCCCAGAATGTTACCAGCATCAGCAGGACCCACTGTTGTGTGGAGAGACCTCCATTCGCTTCCCCACCCGCAACTTCCCTGTTATATCCACCACCATCCCCCTCCCACCCCACAATCCACCCATCTTCAACTCTTTCGAAGGATCCAATGACAATCCCTCCTGAATGCCTGAGCGTAGCGCCAGCAGTAACTGCTACTCCCAGTGATACTGCTTGTACTGGAGTGCTGCTGGCCTGGGTTTGGCTGGCAGCTCTCGGGAGCAATATTTCAGCACTGCTCAGAGTTTAAGTTGACGGGAGGTTGGTGCTGCCCAGATAAGAGCCTGAATGACCTAAAAAAGTGTCCTGAAGAAAAGTAACATGGGATTCCCACTGGTTTTTCAGTCAAGGGGCAGGTTCCCCCATCGCCAACAGTAAATTCTGTCCATAGTGTCTTATTTTCAATACAAAATTGCTTATAGTTAATGCCATTATTAACGTCTTTCCTGACCGATTATCAATTTTGGATTTGATAGCATGTGAAATGAATAAGATTCAAAGTGCATTTATAAAAAAAATTACAATTGAACTTAAAATAAACTCTATTGATGGGTTTATGGGGACAGGGCCTGGGTGGGATTGTGGTTGCTGCAGACTCATTGGGCTGAACGGCTTCCTTCTGCACTGTAGGATTCTATGATATCTGGAACGAGAGGATGGGGTGTCTTATAAGGAAAGGTTGGACAGATTGGGCTTGTTTCCACTGGAGTTTACAAGAATGAGGGGTGACTTGATTGAAATATACAAGACCCTAGATGGTCTTGACAAGGTGGAAAGGATGTTTCCTTTTGTGGATGAACCAGGGGGCACTGTTTTAAAAGAAGGGGTCACCCTTGTAGGGCAGAAGTAAGGAGATTTCTTTTTCCCTCAGATGGTTGTCTAACTTTACCTAAGAATGCAGTGGGGCTGCGATGATTGAATATTTTTAAGGCAACATTAATGGATTCTTGTTAGCAAAGGGAATCAAAGATTATTGGAAGTAAGCAGGAACGTGGAACTTGGAACGCAAACAGATCAGTCATCATCTTACTGAGTGGCAGAGCAAATCCGAGGAACTAAATGGCCTACTACTATTTCCTATATTTGTATGTTCATAAACCAAAAATAACTATCCTTATTAAGACAGAATGAAGAAAACTGAATCCACTGATATACTAAAAAAAATCACTTGATGTAATGGTCAGGATTCTTCCAAAAAGAACTGTGTCTAACAGGCAGGAATTTTAAGCATTTCTTAAAATGCTGGAGAAACACTGGCAGTGCTCTTTGGGCACCATGACGGTGCCTGCAGCAGTGCCATGGAGTGGTGCCCGAGTGGCGATGGACCCTCTGGGTGGAGCTATAATGGGGGGAAGGAGGAGGAGCTCTTCAGGGGTAGGAAGGGTAGGGGGAAACTCTGCAGGCATTGTGATTGGAGTGAGAGGAAGGGAAGGGAACTCTGCCGATGTGGTAATCAGGGTGGGAGGGAGGGAACTGTGCAGACAGCAGGAGATCTCTGGGAGATCGCTGTGCCTATACAATGGCATCCCCAGAACTCAGCAGCCAGCGTCACTGGTGAGCTTACACTCCTCCGCCCATCCCCCACTAGGGACATCAGTCTCCAGTGCAGCCAGAAAATGTAGGCCCTGAAACACTTACACATAACATGTTCATCTCAAACTAATTCATCCCTAGCTCTTTACAGATATCTACATGAATAAAACACCAAGTCATAACAGCTACAGGCCTGGCACAAGTACTTGGCAATGTCCTGGGAAATTGTCTTCAATGATCTAGGTCAGCAGAGAGGACGACACTTGGATCTACAACGCAACAGAGGGCTGACACATCAATTAAAACAACTGAGCTGCAGCCTTAGATCTCAAACTTGACTGTATCTTGTTGCATGCAAAATTCACATTGTAAGTTTCTCAGGACAGCAAGATTTTCTTTACTTAGCTTGTCTTCTTCAGATCATTGACCTCTTAATAACATCTTTCCAAGTGCAAATGCTGATGGAGTCAAAGTTCACTTTCTCAATGATCATGTGCCAACCTCTTGGTAGCTTCTTTTGATTTCTTTGACAGCTCCTGTAAGTCAGCCCCAAGCCTCGCAATGCTTCTATTAGGACATCAAAGTCACTGCTGGAGATTGCACTTTCTGACTTGCAAACTATTTCTCTGCCAGGGCTTGAAAGGTTTTCCTTGCAGTACAACACAATGCACAGAGAACCCATTCTTTATGCCTCTTAAAAGGCAGTCTTTTCATTAAGAAATGTGAAAGTCATTATCAAAATGAAACAATAATAGGGTACAACAGTAGAAAGTTTGGAAGTATCAGCGAACAAGAAAAAGATCAAGTTTAAGAATTGATGAACTAAAACTGACAAAGCCCAATTTAGCTGATAAATTGTTGAGCGAGGAGAATATTAGTGTTGTTTTCTGACTTGGATCTTCCCAGCAAGGAACATCAAAGTCAGTATTTTACGGCCTCGCTCAGGGAGGCTCTTAAAATCCCGGCTGAGGCCAACAGAGAATTCCATTCTGCGAGCCGCACCTGCCCGCTTTGGGGACAGGCCTGGCAGTAAAATTCTGGCACAAGACTGCACAAAGTATAAAAAAAATCTTGGTCTATGTCAAAGATGTTTTTAAGGGCTGCTGCTTAGTTTGCTCAAGGCTGGTCGAGATGAGGAAAGTTGGGTGGTATAATGACGGTCCCAAAGACCTGCCTGAAAACAAATGCGAACATTAGGGCATTACCCAAGAAGACATGGTAGCAGTGCCAGGACAAATGAGGTGGTAAGTTACCCAATACTTTTTTCAGGTTGCTATCACCCAATGTACACTTAAAATCAGCAAAATACCAGTTCAGGTGAAATAATCCTTTATCACCCATTTACTTTCCATGTTGCATGTAAAATAAAATAATGTTGCTGAATTAGACAGATTACACATAAGTGTCATATAATCTAAACAATATAAAAATTATACTCTTTTGATTATCTGTCTTCCTTGGACCTTTCCTGTCATTCATCTCAAAGTTTCAGTGGTGTTATATTTACTCGGTGATGAACCTTCATACCTGGATCTTGTATTTGGTTTCTCTCCTGTGGTGGCAGGGCATCTGCCAGAAACATTTCTGTTCTTGGTTTGTACATCAGAGTGAAATCGTAATTCTGAAGCCTCAAGAATACCTTTCTTTATGCAGCTTCTTCTGGAAGATCTGCTCCAGTGGGCAATGATCACTCTTCACTATGAACTTTCTCCCAGCGAGAGAGAGACATGGAATTTCTCAAATACATAAACAACTTCCAAAAGCTCTCCTTCTATGTCGTACATCTGATCTCAGCTGAAGTGAGGGCTTTGGAAGTGAATGTTATTCGTCTTCCCTCTTATACTAGGGCTGTTCCCAGTCTTTTTGTAGAAGCATCTCGTTGCTGAGTGATAGTTTTTTTCTGTCATCTTATGACAGATACGTCACCTGATAAATTACCTTTTTAAGTTTGTTGAAATCCCTGTCATGTGACTCTGATCACCAGCAATATCTTTCACCATCACCCACAGGTTTGCTGTGCCAGTTCCTCTTCTTCATATGATTCACTAAGTTTTTCTTCTGACATCATTCGTAGAATAGAATCCATAGAATCCCTACAGTACAGAAGGTGGCCATTCAGCCTATCAAGTCCACACCGACCACAATCCCACCCAGGCCTTATTCCTGCAAATCCACATATTTATCCTGCTAGTCCTCCTGAAACTAAGGTCAATTTAATGTGGCCAATTAACCTAACCTGCACAGCTTTGGACCGTGGGAGGAAACTGGAGCACCCGGAGGAAATCCTCGCAGACACGGGGAGAACGTGCAAGCTCCACACAAACAGTGACTCGAGGCCAGATTTCCAAATCGGCAATTAATTAATTCAAAATGTATTCATGGATACTTGCTGCCCATGCCTATGTTCTCGTTGCCATTTGGATCCCAGATGTCAGTAATAACAAGAGGAGGTAAAACCCAAAGGTATTATCGCTAGGCTGTTTATCCAGAAACTCAGCTAATGTTCTGGGGACCTGGATTCAAATTCTGCCACGACTGATGGTGGAATTTGAATTCAATAAAAAATATCTAGAATTAAATAATCTACTGATGATCGCAAAACCATTATCAATTGGCGGGTTCACTAATGCCATTTAAGGAAGGAAATTTGCCGTCCTTACCCGATCTGGCCTACTTGTGACCCCAGAGCCACAGCAATGTGGTTGACTCTCAACTGCTCTCCAAGTGCAACTAGGGATGGGCAATAAATGCTGGAGAGCCAGTGACACCCATGTCCCATGAATGAATAAAAAAAAACACACTACTCGTAGGAAAAGATCATCAAACTGAACTGAAAGAATCATCAAACTTTGTTTCTTTCCCCATAGATGCTGCCAATAGACATGCTGGTTAGATGCACTGGCCATGCTAAATTCTTCCTCAGAACAGACACTGGAATGTGGTGACTAGGGGATTTTCACAGTAACTTCATTGCAGTGTTAGTGTAAACCAACTTGTAACAATAAATAAGCTTTTTAAAGTTTTTTAGAAACAAACATACTGAATATTTCCAGGCTTTTCTCTCTTTTTTTTCAGGTTTTTAATATCTATAGTATTTTGCTTTTGGATCCTGGGGTTTTCCTGGTTTTATAAGCCTAGCAACTACAGTTGGCAAGATTAGTGTATGAATATGTTCATATGACACTCTTCCATCCGTCATTTTTATTGTTGTGTTAACCTATTTAAAATAAAACCAAAAACATCTCAGTTAAAATAGCAGACAGAGCACACAAAACAACGCACAAATAGTTAAACGGACAAACAACAGTCTATGAAGACTTGGTTGAAAAAGTTAAATTTGGCAACCTTTATATTTGATGGTTTATTCACAGGAACACTGTGCTCATGGAAAAGAATATTTGTCCTTTTGTTTGGGGAAGGAGTAGAACCAGAAGTCCGATGTGTAACTTTCATCAAGTTGCTATCAGTTCCCTATGATGTAGTGATATACTGCAGCAGATTCAGTGTCGTTCAACAGAAACTTGCCATCCTTTTATTTTAATGAAAGTATGTACATTAAACCTACTTCATAATTCATAGAATCATAGAATTTCTACAGTGCAGCAGGCGGCCATTTACCCCAGCAAGTCTGCACTGACAACAATCCCACCCAGGCCCTATCCTTGTAGCCCGACATATTTACTCCGCTAATCCCTGTAACCTATGCATCCTGGGACACTAAAGGGCTATTTAATATGGCCAATTTACCTAACCCGCACATCTTTGGACTAAGAGTAAACTGGAGCACCCGGAAGAAACCCAAAAGGAGAGGGTGGGTAAGATGGCAGCGGTTGCAGATAGCCATGGCAGCCAATTCCAGGACTCTGCAATCTGGAAGGGGGACAGGAGGCGGGGGGGAGGTGGGGGAGGGTGGGGAGGGAGGGGAGGGTGGAGGGAGGGGAGGGTGGAGGGAAGGGAGGGTGGAGGGAGGGGAGGGTGGAGGGAGGGGAGGGTGGAGGGAGGGGAGGGGTGAACATCTCCTTGGCCTTTTGGCTAAGATTAAGTGTCAGATCAAAACCAAAATGGGGTACAATGCCTTATCTTGCCAGCTTGAATCTTGTTTGTCTCTATTGTAGGGACCATGAATTGGCTTCAGTTTGACTTTGAATTTGGAATGGATTTGGGTTTGCCTAGTTCATTCTGAGCATTGGATTTGAGTAACTTTAAGATCGAAGTAAACAAAAACTCAGGAGAGGATAAACAGGTTAGTTATTTTTTCTTTTGAAATGAGAAGGTTGATAGGTAGCCTAATAAAGGTCTTTAAAATTCTGAAAGGTTTCGAGAGAGTGAATACAGAGGGAATGTTTCCAGTTGTGGGAAAGGTCTAAAACTAGAGGTCATCGTTATAACGTAGTCAGCAAAAAAATTCATTAAGGAATTCAGATGCAAATTCTTTTCCCAGAAATTGATAAGAATGTAGAATTTATTACCATAGGGAGTAGATGAAGCGAATAGCAACAATGCATTTAAGAGGAGGCTGGATAAGCATATGAGGAAAAAAGGTGTAAGGACCCATGCAGTTAGAGTTAGACAAAGAAAGACAAGGGGAGGCTTCAGCTGAGTATTAACTGGTTGGGCTGAATGTTTCTGCCTAACTGAGGGTGAAGTCAAGCAACATCATATGCTTGACGTCGCCCTCATACACTTAATACTCCTGCAAGCCTCATTTTTCAATGCTCAAACACACTGCCAGCCATTAAGTGATGACAACCACATCACCCAAGCAGATTGCAACTACTCACTAATGCACAACCCCCTCTCTTGCAGGATAAGTTAGCATACAACTGGATACAGCAGGAGTTAACAGAGTGGGGCAGGTGTGTCTATGTTAATTTAATACAAGTAATTTAACAATATAATGTTAATATAACACCCTTATTCAAAAATAGAGACAGGCAAAATGTAAGAAATTATAGGCAATTAGATTAACATGTCATTGGGAAATTGTTAGAATCCATTATTAAGGAAGTAATAACAGGACATTTAGAAAGTCAAAATGCAATCCATCAGAGTTAGCATGATATTGTGAAGGGAAAGTCACGTTTGACTAATCTGCTCGAAGATGTAGCAAGCAAGGTGGATAATGGTGATCTTGTAGATTTAGTATATGTGGATTTCCAGAAGGCATTTGATAAAGTGCCACACAAAGTTTAATACACAAGGTTAGTTCAAATGGAATCAGGGGTAATTTATTTGCTTTTATAGAGGATTGGCTAACGAACAGAAGGCAGAGAATCAAGATAAATGGGTTTTTCTGGGGTGGGCAAGATGTAACTAGTGGGGTGCCAAGGGGTTCAGTCCTCAGGCCCCAACTATTTACAATCTATATTAATGACTTAGATGCAGAGATAGTATATGCCATAGGTAAGTGGAGTTGAGGCCAAGATGAGATGAGCCATGATTGTATTAAATGGTGGAGCAGGCTGGAGGAGCTGAATTGCCCACTTCAGCTCCTCACCCTTATGATTCTTAGTTCTTATGATACACGCCTTAGACCCCCTTGGAGTAGATGTTGTGGATCATAATTGGGATAACAATTACAGAGGCCAGTAGCAGACTGAAACCATCAAACTAGAGGGTATCTGCATTCCTAATCTTCCTTCTCACATCTCCAGTTCCCCTCATCACATGCCTTTCTGTGTTGCGTGTTACATTTAATGTAATCATGTAATGTATTCTGCTCCCTGCACTACAACATTACACTGTCTTTTTCCTTTCAGGCATGCAGTGTGCAGTCTGGTCAGACAGTGGAGGATGAGCAAAACGACAGCTATGATGAGGATGCACCATCTCTCAGTTACACTTTTGCAGCCACTAGCTCAGATGCTGGTTCTGCGGTGAATTTAGAGGATAGCACAGAAGTAGAAACTGCACACAGCCAGAGTCCAAACATGATTGCTGGTAACAAGGTGAGGGACAAGAATAGAAAAAGTACTAGCCAACCAAAGAGAGAGGTTGCACATGAGTTCTGTTGCTGAGGACACAGGTGAGCACTTTGATGGGGCAGCATTTGGAAGAGATCTGATGGGTTGCACAAGAAATATTTGATACATTGGGCAACTTACCAAAAAGCTTGTGAAGAATATCAATAAGCATGGAGAAATTGAAAATTACATAGCACAAGTTTTGGGCAGAGCTGAGAGCCAATATTATGGATTTGGTAGTGACCAATTCCATTTGCACACTTGTGGAGTGAACCATAATGCAGCTTCTAATGGTCATGTCACTAGACTGGATATGTACAGGTGTGCACATTGTCTTGGTGAAGGCTTCACCAAGTACCACACATGAGACCATCGGAGAAGATTAAGGAACCTGGGATTAAGGGAAGTAACAATTCGGCTTAAAAAATGGGTTCGAAGGGAGTACTAAGTAATACTAATAGTTGGAACATCGATGGAATATAATTTCAGCAAATATGAGATGACATATTTTGGTTGAACACTGAATGGAAGAAGGTTGAGTGTTGTGGAAGAGAAGAGGGATTTCAGGTTTCAGAGTTATTAAAACACCATTTGGTATGAATAAGATCATTTAAAAAAAATGAATACTGGATTTTATAGCCTAGAGGCTAGAAATTTGTTAGCCCCATTTGTTTTGGTACAAGGGTCACAATTCAGGACCCACCCTTGCCCAATCACACCAGGGTGGACAATACACAAACATTGCCCACTTTAGCTATGGGAGATGCATCAACTTTTTTAAACCCTTGAAACGTAAAGATTCTCTTCACATTACTTCTAAGTGTTCATCATTTTACTCGATAAACATAAATTCTGACTAAAAGGGAAGAAAAAGCTGAACTTCAAAAGTCAGATTGTGACTATTTAGGCAGGCCCAAGGAGGTCCTATTGTCCATTAATCAGGTAGAAGCTGTGTACTGCTTAAATAAACATAGACTACCAGATTCAACAATGTGATCTTACCCATCATAAATAATTTCAGGGCTGCTGCCAACTTCACAAAACCTCTCTTTAGAGGAGGAAATACGGAATGGTGTAAAATAGGCCCTGACTTACCAGCAAAGACTGATTTGGAATGAAGTACATCAGCTTAAAGCTTTGATTGCTGCCCTATGTTGTATTCTCCCTGCTGATCCTTCCTTTGCTTGGCAAGTATAGTTTCTCTCTGCTTTCATCCAATTTCACATTTTCTAATTAAGTTTCTACCAATTGTTTTTGAAAGGCCTCATACTCAGTAGTGAGAACTTCTTGCTTTGCGACATACCCCAGGAAGAAAGTCCTCAATAATGGCAGTGAATTCAATCCTTGATTCAGTGCTGTGAGCAACAAACTACAGGCTCACTGCCCAAGGATTTGGATGGTTGAAAGGTGCCCGTGGATTGAGTAAATGAATTAATTTGATTTTTTCAGTCCAATTCGGAGGTCATGTGTTGCGGCTGGAAGGCAGGGGATCAGGATTAGTGACTGATTTTGTTGAAGCGACATTTCTGACTGGATTGGGGAAAAGGCTTCCTCAGGACTGATTTGTTTCGATTTACTATTGTCACATGTATTGGGATACAGTGAAAAATATTGTTTCTTGCGCTATACAGATAAAAGATATCATTCATAGGGTACATAGTGGAGAAGGAAAGGAATGGGTGCAGAATGCAGTGTTACAGTCATAGCTAGAGTGTAGGGAAAGATCAACTCGATGCAAGGTGGGTCTATTCAAAAGTCTGATGGCAACAGGGAAGAAACAGCTCTTGGTTCAGTTGGCACTTGACCTCAAAATTTTGCATCTTTTTCCTGACAGAAGATGATGGAATAGATTATACAGCCTGGAAATTAAAAGAATTTAACTCACCTTTGCAGGCAATGAACTCTGCATGCTGAATCTGGACTTCGCAAGGAGATTGTGTGAAGTCTTCAGCTGCAATAAAACTTTTACCATTTATCATCTAGACTCTTCTCTCTGGAGCTTTTTCTGGGAAATTCTCCCAGCATTTGTCACTTCAGATTTTCTTTTTGTTAATCTCTCAACATTTGGGTGAGGATGAGCTTCCTGATCCAGAGCTGCCACCAGTTTGGTGGGAGTTGGTTAAAACAAATCTATTTAAGAACTATTTGTAGTCTTCTATCTGGTAAGTTTTTATTAAGTACTTTGTAACTATATACAACTCTACTGCAAAGGGTACAGGATTAGAGCTATCTCCAATCTAGGTCTTATCATGTCTCTGACAAGCACAACGCTGACACTAATTCTGGGTCATGTGCCTTCTCACATCATTCAGAGTGTGATACGGTACCCAGTCCCACATTAGTCCTTCTACTACATTCTGCACAACTCCTCAGGGTCTTGACGTCCTTCCTAAACTGTTATACTCAGAATTTTACAAAATACTGTACTCAAACTAGGAACTAGTCAGTGTTTTCTTAGAATCATAGAATTCCTACAGTGTAGGAGGAGATCATTTGGCCCATCGAGTCTGCATCAATTCTTCAACAGAGCATCTCACCCAGACCCTATCTCCAGAAACCCATGGATTTGCCCTTTAAGCCCTGTAACCTGCACACCTTTGGACTGTGGGGAGAAACCAAAGCACCTGGAGGAAACCCACACAGACATAGGGAGAATGTGCATTCTCAACACAGTCACCCAAGACTGAACTGAACACAAGTTCCTGGCACTGTGAGGCAGCAGTGCTAACCACCATGCCGCCCACAGGTTTAAAGGTTTAGTGCGACTTCCTTGCTTTGCAAAGTGCTATGTATTCTAATTGTTTTGTTTGACAGCATTTTTAGCATGTTCTGCTACCTTTAAAGGCTTGTGTACATACAATCCCTCAATCAGTGTTCATGAATCGCAGAAAGTCAATATGCAGGTGCAGCATGTAATAAAAAAGGCAAATGGGATGTTGGCATTTATTGCAAAGGGACTGGAGTATAAAAGTAGAGAAGTATTGTTGCAATTGTATTGGGTGTTGGTGAAGCCACATCTGGTATATAGTGTCCAGTTTTGGTCTACTTATTTCTTATTTGAGGATATGGTGGCATTAGTGACAGTTTGGAGGCAGTTTACCAGATTGATTCCAGGGATGAAGGGGTTGTAGTATGAGGAGAGAATAAACAGTTTGGGTTTATACTCACTGGCGTTCAGAGGGATGAGAGGGGGTCTGATCAAGGTATATAACATCTTAAAAAGGATTGATAAAGTAAATGTGGACCAAATGTTTCTTCTTATAAGGCAATCTCAAACAAGCGGTCACAGATACAGGTTGAGAGGCGGTAGATTTAAAACTGAGATGAGGAAGAACTACTTCTCACAGAGGGTGGTGAATTTGTGGAATTCGTTGCCCCATTGTGCAGTGGAGACTGAATCATTAAATGGTTTTAAGGAGGAGATAGGTATACTTGTAAAAAAAAAGGATAAAGGGATATGAGTAACAGGTAGGAAGGTGGATTTGAGACTGGTGAGAGATCAGCCATGGTCTGATTGAATAGTGGAGCAGGCTGGATGGGCTGAATTTGCATACTTTTGCTCCTAATCCCTACATTCCTATGTTCAAGTCGCCTCAGAATCTTATATGTTTCAATAAGATAACCTTGCATTTTTCTAAACTCCGATGGGTACAGGCTCAACCTGTTCAATTTTTCTTCATAAAGTAAGCTCCTCATCCCAGGAGTGAGTCGAATGAACTTTCTAATCTGCATCTATCCCATTGAATGCCTTTATTGTTTTAAAGACCTCAGATCACTCCTCCACTTTTTTAAATGCAAGGCAATACAAGCAATGTTTGGACTTGAGAATACAAAGTATAATTTCAAAGTTTGCAGATGCAAACCGTAGACAACAAAAAAATGATGCACTTGTTGGAAATCTGAAATGAAAACAATAAATTCTCAGCAGGTCAGGCAACATCTCTGGAGAGGGGAATAGAGTTAATAGCTCAGATTTTCCAGTCCCTGGATAGTTGGAGACCAGAGTTTTCCCAAAAGATAAGTTTTTAGTTTGAGTTTCTCACAGCAGATATTTTTTAAGTTTTAAGATTTAGTTTATTTATTAGTGTCGCAAGTAGGCTTGCATTACATTTTCACAGTAACTTCATTGCAGTGTTAATGTAAGCCCAGTTGTGACACAAATAAATAAACTTTAAACTAACACTGCAATGAAGTTACTGTGATAATCCCCTAGTCTTCACATTCCGGCCCCTGTTCAGGAACACTGAGGGAGAACTTAGCATGGCCAGCGCACCAAGGAAACTGGAGCATCCGAAGGAAACCCACGCAGGCGCGGGGAGAACATGCAAACTCCACACAAACAGTGACCCAAGACCCGGGTCCTTGGTGCTATGAGGCAGTAGTGCTAACCACTGTACCACCATGCACCCTAAACCTGAAAGGTATAAAACCAGTGAGCGGCAATCCCAGAAGAATGTTTCCACATGTGCTGGAGACTAGAACTAGGGACGCAGTTTAAGAATAAAAGGTTTCCCTTTTAATATGGAAATAAGGAGAAATGATTTCACTCAGAGTCATTAGTATGTGAAATTTTATTCCCCCAAAAGCAGTGGAGGCTGCTTCATTGGATTTATTCAAAGCAGGGTTAGATTTTTAATTGACAAGGGAGTTGAGCATAATGGGGAGCAGATGGGAGAATGGACTTGAGACCATTACCAGGTAAACCTTGAGCTTCAAATGGCAGAGCAGACTGGAAGAGCTGAATGGCCTACCTCCTCCTACTGAGGCCTAAGTACATTGTCACACAGAGGGCTGCAGAATTCTGAAACTCTCTAAGGCTGTAGACGTTGAGCCAACTTAAATTTTTAAGACTGAAATCAATAACTTTGTTAAGTAAGATTAACAAGAAATACGTATCAAAGATGGATAAGAGTTGAAGTATGGCTCAATCATTATCTGCTAGAATGTGGTACATGCCTGAGACTGAATCGGTTCCTATCACATCATGTTATGCCTCAGACCGTAATTGAGACAAATTGTAAAGTAGAAAACACTATGAAGCAGAGGAACATCCAGGGTGAAGGAGCTGGGCAGGAGGATTTGTTTTGGACTTCTCTGGCATACAGTCAGCACCAACCAAGTGAGCTGAAAAGTCCCTTCTAGAGTTGAAACATGCTCTGATGAAAAGTAATTCATCTGAAACTTTTGCTGCGATTCCCTGGCATCCCCATGGCATTTCTCTTGGTGATGGGAGGTGGTGCGCCATTGGCCAATGGTGGGTTCTTCTGGTCCTGCTGCTGTCAATGGGATTTCCCACTGATTCCACCCCAAGCAGCTTGGAAACCTGTGGCAGGGTTACACCGTCGGTGGGACCAGAAGAACCTGCAAGGCTTCAAAAGCCAGACGTTCACCCCCATTAACTCTGTTTCACTCTCAACTGAGAATACACAGTCTGGTGAATATTCTTTTGTATTTTAGATTTTCAGTTTCTGAAGCTTTTTGCTTTAGAATTCAGTTTTAATGTTTGGAACCAGCTATAAATGTCAGGCGCCAACTTGGATGATTGTAGACAAGCTCACATTCAAAATCTCTTTGTCTTGGAACACAGCAGCGAATCAAAGAATGTGAGCATTGAAACATCATCATACAAGATTCCTGTGTCAAGCAGAATATATAAACAAATCATATTTCACAAGTGTAAGATCTTCCATAGTTGTCTTAATGTAATGTCTCATTTAGATAGACACAATAGTTTTCAGGCTCAACATTAAAACAGAAATAGAAGGAGAATGAAATGGCATCCCAAATATTAGGTGTTATTTTTGTGTCGTCATGGTGGAGAACTATGCTTGAACTGTAAATATTATTTCACAAGATATGAAGTGGAAAATTGTCCATCTTCCAGTGCACTCAACTCCTCTCTGACAATCGACAAAAACACTGCCAAAAATAAAGTGATCTTTGGCAAAGGACAATTAAATGTCAAAATACGATGGAGCAAGTTATTTGCTCCATCTGCTATGTGTCAGTCACACTTTTCAGATCTAATTCAGTGTTCAAAGATGTAAGCAATACAGGTCAGCAAAACAAACTGGCTAACAATAATCATCTCTTCACTGAATAATGCACATTCTAAGGCACCCAGTTCAATCATAAAATTTTAGCCTGAATATCATGGTGAGGGTATCAACCCTCAGAATCTTTTTTTAAAAGTGGGCTAAAAATTGGATATGGATCATTAGTGGATGCAGGGATTGAGATGCACATTTGCCTTGTGCCCAAGAGAAGGGTTGCACATAGCACTCAAGATTTAAGCTGCCTCCTCACATCTGTTAGTGTGGCATGCTGCCCAGCTTTCAATGCTGTGCTGACTAGCTGCACACTGAACAAGGGCACAGGTTTGTGTGAAGGGCATACAATGGTACAGTGGTTTGCACTGCAGTCTCACAGCGCCAGGGACCTGGGTTCAATTCCAGCCTTGGATAACTGTCTGTGTGGAGTTTGCACACTCTCCCCATGTCTGTGTGGGTTTCCTCCGGGTGCTCTGGTTTCCTCCCACAGTCCAAAAACGTGCAGGTTAGGTAATAAACTGCCCCTTAGTGTCACAGGGATTAGCAGAGTATCTTATTGCATCAACAAATTAAAAAACTATTGTTAAAAAAATTGACTTCTCAGTTGTCATTACCCCTGAAAAAATACTTCATAGGCTGTAAAGTGAGACATTGAGGGTTCATGAAAAGCTCCATATGAGTGTAAGTCTTTCTTTTCTCTCTCTCTTGCATTAGACAGACCTGCACCAAAATGGGTGCCTAATCACCGTAAGTTCCAGCAAAAAAAGCCCATGAAAATTCAGTGGGTAAGTATACTGAATGTGTGTCAATGTTCATTCACTGACCTCAAAATCCAAGCCATTTAATTTTTCAAGGTCCATGAGTTGAGGGCTGTCAGCAATCTTACACAGTACATTATTTTACAGGATTATTGTTCAGGTCCTATCTTTGTAATCCCAGTAAAATGTTACATTTCATCATGCCGAAAGAACGGAAAAGGCCACTGTTATAAAGTATGAAAATGGCTATGACAAGTGAACTATTTGTTAAGACATTTTGAAGGCAAAGCCAGTTTAACAACATATCTGGGTCATTTTTTTGGTGAACTATTGGACTTAATATTCAATCCACAGTGGATTACATCTATCTACATAGTAACAGAGCAATTTAAGAGAATACCAGACAAGTAAAATTGATTAAGCAGATAGAGTATCAAATTTGTAAAGCGATCCCTATCAGTTGACCAGCCGAGGTAATTACAGTAATGGCATTTTTGTGTAACGGACTATATCTTATTTACTTCATGTAATGTTACACTTACCTCATTACCTGGTTGAGTGCATTAATTCAAAATCAATTGAAACTAGACAATGTTAGTCATATACTGAAAATAGAGATTTTGGGATATGTCCACAGTTATTTTAAAATAATAAAATTAAGAACATTTACTTAAATATTCACGACTCCGATATTCAATTGTATAGCAAAGAGACTGACACAGAGTAAAGTCATCACTTCTGGATAACCAGTTCTCATTATTGTAGCTAGAAGATCTTAATTTTTCAACAAACTATGATTTAATAAAAAATCACTTTTTCAGGAAATTCAGTTCCATACACTATTAGTATAAAATTCTAAAATGCAAATCTTCCTCTTGTTCATTCTGCATCTCATTTTTATCCCAATTATAGTACAATGCATTGGTTTAATTCACCAGTGATTGTAGATTCTTTAAGAGTGAAGTATAAGGGAACTATATGAGCAATTCTGTGGGGGGATCCATTGCAGATCTGGTAGGGAACACGTGCTTACCTAGACTCCAGCAAGATTATTGTAACAGTACTGTTTACGAGGATGACAGGAGTTTGATTTCTTGTTACTGCTCATTCTCTCAGTTTAGGGCACTGTGAATGGGAAAGAAAAAAATATAAAGGGGGGAAAAAATAAAACGTAAGCGTTTGTTTGCCCAGTAATTTTCTCCAGCAATAATAATTCTTGGCTGGGCTACATTTTCATGCAGCTGATTGAACAGTGAGACACCAAACACAGCCGAGCCTTATCACATCATCACCCAACAAGCACATTTCCTAACTAACTCCCAGTACAGACAAAATATCAGATTCGCGGTTCTCTGTTCTGGATAGCTCAGCTACTCATTCAGCCCATGGGAGAACTGAGGAATCCAAATTTTTTTAACAATTTGCAGGATTTAGCTTGCATAATATTTGACCCAAAGCCCATTTAAATCAAATGAAGAAGTATTTTATTCTCATGTGTCATCATCCACGCTGGCATTTCACTGAGAGAAGAGGAGCCATGATCTCACATCACCAGGAAACTGGGTTTGATTCCCAGCTTAGGTCACTGTATGGAGTCTGCACATTCTCCTGGTGTCCGCGTGGGCTTCCTCTGGATGCTCTGGTTTTCTCCCACAGTCCAAAAGCCATGTTGGTTAGGTGCATTGGCCATGCTAAATTCTCGCCGGAATGTGGCAATTAGGAGATTTTCACAGTACCTTCATTGCAATGTTAATGCAAACCAACTTGTGACACTAATAAATAAACTTTACTTTTACTTTTCTTTCCCAACTATGCTGACTGGAATATTCAGTTTTGAGCCTCTAGACTTCACACATTAAAATTGTTCAAACAAATAACTCCCTGCCAGATCATTTCCAATCAGTATCCTAATTACCTACTTAATAACTTGCATAATTGCTGTGAGACTAACAAGAGGTTTTTAGTTAATTAATGAAAATATTCATGTCAGACTTTGCAGACCTCTGCAAACAAGCCTAAGGTTTAATAGCAAATGATACCACTAATCTTGTTTTTATTTTACTCCTACAACCTGTATATTATTAAGTAGAGCCTCCAGCATGATTATATCTGGTGACTGACAATACATACCTCACATTGTGCCAAGCTTACATTAAGCCCATGTAAAACTATTTCAATAAGAATAGTTTTTAAAGATGGATAACGTGAGATATATGAAACAATAAAAAATGCCTGCAGCATGCAGCCAGATCCAGTAGAAAGAAAAGTACACGTTAACGTTTCAGTTAGTGTTTTCAGAACAGACAACAGAAAGATGAACAAGAATTTATATAGGATAAGTGGCCTTTCGCTGCCTTAGAAATCTGACCATCCTGAAAAGCAGATGGTCAGCAATTGAACCAACCCCAGTTGAAGATCTCGGTCTGACCGATGCAATTTTCCATTGGATTTGTAAAGGATTAAGCAGCCCTCAGCTTAATCATTTCAGAGCACTACAATTTATGATGATATGCAGCTTTTTAGAGAGGGTGCTGAAAAAAAATGAGAGAATGAGGTTCCAGGAATGATGGAATTCAGTTATGAGAATAGAGTGGAGGAACTGTATTTGTTCCTCTTTGAGGAGAGAAGGTTGAAAGATTTGATAGAGGTATTCAAAATCATGAGAGCCTAGTGAAAATAGATAAAGAGAAACTGTCCTTTTTGCAGAACCCAGAAATGGGCACAATACTCCAGCTGAGGCTAAACCAGTGTTCTATATAAATTCCATCATAACTCCCTTGTCTTTATCTTTATGCTTTGATTAATAAAGTCCAGGATCTTGTTCACATTTTTTAGCGACTTTGTCAACATGCACCATCAACTTCAACAATTGCACACATATATTTTCATTAAATACATTTCTTTGGCCTCCAACGTTTTCTCTAATTCAAATGGCCTCCAATTCTCTATCCATGCCAACATACTACATCCACCACCATGGGCTCTTACCTTATTACCCTTTTGTGAGATAACTTGCCTTCTGGAATTCCAAATACAAGACTTATACTGATTCCCTTCTGTCCACTCTGGTTGAGATTTGCTCAAATAACTCTAATAAATTAGTCTGACACGACTTCCCTTTCATGGAGCCATGTTGACTCTGCTTGATAAGATTATGATTTTCTAAATGTGCTGCTGTTACTTCCTTAATAATTGATTCCGCATTTTTCCAAAAATAGATGTTAGGCTAATTGGCCTAGTTACCCATTTTTGCCTCCCTCCCTTTTTGAATTGCAGTGTCTCATTAGCAGTTTTCCAATCCTCTGATACTTCTTCACAATCCAAGAATATTTGATAAATGATAACAGATGCATCCACTATCTTTGCAGCCAATCCTTCAGAAATGATTGGTGTCACACTGGTAGTTCTTAGTGAAAGGTCTGGTAAGAAGCCAGAGAGGGGAGGGTTCAGGTGAGGGAAAATATTGGCGATGGATGAAAGCGTTCCGTCTGTGGAAAAAGACCTTGTTGTTGTACTAAACTTACAGCCTTTCTCTGTTTTAACCAAATTCCAATTCTCCCTGCTGAATTTTCCTCTCTGCAGTGCTCCTAGTCAATGTATCTTTCACGAAGTATTAAAGGGAATAAAACTGTTCAACTTTTCTTCCAACTTTCATTCTAGCATTTTTTCCCTACCCCTTCTCAATTCAACAAAATCGATTCCTCCTTCACAAATTTGTACTCTTCCCTTCTCTCCCGTTAAGGCCAGTGTTCTTCCATGATCTCCTGTTTTTCCATACATCCTCTTTCCCCTCAGCAGTGCTTTGACCAGAGTTCTCCTGGATTTTAATGTCATTCCATCTACTGTGTTCTGTGATTTGGAATTGGTCTTCACATGGTATACTGTGGTCAACATCCCTTCAAATGGCAGCAGGAGATCGTTGCAAGCAGTTTGCAGGGAAGATGGGGCCTGATCCATGCAGGTTGTTATCAACAAACATTGACAAGTAGACAACAAGTCTAAAAAGCTATCAGCATGAAACACTGCTGGCAGGGATGTATGAAGCAAGTTACTAAACTGACCCTGAAGCTCAAACTAAAACATTGGTTTGGCTGCAATGGTACTGCATACTTCAAAGTTAAATTTTCTCTCTGTGGTATAGAGCAGCAGTTAACATATTTACTTCAACTTACTGTGTGTACTGCAGAAATAAAGCTATTAGCTCAATGGTCAATTTAGAATTTAATGAGAGATAATATATAGAGAATTAATTATTTTGCATCAAAAGTAATATGTTAACGATATATTTCAATGACACAAAAATATACAACTTCTCTGTACATAATTACCTAACTGTGATTGATATCCATTAAACATAAAGTTATTCAGCCTACAGGCAAAATTATTAAAGGAAATATAGAATCATAGAATCCCTATATTGCAGAAGGAGATAATTCAGCCCATCAAGCCTGTACCAACAACAATCCCACCGACGCCCTATCCCTATAATCGCATGTATTTTCCTGTTACTTCCTCTGGCACTAAGAGGCAATTTAGCGTGGCCACTCAACCTAACCCAGAAATCTCTGGAGTGGGGAGGAAACCGGAACACCTGGAGCAAACCCATGCAGACACAGGGAGAGTGTGCAAACTCCACACTGACAGTGATCCGAGACTGGAATTGAACCCAGGTCCCTAGTGCTGAGGCAGCAGTGCTAATCACTGTGCCACTGCGTCACTCTGTGCACTTATGAAATAGGTTCATTGGACTTAATGGTTTTTGTTGCTTCTTCCTGAAAATTCTATATTGTTGTGTTGGATTCTGCTTAAATCCACAGGATCACTTTTTAAATCCTACCCTTCTTTACAGATAGCAGTTTTAAGTGTTTAGAAGCAGTTTTTTTTAAATGGTTTGGTCTATTAATGTGTTAGTAACCAGACTAACAGAACTACCTCATTAATTAATGCAGTTTACCATGAGGGAATGCTACACATTGTCTGCTCATAAGTTAAAGCTCTTCTATTACATTCTTACCAGTAAAATCTCTGTTGTTATGTTTGTGCATAACTTGTGTGACAGCAAAATAGAATCATTCCCTTCAGACCACTTGGAGCAGAGACAAATCTGATAAAATAAGAAATTGCTTAAGGTCAAAGTTTCATCTGGTCTCAGTACACTCTTACTTGGCACAGTCTGTATTCACACTGACAGGTACACACTGTTAGATACAGTCATTCTTAGGGGTCGACATTCTCAAGTGTTTTTTTTTAGGATGTCACACAGCTCATGGTGCAGTCTAAGTCCTTTTGGCTGAAGCTGGATTGTACAATATTCGTAACAAACATGTAAACACATCAAGAAAATCTTTTGCCAGTTTAATTAATTTATTCTGAATGGATTTTACAGAACAGAGAGGGGCTGGCTCAGAATTTACACAAAATGAGTCAAACAGAATTTGTAAGCTAGTAGGACAATGTAGGTCAAAGCTAAATATTAATGGAAGTAAGAAGAAAAACATATGACACATATATTCCATGAATGGTGCTGAAATGGCTATGGTTGAAGCTCAGAAGAAACCTAGGTGGCGTATAAGACTGACAATAAACACATCTAACCAATTCAGATTAGCAAAAAAAAATGTTGAAATATAAAGGAAAAACTGTGGAACGTAAATCAGAGAAGTTAATGATCAAACTGTACAGTACTCTGATCAGACCACACCTTGAGTGCTGCACCCAGTTCTGCTTGTTGAGAGCAAGACTGGTTTTCAAACACTGCAGACAGGCCCCACTAGAATTCCACCCTTAGACTGGTGGGTGCAGGTTTGAGTATTGTTAGTGCATGACTGGCCTAATAGTTGCCAACATCTTCGACTGCTCACTTTCCCAGACTCCATCAGCCATCCTTCAAGTTATCAAGATCCCTACTTCAAAAGAAGGGCTCAAAGGGATCTAGACCTGGTTATTGAGAGAGGCAAGAGAGGATATTGCTAACAAAGATCATTGTATCCTCGTTGGCCACTGGACAGATCTCAGAGGCCTGGCGAATAGCTAATGTTGTTCCTCTGTTCAAGAAAGAGAAAAGGGATAACCCAGGAAATTATAGACTGATGAGTCTCACATCTGTGGTTAGGAAGCTATTGGAAAGGATTCTTAGGGATATGATTTATGCAAATTTGGAAAAGCATGACCTAAATTGGGACAGTCAGCATGCCTTTGTGTGGGGCAGTTCATTTCTTACTAACTTGATTGATTTTTTTTGAGGTGGTGACAAAGGTGATCAATGAGGGTAGAGCAGTGATGTTGTTAACATGGACTTTAGTAAGGGTTTTGACAAGGTCCCTATGATAGGCTCATCCAGAACATTAAGATGCATGGGAACGACAGTGACTTGGCCAGTTGGATTCAGAATTGGTTTGCCCATAAAAGACAGAGAGTAGCGGTGGAAGGGTATTTTTCTGGCTAGAGGTCATGACCTCCACAGAGTCTTCCACAGGGATCCATACTGGGACTTTTGTGTAAGTGGGTGGGTTAGTAAGTTTGCAGATGACACAAAGATGGGTGAAGTTGTGCACAGTGTAGAAGGTTGTCAAAGGATAGAGCAGGATATAGATAAATTGCAGGATACAGATAAATGGGCAGAGAAATAGCAGATGGAGTTTAATCTGAGCAAGTGTGAGGTGCTGCACTTTGGGAGACCAAATGTTAAGGGTAAGCATACAGTTAATTGTAGTACCCTAAAGAGCACTGATGTGCAAAGGGATCTTGGGACTCAAATCCATAGCTCCCTGAAAGTGGCCACACAAGTAGATTGGGTGGTAAAGGCGGCATGTGGCATGCTTGTCTTTATTGGCTAGGGCATTGAGTACAAGAGTCAGGGTGCTATGTTGCAGTTTTATAAAATTTTGGTTAGGTTGCACAGACTACTGCATTCAATTCTGGTCACCACATGACAGGAAGAATGTGGAGAATTTGGAGAGGGTGCAGAAGATGTTTACCAGGATGCTGCCTGCATTAGAGGATATGAACGATAAGAGGAGGCTGGACAAACTAGGGATGTTTTCTCTGGAGCAGCAGAGGTTGAGGAGAGATCATGTACAATTGAGAGGTAGAGATAGGGTTGACAGAATTTTTCTCCGTAAGAAGTCTCACAACACCAGGTCAGAGTCCAAGCAGTTTATTTGATAGTAATTTCACAAGTTTCCAGAAACGGTGTTCCTTCGTCGGGTGTGTGGAACCTTCCACATGTCTTATGTAGGGAAATGGGGTTAGGGCCTGGGTGGGATTGTGGGCGGTGCAGACTCGATGGGCCAAGTAGCCTCTTTCTGCACTGTAGGGTTCTTTGATGTTTCAGAGAATGTCACTTCAACAACATGACCTCATCTCATTCTCACTGCTACTTCTAGGCTCAATTACTCCAGTGTTCCCGTTACCAATGAGTCAAGTCCACCCTTCATAAACTGCCACTTCTCCAAAATTCTGCTGCCTACCTTGTATGTTTCAGTCCATCATTAATTATATTCTTGCCAGCTTCCAAAATATGAAATCTAAAATGCTTGTTAGAGGTACAAGCCCTTCAATGGATTTACCTAGTCTAAAATCTATAAACTTTTCAAGGCTGTGTGCTTCTCACTTGTCCAGATCAGGCCCAGTTTACTTTTGCTTTTTCTCTGCATAGCATTAAAATGCAGAAAGGGGAACTGTTTCTTGTTTTACCTGGAACACAGATACAGATTAATGGGCCAACACTCAAATAACATTACAAATAAGTCTGACCCATATTGGATCCGACACTATAGCAGTATCCCTGGTAGTCAACTAAAATGGGCATTTGGGCAAAAAAACAACAAAACCTGGAAATGAATAGTTCTATTTTAAGGAATACAAGATTAGTTTGTACCAGTACTAGTCATTTCCAAGTTCTATTGATTTCTCCTTCTGACTGGTTATGACCCAAGCCAGAATTAGTCATCCCTGAATGTAGCAGGAGTCAGGTCTTCTGTCCAGTAGCTTTGAAATAACCCTAGAAACTTCACCAAAATAGTACGTCTTTTAACGATACTCCATTAGGAAGTACACACTAGTGCTCCTCCTAACTCCATAGTAAACTGAAGACTGTTGCTGCTGCTCACCCCCACCCCACCCTCCTCCTCCCTCTGCAACCCCCTCCCCAAAGAAAACTAGGCCCATGATCAGTAACCACTTAACTAATCTTGCTGCTCTTCATCCCTCCCCCTCCAATGATCTATCAGCTGCCCCTGCATTGCCATTGCTCTCTGGAGTTCACCTGTATTGTACTAAAGAGGCTGGTGGATGATGATTGATTCAGTTTGAGCTTAATTTCATTTTTTGGGCCACAGCCTTCAGTCCCGCTCCCTGGAATTCTTTCCCACAATCCCTCCACCTGTTACCTTCTACCCTGTCTTCAAACGTCTCCTGAACTCTTTTTAAAAAAGTGCCTTCAATCATATTCCCTAGTTTTCTCCAATGAGCTGCTTGCAGCTTATGCTTTGCACTGTATGAAGCATTTATGACATGTCCAAAGCCTGCTTGTAACTGTAGATGAGGTACTTAAGAGGACACAGCAGCTCACAGATGGTATGGCCTCAAACCCTCTGCCACCAACAGATGTTAAACACCAAGTAAAAGGAACAAGCTTCATCTCAGTTGTCAAACCTTTCACTCGAGTATCACAAGTATACAATTTAGGGCTAAAAGTCACTGCAGAATGGAATAAAATGTGGTTGAAACATGACAAAAGCAAGACTGCTCAGTTCAATACCCTTAATGGGTTAAAATCCACTGAGAAATTGGATTATGGCCAAGAAAATAAAAAGTAGAGCGCTCAAAGAAAGCTGAATCAAACCAAAGTGTGACGCCAATTCAAAACAAAATTGAGCTGAAACATTTTAATTACTTTTTATGAAAGCACACAAATATAATCTTTTGGTTTAAAAAATTCAGCAATGTTTCAAAATGCCAAGTGCTATTAACTCTTTCAGTTATGACCATGCAATTTCTTTCCATCAGATCTTCCACCAGTTTGTCCAGTCAGGTAGATACTTTTCATATTCTCAATGGTGTCAAATTCATGTTCAAAACAAGTATATTCATCAACTGCATTACGTTAGTGATCCAAGGACATACATTTTGCCAGGTATTTTGCATATTTAAATCTCCATTACTGAGCAACTACATGACTATACATGTCAGTAATGCTTAGTGTTGATCAAATTTTCTATTTTGCAATCGGTTCAAAGTGTATTGTATTGAATGAGACATTCTTAGCTGTAAGCAGCCACTTTTGATCTACCTTTATTGACATTCCCAAACAGAGAGGGCAGTAGGAAGGGCAACATAACAAAACGCTCTTGCCTTGCAATCACTACACAAAATTTTGATCATTTTGTAAAGTAAATTTGGTTCTAAATGTGGCTGTCCTGGTGATTCAAATGTTGTTATATGCATCCAATTCTATTGGGAGTTAGTGCAGGGTTGGAGGTTATGATTAGATTATGTCCCTTTGCTTAATAATGCATCTCTGCAGATTCTGTATTATATTACGATAATTCATTTGATCAATAGATCTAGGTTTATAATACGCCACTGCATTGAAAATTGTGGCATAGGTTGACATGAAATAGAACTATTCTATAGCCAATAATACTATGATGATTTAAGCTACAACATTCACTTACTGACAGTATTTTCCAGCTTTCAATGGTAATTCTCTTTAAAAGAAAATGCAATAAATCACTCACTGCATGCAATGTTTTGTAGCGTGTTTAAGTTATCTATCTATCATCATGGGCACCCACTAATGTAAGGTGAGTGAAAGGAGATCTAACAACTGAGAACATTGGATTAAAGGTTAAGTTCAGTGTGCATTACAAAGAGTACAAAGACTGAACAAGCAAGCACGCAAGCTTTATAATTACAGCAATCATCACTGACCTTTGATCTTTCCTTTCTGCTTGCAAGAAGAATTTGTTATGATGTTGATAGAGCATCATCTGATAATATTTATTCAAACAGCATAGCAGTACAAATACTTGGTAAACACAGCGTTTCCTTCACTCTGTGTATGGTGAAACTTTTCACTGTTTAAACTAATTGTCTTTCTTCATTTGCTGCATGACCCATAAGTTTAAAGTTTAATCATTAGTCACAAGTAAGCTTACATTAACACTGCAATGAAGTTACTGTGAAAATCCCCTAGTCACCACACTCCAGCGCCTGTTTGGGTACATTGAGGGAGAATTTATCATGGCCAATGCACCTAACCAGCACTTCTTTCAGACTGTGGGAAGAAACCAGAGCACCTGGAGGAAATTCAAGCAGACATAGGGAGAACATGCAGACTCCACACAGACAGTGACCCAAGCCAGACACTCACTGTACATTTCTAACGGTCAAGGTTAGATCTTGGGAAATGCAGAGAACTAAAGGTTACAGTTATGCTATACATACTAACCTCAGATAAAACATCCACTCACAGCTAGGAATGCTCTGATTTAAACTGCCGGATTGCAAATCCAATTCTTCTGAGCAGCTACCCTTGTGCTTGAACTTTTCATCAATTTTTATTGGTCTCCTTCAACGATGGTTTTGCAGCTCTGCTAGTGCTGGTCTGAGTCATCTTCTGGCAGACTTAGGAAGGTGGCTGAAGAATGACATTTATTTATTCCGAATTTCCCTCCATCCCTAATTGGAGGGAGTGGGGGGGCAGAGGTGGGGGGAGAAAGAAATACATCTTTACACACTGTTCAGCACTACAGTGCAATTGAGAATGGACAATTTCTGCATAACCAAATTGTGTCAACATCTTGAACTATTTTCCAAAGGGATTCTAACCACTAAGTATATTTGATCATTAATATTAAGTAGACTAGCAATTAGCACAAATATGAAGATCTCCATTAACACTTGGTTACAAAATTGTAATCAGATAGAACACTTACGAGGGGAAGAATGAGTTGGAGTAGTGCTACTTTAAGTGGACTTGTGTTGATTTCCCAGAGGCAACCAGCACCATGGGCTGCTTTGGGTAACCCACACCTCATTGATATCACTGAAGAACATTACATAGACTATGCAATAGTCACCTGTACACAACATACTTCCAGGGAATTGGCATAGTTTGTCTTTCCATCATGTCAATGACAGGATGGTTGTTAGCAGAGCCGACCTAGAATATAATTTATCGCGTATCTGTTGGAAGTATATAGTGTAGACAGCTCATGACAATAATCAGTGTGGAATGTTGATTTGACACCAGAACTGCCATTTTGGAGCTAATGCTGTCTCTTAAGCACTCAACGCTGAACACAAATTCAGTCACAGGAAGAAACCAAATCAATGCTATCAACTGCTGACAGGTTAGTTACTGATTGATTTCCACTGGCTCTTGCTGTGATTACGTGTCTGATAATTTCTAGAGATCTGTAAAGTTTCCAAAGTCTACAAGGAGTCTACAAGTGGCACATGTTGGAAGAACTAAGATTTTGCATAAAGCACTTGCTCCCATAAATCGGTGCGGTAACATGCATTGCCTTTGGATTACACAAGGACAGAGGTAAGACACAGAGTAGGGTGAGCTGCTGAAAGAGGGAGGAGGAGAAAGGAGAAGAACTCTCAGTGGGAGGTTATTCTCCTACTTGAACCTCAGAAAACAACTGCCTGCCAGATGCCAAGCATCTGACATTTAGGCCCCACCAAGAACGGAAATGGTAATGGAAGAAAACAGATTGTATTGACAGCCTGCCTGTTGGTTCCCCAGATTCATCCAGCCCTGTGCCATTTTCCTTAGGATGGAATAGGAAGGCGACAGCAGCATGGTGAGCAGCTGTTATGAATTAAAATAAGGGTGACAGGGATCATAAAGATGGAAAAGCAGAAGTAGGCCATTTGGCCCATCAAGCCTGCTCTGCCATTCAATGAGATCATGACTGATATGATATAATCCTCAACTCCATGCTTCTGCCTTATCACCATAACTCTTGGTTCCTGATAGGGATTCTATGATTCTAAAAAGAGAAAGATGGGAAATAGGATGACGTGGATGGTTCAACAAACAGGCAAAGGCAAGAGGAGACTCCCAAATTCAGTTTCCCACAGGCTGTCCTAAATAAAGATACAAAATGTGTGCCTTAAGGTACGTGGGAGAGTTAAAATAAGGGACAAATCCCTTGAAACATGGGGCAGTTGGTCTCCTTGGGTGGGAGGCTGCCTGAATAAGGTGGGGGTTGCTTGGTTTCACTTATAAATGGAAGCTGACTAATTGCAGGGAGGTGGCCTTGCAGTGTCAGGCTAGTGGGCTCCTGCTTTTCCTGACTGCCTAGGTGCCCTAGCTGCTACAGGCTGATGGTTAGGGGAATTGTCACCTGTCCCCAGCGCCTTCTCCATCCCTCATCCCACTCCTCACAGTCCCAACCAAAATGAACTTTAAAAAAACTTGGAGAGAAGGTTGTTCCTTTCTCAAGTACCCTTTCCCTCACCCACCTTACATTGCATTGTGGTGCTGGTTTCAAGTTACAAGGCCTCTGAGCAGCCCTTCAGCTTTGATCGCCTATTCACCATCCACTGTCCATGAATTTGCCAGCCTGGGGAAAATCATAATGAATGACTGTTTCCTCCACAGCCCAAGCTTCTAACCCTGGTGAGGCATTTCAGTGAGGCATCCTTGCTCAAGTGCAGAGTCTGGGTATTCCGTGCTCTTGAGCCTCGCTACCTCACTGAAATCTGCCACTTACAATAGCCAGAACCTCTAGCTAGAGAAAGCCAAAGACAATACTGTGACTGTGGGCATGAACTCTCATATGTCGGACTCCTTCCAGGGTGCATCAGGTGATAACTGCAACATTTCCCAGTTTCTATCCACTGTCACTGAGCCTCTGGGTGCAACTTCATCACCCCATCTGCTGGCAAGATCTTCTGGTTCCATCAATGTCACTTTTAAATGGCTCGTGTCATTTTATGGCCATACCCAGGCCCCAACAGGGCTGTAAGATTCTGCTTAGTCTCCAAGCCAGCTGAATACATTCCACTCTCTCTTGCCAGACAGAAGCAGGCAATACAAACTCACAGCTTCACAAGGATTGTAGGTGACCCCATGGTGTCATTGACTACACATATACCATCTTGTGGGAGTTGCAATGTCAACTTAGAAGTGTAGCACACGCAAAAGGGAACACACTCCCTCAAAGTCAGGGTAGATGGGAATCAAAGGACGGGGGTCATATCTGGCACAAGGGAAGATTATTGCGGTTGCTAGAGGTCAGTCATCTCAAGACATAACTGCAGGATTTCCTCAGGTTAGTGTTCTAGTCTCAACCATCTTTAGCTGCTTTATCAGTGACCTTCCCCAACAAGAGAGAATCAAACCATTGCCCCCTTGACAGTAAACCATCGCTGAAAGCCCCACTATCAACATCCTGAATGTTATCATTGACGAGTAACTGAACTGGACTATAAATTCTGTGGCTGCAAGTGCAGTTCTTTTTTGTTTAGTTTATTTATTAGTGTCACAAGTAGGTTTACACTAACACTGCAGTGAAGTTACTGTGAAAATCCCCTAGTCACCACACTCCAGTGTCCGTTCGGGTACACTGAGGGAGGATTTAGCATGGCCAATCCACCTAACCAGCACATCTTTCGGAATGTGGGAGGAAACCCATGCAGACACAGAGAGAACGTGCAGACTCTGCACGGACAGTGACCCAAGCTGGGAATCGAACCCAGGTCCCTGGTGCTGTGAAACAACAGAGCTAACCATTGTGCCACCGTGCCGCCCCAGCGGCAGGTCAGAGGTTGGAAATTCTGTGGTCAATAACCTCTGCATGACAAAGGTCTGAATTTCCACGATGGCACCCGGGCATTGGGTAGTTTTTGCTTGTGATACAGTGGAAGCTGAGACTTGATTATCAGTCGTTGCATCATGGTTGGGTGTGCAGCTGAGCCTATAGGCACAACTTGCACATTGTAAAGGACAGGCTCCAAGCTCTGTGCAAAGCCCCTTGCCATGTTTATGTGAAATTCCTCCATGCTCTTTGACACTGCATTCAGCTTTTCTGGCAGGCACTTCAGTTGGCATAACCATCAGCCTTCTTCTGTCCCTTTGAAGTGCTCATCTGAATCCTCCGCAGCAGAACCTGTGTGTGATCTTACTCTGCTGGTTTCTAATCCATTCAATGTCTCACCATGATTTGATACTGCTTCTGAGTTGAGTGGTGGCTTTGAGTGAGCAAGTGACGGTCTTTCATCTTCATCACAACCTTCCTGCTCTTAAACCTCTAGCCAGACTGTTGTTCTTGGCTATCTGAAAGAGAAAGGCACAAAGGAAGGGTAGGGGAAGAAAGCAAGAGGTGCCCATGTTTACATCAGCTGCAGCTTGTAAATCTAAAGAGATTGTGGGATGAGGGGAATATGGGATTTGAGAATGAGGATTAGATGTGAGGATACCCGAATCTTTGATGATTTCAGTCCCACCACCAACCAAGCCTTGGCAATGGGTGCTCCAAAGATGGTGATCACCACCTCCTCCACAGGGAAACGGCATCCCATCCATCCATTCCTGCCCCGGACGTTTAAATGCAGCGGCGTCTGGTTATCCATCAACTCAAAAATAGCTTTTTCCCTGCTGCCATCAGACTTTTGAATGGACCTACCGTATATTACGTTGATCTTTCACCACACCCTATGATTGTAACACTACATTCTGTACTTTCCCTTTCCTTCGCTATGCACGGGTATGCTTTGTCTGTAAAGTGCACAAGAAACAATACTTTTCAATGTATACTAATACATGTGACAATAATAAATCAAATCAACTTGTCCTGTGACAGAGGGAGAAGAATCAGTGACTGTGATGCAATGTGTTTGGGTGATGTGGTTATCATGTTTCGATTAGGGGGACAATGCATGCAACCTGTGAATGAGGTGAGACGCTGGCAGCAGGATAAGTGTGGGGATGAGACGAAGCTACGAATGTGAGAGGTATGAGTTGAGATCAGTAGAGTTTCTTGTGGGGTGAATGATTGGGCTGTGATGCATTGAGCAATCTCTGAGGCTAATGGTGCAGTTGGTGAGATATGGTATTTGAAAATGCATTCACCAATCTCGGCTGTTCATCTGAATGGTTTGTGACACTGCATCCAGGTTCTTGGGTTCAATGTCTGGTCATCACTATCAATATCATCCCACTGCCTTTGCAAACTTTGTCCAGCGGGCTTGCTGGCCTCCTGTCAATTTATTTCTATCTCCTTCTCTATCAGATATCTAGTGCGGCCTTGGAGACCCTTTGACCATGCTCCCTCGCCATTAATGTCACAATTCTCTCTTCCTTGTGGCTAAGACTGTTTCCCATTCCAGAAACATTTCCAGCAGTAGAGTCCACCTGAACTCTCAGAGGTGCAGGTTGAGCTTCATTCAAGTTCAGCTTTAAGTGGAGCTGGCCTTAGGCATGCAGCCACTCAACAGGACATTTAATGCTTATCTACACACAGCAACGGTGCAGATTGGCAGGTAATACAAAACTGACAAACTGCCTGCTCTGGGTGTTGGTTAATCGCGCAATCCCTGGTAAGTGGGATTGGGTGGGGCAGGTTAGATCTTTCATGTGTCGGTGCAGACTCGATGGGCCGAAGGGCTTCTTCTGCACTGGAGTATTCTGTGATTCTGTGAACACAACCCTTGTGCCAATTTTTGTGCTGATCAAGCCCCGCCCAGTGTTCCCTTTACCCTCTTTCAATGGAGCATCTTTTTACATTTGCTATGTGACCTTCCAAATCATTTCTCTGCAATTTTCTAAGGATCAAGGTTATAACAGTGAATCAGGCAAATGCATATAAATAAAGATTATAAAAATGATATCGATATTGATCTCAGATAAAATCACTTTCAGTGACTTCATACTGCAGCTCATTGCATCAGACTCTCTCCCATCGGAGTTCACTGCCCTCCTATCTTCCCTTTATCTCGCTTCCTCCATATAAACTCTCCAATCCATAGAGCTGTGACAAAGGGTCATCCTGATTCAAAACATTGGCTCTATTTTCCCTCCATAGAAGCTGCCAGACCTGCTGTGATTTTCTAGCATTTTCTGTTTTTGTTTGTGTCAATCCCCTGAACTATGCCATCTCAGGTGGCAAAAGTTAATTCCATTGTGCCAATCATAGATAAGACCATCTCTAATCACTTCCTTGTGTCTCTCTGCACCTACAAACCCCCACCCTGTTTCTGAACTTCTTTCTATGTCCACCCAAGAACAAAAATCTCTCCCAATTCACTTTAAAGTGCAATTTGAAATTCCTGATTGCCTAGCTTTAGCTCTCCATTCACCATTGTATTTCTGCAGCTGATGATCTAATCGACCACCATCATGGAGACATGGCTGACTCCTGTTTCACTGGACACTGTCCTACAACAAGAGGGCTTCTCAATCTACCAAATGGACCGTACAGCTGCCTCAGGCAAGGCTAATGGAGGTGGGGGCTGCCTCCTAATCAACACCTTGCAGTGCCTAAGCGTAGCAACATTGGCAAGTTTCTGCTCCCCGGACCTAGAATACCTGATGCTAAAATATCACTCCTAATACCTTCAGCGGGAGTTCTGACAGTAGTTTACATCCCACGCCATGCAAATGTGAAGACCGTGTTGGACAAAATATACACCGCTACGAATAGCCTTGAGATGAAACATAATGAGGCCTTATTCATTATGGCTGGGGACTTCAATTAGGCCAAGCTCAAGAGTATGCTACCAAATTACCACCACGTTTCCTGTTCTTGTTTGTACTTACAAACCAATCAAATTCCTTCATTGCCGTTGGTGAGCTCTCTTATAAAATGCATTTCTAAATGCTTTCACGGGAGGGAAGGACATATCATCTAGTTCAGCTTTGTCCAGCCTGCAGGTTGCAAGAAGCGCCTCCACATGTTCTCGGGAACTATGGTTGAAAATGCCGGTAAGACGATTCAGTGAGTTTGAAGATTGCTTCAGGGAGCTGCTTTTACAATCAAGGACGGTTTTTCTCCCACACTTGCTGCTGGCAGGAGTGAAAACCGGCAACTGAGTGTTTCTGAAGATAAAGACAGACCCTGGAGGACACATTCACCATGCTTTCTCCCAGCTGCTGGTGCTCTGGCCCTTGTGTGCTCCTATGATACTTCCCGTAATCCACCAGTTCTCCCCCCAGCTTTTGGTTCTCCCCGCAGTGGCACCCTGCATTCAGGCACCAGTAGACTTAGACCACTCCTCGCATCTACTGTCAATGGTTTCATGGCCATCAGTAGATTCTCAATTCCAGATTTTTTTTTATTGAATTCAAATTCCACCAGCTACCGTGGCACGATTCAGACCGGATCCCCAGAATATTAGTTAAGTTTCTGGATTAATAGTCTAGTGATAATACCACTCAGCCATCACCTCCCTGGTGTGAGTGATATACCTCCATTCTATTACTTATCATCCATAAATTAAAATGAGATGCAAAGTCAATCAGTGCAGCTTATTACAACCAAAGACAATAAAGTATCTCATGCTGAATAGCAGGAGGGAGGCTTTCCAGGGTGAGGAGAGGGCCTGAATCCATGGCAGCTCTGTCGTAAGTTTTGCTTAACAGGCCAGAAGTAGCCCTTAGTGCTCCTCCTGGCCACACATACAAAACTTCAACAGCTCGCTGACATGGCTTCTGCTTGTCTACCACATATTCATAGAATAATTGAATGATTACAGCTCAGAAGTAATCGAACCTGGGTCCTTGGCACTCTGAAGCAGCTGTGCTAACCACTGTGCCATCCTGCCATCCAAATAAATTTGCCTTGAACAAATCTGTGCTGATTTTCCTTAATTAATCTACATTCATCCAATTACTGACTCAATTTAGTCTGGAATTATCATTTTGAATAGGTTTCTTACCATGTGGTTAAATTGAGTGGTCCAAGTTGCTGGATTTATTCTTATGTCCTTCTTTGAACAAAGGTGTAACTTGGAGTGTTCACATGTTAAATCCTGAATTAAAAATGCATCTAGTTCTAACCGATTTGAATAAATTTATGAGATGCATGTCCTAAAGTGACAATTAAAATTACTGCGACATGGCGATCAAGCTGTCTTTCCCCTGCTTCTTATAAAGCAAAGGATGCTGCTCAGCAAAGAAAGCTAAAATTCCCCATCTAATCTTGGTACTTGGTCACCGATGTGAAAGCTGAGGCCTGCAGTTGGAGCTCATTTTGAAATCAATCAGAAACCAGGCATTAAGCGTCAATATAGTAACGTTAAAAGACAAATGTACAAAGCAGGAAAGCAGATGAGATTTTATCGTCTTCGGTCGTAATAAGCTGCACTGATTGATTTTGCATCTCATTTTAATTCATGGATGATGAGGCATCACTAAATAACAAGATGGAGATATATTACTCACGCTGTTAGAAAAAAAGCTGAAACTGTTGATTAGCTATGCCTCTGATGAACTGACCAGTGTTGAAATGTAGAACCCATGCTGGCAAAAGTAATTCAGACAACCATGGTAAAGTGGGATTCCTGAAGTCAGCTAGACAGATGGGACTTGTTTAGTGATGTCTCATCATCCGTTAATTAACTGAGATGCAAAGTTAATCAGTGCCATTTATTACAACCGAAGACAATAAAAGTTGCTTTCCTGCTCAGTGCTTTTAATGTTATTTAGCATTTAGCATGACACTTAGGGTCACAGCATTTCATCGAATAAATGTTTGGATCTAACTACTAAACTAAAGGAATACAGCTGTAAATGTAATCAGATAGAATTAAGGAAAGGATTACAAAGTCATTACAAAGCATTCAGAATTTTAAATAACAACCGCAACAACCTCCTTGAAAGGAGATTTGTTTCTTTTCCCCCTTTTATTGTCATTTTACAGCAGGTGATATTTTTAGTTCTAACACTTTCATGGGATCAAAAGTAATCATTTTCTCATTTAAAAAGGTTATTTTTCTCCAAACACTGGAAACAGATTTCAATGTATGGGCACCTGGATGGGAGTTGGTAGAGGATGAGGAATAAATGAAGGGGCATCAAAGGATCTCCAGTAATTCCGACTAATTTGTCGGAGGCATCTCTCAGCTGATAAGGAGTGAGAAGGATATGGAAAATGCAGGATTTCAGTTAGAAGGGAAGTAGCCAGGGATGAGAGGAAAGGGTGAAGGTTGGAAGTGGCAGTGCTGCTTAGGATGGGAGGCAGAAGAGAGCACAAAAGTGATGGGAAGCATGCTTAGTGCAGGAGATAATAGAAAGGAATGGGAAAAGTTCACAGCTGAATGGATGGGAAAGGGAATAGAAATGTTTAGTTGTTTTTTGCAAATTATTCTTATCGAAATCCTTTCCAGCTAAAATAGCCCATGTTGTGGGTCAGTTCCTAAGGAAATTGTCATTTAAAAACTGGTCCTGACCTCAACATGGAGCTGGCCATTCCAATATAGGGAGCTAGCCATTCCAGTATATAAAGCTGGATTTGCCAAATAGAATTCTCTAATACGTTTTCCTATGACTTTGGAGAAGGCCTGGTTATTTCAACTTGGGAATATTAGTTCTGGTGATGACTCGGGGTGGGATTTTCCAGCCGCACTCATCCCCGAACTAGAACATTCTGTCTGAGGTCAATGGACCTTTGCATGGCCTGCCTCCTGTCCACTACAATTCTATTGGCAGGCATGACAAGAAAACATCCCCTTCCCTCACCCCACCAATGGATTTGGATTTGCAAGCAAAGCCTGGGCAACATGAGAAGAGGAATGTGGACAAGAAGGGGCCATTGAGCCCAGAAAGAGTTTGGGCATGGGTGACAAGGCCGATGGAACAACCCACTGAGGTCAAGAAAATTCAGTATCAAAGTGAAAGGTTGCAGACAAGTATGGGGAAGTCAGAAGGAGCTCAGCAGGATTGATCCTGGCATACACAGTTGACTATGGAAGGATCTCAGTTGCTTTGTTCACAATTGAAATACATCACGGAGTCATACAGTACAGAAAAGGCCCTTCAGCCCATTGAGTCTGCACCAACAAAACTACACTAAATCTACATTGAATAGTACATACTTGCAGTATTTGTGCAGCACTCTGATGCAAACTAAATGTACCATACAAAGTCTATTTCCATCTGAGTACACTTTTAGCTAAGTGATGTTTGATAATTACTGTGAAAAATCAATTATTACAAGTGTGAAATCTCATTTCCTCAGATATTTTAATTGTTGTTTAAAATGACAAATTTTAAATGGAAAACTTTTCTCTTTTTACTATTCTGTTTCTTGGTCCTCTCTCTTAATCCAATCTGTGATTTCTATTTCTATCAGTCCAAAAATGTGCGAGTTAGGTGGATTGTCCATGCTAAATTGCCCCTTAGTGTCAGGGGGACTAGTAGGGTAAATGCATGGGGTTATGGAAATAGGGCCTGGGTGGGATTGTCATTGGTGCAGACTTGATGGGCTGAATAAGCTCCTTCCGCACTGCAGGATTCTATGATTTATTTCTTAGAATAATAAAGTCCAAAAATACACTGCATCAATTCCATACAAATATCATGGAAGATTTCTGTTTAGGTTGCTTGATGTCACAAAACTACATAAATAAATTGGGAATGAAACCAATAACAATATAAGTTATCCTAGTTTATTTATATTTTCAATCATGAGACAATATATTGCTTGACCAGCTTCTAGAAAAATGAATCCGTTCATTGAAGTATAAACAGATAAATGGTATATAAACGTCAGCAACCAGCCTCATAAATGAAGATCTTAGATATTAAATGCTTTGCATAATTGTTCATTTCAACTGATGTCTATCACAACAAGCTCTAGAACAATCGTGAGAAGTCTCAGAATATCATGGATCTCTCCATTTGTTTTAGGGATTTTGAAAGACATAAGATTGTTAAAGAACAAAAAAACTAAAAATCAACTTTCCTAACCAATCTCATTTGTAGTTTCAATAGAGAATGGGAAATCCAGAATCATCTAAAGTATCTAACTTGCAGATATTGTATTTCAGAACTGCATTTTCCATTTAAAAGCACATGGGTAAAAAATAATCCCTCAGATTTTAGTTTTTTTTAAACTTATTCTCAGGATGCTGGTACTTAGTCTATTTCTAGTTTAGACACAATTGTTACTTATTAGAAGACTTATTTCTATAAATTAGTTCTTGAAATAATAAACAAATTCTAAACAGCAATAGTCAACAGCAAAAAATAAGTTCTAAGTAGCTTATGATTGGCTGATGTTTATTTCAATGGGAACTTCTATCGCAGAGCTTAATTTCAAGGTCATTTTGTTCTTTGCTCAATTGAGTTGTTTCCGTACTTCGTTTGAAAAATGTATTAAAAAGGGCCATTCAATCCTGGGAGAGCCTCTCTGATACAGAAGAGAGGAATAATTGCATCAAGCCACCATTTTGATAAATATTTTTGATTGGATAAATTGGAAATAGATCATTCTTTGTGATTTAAATGCGTATGGGCTGTATTTGGTGACTTTACATTGGAATCAAGTGATCAACATAACATCCCCTAGATATAGAGTATCTGGTTTATATCAAACATCTGACATTGCACTCACTGAACAATAACAGATTTGCTTAGTCTGTAGATCAGTAGATTCACACTGAAGTGATTGAGTCCACATGCACATTGAAGAGATGACTGCCACAGAATGGAGGAATTCTGACTCCTGCCATTATAATGGACATTCACCTGCATGGTGTACAAACATGCTTTTGGTTGTGTACAAGCTGCACTTGCAACAGTGCACTCACTGCAAACAATTATGTAGTACAAAGGGTTAATGCTAAATATGTAAATATATTGTCAACATAATCAGTGGTGATAGTCCTTTGTGAAGCCCTGTACTATAAATAGTATTATATTCAATAATTTACTAACAGCCTTACTTCCAGCAGTATCTGTAAATTCAAACCATGAGCAATCACATCTAAGTCCTATAATGATGATAACAGATGGTGACAGCAGAAAACACAAAGCCAAAAGCAACAAGCACCTGAAACTGGAAGAAGCAGTTAAAGAAATGATGAGGGACAAGGACATGCCACCACCCACACTCCTTTGGTTTTACTCCCTCCATACCAACCCACCTAATATCCTTTGGCACTTCCTTGACAGCACTGACATTTCTTTGACAATTGGATGGTTCCAATGAGTTTGTGCATTAAAAGGGCACAATCATGTTCACTTCTGACCATACTTAAAGGATGTCTTGCATCTCCCAAAGGGGCCACAGAAGCTGATCATAAGGGGTACCTTATCTCTGCAAAGGATTGTGATTAATTTTGGTCTGGAGGAGATAGGAGACCCCAGCCTGAATGGAGGAGATGGTTGGGGGATAGAGGGTTTCAGAGGTGGGGAGGCACAAACAGGGGCTACAATCTTGGGGGCTGTCCCTGATGGACAGAGGAACCCTGCAAAGGAGGTACTTCCTTCCTTTACCTGTGCCGTTTAAATCTGCTGGGCTGGCTGCCTTCCATCTTCCCAGTCACACGTTATTCAGACAAAAATGGAATGAGGCCCTTCAGTGGCCACTGCTTTATTTTATATATATCTACCTTCAAATACACTATTGGAGGGGCCATAAAATAACCTCAATATTGCTGAAAAGTGAGACATGTTTCTAAAGCTTTTCATCTTGCACTCATCAGGACAAATACAAGTATGCAAAATTTCAAACAATCACAATTTATACTACATGAGAAAAGGGTGCTGATTGTTTGGCCAAGACATTACCATGGAGAAAACAATAGGCAATTATAGACTGCCTAAGCTCTTGGGTAATTTAAGAAAAGACAAGGCTTGAACATATTCCTTTTATTTGCAGAAGAGAGACTCCTACGTATGAATGTATGTCACGCCTAGCATGTGTAAAGGAGCCATGGTTCAAGCTCAACAGATCGCCTTAAATTGTTCGTAGTTTGTACACTCAGGATTGTTCAACAAGTGTTGCTCAATCATGGAATCACATTTAACAGTAGGTCATTTGTCCCAGTGATTGGTTATTGAATCACCAGCATGTTCCTCTCATTGGTCCGAATTGGTGGGGTACAGACTCACTCAAACAGCCCATGCTTGCAGAATCCAAGACAAATATCTACTGTTAGATATGGTTCCATGATTGGCTAGCACTTGCTGAACAATCTTGAGAATAAGAACATAAGAACATAAGAACATAAGAAATAGGAGCAGGAGTAGGCCATCTAGCCCTTCGAGCCTGCCCCGCCATTCAATAAGATCATGGCTGATCTGTCGTGGCTCAGTTCCACTTTCCCGCCCTCTCCCCATAACCCTCAATCCCTTCTCTTATCAAAAACCCATCAACCCGCTTCTTAAAAATATTTAGCGAGGCAGCCTCCACCACTTCAACGGGCAGAGAATTCCAGAGATTCACCACCCTTTGAGTGAAGAAGTTCCTCCTCAACTCCGTTCTAAACCGCCTCCCCTTTATCTTGAGGCTGTGCCCCCTAGTCCTACTGTCTTTTTTGAGCGGGAAGAGTCTCTCCACCTCTATCCTATCCATCCCATTCATCATCTTATACGTCTCAATGAGATCTCCCCTCATTCTTCTAAACTCTAACGAGTACAAGCCTAGTTTATTCAGCCTCTCCTCATAGCTCAATCCCCTCAACTCCGGTATCAGCCTAGTAAACCTCCTCTGCACTCCCTCCAAGGCCAAAATATCTTTGCGCAGGTGCGGCGCCCAAAACTGCACACAGTGCTCCAGCTGCGGCCTCACCAATGCCCTATACAGCTGCAGCAAGACCTCCCTACTTTTATATTCAATCCCCCTCGCTATGAAGGCCAGCATCCCATTCGCCTTCCTGACCACCTGCTGCACCTGCAAGCTGGGTTTTTGCGACTCATGCACAAGGACCCCGAGGTCCCTCTGCACCGTCGCCTGCTGCAGTTTTTCGCCCCGTAAGTAATAGTCCTTCCTACCATTCTTCCTACCAAAGTGGACCACCTCACACTTGCCAACATTAAATTCCATTTGCCATTTCCTGGCCCATTCGCCCAGCCTATCTAGATCCTTCTGCAGACTCTCCACACCCTCCGCACAATTTGCCGTTCCCCCAATCTTGGTGTCATCAGCAAATTTCGACACCCTGCACTCGGTTCCCTCCTCCAGATCATCTATATAAATGGTAAATAGCTGAGGCCCCAGCACTGACCCCTGGGGCACCCCACTAGTCACCATCCGCCAATCCGAATAGCACCCATTGACCCCCACTCTCTGCCTCCTATTTGACAACCAATCCTCTATCCACGCTAACACCCTACCCCCAACTCCATGTCCCCTGACCTTCTGCAATAACCTCTTGTGAGGTACCTTGTCAAACGCCTTCTGAAAATCCAGAAAGACCACATCCACCGGCTCTCCTCTATCCACTGCCCTAGACACATCCTCATAGAACTCCAGTAAATTTGTCAGACACGACTTCCCTTTAATGAAACCGTGTTGCGTCCGCCCTATCAAGCAATTCCCTTCAAGATGCCTCGCAATTTCCTGCTTAATGACAGATTCTAACATTTTACCTACCACAGACGTTAAACTAACCGGCCTATAATTCCCCGCCTTTTGCCTGGCACCCTTCTTAAACAACGGCGTAACATTAGCCGTTTTCCAATCTTCCGGCACTTCCCCAGAATCCAGCGACGTCTGGAAAATAACCACCAAGGCATCCACTATCACCTCCGCCATTTCTTTCAGAACCCTCGGATGCATTCCATCCGGTCCTGGGGACTTGTCCACAATCAGCCCCTCCAGTCTGTCGAGCACCACCTCTCTAGTAACAGTAATATGCTAATAGCTATACTAAAAAAACAATGCAAAATAGTCAGTCCAGCTAACGACATGGCATATTCACACTTGCTAGAAGCACCGTATAGTCATACACAAGGGGAAGAATTTTCCACCCTGGCCTGCCCCAAAATTGGAAAATCCCACCAGAAGTTTACAGACCTTTACATGGTCCACCCCACTACGATTCCCATAGTGTGCAGGACAGGAAAATTCTACCAAGGGTCCTGCTCTCTGCAAATATGTTGAAACCGTGCACATTTTTTTAAAATTACCCTGGAACTTAGAGAGCCTGTGCTTCACTAGTCTGGTTCACTAGGAGGTTCACTAGGCTGATACCAGAGATGGGGGGGCTGAACTATGAAGAGAGGCTGAATAGACTGGGTTTGTACTCATTGGAATTTAGAAGGATGAGGGGGGATCTTATAGAGACGTATAAGATAATGAAGGGAATGGATAGGGTAGAGGTAGAGAGATTCTTCCTGCTCAGAAAGGGCAGCAGGACTAGAGGGCACAGCCTCAAGATAAGGGGGGGGGGAACAGTTTAGATCAGAGTTGAGGAGGAACTTCTTCACTCAAAGGGTGGTGAATCTCTGGAATTCTCTGCCCGTTGATGTGGTAGAGGCTACCTCGCTAAATATATTTAAGACACGGGTGGATAGGTTTTTGGTAGGCAAGGGATTTAAGGGTTATGGGGAGAAAGCGGGAAAGTGGAACTGAGCCACTTCAGATCAGCCCTGATCTTATTGAATGGTGGGGTAGGCTCGAAGGGCTACTCCTGCTTCTATTTCTTATGTTCTTATGTTCCCTGTTGCTTTCTCTATGGCAACATCTCAGTCAATCAACCAGCACCCTTTTCCCATTTCATATAAATTGTTGTGATTAATTGAAATTTGACATTCTTATGTTTATCCTGTTGAGTGCAAGATGACAAACTTCAGTAACAGGTCTCTTTTCAGCAATATTCAAACTCTGTATTTAGATACCTTTACTGATTCTTTGAAGGAGCTATGACAGGCCAAATTACCTCCTTCACTTCTATAACATTCTATAATTCTATTGAAGGAACTATAGAAGTGCAATTCTCTTCTGTCCAACTGTAATTTTGATGTGGAGATGCTGGCGTTGGACTGGGGTAAACACAGTAAGAAGTCTGATAACACCAGGTTTAAGTCCAACCGATTTATTTGATAGTAAACTCTCAAGATTTCGGGGTTTGCCCCTTCGTCAGGCGAATGGAGAGTTCTAGCCTCAGACAGAGCATATAACAGCACAGACAGTTTACAGATTACTGATTAGAATGCGAGTCTTTACACCTAACCTGCTATTCCAGTCTTAAAGAGGCCAACAATGTGAGTGGAAGGAGCATTAAGCCTAGGTTAAAGAGATGTATGTTAGTTTAAATTAGATTAAAACATCTCTTTAACCTGGTTGAAGTTAGATTTTTAAGTTAAGTTTAAGTTAAGTTAGATTAAAGTTTTTAACTTTAAGTTAGATTAAAACTTCTCTTTAACCTGGGCTTATTGCTCCTTCCACTCACATTGTTGGCCTCTTTAAGACTGGAATAGCAGGTTAGGTGTAAAGACTCGCATTCTAAATGATACCGGAGTTGAGGGGGTTGAGCTATGAGGAGAGGCTGAATAAACTAGGCTTGTACTCGTTAGAGTTTAGAAGAATGAGGGGAGATCTCATTGAGATGTATAAGATGATGAATGGGATGGATAGGATAGAGGTGGAGAGGCTCTTCCTGCTCAGAAAGGATAGTAGGACTAGGGGGCACAGCCTCAGGATAAAGGGGGGGCGGTTTAGAACGGAGTTAAGGAGGAACTTCTTCACTCAAAAGGTGGTGAATCTCTGGAATTCTCTGCCCGTTGAAGTGGTGGAGGCTACCTCGCTAAATATTTTTAAGACGTGGGTTGATGGGTTTTTGATAAGCGAGGGGATTAAGGGTTATGGGGAGAGGGCGGGAATGTGGAACTGAGCAGCGACAGATCAGCCATGATCTTATTGAATGGCGGGGCAGGCTCGAAGGGCTAGATGGCCTACTCCTGCTCCTATTTCCTATGTTCTTATGTTCTAAATCAGTAATCTGTAAACTGTCTGTGTTGTTATACGCTCTGTCTGAGGCCAGAACTCTCCATTTGCCTGATGAAGAGGCAAACCCCGAAAGCTTGCGAGTGCACTATCAAATAAATTGGTTGGACTTAAACCTGGTGTTGTCAGACTTCCAACTGTAATTTTGGCAGGAAATCACTGAGAAACAGTATTTGCACTATATCTCCAGAGTTACCATGGAAGTTCAGGAACTTTTGCACAATTTTACATCTATGTCTACCTGTACAGGTCCTTCAATGTGAAAATTACCTTCTTCAATCTTCGATTAATCTACTTTCATTTCACAGTGTAAATGCATCCTTACAATTAACCTTTCAAAAACAACCATATCACTGTGGTTCAAACACTGCTGTGTAGTGAGTTAACTGATACCGATTGGAAAATTGTCAGGAAGGAAGAAAAGTCAATGGATCTTAATTACTACCCATTAGTCCAGTCAGAAGGTGTTTGATATTGGGTGAGGTTGGGATTGACTCACTGCTGACACTGAAAGCTGAATCTTCCCCTGATGAAAATGCAGAAGGAAATGTGATAAAGCTCCATTTACATTCACCCAACATCAAGTGGAGCTGCAAAGTCAATTTGATGTTAATCTATCCAGGCAGCTCTCAACATTGATAATGCCTCTAACTGAGAAATCGGTATTTGCTGTTAGGATGGTTTATGCTCTTTCAGAACTTAAAGGCCAGGAGCAGCTTACAAGAGACATCACACAGAATCTGTTTGATTTGATTTTTGATTTGATTTATTATTGTCACATGTACTAACATACAGTGAAAAGTATTGTTTCTTGCGCGCTATATAGACAAGACATACCGTTCATAGAGAAGGAAACGAGAGAGTGCAGAATGCCAGTGTTACAGTCATAGCTCAGGTGTAGAGAACATCAACTTAATGCAAGGTAAGTCCATTCAACAGCCTGATAGCAGGGAAATCGGTTGAAATGTGACCTTAGACTTTTGTATCTTAAGAGGCGTGTAGGGTCCTTGATTATGCTGGCTGCTTTACCGAGGTAGTGGGAAGTGTAGACAGAGTCAATGGATGGGAGGCTGGTTTACTTGATGGATTGGGTTTTTCACGACCTTTTGTAGTTTCTTGGAGTCTTGGACAGAGCAGGAGCCATACCAATCTGGGATACAACCAGAAAGAATGCTTTCTATGGTGCATCTGTAAAAGTTGGTGAGAGTTGTGGCTGACGTGCCAAATTTCCTTAGTCTTCTGAGAAAGCAGAGGCATTGGTGGGCTTTCTTAACTATAGTGTCAGCATGGAAGGACCAGGATAGGTTGTTGGTGATCTGGTCACCTAAAAACTTGAAGCTTTTACCCTTTGTACTTCATCCCCATTGATGTAGACAGGGGCATGTTCTCCTTTATGCTTCCTGAAGTCAATGACAATCTCTTTTTTATTTTGTTGACATTGAGGGAGAGATTATTGTTGCTGCACCAGTTCACCAGATTCTCTATCTCATTTCTGTACTCTGTCTCATCATTATTTGAGATCCAACCCACTATGGTGGCATCGTCAACAAACTTGAAAATTGAATTGGAGGAGAATTTGGCCACATAGTCACAGGTGTATAAGGAGTATAATAGGGGGCTGAGAACATAGCCTAATGGGCCATCGGTGTTGAGGATGATCGTGGAGAAGATGTTGTTGTCTATCCTTATTGATTGTAATTGTGGAATCTGTTGTTGAAAAGCTATCAGTTTAGAATTGTGAGAAAAGTCTTTGAAGTCAAGGCCTGCAAGATTTTTGATGACAATTTGGAATAATTGTGTCAGGACTTTAGGAAGAGTGGGATACTTAATTTGCTCCAAAGGAGACGAGGACAAGGTTTCCCTATGGTTCTCCTCAAGGCATGCAGCCTGGACCATCACAAACTTACACCAGTCCTGCAGCAGACAGCCACCACCTTACAATCTTGCCACTTGAGTAATTATTGCTAAGCATGAGGTTAGTCATCACAAAAATGGAAGTGAAGACTTACCAAAAAAAATTACAGTAGAATTCCATTTTCATTAACTTTTTAAGTTACATCTCTTTAACCTTGGTGGAATGAGAGTAACTGTACAAAGATTCTATCAATGATAGCATGGTAATGATAAAGGAGATATGTGAGCATTAATAGGGATAGTATAGTAATGTATTTACTTTGTGTATTTATTTGCTGTCTGCATCACAAGAGCAGCTTAATGATTTACAAGTAACGTTGTGTCACCAAAGTGTTTCCCATTTTTAAAATTCATTTCTGGGACATGGATGTCCCTGGCTAGGCCAGTATTTATTGCCCATTCATTGTTGCTCTTCAGAAGGTGGCAGTGATCTGCCTTCGTGAACTGCTGCAGTCCGAGGTATAGGTTAGGGAGGGGATTCCATGATTTTGACCCAGCCACAGTGAAGGAACAGCGATATAGTTCCAAGTTAGGATATTGAGTGATTTGGGGAACCCCCAGGTGGTTACGTTCTCAGGTATTTGTTGCTCTTGTCCTTCTAGTTGGTAGCAGTTGCCTAAGGGACCTTGATGAGTTTCTGCAGTGCACCTTTTAGATGGCACACATTGTTGCCATTACTTGTCAGTGGTGGAGGGATTGAATGTTTGGGGAAGGGATAGCAATTAAGTGGGCTGCTTTGTCCTGGATGGTGTCGAGCTTCTTCAGTGTTGTTAGAGGTGCACTCATCCAGGGAAGTGGAAATTTTTCATCACAATCGTGAAGCGAGCATTGTAGATTATAGACAGGCCGTGGAGAGTCAGGAGGTGGGTTATTCGCCACAGGATTCCTAGCCTTTGATCTGTTCTGGTAGTCACAGTAATTATATGGCTAGTCCAGTTGAGTTCAATGGCAACCCCAGGATGTTCAGTGATGGTAATTCCATCAAACGCCAAGGAGCAATGATTAGATCCTCTCTTGTTGGAGAAGGTCACTGCCTCGTACTTATGTTGTGTGAATATTACTTGCCACTTGTCAGCCCAAGACTGAATATTGTCCATGTCTTGCTACTTTTGGGCATGGATTGCTTGAATATCTGAAAAGTCATGAATGGTGCTGAACATTGTTCAGTCATCAATGAACATCCCCCCTTCTGACCTTATGATGGAAGAAAGGTCATTGATGAAGCAGTTGAAGATGGTTGGGCCTAGGACACTACCCTGAAGAAGTCCTGCAATGATGTCCTGGAGATGAGATGACTGACCTCCAAACTCCAAAACCATCTTCCTTTGTGCTAGGTATTATTCCAACCAACACAGAGCTTTCCTCCTGATTCTCACTGACACCACTTTTTCTAGGCCTCCTTGATGCCACATGTTGATGTCATTTTCACCTCCCCTCCAGCATTCATCTCTTCAGTCCATGTTTGAATTAAAATTGCAATGAGTTCAGGAGTTAAGTGACCCTGGCAGAACCTAAATTCCTAATCTCCTAAACCTAATCTAAGACCAAAATGTAAAATGAAGGATATAGTCATTGACCTTCAGGAAGAGTAGTGGAGAACATGCCCCTGTCTCCATCAATGGGCATGAAGTGGAAATGGTCAAGAGCTTCAAGTTTCTAGGTGTCCGGATTGCCAACATGTCCTGGTCCTTACATGCCAATGCTATAGTTAAGAAAGCCCACCAACACCTCTACTTTCTCAGGAGGCTAAGAAAATTTGGCATGTCCGGTAAGACACTCACCAACTTTTACAAATGCACCAGAGAAAGCATTCTTTCTGGTTGTATCACAGCTTGGTATGGCTCCTGCTCTGTCCAAGACCAGGAGAAACCAATAAGGGTCACGAACAAAGCCCAATCCACCATGCAAACCAGCCTCCCATCCATTGAATCCGTCTACACTTCCTCTGCTTCAGGAAAGTAGCCAGCATAATTAAGAATCCTACGCACCCCATACATATTCTCTTCCATCTTCTCCTGTTGGGAAAAGATACAAAACACTGAGGTCCTGTAACAATTGACTCAAGAACAGCTTCTTCTCTGCTGCCATTAGACACTTGAATGGACCTACCTCATATTAAGTTGATCTTTCTCTACACCCTAGCTATGACTCTAACACTACCTTCTACGCCGTCTTCTTCCCTTCTCTATTATTGTATGCTTTGTCTGTATAGCATGCAAGAAACAATACTTTTCACTGCTACTGCTGGCCCACGGTGCCAAATGGATGCCCAGTTTTGAGTGGTTAGATCAATTCAAGATCTATCCCAGTTACCATGGTGGCAGTGCCACACAACACAATGGAGGGTATCCTTAATGTGAAGGCAGGTCTCCGTAAGGACTATGTGGTGGTTGTCACTCCTACCAATATTGTCATGGACAGATGCACCTGTGTCAGGCAGATTGGTGAGGAAGAGTTCGAGTATGTTTGTCCTTGTTAGCTCGCCCTCTATCTGCTGCAGACCCAGTCGAGCAGCTTGGTCGTTTAGGACCTGGCCAGTTCAGTCTGTGGTTAAACGACTGAGCAACTCTTGATAACGGACTTTGAAGTCCCCTGCCCAGATTACATGTTGCACCCTTACCATCCTCAGTGCTTCCTCCAAGTGGTGTATAACATAAAACCTATATTAACAGGAGGTTTCTTTGCCCATTTCCTTTTCCTTCACTGGTGCCATGAACCTTCATGGGGTCCAGAGTCAATGTTGAGGACTCCAAGGGCAACCCTTTCCTGACTGTGTGCCATTGTGCTATCACTTCTGCCGTATGTCTCGCCCCAGTGGCAGAACAGATGCAGATGTCTGATTCCATGAGTCTGTTGCTTGATTGGCCTATTCTGAGACTCAGTTTAATCAATTTTTGCCAGTTGGGTTTTTATGATAATTCAAATATTTTCATCATTAGATTTTAATTCCAGATGTTGTTTGAGTTTAATTTCCACCATCTGTCATGGTGAGATTCAAACCCATGATCCCAGAGCACTACTCAGGGTCTCTGGATTACTAGTCCTGTGACAATACCACTGTGCCATTGCCTCCCATTGTAAAGATTTAAGAAATACACAAGTGGCCACGTTAAAAAATATGAAATCTAGTTTAAATCACAAATGCAATTTAAATCCAGATCTACAACAATGTGGTTGACTCTTAGATGACCTCTGAAGTAACCTAGCAAGCCATTCAGTCAGAGGGCAATTAGGGATAGGCAATAAACACTGGCCCAGACAGCATTGTCCATGTCCCATTAACACAGTTTTAAAAATTCAACTCAATTGCCATTACATCGCAAGTTACAGCACTAAGACACTCGTACCACTTACGAACATGACAAGTGTCCATAAAAATATCTACAGCAGGACCAAAACTTGCAATATAATCAACGAGTAAAATTAAGTCAAGAAGTATTTGCTGAAAGGCTTCTTATTGGAATTAATGTAACTAACGAAGCATAGAAACAATTCCACAGATCCCACATTTAACACAATCCTTCTTTCATGTTTGTTGCAAATTTATTCCAATATCTCTGCTTATCAAGCTGGCATTAGACACGTATGGGTGCTGCATAATATTTGTTTGCCTTCACATTTTTTGAACATTAATGCTAAAAGTCATGATAAAATATATGTTGGGTAGATGAGTTTTAAATTGTGTTTCTTTCTTATTGTATTATGTGGAATCAGGATTCCAAATTGTGCTCTGAGCGAGATGTAAATTACTTATCATACATGCCAATTTCAATTTATCCTGCAGAATTTTCAAAAAAGCAACTTTAATATTTTTGGAAAATGCCAATTACATGTACATGATCAGCATGCATAAGAATTGCACAGAAGACATTACTGTTGCATACTATCCGTGAAATTAGAAGCTCTGCTTCTCTTTGAATTCTAATATCTTCCTGTACAATTGCCACCCATATGAAATTAAATGTCCAAAGTGCAAGGTTGCTATAGCTATGTCTACTCCTCTCCTGGATTTCAAATACACCAAATATGATCAGAAAATTACATTTGTTTTATCGCTGAAAATAATAACTTTTTGAAAATCAAAAGAAATGTTGACAAGCCAAACGTCCCATGTGCTCATAACAATATTCTTTCATGGTCATGCCATTCATATTTATTACCATTGAAATGTCAAAACTGGTAGGGTAACAACACAAATGTATAAACTTGCTTTCAGTGAAGTTGAGATTAAATTCTACTTGGGGTCCCATACAGAATCATTTTCATTAAGCATAGCAGGTAGGAGCAGGAGGCGGCCATTTGGCCTTCGAGCCTGCTCCGCCATTCATCATGATCATGTCTGATCATCCAACTCAATAGCTTAATCTTGCTTCCTCCCCATAACCTTTGATCTCATTCACTCCAAGTGCTTCATCTAGCCACCTCTTGAATATATTAATGTAAAGTCGCATAAGTAGTGGTTAGCACTGCTGCCTGTCAGGGAACCGGGTTCCTGTCTGTGTGGAGTTTGCACATTCTCCTCATGTCTGCGTGGGTTTCATCGGGTGCTCCAGTTTCCTCCTACAGTCCAAAGATGCGCGGTAGGTTGATTGGCCACAATAAATTCACTCTAGTATCAGGGGAATTAGTAGGGTACGTATGAGGGGTTACAGGAATAGGGCCTGGGTGGCATTGTGGTCGGGCAGACTGGATGGGCTGAATGACCTCCTTCTGCACTGTAGATTTTATGATTCTAACCATGAGGACCTGGATGACACCATTCACCAGCTTGTAAATATCACAAAAATGTACATGGGAGTTAAGAATGGAGATTATATAATTTACTGAGTGGTAACTGGGCCTACATATTACTTAGAACCATAAAAAAGTTACAGCACACAAGGAGGCTATTCAGTTCATCTTGTCCATGCCAGCCCAAGGACACCCAAGTGCTCTTTCCTAATCCCACCTTGTTACACCTGGCTGTAGCTTACAGCACTTGTGCAGACCCAGGTACTTTTTAAAAGAGTTTAGGGTCTCTGCCTCCAGCAACTCGGGTAGCAAATCCCAGACACCCAATACCCTCTGCATAAAAAATTCTTCCTTGTGTCCCTTCTACACCTTCTACAATTATCTTGAATCTATGTCCCCTGGTTTTGGAATTCTCCGCCAAGGGAAACAATTTTACCCCATCCACTCTATCCCTTTCCCTCATAATTTTGCACTTCTCTATCAAGTCACCCTTCAGCCTTCTTCATTCCAAGGTAAATAACCCCAACCTATCCAATCTCTGCTCATAGCTACATTTTTCTAGCCCTGGCAATATTCTTGAAAACTGCATCTACATTATTTCCAGGGGAATTACATCCTTCCTGTAACGTGGTGACCTTACTGCACACAATACTCCAGTTGTGGCCTCACTAATGTTTTATACAATTCCAACATTATATCTTTACTTTTATATTCTATACTTCTGCCAATGAAGGACAGCATTCCATATGCCTTCTTTAAAACCTTGTCAACTTGAATTGCTTCCTTTAGGGACCTCTGTACTCGCTTGCCAAGACTCCTCACTTCATCTACCCTTCTTAGTGTATTCCCATTTATTGCGTAGTCCTTATTACTGCAACCTCCCCAAACGTATGGCCTCACTCTTCTCTGTTAAAATCCATCTGCCAGTTTACCATCCACTCTATCAATCCATCTATATTGTTTTGGAGATTATAGCTATCCTCTACACTATCCGCTACTCGGCCGATCTTTGTGTCCCATGCAAATTTCCCAATCATGCTCTCCATATTCACATCCAAATTGTTAATGCATTAAACAAACAGTAAAGGTCCCAACACGGAATCCTGTGGAGCACCACTTTGAAATGACCTTCCATTCACAAGGGCACCCATTCACCATTACCTTTTGTTTCCTGCTATTAGACCAACTTTTTATCCAGTTTGCCATATTACCCTGTATTCTATGAACTTTTACTTTTTGATAATCTGTCATGTGGGACCTTGTCAAACACCTTGCTAAAATCCATATATATAAAACATCCACTGCACTATCTTCATCAATCCTTATTGTCACTCCCTCAAGTAATTCAATCAAATTTGAGGGGCAAAACCTTACTTTAACAAAGCTATGTTGATCATCCCTGACTAGTCCATGTCTTTCTATGTGACAGTTAATCCTATTCCTCAGGATTGATTCTACTAATTTGCCCACCACTGATATAAGTGGCCCGTAATTGTTTGGCATTTCTTTGGATCCCTTTTTAACTGATGGAATATATTTGCATTTCTCCAGTCCTCCAGAGCTTCCCTGTATCTAGTGAGGACTGGAAAATCATCCTCAGAGCATCTGAAATCTCCTCCAGCAGCCTCAGAAACAATTTATCTAGCCCTGGCAACTTAACAACTTTCAAGGATTCCAACCGTTCAAGTGTTTTCTCTCGCTTTGTAACTATCCAATCCAATATCTCAGTGTTCTTTTTGGACTATATTTGCATCATCCCTTTCCTTTGTAAACAGAGAGAAAATATTCCCACAGCCTCTGCATCTGTACACAAGTTCCCTTCTTCACCTCTGTTAGGTTCCACTTTTTCCTTAACTAACTTTTTTACCATTAAAGTTTTTTAAAAGCTTATTTATTAGTGTCACAAGTAGGCTTACATTAACACTGTAATGAAGTTACTGTGAAAATTCCCCAGTCGCCACACACTGTCATCTGTTCAGGTACACTGAGGGAGAATTTAGCAAGGCTGATGCACCTAATCAGCTCATCTTTCAGACTGTGGGAGAAACCAGAGCATCCAGAGGAAACCCACACAGACAAGAGGAGAACTTGAAGACTCCACAGAGACAGTGACCCAAGCTGGGAAATGAACCTGGGTCCCTGGCATTGTGAGGCAGCAGTGCTAACCACTGTGCCAAATATCTTAAACTTTCTTTATCTTTACTTGCTAATCTCTTTTCATGCCCTCTCTTTGACTTCCTTGTTTCCTTTTTTATTTCCTCTCTGAACTTCCTGTATTTGTCTAGACTATCTGCAGTGCTTTGTTCTTTGTGCCTATTGTATGTTTTCTTTTTCAGTTCATTACCACAAACTGGGCTAGGTTAAATTACATCTTTTAATATGATTCTCTGGTTCACAGATTTGGGCTAGCCACATAAATACAAAATGAAGAATGAGAGATTTTGGGAAAGATTGCAATATAAATACATGGGAAATCTGTGTGCATGTCAACATAAGTATTTATATATTTGTAGATCTAGATCTTTAATTCCCACTGTTGAAGTTTTTTACTTATATATCAGAGATGCAAGTGACTAAAATTAATGGTGGAACGCCTGAGTTTTTTTTTGAGGAGGAACCACCATATAATTATAGCACTACTAAGATCTGCAGGGAAATGCATATATTTCTAAGCCACTTCAAATGGGTGCAATTAATTGACTTTAAGTGGGTAAAATGTTTGTCTTCCTTTGTTTGCCTTCTCTTACAATCTAGGCCGTGAACAATGCACGTATCTCAGATCATATATAGGAGATTGTTTAAATAAGGGTCATTAGCATTGGGGCGTCCCTGGTAAGGCAAATGGATATGGTACAATAATAATGTTTTTTCTTTTCATTCACAGGTTTTAAGTCAGTCCGCCTTGTGTCCAACGAGGGGTATACACACGATGGGTCGTACTTGGGCTGCTCTTGGTTGTTCGAGATTGGCCTAGTGCTTCATGTCGTTGTTGTGTGCCTAAACTGGACCAGATACTGGGCAAGACGACAGCTCAGTGACTATCACTAATTGCTGTGCTGACACATGGATTTGGGCCAGTGTCTGTGGGAGTTTGCGCATTCTCCCCGTGCTTGTGTGGGTTTTCTCCAGGTGCTCCGGTTTCCTCCCACACCCCAAAGATGTGCTCTTAGGCTGATTGGCAGTAATAAATTGTCCCTAAATTAGTTTCCCTCAATGTGGATGGCCATAAAACATTAGACAAGGGTCATGGGTGGAGAGGGGGACTGGTGGTGTCGGGATGGCGGCGTGGGCTCGTTGGGCCGAAGGGCCTGTTTCCCAGGCTGTTTTTGTTCTTTGTTCTTTGTATCACCACAGTGTGTACACATCATTGGTGTGCACTCTTCAGTTTGAAACTGTCATTTTTTAAACCATTATTTAATTCATTGTAGTTAATGTATGTAATACAGGATGAAGTCCACATTGTATGATCTCATTGATTATGTACATGCAAAGTGAAGCTAAGGACTATGGCAATGCTTTGTAAACCATTTTCTAAAGTTATGGGGTTTTAGTTCAGACAGGGAGCATGGTTGGTGCAGGCGTGGAGGGCCGAAGTGACTGTTTCTGTGCTGTAATTTTCTTTGTTCTTTGTCATAATACATCAAATAAATATAAAAACATGTGCTTTTAAAGAACTTTGTAAAACATTATTATTTTATATAATCATGTCGACTTCAGCCAAGTTCACTGTATTACATAGTGACAGAAGACTCAATGAAGTTCCTTTCCCCCCACACACATTGTAATCAGCTCATCTCCCATCATCACACATCTTTCCTGTCCCCCACTCCCTCACTCATTTAGCAGCTTCTAATCCCAAACCTCTTCCCATCTCATTCACTCATGCCCTCCTGACCCAGCCACCACTCCCTTCTCCACCCAGACTCACTCATTCACCCTCTCTTCTTTTTCCAATCTATTGCCTTACCTGAATTTCTACATCTCCTCATTGCTGCTGCCTCTCATCAGTGGATGGTAGTGATTCCTCTTCGGCCAGTGCCACAGCTGGGGATCTGTGTAGCCAGAGTGGGAGCTTGAGCTCAGATCCAAATTCACTGGGACCACAGCCTCTTCTATCTCGAGACACCTGGGTCCAGGTCCGGCCTGACGTGAGGCTGAGTGACTGAGGCTGTATCCCAAAACAATTTTCTCAATGAATCCATCAGATCATCACAAACAAAGAGCCTTCAACTAAAACTAAATGATGGCTCCCCAGGCCTGATCCAGCCTCATTACTGGGAGAGGCTCCCTCCTCTTTTTTAACTTTGCACTTCTTCTGCTCAGTCTCCTAAATGGCAACAGCAGGATCAGCCAGAATAAGTGCCCCATCTCCTCCAATCATAGGATTTGTCACCAGAGGAGTATAAGAATGGGAGAGCTGTGATTGAAGGAGTCAGGACTGTGAATATGGAGACAGAGGCTGGAATTTTACCAGCATGTGCGTCCTGGAATGGGGGCAGGCAAGTCTCGCAGAATGGAATTCTCCATTGGCCACAGGCAGGATTTTACGAGCTTCACCCGAGCGAGGTCATAAAATCCCAGCCAGAATCTACGAGGGGCAAGTCTGCTGCTCCTCCAATCACAACTCTGCAGACAGTTCCCACTTTCAGCAACTGTCAGTTACCGGGAGTGGGAACTGCTGCTTCCCTTCTGGCAGCTTGGTGATTGGCCAGCTTTTAAAAATAAACTGAGCTGTTCATTTCACTGACAGCTATTCCAGGCAGTAACTGCAGCTTCCAAACTTTGGGACGTTTTGTGGGTTTCTGGCCAGGTTTCAGTTCAGATTTTTTTTTTAAAAAGTTGACCGTTTTTTTTTCACTTCCCCCTACCCCCACCTCCAAACTGCTGTTGTAGACAAACATCTAGTTTTCCTAGTGGGTGCAGTGGCCCTGTGCAGAGGAAGCCATATTTGAGATCAAGTTGCAGGTTTCCCTACAAGCAAATGAACATCACAGATATAACATAAATGTTAAAGTGCCACAATCAGCATGAAGAGATTATTGCGCAGCAAATAAATTGCCCAGAGGGTACGTTGTAAAACTAGGAATGTCATATTTCACTTTGCATGACATCGGTAATAACACTGTTGATTTCCCCACATGCTGGGTGTGGGGGGTGAGGTGGGTGAATAGGAGAATTTGAGAAGATCCAGAAGAGAACAAATAAAATGACACCCAATCTTAGTGCTTATATTTCGGGTCATGGGCACTTTTATCATTGGAGGTAGACATGATTGAAAGAGGAAGGATTACATTTTTAAAGTAATGACAGATGCTAACCAGTTGGATAGGTTGTTTGAGATGTATAGCAATATGAGAAACAGAGGGCCTGACTGTACAATAAGTAAACAAAGATTAAGGCTTTCACTGCATCAACAACCATTCTAGACTGTTGAATTGGAAATGCAAAGCTGCCAGAGAGAGGATATTTGAAGTTCTAAAAGGATGGCTATGGAACATTGTGTGACCAAGAACTTAATACCCTGAGAATTCCCAGGTGGGGATTCAAATTTAGTTTAAATAGGCAGCATGGTGGCACAGTGGTTAGCACTGCTGCCTCATAGCGCCAAGGACCTGGTTCGATTTCTGGCTTGGGTCACTGTCTGTGTGGAATTGCACATTCTCCCCATGTCTGAGAGAGTTTCCTCTGGATGCCCTGGTTTCCTCCCACAATCCGAAAGCCGTGCCTAGTTAGGTGCATTTACCCGAACAGGCACCGGAGTGTGGCGACTAGGGGAATTTCACAGTAATTTAGTTGCAGTGTAACGTAAGCCTTGCTTGTGGCTGATAAATAAATTTTAAACTCCCGACCCTTAGGGGTCTTGTGTAAAGTGAAAGCTGATGAGTTGATAGGATCTGTCTCTGGAGGAGTATAAGAATGAGAAAGCCGTGATTGAAGGAATCAGGAAAAGGAAGGAGTCAGCAAAAGGAAAGCACTGCTTCTCCTCCTGGCCCACAGCAGTGAGTGAAAGGACTTGACTTTTCCCCAATGTTTCGTCAACTTCTTTTAGATGTTGGGTTTCCCATGGCCTGAGAAGCCTAGCTGACGACTATTAAGTCAGGTTAAACCAGAAGTTGCAATATTTAAAATACCAATCACCATCCAGCCTCTCCTCCCCTTCCACTTTGAAGCATTTTTGTAAGTTAAAATCTGACCCATTGTGCATTTTGTTTTGTCTCAACTTGATAGACGTGCCCAAAATTCATCGATGGTTGAGTGTGGAATAATACCTTTAAATCTATTGTTAAATGAACTATGCTATTACATTATTTCAACACTACAATACCTGGCATTGATTTGGTTTGGCTCTGTTCTATCAGCTCATGCATATATATTATCTTTTTAATTAGACAGGAGAAAGAAATCCCAGTAAAAGCCAGAACAAAGCTTCAATTCATTCCAGCATGAGCTTCGAAAGTGTACTGCTGAGTGCAAACTGTAGTTTTATTGTCTATCCAGGAAATTACCATAATTTCTACAACAAACAAACAGTAAGAAAGGGAGAAGTGTTTGCCACCATGGAAATGTTTAACATGTGACTCAACCACATCAGTAATTAGGTGGGAAGGAATGGGTCCAGTAATATGTAACTAATGGTTTGCTGCAGATGCATTAGGCTGAGATTTTAGCAAATATGAAGTTTTAGCAAAAGGATGGACTAAACATTATCAGGTTCCATGAGGTGAGAGGGAAAACTTTCCTTCCACGATACGCTCACGATCACAGGAATTCAAGCACTTGCGCATTCTATTCAATCACCTCTTATCAACACTAGGGCCCTGTTCATCAACCTCTTCTTTAAATGTGTTTATTTAACTAACCAGAAATCTCCAAGAATTATTGTTTGTATGATGGTGTCTTGTTAGACGCCAAGTTGTTCAATTTTAAAAGATCTTTTCAAAGATCTTAAAGTGATCTTTAAGATCTTTAAGTGATCTTAAAGTGATGTAAGCTATAGGGCTACAGACAAAGAGTTGGAAGAGCTCTTTTCATACTGGCACAGATATGGGGGGGACAGAATGGCCTCCTTCTGTTCTGTAAATTTCTATGATTCTATGAAGCACCCATCCATATATCTTCCACCTCACCCCCCACCCCGGCAGTGTTACTACCAATGTCATATATATCATCTATAGTTTGCCTTTAAAGGGGTTGCTGCTGCCCCTCTTATTGGCCAACAATATTTCCATAGCATCGTAACCATATGCATGTGTATGTGGCAGGCATTTATTAAACAATTCACAGATCAATTATTTTAACTTATTAAACATTTCCATTTCATTTTTTTTCAAAAAAATAAGTGCCTTGAAATTATTTTGAAGTTAATCTTTAACTGGATAGAAGTAATTTTCAAACAGAAGCAGGTAATGGTACTTTTATAAACAAGCAACCCCTCATTCACAGATCAATGAAAATTAGTTATCTCTTATTCCAATTCCAAGCCACAATAATTCAACTCCAAGATAAAATAACTTTGAACTGGATTCCACAAGGACCTATTCTGTGGGTGGGAAGTGGGTTTTCGAAGCCAGTGGAGAGGGTTAAAGAGGTGGGGTATGACCTTGGGAGATGAAGCCTCCAATGGGCACAAGAGTCCTCACCCACTCTGCCCAACAGCAGCCCATGCAGTGAAAGCTACTGGACCACCATTTTTCCACCTTGCCAACACCTTTCACTGTGCACACAAGTTAGTGGAAGCAAGGTGGAAAGATGGTGGTCCAGTAGCCTTTATGTGGCCATTAACCGACCATTTAAGAGGAAAAATGGTCACTGAGCAGGAGAGAGAAAGGCGATAGAAAGGGAAACAAAAAAAACGCAATTGAAGAGCAGGATCTTGGAGAAAATTTTGAAAGAAATTGGTCGTAACGTGAGGGGTGGGAAAAGAGGCGAAACTGTTTAGGAAGGAGCGCCTAAGGTTGAATGGGCAGTTATCAATAACAGCAAAGAGACAAAGATAGCAAAGGGAATGATGAGCTTTTGTGCAGACATATAACCAGTGAAATTTGCCTGAATATTTAGATTTGAAATGAAGTTGAGCATCTCAAATCAGATTTAATAACTTCATTGGAAATGAAAGTTGGGTGAAATATATATACAGGGCTGAACTGATATTGTCCATTTTATGTTATTGCTGAAAGTCAAATTGACTCAAAGTCTGCCACCGGACTTTAGACGGCAGTCTAACGGGGTGGACCTCATTTTGCAATGCAGTTTCTGTTGTCTTCACTCTTCAAAATTCATTTGCCTGTATTAAATAAATTTTCTTTGCAAGAGAAAAAAGTACCATAATAGTCAACAGTTTGAGAGTAGGGAGGGCGGAAAAAATAAAACCCCTCCACACAACATGGAGGCCATGTGAAATGACAGGCTGAGGGAGAACTGAGGTTACTGTAGTGTCTGGAGACAACATTCTTGGTTATACATCAGGGTAAGCACACGTAATTACTCCTGCAATTATTTTCACATTCAAGTTAAAATCAGGGTTTCTGATCAACCCCCACAAAACACTAACTTGTAAATGAAGCAGTGATGTCTGCATAATGATATCCGTGTGCTCATTAGATGCCATTTTGTAGTAGATAGAAACATATTTCAGCTACTATTGAATGAAATTGATAGCAGTTGTCCAGCCCATCATCTTAAATTAGGAAGATATATATTTCAATTGTCAGATAACAGATTGAAGTGGGAATGAGTTTGGGATCTGCCATGGTATCACATTCTCGCCTTAAGGTAAATGGCAGCCAGGCTAATGAGAAAATGGGAGCTACATCTGTTCATGTATTTTATCTTGGAAGGCATACTGCCTAAGAGATTAGGTTGTGCAGCAATTTTGAAAGGCTACATAAACAACATGCAAGAAGACTCAATACTAAACAGAACACTTATAACAGGAAATTCTCTATAAAGAGATTCTTTAAGAAAGTTTTCTGACAGGTAGATCTTTCCAAAAAGAGGTTCACTACGGATGACTCTTTTTTTCTTGCACTTGCCTTCAAGACATTAAAAATGAAAATCTGAATCTCTCTCAAAACTGAGTTTATGTTTGAAATGCTAATACTTAGCATTATTATTATGTTAAATTATAGAACCAACAGCACATTATCAAAGTTGTCATTTTGTTCAAAATTGACCTTCATTATGAATTACAATGAGTAAAGAAAGAAAGGCTGAGAGATTATAATTGTTAATGCGACAGCTCAATATCAATCTCACTGACTCATGGATTGAATTCGCACGTGGCCAATCTGGAAGAAATGGTTTGAATCAAGCAAAGTTATGATATTGCATTAGATCATTCAATTAATTTGATTAAAATTCCATTAGCCATAAATGACTAATTTCATACAACATTTTTTTAAAATTTTGAATAATCTTCCTCTGCCATGGAGCCCACCAATCACTAAGAGTAAACATTAGGAAATTACAGGTACCCTTTTTGCATGATTTCCTATCAATGACGGTAGTGATGGCCTTGAGGGGTGGTGGTGAGTTACTTTCTTGGGTGGCACGGTAGCACAGTGGTTAGCACTGCTGCTTCACAGCTCCAGGGACCTGGGTTCAATTCCCAGCTCAGGTCACTGTCTGTGTAGAGTTTGCACATTCTCCTCGTGTCTGCGTGGGTTTCCTCTGGGTGCTCCAGTTTCCTCCCACAGTCCAAAGATGTGCGGGTTAGGTTGATTGGCCATGCTAAAATTCCCCTTGGTGTCCTGGGATGCATAGGTTAGAGGGATTAACAGGTAAATAATGTAGGGATACGGGGGTAGAGCCTGGGTGGGATTGTGGTCGGTGCAGATTCGATGGGCCGAAGGACCTCTTCCTGCACTGCAGGGTTCTATGGTCTTGTACCACTATAGTCCATGTGCTGTTAGGGAGGAGATCCAGGATATTGACTCAGTGGTCGTGACAGAATGGTGATATAGTTTAAAGTCAGGATGGTGTGTGACTTGGAGAGGAACTTGCAGGTTGCGATATTACCACGTTATCAGCTGCCCTTGTCCCTTGAGTTGGCAGATGTTGAGGGTTTGGAAGGAGTCTTGGTAGGTTGGTACAGTGCATCTTGTAGATGGTATACAGAAGATAGAATCCCTATAGAACAGAAGGAGGCCATTTGGCCCACTGAGTCTGCACCAACCACAATCCCACCCAGGCTCTACCCCATATGCCTACACATTTATCCACTAGTCCCCCTAACCTATGCATCTTAGCAAACTAAGGGGCAATTTTAGCATGGCCAATCAACCTAACCCGCACATCTTTGGACTGTGGGAGGAAATCCTCCAAAAGTTGTAAACTCTTCCCTCAGGTGAGGAGTCAATAAGGGCACACAGGCCATGTGGTCCTGGATAATGCCTGCCTTATGATTCTCCTGCTCCAAGGTGGACTCAGCATGTATTTACTTCCTTGCTACCAGCTGAGCGTTGCATCTTACTCACCTTGCTAGAGCTCAAAAGGCTTACCTCTCAAGTAACATGCTTTGTCTAGTTTGGCAGGCCACCCTCAGGAAATAGCACATTTCTGCAGGCTCTCATCGCCTCCACCAGAACCTCCAGCAAGGCCACACTGAAGCCATCCTTCCATCACTGCCTATAATATTGCTGCTTCACCATGTGTAGTACTTCTTGCACACTCTAATGAAATGATCAGCCTGTAGCCATTTTGCTGACTCCTGGGCTACATTTAAATGGGGCTTGCTACATTGAACTCTGCCTCCTAAACTCACCTGCCCCTTCTAACTGGGCGGTGATTGTGGGGTCAGCTACTAACTGGTCACCTCCCCCAAAATTCTACCTGATATTGTGCAATGATCTCAGTTGACATCAGGATCTGGATCTGGATAGTTGCATGATGCTATTGGTAAAATCCAGCCACATAAGACTTGTTGAAAAGATATGGGAATAAAATGACTTTCACAGAGAACAATGGTATACAACAGATCCACATTGATACTGGTGACAGCAATGCATCAAAAGACCAAACACCCTTTGGACAAAAGGCCCGGTCTGAATCAATACAGAGACAGTGGAGATTCCCCGAGAGAGAATCAGTCACCAGCTGGTGTGTATGCTATTGACTACCAGTTTACAAAGTAGCTATCCTGCGCAGCTAAAGATCATAAGGATGTAATAAAGCTGGAGTAGGTCATATGGTTACTTGAGCCTCCTCTGCTAATCTATAAGATTTTGGCTGACCTTCAACCTCAACACTTTCTTGCTCATTCCCCATAGCCCTTGTTTTCTTTTAGAGTCCAAAACTCTAGTGACTACAGCTTTGAATATACTCAATAACTGAACATTCACAGTTCTCTAGAGCAGGAATCCCAAAAATTCACAACGCCCTGACAGAATAAAATTCCCTCCATCTCAATGCTAAATGGCCTACCCTGTATCCTGAGGCTATAGCTCCTTGTTGTAAAACCTCTAGCCAGGGGAAACAGCCTTTAGCGTCTATCCTGTTAAGCCCTCTCAGAATCTTACAGATTTCAATGAGATCATCTCTCATTTTTCTGAGCTCCAGGCAGTTTAGACCCATTCTATTCAACCTCTCCCTCTTGGGCAACCCCCTCATCCCAAGAATCAATCTAACACTTAACACATTGACACAGAGAACATTGGTTTTTCACGTCATGACTTCCAAAGGTAATCGTGAATTGGCAGATTGCATAAATGCACATAAATATATCTGGTATATTACCACTGCAAATCAGATCAACCTAACTGTAACATTCAAACCTGAACTAAAGTCCAGTTCAAATATGGCACTTTACAACTTATGAAGGCTGTGGGGCAATATTGCACAAAATAGAGGGGAGGAAGGAATAAAACTATAGTCAAATTTATCAATGGAAAGGTTCACTGTACGGTGGTAATAATTCGATAATTTCAATTTTCAAGTTTGCTGACAACACCGCAGTGGGTCGGATCTCAAACAACGAACAGACAGACTACAGGAATGAAATAGAGAATCTGGTGAACCAGTGCGGCAACAATAATCTCTCCCTCAATGTCATCAAAATAAAGGAGATTGTCATTGTCTTCAGGAAGCATAAAGGAGAACATGCCCCTGTTTATATCAATGGGGACAAAGTAGAAAGGATTGAGAGCTTCAAGTTTTCAGGTGTCCAGATCACCAATAACCTGTTCTGGTCCCCCCCCCATGCTGACGCTATAGTTAAGAAAACCCACCAACACCTCTATCGTCTCAAAAGACTAAGGAAATTTGGCATGTCAGCTACGCTTCTCACCAACTTTTACAAATGCACCATAGAAAGCATTCTTTCTGGTTCTATCACAGCTTGGTATGGCTCCTACTCTGTCCAAGACTGCAAGGAACTACAAAAGGTCATGAATGTAGCCCAACCCATCACACAAACCGGCCTCTTATCCACTGACTGTCTTCACTTTGCCTCAGCAAAGCAGCCTGCATAATTAAGGACCCCACGCACCCCGGACATTCTCTCTTCCACCTTCTTCCTTTGGGAAAAAGATTGAGGTCATGTACCAACTGACTCAAGAACAGCTTCTTCCCTGCTGCTGTCAGACTTTTGAATGGACTTACCTTGCATTAAATTGATCTTTCTCTACACCCTAGCTGTGACTGTAACACTATATTCTGCACTCTCTCGTTGCCTTCTCTATGAACGGGATGCTTTGTCTGTATAGCACGAAAGAAACAATACTTTTCACTGTATGTTAATAAATGGGACAACAATAAATCAAAACAAATCAATATTGCTGGCAGTGTTGTTGCTTTTACCAATCTCTGCTAACTATTTTTTCTGCTTTAAGCAGTACAAACTTAACAGAAGCGTTTCTTTGTTACTTTGCACTTTACATTGTTTCCCTGCTTTCCCCACTATATTGCTGGGTACGATTGATGCTGTACTGTTCTATGTGGTTGTTGCAAGTAACAAAGCTGCTCTGTTGAAGCTCATAAGCAATAGTCTAATCAGAAGCAAAGCCCAAACTTTCACTATGAGGCAAATCTGGGATGCAACCCATTATTCACATATCAGTACAATATGTTCATTACTGATTTTATTATTTTGATATTATTCAAAACCTCCACATTATTTTTTTTAAGCAGGCTCAATCCAGTACAATGAGAGTATATAAATAGGATTCAATTCTTCTTCTGCATCTTTTAGAAAAATAAGCAGACACCCTTATCGTTACCAACTCTCTTGATAAGGCGCATATGCCTAGATTAAAGACAGGAATACATTTAGTCCAATGGTAAATGTTAACTGTAAATTACTGTAATAAATTATTAGCTCTAAATGCTGACTATTACAGATTTCACTGCACTATGGAAAGAGCAAAATGAGAATCATAAATGGGTATTTATTTTCTTAACATTTCGTTTGAGCTGAACATAAAACTGAAATGTTGTAATTCATGTGCATGTAGCTTTATTCAATGTGCCACACAGTCCCTGGTCATGGACAGATGCTGAAATACGTAGTGTGGGGTGAAATTAGCCAATTTTTCCATTAGCTAAATTCTCAAAGGATGCTAACTCCCCAGGGTTAGTAGCAGATTGCTGGTTGTCATGATCACAAAAGATGCCCTTCTTTGTCACTCAATTGTTGCTTCCCTGGGCAATTCACTAGCAATGCATTCTATTAGATTAAATATCAAAGCGCCATTTCTGTAGATAATAAGCTTGGATTGCAACATCAAATATGGAAAGGAGATTGAGGGTAGCAGCTTCAAAGATAACACTGATTATTTTAAAGAATGCAAATGCACGTGAAGATGAAAAATGAGCTTCTGTTTTTGACATCAACAGCAGAGATTATGTCCAAAGTTCCCTTGGTTTTGATAAAAGCATCCACTTCAGACACACTGCCACAGGCTGAATATGCTGGACGTTATCAAACACTATTAGGCATAAATAAGTTGTTAAATTTAAAATGAAAGTTCACTGCACAATCTGTCATTCTGCATCAACTGGGATGAAAATCAAAAAGCTGAAATGATTTAAAAGTTCAGACGTCATGGTCTGGTTTATGTCCACTGCAATATGCTTTTCAAAGGCATTGCAGGTGAAAATGCTTTACTTCAGGGCACCACACCTCAAAGTGTCACATGGCTGCTCAGCAGAAATTAGTTATTAACCGCAACAAGGACTGAATTGTGAAATTACCACTCAAACATCCAACAGGAATGAACCAAAAGCAGTTCAGTTCAGCCAATAGATACCAAAGAGGAAGGAGTGAGTAGCAATGAACTATGCAATCAATTTCTTCAGCATTTTTCCATAGCTACCCATTTCAATCTGGCCAGAGACAAAAATCAATTAAAATCATTTACGTAGAGTGCATGATCCAGAAACAGGCCATTTGGAGTTCATACTCCACTTCAGTATCCTTCCACCTTTCCTTGCCTAGGTTTTGTGAACTTGCCTTGGTGCTGTCAGCTTGAATTTTTCAGGAGCCTGAACACCTACTGGTGATAATTTAGAACGAGTAAAAATATTGAACAATTCAAATTAAATTGGTCATTAATTTTTTTGCCGAATTGTCTTGTGAATTAATTTCAATGTTTTGAATTAAGTTTGACATCAAGTCTTTTCTGTATTCAATACAACAGCGTCTACACTTCAAAAACACTTCATTGGTGGCATGGTGACACAGTGGTTAGCACTGCTGTCCAACAGCACCAGGGACCCAGGTTCAATTCCTGGCTTGGCTCACTGTCTGTGAGCAGCCTACACGTTCTTCCCTTGTCTGAATGGGTTTCCTCCGGGTGCTCCAATTTCCTCCCACGGCCTGAAAGATATGCTGGTTAGGTGCATTGGCCATGCTAAATTCTCCCTCAGTTGTACCTCAAACAGGTGCCAAAGTGTGGCAACAGGGGGATTTTTCACAGTAACTTCATTGCAGTGTTAATGTAAGCCTACTTGTGACACCAATAAATAAACTTTAAGTTTTTACACATGGCATGCTAATGCTGCTTCCTGACCCAATCCTCGAATTGAGCTCCCTCCAGGCCAGGTCTTCAGCTCCATTTCCCTCTAAATTCATGTCTTTCAACGTTTGACAAAGGTTTGGCATGAAATTTGGTGTCGAATGTCACCAGTTGTGATTAGATCTTCAATCTAGGTACAAGGAAAGCTCGTATCCAAATGGTGCTTAGAGTAAAAATTTGCATTTACATAGCACTTTTCAATATCTCAGGACACCTCAAAATACCTTCCAACCAATGAAGAACTTTTGGAGCATAGTCACGGTTATAAATTAGGAAATACAATTGATCAATTTGCACAAGAGCAATGTGAAGATAATCAAATCTTCTGCCTTTAAATGCTGTTTGAAGATAATTATTGGGTCCACATGAGAGAGCCGATTGATTGTTATTTTTACCCCATTTACTTTGATGCTTTTCCCTTAAGATAATTCAAACAATAGCAGCAAACAGTAAATTCTAAGCAAGGTGATGTCTGTAAGGGGCCTATGGAGCAGAAAATAAATTTTTGCTTTTGTGTCATCCCTTTCATGACCTCAGGATATCTCAATGCACTTTACCATCGATTAAGTGTTTTTGAAGTGTTGCCACTTTTGCATTAAATACAGAAAAAAGAGTAGTTTGATGCTTGCTTATCATCTCCGCATGCTGGGGAGAAATTACTGCTGCCAGCCATCTACTCATCAACAGCAACTTTACAATAAGGGTGATATGGTGGCACAGTGGTTAGCAATGCTGCTCACTGCACCAGTGACCCGAGTTCAATTTCGGCCTCAGGTCACTGTCTGTGTGGAGTTTGCACGCTCTCTTTGTATCTGCGTGGGTTTCCTCTGGTGTTCCAGTTTTTTCCCCACACTCTAAAGATGTGCTGGTTAGGTTCATTGGCCATGTTAAATTGACCCTAAGTGTCAGGGGGATTAGCAATATAAATACGTGGGGTGAAGGGATAGGCCTTGGGTGGGATTGTTCAGTGCAGATGTGATGGGCCGAATGACCTCCTTTTGCACTGTAGGGATTCTTAGATTCTGTGAATAACTGTGTTCAAGCCTGAATGCAAACAGTTGTTTCAGTACTGCTAAAAAAGGACACACATTGTCGAAGGTTTTTGTCTTGGATTCATCAGGACGTTCCCAAGAATACCAAATTGTAAAGGGAACAACAATTTATACTACATGAGAAGAGCTTGCTGATTGGTTTTGGTATTCCAACCACTCTAAACTATGTTTCAGAATATAAACAGTGCAGCTTCTACAGTACCCAAGTTCTAGAGATACCACAATAAAACCCCTTCCTGAAAGCAACAGTTGATTCAGCTTCCACTACAGTTTACAGAACTCTCTCTTAAATCATTATTCTAGATCTCCAGGTTGGTACAGAATTTTGAGTATTGACAATGTAAGACGCATTTTGCGATGTTCTGAGAGATAACGACTAAATGCCCGAAATGGACGTCAGAAGGACACTAGGGTTGCAGGCCGTGGAGTCTCAGCCTTTCCTGATGCTACTTGTGCTAATGGAGAGATTAATCACATGGGTAAGAGAACATGCCTAAATATGGATGCATTGGAATCGCTCAAGAATGATATTGACATGCTGGCCACAAGTTTCCAATCGGAGATAATCTCTATCAGGGAAGAGCCAAAGTCATCCATTACAACACTATGCAGCCTCAGAATCTCAGGAAAACCCTTGAAAGGAACTTGAGCAGTCAGTAGTATTCCGTGGTGAAACCCTGGTAAATCTGCAAACCACAATAAATCAGCTCTCGGCTGCAGTCAATTGAAGGTGTAATATGAAGATTTGGAAGGGCATCAGAGGTACAACATTTGCCTATTAGGTGTGGTTGAGGGGATAGAATTTGTCACGCAGTTATTGCAGGAAATGCTAAAACTGACTGGACAGGTCTCTCTTGGACTGCGCAGACAGGCCACTATAGATGACTCAAGGATGGCAATGATCTGTGCCCCTGTGTTATAAGAGTTAACTATTACCATGCTTGTGACCAGATCTTTCACCAAGCTGAGAAATCTGCTCTCCTACTCCACTGGGGAATGAAAGTATGCACGTTTCCAGATTTCACCCCCACTCTAGCCAAAAATAGAGCCATCTTTGACAGAACGAAGTGTCTCCTGCACTCTTTTCCATGAATCAAGTTTTGCCACTACTTCCACACTCTACTGAGAATGCCCCACCAAGTGGATCCAAGCACTCATTTGAAAACCTGTCTACTGCTGCAACCTTCATCAATAATAAGGTAGGATGGTCTTTCCGAATATACAGAGCAACAGGATGATACCTAAACTGACTTCTATTTTCAAAGGAGTATTGATGAATAGGGCACATAGGAAACTGAGGCACATACTACCAAATTCTACTGCAACATTCTCATCTTGTTAGCATTTGCCAACCTGCGTGAAGTGATTATGTTGTAGGATATTTGAGACAGACCTCTGCCTATGTAGGGTGGAACTTTATTAAGCTATAGTTATTGTTTGTCTGCCTTTTTCTGTTTGACTTGTTAACGTCACTTAACCTCTTAACAAAAAGACTTAGTAGATAAGCTATGTTCTGTAAGGAGTGTTACGTACAAGTTAGGAGGAGTTGGGTCTACATGCATCTCATTTGGGGAGATGCATTGGGCGATGAGTGATGTGTTTTTGGTGTTTCTATTGTCTTTTAAGTTTGTCATATTTGGTTTTCAACTGTTTTATGCCTTTTTTTGGGCATCATAACATCACTTAGTATATGCTGTATTATCTTCATATACTCCCCACACCCATGATAATGGCTGTTATTATTTATTTATTATTATTGTGATTTAAGTTATGGTTCCTCCTAAGAAAATATGACAATCTAAAAAGTCACAACAGTTTGGAGGATGTGCTCTTAGGTTTGTCAGCTGGAATGTTAAGGGATTGAATCACCCCATCAAGCAGCACAAAGTCTTACTGCAACTCCAACATCAGGGTGCACAATAAGTTATCTTTCTCCAGGAAACTCACTTTAGTGTCTGAGATCACTTTAGATTTTGCAAAAAGTGGGTGGGCCATCTTTATCATACAACTTTTCACAGCAAAGCAAGGGGAGTAACTATTTTAATACACACATCCTTACCTTTTGTAGCTTCCAACGTTATGGTTGATTTGAATTGTAGTATCTTATTGTTATAGGTTGGATATATAACACTTCCTGCTCATTCTGGCTAATGTTTACATCCCTATTTGGGACAATGAAAATTTCTTTGCTTGTTTTACTGTCCCTGCCAGATACAGACTCACATTTACTTATTTTAGGAGGTGACTTTTTAAATTGCTGGCTGAATCCTGCCCTTGACTTCTCCTTTTCTAAAACCCACTGCCATTTAAGTCTGCTGAGAAATTAAATAATTCTTTAGGACTTTTGGTCACACAGAGGATGATGTTCCTATCTCGTCGCATCTGGAGCAAATTGTGCCAAACTGGGAAAATAACTTGCGGGCCTAAAAGTCGGTTTTGCATCCAATGCTAACTGATTAGCAATCATTCCAATCTCTTTCTAATGGCATGAACCAGATTACACCCTGAATGGGCTCGAGGCCGATTAGCATTTAAAGCACTGGCACAAAACTTCCAACTCTCTGAAAAAGGGACTGAGCGTGCGATGATTGTGATGTGGACTATACCTGAGAAATTGACATGGATCACTCCATTCTTCTCACCATTATCACGTTTTTTTATGGGAAGATTCCATCCTTGATCTTCCTTCAACGCAACTAGCAGAGATTACTCCTTCTCTCCTGTTCATCATATATACACATGTATTGATTATTTTTTATTAGATAATAAACTTCTTCCAGTTGTCTGCTCCTGTCCATACAATGTGATAATTATTTCGGATCCTGCTCCTCTAACAATGGATTTACTACTTTGTGCAGGGTTGAATCATATTCCCACTGGCGATTCAATATACATAAGCTTTCAGACGATGACACTGTTAACTTCCTGTTGGCCCAGAGATGTTGTTATAACTATTAACGATGCCCCTGATATTTCTATCTCTGTCCTATGCAAGTTCTTGAAGACTTATGTAAGAGGCCAGATCATATTCTGTGCTGCCTGTGCAAGAAAACAGAGGAATAAAAAAAATCTGAACTTTCAGAACATTTATTCAATTGGACAAACTATATGCCACTAATCCATCTCCAACTGTGTCTAAGGAGTGTCTCTTATTACATGCTGACTTTGCTTTCTTGTTTACACATTAAGCTGGGGAGGCGTTACTTAAATCATGACATGTACATTGTGAACATAGGGCAAGTCTATTGTTGGCCCACCAACTTATCCACAACCCATCTATTTGTACTGATCCAAAACCCTACAGGCATGTCAGTTGAATCACAGCGTACAAACAATCAATTCAAAGAATCTTACAAATCCAAACATCTTACTGGCATGTCAGCCTTTGAGGATTTTTTGAACGCCTCCACCATTGATGCCGACTCTGAGTTGCTTAGTACAGCTTTTCACTATAGATGGAATTATTAAGCTAGCTAGAGCTATGCAATGTGGAAAACATCCAGCACCAGATGGATATCCTATTGAGTTTTATAAAAAAATTCTTAGGCAAACTGAACCCTCCATCATTTAATATTTTTAATGAATCATTTGAATCACAAGGTCTCCCTCAAATCCTAAAACAGTCCTCAGTTTCATTGATCTTAAAAAAGAACAAAGATCTCCTTGTATGCTACTGTTTCAGGCCAATCACATCGCTCAATTTGAACCTTAAGCTAATAGCGAAAATATTAGCTATGTTTTTTACAACCTATTCTTCCTATCATTTTTTCTCCTGGCCTGACCGGATTTATAAAAAACATTCCTTTTTTTTTAAACACCCGGCAACTCTTTGGTGTTTTGTACAGCCCTTCAACCACAAAACTTCCAGAGATTTTAATCTTTTTCAATGCCGACGAGGCCTTTGCCCATCTTGAGTGGAGCTACCTATTTTAGGCTTAAGAAAAATCGGATTTTGCAAACATTTCATTTCTCAGTTAAGTTGTTGTATTGTGTCTGAAGGTCATCTGTCCAAAACAAAATATTCACTCTGAATATTTCCCTCTTTTTCAAGGTGCCAGGTAAGGGTGTGCCCTCACCCCTCAATGATTTTCTGTAGCCATTGAGCCCCTTCCACTTCGTGATAGCCAATGCATGACAGGAATACGATGGGGAACATTATGTTGGGTCTCACTTTATGCAGAATACTTTCTTTTATATATTACAGACCCTGCCTTGTCTTTGCCTAATGTTTTGTCTATTCTCAAAGAATTTGGTTGTATTTCGGGTTATAAACTCAATTTAAATAAAAGCAAAATATTCCTTTGAATGCAGCAGCTTATAACTCCCACTGCATACACTACCTTTTGAGATCTTATTTAATCAGTTTACCTATCTGTGGGTGCACGTAAGAGACAAATTTGATAGCGTCTGTAAATGTATCTTTGTCCTCCTTCCAGCGTGTGCAGAACTTTCTCCCAATGCCTCTAGCAGGTCATCTCACTGGTGTCACGATGAATCATCTTCCCAAATCTTCATACCTTTTTCAATGTATCCCAATTTTTATCCCTAAATCATTTTTTCATCAATTCAATTCTCTCATTTCAGACTTCATTTAGAATAGAAAGGTCCCAAGGCTTCAGTGAGCAATATTCATCAGCAAATATCAGAATCTTTGAGAGGTATAGGTTTATTTCCAATTCTATTACTGGGCTGCCAACTTGAAGTAGTCTTATATTGATTATAGGCAGACACTCAACTGATCGCCCCTGTCTTGTTGCATCTACAATCATCAACCTTCCTCCTTGGCAACTCTAATTTACTCTTCCCTTATTTCAGTCACCTCGCCTTATACCAAGAATATCATTGTTAAGTCAACTTTTAGGCAGTGACTACTTTGCCCTGCTTTTTGTACTAATCGCATTAAGGTAGAAATAAACAGAGACATTGGCTTTTTGTTTTTTTGATAACATCACTAAATTTGAAAGTTGTGGGCAAAGTTAGTTCCAGAGCATCAGCAAATAATGCTGGCTGACATTTCAGAAGGGAAAAAAAAGTCTGAAACAGTATTATTATTTCTCCATTTTTAACTTTTTTTCCTTCTGGGATCAGAGCAGTGTTAAGAGAATGCTGCATTGTCAAAGAATGTAGCCCAGTCAATCATGCAAATCAGCCTCCCATCCATTGACTCTGTCTACACTTCCCACTACCTCAGGAAAAGCAGCCAGAATAATTAAAGACCCTATGCATCCCAGATATTCTCTCTTCCACTTTCTTCTATGGAAAAAAAAACTGAGGTCATGTACCAATCATCTCATGAACAGCTTCTGCCCTGCTGCTGTCAGACTTTTGAATGGACTTACCTCACATTAAGTTGATCTTTCTCAACACCCTCGCTATGACTGTAACACATCATTCTACACTCTGTTTCCTTTTCTATGAACAGTATGCTTTATGGCATGTGAGAAACAATACTTTTCACTGTATGTTAATATACGTGACAATAATAAATCAAATCAAAGGTATCCAGTGAGAAATTGAACTTCATTATACATTATTACATCAAGCCAGTTTTTTAGATATCTGAGACCACTACCTGAAAAGCAGCAATGAGACCCATTGCTAGTGGTAATAACGAGTAAATGTCCTAATCCAGGACCATTCTGGGGAAAATGGGCTACCTTGAGGAAAGCTGACATGAAGCTTATTTCATTTCGTTTTTGCCAATATAGAATTAGACTAGTAAGAACTGCCAGCAGAAAAGGTAAGCTTTTAAAAATAATGATATCTGTATGGAGTCAAGAGTTCTGTAGAAGGCTGAGCTGGCTGTGGAGCCTGGCAGCCTACAAGTTGATTTGAGTTGAGACCCTGAGGCTCAATCTCGTGTTGGCCTCTGGTTCCCTCGTTTCGAGCTGTATTTTCACATTTGCATCCGAAACAAATTTCTACCCTTTAACTCCTTTGCATGAAATGGCAAGCCAAGCTCAATCCACCTCACCAAGTGAATTAAATACAATACCACAATGGTCAATGAAGTGACCTGACCAATATTCTGGCCCTAGCCAATGCCAGAGAAAAACAATTAATTGGCTCTATTTCCTCTTTTTGGACCTAGCTGCATAGAATTAGCATTTGCCGACTTAATCGTAAAAAATAAGCTGTTGCACAGCAAGTCCTTTAAAACGTTCCACAGATATCAAACATTACAGTTCTTTGTTTCCCAAAGCCAGTTGCTCGACTTAGTCAGCTGGCTCAGTTACTCCTGGCATGGCTGACAGTTTTGTGTTGTGGTAAATTGCACTTGCAGAAATACTTTTTCCATTCGCAGCCAGTCCAGACATCAGCAGTTAATTTTGTATAGAAGAAAAGAATTCCAGAAAAAAATGGTACTGGCTGAAGACTTCCAGCACAGCAGGCAGGCTCATTACAAATGTGGTATTGACTGAAGTTCTATAACCTCACACATGCACATTGTGTTTTACTTTTGTGTAGAAAACAATAACCTGAAATCTTGAAACAATTAAGCACATTGTGAATGAATTTTAATGTTTATTGGCACCAATTGAAGGTGTTAATGGTCCATAAAATACTTTGAATCCTCCATGAAATTGTTAACAGCGTTTTAGTTTTGTCTTTATTGACTGACAATAAAACATTATCTTCCACACGCTACTCCAAGAATCAAAACCAACTATACATTAAGTGTATTAGCATCCTTATTGAAACTTCCCCAAGTTTATTTTTAATATCAGAAAACTATAAATATGGTAATTCTTTTAATACAGATTTTTAGCACTGCCCAAGGAGCAAGGTGGCAATGCCCAGGGGACACCTTGGTACTGCCCACCAGGCATTGGGCAGTGCCAAGGGGACAGGGCCTCTGGGGAGTAGGGGGGGGGGGGAAGAGATTGGTGATGATGGGTGGGGTGTGGTCCTGCTGCCACTCTGCATTGGTGCATGCAGTGGCCTGCTCAGTGCTATGCTGCTGGCCTCTTCAGCAAGAATAGGCCCCACCCCCAGATTTCCAACATAATTCATGCTAGTGCACTCTGTGATGCACAGAGTGTGGAAGACTCAATTTGAAAATCCCGCTGTAAAAAAAAGCGAGAGTTACTCCAGTTTTTACATGAATTCAACACTTTTTTGGGGAGAATCCCACCCTACTTATCACTGTTTTCCAATACATGTGACAATAATAAATCAAGTCAAATCAAACAGCAGTAGCGCTCCTTACCTCTAGACCAGAAGCTCCAAGTTCAAGTCCAATGCCAGGAGTTGTTGGCCATAAAAGGAATATTCATAACGCGGTTCAATGAGCTGATACTCAGTTTAAAAATCTTCCATCACTTCTGCCTCTATTCCCCAAAGTGAAAAACAGCGTGGGGTGTGAAGGTACAGTAAAAAAAATCAAGGACCATAAATGTTTTCTAAACTAGACTTTCACGTAAGTGTTGCTTATCATGCGGCATCCATATTAATACCCTGTAGCAAAAATAGCTCCCAATATAAGTTTCATTGAAAAACACAGCTCAGACACCATATGTACAATTCTAACTATTAAATCCCTTCAGAACTTTCTCACAGGTCATCAGTTCACCGGCTCTGGTAACAACAGCTTCTCAACTCTGTCTTTATATCTAATTCTACATCAATCTCTACACTGTGAAATAATTGTCCCTTCCTGTATTTTCTTCAGAATATCTATTCATTTGAAAATAGGCCTTTGCCATCCACAACCACACTGATGATTAGCAATAACATCTTGACTTTGGCTAAGACCTGATGACCATGTGTTGACACCTGACCCTCCCTGAAAGTTCCTTGTCTGGCTGTATGTTCCACCACTTGCCTTACCCAAACCGGCGCAGTAATGGTATGAAGCTGATCATCAAATTGTACTGTGGTCTTCCTCACCTATTTTTCTAGCACCACTTTCTCTTTTGAGCACCTTACCTAGTTTTGGGATTCTTGCCTCCTTTAAAAAATAATGGTGTCGCATACCGTTTCAAACTTCAGACTCCTACAGATATCGTCCTGCCCTTCTTCCCTCAGTTACTTCATTAAGTGACTTCTTGTCTGCACCCTCACAAACCAGATCCTTTAGAGACTTAGAAAATCTTCAGACAGTGGTGTTTCAATATTGGAATTCATAGAATCCCTACAGTATAGATGAAGGCCATTTGGCCCATTGGGTGTGTACTGGCCACAATCCCGTAACCCCACACGTTTACCCTGCTAATCCCCTTGACACTAAGACTCAATTTAACACAACCAATCAACTTAACCAGCGCATCTTTGGACTGTGGGAAGAAACTAGAGCCCCTGGAGGAAATCCACACAGGCATCGGGAGAACTGTGCTGCCCTTGGTAAATTGACTCTTAGATTTGTTCCCATTGCAGACCAGTGTTTTGAGAACTTGAGCTTTGACATTATACAAGTTCCCAGATCCTAGCAGTCTACAACACCCCTTTTCTACATCTTCCAGAATTTTTTTTTTGTGGTTGACCCCAAGACTGTTTATTCACAGAACATGCCAAACTGGGTTATTTATAATTCATACTGCTCTAATGGAAAATTACTTACAGCAAAACCCTCGGGGAAACCATCTTTAGGAAATGTATTTTTCAGTTTATATAAAACATTAGTGTGATCTTCCTGACATATCTTTTTGATAAAGCAGAAAGCTGTATACTTTATAGTTGTTGATGTCATATAACCAGAGTTGGGAAGAATACAAAGTGTACCGAGCATAGTGTTCTACAGGAAAAGTGGCTTTCATTACTGCCAATGTGCAGGGATATGTCTTTACTGCCCAATATTTAATTGTTCAATAGCCCAACCCAGAGGTGCAACAATTGAACTCAAGCCCGATTTTACTATTAAGTTGCGCCCATTTTCAGGCCCAAAAAATTAGCAAGTCAGACGTGAGGTAAGTAGCCTCCGCACCAGTTTCCCCTTTACCAAGGCCCGAAAATGGCCATGATTGGGACCGCACCCAAAACGGGCCATTTAACTGCATTTGAATGCGTTTAAATTGAATTAATGGGCTGCACACCCAACTTTACTGACACATCACTCTTTTTATCACTGCGTTTGCCAAATCTGAATCGGCATGAAACCAACATTCTCTATAAAGGTACATTTGGATGCTTCATCAGTAAGGGTTAGTAAGGAGGTAAGTGCATAGCGTCCAACAGCTTTCTGCTGCTCATCGGTGACTTTTCATTGCGGTCATTTTCTGTCTCGGGTCGGTGGCGGCTCTGCGAGTGTGTGGGGGGTGGGGGGCTTTTGCTCTGCCGGGTCTCCACTGTCCGATTTGCAGAATGGACCCAGGTCTCAGCATTGTCCTGGGGTATTTTGAATGCTGCTGGGCCCTCATGCACTCAGCTCACTTTCAGCTGAAGGATGTGCACAAAGTCCTTGCAAATTGCATTGCTGCAGCCTCTCAACTTTGCAAGGAGCTACGATTGTGGGGAACATGTGGCTGGGGGAATTCAGGGGGGTGGAGGCTGCGATTGTGGAGAGCATGTGGCTGGGGGAATTGGGGGAGCTTTCTTAAACTGTAGTAAAGTATAGTATAGATATTTAGACCTTATTCACATTGAATGAATATAAAGGATCATGTGGCTTGGCCTGAGTTATTTGGCAATAAGTTGTCATGGGGTCTACAAGGGACTTGTGGGGGCCTGGATTTGCATGGAGAATATGATGAGGCATTGCGAGTGAGTGGGAGGTATGCGTTCTCATGGCTGGGACATGGGGAGGGGGATGGGGGTGAGGGCTGTCAAGGGTTGAGAACAAGGCAGCCTAATATTTAATAAAACGACTGGCTGACTTCCTAGAAAACCACGGCACTCAACAGCTGGATCTCCATCTCACACCTGTGCTCATTACCCCCCTCCTAATCTCTCCACTACTCCCCCCCCCCCCAACACACACACACCACTCCCCCTACTCCTCCACCAGAACGGAGATCAGGCTATTTTGGGAAGTTTCACCCGAGGCAGGTGCAGTGAACCAGTAAAACCTCCTGACTCCTGCTACTTGACTCAGAAGTAAAATTCTGGGCTTGCAAATCTGCCAAGCCTGTGCCTCAGTGTACCCATCAATAGTGTGTCCAGGATGATAAATCCCAGACAGTAGAAAAGGCTGAACAGCTTTCATCTTTGCTCTCTCAGACATCTCCTGGCATGATAAGGTCCCAAACTTCAGAAGGTCCAGGAGCATGCTAATTCCATCAGTTTGCAATGACATTGGTTTGCCTCCCATTCATCAATTAGAGACAGCCATGTACGCAAAGACCTTCTCTATGGTGAACTGGCCACTGAGATGGAGATGCTCAATGTCCATAATTCTGTTACAGGTACACCAGCATGCAAAACGTGGAGATGGTGGACATTGACACAGTTGTCTGGGACTCAGTCTTCGATGGCCATGAGCTCTGGAATTTGACTGTTTGGAAGGGAACTGGAAGAGGTGTGGTAAAACAAAATAAACCTCCCTGGCCAAGGAGAGATCTCAGAAAACAGAAGCCAGTGAACCTAGCACCTTCTGTATCCACGGTTTTCACCTGCACCATATACGGCGCAGACTGCCATGCCAGAGTGATGCCCCTGTTTCACACTCCATTCAACTATCACATGAGGCAGAAGGCTGTTTATAATTAAAATGAAGGATTAATTGTACTGTAAATGCAATTGTGAGAGTTTAGTAAAGCGACATAGATTTAAATAGAAGGTAACTTTAGCGTGGATGTTGGAGTTTTCTTGACAGAAGATGATCAACACTTGGAATGGACTCTGGATAGATAAACAAAGGCAATATGTCAAGGGTTGTTCCAAAAAGAATTGGATAGAGCATTGGGTCAAAGTGAGTTCACTTGTGTTGGATAAGCTGTTATCCTCATCTGTAAGTATCATGTGAATTTAAATTGTTTTTGGTTCTGATGTGCCCTTCAATGATTTCTTCTGATGGAGGCAAACAAAAAATATCCTTCCTTCTGAAAATCTATAATAGAAATATCCTGAAATTCAAATGTATGGGGATCGCAAGCATGTCCTCTCTCTGGGTGACACCTTTGGTGGCCAATGAGGTGGAATAGCAGAATGTTTGCTAATTTTAGATAAAATCTTCAGACATTTTCCAGAATGAATACTGTTAGAGTGTTGGTAATGTCTTGACAATGTGTCCCAGAAATGTTTTTAATGTATTCCAGAGGTTCTCTTCACAACTCCAGCAGCAGCAAGTACACCTGGATTGTTAAATATCACATTTTGTCCTTGAAATCTACATTTTTTTAAAAAAAATCATTTGTGGGACATCTCTAGTTGTTCATGGAGGGCAGTTGAGAGTCAATCACATTGCTGTGGCTCTGGAGTAACATATAGACCAAACCAGGTAAGGACAGCAGATTTCCTTCCCTAAAGGACATTAATGAACCAGATTGTTTTTTTTTCAACAATGGTTTCCTGATTATCAATAGATTATTAATTCCGGATTTTTTTATTGAATTCAAATTTTACCATCTGCCATGGCAGGACTTGAATCTGGGTCCCCAGAACATTAGCTGAGTTTTGGATTAATAGTGTAGCAATAATAAGAACATAAGAACATAAGAAATAGGAGCAGGAGTAGGCCATCTAGCCCTTCGAGCCTGCCCCGCCATTCAATAAGATCATGGCTGATCTGTCGTGGCTCAGTTCCACCTTCCCGCCCTCTCCCCATAACCCTTAATCCCCTCTCTTATCAAAAACCCATCAACCCGCGTCTTAAAAATATTTAGCGAGGTAGCCTCCACCACCTCAACGGGCAGAGAATTCCAGAGATTCACCACTCTTTGAGTGAAGAAGTTCCTCCTCAACTCCGTTCTAAACCGCCCCCCCTTTATCTTGAGGCTGTGCCCCCTGGTCCTACTGTCTTTTTTGAGCAGGAAGAGTCTCTCCACCTCTATCCTATGCATCCCATTCATCATCTTATACGTCTCAATGAGATCTCCCCTCATTCTTCTAAACTCTAACGAGTACAAGCCTAGTTTATTCAGCCTCTCATAGCTCAACCCCCTCAACTCCGGCATCAGCCTAGTAAACCTCCTCTGCACTCCCTCCAAGGCCAAAATATCCTTGCGTAAGTATGGCGCCCAAAACTGCACACAGTACTCCAGCTGTGGCCTCACCAATGCCCTATACAGCTGCAGCAAGACCTCCCTACTTTTATATTCAATCCCCCTCGCTATGAAGGCCAGCATCCCATTCGCCTTCCTGACCACCTGCTGCACCTGCAAGCTGGGTTTTTGTGACTCATGCACAAGGACCCCGAAGTTCCTCTGCACCGTCGCCTGCTGCAGTTTTTCGCCATGTAAGTAATAGTCTTTCCTACCATTATTCCTTGACTAGGCTATCACCTCCCCCACCTATGTAGTTTTGATCAGCTGTTTTCTGTCAGGGGAGGCTGTTCAGTCATGCACTAGCCATCAAAGTGCAGTCTATTTAGAATCAGAACAGTGCAAAAGGAGGCCATTCGGCCCATCAAGCCTGCACTGCCAACAATCCAACCCAGACCCTCTCCCCATATTTAACCCAAATATTTACCTTGCTGACCTCCTGACACTAAGGGGTAATTGAGCAATTTAATAAATTACCGCAAGTATTTTAAGTGATAAACAGCTGCTTAATCGGCTGAGCAGCCATTTCTCACAGACGCTTTAACTCCTTCATCAAGGTGCCATCTTTCACCAAGGCAACATCCCAGCTCAACACACTGAATCAACTCTGCATACCTTTATGCTTATATGTGCTGCTGGGAATCACCCCCTTGTGAATGTATTCTCATCATTTGTAACCAATTTGATAATAATCTTTTTCCTCATCAATCCTAACTTCAACAGTGACTAGCAGGCCCCAGGATTAAGATTTAACTTCAATATGTTTCAGTGGGTCTTCAGCCCCTCATCTACTTCTGCGAGGGACCAAATGCTCGTTTCTGCACAGATTGGGTACAGGCCTGTTAGACAACAGTTCATCCAACTTCAATTCACCGTCATATCCTTAACAAAATTTAATACACATCCAAATAATTTGAAAGAGTCCAATAAAATTCTAATAAGCTATGTCAGACTTACATTAAACAGAAAGTTACACAAAAATTCAGTTCAATTTAAATGTATCCTCCAAACAGAAGTCACTTTTGGTTACATTGTTCATTCATTCATTCAAAAAGATACATATAAATTAATAATAGCACTAAAAAGATAGAAAATTACCCACTCACAAAAGTCTAACTTTGATTCAAATATATTAAAAACTATCCCAGTATATTACAATATTCAGTCAATGATTCTGTCATGAGCATATAATCTCATTCAGTCATCAAACTCCTGCTAAGAGCTCTTGTGGAAAAGGCCACAAATGAGTTCAAGTAATGATTTGTCCGGCTTCTGAGGGATTGCAGCCGTTTTCCTGGACACGTTCAACAGTAATACTGGGACAAGGGGCAATTCTCACTGTTCACAAATTCTACTTCTATCAAAATTCTTCAAGAAGAGATTTCATCAAGATCTACCGATTAAATACCCTTCCTGCCCAATTCAGTGATCTCTGTACAGTTAAAAAAAATCTATTTTCCTAAGACAACAGTACCAGGAGAGACATGCAAAAAGAATACATTTCTCAACTACAGCTGTTTCTAGATTGCGAGATCTACGCAAAAGGATTTTGACATTGAGATCGTATAATTGTGTATGTCTCTTGGCCAGCAGACTAATTTAACTCATCATTTACATTATCAGATACATGCAGCTGGTGACTATTTCAATGTCAACCTCAAGAATCTTCCTGAGGAGATCCAGTATTCATTAACATGGACTCCAAGTAGATCCTGGGACTAACACTCATTGGGGCTTATCGAGAAGAGAATTACTGCTCCAAAGTAGCAGAGTCGGATGAACATCAGTGTTTTTTTAATTTCTCAATAGGCTCGAATGGTTGCAGCATATTAAAAGCTGAAGAGAAATCCACAAACGTGGCACGGATGCCTAATTTATCCGTGTGCTGTTGGATTAAAGTACCAAGATCAGAAGATTGTCCGTGAACTTCTGAAGTTGATAACCAAAGTGGTCAATATATGTAACAAGGGGATCTAAAAGCTACTGTGATACAATTTATCAAAGAAACTTTGTGATTATCAACATAAAGGCAACTGATCAGTAAACATTCAGCTCGGCAGGCCATGACTTCTTAGCAGCTGGAACATTGATGGCCAATTTCAACCTCTTCATGGCAAAATGTTTGGCTAACCATTTGTGTACAAACACACAATGAATGTAAATCAGGTAAAACTTACTGGGGCAAGTGCTTAACATAGGAAGGAAGTGATAAGGAGGGGATTGCAGAGTGACTTTTGGCCTCCTCTCCTGCTCCCGAGCTCCTTGTCACACTCACATCATATATCTGTGAATGTATGAAGATGATAGATATATTTAATTTTGAAAGAACAGCAAAGATTATGGACAACTTACCGTGACCCAGGATAAAGTCCATGGGGTCAAGTTAACTCATGCCTCTGAAATATCCAGCTGGAGGACTTCCCTTTTCAAAAGACATTCAGGATAAGAAATCATGTTTGGAAATTCGCAGCTCCTGCGGTAACCCCTACGAGGTCCATGGCAATCATTGATTGATTGCCCTGTGGGAATTATTGAGTACGAGTTCCTCTGGTAACAGGCAGTAGCCTGCCCAGCTATAACTTGTTATCTGAGCCTTTTATAAGACAGGCCAAGGACTGGGCTTTCTGAACTGTAGTCCCAGGCAGGGACCAGTGTGTGCACACCACAGTACGGTTTTACTTTGCATTCTGTAATAAACTGTGCTTTTTTCCAGTCAGGTCTTCTGAGTTATTATACTACTATTGTCTAGGTATTTACAGAAACTCAAATACAATGGTCATCCCAGACACTGCAACCTCAAAATCTAACAAAGAGGGAGGCAGAAATTATTTTTTGTCACAAACAGTTTGGAAGGCCATCATTCATCCACTGTTAACCTGCAACGGTTTCTAACATTGTATCCCTCGTGTGAATAATGAAGGTACAGACTCTGTAGTCACATAGTCAAAACTGATTTGGTATAACACATGTTTATCAGTCCAAGGACCAGCCAAGGCAGATCTGTCTGGGACAAACAGCATAGAGGGGAGCATTACCCAATAAGATGAACCCTGTCTAAATAGTCACCCTTCAGCAGTGAGAGTGGTTAGTTCGCTTTCATGTGTAACTGTGCATCTCCTTCCCACAGGAGAGCAAGAATTGAAGCCCCATCTCCAAATCTTCCGATACCCTCACTCACATTAACATTTTCCAGTTTCCTGGTCCTAACTGCCTCCTCTTCACTTTAGAAGTCCAATCCCTCTCCACCTCAATTGCCCACCAGCATGGTTTGATTTCTCTCCGCTTCTTATTTCAACAGAGGACCAACCAGTCTCCCTCCACCGCTATCCTACTCCAACTGGCTGAACCTCACATTGAACAACTCTCTTAACTCCACACTTTCTCCAAATAAGAAGTGTTGCTTGGGTCACTGTGTGGAGTTTGCATGTTCTCCCTGTGTCTGCATGGGTTTCCTCCCACATTTTGAAAGACATGCTGGTTAGGCACATTGACCCGAACGGGCGCTGGAGTGTGGTGACTCGGGGAATTTCACAGTAACTCCATTGCAGTGTTAATGTAAGCCTTACTTGTGACTAATAAATAAACTTAAAAAAAAACTTTTTAAAAACAACCTTCCGTGCCCATACTTCTGATATGCTTTCCATTTTCATAGAATCTCTATATTGCAGAAGGAGCCTCGCCAGCCAATCAAGTCTGCACCAAAAAAGTATCCCACCCAGGCCTACACTATCCCCGTAACCCTGTGCATTTACCATGGTCAATCCACCTAATCTACACATCTTTGGACACGGAGGGACAATTTATCATAGAATCCCCACATTAAGAAGGCCATTTGGCCTATTGAGTCTGTACTGACTACAATCCCACCCAGGTCCTATTCCCATAACCACACACATTTACCCTGATTCCCCTGGCACAAAGGGGCAATTTAGCATGGCCAATCAACCTAGCTCACAGATTTTTGTACAGAGAGGAAACTGGAGTACCCGGAGGAAACCCATGCAGACATGGGAAGAATGTGCAAGCTCCACACAGACAGTCACCTGAGGCCGGAATTGAATCAGGACCCTGGTGCTGTGAGGCAGCAGTGCTAACCACTATGCCACCGTGTCGCCCCATGGCAAATCCATCTAATCTGCAGATCCTCGGACTGTGGAGGAAACTGGAACACAGAGGAAACCATAGAGGCAGTCACCCAAGACTGGAATCGAACCCATGGCCCTGACGCCATAAGGCAGCAGTGCTAACCACTAGGCCACTGAGACACCCCCTCCCTGCTACCCCCTCATGCCCACCTGTGATTAACACATCTGCCATCAATCCTCCCATTCTCCCAGGACCAGGTTGGCGTCCATTGTCCTCACCTTCCACTCCTCCAACCTGCAGTTTCACTGGACCATTTTCCACCATGCTGCCATCACCAAACACATCTTCCCCTTTCAACCAAACAGACTGGTCACTTCTTAATCACCTACCCCCCTCTCCGCCCCCATATTCACACCCCTCTCTACAATACCCTTCCATGTAAACCTGCCACTTCCACCTCCTCTGTTCTCACTATTCAAGGCCCCAACCATTCCTTCCAGGTGAAACAGCAATTTGTGTGTACTTCTGTCAATTTATTATGCAATGCTGCTCAAAATGCAGACCAGAATTCTCTGACCATGCCTACAGTTGGGATTCTCTGACTCTGCTGCAGTGAATGGAGATTTGGCTGTCTGCCATATTGTCCATTCTCACTGGCAGCAGCAGCAGGGGGCACAGGATCAGAGAATTCCAGCCAGAGTGTGCTCTATAATGGGAAAGCAAATGCAGATAAGGCACTTTACAGGACATCTTCATTCACTCCACAAGTATGACTCCAACTACTAGCCACTTGCCACTCTAATTCTCCACCTTGTTCCCACTCTGACCTCTCGGCCCACTGCCTCTTGCTTGTTCCAATGAAGTTCAGTATAACCTTAAGGAACAACAACTCTTCTTTTGATTAGACATCTTGCAGTTTTTTGAATTCACTGTTGAGTTCAACAATCCCAGTCCATAATATTAACTCTGCCCCCTTTTCTTTGCTGATTCTGGCTTTGCTATCTTGATTTTCTCCTTTTTTGCTTTCAGACTGCAGTCTGCTATTCACGCCTCCTCTGAACACGTCTTTTGTTTGCTTACATTTCTAACTTGTCTCAGTTCTGATGAATAGTCACTGACCTGAAACATTCACTCAGTTTCTCTCTCCATGATACTGCCGTGCCTACTGAGTATCTCAAATATTTCCTGCAAGCACTTTATAATGTTGTGTTAATTACTCAATAGTACATTTTGTTTAAAAAAAAGTCTTTGAGAGTTGGCAATTTGAATTACTAATAATTAGAATAATTACAAATAATTAAAATCATAGAATCCCTACTGTGCAGGAGGAGGCCATTCAGCCCAATGAATTTGTACCAACTCTTACCCAGGCTTACCCATAACCCCACATACTTACCCCACTAATCCAAACCTACATAACTCAAAAGGCAATTTAGCATGGCTGGTCAACCTAGCCTGCACTTCTTTGGACTGTGGGAGGAAACCCACACAGACACAGGCAGCTCATGCAAACTTCACACAGATAGTCACACCTTGGAAGGACTACAAATACGTAGCTTCACTTTGTAGAGATATTGAAATGGCTGCCCATCGGGTTGTAACTTGGGTTAGTATTAATCTTCAGCGATTTTATTGCATTTCAGCTTTAGTTGACATAAATAATCTGATTTATCAGAATGTTTAGTGGCAGAAGCAAAGCATTCTTACTGAGCAGTTTCTGCTTGTGGGAGAAAGAAAACAAAGAGATAATCTGTTAGCCCTTTCGTTTCCACCTTCAGTGAGCCAGATTCAGTTAGGGCTAGCTCTCAGTCTCAAGGATCACTTCTCTATATGATAATTATTAATCCTATTGGCAGTATCTAGATGTCATTAAAAATTAACCAAAAGGTTCGCTCCTTGTCTATTTGGAGCTCAACTCATCTGTTATACTCAGCTTCCAGGCAGAAAATAATGAATCTGAGATTTCCAGGACTTGTTACTTCTGTCCATCAATAAGAAATCCTTGGATTAAAAACTATTCATTTAAAGAATCAGGTCACATGTCCAGTGGACTTGGAGAGCATTTTATAAAATAGCAGACATTTACATAATTAACTTTGGCACAGAGTTAAACTTTTATATTTTCCACCAGAGGGCATTCTCGAGCTGAAGTATATGAAGGAAAAGGGAAGGTGATTATTTGCAGCATGTATTTAGCTAGAGGATAATGGATACAATATTTTGCCCACTACGTGATAATTCTGCAATATTAGGATCTTTGAAAAAAAGTATTTTTTTCCATGTTATTGCTAGTGTTAACTATTTTTGGTATGTACTTGAATCTGTTTTAATTAACACTATCATGCACTAAATAAAGCAGCAGTCAGATTTTACCTGATAAACATGTAGCCGAGAATTTTTCAATCTCCTGCTTCAATTTCGGGTGATGATTGTTAATGGCTATTTCAGGGCTTTCCCAAAGTTATAGCAGATCAGAGGAACTTCAGCAAATACTTTACTGAATTTATAGAATCCCTACAGTACAGAAAGACCCCACAAGGCCTGCATTGATAACAATCCCACCTAGGCCTTATCCCAGTAACCTTATGCATTTAACCTGCAAATCCCTCCCACACTAAGGGGCAATTTAGTATGGCCAATGGACCTAACCCACACATCTTTGGAGTGTGGGAGGAAAGTGAAGCACCTGGAGGAAACCCACGTAGACACTGGGAAAATGAGCAGATTCCCCACAGACCCGATGACAGAATTGAACCCAGGTCCCTGGCATTGTGAGGCAGCAGTGCTAACCAGTGTGCCACCCCTCACTCAAAGCAACTGCAAGGTGAAGTTCACTGCATTGAATGTACATTACAAGTCTTTTCTTCAGCTATTTTTAAAAGCATAATTTGCAACAACAATCCTTCTGTAATATTTCCACAAACCAGGATATATTCAGGACATACCTAGAAGCTCAGACAGTGCATCTGTGAGGTAGAGTTAGCCACCAGCTGCAGAGTTGTATTCCACCACAATGTATAATCAGCATATCCTTCTTAACACCTTTGCCAATATTCCCACCTGCACTCTCACCCCATGCCCGTTCACATCTGCACTCTCACCCCATGCCCGTTCACATCTGCACTCTCACCCCATGCCCGTTCACATCTGCACTCTCACCCCATGCCCGTTCACACCTGCACTCTCACCCCATGCCCGTTCACACCTGCACTCTCACCCCATGCCTGTTCACACCTGCACTCTCACCCCATGCCTGTTCAGACCTGCGCGCTCACCCCATGCCCGTTCACACCTGCACTCACACACCTCTTACCCATTCATATCTGCAACACTCATTCCCATACAATCCCCAACCTGCTTCACCTCTCTCTCGCTCTCTCTTCCACATTCACACCACTTCTTCATTCCTTTTCTCCCCATCTAACCGTCCTCCCAACACAGACCATCGCCACCCAGCAGAACCTCCTGCAGCTGTCCACTTGTGACATGAAGATTTAGCTCATGGAAGAAGCTGCAGTGAAGATACCCACATCCTGCAAGCTGCTGCATTGACAAGATCCACATGGCTGAAACTCCAACCAGCCATTGCTGTGCATGGTATTCCAGGGTCTGGTCACTGGAGGCTTCTATCTGCCCTTCCGATCTCTGCAAGCTGCTGCATGCCTTCTTAAGGTAAGTCTAGCATTTACACGCTAGGTTGGTCCAGGCATGTCCTGGACCAGCGTGAAAACCCGCTGGTGCGGTGAATAATTGAGTGTTGGGTGCAAAGCGATTCCTGTCAGACCTTCAACTGCATCCCACTAACAGGATGCAAAGTGGTTTTGTGCCGGCCTCTGGTGGGGATAATGACCCACCATGATGCAGAGGTGCACAATTTCCCGCAGTCATGTTACACCAACAGGAAACCCTTTGGGTATTATTCATCCCTACCCCTGCCCGTTATTAAGCTCACCACATGGGGTGGGGGAGGAGATGGAAAAATTTCACCCATGGTCACCCAGACAAATCAATCAATGTCATAACTCAACCAACTGAGAAGAGGTGTTTACCCAGACCAGTTTGATACAGTCAAAGTTATTGAGAGACAGTTGAGTCAAACCAATGGAAATGAAAGATGTATCCAGACAGAAAGAGAAAATAATGTTGGTTGAACGTGTGCAGGAAGGAAGAAGAAGAAATTTGTTTCTTTCGTTATTTCTTGTCAAATGATGGTTTGTCAAACAGTAATATACTATAGGGGGAAAAGAAGTTGTTTCAAAAAATTAAATTACTCTGGTATTGCTGAAACAGCAACATACTGTCAAAGCTTCTCATCTTGTACTCATCAGTGTAAAGAAAATATCGTGTTTTCCAATATTACTATGGGATATGATGAAGCAGGCTAGTTGGAGCTGTTTGTATGTGTGACTAATTTCATACAACTGGAGAGTGTCAAGCTGCAAGGTTTAAGTCATTGAAAGGATTAGGTATAAAAGCAAACATTTGAAGTGGAGATGAACAAGCTCAGATGGGATACGAGTAAACACATGAATAGCCATCTGCATGGGGATAAATGAAGAGTTGATTTTTTAGCTGTTGAATTCCAAAGAGGAATTAAAGGAAGATTTACAATTGGCAAAGAACATAAATAAATCAAGGAAAGTTATTAGGCCTACTTTTTCTAGGAAGTAATAGCAATAAACATGAAATATTTTTATATTCTGGGAAAGGTACCTTCCAGAGAAGGTTGAGAACAATGGGCTTAAAGATGAAAGAGAAGAATCATATTTAAGGAAAGATTGAAAGCTGTATGGGAGGAGTGGACATGTGAGGTGCTGAAGAATTTGGGATTTGGTGTGTCTGGCAATTACCAACTATCATATCATAACATCAATTTCCAAGAATACCTATAGTAAAGGAGACAATTTATACTGCATAAGAGAGTGCTGTTTTGTTGGCAAACGAACTCTGATTGGTAGAGGCATTGACATTGTTGCCCCTTGGATAAAGGTTCAGTTGACATTGCAGACAAAGATACCTTCAACTTATCATACAACAGTCTCCTTTATTGTATTTTAAGTTAACACAAAGGTGTCAAAATTCCACTACAAAAGGTATCAAAGCTTGGTTATACATAAAATATCTAACCTCTGACCTACTTTGCCATACAAAGTATTCAAAAGGTATCAATAATTTCACAAAAATATCCAAACTCATGACTTGGACTGAGATACTACTAATGGCAACATGAGGACTCACAGCAGGTAGTGGTTATTGAACAATGTTATGTACATTTCACTAACAGAGAGACTGCAGAGAGGACTCTAACCTACACAAGAGTTCCTCAGATCAAGGTCCTGGGCCCAGACTTCTTCAGCTGTTCACCAATGGCCTTACCTCCATCATAAGATCAGAAGTGGAGATGTTTGCTGATAATTGCACCACATTCAGTAACATTCTCAACTCCTCAGATACTGAAGCAATCTGCTTGTGTGGAGCAACACCCAGACAGGATTTAGACTTGCATTGATAAGTGACAAATAACATTCACGCTACTTAACCATGAGTGCCAGGCAATGACGATCTTCACCAAGAGAAAAACTAACCTTCTCCCTTTGACATTTAACCATCAGTTAAACCCTCATGCCCACCCCGACCCCATTATAAATATCCTAGGGTCACCATTGACCAGAACCCCACTCCATCAGTCACATATATGCCAAGGATACAAGAGCAGGTAAGAGGCTGGGAGCTGCGGCAAGTAACTCACCTCTGACTCCTCAAAACCTGTCCACTATCTGCAAAATCCAGGCCAAGATTATGATGGAATATTCCCTATTTACCTGGATGAACGCAGCTCCATCAACACTCAAGAAGTTCAATACCATCCAGACAAAGCGACACATATGATATTGATTACCTTAGAAGTTCAACCCCTCCACCACCAGTGCACAGTGGCAGTCGTGTGTGCCATATAACAGATAGACTGCAGCAACTCACCAAGGTTTCTTCAACATCATATTCTACGCCTACAATATCTACCACTTAAGAAGAACAAGAGCAGCAGATATAAAGGGATACTATCATCTGCAAGCTCTCCTCCAAGCCACACAACATCCTGACTAGGAACCATGTAATTGTTCTTTCATTATCATTGGATCAAAATCCTGGAATTCCCTCCCTCCCTAACATAGCTTTCGATCAGAGGTGAGGACAATTGAGAGTTGTCCAATCCAACAGGCTGTGTGCTGACAATGCAAGGGAGGTTAGGGGTGCTTGGCTGTGGAGGGAGCCTAGGTCAAAAGTCTTGTAGAGGGAAATCAGAGACTTCAGGCATTGGATTTCAAGTCTGAGAAAAGAGGAACTGAATATGGAGTATAAACAGCTGGCACATGGGTTAATGTGGGACTGAGTACAGTGCCATTCACAAACTGAGAGAAGGCGGTACATGACCCAGATACAGGAACCAGTGTGGTGCTTATGTGCAGTTAACATTAAGAAACACTGTTCTGTAACCAATACCCTCATAACAGAATTCATCAATAGAGGGGTTACTGGAGCCTATGGGAAATATCTGATACCCGGGCAAGAGGCAGAGGAGTGGAATCAGATGCCTCAAGAGGCAAGTCACTGGTATGTGTGTGGGGGGAGTGGATGTGGACAACTCCTTACATACACTCACAATACAGAAAAATGTATTTCTTGTGAGCATTTATTTAAAAATATCTTTCACCAATTCGTAACTGAGCATTCAAAACAATCAAAAAACCCACGGAATCTTTTCAGAGGCAGAGTGCATTGGTGGCTGGGCAGAGTTCCTGTTTGGACAGATACTTCAGAGTTTTGATTCCACAGCATGACTAGCAGTGAACCTGCTCTGAACTGCTTCTAAAACTATATCCTTTTCTTTAAAATAAGGAGACCAAAATTTCACAATGCACCAACTGTGGTCTCACCAAGGTTCTGTACAGCTGCAGTAAAACTTCCCCACTTTTATATTCCATTCCTCTGGATATAAATGACAATATTTGACTTGCTAATCATTTGCTGTATCCACATTCTAATGTTTTGGGATTCATGTACCATGAGACCCAGATCTTCTGTACTACCAAATTCTGCCATACCTGGCATTCTGGTGTCCTTATCTGAGAAAGGATGTTCTTGCTATAGAGGGAGTACAGCGAAGGTTTATCAGACTGATTCCTGGGATGGCAAGTCATTCATATGAGATAAGATTAAGTCGGTTAGGATTATATTCACTGGAGTTCAAAAGAGCGAGAGGGGATCTGATAGAAACTTCTTAAATTCTAACAGGGTTAGATAGGGTAGATTCAGGAAGAATGTTCCCAATGGTGGGGGAGTCCAGAACTAGGAGTCACACTTTGAGGATAAGGAAGAAACCTTTCGAACTGAGGTGATGAGACAGTTCTTCACCCAGAGGAGGAGGGGTTGGGGGGGTGAATGTGTGGAATTCACTACCACAGAAAATAGCTGAGGCCAAAATGTTGTGCAACTTCAAGTGGAAATTAGATATAGCTCTTGGGGGCTAGAGGGATATGGGTGGGAAAAGTGGGTGGAGAGAGAAAGAAGGAGGGAATCAGGATATTGAATTTTTATCAGCCATGATCAATATGAACGATGGAGGTGGCTCAAAAGGCCAAATGGCCCACTCCTGCTTCTAGTTTCCAAGCTTTTCTGTTGGTCTTGCCAAAGTGAACAAAGAAGCTTAACCTTTGCAGACTCATCTTGACAACATACTTTCCTCCGTTCCTGGGTGCCATCAGTAAATGTAATTACCGTACAGTTTCTTCATCCATTCGGGAGCTGCAGCATCATTACCTACTGCGGCCAGAGGTAGAAGAAGCATCGGTGGTGGTGGAATGGGTGGCGAGTGGTGGTGGTGAGGTTGTGAATGAATGGAGAGAGGATATGATGGAGAGAGATTGAGGGACCGGAACCAATAACTTACTGTGGTAAGTGTGTCCTTTAAGGGGCTGGTTATCGGGGGTCACATGACCCAGCAGGCCAATCTCATCAAGGTGCGTGAATCAAGAGCGGGAGTGTGGGCTTTCTGGCAGTTGGAGTTGGGGCAGCATGGTGGCACAGTGGTTAGCACTGCTCTTCAGAGTGCCAGGGATCAGGTTTGATTCCTGGCTTGGGTCACTGTGTGTGTGGGGTCTACACGTTCTGCGTGGGTTTCCTCGGGTGCTCCGGTTTCCTCCCGTAATCTGAAAGACGTGCTGGTTTGGTGCAATGGCCACGCTAAATTCTCCCGCAGAGTACCCAAACAGGTGCCAGAGCGTGGCTACTAGAGGATTTTCATAGTAACTTCATTGCAGTGTTAATGTAAGCCTACTTGTGGCATAAGAACATAAGAAATAGGAGCAGGAGTAGGCCATCTAGCCCCTCAAGCCCGCCCTGCCATTCAATAAGATCATGGCTGATCTGAAGTGGCTCAGTTCCACCTTCCTGCTTTCTCCCCAGAACTCTTAATCCCCTTGCCTACCAAAAACCTATCTACCCACGTCTTAAATATATTTAGCGAGGTAGCCTCCACCACTTCAACAGGCAAAGAATTCCAGAGATTCACCACCCTTTGAGTGAAGAAGTTCCTCCTCAACTCCGTTCTAAACTGCTCCCCCCTTATCTTGAGGCTGTGCCCTCTAGTCCTGCTGTCCTTTCTGAGCGGGAAGAACCTCTCCACCTCTACCCTATCCATTCCTTTCATCATCTTATACATCTCAATGAGATCCCCCCTCATCCTTCTAAACTCTAACGAGTACAAGCCCAGTCTATTCAGCCTCTCTTCATAGCTCAACCCCCTCAACTCCAGTATCAGTCTAGTGAACCTCCTCTGCACTCCCTCCAATGCCAAAATATCCTTGCACAAGTGCGGCGACCAAAACTGCACACAGTACTCCAGCTGCGGCCTCACCAGTGCCCTGTACAGTTGCAGCAAGACCTCCCTACTTTTGTATTCAATTTCCCTCGCTATAAAGGCCAGCATCCCATTTGCCTTCCTGATCACCTGCTGCACCTGTAGGCTGGGTTTTTGCGACTCATGCACAAGGACCCCCAGGTCTCTCTGCACCGTAGCATGCTGCAGCTTTTCGCCCTTTAAGTAGTAGTCCCTCCTACTATTATTCCTGCCAAAGTGGATAACCTCACACTTGCTAACATTGTATTCCATCTGCCACTAATAAATAAGCCTTCCAGGAGTTGTGGAGTTCAGAAGCATTTTTATCTCTGTCCTGGATAAAACTTCTCCCTCCAAATAAACCCCTGTCATTTTTAGACATCAGGTCCTCATAGCTATTATACTTATCGTCTCTCAGAAGCTGTCCTTGTCCCCCTTTATCTGATTTTGTTCTTCCCTGTCATCTTTTCTTCTAATCTGAAGCTGCTGATTACTGCAGGGATAAAATTTATCTGGTACCATGGAGTGATTTGTTGGCAAATGGAGATCAACTCAGCGTGGACTGAACCTGGGACTTTGCTGCATCCATATTACTCAACTCTACCCTGGCAACAAAAATCACTCATTGAGCCAGCAACTGCAATTAACATTTCAAAACTAACTTTGCAAATTGTACTCATGATTGCTGAAATGACAAAGTGCAGAGGTAAAACTGATTATTAGGCCTAGTTTTATTTAATATTATATATGCGATATCTGCTAGATAAATAAAACATCAGTATCCAAACCTAAATACATATATTTTGATCAGAGATATAATCAGGACCCTCGAACTGATGATGTGGCATTTATACTGCATCTAAGTTATCATTTTATCTTCATTCCCTTATAGCTGTGTTTTGTGCCCTATTGCCCTCTGTTAGTAAGCAAAGCACTTTCAAGACACAAGCCTGAGGAAAGCAATTTTCAACTTAAGTAATTATATTCGGCTAAACATCATTTTTACTGATGAATGTGAATAATTTTGAAGCATATCTTGTAACAATGTTATAACTATTATAATTAATAAAAATAAATAATGCAAACAAATTTGGAGAAAGCTTTTGAAAGCACAGAAAATAGATCATAGTACAGTCCTGAAACTTGGGCTTGGGTTTGCGTTCGCAGGTCAGGAGCACCAAGACGGGACACTTCCCAACTTCATGAACACGACCTGGGAAAATGAGGCCCAGAATTTTGTCTTGTTGATTGGTAGCTGGGGTTTGGATTAAATTTGGGCCTGCCATCCTCTGAAGAAGGCCTATTTCGGTACTCTGCCATTTTGTTCAATTTATTAATAACATGAATGAAAAGAAAACAACCCCATCCTTCACCCCCTTCAACCCTACACACATCCTATGCAACCTTTTGCCCTGCCCCCATCACCCCACAAACCTCATGCACCCCCCCCCCCCCCCCCAACAACTCCCATGTCCTCTCATGCCCTCTATGCTCCTCTACCTGTCCCAATGGGCTTGCATATCCTCATGCCAACACTACACCCTTTGGCCTCTCATAGCTCCATGACAACTGATGCCCGCCACCCCCCCCACCTCCCCCCCCCACTTATCCTCATGACTCTTTATAATTCCTATGTCAACTTAGTGCCAACTCATGCCAACCCACGCTATGACCCAAAAATTGTATTCACTATGGGCAACCCTCAAGAGCCATGCTAATTTATAGTAATATTTCTACTGCTGCAATCAGTGTAAAAAAAAACCTTGTTGTTTAAATATTCTTCAACAATCTCTTATGAAAGCAAATGTTTTTGATCTGTAACAAATTAGAGCTGCCAATCTGCTCACTTCACAGGCACCCCTAATGTGATTGTGTCAGTTTGTAAAACAGTCATGCAGCATAAATCCTATAATGCTATCCCTGAGGCTTATATTGAAAGACAGGGTGAGATATCAAAAAAAGTCTTTAAAGTTAAATCCCTTGGCACCATTGACAATTCCGATTAATTTTAACAATTCTTTGACAGCTTCAATATGTTGACACACTTTTCGTGCACAATAATTTCTACTTTTGTCTACATCCATCATTGTGAAGTGCTTCAAAGGGTCATGGCATGAATCAATTCTGACTTCCCAGATTGCATAAATCCATTAGTTTGTCTACTTGTTTACTGCTGCAACAGGTCCACAGCAGATGTCATCTCCCTGACCTTATACTCAACTCTGGAACATCTGGATAACAAAGACACCTATGTCAGACTCCTAGTTATTGACTACAGGTCGGCCTTCAACACCATTATTCCAACAAAACTCACCTTCAAACTCTGTACCTGGGCCTCGGCACCTCTTTCTGCGACTGGATCCTGAATTTCCTAACTCAGACCACAATCAGTAAGGACACGCAACACCTATTCCATGATCATCCTCAACACCACTGATCCACAAGGCTGTGTTCTCAGCCCCCTACTTTATTCTTTATACACCTATGACTGTGCGGCCAAATTCCCATCCATCTCTATCTTCAAGTTTGCTGACGACACCACCATAGTGAGTCAACTCTCAAAAAATGATGAGACAGAGTACAGAAAAGAGATAGAGAATCTGGTGAACTGGTGCGATGATAATAATCTCTCCCTCAACGTAAACAAAATGAAGGAGATAGTCATCAACTTCAGGAAGTGTAATGAAGGACATGTCCCTATCTACATCAATGGGGATGAAGGAGAAATGGTTGAGAGCTCAAGTTTCTTGGTGTTCTGATCACCAACAACCTGTCTTGGTTCCCCCGCTGCCGACACTATAGTTCAGGAAGCCCACCACACCTCTATTTTCTTAGGAGGCTAAGGAACTTCAGCACGTCAGCTATGAACTCTCATCAACTTTTACAGATGCACCATAGAAAGCATTCTTTCTGGTTGTATCACAGGTTGGTATGGCCCCTGCTCTGTCCAACACTGCAAGGAATTATAAAGGGTTGTGAACAAAGTCCAGTCCTTTACACAAAGCAGCCTCCCATCCATTGACTCTGCCTACACTTCCTGCTGCCTCCAAAAAGCGGCCAGCATAATCACGGACCCCACGCACCCTGGATATGCTCCCTCCTACTATCTTCCGTCAGGAAAAAAAATACAAAAGTTTGAGGTCATGTACCAAACGACTCAAGAACAGTTTCCTCCCTGCTGCCATCAAGATTTTTGAATGGATCTTCTTTGCATTAAGTTAATCTTTCTCAACACCCAAGGATGTGCATGTTCGGTGGATTTAGCCCTGCTAAATTGCTCCTTAGTGTCCCACAATGTGTACATTAGCAGGGTAAATATGTAACGTTACAGGGATTGGGCCTGGGTAAGATAAAGGAGTGGGTTGGTGCAAAGTTGATAAACTGAATGTCATCCTTCCTTACTGTAGGGATTCCATGATTCTAAAGAGTGCCTAAACTCTCCCAAATGTGTCCCGGGACCATAACCAAAGGCGTACCTTGCCTCTGCAAAAGTGAATGCGGGTTATCCAAATTAATCCACAATGTTCAGACCTGATTTTATCTGATCAAATCTTCACAGGTTTCAGACAGCTACCTGATTAAAACAACGCGAGTCGAGGTTGCTGTTGACTTAAATGGGCAGCTGTCTCCATGAGCCAAGAGTATGCTTATTAGAAGCTGACCCGTTCCCTCATCTCTGAAAACGGAGGAGGCCCAATTCAGGGCCAAGTCTCCCAAACTGAGACACTGCCAGCCTTCTCATGTGGATGGGAAGCCTCTCCAAATTGTCACCCTTTGTTTCTTGTTTCACAGAATTTTCTATTTTTAATTTCATATTCCCAGCATCCACAGTGTTTTGTATTTCAAAGTGCATTTGTTTTAAACCTGTTGGCCATATTACTTCTGAAAAGTGAGTAAGCCTCTTTTCAGAAGATTATGATTTTTAAGTTCTGGGAATTAATTGAATGCAAGAGACATTACCACATTTTCTCAACATGTTCAGATCTATACAATTATAACAATTCATTTAAAAAGCTGCTGGTGAATCTTTGAAAATTGAAGGAACTACTGCTTGGACCTGATATTATCAACCAAGACATCAATGTCAATTAATTAATCAACAATCATCTAGAATATTTGAATTGGAACCACAGCATTTCTTTCTTTCCACAATTATTGTGAGTATATCACATTATTTCATATCTTTCCCAACAACCTGTATACTACCTAAAATAACATGTTCCTTTGTCTATTGCAATGCTGTTTTAAGCTGGTTGCATTACATACCCTAAACTTCCACACACCTGACGAAGAAACACCATTTCTGAAAGCTTGTGAGATTACTATCAAATAAACTGGTTGGACTCTAACCTGATATTGAGAGACTTCTTACTGTGTTTACCCCAGTCCAACGCCAGTATCTCTACATCATGGCTGCATTACATAGGAACGTTGGAGCAGGATAAAGCCATTTGGCCCATCGAGTATGCTCCGCCATTCAAATGGATCATGGTGGATCACATACCTCGATGCCTATTTTATCCACTATCATTGGTGTCATTAATATCCAGAAATCTATCAATTTCTGCCTTGAGCATGCTCAGTGAGTGAGCTTCCACAGCCCTCTGGAGTAGAGAATTTCAAAGATTCACCACCCTGTGAGCAAAGAGATTCCTCCTGGCCTTATATGGTCAACCCCTTATTCTGGTGAGCTACGAGTACAAATGGTCAATGGGTACATGATGTAGTGGTAATAACAGAAATGAGGTTTCAAAATATAATGGACAGGGTGCTTAATACACAAGGAGACAGAATGTTCAGAAAAGATAGGTAGGCAAAATAGGGACATGGTTTATTTGTGTTTGTGGCTTGCCAGCATCAGTCACCACACTGTGCATTAACAAACATGCAGTCTAAAGATGACTTTGTACTCGTGAAGTCCTTTGATTGGGGAAGATGGTGTGATGATAGAAAGACAGAATGTCCTTTAATAGACAAACACAGAATCCATTTGGTTCGAGTTGAGAAGAAAGAACGATCTGATCACATGACTGGTGGTATTTTATTAGTATATAAATAGTGAGGATCAGAGAGAAAGGGGGAGGGGGAGCGAGAGGGAGAGGGAGACAGAGAAAGGGGGAGCGAGAGGGAGAGGGAGACAGAGAAAGGAGGAGCGAGAGGGAGAGGGAGACAGAGAAAGGGGGAGTGAGAGGGAGAGGGAGACAGAGAAAGGGGGAGCGAGAGGGAGACAGAGAGATGGGGAGCGAGAGGGAGAGGGAGACAGAGAAAGGGGGAGGGAGAGGGAGAGAGAGAGATGGAGGTGGGGAGACAGAGAGAGAGAGAAAGAGAAAGAGGTGGGAGGGAGGAAGAGAGCAAATCAGCAGGGAAATCACTGAGATGTGCAAGAACTATAGAATGCAGACATTTGAGAACTTTCATTCCCCAAACACATCAATTGGGATAATATTACAGTGAAGGGTAGGAAAATGAAGAAATTTCTTAAATATGTTGAAGAAAATTACCTTTATCAGTATGGTTCACTCCTATGGAGGAGACATTGCTGGATCTCGTACTGTGAAAATAATTGAGCCAAATGGTCCAGGAATCTATTGGCAACATCTGGGAATAATCATATCAAACAATACTGGATGTTTTCTAGATTTTACTCCCTTCATGGACTATTTGGTTGTATATCATGGAGCTTTTCACTGTTTGAATAAGTAATGAAATCTCCAAATCTGTGGCATTGCTGATGGATAATCTGGGGTTTGGCGCATTTTAACTTGTCTTAGTCCACTTAAAACTATTGCACTAATTAGGCACTATTTGTAAACTGCTGGGATTATTCACCAAGCAAATATAGGTATTTTACACTTCAGGCTCTGGGTTAATGACCAGTCTTCTTTGTCATTGTTCCAGATGCAACGCAGTGTGACACAAGAATGCCAGTGACACATGATCTACTGTGATGCTCACAAGGTATTCGAGGTTGTACTGTTCATTAATACAAGAATATATCACACAAAATACATTGTGCCAGGAATTTGGAGTGTCTATTTTCTGGAAATGATCCTATGTACAATTGGTGAAGTTAGAGGAGTGTTGGATATTGTTATCTCAATGTCAGCCTGTAAGATGTTTCCTACCAGGTAAAATCAAGTGATAAGAAAACCTCGGCTTAATTTTTTACAACCCAGCGGCACGTTAATAAGGCCAAGAGGTTAAAGTAACCCAGACTGCCTTGTGTGGATTTTTGAGATATTCTGCCATCCACCTGCTCATCTGCATTTTTCAATAGAACATAGAACAGTACAGCACAGTACAGTTCAGGCCCTTCAGCCCTTGATGTTGTGCCAAGCTATGTCCGAACCCAAGATCAAGCTATCCCATTCCCTATCATTCTAATATCATTTCCCTGTTTATTCCAATCCCCTTCAAGTGAAGTGGTTAGTTATTAATTTTGTTCATCATACTAACCCATTCACACCTTATATCATATATACAAGACGTATAAGCTTCAAGTCAGTTTCTAGAAGGCATGGGCCCGCCTCCATAAAAATACCTTATTGCTGTAGACACCATGATTTGGAGATGCCGGCGTTGGACTAGGGTAAATACAGTAAGAAGTCTCACAACACCAGGTTAAAGTCCAACAGGTTTATTAGTAGCAAACACCACTAGTAGCGTTTGCTACAAATAAACCCGTTGGATTTTAACCTGGTGTTGCGAGACTTCCTACGCAGTAGGCACCATACAGGAAATAGAATCCATAGAACACCTACATTGCAGGAGATGACCATTTGGCCCATCAGGTCTGCACCAACTCACCAAAAGAGCATTTTATTCAGGCCCACCTCCCCATTGTCCCGTGATCCTACCCATTTACCACGGTCAGTCTGTCTAACCTGCACATCTTTGGATACTAAAGGGCGATTTAGTATGGCATGGCCAATCCATCTAATCTGCACATTTTTGGACTAAGAAGGGAAACCAAAGCACTCTGAGTAAACACACACAACATGAGGAGAATGTACAAATTCCACACGAACAATCACCCAAGGCCAGAATCAAACCCAGGACCCTGGAGCTGCGGCACCAGTGCTAACTACTCTGCCACCATGTCATAACTATTGAGAGAAATCCAAATTATTCAATTTAAATATTGCACCTTATGAGCACAAGTATTTTTCATTTAATAATTTACAACATATTAATTGAAACACAAAAATAACCTGTAACTGATAGGTTACTTTTTACACACAAACATAACTAAAGCAAATACATGTAACCAGTTGATAAAGGACATGGTACCTATGCCATACACATTCCAGAGGTACTAGCGCCAGATGGGAATAAACATTAAGCTGTAGCCTGCTTAGCACTCCTGAATGACAGTCATGGTGAGGTGGTTAAAGATGTTATTTAACTTTACATTCATTTAATTAAAACAACAAAATTATCTAAGGCTTGAAATTATACCCTGTATTAATAGCAGAGTAATGCTACCATGTTGGTAGGAAATATTCTTATCCATTATTAATATATTTATTAGCAATTAGCATTTCTGTTAAGATGGACAAACCACACTAAAATCTCAGTGTAATGTGGTAGATTACAAATGACAGAAACAAAGCATTTAAAATTATATCACCAACAATGCCATTAAGCTTTACAAATGCTTATTATCCTAACATATGGAGTTCTCTGTTACGTCATCTGTTATATAGCAGCCATTTCACTTAGGCATTTCTTCCCATAAGTTTAAATAGTAAAGCACACTAATAACACAGCACCAAACTTTACATTACATTTTGATAACAAGCAGAGATAAGCAGCTGACAATAGCTAGCAAAAATTATGCAATTGCATAGTCTACCCCAACATTTCTAGAAAATTGTAAAAGAGAACAAATCAAATCCTATCCCATAAACTTTAAACACACGAAAGTAATATCCTATTATAACGTCCTTGGTGCAAGTCATGTGTGGCAATTGAACTTTACCCAGCCACATCATGATCATGCTGATAAAATCTTGGCTTTAATTAACCTGCAAGCTTTATAAGCAGAGATTGGAGAGGAGATCCTGCACTGGTGAGAGGAGTTCAGTCTCAGTAAAACATGGCATTCAACGGTACCTGGAAGGCTGAAAAGAATGAGAACTATGATAAGTTTATGGAACAGTTGGGTAAGTATAACATGAGAAGATCAAAGAATATATAGTTCATAAATGTACAAACAAATACAAGATTAAATACATGCAATTTGCAAAAAACTGTAAACTGCAGGTAATGTCACAAAAAGAGAAAAGCAATGTATTCTGTTGGTCAAAGCAAATTAAGTTTAATAGAACTTTGGCAATTTTTGTTTCTGTTATTTGAAATAGTGCTCTTTTAAATGAATGATAAAATTCAAAGTCTGCTAATTTTAATCGCCATTAAACAGATGATGATAGCCATCATGAGGACAAAGCAATCCAAAATTTTAATGAGCTTACTAATGCCAAAAACCATTGCTGGCAAATTGCCTCATTCATGAACAGGAACTTTGTAAGAAACAAATTTACAGCTGACTTGATTTCAAGTCTTCTTTTGTATCTGAATAAACTTGAATGCCAAGATGTAACGTGTTAACACTATTTCTGTAAAATCTTCTGTATGTAAGCACCAATAACTCACGTTATATTCTGAAAAAATTTGGTTTTCTTCATGGTTCACTTTGCTGCCTCTCCTAACCTGAATTTTATGAATATTCATAGTCATTATTACAAAGGAGAAATTAAAAACTACAAAAGATGTTCAAAATAACCTGCTTCTACTTTGATTTAATAATAGTATATCTCTCATGTTAATTCCCAGGGGTAAATGCTGTGAAAAGAAAGCTTGCAGCCCATGATAACCTGAAGATTACAATTCAGCAAGATGGGGATAAGTTTATTGTCAAAGAGTCCAGTGCCTTTCGAACAAAAGACATTGAGTTCACACTGGGGGTAGCATTTGACTACACCCTGGCAGATGGAACAGAATTGAATGTAAGAACCAAAAAAAAGTTTTTATTGCTGCTGTTCAGATTAATAAAAATAGTAGGCAATTAAGATTGCTTAAGAAAGTTGCAGGGAGTAATTTCAATCGGTTTGTGGTCTTTCTCCTTTTACAAATTGTGTTACTTCTGCGTTGAGCACACTTATGATTGATTTAATCGGCTTAATCACATAAAATGTCTGAAAAAGTAATTTTCATTTTGGAGCTAATCAAAAGTGCTTCTCTGCTGTAGGGTTCATGGACCATTGAGGGGGCCAAGCTTGTTGGAAAGTTTACCAGAAAAGACAATAGCAAGGAGCTCCTGACAACAAGGGAAGTTGTTGGTGGTGAACTTGTTCAGGTAAATTCACCGTCGAGTGTCAGTTACACCATTGAAGAATTATAGAATCCCTAGCGTACACAGAAGTCATTTGACCCATCGAGTCTGCAACAACTCTCTCTGACAGAGTACCTTACCCAAGCTCTTTCCCCCATCCTATTCCCATAACCCAACAGATTTACCGTGGCTAATCTGTACATCTTTGGACTGTGGGAGGAAACCCAGAGTACCTGGAGGCAACCCACAGGGAGAATGTGCACACAGTTACTCAGGACTGGAATTGAGCCCAGATCCCTGGCACTGTGAGGCAGCAGTGTCATCATGCCAGGTAGAAGAAGAATCTGAAAATATGACCAATTGCTGAGTGTATTATTTCATTGCATTTAGACATTTGATAATAAGTAGCCGCAAGAAATATGACTTACGTACAATTCTGGTATTTTTCAGTTTTTCTAATGTTATTCAAGCTCTTTAAGCAAGAACTTGTATTCATATATATTAGTACACCTTCAGATCAGTCTGAAGAAAACACTTCACCATTAGATTACTTTAGTATTGCTGAAGAAGAGACATCTTGACAAAAGCTTTGACATTTCTCTTTTTTCAGCAATGCTCAAGTTCTGTACCACCAAACAATTATTTAGCTTACCTTCGAAATACAACAACTTTTTTGCAAGTGCCAAAAAACGAACCGTGATAATGGGCAACTAATTGTCATTTTTTAGTAATGTTGGTTAAGGGTTAAATGTTGGGCAGAACACCAGGACAATATTGTCATGGTATCTTCTACATCCACTTGGACAAGCAAATGGAACTCCCATTTTATGTGATAGTCTTTCAATAGTACAGCACATCCTCACTACTGTACTAAAGGGGTACCAAGGTTAAATGCTCAAGCCTAGATTTTCACTTGAATCCACAACATCCTGACTCAGAGGGATGACTAATACCATTAAGTCAAGTGGACACTTCAACTCCAGTGCTAATCAGAGAACTGGCTTGGAAGATTTATCAGTCCTGACAGCTTAAGGTGACGAATTTAACACCACCCAAAATATCAATGCTGTCGTAACCCAGGAAGGGATGGAGTGGAGTGAGAATTTTGCCTGCTAAATTCCTCTGCGACATGATCTAAATGGATTTCCCCACTCAGTATCACTTGACTATCTCAGTGAATTCTAATGTGATTCCCACTTGCATGAGGAAGCTCACCTAAAGATGGACAGGCTTGAAGAACATGTGGCAGCAAGATCAACTCCCATTTCCTCAGGGCCTTTCAAATTTAAATGTTGCAGACATTACATTATTATTTTCCATAACATGATATGTACCATATTTTTAAAAACAGAAAATATTCTCTTCTCCAAGTGTTGCCAACAGCAGAGAGGAGTTCAGCACATATTAGATTTACTATTGTGAAAAGTTACCTCAGAATTAAAACTAGTCCAATAATTTGCTTGAAATCTCTTTCAGACTTACTCATATGATGGAGTTGATGCCAAGAGATTCTTCAAAAAGGAATAGAAACTTGCTGCTATCTTATCATCATTGCCATGAACCTCTGAAAACTCGAGTCACAATTCAGGATTAATGGACATTTCATATTTTCATTGCATCTGTCTGGCAATACAACATAATATCTGAGGCAAAACAAAAGTTGACACTTCAAAACCGGTCAATAATTGTAGACTTAGCAACGGCAATAAACTTGCCTCCATTTGTTCACCTCAAGAGCAGATGTAAATAATATGTACAGGCTGAATGTTGGAAAATAACCAAATTGACTTCAAAGAATAAAAGTTTTCTATATTGCTAAAAGGACTTGGTGATTGTTTATCATTACCATTTGAAGTTGCACATGCACAATTACAAATGCTTCTCACAATATGCACATAATCTACAGGGACATATTCTGATTCTACAAAAACAAAGAACAAAATCAGCCCGGGAAACAGGCCCTTCGGCCCAACGAGCCCGCGCCGCTATCCCAACACCACCAGTCCTCCCCTCCACCCATGACCCTTGTCTAATGTTTTATGGCCATCCACATTGAGGGAAACTAATTTAGGGACAATTTATTACTGCCAATCAGCCTAACAGCACATTTTTGGGGTGTGGGAGGAAACCGGAGCACCCGGAGAAAACCCACGCAAGCATGGGGAGAATGCGCAAACTCCCACAGACACTGGCCCAAATCCACGTGTCTGCACTGCAATCAGTGATAGTCACTGAGCTGTCGTCTTGCCCAGTACCTGGTCCAGTTTAGGCACACACTAACGACATGAAGCACTAGGCCAATCTCGAACAACCAAGAGCGGCCCAAGTACGACCCATCGCGTGTATGCCCCTTGTTGGACACAAGGCAGACCGACTTAAAACCTGTGAATGAAAAGAAAAAAGAACATTATTATTGTACCATATCCATTTACCTTACCAGGGACGCCCCAATGTTAATGACCCTTATTTAAAACAATCTCCTATATCCACCTATCTCCAACCCACTCATGTGCCTGTCTAAGTTACTCTTAAATGACTCTAGCGTGTTTGCCTCCACCACCTTACTTGGCAGAGCATTCCATACCCCCACTACCCTCTGTGAGAAAAACCTCCCTCTAATATCTGTGTTATACCTCTTCCCCCTCACCTTAAGTCCATGGCCCCTTGTCCTATGTGTCTCTATCGTAGGAAATAGCTTACCTCTGTTTACTGTATCTATACCCTTCATAATCTTATATACCTCTATTAGATCCCCCCTCAGTCGCCGTCTTTCAAGGGAAAAGAGCCCCAATTTATTCAATCTTTTCTCATACCCAGTCCTTCCATACCAGGCATCATCCTGGTAAACCTCCTCTGCACTCTCTCCAGAGTCTCCATGTCCTTCCGGTAGTAAGGCGACCAGAACTGGACGCAGTACTCTGAATGAGGCCTAACCAACGTTCTGTACAACTGCAACATTAGACTCCAGCTCTTATATTCTATACCCCCTCCTATAAAGGCTAACATACCATAGGCTTTCTTCACCACTCTCTCCACTTGCACTGCCACCTTCAAAGACTTGTGCACTTGCACCCCCAGGTCTCGCTGCGATTCTATACTCCTTATGGGCTTACCCTTTATCATATAACTCCCCCCTACATTATTCCGGCCAAAATGCATCACCTCACATTTACCCGGATTAAACTCCATTTGCCATGTATCTGCCCAATTAACCAGCCTATCAATATCCCGTTGTATTGCCAGACACTGCTCCTCACTGCCCGCCAATCCAGCTATCTTGGTGTCATCAGCAAATTTGCTGATCACACCACCTAATCCCTCTTTCAAATCATTTATATACACTGCAAAGAGAAGAGGTCCCAGTACTGAGCCCTGCGGCACACCAGTAGTGACAGACCTCCAGCTAGAAAAGTACCCCTCCACTACTACTCTCTGACTCCTCTCTGCAAGCCAGTTCTCTACCCATCTAGATACCTGGCCACGTATGCCATGAGCTTCAATCTTCTCTACCAATCTACCATGAGGGACTTTGTCAAACGCCTTACTGAAATCCATATAGACAACATCAACGGCTCGTCCTTCGTCGACCGTTTTTGTCACCTCCTCAAAGAAGTCTACCAGATTCGTAAGGCAAGACTTCCCCTTTACAAAGCCATGCTGCGTATCCTTAATTAGATCGCAACGCTCTAAGTGCTCATACATCCTATCCCTAAGAATCCTCTCCATCAACTTGCCTACCACTGACGTTAAACTCACCGGCCTATAGTTACCCGGGCTATCCCTCCTACCCTTTTTAAACAACGGTACCACGTTCGCTATCCTCCAGTCCTCTGGGACCTCACCTGTGTCCAAAGAAGAGACAAAGATTTGCGTCAGAGGCCCAGCAATCTCATCCCTCGCCTCCCTAAGCAGCCTAGGATAAATGCCATCGGGCCCCGGAGATTTATCGGTTTTAATGCTACCTAAAAGCCCTAACACTTCTTCCCTCGCAATCGATAGATCTTTCAATTGCTCTACCGCTCCCTCGATGACCGTACCAGACATTAAGCCCCTCTCCTTTGTGAATACCGACACAAAGTATTCATTCAGGATCTCCCCCATTCCCTCTAAGCACAATTCCCCTTGTCTGTCCCTGAGGGGACCGATTTTACCCCTAGCCACCCTTTTGCTCTTAAGATAGGAGTAAAACGCCTTTGGATTCTCCTTAATCCTACCTGCTAAAGCCACCTCATGCCCCCTCTTTGCTCTCCTAACTCCCCTTTTGAGATCCCTCCTACTCTCTGTATTCCTCCAACGCTTTCTCCATTCCCAGCTGCTTAGACCTGACATACGCCTCTCGTTTCTTCCTAACCAGGTCTTCTATATCTCTAGTAATCCATGGCTCTCTAATCCTACCTTTCCCATCCTTTCTCCTAACCGGCACATGCCTTTCCTGCACCCATTGCTGTTTTCCCTTGAAAGACTCCCACATGCCTAATGTTATTCTGAAACTATATATTCTTTATTTTTCCTGCTGATATTACTCAATGTGCAAGGTTTCAAGAAGAAATTAGATATAGCTCTTGGGGCTAAAGGGATCAAGGGATATGGGGGAGGGGGAGAATCAGGATATTGAATTTGATGATCAGCATGAGTGGCACAGCAAGAAATCTCACAACACCAGGTTAAAGTCCAACAGGTTTATTTGGTAGCACAAGCTTTCAGCTGCTCCTTCATCAGGTGAGTGGGAGTTGGGTTCACAAACAGGCATATATAGACACAAACTCAATTACAAGATAATGGTTGGAATGTGAGTCTTAACAAGGCAATCAAGTCTTTACAAGTACAGATAATGTGAGTGGAGAGAGGATTAAGAACACTTTAACGTGTGAATTGTCTCAAGCCAGGACAGTCAGTGAGATTTTGCAAGACCAGGCAAGTTGAGGGTTACAGACAGTGTGACATGAACCCAAGATCCCTGTTGAGGCCATCCTCATGTGTGCAGAATTTGGCTATTAGTTTCTGCTCAGCGACTCGGTGTTGTATATCTTTGAAGGTCACTTTGGAGAAGATTTACCCAAAGATCGGAGGCTAAATGCCCTTGATTGCTGAAGTGTTCCCTGACAGGAAGGAAACACTCCTGCCTGGTGATAGTCGAGCGGTGTTCATTCATCTGTTGTCATAGCGTTTGCATGGTCTCGCCAACATACCATGCCTCGGGCATCTTTCCTGCAGCGTATCAGGTAGACAATGTTGGCCGAGTGGCAAGAATGAATGGTGGAGCAGGTTCGAAAGGTCAAATGGCCTTCTCCTGCTTCTATTTTCTATGTTTCTCTGAGTATATTTATTTTTAATTTCCATTTTATGAAAAATAGCTGCTTTACTTTTCTTTGCAATTAATAACCACTAACAAAATTGTAAGAGTGTTGCCCTAGAAATTGGTTTGGCAGCACTTGTTTTTGAAGATTACTAGATGTATATGTTTCACGATGGAAGTCTGATGTACTGACATACTGAACAATGACAAATAACAGGCACCCATTATCCACACTTGAAGCAAACTTTAGGTCTTTTACAGGTGACTGACATTTGCCTGAGCTCCCATTCAAAGATAGGCTGTCCTGAAACAATCCATACCATTACGGTAGGAGAACCCAAGGGATCACTTGAAATAATGATAAATACCTTAGGGCAACGATGAGTACCTTATTTAAATGTAAGCAATCCTACTGCTTCTGATGCAAATTCTAACCCACTTTGCAATCAACAGAGCTCCTGACCCATAAGTTGTTCCCCAGTCTCCCCTCTCAAACCTGGATTGAAACTCCTGGCCTCCTCTTCCAATCCCTGAACTAGTCTCCCCTGCTGACTCTGGGTGCAGGATCCAAACCCCAATTCCAAACCAGCCTTGGTCTTGCCGACATTTATCGAAGATCTACTGTAGCATTAGTATTAGCCAAATCCAATGTTTTTTTTTGATTGACAAACTCTTCACACAAGTTCAGAAATATTGAAATGAGACCAGACGCATGGAATGAAGGGAAAACTACTGGAAGCATGCACAGGTGGTACATCAGTCCTCAGAAGTAAACCAATAGGCAAAGAACAAAAGTAAATACTTTAATAGTATTTACATAGCATCATAAATGTGATGAAATCGCCCAAGGCGTTTCATAACAGCATAATTTTATATTGAGTCACAAAGAGACATTAGGATAGTTGACCAAACATTCTATAAAAAGCATCAATTTTACAGAGTAGCTTTACAACTGCTGCAGAGGACTCAACCAACTCCCCAATAAGGTAGGTTAAAAGAACAAGGCTGATGATTATGGGTAAATGAATTGCTTGGTGCATTTGCAGAATTGACAGACAGCCTGTGTGTAATGTGAAAACGCATGGAGGAGTGCTGCACCAATTTGTTCTTATGCATTTATAGGACATGAGTCCTGTAGGCTGCATTTATTGCCCGTGGTTTAGCACAGCATTTAGAGTCCATCAGTTCCAACATGGAAGTGATGGCAAACTCCATGAGCGCATTTACAGAGCCAGCCATGACAATTTGATGGCCAGTGTCCCAGCTTCACTTGAGCAAAAGCAGAGGTCTATCTACTGCAATGGAAAGTCCAACTAAAGTCATCAGCAAAGGATATCAGGAATTGGAGGGCCACATGACTACTTTCTTCTACAGTGCAGAAAGAGGCCCTTTGGTTCATCGAGTTTGCACTGACCATAATCCTATCCAGCCCTATCCCCATAACCCTATGCATTTATGCTAGTTAGTCCCCCTGACGCTAAAGGGTAATTTAGCACGGCCAACCCACCTAGCCCGCACATTTTGGACTGTGGAAGGAAACTGGAACACCTGGAGGAAACCCATACATAGAACATAGAACATTACAGCGCAGAACAGGCCCTTCGGCCCACGATGTTGCGCCGACCAGTTTTTTAAGAAAAAAACACTGACCCACTAATCTAAACCAATCCCTTTTCGTCCATAAACCTATCCACAGATCTCTTAAACGCCCCCAAACTAGGCGCATTTACAACTGCAGCAGGCAGGGCATTCCAGTCCCCCACCACCCTCTGGGTAAAGAACCAACCCCTGACATCCGTCCTATAACTACCCCCCCTTAATTTAAAGCCATGTCCCCTCGTGCTAGCTTTCTCCATCCGAGGAAAAAGGCTATCACTATCCACCCTATCTAAACCTCTAATCATCTTATATGTTTCAATAAGATCCCCTCTTAGCCTCCTTCTTTCCAGCGAAAACAACCCCAAATCCCTCAGTCTCTCCTCATAGGACCTCCCCTCCATACCAGGCAACATCCTGGTAAACCTCCTCTGCACCCTCTCCAAAGCCTCCACGTCCTTCCTGTAATGTGGGGACCAGAACTGCACACAGTACTCCAAGTGCGGCCGCACCAGAGTTGTGTACAGTTGCAACATGACGCTGTGACTCCTAAATTCAATCCCCCTACCAATAAACGCCAAGACACCGTATGCCTTCTTAAGTACCTTATCTACTTGATTCCCAACTTTCAGGGATCTATGTACACATACACCTAGATCCCTCTGCTCCTCCACACTATTCAAAGTCCTCCCGTTAGCCCTATACTCAACACACCTGTTACTCCTACCAAAATGAATTACCTCACACTTCTCCGCATTAAACTCCATCCGCCACCTCGCGGCCCAGCTCTGCAACCTGTCTAAGTCACCCTGCAAACTATGACACCCTTCCTCACAATCTACCACACCTCCGACTTTGGTGTCATCAGCAAACTTACTAATCCACCCAACTATACCCTCATCCAGATCATTAATAAAAATTACAAACAGCAGTGGCCCCAAAACAGATCCCTGAGGCACACCACTCGTAACCGAACTCCATGACGAATATTTACCATCAACCACCACCCTCTGTCTCCTATCTGCTAGCCAATTCCTGATCCAAGTACCTAGATTACCCCCAATCCCATACATCTGCATTTTCTGCAGAAGCTTACCATGGTGAACCTTATCAAACGCCTTACTAAAATCCATATATACCACGTCAACTGCCTTACCCCCATCCACCTCTTTGGTCACTTTCTCAAAGAACTCAATAAGGTTAGTAAGGCACGACCTACCTGCTACAAAACCATGCTGACTGTCTCTAATCAATTCATTACTCTCCAAATAACTATAAATCCTATCCCTAATAATTCTTTCTAAAACCTTGCCCACAACAGAAGTAAGACTCACCGGTCTATAATTCCCGGGGAAGTCTCTGTTCCCCTTCTTAAACAATGGGACAACATTCGCTGTCCTCCAATCTTCCGGTACTATACCGGAGACCAACGATGACCTGAAGATCAGAGCCAAAGGCTCTGCAATCACCTCTCTTGCCTCCCAGAGAATCCTGGGGTAAATCCCATCCGGACCAGGGGACTTATCTATTTTCAAGCCCTCTAGAATATCCAGCACATCCCTGGTATCAACTGCAATACTGTCTATTTTACACCCCTGCACCCTAGTGTCCTCCTCAGCTACATTCATGTCCCCCTGCGTGAACACCGAAGAGAAATAATGGTTCAATGCCTCTCCAATCTCTTCCGGTTCCACGCAAAACTTCCCTCTACTGTCTGTAACTGGCCCTAATCTTGCCCTAACCAACCTTCTGTTCTTGACATACCTATAGAACGCCTTAGGATTCTCCTTAATCCTATCAGCCAAAGTCATCTCATGTCCTCTTTTAGCCCTTCTTAACTCCCTCTTCAACTCCCTCCTAGCCAATCTAAAGCTTTCTAATGCACTACCTGAGCCCTCAAGCCTCATCCGAACATAAGCCTCCTTTTTCTTCCTAACCAACGAATCAACTTTTTTAGTGCACCACGGTTCCCTAGCCCTACCGAATCCTCCTTGCTTGACAGGGACATACCTATTACAGACCCGCAGTAGCTGCTCCTTGAAAAAACTCCACATTTTGGACGTTCCCAGTCCCTGTAATCTCCTAGTCCAACCTATGCTTCCTAATTCTCTCCTAATAGCCTCATAATTACCCTTCCCCCAGCTGAAACTACTGACCCAAGGTTCATGCCTATCCCTTTCCATCACTAAGGTGAACGTAACCGAATTGTGGTCACTATCACCAAAATGCACACCAACTTCCAAGTCTAGCACCTGGTCTGGCTCATTACCCAACACCAAATCCAATATAGCCTCACTTCTAGTTGGCCTATCTACATACTGAGTCAAAAAACCTTCCTGCACACTTTGAACAAAAACTGATCCCTCTAACGAGCTAGAGCTATAGCAATTCCAATCAATATTAGTAAAGTTAAAGTCCCCCATAACAATTACCCTATTACTTTCACTCCTAACCAGGATCGTCTCCGCAATCCTTTCCTCAACCTCTCTAGAACTTTTTGGAGGTCTATAAAAGACTCCCAGCAGGGTGACCTCTCCTCTCCTATTTCTAATCTCTGCCCATACTACCTCAACAGACAAGTCCTCATCAAACTTCCTCTCTGACACTGTGATACAGTCCTTGACCAATAATGCTACCCCACCCCCCCTTCTACCTCCTTCTCTACTCCGACTAAAGCATTTGTACCCCGGGACCTGCAACATCCATTCCTGACCCTGCTCTATCCATGTCTCTGAAATGGCCACAACATCAAAGTCCCAGGTACTGATCCACGCTGCAAGTTCATCCACTTTATTGCGAATACTCCTCGCATTAAAGTATACGCATTTCAAACCCTGCTTCGCCCCACCCCTACAATGCCATGCATTGCAGTCCCCATCTATGCCCCCCTCACTTTCACCCCCTCTACTCAGGATCCCACCCCCCCCTCTGAATCAGTTTAAACCACTCCGCATAGCCTTCACAAATTTACCCCCCAGGATATTTGTTCCCCTCTGGTTCAGGTGTATACCATCACTCTTATAGAGGTCCCACCTTCCCCAGAATGAGCCCCAATTGCTCAAGTACTTGAACCCCTCCCTCCTGCACCATCCCCTCAGCCACAAGTTCAAACTTTCCCTCTCTCTATTCCTCTCTAAACTATCCCATGGCACAGGCAAGAGTCCAGAGATAACCACTCTGTCTGACTTGGCCTTTAGTTTCCACCCCAACTCCATGAATCTCTGCTTAATATCCCCTTCCCTTAGCCTCCCTATGTCATGTGTCCCCACATGAATTATAACTTGGGGTTGATCTCCCTCTCCCCTAAGAGTCTTGAATATCCTCTCTGATACATCCCGGACCCCAGCCCCTGGTACGCAACACACCAGCCCTGAGTCCCTACCATTACTACCGACTCTCCTATCCGTCCCCTTAACTGTGGAGTCCCCAATCACGAGGCCCAATCTTTTGCATCCCCTAACCACCTGAGCTTTTACAATAGGCTCACCCCCAGAGACCTGCTCCCTTTGGCTATCCCCAGTTGATTCCTCTTCAACTGTAGCCTCCAGGACCGAAAACCTATTTTGGAGGGGAACAGCCCCAGGGGATTGTCCCCCCACTTGCTTCTTTCCCCTCCTCTTGGCAGTGACCCAAGACTGATTTCTAGGAGTGACTATCTCCTTATAACTCCTATCAATGTCCACCTCTGCCTCCCGAATTATGCAGAGTTCCTCTAATTCCACCTCGAGCTCCTTTACACGCTCCTCCAGAAGCTTCAATCTAACACACTTCTTACAAGTAAAATCCCCTGAAACACTACTGGAGTCCCTCACCACATACATCCCACAGGAGATGCAGCACACTGCCTGAACTGCCATCCCTGAAACAATTACCAGCAGAAAAAAAAACTTTCCCACACTTATAATTTAGGTTAGAGGAGGTGGGAGGGTGGGATTCTCTACCAGTGTAGAGGATCGGGTATCCTCTCTGCGCTAATTTATAGGATTAGGGGCTCAAGAAAAAAAAACTACAACTACCGGTAAGCGTCCTAGTGACGACTTCCGGTTTCTAACTAATTTAAAAAAAAACCGCCGAAAAACTCGCGGCTTAAACTAGAAATAATACAGACATGGGAGAATGTGCAAACTCCACACAGTTACCCAAGCAGCAATCAAACCCAGGTCTCTGGTGATGTGAGCCAGCAGTGCTAACCACTGTGCCACCATGCCACCCAGCTCTTAGAAAGCTGTAGAGATGGAAGAGTTTACAGGGATAAGAAGGATAAGATCACAGAGGGATTTGAAATCATGGTTGAGAAATTTATAATTAAGGGGTTATTTAACTGGGAATCAACACAGGCAACAAGCAAGCGAGGAGTGAATGAGAGACAGTGTGAATCATATCACAGATAGTACTCTAGAACAATTAAAAATATTTCACCCTGTTAATTTGCATGAAATCTTTGATAATACTGGAATTTTACAAAAACTCATTCAACTAAGATGCTAGTTAGATGTCAAGCATTTAATGTCATGGCATGTAAAACACTGTCAGTTTTCTTAATACCCACTCCATGTCTAGACCTCCTGTTGTTGCTCATAAAATTCTGATTCTGTTTCATATAGTCATTATCTTCAAGGAGTTGAGTGTGCCAAGACCTAACTTTGATATAAGTGTCTTGCAAGGAACGTTGCAAAGGTAATGCAGCTACTGCCAACTTCCACTGTTTGCCACCAGGGAATTGATATAGGCCAGAATTCTCCAACCTTACCCACCACTGGAATTTTCCAATGAATGGAGTTTTGGCTGACAGCCAAATTCTCCATTCTCACTGGCAGCGATGGCAGGGCAGATGAAATCAGAGAATCCTAACATCTACATTATCCTGCTTGAAGCCGTGTGCTGCAAAGTTTACCTCTACCATTGTTGGTCAAAGCAATTTTTGTTACTTTTTTAAAAAAGAGGATGTTGACAGGTAAGCAAATAATGCCAGTGTTTCACTGAAGTGCACTTGTTTTGGGTGAACCCATTTCAATGTCCATACAATGATCTGATTCAGTTCCTGCCTCTGTTCAGCTGCTGTTGAAACCCTCATCATGCTCTTACATCTAAACTTGCCCATGTCAACATATTCCAGGCTGGCTTCCCGTGTTCTAACCACTGTAAACTCCAGGTCATCCGAAACATTGTTGCTCTTGTCCTCACTTGCACCACATCCTGTTTATATATCACTCCTGTACTCATTGACCTATGCTGGTTCCCAGTCCATCAAAGCAAAGTTTAAAATTCACATCTTATTTTAAATCCCTCCATGATTGTGTCCTTTCTTATCCCGTGTGATCTGGGCTGTTGTCTGCTACAATCTTACAATCCTTTAATTCTACCTCAGACGCAGCCCAGTTATAATGGCCCTGCTATCAGTCGTTGCATTTTAGTTGTCAATGTCTTCAGTTCTGGAATTCTTTCCCGAATCTCTTTATTTTACTTTTCTCCTATAGGACATTCCTTTAAAATCTCTCTCTTTAACCAATCTTTTGGTCATCTGCACTTACACAGCTCATTATCAAGTTTTATTTGATATTACTTTGGAAGTTTGAAGTGCTTTGCAAAGTTTTGCTCTTTTAAAAGCACTAAATAGGTTGCTGTGGGTGGGGAGGGGAAGGTGGCGGTTGGGCAGTGTGAACTGGTGGAAGGGAACCTCCTATCTGAAGGGGTGAATATGGACCTTCCTATCTGAAGGGATAGATATGGTACATAGGACTTCAATGCTTTAATTGGGACATTTTTCAAGATCACCTCAACCCTAAAATTAATCAAAAAACAGCTTCCGAGTGGGAAGGTGGAAGTCATGTCAACAAACAGGAGTCTGTAGAACCATAACTCAACTGAAGCAATAAATTTTGAGATTAGAGTCTCGAAACTGTGCAACAGGCTTTAAAAAGGACCTGCATGGCATAATCTCAGCTGTATTTAAAGAAACACAGTACAAGTGGAAATTAGAGGGAGCAAGAAGACATTCATAATGGATAAACACGGGACTCAACATCACATCAGTGGAATTGCTGCAGGAGGAACATGCTCCTCTGCACTAATGGGAGAAAGGATCCATGCCATGGTTGAAGTTGCTAAGGTGGTGAGTAACAGGAACAGTGCAACTGGGTCTTTGATGCAGCGCAGAAAACAATTTAATAATATACCCAGCTCAGGAAAAGTGAGTTACTTTTTCTGATCGACTTGTATCTTATAGAATCATAGAATCCCTACAGTGCAAAAGCAGGCCATTCAGCCCATTGAGCCTGCACTGACATCATCAGACACAGAGGCTACCAGATGTGAAGGCAAGCTGTTTAAAAGGCTCGCCTTGGCGCTGTGGGGCTTAGCCCCGGTTAAAATAAAAAACACAAATTCCCTCTAGCCCTTATTTCTCAGTTGCCCTCTAAACACTCCTAATGCCCCATCCATACCACTGCATGTCCTCTACTCACCCTCTATGGCTCCTTCATGCCGCCGATGCCAAGATATGATCTTTTACCCTACCCCATGACCATTTCCTCCAATATTAAGCTATGCTCTTCCACCCACCTCATGGCCCTCATGCCAAGCTTTGTCCTTCCACCCCACTCCCCATGACCCATGTCCCCTATGCCAAATTATGCCATTCCATCCAAACCTACAGCCGCTCATACCCCTAATATCAAACTATGAAGTGGTTATGTTACTAAATGCCTAATGAACAACTATACTGTATAGAACCAATGAACCTTATAAATGACAGAAGGGTGTGCAAAGAAAAAACTTTCTAAAAAGTAAATCATTCATACCTTTCTACTCTATTGAAGAACAAATCATTTAGAGTTTTTTTTAATTTATACTTTTAAAGGGTCTGGATGATTGACACTTGCATAATCTTTCAAGTGCAAGACACACATGCTGGTGATTACAGGAAGGTGCCTTTGGATTTGTATTGGTATCTGAAGCACACCTTCAACATTCTCGGAGGATTGTGAGCCATAACCCTTTAAAGAACTAGCCCAACTTTATGAAAATTGGGAAGAAGTTGGACATCCCTCTCTCCACAACTCCATCCTGGAGTTGGCCAGGATGGGAATGCCAAGTGCAACATTTGACTGGAACCAGCCCACACCTTTTAAGGGCACTCTGGAAAGTCAGACTGTCCAGGAATGAGGTTGGAAATCCTGGAATCCAACCACTCATCCGTCATTTTTAAATTGCCCTTGTGTCATCCCAACTTGGCCAAAATTCAAGCCTGAGAAAGCAGCTGTAATCGGTGAGGTGTTAGCCACTTGGCACAGTTGCAAGTTTAAGTACCCACCCAACCACCTGGTGGCACGGTAGCAGTGGTTAGCACTGCTGCTTCACAGCTCCAGGGACCTGCGTTTGATTCCCGGCTTGGGTCACTGCCTGTGTGGAGTTTGTACAGTCTTCTCGTGTCTATGTGGGTTTCCTCCGGGTGCTCCGGTTTCCTCCCACAGTACAAAAGCCGTGCGGGTTAGGTTGATTGGTCACGCTAAAAATTGCCGTTAGTGTCCTGAGATGCGTATGTTAGAGGGATTAATGGGTAAATATATATGGATATCGGGGTAGGGCCTGGGTTGGATTGTGGTTGGTGCAGACTTGATGGGCCGAATGGTTTCATTCTGTAGTGTAGGGATTCTATGAACTGGGATGCAATTTGATCATGGCCAGTTTCCTGAGCCCAGGGAAAACAGTGCTGCTCTTGCTAAATTTAAAGATAGGTAGAAACAATCTTAGAAGACATTAATGAGGTCCTAAATGCTGTAACAAAAATCTCTCTGCCTTTAGGGGTTAAGATTCCAACTTCAACAAGTAGGTTACATACTGGCACCGTCATTAAATTCAAAAGGGCGCTTGTTAGAGTCTGGTTTCAATTACGATCTAAAATTAACTCATTTTAACCTTCCATTTACCTGCTCTCGGGGGCTCCCCACCCTTACTTGGTTTGATTTATTACTGCCACGTGCAGTGAGAAGTATTTTTTTTGTGCGCAAAGCATACAATTCAGAGAATACATTGGGAAGAAAGAGCAGGTGCAGTATATAGTGTTACTGTCATAGCTGGGATGTAGAGAAAGACCAACTTACTATGAGGTATGTCCTTTCAAAAACGTGATGGCAGCAGGGAAGAAACTATTCTTCAGTTGATTGGTACGTGATCTCAGATTTTTGTATCATTTTTCTGATGGAAGAAGATGGAAGAATGTATGTTCGGGGTGCGTGGGTTCTTGACTATGCTGGCTGCTTTTCTGAGGCGGCAGGAGGTGAAGACCGTGTCAATGGATGGGAGGTTGGTTTGCATGATGGACTGGGCTGCATTCACAATCCTTTGGAGTTTCTTGCCATCTTGGACAGAGCAGGAGCCGTATCAAGTTATGATACATTCAGAAAGGATGCTTTCTCTGATGCATTTGTAAAATTTATTGAGAGTCGTAGCAGATATGCCAAGTTTCCTTAGATGCCTGAGAAAGTACAGGGCTCGCTGGGCTTTCTTAACTATAACATCAGCGTGGAGGGACCAGAACAGGTTGATGATGATCTGGACACTTAGAAACTTAAAGTTCTGGACGACTTCCACTTCATTTCCATTGATGTAGATAGGGCCACTACACTTCCTGAAGATCGTGACTATTGCCTTTGTTTTACTGACATCGAGGAAGGTTATTATCATTGCCTCATTTCACCAGACTCTCTCTCTTTCCTGTACACCATCTCATCATTGTTTGAGATCCAGCCCACTATGTTATGCATTGAGCTCATCGGCGAAGGGTGCATTGTTGCCAGTGATTCTACATGCTTTCACCTTGGTAGCCTGTTATGTCATGCTAACCTTGCCATAATCGGTGGGAATCTGTGTGGCTAGCCTAGGACTTTAGCCTGATGGTTCTCTGTAGATTGTATCTGGATTTCTTGCATCGGTCAGGGTTACCCAACTTGGACACTTGAAAACTGACTTCAGCAAGCAGTGGATATCCCTTTTCATCCATGGTTTCCATCTGGGAAACACACAGATTTGCTTCATTGACACACAGTCTTATTCACACTTACTAATGAAGTCAGTTACTGCAGTGGCGTACTCCATCACGTTGGTCACTGAATTCTTAAATACTGACTCAAAGCAGTCCTGTAGGAGATCATCTGATTCCTCAGACCAACACTGCATGACTTTATCAGATTCTCCCTCTTCAATTTATGCTTGTAAGCTGGGAGCAGAAGCACAGCCTTGTGGTCTTATTTGCCAATGTTTGGACAGGCAGTAGAGCAGTAGGCATGTTTGATATTTGTGTATTGGTGGTTGAGGATGTTTGGGCCTCTGGCGGGACGGGAGATATGTTGGTATTATCTTGTTCGGATACTCTTGAGCTTGGCCTAGTTGAAGCCCCGGTCACAATGAACGTGGATATTTCATCTCAAGGCTGTTTGTGGTATTTTGTTAGTAATAATATTTAATAAAAATAAAATAATATTTTGTTCATCACAATCTTCCTGTCCGCATTTAGTGGGATGTAAACTGTTGGCAGGATAACGGGTGAACTCCCATAGAAGGTAGTAGGGACAGCATTTCAACGTCAGGTATTCCAGGTGCGGGGAACAGAAACATCCTGGTATTGCTACATCTGAGCACCAAGAGGTGTTGATTAGAGTACAGACCCCACCTCCCTCAGCCTTGCCTGAGATTGCTGTATGGTCCATTCAGTATATTGAGAAGCCCTCTGATTGTAGGACACAGTTCCAGGTCTAGCAGGACACAGTCTGAATAATTTTTTTTTTAAACAGAAAAGCTACTTTTTGGTTAATAAATCTTATGTGATGGCTGCCATACCAAATGTAAGGATGTTTATTTACTTCATATGTTATTCTCCTGCTGTCCCATGTCATGGTGCTCATGCTGCCACCTAGTGATAAAAGTAAAAACAAGTTTCCATTTCCCAGCACCTTCACCTAAATACGTACAACATTTTACTAGAAAATTAAAACTGTTTGCATTTTCAAAATGTTAATACAAACAAAAAAGACAAAAAAAATGCAGCTTTGAAATTCAGTTCTTTGGAGTTTGGTGAGTTGTGGAGTTTACAGCGTTTTATCATTTTCTTGAACGAGCTAGTCTGTAATTAGCAGTAACTGCAACGTGCCATGTAAATATTTTTTTCCAGCCTTAGGCAAGGTAAACACACTTCGCTGAGAGAGCAAGTAGTTAATTAATTAACTGACCGAGTTGTTTTTAATAGCTCCAATTCAATTTAATATAAACTTGGGTTCTTTGATGTCGCTAAGGCAAATGAGTGTAGCTTTGGATCCGAGTGCATACCTGGGAGATGCTTTTGAAAAGTCTAGTCTAGTCAGTAACTAGCAGTAACTGAAAAATATTGTGCAAAAAGACCAGGTTCCTTTCTTTCTTCCAGCCTTAGGCAAGATAAACACACTGTTCAGAGAGCCAAGCAGTTAATCAGCTAACTGGTTGAATCTGGTTTTGCTAGCTCCAGTTCAATTTTCTATAAATTCAAGGTAGCTACGACAAACAGTGTCGTACTGAGTGGAACCTGGCAGTTTGTTGAGTAGGAGAGTTGACTGAAATTGGGGAAGAGATGACCCTTTCCTTCTGCTCTTTCTACATTATTCTGACTCTGTTACAGGAGGAGTTGTTTGGGAAGTGCCTGATAAATGGTTTGTTGTCTATTTAGGGAATTACAATGTGTAGTATGGCCCCTTTAAGAGGATGGTCATGTGATCACTCCGTATCATCATTGGGGTCTCTACAACCTGCCGGCAATTGGGAAATCGAAGCTTGCACAGTGCATACCTAAAAATTAACTTGCCTGCTGCTTTTACTAAAATTTACGAACCTCCTTAATTGAAATTGTCTCTGTACCCCAAGTCACAAACAACACAACATTGTTGAGGTTTAAAATAGTATACAAACTGATGGGAAATTTAAAACCAAAAAAAGCAAGCAAAGAACAAAGAAAATAACAGCACAGGAACAGGCCTTTCGGCCCTCCGAGCCTGCACTGATCATGCTGCCCAACTGAACCAACACCCCCTACCCTTCCAGGGAACATATCCTTCTATTGCCATCCTATTCATGCATTTGTCAAGATGTCCCTTAAAAGTTACTATCTTATTTGTTTTCACTATCTCCCCTAGCAGCGAGTTCCAAGCGCCCATTACCCTCTCTGTAAAAAACCTATCTTGTACATCTCCTTTAAACCTTGCCCCTTAACCCTATGACCTCTGGTAATTGACACTTCCAATCTAAGGAAAAAGCTTCTGCCTATCCACTCTGTCCAAGCCCCTCACTCTTGTAGGCTTTTGTCAGGTCATCCATCAACCTTCAGTGTTCCAGTTTCAATCAAGTTTCTCCAACTTCTCATAGCTAATACCAGGCAACATCCTGGTAAATTTTTCTGTACCCTCTCCAAAACCTCCACATCCTTCTGGTAGTGTGGCAACCAGAACTGAACACCACTCCAAGTGCAGCTTAGAGTTCTCTAAAGCTGCAACATGATTTCCAATTTTTAAACGCAATGCCTCAGTCAATGAAGGCAAGCATGCCGTATGCTTTCCTGACCACTTTTTCAACCTGTGTTGCTGCTTTCAGTGACTTGTGCACCTGTACAGCCAGATCTTTTTGCCTATATTAAGCATTCTGCCATTTACTGTACATCTCCCATCTGTATTAGACTTCGCATTATCTCACATTTGTCTGGATTAAACTATCTGCCATCTTCTGCCCAAGTCTCCAACCAACCTACATCCTGCTGTATCCTCTGACGCAATTCCACCAACTTTGTGTCATCTGCAAACTTACTAATCAAACTAGTTACAAATCATTTATTTATATTACAAATGCCACTCATCACAGCCCTCCATTGCTACCCTCTATCTTCCATGACCGAGCCAGTTTTATTTTCATCTTGCCAGCTCACCTCTGATCCCATGTGACTTCACCTTCTGTACCAGTCTGCCATGAGGGCAGACTGAAAGGCCTTATTTGTCAAAGGCCTTACTGAAGTCCACATAGACAACATCCACTGTCCTACTCTCATCAATCTTCTTCGTCACTTCCTCGAAAAATTCAATCACGTTAGTGAGGCACGACTTTCCCTTCACAGAGCCATATTGCCTCTCGCTAATACATCCACTTATTTCCAAGTGGGAGTAAATCCTGTCTCGAAGAATCCTCTCCAATATTTTCCTTACCGCTGACCTAAGGCTCACCAGCCTGTGATCAACTGGATTATCCTTGCTACCCTTCTTAAACAAGGGAACAACAATAGCTATTCTCCAATTCTCTGGGACCTCCCCTGTAAAGAGGTGTCTCAACCTGGTACGGTGCTCATCGATCGACAGTTCCGACGCTCCACAGCGAGAAACTGTACCAACCTCCTCAGAAACAAACATGGAACACAGTGGACAGAGTACCCTTTGTCGTCCACTACTTCCGCGGAGTGGAGAAGCTACGACATCTTCTCCAGAGCCTTCAACATGTCATTGATGAAGACGAACATCTCGCCAAGGCCATTCCCACACCCCCACTTCTTGCCTTCAAAACAACCGCACAACCTCAAACAGACTGCTGTTCGCAGCAAACTACCCAGCCTTCAGGAGAATAGTGACCACAACACCACACAACCCTGCCACAGCAACCTCTGCAAGACATGCTGGATCATCGACATGAACAACATCATATCACATGAGAACACAATCCACCAGGTACATGGCACACACTCTTGCAACTCGGCCAATGTTGTCTACCTGATACGCTGTAGGAAAGGATGTCCTGAAGCATGGTACACTGGGGAGACCATGCAGACACTACGACAACAGATGAATGAACATCGCTCAGCAATCACCAGGCAAGACTGTTCCCTTCCTGTTGGCAAACACTTCAGTGGTCACGGGCATTCAGCCTCTGATCTTCAGGTAAGCGTTCTCCAAGGTGGCCTTCATGACACATGACAGCGCAGAGTCGCTGAGCAGAGACTGATAGCCAAGTTCTGCATACACGAAGACGGCCTCAAATGGGATCTTGGGTTCATGTTGCACTATTTGTAACCGCCATGACTTGCCTGAACTTGCAACATCTCACTTACTGTCCTGTCTGGAATCGGTACACATCCCTTTAACCTATGCCTAATACTATCTCCACTCACATTGTCTGCATCTTTAAGACTTGAATAGCAGGTTAGCTGTAAAGATTCACATTCTAATCCGTATTCTGTAAATTGTGTGTGTCTTTACATGCCCTTCTCTGTTCAGAACCTTCCCCACATCTGACGAAGGAACAGCATTTCTGAAAGCTTGTGGGCTTACTATCAAATAAACTGGTTGGACTTTAACCTGGTGTTGTTACTGTGTTTATCCCAGTCCAATGCCAGCATCTCCACATCATGACCTCCCCTGTAGTCAGTGAAGATACAAAGATTTCTCTGAAGGTTCCAGCAATTTCCTCCCTTGCCTGTCTCAACATTCTAGGGTATATCCTATCAGGCCCTGAGGCCTTGTCTATCTTAATGTTTCTCAAGACCACCAATACCACCTCCTTTTTGATCTCAACATGACCCAAACTATCTACATAGTTAACGTAGATTAATACAATTAAGTGATAGGAAGGCAGGACAGGTGATTTTTCAAGGCTACAGCAGCTTTTGAACACTAGTGAAATCCATTGAAAACACATCTGTAGTAAGTACTTGGACTTGAGAAACTATTGCTTGGAATCCTGGAGCCAGAGGTGGAGCTGCAGACATCAGGAAGGGTGAATGTTACCTGGCATTCACCTTTCCTAATGTGGACTTGGCAAATGGAACATAATGTGGCAAAGTGCAAAACTGTCCATTTTTGGTAGTAAAATACAAAGGATCATTATCTAAATGATGACAGATAGCAAAGGGATCTAGTAGCCCTAGTGTATGAATCAGATGCAGCAAGTAATTAGAACAGCTAATAGGTTATCATTTATTGTGAGGGGGGACAGAAAAAAAAGGATTGTTTATCCTTCAGCTGTACATTGGTAAGACCATGGTGGAGGAGAGATTTTCAGGATACATAGGCACTAACCACATCATAAGCTGCAATCTCTCACGAGAAGGCCATAACGAGATTTGTTTTTTTAAAAGGTTACTTATTATTATCACAAGTAGGCTTACATTAACACTGCAATGAAGTTACTGTGAAAATCTTCTAGTCATCACACTCCAGTGCCTGTTCGGGTACACTGAGGGAGAATTTAGTATGGCCAATGCACCTAACCAGAATTTCCTTCTGACTGTGGGAGGAAACTGGAGCACCTGGAGGAAGCCTATGTAGACAGGGGAGAACATGCAGACTCTGTACATACAGTGACGCAAGCCAGGAATTGAACCCAGGTCCCTGGTTCTGAAAGGCAGCAGTGTTAACACTGTCACTGTGCCGCACCTGTCAGAATCAGATCTTCCCTATTGGCAATGTAATCAGGCTCACATTCCAGTGACGGCATGAACCTCATTACTAGCAATTCCTATAATTTAAGTATCTTTAGACTGCTTAATGCCATTGCTTTTGGGGGAACATCAAATGTCAGCAACATGGCAGAGCAGAGCCAGGCCTCAAGGAATCCCAATGGTTTTGGGCAGGGGATGGGGGGGGGTGGGGGGGCGCGGCGCACGCAGTGGGATTGACCTGTTCATTTAGGGAGAAGTTGCCCTCCGTGGTTGTGGGTCAGTTGGGGGAGGGGTGGTGGTCTTCAACTTGAGATCAGGACACTGTTTTTGGCTAGCTTTGCAGCCAACTTTATGCCCATCACATCACAAGAATGATGGCACTCAACACGCTCCCCTGCTTTTCTTTGGCGAATTCCACCTCACATCTGGAATACAGTGTATAGGAGGGATCTCCAAACTATGGCCCACAGCAGGCCACATCTGGATCAGAATTTGGAGACCACTGGTGTATAGTATTGGTCTCCTTATCTAAAGGAAGATGTAAATGCATTGGAAGCAGTTCAGTGAAGGTTTATGAGACTAATATTGGAATTTGGCAGGTTGCCTTTTAAGGAAAGGGTGGACAGACTAGACTTGTATCTGCTGGAAATTAGAAGAGTAAGAGGCAACTTGGCTGAAAATCTTAGATCCTGAGGGGCCTTGACTGGATAGATGAGCAGAAAATGTTTCCTCCTGTGGGAGAATCTAGTACTAAGGGCGACTTTTTAAAAAAAGGGTCAACCAGCTAAGTAAAGCGATGAGGAGACAAGAGAGTTGTAAACCTTTGGAATTCTCTTCCTCAAAAGGCAGTGGAAGCAGAGTATTTCAGTTTTCAAAAGCAGAGGTAGGTAGATTTTTGATAAGCAAGAAAATGGTTAATGCTGAGTATCCATGGCATGCATATGTATTGCAAGTACAAAACCGTCCGAGTTTGGTGTGATCTGACATGCCTCGAACATGCTGGTTTGATCTTTGCATCTCAACCTGTCAGAAAAATGAAATTTTGCAACCTAAGACAGTCATCCTACACATACTTACTTCTTTTGCAGGCTCAATAATGGTGGGGGTGCTGAATTTAAATGTTTCTAAAATATAGCAAATATCCCCAATTTCAAGCTGGTATTGGATTAGCTTGGCAGATAAACATTATGGTTTTTTTTTACTAATTCATGGAATGTCACAGGTGGGTGTCACTTCCAACGTCAGAATTTATTGCTAATTCCTAATTGCCCTTGCAAAAGGTAGGCTAGCTTTGATGTTTCCTCAGACTCAGACAATAATGCAAATCATTAGCTTGTACGGGTAACTGGAAAACTTTATCTCTGGCTTTAAGGGGGAGTAAGATACAGGAAGGCTTGTGAAACTATGGGTTCAAGGACAATCTTTTTATTTTAAAAGATGCAACGGCCTTTGCTGTGGCAAACAGGTGAGAAAAGCAGAATAGGAAGATGACCAAACCTCGCTTTTGTTTCCGATGACTAACTGATATAAAAAACAAATAACTCACTGTGTGTTCCTATGTCAAGAAAGGCGGCAATTTGATATGTTTTGCACCTTTGGCTTTGTTGTCTCCAAGACCGAGATTGTGTTTCCACCAGCACCTGTCATATTATGAAATACTGGACATATTATTAGCACCAGTCTCAAGTCCGTAGAAAAAAATCACAAACATTGATAGTTTTCTCATTTGGGATGCCACTTTTGATTAAGATAGCTGTGTACGCATCCAGAAAGTAAATTCGGCATATGGCAGACTCCATCTGAAAACAGCATGCATTAAACTAACAGGGCCTTGCTATGGCATTAAGTCCTGGGTCCACATCAAAGATCTGGAATGCTTCCATCAAAGATTCCTGAGCTCCACCACAAGAATCTAATGGCACGACAAAACTACAAAGGTCCTCCATCCTGCTGGACTCAACAACATGGTGACCAGCCTCAAGAAAATTCAACCTAGATGGATAGGACACGTCTCCTCCATGGATGATTACAGTATCTCCAAACAGATGCTTCTATGGGGAGCCATCTCAAATTATGTCAAGGTGGTCATGACAAAGGATCCAAGGGAAAAAAAAATAGCCATACAGACTTCCACACTGCAGAGCACCTTGTTTGGGAAAACACTACAGCCAACCAGTCCACTGGAGGCATGCACTTAAATTTGGTTCAGTAGTTCTGGAAGATCCGGTTCAGGATCAAAATGTTTTGACTAAAAGCAGACAGAAGTTTGAGATTTCAGACACCTAACTGAATAAAGCCATACGATTCCACGAGCTTTGAAAAAACAGAAACAAAAACTACACAAGAAACATTTTTTTAAAATTTCTATCTTGTACTCTAACATTAAAAATGTGAATTAACAGACTGTTGTTAAATGCCCCTAATAAATACCAAATGTGGCCAAACAGATTCTTTGGATTTCTCAACAACCCACCCAGACATTAGTCACAATATGATTTAACTGATCTCACTGAAACTTTTGTCTCAAGGATTTCCATTCTTCACCTTCGATGCTCTTGCCTTGGAATTCTCTTCATCAGTTCACAGCATACTGCAGTGCAGAAGAGGCCCATCAAGTCTGTACCGACACATGAAACGCCCTGTCCTGCCCACCTAATCACACTTGCCAGCATTTGGCACATAACCTTGAATGTTACAGCATGCCAAGTACTCGTTCAGGTACTTTTTAAAGGATTTGAGGCATCCCTCATCCACCACCCTTCCAGGCAGTGCATTCCAGACCGTCACCATCCTCTGAGTAAAAAGGTTTTTCCTCAAATCCCCCCTAAGTCTCCCACCCCTCACTTTTAACTTGTGTCCCCTCGTAACTGACTTCAACTAAGGGGAATAGTTGCTCCCTATCCACCCTGTCCATGCCCGTCATAATCTTGAGCACTTAATTAGGTTACTCCCCCAGTCTTCTCTGCTCCAATGAAAACAACTCAAGCCTATCCAACCTCTCTTCACAACTTAAATGTTCCATCCCAGGCAGCATCCTGGTAAATCTCCTCTGTACCCCACCAGTGCATTCATGTCCTTCCTATAACATGGCGAGCAGAACTGCACACAGTACTCCAGCTGTGGCCTCACCAAAGTTCTATACAACTTCATCATGATCTCTCTGCTTTTGTAATCTATACCCCAATTGATAGCGACGACTGTGCCTTTTTCAGCACCCTTTTAACCTGCCTTTCCAGCTTCAGAGACCTATAGACAAACATACCAAGGTCCCTTTGTTCTTCAGAACTTCCCAATGTCACATCTTTCATAGTATACTTTGTCAAATTACTCCTTCCAAAGTGTATCACGTCTCACTTTTCAGGGTTAAATTCCATCTGCCACTTATTTGCCCATTTGACCATCTCATCCATATCTTCTTGTAACCCAAGACACTCAACCTCACTTAACCACCTGGCCAATCGTTGTGTCATCGGCAAACTTACCGATCCTACCCTCAGTTTGTCGTCATCTATGTCATTTATATAAATGACCAACAATAAAGGGGCCAGCACGGATCCCTGTGGTACACCACTGGTCACTGGCCTTCAGTCACTAAAGCAGCTGTTGGTCACCACCCTCCCTCTCCTATTGCTAAGCCAATTATGAATCCACCTTGTCAGATTACCCTACATCCCATGTGCACTAGCCATCTCAAGTCTCCCATTTGGGACTTTGTCAAAGGTTGAAATCCATGTAAATAACAGCAACTGCACTACCCTCACTCACACACCATCACATCTCATGAAATTTGTTAGGCATGACCTCCCTCTGACAAAACCATGCTGACGATCCTTGATCAAACCTTGTCTCTCCAAATGGAAGTAGATTCTCTTTTTCAGAATATTCTGCAGTAGTTTCCCAACCAGACGTGAGATGCACTGGTCTGTAGCTCCCTGGCTTGTCTCTACACCTTTCTTAAATAGTGGGACCACATTAGCTGTTCTCCAGTCCTCTGGCACCTCCCTGATGGCTCTGACTCAAGATTGACTTTAATGACAGCCCTCCTTGCAGGATTTCAATCTCACGTTCCAAGATCACATGCCCCTCAACTCCCAAGCACACCTGAGCGTCAACTTATTCCAGATCTTTTGCTGTGCCAACACCACCACTGTTCCAAGGGGATCATTTTCCCCCAGCGGCCCACAGCACAAAGTCTGCTCCTCCAGTCCTTCCTCTTGCGGCATATTTTTCTGCTCGTTTTGTTTCGAATTTAACTGGGACCTGTTGCTATCACTTACCTTTGTTTCTCACCTGGGACACCTGCTGGCTGACAGATTCAAATCGACTCCCCAAAAAGTGTTGTTCACTGACCCTTGAACTGATCTAGTGATCTATCACAACACTCTAAGGTTCCTCCCTTGTTATGGGCAGGAACAAATGTAGCAAGCCATGAACATTCTGTACCTCAAATGTTGCAATCCTCACAGACTACAAGCTTACATAGCACACAGAGATACAGAATACATGAATTTCATAACAATGAGGACATCTATGCCAAATGTGCAACATCTAACATACCATGAGGAGTAGTAGCTGCAGAAGTTCCCCAAGCACCAACATCAACTATGGTCAGCTGTGCTAATCCTTAATCATGAAAGAGCCTGCAGAAGATGAAGAAATCATTTACAGCTTGGATGTACTCAAATAAGTCTACCACATGTAGGCCTTGACATTCAAATCTAGTCAAACCATATCTAACATTGATTCCATCAGTCACTGAGGAGATTGAAGAAATACGTGCTTTAACAGTTGTTACATTTTGGGTGGAGTTTTCACTGAGTCAACACCGTAAAAAGATCCTCTGACTGTTTATGAGACTAACCAACACAATAAACAATTCATAGCACAAATGTTATGATGCAGATATAATTTTTTGCATTTCTGATAACCTGATGCAATAGGAAAAGTGAAATCAATTTTATTAAGCAATTTCAAATCCATTCTATTACATGCAGATGGCTGTAGAGCTTCATTCTACCTACCTGCAGGCACAACCAGATAACTGTTGGATCAAAGTATCAAAAACACCTTGGTGATGTTTTGCCTATTGAAGTCTGCCACAATTGCTGTAAAGTTCTACTTGGACAATGACAATCATGTGATGGTATATTATGTACAATACTGTTAAAATGTGACTCCAAATCTCTCTCAACTTTCTCAGATTCACTTTCCAGGAGAACCATTTCCTTCAGCCTATTTACATCTAATTGCTACATCATAATTTCCATTTCTGGCTCCCATGTTAACATTGTAAATGGTTCCTTCTCTTGATATGCTAAGATATCCCCTTCCCTATAAAAGTAAAAGCTGCAAACCTCAAATTGTCCAGTTCATTCGGACTCATTTGTTTCTACTGTTGCTTATGCTATCAGAACTATATCATCAGTAATAAGCTCCTCTTTCTGCATTCCATACAGTTAATGAAAGTTACACTTCTGAAAGCTTTTTCCTTGGGTTTCTGATTCCTCATTTGCTTCAGCCACAAATGTGGGGTTTGCTTCTACCTCTCAATTGAACCACCTATTTTATCAGATTGTCATTCATGTAAGATGACCAATTTCCTTCAACCAAACCTAGGAAGACAAAAACTGTGCCTGCACACCAATTCCACCCTCTCCCCAGCAGTTTCAGGCTAAATGAGACTCTTTTCAATCTTGTTGCCTTGTTCAACTTAAATTTACACTTTCAATTCCACCTGGCCCAACTCATTTCTTACTGCAGTCATTGACTTCCACAGTGCAGGAAGCCATTCAGCCCATCGAGTCTGCACCGACACAATCCCACCAGGCTCTACCCCTGTAACCCCATGCATTTACCCTCGCTAATCTCGCTGACACTAAGGGGCAACTTAGCATGACCAATGCACCTGACCTGCACATCTTTGGACTGTGGGAAGAAACCCACGCAGACATGGGGAGAATGTGCAAACTCCTCACAAACTCCATCAATCAACAAACTCCTCAGCCACGCATTTGTCACCATTTCTATAACCTTTTGGGTAGCCTTCAGTCATCTAGAAACATTTGTAAAAAAGTGTTTACACCAAGTTCCATTTTCTCAGAACTCTTATCTGTGGTGGCCTATGCCTGCTCTTGGTCCTACAATACTTCAAATCTAAAAGACAACCTCATGTTTAAATCCTTTCATGGTCCCACCTCTAAATCTAGACTTCTCCAACCAGTAAACCCATACTCTCCACCGTGTACATCATCCTTACCTTTCCTCCATTTTTGGTGGCTATGCTTTCAAGAACTTACTTCCTAATCCTCTAGCCAGGATTTTCCAACCCTTCCCATTGGCAGGACCTTCTGGTCTCAGCACCGTCAACGAGCAACGTAAATGGCCAGAAATTTTGGTGCCTCTAGAACCAGAAAACCTGCCTCCAAAAACTGAAAATCCAAGCCTTTGTTTTCTTTTACTTGCAACTCACTCCTTAAATTCCCCTTTGACCACACCTAATGTTTCTTACTTTTGCTTGGTATTGACTGAAAGTAACACTTCTGAAAAGCACATATTTTTCAAATCTCTAAGCGCTGTACTTGTGTGCTTTGATGTCATTAAACTTTTAATTAATTCTTAAAAATATTTGCAACCCTAAATGCTGTTTGTGATGGATAGATCTTCTATTTATCATTTTGTATATTTCATCTTCCATACTTGACTGCATGCCCTCATAAATAAAGAGAAATTAGGATGAAAATTATTTACTCCAGATTTTAATACTTTTATCTGAGATATTAGTACATGAAACTAGAAATAACCTTTTTGTACAAATAAGTAAATTGTTACTCCACAATATATATCCAAAGCATAATAAAATCAGTGTGCTACAAATATTCCCACATTTTACATAGAAAAATAAATAGACACTCTGTACTAGCCACAGTTTGGCCTTGAATCTAAATTGGTCCTTTTGTATTTAATTGTTCCATAGGCTGTATTAATTAGGTGTTTGGAGTCAAGAATTTTTAATACAGTACTTTTACAGCACAATAAAATTATTTTATAGTCAAAATACATTTAGGATTGTGTGTGGTCTATCACAATGATCCTAAAATGCTTAAGGCTTTGTTTTAGAATATTTGTGCAAGAAACTGGTAAAATACTTGTATGCAAAAACACTTTTGATAGTAAACTAACAGTTCAGTGCGCACCAAAATTCAACATTATTCAGAAGATAATTTAAATATCCTCAATCTGTGTTGAAGCCAAGGGGATTTTAGCCCAAAGAATACCAGCACACTTTGAAAAGAAAACAAGTTGGAACAAGAAAATCCATTTTGATACAAAAGTGCATTAGTAGCATTTGTTACAAATTGAAATAATGTTTTTTAATAATTGCTCTGCTCTTTAGGTGACGTGTTAGATGTAATTTTTAAGAGTGGAACTCAAACGCCATAAACATGTGTGCATAGTAACAGAGAAACAGAAGTCTACTGTTAATACATAGTATTCTTCAGATACTGCAAAGGAAATATTTTTATGAAAAAAATTGGAGAATACCTATATGCAGATATCATTAGTATAGTCAAAAATAATAAGTTACAGTACCTCAAATCTCAGCCTGCATAGAATAAATTCTTGCTGCATAAAAACATATTTAATATAAGGCTTTATCAAGAAAATGTTTAAAGCAATTTTTCAGAATTTTGGCATGTGTGTCCAGAGATCTCCATGTATCTTCACTGTCCAGTATTTGTATACTTATCTACAGTCATAATTAACCTTCAATAAATCACTTCAGAGTGATTCAGCTTTTACAGTTTTGAAGGTTAATTTGTACAGTAATAATGATTTGAAAAAATCCAAACTGCACACTCAGGGGAAGTACTATTTGCTTAAAATGTTTGACTGATTCTATAGCTTGTACATAATTAGACCAAAATCATACATTTTAATCAATAAAACTGGTTTCTGCAAGCTCATTTGACAAATACAGAAAACGATAAATTTATTTAAAGTTTCAGCAATTTAAAACAAACTATTGTTTGTTTTTGCCAAGTGTTCAAAAGCACCAAAAGATTTATGTTTATTATAGGTGATTCAGTATTTGTTAACTTGTTGGAATAATGCTTTGATATTTCGTATCAGTAAAAATGTTTCATGCTATTGTTTGGATACTTGAAAATGTCCTGGAAATTTGAACAGGAATCTCTGGGAGTGTATCATTATTAGCACAAATAAAAAAAACTGTTAACAGCTGATATTTTTTAAAAAAGCTCCTTGAAACCACAAATATTTCAATTCAGGTAATTTACTCTTCTTCTGCTGTCACTGTTTCCATCAACCATGAAAAGAATTAATTGATTATGTAATGTTCTGTTATGTTCAGTGGATAAACCTCCCAGCTTTAAAGGTATTTTCATTTCCTGCACAACTACATTTTGCTCAAAGGTTTAAGATTAGATTAAGTTGAAATTAATCTGCACCTATCAACAATCTTTCCTTTTACAGCAATTTGTCAATTTCTTCTGGTATAAAAACTTAAAAAAACATTTTTCAAAAAATAAGTTCAAAAAATTATGAGAAAAAAGACAGACTCTACCTGCTTTAACTTTTCATCTGCAATTAGTAATCAACTTTGCTTAACATTTTCTTGGCATAGGATTCAAGACAGGAATATTTGAAATTATTTCACGTGAAAACTCAAATTGGTTGATACAAAAAGGTTCAGTAATATAAAACAGTCGTGTTAACAATTAGAAAACAAGTTTTTGGCTGACATATTTAAATATTTGCACTTCCTCACTATGCACAGTACTTGAGTCTATACAATAAGGATCAGTATAACAACTTTTATTTGACTTTGCCCAGCTTTATGAATGACAAATACCCTCTGCTGGACAATATCTGCAACATCGATCATTCTCATGGAAATTTCAGTTGGGAAGTCTTTTTCTCATTTGTTGTCCTCTGATTATGCAGTCTTTAAAACCAACTTGGAATAGAGTAGAACTAGGTTCTGTGACCATTTTTTTCATGGTTTATCTCGCTTGTCAAGGCTATGGATTCAATCAATATCTTTAAATCCACGTATGCCAAATAGTGCACAAAGCATAACATCTTTCAATTGCCTGGAAAAACAAAATCAAAATTAAACAGATCCTTTCTGAGCTGCATAAAAATAATAGTACATAGCATACAACCCATTTAAAACACACAGCATTTTTAAAACTCATTTACCAAACACAAAGATATTCCTAAATTTGTCAGACATATTAGAAATTCCCAGCTGAATAAGAATTCAGAATTTAAAACAAACTAATTTCACATTCTGACAAAAGATCATCAATGTGAAACTCTTTCTCTCTCCCCATATGCTACCCTACATGTGCATTTCAACATTTTTATTCAAACAGTTTTATAGTTGGTCTATAGAATTATTAAAGCTCATGATATTTCAGAATAGCAAGGTAAACACTGGAACATGCACAGATTAGTAGTAGTTTCTCTCCTGAAGCCCTGTTCCACCTAATCCGGATTAGCACTTGACTGTAAAATGGCAGAACTGAAGGAGTGCAGCACTAATTAAGATTCCACCTTTTGGATAGGAAATTAATATGAAGCATTGTCTCCTTTCTCAAGTGGACACAGATTCTTGTGTGGCAAAATTTAAGAATTCTCCAGGGTATTTTGTTCAATATTAATTCCTCAATCTACATAAAAATATCTGACAATTTCTCTCATTGTTTTTTGGGGACCTTGCTGTACACCACGTTTCCCGACAGTACAATGACATTTTCAAAAGTGCTTTATAGGCTGTGAAGTGCATTGGACATTCCAATGTCATGCTCCATAAACTGTTAATATACCGTATACAGAAATACATTTATAAAACTTTATACATGCAAGATTTTTAAAAAATCCACCAGTCTCACTATTTATCATAATGAGGATATTTTATGAATAAAATTCAATACAAATTAAAGCAGCATGCCATTTTTGGATCATTGTAATTTCCAGGTTGACCAATTCTGGAATAAAAACATGAGGGACACTTTGCTAGAGGAGCATAGGCATGGACCCAAGGAATGTAGGTTGGGGAAGACTCAACCAAGCGTACATCTATCTTCCCTCTTCATCACACCCACCCCCCTCAGCCCTTTTTGAACCTCCCCACCTCACCTCAGGCCTGACCGACTGCCCGCTTCTCCCTCTGAGTGTTCTTGGATACATGCTCATACCTGCCCATCACTTCCTTCATCTCAGGATTTCTGGATTCCCCGCCTCCCAGCCAGAATATTAGCATTTGCTGATTGACTCTACTTATGTACAAAACCCCTACCATCCCCCATCACCCCAAACCCAGAGAGTCAAGTTCAAGTATTGCTGCCATTGGCCCAGACTCGACATTCCCCCATTGCCTGACAACCCAATTCTCAGCGCCACATGCTGAAGCTGGAGATTACAGGCCAATGCTCCCTGGCGGCCAAGTGTTTGCACATGCACACTACACTAGCTCTCGATCACACATGCGCAAATACCAAAGGTACTAGTACAGCAGCAAGAAAAAAACCTTCTGCACTGTCTGGAAGGATCAGGGCAGCGGCATCTGGAAAACCCAGGTCCTGGAAAGAAAGCAGAATTCTGGGACAGTCAGAGAAAATCTGGGATGGTTGGTTACCCTGATAACTGCACATCATTTGGCAGAAATTATTTGTTGCGATTTGACTCTAGCATTGCCTCTAGTGAAACAAAGAGCCTAACAACTACACACTGACATTCTATTTCTGTTTATATTCCATTTCCTTACATGGGGCATTATTAAACGTTGACACCATTCATTAAAAAAAGACTTGCATTTATACAGCATGACCATCTCAAAGCACTTTACAGTCAATGAAGTAATTTTGAAGTCTGTCTTGTAATGCAGGCAATAATGCAGTCAATTTGTGCACTAACAGCAATGTCAATGTGATTAAAAACAAAATACTGTGGGTAATGCAGATCTGAAATAAAAGCAGGAAGTGCTGAAAAAAAAACAGCAGGTCGGGCAGCATCCATGAAGAGTTAATGTTTCAAGTTCAATATGACTTCTTCAACTCAATGAGGTCAGTTTGTTTTTATGATATTTGACCAAGGGGTGAATGCCAACCAAGACACCAAAAATAACTTCTCTACTCCTCTTCAAATAATCCCATGGGATCTTTTATGTCCACATGAGAGAGCAGAGAGAGTTTGGCTCAACATCTCAACTGAAAGACGGCTTCTCTGAAAGTGCAGTGTTCTGCTTAGCATTGCACTGCAATGTCATCTTGATTTTTGTGATCAAGTCCTAGAGTGAAAATTGAACCTGGCACTGACTTGCAAATAAGTATGTTAACAATTGACACCATAACTGACAAGGTTTAAAAAAAAAATCACATTTACACTTGTCCAGTATTAACTGGATTCAATTTCAAATATTTATATAATGCAAATCATATTCAAATTTCTGGCATGTGTTTATTGTCCTATCTCTCTCTCTGAACTTTGATTAAACTGCCTTGTATTTTGGGGTAATTGGAAAACCTTAACTATTAAGAAAAGTCTTGATTGATGCAATGCACAATGTTACCAAAACATGTGACCTGGAAGTTAAAACTGTTTTATGGAATTTGACAGGATTCAGAAAATGGATACTACATGCACTGGTATTTTTGGGTACACACTTAATGCACAGTTCCCCTATTTAATTTTAACAATGACTATTTTAAAATAGAATAAGTTGAAGTAATTAGGCAAAATTATGTCATATCACAGCATCACGTTTAAAGTACTGAATAAAATTAGGTATTAAAAACAATACTGGAATGCAATTTAGATAAGATGGCCACACTTTTCAAAGCTGAACTAGGCTGTTTGCAACATTCATGCAATATATTTTCTGAATCAAAGGCCATCTTCTTCCAATTTCATTATATCACCTGTTTCTACCACAAATTCAGCTATCGGTACTTTTCCTGTCGGTAGACTCAAAAAACTCCAAGCTCACCAGGTTGATCTCACGCATTCATACACTGCCTTTAAGCAAACTGGCACCTCTTCACCATTACCTCTGTTCCTGATCTACAGTGAATCTCTGATCAACCTCACTTTCAGTCAGTACCATCCATAGAAAAGAAGATAAGTGAACGATGAACTCTCAAGTTAACAATGTTATGCTGTACCAAGATGCTAGGAACAGTACAAGTGACACAGCCTTATCTTCAGCACATCGGCCAATTTTTAATCTTTATCACTCCATGACAGATAACAGAAACCAACTTGTTCTAATGTTGGTGAATTAGTTCATATGATTTACCAGATTTCCCTCTTCACCACACACTATATCCTCAAATGAAACAGCAAAATTGAGCATGCGCTGCTTTGGGAATCATGGGTACAAACATTTACCTCGGTATAAAATAGGTCACAGCACCACTGAAACAGACACGAGATAACATTACCTTCCCGATGTTACAGTCAGGTATGGCATCTGAATGCAAAATTATTATTTACGTACTTTAGACATTAATTTGAGTACCTGGTCTATAATTTATGAAGCAGTATTTTGTCCTAGTATTATCCAGGGGAACAGCTATAAAACACATATAATGAAATGATCTTAAATGTTTAGGGCTGAGTACATGGCACACACTTTTCCAGAAACTCAAGATGACAAAATAATCCCAAATGAAGATGGGTCTTCTATCTAACGTTGTTTTGTGATTTAGAAATAAACATATCCTTCAGAATACCATTTCCACTATCTATGCATTGCAAAAGAGTTCTTTCTTAAACATCTCCAGTGTAAACATTCATCCTAGCAAACATCCATCTTAACAAAACTTATCTTACCGAACATCGTGTTGAGAAATATTTATCCTTCTACACCCACAATCTAGTTCCTTGTTTACAAACATAACTAGTCAACAATAGGTACTGAATATAGCAACATATTTACATTACACAATGTTAAGCTGTTGGAAAATAGCTGGTTGAGTTTCATACTACCAATTATCAATGGGAGTTTTCTTTTCTAGGGCTATGCATAATTTGAGATATATTCACAGATGAATCTGCAGTAGGAAAAGTTTAGAATGATAAAATCTCATCAACTGCACAAAGTAAATTAAATTTTAACCGTGTTTGAATAAATTTGAAACATGTTTTATAAATGGAATCAACATAAAATAATTATGCTCAGTTTAGAAGATATGTATTTCTAAATTTGTATTATGTATCTCATTGTATCAAAAGATATTATCTTCAAGACCAGACATTCTCATTCAAAAAGAACAGTTCTTGCACAATTTCTGTTATATTAATGGTTTTCTCTCCTCAGTTACTGTTTTCCTTCCCTTCAAAACTGCCACTATTGACTCCTCTATACTGCCTACCTCCAATCTCGCTATCCTCTTCAAAATTCTTGAACATATTATTGCACCTCAAATCAGTGCTCAATATTCCTGCAGCACCCTGTGGGAATGCTTTCAATCAGCTCTGCATAGCCCTGAACCAACCCACATCAAAATCACAAATGACGCTCTCTATAATTGTGACTATGGTGCACTATCCCATCTCATTCATTTTAACCTATCTGCAACATTTGAAACCAAATCATTTATTCCCAAAGATTCTCCACTTTCATTCAGCTGGATGGGATCTCCCTAGCCTGACTCCATCATCAGCTGTTCAGATGTAGTCAAAGAATTACCTATCATGACTTCACTTCTTGCTACCGTGCAACTGCCTCTTGCCTCTCCCAAGGATCTGAGCTTTGGGCCTTTTCTCATTTCTCACCTATACGCTGCCCCTCAGTGACTTTACCTGAAAACATATCCATGCATTCTGACAAAACACACATCTATCTCAGCAATACCTCTCTCAAACATTCCAAGGTCAATGATTTATCATGCAGCTTGTCTGACATTTTGACCTGGGTGAGCAGATATTTCCTCTAACTGAAAATTGGAAGATGGTCGCTGTCACAAACTCAATTCCTTCATCACCAACTCCATTCTTCTCCTGTCACTGTCCAAGATGAAACCTGACCATTCATAAGAACTAGGAGCAGAAGCAAGCCATCTGGCCCCTCGAGCACGCTCCACCATTCAAAAAGATCATAGCTGATCTTTTCATGGACTCAGCTCCACTTATCCGCCCGCTCACCATAACCCTCAATTCCTTTACCGTTCAAAGATTTATCTATCCTTGCCTTAAAAACATTCAATGAGGTAGCCTCAACTGCTTTGCTGGGGAGGAAATTCCACAGACTCACAACCCTTTATGTGAAGAAATTCCTCCTCAACGTAGTTCTAAATCTGCTCCCCTTTATTTTGAGGCTATGCCCCCAGAGCAAACAACTTCCCTACTCTATCTATTCCCTTCATAATATGTTTCGATAAGATCTCCCCTCATTCTTCTGAATTCCAATGAGTATAGCCCTAGTCTATTCAGTCTCTCCTCATAAGCCAACCTTCTCAACTCCAAAACCAATCTAGTGAATCTCTTCTGCACCTACTCCAGTGCCAGTATATCCTTTCTCAAGTAAGGAAACCTAAACTGTACACAGTACTTCAGCTGCGGCCTCACCAGCACCTTGTATAGCTGCAACATAACTTTGTTGTTTTTAAACTCCATCCCTCTAGCAATGAAAGACAAAATTCCATTTGCCTTCTTAATTACGTGCAAATCAACTCCGAGATTCCTGCACAAGGACACTGAGGTCCCTCTGCACAGCAGCATGATGCAATTTTTTACCAAGTAATAGCCCATTTTGCTGTTATTCCTACCAAGATGGATGACCTCATATTTACCAACATTGTACTCCATCTGCCAGACCTTCGTCCACTCACTTAGACTATCTATATTCCTTTGCAGACTCTCAGCATCCTCTGCACACTTTGCCCTGCCACCCATCTTAGTGTCATCTGCAAATTTTGACACATTACACTTGACCCCCAACTCCAAATCTTCTATGTAAATCGTAAACAATTGCACTCCCCACACTGATCCCTGTGGCACATCACTAGTCACTGATCGCCAACCAGAAAAAACACCATTTACCCCCTCTTTGCTTTCTATTAGTTAACCAATCCTCTATCCATGCTATTACCTGTAACGCTGTGCACCTTAATCTTACATAGTAGTCTTTGGTGCGGCACCTTGTCAAATGTTTTTTGGAAATCCAGGTACACCACATCCACAGGTTCCCCATTGTCCACTGCACATGTAATGTTCTCAAAGAATTTGCAAATCAGGTACGTACTCTATCACCAAAACTGATGTGTCATTGCAACATCCCCCATCTGTGCCCCTGCTTCGACAAATCTGAGGAAACCCACATTGATGTCTGATACCTCTAGACTTGACCATTTTAATCATCTCCATTCTTCCACCCTTCAACAATTTGAAGTCATCCAAAACTTTGCTGTTCATATCTTTAAGTTCTGTTTACTTAGTGCACCTATTCTCACTTATCTATGTTAGCTCCCAATCTGACAGCATCTCAGTTTTTAAATTCTCATAAATCCCTCCATAAAAATGCTCCCCCCCAAACCCCGTATTAGATAAACTCCTGCAAAATCTCAGGGCTATGCAAGAGGCCAGAGTTGCTGGTGTACAGATTTCAATCTGTTATGAATGGACATACCTTCAGCTGCTTGGGCCTCTTCTCTGGAAATATCTCCCCAAACCTCTCTTTTTCTTGAAGACGCTCCTTAAAACCTACATTTTTTTCCAAACTGAATATTTCCTCAAGTGGCTTGATGCCAAATTTTATTTTATGTACTCCTATAAATACAAATTCCTGCCATATGAGATGTAGGTGACATCCTTTAATCGAGCAATATTTTCTATCCATAAAGTTTATGAAGATCCACTGAGATATGGGCCTCCTTACACCTCAAACATTTATTTAAATTTATTTTATGGGTATAGTTTATTCACAATCAATGGAATCTAAGAAATTAATACCTGCCTGCAATGTTTCTAACTAAATTATATATAATTAACTGGAAGAATATTCCTGCACACACATACTTCATGGTTAATAGCTAGAAAACATTGGAAATACATTGCAGTTTGAGCATTATCTGAAGCAGAAATGTGTATTAATATTTCAGGGTAACTTCAGTTATGTAGCTAGTTCTAATTGTTAAATCCAACTCACCTTGAAAGGGATTTCCTGCTTCCTGTTGGGATTCATTAGCTTTTGTATCTGCAAAGTAGAGTTTAGGTCTCTCATGGTATTTGACTCTATAAGTATCGGTCATACAACCATCCACAGAAAAATAAGTTGTTGGAGCAACATGTTTATCCAGACCTGAAGAAGCACTGGTTTCAAGCTTTGCAGAATCATCAGGACAGTCATGTGAGAACTCATAACTAGAGTTTTCTGCAGGACTTGAAACCTGCCCTTGATCAAAAATCCTTTTGGACGCCTCATTCAGAGGCACCGCTGCATCATCTGATAACCTGGATTTTACGCATGCAGCTACTTTAGTCAAAATAGAAACATTTTCCTTTTGCTCCCTTAGTTCATCTGCTGGTTTGATATTTGAAGCATTGCTGTCCAAACTTGGTTGGGTTCTCCGATTATACATTTTTGGAGGCAGAGGTGGTGGTGATGACGACCTTTCTTGATGGGGAGATTCTAGGAAATGATCTCTTGTTCCATAACCGTGGTACGAGTTTAGTCCCCCAAATTTGTTGGGCTGAGAATTATCAGAGAAACTGCTGATTGGATGGAAATATGCTGATGACTCAAGTGCTGCTGCTGCATTTATTTCCACATGCTGAGACTGGGAAGGAAATCCATGATCTGCAGAATTAGATGAGATTTGAAAACTGTGACCAGAATTTTTCCCATAAGCAACCTTCTTGAAGTCTTTGCAAGGAAATTCATGATTATGTGGCACAGATATATCTTCGTTGGCAAACTTGGCCAAAATGCTTGGGCAAGGTTTGACTGTGGAGGGTTGTTTCAATTGTTGCTGTGGTAGATTTGCATTTTCCTTACTGCACTCTTGGAACAATGTCTTTTGCTTGGGGGAGAGAGCAGGTTTCCTACCTCTTTCTAACGAAGGTGATGCTTGGCCTTTACCAAACTGTGATCTAAAAATAAAATAAGGTTAACTTAACATTGCAGGTTAAAATTCTCCCCCAGTATATTCAAAGTATTCCTCTTTAGAATAGAAGGGTCACCATAAAAGTTTAAAATCGAAATTCTTACTTGAATATACTGCAACACCAATTACCTTTGCACATTAGGTCCTTCAGCAATATCATCTTTTGATTTGATCACTTTTTCTTGCAGTTCAGCTGTAATTAAGAACATAAGAACGTAAGAAATAGGAGCAGGAGTAGGCCATCCAGCCCTTCGAGCCTGCCCCGCCATTCAATAAGATCATGGCTGATCTGTCGTGGCTCAGTTCCACATTCCCGCCCTCTCCCCATAACCCTTAATCCCCTCGCTTATCAAAACCCCATCAACCCGCATCTTAAAAATATTTAGCGAGGCAGCCTCCACCACCTCAACGGGCAGAGAATTCCAGAGATTCACCACCCTTTGAGTGAAGAAGTTCCTCCTCAATTAAAGAGGAGCAAAAGCTATTTTGTTAGTTCACATAACTGAAACTGCAAATAATCGCTAGATTTTACTCTTATGGTGCAGTCAGACAAAATAAATACAACATTTTTGATTTCTGAATGTTTTATAGCCAAATTAACACACTTAGAAGCTGTTTATTGCTGTCATCATTTGTGCAGTTGTGAATGGATGAAAAGGTTGTAAAACCACAGAAAACATACTCTCATCATGGAAATAAAAGATAATGAAAAGCTATATTTTGCAAAACATGAATGCTTTCATGTCCCATATAGGAACAGAAATGTTCATACTATTTGGTCCTCTAATTTATGCTGAATTTCAATAATGCTTGGACTGCTTTTGCAACATTATTCACCTGCTCTCTTACTAGGCTATACTATTTTTCAGCCATTTTAAGGCACAAGGGAGGCAGTGGTATTGTCTCTAGACTTGTAATCTAGAGGAAGATCTGGGGACGCGGGTTCAATTCCACTAAGAAAGTTGATGGGATTTGAATTCAATTAAAATCTGGAAATAGAAATCATGTGGTGACCAGGAAGTTCAATAATGCCCTTTACCAACATCTTCCGTCCTTGTCTGGCCTGCACGTGACTCTAAAATGGAGGGCAGTAAAGGATGCGTAATAAATGCTGCCTCAGCCAACGATGCTCACATCCACAAAAAATGAATTTAGACTAGCTTAGAGGTTTTTAAAAAGAGTGGCATGGACAGGTTGGACCAAAGAGCCTGTTTCCATGCAGTAAACCTCTGACGATATAAACAGCTCCATTCCTCTCAAATCTTCTCAGTTTGAAGAAACTTGTATACATGTATTTATGCAGTGCCTTCCAAGACCACCGGACTCCCCAAGCTGCTTCTTTATAGCCAATTAAGTACTTCCGAAGTGTACTCACTACTGCAATATGGAAAAAGCACCAGCCAACTTGTGCACAATAATTACCCACAAACAGCAATTTGATAATGACTAGATATTCTGTTTTAGTGTTGATTGAGGGATAAATATTGGCCAGGTCACCAGGGATAACACCCCTTCTCTTCATGGGTGTTTATTGGGAAATCAAATGCAACTATCATTTGACCAACTACGTAATTCCAATCAAAGTAGTCAGTATATTTAATTATCCAATTACTTGCGTAAAGTAATCCAAGATGTGGTTAATGAGTTCTTTCCTATTTACTGCATGCATCCACCTGCTGTCTCACTTCAAGTGTCTGGATATTTGAAAAGCAGTGCAAAGATGTGTGGGTTAGGTGGATTGGCTATGCTAAATTGCCCCTTAGTATTTAGGGGGACTAGCTAGGGTAAATGCATGGGGTTATGGGGATAAGGCCTGTGTGGGATTGTGGTCAGTGAAGACCTGATGGACGGAACAGCCTCTTTCAGTAGGATTCCATATTAAAAGTTTACCATCCATCTCCAGCAACATTCATCTCACTATTTTCAGTTTATTCCAACAATAATTTAGAAATACTGTCACCAAAATATCTTAGGAAAGGGAGGGAATTACATTAAAAATTATCCTCCTCCCACATGAAATGATACACAATCCTGGTATACATATCTGTTTGAAATATAAAGCAGATGCACAATGGGCTTCCATGAAAGATTGTCTATCTACACGAATTTCTTAGATTAGCTATCCAAAGGAATGATCTCAATAGTATTCATAGATAATATGGGACATGAAATGTAATTTCTAATATTCATTTTGATTCCTTTGCTATTCATCTTAGACTATTCATCACTAATGCAATTTTGTTTTTTTTTAAGAAAAATCATAGTTCTTTTGCCTTACAAATATGAAGCTTTGGGATACAGCAATTTGAAGGCTTTGTATTATGCCTAAGCCACAAAATTGGCTGTGATTTGCTTTATCAGGAAAGCTGTTATCATTTATATTTATGGTCATATGCTCAAGGGCCCCACAACTTGATCTTACACTCCTTTTGCAACTGAAGTCTACATTAGAAACTCAATGGACATCGCATGTATGGGCCATGATTCTCCCCTCTTGCTGCATTAATTTTTTCAGCGCAGCAGGCTAAGAGACTCTCGCATCAGCCTATTTGCGGGGTTTGTGCCCTGCTAGCATTTCCCAGCGCCGGATTTCCGGCAGTGTCAGGACGATGCCAGAAATCGGCAGGGAGGCGCAAAGACCATGAAAACAGTCGTTTGCATAGAATTTAAATTTGATTTGTGGGCCCAGGACTGAAGTCTCCGGGCCCAGTAGCAGCTCCTCCCCACTGCCAGAGTAGTTCACTCAGTTGAGGGGGTCAAAACTATTGGGGGGTGGGGGGCACTGCGCATGTGCTTATCTCAGCACTAAATTCAATACTTCGAATTTTTTGGGAAAATTCCAGCCATGGAGTTGATACGAGAGAGAATTCCAAAAGACTTTAAAACTTAAAGTAAAAGCACTGAAAGTGAATAGGTTTAAGGAACAATGGCATTAAATTGGCTTCATTCACAATTCATTGTTGAACTGAGAAGATTTTGCCTCCCTTCACCCATAGTGTACACAGAGCTATTTCCTTCTTTAATCATGGGCAGCTTTCAATGTAATGCTTGTTGGGCAGGGTAAAGCAATATGTGGATATCTGTGCTAAACTAAGTCACAATCAACTTCAGAATTGTTTCTCAACCCATTTTAAATCTTTATTTTTTCCAAATATTGACATGAATGTAATGTTATAGTATGCATCAGGTAAAAGTAGGGGAATTAGAGAAAAACAGACTAAGTGCCATATTAACACAGAAGAAGATCATTCAGCCCCTTGAGTCCATGCCAGCTCTCTGTAGAGCAATTCAGTCACTTCCATTCCCCATTATAGTCCTGTAAGTTCATTTTCTTCAAGTGCCCTCTAATTTCCTCTGAAAATCAATCATCTCCATTTCCACCATTCTTGTAGACAGCATGTCATTATCACACCGAAGAATTGCAAGTTCTTCCTCTCATCATCTCCACATCTATTGCCCAAAACATAAATCTGTATCCTTTAGTCCATGCAATAGCTAATGGGGACAACTTTTCTTGATTTACCTTAAGTAAACCAGTCATAATCTTGTACACCTCCATTAAGTGTCTTCTCAAGTTCCTTCACTCCAAGGAGAACAATCCCAGCTTCTTCAACCTAACCTTATAGCTAAAATCCTTTATCCCTGGAACGTTCTGGTGGATCTCCTTTGTACCTTCTCAAGGACCCTCATATCCTTCCTAAAGGATTTCATATTTTAATGCGAAATCCTTCTGATTTCAATAACTACACATGATTTCAGGACATCCTAAGAGGCACAAAACCAATGACGTACTTTAACTTAGGAAATGCAGCAGCCAATTTACATACTCAAACAGCAATGAGATGAATGATCAGATGTTCTTTGCAATATGAACCTGGTTTAGGACATCATGAAAACTTCCATAATTACATCTTCATAAGAGGGGACAAGGAGCCTCAAATTATTGTTGAAACAGAAAGCCAGTACCTCTTCCAGTGACACACTGCCTCAGTTCAGCACTTAAGTGTGATTCTGTTGGCTCAAGAAGTGACAATTGGACTATTTCACCAAGACTGGCAAGTGACATACAGTGAACATTTCTAATAATATTTAGGAAAAAATACATTGGCTTAATACATTTTTAGTTGCCATCGGGGTTTCATTTTAAAACATGCATACCATTCCAGTCCTTAAAAGTAAATATTACCCTACTCAACCTAACAATCTATTTTATATCTGAAAGCTTACCTTTACAATTTCAGGTATGAAAAATGTTCTGAGCTGAAGTATTGCAAACAAGAAAAACCTGCTCTAACAGTCATATGATACTGCAGTTGCAAAAAGAGATTTTACAATGGTGAATGACAGCTAACAGAGAGGAGGAGAACAGAAACAAAACTTCCAACAAAATTTAGGTAAAATACATTTCAGCATCCACTCCATCCATACTCACTTTATAAATGTATTGAAGACTTACAAGATCTAAAATTTAATTTGAATTTTCAGTAGCTGAATAAGCATTCAAATTTGGTGCATCCTGAAACCTCAACAATCTGCGTTCAATGGTAGATGTAAGCCTGCTATGTCCATGTGCTATTCATTGCCAAGAAAACTGAATCTTAATGTAAAATATCTGATTGATACATGGTTCAAAAATGTCAGTCAGGATGGAGGAGAATAGCATATCTATTAAACAATTTCATGTTTATAAAGGCAACTTACTGTTATTATGAAATATATTCTTGTATGGTCATAGAAGAACTGACAATAAAGCAATTTCACTACAACTGTAATTGGTATAGACAGGGTAGTGTGACTTGTTCAATCAATTTAAAACTATAACTATAGTGTCAGAATGTTTTTGAATCCCTTACTATTTGTAATGATCATATACAACATGAAGACACAACTTAGAAGTTCATAAATTTTCCTTGACTAAAAGTACTAAGATTTGTTTACTTGTTACATCAGTTGTCTTGCTAACAGTGTGATAATATTTTTAGTACTTTTAGTCAAGGAAAATTCATGAACCTCTAAGTTGTGTCTTCATGTTGTATATGATCATGTTGTATAAGAAAGTGTGAATTTTCCTATGGACAAAATATCCATTCATTACTTGGATTAGCAAAGGTGGATCTTGATCTTTTGATTGGTCATTCATAAAGTATCAAATCCACCTGGAGGTTCCATCAACACCATCAAATAAGGACGGATCACAAATTCATTTGACTGCAAATGGAAATAGGTTATTTTAAAGATTTAATCTAATTTCGGGTACTGAATATCTTTGGATACTAATATTAAAACAGGACAGATGAATTACTACTAAGTGGTCTAGGTAGAATTATTCTGGGTGGCACTATGGTACAGCGATTAGAGACTTGACTTCAATTCCAGTCTTCACTGTCTGAGTGGAGTTTACACATTCTCCCCATGTCTGTGTGGGTTTCCTCCGGTTTCCTCCCACAGTCCAAAGAGGCGCGTGTTAGATTCATTGGCCATGCCAAAGTGCCCCTTAGTGTCGGGGGATTAGCAGGGTAAATATGTGGGGTTACAGGGAGAGGGCCTGATTGGAATTGTCGTCGGTGCAGGCTTGGTGGGCTGAATGGTCTCCTTCTGCACTGGACAGGTTCTATGATTCGATAGTTGCCATAACAAATTGCAATTAATCAAAGGATACAGTATGAAAAAAATTTGAAAATAGTAATTCCATGGCTTAATGCCATCAGTCAAAAAATAACACTTTTATTGCAGGAACTATGACTAAATTGTGGCATTAAACAGATTTCTAAATTAAACTTGTCTGTCATTACTACAAAAAATAAACTGCAAGCCAGATGAAATTTAAAAAGCTGCACTGATTATCATTTTGGATCTTGGTCAGCCCTTGAGCACAACCACCATGCAATACAGCTTCTTGCAACCAGACTCTCTTTTCATGACGCATTTGGTACAGGAACAGCTGTTATAAGGCTCATCAACACATCTCACAATGTACCAGACACAGGATGATCTCAAGACTACAGCATTTGATTCCATGCTATTCCAAAAGCTAGTGACTGCATTTCAAAGGAATTTGTCATACGTGAAACACTTTGGGATGTTTGAAACAGGATATGCTACAAATGAATTATTTTTTAAATATTCAAGAGGAACATTTTAAGAGTCATTTACTTTTGGCCTAACCTCAAACAAAAATGATCTACAGAGATAAATTATTGAAAACAGAGTGCTGTTAACAATAAATCTTGAAAACCAGCAAAAGAGGAACGTTTTTAGTTTACATAGAACTGATGAACTTTGTTTAATTGTACAATAAAATTAGATGGAAATTATTTTAAAATTTACACTTCATATTGAAGATTATGTACATTTTATGATTAGATGATGATGGGATAAGGAATTGATTTGAAAATGAACATTTTACATCTGAAATGCTGAGTGGACACGGACAAGTGCACATAAGTGAGAACAGGATCAGAAGTGTTGACAAATTTAGACAAGCCGAACAGAATAAGTGGTAAGCATGGAAAGAGGTACGGAAGCAGAGTTGTATAGAAGTGACAAAAGGCAGGACAAGGAGTTTCCTAATGGTCTGGTTGTGGTAGGGGCACATCAGTGGAATCAGGTTAACACTATGCAATTGCTGCTAATGAGAGATTTGCACCATGACAGATCAAATAATATGGATTCAGACTAAACAAATCGGATCATCTGCCAATCGAAATTTCACATTTGTTATTAACATTCACGCGTTCTAGAAATACTAATTTGAAGAGCTGCTTTTCAATTTTTTTTACAGCTAGTTGATTTCACAAACAATTAAATCATAAAAATCTACCCTTGACGGCGTTAATAAAATGCTCAAAAATTCAACATTTATAATATTATGCTGTTGAAAGTGACCAATAAAACACTGACAAAAGCAGCTTTGAAATTATTGCTGGTGTTCTCTGATAAATTAATAATTAAATTATGCAATATATTTGCACACATATTCTAAGTAAAATAAGTAAATTTAAATCCAGTTTCAAAAGCACATCAGCACTTCCCACTTCTTGGTTTGCCACTGTTACTGCATAAAAACAGGTGAAGAGAGACCACAGTTCAATTTGGGATAAATCAAATATCACACAATTAGCTCATGTTAAGCATATTGTTAAGCACTTGCAGGCTAGAACGAAGGCATTCTTCTTATGATGCCATATCCAGCTTCACGTTCAATTTGTGCCCATGGTAACAAAACATTAAAACCTAAAAAATATTACAATTTGTAATGTCTGGTTAAGGAGAAGCTGCAAACTTTCTACGCATTTTTACTAGAACATTTTCAGAAGTTGTGCTGAATGTTGACTGTAGTTTGTTTTTAAACATCACTGTTTACTCAAAGATAGTGTACAAACATGATTTTTGTTGAGTTACTAACAACTTAGATGGATTTTCTTCAACATAAAGCAGAACTGTGAAGTTCCATTGACTTCAATGAAAAGGAAAATCATGGTGCATAACAGGAGGCTGATCTGGTATCTCTCTCCTTTTACATCCTCAAAGTTGAGAGTATTATCTTTAGGAAGCTCAAGCATGCTGCTGGCATTACAAATATTTTTCTATCTTGATAGAGCGATACCATTTATTCCTGTAAAAGCTGTTTTAAAAGCAAATTTCATTTATATAACTTCAATGTGGGAAACAACTCAACAGATGTTGTCTAGTGCAGGGAGAAATAAGGAAAAGTGAATGGAAGCTTGGTCACAAAACTTCTTTCAAAGACTGTTAAAATTAAAGAGGTTTAAATTAATTTGTCTAAAGAGTTAAAAGCAGTCAGAGCAAATTAGCAGAAGGCAATGCCATCAGTAGTAGGGAGAGAGAGGAAGACTTGCACAGAAAGATCAGAGAAAGAAAGCAGATGAACATACAAGGCTGGAGGAGATTGCAGAGTTTTGACCAAGACAATGGAACAATTTCAAGACATGCCAATGGGAACATGGTTTTCTTTCATTACTTCACAGAATGCAAGTGCTGCTGATAAAGCCAGCACGTTTTCATCCCTAACTGTCCTCAAGGAGGTGGTGATTAGCCACTTTCTCAAACTACTGCAGTTCATGTAGTGTGGATATACCCAGTGCCATTATGAAAGGAGTTCCAGGATTTTAACATAGCAACAGTGAAGGAATGGTTTGGCTTGGGAACAATTTGTCAGTCGTAGTCTTTCAATGGGTTTGCAGCCTTCATCTTTCTAGGTGGTAGATATAGCAGGCTTGGAAAGTACTGTTAGAAGAAGCCACAGCAATTTGTGCAGTGCATTTTGTATGTGGTGCACATTGCTGCCAGTATGCAGCAGTTATAGAGGGAGTGATTTTTTTTAAGGTGCTGGGTGGGGTGTCAATTATGCAGGTTATTTTGTTCTAGATCATGTTCAGTTTCTTCAGTGTTACTAGGGCCACACTTATCCAGGCAAATGGAGAACATTTCGTCACACTCCTGGTCTTGTGCTCTATAGATGATGGGACAGATTTGGGGAGACAGGTGAGTTACTTGTAGCCAGTGTTCGTATGGCTGGTTCAATTCAGTTTCTGGTCAATGGTAACCCCAGGATGTGATAATAGGGGAATTCAGCTATAGTAATGCTATTGAACTTCAAGAGGAGATGGATAAATATACTTGTTGGAGATGGTCATTCCCTGCCACTTGTGTGGCACGAATGTTATTTAGCATTTCGTAGCCCAACCCTGAATGTTGTTCAAGTCTTACTGCATGCAGACAAAATTGCTTCAACATCTGAGGAATTGCAAATGGTGCTGAACGTCGTGCAATCATCAGCAAACATCTTCACTTCTGACCTATGATGTAAGGAAGATAATTGGTGACACAGCTGAAGCTGGTTGGGCCCAGGCCAGTACCCTGAGGAGCTTCTTCAGCGATGTCCTTGGGCTGACATTACTGATCTCCAACAACCATCTTCCTTCATGCTTGGTAGGATTCTACCCAGTGGAAAGTTTTCCTCCTTTCAATTTTTCTAGGGCTCCTTGATGCCACAAATAGACAAATGTTGCCTTAGTATCAAGGCCAATCACTCTCACCAGCACCTGAGTTCAAAAACTTTGTCCATGCTTGGATCAATGGCTGACTGACCCTGGCAGAATGCAAACTGAACATCAGTAAGCAGGTTATTACCCTTTAAGTGTCACCTGGTAGCAGCACTCTCCATCACTTCGCAGATGACTGTAAATCAACGAACATGGGAGGAAAGAAATTTGCAATTAGGATTCTCTATTTGACATAATATGACTGACTATGCTTTGAGAAGTTGCAGTTTAGGAAGGGTGAAAAGTAGAAGATCACAAAGGAAGATAGTAGGGAAATTAAGGTTGAGCTTTAGCAGTGAAGTGCATGAAGCAAAGGCATGACATATTGCAAAGATGGAAACAAAGTTTTTGTGATGTAGGCCTTTAAGTTTGTTTGGAGTCAAAGAATATGCTCAAACTTCATATGATCTACTTTGGCCAGAACAAGTGGTTAGTGTATGCAATCAGTAGCAAATGAACATAATTTATGGCAAAAGGTCAAAATGACAGCTTCCATCTTCTTGATATTCTATTTAAGAAGATTTTGACAATACAATTTATTTTTAACCAGATGGAATTAGCATAGAGGCCTTGCAAGAAACAATATTTTTAGCATCAGTCATGTTTTATCCTGGTTCAGAACACTTAAGAGAAAATCTGCCAAAATTCAAAATTTATTAGTCAAAAAACTCATCAAGGCAGTTAATGATTTGTATTTTTTGCTTCTTAAACCATTGTTTTTTTTGTGAAGTACATCAGATTGTTCTCATGCTGTGTAGCAACAAAATTGGACCCAAAGGCAACAAGGAAAAACGTTTCACAGTTAGGATCTGGGTTGCACTGCCTTAGAGTTTGGTGGAACAGATTCAAACATTTTCAAAAGGAAATTAGTTGATTATCCAAACAGGATAAAAAAAAGTTAGCAGATCTATGGGGAAGAAGTTGCTGAATTCTCACAGCTTACACAGATATGATGGGACAAATGACCTTTTGTGCTGTGAGCACTATGAATCTACCATCCCTAATTTTTTTCCAACTATTAATCTTTCACACTTATCTGCTCAGGTTAGACAAATGTGTCAAAATCTTAATTAAACAATAAACGGCACCTTAGATCAAACTATTCCTCTGGTCCCAACTAAAAATTGCTCAATTATATAGTTTTGAATATTTGCTGTAACTCCCTCATCAGCGAGATACTATATATTCCTACTAAAGTATTATGTTACAGACTAGGTTCAGGTCAGTGAACATTTACTGTCAAAGAATATCATCATCAAAGCACGAGTACATTCTCAGTCACCACGGAAATAAAATGCCATAAGTACCATGGAGATTTTGGAACGGGAACACACTAACCTTGGTGCAGAAGATAAAATATGACGCAAACAGCACTGATTCTTTGCCAATAATTTAGTGAATTCACTCAAATGATAGATGTCATAACAATTTTCTTCAATTACTAATCACTGATTGTTTTTAAAATCAAATGAAATAATCATGATATCTATTAGGCAATTGCCAGTTCTTCAAAATAACCTTTGCTAAAACTATGAGTCGAGAGTATTTGTAAATAATTCCAACTAGTTACATACAGCTGCGCAAATTACAAGGTTGTATTCAACTAACTGGTTACAAACATATTTTTTTCACTCATTTTTAGGATGTTGTTACTAGTTTCTGAAGGTGTTCAGGGACGGTTTGAAAGATTAGCATTAATCCACCGACTCTTGGCACAATGTTTTTAATTAGTCAGTAAACAATTGCAACTTATGAACAACATAATCACATTAATATAGATTTCATTAGAAAGCAATAGCATATATTCAACCGATGGAGGCAGCAGAGCCCTGCCAACACTTTAGAAAAAAAACAGCACTTTGGCAAACTGCATGCCCTCCTTGTTTAGTGCCAAGATGACTGCACATGGAATTCCATCCTTTATAAATAGACGCGTTATTTTTCTCTTCTGCTGACATGGATAACCACACATGGCTAAAAACAGCAAACAATTTTTATAGGGAAATGTGGTCTGCTGCTTGGATAACCCCTAAAATATCAGGACGAGTCTTGATAGAAACTCACTGACTAATATGTTGCACAGTTTACACAGTTGATCTACTTTTTGCCCCAGAATTAAAATTGAGACGTCATAACATCTAGGTCAGGATAAACAATATTGTTCATAGATCATAAGTTTTCGAACGATGATGCTGTTTAAAAATGTCCTTCAAATTATAACAGATCATCCTTTAACACTAAGTCAAAGAAAATTGATGCTAGTATAAACTAACCATGGCTTTTAGCACTTACACATTACAGTTGGCTAGAGTTATATCTTGGTGTCAAAGTAAAAATGTTTTTAACAGTAAATCTGTTGATTTTTTTGATGCAGTTAGGCCAATGATGTTATGGATTCTGTAGTTAGCGTAGAAGAATCAGCTGACAATCCCACTAAAAACTGACTATATTTGTGTCTACTGTCTGGTTCATTTGAACATCTTTAAAGAAGTGAGAAGAGCCCAAGGGCACCAAGGTCCTTACCCAAAATTTCATGGGACATAGACATTGCTGGCAAGATGAGCATCTGTTGCCCATCTCAAACTGCCCTCAAAGGTTGTGATGAGCCAGCTTGAACCATAGAGATACACCAACAGTGCTGTCAAGGAAGGGAGTTGCAGGATTTTGATCACGCAACAGTGAAGGAAGGGCAATTTAGTTCAAAGTCAGGACGGTGAGTGCTTTGCACGTGAATTTGCTGGATGTGGCATTTCCATGCATCTTCTGCTCTTGCCCTTCTAGGTGGCAGCAGTTGAGAGTTTGGAAGGTGCTGTCAAAGGAGCTTTGGTGAGTTGCTATAGTTCATCACACTGCTACCATTGTGCATTGGTGGAGGAGTGGATGGGATGCCAATCAAGTCAAATGCAATTTCTTGGATGACGTTAAGCTTGAGTGTTGGAACTGTACTCATCCAGGCAAATGGACAGTATTCCATCACTCCTGACTGGTCAAACTCAAGTTTGAAGGCTGTACCATCCCTGCATCTTAGATCATCTCCCTGCCTCTGACTACCAACTTGAAGTTCTACTTAATCTAAGGTGGTGTGACTGCCTTCCCTTCCCTAACACCACACAATGTCTGCGTCAGGGTGGCAATGGTTAGCACATCTGTTTCAGTGCCAGGGACCCTGGTTCAATTCTCAGTTTGGGCCATTGCATGTGTGTGGAGTTTGCACATTCTTGCCATGTCTACACGTGTTTCCTCCCACAATCCAAAAATGTGCAGGTTAGGTTGATTGACCAGGGTAAATTGACCCTTAGTGTCAAGGGGATTTGCAGGGTTAGAGATAGGGCCTGGGTGGGATTGTTGTCAGTGCATAGCATCTCCTTAACACTCTGCACTGAATTTCTGACTTTAGCATAGCTCACAAAGCACACTGTTCCATGATCACTATGCTCTTAAGGCTAGTGAATGATGCAAGATGAAGGCTTTAGATTCTAAGGCATTGAGGCTAGCTCGTAGGATGTAAGACCTGTATAGAATGGAAAGGTTCGACCTCAAGCCAGAACCAATGCTCTCGCAGCCACATAATAGGTTTTCTAGTAAAGACAAAGATATTGAAGTAAGTGAGGTTATTGGCAGCATGGACGAGAAGTTGGCTGAGTGACATCAAATAGTGATTGTGATAAACAGACATTTCCTGATATATATTGATGACATGTGGATGTACAAGGCACAACTTTAAAATCTGATCATGACATAAAACTTGGATGCATTATGAACTGAGGGGTTTAATGGATTTCAAATGGTCATGGCAAAACTGGTGGAATGGGTGGACACACAGTTGATGAAATTTAATGCATGTGCTAAGTGATAATTGTTTTTAGGAAGAATGTGAGGAGCAATATAAACTAAAGGCAACAATTACAAAGCAGACACAGGAACAAAAACATCTCAGGGTATGAACCATCATAGGTGATTGAACAGGTTGAGAAAGTGGCCAAAAAGCATATAAACTGGGCATAATAGACAAAGCAGAGAATACAAAAGCAGGGAGATTATAATCTCCCATTATAAAACTATTATGAAACACTGATTTGGCCTTAACTAGAGCAGTGTCCATTTCCAGGCATCATACTTTAATAAGGATGTAGAGGCTTTAAAAAGAGTTCACAAAAGACCTGGAAATGGTAGAGGATGAAGGACTTTAGTTATGCAGATTAACTGGAACTGGGGTTGTTCTCCTTACAGAAGATTAAGAAATTTGATGGAGGCTTTCAAAATCATAAGGAGAGAAGTGGTCCCCATTGTCAAAATCATCTAAAACCAGAAGAAACAGATTTAAAGTGATTGGAAAAGCACCAAAGAAAACGGGAGGAAAAACTTTATTACACAGCAAGTGGTCATAATCTAAAATAGATTGCATGAAAGCAGCAGTAAATCCAATCAGGGCTTCCAAAAAGGAATTGGATAAGTAAATGAAAGGAGAAAAAGTGAAGGTTTCTGGGGAAAGTGCAGAGAGAAATGGAACTAGCTAAACTTGTCTTGCAAAGTGTCAGTGCAGGCTCAATGAACTGAACTGCCTCTTTCAATGTCATAGCTATTCTGTGATTCAGGACATAGTCAACCAAACCATCCTCTACAAATAACTTTCTTACATTGATCTGCCTAATAAACTTCCTCCTCTTGATTTCACTCAAATTATCTAATCATTAGTTTATCTTACCATCCCTGCATTATACCCCCGATTCGTCCAAAAATTTATCCCTGGCAACCCTTTTCCCTACTGCCCCTTGGCATTATCAATTGCAGTCATGACTACGGGATTTTACTGCCACTTTATGCCTGTTTTGTAGCGGGAAAATGCCATAAAAAATCGTGCGTAAAGCAGCTAGCTTGAATGGTGCTAGTTTTCATGACCAACAGGATTTTAGGGCAGCCGCATTTCCAGCGCGATCAGCCTCTCTCTCGTTGGAAATGGGCGAGGGGCTGGTTAATATATTTAAATCCCTATAACATGTATTTTGCAAGCCCAGCGCTCAATCCTTGGGTTAATTTGCCTTTATGGCCTTGCTGGGAGAGATTCTCTCCAGCAAGGAAAACACCTGCTCCCCACGAACGGAGAACAGTTGTATTGGCCTCGCTAGTGGAACCAGAGGCCACTGATGTCCCCGGGGAGACTGAGGAATGCCCCTTCGGCAGTGCCAGACTGGCAGTATCCCTTGGCAATCTGGCACCTGGGCAATGCCCACTCAGCAATGCTAGGCAGTGGGACTCATTGCCATTTTGAATCTGATCGGTAGGGGAGAGCAGTAGGGGCATGATCGGTGGGGAGAGGGAGAGGTCTACAATCAGTCTGAGCAGCAGGGCGGGGTGGGGGTACTTGAGGCTGCCTGCAGTAGAGGGGTCTGACAGCTCTGTCTGTCATAACATTGGGGAGACCACTACAACAACGGATGAATGAACGCCACTTGACAATCACAGGCAAGAGAGTGTTTTCTTCCTGTTGGGGAACACTTCAGCAGTCAAGGGCATTCAGCCTCTTATTTTCAGGTAAGTGTTTTCCAAGGCAGCTTTCATGACACATGACAATGGCAAGTCACTAAGCAGAAACTGATAGTTGAGTTCTGCATGCAGAAGGACGGCCTCAACCGGGATCTTGGGTTCATGTCACACTATCTGTCACCCAAACGACTTGCCTGGGCTTGCAAAATCTCTAACTGTCCTGGCTGGAGACAATACACATCTCTTTAACCTGTGTTTGACCCTCTCTCCACTCACACTGTCTGTGCCTTTAAGACTTGATTACCTGTAAAGACTCGCATTCCAACTATTATCTTGTAAACTGAGTTTGTGCCTATATATACCCTGTTTGTGAACACAACTCCCACTCATCTGATGAAAGGACAGTGCTCCAAAGGCATGTGGCTTGTGTTACCAGATAAACCTGCTGAGATTTATTATGCTTGCTGCAATGTTCCAGTGAAGATCAACACACACTGGAGGAACAGCATCTCATCTTCTGGCTAGGTACTTTACAGCCTTCCAGTCTCAATATCAAATTCAACAACTTCAGATGATTTGCTCTATCCAACCTCGACCCCTATGGTTTTCATTCTATTTTCTTTAATGTTTTTACTGTTCTCTACCTTTTATTTCTTTATTATCTTTTCATTTTTCTTTCCTGTCCCCACTCTTTCCCCCTAATTTATGCACCTTCCCTTACCTTTTCTCCCTCTCTGCTTCTCCTTTTCTAAATCCTACCTCTGTCCCATCCATTCCACTCCACCACCAACATCTTCATTTTAGCTTCTCTCTTGTTTGGCCATTCACACTCTTTATTCTCTATGGATTGGCTGGTTTCTGTGGCTATGAGTCATCTTTCATTCCGTAACCCTGCAGTACAAATATCTTCCAATATCTATGCCTTTTAACTTTGACAAAGGGTCGTCAGCTCTTTCTCTCCTTACAGATGCTGCCAGACCCGCTGAGATTTTCCAGCATTTTCTTTTTTGGTGAATAAACTAGGATTGTTTTCACCAGGAAGATGGAGGCCAAGGGGAGACCTGATAGAGATCTACAAAATTCTGAGCATAGACAGGGTGGATAGTCAGAGGTTTTTTTTCTGGGGTGGAAGTGTCAATTACAAGTGGGCACAGGTTCAAGGTGAGAGGGGGAAAGTTTAAGGGAGAAGTTTTCATGGAGAGTGGTGGGTGCCTGGAACGTGCTGTTAGAGATGATGGTGGAAGCAGCCACATTAGCAACATTTAAGAGACATCTGGATAGGTATATGAATAGGGAGGGAATAGAGGGATATGGACTAAATAAGGGCAGCAGGATTTTTTTTAGTTTAGTTAGGGCATCACAATCAGCACAGGTTTGGAGGGCCGATCCTGTGCTGTACCTTTCTTTGTTCTATCTCTGCTTTACAGACCAGTCAGTTTAACATCAGTGGTGGGTAAACCTTCAGAACAATAATCAGTGAGAAAATTAAAACTCATTTGGATAAGCATGAACAAATATAATGAAATCCAGCATGGATTTAAGGGCAAATCAGACTGAGTAACTTGAGACAGTTTTTGATGAGGCAATAGAAAGGATTGTTGAGGACACTGCAGATGATCTTGTGCACATGGTCTTTTAAAGGCCTTTGATAAAGCATTACATGTTAAACTTGCTAATTTTTTTTTTCCATGCGATAAAATGGGTAACAACTGTGGTGATATGACATACACGTATCTTTGAGGAAGTGTATCTTAAACTACTGCGCATCATTTCCACCGAGGCAGGATATGATTCAGTCCCATGACTTTGCACTCAGAATACAACAACAGATGTAGAAGAGATGCATGCAAAGCTTTCATTCCAGTTAACACTGTATCAACACAGTCTTAACCTCAAATAATGACCCCCCACCATTGTTTTACCAGTCCTCGTCATATGATTGATATATTTATGTCGAATAGAAAAAAACTAAAGTTTATTTGTTAGTCACAAGCAGGCTTACATTAACATAACAATGAAGTTACAGTGAAATTCCCCTAGTCACCACAGACCAGCATCTGTTCGGGTCAATGAACCTAACCTAGAACAATGTAACACAGTAGCAGCATTTAACCAACGTACAAGCCTCAATTCTTTCATCTGCTGCAAAAGAACTGGCGTGGAATTGAAACAACCATTAATTACTAACTCATCATGTGTAAGGGATCCTGCATACTATAACTTTGTTCTGGAACATCACACCTCAGTTTAGCCAGCAGGCACCAGGTCCTTCTAAGATTATTCAAATTTGAAAGAGTTTAATTTGTATAAGCCTGCGAAGTTTGTGCATGAACAAAGATTAAAGCTGTAAGCAATACTCCACAGAGAAAGAATCCATTACTGCTGCTTTCTATCCCTTAAGTCCAGGAGCTGATTAAACTCTGAAAATTGGGCTAGGGAAGGACAGTCCATCCTATACTAGTTCCCAACATTGCCTAATAGTAAGAGGAAGGATGCAAAAGTATTTTATCATCTGATAAATTTTCTCTTTGAAATCTGCTGCTCATTTTCACACCAGATCATTATTTTGTGGACAGAGCTTAACCCAAACCAGGAAACCAACAACAGCTCAACAGCACCACCATTGCAGTCAAACTACAATCTATGATCAGCTGAGACTGTGGCCACTTAAGGTACTGCAACTCAAGAAGCCAAACTGTCAAAATCCTGAATATTTGTTCCCAATACGTATTTTTAATAATTCTATAAAAAGCCACAAAAATTTTCACATTCAGACAGCAATGGATCTCATATCTGAGTTCACTTAATTTTGCCAACATGCAGAGCTGTGTTTTCTGGACCTTGATATTTCCAAGCCACACTAACAAACCATTAAGATTAAATTTGTTATAGACAATGCAGGCATTTACAGGCTGAACTTCAGGTCTGTTGGGCCTTAAAAAAACAGATAAATTCTGGCCAATATGTAAAGTTCAATAACCAGTGAAGCTCAATTTACTAATACATTGTCTGGTATTCATGTCTTTTAGAAAACAACTAAGAGACTTTTGATCAATTCATAAGTAGAGTCAAGGAGAATGAGCATGATTGCAACTTTATAGCATCAGGGTTAGACAGCAGAATAGTCAAGCTTGTGATAGCACCCATCCCAAAAGAAGTTTCTGAAAAATACTTTTTGAACCAACCCAAAGGTTACAGCATGGAAACATTCAAAGTGGATGCAAGTACAAAGTTATCCGACTGGGAGGACAGACAGAATCTACAGGCTATTCATCCATTATTCGCACAATTGCTTACTGACTTGCCTGTACTGGCTACATGGGCGGCGCAACCTCAGAAATTACCAAGCTTCTAATGATATATACAAGACACATGGCATCAGAGGGCACTGAAAGCATAAATGCAGAAGGCAAAAGCTGGAAGCCACAACCAGAGACTAGACAGCTACAGCAACTTTATCAACCAGGAGCATACAACAGCCATCAGCAAAATACGATCTATGAACTATTTAGCCAATCAGATGAGGATAACCAGAACATCAGCATAAAAAGTGAACAGATATCCCACAAGGTGAACATTAAAGAACATATTGGCAATTACTGCTATCCAGATTATATGCCCACAGTTGCAGGGACAGTGCCAATTGTACACAAAACTGGATACTGGTGCAGGTGCAAACATCCTTCCAGATTGCAGGGTTCAAATACTTGTACTCACAGAACTGGCTAATGATGATTCAATCAACGACAACCAAACTTGCCCACATAGAAGGGCTCAGAAGTTCCATCACACTCAATACAATAGCTGATATAAGCAGATGGTATAACCAAACTGGGACCAGATGACACCTGGTCATCCCAGGTTATTTCTGCTATGGACATCATTGGTCTGGTGATAGTAGGCCTACAAGTATGCAGGGATCTGCCCTTGGTCATCGTTCGTGATATCGTCAATGAAAAGGCCCACTGATCAAAGGGACTGCACTGAGGATCCCACTTACACCAGGAGAAGACCATGCTATTTTACAGTGTAGATCATTAGTCAACAAGCCATGCAACAGTTTGAACCAAATACGTATGCCCATTCCGAACATACATGCCACGCAGAACCGATGTAAGATTAGTATTCAGCAGACAAGCGCGGATAACTCATCATCACAGTCATCACTCGCTGGTAGTTCCAGGAGTCAAAAGGTGTATTTATTGAAAAACAGGGGACATTGAAAGCCACATGGTATTCAGCAGAAAATGGCAGCATATACTCTTTTTTTTGTTTTAATGCACTTTAATCAGACAATTTTCCATTGTTTGACAGTCAGAGGTTGATTCAAAAGATCAGCACAAAATAACAACATTCAAGTCTAATCTCAGGTTAGCGCCGATTTACAGCACCTTTCACTTTGACCCCTTCCCCCAGCCACCCCACTCATAACCAAGATCATTTCAAGTACCAGGTTAAAATGATAAGACCGTGAGACCAAATGGATGCCAAATCAGAACAATACCAAAACCTGATACACCAAATAATCTATTGTGACTAGAACATGTCTAAGACACAAAAAAAAACACTGCTTACCTAACCAGTATTCTGAAAACGTATGGCAGCCTGCAACTCAGAGAATCGTAACTAAGTCGGTACCTAAGTAAACCACCAATACGTTTCAGATACTTGTAAATTTATTACTTTGTAACAGAGTACAGTCAGACACAGTGACTTTCTTTTGCTTTCATGTTTGATTGTCAAAGAAAAAAGGTGGGTGTAGCAATATGATGTACATTTACCTTTAAAAAAAATGAATCTTAAAACTACTCTCAATCAGTACCACAAAGATGGGATTTGATATTGTAGTCCCGTGACTCTACTCAAATACAGATGAAGAGGTCAATCTCTCAAGTATCACTTGTATATAGCCTTATAAAAAAGGAATCCATATTATTGTTTTACCAATCCTTGTTGTATGTTTGATACCTTCTTCTATTTGACATAAATGTAACAGGATATTGAAATTGGCGAAGAATTTTTAAAATGTGAGTAATTGCTTTTTAGACTGGAAGGAGATACAAAGTGGAGTTCCTTATGGTCAGTTTTTGACCACTGCTGTTTTTTTCTACACACTAATAACTTGGTGGTAAAGGGCACAATTTTAAAAGTTAATTTAAATGTTGTAAACAATGAGGAAGTTAGTAGTATCATAGAACTTTACAGTTCAGAAAGAGGCCATTCGGCCCATCGAGTCTGCACCAACCACAATCCCACCCAGGCCCTACCCCCATATCCCTACACATCTATCCACTAATCCCTCTAACCTACGGCATCTCAGGACACTAAGGGGCATTTTTTTTTTAAGCATGGCCAATCAACCTAACCTGTACATCTTTGGACTAGATTGAAAAGGATATAGATTGAAAAGGATGGCCAAGTTGGCAAATGGACAGATTGACAAATGAACAGACACATGGCTGATGGAATTTAAGGCAGAGAAGTCTGAGGAATACATTTTGGTAGGAAGAGACAATACTCGCTAAATAATATAACTTTTAAAAATATCATGCAAGAGACACATCTGGAGATGCTTGAACACAAAGGTGATGGGGAAAGGGAAGACAGTGTTCAGTATTATGAAAAATTACTTCTAAGGGTTGATAACAGTGGAGTATAAACTTAAAATCAATAATAGGAGGACAAAAGATGAGGTTAGAAGAACTGTCCCTTCACCCAAAGGATTATTTAAATTTGTGATATGCGTGAGTTACTAAGAGTCCATTACTTAAAACTACATTAGATAAATCACTTTACAACAAAAATACAGAAGAGTGCAAGGTAGTTGGGTTAAAACAAATAATTCAAAGGCAAAGTCAACAATGGGACAAGTAAAGCTCAAAACCTTATAGTCCTATTATCTTAAACAGCTATTCCCACATTATCCAATGAAGCCTACATGAGCATAAATAAAACAACTTTGAAAAAAAACTAGCAATTCCTTCAATGACTGAGAAAGAGAGAGAGAATTCTAACAGTTTCAAAGAGAGACTTCGTCATGTGAAACTGAAAGTGCGTCTTTGTAATAATATCAGAAGATTTTTAATCACTAACAATAGTACAGAGAAAACTTAATTCTAAATGCACCTGCAGAAGGTTGCTACGTGTAGGGAAGAATCAACAGAAGAGTGCAATAACTACTGGGCAGAGTTATGAAAAGAACTAGTGTACAGATATTGCACTTAAATCAAAATTATAATTAGAGTTCATTAACTTTAGTCATTTTAATTTTTGCTTCAATTCCTTCAATGTGAATGTTTTGGAATTCCAACTGCCAATGAATCAAATTCTTTAAGCTCTGTTTTACAGGCATTGTACGTGCTCCTAATTATAATTCACAAAATATTTCATAAAAATTCATGACTGCAAATTATGCAATACACAGAATGATAGGGCAAACCTTACCTTCATTAACTGGAAATCTACAGTTTGACACACTGGGATATACATCAGGTTTATACAGTTCCTGCTGATTCCTGAAATACACAAAATAGAAAACTTAAATGCAAACTCTTAAGAATATTTTATTTGTTGAAACAGTCCACAACTTTGACATCAGTCTTCACTATAGCAGCAATTTGAATTGATCTCACCCTTTTGAGTTCCATGTACAAGGTACTCACATTTATACACAATTCATTTTAACATGCTATCATACATTCCTTATTTTAATTGTAAGGATGTTTCAAAAAATATTATATTATAAAGCAATTCATAAATTGTGATTTTCCTAGTTTGCAGTTACATTTGTATCTCAATTAAAAGTTTCTGACAATTTTGCAACAGAACTGATGCAAGTTTAGGAATAGCTGGAACTAGCAGAACAAACAGCACTGAAATTCAAACTTAAGTCTATTTAAATGGTATAGAACACAACACTTTTGCTGTTAGCTGCAAGGCTCCAAAAGAAATTCTTCTAATCTCAATCCACCTCCAAATAGGAGTAAGTCACAAAAATCTCACCCCCAATTTGTGTCAGGATTAGAAAAAAACTACAACGGTCCCATCTTTTACCCAAGGATTGAAAAGAAAATCACTAAAGTTCAGGCACAAAATTCTTAATATATTATACATTGTTTTGTGACAACATTCAAGATGCACACTGTCAAGAAAAACTGCAATCCACAGATAAAGTAGGGTTAGAAGGCAGTTGAGGTTTGGATCAGGTGCCCAGGCATGTTCACTTAAATGCTTCAAGTCATATATTCTTCAACGTTGTTTATTTTAATTCTAAATTCCTAAATCCAGATTTACAGTAGGAAATGCCCACTGCTGTGCATCATTCTGTAATTACGCTCTCCAACAAGTGGTGGCACTAATGAAAACTTCATTGCTAGAAGTATGTACCTGCAATATAAAGTGCCTAGTCAGTTCCCATCTACAGCATGGGCAAAACAATTTAAAATGATAAGGTTGAAAGCAGATGTGCACAGAATAAAGTTGTTACTAGTTTATTTCCGAGGGAGTTCCCATAATGAGTCAAGAACAGTCTTTCAAGTGAAGCACAACTATAAAACAGACCAAAATTAGACTAGGACACACACTTATTCAATGCCTTTAACATAGAAAATATACCCACATGCTTCACTGGACAGTCAAGCAAAAAATGGACACCGAATCAAAGGAGAAGACATTAGGATGGGTAAATAACAGCTCAATTCAAGAGGTGAGTTTTAAAGAAGGGACTTAAAAAAAAAGAGATGTGGAAAGGTATAGGGCTTCAAGGCAGGAAATCCAGTGGTGGGGGCTTTAGGTAGCTGAGACAAGGCCACCGATCATGGAACAAAAAGAGGGAGAGCTGCGAAACATCAGAGTCGAAGGAATAGCAAGTTCTGGATCAGAGCTGTAAACTGGAAGGAATTACGAAGATTATGGCCACGAGAAAGTTAAACATACAAATGAGCTCAAACACAGCAAGGGTGGAATGATGGATGAGCAGGGATAGATCACAGAATATGATGTAGGCAACAAAGCTTTGATGAGAAAGGTGAAAGAGTAGGTGAGGAGCTAGCTAGAAGCAGAATCCAAAGGTGAAAAGAACGTTTGTAACCGTTTCTTCAGATTATGGACTGGGATAGGGTCAGAAGCAGGTGATGTAGTGAGAGGAAGGAAAAGTATACGCCATTAGGAGTTTAGCTAAGGATCGTAAAAGATTCTTCAGATGAACGGTCTAGTTCAACTGAAGGAATGACTGGGGCTGGGGAGGGAACATGATGAGGGTGTACAATCAGTGACAAGAATACAAATGTTGTGACACTGAATAGAAGCTCATTGCTTCACATATCAAAAGCTTAACTAGATGAAATTGTTGCTCATTCAAGAACAGATCCAGATCACCCATTCTGCATTTTAGAGAAATAGGGGCTGGAATTCTCCTGTCCTGCCCGCAATGGGAATTTTAGTGGACAGTGAGTGGACCATGAAAAGATCCATTGACCTCAGGTGGGATTTTCCACTTTTATGGCAAGCATAGCCACAGAATCCCACCTATGTACTTTTATTTTGTATTATTTCTGATTAAATAGAAACATTTATAATAATACAAGAAACACAGTAGAAATGTGAGCACAAGGAATTCTCTGCAATACAGACTCAGCAGCTAAAAGATGTGAAGCAAAGGGACAAAATAAAATTGAAATATAACAATTGCAATTCAAATGTACTTATATATAGTGTGTATACAACATCTATGTAAACAGATGGATATATACATATAAATTGAACATAATTTGCATGTGTTTTGTTTTTATATTCATGAAACAATTAAAGAATGTTTAATATTTGGAAATATCGGCAAGTGTGATAACGTGAAGGAATGCAGGTCCATGAAATTTATGCTGCAAGGGAAAGTGGGCCATGGAATTGAGTTGATGAGTAACAAAGGGAAGTTATGGTGGCAAGTGGACTGTAATAAATTGAGAGCAAGTTTAGAAGTTTTGAGACATTTGGTAGTAGTTGAAGCATAAAGGGTTATCAGAATGGATATGCCAATGAGTCGAGTAGATGATGATGTTTCACTGATATCAATCATGTGCTAAATTCGAGAGGGGTTGGAAAAGTGCTCAGAACAACATACCCACTCTGTAACCCATTTAGACTGTAGTCATTCAGTACTTGTTTAAAACCGGTTAACAGTACGCTAAGGGAAGTTAGGTTACATATACCAGTAACCAAGAACCATGCCAAGAGTCCACAAATCATGGAGATTATTTCAAACAGTAAGCACATAAAAGATTAGTGGGATCAAGTCTTTTCAAGGAGAAAAGGGTGGAGTAAGACTGAAGAGAATGGTGAGGGTAAACATGAAATAGAGAAATAATTTGGAGGATGGATCTTGGAACATTTAATTGCAGACTGATTAAAAACCCACATCAGGGAACAGGACCAGAAGAGTATCAGTGGAAGTGGAAATGAAAAAAAAAACGTTGGGTGGAACATGATTAAAACACATATTGGCAAAGTCAGAAGTACTAGAAAGTTGTACTTAAAATAAAATACTTTGGAGCAGTAGTTAGGTTTCAGGACTTTGTGACCATTCTGCCACAAAAATGAAAAAAAGTTACTTTTAATTTTGATAGTATAGTGCATAAATAATGAGTGCAGACATCAAGTATTTGAGATGTTATTGATGCAGCCTTGAAATAAAAACAAAAATTGAAAAAAGTTTTTAACCTTTGCAACAAAAGCTTCAGCTGAAATAAAGAAATCCTGGGAAAGGCCAGTAAACACAGAAGTTGGTCTGCTTAAGTCACGCAAATTATCCACGAAAGAGGTTTTGCAAGATTGGGACCTTTGCTTTTCCTGACATATTAATGACCTCTATTATGATGTGCAGGAGACAAGTATCAGTGTTTGTGGATGATACAAAACGTGGAATTGTAAGTAACATGTAACATGTGAGGAGAACTTCAAAGGACAGTGTGGAGTGTGCAAATAGATGGCAGATGAAGCTGAATGCAGAGAAGTGAGAGGTAGTACATTTTGGTATGCAAAACATGATAAAATAAGGGACAATTCTTAAGGGAGTGCAGGAGGAAAGGGACCTGGTTGTACAGGTTCATAGATTGCTGAAGGTGGCAGGACAGATGTAGACAGCGGTTAATAGAGCATACAGCATTAATTAATATGGGTGGGGAGTGCAAGAGCAAAGAGGTTATGCTGAACTTATACAAGACACAAGTTATACCTCAGCTGGGGTACTGTGTACAGTTCTGGGTGCCACACTACAGGAAGGACGTGAACACATTGGAGAACACACAGAGGTTTACAAGAATGGTTCCAGGGATGAGAAACGTCAGTTATGAGCATAGATTGGACAGATTAGGACTTAGAGAAGAATGGAGGAGATTTGATAGAGGTGTTCAAAATCATGATGGAAGAAAACTGTTCCTGCTCCTAAAGAGGGCTCAGATTTAAAGTAATTGGCCAAGGAAGTAAATGTGATGCGAGAGATAACTTTTGTTCACAAAGCGTAATTTGGGTCTGGAATGCACTTCCTGGAAGTGTGGTCGAGGCAGTTTCAGTCAAGGCATTCAAGAGGGCATTAGATGATTATTTAAATAGCAACAATGCACAAAGGTGTGGGAAAAAAAACAGGAGCGCAACACAACGTCATGATGCTCGTTTAGAGAGCCAATGCTGACACGATGGGCCGACGGTCTTGCTTCTTTGCCATAACATTTGTGTGATTTGGTGGAGATAAACTGTACTGATTAAACGATTCATTATTAAGTATCACTCTTCACATTCACCTTATTGTGGAATAACACAACTGTCCGTCACCTAATCTTTGAAGGCTAAAGAAATACAAGCACAATAGGGCAGGTACAACGGGTTTTGGTTAAACAGGGGTTTTAATGTTACACTCCTATTCCCACCAAAACACCTTCAGGGTAGTATGAACTAGTTCTTTTAAAATTGAGAATGAAAATGCTGAAAATCTGAAATTAAAAAAAAAATTGACTCAACAGGTATTGCAGCATTTATGACAAGAGCAGTAGTTAACATTTCAGGTTGATGGTTGTGAGAGAACCCTTGGGGACAAGTGACCATAATGTGGCAGAATTCTTTGTCAAAGTGGACAGTGATGTAATTGATTCCGAGACCTGAATCTCAATAAAGGTAACAATGATGGTATGAGGAACGAATTGGCTATGATAGACTGAGAAAGATTACTGAAAGGAACGAAAGTGGACAGGCAATGGCAGGCATTTAAAGCACAAATAGGTGAACTTCAGAAGTCATTTATTCCTGCTTGCCACAAGAGTGAGAGAGAAATCTCAGAAAGTTACAGAATTCTAGCAGATTTAGATAAGGTAGATTCAGAAAGAATGTTCCAGAAGGTGGGGGAGTCCAGATCTAGGGGTCATAGTTTGAAGATAAGGGGTAAACTTTACAGGAGGAAAGTGAGGAGAAATTTATTCACAGTGAATGGTGAATTCACTATCACAGAAAGTAGCTGAGGCCAAAAAGTTGTCGGATTTCAAGAAGAAATTAGATATAGTTCTTGGAGCTGAAGGGGATTGGGGGGGGGGGGGGGGGGGGGGCGGTTTCAGGATATTGAATTTGATGCTCAACCACGATCAAAATGCATGATGGAATGGCCTCAAAGGGCCAAATGGCCGACTCCTGCTTCTAGTTTCCATTAATCATTAATTCTCTTACTCTCTCCATAGACACTACTAGACCTGCTGAGTACTTCCAGGATTTTTTGTTTTATTTATCTGAGTGACATGCTCAGACTGTAGAATGGAGTGATTTCTCCTGTGAACTGAGCACGTAACCGTGGCAGATCCAAATGTGAAGTACTACGATTAACAAAAGGCAAAATCAGTTACAGCATAAACCAAAACATTACGAGAAAGACAAAAAAAGTATAGACATAACAAAATGCAGGGGGCAAAAAGAATACAAGCATGAGGAACAGAAACAGTAAAGGAAAGACTACAATAAGTTGGAGACATTCAACCCAAAGGGAAAAAAGTGCAGCCAAAGGTGACATTTGAAATTAGGACTGTAGGTTGGATTTGAGCGTTTAGAACATAGCAAAATTACAGCACAAACAGGCCCTTTGGTCCACAAGTTGCATCGATCATATCTCTACCTACTAGGCTTACCTATAACCCTCAATCCTATTAAGTCCCATGTACTCATCCAGAAGTCTCTTAAAAGACCCTATCGAATTTGCCTCCACCACCACCGACGGCAGCCGATTCCACACACCCACCGCCCTCAGTGAAAAACTTGCCCCTAATATCTCTTCTGTACCTACTCCCCAGCACCTTAAACCTGTGTCCAATTGAGGCAGCCATTTCAGCCCTGGGAAAAAGCCTCAGAATTCACCCGTTCAATACTTCTCAACATCTTATACACCTCTATCAGGTCAACTCTGATCTTTTGTCTCTCCAAGGAGAAAAGACCAAGCTCTCTCAACCTATCCTCATAAGGCATGCCACCCAATCCAGGCAACATCCTTCTAAATCTCCTCTGCACCCTTTCAATGGCTTCCGCATCCTTCCTGTAATGAGGCGACCAGAACTGAGCACAGTACTCCAAGCGGGGTCTGATTAGGGTCTTATTAAGCTGCAGCATTATCTTCCGACTCCAAAACGCAATCCCTCAATTGATGAAGGCCAGTACACCTTCTTAATCACATCCTCTACCTGCAACGTCTATTTGAGAGTCCTATGAACTCAGACCCCAAGATCCTTCTGATCTTCCACACTGCTAAGAGTCTTACCCTTATTATATTCCTTCATCCCATTTGACCTGCCAAAATGTACCACTACACATTTATCTGGGTTGAAGTCCATCTGCCACTTCTCCACCCAGTCTTACATCCTATGTCATGCTGCAACTTCTGACATCCCTCCAAACTATCCACAACACCAACCTTCGTTGCAAGGTCCTATAAAGCAAGAGGAAGGTTTTAAGCAATGACTATGACAAAATGATGTCATGTGGCAGGTGGAGAAATTTAAGTAAATGTTAACATTCTTCTGAGGGGTCAACATCAACTCTAACTCATGGCACCAAGACAAACATAGACAAGAAAATCTGCTGATTATCACAGATCATTCCCCCTCAACTGAATCAGTGCTCCTCTCTGTTGGCCACTAGGCGGAGGGGGCACTGAGGGTGGCAAGGGCACAGAATATAGTCTGGGTGGGGGACTTCAATGCCCATCACCAAGAGTGGCTTGGTAGTACCAAACAGACAGAAATGACTGGGTCCTAAAGGACTTAGCTGTGACAGGTGGTGAGAGAACCAAGATGGAAAAACATACTTGATCTTATCCTCATTAACCTGCTTGTCACAAACCATCTATCCATGACTGTATTAGTAGGAGTGACTGCCACACAGTCCCTGAGAAGACTAATTCCGGTGTTCACATTGAAGATGCCTCTCAATTGTATTGTGTGGCCTCACCACCGTGCTAAATGGGATAGACTTTGAACAGACCTACCAGCTCAAGACTGTGCAACCAAGTAGAGCTGTGGGCCATCAGCGGCAACAGCAGAATTAAGTTAAGTTCATTTATTAGTCACAAATAAGGCTTACATTAACACTGTGATGAAGTTACTGTGAAATTCCCTTAGTTGCCAAGCTACAGTGCCCGTTTGAGTCATTGCACCTAACCAGCATGTCTTTCAGGTGTGGGAGGAAACCACAGCACCCACAGGAAACCCATGAAGACAGAGAGAACGTGCAAACTCCACATAGACAGTTATCCAATCTGGGAATTGAACCCGGATCCCTGGTGCTCAGAGGCAGCAATGTATTCAACCACAACCTGTAACCTCATGGCCTGACAGATCCCCCACTCTACCATTACCACCAATCCAGGAGCTCAACATTGGTTCAATGAAGGGTGCACAAGGGCACACCAAGAGCAACACCAGGCATACCAAAAAATAAAAGTGTCAACCTGATGACGCTACAACACAGGACTACTTGTGTGCCAAACAGCATAAAGCAGCAAGTGATTGATAAAGTTTACCGTTCCCAGAACCTTCAGCCCAACTATCTTCAGTTCCTTCTATCATTAGGTCAGATGTTTGTTACAATATTTAGCATCATTCATGACTCCTCAGACACTGAAGCAGTTCATGTCCAAATGCAGCAAGACTCGAATATCCAGCCTCGGGGTGACAAGTGGCCAGTAACATCCATGTCACACAAATGCCAAGCAATGACCATCTTCAACAAAAGACCACCCCCCCTTGACATTCAAATGGTATTACCATCACAGAATCCCCCTTATCAACATTCTGGAAGTTACCATTGACCAAAAACAGAACTGGACTAGCCAGATAAATATTGCGCCACCACAGCATGTCAAAGAATCCCCCTCCCATCCCCTCAACTGAAGTCTGTCCACCATCTACAAGGAACAAGTCAGGAGAGTTACCTAGATGCATACTGCTCCAAGAACACAAGAAGCTCGCCATCCAGAACAATGCAGCCCACTTGATTGCTACTCCTTCTACAAACATTCAATCCCTCCGTCACCGATGCACAGTGGCAGTCACATGCACCAAGATGCACCGCAGGAACTTGCCAAGGTTCCTTAAACAGCATCTTCCAAAACCATGTCCATTACCATCCAGAAGAACAAGGGCAGCAGATACTTGGGAACACCACCACCTGGAAGTTCCTCGCTAAATCACTCACCATCCTGACTTGGAAATATAACCTTTCATTGTTGCTGGGTCAAAATCCTGGATATTCCTACCTACACGTCACAGGCTACAGTGGCTCAAGAAGACAACCCTTCTGAAGGGCAACTAGGGATAGGTAATAAATCCTGGCCTAGCTAGTGACACTGATAGCCCGTAAATGATTTTATTTTAGAACAGCAACAAGTTTAAAATATTAATTTTGAAAGCAACTACCCAGGGAGACAAACTGTTCCAGAGAAACCTAGTAACTGAGCTGCCATAGGTGGCAAGAAAACTTTCTCCTCATGTACCAAAATTGCACAGGAGAATCCCATTATCAATGTGTATACTGAAAATCAGAAAGGATAAAAAAGTTTAACACAAGTTGTGGCAAGCAATAGCTCGGTGCAGACAGGAAGTGTGCACAGTTGCAATTTTTTAAAAATATATTCCAGGTAGTGAGAGATCTTGAAAAAGTATGGATTATTTAAAAAAGAATACAAAAACCACAATTTTACTACTAGAATTATAGTACATTATAAAATTAGAATTGAAGCAGCAGGCCAGTCTGAAAATGAAAGCAAAAAAGTTACCTGTTGCAAAATGCATCTTGGGTGCTCTTCATGTGCTTTCCATTGAAAGCATCCATATTCCAAGTGTCATGACTAGAAGCACCATTGCTGAGTCGATCATTACCTTCATGCCCAGGTTCAATTCTCTGTATTTGACGGCTGGAACTGTGAATTTTTAAGTTCTCAGTGATATTATTTTTGGTTTTTTCTTGACTTGATTTTCCATCAACTTCCAAGGAAGAACTTCCACTTCCTTGTTTGAGTTCATCTTCATATATAGTCAATAATCCTTTGGGCTTTCGGTTATCATTAGAGTTTAGTCCTCTGCTATGTAGTGGTTGGTCAGCAGAGCTTGATGAGCTTGATTTGTGCTTTGGACTCCCCTGTCTTCTGTTACCTTCCTCAAAAATACTGTCTACATTCAGTGTTTCCCGTGAGGGTTTCCAAACCTTAACTCTACTTCTATTTCTACCATGGCCTTTGTCCCTTGAATCTTGACTGCTATCAGTGTCATATCCGGTGAAGCTGCTACTTTTGTTTTTCTGGTGCATACCATCAGAAGCATAAAATAATTTGTTTGATGTTGCCTTGGGTTGTGGAGTAGTTCTACCTTCACTTGAAGGTCCTTTTCTGTGACCACTAGATACGTGCTGATCCCAGAAGTGCTTCAGACCATTTCCATGAGGTGGTGTTCCAGATTTTGAAGGAGACCTGTCCTCTGAAGAAATATTATTGTCACAGCGTGAGTGAAGAATAGAACATTATTAATTAACAACATTAATAATGCACACCAACATCATACACGTACAATGTCAAGACACATGACTATCGATAGATATATTTAGAAATTAAAAGATTTTTTGTATGCCATTCTATCTTGCTTTTTATGTCTAAAGTTGAATCCCCCTTTAAAACCATTCTGCCTTTGCTAAACATAGCAAATCTCCACATTTATAAAATCTACCTCTTTAAAACTGATACCAGGAGGCATATACAAATCCCACTGCAATGTTCAATCGTTTTCTACTTCTTCATTCTGCAAATACATACACTTACAGAAGGCATTTGATAAAGTTTTTCAGAAGACACTATTAGCCAAGGTAGGTAATTGGCTGAGGAGCAGGAAATATAGTAGGGATAGATATTCTAATTAGTTAGGCACAATGAATGGTGCCCTGGTCTCAACCACACACCATATTTATTAACTATTGCGATAATAGAATGCTGTCAAGGTATAAGGGGAACAGATATCTTTGCTTATCTATTCTATCTCTGTTGGTTGGGAACTCCAACCAACAGAGATAGCAGCCATGGTCTAAAAATTAAGAGCTTGACCTTTCAAGGGTTAAATTAGGAAACGCAAAGGGTGGTAGAAATTTGGAACTCTTCCGCAAATGGCATTGACATTAGATAGATGGCTAATTTTAAAACTGAATGGGAAGTTATCCATTTATCCACTTTGTTGCAAAATTAGGAAGACAGATCGTTATTTGAATGGGTGCAAATTAAGAAAGATGGATACTCAGCAAAACCTGTCATATGAGGAGAGACTACATTGGTTAGGATTATATTCACTGGAGTTTAGAAGGTTGGCGGGGGTGGGGGGGGGGGGGGAAGAGAGAGAGAGAGAGAGAGAGAGAGAGAGAGAGAGTGGTGGTGTGGGAAAATCTCATAAAACTTATAAAATGTAACAGGGTTAGACAGAGTAGATTCAGAAAGAATGTTCCCAATGGTGGGGAACGCCAGAATTAGGGGCCATAGTTTGAGATAAGAGGATAAACCTTTTAGGGCTGAGGTGAGGAGAAATTTCTTCACCCAGAGTGTGGTGAATCTGTGGAATTCACTACTACAGAAAGCAGTTGAGGCCAAAACATTGTCTGTTTTCAAGAAGAAATAAGACATTGCTCCAGGGGATAAAGGGATCAAGGGGTATGGTGGTGGTGGTTGGGGAGTGGGTAGAGAAATCAGGATATTGATTTCAATGATCAGCCATGATCAAAAGGAATGGCACAGCAGGCTCAAAAAGGGCCAAATGACCTACTCCTGCTTCTAGTTTCTAATAGATATTTATTAAGCAGAGGTCTTCCAGAATGGCACAGACAGGTACAGTAGCTATCACTGCTGCCTTACAACATCAAGGAACCAGGTTCGATTCCCAGCTTGGTTCATTGTCTGTGTAGAGTTTGCACAATCTCCCTGTATCTGCATGGATTTCTTTGGGTGCTCCAGTTTCCTCCCAGTCCAAAAGATATGCTGGTTAGGTGTATTGGCTATGCTAAATTGTCCCTCAGCGTACCCAAATAGGCAACCAGGGGGTTTTCACAGTAACTTCATTGCAGTTTTAATGTAAGCCTACTTGTGACATTATTAAATAAACTTTAATATAGGGAAAAGGTGGGTATGTGGAGTTAGGTCACAGATCAGCCTTGATCTCACCTGAACGGTGAGAAAGGATTAGAGGTTAAATGTTTTTATGCTGATTGTACAAATAGTAATTATACCCATTTCAGAAGGTAAAATCAGATATTTCATACAAATAACATCCCTTGAGCTCAGCTGAGTCTCTGCCTCATTAATCCAAACAAAACATTTTAAAATTATCTAAAACTGTTTCACAGTGATGGTCTAAGAACATAAGAAATAGGAGCAGGAGTAGGCCATCTGGCCCTTCAAGCCTGCCCCGCCATTCAATAAGATCATGGCTGATCTGTCGTGGCTCAGTTCCACTTTCCGGCCCTCTCCCCATAACCCTTAATCCCCTCTCTTATCAAAAACCCATCAACCTGCTTCTTGAAAATATTTAGCAAGGCAGCCTCCACCACTTCAACGGGTAGAGAATTCCAGAGATTCACCACCCTTTGAGTGAAGAAGTTCCTCCTCAACTCCGTTCTAAAACGCCCCCCCTTTATCTTGAGGCTGTGCCCCCTAGTCCTACTGTCTTTTTTGAGCGGGAAGAGTCTCTCCACCTCTATCCTATCCATCCCATTCATCATCTTATACGTCTCAATGAGATCTCCCCTCATTCTTCTAAACTCCAACGAGTACAAGCCTAGTTTATTCAGCCTCTCCTCATAGTTCAACCCCCTCAACTCCGGTATCAGCCTAGTAAACCTCCTCTGCACTCCCTCCAAGGCCAAAATATCTTTGCGCAGGTGCGGCGCCCAAAACTGCACACAGTACTCCAGCTGCGGCCTCACCAATGCCCTATACAGCTGCAGCAAGACCTCCCTACTTTTATATTCAATCCCCTTCGCTATGAAGGCCAGCATCCCATTCGCCTTCCTGACCACCTGCTGCACCTGCAAGCTGGGTTTTTGCGACTCATGCACAAGGACCCCAAGGTCCCTCTGCACCGTCGCCTGCTGCAGTTTTTCGCCACGTAACTAATAGTCCTTCCTACCGTTCTTCCTACCAAAGTGGACCACCTCACACTTGCCAACATTAAATTCCATTTGCCATTTCCTGGCCCATTCGCCCAGCCTATCTAGATCCTTCTGCAGACTCTCCACACCCTCCGCACAATTTGCCGTTCCCCCAATCTTGGTGTCATCCGCAAATTTCGACACCCTACACTCGGTTCCCTCCTCCAGATCATCTATATAAATGGTAAAAAGCTGAGGCCCCAGCACCGACCCCTGGGGCACTCCACTAGTCACCATCCGCCAATCCGAATAGCATCCGTTGACCCCCACTCTCTGCCTCCTATTTGACAACCAATCCTCTATCCACGCTAACACCCTACCCCCAACTCCAAGTCCCCTGACCTTCTGCAATAACCTCTTATGAGGTACTTTGTCAAACGCCTTCTGAAAATCCAGAAAGACCACATCCACCGGCTCTCCTCTATCGACCGCCCTAGACACATCCTCATAGAACTCCAGTAAATTTGTCAGACACGACTTCCCTTTAATGAAACCGTGCTGCGTCTGCTCTATCAAGCAATTCCCTTCAAGATGTCTAACATGGGACATGATTAGATCAGGCTAACTAAGATACTACAATGTAAACTTTTCTTATTGTTATTACCCCAGTAGTAAATATTCAGCAGTAGATCAATTAGACTTGAGGAGAAGGGGAGCAAGAAACAACGTCTATCAGTAACTATCTATAATCAATCAACCAGAAAGTCTCCAGATTCAGAAGCAGTATTCGTGCCCCAGAGAGCTGAACCTTCCTTTTAGATATGTTAGTAGGATCTGCTTGTTGCTATGATATTAAAATGCCATAGTTCTTAGGCTTAAGTATAGGCTGTATAGGCCTGTCTGCTGGTTCCTTCAAATTATGAGATATTTGGGGAAATGCATCTCTAAGTGTGTGTATATACTGGATAAAGAGAGCATTTACGCTGACATGGAACTTGTTCTTGAATTTCATTTGCTCATTACCATGAATATTTCCAATTGAGATGCATATAATTTACTTCACAGAAATATATTCTTGGACAAAATTAATATTCATCTACTCAGCTATACAATGATAAAACAGGCATCTCCCATTCAAGCTCCTAACATTCCTATTCCTATTTTACCAGGAATTTCCAGAGTAAGAGTTCATTACTTCAGAGTGTTGTGGGAATTTCCATGCATTTCATCCCTCCTTGTTTCCAATGTAAATCTCATCTTTCTGTATTGGCCTACAATCATAGACAACACCTGTTCCTTATTATAATTAATTCTATACTTAGGCAATTTCTCAGTTATGCTTTAAGTTTTGTCATTGCATCTGTAGGATAACTTGAAACTTTGTAATATTAACATAACATTGTTTGCAATTAAACACATTATCCTCTTAACATTTCCAAGTTCAACGGAATTGTCCAAGGCATGTACAACTAACAAATAACAGATATCCCGTCCGAATGGAATATAATTTTGTACTGTTTTGTGCATGCAATATTCAATAATTTAGTATGATAGGAATTTTAAAATGTTATCTGGATTAGCATACAAACTTGTTGAGTAATTTTCATTGCATGTGTGTGGGAAGTGGAAGACCATCCTATTGTAAAATGTCTATTTGGAAAATAAGGCTTTTTTGCTTTCTGGGACCCATGAGCAATTCAATAACTTTTGAGTTGACAATTTCTGTATACTACAGTATGTACTCCTGAACAGTTAGAAAACATTACACAGCAAAACAAGGTACTTTCACACTAAATCCCCTCTGTTGCAGCTGCTCTACACAGTGCAAATTCTTCACACTCCAGCAAATTCAAATTAGTAGTAGTCCATATCAACCACCCATCTTAAATATTATATTTTCACAATGAGAATATTCACTATACTTCATGGGAGCACATAACAGCAGGTAAAAACGTACAGATCGTCAAGATCCACAACAAAAAGCACAAAAATATTAACCTTTCTGTTTGCCATAGTCAGCTCTTCTTGTTGGTTTGTCATTTTCTATTTTCTGGGGATGTGATGAGTTTCTTGCGTTGTGTGTCTTTTGTGCACGCTCTTTTGAACGGTCTCGCAATCGAAAAGGATTTTCATCAGGAAATACTTTAACTGTAAAAACAAAAGTGCACTTTTTGTTCAACAGTGATAGATCAAATAGGTTTTATGCAACAAAAAAAGAAACAGAAAAGTTCTTCTTCCCAACTTCCAAAGATATTGCAGTTGGATTTCCATTTGTTTTCTATTGTCAGAAGTTAAAGGGTATAAAAATACATGCACGTTGAACAAAGATTTTGTTCATGAACTTTTGTGGTTGATGCAAATTCATAATGTCCTAAATTTTGTCCAACAAGTAACATAATTGGCAACTTTTTAATCATTTGCTGCACATATTCTGTTAAGCTCTTTGAATTTGGCACTATTTATTTTTTAGCTAAGAAGTTCACAGGAATGGGAAGCAAAGAAGGCAGGGTTCATCATGTCCAAGAATAATAGCATGTGTTATTACTAAATACAAGCAACACACCATAATTCATTTGCAATAACTTCAGTTCACTCCATGGAAAGAAGTACACAAACCTTTTTATTAAATGAATCACTAAAGATTACTTTTCCAGAGTTAACTTAGAATAAGAACTTATACTTCATGAGAAAATCAAAACACACAAAGCTGAGGTTAGTGGCCCTATTTTCTATTTTATTCAATTGACTTTATTGTCCTTGTGTATATCAAAGATTTGGAGATGGAGCTTGTAGCATGGCACACAGAAACCCCTGCTTTCTGATACTATTAAAACAAAGTAGATTAGTTTAAAATTGGGACTAGAATCACAAAGTGCCTCATTTATATACCAAACGAAGATATAATCATTTTTGAACAAGCATTTTAAACCTAAACTACATTTTTGCCCCTTCTTAAGTGGAGTTTCTATTAAGTTTCTATTACAGCAATGATATCATTCACTTTGGAGTTGCTGCAGAATTCTAGCAGCCCTGTCTATTAACATTAATAAGAGTAGCCAAGTTTTAAATTAAGTGCCACAAGGTAATTAATTACTTACTAAGCCCTCGACCTCGACTATCTTGAATATATCCTCTCTGGAAACCTCCTTTGGTATTAGACTGTTGTTTTGGAGGCATTTTTGGACCACTGGTTTTTGAAGAATGTCCTTCAGTTTCATTTTCCCTCATGTAATCAGTCATTCTGGCAGCAGAAACTTGGATTTCTTTTTCTGATTATAAAAAAATGTAGGAATCATTCAGATGTAGATGCACAAACCAAGTCACTTTTCATACAAGATACAAACAGTTCACAAAAAATATAGCACTGCTGATAATGCTTGGTGGTATTTCTAACTGAACTACAATGTATAAGTGAAAATCAACAAGAAAAACAGGATCAATTTAACTTCTGGGTAGCCCAACTGATAACTGGGGCTTTTATTTACATGTTAGGAGTTCAACATCCATATTAAAAAAGGTTCATCATCTGAAACAAGCATTTTAGGCCTCTGGCAAGAGACATCTTTCAAACGGAGCCACCTACATTGCCAGTGTTAATGAAAGGCTTCTGCCCTTATTTTAAGGCAGTTGTTGCTCTGTTAGTGCCACACAAAGATAGTGATGAAAACCAACCTCAATAAACTATTTACATCAATTTCTTCTCTGGTTGTAAACAAGGTCGAATTCTCAGCTCTAATTTTTGTTCTTTAAATGAGGTAGCAATTATTTCACATGGCAATGCACAAATAAAATAGGTAACACTTCTCAGCAAAACTAAATCAAGAAAGGATAGGATAGAATACTTCTATTTCAAAATTGAATCCCTCTCAAATGAGGGAGAAATGGAAGTGATCCAACATTCTCTCTTAACTTACTTTCACATGTACCATCAGAATTGTACTTAATACTACAAAAATCAGCAGTGAGACAAAGCATTCAAGAATGCAATTAGCTTGGATTCAACAGTGGATAAATAGATTGTTGTTTCACTGGATCACCTTTGGGAAGTAATGATGTTTGATGGAATAATGTAGCAGCAAAGCACCGATATTGAAAATCATCAAATCATACTTTTGTTTACTCAAAGCTGCATGTTTATCGAATGAGAAGCCTGAAGATAAAATTATCTTTATGTCAGTCCAAGATATGACCAATATGCCAACAAGAACATCCTTTTATTTCCATATACCAGGCCCAACATCGTCTAACCACATCCTCCACCATGAGCAAAACACCCAGGGAAACAGAAAATTGCTCTTATTTGGCCACAAGTTTTTTTTTTAAGCATCTGCAGTATTCACCAAGCCAGGCAATAGTTTCTGCAGTGGCTAAGTGGAGCTCCCTGAACCCTCCACTGAATTTTGTCAGGGGGCAGTCTTCAATGACGTGGGTCATTTTTTGGTATGCACCACAGTGGCAGTCTAGGTTCCCAGCAAAGCCCAAGTGTAGCACAAAGGCCTTGGCCAGGCAGAAACAGTTGAGGAATGCTCAATGTTGACATGGTAGGTTGAAGCTGCGTGAGCAGGCTGCGGGATCTGTGATGAGGAAGCGGTTTTTAATGGTGGCGTGTTAACTCCATTCTTGCTGCACAGGGTCTCTGCTGTTATTCCTTGGCAGTGTGATCTTAGCCATATCGACTAGGATAATGGGAAATGAGCAACCAGTAGATCAGCAAGGACCTTGCTTAACGGCATGCTTGGACTGAAACAGACTTCTCCAGGATCTTTCTTATTGCAATCTACAAGGACACATACGTGGCTTAACTCTGCTCCCAGCTGGCACCCAATTTGCCAACTGTCCTGTTACTGGCAAATTGACATAGTGATGGAAAGACAGACATCCCAACACCTTCCTGAGCCATTTTGCCAGCCTTCTCACTTCCCAACCTATCGTGGGCTGGTAAAATTTCTGCCACAGAATTAGCTTTGGTAGAACGAATCAACAACAAAAGGCAGAAAACTATGGTCGTTTATATGCCGACTAAAAGTAGTTAGGCCATCAAATACACTGTACGTCAGGAAATCAGGAGGTGCATGGGCAAAGCTTCATGTGGACTTCAACCTACATATCAACTGGACAAAATAAATTTACAGCAAAACTGTGGAAGATGAGCTCATGGAGTACATTAAAGCTAGTTCTTTAGGTTTATAGGTAAAGGATCCAACCAGGCAACAGGCTTTATAGCTTTATGCAATGAGACAAGATTGTACTTGTAGCAAATAAACCCCTGGGGAAGCATGATTAAATGAAGAATAAGTCTTTGGGGAAACATGATTATCTGAAGAATTATTTTGTTACACTTGGGAGTCTAATTCCAAAACTCGGGAGTAAATCTGAGCAAATCTAACTACAAAAGTTAGAGGGTCTAACTGGCTAACCTAGATTGGAAAATTAGGTTAAAAGATATGACTATAGACAGGTAATGACAAACGCACAAAGAATTTATAATTTTCAATTCAGGGATAAAGACCCCACCAGAAAAGTTGATCCAACCATGACCAATAGGACAAGTTAAAAATAGTATTAGATTAAAGTAGAGCCTTATAATGCTGCTAAACAATGAAAAACCTGAGGGCTTGGCAGGATTTTAAAATTCAACAAAGAATGACCAGGAAGTGGATTAATCAAAAGGTGCAATAAGGGGCAATGAAATTATAAAAAAGATTATAAACATAGAACATTACAGCGCAGAACAGGCCCTTCGGCCCACGATGTTGCGCCGACCAATTAAGAAAAAAAGCAATGACCCTCTAACCTAAACCAATCCCTTTCCATCCATAAACCTATCCACGGACCTCTTAAATGCCCCCAAACTAGGCTCATCTACAACTGCAGCAGGCAGGGCATTCCACTCCCCCACCACCCTCTGGGTAAAGAACCTACCTCTGACATCCATCCTATAACTACCATCCCTTAAGTTAAAGCTAAGTCCCCTCGTGCTAGCTTTCTCCATCTGAGGAAAAAGGCTATCACTGTCCACCCTATCTAAACCTCTAATCATCTGGTATGTTTCAATAAGGTCTCCTCTTAGCCACCTTCTTTCTAACGAAAACAACCTCAAATCCCTCAGTCTCTCCTCATAGGACCTTCCCTCCATACCAGGCAACATCCTGGTAAACCTCCTCTGCACCCTCTCCAAAGCCTCCACATCCTTCCTATAATGTGGGGACCAGAACTGTACACAATACTCCAAGTGCGGCCGCACCAGAGTTTTGTACAGTTGCAACATGACGTTGCGGCTCCTAAATTCAATCCCCCTACCAATAAACACCAAGACACCGTATGCCTTCCTAACAACCTTATCGACTTGATTTCCAACTTTCAGGGATCTATGCACACATACACCTAGATCCCTCTGTTCGTCAACACTATTCAGAGTCATACCGTTAGCCCTATACTCTACACATCCGTTATTCCTGCCAGTGTGAATTACCTCACACTTTTCCACATTAAACTCCATCTGCCACCTCTCGGCCCAGCTCTGCAACTTGTCCAAGTCTCTCTGTAAACTATGATACCCCTCTTCACTGTCTACCACTCCTCTGACTTTGGTGTCATCAGCAAATTTACTAATCCATCCTTCTATACCCTCATCCAGATCATTTATAAAAATTACAAACAGCAGTGGCCCCAAAACAGATCCCTGAGGCACACCACTTCTAACCGAACTCCATGACGAATACTTTCCATCAACCACCACCCTCTGTCTTCTATCAGCTCGCCAATTCCTGATCCAATTAACTAAATCACCCTCAATCCCATACATCTGCATTTTCTGCAGACGCCTTCCATGGTGAACCTTATCAAACGCCTTACTAAAGTCCATATATACCACATCAACTGCCTTACCCCCATCCACCTCTTTGGTCACTTTTTCAAAAAACTCAATAAGGTTAGTAAGGCACAACCTACCCTTCACAAAACCGTGCTGACTATCTCTAATCAATTCATTACTCTCTAAATAACTATAAATCCTATCCCTAATAATTTTTTCTAATACTTTGCCCACAACAGAAGTAAGACTCACCAGTCTATAATTCCCAGGGAAGTCTCTATTCCCTTTCTTAAACAATGGGACAACATTCGCTATCCTCCAGTCTTCTGGCACTATACCTGTGACCAACGACGACCTGAAGATCAGAGCCAGAGGCTCTGCAATCGCCTCTCTTGCCTCCCAGAGAATCCTATGGTAAATCCCATCTGGCCCAGGGGACTTCTATTTTCAAACCCTCAAGAATACCTAGCACATCCTCCTTATCTACTGCAATGCTATCCAGTTTACAACCCTGTAACCCAGAGTTCTCCACAACGACATTTACGTCTCCCTGCGTGAATACCGAAGAGAAATATTTGTTCAGTGCCTCTCCAATCTCCCTAATCTTGCCCTAAGCAGTCTTCTATTCTTAACATATCTAAAGAAAGGATTAAGGAGAATCCTAAGGCTATCAGCCAAAGTCTTCTCGTGTCCTCTTTTAGCTCTTCTTAACTCACTCTTTAACTCCCTCCTGGCTAATCTATAGCTTTCCAGTGCACTACCTGAGCCCTCAAGCCTCATCCTGACATAAGCCTCCTTTTTCCTTTTAACCAGCGAATCAACTTTTTTAGTCCACCACGGTTCCCTTGCTCGACCATTTCCTCCTTGCCTGACAGGGACATACTTATCAAGGACTCGCAGTAGCTGCTCCTTGAATAAACTCCACATTTCGGATGTTCCCAGACCCTGTAGTTTCCTAGTCCAACCTATGCTCCCAATTCTCTCCTAACAGCCAAATAATTACCCTTCCCCAGCTATAACTACTGCCCCGAGGTTCATGCCTATCCCTTTCCATCACTAAGGTGAACATCACCAAATTGCGGTCACTATCACCAAAATGCTCACCAACTTCCAAGTCTAACATCTGGTCTGGCTCATTTCCCAGCACCAAATCCAATATAGCCTCACCTCTAGTTGGCCTATCTACATACTGAGTCAAGAAACCTTCCTGCACGCTTTGTGTAAAAACTGACCCCTCTAACAAGCTAGAGCTATAGCTATTCCAATCAATATTAGTAAAGTTAAAGTCTCCCATAACAATTACCCTATTACTTTCACTCCTGTCCAGGATTGTCTCTGCAATCCTTTCCTCTACCTCTCTAGAACTTTTAGGAGGTCTATAAAAGACTCCCAACAGGGTGACCTCTCCCCTCCTATTTCTAATCTCAGCCCATACTACCTCAACAGACAAGTCCTCATCAAACTTCTTTTCTGTCACTGTGATACAGTCCTTGACTAATAATGCTACTCCTCCCCCCCTTTTACCTCCTTCTCTACTCCGACTGAAGCATTTGAACCCCGGAACCTGCAACAACCATTCCTGTCCCTACTCTATCCATAAAGGCTAAGTATGGATCCCTAAATGGCAGACAGGAGAAATCATGAAGATAAATTTGCATCTGTCTTCATAATACAAGACAAAATCTTTCAAAAAGGGGTCAGGAACCAATAGTCTAATGAAAATGAGAAACTTAAAGATATGAATAAAATAGTACAGATGAATTAATAAGACAAAAAACTGGCAATCAGATGCAGAGACGGTGAACAGATTGATTTTCATCTTCCAGTATTCCTCAGATTCTGCAACAGTGCCTGTGGATTGGAAGAGTGCAACTGTAACCTGGAAATTCAAGAGAGGGAATGTGAACAGGACACTGCAGGCTAGTAAGTCTGACATCAGCAATATGGAAAATGTCATAATCTGCTATTAGGGATGTGATAACATAACAATTGAACGGGCTGTGTTAACACAGATTTAAGAAGGACAAATAAAAAGAGAATACTGGAAAAATTCACAGTCTGACAACATCTGCGGAGAGAGAAACTGAGTGAATGTTTTGAATCCAATGTGACTCTTCTGCTTTTATTTAAAAAAAGTTAGAATTCTCCAATTTTGCCTGCACCAGAGATTCTCCGGTGCTACTAGTGAACAGAGTTTTGGCTGAGCACCAAATTCTCCATTCTCGCTGGCAGTAGGGCAGAGTGAACTAGACTGGAGAATTGGCCAAAATTCTCTTGTCTTGCCCAACACGGGAATTGTAATGGGCAAGCCAGTAAATGCAACAGACCATTTAAATGTTCGTTGAGCTTGAGTGGGAATTTCAGGTCTTGGGGTGAATGTGGCTAGGTAATTCCACCCATTGCCTTTGATAAATTTGTAGAGTTTTCTTTCAAGGATATAACCGATAGGAGCAAAGTAGAAACCAGTGGTTGCGTTACATTCATATTTTCAAAAAGCACGGGTGTCGCTCAACAAATTACAGACAAAATACAATGTGAGGAAATGTGAAATGAAGATAGTGTGGGAAGGTGAGATCAATAATGAGCCATGATCTAAAGGAATGGTGAGCAGAGTCAATAGGCTGAATGGCTGGCCTATCCTTATTCTTATGGAATTATTATAGAAAGCAGCATAATTTTAAACTGGTGAGAAACTAGACAATGTTAACAATCAGAAGGAAAGAGATGTTCTTGGATACAAACCACAGAAAGCTAACATACAAATAGCAAGCAATTAGCAAAGTAAATTGTCTTTTGGCCATTTATTTTAAAGGGCTGGAAGAAAATAGTAAAAAGGCATCTTAATGCAATTGTATGGGTCTTGAGACTGTACCTGGAGCACTGTATACAGCTCTGGACTTCTCGCCCAAGGAACGATATACATGCCTTGGGGGGTGCAAATTCACTAGGTCGATTCTTGAGAGAAGGGGACTGTCCTACAGTTCTGATGTCAAAAATCTGGCACCCTGAGACCCTGCCGGATTTTGGATTTTCCAGATTTAGGGTTACCCATTGGTGAAAGAGACAGGTTTATGTCCAAAGAAAAGGGAGGGCCACAAGGAGCATATCTTTAAAGTGCTGCAATCGACTCAGGTCTGAGCTTGTGAACAAGACCACTTTACAGCACAACAGAAAAAGGATACTGGACTTTAGTCATCATTTGTTTAACAGATACACATCTGGGCTTATGACATAAACGTTGTAAACCTTCAGGGCCCACAAGAGATCCTGTATTCTCACTCCAAATATACACAATTTCAATTATCATGGGATTCCATTAAATGTTTTTGGGGGAAGGGTTACACATGAAAGTGTGTTTCATGTTGGGGAAAGGGCGCAGATGGAGTTGCTGAAGGAGAGATAACATGTTGAATCAGTATGTCCAGATCTTCTGGAAGAAACTGGATTTTGGGTAATGTACCTGTATAAGGAAATAATGAGTAGACTTGGTCTAGATTGGAAATACATCTCAATAACACTTATAATTAGAAGTCAGAAATCTGGGTTGCATTTTCTACTTCAAGTCAAATTGAGAGTTTTGACTGGGATCAAAAAGAACAACGAGAAGAATAACCAGCAAATCTGTTTTCATGATGTTGGGGCTTTTAAATTTGGACAGGAAATGAGAAACTAATCTTCAGAAAAAACGTACTGGATCTAATACATCAACTTAAAAAGGGAGGTTAGCTTTGATTTAAAAAAAGAGATGGCACCTCTTGAAGTATCAGCACTGATTAAGTGCTCAAGTTCCAGAGTGGACCATGATCCTTTAACTCAGGCAACAGCGCTAACACAAATTGAAGCTGACACTTAGGACAACAAATACAAACAAAAATGCTACGGGTAGCATTTCATCAATAGCATTTTTGAAGTTACGGAGTATTTTTCATTGCAATTGACAAGGCAGAATGCAAATAAATAAAAATGTACAATTGCTTAAAAGGAGAATACATTTACAGATGAATCTACAACATAAAACAAAGTACATACATATAAGCTTTGATAATTTGCAAATGGAATCAGAAAGTGACCTATTAAAACTTAAAGATAAAACAAAGTTTTTTTTTAGTTTAAAGATGTAAAACTCACCTGAATCCTCTCCATCTGCTTTACCATGAGCAGAGTGAAAGACATGTCTTGGTACATCCTCTGTATTGACTGGCATACCATAGGGATTAGCATAAAACAGCAGCAGGGGCTGGAAGTGACCACGAACACACTTGGAGAGGACATCTTTCCACCTCGATCCAACCTATTAGATGAATTTTTTTTAATGTATTAGCTATGCAAATCAGATGGATTCAAGGATATATGACAGATAAAATTTATTTAGTTATTAGTCACAAGTAGGCTGACAGTCACACTGCAATGAAGTTACTTGAAAATCCCCTAGTCACCACACTCCGATGCCTGTTCGGGTACTCCGAAGGAGAATTTAGCATGGCCAATACATCTAACCTGGACATCTTTGGACTGTGGGAGGAAACAGATCACCTGAAGGAAATCCACGCAGCCATGGGGAGAATGTGCAAATTTAAAAAGACAGTGACCCAAGCCAGGAATTGAACCCAGGTCCCTGGTACTGTTAGGCAGCAATGCTACCACTTGTGCTACCATGCTGCCCATTTTGTTTATAATACAGCCTTTAGACAATGAGCAAATGAATATGGCAAAATTAATGCACAATTTGTTTCTATCCTATTATTTTGTATTTTTGTAAATCACTTTCTTCCTTTTTGAATTCTTTACCTTTTTTGCATATTTTTCCAATGGATTTTTGAGCATTTTGATCTTATGGCATTAATATGCAGCAGTGACAAAAGATGATTTTGGCATAGAGACAAGCAAGTGAATCTTAATCTCAATAAAACATCCAGTTTGGAATATCAAACCGTATATTTAAAACTGCAGTGCAGTTGTCACTTAATCTTAAATAAAATTTTAGATTTTGAGCCTGTACCTGCCCACGTTCTGTTCTGAACTCCCCCCACTCCTCCGTTTCCTTTTTGATCCCCCCCCACCCCCCGCAACAGCCCAATGCTCTTGTTGATTTCTCCACAAGTAGATATTTTAAAGTTTATTTATTAGTGTCACAAGTAGGCTTACATTTACACTGCAGTGAAGTTGCTATGAAAATCCTGGAATAGCCACACTCCGGCACCTGTTCAGGTACACTGCAGGAGAATTTAGCATGGCCAATGCACCTAACCTGCATGCCTTTTGGACCGTGGGAGGAAATCCAGAAGAAACCCACAAAGACATGTGGAGAACGTGCAGACTCTGCACAGATGGTGACGCAAGCCGGGAATTGAACCCAGGTCTCTGGCGCTGCGAGGCAGCAGTGCTAACTACCGTGCGACCCAGTGTACCTTGGCCACATCCTAACTTACTTTCCTAAAATCTGCTTTCCCCCCGCCAATACAAAACATTTCTTTTTCGCACCTTGTCTATTTCTTTATCCATAAGCTTAAATTATACCGTGCTGCGGCCACTATCACCAAAATGCTCCCCCACCACCATCTCAACCACTTGTCCAGCTTCATTTTTCAGAATTAGGACCAAAACTGCATCGTCCCTTGTTGGGTCCTCTACATAATGACCTTAAACGATGTCCAGTACACATTTCAAGAAATCCACTCCAGCCAAGCCTTTAACACCATGCCTATCCCAATTTAATATTTGGAGGGCTGAAATTACCTAATATTGTTTTTACACACCTTGGTGAATTGTCCACTAATTTACTCCTCAAGTTCCTGCTAACTATGAGGATCTATAATAAACACCTAGCAATGTGGTGCCCTTTTTTACTTCTAAGCTCTAGCCACAAAGCTTCATAAGAACATAAGAACATAAGAAATAGGAGCAGGAGTAGGCCATCTAACCCTTCGAGCCTGCCCCGCCATTCAATAAGATCATGGCTGATCTGTCGTGGCTCAGTTCCACCTTCCCGCCCTCTCCCCATAACCCTTAATCCCCTCTCTTATCAAGAACCCATCAACCCGCTTTTTAAAAATATTTAGCGAGGCAGCCTCCACCACTTCAACGGGCAGAGAATTCCAGAGATTCACCACCCTTTGAGTGAAGAAGTTCCTCCTCAACTCCGTTCTAAACCGCCTCCCCTTTATCTTGAGGCTGTGCCCCCTAGTCCTACTGTCTTTTTTGAGCAGGAAGAGTCTCTCCACCTCTATCCTATCCATCCCATTCATCATCTTATACGTCTCAATGAGATCTCCCCTCATTCTTCTAAACTCTAACAAGTACAAGCCTAGTTTATTCAGCCTCTCCTCATAGCTCAACCCCCTCAACTCCGGTATCAGCCTAGTAAACCTCCTCTGCACTCCCTCCAGGGCCAAAATATCCTTGCGCAGGTGCGGCGCCCAAAACTGCACAGTACTCCAGCTGCAGCCTCACCAATGCCCTATACAGCTGCAGCAAGACCTCCCTACTTTTATATTCAATCCCCCTCGCTATGAAGGCCAGCATCCCATTCGCCTTCCTGACCACCTGCTGCACCTGCAAGCTGGGTTTTTGCGACTCATGCACAAGGACCCCGAGGTCCCTCTGCATTCAATGCATCCTCCAAGATATCATCTTTCCTTACTGCAGTAACTAACTCCTTAACAAATGCCGCCTTACAATCATCATTTTCAAAAGACACACCAATTGAACAAGGAAAATACTGTATTTGGTTTGCTCATAAATAAACTTTTTAAAAGACATAATTCATTCCCTTTCATTGGTTTATAGAAAACACAATTAGTGTTTCTTTTTAAATTAGGTTGGATTTGAAACATGTTGACTTGGTTAACTAATCCAAAAAACTCCCAGTGGCATTGGTCAGAGAAAAAGATTTGAAATAGTTTGCCAAACTAGTTGTTTTTTTCCATGATATGAAGATGCCAGTGTTGGACTGTGGTAAGCGCAGTAAGAAGTCTCATAACACCAGGTTAAAATCCAGATTTATTTGGTAGCACTGCTCCTTCATCAGATGGGTGGGAGTTGTGTTCACAAACAGGGCTGGAGACAATACACATCACTTTAACCTGTGCTTAACCCCTTCTCCACTCACACTGTCTATACCTTTAAGACTTAATTACATGTAAAGACTCGCATTCCAACCATTATCTGATAAATTGAGTTTATATCTTTATATGCCCTGTTTGTGAACACAACTCCCACTCACCTGATGAAGGGGCAGTGGTCCGAAAGCTTATGGCTTGTGCTACCAAATAAACCTGTTGGACTTTAACCTGGTGTTGTGAGACTTCTTACTGTTTCTTTTTCCCTCAGAAGTTAGCAACTAACTTTAAATGACAAACCAGAGAATAACCTGTATGTAGTGAATGAGCTCTTTAAACATCACTGCTAAAAGGTTCTTCCTGTCTATTAGTTTTACAAGTTGCTAGGCAAGTTTATCACATGGTGAGTCACGTGCTGAGACAGCCAAAGATCATATAAAAGGTCTTTGAAGCAGTTTATGGCCCTTAATTATATGTTTTAATCATCAATTTAAATAGTTTCAGCTTGTATACTGGGCATCTACAGAGAAACCCTATTCATTTTGGCAAACAAAACAAGAATGAACCACATGCTATGATATCACATGCTTAGGTGCCTGTTTTAACTGCAACACTGAATTTCTAGGATATTTCCAACACTGGCATAGGAACACTGGAGTTAACTGCTGCATGGGAAAGACACGAACCTGATATCCATTAGTGAATCTGCAGTTGTAACTTCCATTAGCTCTTTTTAACCACTGCGGAAACTATGCTTTGTAACAAGTAGAAACTTTTGATACCCAATACTATTCTAGCTTCTTGCAAATAATAACGAAAGCATGGCAATAAAGGTTTCATGAATTGTCCATCTTTTGAATATATTTCTCAAATGTTGTGCTGTTTGTAATTATTATCTGATGTTACAAGCTTACAGCCGGAATGATGGGTAAGGAGCACTGAAGAAAGAATGTAAGATCCCCAACAGTTTTAGTTTCTCAGTATATAAATATGTTTCAAAAACAGTTTACAAAAGAATCAAAATGTTATTATTTTTTAAATAGAAATACATACAATGAATGGACAGCACAAAGCAAGATATTCAGCCCACCTACTCAATATTGGTGTTTATGCTCCGCATAAACATTTCCCACACTCATCATTTCACCCCACTGGCATAAAGTTAGGTTCTTTTCTCCATGCTGGGTGGAATTTTACCATAACTTGTCAGAGTCAGGCTCTAACTAAAAACTGACATGTAACTGTCCAGGTGCACAACTGCGTTTTCAGACCAGGTTTTCTGGCACTGTAAAGGGCACCCAGATCATCAGCAGTGGAACTGAATTCCTGTCCCCCCCACCCTCCCCCAGAAGTATCAGGGACTCTCCTCCCTGTGGAGATGCCCCTCTTCCTCCAGGGGCTATAGTTAACTAGGCACTTTCCCTTGACTGAATCCTGTTCTTATAAAGCTTTGTAAACTTAGGACTATTCAGTGAATGGTGGGGCGAAAGAGGGGGGAAATCATGTGGTAGGGAAATCATATAATATGTGAATGAGGTCCTGCAATTTCATTACATCATTGGCGTGCAGTGGGGAAAATCGGAAAACAAGGACTAGTTGGCTAGAACATTGTTTCCCGACTTTTGCCATCTATACTCGCAGTGGATGGAGGCTCAAAATTCCAACCTGTGTGTTTACCCAGCTTTCCCTTAAATGTATCTAAGCTATCCGCTCAAATGCCCCTTGTGGTAGCAAATAACACATTCTAAATACTTTCAGGATTTAAAAAGTTCTTCCAGAATTCCCCATTAGTGACTGTATTAGACTTATAACCCCTAGTTTGGCTCCCCAATAAGTTCATAGGACCCTACAGTACAGAAGGAGGCCACTTAGCCCATTGAGTCTGCACCAACCTCAGTCCCACCCAGGTCCTTTCCCAGTGACCCCATACATTTACCCTGCCAATCCCCTGACACTAGGGACAATTTATCATGGCCGATCCACCTAACCTGCACATCTTTAGACTGCAGGAAGAAACCGGAGCACTTGGAGGAAACCCACGCAGATAAAGATAGAACGTGCAAATCCACACAGACACTGACCGAGGCTGGAATTGAGCCCAGGTCCTGCTGCTTCATAGCACCAGTGCTAACCACTATGCCACCATGCCGCTCTTGAAAAACCTTGCAGTTGAAAAGCCTTTTCCTCATCCACCCCATCAAACCCAATCTTAAAGACAAAGTTTTGATGCAGTCTTGAGAGGCCAATTTTTTTTCCCCCCCGCCTGCCCAATTTATCATTCGCCTCATCAAACTTCCCTTTTCTACAGAAGAAAGCACTATCTTGTTCAATCTTTGCTGATATCAATAATCTTGTTCCTGAATCCTTGAATATCTTTGCATGCATTTTTTTCAGTGCCCTTAAATACTTTTTAATAATGCAAAGACCAGGAATGTATACAGTACACATTTTTACATGCCATATTTACAAGTTATTGATTTAAAGCTCACCTCTTTAACAGTAGCATCATCAAAGAAAATCCATTTTGAGCTTTTAGTATGCAAGGCAAAGGTGCAATAATGTTTGCTGGAATAGCAAACCATTCCAACAAGGACCAACTCACTTCTCTTAGCCCCTTCATCAGTTACTTGAAAGAAAAGCTTGAAAAAAGGCATTGCACATTAAGATTTGTCATCACACATAACTTGTAACTACAAGTCACAATTTAATTGACAAATTTTCATGCCTTGTTTACTTTTAAAAGGATTGCTGTACTGCATGACTTAATATATAACTTCCTCCTCTAACCACAAATTACATATATCGGGAATAATATACATCTCACCAAAAAGAGATTTATATTTTTAAACTTGAGCTTTTTGGCTCAGTGCTGTGTCATTATTCTATTTAAATAATGCAATATCCTTCCAAATGAACCTTTCACATCTTTGACTAGTACAAATATTATTTAAGCAGGAAAACTTAATAACACAAGTTCCATTATAATGTACATTGAGCTTGTCTACATTTTCACCATTTTACTAAATTGAGACAAACAGAAAATGCAGTGGGTTTAATCACATGCTCAACTGAAAACATTCAATCATGATCAGACTCTACAATTAAGTAATATAAACCACCCTCACCCCTTCAACCCAATTTATTATTCTCAATTCTTCAACTAAAATTAAGAAAATTAGCATTAAAAGATGGAAAATAATATTTTCTTGTATAGGTGGTTTGACTTAAGAACATAAGAAATAGGAGCAGGAGTAGGCCATCTAGCCCTTCGAGCCTGCCCCGCCATTCAATAAGATCATGGCTGATCTGTCGTGGCTCAGTTCCACATTCCCGCCCTCTCCCCATAACCCTTAATCCCCTCTCTTATCAAAAACCCATCAACCCGCGTCTTAAAAATATTTAGCGAGGTAGCCTCCACCACTTCAACGGGCAGAGAATTCCAGAGATTCACCACCCTTTGGGTGAAGAAGTTCCTCCTCAACTCTGTTCTAAATCGCCCCCCCCTTTATCTTGAGGCTGTGCCCCCTAGTCCTACTGTCCTTTGAGTGGGAAGAGTCTCTCTACCTCTATCCTATCCATCCCATTCATCATCTTATACGTCTCAATGAGATCTCCCCTCATTCTTCTAAACTCTAACGAGTACAAGCCTAGTTTATTCAGCCTCTCTTCAAAGCTCAACTCCCTCAACTCCGGCATCAGCCTAGTAAACCTCCTCTGCACTCCCTCCAAGGCCAAAATATCCTTGCGTAAGTGCGGCGATCAAAACTGCACACAGTACCCCAGCTGTGGCCTCACCAATGCCCTATACAGCTGCAGCAAGACCTCCCTACTTTTATATTCAATCCCCCTCGCTATGAAGGCCAGCATCCCATTCGCCTTCCTGACCACCTGCTACACCTGCAAGCTGGGTTTTTGCGACTCATGCACAAGGACCCCGAGGTCCCTCTGCACCATCGCCTGCTGCAGTTTTTCTCCACATAAGTAATAATCCTTCCTACCATTATTCCTACCAAAGTGGACCACCTCGCACTTACCAACATTAAATTCCATTTGCCAATTCCTGGCCCATTCGCCCAGCCTATCTAGATCCTTCTGCAGACTCTCCACACCCTCCGCACAATTTGCCGTTCCCCCAATCTTGGTGTCATCAGCAAATTTCGACACCATACACTCGGTTCCCTCCTCCAGATCATCTATATAAATGGTAAATAGCTGAGGCCCCAGCACTGACCCCTGGGGCACTCCACTAGTCACCAACCGCCAATCCGAATAGCACCCATTGACCCCCAACTCTCTGCCTCCTATTTGACAACCAATCCTCTATCCACGCTAACACCCTACCCCCAGCTCCATGTCCCCTGGCCTTCTGCAATGACCTCCTGTGAGGTACCTTGTCAAACGCCTTCTGAAAATCAAGAAAGACCACATCCACCGGCTCTCCTTTATCCACCGCCCTAGACACATCCTCATAGAACTCCAGTAAATTTGTCAGACACGACTTCCCCTCAACGAAACCGTGCTGCGTATGCTCTATCAAGCAATTCCCCTCAAGATGCCTCGCTATTTCCTCCTTGATGACGGATTCTAACATTTTACCTACAACAGATGTTAAACTAACCGGCCTATAATTCCCTGCCTTTTGCCTGCCACCCTTCTTAAACAATGGCGTAACATTAGCCGTTTTCCAATCTTCCGGCACTTCCCCGGAATCCAGCGACGCCTGGAAAATAACCACCAAGGCATCCACTATCACCTCCGCCATTTCTTTCAGAACCCTTGGATGCATTCCATCTGGTGCTGGGGACTTGTCCACAATCAGCCCCTCCAGTCTGTCAAGCACCACCTCTCTAGTAACAGTAATGTCATTGAGACCCTCCAGTCCTACCACCTTTCCATCTCTAACACCCGGCAAATTATTCACGTCCTCCTCTGTGAAGGCCGAAACAAAAAAGTTATTCAAGACCTCAGCCATATCCCCATCCCCTACCACTAAGTCCCCCTTCTCATCCTCTAAGGGTCCAACGTCCAAGCTTGGGCCTTCTTTCTTCCACCAACACAACTACTGACTACAATGCACAGTCACGTTGAGGAAAGCAGATCAGTAATTTCTCATTGAAGGGAACATGAAAAGTAGGTTAGAAAGAGAAGATAGGAAAAAGACTTGGACCTACAAGTTGGAAAAAAATCCCAGAGAAGGCAACTGAATGAGCAAAGAGTTAACTGAAGTTCAGCACTCAAATATATTTGCTTGAAACTATTTTCAGTTCTTCTGAGTTTCCAAGTCCAGTATTATGTCAACACTGTACAGAACTTGCATTATACAGAAAAGGGAACAACTCCCAGGGTGCTCAATGCAAATGATGGCCACCATAAATCTACAGCAGGTTAGAAAAATAGACAAAGGAGTGGTGGCTGAGTGTAGTCAGTACAAACGATTGATTCTCAGTGAACTTGACAGGATGGACACTGAGAAGATGTTTCCTCTTTCATTCTAGTGTTCCAGATATAAAGGTTTGTATTTCATCAGCCCCTGATTATTTTTTTAATCCTGTTCATAATATTTTTAATGTGTAAATGGACACCTAAGTTTATAAAGTCATAAGACATAGAAGCAGAAATAAGCCACTCAATCCATCAAGTCTGCTCTATCATTCCTTGAGATCATGACTGATCTGATGTGATAATCTTCAATTCCACATTACCACCTTATCTCCTTAACTCTTGATTTCCTTATTGATTAAAAATCTGTCTACCTCAGCCTTGAATATACTTAACAACCCAGCCTCTACAACCCTCTACAATAAAGAATTTGACAGATTCACTACCCTGTAAGAAATTCCTCCTCATCACCGTCTTGAATGGGTGATCCTTACTCTGAGATCATGCCTTCTGGTCCTCGACTCTCCCACAAGAGGAAACAACCTCTCATCATTTACCTTATAAAGCCCTCTGAGAACCTTGTATGTCTCTAAGTTTCTCTCTCATTCTTCTAAACTCTAATGAATAGCGGCCCAAGCTATTCAACCACTCCTCATTAAAAAAAAAAATCACTCCATACCCGAGATCAACTGGTGAATCTTTTCTGGAATACCTTCAGTGCCAGTATAGATTTCCTTATACAAGGAAACCAAAACTGTTCAGTATTCCAGATGTGGTCTAACCAGTGCCTTCTACAGTTTTGGCAAGATTTCCCTATTTTTAATACTCCATTCCATTTGCCTTTCCTTTTACCCACTGAATTTGCGTACTTTTTGTATCCCTCTGCGCTTCAGCTTTTAGTCTTTCTCCATTTAAATAATATTCACTTCCTTTATTCTTCCTATCAAAGTGCATAACTTCATATTTTTCTCCGTTATATTCCAACTGTCAAATTTTTGCCCAATCAACCCAACCATATCTCTCTGTGAGCTCATTGGTGTCATCCTCACCACATGCCCTGCCACCTATTTTTGTGTCTTTAGCATTTTGGCAACAGTACATTGATTTTGGTTTGTCCAAGTGATTGCTAATATACATTGTAAATAGTTGTGACCCTAGCACTGATTCCTGTAGCACTCCACTAATTACAGGTTGCCATCCAGAAAATGTCCCTCTTATCTCAACTCTCTGCCTTCTATCAGTTAGTCAATACTCTCTCCATGCTTGTTACCACTTCAAAAGAATTCTAATAAATTTGTCAGACATAATTTCCCCTTCATGAAGTTAGTAAGAGTTCTTAATTCTTTTAGCAACATAATTTCAACTGAATTCTACTGGAAAAAAATGTTCTCCCTAGCCAGCTTGTTCTGAACTCAAAACAAAAATGCTTGAACACAACACCATGCACGCACGCACACGCAAGCACACAATGTACTTCCCCACCATAATTAATTTATTGACCCATTTTCACTGTTTATCTTACAGGTTACTTGGTCACATGATCATTCACTGGAAGCAAGCTTTTTTAAGAAACCAGAAATCATCTCAGAGACCTTATATTCTTGAAGGGACCACACTACAACACAAAACATAAGCTTTCCCCTCCCCCCACCCCCTTCCCCAAAAAGCTCTCTGCCATCACACTGGACTCCAAGGAAAATACATAAACCATTGTTCTATTCCACACAATTCAGAAGATTTAGGGGTTATTCGATAGGGAGAAATTATTTCTGATGGTTGGACAATCTAAGACTAGAGAACACAGCCTAAGAATTAGAGTCAGATCTTTTAGGAGCAAAATTAGAAAACACTGCCACACCCAGAGGATGACCAATGTTTGGAATTCTTCCACAAAGCACAGCTAATGCAAAGTCAATTATTAATTTGAAATCTGGAATTGGTAGATTTGTTAACAAGAGGTATTTCAAGATAAGGGACAATGACAAGTATCTGAAATTAGGTCACAGATTATCTTATGTTGGGGTAAACCAAGGGAACTTAAAATTGCAAACTACAAAAGCCAGGGAGTTAAGATGGAGGAGAAAGGTCACAATCTGAAGTTGCTAAACTCAATGTTGAGTTCAGAAGGCTGTAATCCAAGATGCGATGTTGTTCTTCCAGTTTGCACTGGGCTTCCCTGGACAGCAGGGCTAGGACAGATATGTGGGCACGAGGGAAAGATGCTGAGTTGAAACGGCAAGTGACCGGAAGGTTGGAGTCATGCTTGCGGATGGAGCAAGTATGTTGCACATAGCAGTCACCCAGTCTTTGGTTAGTTTCCCCAATGTAAAGCAGACCACATTGGGAACAGCAAATAAAGTAGAACAAGCTGAAGGTGGTGCAAGTAACATGCTGCATCACCTGAAAGAGGTGTTTGGAACCCAGACAGAGGAGGGAGGAGGTAAAAGGGGCACGTGCTGCATCTTCTGCAACTGCCTGGGAAGCTGTTTTAGGAAGAGGATGAAGAGGTCGGGACAATGGAGATGTGGATTAATGTGTCATGGAAGGAGCGATCCCTGCAAAATGTTTTTTTGGAGGAGGGGTATGCAGGGCTGAGGGAAGATGTGCTTTGCATGGCATCATGCTGGAGTTGGCAGAAATGGCAGAGGCTCGAAGGGTCAGATGGCCTACTCCTGCTCCTATTTCTTATGTTCTTATGATCCTCTGAATGCAGAGACTAGTGGGGTAAAAAGTGAGAACAAGAGGGCAGAAATGCAGGATGGCTGAACACAATTGAGTGTCTGTCAATCACAGTGCAGGGGAAGATCCTTGGTCAAGGAAAGAATCTTCAGTCCATTTGCAACAGAAGTTTCACTCAAAATTACATGCATCTTGTAGACTTGGGATTAAACCTGTTTTAAGACAATTATTTTGAAAAGACTGTACAAGTTTGGACATGGTTCTACAGTACATTAATACTTAACAATAGTTAATAGTTAGAAATAAGGCAAAGTAAAAGACTTGACTTACTCCAGGGAGACAAAGGTGTGGTGCTAAATATCGAATCACATCCAATGTGAGATCTGAATTCTCAGAATCCCATACTAAACCAATGGTGACTATCTCCGGGCAATTCATTAGCACACGTCTGATCTTTATCTTCTGTCCACAATTACTCTGAATGAAAAAAAAGGAAAATCTGAAATATACCAGCAATCATGTTCAACGTGTTTCCATAGTTGTTGTATAGGAGATATTTACCAATGCGTTCAATTTGTATGTCAGTGAACACAAATATTTCTGAAAATGTTTAAAATCATTTAAATCTTGGTGAATGCAGCAGGGAGGGAACAACCTTCTGGATCTTGAATCGCTGTTTCAAACATTACCAGCAGCACAAGCTAAATGGAACTCTTTATCCTGCCCGAGGAGTCGGCATCAGCACGTTGAATGGACCACTGTACGTGCATCAATCTCCTAGGAGGAGATCGGCACATGTGCACTCTCCCCACCACCACCCCCGCCTCACTCCCCTACTACTAGCCTACTGATGGCTTCCCTGACCCCCACGATCACCAACATCCCCAAACCTCTGATCTCCTGCCCCACCCACCCCCCAATCCATCGCTGTAGCAAAGTACAGTGGTCCCCCACCCACCCTTACCAATCCGCTTGTCCTTCTCAGGCACTGCCAAAGGAACACCCCCTCCTGCCTTTGACCTCCTGAGGCCTCAATGGCCTCTGCTCCCATCAGCGAGCCTGTCATGCCTGGTCCCTGTTATGGGGACCAGTTTCAGTCCCCACTAGTGGCAACCTACCACGCAGGGTCGGAAACATTAGTGATACCGTCCTGGGGCTCTCTAATGATATGGAAATTGTGATTTAAATATTGTGACTTGCCTAGTGCTGTGACCTGGCTCAAGACTGATTATGTGGGAAAGTCATGACTAGCGTCCGTCTTCAGCTCTCCCGCTGACATTTTCCAGCCTGCTGCGCTACTTGAGCGACGCAGTGGGCCAGGAAAATCATACCCGTCATCTTTCTACACATAAGCACTAAGGATTCCACATCAAATATCAAAATCATAGGTCAGACATCAGTAATCTTGGAGTATGATGGTTAAAATTAAACATGTGGAGATGCCAGTGCTGGACTGGGATGGGCACAGAAAAAGTCTCAACACCAGATTTAAGTCCAACAAATTTATTTAGTATCACAAGCTTTCGCAGCACTGCTCCTTCATCAGATGAGTAGTGCCAAAAATTAAATGGGCAGGACAAGAACAACAGCTTTGCTTTCTGTGGTTGCCTATCACCATTGTGTTCCATTGGCTTTATCTGTAGGATTTCGAAGTCTGTACATGCTGTCAAATGATGTCCTATGTCATAATTTCTTCCAAGCACAGGTCGCACTTAGATAATACTGAGATTTAGTAGAATCTGTTTTAGTGTACTTGAGTTTTTAACAATACTGCAACAGCTCTTTCACTATTGTACGCTGCGTACAGATTTTTTAAACACTAAATTCAAACTCTCAAATTGACATGGTGTAATTTGATCTTCTGCTCATTGGATTATTAGAGCAGTCTCTAAGTTGAAACTAAAATATGGAAGGGTAAATGGCCTGGTGGAAAGCCACTTATGTCAAAATCAAGGTGTCAGATTGGCCCACCATGTAATATGAGTTTGAAACCCAAACTACACTGAACATCTGGGTAGCTTAATGGATATTGCAAAGCATATTGCCAAAAATGCCAGTGTCTTGTTATTGAATAATTATTTTTTGCAGGCTTACTTCTCATCAGCAGGAATAATTAATTAACCAAAATAAAGTACACACTAAAAATGGACTCTGCTAAATCTCAGCATTATTTCAGTGCAACACATGCTTGAAAGAAATCATGACACAGAACATCGTTTTGACAGCTGAATGCATGTTTGCAGACTCATCTCCAATAGTTAAAGCCCATGGAACACTATGATGCACAACTACAGAAGTCAGATAATTTCATGATAACAGAAAAAGAGGACCTGCTGGTGTAAAAGCTTTAAATTTTCTTACCGGACAATTCCTAAAGTCACCAATAGTACTTGCTGCCCGAAGTAGCTCCGCAAACAATTCTGGCCTGAGACGTTCATTTCTCTCCACCATCCTGTCTACCTGATTACTAAATTTAAACAGTGACTGTTATGTCTTGCTTGATTCATTTTTCATTAATATATTAATTATTTATCCAAAAAGAGAGAAAATATTACTTACCACAGTGCTGTTATGGACACGTAGTGTACCAGCTCAGTAAAAGGTAAAGGGTCTGAAGTAGCTCCACAGCTATGGCACACACTCTAAAACAAGATTTTTACAATAATAATCAGCTCGTAAAATGTCTTTTCTCGCTCAAATAATGGGGGTGGGGAAAGAGATTCAGGGCAATGATGCCTCTCCAAGGAAAATAGCATGCAAATATATTTTATATTATTGCAACCAATGATAATCAATGTTCTGCACATAATCATACCATAACATACTGCTAGGATAGACAAAGGTTGACGTGTTGCCTAAGCATTTATGTATATGTGGTTATTAAATAGCACGATAAACATTTCAGTATCACCCAAGTTGTTTTTTTAAAATAGTTTTTGCGCACTACAAAAAAGGCATGGGAGATGGTTTAAGATTTGAACATAATGTATTAGATATTGAACATGTTTTGGTGTCACGACATTCTAATGCACAATGCCTTGAAAGCTTTATTTTCTGAAAAATCCTATTACATTGTTATAATACCCATTTTGCCTTTCAGATTGTGCTGTAATAAGCGTTTTCAATATCAAGCCTTGCATTAGTAATACTACAACAATGTAGCTCAGAAATAAACTTGGGAAATCACTCTGTTCAGAAATTAAGAAATATTGTCAGTGTACACAGATGCAGCTCCAATTTCTCAAAAAGTCATGATCACTTCAAACTGGAAATATCTGAAACCCCACCTGCTTTGTAAAATGCTATAATTCAGTAATTAAGATTACAACCAATGTAATGTATAAATTATCACTTCTCAGTTGTGAAACTTGACACTTGCTCTTCCACTGAAAAATCTGTTTAATTTTTGTCACCTACTGATTCACTCCTTTCCATGCTCTTTTCAACTGCCTTCATTAATGTACTTTTGAAACCACACCCTCATTGAAACAGTTATTCACATCATATTATTTAATAACCCTTGCAACTGTTTTCTTTAAGATAGCATCCCGATGAAATCATATAAACTGATTTGAGCACTAGACTTGGCAAGTGCTCAATCGACATTCAGGAGGTTAATCATTTGTGGAGCTTCAGGACTACTGAACACAACCTGTTGGTCAGTCAACTAATTTAAACGCAAAATACTGCAAATGCTGGAAAACTGAAGTTAAAACAGAAAATTCTGGAAACACATAGCAGATCTAGCAGCACCTGTGCAAAGAGGAACAGACACCTTGGATGGGATTTTCCAGTCATGTGCCCACTACCCCCCCACCCCCCGAAACCAGAGAATCCTACCCAAGGTCAATGGGCCTTTTCATGGTCCACCACTCACCCAGTACGATTCCTGCAGCAGGCAGAACATGAAAATTCGTCCCAAAGTTTCAGGTCTATGACCTTTCATTTGAACTAGATCAGACTTGAAATGCTAACTTCGCAAGTGATGCCAGATTTGGCACGTTTTCTGTTTTTATTGCTTATATTTAGATAGGAGGAAATTAATTTTCAATCTGGTGTCAAGAACCCAATGATCAGCTCATTTACAGGTTCCAACATTGTATCGTATCAGTGTCATTGAGGTAACGTGATTTTGAAATGCAAATAGCCTAACTGAGCCTTGGGTAAGATTGATGCCCAATTATCCACATGAGGAGGAGCTTGGAATCACCATGTGCCAGTGGAGGAGGCAGTGATAGAGAAACTAATTGCCATTACACCAGGCATGGGTGATAAAATGGAAGATCATGAAGAGCAGGATCAAGAGCAGGGAGGTGATGACTTAGTGGTATTGTCACTGATCAAGTAATCTAGAGACCCAAGGCAATATTCAGGGTACCGAGGTTCGAATCCTGGAGAATGGTGAAGTCAATACAAATCTGGGAGTATAAGTCTGATATGACCATTAAACTGTTGTCAGCTGTTATAAAAATCCATCTGATTCACTAATATCCTTTAAGGAAGACAATCTGCCATCCTTACTTAGTCTGGCCTACAGGTGACTCCAGATTCACAGCAATGTGGCTGACTCTGAAATACTCTATCAAGCCACTCAGGTGAAGGGCAATTAGGGCTGGGCAATAAATGCTGGTCCAACCAGCGATGCCCACATCCCAGTGAGTGAATAAAAGAAAAATTTGAAAGCTCTATCTTCAGGTAAAGGGCTTGGAGAATATTTTTGTCCAATGAGTACTGTCCCTATACACTGCTGGGGTTAATTGTGCTGAGGCAGCTGCTGAGTCACCAGAATTCTCATCACCACCTCCGTCTGTTTCTCACAGGTTTAGTTGCCAAGACACAGCAATATACCACATCACAGCCACCGCCTGTCTCCTCACAGCCAGCAATGTCACATCATACCTCAACACTTCACACCAGCACAAACACACTCACCTCAATTGGGTCTCAATCTAGTTTGGAATGGGGAACATTGGATTAGTCACACATCACAAATGAGCAGTCGCAGACCAGCTAAACATTCAATGAATGGAAGCCTTGCGTGTTCAGAAAGCCAATGTGGCTGATTGGTCAATGTCTCTGATCGATCAATGTCTTGATAACTACATGCCCACAAACAATAACCCCCTGGCCATGATGGAATCCTTTGGTGGCATCAAACTCCAATGCATCTGAGTGGCACATTTGCTTCAAACTGAATACATATTCCTATCCTCCAGAACACAGCAATCAATCATCTGATGGTGTATTGAGCTGCCGACTGAGATGTCACCCTGGTCCCCAGAATGGCCTGAATGCATAAAGGTTCACAGCGACGCTGTCCTTAATGGTTGCAATAAGAGGCAGTTATGGGGGCAACGAGGCCTCAAATCATAGTAAACCAAACTGCAAATGTCCAAAACCATCCAGTTTCCTATTGCACTGGCATTTGCGAGTAGCTGACTCTTGGGTGGTGCACCCAATGTCCCAGATAGTGCCTTCTTCCCCTTGCAGCTCTCCCTTTCTCTGGACTATGGCAACTTTACCGCATGTTTACGATGGCAGCAAAACGTACAATCAACAAAATGCACTGCAGCAACTCAACAAGGCTCCTTCGATAGCACCTTCAAAATCCATGACCTCTACCACTTGGAGGGACAAAAGCAGCAGATGCTTAGGAACACCATCAAGTTCCCCTCAAGTCCCACACCATCCTGATTTGGAGTTATATCACCATTCCTTCGATTGCAGGGTTAAAATTTTGAAAATGCCTCCGTAACAACAGTGTTTGTATAACACATGAATTGTAGCAGTTCAAGGTAGCAGCACACAACCACTTCTCAACACCAATTATTACTTGGTAATAAATGCTAGCTTAGCCAGCAATGGCCACATCGCATGAGCGAATAAAAAAATTTCCATATATTATCCATAACTCTCCAAAAGGAAAGGTTTTCAATTTATATATTTTCTGCCCCACATGCTTTCTGTCAGCACACGCTATCATGAAATTAAGCAATCAATATTTCTTCAAAATATACAACAACTAAATCATATGTTTAGTTACTCTAGGTATTTTACATAAAGTGTTCTATATCTTACCTGCTCATAAAGAGTCATGGCAAATTTCTGGTGGGTGATACAAGCCTTAACAGTGCATGTATCCATTTCAGTGTCTGAGACTATGTGTGAATGAATTCTCTCCAAAATATTCTCCTAAACGAAAACGAGAAGCAAAGCAATGTGATACTAGCATCAGAATTATGGGCATGATTAGAAGTCCAGCCCTATTTAGTTAGAGCATATTATTGAATTCAGGGGAACATAAACTTCTCATTTTGTTTGAGCATCAGATTCACTGAAAGATTCTTTTCACAAGATTCAGAGATACGTTTGGGTAACAATTAAAAGCAATAAAAATATAGAAAAAAATATATTTAGCCAAATTCACATATTCTTTCCACTCACTGTGACACCAAATTGAGTAACAGGCCCTTTTCAGTTGAGGGTCCTGTTAAAATTCCTACTGATTAACCAACCACTTGTGGGCACATATCAATCTTTTCCACACATCAGCCTTTGCATTTAACTTCTGTTTACACAGCTTGCACAAAGATGATACTTTTGGAAGAGCAAAGACCTTAAGATAGCCCTGTGCCAATCTTTCATAGTAAAAAGTCTGACAACACCAGGTTTTAGTCCAACCTATTTATTTGACAATATACTCACAAGCTTTCGAGGGGACTGCCTCTTCGTCAGGTGAATGGAGAGTTCTGGCCTCAGACAGAGCATATAAAGCACAGACAGTTTAGAGATTACTGATTAAAATGCGAATCCTTACACCTAACCTGCTGTTCAAGACCTGAAGTGGCTGATAATGTGAGTGGAAGGAGCACTGATCACAGTTTAAAGAGATGTGTATTGTCTCCAGACAGTACAGTAAGTGTGGTTTTGCAAACCCAGGCAAGTCACGGGGACAATACACATCTCTTTAAACTGTGATCAGTGCTCCTTCCACTCACATTATCAGCCACTTCAGGTCTTGAACAGCAGGTTAGGTGTAAGGATTCGCATTTTAATCAGTAATCTCTAAACTGTCTGTGCTTTATATGCTCTGTCTGAGGCCAGAACTCTCCATTCACCTGACGAAGAGGCAGTCCCCTCGAAAGCTTGTGAGTATATTATCAAATAAATAGGTTGGACTAAAACCTGGTGTTGTCAGACTTTTTACTGTGTTTACGCCAGTCCAACGCCGGCATACCCACACCAATCTTTCATACCAGAAAGAAAAACGCCCAACACGAATATAAGAGTGATTGCAGATTTGGCTTGGGCCACTCAGAGCATGATATATGTCAAAATTTGTGGCAGGATCTTATGGTCCTGTCAATGGCACACCCCTGTCGCAGGTTTCCCAATGGAGAGGGGCGCATTCAACAGGAAACTCTGACAACGGCAGGACCATATGATTCCGCTGCCAGCGAATGGAATGCTGCCTCCCACCACCACCACAAAACACTGCCGAGGGGGGGTGGGAGGGAAATCTCACCCATATTGTTTATTATCAATACAAAAAAAACACCAAGGTGTTTCACAAACAGATTAAATGAAATTCAGTAGTTTCCAATCAGCCAAGTCAACAAGAAGATCTGGTTAACTCCTCACAGACTTTCCTACCATATCTTATTGTACAGCACTTTAACAGCTTAATTTTCTTTTGGGTCCCTGCCCCCCTCACATAAGAGTATAACTAATCCTGAAAGCATTTGGTAAGAAAATGGCTGTTTTACATTACAGTTTAACCTATTTGGCATTGGATTGCTGTTTCAAAGATGCCCAAGGAAATTATCTTAGACAGCAAATTCAGCCAGAAAAAAAGTTAAATTAATCAATTATACCAGCTGGGCCCAGACTGATGTGCAGTCTGCCATAAACTATAAAGTCAAAAGGCAGAAAGTGTGAGATTACAATTTAGGACGGGCAGCAGCCCTGGACAAATCAACAACCAAAAGTATAGCTAATGCAAAGACACAAGAGTGCAAGGAAACACTGAAGTTGCAGAAAGATGCAACAATAGTGCAAAGGTGTAAGGTTTAATCATAGAACTAAATGTTGCAGATTCCTCTAACGTAATGTATTATAGGATGAGAAACAAAAAACACTTGACCTGAGATGAAGAGGAAAAAATGGACTCTAAAATGCTGAAAGATAAACCATTGGCCTGAATTTCTCATGCTGTGGAGATACTGGCGTTGGATTGGGGTAAACACAGTAAGACATCATCTTCACATCATGGCTACCATCGACACCACAAACTGCCGGCTTCAAGTGGAGAGGATCTCCAAGAAGATCGTGCATATTGACAGACATCAAGTGTGTTGTGAGACTTCTTACTGAATTTGTCAGTCAGCAACAAAGAAACAGCTCCCACTCCTGACCTCGAAAAATGTTACCTATAAAGTTCTACCATCCCTGTGGTGTGATTTCTCCTTTCCTTCTATAGTTTGATTCAAAGTCAAAAGAACTCCAGACATCAAACAAGTGATGCTCATCAAGCAGGGTAAACAGCCAATCACAGTGAAGTCTTTTCAAAGACAGCAAACCAGGAAGTAAAATGCACCAATTGTCCTCCACTTTTAATTTAATAGAAAATGAAATAAACGATTGGGGTATGTACACATTGTTTAAATTGAAATTGAAATACCGAACAAGAATAATATAGAACTGCATCTATAAAAATATTATACCAATATATCTGTATCTATTGGGGCAGCATGGTGACACAATGGATAGCAATCAGCGCCAGAGACTCGGGTTCGATTCCCAGCTTGGCTCACTGTCTGTGTGGAGTTTGCACGCTCTCCCCTCGTCTGCATGGGTTTCCTCTGGGTGTTCCATTTACTCCCACTATCCAAAAATGTGCAGGTTAGGTGCTTTAGCCATGCTAAATTCTCCCTCAGTGTACCTGAATAGGCGCCAGTGTGGTGACTCGGGGATTTTCACAATAATAATTTTCTCGGCAGTGTGAATGTAAGCCTACTTGTGACTAATAAATAAACTTCACTTCACCAAGAAAAGCTTGACATTCTACAAATATAGAATCAGTTTATCCAAAGCCAGAAATGTCTTTCAGCAGCAATTCTGAACCTATGATGCTGTTAAGGACCCAGTTACACCTCATTCAATTAGGTGCAGCATTTTCAGGCATTTTTACAGTAAGATTAACAGTGTACAAAGGCAGGTTCCTGTCAGTTCTGTGATTGTCAACTGATTGCAGTCTGTGAGGCAGTGGTAGAATGGGTGTTTGAAGAGGGAGAAACTGCAGTGCACTCTATAAAACAAGACTCACTAACACCAATTTCTGGATTAACACAACAAACTACACACGTGAAACCGACAAATTGTTGACAGCTTCAGATGAGTAATGACAGCAAACATCTGACAGTTTGGCCCTTATTTATTACTATAAAATCTGGGCAATTATCTGAATGGCATCTTTCTGCCTGATAACTTTAGGAACAAATTTCATAGAAATAAGTATTTCATTCAAGATACTTCCGTGCAAGATTATTTCTGTTTCAGTCTTTCTTTTTCCATTGAAAGAATCTAAAAGCAGTTCCCATTTTGTTCTTTAAAAGTTTTTGCTATTTTCCTCATCTAAAACTCCTTTGCATCATGTTTCATCTTCATATTCTTGACACTTTTTAAGCTACCGTTGTATGACAAATCTGCTGCTCTTGACCATATTACATTATTTTCTGAACCTTTCCGATCAGACTTTCTATTTTTGTTTTGACCTGCTGTTCAATTTATTTCTTTATCCTCAAGTGTCACGTGGATGTATTTTATCCTGTTTAATCATGTGCTTTCGTGTGGGAAGAAGCTACCTAACTATTCACCATGCCGGTCAAAGAAACATACAAAGCAGAAATATATTAACATTTAAAGTAAACTATGGTTTTAAGGAACACAAGGGCTATCACACTATATTCATTCGCGAAAGGCAGGCCAAGCAAATGCAAAGGCAGCAAAAGCTGAAAGTCAAGGCAGAAGAATATACAATAACCTAGGAAAGAAGAAGTGGGTATATTACCCTTATCCTTGGATTTTTAGTTTTGAGTGATGAGAAGTAAAAGTTTCTAGAGGCTATAACATCTCAGTTCAATGAGGAACTGTGAATGAAGGCTGAAAAATAAACAAACATTAAATATTGATGATATGAATGTACACATGGTGCAAGATTCCATACCTCTGAACCCTTATGTTCAGAGGTCAAGGAACATGCTGCTCTAGTTAATATTAACTAGATGACAGAGACCGTGCTAAAAGTGAAACACAAAATATGAAAATGAATGTCAAAGAGGCTAGTGTGCATTTGATAGGGAGGAAGAAACCTGCAGGAAGGTATCAATGACAGTTTTCAATTTTCCAGCATTTTCTGTTTTTGTTTCAGATCCCAGCATCCACAGTAATTTGCTTTTATCAATGGACTGATCAAGTTGGTAGAATAGCAAATAACATTCATTCCAAAGAAATATAATGGAATGCATTCAAGAAAGGCAAGGAAATACACAATTAATAGGACTCTACAAATATGAAGGAACTAAGGGACCTTGCAGTGCATGTCCACAGATCCCTGAAGTTAGCAGTGCAAATAGATAAGATAGAATGGCAGCATAAAGGACACTTTCCTTTATTAGCAAGGCATCACATACGAGAACAGATGTTAGATTGTTCTAGAACTATATAAAACATTAGCTGGGCCACAGATAAGAGTATGGCATACAGTACGAATCATCACATTACAGAAAACATGTAATCACAGTCAAAAGAGAAGTTTTATAAGGATGTTGTCATGACTGGAAAATTTTAGCTATGAGGAAAGATTGAACAGGCTGGAGGTTTTGTTTGGCTGAGGGGAGATCTACTTGAGCTGTCTAAAGTTTCAGACAGCCTAGGTAGGATAGACCTATCCCTTGGCAGAGGGATCAAAAATCAAAAGCCATAGATTTAAAGCAATTGGTAGATGGGTTAGACAGGAATTGAAAAGTTTTTTTTTTCCATGCAGAGGGTGGCTCTGGATCTCCCTGTTAAAAGGGTGTATATTAATTGTGGTGGAGGCATTAACTGGTGATTCACTTGAATTCCTTTAACTAGATACAGATTGAAACTGTGGTGGTTGTGTTATGTATATGCTGATAATGTGCACCTCTGAAAACAAATGTCTATAAAACTGTAAAGAATAGCTTCAATTCTATCCTTCACAGACTAGTTTTCTGGAATATGAAAATAGAGACAGAAAGCAAATTCACATTTAAGAGGTAACAAATAAAATGGCTAAGAAAACACAAGGTGAATACAAAGTTGTCAACAGGTCCACATAGGAAATTTTTTTAAAAAATCAACAGCTAATAGAGAAAAGAGTTCAATGGCAAGGTCTTGAGGCATCAATAGCGAACTTGGTTAAGACTAAAATATTGCCCAAATTTACTCAAAGCTGATCAATCCTTTGATGAGATTTTATGATGACAAGGAATTGCTGAAAACATGAATCATGACCGGCAACTAGAACAAACTGACAGTTAAGATAACCTAGGCAGAAGTCAAATGCAATATTTCAATTTTTGTCTGAACACAAATTCTTTGCAAGGCAGGCAGCTTTTCTCACCTGACAAGAAATTCAGTTTTATTGATTTAATTTAAAAGCCAATAAGAAGAAATTTTACCAAATAGGTCAACTGTTCTCATTTGTTAACTGCTTATATTTGAACAAAGTTCTTTTTTAAATACATTCTACTTTTGAATATGATTTGGGTGTTTATGTCTCAACATGACAATATATCAAGGGGTAAATAAGGGCAAAGATTTTCCAAATTATCCTGAAATGGTTTTGGATTATAGTCTCAACAGATTATATTTGACAAATACTGAGCCAAGATAAACTCGGATGAACTTAGTTCACAAATTACCAGGGATCAGCTATGAAGCAGATGCTCACACGCCGCAACCGGCCTCCTATTTTCTTAGTTGTTCCCTCATTTCACTGAAGTTCATTTTTCACTGACCCTACCAAATCAACCTCCAGTAGTTTAATGATTCTTTGTAGCTATCTCGATAGTACAGGCTGATACTAGAACATTCACCAACCTGCAATAACTCACTTACTGTGTCTAACAATTTCTATTTTCCCTCAATAACCCCTTCATGTGATTGTTCTTCTAAGTTTCTATAACCTCCCTCTCTACCTTCGTAACTTTTAAGATGACTGATCAGTAGAAAAATGTCCACATCTTTTACAATTTACAAATATTCTACATTTTACTGTTGTCTTCTGTCACCTTTTAAATCTGGTTGCTTTAAACACATAACCTTGTTACCTCAATTTCCTTTGAATTAACTTTTCTGGTTATGTATCCTTTGTACTCATTTTAACCTTCATTCCCTTTGACTGTTGGCCTATGTCCATTATGCCACAAAAATCTTGATTTTCCCCATATTTTGTTTTAGGGGCAGCAAGGTGGCACAATGGTTAGCACTGCTGCTTCACACCACCCAGGGATCCGGGTTCAATTCCCAGCTTGGGTCACCCTTTATGTGGCATTTGCACCTTCTCCCTGGATCTGCGTGGGTTTTCCTCTGGGTGCTCTGATTTCTTCCCCACAGTCCAACAGATGTGCAAGTTAGGTGAATTGGCCATGCTAAATTCTCCCTCAGTGTACCCAAACAGGTGTCAGAGTGTGGCAAGTTGGGAATTTTCATTAACTTCATTGCAGTGTGAATGTAAGCCTGATTTGTGACTAATAAGCTACTTGTTTCCAAAGTTTCTTCTGCCGACATGCTTTACGCATATTCCACCCTCGCTCGATCAGACATGCAATACTGAATTAAACGAATGACGTCCAATATTTGAGAGAGTGGCATGAGTCTCAAAGGAAAAAGTGCAAGAGGTCAACAGATAGAACCATACGAATTGACAGCAGATGGCCAGTGAAAGCAGAGTTTGAAGGAGAAAATCAAAAGGTGCATCACAATGCAGGGAGTGGATTGGTGGGTAATAGGTCATTTAGTGTCATTGAATAATTCTTTTCTGCACAATTTTTGAAAATTTCTTTTATAGCTTCCATTGTGTTTGATTGATCAAAATCACTTCATGTTTGTAGTTTTTTTTAAATCTATTTTAGTATCTCCGCTTTTGAAGTCACTTTATAAAGGCCAGTTTCAAGAGTTTATATAGCGTTTTAATAGAGGCTATTCTCTCTAGATTTGGAGCGATAGCCTCATGCAATAGATTTAACGGCAAGAAGTGGGAATTTTACACCCTACTCAAAATTTCTGGAACCTGGAGCATTTGGCAGTTGACTACATAAATTATTAAAAAAAGAAACTGGGGCAGGTCCTTGAGGATGAAGAGGTAAGAATCAACATCTGGAAGAATGCAAAAATAAGCAACATAGTAAATATTGAAAACAGCTGTAGGATGATAGGCGGGATGATGAACTGGGGACAAGCATGGCAATGAGATTCAATGTAAAATAGCTAAGAAATGCGCTTTGAGAATACAAATATGAGGGGAGAAACGATCGCCTTCTTTCAATTAATACAATTTTAAAGCTATGAATAAACAGGCCAAAATCAATGGAATACTTACAAAACATTCAGCCGCATCATCCATCAAACCAAGTTGAAAGCGATGTTCATCTTTAAAGCTTTCAGCTAAAGCATTGCGCAAAACATCAGAGGGAAGGGCTTTTTCCCTGCTGTTTTGAAATTCTACAAAAATATTCTGTAAGTAAACAATTGAAAACAATAATTTGCAACAGTGGAAATAAATAAACAAGCAACTTTGAGGAATTAATGATTGAGAACAGAAGACATTACATGAAATCTTGATTTCCAGAGGGCAAGGGCGAATAAACGGGAAGTTTGTATGTTTGGATCTTAGAGGGAACAAGAAATGAAAGTTCACAGGAACACAACACTACTGATAAAATCAAGGTCCAACAACATTGTAACAGAGGGGGTGAATGCCTCAGATAAGAGCATTTTCTTGCATTCTTGTGAAAGATGATACAGGATTCCCGTCTCCCTAGGTACAGGCAAAGGTTTGGTGTTTTACATCACTAAAATTAGTTGAGCAGAAGACAATGTTTGTCACAATGGAAGTGGCTTTAACAATGGCGATGTGGAAATCCTATTAGGTCAGTAGTGAAATTTGAGTCAAAAGCAGGTAAAAGGAGGAAAAGGGGGAAGTAAAATGGCCCCCACGGATATAAGATGCAGCTATCGCTAAGACACAGACAAATATCCACAAACAATAAAAGCAAAGTTTAAAAATCTTTCAGCAATTTGCTAAGTTGACCTTTTTCAATAGCATTTCCATTAATTCTCAGTCATTTATCAATTACAAATTAATGAAAGATTAATAAAATGTGCGTAAACATTTAAACAGCAGCTTTTGAAATGTCCAATCTAAGAAAATATATATTAACATGCTCAAATAAAGTCAAAAATTAACTAACTGCAGGAATAGGTAACACAATCACATTGGACAATTAACAATTTCTAACAGGCTGTACTGCTGTAATAATCTCTAAATGTTGATAGTTGATTTACCTTCAAAGCACAAAAAATGCAAGCATTTCCTGAGCACACATGTCCAGGCAGCTGTCTCAAACTGCGGCGGAAAATGTCCAGGTGCCATAGAATCTGAAGGGAGAGACAGGTTATAGTTATAAAAATGATCAATTAAAAAGGCTGCCTTCAAAAATACAACTGGTGTATAAATATAATTGAGGCAAAGGGCCTACCCCGAAACATTTTTACCTTGATAATCCTCCGACATATTCTCCCCATTTCTGCGTGGTTTCCTCCAGATGTTCCAGTTTCCTCGCATAGTCCAAAAATGAGCGGGTTACGTTAATTGACCATGCTAAATTGTCCATTAGTGTCAGGGATTATCAGGGTAAATATGTGCGGTGATGGGGATAGGCCTGGGTGGAATAGTTGTCAGTACATACTTGATGGGCTGAATGGTCTCCTTCTGCACAATGGGATTCTATGAACACATTTCTCCTTTACCCCTGTGCAGCACCTCAACTGTTCCCCACCACCCCCACGCCCCACACCAATACACCCACTAATCACTAGGGCTGCTGTTTACACATAAAACTCTAAACATGCTCCTCAAGTGTAATCATCATAACTTTTCACACAGGCCTTCAGATGGGAATACTCTGGCTATTGCTCCATAGGCTCCAGTGTTAAAAATATCACTTATTAATCCTTTAATCAACATGTTTTAAAGGATACAACAATATTTCCTACACATCAATACATACAATGAGAAAACTCGATGGCTCACTGATCAAACATTTCTTTCTGATGACTAGATTGCAGATTCAATCCTTATTCTTTGCTGAGTTAGATAATCACTGTCAAGACAATTGGGGCAAACACTGTTTGTCTTCAGTATGTCAATATATCAATTGCATACAACAGGGTCAAAAAAATTCCTCACAATTACTTTCCAGATTCATCACAAGATTGATCAGTTGGCGATACAAGAACCATTCTCCAACAAATACGTTTGCCTTTTCCATCAATTTACACAGACATAATCCAACCAAGAGACATACAGAAATCAACCATCAGTAAGGGTGAAAGGAATTAACACTATAAGAAATGGGATAAGAGTAAGACCGTAAGATGTAGTAGTGCAAGTAAACCATGTGGCCCATCAACTTTGCTCTGCCATTCAATGGGATAATGAACGATTTGGTACAATAGTCCTCAACTCCACTTTCCTGCATTATCCCCTTTGATCCCCTTAGTGATTAAAAATCTTTCGCAGCCTTGAACATAATTAACAATCCAGCCTCTACAACCCTCTGCGATAAAGAATTCCATTTCTTGCCCTCCAACAGAATTCGTCGTCTGTTTTAAATGGCTAATTCATTATTTTGAGACTATACCCTCTGGTCCTAGACTCCCCCACAAGGGGAGCAACCTACCAACAGCTACCCTGTCAAGTCCACTGAGAATCCAATGTGTCTCATTAAGGTTGCCTCTTATTCTTCTGAACTTAATGAGTACAGGTCCAACCTACTCACCTTATCCTCAAAAGAAAATCCCTCCATATTCTCGATCAACCAAGTGAACTTTCTCTTAACTGCCTCCAGTGCCAGAATATCTTTCCTCAGATAAAGGAACCAAAACTGCCTACAGTAGTCCTGCTGTAGTCTTACTCATGCCTTATATAATTTTAGCAGGACTTCCCCAATTTTATCCTCCATTCCCTTTGAATAAATCCTTATATTCCTGCCTTCCCTATTACCTGAACTTGCATGCTAGCACGATGTAATTTATACATGAGAACACCCAAATCCTTGTGTTGCAGCTTTTTAGACTTTCCATTTAGATAATATTCAGCTTCTTTATGCTTCATATTAAGTGCACAACTTCATATTTTCCTACATTATATTCCTTCTGCCAAGTTTTTGTCCACTGAAGCTGTTTATATCTCTCTGCAGACTGTCATCCTCATCACTTGCCTTCCTACTTATTCTTGTGCCATCTGCAAACTTGGCAATAGTACATTTGCCTCTCTCACCCAAGTTATTAATATATAATAATAATTGTGGCCCCAGCACCAATCCCTGTCACATTCCACTAGTTACAGGTTGTCATCCTGAAAATGCCCCCTTATCCATACTCTGTCTTCTAATAATTAGCAAATTCTCTCTCCATGCTAATGTACTAGCTGCACCACCTTAAGTGCCATACCTTATCAAACACTTCTTGAAAATCCAAGTATATTACGGCCAGAATTCTCCAACCTCACCCATGGTTGGGATTCTCTGCTACAGTGAATGGAGTTTTGGCTGATCACCATATCCTCCATTCTCACTGGCATGGCTTACGACATCAGAGAATTCCAGCCTGCACCTACTGTTTTCCCCTTATATACCTTGCTCGTTGCCACATCAAAGCATTCTAATGAATTTGTCAGGCATTACTTCCCCTTTGAGGCCATGCTAACACTGATCGATTATATTAAACATTTCTAAATACTCTATTACATGCTTTATAACGGACTAACATTTTCCCAAATGACAGATGTTAAGCTAACTGGCATATAGTTACTTATGCTCTGTCCTGCACCCTTTCACATCGACAGTTTTCCAATCCTTTGTGCCCTTTCCAGAATTTAAGGATTTTTGGATTACTACCAGTGCATCCACCATCTTGGTAGGTACTTCCTATAACATCCCTGGATGCAACCTATCAAGTCCAGAGGACTGATTGACCTTTAGCTAGCTCTATTAGTTTCCTGAGTATGTTTCTGAACGATATTTATTCCCACCCTATCTTTTGGCCCTTCCTCCTCACAGCTCATCCTCCCACCCAACCTTGCATCATCTACAAATTATTTCCCTCTTCCAAATCAGTAATATGTAATGGGAACAGTTGGAGTCCTAGACAGATCCCGATGGTAGCCCACTAGTCACTGCCTGCCAATCGGAAAAAGACCCACTTATGCCAACACCTTGTCTGCTGTCTGTTAACCAGCTTTCTATCCATCTCAAGAGACTACCTGCAACCTCACAATAACTTTTCACAGTAGCCTATGAGAGAACTTGTTTAAAGCCTTCTGAAAGTCTAAATAAACCACATCCACTTGTTCTCCTTGGTCAACGCTATTACTTATATTCTCAAAGAATTCCAGTAAATTCATCAAGCACAATTTCCCTTTGTTAATCCATGCTGAGATTGTCTGATTATACCAAATGCTGAGCTATGAAATCCTAGATAACAAGACTCTTGCAATACCCCCAGTATTGATGTTTGGCTCACTGGTCTAGTTTCCTGTTATCTCTCTACCTCCCTTTTTGAATAGTATGCTTACATGACCTACCCTTCAATCTGTAAGAACCAGTCCAGAGAGTCTGAAGAATTTTAGAAAATGATCACCAACGGATCTACTATTTCCAGGGCAACTTCCTTAGTTTACTCTGGGATCAAGATTATCTGGCCCTGGAGATTTATCCACCTGCAATCCCAGTTTCCCCAAAACTATTTTACTAATATGAATTTCCTTCAGCTCCTCACTAAAACTTGTTTCTCTCATAACTTCTGGTGTATTATTCATGTCTTCCTTTGTGAAGTCAGAAGCAAAGTACGAATTTAGTTCCTCAGTCATTTCTTTGCTCCCAGTTATGAACCCTCCTGCTTCTGACTGTAAGGGGGCTACATTTGTTTGTCAATCTTTTTCTCTTTACATACCTAAAAACTGACAGGAAATATTTCTTTATGTTTCCCCACTAACTTACTTTCATACTCTATTCCCCCTTATTAATCAATCTCCCAGGTCCTCCTTTGTGGAATTTTAAACCGCTTCTGATCCTCAGATCTATTGCTTTTCCTTGCCATTTTGTATGCTGCTTCTTTGAATCTGACACAATATCTACTTTCTCTTGTAAGCCATGGCTTGGCCATTGTTCCCTTACCACTCTTACACCAAACAGATATATACAACTTTTGGAGTTCACCTATTTGTTCCTTAAATTCCTGCCACCACCTGTCCACTTCCTTCCTTTCAGTAATGTTTCCCAGTCCATCATAACGAGTTTGTACTTCATACCATAAGTACCTCTATTGAGGCTCAGAACCATGGTCTCAGAACCAACTACCTCAAACCCATCTTGTTACTTTCTTTCCATCACTTGCCTCTGAATTCAAAAGCTTCCACCAACCCATTTCCTTTGAACTTAAATTCAAATTTCAATCCTTTTTTTAAATTCTTGATATCCACCACTAATAGCTTCCAGATGTCCCTTAGCCACAGAAATTGAAGTTATTTGTTGTCCCTGTACTTCTCACTGTTGCTCTTTGTCATTTTTATCCCTCCTTCCACTGTTTGGCCCTGATTGTTCCTGACGGATCTCCTGTTATCTTGAATTACCAGTACTACTTCCAGGCAGTTGTCCAAATACCATCAATTGCTTTTGTAGTTAATGCCTCAAGACATGTGATCCAAAAGAAATACAAGATACCCCTCCAATCAGGAACTCAAGCAATTAAAGTATCTTTAATAATATTGAAAGTATAAATAAAAGTTGAAGAATTATGTTATGCAAGATTGGAACCATAATCAAGTTGCAATTCCTGCGACCATAGAATGTCCATGACAAAATGTTATTCCTCGAAAATATTTTGGGGTTATCAAAGACATCTAAGTCTTCTCATTTTTATGATCAACTGTCTCAATACTATGGTTGCACTACAATTGTACAAAATATCTTTACATCGAGATTACTAGCATAAAAACTGCACAATAAATAACCATTTGTGAAACGGTACAATCACAAATATTTATATGTGAACGAATCCCCAGCAAAATGTGTGCACAAGTCAAGAAGTCTGTGAACATGCCAAGCCCAGGTTCAAAATTACTGAAAATATATAACTGGAAAACTATTGCAACAATAAACAAAAGTGGATAAAACAAGATTTTTATTGCCATAAAATACAAACAGGGTGCAAAACATATACACATTGACATGGATCAGTAGTTACATAAAGATCCAGTCAGTGCAGCACCTTCAGAAATAATAGGCCTTTTAAAATGTTACAGCAATACAATCTGCAATGGCTTTACTAATGTAATAGAATATAATTTATTTCCAAGTTAAAAATGTATTTTGTATTTAAATGAAATTCTGCATGTGTTTTGCACCTCGCAAAAGGACCTCTGGGAAAAATCCTCATTGCAGTTACCTTCCACAGGGTCACTCAAGTAGGAACAGCACATCAACCACAGGGTCATATTCCTCCCTCAAGATTAACTTCAGCTAACTCTAGTGAAGGATACAGTCAACTCTAGTGAAGATATGATAAACTAATTGCTCTTCAGTAATTTTGTTCATTGTTATAATATGCCTTCCAACTTAAACAAGATGGGCCTACAACATTGGAAGAGATGTCATTTTTGGACTTGAGATCAAACGGAAGTCTTTTTCTTCAAAAACATCTCAATCTTTCGTCCATCTATCCTCAATAGTACAAGTTTAGAGTCCCTCTGTTCATGTAATGCATTCATTAAACAGATTATCTTCTGTAAAAACTAAGCTGCACTATACAAATGATTTTGCAATACATTTTATGAATCTATGCATTGTACTAAGCTCACCATACAACAAGCATAGAAAATGAAACATCAGCCTTCTGCATGTTCTGGGACTTAGAAAAAAATCAACACCACTCATGGCTTGCTCAGATAAATCCCTCACCTCTGCTGCTATATTTCCCAAGTACACACTAATGTGGATTTTCCACAAATACTTTATCACTCATTTCAAAGTCTTCTTCAGTCTCAGGTTCATTTTGTCATACAACAGAGATGTTTTTCTTCACAGTCAGAATGGCTTGCTGTCACTGCAACCCAAAGAAGGTGATGTGAGCAATCCACCTGTGGAGAATGCCAAAGCTTAAATTATTATGGAAAGTACATAAACTGAATAAAAACAAATTTTATTACTGATTGAATAAAATTCAAACAACTTGCATTTTATATTATTTACATTCTATGAATTGCTAATAGCTGAAACTAAGAAACAAAAATAATTTCATAAAGATTAAAACTTACCGGAATTGTGCAGTCCGAAGATGGGCAGGCTTCCTTTTTCATAAAGTACAGAAGTTCTGTTTCCATTTTTTCTTCTTCACATTCAAGTCTTACAATCACTAAAAAATTTACATTTGTTTTTGCTGCAGTGAAAAAAATTCGGGGAAGTTGCCCTTAAGCAAATATGAATTAAAGTTTTAGAATATCCTTCTTTACTTCAAACTGTTCAGAGTATTACCATCACTAGTGAGCAACTTGAACCCACTAGCAGTTCATTTCAAACATCAAAATGCTTTTCTCCAGGAAAATGGAAAGTCGATATCTAAATTTATATGATTGATTTTTTTTTTAAAAAGTTTATATAATGCATTTCATCTGTACCTTAAAATGTCAGAGGTAACTTATGAATGCTAACAATCAATCTATCCTAATATGTAACACTTTAGGTAATATTTTAACTAGTTTCATAAATTCATCCAATGAAAGGTCACAGATCTGCAACGTTAATTATTTTTCTCTCTCCACAGATGCTGCCTGACTTAAGTATTTCCAGAATTTCCTGTTGGCATTTCATAAATGAATTCCTCACAGGAAACCTGCAAATGTAACCTTTTCATATGTAGCAAATCTCAACAAATATGATAAACTAATTGCTCTTCAGTAATTTATGCCTCTAACTTAAACAAGATGGGCCTACAACATTGGAAGAGATGTCATTTTTGGACTTGAGATCAAACGGAAGTCTTTTTCTTCAAAAACATCTCAATCTTTCGTCCATCTATCCTCAATAGTTTATTTGCCTCTCTCTCACCTCCACATCATTTTGTAACTTAATTCTTCCTCTTAAAGACATCTTTCTCTCTACCTGTTCCTTTCTCTCCTCTACAGCACTTTTGTCAATCCCTTTTACATCCGTCTACTATCTTTTATTCTACATTTCAGAAGCCATATAAACTGAAGAAATTTATTTAGCACAATTTTAATTCAGCAGCATCAGATTTAGAAATAAGACCAAATGAATAAGAAAAAAAATGGTGATGGTTTATTGAATATTGCAAGAAATGGAATAAAGCACAAGATGAAAGAATCAGACAGACAGATCCAGGATATGACACTCAGGGTAACAAAGGCTGATATAATGAAAAGGCAGTTATTTGGAAGTAATGGGAGCTAAGATAATTCAGTACATCAGTACCTACCTGGAGAAAATGGCTGATTTTTGGTAGGTGCCCTTCCCATTCAATTGGTTCGGGGTTTGTGGCTATGCCTTAGCTGACTGGTAGCTGGGTTCTATCACATCTCATATCCCATTGGTTGACAGTCCTGTCAATGAAAGACCAATGAAATCGGAGAAAAATGACACATACGATTTGAAAGTAGGGATAAGTAGATCATTCTCAGGTTGACAGGTTATAACAAGTGGGGTTCTGTAAGGGTTAATGCTTGGGCCCCAGCTAGTCACCATCTATATCTATGATTTGAATGTGGAGGCCAAAAGCAATATTTAGAAAGTTTACTGATGACAAAACTTGGCAGGAATGAGTGTTGTGAAGGGGCTTCAAGGAGATTTAGGCAAACTAAACGAATGGGCAAGAGCTTGGCAGATAGAATATAAATACGGAGAAAAGCAAAGTTATCCACTTTCATCAGATGTGGAGTATTTCTTCCATGGAGGAAAGAAATTGGGAAGTGTTGACATCCAAAAGGACCTGGATGTTCTTGTTCCTAAATCACTGAAAGCCAACATGCAGGTGCAACAAGCAAATGAGAATATAAATGGTATGTTAGCATTTATTGCAAGGGGATTTGAGTACAAAGGGTAAAGAAGCATTGCTGTAAACGTATAGAGCTTTGGTGAGATCATACATGGAGTAGCATGTGCAGTTTTGGTCTCCTTATCCAAGGAAGGATATACTGATCATAATGGGAGTGCAACAAAGGTTCCTGGGATGGCAGGATTCACCTATGAGGAAAGATCAAGGAGACTTGACCTGTATTTTTTTTAGAGTTTAAAAGAATAAGGGATGATCTCTTTGAAGTTAAACAATTCTAACAGGACTCAACACTACAGGACGGATGTTTTCTTTGTGCGGGGTTACATACTAGAACCAGGGGATACAGTTTCAGAATTCAAAGCAGAGATTGATAGATTTCTAAATACCGATGACGTCTAAGGATATGGAGATAGTGTGGGAAGAAGGCATGAAGTAGGAGGTCATGCATGAGTTAGTTCAATGACAGAGCACACAAGAGGCCGAATAGCTTACTCTTGTTCTTACATTTTTACAGTAAGAATTTATGTTCCATTGAAATACTTTTCCACTCACCAACTAAAGCTCTCAAAGTTACTGCTTAAAGGTTATAGATTTTCAAGTGTCTCTCTTCAATTTCATCATGTAGGCTTTCCATTGTAAACAAACCAGAATGAGCAATTTTCCCCTCATGTTCCATCCATTTCAATGAACACAATCGTGCCCGCAATTCTCAATAAGGTAGATTGTACATCAATTGCGCTAGCACTGATAAATAGAAGAAAAAAGAAAATTACAGCAGATCATGCTGTCTGAACTAAAACCCCTTACCCTTCTGGGGACCATATTCCTTTATTCCCATCCTTTTCATGTATTTTGAAGACACTCCTTAAAAGTCACTATCATACCTGCTTCCACTACCTTTCACGGCAGCAAGTTCCAGACACCTACCTCTGTGTAATAACCTTGCCTCGACATCTGCCTTAAACCTTGCCCCTTAAACCTATGCCCCCAAGTAATTGACTCTTCCACCCTAGGAAAAAACTTTTACCTACTCTGCCCATGCCCCTCAATCTTGTAGACTTCTATCAGACCGCCCCTCAACTTCCATCGTTCTGGCGATAACAACCCAAGTTTCTCCAATCACTCCTCATAGCTAATACCCTCCATATCAAGCAAAGACTTGGTAAATCTTTTCTGTCTCCATTCCACAGCCTCCCCACCCTTCTGGTAGTGCAACGGCCTGAATTGAATGCTATGTTCCAAGTGAAGCCTAACCAAGGTTCTATAAAGCTGCAACATGACTTGCCAGTTTTTAAATTCAATGCCCTGGCCAATGAAGGCAATTATTCCGTATGCTTTCTTAACTACCTTCCCCACCTGCATTGCCACTTAGTGACCAGTGTACCTGTACACCCAGATCCCTCTGCCTATCAATATTCTTAAGGGTTCTGCCATTTACTGCATTTTTTCCATCTGTATTAGACCTTCCATTACCTCACAATTGTCCGGATTAAACTCCATTTGCTATCTATCCACCCAAGTCTCCAACCGACCTACATCCTGCTGTATCCTCTCATGGTCCCCATCACCATTCGCAATTCCACCAACATTTGAATTGTCCGCAAACTTATCAAACCAGTTACATTTTCCTCCAAATCACGTACATATATTACAAACAGCAAAAGGTCCCAGCACTGATCCTTGAGGGATGCCACTTGTCATGATGTGGAGATGCCGACGTTGGACTGAGGTTATCTTTCCCGCAAACAGCCAGAGCAAAAGACAGGCATTGAATAAAATAAACATCAATACTGAAGTTAACATTCATACAGGAATGGGAAGTCAGCTGGTTACAGCACAAATTCAGCGTCTCCAGTTGTGTCCACTGATCAATGCAAAGTGAAAGTTCAGAGATCTGGGAGGTACTGAGGTTCAGCCGGCATAGAGATGAAAGGGTATACAAGCACTCACGCACCCAGCTAAGATCATTACAGGATAAGTCCACATCTAGCAAATTGGAAAGGCTTTCCCAAGCTTGTGGGCCGGTTGCTCCATGTGCATTGGGTATTCCGGTGATGCAATGTCTGTAAAGCTGCCACAGTTGATCATGCATAAGCAGGTTGTTATTCAAAATCAGTGTCCGGAGATGAACCAGACACCTCATCTGAGGAGGTAGACTCTCCAGGTTATTATCACTCAGGTCCAGTTAAAGCAATTTGGTCAGATTTATAAACAGTTGGTTTGGAATGTTGTCTATACTGCTTTGGCTCAAATCAAGCACAAGCATGTTTTTTGCATTCTCCAGTCCGAGGAATCTCAGTCAGCTGATTCTAGCTGAAGTCCAGGACAGAGAGATCAACTGGAAAACGTCATCAGGAACACCAGAATTCTTTAGATTATTAGCTCAAGCAACAATGGCCCACAAGTGTGGCAGGCTAGACAGCTCCCCATGAAGCGTTGTCAGGCTGTTGTGACTTACTGACAAGTGTTCCAGTTTCTGAAGAAAAGCTAATTCCTCTGGTAAGTGGCAGAGTCCTGTCCAGTTCAGCTTCAGCCATCTCAAACTGGTCACACATTTAATGTGTTCTGGAAAATATCCATCTTTGAAATCATTTCCACTTAAATCTACGCCTCTGATGAAGGGCAGAACCCCGGTGGCAGCCATGTCTAACACAGTAAGAAGTCTCATAACACCTGGTTAAAGTCCAACAGGTTTATTTGGTAGCAAACACCACTAGCTTTCGGAGCGCTGCTCCTTCATCAGGTAAGTGGGAGTTCTGTTCGCAAACAGGGCATATGAAGACAAACTCAATTTACAGAATGATCGGAATCCAAGTCTTTACAGCTAATTAAGTCTTAAACGGTACAAACAACGTGAATGGAGAGAGCATTAAGCACAGATTAAAGAGGTGTGTATTGTCTCCAAACAGGACAGAGTGAGATTTTGCAAGTCTAGGCAAGTCGTGTGGGGGTTACAGATCGTGTGACATGAACCCTATACACAGGATCTGCTCAGATGAGGAGGATCACAACAGACATCTCCAGATGCTGAAAGATGCCCTCATAAGAACAGGATATGGCGCTCGACTCATCGATTGATAACTCCAATGCGCCACAGTGAAAAACTGCACCAACCTCCTCAAAAGACAAACATGGAACACAGTGGACAGAGTACCCTTCGCTGTCCAGTACTTCCCCGGAGCGGAGAAGCTACGACATCTTCTCCGGAGCCTTCAACACGTCATTGATGAAGACGAACATCTAGCCAAGGCCATCCCCACACCCCCACTTCTTGCCTTCAAACAACCGCACAACCACAAACAGACTATTGTCTGCAGCAAACTACCCAGCCTTCAGGAGAACACTGACCATGACACCACACAATCCTGCCATAGCAACCTTTGCAAGACGTGCCAGATCATCGACACAGATGTCATCTCACGTGAGAACACCATCGACCAGATACATGGTACATATTGTTGCAACTTGGCCAATGTTGTCAACTTGATACGCTGCAGGAAAGGATCTCCCGAGGGATGGTACACTGGGGAGACCATACAGACGCTACAACAACAGATGAATGAACACCGCTCGACAATCACCAGGCAGAACTTTTCTCTTCCTGTTAGGGAACACTTCAGCAGTCACGGGCATTTGGCCTCTGATCTTCGGGTAAGCATTCTCCAAGGCAGCCTTCACGACACACAACGTAGAGCTGATGAGCAGAGACTGATAGCCAGGTTCTGCACACATGAGGATGGCCTCAACTGGGATCTTGGGTTCATGTCACGCTATCTGAAACCCCCAAGACTTGCAAAATCTCATTAACTGTCCTGTCTGAAGACAATACATATCTCTTCAACCTGTGCTGAATGCTCTCTCCACTCACACTGTCTGTACCTTTAAGACGTGATTAGCTGCAAAGACTCGCATTCCAATCATTATTCAGTAAATTGAGCTTGTGTCTTTATATGCCCTGTTTGTGAACAGGTCTCCCACTCACCTGACGAAGGAGCAGTGCTCCAAAAGCTAGTAGCGTTTGCTACCAAATAAACCTGTTGGACTTTAACCTGGTGTTGAGAGACATCTTACTGTAAACACCACTTGTCACAGCTCTCCATTTAAAAACGCACCCTTCCACTGCTACCCTGTGTCTTCCATGACCATGTCAATTCTGTATCCATCTTGCCAGCTCACTTCTGATCCCATACAACTTCACCTTCTGTACCAGTCTACCTTATCAAAGCCCTTACTGAAGCCTTATCCTCAATCATTTTTGTCACTTCCTCAAAAAACTTGATCAAGTTACTGAGTCACAACCTCCCCTTCACAAAACCATGTTGCCTCTTGCTAATACATCCACTTATTTCCATGTGGGAGCAAATACCAGACTCTCAAGGAGGTGGCAACATTAAATTGAACTATTGGAATTGAAGTCACTATTGCATTTTCATGGAGAAATACAAACAGATACTCAAGCCATTTACTGTGTAACATTACAGCAAATCTATTATGTAAGTATATTAAGTTGCTGAATTTTAATGGTTTCAGCATATTTAAGTAGAACATTTCCCACCCATGCTAAACAAATAATGTGTATGAACAGTGTGTCATATGAAGAATACTTTCATACATTTAATGAAGTATAGCTTCTGAATCATTTCAATAAGATTGCAATAAATTACAAAGATAAACAATGGTTGCAGCATCAGATTGATGTCTAGTAAAGCTCTCTTAGAAGCAAGCTCATTTTAATATCACATTTATAATTCAGCCTTGATGCGCCAACCCAAATAGCCTGTCAATACTCAGCTTAGGTTCACAAAGTTAATATGGCATACGTGATTTTTTTAAATCCATAAAGAGCACTAGAATAAAGGAAAAAGGAATAAAATGGACAAGAAATTATGAGTTCTTATTCCATAGTCAGTCGGAATTTTATAAATTGATACCCAAAAAATTTTCAAACCTTCAAACAAAAAATTAATTCCCCATCAGCCAATTTAACTTAATGTTCTAAACCTTGTGGCATTTATTATGTTGTGCATCAATGCCAATTGACTAATTAAATTGCAGTTAAACTTTGCACTTCTATTCTTAGCTAGTTAGAATAAAAAAAGATATGCCCCTTAACCCTTGAAGTACCAGTCATGTCACTTTGGATAACAGTTTGTTTTGCTTTATCAAGAATAAGGCTGATGATTGGAGATCCAAGACTGTTTTGCCTGAGTACTTTTTGCCAAAAGAAATAGAAAATAAAGAATTTCTACAACCATTCGATTCAAATTTGAAGCTAAACATAGAATATAGCTTGCAGGACTGACTAGGAGTATACCAACCTTCACAACTACATGTACAAATTAAATAGTACCACTCAGACTCAAGTCATTATTTATTCATGCCATGAAAATAGACAAAAAAAAACAATCTTTCATCGTTTCAAATATTTTTATTTAAATATACATTCACTTTCTAAAGCACATACATTTCAGTCAACGTGCACATGAAGAGGTATAGCTGCATCCAACAGGCTAAGATGATAGCTATTAACATGCAGCTTCACATATGAGATATAGTGCAACACCAAAACAAAGTCATTTCCACTGCAGCAGTGTGTCAGGTTGATATGAATGCAAGACTTTCTTTTTATAGTGTTTTTTCACAACCTTGGGATATATTATAGTGCTTTACAGTTAATGGAGTGTCACAGTCATAATATAGGATACAAGACATCTGTTTGTGCATAGCAAACGCCCGCAAATAGCAATGTGATACTGACCAGGTAATGTATTTTCAATTATGTTGACCGACGAACAAATACTGGTCAGAACACCAAGGATGACAAACCTACTCTTCCTCAAAACAATGTCATGCAATCTACATCCAACTGAGTGCATACGTGGAGCTTTGGTTTAAAGCCTCATTCAAAGACAGCGTCTCCAAAGGTGCAGCTTTCCCTCAGTAACTAGGGTGTCAGCTTAGACTTATGTGTTTACATATTTGCTACAGAGGGAGTATACAGAGATTTATTAAGTTGATGCAGGTCTAACAGCATACGTGCAGAGAGAATAGAGCTAATGTTTCAAGTCAGAGCCTGAAGGGTCAACCAGGCTCAAAACGTTTGCTCCATTTTCTCTCCACAGGTGCTGCCAAACCTGCTGGGATTTTCCAGCATTTTCTGTTTAGGTTCCAGATTCCAGCCCCACAGTACTTTGCCCTTTTCATTAAATTAATTCCTGGAATGAGGTACAATTAAATAGACTGGGCATTATTCTCAGGAGTGCAGAAGAATAAGATGTGATCTCATTCAAAAACATAATTCTTACAAGGCTCAATAGGGCAGATACAAGATGGATGTTTCCCTGGTTATTTGGTCAAGAACCAGGGGACATAGTCTCAGCGTACGGGGCAGGTATTTTAGGATTGAAATAAAGGAGAAATCTCTTCACTTAGAGTGGCAAATCTTTGGAATTCTCTGCCTCAGAAGGCTGCAGTGGCTCAGTATTAAAAATATCAGTGAATATGGGATAGAGCAGGAAAATGACATTGAAGTAGAAGATCAGCCATGATCTCACTGAATGATGGATCAGGCTCGAGGCTTACTCTTATTACTTGTGCGCTCTTCGGAACGAGTGCCATCAACCGAGACACAGTTGACCCTTGACTGATAGAATATGTACAAATCCAAACATTCTTTTCTCCAGCTAGTGCAACCCAACAAACATGTTTTTGTCCAACCAATATAGAAAATTTATGATTTAAAATTTCAAGGATCTAGAAGTTACGTAGAGAAGCTCCAAAAACTACAAATATGCAATAAATTGTGGAAAATTAAACGAACAAACTTGTAAGTGTACTCATTTTAATTCAATCTAGAACTATGCAGAGGTTACTGAAGCATTCAGAAATTCAACAAACAAAATGTCCACAAGTCACTTGTGGAATACATCCTAAAAGCTCAAAACAAGCAATCATTTTAGTTCCATAAAAACTTGAGTATGCAGCCAAGAATTGGAGGAAGGCAAATGTTATCCCAAAAGAAATCAGACACAGAATCTGAAAACAGACCAGCTAGTCAAATGTTGGTAGAGGAGGAAATGTTCAAGTATATTTTAAACACGTGTACACTTGATAAATGCAGTAGCCACACAAGTGGCAAGCACAGATTTAAGCTGGAGGCACAGGAGTTCACTAACCTTTATAAATCCATACAGAATCCTGTCGTTGTGTCTTGCAAATGACTACTATCTGTTGCAGACCCACCAACAGTATAAAATACACTACAATGGATTCTACTCTCCCTAAAATCAGCACTGGTTAAGTTATTTTTAAAATGCAATTCCTGGCAGATCTTAGCAATATGCAATGGCTGAAGGTTTCCGTAATAGGGACTTAATGAATGGCATTGAATCGACATTTGGAATTGACAGTAATACTCCAGAATATTTAATATGAAGTGGATGTCTAAATGGTAATGATCTCTTTGCTTAATGTGTGAGATGTGATGCCCTTTCTGCTCAGTTTTAAATTATTTCTAAACTGTTTAATTTGTGGTTACCTTTCGATGGCGTAGGCTGGATGGCCAGGTTCCAGAATTGGACAGGTGAAAGATTTCAACAGCTGTAGCAAAGTTTTGGAGCAAACAAAATCATATTTTCCACAAAAAACTCAATCAGACCAAACCAAAAACAAAAAAAAACTGGAAACATTCGACAGATCAAGCAGGATCTGTGAAGAGTCAGAGAAGTATATAGCATGGAAACAGGCCCTTCGGCCCAACTTGCCCATGCCATCCTTTTTTTTAAAACCTCAAAGCTAATCCCAATTACCCACATTTGGCACATATCCTTCTGTACCCATCATACCCCACGTAACTGTCTAAAAGACAGTTTAAAAGACAAAATTGCACCCATCTCTAACACTAACTCTGGCAGCTAGTTCCAGATACTCATCACCCTTTGTGTGAAAACAATTGCCCCTCTGCACACTTTTGTATCTCTCCCCTCTCACCTAACACGTATGCCCTCTAGTTTTAGACTCCCCTACTTTTGGGAAAAGATATTGTCTATCTAGTTAATTTATGCCCTTCATTATTTTATAGACCTCTTAGATCACCCCTCAGCCTTCCAAGCTCCAGAGAAAAAAGCCCCAGTCTATCCAGCCTCTCCTTATAACTCAAAGCTCAAGTCCCGGTAGCATCCTAGTCAACCTCTTCTGCACTCTTTCTAGTTTAATAACATCCTTTCTATAATAGGGTGTCCAGAACTGAACAATGTCTTGCATGACTTCAACAAAATGTCCCAACTCGTGTATTCAATGTTCTGACAATGAAACCAAGCATGTTGAATGCCTTCTTCACTTTGTCCATCTGTGACTCCACCTTCAAGGAGCTATAAACATGTACCCCTAGATCTCTGTTCTGTAACTCGCCCAAATGCTCTACCATTAACTGGATAGGTCCTGCCCTGGTTCAATCTACCAAAATGTATCACCTCACATTTATCTAATAAACTCCATTTGCTATTTGTCAGCCCAACGGGCCCAATTGATTAAGATCCAGTTGTAATCTGACATAACCTTGTTCACTGTCCACTATGCCACCAATTTTGGTGTCATTTGCAAACTTACTGATCATGCCACCTATATTCTCCAAATCATTAATATAAATGACAAAACAGTGGACCCAGTACTGATCCCTGAGGCACACTGTTGGTTACAGGCCTCCAGTTTGAAAAACAACCTTCTATGACCACCCTGTGTCCTCTGTCATCAAGCCAATTTTGTATTCATTTAGCTATCTCACCCTGGATCCCATGAGATTTAACCTTATGCAACAATCTACCATGCGATACCTTGTCAAAGGCTTTGCTAAAGTCCACATGGACAACATCAACTGCAATTGCCCTAATCTACCTTCTTTGTTACTTCTTCAAAAAAAAACTAATTTACAAGACATGATTTTCCACTCAAAGCCATGCTGACTGTCCCCAATCAGTCTTTGTGTTTCTAAATGCCTGTAGATCCTGTCTCTCAAAATACCTTCCAACAACTTACCCACCACAGATGAGAGGCTCACTAGCCTGTAGTTTCCAGGCTTTTCCCTGCAATCCTTTATAAATAAGGGCACAGGCACCTCACCTGTGACTATCGGTGATTCAAATCTCTCTGCTGGGGGACCCGCAATTTCCTCCCTAGCCTCCCACAATATCCTGGGATACACTTCATCAGAGCCCAGGGATTTATCTACCCTGATGCACTTTAAGACTTCCAGTACCCCCTTGTGTAATATTTTCACTCCTCGAGAATCACTTTTTATTTCCCCAAGTTCCCTAACATCTATGCTTTTCTCAACAGTAAATACTGATGAAAAATATTCATTTAGGATTTCACGCATCTCGTGGATCTACACATAGATGACTGTGTTGATCCTTAAGAGGGCCTATTCTCTCCATAGTTACTCTTTTGCCCTTTATGTATTTGTTGAAGCTCTTTGTATTCTCCTTTGCCTTATCTGCCGGAACAATCTCACATTTGCTTTTTACCCTCCTGATTTCTCTCTTAACTCTACTCCTATGACCCCTATACTCAAGGGATTCACTTGATCCCAGCTGTCTATGCATGTCATGTGCCTTCTCCTTCTTAACCAGGCCTCAATACCCTGAGTTATCAAGGATTCCCTACCTCTGTCAGCCTTACCCTTCACTCTAAGAGGAATGTATCTACCCTGAACCTTGGTTGACACACTTTTGAAAGCCTCCCACTTACCGACATCCCTTTAGCTTCCTACAGACTCTCTCAGTTAACTTTTGAAAGTTCTGCCTGATGCCAACAAAATTGGCCTTGCCCCAATTTAGAATTTTAACTTTTGGGCCAGATCTATCATTCTCCATAGCTATCTTAAAACTAAGACAATTATGGTCACTGGTCCCAAAGTGATTCCTCACTAACACTTCTGTCACCTGCTCTTCCTTATTTCCCAAGAGGTCCAAGTTTTGCCCCTCTCTAGTCAGGCCATCCACATATTGAATGAGAAATTCCTCCCGAATACACTGAACAAATTTCTCTCCATCCAACCCTCTAATACTATGGCTTTCCCAGTCAATATTGGGAAATTTACAAACCCCGACTATCACCACCCTATTTTTCTTGGCACTATCTCCCTACATACTTGCTCCTTAATTTCCCATCGACTAGAAACATGCCAGATAGCACCTTCGAAAAAGAGTTATTTCAGATCAAGTCGATTTTTCATGCCGCCAGATTTACAGCATTGGCAGCACTTTGCTATTGCATTAGTATTTAATTCATTGTCACTGCTCTTCCAAGAATGCTTTTGAAGTTCTGCTCTTACCTAAAAGAGGATTTCCATTTGTCTCATCTACATTGGTGTTAGAATTAAAGTGTCCCAACTCAGAACACTGGCTCATAGTGTTGTATTTTTGTTTGGATTAATGTGAGGAGCAGCATAAAATCCAGTGAGAAAACAATCCAATCTTTATGTAACGAACTAACAAAGCATATTTAAGAGCAGCAGGGTGGCACAGTGGCTAGCACTGTTGTCTCACAGCACCAAAGACCCACATTCAGTTCTGGCCTCAAGTGACTGTGTTGGAGATTGCACGCGTCCTCCCAGATTTCCTATGCAGGAATCGGCCCTGGGTGGGGTTGTGGTTGATGTAGACTCAATGTTATGAATGGCCGCCTTCTGCACTGTAGAGATTCTATGATGTCTCAAATCTCTTGACCCTAGAAATGAGCATATCCACTCTGATTCTAAGGTAATCTGATTCTACTTTTAGGACAGTTTGCACCTGACTGTCTAGATGCCTGGTATTTTGTTACTGGGTAAATTGCATCTCATCACGTCTTTGGAATGCTGACTACTGCTATAGTGACGCAGATTTCTACCTGTTGGAGGGCAAATCGCATTCTATCATGTCTTTTTGAATTCTTGTTACTGCCGTTGCTAGGCAGGTCCCTGATTCTTGTTCACTTTTTTGGTTTTGCATTTCCCTTCTCTTGTTTGATCAGCTATCTAAAAAAAATCATTTCCATAACCATGTTTCCTTTCTCACTAAGTGTCTGACTTCAACCTATTTCACATGGATTCCATAAATTCTAAATGTCATGCTATAAATACAGATGTCCCCAAGACATCCAGAACATTTCAAACTGTTCTAGATGCATCCTAAAATATAAAATATTCTCAATGTCATTCACATGCTTGATCTCTCCTGTAAGCAACACCAACTATTCTGATAGTCATCTCAAACTGAAACGTTAACTGTTTCTCCCCCAAATGCCACCTGACTCAAGTATTTCCAGCAATTTTTGTTTTTATTTCGTATGTGCAGCATCCACAATATGTTGCTTTTACGTCACAAATCAATCTAGCCTGTTTGAAATGATTTCATGAGCAAACCACATTCCTTAGACAATTGTGCACAGGAACTTCTGCTGCCTACTGGCCTTGATGCAGTTTAACTTTTATATCCTGTTCCTTGTGCTTTAGGAAATGTCTCACATTGTGCTTTTGTACAGTTTGGCCTATTTCTCCAGAGCACCCATGTAATTTTGTAGCATTTCAAATATTATTTCTGAACTCAAAGCGGATACAAAATTACGATATCATCAAGAAACTATGAGCAAGCCACAATCTTTGAGTACCAAAATATCATTAACAAAAAAGGAGGAACAGGGAATGGGCTGACAATCAAACACTGGGGATGGTGAAGTCTTGCCTTCAGAACAACAAAAGGGAATTATTCCCACCTGGATAGCTATTGTTTATTGCCAGAATATTCAATTGCAGTTCACTGTGGTTGCTATTGTTCCAAACATCTTTGCCACAGCCAGGAACATTGCACTGCCATTATGCATTCTTTCTTGTTAATGTTCAAGATCTTCGAGCCTTTATTTGGTTTTGGCAATGCATTGGTTTTGGAGTTAGTTGATTACTGCTTTGAATATAACCAACAACCAAGTGTCCACAGATCTCGGGGGTTAAAAATTCCAATGACTCTCAGTCTTTTAAAGTAATTTCTCCTCATCTCAGCCCGAACCACTGACTTATTCTGAGATTAATTCCTTCCTTTCATCTGAGGTCAGAGGCAAGGAAATTGATGAAGCTGTTGAAATGGTCAAGCCAAGGATGCTCTGAGGAACTCTAACAACAATGCTCAAAGGTTGTGTTTTTTAGCCTCTATTAAACATAACATGTTCGTTTGCAACAAATAACATGGGACTGGAGGATTTTCTTATTGACATTTGTTTTGGCAGTGCATTGTATTGGACTTAGTTGATTATTACTTTGATCTTGAGGGCAACTATTCTCACTCCTTTCCATTGGTATTCAATTAATGTCCGTTTCAAGACTAATGAGGTCAGAAGTAGCTTGGTTCTGGTAGAACCTGAACTGAATGCCAGTGAGCAGGCATCACTGGCTACAACTATTGTTTAATTCATCTCCCTTTTTAATAGACAGGGACAGACCAAGGGTACATTAATTGGCTGGATTAGATTTGTCCTGCTCAGAATTCCCTTTTCATGTCAGAACCTGCTACAAAGTGGTTAGTTCAGCATGTTTCTGAATAGACAACAGTTTAAGAAGTGTATTATTACACCCAAGATTAAAAAACCTATCAAAATTACAGTTGAGCAGTGTTATTTAAACTGAAAAATCTGTCCTACCCCACAGCAAAAAATGAATCAAGTCAAACATTGATGGGAGAGAAATACTGAAACAGTACATTTACACAAGGGAATAAACAGAGCAGAAAAAAATTAATTTGTACCATCAAATCTCATTGTTCTAGTGCACAACTCATCCAGAGTAAAATAATAAAACAGATCATTCAATATAGTATAATTTTATGCACTTCCCTTTTGTTTAAACAAAGTGCTTCCTTCCAATGAATTGTCCAGCAAGTGATGCCTCTCTCTCAAATTGCACGGAAATCTTGCATAGGTCTTCAAAATGTTTTTAACCAAAAAGTAACCCATAAATAGCACCAACTACAGCAGTCAAAATCTGAATTACACAAAGGCTGTTTTGCTTGTAAAAATATTGTGAACTCGAGGGAGTTAGAGCTTATTATGGAAGATATATCATCCCCCTGAGCACAAAGTGAAAAGTTTTCTAGCACAGACTGAGGGCTTTCAACAAATGCTTTGCCATACAAAACAATACTTTACTTCTATTACCAGAAACCTTTTCTGTAGTTTTATTTAAACAGAAGTAGTAAACTGAAATATTACTAAACAAGGCCAGAACATTGTCCATGGGGCTCCACTGCTTTAATACAAATGCAAATACAAGTTGATTAACCTACACCTAAACTGCCAATTCCTTTGAACTGAAACAATTTATAAAATGGCAAAACTTACACCTGGATTATAAAGAGATATGTTAAACTCACCATATATTTCATAAAATACACTTTATGCCCCACTGTTCTCTATATTGTTTTTGCCAGTCTTTTAACATGCTTAAGCCTTCCCTTGGAAATATCAAAAAAACTTTAAGGAACTTTCACTCAAATGTAAACTGATAAATACAGGTTCTCAATGAGGGGAAAATAACAAAAGCAGGGAAGTAATGTTAAACACAGATGAAAACTTGGTTAGACCACAGCACGATCTCTATATTGTATAAATTATTTATAGGCACTAGTGGAGGAGAAAATAAAAAGATCTTTCAGGATGATATTGAAACTACCAGGAAAGATTGAACAGATTCAATTCTCTCGAAAGGGGAAGGCTGAGAGGTGCCTCAATACAGGTCTTTAAAAATTGTGACGTGCAGCTCACGATAAGCAATTAAGACAATGTCTAAAAACCTGATTATCAAAGCATATTCTTTGAAATTATGTATACTGTCCAAATTGGGGACAAATACACATGTGGGTTTTGATCTTTAATTTCTAACCCTATTCATTTAATTGGAATTCAAACTGATTGTCCTTTTTCAAACAACTGATACTGTCAACCAAAATGATATTTGCGATATTATTGCCAACCATCTAAATTGAGTTGCTGCTCTTTTGATAACCCTAAAGGTCTTAGTTGAGTCTGAACTTTCAAATATATAAGCAACTTCTACTTTGAAGTATAACTTGTTTATCAATACGCTAGCATTTCTTTTTGCTTAAGTGTCTTGTTCAAAGCTGCTGGTTTGTAAATTTGGTATAGGTTATTTTTATTCAGTGATGACTAAATCTTAAATTGCAAGTTCCAGATTTTTTGGCAGTTTTAGATATTTGCAAACTAATGGGTACATTGATTAAACTTTATAACCCAAAAGGAGAACAGTAAACACTTCAGAGACCCTCAAAATACAAAATAATGCACACTCCTGAATTGTGTCATTAGACAAGTATAATATTAGGTGCTTGCCAATCTCTCACGGAAAAAACAAAGTTTTAAAACCAAGTATAATCAGAAGCCATTAAACAAAACAAAATTGACTCTCATCTCAAACAGTACCTGCCCTGTAGTATTTTGGGAAGAAAAAATGCTTCACTCTTAACAAACCACACTGCAGTGTACTTCTTGAGAGTTATAGAATTGAGATTTAACTGTTTCCATTTCAACATCAGATGAAGTCTAACAGGTTTATCGGTATCACAAGCTTTTGGAGCACCGCTCCTTCATCCTCACCTGATGAAAGAGCACGCTCTGAAAACTCATGATACCAAATAAATCTGTTGGACTTTAACCTGGTGTTGTGAGACTTCTTACTGTGGACACCCCAGTCCAACACCGGCATCTCCACATTAAAACATCAGATGACAAAGTGTGTCCCCATCACACCTGTCAATTTTCACTTCTTCCTGTCCTCCTTAGGACCGCCTATGAGAGTCAACCCTTGAAAACAATCTGGGCCGTTTTTGCAATCGGGATAGTACTGATAGGATGTCTGTTACAAGGTACGGTAACAACTCTATTGATCTGCAACAACAAAAAGTTAAATACTCCACAATTTTTTGGGAAGAAAAAATGCGAATTTTTGCGGTCAGTTACACCCTGGGAGTCATTCTTTTGGACAAGGATCCGAAGTGGTAAACACAAGACGACATACAATCAGGGTGTCACTGCATTCCTCAAATCGGGAGCCAGCAGGGTGGAGTTTTAACAGTTTACAGCGCCTTCAGACGGAGCACCGCAACAAGTTAAAAGTTTCCCCAACTTTAGACAGCGCTTTTTTTTTGCAAGGTGCGCCGAACCAATTGCTGTTGCTATGGCTGTCGCCGCACACTTCAGCGCAAGCAGCCCCAATGTCTGGTTAAAAGTGCACCGCTCCCTCCCTTACCTGCACAGCGCTGTTGAGGAAGCAGCTGTTCTCCCCAGGTCCGTTGAGCAGCCCTTTGGTCGGGGCGATGGACAACATGCTGCCCGGCTGGTAGGCGCTCCGCAGGTTACTGCCAGGCTTCAGGAGAAGCTTCACCCAGGCCATTGTCCCGGGAGCGGCTCGAGCAACAACAATCAGGGGCGGAGCCAAGCAGCTCGCGGCCGCGCGCTGGCTACCAGGTGCCTCGCGCTCTCACCCCTCCGCCTCCCTCTCCTTTCAGGTAAAGCAGCTGCTCCCCATCGGGCGGCTTTTTCTCTTAACCACCGCAGTCCTTCATTGTCATGTTTCCTTGAGGTCAGAGTGGGTGGCGAGGTGGGGAGGGAGACACAGACTTAACTCGGGTGGGCGAGCAACTCGGGGGCTGGGTTATCAAAGTTGACGAAGAAAAGTTGACAAACGGCGGCCCCCTGCTTCTCCCGTCGCCTAAGCTGGCTGGCTGGCTCGCTGACGGAGACTGACGGCGCCCCCAGTTCTGCGGCTCCCTCCCTGAAGATGCAATGAGACTCCTGCTTTCCGAGCGGGGCGGCGCAAAGCACCGGTCACATCCAACCGTCCCAGCTCGAGAGCACCGCCGCTGCGTCACCACCACCTGATTCCAGCTGCTTGCGTCCGGTCACGTGCCCCGCTTGCTTTGCCCAGGGAAGTGGGGAGGTGCTGGGATGGATCGCAATTTCTGTCTTAGGTACAACCTAAGCTTGGATATGTGTGCACGCCACTATGACTTCCTCGTTTGCATAGCCAATAGGAAAAAAAAAGGAGAACGGTGATCAGGCGTTTGGTTTTTTTTAAAGTGTTTATTTATTAGTGTCACAAGTAGGCTTACATTATTAACACTGCAATGAAGTTACTGGGACTAGTCCCCACGTTCCAGTGCCTGTTCAGCTACAGTGTGGGAAAATTTAGCATGGCCAATGTGCTTAACCAGCATGCGTTTCAGATTATGAGAGGAAACCAACACAGGCATGGGGAGAATGTGCGAACTCCACGCAGACAATCACCCAAGCTGGGAATCAAATCTGTGTCACTGGCGGTGTGAGGCAGCAGTGCTAACCACCATGCTGCCCTGTGATGTGCTCTCTGTTGTGTGTTGTGCAAAACTAATGCTGCCAAGAGATGAGGAACCAATTCCTGATTTGCCTACTTCACTCCATGCTGAAGAAAAGCATGGGTGCACCCTGACAGTATAATAACCAAGTTGAAAAAACCTCGGTGATTGCAACACAAAGATCAAGCCGAAGGGAAAAAAAAGATTGGAAATCTCTGTGATCAGAGCAGTCACTCCTTCTTCCTGCTGGATAATTTGTTTGGATTATTATCTCTAGATAAATTGTTATTGCTTTCATGTTGAAAGATGTTTGTATGGGTCAAGAACTTTATTGATAAACATTTTTTTCCTTTTTTCCAGTATACTAAACTGTACATATGCTATATAGCAGAACATGTGATTTAATTTGAATTTGAACACAGCTTTTAAAAAAGCTTTCTTCAATTTCAACAATTTTAATTTGTATATACTTTTAAATATTTTTTAAATGAAACAATTTATGTTTATCAATAGACAAGGTTGTAAGCGAAAAACAGGCACATGAGATTAAGTAGCTGTTTTTTCAGAGTTGTGTGTCTGATTCACCAAATGGCTTCCTTCTGTTCTTGAAATGTTACAATACAGAAATGGTTTTGTATCCAAGCAGATATATGTTTAGCCACTGAATCCAGAACATAGCCACAGAGAGTTTGAAGTTTTCCTTTCTGACAACAGGCATAATAATTGTTTTCCAATATATACACAAAAATTACTTGTAATCACCTCCAAAGTCACCAGATGGATAGCTATCTGAGATCACGGTTCCAATTAGATGGTACTGGATACATCAAATACGATGAGCATGTGCCTTGGATAAATAATCTTTGCAACAGTGACAATGTTGTAATACTTTTTATTTTAGCATGTGGCTCAGCTGCTGAACCAAGGAAGGTCACCTACCTGGACCTTTGTAATATCACGTCACCACTCCTACCTCAATATATCTGCCTCTGAAACAATTAAATGGTGTTTCCACTCATCTTTTCCTGCACTTTCCAGGTTAGCCGCTTATCTTTTACCTGTTGAAAATGTCAGCTTATCCAAAACTGTAGGGATCCCTCCAATCAAAGAAGTGGGGAGGTGCTGGAATGGCTCATAATGGTTCATATTCAAAGTCACAGTCACATTTTATTTGAGTATGACAAAAGTAAATTAGTTGATGTGGAGTGAAACTCTCCACAGAATAAATGCTGTCACTTCTTTCTGTGTCAGATATGTTGACAAATTTTGACAAAATGTCTCTGTTTTCACCTGAAAATTAGATTTCTGTAGTTTGTTTGATTTTTATGATTACCAAGAACACTCTTTGTGATTCAGGCATTCCATCACCAAAACAAAACGCATCTGTAATATTGGCAGCTAATGCCAAACCTGAGTCTCAAGTTTCATTTTGATCAGTTAAAGTATCTTTCACAACCTCAGGATGTATGCAATGAGCTACTATTGAAATGTAGTCATTGTAATTGCAGGAAAACCTTCACTGGATGTTTTTAAACATTTTATTGCAAATGCCAGGTTAATGCAATACATTTTTCAGTGAGGCCAAAAGGTTATTGGACTCAGCAAGACTTTTATAAATGCTAGACAATTGAAAATATTCCCTTATCAGACACCCACAATTGAATTTTACCCTTCTGACCTGCCCACTTTGGAGGAAGCCAGCTTGGGAACCCAGATATTTCCGTAGCCTGCTTGTTAATTAACTTTTAGCTCAGCCACAGTATTTGCATCTGACTTCCAGGTTTCCCAACCAGTTGTGATGGGTGGGCATGATGTGACCCATTGCTGCTTGTTTCAATTCTGCTACTTGAAGGGATAGTGTGAAGAGAAGCATTCTAGAAGTGACAAAACTGAACCATAAAATTGGCAAATGAAGGGTTAACTTGTAAAGCCTGCCCACAATTCTCAAATGCATCTCTGGACATCATGCTGTGAGTCGACAAACGCAGTGAGGGGACGACCTGTTCCCCATGTATTGCAAGATGGAAGGAGCCACAGAGAACAAGGAGCTCTAGTGGGAGTGTGTCAGAGGAGGTCGATAGCACGAGCGTGCCTTGCATGTGGACTCAGCGTTATAAGAGATTTATTGATTTGACAAGGACAGAGTAGATGAATGGCAATCGTAAGGTTGATAAGATTAAGGAAGTGAATGGGTGGCTCAGGGATTGGTGTGGGAGGAATGGGTTTGAATTTATGGGGCATTGGCATCAGTATTGGGGTAGGTGGGACCTGTTCGGGCGGGATGGGGTTGGTCTGAACCGTGCTGGGAGCAGAGTCCTGGCGAATCGTGTAAATAGGACTGTAGACAGGGCTTTAAACTAATTGGCGGGGGGGAGGGTGCGAGGGTAGGTGACATTACGGGGTCTAAAGTTAAGGAGAGGGTACAGGTAAGGGAAGAGGCCGAGGATGTCCCAATAATAAAGGGAGTGGGGGCGTGAGTATGGTTGGTGGCATTCTGGCAAATAGGGTCCAGGTGAAGGCTGGGATGAAGGCACTCTATCTGAATGCACAAAGCATTCGGAGTAAAGTGGATGAGCTGGTGGCGCAGATCAGCACAAATGGATATGATCTGGTGGCCATTACAGAGACGTGGCTGCAAGGTGACAGGGACTGGGAGCTGAACGTCCAGGGGTATCAAGTGTTTAGGAAGGATAGGCGGGAGGAAAAAGTGGGGGGGGGGGGGCGGTGTAGCTCTGATGATTAAGGATAGCATCAGGGTGGTAGCAAGGGATGATATAGGAACCAAAGAGCAGAACGTGGAATTGTTGTGGGTGGAGATTAGGAACAGCAAAGGGAGGAAGACGCTGGTGGGTGTCATCTATAGGCCCCCGAATAATGATCTGGAGGTGGGGTGGGCTGTTAACGCGCAAATAGGTGCGGCGTGCAGGAATGGAACGGCCATAATTATGGGAGATTTCAATCTACATGTTGATTGGTCGACCCATGTTGGACGCGGTGGGCTCGAGGAGGAGTTCTTGGAATGCTGCCGGGATAGTTTCCTTGAACAGTGTGTGTTGGAGCCGACGACAGAGCGAGCTATCTTGGATCTGGTGTTATGTAATGAGGTGGGTAGAATTAGGGACCTTGCGATGAAGGATCCTTTTGGGGAGAGTGATCATTGTATAGTGGAGTTTCTGGTGCAGATGGAGGAGGAGAAAGTGGGTTCCCGGACACGCGTCCTTTGTTTGAACCGAGGGGAGTACGGTAGGATGAGAGAAGAATTGGCGAATGTTGACTGGGGGAGCGCGTTGGAAGGTAGGTCTGCTGAGGAGCAGTGGAGGATCTTTAAGGAGATCTTTCTTCGTGCTCAGCAGAAATTTATTCCGATGGTTAAAAAGGACCGTAGGGGGAGAGGTAATAAGCCGCGGATAACGAAGGAGGTGAAGGAAAGTGTTAAATTATAAGCAGAGGCATTTAGAGTAGCTAAGAGTAGTGGGCGAGAAGAGGATTGGGAGAGGTTTAAATGTCAACAAAGATTGACAAAGAAGTTGATAAAGAAGGGTAGGAGAAACTATGAAGCTGGGCTAGTGCTTAATATAAAAAAGGATAGGAAGAGTTTTTATAAATATATAAAAAGGAAGAGGCTGGCTAGGGTGAACGTTGGACCCTTAGAGGATGAGAGGGGGGACTTAGTGGTAGGGGATGGGGAAATGGCTGAGGTCTTGAATAACTTTTTTGTTTCAGTCTTCACGGAGGTAGACGTGAATAATTTGCCGGGTGTTAGCGATGGAAAGGTGGTAGGACTGGAGGGTCTCAATGACATTATTGTTACTAGAGAGGCGGTGCTCGACAGACTGGAGGGACTGATTGTGGACAAGTCCCCAGGACCAGATGGAATGCATCCGAGGGTTCTGAAAGAAATGGCGGAGGTGATAGTGGATGCCTTGGTGGTTATTTTCCAAACGTCGCTGGATTCCGGGGAAGTGCCGGAAGATTGGAAAACAGATAATGTTACGCCGTTGTTTAAGAAGGGTGGCAGGCAAAAGGCAGGGAATTATAGGCCAGTTAATTTAACGTCTGTTGTAGGTAAAATGTTAGAATCCGTCATCAAGGAGGAAATAGAACATAGAACATTACAGCGCAGAACAGGCCCTTTGGCCCACGATGTTGCGCCGACCAGTTTTTTTAAAAAAAAACACTGACCCACTAATCTAAACCAATCCCTTTTCGTCCATAAACCTATCCATAGATCTCTTAAACGCCCCCAAACTAGACGCATTTACAACCACAGCAGGCAGGGCATTCCAATCCCTCACCACCCTCTGGGTAAAGAACCTACCCCTGACATCCGTCCTATAACTACCACCCCTTAATTTAAAGTCATGCCCCCTCGTGCTAGCATTCTCCATCCGAGGAAAAAGGCTATCACTATCCACCCTATCTAAACCTCTAATCATCTTATATGTTTCAATAAGATCCCCTCTTAGCCTCCTTCTTTCCAGCGAAAACAACCCCAAATCCCTCAGTCTCTCCTCATATGACCTCCCCTCCATACCAGACAACATCCTGGTAAACCTCCTCTGCACCCTCTCCAAAGCCTCAATGTCCTTCCTGTAATGTGGGGACCAGAACTGCACACAGTACTCCAAGTGCGGCTGCACCAGAGTTGTGTACAGTTGCAACATGACGCTGTGACTCCTAAATTCAATCCCCCTACCAATAAACGCCAAGACACCGTATGCCTTCTTAAGTACCTTATCTACTTGATTCCCAACCTTCAGGGATCTATGTACACATACACCTAGATCCCTCTGCTCCTCCACACTATTCAAAGTCCTCCCGTTAGCCCTATACTGAACAAATCTGTTACTCCTACCGAAATGAATTACCTCACACTTCTCCACATTAAACTCCATCCGCCACCTCGCGGCCCAGCTCTGCAACCTGTTTAAGTCACCCTGCAAACTATGACACCCTTCCTCACAATCTACCACACCACCGACTTTGGTGTCATCAGCAAACTTACTAATCCACCCAACTATACCCTCATCCAGATCATTAATAAAAATTACAAACAGCAGTGGCCCCAAAACAGATCCCTGAGGCACACCACTCGTAACCGAACTCCATGACGAATATTCACCATCAACCACCACCCTCTGTCTCCTATCTGCCAGCCAAATCCTGATCCAAGTACCTAGATTACCCCCAATCCCATACATCCGCATTTTCTGCAGAAGCCCACCATGGTGAACCTTATCAAACGCCTTACTAAAATCCATATATACCACGTCAACTGCCTTACCCCTATCCACCTCTTTGGTCATTTTCTCAAAGAACTCAAGGTTAGTAAGGCACGACCTACCTGCTACAAAACCATGCTGACTGTCTCTAATCAATTCATTACTCTCCAGATAACTATAAATCCTATCCCTAATAATTCTTTCTAAAACCTTGCCCACAACAGAAGTAAGACTCACCGGTCTATAATTCCCGGGGAAGTCTCTGTTCCCCTTCTTAAACAATGGGACAACATTCGCTGTCCTCCAATCTTCCGGTACTATACCAGAGACCAACGATGACCTGAAGATCAGAGCCAGAGGCTCTGCAATCACCTCTCTAGCCTCCCAGAGAATCCTAGGGTAAATCCCATCTGGACCAGGGGACTTATCTATTTTCAAGCCCTCTAGAATATCCAGCACATCCCCGGTTTCAACTGCAATACTTTCTATTTTACACCCCTGCACCCCAGTGTCCTCCACAGCTACATTCATGTCCCCCTGCGTGAACACCGAAGAGAAATATTGGTTCAATGCCTCTCCAATCTCTTCCGGTTCCACACACAACTTCCCTCTACTGTCTATAACTGGCCCTAATCTTGCCCTAACCAACCTTCTGTTCTTGACATACCTATAGAACGCCTTAGGATTCTCCTTAATCCTATCAGCCAAAGTCATCTCATGTCCTCTTTTAGCCCTTCTTAACTCCCTCTTCAACTCCCTCCTAGCCAATCTAAAGCTTTCTAATGCACTACCTGAGCCCTCAAGCCTCATCCGAACATAAGCCTCCTTTTTCTTCCTAACCAACGAATCAACTTTTTTAGTACACCACGGTTCCCTAGCCCTACCAAATCCTCCTTGCCTGACAGGGACATACCTATTGCAGACCCGCAGTAGCTGTTCCTTGAAAAAATTCCACATTTCGGACGTTCCCAGTCCCTGTAATCTCATAGTCCAACCTATGCTTCCTAATTCTCTCCTAATAGCCTCATAATTACCCTTCCCCCAGCTAAAACTACTGACCCAAGGTTCATGCCTATCCCTATCCATCACTAAGGTGAACGTAACCGAATTGTGGTCACTATCACCAAAATGCACACCAACTTCCAAGTCTAGCACCTGGTCTGGCTCATTACCCAGCACCAAATCCAATATAGCCTCACCTCTAGTTGGCCTATCAACATACTGAGTCAAAAAACCTTCCTGCACACTTTGAACAAAAACTGACCCCTCTAACGAGCTAGAGCTATAGCAATTCCAATCAATATTAGTAAAGTTAAAATCCCCCATAACAATTACCCTATTACTTTCACTCCTAACCAGGATCGTCTCCGCAATCCTTTCCTCAACCTCTCTAGAACTTTTTGGAGGTCTATAAAAGACTCCCAGCAGGGTGACCTCTCCTCTCCTATTTCTAATCTCCGCCCATACTACCTCAACAGACAAGTCCTCATCAAACTTCCTCTCTGACACTGTAATACAGTCCTTGACCAATAATGCTACCCCACCCCGCCTTCTACCTCCTTCTCTACTCTGACTAAAGCATTTGTACCCCGGGACCTGCAACATCCATTCCTGACCCTGCTCTATCCATGTCTCTGAAATGGCCACAACATCAAAGTCCCAGGTACTGATCCACGCTGCAAGTTCATCCACTTTATTGCGAATACTCCTCGCATTAAAGTATACGCATTTCAAACCCTGCTCCGCCCCACCCCTACAATGCCGTGCATTGCAGTCCCCAATTATGCCCCCCTCACTTTCACCGCCTCTACTCAGGATCCCACCCCCCCTCTGAATCAGTTTAAACCACCCCGCATAGCCTTCACAAATTTACCCCCCAGGATATTTGTTCCCCTCTGGTTCAGATGTAAACCATCACTCTTATAGAGGTCCCACCTTCGCCAGAATGAGCCCCAATTGCTCAAGTACTTGAACCCCTCCCTCCTGCACCATCCCCTCAGCCACAAGTTCAAACTTTCCCTCTCTCTATTCCTCTCTAAACTATCCCTATAGCGAGGCATCTTGAGGGGAATTGCTTGATAGAGCAGATGCAGCACGGTTTCATTAAGGGGAAGTCGTGTCTGACAAATTTATTGGAGTTCTATGAGGATGTGTCTAGGGCGGTGGATAGAGGAGAGCCGGTGGATGTGGTCTTTCTGGATTTTCAGAAGGCGTTTGACAAGGTACCTCACAAGAGGTTATTGCAGAAGGTAAGGGGGCATGGAGTTGGGGGTAGGGTGTTAGCGTGGATAGAGGATTGGTTGTCAAATAGGAGGCAGAGAGTGGGGGTCAATGGGTGCTATTCGGATTGGCGGTTGGTGACTAGTGGAGTGCCCCAGGGTTCGGTGCTGGGGCCTCAGCTATTCACCATTTATATAGATGATCTGGAGGAGGGAACCGAGTGTATGGTGTCGAAATTTGCTGATGACACCAAGATTGGTGGAACGGCAAATTGCGTGGAGGGTGTGGAGAGTCTGCAGAAGGATCTAGATAGGCTGGGCGAATGGGCCAGGAACTGGCCCATTAAATGGAATTTAATGTTGGCAAGTGCGAGGTGGTCCACTTTGGTAGGAATAATGGTAGGAAGGACTATTAGTTACGTGGCGAACAACTGCAGCAGGCGACGGTGCAGAGGCACCTCGGGGTCCTTGTGCATGAGTCGCAAAAACCCAGCCTGCAGGTGCAGCAGGTGGTCAGGAAGGCAAATGGGATGCTGGCCTTCATAGCGAGGGGGACTGAATATAAAAGTAGGGAGGTCTTGCTGCGGCTGTATAGGGCATTGGTGAGGCCGCAGCTGGAGTACTGTGTGCAGTTTTGGTCGCCGTACTTACGCAAGGATATTTTGGCCTTGGAGGGAGTGCAGAGGAGGTTTACTAGGCTGATACCGGAGTTGGGGGGGTTGAGCTATGAAGAGAGGCTGAATAAACTAGGCTTGTACTTGTTAGAGTTTAGAAGAATGAGGGGAGATCTCATTGAGACATATAAGATGATGAATGGGATGGATAGGATAGAGGTGGAGAGACTCTTCCCGCTCAGAAAGGACAGTAGGACTAGGGGGCACAGCCTCGAGATAAAGGGGGCGCGGTTTAGAACGGAGTTGAGGAGGAACTTCTTCACTCAAAGGGTGGGGAATCTCTGGAATTCTCTGCCCGTTGAGGTGGTGGAAGCTGCCTCGCTAAATATTTTTAAGACGCGGGTTGATGGGTTTTTGATAAGCGAGGGGATTAAGGGTTATGGGGAGAGGGCGGGAAAGTGGAACTGAGCCACGACAGATCAGCCATGATCTTATTGAATGGCGGGGCAGGCTTGAAGGGGTAGATGGCCTACTCCTACTCCTATTTCTTATGTTCTTATGTTTAATCCACGTTCAAGCGCAAATCCTCTCTGCCTTTCTCAGCTTTCTCATGCAAATCACTCCAGACTAGCAGGGGTTCACTTAAAGGTGAACCCCTGCCTTTCTCTCAAAACATCTCCACACATCCTCAAGTAAGCAGCCGTCGCTGACTGATACCTTGATCTTATTCAGATGTCACATCTATTCTTCCAGTGATGCTCCACAAATGTGCTTCCACCCCCTCAAAACAGTGAGAATCAGGAGGTCTCTTCTATCTGTAAGGCGACATGGTTAGCACTGTTGCCTCATAGCTCCAGGGACCGGGGATCAATTCCCGGCTTGGGTGACCGTGTGGAGTCTGCATATTCTCCCCGTGTCTGCGTGGGTTTCTTCCGTGTGCTCTGGTTTCGTCCCACAGTCTGAAAGACGTTCTGGTTAGGTGCATTGGCCATGCTAATTCCCCCTCAGTGTACCCACGCAGGCGACTAGGGGATTTTTACACTAACTTCATTGCAGTGTTAATGTAAGCCTACTTGTGACACTAATAAATAAACTTCAAAACTTTAAATTCTATCTCTCCTTGCAAAGTAAGAAAGCACAAAACTAGTGAGAGGAGGTCACTCAGTCTGAGGAAGCAGCATCACAAAAATCATGCTCCCTCCACTAGCTTCATTATGGATACCTTAATGGGCAAGAAACAGAAGTAGTTAGATTATCACATGTTGAAGTGTGCATCTCAAGTGAGAGATACAGCAGTGAATAGCTGCTGTCAGAGGGCACAGAACTCTAAACTCTGCTGACCTGGATACAAATGTGGTGCCTCTCAAGGATCAATGAAGAGAACTATTGTGGAGCAATGGCAGAAAATACATGAGATCCTGTTAGCCTTTACAGAGTGCCGTACGCAACTGGAGAGGTTAGAGGAGTCCAAATGAGCACCATGATGTTTCAAGTCTTCGTACTGATGCCTGCATCCATGAAAAAGTGGCCACCTCCGTGAAGCACCAAACATGGCAATTATTCTAGCTGTATACTTAGGCTGCCACCCTAAATAGAGGAAAGTCTCATTATGGTCCTTCAACTGTTCACTGAAGTGCAGCAAAGTGTTTTCTAGCTCTTGACCTGCAAGGCAGTTTTCTTTTTTGGGGGTTTGGGGGAGCAAAAATGAATAAAGGGTGGATGGAAGAGGGAACTCTGCTTAAAGTGGCTCCCATTCCTGGTCTCTTGTCTTTCTTTCCCCTGTCAGAGCCCCACATGTTGCTTCCTGACTTGATGGCAGAGTCTGCCCCTGCACATATGCAAGTCGGCAGACTTTGGCAGGACCCAAACAAGGTCCAACACCCAAAACATGTCAACCAAAGCATCTGAGTAGTCAGAACAGGAAAATGAGTAGCCTGCCTCTAGCTGTACTCAAGCTATAGGGGTTCCCCTACGGCCATTGAAGTAATAGGAAAGGGAAGAAAAAGGATTTGTATTGCAGAAGATATGCACATGGCAACCAAGGAAAATATCAGACCCAATTGTACCGTAGTATTTCCCGCTTGCCAATGAATGAATGTATTTGAATTAAATGTGGAAATTGTCTCTGCCAACTAAAGGTTCCGAAAGGTTGACTGTTTATGGTACTTTAACCTGTAGCCCGTATAGGAACCCAACAAACAAATAGGTTAAAATTCAGCTCCAGTGTCAACATACAGGATCCACTGGTAGCAAGGTGCACGGCAGGTAAAGAGTGAAACCTTTTCTGATTTGTACCAAAAATGCAATCTTTTGTGAACTGTCAAATTCCGGTGTGCAGGAGTGATACTTTTTTCCACCTGTCCCCACTTCCTAAAGCAAATACTTGTGAATTTTATGGTGATAGATCAACATCTTTTGAATCATTATTTTGTACTATATTTTCTTGCATGAATCTTGAAGCCACTTCAGCAATTAGTTTCCTTCTAGGACACAAGGATGCAGCGAACTGATCAATGTATGTAGTCTGGCTGTTCGCTGCCAAGCCTGCTTTTACCAGCTCAAGTAGTAATGCCTTTTCCTTTCTGTGACCAATTTTTCGTTTTTCTAGTATCATTTTGCTTATGTCAAAATATCTCTTGCATCTACAGCTCTGATCCTAAGAACAGAAGAGCTAAATGATTAATTTGTTTTCAAAAGTAAGATCATATACATGGTCATCTTCACTTCTCTCCACTTGCAATTCCTTCTAGTTGACTTTTACCTGTGGCATCTCCTAAGCTTTCCCCCGCTTTCATCAGACTCACTGCCTCCAAAAAGTTCATCCCATTCTAGTTCAATTCCTGACCATTCAGCTTCCAGTTATCCTCTCAATACTCACCTTTTCTTAAGGCATTCCTGTTTTTTTTTTCCATCTTTAACCAGGCTTTGTTTACACAGATGTTGAATGTATTGACTTTTAACTACAGGTTTACAGCATCCCTGCCAAATCTAATTTTCGTTCACCCACTACTACCCAAACTACTTGGTAAAATACAGTATATCCAGATTCCAAGCACAACATACTGTTCCTCTTGTTTCTCTTCCAGTCTGTCCTCCACCTTCGCCACCATTGACTGCCATTCTCCACATACTTTTCTCTTTTGCAGTCTTTCTATTATTATGCTTTTTATTCTGAAATTCAAAAAAGAGGAAGGATGTGTCTTAATCTCTTGGTTGTTGCTGATACTTGTTGAGCCCTTATGTAGTTGGTATGAAGCTTCTGCCTGGTTCACATAGATGCACGGTTCAAAATATTAAAGTCCACAATAAAACATTTGATGAGCTCGTTAGTGTTTATTTATGTGAGAAGATTATAAATATGTTCTTCTAGATCTTATGGGTTAGACAGCTAAAGTGAAATACTATGTTTTTGCAGCTCTATTAAAGAATGGGCGAGCTGGTGAGGCAATTATATTGTATTACATTCTTAATGATAATAGAGCACTTGGAGGAAACCTATGCAGGCATGGGGACAACTTGCAAACTCCTGTGTGGGTTTCCTCTGGGTGTTCTGGTTTCCTTCCACACTCAAAGATATACAGGTTAGGTGGATTGGCCATGATAAATAACCTCTTAGTGTCAGGGGGACTAGCAAGATAAATGAGTGGGGTTGAAGGAATCGGGCCTGAGTGGGATTGTTGTTGGTGCAGACTTGATGGGCCAAAAGACCTCCTTATGCACTATTCTATGAACATTTTATGTTGCATAATATTAGTCTTCTATTCTTTGGACAGCTTTATTTTCTGAATTCTTAAAATTACTGAGAAGAATAATAATTCTGTTTTATCCAAGCCTAGATAGCTTTTGGTGTTGTTACCAAGTGTTAGCGAGGTTTCACTAATATTATGCTGCTTTGGCCTACCTAACCTTGATAAGGATCTGCTCCTTTTAGACAGATTTGAAATAGTTGGTATTATTGAACTTAAAATTTTTTATTACAAACTATTCACAAAGACCTCACAGTAAGTACAAAGTTAATCAGAACACAATCTGTGCTGTGCCTAGCTTTCTTAGAGCCTCTCGGTCATTTGACTACTGATATCAGTTACTTCAATAAAGTCATCAATCATCATATCTCATTAACATATTAATTAATCTATTAGTGTACAGATTCAAACTGCTTTCTTCCCCCCACCCACCCCCACCACCACCACCCAAAATTCTGCTGATCATCAGAATGCGTGTATGGCCGTATTTTATGACACCCTACCAATCGTACTTTTGGTGCGATGAGGACTGGGAGACCATAAAACATGTTAGCCCAACGTGTTCCTGTCCGCCCCCAACCTGGTCCTCATAATATGGGGATAGGGTAAAGCGCCTACCGGCTTGCTTGCCGTTACACCTATTGAGGACCTTTAAGTGGCCAACTACTGTCCATTAATCCAGCTCTAGTGCCATAAAATTGGAATACTGCAAGGATTAGTATTTGGGCCCCAGCTATTCGCAATCCACATGATTTGGATATGGGAACTAAGTATAATATTTCCAGATTTGGTGATAACACAAAGCTAGGTGGGCATGTGAGTTGTGAGGAGGACACAAACAGGCTTCGAAGGGACTTAAACAGACTAAGTAAATGGACAAGAAGATAAGACGTGGAATATAATGTGCATTATCCATACTGGTAGGAAAAACAGAAATGCAGAGTATATCTTAAATTGTGAGATATTGGGAAGTGTTAATATCGACATGAACCAAGGCATTCTTCATAAATCACCAAAAGCTAACATGCAAATGCAGCAAGCAGTTAGGAAGGCAAATGGTATATAGGTCTTTATTGCAAGGGGATTTGAGTGAATAAGTCTTGCTGCAATTGTATAGAGTTTGTGAAACCACAACTCGAGTTTTTAGTTCAGTTTTGGTCTCCTTACCTAAGAAAGGATATACTTGGAGGGAGTGCAACAAAAGTTCACCAGACTGATCCCTGGAAAGATGGAATTCTCCGATGAGGAGAGGTTAAGCAATCAATGGCTACATTCTCTAGAATGTAAAAGAATAAGAATTCTTATGGAGGCACATTAAATTCTCACAGGACTGGAGGAATAGACACAAGAAAGATATTTCCCTTTCACTGAGCACCGACCTTTGTTCTCCTATTAACAAATTCTACTATCTTAACTTTGTGCAACTATCAGGATCTCCTATAGCCATTCATACTGCTAACAAAGCTTTGTTTATCTCATGCTCTACAAAGTTTCATTGAAGTCTTTCCTAGCTCTCACCGATCACTGACTTTCTACTCTGCTTCAGCTGCTCCACCCCCTCTTGCACAGTATATAAATCATTACATTTCTCTCTCTTTAGGTCTGAGTTCTACCATGTTGCCCACCACAGGAATTGGAGCGGGTGAGGGCGGAGAAGGGAAAGGTCCGTTGACCTTGGACGGGTCTCGGGTCGAGCAAGCATGTAAATTCCTGACCATTCACTGTTTCCTCTCCACAGATGCTGCCAGGCCTGCTAAGTTTTTTTCAGCTTTTTCTGGTTTTATTTCAGATTAACAGCATTTACAATATTTTGCTTTTATAGTGAGATGTTTCCTTTGATTGGGGGTCTAGAACTAGGAGAATGTCTCAAAAGAAGAGATTGGCCATTTAGGACTGAGAGTCATCTTTTAAATAAAGTTTTTGCAAAGACAGGAAGACGGGGGAAGTTGGGAGTCAAATCATTTGGAGAGTGCATCAGGTGAACCCCCAGTATGTTACCTCCCTTTGTTCCTCCCCACCTGGCCTCCAAAACCTGACAGCCCCACCCCACACATTCCTACTGAGGAGTAGAAATCCGACCCTTAGCTTGTTTTGGCCACTTGCAGCATCAACATGTTTTTGTTGTGGGGTGGTCTTAGTTAACGTTGCTCAGTTTGGAAACGGCTTTCTTCCCTAAGTGGAGGGCTTCAAAAGGGCATTCCATTCATGTCAGGCATTTTATTTTTATGAGGATTCAGCCATCACAATCTCTGATTCTTCATTTAATTGAGGCTCCCAATCAGAGGACTGCAATTATTGAAATATTTCAAGGTTACCAAGACTTGTACTTTAATTCAGCCCGGAATCAGCATGTCATTGGAATGCTATCCCTGGTTTTGTGTCAGTCTCTAATTCAGGGAAAATAAATCAGCAGGCATGCTCAGCTGTTGATGTTTGCCACACACTCACCCAGTTGCACATTCTTGTACAGGATACAAGTAAATCAAGCAGTTGGCTCAGACTGGCGCCACTTTACGCTTGACAGATTAACTCAGCTGGCAACCTGACATGTCCATGCAGCTAATTAGAGTGTTTCTATGGCAGTCTTGTGGTCTGAGTCCAGGTCAGGTATTTTAGAGTTTAAATTATTTTAGTGAAGGATAATGTTTTGTGCCCTGTGAAATGCATTGTGTTTTTGATAAGACAATTTTCCCTTAATATTCAATTTTGTATTTCTGGTTATTTTTTGTTGTCATGAATAAAGCAAAAATATCCACCAATGTCAAGTCAGAGGTGCAATCAAACTGCAGCTTTAGAATGCATGTGTGGTTCTGTTGCTCTGATGCGGGGTAAACAATAACATTCATAATCCAATTACAGGTGGAATTTTGTGTGTAACAAATTTTGTCATTTGACTTGCCCCTGAGCATTCCTTTTGCCTATTCTCTACTGGCTGTAGTGAAAAGCATAAATTACTTTGCAGGTTATGAATTGCATTTTGCCCGCTGAAAGAGAGTTTTACACTCCTTGTCGACATTTTTAATATTAGGAAAGTGCAAATAGCAGCATATGCGTTTTCATATAATTCAAACGACTCAGCGCAAAGTTAATAAAATGCTCCAGAGATGCAACTTGAGCATAAATTAAGCACAATTTCATTGTTTACTAGAATTATACTGAAGTGGGTACTTAGCCCAGAAGGTGTAGGGCACCATTTAGAGGGGACTCATACTGTCCTGCTTCAATATATTCTGCTGTCAAATATAGACTTCACTCTGGAGACATGTAAAAAAGAAAATAGAAGTGCTTGAATTTAGACAGCTCCTTTCATGACCACCAGATCTCTTACTTCTGAAATGCAGTCCCTATTGTAGGAAACATGGCAGCCAATTTGAATTCAGCAAACTCTCACAGACAATAATGCAAACAAGTGATCTGTTTTTCTAATGCTGATTGAGGAATAAATATTGATTAGCAGACTAAGAAGAATTTCCTGTTCCTTTTTGGATATGCTATAGTATCCCTTTTCTTCATTTGGGAGGGCAGACAGGACCCCTGTTTAACATCTCATTTGAGAGAACATACCTCCAGCAGAGCAGTGCTCTCAGCTCTGAACAGTCAACATTCTATTTTGTTTTTGTGCTTGAATTCTGGAGTAGATGTTGAATCCAGAACCCTCTGTCTTAGAGATGAGAGTGCTACCAGCTGAGCCCCAGCTCCGACAAGGTTGTCATTATTGCCTTGATGTGCATTCATATCATTTTGCATCAAATCAAAAATGGTTGCATGTAACTAGCTTAAATTGATTTCATCTGAAAATCTAGCATATCAGCTTTCTGATTTGCTCATTTAACAAATGCTGAAGGGTTGCTTTATTGGCAAAATTCTTTTTAAAAATCAAAGCATTGCAAGTAATTATGTTTGTTAGTTTCCTCCCAGCTCTTCCTGTTGCTTTTTTAAAAAAAATGTTATTTCATAGGATTCAAGCTACATTGTCAAGGAGATTGGGACAATTTACTGAGCTTGATATGCACATTGATCATAATCACTGAACCACTTCAAAGGCAGTAAAGGGTAGGGGTGATATCCCCTTTAATTCCATCATCAAAGTATATTCTTTGTCTTTTTTTGTGAAACTTTCACACTGTTTCCCATTCTCTTGGAGTCCAGCCACAATTGGCCTGCTGGTCGGGTCATGTCAATGACTGACAGAAACCACTTGTGTCCCTACAGATTTTCTGAGATGAAAACAACTTCAGGATGAATCCCATACCAATCTGAAATTAAAAAAAACTACAGCCATTTTGGAATACAAGAACTTATTAAATATTAAGAAACTTGCTAACTAATATCACTGGCGGCTTTGATATGGGGCAGGCCACCCCCACAGTTATCAGGAAAATTGTGTTGCAGCAGAATTTAAATTTAAATTAGATCCTTGTTTACCTGCAGTGGGATTATTTAACCAATTTAAAAATTGGTGAAGGTAAGATTGCAGGTAATAATAGTGTAGCCTTGGGCCAGTAGGGATCAGCTTCAATCCTCGCACACAACTATTTGTTGGATATGGAGTTGCTAAAATCATCATAGTTGGGCTCTGAAAGTGAATGCTTCTGACTTGATTCTCATTCCATACTGGAAGTTTCTTTGTTTAGATAGCTGAAGTCTCTTGACAAATGCTATTCATTTGCAGTACAAGTGTCCAGTGGCAGCAGTGTAGTACAAATCAGTGATAGAAGTGAAACAACCAAACCATTGTTCTTGTCCTAATTAAATTCAACCGAACTGGTGGTCTCCTGAGAGCCCAGACATGGGATCTCCTGATTGGGCATCCTATCCCTCACACAGGATCCCTCAGCAGCTAGGTCTACCACTTTGGAGAGACACCTAACCCCCATGTTGACCAATGAGCCTCCCTCTCTCTCCTCAGAGCCTGCCTCACGTGCCCAATGATCTCAACCATGTGCACTTTCATTGCTGAGATTGCCTTTTCATGCCCTTTCTTGCTACCCTTGACTGTTTGAAGTTCCAGGAGTAACCAATGTTCCTGCTGGCACTGCTGAGACAGAAGAACTGCCAGTCTTCCAGCTGACAGGCTGCCCTTGAAGCAGGATTTCCACCCAAAATGGTTGGCCAGACACCAGGCAGCTAATTGCCTGATGGACACAGAATCATGTCCAAACTCTCAGTTAGAGCTGTGGAGGGGTTTCCCTTGGATTTCCAGCCCATCAACGACAGTGAGTTCAGCCCAATGTCTTTTGCACCATGGGTCCCAACACACCGTTTCTCAACAGTTATGAAATCTTCTAGTAGAAGCATAAAAGGCTGATTTGGGGAGCAATAAAATCCAATAAATTCCTTTCTAACTCTTAAGGTGATCAAAACTGGTTCAGATGATGAAATATGATTCAGTGGAGGTAACTTCAACCTAACTAGTCAGAAACATATGGCAGCTGGTGGAATGCCTGTTTTGCAGCCTGCACAACTCTACTGTCTAATCTCAATAGAGGATAAAATTTGGTGGGTGTAAAATCATCTTTACAACTGATCAAGTTATTTTCCTGACTGATGGGTTAGATTGAAGTTCCATCCCTCACCACCCCCCTTCCCCAATCCATATCTCATTTACCTTTTGTATATCAGGCCAGCGCTCGCCTAAAGAATTCAAACATAAGGCACAAGCCAACAATGTGTTCTGTAGGTCTACATGTTGTAATATGGATTTAAGAGGTATCAGCATGATAGAAGGGAAATATGTTGTGCGATCCAATCTTAGTTTCACTTTTATCTTAAGCAGAGCACATAAACACACATCCCTGTTGTCTTCAAGATTTACATCAATGTATAACTCTTCTCATGTGCCTAGCTTTAATAAATGAATTCACAACATGTTTATCCAATTCCTGATGAGTGATTGGTGCCTTCTGACTTGTAGAGTCAGTAAGTCCAGTAGTAATATCATTATAACATAACAACATATTCCAGACATCAAATTTCATTTCATCCTTGTGTAACTTATATTTATGATCCCTGGTTCACCATAACCTAATTGAAACAATGTCTCCATATGTATACAGTCTAGTTGTTTCATTATGTCAATACCACTAATAAATTCCCTGGGAGTCTTTAAAATGCATCAAGGGATAAGTTAAAACCATTATTTCTACACAGATGGTTGTTAGAATATAGGTTGCATTGCTGTCGGCGGTTGTTAAAGTAAAATCAATCATATTTAAGAGGGAAAAGGTATTAAAGAATACAAGAAACAAGCAAGGAAATGCAGTTGGGGTGGCTAACTTTGACATTGATCCAGCACTGATATAAAAAATTGAAGGGCCATCCAGTGCTGAAAGAGGATGAATGATCTCCTTTTTGCTAGGATAAGTCATTCTTCTCATCAGTCTGAATTCACACACTCACAAACCCATCAAAGTAAAGCAATACTGAGTAAATGGGGAGATATTGAAATGAGTTGAGGAAGTATGGAGTGCATGTCCACAAGTCCTTGAAAGTAGCGGAACAGACAAGGTGGTCAAGAAAGCATATGGAATGTTTTCCTTTATTAGGCGAGGTATTGAATGCAAAAGCAGGGATGTAATAATGGAAGTGTATTAGGCCACAGCTCGAATTTAGTGTACAGTTCTAGTGACTAAAAGAGTTTTGCATTACTGGTACAATAGATTTTATTCTTTATAGAACTACAAAATGTATAAATCCTCTGTTGACTAGTGAAAGGTTCAGAATAAATAGCAAAATACTGGCAGTATAATTAACAACTATTCCACTGATATGTAAAAAGCTTTTTGTAAGAAATAGAGAAAGACACTATGTCAATGAATCACATAAAGTTGGTTTGCAGGTGCAGAAGGTAATTAAGAAGGCAAATGGAACTTTGGGATGGAGTTTAAAAACAGATTGTTGCCGCTGTATAACGTGTTGGTGAGGCCACACCTGGAGTACTGTGTACAATTTTGATCTCCTTCCTTGAGAAAGAATATATTGGCACTGAAGGGGGTGCAGAGGAGATTCACTAGGTTGATTCTGGAATTGAGAGGGTTGGCTTATGAGGAGAGACTGAGTAGTTACTAAGATTAAGTTACTAAGGAAACAATACTCATTGGAATTCAGAAGAATGAGGGGAGATTGTATAGAAACATAAGATTATGAAGGGAATAGATAAAATAGAAGCAGGAAAATTGTTTCCACTGACAGGTGAAACTAGAACTAGGGAGCATGACCTCAAAATGAGGGGGAGCAGATTTAGGACTGAGTTAAAGAGAAACTTTTTCACCCAGAGGGTTGTGAACCTGTGGAATTCCCTGCCCAGTGAAGCAGTTGAGGCTGCCTCATTGAATATTTTTAAGGCAAGGATAGATACATTTTTTGAACAGTAAAGGAATCAAAGGTTATGGCAAGCAGTCAAATAAGGGGAGCTGAGTCCACAAAAAGCTCAGCCATGATCTTATTGAATGGCGGAGCAGGCTCGAGGGGCCAGATGGCCTCCTCCTGCTCCTAGTTCTTATGTTCTTATGTCAACAGTTAGCTTGCCTAACACCTGTGTGATGAATATCACCAGTGGAACTGACAACATCTTCTTTCTCTCTGAGTCATGAGAAGTATATGCATTGGCATTGAGTAGAAGTAATCTGCTCTTCTAAAAGATTTTTATTGCATGAGACTGTGATACTGAGCCAATGGTCAAATGATTTTAATATATAATGCAGGAATGGATATCAAGATAGAAATAACAATACATTTTCTAAAATATTGGAAAACATCAACAAATAAATTTCAAAGTAGAAAATCCTTAACATTAAGTTACTAAGGAAAATGAAAAAAAAATGAAGAAAGTCATCTGAAAAGTTCACAAATTATCTCAACATATTCATCTGGCTTTTGAACACTGTCCTACTCTCTAAAATGTAAACACCTCTATGTTAAACAGGATGGGGTGTAGCACAGTTATGAAAATTCAATGACAGGAAAGCTATCTAAATGTTTTAGAAATAATTAACTTCCTCTGCACTTGAAACAAACTGTTAATTGTTAGATATTCCTGACCATTGTTTAGAATTCTTGATTGGTAACGTAACCTCATAAATTTGAATGTATCTAAAAAATCAAAAGTTCACAAACTTCTCAACTAGTTCATTTTAAACATGTTACCTTAAAAATAAATTTTCAACATTCTCAGAAGTAACATGAGTTTAATTATTATAGTATGTGTGTAAATATAAACTTATTTATTCACTCACAAGCACAAGATGCAATGATGTAATCTAATTCAAGGACATTATTGTGTCTTACATGCAACACCATTGTGGCTTTTCTATTTTCCTCCACAAACAAAGTACATTTTTCGAGAATTCCACAGAAAAAGTGCAGCAAAGTTTTTATGAACACAACCCACATCATTTAATAAAATATGCAAATCATAAGTACTAGAAAGTGACAGATCTAAAAACCAACACTTAGCCATGTCAGGATAGGTAGCTATGATAATTATACTCAGTTTTTGTTTGTCTGGGCTAAAATCAAGTGTAATATCGACATGCTGCGCTTGGTTGAAGTCATTGGGGTACATTTCAGCTTCATTTGAAGCAATTTTTAAAAGCGGCATCTCGGCCTTTTGGCTAAGATGCAAATAAGATCAAGCCTTGGAGGAGGAGCTACGTCTACTCCCTGTGGTTTCTCCCGCTCCCACCTACTTCCAGCTGCCACTCCAGGCTTTCCCTCTGATGAACTATCACTTAGACATTAGCAAAGGGTACCTGAGAAACACTAACTCCACACCAAGCTCCAGACCCTTTGGAGATCTAGGGGTCCACAATAATGAAGGCCCATTAATGCCTGCGACAGCAAACCTCTCTTTGCAAACTCCCTCTCATCCAAACTGACAAGACTCTAACGTGCCTAGCCCAGAGAATAACTTAACTGGTTCCTCCATACCTTCTCTGATGCCCCCACTCCATTGGTTTCCATGATGAGTAATGGCGATCTGTGTGCTTGCCTCTAATTTCCTCTTCTGAGATGAAGTTTCCAGGCTCATATTTTTATTGAGGTGTTGTGAACCACACTGGCATATAACAAATATTGAGAGAGGGTGGAAGCACCGGTAGCATTGCACATCCGTTGGATGCTAATGTTTTAAATTGAGGTTCCCAGCTTTCCTGGGCAGGAACTTCATTACATCTCGGGTGAGGGAAAAGTTGGGAAACAAGATTTCACTGGCAAGAATCTTGTTTCCTGAATCTTGTGGAGTTTTGAGCCCTTGTCTACTGTCAGCATAAACAAGGACTCAAAATTCCACCTGCAGTTTCATCTTGGCCTTCAGAATGACCTTGGTTGTTACAGAGATGGCAAATAGCTGAATCTTCAACTCAGTGACCAACTTACCACGAAATGTCATGTGCAGAGGCACAAAGTCCCCCAAACAACAGGGGCCGTAAAATACAGGGCAGATTACCTTCATTGGGTCTCTTCTCATTAAGAAGGATAGCTTGAGCTTTAGATGCCTGAGTTGTTGATATTCATCTTAGATAACTGAACTATTCCTACTTTAGATACCTTCCATTGTGTTAATGTCCTTGTATCCTTCAGTTTGATTTTATAACCTTAATGTGGTGGTCTGTATTTAATTGCTTGTGTACCATATGGATTTTGTTGACTGTCTGGAGTGATTGTACTGCTAATCTTAATTATAGGTTTTTATAGCCAGCAAGCTCATTTTAATTCCATGATTGTCTGTGTTTCGCTTCTGCAATTTGCTTGTCTTAGTGTTTTATCTACTTCTCCGGTCTTAAATCATGGTCTACCTGACTATTTTAAGGTTTTCGTTCTGACACTGGTGTCAAAGTTCATTCCTGTTCCTGAGTCATCTAAAATGGATTTTCTTTTATGAAACCTCTTCAGATCTCCCTTAGTTTCCTTGTAACACTGCTTTGAGATCAAGGTGCAATACCATTGAAAACACTCTCCTGCGTGTAAAAACCTGGAAAACCACTCTTCCGGGTCAATGTACAGCTTTAATTGAGTTGTGTAATTTAAAGATATGCTTTTGTGTTTTTAAATAAAACATGCTATGTGTGTCACAGTAATAAACATGATTGGAGATAATGCTGATAGCAGCTTCTGTTGACATGTAGGCACATGTTTGAATATAGTGATTGCAAGTCTATTTGTCAATGAAATTCCAGCTAAAAACATCACTCCTCACATTTTTGGATGAAGTTCAAAACAGCCCAGAGAGCAGTTTGTTTAAATTTGGCTCCTGGAAATTTGGTGATAGTTACATGAAAGAAGCTTTGTTTTATAATTTTCAAGGTGTATTTGGTGTTGCTTTTTGCCCCAAGCATGTTTCTGTTTTAGAAATTCTGGTCCTGTCTGATTTGTTTATTGGGAGTATCAGCTCATATTTCTCTTCCACTCAGTGACAGGAGTTACTGCATTACAATACTCAAACTGCAAATTTATTTGGAAGCAGTTTGTCAATAGTTGAGGGGAAGGGGGGTATTTCAGGATGATTTATTTGTTAGTGATTGGTTTAATGTAACTGGAGTTACTCCCCTCATAGTTCCAAGACCTGTTTGATTCAGAAGGCAGGGATGTGGGCTTGATTTTAAGTCTTACATCATAGTAACTTGGTTGGACGAGGTAGTTCCAGTTAATGAACTGATCACTGCACTGGTCTTGTCTATGATAACATAACATTTTTCTTACTGTGTCTTATTACTAATTTAGTTAACCTTATTGCTTTTTGTCGAGCTCTCTGATTTTTAAGCCAGTTATTTATGAGGAGAATTTGAAGGTTGAAATAGCTGAAAAATGCAGTTTGGTTGACACCTGAAGTCAAGCCAGGAAGGATGTGTCATTGATTTAATTTCACTTGATGGTAAATTTTTCTCATATATTCTACCATACTGCATATGGGCAATTTTAAATAAGCATTTCAATCAATGTTATATTTTACATTTCTCATTGAAATATTATTGCAGCTTTGGGCTGTGGTTTAAATCTTAGCTATATTCCCATTAGGCTCTCATTCTTCTCCATTGGGGGATGGACACCACAGTGGGGTCCTGAGGTTGAGGTGGAAATGCAAGGGACTCTAGGTATGAGATAAATAATACCTGGATACTTAAGAGTTAATACTATTACCTAAATGTTTTCCCTTTAGCGGTGGTTAATTGTCACATCAATTGGGAGGATCTGATTGATAATGGCAAGGTTTATGTTGGTTTATGTAAACCAGTTTCAGTGACCTTGCTACCTGTCAATAATGTAAAGGATAAGAAGCAGAAATCAGTACAAGGGCACTGGAACTGTAACTTTAGCAGCTGCTCTATTTGCTCATAGACCTATTTGTGTTATTGCATGCTACCTTCATACTTGGAGATGTAAAAGGAATAACTTGTCTTAAGGGTAAATATTGCTGTAGAAGCACTGCATTGCAATAACTGGTGACCAGGGACTTGAATAAAGATTTATTGATAAAATGCAGCTCTTGCATACTGTGTGTCTGCCTGCGCCCAGGAGAGAGCTCCTGTGGTCCAGACATATGCCCCCTTTTGTACCCAATATCCACATGACCACCCAGTCTACAACTTCTGTGTTTGACTTGGGACAACCATTAGTACTGAGATACAACAATGTAGGAGAACGTTCACAAGGCGTTAACTATTTACAACATACAAAATTGAACAGGGCTAACAACACATAGGTATTTACATTATGCAAAACACTGGGCCTGATTTTACCAACACTTTGCACCTATTTTCGGGTGCGGAATCGCGGTAAATTTGGGCATCAGGCCTTTAATGCAATTTGCACCTAAATCTGAGCAAATTGTGAATTTACCGATCTGGTCCGCGCCCGAATCGGGCAGCCTGATGATTTAAATGCATTAGCATGCATTTAAATCGATTTAATGAACTGCACGCCCAACTCTCCCACCAAATTCCACTTTACCTTCTTCTGGTCCATTCCAGATCCGAGCTGTAAGTGACCTGCAAAATAAAGCCGATTTTTATTTTGCAGGGGAACCTTCGAAGCAGCTTCAAAGCCTGAGGTGGGTCAGAGCATTCTCGGGGGGGGAAGAGGAGGGGGTGCGTCAGAGCATCCTCTGGTGGGGAGGAGGAGGCAGGTCAGATGTATCTCTGGAGGATGGGGGGGTGCAAGAGGGCTGATCGTTATCTGGTGGTGAGGGGGGAGATCCAGTCGCTCACTGATTGGGGGTGGGGGGGCATGGCAGATGGATCTCTAGTGGGGAGGGGCGGGGGGGTCCACTGCAACTCTAGGGCAGTCGTTGGGAAGGGAGGTGAGGGGGCAGGTGTGTCCACTGCTACTCTGTGGGCGATCCCTCCTCCTCACCCGAGGAATGAATCCCTCCTCCCAGACTGGACGTGTGGCCACTCCAGGAGGAGGGATTCGTTCCTCCAATGGGAAGGAGAGATCACCCGCAGAGTGTCAGCAGACACCCCTGCCCCCCCCACCAGAGATCCAGCCGCCCCCCCCCTCCCCTATCAGTGAGCAACCAGGCCTCCCCCCCCACCAGCAGACAATGATCAGCCCTCTCGCGCCCCCCGCCCCAGAGATACATCTGACCCACCTTCTCCTCCTCCCCACACCCCCCCCCAAAGAACCCGCCTCTCCCCGCCCCACTACACAGCCCCCACCCCCCCACACAGCACCCCCCGCACGCACGCACACACACACACGCACGCACGCACACGCACACGCACACACACACAAACAAGAGGATGATCTGTGTCAGAGAGCCACTCTTTCTGCTTTCTGCTTTTTTTTCCCAACCCCAACACGCTTTTTCAAATTTTTTTCAAACTGCGCATGTGCAGTTCAGGGCTTCAACCGTTTCAGCAGCGCTACCCCCCGCCCACAGCGCGGATCAGACTGGAGCCGGCTGAAAGCGTATGGGCGCAAAGCAAAGCAGATTTCAAACTCGGATCTGTACTACGTCCAGATTCAGCACTTAGAATCACAATGGTAAAATCGGGCCCACTAACTGAGCTGTTGTAGCTAGTGGATTACCACTTCTTCCATCCCCCCATTTAAAACAAAACAAAGTCCATTTGTAGACTAGTTCATCACATAGTCCTTGAACCTTGTATTTGGTTTACTCATGTGGTTGCATCCGCTATCCTTGCCATGTAGCCAGTGACTGCAGGGCTTGCTGTGTTAGTCTCTGGAGAATTCCATTGGTGTAGTTGGGTTGGATTACAGGCCAGATGTATAGGGTACTGTAGTGGTTGATGGTGCTGGTTCAGATACCTACAGTAGGTGATACCTACAGTATGTAATGAACATTGTCCAAGGCAACCACACTGCTGTTTGGCTATGGGACATGGCTGTGTATCATCACCAGTTTGTCATGACAATGTGTGGTCTGGATCCTGGCCATTTGTCAAGGTTCTAAGGGGCAGTGTGTGTGCATTTTGATTGTAATACTTCTTTTCCCTTCATTGGCATTTGATGAGGACATCACTCACGTTGATTTTGACTTTCGATTACAATAGCACCTTGGCAACAGGGACTATGGTTCTAGTGCATGTTAAGAACATTCACTGTGCTGCTGAGGGAAGACCCTGTCTTGGCACATTTTGTAGGCTGAAGAGTGCAGCATAAAAATCCATGTGTACTTGGGTATATATCCCAAATAGGTGCTTGGCAGAGCGTACCACCCATTCTGCCCATTATTCCTCATTATCCTCTGAGGGATGTCATGTCTGGTGAGGTGTCATGAGCTTGCCAATGACCGTGTTGCTCTTTGTATTGGCAGGTGGTCGATTCTAAACCAACCAGAATACAAGTGGACCAGGACTAAGTGTTACTTACCATTCCACTTGAAGATATCAACTGGTGTGGGTGACTGTGGGAGGTCTGGGAACTCACGTCGGTGCAGTGGTTCTTTGGGTTGATGCAGCTTAAGCACATTGCATGGTACACACCTACATACCTCGCCGTCTATGTCTGCATACATCAAGTGTCTGCATAGGGATCCCTTTGCCCTGTATCTGGTTGCTTCCAGCCCTGGGTGCCTTGTGGAGTTGTTGAGCATAGTATCTCTGCAGAGAGATGGGAATGATGTATTGCTGGCCATGTAGTATTAGTCAGTCTTGAATGCTCCTCTCTCATAGAGAAGTATGTGCAGAGGTTGTAGAGAAGTACCTTTGAGGACTTGGGCCACTCTTTCATAATTTCATTGTGGAGCTGCCTGCACATGAGATCTCCCCTAGACCATACTTAAGTTCCTTGAAGTACTGGGTTGTAATAACTGACAACCATTGCTAATGCTGAGCAGCTCTTACTTGCTGTGTGTCTATCTGTGCCCAGGTGAGAACTCCCACACTAATGTGACTCCATGTGCACCTGCACCATACCAGCATTCACACAACCACCCAGTCTACATTGGCTTCAGCCTGAGGAGCAGGGGTGAAAATGAATCTGAATACAGGGCCCACAAACTCTAAATCTGCCACTTCTTCAATTGCCTCTTTATACTCAGGAATCCATTGCCCCCTTTAAAAATGTTCTTGGACAGGAATTTTATGTAACAAAGAGTCTTGGATAACTTATTTCGCACACTGCTGTAGTGTTTTTTTTTCTCATGGCAACAACAAGATTTAGGATTGTACCATGATTCAGTACATAGCAAATAAGTATCATGGAGAGCTGGCAAATGAGTTTGAAAGCTGGCCTATTCCAACTTGCAAAGAGAGGAAATTAGAGCATGAACCAGCCAATTGTTTATCCCTGAATCTCTTAAAAGTTTATTTTAAATCCAGGCAGAAATTGTGTGCATAAAAGTGGAAGTCGATGCTAAACTGTGACATTTTCTGCCACATAAATGCCTGGCCCTGCCCACAAAAACTCAGTCTCCTTACTGGAACTGCTAGTTAACCTTCGGGAGGGACTATTGGGAAGGCAGACAATTAGCCGGATAGGATAGAGATGCCCAGGATAAGGTTGCTCCGCAGAACCCAAGAAAATCGCTCCTGCTTCTCACAGCTCACAATGAGACTCCATCTTTGCTGAATTGTAATGGGGGAGAAGCCACACAAGAGATGATTACATTGCAACCCATGGGAAAGCAGCAGCATCACACTGGCCATTTTAACTTTCACCTGCCTGCAACTGGGATAGTGCAATTATCAGCTCTCTAGCCTAGGATTCATTTCCTTTTCACCTCATAAGTAAGTCTGTTGAAAAGACTTTCAAAGTATGATGAGTTACGTACAATACTTAAAGGGTTGTTACCTGAGTGCAATCAATACTAAATTTCAGTCTGAAAAATTGTATGATATTATGAGACTAACTGGCAACATAAGAGATTCACTGAGAAAATATGGTTAATTCAACCATTAAAAATTAACCAATTTTCATTCACCACAATAAGTTTGTTGTTTTGTTCCTCCTTTTGCCTTTATCAGTGCCTCATGATACAAGCTCTGAACTCTTTCCACCCAACCTCCACTTTCTTTAGATCAATCCGACTGTTCCAGCTCTGACTGTGCTTGATTCTGGATACACCCAATTCCCACCCCTGTCACATGCTGAGTATTGCAGCCCTACTCGCTTTCATTACCAGAAGATCAGCTCCACCCTCCTTCACATTAATTTTTGAGGGCACTGCAGATTCAGGTCCTTCTTGTTCCCATTCTCTTGCCATGAAAATCTTTTGACAGTGATTGTGGCCTGAGGTTGCACCTGAGGGATGACTAATCACTCAGAATGCTCGGCTGGAATTTTCATGCTCCTCTCGACATGTTTTTGGCAGGGGGGCTTATAAAATGGGGCAAAAGCCTACCCCAGCAACTTCCCACCCATCCTTGAGCTCACCCCCACAACACAGTTGGTAAGCAGGCACTATAATTGGCAGCCCTTCTGTCATATTTAAAAAAATAATCAAGGGTCAACACCAAGGGTTAACAAGCCAATTGATACGCAATACTATACTGCCCATATAATGCATTTGGTGTGGGCAGTCAGATGTGAATGGGCAGGCCACTTATGTTAAACAAAACATTTTAAAAGGGCAGGAACAAGTATACTGTATTTGGGATATACCCTTTGTGCCTCATGGGCAGCCCCTCTAAAATAGTACCTCTCCATTCTTCATATTCTCCAAAACCCACCAAGCACAACCCATGTCCCCTTTCCTGAAGCTGATCAAACCCTCCCTGCCCAATACTGTGGAATTAACATACTCCAAGATCTACTTGGCTGCCTTTTTAGGATTGGTTGCAGTCCTGGTGGTGCCACTAAGGAGATTTTGGCATTGCTGGGACTGCTGGAGCTGTTGAAAACTCCTGAGGACAGGATGTCCTTCTATTGAAGGGCAATTTAGTCCCACTGCAGCACTTGGTGGCTGCAGGGCAGGCTGGCATTGATCTCATTGACTTCCAGCCAACTTTGTTTCCGATGTGGGGGGTGGGAGGAATGGCAGGGGATGAATATTTTGCCTCCAAACACTTTTTGCAAAATGTTGATATCCCTGTTGGAAGTAAGCAGTATAACCAGATAATTTAACTTAATCCTCCCATTATAATCTTGAAATAATAAGCACAGATTGCAACCCTGCAGGTCATGGTATAGTCATAGTTTCAATGAATGTATTGGGTTAGGAGATGCAGAGCGTCACACATGAATATTTTGGATTTGTCATGAATTATATACGTGTTGCAGGACGTTATGAGCATATTTTTGAAAAGAAAGCTCAGTAGACTTGATTGGCTCCATCAGAATACATTTTCTGGTTTAGAAGTTTTTTTAAATCTCCAGATAGACGGGAACATTCTGAGAAGAATGTTGCAAACCTTTTCACCCAGAAATTGGTGGGCGTCTGGAATTCACTGCCTAAATTGGTGGTTGAAGTTGAAATTCTGAACTCATTTAAAAGGTCAAATAAAAGCAAAATACTGCCTGGATACTGGAATTCTGAAATAAAAACAAAAAAAGTACCAGATAAACTCAGCAGGTCTGGCAGCAAAAACAGATGTTTTGGATCTAAATGATCCTTCTAAAGAACTTCTGTAAAATGATCATTTAAATCCAAAACATTAACTCTGTTTCTCTCCACAGATGTCAGATGCTACCAGACATGTTGACTTTATCCAGCGTTATTTCATTTAAAAGATACCTGGATTTGCATCTAAAGTGCTATAACCTGCAAGGATATGGATCAGGAAAGTTGGGTTAAAATGAGCGACTAGTTCCTTTTTTCTCCTTTTTCGCCAGTGCAGAACTATGGTACATGCAGACACAAGGCTGTCCTGCCATAGTAGCATGGCAACCATGGCAAGCAGCCCTAAAACAACCACCGTGAGCAGATCAGCTGAACACTCGAGGCAACCATTGTGAGCAACTTCACCAGACACCATGGCTGGAACTGAAAGGGGAGGAACAGAGAGAATGAGGTACAGCTATGTTAATGTAAGAGTTTAACTCAGATAGGCATTTCAGTCTATTTATGCCAAATAGACTGAAGTTATCGAACTCTACCACTTTTCCTGCCACGGAATCAGTGCAGGTGAGGGTCTGACAGCAGAAATCTCCTAAAACCAGTGTGGGCTAACACAGGCCCAGAGAGCACTGTTACAGTTAGAATTTGAATGTTGCACTGACCTTGAAGTGAAGTGAGGGTGGACAGCTGGACATCATTTATATCTGGTTGTGATTTAGACTGGTTTAATTTCCTTTTGGCGTGGCATGAATTGGGAGGGGAAATGTGATTCTGGCAAGTTAATAGGTATTTATGACATGCAAATGGCATTCCTGATATGGATAAGTGAGAAAGCCAACCTGCCATCATCCTGCCATGAAGTGGTGAGGGGGAAGTTCCAAGTTGCTTTTTTCATTGGCGGGAATCCGACCTTTGGCCTTGCTCCAAATTTTTTGTTCTTGTCCACCATGAAACCGGTTACTGGTGAGACTAGAAAATTCAGCCCAACATTTCAAATCCAATATAACTTCTTTAGTGTTAACTGTTTCTCCTTCCATTGATGCTGCCAATCGTACTGAGATTTTCCAGTACTTTGTCTTTATTGTAAAATCAATACAAGTATATGTTTATAAGCAGTAAAAGTTAAAAGAACTACATACCCAAACCAGCGAGATTCGGACAATAATCATCTCACACTGAGGGATGACTTTCATGTTAGTTCTGGTGGAGGGGAGAGGGGTGGGAGCCTAAGCATGCTGGTAAGCCTGGCTGCATAGTGATCGGCGCCATTTTGAAAGGGCACCCCAATCTCTCAGTGCTGTGGGAGACCCCCACCCTCCCCCATGGATATCAGGATCACCTCTGCCCCACAATTGGCAGCATGTTTCACCACCCCCCCTCCATGACACTGCTGGCAATCCGGGTACTGGGGCCTTCCAATGGGCCCCCCCTGCATGCTCCACCCCTGCACAACTCCCCCTTTGTGCTCCACTCTGACACAACCATCCTTGCATGGCCATCTCTTTGCATAACCCACCTGCATAGCCCCCCAACATACTGCCAGTTAGGCCCCACCCCCTTGGCACTGTCCATGTCACAATAGCAATGCCCAACCGGCACTGTCAGTGTGCCAGATAGACATTGCCAGATGTCCCTACCACCAGTGGATTTCAGTGACCTCAGCCCTCCGATGTGGCCATCACGTCTGGCTTCCACTAGTGATTCTCGTCGGTCTTGTGCTGCACCCAAAGATCGGAAGGCCCTGGGAGCTGGAAGAATCCAGCATCGAATGGCCTATCCATATTTAAATGCTACTTAAAATATACGAATCGGCCTCCTTCCTGAGCAGTGCATATCGACCTTTCCTTACTTATCATTGATATCTTTCCTCTACCTAATCCACTTCTCCCCATCTTCTCCCTCTCCTCATCCACTTTTTACCCCCCATCCCTTTCTTACAGCCTCAGACCCTGATTCATTGCCCCGTACTTGTCTTCAGTTGCTCCCTTCATCTCCCTATTAATTCTACACCCCCTTGTCCTTTCCTATTCTACCCCGCGTACTGCCTTCCATCTCTCTCTTCTTTTATCATTAACTGCTTTTATCATTATCTGCCTCTGTCCCCTCTCATCCTTTCCTTTCTATCTTCCTTCTCCCAACCTAGGAGCAATAATGTCAGTTTTTTTTAATTGCTTTATCTGAATTCTGCACTAGTCTTGATACATCATATACAATGCCCAGGAGATCGATAACTGTTCAAAATAGTTTGTAATTGTGTCTGCAGCTATTGCTAATGAAATAAAAATGAGAAATTAACCTGAAAGCTCTAATGACTTTGCTAACTTGTATAATGCCATTCCATGGTGAAACAGGTGGGCGAGAGAGAGTATGTGATGGCTAGAAAACCTTAGATGGATCTAACATCTGAAGGCCAGCAGGCTGTTCTCCTTTTTCTTACTTTGCAGGAAGTTCTCAGTTCAGTGCAGAGGAAACACCCAACTTGGGAGCACCAAGCCTCTTTGACATAGGTATCCTTATTTTGGGGTGGAGCTTCCAGAAATACAGAGCATAGGCCGTGACCTGGACTTTCCTGGATCCAAACTATTTCCTGGGTCTTCCACAAGGAGAAATTCAGGATCAGGAATTTTGTTCCAAAAATTTCAATACATAAGGTGGGAATTTTCCTGGATGTCCTCCTAGATGTGCTGCCTTAATTTCAACAGAGGAATGTCAGGAACATTGGTATAAATGGCAGGTTTTAGGTAATTCCACCATTTCTTTGGATATCCTGCCAATCTTCCACTGAAGTTACAGCTGTGAATTGGGACAAGATGTGGGGAAATCCCAAATGGTTAATTTTTAAAAAATGTTTCCTTGGAGCTGTCCATTGGAGGATGCATGCTGAAAATATTAAGAAACAGAAGATATTCAGGAAGTTAAGGCTCCTGTTTCTTTCAAAAGTTTTGCTTTTTTGTGCTCACTTCCTAATTCAGTTCCTAATTTTCAACTTATTTTCAGTTGGTACAGAAGCAGCAGTTTAGCACCTGGAAGTAATGTTGGGTTTTCACAATGGGCTTCTATAAAGAAGAAAGCAACCTGCAGGGAGTTTTCCCGTTTAGACATCCGCTGCTTGCCAGAAGTTCATGCTTCTCTATATGCCAGAAACTAATTACCAACAGAAATTCAAATGAGGGAAATGGCACATCGAACAATAAGCCAGTTAGGTACCACCCTGTACTTGGAAAAATGAATAGCCCCAAAGTTCATATTTAAGGCTATTTTCATTATAACTTAGGTTGCAGGCTCATTATTGGCCTGGTTTGTTGTTTTATTTCTAAACTCCCTTGGCTATTTTGTCTCAAAATCTTAATAGTTACCAGCTAATGACTGTAAATCAACATTTAATTTGACTGACTCTGGCAACCTCTGACAAATACACTTTGTTGGAAGTATGAACAAGTTTCACATGCACCAGAAAACACAGCATACTTGTACTGCTTTTTTGTAATTTTACCCATGCACAGCTGAAATAAAGACACTTTCTATTGCTGAACGTGTTGCACATTTAAAAAATCTTAGTAACTCTTCGTGACTCTTGAAGTATTGACTCTTCTATTCTAGGTGGCATAAACAGGATACAGCTGGAACTAACTTCACCAAGGCAGACAACTCACATTTGACCATGGTGGTTGCTGGGAGATAAAAATATTTGTGGAAATTGTGCAGGATGTCAGTGGTCAAATTGCACATTTTTCACAACTTAATATGTCTGACAACGCCCTCTTTATGTAATTAACATTTGGAATAAACAATTTGAGTCCTCACCTGCTCGCAACTCAGTTTGGAAAAATCATAGATAGGATTGCCACAGTTTTCCCATTTACATTGGTAGTGAGCAAGGATTCATAAAGTCTCACCTGCAAAATTAGGTTCAGTGGCTAAACTGATTTTGATAGCAGAGCCTGAAAAATGTGCCGATCATCATCTTTGATAGGGTGAAAATTTAAGTTTCTATTTATTGTCATGAGTAGGCTTACATTAATACTGCAATGAAGTTACTGTGAAAATCCCCTATTTGCCACACTCCAGTTCCTGTTTGGGTACACTGAGGGACAATTTAGCATGGCCAATGCATCTAACTAGCACTTCGTTTGGACTGTGGGCAAGTGCAGTCATCCTGTGCGTATGTTGTAAGCAAAGTGGGCAGATCATGACATCGGTCAGCATCTAATGTTAGTTTGATGCCTAATCTGCCATCTTGGACCACTCAGATCCTGCTGATGCACTCTTTCAAATATACAAAGCCGTTTAGCAGCGTGAAGGATCTCACCATGCACCTCCTACTTCCAGCTCAACCTGAAGAAGTATCTGCGGCGGCTATACTTCACAAGGAGGTGACCCCTCCCAACCAGGCCTGCAGCTACAGAGCAGGACAAGACTGTCATTGTTGCTCTTAGGATTCTCCTGAGATCATAACATTCATCATTTGCTTCAACCCCTACATTAAGGAGCCACTGAAACGCTGCATGCCTTCACTGACCTATGTCAGGAACCACATTTGCATTTCATGATTGATTGTTAAAAGGCCAACTGGCTGGAATTACATTCTACCTCTCAATTAATCCGCCAGCGGATAAGCTTCACTTCATCATCAATGATTTTGAGATACATGAACATTACTATTGCCTACCTTATCAATGTTGTTGTGAGAGTTTGAGTGCTTGCATCATAAGTTGCATTAAGACTGGGCACAGAAGGCAAGACCAGGAGGAAGACCGAGATCGGACAGGGGTGGTGGCTGCGCATGGGACGGAAGGTAGAAGATGGAAGCAGGACAGGAGGAATGATGGTGAGGGCAAGGAACAGAATGTAACAGACTATCCAAGGAGACAGAGGATGTCCTGGGGTTGAAAGCACACTTTGGGAGGCATATTGAATGGATTGTCCAGGAATCCAAACCATGCTTTCAGGGGCAGCATGAACAGAGTGTCCTGATGCTGTGCAGGCCATATCAGAGGATGCTGCATGGCACGCATGTCTTGATTCTTGTCTTGGATGGAGAAAAGGCAGTGACAATTGTGCACATCATGGTGCGCAGGGCACAGTCAGTCAACTCAGCAATTTAGTCCTGGGGATTAGAGGAATGGTACTGTGAGGCAGATGATATGGTCATAATTGCCGGGGGGCGGGGGGGCATCTACATCCTGTAAATTGAGAACTGAAAAGTTACAGAATGTCTCATGGAGGCTGTCCTGGAAAGTCAAGGTGCAGGTGGACTTAAGAAGGGGAGGAATCAGGTTGATAAAGGGCATAGGGACGTCAACATTACTGAGTTCTGTGTGAGAACAGGAATATCTACGTGTGTAACGATGGGTTTAAGGGTTCTGGGGGAGGCTGGATAGCAGTAGCAAGAAAAGGAATTAGGATGCATTGGGGAGGATGGGATGGAATTTGTGGGTTATAGTGGGTGGTTGGAAGCTGGTCTCCCACAGGTGCCAGCAGCACCATTTTTCAACTCATCTTCCAATGACAGTTCAAAAATAAAGTTTGAAAATAATCACTTGGGGAAAGGTTTCAGGGCGTGTGGAAGGAGTTCAGCAATGCAAGTCTTAACTGATTGAAGGAGCCCTCAATAACTGTCTTGCTCAAATCATGGAGAGCATGTTCAGCTGAGTACTGGACTTGAGGACCTCATGGAACATGAATGAGTCTGTCTCCTTTTTGTGTCGGTGGCAATCCTTTAGGTTTAGGTACTGCATTGCACATAGCCTTAATTGGATTCTGATCCTTGCAGGTATATGTCAGAATGGATAGTCCCCAAAAAGGAATAATCATGTCTCCTGCACAGGGACAGTTTGGGCCTTCATCTTCCCACAACATTGATCGTGTCATTCAAAAGGCCATGCCTACAGTCAGGACAGAAGTGCAAAGACTGGATATCCACAACTGTTGTAAAGGCCACTTGAGGACAACCAACTAGAACTAGTTTCAAACGAACACCCTCATTGTGAATGGACATTCATTTCTGAGAGAAAAATCAGCCAGCCGTCATTCTCCCCTCTCTCACTTGCTCACAAATCTGAGAGATCAGATATCTACATTCAATGATGGAACATTCTTAATCCACTGGTAGAGAATTCCAAAGGTTCACTACTTTCTGCGTGAAGAGATTTAAGGACGGCTCACTAGTTAGCCCTGCAGTCTCCCAGTGCCAAGGACTGTCGTGGTTCCCCAAGACGACAACTTATTTAACCCGATTGAAACAGAGAGTCTGAGTTGTAATCTTCCAAGCAGTAGACTTTATTTTCCAGTACAAGAGAAATAAAGCCGGGAGGTCCGGAACACTCCACAGAGCCCTCGGCTTACAGTCTTTTTATGCACATTTCAGCTCCATATCTCAAGATTCTTATCTCGCTTTTACAATGCGACCTCGTTTAGCCACCATTGTTTTTGTACTGACCCCTTATTTACCTTGCTTGAGATTGGTCACCCATTGTTACGTCTCTTTTCCTCTCGAAACCATGGTGGTTACATCCTTTGCCCTTATCTTTACGACTCTGCTTGTACAACAACAGTGGTTTAGCTGACTTAGGCCGAATGTGAAGAAAAACATGCTCACTTTATTCTTTCTTGCTTGTTACGATCATATATTAAGCTGGACAGCTGTATAGTACCCATTGTCTCCCCAAGTGACTGCTGTTTGCATTTGCTAATAAGTAACTGCTATACTGCTTCTCTGGGCCTCCTGCTTTGATCACATTTGCTACACTTGATTATATTAGGTTACAAATCAGCTATACTTGATTACCCATCCTAATTCTACTTCAAGGAAGACACTCTAATACTATCCGTGATTCCATATTTCATACCCAGTTTAGGTACAATTGTTCAGTACAAATTCTCTAAGTACTAACATGCTTACATATTGAGTACAAATTTCCTTACAGGACCCAGGTTCCATTCTGGCCTTGAGTGTCAATGTGAGTTTGCATGTTCACTCTGTGTCTGCGTGGGTTTCCTCTGGGTGGTCGGGTTTCCTCCCGCAGTCCCAAGATATCCAAGTTAGTGGGATTAGTGGGGTAAATGCATGGTGTTAAGGAAATAAGGTGGGGGTGGGCCTGGGTAAGATGCTCTGTCAGAGAGTTTGTGTAGACTTGATGGGCCGTATGTCTTCCTTCTGCCCTGTAGGGGTTCTGTGATTTCTCAATCTCAGCCCTAAGCAGGCTACCCCTTCTCTTGGTCTTCATATTCTAGATTCCTTACCCAGGGAAAATAACAGCTCTGTCACTGCCCTGTCAGAGTATGGTACACTATCTTTTTCGTCCCATTGGAAAGTTCATGGCAGACACTGATGGCTACAGTGAAGAAAACTGGTCAAAAATAAGATTCATTTCTTGAAATTAATAATCTGTTAGATTGTATGCAGCATAAGCAGTCGGTAGAAATAGCAAACTTTGGGTTTCCTCCGGGAGCTCTTGTTTCCTCCCACAGTCCAAGGATGTGCAGGATAGTTGGATTGGTCATGCTAAATTGCCCCTTAGTGTCAGGGGAACTAGCTAGGATAAATGCATCAGGTTAAAGGGATAGAATCTGGGTGGGATTGTGGTTGGTGCGGACGCGATGGGCCGAACGGCCTCTTTCTGCACTGTCGGATTCTATGATTCTATGATTATGATTCATAATTTCAACTTTCATGGGGTGGCCTTGGTAAGCAGGCTAAGGAAAAGTCAAGGGTTGGAGAATGCATAGGTGGCCTTGTATATTGAGGAAGACAAATCAATGAGAACTAACATTGATTACTCAATTGTATCAGTTCACAGAAACCAGTAGGAGTTGAGATTTCAGGCTGCAGGCAGTGCTGCCTTCTTGATAGCTTTGATGTGAATGAGGAGAAGAAGGGCCTGTCACCATTTGGTACACATCAGGGAAAACTTTCAACCTGAGGAACAAGAGCCAGTGCTACCCCAGGAAGATCAAGATGCAGACGAGGAGGGACCAGATCCACAAGGACATTTGACACAACCAGAAGATGCTGCTCATACATTGAGATGTACAAAAGACAGTGCCACGGACATGTTCAATTGTCTAAGGATGCAATAGTTCATATTTTTCATATTCTCTGTGAGGAACTCATACCTTGAGTGCGGGGGGGGGGGGGACACTATTTGAAGGTGAAGTGGATTCTCCCATGCAATTGTTGAATAAGTAATTAAAATTGTCAAATAGCTTAATAACTTGTGCTTGCACCAAAAATTATGTCTCTAACAGTCAACGAGCCTACATCTTGGACTATCAGCAACTGGCCAGGGTCACTGAAGTGAGTGCACAGTGGGGAGTATTACTTCAGTGAAACTGATAAACTGGGAAGCCTTTGATCAGTGAAATGGAAAAATCATTGAATCCATAGAATGCAGAAGGAGACCATTCAGCCCATTGAGCTTGCACTGACAACAATCCTACCTAAACCCTATCCCCGCATATCTCTGTATTTATCCTGCTAATCTCTTTGACACTAAGGGGCAATTTAGCATGGTCAATCAACCTAACCCGCACATCTTAGGACTGTGGGAGGAAACTGGAGCACCCAGAGGAAACCCACACAGTCATGGGGAGAATGTCTGTGTGGAATTTGCACAATCACCTGAGACTGGATTTGAACATGGGTCCCTGGTGCTGTGCGGTAACAGAGCTAACCACAGTGTCACCGTGCTGCCCTAAAAGCTGTAGCCATGACCAGGTGAAAGACTGCTATTCTCGGCACTTCTTCTCGGAAGATGGTTTCACTGCTTAGCTCACATCTCGTAAATGAATAGAAAGGAAAGTGTATCATCCTTGATCAGCAGAGAAACCCAGAGGCAGGATGCTTATACTATAGCTCAGTCAATAAGCTCCAGTAAAGCCTGCTCTAGATATGAATGGATTCCCGACTCATTTATGGTCCCATTACTGGCCAAAAAATTCTACCCCATGTTTTTTCACTCACAGAAATTTTGAAATAATTAGCAGATGTAATGATGTCAGTTTTTATGATTTCTTCGTACAAAAATGAATATTCAATGTTGTATTAATTGACAACTGTGATGCTTTGGAAGCCATTGTCTTGTTATCAGTAGATACTATTTAGATTGCCATGGTTCCCATAGTTCAGCATTGAACTGGTTTCACATTTATAGAACACTGAAAGGCACCCAAATCATCTAATTCCATAATGTTTGCAATTATACTGATAATTTTACTTGTACCTGGCATCCAAAATTTGTGTAACATTCAGTATGGACTTCTCAATAGAGACCTTTCAAAGATCCCTATATAGAGTTTTTGAAAAATGGATTGTTTTATTCACATTTCAGTTTTGGTTTCATTTACACTTCCGTAGTTATGCTGCAATTGTGCAAATTACTTAATATAGGAGTCTAGGTAAGACTGGCAGCCTACACTGGTAAAAGGATTGGGGCGGGGGGGCATGTTGGACAAGGCAGAGATAAAGGTGGATATGATTGGCCTTTCCCACCCTCTGAGTGGTAGCAGCTATGAGCCTTTAGTGGAGCCGATGCTTCCTCTGCAAGGTAGAAGCAAGTGGCAGGTACACCCCTGATGACATGTAATCTTATATTTCCATAAAATCCAGGTCAAGGCCAACCTTCTTCTTTGCAAACTGCGTGGCCCATACTGGATTTGGTTTATGAAACAAAATTTAACCTAATGAGTCTTGCAGATTATCTGTGTACTATTTACTGAACTTTAACTTTGTACGTAATAGATGCAATCATAGAAACATTGTTCTACGTATATAATTATACAATCTAACTCACTTTACTGGAAGTCCCACAGAAGCTCAATATGTTGGAGCATCAGTTTTGCTGAAATATTGATCTCAGATGTGCTGGTATGGAGAGATACTGAGCAATTAGCTGATGCCCTATTACAGAGAAGGAGACAAAATCTGAGGAAGGATATTCAGACCTCTTTTACGATAAGTGACACAAGAACAGAGATCTGGAAATGAGTCAGTCACATGCTCTCTCAGTCACCATTGAATTTCTTTATGCAATGTAAAAGAAAAATGAGAGCATAAACTTATTTTCGGAAATCAACAATGTCTGTTAGTATTATACTGACATTAACCAAAGAAATATATTAATTTTTCTTGGTGTTAGCACTAGTGCAGATGGTAACAAGTATCCACGCACCCAGATCATTAACATTTTTGTTCACTGTTGCAAAACAAGATTATGCAATAGTTTATGGGTGATTAAGTTTGTGCTGGAATAAGGAGCGAGCAGCCCACACACATTGTCAATGCTAACCATTGCATTCTTTTCTGAAAAATAGTTATTATAAGCTCAAACTGGCCCTGTGCCTAGTAAGAGAAAGGAAGAGTACTGACATTTTTAATGATTAGCAGCAGAGACCTGGGTGGACAGATGGTATTAGCATACAATCCTTTCACCTCTGAGATTTGTATAAAATTCAGCTTAAGCTTTGGGATAACAGTTTCTTCTTCATTTTGGTTCCAAATATCTTTAGATAAGTGGTTGTGTTACTTGTCCAGCAAGCCAGAAGTGCTGAATTCAATTTCCATAATGGCAACTTCCAAAACTGAATTCAATAAAAAAATCATGAAATAAGGCTAAAATAAAATCAGACAGACTCAATGACAATGAACCAGGTATCCCTGTAAGGCTAATTTCAGCAATGTCCTCTTCATTAGTATCTAAGAATTGCTGTCCAAGATGGGAAGACTGTCCTACAATCCAATCAAACTTGTCTAATATAGTTTCAATCACTGAATAATGCATATTAGCCAATATTCCAGGGTTCTCCATTACCACTTCTGGGTATGTCCAGAGTTTGGCCACAATGCTATATTGTCTAGTGGGAGTAACTATCGTCATTCTCAACTGGACTCCGGATTGCACAAAGTTCCATGGTTTTAGATCAAATAAAGTTAAGGAAATTTGCTCACCACCATCTAACATTTATATGTCCAATCAGGACTCCTCAATTTGAGCAGCATTTGGAGGAAACTCTGAGAGAGGCAAGGAAAACTAAAGTATCTTCTGATGGGAGACCAACCATCAAGAGTGTCTAAGTAGTTACACCATTAATTGAGCTACCAAGCTTGAATGGCATAGCTGCTAGATTAGACTTTGCCAAATGTTGAGGAAACTAGTACAATGAATTAAAATATTTGACCTCATCCTCACCAATCTGTCTGTGGGAAACGTATCTATTTTGAATAACAGTAGTAAAAGTGATCACTGCACAGTCCTTATGCAGACAAATTTTCATTTCTATTGTATTGTGTGGCACTCTCACTAAGTGGAGCAAACTAAGGATAGATGAAACTGCAAAAAGCTAGGCATCCCTGAAGTGCTGTGGTTCACCATGCGGAATCAGAACCCACCAGTCTTTCATAACCTAACAGATCACTAACTGTTTGATGACTGTCTGAACCCAGACTTGACCCCTGGTGAAAGAGGAGTTTTCATATGATATGCCAAGAATTGCATCAGGCATATCTTAGAATCAGGAATAAACCCAGAGAAAGTTAATCCCACAGTATAGACTCATGGCTCCCAAAAACAACAGACTATAGACGGAGATAAATAGTCTCAAAATAAATAGGTCAGAGCATTCTGCCACCAATGGAGGGATTCCATGAAGATCTCTATCCATGATGTTAAGCAGTATGAGAGTGCAAGAGCGCAAAACTGAAGTTTGCAAGCATTTTCCACCAAAAATGTTGAGAAGATAATCTTACTTGGCCTACTCCTGAGGTCTCCAGATGCACTGATACCACCAATTTGTTCATCTGATGTTGTAAAAAGCAGCAGAGTCCTGAAGTTCTGAGTGCAGGAGCATCTGGCAATTCCTGGTGTTAGTGCTGAAGACTTGTACATTAGGGCCAGCTATTCCCTCTATTCAAGATGTTAAACTAAATCTTTGACAATGTTATCTGTCCAACAATGTTGAAGATTGCGGATGACTGTCCTTTTTGCAAAATCAAGGGATAAATCTAATACAGCCAATTATTCCTAGCATCCTATCAGTGATGAAAATAGAATTCAACAGTACCATGAACAAAAACCAGTAATCTTTTTCTGAAGATAGCAGTCATCCAAAAACAGCATTAAGGAAGCATAGCAAAACTGAAGTTAATAAATGTCGAAGCGAGAACACTTCAGTTGTTAGAGTCATATCTGGCAAAAAGCAGGACACCTTTGGTTCCTGAAAACCAGTCATCAGAGTCCAGGACATTACTGCATAAATCCTCATGGATATTTCTATAACTACCAATCTCCTTTTGTTTCGTCAGTGATCTTCACTCTGCCCTAAGGTCAGAAATGAGGTTGTCTGCTTTTGACTCCACAGTGTTTAGCTTCATTCACAACTTCTCTGTTAATGTCAGCCTACAATTGTACCTGGATAACATCCAAACTTAACAGGTGACATTTAACATTTATGAACACACTAGTAAATAACCATTTTAAATTAGAGAAAGCTCACCACTTTTCATGAACTTCAACAATACCCACATTTAACATTCCATAGACCATGACTGACCAAAGACATTACTAGACTCCCTCAGAGGTGTTGGAATTTTCAACACCAGAGGGCTGCCAAGGCAGTCATTGATTACGTTCAAAGAAATCAATACATTTCTAGATATAAAAAATGTCAAGGGATATGCGGTTGGCATGGGAAAACGCTGTTGAGGTTGAAGATCAGCCATGATCCAGTTGAAAACCAGAGCAGGCTCATGGAGCCAAATGGACTACTCCTATTTCCTATGTTTCTGTGGACTTAGAAGAGTTAGGATAGTCTGCAGTAAATAGCTCACTTCCTCTTCCCTTAATGTCTCTCACAAACAAAAGGTCAGGATTATGATTTCCTGAATGCAACAAGATCATTGGAGACAGAACAGTTTATCAGTACTCCTGTCACTGAACCCTAAAGCAACCCCTTCTAACTTTGGTGGATAATAGTTGCTGTTTGTAAAATTTACAGGATGCAATGCAGCAAGGTCAATGGTTCCTAACTCCTCTGAAAACTCACTCATTGAAGAGAGCAAGGATAATCGTGTAATGAATTCTTTAGCTATGGTATCTCACTGCTGTGATGGCTCATTGATAAAATCTTGAGACTTGTATGTTTAGACATGAACCCTTCATTGATAGTTTTTAACTATTTATAGTTCTCAGGTTACTATCATATACTGCAATACTGCTAATACTGCAATGCAGGTAGGCTGCTTGCTTACAACATGGTGCTTCTAAACTTTTTTTCTCAGATTCTCTTACACTGTGACTCCCCGCATCATACAGTGTCCCACGTCAACACTTGCTTTGCTGACAACCCATAAATTACATTGCATGCAGGCACGGAATACAACATCCCCTTTCCTCTCTAAAAAAGTCTTTCCTCCCTTCTAAAATAGTATTACAATACAATCTTTAATTGCTATCTCTGCTCCCACACCTCAAGTCTCTAACTTTATAAATTTGGATGGTATTGAGACTTGACAGCTCTTCCAAATCACAAAATGTCATGTTTGTGGAAATAGTATAGTACTCTGTTTTTATTCTGTATCACTGGAGAATGGTGTTGGGAAGATGTCTTGTAATAGATTCCCACTCACCCTGCCTGTGGGTACCCTCAACTTTGAAGTCTGTACTGAGGCTTCTTCAATTGTTTCTTCACTTCTTCTTCTTAGATGGACTTCTTTCAAGTTTGAATTCAGCAGCTTTTAGTCTCTCACGCCTTGGGATACTATTTGGGAGTACACTGTTTAAAATGCCTTATTTTATATTACTGCTGATCACTACTGTTGGATGAGAAGGGTGTGGAGGGATATGGTTCAAGTGCAGGTCTGTGGGACTAGACAAAAAATGGTTCGGCACAGACAAGAAGGGCCAAAAGGCCTGTTTCTGAGCTGTAATTTTCTATTGCTCTGTGGTTCTATCACCATGTTTTATGGTACCATTGCTGCTGCGGTATTTTTTTGAAGCTTGCCATCACCATGTTGAATGTGATCCGTACAGATTTCTAATAGAGAAGGGAATTAAGGGTTATGGGAAGAAAGTGGGAAAGTGGAACTGATCCACTTCAGATCAGCCATGATCTTATTGAGTGGCGGGGCAGGCTTGAAGGGCTAGATGGCCTACTCCTGCTCCTATTTCTTATGTTCTTATTGTCAACCATGTCATAAAATGGGTTCTTTAGATATTTTGTCTTACTCCTGTGGTGTCTCATTGATGAGATTTTGAGACTTTTGTGTTTATACATGAACCCTTCCTTGGTGGTCTAAAGTTATTTATAGATAGTAATGTTCCAGGTTATTATCATGTATACAACTGTTACTATCATGCAGGTAGGGAACTTGCTTACATGGTGTTGCTTCTAACAACTTCTTTGGGCAGTTCTATTCTCTAGTCTAGACTAACCCTTATTCGGCTGGTTTTCTTTTACATTACAATGCACGCAGTCACATAACAAAACATTATGGGAACACCTCACCTGCAAACTCTGAAAGTCCCACAACACTCTGACTTGGACGTATATTGCCAATCCTTCATTGGGAAGTCAATATCCTAGAATTCCTCAACTAAAATAATTTGGGAGCACCATCACCAGTAATTCTACAGTGGTTTAAGGAGCAGGCCTATAATTATCTTATCAGGGCAGCTAGGGCAATAATTGTGGCTGTGCCAGCATCACTAAAATCCTAAGAAGAAAAAAAGGAAATTATATTACATGTGTTTGATCTATCCAAAACAAATCCTTAAACTTTTCTCACAATGAGCCCAATATGACAATAATTATGCTGACCTTTAAACCGAGCAATCTAATTTTGATATATTTAAATATTTCAATTTTCCAACATTTGATTAATTAAACAAATAGTGCTTGTGCAAAATGAGCCTTGATAACATTTACATAAAGTTGGTCATTTGCACTTCAGAAATGTTAAACAAACCCATCTAACATTTGTGTGTTTGCAGGTAGATTGTTTTTGATATGTAAAAACAGGCTCTATTTCAAGGACTCTCATTAAGACTGTTGTGCTGGGCAAATGGTCATCACCAGGTAGCATGCAGTCCCAGAGATTTCATTACATGACTCTCCACGTTCAATTTAACCAACAAATAGCGCTTAATTCCCAATGCTAAATACTTTGCAAAAAATGTACTGTTATATGAACTTAAAAAAAACACTTTCACAAGCTTAATACTGAATGATAAAGGAGCTGTGTGTCAAATATTCAGTTAAATAGCAATTTCTAGATTTCCCATGTATGGGCTTGGCATCTAGCAAAATGATTTTGCAAATTATACTTGTATGACAAATGGACATGATAGAAACGAGGACTAGCATTGGTTAAAGGAAGATGTCATGAGAAGGATATTGGAAATTAATTTTTCCAATGGTAAATTTAAACACTTTGACATTTCTTTGGCAATTGCTTTCTTTCAGCAATTTCACTTTCTCCTTCCATGCACAGAAGATATCCATAAATAGTCACTTTTGCATTTACTATGTTTTAATTTTCACTTTAGGTTATTGGTTATTTTTATGTGGATAAATGATTACCCAACAACATTTTCCAAGATGATAAAGGTCTGGAATGCATGGGTATTTACATGTTTGTGCATTATACACAAACAATTTTAAAGAAAGTTGTTTCAAATGTACTTCTGTCTTAAATGTGCAATTATTCCCATTATTATCTGCTGCCACCAGTTTGAATTAGCCAAGTTTCTCTTTGCGGCACAGAATGAAGATATGTAAGTATTTGAAGAAAATTTCCCAACTCTGGACACTTGATGATTTTGTTGCAAATTTGACATTACATTTTATTTAAGAATAAAATGACCTAGGGGGTCGGGAGTAACTCTGAGGTGGGGGTATTTGCGGTTCTTAAAGATACCTGCAACAGAGGTACGACTTGCAAGTTCAACATAAACAAATCTAGCCTGCAGATTGACAAACATAAGTCAAAAAATTTCCAAATGTAAATGTATGGTGTTCAAAAAAGAGAGGTCTGAGTTAGCAAAATAAAAGCTGCTTGACTGGGTAACAAAATGACTTAGAACAGCAATTGTCACAAATAACATGTGACTGTAGACCATTGAATGTTCCCTGGAGATGAATTTCACAGATTGCAAACTGATAATCGTTCTTCAAATAAAAACCAGGTTTGATTCCTAGTTTGGGTCACTGTCTGTATGGAGTCTGCACATTCTCCCTACGTCTTCATAGGTTTCCTTCGGGTGCTCTGGTTTGCTCCCACAGTCCAAAGATGTGCAGGTTAGGTGAATTGGCCATGTTAAATTGCCCCTTAGTGTCAGGGGGAATAGCTAGGATAAATGCGTGGGGTGATGGGAATAGGGCTGGTGCAGACTCAATGGGCCAAATAGCCTTCTTCTGCACTGTAAGGACTCTATGAAATATGAAAATATATTCAGCATTATTGTCAAGAATAACCCAAAAGAGTAAACTGACTGGAGCATTGATATTTCAGTGCATCAGGATGTTTGGCTTTATTGCAAGAATTTTTTTATTATCCAGCACTTTGTACAGATTCACAGATTGAATATTGTTTAAATAAGCCAAGTATTAGCTCATGACTCAATTCATGACAATTTCATCAGTGAGCTAGAGTGATGTATGTCCAAGATCTGCTCCAGAATCTAGGCTCATAATCTGATACCATAGTTTTTAATTGAGGAAGGACTGCATTGTTGAATGTTCCATTCTTTGAATGAGATGGTAAATTGAAATGTGTTGGCCGATTCAAAAGAATGCTAAAGATCCCAAGATAGCACTCAAAGAACAGAAAAGAGTTCTTCCAGTGACCCAACCAAAATTGCTCCTTCAACCAATATCACCAAAAACAGCCCAGTTGAGTATTTGGTGCAGGATCTTGGTGTGAATAGAATGACTCGTTTTCCAACACATCAAAAATTGTTTATTGTATGTAATGCATTTTAAGAAGGTGTTAAGAGTTGCGTTAAGGTGTTAAATTTTTCAATCAACCAATCACAATACTACCTATAAAGTTTAGATGTCAAACGAAGTTTAATCAGATCTTGGATGCTACAGTTAATAGATCAATCAGATTTGCTGTAAGAAAGCTGTGGAAAAGTTAGACAATCTGCAAATCTTCTCTGCAGATGGCAGAATGAGGAAGGTCTCTTATCTGCAGTGGCACATAATCTATAATCTAGTCACTGATGAAGATTCTCTGAAGTCAGTGACTTTCTTTGATGGAGTGAAATGAGTTATTCCACTTGGTTCAAGATACAATCGAAAGACAACTTTAATGCTACACCAAGGAGTCTCACTCAGACTAGTGCTGAAAGGATACAATGCAAATCCAGGTCTTGGGTCTTAGCTAACTCTGGAACAAAACAAAATAACATTTACGGGGGAGTCTGATTACTTCACTCTAGTGTCAGGTCAGATTCTGACTCTCAATTTATATTACCATTTTAATGTCAGTGCAAAGTTTCAATGGATGCAATAACTCTAGTGTCAATGAAGCCCAAAAGTTTGTAAGCTGTGATTCTGAACAGTGATTCTAGCATTACAGATCAATAATAATTTCTATTGTTATTTTGTTACGTTACATCATTTATTTTTATTTATTTTCTGTTTTGGCTGGATTATTAAGAGATTATATTTGGGCAGTGATTTGTCATCATGCAAAATCCTGTGACAAAGTCTTGCAATGTTTACTCTATAATGTAACTTTACCAGCTGCCCATCAGCAGTAAAAAACATATCATTGACTACAATGATTGCTAGTTTGAAAGGCAGGGTGGATTGGCTAACTTCCAGAATTTGCATGGACACTGATTTTGAAGTTCTAGTTAGTTTTCCCTCTCCAACCGCTGTAATAGCAATAACAACTGCTCAGTCAGTTGGGAAAGGCTGGTTATATAACAGGAAGATTGTGAGTCAACATTCACAAGCCTTTTTGGAGGAAAAAAGTTTGGACACTAACTTAGTAAACAACTCCACTGCCTGATGTGTTCTTGAACAATACAAATGAAATAATTCTTAATCTCTGGTCAAAGCTAAACACCCTTAAAAATAATAGGAAAGGGAACACACCCCAATCTGTGGAATTGGGAAGGGAAATGTCAGCCATGGATTGCATTCCAGTCCCTATCTGGTGACTTTTGCTAGAACTATTTGACTGTGTATTTTGGATGAGAACGGCATTGAACTTGGATGTGCTATCCTTTTGAGTTGCTGACACTCATTGCCAAGCCTCATGTTGGTCACTTGATAGTTGATTGCTATCATAGTATAAAACTTCTGAGCTAGTTGATTCTGTGGGAGAAAGAGGATAAATCAGAGGAGAGGAAATGGGAGAACATTTAAAATAAAGTAAGTGAGGTGGTGGAGATGTCATTCTAGCTGAGAGCTAAATGTCCTGTAGTTTTTACACAGAAGATAGGAACATAAGGAGGCCATTTAGCCCTTCGAGCCTGCTGCATCATCATTACGATCATGGCTGATCATCCAACTCAATAACCTAATTCTGCTTTCTCCCCATAACCTTTGATCCCATTCGCTCTTTTTGACAGGGTAGACGTTTACATTTTGCTAAAAGATAATTTCATTGTTTAATGTGGGCAAAAAAATGAGACTACAAGACATTTAATCAAAGTGCTTTAAAGAAAGGATTGTGTGAATAATCAGATCTTCGGAATACTTTGCAAAATGTTGTGAACCTCACTGCTAAGCGTAGCGATTCATCAGAAAACCAACTGTAGTGACAAAGCTTTACCATCTGCAATGCAGCAAGATCAAAGCTTTTTCAAACTACTTGAACTTGTGACAAAAACAAAACATGGACAGAATTGTTTTATTAGGCTTTTTTTGTATTTGATTTTAAAAAGCCCAGAATTTCCCTGGACTTTCTACTGCTGCAGCACTGTATTTTTCCCAGAGAAGTAATGGAAATCCTATTTGTGAACGGTCTTTTTATGTACTGGCAGCAAAGTAAGCCGAAGTGGAGCAACAAAAATGTGAGGAAATCAGGGCCTGACTAAAAACCAATACAACATTAGGCAGGTGTGAGTTTTCTTTTTGGTTTGGTATGAGTTACAGCCATAGTAGGTTGAAACACAAAACATCATCTATGCATATTGAAAAAAACACATGCCTTGTCTGTATAATCAAGAACACAGTAATATTTTAAAGATCATCCGTTTCAGGAATGGTTGCTTCAAAAGGCAGGTCTTCAAATACTATTGCTACGTTGTTAGATGTCCAACCTTGCGCAGTTCTGTTGAAGGTTGGCCGACCAGCAGTACCATCTTGGAAGACAGGCAATCTGAGCTCTGGTTCCAATAATGCAAAATCCAGCTTTGGTAACTTGTAATTCATAATTTTGGAAGCTCTGTCAAAACCACCATAAGGAGTTGCAACTCTGTGGATTTAAAAGTGAAAAAAAGATATGGGTTAGCAAACTGAGTTGATCTTGACATGGTATCAGTATGGAGCAAGCTGGTGCCATGATATCAATGTAATTGTCATCCTTAGCAAGGACTTTGTTTGCAAGTAAAGATGGAAGTGAGAAAATGGGGTGATGATTGTTCTGCTGAATATGAAAGGCCTCAGGGATGGATATTAAGAGTTTAAAAGGGTTGATAAGTTTATCCTCTGTATCTGTGGAATGGAGGCACAGTAAGAAGTCTCACATCAGATTAAAGTTCAGGCTTATTTGATAGCCCAAGCTTTCGGAGCGCTGCTCCTTCATGAAGTGAGTTCCATTCACCTGATGATGGGGCAGCACTCCTAAAGCTCATACTACCAAATAAATCTGTTGGACTTTCACCTGACGTTGTGAGACTTCTTACTATGCCTACTCCAGTCCAACACCAGCATCTCCCCATTGTGGAATGGAGAATGGAGGAGAAAGAGTGGCAGCTCACAAGGAGGCCAAGGTCCACTCAGAGAATGTCAAGAAAGGCATAGAGTGTATCTGTGGATTTACAGTTGCTAAGGTTGGATGTTGTGATGAGGCGAAGACAGTGGAGAAGGGCCAGAGATGACCAAGAAACAGGATTGGGAAGCAAATAAATGTAACCAGCTTGGATTCAGAATGGCAGTCAAAATTCACAAACAAAGGCAGGCTATTAGGTACATTGTAGAAAATTTTACAGCTCTGGAGATGACACTATGCACAATTGCTGGTGAAATCATAGGACTAATTATAATTGGAAAAGATTAAAAGGGCTGGAATCTGGGTCTACTTTGAATTTACCATGGCTACTAAAAATCTATCAGAATGTCAGAATTTGTCAACCTCATATAAAACATCATGATATCCCAGCAACTATATCAGATTGTTGGCATTAATTCAATTTCTTAAAGTAGTATATAAATAAACAGATGTAACATAAAGCTTTTCTGTATGAGCCACTTCAGCATTGGAGATACTGTTTGTTGCATGCTGCATTTTATGAGCAACACTAGAGCTATTGAAATAATTGGACTGCCTACATGGAGGAGCATGGAAAAACTTGAACTTATCAGGCAGGTCTAAATAGTTACCAAAAACTGGTGGTGGGTGGAAATGACCATCAGGTTAACAGCTGCAACACTGTGGACTTTCAACAATGTGATCTGGATTTAAATTCTATTTTTGTTTGACATTTACATTCAGGCTTTCCCTCAGGAGTGAATTTTCTTAGATACAGATACATCATCCCATAGAAGGAAAGAAAAACTATGATGGGATGAAACTTCCATCTCAGTTATTTCTTGGCTGAAACTGTGAAATCGGCAACATTTTAGTGGATGCCTGTAAATTTGATTGTACAGCCCTCCAAAAAAAAACCTGATTTGCTTTGGGGAGAATGGAGAAAGGAAACAGGATAAACCGCAAAGCAAAACTTATTTGAAGAAAAAAACCAACCCTTATCAAAATTTCACTGATGAGGCGGATCACACTTTTATCATGAAGGAAAATAGCTAATGTAAATGTAAATATATATACTTTTTCCTTCAGATATATCGCAATCACTGGCATAGCACTTAAAATTATGGATCTTTCTTGAATACTTTTTCCTTTAAAATTTTTAAAGGATTTTCAAGGCTATCTTTAGAGAAAGAGTTAATGCAGCAAATTAAATGCTATTGAAAAATATAGCAATTCTTAAGATGTCGCCAAAAGCTCTAGCATTCATATAATCAGGGACGGCTCTTCTGAGAACCGCTTTCATTTAAACTTGTGTCTGCTTGCAACTGCTTGGTGGTCAAATCAAAAAGCTCCTTTTGTTTTTTTCATGTCCTGATAAAAATCTCTGATCTTTCTAAAATACTGACCTTGGTTTGAAACAACAGAATAATGTTGGAAGGCTCTACACTGTTTATAATGTTATTGAGAAGGCGCCAACACAGCAATAGTAAGGCTTTGAAATGTATCACAGAGCCTCAGCATTTTTAAAGACAAAGAAATAGTTTAACTATTCATAGAATAATTGCGCCTAAACTTTATAATCAATTTCTTAAAAGATGCTATTTCTTCTCATGAGTAACGTAACACTTTAATTAGTTTAGTAACAGTAAATAAGAAGGCACAACTTAAGCTAAAGTTTTCTCATAATATTTCAGTTAGGTATTCTAAATTCATTTTTATTAAATATAAGAAATATTACTCATGGTTGATAGGATATATTTAAAATTGAAAACATTCCAACAGACACTGAATATCTGCCCTCTGGTAAAGTTAAAAAAGAACACACTTTTTAAGATATGGAGATGCCAGTGTTGGACTGGGGTCGCCACAGTAAGAAGTCTCACAACACCAGTTAAAGTCCAATAGGTTTATTTGGAATCATGAGCTTTCGGAACGCTACTCCTTCGCCAGGTTACTGGAGAGTGGTCCACTCACCTGATGAAGGAACAGCGGTCCAAAAGCTCATGATTCCGAGGAAACCTGTTGGACTTTAATCTGGTGTTGTGAGATTTCTTGCTGTGTACACTTTCTAAGATAAGCATTATAAAACATGCTTATATTTTTGTAATACTTCCATGTTATACTTGGCTGCTGTTGCATTGTAATTAAATCATACAGATCAACTTAAGTCTTGCCAAAAATAACTTGCATTTTGTTTTCAAGTAAAACCTCTCACTATTATAATTAGCCATTTATAAGAATCAACGAACTATTGTTTTCTGAGCAGACCTCACCTTCTTGTCAAATTCATAAATTCCTGAAGTTTCCATTGTTTGGTTTCAAATCAAATTTCAGAAACTGGAATATTAATACCCTTTGAATTTGTCATTTCTATTTATCTGGTTTGTATTCCATTTTCTATTTGATATTTCACTTTTAATGCATATTAATCGCATTGATCACTTTGATTGGAATGGTAAGTACAAAACTTTCTACTTGTCAACATTTCACTGTAAATGCACAATAACAGGCCTAATGTTTTGGCTGAGATTGAGGAATCACTGAGTGGAGAAACCCTTGAATACTATTTATCAAGAGCCTATATTGCTGCAGCATCACTACATTCATGGGAAGAAAGAGAAATTTAATATAATTTTCTAAGGCTTCTGTGTGCGAGCTTCAATTTTAAGCATATTAACTATGATAGGCAATCTATATCTTAATGTAGATATGGTGGAATATCTGTGCATAGTAAATCACTTGAGTCGCTTTAACCTAGATTTCAATGACTTCAGTGAAGAATAAGAGTTGTTAGACTGTTCAAGTACTTTAGAATGCTAAATACCTTCCCGTCAGAGGCATCAACAACAGCTGGAATCTACAATTCAATTATGTTTAATTCCCTTTGACTTGTAAATCTCTGACATCTCTCGAAAGCATTTATCTGATATGCATGCCATGAAACCACTGATACAAGTTGCACTTAGTGGAGTGGATAGTTATTAGTATGTTGACACTCATTGATATTTCCATGATGTATGCAGTAATGAACCATGTTACTTGGAGTTATATAAAGCAGTTACATGGTAATGTTAATAGCTGTTCCAGCAAAACATTTAAGTTATTTCCTTTCATTAGAGAATAGCACATTTCAGTAGCTGAAATATATAACTGAAAGTTTCCCAAAGGACTTTCTAACTGTAATCATTTGTTAAACTTAACATTTACATTTTCTTCTAGCAAAGTCTATAACATTATGTTTAAAAAAAGACTAAATAACAGAAAATCTCTATGCTACATTTTATAATATCCAATGTAATCAGCCAAGTCAATACATTTATAAAGCAGCATGAGCATTTTTTCATTCGTGAGGCTGATCTCACTGTGGTTTAGAGCTAATCACTGTTTTAAAAAATGGGATCATTGTTAGGTGTTAAACATTAGACATGACAAGCAGCTTTTTCTGCAAACCACCCAATTACCACCCATATGGGATGCAGCATTTCTTTTTGACATTAGCTTGACTTCCAGCCAGTGGGAAGTCAACCACTTTATCAGAACTCAGCCTTGAAAATCACAGTTTGTCCCCTGAAGAAACAATAAATAATGTTCTTTAGTACACCAAATGGATGATCGTTCAGGAAATTGGAACCGGATAACTCACAGCTCTACCTCCTACAAAAACAATAACCTGGATTTATATAGCACCTTTAAAGTAATAAGTCTTTACTCTCTCTACTGCTTTTCATTTTCTCAGGTTGCTTATGTAAATGAGCTGCAATTTCTTCCAATTGAACATTGGTCACATTGAAGGATCTTCAGTCCATGCCACAAAATCTGCATCCTTCCCATTGATTTTATTATCAATCATTCCCACCACCTTACTCCCTAGCTACTGTCTCAGGTTGCCTCACTCTTTGTCCCTTGATGACGTCCATTCACCAATGTTTAACCTCAACCTTAAAGCAATTGGTTTTAAGGAGTATCATAAAGCAGAAAAGTGATGAAGAAATTAGTGACAGTGTGGGATGTGGTATGGGGTAGTGGTTATATTAATGGAAAAGTAATTCATAGACCCTGACTAATGCTCTGGAGACATGAGTTCAAATACCACCATGGCAGCTGGTGTTTATTTTGTTCAATTCATTAATAAATCTGGAATTAAATGCTAGTTTTGGTAATAGTGACCATGAAACTCTTGTTCACTAATGTCTTTTAAAGAAAATCAGCTACCCTTACCTAGTCTGTCTTACACGTGATTCCAGACCCACAGCAATGTGGTTGACTCTTAACTGCCCTCTGAAATTGTCTAGCAAGCCACTCAGTTGTTTGAAATAGCTACAGAAAAATCAAGAAGGAATAAAACTGAATGGACTGCAGCAATTCAAGAATGTGGCTCCTCACTACTTTTCAAGGATACTTAGGGATGAGCAACAAATGTTGGCTTTGCCTTTCAGGTTCACATCTCATGAAAGTTTAGAGACAGTGATTCTCATGCTTGCTTGTTAATTTTTTAAAAAATACACATTTGGACAGAAGGATCTGGATTAGAACAAATCATGCCTTGTAACATGAATTTTAAAAATCCTGAAATCAGTGGGCAGAAGACCTACTGAATTTTAATTTTTCAATGTTTTCTGTTAAAATGAACTAACTTAGGCAGATTTCATTACAAGTAACTAATGCTGCTGACCATATGCACATCACATTGCAGATATCAACTCTACCATATATCAGAACTGAAAGGGGCTCTACGACCTCCATTTCCCTTACGCAGCACTTCATGCAGGTTGATGTCTTGTATTGTGGTGGCAGTCATGATACCTTAATTCTATAGTAATCTGCTGTATCAGCTGCATTTGAATCCTCATGACAACCAAAAGGAGGCTACCCAGTGACAATATGGCTGATGACCTCTTGCAAAATCTATGCGCATATGGTCAGTGTGCATATGGCGAAAACTACTATGCAAAATCTGATCAAATGGGCCATTAGTGGGCTGCAATAAGTCCACTGAATGCTGCAAAAATTATGAAAAATATTTTTTAAGCTACCAAATAGAAGGTGCATCTACTATAAAGAAGTGTATTTGTAAAGAGCCGCCTTTAATGGTATAGATCCCCAAATCCCAATGATAATGGGCATAATTAAATATTGGCACTAAAAGACTATTACTGGAATTTTATTGCCTTGCCCAGCTGAGGCTCGTATGATCCTTCCCAAGGCAAACAGAGAATGCCGTTCTGCAAGCCTCACCCGCTCTGATTCCAGGACGGGCTTGCTGGTAAAGTTCCAGCTTATTAGTTATGAGTAGAAGCATGTTCTTCTATTCATATGTGTTTTCATATTCGAAGAATACATTTCTGGTTTCAGAGCAGCTTCTATTTGATAGCGCACAAGAGACAAACATTAAAGCAGCTTAATTTAGTCTTTAAATGTGTATACTCTCATTGTTGAGAGTATAATTGCCAAATCCATGTTGACTGGTATGAATGGATGTTTCAGCAAAACAACAAAGTACGCTTTCAGTTCAAATCAACTAAAATAACAATATCATTTATCTTGGGATACCACCCGATTGTTCATGAAGGTACTTTGATGCTTGGGGAAATCTTACCAAAAAATGTCTGTATTGTTTCCAGTGAGAAAACCATTGTGTTTTTTTGGAGAGGAACATGTTGAGTTATTTTCCAGAACTCATGACACTCCGGCTAAAAAAATCAAGGGGACATGTTTCACGCTCTCAGCCAGGGGGCAGAGCCTCAACTCATTGGCAAAACCTAGCTGCATTGAGATTGGGGTGCCATGTTTAAAGAGTATTCCTGGTCATAATCTGAGTAAACCTCCCACCCAGCCCACTGCAGAGGTCTCAGGGCACCCCTACACCCCCCTCCCCAATCAGTTTCTCCTCATATCCCTGATCGGAGTTGGCCCTTCTCTCCCCGCTATCCCATCGGTCATCAGCTCCTTCCCCTGGCCCCACGATCATCGCCAGCATCCCCTACTCCTTCGTCTGCTCCCAGCCCATAACCCAATGTAAATGAATCCCCATCCCTCATGAGGGTCCCACTGAGGCCCAACCATTGCCTGGCCATGTCCCTTGCCCCATAGTCTATACTCGTCCTTATGCCCCGGGAAGATCCCCATGATATTATTGTTATAAACTGTGCTAGTGTGACATCTCACTGGTGTGGTGTCAATATCTGAGGGGGGGGGGGGGGGGGGTGCGGTCTCAATAAAAACAGCCAGCATAATCAATGACCCCATGCATCCCGGACATGCTTTCTTCCACCTTCTTTCATCAGGAAAAAGATACAAAAGTCTGAGGTCAAGTACCAACCGACTCAAGAACAGCTTCTTCCCTGCTGACTTTTGAATGGACCTTCCTTGCATTAAGTTGATCTTTCTCTACACCTTAGCTATGACTGATACTACGTTCTGAATCTTCTCCTTTCCTTCTCCCCTATATACTCTATGAACGGTATGCTTTGTCTGTATCGCACACAAGAAACAATACTTTTCACTGTAGGCTAATACATGTGACAATAATAAATCAAATCAAATCAATGCAGGTGCAAGATTACCCCCACTAAATGTGTTTTATTTGGGGAAGAGATTTTGCTGCTGAGGCTGGTTACAGGTCTTTTTAAGTTAGTTTTGAAATGACAACATTTTGATTTGAGCTTAACAATCAGCCGCACCAGAAAAGGCAATGGCTGCTCAATGCTGCACAAGCAATTGAATTATTGATCATGTAATTAATAGAAAGCATTTCCATTTTGGCATACCCTTCATCACAGATGGGAAATATTAACAGCTAAACATAACTTCTCAATTTGTTTATTATTTAAGTTACAGAATGTTCCTGTAAATTATGACACTGATTTCTAATCATCAAAGAAAATATTTTTAGTTTCCTGAAGGCAAATATGTGTTGGAACTACTTTATCTTAACATCTGCTTGTTTAAAGTATGTCATAAGAAGTCCTACGCACTAAATTATAATATCAGTCTAGACATTTGAGAAACAAAGTTGCTGGGAATTCTGTAGCTGTGATCAGGTGATTACACAATAAAGTAATTCACAAGAAAGAGGGGAAAGAGGAAAGGGGAGAAAGAGTATAATGTGAAGATCTAATTTTTTAACCTTCTCTTGTCTGATTTTCACTTGAAAAATGATGATCAACCCCTTTGAAACCTGATTCAATTTTCAAGCAGGCCTTTAAATGGAGACACACAACACCTATGCAAAACAGGCAGCGGGGTGTTTAATTATGCAACCAGAAGGACCCAATTTCCATTTTTATGTATAATTGACATGTACTATGCATGTTTGTACCAGGTGTTGAGCAGCCTAACCTCTAGTTATTGGAGACTGATGTGCAAACAGCCTGTTTTTTTTTGCAATGGATCTTCATTAGAGACCCATGAGGAGCAGGAGCAGGTGCCTACTGCTCACCAGATAAACTCAAATGAGGCATAAACCTGAACAATGTTCAGGCCTCCAGACCGTTGCTTTGGGTGGTTGCTGTGCATATTCTGATGCCTTTTTTTCCAGTTTGAGCTAGAGATTGAGAAGCTAGATGGCTACGTCATCTGGGCCACACTAGTGTACATCACTTAAGGCTGGCGGCATGCAAGAATATTTAAAATCTGTTTCATTCTCAAATTGAAAGTGTGTTTTGTTTTAGTAGCTTTTCGATTATTAATTTTAATAACAAAAGCCTGGAAAAGGTTAAGAGATAAAAATTGGATTTTTTTTTTCATGGATCAGGGTCAATTTAATTTGCAGTGTTGCAGTAAGAACCTGTAGCACCAAGTTAAAGTCCAACAAGTTTATTTGTATCACAAGTTCTCGGTGTGCTGCTCCTTCATCAGGTGATCAGGAGCAGCATCCTGAAAGTTTGTGACACCAAATAAACTTGTTGGACTTTAACCTTGTGTGCCCATCCCAGTCCAAAGTCGGCATGTCCATATCATTCTTAAAAGAGGCCCACTCCAGTCCAAAGCCGGCATGTCCATGTCATTTGCAGTATTGGTTCCCAATAATATCTCTGCACTGGAGAGGGAGCCTGCCAATGTCAGAGAAGAAATACTCATGAAGTTGGAAGACGGCAATTGTTACAGCACATAGAACAGGAAAGAAATTGCCAAATGTCATTGGCCTTAAATTTTGGGTATACTTAGAAAGATTTCTTTTTTCTGTTGTACTTCCATAGATGGATAAATGGCCAACGTTCAGCAATTATACAGTCCTCCTTCCTCACATCAGCACTACCCCCTTCTAATTCCCAATCACCCACCTCCACCCAGTCCAATCCCTGCCTAACCTCCAGATACCAGTTCTTCTTCACCAGCAGTGGTAAGTGAGGGCATTTTTACAACTTAGGCTGCATCCTCATCATCATTTCCTTGTGTCGGGACAGACTCTGGGTGGGATGGGATGAAGAGGAAGATTATGGAAATTTTTGACAGGCTGAAAAATTATTGGAGACTTGCCCATTCTATTTTATTTATAATGTTGTTTTGAAGTCAGCAAAAAGTGGATTCCCAAAGGAAACACAAGGCTCCAACAGTAAATCACGTTCATCCTATAAGTTGTCTCTCTTCACTAGCTATTTATACTGAGCAGGAATGATTACAGTAATGGTAAGAGTGGCAGCAGTTATTCAATTACAATCAATAGATTGCAAAATACTATTTTACACTTATGAAACAATAACTCTTACACATAGCAAAACTACTAGTTACAGCCCTTGAATGAATGTGATGATCCATATTATTTACCTGTTAAATGTTTTATATTCAGCCAGTTCTATCTTAGGTGTGAGCTCTGGCATTCTGGGATGTAAAGTTGAAAGAAGTTCTGGATCATTTGCAATGGCTTCCTCCCATGGTGTTTGATATGATTTTGGTACAGCAGTTGCATTAAATTTTTCAGGTGGAATTTCCTTCAGTGGTCCAGTATACCCTGTGTAGAAGGGAAATACAGAAAGGCATGCATTGCATTTGTATCATTGGCATGGATAACCAGTGCAGAGTGCTAAAATGGTATTTGCTCTTCACAATGAAAGTCCCAACTTTTGCTGCTCTGTCAGCTGCTGACAGCAAGTAGAACCCAGTTGCTTCCCGAATGGGAGAAGGGGAAAGTCATGAGGATGAGTCAAATCATGCCTCTTTCATATGCCCCTTCATAATCTTGTGTTCACTTACCTTATTGTTGGGATTAACTCTTCCAGATAGATATTATTTGCCCTTTCCACATTTTGTGATAGTAAGACATTAAAAAATAGGATTTTTTGTCTCCAGTTCTCCCACCTCTGAGAAATCACGTATTTTACCAGGTCACAATTAAAATAATGGAAACAGACAAAAGAATTCCAGAATGAAGTGTAAGAGGCTAGTGCCACAGTAACAGCTTTTGCCACAAAGATGGGAACTGAATCAATCATTTAAAAGTTAATTTTGACAGCTATATGAAAAACAAAAAAAGTAGAAAGTGAAGAATAAAGTTCCTACCAATAGCAAGAAAGGAACCAGAGAAAGAGAGAAAGCTTAAAACATACGGAAAACAAAACCTAAACCAATTCAGGAAAGAAAAATGTAGTAAAATGCATTGAGAATTAGGAGAGTGGCTATGAAAAGAAAATAGGAAGATTTAAATATCAAAACGCAATCTTGTGATTGAAAATACATACATACACACAAGTGAAAAGCTTGGGGTGGAATTTTTCCATCTTTTAGCAAAGTGTCAACTCGGGTGGGAAAAGCTAAGCGTGGCCCAACAGCTTTACTGCTAGCTTTCCCTGCCATATTTTAAAGGGTGCTATGATATATAAAAAAAGAAAAGAAGGTACATCCTACAGACACGGACCCCCCCAATACAGAACCACCCCACACAGGAAAATCCCTGAGTCACTACACTCTGGGGGAGAATTTAGCATGGCCAATGCATCTAACCAGCACATCTTGTGGATTGTGGGAGGAAACCAAGCACCCGGAAGAAACCCACACAGACATGGGGAGAATGTGCAGACTCCTCACAGATAGTGACCCAAGTTGGGAATCAAACATGGGTCCCGGGCACTGTGAGACAGCAGTGCTAACCACTGTGCCAGCATGCCACCCTGTAAGTAAATGCAGAGACAAAAAGTGATATTTTGGAAAAGTATGAAACATTGCTGTGACTCCTGAACAAACCATCTAAGGACCAGGAAACTCAGGACAATGTAAATTGTAAATGTGAAAAAAAAAGTAATTTAATGAGTATCACTACCTGGGAATATGTAAAAGGCTGAAAACACATTGTTATGTTAGTAGATGAGGATTGAGCTTCAATGTTAAATTTCCCTTTTCATCTGTTTCTTTTTCAAATGGTTTGCAAATGCAACAGCAAGTATAGGAAGACAAATACTGAAGCTTGCATTATGTGAATATCTGGGGTTGAATAGGCTGTCAGTGCTATCTGTACATTTAAAATGCTGTACCTGAGTTGCAGTTCAAATTTACAGCATATGTGGTGTGGTCTCAACTGTAATACCCTTTACCTGGAGCAATAGTATCCGGGTTTGGTGGAGTCCTTGGATCTGGAGTATTTGGAGGAGTTTTTGGGGTGTTTTGTTGTCCACTTTGAAGTTCATTCCTTGTGTCTTTGCAATTTTCTGTTCCATCATCACAATGTGTTCCAGGCGATGTATAGCTCTGGAAAAGATTCAGCAAAACTAGAGTACATTTGTTATAGTGTACTGAGAATGGACTAATCTTTTATTTAGAACATTATCTTAGGCATCAATTTAATCAAAATAATTATGTATTTTTCATACAGATAATCTAATCAAATCTTTGCAAAATATTTTGCAATTCTCTAATTTAACAATTATGTGAATAATCACTTTTGTTTGGACTATATTTTTACCAAATCTTGGTAAATTAATTTAACCTAGGTCATTTTAGAAATCTGGAATTGGAAGAAAAATGTTCCTTGTCAGTGTTTGCTACCATTTTCAAAGCGATTGCTAAAAATCAGGACTAATTTTAATGATCATATTATATCCCTGTTTTGGAGCTAATAAAGAAAATGAAACTGGATTGCGCATTGAATGAGTTATTCATCATGCGGACAGCACCACTAAAGGGCTACAAAGTAAAGAAAGATAGAGAAGACTATTCTCCCAAAAGAATTCTAGGTGTCACATTCACATAAAAACGGGAGTAACTCCTGCTGGTTTTTTTAGTGGGAGTTTGAAAATGAATTTCCTACACTCTGAGCACTGCAGAATGCCCAGAGAGATTCACTCTGAAAATCCGGGGGCGGGGCCCCAATCCCACAGGAGAGGCCGGCAGCATAGCACTGAGTGGACCTAGCATATCTGTCAGCACTGAGACTGGCACATGGGCAGTAGCCCTGCACAGCGACCTCCCATCACTGACTTTCCAACACTCCCACTCCCTGATTGCTGGCCTCCCAGATTGCTAGCGCTGATGTCCCCCCGGCAGTCCCACACCCCCATCCCCAGTAGCCCCAGCCTCTCCGGCAGCCCCCAACTCCCCCACCCAGGCGGCCAGCCCCCAACCACCCACTTCCTTCCCTTTGCCCATGATCCACTAATCCCAACTGCAAAGTGGCAGTGGGATCCCTAAACCCCTGATCTTCCTTCACCATAGGACTCACCTGCCCAGTAGACCTCACCCCCCTGTCTCGCCCCCCATGGTACTGCCTGATGCCCCTTGGCTGTTGCCATTTTCCCCGCCCCCTTTACCCCGACCTCCTGGGGGGTCTCAATGACCTCTCTTTACTCCAGTGGTGTTAAGCCATCAGCTCCAGGTTAATGGGGAGGTGATGTAAACCCCGCTGGAGTGAACCACTCTTGGCTGGGGGGAAGAGGCTAGCAAGCCTGGAGACCTCTAGATAATGCTGTTCCCATGTTCTGTTGCCTTTGTCCTTCTTGATGTTAGCAATAATGTTTTTGAAATGAGCTGTCTTAGGACCTTAGCTGACTTCCTGCAGTGCCTCTCGTAGATGTTACACAATGTTGCCACTGTTCGTTGGTGGTGGAGGGAGTGAATGTTTGTGGAAGCGGTGCCAGTCAAGTGAGCTCCTTTTTCTTGGGTGTTGCCAAGCTTCTGGAGTAGACAACATCCAGGCAAGTGGCCAATATTCCATTGCATTCCTGATGTGTGCCTTGTAGATGTGGAGAAGTCAGGAGGTGACCTGTAATTGTACCCACAGTATTTCTATGATTACTCTAGTTCAGTTTCTTTTTATTCTTTTGTGGGACATGGGCATTGCTGGCTGGCCAGCATTTATTGCCCATCTCTAGTTGCCCTTGAACTGAGTGGCTTGCTAGGTCATTTCAGAGAGCAGTTGAGAGTCAACACACTTCTGTGGCTCTGAAGTCACATGTAGGCCAGACCAGGTAAGGACGGTAGTTATCCTTCCCTAAAGGGCATTGGTAAACCAGATGGATTTTTCCAACAATCAACAATGGCTTCATCATCATCAGTAGATTCTTAATTCCAGATTTTATTTTTATTGAATTCAAATTCCACCATCTGCCGTGGTGGGATTCAAACCTAAGTCCCAGGACATTAGCTGAGTTTCTTGATTAATATTCTAGCAATAATACCATTTAGCCATTGCATCCCCCATATCATTCTGGCCAACAGTAACCCACAGAATGTTGAAACTGGGGATTCAGTAATGGTAATGCCATTGAATGGCAAAGGACAATGATTAGGTTCTTTCTTGCTGAAGATGGTCATTGTTTGGCACTTGTGTGGCATGCATGTTACTTACCACTTGTCAGCCCAAACCTGGATATTGTCCAGGTCTTGCTGCTTTTGGACATGAACTGTTTCAGCATCTGAGGAGTCGCGAATGGTGCTCAACATTGTGTAATCATCAGCAGACATCCCACTTCTGACCTACTGTTGGAAAGAAGCTCATTGACAAAGCAACTGAAGATATTGGACACTACCCTGAAGAACTTTGTGACCGGGTGTGCTTTTAGTTTATACCTGTTCCTGAGATTTCTGCATTTAAACCCAGCACTAATACAGCATATATAATTTATGTGAGCAAACTTATCAAATGGGGCTGAATTGGGCTCAATTTTGAAATGGCAGAGTTAACAGCATTAAGATGTACTTATTGCATCATCATTCTTATTAACAGAGCCCCACAGCCCTTTTTCAAATATGCGATTGGTGTTTGTCATCCTTCTGTCTGCAAGGCATGATGGGAATGCAGCATCAGAATTTTGATGAGATCGGGAGAGATCATCTGTTGCACATCTTTTGATGGCTGAACAAGCCAATTCAGGAAAGGCAAAGTTGGCCACAAGTGCTGCACATGAAGTTACCTCATGCCTGTTGCGTGATGTTCCCTTTTAATGCTGTTTTCAGGGCTTTTACACTTGGTCATAGAATAGTCATAGAATCCCTAAAGTGCAGAAGGAGACCATTTAGCCCATCGAGCCTGCACTAACAACAATCCTACCTACGTCCTATCCCCATAACCCCGTTTACCCAGCTAATCCCCCTGACACCAAGGGGCAATTTAGCATGGCCAATCAATCTAACCCACACATTTTTGGAGTGTGGGAGGAAACCGGAGCACCTGGAGGAAATTTACACAGACACAGGGAGGACAAGCAAACTCCACACAGACAATGACCCAAGGACCGGAATTGAACTTAGTTCCCCGGTGCTCAGAGGCAGCAGTAGTAGCCACTGTGCCACCCTACTGCCCTAATCATAACAGAATCATAAATTAACTAGAATTGAAATATCATGCAAAAATTACAAATAGAGGCACTGAGCTAGGTTTATGTTTTTGAAAATCAACAAATTTGATTCCAGTTAATCTAATAGTGACAATATAACCATTTGGACTCTTTTTGTGAATACATACATTTATTTGCGAATTAACTGAGTTCTGGAATCCTTCAAATGTGTATTTGTCAGACCTCCTTTGCCGCTTTTTAAACAATCTGGCACCTCTGTTGGAAAGGAGGGAAAGCTCTTCCAGCATTATGTCTTTGGGAACGCTGATCTTTTTTCCATAGTCCATATCTAATTCTGAAAAATATCACAGATTAGTGCACAGAAGCGTTTTCCAGCAACAAAGTTGAAGATATGGAAGGGTTGATAAGGAGATCATGATTTGCATTGTGTATAGTGCTGGTTCTCAATGGGTATGTGATAAAATGCTTTATATAAGGCATCAAAGGCAGATATTTATAGATTCATCACATTTAGGCCAGAATTTTCACCTTGAAAATGCTGGCCGAAGCCTGAATGCGGAAGTCCCATGCACAAATATGGCCTCTGTCAAGTTGCTGTGGTGGGTAGGGGGTGTGGAGGAAATGAGAATGAGTTTGAAACTGCAGATATACTTTTGGAAGTAAATTTGCAGTTTGGTTAGTTGCTTTTAATGTAATTTAAGTGTAGTTTTATTTTAAAAATGCCAAATATATGCATGTCACCAATCCCAAATCCTTTCTATCCTCAGTACTGTGATGATTTTGTTTCTGTCTTCAAAGTTGTGGACAGAGCAGATGTACACGTGACATGCTGGCTCTATATAACTATAGCAAGAGACCTGGTAGCAGAAAGTATTGATTAGGCTTTACGACCAATATGAAGTGATTGAGGAAGCTTCAGACATTTGTTTATCTATAAATTAGAAAATGAAAGACTAGTCTGGCCTTTTGCCAATAACTTTCAGTGCACACTTGGCAGTCAGATGCCAAATCATGCATTAATTTGATTCCAGTTTGATACTTTAAATGTGGTATAAGCTTCTCTTTTATCACTAAAGAATAAATAGGTCATCAAAGCAAATCCACTGAAAGACCATGTTGAATTATTTTTTGTTCATGGGCGTTGCTGGCTGACCAACATTTATTGCCTATCCCTAATTGCCCTTGAGAAGGCGATGGTGAGTTGCCTTCTTGAATCGCTGCAGCCCACACGCTGTGAGTTGATCCACAATGCAGTTAGGGAGGGAATTCCAGGATTTTGACCCAGCAACTGCGAAGAAATGGCGATATATTTCCAACTCAGTTGAGTGGCTTGGAGGGGAACTTGAAGGTGGTGGAGCTCCCATGTATCTGCTGCCCTTGTTCTTCTAGATGGAAGTGGTTGTGGGTTTGGAAGATGCTGCCTCAGGATCTTTGGTGAACTGTTGCAGTGCATCTTGTAGGTAGGATACATTACAAGGCCCATTCTTACCTTCTTTCTGATTTGTTTGTTCCAGGATTGAAAAGAGTGATTTACTGATCAGCGTTATCCGTCTATCTCCAATTGTTGCACCCTTCGTTTCTTTATTCTGCTTTATTTTTGTATAAATTCTTTGTAGGTTTTGTTTAACTGTTTTCTGTTCTTCTGATCAGTTCATTTTCTGTACCAATCCTGTCAGTTTTTTTCCTTTTTTTTAAGGAATTGTTTCTTCAAGTTAAAGTTTTTACTGAGTGACTAATTAGTTTAATTGGATTCTTAAATAAAGTTCTGTTTTCCAAATAGCAAGAAACTTTAAAAAGTAAAATCCATGTGCTATTGATGAGTAATGAGAAAGGAAATGCAAATGTGATGATAAAAAAATTGCAGTCTATTTATGTGTTTGAATTCCAAGCCACCATGCCACACTCAAATAATCAGGACTGACATTTAATAGTGTGGGACAATGTGATCCGATTACTGACGGATGTTTGTAACTTAAATCTTCATCAACAGTTGTGTGCAGTACATTCAGATAGTGGAATCTATTATTATAATTTGATAGGATGCTGGCAGTAATATCATTATCTAATACAAACTAAACATGTTAAAGCAATCAGTTTTTTTGTTGTTGATACTTAATTAAGCAGAATCAAAGTTTAGATAACTACCCAAAGGTAGACACCTCATTGTGAGTCTGGCAACTTGATTGACCCCTATGTTCCAGAAGTGTCATCTGTGGAAGAGAGTCTGGTAATGCAATTGAACATGTCTCCAAGTAATCTTTAAACAGTGTTGATGCATTGTTTTCCAATAAGTTCGCTCATGTTTCTTTGTCCAGTCCAGGCTCACACTTTAAAATATTTATTGAAGGAGGCGGATTTTCTGCAGCAGTGCTTGCAAACTGAAGAGAAAGCAATTATACATCTAGGATAGGATAAACATGGGAAAGGAAAGTCTAGGTAAAGGATAGATGAGAGCTCAGAGTTAGTGCTGGGCTGTTTTTGAAACAGGGCTAGTTTTGAGAGATTAAAAAAAGAAAGATCAAATTAAAACAATGTTTAATTTGAGATTTTTTAAAAAATCTTGGGTCCTGATGGAAAGGAATAAATGTAAGAATGATTCGCAACAGAGTGGGCTTGTTAGATCAAGTGTATGTTTGATGGTGACCCAAACATCCAAACTCAGCCTATATAGAAAGTGTTATGGCTGCTTTATATCGGAAAGTTCTTTTGTGGTTTTAGTGTGACGGCCTGAATTTTTAATTTGGTAGAAAGCTTTAAGGGAGAACAATAAAATTATGATAAAATGTTTCCATAGTATCATTGGTGATTAGTAAGACTAGAAAATAACCACTTGGAAAATACAGAGATATAAATATTAATGAAGATAAGAATGAACAAATTCAACATTCACAATGAAGATGACAGATCTGACAGATACAAGAAAAGTTTTAATGAAGATTTGAATATTTAAGGTATGTTTTCAACTTGTTGCCAAAGCAGAAAACCAATAATCACTCACCTGTTAAAAGTTAAAGAACAACAACTGGAAACTTTCAGCTGGATTTTACTAGTGGGAAAACAGGTGGTGTATTGACAAAATAGGGCACCATGCCCTTGGCAGAGGGCCCATTGTGAATTTATGGGCAGTGGGGAAACATCAGCTGGGCTACTCACCCATAGCTCAATTGAAGTGCTCAAGTGGGCGATTGATATTCAAAGGGCATTATTCTATTCCCACTCAGGCTTAATTGGCCAGATTGTTCCAGTGGCTATTGGCCAATGACAGGGAGAAGAATGCCCCTTTTCCAGATCCCAGTGCAAAATTTCCTTCAGTTTTCCTTCACCCCATCCTACTATCCCCTTTGCCCTGTCGATGATACAGCCCCTCTCACCTCCCTTCCCAGGGCTTGCCTGAGATTTCTGGAGGTCTGTGCAGTACTGGCAGTGGCCACCGCCCCTGATGGTGCTGCCAGTACTGCAGAGCTGCTGGTCTCTGATTGACCAGCAACTCTATGGCTGGAAATTTATCGGCGTGACTGACCTGATTCCAGGGGCGGGTGAGGCTCAGCGAATGACATTGGCCTTAGGCTGGATTGTATGAAACTCGGGCGGATGTGCTGGTAAAATTCCGCCCTCTGAGTCCTCCAAGATGGGGGTGAAATTTTCACCTCATAATAATTAAATAGCCATCAGCCACAAAATTTATGCTGTGAGCAAAATGGAGGTGAGCTCGCCCTTGACATTTATGCTGGGGTACAAGGGGCCCACCTTCAGTGGATAATTCAGCCCATTAACTCCCCACAGACGCTGAGTCATTTCAGAATTTTCTGTTAATACAGGTGACAGAGCAAGCATTTGTTTTTAATGTAAAAACATTATAGGGTGAAAAGTTTCTATAATGACCACAACACTAGTTTTATGGACAAGCAGCAAGTCGCAAAATGACACCAATTTGTGTTCACAGAGGGGAGAGGTGCAAATGCTAATTAATGGAGGATGATTGATCTCTGCTGTTTTCTCAAGCATGTACTGCATGGATTAGATGACATATAGGGTGAAACTTTACCATAACTGTTAGTATTGGTTTTTCAGTGTTTGTCACCAATGGTGCCAGCATGTTTCTGGGCTGAATCTGAAGCCTTTAGCGATCATTTCTATGCTGATGAGTTTCACACCGCTCCAGTGGCATGTTCCCTCTAATTCACTCACCTCACAACACAAGTACTGGGGAGCTCCATATAACTGGCAACCTGGTACTTATTCCACAATGACCTCAGAAGTAAGTAAAAGGAGGCAGAATCACGCTGGATGGAGTGGGGGCAGAGGGAGGATACACTAACCCTGCTTTAGGAGACGGCTTTCCAGCAGGATCACCACCCCTGCCTGGGATGCAGTGGCAGCCCTGGCAGTGCAAGCATTCTCCAGAAGAGGACAGAACAGCAGTATCGGAAGGAGATGGATGATCTTCTTCACGCAGCCGGGGTAAGTGAACCACCCCCAGTCTCCCAATGGACCTCCTCACACACTTCTCACATCCCCAAGCCTTTCTCTCACTCAGTCACCTTGGCCTTTGCCAATAGCAGACACCAGGTTCCCACCTCCCCCACTCACCCCCCACCCACAATCACCATGTTTCCCCAGTAGTTTCTATGCTCCTCACACTGCAGCTTCCACCCAAGCCCCACGCCTGCCACATTTCATCACCATCTTAACTGTCAACAGTCCCACCCACACTCTTCATCTCTATTTCATTGCAGGACAAACTCAACCACAATGTATGTCAGCAGGCTCAGCCAGCTGGAGTCATGTCCAAGCTGAGAACACTCACACATTTGAGGATATAGCCTTCGAGCTGGCCGGAGAGGAGGAAAAACGTGCCTGTGCTGCTGGTGAAGTGGGGGCAGCAGAGAAACATGAGAATCCTCCACACATATGCTGCCATTCCTCAAGTCTCCAGTGAGTAATCAATGTTCTCTCTGTATCCCCTGCAATGCGATGATGCCATGGGCCTTCTCTTGCAGGCCGGCCTATCGAACAGGCCGGACCATCCTCTCACCCCCTGGACCCGGTCCAGCAGCTCAGAGGGGAACTTCTCCAACCCCACTGTTGAAGAGGCATCACAGCTGTCACCCACAACTGGCACCAGCACAGATATTCACAGGTCGGTTCAATAAGTACACATGCTTCTGGGTCACTCAGTGATGAGCACCTCACAGCTGAATATCCACAGCAAGTGGGGGCAGGGACATCCCAGGGAACTGACACTCAGAGGGATGCCAGAGCCCAGGACTCTGCTGAGCCCCAGGCCAATGATTTGTCCCGGGTCTGGTCTTCCCACAGTTGCTGGAGCTGCAAAGGCAGGGTCGTGAAACTCAGGAAGGGATGACAGCAGCCCTCCTTGGCTTGCAAAGCCAATTGGTAGAGTCCCATCACATTCTTTCTGAGGAGATGGTGCTGTCATGGCAATGCACTGAGGCCAAAATAAGGTTAGCATCTGCAGTGGGTCCTTGGTGCAGGAGATGTCTGCACCATGTGCAAGGCTTCAACTGCATTGAACAGGGTAGAGTGAGAAACCATGAGTGTCAATGTCAGAGGACAGTGGGGCTTCTGGAGCTCACTCCAGCTACCCCTTCATCCCATGGAGAAGCACAGGGCCTCCCAAAAGACCAAAGGGAAGAGGATTGGCAGGAATACAGTCTGGAGTCTTCCATCCAGCGAACTCTGGGTGTCACTAGCCCATCTGACACACCGCCCTGTGATTATCACACTTGCAGTCCATGACACCAAAGAAGGGAGCAATCAAGCATCCATGCTGTCGAAAGCAGGCCTGGACTTTCAAGGTCTCAGTCACCCAGGGGACATCCACCAAGATCATCTCAGGCAAAAGTGTGCGGAAGTCAGTAGGCCGCCTCAATCTCAGCTGTGGATCCTGGGGGTGTGCCTAGACATAGTGGGAGGGTCAGGAAGATTAAGAAGCCATAGGCATTGAGTGGACATGGGTGAATACAGCACTAAGTGTAAATAGGTCACCATTTTATTTTGAAAGTTTGGCAATAAATTTTACTTCATTTCACCCACAGAGCTTCCACCCTGCCACCCAGCGCCTCTTTCCTGTGGAGCATGAGAATGGCAGTGCTAAATCCCTCCCACCCTCTTTCCAGCCCCAGTAAAGAAGGGCACTGCTTCAGCTGCTATGTGGACAGGAACCCAGGAAGGAGGACACAGGGAGCGCTGTCTGCATACCAGCCTTCACAATTCCTTTAAAACAAGAGGTGCCATGACATTAAAGCCTATTCATGACTCCTCCCGACCCCTCTGCTAGTGGCCACTCCCTGACCTCGCTGACTGAAATGAATATTCTGGGACTCCAATCCCTGGCCCTGAGTTGAACTTATCTGTGTCATTCAAGTCCTCTCTGATGCCCCCTGAGCAATGCACTCCACAGAGGGTGCTTAGTTGCCAGAGCACTCAACTCTGAAATCTCCCCTCAGAAGTGAAGGTGGCAAGTTTATGCTTATGTGGAGCAGGTGTAAATGGTGCCAGTGTGACTTCATTTTGGCGCCCACTCAATATCCGGTGAGGGGGAGGTCTGGGAGAGAATGCTCGTTAATGATATGCTAATGAATTAAAATTAGCTTCCTGTGGTCCCGCGGCGTGTTTCATGCCACTTGGCTGGTGAGGGACCGATATGATAGGGAATCATGAATAGCATTCTCCGGATTTTGAGTTCACGCTGCCAATCCCGCAGATGGAGTGTGTGGGCTTCAAATCGCCCCCATTGAATTCTCTATACTCCAATCAAAGATCTGAAATTCAGCCTCAGAAAAGTATCCTTCATATTGCAAAGATTATAATTCAATTTACCACATTTTCTCTATTTATAATTATTGGACTGTAACTGAAGAATTAGTTTGAGCTATGCCAAATATGAGAAGACTTTTGTACTATGGGCTTCCATCACCTGAACTCTAGTTGAGATTGCTCAGTTATTATTACCTTGGACCCTTAACACCTATCATTTTTTTCCCTATGTGCCCGAGATGGATTAAAATTAAGTGTGTTAAGGTTAACTATGTTAAAGTGCACAATTTTGCATGGGCCTTAACTATTTGAACACCTGTGGAATAAAATATGTTTGGCTACCTTGTATTCTTGTAATGTTGAGATTTGTATCAACTTCGCAATGTGTAAGGTGAAAATCTAAAAACCTAGCCAGCATGACAAAAAACTTCCACGCGTCAGTATAAGGAGTATACTAAAAGTGAAGGAATTATATATGATTGCTTTGGATTTAGAGCTATTTAAAACTTTTCCCCAGTGCTTTGGCTTCCCTTGTCCATGTATGTCCTGTAAATAAAAGGACACAAAGTTAATCACTGGTGCACTTATCTATTTTTCCTTTGGTATTCTCCCCCACCTTGTGAGGAAACCCTTGGAAGCACCAAACCTGTGTTTGTGCCACCACAATTCAACAGAATGTTGGTTCACTCAAATTCGGCCGTGTGTTGTTGGTGACACCAACTTACTTGAAATTTGAAAATTTTAAAAAATCATCTGATTTTTAACGGACAAACAGTGTACCCTCAATGAATTACCAAGTGTATAATATATTTGAAATGAATTGAGCTGCATATTTACAAGCAAAATTTTGTGTGACTGCAACCTGATGTGAAATGAGATAAGATGTTCAACATGACAATCGGCCGCTGCTATGGCATTGATGAGCAAATGCAAACGATTAAAACTTTCTGATTTGACGGGTTGCCATTTCAAGGTAACTTTATGGGCACATAGCCCCACGCCCTGAAGGAAATGTCTTTTGTAAATGAGACTGTTGCTGATCTAATTCTGAACGTAGGTCAGGAGGTTTGTATATTGAGAGTGTACATCAGCTGTCAAAGATCTCAGCACTCTCCAGCCACACGCAGTTGTTCAAACTAAAAATAACTTTCAAAGGACAGTGGTAATGACAAAAGGATTATTTACCATAGTCAGTAAGATATTCCACTAAATTATTTTTGGTAAAATACATACACACATGCTAACATTTGATAGTAGACTGGGTAGCATTTTAAAGCATTTTGATTACCAGGATGATTTTAGAAATGAAAATATGACAGCATCCTACCATTTCCTTGAACTTCTTTTACAATGGCTGATGCTTGTTGCTTCAATTCCTTTGTGAGGGTGCTATGTGATTGCATTGTGTATGCTTTTCCTTACAGTTGAAAGCTGTAATGAACAGAGCACACATTAATTTATAAAAATCTAGTCATTTAGTTCTTCAGTGTCAAAAATCATAAGTTATCCTGACTGGCAATATTTTCTTAATAAATGATTACAGTTGTCTTAAGTCAGGCATAATGTCAAGCAGTTTGGACTTCAAAACAGCATACTATCAGGAGTTACTTAGAAAATAACAGAAGTCTCTCCAAAAATTCTCCATTCTTTAATCATAATTTTTATGGAAAATTATCCAGAGGGAAATACGTATTTAACCCATTTTACATATGTTGTTTCCTTCTGTTTGTCGTCTTACTGTCTGAATTTTTAAAAAAAATTAAAACTTAATAAAATCTTTGTATCATTGTTTATGATATTTGAATACCAACACTAAGCTTTTGCTAATGATAAATCAATGTACATCATCAACTGGAAAGAACTTTGAGAGTAATTGAGAAAACTCAAATATAAAATATTTATGGATTGTTACTTCATATCAACTTATACTTCTATTAAGAAAATTAACACATTATTTTGACATGCCTTGAATGTAAATAGCAACATCTTCTCTTGGTTCCCATCGTTAAACAAGATATTTTTTAGACGCTCCCATGAACAAGTAAGATTACCTGTGTTAAATGGTGCAGGTCTTTTGAGAAATCTTAAATTAAGTATAATCTCCTTCCAGTCGTTTTCCAGCAAAATGTTTAGAGATGTCTCTCTTTGCTCAGCAAGTGACAGATCTTTCCAGGATCACATCTGCCTTGGTCTGCAAACAGCACCCCCCCAAACACGAAGATCAACTGGTCTCGAGGACTGGCAACAACTTTACATCAAAAGGCTATATTTAGTGCTCAGCAATTCAGCCACTCCATTCTACTCAATAAAAGGTTGTAGATAGAGGACATACAGTGTAATAATTATCTGGACTGAGGTCTGCAATCCAGATTGTACGAGACTCTGTAAAAAAAAAACAATGAGCTCACTGATGAAAAGAAGTAAAAAATAAATCCAACAACGAAATTAAGTATTTAATTACTTCAATTAGGAAGATATTAATAACTGGGCCATCACATGTATTAATGTAAATCAAAAATTATTAGCAAGGAGCTTTAATTTGCAGTTCGTGTTCAATCTTCAATTGTAAAAATTAAACTTATGCACATTTTCATATGACCTAATTACAAAAATGAAACATGACAAATTGCAGAATTAAAGCAGATTTTTTTCCTTTAGATTGACTGAGTGAAAATTTACTGTGTTAAAAAATGCAATTTAAATTTTTTCCTTGGGTTAAAGAATGCTGAACTGAATCATAATTATCATGGAGTATTGTGCACAGTTTTGGTCCCCTTATTTGAGGAAAGGTGTAATAGCATTGGAGGAAGTTCAGAGGAGGTTCACTAGATTGATTCCAGAGATGAGGAGTTTGTTGTATGAAGAGAGATTGAACAGTTTATGCCTATGCTCTCTGGAATGTAGAAGAATGAGGGGAGCTCAAATTGAGGTATACAAGATGAGAAGAGATACGGATAAAGTAGACATGGAGCGAATGCTTCCGCTGGTGGGTAATTCTAGGATGAAAGGTCATAGTCTTAGGATAAGGAATAGAAAATTTATATGAAGAGAAACTACTTCTCCCGAAGGGTTGTGAACCTGTGAAATTTGCTACCCCAAAATGCGGTGGATGTTGGTACAGTGAATAAATTTAAGGAGGAGTTAGATTTTTAATTAGTAACGGGTTGAAAGGTTATGGAAGAAGGGAGGGAAATGGGGATGAGGAGCATATCAGCCATGATTGAATGGTGGAGTGGATTTGATGGGCCAGATGGCCTAAGTCTGATCCTATATATTATTACCTTATAATAAGACTGATGAGCCAGATCTTTTTTAAAATTACAAATGGCTATTTTTATAGCTGATTTGCACAATATGATTATTCATATCAATAGTCAAATACAGGATAATAATTACTTTACACTGCTGTATATAAAACCTAGGGTAGTTTGACTGTGATACATCACCGTAATGAGAAAAATTTCAGAAATCTTGAGCCGATGCTATTAATTAAATTTGCCATTTGATTTTTTAATTGCTATAGTACATGCTTATGCCTCCTTTTACAGTTTTATGAACAAGATACTTATTTGTTGGATAAATAGGATATCCAATGGGGTTACAATAAATGACTTAATAAAGTTTACTTCAGGAAAATGGATAAAATTGAACTCATCTTCACAGAGTGGTCTAACTATCTTTGGTGCGCTCCAATGTGGAATATTTCTTCAAATCCAAATATTTTGGCACCATGGATCAAAGTGGGCTAGAATAGCAAACAGATTCTTGACACCCTGGGGGTGTCAAGGACACCCTGGCATGCTGAACAAGGACACCCTGGCATGTTGAACTCCTCCAAGATTCATCAGTTAGTTGCTCTGGCAACAACATTGATCTTGACAAGACACAGCTGAATCCTGAGAGGTCTGCAATTAGCTTTTCAAATAATTCCCTAGAGGACAGCCTCATTCTTCTAGATCTTCAATTCTGTTCAGTTAAGCAGCCTTGTATGAGAGCAATTAACACACGCTCACTGGTGGACCTGAGAGTCAGAGTTCAGAGAGAAGTGGATTTACACTTCCTGTCCAGTAAGTCCCTCTGGCTTCACACCATTAACAAAGTGAGGGTTGTAGGTTTCACTGCATTCACCCTTCCTCAAGTGAGAGGGCTTTTGTATCTCATGAGGCAGGGTAACTCCCCATCACTGATATCCCCACACTAACTTTGCAGGCTAGCCTTTCCCAAAGAAAGACCCCAGGACCTCATTGTTACACCCAGTACTGCCCCTCTGTTGTGGCCGCCTCCCAGACTGTTTGCAGCTCTGACAAGGAAGGGCACCCACTCAGCTACTGTCTGGACTCAGCATGGAGAAACCAGGAAGTGATGTCTGCTTGGCAGTCAGCACATCCCCTCAAACAAGGGGCAATTAACCTGAAGGGAAAGTAGGGATCTGAATGACCCACACACACCCACCAAACTCTCCCTCCCCCGATGGCAGCAGTGACTCTCATCCCTGCCCATGAGCTGCATTTCTGTGCAACCCCTACATTCTCCCTGGTGCCCCTTTTGGACTGCCGAGAAGGTAATGGCCACCTGAACACTCAACTCCGATATCCCCGGGAGGTATTAGTGACAGGTTCACACTTACATAGAACTGTTGTAAATGGCGCTGATGTGACGTCACACCAGCACCGGCTGAATATTTGGTGTGGTCTCAATATCTGAAGTCAGTGCTCACTAATGATACACTGATTAATTAGGTTCCCGCCATTCCCTGGCATGTTCCACATCTTTCTGCTGCCAAGGATAGTGCAAAATCGGAAAACGTGATCTCGCTGGCAAGATTCACGCTTTTTTGAACTCTCTGCATTTTGAGCCCGAGCTGCCTTTCCCATGGACGGAAAGAGTGGGCTCAAGTTCCCGCCTACTGATGTAAAGGTGGAACCTGTGTTGAACGGAACCTGATGTTCAGAGGAAAATGCACTGAATTTCAATATGCAGATGCTTGTGGGGTAGAAGGTTGACAACACATAAAGAAGTCAGGTCCAATCAGCCAACCTCAACATGCAACTCATTGTATTGTGTGTGAGCAACCCCCTCAGGATAGGTGAGTGGACAATTTCAATATGTTCATCGCACAATTAAAGCTTTTGCTATTTAGCTGTGGGACTATTTGTTAGTGTCACAAGTAGGCTTACATTAACACTGCAATGAAGTTACTGTGAAAAATCCTCTAGTTGCAACACTTCAGTGCCTATTCGGGTATGCAGACAAAGAATTTAGCATGGCCATGAGTTTTGAACTGTGGGAGGAAACCAGAACACCCGAAGGAAACCCACATAGACATGGGGAGAACGTGCAAACTCTGCACAGACAGTGACCCAAGCTGGGAATTGAATCCAGGTGTGAGGCAACAGTGCTAACTACTGTGCCACAGTGCCATGACTATGGATCAATGAAAGCAAGGTGAGAACACAGTCGTTGCTGAAGGAGCTGAAAACATGGCAAGTTAAAATGCCAAGAAGTGCTACAATTTTACAGTTTCTTTCTTGCCTGTTTGTTTGAATGGCTTTGTTCACAATACTTATGCTGAAATCATTTCAACAACTTTGCGATTGCTTTGACAACTGGAAGCTTGTAGGTCTGATCTAAATTTTGATTCACTGATATATCAAGTCAGCATAGATGCCACTTATTATCTGATGAGGACCAATATAACCAGAACTTACAGAAATAGGAGCAGCAACAACCTGCTCCCGATGGACTTTTAGGATGGAGGAGTTAAACAGAAAAGTGCAGCTAACAGCAGGCTATATGGCACAGTGGCACAGTTAACACTGCTGCCTCGCAGCATCGGGGACCCAGGTTCAATTCTGGCCTTGGGTCACTGTCAGTGTAGAGTTTGCACGTTCTCCTCGTGTTTGCGTGGGTTTCCTCTGGGTGCTCCAGTTTCCTCCTGCAGTGCAAAGATATACAGGTTCAGTGGATTGGCCATGCTAAGTTGCCTCTCAATGTCTAAAGGTGTGTAAGTTAGGTTAGATTAGCCATGATAAATGCACAGGGCTATAGGGATAGGGTGAGTGGATCTGGGTTAGCTGCTCTTTTGGTGAGTCAATGCAGGCTCAATGGGTTGAATAGCCTCCTGCTGCACTAGAAGGTTGAATGTTTCTATTCTGTGGGTGGAATTTTACCAGCACATCCGCCTGAGGCAAACAGAGAATGCTGTTCTCCGAACCTTGCCTGCCCCTGGAATCGGGACAGGCATGACTGTGAAATTCCGGCCTGTGTTTCTATACCAGGCACACAAGGTCTACAAACAAGGTATGACCTTCCTCAACATTATAGAACATTAATGTTTCAGGAGCCTGGGGGGAGGGGAATTTTCCCATCTGCCAACCACAGGAATCATAGCACGGGAGGTAGGGGTTTGGGGGGGAACCAGGCAAAGATCTATTGATCTCAGGTGGGATTTTTCATTTTTGAAGTGAGCCTGGCAGGAAAATCCCACCCAAGGTCCTGTTCAGGAGATAATTTCAGCCTGTGAGACAAGATGGCTGCCAAGTGGACCTAGTGGCTATGCTTCACCTGTGGTGCCAAAGTCACCACTCGTTTGCATCTGGTCCTTTCAGAGCTCTGCTAAAGACATTATCAGAACCTTTTATTTGTCAACTGCATAAAACAGGTGACCAATGGCTTGTTTGTCTGGACTGGGAGTTACGTCAACTTGTTTGTGACTGTGCAAGTCAGAATATGGCTAGTCAGGTCTGTGGTTCTCTTTGGTTTCCCACAGGTGCAGGGCATCATCAAATGTATGCATTGCTGGAATATAACCAGTGACAACTTTGTGTTGGATGCAATGTGACCAATGGTAACAAGATGCAATAGTCAGCTGACCCAGTAAACCATGGAACCAATTACAGAATGATGTAATACTCAGCTGTCCAGCTGACTGACTATAAGAACCTGTGTGGAGCTTGGAGTGGCCCAGGGCAAGGCCTCAAGTTGGGAGTAATGAAATTTCTTTATTAAGTTCTTTGACTTATAAGTTGGAGCAAGTTTTGTTATATTTTCATTATCCGCATTTAAAGAATTCCTTCTGAAGAAACGTTGGTAGCAGAGGAAAACCGTCCTAGCTTAGCATTTGTTTTTGAAGAAGTGCTCCAATCATGGCAGAAGGTAGAAGTAAATTGCTGTTGTTTGATTGTCCCCCTGTCTTTTCATGTTGGCAATGGAAGGCAGAGGTGAAAATGTGGACTCTTGTTACACAATTCTGAAAGAAGGCAAGGTATGACGTTGTGAGACAGCAGTGCTAACCACTGTGCCACTGTGCCGCCAGCATTGTATAATATGACCATGTGTATACCCTTGGACAAATTTATGTTTCTTCATCTTTGCTCTTCAACAAAGGTATGAGCAAGCTGTTCAAATCCATGCTCTGAACGCTCAGATGGCAACATCTGTTTGGTTTCAAAGCCATCAGAAAGCTCACACTTCTGTCATGAAAACTCGGAATGCTATTCTCATGACAGCAGATACCAGTGTTTAAAGGTAAGCAAGGTGTCACAGCAATCTGTACTTCAAAATAATATTAGGATTGCTGAGGTGTCATCAGGAAAATTTGTAGTGCCGCAGGCCGTAAGCCTATTGCCTTTTTTCAATAATCATTAATACATTTGGATTATAGAATTCTATCAGGCTTAGATTTAAAATTGTTTTCTTTTATTCATTTGCTAGTTGAATCAAGATATTGCTGCTGATGTCTAATTGTCCTTGAGAAGGTGGTGGTGAATTTTCTCCTTGAATCACTGCAGTAGATGCAGTGTAAGTGCTCCCATTGTGCTGTTAGGGAAGGAGTTCCAGAGTTTTGACCCAGTGATAGTGGAGGAACGGCAATATATTTCCAAGTCAGGACTATGAGTGATTTTGAGAGGTACTTGCAGGTGGTGGTATTCCTACCTATTTGCTATCCTTGTCCTTCTAGGTGGTAGTGGTAGTGGGTTTGGAAGGTCTTGGTGAGGCCCTGCAGTTCAACTTGTTGATAGTACACACTGCTACTGCTGTGCATTGGTGGTGGAGGGAATGAATGTTTGTGGATTTGTTTTAATTTATTATTGTCACATATAAAGACATACAATGAAAAGTATTGTTTCTTCTGCACAGTGCAGACAAAACATACCATACATAGAATACATAGGGGAGAAGGAAATGAGAGGGTGCAGAATATAGTGTTACAGTCACAGCTAAGTGTAGAGAAAATTCAGCTTAATGTATGGTCAGTCTAATCAAAAGTCTGATGGCAGCAGGGAAGAAGCTGTTCTTGAGTCAGTTGGTACATGAGCTCAGACTTTTGTATCTTTTTCCCAATGGAAGAAGGTGAGAGAAGGTATGTCCGAGGTGCATTGGGTCCTTGATTATGCTGGCTGCTTTTCTGAGGCAGTGGGAAGTACAGATGGAGTGAATGGATGGGAGACTAGTTTGCATGTTGGTCTGGGCTATTGTCATAACCCTTTGTAATTTCTTGTGGTTTTGGTCAGAGCAGGAGTCATACCAAGCTGTGATACATCCAGATGCTCTCTATGGCGCATTTGTAAAAATTGGTGACAGTCATAGTGGACCTATCAAATTTCCTTAGCCTCCAGAGAAGGTAGAGACATTGGTGGGCTTTCTCAACTATAGAGTCGATTGAGGGACCAGAATAGGTTGTTAGTGATCTGGACACCTAGAAACTTGGAAGTCTCAGCCATTTCCACTTCTTCACCATTGATGTAGACAGGAGCATGTCCTCCACTACGCTCCCTCAATGGAATGCCAATCAAGCAGGCTGCTTTGTTCTAGTTGCGAGCAATCCTCTTGAGTATTCAAGCATGTTGTAGGAGCTGCACCTATCCAGGCAAAGAAATACTCCATCATAATCCTGACTTGTGCCTTGTAGGTTTTGGATAGGCTTTGGGAATCAGGAGGAGAGTTACTCACCGCAGGATTCCTAGCTTCTGATCTGCTCTTGTAGCAACAGTATTTACATGGCTAGTTCAGTTCAGTTCAGTTTCTAGTCAATGGTTCCCTCCCAGATTTTAATAGTAGGTGATTCAACTATGATAGTGCCATTGAATGTGAAGGAGTGATGGTTAGACCCTCTTTTATTGGAGACGATCATTGCCTGGCATTTGTGTGATGTGAATGTTACTTGTTACTTGTGATCCAAAGCCTGGATTTTGTCGTGGTCTTGCTGCCTTTAGACATGGATTGCTTCGGTATCTGAGGAATTGTAAATGGTGCTGAATATTGTGCAATCATCAGTGAACATCTCCACTCCTGATCTTATGACGAAAGGTCTTTGATGAAGCAGCTGAAGATGATAATTATTTTCCTTTATTTGTTTTCTGGGCTTTTATATAGTTTGCATATGTCTAGTGGATTAGGTTACTTAACCAGAACACCAGGAAAACAATTCAAAAATTAGAAACCTTTTTTAAAATTTTAACATCCAGTTAGCCTGATGCTGCCTATTTGGTAGTGAGTGGCAATAATGGGCACATGGACATGATCAAACTGAGGGTGGATTAAACACAAACAGTTGGATTTATTTATTCCCAATTTTGTTCATTCCTTCTACTTTTAATGTTCTCACTCATGGTAAGGGATAGTTCCAATGGTACCAGCCATCCTCTTTTTATGCTGTACAAGTGAGCATTATTCATGTATGAACCTACACGTGGGCAGAATTTTCTGGTCCCACCTGTCCCAGAATCAGAAATTCCCATCCGAGGTCAACGGACCTTTAGCTTATCCATTGAGTTCTCAGTCTCACTTGCAACAATTCCTGCCGCAGGTGTAACTATAAGTTTCAGAACAGTAAGTGCAGTCAAATTATTCAACACTATAGGGAACATCACCAAGACTAATTCCATGTTCATGCACCTTTCTATAAGAATCTCTAGATATCAGGTAGAAGTTTGGACTTTATCTGATTATTCCCCCTCCCAACCTAAGGATGTTGTGAGTTCTCATTGTTGTACCGACAATGCAGTATCAGTATTTTATTTTGGTACATAAAGATCAAAATCAAATCTGATTTGTCAAGCAATGATTCAAATATGTAAATAGTTTAAATGAAAAAATGGCTATGTTTTGCTAGCCAATTAATACCCCCAAATTAATTTTCATTGAAAACAAAATGGGTGAAATATTAGCAAAAAATGGCAGTGTTGGTTCTGCTTGAAGATTGTTGTGCCTTTGTTTAAGAAGGTCTGCAGGGAAAAGCTTGGGAATTACAGGCCAGTGAGCTTAATACCTGAGGTGGTTAAGTTGTTGGAAGGTATTCTGAGAGACAGGATGTACAGGCACTTAGAAACACAAGGACTGATTAAGGACAGTCAGCATGGCTTTGTGAGTGGAAAATAATGTCTCACAAACTTGATTGAATTTTCTGAAGAGGTAACCAAGGAGGTAGAAGAGGGCAGTGCAGTTGATGTTGTCTATTTGGACTTTAGCAAGGCCTTTGACAAGGTACCGCATGGTAGGTTGTTGCATAAGGTTAAATCTCATGGGATCCAGTCTGAGGTAGCCAAATGGATACAAAATTGGCTTGATGACAGAAGACAGAGGGTGGTTCCAGAGGGTTGTTTTTCAAACTGGAGGCCTGTGACCAGCAGTGTGCCTCAGGGATTAGTGTTGGGTCCACTGTTATTTGTCATTTATAATAATGATTTGGATGAGCATTTGGGGGGAACGGTTAGTAATTTTGCAGATGATACCAAGATTGGTGGCATAGTGGACAAAGAAGAGGTTATTCAGATTGCAACGGGATTTTGATCAATTGGACTAAGGGGCTGATGAATGGCAGATGGCACTTAATTTAGATAAATGTGAGGTGATGCATTTTGGTAGATCGAACCAGGGCAGGACTTACTCAATTAATGGTAGGGTGTTGGGGAGCGTTATAGAATAAAGAAATCAAGGGGATGCAGGTTCACAGCTCCTTGAAATTGGAATCACAGGCAGACAGAGTGGTAAAGAAGGCATTCATCATTCTTGGTTTCATTGATTAGAACGCTGAATAGAGGAGTTGGGACGTCTTGTTGAAGTTGTACAAGACATTGGTAAAACCGCACTTGGAATATTGTGTACAGTTCGGGTCACCCTATTATAGAAAGGATATTATTAAACTAGAAAGAGTGCAGAAAAGATTTACGAGGGTGTTACTGGGACTTGATGGTTTGAGTTATAAGGAGAGGCTGGATAGACTGCGGCTTTTTTCCCTGGACCGTAGGAGGCCTATGGGTGATCTTATAGAGGTCTATAAAATATTGAGGGGCATAGACCAGTTAGTCAACATGTTTTCCCAAAAGTAGGGGAGTCTAAAATTAGAGGACATAGGTTTAAGGTGAGAGGAGAGAGATATAAAATGGTCTAGAGGGGCAACTGTTTCACACAGAGGGTGATGAGTGAGGTAATAGTAGAGGCAGATACAATTTTGTCTTTTAAAAAGCATTTAGTTACACAGGTAAGATGGGTATAGAGGGATATGGACCAAATGCATGCAATTGGGAATAGCTTTGTGATTAAACAAAAGGGTGGCATGGATAAGTTTGGCTGAAGGGCCTGTTTCCATGCTTTAAGACTCTATAACTCTATGAATAAAATGGTGTGTTTTTCTCCAGACCAGACAGGACCAAACACCACCCCCACCCGCACCACAGTGGTCTCAGGGGCTTTCCCCCACCCCCAAGATTAGAGCTGGCATTCTCCAACCCCCTTCCCCCACTATCAGAGCTGGCATCTGTCCCTCCCTCCTGCGATCAGAGCCGACACTTCCCCCCCACTTCCACCAGAACACTGGAAATCCTTCCTCCCCCCAAAACCCTATCTAAACAACTATCACTGGCACCCACTCATCCCCCCACCAAACATTGGACTCTTTCCCACCCCAAAGCCCCCGCCCAAACAGCCATTGCCAGCATCCCAACTCCCACATCCACTATCACCGCAAAGAAACAATTCTTCTCCAATCCCCCATGAGACTCCCACTAGGGCCTACCCTTGGCACTCCTGGCACAGGCTGGCATTGCATGGTTGACATAGTGCCTATATGGCAGTGCCAACCTGTGCCAGGGAGCATTGTCAGAGTACTGCCAGATCATGTTCTTTCCCCTCCATGGGTTATGCTCACCTTTACACACTGGACAGGATCCCCTCGATGGGTTCATGCCTGGGTGAACTTGCTGCAAACCATGCTGATGTGATGTCAGGTCTACAAATTTTGAAAATATGCCTCTGGCTCAATATAGGGCAAGGGGGGGGGGGAGGGGGGCAGGTGGTCTTTAATAACATGTTAATGTTTTCAAATATATTAAAATCAGGTTTATGTCCACAACTTTGTGGGCTTAAACCTGATTACGATGACAAGGGGGGACGAGAATCGGAAGTCGTAGTCTCACAGTCGACATTTGTGACTTCAGGTTTCACCAGACCTTGAGCCCCCACTGGCCTTCCTGCTCAAGATCCCACCCAGTGAGAAAAGAAGTGCAAGTATAGGATCTTCATGGTAGCAATGTTTCAAAATTTTTCTCTTCACAAAAATAAATCTGCCTATTGAAATGTGTTTCAAGAAATGATTTCCTTCAAAAACGATAAAGCAAGCAAATACTTTATTTTGAAGCGTTTTTATAGCAGAGAAGAGATTTTATTATTAATTGTGCAAATCAAATAAGTGCTCTCGAGCTTTTGTATCACTCTATATCAGCATAAGAATGAATACATATTGCCAACAGAAACCAATATTTGTGTTAATTTGCCATTTTAAAAATGTGACATGCTATAAAAAGTTTTCAGTGCTTAACAAGTGAAGTGTTGCATATTTCTCCCTTACATGTGAACACAAGCAATGTAATACAACTAAAAATTCAATTTATGTCATACACTAGATAACACCAAAGTAAGAATATCAGCTCAAATGTGTACAATATACAGTAAATATTAAGACACTTCAGATATTGTTCCTTTACCCTTGTTCAGTTGATGTACCTATTTTTATGCCACTGTGTTTCTGTTCCACAATGTGGCCACATTGTATTTAGAACTATGGTGAAGACAATAATAGCTTGTTCGGACAGGAACATTATGTGAAGGTCCTGATAGTATGAGTTTCACATGGACATCAGTGCTCTCATTGTTTGTAATGAATAGAAAAATACAGAACATTAACATCAAATAATGACCAAATGATCCATTTGTTTTTGAAATTGCTTTACTTAATTTCCAAGTTTTTTATGTATGTATATAACTCAATGTTGCTGCAATAAAGCATTGTACCTGATGTTGAAACGTTTTACACTATGATCAGGATTTTCTGGCCCTTCCCGCCAGTGGGATTTTCTGGTCCCACTGAAGGTAACCTTCCCCTGGGTGGGTTCCCACAAATGCCACGCAAATGCCGTAGACCAGAAGATCCCACCACTGGCCAATGATGACACTGCCAGAAAACACACTGTGGGGGAACTGGAAAATCCCACCTTGTGCAATGCTTTAAGACTTAAACAAGTTGTGTAGTAAGTTTCAAGATCTAATGCTAACTTTTTGATTCAGCGCTAGACACAATAATTAATATTTTAGCAAAATAACTTGGCCACACAATTTGATGCCTCCATCTCAGAACAAGCACGAGGATTGTGATAAGCAACCAGCCTGAGCTCTTTACTTCCAATGCAGGCATATAACAACTTAGTGATTCCTGCTCATTATCATGATTGCTGTGTGCAGTTAATGCTAACTGAACTGTTGGGAGGCTGCATAGATCGGTGGGTTGGGGGGGGGGGGAGTGGTGGCGGTGGGGAGGAGGTGGGAAATTAAGAGGCTACACCAGTTAAAGTTAACCTGCATTACTTAAAACCAGCTTGTAACTCTTCAAGGGAAACTGTATTGTGACAGGAGCAGGTATTGGAAGCCATTTCACAACTGATTTTGACCTGGGAAAGACAGAAGAAATAGCACACCATGGGAGAGAGCAGGCTCCAAGATTTTCCGAAGCTGCAGTGGAGATTTTGGTTGTGAAGATGCAGAGGAGGAGAAATGTGCTCTATATACAGAGGACCAAGAATGCCTCCAGCTCACTGGAGAGTGAGTTTTTGCAGAGGGCACTTTGAGAGGATAATTTACAAAAGAAAGTTCATGGATATGCACAATGTGATGCTTCATCCATTGGCAAGCCTTCCAGAAAGGCTGTAGTCGATGTCAAGGAACATGGAGAAATTCAGCACTAACTTTGCAAGCCCATCCATTCCAGAACAGAAATGTCAGCCACTTCCACACACTTGTTGATCCAAGCATGATGCAGCATCCGATGACAGTCTCAGCTTCCATTTCAATACACTCCTCAGCCACTCAATATCTAAATGTTGTAGAAGAAACTTAGACTGAAGTGAAGCAAGGTTCACACTGCTTTTGTGCAATTACAGCTTGTAAGCTCAGACTGCTTACTGCCATGATGTTGATGATATCAGTGTTTAAAGGATCTTGTAGTGAGTCATGATAGTCTAGTATTGGATGGTCCAACAGTCCAGCCCTCCAGCATAATATTAGCTGATATTTAGCCCTTTAGGAATTATGGTGATTTTGTGTACCACAAGCCTGCTGTCTCCTGTCATTTCTCTGGATGGCATAATTCACCATTGCATCATTACCACTCCCCCAAAACACTTACTGTTGCCCCTCAGCCAATTAGCCCAGACTCTTGTGCCCAGTCAGCAGCCTTCTACAAACTATGCCACAGCCATTGGGGAGGTGCTGCATTGGAGCAGTAGGACAGGCATAGACATAGGGAGACATGGGCACTAAGGAAAAGCCCACGGGTGATCAGATGATTTTTGTATCCAATATAAAATTACTTAATACATGTAATGTTTATCTTGTATTGTCTTTTGTTTGGTATTTTTGCAATTTATAATGGTCAGTGACAGAGGGAAGGCAAGTTGTGGGATTGTTACTGAATGGGAAATGGCTGAATTTTCCAGTATTGCACTTGGATGAGTTCTTTGTGGCAGCTAGGCCAGAAAAGACAACATTGGTTTGCTTTTGTCTTCCTCTTGCTAATCTTCTTCCTCCTTCTCCATCTCCTTAAATTCCTCTACTTTTTTTCTCATCCTCAGCTATTCACCAAAGAGCTGGTAACAAAAGCTGTCCCTTCAAGAATAGTAGGTTGTGCAGCATACAGTAGACCTCTGTAAACTTGAGTACTGGAGGGCTCCTTCAGAGTGGTTCAACATAATTTCAGCATGCTTACTGTATCAGATTTTGTGTGACAGCATGCTAGCATTGAGTGCATGCTGTGGGTCACATACTGGAATCATCAGCAAGTGGTCAGCCCTTGTTGCACAGCAGCCACTCTTTGCATTGTCATGGTGGCTAAAATGGAGTGGGCATAGTAAGCTGGTGCAGAATGAAGGCATCATGCCTGCTGCCAGGATACTGAGTGTTGACCTGCCTAAGTCACTGCACATGATTGTACACCAACTGGACATTGAGGGAGTTGAATCCTTTTTAGTGGCAAAAAAGATCCTCGAGTAAAATGCAGCACCCGCAAAGAATTGTGTGCCAGTCAATGGTATCCTGCACCATGGAGAAGCATACAATCCTGGTGAAGGCATTTGCCTGCTCTGCCTGCTGCTCTCTGTGGGTGAAATGCAATCAGCTGACATTGAATAATTAGCTTAAGTGACTATCCTAATGCAATAGTGGATGGCCAACTGCAAAATGTTTCAAAAATCACCTACCCCAGTTTGGATAGAGTCCAATGCAGAAATATTCATGGCCATGACTCACCCTCACAACAGTGACAACTGGGCTGCAGTTGTGGCTGGGGCACATTTGGCTGTGGATGCTTCACATTAAATTAAAGATATTGAACAAGTTAAAATATAACAGTGTTCTTCACTGAAGTTCAGATAGGAGAATTGTTCCTTAAACACCTTTAGCTGATATGGTTTTGCGGATGATTCTTTCTCCTCCTCCTCTCTCTAGAACTGCTCTGCTCTTTGTCATCTCTGTTCATTCTCCCAGTCATACCATTTTCCAAGAGGAATGTCTTCCACTTTGCCCATGTTTGGGAGAAACTGGTTTGTCTAGAAGCCTTATTGTCAAGTCCAACTCTTGATAGTGGTGGTATCAGTAGGCATTTGCTCCACCATTCTTTGCAGGCCTTAGCAACTTTCAAGAATTTGTACAATCACAGCAACAGCCAAAGTAAGTCATCAGCAAATTACTTGAATATACTTGATTATGTCATTAATATTGGTGGTGCTGATAGTGGGTTAAGAGGGTGGGGTTGCCTTGCTACTCAATGGGTACTCAGCTCTGCATGATTAAGAGATGGTATTAGTGGGAGTGTTGAGCTTCAAAATGGCATCAGCTCAGATTTACACACTGTTTGCTGATCTGCCTACTCTATACACCAGTGGATGCCAACTGCAAGCATATTAATATTTTTGCTAAGGTAGCGTTCACACAACTTGCACCAGAAGTGCCTGCATTTGCTGCAGATGCTGTTTTGGCACTCTAAGATCACTTATAGCACCCAAAAAATGTGTGATACGCATCCACTTTCTGCACCCTTTGTTTTTAAGTACTAATGTAAAAAACAAAGAATCTGGAAAACACACAGTACATCTGTCAAACCCTGAAAAGAGAGACAGATTACTTTTTTGAGCCTATCATAACTTATGTTTGCGTTCCTGCAAAGAATCAATGCTCACAACCAAGATCCTTTCTTTTTTCAGTTGTTGATGGATCAAACATATATTTCAGATTTTTCTATTTAGTTAGCAATTATAACATTAAACTCATTGTGATATGATGTATATGTGTATTCAACTCCTGTGAATCATTACCCACCTCAATTCAGGATATGATATTGCAGTCCTATGTCTCTGAACTCAGTCTATAGTAGCAGTTTGTAGTAGTTAGACATGTATACATACTCTCCCAGTTAACACTGTGTGTATATGGTCTTATCTTGAAATAAAAAATCCATGTTATTGTTTTATCAATCCTTGTTACATGATTGATATGTTTACATTGAATAAAAGAACATAACAATACTGATTTCCCACCCCCTGCCTGCTGGCGAGTCAGCAGGATAATTACATTATTTCTACATCCCTTCTTAATTCTGGACTCATCTCTCTAAACACAATGCACATACTGCAACCTACAATAACCTTTCCAATTCACTGATTATTCTTTCACATTCACCAGAAATAAAGCCTGGTCAAAAAGTAAAACTCTGCAATACTTTCCAGATAATTCTTAAACCTCCTCATGACATATATTAATTCAGTACAATTTCCACCAATCCCTTTTAATCCATGCATTCATGATTTGCTCTTTTTGAAGGTAATATTTATCTAATTTTCAAGAAAAATGCAGATTTGTAGCATTTAAGAACGATCACTTGTAGTGAAACATTTTCTAGGGTTTTAAAAATTCCACAGTACATTTTGAATGGCTGTAATATAGCAGTTAGACAGTTTTGATAGTACGATACCATAATAATGTAGTGTATTTTTGGGGAGACAAAACACAGTATTCTAATGAGTAATTTATAAGTAATACAGGAAAATTCAACATTTCTGTATGTCAAGCGGATTAAATTTCATGTAATTACAACATCTTAATGACATGGTTTATTGTTACTTATCTGCAGACATTGCTGTTGTTTACAAATGTCCAATATCCATAATATTTCAGTAAAACTGAATGCATTTCTCTGCAAAAAGAAAATCTGTTGGATATTGTTTTTTTTAATCATATAACGCTGCCTGCCTTATGCAAAAGTTATCTTGCTTTCCTTCTTGGTGTATGATGTCAATGTTATGCTGGATAGAGAAGTCCACAAGGGATGGGAGCAATAGGTTAATCCATTATGTAGAAGAAGACCACATCTAGTTAGCCAAAGTGTGTTACAATGCCATAAAAAAAACGAACCCTAAATTTGTTGCATTAGTTTATGACATTTGTCATATTCCACGGATCTCTGTCTGGAGCAAGAATCTGTGTTTCCTCTCGTGCTACCATCCTAATTCTTTTGACCTGTTCCAGACTATAACTTGATTTGATTTATTATTGTCACATGTATTAATATACAGTGTAAAGTATTGTTTCTTGCAGACTACACAAGTAAAACATACCGTTCACAGAGAAGGAAAGGAGGGAGTGCAGAAAGTAATGTTACAGTATAGCTAGGGTATAGAGAAAGATCAACTTAATGCAAGGTTAGTCCATTCAAAAATCTGACAACAGCAGGGAAGAAGCTGTTCTTGAGTCGGTTGGTACGTGACCTCAGACTTTTGTATCTTTTTCCCAAAGGAAGAAGGTGGAAGAGAGAATGTTCGGGTTGCATGGGGTCCTTAATTATGCTGGCTGCTTTGCCAAGGCAGTGGGAAGTGTAGACAGAAATGTATAACATCCTCCCACGATGGTTATTTCTATGTGTAACACGTATTGGTCAAGAAATTCTCTAAGTGCATAAATTATGCCATGTAAAATATGAATTCTGCAAATTAGTTAACACCCATTTTTTTATAACTGCTCAATTGTATTTCAATTTCTGCCAGGACTTGATTATTTTGTCTTTAAGGGCAATGACAGTAAGTTATCTTAATTGGATATAATGAAGTTAATGCTGCTGTATACAGATCATTGCTTACTCTTTATATGTAAATGCTTTGTGTTTACTACAATAGTCTTCACTCATGTATTTTTAAAAATAATTTGTAATTAAACACCTTGCTGAAATATGTGTCTGAAAACACTTCAGGTACTACACAACACAATGGAGACTCAATACTAAAGGTGATATCAACCAGAAAATGCCTTTCCTTCACCTAACAGTATTTTGCATATTACTTTTTCTTATCTAATTCTCTTTCAACATACTTCCTGTCAACGCAAACCACACAGTAATCTACGGCATGAAGAAACACCTGATGAATCCCAGGTCAAGACTTTCCTTTTCTGGTTTCAACTTTGTTTTTTCCAGCCCCGTGGATAAGGGTTATAATTTGGATCCGATATTTGTTTTCCTGAAATTTCATGTTCAGAGTATGCCCCAGCAGATAGGTCAGAGTCAGTCAGTGATTGCTGATAATTTAGTGGCTGTTTATACATTGAACTCTCGTAGAAGGTAGATGCTGGAATGGATGTGCTAGCTTTGATTGAGGATGTTATGCTAGATGGTCTTCTGACCTGGGAAGCAGCAATAGAAGAGTAACTGCTTGAAACTGGGGGAACATAGGCTACTCGTGTCTTCCATTCCTCTGGGGGCTCAGGCAATGTCTTTCGGCGGGCTGCTGAAACAATATTCTTTGCTATTGACTCCTGGATATTTCTACTCTGAAATGCTTCCTCGACTGAACCAACAGCAGACTGCGATGCAGCCTCCCAGGGGCTCAGCTTTTTCAACAAAGTTTTATCTGACTGGGAAGATGATCTTCTTGATGAAACGGTTGCTGGCTGTCGCATTGCCTGTTTTCCCGAAAGCCCATGAGAATAGCCATATTGTGGGAGCTTCGCTGGTGCTTGTATAGGTTGAAAGCCTCTTGGCTGCACCTGTAAATCAAATCAGTGAATCGAGTATCTGATTGGAAACCAAGACAGATGCACAGGACACAAACAGCAAAAGAGAAACCTCAAATGTGTAAAACTTGGATATTCATGCACCCTATCTGCGATATATATTGTAAAATGAAAATTCTGTGCACATTTGAGATTCATTAACATTTCTTATATTTTGGTATCCTTTTAGAACTTTCTCAGCCTGGAACAAGAAAAAATCTAGCTTTGTTGGGATATCAGTCATAAATGATTTAGTTTACATTGAAAAGTATCAGTTATTCACCTAAAATCTATGCTATTTTTGGAATCAGTGGGTATCTTCTCAACATAGTTTCCGAAGAGCATTTATTACTATCCTTTTATACTTGACATAACATGCATTTACATTTCTGAACCTTTACCACAAATCCCAATGTGTTTCCCAATTTTTAAAGGATATATTTTACTTTGTTTATTTATAATTAATTGGCTATTTTAATACAGAAGAGGTCATTTGGTGAGTCATTAATGGTGGTTATGCTCCATAAGAGCTACTTCCTGCCCCTCTTCATCTAACCTGATAAGCCTACGCTTCAGTTCATTTCTTCCCCATGTACTTACTTAGCCTTTCCTTAAATGCATCTGTGCTTTTTGCCTAAATTACTTCATGCAAAGCAAGTTTCACTTCTGAAACATCTATGAGCGCAAAACATTTGCTCTTGGGCTGTTCTTAGTCATCAGTAAGATATGGGTGATAGCCATCAAGAAGAAAAATTACAAATAGGTTAATGGTCACCCATATGAATGGAATTTTTTATCATGTTGTTGTTGGTTGTGATTGTTTATTTTTGTCCATCATAAAGTTTATTTATTAGTAACAAGTTGTTTTACATTAACACTGCAATGAAGTTGCTGTGAAAATCCCCTAGTCGACACAGTCCTGCACCTGTGAAGGAGAATTTGGCACAGCCAATGCAGCTAACCAGCACACCTTTCGGACTGTGGGAGGAAACCAGAGCACCCGGAGGAAATGCACGCAGACAAGGGGAGAACGTGCAAACTCCACACAAACAGTGACCCAAGCCGGGAATCAAACTCAGGTCCCAAGTGCTGTGAAGCAGCAGTGCTGACCACTGTGCCACCATGCCGCTCTGGAATTTGCAAGTTTATTTCATTTGAAATTTGTTCCCAATTTGTCAAGGTTTAATAATGAGGATTTGAAAATGAATGTTTCCCCCACACCCAGTGAGATTGTGAATTTCAGACAGTCCTGGGATCTTGCACTGTCTTTTATTGTTTTCCAAAATCTTTTGTTTGGGGTGGGTTTCCCTGAGAGTAGTTTTTGGGTAGCTGGCTGATGGAGTTCACTGATTAGCTTCCTATTAGTGCTGACAGGAGGCGCTGGCAGCCAGTCTGCTCCAGGCCACTGTGATATAGAGCCATGTGACCTGCCATTAACCTGTTATGGGTCTGTAATCAGGAGGAGGACCTAACAAGGAAATATTCTAAATTGTTGGCGTGGAGCGTGGAGGGGCACCCCTACTCACCTTGGCCCTTCTAAAATAAACGTAATCTTACCTTCTGGATGGAGCAGCAGCTGAAAATAGACAAAGTGTGCACAGTGCATGCTCCTCTCATTGTGTTGAATTGGCAATTGGGATTAAAGAACCCAGATTTGTATACAGATTTAGGTGAGTGCTCCAGCTACCCACTGCTAGGTTATTGGGGAAATAGCATTGGCCGTAACATCAGCATGAATGGAGTGTTGAGTCATACCTCACAATGGGTCGGTGGCTGTTGTCCCATTTCCACTAGATTTGAGGCTTCAAAATGTGTAGAATATGTATTATTATATAAGTAATGGGTAATTTAAGAATTGTTAAAAAAAAAATTATCAATGCATATGGTAACTTACAAGTCCAACATATAACAAGGATCACATGCTTTATGTTCCAATGAGCTGGTTTGCATTAGAGATGACAGACTTGAAATAAGTAAATGTAAACATACTAACAATTTTATAAAAATAGAACGAATATCAAAATAATCTTCACGTTGTAAAGTTTTGCTTTGTTTGACTTATGATCCATCTCCCATATTGAACATCACAGAATTCACAATTCAGTGGCCCATGCAGAATTGGAAATTGGGATATTTCACTGAGCTGTGGCAATCTTTTCTTAAATGCCTCTGAATCTAACCTGTGAAATAAAGAAACTGGCACTTTTTCTCATGATGGAGATGCTGGAGGTAATTTTGACTTTGGGCAAATGTGTGAAATAGACACTATTGCTTTAGTTGCTTAATATGTCTCTCCTATTTTGGAAATGAAAACTAGGAATGATGTGTAAGGTCTGCTCAATTTATGTTATTCATTTTATATTATCAGCCAAAGTTAAAAGCCCACTGTGTTGAACTTTGCGGGTAGTCCTGGAAAATAATTAAGTATCTTTTCATGGGAATATTTCATCATCAGATTCTACAATGGCCTTAACATTAACTTCATATGAAGTAGGATCTAATTTTGACTTGGGAAGGATAATCAAACAAGTGACAAACAAATCAGCAATGTGTTGTGAACTCTGCCCAGTTTTCTTTTCCATTGAATTTGCAATTCCAACCAGGTACAGTGGAGGGGATGTAAAATTGGCTGGGATTCGCGTAGAATGGGTCTTCACCCAGACAATGAGCTTCCCACTAGGCCAGTTGGATGTGCATCCTCCATCTACTCTAAATACTGTCCATCATGTCAGAAGCTGGTGGCCAGCAGGAGAGATATCCCAGACCTGTAAATTCCTCAGTTCCACCCTTTGTTATATTGATTGACCTGAATGCTGGGTTAAAACAGATGTTCGGTTCAGTAGAGTGATATAAGTGGGACCCAATCAGGAAATCAGGCTATGCTGTTGGTGCAGTTGATTCCAGGTTACCTTTGCTTGATTGGTCAGGTTATGTTATAACAGGAATTAATACCTCCATGTGGCAATCTTTGTGTGACCAAGACCCATTTTCCTACACCACCTCGACAGATGAGCATCAGTTGGGACCAATTGGGAATAATGACTGACTATAACTGATTTCCACTGGAAGTAACAGACCACAACTAGTTTTGACTGCACCCAACAGTCATAACTGTAGATTATATCTGGGTACCAGATGTACCCCCATTTGTCGAGTTGTATTTAACTCATGCTTCAAAATCTTATTGAAACCATTTGACTTGTTTACTGCTTTAACTATACATGGCTAGAATAACTGGTACTGAATAACGGGAATGAGTTGTGGTTCCACTTGCCCAGTGGACTTCAACTATAACCATTTGAATTTTACTGGAACCAGTTGACTTCTGTTGGAACAAGGTGACAGGAAAACTGGAACCAGTTGGAATTAAGCGGAGGCATTGGCACGTCGGTACACATTTTTATATCAAGTTTTCAATGTTTTACAATGATATTTTTCTTCCCACTTCATATAAAAGAATGCATTATACATATACACATTTATTAATGTGGTGCATTTTACCATTTCAAGATTTTTGATTTTTTGAGTATAGTCTTACACAAAGGATCACATAATGGCAAAACATAAATTGTATTATATTGAAAACTTCTCAGAATAGGAAAATAATTTTTCACATTGAGAAACATGGAAAAAGCCATGATAGGATTAACCATTGCAATAGATACCTTAGCAGCATAACATAGTGTCAATCATAACTCAGTGGTAGCATTCCTCACATCCAAAGTGATCAGAAAATAGCCTCACATTCTCTGATAACCCCCCTGTTATCAATGGATAATGGCAAAACCTACATGGGCAACAACTAAGAAATTGAGATGAAAAAGTCATATGTAAGCAGAACAAAACTCTTAACAAATAAAAATGAACCTAAAAATTAAATACAAGTTATGAACATAAGGAATAGTAAACACCACAAGTAAACATAAACAGACAATGAAGGCAGATAACCCTTACTGTACTTTCCCTCTGCTAGCTAAATGTCCCTCTTGATTGGTAATGGCTGCCTCCCACCTGCCTTGATACTCCTATTCCTCTTGCCATTACTGAATGACTCCTTCTCGTGCCCCCTCACCACTCCTGCCCTCCCTTGAACTGAATATCTTTTTCCTGCTTTCCATTATGCTGCCCCAGTACTTGACCAATTGGTCAACCTCCTTGACATTTGACAGCATAAATCCCCAGGGCTGATGAGATGCATTTCCACATTATACTGCATGTGCCAAGCACATGCCCACTCACTCAGCCTGTCCAAATCATGCTGAAGCATTTTTGCATCCTCCTCACAGCTCACCTTCCCACCCAACCTTGTATCATCTGCAAATCTGGAGATAATACATTTAGTTCCCTCGTCCAAATCATTGATATATAATGTGAACAGTTGGGATTCTTGCATAGATCCCTGCAGTACTCCACGAGTCACTGCTTCCAGTCAGAGAAAGACCAATTTATTCCAACTCTTTGCTTCCTGTCTGCTAACCGCTAAAAGCACTACCCTCAATCCAATGTAATCTGCTATGATTAGGGAGTAGGGAGGGAAGTTTGCAGCTGGGAAGATCTAAATGTTCCAGACGCAGACCCAGAGAAGCATTCCCAGACCCAGCAATATAATGGTCAGGGTCTAGGTAGGATGCCGCAGAGAAGTCACCCTACACATTTTAACTGCCCACTCCACCACTGAACTGATAGCATTAAAATGATCCCACCCCCCTACATTTTTTGAAAGTTTCAATTCATACAATTGAGCACAGAACAACCCACAATATAGGTAGATAGATAAAGTCACCATAGTCCCAGATGATCATAGGCTGCTGGTGATTTAACCTAAGGATCACCACATCTCAGTAGAGGGACAAGGTTGAGGAGGTGGGTCTTCATGAATAACTTTAGCCAGATGCAGGAATTGAACCTACACTGTTGGTATCACTCTACATCACAAACCAGCTGTCCAGCCAACTGAGCTAAACTGACCCACATATAGTAATAAAGTTGCACTGACCACAGAGACACTAGAATAGGGCTGTCAAATGTATGTCCTGCAGCACCAGTTTCATCTGGCCCGGGTATATCCCAGAAACTTTTTCCCAGAGTGCAAGAGTCAATTATTAAGGGGTGTAGGTTTAAGGTGTGAGGGGCGAGGTTTAAAGGAAATGTCCGAGGCGGATGAATCTTTAAATTACTTCCACTTAATAGATGTCGAAACGAATGTGACAATCCTCCCTCCCCCTCAATCAACTCCACCAAATCTATTAACTGTTATTAACACATTGTGTTTCTAGTCTAGTGGCACTGATTCCTGATTTTTAAATTCTATAGTGACAATTGGTCCTTTATCAAAGTCTTTATCTAAGGGAAAGGCAGACCAAGGATATCATGCAATCTAAGAGAAAAGACGAATTTAATATTTCTTTGTGGACATAAATAGAAAGTGCAAAATCAAAGTGCTTGATTTGCAAGCAACCAATAGCTGGAGTGAAAGATCAAAGATACTGTAAAGCAAACTATGCTGAAAATTATGATAATAGCATAGAAATGTTGTTTGAAAATTGAATTGATGAAATTAATCTGATCATCTATGATACTTCCATATATACTCCTTACTCTTAATAAATACAGAAACATTCTTACATGATGCACCAGTATGCACCTTTTAATGTCTTTTGGAGAGAATAGAATGGTACAACAGACAGTCAACACTTTTTCCAGTGCATTCCACAAGGTTCCTTGCCTGCTAAATGCTATTGTTAACCCAATGACTTCTTGCATAATATCGGGTCTCGGTTCATAGAAAGCACATACCCACTAAGGAAAGAACAAAGAACAAAGAAAATTACAGCACAGGGACAGACCCATCGACCCTCCAAGCCTGCACCAACCATGCTGCCCGATTTAACTAAAACCCTCTATCCTTCCGAGGACCATATCCCTCTATTCCCATCCTATTCATGTACTTGTCAAGATGCCCTTTAAAAGTCACTACTGTATCCACTTCCACTACCTCTCCTGGCAACGAGTTCCAGGCACCTACTACTCTCTGTGTAAAACATCTGCCTCGTATATCTCCTTTAAACCTTGCTCCTCGCACCTTAAACCAATGCCCCCTAATAATTGACTTTTCCACACTGGGAAAAAGTTTCTTACTATCCACTCTGTCCATGCCTCTCATAATCTTATAGAATTCTATCAGGTCCCCCCTCAACCTCCATCGCTCCATTGAGAACAAACCAAGTTTCTCCAACCTCTCCTCATAACTAATCCCCTCCATACCAGGCAACATCCTGGTAAATATTTTCTGTACCCTCTCCAAAGCCTCCACATCCTTCTGGTAGTGTGGTGACCAGAATTGAACACTATATTCCAAGTGCAGCCTAATTAAGGTTCTATAAAGTTGCAACATGACTTGCCAAGTTTTCAACTCAGTACCCTGGCCGATGAAGGCAAGCACGCCATTAGCCTTATTGACTACCCTCTCCACCTGCATTACCACTTTCAGTGACCTGTGTACCTGTATACCCAGATCCCTTTGCCTATCAATACTCTTAAGGGTTCTGCCATTTACTCTATATTCCCTATCTGTATTAGACCTTCCAAAATGCATTACCTCACATTTGTAAATGCATTACCTCACATTTGCAAGTGGAAGCTAAGAGGCCGATTCTCCCAAAAGTGCTGAATTGGTGAGAAAACTGTTCTAAATCTGACAGTTCAGCTTCTCACCTGAATCTCCGCACTCTAAGAGAGGTCCCAGTCAAGAATCTCATTAAAAATCCAGGGTGCGGGGCTTATTCGCACTGGAATTTTACAGTTCTGGAGCTCTGTGCGTGCGCAGTGGCCTCAAACTGTTAACCTCCCTTTTGCTGGCCAGCTTGATCACTGGCCAGTCCGGGACCCCCACAGTGCTGCCCCTCCAGCCTTCCCCATGGTCCAATAGCGGCCCCCACAGCAATTCCCAGGCCAGCCCTGACCCCCCCCCAAGCCCAGGGCGCCCTGTTGCCCAGGCCACCCCTCAGCAGTGGCGATCTCTCCATCCACTCACCCCGGTTGATCCTCCGTGGGATCAGACCCTCTCGGAGGCAGGCTGCACCCTCTCCCTCCGCCACCCCTCGGCCCACCCCAATCGCTGACCCCCCTCCATCTCAGATTGATCCTGTCTACAGTGTGGCTGCAGGACCTTCCCACCCCCACCAATCGCCCCTAGGCCCTGCTCACAATAGGCTCCACACCCTTGGCACTACCCAATGGCAGTGCCAAGGTGACCCTGGGCATGGGCACTTTGCCCCTTGGACAGTGCCGGGGGTATAGGCTGGCAGTGCCAGGAAGCACAAGCCCAGGGGGCACCACCGTCCCACCACCTGACCTCCTGGGGGGCCCCTGATTTCCCCCCCCACCTTCATTCTGGCAAGATCCCCCATTAATTCCCTGAACATGGGAGCTAATCTGAACCCTGCCGGAATGAAGTACTCATGGCGGGGTGGAGACTCAATCAGGACCTGAAAGATCCCGATAATGAACACATATGCATCTTTAAAATACATGCAGAAAAGATTTGAATTACTTATCTGCCTTCCCGCCCTTTCCAGCATGGTCTGACTGGCAACTGTTCGCTGGCTCTGGGAGATGCACATGCGTTCCCGATGTATGTGCAAATCCCTGTTCAAGGCCGCAGACACGCGTCTCCCACTGTGACCCAAGAGAAAAGATGCAGGTCGTAATGGGAGAATTGCAGCCTAAGTTTCAGGTTGTGTGGCAATGGATGATTGCAAAGGAATGGCAAAAGTGATACCATTTAAAAATTAAAAAGCAAACAATCATTCCTAATTTTTTGCAGGCTGACATGGATGGGAATCAGCATCCAGTGGTTAGGCCAGAATTTGTTCTTCATAAATGATTAGATTATTGGCAATGATGGGGGAAGCGGAAATGTAAATCATAATTGCACTTCCATTCTCGCTTCCTTTGGGAGAAAATATTGCCTTGAGGTCAAAGAAGATAAATGATCATGATGACAATAAAAGACCTGTAGGAAGGATTTATAGTTATGGTTAATTACCAGGATAAGGGTAGTGGCTGGCTTTTTGACGGTAATTAGAGATAAATGAGGATAAGGTGTTTCTTAAAGACAGCTGCTGGACAAAACTGTGCTAACAAAAAATCACTTGTCTATAAGAAAGCATGTAATAAGGGTGCATTTATATTCCTGACCTGTAATCTTTACACTAAAACTCAACTGGCTGCCTTGAACCTGAGGGGTGGGGGATGTTTTGTGTGTGTGTGTGCGTGTGTGTGGAAGTGGAGACCGAACCAATGGCCTTCTCAGTGAGTTCCTGCCCAAACAACCTGTCATAAGAACATAAGAACATAAGAAATAGGAGCAGGAGTAGGCCATCTAGCCCTTCGAGCCTGCCCCGCCATTCAATAAGATCATGGCTGATCTGTTGTGGCTCAGTTCCACTTTCCCGCCCTCTCCCCATAACCCTTAATCCCCTCTCTTATCAAGAACCCATCAACCCGCTTCTTAAAAATATTTAGCGAGGCAGCCTCCACCACTTCAACGGGCAGAGAATTCCAGAGATTCACCACCCTTTGAGTGAAGAAGTTCCTCCTCAACTCCGTTCTAAACCGCCTCCCCTTTATCTTGAGGCTGTGCCCCCTAGTCCTACTGTCTTTTTTGAGCGGGAAGAGTCTCTCCACCTCTATCCTATCCATCCCATTCATCATCTTATACGTCTCAATGAGATCTCCCCTCATTCTTCTAAACTCTAACGAGTACAAGCCTAGTTCATTCAGCCTCTCCTCATAGCTCAATCCCCTCAACTCCGGTATCAGCCTAGTAAACCTCCAATTTTATGGTGAGATGGGTAAGGTTTATGCCAGCCCTTCTGCTCTGGGTCTAACTGAGGGCCTTAATTGACCAATTAATAACAATTTAAGGTCCATTTTTCCCCCAGCCTCAATTTTCAGGGAGGTGGGGAACGGGTGGGAAAAGAAGAAAATAAGGGAAAAGAAGCTCCACCTGCAGCTTCTGATGCTGTTGGGATTTGAGAGCTATCAGCCAGTGGCTCTCTGAGATGTGGTTTTGTCCCAAGTGAGGGGCAGACGTCCCACGTACAGCTATTTAATACCCTTTGGCATATATGGTCGCAAAGCATTTTGTGCCAACTCTTTGGATGCGGGAAGAGAAAACCTGCTACCCTAAAAATCCTGGCCATGATTCTAATAATGCCACAGGGATTGGAGCTTCAACTATTAACAACCCTATTTTAATTATTTGAATGAAGGGACTGAGTGTGTAGTAGCTAATTTTGCTGATAACACAAAGGTAGGTAGGAAAGCAAGCTGTGATGATGATACAAAGAGTTAAGTGAATGTGCAAAAAATTGGCAGATGGAGTATAATGTGGGAAATGTGAGCTTGTCGACTTAGGCAGGAAGAGTAGAAAATTAGAATATTATTGAAATGGGAAGAGATTGCAGAAACCACAGAAAGCTAACAGAAAGGTACTGTAAGTGATTGGTTTCCTTCCTTAATTCATAACTTAAGGAAGGAAACCAAAACTATAGACAGTATTCCAGATGTGGCCTGACCAAGGTACTGTATAGCTGTAGCAACACTCTTCTACTTTCAAATTCCATTCATCTTGCAACAAGCCTAGCCAGGCTGTAGTTGTTTTCCTTAGAGCAGGGAAGGCTCAGCAGGGACCTGTACAAAGTTATGAGGCTATCGAGAGGGTGTACAGGAAGAAACTTTTCCCCTTAGTAGAGGGGTCAACAACCAGGGGGCATAGATTTAAGGAAAGGAGCAGGAGTTTTAGAGGGAATTTAAAAAAAAACTTTTTCACGCAGAGGGTGATTGCAATCTGGAACTCACAGCCTGAAAGGGTGATAGAGGTGGGAACTCTGACAACATTTAAGCAGCATTTGATGAGCATGTGAAATGCCATTGCCTATAAGGCTATAGACCAAGTGCTAGAAAATGAGATTAGAATAGATAGGTGCTTGACAGCCTAGATTCTCTGACTGACTGGCACTGCATCCTGGTACTGCCACCTGGTAGTGCCTGGGCATGATCCTCTCACCCGAGTGATGTACCTACCTGAGCTCCTTTGGGTCATGTGTTCACCTGGTCCACGCCTTAGGAACCAGTCAGGTTTTACACTGTTCTGCCCTCATGTCAACGTGGATGGTTTCTCTGAAGGGGCATAGATGTCTGATAATTATCTGCTAATTAATTCAAACGGGGGAGGGGACAACTATGTCTCGCACTCACAACGGCTTGAAACGCAATTTGCCTGTTCTTGCAATATTTTCCGCTCCTGTTGCCGAACCCACCCGATGTGATCGGAAGAGGAAAATCCTTAGTGTCATGAAGGCATGGTGGGAATGAGCCACATTTTAACAAATTTGCAATCCAACAGAGTCTTAAGTGCACTGCTGTATCTCACATCTTACATCTACACGAAATTCTTCACCAGCCCACTCAAAATATTCTATGAAAAATGTGCTTTCCTGAACATTTTATACAGGTAAATTATTAAAAGCAAAAACTAGGAGACAAAACTGTGACTGCCAATGTGAGATACGGCTATAATTTAATGTCCCAGTTAGATGGAATTTTAAAAATATTCTTCCTCAATAAATGTTTAAAAAATTACATAATGGGTTAAGAAAAACTACATTTTTGCCAGTGAAAAATTGTTTGCAGTCACGTATTTTTGTAAAAGACTTTTGAAACATTATTTTAAGGTGTGGTATATTACTTATGCTGATATTAAGGTAATTTATTTTTACTCACTCACAAAACTGAATGGTTCCAGTATTGGTCATAGCCAGCTTCAGAAAGTAGATCAACTCTTTAGTTCCATTCTTTTCTAGAGTCAAGCTGATTCTCAGTGGTTGAATAGAGCGTCTGCTGCCACCAATTGGTAGGGAAACTGTACTAACCCTGAGGGTGCAGAGTGCTATTGCAGATCACTGAATTTATTTGGTTATCTAGTTTTGAAAAGAAAAAGACCTCTGACATTATACAAATATTTCATAATATATATAAATTGATGTTGATATTTTCTATGGCCTTCACCGTTGCTATGTAATTTCTGTAGACCAGGCTAGTTTGTCGAATTTCACCAATGACGCTGGATTGTGGGCTAGTTTTGAGGGTTGCATTTACAAAGGGGTGAAAATGATAAGACAGGTTTTTGCCTGCCCCAAAATTAAATGTCGTGCAATAACTAACTCTCAGTTGCCGGCATGAGTCCAGCTCCACATATCAACACCATCCAGGACACGTTAACATCCTGTACACCAACTTAAATGTCCAGCTGCTTCAGCATCGATGCACAGTGGCAGCAGTTTATATGATGCACAAGAAGTATTGCAGCAACTTACCAAGCAACTTACTCCTCTGACAGCACTTTCCAAACCCCCAACCTCTACCACCTAGAACAAAAAGGGCAGCAGATGCATGGGAACACTGGCTACAACAACTCCACTAAGCCTCACATCATCTTGACTTGCAACTACTTGCTGTTTTCACTGTTGTTGAATCAGAATTCTGAAACCTTTTGGCATTACTGTGGGTGTACTTGAACCACATGGACTGGCTACGTTCAATATGGCAGCTCACTGCAGCCTCCTCAATGGCAATTAGGGATGAATAATAATTATCAGCTTTATGCCTTACACCCACGTCATAGAATCATAGACTCCTCTAATGCAGACGAGGCAATTTGGCCCATTGTATCTGCACCGACTCTCCAACCGAGCATCTTACCCAGGCCCTAACTGTAACCCCTTGTATTTAACCCACTAATCCCCCTAATCTAGGCACCTTGGGACACTAAGGGGCAATTTAACATGGCCAACCCACCTAACCTCAACATCTTTGGACTGCAGGAGGAAACCAATGCAGACGTGAGGACAAAGTGCAAACTTCACACAGCCAGTCAGCCAAGGCCGGAATTGAACCCAGGTCCCTGATGACATAAGGCAGCAGTGCCAACCACTGTACCACTGTGCCATCCTATGACAGAACTAAAAAAAGAACACACAAGACTATTTACCCTGTTCTCTATTAAATCATCGGAAATTTTATCAATCCAACATCACAGGCAGACCAGCATATAATGTATAAATTACATTATAAATAGAATGCAGCTACCTCCATTGTTTCCGTTCCTGGTCTCCAGATAAAATATGTTCAATGAGAAGTTACCATTCCTACTACTTAAATCTTCTTGTGCACTAGATGGTTAGTTAATGGTTAGTGTACCATTAACATGTTCAAATGTAAACTTTGGTGTGTTCAATTTAATGCTTTAATTAACCTACTTTCAATGGATAAATTATGGCATTAAAATAACAAAAATGGGAAGTTATTACAAATGTGCATGCATCTATGCTAAAAATAACACATAATGGGAATGAAGGCCACTGATTAACTCCACATTGTCGTACCTACTAAGGTTCAGTATGTCTAGAGAGGGTCATTTTATGCATATGTATAAGAAACATCATTGTCTCATTTCAAATAAGTATTTGTGAGATCTGAATCCTAAATATCAAATTGGCTAAATTTGAATACTTGACAATAAACTCAAAATAGGCCAATCAAAGTCATTTAAAACCAACTTGCCTACTCCAATAAAAAGAATGAGTGTAGAAGAATGGAACTTCATGTTGCAACAATCCTTATGATCAGTTTCTGAACTTAATTACCAAAGATGTTGCAAAGAATCATATGAACAGACCATTTTGGTGCAACTAGTCCATGTTGGCATTCATTCTTCACTTGATTATCAGGCCTAATCCTAAACATATGAAACATTGAAATATTGGAGTGGGAGTAGGCCACTTGACCATTCGCACCTGCTCCACCATTCAATTAGACCATGGCTGATCTACCTCGTGGCATCCCAGATTCCTTGATATCCTTGAAATCCAGAAGTCTATTGATCTCTGTCTTCAACATGCTCAATGATTGAGCTTCCACAGCCCTCTAGGATACAGAATTCTAAAGATTCATCAAACTCTAAATGAAGAAACACCTCCTCATCTCAGTCTTTAATGACCTATCCCTTTTGTTTTATTCATTTGTGGAACATGAGCGTTGCTGGCTGGCCAACATTTATTGTTCATCCTGAGCCACCCTTGAACTGAGTGGCTTACTAGGCCACTTCAGAGGGCATTGGAAAGTCAACCACATTGCTGTGACTCTGGAGTCACATGTAGACCAGACCAGGTAAGGATGGCAGATTTCCTTCCCTAAAGGACATTAGTGAACCAGGTGGGTTTTTCCAACAATCGACAGTGATTTCAAGGTCGTATGCAAATTCTTAATTCCAGATTTTTAAAAATTTAATTCAAATTCCACCATCTGCCATGACAGATTCAAACCTGAGTCCCCAGAACATTAGCTGAATTTCTGGATTAATATTCTAGTGATAATACCACTGAGCCATCGCTTCCCCGTAAACTGAGACTGTGTCCCCTCATTCTAGTCTCGGCAGCCAGGGAGAATATCCTGACTACATCTACTCTGTCACACCCTGTAAAAACATCCAGAGTTTCAATGAGATCACTCTCAGTGTTAGAAACTCTGGAGACAACAGGCCCAGTTTCCACAATCCCTTCTCATAAGTCAATCCTGCCAGCCCAGGAATTGTGGTAAACCTCCGTTGTAGTCCCCCTATGGCAAGTATACCCTTCCTTAGATTTAGAGGACTAAAATTATACACAATACTCCAAGGGCAGTTTGACCAAGGCTCTACACAATTGCAGCAAGACATCCTTACTCCTGTACTCAAATCCCTTACAATGAAAGTCAATATACCATTTGCCTTCCTAATTGCTTGCAGCATCTGCTAGCTTTTAGTGACTCATGAAAAATGACACTCGGGTTCCTTTGGACATCAACAATTCCCAGCCTCTCACCATTTAAGAAGTACTCTGTTTTTTTTTGTTTTTTCTGATATTCACCATTTTCCCATGTTCCTGGCATACCCTCTCATTCAACCATTTATCTAACCTTTTTTAAAAGTTGTTTTTCAAAGTTTAAAAATATCTTTGCTTCAATCATTAACTCCACTAGTGCATTGCATTGCCTCATAACAATTTGTGTAATGGAGTCTGTCACAGAAATCCTAAATTTAATCTTATCTCTATGTCTGTTTGTTTCATTCTCCTCAATCACAGGAAACAGCCTGTTCTACCCACTATAACCTTCATGAGTTTAAAAATCTTTATCAGATCTTCTTTACCAAGAAAAATAGTTCTAATATTTCAGATCCTTCTGTGTGTTTGTTTATCCTCTGATCTGGAACCATCACAGTAACTCTACACTGTCTACATTTACTGATCATCCTTCACAATGGTGAGGGGCCCAAAACTGCAACTGTGGCCTTCCTAAAGTTTTATAAAGATTGTTTTTAACAATTTTATACCACTTGTCAGAAAAAGCAGAATTTATAGCCTTATTCATTTGAAATAATGCATTTAATATTATGAACCTGAAACCCAACCCCTCTTCTTCCAACATCCAACCTCCCCCACTCAAATCAAATTAGAATCACAGGGCAGAATATTACCGGAACGTCTGCCTGAGGTTTGTATGATCCTGCTTGAGGCCAACGGAGAATGCTGCTTTCTGATCCTTGCCCCAGAATTGGGGCGGGCATGCTGATAAAATTCCAGTTACAAAATACCTACAGTGCAGAAGGAGGCCAATCGGCCCATCAAATCTACACTGACTCTCTGACAAAGCATTCCGCCCAGCCCCTATCCCCGTAATTCCACGCAATTACCCTGCTAATCCTTCTAACCTACACATCTTTGGACACTAAGGGGAAAATTCTGCCCAAACAACCTAACCTGCAAATCTTTGGACTGTGGGAGGCAAACAGAGCACCCGGAGAAAACCCACACAGACACGGTGAGAGTTTGGAAACTCCACACAGTCACCCAAGGCTGAAATTGAATTCTGATCACTGGCGCTGTTTTGCTTTTTCTTTGTTTACCCACAAAGTACCATCGCAGACTGACAAGGAATTCCGTCTGCAAACATAATTCCAAATTCACCATTATCTCAATGACCTTTTATTTTATTCTGGTCAGAGTTATTAACTTTTGCTTCTGAGTTAGTATTGTCTTCAGGTTTAGACCCTATTCCCTCTAGTTCTGTAACTAAATCATTGGTAATAAAAGTACAACGGTTATGGAATATTTACATGGTTTGATGAACTGAGAACACTGGGAATCTGGTCTCGGAGATTGTGACCACTGAATGGAGGAAGTGTGGGGAGGAGAATCTTAGATGGGTGGTAGGGAGAGAGGTCACAGCAGTGGGAGACTACAGTCTAGTTATATCAGGGCATGTGAGATCAAGGTCTGATCCATATACCTGAAAGATGATGTCTGAGATGTCTCTGATGTTATACATCTGGCCTGATCTGCAATGAGCCAAGTTGCATTGAGCTCCTAGTGAACTGTAATTGAAAATCAAACTGTTACTAGCATCTCAGTGGACCTCATGTAAAATTAAACAATCGAGTCTCAGGCAAGGTGGGGTGACAATTGGTGACCACAATACGCCATTCCAGATTGCTGGTTGCGCCTGCACCCACACAGTTTAAATGGAATACTGGGTCCAATACCTGTGTAAATTGTGCACAAGTCACCCCACCCTTAAACTGATGTGATACATGTGATATAAATTTTATGCCCAAATAAATGGCGCATTGCATACAAATTTTTGCCTCAATGTTCAAACTGCTACTTAATCAATGTTTTGTATAGATTTAGAATTATTTCTTTCTTTTTATGTTCTATACGTTATTCACAAAACCTAAAATCCCATATCCATAATTACAACTTTATAAACACACCTTTCCATTTTTCAAAGATTTGTGATTACTAAAGACTAAAGAATGAATTTTTATGAGGGGCATGGGACCCCGACATTGGGTAATGTTGTCAAACTCACACTTGCCGTCAATGGGACTAGATCAACAGTTTACATAGAAACATAGAAAGTAGGAGCAGAAGTAGGCCATTTGGCCCTTTGAACCTTCTCTGCCATTCATTATGTTGTGGCTGATCATCCAACTCAATAGCCTGATTCCAGTTTCCCCCCCAATATCTTTTGATCCCATTTGCCCCAAAAGCTATATCAAACTCCTTCTTGAAAACATAATGGGCAAATTTTACTGTTCCACCTGCCACAGGAAGCGGGATAGGTGAGGGATGGATCATGGAAAGCTCCAATGACCTCGGGCAGGATTTTCCAGTTTTGGGATGAGCGAGGCTGGAAAATCCGGGCCACAATGTTTTACGTCAATTCCTTTCTGTGGTACTGAATTCTATAAGCTCACCATTCGCTAGGGGAAGAAATCTCTCCTCTTCTCAGTCCTAAATTGTTTACTCTGTATTTTTAGACTATGACCCCTGGTTCTGGACACCCCCACCATAGGAAACATCCTTCCTGCATCTACCCGGTCTAGTCCTGTTAGGATTTTGTAGGTTTCTCTGAGATCCCACCACATTCTTCTGAACTCCATCAAATATAATCCTAACTGCCACAACCTCCCCATAAACTCCAGGCCTGTCAACCCAGGAATCAGTATGGTAAACCTTCGGAGCATTCCCTTAATAGCAAGAACATCCTCAGACAAGGAGAACAAAACTGCACATAATAATCCAGGTGTGGCCTCAACAAGGCCCTGCATGATTGGAGAAAAAGATAGCTGTCCGGTACTTGAATCCTCTCACTATGAAGGCCAACATACCATATGCCTTCCTTACCACCTGTTGTGCCTGCATGCACTTCAGCAACTGGTGTATGAGGACACCCAGGTCTTGTTGTACATTCTACTTTCTCAATTTATAATCATCCAGATAATAATTTGCCTTTCAGTTTTTGCTACCGAAGTGGATAATCTCACATTTTCCATATTATATTGCATCGGCCTTGCATTTACCCCTCACTCCAAATCACACTGAAGCATCTCCGCATCCTCCTTACAGCTGACCTTCCAACCCAGCTTTGTGTCATCAGCAAATTTGGAGATATTACAATTAGTTCCCTCATCCAAGTCATTAATAAACATTATGAATAGCTGGGATCCTAGCACCAATCCTCACCATACTAGCTGCCATTTGGAAAAAAGATCTGTTTATTCCTACTCTTTGTTTCCAAGAGGTTATTGCAGAAGGTAAGGGGGCACGGAGTTGGGGGTAGGGTGTTAGCGTGGATAGAGGATTGGTTGTCAAATAGGAGGCAGAGAGTGGGGGTTAATGGGTGCTATTCGGATTGGCGGTTGGTGACTAGTGGAGTGCCCCAGGGGTCGGTGCTGGAGCCTCAGCTATTTACCATTTATATAGATGATCTGGAAGAGGGAACCGAGTGTATGGTGTCGAAATTTGCTGATGACACCAAGACTGGTGGAACGGCAAATTGCGCGGAGGGTGTGGAGAGTCTGCAGAAGGATCTAGATAGGCTGGGCGAATGGGCCAGGAAATGGCAAATGGAATTTAATGTTGGCAAGTGTGAGGTGGTCCACTTTGGTAGGAATAATGGTAGGAAGGACTATTACTTACATGGCGAAAAACTGCAGCAGGCGACGGTGCAGAGGGACCTCGGGGTCCTTGTGCATGAGTCGCAAAAACCCAGCCTGCAGGTGCAGCAGGTGGTCAGGAAGGCGAATGGGATGCTGGCCTTCATAGCGAAGGGGATTGAATATAAAAGTAGGGAGGTCTTGCTGCAGCTGTATAGGGCATTGGTGAGGCCGCAGCTGCAGTACTGTGTGCAGTTTTGGTCGCCGCACTTACGCAAGGATATTTTGGCCTTAGAGGGAGTGCAGAGGAGGTTTACTAGGCTGATACCGGAGTTGAGGGGGTTGAGCTATGAGGAGAGGCTGAATAAACTAGGCTTGTACTTGTTAGAGTTTAGAAGAATGAGAGGAGATCTCATTGAGACGTATAAGATGATGAATGGGATGGATAGGATAGAGGTGGAGAGACTCTTCCCGCTCAGAAAGGACAGTAGGACTAGGGGGCACAGCCTCAAGATAAAGGGGGGGCGGTTTAGAACAGAGTTGAGGAGGAACTTCTTCATTCAAAGGGTGGTGAATCTCTGGAATTCTCTGCTCGTTGAAGTGGTGGAGGCTGCCTCGCTAAATATTTTTAAGACGCGGGTTGATGGGTTTTTGATAAGCGAGGGGATTAAGGGTTATGGGGAGAGGGCGGGAATGTGGAACTGAGCCACGACAGATCAGTCATGATCTTATTGAATGGCGGGGCAGGCTCGAAGGGCTAGATGGCCTACTCCTGCTTCTATTTCTTATGTTGTTATGTTCAACACACTACCCCCATGCGCTTTAATTTTACATGCTAATCTCTCATGTGGGACTTTGTCGAGAGCTTTCTGAAAGTCCAAGTAAATCACATTACTGACTCCTCCTCATCAACTCTAATAGCTACACCCTTGAAGAATTTCAGGAGATTTGTCAAGCATGATTTCCCCTTCATAAATCCATGCTGACTCCATCCAATTCTACCACTCTTTTCTCTGCGTCTGCCATAAAATCTTTGATAAGGGACTCCAGAATTTTCCTCACTACTGACATCAGGCTGATTGGTCTATAATTCCCTGTTTTCTCTCTACTTCCCTTTTTAAATGGGGGGGTTACATTAGTTACCCTCCAATCCGTAGGAACTGTTCCAGATTCTATAGAATCTCGGAAAATGATCCACAGTGCATCTGTTAGTTTTAGGGCCTCTTCCTTAGGTACACTGGGAGGTAGATTTTCAGGCCCTGGGGACTTATTTGTCTTCAATCCCATCAATTTCTCCAACACTATTTCCCTACTAATACCGATTTCCTTCAGTTCCTCCCTGTCACTAATCCTGTGTTCCCCAACATTTCTGGTATGTTGTTTGTGTATTCCTTTGTGAAGACAGAACCAAAGTATGTACTCAGTTAGTCAGCCATTTCTTTGTACCTCATTGTAAATTCCCCTGCTTCTAACTATAAGGGACTTACATTTGTCTTCACCAATCCTTTTCTCTTCACGTATCTATAAACACTTTTACAGTCAGTTTTTATGTCTCCTACAAGGTTATTCTGATGCTTTATTTTCCCCATCTTAATCAATGCCATGATTCTCCTTTGCTAAGTTCGAAACTACTCCCAATTCTCAGGTCTTTCTGGCCAGTTTGTATGCCTCCTCTTTGGATCTAATACTATGTCTAATTTCTCTTCTAAGCAATGGTTTGTCCAACTTTCCTGTTTTAGTTCTGTGCCAGGCAGGAATGAACAATTATTGCAGTTCATGCATGCTCTATTTGAATGTTTGCTATTGCCTATTCACTATCATCCCTTTAAGTAACATTTCCCAAACCACCATAGCCAACTCAAACTTCATACCATGATAGTTTTCTTTATTTAGATCCACTACGTCAGTCTCCAGCTCAGTGAAGGATTCTATCATATTACACTTATCCACAGGGGACCCCCACAACTAGACTGCCAATTATTCCTTTCTCATTACACAATACTCAGTCTAGGTTACCCTGTTCTCTAGTTGGTTTCTCAATGTATTAGTTTAGAAAACCACATCATACGCACACCAGAAATTCCTTCTCGTAAGTATTATGATGAATTTCATTTGCCCAATCCATATACAGATTAAGGTCACCCATAATTACAGATGGTCCTTTATCACATGAATCTTTAATTTCCTGTTTAATGTCATTCCCAACATCACCACTACAGTTTGGGAATCTTTATACAATCGCAACTAACATTTTCTGCCCTTTGTTGTTTCTTAACTCTACCCACACAGATTCCATATTGTCCGAATTAATATCCTTCCTCAGTAAGGTGTTAATTTTCCCTTCAACCAGCAATGCACCACCACCGTCTTTTCCTTTTTGTCTGTCCTTCCTAAATATTGAATATCCCTGGATGTTCAGTTCCTATCTCTGGTCATCCTGCAGCCAAGTCTCCCTAATCTCGACTATATCATACCTGGTTAGACTTATCTGCGTGATTAATTCATCCACTTTATTGCTAATGCTCCACACTTTAAGGCACAAAGTCTTTAAGCTCACCTTTTTAACATTAATAGCCCCATCCTCACTACTTTTCACTAAGGCCCTGTTTGAATCTGGCTCTTGGTTTCTCTCTCACCTTGTAGAAGCTTCACAGTGTCCCCAGCTGCTGCTTCAGCTCTGACACCTGGGTTTCCAGGAGCTGAAACCGAAGGCATTTCCTGCACACATGCTGTCCCCAGGCACTGGAAATGTTCCCAGCTTCCCACATGAAGCACGAGTAGCGTACCCACAAATTTGAGCTTTTCTGCTGTGACTTTGCCCCTTTAAGTTAAACCTTTTGGAAGATACTTAATATCATATAATATCAACTACTTTAGGGCCCTTCTTTACTTGTTTCACTACTATAGAATATAGCCCTTGGTAACTATAAAAAAACCTTACAAACCATAAGTGATAAAATTAGTACATACTTACCCAACTTTGCCCACTACTTATCAATCAGCTCTCTCTTTTGTAGCCTCTACTCCTGCTGCCAAACAAGAACATCCTCCTAATTGGCTGTCTGTGGGCCTGCCATCTAATTAAGGGTGGCATGTTATCTCCTGATGTTGGGAGATCAATCACTGGGCAGGCAACTCTAAAACTTCAGAAGCATCATTGGGAATGGCAGTTACTGCTGAGGTATATAGGAAATATCGAACATAAAGGTAAGGAAAAAAAATCACGGGGCCATGTTTGAAGGGAAATCCCTTGAGGCCTTCCCAGCCTGTGACCCTTTCTTTGGTAATTAATACCTTCCCTGTTGCTGCCATGGAGGGGCTGCCTGTATTCAGCAAAATGCCAGTGGCAATGTAACATGGCCCTTGTTTGAACCTTTACATATGCAAATTGTCTGTCTGTTTTTTGGGGCGGGTAGTCTCTCCACATTTGTTTTCTTCCTTGGAAAATGCTAGACTGAAATTGATATATTGACTTTATGAGACAGTGTAAAATGTATGACAGTAAATTGGTGGCCTGCTTTATAGCTTATCATTTTTACTTCCATTGAAACCATTTCATCTTACACTATCACCAAAAATCAAAATTACACACAGCTTCTGAACTGTTTTTTTCCCAAATCAATCATCATATTGCATCTAAAAATACTTTGTTCATCATTTGATTGTGGGAAATGCCAAAGGATAGTTTATTAGTGACATTTGAAGGAAAGGTCCATTAGGAATGCTAGTTGAGGTAAACTGTAGAGAATTACAATTTATTTGATATTTTATATTCCAGTAATAATTAGTTCTTGCTTGAGTTGAATACCTATTGAGGTAAACTGAGGAGCTGAAATTCATGGGTTGGCCAACCTAGCAAAACTCTCCTCTTCTATAGTAGAAATTGTTGCTCCCTTTACATTAAGTATTCTTGTGAATTGTTCTGATGCATGAAAAACAAAGATTTTGGCAAAAAAGTCTCTTTTTTTTCATCAATACTCAAGTTCTGTATTATCAAGTGATTATGAGTAGAAGATCACGTAACTGGGCCAGATCTTTGAATTTCCCTCCTTGTGTCCACTGCCAGCTTTGGGGATATAATTTAGAGCAATGCAACAATTAATGGTTACAGATCAAAATGAAAGTAGTGTAAATACTGCGATATTATAAAGTTTGCGATAATGAATCAGCAACCTGTTTACATTGTTCCCAGTTTTTTTAACTTTAAAAGAATTAAATGCAAGAGCTGAATGTCCTGCCAATTTGCTATCACCAATTTTATAAGATCATACAAAGTCTAAATTGCCCTCAGTGATTTATTTGTTTTCATCAAAATTTGTGAAAACAAGACCATCTCAGAAGTTACGTTCTGATGTTTCACCTAATGCCTCTAGCTTATTCACTTTTAAAAATCTCCATAAAAGTTGCCCGATTGCAAAATGTAGCACAACTCAAGTAACCGTTATTTGAGGTATTCTAGGATAATCAAAATAAAGGGACCTGAGTATGCCTCCAGGTTTCAGAATAATCCTGCTATTAAAGAGTTCATGACACATCAGTGAACTCATATTGCAGCAGCAAATGACATCTCATGATTGCATATGTGGGTCCAGAAATAAAATCTGTTCAGCATCATAATATCTTGTCTTATTTAGTATGAACAGGTAGTGGAAGGAAACAGGCACCAGACAGTATGGAACATAACTCATAACTATGTTCCAGGATGTGCGTTGTAAAGAAGAAAATAAAGCATGTACAGTGAAGCAATAGAATGAAGTGGAATCATGGGAGATAAAAATCTTCCATAAGGTCTTAGTGAGAAAATTGGTCAGCTCATATTTGGTCAGCCAATTATCTGGAAGCACTATCCTGATAAATCATTAATAAATCACCACACTCTGCATGTTTTCTAATCATGCTGTAAAATTCATTTGGATATACATTTCTGGCATGAGGAATATGACCACAATTCAATATGTTCAATTAGCAGATGGGCTATTGTAAATGTGTAAGTTGGTAATTACTTAAAATGAAATTTGTGTTTAATGCTAATAAACCATAGCAATTGAAAGTGCTGTATGGACTATCTTGAATAATTAAATGCTAAATAGCTGATTTAAAATGATAAAATTTCTAATTTTTTTCAAATAATTCAGATGTCGAATGATCTATCTTTTGAGATTTGAATACACTGAGCTAAGAAGAAACGTAGTTAATTACTCTTCTATTTTCTCGTGATCAGTTTTTTTCAGTGCACTTGTTTTCTGCTTCTCTATACACAGATAGTTGTTACAAGTCGCTCAACACATTTCAGACTGACTTTGACAGGATCCAGCTGTCACCCAGTATCATTATCTGACTATGTTGCCAATTCACTATTAGGAGAGTCACTGTCAGACTGATAGTGCTGCAGCAGGCGACGGCTCTGTCAATTTACAATTCCTATTGCAGTCTCTACACTAGCGTTTGGGCTTATTTATAAAATCCTGTCTGAAGATCATAATGTGAGATGGTTCTTGCTGCCATTGCATGCCTGCTTCCTGTAACATTTTGCCGGTGCTTTCTTGATAAAACTGAAGCTTATTCCACAAGGGGAAAGAAATAGGTTTGAAAATAAAGTATATAAACACAAAATAGGGATTTTAATAATGACAATGGAGAAGAATACAGGAAGAGGCATGAATAAATTATACTAAGAAATGAAAGAAAGTCACAAGTCATGAGGATACCAGTATCATCCATCAGCAAAAAGGTGAATGTAAGTAATTAACTGCGTACTTTTTTCTGGAATTAAAGATGTTTTTCTTTGGCAGAATGAAGCATAGAACACAATTTATGTTCTTATTTATTTGGATGATACTACAACCTCTTTCGCAATCTCTAAGAAACAGCAGAAGTGAAAGCAGATCGAATACAACAAAGAAAGAATAATAAGAACACATTAAAACCACAAAGATGTCTTAGAACAGAAAGATGAAGTGAATTTATTAAACTGATAAAGAAAAGACTTGCATTTATATAGTGCCTTTCATTACCACAGGACATCTTAAAGCACTTTAGAGCCAATGAAGTACATTTGAATTGTAGTCACTGTTGTAATCTAGAAACACAACAGCCACATTGTCACTGGAAGCTCTCAAAAACAATTTTGATAATGAGAAAATAATCTGTCTTTAGTGATGCTGATTGGGTGATATGTATTAGCTAGGACACAAGGGCAAGGATTTTCTGTTCCCTCCTCCCCACCCGCCAACCCCCACCACCAGCGCTCCCTGCATCCAACCCCCCCTTCCCACCCCCACCCTCTTGAGGCAGGCTTTCTGCTGGTGGGGGCAGCTTGCCGTTAGCTGAAATCAATGGCCATTCACGTTGCTTGCCAGCCACACCATCACGGAACCCGCCATAGGGGAGGGGGGAGTGCCTTTGTTAGGACCAGTGGATCCTGCCAGCAGGAAGTGCTGGAAGATCCAGCCTAGGTGTAATTCCCCACGATTCTTCGAAATAGTGCTGGAAGATCTCATGAACCCATCTCAGAGAACAGTTGGGTCCCCAGTTTAACATCTCATTCAAAAGGGACACTTCCGACAGTACAACACTCCCTAAAATACTCAAAGCATCAGCCATTTTTGTTCTCAAGTCTTAAACCCACAAGCCTCAGACTCTCAGATAAGAGAGCATGCCCCCTGAGCCATAACTGATGTTTTAAAGCATCCTTGACACTGGTAAGGCATACTTTACATGTTGCCCTTGTCCTAAGCAGAATTTATTCCATCCTTATACATTGTGCATACAAGAAAATAAATCATTGGCCAAAAATTACACTTGAAATTGGCTTTCATCACCTTTAGTGTTTGTCTAGGAGGCTCTTGTTATTTTGGAGCCCAAGTGTTTGAAAAGTAAACAGAAATCTTGTCCCTGTATCACATCACCAAACATTGCCATCTTTCCCAGGCTCTTTCTTCCCTGACTTTATTCATACAATCCACCTCTGCACATTTTCTGTTACATCTTAGAGATAATTTAAGTTCCCGCATTAAAATTGATCCTCAAGTTTTATTTGATTCTAGGCAAAGTAGTTGAACTTTTATTGATTATTCTCTAGTTATCCTTTCTCTTGACCTGCTGAAGACCTGAATAGGTCATTAGGTCAGCATAGATTCACCCAAGGCCTATTGTGAAGAAATTTCACACCATCATACATCTCTCCTTTTATCTCATGCTTTTTAAGGCAATATGCTGCTGGAATTATTAATATTTTTCTGCCCACCTCTTCACTTTTTTTAAAAGGTGAGTTATTTTAGAAGAGAAAAGGTACATTTGTTGTAGCCTACTGTTCAAACCCCCCAAAACATTAGAGCTTTAGAGATTAAGTAAAAGATCTATTGGAGAGGGGTGTAGAGAATAGTGTACCTCTTTAAACTGCCAATAACTCCAGTTCTACATCATAGCAAAAGTAAATATAAATAGCACAAAGAAAAATTAATGTTGTCTTCCAACAACTACATTACTCTACTATTGTAGAGGGTTTCCACACCTGTGCTGTAACTCCAACTTTCTTTGCTGAAAACTTTGGTCTTGGCGCCATGGCAAGTGACAGAGATGATGGTTCTTTCTTTGGGTATGATGCATAACCTTGGGCTACAAAGGTATTCTTTCCAGAAGGATAGACATGCTCTTCATCAGCAGAAGCTGTATTAGCTTGATTGAAAGATGGTCCTGTTGGCACAGATGAGACACTCTTAGAAACAGGATATGTAGCATTAACTGGTTGAAGTGGAACAGGATCAGATGTTATAGCTTGCTTAGAAAGTGATGAGCTTGTGGACAGAGGTGCTTTAGCATCAGGAGTGGATGAAAAGGTGAACAAAGATGAGTTAAGCTGATATGGTTGGTGCTTCATGACATCCAAAGCATTGAGAGGTTTTTTAGTGCCTTTACCTTTGGCACTTTTATTTGGCTTAGATGAAGATGAGGATTGTGCTTGTGCTTTCAAAATGCCAGGAGGATAAGATGGTGAATGAATAGGGTTGTAAGCCATAGGGGGAGGTGCTCTTATATTAGATGAATACTTCCAAGATGCTGGCATGGAAGGGGTTGGGGATGATGACCGTGCTTGTCTGGCTTTGACTGTTGATGAGTCTACTACGTATTTCTCCATTCGAGATTGTCGCCTTGCAAATAACTGTGCTCCTTTACCTTTCAAAGCTGGCATCTCATAGGCTGGACCCATACCTCCAGCTGGTGCAGAATTTGCTAGGGGAGTTACGCGTGGTGCTTTTGAAGGATATGAATGTGTTGATGTTACTGACCGGGGTCCTGCTGAAGATACAGGCTGGTTGGCAGCACCTTGGGACGGATACCATGCATTAACAGGTTGAACTGAATGTGACTTTACTGGCATCTGGTTAGTGCTTTTAGAAGGATAGACTGGAGCTTGAGGATTGGTTACTTCTGCAGGTGACAATGGCGGTAGCGTTGGGGTTGCCCCAGTAGGAGGGCTCTTAACAGATGGCTTTGGTGCAACTGGAGGAGGTGTCTTCTGCTTTACTGCTGGGGTCTGCAAAAAGTTTGATGCTTCTGCACCTAAACTAAGGTAATCTTCTTCAGGTCCTGACTCAAAACCTCCACCAGGCTGATCTACTCCTCTACGTCTGTCTGTCTTACCTTTGACCATGGACAGGAGTTCTGGATTTGGAGCTACCTTAGGGCGGTCAACGAAAGTAAACATGGGCTTTGCAGTGTTCCGTTTTCTTGCATCTTGTAAGATACCAGTTTTTATTGCTGGTACACAGATTCTCTCATCTCTGGATGCTATCTGCTCCCCTGCAATTCCTGTTGGTGACCATATGGCTGGTTGAGCCATGGCAGCCAAAGGAGGAGATGTAATGCGGTAGACATTGTCAGGTTGTGGGCTGATGGAAGAGTAGGTGGGTGGGGGAGGTAAATCTGACAAGGAGCTTGGCACATTTCTTGTTGGCGAGAAAGGAGCGGCAGCTCGATTTTGCACACCAGGGAATGGTGTAGCTGTTCTGTTTGTTGCACCTGCTCTACTGGTTTCAGCAGACTTCGAGTTCTGGATAATCATTTCAGATCTCCCTTTCACTCCACTTACATTTTCAATCCCACGTAACTTACTTACATCAATATAATTTTCAGTGGCATGATTTTGCATTATGTTTGATGAATCATTTAAACTGCCTTTTGTTGTTTGGTAATAACTTTCTGTTTTTACAGTCTGAGCAGAGACAGCTTCATTAACTCCAGCTCTCCTCATTTCCTCTTGTTCAGCTGTAAACTGATCAATCCTCTGCCTCCTCTTGGCAAACAATAAGGCACCTTTGCCCTTGGTATCTGGTAATCTCTGCATTTCGTTCTCTATCTTCTCCTTCTTTTCGACTTCCACTAAACCTGTGTCCCAATCAAATGTCACAACCTGGGCAGTGTTGACATCGGCACAAAAGTCCTCGTCGAGATCAGAGTCACTGGTTGGTACCAGAGTAAATTCTATGGAATCCTCTTGATCGTCGTCAGGATCAAACTCGCCAGTGCCGTAGCTGACCAAAGTATACTTTTTTGCCCTCTGGCGACGCTTCTTAAACATTAACGCCCCCTTGGAGCTAGGGGTAGGAGTTGCTGTCAACAGTAGGGCAATGCTTTTACACTTTGACTTGGCCTCTTTAACCTGTTTTTCTGACAGGCTTTCACTCCGCCGGATCTCTGTAGGGAGCACATCAAACTCAGGTTTTAAAATAAAACACACATAACTCGTTCAACAAAATATCACCATTAAAAACAAAAATTTGAAAGTCAAACAGGCAATTTCTACATGACAGTCTGACCTTTTAAGATAAATTAATACCAATACGTTTGAGTCAGTTAATCCACTTGAATAATACTCTTCCCTGTGTTAAAAGCAATGTTCTTAAATTATATTCCAGCATTTTAAAAAATCTATTGACTTGTAAAGATTTTACAGAAAAGCAATAAGAATGTAAACTATAAATTTTAAAGGAAAAATAAATATTTTCCTGAGATTTACTTTCTTGATTATGAAATAACTCGTTAGTCTTTGCAGAATGTATGATACAGGAGATAGAATTTCAGTCACTTGCAGTTTTTCAATTGGCTTATTTTATACTTCACTAAATAAATCGGAGCCTTAAAAAAGACTTGTTGAGTACCTCAGAGAACGCGTACATTATATATATCACATTTGAAACATGATTGTTGCGAATATCATAATTTGTGTACCTATGAACTGGAATAAACATTTAACTCTCAAAACTGTCAACAGATTTATATTATATTTTCACATGTTTCAAATCCTATGTCTTAAATACAGAAGTTGGGTATTAAAAATGGTCTGCAAAAAGACATTTCCTTTTAAAACACAGGCAATAGATAGCTATGTATGTAGGAGAGACTTTACAGTGTTTACTCTGTAAATTACCACAATAGACTCAAACACTTTGATATTAATTACATACTATATAAACCACCACGGTATGATTGGATAGTTAAATGCTCTCTATTATTCTCAGGAAATTCTTATTAGGGAAGCAATTACCTTTATAATTCTCATCTACAAGCCATTTGTATTTAGAATTTAACACTCATGCTTACTTGATATTATTCAGTTTTAAAATGTATTTTAAACTGTTTTTGTATAGCAGGGAAATTATAGAATTTGGCAATCCTTTCAATCAGACTACTTGCTGCTAACACAATAAATCTTGAGTGGGTTCAATTAAAATGCATTTAATCTCTAAAATCTTTTGTTTCTACAACTCACAAAATGTGTAGATCCTTTGCATCTCTGAACAGGAACTGCAGGTCAAGTAAAATAATTAGTGGTTTTCGGCCACTGATCGGTTAACCATTGAACCTAAACCAGAATAATTTTAACCAGATTGGCTTCAAGATCTGCACAATTCCTAAACTGAAACACTTACAGAAATAATGCACTAATTTAATAACATTTAAAGCAATGTTAATATCATAATGTATCTTGTTTACCTATTCCATGTGCTTAATACATGAGTCCTAGAATTTTTACTGCATGGTCAATATATAAAGTATTTGTAAATTATATGAATCCTTCAAACGTAACTTAGTTTGGGTTCCATCCATTTACTCTTTCTGTAGAAAATACTGAAAACATAATTTAATAATAAATTACTAGCATTCAATCCAAATGGACTGAGGTAAAAATCTTAATATGCTTACAGTATCAAAAGTTGATCTCCCGACTACAAGGCAGGCAAGATTCTGAGTTCACTTTTCACTGGAGCAAAGATTTGCTATTTCAGGGGATCAGATAACTCCCAGGATTACAACTGTTTGTGTCTGTCAAACTCAGTTCTGCAAGCATCATCAGTCTGCAACCTTTACTTTAAATCTGTTGCCATTTAATGTGACAAATGGCACATTAGTACACTGTCTCCTTGGATCTCCGTTAGATATCTTATAGGGAAATAAAATTAACAGCACATTTCCTTTTGTGTAAGTTTACAAGAAGAGTTGTACTCACTGGCTTGTCTAGCCCTGTGTTTGTGAGTTCTGGCCAAATCCTTCCCAGAGCGTGTCCCTTCTGATCCGTGCTCTGTTCCCTCTGATGAAATTCCAATGGAGAAAGGAGGCGTGCTACGTATTTTTGACTGTCCCTCTTCAGCCAGAGAGTCAGCACACCCACTGCCAACTTCGGACGTGGAGGCTTCCCTTCCACTCTGCTCTCTGTCAGAGAAATCTAAAGGAGGCTCCACCCTGGACTGATATGAATCCCCTTCTGCTCCTTGCAGCTCACTTTCGACCAGCTTGACCTTCTTGTCACTCTTGCTCTGGAGTGATATAGTAGTCGAGGCCGTCTGGATTGCAACATTTCCATTAGGCTCTGGTGCTGCTGATTCAGTTCTCTGGATGCTCTCGTGCAGTATAGTTGGATCTCTGTCTGCAGAATTGATTTTTTCGGCCCCAGTGATGGTTACAGCAGTTGCCTCTGGCTTCCCTTGAGTAAGGGACAACTGGAATTCTACCATGGCCATATGCTGGGGTTCTCTATCTTTACAGCTGGAGTCCTGCAGTGATTCTCCAGAGCTTGTGCATTCTTTCAAAAACAACCTAGAGCTGTTCTGCCTCTGCCTTTCTTCTTTCCTCCCTGTAATATCTGTGTCACTTTCTGTCTCTCCATAGTAAGCTTCATCCTGAGACTCAGAAATGTAAAGTTCAAAAGGCAGGGCCTGCTTGCAAGATGCTTTGCTGCCGCTAATTTCTAATGTCGTTTCCACTGTCTCCTTGTTCTCTGTTCCTTCGTATTCTTCATAATCTGGCTGATCAGTTTTCTCACTGATGGGCCTAAAAAGAATACAAAAAAAAATTCCCCGAATGCATTAGAAACAAATACACATCTCTATTCTATTGCATTCATTCACCAGGCTGCTAGGTCTTATTTCTAGATTCCTCACATTGATGTTAGTTCTGAGTCTGTTGCACTTTGGTTTCTACAAAACAGGCACAATGGGTGACTAAGTTGGATAGCCCATGAAAACGTGCAGAAATCGTGATGTGCAAATAGCCTATTTACTATAATATTGGCATCGTGCTAACATAGTGCTACTATCATTTAAATATTCTTCAGATAGCACTAATCATAGCGCCAAGGACCCGAGTTCAATTTCTGGCTTGGGTCATTGTCTGTGGAGTTTGCACATTCTTCCCATATCTATGTGGGTTTCCTCCATTTTTCTCAGGTTTCCTCCCACAGTTCAAAGATGTATGGTTTAGGTGCATTGGTCATGCTAACTTGCCCATTTGTGTCCTGAGATGCGTAGGTTAGAGGGATTAGTGGGGTAAGTATGTGGGGTCATGGGGATAGAGTCTGGGTGTGATTGTTGTCGGTGCAGGCTTGATGGGCCTAATGGCCTCTTTCTGCCCTATAGGGATTCTATGATTCTATAAGCACACTGTTCATTGGCTGAACAAAGCAGCAAAATTTCTAATTTTCCAGTATTACTTGCACTTAATTTACGTTGCTTAAATGGGAAGTAAATTGTTGCTTAAGCAGTTACTTGGAGTTGTTATTAAAGAGAATTTAACCTGGGAAATATTGAAAAATGGCATAACATAGCAGAGAATATGCTTCAACGTTGTTAGTCGTTACATTGGAAGTCTTAGTGGCAGAGGTGGAAAGTAGGAGAGATCTTCTCAATCTGTAGGTCTTCCTGATACAAATACAAAAAACATTGGGGGCTGATAGTCCTGAGGACAATGCAAGAGTAAATGCAAAAATTCAATGAGCTCACATGAGCATTCTAGGTGAGTTAATGCCATATTCTACCAACTAAACTGAATCACCACAACTCTATTGCTCACTTCACAACAGTCTCCTTGAATCAGGACTCATATGTAAGCTTCTTATGCATTACGTCACCCTCGCACACTTTTCACTGCTGAAAGCCTCACATCCACATCCCACAGTTTTCACGCTACCAGTTATTCAGTCGTCACAACCACATAAATTGACATATTCCATGGCACTCACCAACACACTTCCCTCTTTGTTGTAAGGCAAGCAATTGCACAAATAGAAGTTGGAGGAGCAAACTGGGGCAGGACAGAAGCATGTCCCACGCGCTTTAGAGAAATCGATGCTGGGAATTAATAGGATGCTTATTGCTGTGGCCATAGCCAGCAGGAGGACTGAAAACTTCAAAGGTAATGACATCCTCATACTTACTCCTCCTTCCCACATCCTACTTCCCTCTCATACTACACTCTGTTCTGCAGACGGTGTAGACATACTTGCTTTTCCCCATGCTCCCCTCACCACTACTTTATCCTTGCACCTTTGATGTACCCAATCTGTCTAGGTGGTGGAGGAACAACAAGAAGACAATGATGATGAAAACATAGCACTGTCATGTATTCCTCAAGTTCTGATGTTGTGCATTTCTTTGCAAATAGATTAGAAGTAGGATCTGCAGAAGGTTAAGTCACTGGGCACTAATAATCTGCAACCAGGGCAGCAGGAAGGATCACACAGGTGCCAGATCTCTGGGAGTCAGGGATTCTGCTACCAAGGACTCAAATGAACATCTTAATCAGGAAGTGTACAGAAGAATACCAATGGATATGCATAACAAAATACTCGGTGCATGGGAATAATATAGGAGAGAGTATGCTCTAAGGTTGTTAGTCACTGCACTGGTGGTCTTAGTGGAGGAGGTGGAAAGAAGAAGAGATGTTCTCAATCTGATAGCCTTCCTGAAACAAATTCAAAAGGCAGTGGGAGCAGATAGTCCTGAGGTCAATGCAAGAGTAAAGTAGTAGATGCAAGAAATTCAATGACATCATTGCTTGCCCTTGTCATCCAGGTGCCAAACTTTGGTATTTCATGATGGCTCAAATGTAGATGATGCAAAATACCGTGGCAGAATTAAGGCATCGTGAATAATGCCAAGATTAATTCACAGCCTATGGTCGCATACTGGCTGGATGTTGAGGAAATTCACCAGAGAGCCTATGGTCGATGTTAAGGAAAATGGACAAGTCCATTCCACATCTATTCCATGTCAGAAAGTGTGGTTATCTTCTTTTGCAGACTTGTAGATCCCATCATGTTACAGTATCTGAAGGACAATGTTACAGCTTCCATTGCAGTACAAGCAACAAATACCAGTGGTAGAAAGTTTCAGAGGAAGTTCAGACTGCTGACATGCAAGATCAGATTGATGCCAGCATGGCTATGGCTTACAGTATGACATGGAGATGCCGACATTGGACTGGACTAAGCACAATAAGAAGTCTCACAACACCAAGTTAAAGTCCAGCAGGTTTATTTGGTAGCACAAGCTTTTGGAGTGTTGCTCCTTCTTCAAGTAAGTGGGAGTTCTGTTCACAGACAGAATATATATAGACACAAACTCAATTTATAAGATAATGGTTACAATGCAAGTCTTTACAGGTAATCAAGTCTTAAAGGTACAGACAATGTGAGTGGAGAGAGCGTTAAACACCGGTTAAAGAGATGTGTATTGTCTCCAGCCAGGACAGCTAGTGGGATTTTGCAAGCCCAGGCTAGTCATGGGGGTTACAGATAGTGTGACATGAATTCAAGAGCCCGGTTGAGGCCATCCTCACGTGTGCGGAACTTGGCTATCAGTTTTTGCTTGGCGATTCTGCGTTGTCGTGTGCCATGAAGGCCGTCTTGGAGAATGCTTACCTGAAGATCAGAGGCTGAATGCCCATGATGGCTGAAGTGTTCCCCAGCAGAAGAGACTAGTCCTGCCTGGTGATTGTCAAGTGGTGTTCATTTAGATGTGGTATATATGGATGTGGTATAGATGTGGTATATATGGATTTTAGTAAGGCGTTTGATAAGGTTCACCATGGTATGCTTCTGCAGAAAATGCAGATGTATGGGATTGGTGGTAATTTAGGTACTTGGATCAGGAATTGGTTAGCAGATAGGAGACAGAGGGTGGTGGTTGATGGTAATTATTCATCATGGAGTTCGGTTACGAGTGGTGTGCCTCAGGGATCTGTTTTGGGGCCACTGCTGTTTGTAATCTTTATTAATGATCTGGATGAGGGTATAGTTGGGTGGATTAGTAAGTTTGCTGATGACACCAAAGTCGGAGGTGTGGTAGATTGTGAGGAAGGGTGTCGAAGTTTGCAGGGTGACTTGGACAGGTTGCAGAGCTGGGCCGCGAGGTGGCGGATGGAGTTTAATGCGGAGAAGTGTGAGGTAATCCATTTCGGTAGGAATAACAGATGTGTTGAGTATAGGGCTAACGGGAGGACTTTGAATAGAGTGGAGGAGCAGAGGGATCTAGGTGTATGTGTACATAGATCCCTGAAAGTTGGGAATCAAGTAGATAAGGTTGTTAAGAAGGCGTACGGTGTCTTGGCGTTTATTGGTAGGGGGATTGAATTTAGGAGTCGCAGCGTCATGTTGCAACTGTACACAACTCTGGTGCGGCCGCACTTGGAGTACTGTGTGCAGTTCTGGTCCCCACATTACAGGAAGGATGTGGAGGCTTTGGAGCGGGTGCAGAGGAGGTTTACCAGGATGTTGCCTGGTATGCAGGGGAGGTCCTATGAGGAGAGACTGAGGGATTTGGGGTTGTTTTCACTGGAAAGAAGGCGGCTAAGAGGGGATCTTATAGAAACATATAAGATGATTAGAGGTTTAGATAGGGTGGATGGTGATAGCCTGTTTCCTCGGATGGAGAAATCTAGCACGAGGGGGCATGGCTTTAAATTAAGGGGGGGTAGTTATAGGACGGATGTCAGGGGCAGGTTCTTTACCCAGAGGGTGGTGAGGGACTGGAATGCCCTGCCTGCTGCAGTTGTAAATGCGCCTAGTTTGGGGGCGTTTAAGAGATTGGTGGATAGGTTTATGGACGAAAAGGGATTGGTTTAGATTAGTGGGTCAATGTTTTTTTTTTAAAAAATAAGACTGGTCGGCGCAACATTGTGGGCCGAAGGGCCTGTTCCGCGCTGTAATGTTCTATGTTCTACGTTCTATGTTCTATGTTCATTTATCCATTGTTATAGCGTCTGCATGATTTCCCCAATGTACTATGCCTTGGGACATCCTTTCCTGCAGCATATCAGGTAGACAAGGTTGGCCAAGTCACAAGAGTATGTACCATGTGCCTGGTGGATGGCGTTCTCATGTGAGATGATGACATCCGTGTCGATGATCTAGCACATCTTGCAGAGATTGCTGTGGCAGGATTGTGTGGTGTCGTGGTCACTATTCTCCTGAAGGCTGGGTAGTTTGCTGCAAACAATGGTTTGTTGAGGTTATTCGGTTGTTTGAAGGCAAGAAATGGGGGTGTGGGGATGGCCTTGGCAAGATGTCCATCTTCATCGATGACATGTTGAAGGCTCTGGAGAAGATGTTGTAGCTTCTCCGCTCTAGGGAAGTACCTATGTTCAATATATGTGAAGCCCTATGTTCACTCCGCTTGCTTAATCAGTTCTTAATGAATAGGCAACCTCAGTGGCCACCCATACCCACTAAAACTGTGAAAAGTTGCAAATATCTCCAGCTTCAGTCAGGATGGAGTCAGATGCATAAATGTTAATTGCTACGATCACCTTCACAGCCACTGACAATGAAGTACTTTCTGCTTTGAAGTTGCAAATTGGTTGCAACAGGTAGCAGATTTCAGTGAGGACTTCTCACATGTTGTTCCTCACTGAGCTCCAGATTGGAGAATTACTTTATCAACACCATGCATAAAGATGATCTCTTGCTGAAAAACTTTCTCCCCTCCCACTACTTTTCCTTTTTTTTATTCATTCCTGGGATATAGGCATCGCCAGCTGGCCAGCATTTATTGCCCATCCCTAATTGCCCTTGAGAAAGTAGTGGTAAGCTGCCTTCTTAAATCACTGCAGCCCATTTGCTGTGGGTTGACCCACAATGCCATTAGGGAGGGAATGCCAGGATTTTGGCCCGGCAACTGTAAAGGAATGGAGATACATTTCCAAGTCAGGATGGTGAGTAGCTTGGAGGGGAACTTGCAGGTGGTCGTGTTTCCATTTATTGGCTGCTCTTGTCCTTCTAGATGGAAATGGTGTGGGTTTGGAAGGTGTTGTCTAAGGATTTTTGGTGAATTGCTGCAGTGCATCTTGTAGATAGTACACACTGCTGCTACTGAGCGTCAGTAGCAAAGGGAGTGGATGTTAGTGGATGTGGTGCCAATCAAGTGGGCTGCTTTGTCCTGAATGGTGTCAAGTTTCTAGAGTGGAGCTGCGCTCATCCAAGCAAGTGGGAAATATTTTGTCATACTCCTGACCTGTGCCTTCTAGATAGTGGACAGGCTTTGGGGAGTTAGGAGGTAAGTTATTTGCTGCAGTATTCCTAGTATCTGACCTGCTCTTGTAGCTACTGTGCTTATGTGGCGAGTCTAGTTGAGTTTCTGATCAATGGTAACCCCAAGGACGTGATGTGGAGATGCTGGTGTTGGATTGGGGTGGGCACAATAAGAAATCTCACAGTACCAGGTTAAAATCCAGCAGGTTTATTTGGAAGCACAAGTTTCCAAAGGATAGTCACTTGGTGAAGAGACAGCGCTCTGAAAGCTTGTGCTACCAAACAAACCTGTTGGACTTCAACCTGGTGTTCTGAGACTTCTTACTATCCCAAGGATGTTGATTGGTTGATTGACAAGGATGTAGGGGATTAAGTGATGGTAATACCATTGAATGTCAAGGGGCGATGGTTAAAGTGTCTCTTATTGGAGATGGTGATTGCCTGGCATTTGTGTGGCACTTGTCAGCCCAAGTCTGGATATTCTCCAGATCTTGTTGCATTTGACTATGGACTGCTTCAGTAGCTGAGGAGTCATGAATGGTGCTAAATATTGTGCAACATCCCTACTTCTGATCTTATGCTCTTGCATGCCCTTTGTTCATTCTCCACGTCAAGGACACTGCCTATCAGCACACTCATGGGTGTGAGCAGTTGATTTGCATAAAAGCTTTGAGGTCAGCAAAAGCCCTTGAACACCTCCACATTACTTTGTGGATTTCTACAAGTCGAAGCAAATATTGAAAGCAGTGCAGACTTCTAAAAACAATCAAAAGAAACAAACCAGCAAATAACCTCTAACTAGTTGATAATGCTTTAAATAGAAATTGCAGAGGAAGGGTCCTTCCTACTGCTGACCATATGTTCAGCTGAGGTTACAAAAGGCCATTAGCTGGAGCTTTTAAGTTCAGAAATGGCATTGTGTTCAATTAATGCTGGATGCTGATTAATCTCAAGATCTGTCTACTCTGCGAACATTCACTTTGTGATCATGCTAATGCTTTTTGCCAGTTTGGTGTCCGGCCTGATTCATCCCATAATTACGCGACTGGATGTTATTTTGGAGTTGTGAGGGCACCCAAAGCACCCTAAAAAAATGCTGAGCCCAAATTCTTACCCAGAATCTGTTGTATCAGAGGAAAACCACTGGGTGGATTTCAGCTTGATTTCAATGGAGATTAAAATCAGATGGTTTCTATAATTCCCACTTGAGCTCCAAGTGGAAAATGTACCTGAATTCTGAGCTATTCTGTTCAACAAATTTCACCTGAATTTTACCATGATGGAAGTTGTTGAAATGTAACGATTCTGTAGCTGCAGAGACTTGGTTTTTAACTTGTTAAATTTAATCTTTCATAGTTGGCATTATGATCTAAATCTGTGTCTAGTCAAGATATTTAAAGATTTAGAATCTTGTCATACTTGCGAAATGTTTAAAATATAGAAATCTATAACTGTGCTTAAACCTTTCTTGGCATATGTTTCTGATCAGCATGTGTAATGTTTTGAGGTTAGAATTTATCATGTAATGGTCGGAGATTGTATTTAGACTGGTGACATAGAAAGGAAGTGCACCAATCAGCAGTTGCCTGTACAAACTATCAAGTAACGAGTCTCTAATCTAATTACCTAAATATACATTGAAGATATCGAAACCAGGGGGCTAAAATTGCACCTGTAAAGCATTCTAATGAGCCAGGCATTCAGAAAGATGAAAAGCTCCAGATGACATCATTCAGATTTCGAGCCTTTTTTTCACCAGCCAAACTAAAGTTAATTAAATGTTCAAGAAAATGCAAGCAATCAGCAAGTCAATTAAATTGTAAAAGAAGTATGTTAAAAGGTCAAGTCTATAACTCCCCACAACCATTAAATTAATCTCTGAAGGCATTTTGACAGTGTTAATGCATAAGCAATCACAAATGCTTTGGAAGTGACACGTACCACATAAATATGTACTACATTATAGGTTAACCCTTAACGTGTTAATGAAATGGAATTCTGTGGCATTAGCACAACCAGTAACACAACTCATTTTTAAGAAGTTAATATTCCTGGAACTGTAAAAATTTCTGCAAATTTATTATGCAAAGGTACCTTTCATGACATTTAATCAATTCAAAACATTCTAGTAGTACATTGTGCACAAATGTAATCCCGAATTTGTTGAACTTTCTTACTGCCAGACATGAAGAAAGAATAAATATCATTTCAGCTTCTTAATGCATCTTGTCAAGCTATTCAATTATGATTTAAATCACTAATTATTTAATGGTGTACAACTCTAGCAGCTGGAAGTAAGAGCAACAATTAGTAACTGTCCGTGAAGATTGTCAAGTAACACGTCTTTAGCTCTTGGCCTGAATATTAATTGAAAATATTAGGGTAATTGTGTAAGACTCTGCTTCTGTCATGGAAAATTGGATGAGGAAGCCACGTGCCTGATTGAATCATAGAATACGCAAAGTGCAGAAGGAGGCCATTCAGCCCACTGAGTGTGCACTGACCACAATCCCACCCATCTCTATCGCCATAGATCCATGTATTCACCCTGCTAATCCTCCTAACACTATGGGGCAATTTACCATGGCTGATCAACTCAACCCACTGTGGGAAGAAACCAGAGCACCCTGACACACAGACATGATCAGAATGTGCAAACTCCACACAGTCCCAAGTGACCCCAGCTGGGAATTGAACCCAGGTCCCTGACGCTGTGAGGCAGTGGTGCTGACCTCTGTGTCACCGTGCCGCCCACTGCCACCCCCAACGTTCATCAGAAGGTTCAGGCCACTTACTGCAAATCCAACATACTGACCTCCCTATCAAGCATTCTGATCTATATTCCCATTGGGTAATACTCCATGACAGGAGGAAGTTGGAAGCTGACATATTAAAAACATAAAAGTTACCCTGGAGCTTTCTTTTGGAGGGAAATAGGAGAGCTTTCCTCCCTCTATTTACTGTCTAATACTTGACCCAAATCTGCTTGATGCTAATGCCAGGTGTGAGAAGTATCTAATATTTTTTCCTAATAGTGACACCTTTTAAATTGACAAGCAGCAAAACTCTATAACGTGTAACGTAGTTTTCTAATCTACCTTCATCATCGATTTTCTACTATCAGTCATGACTGACTCACTGTCACATGGTCCTCTGTAGCCCAGAGAGTGAGATGATCTGGCTCACAAATTATTTAACTGCTATTAATGCAACTTTGTCATAGAGTGCCAGGAAGTGTAATTCGAATCAGATGAGCTGAATGATGCCATTTCTTCCCTGTGCCTGAGTTGGAATGTCTTGTTTCCATGTGGTTCTCCATCTAGTGGCTTGGATATGAAATGAAAAAGCTCCTGCAGCTCTGCAAATGAATGATTTGCAAACAAGCAGGCTTGCATTCATTGATGAGAAATTGGATTCCCTGTTTTTGGGTGCATGGGTCAACTGAAATGCTTGTGCCCACTTCAGCTGAAGTAGGCAAGATGTACCCAGTACCCCCCATCTACATTATTGTAACACTAACTGGTGCACCTCCAGTGCTGCTTTCGGTCCCTGAATATTACTGGTGAACTTCACAAACTGCAGGATGCCCCTCATGTGTTCTTTACAAACAATGTGGTACAATCAGCCCATTCTCCTTAAAAGCAGGCTGTATCTTAAAGAGAAGGTTCACAAAAGGATTGCTGAAATGTAAGTTCTTGGAATGTGAATATCAGGGCACTCAGAAGACCCTATTAGTAATGTAAGTGGCACTGGAGGCATTAATGGTGCAGATAGGCAAGAGGAAAAAAGTCATATCCTACAGGGGAGCAGGACACCTACAAGGCCCACCCTCAGATATGAGCAGGAGGAGGTGACCAGGATCATTAATTCCTGGAGACCAGAACTGAGGATTTGGCAGCATTGCCACAAGAAGTCTAAAGATCTCATTGCAAGTGCTCAAGGTTAGTGAATGCAACTTCAATGACATCTACCCATCTCACCTCTGTCCTCATACACTGTTCAATGCACCACATCCCCATCACTCTACAGTGGCAGTCCTGATATTTGAGAGCCATGCCTAATATCCAGATGCTCAGCCTCAGAAACCTATGCCAATAATCAGTCCCACAGTCACCCTTCACTGCCTCCACCTAACTCCAAATATTCAGTTGTGACAGACATATCACCCAAGCACAACGCTACACAACAACTGACGTTCTGCACTCTCACAGGACACAATAGAAGAGAAAAGAATAGAATGAATGGAGGACGAGAACACCAGCATTGCCAGAGCCTTTGGAGGAGGTGGTTCTGTGCATCATGGGACGAATTGCGATGGGACCTATGACATCAATGATGTTGCAGACAGTTAGGATGATGTCCCTGCTTTATGCCCCTTTTCAGTTCGCAACACAACTTCATCGTGTTATCTAGCACAATGAGCAAGCTGTTGTCTGTGACCAAGGACCTCTATACTCATTGGAATTCAGAAGAATGAGAGGATATCTTCTCGAAACATATTAGATTATGAAGGGGATAGATAAGATAGAAGCAGGGAGGTTGTTTCCACTGGCGGGTGAAACTAGAACTGGGGGCATCACCTCAAAATAGTGGGGAGCAGATTTAGGACTGAGTCGAGGAGGAACTTCTTCACACAAAGGATTGTGAATCTGTGGAATTCCCTGCCCAGTGAAGCAGTTGAGGCTACATCATTGAATATTTTTAAGGTAAGGATAGACTAATTTTTGAACAGTAAAGGAATTAGGGGTTACGGTGGGTAGGCAGATAAGTGGAGCTGAGTCCACGAAAAGGTCAGTCATGATCTTATTAAATGGCGGAGCAGGCTCGAGGGGTCAGATAGCTTACTCATGCTCCTAGTTCTTATGTACTTATGTTACACCCAAATCCATTTACCTCACTTCAACCTTCCTCTATGAGTTCCTGCTTTCAAACAGTTAAGAACTGCTGTCTGATCAGCTACATGAGCCCAAGCAGGAGAACAGAGAGCAAGAACAAAACATTGATGAAGAAGACCCATCAGTTGTTTGAACATCTGCTGCCACCAACTCCAAATTTGGCACTGCATGTACCTTGGAGGGTCATGTAGATTTGGGATCAACAATGTAGTGGGTGATTTGAGAATGAGAGGGCTGCAGCCAGTCTGGGGTGAGGAATGCTTCAATTGCCACTCAAATGGACGGTGATGTAAGTTCATCTTATAGGATGAAAATAGGGGCAGCAGAGAGCCATTCAATTCATCGAGCCCGCCCATCATTCATGATTGATCTGATTGTAGCCGCAACACCACTTTCCACCCTGCTCCCATAATCCTTGATATCTTTGTAGATCAAAAATCTGCCTAACCCAGCCTTGAATCTATTCAATGACCCAGCCTCCAGCGCTCTCTACGAAATGTACATGAACAAGCGCCAGAGTGTGGTGACAAGGGAATTTTCACAGTAACTTCATTGCAGTGTTAATTTAAGCCTACTTTTGGCTAATAAACTTTATATTTCCCACCCTCAAACTGAATGTGAAATTCTCTTATGCTATGATCACTCTTACAAGGGGGATTTTTATTATGGGTTAACTAATTAATCTTGTTTCAATACACATTACTAGAACAAAGATAGCCTGTTCCCTATAGGTCCCAGAACATGTTGTTCTTAGAAGCTGTCCTGAATATTCTCCATGAACCCACCTTCCAAGGTATCTTTGCCAGTTTTATTTTTCCAATCTATATACAGATTAAAGTCTCCCACAATTATAGCAGTACCGTTCTTGAGAACCCAATGATTGTAACAAATCCTGCTATGAAGACTCAGATAAGGACCTTGTTGGGCATTTGGGAGTGTGCTGAATGAGCATGAATACCAAAATGCTGGCTGTTTTGACTGGCTGCCATATAGCCTCTTGTGACTGTTGTGAAGAGCTTGGAGAAGTTTGAACCCCACTCGGCAACTGGAATGCTGTGGATGATTCTCCCCAGCTTCTGCTTCATCCCTGTATTTTGCTGGAGGCACTGACACTATTGTCCCTGCATGTGGTGCAGCCTTTATGTGGGCAAGTCACTTATCCATTAACCAGAATGCAAGATTCTTTAAATCAGTAGCTCCCAATCTTTTATATGTTTTGGCACACCTTTATATTATGAAAAGACTTTGAGAATCACCTCCCATTTTCTCTCTCTTCTTTCCTTACTGGGAACTTCATTTTTAACTTCTCCCTGTCTCTCTCGCTTCTCCCAGGGTTTATGTGTCCTTTCTGAGATTTTGTCTTTTGTGCCAATGCATGGGGCTTTTGTCTTCAGCCCCAAATCCGTTAGTTATGTGCATGGGCCTGGCCAACATAAAATATCTAAACCACAAGTTTGCATATACAAGAGAGGCCCAAGATTTGTCAGGTCTTGGAGATGCTAACCACAGAGCTAAATGCCAAGGTTAGTTTTAGTTTAATTACATGTATTTTGAATAATTTGGATCCTTTTTCACAGCACACTGATTGGGAACCACTGCTTTAAATGACACTATTGTAAGGCCCAGTTTCCTTTGTTTCACTTCCTTCATAGATATCAAAGAACCTTACAGTGCAGAAGGAGGCCCTTCGGCCCATCGAGTCTGCACCGACCGCAATCCCGCCCAGGCCCTACCCCCATATCCCTACACATTTATCCACTAATCCCTCCAACCTATGCATCTCAGGACACTAAGGGCAATTTTAGCATGGCCAATCAACCTAACCCTCACATCTTTGGACTGTGGGAGGAAACCGGAGCACCCGGAGGAAACCCACGCAGACACGAGGAGAATGTGCAAACTCCACACTGACAGTGACCCAAGCCGGGAATTGAACCCAGGCCCCTGGAGCTGTGAAGCAGCAGCGCTAACCACTGTGTTACTATGCCGCCCATTTTTTAATGTTAGGTTTTATCATTGTAGACTGCAAACAATGTAAGTGCTAATCAATAAATATAGGGGAGGCAATGGCCTAGTGGTATTATCTCTAGACCATTAATCCAGAAACTTGGCTAATGTTCTGGGGATCTGGGTTCAAATCCCACCATAGCAGATAGTAGCATTTGAATTCAATTAAAAAAAAGTTTGGAATTAAGAATCAGTTGAAGCCATTGTCAATTTTTGGAAAATCCTATCTGGTTCACTAATGTCCTTTAAGGACGAAAATCTCCTGTCCTTACCTGGTCTGGTCCACATGTAACTTCAGGGCAACAGTTGACTCTCAACTGCCCTCGGGCAACTAGGGATGGGCAATAAATGCTGGCTAGCCAGTGACGGCCATGTCCAATAAATAAAAAAAAACAGACCGTTTTAGTTTTCAGCAAAGATGGTTCTACCTTTTAATGAGGATTTGCAGAGTTTCACTGGTCCCGTCTATGAGTTGCATGGCTTCGGAATGGGTTAATTCTGAACAAGGTTTACTGTTGATCGAGATAAGTTCATCTCCCTCACATAATCCAGCTTTGCAGGCTTTACTCTTCTTACGAACCTAGAAATATAATGGACACAACAAAGCAGATCCAGCTAGAAAAATGTACATTTGAATGGTATATGGGAATAAAAGCACTGAAGATCTAATCAAAAGGGTAAAGGTAGATTTGTACACATATTGTCACTTATAATTCTGGAAACATTTTTTAGCGTATAAATCTTTTTACTGATAGCAATAGATGTAAGGATCATTGAATATATCATGAAGTGTGGGCATATTATTCATGAGACTCTCTGCTAAATTCTCTGCTCTGTAGCTTTTGCCATTTTTCCAGGATATTTGTCAGCTCTTCCATGAAAACTATGATGAATGAGCAGATAGGTGCAGGATTCACCCCTTTGTACTTAAACGCTGGATTTAGACTGGAGTAATCTCACTAACTGATATATCTAGGCAATTGTGTCCTAGCAAGTTAATTCACTAAATAATATTAATGTAACAATATAGCTGTAGAAACATCGAAACTAGAAGCAGGAGTAGGCCATTGGGCCCTTCGAGCCTGTTCCACCATTTATTTTGATCATGACTGATCATCGAATTTAATATCCTGATCACCCCTTTCCCCCCCTTATCCCTTGATCTCTTTAGCCCTAAGAGCTATGTCTAGTTTCTTGCAATCAGATGATGCCCTGGCCTGAACTACATTCTGTGGTAGTGAATTCCACACATTCACCACCCTCTGGGTGAAGAAATTTCTGTACCCTGGTGTTTCATCAATAACATGGAAAGCATACTGCGTTTCGTTAGACAAGGTACAAGGGAAAGCCACCTATCCAGATAAAGATGAGAAACAATGAGTAGAAAAGAAAAGTGAGGGAAAATTTCCACAAAGATGTTTCTAATTTTCCAATCTCCCATTGCAACTCTAATGTAAAGTGAGCAGAAACAAGAAACACATTTGGTCATTTACATTGTCTATTCTGGGGCTCTGCCAACTTCTTACCACATTATCTCGGAGATCAAGAGAAGGCCCAAATATTTCTAGGCAATTACCTCAACATAATAATTAATGACAGTGGCATCTATTACAAGAGATATATGTTTCTGTTAAGATCTTTGTGTTTATTTGTCTTATTTAGGACTCCTAATAGTGTCGTACATTACCCTACCATGCTATTATTTCATAGTGCTTTAGCGTTTATTTTTTAATAAATTACTTTATCTCCGGTAGTCTGGAGGGAAAATGTGCCTGGGAGCTTCTCCTGTTCTTCAGTTATACTTTTGCTGGAATGCCCAGAGAAATAGTCTAAGAGACACCCAGAGAGTGTCTAAAGAAGCTGTTTCTTCTTGATTTCCATTGCTAAATCTGGTTTGTTCAATTTCACATGTGCAGTTATCAGTTAAGGTTATGTTTCTTTTTATTTCACTTCTTAAATGTCATAAAGATAAATGACTACTTTGCTCACAAGCCCTGAGTATTCTATGTACTCAACAGGTTTTGGCTTCTTCAGTGCCTGGTGAAAGACAATTGAGACAGCAAATTTTATTACAGAGGCTGTGATGTGACATTGGCTTCACGTCATGGTCTTGTGTGAAATGTTTGAGAAGGAGGCAGTGTCCCTGCATTCAGACAGAAGGCAAGCCTTGGAAACCTAGCTGGAGGAATACTGAATCAATGCCTTCCTAGTGCCCCTGCATCCCTGAAGCTTCCTCATGTCTGAAACCAAAAGAGAAAATGCTGGAAAATCTCAGCAGTTCTGGCAGCATTTGTAGGGAGAGAAAAGAGCTGATGTTTTGAGTCCAGATGACCCTTTGTCAAAGCAGAATGTTTTGCATTCTTATTTGTCAAAGCTTTGTCCTCATGTCTGGCTTCTTGTCCTCACCATGTAGCCTGCCTGAGCTCCACAACTGAGACATCATTGGATTCCTCCACTTAGATGAGTGCACCTACCTCAGTGTCCTTCTGGTTGATTGTTGAAAGAGCAAGATTATGCAGGGCACAACAGACAACAATGATGAGCAGCACTTACCCTGCAGATATTGCAGGATACTCCCCGAGCAGTACAGAAATCGGAACATAATTCTCAGCAGACCTATTGTCCTCTTTGTGACTACCCTTGTGGAGGCATGACAACGATTGTATCTTTCCTCTGCCTCTGTCTTTGGGTGCCTGAGTAGCTTCAACAGCCAGCTTTTTATGGGTGAAGTAAAAGCCAGGTTAATTGGTGTTCAACTCATTTAAATTGCCTTATTAATTCGCGGTGGGCACATATTGGACCCACTGCTCATGCCGCCAACTGGATTATTGTTCGAGTGCACGCTTGAATTCTTCTTGCAAAATTTGATGTACTTCTGAGTCAATCCAAACTTTTGATGTAAAGTTCTGCCCAGTGTTGGAGAAAGGAAATAAATGCTGCATTAAGGTCAGAAAATGTATTCTTCGGCAACTGGTTCACATTTACTGTTGGCACATGCCATGTCCCTCACACATACTTGCTGCTTTTTATTTCATCTCATTCATACCCATACCCAAGCAGGGAACAGATTCTGGGTGCAAGGTACAATTAAAAGCTTATTTTTTTCCCAAGGACATGAACAGGATGGGAATAGAAGGATGTAGTCCCCAGAAGGGTAGGGGGTTTTAGTTAAGTCGGGGAGCATGGTTGGTGCAGGCTTGGAGGGCCGAAGGGCCTGTTCCTATGCTGTAATTTTCTTTGTTCTTATGCAGGGAAACAATAGGCTGCCCACAAGATGTATTTCCTTAAAGATGTTTGCATGCTTGGCAGCGCTGCAATCTTAAAGAACCTGTGCAATTTATGGAAGGTGTGCACTGTAGAGAAATTAGAGGGAACATAGTAAGGCTGGCCTGTAGAATGAGCATTTTTCTGCCCCTTTGGATGGATTCCTTCAACTTAAAGCATCTTGAGTCCAGTTTGCACAATGCACAATAACTGGCACATAATTCAAGTTTCAGCTGGGCAATGTTCAAATCACAGCCCCCCACCCCAACCCCCATTCTATAAGAGCAAGGAAAGAGGTAGGGGAAGCCAACACAACAGGCTAGTCCAACTTCAGGTTAATACCATTTTACATTGCTTATCATCCATTCTAATCCAAATCTTTCACATATTGGGATTTATTAGGATTAATAATACAACGTAAAATACCAGTAAAAATCGTTGATCAGGAAATTATTCAATCACTGTTAATTAGTGATCTCGCTCTTCAGTATCTTGCAGTCTAATCTTTGCCATTTATGTGCAAGTTCTGGTTGAGCCAAACATGAAAGTTCCCAGCTCGATCTAAAAATAACTTCTGTATAATGGAAGTTGTGTTTTATATTCCCTAATCCGACCTAAATCAGTACATTCACGTGACTTTAAAAACATTCCCATCCAAAGAAGCTTTCGATTCCTATCGAATACAGCAGAATTTTCTCAAATATTAGTTGTCTGATGTTTTTGTAAGAATGCCACTCAAATAGAGTTAGTTGCTTTTCTCATTTACTGTACATAATACTTGGCTTCATTGATAGCACACTTGATGCTAAGTCAAAAAGTTGTGAATTAGTCTCACAGCAGATTTGAGCACAGAATCTAGGTTGCTATTTCAGTGCACTACTGGGGAATGCTTCATTTTTTTTGGATGTTACCTTTCAAATTAATAATGTAACTGAGATGCCGACTGCCAATTCAAGTGGATGTAACAGATCTCACAGCATTATTTGAAGAAGAACAGGGTGATTTGGTTGACATGCCTCTATCAGTGGTCAGTACAGAGCATGATATAGAATGTATGGCATAGAACATAAGAACATAAGAAATAGGAGCAGGAGTAGACCATCTAGCCCTTCGAGCCTGCCCCGCCATTCAATAAGATCATGGCTGATCTGTCGCTGCTCAGTTCCACTTTCCCGCCCTCTCCCCATAACCCTTAATCCCCTCTCTTATCAAAAACAAGCCAGTCAACCCAACTAGTTGATGTAGATGTTTATGTTCCACATGAACTCCCACTCTACTTCATCTAAAGCTCATTACATACTATTCCAATCCTTTTGCCTTCATTTTACTTAGCTCTTCCTTAAATTCATCTATGCTATTTACCTCAACTTCTCCTTGTAGTAGTAAATTCCGCATTCTAACCGCACTCCAGGTAAAGGATCCCCTATTGGAAATATTAATGACTATCTTGCATTTATGAACACTAGTTTTTGTCTCACCAGAAGTGGAAACATCTTCTATTAATCTACCCTTATTGAACCCTTTCATAACCTTATCAGGCCAGCCTAAATCTTCCACCCCATTGAATCACTCCTGAGAGTGAAAGCTTTGTAAATTTTTATTGTAATGTCTCCAGTGCTTCTATACCCATTCTATAAAGATCAGAATTGATACAAGTATGGTCTAACCAATGTTCAGTAAAAGTTTAACACAACTTCTCTGCTATTCAATTCTATCTTTATAGAAATGAATCCCAGTGCATCTTTTGTGGCTTTTGTCAAGTTATCAACTGCATCTTTTAATGATTTATGCATCTATAATCCTAAACCCCTTTGCTCGTCTATTACGTTTACATTCTTATTTTCCTAGGACCATGCACTCACCTTATTCTTCCTACCAAAATGATGCACCATCGCACATTTTGCTATATTGAAAATTCATTTATTACATGCCCAATCTGCAAGATTATAAATGTCTTATTGTATTTAATCAATGTTTCCCTCAGAATGGTCTACACTTCAAAACTAACCCATTTCTTGTAAAATGTTTTGGCACATCCTAAGGTGCTACCTTATTACTGATTGTTTCTGTAATTGCTTAATTCTTATACTTGTTAAACCTGCTGTATAAATTGAGGGCTTCCCTATGAACCAAGAGTTTTATTATTATTTCAGTGAACCAAAATTATTCCACAAATGGAAATAGATGATAAATTCTGAAAGACCACGGTTGTTGCCGTATTGATTCATTGTTAGGCAGTCCTGTCAACTGATCCATCACTTATCCAGCTGAAGCCAAATGAAATTTAACTACTGTGCCTATGTGTTCCTAAATTATGATTAATCTCTTGCTTCTGTTCTAAATGCAGTGAGAACTGACTGGGCCAGCTGAGAGATTGAGGTAGTTTTCATAAATTAAAGTTAGATATTTGTCTTTTTTTATTTGCTCATGGGATATACGCATCACTTATTGCATATCACTAATTGCCCTTGAGAATGTGATGGTGGGGTACCTCAGATGGTTGTAGTGCATCCACAGAGGATGACACAGAGCAGACTCAATGGGCCAAATGGCCTACTTCTACTCCTACATCCTATAGTACTGTTGGAAAGGGAATTCCAGGATTTTGATGCAGTGGCCTTGAAGAAAGAGTGAGGCAGTTCCAAGTCAGAATGCTCTGTAACTTGGAGGGGAATTTATAGTTCATGATGTTCCCATGCACCTGCTACCCTCATTCATCTAAGTGGTGAAGATTGCAGGTTTGGAAAGTGCTGTTGAAGGAAGTTTGGTGAGATGCTACATTGCTTCTCAGAGATTTGTATACATTTGTTACTGTGCACCAATAGTGAGGAAATGAATATTTGAGATAACAGTTGGGGAGCCAATCAAGTGCATTGCTTTACCCTGGATGGTGCTGAGCTTCTTGAGTGTTGTTAGAGCTTCACTCACTCAGCCAAATGGAGACTATTTCATCACACTCCTAACTTGTGACTTGTATATTGTCACCAGAGAGTCAGGAGGTAGGTTACTCACTTCAGAATCATAGAATAGATTCATAGAATTCCCTTCAGTGCAGGAGAAGGCCATTTGGCCCATCAAGACTGCACTAACAACAATCCCACCCAGGTCTTATCTCCGTAACCCTATATATTTACCCTGCTAATCTCCCTGACACTAAAGGTAAATTTAGCATGGCCAATCAACCTAAACTGCACATCTTTGGACTCCACCCTTCCCTGCCATCTACCCACCCCTGCCCACACTGCAATTATGCCAACTGTTGGAATGGCATGGGTGGCCCTCCAATGGGCAAATTGAGACTTTTAAGCTAGTAATTACTTACCACATAAAGGCCTCATCCCATTGCTGCAGGAATTTAAGCAGCAGCAGGGGAATACAGCTGGCCTGGCAGGTTTCTAAGTGTGGGCTGGTGGCAGGCAAGGGAGGAACCCATTCTTATCTGGTACCTTGGATCCATAGGAGGGACCCCCAAGATTTTACAAAGTCCCTACCATTCCTCATTGGCCTCTCACCCACCCTCTCAGCTTCTTCTTCCCCCCTCACCAGGGTCTGCCAGCTGGGCACAGGGTGAAACCCCCAAACAATTTAAAAAATTTAAATGCAATGTCGTAAGCCTCTGTCCTGAAATGCCGAAGAGCTGACCTCTGAATAACCAGCAATTCTCTGAGGCACGATTTCCTGTTCCTGAGCTGTGGAAATTCTGCTTCCAGCCTTGTAACGGCCAATTGATCATTGAATGGTTGCAGGACTCTGGGTGCTCTCCTAAGCAGACTCCCACCCCAACTCTTTAGCCAACGCTTGGGGAATCTGATACCTTGAAATTTGGCATGTCCACTACAACTCTCACCAACTTCTACAGATGCACCATAGAAAATATTCTTTCTGGTTGTATCACAGCTTGGTGTCCAAGATTGCAAGAAATTACAAAGGGTCATGAATGTAGTCCAATCCACCACACAAACCAGCCTCCCATCCATTGACACTATCTACCATTTCCCACTGCTATCAGAGGACCCCACACACCCGGGCCTTCTCTCTTCCACCTTCTTGCATCGGGAAAAAGGTAAAAAAGTCTGAAGACATGTATTAACCAACTCTTCTACCCTGCTGCCATCAGCCTTTTGAATGGACCTACCTTGCATTAAATTGATCTTCCTCTGCAGCTTAGCTATGACTGTAACTACATTCTCCACTCTCTCCTTTCTTTCTCTATGTACAGCATGCTTTGTCTGCATAGTGTGCAAGAAACAATGCTTTTCACTGTTATCTAATACATGTGACAATAATAAATCAAACAAATCAAAATTGTACAATTCAGCCCATAATATACACAATCTCTGATGTCAATGTAATATTGATTACTGGTCAGCAGAGGTCACTGTTGCTTACCTAATTGCCAGACTATGACATGGTGGTTTCCCATGTGTTTGCTGACTTTGTTCTCCTGGATGGTAGTGGTCATGAGTTTGGAAAGTGCTGCCTAGGGAACCTTGGTGAGTTCCTGCTGTGCATCTTGAGGATGATACACACTGCTGCCTCTGTTCATCAGTGGTGAAGGGAATGAATGTTTGTGGAAAGATTAGTAATCAAGTGAGCTACTCTGCTTGGATAGTATTGAGTTTCCTGAGTGTTGTTGGAGCTGCAGTCATCCAGGCAAGTGGAGAGCATTCTACCATATTCCTGACTTGTGCCTTGTAGATGGTGGACAGGCTTTGGGGAGTCAGGAGGTGAGTTACTTAACACAGGATTCCTAACCACTGACCCACTTTGTAGTGACAGTATTTATTTGATTAGTCCAGTCCAGTTTCTGGACAATGTTATCAGTCTGGATATTAATATTAGGGGAATTCAGTGAAGGTAATACCATTGATTGCCAAGAGGCAATGGTTAGCTTGTCTCTTGTTGGAGATTTGTGTGGCCTGAATGTTGCTTGCCATTTGTCAACCCAAGCCTGGAGATTGTCCAGGTCTTGCTGCATTTGGACATCGACTACCTTAGTATCTGAGGAGTTGCAAATGGTGCTGAACATTGTGCAATCATCAGCGAACATCCCCACTTAAGACCTTAGGATTGGGGGAAGATAATTGATGAAGCAGCCGAAGATGGTTGGGCCTAGGACACTATCCTGAGAAACTCCTGCTGTATTGTTCTGGAACTGAGATGATTGGCCTCCAACCATACAACCATTTTCCTTTGTGCTCGGTATTACTCCAGAGTTTTCCCCCGATTCCTATTTACTTTAGTTTTGCTAGGGCTCCTTAACCCACACTCAGTCAAGGTAGTCTCTATAATTTGAAACGGAAGAGACTTTGGAGGGGGAAATTTAGAATAATGGGTTAATTCTAACAGTCGATATACTAATAAAGCATTGTAGACATAATTACAGGAAGTGGTGCAATGTCTCTATCTTATAGACCCAATGGCAAGATGAAGCCATTGTAAGATTTTTCTAAATAAAATTAATGTTTTCTTTAGCAGATTCTGTGAATATTTTCTGTTAGCGCAACAACACCAACAAAATTACAGTGTTATACCTCTGTAATTATAATTTCTCAAACAGTTTTCACTTGTTTCTGTGTAAGAGTGATATAGTTGATATAATGAATTGATAGAATGGAATTAAAGTCAAAACTGAAGCAATGTGACATTGAGGGAAATAAAGGGGCGGCATGGTGGCAGAGTGGTTAGCACTGCTGCCTCACAGCGCTAGAGATCTTTGTTCCTTTCCCAGCTTGGGCCACTGTCAGTGCAGAGTCTGCATGTTCTCCCTGTGTCTGTGCGTGTTTCCTCCAGGTGCTCCAGTTTCCTCCCACAGTCTGAAAGATGTGCTGGTTAGGTGCATTGGCCATGCTAAATTCATCCTCAGTGTAAACGAATAGGCACTGGAGTGTGGCAACTATTTTTGATATAAATGTAAAGAAAGGATACTTCCTTCCAGGAATGATTCCACATACAAAGTAAGGATTTTTTAAAAAATTGTGAAACAAACTTTATTTAATAACACAGTTAAATATAACTCTAACAAATGAAGCAGTTTAACCATCAACAGTTAAACAATATTTTAAAATGAAAGGAAGCATCTTTACTTTCTACTTATGACTGTTCTGGGTCCAAATATACCCCATTTATGCATAAATCAAATCCACTTTTAAATAAATATAGTTAACAAACCCAAGAAGACTTGCTTTAACATTTGTTAACAGTCTTGAGCTTTCAGAGATAGATGGAGTTCCAGAAGCCTGTGAATCCTTCTAACTTCAACAGTGCTTGAGATGCAAGCTAAACTACTTTCTATAAAAACTTTTTTCTCTGCCACAGACTTAGGACTGCAAATAAGTCACATCATAATATGGCCATGTCAATCACTCTAATCAGAAATCCCAGGGGAACTTAAGTAAACAAAATTCCTTTAACTTCACTTAACACAACCACTTCCAAGGGTAGAATGAGTTCTCCCAGCATCCGAGTTGCATTCCCACCCGCATACTGACTGCCTGTAGTATAAAGCTGATTTTTTAAACATTTCCTTCAATACAATACATATATATATACATATCAATTTCACTGCTATCAACGCAGCAGCAATACTCTGTGAATTGCTGCTGCCCATGAAGATTTTCTCAACTTTACACTACTATCCATTTCTTCCAGAATCTTCTGCTCCTGGTTGAAGAAGAAATGTACACTGCAGCATCTCTCTCCCATGTAAGTTCAGCAAGGAAAATAGAGTCAGGGAAAGGTGAGGACACAACACTTTTTATTTAGCTGCTACATTCTGGTACGTATTTAAAAGTCCAATCCTTTCATATATGTATGAGTTAATGAATGAATGAATGAATGGTTCGGTAAGTGAAGAGCAGTGAAACAATAAGTTACTGGTAGTTAATGGATTGGGTTGGGTCAAGGTGGTGGTTGGCTGGGGCAGGGAATGGTGTTGGGTTAAAGGGCTAGTTGGGTGGTCAGAGAGGATGGTTGAATGGTTGGGTCGTTGTGGATAGTCAGATGTGATATTCGAGACAGGTCGGGAGATAGTCAGGCGGTCAGGGATTAAATGGCTGGTAGGAAGGAGTGATTGTGGAGGTCAGGTGTGGGCTTACCCACTGTTAGACCAGGTTTTAAACTGTCTACCATTCCCTGGGTAACTATCGAGGTAAGTTGCACAGACGTAGCACAAATCTCCAACTCTAGCTCAGAGTCAAAGACTTTTGTGGCAGGTCCTAGACTGCAGGATATTTCCCATTGGATGTTTAAACTTCTCAGCAAATTCCCACTTATGTCCCCACATCAGGAGCTCCAAAAAATCCTCGTAGATGATTTGGGCCAATATAAATTATAAATGTGTCTGAATTAAAATTCAATGCAAACTGTCACTACCATCCCTTACCTTGCCAAAATTGGCCTAGAAATTGTGTTGCTGCCAAGTTGTGTGTGTGTGTGTGTGTGTGTGTGTGTGTGTGTGTGTGTGTGTGTGTGTGTGTGTGTGTGTGTGTGTGTGTGTGTGTGTGAGAGAGAGAGACGAGAGCATTATTAATAAGACGGCATCAGTTAGCTGTTACTAATTGTCCTTGCAAATGCCATGGTAAGCTGACTTCTTAAACTATTGCAGTCCATGTGGTATAGCTATCACTGCAGTGTCGTTATAGAGGAATACATTTTCAGTTTGGCAAACTGGGGCCTCAACTATTCACAATTTATGTTAGTGACTTGGATGAAGGGACAGAGTGTATTGTAGTCAAATTTGCTGATGATGCAAAGTTAGATAGGAAAGCATGAATTGTCTGCAAAGGTACATAGAAAGGTTACATAAGTGGACAAAAAAATCAGAAAATTTAAATATGGAGAGACTACAGAATTCTGGGATCTGGGTATCCTTGCACGTGAATCACAAAAGGTCAGTATGCAGGTACAGCAAGTAATTAAGCTAATAGAATATTGATCTTAATTACAAAAGAGATGCTGTATGAAAGTAGGGAACTGTTTCTACACTACTCAAGTCCTTGGTGAGACCACACTGTTGTCTTTTGAAAAACGCAATGTTAATTTTGTTCACTTGAAACTAATATACACATTTGTGCCAGTAGAGGGAGTTTGCTAGAACCTGCAGAAGCAGTTTAATGAAGGAAGGTATTATTTGCTTTTGAGTATGTCCCAAGAGCTTCATACTGGCAATAAGGACGACGAAAAACGACAAAACATTCCTTCCAGGTATCAACCTTTTTGAAGGGTTTTTTCCTTTTTTCTGCAGAGGAAACAGCATTTAAGTTGCAGACAGCATTTTAAGTTGTGGATATAGATACACATTTGGGCTACGTTAAGCGTGCAGCAACAAGGAATCAGGAAAACTTTTACTGATAAGTTTCATTAATATTACTGGTGAATACACTTTTATCTATGTCCAATCTATTACCTTTCCTTGTGTATCTGGAGCCATCATCTCTATTTCCACATTGGCAAAAGTAGCGGCAATATTTTGAGATGTGAAGTCAGATTTGTTATCACAGAGAGCGAAAAGAAAATGGCTTTACTCCATTATGGTGGAGAAGAATTGGAAGATATTTTTGAAACGTTGAGCAAAATGACTAGAATCAGCTATAAACGCATTCACAATCTACTTCATGCCCGGGGGAAAAAGCGATATGAGGAAAATCATCTTCTGATGCATGAAGCAAGAAGCAAACAATTAACCAACACTGCACATGTTTGAGTCAACTTTGGTGACATTGAATCTGTTGAAAGGGAAATGGAAACACAAATAATCAAACAATGTCTCTCCTGTCAACTATGGAAAAATTACTGAGAAAGGCAGAAAGCTATCACAATTGTTGAAGTTAGCAAAATTGTTATCACTTTCAGAGAGTCCAGAGCTACTGAAGTTGAGGCTGCTAACAGTAACTACCACATTCCAAGTTGAATTCCTGTAAATATTATTCATTGCCCATGTGCCAGGAAACCAACAGCAGCAATCACACAATCAGGGCCATGATATATTCAATTTTTCCAATAGAGTGGTGCATATCCATCACCGAACAGCGTCATGCTATCAATAAACAGTGCAAAATCAACCACTCAGACCAATCCCAACAGAAGGGTGCCATGTTTGCATACACAGCAAAAGGGCAAAAGATGGTAGCCAAAGTAGAAGCGGATGACATGTAACATGTAACCCTAGGAAACAGGAACAGGACTAGGTCATTCAATACTTCGAGTCTGTTCCGCCATTTAATGATCTAGCATTCACTAACCCACTTTTTTGCCTTCTCTTCATTACCCTTAATTCCCCTACTGATTAAAAACCTTTCAATCTCAGTCTTCAAAATGTTTAAGGACTTGGCCTCCAGAGCTTCTGTGGGTAAAGAATTCCAAAGATACACAACTTTCTGAGAAAGTATTCTTCCTCAAAACTGTCTTAAATGAGCAGTCCCTTATTCCACAACTATGCCCCCTGGTCCTACACTCTCCCATGACAGGAACCATCCTCCCAACATTTAGCCTGCCTAGCCCCCTAATAATCCTATATGTTCAAGCATGTCACTTCTGATTCTTCTTCACTCCAATGGGTGCAGACCCAGCCTATTTATTCTTTTCTCATATGACAGCCCTTCCATTTCTGGGCTCATTCTACAAAGCCTCCCCTGTACTGACTCCAATAACAATATTGCCTTAAAATAGGGGATCAAAACAGTGCACACTATTCTAAACGTGGCCTTACTCGTACTTTGTACAGTTGCAACAACACCTCTTTATTTTTATACCCTATCCCCCTTTGAAATAAAACTAGCATTCCATTTTCTTTCCCTTGTTACCTTTGTACGGGTATGCCAGCTTTCTGTGTTTCATGGACAAATCCTTTTGTGCTACAGCTTTCTTCAATTTCCCTCCATTTTGATAATAATCCATCTTCTCATTCTTTCTTCCAAAATGAACAATCTCGCATTTTCCCACATTGAATTTCATTTACCAATTTTCTTCCCATTTACTTAACCTTTAATATCTTCTCGTAAACTATTTAAATTCTCCTTACAACCTGCCTCCTCTCCCGTACTCATATCATTTGCATATCTGGCCACAGTACAGTACACTCTGTTCCTTGTTCCACGTCATTAATACATATTATGAAATGGTCCCAGCACTAATCACTGTGGCACTCCACTGGTTACTGCCCTCCAACTTGAGAAAGATCATTTGCTGCTCAGACATAGGTGCTCCCACAGAGGGGCATCTGTCAATGTCATGGGAGGCAATAAACTTCAGGATTGTCCCATTCTCCTCAAATCAGGGACTATGAACATTTTCTTTTCCATCAGTGACAAACTGTCAAAAATTTTCAGGCCTTTTGGAATGCCTATCTCATTCAAAGTCATCAGACTGAAGACTGTATGTTGTATCATATCCGGAGAATGTGACATGCTTATCAGTTTCCACAGAACAACAGATCTGCACTTAATTACAACCACATACACGATTCCTACACACGCCAACGACATTCTTAAATTGTATGCTGACTGCTTCACTGATATCTGCAAACTGAAAGTTGTTATATGCAAGTCACTTGCAAACGTTGACTTGCTCCACACAATGTATCGACAGTGACAAATACCATTTCATATCAGGAAGCAGACTGAGAAGAAACCTAAGCACCTACTTGACTTTGATATTGTTGAGAAAATTGGCCATTGGTCTACCCCTTGGGTGTCACCCATACAAGTCATCAAGAAAGCCAAGTCTGAGAACCAGACTTGGCTTTCTTGATGACTTGTAGAGTTTGCACATTCTCCTCATTCTGCGTACATTTCCTCTGGGTGCTCCGGTTTCTTCCCACGATCCAAAGATGCGCAGGTTAGGTTGATTGGTCATGCTAAAAATTGCCCCTTAGAGTCCTGAGATGCATAGGTTTGAGGGATTGTGAGGGATTAGCGGGTAAATATGTAGGGATATGGGAGTAGGATCTGGGTAGGATTGTGGTCGGTGCAGACTCGATGGGCCGAATGGCCTCCTTCTGCACAGTAGGGTTTCTATAATTCTTCTATGATCCTATGAACCAGATTAGAATCTGTGTTGATGTACAACCAAGTTATGCAATGAGAAGGATACTTGACACTAACAAATGATGACATCATAAATAAAGTGTATGTTGTTAAGCATTTTGCTAAACTTGACCTCAGTTCAGGATACATTAAATTGAACTTGCAGAAAAATGAGGTATTTTACAGTATTCTCCACTCAGATTTGATTTTTTCAATACAAGACACTCAACTCTGGAGTCAATTCAGCAGCTGAGGTGTCTTGGCACATTATTCAGTCTGTACCACAAAGACTTGAAGGCATGCAGAATATCAATGGTGACATGCTCATTGCAAAATCACACCCATTATCCAGGACCCAATGGAAAAGTTGAGTGATTTATTTGTATGTTGAAAAAAGTGACAAATACAACTAAAGATGAGAGCAACTCATGGGAAAAAGAGCTGCCTTGCTTTCCTCACAATTGAGTTGAGGGGATTGAGCTATGAGGAGAGGCTGAATAAACTAGGCTTGTACTCGTTAGAGTTTAGAAGAATGAGGGGAGATCTCATTGAGACGTATAAGATGATGAATGGGATGGATAGGATAGAGGTGGAGAGACTCTTCCCGCTCAAAAAAGACAGTAGGACTAGGGGGCACAGCCTCAAGATAAAGGGGAGGCGGTTTAGAACGGAGTTGAGGAGGAACTTCTTCACTCAAAGGGTGGTGAATCTCTGGAATTCTCTGCCCATTGAAGTGGTGGAGGCTGCCTCGCTAAATATTTTTAAGAAGCGGGTTGATGGGTTCTTGATAAGAGAGGGGATTAAGGGTTATGGGGAGAGGGCGGGAAAGTGGAACTGAGCCACAACAGATCAGCCATGATCTTATTGAATGGCGGGGCAGGCTCGAAGGGCTAGATGGCCTACTCCTGCTCCTATTTCTTATGTTCTTATGTAATTACAGATCAACTCCTCATTTTGCTACTGGAAAGGCTTCACTACACTCATCCTTGCACATTCTAAATCCGCATGTCTTCCTGAACTACCTTACAGAGCTAATCACACAACATATACACAAACGTAATTGTGAATGAAAGGATCAACCAGGAGTGCAATATGCAATCTAGAACTACACCTTTAAGCTCAGTAGACAGTCTCATTTTGGAGTCATGACACCCATCCATTTTCTGTGACCAGCACAAAAGAATCAATCATCACTCTTATTCCTGGTTCACAAATCATCACATAAAATGCATCATTCTTCAAAGCACTGAAAAAAAAATCATTCAAGAGTATTGAATCCAATTCTGACGTTGACATCTCAGGTGAAAAAGATGTGGTAAACGAGACTACAGCTGATGTTAGGTGATATCTGATTCTTAATTTTAAAAACAGCCACCATATTTAAGAGATTATGTAATGAAGTGAAGTATTTTCAGTTGGTGAATGAATCTTTCATCTCATTGTATATTTCAAATCTAATGCCAAGATTTGTTGATTACAGAAGGAGTGTTTATAATGCGGTTCAATTGATGATAATCAGCTTGTGAATCCTTCCCCATTATTCCATAAAGGGAAAAACAGTGGGGGCGATTCTCCCAAAAAAACTGGTCGAATTTGTGAAAAAAAAACCTGGAGTAAATCATGCTGTTTTTTTCAGTGGGAGTTTAAGATGAATCTCCCACACTCTGTGCATGCAGAGTGCCTCAGTATAAATCCTGTTGAAAAGCTATGGGCGGGGCCTATTTCATTGGAGAGGCCAGTGGCATAGCCTTGCACATGTGTGTATGTGTGTGAGAGACAGAGGCGTGAGTGTGTAAGAGGGAGGTGTGAGAGGGAGGGGAGAGCATTTGTCTGGCTTATTCTCAATTTCAGCGTTCATAGCAGGGATCACACCTAGACCAGTGTGGTCTGTAGCCTCAGTAACACGTCATCAAATCAATTTATCAGGGAAGCTTAATTTCATTTTGTTTTCTAAGGGCTTCAGTTCCATATCTTTGTGTTTCCTTTGCAATGAACAGAAGCACAGGCAGATTTCAGGCAGTAGCTTACAATGGTTCTGGAATGTATGTTATACGGTTGAATATGGTATTTACTGAATTGGAGTTGGTTGGTATGTAAGTAAGTGGTATTGCTCCATAAATGCACACACCTGTTCAAGGTTAAGAAAATGTCATCCTGAGAGAAAAGTGGGGGAGGGGGAGATACTCCCTCGTCATTCAGCAAGGGATGGTGAGGATTACAGAGCTTTAGGGCATTTTATGTGGTATGCAATCCTTGTCATTTCATTCCTTTCTGTATCTTTCTTTGTCATTTCCCCTCTTGACTTAGTTTTTGTTTTCTTTCACTATATTCTTTTCATTGATTCAATATAATGGCTGGAATTCCCTGACCTCGCCTGCGGCTAAGATTCTCCAGTCCTGCTGCAGTGAACGGAGATTTGGCTGATCGCCGAATTCTCCATTCTCGCTGGTGGCAGGGTGTGCGAGACTGGAGAATTCCAGCCAAGATTATGAAACACAAATAGAAAACCGGAAACGTCTTTTGAAATCTAGCAGCTTAAAAGGAACACCCATGACTATTAACTTTATAAACATAAAGTTTGGCAAATTGCAGAGGCAAATTGCGCGGAGGGTGTGGAGAGTCTGCAGAAGGATCTAGATAGGCTGGGCGAATGGGCCAGGAAATGGCAAATGGAATTTAATGTTGGCAAGTGCGAGGTGGTCCACTTTGGTAGGAATAATGGTAGGAAGGACTATTACTTACGTGGCAAAAAACTGCAGCAGGCGACGGTGCAGAGGGACCTCGGGGTCCTTGTGCATGAGTCGCAAAAACCCAGCTTGCAGGTGCAGCAGGTGGTCAGGAAGGCGAATGGGATGCTGGCCTTCATAGCGAGGGGGATTGAATATAAAAGTAGGGAGGTCTTGCTGCGACTGTATAGGGCATTGGTGAGGCCGCAGCTGGAGCACTGTGTGCAGTTTTGGTCGCCATGCTTATGCAAGGATATTTTGGCCTTGGAGGGAGTGCAGAGGAGGTTTACTAGGCTGATACCGGAGTTGAGGGGGTTGAGCTATGAGGAGAGGCTGAATAAACTAGGCTTGTACTCGTTAGAGTTTAGAAGAATGAGGGGAGATCTCATTGAGACATATAAGATGATGAATGGGATGGATAGGATAGAGGTGGAGAGACTCTTCCCGCTCAGAAAGGACAGTAGGACTAGGGGGCACAGCCTCAAGATAAAGGGGGCGCGGTTTAGAACGGAGTTGAGGAGGAACTTCTTCACTCAAAGGGTGGTGAATCTCTGGAATTCTCTGCCCGTTGAGGTGGTGGAGGCTGCCTCGCTAAATATTTTTAAGACGCGGGTTGATGGGTTTTTGATAAGCGAGGGGATTAAGGGTTATGGGGAGAGGGCGGGAATGTGGAACTGAGCCATGACAGATCAGCCATGATCTTATTGAATGGCGGGGCAGGCTCGAAGGGCTAGATGGCCTACTCCTGCTCCTATTTCTTATGTTCTTATACAAAACATCTTCAGCTTAAATGCAACGAGCCTTAAGATTCTCCAGGATAGATTTTGCATTGCTGATGCAGCGTTCAATATATTGTGAATATGATTTGCAAATTTTAGTATCAAGGTACGAGACAATAATTTTGATGCAATGCACTGCCCTCCATGCTTGATGTGCACTGAGGGTGTGTGTGACTCAGCAAGTAAAAATATGTGAAAAAAGGGTATATGCAAAATTCCTTTAATGCATGGATGATTTAAAACAATCAGTTGCTGTTGCTGCTGTGGTAACCGAAGTACGAACTACTTACTTTCAGATATGAGGCATATTTTGTCCGTATTGCCTCAGATATAGAGCTTTGATTGATATAATCACACATAAAGAAATTTTAGGAATTTTTCCAATTTATGGTCCACCTAATTTTCTGCCCATTAAAACTAAGGGATGGAAAATCACAGAAGGATGCGTATCAAACAAAATTCCCAATAACTGCTCTTAATGCTTGAGGCTCTGCACCATGTGACTGTAATGGATATTTGTACTCGTAGGTAATAGAGGAAGAATCTGAAAGCATTTTACTGCTCACTATCTCCATAACCCCCTACAGTCCTACAGATTCATTTTTGACTCTGACCTTTTTATAACTCCCTTTTTCTTTGTTGCACCAATGACAGATTTTCTTTCAGTCACCTCAGCTCCAAGTTCTGGAATTCCCTCCCTAAATTACTCGGCTTCTCTACTACCCTCCGCTGTTTTAAAAACATTCTTAAGACCCACTCTTTTCACCAAACTTTTATTCATTCTTCCCTATATCGCCTTCCATGGCTCAGAATCCATTAGGATTAGAGTTTTTATTTTTATTGGCTACATTTCAATGCTGTGCCTTGGAATGTTTTCCCACAATGGAGGCACTACATAAATCTAAGTTAATGTTGCTTACGATACTATTTTCAAAAGATGCATTTAATCTATCTTGTAAACACAGTTTCAAGCTCAAAATACTATATCCCAATCTTTTGGACTGTGGGAGGAAAATGGAGCACCCGGAGGAGGAGAATGTGCAGGCTCCCCACAAACAGTGATCCAAGCTGGAATCAAACACCGGTCCCTGGCACTGTGAGGCAGCAGTGCTAACCATTGTGCCACTGTGCCGCTAACATGCCATAGTGATAGTCAGACAGCATATTGTTTATTACTTTGACCAGGACATCTCCGGGTGATACAAGGGACAACATCCAGACTGAGCGAATTCAAACAAAGTTGTGGGAGAGATGGAGAAGTCATTCAGTTGGAGCAATTGATTCTAGAACCTTGAAGAACATGGAAAGCAGTTCTGATGAAACTTCATCAACCTGAAACATTAATTGTTTCTCCCTCCAGCTGCTAACCTGCTGAGCATTTCCAGAACATTCTGTTCGTATTTGAGATTTCTAGCACCTGCAGATGTCACTGGTGTGTAAGGAAAGATTGGAGATAGACTGTCATTGAAGAGGCAAAGGGGTAAAAGAAAGGCAGCTGAAGGCATAGGAAGAATTCAGTGGAGTTGAATTAGTGAGGGAACATAGTCTGAAGAAAGAGAAGATTTGATGGTTAGGTGCATTGGCCATGATAAATTCTCTCGGAGAGGTGCCGGAGTGTGGCGGCTAGGGGATTTTCATAGTAATTTCATTTCAATGTTACTGTAAGCCTACTTGTGACAGTAATCAATACAATAATAGTTTTCATCATTTCCTCATACTTCACAGAAGATTTTATTCCTGTTTAGCATCAGCAGATTTCCTGCTCCTCTGCTTATACAGATCTGCTTATACAGTCACCTACAGTGTCCTGCAAGGTTTCAATCTTTGATCTCGTCCTCTCAACTTTATGTTGCCCATTGGAATTGTTTCTCAGCATGTAAGGCAATGATATCCAGGTTTGCCTTCCCCACTACAATGTCCAACTGCCTCACAGGCATCATCATATTGTGGACAAACCTTTTGGAAATCAACACCAGCAAGACAAAAAGCAGCCGATCTGGCTTCCAGCTGAAACTCTTTCCCAGAGCACAGCTTCAAACTTTATATCCAGTCCATCACCATGACTGTGAACCACATCTGAAAGACTGCCTGCCTCAACAGGTGTGTCAGGTCTGACTGGTTTCTACAGGTTATGGTTAATACTTTAAACAGACTCGCATATCAATATCAGGGACAAAGGAACTGCTATGCTTACACCTTATTATTATTCAGTGCAAAAATCAGCACTGAGTACCACCAATGAATCTTCATCCACCATACGTGATACTTGTGGAATTCTCTTCTGTATAAGGTTGCTGCCATGAGTCTGATTCCTCAGTGCAATCATTTCAGTGCAGTTAATTACTTGCCAAAAGCAGGATTTTCTCAATTGCCTGTTTGTACTATATCCGCAGATTATTCTTTGCCCCAAGGAAACATGTGGATCAAATTTGGGAGACATTTTTCCTTAGAACAATTGCCTTTGGCTGTAACATATTATGTTCTCCCTCCCCCTTAAAACAACTTGTGGCTTTCGTTGTTATGCTTTTTGCCAGATGGCGACAGCTTCTGGATTAACTAGAAAAACTGATTCAGCAATGACATGGTTAATTTGAATGTGGCCCAGTTCCACAAAAAGCAAAATCAGAATCTCGACTAGTAATACAGTGCAACAGCAAAAAACATTTAGAATTGTGTCTTGTTCTCTGGTGGGAGGGAAGAGCAGTATCACCAGTTATGGGCTGGCTAGAAAGAATGGTTGAATAACAATGAAGTTGATTAATGACAGCTGGGCATGCAGAGCGTTATCTGTCAAACATAGTGCATTGCTGAGCAGCCTTTCTACATGTGTCTCAATGTTTCACTGCCATGGACTGCGACGGATAGCTAAGTCCTTCAGTTTAACAAAACACATCTCATACCGTCAATATCGTCTTCAATCCCTTACTAACTGATTTATTAACAACAGGGTCAGACACAGCACCATCACTAAAGCACTTAAAAAAGTATAAAAGTGGAAGAACTTGCACTTATATCATTCAGAAGGTCCCAAAGCATGTACAATCAATTAAGTACTTTGAAGTGCTGTTCATTTTGCAATAGAGGGAATGCAGCAGTAGTGCCATCTATTGTGCACAGCAATGATATAAATGAACCGATTATCTACCGTGGGTGTTAGTTGAGGAATACCTTCCCTGCAATTCTTTAAGTAGTGTCATGACATCTTTTTCATTCACCCAAGAGGGCAAATAGTTGGTTTAACATCAGTTTAACAGTCTGACAGTGCAACACTCCCTCTGTACTGTGCTAGAGTTCAAGTGAGTTTGTGTGCTCAAATCTTTAGAATGACCTTGAATCTACTTCCAACTCAAGAGCTACTGTGCCAATAGTAACTAACTTTCACCAAATTCCATTTATTGTCAACACTCACTCAGAAACAGTGTGATAAGTTTCAGTGGTTGTGGCATTTTATGAATATGATTATTCCCAAATGGGTTTGATATTGGGTACAAAATCAGAGTTTTATTGCACTGTTAAGATTTTGATATTAGGATTCATAAAACATTCAGGGGATGGCGTTACTGGCTCGTCACGCCAATTGACCGGTGTGACAAACCTGACCAAGAAATTATTAAGGATTGAGGCAAAGCACAGCCAATAATGCAAACCAGTCTCCCATCCATTGACCATCTACACTTTCCACTGCCTCGGAAAAGCAGTCAGCATCATTAAGGACCCCATGCACCCTGAACGTACTCTCTTCCACTTGCTTTCATCAGGAAATGATACAGAAGTCTGAAAACACGTAGCAACTGACTCAAGAACAGCTTCTTCCTTGCTGCCATCAAACCTTTGAATGGACCTACCATATATCACTGGGATGGCGATCAGTCGGTTGGAGGGAGGGAATGGGAAATCAGGGAGGGAATGGGAAATTGGGGGGTAGCAATTGGCCTGTGGGAGGGGGATTCGGAGGCGCGATTTGCTAGTGTGAGGGGGAATCAGGGCAGCGATTGGCTGGTGGATGGAATCAAAGGCAGCGATCAGACGGGGAGCTGTGGCAATCATTGGGGGGGGCACTTATGCACAGTGCACTGGGAGATTGGGGTGCATGCGCAGTAGTGCCATCTAGCAGTCTGCAGCTGGCTTACTGGCATGAATAGACTCCATTTACTCCCCTACTAGCAAGAATCACACTTTGCCTCTTTTTTTCCTAAGTACCATAAGATTGTGTCTTATAACCATTGGTATATTTGCTGTCAGTTGCCTAGGCCCCATTGTCCTGAATTCCCTCCTTAAATCCTTCCACTTCTCCACTTCCCTCTCCTCCAATTTAGACTTGCTTTCAAACCTTTTTGCTCTCTGAATTTCTCACCTTTTGGCAGCGCATCAAGTTTGTCCTCTTGAGAGTTCTTTTTCTATGCTAAAGGCACTATATTAAGACAAGTTGTTATCTTCAATAGTAATTTGAACTTATCCAGTACTCTTAAGTACTGGATAAGAGTGTGAACAAATCTACTATCTGCATCTTGTGCAGTCATGCAGGAAGCCTTCTCTGCACTTCAATCTAACACAGGGCATGTGCAAACCTAAACTGTCTGAGCATATTTCAATTACAGCTCATGTAGTGAGCAGGGAAACATTACGTCAATTTGGACTGAATTTGATCAAGACTTTTGGAGATAAAAATTGTTTTTTTTTCCCTCTGTGCTCCTGATGCAAAACTTTGCATATTAGGTCTGCATACTGGGAACTTGATAATGGACAGAAGATTAATAGAGTGCTTTGGGGAGGGGGAGGAATGGTGGGCTCCTGGTGTGGACAAGTCCATGCTGCTTCACCTGAATTGATCGCATCCCAATTGTCATGTGGGACTTTTTTAAAGTGCATCATTGCCATTAAAAAGACACCCGCTCTGACTTGCAGCTTACCCACAAGCATGGGGCAATTTGCTGAGTTTGTGCTGTTGGCCAGAAGCCACCGGCTGCACATGTCAGGAAATTGCACTGCACTGGCCAGAGTTTTCCCTCAATTTAATGTGGTGAGAGCAGCATGAATTCAGAAAATTGATTCTGTAAGGTAATGTAATTTATTTCAACCTCTTTCTCAGTCTTATTACCGCTGTTTTGTTCTCCATCTTTCAATTTCATTGGTTGTTCACCAAGGTCCCAGCTGCCTGGTTGCCCTTGTTGGCTCATACATCCAACAATTTACAGGACAAAGCATCTTTGAACTCTTGGGTGCAGGAAAAAGTCTGACAAAACAAACAGGCCACAAAATGACCTGATCCAATAAATAGCGGCACAATCTGGTTCATCTATCCTGCACCCAATGTAGTCTGTTGTTATATGATCTCCCCCTCATTTTGATTGAGTTACTGGAACCCAAATATAATGTAGGCGGTTCAAACAATACACAGGTTTGTTGTATGTTCATACTCAAATGATGAAATCAATGAAAACTTCAAGTTAATTGGTATTTTCAGGTTCCAAAAGCAACAATGGTTCATCTTATCCACTACTTTTTTTTAAATAACCATACAACTTAGAACTTATTTTTCTATGCCTGTTGTGGCCTAGTCTTCAGTGAAAACACTGGCAGGTATTTCTTTTGATCTGCAAAGGCATCAGTTGATAAATGCAGTTACTGCAGTACATTTCCCCAACTGACTTTAGGGTGTCCCTCTCATTATTTTATATTGCAAAAGATTTGCTTGTTTTAGTGGCATTACCCTTCAAAATCTACGTCAAAATGTACATCAAAATCTTCAATAATAGCAAAATATTTTCTTCTCTTTTGAAATGTATTACGATGTTAAGCACTAGCTAAACCCTGACTGACATGGGACAGCACGTTGGCACATATGTTTCAGGAAACAGTGGTTAGCACTAGTGCCAGGTACCTGGGTTTGATTCCTTGTTTGGGTCACTGTCTGTGCCGAGTTTGCACATTCTTCCCATGTCTGCATGGGTTTCCTCCAGGTGCTCTGGCTTCCTCCCACAATCTGAAAGACGTGCTGGTTTTGCGCATTGACCGTGATAAATTCTCCCTCAGTGTACCCGAACAGGTAAAGAAGTGTGGCAACTAAAGGATTTTCACAGTAACTTCATTACAGTGTTAATGTAAGTCTACTTGTGGCACGCATAAATAAATGAAATAATAAATAAATAAACGAGGTCCATAAATCCAGCATAATAAAATGTTTGGACCTTCTCAAACAATATCAGTTCCTGGAATGGTCAGGCAAATCTTGATTGGAAAGTTTTAATCCAACAGTGCCCTTATATCATACCATGTATGGACCTGCTTTCTGCTGTAGTATGAGCTATGCCTGATTTGCATGATGGATATTCAAGGCAAATGTTTTGTTGCTTTTTATTTTACAAAAAAGGAGTGGATTTGAAACACACAGTCTTTTCACCACTGGTAAAACTTCAGAAAAATACCATGTCATAAAATTTAATTTGACTTGCCCCTTCACTACAAACCCACTTTTAAACAGACAGAATTGTGTGCAGAATGAGATCTCTATTTGGAATTCCAGGTGGAATTTGACTTATTCAGCCACAATAAAAATTTGCATATTTAACTTCTTTTAACAATCTTTTTGCTAATTATTTAATACAGAGCACTATAATTTATAAGTCCAACTGGGTCATCAGAACACATCGCTTGTTTACAACTGAGTTTCCTAATTATTTTAACAGATGAACAACACAGGAACTTGCAGCAATGAAGCATCTTTGATGTGAAAAGAAATCCCAATATATTTAACAGCAGTGAAATCAGACAAAAAGAAGGGATATTAGATTAGATGGCCAAAACCTGAGTCAAAGGGACATTGGAGTAGGATTGTGCGGCCCACTGTACCAGAAGCTAAAGAAAGATTGATAAGGACAAGGAGGGATGATGCACTATAGCCATAATTACAGAAGCCATAATTAGGAATTTGATTAGAGTGGTGTGGGACAAGATTTTCTGGCCTCCCCGCCATGTGTTTCTCATACCGAGAGGTAGCACGCCATTCGCCAGTGACAGGATCTTCTGATCCCACCACTATCAGTGGCATTTCCCATTGAATCCACCACACAATTAGCCCAAAGGGCCTCTGTTTCCATGCTGTAACCTCTATCACTATCTATGACACCATTAGGAAACCCACGGCAGGGATGTGCCATTGGCAGGACTGGAAGGCCTGCCAGCGTGAACATCCAGAAAGTTCTAACCAAAGTGGCAAAAGCATGACAGATAGAATATGATGTGGGAAAATGTGAAGTTATGTCCCTCAGTAGGAAGAATACAGGAGCTGAATATTATTTAAATGGAGAAAGACTGCAGAAAACTATCGCACAAATGGGTTTGGGGTTCCTTGTGCATAACTCACAAAAAATGAGTGATATGATGACCATGAAGGCCACAGAGAATCATCAATAGATCAATTGTGAGCTTCATGGAGTACAGGCTACCTTATTGAATAAGCAGATGCTCACCTAGTGGGAAGCAGCCAATGGGGCTTTTTAAATCTTTAACTTTCTCTGAACTAAAGTCCACTTGACTGTAAGTCACAGGACTGCCTCTTTCCTTTGGTGCACAAAAAGGATGTTGGTGATGGGAACTGGTGTTTGGCTGAATTACCTCATTGGCAATGAGGGAAAAAAAATCCTCCATCTTTCCATCTGCACAACTTCCAAATATCAAGAATTTCTCCAATAAGAAAAAGCCATTATGCCTTTTCAGCAAACCTGAGCCCTGTAACGCCAATGGGGAAGACTGGGCCCAATATGCTGAGTGCATGCATTACTTCTGTGTTAACAATATTAAAGGAGACAAAAAGCAAAAAAATGATATTGCTGATAGCCTGTGGAGCACCAACTTTCAGTTTGATAAAAAGTCTGACGCATGCCATTACTTCTTCCATGCTAACAACATTGAAGACGATGAGGAACAAAGAGTGATATTGCTAACAGCAAACAAGGCACCAACATTCAATGCAATAACAGGTCTGACCTACCTGCATGCCCCTGACTCAAAAACCTATAATGAACTAGTAGAATTGGTAAAACACACTACACATGAAGCCCCCAGTAATTCTCCAGGGATATTGTTTCAATATGGCTGGGAGAACCCCTTGGTTACAGAAACTAGCTGAAAATTGTGAATTTGGAACTCCTCTTAATGAACAGTTGCAAGACAGATTGATAATGTGGTGTAAATGACCTAACCATACAAAAGAAGCTGTTGGCAAAACCCAATGTGGACTTTACAAAAGTCACTGATATAGCTTTATCATTTGAGAATGCAGAGAAAGGGGCTCAGGAACTACAATCGGGAACAGGCAGCAATGTTTTCCAACTGTGTTGGGGGGGATGGGGGAGGAACATCATGCCACCAGTCCTCAATGGAAAGTGTAAATCAGGTATTAATGGGCCCCATTTGATTTAAGAACCCCAATGTTCATCACCAGACAGTCAAGGAATGGCAGTGCCGACTCCAAGTGCATTAAAGAACATACTCCAGAATGGTGCAGTTTCCAGTTGATGGATTATTGCAAGGACTATGAAAGCCACAGTGATATTTCAGGAAAAGGCAAAATGTGTGCTGCCTGGGGAGAAAGCCCATTATAGAAGAAAAGATCTATAAGCACCTCCAATAGGCATTCAACTCCTGAGGCTGGAAGATATGAAAGCCAGGCTAGCCAACTACATGGGGAGACCTTTATTAATATAAGACACCACAATGACCCTGGTAACTTATAGACAGCAATCAGCTCATCTTCCACTCGTTGTATGGGAGCATGGGTCAAGCCTTAAGAGAACAGATGGGCCTCAGCAGATTCAGCTCATGTGACTCGAGGTTTTCAGCCAAGACATGGGGGGGCCTGTACAAAGTTATCAGTAGATACCCTATAACCAACCATAAACTCTTATTGGGCCTCTTCAAAGAGGACAAAGCAATTCCCTCCGTCACCTCCATTTGGATACGGTGCTGGGCCTTGTGATTGGCAGCTTATGAATACACTCTGGTACATCGCCCAAGCACCTGGATAGCTAATACAGACTCATTGAGTCACCTTCCATTGCCCACAAGCCTGGCTCCTTTACCAGCAGTAGAAGAGGCTGTGATGAACCTGAAATCTTTTGGAAATGTTGCCAGTGTCAACAAGGCAGATTAAAGCCTGGATTCAAAAAAGACCCAATCTTATCCAAAATTAGGCACATGATTTTACACAGTAAACTCTGGAGATGATTTTCTGAAGAAATGAAATACTATCTCATTAAGAAATCTGAACTTACTGTTGAGGATGGGATTATTCTTTAGGGTCCCGGGTAATTGTTCCACTCCAAGGTTGACATCCAACATTAACAGAAAGACATAATGGCCGCCTGGGAGTATCGAAAATGAAGAGGCTGGCCAGGAGTTAAATCTTGTGGCCGAGTTTTGATTCTGACATCTTAGACTCGGTGAAGTCATGTGACCTGTACCAGGAAAATCAAAAACTGCCACCCTCAACACCCCCCATGGGAGTGGCCTTGTAGGCCATGGGTATGTGTACATGTCATAGAATCATAGAATTCTTACACTGCAGAAGACACCATTCAGCCCATCAAATATACACTGTCAACAACCCCACCTGGGCCTTATCCCTGTAACCCCACATATTTACCCTGCTAATCCCCCTGAGACTACAGAGCAATTTAGCATGGCCAATCAACCTAACCTGCACATCTTTGGAGTGTGGGAGGAAACTGGAGCACCTGGAGGAAACCCACATGGGTCCCTTTACACGTGTTCTACATTTTTTAATCATGATGGATGCACAATTCAAGCGTTTGGAAGTGCACTGCACAAGCTCCACAGCTACTCAGGCCACAATCAGGAAATTGCAGCAAAGCTTCAGCACACATGGAATACAGGAGCTCTTGGTCTCTGATAATAACGTGGCCTTTACTAGCAGTGATTTCCAGAACTTTGTGCTCTCCAATGGTATCTGAACTGAAACTTATCATCCATTGTAAAATGGATTGGCAGAACAGGCAGTTCAAACCTTCAAAAATGACACAAAGAAACAATGGGCAGCGTCCATGAAGATTAAACTGGCACTATTTTCATTCAATTATGGGACCACACCACGCACCACGACAGGTGTTGCTCCAGCAGAACTGTGGGTGGGATGCCAGCTTTGTACCAGATTGAGGTTATTATTCCCAAACTTGGCAGGGAAGATGGAATCCCGACAGGAAAAGCAAAAATGAAACCTTGATTCTGGAAAGACAGAAAGAACTTTTGCAATGGGTGATTTGGTTCATGTAAAGAACTTTGGGGATGGTCCCAGATGAGTCCCCAGATCATTATGAAAAAAACAGGACCAATAAGTTACAAGGTCAAATTTCAGAAGAAAACCCTGGAGAAGCATTTAGACCACCTCAGGGCCAGGGAGTCCTTACCTGAGCTGCCCCACCACTGGCCATACAGATGGACAGAGTCAGTCCTCAGTTTCAAGTTGACTCTGCATTTATCCCTACGGATAGCCAAGGTACAGACTTTGGAGATGGAGGCTGAAGAAGTGGGCCTCCGGACAGAAGCAGAACCTAAGGAGGAACCTGCTTCAGTAACCTTGCAGCGCTCCCCCTGAAAGAGAAAGTCCCCTGTTCAGTCTGCACTGCCTGACCCAGCCCTGTCTTCAATGGACCTCTGCTTGAGCATCAAGAAATGGAAAGTACCTCCTCGCAGGGGGGATGCTAAGAGAGACATAGACCTAAGTGGGGATGGACATTATGATGATCATCAGTAGATCTACCTGTGGGCTTTGTGGAATACTCCGCCATATTGAGTGAGTAGAGGCTCACCCAATGAGAAGCAGCCAACCAGGGTTTTTAAGCTGGTGATTTTAGCTGGACCAGTGTTGTAGGTCCTGAGGTGAGGACTACCTGACTGCAAGCCTCAAGAGCTTTCCTTTAGTCCACAATAAAGGGTGTTGGTGAAGGCAACTGGTGTTTGGCTGAACAGCCAGTATGCAAGTTCAGCAAGTAATTGGGAAGGCAAATGGAATGCTGGCCTTTATTTCAAAGGGAAATGTTGTCAGGAATGCATTCCTGGGGAGGTGGTCGGAGCAGGTATAGTAGTGGCATTTAAGGGGCATTTAGATGAATATATAAATAGTATGAGAATGGAAGGATACAGTCTCCGTAAGTGCATATGGTTTTAGTTTAGGCAGACATCATGATTGGTGTAGGTTTGGAGGGCCAAAGGATCTGTTCCTGTGCTGTATTGTTCTTTGTTCTTTGGAATAAGAACATAAGAAATAGGAGTAGGAGTAGGCCATCTAGCCCCTCGAGCCTGCCCCGCCATTCAAATAAGAGTGGAGGACAAAAATGGGAAAGTCTTATTAAAACTATACATTGTACTAGTTAGACCACACCAGGAATACTGTGAAGCAGTTTTGGTCCTCTTACCTAAGAAAAGGTATACTGTCACTGGAGGTAGTTCAGAGAAGGTTCATTAGGTTGATTCTGAATACAGAGGGATTTTCTTATGAGGGGAGGTTATACAAAGAACAAAGAACAACCCAACACAGGAAACAGGCCCTTCAGCCCAACGAGCCCACGCCGCCATCCTAACAAAGCATTTTCCTACACCTACCTTGCCCCGTGTGTATGCTAATGGTACCCCTATCATAACCAGATTCAGGGGAGAATAGTGTAGGGTCAATTTATGTCAGTTGTCCTGTACACATTGGAGCTCAGAAGAATGTGACCTTGCTGAGACACACAGGATCCTCAGGAAGTTTGACAGGGTAGATGCTGAGAGGGTGTTTCCCTTATGTGAGAGTCTCAGACCAGAGGGCATAATCTCAGAGTAAGAGGCCACCCATTTAAGAGAGAGATGAGGAAGAATTTCTTCTCTCAGAAGGTGAATCTGTGGAATCCTTTACTGCAAAGAATTGTCATTAAGTATGTTCAAGCTGAGCTAGAAAGATTTTTAATCAGTCAGGGAATCAAGGGTTATAGGGATAAGATGGAAAAGTGGAGTTGAAGATTATCTTGGCTAATCAGTCATGGTCTCATTGAATGGTGGAACAAACTCATCGGGCCGAATGGCCTGTTTCTGTTCCTATGTCTTATGGAAAGTCAGCAGTAATCTTATCAGTACTGTGTGTCATCTGCTGGAAAGAATATGGGAATGGACACTGCGTGAATTGAGTATCAAGCTCAGCTGTGATGCCTTCTATGTATGCATAACATGCCAACGTTCACCATCTAGACTCATATTTGAGAAATGATTGAGATGCCAGCTGTGTGTTGATGCCTATGGACTGTACCCCAGTCCATAGTACTGAAGAGTGAAGTAAAGTGGTAGGAAGTTATAATTGTGTTTACAGCTTTTAGAAGTTTCAGTTACAATTTTTATGGTCATATTATAGTGCACCATAGCTCATGAAGTAAGACAGTTGTGACAACATTTTCTGAAAACAAAGTTGCAATGTGTTCAAAGAATTTCATGGAATCCCTCCAGTGCAGAAGGAAGCCATTTGGTCCATCGAGTCTGTACCAACTTTCTGAAGGGCATCTGACCAGGCCTGATCCCTGTAACCCCATGTATTTACCCCACTAATTTCCCTACACATAACATGGCCAATCAACTTAAACTGCACATCTTTGGACTTTGAAAGGAAACCAGAGCATCCGGGGAAAACCCATGCAGACACAGGGAGAACATACAAATTCCACATAGATAGTGACTGAGATCGGAATTGACCCAGGTCCCAGGCACTGTGAGACAGCAGTGTTAACCACTGTGCCATCATGTCACCCATGTTCTTTTCAGTTCCATGAAGTTATCACTAATTTTATAAAACTCCTCAGTCATTTATTCCAGAGAATCACATCAAGCCTATGTCACAGAACAATGGCCTATGCTCTCAAAGCAGGATGGTGCCATGTTACCCAGATAGACTGGTGAGTAACTTTCTGACACGATTGCCCCTTAGTGTTCCAATATGTTACAGGGAATTAGAGCCGTAAATACACAGGGTCACGGAGATAGGGCCTGGTTAGATGCACTGTCTCAAGAGACAGTGTAGACTGAATGGGCCAAATGGCCTCCTTCTGCATTAGAGGGATTCTATGAAATTCTTCGACCACATTCATCTTACTACATGAAGACATAAGAACATAAGAACATAAGAACATAGGAAATAGGAGCAGGAGTAGGCCATCCAGCCCTTCGAGCCTGCCCCGCCATTCAATAAGATCATGGCTGATCTGTTGTGGCTCAGTTCCACTTTCCTGCCCTCTCCCCATAACCCTTAATCCCCTCTCTTATCAAGAACCCATCAACCCGCTTCTTAAAAATATTTAGCGAGGCAGCCTCCACCACTTCAACGGGCAGAGAATTCCAGAGATTCACCACCCTTTGAGTGAAGAAGTTCCTCCTCAACTCCGTTCTAAACCGCCTCCCCTTTATCTTGAGGCTGTGCCCCCTAGTCCTACTGTCTTTTTTGAGCGGGAAGAGTCTCTCCACCTCTATCCTATCCATCCCATTCATCACCTTATACGTCTCAATGAGATCTCCCCTCATTCTTCTAAACTCTAACAAGTACAAGCCTAGTTTATTCAGCCTCTCCTCATAGCTCAATCCCCTCAACTCCGGTATCAGCCTAGTAAACCTCCTCTGCACTCCCTCCAGGGCCAAAATATCCTTGCGCAGGTGCGGCGCCCAAAACTGCACACAGTACTCCAGCTGTGGCCTCACCAATGCCCTATACAGCTGCAGCAAGACCTCCCTACTTTTATATTCAATCCCCCTCGCTATGAAGGCCAGCATCCCATTCGCCTTCCTGACCACCTGCTGCACCTGCAAGCTGGGTTTTTGCGACTCATGCACAAGGACCCCGAGGTCCCTCTGCACCGTCACCTGCTGCAGTTTTTCGCCTCGTAAGTAATAGTCCTTCCTACCATTTTTCCTACCAAAGTGGACCACTTCACACTTGCCAACATTAAATTCCATTTGCCATTTCCTGGCCCATTCGCCCAGCCTATCTAGATCCTTCTGCAGACTCCACACCCTCCGCACAATTTACACTCCACGTATTGCCAGGAGTTTCACAGCCTCTCTGCCAATGACCTCCAGTGGCAATGCCACAGAGAGTGTAATCTTACATACCCTGGCCCACAGGGGCCTCAGACTGCAAGATGATGACCATCATGACCATCAAAGGTTATGGGACAGAGACAGCGGCAGCTGCTTCCACCAAATCAGCAGATATTGGGGATGCACTAGACAACAGCACTTAGAAATATTTCAATAACTTCACTCTCACACAGTAAGTTTACACTGGTGCTTATATATTTATGTTAAGGAAGGTGTGTTAGTCTGGGATGGCCAGGCCTTGGGCACTCTGATATTGGGTCTCATTTCCATTGAGACAGTGAGCTGAGGACAGCAACTAAAAGCTTGCTAGCTAAGCAGAAACCATCAGGACGGCGGAGGAGAGGGTGGGGGTGGGGGAAGTGGGATGATTGGCAAAGTGGTAAACACGGTCAAAGATAGAGCTGACCCGGGTGGGGAGGACGAAATGCAGAGGAATTTGTAGCAATAGCTCAATGAAGAAATATTGAGTGTTTCCACTGGCTCTCTTATCTTTGGCAGTAATTGTCCAAGGCGCACAGGCTTCGAAGAATAAATAAAAATTGTGCTAATAAGATTCATAGGCATCATCTTGTGCCCTCGCCCATGGTGAGTTTGATGGTGGTGGGGCATTCAATTAGGCAAGAAGGTGGTGGCTATTTGTGAATAGCCTTCCTACCCTGCCACAAACTCCGTAGTGGTTACAAGGTTCACCATGTTCACAACAAACCTCTAAGCTATTAATTGTGAGGAGCCTCTCATTTAAAGAGACAAACAGTCTCTGATTGAGGGACCTGGCATCAAGATGTGGGGAAGGGGTGCCTTATGTGTACAGAAGTAACAGGAGTAGTGCCTAATAAAGCAACAAGGCATTAAAAAATTATTGAGAGCAAAGCAACTAATATTTGTTTGGCCAAAATGAAACAATGGCATGAAATGTAAGCAGTATACTTACAAACAAAATGTAGCTTGTTCAAAAATCATAAACAGAGTATTAAATGCAAATGATTACAAATTTAACTTTCAACTTTTTGATTCCTCCATTCTGATTGTGCAATCAGTTAGAAACTCTACCCCGTTATACTGTCTGGAATCAGTGGAGTGAGACTCATTTCCAAAACGAATAGGACTAATTTTCTTCAGGATTTTGAAAGTTTAACTTAATTACACTGCGAAAGTGAACTCAAACTTAAGCAAGTCAAACTGATACATGAACTTTGGTGTTCAAATATTGACCTTCACTTGGGCAGATTCTCCTCAGTTTCCAGACATGGCTGTTAAACTCAAATATTATATCTTACTTAATAAAGATCATAGTAACCAATCAATACTACTCACATAGATTAATATGTCCCTAAATACGCTTTGAGTTACAAAGATAAGGCATTATCTGAAAGAATGTCTAAGCTTACTTTCCAAATATGTGTTGGAAAGTTTCATCTCACACCTTGATAAATATTTTATTATGATTTAAATAATAAAAACCTTAATCCAGAATGTGAATTAGTGAATGAAAACTCAAAGGTTGATGTTAGCGTAACTTTAAGAGCTTATTAAAAATTCATGCTCACAGCCTTAGGTGATGTCATTGTTGGTGAAAAAAAACTGTGTGCAACTCAGGTGACAAGGATTTCATTTTCAGTTTCAGTTTGGAGCTGCAGGTTGGAGTTTGAGTTTTAGAAGCTAAAAGATGTATTTTCCCTCCCTCCCTGTTGTTTTGAAACTTCTGTTGGTTTCCTGAAGGGTGAAAATCTGTTGTTCTAGGGGGGCTGGACCAGTGTCTCTCTGGTGCTTTGGGAAGCTATCTTGTCTTCAAACAGTTTGGAGTGAATCCAGAGAACAGCAGACTTCAACCAAAGGACTCAAACTTCCATTAGTCACGCAAGCATTTGTCTGTGCTATGTTAAACCTGTGAAAGGGTCTTTAGTCTATGGGAGCTTTTGGCTTTGATTGGGACAACTTATATATATTCATTAAAGGTTATACATTGTAGTTGTTTTGTTTCCTGTTTGTAATTAATTAAAATTCTGGCTAATTTTCTTATTATACATGTTAACTATATTCTTAAATAAATTTTGTTTGATAAAAGCTCCCTTGTGGATCTTTTGAATTACACCTGAAGTGAACCATTTCATGCTTATCCTAGCCAAATTCAAAATGCTAAATTTATGATGCGGGTGGCCTTCATAAAACTCTTTGGAGTTTATAACCTGAACCATAGCAAATGGCAAAATATATTTACGACCTGGAGTCAGCTAACCCAGGTACCCAACATCATGAATCCATTCTGAAACCATCAACTCCACATTACCATATATAAGCATTGTGCATATTTTTAAATTCATTTTACAGGATGTAACATCACTGGCTAGGCCAACATTTATTGCCCATCTCTAATTGTCCTCAATTTCAGAGGGCATCTGAGAGTATGACAAATTGTCGCCCCAAAAGACATTAGTGAACTAGTTGGTTTTTATCACAATCAACAATGGTTTCATGGCCATCATTAGTCTTTTAATGCCAGATCTTTATTGAATTGAAGTTTCACCATCTACCTTGGCAGGATTTGTACCCAGGTCCCCAGATCTTGCTCTGGGTCACTAGTCCAGTGGCAATACCACTGCATCTCCTATTTGTGTCATCAGATTTAATAAATATGTAGAACCAAAATTGTTACCAATCACATTGCATAAGTGGAATAGATTAAGGCCAGATCAAGTAACTTACAATTGTAGTCCATGAGATGCTGTGGGTTCTGAGAAACTGTAGAATTGAATGTCACCACAATCTGTAACCTTTTCCGGCACCAGTTCCCTGCATCCTAACTAAGCTACATGCGTACTGAACAGCAAAGGCAGCCTGCCGCAGACAGAGCTAAACAATTCTACAGCAAGCAAATTTGATCCAATCTCTAGACTCCTACAACATGCAGTCATGAATGGTGGTGTGCAATCAAATAACATGAGAACATGGCTCCATAAACATTACCATTTTGAATGACAGTGGGGTCAACATGTGAATTCAAAAGACAACAATATTGCATTCACAAATATCTTAACTCAGAGGTCCTTAATGCATAATTCTTCTCAAACTCCTCCTGAGGTTCTACCATCACATATGCCATTTTTCATTTAATAACATTCTTAACACATGAGATCAAGAAAGAAACTGAATGCACTGGATACAACAGAGACTATGAAGTCAACTGACATTGTCGGTGTGATACTGAAAACATGCTCCAGAACTAGCTGTTATAAGCTGTTCCATTCACCTGCAAAACTGGCATCCACCCAAGAAGTGGGAAATTACCCAGATGTGTTCTGTACACAAAATGCAGAAAAATTCAACCTGGCTAATGACCGCCAGGTCAAACTATTCCCAATCATCAGTGCAGTGATCAAAAATATAATCGAGAGTGTCATCAACAACACCCACTCACCAATAGCTTGCTATTTGATGCTCAGTTTGACTTCCACCAGCACCACATACCTCCAGGCCTCTTTATTATCTTTGAGCCTTAATCCTCACTGAAAACATTGACTCTATTCTCTCTCCACAGATGCTGTCAGACCTGCTGAGATTTTCTAGCATTTTCTGTTTTTGGTGTACAATTCAGCATCCCCAGTATTTTGCCTTTATCCAGGGTTATTTTGACTGGAAAAGCCAGTAGTGCAGCCGGCAGGCTACATCTCACTTTTCCCATCTGTGTTGACACTTTCTGCACATCATCTTATGAAGTTATCCTGGCCACTACGTTATTGAGAGTGTTAAACAGGTCCATGCCTTTGTTAAAAGAGCAAAACAAGAAAGTTTCATAGGAATGCCTTAATATTTTTGTTGCTGATATCTCATAGAACTATTTGAACTCAAACATCTGGAACACTCATCTTTGGAAACATTGGGAGGAACTTTCTCAAGACCTTACTGATTAAGCCGCATGGGAAGTGTGCGTTATATCAGAAAACTACAGATGGACTGTCCACAGTTTTTTGTCCATTGACATCAACAGACCAAAATTTGCATGCTGCATACACATAATTTACAATAAGCGATCCTTAAAGACCTGCTTGAGAATAGGGTCTTGTAAAGTTCTGCCCAATGTCAACAAGTCTCACAAGGATTGTTGTTGGTTGATCTGATTAATAATCCTGGCCTTATCTCACTCTTAACAAGCTGTAGCTAACTGGAAATTCAATGAGCTAATTATAAATCAAATTTTCCTGATTATCAGCACTTTCAGTAGAAACATATAATCTTGTACTATTTATGAGCCAGTCACAAGAAAATTCAGAAAGTGCAGCCAAATTTGCCTGTTATACTTGAACATAAGATTGCCAAACAGGGCTGTTAAATTTTAAGATTGAAACTTCTTACGTGGGCGCCTACATCAGATATCATGATAAACTATATTGGTAAATCCAAGCTGTATTTTTGACCAGTTCATTGCAACACTTACATGATCATCTAACAGATCAATACAGAGGTTGGAAAGGAAAAGTAAAAATTAATCTCCGGTAGTTTCTTTAATTTTTACATATTCACATGCACGGGCATACACAAATGAATGGGTGCACACACACACACACACGCAGAATTGCACTGACACACACACACACGGGCACACATACACATGCACATGGGCGCACACAGAGGCGCACACACACACATAAATGCACAAACACGCATAATGGAAGAATTGAACAGTCAGGATTTTCTTCTCATTTATTGTGGATGATGGGAGATTCTATCCACACTTCTACCTAAAACCCTAACTTTTATTTCAGTTTTGAAAAGACTAGGATAACTCTGAACATTTTATCCTTCAGTTTGGAATATTCAAGTTGGAATGCAACTTTACAGGAGATCGAATAAGTTATTGTCTGTTTCATTCAGAGCTAAAACAAAAAGTACACATCTTCTTCACTCCATCATATGTAAATATGATCTCCCGGAGCCTGCATAATTGCCTCAGGGAGCTGGAGAAGAATTCCTTGGAACCTTTCCTAAATTGACTACAGGTTTAGTTGCCTCTCCTTGGATACTGTGCGATTGAATTGTTGGAGGAGTGGGGATGGGTGGCAGGGAGGTGGGCGGGTAAATGATGAATAGATTGTTGATCATACAAATGGCTTCATCATGTTTAGAGAGGGCTTGATGGACCAAGTGATATTTTTTGTCTTTTTTGTATCTTCTATAAGCTGTTATTAATAAACTAAAAAGTATTAATGTGAATTTACAGTTTAAAATTATCCAATTGATTTTTATCTTAATTGTATTTGTATTGTAATGGCTAGTTAAGCTGCTAAAATAATAAAAATAAAATCAAGATATATGAAATATTATATTAACAATCCATTCTTCATGCATTCTCTGCCTAAAGGCAGATCTTTGGTCAACTTTGGCAAAGTGCTGTGATTTTATACTATGAGTAGAACAGGGAGGCAAGCCGGAAAAGGGATCAAATCGCAAGCTTTTGTGTTAGCCTGAACTACACTTTAGCTATCAAGCTAACTGAACTAATCAGCATGCTTGTCAATGCATATTTTCAGGTAATTTGACTAATTAATAAATTAGTGCTACTATTGTATTTGTGTGAACTTTTGCGATAGCATTCTTTCCCCAGAATTTAAAGGATAGAATATGAAGCTCATTCCAGACATCTCCATTGGGTGGGACAAGAATATGGTCACAACTGAGTTAGCATTCAGCAGAGTGCCCATGTCCTTGCCTTGCAAGCAACTCAGTTCAAGAGCAATTAGAGATGGGTGACAAATGCTCACCTTTCAGAGTGAAATGCATGCAATTAATGATGTCCTACTCTATCATTAAGTATGCAATCTTCACTTTCTCGCTCCTGAAGAAAGGTCACAATTCTCTCTATCTCCGCAGATACAGCCTGACCTACTGACTATTGAATCCCTACAGAGTAGAAGGAGGCCATTTGGCCCATCAAGTCTTCACCGACTGTGTGGAAGAGCATCTTACCCAGACATACTTTCCTGTGCTATCGTTGTAACCCTGTGCATTTACCATGTCTAATCCATTTAACCTAGACAGCTTTGGACTATGGGAAGAAACCGGAGCATCCAGAGGAAACCTACACAGACACGAGGGGAAGGTGCATGCTCCACACAGACAGTCACCCAAGGCTGGAATTGAACCCGGGTCTCTGGCATCACTGTGCCACTGTGCCAGTATTTTCCAGCATTTTATATTTTCATTTCAGATTTCCAGCATTTACAATATTTTACTTGTGTAAAAGCTCTGCAGCACTTGCCACATCACCACATGTTTTAAATAGTTTTACAAACCACTAAACACTTCTACAAACTCAGGAACAGTCAGTAACAAATCAATCATCAACTAACCGGAAAGTGGTTGATATTCTCTTCTAATTAGCGATCTTTCCTGCTGCTGAATGCAATTTTGAGAAAGAGCATTAATTGGGGGGTTACACTCCAAAATAGCATTCTGGCATTAAATCAACATTGCAAGCTAACTGATGTCATCATCTGCCGAATCTGCAAACCCCTGGCATGCTCTCCATTTGTCAGAGCTAAAGTACTCACTGAGTTTAACACTAGCATCTCTATTATGTTATTATAATGATATAGTACCTTGGCCTTATTTACTGTATAGGACACAAGCCACCAATTGCTCCTAAGGGATTGAGCAAACATATTATGTTTGTTTATTAAAACTAGGCGCATGAGAACAGTTATACGTTGGTATACAGCTTGATGATATCAGAGCTATGTGCTGTATTGTGCTCAAAGCAAAAGTGAAACTAAGACTGGATCACATGACGCAATTCTCTTCTAGTGATGTCATGCTGATATTTCTTCAAGGCATATTATGAAATCATTTGCACAAAAGTCATGCTGTGGACACTACTTTCAATCAAAACAGCATCTGTTGCAGCTAAACAATGTAGCCAGAAGCTAAATTTTGTGGCTGGTGTAAAATTGAGCTTGAACCGCAGGGTAGAACCATAGAATCCTGACAGTGCTGGAGAATGTGCAAACTCTTGAGGCCATTTGGCCCATCAAGTCTGCGCTGCCTCAAAGGAGCATCCTACTCAGGCCATCCTTCTCTGCCCTAGTCCGATAGCCCTTGTGCATTTACCATGGCTAATCCACACAATCTACACATCTTTGGACACTAATGGGCAATTAGCATTGCCAATCCACCTAACCTGCATATTTTTGGATGGTGGGAGGAAACCAGAGCACCCAGAGGAAGCTAACACAGACATGGGGAGAACATGCAAACTCCACATAGGCAGTCACCCAAGGCCAGAATCGAACCCAGGTCCATGGCGCTATGATGCAGCAGTGCTAACCTTTGTGCCACAATGCCACAATTTATTTTAATGTGTGAAAATGAGAGGCTGAATGCCCACAAGCTTCTGTATGATGCATTACTTGCAAACAGGAATCAACCCTATGTTTTAGCTCTAATTTTATTTACTGTTGCGTTAATGATCCATTTGCTCATCTCATGTCACCGCTACCACACTGAACAGGTAAGGGAGATGTTAGTAAAACAACTTTAAAAGGAAGGCAAATTTGAGGGGCCAAATAATGACAAATTATATGTTTTACATGCCACTCAAACTTGTATTAATAATGGAATAATTTAATTTCAGGAATCTGATGTCATCCAAAAAATATTTATAAGTTTTATTGATGTTAATTGAATTACTGCCATTTAATGCATAGCTGCTTATTATGTTACTGCAGTTTTTGGAGATGGCTAAATTAGAACACACATAGAGAAACTGCAGTAAAGCTTTCAACATGTCTGTGATGTTTAATGTTAAACTCAGTTTATGCAAAGCATTAAGGGGGATATGTGATTGCTTGTGTTAGGTTAAAGCTTTTTAATTGTTGATCTTTGGGCTTATAAGGCTGAAGGACTCTATAAAAATATTGTTTTACATTGGCACTATGGACTTGTGCCATTGTTTTGTGAGTCATAAGATAATAATTCCTACTTTGCAGCCAGTTCTTTGGAGAAGCACACAGTTAGAAGCAACTTCCATATAAGGGAATCAATCCCTGCAGTTGAATTAAACTTGTTCTCATATTCACATCTGTAGATGCTGACCAGAGAAAGAACTCACGCACCAAAGAGAATTGTGTTACTTAATGCTAAATAAATATGACTATTTAGGTTGAAGGTTGCCAGTCTGCAAACCAATAGAAGGCAGAATGTCAAAATAGCAGTGCTAATAGCTATTTCAGTATCTTCTCTCCCCACCATATGTACATACATTTCAGATTCAGTATTTTGAACATTTGGGCTGCACCATTCCCGAATTATTTGATGCATTTTTACTTTCTTTCAACATGTTTCACCAGCATGAAGGTAAAAGACAACAAGAAATATAAATGGACTGATGAAGTGATAGAAACTGTCCAGTTAATTTTTTATTCATTCATGGGACATGGGCACCGCTGGCTGGCCTGTATTTATTGCCCATCCCTAGTTGCTTTCAAAAAGGTGGTGCCTGCTTGAATCGCTGCAGTCAGTCCACATGCTGTGGGTTGGCCCACAAAGCCATTAGGGAGGGCATTTCAGGATTTTGCCCCAGCGACTGCAAAGGAATGGCAATATATTTCCAAGTCAGGACTGTGAGTGTCTTGGAGGGGAGCTTACAGATTGTGGTATTCCCATGTATCTGCTGCCCTTATTCTTCTTGATGGAAGTGCTTGTGGGTTTGGAAGGTGCTGTCTAAGAATCTTTGGTGAATTGCTGCACTGCATTTTGTCGATAGTACACATTGCTGCTACTGAGTGTCAGTGAGGAGGGAATGGATGTTTGTGGACATAGTGCCAATCAAGAAGGCTGCTTTGTCCTGGATGGTGTCAAGCTTCTTGAGAGTTGTTGGAGCTGCACATGCTGACAGCACAGAGTATTACAAAGTTGCCATCATTGTTTGGTGTAAAGGTTTAATGATTTCTTCTATTGAACTGTAAGTCTTGTATTTGTCACAAATTCTTCACCATCTTTTAATTTTGGATATCTTTTAATAGTGCTTTTGCCAAAAGGAGATAAAATTGAAATCAAACTGCCATCATTATGCAAAGGATTTGCTGTGTCAAGAAGTCTCAGGAACACATTTTGGCGAGGTGTGTCAACAGGAGGAGATCCCTTTCTATTAAATGTTATGATTTAATTTATTCAGCAATTTCATTTTCAAAAGCAATATAACTCTGACAATACAATACAACGTAAAATAACTAATTTACATTTATTTCATGCTTGTTTTAAATCTCAGGCTATCCCAAAGTACTTTGCAGCAACTGAAATACATTTGTACAAATACTGGATTATAGTCACTGTTGTAATATAGGAAATTTGCCCACAACAAGGTCCCCCAGACAGTAATATGATAATGACCAGATAATCTGTTTTAATGATGTTTAACTGAGGGACAAATGTTGAGAAAGTCATTGACAAGAACTAGCCTGCTCTTCTTCAAAACACTGCTACGGGGTCTTTTATAGAATCACAGACCCCTGTAGTGCAGAAGGAGGCCATTCAGCCCATCGAGTCTGTACCGACCACAATCCCACCCAGACCCTATCCCTTAGTCCCTCCGACACCAAGGGGCAATTTAGTATGGCCAATCCACCTAACTTGCACATCTTTGGACTGTGGGAGGAAACCTGGAGGAAACCCAATCAAAAACGGGGAAAATGCGCAAACTCCACACAGACAGTGACTCAAGCCAGGAATTGAACCTGCGTCCTTGGCACTGTGAGGCAGCAGTGCTAATCACTATGCCACTGTGCCACCACATGAAAGGATAGACAGGGAATCAGTTTAATGTCACAAAAAAAGTATTCCCTCTGATTTGGCCTGAAGCATCAGGAGTCTCTCATAGCACAGCAAGCACAGAGGTAGCTGGTTTGGAGATTGCGTCCTGGAAGGGTCTGTTGGTGGACAGGCTGTCAATATGTGCATGTTTGAAACCCCATATATGCCCAATATCAATGTCCCAATGCCACCAAAAAATCTAACCCATTGTTGCAGTTCAGACAAATAACACTCCTCATGAACTCAACATGTGTATGCTGTGGCATTCTTAAGAACTAATTGATCTAAAGTACAAGGAGGTAGACTGACTGAATCTTTAAGGAAAACAAATTAAAATACAATGAAAGTTCAGTTAAATTCACTCACAGGCCATTAAAGTCAACTAGATTATTCTTTAGATATGTTTAAGTGATGACCTCTATCTGTTATTCCTCTCACCTCTCTTTGTATTGGTTGGTTCAATAAAGAGATTTGTCTACCTTCCCTTTTCTGTTCTCCTTCGCATCGTTAAATATTATTCAATCTTCTATTCCAACTGCTGATGGATGTGCTTTGCATTACCAAGATTTTGGTTTATTGCAGACTGGCTTTATGACTGGTCCAATGGAGGAATTTCAAGAGTTTCTTTATTATTATGCCTGTCACTTTTGATGAATAACAGTTTCACTAGGGTCTCATGATAGGTTGAAAAATGGTTGAAATCCGCAGAAGGACATTCCTCCCTTGTAAAAAAAATGGAGCTTGTTGTGGCAGTGGGGTTAGTATGCAAGGTGAGTATAGCTTGTGAATACTAAAAGGTATATGACCATTTAATTTTAAGTAGTCATTTATATGGGGATAAAAATGGAGGTTTTATTAATGAAAACAATTGTTACTAAAATTTGATGAACAACACTTAAACACTAAGATTTTACAAGCTTTAATGAAAGATGAATAGAACAACACATCAGCTGCCAAAATAAAATTACAAATCAAATCAATGCGTAATCTCCATGATCCAAAGCTTCTGTTTGATGGCAGGTGAGGTGGATATGCCTTTGCAAAAGGTAAGTTTGACAGCATTGCTTTATTTGTCACTTTAAGACACTAGAGAAACCTGGCTGGTAGAATGTACACTTTGTAAAACATTGCATGTTAGGAAAACAAAGGTAGTTTTCAGGGATTAATGTTTGTACTGGTAAACATTAGAAATAAGGTATAGTTCTAATTGTGTTTAATTTAAACTTTATATGTCTGGAAGGTTAAAACCTATAGTTATATTCATGCTGGACAAAGATGTTTGTATGTGTGGGGGTTGGTTAATTTCCAACTGTATTTCTATTGTGCTTAGAGTGGGCTATGGCATGAAGAATAAATAGACCAGCAAAAGTCTGCTGGCATTGCTTAGCAACTGGAGGCCCTTGTAAAAAAAACTTTGAAATTTTACTTCTAGCTGGATAGATTGCAGCTGGACACAGGATACCAGGGAGCGAACATCTTTCAACCCTGCCAGGAGGAGCAGGTGGCATTGTGGCACAGTAGTTAGCACTGCTGTCTCACAGTGCCAGGGACCCAGCTTCAATTCTGGCCTTGGGTGACTGGCTGTGTGGAGTTTGCATGTTCTCCCCATGTCTGCATGTGTTTCCTCCAGTTGCTCCAGTTTCCTCAAACATTCCAAAGATGTGCTGGTTCTATGTTCTATTCATCCTTTATTAAAACTTGTAAAATCCAAGTGTTTAATTGGACATGCTAAGTTGCCTCATAGTGTCAAGGAGATTAATAGGGTAAATACATGGGGTTATGGGGATAGTGCCTGTGTATGATTGTTGTTGGTGCAGATTTGATGGGCTGAATGACCTCTTTCTGAACTTTAGGAATTCTATAATTCTATGATTCTAAGCTGGATGGGACAAGGGAGTTTGCAAAGATGCAGGCTTTCTAAGGGACAAGTTACTGGCCAGATAACTAGGGAATTGGGACAGAAAGAACATTTAAGATTATTGGAATTAAGAGAATAGAGACAAAGGTATTTATCAGAAGAATTCAAGGAACAGTAAATAAAGCGTTCTGAGTTAAAGAGACAATTGCAGTAACCAGATTTAAAGTAGGACAGTAGACTTCAGAGATAAATGAAATGTTTGACGCCATTGTACTAGAGTCTGGGAATCTAGTGTTAAAGCAATTGTGAACAGTTTGTACAATTAATAAAAAGAAACCCTAAAAGGAGGAATTGAAAATCCTGGACTGGATTCACTATTAAAAGTGGAGCGGATGTTTTGTTTAGAAGTATCATTTGGAAAATCTAGACTGGATTTGGAATGCAAACCACTAAGGGAAATACTTATGAGAAAAGATTTTAAAGCGTGTTTTTGGGAATGAAGTTTGGAAACTCAGGGGTGGGGCGGATACTGAGGAGAAAACTATAGTGCCAATTTGGGTTCACTGGGGGTGTTGGGGAGTGTATTTGACCACAACCAGTTATTTGTATGCCTAAAAAAGGCTAATTTTCCCATTCCACCCGCATTTGATTCAAAGGGGGCAAGGGGCAGACCATGGAAAGATCCATTGATCTCAGACAGAATTTTCCATTTTCATGGCGCGCACGGATGGAAAGTCCAGTACCGTGGGTTAATTTGGACCATTGTAGTTTAAGATGTACTTTGTAATCTATGTGAATCTTAAAATCTGTGTGTATTTGTTAAGCTAAATTGGGGTAAAGGAGTATTATTTAGCAATCCAATGTTTCAGGCTTAATAATGCTTTTTCTTGTTATTAAAACTGATTGGCGGTCCTGTGATCCTGATTCTTCATGCTTAATGAAAAAAAAACAAAGGTTACAGTTTTCTGAACCAGAATGCCATTCTGGGATCTTCCTGTCCAGTTACAACATCAACGGTGGCTGTAATATAGTTCTGGGAACAAACAGCGAAGAAGATGACAAGCATTAAGATAGCTGCCAAACAATAGTGCCATTTCCAGGTAAACCTCTTGCATTGTTACTGCTGCATATCCTCTTCCTTTTCTTCCCAGAGTAATTTGGGAAATGCAGCAATTGGGCAGGAGCATGTATGATTCCTGATCAATAGCAAAGGAGATAACCTATTCGCTATGCCAACTGATGTATCAGCCATTTATGGGCAGATGTATGATGGTGACGGATAGTGCAAAATGATATCCACAGAAAGGAAGGAGGAAAAGTATGCTAGAGCTGTTGCCTACTACTGACATTACTGTTCCTCTGGTGTTTGTTAAGCAAAGGAATTTGGTCCAGGACATATATTTATTTTCAAGGTGAGGAATTGCCACCACCCCAGCTCAGGACTCTTCAGTTCGAGGACAAAGCATTTTAAACCCATATTACCCAACCCAATGAACTTTGGTGAAAACAGAGACCCAGCTCTTGAGAAGGCTAATCTTGGCAATTATTGTGATGTGCCACATCATGGGTATTGGGGCCCATATGAATATATATATTTTTTAATTAGACTGTTTCTTTCCATCCCATTAAATTGGAACTTTAGCCAACTTCTCTTTAATGTCCTTTTATACCAGGTGAAAATATCACTCATCTTGACCACCATCCAAGCATTAGGAATAATAAGTCTCACACTGCCAGGTTAAAATCCAACAGGTTTTTTTGGTAGCACGAGCTTTCGGAACAGTGCTACCATCAGGCTACCCCTTCATCCTCTGGCATTGGACTTTAACCTGGTGTTGTGAGACTTCTTACTGTGCCCACCCCAGTCCAACACCAGCATCTCCACATCAATATTAGGAATGTAAGTTGAGCTGCTAATGACTGTAATTGTGCTAAGTACAGAAATAATTAGACTTCCTCCCTCAAAATAAATGTGTGAATAACATGAGCATAAACCTTGTAAGGAATTCAATGGAGGATACATTTGCACTTAAAGTCAGAAAAAAATAAGGTGGTCACTCAATTTTTTGGTCTGCATGTACAGACATATGATGGATAGAAAATTGCTAGATAAAATGTGTGATTTAATTTGATACATATGACAGAGCTAATAGGGAATTTCCATGAATATGATCATGTAATTTGATCTCTGCAGTCTTACAAATGTGGAAAAAATTCCTGCTGTTAACGGTTATCTGAGTTTGTGAAACTTGGAAATGTTAATGAAAGGCTTGAATCTTGTAAATGTTGATGTTTACAGGGACTTGGGTACACATTATGAGGAACATAGGAAGTTAGTATGAAGCTACAGCAAGGAATTGGAAGGACAAATGGGATCTTGACCTTTATTACAATAGATTGGAACTCTTACTCTAATTCTATGGTGCTTTGGTGAGACCACACCTGGACTACTATGCACAGTTTTAGCCTCCATGGCTGGGGTGTTCCAATCCCTTTGCAGTGGATTTTCCAATGGTGGAGGTAGCTCGGCATTGGCTAGCAGTGGGATCTTCTGATTCCACCAAAAACAATTGCATTTTCCATGCCTTGCCACCCTCACCAATGGGAACCTGCTGGCTAATATCAGGCCATCATTGCCACCAATGCTATATGCTGATCATTCTAGTTCATGTCAAAGGAAGGATATATTTGTCTTGTAGGCAATATGGTACAGTTTCAATAGATTTGTTCCTGGGATGAGAGAGTATTAATGATGAGGTGCCTGTGATGACTTTAATGAGGTCCACAATGTGGACCTCTTCAAATACAAGCTCCCTGATTAAGGTAGTCCAATCTGGAGCCCCACGCATGCACATAATGTGGAGTGTCAGAGTTACTGGCATTCCAGCAATATACTCTGTATGAGGAAAGACCTGTCTGAGTGTAGCTTACAAGGTAAATAAATCTGAATTTTCTGAAGGGACAAATAATTCCTCCGAGGAGTTATTTCAGTGCCAAGTAAATTGGGCCCATATTCCCTGGAGTTTAAAAGGATGAGGGGTGATCCCATTAAATTATATATGATTCTGAAGGGACATGATAGGGTAGAAACTGAGGTTGTTTCTACTGGTCAAGGAATCTAAAACACAGGGAATAGTCTCAAATTAAGGGATCAATCATTTGGGCTGAAATGAGGAAAAATATTATTCAGCTATATAGTTGTGAATCTTTCGAATTCTTTGACCTACAAGATGATGAAAGCTGCACCTGAAATAGATTTAAGGCTCAAATAGGCAGATTTGGTCTCTGAAGCGATAAGGAGAGCAATGGGGAAATAGAATTGAGCCCGAAGATCAGCCACGGTTATGTTGAATGGCAGAGCAGGATAGGCAGGCCGTATGGTTTATTTTTGTTCCTATTTTGTATGCTGTATTCCATCATTCCCTCTTTCCCATCACAGAAAGGAAGTCACAGCACTGATGAAATTGTGATGAAACATCAACTTCATTTCTCTCTATACAGATGCTAAATACTTCCAGCATTATAGCATTGGAATCCTTGTGTCTGCTTTGCTGTTTGATAAGACCATGGCTGATATGACTGTGGCCTCAGCTCCACTTTTGTGTCTACCCCTTATACTCTTTGACTCTCTTGTCAATCAAGAGTCTATCTAACCTAGCCTTAAACATATTCAATGACATTGCTTCCAATGCTCTCTATGGATGAGAATATCAAAGACCGACAACCCTGTGAGAAAACACATTTCTCCTTACCTCCTTCTTAAATGGGAGACGCCTTGATTTTAAACTGTGTCCCTTAGTTTAGTCTCTTTCAAAAGGAGAAACATTCTCTCAGCATCCACCCTATCAAGTCCCCTTAGGATTTTATATGTTTCAATACAATCACCTCTCATTCTTCTAAACCCCAAAGTTTACAGGCCAAACCTTTCCAATCTTTCCTCATAAGATAAACCCTTCATCCCAGGAATCAGTCAAGTGAACTATCTCTGAACTGTTTCTAAAGTAATTATGTTCTTTCTTAATTAAGGAGACTGAAACTATTTACAGTACTCTGGATATGATCTCACCAATTTCCTATCCAATTATAGCCTCCCTACCTTGCAATAAATGACAAAATTCCATTTGTCTTCCTAATCACTTGCTTGAAGACCACTTGTCTTCCTAGTCACTTGGTGACTAGTGGAGTGCCCCAGGGGTCGGTGCTGGGACCTCAGCTATTTACCATTTATATAGATGATCTGGAGGAGGGAACCGAGTGTATGGTGTCGAAATTTGCTGATGACACCAAGATTGGGGGAACGGCAAATTGTGCGGAGAGTGTGGAGAGTCTGCAGAAGGATCTAGATAGGCTGGGCGAATGGGCCAGGAACTGGCAAATGGAATTTAATGTTGGCAAGTGCGAGGTGGTCCACTTTGGTAGCAATAATGGTAGGAAGGATTATTACTTACGTGGCAAAAAACTGCAGCAGGCGACGGTGCAGAGGGACCTCAGGGTCCTTGTGCATGAGTCGCAAAAACCCAGCTTGCAGGTGCAGCAGGTGGTCAGGAAGGCTAATGGGATGCTGGCCTTCATAGCGAGGGGGATTGAATATAAAAGTAGAGAGGTCTTGCTGCGGCTGTATAGGGCATTGGTGAGGCCGCAGCTGGAGTACTGTGTGCAGTTTTGGGCGCCATACTTACGCAAGGATATTTTGGCCTTGGAGGGAGTGCAGAGGAGGTTTACTAGGCTGATGCCGGAGTTGAGGGGGTTGAGCTATGAGGAGAGGCTGAATAAACTAGGCTTGTACTCATTAGAGTTTAGAAGAATGAGGGGAGATCTCATTGAGACATATAAGATGATGAAGGGGATGGGTAGGATAGAGGTGGAGAGACTCTTCCCGCTCAGAAAGGACAGTAGAACTAGGGGACACAGCCTCAACATAAAGGGGGGGGCGGTTCAGAACGGAGTTGAGGAAGAACTTCTTCACTCAAAGGGTGGTGAATCTCTGGAATTCTCTGCCCGTTGAAGTGGTGGAGGCTACCTCGCTAAATATTTTTAAGACGCGGGTTGATGGGTTTTTGATAAGAGAGGGGATTAAGGGTTATGGGGAGAGGGCGGGAATGTGGAACTGAGCCACAACAGATCAGCCATGATCTTATTGAATGGTGGGGCAGGCTCGAAGGGCTAGATGGCCTACTCCTGCTGCTATTTCTTATGTTCTTATGTTCTTTACCTGCATATCAATTTTTTGTGATTCCAGTACCAGGATATCCAGATCTGTCTGTATCTTAGAGTCCTGCAATTTCTCTCTATTTAAATAATTTACTACTTTTTATTCTTTCTGCTAAATTGGACAGGTTCACTCTATATACTTCATCTATCAATTTTTTGTCCCCTCACTTAACCTGTCTAAACCCCTTTGCAGATTTCTTGTGTCCTCCTCAAAATTTACTTTCTTACCTATCTTTGTATCATCTGCTAACTTAGTAACAATACGTTCAGTCCCCTCATCCAAGTCATTGATATAGATTATAAATAGTTGAGGCCTGAGCAGTGACCCTTGGGAATTCAACTAGTTATAGCTTGCCAACTGGAAAATAGCCCATTTAGTCTCTGCTCTCTGCTTCTTGTTAGCTAATAATCCTCCATCCAGAATGATATGTTGTCCCTACACTGAGTGCTCTTATTTTGTTCAGTAATCTTTGACATGGCCTTTTGGAAATACAAGTGAACCACATTTCCCTTTTATGCATATCACTTGTTACTTCAAAGAACTTCAATAAATTACTCAAACATTGTTTCTCTTTCACAATGGTGACTCTATCTGATTGCATTAATATTTTTGGGTGCCCTACTAAAACATCCTTAATAGTAGATACCAGTATTTTCCTGATGACAAATGTGACGCTAATTGACCTGCAGACACCTGCTTTCAGTTGCATTCTGTTACATTTGCTATTTTCCAATCTGATGGGACTTTCTGGAATCCAAGATTTTTGGAAAATTAAAACCAATGCATCCAGTATCTTTGTGGCTGCTTACTTAAGGATGTTACAGTAACCTCGTCATCTATGCTTCAGATGCAATGGTGAACAATCATCCTCTACCAATGACACTGGTGGTACAATTCACTCAGAGAGTGTAACTTAACTGAAGGCTCAGCTTTCCTCATATTTGTTTTTTCTGTACATTTTGAACAATTGTGCATGTCATGGTCATCTGTAGTACTATTCAATGTTGGAAATATATTTGACCTAATTCTTATCTTAATGCATACATTCTGTATACTGAGTTTGAACAAGAGATGCTTATAATCTCTGCATGTTCACGAGATGTTTCACTTAATAACAATAACTTCATTGCAGTGTTAATGTAAGTCTTACTTGTGACTAATAAGTAAACTTTAACTTTAACTTTTAATGGATGAACCTAACAGCTAAACTCCCTTTTTTTCTCCTTAGTTTGTTGAAATTAGTTTCCTAGATGTTGCGATGGCAAAAGATTGTTGCTAAAAGGCCCATCAACAGCCCTATGACCCTTTGTTGTCCAACTTGACCTATTTTCTCAAAGAATGCTGGCAAAAAGTTACTGAAATTCTTTAATCTCACTTTCTCCTAATGCAGTGCTGTAGTCCCTTTCTACTTCGCATCCTTTTCCCTGAGATAGCTGACACTGTCCTTTTGTACTATATATTCCTCAGCAACTAGAAGGAACCATAGCACTGCTGTGGGAGAATGATGTAAATATCAAAGAAAGTGGTCTTCCATAACAAATCACTGGCTGTTAATTACTCTGGGACATCTTAAGATGTGATATATTTGACAATGAAATAGATCCAGTGTTCTCTGAGATCCATTCCATCACTGAGTTTCCTTTGATCTGAAGCCTGCATCTGGATTTATCATGTACAATTGATATTTAAATACTGTGCATCCCTTGAGGGGATGCTAAGGGATACATCCGTATATACCATGACAGGCTAAAATAGCATCATAGAATTCTACAGTACAGAAGGAGGCCATTCAACCCCTAGAGCCTGCACCAACCACAATCCCACTCAAGCCCTATGCCCATAACCACGTGCATTTACCCGAACTAGCCCCCCTGTCATTAAAGGGCAATTTAGCATGGCCAATCCATCTAACCCACACATCTTTGGAGTGTGGGAGAAAACCACAGTACCCAGAGGAAACCCACACAGACACAGGGAGAATGTACAAACTCCACACAGACAGTGACCCAAGCCAGGAATCGAACCCGGGTTCCTGGCACTGTGAGGCAACAGTGCTAATCACTGTGCCACCATGCTGCCCCAAATGATCTGATTATGTTTACTTATGACTTGAAAAGTTTGTGTAAGCCAGGCGATACAGCAAAGCAATACAAAGAGGTATAATGCACAAAGATGTAATGTACCTTTTCCTTGAATGTGGGAGTGAAAACTGTTTTTGCCATAGAGATAGGCTCATCATGAATTAGCAGCCTGTGTTACGCAATGCCTGATTTCCTTCTCTGTTGAAGGCAACGAAAAGGAAAACTACATACACTAAAACCGACTGCTGAGGGATGAGGCTGTCATGTACAACTGGTGAAGATCAATATCACTCCCATGTTTCTTCAATTATGATAAGTGCAGGGACTTTTGGATGAATACCTTGTCAGTCTCTTGGTAGATCCTCAAGAAGTGATGCTGTAGATAAACAGTTTGAATTTCAGTTCACCCAGAGTTCAGATATCTTGGCAGGCATGAACCTGTGATTTATACCATGGAATGCCTTTTCTGTTACTACCGTTCCCTCAACATAAACAAACAGGCGGACTGTGTGTGTAGTGGATCTTACACCTTATAAGGTGAGCTATTGGTGTCTGGATTCTCATCATTTTCTTTCCAGGTTTGCCTTAATAGCTCAGCAATGAGTGAGATTGGAATGGTCAGTGCCTCCATCTGTCAATCCACATATGAACAATGCTTTAACTCTTCCAGCCACCCAGGATGTTTGGCTTTGTTACCTTCTGAACAAAACCACTTAATTTAAAAAAGAAATATATTTATTGGGTTGAATTTTGCCCATTAGATGGACAGGCTGATACTGGCAGGAAATGCATGTTGTAGCACACTGGGGAAACTGGCAGCCTTATTTCCTAATTTTACAGGTAGCAGTCTTTAAATGGGTCTGATTGAGTGAAGTAGGTTCCATCCAATACTGCCACAAAACAATAGAACGGTCCCAAAGTCATACTGACTGAAGCCAGCTTTACATCAAATGATGCTGTCTAATATCATAAAAAATAAAACACAGCAATTTTCACATTAGTCAAAATGAGGCCTAAATCTATGCTCAGATTACCCTGAGATTATACATTGTTGAGTTCATGAGTTCAGCCTATGGGAACAACCAAGTGAGAAGATGGGCGTGAGGGCTACAATGGGGAATTTCTTTTTGTGGGAGCTATAAGAAAGCTTTAGTCTTATGAGTATTGTACTGAGGTGGCAAAATCCCTTTCTCATCATGAGAGGAATTACCTCCACTTTAAATATTGTCAAATGTCAAGACCAATTGCCGATTCCGACCTCACTCACGTTAGAGAGGCACCCTGTGGTGTGATCCAACAGGAGGAGAACAATTAGCAATGGTGTGTGGGACACGGATGTGCGAAATCTAATGGAGAGCCCACAATAATGCATAGCCAGCAGCCCCTTGGGAGATGTGAGTGCTGCTGAAGCAGATGGTATGGGTGAGGCACCTCAATTGGGAGTTCTGTTAAAAGGCTTCAGTGTGGCTAATAAAAATAATGGTCTCAGCTGCTACTGCCACCAGTATAGAGGAGGATTCCTCGACAAGAATGCTTCTGACCGCATAATCGCTTGCAGTGTGGTCACCTCTGATGCATTGCCGGGCTCTTGAGACAGTGCAGGGCCCATAAGCCTTCTACATGCTTACAATTAACAATTCTTCTTAATGAGGGGATTCCATTTGAAATTTCTAAATACAATATGGCTTTCAGTAAGGTCACAAAAAAAACTAAATAGGCCTTGTTTCTTGATCATGAAACAGGACAAAAAAAAAACGTATTTACATAAAGCATGTCCACTGAAATCCATTCAATGCCATATTGTTGTGGGTGATATTCAAGCATCCCTGGCCACCAGATCTTAGCTTTTGCATTGGCTAATTGTTACAGACCAGCAAACTTTATCAATTTTCTCCAACCACCTGTTTATAAGCAAAAGCTTTGAATTATTGAGCCATAACAGCTGGACTCCCTAGCACTGGATTGGCAGAAACCCCAAATGATTTAAATCGCTAACTTTGGACGGTACCCAGGGTTGCACTAATAGTTGAGCAGAAAATGTTCAAAGAAATAAAACCTCTTCTTACCTCTATGCAACTATTTTAAACACCCAGACTGACCCCAGCACAGAACACCCTTCAACCCCAGACCCAACCTAACCCCTTTGCCTGGCTGGCTCCCCCCGTTTATTTTCACATTCAAAACCTGGGGAGGAGTGTTAGCAGCTCCGCACTCCATAGATACATCCACACAACTACACACACAGGGATAAAAATAAAAACAGAAAAGAGTTCTTGTGTTTTCAGAATCCAAAGTCAGAGTCCAATGAGGAATTCTTTCACATTGACATTTGTGTTCGGCTGGCTAAAGTCTGAAGTTATAGCATCCACTTTCAGTTGATGCTGATAACACAAGATAAAGTAAATGTACAGAGATGGGATTGGTTCTGTATGTGATAGTAGGTAATCTTCCATCAGAAACATGCTTGGTGTGCAGGCTGCTGCTCTGCTGGAGAGGTCTGCTTCTTCGTAGCTTACCAATTGAATGTTAAAACAGCAGACTGATGCTTTCTCAGTTCACAAATGAATATATAGATTTAAAAGTAGTCACTTGGATCATGTGGCCATTTTTCTCTACAATGACTTCAATAAGGATATTCATCATGTGTCTGGAACTGGCTTTGATTATGTCCCAGGTTTTAGTTGTTGAAAGAGGTACTATTCATACTGAGGGTCTGACATTGTTTAGACAGATTCACTGACTCTGCCAGCAAGGTCAACTTATTGGATGCAAATGATTTTCCTATGGTTCCCTTCAGACATGGGACTGGGCAGTCCTCTGTGTGATTTGAATCTGTTAGCAGATTTGCAGGCAGGGTTTTGTGATTACCAGGGATCTGTATGCTGAGGTATGAGGTTCAAAAAGCAGAGAAAATACTTATCCTGTTCTCGAGGCCCCTGTTGGGGGGGGGGGGGGGGGTGTAATTCACAGACAAAGGGTCATTCCTATGGTCATGTGACTTGTAACAGCCATCTATTCCAAATTAGCAATAAGGATAAAGCTTTTAATATATGGTGTTGAATTTTTTTCCCATGTTGAAGGAACTCAGTGAAAGACCTAATGCATATTTAAGGGCCTGATCAAAATTTTATTAAAGATTGATCAGAGGATGCATCAGACAAGTTCTGTTTAATTGTCAATGTCTTCTGATCAGGCCTGATCAGGACTCAGTAAGCATCTTCTGGAGGCTGTAAACCTCATACTGGGTGCAATCTTATTTGCCATTCATGCCTCACACCTGTTGTAGCGAGGTCAGAGAATTTGGTGGCCCAGCCAAACCTGCATTCACTGCAGCAGGATAAGAAAATCCTGCTAGCATGAACAGTGATAAATTCTGGCCATTAAGTTTTAAAATTTTATCCTACCTTAACGAGGAGCCAGAAGGCACAGTTTTGTTCCTCCACCCAACCTCCACAGCAATACTTCAAGCTCTCTCTTCTTCAATCTCAATTTCTTACACACCTTTCCCTTACCACCATACCTATCTCACCCAGGACCTGAGCTGGGTCACAGGTGGTCCAAGTTGGTCTTCAGAAAACTGGAGAACTAAAATTGGATACCCAGTTGGCACTTAGCACTCATTAGGATTATTCAGGCGAGACCCAATTTTGGACAAGCCACAGACTTCTGGCTTTTGGTGATGCTTAGAGTTCACTGATCATCTTGCACCCAAAAACAGGCCTAAACCAATGTCTTCCCATGGCTTGACCGAAAACCTCTCTTTACCAAAGCAATAAGGGCTCTATTCCTAACTGGGATGACAGACCGTACTTTACTTATGAAAGTGGTAATTTAATGCAAACAAATTCTTAATTTTTAATGACTGGATTATAATAATGGAAGAATGTTTTCTGCATAGTTTAATGATTATGATGGGAGGTATTTGTCAAAAATGACAATCAATTCTGAGAAATAATGGCTAACCTGTCCTGTAAAATTCTATCCCTTCCAAGTCTACAAAATGTGAGGCTGAAGGGCAGATTGATCAGATACCAGCCGAATATTTCTTTGCACCTCAACTGATAAAACATTGAAATTGTGTGAGAATATTGTGTGAAGGACTTATGCTCTGTACTTCACTTCACTTTTGTATCCAAAATCAAGCGCAATGTAAACTGTGTGGGATAACTGATCTGTTAATAATTAGAATAACTTTATCAGGCAGCAAACCTTTTTAAAATAGCCTGCATAAATCCTTACAGCTGAATCATTTGTTTAACATCTCATCACAATTACTTATTAGGTCAAAGTTTTGATTAGAAATATTTGGCAAAACTATTTTCTGTTTTGGGGATTATGAAGTATCACGTGTTGCTTTCATCATGGTAATGGTGTACATTTGTGTAAATGAGACAATGAAATGTTTCAATAATGTGTTTCTATGCATTTTAACATTGTGCATTTATAAACAAATAAAAAAGATGAACCAAATACATTGTAATGAAGATGGTAATCATGATATGTGCGTTTTTTTCTTTTACTTGTCTTTCAGTTTTGTAAATTTGTAGAGTGAAAATTGTTTTGAGGAATACTAAATCCTGCTGTGCACTCATGAAGCCCAGACATATGGCTAAATTGGTCTCTCACCCTGCAGGGTTTTTAAAAAATTTTGCAACTGCCCAAAAGATTCACTAGATGTCAGACTTTCTAAGCTGTTGTTCTTTCCCACTTTTCAATGTAGCTTGGTAACTATTTCCAATTTTTTTCATTACTCGTTAAGCTATTGAACCAGATTTCTTACAAAAGAAAATAATACTCACACTGGCACTACATAATAAATCACCTTATGACTAAATCTAAAATAATGCTACAGGCTACAAATTATAAATAAGAGATTTGTTAATGTTTCCTCCTGACTTAACAATAATTCAAACATTGTTCTTAAAGGCAGATACATTTGAATTTCAAGTTTTTATTAACAGATTGTAAGGCACAAAGTATTTCACTATATTTTGTCTAAATCAAAAGCGACAGGGCAGAACATGTACAACATCACTGGTCAACATGCTGGGTTAAAATCAAGTAAATTTTCATTTCTATGATCGTATCTTTCAAATAATCGACTTGAGGATAATGCAGCAAACCACATGTTTTCCAACACTTGAACTGTTCAAGCCTTATAAAAGTTTCAAAAAATTAATTAAAAGATAACATAGTAAAATATTATTTATCAATAATATAAAACTTCAAATCTTAAATCCAATTGGGTAGAAACAGCCATTTAGTGCATTTTTTTTGGCCATCTGTGATGCATTATCTTATCGGGTAGAATGAGTTTTGCATTGTATTCTGCTGTCTCTTTTAAACAGAAAATTTTCTATTACGCAAAAGTTTAAATATAGACTAGTGAACATAAATACTACTCCCACCCTCTTGAAAGCAGGAATTTTCTCCTGAAGTTGAATTATGTGCTGTCAATTAATGTTCGGTAATGCTTTTCATGCTACTTAACTGGTGTGGTTTAATCAAAAGCAGATCCCTGCAATTGCCCAGTGTAAGATTCAATATTCATTTACCTACAGCAAAAAAAAACAAGAACAACCCGCAGACCATAATCTCTTCCATAATCATATGCAACAGGAAGTTCTTTTAAGATTATTGCTGATAATACTATTTTCACCTCACAGTTAACTTTAATTTCACCACGGTCACTATCAGATTTTCATGCAATATTGCCTCATTGGAAGAATTTTAAAATATATGATTTTGTGTTAACTGGAAGAAACAGGAACAGATCATCATTGAATGCTAAAAAAAGGGTAACGGTTACACTTGGAAAAACTTTGCAAAAAGTTCCAAAAGAATAAATAATTTTAATTCCATGAATCCCACCGATTTTAAGTGGGTGATAAATATGCACAGTCTTAAAATTATTAACTAATTTGAGCAACTACATTGAAGGAGTTCCAGGGTGTTACTTTGGAATATTCTGCCTTTGATGACCATCATGATTAAATTGTTCTGCTTACCTTTGTAACCTGTAAAGGTTGCTTGTGCTCTTTGCCACCTTGCAGTCTGAATCCCCAAGGTGCTCCACCACCGATTGTGACACAGACATAATCCCCAATGCCCATGGAGGTGAATTTGTATACAGCTTCCTCTCTGTGGAACGGGTGAACCTCTAAGATGGAGTGTGGGTCAGACTCAAACTGCTTTCTAGTTAGGAGATACAGCTCAGTTTGTCTGAGAAAAAAGGCAGTCACTCAACACACTTACCAACCACTTACAGCACCACAGTATAATGTACGTCAGAGGAAACAGCTCAGCCCATCCAAACAAAGTTATCCAGAAAGTGGAGCACACAAGAGGCAAACTGCAACACACCAGTGACTAGCTCAAGATAAACAAAAGGAAATGTAAGGAAAAAAAAACAGAGCAGTTATTATTTCCAAACTGAGAGCAGTCGCTATTCCAAAACAGAGGGCAGGCAGCCCTGCCTATTCGAAAAGAAACTCCTCCCATCTCATGTAAAAACACAAAAAGCAGTTCAGCTGGGAAAGAATCCAGAAAGTAACATAGCAAACAGATATTAGGGAAATTCAGAAATCTTAACAGTCAGCAAAATTGAACCTACAAGGATTGCACAGTGAGGAGAAAAGAGCTGACTTGAAAGAAATTGTAATCTGAAGCAATTTCAAAAATATGGCTAGCTACAAAAATATATTGAAAAGTATTGATTAGGGCTATTGCTGTTTGGGGGATTTTTTCCCTTGCATGGAATATCAGATGGGTCAAATCTCGGGGAGTTTTGACACCTTTATGAATGTCAGATCAAAACACTGATATGTAAGTTTTAAGTTTATTTACTAGTGTCACAAGTAGGCTTACATTAATACTGCAATGAAGATACTTCAAAAATCCCCTAGTTGTGACAACCCAGCGCCTGCTCGGGTACACCGAGGGAGGTAAATGCCACTGTGCATTGTACTATCCAGTACTTGTGTAAAACACCAAATTATAGAGCCCTACGGTGCAGAAAGAGGCCCTTCGGCCCATCGAGTCTGCACCGAACATAATCCCACCCAGGCCCTACCACCATATCCCTATATATTATATCCACTAATCCCTCTAACCTATGCATCCCTGGATAGCATGGCCAATCAACCTAACCCACATATCTTTGGACTGTGGGAGGAAACTGGAGCACCTGGAGGAAACCCACGCAGACACGAGGAGAATGTGCAAACTCCACACAGACAGTGACCTGAGCCAGGAATCAAACCCAGGACCCAAGAGCTGTGAAGCAGCAGTGCTAACCATTGTGCTACCGTGCTGCTAAAGTTTCTGATTCCTGCTAAGCTACTTGATCTTAGCAGCAACAGAGGGCATTACTGATCCCAGACCTTCTCGGCTAAAAAATGGAAAAATTAGCCACATTAGCATGCAGTTATTCCATATTTCAATGACCCCTGTTGGAAATCAGGCACCTTGGGCATTGGGTAAGAATAGTAGCCTAGATGTGATGCCCAGTTAAATAGCCTGATAACTTTCACAGTGTAGGCTTATTTATGAAAAATTACCAATTACTTGAAGTACCTGATGGCAGGTACCATTTGTGAAAATGTGTGCTGGTGCAGGCAACATCTTCAAGTAAGGAGAATGGGAAAAAAGAGAGGAGACCAGATCAATTGAAGAGTTGTTGGTGCTAATTCAGCATTTGCAGAGAATGATCGAGCTCTGTGGACTCGAAACAAAATACTGAAACATGGTGTGGGGTTTTCCAGTTGCGCCCACCCCAAGACTGTAAAGTTCTACCTGAGGTCAATGGACCTTGAAACGGTCCATTAAATTTTCCGTTCCTGTCCATGACAATTCACACGGCAGGCAGGACTGGAAAATTTATCCCATTAATTTCTCGTTGCTACAAAAGAAAACACTTAAAATCAATTCAAAACAACCAAAAGCAAATGGCTTGGAATATTATTCTGAGTTCGAAAAGGTGAAATCAAAATAAGCATTTACAAAATTGGCCTTTGTAAAGTCAGTGCAAAGTAGAAAAGTGAAGTTAGCCGGCAGTCAGTCTGTCCAGGGACATTCACTTGCCAAACTGACTCATTTCCTAAATACAAAAATGGATCAGGCAACCAAGTTAGTACTAAACATGGACAGCAAATCTGCAGTGATTGAATTCTAGGAATGGAAAATAGTTCAGAGTGTGTCATTGCTGGAGGGATAGAAAGTTGTTTGTAAATTGTGGGAATTCTGAACACAAGGAAAGCATCAGTGAGCAACTCATTATTCCTCAAAACTGATACAAAAGATAACCAGAGACAATGGAAAAATATATTGCATCTGTTCCAAGGGCAGAAGGCGAGAACACAATTTACTTTTTTGTGTGATTAACTTCCCAAGAGTGATGGCGTGGAAAACTCTTCATTAAAGCTGAGACGGAGAAAGACAAATGTCCACAGCTCCCACGGACTGGATGGAACATATTTTTCCAATCAGTTATAGATGTTACTACATTAAGAAGAAATGAAGTGGAAGAGGCCTTTTAGATGAGTGACCAGTACTTTCCTCATATCAAGGAAAAGGGGAACAGTTTAATAGCTGGAATAAAGTCAGAATACAAAAACTATGAAGGACATAAAATAAGGGCCTATAAGGACAACTTTATGAATCTGCGGTACCTGAGGAGAGAAATATAAACCTCAGTGAATTAAACACTGCATATTATTTTCCTTACAAAAGCTTTAAATCAAGAAAGAATAGTGAATCCCAATGGATCACTATTCCCAAATATCTTGCAATATGCAAGTAAAATGAGCAATGTTGACAGAGCAGACTCAATGGGCCGTATGGCCTACTTCTGCTCCTACATTTTATGACCTACAGAATAAGAAGGTTCCAGAATGGAATCCTGACTCCAAAGATCATAACTTCTACTTTTTTTCAGAAAATGTGAGTAATTGAGTCACAGGACTACCAATTAGCTTTTAACAACAAAACAATTATTAAACATGAAAGGTTTAACGATAATACAACACTCCTTCACTCCCAATTAGCTTCACAAAGGTACACAAATTTTAAAGATAACAAAGGTGTGCAAAATATCTCATTCTACAATGTTTTCAGTCAACTCACAGTCCGTTTAACCCTCCACACTGACTGTGATCAGACAACAACCTACCCTGCAATGAAAGCAGATGCCACTCAATCAATCTTCCATGGATTTTTCCTCAAATTCACCCCAGATGATTGTCATGTGAGTGTTTTCCAATCACACTCTCAAGAAGATATGCTTTAAAATTTTCTTCAAAATCAGTGCTTTCTCTCAGCTGTTTTCATCAATGATCCACCTCCAGGTTTTCATAGAAACGTAAAGGCGCAGGAGGAGGCCATTTGGCCCTTCGAGCCTGCTCCTCCATTCATTATGATCATGGATGATCATCTAACTCAATAGTCTAATCCCCATAGCTTTTGATCTCATTTGCCCCATGTGCTATAAATAGCCACATCTTGAATGCATTCAATGTTTTGACATCAGCTATTTTCTGTGATAATGAATTCCACAGGCTCACCACTCTTTGGGTGAAGAAATGTCTCCTTACCTCCATCCTAAATGGTCTATCCTGAATCCTCAGGCTGGTTCTGGACTCCCCCACCACTGGAAACATCCTCCCTGCATCTACCTTGTCTAGTCCTGTTAGAATTTTATAAGTCTCTATTAGATCCCTTCTCATTCGTCTGAACTCCACTGAAAACAATCCTAACTCAGTCAATCTCTCCCGTACATCAGTCCCGCCATCCTTGGAATCAGCCTGGTAAACCTTTGTTGCGCTCCCTTGAGAGCAGAAAAGGAGACCAAAACTGCATGCAAACTCTAGGTGTGGTCTCACCAAGGCGCTGTATAATTGCAACACTTCCCACCTCCTGTGGTCAAAACCTCTTGCAATGAAGGCCAAAATGCCATTTGCCTTCTTTACCGCCTGCTGCATCTGCATGCTTACCTTCAGTGATTGGCGCACATGGACACCCACGTCCACTGCACATTCCCCTCTCCCAATTCATAGCCATTTCCAACCATTCTTTCAAAAAAGGCATTCTCACAGTTGTGTTAGCCAGGATCCGCTTCTCAGTTTTCCAATTCTCCTTTCAGTATACCTTTATCTTAAATGCTTTTGCACAAACTCAGATCCAGCTACCAATTGTTCCACAATTATTTCACCTATCGCTACACAATCAGTAGTAAGATCTTACAAAGTTTAGAATCACTTTAGATACCTTTCTGGCTTTCCATTAACCATCCCTTTGTCAGGTCTATCTGTGACTTCAATGGACAGTTTCCCTGTTCTAGATTCACTTTCCTTTGTTCCTTTAACTTCAGGCTTTCTCTTAATTTCTCTAGTTTCCTTAACTAGCCTTCTTTTAGATTTTGGCACTGGTTTTCTTAATCATTACTCCATCATATGCCTTTTCTTCTAAAGCTGTGAACCAGTCAACCTCTAGCTTCCTGGCAGTAACCGATATGAATTCAGTTAACACAATCACAAAACACCTTCCTACCCTAAAGGTGTTCCTGGTTGCTAAGTAACCATTTATTCCTTCTCCAAGCTTTTGTTTACTTTGCACGCTATAAACTCTCTGAGCTTAATAGAAACTTTGAACTGAAACCAAAACCCCCATACATGCCAACATCTTTGTCCAAAATAAATCAAACTAGAGTTTTGCTTAGCCTACTTCTATACTACTCTGAAATCAGAGAAACACTAAATTAAACTCACTTAAATCTGTACCTATTTTTCTAATATTTAACAACACAAATATAGATCACTTAAACTATCTTGGTTTTCCTGATAGAAGTAGGGTGGAAAGTAATGATTATTGATCAAAGATAATAGCAAAGATAGTAGATCAAATGACCTATCTGACCATTGCTTAGAATTGATTGTTGAATTAATTCCTTCTCCTTTTTTGTCTTCATTCTTTTTCTGAAGGCAAGTAGGACATCTGGCTTTTTGTTATCTCACTCAAATATTCATAATGAATGAGCTGGGGGAGTTGAGTACTGATGTATTCAAGCTAAAATCTTCCCGCATTTAGTATGCACAAATATACTTGGAGCTGAGAGTAAAATGAATAATAATATCTCACTGTTACTATGGGGTTAATGACTGCTGACCCAGAATAGACCAGGTAATGAAATTTGTCTGGTTTGCGATGCCCACCGACATCATGTAGTCTATTCACACACTAAATAACTTCAGATTAATAAACTTGCTAATCCTAACGCTAATACGAATGGATGGAGTCTCAGTTTTAGTCCTCATTTTCCTGCTCATTATCTCATTGCTATTTGTGGAATCTTGCTTTGTGCAGACTGGCTGCTACGGCTGTGATTCACTCATCGTGACCCACAACTTTTCTGTTGTGTCTGGGTGGGAGATGTGCATGCACGGAGAATGCATGCGCATCTCCCAGAGCCAGCAAACAGTCACTGGTCGACCACACTGGAAACTGGTGGGAAGGCAGGTAAGTAATTTAAATCTTTTTTTAATATGTTTTAAATATGTTTATTAATTAATTACCGGGACCTTTCAGGTCCCAATTGAATCTCCCACCCAACAGGAGTACTTCATTCTGGCAGGGTTCAGACTAGCTCCCCATGTTCGGGGAACTAATGGGAATCCTCACCAGAGTGAAGGGGGGCCAATTGGGGCCCTTCTAGGGGTCAGGCGGTGGGGGATGGTTCCCCCTGGACATGGACAGCCTGGTAGTGCCAGCCTGTGCCCCATGACACTGCCCAAGGGCCAAAGTGTCCATGCCCAGGGGGCATCTTGGTAGTGCACACTAGGCATTGGGCAGTGCCAAGGGAGCAGGGCCTAGCAGTGATCGGTGGGGGCATGGGGTCCTGCTGCCACTCTACAGACAGGATCGGTCTTTGATGAATGGAAGGCAGTGTTTGAGGTGGGCTGGGGGGGCCTGCTGGGGTGAGGGAGTAGGGGAAAATCACCATTGTTGTGGGGGGGGGAGCTGTGCATCAGGGTACTCTGAGACAGGGGTTCAGGGCTGGCCTGGGAATTGTTGTGGGGGCCGCGATTGAGCTGGCCAGCAAATGGGGAATCTGACAGATTGGAACACTGCGCATGTGCAGGGTGCCAGAACTGTCAAGCTCCAGCGCAAATAAGCCCTGACCCCCTGGGTTTCTAATGAGATTCATGACTGGGACCTTCGCAATGCACAGAGTGTGGAAATTCAGGTGAGAAGCTGAACTGACAGAACAATTGGGTTTTAGAACAGTTCTCCCACCAATTCAGTAATTTTGGGAGATTCACCCCCTATATTTCCTTTTACTGTACTTCACCAAAGTATTTCATTGGCTGTAGAACAATTTTGGATATCCTGATGTCGTGAAAGGGGTTACATAAATTTTCTTTTAAAATATTGCATGCTTGAAATCATAAATGTAAAGTTGGTTGAGTGGGACTGATGAAAGGTAAATGTGTCTATTGACTTGAAGTCTCCCAAATTTTTATGCATTGTGCACATAATCATGTGCAACTTGGAGAGTTCTGTGGTTTTCATTTGATACTTCTAGCAATTCTAAACACACTTGAAAATAAGGGAATATTGTAATTATTTTGCCATTTTGATATCTAGTAAATAAATGTAAGTGGCTAAAATCATTGATGGAATTTTCTTTCAGCAAGATTACATGCTCTTCTTGAACAATCACATCTGACTTTTACTCCAAAAAAGTTATTTTTCCTTTCAGAAACAATTGATAAATATGATGTCACAGTTAGGATTTTATGCTTGCCTCAGATTTATTCTCTCAAATTCCTATAACTTGGTTAGGGATCAGAATTGTTATTTAGCATTAATTTACATGTTGTTGTCTAGACCACTCCTTCTGTTCGTGTTGATAAATGTTTTGCTACTTAGGACTGACATAGACCCTCACCATATAGAACATGTGGGTTGGGAGGGGGGAGGGCGATTTCCTGACCTCGCCATGCCTGGCGCAGATTGTGCCAATCCCAGAAAATAATGTGCGGGTTTAAAACTTCGTTCTGCATCCAGTGTCAAAGGTTCACAATCATTCCAGCCCCTTCTTACTGATGCAAACTGGATCTCGCTCAGAAAGGGCACAAGGCCAACTGGCATGAAATTGATATGATTTCAGTCTCATTAGCGAGGTTGGCACATGATTATTCCCTTGCTCCCGGAATGTTCCTGCCTCTCTGGAAACGTCACACAGGCGTGAGTCAGTACTGGTCACTAATAGCTGAGACCAGGTGTGATTGCCACACTGGGGCATGCGGAGGCCATTGAAACCCTCGAGTGGTCGGTGGCATAGCTGGGCAAAGAATCTATCACTTACGTAAAGAGGATGACTTTAGGGCAACATGAAATTCAAGCGATGGGATTCCCTCTGGGTTCCTGCCTGCCTTACTACACACGGATTTTATGTTAGGGTGAGCAAGACATCAAATGAGAAGCTTGTCCTTATCCAAGTTGAGTCCTCAAGTGGCCAATTTTAGCAATTTTGTATCCTAAACATGCCTCCACAGTTATGCCCAAACCTCTTAAAGCCATACGTCCCTTGCCATATAGTATGTCCCAGTAATATTAGTTTACTTCTCGAATTGATGGTCATCCAGCAGTTGATCCTTGTCCATGGAATGCATCTCTGGGAATAAACTGTGGAATATTAATAAAGCTACATGGTCCAGATATTATTCAAGGATCAGAAACATGACTAAATGTTGCCATAGGTCATAGGACGTCGGAGCAGAAATAGGCCATTCAGCCCATTGAGTCTGTTCCACCATATTCCCTTAACCAGGCTACACAATTTTTCAGAAAGGCAGGCAAACAGATCGCCATGGAGGAAGTCCTACTAGCTTGGAGGACTAAACTTGTCATGAGCCTAGTAGTATTGAGAGTATTGAAATAGTCAACTAAAAATCAAAAGATGTACAGTTATCATAGGAACAGTCTGTAAACCCAAACATACAGTTGAGGAGCTCAACAAAGCACTGAAAAGGGTCCAAAATCACACTCCATATGCTGACAATAATAATAGGAGTAATTAATAAATCCAGTGTTAACTGGAGTACAGAAGACACTACCTCAAATATCCCTGTAAAATATCTTTTAGATGTGGATTGTAGATAATGGAAAGGAACAGCTGCTTGAAGAACCAACAAGAGGAATCACCTTCCTAAGCCTTATGTTCACCAACATGACAAGTTTCTTTGTAAGGGTGACTCGCTAACCAGGGATCAGTGATCACTCAGTCACTGTATCTGACCTGTATCTCTTACGTAAGTATAAGAAAAAGGTAAAGAGGAAAATTTTCATTAGGAAAAAAGCCAACAAGAAAAGAATGAAAAATCTTCAGAATTTTAATAATTGTTAATTTATTAATTTAGATTCAAGGTCAGTGCAAGAAAAGGGGAACACATTGCAAAATGTCTTGACAGAAGCCATGCGCACACATGCACCATCCAAGTTATCATCCAACAGGTTTGGTATAGAACACTGTGGACTATGCAGCAAGACACAGCATCTCTACAACAAGGCTAAGAAGTGCGGGAAGAGGAGGATTGGAATGAATTCAAATCTTGCCAGTGGAAAGTAAAGAAAGTTCTCAACACAGCAAGGTAAAATTATGTTTCTGAGTATCTTATTCTATTAAAAAGAATCCTCTGAGCTTCTGGTCATTTATTAAGAAAATCAAAAAGGAAGAAATGGGCATTTCAAAGCAGACAATAGAGTTCTACATGATCCTAAGGGTAAATCAGTAGCACTAAGAGATCAATTTTCCAGTGCATTTACCAGCAGTAACAGAAGAATGAAACTTAACAAAAAACACACTTCTCTTTCCAAACCTCTTTTACAAAGGTACATTGCAGAAGGAGGTTATCACGAACAATTCCATAACATAAGACTCTTTGGACCATTCCAGGGATGCACACAACAAGCATCAACTGTTGGTGGAGGACCATCAATCTGGGGAGTGAACCATTGACAGTGGAACAAAGGAGGTGGGGAATAGCTCCTCCCCCTTGAAGCCAGTGAGTGGTGGAGTTGAGACTCCAGATGTGTGTGAAGTCACTTGATTGGGGGTGAGGTGAGTTGGGGGGTGATGCAGGGTACTGGTGTGCTTCTCATAGCCAGGATGGGTTGTGGTGTTTGTGTGAAAGTCCTGGCAATCAGGCATTTTATCAAATAACCTTGATAGTTTGATCATCTCCTTATCCTGCAGAGTGTCAGGAAAGTTATGTACAAATTACAAACTGATGGACATTCCAGTCAAAGGTGGTTTTCCATGAAGGAGAGGTGGTAGGACATGATCCAAATGAATGGCATTTTCCACAGAAAACTGACCAGACTCATTCTTTGCAACGCCAGGGACAAATAGATTCTCAGCACTGAGCAGCACTTGGTGTTTGTGTACTGAGAATTTATTCAGCTTAATGCAGCTGCACACAAAGGTGGCCAACAGGATGCAAGCATGTCAGTATGCTTCCTCTTTTATTATGAGAATTGTACATGATGGTCCTGCAGACATGGTTCATTCAGGCCACTGTGGTGCAGGAGTTGGGCATGGGCCCAACAATGTCCACCATAGTGATTTGGTAACACTACTACTGACTAAGCTGGCTGTGTCCTAAAGGACGTAGCAGCTATATTGGGTTTGTGGAGGTTGTGAGGGAATCAACAAGAGGGAAAAAAACTACTTGACGTCGACCTCACTGATCTACATGTTGCAGCAGCATCTACCCATGGCAATATTGGTCAAAGTGACTACTGCACACCTGGTGGAGACAAAGTTCCATCTTCGCAATGAAGATACCTTTCATGCTTTGTGGCACTACCACCGTGCTAAATAGGATAGATTTCATACATATTCACCAACTCAAAACTGGATATCTATGAGGTGATATGGGCCATCAACAGTAACAGAACTGTACACAACCACAATATGTAATCTCATGGCCTGGCATTTTCCCATTCTACCATTACTGTCAAATCAGAGGATCAAACCTGGTGCAATGAAGGGTGCATGAGAGCTTGACAGGAGCAAAACCAGCTTACCTAAACATTAGGAGTCAACCTGTTGAAGCTACAACACAGGTTTGCTTGCATGCAGAAACAACATGTGATGGACATAGCTAAGTGCTCCCACAGCCAATGAATCAGCTCTAAGCTCTACAGTTCTGCTGCACGTGGATGTGAGTAGTGATGGACATTTAAACAACTAACTGGATGAGGAGGCTCTACAAGTATTACCAAACTCAATATGGGAGCCCAGCACATGAGTGTAAAAGACAAGGCTGATTTTTAGCAACAATCTTCAACCAGACGTGTTGAATGGATGAACCATCTCAGCCTCGTCCTGAGGTCCCTTGCATCACAGGTGCCAGTCTTCAGCCTATTCGATTCACTTCACTTTCCACCACTTTACTGATGATTGAGAGGAAACTAATGAACAAAGAACAAAGAACAACACAGCACGGGAAACAGGCCCTTCGGCCCAACGAGCCCGCGCCGCCGCCCCATTGTCTCAGTGACCTATTCATGATTTTAGTCTATGCCTAATGTGCGAGGATCAGGGAGGTCCAATATAGGGACAATTTGTTACCCAATCAATCAGCCTAAAAGCGCATCTTTGGGATGTGGGAGGAAACCGGAGCACCCGGAGGAAACCCACGCAACCACGGGGAGAACGCGCAAACTCCCACAGACACAGGCCCAAATCCATGTGTCCGCACAGCAACAGAGATAGTCTCTGAGCTGTCATGTTGCCCTCGAGATGGTCCAGTTTAAGCACACTAACGACATGAAGCAATAGGCAACTCCCGAAGCAACATCCAAGAGCAGCCCACTACAACCTGCCGCATGCATGCCCCTTGCTGGTCAACAAGGTGGACTTAAATGCCTGTGGAGACAAAAAATTCATTATTAAACAGGCAAAGACTGTAACATCCCTGAGGCAAAAACGGAATCCCAAGCCTACAATGTTTAGTAAGGCCTGCTATATCCCCCTATATGTAGACCGCTCATGTGGCTGTCTAAGTGACTCTTAAACAACCCTAGCGTGCCTGCTTCCACCACCTTACTCGGCAGTGCATTCCACACCCCCACTACCCTTTGCGTGAAAAACTGCCCTCTAATATTTGTCTTATACCTAGCCCCCCTCACCCTAAGCCCGTGACCCCTCGTTCTATCCATTTCTAATAGCGGAAAAAGCTTACCACCATTTACTCTATCTATCCCCTTCATAATCTTATAAACCTCTATTAGATCCCCCCTCAGCCGACGTCTCTCAAGGGAAAACAGCCCAAGTTCGTTCAATCTTTCCTCGTAAGACAGCCCTTCCATACCAGGCAGCATCCTGGTAAATCTCCTCTGCACTCTCTCCAGGATCTCTACATCCTTCCGGTAGTACGGCGACCAGAACTGGATGCAGTACTCCAAGTGAGGCCTAACCAACGTTCTATACAACTGCAACATCAGACTCCTACTCTTATATTCTATACCCCTTCCTATGAAGGCTAACATACCATACGCTTTCCTCATCACATTCTGCACCTGCACCGACACCTTCAGGGACTTGTGCACTTGCACCCCCAGGTCTCTCTGCGTATCTATACTCCGGATAGTTCTACCTTTTATCGTATAACTCCCCTCCACATTATTCCGGCCAAAGTGCATCACCTCGCATTTCTCCGGATTAAATTCCATTTGCCATCTATCTGCCCAATCTACCAGCCTGTCTATGTCCTGTTGCATTGCCAGGCACTGCTCCTCAGTACCCGCCAATCCAACCATCTTAGTGTCATCAGCAAATTTGCTGATCACACCACCTACCCCCTCTTCCAAGTCATTAATATATACTACAAATAGAAGAGGTCCTAGTACCGAGCCCTGCGGCACACCACTGGTGACAGACCTCCAATTGGAAAAGGAGCCTTCCACTACTACCCGCTGTCTCCTCCTCCCAAGCCAGTTCTCCACCCATCTACATACCTGGCCTTGTATCCCATGAGCCTTCACCTTTTCTATCAGCCTACCATGAGGGACCTTGTCAAACGCCTTACTGAAATCCATATAGACGACATCATGGGCGGTAACTGGCCTGGTTGGATTTGTTCTGCTTTTGATGAAGCAGCTGAAGATGGTTGGGCCTGGACACTATTGTGAATAACCCTTCCAATAATGACTGAAGGCACTGGGCTTGAGCAACATTCTGATAAAAGGACTTCAACCTTGTTCTCAAGAACTAACACACCCTAGCAAAGGTGTTCCTGCACAGCTACAACACTGGCATCTACCCAGCAATGCCAAAAATTGCCCTATTATGTCTGATCCACAAAAAGCAGGAAAAATCCAACCAGACCATTAATCTCCTCTCGATCATCAGTAAAGTGGTGGAAAGTGTTGCTGACAGTGAAATAACCTGCTTACTGATGTGCAGTTGGTTTCCACCACGATTACTCAGCTCCTGACCTTCAAGAATGGACAAAAGAGCTGAATTCACAAGGTGAGGTGAGGGTGATATTATTGGAAGGATTCCTCAAGATAGTGTTCAGGCCCAACCATCTTCAGCTGCTCCATCAATGATCTTTCCTCCATCATAAGGTTGGAAGTGAGGATATTTGCTGATAATTGCACAATGTTCAGGATCATTTGTGACTGCTTAGATATTGAAACAGTATGTGCCCATGTACAGCAAGACCTGGACAATATTCAGGTTTGGGCTGATAAGTGGCAAGGACATGCACGCCAGACAAGTGCCAGACAATCACCATCCATAATAAGAGAGAATCTAACCATAACCCCTTGGCACTCAACATCATTACTATTGCTGGATCTCCCACTATCAACATCTTGGGGGTTATCATTGACCAGAAAAATAACTCAGCCAGCTTATAAACACTATGGCTACAAGAGCAGGTCAGAGACTGGGAATGCTGTGGTGAGTAACTCCCTTCCTGACTTGCCTGGATAAGTTAGCTCCAATGACATTCAAACAGATGGACACCATCCAAGAAAAAGTAGCACACTTGATTGGTATCCCATCCACCATCTTAAACATTCACTTGATCCACTATGCACAGTGCCAGCAATGTGTACCAGCTACAAAGTGCGCTGCAGCAACTCACAATGACTCCTTGGACAGAACCTTTGAAACCTGTGACCTCAACACCTTGAAGGGCAAGGCTAGTAGATTCATGGGGATGCCACCACCTGCAAGTATCCTTTCAAGTCACAAACCATCTTGACTTGGATTTATATCGCAGTTTCTTCACTGTCCCTGGGTCAAAATCTTGCAAACCCTTTCCTAAGAGCACTTTTGGATACCTGTACCACATGGACAGCACCTGTTCAAGAAATCAATCCATCACCATTTTCTCAAGGGTAATTAGGGATGGACAATAAATGTTGGCCAGTGATAGCCACACCTATGAAGGAATAAATCAAAATATATTACATCATGCATAGCAACACCGACAGCCCTCTGCACCTGACGTCTCTGTTCTTAACTTACTGGAGAGGGTGTGCTGCTTCTCTTATCTAGTTTCTGTTTGAACTTAGCTGTTCACTCCTCCTAGTTCTGGCACCTCTGCAACGTATCCCCAGCTCCTTCACGTAGATTGACCTGATGAAGGGGACAAACAAAATGGATGGGCCTATTCCTGAAGATCATGGCCTTTCTCTTGCCACGATTTCCACTTTTTCTCCCAAGGTCAGTTAGACCTGATTGCCAATGTTTATGGGTTTCTGTTGCAGTTGTACTCCCTGTACAATTTCCTTTTCTATTGACTTCAACAAACTTCACCCCCAGGTTATTTAATTCTTCTTTCGGCTATTCCCATGGCCAGTATGAGAAAATTTCAAATACTTTAAATTCTCATAATGAGGTGAAATTGGTTTAATTTACTTTTTCCACCACCTATCTTGCTTGTTCTGAGAGTGCAATGCCATTTTCATTTCAATTTGACAATAGTTGTGTTTTCCAGAATTATGAAGTCTACTTTTCATTTCGAATTGTTGAGTGTTCAGATATTTCCCTGTGTTATGCAATTTGTAATTTCTACCCCTCCTGTTTGGTTCTGCGTATGCTAGTGGTTGGTCAGTATTTTTGGAAAAACAGAACAAGCAAAGCTAACCAACAGAAATCTCAACCAAAAAATACATAAATCAAACATTCTCAGATTTGTGTATCAAGGTACGATAACATGATCAATGCAAGAACTGATGTTGTATCAGTAGTAATGTATGCCCTTAGAAATAATCTGCTGTGTTTTAAAAGTAACAACCCATTAGTGCAAATATAAAATCCATCAATTTTTGGATTGGATTTAACCTTGGAAGAACATTGCCACTTTTTTTTTGATTTTCAATATATGTATATTGAAATTTATGAAGGATAATTTAACAGTGTGCACCACATTATTTATAAAAAGCCTTAGGAGCGTCCATACAAAAATCATCAGCACAAACCTCAAACAGTGTTTTGGAACCACCAACAAGAGCTTTTGAATACTCACAATCCACAGGAGGAATAATACACCAGGATTTAGACAGTGTCAGCACACCAAGAGGTCATCTGCACAAGCTCTGAGAATTCTTTATCTGGGTGGGCCAGTGTCATGTTTCTCAACAAGGAATTTCAACTTTCTGTTCTGTTTGGTGTTGACATACCTGAAGCTAGCAATTATAAGCTAAATTTCCTATTAAAGCAGGATGGATTTGCTACTTGAGAAATATAAAAATTACACAAAAGTAGACAATTTTACGAAATTGCCTCCTGATGGAAAGCCTCGCCTACTAGAGTACACACTGGTAATTCAGGGGCATACTTCACAGGATTAAAAGGAATTTACAAGGTTAAGGGGTGACAGAAGCTTTCAAGATATTAAGGGAAACATTTAGGGTTGATAGAAAGTATTTCCACTAGTTCCTGAGTCAAGGGCCGGGCCATGGCTTGAAAATTAGAGGCAGACCTTTCAGAAGTGAAATTAGGAAGCACTTATATGCAAAGTATGGTTGAAGTTTGTAACTCTCTTCCACAAATAGTCCAGTCAACTGTTAATTTTAAATCTGAGACTGATAAGTTATTGTTAACCAAAAATATTAAGGGATATGGAACAAAGGTAGGCATGTGGAATTAGGTCACAGGTCATTCATAAGTCCACTGAATCGTGGAACAGGTCCGAGGGGCTAAATGGCCTGCTCCTGTTAGTATTATCCATCTACGTTGGATGGAAATCATTGGGAACTCCCAATTCCTAATATGCATATTTTGCAGATGAGGGCCCATGCTTGAATCACAATTTTATACAATTGACGCAAAGCTCATTCTTCATCTCAAATGTTCACTATACATTTCCTGAGGAATAACAATGCATGGGCTCTGCTAACTCCCTATCCCAAGGCAAAATTAGGGCAGAACTACAGGATACCTCCTTTCAATTGATATCAATGTGCACCTTTTGCTGTTTCTGCACAGTTAGGAAATACATTATCTGGAAAAATGCCATGCAGCTAATTTATTCTGATGGATATTAGAAATGCTTTGCCGATGATTTTTCTTTTTTAGGTATGATTTACTTAATTTGTTAAAGGAAAATAAACAGTCAAGTTGATGAATTCATACACTGGGTAAACATTTCTCACTTTGAATCTTCAGCATTCAGGTGCCCATGTCTGGCACAATACACATTGACTGTGGTGCAAAAACTCCTCTAACATCCCCAGTATTGTGCTTAAGCTTCTTACTGCAGCAGGGTGAAGTTCAACACATCCAATACCAACTTCCTGACTGTATCTTGGACTTGAATTCTGAGCAACTTTCTGTATTTGGTGGATGCTCATTGGTCACTGAGTCAACACTGCCCAAGTTCACTTGACATAAAGGCCTCACAGTCAATTTAATGCTTTATGTGTGACCTCTAACACCAGACCTATGACATTATTGATTTCCCCAGTTGTAAGAGTAAAGGTGCTGGTTGGCCACTGAGTATTCCTGGCGGCTGCTTTGCTTTCAGGTGACTGTTTTCATATTAGCTCTTATAATGGCACCGCAATTACCTCCACTGATGTTGTGGCAGCTCGTCCAGCTTCATATACATTGCCCCTTAGTCTCCTGGGATGCATTGGTTAGCGGGATTAGTGGGTAAAAATGTAGGGATATGGAGATAGGGCTTGGATGAGATTGTGGTTGGTGCTTGATGGGCCAAATGGCCTCTTTCTGCACTGTAGGATTCTATGATCTAGAGCCACCCGTGTAGAAGGGCTGGATGTTGCATGTAGTAGAAAGGCTTGGAGATTGTTGGGGGCCCAAAGGTCACTGTCTGAAAAGGTGTTAGAGGCAGAAACCCTCATCACATTTTAAAAATACTTAGATATGCCTCTGGGGTCCCATAAGCTACGAAGAGCTGGAAAGTAGGAATAGGCTGGGAGCTCTTTTTCACTGGGCCCAGACATAGTGAGCTGGATGGCTTCCTTCCGTGTTTTGAATTTTCTATGTTTCCATGAGGCAACCTCCACTAAGATTGTAGGCAGGAACAAAGTACGTGAATCCTTGTCACATGTTCTTCACAGCCTGGTTTCTGATCATGTTGAAACAGACATGGAGCTGTTGGTAGTTCAGAGCTCATGTTCTATCCATCAGCAGTGAGCAATCTCCTTTTACAAGAAGGATATTTTGATGTTGAAATCTCCTGGTTCTTTAACGAAGGAAGAAACAATTGAGTCCGCTGCCATTAAGCCCCACTATCCACTGCAAGCACTCCACACTCATCACCATGTTTGTTGTTTGCAAACTCCTTGGCTCACTAACTACATACCCTTTTGGGTGGATGCAGTTGTGTTGAAGCCTGAGTCAGATGTTGAGAATGTTTTAGATTGTTGTGAGGAGCTGGCCCCTCTGCCTCATAGGAATTGCTGGTCTTGCTCTGCCTACACAATCAGAAGAGAAACATATGTTACAATGCTGACTACTAAGTAGTAGACAATTGCAAGAACACCGATGGAAATTTGAAGGGTGCTTATCCTGAATCTGAGGAAGCCACTAGCTTTACCCTCTTCGATCTCCTCTAAATTTTCATACTCCGTGACATCCATTCTTTGAATGGACTCAAGCTTAACATTCCCCCTTGTTTGCAGGAAGAAAAGTGGTCTTGAGATGTTGGCAACTTCAAGAACAAATACAGTGATAACCAAGTACACATCCCGCAGTCCATTCTGCGCATGAGTGTTCTGTGCAATAGGTTCTAGAAATAAACTGTGCAAATCATCTTTAAGATGTCAACATGACAAAAAATTCAAATGCAAGTTTCAGATTGAACTTGTGCTTTGCTACAGGTTTCTTGATTTTCTTTGACTTTCCAATATCTGATTTTCATGAAAATTTTTCATTGATATGTATTTCCTGACTTCCCTGCTTTGCTTGTGTTACATTTTCTGACTGAAAGCCTTTCTGGACAAATATCTAACATATTTGTAATTAGATACCTTTATCATCCTTTAAAATGCATGGTTTCAAACTGTTACTACTTCTCTTCTAAAGCACACAAAGGAGTTAATCAGAAGTGTGTTCAATAAGGTTATTAGATCATAAGAAATAGAAGCATGATTGGGCATTCGGCCATCAAACCTACTCCGGCATTCAGTTATGATGGATGTTTTGATTGTGATCTTAACTCCACTTTCCTTCCTGTCCCCCTTGTAGATCAGATATCTGTTTAATCCAGCTTCAATACGTTCAATGACCCAATCTCCACTGCTCTCTGTGGAAAAGAATTCCAAAGATTAATCACGCACTGGGAAAAAAATCCTCTTTGACACTGTCTTAAATGGAAGACCTCTTAATTTTAAACTATGCCCCATAATTCTGGATTCCTCATGAAGGAAAACATCCTCTTGGCATCCACCTGACAAGACCAGGCCCAGGGACAGAATATTTTATTCCCCCCACCCCCCCCCACCCTGACCTTAGCCCTCAATCATGCATGATATTGTCACCCTTTCAGGATTCCCTGATCAATTTGCCAGACAATCACAGAAAGGTGCTAACAAAATAATAGCCATTGTTGGCATCTGGTTACAAATGTCATCCAATATATATGCAGCATGCACCATTAATATTAACAGCAGAAACAATATAATGCAATGTTAATCTGTGTACTCATGGCTTCCCCAAACTCAGGCCAAGCACTATTTTCAATTATCCACCTTATAAGTGATCCCACCATAACTACTTAACAAACCAGAGAGTACGAATTTTAGTTAAACAGCACTATGCAATATTGTTAGTTTAACAGAAAAATATCCCTTTTGTTATTTTCAACACTGTGCTGACGATAACACAGATTTCAGTCACTACTTTAGATAACTCCCATTAACATTCTGCACATTGCACCATATGAACTCAGTGACAGTAAATTAATTTTTGAAGGAAAAGATTCAACACTTGCCCTCTACATAAACTGCACAAGATCTTTTTCTGTTCTGTAGATGAATTAAAAGATTTTCTCCTTAAAGCTGCATGATATTATTCAATATAATTATTTTATACAAGTAATTACATTTTATTTTACCAGTAACTTCACAAGGTAGAAAGATCAAATGACTCCTAAGCAACAAAATGGAATGAATGAACGACCTAGGTCTTCACTGTCAGTGAGAAGCATTGGAGCCCTCCATTAAGAGTCCAGAGGACAAAGACAGGATTGTTCACAATTATATCTGTGTTTTATTGCTGTGTGGATGAAGACTCCGCAGATTGCTGCTTCTTCCAACTACTGTACAATATAACATTATCACAATGTTTCATTCCTCAAACAACTCACGAAAGTACCAAGATAAAGTAAGATAATAGGTGAGTAGATAAAAGGACAATATTGAAGTCAATGCAAAAGACTCTTGTGTATCATCTGCAGTGTAAAGTAGGTTACTGATTCACTTATGAACCAATTACGTACTTATGTCCTGGCAATTTCACCGACAAGACTGCTTAGAACAAACTTTCATTTGCAGCAAAATAAACAGAACTCAGTCAAAATTCCACTCTTTATTCACAAGGTAATTATGGATGACAAAGGTGAAACAGCCAAGCTCATCTCATCCATCCAGAACGAAATACAAACATATGCATTAGGAACATAAAGTGAGCTGTTTAGCCCTTGAAGTCATTTAATAATATTGTCTACATAATACCAGTGACTATAATGCCGAAGTACTAAATTGGCTGAAAGGTGATTTGGAACATGATGAAAGGGGCTGTAAAAATGTAGATTTTGTCTTTCTTTCATTGCACAAGCATACATTAGGCAGTGACTACAGCAATGAGGATTCTCTAAGGATAACTAAACACAGAGCAGACAACTAATGTTAGGAAGTGGGTACAAAAGAATCACATTTACAAAACAATTCAACTCTGTAGCTGATACAATCTTATTTCTCTAATGTCAACCCACAATTTACCGTGAATGGTATCTGCGTGTTTTACACTAATGACACCATCCCCAGAATTTGTCAGATATATAAGTATTTGGCAACAGCTCAGGAAAAACATCATTTGAATTGATCTGAATTTTTCAAAGAATGATCCATGGTACAAAAATTCAGCACAGCCTTCCTCAAGAACTGGATTCTTATCCCTTACCCAGAAGTTGTCATACAAATTGTGCTGTACATTGTCAATTTGCAGCCTATCCCCAGGTTCCATATGATGTTTCATTACATTTATACGAAACAAATGTACAAATAGTATTTTTTGAAAATCTAGTTGTGGCTTGAGATGTGAGAGAAATTAAATGGGAAATAGTAATGAATAAATAAACTTAACTCCAGCCTTGGTTCAAACATGGGCAACACGGTGGTACACTGATTAGCACTAGTACCTCACAGCACCAGGGACTTGGGTTTAATTCCAGCATCCAGTGACTGTGTGGAATTTGTATTTTCTCCCCGTATCTGCATGGGTTTCCTCCCACAGTCCAAAGATGTGCAGGTTGGGTGTACTGGCTATGCTAAGTTGTCCCTTAGGGGATTAGAAAGATAAATACGTGAGGTTAAGGGGGATAGGGCCCGGGTTGGCTCATTGCCGATGCAGACTCGATGGGCCAAGTGGCCTCCTCCTGCACTGTAGGGATTCTATGATTCTATGGACAAAAAAGCTGAATGCCAGAGGTTGAGGTTAGATTAACTGCCTTTGACGTCAAGGCAGCATTAGAACAAGGAAACCGAGCAAAACTGGAGCAGGAGCTGAGTCACTCTGGTGGAACGCAAACTGAGGGCGGACATTTACAGCTTCGCCTGCCCAAGACTCATAAGATCCTGCATAAGGCCAACGAAGGATACCGTTCTGCGAGTCTCACCTGCCCCAATTCTGGGGCAAGTGAGGTGGTCAAATTCTGACTTGAGTGTCCATGAGCAGGTTATTGCTGAGCAAGTGCCACTTGACAGAACTGTTGATTACCCCATTTTACTGATGATCAGGAGTAGGCTGATCTAGAAATCATTTCTAGAAGCATTAAAGTCATAGGATTAGGTTCCTATCAAGGTCAGTTATTGTAAAAGCCCTTCATGCTATTTCTCATGTATTTATATTGACATTTTTGTGTCAAAGTTATAATGGGTGATCAGGGATTCTCACTCTCAGAGAAACTTTAGCCCATCAGTGTGACAAACTTCTGCTCAATTTTAAACAAGATTGTGCAAGATGGGGTGAATCTAGGATCAAGGAGAGATTTGTAAAACCTTTCTTTAAGAAATGCCTGAGTGACAAATTGGGATTTCATTTCCAGATTTTGTAATATAATAGGCAATAGTGAGAGATCATCCTATTTTACGTCACTCTCGGCATTTAGTTTCTTACACTTATTTTGATAAGGCCCAAGATTCTCAAGCCTCTGGTACGTCCAAATATCTTGTCATCAGAATTGTGTCTACCTCAGGGCATGATGAAAGTTTAAATTCAAATGGGAATTTTGAGGAGGCTTCCTTCTCTGCAGTAAAAGACTCTGAGACTTTCTGACTATTAGAATTTAAAGGAAAGATCACAGTCCTGGATGGCTAACTCTGTTTTTCTCTCCAAAGGTGGTACCAGAGCTGCTAATTATTTCCATTTATGTTTCTTTTTTCAGATTTTCAGCGCCCAGAGTATTTTGATATTGTAACTCTATTAGGGGTGTTTTCTGCTGGATGTATGGATGGTGAGACAGCAGTTAAAATATTTTGAAGTGCTTGCCCACTCCGATTCTGTTCCAATCTGCCAACTGCAATTCTAAATTGCTAGTGATCTGGACACCCATTCCAAGATTCTCTTTAAATATATAGTTTATGCTTTGATTACAGGAAAGGGGCCTGGCATACATTTTTAACAAGGTCCACCCAGGGAAATCAAGGGCTTACTCTATCTTGGCTGATGCCATCGCCAGACAGGAACCACTCTCCTGAAATATTTGTGCCAAGGATTATGTTCTAGTCGCTGGCATCAGTCCCCTGCCACATTATTTTAACTCATAGTCCCTTTAACATATCAAAACATGCAAAATGCTTCACAGGACCATCACAGAACAAAATCTGACACTGAGCTGAGTATGGAGATATTAGAGCAGATGACCAAAGACTTGGACACAGGTTTTAAGGAGGGTCCTAAAGGTGGAAAGGGAGGGAAAGATTAAGGAGAGATGTCCAGAGCTTACAGCCTAGGAGCTAAAGGCCTGGCCACCAATGATGGAGTAATTAAAATTAGCCATTTCTCACCAATTCTTGGCTGTTTTGGTCAGAAATTAGCAAGAAGCAGGTTAATGAGATCTGTTCCTACCCAGGAGGTAAAATGAAGGGCATCAGATCAGACAGTAATGGTGCAGATTAATTACTACATTTCAAGTATGTAAACTTTTTGTTCAAAACTGCAAATATTACAGTGCATTCGCAATTAAAATTAATTCCCTACCTTCACTTGGAGAAAAATATTATTTTAAAGCTTTATAAATATTGTTGAAGGAATTAGTTAATATAAAATAATTTAATCTTTCTCTGCACACAAAATAATAAACTAATATCCTCAGTTACATGCTTCTCAACAAACCAACTTCATATTGAAGGGGAGAAAAGAATACCTACTGAAAGCAAAAACCTATCTCTGCAAAACATAGAATGATCCAAGAGTAAGAGACTGTTTCCCTGGTACCCATCACAAAGAAATTCCCTATGCCTATGAACATTACTTTCCACGATTTACAATGGAGAAAACCTCCTTATCTTCTGTCCAACAAGCCCTGAGTGTCATAGAAAACAGGCTGCTTTCTTCTTCACTGAGAATACTTCGTTAATAAAAGTGAATAAAGTTTGCAAATTCCAGAGGTCCATGTGGGTTTTTGAATATCACATGATCAAGTGTCACATGATAAAACCTGTATGAATATACCAATTAGAGTTGAATAACCAAATTTGAAAGCTTTACATTTACTGCCAACTCTGGCAGTGGAATCCTAAAATTGGTGTCAAGAGTCCTTCAGTATGTGAATCTGTAGTCTTATAATGGCAGCATTGGGGAGGTGGGGGGGGGGGCGGGGGGACACAGTGGTTAGCACTGCTGCCTCACACTGCCAGTTCGATTCCCATCTTGGGTCACTGTCTGTGTGGAATCTTGATGTGAATATGCCGGCGTTGGACTGGGGTAAACACAGTAAAAAGTCTGACAACACCAGGTTTAAGATTTATTTGATAGTAAACTCACAAGCTTTCGAGGTTAAGCTCTTCTTCAGGTGAATGGAGAGTTCTGGCCTCAGACAGAGCATATAAAGCACAGACAGTTTACAGATTACTGATTAGAATGCGAATCTTTACACCTAACCTGCTGTTCAAGTCTTAAAGTGGCCGACAATGTGAGTGGAAAGAGCACTGATCACAGGTTAAAGAGATGTGTATTGTCTCCAGACAGTACAGTAAATGAAGTTTGCAAACCCAGACAAGTCACGGGGGTTACAGATAGTGCAACATGAACCCAAGATCCCTGTTGAGACCATCCTCATGTGTGCAGAACTTGGCTATCAGTCTCTGCTCAGTGACTCTGCGCTGTCGTGTGTCGTGAAGACCACCTTGGAGAATGATTACCCGAAGGTCAGAGGCTGAATGCCCGTGACCACTGAAGTGTTCACCAACAGGAAGGGAACAGTCTTGCCTGGTGATTGTCGAGCGATGTTCATTCGTCCATTGTCATAGCGTCTGCATGGTCTCCCCAACGTACCATGCTTCGGGACATCCCTTCTTGCAACGTATCAGGTAGACAACGTTGGCTGAGTTGCAAGGGTATTTACCACGTACCTGGTGGATGGTATTCTCACGTGTGATGATGTCATCCATGTCAATGATCCGGCATGTCTTGCAGAGGTTGCTGTGGCAGGGTTGTGTAGTATTGTGGTCACTGTTCTCCTGAAGGCTGGGTAGTTTGCTGCGAACAATGGTCTGTTTGATGTTGCGTGGTTGTCTGAAGGCAAGAAGTGGGGGTGTGGGGATGGCCCTGGCGAGATGTTCGTCTTCATCAATGATATGTTGAAGACTCTGGAGAAGATTTCGTAGCTTCTCCGCTCAGGGGAAGTATTGGACAACAAAGGGTACTCTGTCCACCATGTCCCGTGTTTGTCTTCTGAGGAGGTCGGTGCAGTTTTTTGCTGTGGTGCATCGGAACTGTCGATCTATGAGTCAAGTGCCATATCCTGTTCTTAAGAGGGCATCTTTCAGCGTCTGGAGGTGTCTGTCACGATCCTCCTCATCTGAGCAAATCTTGTGTATATAAGAACATAAGAACATAAGAAATAGGAGGAGGAGTAGGCCATCTAGCCCTTCGAGCCTGCCCCGCCATTCAATAAGATCATGGCTGATCTGTCGCTGCTCAGTTCCACTTTCCCGCCCTCTCCCCATAACCCTTAATCCCCTCTCTTATCAAAAACCCATAGCGGATGGCTTCTTTAACATGTTTAAGGTGGAAGCTGGAGAAGTGGAACATTGTGAGGTTGTCTGTGGGCTTGCGGTACAACCTCAGACCATTGTTCGCAGCAAACTACCCCCTGCCTTCAGGAGAACAGTGACCACAATACCACACAACCCTGCCACAGCAACCTCTGCAAGACATGCCGGATCATCGACATGGATGACATCATCACACGTGAGAATACCATCCACCAGGTACACGGTAAATACTCTTGCAACTCCCGCACCAATCTCCTCAGAAGGCAAACACAGGACACAGTGGACAGAGTACCCTTCGTCGTCCAGTACTTCCCCGGAGCGGAGAAGCTACGACATCTTCTCCGGAGTCTTCAACATATCATTGATGAAGACGAACATCTCGCCAGGGCTATCCCCACACCCCCGCTTCTTGCTTTCAGACAACCACACAACCTCAAACAGACCATTATTCGCAGCAAACTACCCAGCCTTCAGGAGAACAGTGACCACAATACCACACAACCCTGTCACAGCAACCTCTGCAAGACATGCCGGATCATCGACATGGATACCATCATCACACGTGAGAATACCATCCACCAGGTACATGGTGAATACTCTTGCAACTCGGCCAACATTGTCTACCTGATACGTTGCAAGAAAGGATGTCCCGAAGCATGGTACATTGGGGAGACCATGCAGACGCTACGACAACGGATGAATGAACATCGCTCGTCAGTCACCAGGCAAGACTGTTCCCTTCCTGTTGGCGAACACTTCAGTGGTCACGGGCATTCAGCCTCTGACCTTCGGGTAAGCGTTCTCCAAGGCGGCCTTCACGACACACGACAGCGCAGAGTCGCTGAGCAGAGACTGATAGCCAAGTTCCGCACACATGAGGACGGTCTCAACAGGGATCTTGGGTTCATGTCGCACTATCTGTAACCCCCATGACTTGCCTGGGTTTGCAAAACCTCACTTACTGTACTGTCTGGAGACAATACACATCTCTTTAAACTGTGATCAGTGCTCCTTCCACTCACATTATCAGCCACTTCAGGTCTTGAACAGCAGGTTAGGTGTAAGGATTCGCATTTTAATCAGTAATCTCTAAACTGTCTGTGCTTTATATGCTCTGTCTGAGGCCAGAACTCTCCATTCACCTGACGAAGGGGGTAACCCCGAAAGCTAGTGAGTATATTATCAAATAAATAGGTTGGACTAAAACCTGGTGTTGTCAGACTTTTTACTGTGTTTACGCCAGTCCAACGCCGGCACACCCACATCATTCCCTCTCGTTGCCATGGTTTCCTCCCCCCCCCCCAAACCCCGTGCAAACCCCTCACCCATCTGATTCTGTCCCTCGCCCAGCCCCCGTTGCCATGGTTTCCCATTGCTTCTCTCAGCTGCCGGGATTCCCATTGTGCTGCAGCGCTGACGTGTGCTTCCGAGACCCGCGCATGCGTGCATTGCCGCCTGCCCTGCGCTGTGAGTGCCGGCGGCCACCTCTTGACGTGGCACTTCCTCAGCTGGTGGATACAGAGTAACATCGGGACCACAATCTCAGCAGAGAAAGGCTCAGGGCACCGGCTCTTACCGGGGCACCGGCTAGCAGTCAGCACTCAGCACCAGCCCGCCACCAGGTAAAATAGCAGCCCTCTCCTTCATCATTTTACATTTCACTCGTGTGATAATTCATTTTCAAGCGTGCTGTTTACAATGTTTCTTTTGTTGCAATCATTCTGTCAACAAACGGTGGCAAATGTTGCCACGCTCAACATTTTCTTACCAATTGAATATTCCTTTGGAGTAAAGGGGTTGTAATGTATCAGTCTTGTGTTTGTGGGTAGTTTGACGTGGCAATTCATTCACTATTAGGACTTGACAACTGGTCTGAGGTGTCACTTCAAAGGGAAAGTAATATTTCAGCTATTATCTGACACAGGACAATGCAACATTTCGACAAATGTATGTTTTAGGCTCTTGTATTATTTTTATTCTCTTGTCATTTAAAAAAATGCTTAAGAAACATGAGGCCTTGCATCATCTCCAGCTACTTATATAAATACGAAGAACATTTTACATTAATTGCTGCACTAAAAGTCAAATATTAAACTACCCTGATCAATATGGTCTGTATGTTTGCCTTTATAATGTGTATTTAAAAGATTTGTTTTCGTGTTTATCCCTCCTTTCAGGATGCTTGTCTTTATGAAATGAAAATTTCAAGCTGGAAGAATTGTTTGGATTTCACACTTTGCAATAAACATCAGGGCTGAAATGGATAGCCCCTGTAAACATGTGTACAAACATTAAAGTTGGGAGCAGGAGCAGGCCATTTGGTTCCACAAATCTGCTCTGCCATTCAGTAAGATCTTGGCTGAACTGATTGTGGCCTCTGCCATTTTCCTGCCCAATCCCTATACTTTTTAACTCCCTTGTTAATTTGCCTTACAATTATAATTACCCAGCCCCTGCTATGCTCTGGAGAGGACAGTTCCAAAGACCCATAATCCTCTGACAGAAAAACAATTCCCATCAAAATATGCCACATGGATCGCAATGCACTGTCAAACCATGCCCATTGATTGTAGTGCCCCAGCTTCATGCTGCCTCTTTCATAATTTCTGTAACAAATTGATGTTAATGACACTGGATGGATGTATCAATAGGTGTGGCAAGCATCCCCAAAAGTAGTGTTTAAAACTAGCCTGCACGTCTTAAAGGGAAATACGTTGAGCTGGACCAGGCACTGGGAGTCATAGTTGAAAATAATTTGACATGCAAAAAGAGTGAAGAATGGCGTACTAGTGGAGGCTCCAAGGTTTGTGATTGTTGCAGTGGCGATCTTTTATCTATGTTTGTTGTGATGGAGGAGGCAAGAAGTATAAGCAATCTCTTCTATCAGCAGGAGAGAAAGGGGCCATCCAGACACATTGCCACAAACAATGGGAACAGATATCTGTAGACATCAATGCTAGAAGTCTAGCGTGAGGCCCTTGATACAGTGTCGCAAGAGTATGACCTTACACGAGTAGTGAATGCATCTTCAAATGCTATATCCTATAAACTGTTTTGCTATCCTCAGATAGTGCTCAGTTCAGCACACCCCATCATCCACCTAGCAATAATCTTTATCAATGAGTCCCCGTGCCTCACATTCATACGTTTAACCTCACTCTCACGTACTTAGTCCTGCTGTAAGCCACTTACCCACATCTCACGTTAATAGTTATTCATCCATGATAGCCACATTATCACTAGACTCAGGGGTGGGCTTGGATAGATACTCTTTTGGAGAGTTGGTGCGGATTCGGTTGGCTGAGTGTAGGGATCTATGGTTCTATGGTCAAGCAGCTTTTGGCGGTGGAGTAGAGGGGTGGTGCAAATGTCCATCCCATCGTAATGCAGATTCTGCTTGATATCACGACTTTCATTGCAGCACAAGTAATAGTCACCCAATATCTAAGTTTACGGTGGAAGCTCACAGCCATCACATAAAGTCAGCTATCTATCTTGCAGGTTGGGACAGCTGCTATCATGATCCTGGATTGTGGTGTGCAAGCCGTCAACAGAAGCTTCATGAAGCATGAACCAGTTGCCCTCTGGCTTGAAGACAGCATTCATCCTCCTACCTTTTTGCTGTTTGCCAGTGCTCTCGCTGATGCTTGTCAGACAGTTGGCCGAGACTGGTTTGGTGACAGCAAGGGCACTACTGGTAGAAAAGTTGGTGCAAACTCAATGGGCTGAAAAACACTGGTAAAAGATCTCCAGTGCAGCAATCACAAACTTTGGAGACTTTGCTAGTATACTTCTCTTTTTGCATGTCAAATTCTTTTTAACCATGACATACCATTCTGAGTACTCTAGGGCTCTTCCAGTGTGCTTCAGGCAACAAATGTTTCAACGCACCAATTTGTTCTGTTAAATATTTGTGGTGGCGTGACATTCACTGTATGCATGCTGCAGTAAGTCTGCATGAGTTGTGCATCAGAACCGTCAGCCAGGTCTGCAGTTGATATCTCTTGTTGCCCAGTAAACAGCCTATGGTTTTGTGTGCTGGCTCTGGCAGCGGGCACAGCAGATTGTGATGTGGAGATGCCAGCGTTGGACTGGGGTAAACACAGTACGACGTCTCACAACACCAGGTTAAAGTCCAACAGGTTTATATGATAGTAAATGTTAGAGTTTAGAAGAATGAGGGGAGATCTCATTGAGACGTATAAGATGATGAATGGGATGGATAGGATAGAGGTGGAGAGGCTCTTCCCGCTCAGAAAGGACAGTAGGACAAGGGGGCACAGCCTCAAGATAAAGGGGGGGGGGGCGGTTTAGAACGGAGTTGAGGAGGAGCTTCTTCACTCAAAGGGTGGTGAATCTCTGGAATTCTCTGCCCGTTGAAGTGGTGGAGGCTGTCTCGCTAAATATTTTTAAGGCGCGGGTTGATGGGTTTTTGATAAGAGAGGGGATTGAGGGTTATGGGGAGAGGGCGGGAATGTGGAACTGAGCCACGACAGATCAGCCATGATCTTATTGAATGGCGGGGCAGGCTCGAAGGGCCAGATGGCCTACTCCTGCTCCTATTTCTTATGTTCTTAAATGCCACAAGTTTTCGGAATGCTGTTCCTTCGTCAGGTGAGTGGAAAGTTCTGATCAGAAACAGGGCATATAAAGGCACACACAGTTTATAGAATACTGATTAAAATGTGTGTGTCTTTACAACTAATCTGTTATTCAAGTCTTAAAGGTGCAGACAATGTGAGTGGAGATAGCATTAAGCATAGGTTAAAGAGATGTGTATTGTCTCCAGACAAGACAGTAAGTGAGATGTTGCAGGTTCAGGCAAGTCATGGGGGTTACATATAGTGTGACGTGAACCCAAGATCCCAGTTGGGGCTGTCCTCATGTGTGCGGAAACCTATGCTTAATGCTATCTCCGCTCACATTGTCTGCACCTTTATGACTTGAATAGCAGATTAGCTGTAAAGACTCGCATTCTAATCAGTATTCTATAAACTGTGTGTGCCTTCATATGCCCTGTTTCTGGTCAGAACTTTCCACTCACCTGACGAAGGAACAGCGCTCCGAAAGCTTGTGGCGTTTACTATCAAATAATCCTGTTGGACTTTAACCTGTTGTTGTGAGACTTCTTATAGCAGATTGCTACAGCCTGAAGGCAATGTGGCAGCTGCCATGATACTAGCCATTGACCTGCAGAATCGCTGCTTTGTTCACACACCAGTTGGATATTGAAGGAGTAGAATTGGCACAGCAACATAGTAGTTAGCAGAGCTGTCTCATAGAGCCAGGGACCTGGGTCCTGGCCTGGATCACTGTCTGTGTGGAGTCTGCATGCTGTCTCCATGTCTGCATGGGTTTCCTCCGAGTGTTCCGGTTTCCTCCCACAGTCCAAAGATGTGCACGTTAGATTGATTGGCCATGTTAAATTGCTGCTTAGTGTCAGGAGGATTAGCTAGGGTAAATGCATGGGGATTTGAGGATAGGGCCTGGATGGGATTGTGGTTGGTGCAGGCTCGATGGGCCAAATTGCTTCTTTCTGCACTGTAGGATTTTATGAAGATCCACCATAGTGATGTGTGTGCAGTCAATGCCACCTTGCGCCATGGGGAAGCTTGCAATCCTAACAAAGCTGAGACCTCACTCTGCTTGTCTCCAGCAGAACAGAATTAAATATAGAGTTGAATAGAAAGCATCAGGGTCAGAAAATTGGGCGGCAGAGTGGTTAGCACTGCTACCTCACAGCGCCAGGGTCCCAGGTTCAATTCCGGCCTAGGGTGACTGTCTGTGTGGAGACTGCACATTCTTCCTGTGTCTGTGTAGGGTTGCTCCAAGTGCTCCTTTTCTTCCCACAGTCGAAAGATGTGTAGGTTAGATGGATTAGCCATGGTATATCTGTGGGATTATGGGGATAGGATGGGGAAGACAGCCTGGGTAAAATATTCTGTCAGAGAATCAGTGCAGCCTCAATGGGCTGAAAGGCCCCCTTCTGCACTGTAGGGATTCTGTTAAAACTGGAAGCTGTTGCAAATATTTCCAGCTCCTGTCTAAAAGGTCATAGAATCCCTACAGTGCAGAAGGAGGCCATTCGGCTCATCGAGCTTGCACCCACAGCAATCCCATCTAGTCTCTATCCTCATAACCCCATGTATTTACCCTGCTAGTCCCCCTGACACTAAGGAACAATTTAGCATGGCCAAGCAGACAAACAAATATTATCACCTTGGTCACTGTCACAGTCGCCGGCAATGCAGACCTGGCCCCCTTCTCAAAGTTTGCAGTTATGACATATTTCAGTGAGGCTGGCTCTGCTGAAGCATAGATCACAGAATCGTAGAAACCCTACAGCACAGAAGGAGGCCATTCGGTCTATCAAGTCTGTACGACCACAATCCCACCTAGGCCCCGTTCCCGTAACCCCACACATTCACCCTACCAATCCCCCCTGACACTAGGGTCAATTTTAGCATGGCCAATCAACCTAACCCACACGTCTTTGGACTGTGGGTGGAAACCAGAGCACCTGGAGGAAACCTACACAGACACGGGGAGAATGTACAAACTCCTCACAGACAGTGACCAAGCTGGGAATTGAACCTGGGTCCCTCGTGCTGTAAGGCAGCAGTGCTAGCCGCTGTGCCGTAATGGCTTAATGTCTCATGCGTTGTTCCTAATGTGACTCAGGAGTAGTGCCCTCTGGTGTGGTCTCCTGCTGAGAGCTCTTCTATCTTTTTCCTTCTTCATCTAGCACCTAGCCAACAAAAACAATACTTGATAGTTAGATAGGTACTGTTAACAGTATAAAATATTTTGGCCTTGGAGGGAGTGCAGAGGAGGTTCACTAGGCTGATACCAGAGATGAGGGGGTTGGACTATGAAGAGAGACTAAATAGACTGGGTCTGTACTCGTTGGAGTTTAGAAGAATGAGGGGGGATCTTATAGAGACGTATAAGATAATGAAAGGGATGGATAGGGTAGAGGTGGAGAGATTCTTCCTGCTTAGAAAGGATAGCAGGACTAGAGGGCACAGCCTCAAGATAAGGAGGGGGGGGTTGGGGCGGTGCAGTTTAGATCGGAGTTGAGGAGGAACTTCTTCACTCAAAGGGTGGTGAATCTCTGGAATTCCCTGCCCGTTGAAGTGGTGGAGGCTACCTCGCTAAATATATTTAAGTCACGGGTAGATAGGTTTCTGATAGACAAGGGAATTAAGGGTTATGGGGAGAAAGCGGGAAAGTGGAACTGATCCACTTCAGATCAGCCATGATCTTATTGAATGGCGGAGCAGGCTCGAAGGGCTAGATGGCCTACGCCTGCTCCTATTTCTTATGTCCTTATGTCTCAAGGCACCTCGCAGGAGCATTATAAAATCGAATATGACACTGTGCCATATAGAAGACTGGATCAGATAATCAAAAGCTTAGTCACAGAACTATGTTTTAATGAGTATCTTTAAGGAGAACAATGAGATAGAAGGGCTTGGGAAGGGTATTCTAGACCATAGGGCCTAGACAACAGAAGACATGGCCACGAACAATGGAGTGATTACAATTGTTGGCATGTTCAGGAGTTCAGAATTATAGGATCTTAGCAGATCTGTCAATGTTGTGGGACTGGAGGCAGAGGTACAAGGCAGGGAAAGATTTGAAAACAAAGATGGAACTTTTAAAATCAAGACACTGCTTGACCAGGAGCTAATGTAGCACAAGTGTAAGTAGGATTTGCAGTACACTAAGACATGGGCAGCAAAGTTTTCAATAACAAAGGGTAGAATGTGGCAGACCAGCCGTGAATATATTGGAACCTACATGGCATGGAGGCACAGTGGTTACCACTGCGCCTCAGTGCCAAGGACCGATTCCTGGCTTGGTTTGCTGTCTTTGTGGAGTTTGCACGTTCTCCCCATGTCTGCATGGGTTTTCTCCAGGTGCTCTGGTTTCTTCCACAGTCCAAAGATGTGCAGGTTAGGTAATTGGCCATGCTAAATTTTCCCTCGGTGTGCTCAAACAGGAGCCAGAGTGTGGCGACTAGGAAATTTTCACAGTAACTTCATTGCAGTATGAATGTAAGTCTACTTGTGACTAATAAATAAACTTTACTTTACTTTTACTCTGCCTCGCCCCTGTCATGTTGCAGACCAAAAGTACCAGTATAGCCACCATGTCTAGTTGCAGTTAGTTTGTGCAGACACCTTGAAGCCAGCAAAAACCTAAGAAAAACCAAGCAGCGTACCTTAATGACTATCAGTCAGTGGCTCTGATAGCCATCATTATGAAGCGCTTCAAAAGGCTAGTCATGACACAAATCAGTTCCAGCCCTCTGGATTACCTGGATTCACTACAGTTTGTCTACTGCCGCAACAGGTCCACAGCAGACACCATCTCCCTGAGAACACCTAGATAGCAAGGACACCTATGTCAGACTCCTATTTATTGACTATAGCTCAGTCTTCAACACTATCATTCCCATGAAACTCATCTCCAAACTCCGTGGCCTGGACCTCAGCACCTCCTTCTGCGACTGGATCCTGAACTTCCTAACTCAAAGATCACAATCAGTAAGGATAGGCAACAACACCACCTCCACGATCATCCTCAACACTGGTGCCCCTCAAGGCGGTGATCTCAGCCCTCTACTATACTCCTTATATACCTATGACTGTGTGGCCAAATTCCCCTCCAAGTTTGCTGACAACATCACCATAGTGGGTCGGCTTTCAAACAATGATGAGACAGTACATGAATGAGATCCGAAAATTTGGTGAATTGGTGTGGCAACAATAATCTCTCCCTCAATGTCAACAAAACGAAGGAGATTGTCATCGACTTCAGGAAATGTAAAGGAGAACATGCCCCTGTCTATATCAATGGGAATGAGGTTGAAAGAGTCTAGAGGTTTTTAGGTGTCCAGATCACCAACAACCTGTCCTGGTCCCCTCCATGTCAGCTATGACTCTCACCATCTTTTACAGATGCACCATGGAAAGCATTCTTTCTGATTGTATCACAACTTGGTATGGCTCTTGCTCTGCCCAAGGCCGCAAGGAACTACAAAAAGTCGTGAATGTAGCCCAATCCATCATGCAAACCATCCTCCCATCCATTGACTCTGTCTACAGTTTCCACTGCCTTGGCAAAGCAGCCAGCATAATTAAGGACCTCATGCACCACAGACATTCTCTCTTCCACTTTCTTCCTTCGGGAAAAAGATAACAAAGTCTGAGGTCACGTACCAACCGACTCAAGAACAGCTTCTTCCCTGCTGCTGTCAGACTTTTAAATGGACATTCTTTACATTAAGTTGATCTTTCTCTACGCCCCAGCTATGTCTATAACACAACATTCTGAGCTGTCTCATTTCCTTCTCTGTGAACGGTATGTCTTGTCTGTATAGCATGCAAGAAACAATACTTTTCACTGTTAATACATGTGACAATAATGAATCAAATCAAAAATACTTCAACTGCTGTAGACTTTGTAAATTGCAACAACTGCAGGAAGCGCCAATAGCTTGTAGAAGCATAACAGCAGAAGGAATTGACCAGCAGATGAATTTGAAGTAGTGATGATTCCTCTAAATAACTCTGGTGCCGAGTCCTTCCTGTACTGAACCTGTGTTTAACTTTGAGAGGTATTTCAAGAGTAGCATCGAATCAGTATTGCACATTGATGCTCTGCATACTTCCTGCTGCCATTCGTTGCATGCAGTAATGTTTGCACCAATATGGTATCTGGCGTGATTCACCCCAAAAGTGAGTATGCCCAGATTCTGTTTTGGAGCTTGAAAGGCATTTTTACTAAGGTAGGCAATAACAGGCAAATTTTTTTCATCTATGTTCTTGATTATCCTCTGCACTCTTGGAACTACAGTAAGAAGTCCTCTTGGAACTAGTCAGAAAAATTGACAAGTCAGTTTGTCCCGTCTGTTTTCCCAAGATGGAATGTCTTTTTTCCATGCAATGCTCGATTTTGGTTGAAGATTGACTAAATCAACCTGACTGGAAAAGGCATGTTGGAAAAATTGATGGCCCTTATTCAGAATGGAATCTTTAACCTTACAATTGGGAAGTGTACTTAGTCTACTATTCAGCGGCTATGTTATTTTCTCATACCCATGTTGTGAAATCACCACTGATGTCCCAGGTTTTATCTATAGTAAGTTATTGTACTAAATTCACCCACGTGCCATCCGGTACTTTTGTGCTCCTGTAATGACAACATGAACATATTGTGCACCTCAGAACAGACAACAGAGTATCTAACCCGTGTTGTTATGAGGTTAAGTTAGATAAACAGTTGTCTCCAGAGCATTATGCAATTTGTGTTTCGTAGAACATCAAGGCTATTTTCCAGGAATGCCAGTGATTGCTAATGCATTAACTTCTGTACAGCACATTGGCCAACAATAACAAATAGTTTAAAATCAATCTAGATTAAGAAACAAAAATATCTAGAAGGGCATTTTGAAATGAATCCAATTGATGATCTTCACAACTGTTGTCCTCTGTCAAAAGGCCATCATGAGCAAGCTGGGCATACATAGGGCAAGATCTCAAATTATACCATTTCATTCTCCTGACTACTGAAGTTATTTGATTTGATTTGTTATTGTCCCATGTATTAATGTGCAGTGAAAAGTATCGTGTTTTGTGTATTATACAGACAAAGCATAGTGTTCATAGGAAAGAAAAGGAGAGGTTGCAGAATTTAGTGTTACTATTATAGCTAGGACGCAGAGAAAGGTTAACTCAGGATAGATCCTTTCAAAAGTCTGACGGCAGCAAGGAAGAAGCTGTTCTTGACAAGGTTCCGACTTCTCATTCTTATCCAGAGACGACTCCTAAAACATGTGTGGATGTGGATTCATCAAGCCTCCTCCCACTAATAAATAGCTTGATGATTATGTTTTGTTTAGATTGATGTCAGGAATGACCATTGATGGTAAATTCAGGTTTTCTATTATTCGGAGTAATACAACCATATAAATTTCAGGGGAAGAAGGTTAAATGAATTGAAAAAAATCTAAATAATAAAAACAAAATTGTAGCACATTTCTCCAACTCGGATCCATATTTATTTGACATTCAACTTCCCAGCGCAAAACAAAAACACAAAATATGCTACACATCTACTGCAAATCACTCATCATATGAAAGAAGAAAGGACAAGAAAACATTTTGAATGTACACAGCATGTCAGAACCTAAATGCTAAAAGATAGTAAGCATTTCAGTAACGTTAAATAAAAGCAATGGTGGGGTGGGGGACTGGGGAATGGAGGAAGAAAGGGAGAGAGGGGGAAGTAACTCCACAGAGGGAATTACTGGGTTAAAGATCAACAATAATAAGAAAAGCTTGCACAGTGCCTTTTAATGTAGTAAAATGTGCAAAGGTGCATCATAGGCGTATTATCAAACAAAACTTGATCTGTGTCATGTGTGGAGATAGTAAAAGAGGTGACCAAAAGCTCAGTCAAAGATGTAAATTTTAAGAAGTGCCTTAGAGACGGGGAGAGAGTAAAGAGACAGAGTGTTTCAAAAATAGAGTTTTAGCAGTTCGGTGGCGGAAAGCTTGGCCGCTAATGGCAGAGCAATTAAAACCAGGAACGTGCAAGAAGTCCAGCATTGGAGGAGTGCAGAGATTGATGGATTGTAAGACTGGAGGAAGTTACTGAGATGGGAAGGGCAAAGTTGTTTAATAGAAAACTGTCATAACAAAAATATTAAAAGGATGTGTATATCAGAAAGTGAACAATGTGGGAGAGGTCCACACAAACAAGATGCAAGAAAATGGAGGCTAGTAAAGAGAAATATTTTTTAAAAATAAGCTGATTCCATTTTTTTAACCAATAATGCACACTTCTTTTCCAGTATGTAATACTTTATTCTGTACTCTTCCTCAAATTATTGGCAAAATTTTTGAATTTGGGAAGCTGATGTTATGTTTCCACTTTTTATTTCACTCTGACTCCCTTAGCCATTATCATGCTAGTAACCTAGGATTTCATGCAACTGGCAACAATTATATTCAAGGTCCTTTATTCAACTTTGCCATTCCCCTTACACTTTTAAAGACTATGATCTCAAACAAAATAAAATGTATTATGGCAAGGTAGATACCTCTTATCAGCAAAATGACAGAAATAGAAAAGGTCGACTGGTATAAGAACATAAGAAATAGGAGCAGGAGTAGGCCATCTAGCCCTTCGAGCCTGCCCCGCCATTCAATAAGATCATGGCTGATCTGTCGTGGCTCAGTTCCACTTTCCCACCCTCTCCCCATAACCCTTAATCCCCTCGCTTATCAAAAACCCATCAACCCGCATCTTAAAAATATTTAGCGAGGCAGCCTCCACCACTGCAATGGGCAGAGAATTCCAGAGATTCACCACCCTTTGAGTGAAGAAGTTCCTCCTCAACTCTGTTCTAAACCGCCCCCCCCTTTATCTTGAGGCTGTGCCCCCTAGTCCTACTGTCCTTTCTGAGCAGGAAGAGTCTCTCCACCTCTATCCTATCCATCCCATTCATCATCTTATATGTCTCAATGAGATCTCCCCTCATTCTTCTAAACTCTAACGAGTACAAGCCTAGTTTATTCAGCCTCTCCTCGTAGCTCAACCCCCTCAACTCCAGCATCAGCCTAGTAAACCTCCTTTGCACTCCCTCCAAGGCCAAAATATCCTTGCGTAAGTGCGGCAGGAGTAGGCCATTTGGCCCTTTGAGCCTACTCTGCCATTCATTTTGATCATGGCTGATCATCAAATTCAATATCCTGACCCTCTCTTCCTTTTCTATCCCTTGATCCTTAAGTCCCAAGAGCTATATCTAATTTCTTCTTGAAATCGCACAATGTTTTGGCGTCAGCTACTTTCTATGGTAGTGAATTCCACACACACCACTCTGTAGTTAAGAAATTTCTTCTCACTGCAGTCCTAAAAGGCTTACCCCTTATCCTCAAACATGCTGGGACAACGAGAGCATCAAGATAAATCATCTTTCGTGAGGGCCTCACCATTGAGAGCAAGAAACTTTGGGATTATAAATGCCCATGATAGAAAATGGAGTGAAAGGTAATTGAAGAAGTAAAGAACGAGAGGGAGGAAATATCTTCTGTAATTATCTGCACTAGTTGAGGAACTTAAGAAACAGAGACTATCAGCTATTCATTGCAAAAAGAAAGAGTTATACTTATATAGTGCAGTATAATGGATTCGTAGGATTCTTATGGTATGGAGTGATGAAGATAATGATATCAACAGTCATGTGCTAGATATTTGTCTGTACTCATGAGAAACATACCTACTCTGTAACCTATCCTGTATATAGTGGTAATAAATCAGTTTGTGGTCACTACTGGAGTAAGACTACAGTTTCTCCAGGTAAGATTGGCCATGCAATCAGCATATGAAACATGGTGGCAGCAGTCGTGACTCAAATGTAATGATGGTTTGGTGCCATCAGCGAGAGTTTCCAGGAAAACATGAAAAAATCTAAAAGCGTACCTGAAGAGGTGGCAAGTTGGACAGCGTCAACAATGTCAATATATGGTTATATAGTGCGAATGAATAAGTTTGAAATAACTACCACAGTTAAGACTATAGGCTCTTTAGATAATCAGCATAAGAAGCGCATAATATCCTTCACAATCCCAGGACATCTGTAAGTCCTTTATAGCCAATGAAGTGTTTTCCAAAGTTAATCACTGTTGTAATGTAAGAAACACAATAATCAATTTGTGCACAGCACGCTTCAGTAAATGGCAATGTGATAAAGACCAGATATATTTTTTTAATATATTGATTGAGGGATAAATATTGATTTGGATCCGGAGAATCCCATTGTTCTTCACAATGGTATTCTGGGTTTTTTTTATGTCTACCTGAGGGTCAGGCAGTACCATGGGTTACAGTTTCATCCAAAAGGTTGCACCTCCACCAATGCAGCACTCTTTCCTTACTGCACTAGAGTGTTTGTTTTGGGCCCCAGTTTTTGAATTTGCATTTGAACTACCTACCACAGAGGCAAAAGTACTACTGACTGAACCATACCTGACACATATACATTACTCCCTTGCAGGTAAATACAAGGAAGATGACAGACAAACAGCTAAACTTGTTGATCAAAAAAGTATGAAAGGTGTGATGCTGGAAACAGCTGTATCAATTATGTAGGTAGTAATCTGTAGGATTTCTTTTCAATAACTTGAAAAATAAGAGACTTGAGTGGTGAAAGATTATCAAACAATATGACGTGGATGAAGCTAATATTTTCAGAGTAGTTCTGAATAAATTTTGCATTACCTGGATGAAAAGGTGTGGAGAATTTCATTGTGGCTTCAAAGAGGGATGTGGCTGCGACACATGATTGAAAATTGTTGAAAGTGCAGAGGTGTGCTGATATTGTCCAATATTCAGAAATAGGAGCCTCAAAATTGAATTATTCAGCACCCACTTGTGGGATGAAAGCAGGTGCTGAAGGATCCAATATCATGAAGCTGTGATATGGCCATCACTATTGTTGGACTGCACTGCTTTTAGGTGTCCTGAGTAGCTATGTGTCTCTCGTAGCCACTTGAAAGTGATGTTGGCCTAATATAAGTATGGAAAGAAGGGCTACCGTACTACGCAAAGGCCTATTGGAGTTTTGCTGTACCATTTGCAGCAATTTTTGTGTTTCCACATGACCTAGAAAGCAATCCTTAAATGGACTGTTAAAGATAACATATGAAAAATAAAGGCAAGTTTGAAAAACCTACTTGAATGTGGAGCTGGGTGAGCCTTTTGACTCCAAAATTACAACCCTGGATTTGAATTTTCTGTTCATTAATACTTTTTTTGCTATTCAATAAAACATAAGAACATGAAGAGGCCAGTCAACCCATAATTTGCACCTCCACTCCATTTATCCAATTTTCCTTCATGTCTCCTAATGTTGTTAGAAAACAAATCCTGAAAGTCTCGCACTTGAAAGTACCTATCAACTTAACACCCACAACCCTTTGGAAGAGAGTTCCAAACTTCTGTTACCCTTGTGCCTCTTCCTTTTGCTCCTGAATGGCTCTAATTTTAATATTGTGTTCCCTTGATTTTGGGTTTCTCCTAGCAGGTGTAATAGTAAAAAAAACGCCTCGTCTCCTTTGTAAATGGGTGATCCCTTACTTTTAAACAGTGACTCCACCCCCTCACCTACTACTTATGAGATTAGAGAATTCTGGGCACTGTACCTGTACTGATTTAGCAAATTTGCAATTACCTGCTTGAAAATTAAAGTACCAGCCAATGGATCTACTTCTCCACGCTCTCTTACTCCTAATGTATCTTCACAAACTTTTACTATTAAACCATTTATTAATTGGAGTTTTTGTTTTGTATTTCCTTTCTAGCTCTTGAGTTTTCCTTTGTTCTCTATATTTCTCCCAGTCCATTGAAATAACATTTGTCTTGGCATCTGTGTAAGCCATTTTCACAAACATAATGGGAGCAATTCTCCCGGCCCGTTGCACTACAAAAGCAGCGCAGCAGGCTGGGAGACTCAAGTGGAGGCTCACGGTCCCCCTGTTGGGTGCCATGGCCTCCGCCAGTCTCCAACAGCCAGATTTCTAGCGCCGTCAGCTCCTGCCAGAAGTCGGCATGGAGCTGTTTAATTTATGCTAATACAAATTTATATCTACTTTACATTTGATTAGTGGGCCTTGGACTGAAATCTCCGGGTCCGCTAGTTTCTCCCCATTCCTCAACTCCGGCAGGATTTACTATAGGTCCCCGCTTAAGAAAACTCTGGAATGAAGTGAGGGGAGGGGGGCAATTGAGGCCTCCCAGAGGGTTCGGTGCTGGGAGGATACCCTCTGGGCAGTGTCAGCCTGGCAGTGCCAGCCTCGGTCCCGATGCTGCCCAAGGGGCACCTTGGGACTGGCAACTAGGCATCGGACGATGCAAAGGGAGTGGGGTCTAATGGGGGGGCCTCTGGGGGAGCAATCAGTTGGGGTGAGGATGCCCGTTGCCAGTCTGAATTTTGGTCTGGGTGACAGAGAGGGAGACAAGTGATCGGGGCTGGGCACCTGGGGGGCGTGGGCGGGGGGGCGCGGGCGGGGGCGCGGGGCGGGGGGGGGGGGTGTTCGGAGCTGCAGTGGAGGGGGGGATAGGGATGCTGGTGGGGGATTTGAAGATTGGGAGGGTGGGGGAGATCGAGGCGGGCTGTGAGGCTGGCCCAGACACATCTGGCGGGTCAGCAATCAGGCCGTTGGGGGTGGTTTCGCACAGCCAGCAACGTGGGTGTCGTGGGGCTAGCCAGCGATTGGAAGCTGGCAGTGTGGGGATTACTGCACGTGCTCTGATCTCAGTGCTGACAGATTGGCGCGTGCGCAGTGGCCCGCTCAACGCTATGCTGCCGGCCTCACCAATGGGAATAGGCCCTGCCCCCCTGATATTCAATGGGCTACATGCTAGCACACTCTGCAATAGAAATTTATTTTCAAGTTCCCACTGAAAAAATTAGCATGAAATACTCCAGTTTGTATGCAAATTCGACACTTAGAATTGTTTTGGGAAAGTTGCCCTCTATATATTTCATTTTACCTGATATTCTGATTATAGTTGGTAAATTGTACAAGTGAAACCTCTCCACCTGTGGGCTGTGCATTGTCCTGGCATTGTACTAAATGCTATTTTTGCACTGCTTATTAAAAATGGGTTTACCAGTTAATAGCTCAGGTGAATTTAAAGTGCCAGTTTCTATCTCATTTCTTTAAAGTCAGCCTTACTAAAGTTTAAATCATTGGTTTAGGTAGGATCCTTTTTACTTCCCAAAATTGATGTCAAATTCTATCCTGGTCTAGCCCCTGTTTCCCACATTGTTAGACTATAAATTAACTCTGTCTTATTACTCATTACTAAATCTAGTAGGCACTGTTCTCTTGTTGGTGCTAATTGGTTCAAAAAGCTGACCTGGATATACTCTATTGCATTCATTACCTTAAGACTTGAACTGCTTTGTATCTCATTTTTCTCGAGATTACAGTTACCAGCATCTTGGCACAGCGGACCTTTGGATTGCTGAAACAAAGGCTCAGATGCTTGAAACCATCAGAAGGATCTTGCCTTTCAGCACAGGCTAAATTTCCTCAATCATTTTGGCTTGTTGCTCCTTTAGATAACTGTGCTGAAAATAATCTTTACCATATATTATAATGAAAAGCAGTGACCTCATGCAGTGGCAGAAGAGTCACTGGCTGAACCAAGATGTTAAGACATCCAATGTATGTACTTTACAAAATTAGACCGGCAAGATACAACCAGTTTATTTGCCAATGTTATCAGCCTCAATACTCTTGAAAACTATTGCAGTTTTCCATAACAACCTGATTCATTTTTGCCACAAATGAACTCTCATGACACATTAGGGGATGCCAATTATTCCAAACTATATTTGTCCCAACTTTGTTTGTAATTACGAAAGGGAATGATCTTACCTACTGTTCATGTCACAGTTTCACTGCAGTGAGGTCGGAGAATTTGACAGCCAGCACGCTTTCCCCTAGTATCTTCCATGCAAATTCATGGGCTGGCCTTAGGAGCCATGTTTAGATAAAATAAATGTCTAAATATCTATTACAGCATTAATTCGAGTAAAAAAGAAGTCATGTTCAGGACAACCCATTCTAGACATTTAAATCCCCCAACATACTTAATCCCGAATAAAAACAGGTTTGTATTCATAAGGCCACAAAAATAGCAAATCCTTTAAAAAAAACCTCTTTGAGCTGTCAATCAAATGGCAAATTTAGATTCCTATACTGATCATGGAATACAATCAAGTAATAATAATTACATAGTATCCATGGGGCCAACATCAACGAACAGCTATTGTAACTGATAAAACAGATTTTCTTCAACCATCACTGACACAGGCAACTCTTTTAAACCAAAGGGCTGGTGATTTATGTAACTTTACATCATGACAGTTCTAAAGACCTTATTTGACCCTCAAGAAAATTTATGACTCTCCAAATAATTAATTACACCCACTCTGTGGGTTAAGGTCCACGCTACAGTGTGTTTGCCTCCTCAGTATGTACCATCTACAAGATGCACTGCAACAAGCTGTCCTTGTTTGTTTTAACTTAATTTCACTGTCAGCCAAGTTCATCTAGTTCTTTGCACTCCATTGCATGTATTCACTTTGTTCCTTCACTTTATACGTTAACAATCTCATCATACTCTTTACAAATGCCGAGCCATGGTGCACTATCCTACACTCTACAGTCACGCTATGATTGAACAAGATAAATCAGAATCTCTAGTCCATTCAACCCTGAGCAAATATTCTGACCTATATATTCTTCATTGCAAAGATCCACTTATTTTCATGTCAGTAGCATCACCAGCCTTTGTTCCCCCCCCCCCTTGAGCTCTGCCACTGAAAATCTCATTTAAACATTAGTACCTTCCAGACTAGACCATTTTAAAGCACTCCTGGCTGGCCTACAATTCATCACTCTGTGCAAACCTCAGCCCATCCAAAATTCTATTGCCTGTATCGTATCCTGCACCATCTGTCATCCATATCCCTGCAAGTTTATATGGGCTTTTGAGCATTCAGTTTCTTGATTACAATCTTTCTGACTGTCACTCTTCTGTATCTCTGTGACTTAACCACCACTGTCCCCATTTCCAACGCAAATCTCTACTGATTGACCTTTTTATTGAACAACCCCCTCCAAGATCTTGACTCTGTTCCTAATCTTTTTCATCTCACTACCTCTCTGTTTTTAGGGATTTCTTTGTTCGAGCATTTAGTCACGCCTCCTAATTCCTTGCAAGTAGAATGTTCTCATTCATTTCAAAGGGAATAGCACATAAAAGTAGTGATGTTTTGCTACAGTTGTACAGTTGGTGAGACCAAGATTGAAAGGTGATATTGTTGAAATGTAGAGGGGGACCTGACAGGGTGGATGCTGAAAGGATGCTTTCCCTATGTGAAAAAGACTAGAATGTGGGGGGACACAGTTTTGGGTCTTCCATTTAAGATAGAGCTAAAAAGAAATGTTTCCTGAAGGTCATGAATCTCTGGAAATCTTTTCCCCAAAAGGTGTTTGCAGCAAGGTCAATTAACATTTTTAAGGCAAAGGTAGATAAATCCTTGATTAACAAGGAAGTTGAAGGTGATTGGAGTGGTGGAATGTGGAGTTGAGGCCACAGTGAGACTAGCTACGATCTTATTGAATGGTGGAGCAAACTTGAAGAGCCAATTAGCTTGTTGCAGTGCACTTTGTAGATGGTATGTACTGAGGAGGCAAACACACAGTAGCATGGACCTTAACCCACAACATGGGAGTAATTAAATCTCTGCCTTAAGAATGCTAATTGACCTTGCTGCAAATGCCTTTTAAGGAAAAGAGCTCCAAAGATTCATGACCTTTAGAAAACATTTTTTTAGCCCCACCTTAAATGGAAGATACAAAATTGTGTCCCCCCACATCCTAGTTTTTTTCACATAGGGAAAGCATCTTTTCAGCATCCACCCTGTATCTAATACAAATGTTCTATGTTATGGTGTCCATTTATCTAATTATGCCATTGTGATGCACCATTGTGTATTTCACATGCTAAAAATTCTATATTGTTGTTACAGTTGCTAATCTAAGTTTGTTGCTGAGTATCATTAACTGCTTGTAAGCTGGTATCAATTCTGTCAAGCATGTAGAATACTTTGTGGAGCTGTACCTATGTCTTTTTACTTCTGGGCATTATTTTGGTTAGAAGAAAATCCATTACATTAGTTTAACATCTAGTTTAATGGGTTGACATTTTTGTCATCTAGATTTATAGAAGACATAGTGGAAATCTGTATTTTGTATCAATCATTTGGATTTGATTTTTTTTTGTATGTTGACGTGCATTTTACTAACCCAAACATGGCAAAGGAAGAATCAGGTTTAATTTTGTAGGCCACCACAATCCAGTTTGAAAACTGTCACCAAGCTGTTTATGTAAGGAAAGGTATTGAAGTGAATGGAGCCAGTTGTAATTTACATCATTCATAGGCCAAGGGCATTGTAATTCTGCATCTGTGAAAGCAAAAGTGATAGGACCTTTAATCTGTGAATATAATTTTGTACTTTTCTGCCTACCCTCCCAACTAAGTTTCTCAAGGATCTCGGTTATCTGAGGAATGAACATATTCTAATCAAAAATGAGTCAACAAGGATATGTTGCAAGCTATTCTCAAGCTAAACCTGGAATGGGAGGATATTCAGCTGGCTTTGGTTCAACAACTTCACAGCCTCATTATGCCCACTATGGTGGAGCAGGTCAACCGTATTCTGCAGCTCAAACAGGTAATGCATATGGAGAAATCTTGAAAATAAACTTTAAATGATTCCTTCCTCCACCACCACTCCTGACACCATAGCATCGAAGAGACAAGTTATAACAATGTAATTAATACACATGGTGTGAGGAAGATTTAAGTCTGAAAGGTTGGGTGGGGGAGGTGCAGGAGAGGGAAACCAGAATTTTGGAAGGGATCTAGATAAGCAGGAGTTCTGCACATGTTTTGTTGGTTTGAGAAAGTCGAATAGGAGGAATTCGGCAATCCTTCCACCTCCTCTGTTAGATAATTGAAAGAGGTAAGAAACTCCTACCAAAAATGCCACCAGTTTCATCTTTACCGTTTGCTTCAGCTTATCAAAAGGAAATTCAGAATCTGCAATTTTAGTTCATTAATATTAAAGGTTTTTGCTGTCTTTAGAACTTAGCTTTTGCCCTGACTATTTCCAGAATCTAATAAAGATCTCCATACATGTTATTGCCATTTAGTATTATGTCTCATGCGAAAGCTAAACTTGTTTTCCCCCGAGGAAGAAGACCTAAACAATGAGTCCTAGGGTAGTAGAATTAGCATTTTAGAATTTATTATTTATTTAGGGCTTTATCTAAAGTACATCATATTTGGCCATCTAGATTATGCACCAAGGCCTGGATTTTTGCATTGGGTTGACTCGGGAGCCAGGTAAAAATAGCAAGTAGGATCTGTTTCTAGGATTTCTGTCTTCGTTTCCTGCACCTTCAGTTTTAGCTAGTGTGGGAAAGTGATCTTGATCACTCCTTGCAGAGGTAGACATTGCACCTCAGCTCTCCACTTTTGTGTATTTGGGCCAGTTTTTTAGGTGACATGTAGTTCCTAGTTTCTCAGAGAAGTTATAAGCTGTAGTCTGGATTTGGGAATCTCCATTCCAATTTGGTGCCAAGTCATATCACATGCTCTTCAGACTGTCCCTTCCATGCCCAGCATGTATGGAACTGTTCAAGGAAATCACCCGTTCGTGAATCTTCTTTAGAACAAAATATGTTGTTTCCATAATTCTTTACAAGTATTATCCAAATAACATTAAAGAATCAATAACAGAAGCTTCAAACACTTCAAAATTCTTAGTCTTGTACAAATAAAGATTGAAACATTGACAAAAAAGATACAGCTTAAATATATCAGTCAAGCAAAGTCAACAGTTCTCTCCTGTTATTAAAACAGAAACTCCTGCTGAGATAATCTTTTTGAGTTTACATTCTCAAGCCAAATGTTCATATGAGAACACTTCATAAGAACTACTTCAGTAGAATGGGATGGGTCCCAATGCATTGAAATTATGTCAGAAAATCAATGTAATTTGACCAGAACTGTTAATTTTTTTTACGTCAAATGTTAGCACATACTCTGAAACTAAGTTACCTAATTCAACTTTTAGATCCTTCAATTCTTTGCAATTCAGTAATGAATTTGAAACGTCATGAGCAGATTGTACTGTAGAACTGGAAAAACATATGAACACAGAACCTTTCCAATTTTTCATATTTGTGGGGATATATTTTATATTGTAGACTTTTAACATGCATTTATTTCTGTACGTTGCAAGTGTTGTCAAAAGGGTTTAATTATCTAAATCTAAGCTTACGGTTAATATATTTATTTTCTTTTCAGGGCTTTTAAAACCACCTCATGGTCATCCACCACCTACCCCAAGCCAGTTTGGCCAAACTAACCTCCAGAATGGAGTATATAATCCTGGAAACCAGGTGCCAAGGTATTTGCCGCAAAACGCAATGCAATATATGCAAAATTCCATTTTACACTTGCAGACAGTTGTTGCTTTGGTTTTATAAAATGGAATAAATGCAGCATATGTTGTAAGAGGGTGACCTCAGCCTGCTGCATTACTTTTAAATTTGCACCACCGGCTTTCATGTGTACCAATGAACTGCATGTACACTTGGGTTTTCATCACTGATTAGACACATTTGTAGAAGCTTTATGACACAATCAATTACATTCAATTCCATCTCTCTGCCCCCACCTCCACCCACTCCCTCCTTGCCCTAAACTACATTATGTCTTGCAGAATACAGGACTTGTTGTTGCAGTGCATTCCAATTTATTGAAAATTGTACACATGTCAAAAAATAAAAGTTGGAGATGCCTTAGTAGTTATTATCTGATTATTTGTTTCTTTATTTGTTTACTTCCAGCTATGCAGCTCCTTCTCCATGCAGTGGTCAGGCATCTCCCCTTCAATCCCATGGTTCCAATTCACAGGCGAATTACCGGAATACTGCACCACCTTTATTTACACAGCAAGTCACCAGTCAGCTTGATGCGATGCAAATAGGTGACCATGGTAAGTGTTTTTAGTGAAGAAAGTTATTCCAGTTGAATAATTAGGCAAATAAGGGGAGGGGATGGGGGGGTGGTGGGTGCGGGGGGGAGAGAGAGAGGAAACTTCCTCATATGTTCCAAAAGGTTTCAGGTTCTAGTTGGTTTTTCTGTGGTTGTCCTTGTTGTGGCTCTCATCTTACAATTTCTTCATTCTTTTGAACCATGAGACCAAAAGGGCATTAGAGTGGAGCTTGAAGAAATTGACATTTTTAAACTGCATGTAACCTCACATCCATGTGAAATGTAAGATTTCCCGAGGGACATGAATGCTTTGATGAATTTAATTATGTCTTGCTGCTTTAAAAAAAATCAAAGGCAAACTCGTCTTAAGACTCCTGTGGTGATCCTGGGATGTTTGAGCTCTTAGTAAAACATGTTGAACATTTTGTTAACGCCATATCAACAGCTCAGAATCTATTTGATCACTCATCTTTGTTTTGGCTTTGAGCGTGAAACAGATAATTTACTCCTCTGGAATTCATGCAATTTAAACATATTTTACATTGAAATTCCCCTGCTAACATACAAATGAATAAAGTTGCTGAAAATAGAACTTCAGAGAAGCTGTGGGCAAAATGCTGCAGGTGCTGGAGATCTGAAATGAAAACAAACTTTCCTCCTTTGATAGAAGAATAATATTGGATTCAAGATTCCTCTTCCCACAGGTACTGGCAGAGCAGCTTATTTCAGAGAAATATGCAAGGAAATTCAACAAAATTGGTATTGAAACATGGGGCTGATGTTTTCTAATTTAAAACTTGCAAAATTATGGATTCATGGAAAATTGATTCAATATTTATTTCATTTATTTATTTTGTAAAAATGTTTGTGATTTTACCCAGAAAGATCTTGGTTATGAACATACGCTATGAGACATTAGTGTATGAGAGTTTAATGTATTGTTCTGAAATTACCTCCCCACAATTTGAAGTAGCAGGTTAACGCCACATTACATTGCTGGAGAAGAGAATTTCAGAGGAACATGTTAATTCTACAACATTTTAGGTCCCTCCAGTCTAATTACAAATAGTATTGTTGGACCCCTTTGAGTGATTGATCTCATTCCATCAGACAGGAAGTGGATCATCTATCTGCCTTGATAGAATTTGTGTAAAATCTGACCATCTTCCAGGGTTTGACTGCATTAGAATAATGTCGGTAAGCTGCCATCACTCATTGAATAGTGACAGGGAGGAAACTGGAAAAGGTTGATGTTGAGAGAGACTTGGATGTCCTTGCATGTGGACCACAATGTTGACATTCAGATACATCAAGCAATTAAAAATAGCAAAAGGTATACTAGCGTTTTGTTACAAAGGCTTGGAGTCTACGAGAGTAGTTCAGGTCGTAATGCAGTTGTATAGGAACTTTATGTGATCATACTTGGCGCACTGTGTACAGCTCAGATCTCTTTACGTGAAGGTGATTAGGCTTTAAAGACAAGTGGTCATTTACCTGTTCTCTTTTATTCAGGGAACTCCATTGCAAATTATTCAAATGACTTTAATGAATATCAGGAAGATTTTCCAGCATTCATCTACATTTAACTCCTATTTAATTATATTGAAGGATTAACTCTCATATAAAGTTAACCTCCATATCAGTCTGGCCTTCCACCTTGGTCTGCTCTCTCAAATCTTGAGAGTCCCATGGTGAAACAATGGAAAATCAAAGAACAGTACAGCACAGAAACAGGCTCTTTGGCCCTCCAAGCCTGTGCTGATCATGTTGTCCTTTCTAAACCAACCTCTTATATTCCTGTATTCCCTGTCTGCTCATGTGTCTATCCAGATAAGTCTTAAATGTTGCAAACATATCTACCTCAACCACCTCACTTGGCAGTACATCCCAGGCCCCCACCATCTTCCGTGTTAAAACAAAACTTCACCCACACATCTCTCCTGAACATTTTCCCCCTTATTTTAAACTTGTGCCTCCTTGTAATTGTCATTTCTGCCTTGGGAAAAAGCTTCAAATTGTTTACTCTATATCCTTCATAATTTTACAAACTTCTGTCAGATTGCCTCTCATTGTCTTTCCAGGGAGAACATCCCAGTTTATTCAATCTCCCCTCATTGCTAATACCCTCCATATCAGACAACATCCTGGTAAACCTTTTTCTGTAGTTACTCCAAAGCCTCCACATCCTTCTGGAAGTGTGGTAACCAGAATTGGAGGCAGTTTTCCAAATGTGGCCTAGCCAATGTTTTATATAACTGTAACATAATTTACCAACTTTTATACTCAATGCTGCATCCAATGAAGGCAAGCATACCTGTGCTTTCTTCATCACCTTTTCCACCTATGCTGCCACTTTTAAAGATCTATGGACCTGTACTCCCAGATCTCACTGTGTGTCTATGCTGCTGATAGTTCTGCCATTTATTTTATAGCTCCACCCGAATTGAATCTCCCAAAATGCATCAATTTGTCCAAATTAAATTCCACCTGCCATTTCTCTGCCCTATTTTCCAGCCTATCTATATCCTGAAATAGTCTCTGTCAGTCTTCATCACTATCCGCAACTCTGCGAATCTTAGTATCATCCGCAACTTGCTGATCAGACCAGCTACATTTTCTTCCAAGTTATTTATACATATTACAAACGGCAGAGGTCCCAGCACTGATTCCTGTGGAACATCACTAGTTACAGACCTCTATTCAGAAAAACGCCCTTCCACCGCTACCCTCTGTCTTCTATGGCCAAGCCAGTTCTGAATCCATGTAGCTAGTTGACCCCTGAGTGCATGAGATTTAATCTTTTGCACTTGTTTGCCATGGGGGACCTTGTCAAAGTCTTGTTAGGTCTACTGTCCTTGTAATTCTGACAGCTTGTTATGCTTCTCACTGGTCTTCCTGAACCAAGATTATTTTGAGGGATGACTGAATAAAAACTTTATTTTTACAATATTTGACAGATTTCATTTTCTTGAGGCTCTACTGTGTAATTGTTAATTGGCTTTTTAAGATCTGTAGATGTTGGCTGTGCCTCAATGCCTACTTTGCATGCTCATTATAAATGTGTTACACTTTTGTCACCTGAGCCTTGCAATATGCTGCACTTTTCCCTTAATTTGCTCTAGGTCTGATAGGAATGCCAGTACTACAGATGCCTTGGCAATTATCATTAAATATATATCACTTTCATTCATTTGCAAATTACTCATTTAAGACAGGTCATAGAGCAATCTCAATGATGATTTCGAAGATTATTATTTTGACTAATTAAATAAAAATGTTTTACTTTTATCAGTCTATGTTAAGGTCGGTGCAGTTTGTTAGCTGCTGTTTAGTTATGTCACTGAGCACATGCAGAATATTTATCATGTGGTGTTTAGCACACATCAGTTTTCTAATTTCATGTTTAGTCTTCTAGAAATGTTATACATTTTATAATGCTACAGGCTGCTTTCCTTTTTTTGTTGCAATTAGGTTCTTCTCAAGCACACCCACAAAACACTCCATCGCTATCTGGCCCACCACTCCGGCCTTCATTCCAAGGATCTCAACCACAACAACTTTTACCTCCTCTTTCATCTCCTACATGCCACAGTCTGCCTGTTGCACCTGCTGCCCCAGCAGCTGCAGTGCCCCCTGGAATGCCACCTCCTCCCCGTATGGGCATGCACGTTGGGCTTGCTGGACCTAATCAAGGCAACGTTGGCTATCAACAAGTTCAAAGCCAGCCTCCAACGACTGGGTATTTACCACAGCAGGGTAAGTATTTTCTTTTTGCATTACGTTAATTGTGGTCTGAAAGTTCTGCTGTCTTGAATTCAGCTGAAATGGTACAGCTGTCTTTTTAAGGATCATATGTAATGCAAATTAAAAGGCATTCAGATACTACTATAATCATGAGCAATCAAAATTAGACAAGATCAATTCTGAAAAGAATAAGTGCACATTTTAATCCAACAAATCTGGTGCTGTGGTTGGCTACTGTGACATGTGGAATGCAGACTGTATTATTAGAAAATTGCTAAATTATACTGAAAGAAAAACTTACATGTATGTCCCATTAAGTATCTCTCAGCGTTTCATGTCCAAATAATTACTTTTGAAAGCAGTCATTGCAGGCAAAAATGTACAGTTAGGTCCCACAAATAATTATTGAAATAATTGGGCAGTTATTCTGATTTTAATGGTGTTGGCCAATCTAGGAAAAAGGCTACTGCAGCAAGATTTGTTCTCACCTCGTGTAGGGCTAAACTATCCTGAGGATTTTAATATTTCTCACTGACAGTTGCTTGGTGGGTACAGAACTTTAATATTGCTGAAGAGAGAGACATTTTGCCAAAGCTTTTCATCTTGTACATACCTGGGCAAACACGCACATGCCAAATTTCAAACAACCCCATCAATCTGTACTATAGGAGAAAAGGGTGCTGATAAGTGGTTGATAAGTCAACTCTCTTATAGAAGTCAGCTTACTTTTAGGGCAAGAGCAGGGGTTGGAAAATTCAAGTCCTCACAAACCTTGGACTTTCCATGCAGCTGCAGATCAGGAGAGGGCTACTCAAATGCAATTCAGCACTGTAAGTTCTTTGGGCCAAGGACAAGCCCAGTACAGAGATGGAAAATGGCACAAAGGCCTAAGCCATGTGATCAGGTGGTGAGCTGACATTGCTGGTAATTGTTGGGAGCGGTCCCAAAGAAAAAGTCCCAGACAATGGACAAGAACCTGTCCTATTTTAGTTTAAAAAGCAGGTGAAAGGATGCGAATAGCTAGTGATTGAAGAGAGTTCAGGAGAAGCCCTGATGATTGCAGAGGGTTGGGAGAAGCCTTGGTGATTGCTTATGTGGTTCTGGAACTTGTTGGGTTCAAGGGAAAGTATTCTTACATAACATATATTTATAACATTTAGAGAGCTGATGTATTTCATTTTAAAACAAACACCCAGAGTTTCTACAGGGTTTTTTCCTGTCTGCTGCCATAACCCCTGTGGATAACCCAGAAACCATGGAGAAATCATGTCATATATTTTTATGTTGTTACTCTGAGGTTTCTGCAGATGCTCATCCAAAACTACAATAGCAGAAAAAAGCTCCCACAGGGATTCCAGGTAGTGTTTCCTAAAGTTCACTGCATTGATTCAGCTACTTAAGTTCAATTGCCAAATCAACTTGCACCTTTCCTTTTATGTATGTGAGGTTGAGATTAACATTAGGAAAAGCACTACAGAAATTCACCCCCATGGATTCACTAATGGAACTGGCCAATAGAGGAAGTTACAATTAGGTATACAAGTCAGTGATTTTAAATTTCTGTTGCATTGTTTTTTTTTAAAGGTTGATTATAACTGTGTGATATGTGTTTTGTAATTGACAAAGTGCAACCATTGATACTTGTGCCCAGGACGCCACAACAGTCAGTGTGTACAACTACTCTTTATTATCCAACTTGAAGGAACTTAAAAGTATTTGATGGACCAGGGAGGGATGGCTCCCCTTTTCTCAAGATATATCTATATGTGGACAACTTCCACACACACTAGAGACCCAAACTGGTTCTGCAGGCTATATTGCCAAACACAACTAGACTATTATGACTGTATTGAGAAAACACACTAATGGGTTCTTTCCTACCGGAGTGTCAGTTCCAGCTTATGTCGAGTCCAATCAGTAATCCTTTCACACCGATGTGCATTAGTATCAGTAATACCTAGAACACCAGTAGGCTAATTGCTGCTCTTAATTTAATTTCCAAGCAAGGTACATTCCATTATTAACCAAAATAAAACAATTGTGTACATATCTGTAGTTATTATAGAACAGAATATATTTAAACATTTTTTGAGTTAGAAGTGGAGTCTGTTTTTGCTAAACTGTCAACTATTATTGGATTGTTTAAAATAAATGCTACTGTTTTTCTGATCGATGCAAACAAAAATGATTTAATTCTATAAGCTGTTATTTCCAGTCTTTGTGATTCTTCTTTCCAGGAGGTATGTATGGAGGGCAGCAAAGAGGGCTTCAACCAAATTATCCTGGTGCTTATCCAGGGGCCCCTGCAACTGGTGCACAGCTTGCTGGACCTCAACAGAAGAAACTTGATCCTGACTCTATCCCTAGCCCAGTAAGTAAAGTACAGTGCACAATAGACTTGATAAATTATTGTTTTCTCTTTTTTAGTTGTTTGGACTGCATTTATAAGCCTGTATAATTTAATTCTTCTTTTTGTGCCATTCTTAACTAGTCCTGTGTTCTATTTGGACGTAGAGGAACATTCAAATAGGAAGAGTAACGTAGGGAAACATCTACTTTTATCACAGAAGAAAGTACTTATGTAGTTGTTTCTATTCCAATAATTCATTTCATTATGAAAAATATTAGGTATTCTCATTTCAAACTTCACATTTCCTCACTTTGGGGCTTTCCAGTTATTTAGCAGACATCAACTATCAATGTTTCAACAAATCATTTCATGCACAGTCCCACGATTTTATTTCATTCACAATCCTATGCCTTTGTTACCTTGAATACAAATTGGAAGTTACCAAATTGGGGAAGATTCATTGCTGGTTGTGTATTGAACTTTTTCAGCCTTGTTCACCTGCCTGTCTACATTCAGTGCCAGAAGGGTTAACATTTCAGGAATTTCCTATGGATTTGTATGATGATGTTTCCATAACTGTCGTCAGTCAGTGGCTCCCTGTAGAGGCTATGCTGAATATTTGCCATGTTTGGTAGGAATATATTGCTGGATCCCAACAAATTCACATCCAGTAGCAAAATCTCACATCTGTGATAACTGCCTCACTTTTAGATGTAATTCTTCCAAAGGATTTGCAGTCCAGTGCATAGAATAATTTTCTCTGCAGTGCATGTCTTATACTGTTCCTTAGAGAGTTAGCTAAGAAAGGGGAAAACCTGGCATTCAGATCAGACATGAATCACAGAATCTGAATTCTGTCCAACTTAAAAGCCTAAAACAAAACAGTAATGCTTTATTTTGTCAACTAATATTGATGGCCTTGGAACTGGATAGAGTTGAGAGTTACTTTTTATCAGTCCATTCTTTTCAGGCATATCGAGTGATTGATTGGGTCAGAGCCCTCAAGAGGAAGGACTCAAAATATAGGGTGTGTAAGGGGTGTGAATATGTGTATACCTTTTTATTGCAAGTGTGATATTCATAATTGAAGATAGTTGCCTTCATGTATCCATTGTCTCTTAATCCACTTATTAAATTGAATACCATGCAGATTTAATTTGTGGCAAGTTGTATGAGATGACACTATAGAACATAGAACATTACAGCGCAGTACAGGCCCTAAGGCCCTTGATGTTGCGCCGACCAGTGGAACCAATCTAATGACCCGTTAACCTAACCTATTCCCATGTTATCCATATGCCTATCCACTGACCATTTGAACGCCCTTAAAGTTGGTGAGTCCACAACTGCTGCAGGCAGGGCATTCCACGCCCTTACTACCCTCTGAGTAAAGAACCTACCTCTGACATCCGTCCTATAACTACCACCCCTTAATTTAAAGCTATGTCCCCTCGTGTTAGCCATCACCATCCGAGGAAAAAGGCTCTCACTGTCCACCCTATCTAACCCTCTGATCATCTGTATGCCTCAATTAGGTCACCTTGTAACCTTCTTCTCTCTAATGAAAATAACCTCTAGTCCCTCAGCCTTTCCTCATAAGACCTTCCCACCATACTAGGCAACATCCTGATAAACCTCCTCTGCACCCTTTCCAATGCCTCCACATTCTTCTTATAATGTGGCGACCAGAACTGTACGCAATACTCCAAGTGCGGCCACACCAGAGTTTTGTACAGTTGCAACGTGACCTCACGGCTCCGAAATTCAATCCCTCTACCAATAAAAGCTAACACACCGTACGCCTTCTTAACAACCTTATCAACCTGGGTGCCAACTTTCAGGGATCTATGCACACGTACACTGAGATCTCTCTGCTTGTCAACACTACTAAGAGTCCTTCCATTAGCCCTATATTCTGTACTCCTGTTACTCTTACCAAAGTGGATCACCTCACACTTTTCCGCATTAAACTCTATTTGCCACCTCTCGACCCAGCTCTGCAGCTTATCTATGTCCCTACGCAAACTGTAACATCCATCCTCACTGTCTACAACTCCACCGACTTTGGTGTCGTCAGCAAATTTACTAACCCATCCTTCTACACCCTCATCTAGGTCATTTATAAAAATGACAAACAGCAGTGGCCCCAAAACAGATCCCTGAGGTACACCGCTTGTAACTGAACTCCAGGTTGAATATTTCCCATCAATCACCACCCTCTGTCTTCTATCAGCTAGCCAATTCCTGATCCAAACTGCTAAATCACCTTCAATCCCATGCATCTGCGTTTTCTGCAGTAGCCTACCATGGGGAACCTTATCAAACGCTTTACTAAAATCCATATACACCATGTCAACTGTCTTACCCTTATCCGCCCCTTTGGTCACCTTTTCAAAAAAACTCGATAAGGTTTGTGAGGCACGACCTACCCTTCACAAAACCGTGTTCTTCTGAGGATCAAAGGAGTTTTGGAAGTAATTATTTTTATATCTTAATTATTGTACTATCAAATTTCTAGCATTTCCAAAAAGGCACTCTTGAATCTTCCTGTGCATCTGGCAAGATGAGGGACTGATATCAGAAACCGTCACATCAGGAGTAGCACAGCTTAGACTAAAACTCTGGGCAAGATCTTCCAGCTGTTCATGCTAGGAAGAGCTTCCAGTCCTGCTGACAGGATTTCCAGGCTGCATGGGGTGAATTCAATGGGAAATGCCAATAATAGCAGTGGGAACAGAAGATCCTGTCAATGGCCAATGTTGCGATGTCTCCCGCCACTGAGAAACACGCTGTGGGAAGGCCACAGAATCTGGCCCTCTTTCTACTTTGTATTAATTTCAAAATCAGGTACATCCCTAACCTGATTTTGACCTGGGGGGATGGAGAAGCCAGAGAATTTGGCAGGAGGGATTGTGAGATTTCTATCAGTGCATGCCATGCCAAGTTGGGAAACCCGCTGGAGGCCAGTGTGAAACGAACATGCTCCTGGGATGCAGGTGAAGGTCTGATCACCTGCACCTGATTCTTCACAGTGCCAGCAGGAAAACACGCCATTGTGAAACATATTTTGAACAATGTGGCATGCAGACATCAGGACTTGCCTGAACACTGCCCGAGGCTGCCTCTAGAGTTCAGAATGGAGATCAGTGGCAACTGTGGACTCTAACACGACAGCAGTGTGTGGCGGGGAGGGGTGGGAGTGCGGAAGGAAGGAGAGCATCTACTGGTGGATCTTTCAGATTCAGTATCCTGGAGGGGCTCCTTCTTCCAGCTTCGGAACATTTCAGAAAGTTCATCTTCTATCTTTAATATTGGATCAGTGATTTTAGGCACCTTTTCAATATGGCAGTGGATTGGATGGCATGCTATGCACCATGAGATCTTCCCTGCCATTGAATAAGGCACAAAACACCTGGTTGCCTAATTTGTGGGGTCAGGGTTGGAAAATTTGGCATGTTTTCCTGCCAACCTCCACAGCAGAGAAACATTCCAAATCTCACTCCGCTGTGAGATTTGTTGGAAAATTCTGTCCACTATTTTCACTGTGATCAGACTGAGGGAATAGTAATGAAACACTAAGTGCAAACCTGGCATTGCCTGTAGAGGGAGAAATAGGTCATCAACCTGAAAAGTAAACTCTTTCATCAGGACTACTCCCAACGTAGCCTTCTCTCCACTGGGAAGACCAAGGACCAATTGGATGGCTCCAAGCATGACTCCAAATTTCCTGGACTACTGAACAGGAAATCATATTGTAGAATCAGAGTCTGATATTCCTGGAGAGGGAAGAGAGAGAGCTGCAATGCTCACTATAGGGTGGATTTATGTGCAGGACCCAGTTCACCATTAAGGCAAAATACAGTTGATACACCCACCTTCTTCATGGACCAACCGAGTCAAGACTTATTGGAATTGCAGTTGAGTAACAAGATTTCACGAATTGCAAGCTGCTGAAATATCTGAGAAATCCTGCAATTTTCTGTTTTATTATGAATGAAAGGATGCTAAAGTTCTAAAACAATCATGTAAATGGACATTAAGATTATTTCTTTGGGGTTTCTGCTGATCTATCTAAGTCATGGGGTAGAATGGGAATACCACTCAAGGGTATCAGTGAAGGTATTAATGACCATGACTGAATGTTTGATCAAAGGGAAAGATTTTCACTGTATCTTACGAATGGTGCTGGGCACAGCATTCTGCATTATGAATGCATGCCATCCTGGATGTTGCCATAATTCTACTGTTATCCAACAATTAATTGAATGTAATGTAAGAAATAGGAACAGGAGTAGGCCATATGGCCCCTAGAGTCTGTTCTGCCATTAAATATAATCATGGCTATTCTTAACCTCTACTCTATTTATTTTTCCACTTGATCCCTGTGTCCTATAATTTACTTGGAGTCCAAAAACCTATCCATCATAGCTTTGAATATGTGCAGGGACTGAGCATTTTGAACCCTCTGAAAATTCACAACGATTTGAGTGAAGAAATTCCCCCTTACCTCAGTCTTAAATGATAAGGCCATTATCGTGAGGCAATGTCCCTCTGTTTAGAATATCTAGCCAGGGGAAACAACCTTGCAACATCTACCCTATTAAGCCCTCTCAGAATCTTAGGTTTCAATGTTTCAACTTGCATTCTTCCAAACTACACAAAGTGTAGACTTATTCCACTCGACCTCTCCTTATAGGACAATCTTGACAACTTGTCAAATGCCTTTTGGAAATACATATATGCTACGTATCAAAGCCATCCTGTAGTATAATCGCTACCCGATCAGATCACTGCTCGCTGTGTATCACGCAAACTCATGAATGGCCTAAGACTCTTTCAACCCTGAAAAATGCCCAATATGTCTCAGATTATACTGGAAGGGCAAGTAAGGTGATTCAAAAACTGGAGGTAACAGGTGAAACTAACTGTTTGCCTTTTGTGTTGTGTGATCCTCCATTAATAGGATGATGCAGTCAAACCAGAAAGAAACTCTCCCATCGGAATTGACTCCTGTTTGAACTGAATTTCACATTGGCCTCAGAACCCGTAACTTCCTTCGGACGTCTCAGTCCCACAAGTTGAATTGTATTGTTTGTTCTCCCCCACTTTGCCACCCAGGGTATTGTTCAGCCCACCCTGACAATGTTCACCTTCCCCTCTCCCCTGACAGTGTGCACCTCCCCACAACAATGGTCAGCCACCATCACGGCAATGTTCAACTCCTGTGCAGCACCCCCCTGAACCCTGGACTGTGCCTAACTCCTTCTCGCCTTCTGGATTCCCTGAGCGGGGATTTTCCAGTTCTTCCCTCTAATGTAATCTTCTGGCCCCACCAAAGGTGATCTCAAGGTGGGATGGGGGTGAGATTGAGCTTTGTGTCTTGTGAGAGGAAGTTGAACATTCTTGGGGATGCATGGGGTAAATGTAGTCAGGGTGCTGAGCATTGTCAGGGTTTGCGGATGTGAACGCTGTTGGGGACTGGAGGTTTAGCACTGTCAGTGAGGGAAGGTTTGCACTGGAGTTGATAGCTCTGTGTCAAACAATTCACACAATAGCATACCATCTCTGACACTGACCAGAAGATCTGGGCCAATATAAACAATTGTTTACAATCACTCTTGGAGTTTCTACTGATCTTCCATTAAAGTTACGTTGGGAGATTAGAGAAGCCTCAGTAGAAATTCCAGAGAAGAATGTTCTAGCACCAATTTGATGGGTGGTAATAGGTCACTTGAAAAGTATTTATCAATTGGTCCTGGTGTTTGCTCAGGAATATAATCATAAAATAGCCGAAAATTGTGGCAAGTTCAAAATTGAACTCTTTCACTGTATTTGTTACAAGCCGTATACTATTGGAAGTGCCTTGAATTACAATGAACACACTCAGTGACTGATCAGAAAGCTTAATTGGTGCAGACACAAAATTATTCACATGTTGCAAAATTTAGTCTACATATTTGATAACTGTCTTGAAATACTGTAAAATGTTAATCGGCTTTTTTTCCCCCTTTAAGTACAACCAATTCCCATTTGCATTCTTAACTAATAAAACATTTCAGAATGCAGTTTCTGTACTCTGTCAAGCAGCACCTCACAAGTTGAGCCTGCTGTAAGTCTTTTAACTCTTTGTGCTCCCCTGATATATCACAATATGATAAGATTCATTACTTTGGCCAGAGTACTTATATGGAATTTTCCCTCCATTATTAATGTACACTTGCATGATGGATAAAGCATAGCTGACTGTATATGGCAAAACTCAAGCAATTGCTTTAATATCATATATCATGAGTATGAAAGTTGAAGCTTTAATCCAAACTCTGCATTTGTTGCAGTTTTGAAAATGTTTTTAGAGATTGGCTTTAGGGCTGTAAACATACACAAATTTTATATTCTATCCTTCAGAACTTATTTCAGAAGTATCAATGTTTCAGAAACATTGGGACTTGTGTCTATAATAGGGTGAAATGGTTTGAGGGTAAAAACCTTGAGACTGCCCTCCCAGGTGCATTACTATTCAAAAAAAATCCTTGTTATTATCTGCCATATCTGACTGCCAGTTCTACCCAGTGAGCATCTATCAGGAGTGCGCTCTTACTGATTGTATCCATTAGAATACAGTTTAATTGATACTTGGGGCTGTGTTTATTTTTGGGATGATGCATGTGAAAATAGATTACATTTATGAATCAAAATAAATGCATGTCTCTCCTAATAAATGACAGCTCATTGCATGTTTGTCTGCTGGCCTTAACATAATTAATTTTCCAATCCACAGAGTATGTGTATCAAATGTTCAATGTGTTTATTTTAAGGGCGGGGTTGATATCTGTCTAAAATGGTACACAGGACTTGGTATTTTTTGGTGGACTTTGCTGATCACAAAATATCTCCTATTTCTGCCACAACTTTAGAGAGGTTGTTCCATGTTGCCCAGTGTCATGTAACTCCAAGAGGCCTTTGTAGGATATATTCAGATTGGCTGACAGAATAGAAAACATAACTCTGTTTCGTCACTGGGAATTTCATTGCGAATTTAATAGCAATTGGGCTGCTGTAAAGCTAATGGAAGATTGGCAGAAACCCTATTGACAAATCTCTTTGGGGCTCCTGTCAACCTTTCACTAATCAGGTGGGGAGAATGAGAGGGTGGAATGGAAGAATTTGATTCCCAATATATGGTTAACAGCTCAAATAATCAGAATACAATGCAATAAAAATGGTATTTGACTTATTCCCAATCCATGCTGGCCCTAGTTAAAAACAGATGGCAGCACAAAATTTACTTCCAAAACAGAGGTTAAAAATGCTGGAACGCCAGATAATGAAAACAAAATCTGACTTAACCAATTAGTGTAAATCAGTGTCATAAGAACATAAGAACATAAGAAATAGGAGCAGGAGTAGGCCATCTGGCCCTTCGAGCCTGCCCCGCCATTCAATAAGATCATGGCTGATCTGTCGTGGCTCAGTTCCACTTTCCCGCCCTCTCCCCATAACCCTTAATCCCCTCTCTTATCAAAAACCCATCAACCCGCTTCTTAAAAATATTTAGCGAGGCAGCCTCCACCACTTCAACGGGCAGAGAATTCCAGAGATTCACCACCCTTTGAGTGAAGAAGTTCCTCCTCAACTCCGTTCTGAACCGCCCCCCCTTTATCTTGAGGCTGTGCCCCCTAGTCCTACTATCTTTTTTGAGCGGGAAGAGTCTTTCCACCTCTATCCTATCCATCCCATTCATCATCTTATACGTCTTTATCATTTGATAGATACGAGTAGACCTCTTGTGAACCTGCTCACACTGAGTGTTCTGATACTTAGAATCAAAATGGTAAAATCGGGCCCAAAGTGCTGAAACTGGCAGTGTTTCAGATCCAACTTTTAGACCCATTCTCAGGCATCCCCATACGCACTCTGCCTGAAAAAATCAGCGCTGTAAAAGCCTGTGGGCTTATCATACCCGAAATACTGCAGCTTAAATCAGAGCCTCCAACTGTGCACATGCAGTAAAAAAAATAGAAAACGTTCCCCTGCCACATTGCTCCCGTTCTGGATAAAGCCTCCCCACCCCCCCTGACCCCGCCTCCACATACATTGCCCCACTCCCACTCTATGAAAACTGATTGCACGCAGAGTGGTGGCAGATTTCCCCCTCCTTCCCTTCCCTCTACCAGAGAGTCATCTGACCCACCTCCCTTCCCTCAACCAGAGAGCTATCTGACCTGCCTCTATTTCCACCACCACCACCACAATCATTCCGCGTCAGAGAGCCGCCGGACCAGGTCTGTTTCATGCTGAATCTGGACGGGCGAACAGGGTGGTAAAGGGAAAAATGCTGGTAAGTTTGGTTATGCAGCCCATTAATTAAATTTAAATGCACGTAAATGCATTTAAATTGACGTTGCACCCCTTTCAGGCACAGTCCAGACAGCGGCCGTTTTCAGCGATTTGTAAAGGGGCACTGAGTCGGGCGCAGATCGTGCTATTCACCTCATGCCTGACTTTACCAAATTTTCACGCCCGAGAATGGGCACAACTTGATGGTAAAATTGGGCCCTTAAGCTTTGTGTTTTTCTTCATTTGAGAGTGAATTTCCTTACAGCTTTTCATATCCTGTGACTGTGACTTCAGTTAAAGTATAGCAGAACCAACCAACCCCCCCCCCCCCCCCCCCCCGCCCCGCCCCGCCCCGGTCATGGGTATAAACCAGATTTTGCCATAGACCCTTCAAAGTTATGACAATAGGGTAACGAAAGCTCTAAGGAAATTCATCCACATTATGTCCTGAGATGTTGCTCATGTCTTTCTTCATTGATTACTCTTTCTCTTTCTGTCCCTTGATGTGCAGGTGAGAGAAACAAAGAGAGAGTATGGAAAGAGACTGGCATCTAACATAAAAGGGAATCCTATAAGCATTATAAGGAGTGAAAGTTTGGGTCATTGGCTAGATGGCTGGTTTGTGATGCAGAGTGACACCAACAGTTTGGGTTCAATTCCCGTACCAGCTGAGGTTATTCATGAAGGCTCATTTTCTCAACCTTGTTCCTAGCCTGAGGTATGGTGAACCTCAGGTTAAATCGCCACTAGTCAGCTGTCCCTTTTATGGTCATCTGGGACAATGGCGACTTTTAGTAAAAGGGTAGTAAAAGGAGACCAATTAGGGACCAAAAATGGAATTTACGCATGGAGGCTTGGGTCTTAGCTGAGATATTAAGTGAATAGTTCAATAGATATTAAATGAATAACCCTTACCAAGGATGAAGATTTTGCCCAGGTTATGGTGAAAGAGGCAGTAATTTTGACAAAATAAGGATTTAAAATTGATTAGGAGGTGGTTTTGGATAGGCTGTTTGTAGTTAAAGTTGATGAAGCATCAGGACTGGATGAGATACATCCAAGGATATGGAGAAAAATGAGAGTGGAAATTGTGCAGGAACTGGTCATAATTCTTGTGACTTTCCTACACTTAGGTGGTGCCAGACGACTGGAGAACTGCAAATGTTTCAAGTGTTCAAATAACAGTATAGAGATAAGCCGAACGACTACAGACCATCAGTTTAACTTTGGTGAAAGACTGATAGTGCATGGAATTCTCTTATGTCCTCACCAGTGGGATCATTGGGAGAGGGGTGGGTGGTGGATTTGATGAGAAGGCAAACCAAACCAAGCCAAAAATTGGTTTCACCCTGGCTTGAAATTGAAGTGGGATCGTCTCATGATGGATTGGGAATCCTGATTGAGGCTGGTGTTCAGCTAATTGGACGTAAATGAAGGGTGCACCAGAATCTTCCCTCCATATCTGATTTTCCACGATGCCAGCTGGAAACATACTGGTCTAGGAAGGATCTGGACCATGTGGCACACGCAATTTGGGTCTTAGCTGAAGAAGACCACGGGCTGCCTCCAGTGTTCAGCATGGAGACTGGAACATCACAGCACTGCCTGAGAGTGTGGTGAAGGCAGGTTTAATTGCAGCATTCAAAATTCAATTAGAATTTGCAGCACTATGAGAAGGCGAGAGAATGAACAATTCACTTTGTGTCATTCGGAGAGCAGGTGCAGACAAATTGGGTCAAATGGCTCCTTTCTACATTAACAATTCTGTTTTTCTGTTTCAAAACTTAAAATTTAGTTTCTTTTCTTCCTCTCCCTTTTTTTATGGAACTCTCTGCATCTCTTCGGTTGTATATGTCCTTTTTGGCTATTTTTTGAGGTCTGTCTTGCTTCACTGTCCCCTCTAATATTGCACTCTGTCCAATGATTTCTCATTTAGTTGTTGTCTTCTCAAAGTTTAGTCTTTCTTTCTCTTGCCATCTCTCTGTGATATCTCTTAGGCTTCTTTAACTGCCTGTTTTTTCCTTACATATCTCACTTCCTCTCTTCAGCTCTCCGTCTGTCCTTATCTATACTCTCTCTCTCTCTCTCTCTTCTACATAGCCTATTTTACTTCTCTCTCTCTGCATCTCCATTTCTTTTTGCCTTCAGTGCCTCCCCTGCTGTGCCCCTCTGTTGCCCAACTCTCTCTCTACCCTGATTTTTTTTCTGTGTGGCAGAGGAGTGATGTCTGTTTCAGTAATTTGAAGAGGAACATTTAAATTGTTACTTTAGAATATTGATAAAATCATGTTTTTTGCCAATTAATTGGAAAACACTGTATTGTCTTCCCCTCGATGTAAGATAATTCCCAGATAAGTTCATTGTAACTACATTATCAGGTTTTGAATTAGAAAAGGCGGCAAAACATTAGCATGCCTGATATGTGCTACATTAGGAGTATTGTTACTTTTATTTGAAAATGTACATTAGTGAGCATATTATTTCTTTTAGACCCAGGTCATAGAAGAAGATAAAATTCGAAGAGCAGGACAACTTTTTGTGACAAACACCAAAGGCCAAGTTCCTCCACTTGTTACCACCAACTGTGTGGTACAGGATCAAGGTAATGTAATTTGATTTATTATTGTTAAATTGGTGATAAAATATTGAATAAAAGAGGTATAACAAGTCATAACAGGGCATAACATAGTGGAGTGCTACAAAATCACCATTTTCCATTATTGGTACACTTTATAACTAACCCTTAACCACAGCTTGCTGTCATCTTACAGCCAAGTGCAACCTGATGAGAACAAATTTATCCTTATCTTAAGCTAAGTATTTGTGTTTCGATATAATGCAGAACAAGCTTTCTGGCTTGTAATCTTATTTTCTGGATTCATATTCTTGTAAATTTTGTAAATTTAGGAACTAGAATGTTTGAAACTCCCCTGAAAAGGACCTGTACTTTAAGGACCATCTGTTTGCCAAGAAGTCACATCATTCTAAGTGTGAATTCTAAGCTGAATCCTCATTAAATCCAAGAATACTGGAAAAAGTCTTTCAGACAGACAACAAAATTAAGATTTGAAGAAAGAAGTCATAGAACCCTACAGTGCAGAAAGAGGCCCTTCGGCCCATCGAGTCTGCACCAACCACAATCCTACCCAGGCCCTACCCCCCCCCCCCCCCCGTATCCCTACATATTTTACCCCCTAATCCCTCTAACCTAAGCATCTCAGACACTAAGGGGCAATTTTTAGCATGGCCAATCAACCTAACCCGCACATCTTTGGATTGTGGGAGGAAACCGGAGCACCCAGAGGAAACCCATGCAGACACGAGGAGAATGTGCAAACTCCATGCAGACAGTGACCCGAGCTGGGAACTGAACCCAGGTCCCTGGAGCTGTGAAGCAGTAGTGCTAACCACTGTGCTACTGTGCTGCCCTTGAACATTTTGATTTGAACATGGTTAAGATTTGAATAGTAAGAACATAAGAACATAAGAAATAGGAGCAGGAGTAGGCCATCTAGCCCTTTGAGCCTGCCCTGCTATTCAATAAAATCATGGCTGATCTGTCATGGCTCAGTTCCACATTCTCGCCCTCTCCCCATAACCCTTAATCCCCTAGCTTATCAAAAACCCATCAACCCGCATCTTAAAAATATTTAGCAAGGCAGCCTCCACCACTTCAACGGGCAGAGAATTCCAGAGATTCTCCACCCTTTGAGTGAAGAAGTTCCTCCTCAACTCCATTCTAAACCGCCCCCCCCTTTATCTTGAGGCTGCACCCCCTAGTCCTACTGTCCTTTCTGAGCGGGAAGAGTCTCTCCACCTCTGTCCTATCCATCCCATTCATCATCTTATACGTCTCAATGAGATCTCCCCTCATTCTTCTAAACTCTAACGAGTACAAGCCTAGTTTATTCAGCCTCTCCTCGTAGCTCAACTCCGGTATCAGCCTAGTAAACCGCCTCTGCACTCCCTCCAAGGCAAAATATCCTTGCGTAAGTGCGGCGACCAAAACTGCACACAGTATTCCAGCTGCGGCCTCACCAATGCCCTATACAGCTGCAGCAAGACCTCCCTACTTTTATATTCAATCCCCCTCGCTATGAAGGCCAGCATCCCATTAGCCTTCCTGACCACCTGCTGCACCTGCAGGCTGGGTTTTTGCGACTCATGCACAAGGACCCCAAGGTCCCTCTGCACCGTCGCCTGCTGCAGTTTTTCACCACGTAAGTAATAGTCCTTCCTACCATTATTCCTACCAAAGTGGACCACCTTGCACTTGCCAGTATTAAATTCCATTTGCCATTTCCTGGCCCATTCGCCCAGCCTATCTAGATCCTTCTGCAGACTCTCCACACCCTCTGCGCAATTTGCCGTTCCCCCAATTTTGGTGTCATCAGCAAATTTCGACACCATGCACTCGGTTCCCTCCTCCAGATCATCTATATAAATGGTAAATAGCTGAGGCCCCAGCACCGACCCCTGGGGCACTCCACTGGTCACCAACCGCCAATCCGAATAGCACCCATTAACCCCCACTCTCTGCCTCCTATTTGACAACCAATCCTCTATCCACGCTAACACCCTACCCCCAACTCCATGCCCCCTTACCTTCTGCAATAACCTCTTGTGAGGTACCTTGTCAAACGCCTTCTGAAAATCAAGAAAGACCACATCCACCGGCTCTCCTCTATCCACCGCCCTAGACACATCCTCATAGAACTCCAATAAATTTGTCAGACACGACTTCCCCTTAATGAAACCGTGCTGCGTCTGCTCTATCAAGCAATTCCCCTCAAGATGCCTCGCTATTTCCTCCTCGATGACGGATTCTAACATTTTACCTACAACAGACGCTAAACTAACCGGCCTATAATTCCCTGCCTTTTGCCTGCCACCCTTCTTAAACAACGGCGTAACATTAGCCGTTTTCCAATCTTCTGGCACTTCCCCAGAATCCAGCGACGTTTGGAAAATAACCACCAAGGCATCCACTATCACCTCCACCATTTCTTTCAGAACCCTCGGATGCATTCCATCCGGTCCTGGGGACTTGTCCACAATCAGTCCCTCCAGTCTGTCGAGCACCGCCTCTCTAGTAACAATAATGTCATTGAGACCCTCCAGTCCTACCACCTTTCCATCGCTAACACCCGGCAAATTATTCATGTCCTCCTCCGTGAAGACCGAAACAAAAAAGTTATTCAAGACATCAGCCATTTCCCCATCCCCTACCACTAAGTCCCCCCTCTCATCCTCTAAGGGTCCAACGTTCACCCTAGCCAGCCTCTTCCTTTTTAAATATTTATAAAAACTCTTGCTATCCTTTTTTATATTAAGCGCTAACCCAGCTTCATAGTTTCTCCTACCCTTCTTTAGCAACTTCTTTGTCAATCTTTGTTGACATTTAAACCTCTCCCAATCCTCTTCTCGCCCACTACACTTAGCTACTCTAAACGCCTCCGCTTTTAATTTAACACTTTCCTTCACCTCCTTCGTTATCCACGGCTTATTACCTCTCCTCCTACGGTCCTTTTTAACCATCGGAATAAATTTCTGCTGAGCACCAAGAAAGATCTCCTTAAAGATCCTCCACTGCTCCTCAGCAGACCTACTTTCCAACGCGCCCCCCCAGTCAACATACTGTTAAGCAGTGTTTGTACTAAAGTCAAAAGGATGCTCTAAAATGAAAATTCCATGGCTGGAATTTTCAGGAAAGTTGTATATGACTTAAAAAACCAGAAAACATTTTGCTATGCCATGTTATGAGTAATGTCAGTCAATAGTATACCACGATGTTGCAATATATGCCATTTTATTCATACGTTTTAGAAATATGGCCACACAATGCCCCTTTTCAGGTAGTAATCAGTCTACGGAGGCCCTAGCTTTGTGCGCTGGAAGTGCATGCACATTCCAGCCAGAAGTCCATTACCTGCCATTTTGGAACAAGTGGATTTACTGGCATTATGCATGCATATTGGAATTCTTCAAAGGGAAGAATTCTTCATTGAAAGAGAGCAGAAGCACCTACCAGAAGTGGATGAAGGAGAACAATAAAGGAGGCCATTTCCATCCAGTGTATTTAGGCAACACTCCTTGACCTTAAACTTCCTCAACAGTAAAGTTGCTAATGTTTCTTGCATCACAAAGCGGGCTGCCATCAGGATATGTTGCCAGCTGTAACCAGAACAGTCATCTCTCACCTGTCAGGGGCAGCACTGCTGATGGCTGTCAAGCTCATTATTTTCCTCAAATAGTTTTGACTCCTTTAAGCTGTACCAGGTGACATCAGCAACATCTCACAGCCCACAGTACAGCAAAGTATTAAGATAATAGTTGAATCCCTATGCACCAGAGGAGCAAGTATAGACTGAACAAAGCAGTATGAGAGAGCAGTGAGCTTTGCAGAAATGGGCAAATTCCCATAAGCCCAAGGTGTACACTGCATATATATTGAGTAACATGCATCCTATCACCAGCTTGGAATTTTTATCAATCAAATGGGATTCCACTCCCTCAACTTTCAGGTGCATTGCAATTCGTCATACAGGTCAGTGCCTGCAGCAACAAAATTGTTGATTTCATTTTGCACCAATCCTCTATGTTGCTTTAACACCATTCAGGTCCTGATATTACAGGCTGGCTGTTGACCCTGCAGAAATGTTTCTCTGTTGTCTGCAGCCAAAGTCAAATTCCTAGTATCTGCACCTCCACCGCCCATTTACAGGTGTGCTGTCAATGAGTAAGACAGTGGCAGTTGTTACATGCATGTGTGAATAAAGAAATGAAGTAGTACACCTACTGTGTGCTGCCTGAGTAAATTGAAACCAGCACATAGGTAGTGCGTACCCTCATTTAGTTGTCAGATTTTGGGCATTTTTAAGTCTAAAATTTTTAATTAAAAAAATTTGAACCAAAGAGCATGTACCATTTTGAAGTTATGCTCAATTACATTTCCATTGGTTTTGCTGCCCCGATATTAATAGTGATGTTGTCATATCACTATTAAAATGCAGGTCAGTAGAGTTTGTTTTTTTCTAAATTGGTGCACCTCAAGCAAGTAATCCCCACAGTTGTGTTCAGTCAGAGATACCCACACGAACACAATGTACCACATATCTTCCTGTTCATACAATAGTGGTTAAAAACAGCTGGATCAATTAAACACTGTCATGTCTTGTCCTTTTGACTGTATATTTGTTAGCTCATCTCTCTCGGGCGAAAAGATAATGTTTTTGATGACTATTCAACTTAATCACAACTATCTGCCACTTTGACTTGCTGAAGTGGACAGACATGATAAGACTTCTAATTAGCCCCTTTTGCGAACCTTGGGGGAAAAAAGGTAGCGTTTACCCTTTCACTGAGTTTGAATCGTGATGCCAGAAGTGCAACAGATCTGTCAAGTCCTGTCCAGCTACAGGATTGCATGTGACCCTGTATTGGTCCATAAAATTATCTACAATTTTGAACACTGTAGTAGCTTTTCAATGTTTTGGGAACAATCTACAACTGTCGATTTTGCTGAATAATGGTTTTTTAAGGTTTTGCCCAGGGATATAGTTAATGCTTAGCTTTTATTTATCTTTTCAAGGAAATGCAAGTCCTCGTTTTATACGTTGTACAACTTACTGCTTCCCAAGCACAGCAGACATGGCCAAACAGTCCCAGATCCCTTTAGCAGCTGTCATCAAGCCTTTTGCAACATTACCACCAAATGAGGTAAGATAAGAACTGGCTGAATGTCCTGAGAAGATGTCGTATTAAAGGGGACAAATCAGACTGTTTTGATGCAATGGTGCTGTTAAAGATTTCTCCAGTTAATTCATCTAGGTATTTAAATCAAAATTCATCATGGCTTGTTGGCTCTGGCATGTAAAATATTGGTTTGGCAATTATGAAGATTAGTAAATCTAGCCAACAAGATCATGAAAATGTAGCTAACTGGTTACTACAATCCCTATGGGAGAAGTCTAAATCAAAATAACCAAAGTTACCAAATAACCTCAAAATGAAGAAATTACCAATAGTACTTCTCTTTTTGTAGCTTTGATTTCACTATGAATCAGAATCAATGTAAAATTAGACATAAATTAACAAGCAAATGGTACTTCAAATAAAGTACATTTCATTTTAAATTATCAATACAACAAGGGTGTGCCGTACACAACCACAAGCACTCGCATCATTCCCCGCACATATGCAGCACTGTGTGCAGTTCCAAAGTTCTCTAACTCAGACTCAATTGGCAGTATCTCTCTCCTTTCCACTCTAACAATTCAGTCCTTGACTAACATTCACCAGCTGCTTTATTCCATCTGAGGTGCCTGGAGATGATTGTCATTCGAACAATACAGACCTGAAGAATATCCTTAAGCTAAGTTCACAACAGTCCCGAAAGCACAGGTTCCTGGCCAGAGACTCTTTTATTCACTCCTCTAATATACCCTGTTAGACAGTCTGCTTGGCTCTGGCAAAACTGTGGCTGTGGCAGTAAAAGCATTCAGTTCATAATCCCTGCTATGGCTCTGGCCCTGTCTTCAGCATTTTTGTAACTATTACATACACAGCTTCTTGTAAATGTGCCTTGTCTGTTCTTCCTCCTGCTGCAGCTCTACTTTGTCTGTATTTCCCCTTTGTGTCTGACCATACAACTTTCATATGTTGTCTTCCTTCCAGATATTGCTTCCAGGTGAAGGGTTATCTGATTGCATGGACCAGCGTTTTTTACTCGTGAAGAAATTTCCAATTAATGCAAACTCTTAAGTCATTTTCAAACATCCTTAAAACTTTCCAATGACATTTTAAAGAAATTACAAATGTTCTTTATTTTATAGCTTCTGGGTTAAATGTCAAACACGTGCTATGACTTCATGGTTCAAAGCAATTTTTGAAGGGCTCATAATCCACTTTGTTATTTATAAAGTTATTTATTTTTCACACAAAGCAATTTTCAACATATTACTTGTAAAAATGGAAAACTGGAGAAAAAGATTATCTGTACCAAACCTGTGATTCAAATCCCACTAACCTAATTTGAAGTAATAATCATGCCACAGTTTCTTGTCCTACTGCTGTGGACTGTATATTTAATTTCGAACTGGTATAAAATCTAGTCAAAGGACTAGTGTGAAACTATGTGCTGAGCTGCACAAAATACTAAGCAGATCACATCTGGATACTCTTATAAAATTAAACACAAAAGTAGAATCCAAGATTGTACTTGGATTTTTTTTGTGTAGAACTGGTTTACTGTGAATTTTAACACCCCAACATAAGTGAGTGAGGGTTGAAGCAGATGGTAAAACGTAATAAATCTAAAACTAAACCTCACCAACTCTTCCACTTAAAAGCTCAACAGAGGTTGCACAAAGGGCAAACAGCCAACCCATAATTTAAATATGATAACGAGTCCCTGATTTAAGTTGCTTTGCAGGTTTAACAGTGGCTGTCTAAGTTCTCCACGCTTTGGACAGTCTTACAGCTTTATGGAGAAGGCCTTAACAACATTGCATGTAGGTCAGGAGGTGCAGGAGTGCTCCCAGTCAGCCTTTTAAACACTCTACTTTTCAGACACTCTTCCCCAGAGTCGTGGATCCAGCAATCCAGCAACACCACCCACCCACCGCATCGCCACTGCACCCCCCGCCCACCCATACCTGCACCACCCGTCTCCCAAAAGTCCAGGATCGAACTTCCTGCTTCCTGCAGCCTGCTCCAGAGTCCTTCCTATCTGACTGCAAGCCAAGCCCATCAATCAGACTGACATGTTAGCAGGAAATATGTGGAGGACAGAAGACATACACTGTGGAATTAAAACACTCCGCAGCATTGCCAGGCAATGACTATCACCAGTAAGAGACACTCTAACCACCAACCCTTAACATTCAATGGTGTAACCATCACTTAATCCTTGGGGTTACCATTAACTGGAAACTCAACTGGATTCACCACATAAACACACTGGCTACAAGTGCAGGTCAGAGGTTAGGAATATTGCAGCGAGTAACTCACCTCCTGACTCCCCAGAGCCTATCCATCATCTACCAGGCAAAAGTCAGGAGTGTGATGGAATACTGCCAACTAGCCTGGATGGGTGCAGTTCCAACAACACTCGAGCAGCTTGACACTGTCCAGGACAAAGCAGCCCGCTTGATTGGCACCACATCGACAAACATTCAACCCCTCCACCACCGCCGCTCAGTAGCAGCAGTATGTACTCTCTACAAGATGCACTGCAGCAATTCACCAAAGATTCTTAGACAGTTCCTTCCAAACTCACGACCGTTTCTATCTAGGAGGACAAGGGCAGTAAATAAATGGGAACACTACCACCTGCAAGTTCCCCTCCAAATCACTCAGCATCCTGATTTGGAAATATATCGTTGTTCCTTTGCATTCACTGTGTCAAAATCCTGGACTTCTCTCCCTAACGGCATTATGGATAAACCCAGAGAACGTGGACTGCAGCAATTCAAGAAGGCAGTTCACCATCACCTTCTCAAGGGCAACTAGGGATGGGCATTAAGTGCTGGCCAGCCAGCAACACCCGTGTCCCACAAATGAATAAAAAAGTGGGAGAAACCAGGCTTTAGGACTATTCTTGAATGGATAAACCTGCATCAAATGATGGTTTGTTTCAGTTATGTGGCAGTAACTATGGACGTAACCTTGTGGAGACAATGGGGAAATCTTGCCTGCTGGCTAGAAAGCTGGCAAATGACCTTCGTTGGCTCCTCTGGAGAAGACCCACTAAATTATGAGCCAATCAAGCAGCTGAAAGACCACTGACCAGCCTTTCCCTGGGATCAAATCCTGGGGATATTGAGAACCGCTGAGTCTGAAACTCAGCAGGTTGTGCCTGCTGTAAGAGGAACAACCACTAGAGGATAACAGAGCAACTCAGGCTGCAGTTAAGTAATGACTGGAGGGCCTTTGCTGGGTGAAGGTTATGAGGTTGGATGTACAGAAGGGGTCAGTAGCAAAGGCATGGGTTGGCTCTCAGTGGGCTCCACCTTCCTAATGCCGCATCAATCAGGGACCGAGTGCACTTGAAGGAGGGATAACTACGCACCACCCACCCCCTCCCATTCTTACAACGGGCAGATACATTCACCCTGCTATTTAAGGGAGGCAGGTAGGAGAGTGGCAGGGAGGCAGTTTTAAATTCATGAAACCCAGTAGACTGGGTTTCCCCTTGGGTGCTATAAAAACTCACCCAGTAGCTCAAGGATATATTAGTGGAAGGGAGGGAGAAGAGGCAAGTTGGGAAGGAACTTCAGTGGGAGGGAGTACAGAGAGATTAGGGATTGGGGGAACATCGATTTGCGGGTTGGGGTTGTTACAGTCTGAGGTGATGAGGAAACAGCTGGACGTTGATGGGAGGGACTGGCGAAATTAGGAAGGAGAGAAGATTGCAGTGGAAATCCTGTGGTGGTAGATGAAATGGAGGATATTAGGAGAGGCTGGGAGGAGATTTAAGATCAGAAGAACTTAAGCATATCAGATTGTGGTGGGGTGGGGACTCTGAGCACTGCATAAGCTAACAAAGTTGCTTGGAGAGCTCAGGAGCACTTTACACAATCTTGTCATTTTTGAGGGATTAAAGTTACCCTTTTGGTACAATGAAAGTTATAGAAGCTGCAAAATGTTGAGGAGAAAACAGCAGCCTTTTCAGCATTGCTATTAGTTTCTTCTTTTGCTCCCTTCCCCCAGCATGGGGAAGTAATAACCCTCATAGATCACTGAGATTTGAAAATAGCCAGCTCGAAGAAGTATGAAGTGAGAGATGACCTACTTAAAGTTCATTCCCAACTCCAGTTATTTTTGTTGGAATCACCATTAACTGTAACTGCAAAAGCAAGCACAAAGGTATGTCCAAATAAACTTATCAAAACTCAGACTGTTAAAAAAAATTGTTGAACTATGATTTACTTCCAGGAAAGTATATTGTTAATCACTTCAGAGAAATCAATCATTAAATTTGTTGGACATGTTTATCATTCCCAATTCATTGTTCTAAACAAATTACCATTAAAAATTGAAGAATAGTGAGAGTTCATTTGAAAGGGTAAAATTTAACAACAAACTTGAAGTCTGTGGTGTATGTGCTTTAATGATACATATTTCAGTTAAGACGCTTTTCCTGTTGAAACATTTTGCTTTGATTTTAAATATTTTGTACAGAAATGTTTTAGAGATTTTTTTTCCAGTTTTTTCCTAAGAAATTTATTCAACGCATTGAGAAGTTATATGACCGTGCTTAGGTTCAGATTCAGAGTCAAAATATGTTTGCAACAAATATTCTAAGCTCCAAGAATCATAAACAATATTGTGTGTAGTACAGATAATGATTAATTAACTTGCATCTTTATCTATCTTTATCAACATCCTTCAACCTAAACATAAAAACATGACCAGAAATATGAAGGCAAAATTTAGTTCACCATAGGCACAAGTCCTGTTATGGTCGCTAAATCTTACGAGAGGGCCATAATGGGATTTACATCAGTGAGATTTCGGTTTGACATCTTCCCTGATTTCTATCAATTTAAATACATTTGAATATCATTAGAAGGTGTTACATCATTGCATCTGGCCCCATTAAATGCTGCCCTTTGCTGGCATGACATCAAATTGGTGGAAATGTAACTACACCAGGAGCACGGAGGTGAATATAGCCCCAGGTTGGCACTGCCGGGGCGGGTCCTCCAGATAGCCCCATTGGTGGGGTGAGGGGAAAGAGTAGGATGAGGTCACTCTGATGCTTATGTAGTGTGGGGGGGAGCTGCCCCGACCTTTGAGTGGCGAAGGGGAGGTTGCCCTCACCGTGTGAGGGTTGAGGCATTCACCAAGAGGCCACAGTATCAATTGGTGGGGGTTGGGGGTTGCTTTTTATCTTTACTTTGAGATTGGCTGCCCCGATTTCTGAATCACAGCTATGCTAGAATGTTTAACCCTGCCCCTTCAACTGGCTGTTTGATCTACCTCAGCACCAAAATTACAAAGTGGTGTTTGATCAGGTGAGAAAAGGTAACTTGAGGCCACTGAGTTTCACACAGCTTTTCTCACCTGATCCAACACTGCAACTTTGAGAAAATGCTGCCCAGAGTCTCTAAATATACTTAAATGCAGCAAAGCAACTAAGTTATTCAACTAAATAATTTGAGGAAATGCTTTTAAGGTTAATGATGAAAAATGTACCTTATTGTACCGGAATGTGCGCTGCAGTATTGCAGTACAGAGGCTAGCATTGCCACCTCGCAGCACCAGGGACTCTGGTTTGATTCCAGCCTTGGTGACTGTCCAGTAGAGTTGCACATTCTCCCTAGGTTTCCTCCCATGGACCAAAGATGTGCACATTGGGTTGATTGACCATACTAAATTGCCCCTTTAGTGTCCCAAGATGTGTAGCTTAGAGGGATTGGCAGGGTAAACGTGTGGTGTTACGTTAAATTACATATGTGCAATGTCAGAAATAGATATTAAAGTTAGAAAAAGAAGTTGCCATTTTGCAGATATCTAATGTACCAATCACTGATTCTTGATTCTATGATTTTTTGCAAGGTAAGGAGGAACTTCCTTTAACTTGCAGATGGTTTAATGTGCCTATGTGGGAGTTGCATAATAAATGATGCAGGGATTCTGATCGACATCTGGAGTTGTAGCAAATGCTAAAGTTCCTCATTTTCTTTAATATCAAAGGATTTTTCTTGTTTTCTCAAGAGACAGAGATTCACTCAGTTGTTTTGACGAGGAAATGTCGGTAAAATTACTACTCTGGCTCAGAAATGAGTTCCAATCATTCTCTTTGTATTAGATAACTCAGTAAGGTGATACTCTGTAAAGTCCTGCCTTTGATATTTCCTTTGGTGGTTTTCCATTACAATTTTCACCTCCCCCTCATGGAATACCAATAAGGCCACAGCTGTAATTGCTAAAACACTAGAGAGATGGTAAATTAACTGTAAATGCATGGATAACTAACTGAACCATAAGGTGTAATATTAAATCAGAAAGTCAACCACACAGTACCCATTCTTCAAATGTTAAATGGCCTCCTAAGTCTCCAAGGCAGCAATCGATCCTATCAAGTCAGTCACTGATTCAACTCTGCCTGGTGTTCTGGATAGCAGGTACTATTTATATGTAACTTGTTTTTCCTCAAATATTCAACGTTTTGTTGTTTTGACCATTCCTTTGAAGCCTTTTTTTTTAAACAAATGTAAGACGGTGATTTATTTGGGGACCAAAAATACAATTTTTGAAGGCATGTTGACAATATTCGATATTAAAATACAGGTGTTAAAATGGACTTTGCTGTAAAAAGTAGTTTCTCTATATCATTTTAACATTCTAAGTATGGGCCAATCGTTAAAAAAAAGTACAAAGTCAATTGTGCTGAAAAGTCCTTTAACTCTTGGAAAAACTGAATACTTTTTAGAGCTTATACTTGAAAGGTTTCACCTTATTGTCTTCAAGTTAACAGGGTTTTAAAAACAATTGTGTGATTACTGTTACTATCTGACCCAGATGACAGGAGGGTGTCTTTCTAGCTCCAGTGTGTTATGGTTAAACTGAATTTCCAAGGAGACAGAAACAGTGGATTTTATTTATATCTCCATAGCCTTTGTAGGTCTTCGTGGAGCCTTGTAATCCACTTGAAATGTTTCGACTGTCAACAAATTTCAAAACTTATGCGTTGCTTGAATCTTGCATACAATGTGTATTTTTACCCCTCATAAATGTCTTAAATATTCCTTATATGAAAGTGGTTATGTTTTTTAAAAAAAGCAGTTGCATTTTCTAGATGCAAAATATTTACTTAACCTTGGAAACCAAAGTAACTAATCATAAAATTTGTAATTCCTTTGCTTTCTTTTTTCCCATCTCTTCCAAAGTCACTGACAATTTCTGGAGTATGATACTCTGGTAACTTTCTATTTGACTTATAGTAGCTTTTTTTTCTCAGACCTAAACTAAGTGGTGGGCATTAGCAGGTGATTGGACTACAGCAGACTGATTCTGTTCTCCTTGGACATATATTTATGTAGCGTTCTTAGCAGTACCAGTTAGCGAACAGATGAGAGTACTTTTGCTGATTTTCTCCTTCCAAAGAAGTGCTCCATGTTGTAAGACACTACCTCATTGACCAGGTTAATATCCTATATGGTATGGTTGACTGGCCCTGAACAATGTATTGCCGATCATTTGTGGCTTGTGTTGGACATATGTTGTCTTCACTGTAGGTGAAGCACGTTAGCCACAAATGGAATCTCTGGATTCCCAATGGTTAACTGCTGTGTTCCTTTTCTTTCAGTAATGAGACTAATGATTTGTGATCATATCATTGACTACTTTCAGCCTCATAATATAGTCAGAGAATTTCACATGGTCAATAGAGCCTCCTTTTCTACAGCTGTAACCCTCATTTCTGTTTCAGATAAAGCTTGAGATACATAATAGATTGGTCGGCAACACACATTTTGCTGTTGATCTCTAGTCCTGTAGGTGAGGCATCAGTTGCAATTGTGCTCAGTAGTGAGTCAACATATCTGGTGAAAGCAGCATGTCTTTAATCTGTTGGAACATTTGCTCCTGGTGTACATCCCAACACCATACTTGGGCCTTCTTCAATAGGTGTCTCAAGTGCTATTTGCTAGGTTCAGCATACCGAGCAATCATTGAAGCTCAGAATGGATAAAGGGATCAGAAATTCCCTGACAGATCTTTTTTGTGGGTCTACCATTATGCTTTTTCTGTTCATGATGTGGCCTAAAAGTCAAATGGGTTTTTACATAATTCACACTTGCCGTTAAACGTCAGCCCTGCTTTCTGCAAGAGATTCAGAAGACTTAATTCTGCATCTCTTTCTAAAGTATCCAAACCTTTCACAATGAAAGCAGTGCTTGCAAGGAACTGTCCACACCTTTGAGGCATTTTGGCCACCACAGCACCAGCACCTTGAATGTTCATTGCATAAGTTTTTTTTTTTGGCCTGGAGTGCCTTTATTATGAATTTGTTTAATAAATGTACCAACATCGTGGTCTTCTGAACTATTGTTAGTTAGGCTGCATTCTGTCCAAAATCGTTTTTGGATTATGTCAGAAAGGATGTCATTGGTTACCCCAAGTACAATGCAGCCTTGTATTAACTTTGGCTTCAGATCACCATATTTACAACTTGCAGCCAGTCAATTCAGGTCATTGATGAAGCTAATGAGGGGTTCACTATGTTTATGGAGTCTTGGTTCTTTCTAATTGCTTGTTACTTAATTGGTTAAAATAAGTAGCAAACACTTCTATAAGACCTCATGAACATGCCTGATGTTTCATCAATGCCTTGTCTTTCTTTCATATTACCATTAATTGTTCTGGTAGAGTACAATAATACAAGCACACAGACATACAAATTAGGAGCATTCAGCCCCTTGACCCTACTTTGCCATTCAGTAAGACCATGACTGATTTCTTTATATTTCTGCCTACCTCCTATAACCTATCTACCTCTGCCTTAAAAATGTTAAAATACTCTGCCTCCAACTTCTTCCCACCCCAACGGCTTATTGTTTAATCCAGATACAATTCTGAATCTTAAGGATCTCTTCTCCAAAGTGCACAATTCAGTGTCTGATCTAGCTCTTCCAAGTGGCCAAATAAGTCTGGCAAGATGAATAAAGAATCCATAGCTGTTTAAAGCTTTTAGGAGGTTTGCATGAATTATTTAAACTCCTGTTGCAGTAATGGAGTTTTCAGGCATTTGCTGGTATCCGCTGCTGTCACTGACCCTCTTTGATTGTTGTTCCTAAACTTGGCTGCATTTTTAAATTAATCACTGGAACTAATTATTGAAGCTGTTTCACTGCTTTTCTTCTTTTGGGGAATCATTTTAAGCGGCTTATTTTCTTTTTTTCAATTACTGACATGTGGTCACTGTCACATGAGTTAATAATGACATAAAGACACCAATCATTCAAAGGGGATTGTGCAATCACATCAAGGGGTCATTTATTTAATCTGGGCATTTGGCCAACAAAATGTAGGAATAGTCAAATCCAGATGTGTCAAAAGCACGGATAATGGGTTCCAGCAGCAGATGACCAACAGCAAGGAGGTGATGTTATGGGCATTGAAGTAGGTTGCGTTGGTGATGATGTAGAAAAGTGATCAGAAAGCTCATTTTGGGATCAAATATGATGTCAAGGTTGTGAAAAGTCTAGTTCAGCCTCCGACAGATGCCAGGGAGAGGGGTGCAGTGGGGAATAGATTTTGAGGTGATGTCTGCAGATGAGGATTTCAGTCTTCCAGATATTTAGTTGGAGGTAGTTTCTCCTCATCCATCACTGAATATCAGACAAACTATGTGACAAATTAGGGAGAGTGGAGGATTTGAGAGTTAATAGTGAGGTTGAGCTGGGTGTTGTCAGTGTACTTAAGATACCTGATATTGTGTTTTCAAGTGATGCCACTGTGGGTCAGCATTTAGACGGGAAATAGGGGGTCTACAGCAGGAAACACACTTCGTCCTCACCACGGGACATAGTCCCAGATTGCATATTTCCACCTAGAGAGTGAAACCAACAATAATATTTGTTAAATATGCTCAGAGTTGATTTTTTTATTCTGTAATCAACAAGAGACACTCTGCATGTTTGTCTCTTGCAAAGCCTTCCAAATCCACATAAAGATCATTTAACTCTAACATTCAACATCAGTCATGTTTCCAGAACAAGAAAAATGTACCTCACAAAATCAGATTTGCAAATAAAAAATAATCTTCTTATATTTTTCATTTAAATTAGCAACTGTTTAATCAGCTAATAAGAAATACTTGCATTTGTATAGCATCTTTCATGATCACCAGACTTACAAAAGCACTTCACTGCCGATTAAATGCTCTTGAAGTGTTGTCACTGTTGTAACAGTGGAGAAGTGTCAGCCAGCTTGGGTACAGCAAACTCCTGCAAACAGCAATGTGATAATGAATGGATAATCTATTTTTCTGGTGTTGATTGAGAGTTAGATAATGGGCTGGACGCTGCTGATAACCTTCCTACTGGTTTTTTGGAATAGTGCCATGAGATCTTTTACATCCACCTGAGAGAGAGCAGTCAGGGCCTTGGTGTAACTTCTCATCCAATAGACAGCACATCCAACAGTGTAGCACTCCCTCCATACTGCATTTAATTTTGTGCTCAACTGATGAAAGTGGAGCCTGAATCAATAGTTCTCTGTTTAGAGGCAAATGAGCGACCAACTGAGCCACTATTGACACCAGTACATAATTGCCGTTGAATTGGTGCTGGCACGGTGGTGTTGAATTCATACATGGGTTCTCCCTATTGCCCACTGCACATCAGTCAAATTGTGGAAATACTGAGCGGAATATAATGTTGGGTTGTGAGACTTTGATGCTGGGATGAAATGAGGTCTGGAATTTTTACTTGAGATAGCAAGATCAGCTCAGCAATGTTCCCAGAGGACTGTGAAATCATTGTCCTTTTAAAGATGGTATGCGGGACTTAGATACTGTCAGTTCAATGAGGGGGCCAGCGGGGGGGGGGGGGGGGGGGGGAGGATTCGTATTGTTGTACAGTTGCCAGCACTGTTGCTTCACAGTTCCAGGGACCTAGGTTCAATTCCTGCTTTGGGTGACTGTGTGAAGTTTGCACATTCTCCCCATATCTGCATGGGTTCACTCTGGGTGCTCTGGTTTCCTCCCTCAGTCCAAAGCTGTGCAGGTTGAGTGGTTTGGCCATGCTACATTGCCGCTTAGTATCCAAGGATGTGCAGGCTATGTGGATTAGCTGTGGGGGTGCTTGGGTAAGATGCTCTTTGGAGAGATAGTGCAGACTTGATGGGCCAAATGACCTCCTTCTGCACAATGGGGATTCTGCTCTAATTCTTGAGTCTTGGCAGCCCCACCAGTAAATGTTGGTGCCCTCAGATCCACTAAATTATTAATAAATTAGTGGAACCAAGCTGGTAGTTTTTTTTAATTGCCCATCCCTAATTGTCCTGGAGAAGGCAGTGGTGAGTGGCTTGCTTGAAACATTGCAGTCTATATGGTGTACATGTACCCATAATGCTGTTAGGGAGGGTGTTCCAGCATTTGACCCAGTGACATTGAAGGAATGGACATATATTCCAAGTCAGAATGGTCAGTGTCTTGGAGGGGTACTTCCAGATGGTGGTATTCCCAAACACTTGCTGTCCTTGTCCTTTTAGGTAGTAGTGATCATGACTTTGGACAGTACTGTACAAGGGGCTTTGGTGAGTTCCAGCAGTGCATTTTGCAGGTCATCATTATCACTATTGGATGCCCAGCCCCAATTCATATGTTGACCTGCCTATGTGAAACTCTCCCAATGGTAGGAATGTGTTGGGGAGCCATCCCTATTCATCTGTTATTTTCCCGACTCCCTCCACTTCCCAACCTGCAACCCTGGGATTGGGAAAATTCAGCCCGTTTCTGTTTCTGTAGCTTTTCTGTCAAAATTATGGGAGGACCTCTGAGCAATTTCACTCCATTCAATTTCAAAGCTATGCTAATTTACTGTTGCATTTTCTTATGCTTTTTAAAATGCTAGTTCATAGAAATCATAGAAACCCTACAGTGCAGAAGGAAGCCATTCGGCCCATCGAGTCTACACTAACCACAATCCCACCCAGGCCCTATCCCCATATCCCTACCTATTTACCTGCTAATCCCTCTAACCTACGCATTTCAGAATTCTAAGGGGCAATTTTTTTCGCATGGCCAATCAACCTAATCGGCAAATCTTTACACTGTGGGAGGCAACAGGAGCACCTGGAGGAAACCCATGCAGACACAAGGAGAATGTGCAAACTCTACGCAGACAGTGACTCAAGCTGGGAATCGAACCCAGGTCCCTGGAGGTGTGAAGCAGCAGTGCTAACCACTGTGCTACCGTACCACCCATAGTTGTAGGCATATTTTCTCATAGTTTGGTTCCCTTATAGGGAAACTGTAAAATTTCTTGCATTCTATTTTTGTTTAAACAGCAATACATTTTTTTAATTGCTGGCTTTTTCAATTGTTAGCACAGTGCACTTTAAACTGAAAGGCAGCAATGGGGAAAATTTTGAAGTACAGATTGCTGCCAAAAGTATGACTTATGATCAATGACAAATGGAAAAAAAGGCTTAACTTTTAAGGACAGCTTTTTTATTATCCAGACTCCTTTAGGTAGGCAGTACTGACCTTTGCTGTAGCAAAGAACAAGTTGCCATGTGCTCATAAATTATTCGATGCTCTCACTCTGGGCTGGTGAGTGAAATTCTGCAGCATGTAAACAAGAGCCCAAAACTGGCACATTGCACATTTTTCCATGTTACTTGCCAAAAAAGCCCATACATATGCACACAGTACAAAAAGTTTCCTTGAGAGTTATCCCTTAGCGTGTAGTCAATTTTTATTTGTCTGTGGCAATTGGCAGGAAATGATAAATATCGAAAATGATTTTTCAATGATTTCATTTTGAATCTGTAGTGCTGTGGCCAAATGTTTTTTTAAAAATCAGCCGATGAAGTGTTAATGTCTTGGCATCTGTTTTCGAGAAGTTGAAACAGATGTCTTTCATTACTGTAAATTATCAAGCATCTCAGTAAAGGAGTAAGATGCAGTATTTTAACAGAAGAAGTAAACAGACAAATATAGCAGGAAGTCCGGAACTCCCACAGTTTCAGGCTGTTTATTGTATTTTTATTCAGTTCAAGGCTATAACTACTGCTTTATTAGGTACAAAAATGTTACAGCTGGCCTGACCATCTTTTTCAAACCACAACTATAAAAACATAAATGGAATATAATGAGTGGTGTGGGCTTATTTCAAATGTATATATACCTCCTTGTGAGTGGGGAGCAAGTATTCATCCATATAAGACCCAGTCAAGAAGGAGGATATATATCACAAAGATAAACACTCTGCAACTAGCAGAGTTGGAGGTTCAAAATATAATCCATTTATGGGAAAGTTAATGAATACAGGAAAATTGTAGAACTTATTTTGATATTAGAATGCCAGCAAATACACAGGATCTCAAATTTCTGGACCTGGGAAGGTTGTACCAAGGCTTATGTGGGATGAAGGCATGGGGAAGTAGAAAGGACTCCTCGCCACTTTCTCCTAGGAACTAAAATTGCAGTGATTAGAGGGATTGGCCACTTCTTGTGCATGTGGCTCCCTTCAAGCTGATGCCAGAGCTGATAGCGTTGGTCAGTTCTTTTATGGCAAGATGCCATTCGATTAATTCAGTCCATTGTAGGATGCATCCCCAGGGAGTGTGGCATATGGCATTCATGCCCACCTCCTTTATGAAAATAACCTAGTTTCTCAGATTTGGGGTAAAGTCAAAGCTGGGCCAGACTGGCAGCTGGGCTGATGGCAGTATGTGCTTTCTGTAATTTCATGGTCAAGATTGTATGCTCTTTTCACCCTCTTACAAAGAGTACCATATTGAATACCCTACATTAATTGGGTTGTTAAAAAATTCCTACATTTCTCACTATATTTGAGGTTACTTTAGTAAATCAAAAAATAAAATGTGCTGTGATAAATTGTCATATAATCCCAACTGTTCTCCTCCCATGTTCCTACGCTCTGAACCTTCAAGCACCAAGTTGGTAGAGGAAGCCAGAAAATGAGCAATTTTTGTGGAGTTTCCTCTTCAGGATCATGAATAGAAAACCTTTTTTGATTCTTGTTTATGATGTAACTCGAGGGAATTCTGCTTGAAGTTCTTGCTGCTGGCCAACAGTTTGTAAACTCAAAAGATGCATAAGACCAGGATTAAAAGATACTAGTAACAGTAAAGATGGTCATTTTTCCACTGTTATTTTGTCTTAGAAATGCTTATATTTCAGGCACAAAGCAAACATAAAATGATTGTAGACTCTTGCTGGTGGATTTTTAAAATTACCACCAGAGTGGTAATCTGGCAGATTGGATTACCCCATCATTTATGCAACCCAGTTCTTATTTTGGTTAGATCATGATTATAAAAGGGAGATGATTGGTTCCATCAGATCAGTGAAGGCAAAATTCTATACTTTGATGCTGGGGAGCTACTTAATTTGCAGGTTATTTCTTGGGAGCTACCTGAGGGATCTTGAGTGTTTGAATTTAGCACAAGTATGCACATTGAAATCCCATTCTAATGATGTGAGAATGATGGTCTGCCCTGTTTAATAACCCTGGATCTTTGCTGACTGGATGTCCAAAGTAAAGTGAAGCAACAGCAAGGCTTTGTGCATTGGGCGCAGCCCCACTGAGATCAATGCAGGGGCAAAAATTCGGCACCTGAAGATTGAAAGTGGGAAAGTAATCTTTTTAACTTTTGCACTCTGATGAAGACATTAAGACCATTGGCAATCAGTACTGCAACAGGCTTCTTAGCCTGTAGTTACATTCAACTTTCATCGTCTGATTCAAGAAGCAGAGTCCAACTCAATTTGGAGGTCATAACAGTTTACTAAAATCCCCTGAACCCAGCAATACAGCTAGTTAAAAGTAATTTGTAGTAGAGAATGTTTCGAGTTTGTTCTATCTAACTCATATCCAATTGGTCAGCAGGGGAACAGAATCGAGAATCCACGAATCAGCGTCTGACTTGTGTTTTGATGTTCGTCATTCTGTTACAATTTAGTAACTCTGAGAGAATCCGTCTCACGTTCTGTTCAAATGCATTAATTATCCACATTCAACAAATCTATAAATGCAATCAATTGTAGTGGGAAGTTTTCTTAAATGTGCTAATGCTTTAATCTTGCTATTGTTTCCATTTTGATGCTGTCCGAGGGAATACAAGTATTTTTCAGAGCACAGTCATACTTTAGACAAGCAATTCAAGTGATAACTTATCAAATGACAACATCTTACGTGCCAATAAATTTATCTACCATGTTGTTAGTGACTTGCATTGCAACTTCAAGTGATCTCAAGGCGTGTTTTTGTTGGCAGAAAGAATGCTTCAAGAAAATTGTGATTTGCAGAATTACAGAATTGTTATGGGGAAATGGAGGCCATTCAGCCCATCATGTCTGCACCAATTCTCCAAATGAGCATTATGACTTTGTACCATTCTCCTGCCTTTTCCCTGTGCCCCTTGCTTCAAGTAAAATAATCATCCAATGTCCTCTTGAATGCCTTGATTGAACCTGCTTCCACCACATTTCCAAGCAGTGCACTCCAGACCTGGACCGCCCACTGTGTGGAAATGTTTTTCTCATGTTGCACTTCTTTCTCCCTATCTGATCTGTCCAGCCCCCTCATGATTTTGAAAACCTCTGTTAAATTACCTGTTAGCTGTCTCCCCTCTAAGGAGAACAGGCCCAATTTAGAGTCATACACTGCAAAAAGAGGCTTTTTGGCCTATTGTGCCTGCCCCAGCCATCAAACATGCATCTATTCTAATGCCATTTTCCAGCACGTGGCCTATAGCCTTGTATGCTATGGTGTTTCAAGTGCTCATCTAAATGCTTTGTAAATGTGAGAGTTCCTACATTTGCCACCTTTTCAGGCAGTGAGTTCCAGATTTCCACCAACTTCTGGGTAAAAAAGATTTTTGAAGATTTTTGTCAGATCCGCTGTAAGTCTCCTGTCCATTACATAAGATCTATGTTCTCTGGTTATTGATCCTGAGAACCGTCCACACACCTGACGAAGGAACAGTGTTTCCGAAAGCTTGCTTGTTTACTATCAAATAAACTGGTTGGACTTTAACCTGGTATTGATCCCTCAACCATGAAGAAACATTTCTTCATATCAATGCCCTTCATAATTTTGTACACCTCAATCAGGTCCCCCCCCTCAGCTTTCTCTGCTCTGAGGAGAACAGCCCCAGCCTGTGCAGTCTCTCTTGATAGGTGAAACACTCCAGCTCAGGCAACATCCTGGTGAATCTGCTCTGCATGCTTTCTGGTGCAATCACATCCTTCCTGCAGTGTGGCAACCAGAACAGCACACAATATTCTAGCTGTGGCCTAACAGGCATTGTATACAGCACCACCATAATCTCCCTGCTCTTATGTTTTGTACTTCGGCTAATAACTGCAAGTATCCCATATGCATTTTTAACCACCTCATCTACCTATTCTGCTGCCTTCGGGGATCTTTGGTTATGCATCTCAAGGTTCCTTGGTCCTCTGTACTTCCTTGTGTCCTACTGTTCATTGTAAATTCCCTCACCTTGTTAGTCCTCCCAAAATGCATCATCACATGCTTTCCAGTGTTAAATTCGTTTTGCAAATGTTCTAACCATCTGACCAGCTCATCTGTATCATCCTGTAATCTAAGGCTTTCATCCTCGCTATTTACCAGACCGCCAATTTTCATGTTACCTGTCAATTTACTGATCATCCCCACATTCTCATCATTAGATCATTAATGTACACTACAAACAGCAAGGGATCCAGCACCAATCCCTCGAAAAATTCAATCAAATTTGTTAGACATAATTTCTCCTTGACAAAGTCATGCTGACTATCTTGATTAAATATCCTTTGCCTCTCTAAGTGGGGATTAATTCTGTCTCTTGGATTTATTTCCAATAATTCCCATGCCACTGATGTTAGACTCACTGGCCTGTTTCTTTCCCTACTTTCCTCCTTGAATAATGGGTGTTAGCTGTCCTCCACACCACTATCATCTTACCTATCTCCGGAGAGGATTTAAAAGTTAATGCTAGAGCCCCTGTAATCTCCTTCCTTGCCTCTTATAGCACCCTAGGATGCATCTCATCTGGATCTGGGGACCACAGGGGCACCTGGGTTAGCACTGCTACCTCACAGCACCATGGAGGCAGGTTCAATTCCAGCCTTGGGTGACTGTGTGGAGTTTGTACATTCTCCCTGTGTCTGCTCCAGTTTCCTCCCATACTCCAAAGATATGCGGGTTATGTTCATTGGCCATGCTAAATTGACTCTTAGTCAGATTATCAGGATAAGTATGTCAGGTTACAGGGACAGGACCTGGATGGGATTGGTGACATTGCAGGCTTGATGGGCTGAATGGCATCCTTCTATACGATAGGGATTCTATGATTTATCCACTTTAAGTCCATTAAACCCGCCAACACCTCCTCCTGCTCGATGCTAATCTGTTCAATTTAATTACATCTGTTCTCTATACCTACAACATCCTTCTTCACAGCGAACACAGATGCAAAATACTAATTTAATACCTCACCTATGTTTTTCCACTCCACACGCAAGGTGTTAAATTAATTTCTAATTGGCCCTACTCTTTTCCTGGTTACCATCTTGCCCATAATGTACTTACAAACCAGTTTGGGATTTTCTTTTGTTTTGCCTGACAGTATATTTTCATGTACCCTCTTTGCTCTCCTGATTTAGTTTTTAAGGACCCCCCTGCACTTTCTATACTCTTAAGGCATTCACTGTTTTCAGCCCACTGTGTTTGCGAGAAGCCTTTCTTTTTTGCCTTATCCACTCCTGTAAGTACCCTGACATCCGTGGTTCTCTGTATTTTTTGGTCCCATCTTTTACAGAAACATGATGTCTTTGTATTCTGTCTATTTCCTTTCTGAATGACTCTCACTGTTCTGATGTGGATTTTCCTGCAAGTATCTGCTCCTAGATGCTGTCTTATTCTATTAAATCAGCCTTCCCCTTTCAGAGTCTTTATTTCTGGTCCACCTTTGTCCTTTTCCAAAACTGCCTTAAATTTTACTAAATTATGCTCATTATCACCAAAATGCTCCCCCAGTAATACTTCTGCCTGCCTGTCTTCGTTTCCCAAAACTAGTTCAAGTAGTTCTTGTAGGACTTTCTATGTGCTGGTTCAAAAGCTTTCCTGGATGCATTTGAAGAATTCTGCCTCCTCTAAGTCTTTCACGCACTCCTGGATGAAGAACTGGTTGTTGAAAGTGAAGACATTGTGGTCCAGGATGAAGCGGATGAGTTGTAAAATTACATCTGGAAACTGGCAGTTGTTGGCATTGAGTACTGAGGCAGTTGCAGCAATGCCATTGTTGTGGGGGATGCTGGTGTAGAGTGCCGAGACATCCATTGTGACGAGGCGTGCTCCTGGTTCAACTGCTCCATGTGTGCTGAGTTTCTGTAGGAAGTCCGTAGTGTCGCAACAAAAGCTGGGGGTTCTTTGTACAATGGGTTTCAGGATGCCCTCGACGTAGCCGGAAAGGTTCTCGCACAGGGTGCTATTGCCCAATACAATGGGATGGCCGAGTGTGTTTTCCTCAATTATCTTCGGGAGGCAGTAGAGATCCTCAGCATGGGGAGTATGTGGGATGAGAGCATGGAGGATACTCTGAAGGTCCAGATCAAATGTCATGATCAGCCTGTTGAGTTGAGGGGTGTGTTCTTTGGTCGGAACTGCAGGTAACTGTCTGTAGTGTTCCTCGTTGTTCAGTTGTCAGTACATTTCTCTGCAGTAATCTGTTTTGTTCAGTATGACCCTCCTTTGCTGGTTTGATGACAATGTTGCGGTTGGTCTTGAGAGCGCAGATGGTATTGTGTTGTACTTGGGTGATGTTTGGGACTGTATTGTGAGTGTGGCTGATGAATCTGACATTGAAGCACCTCCTGATGGCTTGGGCATACATGTCAAGTCAAGGGCAGCGGCCTTCCAGAGGAGTCCAATTCGACTTCACCTTCAACAACCAGTTCTTTATCCAGACACAGAACAGCCATGGGGACCAAATTTGCACCTCAATATGCCAACATCTTCATGCACAAGTTCAAACAAGACCTCTTCACCTCACAGGACCTTCAACCGATGCTATACGCTAGATACATCGATGACATTTTCTTGCTTTGGACTCATGGTGAACAATCACTGAAACAGCTATATGATGACATAAACAAGTTCCATCTCACCATCAGACTCACCATGGACTACTCTCTGGAATCGGTTGCATTTTTGGACACACACATCTCCATCAAGGATGGTCAGCACTTCACGGTACCGCAAGCCCATGGATAACCTCACGATGCTCCATTTCTCCAGCTTCCACCCTAAACACATTAAAGGATCCATCCCCAACGGACAAGCCCTCCGTATACATAGGATCTGCTCAGATGAAGAAGATTGCCACAGACACCTACAGACGCTGAAAGATGCCCTCATAAAGTCTCACCGATCAACAGTTCTGATGCGCCTCAGTGAAAAACCGCACCGACCTCCTCAGAAAACAAACACGGGACATGGCAGACAGAGTATCCTTCGACATCCAGTACTTCCCTGAAACGGAGAAGCTGCAACATCTTCCGCAGAACTTTCAACATGTCATTGATGAAGACGAACATCTCGCCAAGGCCATCCCCACACCCCCACTTCTTGCCTTCAAACAACCACACAACCTCAAACAGACCATTGCCTGCAGCAAACTACCCAGCCTTCAGAAGAACAGTGGCCACGACACCACACAACCTGCCTCAGCAACCTCTAAGACATGCCAAATCATTGACATGGATGCAATCATCTCACTGAGAACACCATCCACCAGGTACATAGTACATACGCTTGCAACTTGGCCAACGTTGTCTACCTGATATGCTGCAGGAAAGGATGACCCGAGGCATGGTACATTGGGGAGATTGTGCAGATGCTACAACAACAGATGAATGAATGCCACTCGACAATCATCAGGCAAGAATGTTCTCTTCCTGTTGGAGAACACTTCAGCGGTCATGGGCATTCAGCCTCTGATCTTTGGGTAAGCATTCTCTAAGACAGCCTTCACGACATACGGCAGTGCCGAGTCGCTGAGCAGAAACTGGTAGCCAAGTTCCGCACACATGAGGACAGCCTCAACCGGGATCTTGGGTTCATGTCAAACTATCTGTAACCCCATGACTTGCCTGGGTTTGCAAAATCTCACTAACTGTCCTGGCTGGAGACAATACACATCTCTTTAACCTGTGTTTAATCTCTCTCCACTCATATTGTCTGTACCTCTTAAGACTTGATTACCTGTAAAGACTCGCATTCCAACCATTATTTTATAAATTGAGTTTGTGTCTTTAATGCCCTGTTTGTGAGCTGAAATCCCACTCACCTGATGAAGGAGCAGTGTTCCGAAAGCTAGTGGCTTGTGCTACCAAATAATGTTGGACTTTAACCTGGTGTTGTAAGACTTCTTACTGTGTTTACCCCAGTCCAATGCCAGCATCTCCTCATCGTGCTATCCTATTATTAACACAGGATACTATACACTTTATTGACTGCTCTCTCAACCTGTTGCCACTTTCAGTGCACATACGCACCCATGCCCCTCTGCTTCGGCATCCTCTTTAGAATTGTAACCCTTATTTTATATTGTCTTTCCATGCTCTTCCTACCAATATGCTTCACCTCACATTTCTTCACATTGAACTGTTTGCTCACTCCACCAACTTGTCCATATGGTTTTGAAGTCTCCTCAAGAATTTACAATGCTTCCACTGCAATTCTCCACTGCTGTGGCATCCCACCCGCCCCTTCCCCCTTCAAAACCCTGCAAGTAACCCTACAATTTCTATTCTTCCTTCAATATACTTGGATGCATCTCATCTGGTCCTGGTGCCTTGTTAACTTTTAAATACCAACAATTTAACCAATACTTCCTCCTTCTCAATTTTGAATCTTTCCAGTGACACTATGGTCTGAGTAGCATCTTGGTAAAGACAGATGCAACTTTACCTCAGCCATGCCCCTGTCTCCAAATGTAAACTCCTTTTTAGGTCCCTAATTATGCTACTTGTCATTTTACCACCCATTTATTATTTTTGTGCCTACAAAACACTTTGGATTTCTGTTTATGTTGGCTGCCAATCTTTTCTCATAATCCCTCATTACTTCTCTATTATGTTTTATTATCTTCCTTCTGACCCTTCAGTGTTCAGCTTAGTTCTCCATTGTATTTTCTATCTGACATAAGCACACTTTTTCTTCTTTAGTTTAATGTCTATCTCCTTGTTCATCCAGCAAGTCTGGATTTGTTTGCCCTACCATTTTTTTTGAGGGAATGTACCTTGACTGTGTCCAAACCTATTCTTTTTGGAAGGAAGTCTTCAGCTATAGTTTTTTCTGGACCAACTTTGTTCTTGCCCCATTGAGGTTGGTTTTCCCTATATAATTATTCTTGCTCTGGATTGCCTATCTTTTTTTTCGACAATTGTTTTAAACCTTATGATACAATGATCACGAGCTCCTAAATATTTCCTTAATGACAATTGATGTACTTGGCAAACCTCATTTTTAAGAATCAGGTCCAGCAATACACAGCTTCTTATAGGACTGGACACATATTGCTGTAGGAAATTTTCCTGAACACAGTCCAGCAATGTGTGCCTCTCTCCACCCTTTACACAACCGCTGTCTCTGTCTACACTCAGGTAATTGAAGTCCCTATTATGCCTACTCTATAATCATAGAATCCCTACGGTGCAGAAGGAGGACTGTCCAATGAAACATCCCATCCAAGCCAACCCCCTGCCCTATCCCCATAACTCCACATATTTCCCCACTTACTCCCCCCCCCTAACCTGCACACCTTGTCACTAAGGGAAAATTTAGCACGGTTAGTTCACCTATCTGCACTTCTTTAGACTGTTGGAGGAAACCGGAGCATCAGGAGTAAACCCATGCATACCCATGTCTGTGTGGAATTTGCACAGTCACCTAAGGCTGGAATCAAACCCGGGTCCCTGGTGTCGTGAGGCAGTGGTGCTAACCACACTGTGCCACCATGCTGTCCAAATGTTTACACCTCTCTGTAATTTCCCTGCAGATTTGATCCACGACATCTTTCTCACTAGTTGATGGCCTATAGACTACACTGAGCAATGTAATTGCACCCTTTTTGTTCCTTGGTTCCAACCAAATTGATTCTGTCCTTGAATCTTCTGGGACATCCTCTTTTTCTCTAGCACCGCAATGCTCTCACTAACCAATATCGCCATCCTTCCTCTTTTCCTTCTTTCCCTATCTTTTCTGAACATCTTTGTACCCAAGAATATTAAAGACTCTGTACTGCCCTTCCTTGGGAACCAAGGATGAATTTGAGATTTCTGTTATCACCAAAACATGATATTGCCACATGGCAATCTGCACCTGTAACTCCCCAATCTTATTTGATGTACTCTGTGCACTCACATACATGAAAGTAATCCTGACTTGGACTTCATTATATTTTCCCTTACTATGACTCTACTTGTTAACTTAGTATTCTTTATATGGGTGCTATCTGTCCCACTCAGCAATTTGTGCATCCTGATATTCCTCCCTCATATTCTTCCTTGGTTCCCAAATCCGTGTCAAGTTAGTTTAAAGCCACCTAACAGCACTAGCAAGAAACTTATGCCCAACTCTGTTTAGCTGCAACCCATTTGACTTGAACAGGTTGATGGCCTATAGACTACACTGAGCAATGTAATTGCACTTTTTCTGTTCCTTAGCTCCAACCAAATTGATTCTATCCTTGCTTCCTCTGGGCCTTCCCTCCAGAGTCAGTCCTGGTGTCCCAGGAATTTAAAGCTCTCCCGCCTGCATTATTTTTCCAGCCACGAGTTCCAGCCTTTTCCTCCTATTTCTGTATTTTGTGCATGTGGCACTGAGGGTAATCAGAGATTACTGCATTTGAGGCTGTGCTTGCTATTATTCTACCTAGCTTCCAAAATTCTGACTGCATGACCGCATCTCCCTTCTGAGTCATTGATAGTAATTTGGACCATGAGCTCTTGCTGCTTACAATCCACCAGAATCATGTCCTTGCAGCTGCTATGTGACATTCTTGACCCTGTCACTAGGAAGGCAACCTACCATTCTATAGCCATAGAAAGGTCAACTTAATTTTCCTTGGTCTGTTCTGACATCATTTATGCAAATGAATATTGAAATAAATGGGCAACTTGCATGCACCCCTCCAAGATCGACTATCCAAATTTTCTTTTACACAGTTTAGTTTCATGTAGAACAATCGCAACAATTAATGTTGTCATTTTTATTTAATTATAGTGTTTGTGTAGTGATTTTGTTATTGGACTAATAATCCAGAAATGTGGAGTAATAATAGAGCATGAGAACTCAAAACGCACTATGGCTCGTTGAGAATTTGATTCAGTTTAAAAGATATGTGGTCCCTTTAACACTGGTTAAAACTGGTTGACTCTGATGCTGAAGTGTCCCAGCAAACTACTCAATTGTATGAAACAATTGCACCGGAGTAATTTAAGTAGACAACTCACGTACCATCACCTCCCGAATGCTGCAATAAATGTCAGATGGGCAATAAATATCAGCCTTGGTTCTGCATTCGAGAATAAATAATTTTGCTCAGGCTATTTCTTGCTTTGCTGGGAAGTTCTTGGAGATGTTAACCTCAAGGAGTAGCATACTCCGTAAATTAAATGTGCCTATTCCAGTAGCCAAAGTGGAAAAAAAAACTATTGTAGGAATTAAGATTAAAACATGAGCAGTAACTAACATAACTGGTAATCAAATTGGCAAGTAAATAAAAAATGTTTTACGGGGTACGTAAATTGTAATGGCTCTGTTTAGTTAAGCAGTTTGCAGTTGATCAGTTAAAATATTGGATGTTTGTCAAATAATTACAAAGATGTTTTGAAGAATTTTAGTTTTAAATCAGTTAAATCCGATTAAAAATATTTGGGTTGATTTGATTTAAAAGCTTGTGAAATCCCTTGCAAAAATGAATCAATGTGATGAATTTAAAGTCATGCCTTCCAAAGATAATCCCAAACATAATTATTTTAACTAGCTGTATTGTCTTGGTGTCAGCTTGATAGTAAAGACTTAGTCTTTTTTAAGTAATTTGGGTTTGAACTGATGAAAGCATTTGTTTTCTGTCCAAGGGGTCAAAATACCACACAGCAATCAGGATGGTAATTTGATACCATCTGGGACTTGAGTCCCATGTGTGTCAGAGATGAAGGGTCACATTCAACTAGGATCAGTGAGACTTTAATTGAGTACAACGCCCCAAAGTAAGTAATGTTTCAGAAACAAATTGGCAGATTGGAGCAATTTTTTTGTGCTGTGGAACAGGAACTGGTGGACATTGGATTGAGGCTGACCAAGGTAATTTAATACCTGACCCCCTTATGAGATGAGATGAAGTTAATATTTCAATTTACCCTCTAGGTGGAGTGGATCACCTGCCTCATTTTTATTGCATTAAGTTTTTTCATGTCAGTAAGCAGTCAAAGTGAAGATTTTCCTTTCTATCCTTTTAAGAAATAATCACAATCGATACTTCACATTTCAAAGTGTGGATTTGCTCAAATAAATAAAGATAGTCATTTGATTTGTGGAATATGATTCCAATGTGCTGTTTCACGCAACTCATAAATAAAAACAATTTTATTTTTTTTAGCCCAGAGTTTGTTGATGTGCAATGAAATGTTTCTCAAACTCTCATATTCAGCACTTTCAAGCCAATGTCTGCTATCAGCCAAAATAAGTCCATGTATAAGGTGCAAATCATCAACTGAGGCTCTGTAATAGCACTCTTACTTTTCTGTCAGAAGGTTGTAGGTTCAGATCGCATTTCAGAGTCCTAAGCATATTTTCTAGGCCGGCATATCAAAGGACTGCTGCACTTTTGGAGATCTGAGATATTAAACTGAAGTCTCATCTACCTTCTTAGGTGAGCATTAAGAGCAAGGGTGTTCTTCATCTCCTTGACACTCACAGGGCTCAAAGTTTCAGATGGAATCAAGTTACCATTCTGATAGTGTGCTGCATTTTTTTTTAACCCTTCATATAGACATTTTCATCGCGTGGTGTTCTCAGTAGGCCAACATTTATCTTTCAACACAAGTCACATGTCTACCAGAATTTTACCACTTTGCCTGCTCGAGGCTCATAAGATCCCATCCAAGGCCAACAGAGAATGCCATTCTGCAAGCCTCGGGATGGGCATGCCGGTAAAATTCCAGCAGTGTAGTCAGTTAATGCATTGCGGTTTGTAGGACTTTACTATTTTCAAATTGGCTGCTATTGCACATTGCATATTCTCACATTGCAACAGTGGCTGTACTCCAAATGTCTGTGGCATATGTTTAGACAAAAGATGCTATATAATACAAGTCTGGGACTGAATTTTGGTTCCCAGGTTGGGACTCCAACATTGGGCACAAAATGGGTCTCAAGCCCTCATTGCGTCAGCCCATTAATTGGCCAGCCACCATGAAGTTATGTTCTGGGAGCAATCACAGTCAGAAGCGTGGCTTGTGCCCGCTCCAGGGCCACCAAGTACACGTGCCCGACAGATGAAAAATTCAGGCCTGTACATGAAAGTGATGCTTCAGTCTGGTGTTTTTGATGAAGAGGGATCCTCGCAGGGCGAATTAGTTGGGAAATCAGAGGGCCAAACCCTGGTTTTCTGTCCATTTAAATTGATAAGCAGAGACATAGAAGATGCCGGGTCCATAATTTTCTAACGAGCACACCCGACACAGAATGGCTGCTGCAGAAGGACTATTAACAGGTGAGGAAAGTACAAAATTGTTGTTCAATTGCATCTGGAATAGTATATGTAGTTTTGGACTCCTCGCTAGAGGAGAGATATAATAACCCTGGAGAATGTGTAAAGTAGCATAACCAGGCTAACTTCAAGTTTGAGATGCCTGAGCTAAAAGCTCTGGAGCAAATAGGAATGCATTATTTTAGCAGACCAACAGGCGTTTGTTTAAGATGTTGAGTGATAAAAAGAATAGACAAGATAAACATGGATTATTTCCAATGGTAGAAAAGTCAAAGACGCAAGAGGTCATGATCTCAGGATAAACTTTAGATATAACAAGAGGGGGATTAGTAGAACTTACACATACAAAGGTAACAGAACGTGGAATGCTTTTCCATGAGCGGAATGAATGTTAAAGCAATTATAGTTTTCAAATGGGTACGGAATGATACATGAGGATAAAGAGTTTGGGTATTTAGGGAAATTGGACAGTGTAAAATTACTTCACCAGTCAACATAGCTTCTTTGCCTCCTTTGTGATATTCAACATTAAAAATTTGCAGAAAATTACACAAATCTCTTTCAACTGAACTTCTGTGTGTGACCAGAAGGTCCCAAAATGCCATTTGTGTTGAATTTTACTCTTTTATAACTCTTTACACGAGTGTAATTGTGTCAACGTTTGCAGGAAGCAGACAATGTATCAGAATTTGAATGTGATTTCAATGCTTTTACAACATGAAAAAGTGAGGGGGTGGTAAAAGAATATCAATTTACTTCAGCAATTCTTGGTAAGAGATCAAAGTTCAAAAGCTACTCCAGCTTCAGTGAAGCTCTTTCCTCTTCCCTATAGTGATATGAGCTGGTTGACAGTTTTGCAAATTTATAATAGTGAAGATTGTGATTGTACTTTTATTGCAAGCATTCTTTTATTATCCCTTTGCTGATAAGATGACTATTCCAGGAAACTCTAATGAAATAGACAGGATTGCACAGGAGAGGACTCTGTAGCGCTTTGCACGGAGGGACATAATATTTGGATAACCAACTATTTAAATATATTTGCATGTGTTTCTTTAATATATCAAAGACATTTTCCTTAAATACCTCATAAATCTAAAATCTGGAATGTCAAATGGCACTCAGTCAAACGACTGAGCATCATGTTCCTAAAGTCCCTGTGTTTAACATTAATAAAGATTAAATTACGTAGAGAACGGCATGGACCTGCAGTAGTATTGAGATATTTCAAACTTAAAAGAAAAGTAACTGTTGCTTTAATGTTTTTTAACACCAGAGACATCTGCCGTCAGTCTAAATTTCAAATAATTTGTTTTTAAGATGCAGAGCTTCCTTTTGGCATTCATCCTCAAGTTGTTTTTAAAATTTATTCTTTTTCTGCAAGGTTTATTTCTACATTTCAGTGACATTTTTTAATGAAATCAAAGATTCAAGTCTGAAATTCAATTGCTGCATACTTAATATCCATACAAAATCAATTATCAATAAATTAAATGTTTTTTGTGATCAGCATGGAACAGTAAATATAAGGTTTTCTAACTATTTTTGGACTCAACAGTAACTAATAGAAAGAGGTTTGAAACTCACTTATGACTTGGCAGTGGTGCCATGGTGAGAATCTGGGATGCTGAGATGTTAGAATTAGTGTTTGGCTCAAAACTCTGAGAGGATTTATACACAGTTGGCTAGGTTTTGTTCCATTTGAATATGAATTAAGATGGATGTGGAGTTTCACTGATAGTTCATTATGGAATCTAAATAAGGATTCCATAATGAACTATCTGACAGAAGTTAACCTTGAAATATATAGGGAAAAGAAATATCAGAGAAACTAGAAATGGTTAATTTCCATTTAGATTGATTGTGTGAGTACCTGAAAATGTGCATTGTGTTAACCATAGCAAACAAGTTTCCTTTCAAATGAAAATAAATTGTCAGAAGCAATGCAGAGATGATTATTCAATACAGTTAGAAAAGTAAACATGCATGATTCACTCAGATAATGAATAATGGTACTGCATGTTTAGATCCACCAAAAAAAATGTATATCTCCTACAGAGCTTATTTCAAGACATTGTAGAATTGATGGACACCCTCACCTTTCAGGAGCATATACCTAAAATTTGTGTGTGTGTTCTTCACAGTTTGAAATTTATAAACTCTGACAAAGCAGAGACAGATACTGCAGAGCATAATGGAAGAACAAAGTTTGATATACCATAGCATAAAGTCCTTTTTAGGCTTGCATTTTGTCATTTTATGGGTGTTGTCGTATTCTTCATCAAATAGAATTTACTCCCTTTGACATGACTGCAGTCCTCCAATTAGATCTCGAGTATCCTTGATTTTAATTGGTCTACCATTTGATGGTTGAAATCTCGAATATCCTCTTTACACTTTCAAGAATTGCCTTAAAACCTGTGGCTTTGATGAAATATCTTCTGCTATGGTTTGTTGCCATTCCTTACTTCATAATGCTCCAATGAAATTCTTTAGTTATATTAAAGGCATTATAAATGAAACTTGCTGCAGTTGTTATGACAGAAGCAGAACACAGTGGGTGGAATTCTCCCATCTGGGACTAAGTCCTGTGACAGGAACAGAGGGTCAGGGTGTCGCTAGCTGGCCCTTGACATCAAGGCCACATTCAATCAAGTGTGGCGTCAAGGAGTCCAAGCAAAACTGGAATCAATAGCTATCGGGGGGCAAACTCTACACTGGTTGGAGTCATACCTGGTACATAGGAAGATGGTTGTAGTTGTGGATGGTCAGTCATCTCTGCTAGAGCAAATCTCTGCAGGAGTCCCTCAGGTTTGTGTCCTCGGCTCAACCATCTTCAGCCATCAATGACCTTCCCTCAGTTATAAGGTCAGAAGTGGGGATGTTCGCCAGTGTTCAGTGGTGATGAGCTGCAACCTTGCATTGCAGCAGTCCCAATGCTATGGGTTGACCCACAATGCCATTAGGAAGGGAATTCTAGAATTTTGATCCAGCGACTGTGAAGGAACGACAATGTATTTCCAAGTCAGGTTGGTGAATGGCTTGGAGGGTAACTTGCAGATGGTGGTTTTCCCATATATCTGCTGCCCTTATCCTTCTAGATGGGAGTGGTCTCGGGTTTGGAAGGTGCTGTCTAAGGACCTTTGGTGAATTTCTGCAGTGTATCTTGTAGATAGTACATGCTGCTGCTGCTGCTGAGCGTCAGTGGTGGAGGGAATGGATGTTCATGGTGTCAATTAAGCCAGGTTACTTTGGCCTGGATGGTGTCAAGCTTCTTGAGTTTTGTTGGAGCTGCACCCATCCAGGCAAGTGAGGAGTATTCCATCACACTGCTGACTTGTGCCTCCTGGATAGTGGATAGACTTTGGAGAGTCGGGAGGTGAGTCACTCGCCACAGTATTCCTAGCCTCTGACCTGCTCTTGTAGCCACCGTATTTGTGACGAGCCAGTTGAGTTTCTGTTTAATGGTAACCCCAAGGATGTTGACAGTGCAGGATTCAGTGATTGTCAAGGGGCATGGTTAGAGTGTCTCTGCCTGGCATTTGTGTGATGCGAATGTTACTTGCCACTTGTCAGCCCAAGCCTGGATATTGTCCAGATCTTGTTGCATTTGAACATGGACTGCTTCAGTATCTGAGGAGTTGTGAATGGTGCTGAACGTTGTGCAATCATTGGCGAACATCCTCACTTCTGACCTTATGACGGAGGGAGGGTCATTGATGGAGCAGCTGAAGATGGTCGAGCCTAGGACACAAATCTGAGGGACTCCTGCAGAGATTTCCTGGAGCAGAGATGACTGACCTCCACAACTACGACCATCTTCCTATGTACCAGGTATGACTCCAACCAGTGTAGAGTTTGCCCCCTGATACCTATTGATTCCAGTTTTGCTCGGGCTCCTTGATGCCACATTGGGCCACATGTGGCTTTGATGTCAAGGCTTATCACTCTCACCTCGCTTCTGGAATTTAGTCTTTCATCCATGTTTGAACCAAGACTGTAATGAGTGACCCCAGGGAAACCAACACTGGGCTTCACTGAGCAGGTTATTGCTGAGCTTGATAGCACTGTTGATTACCCCCTCCATCACTTTACTGATGATCAAAAGTAGACTGAGTGGTAATTGGCCGGGTTGGATTTGTTCTGCTTTTTGTGTACAGGTCATATCTGGGCATTTTTCCAACTTGTTGGGTAGACACCAGTGTTGTACCTACTGGAAGAGCTTGGCTAGAGGAGCAGCAAGTTTTGGACCACAAGTTTCAGTGCTATTGCCGAATATTATCAGGGCTCATTGCCTTTGCAGAATACAGTGCCTCCAACCATTTCTTGATCTCACTTGGAATGAATCAAACTAGCTGGATACTGACATCTGAAATGCTGGAGACCATTAAGATGGATCATCCACTCAACAATCTTCAGCCAGAAATGCTGCAAATGCTAGTGCCTTATCTTGTGCACTGATGTGCTGAGCTGCTCCTTGCTTGAGGATGGGAATATTTGTGGAACCTCCTTCTCCAGTGAGTTGTTTAATTGTCCACCACCATTCACAGGACTGCAGAGCTTAGATTTGATCTATTGATTATGGGATTGCTTAGCTATATCATTTGCTGTTTGGCATGCAAGTAGTCCTGTTTGGTGGCTTCACCAGATTGACATCTCAATTTTAGATATGCTTGGTGCTACACCTGGCATGCCCTCCTGCACTCTCCATTGAACCAGGGTTGATCCCCTGGCTTGATCGTGATGGTTGAGTGGGGGATATGCTGGGCCATGAAGCTGTGGATTCCGCTGGAGTACAGTTCCACTGCTGTTGATGGCCCAAGCACCTCATGGATGCTCAGTCTTGAGTTGCTAGATTTGTTCAAAGTCTGTCCCATTTAGCACAGTGATTGTGCTACACAACATGATAAAGGTTATTCTCAATGTGAAGGTGGGACTTAATCACCACAAGGACTGTGCAGTGGTCATTCTTACCAAGAATCTGCAGCCAGCAAATTGGTAAGGATGAAGTCAGGCATGTTTTCCCCTCTTGTTGGTTCCTTCACCACCTGCTGCAGACCCAGTTTAGCAGTTGTATCCTTCAGGACCTGACCAGCTTGATCAGTAGTGTGCTGCCGAGCTACTGTTGGTAGTGGACATTGAAATCACCTAGAGTACATTTTGCACCCTTGCCACCCGCAGTGCTTCCTCCAAGTGTTGTTCAACATGAAGGAGTACTGATTCATCAGTCAAAGGAGGATAGTATGTGATAACCAGTAAGAGGTTTCCTCACCCATGATTGACCTGAAGTTATGAGACTTTTTGGGGCCTGAAGTCGGTGTTAAGGACTCCCAGGGCAACTTCTGCCTGACTGTATGCAACTGCGCCATCTTTTCTGGGTCAGTTCTGTGGGTGGGACAGGACATATCCAGGAATGGTAATAGTGGTGTCTGGGGTGTTATCTGTAACGTATGATTCTGAAAGAACGACAATGTTCCTTGACTAGTCTGTGAGACAGTTCTCCCAATTCTGGCACTAGCTGTCAGATGTTAGTAAGGAGGACTTTGCAGCATCCACAGGGCTGCATGTCTTGCTGTTGTCTTTTCTGCTGCTTAGGTCAATGCCAGGTGGACTGTTTTGGTTTCATTTTTTTTAATGAGATTTTATAACAATTGATATAACTGAGTGGCTTGCTAGGCCATTTCAGAGGGCAGTTGAGAGTCAACCACATTGCTGTGGCTCTGGAGTCACATGCAGACCAGACCAGGTAAGGATGGCAGATTTCCTTCCCTAAAGGACAGCTTAGTCCCAACCTTTGAATGCCACATTGGTTCAGATGTGTCCTGGACCTACATTGTTTCCTGCTGGCATCACGGAGAACATGGGAAGAAAGTTCCGATCGTGCCTTCATTTGCATCTCTTTAGAGGGATGCGAATTGGTTTTATTCCTGCTTCCAGTGGAATTCCCAATCAACCACTGGAGGAGCACTGGATGATCATAGTGTAACTTTGCACTTGCGTGAACCCGATTTTTGGGTCTCCCTCTGAATTCTCCCCCGCTCCACTACTCATCCTGCTGGTGGGGGCTTTGGATGATTACACCATGTGATAAAGGCAATCTAAAACATAAACATGAAACGCTAAAAATACAAGCACGTCACAGGCAATATTTGTGGAGAAAAAACTGGCTGGATTTAATAGCGGCTGTAGGGATTTTTTCCCTGTGGCTGAAAGCAAGGAGTGATAGAAAGCCAGACACGGAAAAGTATACCCCGCACTGTCACTATTAAGGATGACCTCCTGCCTCGAGGAGCTGCACCACCACTAGTGGTGGCTTTTGTTTGGGCTGCCTCTGAAAGAGAATGGCAAATTGATGGCTATGCATCCTCAGAGCCAGACAAATGGGTTCTGGAGTGCTAGGACAGGTGAGGGCAGATGGCAGCATTGCTGTTGGAATGGCCATTACATAGTGGGCCTCTCTGAGTGCACAAAATAGAGAACATCTCTGAAGGTTGGGATTTCCTCGTGCATGGTCGTGGGAAGAAAACAGGCACACCAGCCCCTATCTTCTGCACCATCTTGCCTCTCCCCGGAGTTGCTGGTAAACTCCAGTTCAGTGCTTCAGGTTGATGAAATGACCTGAAGCATTGATTCTGTATCTCCACAGATGCTGCCTGATCTGTTGAGTTTTTCCAGCATTTTATATTTTGACTTTCTTTGGGGCCTGCATGCATTTAAGGAAGAGGCCGCAAATGGTACAAGATACCATTTTGTACCAAGTGGAGTGGAATAAAAATCAGCCAGAATCAAAAAACCCAGGGGTGGGATTTTCCAACCCCATTGTGGCAGGAGCCACTGTGGGACATTCAGTGGCCCTGCCAAAAGTCCATTGACTGTCAGTGGCAAAAGTTTTTATTTTACTAAATTAAAACAGCTTGACTTCACACTACTAATTACAAAGAACAACCCAGCATGGGAAACAGACCCTTCGGCCCAACGAGCCCGCGCCACCATTTCAACAAAGCATTTTCCTACACCTACCCTACCCCGTGTGTATTTGAATGGTACCCATAATGTAGCCAGATTCAGGGGAGAATAGTGTAGGGTCAATTTGGTACACCAATCAGCCTAAGAGCACATCTTTGGGGTGTGGGAGGAAACCGGAGCACCCGGAGGAAACCCACGCAACCACAGGGAGAATGCGCAAACTCCCACAGACACAGGCCCAAATCCATGTATCTGCACAGCTAGCAGTGATAGTCACTGAGCTGTTGTGGTGCCCGTCTGCTGGTCCAGGATTAAGCACACATAGCGACACGAAGTACTAGGCCACTCTCGAAACCTCCAAGAGCAGCCCACACACGACCCACCGTGTGCATGCCCCTCGTTTGACAACAAGGTGGACCAACACCTGTGGATTAAAAGAGACAAAAACTTTAACATGTAATACTACATTTCCAGTGTCATCCCAAGGCTCTGACCCTTTTTAATACCATCTACTATAACCCTCCATCCCTGTTTCGCTCATGTGTCTAAGTAAACCTTAAACAAGTCCAACGTGCCTGCCTCCACCACCTTACTTGGTAGCGCGTTCCATACCCTCACGACCCTCTGCGTGAAAAACCTTCCTCTAGTATCCAAATTATACTTCTCCCCCCTCACCCTTAGATCGTGACCTCTCGTAATAGTTGTCCCCGATCTAGGGAAAAACCTGCCACTGTTGACTCTATCTATTCCCTTCATTATTTTATACACCTCTATCAGATCCCCCCTTAATCTCCGTCTTTCTAAGGAGAAGAGCCCCAGTTTTTCCAACCTTTCCTCGTAACTCAGTCCTTCCATGCCAGGCAACATCCTGGTAATTATAAGCAGAGAGAGGGTTGTGGAATCACAATAATTATTAAAAGCTTGAATGATTGAAGATGGCTTTCAATTTGCTCATGCAACCCCTTGCTTCCTCCCCTCCGTTCACAATTATGCCTTCAACCATTTAATCCCGAGCTAGGCTTCAGAATTGCTTCCTCAAAGCTGTCCTACTTTGCCACTCCACTTTATGTCTACCTCTCTGGCCAAGCGGTTAGTCATCCATCCTAATATATTGGTCTTAGACCTGCAAGTTTATTCTTTCAAATCTGATGTTTCTTTGAAGTACCTTATGGCATTTTCTTATTTAAAGGCACCTGTTTTAATCTTTGCCCCTAGTTTTTGGTAATTGTAGGGATATGTGAGTTGCCCTGCCATTGCAAATGTTACAAATTGATCCAGTGTATACATATCATTTCCTTAGTGTGAGTGATAGTCTTATGACTGACAATGATCAATGTTAATGGAATTGATCTTACTCATGAATTCTGAGAGGATTTGAGTCCAAAATGTAACTTGCATGCATGATTAAATCCAATGCACAACTTAATCAAAGAATGACATAGACAATAAAAATGTACTTCTTTGCCCTCTTTTCTACTAGATCATGAGTTCTACTAGACATCTTTAATATCTCAAACCCTCTAACAGTTGGGCACTGTTGCCAGCACACAAACCATTCTGTGCCTGAAAATGGCCAAAACAAATGTCTAGGCTGTAGTATCTCAGCACAAGAGCTGTAAAAAGAAACAGAAATTTCTTGGCTGTAAAATGTATGTGCTTAAATATATTTCAAACATCTTTAATGTCTCCAAGGAATGTATTTTGAAGCTCTCTTTGCCCTTAAAAGGGCCCACTATTAATCGGTGTACTTGTTTGGTAGTAATGTGAAGAAAGGTGAATTTATGGATTGAATTAGAAAAAAAAGTTAATGATGGTAAGAATATAACCTGCTCAGTATTTCTAATCTCTGGTGTTCCTTTCAGAAGTAAACTTTTTTATTAATATACTTTAAAGATCAGATTTCTTTAGCCTGTTAATTGTAGGGGAAGTCTTACAAAAAATGGCAGTGTTGAGAGAAACATACCAGTTTTCTCTCCAGGTCTTATGGCACTTTGACAAAAAAAACCATGGGGGCTTGTTTCATGCAGGGGATGGGGGAGTTTGGCCTCAACACACCAGCAAACCCAGCTGCACAGAAATTGGGGTGCCACTTTTAAAGGGTACTCTGAGGAACAAACGCGCACACGTACACCACGGAGGTGTCAGTGACTCCCCTCCCCATCGCCGGCATCCCTTGCTCTTCCGTCCTCTCCAGCCATCAACATATTATAACTGAATGCCCCCATCTCCCAGAAGGAGACTGCCCCTTGGTTCAGGTTTGCCTGGCAGTGCCAAACCTGTGCCGATGGACAGTACCGGGGGGCATTACCAGGTCACTGTTTAGCCACGTTCCTCTCTCTCAGGGACTATGCTTACCTTTACATCCTCCGTGGAGACCGCCAGGATAGTTTCATGGCTAGGTGAATCTGTTGGAAACTGTTGCTTCAATATATGGCAGGGGGGTAAATATCTGATGAGGGAGTGGGTTAATGATATTAAAATGTCACTAGCGAGGGACAGGGAAGATCAGATCCTTAGCCTCCACCAACATTTGCACAGATAGTGAACGTTGGCTCAAGATCGCCCCCATTGGGTATAAGTAACAATATCTTGAAATTGCCTGAAAAATTTCAACTGTGATTTTTATTGAAGAAAAAAAAGTAAATTGACACATTGCTGAGATTAAGCAGAAAGGAACAAGTTGCAAGATCCTTTTATCGAGTTGTACTAGACATTAAAGCAGCGCTTGGAATGTTAGATCGATCATTTACCATAGCAATCCCATACTAGTTAAATAATGACCTTAATTTTAGGGTATCTATAGCAATAACCACAGCAACATAAAAAGGATAGCTTTTGAAATTTAGTTAGAGGGAATTTAAACCTTGTGAAACCATTATGTTTACCACCACTCAAATATGCATATTTGATTATCAGTTTATGGGTTCTGTGAAACATCCCATGTCTGGTTTCTCACAGCTCACAGACCTTTGGCAATTAATGCTGACCTTTCCAAACAAATCAGTTTTTTTTTATGTATTAGTAAATATGTTATTAAGTTATTTAGCATCCTGCAATAATTCAGCAAGCCCAAATGGAAAGGAACAGTATTTGTTGTTGAACATAAGAAATAGGAGCAGGAGTAGGCCATCTAGCCCTTCGAGCCTGCCGTACCATTCAATAAGATCATGGCTGATCTCAAGTGGATCAGTTCCACTTTCCCGCTTTCTCCCCATAACCCTTAATTCCCCTGTCTATCAGAAACCTATCTACCCGTGACTTAAATATATTTAGCGAGGTAGCCTCCACCACTTCAACAGGCAGAGAATTCTAGAGATTCGCCACCCTTTGAGTGAAGAAGTTCCTCTTCAACTCCGATCTAAACTGCCGCCCTCTTATCTTGAGGCGGTGTCCTCTAGTCCTGCTATCCTTTCTAAGCGGGAAGAATCTCTCTACCTCTACCCTGTCCATCCCCTTCATTACCTTATACGTCTCTATAAGATCCCCCTTCAGCCTTCTAAACTCCAACGAGTACTGACCCAGACTGTTTAGTCTCTCTTCATAGTCCAACCCCCTCATCTCCGGTATCGGCCGAGTGAACCTCCTCTGCACTCCCTCAAGGCCAGTATATCCTTCCGCAAGTGCGACAACCAAAACTGCACACAGTACTCTAGCTGTGGCCTCACCAGTACCCTGTACAGTTGCAGCAAGACCTCCTTGCTTTTATATTCTATCCCCCTCGCTATAAAGGCCAGCATTCCATTCGCCGCCTTGATCACCTGCTGCACCTGCAGATTGGGTTTTTGCGACTCGTGCACAAGGACCCCCAGGTCCCTCTGCACCGTAGCATGCTGCAGCTTTTTGCCTCTTAAATAATAATCCCTCCTACTATTATTTCTGCCAAAGTGGATAACCTCACACTTGCTAACATATTATACTCCATCTGCCAGGTCCTCGCCCACTTGCTCAGCCTATCCAGATTGCTTCCACACCCTCCACGCAATTTGCCTTTCCACTCATCTTCGTGTCATCAGCAAATTTCGTCACCCTACACTCAGCCCCCTCCTCCAGATTATCTATATAAATGGTAAATAGTTGAGGCCCCAGCACCTGTCCCTGTGGCACTCCACTGGTCATCAACCGCCAACCAGAATAACACCCATTGATACCAACTCTTTGCTTCCTATTAGACAGCCAATCCTCTATCCACGCTAACACCTTACCCCCAACTCTGTGCACCCTAACCTTCTGTAGCAACCTTTTGTGAGGCACCTTATCAAACGCCTTTTGGAAATCTAAAAACACCACATCCACCGGTTCCCCTCTGTCTACCGCACTAGTCACATCTTCATAGAAATCCAATAAATCTTCAAACATGACTTCCCCTTAACGAATCCGTGCTGCGTCTGCTCAATCAAACCATTCTTTCTAGATACGTCGCTATTTCTTCTTTGGTGACAGATCCTAACACAAAGTAAAGTCACTACTCCATGTATTAGTCCAAACGGCATAGTGATTCACAGGATCATAGAATACTACAGTGGAAAAGAGGCCCTTCGGCCCATCACATCTGCACTGATCCATGAAAGGCCCTGACCTACCCACCTAATCCCACTTGCCAGCACTTGGCCTGTACCCTTGAATGTTATGGCATGCCAAGTACTCTTCCAGGTACTTTTTAATGGATGTGAGACATCCTGCCTATGCCACCTCCCAGACAGTGCATTCTGGACCGTCATCACCCTCTGGGTAAAATTATTTTTCCTCAATTCCCCCCCAAACCTCCCACCCTTCACTTTTAACTTGTGTCCCCTCGAGTTCTGCAAGCCATTCCCAGTGTCCATTTTATAAACAGCTTAGGTAACGGGTTCCCCCTACAATGATGATGAGGGTGTTTTTGTTGTTTGGCCCGTGACCTTGTTTTTGTTGTTTGCATGGTCTGTTCGGGGCCATATACTGACTAGGCAAATATCTTTTCCTCATGGAACGTTGAAGGGCCACTGCAAGGCGTTCATCCTTAGTGGTGATCTCTGACTGCGACTCCATTTCTGTGGCTGAATCCTCGTAGACCTCTCTTAGACATTCTATGGGTGGAATTTCTTGTCGACAAGCCGGTGGGGGTGATCAACTTTTTTTTATAGTCTTATCCCCAGTCTTTACCATGTAGGACACTAGTCCTGTTTTTGAGAGTACAAGTCCTGGGATCCACAGGGAACCACCTCCGAAATTCCGTACATGGAGAGTGTCTGCCAGTTTGAAGGTCCTGTCTGGCTTGTGTCCATCGTGGCCCCATTTTTGGGCTTTTTGTTTTCCTTCAATTTTGCTGCTCAACCTCGGTAAAGTGAGGCTAAGCCTAGTCTGAAGGCATTTGCCCATCAGCTCTGCCAGGTCTACACTCATATCTCGTGTGGTGTTGTCCTATAAGTGAAGACAAAACGTACCAGCATCATTTCTAGGGAGCCATCGTTTGCTTTTTCATGTTGTTTTTGAATTCCTGGACTGCTCGCTCAGCTGGGTCATTTGATGACTGGTGATAGAATGCCATACAGATGTGCCTCACACCATTTGTGGTCACGAAAGCTTGAAACTCTCTCAGGTGAATAGGGTCCAGTTGTCCGTTACAAGATGTCAGGTATACCACGTGTGCAGAACAATTACCAAAGTTTTCTATGGTGCTGTAAGAGGTTATCAAGACCACCCGGTGCACGCGATTCATTTTGAATGGACATCAATCAGGATTAAGAATATAGAGCCCATAAATGGCCCTGTGAATTCTCCGTATACTTGCACCCAGGATCCCCAGCTATTCCCAGGGAACGCAACGAGGCTGCTGGTGGGACCTTCTGGTTTCCCTGGCAGGTTTTGCACCACTTAATCAGATTTTCAATGTCCTTGTCTATACCAAGCCACCAGATGTTGCTTTGTGGAAGCACTTTGATTTCAGAAATCCCTGGGTGACCATCATACAACTTGTAAGTATTGGTCACTGGCCTAGATGTGGGACAACCACCCGGACTCCCCTCAAGATGATACCATCCTCAGTGCTTAACTCTGGATATTGGGAAGTATAAGGTTTTATATCCTCTTTAGGTCGTCCTTGTGGTCCACTACTTGGAACAACATGATGTTTTGCTAATGTGGGGCATTTTTGGGTCCAAGTCTGAATTTGTTTGATGGATACTGGCAGAATGTCTATAAGGTTCAACATCATGATGTCTTCATTCATCTTTGTAGGTGAGGGTAGGCTGGTGGTTAGTGGTACAAAGCTCAAAGCATCTGTGCTGGCGATGTTCTAATAGGTGTACTCACAGGTGCCTAACAGCAGTGCCCAGCATTAGGCCTGAGCTGATACTGTTGGGTGGGGGAGGGAAGGGGCGCAGCGCTTTGCTTTCTGAAAAGAGGCCCAGCAGAGGTTTATGATTCATCATTATGGTGAAATGTCAACTGTAGACATATTGGTGGAATTTCAATGGCCAAACCTTCTTTCCCCATTAGGGCATACTTCCTTTTTGCATCTGCTAGGGTTGTTGAAGCATACACGATTGAGCACTGTTCCATCGCCACTGGAGAGAAACATATCAGTTTTCTCACCATTTTTTGGTAAGATTCCCCTCATAGAGTCATACAGTAAAGAAGAGACCCCTCGGCCCATTGAGTCTGCACTAACAAAACTACATTAAATCTACTTCTAATCCCACTTTCCAGCAGTTAGCCTATAGCCTTGAATGTTATAATATTACGAGTAGCCATCCATGTGTTTTTTAAGGTTGTGAGATTTCCCACCTTTACTACTCTCCCAGGTAGTGCATTCCAGATCCTCCCACGACCCTCTGGGTGAAAAAAGTTTTCATCAGATCCCCTCTAAATCTCCTGCCCCTCCCCTTAAAATTATAGCCCATTGTTATTGACCCTTCAACTATGGGGAACAGCCTTCCTATCCACCCTGTCCGTACCCTTCACTATCTATACACCTCAATCAGGTCTCTCCTCAGCGTTCTCTGCTCCAAGAAAAACAACCCTGAGCCTATCAGCAGTACCCAGCATTAGACATGAGCTGATGTTGTGTGTGGCATGGGGGTGGGGGTTTGGGCAGGGCCAGGGGGTGCTTTGCTTTCTGCGAAGAGGCCCAGTAGAGGTTTATGATCCATCATTATGGTGAAATGCCAACTATAGACATATTGGTGGAATTTCTTCATCACAAAGGCCAAACCTTCTTTCTCCATTTGGGCATACTTCCTTTTTGCTTTTCTTCATAGTTCAAATTCTTCATCCCAGGCCACATCCTATTAATCTCCTCTGTACCCTCTCCAGTGCAATCGCATACTTCCTGTAGTGACGCAACCAGTACTATACACAGGACTCCAGCTGTGACCTAACCAAAGTTTGTGTAGTTCTGTCATAATCTCCCTGCTTTTATAATCTGTGCCACAACTATTAAAGATAAGTGTCCCATAGGTCTTCCTCACTGTCCTATTAATCTGTCCTGCTGCCTTTAGGGATCTGTGGACAAGCACCCCATGTTCCTTCTGTTCTTCTGAGCTTCCTAGTCTGCCATTCATTGAGTACTTCTTTGTATTGTTTCTTCTTCTAAAATGCATCACTGCACTCTTCAAGGTTAAATTCCATCTGCTCCAGATCTGCCAACCTGTCTATATCTTCCTGCAATTTAACAAAAAACAAAGGACAAAATCAGCCCGGGAAACAGGCCCTTCGGCCCAACGAGCCCGCGCTGCCATCTCAACACCACCAGTCCCCCTCTCCACCCTAAGACCATCTTCCTTACTATTAACCACCCTACTAATCTTTGTGTCATCTGCAAACTTCCTTACCATTCCTCCCACATTCTCGTCCATATCATTCATATATACATATATATTTTGCGCATGGTGGTACAGTGGTTAGCACTGCTGCCTCAGTACCAGGGACCCAGGTTTGAGTCCAGCCTTGGGTGACTATCTGTGTGGAGTTTGCATGTTCTCACCATATCTCGGTGGGTTTCCTCGAGGTACTCTTGTTTCCTCCCACAATCCAAAGATATGCAGATTAGGTGGATTGGCTATGCTAAATTGCCCCTTCGTATTCAAAGCTGTGTAGGTTAGGGGGATTAGCATGTAATGTTGGGTCATAGAGATGGGGCGGGCCCAGGTATGATGTTGTGTATGAGAGTTGATGAAGGCTTGATGGGCCATATGCACTTTCTGCACTTTAGGGATTCTATTATTCTGTGAATAAGCACTGATCCCTGCGGTATGCCACTGGCCTCCAGTCATACAAGCAGCCTTCTACCTCCACCCTCCTACTACTAAGCCAGTTTGGATCCAACTTGCTACATTATCCTGAATTCCATGTACCTTTTACTTCTTTATTGGTCAGCCATGTGGGACCTTGTCAAAGGCTTTGTTGAAATCCATATAAACTACGTCAACTGCACTACCCTTATCTACACACTCAATCACTTCCTCGAAAACTTCAGTCAAACTTGTTAGGCATAAGGTCCCTCTGAGAAAGCCATGCAACTATCCCTGATCAAACATTGGCTCTCCAAGCGGAAATTAATTGTTGTCTTCAGAATTTTCTCCAAAAGTTTCCCTACTGCTGATGTGAAACTCACTGGTCTGTAATTCCCTGGTTTGTCTCTACCATTCTTCTTGAAAAGTGGAACCACATTAAGTGCCCTCCAATCCTCTGGCACCTCCCTTGTGGTCATAGAGGAATTTTTAAAAAATCAGTCAAAGCCCCTGTAACTTCCTCCCTTGTTGCCCACAGCAGCCTGAGATACAACCCATTCATACTTGGGGATTTGTCCACTTTTAAGCCTGCCAAAACCTCCATTATCTCCCCACTATGTCATATTGTTCAAGAACCTTACTGATCTGCTCCTCAAATTCTGTATCTGCATCATCCTCCTCCTGAGTGAAGACAGAAATGAAGCACTAGTTTAGCACCTTACCATATCCCCCAGCTCCACACACTAATTCCCCCCTTCCTCCCCTTTGCCTGGTTATTTCTGCACTGTGAATTCATGCACCATGCTTAATTGGAACAGCAAGCTTACCTTGGGGTAACTTGATTGTAAACTTGGAGAAGATGACAGATGAGTGATTTTCTCACACATTGCAGGGTTCTGACCCCTGTGTAAAGCCTGGATTCTGATGCCTGCAGGAAAAGTGCTGTCCATAGGAAATGGATTTTTTGATAGTCACTATCAGATTTTAGAAGAGATTTTGGGCCATCTCAAACGTAGACATAGCGAGGCCCACATTCCTCTGTGCAATGGAGGAAGGATAGAAACAGACCTGCGTAAGCAAGATTCTATTCCCCCACTGCCACCACCACATGTTTCTGATCACTTGAGTTCTGTGAGTCATCCAGTCCTCAGACTGACTATGACCCTGGTGGTCGATAACTATGCATGATATGTTCTTTTTGAAAAAACAGCAACAGAAGATCCACTGTCTGGATATCTTTGCCGTCTACATTCATTCTGTTTCAAATGCAGCCCCTTAATTGTAAAAAAAAAATGCATTTTAATGCACTCATTATAAACTATCTGTTGCAAACTAGAAATCAGCTAAGAAGATAAAATACTCTGTTGCGAAGGTGTTTTAGTTGTCAGTTTGGGACAATGTAATTATAACATTTTCAAGATTTTTGAAATCTGTTTTGACCTTGAAACATTTATCAGGACAGCTACATCTGCAGGCATTTCAGTCCACAGTGCTTGCAGTGGAGCCTTGCCAAGATTCAGCATAACTAACCCGTTTAGGAGAATCACTGGCAATTCTGTACATTGTCCCTCAGTTTAGTATTTCCTAAACCTGTATCTTCCAGTTAGACTGAAAGGTTAGTTGCAATGTGATGTCGTAATTGACAATCAGAAATCGACCATTTCCCATGGCACTAATATTCTCCAGTATATATTCACAAGATTGGTTTCTGGGATGAGAGGGTTGCCAAATGATGTGAGGCCAAGTAAATATACCATTTTGAGTTTGGAAGAACGTAAGGTTGATCTTATTGAAACATGCAAGATTCTGAAGGGTACAAGGTATACTTTGAGAAGTTGTTTCCCCTTACTGGGGAAGCCTAGAACATAAGGGCACAGTCTCAGGACAAAGGGTCAATTATTTGGGACTGAGATAAGGAGAAATTCCTTCTGAGGGTTGTGAATCCTTGGGATTTTCTACCCCAAAGGGTTGATGCATCATCATTGAGCCCATTTACACACATATGTATATGTGCTTTTGAGCAATCTGTAAAAGATGCTGACTTTGCTTGCTGTCCCTGTTTTATCCATGCCATTAAACAGACCAATCTCGGCAATGAGGACAGTGCAATTAGCCTGTGTCACCAAATGGAGGAGTAGAAATTCAGCTTGGAGTCCAGTGATGATTGTTATTCAGAAAGCTTTGCCACAGATACATATGTGCATACATTGTGTGAAGATAGGATTTGCTCAGCTATGGTGGCCCCTGCAGATGAATTGTCTAACATTTACTGCCTATCATTATGCATAAATGGCCAGATCTGGGTATTGGAGGGCCACCGAGGCTCCAAGAATGATACCTCAGCAAAGAGTTAATGGCATCAGAAAAAGAAAGCAAAAGATTGTTAAACAAATGAAATAAATAGCACAAATAGAGCAATAGTTTGTACATGCATTGAATTGTTTTATTATAAATCCCATCTGTTTTATATTGTAATACAAGTGAGTATTTTAAAGTGGGCATGCCTGTTTTTTAATGTGATGTGAGAACTGCTTATACTAATAGTTTGACAATAATTTGAAGAAAAGAAATCTGTTCATATAGGGGAATATTTCCTATGGACGCTGTTGTGAAATGGTAAAACATTTATAAAGAATAGTCTAATTATTACACCATAAAAAGATGTCAGAGGACATCTCTGTAATCATCTGTTTGATTTACACATTTCCAATTTATTAATGCTTTTTGTTTTAACAGGCACCACTTTGTGTTGTAAGCCATGGAGAGAGTGGACCTATTCGCTGCAACAGATGTAAAGCCTACATGTGTCCATTGATGCAGTTCATTGAAGGCGGGAGGCGGTACCAATGCGGATTCTGCAATTGTGTCAATGAAGGTTACTATTTCATTTTATTGTCTCTTGACATCAGAAACCTCAAGGTATTAATCAGTTCAGACAGCAGCACCTCAAATAAAACAAATATTTTGACTTCCTCTTAAATAAAAAGAAGGATAGTTTTGTGCAGCTCTCAAAAGGCTTTATCATGGAATGCATGGCCTAAACACTTGTTTAGGTCCATTTTTGGGTGCAGCGTATTTGGTGCACTGTGGATGATACCTGAAGTGCTTGGGCCTCACCAGAATATTTCTAGCAAGTCGCAAATGTCAATTCCGGCATCCCAGTTTGATCTGGACTCATTTGATTGGCTGCCTGATCAACAAAGATCCTCCGGTAAATTATAAAAAATGGGGATGAGAACAGGACTGGAGTAATTCAGAGTAGTGAGGGGACCTCAGAGTGTTTTGGAGCATGGAGGAGAACTTAAAATTTTGGTGTTAAATGCTGATTAACTTTACCCCGCCTTTAATTAACAGCACTTTGTCCTTAAATGGAACAGTTTTTTGGTTAGTAGTTAGTAATATATTGTAGTTATATGGTTTGACACTTCAAACTAAATTGAATATTGCTCTATTCAATTTTCCATGTGCAGAACCATAGGGGATCTGTTAATTTTCTAAAAGATTGAATTGGGTTTGTGTATCCCCCTGAGGGATAAAGCTAAAAGGTCTCCATGAAACTTATTTTCAGGTATATTTAGAAACTAGTTTTAAGTCATATTTTCTTGAAAATAAATTGTTTGTGTTAGTTTACACAAACCAATTGGGTACATGGAGCTGACTTTAAGTTGCCTTGTTTGATTTGATAGCTAAATTTCCCGTCATTTTCTCCACTAACGTTGCTGCATTCCCTCAAATGAAATCAAACCATATTTGTTCAAAGAAAGATCAGCAGCGTGCGCAAGCTGGGATTAAGTGGCTGGCTATTTTCCAAGTATGTTGCCAGAGCTGTTTAACTGGAACATTTTACTTAAGTTGGATTTTATTCAGTTGGATCATAATAACCTTTTCCCTTATAAAGTAAGCTTGTTAACACTGGCTCTTAAAATTTTTCTTCCTGCTGCCTCCCCACAAGTTCGAGGGCAAATACATTTGTTCCATCTGTGGTAATCAGTGAAACTACTGATGCTTTTAAAATCATTGGATATGAAGTACAAAGTCATTGGTGCCAAGATGCAGGAGATTATTATGGTTTATGCTGTGATATAACTTTAGTTGGTGACTGCTTTTTTTTTAACCAGATATGCAGTGATAGGATTAGTGTGACTACTTACCATAAAATCATAATCCATGTATGAGTGAGAATGTTTGGTTTGTGTTTAAGCTGCTGTTGTAAAAAACTCCTCTTGGTCAGTTATTTACAGCTGTTTGTGCAATTCTCAGGGGGATTCCTGGAATACCCCAGTGATATTTCAGGCCTAGTATATTTCCCAATTTCAGAGCTGGTAGAACTGGGGCACAACAAGCTTTGTATTTGCCAGTTTCCCAGGAACCCCCAACCTTGACAGAGCTGGTTGCTTTGTAAAAAGCTAATGGGAGCTTTGTGTAAGTGGATATTGGAAACTTGTGAGCAGCTGCAGCTCTTGAATGGTTGAAGCCATTTTTTTTAAAGAACTTTTGTGTCACTTAGACTCTGTCGACAGCACCTCTAAAACCCGTGACCTCTACCACCTAGAAGAAAAGGACAGCAGATGCGTGGGAACACTACCTGCAAATTCCCCTCCAAGCCACACACCATCCTGACTTGGAACTAGAGCGCCATTCCTTTACTGACACTAAGTCAAAATCCTGGAGCATCCCCCTAACAGCACCGTGGGTGTACTTTCACAATATGGACCGCAGTGGTTCAAGAAGGCAGCACACCACCACCTTCTCAAGAATAATTTGGAATTGGAAATAAATAAGCTGGGCTAGTCAGTATAGCCTACATCCCATATAAAAAAAAATCCCAGGTTGGAGAAGTTTTTGCTAATCTCTTGGAAAGATTATGATAAGACTATTAAACACCATGAAATTTCAACAGCACTGAATTTCAGGCTGACCGTAAGATTTTGATGGAGCAAGTCTAAATGGCTGAAGGATGTCACAGAATACTTTCCTATGATAATGCTTTTTTACAAGCCCAGGAAAGGAAGGCTGTGTCTTTTAGGTCTCAATGGCACGGTCCTGACAGGAGGATTTGGAACAAAGGATGAGCACAGTCTCCATCGTTTAGAGGACCTGGAAGTAAATATCTGGCAATTTAAGGCCAGCTGGCATCTCTCCCTATGTTAGGTAGATAAGCAGAGTGCAAAAGGTTTCTCTCAGCCAGTTACATTTGATAGGACTACACCCATGTAGCTCTACAGCTCTTCTATAGCTGCACATACGTACCATTCTGAGCAAGGAACATTTTCCGTATGCAGTTTAAAACTTGAATTATTGTCACTTGTGAAAGTGAGCCCACAGAGCAAATTTCCAACAGAACTAAGGTGCATAAGGGATATTAATTTAGTAACAGACAGATTGGACTGTAGACGTTTGAGTTTCATGGTGTGTATTCATTAAACTTGCAATTTAGTGCTATGGCCTCAATTTTATCACAGGGCAGGTTCAGTGTGTAGTGCAGCAAGGGGACCAGGCTAAGCTAAAACCTTCATGCTGAGACTTGGACAAATTTTAAATTGGACTCCCACCTGAATCTGGCAGGAATGCCTGTTCAGCTGCTAGGTTGCATCTTGTGGACTATGCAGAATAGGAAGCATAACTTATATTTTTACTTGGACAATGAAGCTTTACTGTAAACTTCCAAAAACTGCTGGTTAGTCAAAACCTTTGTGTGTGTGCAGCTCTGCCAAATTCAATCAGATCACTCCCCTACCAGATTACTTAGGCATCATTTTACATATAAATGTCCTCAAATCGTTCAGTAACATAATTTACGACCATAATATGTAGGAGCAGAAATTGGCCATTTGGCCCATCATGGTTAGCACTGCTGCCTCACAGCATCAGGGACCTGGGTTTAATTCCCAGTTTGGGTCACTGTCTGCATGGAGTTTGCATGTTCTCCCTGTTTCTGTGTGGGCTTCTTCTGAGTGCTCCGGTTTCCTCCCACAGTCCAAAGATGTGCAGGTTAGGTGGATTGGCCATGCTAAATTGCCCCTTAATGTGAGGGGGCTAACTAAGGTAAATACATGGGTTTATGTGGATAGGGCCTGGGTGGGATTGTGATTGGCGTAGACTCAATGGGCCAAATGGCCTCTTTCTGCACTATAGGATTCTATGATTCCAAGTCTGCTCCACTATTTAATTAGATCATTACTGATATGATAATCCTCAATTTCACTTACCTGCCTTATCCCCATAACCCTTGATTCCCTTACTTATTAAAAATCTGTTTATCTTAGCACTGAACATACTTAATGGCCTAGTCTTTACAGCCCTCTGCGGTAAAGAATTTCACAGATTTGCTACCCACTGAGAAAAGAAATTCCTCCTCATCTCTGTCTTAAATGGGTGATCCCTTATTCTGATATTATGCCACTTGTCCACAAAAGGAAACAACCTCTCTGCATCTATCCTCTCAAACCCTCTGAGAATCTTCCATGCCTCAATAAGATCACCTCTCATTCTTCTGAACTCCAGTGAATACAAGGCCAATCTATTCAATCTCTCCTCATAAGAAAATCCCTCCACACCTGAAATTAACCTAGTGAATCATCTCTGGACTGCCTTCAATGCTAGCCTATTTTTCCTTTAAGGGGACCAAAACTGTTCATCGTATTCCTTGTGTGGTCTAACTAGTGCCTTGTATAGTTTTAGCAAGATTTCCCTATTTTTATGTTCCATTCTCTTTGACATTCATTTTTGCCTTTCCTATTACCTTCCAAACTTGCATGCTAGCCTTTTGTGATTTATTCACAAGTTGCCCCAAATCTCTCTGTGCTGCAGCTTTCTGCAGACTTTCTCCATTTAAGTAATATTCAGCTCTTTTATTCTTTCCACCAAAGTGCATAACTCACATTTCCTACACCAAAGATATAATTTGGAATGAATTTTATGGCAGAAGCAGTCATTTGTCATTGGTAGTGCTCCATTGTTGTCCTTAACATCATTGTGAATTGTATTGATCGCTCAGGGTCATCAAAGTGCTCAAAAGCTTTAGTAAATTCGTGGAAGTGATCATTACAGGCCTGATTTTACCGTTTGGAGTCTAAGGGCCGGATTCGGGCGTAATACAGATCTGAGCCCGGAATCCTCTTTGCTTTGCGCCCATATGCTTTTTGCCGGCTTCAGTCCGATCCGCCCAGTGGGTGGGGCTTAGCGCTGCCAGAACTATTGGAGCTCTGAACTGTGCATGCATATTTTGAAAAAAAAGGCACCCAGTTCGGGAAAGAAGGAAAAAGCAGAAAGCGGAGAGAGTGGCTCTCTGACACAGATCATTCTCTGGGAGTGGTGGGGGGGAAAGAGTGGAGAGGCAAGTCAGATGTATCTCTTGGTGTGGGGGGGAGGGGGGCGCAAGAGGGCTGAACATTGTCTGGTGCTGGGAGGAGGCCCATTTGCTCACTGTTGGGGGGGTGGGGCGGTGGTGGTGGGTTGATGGATGTCTGGAGGGGGGGACGGGGGGTCCGCTGCCACTCTGTGGGCGATCCCTCCTCCCCACTGAAAGAATGAATCCCTCCTCCCAGAGTGGATGCGTGGCCATTCCGGGAGGAGGGGTCACCCACAGAGTGGCAACAGGACCCCCCCCCTCCGCCAAAACCAGAGATCCATCCGCCACCCCTTCGCCCCATCAGTGAGTGATCGGGCCTCCCCCTCCCCCCCACCCCCATCCCTACTACCAGACAACAATCAGCCCTCTTGCCATCTGCCCCCGCCCCCCCACAGAGACACATATGACCCACCTCCTCCTCCTGCCACCCCACAAGAGAATGCTCTGACCTGCCTCTCTCCACACACCCCCCCCCCCCCCCCCCCCCCCCCCGCGCCAAGGGGATGATCTGGGTCAGAGAACTGTAGTAAAAAGTCTGACAACATCAGGTTTCAGTCCAACCGATTTATTTGATAGTAAACTCACTATCAAATGAATCGGTTGGACTGAAACCTGGTGTTGTCAGACTTTTTACTGTGTTTACCCAGTCCAACACCGGCATATCCACATCAGAGAACTGTTGCAGGCTCTGAAGCCACTTCAGACGTTCCCCTGCAAAATAAAAATAGGCTTCAGATTTTTATTTTGTGGGTTGCTTACAGCGCGGATCTGGAACGGACCAGAAGAAGGTAAAGTGGGATTTGGTGAGAGAGCTGGGCGCGTGGTTCATTAAATCGTCGGGCCACCCAATTCGGGCACGGACCGGATCCGCGCCTGAATCGGGTGTCGGTAAAGTTGCGATTTGCTCGGATTCGGGTGCAGATCGTGTTAAAGGCCCGATGCCCAAATTTACTGCGATTTCACGCCGGAAAACGGGTGCAAATTGTTGGTAAAATCGGGCCCTACATTTCTGAAGTAATCATGGTGGAATTTGAATTCAATAAAAAAAACCTGGAATTAAGAATCTACTGATGCTCATGAAATCATTGTTGATTGTCAGGAAAATCCATCTGGCTCACTCATGTCCTTTAGTGAAGGAATCTGCCATCCTTACCCACTCTGGCCTCCATGTGACTCCAGAGCCACAGCAATGTAGTTGACTCTGAACTGCTGTCTTGGGGAGGGGTAGAGTGTTCCAGAACTTTTGGGGATATCAAACTGCTTCTAACAAAAAATTTAAAACATGGAACGTAACTATTTTATTTCTTTTCATTTTTCTAAATGAAATAGAATGGGGTGTCATAAGCTACATGTAGATGTATGCTCATTATATACAGGAATTGGAAAGTTGACTTTACATAACAAACTACAATTTTACCTCTTATCAGGCTAGATATCCAGCCCACCAAGATAATTTTAAAAAATAATGTTAAATCTGCATCCCCTCAATATGTATTATTTATGCCTATAAAGCTTAAATGCTTACATGTCTGTTAGACTCAGTGGAACCAGTGTCATTCTAAAAAAAGATGGATGTGAAATGTCTTTCCCATGTGAAATAGCCTTCCCATGTGAAGTAGCTTTCTGAAATGGCTTTCCCAGGTGTCCAATGGTGCTTTAGAGGTCTGATTGGTCAAGGTTTCTTAGCATTCTATTGGAAAGGAATTACATAAAATCACCAAATGCAGGGGAAAAAGGAGATACGTTTACATCTCCATTAATGGTTTGTGCTTTGACTCTGTGTTTAAACAATGCATGCATAACTTACTGCATCAGCTGGGAATTAGAACAATACATGGCACAATATTGTTGATGCCAACTGATGTTTGAAATTTAGAATTTACTGGCCTTGGCATGGAAGGTCGTGCCACAACAGAAGCAGCCAACCAGCTAAATGTCCATTGACTTCAGCGGGCTGGAAGATCCTGCTAGCAGGAGGGGCTGGAAAATCCCGCCCTTACTCAAGTTTTGTCGTCATTGCAAATTAGAATTTTTCCTCACAAATAAACTCTGTGATCACTTTTGATGTTAGTTGAATGTTTCTGAGCATTTTGAAGGCAGTTAAATAATGCTAAATGATATTGTTAAGCTTTGTATGATTTAATTTAATGTCAATTGATCACCAATGATATCAGTTAATTGCAATTTGATTACCTGGGATGCTAAATGATGACAAAATGATTTCTCTTGAATGTAAATGATTGGTATGGTGTGAACACCTTTGAATGCAATTGATGTTAAAACGTTCTGATAAGGATTGCTGTGACACTGTGGTGGGATGCACGGTTGCATCAATTATTTACATCATAAAAACACAAAATGCATCCAATAAGTTTTCATGTATCGTTGAAGTAGATTGAATATTTTGTTTTATTATTCCAACCATTCTTTTGCCATCTGGTAGCAACTATCTAGATTTCCCAACAGATTTCCTTCACGTGGCATTCAACTACCTCACTTTTCTGCAATTTCATCCTCATTGCATTTCTAATTCCTACTGATATCTGTCAGCTCCAATTATTTTCATATTTCTCTCGCAGCTTCAGCACTTTGTCTATATTTCTAATTGCTGCTGCATCTTTATTCATAGTTCTGCCTGTTTCTGATTCTCATTCGTGTTTTGCAACTTTTTTTAATCTTTGTGAACTGTAAAGATTCTCAACCCAGCCAGAAGCCATTCCACCCATTAAATCTTTTTTGTTCAGTCATGAAATGTGGGCATTTGTGGCTATGCCAATATTTATTGCCCAACCCTAGTTGCTCTTGAGAAGTGGTGGTGAGCTGCCTTCTTGAACTCTGCAGTCCCTGAGTTCTGGGTATGCCCACAGTGCTGTATTGGAGGGAATACCAGTGAAGGAATAGTAATATAGTCCCAAGTCAGGATGGTGAGTGACTTGGAGGGGAACATCCCTAGTGGTGGTGTTCCCAGGTATTTGCTACTCTTGTCATTCTAGTTGTTAGTGATTGTGAGTTTGGAAGGTTTTGCCTAAGGAACCTCAGTGAGTTCCTGCAGTGCAGCTTACAAATGATACAACCTGCTGCCATTGTTTGTCAGTGGTGGAGGGATTGAACATTTGGGGAAGGGATAGCAATCAAATGGGCTGCTTGAGTGTTGTTGGAACTGCACTCATCCAGGCAAATAGAGAACATTCCAGCAAATTGCTGACTCATGCCTTGTCAGTGGACAAACTTTGGGGAGTCAGGAGATGAGTTACTCACAGCAAGATTCCTAGCCTTTGACCTGCTCTGGTAGCCATAGTATTTAATTAAGTTTATTTATTAGTCACAAATAGGCATACATTAACATGCAAAGAAGTTATTGTGAAAAACCCTAGTTGCCTCACTTTGACACTGTTTGGGTTCACTGAGGGAGAATTTAGCATGGCCAATGTACCTGGCCAGCATGTCTTTCAGACTGTGGGAGGAAACCAGAGCACCCAGAGGAAACCCACACAGACATTGGGAGACCATGTAAACGCCACACAGACAATGACCCAAGCTGGGAATCAAACCTGGGTCCCTAGTACTGTGAGGTAACAGTGCTAACCACTGTGCCATCCACGGTCAGTCATACCATGCCTTTAGACTTCTTTTCTTCAGGAAACAATACACGCATTTGAAGAAGTAAAGTCTCAGTTGCTTCTGACTGGAGTAGTTTATCATTAAACCTGACCCATGATATATTTCCTGCAGTGCAAAGCAGGTGATGTGTCAGAAATAGAAGATCTGGATGGTTTGTGCCCACTCCTCCCACCCCCAGATGGAAAATTAGCCGATATGCCAGGAATATGCTAAGGAAATTTAGCATGTCCAGTACAACTCTCCCCAATTTTTACAAATGTACCATGGAAAGTATCCCTTCCAGATGTATCACAGTTATCACAGTGTGATCTGACAGCTAAGTGTTAACCTCTTACTCTTGATGTGTTTTTTTAAAGATATTTTTAATACTATTTCGGGTATCTTTTTTCTCTCTTTAGTGCCTCCGTTCTACTTTCAACATTTGGACCACATGGGTAGAAGGTTGGATCACTATGACAGGCCAGAGTTATCTCTTGGGTCCTATGAATTTATGGCTACTTTAGATTATTGCAAGGTAAGTATTTCTGGTATGTGAGCCGTCCTCCTACATTGATAATTCCTCTGCAGCATGACACTCACTTTCCCTCTATGTTCAAATAGTATTTTTCCCCCCTCCCTAGTAACTAATCAATAGCTTCCTCTGTGGTTTTCTTCCAGACAGAGGGCATTGTTTTTTTGCAATTAACATGAGTGAGTGCAGATCAACCATGATGTAACTGAATACGAGACAGGCCAAAGGATTCAATATCTTCTCTTTTCTGAATATCCCTGCGTATTTCTATTCCAGTGAATGTAGATTTTTCTGGTATGGTGCTTGAATATAAAATGTATTCAAATGTATTTTTTGAACCAGGATTAAAAGGTTTCTAGTAATTAATGAACAACTGTACATAATAATGTTATTAACCCAATGGTTGCAGTTTGATGTCCTCCTGCCACTTGTTAAACCTGATTACTTATTTTTAGTATCCTTCATTGGCCTGACTTGTTTGGTATTGCTTCTCTTACTAAATTGAGTATATACTGTTTTTAACCAGCAATCCCTCCCTGACTATCATATTGAGCAAAATGTTTTGGGGAGCACGCTAAGGTCTTAATTATGCATTTATTTTAGCTTGATGTTTTGCTTGCATGTTTTTGAAGAAACAATGGAAGCTCAATTTCCTTAGCTTCTCATCCCCCTACCCTGCCAAATCCAACAGCAATATCTGCCAGCTCATTCTGTGTTACAAGATATTTAATGGTAGAACAGTGATTTATTGAAGTAATGTAGGCAATAAAGACAAATTTATTGTAATTGCAAGCATGCTATTACTAAATTATCAATGACCTATTTTTTCTGTTAAATTCAATATTTTGGGGGGCTAAATTGGATAGTTCCTGGAAATGAATGCAGTGATCATGATGTGTAGTCACCCTGATGTAACACAGGCAACTCAGCATCTTAGTGCTGCCTGCTCATGGCCTTGATTTCTATGTGCAGTCAGCACTGGCCACGCTGTTGATTGGCTGCATGCATTAGCAGAGGGCTGAATATTGTTACTGTGCAGTACAATTTCAAGTTAACCTGCACAACTTAAAGCTAGCCTGCACATCCCAAAAGAGTGGAACATTGTGGCTGGAGTAGGTCTAGAAGTCCTTTGTGAGTTGAAGATGGCCTGCAAAAGTGGGAAGAATGGTTGAGCATGGGGAAGAGCAGGCACCCAGATTTTCTGATGCTACAATGGGGATCTTGGAGGCAATAGAGAGAGAAAGAGGTGTCCTGTATCCTCGGAGTAGGGAAAAGACCCCAAGATAGATCAGCTGAAATTTTACGATGCCCCAGTGAGAGGCAGTAATATGTATAAGGTTTCGCACCATGTCCACTGTCTTGCCGCAGCTGCCGGGCCCTGCAGTAATTTCACTGGCACGGGAAGTATCAGTTGGGCTCCCTGCCCTTTGATCAACTGAGACCAGTAAATGGCCAAAGTGCCACTCAAGTCAATGTTGGTATTTTAGCTGTGAAGGGAGACTGCCACTGCGAAGTGTCCAATCTACCAAATGAAACCTGACAGACTGGTGACTGGTGTGACCATAAGATGTAGTAGCAAAAGTAGGTCATTCAGCCCACCAGATCTGCTCTGCAATTCAGTCAGATCATGGATGATCTGATACAATAATGCTTAACTCCACTTTCCTGCCTTATTCCCATAACACTTAGTTCCCTTACCTTTTTGGGAACTCTGTGCCAAATGGAGGACCCCCCCCTCCTCCCCACCACAAGATGCTGGCCCCTTGCTGGAGCTTGGCTCTGGCAAGATTTACAACAGTTACTGAGGCAGTGCTGCACTGTCAGAGATGCCATTTTTTACGTACAATATTAAATCAAGGTCCCATCAGGCTGCTCAGATGGATGTAAAACATTCCATGGCACCACTTAGAAGAGCCCGAGAGGTATCCCTGGTGTCCTAGCCAATATTTATCCCTCAATTGACTCCATAAAAACAGATCATTATCATGTTGCTGTTGTGTGCAAGTTTGCTGCCATGCTTCCTACAATACAACAATGATCAGGCCAGCATTTGTTGCTCATTCCCCATTGTCTTTGAGAGAGTAATAGTAAGCCACCTTTGTGAATCACTGCTCTCCATTTAGTGAAGGTACGTATGTTAGGAAGGGAGTTCCAAAAAACGGTGATATAGTTCCAAGTCAGGATGGTGTGTGGCTTGAAGAGGAATTTGCAGCTGGTGGTGGTTCCACATATTGGCTTTCCTTATTTTCCTAGGTGGTATAGTTTGTGGTTTTGTAAAGCGCTGATGAAGGAGCTGAGGCAGTTTGCTGCAGAAAACCTTGTATATGGTACACACTGCTGCCACTGTGGATCTGTATGTGAAGAGAATGAATGTTTAAGCTGGTGGGTGGGGTGTCCATCAAGCTGGATGCTTCGTCCTGGATTCTGTTGGGATTCTTGTATGGTGTTGAAATTAAACATATTCAGGCAATCTTAACTGAGTTAGATCACATCTGACTGCCATAATGAGGCAGAGCCAGTTCCAAGGAACTATATGAGGTGACCGACATCCTCATTGCCAATATCTTTAGTGCTCTCCATCATAGTTAATTTGTCACATGTCATTTTCCATCCAATTAAACTCATGTTGAGATACGTATGTCTTTCATGGTGTTAGATGTGTTTTCATCTCATCTAGATGTTTTGAAACTCTTCACAAATAGGAAAACTCACTCAAACAAATGTAGATTTTTTTTCCAGGGAGTAAGCAGTTGATTTATAAAAGTTGTATCTTTTTCAGCACATTTTCTGGCTGCTTTTGACAGATGATGCCCCCCCCCCCCCCCACTCCCTTAAAAAAACCATCTCTTGGAGTATGGGAGGACCACAAAACAGTGATTGAGAATCTTTGTCATAAAAGACAGCACAGAGGTCAGATCAGCATGTGTTGGGACTCTGGGCACAAGTGTGCTGCATTCATGGCAGGGGGCAGGCTAATACAAGTGTCAGCTTGCTGAAGCGTGAAGTTGCACGTAAGTCTGCCAGGAAAATAGCATTCAATGTCATGGAGCATGGAAGGGTTTGGCACCAACTTGGCACAGAGCTTTGCACAGAACTTGGAACCTATCCTTGCCAACATAGAACTGGTGGCCAACTCAATCAGCCCACCATGATGGCACATGTATCAGCTTTCTTTGCAGCATTAGCAGTTTCCCCAAAGGTTTGATTGTCTTAATGGACTTCAGGCTGAATCTCCGCATACTGAACTAGCTGCTATGAAAGCTCAGACTGCTCTCAGGCAACCTGGCTGCACATGACTGCAAATTCTAGTGTTCAAAGGACTTATAGGATGTCGTGCAGTGCCGCAGTCTGTTCTCTGATAGATGAGTAAGATTGCTGAGCCACTGCCACTCTGGGAGAGTGGCAGTGGCTCCATTGAGAAAAAGCCTGCAATGGCATGTCAAGATGAATGCATTCATCTTCCCAACTCCACGCCACCTGTTCCCTTGCTATTGTCTGTCAGCCAGTCCAGGCTGCTGAGATAGCACAGCCTGCAGCACCCTGAAGCTGGATCTTCAGTACTGCCTCAATACTGCACTGGAGCGTTTGCCTTGATTTTTGTTTTCAAGCCCCGGAGGGGACTTAAACCAGAACTTTGTGCCTCAGAGGTGGGAGTGCTACAAACTGAACCACAGCTGAAATTATCTTTCTTTGATTAGAATGTGTTAATGGCTTCCATTATGTAACAATGGGTGGCAAAGTGTAATGTTCCAAATATCTCCAGATCTAGCCTGAAAGATGTCAGATGTATAAAAGCTCATTGCCAGAGTCACCTTCACCGCAGTGCAATTCTTCATCTGCTCTCATGTAAGAACATGTTAAGGAAGAACACTTAAATGCAATGTTAACAATTACTCTTTGACCATCAGGATAAAAAATGTTTCCAATTCTGCCAAGTGCATGTTTTCATATATGTATCATTTATTAATTAGAATATGTGATCTTTTTCAGATGTTATGTCAATTGATTTCCAAAATTAATTCTGTTACTGGTAAAGAATTTTGGCCTGGCTGCATTGTTATAATAACAAACTGGTAAAATCTTAGCTTTTTAATAAACATCCAGAACGAAACAAGTATCTCTAAACTTCAAACAAACTCTTCTGCCTAAATAAATTCAATATTTCTTCAAGCAGGTAAACATTAAGATATGACAATATTCAAAATAAAACAGTTAGCATTTAAAATGATTTGCAAACATTAATACTTTTTAAAATAATTGACAAGTATTTTAATTAAATAGACCCTGAAAATCTGCAGAGGTTCTCCTGGTCTCTCATCTTGGGAGCAATTCTCCCAACCCGAGGCGTTAATTTTTTAGCGCGTTGGGCCAGGAGAATTGCACGTGCACCGATTCACGCATACATTCCCCACACGCACACACCTCTGAGCGCCGATTACATGGCATGGTTGGGACCACGCTGGAAACCAGCAGGAGCAACAGGTGTTTATTTTAATCTTATTTTAATGCAATTTAAATTTAATTATCGGACCAGGACTGAATTCTCCAGGTCCTATAGCATCTCCCATCACACCAGTACAATTTCACTCTGGGGTTTAGAGTAGCCCCCCATTTTTGGGGAAGTTGTGGGAGACCCTGATGGAGTGAAAGGGGCAATCGGGGCCCCCCAGGGAATCAGGCATCGGGGGAATGGTATCCCCGGGCATGGGCTCCCTGGTAGTGCCAGCCTGTGCTCACTGGGCAGTGCCAAGGGGTGGGGTTGAGTGGGGCCTAAGGACAATCAGTGGGAATGGATGGTCCTGCTACCAGTCTGCCATCGGGATTGTTTGGGGCTGGAGGGAGGCTAGTGATCAGGGCAGTCTGCTGGGGTGGGAGGGGCTTGTCTCCCATGGAGGGGTCTGCCAGGGTCGGGGGGATGAGTGGAGGGTATTGTCACTGCTGTGGGGGAGTGGGGGTTGAAAATCGGGCAGTCTTGGTCAGAGGGGTATCAGGGTTGGTTCCGGAATGATCGTGTAGTTGCGATCAGGCCATGCAGGGGTTTGGGGGGACAGAACTGAGGTGGTCCCGGGCTGGCCAACAAAATGCAGGCTGATGGATTGGGGCCACTGCGCATATGCAGAGTTCTGGAACTGTCAGACTTTGGCATGAATAGGCCCTAGCCCCCTGAGCTTTTAATGATATTCATGATTGTGATCGCTGCATTGCACAGTGTGGGAGATTCAAGTGTGAACTCCCACTGAAAAACAATCGTGATTTACTCCAGTTTTCCCACAAATTCAGCACTTAAAACCTTTTTGGGAGAATTGTCCCCCATTAACTCCAACGAGAGGCTGACGGATTCCCCAGAAAAGTAGTACTAAAATCTCTCTTCAGCTATTTAATCTGTTTCCTTTGGGGTTCTGCAAATATCCTGGTTAAGTTATGGTAGAAAACTGGACAAACATTTGTGGAATTCCGGGATCATAAACTGTTTTAACGGTGCATGAAACATATTTAGTCATAAGACACCTAGATAATTTGGGATAAAATTTCACTTTAAGTACTCCCAGGGCAGAGATTTGTGCACCAGAGGTATCAAGACAATAATTTTGCCGCTTTATAGCCCATGAGTGGTACAGTGCAGTAAGTTTTGTTTAATATCAGTTTTACCAGACTGCCAACATAAAGCTATCTCTGAGATTAACTGAAGATCTACGTTTTTTTAGGTGTTTGATTAATTGATTATTATAGGACCTTCAGTCATCTGAGTATTTGGTTCTGTCTTTATCTCTTTGTTTTGGGATAGGTAATTTATTTATTTAAGTGACATTATAAACTACTTCCAAAATTACATCTTAAGTAAATTAGTACAGGTCAGCTAAAGTATATACCACTTATTACAGCAATTAAAGGCTGACCCATTGAAAGATCTAATTCAGGTGGAACTGGTGTGAAAGAGCCAGACATGTAAATAATAGAGTGCAACATGAGATTTATTACCGAAGAGGTTCGCATTTATAGGTCATAAGCTGGTAACTAACACAAGACCTTAAAGAAAGGAAGCCCTTGAACAAATAGTGTTTCATCACCTACCCTGGATGCGCCAACCTGTTTCAGATGAAATTTGAAGCTAAATCATTGTTGCTATGTAGATAAGCACAACAGCCAATTTGTACCCAGCAATGCAACATGAAAAATACAAGCAAGACAAATGACCAGTTGAACTGTTTTCTCAGCGTTTGATTGAAGAGAAGCAGTATTCCTTAATTGTCATTGATGGTAGGAATATTCAACATCCTTTTGCCATTAACTTCAGTGGAGATCTAGAGATCCCTCTGGAATTTGGAAGTCCGATGGGTGGGATTTTGTGGCAGGGAGGCAGCTTGTCATTGACCGCTAGCAGGATCTTCTGGTCCTGCAGATGTTTACGGCATTTTGTATGGCTCGCCAGCTCCCTTGCTGGGGATCACACCATGTGGGGGTTGCCTTTGGCAGGACTGGAAGGTCTTGCAGGCAAGAAGAGCCAGAAAACCCCACCCCAAGGGTGAGATTTTCCTGCTACGCTCGCCCCAAGACAGGAAAATCCTGCCCGAGGTCAACGGATCTTTGCATGGTCCTGTCCCACCAGCTATGATTCCAGTGGCAGGTGGGATGGAAAAACTCCATCTCAAATGTTTATCGGCAACCTGCACATTATCACCTAAGGATCAGCTAATTTAAAAAAAAACATGTTTCTTTTTTTCTCCTTGTTCACAAATCTATTCTCCTTTACAGAACAGCAAGCCTCCTAATCCACCAGCTTTCATCTTCATGATTGATGTGTCATATTGCAATATCAAAATTGGATGTGTCAAATTAATATGTGAGGAGCTTAAGACCCTGCTCGATAATTTACCAAGGTAAGAATGTAAACATATTGGAAAACCATGATACACTCAAAAGACAACATATGTTGATCAATTATTGTATTTAACTATGCCAGCTAGCTATGTGAATGTTAACTATCACTTTTATGATGAGTTTTCAATAACTACTGTTGTGTCAATGAAAGTTTTTCAGCTCATGTTAGAAAAAAGCTTAATACACAGAAACACACAGAAATCCCACAGTACAGAAAGAGGTCCTTCAGCCCATCGAGTCTGCACTGACCACAATCCCACCCAGGCCCTACCCCCAAACTGTACATATTTTACCCACTAATCCTCTCTGACCTATGCATCTACAGTCAATTTAGCATGGCCAATCAACCTAACCTGCACACCTTCAGACTGTGGGAGGAAGCTGGAGCACCCGGAGGAAACCTACGCAGACACAAGGAGAATGTGCAAACTCCAGTTTGCACAAATATAGCAGTTCAGCCAAAGCTGGGATGATAATTGCTATAATGGTATTCTGAATTAGCTATGCATTGTTATTACATAGAATTACAAAGTAATTACAGCATAGAAACAGACCATTCAACCCAGGTAGTCTCTGCTGGTGTTTATGCTCTAACTGAGTTCTTTTTGCATCTAACCCTGCCAGCAAAATCTTTTGTTGCTTTCTTCCTCACCCAACTTCCCCTTAAATTCATACGTCTCTTGCGGGGCATCTTATTAAAAGCCTTCTGAGAATCCCTAAACATAGCATCGACTGCAATCAATCATAGATGAAATATTTGTCCATTTATGATGCTATATTTGTTGTGGTGCCTGAACCCTATAACAGCTTGTCTTTAACAAATCCTTATTGGCTCTCTTTCATTAACCCATGCCTTTCTATATGCTGGCTCATTTTACCTTGAACTATAAGTATAAGAGTTTGCCCACAACTGACATTAGAATAATTGGTCCCTAATTAACAAGATTATCCACCTCTTCCTCCTTGAATAAAGCTGATGCATTGACCAGATTTCTCCAATCATGCATGTCCAGCTACTGCTGCCAGCAAGAGCGGGGAATTTGGTGCTCAGCCAAAACCCCCATTCACTGCAGTGGGACTGAAGAAGCCCAACTGCAGGCAAAGTCAGAGAATTTCACCCATTGGACCATGGGACTGGAAGTAGACAATGTGTATTTTTAAGGTTTAAAAATTATCGGAGGAGCTTCTTGTCTTTTGACTGCCTTCAGTAACCGTAGTGTGCATGTGAACAGATCTCAAGTACTTATCTGTCTTGAGGTCTGTTATTTTTAGAGCAAGTTCCTCATTTACAGTTAACTGTAACAGCTATATGGACTGAATTCTCCAACCTCACCTGCAGCTGGGATTCCCCAGTCCCACTACAGTGAATGGAGATTTGGCTGACTTCAAAGATTTACAGTATTGGTATGTTTTTCCAGTCTCAAATCTGCAATTATTCTCTTTCATATTTAAAATAAATTTTAAGTCAAATTGACATTAATTCTATTTCTCAGTAGAAGTTGAGAAATATGCCAGTACTATTCCCTGTTCCACTGTCGACAGCTAAGTGCCTCAGGACATATTAATGTAATAGAATCATAGAATCTCTATAGTGGAGGAGGAAGCCATTTAGCCTATCAAATCTGCAATGACTCTCTGAAACAGCATCTTACCCAGCCCCTCCCCTTCACACTATTTCCTTAACCCTGCATATTTACCACGGCTAATCTACCTAATCTGCACATCTTTGGACACTAAGGGGCAATTTTAGCATGGCCAATCCGGCACGTCTTTGGACTGTGGGAAAAAGCCAGAGTACCGGGAGGAAACCCACACAGCCAGTCACCCAAGGCAGGAATCGATCCTGGGTTCCTAACGCTGTGAAGCACCATGCTAACAAAGAAATAAAGCCATTATATAAATTCAAGTTGTTGTAGAAATCGCTCTTCATACTTCCCTCCTTATTCTAGACTGCTAATATTGTGGCAACACCAATGTTACTTTAATCTGCAATGTTGCTTCCCATTAAGCACAAGTGTGAAGCTTGTGTCAACCAACCATCCTGTTATTAGCTGACTTTTTAATTTGCTAACTATTACCAATCTTCCCTTTCACTTCCAAACCATTTTACAGGGAAGATCAAGCAGAGACCTCTGCCATTAGAGTTGGTTTTGTCACTTACAACAAGGTTCTCCATTTCTACAATCTGAAGAGCAGCCTTGCACAGCCTCAGATGTTGGTCGTGTCAGACGTTGGAGAGATGTTTGTTCCACTTCTAGATGGCTTCCTTGTCAATGTCCAAGAGTCGCGACCTGTTATTAACAAGTAAGAAAAATTGTAATAATCATTTGTACTTGTTGAATTTGTCATTTTTTTTTATACCCACATTATTATTTGTAGAAAATGAATGCTGATGGAAAATGCCATAAAATTATGTCCTACTTTGGATATGTGTTAAAACACTTCATCATAGCTCTGCAATTTGACAAATGAATCACATTATTCCAATGGCATAATGGTAAATGATTAATATTTGTTACTTAGCTCTGTTAGAAATTTGTATTTTGGGTGATAGGAATGGGTCTACATTTGCTTGAAGGGAAAACGAATGTTAAGGTGGGTTTTTGTTGTGACATGTTTTCTCAAAGTAATCTGCTACTGGAATGTTGCAGGGTCTGCTGCTGTTACTTTGGAGAACAGCAGAATTCTGTGGGAAAACAATATAAACAACCATTTTCGGTCATTGTGTTGTTTTTCTAAGAGTTCTGCTAGTTTTCCAGAAGTTATAACAGAAGATGGGGGAGAACCGTTTTGGCATTTTGGGTCTATTATCTAAATATTTTGTAACAGAAAGAAATGGAGATTAGGTAATCTCTTTAATTGGTCAAATGATTCCCATTTTCCTCTAAAGCCAAATAAGTATATGCTCGTATTTACTTTTACTGTTGTGATTAGATAACTCCAGTGTTTTCACATGTTCTTGAGTTTGTTATTTAAAAAAAAACTGATGGTTGCTTTACAGGAAATTGAGCCAATTCATATAGCCAAAATCATGAATAATAGACTGTTTGATGAGCAGTGGTGTGTTTTTTGTTTTGGTTTTGCTATGTTTAATGGCAAATAACGTCTGTAAATACTGTTCTGTGTCCTTCGAAATGACACAATTTGAGCCCTTCAACAATCCAAACAAATAGATGAACTTGATCAGAGAAAGACAAACTGGCAAATACATTAACTAAAAAGGTGAGATTGAGCATCTGCAAGTAAGGGACAATATTTGGCAAAGCCTCTTATTATCTACATCTGAATATGAATAGATAAAAAATGCATAGATCATGGTTGCCCAACTTACAGTAGGTCCAGAGTTTCTGGTCGGTGTGTGATTGGGAACCCAGCGAGGGGTGGATAGCAGTGGGAGATCTGGTTCTAGAGTCTTGAGGAAAACAAAAATGAGGGGTATCTTCATGTGCCGAAAAGGCAGAGGAGAGCCCCTGCTGCCTTTTACACCAAGTAAGGAAAGTAGCGGGCTGGCCACTCTCCTTCCACTTTCCCCGCTCATCGGATTATAGTAGTGGAGGTGGAATCAGACCCATAGTGGTCTTTAATTGGCCACTTGAAGGCCTCAATAGGCCGTGGAGCGCATGGAAGTTGACACCTTCTTCCCCCTTCTCTCCCCCTGCCCCCAACCATAATATGGGGAACAACTTGAAGTGGTCAGTAGCTTGGGGCTGGGCTGTCGAATCATATTATTTTACATACACTCGCCTTCAGATATGCCAGCGGGGCTGTAAAACAATTACCTTGAGGTCTTAGCTATTTTTGGCAAGTTTCCTGATTGCTTTGAGAAAGGACAGGTCAAGCATAGAGCCAGTGGTAGGGTTTCCCCACACTTAGAATGTTTTGAATTGGGATCTGCTATATTATAGGGGCAGGGGTGGGAGGGTGGGAGGTGCAAGACACTGAGTAAGGAGATACATTCTGATCTGCACAAAAGTAAATCTGGGTCCCACTGCCAAATAAGTCATAGCAGAGTTATACCAGAATAACCAACGTTTATTATGCAACCTGCTGCTGGTAGGGCAATACTGCAATAAAGAACAAAGAAAATTACAGTACAGGAACAGGCCCTTCAGCCCTCCAAGACTACTGAATTTTCAGAACAAGATGTACCTAATTCTTCCTGCAACTGAAATTGTCTGTAGGTTCCCCAATTAGATCATATCCATGTTATTGAAGTGGGGTGGAATGGAGAGTGTGGATTAAAGAGTTAACATCAGGGGCACCTTTTACTGATGCAGTTATGATGCAATGTCACACTATTAAGTAATTGAGATTGATGAAAAGTAGAACTGCACCCTGGAGTAGAGTACTGAAATACTAGGTGTGTAAATAAACAAAGAATGGTCTTCACAAATAACAGTCTGTGGTAGCATTCCTGGGTTACAAGAAAACTTTTAAAAAAACCCAATGAAGACTCACGCCCAAGAGGAAACATGGGAAGCAAAGTGCAGCGTGAATGTAAACCAAACCACTAAATATTAATTTTAACATTGTTTTATTTCTAAAGCCTATTGGACCAGATCCCTGAAATGTTTGCTGACACCAGTGAGAGTGAAACTGTCTTTGCCCCAGTTATCCAAGCTGGCCTAGAAGCTGTGAAGGTTTGATGTTTCTCTTTGTGATTCTGGCAGTATTTAATATGTATAGCTGATCTTGTACAAAAACAACTAAATTCAGGATCTATCTTGTTAATTTTACTTCTGTTTGATGATGTTTTAAGATCTTCTCAATGAGCAAAGTAATAAAGCAAAATCATGATTTAACATCAGTAGTTAATCCAAAAGTAACTTGGATGATTCCACTCTAGAACCAATTTATAGTGTGAGATTATCCCCTTCGATCCTGTTTTAAATTGATAGAAGATGCAAGTACAGAGTCATCACCCCATTTGCCAACTTCACTGCCTTGACCAGACTTAATCTCCACCACTCCCCACTGGGGACGCAGCTGCTGTTCCCTGGCCAAGTTTAACAAAACTCCCCCACCTGCCTAGCCCCTGGTTTCCTCCAAGTGAATGCAGTTAAATCCTACCAATTTGGAGATGAGAACTGCCAAAAAGCTTGGATGAAGATCCAGTTTGAGGATTGCCATATTACTGACTAGATTGGATGAATCGTTGTATCAAAATAAGTTATTCCTAGAATGCCTGCCACAGAATCATTTATTCTGCCTTTGGCTCCTGAAGTCTAATCTAATGTCTGATGTTGAGTTAAGATATCCACAGTGCAGGGAGGAATTATGTTGATTAATCTGGTAGAATATTAGAAATGTAAATTACCAACATAAATCACTTATGCTTTTGATTTCTTGGCCTTGCCACATCAATTACATATATGTCCTGAATTCTCCAGTCTCACTCACCCCTCCACCACTGCCAGTGAGAACAGAGAATTTGGTGCTCAACCAAATTTCTGTTCACTGCAGCAGGACTGGAGAATTCCTGTCGCAGGCAAGTTCTGAGAATTCCAGCCTTTATCTTTGAGAAAAAATATAATGAACAAAATTTACGAAACCATTTGCACACTGAATGAAATTCAAATTACAAACTTATATAGCAACACTGGTAAGAGGCAATTGTTCCCTTAAAATTATTTTCTACCGACTTATTTTCTACCAATTCAAAGCACAAATATTGTTCTGGCAAACTTATCAATCTGTAGAATTCAATTTTGCTTATTAAGCAAAGGCAGTCTACTCGAGGATTCAGTTGGTGTACAGCTAGCTGTTTTTGTACAGGAAGCAGTAATGTAAAGGCACACTAATCATGAATCCCATAATGTCTCCAGAGCTACTTCAGATTTGTAGGAACTTTCAAGTTTATTTTATGCTGGAGTTCATCACTGTAGAGTCCAGTGGGTTTCTGCATTACCAATCATTCAATACAAGAAGATTATGATAGCAAAGAAAAATGCTGCTAATTATAAATATGTTGCATTACTTCACTCTTCCTGTCAGCTTTGTAAATGCAAACAATATTAGCTTGACTCAAAACGCAGTATCACATTGGACAAAATACTTGTTTATTTTTAGTTTATCCCACTGGATTTATTCAACTTGAGCAACCCCATTTTATGGTTCTCTGTCCTTAACCTCAAAGCAAGACCTCTGTTGTCAGAATTGAAAGCAAATATACTGTGTCAATATTCCTTAATAATTACACACTTGGAATAATTATTCACAACTGCCTTATTAAAGTAGGCAGTACCAACTCTCTGAAGGCAAATATAAACGACATAACCTTTTAAGTAAGTGGATAGGTCTGATTGCTGTTTTCCTTGTTCTCAGTAGACTTATTTTCTTTTTCATCATTGATTCTAATGTTTTTTAGACCGCAGCAGCCAAGTGTTTTGACTGAGAACTCGAGATATGCACGGCAGGAATTTGGAATGAAAAAAAACGAGGACTTTCTTACTAGATTAAAATTAACCCCTTTTTTGGAATTTGCAGATCTGCACGCAGTCAATTGTTGACAGCGCGGTGAATTTTGCAGCAATTAATGCAGCCAGTTTCCGACTGCCACCTGCCTATAGTTAATGCTGCAAAACAGGATGTTCGACAGATAAGTTTAAAAAATATGGCTGCCCATTATGTTTTTCAGCTGAGGTTTCAAATAGGAGATCAATCAGAACCCCCCCCCCCACCTAAAATATATGACTTAAATATGCAGATTAGGGTCCTAAACCAGTAACACGACTCCATTTGCAATTTAAAATCTAAAGGACAGAGCCTGCCTCTTGGCATTGGGGCATGATAGCACGACCAGTGGTCATTAAAGGAGTCACTGCAGGCAATGCACAAAACAGTCACTGAATAGTTCTCCCTGTATTTTTACATGACGAGGCCCAAATCCAAAAATGATTCAAACCTGACACCACTGATATCAGGGCAATGGTGCAATTCGTCAGCCTACCATCTGCCTAATTTGGGCAGCTGTTGAAAACTGGCACGCTGGTGTGGCTCGTTGATGTCCATTGTGCAACACACTAATAGGATTTGTACTTACATTCAAAATACATATCTGGCATTTCACGTAACACATGCAGGTATCATTCATTGGCGTGCTATCAAAGGAAGTGACAAAAGGTGGCCAGATGCTAGTTTGTTAATTTGATCAAGGCCACTTTGATGAGACATTTTGGAACTGACATAAGATTAGCGATGATTCAAGGAAATCTAAAGGGAGAGAATAAGACTTGTGTATTGTGGAAGGAGATTTGTCTGGGGCATTATGATTGTATGAACCTGTCAGGGCAAATGAACTATTTCTGTATAATATAAATCATGAGGAAATATTAAGAACAAGAAATGTGATTTTGGGTTTCAAAATTACTTATTTCTTTAGTAGATTCAAATAGTTAGTTACAGTGGGTAGAAACACAAACAAAAATCTAATGGCAAATTTCACAATAAATGCTGGGAGATCCTTGTCAGATGTCACTGAAAATGAAATGCCACAACCCCAATGCGCCACAATGCCTCTCCCCTCCCCAACTTGCAGGTTCTTCTTAAAGAAGCATGTCTACCAAGAATTTATTCCAGAAATTGAATACTTCATGACATCTAACGTAGAAACCTTACAGTGCAGAAAGAGGCCATTCGGCCCATAACATACTGCTATGAAGATGATCTTCTCATGGATCATTTGATGCATTTTGCTGAAAGATAATTAAATTAATATTTCATAAATATGTACTTGAATCTTTTATTTAAAAAAATTGTTTTCTTGCCAATTTTCTCCCATTCCCAAATGACATTGGTCAGAATTAAATGTGAACAGCACGACCTCCATCATACACTGCAAAATCTGGCAGTGCCCTCACTAACCCGATCTCCGGGAGCCCCAGTGGAATAAAGTTCCTAACTGACAGCAGGAGCAAGTTAGCTTTTTAGTTCGAAGATCATTCATCCAATCTGCAAAAAGTTAGAAACAACCAGCTTTAAACAAAAAGAAGAAGAGCAGCAAGAAGGGTGTTCTGTGATGGAGAGATTAACTATCATCCCTTTTGTAACATGATCGCTCCTGCCTTCTACCCTATTACAGACCTTCCCTTCTGTTCTTTTGCCAGACTCCACCCCCACCCCCACCACTCCCCCTCCCCTCTCCTGCCTCTGTACTTGCCTAAAATCTATTACAGTTGTGACAGGAGGTCATCAGCCTGTAGCTTTAACTTTCTTTCTCAGTCCAAGAATGCAGCGTGACCAGCTAAGTGTTTCCAGTATTTTCTGGAAATACAAACAGGAGTGACAACCCAGACCAATTTTTCCCTATCTCTTTAAATAGTGGTGAGGTTAACTATAACATTCCTGTCAGCAAAGCATGGATTTAACATGGACTGTTTCTTCTCTGTGTGATTCAACTGCTAATTGTTTTAACGAGCGGACCGTTGGATAAATAGAATTACTTCTTGTAGAATATCTAATGAAAGTTACGGAGAACAAAGAAAATTGTGAGCAAGATACTGTAATACACACTTCAACAGACAGTTCAGTGCCAGGTGTAATGAGTACTTCTATTTACAACAGGCTGCAGAATGTTCTGGGAAGTTATTTATATTCCACTCATCCCTGCCAACAGCTGAAGCACCAGGTAAACTGAAAAACAGAGATGACAGAAAGCTGGTGAATACAGAGAAAGAAAAGGTACAGTAGCTGGGAAAGCATGTGTTGATAGAATACTTATGTGTTCTTGTTGACTTATTTTCATATTTTAAGTTTACTTATACACCAGATGTGTAATCATCAGGCAGTCTGTACTGAGAGCTACTTATTCACAAAAATATATTAAAAGTAGCAGAAAAAGCGAGAACGACTTGCTTTTCATGATTTCATGATATTTCCGAGCATCTTTCAGCCAATGAAGTATGTTTTGAAGTAGTTGGAATGCAGCAAACATGCCCAACAAGGCCCCACAATCAGCAATGTCATAACGTGAGCATATAAAATAGGAACAGAAGTAAACTTTTGGCCCCTTTAGCCTGCTCTGTCATTTAATAAGATAGTGATTGATATGTTTGTGTTTTAAGTTTCACATTCCCATCTATCCCTGATAACCTTTGATTCCCTTGACTAACAAGACTCTATCCATCTCTGTCTTAAAAATATTCAGTGATCCCACTTCCACCACATTCTGAGACAGAGAGTTCCAAAGTTGCACAAGCCTCTGAGAAAAAGATCAGCTTAAATTGTTTTACTGATGGCTGTTGACGGATAAAGATTGGCCAGAATATTGGGAGAATTCTCTTGGTCTTTGCACTCACTGGAGAGGGCAGGTGGAGCTTCTGTATGATACCTCATTCGAAAGATGACACCTCTGACAGTGCAGCACTCCCTCAGTACTGTTGATCCAGTTTTCTATCTCAGGTCACAGGGGGCACTGTTAAACCTTGATTAATGCTATTATACAGACTGAAGATAGTGTGGGTCAATACCTATTAAAGTAGACCATTTATGGAAGCATGTGATATCACTGAAACTGATCCAATTACAACAAATTCATTTTTTTTAAGACATCAAGCATTTTAAATAAGGTAGTGCTTTTAGAATTTTTTAAAAATTCATTCATGGGGCATGGGTGTTGCTGGCTGGCCAGCATTTATTGCCCATTCCTAGTTGCCCTTGAGAAGGTGGTGGTGAGCTGCCTTTTTGAAACACTGCAATCCATGTGCTGTGGGTGGACCCACAGTAAGACAGACTTTTAATGGAGTAATCTTTAAATGATATAAAGACATTAGACAGAATTTTATGGCCTCGCTCATCTTGAAACGGTAAACTCCCGTCTGAGGTCAATGGACTTTTCCGCCTCTCGCTCAATTCCTGTGGTGGGCAGGGTGGTAAAATTCTTTTTTTTTTATTTGTGAAAATGAAATTTTCTTTTGCTATTTTCTGTTTCAACATTACACTACATTATATTGGCTGAACAATTAATCGGCAGCTTCTAGTTGATGGACACTCAAAAGGTCTGTCTTAATAATGGAGAACATTGCTTGTGTTAAACAATGTGTTTTAAATTCCTACAGATACTTTTTCAACCACAGTCACATTTCTATGAGACTCTGGCAAAGGACTGTGTAGCCAATAGCTGCTGTGTGGATGTGTTCCTGTTTCCAAACCAGTATGTGGATGTAGCAACCATGGGAATTGTGCCTATGTCTACTGGTGGCAGTTTATACAAATACAATAATTTTCAGGTAATGGTTTGCTTTGTGTTCTTGATTTCTAACATGCTTGGCTGTTCTGTGTTTCCATTCACCTCGTTCATCAAGTCTTGTTTCACCTCTTAACAACATGTGTATTGTGGATGAGATAGACTGTTAGTTGGTAGATATAGAATCTAGAATGATACAAGTCTGAAAGAATACACAATAACAGTCTTGTGGTTTTGCAGGTGAAGTTCTTCAAGCTAGTTTACTTGAAAAAATCTTTCCATAAAATAAAGAAATACATGAATGTCTGTACACTTATTCAGGAGAAACATATAAATGCCTTCTGATTTTACAGTTCAGCAGAAATCTGGTCATTACTCTCTAATAGATTACATTTATGCATGGCTGTCAGTAATTGTTGGCAAGATCAACATATATTGCCATTCCCTAATTGAGTGATGAGCCACTTTCTTGAACTGCTGCAGACCGTGTTGTTTAGGTGCACACACTGAATTGCTGGATGAGAAGTCCAGGATTTCAACCCTATCAAAAATTAACAGTAATATAGTTCATAGTTAAGATGATGTGTGGCTCATAGGGGTTACTTACAGGTGTTGGTATTCCCATCCACCTGCTGCCCTTACACTTCTAGGCAGCAGAGGTAGGAATTAGAAACGTGCCATTGAAGAAACCTTGACAAGTTGTTGCATTGGAGCCTGTAAATTCTGCACAGTGCAGCCACAGTATGATGGTGGTGGATGAGGTGCCAAATTGGTTGCTTTGTCCTCGATAATGTTGAGATGTTTTTGTGTTATTAGAGTTGTATTCATCCACACTGTGCAGTGTATTCTGTTGCACTCCTGGCATATGCCATTAGATGTGGAAAGGCTTTGTGGAGTTAGTAGGTGAATTACTTGTCGCAGAATTCTCAGCCCTTGGATAGCTCTTGTAGCCACAACACGTACGTGTCAAATCCAATCAAGTTTATGGTCAATGGTGACCTCCAGAGTGTTGATGAGATAGATCCATCAATGGTAATCTAGCAATCAGCATAATATTTAATCAGAACACTCTTCTAATATATTATAGCATGATACATACTACAAAACTGTTGATTTAAAGGTGATATAATATTCTTATCTCCATGTAACAATAGTTCATTATATTTATAAATTGCTGTATTGACAAATATCTATTTAATTTTCTTAGCTGTAAGTCATGGTGTGCTGCAAATAGTAACTATAGTGCCATCCACTGGTGATAACTGGGCAGTTCAAGCTTTTTCTCATATTGTTCTTGGTGTAGATACAGACTGATGCTGAACATTTCTTGAACAACCTAAGAAAGGATGTACAGAAACCAATAGGATTTGATGCTATCATGAGAGTGAGGACAAACACAGGTGAGACTGCACTATACTAAATAGTAACATACGTTCAAGTAAGAATAAAGGGGGTGTTTCAAAACTGGAGCACATTGAGCTTTAGTCACTATGGCCTGAATTTTCAGTAAGAAGTCTCACAACACCAGGTTAAAGTCCAACAGGTTTATTTGGTAGTAAACATCACTAGCTAGTGGACTAAATAAACCTGTTGGACTTTAACCTGATGTTGTGAGACTTCTTACTGTGTTTATCCCAGTCCAACGCCGGCATCTCTACATCCTGAATTTTCAGTCCAGGCTGGAGGGAGTGCAGATTCGAGACAATTCCCAGCTATGCAAGCTTGACCTAGGAAATGTGCCAGGAAGGTTGGATTTTAATTCCAGGTGAAAATGTGAGTTATGGTAGGCAACCCCGGAAAGAAGTTAGAGGCTGCTGGATGTGGAGGCAAGATGGGTGAAAGGCCAGCCTAGGTGCACCAACACTGTTGAGACTAATAAAACAAAATACAGGCCTCACCTGTTTCACACACACACACACACACACACACACACACACTACGCTCACTACACACGCTACACACTCTCGCTCGCTCACTACACACGCTACACACTCTCGCTCGCTACACACTCTCGCTCGCTCGCTACACACTCTCGCTCGCTCGCTACACACTCTCGCTCGCTCGCTACACCCATGCCAACTTGTGCCCCCACTTCCCATGGCCCATTATAGCTCTTAGTACCAATTCATGTCAACTCGTGCCCATTATCTTTGCCCTCACTTCAACCATGCCAGCTCACTTAATATCTACCATGGCCAGACCTCAGGACCCATGCTGAGATTAAATGTAGCTCTTAAGTGTCTATTGATGAATTAATTTGAAAACCACACACTCATTGATTTTAAAAAGTAAGTACATTTAACTTCCCTTAACCTCCTTTTGCAAACGAGCATCTGTATTCCAGAGATTTAGCTGAGCGCCAAATTCTCCATCCTCGCTAACAGCAGCAGCAGGACGTGAGCGACATATCAATTGCTAAAATCAGATCTGACTGTGGCAGCTGCAGTTTAATATGTGCTGTAGTTTCTATGAAACATGCATATAGAACCTGACCCCACCCTTCACACCTTTGAACATGGTAGAGGCTGGGCTTGGGGACAGGACTTCTAGATCTGGGCCTCCACCACCATTTTTGTTAATATGGAGAGGCTCTCACCTGCACAAAAGTTTGGATCTATGACAGTGAAGTGAAGATGTCAGCCGTGGCTCAGTTGGTAGCACTTTCGCCTCTGAGTCACAAGGTTCCTTGTGCAAGTCCCATTCCCAGGACCTGAGCATACAATTCTAAACTGAAAGTCCAGTGCAGTCCTGAAGGAGTGCTGCAATGCCAGAGGAAGTATATTTGGATGAGGTTTTAAACCAAGGCCCAATCTTACTACTGAAGTGGATGTAAACAATCCCGTGACACTATTTCAATAATGCAGTGGGGGAGTTTTTCCATTATCCTGGCCAATATTTAACCTCCAGTCAATACCTCAGAAACAGATTAGCTGGACATTATCACATGTCTGTTGGTGGGACTTTGTGTAAATTGGTTGCTGCATATCCTATATTACAATCATAGCTACGCTTTCAAATTGCCTCATTGGCTGGAAGCACTTTGAGAGATCCAGTGGTTATGAAAAGTGCTAAATAAATGCAAGTCTTTCCTCTTTTTGTCAACATAAACAGGACATTAAATTGTAATGGGCGCAAAACAACTTTTTTTTTAAAACTTTTTCACAAAATAGTGCAATTGAAATCACAGTATGACATTATGAAAGAATCAGTCATAGAGTCATTATTTGCAGAGAAGGAGGACATTTGGTTCATTGAATCTCTGCTGACATTCTGTACAGCAATCCAATCACCCCAATTTTCCTGCAGTATTCCAGTAGTGCTGGAAGTTTATTTCCATCAAGTGCCGATCCAATTTCCTTTTGAAATCATCCATCATCTCTGCTGGTACCCCCAACCTTGTAAGCAACGGGTTTAAGGTCATCATGTGATTCAAATAGAAATGGGATTGGCCTGGATTCAGTCGCCAGCAGCAACCATTTGATATACATACATTTGTCCACAAACCTTTCATAGGCTTTTGCACTGGAACTTGCAATGATTACAAATCTATTTCAGTGCACCGGCCATCTCAGAGAATTGAGAACCCATATGAACATGACCAGCAACTGCGTATCTATACAGATTAAAGAACCCTTGCAGTGGCATGCAGAATCTGAACCAGGAAACTTAAGTTAAAATATTTAACGTTGAATCAAGTAGAGAAAGCAAAATATCAAGGGAAAGAAATGATGTGGATATGCTGGCGTTGGACTGGGGTAAACACAGTAAAAAGTCTGACAACACCAGGTTTAAGTCCAACCGATTAAATTTACTATCAAATAAATCGGTTGGACTTAAACCTGATGTTGTCAGACTTTTTACAAGGGAAAGAAACACAGGATTGAGAGAAAGAGAGGGATAAGGGAGCCAAGAAGAAAATGTTTTAAAAATTGATTAGTTAAAATCTGAAGGAACAAGATTTCACATTTAGAAAAGTAAAATTTAAATTCTGGAGAGACTTTTGGCAGCAGTTCAAACTTAACACACTATTTATATCGGACAAACACAGAACTTTTTCTGGTGAGTCTACCACAACTTCACATCCTAAATTAATGTGAACACTGAGATTCTGGTGTAGCAATGTTTCCAGAGGAATTGGTTAATTTGGGCAGCAGCCTCCTGATTTTTGTGTTTATGTGCGGTCATCAGAATTTGCAGTCCATTCACTCTTTAACCATAATTTTTACAGCAAAATCTGTGCCGTTGTGTTTAATAGCTTCAAGCATTTTTTTTTTTGTTTCCCTTCCTGATTGCAGCATCAGAAATAAAAACAGGAAATGGTGAAATCACATCCATTATCTGCAGTTTCCACTGGAGCTGAAGAGACTACTGTGATTTAGTAAAAGTTTATAAGATTTTGTGAGACTGGATGTAGAAAGACAGTTTTATCAAGAAAGGCTATTTATCAAGAGTCACTGAGTAGGGATCATTGTTGTCAAATTACACTGTATTTCCTGTCACTACACTGGAACAGGAAGTAAGTGCTACTGATGCTTCACTACCCTCTTGCTGCACAACTCACTGTTCACTCGCTGCCCAGCTCACTGCACACCTCACCGACGCTGCTACTTGCTGCCTCTTGTTGGCTCTCTCCCAGAGCTAAACAGCCAGCAAAAGTGGAAACAGTGCAGTAGGCATGTCTGTGAGGTTTGGGGAGAGGCAGCAAGTGAGGTGTCAAGGAGTTGGGCATTGATCAGGAGGAATCCCTAACTGTTCTTTAATACTGGTGTCACTGGCCGTGACGTCACGGGCACTGCAGCTATGGCCGGAATTCTCCGCTTTTGCAAGACCCACTACTACTGTCAGTGAGAACGGAATATATGGCACTCAGCCAAATTTCCTTTCACGGCAGCGAGATCGGAGAATCCCAGTCACGGGCAAAATTGGAGAATTCTGGCTTGAATGTGTGATGAGTGCATCCTCTGTTATTGCAGTGACAGCAAGTTCAACTGTTAAACTATCGCATAAGGAAGTTGGAGAGATGTTTAGGTGAAATTTCTTCTTAGGAAGTGTTGTTTAAGCATGGAATTCTTCACCACAGACATGATTGAAACTGAGAACTTTGAATATATCCAATAAGTATGTAAATAGAAGCAAATACAAGATATTGGGAAGGGAGGAAGGCTTGGGCATTCATTTTAGATTGCAAAGAGCCAGCACAGACACGGTAGGCCAAATGTCCTATCCTGTGAACTTTTATGTTTTGCTGGAACATTGAGTAGCAATCGGATTCATTTAAAATTTTTAAGTGACACCCCAGATTAGATAGATGTTCAGTTTAAGATGGCCACAGGGACACAGAAGACACAAGAGATTAGATAAACACAGACTTGAGGAAACATGAAATGCAGTAAATCTACAATAAACCATATATTCATGAATATTGGAAATATCAGAAATGAGATACTGCAAGTTGTTGTAGCAAATTGTAAGATGGAAAGGAATGTAACATTCAAATGTATAGAGCGTTTAAAAATGCCAGGATTGATGGAAAGGAAATGGAAATAAATTACCCTAGTTAGTTACATCTGATTCAAAAAAAAATCCGAACTATCATTAGGATACATTAAAGACAACAAGTCAACCAGAAAAGATCTAACAGAAAATAAGAATGTTGTATAACATTAGGAAACTAATTGGAACGGTAGCCCTCAGCCAAATAAATATAAAGCACTTTAAAGTCAAAATTGATAAGTGCAATTGGCCTCATAACCCAAGTGCATCAGGATCATTATGAGAGGTAATGCTCACCTAATATCCAAGAATGACTGAGATAATATCTAAGAAGTAGAAGCCACCGTACCCCGATGGTCAGCAGCCACAGGGTGATTATTTTTAGAATGATTCAGGTGTAACGAAGGCAGGAGCAAGGCATATTGCTTGAAAAGCATTCAGTTAAGGAATCTAAAGCAATTGGATTGAATGGGAATGTTAAACAACACTTAAGAATACTAAAGATACTGAGCAAATATACACCTGATAGTCTTAGATTAAGAAAATGTGAACCCAAAAATAATTACCAAATTAAAAGTGAGATTAAAAGAAAACATTCTTGTACTAATCATGAAAGGAGAGCAAAAGAGGCTTACTTGGAATCATTACGGGTAAGGTAGGAATTCAGCAAGATAGCTTCAGTATTTAATAGAGCGTTAGAAGAAGCATAACTGCAGAGACAAATTTTCCACATTGCCAGTGTTGTAGCTTTGCTGGACCAGCATGGCTAGGAGTGTGGCTAGTTCTGAGCAGTAACATTGTCCGAATGTTGTCTGGGCCAATAGCTTTTGCAGTATCTAGTGTCTTCAGCTGTTTTTTGATATCACATGGAATGAGTTAAATTGTCTGAAGGCTGCCATCTGTGATGCTGAGGACCTCAAGAGGGGGCCAGGATGGATCATCCATTTTGTGCTCCTAGCTGAAGATGGTTTCAAATGTTTCAGCTTTATCTTTCATGCTTGGGTGCTGAGCTTTCCGTCATTGAGGATGGTGATTTTTGTGGAGACATTTGCTCCCATCCATTGTTTGATTGTCCACCACCATTCATGACTGGATGTGGCAGGTCTGCAGAGCTCAGATCTGATGATCTGTTGGTTGTGGATCACCTAGCTATCCTGCTCCAATAAGTCATATGGGGTTCAAAATATTAACTGAGTTTCTCTCTCCAACGACGTTATCCTGACCATCTGAGTTTTTCTAACATATTTTGTTTTTATTTCTGATCTTCAACATCTGCAGTGTTTTGTTTAAATATCTACCACATGCTGCTTTTACTGTTTGGCATCCAAGTATTTCTGGATTGTAGCCTCAACAGGTTGGCACCTCATTTTTTTTGGTATGTCCGGTGCTTCAGTTAAAATCAAAGATGCTCAAGAAGGTAGAATTGGAGGAGCACAGCTATCTTAGGGGATTGTAGTTTTGGAGAAGATTACAGAGTCAGAGTGGAGCTCTGCCACTGCCCATCAGACCAGATTCCTACGAAGGTATCCCCTGGGCAGAACTCACATTGTTCTCTCATTTCTCTTCTATTTCCTGTCATGTTCTTCAAGCTCATCTTGTTTATGAGATCCATCTCCATTTCCATGGATCCAATTCCCACCAATCTGCTAACCACCCAGCTTTCATTCCTGGTCCCCGTGTATGTTGATATTGTTAATGGTTTTCTTTCCTCAGATCTTTTTGACGCTTCTTCAAATCTCCAGTCATTAACCATCCTCATAAAACCACCCTTGACCATCCTCACCGCTAGTGACTTTGCAAAATACCACCCCATTTCCAAACTTCTTCTCTCCAAAGTAATTGAATGGTTCAATTGATAGCACTCTTGTCTCTGAATCATTAAGTTGTTGGTTCAAGTCCCACTACTGGACTTGAGGTCAAAAATCACATAAGGTTACTCCAATGCAATATTAACAGCTTATAGCATTTTAATGGTGCCTCTGAGTGAAGGAATCATCAGCATTTTTTTTCTGACTTGGCACTCCTTACCTGTGGTATCCCCCAAGGATCTATCCTTGCCGCTCTTTTGTTTCTTATCTACTTCAACCCCCTTAACAAAATTACCCAAGCAATCTTTGTCAGTTTTTCCACACTTGTGGACAACACCCACTCTACTTCACCACCATCTTTCTTGACTCCCCCACTGTTTCTGAATTGGCACATTGCTTGTTTGACCAGCATCCAGAAACAAAATGTTTTTCAGCACTGTGGAACTGCAAGTTATTCTTGAATTATGTCAGCATGGGAAGAAGTGGAATAGAACATTTCAGGGCTTGATCTTGGGATCATGACTGTTTCTATTTGATATAAATTGCCTCGATTTCAAATCTCAGTACAGAACTGTTGGATTTGTAGATGATACAAAACTAGGAGAGCAATGAGGAGGGCTGAAAAAGAGAAACATCCATTGTTACCCAGATTTTGTGGATGAGGACTTCATGCACATGGTCATCAACTGGTGAGGGTTCTCACTCAGTTTGACCTTCATTTCGTACAAATGTTGCAATAAATATCCCTCGGCCTTCTGTCTCCAACGTTCTTTTTTATCCTTAGCTGAGTCAATTTAAATGTTGCTCAAGTGTCTAATTGGCCTCTATGCTCTATTTGCAAATCTGCTATAATATGCAGCATCCATGTGTTGGTGAAATAAAGAATTAAAAGGATTAATGAGACGCAGGCGTTTTCCCAGAAACATTCCGTAATCCACAATTAACTCCAAATGTGTGTCGAAAGTAATTTCTAGCTTGTGGTTTCAAAATCATCAGTGAAAATGTCCCACTGTTCATCAGTTTCTCGGCAAACACAAAGCATCCCCCATTCTTGCAAAACCCATGTATATCACATCAACCTGATTATATTTGCATGGCTTACAAATGGGTTTCATTACACTACTTAGTATTTGTCAAAGAATGTCATTAAGAAGCCAAAAATATTTTATTAAGTTTAGGCCATAACGAACAGCATTTAAAATCAAGAGTCTGTTAGCTCCACATTTTGCTGCACTAAAGGGGATGGAATAATTCTTTGACAAAGAAAAATTCAGAAGAATCTAAAATATTCATAAAATAGGCAGCTTGACAAAGAGCTAGAAGCAATGGGCATAATCCTTTTTCTGTGATGTCATTTATTATTTTAAATATTTAGCAAAATTTGCATTAAAAACTCTTGCAATTAAAAACAAGATAATCCAAAAAAGATAAATTATATTGAAAAATGCACAGTGGAGACTTCGTTGCAAAAAAGGCCTTAGCAGTGCAGAAGTTCACTGATTTGATTATATTGTACAGGGTTATATTGTACATTGATTAACCTAAATTTAAATAACTATTATTCCACAACAGTGGTTAAAATGGTTACGTGGTTTTCAGAAGTTTTATAGATAACACAACAATTTTGGATTAAAATTGATGTGTTTTAATTTATGTGAAGTAAACAATAACCAGGACAGAAAGTTTTCCCATGATGTTGAGCAGAACCTTCCATGGAGTGGCAGTCATGGTCGCATTGCCATTCCACTCATTTTTACTTAACCAAGCCTGAAGTTGCACAAAACTCTCTGGACGTCTGATCCGGGTCTACTGAGGAATGACCAGCATTGCTACTTCAGGAGTCCTTTCTGTGCAGTGCAGCAGAGTTAGAGAAGTGAAGCTATGCCCCTTTTTACAACAACAACTACCATAAACCAGTAAGTGGAGCTATCGAGTGTTTAATGCAAGTAGGATGTAGGCAGCGGGATGAAGAGGGTAGTCGGGTGGAAGTGGAGAGGGTGCTTGGGGGGGGATAGGGGATTTGCTGATATAAATCAGTAAACAGTGGTATTGTGTGGTTAGTGGGGGTGTAAGCTGGTTAGTTGGTGGGGGGAAGTGAAGGAAGTTTAGTCAGAGAATGAGGGTTTATTTAGGGTGGAGGGTGGTTGGGGCTGGGAGAGTTGGGTGGGTAATCTTGGGGATGGTGGAGGTTGGCTGCAGGTATGGGGGGCATCAGGAGAGATCACAGAGGATGTGGGTAGTTAGTGGCTGAGCTAATGGAGGTAGTCGGCATAAGGGATTGTGGGGTTTAGTCAAGAGTCTGTGAGGGTAGTTGAGGGTTGTAGGATTAGGGGCTTGGGATAATAGTCAGGAAGTCGGGGGGTGATTGAGTTTGGTGCTGAGAGGATTTGGTGGAAAGGATGTGGGGGTAGTTTGGAGGTGGAAGATGGGGTTAATCAGGGATGTAGGGGCATGAATGGTCAGAAAAGGATGAGGAAGAGTTGGGGTCGGAATGTTGGGTAGTCAGATTTTGGTATGTGGAGGCTAGTCAGGTTTGAGGTGTGAGGGGTAGTTGTGGTTTTGAAAAAGTTGGTAATATCAGGTGTATGGTGGGGGGATTGTATGGAAATGGGTGACCCAGAGGGGGCTCGGGGAGTGGGTGGGATGAGCAGTAGTATAGTTACCCGGGAATTGGAAGTGACTTTAATCTTTCTAACTTTTTCTGGGTTACTATTCTGATAAGAGTGTAGGAACCATCCAAAGTCTCCGATTTAAGTAGTACTTTTGAAATGTTCCAGATGCAGTGTAATTGCCCAACAGAAATTAAAACACTTCCTGGGCAATTTCCATGTAGTCTTTACATAGAGATTTCCAGAGGTCCCCCAGTGTATTTTATGGGGTACAACCTCCTGGAGAACTGGAGATATCAGCTATTATTTTAATGTATTATGAATGATCGATACAAGACAAAAATGGCAAAATTGTGCCTTTGTATGACTTTTTATAATGGTAAAGGATTATAATCTCTCATTAAATGCCCAGGGCAAGATTCTCTGATCTTATCCATGGCTGTCCCATTGCCAACGATAATGGAGAATTTGGTGCTCAGCCAAAATTCCATTCACTGCAATGGTACTGGCGAATCCCAGCCGTGGACAAGTTTGGAGGTTTCGGCACTAAGTTAACAAGTGTTGAACAGCTGCCCTTTACAGATGTGGAAACCAGTGATGCATGTAACTGTTTCTTAGCATCTTTTTCATGTTCTCTGCACATTCTGTATATTATTTTTAAAAATATTTTATCTGTCAAGGCTTCAGAGCAACTGACTTCTTGGGTTCCATGTATATGAACAACACAACAGATGTGGAAGTGGCTGCCATTGACTGTGATAAGGCGATCACTGTAGAATTCAAGCATGATGACAAACTCAGTGAAGAGAATGGAGCCTTAATCCAGGTATAATGCATCAATACAACTGAACTCCCCACAAAATACAAAAAGAGTTTCCAAAACATAACACTTGTCGGATTGTTTTACAAAATGGCAGTCAACTCTGCTAACTTGCATTTAGGTTAAAATTTGATAGCGGCCAGGAATGCAGTGGTAAAAGAGGCAGTGGCATGGAATGGTAGACACAATGAGCAAAAGAATACCACCGAGTTCTTCAACCAGCATCGCCAATGACAGTTTAATTAGTCATGCATCTTGCTGTCATATGCAGCACCTTAATGTATAAATTGATTGTTGCATAACAACTACACTTCAAAAATAATTATTTGATAAAGGTCAAGAGAGGCACTACACAGTAGCCAGTTTTCTGGCCGTTCCCGCCAGCGGACTCTTCTGGTCCTGCTGATGGCAACCTTCTACCATGGGCTCCCCAACATGAAGCAACGAAGCAATGGAAATACCGATTGACAGCAACAGGATCAGAAGATCCCATTGCTAGTCAGTGGCAGACTGCTAAGGCCACTGTAAAACACGCCTGGGGATGGAGAATGGGTACATGCTAGTTCTTTCTTCCCTCTTTCTTTCTATTTATCTTTCTTTCTGGCTTTTTTCTCCTTGGTTCAGGATGGTAGGCTTTCAATATTAACCATTCCATCATTGAGTGTGACCGAGATGCTGCTTAAATGAAGAATACAATAAGCTACAGAAAAATGCCATCTTCAACCCTCTAATATGTCAACTCTCCTCCTCTCTCACTAAAGCTGTTCACAACCACAAGTCAGGACTGTGATGGAATACTCTCCACTTGCTTAGATGTGGTCAGCTCCAACAACATTGAAAAAGCTCAATAGCTTCTAGGGCAAAGCAGTCTGCTTGCTTGGCACCCCATCCATTACCAGTGTAGATCAGCAGTCGTGTGTACCATCCATAAGATGCACTGCAACAAATTACCAAGGCTCCTTTGACAGCACTTTCCAAACTCATGGTCTGAGCCCTGTGGAGGGTCAAGAGCAGCAGACACATGGGAATGCGTCCATTTCTAAGTCATGCACCACCCTGACTTGGAAGTATATTCTTATTTTTTCAGTGTCACTGGGTCAAAATCTTGGCACTTCCTCATTAACACCAAGGTAGGTCTACCCACGTCAGATGAACTGCAGCGGTTCAAGACATGGCTTATAATCAGTACTCAAGGGTAATTAAGAATGAGCAATGGATATTAAAATAACATTAATGGTAGAAAGTTCAGCGCAAATAGTTTCCTCATAATCTTATTTGATTGGCTTTATGCCAAAGGAATAGAGGAGAAGAAAATAATGAGTTTTTTAAAAGGTATTTGCATTTATTTGGCATTTATCATGATTTCAGGACTTCATAAAGTACATAACAGCCAATTAAGTATCTTTTGAAGTGCAGTCACCATTGAACTGTCAGCCTAGATTATGCTTTGAACCTCTGGTGTGGGACTTGAACCCACAACGTTCTGACTCGCAGGTGACAGTGTTAACACTGAGGCAAGGCCGACACCTAAATAATAATAAATAATATTTTAAATGTTATGGCAAAATACTTAATCATATTCCACTGGACTATTACAGATAAAGTTACACAATACCAGAAGTGTGCAAACAAACTACCCAATGGTGCTGCAGTTTTTGTATAAGTGAACACATCACTTCTGTATAAACTGAAACATTTCAATCTTATAATATTACACTCAGATCCCACCTTAACCTTTAAACTAACAGAAGTGTGAAAAGTTTGAAGACTTCAGGACAAACAATGCAATGATAAACTGAAAGTAAAATTCTCTTTTGGGCTAAATATAGCATTTATTAAACAAAAGCAGAACAAGATTTAGACCATGTTTATATTACATTTTTCTTTCAGATTTATAGTTATTTATTTCTCAACATAAATGAAACCATCCAGTTTTCCTAAGAATCAATTAACCAGCTCATGATGAAACTGATAATTTTGTAAGCAACTCATAAACAAAACAAGTTGCAGTAAAGTAGTGTTAACAAGGAACAGCATCAAAAGAACATCACAGTGAATGATGCTGTATTACTTAGAGTTACAGGAATACTTTGACATAAGGTGACCATATATGGATTGTCATGTTGCTGGGATGGATTGTTTGATGCTGATAGGGAGTGCAATCCATAGTGTTGCAATGGAAAATTTTACCCCAGCTTTATTAGAAAGAAGGCAATTCAAGATGCAGGTGTGGCTTCTAAAGTCTAAGTGGTTCAAGTTTGTACTTCTCGTACTTGGCTGCATGTGGCAGGAATTGAAGGTGCCGTGGGAAGCTGGAATTTCTAACTGTATCCATAACGGATGAAAATTTTGCAGGGCAAAATTCTTTAAGTTCCCAATTTGCTTGGCCTGCACATGAAACTTAATATCAGACATGCAAGTTCATAATCTTTATCCTAAAGACGTCACCAGGTCACTCTATTCACAAGTATTACTGTGCTGAAATTTTCTATCATTGTTTGTCTTTCTTAATTGTTATTTGTTTCTTGCATTAATGCAGTATATTTTTCATATTTAACTAAGTAGGTGGTTAAAATGGATTAAAAGCTATAGCTTACGAATTAGAAGCACAAAGAATACATATCATGTGCTTTGTTTTTTTTTCCCCAGTGTGCCTTGCTGTATACTAATGTTGCTGGGCACAGACGTCTGCGCATCCACAATCTGGCTCTGAACTGCAGTTCCCAGCAAGCTGATTTGTACAAGAGCTGTGAGACAGATGCACTTATCAATTTCTTTGCCAAGTCAGGCAAGTAATTTGTCATTTAAAATGGTTTTAATTCCCCTTGTTTTTTTTCTCTCCCTCCATCCCATTTGCACTATCTTGCCTCAGTTGACCATCTAGGGATAGACTGCAAGAGTATGCAATGGAACCATCCAGACAAATGTTCCTCCTTCCACATAATTAATCTGCTTATGATAAGAGAACTTGGTTTTGGCTTCAACCTGACATGGAATATTATATATAGCAAATGCTTACTGAACTGCTGCCTGTTTTGGGCACTAGTTGAATTTACCCACCTTGTGCTCTAACATGCAGCCCACAGCAGCATTTATAATTTCTCTAACAGTCCAGTGTGTCCTATTCATTTGATACACATGACGTCCTCCCTCTACTGAGTTAGTGTTTGGATATACAAATATTAACACTGCTCTTGGCTTGCCACATATGACCAATGAATTTCTATCAGTGCCAATATTTTATCTGAAAAATCAACAACACTCTTTATCACAAATAAACTGGATGCCCCATTTGATAAAGTCAGCAATATAAAACTTTAAAATTGGATAATTAACAGTTCTTATTTTAATGTGTTTTGATTTATTAGATCAGCAAATTTTAAACTGCTTTACAGCAGTGAATTTATACAGTGTATCGAAGCTCTCCCAAACTTGGAGCAAGGTCTGCACTCATTCAATAGTGTTGGAATGTGCCTGCTTGACTGAGCTTTGTTCTGCTGCTATAAATACGCAAACTACATTATCAGCTTGGGAACACTTTTTTAAGTGCCACAGCTGACATTATGAAGGATTGTTACAATCTGAATGTTTGTGTTTATGAATATACAGAGAAGCCTTTGAACTGTAGGTGAACTGCAACTCAGTTAAGTTAGTCTTGTATTAGCTAGCCTGATTTTATCTACCTAAAACCTAAAAAGAAGCCCTTTTTTGTTCAGTGTAAAATGTGTGCCTTAATAAATATAAATGACTCACTTCCCAATGATTAATCCAAATAGAATTCTAGTCATATTGATATCACATGTCATCAGGCAGTCAAAGCAGTTGTTTTCTTTGCAAACGGCTGTAATTATGGCACTACATCACCACGATCTCAAAATGGTACATTACATCAACATGTTCCTTTGTGAATACTATATTTGTTCATTTAAGATTATATTTCCAACTTCGTTAGCAATAATAGAATCTCAATCCATGATTTTAGTATTAGTATAAAGATGAAACAAATTTGCTCCAGTGCTAACTTGGAGCATGCCAACAGTCAGCCCCTTCCCCCTCACCCCACACACACACACACACACACACACACACACACACACACACACACACACACACACACCCAAAACCCCCTTATTCTCTTTACTCTCTCACCTAGTTGCAATTGAACATTTTCCATCTCAAACCAGATGATTCTCTGTACATGAAGACATTGTTCCTGTGCATCACAACAGAGTCGAGCATTAATAGCCTCTGGCAGTGGCTATCCTATGGAGACGTGTAGGTATTTTGGCTAAGATTAACTCAGAGGGTTTGAAGGCCCTGTTTAGCGAGCCAGGATGATTTTCCCTGGGGCTGAAGGCTGCCCCCCCCCCCCCCCCCCATAAAAGATGTGGATATGCCGGTGTTGGACTGGGGTAAACACAGTAAAAAGTCTGACAACACCAGGTTTAAGTCCAACCAATATTTGATAGTAAACTCCACAAGCTTTCGGGGTTTGTCCCTTCGTCAGGGGAATGGCAAGTTCTGGCCTCAGACAGAGCATATAATGCACAGACAGTTTACAGATTACTGATTAGAATGCAAATCTTTACACCTAACCTGCTGTTCAAGTCCTAAAGTGGCTGACATTGTGAGTGGAAGGAGCACTGATCACAGGTTAAAGAGATGTGTATTGTCTCCAGACAGTACAGTAAGTGAGGTTTTGCAAACCCAGACAAGTCACGGGGGTTACAGATCGTGTGACATGAACCCAAGATCCCTGTTGAGACCGTCCTCGTGTGCGGAACTTGGCTATCAGTCTCTGCTCAGCGACTCTGCGCTGTCGTGTGTCGCGAAGGCCGCCTTGGAGAATGCTTACCTGAAGGTCAGAGGCTGAATGTCTGTTCCCTTCCTGTTGGCGAACACTTCAGTGGTCACGGGCATTCAGCCTCTGACCTTCAGGTAAGCATTCTCCAAGGCGGCCTTCACGACACACGACAGCGCAGAGTCGCTGAGCAGAGACTGATAGCCAAGTTCCGCACACATGAGGATGGTCTCAACAGGGATCTTGGGTTCATGTCACACTATCTGTAACCCCCGTGACTTGTCTGGGTTTGCAAAACCTCACTTACTGTACTGTCTGGAGACAATACACATCTCTTTAACCTGTGATCAGTGCTCCTTCCACTCACAATGTCGGCCACTTTAGGATTTGAACAGCAGGCTAGGTGTAAAGATCCGCATTCTAATCAGTAATCTGTAAACTGCCTGTGCTTTATATGCTCTGAGGCCAGAACTCTCCATTCACCTGACAAAGGGACAAACCCCGAAAGCTTGTGAGTTTACTATCAAATATCGGTTGGACTTAAACCTGGTGTTGTCAGACTTTTTACTGTGGTTCCCCAGTAAAAGCACAATGGAACAGTTGAAGTCACCAAACCAGTCAATGTAGTCAGAAAATTCCCTTGTACCTGGATCCATTTGAAGAAGTGTTTCACTGCTTTTAGGAGAAAGCTGAAGATGGGTACGAAATACTCTTTATTTTTCAATTTCTGATGAGACCTGTATGTGTGTGTGTGTGTGTGTGTGTGTGTGTGTTATGGTTCAGGTTAGGAACTCCAAAGTGTTTTAAAAGCCTGCCTGAATCATAAGTTTTGCATTTTGAATTTGGCTAGGATAAGCATGAAATGTTTCACTTCAGGAATGATTCAAAAGACCCACTAAGGAGCCTTTATCAAACAAAGTTTATTTAAGAATATAGTTAACATATATGGAAAGAAAATTAGCAAGAACTTTTATCAATACAAACGAGAAACAAAACAACCAATGTAATTTATAGCCCTTAATAAATATGCATAAACTGTCCCAATCAAAACCAAAACCTCCCATAGACAATAGACCCTTTTCACAGGTATAACACACATAGACTAATGCTCACATGACTAATGGAAATTTGAGTCATTTGGTTGAAGACTGCAGTTCTCTGGTTTCACTCAATGGTTTGAAGACAAGACAGCTTCCCAAAGCACCAGAGAGGCTCTGATCCAGCCCCAGCAACAATAGATTGTCACTTTCAGAAAACCAACAGAATTTTCAAAACAACAGGGACGGAGGGAGCTTGCTGTCTCTTCCAAAACTCAACTCCCACCTACAGCTCCAAACTGAAACTGAAAATGAAGCCCCTATCACCTGAGCAGCACAGTTTTTTTTCTCCTCCCAACAATGACATTACCTAACACTGTGAGCATGAGTTTTTAAAAACTCTTAAAGATACACTAACATCACAGATGGAATAAACTTCAGTTGGGAATTACTTCAGTATCTGGGAACTGCCATCTGCAGTATTGTGCATACATTCTTTGATCATTCTAAGCTTTATATGGCACAGTGGAAGATGAAACTGGGAGGTCAGGAACATTAGAACGATCTAAGGTGAAATTACCTATGCTGATGTGGGATTTTAAGTGGGTGCAGCAACTACCTTTGGGTGCTCATTCCTAGTAACATTTTCTAACAACAATCCAGTTATCATAGATGACATAATGACTACTTCATTCCACTATTTTTCATATTCTTAATATTGTTTATTGAAATCTGGCAAAACTAATTGCATTGGTCAGTGTAAATTTTGTTCTGATGGTACCTTTTTGTCTGAGTCAGAAGTTTATGGGTTACAAAATGTGTTCAATTGCCAAACAGTTTTTTTAGAAATTAACTTCTTTATTTCCTTGCATGAGTCAAAACATGCACTTATCAAGATGCAGGGACTGCTGGGGCTGGAAATAATTTTTCACTTCTGATATTCCACCTCATAAAAAATACAAAATGGAAGGACAGTGTGCACCAAATTGTTTTGACATTAAATTTTCTGTTAAAGTGGAGGAGTTCTGTACTTGGCATCAAGTATTCCTTAAGCATCACACTTCGTTTGCAATTATCCATAACCTTATGACAATAAGTACATTCCTTACTTGAGGATTGCAAACATTTTGATTAACAAGCGCTCGTGAGAGGATCCAAGCATTAAGAGCATAAGAACTAGGGGCAGGAGTAGGCCACCTGGCCCCTCGAGCCTGCTCCGCCATTCAATAAGATCATGGCTGATCTTTTCATGGACTCAGCGTCACTTACCTGCCAACTCGCTATAGCTCCTAATTCCTTTACTGATCAAAAATTTATCTTCCCTTGCCTTAAAGACATTCAATGAGGAAACCTCAACTGCTTCACTGAGCAGGGAATTCCACAGATTCACAACCCTTTGTGTGAAGAAGTTCCTCCTCAACTCAGTCCTAAATCTGCTTCCCTTAGTTCAAATTTTACCTGCCAGTGGAATCAACTTTCCTGCTTTTATCTTATCTATTCCCTTCATAATCTTATATATTTCCATCAGATCTCCTCTCATTCTTCTGAATTCCAATGAGTGTAGCCTCAGTACTCCACATAAGTCAACCCTCTCAGCTCTGGAATCAACCTAGTGAACCTCCTCTGCACCCCCTCCAGTGCCAGTATATCCTTTCTCAAGTAAGGAGACCAAAACAGTACACAATACTCCGCACCAGCACCTTATACGGATGCAACATAACCTCGCTGTTTTATAAATTCCATCCCTCTACCAATAACAGGCAAAATTCCATTTGCCGCCTTAATTACCTGCTGCACCTACAAACCATCTCCTTGTGATTCTTGCACAAGGACACCCAGGTTTCTCTGCACAGCAGCATGCTGCAATTTTTTATCATTTAAATAATGGTCCATTTTGCTGTTAGTCCTACCAAAATGAACGATCTCACATTTACTAACATTGTACTCCATCCGCCAGACCCTTGCTCACTCACTCAGACTACCTATATCCCTTTGAAGACTTCCAGTATCCTCTGCACACTTTGCTCTGCCACTCTTCTTAGCGTCATGTGTACACTTGACCCCAACTCCAAATCATGTATGTAAATCATAAACATTTGCTGTCCCAACACTGACATCACTAGTCACTGATTGCCCATCAGAAAATCACCCACTTACCCCACTCTTTGCTTTCTGTTGGTTAACAGATCCTCTATCCATGCTAAAACATTATCCATAACATTGTGTACCTTTATCTTATACAGCAGTCTTTGGTGCAGCATCTTGTCAAATGCCTTCTGGAAATCCAGATACACCACATCCACGGGTTCCCCATTGTCCACTGCACATGTAATGTTCTCAAAAATTCCACCAAATTAGTCAAACCTGACCTGCTCTTTGTGAACCCATGCTGCATCTTACCAAAGAGAAAATTTATATCCAGATGTCTCACTATGTCTTCCTTGATGATAGATTCAAGCATTTTTCCTACTACAGAAGCTAAACTAACAGCCTATAGTTATCTGCCTTTTGTCTACCTCCTTTTTTAAACAGTGGCATCACATTTGCTGTTTTCCAATCTGCAGGAACCACCCCAGAGCCCAGCAAATTTTGGTAAATTACCACTAGTGCGTTTGCTGTTTCCTCTGCCATCTTTTGTAGTACCCTGGGATACATTTCATCAGGACCAGGAGACTTGTTTACTTTTAGTCCCATTAGCTTGCCCAACATTACTTCTTCCATGATAATGATAGTTTCTAGGTTCTCACCTGTCATAGCCTTCCTGCCAACTTTTGGCATGTTATTTGTGTCTTCCACTGTGAAGACTGACACAAAATGACCGTTCAATGCTTCAGCCATTTTCTCATTTCTAGTTATTACATCCCCCTTCTCATCCTCTAAAGGACCAATGTTTACTTTAGCCACTCTTTTCTGTTTTATATTTGAAAAAACTTTTGCTATCTGTTTTATATTCTGAGTTAGTTTACTGTTATAATTCATCTTACTTTTCTTTATAGCTTTTCTCGTGGTTTTCTGGTGACCTTTAAAGTTTTCCCAATTTTCTAGTTTCCCACTAATCTTTGCCACTTTGTGTGCATTTTCTTTCAATTTGATACTCTTTATTTCCTTAGATATCCATGGTTATCCCTTTTTCTACAGTCCTTCCTTATCACTTGTGTATACTTTTGCTGAGCACTGTGAAAAATTACTATGAAAGTCCTTCACTGTCCCTCAGCTGCATCATTTCTTAGGCAGACTGAAAAATACAATTTTTCTGAACTTCCCTGCAGCAATCTTTTAAAATTTGCTTGAGTTATTCTCAATGTATTTAAATATAATTAATGTTTTCCATAATGATACTGGTTATTTTACTTGACCACATTAGGCCAGGATTTCCTTGCATGGGGAGTAGGTCTTAAATTTTTTATATTGCTTATTTTATACAGCATACAGAGCCATTCTAAACCAACCACTGAAGACTGTTAGAGAGATACTGGTTAACCAAACTGCTCACATATTGGCTTGTTACAGGAAGAATTGTGCCAGCCCCTCATCAGCTGGCCAGGTGAGTACATTAACCATTCTCAAACCAAATCAGAAATGATGCAATAGATTTATCTATTATCTAAGAAATGATGGATAGAGATTTTTTTTAATTTTTGCCAATTACAGTGGTACTTTCCTAAATTAAAATTAATTGTTACTTGTTTTGCAGGTTTACTTTGGTTGCAATGTAAATTATGATTGCAGTTTGCCACAAAAACATTCACAAACAGTGTGAATATAAATATTGCAACCCAATGTGGCCAACAGATTAGCTTTGTCTGAAACCTGAGTATTTTTTTCACAGGAAGATTTGATTTCATCGTAGAAACTCAAACCATGTTTTGTTCAGTTTAATTACTTGGAAAACCTAAATATCATGGACCTGAACCTCCATGGATAACCACTCCACTTCATCTCTTCCGGAATGGTTATAGAGAGTCTGGGACCTTCCTTTTGATAACCTTACATCTTGCAACGGTTAAAGCCAAAATGAACGCAACCTCCTTTTATTTAGGTTTCTGGAAGTCTGTTGGAAATGAGGCCCAAAAAGTGGGTGAGCAACCAATTTTTGACATGATCAGGGAGCAGAGAGGAAAGAAGCTAGTCTAATTTAAATCTAGTCTAAGAGTTAAATTCTACCAGTCGTGAAATCTAGAGTAACAAGTGTGACTTGCAATTTTGCTCGCTGGCTTTAAATCAACTCCACATGTCTCTTTGATTTTTGAGGAAGCACAAACTGCTGTCAGAATGAAGCTTACTTATCTCCATCTGATCTGAAATCTAAAATATTCCATTCTTACACAAGCATGTAACTTACACAAATAGATCAACGAGCTTCTGACTGATGTTGAATGCGAAATTTAATTTTTGTTGAAGCTTAGAGCCAGATCTTCCTCTTTGAGCTGGGAATTACACATTGGGAGGTTTTCCAATTTTGCAATCATAGCTCCTGTAGAGTTGTCAGGCCCACACTATTTTCAACACAGGATATTGGAGACAGTCTGGAGTTTGGGCTATCACCCTGATGTCAGGAGTTGAACAGATACTAAGGCAGGTTAAAAGATCCACCTCCATTTACTGGAGCCATGGCCCAGTGCCATACATAAATGTTAGAGACCCTATCCCTTCTCCCTTGCATACCACTGCCCCCCCCCTCCAAAAAAAATCCAGTCACCCCCATCAGCCTGTATGCCTCATCAAGACCCCCATGCTTTCCTCCATAATCTCCTTGGCCCTTCAAAGCCCCCTATTCATTCACTTGAACTTGAGTATACACCGTACAAAACTTATGAGCCCTATAGTAACATTAGAAAACCTATTAGATGCACATGAAACTGTCAAAATAAATCAACGACCATTCAACAATTACGTCAAAAAATCTTTATTTGTGAACAGTTTATGAAACACACAGCATTTCAAACTCCACTTAAAAAAGCATTTTTTGTAACGGTTATGAGACTATCAAAATAAATAAACGGGCACTCAAAAGCTCTTCAGAAAAATATAATTCTCTTACAAGCTCATAACTGTCAACCAAAGCAAAGCCCACAGTTCCCTTCTACAACTACTGCTGATCTCAGTCCATTATTTGTGTTTGGCGTTCAACAAGCATTCATAATGGGCACGATTATTCCACCCTGCTATGCTGATCATTTAGAGTAGCAGGGCAAGAAATTTAAACGGGAGGCCAAAAACACAAATTGCGCTCAGTGTCGGGCCATTTGCAATCCTCCCAGACAACATTTGACGACATCATCAGCCTTTTGCCTGGGAAGAATGCGAGGCTGACTTAAATATGCATTAGTTAATTTTAATATCATTAGTGAGCTCGGGACGTAATAGTCTGGCCTCACTTGCCTCTCTGACCTCGCTGGTGGAGGTGCTCACCAGTGAGAATCACAATTGGTCACCACCAACACAGAATTAATGGCCTTACCAGTAGGACCAAAGGCCATTGAAGCCTCCTTGTTGGTAATGATAACCTGGTACTGCCAGCCTTGCACACTGGCAGTGCTCAGCAGGCACCCTTGTACTGTCCACCAGGTAGGGGCCTGAGGGGGCAGGGCTTCACGATGGAGGGGTTTGATGGGGGCAGAGTCAGATGAAGGTGGAGCCAGACAGGAAAGAGGGGGAGGTCTGTAGTAGAGAAGGCTAGGAGAGAACCCTGCATTAGGGGTGAGGGCTGGTGGTGGGGCCATCGATCGGGGTTAAGGCTGCTGGTTGGGAGAAGGTTTTGTGGGGGACTTGGCGGCTGAGGGGGGTTTGTGGGGCAGGTGGCAATTCAGGAGGGGGAGTCCAGGGGATGGAGTTGGTGGGGGCAATGTCTGTGGGACAGGGATGGGATTGACAGATCTCCCATATACTTTGTACATGCTATATAGGAGACCAGGACACATGCCTAACAGTCTACAGCTGGCTTCCCCGGCAAGCTTAGGCTCAGCTCCCCACCCCTTTACTGGCATGAAACGCTTCACTGCCAAAAGATTTGACAGTGTGTGGGAAAATTGTCTGTGGTTGCTCACTGGAAAAACCAAAGTGAAACACTCCAGTTTTCGGACTTTTGTGACACTCAGAATTTTTGGGAGAAAATTCCACCAAATGTGTTTGCATTGCATAACCACATCAATAAAATCCCAGAGCTGAATACATATAAGCCTTTAAAAGAATGGAACAGACTGCCACCTTTTCCCCTTTTTCAAAAGCTGAAAACGTGGCTGACCTGTCAAAAAGACAAAAATCCAGGCTCAAGGTTGAATTGGTCCATAAAATTGAATCTCAATGCTATTCAATGCAGAAAAGCATCTTGTCCATGAGATAAATTACTCTAATGCATTTGAATACTTTCACAATGCTGATCAAGTTAATCATCACCTATCATTTAATATCAAAACCAGATCATCAATCTCTGCATTTCTGATTTATGTAATCTGTCGAAGTGCAAATGTCATACCTTAAGCAGAGTGTGCATAAGGATGCCCAATAACCAAAACCAAAATACTGCAGATGCTGAAAAATCATAGAATCCCTACAGTGAAGAAGGAGGCCGTTTGGCCAGTCAGGTTTGCACTGACTCTTACCCAGGTCCTATCCCCGTAACCGCACACATTTACCATGGCTAATCCCCCTAACATACACATATTGGGACACTAAGCGGCAATTTAGCGTGGCCAATCTACCTAACGTGCACATCTTTGGACTGTGGGAGGAAACCGGAGCACCTAGAAGAAACCAACACAGATGGGGAGTACATGCAATCACCACACAGACAGTGATTCAAGGCCAGAATTAACCTGGATCTCTGGCACTTTGAGGCAGTAATGCTAACCACTGTGCCAACCATAAAATCTGAAATAAAAGCTTAACTAGTCAAATAGCATGTAATTATCACATGAGAAATTGTCAACAACTTTTAAAACTTGCCCTGGATGATGTCCACCTTTTGGTTAGAATAGTAATTAGAACTTCCTCTAGTAGCTACTCCAACTGCTTAAAGCACTTAACTTTTGTGCTAAATGCAAGTGGTTTTCGTGCAACTTATTTGACGGGGGAAACAATATGAATGCAACTTCCTTACTAAGCATAAAAGCAGACAATACTGAAAATATTCAGCAGGTCTGGCAGTCACTGCAGACCTAAAATGTTGGGCTGGATTTTACATACCCCGTATAAGATATGTTTTTGGTGTTGGAGATGGGGAGCATTGTAGTAAAATAGATTGGGTTCCTAGACCATCAAATTCACATTCAACCAAATGTTCACCTCCGTATCGCGATATGTGGACAGGTGCCCAAATTAGCAGCCTGCCCACCATCTTTTCAAAAACTAATAAAGATCAATTGAGCTTGCCCATTGAGCCCAATAATAGGTTGCCCCATGCCATAATACTGTCTGCGTGGGTGGGAGTAAGCAGGTCTTTTTTTTTTCTAAGAGATTTTTAAAATGGCAGGAAGGAAATGGGGTACTACCTTTGGGAGGTGCTCTTTTTGCATCAATGGCAATGCCCAAAGATATACATTCCTTCCTTCCTTCCTGCTTGCTCTCCAAACGTAAACCCCCCCTCATCTCCATCACCTAAAATGCAGCCTGTTAACTCTGTTTCTCTCTCTCGATACTGCCCAACTTGCCCAATTCTCAATACTGCCCAACTTTAATATTTGCAACATCTTCAGTTTTTATTTCAGATTTTGAGCATCTGCAATATTTTGCTTTTGGTTATCCTTATGCACACAATGCTCATGGGACTTTGATAGCATACGTAGAATAGAAGAGTTGTCAATGACAGGCAGGTCTTTCCCTATGCAACTCAATCCTGTTCCGAAGAAGAATCGTATTGAACTCAAAACTTTAACTCTGTTCCTCCCTCCACAGATGCTGCCAGGCCTGCTGACGTTTTCTAACAGTTCCTACCTGTATTATTTTAACACTTAAAATAGACAGAAGTTACAGAATTTTTAATGAATGATCCACATACCAAATTTTTTTGTCTTGGATCTTGGAATAAGATTTCCTTTGGTTATACTCAACTTGCAAACAAATGCCGTTTATGCAAAACTATGGTATTGGCAAATATGAGGATGAAAAGCAGCTGAGAAACTGTAACTGCATCAAATGGATTTAATTATTTTTGTTTATAAAATAATCTTGTAGTCTACCAAAGTAAACTTAACTCGTTTGTCACATTCTTGCTTGTCATCTGCAAAAAAAAATGCTGTGATTATTTTAGGTGAACTCTCATAAAGCTCTATCCTTATAAGGGCACAGCATTGGTAACTTATGCAGGGTGTTGGAACTGCAGTTGTCCTGTTCCATATACAGAATGACTAGTTTAACAATGGAAGGAAGATGAATATGGACTGTAGAAATATGATCTTAAAACTAACATGCTTATGTCAGCTGAAATAATCAAAAGGGGCAATCTTGAGCATTCCACTAATGACGAGCTTTGATTGAAATGTTATAATACGTTGGATTAATCTTTACTGATTGCTTAAGGAATTTATAAGAACAAAGCTTTACAAAATAATATTTTAAATCCTATTCAACATGGCAGAATAAATGTCATCTTAGGAGTTGGCTTGCTTCCAACATATTTACTTGCTAAAGTAAGTGTAATATAACTGATTTTAATCAGCAGATAAGATAATCCATAGGATATTATAAATAAACCCAAGGCTATATTTTCATTCAGAACCCCGACATCTGGGTGAATTTCAGATCTTGACCCTGTGCTGCATCTTTAAATGCAAATGGCCTAATTGGCCAGGAAGCAAGCAGGAGGTGGGACTTGTCTGCCTGGTTCCAGTGGAAAAGGTAGATGGAAGACATTCTGGAGGCTTCCGCTACCTTTCTGATTTGACCAGGCATCTGCTCAGAGGTGAAGAATGGGGTGAACAGTCGGCCTGCATGACGATATAAGAGCCAGTGCTTTTCTGGCACTTGTAAGGTCCATGGATTCCTCTCAGAGCCATCTCCAAAGCTATTTGTTTTGATCCTGCAGTGATGTGAACAAGCCAGTTTGGGCTCACCAGGAAAAATTCTCAAAACTTCATTCCATTCTGGACAGATTCCTTAAACAGCTCCTCTTGGAGCTTAAAGGGTTGTTAATTGGAAGCAAGGGGATTCTGTGCACTTTCCTCACTTGTTGGCCTACTGAAAATTTAGAAGTGTCCTAAAGGCCAAGCAAGGCCTCAGGGAGCACAATTTTCAAAGCCTGCTTGCACCTTGACCATGTGGCCTTTGAAAATCCAAGCCCGGTTTTTAGCATTTATATACACCTAACAAATCAACTGATTCTATACAGGCTATCAAAAGCAATGGCTGGGATTTTGTCAAGGACAGCAGTGGTCCCAATGACAGACCAAAAAAACTGGGAGTAACCCTACTTCAGCCATTTAAGGCAGCCATGACCAGATGTTAAGTCCTTCAGGCAGCTAATGAGCTGCTTTGGGGCTCCCATCCCTGTAAGTGATATTGAGGTCCTCCTCCAAGAACTGCCAGTCAATCAGAGGACTGGCAACTCTTCAGTCCCAGCAACGTCACTGGGAGAGGGGGTGGTGGGGGCAGTGGGCACTGCTGGAATTGTATACACCCGAAAGAAACAGCATGGATGTTGCCCTCAAAGCAGGCTTAGGGGGTCATGTTGCTGGATCAGTCAGATAAGCAGCAATGGGGACAGAGTGATTGGTGAGGCAGGATGTTTGTTGTAGCTGGAGAACCCTCTGTGGCCTACAGAGAGCCCAATCAGGTGCAACCCCACTCCTCTCCACCAAGTCCAAGCCTGCAGAAAGACAGAAAGGCCCACAAGCCACTGTGGGAAGAGGCCTTTACTTAGCCAGTTAAGTGACTCAATTGACCTTTGGGCTGGAGTACCGATTATGGCCACCTTCACTGTTGGTAAAATGCCATGGCAGCAGGAAGGTGACAGACATGCCAACCTTGTCCTACTTCCCTATTTTTCAGACTCCCACCACCCCTCCGACACACCCCACTATCTTCGATCCCATTCTTGCTAACCACATAAGTCTGGCCAGTGTTTCACAATGACACTGAAGTACTCATTCAAATCTTGCAACAAGAAATTACATTTTCTACTTAAGACTCTTGTAACACACAAGCACTACTAACTGATAATTACTATATGCAATTTAATTGTTTTTTGTCAATTACCTGTAAACTTCCAAGTATATTATTGACCTGAGTTACTTCTCCAATTTTTCTAGAGAATTCAATTAATTTGGAATTTATAATAGTTTCAGTTAACTAATTTAAAGCTGAAATATGCTAATCACCATGTGAACACACCCTTGACATTTCAAAATGAATTTTTGTGATTACGCATAAAGTAAAATGATAGAGTAGCAGGCACTGCAAGCATTGCCAAGTTAATCTACTACAACTTTAATCTCAGGGCAAAAATACCAGAACCAGAAAAAGTTAAGCTTGGGCATCAAATAAGTTTCTTGGTATTACTCTGTAATGTGCTGTATGTAGACAAGGATATTTTGTAATTGATAGTGATGACTCAAATTGCAACACCAGTCACAACAATGTTCTTAAATGTGTAGCTCAAAAATGCAAATACACACACGCACATCTTTCAGTATGCTTAGTGAAAATCAACTTTTGAGGAACTTGCACGTACTGTATTCTGGAGCGTGTTTTTGTCAATTTAAAGTTCCACCTTAACTGAAAGATGCCTTTTAGAGCTAGCAGGTAGAAAGGACCAAATAACCAATTCCACTTAGCTTACTGTTTTTAAGAAGGTAATGATGCACTGTGTGTTTTGCCAGCTGTACTGTCACAAAAGTGTTTCAGGGAATCAGTCGCCATATTTTTAGGTGTGTAAGAGAGATAGTTGAAATCACAAACAAAAATAGCCACCAGGAATCCAAATTCATCTGAACTGCAGTCTTCAGCTTGAACTGGATCTGGGCCAATTAAATGTTCTGGGAATGGTTGAGTTCAGAATGTTCCAAGCTCGTGCCTGATTCAACAGAGCCAGCAGCCAAAATCCAAAGCTCATTTTTCACTTGAAACAGGGTATAATTGAATCCACATAATGAACCTGCTAATTTTTCTGTAGGTCAAGCAGAGCAGAATGAATTAGTAATTAGCATCTACCCATAGATGGCTTGTTAGCTTAAACAACAGGCTGATTAGCAAATATTAATGCACCTCAACAAGAGTAACAGAATTTTTTTGCCAATTGCAAACATGTTAATTAATACTCCATCTACTTTGCAGAGTGTCTCCAGCAACTCAGAACACCATTGCAGGTAGTTTTAATAAATTCGTTAAAATGAGACCAGCATTTCTTTTTGGGCAGCAGTGGCAATTGTTATAACTCTTCTTTATTATCAGCTGACTTTGCTGGTGAATTTGGCTTTGTTAACCTCCAGAAGTCACCTTCTAATACCAGAGAAAATCCTAGCCAAATAGGCAAAGTCATGAATGTCGCTGTACACTAACTGAATTCATCAATCTGATGTATGTGTAATTATCCATTGTTACTGAAATCAACATTGGAGTTTTAAGAACAGAAATATGGTATTCAGCACTTCAAACCAGCTCCATCATCCAGTTAGATCATGTCTGATCTGCTCAGTATCCCTTAATATCCTTATCTAACAAAGAACCTCTCTTTCACGGTCTTAAAAGCTGCAGTTGTCCTAACATCCAAACTTTATATGGTGGAGAGCATTCTACATACTGCTGTTTTTGTGAAGGAGTTCTCCCTGAGTTTACTTCAGTGAATAAGCTTCGATATCGCTCTTGATGTCCCCACCAAAGGGAATAGTTTCTCCGTCTACCACAGAAGGTTTAGAACAGCAAGGACAAGAAACAGTCACACACAAAAATACCTAAATAGAGGAGGGCTGACTCTAGTATATTGAAAAGGGATCTGGCCTAAAAACAGAAAATGCTGGATAAACTCAGCAGGTCTGGCAGCATCAGTGGAGAGAAACAGAATTAACTTTTGGATCTAAATGATCCTTGATTGAGGAAAGGCAGACATTCCAAAATTATGTATTTGAAAAGGGAACAGAGAAGGTGGGACAAAATATAAGACCAGAGTCCATTCATTCCTTAGAATAGATGAAGAGAGCACTAATATAGAATTTAAATGAATTTCTTTTGTTGAACAGAACTTAAAATGCAATAATTATGAAATCGAAAAGCTGGAGAGGGAGAGAGAGAGACCACTTTTGTTAGTCCTGTACTGATCAAAACAGAACTCACAAACAATGCTGAAGTGAAAATATAGAGCTGAAACTATAGTATATGTGATTTGTTATCTTGTTATCGAAATTGTTTGGCACATGCTGTCTCTGACTTGGAGAAACCAACCTCACAGATGTTGTTTATGAAAAACTTTGTTTGGCTTATGATAAGCCTATTTTGCTTGCATTGTACTTTTCAAAAATGCAGTCAATTTCTAGGCAGTACGTCTTCTGAGTTTTAAAATATAGTCAAGTAGAGTTGGCAATCCTCTATAATATAGCATTTAAATGTAATTGCATAGGCAGAAATATCTTGAATGAAGTCATTGCGCAAATGAAGCAAACCACACACAAGCTCAACAGATAGCTTGGGGAAAAAGGAGATATTGAAAGATTTGTCACAGACATAAGACAAAGGAGAATGTTAATGGTGCCATTGAGAGATGAAGCATGCTAATAGTGGTAAACAGTGCAATAGCAGAATATTTTAACGGGAGCACTGAACAGCTAGGGCAAGTGACCAAGTAAGAGGGAGGGGGTGGGACTCGTTTGGGGCAGGCCAGGTAGCTGAAAAACAACTGGCAGCGAGCAACAAAAAGAGTGATCAGGTTAAGATGGAAGGGAATACTTACTATCTAGAATTATTGAACTCTATGTTGAACAGGTATAATGGGCCGAGAGACAGCCTGTGTTGTATTATTCTCTAGTTCTGTGTGGCAGTGCAAGCCATGTTTACGAAATCTGTTCCCATAATTTAACCATCTAAACCCAGGGATCATCCCAGTGAATCTGCACTGCACCCCTTGGAAGGCTAATACATTTTTCCTGAAAGCACCCAAAACTGAATACAATGCCCCTCATGTGGTCTGACAAAGACTTATACAAATGAGACATTGCTTCATTCCCTTTGTATTTCAGCCCTAATAAGATAAAGACCAGCAGAACCTTTTTGCTTTGTTTTGCAGTGTAGAACGATCAGAACCAAAGTATAGATACAGGATTATTTATTCTATTAGAAGTGGTTCTGTAACTTAAACATTACAGCAGGCCAACATTGAGGCATTTGAAAATGAGTAACAAAATACAGTATCTAACAAGTGTATAGCCCCGCAGCACTCTTAAATCTAAAACTTCTCTATAGCCAACAATTCACTCCAACTGAATTATTGATGACCAGTGGGAGGGAAGGATCGTGTAGCAAAATGTTCTGCAGCTGGGAGGAGGAATCTATGAACTCAATATTCCCGTTACCAGCAGCAGTGCCAATTTTATCTAATACATAGAATGTGTGGCTCATGGACAAATTGGACGGTATCAAATGCCAGGGAAAGTTTCCTATATACTGAACTGGCTGTAAAATGTTAAAATTCACAAATCTCAGTTGTGATGAGGAAAATTTTTAATGAATGTTTACTGAATTATTAGCACATCAGTTACTAAAATTAGTGGTAATTTAAAAAAAAGTTTCATAGGCTCCTCCTGTGGGCTAGCCCACTAGGCCACAGGAGGAGCCTATGAAACATCTTTTAAATGGCCTAGTGGGCTAGGCCACTGAACGGATAAGCCACAAGCCTACAGTAATGCTTTGGGATCTCCAGCTCGAATCCCACCATGGTAGATGGTAAAACAACCATGAAGAGTTTTAAGACTATAATCCAGACAATTGGTTTCATTTAATGTCCTAAATTGTGAAAGAAACTCAAGTGACTTAGAAACATTTTTCAAACATCTCATTTGGATTCCAACTTTGCAAACTCAGCCAAGAAGCTCAAAGTTTGGAAATGGTTTTGGAACACCCAGCTTGGATTCAATTCCTTTTGACATACATTATTATTTGCAATAAAGTGTACACAGTTTATGATGGTTCATTGAGCCTATTTGAAGTGCACCATTTCAAATGGAGCAGAACTGCTGCCAGTTAATTACATTCCATTGAGTTGAGCACAGCCGATACATCTTAGTATCATATGACAAGTTAAAGTCTTCACAAGTGTTGACAAATTATGCTGCTGCTTAACTGATAGACCAGGTTGCATTTCACCAGATATTTTGTACTACCAAATGGCACAGTGGTTACACTGTCGCCTCACAGTGCCACGAACCTGGGTTCTGTTCTCAGTTTGGGCCACTGTCAATGTGGAGTTTGCACCTTCTCCCTGTGTCTGTGTGGTTTCCTTCCATAGTCCAAAGATGTGTGGGTTAGGTGGATTGTCCATGCCAAATTGCCCCTTAGTGTTAGAGCTACTAGCTAGGGTAATCGCATGGGGTTATGTGGGTAGGACCTGGGCAGGATTGTGGCTGGTGCAGACTTGAAGGGCCGAATGGCCTTTTCTGCACTATCAGATTCCATGATTCCATAAGAAGTGCATTTACAACTGTAATTCATTAGCATTAGTGTAGCGATTGACTTTATTTCATAATTTCCTTCATCTATTTCATAATGTCATTTCAATCATTCACAGACATTTATTGCCCCTTCCTAACTGCCCTTGAGAAGCTGGTAATGAACTGCCTTCCAGAGTCATTGTAGTCTGTGTGCTGTAGATGCTCTCACAACACTGTTAGTTAGGGAGCCAGTGACCAGTTGATGGTAATACTATTGAATGTCAAGACTAGGTGGTTAGATTGGTGGAGATGCTAATTACCTTGTACTTCAGTGGCACTAAGGTTACTTATCACCATCAGTCCTAGCCTAATAGTTGTCCAGACCTTACTACATAGAGGCATAGACTGCTTCATTATCTGAGGAGTTGTAAATGATACTGAATACTGTGCAATCATCAAACATCCCCACATCTTATGATGGAAGGAAAGTCAAAGTTTTAAAGTTAAACCTTATTTATTAGTGTCACAAGTAAGGCTTACATTAACACTGCAATGACGTTGCTGTGAAATTCCCCTGACAAGGCAAATGAAAATGTTTGGGCCTAGGGCATTTTTAAAGAATTCCAGCAGTGATGTCCTAGAGCTGAGATGATTGGCCTTCAACAACCACAACTTTCTCTTTTTGTACTAGACATGACTCCAACCAGTGATGAATTTTACTCCTGCTTACCACTGCCTTCAGTTGAACTATGGCTGCTTGATGTCACGCTCAGTTAACCTGTACCTTGCCAGTAAGGGCAGTCACTCTCACTTTACCCCTGAAATTCAGCTGCAATTCCTATCTTTGAACAGAAGCTGTTAGGAATTGTTCTAGCTGAAACAAAATTGGACATCAATGACCAAATCATTGATAAGCGCAGTTTGAAAGCACTACCAATGACTCCGTTCCATCAGTTTCCTGATGGGCGTATGACTGGGTGACTGGCTTGACTCGATTTGCTTTTTGTGATCGGAACATATCTGGATCATTTTCTATTTTTAGGCTATGTGCTAGTGTTATCACTGTATGTAAATGGCTTGGACAGAGCAACAGCTAGTTCTGGAGCACAAGTCTTCAGAGCTACATTCAGGATGTTGTCTGGGCCCATAGCCTTTGCTGTATTGCTCTGGAATTTCTTGATATGATATGGAGTGAATTGAGTCAGCTAGATTGGCATCTGTGATGGTGAGGACCTCAAAGAGATTTAGGTGGATCATCCACTTGGCACATCTAGTCGAAGATGATTGAAAACGCTTCAGCCTTGCATTTTGCATTCACATGCTGCACTCGGCTGTCATTGAGGATGGAAATGTTCATGGAGCTTCGTCCTCATCCTTTAAGTTATTAAATTGCCCACTATCATTCATGACAGGATGTGAAGAGACACCAGTGATTGATTGTGATATGTTTGTTGTGGGATTGCTTAGTTGTGCCGATTTAATTGCTGCTTTTGCTGTTCAGTGTGCATGTTTTAGTTTCTGCAGTCTGCCAGCTCATTTTTTTTTAGATCTGCCTCACACCCCTATTCCTACTATTATACTCTTAGGCACTCCTCATTGAGCCAGACTTTGTCTCTGTCTTGATGGTAATGGCAGAGTGAGTGAAATGCCAGACAGTGACATTACATAATGTGGTATAATACATTCTGCTGCTGCTTTGACCCAAAGTGCCACATGAATATCCAGTTTTGAGCTGCTAAATCTGTTCTGAATTTATTCCATTTAAGTGTTTACGTAGTATTCTGGCTGACCCGTGATAACTGAGAAAATAAACCTATACTTTGATGATTGCTGGCAATGGTGTCTGTCCAGCTTCATTGAAATAACTGATCTCCATTATTGGACAGGTAGATTGAAACCTGTCTCCTCAATTTGAAGATTGTCTCCAGCAGGACTGTCTCATAACAGCCATGGATATTTGCATTTGTGACAGGTAGATCGGTGAGGGCGAGTCGTCAAGTTTTCCTTCTTGTTAGTTCTCTCACTACCCACCCCAGTCTGGCAGATCCTTCAGGATTTAGCCAGATCTGTCCATAGTAGTGCTACTGAACCTCACCTAATAATGGACATCCAAAATAATTCTGTGTCCTTACTACCGTCAATGTTTCTCCCAAGTAGTATTTATCATGACAGTGTACCAAAACATCAATTGAGAGAAGGCCGTGGGTGATAAACAGCAGCAGGTTTCCTTGCCCGTGGTTGACCTGATACCATGAGCTTCATGGACTCTGAAGTCAGAGCTGTGGACTCTCAGGCCTTTCCCTTTGTTTATACCCCACTGTGCCGGCATCTTTAGAATATAAAAGTAGGGAGGTCTTGCTGCAACTGTACAGGGTACGGGTGAGGCCGCAGCTGGAGTACTGTGTGCAGTTTTGGTTGCTGCACTTGAGGAAGGATATATTGGCCTTGGAGGGAGTGCAGAGGAGGTTCACTAGGCTGATACCGGAGATGAGGGGGTTGGACTATGAAGAGCGACTAAATAGAATGGGTCTGTACTTGTTGGAGTTTAGAAGAATGAGGGGGGATCTTATAGAGACGTATAAGATAATGAAGAGGATGGATAGGGTAGAGGTAGAGAATTCTTCTCGCTTAGAAAGGATAGCAGAGCTAGAGGGCACAGCCTCAAGATAAGGGGGAGGGGGGCGGCAGTTTAGATCAGAGTTGAGGAGGAACTTCTTGACTCAAAGGGTGGTGAATCTCTGGAATTCTCTGCCTGTTGAAGTGGTGGAGGCTACCTCGCTAAATATATTTAAGTCACGGGTAGATAGGTTTTTGATAGACAAGGGAATTAAGGGTTATGGGGAGAGAGCGGGAAAGTGGAACTGATCCACTTCAGATCAGCCATCATCTTATTGAATGGTGGGGCAGGCTCGAAGGGCTAGATGGCCTACCCCTGCTCCTATTTCTGATGTTCTCTGGTAGCTTTGACCTACTGGTAGAACAGGACATTTCCAGAGTTGGTTGTGACAGAGTTTGGGACATTGGCTGTAACATGCAAGTGTGATTTAGTCAGGCTGTTGCTTGATTTGTCTGAGGGACGACTTCCTCAATTTTGGCACAAGTCCCCACATGTTAGTAAGGAGGACTTTGTAGATTTGACTACGAGTGTGCGTTCCTTGACATAGAATCAGACAATCCGTACAGTGCAGAAGGAGGCTATTTGGCCTATCAAGTCTGCACCAACCATAATCCCACCGAGCCCCTATTCCTGTGACCCTACAGATTTATCCTGCTAGTTCCCCTAACACTAAGGGGCAATTTACCATGGCCAATCAACATCTTTGGACTGTGGGAGGAAACTGAAGCACCTGGAGGAAACCCATGCAGACATGGGGAGAATGTGCAAACTCCACACAGTCAGTCACTTGAGGCTGGAACTGAATCCATGTCCCTGGCGATGTGAGGCAGCAGTGCTGACCACTGTGACACTGTGCCATGTCTGTGGTGTCTTATGTCCATTGGTTTTATTCTTCTTGTGGTTTGACACAACTTAGTGGTTTACTCGACAATTTCAGAGAGCAGCTAACCTACATTGTTGTGCCTCTGATGTCACCTATAGGGATAATATCAGCAAGTTTCCTTTTAAGAGGCACTAGTGTACAGGATGGGTTTTTTCAATTGGTGGGTAATTTCATAACCACTATGACCAATACCAGCTTTTATTCCAGATTGATTCCAGCTGCCCAGGTGAGATTTGAATTCATGGGCAAGATCTTAATTCTGTTGAAACTCACCCAGTTGCAGAGAGTTAAAATCAGACTGATGTCTCTGGCCTCCGGATCACTAGTTCAGTCACATAACCACGTGGCTACTGTAGCTAATTTTCTTAGGCCCAGTGTTATACAAATATAGTAGGCTTGTTTATGCCTATGTTTTATTGCATGCAGCACATGCAGAGTCTTAACTTTTGTGCATTTTATTGTTCAAAGAGCTGTTTGTCTAGTTATACAGCACAACAAAATGCTGAAATATATATTGAAAAACGGTATCTTTAAACAGTATGGTATTGTTGAGCGTTTATGTTGTATTCTGGCTGACCCCTATGTATTTGAGAAAATCTATCTATGCTTTAGTAGCCCAAAATGAACATTGGATTTTGTTCAGCTTCATTAAAACAATCTATCATCTCCCCTAATGGACAGATAGATTGAAACCTTAAATGGGGATAGCCAGACATGAAGGCGCTTTTCAGATTTCCTTCCCCTGATCCACAGATGTCAGCTGACTGCTTTGAAATCATGTACTGGATTGTGTTGGACCGACTTCAAAACGCTATTATTACTAATGCAGAACATTAAAAACACCAATTGGCAAGCAGAGATCATGTTATTTTTCATATAGAATGTACAGATACATTAATCTCAAATTGTGAGGCAATTTTCACTTCATTAAGGAGAAATAAAAACCTGTCCTGTTGTGTGTATAGGACGCTTGTTATCAGTGAAGCATGTTTTTGCTTTGTCCGCCAGCTCATCCTGCCAGAGGCCATGAAGTTGCTCCCCGTCTACATGAACTGCCTCTTGAAGAGTTACGTTTTACTGGGGAGCCCTGACCTTCCTACAGATGAGAGAGCTTTCCAACGGCTCCTGGTCACATTTATGGACGTGGTTGGCACACAATCCTTCTTCTACCCACGGCTTTTACCCATTGTAAGTGAAAGAAGTGCCTTTTGGTCTTCCATTAGGGGGTTTTCTGGGAAGTTTCTGAACAACATAGAGGCTATGTTAAATTTCTAGCTCTTTTTTCTCAGCCTTCCACTGAGAGCTGAGAGTTCCCTAGATGTAAATCTGTGGAACATTGCCCACCAAGAAAGCTCAAAATAGCAATTATGATATTGGTGTCCATGGAGACCAGAGAAATCTTCCATCGTTTTTGTAATGTTAGGCACTTTCAATTAGATCAATAGGGATAAAATAAGACTATTTCTTTATCATATCAAATGATTTCAGCTGCTAAAGAAATACTCTTTTTTATTAAATCATGTCTCAGTTTCCTCAGCTTTTATTTTCAGACTGCACACCTCTTAAGAAGATTGAAACTGTTTAAGCTGCAACAGTCATTTTTTAATTCTTGGAGGATTTGAAGTAAAGCAGAAGCCCTGTCAAAATACACAAGTTCTCACATTAAGTCATCCAAAAATAAAGCTAGGGGGATCTTACCAAAAAAAAATTGGCAGGGTGCTATTTCTGATTAGAAAAATGGTGTTTTGCTCCAGAGAAACATGGCGGTTTCCTGTCCAGATCTTGCAACACACTGCCTAGAAAAAAATCAAAGGGGCGCATTTCATGCTGTCATGAAGTATAGGCGCAGGGCCTCAAAACACTGCAAAACCCAGCTACACACCGGCACGCCCCCTCCCACACTCCAAACAGCCATTGCCAGCAGCCCCTGCTCCTCCATCCACTTCCAGCCCACAACCAAATCTGAATGAATGCCCTCCTCTCCCATAAGCCTCCTGCTGGGGCCTGCCCTTTGGCACAGGTTAGCACTGCCAGGTTGACATAGACAGGTTGCCAATCTGGAAGTGCCAACCTGTGCCAAGGGACAGTGCCAGGGAGCATTGCTAAACCACTGCCTGGCCATGTCCCTCTCCCCTGCGGGCTACATTAATCTTATTGCCTTCCCGGGGAGATCCCCATGACTGGTTCACGTCTAGGTGAATCTGTTATAATTGGCGCTGGCGAGACGTCACGCTGGTACTTGCTGAATATCCAATGAGTGGAGAAGTTCTGGAGAGAGTGCTTGCCAGTAAAATGTAATAACATTAGTTTTCTGTGTTCCTATGGTGTGTTTCACACCACTGTGCTGGGGAGGACTGGGAAGATCGGAACTCAGAAATTTGCCAGTGCAAATCTCGCTTTCTGGATTTTGACTGTGTGATGCCATTCCTGCAGACAGAGAGTGTGGGCTCAAAACCCTCCCCACTGTTTCTGTTTCAATTCTATTACATCCGAGTCCTCGCGTTATGGTTGATTCATTAATGTTCCAAAGATGAAATCTCTGTCTCCTGGAGGAATCACATGTTGGTGATGTTGTTAATCATCAGTTAATAATTGAATAAATATAAATAAATATAAATTGAATAAATTATAAATATATAGAAAGGAAGAGGCTGGCTAGGATGAACGTTGGTCCCTTAGAGGATGAGAAGGGGGACTTAGTGGTAGGGGATGGGGATATGGCTAAGGTATTGAATAACTTTTTTGTTTCTGTCTTCACGGAGGAGGACGTGAATAATTTGCCGAGTGTTAGAGATGGAAAGGTGGTAGGACTTGGAGGGTCTTAATGACATTACTGTTACTAGAGAGGCGGTGCTCGACAGACTGGAGGGGCTGATTGTGGACAAGTTGCCAGGACCGGATCGAATGCATCCGAGGGTTCTGAAAGAAATGGCGGAGGTGATAGTGGATGCCTTGGTGGTTATTTTCCAGACGTCGCTGGATTCTGGGGAAGTGCCGGAAGATTGGAAAACGGCTAATGTTACGCCATTGTTTAAGAAGGGTGCCAGGCAAAAGTCAGGGAATTAGTTAGTTTAACGTCTGTTGTAGGTAAAATGTTAGAATCCGTCATCAAGGAGGAAATAGCGAGGCATCTTGAGGGGAATTGCTTGATAGAGCAGACGCAGCACGGTTTCGTTAAAGGGAAGTCGTGTCTGACAAATTTACTGGAGTTCTATGAGGATGTGTCTGGGGCGGTGGATAGAGGAGAGCCGGTGGATGTGGTCTTTCTTGATTTTCAGAAGGCGTTTGACAAGGTATTTCACAAGAGGTTATTGCAGAAGGTCAGGGGACATGGAGTTGGGGGTAGGGTGTTAGCGTGGATAGAGGATTGGTTGTCAAATAGGAGGCAGAGAGTGGGGGTCAATGGGTGCTATTCGGATTGGCGGATGGTGACTAGTGGAGTGCCCCAGGGGTCGGTGCTGGGGCCTCAGCTATTTACCATTTATATAGATGATCTGGAGGAGGGAACCGAGTGTATGGTGTCGAAATTTGCTGATGACACCAAGATTGGTGGAACAGCAAATTGTGCAGAGGGTGTGGAGAGTCTGCAGAAGGATCTAGATAGGCTGGGCGAATGGGCCAGGAAATGGCAAATGGAATTTAATGTTGGCAAGTGTGAGGTGGTCCACTTTGGTAGGAATAATGGTAGGAAGGATTATTACTTACGTGGAGAAAAACTGCAGCAGGCGACGGTGCAGAGGGACCCCGGGGTCCTTGTGCATGAGTCGCAAAAACCCAGCTTGCAGGTGCAGCAGGTGGTCAGGAAGGCGAATGGGATGCTGGCCTTCATAGCGAGGGGGATTGAATATAAAAGTAGGGAGGTCTTGCTGCGGCTGTATGGGGCATTGGTGAGGCCGCAGCTGGAGTACTGTGTGCAGTTTTGGGCGCCGTACTTACGCAAGGATATTTTAGCCTTGGAGGGAGTGCAGAGGAGGTTTACTAGGCTGATGCCAGAGTTGAGGGGGTTGAGCTATGAAGAGAGGCTGAATAAACTAGGCTTGTACTCGTTAGAATTTAGAAGAATGAGGGGAGATCTCATTGAGACGTATAAGATGATGAATGGGATGGATAGGATAGAGGTGGAGAGGCTCTTCCCGCTCAGAAAGGACAGTAGGACTAGGGGGCACAGCCTCAAGATAAAGGGGGGGCGGTTTAGAACGGAGTTGAGGAGGAACTTCTTCACTCAAAGGGTGGTGAATCTCTGGAATTCTCTGCCCGTTGAAGTGGTGGAGGCTACCTCGCTAAATATTTTTAAGACACGGGTTGATGGGTTTTTGATAAGAAAGGGGATTAAGGGTTATGGGGAGAGGGCGGGAATGTGGAACTGAGCCATGACAGATCAGCCATGATCTTATTGAATGGCGGGGCAGGCTCGAAGGGCTAGATGGCCTACTCCTGCTCCTATTTCTTATGTTCTTATGTTATGTTCTTATGAATGTACGAATTTCATCAATATTGCTAGGTCAAGTAAAAATTTCAAAGATGAGATTGATGGATTTTGTTTGTTTGACAATAGCATTATGGAATATCGAAATAAGATGGGTGCAGGTACAGATCAACTATTATCTAATTGAACTGTGGAACAGCCTTGAGAGGATAAAAGACCTATTCCAACATTTCTTGGATAACACGTACGCTTCAACTACTGACACAGCTGAACACTTCTCTGTTTTACAACAGTACAAGATGGATGTAAACAGTGAGGAACTTCCTGCTGCTGTCCGTTGCTCAGAGGAACGTTTAGCTGACGGAGGAATATTTTTGTTGGAGAATGGAATAAATATGTTCCTGTGGCTTGGACTGAACTCTCAACCTGAGCTAATTCAAGGCATCTTTAATGTCCCCTCCTTTGCACATATCAACACAGACCTGGTAAGTCAAGTGTGAAAACTTTTTAATCATTCAAATTTGAAATTGTTATAATCTTGCTTCCGTCCCCCATAAACTAACTTAAATTATATTCTTGGGGCATGGGGCATTACATGAGTATTGGTATGCAAAGTGCAATAAATTATTTGTAGCAATTGACAAAAATGTTTGTATTTGCTACCTAATTTATAATTTTATTCACATCGAACAAGATAGCTCAGAATTTCCTCAAAGCTGTTTTTTCCCCAGTGCCAAATCCCCATCAAGAAATGTATAGAAACTCCATTTACCTGCTTAAACATGATTTTCTGACCCACTTCCAATAACCTTATGCTAAGAGAGTAGGAGCAGTTCTGAGAAAATTGCGTGCTAAAGAACAAGTTCCTTTGCTGATTTTATTGTTCAGCTGACCTGCAGTGTGATATTGTGTGGAAATCTCCAGAGATCATTGCTGGGAAGTAGAGCTCCTGCTAATCACAGTGTGTGAAACCTCTTCCCTCAACTATTCCTTCAGCGGAAAACAGCATTGCTGATGATTCACAACTTGATTATAGTGATTTTAACATGCAGAATGTTCCAAAAGTATTTGACAGAAGATGAACAATGAGGAATAGAAACACAGAGTTAGGGAAAGTGATTGAAAGCTTGGAAGGAAAGGTGAGTTTTAAGAATTTTCTTTGAAGGGGTAGGAGGAAGAGAGGTGGAGTGATGGAATTGCATTATGGATTATTGCTAAAATATTGAGAGATGAATGCATTCTGGATGGGTAGAGAAAGGCTTTAATTTCAAGTTGGTCAATTCTAATTGGCCTCTGACAATAGGCCTTTTTAGGCCTTTAACTGTCCTTAATTCAGTGGGTAGTCCTGCCACCCAACCCTCATATCTCTGGAAAAATGGCCTAGGCCAAGATGGTGCCAACAAACAAACAGGTCTGCAAGTAGTGTAACATTTCGCACCAGCCCATCTGCACACACATCCCCACTGGGGCCTAAAATTCTGGCCCAGCATTCAGATATTTAGCACTTAAGGCGATGACAGTGTGCTAGGAAATCTGAGCAAGTGGCAAATTTATACCACTTTTTTGTCACAGAGATACAGTGGGGAACCCATCCTAGTACTGAAGCTTGAGGACAGTTATTTGAAAAAATACAAATGTTCACAGTACTGTCGGTATCTGAAAACAGAAGTCCAGGTATTTGAGATTCTGAAGAGGTGTAAGAAGAAGCTTCTAGTTGCCCTTAATATTGCTTTTTATTCAAATTGGGAAATTGAAATCAGATTATGATTATTGCCAGTCCCCCCATTATTTATGTAAAACGTACATAAATTACATTAGCACTTTTGAGACGTGACAGGTGCACCTGATAAAATTATACACTGGACTTAAGCCTAATATGACAAACAAGTGGGAGGTAATCACTAGAGAATACAACTCAACACTTTGACCTTTGAACAAGGCCTAACTTTCAATCTGTTACAGACATCATTACCTGAACTGGACAACCCGTATTCAAAGAAGATTCGGTCCATCATTGCCAACATCAGAAACCAGAGCCCTTATTCCATGAAGGTAAGTAGAAGTGTTAACAATTATCAGGTTTCTTTTTGAGAGGTCTTGTCCTATTACATTCTTTATTTAATTGCGGGTTTAGTTGCCGCGTCGTAACAACAGATGTCATTTGAGATTTATTAGTTGGCTGTATTAAACATGAGCCTGCCTGATGATCTCTTAGTTTATGTCTGCACTATGTCCTAGAAACATAAGATAGTAAGATATAGGATCACAATTACAGTTTGCAATACTAGGTGGTGAAACTTCCCATCCAAAACCAGCGGAGCTCTACTTTAACCAAGGAACTTGGATCTGGCTGGACCCCAATTGTAATTTTAAACCATCCATGAGTAGGGAAGCTGCTGTGTCTTTCCCACCAAGTTAACATCTGTTATTAGAGGATTGGATGCAGGAGAGGCTGCTCAAGATATGTTTTTCGCATTTTTTTGGGGCCTTGAGTATCAGAAATATAGTTTAGATTGTCTCTTGTCCAGCCCACTTAACTGTCCACAGGTAACAAAGGGCTCCTGATTTTCCACAAGCCAGCAGCAACCTTCCCCTGCCCCCCAACAACCTCTGCAATTCAATCAATAGCATTCTAATAAGGTGGGTAAATTGCCGGGGTTGCAAGGGTGGGAAATTAACTGTTTTCCCTTGGTTTTTTGCTGGAAACCTGCTGAGAGTTAAAATCAGGCCCACAAAAGTTATGGGCAGGATTTTCCGCCACTCCCTCATGGCATGTTTTGTGGCAGTGGAGGCGGCTTGCCATTGGGAGATCCTGCTGCCATCAACGAGTTTTCTCAATAGCAACAGACTTTCAGCCTACTTTCCATGAGTGAAACATGCCCAGAAATGCAGAGCATTATTTACCCCCGTTGAATGGCTTTCTCTTTCTACAATGTCCCCATATTAACCTCTTTCTTTGAACAGTTATGTCCACGGGACAGCATCTTGTTTTAAATATGCAGACCAGATTCTATTCCTCTTAGGCCTTAACAGAGATCAGTGTTTGCTTCCCTGTCTGGTAAAATCTGAGAGGAGCTGATCCCTGGGCCAAAAGAGACCCAAAAGTTTTAAATCAACTTTTCAGATTGTCTTGTGATCTGGGAGGAGCAGGCCTGCTCTTCCTGACCATACAAGAAAGAGTTGTACCTCCCTTGCATGGGCTAATTGGTCAGACATCCCCCCCCACTCAATCACAGTCCTTATCTCACAACCTGTATGCCACTCACCTTCCATGTGTGGCATTGAGCCTTCCTTCCCATTAACAACCACAAGTCCCCTGCTGCATATTTGTATTCCCACCCACAAGCTAAGATGTCAGTCTGGCTGGTTATCGGGCAGAAAGACTATGGTAGGATATTTAATGCTTCCTCAATATCCCTAGCCTTCATAGATTTCCCCGCATTACACCATGCTCCCCAGATCCCTATTAATTTCTGGACTCGGATATTTCTTGCCCCCATTCAGCTTTATATTTATTCTCTAATGGTGAGTATGTGCCTTTGGTAATATACCCTTCTGCCCTTTTATTTTGCTATCTGGACTATTGGTGGGAAGTGACTTTATATAACTGTAGAATTTGAGGGGTAATTTCCACATAACTCTTCCTAACAGATAACATAAATCATGTTAGGAGCACCTCAGCCATATGTAAATATAAGGATCTCAGAAAGAGTGGCCTCCTCTGCACTGAAAACATGAAAGTCACTGGCAATGGCCTCCTGGTATTACCACTATTAATCCAGAAACTCAGCGAATGTTCTGAGGGCCCAGGTTCAAGTTCTGCCAAATGGTGGAATTTGATTTTAATTTAAAAAATCTGGAATTAAGAATCTACTGATAACCATGAAACCATTATCAATTGCCAGAAAAATCCATCTGGTTCACTAATGCCCTTAGGGAAGGAAATCTGCCGTCCTTTCCTGGTCTGGCCTACATGTGACTTCAGAGCCACAGCAATGTGGTTGACTCTCAACCAACTTCCAACTGCAATTAGGAATGAGCAATAAATGCTGGCCAGCCAGCACTGCCTATGTCCCATAAATGAATTTTTAAAAAGTTGCTTCAGTTAGTCAAGAGGCTCATATTCCACCTAATGTGAATTGTGATCATCACTGTTTCATTGATTAATTCAAAACCTGGTGCAAAGCTTGGTAAGTAAAGGACATCATGGAAATGTTGAAAGAAAACTTCAGTTACATTCACCCAGTTTATAAACTCATTTTACAATGTGCAGGAAATGTCCCCAAGGCTGGAAGATGGTATCACAGTATATGAACTGAGCAGAGAACAGCACATGTCCCATTGAATCATTTGTACGATAATAGAAGAGAAATGGCATGAGAAAGGAGTTCCAATAAAGTGGAGGATATTTTTGTACTCAAAGTAAAGCATGAATGCTGTAACTGAATATTTACAGCTGCTGGGTTGTGGACATTCTTTCTACTTGTGACCCCTATCCTCCCCCCTTCTCTGCCCCCCCCCACCCCCATGCCTTGCCTCCACTGCTGGGTTATTGATTTCAGCTGCACGCTGTTGGAGAGACGCTGAGACAACACTTGGCACTTTCCCATAGCAGAGGAGGAAAAATTGGCAGGAATGTTATATGGACTTTTTATACAGTTCCGAGTAGTCTGTAGCATCTTTGATGGGAGCCTGTGGTCACAATTAAGTTGAATTTGAATTCGTCAGCATTCAAAATTGTCCATATCTGGCTCAAATGTTGCATACTTTGAAACCATGCTAAAATGCTGACCTGAATTTTTACAGAGTCAGGATGATTTGCGAGCCCTTTAAAAATGGTGGGCAGGTCCTGATTTCGGAATCCCTAATCCCGTTACCAGGGTTTCTGATATTGAAGAATATCTTTTAAGGGTGAGGGCTGGTTTGGATCAAAAGACTGCACTCCCAATCGGTTCTATCATGGGGAAGACATGTCTTAGTCCTCCACAATTTTCATGCAGTTTAGCCAGCATTTCTAGGAATCATGTTTCATGGCACTTCAAAGATTCTGTGAACCATAGTCTGCATGAGGGACCTTTTTGAAAGATGTTTGGAAGGTAAGGTCCTCTTCATGTACTCAATGCCAAGGTATGCACCCTCAAACAAACCTAATGCCAAACCATGCCCCCAAAATAATTTGTCTGGTACCCCCTACCAAGCTGTTACTCTCCAAAACAACACCTAAGCCCCCCTCCCCCCATGCCAAGCTGTGGTACTTCCATCTCTACTCAGCCACTACGAACTGTATAGAACCAATGAAGAGTATAATTGCCATAGCGCAGTAAAAAAACTTTAAAGAAACAGGTCATTATTCTAAAATAACTTCTACTGCTGCCCCATAAAACAGACTAATAGATTTCTGGGCTCTCTATCATGTTTCATTATGTATTCTTAATTGAGTGCCCAGAAATCCATCAGCGTACTAAAACACCCGAGTCCAAGTGTCATAGAAATTTACATCACGTTTAAAAAAAAAGGCCCTTTGGCCCATGTCTGTGTCAGTTATCAAGCACCAATCTCTCTATTCTAATCCCATTTCCAGTACTTTCAAGTGCGCATCTAAATGCCCCTTAAATGTTGTGAGGGTTCCTGATTCTATCACACTTTCAAGCAATGAATTCTAGATTCCCACCATCCTGTGGGTGAAAAAGCTTTTCCTCAAATCCGCTCTAAATTTCCTGCCTCTTAAATCTATACTCCCTGGTTACTGATCGCTGCACTAAAAATAAATGTTCCTTCTTGTCTACCGTATCTATGTCACTCATAATTTTGTACCCTTTGATCAGGGCCCCCTTAGCTTTCTCTGTTCTAAACTAAACAACCCAAGCCTCACCTACCTATCTCCATTTTGATTTGATTTGACTTATTATTGTCACATGTAATAGCATACAGTGAAAAGTATTGTTTCTTGCACACTATACAGACAAAACACACCGTTCATAGAGAAGGAAACAAGAGAGTGCAGAACGTAGTGTTACAGTCAAAGCTAGGGTGTAGAGACAGTTCAACTTAATGCAAGGTAAGTCCATTCAAAAGCAGCAGGGAAGAAGCTGTTCTTGAATCAATTGGTATGTGACCTCAGACTTTTCTATCTTTTTCCCCGAAGGAAGAGAGAATGTCTGGGGTGCGTGGTGTCCTTAATTGTGCTGGCTGCTTTGCTCTGGCAGTGGGAAGTGTAGACAGAGTCAATGGATGGGAAGCTGATTTACATGATGGATTGGGCTACATTCATGACCATTTGTAGTTCCTTGTGGCCTTGGGCAGAGCAGGAGCCGTATCAAGCTTTGATAAAACCAGGAAGAATGCTTTCTATGATGTATCAGTAAGGTTGGTGAGAGTCATAGCTGACATGCCAAATTTCCTTAGTCTTCTGAGAAAGTAGAGATATTGGTGGGCTTTCTTAATTATAGTGTCAGCATGGGGGGGACCAGGACAGGTTGTTGGTGATCTGGACACCTAAAAACTTGAAGCTCCCGACCCTTTCTACTTCATCCCCATTGATGTAGACAGGGGCAAGTTCTCCTTTACACTTCCTGAAGTCGATGACAATCTCCTTTGTTTTGTTGCCTCACCAGTTCACCAGACTCTCTATCTCATTCCTATACTCTGTCTTGTCATAGTTTGAGATCCGACTATGGTGGTGTCGTCAGCAAACTTGAAAATCAAATTGGAGGGGAATTTGGCCACACAGTCATAAATGGAAAAGGAGTATAGTAGGGGGCTGAGAACACAGCCTTGTGGGGCACTGGTGTTGAGGATGATCGTGGAGGAGGTGTTGTTGTTGCCTATCCTTACTGATTGTGATTTGTGAGTTAGGAAGTTCAGGATCCAGTTGCAGAGGGAGGTGCTGAGGCCCAGGCTACGGAATTTGGAGATAAGTTTCATGAGGATACTAATGTTGAAGGTTGAACTGTAGTCTGACATAGGTGTCCTTGTTATCTAGGTATTCCATGGTTGAAAGCAGGGCCAGGGAAATGGCATCTGCTGTGGACTTTTTGCGGCGGTGGGCAAACTGTAGTGGATCCAGGTAGTCCAGGAGGCTGGAATGGATTCATGCCATGACTAACGTTTCAAAGCACCTCATAATGATGGATATCAGAGCCACCGGCCGATAATCATTAAGGCATGCTGCTTGTTTTTTCTTAAGTATTGGGGTGATGGTCATCTTCTTGAAGCAGACAGGGACCTCAGATTGTTGTAAAGAGAAGTTGACGATGTCTGTGAATACCTCTGCCAGCTGATCTATGCAGGATCTGAGTGTACATCCAGGTACCTCATCTGGGTCAGTTGCTTTCTCTGGGTTGACCTTCAAGAAAGCTGCTCTAACATCTGGAATGGTGATCCCAGATACAGGCTTTTCCAGGATAGAGGACGTGCTCTCGCTGACCTCTTGCCCAAACCAGGTGTAGAATGCATTGAACTCATCAGCGAGGTGTGCGTTGGAGCCAGTGATTTTACATGCCTTCATCTTTGTAGCCTCTTATGTCTTGTGGACCTTGCCATAGTCAGTGGGGTCAGTGTGGCTAACCTGGGACTCTAACTTGGTCCAGTATTGTCTTTTGGCATTTTTGATGGATCTCCTTAGATCGTATCTTAGATCGTAGCTGAAACGCTCCAGCCCAGGCAACAGAGAAACACTGATTGACATCTTTGTCTCTCTGATCTCTTTGTCAATTTTGTGTATTTATGTATACAAGATAAAGTGGACACAGCTTCAATGAAGGTCCATAGGGAGTTGATGGGGTTGCGGGGGGGTGGTGGCGCATGAGTGGATGAGGGCTGGAAGTCCTTTCCAGTTTTAGTTTAATTACGTGCACCTCCCACAGCACCAAGATGTGCTTTTTAAACAGCTTGCCTTGACTCCTGCAAACCCTAGGGCTGCCTTCAATTTTTTCCCTGTGTCAGCTGGTCCAACTGCAGCTCAGACTCATCCCCGTGTTCCCCACTGCAACATCTCGTGTTGAAGCTCACACACTTAACAGCATTTTCCTAACTCCTGCTGCCCACCTTGAGGATCAATATCTATTGAAATTTCTTTTCCATTTCTGGCAATTCTGAGTTATATGTCGAAAATCAAATTTCTTTTGCGTTTGTAAACCAAACACAATCCTTTATTGTAAGGGGAACAATGTGCTGTTTAAACTAGAAAAATTCTGTTAGAATAAAGTATTCGAAGATGATCACCAGGAATTCTTTCAAACTGAAGGAGTGTTTGCAACAAATTGAGTGACCTGGAGTTTAACCCTGACTATCTATCTTTCTATCTGCAGCTGATAATATTAAAGCAAAAAGATAAATCAGAGGGAATCTTCAGGCAGTTCCTGGTGGAAGACAAAGGCTTGCATGGAGGAGCTTCTTATGTGGATTTCCTCTGCCATGTACACAAAGAGATCCGCCAACTCCTCACCTAAAGCCCTCAGTCCATTGCAAGAATATCTTTTTATTCAACCTCGCAGGAAAAAGGGACAGTGGAAACTACATCATTTAAAATTTATACCATTGTATTTTCTTCATGACTTTTGTTGTCAGGTCTTAACTTTTCTTGAGGAAAAACCTGTTTTGAACATGCCAGCAACCTAGTATTTACTATTTTATAACAAATCAATTGTCAGAATCAAAATTCATTATAAAAACGTTGTTAATGTTAATACATATATATGATATAAATGCACACATGTACAATTGACGGTATCAGTACTCTCATCTATGTATGTAGTTATGCTTTGGTTGATTTAAAACTGACTTCTTCATTGCATTGTCAGAACATTGGCAGTAACAAACCACTAAGTTTGCCACATGGTGTTCAATCTGTCAGGTAATTTTTGTTTTAAACAATCCACCCTGTAGCTGAGTGTTTTGTTCTGATCAGCTGGATGTTCGGGGAAGAGAAAGAGGAGCAGTTTGGTAATTTGCACACCAAAGCAAAACTACAGTGAAATGGAACAGTGTCATCCAAAGTTTTTATATGATGCCAGTTGCCAGCAGTGGTTGCAGATGTTCTTCATGATGTATGAAATGTGCAATTGCAAGGTGGTGAAGTTAGGGGCAACTAAAGGAAACTAACCTAGAACTGAGCATTAACTGCAAGTCTTAATTTCAGGTGGGTTATTTTTGAAAATAATGGGTCAAATCCATGACCCCTCTAGTGATTCCTACAAGCGATTAAGAAATAATTAAGTTGTACTGTTCTAGTCATTGATCCTAATATCAAATTCCCTGAAGTTGTTACTACAATAGAACATTAATAGGATAGAGTACCGAAAAACCTTGTCAAGTCAGGGTATGCACACTTTTTCTATTATGTATCATCTGCTAAAATGATTTTCTGTATTTTTTTAATACTACGTTTTTCCAAGTAGAGTTAGAACAATGTGCAAAGCTATAGCCTATTCCTTTCTTTCATATTATTGAGTAATTCAACTAAAATGATCCTTTTTTTTGTGCAAAGGCCAAAACTCTTAGCCCTCTTCTCCTTGTGCATTTTTCTCTTTACAGGTTCCTTATGCTACATTTCTTAAGCATCGATAATGCAGAGTATGCTGAGTTTGCTTCACAGCATTGTGTGCTGTTGTTATTCTCAGTCACACTCGTTTTATACAATGTATTTCCATTCCTAATTGTCATTGCTGCTTTTCTTATGGGACAACACTATCTTGTCATGTTGCACAGTGTTTGACCTTTCCTAAGCACAGTATTAAGTGATAAGAAACAACATTCCAAACAACCTCTCATCAAAGTATAAAATTAGCATTTGTTATGACAACATCATCTGCTTGCAGGGATGATAGTACTGCAACTGTCAAAGTATAATCAAAGGGACATTGACCACCACCACCACAACCCCCCTGCCCCCCCCAGTGTTGATGGTGGGGTTTGTGGTGAAAAGCAATTAGCTTAGAACTAATCATTAGCAAGAAATGTGTCATGAGGGCTCAACTGAAAGAATTTGAAAGAAAGAGTGAAAGGAATGGTCATGATCCTACCACTAGCTTTCGGTTTGTGTCCTCTGGTACTGACTCAGTGGAATATGTGGGGTCAGCAGGAAGGAACCTAATCTATGTGGGACTAGCAGGTACCTAATAATTACTTAATAAAGGCATATCTCTATCCCAATGCAGAAAAAAGGTCTAGTACCTGCCTACTTGGCTGTTTGCTTAAAATCTGATTGCATGCCACATTTGTTTGGATGCATATTGTGGCCAGTCTTGATCTAATTTTGGGATGGTGCTTGAAACAGGTCTGATTGTTTAGGCAGTAGATTCGACGCCTATTTCAAGTTAACACCCTGAATCACTACATTGCACCTTAGCAAATGTGATATGCTGTGCATGGTAATATGAAATGGAAGCAAATGGCATGCACATATTGGATGCTTCAGCTCCCATTTGTCACCCAAAACCAATACTGTTTGATCCAATTTCAAGGCTTTTGTCTCAGTACATCCCACCCTCCCTCACCCCTTCTATAATTTGCTCTGTCCAAGGAGCAAATAGAAAAGACAGAGAATCGGCTCCAGCGGTCTCCACCATTTATGTGGGAATTCCACCTGTCTCTCATTGGAGTTACAACAGGAGATCAATGGAATCCCCAAGGAATTTCATTGCCAACTAACATAATACGTGAAAATAGCTATGCACAGATTTAAATAAATTGTTAAAAATGTTTCATAAAACAAGTAGGACAGAGAGGGACTTTGCAAGTGCAGAGTTTAGCATTGACACTCTTGTGCAGTCTTATTTCCTGCCCATGAGAACCTTCTAATTTTTGCTATAAGAATTTTGCACATTTAAACCTGTACATTTCTCACAATACATTGGGAAACATTAACTTAGTTAAATATACGTAACAAATGCAAACTACAATGAAAGGTTGAGACATGAAGGTCGCCAAAGTCCCGGAGGCTGCTCTCTCCCTGTTTTGCAAGAGAGAGAGTTGACTGGTGACAATTTAAAACGTGGATCACCACACCTCAGGTGCGGAACAAGGTCGAGAAGGCAGGGCCTTCAGCCAGTATGGGAATTGAACCCATGTTATTGGTGTCACTCTGTATCACAAGCCAACTGCCCAGCCTACAAAGCTAACCAAGCCCCAAAGCAGTGCCTGGACAGAAACGTTGAATAGCTAAATTAAAGATGCTCCTCTATTTTTCATGTTTAGTACTTAAAAAACAATGTAATAATTACATTTATTTTGGGGAGTATTGGATGAGGGCAAGCAAGTACAAAAATGGGTGCCAAACCTGCAACTTTGTAAACCAGGTTAAACAGTCTTTGATGGTGTGTAGTTGGCAGAGAGGAAAATGAAGGCAAATGGTTCATCTAATTCACTGACCAGTGCTTTTATTCATCTGAGTGATTGCTTCAATCAGGTTTATGCTGTTAAAGACAATTTGCCCTATGATGGTACATAGCACAGAAAACATGTGGATTAATGTGGACACTTAGTCATTTTTCATGTAATTTATGAAAAGGTTAGACACTCACATGAAATATCATGCTTCTAATTCTTAGTGACCAGCACATATTCATATCATAACCACCATTAAAGTGGCCAATGATTTAAAATAGTGTTATATAAAATGACAGTGGAAGCCTTTAATAATTTAATATATTCAACTTGTGTCATTTTGAGTTATATGCATATACATTCAGTTATGAAATCCTTAGATAGAGAGATGTCAGCTTTTATTTTGCTGCGTTAGTTGCAGTCATCTAGAATCATAAGGGTTACAGTTCCCATTTACACACAAGGCAAATTAAACAATCTAAATAAAATCAATTTTTAGCTTTGTTAATCTATTTAATGAATAGTGTTTACTCTTCAATGCCCTGCAAATGTCCATCATTAAAGAAGCCCTGAAGATAACGGTATTTTTACAACCAGGAGCAAGATGAGGTATGTGTGAAAAAATAAAGTACTTGTAATTCAAACAATAATGTGACTTTTCTGTCATGTTTTTTATTATGCAATTTTTTATCCTGTTCTTAATTGTTAATAGAAAAATTGCAAATAAAAGTGAGTGCCTTGTATTGAAACAGTGTTCACCTGGTTTTGTCATAAAAGCAATAACAAAATATCTTATATTAATGCAATGCCTTCCTCAAATGACCCAAAGCAGTTGATGGATAGTGGGTTGAATTTTACTGAGACAGAATTCTCGCTACTAGGCCATAAGTGGGAAACAACTCCAGTTCAACTGGCAGTGGGACTCTCTGGAGAATGACTTTTTAATTCATTCATGGGACATGGGCATCGCTGGCTGACCAGCATTTGTTGCCCATCCGTAGTTGCCCGAGGGTAGTTGAGAGTCAACCACATTGCTATGGCTCTGGAGTCACATGTAGACCAGACCAGTTAAGGACTTCAGATTTCCTCCACTAAAGAACATCAGTGAACCAGATGGATTTTTCCAACAATGAACAGTCATTTCCTGGTCAACGGTAGACTTAATTCCAGATATTTTCGCTGAATTCAAATGCCACTGTTTGCCATGGCAGGATTTGAACCAGGGTCCTCAGAGCGTTAACTGAATTTCTAGGTTAATAGTTTAGCAATAATACCACTAGGCCATTGTCTCCTTATCTGCCAGGTATTCCTGACAGACCTGGCAGAGGTTTATTAAGTGACCTGGGATACTGTCCAACAAAGGATGGCAATTCCCTCTCAGGAGCTGTTGACCCAATGTGAGGGCCGGCAGTCCCAGCAATGCTATGGAGTGCCCAAAAGGGATGGCTACTGCCCTACACAACTGCCCACCTTTGTCCCACCACTAATACCAGCACCAGAACACTTCGGGAATCTGCTAGTTTACACCAAGTGGTCTCCCCACATGGCACTGGGCTACCCTGACATGGACAGAATGCCCATAAAAGTGGATTGTGACCATGTTTCCATTAATTAGCCATTTAAATGGCTCAGTTGTGCTCCTAGCAGTGGCAAATCTGTCAACTTACCTGCCACTGGTGAAGTGGCTTGGTGACAGGAAGATGTCAGGTGGCCCTCCTATGACACTTTCCCACTTACCCAATGGGTTGTTAAAATTCCAACTAATGAATTACCTTGGCGTATGATCATAGTTGAAGTTTAGATAATCATAAGTCAATTTTCACAGAGCAAGATCCCAGAAGCAACAATGCAATGAATTAAAGGTTCATCTGTTAGGGGAGTGCTAAATATCAGGAAGAACAATAGGAGAATACCCCTGTTTCCTTGACTAGTAGCAGGGATCTTTTCTGTGTACCCATGGCCTTTAGTTTAACATCTCATCTGAAAAAAAAAGCACCTGCAACGCGTTAGCCTATGGGAAGGCAGAGGGCCCTACATTCTACATTAGGGATTGGCCAAGGTACAATTGGTCGGGGCAGGGGGCTATTGGATGGCAATTGGCTGGGGAGGCCAGCAATCAGGGGCATAATATCTGAGGAGGGATGATAGTCAGGGGGTGGGGAACTGCCAGATCTTCAGTGTTCTATGTGTTCTTTACACAGAACATTGAGAGATTGGCACATGAGCAGAGCAGCCAGCCTTTCAGCTTGATACACTCTGCCCAATCCCCTACTGGCGTGAATCACGCTTTGCTTCTCTTTTTGCGCTAAGTGGCATTGTATCTGAAAGCTCGCCAAAAAAATGGGCATAATTCCCTTCTGTTTTCAAGCTTGTTCACCACTTGGAATTTCTTCAGTAAGGTTGCTCCCAAAATCTCTCATGGCTTCAAGACTATCTGCACCCCTTCTGGCAAGTATATTAATGGTTGCCAACTGTATTTAAAATGAAATTTTAAGTATGTCAGAAAATGTTGCCAATTTGGAACTGAAACAGTAGTAAGTTAGCAATTATTGTTGTTTCCTTTCGTTTATTTTAATGATTGTTCAACTGTTAAGAGTTAAGTCATTTCATTTTGTTAGAGTTTAACTTAAAATGTGTTATGAAATAAAGTTTGGTTTACTATGAGTGATCCCTAATTTGTCAGCAGAATTACTCCTGGAGTGAACCATCATACCCTCACCTTTATGTCAAAATAGAAAAATTGTTAGCATCTATTATGGCTTCATAATGTCATTTGGGATTCTGGTCCAGGACCATAACAGTATTGCAGTTGACCACTTTTCCGGAAGGTTCTGCTTTGGCATACAATTCGTGTCACAGCAGGTCCTTTTCTGGTATTTCACACTTCAGAATGTCACTACTTCAGAAGGATTTACTGAAAAATGTTCTGGATTTACGTTTGTATTCTTGTAAGGCTACCTCTCTGGCAGATACAGAGGGCAGTATTTTATCATTTTTTTGTCTAAGTGCTGGGCGGACTTGAAACTGGGAGAGTTAATGAACGGTCTTTTAGAGAGTGTTTTGAGGCCCTCACCCATACACTCTCTGGCTGCAAAATTCTGAGTGAGCCCGTTGCTTACTGCAGAAGTCTGTGGGCAGTGTTAATATACCTGAAAGCCTGTAGAAAGAGGTAGTGCACATATGCAGGCCTCTGATGCTGCACATTTCTTTAACAGTAGCAAGAGCCTCTCAGACAAAGAGAGAGCTGTGCCAGGCCTTTGTTAGGGCAGGCAAACTGAAGCAGCTCCCTCCCACTGCAACCATGGGGGCCTGCAGCCATAGATGCAGCCATCACTGATCGATCGCAAATGCCCTCCATCCCCCATTGATCATGACCCTGCTGCCCTCCCTCCACTGATTACTGCAGAGTGGCAGCAGGCATCCTCTCCCTCCTTCCCCCCTCCAATTGCTGCAGAATGACAGCGGGCCCCCTCCCAATTAGCCCCATCCTCGCTGACCCTTTCCCCATTAGTCCCACTCCCGGTACTGTCTGGTGGGCATTGAATAGGGACCAGTCGACTTGGCCTTGCCAGTGGAACCGGAGGCCATTGAGGCCTTGGGCAAGGGGTGTGCAACAGATAAACAAACCTCTTCTGAAAACATAATGGGGGAAAGAGAGGTCACATAACCATTTTGGGATTGCTTGAAGACTGCAGGAAAGCTGTTAAGAAGTGAAGTTGTGTGAAAAGCTGCCAATGGAGCAGTAAAGAGCTCCGTTCTCTTTTCCTTCAAGACAGAGCTTTATAGCTAGTGGTTTATAAATCCAGTATAGAGGTAGTGAATTTCCATTCAAAAGAACTTGTACAAAAATAATTGACCTATTGGAAAAGATTGATTACATTTTCAAAATGAAATTATCTCTGGTAATTGTAGTTTTACTTGAACTTCAACACAACTCTGAAGTTCAAGCTCTAAGTTTTTTTTAATTGGTGTCACAAGTAGGCTTACGTTAACACTGCAATGAAGTTACTGTGAAAATCCCTGAGTCGCCACACTCCAACACCTGTTTGGGTACATGAGGGAGAATTTAGCTAGGCCAATGCACCTAACCAGCACCTCTTTCAGACTGTGGGAAGAAACTGGAGCACCCAGAGGAAGCCTACACAGACATATGGAGAACATGCAAACTCCACACAGACAGTTACCCAAGCTAGGAATCGAAGCCAGGTCTCTGCTGCTTGAGGCAGCAGTGCTAACCACTGTGCTAACCATATTGGAATCTAAAGAAGAACCTGGAAAACTTTCTGCTGCAGCCAGACTCATAAACAGTTTTTTTACCTTTCAGCATGAACTTGAATTTGGCTAATGTAGAAACTACTAGCAGAGTAAGTTGTAAATTTTGCATGCTTGTATGTATTAGTGTGATTACGAAAATTTGAGAAATGCAGGTTTACCCATTTAATTTTTAAAAATCTTTATCTGGGAGTTTTTTAACTCAATAAAAAGCAAACTCCTTTTTGCTCTAAAACTCAAGAAAGTTTGTCAGACTTATTTCTTTGCAACCTCTTTGCAATAAAAGGTCGAGCCCAGATTTTGAGCTAAATTTTTTCATCCGTCTGACTCCTTCAACAAAACCTGTTATAGTCAGACTTTTTTTTGAAAATGTGAACGCAGTCCCCCGCTACCAAAAATTCTGCAGTCCAGTATCCCTCATTTCGGGACATTGCCAGTGTCAGCACACCTGGAGTGCAATGGGATAGTAATCTACCTGACCATTGACTCTTCCCTACCAAGAGGCACAATAGGAGAATCAATGTTTCCCTTCTTCACATGACTGTAAAACAGCTTATTGCCTTTTTCTACAATAGCGCTCTCAGCAGTGGAACACTTGCAATGACACTTCATCTTGCAATATGCAAGACTGCTGAATCTCAGTGCCCATAAATAGCACAGGGATAATCTTGCCATAGAAATAATGAATATTTAAAGAGAAAAATGTATACAATTAAACACAGAAAAATTATTTCAAAATCCATTCAGTCCACATGAATTTTTTTTTGTTTTAAATGATTTGTTAGTAAATTTTTGTGCACATTATTAATTCCAATCATTCATTGTTACAAAATGTACTAGTTGTATTATTGCTGCAACCAGAAATGATGAACAATGATTTGCTCTGACTAGATTGAAGAGTAAAAGCTCTCTTCAGATCAGCCTATCTCTGTGAGTCAGGAGATTCATATCAAGCCACTACAGTTAGCTCATGTGGTTCCTTTTGCAAACTTTCAGCTGTAAATCACAAGTCTCTTAAATATAATTGACTTTCATCTGTTATGTGCATTCTCAAGGCACCCCTCAGTGCAAATTCTGTGGTGACTTCATTCAACTTAGGCCACATTGACCCACGTTGAATAGAAATTGGCTTAAGTTGTGATTTATCACAGGAACCATATCCAAAAATCACAAAGCAGTTGCTGATGATATCATTAAAGCCAAGGTTAAAAGGACAGCACTACACCAAGTGAAAGCTAAGTTATTATTTACTTAGCAAAAGAAAACAGAAAAGTTGCTTGAAACATTCGCTATATCCGAAGGAAAGGTATGCGCTGACTCTCAATAGTATTCACTACTGAAAGGATTCCTATTATAGAAAGGATGTTATTAAACTAGAAAGAGTGCAGAAGAAATTTACTAGGATGCCACCAGGACTTGATGCTTTGAGTTATAAGGAGAGGCTGGATAGACTGGTATTCTTTTCTCTGGAGGGTAGAAGGCTGAGGGGCGATCTTAAAGAGCTCTATAAAATAATGAGGGGCATAGATTAGCTGGATAGTCAATATATTTTCCTAAAGGTAAGGGAGTCTAAAACTAGAGGGCATGGGTTTAAGGTGAGGGGGAAGAGATACAAAAGTGTCCAGGGGGCAATCTTTCCACACAGAGAGTGGTGAGTGCCTGGAACAAGCTGTCAGAGATAGTAATAGAGGTGGGTACAATTTTGTCTTTTAAAAAGCCTTTAAACAATCACATGGGTATGATGGATATAAAGAGATATGGACCAAATGTGGGCAATTGGGACCAGCTTAGGGTTTTAAAAAAAGGCAGCATGGACAAGTTGGGCTGGATGGGCTGTTTCCATGCTGTAAACCTCTATGACTCTAAGTGCCACAGCTAGACAAGTGAGCACAAAAAGTGCCTTTCTCTCTCATTGCCACTTGTTGCTGCAGAATATAAAGGCCAGTTGACTGCATTGAAAGCATTCATGACTCTGAGGGTTTTGATACAGGAGCTATAGTGATGATATGGTTCAAAGTTGGATAAGGCTAGAATCAGCACATTCCTGGTTATGACATCTCCAGAAGAGAAAGTAAGTGGAAAGGAGGGTATATTGCATTGTCAATGAAGGATATGATGACAGCACTAGAATTTATGGATGTCCTTGGGAATGGAGTTAGACAGAGTCCTTATGGATTGTAGAATAGGAGTAGAAAGCAAAATTGTACAAATCTCAGTGCACATTGAGGATGGAGATGAGATGGAATTAGAAATTTGCAGACTGTTCAGAGACGTGTCTAAGTATAACAAGATGATAATATTGAATGAGTTCAATTATTCCTTTAAAAGCTGTAAAAAAGATAATGCACATAATCAAAGCATGGAACACTGGTTAGAATAAATCTAGGGTTACACTCTAACTCATTTTTTCAATTCCAGGGAAAGAAGAAATCTTTCATTTAATTCTGGAAAATGAAATGAGGCTAATAACTGACGAGAAAGTAAGAGTACAATTGAGAAATAGAGGGCATTGTAGTTAGGTTCAATGTAAAAGCAGAAAGGGATTATGTAGATTCAGGGATCAAGGGTACTGGATTAGAAAGAAACTAAATTCAGTGAGATAAGGAGGGATCTGTTCCACATTGATTGTGCCAAGACATCCACAAATGGGCCGATAGATTAGGAATGAAAAGTCTTCAAACAAAGGTTGAATGATATAGAGCATAAATCTAACCTTATAAAAGTTAACAGAGTTCCATAGATAAATAGATTAAATAGTAAAGGGAGAGATGTAATAAAATGAGTGTTAATTGTATCAGAGAGAATTATGATAAAAATAGAAAATCTAGTGAGGAAGTGAAAAGAAAGAGTGGGTGGCACGGTGGCACAGTGGTTAACATTGCTCTCTCGTTGCACCAGGGATCCACGTTCGATTCCCGGTTTGGGTCACTGTCTGTGTGGAGTTTGCACATTCTTCCCATGTCTGCATGCATTTCCTCCATGTGCTCTGGTTTCCTGTCACAGTCCAAAAATGTGTGCGTTGGATGGATTGGCTATGCTAAATTGCTCCTTAGTGCCAGGGGGACTAGCTAAGTAAATGCATGGATTGAGCCTTGGTGGGATTGTGGTCAGTGCAGACTCAATGGGCTGAGTGGCCTCCTTCTGTGCTGTAGGATTCTAAAATAGGAGGGCTAACCGTGAATTAAAAAATAGGCTATATCAGTTAAAAAGAGACTAAGACCACCCAAAGATGGAGGATGTTTAATTGTAGATAATGATGATATGACAAGTGTTAAATATGTTCCATCTGGCTTTACAAATCACATAATGAGAACATAGATTCACTGGAAAAGGATATGCAACAATTGCTGAAAGATAAACACAGGAAAGAATTGATTCTGATTCTAATTAGCAGAGCTCACAGTTAAATGGTCACAAAACCCTGTATCAGATTTTTAAGAATTTGAACTTGATACCAGTTGGTAACAAAAGATCCTCTATTGGTTACAGGAGAGATCATTGCAAAGTCGTACAACATGGCAAGAGTTTACAGTTCTGTAAACCCTGGACAGAAGAGCACATGTTCTCTTGTTTTCTTGTTCTTCAGCGAGGTGAGTCTTATTCTTCTTCAGCCAGTATTCACAGCCACTCTGCATGCAGGGCAGCACAGTGGCACAGTGGTTAGCACTGCTACCTCACAGCACCAGGGACCAAGGTTCAATTCCAGCTTTGGTGACTGTCTGTCTGGAGTTTGCACATTCTCCCTGTGTCTGAGTAGATTTCCTCTGAGCACTCCAGTTTCCTCCCACAGTCCAACCATGAGCAGATTAGGTGGATTATTGATGGTAAATGAGCAGGGGTATGGAGATAGGGCAAAGGCAGAGGGGACAGCCTGGGTAGTATCTTCTTTTGGAGAGTCAGTGTAGATGTGATGGTCCGAATGGCCTCTTTCTGCACAGTAGAAATTCCATGGTTGACTATGCAGGTTTTTAGCTCCTTCGGCTAGAAATCATGTCCACCTTATCAAGCCAGACGTTTTTGCTTTTGTATATCTGACTTTTCATAATCCTTTTAAGCTTCAAAATGCTGGTCATTTTGTTCAGTAGGTACAGTCAGTTATGTTCATGCCAGCAGCTTGAGCTCAGATTAACTGTGTGTCCAACAAGTTTACATCCTGAGTTCATGGACATTTTCAGCCCCGATCAACCATCTTGCAGAGATATTCCCTTTGGTCTGGATTGTTAGAGGCCCTTTGTTACATTTATGAGCAGAATGCATTGGTGCATATAAAACAGTGAGGGTAGAATGGGATGTAAACAACACAAAAGGAACCAGAGATTCAGCAGAGTAGGTAGAAAACAGCGTGGAGAGAGCGAGAGTTTCAGTAGTGCAGAGTAGGTACAAAACAGTGCGGAGAGAGCAAGAGTTCAGTAGAGCAGAGTGGGTACGAAACAGCGTGGAAAGACTGAGAATTCCAGTAGTGCAGAGTGGGGTATATAAGAGCACTCCCTGTACTCAGTCTGTAGGTTCATGGCCCACTTTGGAAAGAAAGGTTAAGGTGTGGCAGAACAGGGAAGCAAAGAGATGATTGACTGCTGAATATTTCCTATTTACCTTACCTGAACCAGAGAACTTCAATTGGGTGAGTAGGATAATAAAAATTATTGGGATAATAAAAATTTAAACACAAGCAAGACTAGAGGCATTAATTGGAATGTAATTAAATAATGCAATTAATTAATTAATTAAAACATAATAAAGATTGTCAGGCATGTTAAGCATTGCAGCTGCAATATTAGTGTAGATCATTAGAGGTACATAGGCAAACATTTAAGGTGTCATTTCAAAAGACTCAGCAAAGATACATTCCAGTGAGAAAGAGAGGCTGCACCATCTATGGCTAACTAAGCAAGTTAAATAAAGTACCAGATTGACCGAATAAGCATATCATTCATTGAAGGTTAGTTGTTGGTCAGGAACATCAAAACTAGAAGCAAGAGTAGGCCATTTAGCTCTTCGAGCCTGCACCACCATTCATTTTGATCATGGCTGATCAGAATTCAATATCCTGATTCCCCCCTTCCTCCCATATCCCTTGATGCCTTTAGCCCCAAGAGCTATATTTAATTTCTTCTTGAAATCACACAGCGTTTTAGCCTCATTCTGTGGTAGTGAATTCCACAGATTCACCACTCTCTGGATGAAGCATTTTCTCCTCACCTAAACGGTTTACCCCTTATCCTCAAACTATGACCCCAGCTCTGGACTCCTCCAGCAACATTCTTTCTGAATCTACCCTGTCTACTTCCGTTAGAATTTTATAACTTTCTATGAGCTCTTCTCTTACCCTTCTAAATGCTAATAAATAAATCCTAACCGATTTAGTCTCTCCTTATTTAACAGACTTGCCATTCCAGGAATCATCCTGGTAAACTTCCGCTGCACTCCCTCTATAGCAAGGACATCCTTCCTTGGATAAGGACAGCAAAACTGCACCCAATATTCCAGGTGTGGCCTCACCAACACCCTGTATAATTGCAGTAAAACATCCCTATCCCTCTACTCAAACCCTCTTACCCAATACAGGAAATTATAGGCCAGTAAGCCTGTTTTAGAGAAGATATTGAGGACGGGATGTATGCACATCTAGAAGAAAATAGACTAATTAGTGATAGGCAACATGGTTTTGTAGAGGGAAGGTCATGTCTCACCAACTTGATAGGGTTTTTTGAAGAGGTAACAAAGATGATTCATGAGGGAAGGGCTGTGGATGTAGTTTATAGGGCCTTAAATTAGGCACTTAACAAGATCCCATGGCAGACTGATGCAAAAGCTAAAATCACATGGTATTCAGACTGGGCTGGCAAGATGGATACAGAACTGGCTTAGTCATAGAAACGGAGGTGCTCACTAACCTCACGACTGGAGACAGAATCATAGAAACCCCAGAATCATAGAAACCCTACAGTGCAGAAGGAGGCCATTTGGCCCATTGAGTCTGCACCAACCACAATCCCACTCAGGCCCTACCATCATATCCCTACATATTTCACTCACTAATACCTCTAACCAATGCATCTCACAACTCTAAGGGGCAATTTTTAGTGTGGCCAATCAACCTAACCCACACATCTTTGGACTGTGTGAGGAAACCAGAGCACCTGCAGGAAACCCACACAGACACAGAGAGAATGTGCAAACTCCACACAGGCAGTGACCCAAGCCGGGAATCGAACCCAGGTCACTGGAGCTACGAAGCAATAGAGAGTGTAGTGGTGGAAAAGTGCTTTTCATAATGGAGATCTGTAGCTAGTGGTGTTCACAGTAAGAAGTCTCACAACATCAGATTAAAGTCCAACAGGTTTATTTGGTAGTAAACGCCACTAACTTTCAAAGCACTGTTCCTTCGTTAGATGAGTGGGGACTTCTGATCACAAACAGGGCATATAAAGGCACACACAGTTGATAGAACACTGATTAGAATGCGAGTCTTTACACCATCAGTTTCATAAAAGCATATTATCTGGTCACGATCACATTGCTGATTGTTAGAATTTGCTGTGTGTCTGTTGACTACTACGCTTCCTAAATTATAGCAGTGACCACACTTTGACAAGGACTTCATTGGCAGTAAAACACTTTGGGACATCCAGTTGTGGTGTAAAATATATAAATGCAATTCTTTCGCTTTCCTTTTTTTCAAATACGCAGCTTATGTTTTAGAATTACTCAAATTACTGCATTGTCAAAGGCAGACTCCTCTCCTAAGGTGGCACAGTGGCACACTGCTTAGCACTGCTGCCTCAAAATATCAGGGATCCAAGTTCAATTCTGGCCTTGGCTCACTGTCTGTGTGGAGTTTGCACATTCTCCCCATGTCTGTGAGGGTTTCCTGTAGGAACTCCGGTTTCCTCCCACAGTTCAAAGGTGTGCAGGTTAGGCTGATTGGCCATGCTAAATTGTCCTTTAGTGTCAGGGGAATTAGCTGGGTAAATATGAGGGGTTACACAATAGTTCCTGGGTGGGATTATGAACTGTGCAGACTCGATAGGCTGAATGGCTCCCTTCTGCACTGTAGGGATTCAATGATACTATGATCCTCACAACATTATATCAACAAACGATTTTGTCAGACAATTACCCGGTAAATTAATTGATGATATTCTAATATCTTGTAGCAGGGACCCTCGGCTATTGTGGGAAGGACAGCAATGAGAACACAATTCGTTACCCCTTTTTAATGCTAATTGTGCTTTGAACTGAAAGTTTGTAAATGCAACACTTTTGGTCAAGAAGGGAGAGGAGGATAAACCAAGAAATTTCGACCCACTGTAATTCCTTCATGGCCTGTGCATGTAAAGGCATAAAGCCCTGTCTGATGTTATTGTCAGCACTGCAGCCAGGTGTATGCTTGGATGCAAATCTGTAACCTATTTATCTTCTGGGGACAGCATACTCAATAGGTTTGTAATATATTGGCTACCCTAAGCTATCAAGTTCCATCCAATACTCCTTCCCTGCTTGATCACTGCAATGTCATAGTATCCTACAGTGCAGAAGGAGGCCATTCAACCCATCAAGTCTGCATTGATAACAATCCCTCCCACGCCCTATCCTCATAATCCCATATTTACCTTAGCTATTCCCTCTGACACTAAAAGACAATTTAACATGGCAATCCACCTAACCCGCGCATCTTTGGACTTTGGGAGGGAACTGGAGAATCTGGAGGAAACAGACAATGTGCAAACTCTACACAGACAGTGACTCAAGCCGGGAATCAAACCCGGGCACCTGGAGCTGTGAAGCAGCAGTGCTTACCACTGTGCCACCGTACCACAAGCTGCAGTTCATGATTGTCGTCCAGTCAAGGCTGCAGCTCATGGTTGAGACTTGCCTGTCGTTGGGAACCATTTTAGCTCAGCAAACTGCTGAGCCAAAGCAGCATACTCAGGGCTTGGACTAAAGGGGGAATGAGTGATGCTGTGAGAAGATATTAGAAGGGAAAATTCTGAGAACTGGGAGTTTTGACAGGGTTAAAGCATGTAGTCTGTCGCTATACAAATAAGTGAGCTGGGATTGAATGGGAGATCATGGGGTGAGTTGAACAGGCGGGAGAGGTTTTGTGTGGTGGTTAACCTTTTAAAAATGGGAAACACAACACCAATCTACTGCACTTGCTCTTTTGTCTGATTTAACAGGGGTAGATTGGGAGCTGGAGGAGTAACCTGGTCAAAAGATGATCAGGAATCATATTTACTTCAGTCAATTTTAGCAACTGTTTGAATTGAATGATCATTGGCCAGGACTCAATAATTGCATGGAAGTGACAACTGCTAGATTCAACAGGCTTTGAGGCTTTGCAGCAAGGCTTGTGGTCAGGTGAGAGACAGAGAGCTACCTCCAGCAACCCACCATCCATCCCAACCCTTATGCTAACCTGTCACAATCTACCTGCATCTGCACCTCTACAATCTATCTCCTTCCCCAATCTGAAATCTCCCTTTGCAATCTTTAGATCCTTTCCGAGATCCAACGTTTCAGCTCCTGAATCTTTCTCCCACTTTTTGCAATCCTCAAACCCCTTCACCTCCTCAATTTTCCTGCACTGAGATCACCCTTTGCCCGAGATCTTTCAATCCCTCGCTCCCCACAGTAACAATCCCTCCCTCCCTCCCACCTCTTCATTCTCTGGCTGTGGCCTTACACAACAGAATGTCCCACCTATTGACCTGCCTGTCATTCTAGCTGGCTGTCAGGCAGGAAGCAGAATAAAAACATTCAAATAAGGGCCAGCTATTAAATTCCACAGAACCTCCACCTTTCCCATAGTTCCGATTATCTCAGCTGCTGATTGCTTCTGCCCACCTCCCTGCTGAATAAGGAGAGCACTTTTGAACCGCAGTGAGATATAGGGGAAAGAGAGCCCCTGTGTGAAGAAAGACAAGAACGGGGAACCATCAGTAAGGTAGACAGCATCCGTGGAGAGAGAAGCAGAGTCAAACAGTCCGTCGATATGCACAAATGTCATTTAATGTTCTGAGGTCATTTTTAATCTTAAAATTAAATTTTGAATTAAAATTAGCCACAAGGTAAAAAACAAACCTTGGGATCACGCAACTTAGTCACCCTTAGATACATATGTACCAAAGGTACAGGGGAATGGGAGTGGGAACTTTATAAGGCGCATACTGTTCTCAATTTGGTGCCTGCATACCTCCCTTGTTATAGATTCAGTTACTTTCAGTCTTCCTTCAATTCTTCATCTGTGAAAACTATGCTAAATTACTTTTTCACACCTGACATTGCCTGATTCTCTAACACTTTGCTCTGTCTAACTCCTCTTTAGCATGCTGCTACTTTGATAATTTTTTAAAAAGTCTTTGTTGTTATCTACAATCCACTTTTCCATTTCTCTTTAATCTCCCATCACTCCTTTTACTCATCCTGAACAAATTTGGTTCGGTTAGTGTGACCATCTTTCTCAAATACAGGGGTTTCCTGCCAGCTCCTTTTTCATAACCTGACTTGGTGAAGGAGCATACGGATGAAACTCTCGAAAGATAAGAGTACTTCAAAGGGTGAATGCAAACTTGAATAACCACAAACAAAATATCCCAATGCTCACAAGGGAATTCAGGGCCAATCTCAACCAGGAATCTTTCACCTCAAATAGTATTCTGCTCACACACAAACACAAAGTCCAGAAAGACTTATAAAAATTTTTGTGGGGGCCAGCAGCAGAAGGCTGATTTTTTCTGGCAACGCAGATGTATATTGTGGCCCACTGCTGGCCTGTGCTGGCACCTCTCAGCTCTTGGTCCTTCTCCACATGTCCAATCTGCTGACCAGATGGGCTGTTGAACTGAGTGATTTCCCACCCACCCCTCAAACAACAAGTTGCAAACTAATGTCTATTCATGGCACCTGCATCTCCCCACAGAAATGCTTCAGGCCAAAATAATGGCTGCAGCTAGGAGAAGGTGCAATCCTGATGACAATGTGCCTGATGTTGAAATATCATTGATGATCTACACTGAAAGGAACACCAACAGAGTTTGAAGACCAACAGATGATTTAAATTGGGTTTTATGGATATATTCCACATCCTGCCATTGTTCTAGATCACTGGATTGTGATATGGAGCCCCAGTTCTGAAGGACTTGCAGTCAGTCTCTTACCCCTAATCTGTTAAGGGGCCCAGTACCAAATGTTTGTACTGGTGACCTGCACATCAGATAATTTGGGGACCTAATGTACCTTCTCTTCTCTGCAGGGATGTGCCTATCACATCTCTTACAATTCACCATAATTGATATAGAAATGTTATTGTGGCAACTTAGCGAAGACCTGACATGGATACTATGTACTGCAGAGATCTTCACACATACTGTTAGATTTCCAATAAGCGTGGATGGAGATTTTCCTCGCTCGCAGCCAGGACTTAAGGCCATACCAACCATCTCTACACCAGACCACCCACCCCTCACCACCCCCCTACCCCCCCACCCCCACTGTGAAGTTACTTATTTTATCTAAAAAATAAGATAGTGAAGGGTACTAGAAGTTGAACTCCCTCAGTGTAAGTTCAAGGACAATAGCATATAAAAAAAACCAAACCAGGTAAATACTGCACAACCCTCATATCATACAACCAACTCAAGCTACTCCTCAGTGGAAAGAAGGAGACACAAAAACAATCAAACAACAGCCTCCCTCATTCCATCACCTCAGTACATTGGTGGACGAATACCGTCAAAAAAACAAAATAGACAATCTTGATTTTCACATTTTAACAGCGCAACAGGTAACAAATGCCTCTGTGTTCACACCTCATATACCCTTGGCAGGACAAAAGACAGAATCATATAATCAGATTTATAATCTCAAGGGACCAAAGTTCAGGATTATTGATGAACTGCAGGATAATATGATCATTCTTGGAGTGTGGAAAGGCTAAAGCCATGACAGCATCAACGAGCAACATCCAGGATCCATCTAAAGCTTCACAATGCCTCTGCACCTCCGCCATGTTGTCATCCTAAAGCCTAGGCCCCGGCAGGTGACAAGGACCCAACATGTCGAGCCATGTCCAAACCTTTTCGATGAACACTGAGGACAAGACAACGTAACATCAGTAATTAGAGTCTTCGGCTGAACCTAAGCATTGGAAGACCAACACAATGTTCTTCACCAAACTCACGACACCCAGCTTTCAAATTGAGATTGTGAAGGCATGACAGTCAACTTGGCCATGAATTTATCCCCAGCACCCCGCGGGAGACTGGGCAAATGGATATCCCTTCTCCAGCCTATCTCCCCGAGTCAGCCAGAATGTACGACACTGCGCAACAGGATTTCCAAGAGTTGAAGGTGAGCCCCCACTGAGGAAACTACCCTCTCCATTGACAGGCTTCTCTTCCTCACTTCAACCATTCTCTTTAAGATATCTCGCAGTTCATCAAAATGAGAACTAATAATCTGTGCTGGGGAACTGAGATCATCATCCACACCTTTGCTCATAATGCTGGCCATTATCTTGATGCCAACAGCATCATCAAAGCAGAACTCTGCTCACCAGCGAAATCACCACTGTGAACTGAACCCCACCCTAGCCGTCTCCGACTGTCACAATTAAACAAGGATTTTGAGGACTTATCTCAACTCCCTTTCACCATATTTTATCCAGGATCTTCCAGGATCATAGTACAGGTTATATACATCAGCATCAGATAATTATGGACAGTGCATCAGGATAAAAAATTGATTAAACAATCAGTAGCATCAGAACTCGCAAGAATGTAGCCGCTCCTGTGCCTACATTATGTGACTCTACCCTGATTCCCTTTTTAACGATTATGCTCCATGAAATTTTTAACAAAGGGAAAAGTGATTTGAAAGATCTTTGTTTGCACATCTGAGGCAGAAATCTAATTCCGATGAACTTTCAACATAGTTTTCTTTGAATTACTATACTGGATGGAGCTCCTACTTTTGCTGCATCTGCAACTTTTACATCATATATAGTATGGCATTTAGCCAATGTCTACATCTCTATTAAAGGTTGGTGCTAATAAGAGAATGATTCAGTATCAGCCCATTTCCATGTGTCATTTCTCTGATCAAACTGTTTCCAAATGTCCAAACCCTTGCTCAATAAGGTTCAGCCAAATGTCAGCGGACTAGAGATTTGTAACAATATGCTAAAAAAAAACTTTCCTGTTTAAGAAAGTTGGAAATAGTTGGAGAGAGTTGTTGGCTGTTCAAATGATCCTTGCTTTTTCCTGTGGCCTTCCTGGGCCTTCCAAACACATTTTCAAATTTCATGACAGAATGTTTAAACAAACATCTGTAAACCCATCAGGGTGCTTTGTGCCAGACCTAAAATGCCCCACCAGAATATAAAAAAGGCTATATTTAGATAAAGTGTCCTGTAGGTCAACCTATTATTTACCTTTTAATATATAGTCACTTCTTAACTATGTAATTGTTTCTTTTTTTATATATTAATGAATGTAGACAAGCTGTGGTGTAATTCTTTGTGTAATAACATGGAATATCAAGGTAAAAAAAATCCTGTTCAAAGGTATGTAAAGAAATTTAGTCACATGAAAGCTTAGCTAGAATGAGTGGTTTCTGCTAAAAGACTTGAACTGTGGAAGGGTTGGTACCAGGGAAGGTAAGCAGACTGAGCTTTATTAAGGGTCAATAAATGTGCCATCTTCTCCAGCTCAGGAGACTGTTAACAGTCTTGGAGATAACAAAGTCAAGCTGGCTACAGTACCTCAATGTGACCTCCAGGAAACATCTGGAGAAAGCATGGAGATATATGGTGATGTAATTAAAAATCAATTAAATGGGTAGCACAGTGGTTAGCACCGCTGCCTCACAGTGGCAGGGATCCAAATTCAATTCCAGCCTCAGATAACGGTGTGAAGTTTACATGTTCTCTCTGTGTCTGTGTGCATTTCCTTCAGGTGCTCTGATTTCCTCCCACAGTCCAAAGATGTGCAGGTTAGGTTGACTGGCCATGCTAAATTGTCACTTAGTGTCGGGGGGATTGGCAGGGTAAATACGTGGGGTTGCATGAATGGGGCCTGGGCGGTTGTTGTCGGTGCAGGCTCAATGGGCCGAATGACTTCTTTCTGCACTGTAGGCATTCTATGATTCTACGAAATGGAGCAAAAGCAGGCTTTGTCTTATATGGCACATGACCATGACAAAGAGAGATACAAAATAAGAATCCATAGAATCATTTTGACTACAGTGGTTTACAGTTATTTAGTCAATCCTTCAGAAGGACATTCGTCACTGGATTGACCACTGAGATGGAATCCAACTCAGGGAAAAGCTATGCAACTGGTATTACTGTGAGTATATAATAAAGGGTAAAGGTTAATTCACCATAATCCTAGATTTTGCAGGCTTCTCTCCCATTTGAGGGGGATATTTGAGTGTTTGGGATTTAACCTGGGGATCATCACACCTCAGGTGCGAGGCAAGGTTGAGAAGGTAGGGCCTTCATGAGTAACTATTGGTTGAATAACTAATATGCTAGTGATTAGTGGTTTGATAAAAATGTATTAACTTTGGTGAAACTTTTTGATATCAAGGTTAAAGACAAAAGAACCTTTAGATAAGGTGAACAGTCTTACTGCCCCTATCCCTAGCTCAGCCCACTGACAAACTTTGACTTATTAGAAATGGGCAGATGTTTTACCCCTCACAAGGTGTGTCAGAACCTCACAAAAATGCCAGAGTTAAGAGACTAACAGGATCTCTGGAAATTCTTCAGGCTCTTTACCCATCCCAAGTACTGCTTTTGCTTCACATGAAACCTTTTATTCAAATGTCAGGAGATTACAATTTTCCTAACATCAGCAGCCATATACTAACCAACAAATGCACATCCTCAATTTAAAATAAACTGTTCTTCAACACATCCCATCTGATCAACACTAGAATCCTAATGTGGATAAGGATAAGGGCATGTACCAAACAAGGAAATTAAGTAAATGTGTAAAATGCACTTCATGTTAAGTTTAAAATGCTTGCATGATATCATCATTTCTAACTCCAATGATGCACTGCTTTCTCTTGCCCTTATAATATTTCCTTTGACACTTGTAATGTCAACTCCATGTGCTATTTTTCCATTGTGCATTTACAATGAACAGAGCCCTTTTTGCATCTATCGTATTCACGCTTCCATAATGAGGAGTGAGATAGTTCGATCCCTCACAACATTAGGAAAATAACTCAAGCAGTCAGTAGATAGATGAATACTGAATGTTCTTCATTGTTTGACAATTCTGTTTACCCACTGATTTGCACCCTTCTGGGGATATAACGTTTATCAATTGGGTTTTGTCTGTCGTTCTCATTTTAGACAGCACTTCCTTCTAATCAAAAAACATGTTTTGTTGTTCACAACTCCAATATTTAGATAATAATTCTGTCTCCAATATAAACAGGTAAATCAAAGAAAACTAGAACCATAGTTAGCATTGCTGCCTCACAACACCAAGCACCCAGGTTGGATTCCTGAACTGGGTGACTGTGTGGAGTCTGCACGTTCTCCCCGTGTCTGTGTGGGTTTTCTCTGGATGCTTCAGTTTCCTCCCACAATCTAAAAGACGTGCTGGTTAGGTGCAATGGCCATGCTAAAATCTCCCTCAGTGTAGCCGAATAGGTGCCAGAGTGTGGCAACTAGGGGACTTTCACAGTATTTCATTGCAGTGTTAATGTAAGTCTGCTTGTGACATTAATAAATAAACTAGAGTAGGGATAGTTCAGAATACTTACCATTTTTTTTGGCCCAAGGAATATTACTTTGTTAAAAGCAAATTACTGCGGATGTTGGAATCTGAACAGGAAACAGAAAATGTTGAAAAATCTCATCAGGGCTAACAGCATCTGTGGGGAGAGAACAAAGCCAACGTTTTGAGTCTGGGAGACTCTTCATCAGAGCTATTGCTATGTTTCTATTCAGCCAGAAAATATTATTTCATCCCAATGTTTCATGTTGTTATAAACATTACAGCCCCCCTCTCCATAGACCCTCTGCATAGTCTGAATTGTGCCAATGATCTTCACTTACTTAATATTTTCCACATGATGTTTTCTTTCTTTTCCTTTTATTATAGCCTTCAATCTTTTGGCTGTGTCTCACATTCTTAGAAAATATTTTTCACTTTGAAGTAGTTCCTTCTGCAATTACCTGGCAGAAGCAGAAATGTCCTAACATACACTTAGTCCAACACGTTTGCTCCAAACAGCTCTCAGACACTTCCAGTCAGCTAATCATTTATTTGTTTAATTGCTTCTTATCTAGTTCCATGTTCTGCTTTAGTTTCTGTGATGTTTTAATTTAATGAAGACTTTTAAGTAAAACCTTGTCCAAAGCTTAATTATCCATTAATCTGCATCATCCTCAAAGAATTAGCGAGCTCAACTCCCTCTTGTAATTTGTACTAGTGGTTTCTTATTAGTTTATCACCATACAACCTTTCGGAATAGATTCCTTTACTTTATTTCTTATTAATGTTAGGTTAAAGGGTCTGTAGATGCTTAGATCTTTAGTTATCATAGACGCATAATAAAAACCCTACAGTGTAGAATGAGGCCATTTGGCCCATCATGTCTGCACCAGCAAAAATCTCACTTAGGCCCTTTCCCCGAAACCCCACATATTTAGCTCACTGCTCCCTCTAATTTACACATCCCGGGGCACTTAAGTTTTCTAAGCCTCTCTTTAACTATTAACTTTGGTTCTAATTCAGCACTACTGACTCTGAAGTAGAAAACTGTGGATTCAATCCCCAATGCAGAGACTTGAAAATATAATAGAGTTCTGCGTAGTTAGAAAAACCATGTTTGAGATGAGATATTAAACTGTGAATCTGCCTGTCTTTTACAAGTAAGATGTAAAATAGTCCATATTAACAAGTGTTTTGGGATGTTCTAAGATTGTGAAGGGTGCTATAAATGACCTTTATAATATCTCTTTTAACCTGTTTTGTAAAGTCCTGTACAATTCTCACTTCATTTTCTCGGTAAGTTTACTTTAATTGTAATTGTTTTACATTGCCATTTTGATAGGTCAACGTTTATTTATTAGAGTCACAAGTAGGCTTATATTAACATTGCAATGAAGTTACCGTGGAAAATCCCCTGGAAAGGGTGGAAAACTATGGTCAGCAGTGACACCAGAAGTGAAGATATTTTAGTGAAGTGGGAAATGGATTCAGCCACAAATAAAATAAGACTTAGAAAAGGAAATCAGTTGGCAAAGATTGAAGCAGACTGTTACTGTTGTGGGGGTAAACACTCCCCTGAATCCTGCAGAATTAAAGAGACTGAGGGTGGGATTATCCAGCCGCACTCACCCCAAGGACGGAAATTCCCCCCGAGGTCAATGTTCATGGTCTATGTCCCATCTGCTATGATTCCTGTGAAATTCTGCCCTGAATGATTTTTTTTGTCTCAGGAAAGACCTGTTTAAGGCATCAGTGCAAAAGCAAGCCAAACCTACCCAGTGGCCTACTGTTTTGAATTAGCCAATTAACAAGTTGTAGAGTTTGTTAAAGAGGCACTTGTATGCAAATTTTTGTTGCCCACTGGATTCTTTGGTTGCCGGATAGGAAAAAATCTGGGAGCACTTTATGGGGCAGCACAATGATGAAAGAAGAATTCTGCTACCTGGCCTGCGGCTTTATAGATTCTGCTGATAGAAATAGCAATATGTGAATCTTTTTGGACTTCACTTATTTGAACATGCCATAAGAAAGAAAGAGAGTTTGAGAGAGAAGGGGCCTTTGAATTTGTAGTGGTAACTGATTTTCTGTTCACAGGTATAATCTTCTTGAACATGATGTCTAAGTTTAGACTCTCACTTCATTCCACTAATTGGCCAGCTTCCTGTCAGGCAGACACTAATTGACCATCCAACACTTCGTAGAACCCTACAGTGCAGAAAGAGACCCTTCGGCCCATCGAGTCTGCTCTGAACACAATCGCACCCAGGCCCTACCCCAATATCCCTACATATTTTACCCACTAATCTACACATCACTCGACATGAAGGGGCAATTTCTTAGCATGACCAATCAACCTAACCCACACATCTTTGGACTGTGGGAGGAAACTGGAGCACCCAGTGGGGACCCACGCAGACACGAGGAGAATGTGCAAACTCCATACAGACAGTGACCTGAGCCGGGAATCGAACCCAGGACCCTGGAGCTGTGAAACAGCAGTGCTAACCACTGTGCTATCGTGCCGCCCACTTGACTTGCTGAGCTGAGATATGGGTGGAAGAATGAAATATTCACTTTCTGTTCCACTTCCTTCACCTCACGGGAAGCAGGAAGATCCAGCCCCGCCTCCCATCCTTCAGTCACAATGAATGCTGATGCTGTTTTCTAATCTGCATTTGGTCTTTGGGATTTGACTCCAGAGGTTTCAGCTGTTGCAACTTTTCCTTCTTGGAAATGGTGGGCAGTTCAGGTGGACCACGGGGGAATTGCGTTTCAGCCCCAGCTTGGGAGTTTAGCTCACAGACAGCTCATCAGCAAAAATCAACTGACTGGGATTCCTGTGGAGTGATGAGTCTCCAATGTATACATTGGAATTTCTGACCTCAGAAGTCATGCGCACATTCCAGCCCTGCAATCACTCTGATCAGGGAACTTAATCTGCATTCAAGCACCAGAGTTACTGCTGACATTGTTTTATGTCTACAAGCGCATAACCGCCTTTCTCAGTTGAATGTCTAGGTTGGAGGAGTGTCCCTGCTTCGGGAGTTGTGTATCCACCCAAAATTCATGAGTCTCTGTGCAAGATCTGTGCCCATTCCTTCACTTGATGTGTTGCACTAATCCAGTGAGAAGCTCTGATTGATCAGACTCTTTGTATTTTCTTCAATGGTCTTAACAGCAACCTCAGCTTTGCTACTGAACTGTGGTAAGTGAGACAACGGCATCACATCTCTGATTCCCCTCTCTTGGCAAACACCATAAATTCCATTGATACAAACTATGGACCATTATCCATTGTTAGGAATGTCAAGTATCCCAAATCTTATGGAGTGCTCTTGAAACAGTAATTACAGAGATGAGGCTAGCTCCTTTAGTAGTTACTTTAATAGTCCTACACAAACTACCACAGAGATCAGCCCGAACCTTTGACCAAGGTGTAATTGCCATCTTATGTCAGAATTCTTTTGCTTGGAGCATCCCAACAAACCAAAAAGATATTACATTTTGCAATGTATTGTTGAAGAACTGTTGCCATCCTGTGCCAGTAGAAGTTGCTGTGAATTCTATAAATACAACCTGTGTTGAATTAACTACTGGCATCACTTCCATTACGTAATGAAGCTGATAGCTCCAAGACAACACTTGAATATCAAATCATCAAGGATAGTTAAGTTCATCTCAAAAGTCAGAATGTCGAGGCACTCACATGGCTCTGACTTGATTCCAAATTGGTATTGCCAAATAATAACCCAGTTTCTTCCAAACTGAACCATATAATATAATACTTTAAAAAGTCCCAGAATGAGTACTTGGCACAACATAACATTCAAGGCTATGGGCCAAATGCTGGCAGGTCAGAGCATTTCATGCGTCGGTGCGGACTTGATGGGCCGTAGGGTCTCTTCTGCACTGTAATAATCTGTGATTCTATGAATTATCTGCCATAGCCAGTGTGAGTCTCCAGTTGGAAGTGATTCATGATGATCAATTTCTTCCAGTTCACATGTAAAATTACAAGCGTTACCATCTGGAAAATATGTCCTGCTGTGTGCAGCTGCTAGGAACATCTTTCCTTCTTTTAGATGAACTATTTCCAGAGACGATATTTGGAATCTTATTTACTCTTTGACATTTTTCAGGTGCATTGCTTATCTGTATAAGAAAGATCCCTTTCAATGTTCACCACATGTGGCTGTAAATGTAAATGTAAATTTTATCACAGATAAACATGAACTTCTTTCTCACTTTGTGCATTTCTCATTGCTCCTGCTGTTCATGTTACATGAGATATTTGACACAGAAACAGGCCATTCAGCCCAACCAGTCCATGATGGAATTCATGCTCTATTCAAGCCTTTTCCCATCTTACCTTGCATCACAATCCTCTAGTTCCTTCGCTATCAAATGCTTGTTTAGATTTTTCTGGAGTGGGGGAGGCAGTGGCGTAGTAATATTGTCATTGGAGGAGTAACCCAGAGACCAGGGTAATAATGTTCTGGGAACTCAGGTTCGAATCCCACCATGGCAGATGGTGAAATTTGAATTCAATAAAAACCTGGAATTAAAAATTTAATGGTGACCAGAAAACAATTGTCGATTGTCATAAAAACTCATCTGGTTCACTAATGTTCTTCAGGGAAGAAAATCTGAGATCCTTACCCGATCTGGTCTACATGTGACTCCAGACCCACAGCAATGTGGTTGACTTTCAAATAAGAACATAAGAAATAGGATCAGGAGTAGGCCATCTAGCCCTTCGAGCCTGCCCCGCCATTCAATAAGATCATGGCTGATCTGAAGTGGCTCAGTTCCACTTTCCCGCTTTCTCCCCATAACCCTTAATTCCCTTGCCTACCAAAAACCTATCTACCCGTGTCTTAAATATATTTAGCGAGGTAGCGTCCACCACTTCAACGGGCAGAGAATTCCAGAGATTCACCACCCTTTGAGTAAAAAAGTTCCTCCTCAACTCCGTTCTAAACTGCCCCCCCCTCCTTATCTTGAGGCTGTGCCCTCTAGTCCTGCTGTCCTTTCTGAGCGGGAAGAATCTCTCTACCTCTACCCTATCCATCCCCTTCATTATCTTCATTATCTTCATTATCCCTCTGAAATGGAGGGCAGTTAGGGATGGGCAATAAATGTTGTTCCAGTCAGCTATGCTCACTTCCTATAAAATAAATTAAAAAGAAATTGCCTGTCACCAGAGGCTATAGTTTAAGGGATGCCATGCCACATCAAGTATGACTGATTATACAATCGTAGAATCCCTACAGTGTAGAAAGAGGCCATTTGGTCCATTGAGTCTGCACTAACTCTCCAATAGAGCATCTTACCTAGGCTCTATCCCTGTAACCCTATATATTTACCCCACTAATTCCCTAATGGCTTGGGACTCACACGTACACAGGGAGAATGTGCAAACTCCATATATCCAGTCACCTGAGACTGGATTGAACTTGGGTCCTTGGTGGTGTGAAGCAGCAGGGATACTATTGTGCCACTGTGCCAATCAGGAAACTATCCTGCTCTTATGACCTGTCAGGGGAATATTGGAATGATATGCAGATGGACAATCAATCTGGTCAGTCAAGTTATGAATACGTCTTCTATGGCCACCATATACCATCATATGTGGGCAGCACAATGATTAGCATTGCTGCTCACAGCACCAGGGACCTGGGTTCAATTCCCGGCTTGGGTCACTGCCTGTGTGGAGTTTGCACATTCTTCCTGTGTCTGTGTGGGTTTCCTCCGGGCACTCCGGTTCCCTTCACAGAATGAAAGATTTGCTGGTGCATTGACCTGAACAGGCGTCGGTGTGTGGCGACTAAGGGAATTTCACAGTAACTCCATTGCAGTGTTAATGTAAGCCTTACTTGTGACTAATAAATAAACTTTTAACTTTATCAAGTCCTGGAGTGAAACTCAAACCCTGAGCTTCCAGCTCAGAGGGAGGGATGCTATCCATATAAGCACCTCCCAAATGTTTGTGTAATTTCCTCTTAAATGATCCAGGCGATTGGCTTCAACCACCCCCTATGGTTCCCTGTGTGTCCGAGTTCCATATTCTCACCATTCTGCATGAAGATGTTTCTTCTGAAGTCTCTGTTAAATTTCTTGGTGACTATTTTATATTAATGGCCTGTAGTTATGCTGTTGCCACAAAAGGAAGCATTCTCTCTGTATCCACCCTAGAAAATCCTCCCAAAACTCAGAAGATCTCGGTTGGATCACCCTTAGCTTTTTTCAGAGAAAGACCAGGCTATCAAACCTTTCCTGATATGTATATCTACACATTTCATAGAATCATAAAACCCCTACAGTGCAGAAGGAGGCCATTTGGCCCATCAAGTCTGCACCAACAACAACCTCACCCAGGTCTTATTCTTCTAACCCCAGACTTGTTCCCCGTAACTCCAAGTATTTACCCTGCTAATCCCCCTAACCTACACATTTTGGGATATTAAGGGGTAATTTAACATGACCAATCCACTTAAGCTGCACATCTTTGGACTGTGGGAGGAAAGTGGAGCACCTGGAGGAAACCCACACAGGCAGAGAGAACGTGCAAACTCTACACAAACAGTCACCCAAGGCTGGAATTGAACCCATGTCCCTGGCACTGTGAGGCAGCCGTGCTAACAACAGTGCCATCATGCTGCCTGATATCTTGTATCTTCCTTGTAAATCTTCACAACACCTTCTCCAATGCCTCTTTATCCTACACCATGTCAAGTCCCTTCAGAACCTTGTGTGTTTGATAGCAATCACCTCTCATTTTTTTCAACATCAGATAATCTAGTACCAGGTTATTAGTCCTCTCATGATAGGACAGCCCTCTTATCCTAGGGACAAGTCGCATGAACCTCTATCGTACCATTTCCAATTCATGCATATCCTTTTTCAAGTATGGAGCCTAAAACCTAATGTTGGGCAGAATTTTCCAAACTCTCCAAATGTACAGCCACTTTTCTCTCCAGATCAAGCAGCATTCTGTGCAGAACATATCTGGAGGTTCGACCCATGTGTCATGCTGGTAGGGCAGAGCCGGATAAAGCCAGTGGCCAGGCAACCTGAGACCGGGATGCAAATTTTTAAAGGGCATGCTTTGCGATAGGCAGTGCAGGAACCCCTCCCAAATGGAGATTCCTTCACCCAGGACATGGGGGACCCCCCCCCCCCTTTCATAGACATGGGGACACCCCCCCCCCCCACACACACACACACACACACACACACACACACACACACACACACACACACACACACACACACACATAAGGGGAAATCCACCCCTAACCGATAAGGAGAACCTCCTTCAATACAGCTCATCAGAACTGTCTCTGGTATGGCTCCCCACCTCTGCACAGCCTCCTGGCAGGGGGCAGTACTATGGGGCATTGCCAGAAGAAGTGCCGAGGTGTCGGGGAATGCCGTGGGAAGTGCCAGGATGCTGAGGACAATGCCAGGGTGTCAGGGAAGAGGCAGGGCACAGTGCCAAAGCACTGCCCAGGAATGTCTATCTATCCCCTCTCCCCAGCCCCTGTTTGGCCGAGTACTATACTTACCTGTGCGCCCATGGGTGGGGGTTCCTTACGTCTGTGTCACATTTTTGAAAAGCAGAGTCCTGGACTCGGTCATTTTTTGGGAGAGTGGTGAGTTGTGTGCACTGGAAGACCCCCTCCCTCTTTCACGGACATCAGGACCACCCCCCACCCCTTTGATGATTTCCCACCCCCTCCCTGACACGGATTGCTGGTGTCAAGGTATTGGGGCACTCCCAGTGGGTCCCCCATTATAGCTGCGAAATGCCCCCGCTTATGCTCCACTCCTGCATGAACCCCCCTCAGTATGACTCCCCCTGCATGACACCCCAACACAGCCCCTTGCATAGCCCCCTGTCATAGCCCCCCATCTTCATAGCCTCCACTTAGGCTCCACTCTCACTCAGGCCCCACTTCTTTTGCACTGCCCCTGGCACACTGCTAATGTCCACCTGGCACAATGCCATGTGGGCACTGTCAGGTGAGCACTGCCTGTGTGCCAGATGGGCTTTGTCCAGCTATGTTGCCAGCCATCCAGGGGCTTCAATGGCCTCCAAGCCCTCTCCACTTCCCTCGTGGCCATCATGGCAAGATGGCAGCAATGATCCTCTCTGGAAGATTCTGGGAGTTGAGAGTATCCAGTTTCGAACAGGCTGCGAGTATTAAATGCTACTCTAAATATTGCTAATTGGCCTCGTGCCCTTTCTGGTTACAACCCAGTTTGCACCATTAGAAAGGTACCCGGACAATTGCAAATCATTTGGTGCTGAGTGCAACACCGAATTTTAGGGCCCAGCCTATTTTCCGGGATTGACACAATCTGTGCCAGACATGGTGAGGAAGGGAAAATCGCCTCCCAAACATTGGTTTACAGTTGCAAGTTGTTGGCATTTTTCTCTCACAGATCCAGGAGTGATATAATGTAAAGCACCAAACAAATGTTCAGCATCATTCATGCAGGGGAATGAAAAGTGACAGGTAACTTTATACTACTTAAATTCATGACTATTTTGAAGAGATAGTCTCTTCAAGAAGCTCTCTCCAGAAGAGCTGCGCCAACCATCATCTTTTTCCTTTTTCTTAGCTTTAACCCTTGCAAAGCACACCATGCAATTTCAAAACTCACCTCAGATAGGTAATCAATAATATCTCCTGAAATCCCCAGAAAATAAACTTTCCTTATTAATGTTTCAAGTTTTGTGATTTGTATTTTATGCATATACTTCAATGAGATTAAAATCCCCCATTACCTTTATTGACACTGTCATTGACAAGTCGCCATCATCAACATCATGGTAGCCAATACTGATCAGCAGCTCAACTAAATCAGCTTCATCCACACTGTGCCTACAAAATCAGGATAGAGCCTAGCTGTCCCAACTCATCTTCTGGCATCTGAAAGCCTCCCCATCATTTGCAAGGTCCAATTAAGAGTGCAACAAATAATTACCATGCCTGGATGGCTGCCTCCACAACAATACTTAAGAAGGTCCACACCATCCAGGACAGCACAATCCATTTAATTAGTGCTCCTGCCCCTGAGCTCAACATTTACCCCATCCATCACCTGTATTTTGTGGCTCTTGGGTGCCCTCTAGCAAATCCCTCAAGTTACCTTAACAGAATCTTTCACATGGGCAATTCCTCCCACTGAGAAGGACAAGAACAGAAATGTCACTGCCAAATGAACCTCTAATTCACACAACATCCCGATGTAAACATCTATTGCAATCCCTACTTGTTAAAGCTGTGAAATTCAGCTTTTTTAGGGACAAATAAATGGGGCTAATCTCAGGGGTCCAACATCTCAATATTGCATTCAATGGCATTACCCATTACTGAGTCCCCCACCAAACTGGACAAGCCATGTAAATATCATGGTGACAAGAGCAGATCAAAGGCTGGGAATTCTGTAGAGAGGAACTCACCTCTTGACTCCCCAGAGTCTGTCCATAATCTACAAGGCACATGTCAGGAGTGTGATGGGATACTCTCTATTTGCCTGGGTGAATGCAGTTCCAACAACTCTCAGGAAGCTCTAAAAAGCAGTCCACTTCATTGGCACTCCATCCATCACCTTCAACATCCACCCCTTTTACCACCTTGTAAAATGGCAGCAGTGTCTACCATCTAGCAGATGCATTGAAGGAATTCACCAAGGTTCCTTTGACAACGCCTTCCAAACCCTTCAGCTCTATCACCCAGAAGGACAGACGCAGCAGATGTGTGGGAATACCACCACATGCAAGTTCCCTGACAAGACACACAGTATCCTGACTTAGAAATAGATTGCCGCTCATTTAGAATCACTTGGTCAAAATCCTGGAACTCCCCCTCTAACAGCATTGTGGATGCACCTACATCACATAGACTGCAGCAGTTGAAAAAGGCAACTTACCACCAACTTGGCAAGGGCAATTAGGACTATGTAATAAATGGTAGCCTAACAAATGATATCCACACATCTTATGAAAGAATTATAAACCTAAGTTGGAGTCTGCTTGGCAGTTTTACTAAAGAGGAGTCATACTATATCTACGCATGACAATGTCAGCAACTTCTGTCTCTACTTCTAAGATGGAAAGAATTTGGGATCCTAGATAACTGATGAGTATCTCCACTTAGATAAGTACTGACGTGTATTCCATTGTCATGAGGAAGGGGATAGTAGAATTCAATCTGAGATCAAGTTACAGGCTCATGAACCCAGGAATATCAAAAACAGACAGAAGTTGCAGTTTTGTCTTATGTAGTTTATAGCCATTTGAGAGGCAGAAAGAAAAAGGTAGCAGCATAGAGAAAATGCTGACTCTATTCACCATACAAAACATGGATGGGAGCTTGCACTGACATTGAAAACAATGTTCAGTTAAGGAGACTGGAGGATTTGCCGAGCTTAGATCTAGAAAGAGAAATCTACAGAGTAACTCTCAGAGTGAGAGAAAGTTTCAGGGTTAGAGTTACCTGCTATGAAAACAAAAAGGAAACAACCCATTCGAAGCTGGGAACGCCTGTCAACTTTTTGCACTAAGAACTGTAGTTTAGTGAAGAGTATACCATGTGATAATTAAAAAGAAACCATTTTATGTTTATAGTTTAAAGTATGAATTGCCTACAAAAGAAAATTGTGTTTAGTCAACAGTGTTTTAGTCATTTGATGCAGTTAAAGCTTTAAGTTGTGAAATCTTGATGTGAATCTTAGTCGTGAACTGGAAGTTCAAATTTCACTTTAAGAGATGTCAATCACTACTGAGATCGTAACACTACATCATTGCAGAGTTATAATCCTAGAATTAGAATGAGATACATACAAAACTCAATTTTAATCCATGAACAAAACACTTGACATTTATTTCTTTGTCACTCAGCTAAGCTAGTCAAGCCAGAGTTTGCAGTCAGTCTATCATCTCCAGGAATGTCTATCATCCAGAAACTGTTTGTATTGAGTTAGCTTCTGCACGGCATGATGTCTGTAGGCACATTCCGAATTCTAGCATGCCTTCCTCTGCCTTAAGATATCTTATGTCTTCTAGCTTATCCAAGGCTCAGCTGTCTATTTGTTTCAGCTTTCAGGGTATTCTACATTTAGCTGACTGGTAACTTTACTCCAGATCTTCACTCTAGTGGCGAGAGCTCCCATTTGCTTAAAATTTGTTTTGGAATGGTCAGAATTCAGCCTTGAAGAGAATGTGTTCCCAACAGAACACTGGGGCTATTCTGAACTGCAATAACCTCATCATTCATAGGAAAGGGGATCATCTTTCTTTATTTAGTTTTTGTTGTGGGTGAAGCTGACAAGATCAATCTGATTGCGCATTCATCGGTACCCTAAGAATGTGATCGTGGGCTTGTTCTGTGCCAAGATGGTGCTCCAACAACAGTGCTAGTTAGGGAAATCTTAAAACTTACTATTCTGTACAACTTAAAACATCCACCCCTCAAATCCATCAATGTTAAGTAATGCATATGGAATTGTTTCTTTTTGCCACCAATAGGAAAAACAGGGACAATAAAATGAATGTTTTACTGGCTTCATTTTAATTCCAGATGTTGCCTTTCAAAGAGTTACCCTACACTTCAGTATGCAAACCTTCAGAGTCATATAGGTCTGCAGGAAGTCATGAGATGTTCCCAAATATGGCAGGCCTTGATTCATCCAAGTCTCCCAAACCACAAACACTATCACTAGTCAGCTTCTCAATTGGAGGCTGGTTTCTGACCTTTCTGCAAAATCCTGAATTGCCTGCTGCACCATCTACTCCCAGGAAAGAGCTGATAGCAACAGTAATCATACTGGTGGAGGCAAGCAATGGATTTCCCTACCCCCATTCAGCTTTTCCTCATGTTACTGCAATTAGGAAAATCCAGAAAAGGCTTTAGCAAGACTAGGCCCACAAGGATATTTGCAATACTCAACTAATAAACATAACATCCAGGACACTAGTCACAGGAAACTAGTAAGTTGATAGGCCACTAAGTGCTCTGTGTAAGGGGCAGTACGTGAAAAACCAACTTCTGGAGTAAGGGAAGGTTAGAACCAATATAATAAGGCGATACAAGTGATCCAAAGTAGAATAAAGTTAATGTAAGGGAAGTAAAGTTAAGCTCAGCCAAGTGGAATGCATGTTCTGTAATCTGTGCAAAGTCGTGGACACTACCCATGTTCTGGATGACCATACGTGTTGCCAGCTGCAGAAACTTGAACTCTGGAATCATTGTAGCGCATCTGTGGGGGCTGAGAGCTACATAGATAGTCTGTTCAGAGAAGTGGTCACACTGCAACGTAAGGGCTTATAGGCAGAGATGGAATGGGTGACCACAAACTGTCCAAGAGAGATAGACAGGTACTGCTGAAATTCCCTGGAATCCTACTCAGAAATTGGTTTTCCATTTTTGGAAGCTAGTGAGGGCATTGGTTCCTCAGAGGAGTGCAGTCAGAGCCAGGTTTGTGGCAGTATAAGCGACTTGGTCGTACAGGATGGGAGGAAGAACAAAGGAAGAGCAATAGTGATAAGGGATTCATTAGTTGAGGCATTTCTGAAACTGTAGAGGTGGTTCCAGGATGGTTTGTTGCCTCTCTGGTGCCAGAGTAAAGGATGTCACAGAACAGCTGCAGGACATTCTTCTGGAGGAAGGTGAACAGCCAGAGTTTGTTCTCCACATTGGTAGCAATGTCTTAGGTAGGAAGGAGGATGGGTCCTGCAATTAGAATTTAGGGAGATAAGTAAATATTGGCAAGCAAGATCTCAAATGTAATAACCGTTGGATTACATCCAGTGTCACATGTAAGTGAATGTAGAAAATAGAGTAAAAGGCAGATGATCGCATGGCTGGAAAGATGGTACAGGAGGGAAGGCTATAGATTCCTGGGACACTGGGACAGGGGGTTTAGGCACCTGTAAAAGCTGGATGAATTGTACCTGAACGCATCTGGGGCTGAGTTTCTTGCAGGGCATTTTGCTAGCACTGTTGGAAGTGCTTTAAACTAACTCAGCAGGTGTGTGGAAAACAAAAGGAAATATTAAAGAGCTATATCAGGATGCATGCAGTACTAGAGGGACAGAAAACACAAGGATAGAGAATAATAAGTTAATAGTGAAGTCGGAGTAAGGGAAAAAGTAATGCCATCAAAATCAGTGTTACTGTGCATGTATATGACTGCACAGTATAATAAATAAGATTCGGGAGTTCGAGGCACAGATTGCCTTGTGGAAATATGATGTTGTGGCAAAAGCTGAGACTTGGATCAAGGAAGAGCAAGACTGGGTGTTAAATATTCCTGAATACAAGGTGTTCAGAAGAGATAAAAAAGGAAGGAAAAGCGGAAGGATGGTGGTATTGTTCAAGGAGACCATCACAGTGCTGGAGAAAGAGAATGTCCCAGAGGGATTAAGGATGGAATCAGTTTGGCTGGAGCTAAGGAACAGAAAGAGTGCAATTACTGCTCGGCTTTGGCTATAGACCACCAGCTAGTGAGAAGGATGTAGTGGATCAAATCTGCAGGGAATTTACAGAGAGGTGCAAACATTGCAGAGAAGTTACAATGGGGACTTTAATTACCTGAATATAGGCTGGGACAGTGGCCATGTAAAGGGTGGAGTAGGGCAAATGTTCTCAGATAGTGTGCAGGAAATTTTTCGACAGCAATATGTGTCAACTCCAACAAGAAGGGGTGCATAGTTGGACCTGGTTTTTGGAAATGAGATGCCCTAAGATCAAGTGTCAGTGGGAGAACATGTAGGCGATAGCAATCATTGTACTGTAAGGCTTAGGATGATGATAGAAAAGGATAATAGGCAACCCAGGGTAAGAATAGTTAACTGGAGGAGAGCTGATTTCAATGGGGCAAGAACAGAGCTGGGCCAATTAGACTGGAATGAAAGTTTGTCAAGGAAAACTGTAGCTGAACAATGCGTTACCTTCAAAAAAGAAATGGTCCAGACATGGCTAAGGCATGAAAAAAAAGAAAGTTCAGGCAAACAAATCCAGGGTTCACTGGATGAAAAAGGTGGTAGAAATTAAGATAAGGAAGAAAAAGCTTATGACAGGTGTCTAGTAGAAAACACAGTTTAGAACCAAGAAGAATACAGAAGATTCAGAGCAGAAGTAAAAAAGCACATTAGAGGAGCAACAAGGGATCAAGAGAAAAGACTGGCAGTCAACATAATGGAAAATCCTAAAGTCTCCCGTCAGCATATAAACAGTAAAAGGATGGCAAAAGGAGGAGGAGGACGGATTAGAGACCTAAAAGGAATTTACACATGGAGGCTGGGGACATGCTGAGGTATTAAATGAATATTTTGTATTCTTCTTCTTTGGGTAGATGCCACCCAATCACTGCAACAGATGTAGAAACTATTCCTAGATGGATTCAAAATTGATAAGGAGGAATTATTGAATAAATTGTCGGTTGACAAGAAACCGGGACCAAATGAGATGCATCCAAAGATATTGAAGCAAGAGTAGCTAGACAACTGGCCATAATCTTTCAGTCTTCTCCAGGGGAAGGTGCCAGAGGACTGGAGAATTGCAAATGTTACACCCTTGTTCACAAAAGGTTGTAAGGTTAGCCTCAGCAATTACAGACCAATCAGTTTAATGTCAGTGTTGGGCATTATCCGGCATAGAATTAGCAGTTACATGCAAAAATCTGGGTTGATTAGGAAGAGCCAGCATGGGAAATTATGTTTAACTGGAGTTTTTTGAAGACAGAATAGAAAGATTCTGTACTCGCTCCTTTCCTTCTCTATGAATGGTCTGCTTTGTCTGTATAACGTGTAAGAAACAATACTTTTTACTGAATACAAATACATGTGACAATAATAAATCAAATCAAATCAAATACAATTCTCCTCCTTTTGGTGCACTTTGTTAACCGGCATTAATGCTTTTAATATTTTATCAATCTACACTCGTATAACTGTTGGGAATAAGAGAGTTTTTTTTTGCTTTGCTATTCCTTAGTATAGAGGTAGCTATACTTTGTTCTCACCTTTCTGTGGGCCTTTAGAGAAGACTTCATGCACGCCTATACTATCATTTGGTCTCATTAACTGCCAAGAAGTTGTGACTTAAAGAGCTGAGGTCAGCTGTGTTGGACACAGACTCACAGCAATCCCAGTGGGCTGATAGTAAAGTAATTCTCCTCACTGCCATTTATTTTCATAAAACATTGTTCAATACATCTCACTGTAAGTCTGAAAGTATCAAAAATCCACCCACTTATGTTGCCAAGTCCTCCCCAAGATGAAAATGAGATGGCATTAAATCCTTAAAAATTGAATTAAAATAAATTCCCATGAGGAAATTATATTACATCGATCCAATTTCCTTGTTACTGCTAACTAATTACTGCATACTCCCAGGTGGCATGGTGGCACAGTGGTTAGCACTGCTGCCTCACAGCACCAGGGACCTGAATTCGATTCCCAGCTCAAGTCACTGTCTGCGTGGAGTTTGCACGTTCTCCCTGTGTCTGCATGTGTTCCCTCCGACTGCTCCAGTTTCCTCCCACAGTCCAAAAGATGAGCTGGTTGGATGCATTGACCATGCTAAATTCTGCCTCAATGTCCCCAAACAGATGTTGGAGTGTGGTGACTAGAGGATTTTCACAGTAACTTCATTGCTTTACTGTTCAAATTAACCCTACTTGTGACATTAATAACATAAAAATAAATTTAAAAACAATTGATGTTCTTGAACTGTAAGAGAAACAGAATTCATGAGAACTGCTCAGGTCACCTAATACTTATTCTCCTGTTCCTCAAAAATATAAATGTTTAGTCATCTAATCCATATACAAATCTTAAATAAACGTGTTTTAATAACATTCTTTTAATTGTTTTCATCCATGGCTTCATCTTGTTAAAATAAAATCTACACTTTATGCAAGGTTGAAATTTGATGCTGTACATTTCCTTTGTGCCACCAGGAGGGGTTGTTACTCCATAAATCTAAATCTGGCAGCATCTGTGAAGAGAGAATCAGAGTTAATCTTTTACTGGAACTGGAAAATGTTACAGATGTAGCAGCTCTTAAGCAAGTACAGAGACAGCAAAAGCAAAGAAAGGAAAATGGAAAGATCCGTGATAGCGCAAAGGGCAGGAGAGATGAAATGACAAAAGGGATGATATAAGAACCTAAGAAATAGAAGCAGGAATAGGCCATGTGGCCCCTTGAGCCTGCTCCACCATTCAATAAAATCTTGGCTGATCTTTCATGGACTCAGCTCCACTTACTTGCCTGCCCACCATAATCCTTAATTCTTTTACTGTTCAAAAATTTATCTATCCTTAACTTAAAAACATTCAGTGAGGTAGCCTCAACTGCTTCACTAGGCAGGGAATTCCACAGATTCACAACCCTTTGTATGAAGAAGTTCCTCCTCAACTCAGTCCTAAATCTGATCCCCCTTATTTTGAGGCTATATACCCTAGTTCTAGTTTCACCCGCCAGTGGAAACAACCTCCCAGCTTCTATCTTACCTATTCCCTTCATAATCTTATATGTTTCTATAAGATTGCCCTTCATTCTTCTGAATTCCAAAGCGTGTAGTCTTGGTCTACTCAGTCTCTCCACATAAACTAACCCTCTCAACTCTGGAATCCAGAATGATGGTACAAAACAAAAAGAGATCTGAAAAAGAAAAATCAAGCAGTAGTCTTGATCTAAAATTGTTGACCTAAATGTTTAGGGATAAATTCAATCATATATAGCACTGCTGCTGCATAGACTTGTTTAATTGGGGCCACACTGCAATGGGCTGCTACCTGCTAGATTCAGTCATAACAATGTTAGACACAATCCTCCTTGAATGAGTTTCTCCCTTCTTGAGTCCAAAAGTGCTTTGTGTAAATGTGAGGTTCTGTTCCTTGAGCTTCTATTGAGTTTCATGCAATCAATGTGGGAAACCATAGCCAGAGGCAAGAATGGCAATGGGATTAATCTGTGAACTGCAGAGGTATAAAACTGCAAACTCCATAAGAAAACTCTCAGGATAAAATGAAATATATGAAACAATCAAACAAAGTTATTGATAAACTCCAGGAAACATCTACAAAAGATTTCACACATGCAAATCTGAACATTTATTTTTTAGAAAGCAAATTACGATAAAAGTGACTGAACAGATTGCACCTACATACAAATCTTTCACTAAGTGATGGGAAATTTGTCAGAACAGTGATTTTTGTATCAGTAAAATTAACTTGAAGCCAAATATATTCACGAAAATACTGCTGTATGCACTCATACTCACATTTCTGCATATTGTGCACTAGTAACCAAAATGGGAAACAGACTCTAATAAGGTCACAATGTCGCTTCCCTTCCCACACCTAATGGTGCACCAAGGCAGGAAAAGTAGCTCTGGTATTATCTGGTCTGTCACCAGAGGCTTATAACTTGAGGGGCATCTCTCCACATGGCCAGAATTGGAGGAGAACGGAGATTTTGAAAGGAGGTAGGCCTGGAGGTGATTATAGAGATAGGGATGGCTTGAAAACAAGCATGAGGATTTTCATGAGAATTCTGGCTGTTAAGTGTTTTGGTGCATCCCATGGTTGTAAAAAGCATTATATAAATGAAAGTCTATTTTCCTTTGCCAAGGTCAATTTTCATATTCCATTCCTGCTTCAAAATATTTGCCAAATACAGAAAATTGGATATTTATTTAAATACATGGCACAGTACTGTACTTGTTTAATGTTCCAGTTTAACAGACATAAGTGATCCTCCACACAACTTCAAATTTTAGATTCACCTTTTGGAGAAAGTACTGAGGTGACATTTCTGACCTGCCTATAGAATTTGAAGGAAATCTGATGACAAATGACCCTAAAGATACTCTTGCATGGTAGACAGTTCAGTTGTAGTTTCTAAATTTCATTTACGGGATGTGGCTAGGTCAGCATTTATTGCCCATTCCTAGTTGCCGTTGAGAAGGTAGTGGTGAACTGCCTTCTTGAACCACTGCAGTCCATGTGGGGTAATGCATCTTGTACATGGTGCACACGACTGCCACTGTGTATCGTGTTGGTGATGGAGGGAATAAATGTTTGTGGACAGGATGCCCGGATGGTGTTAAGTTTCTTGAGTGTTACTGGAACTGCACCTATCCAGGCAAGTGGAGAGTATCCCATTATAGTCCAGACTCATGCCTTGTAGATGGTGAACAGACTTTGTGGAGTGAAGAGATGAGATACTTGTTACAAGATTCCCAGCATCTGACTTGTTCTGGTAGCCACAGTATTTATATGCTAACCCAGTTCAATTTCTGGTCAATAGTAATCCTCAGGATGTCGATAGTGGGTGATTCGGTGATGGTATTGCCACTGAATATAAATGAGTGATTCTCTCTTGTTGGAGATGGTCATTGCCTGGCCCTTGTGTGGTGCAAATGTTACTAGGCCACTTGTCAGCCCAAGCATACCAGAAATTGAAGGATGGATGGGTTTGCAGGAGAAATGGGTATGAGGAATGGAGTTGATTTTAGAAAGCAGAGTGAGGAGCTGTGGTGGATTGGACAGAAGGTTGGTGGTGAATGTATAACTTTACTCCTTTTCCCCAGCTTTCTTCACTGGATCATGTGTATGACAATATCTTGCTGCTGAACTCTTCATCCAGCCATGCTTCCTTGGAATCAGTAGCAGATTTCTGTCTCTCACTGCTGGGGATCATTACGTCTCTCTGACTCTTCACTGCCCCAAGCATCCCATCAAGGTGAAAGCAGGGCCCAGTCTTTATGTGTCTTTATACCATACTGAAGTTTTTTTCCCTCTTATTGCTTCTAATTCCAAGTTCCTCCCAATGTCATCTTTGTATTGTCTCTTTAAAGGCGAGGGTTGGGATCGTGGTGTCTGAGTCCACATAATGTGATACTGCTGGTGGTCAAGAAACACACAAGTGAAATGATAATGAAGTGGCCTGAGGTCAGGTGAGCCGTGACCTCCAGCACTGTTACAGAAATACTGACATTTTTCATGAGTATCAATAAAAGCTGAAAATGTGGAATCCAAATTTAAATCGAGCCGGACTCTGCACTTTGCAAATTGTAAAGCTGGAACAGGCAGTATTCATGCAGCCAGGCCTCGGACAATCAACTTCCCATCGAAAGCAGAGATGCCTGGAACTGCCTGGTCAGGTGCTAACTACATAGCTACATACTGTTTCAGAATTAACCATTGTTTACACCTCCAACGAACTCGCTTTGTTCGAAGAATGCTACACAGACTTGGTGGCACCCAGCTCAGTAGGAGATCAGATGTATAGCATGACAGGAACAGCACTTGACAATTGAAGGTTCAAAACCATGTCCGTGACCTCCAAATATGGAGGTCATTAGACACCATTGGATCTTCCTGCCCCACCCGATGCTAGTATTGGACACAGAATCTTTTACAAGGGGCAACCTGGAGTTCCAGCTCTCTCTGCTTTTTGCATCTTCTTCAATGGTATCTCCAGAGCGCACCTTTGACTGGCAGCTGAGCATCTCCACACCATCTCCAGCTCCTTGTACCTCATGGCAAGCATCATCAGACTGACCAGACCTAGAAACCCTCTCAGTGATGACCTGAAGACCAGAATCAGCCCTAGATGAGAGAGGAAGTCCAAATTGATGAGTGCAGATCCTGAAATATCAATCAACACTCAAAGACTGAGGAACAGCATGCCCCAGCCTTGTTGAACAGATATAACCAACCTTTCCAGACAAACAGTTCACATACAGTGATGGGGACCTGTGATTAGGGTGTAGCAAATCCCCGGAAGCATGTGTCAGAAGTAGATAGCTAGTGTTGATTTGAGACTATTTACTTATAGATTTAAGACTGTTTACTGAAGAATCATGTTGAAGAGATTAATAGAGTTTAATTAAAGGACAAATAGTAGATTCTGATAAACATTGCTTTTCCTTGATAAAGTATTCAATAAAGTTGTGTTGAGCCTTCACCTGATTCTCGTCTATCTCACTGTGTAACACTTCTGAGTTTAAAAGGGTTGCTGCAAACTGGTCAAGGTGAGTCAAGGTACATTTACCCACCTTTCATTTTACAACAGACTCCATTAGAAAGCCACTGACAGATGTGCTGAACTTACTCCATCACTGCTCAACTCCCAGTGTGACTCCCAATTCATATCAGGGCCAGTTTTCAAATTGAGTATAATGTGAAAGATATAATGTATAATATGAAATCTTTTATAGTGGATGGTTACATATATTCTTGATCCCACCCAGATGTGGTGGCCAATAACCCTCTACATTTCCTTTATTATGCTCATTCTTTCTTTCAATGTATGCTACCTTTATACTTGACTTGTGCAGCTGCACTACGCAATATCTCAAAAGGGAACCGCTTGTGAATGGCTTGTGCATTACCTTCACAATTGCTGCCTGTCCATGTATGGAGCTTAGAGGAAACATTGGCACTTTCTGCTGTGGCATTTAACACCGGAGTGCATATGACTTTGCCAATCATCCCCAGCCCTTAGGCAGTCCATCTATTACCAGCTGATTGAAGTTGTAAGCCAAATTCAATCAAGTGGAGATGATGAACTGAATTGGATGTAATTGAATCTGAAGCAAAGAGCCTAAGCATTATTTTTATCACTTGTGTAATGCAATGGCAACACACTCAAATGATCTAAAGACTCTGTTATGACATTATAATAGTCTGGATTGAAAAGCCTGACATGATTGCACATTTGCAAACAGTATAACTTCAATTTCTAATGGCTATGAAACCCCTTTAAGAGAATTTAAGTAATTATATACATATACTATGTTTTAAAACAGTTGAATTTCAGTGTGACTTGTCACAGTTCCTCCTGTAATTAATTTGTGCTTATTCCTTAAAATCCACCATTGTGGATTGTAGATTAAGTCTCAGAAAACTTGTCACATGAATGGAAAGGTCAGTCTGCTGAGAAACGGTTACATTCTACCATTGAACTGATTTGTTTGCAGGTCTAAGGTTATCAAGAGCAAACCAGACACATCAATTAGGATTGTGCAGTTTTGCTACAGGCATGACCTCTGACCTTTCAGCGCTAAATATTGTGATTGACTTCAGAATTACTGTAGACATCAGCTTCAAGTAGAGGGCTGCAGTACTCAACAAGATCCATTTGTTAAAACTGGCTACATTTAGAATGATTCTGTCACGTACCACCAGTCAGATTAAATTGAATCCTTTTATCAGATGTGTTGTACAAATCTTAGACATGATCTTGATTTATATTCTTATTTCATTAACTATTAGAAACTGCAAGTTACTTCACGGGCCTAAATCTTCTAGTCCCATCAGCTGCGGAAATTGTCATGGCGGGACAGATAATTTGACAGACCAGCAAATGGTCCGTTAATCTCTGGTGAGAATTTTCAGTCCTGCCTGCCCCTGGATTGGAAAATCTCACTTTTATCACCAAACCAATGTTTCTACATGTGAGGAACTTCTTCAGTCAAAGGGTGGTGAATCTCTGGAATTCTCTGCCTGTTGAAGTGGTGGAGGCTGCCTCGCTAAATATTTTTAAGACGCGGGTTGATGGGTTTTTGATAAGAGAGGGGATTAAGGGTTGTGGGGAGAGGGCGGGAAAGTGGAACTGAGCAGCGACAGATCAGCCATGATCTTATTGAATGGCGGGGCAGGCTCGAAGGGCTAGATGGCCTACTCCTGCTCCTATTTCTTATGTTCTTATGTTATGGAAAGTGTATATTGAATTATCAGTGTTCACAGTTTAAGTAATATATAGCAATCCCGCATAATTAATGCCTCATTCTGGGCATTCCCCATCTTGCAAATACACCCCCCTTGCTTCTTTTAAGTGCAGCAGCCCCAATTCCCAGTCCACACATCTCACTTGATCATATGTCCAACTATACAAAAATTATCGACCTATTTATTTCTCAACAAAAAGTATGTTCATTCACAAGCAAGGATATACATTATCAGGAATTTTACCACCATGCCCAGCCAGGAATCGGGGTGGGCACGACTGCCAGAACGGAATTGTCCGTTGGCCTCGGGTGGGATTTTATGAATCCCGCCCTAGTGGGTTTGTAAAATACCGGCCATTATCTTTTTTAGAATCATAGAATCCTACAGTGCAGAGAGAGGCCACTTGGCCTGCTGAGTCTGCACCAACTCTCTGATACAGCATCTTACTCGGGGCCTATCCCCATAACTCCATATATTTGCCTCATGAATCCCCCTAAGCTACACGTTGTGGGACACTAAGGGGCAATTTAGCATGGCCAATCAACCTAACCTGAGCAAAGGAGAGTTCACATTTTGGGCAGTGCAAAATCTAAATATGTTTATCGTTAGTGTTCTTCTGCCTTGCTTGCCTCATTTACAATTATCTCAAACTTAACTATGTTTATTTTGATATTTCAATAAACTCATAGATTAATAGAGATTTACAGCATGGAAACAAGCCCTTTGGCCCAACTTGTCCATGCCACCCTTTCTTTTTAAACCCCTAAGCTAATCCCAATTGCCCGCATTTGGCCCATATCCCTCTATATACATCTTATGCATTTAACTGTCTAAATGCTTTTTAAAAGACAAAATTGTACCTGCCTCTACTACTACCTCTGGCAGCTTGTTCCAGACATTCACCACCTTCTGTGAGCCTCTAGGCACGTTTGTATCTCTCCCTTCTCACCTTAAACCTATGCCCTCTAATTTTAGACTCCCCTACTTTTGGGAAAAAATATTGATTATCTAGCTGATCTGTGCTCCTCATTATTTTATAGAGCTCCATAAGATCACCCCTTCAGCCTTCTATGCTCCAGAGAACAATGTCCCGGTCTATCCAACCTTTCTTTATAACTCAAACCATCAAGTCCTGGTAGCATCCTAGTAAATCATTTCTGCACTCTTTCTAGTTTAATAATATCCTTTCTATAATAGGGTGACCAGAACTGTATGCAGTATTCCAAGTGTGGCCTTACCAATATCTTGTACAACTTCAACAAGACGTCCCAACTCCTGTATTCAATGTTCTGACCAATGAAACCAAGCACGCTGAATACCTTCTTCACCATTTCATCTAACTGTGACTCCACTTTCAATGAGCTATGAACATGTACCCCTAGATCTCTTTATTCTGTAACTCTCCCCAGCATCCTACCATTAATTGAGTAAGTCCTGCCCTGGTTCAATCTACCAAAATGCATCGCCTCGCATTTATTTAAATTAAACTCCATCTGCCATTTGTCAGCCCACTAGTTCAATTGATCAAAATTCTGTTGCGATCAAAGATAACTGTCTTCACTGTCCAGTATGCCACCAATTTTGGTGTCATCTCTATTCTCATCTAAATCATTAATATAAATGACAAATAACAGTGAACCAAGCACTGATCCCTGAGGTACACCACTGGTCATAGGCCTCCAGTTTGAAAAACAACCCTCTACAACCATGCTCTGGCTTCTGTCAAGAAGCCAGTTTTGTCTCCATTTAGGTACCTCATCCTGGATCCAGTGAGTTTTAACCTTATGCAACAACCTACCATGCAGTATCTTGTCAAAGTCCTTGCTAAAGTCCACGTAGACAATATCAATTGCACTGCCCTCATCTACCTTCTTGGTTACCCCTCAAAAAACTCAATCAAATCAAAAGCATTAATAGAATTTTGTAAAATTTAATGAAAAGCCTTTATTAACAAAAATAATGCTATAAATACAAATCTTTGACACCTTGTTAACATTTAATTAAACATTTTACTTTAACCAGCTGCACTATAACACTTTGTTTAATTGCCTCATCTTTCTGAATTTCTTACAAAATATGTATTTTCTCTTTAACACAATAATTAAAGTATATTTATATATTAACACAATAGTTCTGCTGTCTATACAAGGAGGTATGGGAGGGAGGAATATGATGTAGGTGGGGAAAGGGAGGGAGTGGGAGGGAGGAGGGAGAGTATAGGGGATGGAAGGAGGCAGTGGAAGAGGAAGGGGAGAGGGAGGGAGGAAAGGAGGGGTAGGGAAGGGTTCAGACATAAAAATTATACATTTTACATTGTAGCCTGATTCTTCTGTGCCTACATTGAAACCTCAAAAGAACTTCAGTTAAGAAGGCAAGCTAAAAGTGTGATGTACCAGTGGTTGTGGAACGTGACTCCAGATATTCAATCTTCAGTGGATTCTGCAATACCTATCAGACAGTGAGTTCACATCAGCTTACTGGAGACATGTATATTTAGGAATGCTTTCTTAAAGCATTTGAACCAGCCAAGTTACAAACTTCCCACTGTAAATGTAGAACTCATTTCACCAGAGAAGCTCCTAAGGATCAACATTGCATCAGGGAGACTCTTAAAATTGGGATAAACACAGTTTAAAATACATAGCAAAATCCAAATGGACCTTAGCTGAAACTTATTCCAGATACTAGCATCCACCTTGTCATATATAAATGTACTTTTTACTGCAATTATTGTCATGACAAACTTGTAATCGTTTTAAAATATTTTCCTTCACTTTTCTGTGTATTATATATATCAAAAGTCTTTTTAACCCATTTAGAAAAAAATTAATCCACCCAAAGAATGTTTGCTGCCTCTAATCACTGCAGCTGGACCAAACAAAAAGTGTGCAAATAAGTAAGTGTAAATATTCACCTATCATCAGTGAAAGTGACAGAGGTCAGTGAGAGGCTGCAGCACCTTTACAAAACCAAATCAGAGATTTCAACTTGACGTGCTTCCTGTGCATATGTCCATGCATTACAGCTTCTGCGTTGTTCCGACGTGCATGCGTGATGCACAATCAACTTAACTCATGATTCGGGCCAGAAGTTGCGAGCCATCATGACTTTAAAATTTTTAGACACATTGCCAGTCACGGTGAAGCAGGTCAGGAACTGGACTAGTCGAGATTCCCCTCTGTCTATAGTGAGAGACAAAATGATTAAATAAACCAGTTTCTGAGGAAATGAAACCTTTCTTCACCCGCAAGAGTAAGGCATCATACTCTGGGGAGCAAGAGCAGTCATTCCTGTACCAGGCAGAGAACTGTTCCTAACTCATCCTGGTATCTCTGTGATGTGGAGATGCCGGCATTGGACTGGGGTGAGCACAGTAAGAAGTCTCATAACACCAGGTTAAAGGCCAACAGGTTTATTTGGAATCTCAAGCTTTCGGAGCGCTGCCCTTTCATCAGATGAGCAGAGAGTTGGGTTCACAAGCAGGGCATATATAGACAAAGAATCAACTGTAAGATAATGGTTGAAATAGGAGTCTTTACAAGTAATCAAGTCTTTATAGGTGCAGACAATGTGAGCGGAAAGAGGGATAAATGCAGGTTAAAGAGGTGTGAATTGTCTCAATTCTCTGCTCACCTGATCAAGGAGCAGTGCCCCGAAAGCTCATGATTCCAAATAAACCTGTTGGACTTTAACCTGGTGTAGTGAGACTCCTTACTATGGATCTCTATGATGAAGGTGTTTGCCAGGAGTTATGTGTGGTGGTTTGATATTGATGCTGATATTGAGAAAATAGTCAAGCTATCAACCGTGCCAACTGCAACAAGGTTTGCCTGCTACAGCCGCACTGCACGCTTGGGACTAATCTGGCCAGCCATGATATTGATTATGTTGATTTATTCCTGGGCACAATGTTTTTATTCGTGATTGATGCACACTCTAAATTTGGACATGGTTGAGGTGAAGTCACCTACATCACATGCTACCATTGAAAGATTACGCCAAAGCTTTTCAACTCACAGATTACCTGAAAACATGATACCAGACAATGGAACCATGTTCACAAGAGATGAGTTTCAGAACTTCACCACTCTTAATGGTATTAAACACATTAGAACTGTGCTTTACCACAATGCATCAAATCGACCTGCCAAGGGAATCATGTAAACTTTCATGTCTGGCCTAAATAAACTGTCAGCGAGAACCTTGGAGACCAAAATCTCATGATTCCTCTTTAACTATTGTACAACTTCACATGCAACAATGTGAACTCCACCAGCACAACTGTTAATGAAGCATTGTCTCAGAACGAGACTGAGTCCCGGGATCCAAATTTGCCAGGAAGGGTAGAAACCAGAAAAGTAATCAGAAAGCAAGCCATGATTCAGATAGTACAGCATGATCACTTATAGTAAATTAAGCCATATACATGAGAAACTTCAGTAGTGGGCGAAGTTCCAGCCACAGAATTATTGTCTCTAAGACCCCTTTATTCGGAGCAGAAGTAGGCAAATTCAGCCCTTTGACCTTACTCTGCCATTCAATCAGATCAGGGCTGATCTCTCCCTGGTCTCAAATCCACCTCCCCACCTGTTGCCCATATCCCTCTTTTCTTTTTTTTTAATTAGAAATATATCTATCACCCTCTTGAAACCATTCAACGATTCAGACTCCACCGCGCAATAAGAACATAAGAACATAAGAAATAGGAGCAGGAGTAGGCCATCTAGCCCTTCGAGCCTGCCCCGCCATTCAATAAGATCATGGCTGATCTGTTGTGGCTCAGTTCCACATTCCCGCCCTCTCCCCATAACCCTTAATCCCCTCTCTTATCAAAAACCCATCAACCCGCTTCTTAAAAATATTTAGCGAGGCAGCCTCCACCACTTCAACGGGCAGAGAATTCCAGAGATTCACCACCCTTTGAGTGAAGAAGTTCCTCCTCAACTCCGTTCTGAACCGCCCCCCCTTTATCTTGAGGCTGTGCCCCCTAGTCCTACTGTCTTTTTTGAGCGGGAAGAGTCTTTCCACCTCTATCCTATCCATCCCATTCATCATCTTATACGTCTCAATGAGATCTCCTCTCATTCTTCTAAACTCTAACGAGTACAAGCCTAGTTTATTCAGCCTCTCCTCATAGCTCAACCCCCTCAACTCCGGTATCAGCCTAGTAAACCTCCTCTGCACTCCCTCCAAGGCCAAAATATCCTTGCGCAGGTGCGGCGCCCAAAACTGCACACAGTACTCCAGCTGCGGCCTCACCAATGCCCTATACAGCTGCAGCAAGACCTCCCTACTTTTATATTCAATCCCCCTCGCTATGAAGGCCAGCATCCCATTCGCCTTCCTGACCACCTGCTGCACCTGCAGGCTGGGTTTTTGCGACTCATGCACAAGGACCCCGAGGTCCCTCTGCACCGTCGCCTGCTGCAGTTTTTCGCCACGTAAGTAATAGTCCTTCCTACCATTCTTCCTACCAAAGTGGACCACCTCACACTTGCCAACATTAAATTCCATTTGCCATTTCCTGGCCCATTCGCCCAGCCTATCTAGATCCTTCTGCAGACTCTCCACACCCTCCGCACAATTTGCCTTTCCCCCAATCTTGGTGTCATCAGCAATGGGGCAGTGAGTTCCACAAATTTACCACCCTCTGCAAGAAGTAGTTCCTCCTCATCTCAGTTTTAAGTTAAGTTCATACCATGTGGAAATAGGGGGACAGATTGTTCATAAACACGTGAACCACTTGAGGAGTAAAGAGACATTCCAGGTGTCAGTGTTGCCATCAAGAAATGTTTTGAACCCGTAAGCACTGAAGTCCTGCTCAACTGTTATCAACATAGAAATAGTGATGAATCATCTGTGCCAGAAGAGGTACCAGTTATTGTAGTTCCTGTTAATGTTGATCCTGTGGAAATATCACAGCAACAGAATTACACTGCTTTACAAGAAACAGAAAAATCCCTCAAAGAATAGACCTATAATTGTCCAACTTATACACCTAATGTTTAGTTAGTATTTAGGATGAAGTTAGTTATTGAAGATTTATAAAAGGATTAAAGAGGGAGAGATGTGATTGTCATTTTAAGAGAAACACAGCAGAGTAAGAGTAACTTGGCCTGGGTCACTAATCAGACACAGGGTTTGGAATCAACCCATGGTGAGGAAGGCTTCTGGGCAGAGAACTAGATACAGCCAGTTCATAATGCATTTGTGTAAATATATCTTTACAATCCATGGCTGGACTTTTACCATCCCACTGACCTAGGGAATCAGACTGGGTGAGGGGCAGACTATGGGAAGGCCCATTGACCTCGGGAGGGATTTTCCAGTTTTGAGACGATTGAGGCCATAAAGTCCTGCCTCATGAGATTATGTCATTGAGTTCCTGTGTGAGTGACTAGCATGGTATCATTAGTGTAGTGGGCTTCTCTGATCAAAAAGTACTATATTTTCCTGTTTGCTATCAGTCTGGACAGATTTTAGATCTTGTTGTATGACCTGATGTACCAGTAAACTCCTTCCATATCTGCAGGGAAGGCAAAGATCAAGCATATGGAGAAGAATATACCAGACAAAGTGTGGTTGGGACACAGATCTGTTCCATTCATGCCATCACCCTGAAACTCTCAGATGTGGTGCTGTTAAACGCTACAGTATAATGCATGCTGTCACGAGAGGAGTGGTTGCAACTAAGAAACTGTTGTGGATAGTCAATTTTCTTCAAAATCGTGCAGACTCCTGAGCTGTTGAATCATAAAATCATAGAATCCCTACAGTACAGAAGGCCATTCAGCCCATCAAACCTGCACCGACAACAATTCCACACTATCCCCGTAAACCTACATGTTTATCCTGCTAATACTTCTGAAATGCTGAATGCTTTAGTGAGATCTATGAAAATAAGGCTAAAATGCTATATCTCATTTCCTACGCTGCTCTTACAGCTAATGTACAGAGAAGATCACCTCACAATCTCCTCTGGTGCCTCTGCTTTATATAATGCAAAGATCTTTGCATCATTGGGAACGGTTTTGACTGCCCAACAGAAAGAGCTCATGGAGATGTGGCAGTAGATGGGACTAATCTAAGTGATGAGAGTTCTGTGTCCAAACAAACCATGACAGAAAGCAATGGGAAGTGCAAGTGCAGGCTGGGAGATGTCTGTCCCAAGGGAGTGCAGTTCATAGTAGTGTTCAACCCAGCAGGGCATCTGTTTACTTCTGTTGCTGGATTCTTCACTATCTGCCAATTTTAGAGGAGCAACAATGGTAATAGTAAGGCTAAATGCTCTCTTGATCCTTACATACATCCATTGGCCCTAAATTCCAAGAGAGAGTTCTACCACTCTCCCACTGTAACTCTGGCAGGTGACAGCCAGAACCTTCGTAGTAAAAGTGTGAATCTTACTCTTCCTGATTTTTTTTACAAATTTATTCATTTATGGGACATGGGCATCGCTGGCTGGCTAGCATTTGTTGCCCATTGAGAATCAACCATATTGCTGTGGCTCTGGAATCACGTGTACAACACAGCACACACGGGAAACAGGCCCTTCGGCCCTATGTAGGCCAGACCAGATAAGGACGGCAGATTTCCTTCCCAAAAGGCCATTAGTGAATCAGATGGGTTTTTCCAACAATTGACAATATTTTCATAGTCATCAGTAGATTCTTAATTCCACATTTTTTTATTGAATTTGATTTCCATCATCTGTTGTGGCAGGATTCTAACATGGGTCCCCAGAACCTTAACTGCATTTCTGGATTAATAATCTAGCGATAATACAATTAGGCCATGGCCTTGCAATATAGGGGTTGTGTTGGTCACCCATTAAAGCTATGGCAGAAGAGTGCTGGAACACACACAGAATTTTGGAGCCATTGTGTGAAGAATTGAAAAGGAAAAGCTGCAATATAAGACATGGCTTATCAGGGTACATCCACATTGTTTTGGTTCTAGGTTTTTGATATAAGTATTCATGTTTTAAGTAACAAGTTAGTGAGATTAGAAAATAAATGAGAAAATGCTAATGAAGTTTATAATATTTATAGAGTTCAAGCAACATGAACTTGTCATCTTTGGTCAACCTTACTACAGATGAGTTAAAGGCATACAGTTAATTGGAATTGAAAACCTCCTTAAGCATTTACACTGTATTAATTCTTCACTGTTTACAGCATCAACAATGAGCCTCTATCTTTTTGTTGTTTGATACACTGTTACTACATTCTTCTGCCATCAAAAAACTCAGTGTGAAAACAGAAATAGTAATGACTCAGCAGATTAAAGAAATCAGAAAAAGAAACCAGATTTTTTGGCTTCAAAGCAACTAGGATCAAAATGCTAAACCATTAAAGCAAAGCTTTGGTCTGCACATCGTGAATTTTATGATTTATGTGTAAGTTGGTGACAGAAGTCTTTGTAGAACACTTTGCAGAAATAAAGGTACCAATTAGTTATCCATCAACTACAATAAGATACACAAGGGCAGTAGATACTAGTAGAGTAGAATAAGGTAGGGGCAATTTGTCAGGAAAATGAACAATAAAGCTTAGTTATGTTGAAGATGGTACTAATAATATGATAGTACTCATTATATGTGATTGGCGTATCTAAAAAACACATTAAGAGTACCAGAGGAATAGCAGCTACACAATAGGGAGTTATGGAAACAATGTATTAAAGTGACAAATAAGCAAGTCATAATGAATGGGAAAAGAATTCTATATTATATCCTCACTGAGTACACTAGCAAGGAACAGCTATGTTGAAAAATGTGTTTGATTGAAAGCATATTTTATCCAGATACAATAATGGAAATTAGAAGGATAAAGGGTGTTAACATTTCTCTGCAGATCATGTGATCTCTGCCATACATTATGGGCAGGACTTTCTGCACAACCTGCCAATGTTTCGCAGTGGCGGAGACAACCTGCCATTGGCTGTTGAAAGGAACTTGTGGTCCCAACAGGATTTCCTGTTGAATAGGCCCCTCGCCATCATTCACGGCAGGGTTGTGTCGTCGGCAGTACCGGAAGATCCCACCAGCGTGCGTGGCTGTAACATTAAGGCCTATGTGTTTGAATTCTCTTCAAAACTAGAAAACCTGGAAAAAGACATGAACCAGGGATGGAATCTGCAATTAATAGAAATGTCCTGGTCTGATATCAAATATGGCATAATAGTGAATCTTGGAGTTAAAGAGGACTTATCTCAATAAAACATTTAAAATTTCAAACATCATCTTGACTCCACGACTCATTCTATTTTAGGCTATGACACTCTTGTGAACTTTAATTTTTCATCCACCTGGAAAGATCTTTCAAAATAATGCTATTCAATATCTTGCTTGACTATTGTAAAATCTTCATAATATCTTGTGTTGTGGGGATGTTTCACGTGCATTAGTTTACAGTATATGGAGTAAATAAATGGAATAAAAATTGGGTGGCATGTTGGCACAGCAGTTAGCACTGCTGCCTCACAGCACTAAGGTTTCCTCCGAGTCTCCGCTTTCCTCCCACAGTCCAAAGATGCGTGGATTAGGTTGATTGACCATGTTAAATTGCCTCTTAATGTCAGGGGGTCTACTAGGGTTAATACATGGGTCTACAGGGATAGGGCCTGGGTGAGATAATGTCTCACATTTCAAACACAAGAACAAATATCATTTATGTAGTGCATTCATTGAGAAAGATTTCCAAGGTGTTACTCAGAGGTGTAATCAGACAAAACCGGATTCTGAGCCAAAGGAATGGCTTCGTAGCAGGATTAAGAAGTGGGCTTTAAGGAGGATCCTAAAGGGGAAGAGGGAGCTAGATCAGTGGAGATGTGAGGGAGGAAATTCTAAAATATAGGCTCTAGATAATTGAAGGCACAGCTGCCAAGGTTGGGAGCAAAAGGATGAGGTAAAGATTAAACCTCATTATTAGGCATAATTAAAAAGAGAAGGAGAAAGGAAGTTTGAAAACATAAGTGGGTGTAGGCAGAATTCTCCCCCCAAAAAGTCTAAGAGTTATAAAAGTTTAAAAACCAAAGTATTTCACTTTGCTTTTTCATCTCTCAACCATTACCATCAAATCAGATTGACTGGTTAACTATTCTTTACTGTTGGTGGAAATTAACTGCTGTGTTTGCATTCACAGCAATCTTCTGTTTGGTAAAGCAATTAAATTAAATTAAACAAACTAAGGGACAATGCAAGAAGGGCATCCCCCAAAAAGGAGGGAACCATCTGAAACAGAAAACAAAGTAGAAAGGAAATTTAAACATTAATCCAAAAAGTGATTCAATAACTACCCCAGCCCTGCAGTGCCCAATGAGCACGGAAGGCCTTGAAGATGCCCTCAGACAGCACATGCTCCCTCTCCAGGGACACCTAACTACAAATATAGCATTCACAGCAATAGTGACTACAATTCAAAGACAAATTTAGTGTGATTGCTTGATGACGCTGGTAATAATTGCAAGCCTTCCTTGACTGATTGTTGAAGTTCCTGAGATCTGTTAGCTGAAGATGAATAAGATGCACCTTTTCGTATTGCTGGTGCTTGGTGGTTGAAAGGAATGTGACAGGCAATACAAAGCGTTGTTTATTCACAGCAAAATCCAGAAACTGCCCAGCTACCCTCTCAATTTGAAATGTTAAAAGGGTGCAGTGCTAGTTCCTAGTATCGCATTCTCTATATTATAGCAGGAACTATTCTTCAAAAGCACTCTTTCTTTCACAACTTTGTCAGGGGTTCAACAAGCAGACAGCTCCAGTAAATTAAGCACATTTGCATCTGGTTGTTAATCTTAATGAGAGTTTTGATATGATTATGAAATGATCAGTTGTATATTTGCATTAAATTTTTTCACACAAATGAGCAATCAAAAGAAAATAGGACAAGACCTTCTGTTTCCTAGGCAACATAGCCAATCAGTGAAAGTGTTAATTGGCCAGGATCATAATGGAAGAAATGAATGTTTGTTGTGAATTACAAAAATGCACATCTTTCAGATTTAACTCAATCGATATAAATTCATTGGCTCATAAGAATTTGTTTCATAACTCATTAATAGGTAAAATTAAAAGCAATATGCCAAATCTTGTCACTCCAAGTGCTGGAGTTTTGCATTTTTGGACCACACTTGTGAACTGGATCTCTTCAGAATTGTCTTTTCTCAGAGTCCTTCTTCCTAGGGCAGGATGGTATGGGGAAGTCAAATCACTTCCCAGTTTTTTATGGCATTAACTGCTGTATTTTGGTAAATCTTTATTCGCTAACTCAATTGCCTGAGTTTTGTGTATAGCAGGCAGGACTGGAAGCTGATGCAATATCCTCCTCTACCCTCGATTGCAGCCTGACCCCGATTTCACACTGGCTGGACAATTAAAGGCCTGTATCATGAATCACACCTAGGCAAGACAAGCTGCCAATGTTGGTGGGCACACAGCCCCAGGCTTTATTGATGCCAGCTTGTGGGCACTGGTACAGGTTGTCAGCTCCCAGCATGAAGTACTGATACCATGGGACAGCAGGAGGTAGTCACCCCACCACACCACAAGGACATGGACAGAGGTGACGGCGCTGGAGAACGGGTGCGGCATGGTGCACTGCACCCTGAAACAATGCTGGAAGAATTTAAGTGATCATCTGCGCTCCACAAGGATGAGTTTCAACCTGGCATGGATCTTGATATGGAAGGTATGGAGGGTGCCCAGATGTTATAAGTGCATTTTGCCAAAGGATACATTTCACTGTGAATGCCATGGGTGGGAATAGGGCCATGCACCTTCTGAGTATGGATTGGAGAAGAATCACAGTCCATGCATGCTTAAGGCTGGGCATTCGGTTGGGAGGCTCACCAGGCGAGAATGTTGTTGCTGGAAAATGCTTCACAAAATGGATCACTTATTCATGTTCAAGGGAAAAGAAACCATAATGCACAGAAATTCACGTGTATGGGCGGTGGAGTGCCTAACCTCACCATACTCTTTCCAATTTGACCTCAAAGGCAGAGAGCAAAACAGTCTTTAGGAGTCGGTGAGGCAGGGATGTGGGAGGTTAATAAGAATTCAGTAGGCAGAGGAATGCGAAATGTCCATCACCACTGAGAAGGCCACACCCAGAGATCCCACAGATTGGCCTCTCTGAAAGCCTAATTGAGACAAGTGGCTGCTGAGGAAAGATACTAACATGCTTGCATAGACTGAGGATATCCATAATGGCACTATTTTTTTGTATCACACAGAAGCACCATCCTCTAGATGCACCATTGAACAAGACACCACCACTACTATCCCCCTGCCTCCCTCGCGACACATCTGAGCACAGGAAATGTTGGAGTGCGCACCAATGCCATCATTGCTCTCAGCACCAACCGCCAGTGCAGATAGCAACTGTTCAGTGAGTCACAGCATGTCGTCTCGGTTGGAATTGCACTGTGGCTAGGGCACATCACACACAATAAAAAAGGACACATATAAACAAACAGGACTATAAGGATCTAAGATGGTTGTGTATAAAAAACTACAAAACAGCCCTACACAGTTTAAGTAGGAATTACCCTTTTGATCCAAAGTACATTTACAAGATCTGAACCCTTTCAGGATTTCCCTCCTCCCAAACACCATCCAATTCAATAGATCTATAAGTAAAGGCTATCTTATAGTTACAACACTGTACACAATTAAATAGTTACTCTAGGGAAAATCTTTTCTCTTCTTCTCAGTGAAGATATGGATTTTAACTGCTCCCACAAAGATTTTCTGCACTCTTGCTTTTGGTCTGTTAGCTAGAACCAGCTTACAGGCTGCAAGATGGAATCTACCCAGTGTATCCATGTAAAGGTTGCCCATTATGCCATTGTTCCCCTTTGAAAATTCTCTCTGTATATTTGGCATCTGTTCCCTCAGTTTCTGTTAGCTCTAAAGATTAACAGATGTATGTTTTCCCTGAATGGTGAATTCGCCTGCTCAAAGTGTTTCCAATTAGCAGGATGGTGTATTTATTTTGGAATGTCTATAACTGCTTATTTCATTATTACCTTTTGAAATGCTGGTGGCTTTGAACCTACTGGCATCTTAATGACAAGTGCCATAGCTTGGCATGGGGGGAATGAGGTGCTATCCAGGTTTCATATTGCTGGCTGCTTTAAATGCGGTGATACCAGCTTTCCTAAAGCATGAGCTTGCTGAATTCAGTTTGGTTGCAGGATCGCTGACTTCCCTGAGTTTTACCAGGTACTGACGTGAATCGTGATAAGTGACCACACACATTTTCTAATCCAGTGGCAACACTATACAACAATGATGCTAAGCTGACCAACTGCTGTAAACCTTCATCCCAGCAACAACAAAACTGTCTCTGGTATATTCCACATCCACAGTACCAAAGAGGTACTCAACATCTCCTTGATTTGCAAGAGGCTGAATCGTAAACAATGTCCCACTTATTTTGGAGTTAATCTTGACCGAGCACTGACATACAAAAACGTCTAAGCAAGACGGCAAAGATTAAAATGCAAAATGACATTCTCAGCAAACTTGCTGGCTTTTCATGGGATGCAGATGCTCAAATCTTAAGGGCCTCCGCCCTTGCTATTATCTACCCAACTGCGGAATACTGTGAACCAAGATGGCACAATTCACCCAATACCAGTCCTGTAGATGCCCAGCTCAACACAAAACTGTGTATCATCTCAGATACCCTTTGATCAACTCAACTCCCCTGGCTCCCAGTCCTCAACATCATCCTGCTACCTCACATAAGGAGGGGGATTGCAACAAGAATGATCCTGGAGAAGGTTTACATCAACCCAAGGCTGTCACCACACAATCCACCTATTGCTTGCCTCCCATCATGCCAGCCTGTATGGCTCAGACAACAGTGCAGTAGCTCAATGGCAGCTGGAATGGAACCAACACATCACTATTAAGAATCACTTTCTCATTACAGTTCCCACAACCCACCCAGCTTCAAACTGATTTTGACAAGGTACTGCATGATAGGTTGTTGCATAAAGTTAAATCTCATGTGATCCAGGGTGAGGTTTTTAAATGGATACAAAATTGGCTTCTTAACAGAAGCCAGAGGATGGTTGTTGAGGGTTGTTTTTCAAACTGGAGGCCTGTGACCAGCGATGTGCCTCAGGGGTCAGTGCTGGGTCCACTGTTATTTGTCATTTATATTAATGATTTGGATGAAAACAAAGGGGGCTTGGTTAATAAGTTTGCAGATGACTCCAAGATTGGTGACAAGGTGGACAGTGAGGAAGGTTATCTCCAATTGCAGCAGTATCTTGATCAAATTGGCCAATGGGCTGACGAATGGCAGATGGAGTTTAATTTAGACAAATGCGAGGTGATGCATTTTGGTTGATTGAACCAGGGCAGGACTTACTCAGTTAATGGTAGGGTGATGGAGAGAGTTACAGAAGAAAGAGGTCGAGGGATACATGTTCATACAAAGTGGAGTCACAGGTGGACAGAGCAGTGAAGAAGGCATTCAGCAAGCTTGGTTTCATTGGTCAGAACATTGAATACAGGAGTTGGGACGTCTTGTTAAGGTTGTACAAGACATTGGTAAGGCCACACTTGGAATACTATGTGCAATTTTGGTCACTCTATTATGGAAAGGATATTATTAAACTAGAAAGAGTGGAGAACAGATTTATTAGGGTGCTACGGGGACTTGATGGATTGAGTTATAAGGAGAGGCTGAATATACTGGGACTTTTCTCTCTGGAACGTACGAGGCTGAGCGGTGACCTTATAGAAGTTTATAAAGTAATGAGAGGCATAGACAAGGTAGATAGTCAACATCTTTTCCCAAAGGTAGGGTAGTCTAAAACTAGAAGGCATAGGTTTAAGATGAGAGGGGAGAGATACAAAAGTGTCCAGAGGGGCAATTTTTCCACACAGAGGGTGGTGAGTGTCTGGAACAAGCTGCCAAAGGTAGTAGTAGAGGTGGGTACAATTTTATCTTTTAAAAAGCATTTAGATAATTACATGGGTACAATGGGTATGGAGAGATATGGGCCAAATGCGGGCAATTGAGATTAGTTTAGGGGTTTTAAAAAAAATAGGGTGGCATAGACAAGTTGGGCCGAAGGACCTGTTCCAATGCTGTAAACCTCGATGACTCTACTACACCAACACTGGGCACTCCTCAACCATTTACACACTGGCCAAGGCCTTTGTGCATCCAATTGACACAAGTCGGGCCTTGCAAGGAACCTGGATGTAGCTGTGGCATTCTCCACATCACTGAAAACTGCCCCCCGACAAAATTCAATGGACAGCCCCAGTTACTCACTGCTGAATCTATTGCCTGATTACTGAAAATGTTAAACAAAGGGTTGATTGGGGGCATAGCTTGGCATAAGGCACTGAAAGAGTCATAGAGGTTATCTGGGGGGGCATGCCTTAAAATGGGAGGAATAATGCATAGTATTTATTAATTCAATGCATGACTAACCTGTGTCTCTAATCCCTTGAGTTTCTGGAAGCAATTTGCTTGAATAATGCTGTGTAAAGTTATGTAAGTTGCAATTATGGTTTATTTTGATCATAACTTTCTCAGGCATTGCGAATTGTGTGACAATTCCCCCTCGAATACGATTCTTTCATCAAAAGATAAAATTACATGTACAAAATGAAAAATAAACTGCAAGTGCTGGTATCTTAAACACTATTGATTGCATCTCTTCTAGCATTTGGTTTCCATTTGTATTTGTTAGCTATTTTGAAATAAAATAAATGATCTAAGATTCAGAATTTTCAACTCAATTTTAACAGGTTGAGAAAACAAAATAAAGAGCCCAGAGTTAATTAACTCGCTTAGAGAAATGCATTCTGTGACAGCAAGACAAGAGGCAATCAAAAGTTTAAGCTGATTCTGGGAAATGAGGTCTCGCAAGTGTACAACATTTTGAGCTATATGTGCCAGGGTCAAATCCTGTTACAATTCATTACTTTTTAAAGTATTCTAACCTACAACTCCTTCATCTGCATAGGGACCAATAGCTAACATTAGACTATTGATTGACACTGGTGAGATGACTTTATCTCATAATGTTACTTCTCTTGGCTTATCTTCCATATTCAAGGTTACTTGACGCACTATGTTAAGTCTCATGTGGAACATGTGTGGGTTCTTTTCATATTGGACAAGATAAGCATGCAGCTTGTTATCTTTCCTTGAAGCTGAGAATTTGCATTCCAGTAAGGAAAATAAAAGTGCAAAATCCTGTGTTCAACTTCTGCAAATGCATTTTAATCCTTTTTCTGCCCATGTCTACAAGAAAATTCATAATGTAGACCATCAGCAAAACTGCAAAGTGTAGGAGAGAAACAAAAAGAATGAGGAAGTGTGAAGTGATCTGGCACTTCTAGCAAAATGAATAGATAGAAAATTGCTGCTGCCGGTCAGTGATTTCATGAGATGTGTCTCCTGTGAGTGCTGCTTCTTGCTGAATTATTTTTATTTGTTTAAGAGATTCCTGGCAAGGCCATTATTTATTGTTCACCCCTTATCCTTCTTGAGAAGGTTGTAGCAATCTGCCTTCTTGAACGACTGGAGTCCATGTAGGTACACACTCACTGCTGTTAAGAAGGGAGTTTCAGATTTTTGACTAAGTGACAGTAAAGGAATGATATATTTCCAAGGGGTGGGGAGGTAATGACCCAGTGGTATTATTAATGCAGAAACTCAGCTAATGTTTTGGGAACCATGGTTCAAATCCCATCATGTCAGATGGTGAAATTTAAATTCAAATAAAAAAATTTGGAATTAAGAATCTCCTGTTGACCATGAAATCATTGTCAATTGTTTGAAAAATCAATCTGGCTCACTAATGTTCTTGAGGGAAAGAAATCTGCCATCCTTATCTGATCTGGCCTACATATGACTCCAGAGCCACAGCAATGTGGTTGACTCTTAACTGCTCTTTGAAATGGCCTAGCAAGCCATTCAGTTTCAAGGGCAACTGGGGATGGGCAATAAATGATGGACAGCCAGCGATACCCATGTCCATGAATAAATAAAAAAGTCAGGATGGTGTGTGGCTTGGAGTAGAATGTGCAAGTGGTGGTGTTCCCATGCATCTGATGTCCTTGCCCTCCTAGGAGGTAAAGGTCACAAATTTCTAAGGTACTGTCAAAGGAACCTTGATGAATTGATGCAGTGCATCCTTTAAATGGTACACAATTTAGTGGTGGAGAGAATGTGTATCACATGTTCTGAACATTGTTGAGTTTCTCAAATGCTGTTGCAGTTGCATTCATCTAGGCAAGTGGAAAGTATTCCATCATACCCCTGACTTGTGCCCTGTAGATGGTGACTGGCTTTGGGGAGCCAAGGGATGAGTTACTAACCGCATAATATCCAGCCCCTGACCTGCTCTATAATATTTACATGGCTGGTCCAGTTAAGTTTATCATCAATTGTAGCCCCAGGGTGTTGATGGTGGAGGAGTCGGTGATGGTAATATAGATAAATGTGCTCATAGAAATACCCCAAGTAACTATCATTAATAAACTTGGGAATAAAACTGTAAAAGAACAGTAATCACTTGTTAGAAAGGCCACACATTTGGGTAATATGGGCATCAAAAAGGTCACAGTGGTGCATTAGGGATTTTTTTAAATCATGTTCTCTACAGCTCTTGTTGTTGCCAAGTTATCTGTAGAAGTCCTCTTATTGCTACTTCAATGGGGTTGTTTATTTTGACTCTGGTATTTTTTGACCCTGCATTGTTAGGAGGAAGACTGGTTGGCAGGTCATGCTTTTGGACAGTTTTTTTTTCCTTCCTAGTGAATTTAAGATTTCATTTTCTGTTTTGGCTGGCTGCAGTTTTAGAGTAGAAGGGACATCAAGCTGAAAAGAAGTGTTTCTCTTTCTCTCTGGTTTTGGAAATTCTGCTGGCTAGCTGAAAGCAAGGCTTCTTGTGTACCTGGAGTGAAAAATCAGCTTAGCTTACCTACAGTCTCTCTCCCTGGTGTTCTGGGAAGCTGTTCTGGCTTCAAACTGTTCTGTGTGTATCCAGAGGACTGATAGAAGTTACTAAGCTGAGAAGTCAGAATTCAACTTCTCCAGCCAAAAGACTCAGTTCCGGTATCATGTGAGCATTCGGCTTTGCTGTGTTAAATCTATGGAAAGGGTTTTTGTCTGTGGGAAGTCCTGTTTGATTGGAACATTTTTGATATATTTGTTAAGGGTTATACATTAACGTGGTTGTTTTGTTTTTGTTTGTAATTGATAAGTTTTTGCTAACTTGCTTTCAATACATATTAACTACATTCTTAAATAAACTTTGTTTGATAAAAGCTCCCTAGTGGGCCATTTGAGTCATACCTGAGAGGAAACATGTCATGCTTATCCTAACCAAATTCAAAGTGTAAAACTTATGATGCAGGTGAGCTTCATAAAACACTTTGGAATTTCTGACTTGAATTTTAACAGTGTTCTTTTAAAATTAAACCTAATTGTTGTGGCTGAATAAAAGGAGCTTCACTTTAACTGTGCCACACCTCACAGAATCATATTGGATCTGTTACTTTTTCTCCAATAGGCTAGCATTCTGCTGAAGAGCTGACCATTGAAAATAATTAACTTGTTTCACTTCAAACTTAGTTAAAAATTCCAATTGGTCAAATTATCTCAGCTTTTGGGGAGATAAACTTCCAGTTTCCACTACCCTTGGTGTTAAAAGTACTTCCTGATTTCATTCCAAATGATTTGGTTCTAATTTTAAGATTATCCTGCCACCTGGCACCGAGCACAGATCATGTCAGAGTGGAGGGGGAGAATCGCGGTGAGGGATTTAGCATGCTCAGCATTGGCATTGAGCCCCATTGCAATCTTCCTAGCCACCACTCCCGGACGTAATCTGTTTCCCACACACACACACACACATCCACCACATCTCTCCCCCCCCCCACCACCACTATCCTCAAGTTTTCGGTGCTGTCTGCAAAAACAGGGAATAAAAAAATCAAAACAGAAAATGTTGCAAAGATTCAGTGGGCTAAGTAGATTCTATGGAAAGGGAATCAAAATTAATGTTTCAGCTCAAAGACCTGTTGTAAGAACACTTTTGCTTCTGAAACAAAATAATTTAGGTGTGTTTACAGGAATTTGATGATATGTGCAGGTAAATTTGTAAGCAAGTCAGTTAATTGGTGTTTATTACAGCATAATTTAATACAGGAAAGAACTTTTAATTTGGATAGCTTCAAGTAAGGAGCCATTTCATTCTCTTCACAAATGTATGTTCTGAATACTCGCATTTCTCCGTCTCCTTTGTTTTACCCTTTTGAGGAAACTAAGGGTATAATTTTGACATTAAATATGAAAATAAAATTGGGAGAAATGAAAATAAAATCGGGAGAGATGTGTAACAGGTAACTGCTCCATTTGTGCCTCCTTCAGTTTTGCCCAAAGGCCGAATAACCACCACCCCCCCCCAACACTCCAGCTGGGTATGGCTCCTTGGAGACAGAGATACACTCCCACAGGCAAACCCACTTCCACAAGATGACTACAATAACATTTGCAAAATGTGTCAGTTGTCACTTGATTAATTATCGCATGATTAGACTGCTAACAAAGCGTCCAACTACACTTGGAATCCTATTCAGAATCCACCAATAGTGAGTGCTTCTGGGAGTTTTCCAAAGCACCAGTCTGAAAACAGGATTGATGGACTCCTTGGAACTTTCAGCGAGACACTGCCTTCTGTTCCAGCTGTGGCTTCGATACTACAATAGGGTGTCTTTGGACCTCAATCAGCTTTCTCTACGGTGTGTATGAAGGATGTGCTATGTAAATGGATCTTAACTATTAAAACTAAACTTGTCTTAGTGCTGTCAGCAATAGCAAAGAAAAAAATCATCAACAGCCAGCATATGACAAGTCTGTGGAGGCATGATAATCTCCTCATGGCATATAAGGCAATCACATTAAAATGTAATTTATATTATTGCATTGTTGTTTGTGGTATAATGCTGTGTGTAAATGATTTGGTTCTAATTTTAAGATTATCTGTGTGTAAACTGGCACATATTTCCTCCATTATAATAATAATTCCACTACATTTGCATTTGTTGCAATGCATTCTGGGATGTCCTGAAACTGTAAAGGCGCTTTCGAAATGCAAGTATGTTTGTCTGTCCTTTGCTCATAATGATCTAGAAACATATATGGCAGCAATTAGTAAAATTAGAGAATGATTAGACTTTAGCATTGGAGTTATGTAATATTATAATTTGGTACATACATTTAGTGCAAAATTGTACATGAAAATTATTTTGAATATCAGATATAAACATCTGAGAATGAGGTAGTTTGATGTGAAAGTGACATTTTTCGAATAAGGGAACCCTCTGTGGGCCCTAATTATTCGATTGAATTAGATATGTGGGGAATGGTGGCATAGTGGTAGCGTTACTGGGCTATTAATCTTGAAGCAAAGGTTAATTCTTTTAGATTCAAATCCTAACATGGCAAATGCTAGAATTTTGTTTCAGTTAGGAATGTCTGAAATTGAAAGTTACTCTTACTAATGGTTACCATAAAACTATCATCAGTTGTGTGAAAACCTGATTTACCAATGTGCTTTTCGGAAAGAAATGCTCTCTTTATCTGATCTGACCTGTATGTGAAGCCAGACCAACAGCAATGTTGTTGACCCTTAACTGGGGTGACAAGCCACTCAGTTCAAGGGCAATTAAGGATGGGCAGCAAATGCTAGTCTTGCCAGTTGATGCCTTACATCCCATGAATGAATAAAAATACAGCTGTTAGCACAGTGCAGTGCTACTAGTTGCAACAGTTGTTAACAGGATATTAGGAATACTGCACATAACATCAATCTATGTTATCACTGCTTTGAAATATAGACGTAGATCTAATTCAATTGCCTCACACTTGTATCCTAAGATTATTTTAACAGGAAAGGGCAGTATTATGTTACCACATTGAACTCTTAATACATTGGGTTCTCAAACATGAGAGTGTTGAAGACAGAAACAAAAATAAAGTCTTATCTAGAATTAACATTTGCATGTTTTCGACTGCAGTATGCGTAGAATATTGTTATCTATGTTATTAAATAGGAACTATGTAAAAATAATCAAAATCCTACTCTTATTCATTAATGTGTGCTCTATAGGACCTTGGCTCATGGCCTACTGATGTCTTACCGTGAGTTGTTTCCTTGGCAGTGTTGTTAGTGGTGGCTAGCCATTGCGTTGCACTTTCAGGGACAGATCCTAAGTCTATCTCAACTAGAATGGGAATCGAGACCATGCTGTTGGTATTATCTTGAACCACAAGTTAGTCACTTAAGTTAGAACATAGAACATAGAAAAGCTACAACACAAACAGGCCCTTCAGCCCACAAGTTGTGTTGATCATATCACTACCTACTAGGCTTACCTATAACCCTCAATCCAATTAAGTCCCATGTACTGACCCAGAAGTCTCTTAAAAGACCTTATCGAATTTGCCTCCACCACTACCGACGGCAGCCGATTCCACTCACTCACCATCCTCTGAGTGAAAAACTTACCCCGAGATCTCCTCTGTACCTACTCCCCATCACCTTAAACCTGTGTCCTCTCGTAGCAACCATTCCAGCCCTTGGAAAAAGCCTTTGAGAATCTACCCGATCTATACCTCTCAACACCTTATGCACTTCTATCAGGTCATCTCTCATCCTTCGTCTCTCTAAGGAGAAAAGACCGAGCTCCTTCAACTTATCCTCATAAAGAATGCCACCCAATCCAGGCAACATACTTGTAAATCCTCTGCACTCTTTCAATAGCTTCCATATCATTCCTGTAATGAGGCAACCAGAACTGAGCACAGTATTCCAGGAGAGGTCTGATGAGGGTTTTATAAAGCTGCAACATTATCTCCCAACTCCTACATAACATAAGAACATAAGAAATAGGAGCAGGAGTAGGCCATCTAGCCCTTCGAGCCTGCCCCGCCATTCAATAAGATCATGGCTGATCTGAAGTGGATCAGTTCCACTTTCCCGCTTTCTCCCCATAACCCTTAATTCCCTTGTCTGTCAAAAACCTATCTACCTGTGACTTAAATATATTTAGCGAGGTAGCCTTCACCACTTCAACGGGCAGAAAATTCCAGAAAATTCACCACCCTTTGAGTGAAGAAGTTCCTCCTCAACTCCGATCTAAACTGTCCTCCCCTTATCTTGAGGCTGTCCTGCTATCCTTTCTAAGCGGGAAGAATCTCTCTACCTCTACCCTATCCATCCCTTTCATTATCTTATACGTCTCTATAAGATCCCCCCTCATCCTTTTAAACTCCAACGAGTACAGACCCAGTCTATTTCGTCTCTCTTCATAGTCCAACCCCCTCATCTCCGGTATCAGCCTAGTGAACCTCCTCTGCACTCCCTCCAAGGCCAAAATATCCTTGCGCAAGTGCGGCGACCAAAACTGCACACAGTACTCCAGCTGCGGCCCCACCAGTACCCTGTACAGTTGCAGCAAGATCTCCCTGCTTTTATATTCTATCCCCCTCGCTATAAAGGCCAACATTCCATTCGCCTTCTTGATCACCTGCTGCACCTGCAGACTGGGTTTTTGTGACTCATGCACAAGGACCCCCTTGAGATCTTAAACTCAATCCCTCGATTGATGAAGGTGCCTCACAAAACGTTGCTGCATAAGATCAAGGTACATGAAGTTGGGGGTAAAATGTTAGTGTGGATTGAGGATTGGTTCTCTAACAGGAAGCAGAGAGTTGGAATAAATGGGTGCACCCGTTGGCAGTTGGTGACTAGTGGCGTGCCGCAGGGATCGGTGCTGGGGCCTCTACTGTTTACCATATACGTAGACGATCTGGAGGAGGGGATCGAGTTTGCAGATGACACAAAGATGAGTGGGAAAGTAAATTGCGTGGATGATGCGGAAAGTCTGCAGAGAGATTAGGATAGGCTAAGAGAGTGGGCAAGGATCTGGCAGATGGAGTATAATGTTGGCAAGTGTGAGGTTATCCACTTTGGAAGGAATAATAGTAAAATGGACTATTATTTAAATGGTGAAAAATTACAACATGCTACTGTGCAGAGGGACCTGGGGGTCCTTGTGCATGAGTCGCAAAAACTCAGTTTGCAGGTGCAGCAGGTGATCAAGAAGGCAAATGGAATGTTGCGAGAGGGAAGGAGTATAAAAGCAGGGAGGTCTTGCTGCAATTGTACAAGGTACTGGTGAGGCCACAACTAGAATACTGTGTGAGGTTTTGGTCCCCCTATTTGTGGAAGGATATATTGGCTTTGGAGGGAGTGCAGAAAAGGTTCACCTGGCTGATATCGGAGATGAGGAGGTTAGCTTATGAGGAGAGATTCAGTAGATTGGGCCTGTACTCGTTGGAGTTTAAAAGACTGAGGGAGAATTTTATAGAGACATATAAGATAATGAAGGGGCTAGACAGGGTAGAAGCAAAGAGATTCTTTCCACTTAGAAAGGAAACAAGAACTAGAGGGCACAGCCTCAAAATAAGGGAGAGTCAATTTAGAACAGTGTTGAGGAGGAACTTCTCCCAGAGGGTAGTGAATCTTTCGAATTCTCTGCCCATTGAAGCAGTGGAGGCTACCTCGTTAAATGTGTTAAAGTCACAGGTAGATAGACTTCTGATCAATAAAGGAATTAAGGCTTATGGGGAGCAGGCGGGTGAATGGAACTGAACCACTATCAGATCAGCCATGATTTTGTTGAATGGCAGGGCAGGCTCGAAGGGCTAGATGGCCGACTCCTGCTCCTATTTCTTATGTACTTACGAATGAAACAAACAATGTGAGATGTCATTACAACCCTTGTTATTAATGGTGGCAACTCTCTAGTTGCACTTAAGAGGTTTATTTAAGGGTTTATACGAAAGCATTTTTGTACCAAATATACTTCTTTCTTTTGAATAAGTAGCATTTAATTTATGTACTTTATGTCTTCCCCCTCTGAGATATCCACTTCTTTTTTGATGACTGCCAAATAAGTGGCCAACCTGTACCATGGAGTTGCCTTTGTTCCAATAAAGGCCAGCAGTCTGAGCTTCTGGGATTTAACCTGGTGATATCCCTGGTAGTTATACATACCAGGGATATGAAACACAGATTCTGCTACTAATAACCAATCCTACAAAGATAATCAGTAATGAAAATGGGAGTCAATTTTTATTTTATTTTTATGTGACATAATTTGATTTTTTCATTGTATGATTCTAAAATAAAAATATTTTCCATCATTTTTATAATCAGCCCCTTTTCTTTGTTACTGAAAGACAGGTTATATTTTTGACTATTTTAAATGGCAGAGTTATAAGATGGTCCTTTCAATTTTAGAGCGACTTTGGCCTTTTTTTATGCACGATCATCTTTGGATTCTTATTGCACATATACAGAACTTGGTGTCACATGTGGCTGGTAATTCTTAAAAGCAGTTAAAACTTTTAATATATCACTAATTTATTACTAACCTTTTTAAGAACAGAAGAAGACTTAGGGACAGCAGTATGCCATTGGCTCCAAATGAGCCTCTGTGTTTCTTCACACCAAGGGGCGTGGGGCCCTTAACACCGTGGGGCAGCACGGTGGCACAGTGGCTAGCACTACTGCTTCTCAGTGCTAGGGACCCAGCTTCAATTCTGGCCTTCGGTCACTGTCTGTGTGGAGTTTGCACTTTGTCCCCATGTCTGCATGGGTTTCCTCTGGGTGCTCCGGTTTCCTCCCACAGTCCGAAGATGTGAGGGTTTGGTTGATTAGCCATGCTAACTTAACCCTAGTATCAGGGGAGTGGCAGGGTAAATATGAGGGGTTATGGGAATAGGGCCTGGATGGGATTGTGGTCAGTGCAGACTCGATAAGCCAAATGGCCTCCTTCTGCACTGTAGATTCTATGATTCTTAACTCACTCTCCTTTTTACGCTAATATTCTTCTTGCTGAAAGACAGTTCATTTGGTACCTGCTACCCTCTGGCTTTTCACTCAAGTGTGCATTCTTCACAGTTTAGATTGTGAGTTTAGTAGGACATGTGTCTAATTTTTGTTTTCATCAATGTCCATGCATCCCAGGAGGTTTTTCCTTTCATAGCCCATAGCATTACAACCAGTTCTCTCCATTATCTAGGTTGAGATTAGTTAACTCGACTGTTATGATCCGTGGCACAGTGGTTAGCATTGCTGCCTCACAGCGTCAGGGACTCAGGTTCAATTCTGGCCTCTGGTCACTGTCTGTGTGGAGTTTGCACATTCTCTCTGTGTCTGTGTGCGTTTCCTCTGGGTGCTCTGGATTCCTCCCATCGTTCACAAATGTCTGGGTTAGTTTGAATGGCCATGCTAAATTGACCCTTATCGTTGGGGGAATTAGCAGGGTAATTACGTGGGGTCATGGTGATAGAGCCAGAGTGGGATTGTTGTTGGTGCAGGTTCGATGGGCCAAATGGCCTCCTTCTGCTCTGTAGGGATTCTATGATTCTAATTTTTCAATAATTCCACGATAGGCTGATCAAGGGCCTGTAAAGTAAAAATGGAGAACTAAAAACTAAAAGAGTCAAGGTCTCTTCGTAAGTGGAGGGAAATAGAAACAAAAGGAGATGTGAAAGGAAAGCTACCCGGGAGAAGTTAATGTCCTGTAATCAGTAGAAAAACAAGAAAAGGTTAAATGATACGAAAACCACTTCACCAGATGGTGAAAACAAGAAAAAGCTCTGCAATTCAGGTAGAAATTATTGGAAACAATACGTGGGCCCATTATTCTCAAATAAGCATGGGAAGAGAAACCTTGTCCAAAGCTCTTTGTTATGAAGTAGAGAGCATTGGAGGGGGGTGGGGGTGGGTGGGCAATGACTATAATTAAAGATAATAATGCCAATTTTGAAATCAGGGAGTTACAAGGCACCCAGAAGAAAGATAAGCATCGAGTTTGACAGGGGCGGTGCAGCAAGGAGGCTGACGATAGAGCTGCCAAAGGAAGAAAGGGAGAAGGAGTTTAGGTGATCAATCAAAGTGAGATCAGGGTCATACTTGCAGGCACAGCAGAACCATTCAGCAAAGTAATAATTTGTGTCTGATTTGTGTTTGATCTCTCTCATTATAAAGGAGGTACCAGCAAGGGCAGTAGAAATAGCTAACTAGAATGGATAAAGTACAAGTAAAAGCTGTGTCACTTGAAAGGTATGTTTAGGACTCTGGACCGTTGGAAAACATGCTGAGACAAGTATTACACCTGGTGGTACTGCATGGGAATGTGCAGCAGTTGGAAGCTGGGCTGACAGATGTATGAATAAGGCTATCCTGGAGGTGATAGCTGGGCCTAAAGGGGTGGTGGTAGTGGGGTAGGTTGTGGAGGGGGGCAGGGGGTGGTGCTGCTGCTGCTGAGAGGCGTAAGCTGGTATTGGGCCATAGTTGATCCATCCAATCAATTTGATAATCAGCACCATATGAAACAAATATTTTGCATCCAAAAATCTTTAGTGTTGAAGTCTCACCCTAATAAAAGCTCAAGATAGCCCAATGATCAGTAGCCAATGATAACTGGTTCTTTCTCAACATGTTTCAGTTCTAAAATATTAATGGTTTGTTATATAGAGAAAAAAAGGTCAGGATCTTTTTTTTTATAAATTGCTACCCTTCAGCTCAGAGGCTCAAATAATAAACATCAAGCTGCAGCTCTAATAGCTTATTCCAGTCAAACACCCCACAGAGCTGAAAGTGCAGATTGAAAGCAGCTGTAGCTTTCAGTGTAAGGACTGAAATATTCACATTCAAACCATGCACATTTCTATGTATAATTTAACATAACACAACAGTCTGTTTAAAGCAAATGTGAAAGAGGATTATCCTGTACTTTATCAGGACTAACAAATGGTTTCTTGTCCCATCGAGTTGGATAAGATGACAATAGTTCCTCTCAGTGTGCTTCAGTTACTCAGCTACTTGTGTCTGCCTTGATAATGCAGCTGTGCCAAACACATGCAAACAATCATCTTTCAAAATGTTTATTCTAAGCTATATTTAACTCTTTAAGTGCAACTTCTATCCCTACAAGTCTTCCCCCCACTACCCTACAGTGAATTTTGTTCAAATATGTTGCCAAATTCATCGTGCTGCACTTTCTTATAATCAAATGCTAATTCTCAGAACAAATCTTTGGGCATTTTTCACTGGTGGACTACCAGTCAGTGAACAAAGACTGCTTTGTGTTATTCAGATATTTCGAACAAAAATATGCCTGAATGTCATAGGTACAAAAAATCCAAGGATAGACTGGAGAAGGCACATGTTGTAATCAGACATCTTACCAAAGACATAGAAACATAGGAACTAGAAGCAGGAGTAGTCTATTTGGCCTTTCAAATCTGCTCCATCATTCATTTGATCATGGCTGATCACCAAATTTGATGATCCCATCTTTTCCCCCCATGTCCTGTGGAAAAATCGAAACTAGAAATGTAAATGGTTAAAAATATTTCATAAAATTAGCTAAGCTAAAAGAATTGCCAATACATTTTCCTTATATATACATATTGTAGATATATATTTGATTTGATTTGTTTTATTATTGTCACATGTGTTAGTATACAGTGAAAAGTATTGCTTCTTGCGTGCTAGACAGACAAAGCACACCATTCATAGGGAAGGAAATGAGTGCAGAATGTAGTGTTACAAACATAGCTAGGGTGTAGAGAAAGATCAACTTAGTGTGAAGTAGGTCCATTCAAAAGTCTGATGGCAGCAGGGAAGAAGCTGTTCTTGAGTCTGTTGGTATGTGACCTCAGACATTTATATCTTTTTCCCGACAAAAGGAGGTGGAAAAGAGCATGTCCAGGTTGCATGGGGTTCTTAATTATGCTCGCTGCTTTTCTGAGGCAGCAGGAAATGTAGACAAAGTCAGTAGATGGGAGGTTGGTTTATGTGAAGGACTGGGCTTCATTCACGGCCCTTTGTCGTTTCTTGCAGTCTTGGTCAGAGCAGGAGCCATATCAAGCTGTGATACAACTAGAAAGAATGCTTTCTATGGTTCATTTGTAAAAGTTGGTGAGAGTCATAGCGGACATGCCAAATTTCCTTAGCGTTCTGAGAAAGTAGAGGTATTGGTGGGCTTTTTTAACTATAGTGTTAGCATGGAGGGACCAAGACAGGTTGTTGGTGATCCGGGCACCTAAAAACATGAAGCTTTTGAACATTTCTACTTAATTCCCCATTGATGCAGTCAGGAGCATGTCCTCCACTACACTTCCTGAACTCAATGACTATCTCCTTTGTTTTGTTGATATATGTTTGTGATGTAAGCAGAATGCAAAATTAAATGAAATTAAGTTGAGGGCCAATTCCCTAATCTAGGAGAAAATAGGCCCAAAGTCATGCTGTTCAACATCATGTACTTCCAATCTACTTTCGAGCTTTAGTTTCAGCTTGATGAGCAATAAAGTGCAGGTTTCAATTGCTGGTGCATGTATTGTCACTGGGTCCATTGCAGGATCTACGGCCATTCCTTCACAAAGTGGATTTGTAGGCAGACATTCAGGGCAAGATATGAATAACTGTTTTTAAAGATTTTGTTCACGACATGAGAGAACTTCCTGAGGAAGTTGTGAGGTTTTATATTGGTAGATGGTATTACAGGAATGTCTCAGCCTCGTGAGCACCTCCCTCCTTTTTCCCCACCTTTGACCACTGTACTATTGGGTATCTGGGCCTCACGCTTTGAAGTTCCTTCCCTATGATTGTCTGCATCCTTCCACTTCTCTCCTTTTCAGGGTCTAAAGATCACCTTTGAACAAAACTTTAGATCTCCCCCTTGAGTATCTCCTTTTTTGAGCTCATTTGTGTTTTATTGCTCTTGTGAAGTGCAATGGGGCTTTTTCCTACATCAAAGGTGCTATATGCCTAAAGCTGCTTTTGTCATTTTAGAGGTTGGAAAACAAGAGACTCAGTCCTGGGGCTTTGATAATCGCTTTGTATAAAATTCACAAGCATAATATGAGATTAACATATGTTCCCAGCACGACCTCCAATAAACAACAACATTTTATGTTGAGGGATTTTGAGCGGAGCCCAAATTCCAGCCTCCCTGCCTGATTTGGTAGTGAGTGCGTACACACCCAGGACTATTCCCTCAGTACACCATCGAACAATTGGTCCTGAGTCCAAGAATAATTGGGATTTTATGTGCTTACTTTGGGTGGCTGATTCCAGAAGTGAAAAGTTCAAACCACACTTCAAGGCTGCTTTACTGAGTGGAAGCTACTAAATACTGGGTTGACATCCAGTGAGATGCTTATCCAGAGAGAGTGACCACTCAGTTGGGAGTCCCATCTTTATGTCAGATTGGTGTGGTTTTAGTCCTGCTTCAGCGAGTGATGCCCTTTAACTTTGGTTACAGCCCGCCTAGAAGGCACTCCAACTGTAAGGAAGGTAAAATGGTGTCTTAAGAATTTTAACTCTGGGGGGACTTGGATTCAGACTTGCTATGGGGCAGGACACAAGGAACACATAAAATATTCAATTCAACTATGATATTTTGATAAATTGATGCAGTCATTGAGAATCTGATAAAATGCTTATGCAATTTAAGCTAAGATAATCTACATTGAACTGTTCAGGTATTTATTTGGAATTAGTTTTTGCATTCGTAACTTCCCTAAAATTATGGAACTTAGAGTATATGGTTTTCAGCGCAAAGCTGGTGATAATGAAAAGAAATTTTGGTGAGGGCAAAATCAGCTGATGATTTTTGCACCCTTGCTGAAGGCAAATTTCACTCTGAGAATTTTCCAAACACTCTAATTTTCACATGTAACACCCAGTCTCTAACAATGCTTTAATAAATATTTTAACTTGGACTGTGCTAACTTGAAGGAAACTCGGTCTTTCTAGACTGACTGATGTTTATTTGGTGTTCACTGTTGGAACCGTGATACTGCAATGTTACAATAATAAAGATACTCATATATCTAGGATAATTTATGGAGAGTAACATAAAACTGCTAACTTAAATATATAAAACACTATTTTATTTCAATAAAAATTTCAATAAAATTGTTTTTATTTCCATTCTCTATTCAACAATTTTCTTTCCCTTTTTTCTTTCCCTGTTACTAATTTTCTAAAAGTCTAAAAATATTTCCCCTTATTCTTCTGCTTCCCTGGTCCCATTACATTTTAGAGGAGAAAACAATTTTTCTGAAGCTGATGGATTTTAATTAACTAAAAGCTGATTTAAATTGCACTTTCTGGGCATTATCATGACCAGTCTTCATGTGGTTGCAAACTAGTTTACTGTAATAGTCAGAAACAATTTATTTTAACTGCACAAAATGGTCTTATGCAACTTTTATGATCTCTCTGAGGTACTTAATGCGCTTAACTTGAAACAGACAAAATCTGTAACCTGCTTTCCTTTTGTTTTTCTCATCATAGTTGAATGTTTTGGATATTAATGGCCCCAAAGGGAAACTATCATTCCAGTTTCTTCAAAGCATGGAAATGTTCTTTGTTGAACGTAATCAGACAGGTAAATCAATATAAATGATAGCCTGGAGCTTTTTCTTGACTAATTTTAGGATGCAGAGAGAAATTTTTAGAGCTTGTTCCCTTCTTTAACATTTAGCTGACATTTTAGTTCCTTCACAAGGACGCACTTGTCAAGGTAAATCCATATTACAAATTGTGGATGGTTCAGTGGAAGATGAGTGCTCTATGGCCGAATAGCTTATACTCATGTACCTTATAGAGGTGATTTGATGAGTCTGTCCAGCCCGATGGAAAACAGATACATGATGTTACCTCTTGTGTTCAAAATCCCCTAACAGATTTCAGAGGACATAATTCATGGTTTCTGTGAAGACACCGGAGAAATTCAGAAGGAGCGTTCACGGAGCATAATGCTAGCTGTAAGCTGCATTTCTCTAAACACGTCATGGCACAAAGTAAAAAAGACAGCTGCCAAGAACCTCAAACTCTACCATCTAGAAGGTCAAGGGCAGCCGATGCACGGGAACACCATCACTTGCAAGTTCCCCTGCAACCACTCACAACCCTCACTTGGAAATATATTGCTGGTCCTTCATTGTCACTGGATCAAAATCCGAGAACTCCATTCTTAACAGCACCATGGGTGGGCCTACATCACACGGACTGCAGTGGGCAGTGGTTCAAGAAGGCAGGACACCTTTCAAGGGCAATTAGGGATGAGCAATACACATGCTGACCCAGCCAGTGATACCCACATCAATCATGTAATCCCCACAGTGCAAAAGGAGGCTATCTGACCCTTCAAGCCTGCACTGACAACAATCCCACCCACATCCTATCCTCAAAACCCCACATTTACCCTCCTAATTAGCCCCCCTGACAGTAGGGGGCAATTTAGCATGAACAAGCAACCAAACCCGCACATCTTTGTAGTGCGGGAGGAAACCAGAGCACCCAGAGGAAACCCATGCAGGCATGGGGAGAATGTGTAAACTCCACACAGACAATGACCTGAGGCTGGAATCAAACCTAGGTCCCTGGCACTGTGAGACAGCAGTGCTAAGCACTGTGCCACCGTGCCACCTATAAAGAATTTAAAAAGTTCCCTCAAGAAATTTTGAAGTCCTTTATTACATGTAGTGACTGCAGTAATTTTGTAGTACTCATATTCATATTCTTTTGTAAAATTAGTTTCTTGTTTTTAAACACTATTTTAATTATAACAATAAATAATTTTGCAGCAGGCAAAATTTCAATAGAACTATTGAATGGAGTAGAGATTATAAACCTTTGATGCACCGTGTAAATGCATTTCCAGATGGACAACAGCTTTCATTTGTGGGGGTAAGGATTGAGGGATGGTGGGGGGAGGGTGTTTTTATTCTCCAGATTCTTTTAATCTCAAAGCTATAATCATCAAACGCCACAAAATTAATCAATTAATATAAAGGCAAAAGTTCAGTTGCTGTCTTTCCGCAAAACAGATTTGTTTAAATTTATTTCTGCCCTGTTATATAAGCTGCCTTTTCAGACATACACAATGCTTTCTTTTCATTGAAGGTCACATCTGCTTTACATCTCCTCAACAATACAATCTGGCTGCCAGAATCATCATGACCGAATTGTTATGTTATTTTACTTTAACACCTATAAAAACTTCATAAAAATCTAAAACGTAAGGCTTAGTTTCATGTTGAAAGACCATGGCTATCTCATCATGGCTGAATGAAATGTTAGTCTAATATTTCCATATGCGTTTTCTTCTTACCTCTTTATCTATGTTAAGTATTAGATAAACATGCTTTTGGGACCAGCATAAGCTTATGTAATACACAGTAAACAATGATTGCTGTGTTGTTCTGGTGGGGAAGGAGAGGGGATATTTGATTACAGTACAAGTGAGAGAATGGATGAATATTCTACGCTTTTCTTCTTAAAAAGCCCAAGCCCATTTACAACTTAAATCTCTCTCAACTCCGGCTCCAATCTCTTGATCATAAGCTTTATTTTAACAATATTGACACAAGTTATTGCTTCTTTAAACCTCCTCCTTGTCCTTTCCAAGCATCAAATCTAACAGCTCTGACAAAAGGTCATCTAGACGTGAAAGGTTGGCTCTATTCTCTCCCCACAGATGCTGTCAGACCTGCTGAGATTTTCCAGCATTTTGTGTTTTTGTTTCAGATTCCGGCATCCGCAGTATTTTGCTTTTAACCAAATATAACATGCTGTACACCTTCACTGTATGGAGTTCTTCTTTTTCCAAGTCTTTTTTCATTAACTTCCTTTTTCTTTTTAATGTAGAAAAGATGGGGAAAGGATCTTCCTTTGACAAACCATTCAAAATTCCATTGATCAGGCAAAAGTAACCTTGGTATCTATCAGTATCTGTGTAAGTTGTTTTTATTCATTAATGGGATGTGGGTGTTAGTGGCTAGGTCACCACCTATGGATCTTGTCCTAGAGAAGGTGGGTGAGCTATCTTTTTGAACTGCTGCAGTCCACGTGGTGTAGGTTCTCCCACAGTGCTGTTAGGATGAAGGGAATTCCAGGATTTTGATCCAGCGACAGATAGGGAATGGCAATATAGTTCCAAGTCAGGATGGTCAGTGGTTTGGAGGGGAACTTCCACGTAGTGGTAATGTTCTCATGAATTTGCTGGCCTTGTTCTTCTAGACCGTAAATATCATGGGTTTGGAAGGTGCTGTCGTAGGTGCTGTAGTGCATCTTGTAGATGGGATACGCTGCTGTTACTGTGCATCAGTGGCAGAGGGACTAAATGTTGAAGATGGTGGGTGGGGTGTCAATCAAGTAGGCTGCTATGTCCTGGATGGTGTCAAATTTTCTGAGTGATGTTGGTATTGCATTATCCAGGCAATGGAGAGTATTTCACCAAATTCCTAATTTGTGTCTTGTAGATGGTCAAGAGGTGACTTAGTCTCCATGGAATTCCTAGCCTCTGACCTTCTTTCTTATGTATATGGCTAGCCCAATTCAGTTTCTGGTCAGTGGTAACCCTCCAGGATGTTGATACTTAGGGATTCAGTGATGACTATGCCACTGACTATCAAGGTGACATGGTTAGATTCTCTTTTGTTAAAAATGGTGATACCTGGTAGGTATGTAATACAAATATCAGTTGTCACTGTAGTGTAAGATTAATGTAGGGCTGGGAAACAGAGTCCCCCACAGTGCGATGTAAAGAGACACGTGACCTGAGACTAGGGTCAGTTATGGACTGGAAAGAGAGCCCTTCTCTTATTCATTTACAGGATGTGAGCATCACTGGCTAGGACAGCAGTTATTGTCTATCACTCATTGTCCTTGGGAAAGTGATGGTAAACTGCCTTATTGAACTGCTGCACTCCATGTGATATATAGGTACATCCACACAGTTATTAGAGAGGGAGTTTCAGGATTTTGACCCAGCGACAGTGAAAGAACGACGATGTATTTCCAAGTCAGGATGATGAGTGATTTGGATGGGGAGCTTCAGGTTATGGTGTTCCCATGTATCTTCTGCCCTTGTCCTTCTAGATGGTGGCAGTCATGGATTTGGAAGCTGCTGCCTAAGGTTTCTTGGTGAGTTCCTTGTAGATAGTATGCACTGTTATCACAATTCATCACTGAAAGGAATTGAATGTTTCTGAAAGGGGGTACCAATCAAGTGGGCTGCTTTGTCCTGAATGGGGTTGTGCTTCATCGATGTTGTTGGAATCACACTCATCTAGGCAAGTGGAAAGTATTCCATTACACTCCTGACTTGTGCCTTGTAGATGGTGGACTGGCTTTGGAGAGTCAGGTGGTGAATCACTCACCACAGGATTCCTCGCCCCCAACTGCTCCTACAGCCATAGTATTTATATGGCTTGCCCAGTTCAGCTTCTGATCAATGGTAACCCCAGGATGTTGACAGTGGGGGATTCAGCAATGATAGTGCCATTGAATTTCAAGTGGTGATGATTAGATTTTTTACTTGTTGAAGATGGAGATCTGCGCAGAAATAAGCATGAATTTAGCCTCATAGCTTGGACTATACCCTGTATATAAATACATCATTATGTGTTGGTAATAAACAAATAATATTCAACAATACAAGACTGGAACCTCTTTGAGATACCTTCTAAATATACAACATACAATATCGAATGGAAAAACCCAGGACCTTAGAAAAGCTGGAGCAGAAATTCAACACTGGAAATTTAAGGAGTAACATTCTGATCTAATTGAAAGCAGTAGAGGTGAAGACACAGAAACAGATCACCTGAAAGAAGTTTCATTGCAAAACTGGAAGCAGTAAGGCAGAAGAATAAAAACTCCACTGTGCAGCTGAGGACTCCACAAGATCTCCTGGAGGTCCATTGTGAATGTCCACAGAGTGCAGAGTCAGAGGACCTAGCAGGGGCGAACGAACCAATTCACATCTAAGCCAAGACTAGTTGAAAAAGTTTCAGTGCTGAAAAAGAAGAGTCAGGGCAGCTCATTTCTGGAAACATAGCCAGCCTGGGTTACAAACTGGTGACGTACCACCAGTTCCGAACTGGTACCATACCATGTGATAGTCAAACTCATTGTAAATAAAATGATGTGAAGATGCCAGCATTGGACTAGGGTGGGAGCAGTAAGAAGTCTCACAACAGCAGGTTAAGGTCAAACAGACTTGGAATCATAAGTTTTTGAAGCACTTCTCCTTCATTAGGTGAGTAAATAAAATGAAGCAAACCTCAGGAATTGATTGTAAAATGGCAGAAATCCTTCAATGTCACAGGCAGTGCCAAACCTCATTGATTTAGTAAATTGCTGCAAAATACTAAATCCCAAGGAAGTCAGGACTGCCATCATTGCAGGAGTTCACCAAAATGCGACATGCAGGAAAACTCCGAAAAAGCAGTTACTGCAGCACCATTTTTAAAACCTGCGCATCACTTAACACAGTACTCACTTTCAATCATGGACACCAAATCAACATTATCAGACCAATTTGGACTGATCCAAGGGCCAGACCAAAGACAAAAATGGAAGATTTGGCAGAAAAGATTCTTATGATTCGTGATAGATTCAGCAGATAAAAGGACAGAAGCTGAACAAGTGAATATGCTACTTTGTTCAGTAAGTCTAAAATCCAGTGACATTACTGCAAGACAAGGAATAAACAAATGCTCAGATAAATTTGATGTTCTAAAATCACTCGATATATATTTTAATCTAAGAAACAACAATATTTTAGAGAGAGTGAAATGTGTCCAACAGCCCAGGGAACGAGGTAATTATTTTAATAAACAAATTATACAGATTGGCTGAAGGGTGTAACTACAGTGGCCTTGCGTTAGAACTCATAAGGACCAGTGCTTCTGTCAGACTGCCCTTTCAAACATACTAGAAGCCAAAATAATAGCTGATTCAAGATAAGGCCATTCAAATGGTCAGATAGTCTGAAATCTGCCAACAACATCTATCCATTTTAGGTGGTGAAAGCAAGCCATGGTAGAGAGCAACCCCAACTGTCCAGCTTGTGAAACAGCCAAGGGGCACTGAGACTCTCAGCTAAGGAAGGCAATACCCCAACAGACCACTAGAGGGTGGATGACCAAGTCAGCAGAATGGAGCACAGCGACCTCTCAGGTGAGAGCAATCTCCAACAATCTCCGTGCAGTTTTTCCAACAGGAACCACCTGCAACATTTTGGAAAGTTTTGCAAAGTTAAGACACCTAGACAGGCGGGAGGATCCCAAAACAATTTGTGAGATTGAGGTACTGCAGCAGGAAGAGATCCAACAGTGCTTCTTAGGTGAGGTCAAGGACCCTGGATTTTCTTTTCAGAATGCAGGTATCTCTGTGAACCTTACCAACTTCAAATTGGGCATGGGAGTCAATGATGCACTACTCTTGGATAAGGAACCCACGGTTGTGAGACGTCTGGCTACAAACGACAGGCACACCGCTGTAAGGGCCTGGAGCAATCTGACTTCCAGTCAGTCATGGCCTTAGAACCACCAAGCAGATATTCAAAATCATGTACATCATCCGAAACCAAACTTACTGTCCTCTTGAACAAATGTGTCTGTGTTGCCCTTAATCCTCTTAAAATGGCAGATGTCAAGTCAAGCTCTGTTATCAACTGCATGGAACTGCAAGTTCTTGAAGGGCCCACCAGTCAAGAAATTCTTGATTGGGGCTCCAGCTCTGAATTGTCCTCCGTCTTTGCAAAATCAGTTTGTCTAATTTCTTTGTAGGCAGCAGCCTTTCTACGTCAGACCAACCAAACTGTCAAACAATCACCACTGCACCTCAAGTGGAGGTCACACAGGAAAATGACCGGCATCAGGAGAATGAGCCCCAACCCAAGGCTCCAACGTTGCTGTCACACAACCTGTAACCACTACAGCACAGATACTGCAAACTTCAAACGATGCAGAAAGCTGCAAGGGAATAGAACATAGAATCCTACAGTGCAGATAGAGGCCATCTGGCCCATCGAGCCTGAAATGACAACAGTCCCACCCTATCCCCATAACCCTACCTATTTTACTCTGCTAATCCTCTTGACAATAAGGGGCATGGCCAATCCACCTAACCCACACTTCTTTGGACTGTGGGAGGAATTCACAGATGCAAAGAGAACAAGCAAACTCCATACAAACAGTGGCCTGAGGCCAGAATTGAACCCGGGTCCCTGACGCTGAGAGGCACCCCCCCCACCCCTTTCAATCTATCAGGGTCGCCCACTACTTCCTCGAAAGTGGAGAGCCAGTCTGAACCTCACTGGAGTGAAATACTCCTGATGGGATGGGAGATGGTGACTTCAATCCCAGGCCTAAAAGTGACATTTAGATAACATTAAAATAAAACTAAAATGACTTACCTGCTGGTCCTGCCAGTTTCCAGCATGGCCCCAACTGTGCCAGATATCCAGTGCTTGGAGATGTGCATGTGTCAGGAACGCATGTGCGAATCCCATGCATCAGCCCACACACGATTCTCCCGGGTCGCACTAAAAAATTAGTGCATCGGGATGGGGGAATTGCCTTCTTAATGTCCAACTGTACAAGACTCAGAACCTCTTTTGTGAGACCTAAAACATACCATTTATCATTCCAAGCTGCCAGAGTGCCAGGATGAAGGCAATGTCTGACACTGAGGGTGAATTGTATGCAGGTTTCACCTCAGTAAATAAAATCTTATTCCTGCTCTGGAAATAACTATGTCACTTGAACAAGAGGCCCGAAGAAATGATGCATGAAAGAAATGGATCCAGCTCTGCCCAGGTACATAAGCCTGGCTGGCCCCTTGCAAAGTGGCTCCAGAATGGCCCATGTATGACTATTACCTTGAAATCAGTTGGTGTTAACTGCTTAGGCATTATGCTTGTTCCTGTGGAGCAACTACAGGTCTTCTTCTGAGCTCTCACAAGAGAAGAATGCCCAAAACATAGAGAAAAGGGTCCAAAATGGTACATCACACAAAGTGTTTGCAAGCTTGGTATTCTATTCAACTCTGAGCTACACTTTCATTCCCATACCTTTTCCCAATTCACTATCCATTTATCAACAACCTAAACCCATCTTCTCCTGAAACCCTCATCCATGCCTAGTGACTGCCAAATTCCAGGGCCCAATGATTTCATGGATAGAATTCTATAAACACCAGTTGGCTAAATCCTATCCAAAAACAAATCCTGTTCAGCTGTTGCCTCTATACATGGTACCTACGATCACCTCAGTCTCACGCTGACAAATTTCTTCCCTAAAACCTTCAATATTTAACCCCTTCACTCTGTTGGAGAACTTAAGAACTACATTTTTGACCGAACATTCCCTTATTCATCTCAATCCCCCCGCAAGACCTTTGAATGGATATGTTCTACACTTTTGTACCTTCTAACTATCCCCACTTGATCATGGCATAAACTTCCCATTGCAGTCTGTTCTTTTAAAATCAAACTTAACTCTCCTCAGAAGACTTGGCCTCTGTCTATTCTTAATGTCTGTGAGCTGATAGCACAATGGACATGAAGTGTTTATCTTTTAGGGCATAAAACTTTGAAGGTGACTTAATTAGCATTTCAATCACTTTACATCTCAGTGACACTGGCCTGGATTTTAGTCTGGGTACAAGGTCCATGAAAGGAAGGAGTTTATTTATGAGATCAGGAAATTCAGAATACATTTCACGAGTGTCCTTTTTTAAACGCAGGAGTGAATTTTCTGTTGTTCTCCTTCACTCAGGCAGTCTGTCTGCCAGACCCTGGAGGACCAGGAGATTGTGTCAGTCTAATGCTGGTTTTCAATTGAGATATGGGGTGGGTCAGCTTGTAGTCTTCCCAATCATTCGTGAAAGGGGATGGACTTAGATGGTGGTCTTGGAGGGGATAGAGGTTTCATTGGGGGTGGTGGGCAGCACCATGATTGCCAGGGCAGAGTCTGAAGGGGGTTACTGGGTAGTTTGCTAGGCCTGAGCTAATGCTGTTGCTCCTCATGGTTTACAAGAGGTTTTTTTAAAGACACTCACTTCATGGATTTGAGTTCTCACCTCCTTTCATCTTCCAGACTGCCCACGACTGGGGGATATGAGAACTTTCTGACTGGTAAAAGTGGGGAAAATCCCAAGATTTTCTGTTTGAATGAATACTTCACATCCATCTTCGGCCAAGAGAATGAAGAGGAAGGTATGAAATTCAAGGAGAATGCAAGGTTCTTGAGCAAATTGACAGAGGGAAAGACAAGGCATTGAAGGTCTAGGCATGCCTAAAAGTGGATAAATCTCCAGGTCTGAGTGAATTGTGTCGCAGGAACCTATGGAAGGCAAGGGAGGAAATTGCAGTGGCTCTGACCAATTTTTAAATTCCTCTCCGGCCAAAGGTGCTAGAGGACTGGAGAACAGCAAATGTCATTGCATTATTTCAGAGAGGTTGTAGAAATAAACCAGGGAACTACAGACCAGTGAGTCTCACATCAGCGATAGGTAAATTATTAGAGAAACATCTGAAGGAGAGCATCTATCTCCACTTGGAGAGGTAAAGCCTGATCAGGGATAGTCGGCATGGCTTCGTCAGAGGGAGGTCATGCCTAAAAAATTTTGTTGACTTTTTTGAGGAGGTGATTATGTGTGTTGATGAGGGTAGTGCAGTTGGTGTGATTTGTATAGAATTCAGCAAAGCCTTTGACAAAGTCCCATGTGGGAGACTTGTTAAGAAGGTAGGATACAGGGAATTGCAGTGTTAATGTAAACCCACTTGTGACTAATAAATAAACCTTAACTTTAAAGTGTTGCTGTTGTATAGAACTTTGGTGAGGCCATGGCTGGAGGACAGTGTGCAGTTCTGGTCGCCACATTATGGGAAGGATCTGACTGAACTGGAGGGGATACAGAGGAGATTCACCAGGATGCTGCCTGGGATGGAACATTTAAGTTATGAAGTGAGATTGGATAGGCTTGGGTTGTTTTCATTGGAGCAAAGTAGGCTAAGGGGTGACCAAATCGAGGTGTACAAGATTGTGAGGGGCATGGACAGAGTGGATAGGGAGCCACTGCTCCCCTTAGTTGAAGGGTCAGTCATGAGGGGACATAGGTTAAAGATGAGGGGCAGGAAGTTTATTTGGTTTAATTTATTATTGTCACATGTATTAGCATACAGTGAAAAGTATTGCTTCTTGTGCACTATACAGACAAAGCATGCCATTCATAGAGAAGGAAAGAGTGCAGGACGTAGTGTTACAGTCATAGCTAGGATGTAGAGAAAGATCAACTTAATACGAGGTATATCTATTCAAAAGTCTGATGGCAGCAGGGAAGAAGCAGTTCTTGAGTTGGTTGGTAGACGTCCTCAGACTTTTGTATCTTTTTCCTAACGGAAGAGACAATGCCGGGGGTGCATGGAGTCTTTAATTATGCTTGTTGCTTTGCCGAGGCAGTGGGAAGTGTAGACAGAGTCAGTGGATGGGAGGCTGGTTTGCGTGATGGACTGGGCTTCGTTCACGACCCTTTGCAGCTTTTTGCAGGCTTGGATAGAGCAGGAGCCATACCAAGCTGTGATACAACCAGAAAAAAATGCTTTCTCTGCTGCATCTGAAAAAGTTGGCAGGACTTATAGCAGGCATGCCAAATTTCTTTAGCTTCCTGAGAAAGTAGATGCGTTGGTGGGCTTTTCTAACTATAGCGTTAGCATGGAGACTAGGACATGCTGTTGGTGACCGCGACACCTAAAAACTTGAAACTCTAGACTCTTTTCACTTCATCTCTGTTGATGTAGATGGGGACATGCCCTCCACTATACTTCCTGAAGTTGATGACTATCCCCTTCGTTTTACTGGCATTGAAGGAGAGGTTATTGTTGTCGCACCAGTTCACCAAGTTCTCTATCTCTTTCCTGTACTCTGTCTCATCATTGTCTGACTCACTACAGTGGTGTCATCAGCAAACTTGAACATTGGGTTGAAGGGGAATTTGACCACATAGTCATAGGTGTATCAGTATTGGAAGAGGTTGAGGACACAGCTTTGTTGGCATCATCGTTGAGGATAATCACTGGGGGGATTAGAGGGGATGTGAGGAAAACTTCTTGTACCCTAAAGGTGGTGATGGTCTGGAATGCACTGCCTGGGAGAATGGTAGATGCAGGTTGCCTCGCATCCTTTAAATGCATCTGGATGAGCACTTTGCACATATCATTTGAGGTAAATGGGATTAGGCAGGATGTCAGGTGTTTCTCATGTGTCAGTGAAGCTTCCATGGGCCTCTTCTGCTCTCTGTGATTCTATGAGTCAATCCAGCTGACATGAGTTAAAAATACAAAGTGGCTCTGTGCCTTCAGTTTCATATCTAAATGACCACCCTGCTTTCTGTGAGTGGATTGCTCATCTAAAAGTTTACTTATTATTGTCACAAGTAGGCTTACATTAACACTGCAAAGTTACTGTGAAAATCCCCTAGTCGCCATACTCCAACACCTGTTCAGGTACACTGAGGGAGAATTTAGATGGCCAATGCACCTAACCCGCATATCTTTCAGACTGTGGGAGGAAACCAGAGCACCAGAGGAAACCCATACAGACACAGGGAGAACGTGCAGACTCTGCACAGACAGTGACCCAAGCCGGGAATCAAACCCAGGTCCTTGGCGCTATGAGGCAGCAGTGCTAACCCCTGTGCACCCCATACTGAAAACCGCCCTTCATACTGAAAACAGAAGTGGGCAAGTTGAAGTCTGACTGGGGTGTCTGTTTCAGGTATTTTTGTCTTTCAACCTCTGGGTGACTCCAGATCACCCATTTCAGAGACAAATATTCAACACACTATGCCTTAAAAATTGCAGGATTACACCTTGCTTTAAAAATAAAGCCCATGGGTGCAACATTTTACTTAATCCTTTGTAAAACTTTCCAAAAAATAATTGCAAAACATGTCCATTCACTTAATCCTTGATGGGATATTAAATCATTCAATCTTTTTGCTCTGCTAGATTGAAGTATTACCCTTGAGAACTGAAGCGATAGGAGGTCATTTCAGCAAAAAGAATCAAGGATTTTATTTTCATATTCTATCAGCATCCCAACTCGTAAGGATGGGATTTTCACTGAGGTTCAAGGATGGCTCTGTCAAAATGTTGGGCATTATTACTGGCTTTGATTTGAGACTATAATTAGCGTGGATCTTTCGATGAAATGGCAGGAGTTCAGGGTATGGGTTCAATGCAGGTTTTACAATCAGGAAAGGTGGATTCATTAACATTTTGAGATGAACTTAAAGGAACCAAACCACAATGGGCTTCAGTTCAATAATCATTAAAAACATGTTAACACAACAGAATTCAAAATTTCAAAAATGTAATGAAAATTTGCAGTAGGACCTTGGACCTGGACTATCTACAAAAACTGAGGACAATATCACTCTACCTTGGATATTAGAAAGATACATACAAATTAGATGAGTAGGCCACTTGGCCTTCGAGCCTATTTCCACCATTCATTGAATCCCTACAGTGCAGAAAGAGATTATTTTGCCAATCAAGTCTGTATCAACTCTCTGAAGGAACATCCACCCGGGCCCTCCCCTCTGCCTTATCCTCATAATCCCACACATTTACAATAGTTAATCCATCTAACGTACACATCTTGGGATACTAAGGGGCAAGTTACTATGGCCCATCCATTTAACTTGCACAACTTTGGGTTTCTGCTCACAATCCATTCAAAAATGGGTAGAATGTACAAATTTCACACAGTCACCCAAAGCCAGAATTGAACCTGGATCTCTGGCACTGTGAGGCAACAGTCCTTGCCACTGTGCCGAAGTGGTGGCCTTCAAGTTTCACCATCTACCATGGTAGTATTTGTACCCGCATCCCCAGGTCATTACCCTGGGTCTCAGGATTACTTGCCCAGTGACAATCCCACTTCCTCCCCTGCTCAATGACATCACGGCTGAGCTCATTGTAACCTCAACTTCACCCTCCCACCAATCCTTGATAATCTTACAACTCCCCCACCACAAATCGAGAATCAAGATGTCTCTACCTAAAATCAAAGACTCTGCTTCCACTATCTTTTGAGGAAACAAGTTTTAAAGGCTAATGACCATCAGAGAAAAAAAACTCATCTGACTAAAGGGGTTACCCCTTACTTTAAAACAATAGCCTCTAGTTCTAGATTCTCCCTCATCCTCTGCATATCAATCCTGTCAAGCTCCCTCAGGATCTTCTGTTTCAATTAAGTTGTCTCTTACTCTTTAAAACTGTGGATACAAGTCCAACCTTTCCTCACAAGATAACCCACCCAAACCCCTCTGAATTGCTGATTCTGGGGATGATCTCACCAATGCTGTGTATGAAGGAAGCACGTCCACCCTACTTTTGTATTCCATTTCCCACACAATGATAACGTTCTATTAGTTTTCCTAATCACTTGCTGTACCTTACTAGCCTTTTGCAATTTGTGTACTAGGACACCCAGATCCCTCTACACCTCAGAGCTCTGCAATGTAACCATTTAGATAAGCACCTTATTTTTATTTTTCCTGCCAAAATGGACAATTTCACATTTTTCTACGTTATACTTCATTTGCTGGGTTTTTAACTCCATAACTTAACCTACCTATATCCCTTTGCAGACTCCTCGTGTCCTCTTCACATACTAATGTCCTAGCTATCTTTGTGTTATCAGCAAATTTAGCAATTGCCTCTTCAATTCATTCATGCAAGTCACAACCTGCCAATCAGAAAATAATCCATTCATGCCCACATCCTCTGTCATGTTCGCTAGCTGATCATGTATCCATGCTAATATGTTATCCCCTGCACTGTGAACTTTTCTTTTTCACAATAACCTTTGAAGTGGCACTTTATAAAATGCCTTCTGGAAATCTAAATAAAGGATATCCACTTGTTGCCCTTTATCCATGACAAGTGTTACATAAGACCATAAGAACTAGGAGCAGGAGTCGGCCATCTGGCCCCTTGAGCCTGCTCCACCATTCAATAAGATCATGCCTGATCTTTCCATATTCTCAGCTCCTTACCCACCTGCTCACCAAAACTGTTAATTCCTTTAATGTTCAAACATGTATCTATTCTAGCCATAAAAATATTCAATGAGGTAGTCTCAACTGCTTCACTGGGCAGAAAATTCCACAGATTCACAATGCTTTTGGTGAAGAAGTTCCTCCTCAACTCAGTCCGAAATCTGCTCCCCTCTTATTTTGAGACCATGCCCCTTGTTCTAGTTTCACGTCAGTGAAATTAGACTTCTTCAAAGAACTCCAATAAATTGCTTAAACAAGATTTCCCTTTCACACAACCATGTTGACTTTACCTGATAACCTTGAATTTTTCCTTCTAAGTGCCCTGCTATAACACGTTTAATAATAACCTTGAATATTTTCCATATGACAGATGTCAGGCTAACTGGTCTGTAGTTTCCTGATTTCTGTCTCCCTCTCTTTTTAAGTAAAGGAGTTACACTTGATATTTCGGAAACTTCCCAGAATTTCAGGAATTTTGTAAAATTAAAACCAATGCATCAAATATTTCACCCTGGCTAGGTCCATCCTTCAGGAAGCACAAGAAAGTTATGTGACTCCCACAGTTTCCCAATACACCACAGGCTGCTTGGACGGGGGGGTGGGGTGGGCAGAAGGACTTCCCAGGGATCACAAAGCACATCTTTCAGGGGACATCTGGTGGCCAACAATCTGGAGACTGGAAGATCCGGGCAATTGTGTGTGGATGAGTTAGAACATAGAACACTACAGCACAAACAGGCCCTTCGGCCCACAAGTTGCACTGATCACTTCTATACCTACTAAGCCATAGATCTATCTATAACCCCCAATCCCATTAGATCCCATATACTCATCCAGAAGTCTTTTAAAAGACCCCAGCAAGTTCGCCTCCACCACCACCGATGGCAGCTGATTCCATTCACTCACCACCCTCTGAGTGAAAAACTTACCCCTAACATCTCCTCTGTACTTGCTTTCCTGCACCTTAAATCTGTGTCCTCTTGTAGCGGCCATTTCAGCCCAGGGAAATAGCCTCTGAGAATCTACCCTATCTATTCCTCCCAACATCTTATAAACCTCTATCAGGTCGCCTCTCAACCTTCGTTTCTCCAGGGAGAAGAGTCCCAGCTCCCTCAACCTATCTTCATAAGGCATGCCTCCCAATCCAGGCAACATCCTTGTACATCTCCTCTGCACCCTTTCAATAGCTTCCACGTCCTTCCTATAGTGAGGCGACCAGAACTGCGCACAGTACTCCAAGTGGGGTCAACTCCAAGTGGAGTTGCCTGTTCAGATAACAGATTTCATTAATTGCTCATGGAGTTTTATGAATAAAAGCAATTAGCATTTAGAGAACTTCTAAAGGTGTCAAAATTAACTGACTGGAATTTTTTTTTTGAATGGAAACCTCAAGTGTACTCAGCTTTTCCAAACATTGAGTATTTGGGCCAAAATTAGCAAGATCTGTCGGCAAATACAATTTATCAATTTTTTGAAAAAATTAATTTATTCAGTTTTTAAAAACATGCATCAAGTATATCACCTGCAACATCACTGGAGAAAAACTCAGTCAAATACCTTACGTTAAAAAAATAATCTGCAAATTATTAGTGTAATAAGACAATCTTATCTGGTTAGATTATATGGAGTTACAGTTCATCGCAAACTGCATATTTAAAGCATGCATTTAAAACTGTGATACTTCATAAATTCATCCTGCACTTAAAGAATTTAAATACAATGTTTCAAGTACCAAAATTCACACGATGTACTCCTAAATCATCAATTCAACTGACAAAGCTAACAATTCCACAATACACAAAGCATTCTTGGAAACAACACATCAAAACTCATTTTAATCATGTTTTTAACAGGTCAGAGATTACCTATATCGCTTGATCCATCAGCTTTACATACTGATGGAGTATAAAGAGGAAACCTATTTAGACTTATTGACATCACTCAACAAATGTTGAAGACATCAATTGGATTTGACCGTCATAGCAATCAGTTTTAACCTAGCATTGAAAATCTTTATTCTCATGTAGTTTTAAAAAAAAGGTAAGACTTTGGCATTAAAAATAAGAGCTCAACTGATACTAAATTACAGTAACGTAACAGACATGCACGTGTCTCTATGGCTGACAGTATGATTTACTCGGAAAGTAAAGTTAATTGAATTTGATAGCTTTTGAAGCCATTTGCTCAGTAATTTATATGGTCCCACGGCTTCTTGCTACTCACTTAAGAGATTTCTCTTCCATTAATTTGTTTCTTGTCATCCACTCTACAATGATCAGTTGTGTTCCAATTTGTCACTACTGGATGTATACTTGTCCTGCAATTTCTTTCTAGATGTTGTACACTGATTACTTTCGATGAAATATTATTGTGAAACTTAGTAAGAAATCATAGTGGAAATGCAAAAGATTCAGAATTTCAGAAAACAATCACAGGATTGTAGCAATCACTTAAAATAAGCAAAGCATTGTGTTTTATTTTCTTTAACAATGGGCTGTGTACGATCACCTTCAGGCTCTGTTAATTTAAGTCTGTTTTTCAGCTGGAGCTCTAAAATGGCAGCATTATAATGCATGGCACAGACTAATACTGTGCACTTATCTGCACTTGACAGAGACATTCACATTTTAGTGAGGGTTGAAATATAAGGTGTTCAAAGCTGCTGTTACCTGGTCATATTTTTCCCTACATAATGGCATGCTGTCAGATTCAAAGGGTTACAACAACCTTGCTGTATTTTAATAGCACAGTGTATTGGAGATGTGGTCTTGACTTCAACAATCAGACTGAAGTTGACAGCATGTTACTCAGCCATAGGTTACTTGGCCCACTTTGAGTGAGTCTTGGGAGGAGAAGCTACTTTTTATTTAGAATCCATTTACTAGAAAATCTGCATCACATTTATGTCACTGAGAAAATCAAACAAAATACGTACCAAGGATATGCACAAGGACAAAATACAAAGAGCTTCAAAACAACTAATTCAAAATATGTATTTAACTTCTGAATGTCTTAGACAGTACAAGATTGAATTGAGATATTACAATTTTAAAATACTTTGCAATGAGTTTTAAATTTGAGAACCTGAATTACAGTATCAGATTTAAAGGCAACCGCACTGTACTTTGATCATTACAAAATATTTTTCATGACGAGAACGCACAACTATTTTCTTGTGTACACATTGCCTGTGTACATTTCATTCTTATGGAAGTATACTCCATGGTTAAATAGTACATATCAAAAAAGGTAGAAAAGTAGAGCAGTGATTATTTCAGACAGTGATTCTGAAATCCTGCTTCCCATTGTCATTTCAACTGCATCTATTTTAGGCTTTTACAGGCAATTGTCATCATCGAGCAAATCCTCCTCTATGGGCACCTCCTCGACCTCGGAATCCTCCTCTTTCTCCTCTGAAGTTTCCTCTGTTTCTTTCTCTTCCTCTCTCCCCACGTCCTGCTGAAGGCCCACCTCTTCCTCCACCTCTAGAGGCTCCACCTCCTCTATCAGATTTAGATTTTGGAGGAGGAGATTTAGGACGAAGCCTCTCAATCTCCTCCGTACAACCAGTCAGGTGCACATTAGTACCAGTGAAGTATGAGCTGTAAACTTCAGCATTAAAATTACTGTTTGTAAGACTGGGACCCACAGTGAGCCATCCTAATGTGAGGAAAAAAGAAAAATGGGAAAAAGTGAAGCAATGCAAAAATATTTCAAAACTTTAAAAATTTAAGTTCAAAACAGTTATAAATATCCAAGCCAAATAAAAATAAAAAGGAAAGAAAATCCAGTTCATTAATCATAATTCTGAATTGACATAACAATTGTGGTAACATCAACATTTAACACCTCAAATTTCCCCCCTCTTAGATCTTTGAAGATGTATAATTGATAAAGACTGTGAAAATGGTGTATGAGAGTCCAGGTTTTATATATAAAAGAACAGCACGAATTACAGTACAAAAATTTGTTAGATCAGAGTTAATCCAATGCAGTTCTGGGCATCTCATTATAAAAAGCCATGCATATTAAGGTCCATCAAAATGATATTATTAACTAGAACAATAAAATAAATGGAGTCATAGAACCCTACAGTGCAGGAGGCCATTAGGTCCATCAAGTCTGAACCAACAACAATCCCTCTCAGCCCTTATTCCTGTAACCCCACATACTGACCCCGTGAATCCCTATAACCTATGCATCCTGGGACACTAAGGGGCAATTCAGCATGGCCAATGCACCTAACCTGCACATCTTTGGACTGGGAGAGGAAACCAGAATACTCAGAGGAAAACCACGCAGAAACTGAGAGAACGTTCAAACTCCACAGAGACACTGACCTAAGCCGGGAATTGAACCCAGGTGCCTGGAGCTGTGAGACAGCAATGTTAACCACTGTGCCACCCATACGAAGATGATGACTTCAAAAATGTAAGTATTTTACTTTACTTCTGGTTTACTTTAAATGGGAATCTAGGTTTCCTAATATAAGATGTGCTTAATCAATGGATACAAATTGGAGTGCTGCTTGCATTACTTTATTATTGATGTATCAATGATTATTGTCATGGGGAAGCCTGGAAACTGATTGTCATCTAGTTTTTCACCCACAACAGTATCAAAGAAGAGCCCACACCTGTCCTAACTTGTGGCCAAACACTTGTCTATGTATAGATAGACAATGTAATGGATGCTTCACAGAACTAGCAAACCAAAAGGTCATACATTCACATCCAACCATGCCAATTCAACACATCTGGTAAAACTGGCTGGTATCATTAAACAAATCCTCAAAGCTGCCAAATCTGTGTTAGACTTTGTGGTTCATCAACATGCAGCACAGAAGAAAACTTGCAATGCAGCCAAGTCTGGTCTACACATTTTAAATAATGTATTAAGCACAATAATGAAGAGGGTTCACGGAAATGATTTATTTTATGCATCAGCTGTGGCTCAGTTGGTAACACTCTTGCCTCTGAGTCACGAGGTTCCAAGTTCAAGTCCCACTTCAGGGACTGAGATCAAACAAAATTCAAGGCTTGTACTGCATTGTTGGAAGTATCACCTTTTGGGTGAGACATTAAACAGAGACCCGATCTTTCTTTTCTTTATCTTTCCAATCTCCAACACCACCTTGACCCTTCACAGCTCCTAACTGGTAACGTCTCCATACCTTGTGGTTGACTCAATGGGCCCAATTTTACCACTGTGTTGCACCCTTTTTTGGGCGTAAAAACTTGGTAAATTCAGGCACGAGGGGGTCAGCGGAGGGGAAGGAGGGGTCTGCCGCCGCCGCCGCTCTGCCCGAGATCAGCGGAGGGGAAGGAGGGGTCCGCCGCCGCTGCTCTGCCCGAGATCAGTGGAGGGGGAGGGGTCCACCGCCACCGCTCTGCCCGAGAACAGTGGAGGGGGAGGAGGGGTCTGCCGCCGCTCTGCCCGAGATCAGCGGAGGGGGAAGAGGGGTCTGCCGCCGCTCTGCCCGAGATCAGTGGAGGGGAAGGAGGGTCCGCCGCCGCCGCTCTGCCCGAGATCAGCGGAGGGGGAGGGGTCCGCCGCCACCGCTCTGCCCGAGATCAGTGGAGGGGGAGGAGGGGTCTGCCGCCGCTCTGCCCGAGATCAGCGGAGGGGGAGGAGGGGTCTGCCGCCGCTCTGCCCAAGATCAGCGGAGGGGGAGGAGGGTCCGCTGCTGCCGCTCTGCCCGAGATCAGCGGAGGGGAAGGAGGGGTCCGCCGCCGCCGCTCTACCCGAGATCAGTGGAGGGGTCCACCGCCGCTCTGCCTGAGATCAATGGGGCGGGGGGTTGTGCAATCAGTCTGGGTGGCAGGAGTGTGGGGGAATAAGAGGGTCAGTAATGTTGTGGAGGTGGGGCAATTCTGTGGGGGCCAAGGGGAGGCCCAAGAGGGATGTGGCAGTGGAACAGCATTCTTTTTTTTCTGCACACGTGCAGTTGGATGCACCAATTGGAGCTGCAAGGTTTCTGGCATGTTAAGCAGCAAACCCCCCCACCGCCCCAAAGACAGACTTGTGCAGCGTGATTTGGAATCGCTGATTTTTTTTTCAGGCTGAATGCATATCGGGGTACCTGAGAACAGGTCTAATAGTTGGATCTGAAACATTTTCAAGTCGGCCTCGCACTTAGAATTAAGACTATAAAATAGGGCCCAATGTCTTCAGTCATTCCAAGTGTTCTTGGGTTGCAATTAATGCCAAGTCCTACCACTTTTTCAAAATTAGAAGTAGGTCCTATATGTGGCCCAAAAACAGATTAGATTTTCATTTCAAGCAGTGTTGCTGGAGGAAGAAGTGTGCGAACACGGGTTCGTTTTTACCCTACTGTTTGGCTGAATACAAGACCAAAACAGCTGCCCCAGCTGAGATCAACCCAGAGAGCACATCAGGAGCTGTATCTGGAACCAATCTGGTCTGTTTGGTTTAGTGAATTTATCCACTGAGTCATCACAAATGCTGAGAAATATCTTTAGATGCTGCAGTGTTTTTCCCAACAACTATCTTAAAGATTTTATAAAGGACACTATGCACTTATTATTACAAGACAAAGCTTATAATGATAATAAATTATTTTTCCTGTAAGAAAGAAGTTACAAGTCACCTACCTGGCCTTATTGTGCTATCCCTTCCGAAGATATGCAACCTTCTTCGTCCCAGACAGAAGTGTTCAATAATATGAAATATTTCCACTGGTTTTTCAAGGTTCCCAATCTCTGGCTCTTCTGTAATAATAAGGTCAATGTCTACATTTGCATGGATAAAATCACCATCGGTACTTCTACGCACAGTTCCTTTGATACCCATTAGGCAGTGCTCCTGGAAAATTAAAATAATACATTGGAAATTAGATAGTTGCTTATGAAACATATTCATGAATTTACATTAAAACAATCAAAACATGGGTTTTGGCTGCAATTTATTTTTGTCATCAAAATATGGTCTTTCTTTATCAAACAAAACATTTCATAATAGAGTTTATGTTTTAAAGTTTTTAATGTATTAGTCACAAGTAGGCTTACATTAACATGTCAATGAAGTTACTGTGAAAATTTCCAAGTCACCACACTCTGGTGCCTGTTTGTGTACACGGAGGGAGAATGTAGCATGGCCAATACACCTAACCAGCACATCTTCCTGACTATGGGAGGAAACCAGAACACCTGAAGGAAATCCACACAGACACAGAGAGAACGTGCAAAGTCCGGACAGTCACCCAAGCCGGGAATTGAACCCGGGTCCCTAGCGGTGTGAGGTGGCAATGCTAACCACTGTGCCACCGTGCAGAAGTGTTGCTCATGCATTAAAGTTTTTCAGGATCAAACTTTATGGAATCATTGAAATTCAGAGCACAAGAGGAGGGTATTCAGCCTATCCTGTTTATGTCAGCTGAAAAAAGTGACTGCTCAATTCCACTTCCTTGACTTTTAGGTAAAGCATTTCAAGTGCACGTCCAAGAGCTTTTTAAATGCGATGAGGGTTTCTGTCTCTAACACCCTCTCACGTAGCGAGTTCCAGACCCCCACTGCCCTCTGGATGAATATATTTCTCAACTCTGCTATAATCTTTCTATCACTTACTTTAAATCTATGTCCCCTGGTTAGTTACTTTCTGCTCAGGGAAAGAGATTCCATATAACTTTATCTGCTTTCATTAAATCTCACGTCAGCCTCCAATCTTCCAAGAAAACAACCCCAACCTGTCCAATCTTTACTAAAAGTTCAAATTTTCCAGTCCTGGCAGTAGCATTATAAATTTCCAGTCCACCCTTCTTTCGTGCAATCACGTCCTTGCTGTGTTATGGTGGTAATTCAGCTGTGCCCAAACTAGTACTTTATGCTATTGTAAGATAATCTCTCTAATCTTAATTCTATGTCTCAGCTAATAATATTTTGTCTTCGTAATTACGTTATCTACACATCCTCCTTCATGGACATGCACTCCAATGTCACGCTGTCCCACTACACTTCATTGCATATTCCTGTCCTTGCTTGCCCTCCCCAAATGGATTACTTCATATTTCTTTGTCTTGAATTCCATTCTCACTTTTTTGTTCACCTGACCAGTCCATTGATATCATTCACTGATATTTTCCAGTAGTCTACCACTCTCCTCCTCTTCACTGTTAACGATTTAGCCAATTATGCCATTGGCAAATTCCTCAATCGTCCCCTAAGTTTAAGTCTATATCACCGTTGTATACCATGAAAAGCAAATGACCCAATGGGGAGCCCATAAAGCCCCACTGTAAACAGCCTTCTTATCACAAAGACATCCATCAACTCTCCAATACTTTTTGCCTCTGCCACTGAGCAAGTTTTGGATCCAACTTCTGTCCCATGGATTCCATGTTAACACTGTGTACATTTGATCATAATTTCCCTTTCCTCTCCGAGTTCCCATGGCACATGAACTGGGAGATTTTAATTAATTATCGAATTACGCAATAATCTTTTCAGAAATAATTGTAGAAGTACTGTTAATTCTGTAAATGTAATATTGTCTTTTAACTTCTTTTAAACAGAACTAGAGGCACAGCCTCAAAATAAGTGAGGGGGGGGCAGTTTAGAACGGAGTTGAGGAGGAACTTCTTCACTCAAAGGGTGGTGAATCTCTGGAATTCTCTGCCCATTGAAGTGGTGGAGGCTACTTCATTGAATATATTTAAGTCACGGATAGATAGATTTCTAATAGACAAGGGAATTAAGGGTTATGGGGAGAAAGTGGGAAAGTGGAACTGATCCACTTTAGTTCAGCCATGATCTTACTGAATGGCGGAGCAGGCTCGAAGGGCTAGATGGCCTACTCCTGCTCCTATTTCTTATGTTATGTTCTTTTCCGCTTTTCATAATGTTTAAGCTTAATTTTTAAAATCTTCACAAGTGGCTTAGAATTCTTTCTCCCGACTTCAGATACCTTCACTTAAGATATAAAATTAAAATTGTTGTGATGCTTGTTCAAGTTTTCCCTTGGGATTGGGGCAACCTGGCATTTATCATCAGCCATATCATAAAGTGTTGGCCTTCATCTCAACACGCTGGAATACGAAAAGTGATGGGTTCTGAATGTTTGCAGCACCAAATGCCAGGACTGGGTGAATGGTGGCGGCACATGGTGCCAGGAATGGGTGAACATTGGTAGAACAGAATCACAGAATCCTACAGTGCAGAAGAGGTCCTTTGGCCAATCAGGTCCGCACCAACGCATGAAAGGCCCTGACCTGCTCACCTAATCCCTCTTGCCAGCACCTGGCCCATAGCCTTGAATGTTATGACGTGTCAAGCACTCATCCAGGTACTTTTTAAAGGATGGCAGGGCATCCCCCCATCATTCACCCTTCCAGACAGTGCATTCCAGACATCACTACCCTCTGGGTAAAATAAAATTTTCCTCAGATCCCCCCCTAAACCTCTCACCCCTCACTTTTAACTTGTGTCCCCTTGTAACTGACCCTTCATCTAAGGGGAACAGCTGCTCCCTATCCATGCGCCTCAATCTTGAACACCTCAATCAGGTTGCCCCCTCAGTTTTCTTTGCTCCAGAGAAAACAACCCAAGCCTATCCAACCTCTCATTATAACTTAACTGTTTCATCCCAGGCAACATGATGCATTGCTGGGACAGGACACATAGTTGCAGAGTGTGTGAACATTGCTGGGATGGAGTGGTTTGTTAGGATTGGGAGTTAGGGTGGGTGGTGGTTAAAAAAAAACTGAAATATGGGGAGAAGTTGAAAAATGCTGAAATGGGATAGTGAATATTAGTATGAGTGTCATCCTGCTTTGACACTCCAGCTAATTTACTTAAGAAATAACTTATGCTCCTTAGCAGGCTTTATACTTTCTCTGAAAAAGATTGAGATGAATCAAAACCAGCGCAGGGGAAAAAACCCAAGTCTCCACGGTTTTGGCCATCTGATTCCACTACTCTTAGGGATTATGCAGCAATCAGGCAGTTTAAGCTTCCTGCAGAAGTACCGCATATGTGCATGCTTCTGGAGTTCCATAGGGTCCCTTCTTCAGCTTACAATGAATCATCCACTGCTCCCCATACTGGGAGATTCAAGCTACTACACTGTAAGAATTGATCATGAAAAGTTTTGTCTTAAAATAAATTAAAGCATTGATTACAGCATAATTACCAGTAATCTACAGAGAGAGAAAATAGATGTTTTGTAGCAAAATATGGTTTTGACATACTTATAACTTACTTTCACATAGACAACAGATTCAAAATTAAAAATTAGTATATGTTAAATTTTATGAATGTAACAATGTATAATTAGTTTGTGAAAAATAAAACTGATGTTAATATTTAACAAATTTTAATACAAGCATCAGAAGTACAAGGTTGGCTTTGCGGATTTAAATATGATTTTGGTTTCATGATGAAGTGATTGCTTCATAATACTTCACCAGGCACTGTGGTAAATACTCAGGGTTAAAGTTAGTTACTTGTTCTTTTGCCATTCAAATAGTAGTGATCTGATACTGACCCTTAAAAATATCTTATCTGCAAATAAAAGTTTGCTTGCATTGACTATTGTTTTTCTTGAACAGAATGTATTGCTGCCATATTACAGTCAGTCTGATGATTTTTTTGTTCTAATCCTGCTAGCTCAAATCATCACTTTGAAGCTTGAGTTTATCTAATAGGTTTCCTTGCAGCACACAACATTATCACTAAAACCAGCTGGCAGCCAAATCTTTTTGTCTTGGGCCTTTTCCCATGCTCCTTGCGATAGTTATTATAAACAGTGACATTTCCCTCCCTCCCTATGGTGAACTACCCATTCTCCTCCAGCACAATCCTCAAAAGCTTTTCAGGAAGGGAATTGTGATTACAAATCCACATCTCAAAACTTACGAGCTTCAGCACTGTTTTCTTATTAGAAATTTGCATGTTAAGATTATTTTAACATGAAGCACATTTATAATTAAACAATGATATTAATTGAAATCTAGTTCTTGAAATGCACATCCACATAGGAGGTTTCATGCTGGGTCAGGTTTTAAAAGAGAATTTTGGTTATATTTGGATAGATAATAGATTAATACAAATCTGAATTGGAATGCACTTTATTGAAGCACAGCTGGTAAACAAGGAATTAGGAGTTACAGCAACAGGTAAATGCAAAATAAGTTGGAACGCTACTGAAAATCTTACACAGGACTCACTTTCAAGGTCTTTTCCATTCCTGTCGCTCTGCATTTCAATTAGCCCCATAGCACAAGTGAATAATTCTATTCATAAAGCTAATAAAGAACTTCAGAAAGCAAATCAGAGAAGCGAATAATGCCTTCCATATTATCTCACACCAGAGACTATAGGAATTGGTGAGGAATTAATTACCCATTCTGAACTGCAATTTTCCACATAATTCAATTGGACAATAGAAGAAAAAACAGGTGTTTCTTTTTGTGCATTGCATGAGTTCTGAGTAAGCTCAATGAAACTGTTTGGGCTCACCACAAGATACTGCTCCCGAGGTCAGAAAGAACACTTGCCTTTGTTCGTTGGAAGACTGCCTTTGGGTCCAGAGTTTTGGTTTTTCCAGGATTATTCTTGTTTGTTTTGATCCAGCAAATATCTTCACAACGCCTAAAACCCCACTTGCGTAGGCACTAGAATAAATTAAAACAGGGCTTATACACAGAAATATATAATTTTTAATTTGGCGCTGATTAACTGTAAACCACATATTCACTGAATGCATCCCAATTTTTTTACTCAGGAATTTGTCCATCTAGTTCAAATTAATGGACACTTTTTGAAAACTAAATTACAATGTTAACAAAGTTATAGTCATGGCATTATTTCAGTCACCATAACATTAAAACACAATTATATTCAAAGCACAACTTTGAATGTAATGAAAACCATATGGAAAAAAGATGTTGTAAAAATATACAAAATTGTTCAAAAAAAATCAGTGTTTACAAAACGCAGGTGCGTTTCAGGGTAACAGTACAAGCTTCTAAGGAAGTAGCTTGGATAGTTAACCGTTATTGCTTAAGATGCAAAGAGCAGATTTTCACAATAGGAATCCAACAAAAACTGCTTTACATGTAGGCTAAACTAATGCAAAAAAATGAACTTTTTTTTAAACATATAAAATGCATTGAAAATGCAGAGTATTCTCTCTCAGATATCTCAGCAAAAAAAAAGTTGATAAAAATGTTAGACACAAAGAAGGAATAGCACACCAGATTAATCAGGGTGAATTATATACTCAGCTCAAGACTCAACATGCTCCACCTATTGATGGCAAACAATTGGTCAGCAGTAATCCAGACAAATTTATCATATGAATAGACTATTTAGTAAATGAAGAAGCTTTCTGAGAATGCTGTTGCATATTAACCTACCACCCTTCCTAGGTCGAGACCATCCCCAGAGCCACACCACAAAAAGACAAATGATCTTGGGGCTGCAATTTCTTCGATTTCCAGCTTCATGATCTACAGAAGAAAAATAAGTTGTGAAGAAAAATACTAAAAATTACTCCTTGGCTATCACAATCCACAGCTAATTCCTCATCATTCATAAATATATACTTAGTTATTTTTTTCTTGGATGCAGGCTTCTGTCAATTGCTGGTTTTAAATTTTATCATAGCTTGTTGCATTTGATGTCTGATTTGCAATTGGAGCATTATATTTAACTTGTGGCAAAATTCATTGACGACAACAAACGAAGGCAAAAGATGCCTTTGCAGATGATACCCAATACTGAAATCTGATGTCTACAATTTTAAGACAGACAAAAATGGACAGATAAATAAAGACATAACTCTATATGTATCTATCATGAAAGTCTGGATAAGGCAGAAATAGAGAAAAGGAAATCCATTCACTTTTTATCTTTAAATCATAAATGGTGAAAGGTTTGAACATGTGTAATTGCTGTAAAAAATGAACATACCTAAATGCTGGTAAAACTTTTTCCCCTCTCACTCCAGTTGCCATGAATTGCTATTTGTACATGCATACCACTTGCACTTCAAAAGGAATGTACACAATGAGTCAGCAACAACAGTCAATGGGAATCAGGGGAAAAACTCTCCACTGGTTGGAGTCATACCTAGCATAAAGGAAGATGCTTCTGGTTGTTGGAGGTCAATCATCTCAGTCTCAGGATATCATTATTGGAACTTGCTCCCTAAAGTTATTGTGGATGTACCTACACCACATGGACTGCAGTGGTTCAAGATGGCAACTTACCACCACCTTCTGAGGGCAAACTAGGGATATGCAATATATGCTGGCCCAGCCAGCAATGCCCACATTCCATGAATGAATACGATAAGTGGATGTATTAATTTGGAGCTGCAAGGTTCATTTTCAATGGTTCAGGCATTTTGTAAGGAAGGGAACAGGAATACAGAACCCAAATAAGCCAGATTAAAATTTGTTTACATTACTTATGAGGTAGCCTAGTCATAATGAATGCAAAATTTGCTTTCAGTCACTGCTAAATTAGCTGAGATATGATTTTGCTCAATAAAAGTTTGATATTTACACTCTTGCATGCAATCAGATTTGTGCCGTTTCGCACTGCTCCTTTGACACTGCCATTAAATCCTATTAGTACAGCCTTTCAGAATCTACCGAATGGAAACGAGCTAACCATCTTATCAATCCTTCTCAATTTCAAAAAAATGTCAGTCTGCAAACTAGTAACCTTGCTCTTCTCCATTCTGCAGTAATTGATAAAAACTATAGCACCAGTCAAATAGCTGCCAGTAAGTGTAGTATACAACAGTGTCAGAATAAACACTCATCTCCCTGATTTCTTTTCCTCTTTACACTATTTGGTTAAACCAAAAAAGCCAGGGTAATAAAACAGTCAGTGAATTAGTAAGATTATTAGCACAGAGTGGTTTTGCCCGAGTGCAAGGGAATTCTGTGATTATGGGAATGCACTGGGATGGGATAAGATGAGCTTTTAAATATATGTAAATAAACAGAATTAAGGGACTGTTGGTTAAATTTTAAAAATGTTAAAAGTTTAATAAATTAAACAACCGTATTTTCACAATTAAAAGCATATCATGAGATAATTGTATGATATTTCAAAACTTAAGAACCTGAAGATAGCAGGGAAGGTATGTGTTTCAACTGTAGCATATGAGAGCTGGTGAGCACCACTGTGATCCACAACTGCAGTTAAGTGTAAACAACTCGAAGGAATTTTGGCTCAGAAGTGAAGAGTGGAAGTCCAAGCATCATGCACTGCAATACATCACGGAGGAAGATGGTTATCGACTTCAAATTTGGTTCATGTTCAGGGGACAGGAGGGTGCGACTTTGAGAAAGACAGATGCAGGGATTTAGAAGGTAGCATTGGAGGAGGCTTGGTTCTTGCACTTCTCAAATAGTTTCGAGGTTCTTGCAGCCTGCGCAGGTGAGAATAGGGGCATCAAGGAGGATGAGCAAACATGCAGTACCAAGGTACTGGGGGTCATTTGTGTTGTAGGACTAAAAAGTAATGGAGTTATGGTGGGAGACAGTATAGTTATGACAATAGATATTGTTCTCTGTAGCCAAGAGCATCTCAAAGGCTGCACTGGCCTGCCCAGTGGCAAAATTAAGGACATCGCTTCAGAGCTGTGAAACAAAGTGAAATGGAAATGTTTTGTGGCCTATGTAGGTACGACTGAGGAAAAGGTTCTGCTGAAGGAATATGAGAAACTGGGGTCTAAATTAAAAAGCAGAATTATAAAATTAATAATTGCTAGATTATTCTCTAAGCCCGCTAACATACTGAAATAGCAAAAATAAGATCAGAGATTTGAACGTATGGTTCAAAGACTAGTGTAAAGAAACGGATTTCAATTTGTGGGACACTAACACTAGGAAAGTTCCATTGGTGCTTCACTTCAACTGTGCTGAAGCCATTATTCTGGTGAATTGAATAACTAGTGCTTTGCACTAAATAAATGGAAGGAAGGGTTTAAGTTTGGGGCAATTTAGAAAGTTCAAAAAGAACAAGGGTCAGAGATTACAGGATAGCAACATGGGCAATGATAACCAGAGGAGACAAAATGTACAAATATAAGATTGAGTAACAAACAGGGTCTGAGTAGGGAAAAGCAATAAAACAAAATTAAAGGGTCCTTATCTGAATGCACAGTGTTCGAAACAAATAGCTGAGATGAAGACACAAAAAGAAATGAATAGCTATGATCGGACAATTATTATAGAAACATGGTCAAGGTGACCAAGACCGCAAACATTCAGAGGTACTTGGCTTTCGGAAGAATCCATAGAAAATAAAAAGTTGGGGTGGATCTGCTAATAAAGGATGAGACCAATAGAGTAGCGAGAAGCGATCTCAGCTCAATCAGAATGTAGAACCAGTTTAGGTGGAGATAAGAAATAGCAATGGAAAGGCATCACTGATGGTAGTAATCTACATGCCCCCCAATGCTAGCTACACTAGCGTATACATCAATAATTAATGGGGATTTGTAAGGTGTTGCAGTAATCCTGGGTGAAATTTTCATATACATTGGACAAATCAAATTAGCAAAGGTAGTTTTGAAAACAAATTCAGAGTATATTTGGGACAGTTACTTTGAAAAATATGTTGTGAAACCAACCTGCGAGCTAGTTTAGATCTGGTATGTGTAACTTGAAAGAATTACTCAACTCACAGTAAAGGATCCTTGGAAGAATGGCCATAACATGATGAATTTAACATTCAATTTAATAGTGCAAAACTGTTTGAAACTAGGGTCTTAACTGAATGCAGAGGTTGCTGTGCACCCAGCAAAATGTCCATCTTGATGCTCCAGTAGTTGCATTGAGGTTTAAAAAAACACAATGGGCCATAACTTCCGAGCTCCAGGGCATCGTATCTGGGGGTATCTAAAAGATGTGCTACGAAACTCTGTCCCCCCAGAAAATCCCAGGTAAAGTTTGCAAAGCAATTGCCCAGGAAGTGTAAATTTCACTCGATAATCACCCCGCACTGGGAAACATATGAAAGCCATGATTTAAATTGCATATTGCAGATGGTTCTGACTGTTTTACACCAAGTTACCCCAGAAACACAAGAATTAAGACCACTTCTAACTTCTTGAAACTACTGTACAGATCCGCATTGACCCCCTCACTGAATTCCCCTCAAACCCAAATCTCCACAGGACTCTTTCAACTTCCCTTCCCAACTACCCCACTCTCCCAAAGGCCTGGTTAGACACAGCCATTTCCCCAATCCAAAACCCAACTCCCATCCTCTCACACTCCTGATGCCATTGGATGCACTATACTGCTGAGATCTTACTCAGCACGAGTCGGAACATTGGATGTGATAGAATCACTTGAAAACAATAGAATTACCTGGATTTCGAGTTCACAACTTTCAAACAGTTACAATTTGACTTAACTAACAGTCTATCAGAAGTTATGGTGCAATAAAATAGCCTTCCTGCCTTACCCTTTCATAAACATGCACCATTCATGCCAACTCATGTTACCTCATGACCCCCACCCACCCCTCCCATAGCCCCTCAGTCTCCATGTCAACCTACGTCCCCATGGCATTTTGGAGCTCCAATGCCAACCTTAGTGCCAACTTATGCAAACTCATACCTCTGACCCACCACCTTTTTCCCCTCCACCCATGCTAACTCACGCAGTATCCAACATGAGCAGATCTCAGGGCCTACATTGAGGTTAATTTGTTTCTTAAAAAACTCTCAGTCATAGACTGAGTAAGTCCTGCCTTGGTTCAGTCAACCAAAATGCATTACCACGCATTTGTCTAAATTAAACTCCATCTGCCATTTGTCAGCCCACTGGCCTAATTGATCAAGCCTTATTCCTGACTTACTCAGTTAATGGTAGGGTGTTGGGGACAAAGAGATCTAGGGGTACATATTCATAGCTCCTTGAAAGTGGAGTCATAGATGGACAGAGTGGTGAAGAAGACATTTGGCAAGCTTGGTTTCATTGGTCAGAACATTGAATACAGGAGTTGGAATGTCTTGCTGAAGCTGTACAAGACATTGGTAAGGCCACATTTGGAATACTGTGTGCAATTCTGATCACTATTATAGAAAGGATATTATTAAACTAGAAAGAGTGCAGAAAATATTTACTAGGATGGTACTGTGATTTGATGGATTGAGTTATAAGGAGAGGCTGGGTAACTGGAACTTTTTCCTCTGGAGCACAGGAGGATGAGGGGTGATCTCAGAGAAGTCTGTAAAATAATGAAGGACACAAATCGGCTAGATAGTCAATATCTTTCCCCAATGGTAGAGGAGTCTAAAACTAGAAGGCGTAGGTTTAAGGTGAGAGGGGAGAGATACAAAAGTGTCCAGAGGAGCAATTTTATCACAGAGGGTGGTGAGTGTCTGGCACAAACTGCCAGAAGTGATAGTAGAGACCAGTACAATTTTGTCCTTTAAAAAGCATTGAGATAATTACATGGGTATAATGGGTATAGAGGGATATGGGATTAACAGTCAACTGGGATTAGTTTAGGGGATTAAAAAAAAGGCGGCATTGACAAGTTGGGCTGAAGGGCCTGTTTCCATGCTGTAAACCTCTACAACTCTAAAAGTTGAGTTGATGTCTCGTTCAGATCAGCCATAATCTTATTGAATGGTGAAAAAGTTCCTATTTCTTATGCTCTTAACTAAATTTGAATATTTCCTATTTAAACTTTTGACTTACATGTACAAATTTTGAAATTAATCAATTACTGTTACTCCCTCCTGTTATGCTTTAGTTTTGTTCACGTAAATTACTTCAGTAACATTTACCTTTTAAGTAACCTTTAAGTAATGATATTTGATAAACATACACATTCAAATTTACTGATGAACAAATCCTCATCTGTATCAAAACAATTTCATCTCCAATTAATAGACTGCAAGTTAACTGAAAATGCACAACCTTGAAAAAGTAAAATTTATAGACAAAATATAACCTTTTGTAGAATGTTCATAAAATAAAATGAAGTGTTGTCAGCAAATGTACACAACTCACATCATCCCATGTCCAGCACTTCTCAACAGCTGTTACCCCAGTCTCCCTGTAGTATTCTTCCAAAGGTGGCTCCACCAAAATAACATCAAACTTGCAATTCAAGTCTCTAATATCAAATGTCTCTAAATCAGCTGGTAAATACCTGTTTACAAAAGAAAATTCTGAAGTTAATTTTAAGTAAATTTTATACATATCTGCTGCTGCTTCTGTATTCTCAGTTGTTAACTTAATACAAGTAAATAGGGAGGAACTTGGTCCCGAGTACCACAATGCACAAGATGTTCTTTGCAAATGTGCTGCCAGAAGTACATATTTGTAAAGTCTACCTTTTAATCTCAAACCTTCAGTTCAATTATGAATGAAAGGACAAATGTGCGTTATCAAAACCATACCTATTGCAATGAACAATTAAAATAAAAAAAGGAACACAGCTGGATTTTGTGGTTAACAGCCAGGGGCTTAAGGGAGCAGCTAAAGTCTGCAAACTCTGCTTGAACTGGAATAACCTGAAATTTGAAACTGGCTTGAACTGGTCGACAGCAAAGCACTGGTATCAGTTTGAATACGATGTCAAGTCAAGGAGGCTTTAAGGCATTCAGCAGTAGCAAGCAGGGTAAGCACCCAATCACGCTGAAGTATTCTTGCAGACAGCAAACCAGGAAGTAAAGTGCACGGATTATCCCTCATTTTAAAATTTTATATGCAGTAAAACAAATTATCAGAACATACACATAGGATTAAGATGGAGACTAAAGTATCAAATAAACCTTGCTAAAAATATTTTTAAATATGTGGAATTCATCACAACTAAAAAAAATGACATTCAGCAAATATAACTTTTTTATTCATTTGTGGGACATGGGCATTGCTGACTGGCCAGTACTTATTGTGCATCCTTAGTTGCTCTTGAACCGATCGTTTGCTCAGCTATTTCAAAGGGCAGTTGAGAGTCAACCACATTGCTGTGACTTTGGAGTCACATGTAGGCCAGACCGGGTAAGGAAGGCACATTCTTTCCCTAAAGGACATTAGTGAACCAGATGGGTTTTTCTGATAATTGACAATGATTTCAGTCATCAGTAGATCCTTAATTCCAGACCTTTTTACTGAATTCAAATTCCACCGTGTGCTGTGGTGGGGTTTGAACCTAGGTCCCTAGAACATTAGCTGAGTTTTTGGATCAATAGTCTGGTGATAATACTACTGGACCATCGCCTCCCCTCTTACAGCAGCCCGGGATTTGAAAGAACTTGGAACATAGCTAAAAATGTTCAATTCATTACAACGTGTAGATATTTTCAAGGATTTTATAGCGAGACTAATAACACCCTTAGCTCAATGATTTCTCATTGATTCTTTGGACGGGGGTGGGTTAGGGGTAATGCACTCTAAAGAAACAGAATCACTGACACCAACATCTGGATTGCACATTTAACTGTGCATGTGTTAACATCAGATGTTGCTGTCATTTTCAAAGGACTAATGTGAATGCTGACAGGTTTACTGTCATACCTATCACAAAATCCAGAACATTTATAGATTATATAAAACGCATTTATCTGCCCATGTAAGCATCAGTTTTAACTTAGTTTTTGCACTGTGCCCTCAATCAGAAGATAGTGCATTAAAGCCTCAATCTCTGATTTAACACACATAATCTATGTTGATGTGTCAGTGCTAAGATAGTGTTGCAGTATCAAATCGTCATCTTTCAGGTGACCTGTTAAACCAAGGCTCTGTCTGCCTGCTCAGGTGGATGTAAAAATGCTGATGCACTCTCTCAGAAAGAGCAAGGGTGATCTTGAGTTCCAGGCAACATTTAGCTTTCAACTAGAAACAGATTAACTGATCTTATTGTTGCTCATGGGATCTTGCTGTACACAACTAGATTGCAATAAATGTTTACAGAACAAGAGAACCCATTTAATTGTTCACACTTTGTGACATCCTGGAAATATCAAAAGAGGCTTATAAAAGTAATTTCCTTGAATAACCCAAACCTAAACTGAAGTAACAAATATAGTCGAAAAGCAGTAGTCTGAAGGAAGTTCTTCATATACAAACTATGCCCACTCCCCCAAAATATTTCAACTTGCTTTTATTCTTGAATTGCAAAAACAAAATCACATGGATTTCCCATCAAATAGCATTTAAACCTAGAGGACACAAAAAAGAGAACAAGTAAAAAAAAACTTCCATTTCAAAAATCTACTCTACAACAATAGCCCCAGTAAGTTTTCTTCTTGAGTGATTTCTTTTAAGAACTTAAACTGTGCTGCGCAACTACACACGTGGTAACTGAAGAGTACATCAGGACTTACAGATTACTGTGTAGCTCTGCAGCTTAGATGAAACATTTCTTCGCAATAACATTTGTATTTAAATCTAAATTGGTAACACTTCACATTTAATAAATGTATTTTTCTGCATCTGTATTTTACATGAAACAGTCTCACAAGAATATATAGAAGCACTCACATGGGGGGAGTGTTAGTTTGGGAAATTAGATCGTCCTTCAGTCTGATCAGTTCACGGAGTTTAGGATATTCTTCAAATCTGTCAGCCAGACCTGTTTTTTTTAAATAAATCAAACTTTAATTTTGAAATTAGATTCAGATCGGACTAGAATTTATGCCAATCAATTGAGATTGTTGACATTCTAAAAATCTAGAAAAATGCACACCTCAAATACAATATAAAGTTAATTTCATAAAACAGTGAAAGCTTGTTCGAAATATGCATTTCCTGTTGAGTCAGCAGCAACTAAATGCTGATGGGCTTCTTGGCTAATCCCTGTTCCTAACAGGAACATGCATCATGTTTTCCAGTTGGTGTTATTCCATTACCCAACACACTCAAAAAGTCCTGCATTTCACAGATTAAATTTTCAGAAATTGGAGTGTTCAGCTCAGCATGTTCAGTCCACATAATTAGAAGGGAAGATCACAGCTGAGCATTTATGCTAAACTCCCCATTCGTGCTATCTACTTAGAACACTAAATTTATGAATCGTCCTTTCTATCATTGCGTCATCCTGATACCTGCACTATAGCATCAACTTATGCAAATCCAAACTTACGAGGAAAACACCGTTTTCAAAAATTGCAGACTTTAGTTGGAAAATCTACTTAATCAGAGAGTCCCAAACTAAATGCCTTTTTAAACTGCTGCAAAGATTTAAGATTTTTTTCACAATTGTGTCAGCTGATTACAACATGTTCGCATTTCTCATCTAGACCTCCAGAACATTCGAAGTTTGTGTACTTTGAGGCACACATTGCCAAATTCTCATTTTATTGCAATTCAGAAATTTGAACTGCAGACTAAATAATTTCTAAGTAATAACTTTTAACATTTTACAAAAAACATTACTGTGAGTTTTACGAAAAGCAATATCTGCAAAATCCAGGTGGACCACAGTTTAGAATCACTCAAATATTCCATCGAATACAACAAAATCTAAGGATATTCTTTCCTAGCAACATGGTGACACAATTCATACTTAAAATATCTGAATTCTCCATGACCAACTTTATCCAGAAGAACATGCAGTGCCAGATTTTGACTGCACAGGTGGATAGCTGGACATAGATCAACCCTAGTTTAAAGGGCCCAATAGACAACTGGTGCTCTGGGGAGGCAGAGGTAGGATTGAGTCAAGCACATTGACCCAGGAAACAGATCCTAGGTGGTCATGGGATTGCATGAGAAATGAAGTAGGCTGGTTACAAGGCCCAATTTGGTTACTTGGGACCTGGTCTCACTTGTTTTAGATGTTGTTTGGCCCTCTGACTTCTAACAATCAAATGCAGAACCCAATCCTATACCTCCAATAATGGAAAATAACTCCGATTCACGAAACCCACTTAAAAAACTTTTAAATCGAGTGATTAATCTCTCGTGAAAAAAACTTCTATTCAGACACCACATCAAAGTCAGCGAATCAATTATTTAAACTGTCAAACTGTGAACTCTGAACCCCCCCCCCCGAAACAATAGTAGTTTTGAAATTCAACTGGACAATCATAATTACATAATATCCTTTGAGGAAATGTCAAAGAACTCTATTTGAACTGCATGCTCAGATAAGGATGCAGTTTCTAACCTACACCACATGGACTGTCAATCAAAGCAGTCCTGCCAAGGTTTCTCTTAAACTCTCATTGGCAGGCTCAGCCTTTTTTAATGTTTAGAAGAGCATGGAATTTAAAAAGTTTCAGTTAATGACACTTAAATGTTATCTGCCCTTCAAGAGTTTTTACATCCAATGAAAAATGTGTGACTGCCAAATCACAAGGGTCTATTTGAACTCAGCATAAAGTTTAAAAGGCCCTGCTAAGTTTGATGTTTGCTCCTCAGAGTCACATCCTTCCCCATCCCTGGCAAAAACAGGATCTGTTGGAAATATGGATTTCCACATCCAGGTCCTACCCACAATTATTAAAGGTTTGCAGAATCTTCCTGACTCAGCACAAAATCTGGCCTGTTATTTTCATTTGCAATCATGCAAACACTCTGGTTATTGCTTTAGCTTACCAACATCACGAATAAAGTTTTGGGGCCGATGCCCTGTGTCCACAAAATGTTGGCAGTAGTCATTATGTGGGTTGAGGCTTTGTGTGCCCTGGTAGAAAAATGAACAGATTCAGTTACAGAAAAAAAGATAATGCAGAAGAATAATAAAAGCGCAAGGATATTTTTTGTGCTACCTGAACCGAAGTCTTAGAGCAAAACAAATAAATTTTAGTAGCGTTAAGGGTTTAAGAGATCAAGGCTAAATTTGGAAATATTACAATCGTTTTGTAAAAGTATGAAGATATGAAAAGGGTGTTTGGGTCAAAACTCAACATTTTATTCTCAAGTCCATAATATACAAGTTAGCCTTTGGTTTCATAATTCAGCATAAAAATACTGTAGATTGTATTCTCTACTGTGAGTCTACACAGTGGTCTGTCTAGTTCTATTTAATTAAAATACACAATCAGAGATAGTGTGGGTGTGGATTACTGATCTTCTGAATGATGCATTTTCAAGCAAATACTCATATCTTTAACATTTCCTCAAAGTGCTTCTTACAAAATATCAGCAATTAGCCTAACATCATGAAGCATCTTGTAAGAATTACATAATATAAAGACTACAGATTTACCATATGTAAAAATTATACAAATCAAACTGATCTACCAAATAGATAAACAAAATAGAAGAAAATTCTGAAGGATAGCATCTATCTCAACTAGGAGAGGCAAAGCATGATCAAGGATAGTCAGCATGGCTTCGTCAGAGGGAAGTCATGCTTAACAAATTTGAATTTTTTGAGGTTGTGACCAGGTGTGATTAGGTTTGTGCAGTTGATGTAGTTTATATGGATTTCAGCAAAGCCTTTGATAAGGTCCAGGCAATTGCAAATAATCACAAATTGGGAGATTGCAAATAAGGCAAATGCACATGGGATACAGGATTTGATAAAGTGGATTCAAAATTGGCTCACTTTCAGGAGGCAAAAGGCGATGATAGAAAACTGTTTTAGTGACTGGATGATGTGGAGATGCCAGCATTGGACTGGGGTAAAAACAGAAAGAAGTCTCACAACACCAGCTTGAAGTCCAACAGGTTTACTTGTAGCAAACGCCACAAGCTTTCGGAACAGGCTGTCCCTTTGGCAGGTAGGTGGGAGTTCTGATCACAATTAGGGCACAAAGACACAAACTCAATTTAAACGAATAATGATTGGAATGTGAATCTTTACAGCTAATCGAGTCTTAAAGGTACAGACAATGTGAGTGCATTAAGCACAGGTTAGAAGGATGTGTATTAGAACATAGAACATAGAACATTACAGCGCAGAACAGGCCCTTCGGCCCACGATGTTGCGCCGACCAGTTTTTTATTGTTTCCAGACAGGAAAGTTAATGAGATTTTACAAGACCAGGCAAGTTGTGGGGGTATAGATTCACACCGCAATATGCCAACATCTTCATGCACAGGTTCAAACAAGACTTCTTCACTGCACAGAACCTTCAACCGATGCTATATACTGGATACATCGATGACATTTTCTTCCTTTGGACTCATGGTGAACAATCACTGAAACAATTATATGGTGACATCAACAAGTTCCATTCTACTCACCATGGGCTACTCTCTGGAATTGGTTACATTCTTGGACACACGCACCTTCAAGAATAGCCACCTCAGCACCTCACTGTACTGCAAACCCACGGATAACCTCGCGATGCTTCACTCAACCCTAAACATGTTAAAGAAACCATCTCCCATGGACAAGTCCTCTGTATACACAGGATCTGCTCAGATGAGGTGCATTGCAACATACACTTCCAGATGCTGAAAGATGCCCTCATAAGAGCAGGATATGACGCACAACTCATTGATCGACAGTTCCGACGCGCCACAGCCAAAAACTGCACCGACCTCCTCAGAAAACAAACACGAGACACAGTGGACAGAGTACCCTTCGTCGTCCAGTACTTCCCCGGAGCAGAGAGGTTATGACATCTTCTCCGGAGCCTTCAACATGTCATTGATGAAGATGAACATCTCGAAGACGAACATTTGAGGACGGCCTCAACTGGGATCTTGGGTTCATGTCACACTATCTGTAACCCCCACAACTTGCCTGCACTTGTAAAATCTCACTAACTTTCCTGTCTGGAAACAATACACATCCTTTTAACTGTGCTTAATACTCTCTCCACTCACATTGTCTGTAATGTGACTTGATTAGCTGTAAAAGACTCACATTCCAATCATCATTCATGTAAATTGGCCAGGCAAAAGGCGGGGAATTATAGGCCGGTTAGTTTAACGTCTGTGGTAGGTAAAATGTTAGAATCCGTCATTAAGGAGGAAATTGCGAGGCATCTTGAAGGGAATTGCTTGATAGGGCGGACGCAACACGGTTTCATTAAAGGGAAGTCGTGTCTGACAAATTTACTGGAGTTCTATGAGGATGTGTCTAGGGCAGTGGATAGAGGAGAGCCGGTGGATGTGGTCTTTCTGGATTTTCAGAAGGCGTTTGACAAGGTACCTCACAAGAGGTTATTGCAGAAGGTCAGGGGACATGGAGTTGGGGGTAGGGTGTTAGCGTGGATAGAGGATTGGTTGTCAAATAGGAGGCAGAGAGTGGGGGTCAATGGGTGCTATTCGGATTGGCGGTTGGTGACTAGTGGGGTGCCCCAGGGGTCGGTGCTGGGGCCTCAGCTATTTACCATTTATATAGATGATCTGGAGGAGGGAACCGAGTGCAGGGTGTCGAAATTTGCTGATGACACCAAGATTGGGGGAAAGGCAAATTGTGCGGAGGGTGTGGAGAGTCTGCAGAAGGATCTAGATAGGCTGGGCGAATGGGCCAGGAAATGGCAAATGGAATTTAATGTTGGCAAGTGTGAGGTGGTCCACTTTGGTAGGAAGAATGGTAGGAAGGACTATTACTTACGTGGCGAAAAACTGCATCAGGCGACGGTGCAGAGGGACCTCGGGGTCCTTGTGCATGAGTCGCAAAAACCCAGCTTGCAGGTGCAGCAGGTGGTCAGGAAGGCGAATGGGATGCTGGCCTTCATAGCGAGGGGGATTGAATATAAAAGTAGGGAGGTCTTGCTGCAGCTGTATAGGGCATTGGTGAGGCCGCAGCTGGAGTACTGTGTGCAGTTTTGGGCGCCGCACCTGCGCAAGGATATTTTGGCCCTGGAGGGAGTGCAGAGGAGGTTTACTAGGCTGATACCGGAGTTGAGGGGATTGAGCTATGAGGAGAGGCTGAATAAACTAGGCTTGTACTCGTTAGAGTTTAGAAGAATGAGGGGAGATCTCATTGAGACATATAAGATGATGAATGAGATGGATAGGATAGAGGTGGAGAGACTCTTCCCGCTCAAAAAAGACAGTAGGACTAGGGGGCACAGCCTCAAGATAAAGGGGAGGCGGTTTAGAACGGAGTTGAGGAGGAACTTCTTCACTCAAAGGGTGGTGAATCTCTGGAATTCTCTGCCCGTTGAAGTGGTGGAGGCTGCCTCGCTAAATATTTTTAAGAAGCGGGTTGATGGGTTCTTGATAAGAGAGGGGATTAAGGGTTATGGGGAGAGGGCCAGAAAGTGGAACTGAGCCACAACAGATCAGCCATGATCTTATTGAATGGCGGGGCAGGCTCGAAGGGCTGGATGGCCTACTCCTGCTCCTATTTCTTATGTTCTTATGTTCTTAAATTGAGTTTGTGTCTTTGAGCCTTGTTTGCGATCAGAACTCCCACCCACCTGATAAAAGGACAGCCTGTTCCGAAAGCTTTACTACAAATAAACCTGTTGGACTTTCAGCTGGTGTTGTGAGACTTCTTTCTGTTAGGGACTGGATGTCACTGTCCAGTGGTAAATCACATGGATATGCGCTGGGTCCTGAATTATTTGTCATTTATATAAATTACATGGATGACTATGTGGGGGATAGGATTCGTAAGTTTGTTGATGACACAAAGATTGGCCAGGTGGTTAACAGTGAGGTCGAGTGTCTTAGTCAAATGGGCAGATAAGTAGTATTCAACACTGAGAAGTGAGGGGTGATACACTTTGGAAGGAACAATTTGACATGGAAATATTCAATAAACAGCATGACACGAGGAAGCTCTGTGCAACAAAGGGACCTTGGTGTGTTTGTCCATAGATCTCTGAAGGCGGAAGAGCATGTTAATGGACTGGAGAAAAAGGCATATGGGACACCTGCTTTCATCATCGAAGCATAGAACACAAAAGCAGGGAGTCACGTTGGGGTTGTATAAAACCTTGGTGAGGCCACAGCTGGAATACTGTGTGCAGTTCTGGTCGCCACATTATAGGAAGGATGTGATTGCACTGGAGGGGCTGCAGAGAACGTTCATCAGGATGTTGCCTGGTGACGCACGCCATGCCCCCCCCAACCATGACGTTCGTTGCTCTCTCTCTCTCTCTCCCCGTTTCTCTCTCTCTCCTTTCTTGAATAGCATTATTACATTTGCTAACTTCCAATCCACTGAGACCCTTTCTTTTGGGATCTTATGATGTGGGCCATCAGGTCCTGGGAATTTTTCCGATCTTAAGCTTCAAGTTTCTCCAGTACTTGTTTCGGTTGGTATTAATTACCCGAATTTCCTTTCTTATTAGCCTCGATGTTACCCTTGATTCCTGGTAGGACATATTTGTTTGACATCTGTCATTTCTTCATTCCCCATGATAATTTATTCTGTCTTTAAGAAACCAACATTTACTTTCATTGTTCTTTTCACGCTTGTAAATGCCGCTTCAGTCCATTATTTTGTTCGTGGCAAGTTTGACTCCCACATTCTACATTTTCCTTTTTTAATCAACTTTTTGGTGGCTCTCTGGTGATTTCTAAAGCATTCCTAATTTACAGACCTATTACTACTATTCTTTGCAACATTCTGTTAACCCAAAGTGATCACTGACCTCCTTAGCAAGCTATGAATGGATCTACCTTGAAGTTTTGTTTTTAATGAAATGTATGTTGATCTAATTCAGCCCACTTGCATAGTAAAGCCAAATACACTTGCAGCTGAAATACTTCCAGTTAACAATTGAGTTAACTACTGTTAACTCTAATTCCTTGTCTGCTGCAGTTAGTAAATCATCTGTCACTTTTCAGGCCTGTAGAATACCTGGTGAAAGTTAGATTTGTGGTTTTTCCACATTCATGAAAATCTTGACACACAAATATTACTCATCATCGCCGTGGAAGAAAAACACCCAAGCAGTACTTCTAACAATTTCACACATTGTCCAAGTGACCCTGAAACAACACGTATTATTCTTCATACAAAGTTTCTAAAGGATTTCTGAAGCTTCAAGACTCCGATAAGCACAGCTGTCAAAATCACATCTTTTCAAATAGTTCTACTGAATAGCCATGCAGGGAAAAATATTGAAAGCCTGAAAATATTGTTCTGTTGACATACCCACCAAGTGTATAAATGCTAAATGCTTTGACAACCAAATCACTAGTGGACAACAATATAAAAACTTTCAAAAGGAAATTCAAATTTAACAATCATGAATTAGCTTGAAATTAGCTCCCCCATTTATTGAGGCTCTGGATGAAATGATTACGCAGTTTTAGAGATGAACATCCAGAACTTCACAGAAATAAAACCACTGGTGTGAACATGATAAACCTATAGCCCTTGGTGTAGGTAAGCTGCTTGCCATCACAAGCTTCGGTCATAGAATCATAGAAACCCTACAGTGCAGAAAGAGCCATTTGGCCTATCAAGTCTGCACCGACTACAATCCCACCCAGATCCTACCCTCATATCCCTACATATTTTACCCGCTAATCCCTCCAATTTACACATCTCAGGACACTAAGGGGCAATTTTAGCATGGTCAATCAACCCAACCCACACATCTTTGGACTGTGGAAGGAAACCGGAGCACCAGGGGGAAACCCAGACACAAGGAGAATGTGCAGGAATTGAACCCAGGCCCCTGGAGCTGTGAAGCAACAGTGCTAACCACTGTGCTACTGTGTCATTGAACTGCAGTAACTGAAAACAGCTGGTGACTTTCTCAGGTTCAGGAAACACTCGAGTATCACTGGGTGGGTTACGTTTACATTTGTAAAATACATTTGCATTTAACTGTCCCTGTGGTAGGGAGAATTAATTCTTCTTACCACATTTCATTGTTATCAATGGACACTGGGATCTGGCCAGGATTGATTCATTTAATTAATGTCGATGTTTGCACTGGTAGGATAGTAATATCACAATATTAGGTGGAGATCTACCTGTTTTGTTTGTGTGCTCCAAGGCAAAAAAAACTTGGCCTAATTATAGAATCTTAAAAGTTTTGACAAAAGGTCATCTGAACTCGAAACATCAACTCTTTTCTCTCCTTACAGATGCTGCCAGACCTGCTGAGACTTTCCAGCATTTTGTCTTTTGGTTATAAAATCTTAATTATGCGACATTGAAAACATGGGAATGTACAATTATTGTTACAGAATATACTACAACTTTTAAAGAAATGCCATGACTTCATAATTTCAAATTCACATCCCACAGAAATAAAACCTCCACAGAAAAGGAGAATCATCTGTGGCTAAAACAAGAGATTAAAGATAGAATCAGATTGAAAGAGGTAATTTTCAGTTGTCTGAAGACAGGTTCAACTCACAGCATCATAACCTCTACCATGGGTAGGACAAAAAGGCAGGTCCCAAATCCACTCTAGGTGGAATGGACATTGATTAAACCACATGCTGTTGGCATGCAGTTTAAATTCTAGATTTTATTAATTGAATTTAAATTTCGCTAGCAATTTGAATCCACGTCCCCAGAGCATGAAGAGATATTCTATAATTTTTTAAATTCATTTATGGGATGTGGGAGTCACTGGCAAGGCCAGCATTTATTGCCCATTCCCAATTGCCCTTGAGAACGTGGTGATGAGCTACCTTCTTCAATTGCTGTAGTACTAGTGTTGTTGATACATCCAGAGGAGTTCCAGGATTTTGACCCAGCAACAGTGAAGGAACACTGATATGTTTCCAGGTCAGGATGGTGAGTGGCTTGGAGGAGTATCTCCAAGTGATGGTGTTCCCATGTGTCTACTGCCGTTGACCTTCTAGATGGTAGCAGTCTGGTTTAGCAAGTGCTGTCTAAGGAACCTTGGTATGTTCCTACAGTGCATCTTGTATATGATACACACTGCTGTCATTGTTCATCAGTGATAGAGGGAGTGAATGTCTACAGAAGTGGTGCCAATGGAATGGACTGCATTGTCCTGGATGGTGTCGGGTGTTGACTGTTGTTGAAACTACACTCACCCAGGCAAGTGGAGACTATTCCATCACACTCCTGACTTGTGATAATGGGCAGGATTTTGGGAGTCAGGAGATGAGATACTCATCACAGAATTCCTAGCTTCTGACCTGCTCTTGTAGCCACAGTATTTTTATGGCTATTCCAGCTTCGTGTCTGGTCAATGGTAACCCCAGGAAGTTGATAGAGTATCCAGCGACGGGGATGCCATTGAATGTCAAGGGGCATAAATACCATGGTGGTTTGTTTATGAATGCAAGACTTCATATGATGGTTATGTCTTCCTTAATTCAGGATACAATGGAGCATGTTGGAGGGAGCGATGTGACAACATACTAAATCTTTCCAAGACAAATCCACGTGACCTCAAAGTTATGAAGGCAGAAACTCAAATCGGAATCCATCAATAACAAGGTACAAGTTTTAACCTCTAAACACAAAGGAGGAGGCAGCTGGTCTTGTTGTGCACAGACTCAGTCATGCGAAGATTTGGAGAAGACAACTACTAATGTGTCATGTAGAGGAAAAGGACTGCTTTTGTGTCATCCTATAGAAAGAGTGCTTGTTTGAAGAGAATTGTGGAGAGGTAAAGGCAAGGAGTGAAAGGGTGCCTTGCTACTGGAAGTCGATTTTATTATGCCATGATTGAGTGATAGGACTTCCTTTTAAAAAGGCCAAATTCGCCCATGTATGGCAGGAACAGGAGATTTACTTGAGGCTCGGAAAAGCTTGAGACTTATGTACAAGACTACATCTTGGCTGAGAATGTGGTGTAGCGTAATGTATAATTGTGGCACTGGGTTAATGCAGACTATCTTTTCTGTAGTTTAGAGTATGAATGGACTATTAAGTTTAGCAAATGTAGATTTTAATTTGGTCAGTAAATGTCTTAAAATGCAAAATCTTGTTAAATGGTTATTTATGTTCACTGGGAAGTGAGTTTCACTTTCTAAAAGGAGATTGTTTTCTACAGGGTTCATACTGGGTCAAACATTCGATAACATCTCTGGCAAATATTGCAAACATTGCACTAAGTTTTGTAACTAATGTGCATTGTTAGCTGTGTAAAATGACACCTTGTCCTTAGTCTCCCAATTATTTTTAAGAACTTGCTGAATTTGCATGTTAGTTGTCCATTAAACTCGTCATATTGTGGTAAATTAGGCAATGAATAGCACAATTACTTTAACATCAATCAACCTCAGTAACCCATATATTCAACAAATTAAACTGTGGAGTCTCATTTCTTCAAACAGTGAATTGTTCTTAGAGATTTTGAATCTAACATATTTTAAACTTTATATTTTTGTCTTACTTTTCTTATTTTTCCTCCTTCAATCCAATCTTTCTTTCCTTCTCTTTTTCTACTCTGCAACTCTAATTCATCCTTCTTCACAATATTCCCTATTTCTTTCTCAATTCTGAAATCTCATTGATTAGCAAGACAGATTGTTATAACTACTGTTTACCAAGCTTCCAGATGGCACGTTGCTCTCAGCTTGTTAATATTGGCTCATGCTTCCAAATTACATGAAAATTTCTATTATTAATTTTTGCCAATATTGCCTGATCAGAATTCTGTCAATATAAAATATTTCTTGTACATTAAAAGCATTATTTTTATGCCTGAATAATGATGTGGCTAGAGACATTTACTTTTATGTATTATTAACTAAAAATTCTCATTGTCTCAAAGCTTTGAATCCAAGCAGTTCTCACCATTCTGATTGAAAGAAACATTACTTCGTGCACCCTGCAGGGAAATCAGGTCACCGATTAATATCACAACCCATAAGCTCTCCATTCTTGCAATTTTGGCCTTCTGTGCACTCTCCCCACATCCTTCACTTGCCAATGGTTCCTTTAGCATTCTAGGCCATAAACATCTTTGTTTCTCTCTTACACTCTACTTGGAAGCTTGTAGCTTACTCTACTTTAGCAATATCCAATAGCGAAAAAAAAGACCCAAGATGCATTCACCTTTAAGAATGTGCTGGAATCCTTATAGATTTCTTCATTATATTGCATTTCTGTTTCTTCTTCTTCCACCACTTCATCCTGCCAACAAAATAAATAACTTTTATTTGTGAACATTAAAATAGATTCAATATTCTAGAGGCATATTTCACTTAGAGGATTGATTGCGTTCACTCCTGCACAGTTAGCAGTCTTTAGAATATCACATTTGTATAGACTGCATTGAATAATTTGGTGAAGATATAATGCACCCTTCAGCTTTGCAATGAAAAATTAATATTCCTTAGGTTTTGTTTTAAAATATCAAAATTCCTACCCTAAAAGCCGTTTCACATCTTCTCTCCATGTACTTCTGGTCATGTCACTGATGAGGCAGAGACACATGTATTCCAGAGCAACTCTACACATTTTAACAGCAAAACCACAACCACAGACCAATGCCAGGAAGTACCTCCAGCTAAGTACACTGTATAAAATGTAACTGTTATCACATGACTTTGAGAGCTTCCTGACATTTGACAAGAATTTTGATTTTTCTTAAAGCAGGCCCAATTTAATATTCCGTTCAATTTTATTTAGGTCAATGTTTTACAACAGAACCTTGCTGACTAACCACAGATGTGAATAATATTCCACAGTTTTGGCCACAAGTATAAAATATCAATAAAAAAAACCTCTCACACACTTGCACAATGAAGGTGTGTGCGCTCCAAACATCTACCACTTATCACTAAACAAGTAAAATGCTCATTAGTAAAAGTTTTCATACACTCTACTTGTAATCTTGTCCTTTAGCAACAAATGGAAAGAAGTGTTAAAGCACGTACCCAACACTGCCTATTGACTAATTATTTACTAATCAAATACAACTAGCTACACCCAGATTCAATATTAGCAGCATGTGGAAGTGGGTCATTTATTAGATAGGACTGATTTAACATTCTTAAACTCAGTATATATTTAAATCTGAAATTTAGTTTTAAATTTTCTTCTTGCTATTTTTCTCCAAGTGAATAAGTATATTTAATGGCTGGTTGACTCAATAATAAATTTCAATAGTTAATTCAGAAACAAAGCCTTCTTGAGTTGATTCATGCATTAAGTGCAGATAATTTAAGAACATTCCTTTATTTGTCCCATTACAAGAGAAATGCAATTTCTTCAACTGCCATACAGTATGAATACCACAAATTTGACATAAATAACTGTCCACTTAAATAGGTCAATTGATTGAATAGATTTACAATCAATAGAAACTTAACTGAGAATTGAGGTAATGCATCTTGAAATGAAATGCTAAGAAGGCAAGAGCAGAAATAGATCTTGAAAAAGGGTTAGAATAAGTTGAAAAAGCTTCAGGTAAAAATAACAACATGCAATGTTAGGTTTTATAAGTAAAGACACTGAATTTAAATATTGTACCCATGAAAACTATTATTTAGGTTCTTGATGAAATAACATGCTAGCGTCCGATTATATGAAGGATTTTGTATCTATGCAGCAGGTGTGGAAAAGATTCACAGATGGTGCAAGAACAAGAGATGTTTGTTATAAAGCAGGAATAGGAAAACAGACTTTTCTGAAGCAAAATATCAAGGGCAGAGCTAGTATTCAAAATTTCAACAACTTAAATTTATAGATCACAGTTAGCTTAATAAAATGCTCCATAGCATTTCATAGAAGTAATATGAAACAAAATACGACAGAACTACATAATAAGATATCAGGTCAACTGACCTAAAGCTTGGTCAAAGAGGCAAGTTTTCAAAAGTGCTTGAAAGAAGAAAACATAGTAAAGAAGCAAAGGGAGAGGGAACTCCATAGCTTAGATTCTGGGCAACTGAAAGCACAGTCACCAATGAAGGAGCAATTTAAAGTGAGATGCTCAAGAGGCCAGAATGAGTGGAATGTATATGTCCAAAGAGTTTGGGGCTGAAGGAAATTGCAAAGATAGAAAAGGGTGAGGTCATGGAAGAATTTGAAACAAGGATAAGAGCTTTAAAATCAAGACATTGCTTGGCCAGATGTCAACATAAGTCAGTGAGCAAAACAGTGATGTGTGAACAGGATTTGCTGTGAGTTAAGACACAGGTGGCAGTTTTAAGTTTCCAGAGGTTAGAACGTAGGAGAGCAGCCAAGCGTGTATTGCAATAGTGGATTCTAAAAGTAACAAAGGTACTTATGAAGGTTTTAGCAACAAATGAGCTGAAACAGGGGCAAAGTGAAGCAATATTATGGGGGTAGGAACAGGCGGTCTTATTGATGGCATGAATACAAGATTAGTAGTTCAGCTTGGGCTCAAATTTGAAACCAAGGCTGTGAACAAATTGACTTAATTTCAAGAATGTTGCCAGAGAGAAGGATGGAGTCAGTATCTAGGAAATGATGTTTGGAGTGCAGACTGAAAAGAATAGCTTCAGTCTTTCCAATATTGATTGGAAGAAATTCCTGTTCATCCAGTACTGGATATTGGATAAACTGTCTACTAATTTAGCAACAGTGGAGGAGTCAAGGGAGGTGGCGGGGAGATAAAGCTGGATGTCTTCAGAGTATAAATGAAAACTAATGCACTTTCAGGTGATGTAACTGGAGAGCAGCATGTAGGTGAGAAATAGGAGAGGTCAAGTATGGATCTCTGGGGGACACCAGAGGTAATGGTGCCGGAGCAGGAAGAAAAGCAGTTGCAAATTATTCTCTGGCTACAATTAAATAGATAAGAATGAGACCAGCTGCACAAAAGTTCACTGAACATATTAGAGATTGTTTCTTGGAACAGTATTTTGTGTAACCAACCAGCAAGTAGGCCACTCTGGATTTAGTATAGTGTAATGAGGAGGGATTAATTGATAGCCTCATGGTTAAGGATCCTATAGGGAGTAAGAATCATGATTAAATTTTGAATTCAGTTTTGGGGGTGAGAAAGTGGAGTCCCACAGTAGTGTTCTGGAATTAAATAAAGGAAATTACATAGACATGAGGGCAGATTTGGCCTGAGTGAGCAGGAAGGCTAAAAGATAGGATAGCGGATGAGCAGTGGGAATTGTTTAAGGAGAGTTTAAAGAGAGACAGAGAAACATAGCTCTTCAATGCCTGGAGCAACCTAACACAAAGGAACATGGTTGCAGTTGACAGAAACCACATATTCCATCCTCAGGACATCCCTGTAAGAATTCCTCAGAATACTGTCCCAGACTATCTTAATTTGCTTCATCAATGGCCTCCCCACCCTCATTGCAAAGTTGGGGATGCTCATAATGGTTGTGGCTCAGTTCCATCTGCAAGTCCTCCAATAGCAAAGCAGTTTGCGACTGCATTCACCAAGTCATGGACATTTAGGCTTGACCATCTCCAGCAAGAGAGTGTAATCCTAATGCCTGACATTCAATACCACTATCATCACTGAAATACCCAAAACCAACATGATGGCCAGAAGTCACAGGGATAAGAATCACCTTTAAATTGATTGAAACTTTACTAGACTGATCATAAGTAGTAAATTCTCTGGTTACAAGAGCAAGTCAGACGCTGGGAATTCTGTAGCAAGTAACTCACTTCCAACTCCACAAAGCCTGTCCATCATCTGCAACAAACAAGTCAGTAGTACAATGGCGGACTCTCCTTTTGCTTGGAAGAATGCAGCTCCAATAGTACTAAAGAAGCTTTGCATCATCCAGGAAAATGCACTCTCCAACAGCTTAAACACTTTCTGTATCATCAGTGCACTGCAGAAACTCACAAATGCTCCTTTGACAGCACCTTACAAATCCAATGCCTCTATTGGCTAGAAGAAAAAGGACAGCAAACACATCGGAGCAGCATCAGCTGTCGGTTCCCCTCCAAGTCATGTATCATTATGACTCAGTTATACCACTGTTCCTTCACCATCTCTGGGTCAGAATACTGAAGTCTCTAACAAATCCAGTATCTATTGGTTCTGTTCTGAAAAGATGGCAGCATGCTGATGCAGTCGGTGTTGTAGCGACCACCCAAGTCATCAGGAACAAACAGTAAATACAAATTTAGGCTAGTTTTGTCAATTTCAAAAGAATACAAATCTAAAAACAATGAACAGGATTCTTATCCCAGTTCTGGCAAAATTTAAAGTTTACAGTGGATGTTTTTAATCAGATACGCATTTTATGATGAGTTTCATAAGCCAAACTATAAATTAAGTTCTGCTGGAAATATTTTACAGCTTTTATTCAAATGTTTCCATCATGTGGATTGGGCCAGATAAAAGAAATTGGATAGCATGTGTCACTTTTAGTTTGAAGGATGAAACAGAATAGTAGACATTGCAGTGATATAATTACTTTATACTCTTCAAATTCTTCTTCACTAGCTTCCCTTTCTTCAGGAAATTTACGCTTGGCAGTTGGTGCAGATGTGTCATATGATGCCCTAGAAATATCAAACAAAACATTTTCTTGTTTAAAAAGGCATCCATTAAAAACAATTATTACAGATGTAAGAATATTTCACTTACATGCACATGCAAAGTGTACTATAGAAATAGTGTACAATGTAAATAATGTACAAGCAACCCAAATAGGTCTGCTAAGGCTCTAAATGAAGCATCTGAATCATCTTTCTTATCCCTCCCCTATGAATTATTTACACAAGTGTGTTATGTTGTCAAATATATATTGCATTTTGTAAGTTAACAAGCCCGGCAGAGTAAAATAATTTTGCTACAGTAAATTATGGAGCTTAAACAATTGGGGACAAATGGAGCTTTAATATGGGATCAAAAACTTTAATGCAAAATAAAGTACATTTAAAGAGAGGGTTCTCAACAATGCTCCATTTTAATTAAAATTTATAAACGCCGACAATTTTCAGAATGCTGTCACAATCCAAAAGTGCACGTGCAATTTGTTTAATCAAAAGTTCAATCTTAAATTGATCATGTTTTGTTTTTAAATGGATGATTCCGACACAGGACGAGTTCCCCAATATTAAAGCTGCAGTCTCCATCAATCCATTGGAGAAATAAATTTTTCTTAAAGTACTCACCAAAATAGTCTGCTCCTTTAAAAAAAGGAAACAAAGACGTATCATGATCTAATATTGTTGACTAAATTGGAATTCTCACTACAAAAATGCAACTTTCAACCAGAAGATTCATCAACAAGTATCTGCACACCAAATGGCCCCATCCGCTGGTGCATATTCTTGATGCACAGAGACTACAACGTAGGGAAACAGGAAACAAAGCTTAATCCCAAATCTTTAGTGAAGTGATTAAGCATTTTTGTACTCATTCAAAAAGCTGATGGTGACAGAACTGTACTGAATTATACCAAAGACTCTCAATCTGATAACTTACTACAGATTCTTTTTTAACTGCTTATGGTTAAACATGAGACACTCCATGTCAAATGTTACATTATTCTTAAATATGGCAGGAAAGAAAACCATAATTTGTTCTTCCAAATACAACTGAAACAAAATATATTGGCTTACAAAATCAGAAAAAAATCCTCTCCGCAACGAATTGAAATATAATTGATGCACATTGTTAACTTTCTTTTCCTAAAAAACTACCAGATTCAATGAACATAAGAACATAAGAAATAGGAGCAGGAGTAGGCCAACTAGCCCTTCGAGCCTGCCCTGCCATTCAATAAGATCATGGCTGATCTGTCGTGGCTCAGTTCCACATTCCCGCCCTCTCCCCATAACCCTTAATCCCCTCTCTCATCAAAGACCCATCAACCCGTGTCTTAAAAATATTTAGCGAGGCAGCCTCCACCACTTCAACGGGCAGAGAATTCCAGAGATTCACCACCCTTTGAGTGAAGAAGTTCCTCCTCAACTCTGTTCTAAACCACGCCCCCCTTTATCTTGAGGCTATGCCCCCTAGTCCTACTGTCCTTTCTGAGCGGGAAGAGTCTCTCCACCTCTATCCTATCCATCCCATTCATCATCTTATACGTCTCAATGAGATCTCCCCTCATTCTTCTAAATTCTAACGAGTACAAGCCTAATCTATTCAGCCTCTCCTCATAGCTCAACCCCCTCAACTCCGGCATCAGCCTAGTAAACCTCCTCTGCACTCCCTCCAAGGCTAAAATATCCTTGCGTAAGTACGGCGCCCAAAACTGCACACAGTACTCCAGCTGCGGCCTCACCAATGCCCTATACAGCTGCAGCAAGACCTCCCTACTTTTATATTCAATCCCCCTCGCGATGAAGGCCAGCATCCCATTCGCCTTCCTGACCACCTGCTGCACCTGCAAGCTGGGTTTTTGCGACTCATGTACAAGGGCCCCGAGGTCCCTCTGCACCGTCGCCTGCTGCAGTTTTTCTCCACGTAAGTAATAATCCTTCCTACCATTATTCCTACCAAAGTGGACCACCTCGCACTTACCAACATTAAATTCCATTTGCCATTTCCTGGTCCATTCGCCCAGCCTATCTAGATCCTTCTGTAGACTCTCCACACCCTCCGCACAATTTGCCTTTCCACCAATTTTGGTGTCATCAGCAAATTTCGACACCCTACACTCGGTTCCCTCCTCCAGATCATCTATATAAATGGTAAATAGCTGAGGCCCCAGCACCGACCCCTAGAGCACTCCACTAGTCACCATCCGCCAATCCGAATAGCACCCATTGACCCCCACTCTCTGCCTCCTATTTGACAACCAGTCCTCTATCCACGCTAATACCCTACCCCAACTCCATGCCCCTGACCTTCTGTAATAACCTCTTGTGAAGTACCTTGTCAAACGCCTTCTGAAAATCCAGGAAGACCACATCCACCGGCTCTCCTCTATCCACCGCCCTAGACACATCCTCATAGAACTCCAGTAAATTTGTCAGACACGACTTCCCTTTAAGGAAACCATGCTGCGTCCGCTCTATCAAGCAGTTCCCCTCAAGATGCCTCACTATTTCCTCCTTGATGACGGATTCTAACATTTTACCTACAACAGACGTTAAACTAACAGGCCTATAATTCCCCGCCTTTTGCCTGGCACCCTTCTTAAACAACGGCGTAACATTAGCTGTTTTCCAATCTTCCGGCACTTCCCCTGAATCCAACGAAAATTATGCAGCAAAGCTGCTTTAATTCAAGTTGAAGGAAATAAAAATTAAAACATCATATTAGGTAAAGCAATAGATATTTTTCACCCCAAGTTATTTTAGTAATCAGAGTCAACTAATAATATTGTTAGAAAATGAAACATTTTCCATTATTTTTACACTGTTTGCATCAACCAAGAACAGTACAGATACAGCCTCAGAAAAGGTACTAACACTGCACCAATCTGATATTTCCATTCCATTTACCTCAGTAGACAATCTATATTAGTATATCTGAAACCTATTACAAAAATAATGGGATTGTCTGGTTTTATGCCAATTAAAGACTAGGTTAAGATGAGCTTACATCACATGGAACCCATATAAACAGCACAACATCATCCACCTTCCACCAGTCCCAATGAAAACAAGGACGTTATAATCCATCATGAAATCCATTCTCTTTAAACAGCATCTTTAATCCAATGTCAATCACACTGTAAAGCAGTGGACCCCTGCTACATACAACCAAGAATCTCCCTTCATAACTTAAGCTGACATTTGCTTTAGTAGTCATTTACACTAGCTGCTCTCTACAACCCAACCCAATGATAGAACAACGAATGCTTAGGTAGTCTGCACCATGAGATGTTGCTTCATTATGCTATTTTGACACAAGATGCACCAAGGCTATACTCAAACTTATTTAATTTCATCATTTAATACCTGCACACAATCTTGCAGTTGGGAATCAGAGTGTAGTGACCAAAAGCAGAATATTGTGCTAAAATGATCCCCCTCTCAAGATCACAAAGCAACCCTAATACCCTCCACGGACAGTTGGTAAGCACAAACTCCGAATCGCATTGGACTAAGCACCTGTTGTTAACAAGATTTGTTTACAACTCCACTGAAAACAAAAACTTCAAAACAGGAAATAACTATACGCATAGGGATAAACTTCACAAGAGAACATGATGCAATAGATATTCTCTAAGACCTTCTCAACCATGTTACTGGTGATTAAAGCCAGATATGTCCAACTTTAATATAACAAAATAAGTGGATTCAACAACCATTCAGTTGATTTCATCTCTGTTCAATGTAAAAACGCAACGTGTGCCAACTATTTATGATGTTATCCCCTGGGCTACCCAAGTAATTTATATTCATTTTGGAGACTGGCACAAAAGTCATTATGCTCCACTGGTGCTGCCTGAGTCTGGAAATTACCTGCAGATTAAACAACAACTTGTGTTTATAATGCACTTTGGCTTAAGAAAACCAATTCACCTCAGCTAGATTGCTCCGAGAAAACTAAAAAATGTTCAGACATTTTAGTGCATTGTAGCAAGATGCCTCCTGCTTAATTGAAAACCAAAAAGGCAAATAATAAAACCCACGAGTTGCATTTTAATGTTGATATAGCAGCACAATAATATGCAACAATACATAACATCCCTGCAGCCTCAAAAGTACAAAATCTGCATTAACATACTAAACTATCAATATACACCAGACAATTGTATTAGGCTTGGTGCTATTATTTCATAGCCACTGAAGGACAAAATGGCATATTTTAGATAGTTACAGAATAAGTTTTAATAAAGGAATCTAAACCTAATATTAGGTTAAGCATCAAATAGAATTTCAACCCTTCCCAAAGTAGAGAATCTGGTCATAATTACTCAGAAGTACAATTCTAAGATATTATTTTAGCACTGACAGGAATTGGTGTAACAAACTGTCATTGTTTCAGTGCAGCTTATCCTCCATCAGCTCTTTACATCAAACACAGTGCTTACCAGCTTCATGATAAATGCAATTTTGATCTATACCTTTTCTTCACTCTGTTCAATCTCTATGCATCTAAAAACAGACAGTTTGCAGTTATAAAAATACTCATCTATACTATTTCAAATGAGTATAAATTCTGAAACTATTGCGTGATTTCAAGAATAGAATTCTGACTGTCAGGCCAGTCCGACCATGCAAAGATAATAAGTAACACTTCCCATTCCAACTTCATTTTATGCTGGATAGGAAGATAATTTGTCAATCCAGTTACTGATGAAATAAAATTTAACTAATTCTGTTAGTACAAAAGGTAAACGGATGACGAACTGTACAAGTCCTTTTTCAAAGAACAGCAAAAAAACAATTTATCACCTGTGGAATTTTGTGTAAAATCAGTTCCCAAAATATCTGGACAAAAATCTTTTGTTGGCATAAGGACTCCAAGCAATATTGGGTTGGGCCAACCTCAACCCCATGTTTCGATAAGGGGAGTCATAGGCACAATACTGCACATAATTTGATGTCAGATTGTTACTAACTCTAGAGCTATGCTACCTTAAAACGTTACAAACGAGATGCGTTCACTAATGTTCGCGTATGTGTTAAACGCCTAAGCATGTGCAGTTGTGCTCCGAATCATCATGCACTATAGAGCACTATATTTTGTCCATATGTAGCTTAGCTGCACGCTTTACAAATCAATGTGCCGATAGGACTGGGATTTGCTTTGATAGCCATTATGTGGTTTTAATGTGTCATCCTGTAACACTGGAATTGCGGATGTTACATTAGCTCCAACTATTATACGAATGCCGACAATGTTATTAAACAACCATATCATCACCAGAGTAGAACTTAATGGAAACAATGTAGCCAAACCAGAATGTCAGCAAATTTATACCACAATGTTTATTTTAATTTGCATCACCATGGCTGTGAATCCATTGGAAAAATAGCTATGTAGCACAGGGATCACAGAAGCCACAGGCCCGGCCAGTGCAGAAAATAAATGTGACACAAGATACATTGTTGGGTCAAAGCAAGAAGATGTACCAATTTTCTCAAAATGTGGACAAATAAAGTTAAAATATTTAAGGGAAAATACAAAAACTTCAATTTCATACAATTAAGTATTTCACATGTTGTCAGCTATAGGAAGATTGTGATAAAGTACAGAGGTGTAATGGATCAATTCCTTTACTTATTTAAAATAGAGTTTGGAGTTATAAAAACAGTTAAACAAAGTTGACTTGATAAATATATGAGCCAGTTTATTACAAGAAATTTTCATCTCAGCTTTAAAATCCTACGCTTGTCACCATAAAAACAAAATCCTGTTTAGAAGCAATCCTCTAAAGATGTGGCTTGGATAGTCATCTCTGCAGACCAAGAAATATTAAAACAGGCTTTAGTTATAAAAATAGAAGCAAGGTACCAGAGACCACTGCATATTAGAAAGGGGCACAGTCATTATAACAGTTTCTCTCATAGAATGGCTCTTGGAAATGGTTCTGTCACAAGTGCCATGAGATGCTTTGAATTTTACTTTACTTTAAAGGCTAGAATCTATCATTCTTACACAAAAGAGATACTGACTGCTGAATATTCAAGATTCTAACAGCTTTAAGCTGCTCAGCTGGCAGTGCCTCTTTAGGGTCAATAAAGAAATTATAAATTTGCCTCAGGTTTAGACAGCTGTAAAATATTATTTGTTTGGATCTTATATTTAGAAAAGTGCAATCCAGAGCAGTTAACACCTCATCCTGTAAGCTTCACAAACTTACATGGGTTACAGAACATCTATAGTGTGAACTGAAAATAATAGTTAAAGTGCATAACATGCATTTGTCATAATAAATTTACATCGGCCAAACACAAACAATTATTTTGTAAGTGTTACCTGAGCAAGTGATATATAAGCTTCAAAAATCAACTTGGAAATGCATTGCACACTGTTTTTAATCCACAAACATTGCATCCAAACCAATACTGCAAGATTAGGATGTGCAGCCAGAGTTAAAAAGTCAATTGTGCCTCAGTGACAAAAAAGCTTCAAACATATGTACTTGTCCATATTCAGTTTTACTTCTTATTCTACTATTAGAATTATTTTAAATGGCAGAAAGATATCCTTCAGTATCATAAAATTGAAAAAATTCCCAAGAAACCCTGCACGGTAGGGGTTCTATGATTCCATGAAACTCAATGTGTCAGCAAAGAATGCGGCTTTGGACTAGGTTGAAAATATGCTACATATGGTAAATTCTACCTGACTTGAGTTACAAAGCCAGCCTTGGGCAATCGTGCACACAAAATCACTTTGCCCAGGCCTAAAACTGACAGGTCTATAATCTTGACAATGCAAGATAACAATTTTACGTCTTGGGCAGCATTTTGGGTCTCCTAAAACTAGCATCGTAGGGCTGATTCAATTATACTGAATATAGTAGGTATGAATAAGATACTAGAGAGCATGAATTAAAGCTGCAATCCTTCACTTATAAAGATTGTTCCTAGCTCGGAACTTTCCACAGAAGGGAGGGAATATAGAATAATGAAAGAGGAGCAAAGGAAAGGGGAGCAGTACACTATTTTTGTTGTTTGCCTCCTGTGCTTAAAACACAGGTCCCAACTGAGATGGACAAAAAATAGAAAATAAGGGACTATCAGTGTACAAAAAAGAAAGTATTCACATGCATCCCTCTTACTGGATCATATGGTATTTATGCAAGATGGTACTGTATGAAGAATTCAGTTTTTTTCAGGAATTAATTTTTAAATATCGCTTTGCATAAAGATGGGGAACGGCGAGTCTCTGGCTTTACAAACCAATGTTATTGATATTTCAAACCTGTTGAACACGCTACTGCAATCTTCTGTACTACCTAAGATACAAAAAAAAGGTTTACGGTGCAGTTGCTTTCATACTAACCTGCAGGTTTCCCTTGTTTCAGCAATCTCCCTCTGCTCTTCCTTGCTGTTCAGAATTGCTCCAATATTGTCTGCACTTTCAGCTCCTAGCTAAGGAATAGAAATCTCCGTGAAATTTCGCATTAAATAAAGTTACGCAAAAAACTCAAGTTGGCAATATATATTTTATGAAAGGGTAGTGTACAGTAAAATTGCAGTGTGTTAATTTCTTCTTTGGAACAATAGCATAGTTTTTTGGTAACTGTACCAGTACCCCAGAGATGTGCGCTAATGATATTTTCAGGATGTGGGCAATGCTGGCTAGGTCATCATTTATTGCCCATTACTAACTGTCCTTGAGAAGGTGATGGTGAACTGCTTTCTTGAACCACTGGAACCCCTGATCCAGGGAAACAACTTGAAATGTTAATACGGCAACTGGGAAATTTAACACTTAATCGGAAAAGAAACAGTTCAGACCAGTCTGCTTATTTCCCTGTTTTACTGGTGCTCCATTTTAAGGTATACAAGACCAGTTCAGACCAGTATTCTTATTTCCCCATTTTTACTGTTTCTTCACACACTTGTGTGTGTTAAACTGCCTTAAGGACTTCACAGGCACCTGTTAAAAGCAAAGTACGACAATGATCCACAGAATGAGTGTAGTTCAATGCATAGGGTTTAAGAAACATCTTAAAGGAGAAAAAGGGTAGGGAAGCAGAGATTAGGATAAAAAGTTCCTTAGGACCTTTAGGGTTTTGGTAACTGAAAATATGACCATCAATGATGAAGTGATTAAAATCAGGATGTGCAAAAGATCAGGATTAGAGGAGCACTGATACAGAATCATCTCAGAGGAGGAGGTTACAGAAGTCGAAGGCACCAAAGCCAATGATGTTTTTGAAACAAAGATGCAAATTAAATGGAAAAAACCTTGGATTGCTAACCAGTCTGTGAGGGCAAGGGTAATGGGCAAATGGGATTTGGTACAAGGTGGAACACTGAATGCAGAGTTTTGGAAAGCATCAAATTTACAGAAATAGAACGTACAAGGCTGGCAAAGAGAGACAGTCAAGTCTAGAGATAAGAAAGGTACAATGATGATTGCAGCAGTTTACAAGCTGAGGCAGGGCGGCGACAGACAATGTTATGGGGGTAGAAAGACAGTTGAGATGTGTGGTTAGAAGCTCATCTCAAAATCAATTATATCATAGCTCAGAACAGTCAGGTTCAGCCTCAGAGTTGCCAGAGAGATAGGGGTGGGTCAGTGGTTCGGGAATGTGGTTTGAAGTGGGGATCCAAAACGTTAGCTTAAATCATTCAAATATTTAATTGGGGAAGATTTCTCACTCAGGACAAGCAGTTAACATTTTAGAAAAAGTGCAGGAATCAAAAGGGATTATGGTGAGGTAAAGCTGGGTGTCATCAGAGCACACGTGGAAATTCATGCTGTGTTTTCCAGATGATATCACCGGTGATAGCAGATAGTTGATGAATAGGAGTACATCAAGGATAGATCAAATTGGCAGGCAGTAGCTAGGGATCGGTGCTAGGACCCCAGCTTTTCACAATATATATTGATTTGGATGAGGGAACAAAATGTTTGCAGATGATAGCAAGCTGGGTGGGAAGGTGAACTATGACAAGGATGTAGAGATCCTTCAGAATGATCTGCACAGGTTGGGTGAGTGGGCAAGTCAATGGCAGATGCAGTATAATTTGGAAGCAAAAAACAAGGCGACAGATTACTACTACCTGAATGGCTGTAAATTGGGAGAGGGGAGTGTGCAGCAGGACCTGGGTATCCTTGTACACCTGTCACTGAAGGTAAGCATGCAGGTGCAGCAGATGTAAAGAAGGAAAATGGTATGTTGGCCTTCATTGTGAAGGGTTGAATACAGGAGCAGGGATGAGCAGGGTCTTGGTGAGGCCCCACCTAGAGTACTGTGTACAGTTTTGGTCTCCTTTTATGAGGAAGAATGTTCTTGCTCTCAAGAGAGTGCACCAAAGGTTTACCAGGCTGATTCCGGGACAGGCAGAACCGATGCATGAGGAGAGATTGACTCGGTTAGGATTGTTTTCGCTGGAGTTCAGACGAACGAGGGGAGATCTCATAGAGACTTATAAAATTCTAACAGGACTTGACAGGGTAGATGCAGGGAGGATGTTCCCAGTGGTGGGGGAGTGTAGAACCAGGGTTACAGTCTGAGGATTCAGGGTAGAACATTTAAGACAGAGGTGAGGAGATATTTCTTCACCCAAAGAGTGATGAGCCTGTGGAATTCATTGCCACAGGAAGCAATTGATGCCAAAACACTGAATGTATTCAAGAGGTGGCTTGATATAGCACTTGGGGCGAATGGGATCAAAGGTTATGGGGAAAAAGCAAGATTAGGCTATTGAGTTGAACAATCAGCCATGATCATAATGAATGGAGGGTTAGACTCAAAGGGCCAAATGGCCTCCATTTTGCTGCAATGTTCTAAGTTTCTATATTAGGGATACGGGGTAGTAGGGGAATAGTTGAGCTAAAAGATCAGCGTGATTTACTTGAACGGTGGAATAGATACAAGTGGACAAATGGCCTACTCCTATTTCCTATACTCACAATCAACCAGTAACTTAACCGTAAGTACTATGGCTACAAGAACAGGTCAGAGGCCAGAAACTCTAATAACAAGTAACTCATCTCCTGACTCCCCAAAGTCTGTCCATCACTTACAAGGCACAAAACTAGGGTGAAAAACACCACAGCTGTATCTATATCAGATAGAGTGCAGTGATTCAAGGCATCAGCTCATCACCACCTTTGCAAGGCAATCATTAATGGCCAGAATAAATGGGAGTTTTATTAAGCAATGTTCACATCCAATGAATAAATTTTAAAAATAACATTTCATGAAACAAGCACTTTTTTAAAAACTTCAAACACAAATTACAATACGTCTCACCCAGAAACTATGTCAGTTTGCAAATAACAAAAATACAATGTCCTTGACAATTCAGATTTTCCCAATTATAATAATTTCAATCAGATGCAGTGCTTTAAATGTTGCTAGTTTCTGTACACCACAAACAAATGTTATTTTTTTCAACAATTTTGTTTATAATTAATTACAGATAAAACATACAATGGCAGAGCAGTTTAACTTAACTAGTGGCTTAAAATCATTAGAGCTGAAGACTCAATTCTCTAGCAAGATCATTTTATCAGTCACTTTTATTGAAGGAACTGAAGTTGTACCCTTAACTATCAGACAAGCCATGTTGGAGTTCACTTCTAAAGTGAATGTGAAGGATCTACTTAGCTCCTCAGCCATTTTTTTCCCTGTATACCTAACCTCCTCAAAAGATCATTGCAATCTTTAATTATTTCCTGGCTTCTAACAGTTCTTTTTAAATAAACATTCCATTACTCCTACAGTTTTCCTCTATCCTTTTTTCTAAAGCATTCCTATGTTTTTGTGTAGTGACATTTGGTGCCCCCAAAATAAAATTCCTACTAAGTTCATTTTACCATGAGCCCTCAGCCTACCAACCAGTCTGGATTAAATAAATGATTCTGTTCCTCTGTAGTGCAATTATTTTTACTTACCACACTCCAATGTACTCTTCCCAAAACCTCCTAATACATAAGAATTCAAACTTATTGTACTTCAATATACATAATTTGAAGAACAACATAACTGGATTGATTAGTAAGTTTGCAGACAACACAAAGGTTGGTGGATTTGTGGATAGTGATGAGGACCATCTGAGGATATAGCAGGATACAGATCAGTTGGAGACTTGGCGGAGAGATGGCAGATGGAGTTTAATCTGAACAAATGTGAGGTAATGCATTTTGGAAGGTCTAATACAGATAGGAAATATCCAGTAACTGGCAGAATCCCTAGGAATATTGATTTGCAAAAGGATCTGAGTGTACAGGTACACAGGTCACTGGAAGTGGCAACGCAGGTAGAAAAGATAGTCAGGAAGGTATACGGCATGCCTGCCTTCATCGGCCAGGGTACTGAGTTTAAAAACTGGCAAGCCATGTTGACGTTTTATAGAATCTTACTGAGGCCACACTTGGAATATAGTGTTCAATTCTGGTCACCACACTACCAGAAGGATGTGGAGGCTTTGGAGAGGGTACAGAAAAAATTTACCAGGATGTTGCCTGGTATAGAGGGCATTAGCTATGAGGAGAGGTTGGAGAAACTTGGTTTGTTTTCACTGGAGCAAAGGAAGTTGAAGGAAGACCTGATAGAAGTCTACAAGATTATGAGAAGCATGGACAGAGTGCATAGGCAGAAGCTTTTGTCCAGGGTGTAAGAGTCAATTATTAGGGTTTAAGGTGCGAGGGGCAAGTTTTAAAAGAGATATAAAAGATAGATTTTTTACAGAGTGTGGCGGGTGCCTGGAGAGGTAATGGAAGCAGATACAGTAGGGAGTTTTAAAGGGCGTCTTGACAAGTACATGAATGAGATGGGAATAGAGGGATATGGTCTCCGGAAGCGTAGGGGGTTTTAGTTAAGTTGGGCAGCATGGTTGGTGCAGCCTTGGAGGGCCGATGGGCCTGTTCCTATGCTGTAATTTTCTTTGTTCGGTGGCACAGTGGTTAGCACTGCTGCCTCACAGCACCAGGGACCTGGGTTTGATTCCTGGCTTGGGTCCTTGTGTGGAGTTTGCACATTCTCCCTATGTCTGCATAGGTTTCCTCCCACAGTCCAAAGATGTGCAGGTTAGGTTGATTGGCTATGCTAAATTGTCCGTTAGTACCAGGGAGGCTAGCTAGGTAAATGGGAATTGGGCCTGGTGGGATTGTGGTTGGTGCAGACTTGATGGGCTGAATGGCCTCCTTCTGCACTATAGAATTCTATAAAAAATCCTATGAAAACTAGTTTTATTCCTCCAGAATCTCAATGCAGAAGAGGCCCTATAACTCGAGTCTGCACCAACACAGAGAGAGAAGCCTGACCTACTAACCTAATCCCATTTCCAGCACTTGACTTGATCTTGAATGATGTCATACAATCTTGTAGTGCAGAAGGAGGCTATTTGGCCTATCGTGTCCGCACTGACCACAATCCCACCCAGGTCCTATCCCCATAACCCCATGCATTTCCCTAGCTAGTTCCTCTGATACTATGGGGCAATTTGTCATGGTCAATCCATCTGCCCTGCATATCTTTGGACGGTGGGAGGAAACCGGAGCACCCGGAAGAAACCCATACAGACACAGGCCGAATGTGCAAACTCCACACAAATGGTACCCAGTCTGGGAATTGAACCTAGGTCCCTGGCGCAGTGAGGCAACAGTGCTAACCACTGTGTTGTCCTGACATGCCAAGTGCTCATCCAGGTACTTTTTAAAGGATGTGTGGCAACCCGCATCCACTATCCTCCCAGGCAGCGCATTCCAGGCCATCACCATCTTCTGAACAAAACTTCACATACCCCTCCTAAACCTCTTGCCTCTCACCTTGACCTTGTTGCAAAGGCTGATGTGTTAGCAACCCTTTTAACCACATTTTGATTTAAAGCTTTAAGCTTCATTTGTTATTTTAGTTTTGGGCAGTTCAACAGGCTGCCCCTTTAATTTTGTCCCTCAGTTTATTTCATTTAGTTTTCTTGGTTTAACACAAAAGAGGTAGACGTTGGCTTCCAGTTACTAAAGTAGCCTTCCATCATCAGTTAATTTTGAATCCACTTTCCCAAATTCTACATGTATTGCCTTCTTTATAAGTCTCCCACATGGGGCTTTGTCAAAGGCTTTGCTGAAATCCATACAGACTACATCAACTCACAACCTTCACCACCTGGACACCACTTTAAAAAATTCAATCAAATTTGTTAGGCATGACCTCCCTCTGACCAAGCCATGCTGACTATCCCTGACCAAACCTTGCCTCTTTAAGTGGAGAATTTTCTCCAATAGTTTCCCTGCTACTGACATGAGACTCAATGGTCTGTAAGTTCCCTGGCTTATCTCTACAGTCCCTCTTAAATAGTGGAACCACATTTGCTTCTCTACAGTAGTCTGGCACCTTTTAAAGGCCAGAGAGGAATTAAAAATTTGAGTCAGAGTTCCTGCAATCTCCTCTGTTGCCTATCACACAGGCCTGGGACACAATTCATCTGGACCTGGAGATTTGTTCACTTTTAAACCTGTCAACAACCCATCATACCTCCTGTCAATTTGCTTAAGAAGCTCACATTCTCTGAGTTTCATACCTTCATTCTCATTCTCTTGGGTGAAGCTGGATGTGAAATATTTGTTCAATGCTCTACTGATGTCCTCTGGCTCCACCCACAGATTGCCCCCATAGTCCTTAATGGGCCATACTCTTTCCCTGGTTATCTTCCGATTGACATACTTGTAGAATATTTTGGGATTTTCCCTACTTTTACCTGCCAGTACCTGCATCCAAAGCCCAGAACAACAGTAAAACTTGCTGTGATCCTTACAATCCAAACCTTTACCACCTTCTAGAAAACCAATAAAATGAAAAATAAAAAATCTGAGCTGTCAGTTTGACAAGCTCAGAGTTTAAAACATCAAATCTTGTCTTCACAGTTTTGGATTGATACATAAACTTGACCTCAATTTTGCACCATTCAAATAATATGCATCACATTTTTATAGAATCTGTTTCTTTAATCAATTTGTACTAGATAGCCAGTTGTACCAAAGGATAGAAATTCACAAATGTGGAAAATATAAGGGTTAAGTGGATAGAGCAGGGGAATGGGACTGACCAGAATGCTTTTCAGACAGCCAGCACGTACTTGACGGATTGAATAGTCTCCTTTGACGCTATAATGACTAATTATGGCCAGGTTCAATATCAACTAAATGCAAGTTTGCTAAATATGTATAGGCTTTGCTAGGCTTTCTCCCAGTTAAGTACCTCAAGCAAGTGCTTAAATACATTTTTCCACAATACGATCAATGACTGGCTACTATTCCTAATGCCCATACAGTACTGAGCAGACTACTCCATTTATCATTCAAGGCAATATATCCTGAGTGTATTACCACTAACAGGTAATTTACTTGAGGTTAAAGTTTAAATCTGTCCTGTAGAGCTTGTAAGAACTTGTCCACAGAGATAAAGCAAGAGTGAGTGGTGAATAGATCATGCAGTCCTTTGAGCTTGCTCTTCCAATCAAGAAGATCATGGCAGATCTTCAACGTCAATGCCATCTTTCTGGATTCCCTTGGTATCCAAAAACTATCAGCATCTTGAATTTACTCAAAACTACTCAAGCTGTTAATTGCAACCAAGAAAAGAAACTATACTTTATAACAGAATGATGTATGATTCAAAAGAAAAATAATGACTTTTATTAATATGGCACTTCATGACCTGACAGCTCAAAGCGCTTTCTAGGGTGGCACAGTGGTTAGCACTGTTGCTGCACAACACCAGGGACCCGGGTTCGATTCCTGGCTTGCATAACTGTGTGTGTGGAGTCTGCACATTCTCCCTGTGTCTGCATGGGTTTTCTCAGGATGCTCCAGTTTCTTCCCACAGTCTGAAAGACGTGCTGACTAGGTACCTTGGCCATGCTAAATTCTCCCTAACTGTACCCAAACAGGCGCCACAGTGTGACAACTGGGGGATTTTCACAGTAACTTCATCACAGTGTTAATATAAGCCTACTTGTGACAATAAATAAACTTAAAATTCAATGGAGTACATTTTAAACTGTCATCACTGTTATACTATAGGTAATGTGACAGCCAATTTCTGCACAAGTTCCCACAAGCAATGCGATAATCACCATATAATGAGACAATGAGAGATAAAATTCTGCCAGGTCATTGGGTATTATACTTCTGCTCTTCTTCAAAATAGTGCCATGGGATCTTTTATGTCCATGAGAGGCGAGAAGGAGCACCTCAGTTTAACATCTTATCCAAAAAATACCAAACTTCTGAAAGCACAGCACTCCCCCAGGACTAAACTAAAAGCAAAATACTACAGATGCTGGAAATCTGAAATGAAAACACAAAATGCTAGAAAGACTTAGGAGGTTTGGCAGCATCAGTGGGGCGAGACATAGAACTCTGATGAAGAGTAATACAGACTCCAAACACTAAGACTTGAAACGTTAACTTTGTTTCTCTCCCCATAGTTGCTGCCAGGCCTGCTGAGCCTAACCAACATTTTCTCTTTTTACTCTCCCAGTACCCTTTGCAGAGCCAGTCTTGATTTTTGTACCTGGGGTGAAATGGAACCACAAGTTTTTGACTCTGGCAAGCATTCTACCAACTCACCACAGCTTGCTTATGTTAAAATAAAGTAGTTTCTACACATTTAGAGTGCTAACATCAGCTGAAGAAGCATGCATCTTTGGCCCCCATCTATTTCTCATCTACATGCTACCCTCAGCAACATCATCTGAAGGCACAGTGTTAGTTTTCATTTACACTGAGACACATCCAGGTCTCACAGCTCCTCCACTGTTGTAAATTATCAGACTGCTTATCTGACATCTAGTACAAGCTGAGCAGAAATGTTTTCTGACTAAATATTGAGGAGACTGAAGTCATTGTTTTCCAGCCCCTCTACATACCCTTGCTACTGACTCCATCCCTCCCCCTGTCCGAGACTAAACCAGCCTGTTCACAGTCTTGATATCACATTTGGCTCCAAGATAACTTCCCAATCTCACACACATGCCACCCCAAAGACCACTTTCACTCCTGCCTCAGCTCAGCTGCTGCCAAAACGTTCACTAATTCCTCACTAGCCTCGACTACTCCAGACCACTCTGTTTGGTGTAAAGAACTAGAGTTTTAAGTAATTTTTGGGTATGTTTAATTTATATATCTCTCTATTTAGGTGTTGAGAAGTGAGGGTGGAAGAGAAGCTGAGTTTTGGTTTCACCTCAAGAGTTGGTTGCACGTCCATGGGTTTGTTAACGTACCTGCATTGGGGGGTGGGGGGAGCTGCTGCTGCCAACAGGGGATCCGCAGGGACAGGGAAACAGAAAGCGTTTTACTTAATTTGAAAGAAGGTGCCAGGAGAGCACAGAAAGCAAACTTCCCAAAAGAGGAGAATATCCACGCACTCCAGACATACTCACTTCCACCTTCTTCCATTAGGAAAAAGATATAAAAGTCTGAGATCATATACCAACTGACTCCAGATCAGTTTCTTCCCTGCTGCCATTGAACGGATGTACCTAGCACTAAATGGATCTTTCTCTACACCGAGCTATAACTGTAACATTACATTCTGCACGCTCTTCTTTCCTACTCTATGAATGCTTCACTTGTGTATTGTACAAGAAACAATACTTTTCACTGTAAACTAATACATGTGGTAAATATAAATTAAATCAAATTTTCCCAGAAACAGCAATTGGGTGAAAAAAAGCCCCAGAAAGATACTTGAGTCAAGGAACAAGGACAGGAGTCTGAACAAGGTTCTGTTCAATGAAGTTAAAGTGAGGAGCAGAAGAAAAGACTGCAAATTAAAGAGAGAAAGATGTAAGAAACAGAATCAAGCTAAAGTGGGCTTGTGAAAAGCCAGACGATCCAAGGATACAGTCAAGGGTGTTTGTGAAACAGCGGTGTTCCATTGGCACAGCTGAGCATTTGGGAAAATGCGTGGAAAGAAAGCTTGAGTGCAAACAGCACTCCAGAGAAGAGGAATACCAGGAGGAGAGATCAAAGATCCAGCTTGAACTGGATTCTTGTGGAAAACATCCTAGAGAAAGTGTGCTAGGGACAAAATTCCAAAGCAAGTTCTTTGAGCATTGAGATTGGAAACCTCCCAGACAAAGATGGAATTCTGTGAAACCACTTGGGTCATGGTGTGACAAGCACCTTTGGGAGAGGGGGAAAGGGAACACTGATGAAAGATCCATAAAACTTGCACTGAGGCAGCATCTGTCGCTTGGTTTCAGAGTATGGTGTCTAACCATAGGTCACCTATTAGTTTACATTAGACCATAAGCTAAATTTAGTAACTTGTGTTATCCTTTTGAATCTGTACACATCTGTAAAAGGTATACATGTAGGGGAAGAGTAAGGGTAATATAGTTTAGCATTTCTTGTTCAAATAAATGTTTATTCTCTAGTTAAGAGACCAGCAGACTCCTGCAACTGTTCCGTAGGCACCCTCCACATTTGTAAACATATTTGTAAAGTTAGGATCTACCAGATCAGGTTCCACCCTGGAATCTGACTTGCCCAGTAGTATTATCAGCTGTGATCATAACACTAGTCTCCCACATTCTACCCCCTGTAAACTTGAGGTCATCCAAATCTCTGCTGCTCATCTTTACACACAAGTCTTGTTCTCCTGTTGCCACCCCTATGCTCACTGACTATACTGATTCCCAGTAAAGATGTAGCTTGACTTTAAAATTCTGATTCCTGCTTTCAAACCCCTCCAAGGCCTCACTCCTTCCCATCTCTATAATCTTCTACAGCTCTACAACCCTCGGCACCCTAATTCAGCCTCTTGAACATCCCCAATTTTAAATTCTCCACCCTTGGTGGTTGTTCCCTTTGGTTGCCTAGACCTCAAATTCTGGAATACCATCCTTGTACCTCTCCACCTCACTTCTGACCTAATATCTCACGTGACTCGGTGTCATACCTTGTTCTATGTTGAAGCACCTCAGGATATTTCACTGTGTTGAAGAACTACATGAACAAAAATATTAGCAACAAAAGGTGCTGCAAAAAAATCAGCAGGTCTGGCAGCATCCGTGAAGAGGAACAGAGTTACTGTTTTGAATCTATAACTCTTCATCAGAGCCTAGATCTTCAGCATCTACAGTATTTTGCTTTTACAGAAATACAAGTGTTTAGTATTTAGCAATACTCGGGAGAGGTGGGGGCCAGCTGAATTGGTTTTCCTAAAGCATTGCTGACATTCCAGGATTGGGGTAGCACTAGGGCAATTATTTGAACAAGTTGAGTGAGTGAACAAATACACGACAGATGCAGTATAATGTGGATAAATGTCAGAATATTCATTTCAGTGGCAAAAACAGGATGGCAGATTATTACCTGAATGTGCAAAGCGATCTGGGTGTCCTTGTGTACCAGTCGCTGAAAGTAAGCACTTAGGTGAAGGCAGCAAATGGTATGTTGGCCTTCATAGCGAGAGATTCAAGTACAGGAACAGCAATGTCAGCTGCATTTACACAGGGCCTTGGTGAGGCCACACCCGGAATAGTGTACAGTTTTGGTCTCCGTAGTTGAGGAAGGACTTTCTTGCTATGCTGTGAATGCAGCAAAGGTTTGCCAGATTGATAACTAGGATGGCAGGACTGACATACAAGGAGAGAATAAGTCAAGATTAAATTATATTTGCTGGAGTTTAGAACAGTGAGGGGGATCTAATAGAAATCTATAAAATTCTAGTAGGACTTCAGAGTACATGCAAAAAAGGGTGTTCCCGATGACAAGGGAATCCAGAACCAGGGGATCATTCATGGACTTAGATGAGGGAAATTTCTTCATCCAGAGTGTGGTGAGCCTGTGGAACACTACCACAAAAAGCAGTTGAGGCCAAAATATTATATGTTTTCAAGAAGGAGTTAGTTAGTTCTGAGGTGTCTGGGGTAACTTGATTAGGCATTCCTTTAATGTCGAGGGGGTTAGCAGGATAAATACGTGAAATTATGGGAATAGGGCCTGGGTAAAGATTGTTGTCGATGCAAGTTCGATGGGTTGAATGGCATCTTTCTGAACTACAGGGATCCTATGATATATTGCTTGAGGCAAAGGAGATCAAAGGATATAGGAAGAAAGTAGGAAAGGTTATTGTGTTCACTGATCATAATGAATTGTGGGAGTGAGGAGGCAGTCTGGGATTTGGAAGAACTGAGGGAATAAAATATGAATATTTGGTGTCTTTCAGCAGAGAGAGAAATGTGGGGCATGAGCCTGGCAGCACCATCCTGACCTGGGGATATATGGCCATTACTTCAGTCAGGCATCCAGGCACTCCCTTCCAAACAGCATTGTGGGTATATCTACACCACAGACTGCAGCAAGGAGACAGCACATTACAACCTTCTTGAGCAACTAGGGGTGAGCAATAAAAGCTGCCCAGCCAACAGTGCTCACATCCCATGAACAAACACAAAGAAAAATAACATGGGCATGGATGAGGGTTTCATTGCACCCAGGCATGAGCAGGGATCAGTATTATAGAGGTGGAAGTGGGCAGTTTTGACATTGCAGAGGATATGGGTTTGAAGCTCAATGATTGATGTAATAGTCTGGTTCTGCCTCATACATTTGCAAGCTGGGATGGAGTAAATGGTTGGAGAACAGCACTTGGGGCAGGTGTTGAAAACAATAGTCCTCCCCCAAAAATAATTAACCTGAGGGCATGTCTGGTCATCTAATACCATATGTCAAGAAACAAACTGACTCAACAGAGGCAGTGGACAATTAGTCTGCCAAACAAATGCTGCTGTTATACCACATGTACATGTTATTTGAAAAATCAGCAACACTAATCTAAAGATATGCCTCAAACCTTTTCAGTGTTCACAAAGGTCCAAGTCCAGGTGTCATATACAAACTAAAATATGATATACAAGATAGATCCTTCATCTTTCATACAAATTTCTTTGGTTACAAAACAGGCAAGAAAAGTTTCAGAGTACTGTTCCTTCATCAGGTGAGATTCCAGCTGACAAAGGGGCAGCACTCCAAACGCTCGTGGCTTTTGCTACCAAATAAACCTTTGGACTTTAACCTGGTGTTGTGAGACTTCTTACTGTGTTTACCCCAGTCCAACATTGGCACCTTCACATGATAAACACCATGAGAGGCAGAGCTCTGAAACAACCACCATAAGGTTCACAGTTAGAACACAGAAAAGGCCCTTCAGCCCATCGAGCTGATAATAGCTTGTGGGAATTTTTGTGTAACTACCTGGGCAATCTTACAACCTGAACAGGGGAAATTAGAGCTTTACCTTTCCATTCCAGAAACTGGTTCACAAACCATTCAAAATGCGGGAATTCGCTGCTCTTTAGTGAAGGGTAGAACCAGAGGCCTCTCAGATACCAAAGACAGTGGACACTGGGCCCGTTATTGCTCAGAACCCGTTGCTGGGGAGGGGGTTAGGATAGCCCCATCGGGCCGACAGGCCGCCCTCCAAACAGGGACAAACAGGAGCTGCTGAGTGACGGGGCGGAGAAGAATGGGCCTCAGGCCCGGCGCCCTGCTCACCATGGGCCCTAGTAAAGGGCACGGCCGCTCTCCCTCTCTTACCTGCTGGGCTAAGAGCTCCCGGCGCAGCTTCTGCCGCTCTCTGATTTCCTGTAAACGGCTATCCATCCTCAACCGTCTCTGCCGCCGGAACTGACCCTTCACCCCCGCGCGCACAGCGCGCTGCCTCACTTCCGGCCAAGCGGGAGGCGCGGCTGAAAGGGCGGGGCCAATGCTGATGACATTGTAAGGGGCGGGGAATTGGGCGAGGGCGGGGAGGGGCGGGGCAAATGGAGATGACATTAAATAGGGCGGGGCCTTGGGCGGGGAGGGGGCGGGGACAGTGGGGATGACACTGAATGGGGCGGGGCCGGTGGTGAAAACATTGCAGGGGGCGGAGCCGGTCTCAGCACCTTCACTCTTGTGTGTTTGTTGATGGAATCGTCTTTCCCCAGTGTGAACTCTCATCTGTGTGGATCTTCACTGGAAAGTAGCTGCAGGCATCCTAACGGAATGAAAGTAAAATACTGCGGATTCACGAATCTGAAACAGAACAGAAAATGCTGGAAAATCTCAGCAGGTCTGACAGCATCTGTGGAGACAGAATAGAGCCAACGTTTCAAGTCTGGATGCCCCTTCGTCAGAGCTCTGATTATGAGTGAAACTCAGTTTTGCTCCCCCCAACTGGAAATTGACAATTTCAATAGCACAATTTTGAAAATGTAGCTGGGCCCAGAGAACTTGATTTTCACATTCACAAATCATTAAATGTGTAGGGAAAGTTGTTAAGGTGGATATAGCTATATTTAGGTTTACAGCTGAAGGCTCTTCTGCTTCAGGAACCATGCTGTAATATAGGGTGCTGTTCACCATGGACCTTCACGTTAATCTTGGTCTAGAGGTGTATGTTGTCTTCCTTGATGATACATTCATCCAGTTGGCAAAGCTCCTTAGAAAGATCACTCTTTGCCTACTTCAATCTTTTACCATCAATCTTTCCCATCAGCATCAAACTTACTGTGCTGTAATTTCTTACGATTCCATTACCACATTGCATTTAAGAGTCTGTTGCTTTAGCACATACCACTGTGCATAATTTTATCTACCTTATATCTCAAATAAGTCAGGATTCATTCTATGAATTCTTAAATAGGTCCCAGTGCAACATAAATGTTAGGAGTAAGGCAACAGGAGAATCAAGAGTTTGGATAATAATGTGAGGGGTATGCATGATGTGAGATGCCCTCTAGCTGTCTTTCGTCCACTCTGTAAGTGAATAACTGCCATCATGAAGATGCTGCTGATGGGAGTAAAGGATAGAATGCATGGGCTGTCAGTCTACATTTTCAATATATGCAGCAATGAATCACAAATCTGAATAAAAATATATTTGTATTATTCTATGTTCTGACAAAAGATGCACTGATTCACAAGAAACTAGATCCACGGGAACAACATGATATCAGTCAAATGACTACCACAAACCAATGATGTGAGAATTGTAATAAAAGAAAGTAGCTATGTTTGCTCTTGGGTTCACTCTGGATACAATTTCCTAACTATTAAGGACATAAGAACTCGGAGCAGGAGTAGGCCATTTGGCCCCTCAAGCCTGCTCTGCCATTCAATAAGATCATGGCTGATCTTTTTGTGGACTCAGCTCCACTTATCCGCCCGCTCACCATAACCATTAATTCCTTTGCTGTTCAAAAAGTTATTCCTGTCTTAAAAACATTCAATGAGGTAAACTCACCTGCTTCACTGGGCAATAAATTCCACAGATTCACAACCCTTTGTGTGAAGAAGTTCCTCCTAAACTCAGTCCTAAATATGCTCCCTCTGGTTCTAGTTTCATCTGCCAGTAGAAACAATTTCCCTGCTTCTATCTTATCTATTCCCTTCATAATCTTATGTGTTTCTATAAGATCATAAGAACATAAGAAACATAAGAACATAAGAAATAGGAGCAGGAGTAGGCCGTCTGGCCCTTCGAGCCTGCCCCGCCATTCAATAAGATCATGGCTGATCTGTCGTGGCTCAGTTCCACATTCCCACCCTCTCCCCATAACCCTTAATCCCCTCTCTTATCAAAAACCCATCAACCCGCGTCTTAAAAATATTTAGCGAGGTAGCCTCCACCACTTCAACGGGCAGAGAATTCCAGAGATTCACCACCCTTTGAGTGAAGAAGTTCTTCCTCAACTCCGTTCTAAACCGCCCCCCCTTTATCTTGAGGCTGTGCCCCCTAGTCCTACTGTCCTTTCTGAGCGGGAAGAGTCTCTCCACCTCTATCCTATCCATCCCATTCATCATCTTATATGTCTCAATGAGATCTCCCCTCCTTCTTCTAAACTCTAATGAGTATAAGCCTAGCTTATTCTGCCTCTCCTCATAGCTCAACCCCCTCAACTCCGGCATCAGCCTAGTAAACCTCCTCTGCACTCCCTCCAAGGCCAAAATATCCTTGCGTAAGTACGGCGCCCAAAACTGCATACAGTACTCCAGCTGCGGCCTCACCAATGCCCTATATAGCCGCAGCAAGACCTCCCTACTTTTATATTCAATCCCCCTCGCTATGAAGGCCAGCATCCCATTCGCCTTCCTGTCTCCCCTCATTTTTCTGAATTTCAATGAGCATAGCCTCTGACTACTCAATCTCTCCTCATAAGCGTACCCTCTGAACTCCAGAATCAACCTAGTGAATCTCCTCTGTACCTCCTCCAGTGCCAGTATATCCTTTCTCAAGTAAGGAGACCAAAACTGTACACAGCTCTCCAAGTATGGCCTCACCAGCACCTTGTACAACTACAACATAACCTCGCTGTTTTTAAACTCCATCCCTCTAGCAATGAAGGACAAAATTCCATTTGCCTTGTTAATTACCTGTTGCACCTGCGAACCAACATTTTGTGATTCATGCACAAAGACACCCAGGTCCCTCTGCACAGCAGCATTTAAATAATAATCCATTTTGCTGTTATCCCTACCAAAGTGGATGACCTCACATTTACCAATATTGTACTCCATCTACCAGACTGTTGCCTGCTCCACACCCCTTTGCAGATATTCAATGTCCTCTGCACACTTTGCTCTGTCACTCATCTTAGTGGTGTTAGCGATGGAAAGGTGGTAGGACTGGAGGGTCTTAATGACATTACTGTTACTAGAGAGGCGGTGCTCGACAGACTGGAGGGGCTGATTGTGGACAAGTCCCCAGGACTGGATGGAATGCATCCGAGGGTTCTGAAAGAAATGGCGGAGGTGATAGTGGATGCCTTGGTGGTTATTTTCCAAACGTCGCTGGATTCCGGGGAAGTGCCGGATGATTGGAAAACGGCTAATGTTACGCCGTTGTTTAAGAAGGGTGCCAGGCAAAAGGCGGGGAATTATAGGCCGGTTAGTTTAACGTCTGTGGTAGGTAAAATGTTAGAATCTGTCATTAAGGAGGAAATTGCGAGGCATCTTGAAGGGAATTGCTTGATAGAGCAGACGCAGCACGGTTTCATTAAAGGGAAGTCGTGTCTGACAAATTTACTGGAGTTCTATGAGGATGTGTCTAGGGCGGTGGATAGAGGAGAGCCGGTGGATGTGGTCTTTCTAGATTTTCAGAAGGCGTTTGACAAAGTACCTCACAAGAGGTTATTGCAGAAGGTCGAGGGACATGGAGTTGGGGGTAGGGTGTAGCATGGATAGAGGATTGGTTGTCAAATAGGAGGCAGAGAGTGGGGGTCAATGGGTGCTATTCGGATTGGCGGATGGTGACTAGTGGAGTGCCCCAGGGGTCGGTGCTGGGGCCTCAGCTTTTTACCATTTATATAGATGATCTGGAGGAGGGAACCGAGTGTAGGGTGTCGAAATTTGCTGATGACACCAAGATTGGGGGAACGGCAAATTGTGCGGAGGGTGTGGAGAGTCTGTAGAAGGATCTAGATAGGCTGGGCGAATGGGCCAGGAAATAGCAAATGGAATTTAATGTTGGCAAGTGTGAGGTGGTCCACTTTGGTAGGAAGAATGGTAGGAAGGACTATTACTTACAGGGCGAAAAACTGCGGCAGGCGACGGTGCAGAGGGACCTCGGGGTCCTTGTGCATGAGTCGCAAAAACCCAGCTTGCAGGTGCAGCAGGTGGTCAGGAAGGAGAATGGGCTGCTGGCCTTCATAGCGAGGGGGATTGAATATAAAAGTAGGGAGATCTTGCTGCAGCTGTATAGGGCATTGGTGAGGCCGCAGCTGGAGTACTGTGTGCAGTTTTGGGCGCCGCACCTGCGCAAAGATATTTTGGCCTTGGAGGGAGTACAGAGGAGGTTTACTAGGCTGATACCGGAGTTGAAGGGGTTGAGCTATGAGGAGAGGCTGAATAAACTGGGCTTGTACTCGTTAGAGTTTAGAAGAATGAGGGGAGATCTCATTGAGACGTATAAGATGATGAATGGGATGGATAGGATAGAGGTGGAGAGACTCTTCCCGCTTAAAAAAGACAGTAGGACTAGGGGGCACAGCCTCAAGATAAAGGGGGGGGCGGTTTAGAACGGAGTTGAGGAGGAACTTCTTCACTCAAAGGATGGTGAATCTCTGGAATTCTCTGCCCGTTGAAGTGGTGGAGGCTGCCTCGCTAAATATTTTTAAGATGCGGGTTGATGGGTTTTTGATAAGAGAGGGGATTAAGGGTTATGGGGAGAAAGCGGGAAAGTGGAACTGAGCAGCGACAGATCAGCCATGATCTTATTGAATGGCGGGGCAGGCTCGAAGGGCTAGTTGGCCTACTCCTGCTCCTATTTCTTATGTTCTTATGTTCTTATGTTCTTATCTGTGAATTTTGACACACTGCACTTAGTTCCCAACTCCAAATCATCAATGTAGATCGTAAACAATTGCGGTCCCAACACTGATCCCTGAGGCACACCACTAGTCACTGATTACTAGCCAGAAAAAAACACCCATTTACCCCCAATTTTTGCTTTTTGTTGATTAACCAATCCCCCCATCCATATTAATACATTACCCATAGTACCATGCACCTTTATCTTATGCAGCAGTCTTTGATGTGGCACCTTGCCCAAATGCTTTCTGGAAATCCAGATACACCACATCCATAGGTTCCCCATTTTCCACTGCACATGTAGTGTTCTCAAAGAATTCCACCAAATTAGTCAAACATGACCTGCTTTGATGAACCCATGCTGTCTTTTCCCGATGAGACATTTTATATCCTGATGTCTCGCTACTTCTTCCTTGAGCATTTTTCCTGCTACAGAAGTTAAACTAACCAGCCTATAGTTACCTGCCTTTTGTCTACCTCCTTTTTTAAACAGTGGCATCACATTTGCTATTTCCCCCGCCATTGCTCTTAGTATTCTGGGATGCATTCCATCAGGGCCAGCAGAGTTATCTACCTTTAGGCCTTGGAGGGAGTGCAGAGGAGGTTTACTAGGCTGATGCCGGAGTTGAGGGGGTTGAGCTATGAGGAGAGGCTGAATAAACTAGGCTTGTACTTGTTAGAGTTTAGAAGAAGGAGGGGAGATCTCATTGAGACGTATAAGATGATGAATGGGATGGATAGGATAGAGGTGGAGAGACTCTTCCCGCTCAGAAAGGACAGTAGGACTAGGGGGCACAGCCTCAAGATAAAGGGGGGGCGGTTTAGAACGGAGTTGAGGAAGAACTTCTTCACTCAAAGGGTGGTGAATCTCTGGAATTCTCTGCCCGTTGAAGTGGTGGAGGCTACCTCGCTAAATATTTTTAAGACGCGGGTTGATGGGTTTTTGATAAGCGACGGGATTAAGGGTTATGGGGAGAGGGTGGGAATGTGGAACTGAGCAACGACAGATCAGCCATGATCTTATTGAATGGCGGGGCAGGCTCGAAGGGCCAGATGGCCTACTCCTGCTCCTATTTCTTATGTTCTTATGTTCTTATGTTAGCTTGCCCAACAGCACCACTTTCGTTACAATGATAGTTTCTTGATCCTCAATTGCCATAGCCTTCCTGTCATCAATTTTTGGCATGTTATTTGTGTCTTCCACTGTGAAGATCGACACAAAATACCTGTTCAGTGCCTCAGCCATTTCCTCATTTCCAGTTATTACATCCCCCTTCTCATCCCCCAAAGGACCAATGTTTACTTTAGCCATTCTTTTTCATTTTATGTATTTGTAGACACCTTTGTCATCTGTTTTTATATTCTGGGCTAGTTTGCTCACATAATCCAACTTACTTTTCTTTATAGCTTTTTTATGGCTTTCTGTTACCATTAACGATTTTCCAATCCTCTAATTTCCCACTAATCTTTGCCATTTTGTCTGCATTTTCTTTCAATTTGATACTCTCCTTTATTTCCTTAGATATTCATGGCTGATTATCTATTTTTCTACAGTCCTTCCTTATCACTGGTATATACTTTTGCTGAGCACTGTGAAAAGTCACTTTGTAAGTCCTCCACTGTTCCTCAATTATCCCACCATAATGTTTTTGCTCCCAGTCTACCTTAGCCAACTCCTCCCTCATCCCATTGTAGTCTCCTTTGTTTAAGAACAAGACACTGGTATTGAATTTTACCTTCTCATGCCCCAACTATATTTTAAAATCAGCCAGTCTGTGAACCCTTCTTCCAAGAGGATTGTTAACTATAAGATCATTAATTATTCCTGTTTCATTACACAGGACCAGATCTAGGATAGCTTGCTCCCTTGTACGTTCCATTACATGCTGTTCAAGGAAGCTATCGCAGATACATTGTATGAACTCCTCAAAGCTGTCTTGACCGACTTGGTGTGAACAATTGACATGTAGAATAAAATCCCCCATGATAATTGCTGTACTAGTTTTACATACATCAGTTATTTCTTTGTTTAGTCCTCACCCACCATTACGTTATTATTTGGTGGCCAATAGATTATGCCGATCAGTAACTTGATCTCCTTGCTATTTCTAATTTCCACCCAAATGGATTCAACCTTTTTTTTCCATAAAACCCATATCATCTCTCACTACTGCCCTGATGTCATTCCTAAATATCAGAGCTATACCACCTCCCTTGCCTTCCTGTCTGTCCCTCCAAACAGTCTGATACTCCTGGATATTTAACTCCCAGTCGTGATAATGTTAATCTCAATTTTGCCTTGTTGTTTCCTGCAAGCTGTGACTACTACCAGTTGTCGCACTGCTGGGTTTTAACATGTCTGTTCTTAGTCACTGTTCTTTGCTTCACTCCAGTAACAATGAGCAAACATTGTACATAATGCACAATGACATATGATTGGGAATGAGAAATATCACTTGCATCATTGAGAGATCCCTACCTAGTCAATCAACCTTTCCCATGTCTGGTTTGTCAGCGTAGCCCAGAGTTTGCATGCACGTTGAACACTAGACAGATCCAGAGAAAGTGAAGTCATGAGAATGCTGTTGTACAGTCATGGCACTGAGCTTTTAGCCATGCACAAGTGAAGCCCCTTTACTCCATTACTACCAAATGAAATTCTAAATCAAAGATTAAGATTTGTTTAAGGAAAGTTGAGAAAATTTCACACATATTAAAAGCAAACTTTCTCTATAACAAGCCAGTTGTTAACATGTACAGTTTGTTATTCCAAATATATCATGCAACACAATTAGTCCATGAATACCACAGAACATCAACCGAAACACATAGCTAAAAAAAAGTTAAATCACAATTCATTTTGTGTATCGAAGGAAGAAAATACTTACATTCATTGTTGACATTGAAGATTAAAATACTGGCACCGTGGTTAACACTGCTGCCTCAGAGCAGCAGAGACCCAGGTTCAACTCTAGCCTTGAGTGACTGTCTATGTGGAGTTTGCATGTTCTCCCCGTATCTGCATGGGTTTCCTCTGGGTGTTCCGGTTTCCTCCTACACTCCAAAGAAATGCAGGTTAGATTGATTGCCCAATCTAAATTGCCCCTTAGTGTCAGGGTGACTAGTAGGGTAAACACATGGGGCTACGGGAATTGGGCCTGGTTGGGATTGTTGCAGGTGCAGGCTTGATGGGTGGAATGGCCTCATTCTGCATTGCAGGGACTTGGTGATTTTATAATTTCCAGAGGGGTCTTAACAGCATGCATGTGGAAATGATTGAGAAAGAATCAATAACTAGGGGATCACAGTTTAAAAACAAGAGGTCACTTATTTAAGACAGAGGTGAGGAGAAAGTTTTTCTCAGAGGGTTGTGAGTTTTTGAATTCTCTTCCTCAAAAGGTAGTGAAAGCTGTATGAATATTTTTAAAGCAGAGGTTGATAGATTCTTGATAAAGAAGGGGGTAAAATGTTAATGGGGAAATTGGGAATGTGGAGTTGATGTTGCGATCAGATCAGCCATGATATTACTGAACATTCATTAAAAAAATGTATTTGCAGCATTATTTCATGTTTTCTTCCCAGAATTTTAGTCAAATTCTCCCATTGCGAATCATTGCTGTAACATGTTTTTTTAAATTGGTGGCCCAATGGATATATGTCTTAACTCCAAAGGATTTCTAAAGTGCTGTCTTGAGCGTTGAGAGTGTAATTTGTTTACAGTTAATTCACACTGGAGACCAAGCAGTTTAGGAGTGCCAGAAAAATATGATTAGTTAGGCTGTTTATTGAGAACGGTAAACGGTTTTGTTAAATTGCTGTACAATGGAACTTGCTTAGCTAACCTCAGTTTCCTGTTAAAATGCAAATAGAGCAATATTTATGATTCTGTTATTCTTAGTGTGACTTTGTTTTGTGTTTTGACCCTTTGTAACTTCAATAAATGCTCAGATCAGTCATGATCTCATTGAATGGTGGGGTAAACTCAATGGGCCAAATGCTCCTACATCTTATTGGTCTTATGGTCTTGTGCTTTGGCTGAAAGCCTTGCAGAGAGCTCTTCATCAGCATTATCCCACTGATCATGGTGACTAGGTTGCAACCTGTATTAAGTATTAGTTTTTGTCTTTCAGGTTTCAATATACAGCAATTCAACCTATCTTCATTGCTGATCACTAAACTTAAGAGAAACTTAAAATGTTGCTTTGTTTTCCAAAACTATAAATCAGAAATGGCAAAACATGCTGGTCCAGATGGCTGCCTCAGAAAAATGGTTTACCCACTTACACCAACAAACAGTTTAGGTCTGCATATGTAGTACAACATTAATTTAAAACTGAGACAAATAGAAATTGACCATGTCATGACTATTTATAGATTCTGCATGGTCTACTGTGTTTTGAATGCACGCACATTCAATGGTTGGATGGTGTCTGAGTAGATGGACTTGCACACATGCATTCACCTAATAATGACCGTCAATAGCATGCAAAGCAGGCAAGTTATAACGTCAATCAATGTACAACTCCGATTTAACTCTGTTACTGCCATTTTCCGACATTGGGATCCAGATTAAACCCTGATCACAACATTAATGGCATGACAGACCCACTACCAGCACTAATTAAAAGTAATTTCTATTTCTAGTCTAGTTGCTGGATTAGTTTTTCTGGCTAGTGGTGGAATTGCATGAAGTTCTGCAGTTTTATATGCTTGGCTGATGTTTGAATAATATACTAAAATGATCTGATGCTGAAATTGATAAAGATTGTCAATTTAATGAATGAACGCTGCGTTAGATGAGGCTTGGAGGGAAACTGATGATGGGCTTGCTCATCTTGACAACTAATTTCAGATCATTAAATTTCTTCCTGCACAGCAACACACTTGGCATTGATCTCCACCATTACCTGTTCCCACTGGTTCCTGAGCATATGTTTGGAGGGCTTCCAGCATCACCTATGGATACAGGATGCTTTACCTTCTTTGAAACTCCTCAAGCAAGACTTCCAGTGCATTATTCTCCGGAAATGGTGATGTACACTTCTTGTATGTTCAGTTTTTCCTCAAAGCATCAAAGCTAGCCACTCACAGTATTCCACCCTCTGTTGATGTGTGAAGCTGATGGCTATCATGGGTAGCAGTGGCTAAAAGCAGCTCTCATGTAACACAAGAAACAGCACCAATTTAACATACTGGCTGCAATACAACGAGTGAGCACCATGTACTACGATGTCGAGGCCCATATTTAGGGTTTAACGACTTTTTCCACTGTATACTCTCCCTTCCCCCAGACTAATGCACAGCACAGTACAATGGAGAAGTGATGGCCAGTGGCATTATCACTAGAAACTCAATTAACGTTCTGGGGACTTGTGTTTGAATCCTGCCAAGCAGATGGTGGAATTTGAATTCAATAAGAAGATCTGGAATTAAGAATCTACTGATGATCATGAAACTATTGTCAATCATCAGAAAAACCCATCTGGTTCACTAATGTCCTTTAGGGAAGGAAATCTGTCATTCTTACCTGGTCTGGCCTACATATGACTTCAGAGCCACAACAATGTGGTTGACTCTTAGCTGCCCAAGGACAACTAAAGATAGGTAATAAATGTTGGCCAGCCAGTGATGCCATGTTCTATGAATGAATAAAAAGAAAAGTTGAAAAATGCAGACACTTTTCTGAACTTTTATTCCACTTATTGAAACTAAACTATGACACAGCTGCTCGTGAGTTATTTTGAACTGTATCATTAAGTATGAAATAAACATGTGATCAAAGTTGCCTGTTGTAAATATGTTGTTTATGCCATTTGAAACACTAAATATTTCACATTCTGTCAGAATCTAATTTGGCCTGTACTTAATATCAGACCTTGGCCTGAGATCCAATCCAATTCAACTCTGATACATCAATGCCAAACAGGCATGTGGGCTGCATTGTGAATCCTGCACTCTTGTAAAAATAGCAGCTTGTCTATTCCCCAATGTCCCCTAGCTGGCTCATAGCCTGAAGCAGTGGTTTCATTAGCTTGGCTGCTAAAGAATAGAGATTTTTTTTAAAAAAACATGCACATGTAACACTTACACCAGTGCTTTCTAAATATTTTTCCATTGTGGCCCCATCTTAATGCCTCGGACTTAGTGTGATCCCAGAGTGAAAATTTAGGGGTCAGTGCTGGGGAGTGTGAGAAAGGGGGTGTGGGGAGTCATTGAGCAGGGCAAGGGGAGTGGTTTCATTGTTGAGAGGCTGTGAGGGGGAAGCTTCAGTTGTTTTGCCAATTCTGTTTTAGCCTGGAGGGTAACCAGCAGTCACTACTGAGCAAATCATTTTCTCAGTGCACTTAAATAATTTATCTCCTAATTTTATCTTTGGCTTTGGAAATAATAAACTTTTCACTCTGTTTAAATACATGGGTGCAGCTTGGTTTAAAGCATGGTCTTATTCTGGATAATCACTAGTACAGAAGTAAACAATATAAGCATTTACCCACAGTACCAATGGACAAATGTTTGACTTTGTTCTTTCTCTTTAAGTTGAGAGATTTAAGCACAGACATATGTTCTATGACAGTTTTGTTAAACTGTGGCAGTACTCCGTCTTTGTAGTCAGAACAGAGGATTTTCTCAGCATTTGCAAATGCCTATGCTCAAAATGATTTGTAACATCCTTGGGGGTAAAATTGGGCTCAGTAGTGCCTATTGTTTGGGTGCTACAAGATCCATTAAACTTCCAAAATGGCATCCACAGCATGTGTAATGTGTTCATTGTGACATTAGTAAAGGGATTGATGTGCATGTGCCCAACATCTGTCGAGCAAGCAGATCAAGACTCCAATCAGCGTGGAATGATAATTTACCACCAGAGCTGCCATTTTGGAGCACCATATCTTTCTGTTCACCTCACACTGCTGAACATGTACTCAACAGCATGAAGGAGCACCAACCAGCACAATTTAAGGGAATCATTATCTTACAGGTATGGTTGCTGGATTCGTAAAGTATATTTATTAGTCACAAGTAAGGCTTGCATTAACACTGCCGTGAAGTTATTGTGAAATTCCCTGCGTCGCCACACTTGGTACCTGTTCTGGTCAACTCCCCCAACTAACACGTCTTTCAGACTGTGGGAGGAAATTGGAGCATTCAGAGGAAACCTACACAGCCTCGGGGAGAACTTGAAATCTCCATACAGACAGTGACCCAAGCCAGAATCGAACCCAGATCCCTGGCACTGTGAGGCAGCACTACTCACCACTGTGCCACCGTGCCGCCTAATTATTCCAACTGTTGCCACAATTCTCCGCATTTTGGTACATTTTACTTCTTGGGAAAAATTTCAGTCATCTAAAAGGAATGATCTCGCTGGTGATTAAGTCATTTTTGATGAAGTAAAGATTTGTGTACAAACCAGTTGTTTCCTGGTAAAGGTGGGGCTTCCCCTTGGTGTTGAGCATTGCTGAGAAAATGAAGAGAGGCCACACAAGAACAGAATAATCTTTCAGAAGTGAGCCGAGGAGGGGAGAAAGGATTTTCAGCAGGAGCATTTCTGCAGAGGATGTTTGAAGAGTAGATCTGCTGGAGAACAGAATGCAACGATGCTGTGGTGCACACAAAGCCATTTTTTACACTAATATCCAGGGCTATGATGACAGCAATCAGAGCTTCTATGTTAGTAATCTGAGATTATATGACACCACTAGGTGTTTTTATTGCAGCACTCAGATGCTGGGTGGATGCTACTTGTGTTGCAATGGAAGCTCAAGCATTGACCTTCAGATGTTGCAACACAGCTGGTGCCAGAGCTGTGCTGATGGAGGTATAACTATTCATCTCATGTTGGAAAGAATGGGCTCCAAGTCTGCAAAGAACCCTGTGCCAAGTTGGCGCTGGACTCTTTCATGAGCGTTGGCATTGACTGCAGGCTTTAAGTCAGGTTATTCACTGCACCAAGCATTTGGCCCATGAAAGTCATCATCCAAGTCTTCCACAGCAGAACTAGTGAGCGATCTCACTCTTCATTGAACTGGCCATGGCGCCATCCATATTTCCCCCTCCCCAGACAGCGGCATAGTCATTGCTGGTGTCTCACCATGTGAAGATCATGCTTCTATCCTATCCTTTCAATTAAATACAGTGTCAGATACGATTTGGTGGCTGATGGCCTTGTCATCTATGTCTTTCCGCTTTTGCACCACTGACTGGGTTTCAGTTCTTGTGTATCTCAAAGGAAACAGGGACATGAGTAAAAGGTAAGGTAAAATAACCATAGTCCCAGATGACCATAGGCCACTTATCCCTGAAAAGGGGGGACGGGAAGGCAGCTTATGACTGGTGGTGATTTTAATCTGAGGATCACCACACCACAGGCAAGGGGTAAGGTTGGGAAGATGAGCCTTCATGAATAACCTTAGCTGGTACAGGAACTGAGCTTGTGCTGTTGGTGTCACTCTGCACCATGAACTGATTGCCCAGCCAACTGAGCTAACTCCCCAGGAACATGAATGGAGTTATGTGGAGGGGAGTGGGGTGAGTAAGAGGCTCAGGATTACGCCATAAGTAGCTTCTCAGATAGAAGAGAAAATAGGAAGAGAGAGAAGTGGAAAAACAAAAAAAGAGGATTACGTTGGGAGATATCCTCATGTTAATGGATTTATCCCCATCAGTCCGCAACAAAATCCATTCCCATAATGGTCAGTACCTCCTCTTCTTAAATTATGCGATCTCACTTACTTTGCTGGGCATGAAGCTGAGAACATGTAGATTGTTTCTCCTCCAATTAGTTTCTGTTACATTTCCTTGTGCACCACCTTGTCCCACAAGGAGAGGAAAGCAAGTCAGTGAGTGCTTTGCAATGTATTGAACAGCAGTATGTTGAATCATTGTTGAATAGCTGCCAGTATGTCCGAGCTGTGAAATCTGGATTTGAGTCTTGCAGCATTGCTAAGAGTGTGAGACTGAGGGGAATCATATGAATGTCAGGCTTGAGACCTAGTTGTTAGAGGTTGTTGGTAGCTGAGTGATGAGGTTGTGGTGAATTGAGCAGAGGCTGAGGACAGTGGTACAGTTGGGGTACATGTGTCCCCGAGGATACAAGATATCATTCCTTTCCATATCCTCCATCCAGACTTGGCCTCCCTGTTACTGATTGCAGCCCATAAATGGCATGGGCAGAGCAGAAATCATTATAATGAGTAGACAGTAAAATGTAGGCTTACAAATTTAACCCACTTAACTTTTAATGAGAATTTCCAGAATGATTACTCTTTGGACTCCTGCCTCAAACTAAGGCATACATTCCCTTTCTATAATTATCTTATTTTCTGCACAGTCTGCCCCATTTACATTGAACTGCTCTGCAGTGTCTGTTAAATAATAACTTGCATGGGGAAAATACATCAACCTTTTTTGTTGATTTTATTTCTAGCTTTGTTTTGCCTGAACAGTTGTGCATATCATAGCACAAGAAAAAGGCTAGAGTGTTCCTAAGCAGAGGATATCTGAGTAGTGGAAACTGTTGATGTAGCAAATTTCAGAAATATCCATTTGTTTAAACTTAGACTTGAAAGTAATGCTGCTGCAACATTGAAAGGGATAGACCAGATTCTACTTCTGGAAGGATATTGATTGCCTTAAAGTAAGGTTTACACTGCCACATAATCCTGCGTTTTACCTTCCTCATAGTCAGAGTACTATTGTGCATGAACAATGCAACCTGCTGATACACACCTTCAACACTTTTTTATGTTAATCGAGAGCATCCACAGTAGTGTTGCTAAAGAATAAAGAAAAGAACAAAGAAAATTACAGCACAGGAACAGGCTCTTTAGCCTTCTAAACCTGCACTGACCATGCTGCCTGATTGAACTAAAACCCCCTATCCTTCTATTCTTATCCTATTCATGTATTTATCAAGGTGCCCTTAGAAGTAACTTGCCATTGCTAACATTCTCTCTCGTATAAAGCTGGTACCCTCCAGAAACCTATATTTTAGTGGGTCCTGCTTTGCCATTGGTGTACAATTGATTCTTGATCATTTTCTTTTTAAAGAAGATGTGGTACCAACACATACTTGACAGCAGATAATGCTTCATGAGATCACAATTGCCTCTCTTCTGCATACACTTCCCGTCTTGGAACAGCATTCCTAACTTACCTGTCAACCATGGCTGTGTAATGTAGTGATGCATGTTAGAATATGATCAACAAATAACACTGAGCCTGGTGAATTTTACTGCTTCATAATATGTTAAGCTGAGGTTTGGTGGGTATGTGACCAAAACTGGTTTTAACATAGAAAATCCGTGATGAAATTAAATTGCCACACTTACTGCCACTGCAATTAGGAATGCAATGTGAAAATCCATTTTCTAATTTTAAATAGCTACAATTGCAGGTTTTAGATTCACATGGATGCTAGTTTTAGCATTTTTTATGATGGTCAGAGAATTTACCTCTCAATGGATTCTACGCATTTTGAAATATAACACTGATCTATTGGCATATGAATGCAGACTGAGCATCTGATGATGAGGAGCCCTGCATTATTTGAGGTGCTGGCTTTCAGATGAGGCATTAAATGTCAACATTTCATCTGCACTGTAGAAAAGAAAGGAGATGATGGGAAAATTGAGAAATGCTGAAACGGGAGGTCAGGGTAAGTTGTGTTTGGTGAAGAAATGACTTAATTCACCATCACTTGGACTGAAGGTTCATTAATAAGCGCTCCATCAAATTTAGATGTGCAGATACTGTTGTTCACAGAAATAAGTGGCAAGGTGCTGACTTGAGTCTGCTTTTTGTAAAGATTGGAGGTGATCTAAGTGTTTATTCTTAAGTTTTTTCCCCAGGAGGAGGGAAAAGCTGACAAAGACAACATTTATTGCCTAGCTGACTGAGGAAGGTGATATGCCACCTTCTTGAATAGTTACAGTAGTGGATACTCCCACAATGGCTTGGAAAAAGGAAGGGAAAAATTAGAAATAGAGGCCTGTTCAATTCTGGAAAATTAATCATCCACCGTCGGAAGGCTGAATTTGCAAAGTACAACAGCTCAGTCTGGTAGCACTCTTGCCTCTGAATCAGAAGATTTTTTGGTCCAAGTCCCACTTCAGAGACTGGAGCATGAAATCTAGACACTGTCACCTTTTTGCCAGTGCAGGGCAGTAAAGTGCCCTGCACTGAAGGAAGTGCTATCTTCGCGATGAAACATTGAGCCAAATCTTCTGAGGAGCAACAATCACAATCAGATTGTCACTCCATTCCTATTTAAGTCGGTGAGGGAGTAGTGTGTGTTGAGAGGTCGGGGAATTAGTTGGGGTCAGGGATAGTAGGGTGGTTAGCATGTAATTGTGGGGCAGGGGGGAGAGAGGTAATCAGGTGGTTTTAGGATAGTTGGGTCAAGGGATAGTCAGGGGTGGGGTTAGAGAATAATTGGATTGGGAGTACTCAGGGGACATGAATATTTGGGTTGGGGTTTTTGGGGTGGGGAGTAGTCAAATTGAGGAGCATTTGGAATTTGGGAGGGTAATAGGGAGTTGGCAGATTAGTCTGGTCAGGCGGTGTCGTTGTTTGTTTGAGGGGAGTTATCAGGGGGTCCTGTGGAGAGTAGGGAGTGGGGGATGGTCAGTAGCATGGTTACTCAAGAGTTAGAACTCTTCTAACTTCTCTTAGGTAACTATTCTGGTAAGTAAGTTAGAACTATCGAAAGTCTCTGACTTTAACTCAGATTTCTAACTTCTTTTGGGTAACTATTCTGGTAAGTAAGTTAGAACTATAGAAAGTATCTGACTAACTTTGAGTTTCAGGGAGTTCTATATGCCAGATAATTGCCCTTCAGAGGTCCAAATGTCTGGGGCAATTACCACAAAGTCAGTGTGAAGCTGTTCTCAGAAGTGCATCAGCACATCTTGGGGGGATACCAGGAGTGTATTGCAGAGAGAACAGTCCTATCACAATGCTGTAAGAGGAGGGGAAGGAAAGATGTGTTTGGTTGCGGTGTCATACTGGAAATGGCAGAAATGGCATGCAATAATCTGTTAAATGTGGAGGCTGATAGATAAGGAGATGTGGATAAAGACGACACTGTCATAGTTCTACAAGGGCAGGAAAAGGTGACAGCGGAGGTGTGGGAAATAGAATGGATACAGTCAAAGGCCTGGTCAACCATTGTGGTGTGTAATCCTCAATGAAGAAAAAGGAAGCGTGTCCAAGGCACTGATATGGTTTGTTTAGATTAATTTTTGGACTCAGAATAAAGTATTAAAACTGTATCCTTTGTCAATGTATTGGTTGCTTAAAAAAACCACAACTTAGTTTTGATTAGTTCTTTCTAGCACTGTGAAACTCGTAGAATAATTGAATAGAATCATAGAACCCTACAGTGCAGAAGAGCCCATTCAGCCCATTGTGTCTGCACCTACTCTCTGACAGAGCATCTTCCTCAGGTTATCTCCTCCACCCTACTCCTGTAATCCCACACATTTACCGTAGCTAATCCATCTTTTGGAAAGTCTGGAACCATAAACTCATTCTAAATTTGAAGGATAATTTGGCTTTCCCAATCTTCTCGTTTTTTTTACTGAATTTGGCTCTCTCTACTGACTCCATTTTCAGTTGGCCAGTTGAACACTGGAAAGACCAAAACCATTGTATTTGGCACTATTACAAACATCATATAGTTGCCACAAATTCATCCCATTCTCATTTCAGGTTCAACCAGACTGTTTGACCCCAAGATTAACTTCCTACTCCAGATCCTGTCCACCATATAGATTGCCTTCCACCGACTAATCGCCATCCCACTAATTGTCCAAACCCCACCCAATACCTTACCACTTTCCTATGACTATTCAAACGCTCACCTATCCGGCCTCCCATTTTCCATCCTCTATATTATTCAGCTCATTCAAAACTCCATTGCAAGAATGCTATCCTGAACCAAATCATGTTCACCCATCATGTACTCGCTCACCTACATTGACTAATGGTTCTCTATCACTGCAAACAAAAGTTCTCGCCCTCATTCTGAAATCGCTTCATGGTTTCATGCCTCATTATCTCTGGAATCATCAACAATCCTACCTACAACCTGACAGCACTTTGTGTTGAAACAATGTGTGGAATTTTATGAGAGTGCTTCTAAGTGTCCAGCCAGCATGACAATGGGAGAGTTCCTGATCTGCCTTTTGGGTGAGTTTTCATACACAATCTTGTGTACTTAGTCATTGAAAATATGGGTTAGACCGTTTCTCACTGCTGCAGGTGGTGGGCTGGGCTTAATTTGGCAGCCAACCTACAGAGGGAGCTATTGCACATGTGCAGGTCTCTGAAGCTGCACACGTGCAATTTCAGCTGCAGGGTCTGACAGACTGAGAGAGGGCTGTTAGGTTCCTGCTGCTGAAGCCAGCCTGAACCAATCTTCTACCCACGATCGCTGGGCCTGCAGCCAATCACGATCCCACTCTGCGCAAGATGCCACCACCCAGACCAATCACGTCACCCTCTCCCCCCGAACCAATCCGATCGTGTTGCAGAGCAGCAGCGGCACCCCGCCTCCCCCAGTCCGATCATGTTGCAGAGTTGGAGTGGGTCCCTCTCCCCTACACTAGCCTTCATGCGCCACCCCTTCAGGCCCTGCCTCATAGATCCCACCTCCAGCACTGCCCTAGTGGGCATTGCCCAGGCACCAGGTTGGCAGTGCCAAGGTGACCAGGTGGCATTGCCAGGCTGGCTTTGTCCAAGTGTAGCAGAAGGGGATACAGAAGTCCCTGCTTTTGAGACTATTAAAATAAGTAGATTATTTTAAAATAGGGACACAGTGTGCCTTATATATATTAAAGTTATCACAATATGCCTCACTAATATATCATATGAAGATGTTGTCTCTATAAGCACATATATAATCATTTTTGAAGAATTATTATAGAGTTTTACTGTATTTTTGTATTTTCTCATGAGCTTTGGCCGACAGGAAATTTACCCTTTAGCATAATGGGGAATAATTTTAATTTAACAGATCACATACTTTTGGAACAATGAAGCTTAGAGTGTATACCCTACTATCAGTGGTAAGCCAAGCAGCTACAGGCAACCAAGGTTAGTGAAATGAATAGAAGGATTCAGCTTCTAACTGTAATAAATAAAGGGACTGACCACAGACCAGAGAAGATGACTTCCTTCTAATTCTCAGGACTGCAGGTGTTAACCGACTTTGAACCTAGTAGGTTTACATCGGGAAGGTTACCAGGCAATGAGGGGAAGAACTTTTGGGTTTGATTGACCGATGAATTTCTAATTCTGCTGGAAGGTAGAATGCTATTGGTCAAAGGAAATAAAGTGCATGAATGTAATTGGACCGTTCAGCTTGAATGATAAGTTGGGTGGAAGTATCAAATCTTCAGAAATGTATATCTGTTATACCCATATTATGTATCTCTCTCCCAAAATGTTGATCAAATAAAGAACATCTTTAAATACATACTGCCTTTCACAAGTCTTGTTGCTTAATGAGATCGGCAGAGTACAAGGCCCCCAAGGAGTGATACCCCAAAAAATTCCCCTTACACCAAGGGCACCCCCCACTTGCTCTCGGCCTCCCTGTGGTACCTCAATGGCCTCCAATTCCACTGGTGAGGCCAATGCAACAGTTCCCCATTCCCTGGGAGCAGGGGTTTTTCTCGCCAGAGAGAACCTTGCTGGCCATAAAGGCAAGTGAGCCCAGACAATTGAATGCTCAAAAAACAGATGTGCATGAAGATTAGAATGAATTTGAATAATTTATTCAGCCTCTCACCCACTTCCTGATTTCTCAGCGCTCTCATGATTTTACTGGCTTGTTCAGCCCCTCAATGGGCAGGCTGAGCAGTAAAATTACGCCCAATGTCCGCCACCCCTTACTTTCTTTGCCCAGCAAAAGCTTTGCCCTGCTTTCAGCTGTCTAGGTCTTATTTTGAATTGAATTGAATTGAATTATTGTCACATGTATTGGGATACAGTGAAATGTATTACTTCTTGTGAACTGTTACAGACAACACATATTGGTTATAGAGTACATAGAGGAGAAGGAAAGGATAGGGTGTAGAATATAGTGCTGCAGTTACTGATAAGGTGAAGAGAAAGAACAGCTTAATATATGATGGGACCATTCAAAAATCTGATGGCAGTAGGGAAGAAGATGTTTTTGAGTTGGTTGGTACATGTTTTCAGACTTTTGTATCTTTTTCCCGATGGAAGAAGGTGGAAGAGAGTATGTCCAGGGTGCATAGGATTGTTGATTATGATGGCTGCTTTCCCAAAGAAACAGGAAGTATAGGTGGAGTCAGTGGACAGAAGGCTGGTATGCATGATAGACTGGGCTATGTTCACAAACCTTTATAGTTTTGTGCAGTCTTAGTAGGAGCCATATACTCAGATATGTTATTTTCCATGGTACTTAGAACAAGGTACAAAGAACAAAGAAAATCACAGCACAGGAATAGGCCCTTTGACCCTCCAAGCCTGCACCGACCATACTGCCTGACTGAACTAAAACCCCCTACCCTTCCAGGGACCATATCGCTTTACTCCCATCCTATTCATGTATTTGTCAAGATGCTCCTTAAAGGTCACTATTATATCTGCTTCCACTACCTCTCCGGACTTATGTAGAAATTAGTGGGAGTTGTAGTGGACATGCTGAATTTCTTTAGCCTTCTGAGAAAGTAGAGGGTTGGTGGGCTTTCTTAACTACAACATTGGTGTGGGGGATCAGGTTGTTGATGATCTGAATACCTAGAAACATGAGGGTCCTACCATCTCCACTTCATCACCTTTGATGTAGATAGCGAAATGTCCTCCACTACGTTTCCTGAAGTCAATGGCTAGCCGTCATTTTGGAAGCTCCCTCCATAAATCTCTCACCTCCTATTGTTCCATTCAGATACCCCTGAAAAGCTATCTCTTGTGACAAATTTTGAGGCACCTCTCTGATGGCTACTTCTTTGACATGTCATTATTGTCTTATTGTACTTATTGCAAGGAACCAAGCTCCTTGCAATGTTTCTTTCTGTGTTAAAAGTGGTAGATAAATGTACATTAATGTTAACTTACCAACATGGCACCATTCTCTTCCATCACTTCTTGCAGAATGTCTCCGAAACTGAGATTCCATCCCATCCAAAAAACTCTGCCCATATTGCGATAAATTGTGCCCTCATTTAACTATTATGTGGAATCACTAAATTAGAATGATGCTTATCACATCACATTTCCTCTCCTTTATGTAATAATAGCAAAAACATGGGCTGAATTCCCTCCCCTACCCTGACTAAAATGTTGATGGAGAGACCGACCAGGAGAAGAACGATTACCCTGCTGTCAGTTGATACTTAATTGGCTGTTAATAGGTAGGAGGCCAGATTTCTTTGCCTTATAGGCATCATGTCCCACCTCAGTGAACTGCTGACCAATCAGATGGCCATCAGCTCTGTGGTTTGAGGCAGAACTGGTCGCCACTGCTGAGACTACAGGCAGTTCCCAACGGATATCATCTTTGGAACTGGATGCCAAGACAAGCAATGGAAATTTTGCTGGCATCAGACTGGCAGGCCTATCAAGGAGATGGGGTGCCAGGATTAAGAGGCTGGAGGGGAGGATAAAGGGGGAATTCAGGAAAGATTTGGAGAAGGGGAGTGCCTCCGATGGGCATAGGGGACCCACAAAGAAACCAGCCCCCCAACTGCATACTCTGTTGTCATGTGATCTTACATTACTGATGATGTAGACTATCTATTTTCACTAACTCTTTACACTAAATCCACCTTCAAACATACTGGTGGGGAAATGTAAAATTCAGCTATAGGCACAAGTAGGAAGTTGTCAGATGTCTGGAAAAACAAATCAATTTTGGTGTTTAACATTATTCAAAGGATCTATTCCAAAAGTAGACTAAAAAACTTTTAATTCATTTGTGGGACATGGGCGTCACTGGCTGGTCAGCATTTATTGCCTATCCCTAGTTGCTCTTGAACAGTTGAGGGTCAACCACATTGCTGTGGCTCTGGAGTCACATGTACGCCACTCCAGCAAGGACGGCAAATTTTCTTCTCTAAAGGATATTAGTGAACCAGCTGAGTTTTTCTGATAATTTACGATGGTTTTATGGTCATCAGTAGATTCTTAATTCCAGACATTTTTTATTGAATTCAAATTCCACCATCTCCCCTGGCAGTCTTCGAACTGGGTCCCCAGAACATTAGCTGTGTTTCTGGATTAATAGTCTAGCAATAATAGCACTAGGCCATTATGGCTTGGTATTATCACGAGAATATTAATCCAAAAAACACTGAATAAATGTAATTAAATTCAATTTTAACTTGAAATGTATTCTACATTTGTGATTCATGGTCTGTTGCTGCTGCTTTGTTGATGCCTTAGTGCATAAGTCTGGAGTCAGTGCTGACCCCGCACTCACCAGGATGGCAGATGTACCGTCTTGGTATCGAGAGTACCAAAGTTTGGTTTATTCTACTTGTGGTGAAAACTAAATTCAAATCAGCATAACACCACCACTATCCACCACCCACCACCCCCTGCCCCAATCCTCCAACCACCCCCAGCAATATCTTAATATTGAACTTATTTATTTATCCAATAGATGTAGTTCCACTATTGCAAACTGTAGCACAGGAACTATCTTTCTCCCTCACTATTCATCAATATACCTTTGCTCCTAAAAAAAACCCATCTCACTGGAGGCTCAAAACTAATCTCTTTGCTCTAAGCAATGCTGCTAAATACACAAGGTGGAACATTCCAAGTGAATTCATGGGACTTTCACATTAGCTGGGAAAGAATGAGAACACATCCCCACAGTCAAAAAAAATGCCTGCTTCATGTGGACAGGATATTGTGAGCAAAGCCAGGCTATCTCCTGGCTTATGCCTTATTACAGCGACAGACCAGTACATCATATCATTATCGCACAGCCATAATCCAAGACAATCAGCCAAGAATTTGTGGAATTCCATCAGATGCTGTGTATCTGAATCCACATTTAAAATTGAGAATATTAGAAAAAGTATTCAACTGATTTGAATGAGCCTAATTGAGGGGCATACGACAAAGCATGCATTTCAGTGAAAGGTATATCAAATGGATTGTGGATTAATTCTACTCAAGCAGAAAGAAAAATATAAGAGCACCTGCCATTATATTGCATTTCATCACCTCAGGGCATTCCAAAGTATGACACAGTTAAAATCATTTTAAAGGGTAGTTCTGTTGCATTGTAGCAAACACAACAGCCAATTTGTGCACAAACTTTAATGTCATTATGATCAATAATCTGTTTTGTGATGTTGATTGAAGTATAAGTATCAGTAAGGATGCCAGGGATAACTTCCCTGTTCTAAAGAACGTACACATCAGAGAGCAGACGGGGCCTCAGTTGCAGTCCAAAAGTTGGCATCCCTAACATTGCGTTCTCCTACAATGCTGTATTATTGTCTTCAACTCTCTGAAGCAGGTCTTGAACCCCCAAGCTTGTGACTCTGCAGTGAGAGTGCTACCAACTGAGCCATGGCAGTGCTCGTGGTGTTGGAGTAATACTAATCAAAAACAGCCAATTGTCTCTTTTGCTCAATGATAGGACTATTGTCTGTGATCCAAAGGATTGAGGATTCAAAACTCACTCCAGAATGTCAGCATGTACACTGCACTGGAGTACGATGTAAATAAATGTTGTCCTTTATTAAACTGAGGCTGCAGTTGCCTTTTGATGAAAACCAGCAAGTCCTCTCAATGACATTGCCAAATTCCCTCTCTCAAGGAACGGCATCAAAAAGAAATGTACTGTTTATTTTTCTTATCGCTATGCCACCTACGTTGCTACAGTGCTTGCATGTCAAAATAATTCCTCATATGTAAAGTACTCGGGACAATAGTAACACTGTTATGTTTCCAATCTTACCATTCTCCAACCACAGCATGGCTAACAGTTTTATATTAGCCCTTTCTAGGCTACAATACAAGGGAATCGATCAGCAGCATGCATTTCCCAATCAGAAATAACTTAAGGAAAATCAATATTTCAGTATTATTAAAATGGAAATCCTAGGCAAACCATGAAGTGTCAACATAACACATCCCCTAAGCTTAATGGTATTTATTCCAGAGACACTAGGAAGAAGAGATATGCGACAATCTTTATTAGGGAATCAATGAAGGCTGGAGTGATATCAGAGAATTGGGAGGCTAAAGTAATGTCCATATTTTTGAAAAAAAGGAGACAAAACAAATAGAGGCAACTACAAACTCACTCGAAAAAGAAACACAAAGTGCTCAGCAAGTCTGACTGCATCTGTGGAAAGGAAAACAGAATTAAGGCTTCTAGTCAAATATGCATCTTCTTCAGAACCCTGGTTGCCAGATCCTACTGGGTATTTCCAGCAATCTGTTTTCATTTCAGACTATGGGGAGGTGATAGCTTAATGGTATTTTCGCTAACCTATTAATCCAGAAACTTAGCTAATTTTCTGGGGACAAGTGTTTGAATCCTGCCATGGCAGATGGTGGAATCTACTAATGACCATGAAACCATTGTCCATTGTCAGAAAAACCTATCTGGTTCACTAATATCCTTTAGGGAAGGAAATCTGCCATCCTTACCTGGTCTGGTCTGTATGTGATTCTAGACCCACAGCAATATGGTTGACTCTCAATTACCCTCAGTCAATTAGGGAAGGACAATAAATGCTGGCCAGCCAGCAACAACCATGTCCGACAAGTGAATAGAAAAAGAAAGATTTGTGGCATCTACGGTAATTTGCTTTTATTTTAGTGTGTAAACTCTTTGGACAGGATTTTCTGGCTCCATTGTGGCAGGCATGGTGAGCAAGCCAAAAGTCCATTGACTTTGGTGGGACTAGAAGATTCCACTGGTGGCCGGGACTGAAAAATCCTGCCCATTATTCTTGCTTTCATTCCAAAGTACAAAAAGTTGAATTAATTCTCAGACATAGATACAAACATCACCTGTGCAATAATAACCTAGGTAACTTCAGTCAATGTGGACTTAGAATAGGGGATTTTGCATAACCAATATCCTAGACTTTGAGGAAAAGGAAAGTACATTGTGGGAAGTTTCACAATATGCTTTAGCTAGACTTCCTGAATGTATCTGACAAAGCTGAGGGAATTTTGATTAAAATCTAGGAAGTAGTAAGAAATTAAGGAAAGATAATTAAAGAGTAAAGCTAGGATGTATGAGGGGAGTTAGCAGAAAAGTGACCTAATGTTTAATGTTGGAATAACTATTTCTTCCAATATGCATTGATGATTTTGAGTGAGAAAACGAGAAACATATTGAAAAATTTTGCAGATAATGCATAAGTAGAATTAGTCACACAACTTGGTCTCCTCCTTATATCTCAGGGCACAGGTTGCTCCTCCTGGCCTCCGCTGCACTGAGCAACACATCCTGGGAAGCATTCCTCAATTTGAGGGCCAGTGCTTCCTCGGGTCTTCAGGCCATTTCCTCCTTGAAAGCTGTGAATTAATGTCTGGGCTCCTTTTAAATATAGCACCCACATATGACTGTGGGATGCAGATCTTCCTAGACATTCCATCACACAATTAATCGGGAATACCCAACTGCATAATGAGAAGAGAGTATTGTGCGTTTTGTCATGAATTCCCTCCAGGCTTCATGATGGAAAACACTCTCAGTTCCTGACCTCACCACAGGATTTAATCCAAAAAAACAAAAACAAAACACCAGGGAGACAGGCACGAGGGGCAATACAGAGAAAAGCTTCAAGATTATTTTCTGAAGTCAATGGTCTGAACTTGTACAAGGTAAATTTAGAAATTTTGAATTTTGATGGTGGAGGTGGAGTTTTGGTGGGTTAAAAATAAATGATGTCTCTCTTACCTTAGCCATCTCTCCTCAGCCCTTTGCATCAGCGATTCTATCAGAATGTTTTAAATGCTTTCACTAATGAAATATAAAGGCGGCACAGTAGCGCAGTGGTTAGCACTGCTGCTTCACAGCTCCAGGGACCTGGGTTTGATTTCCTGCTTGGGTCATTGTCTGTGTGGAGTTTGCACATTCTCCTCGTGTCTGTGTGGGTTTGCTCCGGTTTCCTCCTACAGTCCAAACATGTGCGGGTTAGGTTGATTGGCCATGCTAAAATTGCTCTTAGTGTCCTGAGATGTGTAGGGGAGAGGGATTAGTGGGTAAATATGTAGGGATATGGGGGTAGGGCCTAGGTGGGATTGTAGTTGGTGCAGATTCGATGGGCCTCTTTCTGTACTGTAGGGTTTCTATGATTTCTAAAGTTATGCAAATGGAAACAGTGAAGCTATATGCACATAGAATGCCTCCAATTCTGCCTTTTAGTCACCTTTGCCAATTCTTCTCTTGATTCCTGGTTTATGTCCAATCCCTTTCCCATTTGGCAAAGCGGCCTCAGGATATCTCACTACAGCTCATCTCTAATCATAATCAGCTCCTTTCTGAAGTATATATCAGCTGTCAGCTTCTGAATGCAGGAACCAGCAAGTTGCCAAATCAATGCACACAAATCAGAATAGTTGGATTAGTTTACTTTACAATAGAAATACATTGAAGCAAGAAGACAAAGCAATTTGAATTGGGGCATCATAACTCAAATTTATTTATTTAGTGAATGCAAATCCCCAAAGCCAAATGACAATCTCCTCACCTGTTGAGTTTAAAGGTATTAGTTCACTACTTAGTCTGTGGAGGTGGCTCTCCACAGTAATGTGCAGCATTGCTTGTGTCTCTCTACAAGTACATAAGTGGCTGTTAAAGAGGATCCAGCAGTGATCACTGCTGCACAAGGACCCTGGTCTGTCTTGAACTGTTTAAGCAATGACATCTATTATTTTGGCAGTTCTAAGCCTGCCATTAGACAATGGGCTTGTTACAAGGAACTATTTGGTGACTTTCTATGCTCCCCATTCCTGCCTCCAAAAGATACCTGTTAGTGGACTTTGCTCAGGGAGGTTGCTCCAAATGCTGAGATGGTGGATCACTTTGTTAACCCCCACAAGGTCCATGGGAAATCACTGATTGATCTCTCTGTGTTACTCATTGAACATGCATTCGCCTGGTAACAGGCAGTGGCCTGCTCAGCTGGAACTCACTACCAGAGCCTTTTATAAAGCAGACTCGGCCTGCTGAACTATAGTCCCAGGCAGGGACTAGTGAGAGTACACCAAGATAGTGACTCTTCTTTGCATTCTGTAAGAAATCTTGTTCCTTTCCAGTCGGGCTTCCTGAATCATTACAGAGACAATGGTGTGATAAGTAAGGAATAGCATGAATGGTTTCAACCAGCTTGTGGGTTGTCATCGGTGGGCAGGTGTGTGGGCAAGAGATGTTTGCAAGGGCAGGGAGCCAGAGGAGCGGTGTTGATTGGAGGGGTCCAATTATCCTAGTGTGTTTTTCAAAATTTCACATTCCAACAACTTCATTAACTCATAAATTGAAAAAAGAAAAGTAAATAAAAGATATCTCCATACCATGAAAATCATGTATTTTATTAATGTGTAATATTTAATTATATTCAAATGATCAGAGGGCTAAAATATTAAAGAGAAACAATTCAAACTCTATCCTACTTTTTCTGTGACACTCTAAATAATTAATTGGAGAAACAAAATTCCTGACACTCAAGTATGTTAACATCAATGCTAGTATATGATGGAGGAATAATACAGCATTTCATCTTTTACCTACAGCAAATTCCTTTTATATCTAGGACAGAAGAGATACAAACTCCTTCTATTTCCCTACCCCAACTGTACGAGCTGTGTGCATTCATTCTGTTAACTAATACTGTTCATTAATACTGTTTTGGGGGTTGAGCCAATAATCATCTTTAATAAGGCAATGTAATTACCGAAACCTGTGTCAAAGCTAAAAAGATACTCAGACACAATGCTCGCAAGAGATGGCTTATTTATTGCCTAATTATTGATAAGGAGGAGAGAGCTGAAGAATTCCTAATGCTTCTTTAGTCTGCCTTGCCCAATTGTGTACAATCAGCTTTCTTTATAGGGCACAGCTTCTAGTAAAGATAATTGTTTCTCGCCATACATACCGGTAAACTAGTTACATATGATGCAAAGAGGTAGGCCTGAGACAATAATTGTTTAATCGCATCCCATCGGTAATGTCATAATCTTTAATGGTAGATGGATGGAATGTCTGTTCAGACAATGGTCACTTAATCATGGCTTTTATTACAGTTTTGGTGCTGTTAGCAAGGACATTAAGCTGTGCCCTGTTGATAGATATATTGAAATATCCCTTTGTCTGTGCTGACTATTTCATTTATATGCAGAGAATGCCAGTTTAAAGTGAAGGTGTTGCTAATTTTCCTGGCCCCCAGACAATCCTCTGCTGAGCTCAGTTCTCCTCTCTCACACATGCACTTGATGATACATTGACAAAGGCTGGAATCTTACCACCATTCACGCTGGTGGGATTTTCCTATCAGGCCGCAGTGAACGGAGATATGGCTGGCCGTCAAATTCTCCGACTTCGCTGCAGCAGGAGTGTAGCATGAAAGGCTGTTACGATCGCGCCCAAAGTGCTTCATGAGTCTAATAATCTTTCTCACAAGTGATGTCTCCAGTGACTTGGTCAACTGTACTGGGTGATTGCTTAGGGTATTTCAAAGGATCTTTTGTATGGAGAACTTGCAGATGCTTCAACACTGCTGGGTTAATTAATGCAAGAGAGATTTAAAGACGTATAACATTGAAATTTCTACCTGTACAACACCAAAGGCCAATGTTCCATCAAGAAGCAAAGAGCTGAAAAGAGGTATCTGAGAACGAGGAAGAAAAAGAGAGCACACAAGGCTTCAAGAATTAATCTGTGGTCTATGAACTGGCCCTCTGATATACCTGCATTATCTATGATGAGGATTTTCATTTTAAAATTGCACACTTCATCCACTCTCGATGTCACAGCAAAGAATGAACTTCCTTGGCACTACAATATCATCTTTCGAGATGGATGGTTTCCACCAATCAAAAGAAAAAGCAATCTGCAAGAGGTAACATCAGGATATACAAAAAGATTGCAAGTTGAAATGCCATTACTGAATCTTTCTGGAACCCCAAATCCAGATTGTGTTACTGTTTATTTATTTGCCTTATGCAGGTTCTATTTCAGCTTCCAGCTATATTTACCTTGTTTAATAATGTTCCGCCTGAGATTGGAAAGCAATTCACAGCATAACTGTCACAGAACAGTCTGATTCCCTGTTAAGATAAAAGATAAAGTTGCCGTAGTCCCAAATGATCATAGTTTCAAGATGATTTAACCGGAGGATTACCACACCTCAGGCAAGGGGGAAGTTTGAGAAGATGGGACCTTCATAAATAACCTCAGCTGGTACATGTGCAGTTGGCATCGCTCTGCATCACTAACCAGCCATCTGAGCGAAACCAACTCTGTGGTAATTGCAAGACTGATTGTAGGTGAAAAAGAGTCCAGATGACTTGCAAGGGCCAGATTGAAGGCTGCAGGTTTTAGGTTCTGTTCCAAGAAACCTGTTAATTTAGGTAAGGATAAAAGAAGGTTATTGCAGCATTCATCCAACCACTCATATATAAATGAAATAATAGTTTTTGATCATGTAGTTTCTGTATACATTGTGGCATGCATATATATTCTATGTGCTACACCACACATCTTTCTATGCTTCATAAATTCAAATCACGAATAACCCAAGATAAGGTCTGCTAACTTGAGGAACAATCTATTAGAATCATTAGATAACTGTTTCACTTCCTTATATTTGATCAAAATCACCAGGAGTGACAAAGACACGTTACAAACAAAATGAGCATCCTTACACAACACAACAAATTGAAATTTTCTTTTGATATGACAGAGAATGTCTATATGCAAGAAATGTGAGGAGATTATTCGAGTGGGTTGGATTGCAAACTCCTTTAAACATGGAGCTGAGGTTATTTTTCAATGTAAAATACGTCAAGAAGGCTGTATTTTTAAACTGGAATGATCAGATTTCACCTCCAACCAGCAAGGTTTTGACAGGCCTGACAACATAATGCCAAAAACTATTTGTGTTCAGCAGTTTCCTCTCATTACTGTTTTGTGTCTGTTTCCAGTGCTTGAACAATACTCAATTTACCTGACAGTGCTGTGGTTGATAGTAGTTCCAATTTCAGCATCAATATTGTGATATAAAGGAGACTCTAGCCATTTCCGCATGCACCAAGACCAATCTAACAGGAAGCATAATGTCATTATGCAGCATTATGTATGTTGCAGTGACAATGGGAAAGAATATGGGGATGATCTTACCTTTTCGTCCTATCAGTTGAAGAGCAGGGCAAGCTGGGAAGTTTGAAAGAGAAGCGAAAAATTGCCTTGGCGCTCAATTTCTCACCTCTCGTAATCTTTCCAGGTGTGCATTTCCAGCAAGATCAGCCTCACGCCTGGGGAAAATGCGAGGCTGATCTCAATATTTAAATCAATTCAAATGTTGATTTAACTATTATTAGGGAGCCTGGGACACAATTGCCTGAGCACAATTGCCTTAGAGGCCTTGCTAGTAAAGGTCCTCTCCGGCAAGGAACACTGTGGTCCCCATCAATGGGGACGTGTCGTGATGACCTTGCCAGTCGGACTGGGGGCCAATGAAATCCTCTGGAAGGTCAGGGGTGAGGACAGTGGCCCTTGGGCAGTGCCAGTTTTGCACTGCTAGCCTGACACTCTAGCACTGCCCACAAGACACCTTGGCATTGCCAGCCTGGATGCACTGGCGGTGCCCACTGGCACTGGGCAATGACAAGAGGTGGAGTCTGCGAGGGAAGGGCCTAAGGGGAGGGGCAAGTCCTGGATGGGCAGGACCAAATAGAAAGTGGGCAGGGAAATGCCATGCAAATATGTAACAGGGATTGACTGTGGGGAAAGCTGCAGACTCTGTAGCTGCGATCAAAGAGGGGTGAATGCTGTGGATTCTGCAAATGGTGATCAACCAGGGCAGTGTGGGAATGGGGTTCAATTGCTACAACTTGCACAAAGCCTGTGTCAGAATTAGCTAAATCAGCCAGGAATCACAATCCCTGATGCCTATCCAGGCATTTCTACCGGAAGTGCATGCTCTGCTATAAGTGTTCTTCCCAGCAGTGGATGTTTATGGGATCCTGGAACCTGTAACGTTCTGCCAATTGTTACTTTGCCAGCATTTCATTAAAGCAATCTAAGCCTAATCTGAAAATAAAATAGAAAATGATGGATAAACTCAGTAAATCTGGTATCATCTGTGGAGCAAGAAACAGTTAGTCATGGGATTTTCCTCCCCTTCCATATCGTGTTTTATGGCAATGGGATTTTATAGTCCCCTGTTGTCAACAGGGTTTCCCTTTGAGTGCACCCTCACTACCAGGGAACCCGCAGGAAGGGTACACCATCGATGAGGCCATAAAGTCCCACCAGCATGAAAGGCAGCAAGGTTTTAGTGAATAGTTTGAGCCCAGAATGTGTTTTTATTTCCGATTTCCAACATCCACAGTATTTTAATTTTGCAAAAAATTAATCTGAATGCCCATGTATGGCTCTGTACCTTCCTCTATTTCAAACATTTATTTATTTCCCCTTGACAAACTGCATTGGAATTTGTCTGAACTGTGGTCTGCAGCAAGGCATTTGATACAACAAAATCCATCCATATGAAAACATTTCTGTCAGCTTCTCCTCGCTCTCTTAATAAACTCTAAATTGTTTCTGCTTTATCACTGATTTCCCAATGTTACAAATCTCACTGATGTACTATGCAAGAGTGTCCCAACTTGTTTGTAGTCGTGTATTTTTATTTGGTTTAATGTGAGGAGCAACATACAGCCCAGAGGAAACAGTCCAGTCTGTGTGTCGACAAGAGTATTTATTAAAGTAAAAATAAAGAAGAAAAATACACTACAATATAGACTATAATACACTATGACACTCAAGTATATGAATCATTAAACACACACCCATTTTCTCCAAGATTGCCTCTCGGTTCCAAACTATACCTGTATTACCTGAACTCACTGAGACACCCCTTCTCCCAAACAGCGTCCAATTTTGTAACTCTACAAGTCAAATCCAGCTTATAATTACCACACAATACAGCTTAAATCTGGGAAACCACCTTTAGTTGGTTTGGCGAAGTTACAAACCTGTGTCTTGCAGAGGAGAATATCTGCAATCTACTGTGCCCCTAAATGTTACATGGAACAGGCCTCTTTGAAGATTTTAGTCTCTCGGGCTGTTGGATGTAAAAGCCTCTCGAGCTGTTAGATGGATACTAGCCTGTTGCACTACTGGATCTAACTAGCTTCTCAGGCTATCAGATGTAAACTAGCTTCCCTTCCTCTGAGGGTGCTGGCAATTATACCATTTACCATCTTTGATATTTCATTTTGTGGATTTGGCTTTTTGCATCTCTCAAACTCCTTGACTCTAGAAATTAGCATGTGTATACCTCTACTAACCTCAATCATCTAGGTAAGTTGTTTCTACCATGAAGGCAATTTACACCTAATTCTGTCTAGATGCCTGCTAATCTTATTACTGGCTAAATTGTATCCTATCATGTCTTTTTAAAATTATTGTTACTGTTGTTGCTAGGCAGATCCCTGACACCAGTCAGAGAAATATTTTACCTTCTATGGAGACTATCAAAATCCTTTGCATTCTAAAAACTTCACAATGAAATCTTCTCTCAGCTTTCTCTTCAATGGATTTTTTTCCCTCTCCATAATTATAGTTACCCATCTCTGGCTATTGTATCATCCTGGTGATTCTATGTTAGATGCGCTACATGGCTTTGAAATCCTTTATGTTATGAACACTCATAATATAACTGTGACCTAGACAATGTTTGACCTTGATGACCTCTATAGTTAAATGGTTTGCTGAAATTCAAAGATTAGTCTCTCCCATGAATAATTGGTAAGGTGGCCAAGTTCAGGAGGAGAACAACAGGGACTCATGCAACAGTGAACACTTCCAGGAGAAAAGAAAATTTACACATGATAAGTTTCATGCTCTTTTGAGAGCTTTCCAAATTGTTTAGGTCATGTAAGTATGGCAGATTGGATATTGCAAGCAATTTAGGGCATATTCCAAAATCACTGTTCCGCCGCTATATATACATAATTTTTAAGATACCAGCTTCATTGTCATATTATAAGCAGTCAAGCTTGTTCCATTGTTTACTATTGTTAGATCATAAAAATAATTATATGTGCATGAAATAGCTCACAGTCTGCAGAAGGGAAGCACAGGACACATTAAAGTCTTGCTGGAAAGAATTTCTTCTGGCTCTGTCATCTTACAGTTGAATGGTTTCATAATTGTACATTATGGATAAAAGTTGCTTTCAGTAGTGGCCAAATAATGTCATGGGCTACTTGTCTCTGGCAGAGAAAGTGAGAGCTCATCAGTCAGTCAGAGCATGCAAATTGCAATTCTGAAAGAAAAGTCAATTCATTCTGTAAGCATGTGTTTTTAAATATTGGGGATCTATAATTTTAACAGCATCCTTTTATATTCCCTGCAATTTACAATTTCATGTGAAGTGTATCGTGATAAATGCATGGGTCAGTCCAAGTAGTTTGATTTACTCATACTATATTACACAGCACATCTGTTTATATCAACTAAAACATGTGTTTTGTGTCCACCACTGTGTATTTCTTGCTTGTGTTGTTCCTGATCTTCCTTTTAGTCATTAGTTTTATATATGAATGGGACACCCTCTCTCCACCAAAACTTGTTAACTGCATAGAATATTTTCAGGGTTGGGCGTAGCTTAGAATGCATTCCTCTTGGCAAAATTACTTGGGCTGGGCACAGATTAGAACTGTAATCTGAGTGGGTTGAATGCATGTCGATACAATGTTACACACCTTGGCAATTTGTCTCTTATAACTAGTAGCAAAAGGTCACAGTGAGTGATCACTGCCTGGAGCGTAACTGAAAATTCTTGTTTGTAAAATAATAAAACTGTCATCTTAATTATTGGCAGTATAGAATGCAGGAGCAGCAACTTGTTTTATTTAGTACTGCTTACAGGAAGAAAAGATTTTCATGACCTCTGAATCTCCCAAAGTGCTTCAGAGTCAGTGAAATACTTTATTTCAAAGTGTTGTTATTATTGCATTGAAAAAAAGGCAACAGCCAAAGTCCCACAAGTCGAAGTGAGATAAATGACCAGATAATCTCTTCTAGTTTTAAATTAACCAGCATACTGGAAAGAAATATTGTAAAATCTTTAATGTCCATTTGAGATGGTTAACCTGTCCTTGGTTTAATCTCATCCATGAAATAGCACCTCTACCAATGGGGCTAGTTAACTAAGCTTGTGGTGCAGAATACTGCCATCATCACTAGTTCAATCCCTGCATTTCTTGTGGCCTACCACTTGGCCTTTCCGATAGTGACCTTTGTGGACTACAGCAGAGGACAAAAGTAGAGAAACACCCTGCACCGGTCATCCAGAGCAGCTGCCAAGTTTCCCAATCATCTAGGATCTGCCTTGTCTCTGGGATCATATGAAAGTAGGTGAGAGAGTGGAGACAGCAATATGGACCTTCCTCCACTATAATCAAATTCCCTAACATAGGCTTAATTGTAAAAAAGTGTGACCTTTGAAATCACTTACACCTTGGATATCCTCAAACAAGAATAAGTCTGCTACGTAACTACTGCTTCTAATGATGCAGTGTTCCCGCAATACTATATGCTAGTGTCAGTCTGGGCTTTGTGTTCAAATTTCTCCCGTAGGACTTGAACTCACCTTCTGATTCAAGAGAGTGCTGACACTGAGCCAAAGTTAATGCCTCAGTAGGCAGAAAGAGAGGCTGGAGTGCTTTCCTATAGGAGAAATGGATGAACACGTGACTTGGGAAAAGGGTGGCTGAGATGGCATCTGAAGATACTGTGCTCAAGGAAGATTGAATGAGAGATTTTGAAAGCAGGGAAGAGTGTGGCATGAGAGAGAGGAGTGATTTCAGCATGCCGAGGCAGGAATATATCCCGTAACTAAATGAATGGCCACCAATGGTAAAGAAGGGAGAAGCTCAATATTAGTGTTGAATATATGTGCAAGCGGATAAGGCAGGATGAGGTCATGTAGAATGGAGCAAGGCCATGTAATAACTTGAAAACAAAGACCAGAATTTTGAACTCCACAAAATGAATGGGCTGGGTTTGCTAGTGACATTTGGAGATGAAAGGGTGAGGTACTTTAGTGTAATGGAGATTTAATTTCCGGCACTCCACTTTCCAAATGTAATAAGGTTTTTTTTATTCATTCATGGGACATGGGTGTTACTGGCTGGCCAGCATTTATTGTCCATCCCCAGTTGTCTTTGGAGGGCAGTTGAGAGTTAACCACAGTGCTGTGGTTCTGGAGTCACGTGTAGGCCAGACCAGTTAAGGATGGCAAATTTCCCTCCCTAAAGGACAGACATGAACCAGAAGGGTTTTTTCCGTCAATGGTTTCATAGTCAGCAGTAGATTCTTAATTCCAGGTATTTTTATTGAATTCAAATTCCACCATCTGCCATGGTGGGATTCAAACTCACATACCCAGGCGGTGACGGAAGGATGGTTTTTTACAAAACTGTAATAGAACAATTGCCAAAAATATAATTCTATTTGTTCACTAGGCCATTACCACAGAGTATTTTTGAAAATACAGATCAGTTGCCCCAGACACGTATTTGCAACTCCCTGCAATTATCAGTCATGACAACATACCCCGTGAGCGGCAGTACCTGAGTCTCTGTCCAATATATTCAGATGCCATCTCAGCCACCCTTTTCCCAAGTCAGGCGTTCATCCATTTCTCCTATAGCAAAACACTCCTGCCTCTCTTCCTGCCGACTGAGGTATTAGCTTCGGTTGAGATATCAGATCATACATCTGTTTTTTTTCAGTATTTGGCTTGGGGAATGTGAACAAAACTTGAATAGCATTTCTCTGCAGGTGGGCAATGTGGTGGGTGAACAAAGTGGTACCATGATTGTAAATCAGACTTGACTTCAGGCAAAGGTGTGAGAGCTGCCTTCAGACCAGGGAACTATGGAAATGAAGATGACACCTCCTAGACTGGCTGTTTTCTCTTCAGATCTTTTAATCACTGAAGCTCCGTGCACGAAAACTGATGTGTACATTGCTAAAAGGTGATGTACATCTATTCCCCTCTGTGCCTATTGTTTTCAATTGTAAGGAAGTCACAATAGAATAAAAATCTGGCTCCAAAATGCTGTTGAGACTAGGTCGAATAAAATTGGTGAACTGAGATTTTTTTGTTAAATAAGGGAATATTAAAGGTTTAAAGGGAAAGGCAGGCAAACTGAGTCAAGATTCAGAATAGTTGCATTTTAAATGAGTGGTGGAACAGGTTTGACGGGCTGAATGGCTTTACCCCCACCCCACTAGTGTTCCTCGATGCTTCAATTGCCCCAGACACGTATTTGCAACTCCCTGCAATTATCAGTCAGGACAACATACCCCGTGAGCGGCAGTACCTGAGTCTCTGTCCGATATATTTTTATAAAACTTAGATTACATTGTGAATGAAGTGTGGAGGGGTTAGAATTCTGCATTTGCTGACTCACAGATTCATTCTTTGCCTCATCTTCAGACAAAGCTGCTACTGAATTTCACCAAAACAGTTAAACTTCAAAGTATCTTGTACGGGAAACTGGAGGAGAAGAATTTCCGTTTGGGGAGAACACTAAGAGCAGGACGTTGCCCAGAGTTGCTTCGTTAGTTTACGCGGCTTAAAGGACTTTATCAGAGTGACGTTTTGTACTGTTGCTGATTGCTGACCCTTTCGGTAACCAGTCTCAGATCATGATTTGTAATATTGTAGCAAAGGCGACCTTAGACAGCTCAGTCAAGCAGTCCAGCAGGCGGAGAGAGGCCAGTCAGCTTTGCTTAATGTGTGTGCACTTGATTCAATAGTGAGGTGCTGAAGGGCAGAGGGAGGGGAGAAAGCGCTTTGAACAGTGCCAACAAAGAGGGCTTGAAAGAAACAGATCGGGGCTTTTGTCCGTTTGTAAATTACATTGTTTTATGAGACTTGTAAAATGTTAACAGCTCCCAACATGGTGCAGTTGTAAGTGAGCCTGGAGTGCACGGTCTCTCTCTCTCTCTGTGACACGATTAAACCCTGGGACTTGCCGTTTGTTTCTGCAGCGGATATTTAAATATCTTCTAACATCAAGTCCATCGCTGTATCAACATTATTGTGAGAACTGCTGCTGCAGACAACCACTTACAGTAGCAACATTTCCCCCCAAATCGGAATTTGTTGCGACTTTCCCTGTATTTCCAAAGCCGGTTTGTTTTTTTTTGCGTGGTTTTTGGTCAGGAGCGCGGCTAGTTTTGATTGAAATCGCAAGTATCTCGTAAAATTAAACAAAGAAAGACAACAACAGTAACCAAGCTAGTGCTCAGTCCTTGGTGTTATTAACAATCCATTTATGGTAGGTTATAGCACCCCCCTCCAACACAAAACCATCTCACAACTGAGCCCTTTCTTTCCCTTTGAGGGTGGAAATCTGAGTGAAACAAAACTTGTCTAACTCACCCTCTCCCACAATGATTGCCATTCCCTTTCCCCATGTCCTTGCCGGAGCTTGTCCCCTCTGGTCAGAGGACACCAGTCACTGCCCCAGTGTTAAATGTTGACACATAAGAACATCAGTCTAGTCCTTGTCTGGTTTTGTCCAGTGGTGATATTTCCGCTGCTGCCCCCACCACCTCTGTCTGTCTGTCTCTCTCACACACACACACATATATATATATATAACGGTGTTTAATCGCCAGTGGATGTGAGATTCATTCCACAGACAGAAAGCCCGCCTTCCCCGATCTCTCTCTGTCTCTCTCCACCGCCCCCCCCCCCCCCCCCCCTCAACACACACACACACACACACACACACACAGTTTCACTGCCGGGATGGATGTTGCCAAATGGCAATCGCCATGAGGACCACAGGCAGCTTGCTGGCTGTGGCCGCTCTGCTGGCCAGTACTGGGAGGTGGTGGCGCTTTGGCAGCGCTCTGTCCCGCAGCCTCGCAGCCGCCTGCCTCCAGAGCCCAGGCACCCTGGCACCGCTCTCCAAGCGGCCACAAGGATTCACCGAGTCCGGCCACAGGTGCCTGGTCTGGAGCGGGATCCCCAATTTCGTCGAGAGGTTCCCGAACAAAGGTCTGGGAGATCACAGCCACTGCCGCAATCCGGACGGACGTCTGAAACCCTGGTGCTTTATCAGAAATCACCACGGAAGGATCGACTGGGGTTATTGCAACTGCAAACAGGGTGCGTACTGACACACATTTACTAAAGATAACTAGACAAGGTGCGGGACTCCCGTTAAAATTGCACTGCTTAAGGTCCCTATGCGGTACAAGTCACTGAAATGTGTATGGGCACTGCGGTGCTCTTTTGGATTAAGTCATTCCCACTTGACGGAGGTGTGCACTATTGTTACTGTGTAATCTCGGATACCTGGACACACGACTCCTGTAGTGGGTGAAACTGAACGGTAACCGGATCAGATCTCTCACATTCAGTTGGAAACCTTGGAGCAGTAATTGACAGACAGTAAAACAGCAATGAAAGGCAATAGAATAACCCCTCGAGTTTATTTAATAGCACCCGCAAGCTACTTGTATTATGATTTTGCGTCTTTCTCCAGTTTGGGAACCAAATGCCAGTTTGGTCATTACATTAGACAGTTGCGCTTGTCACATGGACAGGGTTTGGACACTTGCTGTGGTCAATCCTTCGAAGAACTGCAGGTTCTGATTGCAAATGTTAGTTGTTAGAAAAGTCTCCCCCAGCATTCGAAACATTTTATATAAAATAGATTTAATTTTAAAAAAAGAATGAGAATTGAACAAACTCATGTTTACCTAGTGGTTATCCCAGAAAATGAAATGATTGCATTTAAAGGCTGCTACTATCTTGAGTCATTACGGTATTATATAATATGCAAAACATTTCCAGAAGAAAGCAAGGGTCCCTTTATAGAACCAGAAAGTGATACACTTTTTCAAGTAGCATTAGGTTGTTCAAATGGAATGTGTTTTTGGCAAGATCTTATTTGTGCCATTTGTAAATGTTATTTGGACATATATATTGCTTCTGACCAGAGGTTTGGCTTTACAACCTGGAGCTGATGCTATGTTCTCACTTCATCACAGACATGTAATCCTTTGGGCTATTTAGTGTTTCGTATGTTCATAGAATCATAGAATCCCTACAGTGCAGAAGGAGGCCATTTGGCCTGCACCCCACCCCATCCCTGTCACTCCACATATTTACTCTGCTATTCCCTCCCAAAACCAGGGTCAATTTAACATGGCCAATCCACCTAATCAACACATCTCTGGGTGTGAAAGAAAACAGAGCACCCAGAAGAAACACATGCAGACACAGGGAGAACATGCAAACTCCACACAGGGAGTGACCCAAAGCCAGAATTGAACCCAGGTCCCTGGAACAATGAGGCAGCAGTGCTAACCACTGTGCCACCATGCCGCAGATACTCTGTTAAATGTTTGAATGTTAAGTGTTAGCTTTAAGCAACTGTCTTATGTTTGAAAACACTTTGAATCGACACCCTTTGTTTTCTCATCGCCATTTCTCGCACAGTATGGCTGCTCATCATCTGCCTTTGTAATCCAAACCACTGGTGTATAAAAGACAGTCACCCACATAGCTCAGAAATAAGAGTGCTGGAGATTCTTCTGTCAGCTGTCCAATCCCCATAAGCTTTGCAGGGAATAACATTGAATATTCAGCTCTGAAATAGATCAGTTAGAATTATTCCATGCCTGTGTTTATACTCTACATACACCTCCTCACTCCCTTCATCTAATCTATCGTCACAACCTTCGATTCCTTCACCCTGCATATGTTTTATCAAGGTTCCACTTAAATGTATCAATATTATGCACTGCTAACCATTTATAGGACAAAATAAATTATCCTGAATTCCCTATTTCATTTATTAGTGACTATCTAATGCTTATGACCTGTGGTTTAGGCCTCTCCCAGCATTGGACAAATCTTCTTAATATCTACCCAATCAACCCTTATTCTAAAGAGCCTTATCTTTTCTAGAGAAAAGAGCCTCTTATTGCTTTCCTCATCCATCACCTACCGTGATCATTGGCCCTTCATCAATCCACAGTCTTCCCTGCAATCTCCAACATTCCCATGAGACCGCTTTACTTCTTCTCCGGTTCTACTTGATCTTCAATTCCCCCTTCCCATCACCCCAATCCCAAGGATCATGCTGCCCCCTCCCCCGACATTTCTAGACGAACAAGCACTAAACTTACCTAATGCTCATTACAGCCTTTTCTGGAGAACTTCCCTGCCCAACAGATAGCCACTGAAAAAAATTATCCATGCTAAATTGTTCCTTAGTGTCAGGGGCGTTAGCAATGTAAATATATGGGATTATGAGGATAGGGCCTGGGTGGCATTATTGTCGGTGCAGGCTTGATGGAGTAAATAGCCCCCTTCTGCACTATGAGGATTCTATGATTTTTAAGTATGTCACAGGAAATCCACGTTTCTTGGTTTTCAGATCATGATGTCTCCTCCAGCTCTGAAATCAAGATCACTGAAAACCGATGCCTTACTTTCAAGTAGGGCGTGGCTTCCTTATTCTTGCAAAATGCACCCATGCACACTTATCTCTAGTAAAATTCCTTTGCCGCTCACATGCCCATTCTGCAGGTTTATTCATGTTTTCCTGTATCATGCTGCAATCTTCTTCATATTAACCATACCTCCAGCTTGGTATTATCCCCAATATTGAAATTGTACTTTAAAATGATTTATTGCTGCACAGTTTTCAAATACGTGGTTCAGCCAAGAATTGCAAAAGCATCCCAAATGGGGGCAGGGAGATTCAAGAGACCGATAACCTTGGTAGCACTTGACGCTCTCCTTTCCCTTACTAGTTCATCAGCATAGGAACTGGTGATTTACAGCAATGCTTAAAGTACTGAGTCTACAAACAAACAATGGCTAATGAGCAGTGTATTCACGTCATGGAGTGCGCAAAGATCTTTTTGCCTTATTTCGAAACTACCTATCTAATCTGTTTTGATAACTGTTCTAAACCAAAAGGCTGCCCAATTTATTGGCCCTGATTTTGCAGTTAGTGGTGAAGGAATGGTGTTCACGACTCATTATGATGACATGTGCCAACAAACACTTCTCAGGTTTTTAGGTGGCAGCTTATTGTTGTTGGATGTCTGATTCAGCATGGTGCCCTTTACAGGGATCTGGGACATGTCTGAATGGAAAAGCAACTCTTCTGCCTCTTCTACTTATCACACTGAAGAACCCCCACTGAGACATGTGGGCCTTGATTTTAAGTTCCAGATACATTGGGAGTGGGGCATCTGATGGTGCATGGGAAATCTGGATGCAGGGTTACTGTCAGTGGCATTTTAATTGAGTTAATGCAATGCCATTATATCTCTGGATTTACCAACCAATTATCCTCAGTGAGCTTGATGACGACCCACATTTCAACTCCAAATGTGATATTTGATGAGCTTTGGAGTTGGGAACTGAACAGAAGGGATTAGCAGAATGGAATTTATTGCCTCAATTTAGCTGCCTTGCCCGTCCAAGGCTCACAAGATCTTGCCTGAGGCCAAATGAGAAGGCCATTCTGTGAACCTCATCTGCCCCGATTCAGGGGCAGGCGAGGCGGTAAAATTCCAGCCATGCATATGTGTTCAAAGGTGACATCTTATTTCAGTGGCATCTGCCTGGACGTGATGTTGGGGGCTCAAAGGAGGGAGTGTTTCCTTCTAATGGGAGGAAGTGAAACAAAGAGAATATTCTATCTCTGAGGTCAGGAAGGGGAGCATGGTATCACCCATGTCAGTTCAATGGCTAAAGCCATTTCATGCCATAGGCAGAGCAAAGCTGAGTATAGTGGAACTTTCAACCACATCCCGATGTGTGTGTTACACCAAACCCTTCATTCTAACTTTACATCTACTCCAGCATATCATTTTATATGCCAATGTATCGTGAAGGTATGTACATCCCTTTCAGTCTTTGCACTTCCTCACATCCTGACCTGACACTCACTGTCATCTTATGCATTGCCCTTCATCTTCCTCACTTTCATCATCAACAAATACTTTCCATCTTTTCAACATATACCTTTACTCTCACGTATAGCTCTTTTCCTCATTGCAGGAGAAGAGACCTCAGAACAGGATGGAGAAGCAGAAAACCAGTGATGGCCGTCCAAACACCTCAACAGCCAGCTTCAGAGGAGGAAGAGGTACATCACCAAAGCCTCTGTTTGGGGCATCTGTTTTGGGGAGATGGGGACTTTCTGGCCACCTGGTGGCAGAGTTAAAAATCCAACAACCACATGGCTGATGTCATGAGTGAGTGAAATATGATCATGTGCATAATGATCACTATTGCCTTGAGAGTTCTCATTTATGTTTATAACCTCCCATAGGGCCCTCAAGAATCCTGCTGGAGGTGACCCAGGTACATAGTGACATCAACTCCTCAGAGGAGGCCACTCTGAGGGTGCACCATCACAGGACACATGTAGGCCATGCATCAGCTCAGATACTCATGCTTTGATGGGACCAGTAAGGCATATAGTTGGGTTTTCATCCAATGACTCCCACACCACAAGTGAACAAGAGTAGATGACAGAGCCACGGCCAGCAGTGGTGAGTTCACAAGTGAGATTTTACAGCCTTGCTTGACGTGAGATTAATGGACATTTCCATTGTCCGCGTCTCGCCCGCTCCGATTCCGTGGCAAGTGAGGCAGTAGAATTCCGGCACACATCACATTCCAAGCTTTACTCAGCTGGATGAAGCTGCTGCACCAAAGGGATTGCCAATGCATAGAATACTAGAGCAACAGCAAAGAAAATGTTACATATTGTCAGGCGTTTCAGTTCCACTGTGTACGGTTGCAATGAGATTGGATGAATCCAGCTCGTGCATGAGTGGTACGATGTCACAGGCCTTCATTATGTTGGCTTTGAAAGAGTGGCAATCTGCATGGAGCATCAAATACAGCAATAACAGGACTGCATGCAGGCTTTTTAATGATTGCACGCTAGCTGCCCACTGACAGAGTGGAAATGAATATTTCTAGGTGAACTGGAGGTTCCTAAATTGGTGCCTGCAAGAAGCAAACCAGAACTGCAAACTGAGCACCAACGTAGTGGCAAAGACAACGTAATTGCCCATCCTGGAAGACAAGTCATCAGTCATGTGAGATCCTGAACCTATCTTCAGCAGAGCATTGGATGAATCCAGAAGCAAAGGAATTAAGGTCTGTGGTGGCTTTGACAGCCAGTGGCAAAGCACATTCACTAGATTACCATTACGACAGACCTTACCAATCCACATTTTGCTCACGTTCTGTCATGCCAGCCTTTATGGCCAAGACCTTGCCAAGGAATAATAGCCGAGACCCTGTGGTAGCAGGAGTGGAATGGAACCAACACGCCACCATTAAAAAACACTTCCTCCTCATAGATTCCACAGCTTGCCCACTCAGCTTCAACCTGCCACACCAACATTGAGCACTTCTCAACTGTTTCTATCCTGGCTAATGGCTTTGCACAGCAAATGGGCGCAAGTGGGGCCTTGCAGGGAGCCTGGGCTACTGCTGTGGTGCAACCCAATCAATAATGTCTAGAATCATAGAATGCTGACAGTGCAGAAGAAGGCCAATTGGCCCATCAAGTCTGCACTCTGACAGAGTATCTTACCCAGGCCCTATCCCTGTAACCCCACATATTTACCTCACTAACTCTCCATCTTGGGACACTAACAGACAATTTAACATGGCTAATCCACCTAACTGGCACATCTGTGAATGAAGAAATCTGAGAACCCAAATGAGAATGTGCAAGCTCCAGTCAGACAGTCATCCAAAGCTGGAATTGAACTCGGGTCCTTGACGCTGTGAGGCACCGTTGCTAACCACTGTGCCACCATGCTGCCCCCATCATTGAGGATCAACCATAATCTTACCAAATGGTGCAGCAGGCTCCAGAGGCCATCTGGCCTATTTCCATTTCTATTTCTTATTAAAGCTTCAAAATGAAGAAATAGACAAATTTTCAAAGTTATCGAAACCTGGGGGAGGGAGGAGGCATCGGGGCTTGCCTGAGAGGTTCGGGTGGCCAGTGATCGTGGTGGGGCTGGGGGGCGGTCGGACTGTAACAATACAGGATCGTGGGGCTGGCCAGCAATCGAGAGGCCAGCAGGGCAGGGCTACTGCACAAGAAATAGGCCAGATGGCCCCAGGAGCCTATACACCATTTAATAAGATTGTAGTAAACCTCTAAGCAGAAGTACCTGAGTAAAACACACCTGTAAGATTTCAGTAATTTCCCGCTATATATTTAACTCCCACAATTGCTCACACATTTTGGCTTTGCTTACACTGGCTAGTTCCAGGAAGCCAAGGAAACCTTAGGATCCACAGTTACATTGCACAAGTGTGTTAATTTGGCTGTAATTGAGCGATTAATATGTCAAAATTTCAAGATCATTGCTTGCACACACCTGTCGTTAAATGCAGACATTGATGTGTGAGTGGGTGACATAGAGTCAATTTTTTTCCATTCCAGCCACCCACTCTTCAGACCATTCCCAAATCCACAGGCTCTCTAATTTAAAATACAGCCCAGAACCAAGAAATATAGACCAGATTAAATCAGGCACAGAAAATGAAATAAAGTGAAAGGAAGATTGAATTAAGAGACAGAAATGAAAAAGGCAGCGGTAAAAATAAAAAAATAAACTTTTACAGCGGGATTTTCCAAGCGCCCTTACCTGAAAACCTTATGAGTCCTGCCTGACTTGAATGGACCTTTACGTGGTTTGCACTCCGCCCATTAGCATTCCAGTTGTGGGCGGGATAGGAGAATTCCAGCCTCAACATCATCCAATGAGGTAAAAATTCTGAAGAAATATGACAGCACATATGTAAGATTAAATTGCCATGTCCAGAAAGGTTGTTTGACAGTAATTAAGACTTATCACATTATTGAGACAAATACCACAAAATGTGAAGAGTGCTTCTCCATAACTTTGATCGTACATACACCTAAGGTAATTTTAAAAATCCCAGCAGATAAATTGGAAGTCAAAGCAAACCCTTAGATCACCTTCAGGTTTATGAAGGTGTCGTGGAATTAGAAATTATAAAAGTATTAAGTGAAAGTTGCACAGAATACCAGCAAGAGATGTCCACCTTCTTTGTGGGCATTGGAAAAGCTTTTGGCCTGGTGAACTGCAAAAGCTGTTGAAAGTGCTGGATGCAATCAGAGTTGACCGGAAAAAAATAACAGAATGACCCATAACTTCCTGACCCGTAACCAGTGTTTGTCAATGAGCATTAGTGAATGGGGCATTGAATGTTAAGATGTGGGCAGATGAGTTTTAGCTGACCTTGAGTGAGATTTTCTGTGTAACCTGATATGAGTTTCACTGCATTATCTTCTGGTCCCACCGTTGTTATGCCATGTAACCTGAAGCGGGGTGTGCCTCGATGGGACTGGAAGATCCCACTGGCGTGAATGGCTGCAAAGTCCTCGCTCTCATGTTTATGCGGCATGTGGGAGACATAGTCAGGAATCAAGTCTAGAGTTAATTCAGGCATGAATGTGGGTTTCAGCAGCAGATGAGCTGAGATGGGATTAAGTAAGTTGATGTGATGCAGGTGTATCCTAATAATGGCGAAAATATGCGATCAGTAGCTCAACTTGGGGTCAAGTGTGACACCAAGGTTGCAAGCAGACTGATTAAATCACAAACTGTTGCCAGTGAGAGGGATGAAATCTGTTGCTAGGGAATGGAGTTTGGAGCAAGGACTGAAAACAATAGCTTCAGCCTTCCCAATGTTTAATCGGAGGAAATTTCTGCTCAGCCAGTGCTAAATGTCAGAAGAACATTGGCTGATAATTTTGCCACAGAGGAAGAATGGAGAGAAGTGATGGTGAAGTAGGGTTGTGTGTCCTCAATGTACATGTGAAGACTCATGCTCTGCTTTTGGATGATGTCACCAAGGGGCAGCTTGTAAATCAGAAATTGGAGGAAGCTAAAGGTAGAACCTTGAGGAACACAAGGGCTAACAGTGTGAGAGCAGGAAGAGAAGGCATTGTAAGATTCATTCATTCACATATGCCATAAAAGTCAACTACAAAAACCATACCTTTTTGAATTCATTTTGAATATACAAATGTATCAGGTGAAATGTAAACCACATTCTTAAAAATAAGTTATCATCAATAATCTGTTATCATTGATAAAGAACAATTATCCTGCATATGTTTCCTAAATGCATCTGCGATTCAATTTCTTTTCAGAAGGGTGTACTGGATAAATAAACTTCAGTGGATGTATAGATTCAGACCAGGTCCTTCCATAGGCAGTGATTCACACAGATTCATTTTAAAGGCAGACAGATCATGATTTACACTAACTACCTCTGTAAGCAGATACAGCAAAATTCACACCAGTCATATCAGGGGAGATAATGGTCTTGTGGTTATGTTCAGGCTATTGCTGAAGGGATATAGGTTTAAACTGCACCCAGGTAGTTGGCGACATTTAAATTCAATTAATAAATCTGAATGTAACACTAGACTCAGTAATAGTGATCAGGAAACTATTGTCAATTGTTATAAAAAAAACTCTAATTCACAAATGCCTTTTGATTTGATTTGATTTATTATTGTCACGTGTAAAGTATTGTTACTTGCATGCTATATAGACAATACGTACCATTCATAGAGAAGGAACAGAGAAGTGCAGACTGTAGTGTTTTAGCAAGGGTGCAGAGAAAGATCAACTTAGTGCGAGGTAGGTCCATTTAAATGTCTGATGGCAGCAGGGAAGAAACTGTCCTTTAAGGAAGAGAATCTGCCATTTTTACCTAGTTTGGTCTACATGTGAGACCAAACCCACAGTAATGGGATTATTTCTTCACTGCCCTCTGAAATGGGCAACAAATGCTGGTACTGCCAGTGATGCCCATATCCCAACTAAATTCAACAACCTGGGAGTTACCATTGACCAGAAACAGGATTAGTCATATAAATGCTGTGGCTGCAAGAACAGATCAGAGGCTGGGAATTGTGCAATGAGTAATTCACCTTTCGATTCTCCAGAGCCCATCCAGCATCTCCAAGTCAGGAGATGGAATATTGTTCACATGATTGGTTAGGTGCAATTCCAGCAATACTCAAGGAGCTTGACACCATCTGGGACAAATCAGCCTACTTGATCAGCACCCCATCCACACTTTAAATATTCCCTCTCTCCGTCACAGTGGCAGAAGTGTGCAACATCTACAACTGCAGCAATTTGCTAAGATACCTTCAACAGCATTTTCCAAACCTATGAAGAAGGACAAGGGTAGCACATGTTCAGGAACACCACTATAAGAACATAGGAATTAGGAGCAGATGTAGACAACTTTAGACCTTCAAGCCTGCTTCACCATTCAATTAGGTCATGGCTTTCTGGTCTCAAATCCACCTCTCTGCCTGTTCCCCATATCCCTTTATCCCTTTTTTCATTAGAAATATATCTATCTCCTTCTTGAAACAATTCAATGATTCAGACCCTGCTTGTGAGGTAGCGAGTTCCACAAATTCACCACCCTTGCGAGAAATTTTTCCTCCTCATTTTACTTCTAAATCTATTGCCTCTCAACCTATACCTGTGACCTCTTGTTCCTGATTGCCCCATAAGAGGAAACATTTGGTCCACATTTACTTTATCAATCCCTTTTAAAATTTTATATACATCGATCAGATCCCCTCTCATCCTTCTAAAATTCAGCAAACATAAGCCCAAACTGTTTAATCTCTCCTCATACGTCAAACCCTTTCATCCCCAGAATCAACCTTCTCTGAACTGCCTCCATTGCTACCACATCTTTCCTAATATGGGAGACTAAAACTGGACACAATACTCCAGATGTGGTCTCATTGATACGCTATACAATTGCAACATTTCTCTACTTTTACACTCCAGTTCTTTTGCAATAAATTCCAACATCTCATTCACTTTTTATATTACATGCTGCACCTGCATACTGACTTTCTGTGATTCATGAACATAGACACCCAGATCCCTCTGCCCACATGCATTTTTAATCTGCTTTCCATTTAGGTAATAATCTGCCTTTCTATTTTCCTGCCAAAATGGATAACCTCTCACTTATCCACAGTAAATTCCATTTGCCAAATTTTGGTCCATTCTCCTAGCCTATCTACTCTCATCACTGCCTGTTCTCCTACCTATTTTAGTTAGTATCATCCACGAATTTTGCTATGTTGCACTCTGTCCTTGCTTGTAGATCTTTTATATAGATTGTAAATAGTTGAGGTCTAAGGACTGATCCCTGTGGCACCCAGTAGTTAATTCTCCAGCCAGAGAAGAACCCATTCATGCTGACCATTCGCTTTCTGTCAGTCAGTCAATTCAAAATCCAAACTCATACTCTACCCCCAGCCCCCTGCGATCTCACCTTCTGGATTAAGCTTTTATGCGGCACCTTGTCAAATGCCTTCTGGAAGTCTAGATATACCACATCCACAGGTTCCCACTATCCACCTTGCTGGTTATGACCTCAAAGAACTCACCAGATTTGTCAAGTATAACTTACCCTTCTTAAAACCATGCCGACAATGGGGGGATTGAGCTTTGCCTTTCCAAATGCTCAGTCATCTCTTCCTTAATGATTGGTTCTAGCAACTTCCCCACCAAACAGGTCAAGCTAACCAGCCTATAGTTTCCTACTTCTTGCCTTTCTTTTTGAATACTTTTTGTCATATCAGCATGTTTCCAACCCACCGGGGCCGTACCCATATCCAAGGAATTTTGAAATATCAGAATTTCTTTTCGCATCCACTATCTCAGCTGCCACCTTCTTTAATACCCTAAGGTGCAGACCATCAAGTCCCAGAGACTTATCTGCTTTTAATCCCATTGTTTATTCAATACCTTCTTCCTAGTGACAGCTATTGCACCATGTTCCTCCGCACTAACTACAGTGTTTGGAAAGTCTTCATTGTTCTTTACCAGTGCCACTTGTAAACTCCTCTTCAAGTCACACAGCAGCCTGACCTGGAACCATTTTGCTGTTCCTTTACTGTTGGTGGGTTAAAATCCAGGCACTCCCTCTCCAACAGCACATGGACTTCATCTGTTCAAGAAGGCAGCTCACCACACCTTCCTAAAGGCAATTAGAGATGGGCAGTAAACATTGGCCAAGCCAGCGACATCCACAGGAAAGAATAATATAAACATTTCAGGCCAAATCCTGTTTCTCGTAGGCATGATTCAGCTCAAACAATTCTACAGTTTTGCACATCACAACATTTATGTCAGCTGTGACGAGTTTGAAGGTTTTGTCTTAAGGCTTCATGCCCATTGACATTGGAATTGGGACTGTTTCAAATGAACACATTTTGACACAGCTGGAACAGATTTGAAGATAAAATTCCAGATTGAAGTGTTTATTATTCTGACGCATTTCCAATTCTTAAGGTGCATTTTTACATTAACTTTTTAAAAAACAATTAGTTAAAACACTTAACTTTACATATTGCAACAGTAGTCCTCGAAGTAACTAGTGCTGTATATAGTTTTTAAATAGAATATGATTAGTAAGAAACCTAAAGTGGAAAAATAAGCCATTGTGTACAGAGCACATATTTGGTAATGAGCATGATATACCATGTCACTAACAATCATGTTATGAATCATTTTATACCACACTTTAAAAAATGTCAAAATGAAAGTTTGGAGACACTGCATTAACGATGCATTTATTTTCTGGTATATTTTGAAAAAGAAAATACCACACATTAGCTGAGATAGACAAAAGAGTAAAGCTGTCGCATGTACTCAAGTTTAATTGCTCAATATGCATGTTCTAAAAATAAAGCACAGCTTCTCAGTAGATAGTTGCTTAATCTGTTGTAAATTTTCAATGTGTTTTTGTTTCTTTAAAAGTGTAAGAGTGATTTTAAAGAAGTGCATGGTTGTTAGTGGCACTGAAACTTTTTCTTCTCCTGCTTAAAAATAGTAATCTTCATATTTAAGTGAAGTCAAAACCAAAATGTGTTTTCTAGTATTGAAATTCATTCATAAAAAATAACTTTCCTGTAAATTTATATTACACAAATTAAAGCTAAAGGTATTTGTAGCACTTCTGTGTAAATATATGAGGACTAGTTGAGACAACAGATTAAAGAGCCATTTTGTAAGTACAGAGACTGGAGCTTGAGTCTCGCCCAAAATCAATGGGATAAAGACTTTCCCTGTCCACTGACTGTAAAGACAATTAGTGAGCCGAATTTGAGCAGTCTCAGTTTAGTCCCAGTGGGCCCCTGTACGCAGAACAATGTTGCCCATAATTCAGCAGAATTGACATGGAATTGATAATTTCAGACAGGCTACAAAAACAGTTCCTGTGGAGAAACTGGATACCATACTAATGCATGAGGAAACACGTGGGTGCTGAGATATGAGTGGAAAAAGTGGCTAAATGTTCCCCTGCCTTTATTGGAATGATTCACACTGAGAAGTGAATATTACCTTCCCTACCACCTTCTTCAAAAATTGCAGTTTCTTTTCACTTTTCTGAAAAGTACTTTACTGATACTCAAATATTTGTGTAGTTGTTTTGTATTGGTCCAGATTTTGCTGGAGAGGGTATCTATCAGCATCTGCAGTTACCTATACTCATCTTTGCACCCTTCTGCTTAAAGCATTACTGACCACCAAGTTGTTTAAAATGCGTGTCCATAATGGTGCTGTGAGGAAAATAGGGAACTGGGACCTAAGTGAAAAGGGAAAGCAATGGGATAGCAGGAATTCACTGGCCTTTCATGCCTGCAGGATTCTCCAGTCTTGCCACTAGTGTATCCTGACCCATGGATTTCACAGCGGCATGGGTGACATCAATGGGAAATTCCATTGATGGGGTGGAACCAGAGAACCCCACCACAAGCAAACAGCACACCACCTTCTGCCGCCGGGAAACACACGGCTGGGAGGCTAGAAAATCTTGCCTATTATCTCTTTAATGGATCAGATTCAAGGATTCAGAAATAAACTGAGAAAGGAATGAGAGGTATATGTAAATTAGAGTGAGCAAAATCAATGTCAGAAAGCAGGAGGGAAAGAAAGACTTAATTATGAGAGAGAGAAAATAGACAGGAAGGAAAAGAACAAAATTTTAATTTTCAAAAAAATTATATTTTTAAAATTTCCAACAAAACTTAATTCCTGAAGGAATGAAACTCCGTGTTTGTAAAAGTAAATTTTCTGTTTCAGAGAGGTCGATTGGTGGGAAATAAACTGACCACATTGTTAAAAAGACACGTGCAGCTGTAATGGCAAGATTTCACTTTCTGTAGTGTGTTTAGTTCATATCTATCTTGTAAATACTGCAATTTCCTTATGTTGAATACATTCCATGGTCAGGCAAATTGAGACATGCTGTTTTCGCAAAGCTAATGGTTGGTTGCAACTCAAATAGTAACTTTCAGACATTAACACTTAAGTGTGCATCTTCTAGCCTGAAGTCGCTCTCGTATTTATACATATATGATGCCGGGCACACTTAGTCTTACTGTTATTTTGAAACCAAAATCCAGCCCATTATGTATTTCATGAAGAAAATCTGTTTATTTATTGAATTATCTGACTTTAGTCATGTCACCAGTGTCAGTTGAGTTAATTCCCTTATGTACTTGTGATAAAAGCCAAATGCTGACAAGCCTATTCACGTTGAGGAAATACAACAAATTATATAAGCCGCATGGAGCAATGAAATAAGTAGGGTGCACCATCCAGAGTTACTGTTTGTGAATCATAACATAGGTAAGGGTGGCACAGTGACACAGTGGTTAGCACTGCTGACTCACAATGCCAGAATCCTGGGTTCAAACCCTGGCTTGGATCACTGACTGTGAGGAATTTGCACATTCTCCTCGTGTCTACGTGGGTTTCCTCCTTGTGCTCTAGTTTTCTCCCACAGTCCAAAAGATGTGGATTAGGTGGATTGGCCATGCTAAATTTGCCCCTTAGTGTCAGGAGTTCTAGCTAGGGTAAAGGTTTGGGGTTATGGGGGTAGAGCCCGGGTAGGATTGTGATCAGTGCAGACTCGATGGGCTGAACAGCCTCCTTCTGCACTGTAGGATTCTATGATTCTAAGGTGCAATGCAGTGTCAGCAGAAACCATTAAAATGTTTACAGGCTGGTGAACCTTACATCAATGGTAGGGAAATTATTGGAGATGATTTTTCGAGACAGGATTTATTCCCACTTAGAAATAAGTGATGTATTAGTGAGAGGCAACATAGTTTAGTGAAGGGAAGGTTGTGTATCATGAACTTGATTGAGTTTTTCAAGGAAGTGACGAAGATGATTGATGAGGGTAGGGCAGTGGATGTTGTCATCGTGGACTTCAATAAGGCCTTTGACAAGGTCCCTCATGGCAGACTGGTGCAGAAGGTGAAGTCACATGGAATCAGAGGTGAGCTGGCAAGGTGGATACAAAACTGCCTCGGTCAAAGAAGACAGAAGGTAGCAGTGGAAGGATCTGTTTCTGAATGAAGGGCTGTGACAAGTGGAGTTTCTCAGGAATTGTTACTGGAACCTTTGCTGTTTGTAATATATATAAATAATTTGCAGGAAAATGATTGAGGACTGATTAGTAAGTTTGCAGATGACATAAACGTTTGTGGATTTGCAGGTAGTGATGAGGACCATCAGAAGATACAGCAGGATATAGATCAGTGGAGTTTAATCTGGACAAATGTGAGCTAATGCATTTTGCAAGGTCTAATACAGATAGGAAATCTACAGTAAATGGCAGAACCCTTAAGAGTATTGATCGACAAAGGGATCTGGATGTACAGGTACACAGGTCACTGAAAGTGGCAATACAGGTGGAGAAAGTAGTCAAGAAGGCATAAGGCATGCTTGCCTTCATTGGCCAGGGTATTGTTTAAAAATTGGCAAGTCATGTTGCCGCTTAATAGAACCTTAGTTAGGCAGCACTTGGAATATAGTGTTCAATTCTGGTCGCCACACTACCAGAAGGATGTGGAGGCTGGAGAGAGTACAGAAAAGATTGACCAGGATGTTGCCTGGTATGGAGGGCATTAACTATGAGGAGAGGTTGGAGAAACTTGGTTTGTTCTCACTGGAGTGACGGAGATTGAGGGGTGAACTGAAAGAAGGCTACAAGATTATGAGAGGCATGGGCAGAGTGGATAGTCAGAAGTTTTTTTCCCACGGTGGAAGAGTCAATTACTAGACGGCATAGGTTTAATGTGCAGGGGGAAAGTTTAAAGGAGATGTACGAAGCAGATTTTTTTACACAGAGAGTAGTGCGTGCCTGGAACTCATTGTCGGGGGAGGTAGTGGAAGCGGATACAGTAGTGACTTTTAAGGGGCATCTTGATGGGATGGGAATAGAGGGATATGGTCCCCGGAAGGGTAGGGAGTTTTAGTTATGTCGGGCAGCGTGGTTGGTTCAGGCTTGGAGGGCCAAAGGGCCTGTTCCTGTGCTGTAATTTTCTTTGTTCTTTTTTCTTTTGTTAGCACTTGGGAGTTGGTCTTTTGTCAGTTTTTGCTCCGCACTCCATCTGAAGCTTTAAGCTCCATCTTCTTGTTTTGGCTGCAATGTGGGCACAAATTGTAGTAGTTTTTGGAAGCTTGTTTTTGCTCAGCTTTCTGCTCAAACTTGTTCATATATTGCAAAAGTAAAACCGTCCCTGAACCAGCATGATGGAATGCAATTTTAAAACATAATATAGAAAAAAAATGTATTAAAATATTCCTTGATCTACATAAGAGAGTTAATACAGTTATAAATACATTTTTAATCAATGCTTAAGCCACCATCTGTGAGTAACCTGATCTTAAATGATTTTTTAAAAACTAGACAGAACCATTTGGTAGCTATATGGTAGGAAGATCTATTGACAATCCCTTGTGGCCTTTGTGGCCATACTAATAAGCAACAAATGATTAAGGGTGAGATTTTTTGGGCAGCATTGTAACACAGTGGTCAGCACTGCTGCCTCACAAGTCAGGGACCCGGGTTCAATCCCAGCCTCAGGTCACTGTTTGTGTGGAGTTTGCATGTTCTCCCCATGTCTGCGTGGGTTTCCTCCAGATGTTCTGTTTTTTTCCACAATCCAAAGATGTGCGAGTTAGGTTGATTGGCCATGGTAAATTGCCCCTTAGTGTCGGGGGATTAACACGATAAATACGTACGGTTACAGGGATAGGACCTGGGTGGGATTGTTGTTGATACATGCTCAAAGGGCCAAATGGCCTCCTTTTGCACTGTAGGGATTCTGTGATTTTCCAGTTCTGCCTACTGCTGGAATCGTCTGGCCCCATGGAACATTAATGGACTTTTGGCTGGACTGCCGAATGCTCCGCGGTGGGTCTTGCCATAAAGGGGCCGAAAAGTCCCAGCTTAAAATTTGCAGTGTACTGCCTGAGAAGGTGATGGATACAAATTCAAAAGCAGTCCTCTGGAGGAAATAGGATTATTAGCTAAAAGAGAGAAATGCAGCTTTATGAGGAAAGAGCTTGGGAGTGGGACCAACTGGATTGCTCATTGAAAAGAGCAGCATGAACTCAATGGATGACTTCCTTCTGTAGTTCATCATTGCCAATGTTAGCCTCAGCTAAATTGGTAGAACTCCTACAAAAAAGGACATGTGCTCACAAGCCTAGGCTGAATGCTCTACTGCAGCACTGAGGACATGTTGAACTTCGAATGAGCTGTTAAGCCTAAACCCAGTCTGCCATTCAGATGATCCTCTGACAAGAGCAGGGAAGATGACTACAGTGTTTTACGCAATATTTATCCCACAATCTACATCACAAGGTGAAATAAATCAGTTGAGCCGATAGGCCCATTTCTGCACTGTAGACTCAGTGGCCCAGATATATGTTCAGCAAACCTTTTGTGGGGTTTGAGCAGCAACTTCACGTGTTCAGTGATCCTTTCCAGAATGGTGCCCTCTTTAAGGGACCTATGGTTTTAGTGAGCAGACAAAGCAACTACAGGGTACCCCCATTTAATATGTTACATAATTTCATGTTAATTTTATGCTTAAATTAATACACTGACTCGCGTTGCATCGCTGCTGATTCATATTAACATTGCTGTACACTGGGACCTTGTTGTGTAACACCAATGATGTTGTGGGAGCTGTGCTTCAGGTAAGGAGACGTGCAGGCTATACAGTACTGTATTGGAAGGTTGTGAAGAATCTTTAGGTATTTTGTGCTGTGCGCAAGTTGTAGTGTTCTGTACAGTATGATACTGTAGTGGTCTACAGTGGTACTACTGGAGATTGCTGATTAAGCAGTCATTTTCTTGTTAATGGATTGAGTGTTTGGGCATTTTTTAAAACGTGGGAAACAATGTTCCCTCCCATAATCACCTCAGCTTTTTGGATTGTTGTAATGTTATTTGCTAATTTGTTCATTGTGAGTCAAACAAAAGCCAGTGATTGTGAAATGCTTTGTGCTTAGAAAAGACAAAGAAAATTATACTTCAAGTGAAATTAGATATAAAGTTCTCTGAAGCAGATGGCTGTGTTGTGGACATCACAAGAAATCTGGGCCTGCTGGCAGCAATGGTGAGAAAAAGAGTTTGGTAAGCTAACAGCTGCCTTGGCTATTGTTGGGTTAAATAGAAAAAAAGTCAGAGTGGAATTATGAAAGGCATGGGAAGACAGCTAACTACTTGGTTTGGACTTAGTGACACACACCTCTCAGTTAAATGTGTATTCAAGAACAGGTGAGATGTTTGTATGATTTTCTTAAGAAAGACTCTGTTAAATGTTGAAACCACCTAATGGTATGATCTGCAAGGTATAAAAACATGTTAACTTGCCTACCATCATTGTAGGCAATGGTAATGAATCCTTCATTAAATACTAAGCAAAGATCATTGAGGAGGGTGGATATTCTCTTCAACAAATGTTTAATGTTTACTTTGGTAAATGTGGCTTTCCAGGACATACATTTCAAGAAAAGAAACATAGAAACATAGAAAATAGAAGCAGGAGCACACTTGCTCCACCATTCATTTTGATCATGGCTGATTATCAAATTCAATATCCTGATCCCTTTAGCCCCAAGAACTATACCTAATTTCTTTTTGAAACCATACAACATTTTGGCCTCAACTACATTCTGTTGTAGTAAATTCTACACATTCGCTATCCACTGGGTGAAGAAATTTCTCCTCACCTCAGTTCTAAAAGGTTTACCCTTATCCTCACACTATGAACCCTAGTTCTGGACTCCCCCACCATTCTAAATCTACTCTGTCTAACCCTGTTAGAATTTTATAAGTTTTTATGAGAAAAGAGCATGCCAAGTTTTCAAGTAGCAAATAATTGCCTAACGTTGTTTCTTGGTGGAAATGCAACAGACGATGTTAAAGTGAAGCCAATCCTTGCCTACCTTTCCCTAACAGTTAGGGCAAAGATATGTTATTCAATGAACAAACGATCAGTTGTGTGGAGGGCGAATAGGTAACCTATAATATGGGTAACCTAATCAATTCCTGAGAATTAATTTAGATCCTATATTTGTCTAGCAGTGTGTTCATCAAATAATCTTGTCAACATAGCATTGCTCCTGGTCATTCTGCAGCTCTTGATGGCCTCAGTGACAATGTCAAGGAAATCTTCCTACAATCACCTCCATTTTTCAACCTATGGATCAAAAGATTATTCTAACCTGCAAGCCTGTTCCCGTTGGAGAACTTCTGAACAAGCCATTTGGGAAAATGAAGATGGTGATACTCCACCCTGAAGGAATTCTGCAAAAATTACAACATTGCCATGACCGTTGAGACCATCTCTCATGTGTTGAGGAAGTTGTGACCAGGTTGCATTAGAGCCAAAGGCTATTTAGAGCCAATGGACAATATCCAAGCAATGACTCTGGAAATGCTTAAACAGACTGGATTGAATGAGCTGAACAATGGAGTCTGACTGAGAGTATGGTGCAAGAGTGAACTGAAGCGTTATGAATGCAGCCAACTGCTACAGGGAGCTCTGCAGAGTGCAGCTGTCACTGGAAAAATTCTTTACAACACCCATTCCAAATAACCCTTTAAAGGATGTTGCAAAACATTCTAATAGTCCTCCTTCAAAACACACTTCCATAAACCCTCCAGAAAATCCTCCCAACCTCCAGTAAAGCTCACCTAAAAAATTAACTGAAAATCACTTGATGATACCTTGAAAAATATTAAAGAGGCCATGACCATGTTTGATGAAGAAGACTGAGAAGGAGAGAACAGTTCCAAGAGTAAACAGAAGCATTAAGAATGCAGGCAACTATTACAGGGAATTCTGCAGAGAAAAGTTCTTAAACAAACCCACTACAAAGAACCCATCAGGAGACTGCTAAAAGACATGAGGATCACTTAATGATGCCTTTCAGTGAAGGAGACAGATGATAGAGAGCACAGTTCATGAATGAAAAAAACATTTAGAATGTCTCAAAAGAAAACACATCCTCCAACAAACACTTCATTAAGCCCTCAGGAATTTCTCCCAGCCTCCAATATGAATCATGTCCAGTCATCCAGTGAGACAAAGCTTTGCGATGTTATAGACAGAATTAATGTGTTCCTTTTCATCGCTCGTGATCAGTAAACTGGTAAGCAAATGGTGTGTGTTTTCGTACCCTTAGAGTGAGAATCTCATTCAAATTAATCCAGCAGCAAGTTTTTTGTGAATTTTAAAATAAAGTTATCGAGTATCACACACTTGCTCTGATTTTATAAAATCACAATGGGCAGAATTCTACGACCTCACTCATCCCAAAATTGTAAAATACTGCTTGAGGTCAATGGACCTCTCCATGGTCCTCCCCTGTCCTGCTCTACTTCCCGTGCTGGGAAGGGTGGTAAAATTCCGGTGAATGCCTCACTCACTCATCTCTCACACAAGCTATCACTCACACAAAAATTAAATATAGATTAAGATAAAACAATATGGTCATAACTTACAATTATCTCAGTTTCCTTTGTGTCAGGCCTGTAGTTTCTTAGATGAAGGTGATATTTCAGTTGAAGGAAAGTCTGGTAAAGTAAATGATTCTCAGTAAGATGCAAAGTTTCTTGTTGTTAAATTTCTGCTAGTTTGGTTCTCAGATGAACTTAGATTTGGCACAGGTTGGTGGATGTCCTTCTCTTGCTTTCAAGGTTTCTCATCTTAGCTGCTTAGATGGCTTGCAACTAGTTTGATGGCTGTCAGTGGAATTCTTGCCCTGTCTGAAAGCAGTTTTTGTTGTTTTAAAAGCAGGAAACCACAATATATCTTTTACATCATGTGACTCATAGATTCCAAGTCCTTTTCATTCAAACGAAAGGTGACATGTCTGTTTGTTCTAATCTTCCTGTGTTGTCATTTGACATCTTACAATTCACTCAGGAGGAGAACCATCCCAACTCAATCGAAAGGCAATATGTTCCTTTCTCATTCACCATACAGTCTGAGTTTTGATGTCTTCTTTTATCCATGGGATAGCAGAGAGACAGGCCATTAGGAATTAAATTGTTCTTTTGTTGATGATCCATTCCTAAACAAAGGGCTGTGTGAAGTCCCCAGATGGATGTTAAGGCCCATACTTAATTAGCTATTTGCTTGAGGCTCAGGACTGTCTAAAACTTATAATTTCAAAGGTCTCATAATTTGTAGCAACCAATTTAATAGTCCATTTGTGTCCAAAATTTAAAAAATATTGATTGAAAGTTCATTGTATACTGAAATGTGACAACAACTTGATGGTACCCAATGTTTATGTTTTCTTAGCTTTTTTTCACTTCTTGACATTTAGATGAATCTATTGTTAATGCTTTCTACACTTTCTAACCTGTAAAAGGCTGGTTCAGTACTCTAGAAATATTGAATTGTCAACATACTTTTGGGCAGCACAGTGGCACAATTAACACTTCAGTCTCACAGCACCAGGGACGTGGGTTTGATTCCCTGCTTGGCTCACTGTCTGTGGAATTTGCACATTCTCCCCGTGTCTGCATGAGTTTCCTTTCAGTGCTCCAGCTTCCTCCCACCAACCAAAGATGTGCAAGTTAGATGGATTGCCTGTGCTAAATTGCCTCTTAGTGTGAGGGGGATTAGCCAGGGTAAATGCATGGGGTAATGGGGATAGGGCCTTGATGGGATTGTGGTCGGTGCAGACTCGATGGGCCAAATGGCCTCCTTCTGCACTGTAGGATTCTGAGTCTATGTTAAAAGTTTAATATACATGCTGGTTTGAAATTGTGCATTCCAAAAGCCTTTCCCCAGGAATGTAACCTCATTTATAATGTTGAATTAGTCATTTGCATAACATTATTTTGCATAATGTCATGCTTTATAGGAATTTATTAACAGCATTAACCAAGGACTTCCTGTTGAAACAATCAGATTGAGAATTCTTACTGAACCATGCTGAGTTTAATCCACGAAGTGTAAATTGGAAGTTGATTCCATGAAAAACATGCACAGAAAGCAAGATAAGTAGATGGAAGGAAAGGTGGGATTAACGGACAGAGATAAGTAGATGAAGAAGTAAAACATTCCAACAATAATTACATTCTCAAGGAATCAAATATCACAATTTTAAAATTAACTTGGCTTGGACGAAGAGGCAAAAAAATTGATAATTACTAGAACTTAATACGCTGTTAAAAATGTATTCACAACTGAATGCACCAGCTAAACTTTTTCTGATCTTTAAGTGGGCAAAAAATAGGTAAATACTGCAGCTTTATGTCCTTTGTGCATTTCAATGCTGCATATTGGGAAGGTACTGGATTATGAAACTTATGGAGAATCAGAGTATCTTCAGAATTTTCACATTTATCTATGTGCGGACACCAGAGTTGTGGTCAGATACACTCTGTAGCAATGGTCAACATTTTTCCTATTTCAGAATCCAGAGCCATGTTCTATGTTGACAGTGAAGGTCACTACTCACTTCAACTTTCATACTGCTTTGTAATAAAGGTAAGGTCACCATTGTCCCAGATGACCAGAAACTGCTCTCCCTTTTGAGGGAGAGAGCTGACTGGTGGTGATTTAACCTAAGGATCATCACAGCTCAGGCAAGGTTGAGAAGGTGAGCCTTCATGAATAACCTCAGGCTGCACAGGAATTGAACTCATGCTGTTGGTGTTGCTCTGCATCACTAGCCAGCTGTCTATCCAACTGAGCTAAACCAATCCCATAGGCTTTGCTGACAGTCTTTAGCTGAACTTTTGGGAGAACCAGGGAGGGCAGCTGAGCTGACATGCCCCTTTTGTCAAAGGAAGGATTTCTACTTAGAGGGACCACAATAGGTTAGAATGGCTTACCAGCACTTGCACTTTGGAGACTGCAGTAACCGCAGAGATGACGTGGGAATGTTGTTCAATCTGAAGGTGCAGAGAGATGAGTTCTCCCAGTGATGGGAGGAGGAAGGGGAAAACATCTCCAACCAAGCAGGTGTGAATGAAAGTTGTCGAGGATGCAGCAGAGTGTGATCTCTCCAATCTGGAGACAATGTATAAACAGGTTCCAGGACCTCAGCAGGGCATGATAGGTGTGTGGTGGAATACCATCAGGTATCAAGCCCCATATTCTGACTTTGAGCATTCTCCCACATAACATTTCTGAGGTTAAGGCACCTCCACTCTCTCTCCAGGCTCCTCATATCTCTACCCAATCAGCCAACACTCACACTTAACCTCTTACACTCATTGCTTCACAATCTCCCTTCACAAACGTTTGTACTTCCCTCCCCTTCACAAAAGTAATCACTAACATATTGACTTTCTGCTTTCTCCCCTTGGAGGAGAAAAGAGCACACAGCCTCAGAGAGAGGCAGACAACCAGGCAGGGTCTGGTCCTTGAAGGCTGGCCGCGAGCAATGCATTCATGTCTAGTCCACTGGGAAAGAGGTCAGGAAGTTTCATTTTTAGCAGTGGCTTGCTGGAAGAGCCAGAGTCTCCTGAAGCGTTGATGTTCAGACATGTACAAAGAACTGATCCTCTCCAGGAGACCCTATGTTGGGAGCATCACCTTCTTGCAGGTGGATCTGGATTGGAGGTGAAACTCAACATGCCACATTGAAAGTTAGCAGCAGGAAAGAATAGCTGAAGCTGATTGAAGTACTAGACAGGAACACATCTTCCAAGAAGTTAGTAATCATCTGTCATGCAGTGAAAGTACTCTCTGAGAGAAGCCTCTCATCAGTCCATGGATACAACTCTTCAGCTTCCCAACCTGTCAGTTCCTGCTGTGCAATCATCTTGGTGATCCTGACAAGTTGCTGACTGATCAGAAAACAGTTATTCTGGCTTTTAAACCCAGAATTTGATGCTAAAACAGCTGTTAGTTGATTTTTTAAGCACCTGAATTACTTTTATCATAGATCCAAAGAGATTGCCCTGCTTTTATTCAATCTTGTCCCGGTGAAAGCCAGAATTGGGCAGGATGATGTCAGGATTCTGATCTGATGTCACCTCTTAGGGGATTTATCTCCCTGCATGCACACAAATCCTTGTCGTCCTGCCTGGGAAAATTTCCCTTACTTACCTGAAGTCTTATATCACCACATAACCTACCCCTCAGCAGGAACTAGCAGTTAATGTTAACTGGGAGACAGATGTGTGACTTTCTCACTGAAGGACATTAAGAATAAGAATATCTTCTTAAATGGATGTATTAGAGGACTGAGAACTATTTGATGAGTAAAAGGGTTATTGAAAAAGAGAACTTTATCAGGGTGAAATTTGGATACAAGCACTGCTGAATAAATTCATTGTATTTCATTTAAAAGCAGCAGTACCTACTCTCTGGGATCTAAACTTCATTATTCTGTATAAATTTTCCCTGTCAGCATTTTCACCTTTACTAGTTTGCAATGTCCTTGCTAATATTTATTGGCATTAGGAAAATATAATTGCATGTAGGGGAATTGTTTGTAGTCTGCAGTTTGGCACCCTCGATCTACTGAGAGCTGTGGATCACAAATAATCCAATTTTCTGTTATTTCATGTGCCGTGTGACCCAGCGCAAGAAAAGTTCCTCTGTATATATTTTCACAACCACTATTTTCCTTACTTTGCCTGCATGGCAGCAGTGACTATAGCCCAAACAAATATTGGTTCTGAAGCATCTTGGGATGGCCTAATGAGTTGAAAAGATAAATATAAGTTCTTTCTTTATTTTCCTATAAGATTCATATGTTTTGTTTCTTCACCTTAAATTGCGTGCTTACTTTTGAACCTCACACTGGCTCCTTCAAGGCGTAAAGAATGATTTTTGACTTCTGCTATGTTTTCTGCCTTCTTGAGTACAGTGGAGAGAAGGAGGTCTACTCCTGTCTGACCAAAAGTGTTCTAATACCTCCACAATCCATGATGTTATTTACCAGCATATGTAGAGGCATGCTATCATAATTGTAGAGTACCACCTTCTCAAACTTTTTTTCTCCCCGAAAGTTACAAGATCAAATATTTCATTAGTTGCTTCAGAACTGTCAGTAAGATCACTTATGTAAGTACATTGTGGTTAGGTGGTACTTACTTATTTTCACTAGTGAAATTCAAAGATGTGCGGGTTAGGTGCATTGGCGATGGTAAATGCAAGGAGTGGGCCTCGGTAAGATGCTCATCGGAGTGTCGGTACAATCTTGATGGACTGAATGGCCTCTTTCTACACTGCAGGGATTCTATGATTCTATGATATGATTCTAACTGCTGGTACTGATCGTCAATATTTAGGAATGCTCCGTGCTCGTGTAGATTTATCAGAATTGTTTAAAAACATGCTTCTCATCTTTTTGTTTTGACAAAGTGAATGTTTGCGTCTCCCATCACTGTTGACTTTTGGTGTGGTGTTTCCAAACATTTATGAGTATCTTATTTTGACAGGTTTGGTGAGATTGCAAGGAGGTGAAAATCAACATGAAGGTCGAGTTGAAGTTTACGTGAACGGAGTATGGGGACTGATATGCAACAAGAACTGGGACAACCGCGATGCGTCAGTTGTTTGCCGACAGCTCGGATATGGGTAGGTTTTTGAAATTCAGAATTTTTGAACTTGGATTTTTGAGTTCAGTCTTAGAGAACTGTAAAATTTTCTTGCCAGCTGAACTGGCAAAAGTTACTTGTAAGAGCAGGCCAAAGTCTCTTTGGAATTGAGACAGAGGAAGCTACAATTTAGAATGTTGCCCATAACGGATGATCCATGCTTATCTTTAGAAGATTTTCCTTTTTGTCCAACGCATACATTGCTTTGCTTAGGTTTTTCTGCTCATTGGTCTCATCTCTTTTCCCATACTCTATTGACAATGCTGGAACGTATGATGGTAATATTCAGTCCTCCAGCACTTCTGACTAGCCTTTATGTGTGAGTCCAGGCTGTGAGCATTGACTATCTGTTTGAACATGGGAAACATTATAGTACCCATATGCTGGTGTTGTTCAGTGTGTGGACCGGATAGTGGCCAGGTATAATCTAGCACATTTTTCCTTTCTCATGAAAACAGAGGCCAATTGTAGAACTGTCATAAAAAAAAGCACCAGCTAATATTTGTTGAGTTACCACAAAGTAGGGATCAATCCTTGGCTTGTTTTGGTCTCAGTAACATGCCCATTAAGCCAATGGGAAGAGCATCTGTCCTTTGTCAGCTGGATAAGCAGGACCATGGGATCAGTGTCGCTTCTTAATCAAGCCTGAAAGTTGACAGGAGCAGACTCTCCCTCTATTTCAATCTCTATACTGATCCTGGTGCAGCTAACCATTCAGAACAAGCCCCGATATGAAAATCAGATGAAGCTTCAATTATGTACACCATGTGACAACAGCAGGATGAAGTGTATCTCATCAAACTGCCTAAAACAATTTATTTACCAACTCAACTGCAGGGCCTGGAAATTCAGCTCCATATCACCAGTTTTTGGTGCTCTGCGTTCTGTTTTGTGCTCAAGATTATATCCATGTCGTATTTGCACAATTCTGACTTGGGCCACGTTAGGTGCCATTTGGGAAAAGCCAGACAAGACATCCGACCACGTCAGAAGCATGAGTTTTCACTGAAAACACAGAGACTGAGGGATGACCTAATAGAGGTCTGCAAAGTTATGAGCTGCATAGATAGGGTGGAGAGTGTGTGGGAGAATGTTTAGCAGACATGCATGGAAAGATTTTCATATAGACGGGTGGTAGGTGTCTGGAACACAATATCAGTGGAGGTACATAGCAACATAATAATAATGAGGTCCAAGTCCTGCACTTCCTATTTGAACGTGGGCTGTTAGTGCTGTGCTGGGGAGCCACAAAATGGTCGAGACCTTCAAGTTTTTAGATGTTCAGAATACCAACAACCTGTCCAGGTCCTCCCATGCCGACACTATAGTAAAGAAAGCCCACCAACGCTTCTACTTTCTCCGAAGGCTAAGGAAATTTGGCATGACAGCTATGACTGTCACCAATTTGTATGGATGCATCATAGAAAGCATTCTTTCTGGTTGTATCACAGCTTGGTATGGCTTCTGCTCTGTCCTAGACCTCAAGAAACTACAAAAGGCCGTGAATGTAGTCCAATCAATCAAGCAATACAGCCTCCCATCTATTGACTCTGTCTATATTTCCCACTGCCTCGAAAAAGCAGCAACATAATTAAGGACCCTATGCATCCTGCACCCTGGACATACTCTCTTCCACCTACTTCCGTCAGGGAAAAGACACAGAAGTCTGAGGTCACGTACCAACCGACTCAAGAACAGTTTCTTCCCAGCTGCCATCAGATTTTTGAATGGACCTACCTTGCACTAAGTTGATCTCTCTCTACATCCTACCTATGACTGGAACACTATATTCTGCACTGTCTTGTTTCCTTCTCTATGAACGGCATGCAAGAAGCAATACTTTTTACTGTATACCAATACATGTGACAATAATAAATCAAATCCAATTGATGCTACCGAATTTCTAGGTCTATGTTGTTGATAAATGAGATGCACCATCAGCACAAACTAGTCACCAGAATCTGAACTTCCCATCTTTCTGACGCACCCACAGCTGTTGTATTTAACCCCATCTTGTCACTGTTCTTTAATAATATTACTTGTAGGTCCTGATTGCATCACAGAGAAAATTGCTTTATAGGGATTCCATTTGCAATGCACATTAACAACTGCATTTGTGCACATTGGGGTAAATTACTGCATACCCATTCCAATTATTTAAAATTTATTTATTAGTGTCACAGGTAGGCTTACATTAACACTGTAATGAAGTCATACTGAAATCCTTTCGTCGCTACATTCCAGCATCTGCTTGGTATATTGAAGGAGAGTTTAGTGTGGCCAATGCACCTAACCAGCATTGGGGAACGAAACCAGAGCACCCAGAGGAAACCTACGCAGACACGGGGAGAACGTGCAGACTCTGCACAGTGACCCAAGCCTGGAATCAAAACTGGGTCCCTGGTGCTGTGAGGCAGCAGTGCTAAGCACTGTGCCACCGTGTCACCCATGCTATGCAATTATCATTCCACTGATAAAATAAAAATCAGATGGCTTCCTTAACGTGGGGCTGAGCTGCTTCTTCATATTGCCACCCATATGGTGTAGGCAAAGTATTACTGTAGTGCCTGATGTGCACACGAGTCCAGTTTCAATTAAAGGGATCACGTTGGTACCCTCACAGAGTTTGTTTGCAGTTCCACTTAATCCAGTTGCATGAATTAGATAGTGGAGCTCAAATTACAGGCCTGGATCTTTCAGTACAAACATCAAGAGACCAAAGTGCCGATGTTGGCAGCTGTCAGAGAGCTAAGCAAATTGTAAATTTGCCCACAGTATGAAGCCAATTCTGAGTTGTGGATTTTTTAAAAAATCATTGTCTGAGAGAAATGCATTAATTCATGAATTCATTAATGCAGTAATTGAAGTGTGGAACTCAAGACATTTGTAACAGTGAGAATCTTTATGAAATGATTGCCATTTATCTATTTCAAACCAGAATGTTGTATAATTAGAATGAACTGCTGGTATATATGATACTATCTAATGTTCATCTGTAATGAATCTCAGAGCTCAATGCCTTGCACTTTGTTGTTGGTCAATAGGATTACAAAACAAAACATGAATATATGATTGCAAGATTTATTTGCCACATGGTGCACTAACAAGGAGCTGTAATTCAGTAATTCTATAAAATCACAAGACCGTAATTCTACACAGAAACAGTTATGAAGGGTAAAAACATAGTCAAGGGCTGGTTTAGTCTGATCCTAATTTAAAAGTGTGTTTGTAATACAAAGCTCTCTTGGACAACTGCTGCTTTGAACAATATTTCGCACTGTTAACAAGATAATTGAAACAGTTTGCAGCAAATACAGTGCCTTATATTTGCCTATTTGAGTACAGCCTATAACTGGTAAACATGGACATATGGCCCCTGGGTTAATCTAAATCATAATCTTTTCTCTGCTTCTGCTGATCCTGTCTGATGAATCCAATCCAGGTACTTGAATAAAGTACGAGATTACCCCAGTTTACACATTAATATAGAAACTAGCGAGATGATAGTAGGTCTGTGTAGCAACAACATCAACCTCATTACCAACACAATTTTCTGTATGATGTGGGAGCTGGTGGACCCTAGGGTCCTTCCCAGTGACCATGTCTGCAGTAAGTGCAGGTTGCTGGAGGAGCTCCAGCTCAAGGTGGATGAGCTGGCCTCTGAGCTACAGACACTGAGGCTCATCAAGGGGAGAGAGGGTGCCATTGTCAATGGGGTGCAAGCGACATCCACCCCCCCCCCCCGGACTGGCTAACTCTAAGGGTCAGGAACAAGAGGGGGCTGCTGAGCGGAGGAAGGGGGGTGGGGAGCGGAGGAAGGGGGGTGGGGAGCGGAGGAAGGGGGGTGGGGAGCGGAGGAAGGGGGGTGGGGAGCGGAGGAAGGGGGGTGGGGAGCGGAGGAAGGGGGGTGGGGAGCGGAGGAAGGGGGGTGGGGAGCGGAGGAAGGGGGGTGGGGAGCAGAGGTCTCACCCTCTCAATCTGCATAACAGGTTTGAGGTTCTTGCTTCCAGTCTGGACGAGGACGAGGGAGGTGAGATCGGTGAGCAAACTGCACACGGTACAGTGCTGCAGCAGGACATAGGCAAAGAGAAGGTGAAAAGGAACGTAGTTGTAATTGGGGACAGTGGGGTGAAGGGTATTGACACTGTCCTTTGTCACAGTGACAAAGTGCACAGAAGGGTGTGTTGTCTGCCTGGTGCTCGGGTCCGGGATGTCACATCTGGGCTGCAGAGGAACCTGGAGTGGGAGGGTGAGAATCTGGTCGTAGTTGTTCATGTGGGTGCCAACGACGTTGGCAAAATGTGAAGTGAGGATCTGGGGAGGGAGTATGAAAAGCTGAGAATGGAATTAAAAAGTAGAACCGACAAGGTGGTTATCTCTGGGCTACTGCCTGAACCGAGTGCAGACAGGCGTAGGGTTGATAGGATTAAGGAAGTGAATGGGTGGCTCAGGGATTGGTGTGGGAGGAATGGGTTTGAATTTATGGGGCATTGGCATCAGTATTGGGGTAGGTGGGACCTGTTCGGGCGGGATGGGGTTGGTCTGAACCGTGCTGGGACCAGAGTGCTGGCGAATCGAGTAAAGAGGACTGTAGACAGGGCTTTAAACTAATTGGGGGGTAGGGGGTGGGGGGGGAGGGGGGGAGGGTGCGAGGGTAGGTGACATTACGGGGTCTGAAGTTAAGGAGAGGGTACAGGTAAGGGTAGAGGCCGAGGATGTCCCAATAATAGAGGGAGTGGGGGCGTGAGTATGGTTGGTGGCGTTCCAGCAAATAGGGTCCGGGTGAAGGCTGGGATGAAGGCACTTTATCTGAATGCACGAAGCATTCGGAATAAAGTGGATGAGCTGGTGGCGCAGATCGACACAAATGGATATGATCTGGTGGCCATTACAGAGACGTGGCTGCAAGGTGACAGGGACTGGGAGATGAACGTCCAGGGGTATCAAGTGTTTAGGAAGGATAGGCGGGAGGAAAAAGGAGGGGCATAGCTCTGCTGATTAAGGATAGCATCAGGGTGGTAGCGAGGGATGATATCGGAGCCAAAGAGCAGAAAGTGGAATCGTTGTGGGTAGAGATTAGGAACAGCAAAGGGAGGAAGACGCTGGTGGGTGTCGTCTATAGGCCCCCGAATAATGATCTGGAGGTGGGGTGGGCTGTTAACGCGCAAATAAGTGCGGCGTGCAGGAATGGAACGGCCATAATTATGGGGGATTTCAATCTACATATTGATTGGTCGACCCATGTTGGATGCGGTGGGCTCGAGGAGGAGTTCTTGGAATGCTGCCGGGGTAGTTTCCTTGAACAGTGTGTGTTGGAGCCAATGAGGGAGCGAGCTATCTTGGATCTGGTGCTATGTAATGAGGCGGGTAGAATTAGGGACCTTGCGATGAAGGATCCTTTTGGGGAGAGTGATCATTGTATGGTGGAGTTTCTGGTGCAGATGGAGGAGGAGAAAGTGGGTTCCCGGACACGCGTCCTTTGTTTGAACCGAGGGGAGTACGGTAGGATGAGAGAAGAATTGGTGAATGTGGCCTGGGGGAGTGCGTTGGAAGGTAGGTCTGCTGAGGAGCAGTGGAGGATCTTTAAGGAGATCTTTCTTGGTGCTCGGCAGAAATTTATTCCGATGGTCAGAAAGGACCGTAGGAGGAGAGGTAATAAGCCGTGGATAACGAAGGAGGTGAAGGAAAGTGTTAAACTAAAAGCGGAGGCGTTTAGAGTAGCTAAGAGTAGTGGGCGAGAAGAGGATTGGGATAGGTTTAAATGTCAACAAAGATTGACAAAGAAGTTGATAAAGAAGGGTAGCAGAAACTATGAAGCTGGGCTAGCACTTAATATAAAAAAGGATAGCAAGAGTTTTTATAAATATATAAAAAGGAAGAGGCTGGCTAGGGTGAACGTTGGACCCTTAGAGGATGAGAAGGGGGACTTAGTGGTAGGGGATGGGGATATGGCTGAGGTCTTGAATAACTTTTTTGTTTCGGTCTTCACGGAGGAGGACGTGAATAATTTGCCGGGTGTTAGAGATGGAAAGGTAGTAGGACTGGAGGGTCTCAATGACATTACTGTTACTAGAGAGGCGGTGCTCGACAGACTGGAGGGGCTGATTGTGGACAAGTCCCCGGGACCGGATGGAATGCATCCGAGGGTTCTGAAAGAAATGGCGGAGGTGATAGTGGATGCCTTGGTGGTTATTTTCCAGACATCGCTGGATTCCGGGGAAGTGCTGGAAGATTGGAAAACGGCTAATGTTACGCCGTTGTTTAAGAAGGGTGCCAGGCAAAAGGCAGGGAATTATAGGCCGGTTAGTTTAACGTCTGTTGTAGGTAAAATGTTAGAATCCGTCATCAAGGAGGAAATAGCGAGGCATCTTGAGGGGAATTGCTTGATAGAGCAGACGCAGCATGGTTTCATTAAAGGGAAGTCGTGTCTGACAAATTTACTGGAGTTCTATGAGGATGTGTCTAGGGCGGTGGATAAAGGAGAGCCGGTGGATGTGGTCTTTCTTGATTTTCAGAAGGCGTTTGACAAGGTACCTCACAAGAGGTTATTGCAGAAGGTCAGGGGACATGGAGTTGGGGGTAGGGTGTTAGCGTGGATAGAGGAGTGGTTGTCAAATAGGAGGCAGAGAGTGGGGGTCAATGGGTGCTATTCGGATTGGCGGAATGTGACTAGTGGAGTGCCCCAGGGGTCGGTGCTGGGGCCTCAGCTATTTACCATTTATATAGATGATCTGGAGGAGGGAACCGAGTGTATGGTTTCGAAATTTGCTGATGACACCAAGATTGGTGGAATGGCAAATTGCGTGGAGGGTGTGGAGAGTCTGCAGAAGGATCTAGATAGACTGGGCGAATAGGCCAGGAACTGGCAAATGGAATTTAATGTTGGCAATTGCGAGGTGGTCCACTTTGGTAGGAATAATGGTAGGAAGGATTATTACTTACGTGGTGAAAAACTGCAGCAGGCGATGGTGCAGAGGGACCTCGGGGTCCCTGTGCCTGAGTCGCAAAAACCCAGCTTGCAGGTGCAGCAGGTGGTCAGGAAGGCGAATGGGATGCTGGCCTTCATAGCGAGGGGGATTGAATATAAAAGTAGGGAGGTCTTGCTGCAGCTGTATAGGGCATTGGTGAGGCCGCAGCTGGAGTACTGTGTGCAGTTTTGGGCGCCGTACTTACGCAAGGATATTTTGGCCTTGGAGGGAGTGCAGAGGAGGTTTACTAGGCTGATGCCGGAGTTGAGGGGGTTGAGCTATGAGGAGAGGCTGAATAAACTAGGCTTGTACTCGTTAGAGTTTAGAAGAATGATGGGAGATCTCATTGAGACATATAAGATGATGAATGGGTTGGATAGGATAGAGGTGGAGAGACTCTTCCCGCTCAGAAAGGACAGTAGGACTAGAGGGCACAGCCTCAAGATAAAGGGGGGCGTGGTTTAGAACGGAGTTGAGGAAGAGCTTCTTCACTCAAAGGGTGGTGAATCTCTGGAATTCTCTGCCCGTTGAAGTGGTGGAGGCTGCCTCGCTAAATATTTTTAAGACGCGGGTTGATGGGTTTTTGATAAGAGAGGGGATTAAGGGTTATGGGGAGAGGGCAGGAATGTGGAACTGAGCCACGACAGATCAGCCATGATCTTAGTGAATGGCGGGGCAGGCTCGAAGGGCTAGATGGCCTACTCCTGCTCCTATTTCTTATGTTCTTATGTTCTTATACAGCAGCTTTCCCAAAGTGCTTTGATTTGACACTGAACCACATACGGTGACATTAGCTCAGATGACCAAATGACGAGTCGTGGAATTTTATGCGAGTGAAGACATGCCAGCAGAGTTATTGGATACCCTCAATTTTATGATGGGCAGAATGTGGGAACCAGCCAGGAGTGTGTGGGGATACTCAAAATCTAGAGGTTCAATGGTTTGGGAATTCAGATGAACTGAGGTGGGGCAAAATCAGGAGTTATGTGAATGGAAATAGGTGACCTTAGTGATGGAATAAATAGGTAGCTGGAAGCTCATCTTGAGGTCAAATATGATGACAATGTTGTGAACTGTCTGGTTCAGCTTCTGGCACTTGCCATGGGAGAGGACAGGAAAGGACTTGGTACATAGAGAACAAAGTTTGAAGCAGTGACTGAAAAAAAAAAATGACTTCAGTCCTCCCAACACTAAATTGGAGGAAGTTTCTGCTCATTCAGTGCTGAATGTTAAATCAGCAATGATAATGAATAATGTCTGATAAATTAGCAACAGTGGAGCAACAACAGTAACTTGGTTTATGGTGCACCTTTAATATAGTAACCCATCCCAGGGTATATAAATGTTTAATAAATACCCATGTAATCAAAGTAACTAAGTATTCTAATACGATGAAAGGTAACTGTCACAATGCCCTTTGGCTAACAGCTTATACCTGCACCTCACAGCAAATAATTAAAAACATTTATAATAAAAGTTAAAAATTCATCTTTTTCAAAATGTTGAAATGAATACTGTACAGTTCATATTATATTATGGTAATAGAATCTCAGCATTCATGATATCATCTGAATCTTCATTTCATCTTTTGTAATTCATTGCGAGTATGCACTGTTCTTTTATGTCCTCTACCTCTCGACCTGATATGCTTGCAATTATTTCCACTATGTAGCCAACAGATCAATCTGTGTCCTGTCCAAAATATTAAAACAAGTTGTCAGCCAGCCAGGGCTAGGCTTTCAGAGGAGTGGAGGGCAATGCAATGCTGTGAACGCATTCACTCAGATCTTTCAGTGTATTAAATCATATTAATTTGGTCACCACTCTGCATTAAATACTCTTTCTCTTTTGCCAAGCTTTTCACTAAAGCACATTGCCGAATGTGCATTATATTTTCCGATTGGCAGGGACAACATAAAACAAGCTTGTGAAGCTTCAGTGAGTCAGTGTTCAAGTTTGTCTACAGTCAACATAAACTTGAGTGATGTACAATGGACAAGTGATCTTTTTGATCAAGTGCACACCAAAGCAGCAGTATTTCAGGATGGGAATAGATGTGCTTTACCCAAGAAGAGTAATAATTGGTTATATGCATAGAAAAAGAACGTCCTACGTTTTTATATTTGAATTATTAACATAGGCAGCATGATGGCACTTAGCCAACATTTAATGCACAGATCAAGAATGGACCCAGATGGGAGGCTTACCTCATTCAGATTCTGATCTAGAGTCTGTCAGGTTAGGAGATGCTGAACAGAGGCTGTGGAGTTTACTGGAAGAACAAATTCCTAGTGGTCATTAATTCATCCTGAAGGCCAGGGATGTTGGTTGTGGCCTAGGATCGAACCTTATGCCTGTCCTCTTAGTTACAAGTGTTTGGGTAGGTGCGCAAATGGAACAAAGAGTACACAAGAGTAAAGGAAAAGCTACTCAAATACCTGTATAAAAATATATAGCGCATTTAATGAAGTAAACAATCCCAAAGCACATAAATGTATAATAAATATTTGTGTAATCAAAGTAACTACATATTCTAACACGATGAAAGCTAAATGCCACGATGCCCTTCAGGTAACAATTGTACCCACATCTCAGAGCAGATTATCAAAACCATTTGTAACAAAAGTTGAAAATTAATCTTCTTCAAAATGTTAGAATGAATATTGAAATTTATATTATATTGTACATAGTAATGGAATCTCAGCATTTATGACATCATCTGAATCTCCATTTGGGAATCTTTTTGTAATTCACTAATATGCAGTGTTCTTTTATATCCTCTGCCTCCTGAGGTGATATGCTTGCAATTATTCCATAAAGTAGTCAAAGGATCAAAATATGTTGGCTTGAACTTCCTGTGTCTCTGTGGCACTCCTGGGAGCCACACACAGGCCAAGATTTTCCAGCCCTGTCACTGCCGGACATTGTTACAGTCAGGATGGCAAAACTTGGGGAGGTGTTGACTTTTAATGGCTCTCCAAATTTTCCTGTCCTGCCTGTGAATCCCACGCACACAGTACTCAGAAGGGAAAAATAATTCAAATGGGGAATTAAAAATACTGGTCTGAACTGGTCATATATACCATAAAATGAGACATCAGGAAAACAAGGATAGTGGTCCAAATTGCTCTTGTATGCTTTAAAATGGAACACCAGGCAATCAAGAAAAAAATAAGTTGCATCAATAGCGTGCATTTCCTGTCTTCGGAATGTCCCCAAATGCTTATAGCTAATGAAGTACTGATAGAATTGTGATAATGCAACTAATACACAATTTTCCAATAAATCGCCCACTGAATATGAATTCCCACTGGTGCTGCAGGGCCTGTGAAGATTCAGCTGCCCAGCATTTGCATACATTGAGGTAGGAGAAAAAATTCACATAGCCTGCCTGACAAACAACATCTTGATCTTAAAATTCTTATCCTTATTTTCAAATCCTTCCATAGTCTTGTCTCGCTCTCTGTTTCCATTCTTCTCCATTCTAAAACCCCTCTGAGATATCTTCCCCAATTCTGACTTCTTAAATATCCCTCATTTTAGTTGCTCCATCATTGGTGACCATGTCTTTGGTGTCTTGCGACCTGAAGCTCTGGAACTCATTCCCTACACTTCACCTTGTGTAAAGAAGGCATTGTTGAAAATCTATATTTGTGATCATCTGACCGAATATTTTCTTTGGTTCAGCATCAAATTATGCTTTGAAATGCTCACACAAAGAATCTTGGGATGTTTTATTGCATTAAAGGCATTATATATAATACAAAAATAGTTGTTCCACCACATCTTCCTGTGTTTAGAGATGTGCTATTTTAAAACTTACCTTTTTTTCTAGTTGGTAAAAAATAAAAGTACTGTGATCCCAAGAAGGTGATTTTCTGGAAGTACATTCTAATTATGGCTTAGTTTGAAACAGAAGACCATTGCATGGCTCATTTAAGCACGATGGCACTTTTAATGCCCATTAATTTCCAGTCATAGTCATTGTTCCTTGATGGTCAAATGTAATAAAAGAGCAACTATTTCATTCTTTGCATGATTTAGTTGCTTCCATTCTGCACAATCAATCACACATCCCTTGGATATTTATTCATTATTTGGAGTTTTTCTTGTCACTTGCTGCTAAATTTTATTTAAAACATGAACTGCAGTTTTCAAGTTACAACAGCAAACTTTTCAAGAGAGATTTATCGAAGTGAAATTATGAATAGCACCTAACGCTGTTGCAGAAGGTTTTTTTTTAACACTATTCTTTAACTCCAGTATTTGTTTCATGTTCTTGAGCAGATGACATTCTAGTTTAAGAAAGCCAACCTTGTTGAGAATTGAGAAGAGGGTGGCGACAAAGTGGCTGTAAATGTAGAAAGTGTGAGCAACACTATTGCAACCGTTCAAGAAAAGCAGTTTGTGAGAGAGACACTAACCTTGAAAAGTAATCTGGCTTTATAAAACTCTCCAGTTCTGGCAGGGCATGTGTTATCCTATACACTAAAGCCTTGCAATGAAATCTCCAGTCTGACAAACATTCAAATGAATAAATGTTATGCCTATCAGTTTTCAGTCACTGGGAGGTGATCAGTAGACTTCCTTGGATATACAATCCTACATGTATACATAAATACATATTTTAAATTACAAAGATTTTAAACGCATCTTGTGCATTTGGGAGTGGAATGCATGTAGTAATTTATTATTTGCTGATTCCACATGCTTAGAGATTGCTACCAGTTGATCCTCATCGTTGGCTGTCCCTTGTCTGCTCAGAGTCATGAGTTTCTACCTTAGCTATTTTGTGACTGAGCAAGCTGATTAGTGACCCACTGGTTGGTAGCATACAGTAAATAATGTGAAAGCTAATGGTGAGCATTTACATGTGATTCACTGCATTCCCATTGACTTCAGTTTTTGCAGATACTTTCTTAAGCTAAGACTCCTCCTACCCTGGAACTTCAGATGGAAGTAGATACAATGAAATGAGAAAGAGTATGGCTGGAATCTGATCACCATTCACCACAGTGGGATTTTCCCATCCCGCTGCAATGAATGGAGAATTGGCTAGCTGCCAAATTCTCCGACCTTGCTGTAGCGGGAACGTGATATGAACAGCAGGTAAGATCGCACCCAGTGAGCAGAATTCTCCCTTGCTGAGGCTAAAGCCTGTGGTGGTGATGGGAATGTGGTGTGCTTCCAATTGCAGAGAACAGTGCCAAATCTTCTGGCCCCACTCTAACTAATGATGCAACAGCGGGTTTTACATCTTATTCCATGGCAGGGCAGGATTGAAGGCATGTATTCGCCGTCATATCCAAGTGCCATATTGGAAATGTGACCAATATTACTGACCCATTATTGAGGAAAGAAGGTGGGGCCCCCTGAAAATGAAGATGGACTTGCTGAGAAGGCAGAGGGTTATTTGAAACATTCCAAGGCTGGAAGATAGATGTCCTCCAGGATGTCGACTCTGGAGAATCTGCCTGTGGATGCTCCGCCCACTCACTGCTGTGGTATTCTGTGATCCAGGGTTTCCAACAACCTGTGTCCCAGGCATTGTTCAGGAGAGTCAACACCACACTGTTACAGACGTGTTTTGTACCAAGTTGATTTCCTGCTAACATCACAGAGAACCGGGTGTAGGTGCTGGGCCTCCATTTGCTCCCATTATGGGAAATAAGTTTCATGCCATCCTCCAACAGATTTCCCAATCCACCATGCCTGGTATCAGTGGGAGATCCCTTGGAAAATTCATCCTGGCAGGTAGAATTCTGCACCTTATTTGTAAAAAGTAAGATGAATGCACATCTTCATATAAAGCTTACAATGCCTGTATCCATTGCTTGCATTCTGTTAGGAAACCTTTAACAATCAATCCAATGCAAAATCAAGAATACAAAGCAAAGAGCAATTCAACTTCAAGAGAAGATTCATCGGTGGTCAAGTAACACTCAAGCATTAGCCAAGAAGATAATAGTCTCTTTCATTAATTTGAAGTAAACATCTGTCAAAGAACTGTCAGCACTTACTTGAGGAGCAGTAACCATATTGCTCAGTCCCAAACAAATCTGTGCAAAATAGTTTGCGCTGGCTAATTTTGGGTCAGTTGCCAAGAAGGTATTTGCAATAATACTGCGTACCACAAGAATAATAAAGTTAGTGCAAATGTGGAAAGCAATTCTTGATGAGGGCATATCAACAATTTTATACATCAGAAGTAACTTCATCACATGTGAAAACCAGCAGGGGAGTCTTATAGTGAAACGAAAACTATTAAGAGACTATTTGGAGCCTCCATTTCATTTGAGCCTGAAGAATTGAGAAATTGAACTCAGTATTTTTTATATGTTTCTGCACAGCACTGAAGATGAGAATAAGGCAAAATGTTATTCATCAAATATGTACATATAATGTAGAAAATATTAGTTGTGATTGTGGCAAGTAACTTTATTTCTCTGTATGCATTCCATTATCCCATGTTTTAGCAGTGACATTAACCAATTTTAAAAAAGTAACATAATTTGTATTAAATTAGTCAGTTCAACAATGTTGTAGAAGCGGATCCAAATGCTAATTGTAAAATCCTTTGAGACCTTTAGAGATTCTTTTCTGAAGTACAATTGCCCAACTAAATGTTCAGACGTTTTTGAATTTTTATGAAATGACTTACCAGCTGTTTGTACAGAGCACCTAGCATTAAATAGGTAATCTGTGGACATGCAAAATTCTCCAATAAAAACTAAAGGTGGAATCTTATGGGTCCCTGCATTTTGCGGTAGTGCAGATGAACTATAAAATTCCGTGGCTGCCTTTTCTGGTGCCTACCTGTCCTGGCCACAATGTTATGAGTGGTAAGGGAAGCATTGATCATTTCAGTATCTCTTAAGGGCCACTTCCCACCTCCATTGTTATTTTCTGGGTGATGGGCTGAAGCCAGCAATGAGTGGGAAACCCGACAGATAACACTGATCGGGCATGTGTTAGGTGAGGGGATGTATCTCCTTTATAAGCCCTCTCTTTAGGTCTGACTCAACCACACCACCGCCACCCCCCCCCCTCTCCGCGCGCACACACACACACACTCACACACACACACACACACATACTTTCAGGCTTTTATCCATCTCTGCACTTTCCTTCCACTCTCCCAGGCCTATCTTGCCCGACATCCCTTACAACTTCCCCTCTCCCACCACCCTCACTGGGGTCTGCCAGCTTGGCCCTGTCAAGTCTCCCCTGCTACATTTACCTTTCTATCTGGTTCCATTGACAATCCTCATTGGGGTCTCCTGCAGTCCCAGCAGTGGCTACCACTTCTGGAGGTGCTCCTGAGACCAGATAGTTCTCCACCACTAATCACTGGCAGCCCTCTGAGCTGGGTTTTCACCCCAGTTAAAAATGGAAATCTCACCACTAGTAAATTAATGCCTTGTCAGGCATTAAATTGCTGTGCGTTGATGGGACTAGGCAGGGATAGATGATATACCCACCTCCATTTCCACCAGCTCAGTGTCATAGAATTGTGCATATAGCTTAAAAATATCATTTGGTTCAGATTTTGCATTGAGAATAATGGTGAGGCTCCCAACACTCACCGTTACAATGGAGTACATCGGACTGTATATTCATGGAAATCTGGAAGTTGCAATCTCAGTTACTCTGCTAGTCCATAGGCTGCAAAAAGACAGTCCTTACAATATATGTGGTATTGAAATCCATGTAAGGGCATGGGGTAATTGCACTTAACCTTAATTAACCACTGAACATCCCAGAACAAAGTTAGGTTTAGTGTATACATGTCTAAGTTAATTATTAATAATGTGGTAAGTTATAATCACTGCCAAATTACCTCTCTGGCCTTGAGAATATAAATTTCCAAGCGCGGAGTCTCATTTGTTCAGAGTCCAATCATGTTAGAGATTAAAAAAAAAGAAAATAATGCTTCAATTTTTTAAATTGTCTTTTCTATTTCTCTCTCTTATTCTGTCTCTTCGAGCACATGGGTTTGAGGATAGTATACTGCGTTGGATTGAGAATTAGTTAAGGGATCGAAAACAGAGTCATAAGTGGGTCATTCTCAGGTTAATAGGCTGTGACGATATCAGCATCTGCTCATCATGACTAGTGGGGTACCACAGGGATCAGTGCTTGGGCTCCATATATTCGCAATTTGTCAATGATTTGGATGTGGAGATCAAATGTAACATTTGCAAATTTACCGATGACACAAAACTAGGTGGGAATGTGAATTGTGAGGAAGATACAAAGAGGTGTCATGGGAATTTAGACAGGTGAAGTGAATGGGCAAGAATATGGCAGAAGGAATATATTGTGAAAAAAATGTGAAGCTATCTGCTTTGATGGAAAAAACATAAAATCCAGATTATTTTTTAAATGGTGTGTGTTTGGGAAGTGTAGATGTCCAAAGAGACTCAGGTGTCCTTGTTCATAAGTCACTGAAAACTAGCATGCAGATGCAGCAAGCAGTTAGGGAATCATATACTATATTATAGCAAGAGGATTTGAGTACAGGAGTGAAGTTGTCTTGTTGCAGTTGTATAAAGCCTTGGTGAGATCATACCTGGACTTTTGCATACAGTTTTAGTCTCGAAAGAAGGAAATGCTTGCCATGAAGGAAAAGCAATGATGGTTCACCATACTGATTCCTAGGATGGCAAAATTGCTCCCCAAGAAGAGATGGAGGATACTGGGCCTGTATTCTCCAAAGCTTAAGGTGTGAAAGGCAATTGCATTGAAACACATAACATTCCTACAAGGTTCAACAGGATAGATCCGGAAATATGTTTCGCTTAGCTGGGGAGTCTAGACTCAGGGACACAGTCTCAGAATAAAGAGTAAGCCACTTAGGACTAAGAGGAGGAGGAATTCCTTCACTGTAAAATCCAGGCCACACTGTTATCAATATTAGTGGTGTGTAAGCCAGTTCACTTCTGCCAATGCTATCACGGATGCATTTGCGACAGGTAGATTAGTGAGGGGTCAAGTATCTTTGTCCTTTTTTTTATTATTTGTTACAGGGCCGGTCAGGCAGATGTGTCCTTCAGAAATCCCATCACTGATTGTGTTACCGAGTTGTCCTTGATGATGGACATTGAAGTCCCCAATTCAGTCCTAGTTCTGTATCATTACTATTCTCAGTGATCCTTCAAGTGGTATTCAACATGGAGCTGGGCTAATGCATCATTTGAGGGAGGGTGGAAGATGGTTACCAACAGGTTATGTTGCCCTTGATTTGACCTGATTCCAGGAGTCCAGATATTGAAAACTCCTGAGGCTATTCCTTCTGAATGCAAACCACTTTTCTGCCACCTCTGCTGGGTCTGTCCCGCCAATGGCATTGAACATACCCAGGGATGGTGAGTTGCAAAGTGTATTTCAGTGAGTGTGGCTATGATTGACTTCACTTGTCTGTAGGAAGCTGTCCCAAATTTAGCACAAGTCCCCAGATGTTAGTGAGGCCTTTGCACGGTCAAGAGGGCTGGATGTGGGTGGGTGTGTGTTGGGTGTGGCATTCTTGTTTCTGTTGCCTAGATCAATGCTGAGTGCTTTGTTAGCTCTTATTCTTATTTGAGTTGCCTGTAGTCATTTCATATAACTGAGTCGCTTGCTAGTGATTTCATAGCCAAGTTGCTTGCTCGGCCATTTCAGATCACTCACTTTGCTGTGGATGAGCAGCATGTAGATCAGACCAGGTAAGGACATTAGTTTCACCAACTAAGCTATGTGAACCTTTAGACTCAACTAAAGCCCAACACTTATGCTTTGCCAAATAGATAGTGTTAGCGTATTTAAAGGCTGAAAGGGTTTATGCATGGTAATGGGGAAACTGTAGCATCCACTTGATAATATAAGAAAGAGTCACGTGACTCAATCCAGTGGGAAAATGTTCATTGCTGAATATGAATAATAACTGTGTCTTGTGTATCTGTATATAGTTATGCTCATACCTATATATGTCTCCACAACCATTCCTCAGTCAGCAACAACCACCATGCAACAAAATAAAGCAGCATGATGTTTCTTTCAACAAATGCTTGCTTTGATCACCTTTGAAAAGATTAAAGAAGTACATTTGAACAATGGGCATGATCTTAGCTGTTGTTCGTGCCACGCTTCTGCTGCAGCGAGGTTGGAGAATCTGGTGGCCAGCCAAATCTCTGTTCACTGTGGCAGGGTGGGAAAATCCTGTCGGCGTGAATAGTAGTAAGATTCCAGCCCATTGAGTTCAGTCATATTGTCACACTCTTTGGTTAGACTATTGTACGAGTAGATATTATTCTATACCAGAAAGCCATTTGGTGAAGGGTCAAACTGGAGCCAATCTTTACACTTTTACATATTTATTACTAGAACTGCATGTTAGATACATACACCTCCTAATTCAATAACCACAGTTATAGGCTGTCTGTTTACAGGAGTTCAAGTGAAATCCTAGTTATTGCCTGACTCCTGAATACAAATTAACACCCTTTATTTATTTTTTCATGGGTTGTATGCTAGGCCAGCATTTATTGAGGAGGTGGCAGTGAGCCACCTTTTGAGAAGCTAAAGACTTTTTGGTGCAGGAAGAACACAAGTACTGTTAGGCAGGGAGATTCAGATCCAGTGAAGGAACACTGATATAATTGTAACTCAGGATTCAGTGTGGTTTGGAGAAGAACTTGTCACTGGTGATGTTTCCATGAATTAAATGTGCAATGATCAGATATAAAACAATGTGAATTAAATCCCACCAAAGTAAAGTGCTCCTTCTGCATAAGGGAATGAGGACTGAGACTATGGAAACGAAGAAATTAACAAAGAACAAAGAACAAAGAACAACCCAGCACGGGAAACAGGCCCTTCGGCCCAACGAGCCCGTGCCGCCGCATCACCCTACACCTATTCTACCCTGCATGTCTACGAATGGAACCCCTAACTTAGCCAGATTCAGGGGAGAATAGTGTCAATTTGGTAAAACCAATCAGCCTAAGAGCACATCTTTGGGGTGTGGGAGGAAACCGGAGCGCCCGGAGGAAACCCACGCAACCACAGGGAGAATGCGCAAACTCCCACAGACACAGGCCCAAATCCATGTATCTGCACAGCTCGCAGTGCTAGTCACCGAGCTGTTGCGGCGCCCGTCTACCGGTCCAGGATCAAGCACACACACCGACACGAAGTACTAGGCCACTCCCGGAACTTCCAAGAGCAGCCCACGCACGACCCACCGTGTGCATGCCCCTCGTTTGACACGAGGTGGACCTCCACCTGCGGAATAAAAAGACAAAAACGTTAATCTTACAAGCCTGCTTTTCCGGTGTCTCCTGAGGTTCTAACCTTATTTAATAGCCCCTACCATAACCCTCCATCTTCGTTTCACTCATGTGTCTATCTAACTGAACCTTAAACGAGTCCAACGTTCCTGCCTCCACCACCCTACTTCGGTAGCGCGTTCCATACCCCCACAACTCTCTGCGTAAAGAACCTTCCTCTCACTTCCAAATTATACCTCTCCCCCCTCACCCTTAAATCATGACCTCTCGTGTTTGTACCCAGTCTAGGGAGCAGTCTCTCACTATTGACTATCTATTCCCTTCAGTATCTTATATACCTCTATCATGTCCCCCCTCAATCTCCGTCTTTCCAAGGAGAAAAGTCCCAGTTTCTCCAACCTTTCCTCGTAACCCAGCCCCTCCATGCCAGGCAACATCCTGGTAAACCTCCTCTGCACCCTTTCCAGAGACTCCACGTCCTTCCGGTAGTAAGGTGACCAGAACTGGACGCAGTACTCCAAATGTGGTCTAACCAACGTTCTGTACAACTGAAGCATTAGACGGCAGCTTTTATACTCTATACCCCTTCCTATAAAGGCTAACATTCCATACACCTTCCTAACAACCTTCTCCACTTGTGACGCAACCGTCATGGATTTGTGAACCTGCACTCCCAGGTCCCTCTGTATGTCTATACTCCTAATCTGTCTACCTTTTATCACATAGCTCCTCTCTGCATTATTCCTTCCAAAATGCATCACCTCGCATTTGTCAGGATTAAATTCCATCTGCCACCTATCTGCCCAATGCACCAACCTATCTATATCCTGTTGTATCACCTGACAATCCAGTTCAGTACCCGCCAACCCTGCCATCTTGGTGTCATCAGCAAACTTGCTGATCACACCACCTACGCTCTCTTCCAAGTCATTTATGTAGACTACAAAGAGGAGAGGTCCCAGTACTGAGCCCTGCGGCACACCACTGGTCACTGGCCTCCAGCCCGACAAGGTCCCCTCCACAACTACCCTCTGTCTCCTATTACCCAGCCAGTTCTCAATCCACCTAGCTACCTGGCCTCGTATCCCATGCGCCTTAACCTTTTCTACCAGCCTACCATGAGGAACTTTGTCAAACGCCTTACTGAAATCCATGTAGATGACATCAACGGCTCTCCCATCGTCAACCGTTTTTGTCACCTCCTCAAAGAATTCCACCAGATTCGTAAGGCAAGACCTCCCTCTAACAAAGCCAAATTATCGAAGCTTCTGCCTTAACAGACCAAACATTAGACTACAGAAAGTCTAAAATCCAGATTTTTCTACCGTTCCTGGTTCTATTTAATTGAGGACATAAATCATTGATTTGCAGAAGGTGTCAGCCTTTGCATTTATTTTGTGCTTATTTGCATTTCATCACTGTTGCATGTTCTGCTCTGATGGGATTAATTAAGGATCCCTATGGATCTGACAGGATAGAAGGATGTTTCACATCGTGAGATAGAAACAAAATTATCTTGGAACAAAATCACTTCATTATTTTAGCATTTTGTGCCATTTCTCTTGTACTGTTTGGTAAAGAATGGCTGAAATATAACAAGCTACATGCTTGTTATAAAAATTAATTCTGAAACTGGCCACATTTTTTATCTGCTCGATCCAGCTGCAACAATTTATTTTAACTTGTGGATATTGTGAGGTACAATTTCTTTCCCACTAATCCTGCAATACATTTCCATATCCCTTTCTTTCCTTGTGTCATGCCCTGTACAAGCATTTCATATTATGAACTTTAAGCCAATTAAAAAATGAAAAACAAACAAGCTGTTAAAGTGGTGCTGCACATCATGTAATGTTTGGCATTTGGATTGTAGACAGTATTACGTTGGTGAAGATACCTCAGAGCAATCTGGAATTCACACATGGACTGGCCAACACCTAAAGACTATGAAGTATCCAACATACCTGTCTCCCATATTTCATACTGGGAAATAAGGAAAATCGAAACTCAATGGCCATGATCAACTTCTTGTTGCGTCATGATGGTCTCCACTATCCAAACTGGATTGGATGGGCATCAGAAGTAATAAACCAGTGGTCATGTGATTGAAACAGGGTTCACTCTTATACACTGAACAAAGCAAACTACCCCTTTCTCTAAGCATAGCAGGGGATCCATTTACAAACCGTTAAGTGATTTGATCCATTTCCCCACATCAGAGAAACTCCAACAAATGGATAATCTCCCCACTGTACATTCCATGAGCCAAATAATCCAGGAAACAACTACCTGTACAGCCAAATCAAAATAGAAATCCAGCCTAACAAGGCTAGATATCCAAGGATTAGTCAGCTACATCCTGGCATGCCCCAGAACATAAATCTCCCACTTCAACAATACCCGAGATACCAACAACAAAAAGAAAAGAACTTTGTTTTTTCCAGGATTCGTGATTGATCTGTACTTTCTCAGGAAACGAGTAAAGGTTCCAAAATCCCAGAACAACAATTTACAAAGGAAAAAAACACGATCCCAATAGCTCTAACGGTAGATTCTCCTCGCCCACAATGAGGACTTATAAGGCCATATTAGCCATCTTTGTACCAAACCAACTCTCCACTGTCCTGCTATAGCGCTACTCATCTGATATAAAAAATAAAGTGACGGATACCAAGAGTATAGTATAAATGCAGGGATAACAGCATACAAAAAAAATCAGGTAAATTCCACACAACCCTCATATCATACAAATCAGCATACTCCTCAATGGGAAAAAGAAGACCCACAAACAATCAAACTATGGCCTCCCTCGTTCCAACATCAGAGCAGACTGGTGAACGAATACCATCAAAAAAATTTAGACAGTCCTGATTTTCAGCGTGTAACAGGATAAGGCAGTAAAGTCCTGTGTGTCTGCATACTCTTGTCAGGATAAAAGACAATCGGGGTGATTTTCTGGCCTCGCTGTGCTTGGTGCAAGTTGTGTCAATCTCTGAAAATGCTGTGCAGGCCTAAATACAGATTTCGTGCCCGGCGCCAAATAGTTTGCAATCATCCTGTTCCTTTCTGATAGTGCAAAACCTGAGGCCAATTAGCATATTTAAAGACACATTTAAACATGCACAGCTCGTTTGATGCTGGATTCTCCCAGCTCCTTGGATCTTCCGGTCCTCAGGCGCAGTGCAAGCCCTGTGAGAATCACTACTGGTTTTCACTAGCATAGACCAGGTGTGAAAGCCATACTGGGGGTTTAGAGGCCATTGAAGCTCCATCTTCATATTTTAATTGCACTGATTAACACCCTATTGTGTTTTGTCAGTTTACTAAATCAAATTTAATTCAAGTACAATGTTAATTCATGGGATTGAGAATTCTAATTAAAGTATTAAGCATTTCCTTGTAAAACAAATCCTGTAACTCAAAAAATAAATATCTAGAACAGTTTGAAGCATTTTCATTAGGGTCCAAAACCTGTTGGCCTTTGATATTTGATTGAATGCTGCAATCTGTCTGCTGATGACCTCTGCTGCTTGGAAGGCCACAGGGATATTACCCAGTTTAAGTATACATGAAGGATGCTCCAGGATGAGGTATCTAAATGGATACAAAATTAGCTTCTTAACAGAAGCCAGAGGGTGGTTGTAGAGAGTTGTTTTTCAAACTGGAGGCCTGTGACCAGCGGTGTGCCTCAGGAATCAGTGCTGGGCCCACTGTTATTTGTCATTTATATTCATGATTTGGATGAGAATATAGGGGACATGGTTAGTAAGCTTGCAGATGACACCAAGACTGGTGGCATAGTGCACAGTGAAGAAATTTATCTCCAGTTGCAGCGGGACCTTGATCAATTGGGCCAGTGGGCTGACAAATGGCAGATGGAGTTTAATTTGACAAATGCGAGTTGATGCATTTTGATAGATTGAACCAGGGCAGGACCTACTCAGTTAATGGTAGGGCATTGGGGAGAGTTACAGAGCAAAGAGATGTAGGGGTACATGTTCCTAGCTCCTTGAAAGTGGAGTCACAGGTGGACAGAGTGGTGAAGAAGGCATTCGGCATGCTTGGTTTCATTGGTCAGAACATTGAATACAGGAGTTCGGACGTCTTGTTGAAGCTATACAAGACATTGTTAAGGCCACAATTGAAATACTGTGTGCAATTCTGGTCACCCTATTATAGAAAGGATATAATTAAACTAGAAAGTGTACAGAAAAGATTTACTGGGATGCTACTGTGACTTGATGGATTGAGTTATAAGGAGAGGCTGGGTAAACTGGCACTTTTTTCTCTGGAGCACAGGAGGCTGAGGGGTGAGCTCATAGAGATCTATAAAATAATGAGGGGCACAGATCAGCTAGATAGTCAATATCTTTTCCCAAAGGTAGGGGAGTCTAAAACTAGAGGGCATAGGTTTAAGGTGAGAGGGGAGAGATACAGAAGTGTCCATAGAGGCAATTCATTTTTCACACAGAGGGTGGTGAGTGTCTGGAACAAACTGCCAGAAGTGATAGTAGAGGCCAGTACAATTTTAAAAAGCATTTAGATAGTTACATGCATATGATCGATATAGAGGGATATGGGCCAAATGTGGCAATTGGGATTAGTTTAGGGGTTTAAAAAAAAGATTGACGTGGACAAATTGGGCCGAATGACCTGTTTCCATTCTGTAAACCTTTATGACTCTATGTCAGTTCAGGTGTGCATCTGCTCCAAGGGTGTGACATTGAAATGTACCAGGTCATGGGGTGGAGTTGGTTGTGGGGATGAATGGAGAACTACTATAGCACCATGGAAAGAATATATATATATAAATATATGTATATATATATATGTATATATATATTAGCCACCTTTATTCATAAGAACATAAGAAATAGGAGCAGAAGTAGGCCATCTAGCCCTTCGAGCCTGCCCCGCCATTCAATAAAATCATGGCTGATCTGTCGTGGCTCAGTTCCACTTTCCTGCCCTCTCCCCATAACCCTTAATCCCCTCTCCTATCAAAAACCCATCAACCCGCGTCTTAAAAATATTTAGCGAGGCAGCCTCCACCACTTCAACGGGCAGAGAATTCCAGAGATTCACCACCCTTTGAGTGAAGAAGTTCCTCCTCAACTCCGTTCTAAACCGCCCCCCCCCCCCTTTATCTTGAGGCTGTGTCCCCTAGTCCTACTGTCCTTTATGAGCGGGAAGAGTCTCACCACCTCTATCCTATCCATCCCATTCATCATCTATACTTACATGGCAAACTCTTCTTTCTTCTGAGGATATTGCCATGTCACAGGCTAGGAGCCTCCTGACGGGCCCTGTTGAACAGGGTTAGTACATCAGATTGCCCCTTACAAGGATCTGTGTAATTTCAGCCCATACGAAGCTCCTCGAGAACTCCTGGTATTCTCAGGCTGGGTCTATATTTTGAGTTTCTAACATGCTCATGCTCAAAGGATTAATGAATTTTGAAACCCCTAAGGAAAAAGGGCAGTACGGGGCAGCACAGTGGCAAGGACCCAGGTTCAATTCCGGCCTTGGGTGACTGTGTGGAGTCTGCATGTTTTCTGCATATCTGCATCTTCCTGGTACTTTGGCTTCCTCCCACAGGCCAAAGATGTGCAGGTTAAGTGGATTGGCCATGCTAAGTTGCCCAGTTGTTTTCCAAGATTTGTAGTTAAGGGGATTAAATGCATGGGGTTATGGGGATAGAGCAGGGGTGGGCCTGGGTAAGATGCTCTGACTGAAAGTTGGTGTAGACATGATGGGCTGGTTTGTCTCCTTCTGCACTGTAGGGATCCTACGATTCTAAATATTACTCCAAAGTTGAGAGAGCAGAACTGGTTAAAATTCATATGTAAACTTAAGCACCCCAGCTAAGACAAGTTGAGGGGATATGTACCTATCTATTTCGATGCTACTGTTAGAAAGGCTGTTTATGTGTTTGTAACTTTCTGTAACTTTTCATTTTATTCAGGGGAAGTGGCAAAGCTGAGCAGATGCCTATTTCTGGATTGGTATTGGTTCCTGTTCATTGGAGTAACGCCCAGTGTCGAGGTGATGAACACAGTTTATTTGAGTGTGTGAAAGAGACCAGACAGCGTGGTAGCTGCCTCTATAAGCGGGCTGCAGCAGTTACTTGCAATCCTCCCAAAGGTAATGAAATAAGGTGTCAGCTCTTTTACTGATGTGTCACAATAAACTCTTGGAAAAGTTTCCCCTTTCTGCTGTAACATTCCAATGATCAAAACAACAACTGGACCTAAATTACTCTCTGATACTATGATCATGGATAGAACAAAGTGAGTGATGACAGTGTTTGGAAATTGGAAACATCTTTCTATGTATACCCAGTGAGAACAAGAAGACTTTTCCCTTTCAATAGTAAGAGCCCAGTTATCTTAAGCGCTTTAGAATTTAGGTTCAATTGAACTTCCTTAACATTAAATGTCAACACTGGCTGCTTTGAATGTTCAGTTACCATTTGTTTTCAAATACAAAATTAATTCATTAGTACCATTAAATAAATTAAATGACAAAGTCCAGGAAAATATTTGGATAAGTGAGCTTTCATCCAGCTTCATTATGGACTTAATAGCGGAAACAATAATACAAAATGTTTCATTTATTTACCACTTACAATCCATGCATAGCTGAAATAGCTCATTTATCAATTTGTGTACATGTGTGCATAAACAAGCATCGCTTTATTTGTTCCTAAATTATAATAATTCAAAGGTTATTCATCTGAGTGCCTCTCTGTGTAATTTTAGCATCTGTATTTGTTCCGATTCGTTTGGTGGGTGGTAATTCTGAATATGAAGGCCGTGTGGAAGTCTATCGTTTTGGGCAATGGGGAACAGTGTGTGATGACCACTGGGATGAAGCAGACGCTGAAGTTGTCTGCAGGCAGCTGGGAATAAGGTCAGTATGATTCTGCCACTGCTGTTTTACTACAGTGAAAAGTGCAAGGAGGGTTTTGTAGCAAGCCAGTGAATGTGTTTGCATGAAAACAAATATTTACAGTTAGCATTAGCTTAGAAGAACCAGGACACATGCAGTGATAGGAAATGGCAATTAAACATATGTAAGCATCACTTTCTCCACAGAATAAAACTAATGCCATGATCATTTATACAATTGGAGTGTGGGACGTTGCTACTGCATTACTACGTGTATTGTTCAATTTTTACTGCAATGGTCGAGACAAGGTCATTAAATGTTTTTAAAGCAGAGGTAGATAGATTCTTGACTGGAAAGTGAGTCAAAGGCCATCAAGGACAGGCAGGAATGTGGAGTTGAGGCCACAATCAGCCCTGACCTTATTGAATGATGGAGCAGGCTTGAGGGGCCAAATATCCCATTCTACTCCTGATTCATATGTTCAAAAAAGGCTATTCGGCCATTGAACTTGTGCTACCATTCGATAAGATCATGGATAATCTGATTGTAGCCTTAACTCCACTCTCCTGCTGCCGCCCTCACCCTGTAACCCTTGACTGTCAAAAATCTGTTAACTCAGCCGTGAACATATTCAATAATCCAGTTTCCACTGCTTTCTGGAGAAGAGAATTCAAAGACTAATGACCTTTGAGAGAAAAGATGCTCCTCATCTCCATCTTAGATGGGAGGCTGCTTATTTTTAAATTATGCCCCTTAAATCTTGACTTCCTCACAAGGACACACAAACTGCCAGGATCCACTAAGTTCCCACAGAATCCTATGGCCAGAATGTTATGGCTGTTCACGCTGGTGGGATTTTCCCATCACACTGCAGTGAACAGACATTTGGTTGTCAAATTCTGTCTTAACAGCAGTGATATCGTGGCATAAACGGCTGGTAAGGTCACACCTCTGGTGTTTCAGTAAGATCACCTCATATTGTTCCAAACTCCAATGAGTAAAGGTCTAACCTGTTTAATCTTACCTCATAAATCAATCATTTAATCTCAGGAATCAGCTCAGAGAACCTTCTCTGATTTGCTTCCAATGCAATTCTATCCCTCCTTCAGTAAGGAGACCAATACTGCACATAGTTCTCAAAATGCATTCTCACTAAGGCCTTGTACACCTGTAGCAAGACTTTCCTATTTTTATACTCCATTCCCCTTGTAGTGAGGGCCAACATTCAATTTGCCTTCCCGAGCACTCATTATACCTGTATGCTAATGTTGTGTAATTCATTTATATGGGCACCCAGATTCTTCTTTACCACCACATTCTGCAGTCTCTCTCATTTTAATAATATTCTGCTTTTCTGTTCTTCCTGCTAAAGTGGACAAGCTCACATTTCAAAGAACAAAGAACAAAACAGGCCCTTCGGCCCAATGAGCCCACGCCGCCATTTTAACGTTACGAGTCCCCCCTCCACCCATGACCCTTGTCTATGCTCTCCCACATTACACTCCCTCATTATTTTGCCCAATGACGTAACCTATCTATATCCCTTTGCAGGCTCTTGGTGTTCCCTTCATGATTTGTGTTATCAGCAAATTTAGCTACTATACATTTGTTCCCATCTGTCATACAGACTCACAATGTTAACTATAGTTTCTTCCTCCACAGGTGCTGTCAGACCTGCTGAGATTTTCCAGCATTTTCTGTTTTTGTTTCATTAAAATGGTCCTTGGGTTGGTGGTGTTGTCCTACAATGAATGGCTGAGTAAATTGGACATATGTTACCTGAAGTTTAATGGAATGAGAGACAACCTCACTGAAACATACAAAACTGAGGGGCACTGAAAGGATAGATCTTGAGAGATTGTTTCCACTGGTTGGGAAACTAAAACAGGAGCACAGTTTCAGGGTAAGGGGTCCGTCATTTTGGACTAAGGTGAGGAGAAATTGTGGACAGCACAGTGGCAATCACTATTGCCTCACAGCGCCAGGGACCCAGGTTCAATTCCGGCCTTGGTCACTGTCTGTGTGGAGTTTGCACATTTTCCTTATATCTACATGTGTTTCATCTGGGTGCTCCGGTTTCCTCCCACAGTCCAAAAATGTGCCGATTAGGTTGATTGGCCATGCTAAGTTGACCCTAGTGTCATGGGGATTAGCAGGGTAAATGTGAGGGGTTGCGGAAATAGGACCTGGGTGGGCTGCGGTTGGCACAGACTTGATGGGCCGAATGGCTTCCCTCTGTACTGTAAGGATTCTATGATTCTATGAAATTACTTCACTCAGAGGTTATGAATCTTTTTCACTCCCTATCCCAGGGAGTTGTGGATGCTCCGTTGTTTAATACATTTAAGGCTGGGATAGGCAGATTTTTGGTCCCTGAGGAAATCAAGGGAATACGGAGAGCAGGTGGGAGAGTAGAGTTGAAGCTCAGGATCAGCCATAATTGTACTGAATGGTGCAGCAGGCTTGACAGGTCATGTAGCCTACGCCTGCTCCTATTTTTTGGGGGCCCTTCACCCTCTGCCTGATTAAACGCCCTCCACCACAAAACATGCCACAGAGTGGGGCTCACAATTCCACTACATGGTCTTCCTAATATTTAATTGGAGAATATTCCTGTTCATTGAGCTCAGACCTCTGCACTGATCCGTGGATGCTGTATTTTTCATCTGCTGTGCCTATTTATGGCCCTGCACCAAGAAAACTCTATCTAAGGTTCAAATAAATGGTAGCCATGTTTACGTATATATGTAATGAGTGTATTTTATCATAAAGCTTCCCTGTGGTGATAATAAATGCTTTCAGTTCCTGATATTGTTTTTCTTCTGCATGTTTTGCCTATTGGTTGGAGAACATGAGGCAGCTGGCTGCTCTGTCAATGGAAGCCTTTTTGGATTGAATCCTTCCTGTCTTTAAGCATTTTGGTTAAGTGTACCTGTTATCTATGTCCGCATTGTTTTCCCTGGGTTGTAAAGAACAAACAAAATAATTAATGCATCGTGATTAGAACACAATAAAATGAAATTATGTGAGTTTTTAAGCAGGAAGATGACAAAAATATACATTACATTCATTACTACTATGCTTTTGATAACATCAAGAAACACCAGCTTGAGAGCGGGCGGATGATGGCACAGTGGTTAGCACTGCTGCCTCACGGTGCCAGGGACCCAGGTTTGATTCCCAGCTTGGGACTTCATGTAGAGTTTGCATGTTCTCCCAGTGTCAGCAGGGGTTTCCTCCAGGTGTTCCAGTTCCCTCCGACAATCCAAAAAATGTTAGATGTATTGGCTATGCTAAATTCTCCCTCAGTGTACCCGAAAAGACACTGGAGTGTAGCAACTAGGGGATTTTCACAGTAACCTCATTGCAGTGTTAATGTAAGCCATTTGTGACACTAATAAATAAACGTAAAGTTTTGGGCAAAACCTTGACCTTTACTTCTGACCTTTACTTTTGCCTTAAAACAATTTCACAGTGAATCCTTTTTACATTTTCTACTGAACTTAATACTTATATTAGTAGACTCAACAAATGGCTGTTTAATTAAGATATATTTTCTATTGCTTCTTATTGTTAATGGTAGTTGTAATAATTCCTGTTCGCCAGTTAGATAAATAACAACTGCAACATCACTTTGCATCTAACGATAATATAGAGGCTTGCAGCCTCAGGGCTGCAGATCAGTTTCCCAGAAGGTTCTAGAACAGAAACCCAAGTCACCAAGGTGATTGAACCCCCCACCCTGCTCCTCAGTTGGTTCCTTGGGACATGTAACCCTTACTTTGTCCTTTATAGGGACAGTCACCACAGTAATAAGAGATCTCGTCAGTGATGTCTGGGATAGTTTATTCTGGTTTACTTTGTCTTTGAGATGTTTGAAAGAAATTCAGTGTTTTTTATTATTGCACAATTCGTTGACACTGATTTTCCGGAAGGGATCAGTGAAAATTTGTACAGAAAGTCAAATTACTTTTCAAACATGCAATTTTAAACAGTGGAAACCACTTGCTGTTTCCTCATGCTAGTCATACAAACATTTGTTGCAAAACATGGCAATCAAATGAAAAACATAAACAAAAGAGAAAACTAAGCATTTATCCCTACAATGATGAATTGGTTGATTCTTTTAGGCTTTAGACATGGATTCTGGTAATGTTTCTGAGATTGATTTTGTAAAATTTGGCTGACATTCGCATTTCCACTTCACATAACTTAGGAGTGCACTAACCAGTAACTGACTGACCAGTCACAGCTAGGACAAGATTTAATAGTCTTTCTTGCAAATTACCAGAAAATGTACAGTACGGGGTTCATTTCAGCAGAAGAATTTCAAATATTCAATCCATTAACTTTTCAAGTACAATCGGCTTATTTTACTCACCAGAAATGAATAATGGTTTGGAGACTGGATGCCCTTTGTGCTGGAACAGAACATTTGTTCCTGCAGCACACAGCACGCCTGGTAATTATTCAAAGTGCAGACATTTGGAAGATGATCTATTATCACATCTGTGTTGCCTATGTACTGTAGTCTCGAGTCTGAGATCTGTTATCCAAACTGTCACCCCCACCCAGAACCACCCCCCCACCCCCCAACCTTAATCTACCTTAACCTTCCGACTACTGAATACTCTTTTTTTTATATAGCTTCTCATTTTCAGAAGGATTTTTAAATCAGTCATGTGTGCATGAGCTTGGAAGGGGATATGGATTTCTGGATCATTTATTTTCAAGAAACTATGTGCACTAGCGATTATCTGGTTTATTATCCAGTCAATGATGCCTAATTTATTGTTCAGACAGTCATCGATCAGTTTGACATCAGTACACATTTATAGAGGGGTGCAAGAGAACATTTTGGGAGTGACTTTCGTTGCCATTTTGCTCGTTTTCTGTTGGGATTGAGGTGGCAGAGAGTCTAAAATCTCTACAAAGAACTCATCACTTTATTCCTGCTTGAAGCCCACCCGCTGCCAGAATGGATGGTCAGACTGAGAAGAAGGTAATCAGAACCCAGTGGTAGAACCATGATAAAATTTTACATGGAACATAGAACATTACAGCACATTACAGGCCCTTCAGCCCTCAGTGTTTTGCTGAGCTATGTCTAATCCCAAGATCAAGCTATCTTCTCCCTATCGTTCTGGTGTGCTCCATGTGCCTATCTAATAACCGCTTGAAAGTTCCTAAAGTGTCTGACTCCACTATCACAGCAGGCAGTGCATTCCACACCCCAATCACTCTCTGGGTAAAGAATTACCTCGGACATCCCTCTTATATCTCCCACCATGAACCTTATAGTTATGCCCCCTAGTAACAGCTACATCCATCCAAGGAAATAGTCTCTGCACATTCACTCTATCAATCCCTCTCGTCATCTTATAAACCTCTATTAAGTCGCCTTTCATCCTCCTCCGCTCTAAAGAGAAAAGCCCCAGCTCCCTCAACGTTTCCTCATAAGACCTACCCTCCAAACCAGGCAGCATCCTGGTAAATCTCCTCTGCACTCTCTCCAATGCTTCCATATCCTTCTTATAGTGAGGTGACCAGAACTGAACACAATATTCCAAATGTGGTCTCACCAACGTCCGGTATAGTTGCAGCATGACCGTATGGCTCTTAACCTCAAACCCCCTGTTAATAAAGGCTAACACACTACAAGCCTTCTTCACGGCTCTATCCACTTGAGTGGCAACCTTCAGAGATCTGTGGATATGAACCCCAAGATCTCTCTGTTCCTCCACATTCCTTAGAACCCTGCCGTTGACCCTGTAACCTGCATTCAAGATTTTCCTACCAAAATGAATTACCCCACATTTATCAGGGTTAAACTCCATCTGCCGCTTTTTGGCCCAGCTCTGCATCCTATCATTGTCTCTTTGCAGCCTGCAAGAGCCCTCCACCTCATCCACTACTCCACCAATCTTGGTGTCGTCAGCAAATTTACTAACCCACCCTTCAGCCTCCTCTTCCAAGTCATTGATAAAAATCACAAATACCAGAGGACCCAGCACTGACTCCTGTGGTACTCTGCTGGTAACTGGCCTCCAGTCTGAAAATTTTCCTTCCACCACCACCCTCTGTCTTCTATGATACAGCCAGTTACTATCCAATCGGCCAAATTTCCTTCTACCCCACACATCTTTATCTTCTTCATGAGCCTACCATGGGGAACCTTGTCAAATGCCTTTCTAAAATCCACGTATATGACATAAATTGCTCTACCTTTGTTCACACACTTAGTTACCTCGTCAAAGAATTCAATCAAATTTGTGAGGCAGAACTTACCCCTCATGAAACCGTGCTGACTTTTCCGAATTAAACAGCATCTTTCCAAATGGTCATAAATCCTATCTCTCAGGACCCTTTCCATTAACTTACCAACCACTGAAGTAAGACTAATTAGCCTATAATTACCAAGGTCATTCCCATTTCCTTTCTTGAAGAGAGGAACAACATTTGCCACTCTCCAGTCCTCTGGCAGTATCCCCATGGACAGTGAGGACCCAAAGATCAAAGCTAAAGGCTCCACAATCTCATCCCTTGCCTCCCGAGGATGTATCCCATCTGGCCCAGGGGACTTATCAACCCTCAGGTTTTTCAAAATTGCTTATACATCTTCTCTCAGAATATCTACCTCCTCCATCCTATCAGCCTGTATCACGTACTCATCCTCAGAAACATGGCCCCTCTCCTTAGTGAACACTGAAGAAAAGTATTCATTCAACACCTCACCTATCTCCTCTCACTCTATGCACAAGTTCCCACTACTATCCTTGACTGGCCCTAACTACACCCTGGTCATTCTTTTATGTCACACATAAGAGTAAAAAGTCTTGGGGTTTTCTTTTATCTGACCCACCAAGGACTTCTCATGCCCCCTCCTACCTCTCCTAGGCCCTTTCTTTAACTTATTCCTAGCTACCTTGTAACCCTCAAGTGACCCAGCTGAACCTTGTTTTTTCATCCTTACAAATGCTTCCTTTTCCCTCTTAACAAGACATTCAACCTCCTTTGTGAACCATGGTTCCCTCACTTGGCCATTTCCTTCCTGCCTGCCAGGGACATACCTATCAAGGACACGCAGTATTTGTTCCTTGAAAAAGCCTCACCTTTCATTTGTGCTCATACCTGACAGTTTCTGCTCCCATCTTATGCTCCCTAGTTCTTGCCTAATCGCATCATAATTTCCCCTTCCCCAATTATAAACCTTGTCCTGTCGCATGACCCTATCCCTCCCCATTGCAATAATGAAGGACACCGAATTGTGTTCACTATCTCCAAAGTGCTCTCCCACAAACAAATCTAACACTTGACCCGATTCATTACCCAGTACCAAGTCCAATGTGGCCCCACCTCTTGTCGGCTTATCCACATATTGTGTCAGGAAACTCTCCTGCACACATTATACAAAAAGTGTCCCATCCGAACTATTCGACCTATAAAGGTTCCAATCAATATTTGGAAAAAGATAAATGCATGGCTCCCAGATTCTGCCTGCAAGTCCTGAGCAATAGTTGGGCAAACTAACATCCCTGGAGATTGTTGGAGGCCACTCAGAAATGGCAAAATAATGTTTTGTGGAGGATTTTCTTTTGAGAACAGTTATCCCATGCCTCCACAAAATCCTCCTAACTTTGCTCTTCATTGCCTCCTGACAAACCATCAATTCTCATGCCCAATCAACCTGACCTACCTACATTAATGATCTTCTGACAGCTCAGCTCCACGAAGGAGCCGCTGGGTTTCCAGAACTCATTCGTCACTGACAACTCACTACTTCAGAAAGACATGGCTATGAAAATGGTCCAGGCCTCTGGTGGGCTACATCGAACAGGTATCTGGACTGCTGCCTGTTCAATGTGTACCCTCCGTCAAAGTCATCTGCATGGTATCCCCTAGATATCATCCATGCTGAAGGAAAAAGGCAATCACTGGACCAATATTTAAACTCATTTGTAAAGACTTCATTAACACTTTGGCAACATTTATTTCTGAAATTCTCTGAAGTATTCAGCCAAAAAAAGTAAGTGTGCTGACTCCACATATTGGGCACTTTGTAGAAGACACCAGGAGAATGCAAGTCACGAGCATCTTCCTAGGGTTCTCCCTGGTCTGGACAAGAAGTGACAGGATGGCTCTGTAGCCTTGGAGAAGAAGAATGTTTCTTGTCAAGTCTACCGTGGCTCTTTTTCACACAGTAGATCGGTGGGGCAGCATGGTGGCACATGGTTAGCTCTACTGCCTCACAACGCCAGGGACTTGGGTTTGATCCGTGACTTGGGTCATATTCTGTGTGGAGTTTGCGCATTCTCCCTGTGTCTGTGTGGGCTTTCTCTGGTTTCCTCTGAAAGACATACTGGTTAGGTTCATTGATCTGAACAGGCGCCGGAGTGTGGCGACTAGGAGAATTTCACAGTAACTTCATTGCAATGTTAATGTAAGCATTATTGTGACTAATAAATAAACTTTAAATTATATCCCTCTGCTTCCCAATTCTAAGCATAGGACTTAGAGCATTGTAATGGATTACCATAGCAACAGAGACAAGGAATGTGACAGTTCTCATTCGCTTTATTCAAGGAGTCACAGTGAAGTATTCCCTGATGATAACTTGTACCAAGTTGCAAACTAATAGTGTTAAACGAGAACTGCTGCATGAAGAAATTTATTTGTAACTTTTGCGAATCACTCCAAAATCAATTACATTAAGCACATAACCTATTGTTGGCAGATCTATAAAGGTTATCTGGGCGTTGCAATGATGTATTTTAGAGGTGTCATCATTGGCAATAAGAATTTAATTCTGGTAGCACACTGGGGAAGTCTTGGGCCCATGAGTAAAAAACTATTATCTACAATTTTAGATAGAAAGCAAAGCTTTTGAAAGCCATCCTTATGACTGCATTTAATGAATTCATTTAAAGAATAACTGATTATAGATAATATCTAAACACTTTTCCATCCTTCTTGAGACAGTTTTCTGCTTTCCGTTGGCCTTCTTTCTCCCTTTCATATGGCTGTGATTCTTTGCCTGGGTACAATTGATGCAGCTCAGTCTGATATCTTTGCTTAAGTGGTCATTCTATAAGTATAAATCCAGTGATTTCACTTGAGTTCATTAACTGTCGAAGGCAGTAAGGGGTAAGGTTTGACTTTCTGTCAAAAGAAGTCTGATTTTATAAGTATGACATCTCCCATTTTTTGCATGTGAAATTTTGCTTTTGTGCGTATACAGGTGCTTTACTGTAAGTGGACAATCCTACAATGTCTGTGCATTGGAGGTTAAATTTTCTGTGTTGGTGCATTTCAATATTCTGTGTTTGACCATCACTGCTGCAAGTACATTCATTTGGCCACCGAATGAGGACAGGATTATTATTATCCCCTTCGCCTCATTATCCCCTTCATTAACTGCCTTCGACAGTGAATGTACTTGCAGCAAAGGTCATTGCCTCATGGTCCCAAGTAGCAGGGATGGTCGAAACATCCTTGGCTTGGGGATATTGAAGTCAATTCCAGTGTTCCTGCTGTGGGGATGCAAATCTTTTTTCCAGATACAGGTTTGAAAGCCAGTGGGCTGCAGGGATGTGCAAAAATGCAAATCCTGAAATATTCAAACACAGAATATTGAAATGCACCAACACAGGAAATTTAAACTCCAATGCACAGACATTGTAGGATTGTCCACTTACAGTAGAGCAAAATCTCATATGCAAAAAATGGGAGATGTCACACTTATAAAATCAGACTTCTTTTAACAAAAAGTCAAACCTTACCCCCACTTTTTTTTCATTGTCCCATCCTACAATTCTTATTCTTTCAGCTTGAAGCTGGCAAGTTCCACCCTTAGTCCTTGAAACCTCTCAGGCTACTTGACTGATTGGTGCAATAAGTCTGCCCTCTGCTGCTGCTTGTAGCTACCTCTACCAGGATGTCAGCTGTCATGCTTGTCTGTCTTGAGTCACCCTTACACATACACTGCAGTCCATCTGGAACCACTCTGACATCCGTTATCTAGTTATCCCTGGGTCGATCCGTCGAAATGTGAACTCTAAAGCCATTCCTTTCAGTGTAATTGAAGGCACAATTAATGTATATTTTTCTAGAGCCAATCTTACTCTAAACAAAGCTTCCTTGTAAATTACAATATTTGCTATAACTAATGCCTTCTTCACCGTAACTGGGGTTGCATTAAAGGTAGAACCTCAATGAAAGCTCCTCACCATCTCCCCGGTCATTTGTTTGTTCCAGTTTTAAGCTACGTTTTTCTATTTCTATTTGGGCAAATGAAACATCTGTTAAAATATTAATGTGGCAGCAGGCCCAAGAAGTGGCTGAAGCTAAAATTGGATTTGCATGTTTCTATTAATTTGTAAAGCAGTGAAGAGCCGACAGAGACTGTAAGACTGGATTAAAGGCGCTAATGGGAAAGATTTGGCTCACAATCTACGTGTTGGACACGTCTGCCTTACCAGCACCCCAACTGAGATCAACTAGTTGTAGCACAGACTGGGAACTGAAAGGTTATTTACGAGGTTGAGTTGCATAAACTTGGTTTTTATTCCCGTGGGTTTATTAAGATTGAGGAGTGATCTAAATGATGTATTTAAAATTGCTTAAAAAACAGATTTAATAGGTTGAAATTGAGAGATTTCTTCTGGAGAACCCACAGTTAAGGTGGGGTGGACTATCTGGGAGCTAGGTCATTCCGTAGTGAAATCCAGATCACTTCGACACACAGAGCAGAATAGAAATCTGGAAATCTCTCCAAAAACCCTTTTGATGCTGGTTTAATTGATATTTTCATAATTGAGATTGACGGACTTCTGTTAGATAAGAGTATCAAGGGATATGATCAAAGCCAGGGAAAGGGATTTGAGGGGCAGATCAGCCTAAATCAAATTTAATGGTGTGAGGGATTGAATGACTTCCTCCTGCTCCAAGCTTCCCATGTTCTTCTTATCAAGCTTTGGACCCCACTGTTCTTCCTGACCCAGATGCTTATTCCCTTAACCAGCTGAACCATCGGTGCTGTTGAGATGTTTTGTTCCTTTAGCTGAAACCAAAAACAGAAGGCTTTCTTACCCATTTTAGCACATGCCAATCTATCTAACAGATGGTTACGTAAAAGTAACTGTACTAACTTTCATGGCTGTGGCTTTTCCGGTGTCCACTTGCACTGGAAGTAATCTCCAGTTACAGTAACACAGATTTATTGGAGCTGCAATTTAAGGAGAGCCATTTCTTAACACTTAAGGCTTTGTTGGACTATTTTACACAATTTCAATTCTTTTAAACTCCCTTGATCTCCCAGATATTGCTCACAATAGGGCTTATAACTTATCTATGATAATGTTTTTGTCATCAAATTCAAAAACATCTTGACGCTAAATATTTTCCATTCCGACTTGATAGTTGTATTCTTTATTTTTGATATAGGTTAGAGGAAATTTGTTTAAAATTGAGTAGCACCAGCTGAGATAGTGCCCACATAATTTGTCCCCATACTTCCTCAGATTTCGGCACTACAAGGTTAAAAAGTATGATGACTTCCAGTATGGTGTGCATTCATTGTCATATTAGAAGAAGCAATAGCACAGGTATCTTTTGCATATGCCGAAACCAGGCAGTGTGCACAGACCGGGACATCTGCCAGTGTTTAAGGTTGATTTGCTGCTGGACCTCCTATGTCTTGTTATCCCCCTCTCTTAAACACAGGTTAAATGTTGGTAAACATATTTGGTTAAATGGACCACTATTCAACGTTTATGTGAGGTGCTTTTGTCTCTCTTTCTGTAGAGATTGTGGAAGTACTTTGTGTTGGAGGATACAGTGGATGGGTGCAGCATAAAGGTATCATACTTAGTATGCTGGGAATGATCACATGCCAACTGCACGCTTAGTGAGCAGTAACCTTTGCAGTTATAAAATGTGTCTGCATTTTGGAAGTGTGTGCAATCAACCACACTGGGAGCAATCTTACCGCCCATCCACGCCATGCTGCTGCTACAGCGAGATCGGAGAATTTGGCAGCCAGCCAAATCTCAATTCACTGAAGCGGGATGGGAAAATCCTGTGTGAATAGTGTTAAGATCCCAGCCACTCTGGCCCACAGGGACACCTGCTCTCTTGGCAAAGATAAAGAACTGCTGAATTTTAATGGCTGTCCAAATTCTCCCGTCCTGTCGATGATGATGCCTTCTGGTGTCAGGGCTGGAAAATTCCACCCACTATTTCTCAGAGGTTGAAGTAAGAGAAATCTTCCTGAAGACCTGGGGCAGATATAGATTTCTGCTGATAGCCCTTCTCCACCCTCCACCTCTCTCTGTGAGCAGCATGCCTTTCTCTGCTCTATCTCCCTGTAGTGTTGCAGGTAAAACAGATGATTTGACTGTACCCACGAGCAGAACCCTTGGAGTTAGTTGCCACAGAAGGCTGTGGAGGCCAGGTCATTGAGTGCATTTAAGACAGAGATAGCTAGGTTTTTGATTGGTAAAGGGATAAAAGGTTACAGGGAAAAGGTGTTGAGAATAGGGTCGAGAAACTTATCAGCCGTGATTGAATGGTGGAGCAGACTCGATGGGCCGAATGGTATAAATCTGCTATATCTTCACCATGCACAACACCACATCTGTTGAAGGAGCAGCATGATGAAAGCTCATGATTCCATATAAACTTGTTGGACTTTAACGTGATGTTGCGAGATTTCTCACTGTGCACAATAATCAATGTCGGACAATGGTCCTTTGAGAATGAGCATTTTTTTTCTCATTATTGAGGAACATGGGCAATTTTGTTCCTGTCAACTGCCATGGCTCTAATCTGTGGAGTCCCTCACTAATCTTGTCTCCCTCTCTACTTCTCCATCTCCTGTAAATTAACTGCATAAGACATAGCTTGCTGGCAAAACTTTTGGATACTTGTCCCACTATTTCTTTCCATGGCTCATTGTTGGTTTTTGTCTGGTAAAGCATCTTTGAACACTTTTATTACAATAACACACCATACAAAGGCAAGTTGTTTTTGCTGTGGCTTTTGTAGAACCTGTCTGTTTGAAATTAATGGAATGAAATTTGAGTGAATTCTGTAACAGGCAGGTCACCCACTCTGTCAGTTGAAGATAAACATTGAGCCCAACGTTTTGCTGTTCTTTTTCAAGATTGAAATAAAGAAGTTCCTATATGTGAAAAGTCTTCTACATACTCCAAGAGTAATGATATTCTGTCTAAAGTGAAGCTTTAAGTAGATAATTGATAAGGCTTTATTGTGCTTCTGTATAAAGTATAGTTGAAGGCATGTTTAATGTTTGTAGCAGCTGCTTTTCTGGGAGTTTTACCTCACACGATGGGCAGGATTTTTCTCCCTTTGTGTGGCATGTTTCCCAGTGGTGAGAGGTGGCACACTGCTTACTACCAATAGGATCTTATGGTCCCATCATTGTCATGATGTGGGGATGCCGGCGTTGGACTGGCGTAAACACAGTAAAAAGTCTGACAACACCAGGTTTTAGTCCAACCTATTTATTTGATAATATACTCGCAAGCTTTCGGGTAGCCCCTTCGTCAGGTGGACTAAAACCTGGTGTTGTCAGACTTTTTACTGTGTTCCCATCATTGTCAACAGGGCTTCCCATTGAATGCACCCCTCATTCAATGGGAAATCCGCAGCATGGGTGCTCTGTTGGCAGGACGATAAGATCCTGCTGGCATGAGCGGCAACAAGATTTCGGCAGATATCTTACTCAGTTAATTTACAATGCTATCCAAATATACAATCCCACAGTCTCTTATAAAGTCATAGAGTGATAGATATTTACAGCATGGAAACAGGCACTTTGGCCCAACTTGTTCATTTCGTCCAGTTTTTACCACTAAGCTAGTCCCAATTGCCCACATTTGGCACATATTCCATATTGTGATGTGTTTAACATAGTACTCTTATGAGTAGTCCATTAGACCAGTCCTTGATTTTGGGAATTTTACTCTGTCCTCAGTTATTTTTCTGAAATAATTGTACTATTTGCTAATGTAATTGTTACACCAATTTTAATTCTCGTTAGGGATATAGGCCAGTTAGCCTAACATCTGTCATAGGGAAAATGTTAGAAGCCATTATTAAAGATGCTATGGCAGGGAAAATTCAAGGCAATCAGGCAGGGTCAGCATGGTTTTGTGAAAGGGAAATCATGCTTTATCAATTTATTGCAGTTCTTTGAAGGAAAAAGTGTACATTGGAGTTCTTTGTATCCACTCAGGAAATCGCTTCTGAAATGTTGCTTTGATTTTGTTTGATAATTATGTTGAGAAGTGTCTTCTTTTGGGGCATGGATACTGGTAATCACAGAACAAATCAAACCTTTACAACGCTACCAAAGTTAGCCAGCAGAGAGCAATCTTAACAATTTTGTAGGCAAGTTGGTGTTTTTTGCTAAAATTATGAACTGGAAGAATTTGTCCTCCAGGTACCCGTAGAGAGTGTACAATTCAAAGTGAAAGACACATGATTATGGACTGGATTCGAGGAAAGAAGACCTTGATTTGATAAATTAGAAGTTGTATATTCAATGCTCACAAGGCATTGATGCTGGATCATTGAACGGTCTCATAAGTCTTCAGAACTTTCCACTTTCAGATCAGCAGCACTAAGCTGGAGTGCGACCCAATTAAAGACAGCTTTGAGTACTGGGAACAGCATAGAGTCATAGCCATTCACAGCATAGAAACAGGCCCATCAGTCCAACTTGTCCATGCCGCCCGGGTTTTTAACCACTAAACTAGTCCCAATTGCCCACATTTGGCCCATATCCCATATTGTGATGTGTTTAACACAGTACTCTTATGAATAGCCCATTAGAGCCAGTTGGATTTATCCCTAGATTCCAAAGATAATAGAGTTGCATCTAACCCACTGTCCTTGATTTTGGGAATTTTACTCAGTCCTCAGTTATTTTTCTGAAATAATTGTACTGTTTTGCTAATGTAATTGTTACACCAAGTTTAAATCCCGTTGGGGATATAGGCCATAAGGAAAATGTTTGAAGCCATTATTAAAGATGCTATAGCAGGGAAAATTCAAAGCAATCAGGCAGAGTCAACACAGTTTTATGAAAGGGAAATCATGCTTTATCAATTTACTGCAGGTCTTTGAACGAATCAAATGTGCTGTGGATAAAGGGGAACCGGTAGATAAAATGTACTTAGATTTCCAGAAGACATTTGATAAGGTACCATGGTCAAAGGTTATTGTGGAAAATAAAAGCTCATGATGTAGGAGATAACATATTGGCATGGATAGATGATTGGCTAGCTAATAGGAAACAGATAGGTCTTTTTCTGGTTGGCAGGGTGTGAACAAGTGATGTGCCACTGGGATCGCTGCTGGGACCTCAGATTTTTATAATTTATGTAAGTGGATGAAGGAAGTAAATGTATAGTTGCTAAATTTGCTGATGATACAGAAATAGGTAGGAAAGTAAAGTAGGAAAATGAACCTAAGGAGGATAAAGAGATACAGGTTAAGTGAAAGGGCAAAATTATGGCAAATAGTATATAACGTGAGCACGTGATATTGGACGGGATTTAGCAGGCCCATTTGCCATGGCTGCTAAATCTTGTAATAAGGCCATGCAGAGGAAGTTTACTAGGCTGATTCCGGAGTTGAGGGGGTTGAACTATGAGGAGAGGCTGAATAAACTAGGCTTGTACTCGTTAGAGTTTAGAAGAATGAGGGGAAATCTCATTGAGACGTATAAGATGATGAATGGGATGGATAGGATATAGATGGAGAGACTCTTCCCGCTCAGAAAGGACAGTAGGACTAGGGGGCACAGCCTCAAGATAAAGGGGGGGCGGTTTAGAACGGAGTTGAGGAGGAACTTCTTCACTCAAAGGGTGGTGAATCTCTGGAATTCTCTGCCCGTTGAAGTGGTGGAGGCTGCCTCGCTAAATATTTTTAAGACACGGGTTGATGGGTTTTTGATAAGCGAGGGGATTAAGGGTTATGGGGAGAGGGCGGGAATGTGGAACTGAGCCACGACAGATCAGCCATGATCTTATTGAATGGCGGGGCAGGCTCGAAGGGCTAGATGGCCTACTCCTGCTCCTATTTCTTATGTTCTTATGACTTGTGTCAATGAGAACTCAGTTTGAGATCTTCCTGAACCCGGTCACATAATCAAGCTCACAGAAAGGGTTTGCATCAATTTGTACCAATTTAAATATAATTAAAGAGCTTCATGTCATAGCGTGCTGCCCCATGGAATGCTGCTTCTGGCACGCATCACTATTAGCTTTTGAAAACGAAAGCCAGTTGAGATAACCACGCCAAGAGTGCAGAGGTGCCTGGAGGCCCTAGGAGTTGAGTGTCAAGGCTGGGCATTGCCCTGGCACTGTTCCCAGGGATGAGTGCCAGTGGACACTGAAGTGGGCACTGAGGTAGGCACTGCTGGGTCACTGTCAGGGGATAACACTCCTCGATTGGGGGGGTTCCCCTTATGTGTGGTGGGGGAGCGGGGAGATGGGTACCTGCCAATGATAGCATGGTGGGGGAAGAGGGAGGTGAGTGCCCCCTGATATTTCTGTGGTGGGGGTGGGCGTGAGCCTTCATGAATGGAAGCTTGTGGGACTGGGGGGGGGTCCTTCATGGCTGTGGGGGTGGAGAGGTGGAGGTAGGAGGAAATCTATTTTTTAAAGTTTTTTAAAGATGGGAACCCGATCACTCTGGAGTTGGTCTTGCCAGTTCTATCAGGCCCCACCTCGCCAGAGCGATGCCACAAACCATGCTCCCCGATTACTTTTTGACATAGTGCCAGAAGTCAAGTGATAAGGAAACTTGACCATGTTTCTGGAGAGAAACACATCAGTTTTCAGTCAGACACTTTGCCATTTTTTTCAAAAGTTCCATCCATAGTCTATTTTAGAAGGAAGAATAAAAAGAAGCTTATAATTTCAATGGCGAGAGATTGCAGAGCTCTGAGGCCAAGAGTAATCTAGCTGTCCTAATGCATGAATCACAAAAGGCTTGCATGCAGGTATAGCAAGTCATTAGGAGAGCAAGTAATTAGGAATTGATTACAGGAGTAGGGAGATCATTCTTCAGTTGTACTGGACATTGGTGAGACCATATTTGGAGTACTGTGTACAGTATTGGTCTTATTTAAGGAAAGATGGAAATACATTGGTAGTAATTTATGAAAGGTCACTAAACTAATTCCAGGAATGGGCAGGTTGTCTTATGAGGAAAAGATGGAGAGATTAGATTCGTATCCATTAAAGTTTAGAAGAGTAGGAGGCAACTGTATCGAAACCTTTCAGATCTTGAGGGGTATTGAGGGAAATGGAGAGGGTGTTTCCTCTTGTAAGATAATCTAGCCATATTGATCACTGTTTAAAAATAAGACAATGTTCCTTTAAGTTCGAGATGGGGAGAAATCTTTTCACTCAGGGTCACGAGTCTCTGAAATGCTCCTCCTCAAAAGGAAATAATCAATAGATTCTTGATCAACAAGGGGGTGAAACATTATGGAGTTAAGTAAGAATGTGGGACTGAAGCTACAATCAGATCAGCCATGATCTTATTGAATGGTAAAACAGGTTCAAGGAGCCGAGTGGCCTACACCTGCTTCTAATCCATATGTTCATATGTCAGAAAAAAACTTCCAGAAAGTTTTTTTTTACACTTTTTCCTTTCTAAGCTGAAAATGATGATTTTTTTTTACTTACCATGCACTGAACATGGGTCAAGGTTTACTGGCAATATGAATGGGAAGACATGTGTAAATAATGAATTTCTGCTGTGCCAATACTTGTTTTAGCATATGGCAAATTATGGGCATGATAAAAATTACATTGATCACTGCACATATGTTTATTCTTATTACTTTAATTTGAAGTGCTTCTTTCACTGAAAAAAAAGTATAATTTTCTCCTTTAATTTACTTTGTGTGTGGTTTCCAAAGACAATGTAGGACCGCAGTATAATTGAAACTTAGCTTCGGGCTTCATTTTTTAGAAGCCACTGATTAAGGTTTTATACAGGCCTTGAAACCAGAAGTTCATTTATTTAAATGTATGCAAATATGGGTGGCATGGTGGCATAGTGGTTAGCACTGCTGCCTCACAGCACCAGGAACCCAGGTTCAATTCCAGCTTTGGGTTACTGTGTGGAGTTTGCACATTCTCCCTGTGTCTGCGTGGGTTTCCTCCAGTTTCTTTCCACACTCCAAAGATGTCCGGATTAGGTTGATTGGCCATGGTAAATTGCCCCTTAGTGTCGGGCAGACTAGCAACATAAATACATGAAGTTATAGAGATAGGGGCTGGATGGGATTGTTGTCAGTGCAGACTCAATGGGCCAAATGGGATTGTATGATTCTATGAAATATCAGCACTCTGCCAACTGCAAACAGGCACATAAATAAAAGAAGGAAGGCTGAAATGGAAATAGGACCATTATGGGGTAGACAGGATAATACTACAGGTAAGATTAGAGAGATGGTGGAAATATTAAATAATTATTCCGCTTCAGTGTTTACCAGAAAGATAGAACAATAATGAATGCTGAGATGAGTGACGAGGTAAGAGCATTTAAAATAACAAAAGGGGATGTGTGAAACAAACTTTAAAAAATCTCAAAGAGAACAAAGCCGCTGGTGTGGATGGTTTGCATCCACATATTTTAAAAGGAGCTTATCGAATTTTTTGAGGAGGTAAGATGGAGAGCAAACAGTGGTAAGGGGCAATTTGCCATGGCCAATAATCTAACCTGCACATCTTTGGACTGTGGGAGGAAACCCACACAGACATAGGGAGAATGTGAAAACTCCACACAGACAGTCACCCAAAGCTGGAAAGCAAACACTGGTAACATTTAATTTGTCTGGATTTTCAAAAGGCGCTCCATAATAGACAGATTTAATAAGGTTCAAGAATGCAGAGTCAGGAGACAAGCAGCAGAATAGATAGCTAGTTGATTTCAATTGTAAAAGGCAGTTATTCGGAGTTGCAGAAGATAGGAAGTGGTGTTTTACTAGGATTTGGATTGGAACCACTGCTGTTCACAATTTACATTTAACAATTTGGACTTTGCAATCAAAAGTGCAATTTTTAAATTTGTAGATGACACTAAACTGAAACTGATAGTCAATACTGAGGAGAGAAGCAACACATTACAGGGGGACATTAATGAATATGTGGCATGAACAATTAGCAAATGAAGTTCAATACAAATCAATGTGAGGTGGTGCATTTTAGCATTGAGTATAAGGAAGTCACATATTACTTGGAAGTCCAGCTCAAGGGAATAGAACAAAATGATCTTGGACTACAAATACACCAATCATTAAACCTATTACCTAGAGCGTGGTGACAATCTGGAATGTGCTGGCTGGGAGGGTGGTAGAGGCGATTTGCCTTACATCCTTTAGAAAGAACCTGGATGAGCAGTTGGTACATTATAACATTCAGGACTATGGGCCAAGTGCTGGTAAATGGGATTAGGTGTTCAGATGTTTATCGTGTGTTGGTTCAAACACGATGGGCCAAAGGGCCTCTTCTTCACTCTATGATTCTAAATTTTACTCCTCAGCTCTGTAAGCCCATCACAAAAGCAAACAAAGCACTAGACTAGGAGGATAGAATTAAAATGTAGGGAAATTATGCTATATATGTATCAAAACATAGTTTGACCTCACTTAGAATATTGTGCACAGTTCTGGTTTCCATATTATGAAAAGGATATGGAGGCAGTGGAGAAGATACAGCGAAGATTTAAAAGGATGCAACCAGAAATGTATGGAGGTATATCAGGAAAGCGTCATGAGTCTCTTTTCTCTTGAAAAAAGAAGAGTAATAGATGTCTTTAAAATTATGAAAGGTTTTGATTAAGCAGCTAGAGAATGTTTCCTGTTCTGGAGGCCATCAATATAAAGTAGTCACAAAGGAATTCAACAGGGAATTCAGAAGAAACGTCTACATCCAAAGTATATTGACAATGTGGAATTTATTGCCACAGGGATTATGGTTGAAGAAAATGAATAGAAATGCATTTAAGGGGAAGCTAGACAAGCATTTGATAGAAAAGGGAATAGATGATTATGATGATAGATTTAGATGAGAAAAGAGGGAAGATGGTAGCGGGAAGCATTAACACAGGCATGGGTTGGTTGGGTTGAATTACCTGTACTGTGATGTATATCATATGTAATACTGTGCAAAAGAAATGAATAATTTTAGATCAATGATGTTACATTTTATGTGAAATGAAACTTCAATATTTAGCTCTTTATTTCTGTTGGCAGCATTTGAACTTCGGTGAAGGGCATCAATCATGAGCTTTCTCCCCTTCTGCGTTCTGATGCTTATATTCTGTGTTGCTTAAAGGGATAGTGGCAATGTTTTTACAAAGAACAAAGTGAAAAAACAAAGAAAAATACAGAACAGGTACAGGCAATTCGGCCCTCCAAGCCCATGCCTTAACTAAACTACAAAAAAAACTTCTGCCCTTACTTGGACCCGTATATCTCTGTTCCTTCCTTATTCGTGTACCTATCCTGGTGCCTCTTAAATATTGCTGATGTGCCTGCTTCCACGACCTCCTTTGGCAGCATGTTCTAGCAATTACTACTCTCTGCATGAAAACTAACCCCCCCACATCTCCCTTAAACTTTCCTCCTCTCAAATTGAACTGTGCCCCTTGTAATTGACTCTTCCATCCTTGCAAAAAGCCTCAGACTATCTACCCTGTCTATGCCTCCCATAATTTTGTCGCCCTCTATCAGGTCTCCCCTCAGTCTTTCCAGTGAAAACAATCCTGGTTTATTCAGCCTCTCCTCATAGTCAACACATCTACATCTACATTTTCTACATCGTCTTTCCAATTCTCCCTCCCATAGGGAAATGAAGCAACCACGGTCTTACGCCTTGGATCAAAACCTGATCCATACTGTAGGAACCTTACACCATGTGCAGTGCAACCCCTGCAACGTAATAAATCAAAACTTCTGTTGCATGTTTTTTTAAGGTCTACAGCTAGGCCAATTTCTTTTTGAAATCAATCCACTCCCCCACTTACTCTGGAAAACAGTCATATTGTAACAAACACTTATATTTTAGCCATCACTCAATCTTCAGATGCATGCAGTCTCCAGGAAAACGTGTTTGAACAATCTGAGACTCTGTTTAACATGCCCTCAGCATAATCAAGGATCAATTTTAAGCTTCTAAGGAGTGTGGTTTTCATAGTAGGGAACATATAATCCCTATGAAAACACAACAGGAGATTGCTCATCAAATTCTGAAATGTGTGATATTTAAAGAGGTGGCAGGTATTTCATCCAGTGGATGCAGGGCAGCTGAGCAACCCCCACCCCCCCACCAACCAAACACACACACACACACACACACACACACACAAAACCAGGATTGCCTCTGCTCAGGAGTTTGGATTTCAGAGACATTCCAAGAAAACTATATTCTATATAGAGGAAGAAAGACTTGACCAGTAGAATGCACCATTTGTGACTAACTGAAGCAGCTCAGGGTGGCATCAAATTTAAAGAAAAGGCTGTCAAGATTAGTGGCAGGCCAGAAGATTGGGAACATTTTCAAAACCCAGCAAAGGATGACATTGGCAGAAGAATAGAATATTAGTTAAATGGAGGGAAACTGTCAGATCTGCAATCAGAGGGATTTTGGTGTCTCTTTTCATGAATTGCAATAAGTTAGCATGCAGGAATAGCAATTAATTAGAAAGGTAAATGAATGTTGATATTTATTGAAAGGGGGTTGAGTATAAAAGCAGAGAAATCTTGCTACATCTATACAGGGTATTGATGTGAGAACACCTGAAGTACTGTGTACAGCTTTGGTCACCTTACTTCAAGCCAGACATATTGTATTGCCAGCAGTTCAGAGTAGATTCGCTAGGATGATTCCTGGGCTGAGGAATTTGTTACCCATGCTTACTTGCCCTTGAACTGAATGGCTTGCTGCGCCATTCCAGACCAAAGATTCTGCTAGAACATGCTCTCTGCCAGGTTTGCCCACCTTTTGGAGCAACTTTGAGGGTGACATGAGTTAATTCTTGGTGACTTTAGATTAGATATTGCTTCCAACTTGCCATGCATATGGACTTTGTGAGGACATGGGAAAAATTTCAACTCTAACTGCAGCTGCCCGAGGTGATGGGAGAATGGAGTGTTGTGCAGGTTCAGATGTGTGCATTTAGCACCAGGATTCTCTACATCAGCACAGTTTGGCACATGCAAAGCATCAAACCAGCAGCAGTGCAGAGGGTAAGTCGTGTAATTTAACTCAGTTGTCAGAAATCAAGGAACGTTAGAACAAGGTATAACGTCTGCAATCAAAAGGAACTGGGGCCTACCAATCAGCAGAGGTTAGAAAACCAACGATTTAAGGAAATGTTTCGATAGCTTATTTTGCCTGGAATCTGTTAGCTATCAGATTGTCATGGGCGTGTCAGTCACATTGTACCCCTGCTATGGCCTCTGCATGTACCTCAATGACATCATAGCCCTCATCAGCACTGTCCCCTTCCCCGTCCTCATTGAAGACACCTCGGTCTTCCATACCTTCCTCAGCCAGGATTCCTCCTACTTAGTTGTGTGAGGTTGTGTAGGCTGCAGCAGACAATGGTGTTCTGGGATATTCTCAGTGGTGAGTATTGGTGAGTCCAGCCTTATTTTCCAAACATCTGAATCCCACCTTTAGAAAACCTCTCATCTCCTCAGTTGTGAAGGTTCACCTCCTCAGTTGTGTAGGTATGTGCAGCATTGTAGCTCTCATCAGTAGCATTCTGCAGACAACAAACTGATGTCATCAGCTTCTTGGGTATCTTTCATGCTCAAGGAGCCAGCCGAGCAATTGCTGATGTCCTTCAAAAACATGTGGCACCTGGGAGTGGGTCAGAATGCAGCTGTTGTACTCAGCTCATTGAGAACTGATCATAAACATACAGGATTTGTCTTCTGCGATCGTGTATCAGCTGCACGTTAAAGAGTGGAAACTTTTACTCTGGATGAATGTTACTGCCTGTTGCTAGGGAGCTCTCAAGGCCATGTTTGAGCAATCAATAGCCCCTTGCACTTACCAGAGACATGAAATTGCTACAAAATCCAATGCTCTTGCTGGCTGGCTTTCAAAATCGAGGCAAAATTGGACACATTGATGTGCTATTATGAACAGGACATCTGTCACCCCTCGGATGCTCTTGTGTATCACTGACTAAGAGATGCCACCTTCACAGGTCACTGTTGGAGCCCTAGAAGGAGCCACTGATAGAGGTTTAAGGTAGTGGTGTCCTTTAATGTCATCCGAATTGGATTGCCTTCAAGTCCTTGCGGTTGCAAGTCCTCAAAGAGAAGCTAACAGATGTGAGCGACCACACTTTAGGACATCCTAAGGCAGTTTCGGCATTGCTTTTTGCTCATCTGTAGATAGATGCAGCATCTGCAATTTACTTATGGTCATCAATATCCTGAGGCCTCACTACCTCTTGCTGCTCAGGCTGTTCTTATTCTGGCCCTGGGCCAAACTACAATGACCCCTCTTCCTCATCACCTGGATGAAGGAACTCTACCAGGAGAGCCACTACAAGGAGACGAGAAAATGTGCAGGGAAAGAGGAACCGATAGATCTTTCTCTTGCAAGTTCTTTCTCTCAGTGTGGTGGGACCCCACTTTCCCAACACCTTCCTCCCTGCCCACGCTGCTGTCACCGCCCCTCCATTCCCACTCCCACATGCTCTCAGTTAGAATGTCCCATAATTTATTTCTCTAAATGCTGGCCACCCGGACTATTGCTGGTGCGTTCGCAGCAACCAGCAAGGTGTAATATAGGAACTGTGTGTCTGCATATCAGCTGCCGACTGCAGCTCCTTGTTCCCATGACACTTATATTCCCCCAAACAATGTCAGAAGACTCGGGGAGTTTGTTTAACTAATGATTGTTGAAACAGACGATTCTGAATTATTAACGCAGAGTGTTAGGAATTCAGCATTCAACTGTGACTAATTTGAATCTGCCCTCTTTTCTGTGGTGAGTTTTAGCTGTCCTCAACTGGCCTGCTATAAAGGGAGCACTGCACATGGTCGCAGATATTTCTATCTCTGGTAGGGTGGGTGTGTTGGTGGTGGGGAGATTCACAGAGCCCTGTTCTGCTGAACCAAGGTTTATGCAAATAATCAAGAGGATAACAAATCGGAACCAATCGGGCAGCAGAAGGGAATATGAGTGGTGGAATGAGATGTAGAGCTGTCCTTCACCCAAAGATTCCAGTCTGGTACTGGAGAAAAGAATATTAATAGTTCACAGCTTAATGAATTCCTAATGGGGCAAAGGGGGCACTCTTACAAAAGGCAGTAAAATTTAACAAAATGTATGTTTAATGCTGAGCAGTTTCTCTTTAAAACACACATGAATAACGATCATTGAGGTAGTGGCGGAATTCTATTTCCCTTGCGTCAGCTGAATATTTTTTTTAACAGAATAAGCAATTGTAGTGAATTGCCATTCAGGAAAATATTGTTTTATCTTTTCACTTTTCCATCTGTTTTGAATGGAAGTTAATGATTCTTGGAGCAATATTTCCTAAAGGCAAAAAAGTAGCTCTGTCTCTGAGCACTCCCCAAGGAGCACTCTCTCTTTACATTTAACTTCTTTAAAAAAATCAGGCTCCACAGGAAATTCCAGCTTTAAGTCTCTTATGTAACAATTTAACAAACTCCTTCCAAAAACTCACACATGCCCTTTATCTGCACATAGCCTGGGGTAGATTTTGATTTTCTGTGATATTGCAAAGAGGGTGATTGGGAATCAGCAGCTTGTTTTATCTCTCGCCCAGTGTTTATTCCCTGAGTTTTATTATCAGCCAGTGACGTGGAGGCTTTGGAGAGGACGTGGAAGCTTTGGAGAGAGTGCAGAAAAGGTTTACCAGGATGTTGCCTGGTATGGAGGGTCTTAGCTATGAGGTGAGATTGAGTAAAGTAGGGTTGTTCTCCCCGGAAATACAGAGGATGAGGGGTGACCCCATAGAAGTTTATAAAATTATGAAGGGCACAGATAGGGTGAACAGTTGAAAGGTTTTTCCCAGGTCAGAAATGACAAACACAAGGGGTTACAACTTCAAGGTAAGGGGTGGGGGGGAGGTTCAATACAGATATGTGGGGGACGTCTTTTACACAGAGGGTGGTTGGGGGCCTGGAGTGCACCAAGCAAGGTGGTTGAGGCAGAGATGCAAGGATCATTTAAGACTTATCTAGATAGCCACATGAACAAACTGGGAATAGAATACAAAGGGATGCTCTAGTTAGGAACACATGATCGGTGCACGCTTGGAAAGCTGAAGGGCCTGTTCCTGTGCTGTATTGTTCTTTGGTCTTTGATAGGCAGCCTAGGCTGTTGAGTGGGCTCATGAGTAGCCTTTCTTCGCCTCAATGATTGAAAGCAGATATATGCACTAACCATAATCCTCTCAATAAGATTGGATACATGCCGGATATTTCATAACGAGTTACAGAAAATGTTTAATCACTTATATATTAACAAACTACAAATGGTAAAAACAAAATCAATGTTTACACTTTGGGCGCAGAAGGAGCGCATGGCAGTCAGCACGCATCTCAATGCACTTGTCCTTGCTTTACCTGCATATCGCTTGAGTCACACTGGTAGAGAAAAAAACTATGTGGATAGAAGCCAGCCGAATGTGGCAATCCTGCGTTTGGGCAATGGTAAACAAAACGTCTCATGGGCCACACTCAGAATCCTAAGGTAAAAGCAAAAGTCTGCGGATGCTGGAATCTGAAACAAAATCAGAAAATGCTGGAAAATCTCAGTAGGTCTGACAGCATCTGCCAGATGACCCTGTGGGTCATCCAGACTCAAAACATTAACTCTATTCTCTCTCCACATATGCTGTCAGACCTGCTGCGATTTTCCAGCATTTTCTGTTTCTGTTGCACTCAGAATTCTGATGAGTTGTATGTGGTCCCCTGGCTGCGGGCTGCTCACCACTGCTTTTCACACTCTAACACTCAATAGCTACCACTTTAATTGCCTCAAAAAGTTCAATTAAAACAAATCAAGTGCAGCTGCCCTTTACAAATCCGTGCAGAATCTACCAAATTAGCTAATTTCATCCTATATTCTGTTTCCAGAAGTTCACCTCATGCCCAATCAAACCTGACAAGTTGATAAATGTCTCAGCTGACTACTTTCTCCCATTCTTGAACACTTCCAAGTTCAACTCTTGTAAAATTAAAATTAGTGCCTGTGCTATCTCCCCCTCACTTTCCTTCAGTATTCTGGCATCTACATCACCTGTGGCTGGTGACATTTCAGGAGGTTTATGCAATGGAAAATGAATGGAAATCTAGCAGGAACAGCTTACCTGTTTCTACTATAGTTGACTTTGATTCCTCTCACTCCCCAATTTGAGGGGCATTAGTCAATCCAAATCCAGATGACATCAGGCGAGTCTTTCCACCTTCTTATTTAATTCTGGTTACTACCGGAACAGGGAGTACAGTAGATACAGGACTCGCAGCAGCAATCCCACTCAGGAGGATGGGGGTCCCTTTGATACAATTCTTTCCCTCTTACCCCTTCATGCCTTTTTCTCTCAAAGTCTGGCGGCTCATCAAGTTTTTAAAATGAGCTTTCGGAACAGCCTGCCCCCTTTAAAAAGGATTTTTTTCCTGGCCTTTTTGTGGCGTGGGCAGCATATTATTCCTAACGGACCTGTAATTATTTATTTAAATATGGTGGGCAGACTGCCAGTCTTGGTGCCCAGCGACTCCCTGTGTTATTGTGAGAGCTGAGGGGTGGGTGGAAGGTGGCGTGTTGGCCAAAGATTCGGCTGACAAGGCACATAAAAAGCAGCTCAGATTTATGTTTCAGTGTAATGATCTTTTTTCAGAATGATAAATTAACTTTGCTTCTCCCTCCACAGATGTTGCCAAACCCATTCAAATATTTGATATTCTGGTTCATCGTGCTGTCTGAAGCAAACTGATATATTATTGTCTAAGAAGTTTAGAGGAATGAGAGGTGATCTTCTTGAGACATATAAAATCCTGAGGGCACTCGACGGGGTATACAGCAGGCAGAGGATATTTCCACTACTTGGGGAGAGTAGAACTAGGTGACACAGTTTAAGAGCAAGAGATTTCCCTCTTAAGACTGTGATAAGGAGCTTTTTCCTCTACAAAGGCCTTCAGTTTGTGAAATTCTCTTCCCCTGTGGAGGCTGGGTTATTGATTTCTTTCACAGCAGAGTTAAACAGGTTTTTGATAGTCAAGGAGTCAAGTGTTTTTGGGGGAAACACAGGAATGTGGAACTGAGACCACCACAAGATCAGCCATGATCTTATTGAATGGCGGAGCAGGCTTGAAGGGCCAAATGGTCTACTCCTGCTCTTCAGTCCTGTGTAACATTCCAACCAACTGTTATGCTACACATAAATCTGATGTAGTCTAGTGGATGAATAAGAATTTCTTTTTCTTTAGCAAAGCTTCAGTATTCTTTTCACCTGGACAAGTAGAGTTCCTCTAAAGAAAAAAAGATTAATAGAGCAGGATCAGCGAATGATTTAACATGAGAAGACTTGGTAATGGTTTAACACTGGTAAAATCTCTTAGTTATCCGACCTTAATATCAATAAGGCCACTTGATGGCAGCAAACAAATCTGCAAGATACCTTATATCATTTATAGACCTTTCAGACCTAAGCTTATTGACTTTTTTTTTGGAGGTGCTATGTATGTAATAAAATGTTGATTTCTGGAAAGATATTCCAAGTTTTTAATGTTAGTTCTTTTCTCTAGATGTTTTTGACTGAAATCCCGTGTAATTCGTGAGTGTCCTTCCAGATTCTCACAATACCTGCAGAGATGCCCCCAATGAAAGACATTAAATGGTACTACACCACTGCCGATCTAGCAGGATAGCAGGCGGGTAGCAGTAAAATCTGGCACAGTGGCTCTTTAAGCCTCTTGTTGGCACACAATACTTTCAGACTGAGATGGGAAGCATGGACAACTTAGTGATTGGCCTTGGTCAATGCCACTCTCTAAGTGAATACAAAAAGAAACCCGAAGTAACTCATGGTTTTGATTATTTTTAATCCATCTCTGCAATTAAATATAGTTATTGGCTTATATTCTTCTTCTGAAGGTTTGTCTGTCTGAGTTTAAGATTTCACAATCATGAGTGCTGACCCAGCCCGACACATTAGAACTCCCATGTAAGTTCTGCTTTATTGTGCTTGATATTTCTGAAATCTACCATTTGACCAATAGATCCTCTGGCCTCAAGCTGGAGGATGTTTCTGGAGTAGCTCTTTGCCATCCCAAAGTCTTCCTTTTATGCTAATTTGACATCCAAAAGAGGCCATAATAATCTCCAGGTTTGTATTAAAAGTTGTATGATTATACTGTAGAGCAGCAGAAGTGGAGATGACATGGCAATGTCTGTTTCCCTCAGGATACCTGATAGCAGGTAAGAATAATAGTGGAAACATGGTAGGTTTTTAATTTTATTTGCCATTTTGTTCCACCACACAGCAGTCCAGCCAAAGCACAGCAGCTGGCCTATTTTGGAGAAGGTTCTGGTCCGATATTACTGGATGACGTGCAGTGCACAGGGAATGAGCTCTCTATAGACCAGTGTCCAAAGAGTTTGTGGGGAAAACATAACTGTGGGCATAAAGAAGATGCAGGTGTGTCCTGCAATCCTCTTAGGGGTAAGTACCGATAATTAACCAATTTTTAACATCAGCGATGTGATTGTAGTTACGGTTAAAGCAGTGAATGGGCACAGTACAGTCTAGCAGTCAAAAAACTTAATTCCAGTTAGTGAGCTGGAATAGATAAAGAACAAAATTAGTAACTATGGTGTGGTAATAAGGTTTTATGCTCATGGTAATAGGAAAAGTTATGCCCCAGCATCCATTTAATTTCTGCACTTAGGATTACAAAAAAAAGTTGGAGGATTTCAGTTTGATGTGTTGCATACTCTGTTTCATTCCTGGATGTTGCACTTTTGAAAGAAGGAATTGGTAAGGATTATTGGTAAGGAACCTGAAAGCGGAAGCCCCTAGCAGCATTTGGGAAGCATTAATGTTGAGGTGCTTTCTGCCTGTCAGGATATAGTGTTGTTATTTATAACAATTCACATGTGTGCTTATATGAAGTGCCTTGCCGTTGACGGGAGTAGATGAATTTCAGTTTTGTTAATCAAATACATGCAGGACATCAACTGTCCAAGCACTCTGTAATAAAAGTTCTTGAATGTAACAGATAGCCCCCATGCGCATACAACATCTGTTTCCAATGGTCATTTGGAGACCTCTTAGACTGGGCTAATAAAATACATAAACTGCAACAAATCTTCTTTCATGGAGGGGAAAACTGCAGTTTTATAATTAGCAGCATTGAGTGAATTTATTTGTAGAATTTAACATTCAGCATGTTATACTACAGTTGTCCTAAACTAATACGCACTGTTACAATTTAAAGTAATACTTTTAGCTTTTGATTATATAATGTTATACTTATAAATAACTAGACACTTTGATCTTTTCATAGTGTATCATATATCCTGACTCTAGTCCATTGTTTGTATTGTTCAGATGGTGCAGTGCGCCTGGTCGGAGGGAAGGGTAGCCATGAAGGACGACTGGAGGTGTATTACCGTGGCCAGTGGGGAACTGTCTGTGATGATGGCTGGACAGAGCAGAATGCTCAAGTTGTTTGTAGGCAACTGGGATTCAGGTACCGGAGGAGCGCTCTGTCTCCAGCTTGGCTATCAAATCGAAGAAACTTGAGAGCGAGGAATTAGAGATATAATTAAACCCACACTGAGGTTGTGACATCATTTCTCCTTTCAACTAATTCAGTGTGAAATCAGCATTTGCTTTACTGCACAGAATAATGGATAAGGCGTCATGTGGAGGATCACTTATGAGAAATGTTAGATTTGAAAAGACTGTGAAGATTAAAACAAGAACTGCTCCAGCTAAGGTTGCTCAATTATTTATAATTGATACAGTTATTTTTGCATCAGGTTTAAGTCAAATATTCTAAGAAATGCAGCGCATAAGTCACACCTCGTGGGCTTTTAATCTTCTGGGAATGTGACTTCTGTGGTCATCCAAGTGATCTTGTGTTTGGATGAGATATAATTTGTAGGTGTGATTATTAATGTAGCTAATATGTGATGTGGCATTATTTTGTATGATGCATAAAATGCGATTAAGGATTCCAAAATCAAACAAAACCAAACTTTCGAAAAGCATTCAATAAAATGTTGCAAAGAAGGTTACCATGCAATGTTAAAGCCCATGAATATGGGATACTATATGAGCCATGGATTGAGAATGGATTCAGGGGCAGAAGGCAGAAACAAAAGGGACCATTGTCGAGTTGGCAGATTGGTAAGTGGGGAGGCATCACAGACTCAATGCAGGAGCCTCAGCTATTTACAATCTACAGCTCTGAGTTAGATGAGGGCACTGACAGTAATGAATTCAAGACTGCTGATCATACAAAGGTAGATAGGAAATTAAGCTGTAAAGATGCAAAGAGGCTGCAGAGCGTAGGTAGGTTAAGTGAGAGGGAAAGAAGTGACGAATAGAGTATCTTTGGAGAAATGTGAGGTTGTTCACTTCGGTAGGAAGAATAGCAAAGCAGAACATTCAAGAGAGACTAGTAAATGTTGGTGTTAGGTACTTTGGATATAACTCACAGAAGGTTAACGTGCAGGTGCAACAACCAATTGGGAAGGCAAATAGTATGTTAGCCTTTATATCAAGAAGGGTGTTGTTGTATAAAAGTGAGGATGTCTTGCTGTAATTTTTTAAATGTTTTTGTGAGATCACACCTATAATACTCTGTACAGGCTTTTGATAAGGTCCCATACAGGACATTAGAAACACAATTAGAGCATGTAGGATTAAGAGTAATATACTGGTATTGGTTTTTGAAAATTCGTTGACAGGCAGAAAACAGAAAGTAGGAATAAATGGATCATTCTCAGGATAGCAGGCTATTAATAGTGGGGTGCTGCAAAGAACAGCACTGGGGCCACAGCTGTTCACATTCTATATAAATGGTTTGGATGTGGAGACCAAAGTTAATACTTCCAAATTTGATGATGACATAAAATTAGGTGGGAATGCAAGTTATGAGAAGGATGCAAGGAGGCTTCAAGGGGGCAGATTAAGTGAAGAACATAGTCAATGTAATATATTGTAAATAAGTGTGAATTTATTCGCTTTGGTAGGAAAAACAGAAAGGCAGAGTATTTTTTAAATGGTGAGATGTTGGGAAGTGTTGCTGTCCAAAAGAAAATGGGTCTCCTTGTTCATGAGTCACTGAAAGCTAACATGAAGATGCAGCAAGCAATTAGAAATGTAAATGGTGTATTGGTCTTCATCACAAGGAGATTTGAGTGCAGGAGTAAAGATGTCTTGCTGCAGTTGTATAGAGTCTTGGTAAGACTCCACCTGAGTATCGTGTATAATTTTGATCTTATTGAAGGAAAGATATACTTGCTACGAAGGAAGTGCAATAGAGGTTCACCAGATGAATCCCTCGAATGGTAGGACTGTGATACGGGGAGAGACTGTATTCCAGAGTTTCAAAGAATGACTGATGATCCTTTGAAACTTACAAAATTCAGAGTAGATATGGATTGGATGTTTCCCCTACTTAGGGGTCTAGAACCAGAAGACAGACTCTAAGAATAAGGGGTAGGCTAATTAAGAGTAAGATGAGGAGTAATTTATTCACTCAGAGGATGGTGAATCTTTGGAATTCTCTATTCCAGAGTGCTGTGGAAATTCAGTCATTTAACATGTTCAAGTCAGAAATTTTAAATATAGAGTCGTAGAACCATAGAGTTTATAGCAACTTGTCCATGTCGGTCTTTTTTTTTAAACCCCTAAGCTAGTCCCAATTGCCCGCATTTGGCGCAAATCCCTGTATACCCATCTTACCCTTGTAATTGTCTAAACGCTTTTTAAAAGACAAAATTGTACCCACCTCTACCACTACCTCTGGCAGCTTGTTCCAGACACTCACCACTCTCTGTGTGAAAAAAATGCCCCTCTGGACACTTTTAGGTCTCTCCCCTCTCATCTTAAGCCAGTGCCCTCTAGTTTTAGACTCCCCCATCTTTGGAAAAAGATATTCTAACTGATCAATGCCCCTCATTATTTTATAGCCCTCTATAAGATCACCACTCAGCTTCCTACATTCCAGAGAAAAAAGTCCCATTCTATCCAGCCTCTCCTTACAACTCAAACTATCAATTCCTGGTATCATTCTAGTAAATCTCTTCTGCACTCTTTCTGGTTTAATAATATTCTTTCTACAATAGGGTGATCAGAACTGTACACAGTATTTCAAGTGTGGCCTTACCAATGTCTTGTACAACTTCAACAAGACGTCCCAATTCCTGTATTCAGCGTTCTGACCAGTGAAACTTAGCATGCTGAATGCCTTCTTCACCATCCTGTCCATTTGTGGCTCCACTTTCAAGGAGCTATGAACCTGTACACCTAGATCTCTTTGTTTTGTAACTCTCCCCAGTCCTACCATGGTTCATCTATCAAAATGCATCACCTCACATTTACCTAAATTAAACTCCATCTGCCATTTGCCAGCCCACTGGCCCAATTGATCAAGATCCAGTTGCAATCCAAGATAACCTTCTTCACTGTCCACAATGTCACTAATCTTGGTGTCATCTGCAAACCTACTAACCATGCCTCTTACATTCTCATCCAAATCATTAATATAAATGACAAATACCGGTGGACCCAGCACCAATCCCTCAGGCACACCGCTAGTCCCAGGTCTCCAGTTTGAAAAATAACCCTCCACAACCACCCTCTGGCTTCTGTCATCAAGCCAATTTTGTATCCATTTGGCTACCTCACCCTGGATCCCGTGAGATTTAACCTTATGCAACAACCTACCATGTGGTACCTTGCCAAGGATCTTGCTGAAGTCCATGTAGACAATATCAATTGAACTGCCCTCTTCTACTTTCTTGGTTACCCCTTCAAAATCAAATTTGTGAGACATGATTTTCCACTCACAGAGCCTTGTTGACTGTCCCTAATCAGTCCTTGCATCTCTAAATGCCTGTAGATCCTGTCTCTCAAAATACCTTCCAACAACTTACCCACCACGGATGTGAGGCTCACCGGCCTGTAGTTCCCAGGCTTTTCCTTGCAGCCCTTTTTAAATATCTGATACTGATGACATCAAGGGGTATGGGGATATCATAGGGAAAGTGATGTTGAGCTAAATGATCAGCCATGATTGATTAAAAAGCAGAACAGACTCAACAGGCTAAATGGCCTACTCTTGATCCTATGATCCTAGGTTACTATGGCATATGCTAAATAACTACTTTGCATCAGCATTTACTATAGAGGAAGGGTACATGCCAGCCCAAAGAAATTAATATTGGATCTGAGACAGGGATTCAGCAAATTAATGTAAATAAATGAATAGTAATGAAGGAAAGAATGGCACTGAAGAGACACAAATTTCTGGGGCCAGATGGTTTCATCCCCAGGATTTAATGGAAGTAGGTCAGAATATTGCAGATCGTCAAACCACGAGCTTCCAAACTTCTTGTAGTCAGCAACTGTTGTTACATTAGATTAGAACATTGGCTTATTTCACTCCACTGGAACATAGAACAGTAAAGGACAGGAACAGACCCTTCGGCCCACAATGTTGTGCCGAACATGATGCTAAATTAAACTAATCCCTTCTGCCTGCCATTGGTCCATATTCCTCTATTTCTTGCATATTCATGCACTTATCTAAAAGAACGCCCCTATCGTATCTGCATAAACCACTACCCCTGGCAGCATATTCCATGCACATTCTAGCACATTTCTGTAAAGAACTTGCCCCGCACATCTCCTTTGAACTTTCCCTCTCTCATCTTAAGTGCAGGGTCCAAGGCTCCAACCTTCCAACACTATTTCACAGTAGCACAGTGGTCAGTGCTGCTGCTTCACAGCTCCAGGGACCTGGGTACATATTCCTGGCTTGGGTCACTGTCTATGTGGAGTTTGCACGTTCGTCTTGTGTATACGTGGGTTCCCTCCAGGTGCTCCGGTTTCCTCCCATAGTCCAAAGATGCACGGGTTAAGTTGATTGGCATGCTAAAAATGGCCCCTTAGTGTCCTGAGATGTATAGGTTAGAGGGATTAGTGGGTAAATATGTAGGGATATGGGGGTAGGGCCTGGATGGGATTGTGCTTGTTGCAGGCCCGATGGGCAGAATGGCCTCTTTCTGTACTGTAGGGTTTCTATGATTTTACTATTTAAGAAAGAGAGAAGAGAAAACCAAAGAATTATAAATCTGTTAGCCTAGCACAGGAAATTTTCTAGAATCTATAATTAGGGTTAAAATAATTGAATACTTAAAAAAAAAAATTCGGCTGATCAGAAAAAAAAGCACAAATTCATAAATGGTGGGTCATGTCTGATGAATTTGATTGAATTATTTTAAGGAGCTAACTAATGTGGCGGGCAGGGAAATGTCTGAGTATCTTATTGATATGGGATTTTGAAAGGCATTTGATAAAATCCTTCAGAAGATGCCATGAACTAACTGCACTCCAGATAGAGCCACCATCCTCTGAATGACAAAGGTCTTTTTTGAAATCCCTTTTGAATCTACAGACCTTTGCAATAAAAGTATGCCCTTCCGGATGGACCCCCCCGACCCGAACCAAGAAAAACAAGTGCTCCCTACTCACGCTTTCCAAGCGCCCCACAGTCTTACACATCGCAATCATATCCCTGAGGGAAACCCAAAGGAGAAGTACTCACTTGCCATGGAATGTCATAGAATTGAAGACCAGTTATTGACCTCATCAGGAGATTGTCTAAGCAGCCGGCATTTGTTCATTTAACTGTTTTGGTTCTCCCTCACTGTTCCACAGATATACACAGAAACCTGTGGAAGGTCAATTTGAAGGGGGCTCTGGGCCCATTTACTTGGATGACGTCCACTGTGCAGGTCAGGAATCCTCACTGTCTTTGTGTCCCAGAAGCGAATGGGGGAAGCATGACTGCAGCCACCAGGAGGATGTGACGGTCGTTTGCACACTCAACACCGTGAATGACATCCAGGGAATTCCTTTCGGTGAGCATTTCTCAGCAAAGTCTCAGCAGAAAGTTCAAGGAGAGGAATTTTATTTTTGCGTTTTGCACAGTCTTGTTTGAAGCAAAAGTACCAATGACAAAAATTATTTTCTGGCAATTTCTTGCAACCATGTGACATTGTTCCTTTTTGCACATAACTAAGTGGTCATTTCTGCATAATTAATGGACATGATGTTCATTTTCTGTCAGTATATCAATGGTGATGCTATTGAAACCGCAACTTATTCATTTCTGACATGTTTTAGGTGCTTTATTCTTTGCCTTTTGGCTATGAGTTTCTGTTACTTTGGTGATGTCCATAATTGTGATGAATACAGAAGTTGATTTGCTTCTGAGGAAGACTGACAGTTTTAGAAGGCTTTTTTATTCTGTGTTCCTGCCAGTAGGAAGGGCAGGAATGGAATGTTACATTGAGGTGTAGCTTCACCACACTGATAAAGGTTTTAGTATTCCCTACAGTAGGCACTGCTGCTGTCTACTCCTTCCTTACCCGTTGCATGCAAACGGTGGTGGTGAGAAGTCCTTGTGGATTTACTCTTCCCCCTGCTTATGTTAAAATAGAGTAGAATAGAATACCTACAGTGCAGACAGAGGCCATTTGGCCCATAGAGTCTACACCAACTCTTCAACAGACCATCTTACTCAGGTCCTATCCCCACAATCCCCAGTATTTACCCTGCTAATCCCCCTAATCTACTCACCCTTGGACACTAAGGGACAATTTAGTATAGCTAATCCACCTAATCTGCACATTTTGGATTGTGGGAGGAAACTGAAGCACCCGGAGGAAACCCATGCAGACACAAAGAAAATGTGCAAACTTCATGCAGTCACTCAAAGTCGGAATCAAATCCAGATCCCTGGCACTGTGAGGCAGCAATGCTAACCACTATATTACTGCTGTTTCCAGGGAATGTGGTGCCAGATTCCATGACAGTAGCAGGAGCTGCCCTGAGGTATCGCCGTAGAGGGCGAGGTCTTGTTTCCCTTCATTCTGTTCCCACTGAATTACCTGAAGGCCACAGAATCAGTGGAGCTTGATTTCTGATTTTGAAAGCACTTCTGTCCATTGGTTGATCTATTGAGCTGCAGAAGTTCCCGTACTATCATGGCACCTTTATAAATCGGAATCTCCTCTTGAGAGGGGCATTACTTATGGGAGACCGCAAGCATGCTTGCACAGAATCCTGATCTAGGAAAATAGGTTAGTGCAGGGAGAGGGCAAAAGCAGAGGAATGGTAGAAGTCTCTCAAGACATCACCAAAAATCCCAGAAATTCCTTCAACCCAGAAACTCTAGTTTAGTTGTGTGGTTGTCAGTTGGAAGCTTCCACATGCTAATACAAGAGACACGATGACGCTGGGTGGCATGGTGGCACTGTGATTAGCACTGCTGCCTCACAACACCAGGGATCCAGGTTCAATTCCAGCCTCGGGTCACTGTCTGTGTGCACTTTCTCCTCACGTCTGCAAGGGTTTCCCCCAGGGGCTCTGGTTTCCTGACACAGTCTGAAAGATGTGCAGATTAGGTTGATTGGCCATATTAAATTGACCCTTAGTATCAGTGGGATTAGCATAGTAAATGGATGGGAATACAGGAGCAGGGCCTGGGTGGGATTGTGTTTGGTACAAGGATTCTGTGATTCTAGAATTCCACATGACTGAAGGATGGAATATAGATTTGTTCCACTTGGCATATTACTGTGAAGCGATACTGAACAAAAACCATGTCACATTAAAGAGACAAAGGGAATGAAGGTCACAGACAGAGTTGTCCATCTCTGGCAGCAATTATAGAGGGCTTGGGGAATATCTTCTGCCTTCTTCTTAAGCATTGGTGGTGCACAGCCCCAATGAATGGGATTGCTTTAAACAATACAAATTTGAGCCAATTTATTTTCTCTCTGACATACAGATTTCCTGTGATGTGCTTCCTGCCAGTGTTGATCTGCTCTGGAATTGAGGAATTATGCAATTATTTTTACATGTACTCCTTATGACTAAGGCCTTGCGAGATTGGGAGCATAGTTTCAGAAAGTGATGGGGCTCAAAATTATGTTTGCCATGTTCTATTGACAGGAGTGCAGCAAAGTGGGTCTCAAATGCATTGATGGAGGAAGATCCAGATCCTGTCCCAAATCATGATGCAGGTTTATACAGGTGGCTCAAGCCTATAAAGGGGGGGAAGCTTTGTTGCCCTTCCCTGATGGAGGCCTGGAAACCTTAGCAGTGGGCGAGATAAACTGAACCTACGGAAGCAGGCAACGTTTTGAAGATTGGTCCTCTGGAAGCACTGAACCATTGAAGAAATAGAAACTAGAAACACGAGTTTCATCATGGCTTACCATCAAACTCAATATCCTGATTCCCCCCTCCCTTCCATATCCTTTGATCCCTTTAGTCACAAGAGCTATATCTAATTGCTTCTTGAAATCAGACAACCTTCTGGCCTCAACTACTTTCTGTGGTAATGAATTTCTTCTGGGTGAAGAAATTCCTCCTCACCTCAGTTCTAAAAGGTTTATCCCTTATCCTCAAATTATAATCCCAAGTTCTGGACTCCTCCACCATCGAGAAAATCCTTTCTGAATCTACTCAGTCTAACCTGTTAGAATTTTATAAGTTTCTATGAGATCCCCTCTTACTCTTCTAAAGTCCAGCCCAGTTATCTCCCCCTGAATAGATTACCTTCACTGCCAGAGTCCTGGGCCTCACCTGGGGCATGAACAAGATCTTTCAGATGGCAAGTGCTCCATTGAGGCCTACCAACTGCGCTCAAAAGATTTGTTCTCTGTAGAGAAGGGACCAAATTGGAGCAAAATGAGGGTTCCACCCTTTTCTAATCACTAACTGACCATTCCACTGGACACGTACTTCTTCCCATTTTGCCCCCCGCAATTCCGTTGTGATTTCAGACTGCGAGTGCTTTTAAAGAAAAGACTACTTATGGTTTTGTCATCTACCAGGTCCCCCTATCAGATTGATGGATGGAGAAAGTAAGAAGGAAGGACGTGTTGAAATTTTTATCAACGGCCAGTGGGGAACTATTTGTGATGATGGATGGACTGACAAGGATGCTGCTGTGGTCTGCCGTCAGCTGGGGTACAAGTAAGTGACTGTTAGATCGGATACAGGTACTGTGCGTGTATCAGGGGAGCCTTTTAAAACAATTGAAAACATTTATGCCCCCATCTAGTTGTTTAAATAATAGCTTTGAAGGTAATTTTTAGCCATTTAAATTAATGACTGCCAGAATGTTTTTTAAAGACATTCTCCTTCTGAGATTCCAGGTGAGATTTTAAGAGATTTACCTCATGAAAATAAGACCAATTTAGTAAGAAAACTGGTGCCATTTTTGCTAGCTCATGAGTGTACAATAAACCCCAATGTGAAAGATATGTAAAATATAGCCAAAAACACAGTTATACTCTTAGATTTCCTATGGGAGTTCTCCTGATTGTTCACTATTATTTCTGTGGAAGGTTAGTAACTCCCCCAGGGAAATTGTATTTATAACCATTTATACCCAGCTTCTCATCACAAAAGAAAAGGAGATTCTACCCTTTGGTATTTATATGCATTCACTAATAATATTTCACAAAGTATTTTAATTTAGTGAAGGAGAGTGTATATGAGTTGCAATGTTAACACAATTGATCAATAATTTTTCAAATTTGATCCCCCAATGTGGTAAGATGCTCTTTCGGAGAGCTGATGCAGACTTGATGGGCTGAATGATTGCTTTCTGCACTGTAAGGATTCTATGATTCTGTTTTTCACTTCATTGGGGAGTTGGCTACTTAGGGATTTGTTTCCGTTTGCACATAATATTCTTGCTATTCTTCTGATATTAAGATGGGAGCTGGTAGCTTGTGTTTTATTTTAAACCTGTTTTTTGCCTCTTCTCTGAGAGCTTTGGGCATTCCGAATGTGGGGTACAGTGCATTATAGAGGAAGATACATGAGATTCTAATTAACGGGACACACCATTATGAATAAGACTGAGAAGGGGAAGCTGCAGAGATTTGTAATCAGACTTATTAACATAATGTAACAACAACTTGTAGGGGGAGGGTTGGAAGCAGAATTAATTCATAGGAAGCCTACAGTGCAGAAGATGGTCATTCGGCCCATCAAGTCTGCACCAACAACAATCCCACCCAGGCCCTATCCCTGCTTAATTACCCTTTAACCAATCACATCCCGGGACATTAAGGGTTAGTTTAGCATGTCCAATGAACCTACCTCGCACACCTTTGAAATATGGTAGGAAACTGGAGTACCCGGAGGAAACATGGGGAGAATAGGCAAACTCCACACAGACAGTGACCCAAGTTGGGAATCTAACCCAGGTCACTGGAGCTGTGAGTCAGCAGTGCTAACTGCTGTGTCGCCCCAATGCAAAGAAATGGAAAATTGGGGTAGAGACAGCTACACAGATGAATCTGGAATTTTTTGTGGGTGTTCCCCCAATCTCCCACCCTTTGCTCTTGATGCCAAATCACTCCCCCATGACCCCAACCCTGTAATCCCTGTATCCCACAATCACTCACCTGTGCCTAGGTCCATGCTAACGCTCGGCCTCAGTGGATGCAGTACCCGTAATAGCCTCCACATTCCCAGTGGAGCTGTTGAGCAGTGAAGGGCCGACAAATCTCAACAGACAGAACTTCAGTCCCCAGGGTGTTGATCCGGGTGACAGCACGCCATTCCCTGATTGGTACTTAATACAACGGGCTTTCCCAAAAAGAGGCAATGTGTGCTTTCCCTGGCTGTCAAATCAGTTGGTGAAAAACCCAGCATTTCGATTGAATGCCACCCAAGTAGTCATTTAAAATTTATTCAGAGGAATGAGAAAAGTTATTTGGGTCAGCAGTGACAATGTTGTGAGTGTGTGTATTGATCCAAAAGAAATGGAAGTAAAAGTTTAGGAATGAATTTGTAAGAGAAATAAAACTTCTTTTTCGAAGGGTAGAGGATGAGGGGAGTAGGTTTGGAAGATTGAAGCATACGGGTGGTAAAGGAGGAAAGGAGCTGGTCAATCTTGGTCTTATTGGTGATGAAGACTCCTGAGGTGGGCAGGCCTGAAGGATGGCAGGGTAGAGCAGAGTGGCCAATAGATGTGAGAGAGAGATTTTTATTGAAGAGTGAAGGCAGATACCAAAGGGGAAGAAGGAGAGGCTAGAGTTCAACAAGCTATGTCATCGCCAGGATGGTTTAGCTGGAATAGGTGATAAAAGAGAATTGCAATTTGGGCTTCGGATAATGTGGATACCTCTACAGATAGCGAAGAAGCCATAGGAGGCTAAATGCACCGGGGGGAGTTTTCCATTCCTTTGCATTGCGGCAGACCATGCAAAAGTCCAATGACCTCGGGTGGGATTTTCCATTTCTGGGGCGAGCGTGGCTGGAAAATCCCACCCATTATGTCTCATTTTTATTTGCGTAACAGACAGCATATTATCAATGTATGCTTGAACCAGGTGGCCCAAGCAAAAATTGGGCCTCAAACCTCATTGTAACAACTGGGCTGCAGCTGCACAGACAGTTCACACGTGTGACCAATTGCAATTTGCTCTGTTTGTCTCAGTGCTGGAAACCCTGGTGCTTGGGGCTAGTGGGGAAAGGGAAATGGAAGGTACAGGTTGATCATGGGAAGCGATGGAAAGGAAACCTATTGGTTAAGGAAGCAGCAAGCTCCAGAATCCCTGAACAGCATGGGCCTAACGCGTGCTCTGGCCAGTATTACTGAATTGTTCCAGTGATTTCTTTGGCAAGTATGATGCCCTTTATAAGTACACTCAGGGGGCTTTACTGCTGTTTTATGCAGCAGCTAGCCCTGCCTTTCAAAAGCCTGGAATAAGTTCAGACACCCAAATGCACTCGCGAATCAGGCCATTATGCTACTCAATTTATATTGGATATAACAATGGTGGAGTTCTACCATACGGTTTCTTCCTGGTTGATAGCTATTAATGATCATTCCTTTACATTCATGAAAACTATGAGACAGAATTTTACAGTCCCATGCCAGCAGCTTTTTAAACAAGATAAGATCTAATTACCACCCGCTTCAAATTTGAGGTTGGCAGGCGAAGTTCAGGATCAGAGGGGGGAAGCACGGCTGGTCACCCTAGCCCTTGATGGGAGGTGCAGGGATGACCTCCCTCAAGGGCCTCTTTTTACAAATTGGGCACCAGCTTGAGCTACGGACCACCGCCCCCTCCTTCACACCACCGGTGGGTTCTCCCTCTCTCACTCCCCCTCACCAGCCTCTCCAGCTAAGACCTCCATCCACCTTGGGCCCAACCTCCCCATCCCACTTTGAGGCACCCTCACACCTACCTGTCTCTGGAATTCAGGACTTTGAATCTGGGACTGTAAGTGATCCCAGCCCTGGCCACTACTGCCATTGGCAGTGCTGAGATTGTAGAGCTGCCAGACAATCAAATTGGCAGACAGCACTCTGAGATGGTTTTGTCAACCACGTGAGGGGCCGAAGTCCTGTCCTGGCTATTCCTCAGAGTGTTGAATGGTTATAGGGCTGCCATGAATGATGGGGTTGCATTTCCCACTGACTCTGTGCATGGAGAAGTAGAAAAGTCCGCCATCTGAAAAATCCTCTTGAGGGAGGTGACCTGAAGTGCTCTCATGCCCATGAATACCACACATCGAACTCCTGGCATCCCCCAGTATCCAGGGAAAGCTGCATATTGCAATGGCTTCTTTTCACAGAGAAAGATATGAAGTTACTACTGATTTCAAAAATAGTGGGTATCACACGTGTGGAATCTCTCTGATTTGACAGATGTTGCCTTAGTTGATGTGGACGGTGCAGTTCCTGCAGTTCACTTCCATAGAGACAGCTGTTCTAGATCCACATGAGCTGTGCCAATCACTGTGCAACAAATTACACAGCTCCAGGGCAGACTTTCTTGTGAATCAGTAGCAGCAAAGACATAAGGGGTGGCACAGTGATTGGCACTTCTGCCTTATAGCGCCAGGGACCCGGGTTCAATTCACTGTCTGTGTTGAGTTTGCACATTCTCCGTGTCTGCGTGTGTTTCTCCTGGGTGCTTTGGTTTCCTCTCACACTCCAAAGATGTGTAGGTTAGGCCATACTAAATTGCCCCTCAGTGTCAGGGGGACTAGCTAGGGTGAGCACATGGGGCAATGGGTATAGGGCCTAGGTGGGATTGTGGTCAGTGCAGACTCGATGGGCCAAATGGTCTCCTTCTGCACTGTAGATATTCTATGATTCTATTCTATGATAACTCTGACATGTCCAGGTGTGAGTCCCAGGGCATGGTAACAAGTATGGCTAGAAAGTTGTAGAGGTCAGGAGAACTCCATTCATTGTTCCCGCATGCATTCCACCCTATTATTTTAACTTTGCAGCTTGTAGGAAAGCCCCAAATTAACATGTATCCTCCCCTCTTTGTAAGGTGCATGTCCAGGCCACAGAACCCACTGACATGAGGAAAACTTATAAATGGAGCACAGTCAAACAAGTATTGTGCGTTGACAAATGCTTCCACAAGCACCTGATAATTAAAATAAAACTTAGAATAGTTCCTCCACCAACGAGGAGAAAAGCAAATAAGATCCAAAATAGAGTTCCTAATGTTAACACTCATGTTCTCAGAAGAACCTTGTCTAGCCAGAAAATGTGAGTAGAAATCCCTCAGAACCTGATGACCGTGATGCCTGCAGGTGCCTGTCAGCTTAGTGTCACTCCCAAAAAGAGGTTGCTTCATTGATTACTTTATCTCGCAATATCCTATTAAAGGGCAAATATAACAGTTGTAATATTTGAGGTAAGTGTCTTCCTGCCAGGGGATTTCCCTTATATTTGAACAAGATTACTAAAACCATTTGGCTAAGCACCACGCGAGGAAATTCCGTCAGTTTTCTATGGAAATAACTTACTGCTGGTCAATCACAGCTGCTTTCGAAATGTGCTGTAACGATTTTAATAGTGACGAGATGCTATTTAGCATTTGTCTGGGTGGCCTCTTCACAAAAAGCTCCAGTGTAGTATCTGGCAAATCTGCTTCGCTCTGGGGTGGCCACTGCTGTTGTGCACCTCAGAGGTCCTCTATTCGGCTCAATTTGATTTATTTTTCCACACAGAGGTTCAAAATGTCAGTACTTGAGAGCTGAATGTCCAAACTCAGCAACAAAGACCGCCAGCCCAGTTCCACCAGTGCCAGAAGAAAAGTAAAGCTAGTCCAAATCTACGTCTACAAAATGTATCTTAATCTAATTTCCCCAATCTCATATGCCGCACCAAATATATTTATATTTTTTGTTCATTCGTGGGATATAGCCGTTGCTGGCTGGCCATCATTTATTGCCCATCCCTAGTTGCCTGATGGCAGTTGAGAGTCAACCACATTGCTGTGGCCCTGGAGTCACATGTAGGCCAGACCAGGTAAGGATGGCAGATTTTCTTCCCTAAAAGACATTAGTGGGTTTTTCTGACAATCGTTTCCTGGACATCAGTAGATTCTTAATTCCAGATGTTTTTTACTGACTTCACATTCCACCATCTGCCATGGCAGGATTTGAACCCGGTTGCCCAGAACATTAGCCGAGTTTCTGGATTAATAGTTTCGCGATAATACCACTGAGCCATCACCTCCCCAAATCATTTGATTTGATTTGTTATTGTTACATATAAGGGGACACGAGTATTGTTTCTTGTGCACTATACAGACAGAAACACACTGTTCGTGGAGTACAGAGGGGAGAAGGAAAGGAGAGGGTGCAGAATATAATGTTACAGAGAATTTTACACACCAGCCATTGCGAGTGAGAATGCCAGTTTAATGCCATTTAGTACCCCTTATGTGAATTTGTTCCTACTAGGGACGAGGACAGGATTGCCCAAATTCATTTAATTGAAGGAACCTGCACCCAGCTTTCCTACACCTTTGTTTTGCGCCCATTCCACTTGGTGGTGCTGCAAAATGAAGACACTGTAAACTTACAATTCTGTTCCAGTCGTCTGGCACAATCTGCACATGAATAGAATGAAAGCCTTCCCTATTCATATATTTCATGGAGTTATTGCAGTGAGGCTGTGCGCTCATGTAGCAACCGACTCGAGTAGTGATTCTGAAGGATGGGGATGTGTGAAAATTGAATGGTGTGATAATCACAGCCTTGAGGCAATGCTGTTCCAGCAGTAGAGCTTTAGGTGAAGGTAATCCTCAAAGAAATATTATAATGTTGTGACAGCCTCTTTCCTGAAGTATAGGATGAAGAAGGGAAGCCTCAGGATCTCATAAGGTTCTGCCCACAATATACTGCTTTTACTTAGTAAAAGTTTACTTAGTAAAATATTCGGTAAGCAGTGTACGGCCAGCAAATGATTTTGGATTTCTGTTCAGCTTACGGAAACATGAGTTTATCAGGAGTGAAGTTTGCAATCAATGTTCAGAATTTGAAGTTCATTTTGTCCTCAAATCAAAGATGAGGTGCCATCTTATTGACTAATGAGCTGTAAAATTTGTCGACTTTGTTTCTATGATTGCAGTGTCTAAGCACCCAAGCATAGGGCAGCAGGGTGGCACAGTGGTTAGCACTGCTGCCTCACAGTGCCAGGGATCTGGAAGTTGCGCACTGGCATTGTAGGGAGGGTGGGGCTTGATCTCACAGTGCAATGGGAAATCACTCTCTCCTCACCCTCTCTCTCCAACCACTTCACTCCCCCCACCCTCTCTCTCCAACCACTTCACTCCCCCGCATTGACATCGAGACTACTCCCACTAGCAGCATGTTCCTCCACCCGCTCCCTGTCATGAGTTATTGGCATCAGGGTACCCAGGCTCACCCAATGAAGGCCCACCTGTTTGACCCCCGCTATGTCTCCCCCATCACAACTGCCTTCATGATCCACTCCTGAACTGCCTCTCCCCATCAGACTCCCTTCCTGCACGTGGCACTGCTGAACTGTCCAGTAGCTGCCACCAGTGTGTCAGGTAGGCACAGCCAGCAATACTTCCATGGCCCTTGAGCCCCCTTGCATGACCATTGCGGCAGGTCCCTTCTAGTGGAGACCAGTAGTGATTCGCTCCCATGTGATTTCCCAGAGAGGTTAGAGGATTCCAGGAGGAGGAAGGATCGAGTGCTGAACCCGCTAATGAGATTGAAATCCAGTCAATCTCATGCTAATCTGCCTCACGCTCTTTCTGGGCATGATCCAGTTTGCTCCATTAGAAAAGGGCCAGGAGAATTGAAAACTATTTTGTATCGAGTGCGAAACTGACTTTTAGGCCCACCCACTATTCTTTGGGATTGGTGCAATCTGCGCCAGGTGCAGCGATGTTAGAGAATCTCCCCGTTTCACTTTCGTAAAATCATGGTGATTCTGCTTGATCATCTTGAATTTTTCCAAGTGGCCTGCAATAATGTCTTAGCTTTTAATAGATTTCCTATGAGAGATGTTCAGATAATTGGCATGTAGTTTCCTGCTTTCTGTCTGTCTCCTTTTTTCAATGAAGCCAACCTAATAGAACATTCCTGTATCTTGGGAATTTTGGAAAATTAAAACTGAGGCATCAACTATCTCACTAGCCATTTCAAGACCCTCCAATGAGGTCTGGCAGGCCTCTGGAGCTTGTTAACCCACATCTTCAACAATTTCTTAGCATCGCTTTGCTGGTGATTGTAATTTTCCTGAAACCCCCTCCCTTCCACTTCAGGATTTACAGTTAATTCTGGGAGGCTATTTGCGTTCTTCATGCTGAAGAATGATGCAAAATTCCTGTTCAATTTATTTGCCATCTCCTTATTTTCTGTTATTAATTCCTCAGGCTTGCTTTCTATGAAACCAACACTCACTTTGTTACCTCCTTTTTTTCAAATATCTATGGAAACTCTATCTGTCTTTATATTTCCAGCTTTCTTTCTCTCACACTCTAATTTTCCCTCCTTGTTAATCTTTCAGTTATTCTTTGCCGTTCTTTATATTTTCTCCAATTCTTTAACCTGCTACCCATCTTTGCACATTTATATGCTTTTTCTTTAAGTTTGATATCATCTTTAACTTTTGTTTAGTTCACCATGGTGTTACGTCCTCTATGGCGTCTCATTGGAATGCATTTATTTTGTGTATTTTGTTATATATGGTGGCACAGTGATTAGCATTGCCGCCTCACAGCACCAGGGACCTGGATTCAATTCCTGCCTTGGGCGACAGTCTGTGTAGAGTTTGCACATTCTCCCCATGTCTGCGTGGGTTTCCTCCAGGTGCTCTAGTTTCCTTCCACAGTTCAAAGCTGTGCAGGTTGGATGGATTGACAATGCTGAATTGCTCCTTACTGACCAAGAGGTGTAGGTTAGGGGAGATTAGCAGGGTAAGTACATGTAAGTAAGTTACAGGGATAGGGCCTGGGTAAGATGCTGTGATGGCTAGTTGGTGTCCTTAATGGGCCAAATGGCCTGCTACACTGTAGGGATTCCATGATGTCCCCTTAAATGTTTGCCATTGCATTTCTATTGGCCGATCCCTTAATTTGCCAGTTCACATTGCTTTCATGTTTTCATTTAGACAAACTCTCCTGTTCCCTCAAACTGAATGTAAACAAAGCAATCGCATTGTGATAGGGGTGCATTCAATGTGGCCATTAACCAATCTTATCCCATTGCAGAATATTAGGTCCAGTAAACTTGCTCTCTAATTGGCTCTAAAACATGCTGTTCTAAGAAACTATCCCTAAAACATTTGGTCAACTGTTTATGACGTTTGGAATATTTTAGTTTTCTCCCTTGCTCACATGGAACACCACCCTGCATCATTCTCATCAAACTATAGAGATTCCATGTCCTATTACTCTTTGGCCTAATGTCGTGACTTCAAATACATTACCTAACATTTTATTTCTTGTGGCACTCTGTAGGTCACCACCTAAACAGTGAAGTAGTCAGATGGTGGAAAATAACTAAAATGTATAGAACTTTAAATATCATTTCAAAATTGTGACATTTCCTTTGAAAATAATTCTGTTAAAAATGTGTTAACAATAAAAGCAGTTACAAGATCTAATGTCTTCTGAGCATCACATGTGTTTTGCTTTAAGGGGCCCAGCCAAGGCCAGGCCACTGGCTTACTTTGGCGATGGTGTAGGGCCAATACACATGGACAATGTGAAATGCACTGGGACTGAGCAAACATTGTCAGACTGCATCAAGCAAGACATTGGAACACACAACTGCCGACACAGTGAGGATGCAAGTGTGATCTGTGACTACAGTGGCAAAAAAGCCGGAAACCTGTGGAACATAGGTAAACATTTTTGACTTTTATTAACCAGGTTAGTTGTTTAAATCAGTTTTGTAGTGGAAGATTTCCTCTGAGCAGTCATAAATCATAAATGCCTCGTTATAAATAGGTTGACACTTATGCACTGAGTGTACAGGGGTAATCTTTCCCTGTGTTAATACCTGATCTTGACTAGAACTTAAAAAAATGGAAGCAAAGTGACTTTTACCTTAAAGGACTAATTTTATAAGCCTCTGTTGTCAGTGCTAAGCTGAATCCTAAGGGAAAGCACACACTGAGAAATTGGACAAGCATAATTTACAGAGGGCATGTTATGTTCCTACTTAAGCATTGTCATCTCTGAGTGTTGATAGCAAATGGATACCTCATCACTGCTCTGAGAATGACTTAAATAGGTTCCTCACTGCATCTTGCAGCTTCCTGCACACCTTCCCAGTAACGTGCTGCTTGATAACTTAAAATGGGATCCAGTGTGTGAATGGTCTAGCTCAGTGGTTCCCAACAGGTGTGCTGCAGCAACACTGGTGTGCCACAAAGACAACCCCTCCCCAAATTTGCCATAAAAAAGATTCAAAATGATTAAAAACATCATTGAATTAAACTAAAACTAATCTTCATCTTCAGCAGACCTGATGAACCTCAGGCCTCCCACGCATGTGCCAGCCAGGAAAGAGTGACACGTACATGGTTTAGATTTTTTATGTTAGTCAGATCCATGCGCATGGCGAACAGGACACAGAGCTGAAGACAAAGACCCCATGCCCCTGCATAAACAGTGAAAAATTAAAATCCCTGGGAGATGTGAAATCGACAGAGGTAAAAGATGGCATATGCTGTTCCAAAAATCACAATATTAAAACCATGGCAATAATTTGTATCCAGAGTTACGTTTAACTAATATCTAGTTATGGAATTATATTATGTTGATATTTATGTCCTGCACTTCAGCTGTCTCCTCTTCCTTTTTTGATTATGTTACCGCTTTTTTCTCATACTTCAGGGCCGGAACTTTCCAGCTGTTCATGCCTCACCATTGCTGCAAGCGAGGATGGAGAATTTGGCGCCTCGCCAAATCTCTGTTCACTGCTGTGGGACCAGAGAGTGGGGTGACCGGCTGGAAAATTCCAGCCCATTTTTCTACCTGAGGTAACAGCACTCAAAATATTAATACAAAAGCAAAATACTGCAGATGCTGGAAATCTGACATAAGAAGAAAAATGCTAGAAAATCTCTGATAATCAAACAGCATCTGTGGAGAAAAACAGTCAACATTTTTGTTGATGACCATTTCAAAATATTAAATCTTGTATGAACTGGATAAATTATTTTGAACTGTGGTTTTAAGGAAATCAAGCTTATGCCTCTATTGCATTGTTTGCATGTTTTGAAGATAATGGCCCAGGTTTTGCGATAGCCACTACGGAAGCTATCAGTGCTCAGCATTATTATGGTGGATCTTTGGCATCCACACATGCACAGTAAAACATTTTCTGATTGTCGATGGATTTTCTGCCCACATTGCCGTTCTCTTTGATGCTGAATACAGGCTGAAAATCATCCCAAAAAAGTCTTTTGCTTGATAGCAGTTCAGAGAAAATAGGAGATGTACCTCAATTATTTTTTACAATATAGAGGTGTGCGATGATATATAAAAGGTTGGGAACCACTGGCTTAGTTGATATATAATAGGGAGCTTCTTAAAGCTGAGACCTACTTGCCCATTTTTGGTCATAAAATATTTCTTTGCTTTGCCTGCAATCTTATTGCAAGATTTTGCCTTTTTTCCCACTTTACATATGTTTTATTTTCACCATATTTCCCATGAAACTCTCATTTCCAGCTGCTAATTTATTTACAATATGACAGCTTGGGCTCCACTTTTGAATTGCGATGGCATTGCTAAAGATCAACTACTGGTGGAGGACCATCAGTTAGCTTATTAACAACTCTTTACAGTGGAAGACCTACATGTTGAGTGTCTTTTACAGGACTGATGATCATCCAGCAGCGGTTAGTGTTTATCTATGTGGTACATTTCTAGGAACAACCAATAGCGCGTAGAGTCCTACATGACAGAACTGTTTGGGACGAACCTCAACAAAAATCTCTGCATCTCATTTCAGACCACCACATACTAGTAGTAATATTTACTGACCTGGACAGTCCTTTGTGAGCATACCAGAGCAGAACCGTCTCTGGTATCACCACTTCAAAAAGGAGGATGCCAAACACTCTCTTGAAGAACTGATCAGCAGCAACTAATCGAGAACAGGATATGGAGGAGGACATCAGTGCACTTGATAGGCCATCAAAAGTGACTGTAACCTTGTAAAGATGCACTTTCACAGACTTCATTAGAAACACAGAAGATACTTATTAATAAGAAAGCAGCAGCCTCTTGGCTGTAGCCAACTTCCAAAATGGCTCCTTGCTGAGGAGACTCTCACCATGGGGTGATTCCACACTCAGTGTCCTGATTGGTCACATGGACCACATGACCCTTACTCTGCTGTGTTTCCCTTAAAGGGACAATCACCACAAACCTCTTGTCTGAATTGCCAAACAACATAAAAGTCCTTGCACTCACTTGATAAAGTTACACTACTTTGCTGACAAACATACCTTGATAAAGGCTGACAAATAAGTAAACGCAATTGTAAACTTCACAGAAGTGAAGTGCTATTTGCTCCTGTGGGGAAACACCTATCCTTTTAACTGTTTACATCTTTTTAAATATAATTTGCTGGCCAATATTTACTTTTTCCCTGGCATGAGACAGAAGATGTGCTGAGAGCTTACGCTATTTATTTAGATGAGCTGACACTGTAAATTTTTCGTCTCACTGCCCTGTGGACTAGCCTGGCTGAAGCAGCTCACCAACATTTCCCAGATACAGAATCTGCGACTTTCACTAGTTTGGGCCTTGTTCCCTGCAGTGCATGCTCATTTCATCATTTATCAGACTAATATTATGGATGAAATTCCTTCAAAACTACACCCACAGGGATTGGCTAGCTGAAGTAAGCTAGCTGCACTGCCAGCTGCCAAGGATTCTATGATACCATGAATGGCTGGTTGGGCCATTTCAAAGGGCACCACATTACTGTAGGCTTGAAACAAGATTAAAATACAGGGCTGTCATTCAATAGGATCGCCATGTCTCCAGGGTATCCATGTTTTCCCCTGCCTTCCAAACCACCCCCCCCCCAACGCCCCCACTGTCCATTTCACCAGTCTGTCTATATCCTCTTAACGTTTAACTCCTCACAGTTCACAGTACTTCCATCATCTTCAAGTTTTGAAATTGTGTTCTGTACACCCTGTTCTAGGTTATAAATATAAATCAAGAAAATCCATGGTCCCTTCATATACTTCCCCCCCGCCACCTCCAGTCAGAAGTAAATAAAGATTTCTGTGATTCATGTTTTAACTAGGCTTGAATTAAATAAACTGTTGCATAATGAAATATGAGCAAAGGACGAATGTTTCAAATTACCACATTGTTCGAAATAAAGCGCCTGTTGACACTATTATTTTTCACATATAAAAGCATGGTCTTACCAATATTTGGGGACTCAAGTAATTAATGCATAGGAAAACAATTTTATAGTATATTTAGAAATGACTTAGCCAATACATTTTCTTGGAGCTCTGGCAACTCAAAATTTGGCACTACATCCCCCCAAGTACCGGCCTCAGATCTTCAATTAAAAATCAGAGCTACAATGTTTGCTTTGTTGGTGGTGCAAAAAACATGGTGAACGTGCCTTATAATTGTGTGAGATCTTTGGTATGAGTCAACAGTACACATGGAACAGACTGGCAGGCAGAACATAGAACATTACAGCGTAGTACAGGCCCTTCGGCCCTCGATGTCGCACCGACCTGTGAAACCAATCTAAAGTCCATCTAACCTACAGTATTTCAATATCATCCAATGTTTATCCAATGACCATTTAAATGCCCTTAATGCTGGCGAATCCACTACTGTTGCAGGCAGGTCATTCCACGCTGTTACTACTCTGAGTAAAGAACCTACATCTGACAACTGTCCTATATCTATCTCCCTTCTATTTAAAATTATGTCCCCTCCTGCTAGCCATCTCCATCTGAGGAAAAAGGTTCACACTGTCCACCGTATCTAATCCTCTGATCATCTTATATACCTCTATTAAGTCACCTCTTAACCTTCTTCTCTCTAATGAAAACAGCCTTAAGTCCCTCAGCTTTACCTCATAAGACTTTCCACCACAACAAGCAACATCCTGATAAATCTCCTCTGCACCCTTTCCAATGCTTCCACATCCTTTCTATAATAAGGCGACCAGAACGGTACACAAGGCTCCAAGTGCAGCTGCAACATGACCTCCTAAACTTAATCCGTCTACCAATAAAAGTTAACATATCTTACACCTTCTTAACAACCCTATCAACCTGGGTGTCAACCTCAGGGATCTATGCATATGGACACCGAGATCTCTCTGCTCATCCACACTACCAAGTATCTTACCATTAGCCCAGTACTCTGTGTTCCTGTTACTCCTCCCAAAGTGAATCACTTCACACTTTTCTACATTAAACTCCATTTGCCACCTCTCAGCCCAGCTCTGCAGCCCAGAGCCTGTTGGTATAAATTCATGGGCCACCTACTTGGTAATGAGCAGTCTTACAATAACCCTGTGATAATGAAAACAGACCTAAAGTTTGAAATCTCACCACATGATTACAGCTATCATTCTACACGGTATGTTTTCTATAGACCTAATATCCTTTCTATAGAAAGTAAAGTTATCATAGCTTCAGAAGACCAAAGGCTATTCTCCCCTTTGAGGGGGAGAGCTGACTGGTGGAGATTTAACCTGACAATCAGGCAAGACGCAAGGTTGAGAAAGCAGGGATTTTATGAATAACCTCAGCTGGTGTGGAAATTGAACCTTCGCTTTTTACATTGCTCTATGTCACTAACCAGCTTTGCAGCCAACTGAGCTACATCAAAGTGTCAGAACTACCGTGAAGGAACAACACAGTTTGGACCAATTTCCTTATTTCCCTGTTTTACAGGTGTTCCATTTTAAAGTATACAAGACCAGTTCCGACCAGTATTCTTATTTTCCTGGTTTACTGTTTGTTCCTTCTGGGGACACGTTTTGCTATAATCAAAGCCCTGAACAAATGTATTATCTTTACTATTGTATTTTATACATTTACTTATAGCTCAAACTACTGCTGGCCTTTACTTTTTATGGCGTTATCTCATTGAATTTATACTTTCATTTGGTTTCCTAGTCTTAAAAGTTGAATTTCAGAAATTGAAATCTGTACCCTTCAAAACAACTGTACATGTACAAAATTTCAGGCACACAGTATCTCTCTACTATTATGGAGCCCACTCCATGATGTACACACCAAACCCACAACCCCAGTGCAATACAGAACTGCTTCTGCAGAAAGTTGATGATTCTCATTATTAATTCACAAGTAGATAGCTGTTTATATTCACTTCTTTTTCTCAAGAAAGTGGAAGCAAAGCGACTTCTTACAAGCTGTGCCCAACATACCTTCTTAATCTATCTTTTACTTTCATTCTAAGCTTCTAAAATTTCATTCTAACTCTTTTAAACTCTCCAACCAGTCAACTGGTTTCAACTAGTTTCAACCAGTTGAAACTAGTCAGCTTCAACTAGTTGAAGTTGAAGTTGATCAACTTCAACTATGTTGATCTTTCTCTGCACCCTAACTATGATTGTAACACTAATTCTGCACTTTCTCCTTCTCTACGAATGGTACGCTTTGTTTGTATAGCACACCAGTAACAATACTTTTCACAGTGTACGAATACATCTGACAATAACAAATCAAATCAAAATCAAATTTATAGTTTAAACAAAATAACGCAATAGCAATTTTACAACTGTCTACCCATTGCATTTAGTTTCAACAGTACATGAATAAAGTGAAAAGATGTTTAAAGTTAAATAGTTATCATAAAATCATAGAAGTTTATGCACAGAAGACAATTTTGGCTGATTGTGTGTGTGCCAGTTGCAGCTTCCCCAATATTAAAGAGTATAGGCAACAAACAGGTTTAAAGTGGACTGTTTTCTTCTTGCATTTCGCTGTACATTTGAATATTTTTCTCCTTTAAGTGCTCATTGGCAGTTTCAATGGTCCCTTCTGGTGATTTTTGAATAAATATGGGTTAGATTTTAATTTGAATGTCTACTGGACCTGAAATTACCCAAGCAGATATCTTTTGTACTTTCCTCGTGGGCCAAGAGGAAGGTTTAGGTTTCCCTGCCTCTGCTCCCCACCCTTTCTGAATTCCAAATTTCAACACTGTCCCTAAACTTTCTCCCTGTGACTTGCCTGAGTACTTTGGCCCCAACTGGCAGTTTTCCTCTCCCTCCAACCAGCCAGCTGTCACTCCCCACCAGTTTTGGGAGCAGTTAAAGGGCTTCATGCTGCTGAGACACAGCTTGGAAAAAATTGATGTTTGTTTAGGTTTAACGTTGGCACTGTGGCTTCACTGATGGTTGAGTGTCACTCCTCAGTGCAGTTACTCCAAGCAGACCAGTAACTTTTGGGTTTGATGTTAAATTTATGCTGAGGTAGAGACTTTCAGCTGGAGCAGCCATTTAACCTTTGTGACTGGACTCAATTTTCTTGTTTCTATTGACTAATCATCAAGCTAGATTTCCTACTGCTCATCTCTATCCAATCCAACCAGTTGGACATGTTTCCAGGTTTCAGATGAAAACAAGAACAGACCTAGCTCAGCTGCCCTCATGGCTAAATCACATGCTGACACCTGCTATTTGTCTTCACACATGAAGAAGGATCACTTGGACTGAGATATTGGAGAATCTATGGTACAGTACGACAGCAAGAATCAGCATCTTCCAAGCCGAGATTTTCAATTACTGGTTGCAGATGCAATGTGTGCTTTGCTGCAGGCACAAGAGATGCAATGAAAATCCTTTTTGATTTGATTTGATTTATTATTGTCACATGTATTAGTGTACAGTGAAAAGTATTGTTTCTTATGCAAAGCATACCACTCATAGAGAAGGAGAGAGTGCAGAATGTAATGATACAATCATAGCTAGAGTATAGAGAAAGATCAACTTAGTGCAAGTTAAATCCATTCAAAAGTCTATTGGCAGCTGGGATGAAGCTGTTCTTGAGTGGGTTGGTACGTGAGTTAACTTTTGTATTTTCTTCCCAATGGAAGAAAGTAGAAGAGAGAACGTCCAGGATGCATGCGGTCCTTAATTATGCTGGCTGCTTTTCTGAGGCAGTGGGAAGTGTAGACAGAGTCAGTGAATGGGAGGCTGGTTTGCATGATGGATTGGGCTACATTCACCATCTTTTGTAGTTTCTTGCCGTCTTGGACAGAGCAGGAGCCACACAAAGCTGTGATACAACCCAAAAGAATGTTTCCTATGATGCATCTGTAAAGGTTGGTGAGAGTCGTAACTGAAATGCCAATTGTTAGCGGAAATGGGGAGAAACTTAGGAAATGTTCAAAATTTGAAGAAAAGCTATAATTTCTGTGGACTGCTTTTAAATTTAACTCTGCATTCTTAACAGTGGTTGACCATTATATGGAAATTGTTAGTCGTTTGGAGATTTTTAACATTGTTCAACATTGCATTCCGAGATGAATAACTTCAGGTGTTATTGCTTTTAAATAATTTAGAGTCCACATCCTCTCTCTGTGGTTTACGATTACTGAATCAACGGCAGAAACGGATTATTGGTGGGAAAAATTCTTTAAGGTCAGTGAATATTTTAGTGCAAAATTACACTTTCCTTAGGAAACCATGAACTGGGTAATTTACACTTTACATCATGTAAAATAATGTAAGATAACATTACTGTCGGAGTGTGTTAACTTGCTAATCACAATGTATGCACAAATTGTTGCTCTGTTGTCTTAGTAAATGGGTTGATAAAGCATACATGTTAAGTAGTTATACAAAGGTCTACACAATACTTGAGAGAATTAATACACAATGCAAAGATCCCTGCTAAAGCTTGTTGGTATAATTTGATCTGATATTGAAAAGGTTACCTGTACCATCTGAGTATTGAGCAAAACAATTTTTACATATTTGATGAATAATAATATGGTCAGAATAACTATCATTGTATATGGTCAGTTTGAATTTAATTCCCTAAAAAGATTCTGCTGATGTTATGCATGCCATCAATCGTATTTTCATGACACAAGTGGGAGATCACAGTGTCCTGGAGACAATGGAAAAATCAAAGAGAGTTTTGCTCTTGATGCATATTCTATGATAACCTCTGGACAGTCAGCTATGATCAAGTGTGTACAAAAGTAGATGTTGCTCTGCTGCCCTTCATGAATGAATAATCAGGCATCCAGTAGCACAGAACACTGCCTTGTGTGATTGTGTTTTTTTGCTTTTGGAGGCAAGTCTGCCACCAATGGGTCAATATAAGTGGTTGTCACTGAATTCCAGAGGTAACATTTTGTTCCCTGGACAGGCAACATTTCAAGTGAAGCTATGGAGGACAGCAATGCTGTTTAAACACTATAGGTCTTTATGGAATTGCTGCCAATATTGAGAACTCTCTTGAACTCTTTGGTTCAAGCTCCATTCCAGAGACTTGAGCACAGTATCTAAACTGACAGTGTGAGGGGGTACTTCACTGTGAGAAGTGCAAACGTTTGGATGATGTATTAAACGGAGGACTTGCCTGCTCTCTAAGGCGGGTGTGAAGGATCTCATAGAATTATTTTAACAAAAAGCAGATGAGTTTTCCCCTGACCAAAATTTATTTATCAATCAACATCACTAAAAATCAGATTATCTGGTTATCTGCTGTTTGCTGTGTGGAAATTGGCTGCCCTGTTTCTTGTATTACAACAGCAATGACACTTTAGAAGTGCTTTCGTGACTGCGCAGCACTTTAGGACATTTGTGGTCATTAAAGCTGCAATAGTTTTTTTTAATGCTTAGAATCCACGTGGGGAACAATTGGAGAGCTGACAACCTCAGCACTTTGTGAAATGCTTCTGCAATGTAAATGGCTCGAGAGTTGAAAAGTAATACCCCATATAATAGGTACTATTGTATTCAACTCTTCGGTTTAGTAGGTAAGGAAAATAAACTTTTAGCCTTAGCCATTAAAACAGCAACAGGCAAGTGCTCACAACACATCTGCCAGGTCAAGATTTTCTGCTGGTCTGCACGTCAAGATCCATCTGAAAGCTCCTTAATTGTATTTGTTAGGCCTCTGATAATGTGCACTGAATAATGTCTTTTTAATGTTTGGCTTCCTGCCTTACACAGGGGCGGGTGGCCTTGGCAGGCAGCCATCCGGCTGAGAGCATCCCACGGAGAGGGGAGATTACTGTGCGGTGCCACTCTCATTGGCAGCTGCTGGGTCCTCACTGCAGCTCACTGCTTTAAAAGGTCAGTCCTTTAATTGGAATAATTTAATTAACATAATTAAAAGGAGATAATGATCCTTCTCCCTGGAGGATGATACCGTATTCTAGAGCAGTTTCACTGCAGTTGGTTTCTAATGGCTCGATGCAGTTTATATTTAAACGGTTAATTTTTGCAGGTGTTAGCCTACAATTCTGTCAGAAACCTCAGGATTAATGGAGTCTTTATTTAAAGGAACAGATAGTCTGAAGTCATTTTCTTTTTGTTTCACACCTTCTCAGAAAGTTTTTGCTATGATTTTTTTTTAGCTGAAATGGGATTTTTGTAATATACCTAGGCACTGATGGATATGCCTTCTTAATTAATTAAAAACAATTACAATAAAGACAAAAATAAGACAATTTACACTGTGGCTGGGTGCTTCAATTGTATGACTCTGATCTGGGAACTTAACCTGACTCATCAATGAAAGGAACAACTCCATGGTTTCACTTTGAAAGTTTAAAGTTTGATTTTCTTTTAAGTTCAAAATGTATTTGTTAGTGTCACAGGTAGGTTAATATTAACATTTGAGTCTTTCTTCACAGACAACTGCTGCTACCATATCTTTTCTCTTTGGTTCCAATAAGTTTGAAATAATCACACTTTTAAACTCAAACTGTTGGAGCTTCCTTTCTGTAAGAAATGTTGTAAGAGATACAACTCTCCATGAAGCTAGTGGACTGAATGCGCTGTCATTCAGCAGTTGACTGCAGTGTATAATAATTGTGGCACAATGGATATACATTCTCAGGACAATTAATTCCAGTTCTTTACAAATAATATCATTCAAGGTGGCAGGATAGGTTGGGAGAATGGTTATTGAAGTATACAGCATTTTAGGCTTCTTTAACAGTAGCATACAGTCCATCCATAAAAGCATCAGTTATAATTAAACTTTTATAGGACACTGTTTCAGTTCAGTTGGAGTATTGCATCTATTTCTGGGCACTGCATTTTAGGAGTGATGTAAAGGAATTAGAGAGAGTGCAGAAAAAAAAATCACAAGAATGGTTCTAGGGATGAGGAACTTCAGTTGTTGATAGATTGGAGATATTGGGACTGTTTTCAACAGGGAAGGTTGAAAGGAGGTCTGATCGAAGTATGCAAAATCATGAAGACTCTGGACAGAGTAGACAAGGCAAAAAGGGTCCAATTGATGGACAAGCTGAGAACAAGAGGGCACAAATTCAAAAGGCAAAAGATGTCATGGCAACATAAGGAAAAGCATTTTCACAGTGAGTGTTGGGATCTGGTGGAGGCAGATTCAATTGGAGCATTCAAGTGGGAGTTGAATTGTTATCCAAATAGGAAAAATATGTAAGGCTTCGGGGAGAGGTTGGGGAGTGGCTCCAGGTAAATTGCTCCTACAAAAAGCCAGCAGGGATATGATGCGCTGAATGGCCTCCTTCTGTGCTTTAACAGTTCTGTGATACAATGATATAACAGATCGGCACGATGGCACAGTGCTTAGCACTGCTGCCTCAGCGCCAGGGACCCAGGTTCAATTCCAGCCTCGGGTCATTCTCTGTGTGGAGTTTGCACTTCTTCCCTGTGTCTGTGTGGATTTCCTCCAGGTGCTCAGGTTTCCTCCCACAGTCCAAAGATGTGCGGGTTAGGTTGATTGGCCATGCTAAATTGATTCTCATGTCAGGGGGATTAGCAGAGTAAATGTGTGGGGTTGTGGGAATAGGGCCAGGGTGGGATTGTCATCAAGTTGGGCTGAATGGCCTCCTCGTGTATTATAGGGATTCTATGATTCTGTCTACTTCTGGGCATTCTTCTCCTTTGCACCATGTGCTCCCAATGAGATGAGGGTCGGATGGCTGAAATATAGCCAGGGTCTGAATTATGTAATCATTTCCCCGACTTTCAAATTTAAGTCCACTGTCATCTATCTATTGCATGGGTTTCACTAACTCACCGGTAACTCTTAAAATGGTGTGAGGCCAATGAAGGCCATGTATGTCATTGAAAGACTTTTAACTCTGTGCATCCTTTTCTTCTGGATTATGGAGCAAGGGTGGATGTGAGGTGGGAGAGGTGGTTAAAATCATTGGCGTGATTGATGTCAGCTTGGTCCATAGGAGAAGCAAGTAGTAGTTGTAGGTCTCTGAATATTCTTCTGTCTTCTAATTATTTTTCTTTAATACCATCCTCTTATTTCTCTCCAGTTCAGCAAAAGGCATAATATTTCTATATAAATATTTTAATTTTTTTGGAGACTGCACAGTAAAGTGTAAAATAACTCACATTATGCAAATGTATATCCACATATTGTAGGTAACATATGCTTTATGCATTATGGAGCTTGGGCTGAAGCAGTTGAGATCAGATTCCATTTTACAAACTGCAATGTAAAACAATCATTGTGTACACAGCACACATATGGCAAAACAATCGAGGAATTCTTCATTTAAGTTATGCTGTGCTGTAAAAAAAATGACAGTGCTGCTTTGAATTCAGGACAGGAGAGGTCCCTGATGGAGTTCCTTCTCTGAGTGATCTTGCTGGAGGCAGTGTCTGTGTGACATTTGCTACCCATCTGGCAACAGTGTGTTGCTAATTAAGATCAATTATGTCTCCACTTGGTGACGATGCCAGGATCTTTCAGTCAGCAAACAGGCCCCCAAGCTCAGGCCTAAAACAGCAATTGTCCAGATGCAGCATCCCGAGGGCAGGCCAAGGGTCCAGTGAGATCTCCGTTAGTTCCTCTCTGCCCCCTTCCCCAAGGACCCAGGGTTGCCAGAGGGCCATAGTTGCAGAATCAGGAGATCCTATAGATGCGTACCCCCTCCACAATGATAACCTGTCAACTATAGCAACTTTTTTTTGACACCTTTATAGTTTCTTCAGAGAACATCTCCATCTTGAAGTATCCTGCTTTGGGCACCCGCCATTGGGGTTCGTGGCTGGGCATCGCTGTGGACCCTCATGCTTCTCTGCGCCATCATCCTTAACTGAATGGGGATCAGGGAGGTGATTTTTTTTCTAAATTCGGCTGCCTCTGGAAGATCAATATCGATGCCCCTCTACAGTTAGTATTGGGTTTGTGAGCCCGACTTGAACCCTGCGTTGGGTTCTGCACAACCTCAGCAATGTCCGTCACACTGATTCTGTGGGAATTTTTCAGCTCTGCTATGATGGGGAAGAGCCTTGGCTGCTGGGACCACCTAGCAAATGGTCATGAGTGATGTGTACTTGGACGCCTGATTCAATCTTGTTGGAGGCAAGTCTTCACTCTGAACGCAGTTCGATAAAAATGACATTTCACTTATAATTTGCTGTCTATTTTGTTATTATTATTTAGTAAAGATGGCTTTAAAATAAATTACACTTCTCCTCCTCCCTCCTATAGAATATTTCTTGTCTCTCTGGTTTCTGGTTTTCTTCACCAAAGAAATCCTTTCCTGACCGTAATCAATGTTGTGTAAAGATGGAGATGCATTTCTTCCTGCAAATAATGTTAGTAAAAATTTTGGTATATATTCTCTCAGTTTTTACCCTAGAATAATGGGATAAGTTGCACCCCAAGCATGGTGCTCAATTGACCTAACTTTGCTTTCCTCTCTTTGGACCCCATGGATCAACCATGATCCTGTTGAACGATCTCACAGTCTGAGGATTCAGGGTAGACCATTTCGGATGGAGATAAGGAGACATTTCTTCACCTGAAGAGAGGTGACCCTGTGGAATTCATTACCACAGGAAATAATTGATACCAAAACATTGAATTTATTCAAGAGGCGGCTAGATATGGCACTTGAGTGAATGGGATCAAAGGTTATGGGGAGAAAGCAGGATTAAGCTATTGAGTTGGATGATCAGCCACAATTGTAATGAATGGTGAGCAGGCTCAAAATGGCCTCCTCCTGCTCCTATCTTCTATGTTTCTATGTTTTTATGAATGTTGGAACAGGCTTAATGTACTGAATGCCCTACTCTTATTCCTAGGTTCCATTCCTGAAATCGATTTTGTCTTCTCTCAGTTCTGGTCTCCCTATTTGCTGGCTGAGTTCAGTGACATGTGTAAGAAATTGAAGGGCTAATGTGTGTAGCTCACTCTGTATCTGACTGTGCTAATGTGGTCACATGCTGTGCCACCAGGCTGTCTAATGGAGTGGATTTCAAAAACAAATTAGGTTCAATTACCAGAGTTAGAGGAAGTATACAGTAATTTAAACACTTGTAAATATATCAACACAAAATGACAATCTCTGAATATTTACTCACAATTCCAAGATTATTACTCAGCTTATCCACATACTGGCTCCATCATCAGACTATCACGAGTTACCATATCCTGGATTTTACTTTCCCTCAGCCCAAAATATTATGGTCCCACTGAAGTAAATGGCCATTTAAATGGCTTGTCACATTCACTAGGGATGATGTGTGGCGAAAGGGGGAACTATGGCAGCTTTACCTTAACCTTACTGATGTGGTCCCAACCACAGCCTGTTCACCTCTCCATTCAGGGTACTCTGCAGCCAGTGACATACTTGATCCTGGCTGCAGGGAGGCAAAATATCATCCTGGAGTCACGTCTGCAGCCACAGAAACACCTTGCCTGTTCTCACAACTATCAAATCACCTATTTCTTTCATCATCATTTCTTTGTATCCTTCTATACAGCTTAACCAACCATAGTGTCATGAACTTGACTCTAGCTGCACTTCCCAGAGGAACTGTCACTTTCAAAGCCAGTCAGAATTGAATACTGGTTGGAGAGTGAGATTTGCTTAGAGGACTCTTGAACCATCTGCCTATTTCTTCCTGATGGCCTGATAGTCACTATGCTCTCTGTCTCCCTGGATACTGTTAAGCTATGAGGTGACAGGAACATGCTGTCCACAAAGCTCTGAACCTTACAGATTTACCACAATGAGGCCAGCTGTTGTTCACGTTCCAAAGCCAGGAGTACAAGCTGCTGCAGCTGATAACACCTCCTGCACATACGCCAGAGAGACAGTGGGTGAAATTTTACAACCTCATCTCTCCCGATTTGTGGCAGGAAAATGTCATAAAATTGGGTGTGATGTGACTAGCAGAAATGGTGCCCAGTTTTGTACCATTCTCATTTTATTAAAAAAAAATTTGGTGCAAATGGATGCCAATCCAAAACGGGTGAAACAACAATTTGCATTTTTTGCATTCATCACAATATCATTAACGACCTTCACTCATAATCGTCCCAGCCCCACTTTCCGTAACCACCTCACTCGCTGCAACAGCATCAGTCAGAAAAACACCTCCTCTATAGAAGTCAGATTCAAGCACTGGAGCAGTGAAGGTGAGCAAGGAGGTCAGTCTCCATGTTCAAACTGCTCTGTGCTGCTCAGAGAGGATTGTTTTGTGGTGAACATGTTGCATTTTGGGTCGGAGACGGGGCTGAAAGTGTGTGGAGCGGGGAATGAGGGGCTGTTGTTGCTCATGCGGTCCAACATCAGGCTCTCAGCATGGACCCGGCTCAAAGTGCTGACCTCAGGTCTTTGTGAGTGCCCAGGAACTCTCAGACACCTTCGAGAGAGAGTCAGAGAGATATGTCTTGCTTATTTCAGAATCAGGCAGTAACTGTTTATTTTAACATGAAAGTGAAACTGTGTTCTTCCCTGCAAATTTAGCTCCTCCAATTAAGAACATAAGAAATAGGAGTAGGCCATCTAGCCCTTCAAGCCTGCCCCGCCATTCAATATGATCATGGCTGATCTGTCGTGGCTCAGTTCCACATTCCCACCCTCTCCCCATAACCCCTAATCCCCTCTCTTATCAAAAACCCATCAACCCGCGTCTTAAAAATATTTAACGAGGTAGCCTCCACCATTTCAACGGGCAGAGAATTCCAGAGATTCACCACCCTTTGAGTGAAGAAGTTCCTCCTCAACTCCGTTCTAAACCGCCCCCCCTTTATCTTGAGGCTGTGCCCCCTAGTCCTACTGTCCTCTCTGAGCGGGAAGAGTCTCTCCACCTCTATCCTATCCATCCCATTCATCATCTTATACGTCTCAATGAGATCTCCCCTCATTCTTCTAAACTCTAACGAGTACAAGCCTAGTTTATTCAGCCTCTCCTCATAGCTCAACCCCCTCAACTCCAGCATCAGCCTAGTAAACCTCCTCTGCACTCCCTCCAAGGCCAAAATATCCTTGCGTAAGTACGGCGCCCAAAACTGCACACAGTACTCCAGCTGCGGCCTCACCAATGCCCTATACAGCCGCAGCAAGACCTCCCTACTTTTATATTCAATCCCCCTCGCTATGAAGGCCAGCATCCCATTCGCCTTCCTGACCACCTGCTGCACCTGCAAGCTGGGTTTTTGCGACTCATGCACAAGGACCCCGAGGTCCCTCTGCACCGTCGCCTGCTGCAGTTTTTCGCCACGTAAGTAATAATCCTTCCTACCATTATTCCTACCAAAGTGGACCACCTCGCACTTGCCAACATTAAATTCCATTTGCCAGTTCCTGGCCTATTCGCCCAGCCTATCTAGTTCCTTCTGTAGACTCTCCACACCCTCTGCACAATTTGCCGTTCCACCAATCTTGGTGTCATCAGCAAATTTCGACACCGTACACTCGGTTCCCTCTTCCAGATCATCTATATAAATGGTAAATAGCTGAGGCCCCAGCACTGACCCCTGGGGCACTACACTAGTCACATTCCGCCAATCCGAATAGCACCCCTTGACTCCCACTCTCTGCCTCCTATTTGACAACCAATCCTCTATCCACGCTAACACCCTACCCCCAACTCCATGTCCCCTGACCTTCTGCAATAACCTCTTGTGAGGTACCTTGTCAAACGCCTTCTGAAAATCAAGAAAGACCACATCCACCGGCTCTCCTCTATCCACCGCCCTAGACACATCCTCATAGAATTCCAGTAAATTTGTCAGACACGACTTCCCTTTAATGAAACTGTGCTGCGTCTGCTCAATCAAGCAATTCCCCTCAAGATGCCTCGCTATTTCCTCCTTGATGACGGATTCTAACATTTTACCTACAACAGACGTTAAACTAACCGGCCTATAATTCCCCGCCTTTTGCCTGGCACCCTTCTTAAACAACGGCATAACATTAGCCGTTTTCCAATCTTCCGGCACTTCCCCGGAATCCAGCGACGTCTGGAAAATAACCACCAAGGCATCCACTATCACCTCCGCTATTTCTTTCAGAACCCTCGGATGCATTCCATCCGGTCCTGGCGACTTGTCCACAATCAGCCCCTCCAGTCTGTCGAGCACCACCTCTCTAGTAACAGTAATGTCATTAAGACCCTCCATTCCTACCACCTTTCCATCACTAACACCCGGCAAATTATTCACGTCCTCCTCCGTGAAGACAGAAACAAAAAAGTTATTCAAGACCTTAGCCATATCCCCATCCCCTACCACTAAGTCCGCCTTCTCATCCTCTAAGGGACCAACGTTCACCCTAGCCAGCCTCTTCCTTTTTATATATTTATAAAAACTCTTGCTATCCTTTTTTATATTAAGCGCTAGCCCAGCTTCATAGTTTCTCCTACCCTTCTTTATCAACTTCTTTGTCAATCTTTGTTGACATTTAAACCTCTCCCAATCCTCTTCTCGCCCACTACTCTTAGCTACTCTAAACGCCTTCGCTTTTAATTTAACATTTTCCTTCACCTCCTTCGTTATCCACGGCTTATTACCGCTCCTCCTACGGTCCTTTTTGACCATCGGAATAAATTTCTGCTGAGCACCAAGAAAGATCTCCTTAAAGATCCTCCACTGCTCCTCAGCAGATCTACCTTCCAACGTGCTCCCCCAGTCCACATTCGCCAATTCTTCTCTCATCCTACCGTACTCCCCTCTGTTCAAACAAAGGACGCGTGTCCGGGAACCCACTTTCTCCTCCTCCATCTGCACCAGAAACTCCACCATACAATGATCACTCTCCCCAAGAGGATCCTTCACCGCAAGGTCCCTAATTCTACCCGCCTCATTACATAGCGCCAGATCCAAGATAGCTCGCTCCCTCGTCGGCTCCAACACACACTGTTCGAGGAAACTATCCCGGCAGCATTTCAAGAACTCCTCCTCGAGCCCACCGTGTCCAACATGGGTCGACCAATCAATATGTAGATTGAAATCCCCCATAACTATGGCCGTCCCATTCCTGCACGCCGCACTTATTTGCGAGTTAACAGCCCGCACATGACTCAATTCCTGTCAATTAATCTAATCAAAATTCTACTCTGAAACCCCAGAAGAAACTTAAGTAGACACAAATGCATTAGCTCAGCTCAAAACAAATGCTCCAGGTATTTATCCTGCTCTTTCAGCTACCAATTTAAAATATTTCTTAGACAAATTGGCACCCTGCAAAACAGAGCTGAATTTTAAACATTTCCCTTCCAAGAGACATGTTGTAATCATATTTCCTAAAGCCACAGTATCATCACAATATACTTGAGGATTTAATTATTAAAAATCTCACCTAGACTGGATAACAAAACAGATGTTAATTCGATTTTCAGCCCTGGTTATTTTATGTAAAGACATTGTGGTCTCAAATTTACTAAGTGTCCTGTCTTCTGACCATCTGTTAGATTGGCCTGTTGATATACACACCAGATAACAAAGCAAGTTTATTTTTATAACATGGAAAAGTTGCAGACAATGTTTTCTTTTAAGTATTCAACTTGCAGCTATGAAAGAGTCATTGATATATTCTGATAAATGTACTGATATTTTAAGGTACATGTCATTCTTATTTAGTGAAAGGCTTTGTTAGCCTTTTAAATCTTTTAGTAATGATTTCAAATTGAATAATAATTCAAGATGAGAATCCTTCTTTTGATGTTGAAGGGAAATGATTGTTTGATTATTTTGTGGCCTTGGATTTGCTCCGAGCTAATTTTTATCTGACAGTGTCCTAAATTCATTCAATAACTCCGCTCACAAAGTGCTTTGAACTAGCATATTTAGAAAAAGATAAAACCATTTTCAAACTGTGATATTTCATGTTTTCTCCCCTATACTCAATGTCTGAATTGGCTAACGCAAAAATGGTTTGAGTGTCAAAGTGAATAGATATTGGGCAACTTTTACATATACTTCTGCTAAAATTGAGACTTGAAATTGCACTGTGCAATATTAGTAATAAAATAAATGCATTTAAGTGCAAATAATTTTTTTATATGCTATTTTAACAATGTTAGGTGCTCATTTCAAAAAAATGATCATCCCAAATTTTGATGCTGTGTGAGAATTCTAAATCATTCCCTGCACAGCACGGTAACACTGTTCCCTCACAGCACCAGGGACCTGGGTTCGATTCCCAGCTTAGGTCACCGTCTGTGCGGAGTCTGCATGTTCTCCCTGTGTCTGCGTGGGTTTCATCCGGGGCTCCAGTTTCTTCCCACAGTCCAGCTGGTTAGGTGCATTGGCCATGCTAAATTCTCCCTCAGTACACCCGAACTGTCACCAAGTGTAGTGACTAAGAGATTTTCACAGTAACTTCATTGCAGTGTTTATGTAAGCCTACTTATGACTAATAAATGAATGAACTTACTGTGATGCTCACCCCTGAAGTAGAAAAAAGTATTCTACTTAGCTCTCAAAATTTTTCAGAAAGAAGAAACATGACCATCATTGACCTAGAGAGGAAGATTTATTTAGTTTACCAGTTAAAACAAAATCATAAACATATTCTTTTTACAAATGTACAAAATTCTGACAGGGCTGGACAGACTACATGTTCTATCTGTCTGGGGGGCTCTAGAACAAAGGTCACATCCCAATATACAGGATAGGCCATTTAGTACTGGGATCAGGAGAAATTTTTTCACTCAGAAAGTGGTGAATCTGTGGAATTCTCTGCCACAGAAGGCTGCAGAGGCCATACCGCAGAATATATTTAAGAATGACGTAGATAGCTTCCCAAACACTAAAGGCGTCGAGGGGTATGGGAGAGAATGGTGGCACAGTGATGAGCACTGCTGCCTCACAGCACCAGGGACCCGGGCTCGATTCCTGGTTTGGGTCACTGTCTGTGTGGAGTTTGCATGTTCTCCCTGTGTCTGCGTGGGTTTCCTCCAGATGCTCCGGTTTCCTCCCAAACTCCAAAAATGTGTGGGTTAGGTTGATTTGCCATGCTAAATTGGCCCTTACTGGCAGGGGGATAGTAGGGTAATTAAATAGTGTTATAGAGATAAGGCCAGGGTGGATTGTGGTCGGTGCAGACTTGATGGGCCGAATGGCCTCCTTCTGAACTGTGGGGATAAAAAGAAAGAAAAAAGAGATCAGGAGTATGGCATTGATATAACTGATAGGCCATGATTATGTTGAATTAAGGGGCAGGTGCAAGGGGCAGAAAGGCCTATGCATCTCCTATTTTCTGTGATTATAAGCTTATGATTATAAGCTTATGATTTCACAATAAACAATTAAAAGGAAGCATCTTCCTCTCGAATCGCTGCATGTGTCATTAAACGCTTAAAACACTCAACAGGCCAGGCAGCAACTTTGCCTAGAGCAGAGTAGGTTTAAAGTTCAGGTCTGATGAAAGGTTACCACTCAAAACATGTAATCCCAATCTCCTTTGCTCTGGAGATGGTGCCTGCGCTGCTAAGTGCCTCCAGCATTTTCCAACCTGCAGATTTACAAATTTCCATTATCTGTGTTGTAAATAAGTTGCGCTATGGAATGCAAGGGTGAAACACCACAGCCATGACTCTCCACACAGGGACTGGCATTTCCCTGTCCTGCCCATGGAACACTTGGCGAACCAGCAGAAAAATCGACTGACTTTTGGCAGGACTGGAAAATCCAGCCAGAGAGTTTCAAATCCTAATGATGCTGCGTGGGAATCTCAGTCTGTTCCCCGCATGGAGGAAATCAAATCAGAGTGCCATTTTGGCACTCATTCTTTCAGCTGGGTTAATTGTGCGTCAAAGGGAGATTTCCAGTGTGAACAAGAAAATAAATACGATGACAACTATGAGAATAGAAAGTCAGTTTAGCAAAAACAAATCTCCTGAAAATGTGGGAAAATTGTCAAGTTTAGCCTGGGAACCTTCTTGTGACTGGAAATAAAGTTCAAGTCCTGTTCACGACTTCACCTTTTCCCAAATTAGCTTGATCCTTTGTGGGGATGAAACAGGCCTCCCTAATTCTTCCGTTGTTAAGGGAAGTTCAAGTGGAGTTCAGTGTTCCACTGCAGATGATTGGATGTGAAGACTTTCTTGCTCTGTTCACGAAGGCATGTAAACTCGTCGGTTCCAACATATCCCTCCATGATGAGCTCAGTGCATTCTACGCCCGTTTTGAGCAAGAGGTCAGCGAGAGCATGCCTGCCACCCTGGAAGCCTCAGATGAAACTGTATCTGAGGTCACCATTGCAGATGTCAGAGCAGCTTTCTTGAAGGTCAACCCACAAAAAGTGACTGCCCAGATGACACTCATTTCCTGTGCAGATCAGCTGGCGGAGGTATTCGCAGACATTTACATAAAAAACAAACTTTACAATAAACTGTAGTCCTGATCTGCTTCAAGAGGGCAACTATCATCCCAGTACCAAAGAAAAGCCAAGCAGCATGCCTTAATGACTGTCAACTGGTGGCTCTGACGTCCATCATTCTGAAGTGCTTTGAAAGGCCAGTCAAGGCAAGAATCAATTCCAGCCTCTGGACTACCTGGATTCACTGCAGTTTGCCTACTGCCACAACAGATGCCATCTCCCTGGCCCTGCACTCAACCCTGGATAACCTAGAATGCAAAGACACCTAGGTCAGACTCCGATTTATCCACTCAACAACATTATTCATATGAAACTGATCTTCAAACTCCATGGCCTGGGTGTAGGCTCCTCCTTCTACGACTGGATCCTGAAATTCCTAATCCTCAGACCATAGGATAGGCAACAACACCATATCCACGATCATCCACTACGCCGGAGCCCCACAAGGTCCCCTACTCCACTCCTTATACACCTACGGCCAAATTCCCTTCCAACTCAATTTTCAAGTTTGCTGATGACACCATCATAGTAGGTCAGATCTCAAACAACAATGAGGCAGAGTACAAGAATTCGATAGAGAATTTAATGAATTGGTGCGACAACAATAATCTCTCCCTCAATGTCAACAAAACGAAGGAGATAGTCAACAACTTCAGGAAATGTAAGGAAGAACATGCCCCAGTCTACGTCAATGAAGATAAAGTAGAAACCATTGAGAGCTTCAGGTTTTCAAGATCACCAACAAGCTGTTCTGGTCCCTCCGTGCCAACAGTATAATTAAGAAAGCCCACCAAACCTCTACTTTCTCAGAGGACAAAGAAAATTTGACATGTCAGCTGCAACTCTCACCAATTTTTTACAGATGCACCATAGAAAGCATTCTTTCTGGTTGTTTGACAGCTTGGTATGGCTCCTGCTCTACCCAAGATCGCAAGAAACTACAAAAGGCATGAATGTAGCCCAATCCATTATGCAAACCCATCTATTGACTCAATCTACACTTCCCGCTACCTCAGTAAAGCAGCCACCATAATCAAGGACCCCACACACACACCCCGGATTCTTCTCTCTTCCACCTTTTTCTGCTGGGAAAGTGTTACAAAAGTTTGAGGTCACATTCCAACTGACTCAACAACAGCTTCTTCTCTGCTGCTGTCAGACTTTTGAATGGACCTACCTTGCATTAATTTGATCTTTCTCTACACACCAGCTGTGATTGTAACACTACATTCTGCACTCTCTCATTTCTATGAACAGTATGTTTTGCCTGTATAGTGTGCAAGAAACAATACTTTTCACTGTATACTAATACAATACTTTTTACTGTATACTAATACATGTGACAATAATAAATCAAATCAAATCAAATCAAATCAAATCATTCAGCTGATGGATGGAACTCTTGGTTTCTCTCAACAGTGATATTCCATAAGTGCCCTTATCCTAATAAAAAAAAATAGGTCTATGATTTTGCTGTCAAAATAACAGAGCTGGATGTAGAGCTGCTGCATGAACATTGGTCTCCTGTGACATAAAGCACCAAATAGGAAAGCATCTTCAGGGAGTAATGTTGTCAAAGCTTTCAATTTATTAGAGTCATTCATTGTGGTATGATTGGGTTTCATAGTCAATTGACCTTTTCTTGTTGCATGTTTTTAAAAAAAATCTTTCTCCTATAATGATTCAGTAACTTTCCTCAATCTTTGCAATTAAAGAAATATATACTTTTAACTTTGTGAATGCCAAATTAGTGTCATTCAATAAACTGGAGTGCATCCATGATGGGCATTCTATTAACTGTAACTTCCTTCTTAACACTCTCTCTTTGACAGGTATGGCAACAACACGAAAAATTACGTCGTGCGTGTTGGCGATTACCACACATTAGTATCTGAGGAATATGAGGAAAGCTTTGAAGTGAAGAGGATTATTATTCACAAGGGCTACAGGCCTGATGCTAATGATTACGACATTGCGTTGGTAAACTTCGAAGGACAGCAGGAACATTGCGTCAAATTCAATGCCCACGTCCTGCCAGTATGTCTGCCACACAGAAGGGAGCGCATACAAAGAAGAGGCTCGAACTGCTACATCACTGGATGGGGTGACACAGGTAACAATGAGTATTGTGCACCATTATACCAATCTGCAACTATGAAGGGTAACTGTAACCATGAAGATCTGAATTCAGGTAACTCAAGGGTTTGGTTCGGTGCCACTGGTCAAACCTGATGTTCAGAAGCACAGAATATTTATTTACTTGTTTAACAAATGGTGATGGTATTTTTATGAGTGTGTTATTAGCCAAGTGTTTAACACTCAGGAATATCATCAAATTAAACTGGAGATATAAAGAGCTGGGAACCCTGCCTACCACCAGCAGATATCAGAGATCTAGGTGAATGCAGCTGAAGTAATTCCAAAGATTGGCAACCAGCAGTTAGTGTAGTGTTAATGATTTATTTACAAGCAAACAAGTACAGATATTTTTATGATGTTAATTCATCGACCTCTAGGATCTACTCTGGTTGCCCATGCTCTGCACAGCAATCACCACTTGTTCTCCATTGGGCAATCAGATCACATGACCCTCCTGATGTACATCCCTTAAAGGCACAAGCTACCCATGATTTTCCAGCCATTTGGTAGAAAATCGTGGCAACGATGCACCAAGAATTTCTGAAATGTGCCTTCAGCAGGCAAGGTTTTTGACTAATAGAACACATTTGTACAAATATCCCCAGTCCAGCATTACTATTATATAGTAACTTCGTATTCACATGAATTTACTAGTTTGACAGCTTGGTCCAGAAGTTTGATCATGTTGCATTTGTTTTTCAGTTAAACAATGTACACTGAAAGGGTCTGATATAGTGAGCGCATGCTCATTCTGTGATGGGCATACATTGCACACCATACTGGTTAGAAAACCCTGAAGTTATCCAAGGCTTGAACCAGACATTAGGACATTGCCTATGCAGATTGAGATTCTAATTTCCATGTCAGTTTCATTACCGAACTTGATTGGTCTCTGTTTTCTGGCACAGAACAGCCAATCTCACAGTCCTTAAAGAATTTCTGGAGGCTGGCACCAGAAAGATAAATAAAAATAAAAGTATTTTACTTACCTGAATGTGGAGCCAGAAAGAGAACACCCTTTCTAGACAAGGGTCGTGGGTGGAGGGGGGACTCAATTGTAAAATGGTGGCTCGGTCTCATTGGGCCGAAGGGCCTGTTTCCCGGGCTGTTTTGTTCCTTGTTCATTCATATTGCATATTGGAGAATGAGGGACATGTGATGTCACTTCCTGTGAATATATGAATACATTAATTAAACCAGTAAGCTAATGAGAATTAATATAAATACAGAACCATTCAGGTTCCACATTAAAATTGCAAGATACTGGTGGCCACTGCTTGCATGCTTCTGATCCCTTTCCCACGTAGAGACAGAGTTGAACGATCATCATTCTCAATTTAAGCGGATTAACACTGTTAAATTAGTGAACAAAGAAATTAGTCATTTTCTAACAGCCTAGTTTCAAGGCATTGCCTAAAAATGAATAATGAGCTTGGCCTTAGAGCCATTTTGACCATGTGACTGTAATAACAGATATTTTCTTCAAATTTTCAGAGATTTAAATTCAAACAGTTAGTGAATTACCATGGATACACTGTCATTTCATTATTTTTATGATGACATTATTGAGCTAATAAGCTGCATAGTGTAGCTATATATGGTTACTTTTTTTTTACTTGGATGTGAAACAGATATTATGGTTTATAATACCATGTATTATTCAGATTAGCTTTCTCATTTCTTCTTCTGTGCTTGAAGCAACAACTTTTTATGTCTTTCATTGATGATGCTATCACTGAGCTCAGTCAAGTTGATATGTATTATTGTCCTTGTTCTCCAAGACCCCTCGCATAAATCTATCTAGGAAGTAACGTTTTGCAAACAGGAAGCACACGCAGATGTACCAACCCTAAGTATCTACAGATGGCACATCTTGACCTCAGTCATTAAGTGCATCCATCCACCTCTGGCCTCCGCCATTAGCCCACTAGAAGCTGCAGAATTAGGGGGAAGTTACAGAATTTTCATGGCTTCAGGGTGTCTGGGGACCAACTAGGGTAGCCTGCCCATCAAAGACATTAAAATGTTGCGATCTGGAAACCTGCTGCCATTCCAGTGGAACCCCACCACAACCTCTGATCAATTCTGTCAGAGTCACCAGAGACCAGACTCAGACCCTAGTACAGTGAATCCTGACCAAGCAAAGAAATGTGATGATTGGCTTGCCAGGAGACAAGGTTTCTACCCATCTCAAACAAGCATAGAAAAGGGTGAGAACTCTCAACTTTGGAGCTCCTACTTTCCAGCTCTATTTAGGGTCATGGTACTTGGCCAGTGCTGATATTCCTGATTGTAGGGAGTGTATTGGATGACTAGCCAGTATAGGTATGGTCAAGATACCATTATTTAAATGATGAGAGAACTCTACAATAGAGACATCTGGGTGTCATGGTACATGATGTGGTGATGCCGGTGTTGGACTGGGGTAAACAAGTAAGAAGTCTCACAACACCAGGTTAAAGTTCAATGTTGGACCTTAACCTGGTGTTGTGAGACTTCTTACTGTGTCCTGGTACATGCAGCACAAAAGGTTGGTCTGCAGGTACAGCAAGTAATTAGAAAGTCAATTGGAATTTTGGCATTTATTGCACAGGGAACCATAGAACCACAGCATCCCTACAGTGCAGACAGAGGCCATTGGGCCCATTGAGACTCAACTCTCTAAAAGAGCATCCCATCCAGGCCCTCCCCTCCACCCTGAACCGATAACTCCGCACATTTACCATGCTAATCTACTTAACCTACACATTTTTGAACACTAAGGGGCAATTTAGCATGGCCCATCCACCTAACCTGCATGTCTTTGGACTTGGGAGGAAACTCACACAGTCACGGGAAAGACATGAAAACTCCACACAGGCAGTCACCCAAGGCTGAAATCGAATCTGGATCCCCAGTACTGTGAGACAACAGTCTACCCTCTGTGCCATCCCAAGCAAGCATAAAAGTAGGGAAGTGTTGCTGCCACTGGAATGGACCTCAGTGAGACCACATTTGGTGTACTATATGCAGTTTTGGTCTCCTTATTTGAGAAAGAATTGCATTCAAAGCAGTTGAGAGATGGTTCATTGAACTAATTCCTGGGATGAAGGGATTAGCTGATGAAGAAAAGCTTGAGCAGGTTGGACTATATCCATTAGAGTTCAGAAAATTGAGAGGTGTTCTTAATGAAACACAAGATCCTGAGGGGTCTTGACAGGATGGATGCTGAGACGATGTTTCCCTTGTGTCTGGAACTAGGGGACACAGTTTAAAAATTAGGGGTCACCCATTTAAAATTGAGTTGAGGAGAATGAGAGGGTCATTTGTCTGTGATATTTTCTTTCCAACAGATACACTATATTTGGGGGCTGAGTTAGCTAGATTGAAGAAAAGATAGAAGATTAAAGAACCAATTGATTTTTTTTTATTAAGAAGGTCATGGGAAGAATACTACACCCTTTCCAGCCGTGAGTCTTTGTTGGACATTGCAATTTTTTTGACGGTCTGGGTGCCCCAGCTGGTCTCCAGGCGCCCTGAAGCCATGAAACTTCTATAAATTCCCCTTAATTCTGCAGATTCTAGTGGGGTAATAGACAGGTCAGAGGTGGCTGCACCTAAGCACTTAGATCAAGATCTGTCATCGGTAATACTTAAGATCGATACATCTGCATGTGCTTCCTGTTTGCAAAACATTGCTTCCTGTTAATTTGATTACATCCCTGTGAGGTAGATTGGGATTTATTTATATATAACAGCACAAATATAATTAAAGATAAATAAAAGTTGTTGTTGGGGGAATGCAGTGGGAGTCATGGATTTCAGATGGGAAATGTGAACGCAAGAGTAATTTCCTTCATGAATTTATCAACAGGCCCTCTTTTAAATGCTTTCAACAGGTTTCCCACCCGGCGACCAGTTAGATTGTGAGGCGGAGCCAGATACTAAGGGGAAATTCATGCATTGCAGGGGGAATTGAACATCTTGGTGGATGGAGTCAGTCAATGATAGTGTGAAGTTGAGCTTGTTGGGTCTGGAGAAAATATTCCATCTCCCCCTCAGCCACAAGCAATGCATTTCCTTCATACAATTAACTTTCCTTCCTTCTTTTACACCTGCCTCATTTCCTGAGGTCCAGGATTTTTGCATCAGTGTGTTCATTATAAAACGTCATTAAACAAGAGGCATGGTAGTCTCTGTTCAATCTTTTAGAGATTAATCTGTTTCCTGTGGGTGGATTAGTTGTCCACACTCCAGGGACGATTCTCCCAAAAGTGGTGAATTAGTGGGAAAACTGTTCCAGATCCCAACTGTTTTCTCAGTTCAGTTTCTCACCTGAATCTCCGCACTCTGTGCGCTGAAGAGGTCCCAGTCATGAATCTCGTTAAAAACCCAGTGGGGGCATCCCTATCTACGCCAGAGTCTGACAGTTCTGGAGCTCTGTGCATGCACAGTGGCCCCAAACTGTCAAACTCCCATTTGTTGGCCAGCCCGGGACCCCTGCAATGCTGCCTCTCTGGCCTCCCACAATTCCCAGCCAGCCCTAACCTCCACCGTCCCGGACTGTCCTGATGCCCAGGCCTCAGTAGTGGCGATCCTCCCAGCCCTCAGCAGACCACCCAGAACAGTCCCAATGCAGACTGGCAGCGGGAACCCCCACCCGTACCTAGACCCTGCCCACAATAGGCTCCCACCCCCTTGGAACTGCCTGATGCCCAATGGGCAGTGGCAAGATACCCTCTGGACATTGGCACTTTGCACCTTGGGCAGTGCCAGGGGCACAAGCTGGCAGCACAAGAGTGCCCATACCCAGGGGACAGCCCTCCTCTCTGCCTGACCTCAGCTCATGCTCTTAAACCCAGGTTCGAATCCCACCAAGGGAGCTGGTGGAATTTGAATTCAATAGAAAAATCTGGAATTAAAAGTCTAATGATGACCATGGAATCATTGTCAATTGTCATTTAAAAAAAAATCTACTTTCTGTAGAGAAGGAAAACTGCCACCCTTACCCGGTCTGACTTATATGTGATTGCAGACCCACAACAATGTGGTTGATTCTTAAATAAAAATGCCCTCTGAAATGGCCTAGCAAGCCACTCAGTTCAAGGCCAATTGAGAATGGCCAACAAATGTCCACATCCCATGAAAGAATAAAAAAACGAAGGCAGAGGGCGGAATTTTCCTGTCCCATCCACCACGGAAATCATAGTAGGCAGGACATGGACCATGCAAAGGTCTGTTGACAATAAGAAGTCTCACATTAACATTGCAATGAAGTTACTGTGAAAATCCTCCAGCCTTGGGGCGAGTGCAGCCAGAAAATCCCACCCAGAAGGTCTGACTATAAAAATGTACATTGGGTTATATCTGATATGGTCTGGTCCAGGTATCCCGGGGAGAGGGAAAGGTAGGCCCACCACTATTTAGTTGGCCTCTTCAAAGAACCAGCACAGGCACAAAGGGCCAAATAGCCTCTTTTGACTCTGCACGATTATCTGCCTATGTAAGCAAAAAAAACACACACTAACCTGATTGTTTAATAATTACATTTCTGTTGTGCTTCACTGCCGCTGTAATGGTTAATCACAGACAATCAATAAGGTATAGTTAGATGGATGATGTGAGTAGATTTTGTCTTGAAGCTCTTATTCTTTCTTAGCTATGCAGAGGTGAGCACCTGACTGCTTATCAGAGATGTTGGTATTGTAATTGCACTGTTCATCAAACTGCAGCTGCTTCAGCCACTAATTTCCTTGAGATTCATTCTGAGCTTGACAGGGCAATACTGAATCGAAATCTGTAAACCTCTCCATTCATGGAAACTGGTTTAACACCTCTTCGATGATAAAAGCTGAATGTACATTTCAGGATCTGAAATGGTACATTAAATAAATCCATGGGAGGAGCAGGTTGTCACATTAATTTAGGAAATTTTTAAAATCATTTTCCAGAATCAAAGAACTATCTGACACTTATGAGCAAAGGTTTTTCAAAACTGATGTATATGTTCGCAGTAAGCACCACCCTCATTCAAACTCTCACACCACTTGTATAATGGAGCCATTTGAAAACTAAATGTTCAGACCTTAACATTCCCTGCCTCCCAATCCATGAGTCGGGAGGTGCAGATGAGGAATTTAATGGACAAAAATCAAGGGGAGCATAAATTGCATCTGGATTTGAGTTCTTGAGATCTATTCCCATTGTCTGCAACTATGCACAGGAAGTACCAAACAGAATCCCAGTTTGCATTTCCCACCTATAAGAGTAGAGCAGTGAAAGCAAGGGGTTCATTTGAGTTTAGAATTTGACCATGGAATTGTTGCCCTTGACTGGAATGTGGGGAAATTGGATTGGGGGACCTACAGCCACATATTGGTGAGCGTGTAGTTTCTTTTTAAGATATATTTTTATATTTGTTTCATTTGATGTCTCTTACTCCTTCCAGGGGAAGCCATATTTCAGTCACAAGCACATTTCTATGACTGTCAGGGATATATTTGTTTGTATGGTGGCACAATGGTTAGCACTGTTGCCTCACAGCGCCAGGGATCAGGGTTTGATTCCCAGCTTGGGTTGCTGTCTGTGTGGAGTTTGCACTTTCTCCCCATGTCTGCATGGGTTTCCTTTGGGTGCTCCAGTCTCCTCCCACTGTCCAAAGATGTGCAGGTTAGAATGATTGGCCATGCTAAACTGCCCCCTAGTGTCCTGGGATGCAGAGATTAGAGGGATTAGTGGGATAAATATGTGGGGTTGTCATTGCAGACTTGATGGGCTGAATGGCATCAATCTGCACCGTATGGTTCTATGATGAGATGATAGTGCAACGAAAGACCAAATTGATTTCATTTGAATGTGAGGTATTCTTATGCCAGTAACAAGCTTGTACTAACTTCAAAGAGAAAATCCTGCCAATTATCCTTGAACATTAACTCAATTGAAACTAAACTATTGGAAATGTACAAAATACCCTTAACACACAAACTTGCAGATCTTTCTGCTGAAGCCTGAGGTCTGCTGAGGATCATATCTTCAGTTATTATTCAAGGCCAGACATGGTATTGTCTTTTTTCTCCCCTGACTGTTCTTTCTCTCAGTCTTACACATAGTTCTCATTGTTACTTCTATCCCTTGGCTCATTCTGACACGTGTTTCTTTTCTCTCTTTTGCTTCTTCTGTTACCATTTCAGTTGCCCTTCTCTTCTACAGAACATATTATCCAATGATCTTGCCCACAATGACACTGGATGTCACCATTCTTTTATACTATCATCTCATTTTATTCTTCGTGCACAGAACTATCCTCGTTCCTTCCACACTGCAAACTGGCTTAAATGGAAAGAAATAGTATTCAAATAGACACATATATAAAGTATACAGATATATAAAATATAAACACATATGTGTTGGGCCGGGCTTTCCGGTCAATGTTGTTGCTGAGCACATTGCGCTGCCCCTGAAATATTGATTATTTAATCGATAAATTCATTAAAAGCACAATCAAATCTATCCTTAGAATCAATATCACACTGAGAGGCACTATGATAACTCTTAATGAACGTAGCTTGCTCAGTGTTTGAGGTCCGACCTGACCCTTATCCGATTTTTCAGCCGTATCTTCCGATCCCAGCTGAAGCATTAAAGGGCCAGTGCAGCCTCTCCAGGAGATTGTTAGGCATAAGAAGAGATGGGAAATGGGAGGAAATGCCCCTTTTCAGGACGGTAGATGTTGGGAACGATTCTCCCCCAAAAATTCTATCGGTCAAATTTGCATAAAAGCTGGAGTAAATTCGGCTGTTTTTTTTTCAGCAGGAGTTTCAAAATGAATCTCCCACGCTCTGTGCACTGCAGATGCCTCAGCATGAATCGCACTGAAAATCAGGGGTGGGGCCTATTCCTGCTGAAGAGACTAGCAGCAGAGTGCTGAGCAGGGCCACTGTGCATGTGGCAATCTGTTAGTGCCAAAATCAGCACTTGCGCAATGGCCCTGCCTCCTGATCGCTGACCAGCCTTGCGACTCCCCCATCGCTGGCCGTGGGATCTCCTACACCCCTCCCTGCAGTTCCAAAACCCTCCCTGGCAAACTCACCCCTCTCCAGGGTGCTGACTCCCTGCTACCTCGACAGCCAGGCCCAACCGCTGACCTCCTCTCTGTCACTCAGCCTGAGTGAAACAGGATCCCCCCACCCCCAACGATTGCTCCCTCATGGCCCCAACCCATCAGGCCCCACCCCCTTGGTACTGCCTGATGCCCAGTGGGCAGTGTCAGTGTGCCCACACTGGCATTGCAAAGGTGCCAATGCCCAGAGGGCACCTCACTGCCCAACGCTTGACTCTCTAGAAGGCCTCAGTAGCCCCCCCTTCAGTCATTTAAAGTATTTTAGAAGTCCATGGTCACACAGCCCAGTTGTAACAACACTGTCAACTGTAATCAGAGGTCATTCACCATTGGAAATATATACAACACAAAAACAGAAAATGCTGGAAAATCTTAGTAGGTCTGACAGCATCTGTGGAGGGAGAATAGAGCCAAAGTCTGGATGACCATTTATCGGAACTGAAAAATATATACTTTTTTTGCTTACAAATCAATGTTATAAACATTACATTTGGTAGCTTGAGTGTTTCATTGTTGCTTACTTCAGAGCAAAGTCTGGAGTTTTCATTAAAATGCTGGATGCAGGAATGGTATACATGAGCAGTTATCATTTTCTCTCTCTCTGTAGGGAGAGCCTATTCGAAGACACTGCAGCAAGCTGCCATCCCATTGCTTCCAAGAAGGCATTGTGAGGAACGCTACAAGCAGAGGTTCACAGGAAGGATGCTCTGTGCTGGAAACTTACTGGACCACAAAAGAGTAGACAGTTGCCAAGGAGATAGTGGTGGACCACTGATGTGTGAGAGAGCAGGAGGACACTGGGTCATATTTGGGGTGACCTCCTGGGGACATGGCTGCGGTGTAAAGGGCACCCCAGGTGTCTACACCAAAGTTTCCTCCTTTATGCCTTGGATCAACCGCGTGACTAAACTGTAGGCAGCTGAAGACATGCCAGCAGATTGGTGCTGGCTGCTGAATAAGCACATACTGGAGTCATCCAAATTCAAGTTGCAACCAGTTTGTTGCAATGCCAAGAGCACTTCCAGAATTCAAGGATAAACGCGGAAGAAGATCAGCCCCAATATGGTGCTGTTATAATTAGAGTACAGCGACAAATGAATTGCCAATCAAAGGGCTGTTGGGCAGACTCTGCACACCAACTGTTTCAAATATATTACACAATATCAAATGTATAGAATTGTTTGTTTTCCGCCTCATCTGGTGGACTGTATTTTTCTGAACTGGGAACGCGTTGTGAGAAATAATGGTGCTTATTTATTTCTACTTTTTATTTTGTATTCTTTGCCACCCAATAGTGCCCCACTGTGGAAAGAAAACTGCAGACCATCTGAGGGACTTCACATTGCGCTCAGTCTAATGTCTGCCCAGGTTAGCTTCAGAAGTACACAGAGTGACTGGATTCTGTGCAATAAAGAGAAACCTGCCTTGCCTGCATTCACCATTGCACTACGAGGAGCATTAATTAATAAACATGGGACCTTTGGCTTCTGACAAGGACCCATTCTTTCAGGTTAGCACATGCATTGGTGAGGTTTATGACAGTGTCATTGCTCCAATTAATGCTGACAGTATTTATATCTGAAATAACTGAGAAAATTGCACTACCTTCTAACATGGGATTTTATTATTTTGTTCAATTTAACAAAGAGCCCACAAGTCTCAGGAAGGACAAATAGCCAGGAACTAGCATGAACCAGAATGTTCAGTCAAATAGTTACCGGCCCTGAGATTTTGTTGATTACTTGAAAAGTTGTATAAACTTGTTTCTGAATTGCTTGGCATTAAAAATAAGATATTGCTTAGTGGTCAAATGCAAGCTATAAATAAAGATGCTTTGTCCAACTTTAATGGTTTTAACTGTGCAGTGAATTGTGTAAGAAGATGCCTACAAGTATCAGACACAAATGCTAAGATAAATGCTAAAAACTGTGGATGCTGGAATCTGAAACAAAAACAGAGAATGCTGGAGAAACACAGCAGGTCTGACAGCATCTGTGGAGAGAGAATAGAGGCAGAGTTTCGAGTATGGATGAGGATCAGGCAGGCGAGGAATGTTGGTTCTATTCAATTCAATAGAAAGTGTCTATTGGGTTACTCCCAATCTGCACTACGAGGGTTCAAGAATGGAAAATCCTGCACAACCAGTCTGTACAAATTGGGTAAGGCACCATCATGGTTAATTATGAAGTTTAAAGATTGCAGGTTCATATCACAATATGGCTGGTCGTGAAAACGAAGTTGAATAAATGACATTGATTACTGCTGAGTTGCCTCGAAAGTCCAGTTGGTTTGCTAATGAATGTGTGGGTAGGAGCTGCACAATTGCATCATGACAGTGGCACTGTGGGGTGGTACAGTGGTTAGCATTGCTGCCTCACAGCGCCAGGGACATGGGATTGATTCCCATCTTGGGTCAGTGTCTGTGCAGAGTTTGCACATTCTACCTGTGTGGGTTTCCACTGAGTGCTCCGGTTTTCTCCCCCCACTCCAAAGATGTGCGCGTTAGGTTGATTGGCCATGCTAAGTTACCCCTTAGTGTCAGGAGGTAAGTTGGGTTAATAATAGGGTTAATGGGATAGGGGCTAGGTAAATTGTGGTTGGTGCAGACTCGATGGGTCGAATGACCTCCTTCTGCACTGGAGGAATTCTATATTTCTACTGCTTCTCCAGGATCTGCAGGACAGATTGCAAAGTATTCCCAGCATAGAAATTGCCCATTCAATTTCCTCACTTACCTCCCTTACTCACCCAACCCCATCACTAAAAACTTCTATCCACATTTAGCTTCCCCTTAAATGAATCTATGCTGTTCACTTCAACCACTTCTTTGTTTAATAACATTTACCATTTAGTGATAGTCAATAAATACGCTGTAGCAACCACTTAATAATCTGGCAAGCTCCGAGTCTGCTCCACTCTTTGGGATCTAATTTCACGGTTGGAACCTCATTTACAAAGGTAGGGAAAGACATTCAGCATTTGTTACAGTAATTGGATTGTAAAGAGACAAGCAGAGACTGCTGAAGATACGCAATTCCGTCTAGTGAAATCACTGCTTGATAAGGTTTCACTTGATCAGGAGGACGGAAGCTTTGGCCAATCCTATTTCATTTGGAGCTGTGTTGCTCACTGTGCTACTTGTGAAGAGTGTAGGCTCAAATATGCAATTGCGATTTGTTGAACAACATTCTCCACCGTGGCACAATGGTTAGCATTGCTGCCTCACAGAATCCAGGTTCGATTCCCGGCTTGGGTCACTGTCTGTGTGGAGTTTGCATGGGTTTCCTCCGAGTGTTCTGGTTTCCTCTCACAGTCTGAAAAATGAGTAGTTAGGTGCATTGGCTAGGCTAAATTCTCCCTCAGTGTACCCGAACAGACACCAGAGTGTGGCGATTAGGGGATTTTCACAGTAACTTCCTTGTTGTGTTGATGTAAGCCTACTTGTAACACCAATAAATAAAAACTCTAAACTAAAGGGAGGAGGTAGGTAGACTGGTATTGGTGTCCAGACAACTTCAAACTGACACGAGAGGCAAGAAACTGGTTGCAAATCCGTTTTTTGTTTCTCGCCCCATCTTACAGGCTTGCAGTACCGATCGACTGGCACGGAGAGCTGGTAAGATCATCTCCACTTATGTCCACTGTCTCATAAGATCACATTTCACCTGTCCAGATTCAGTGAAGAAACACACTGGGTGCAGAGTCAAAGCTAAGGGACGCACATGGGTTTACTGTTAAGTTTAGTCAGCTAAATCAGGTAACGCACTCCCACAAAGTATACTAGTCAATTTCCTGCTTCTTGTCCACCCAGGACCACCCTGCCCATCAAAGCAGGGGCCCATTGGCCGCTCTTGTAATGGAATTCCAAACAAGCCCATTCTCTGTGGCACACAGTGCGATTCAGTCAGGTCCACAGTATTCAATTCACCAGAGAGCTATAGTAAGGTTACTGCACAGAAAGAGACCATTCAGCCCATCATGTCTGCATAGGCCAATAAAGACAAAATAAGAAACTTCCAGTCCCACTTTCCAGTACCTGGTCCGGAGCCTTGCAGGTTACAGAGCTTCAGCTGCAGATCCAGGTATTCTTGAAATGAGTTGATGTTCAGCCTCAACCACCAACTTAGGCAGTGAATTTCAGTCACCCTTCGCCTGCTTGATAAAAAGAAGATTTTCCTCCCACTCCTTTCATCCTTCTACCAATCACCTTAAACCTATGCCTCTTGTAATTGAAACAGGATTTTCCAGTCTATCCTATCAAGGCACCTCATAACTTTGTACACCTTAATTAGGTCACCCCGTCAGCCTCCTGTTGTAAGGAAAACAACCCTAGCCTATCAAATCTCTCCTCATAACTGCAGAGTTATTGCATTCTTCTCATTTGAAGTCACATAAGCATTTCATTGGCCACCTGCTTTGATGGGCAGGGTGGCCCTGGGTGGACATGAAGCAGGAAGTTGACTAGTACCTTGTGGGAGTTAGGTGCCTGATTTAGATGACTAAACTGTCACAGTAAACCCATGTGAATAGCTTAGCCTTGGTACCCAGTACCTTTCTTCACTGAATGTGGACAGGTGAAGTGTGACTTTTTGAGAGAGTGGACATAGTAGGGGGTGATCTTACCAGCTCTCCTTGTCAGTTGATCAGTGCGGCGAGCCAGCGAGGTGGGGCAAGAGGCAAAAAATCAGGTTCATGGCCAGTTTCTCACCTCTCATGATGATACCAGCCCCATTCTGCCCCAGGAAGGCGTGAGGCTGATTTAAATATTTATTAGCTTATCACTAATCATACGAGTGAGTCTCAGACTTAATTATCTGGGCTCACTTGCCTTAACAACCTTGCCAGTGGAGGTCCTCACCCATGGGGACCACTTATGGTCTCCACCAGTCTGGCACTGCCCACAGGATATTGAACAGTGCCAAGGGGGCAAAGCCTAAGGGGAGGAATGGGTCCTGGAAGGATGGTGCTATGATGGGGAGGCAGGGGTGGGGTATGCTCTGCATTGGCCAGAGGAGTTTGGGGCTAGCGATAGATGACTGGGCGTGCAAGTGGTCAGGGATCAGGGCCAGCAAGTGGCTGGGGAGGGAATTGGGGCCAGTGATCTGCCAGGATTGGGGTTAACGAGTTGCCGGGACAGGGGGGTATCGGGGGGCAGAGATCGGCTGGGCAAGATTGGTGGTGGACCGCATTCAGCGGGATGGGGCGTGCTGTCCGAGAGGAGGGGGGTAGGTTTGGAGGTGTTGGGGGGACTGATTGATCTCCCAGTGCACACTTGTACACAGTGCACAGGGAGTCTGGGCAATGGCATCCCTTCAGCGCAGCTGGTTTCATGATGTGAATAGGCTCCACCCACTCCCCTGAGAATTACATTTTACTCCTTTGTTTTAATGAAGTCTAAAGATCGCGGCTGGGAGCTTGCCTAAACAATGGGCACGATTCTCTTTGATTTTCACGCTCATTCAGCACTTAAATTTTTTTTTGGTAGAATCATTCCCAATAAATTTATCTGGGTGAATTCATCTGCATCAGATGAGGAGGGGGGTCAAAGATTTCCTCTATTTATTTGAATGCAACTCAGAAGGCGCTCTTCACTCATATTCACCATGAGGGTGGTGAATATTTGGAAATTTCCACCCAAGGCTTAGTCATTGAGTATGTTCAAAACTGAGACCAGTAGATTTCTGCATATTAAAAGTATAAAGGATACACGGATAGTGCAGGAAAACTGTGTTGAATTAGAAGAGCAACTATGATGTCACTGAATGAAGAAATGGGCATGAGGGGCTGAATGGCCTACTCCTCTCCAACTTCTTATGTTCTCAACAATGTTTTTTGTTTTGTCCTGATATCTCATGGAAGCAGGTGTCTTATTGTTCTTCAGACTCCTATTTGGACCTGCGACATTGGGGTGGGGTGGCTAGAAGCATGCAGGATACTGGATAATTCAATATTTAATTCCACAGTATACACATCATCACTAACAAGGTCCTCTGTCCAAGCCTGATTGACAACCTAGGGCATGCGGGTCTCCCTAGTCCTGCAACCTTCTCCACACTTGGTCAGAAAGCAGTGTGGAGGAGTCTGCAGGACCAGGTAGACTCGCGTGTCTTGACCTAAGTGGGGTGAGGTCAGATTTGATTTGGGATGGGATAAAACCAATTGTTGGACTGCTGGTGTGATTGTCAGAGGCCTCCAGGCTTTGGGGTGGATTTCAGAGGCCTTGGGTTGGGGGTGGGGTGGAGCGCAGCAGGGCAATCTGATACCAGGAATGGTGGATGATCAGATGTCTGGGGGAGGGGAGGAGATCAGAGATATGGCATGCTGGGAGCTCAGGGAGGTTAGGATAGTCAGATGTGAGGTGTTGAGTCATGAATATTTGAGCAAGCAAGCATTCTAGATCCAGCAGAAAGCTGGATATGCACTCAACCTCCGAATGCAGCAGTCCCTCACCTCAGCTTAGTTGAATGATTGGGAATCTCAACTAGCTCAATTGCACATACAACAGAGGCAGATACCCTCATTATTTAAAGTGCGAGCCCATGTTAAAATTCACAGTGGATGGGTTGAGAGTTGGTGTAGCTCAGAGATTTTGCCCCAGCTGAGCTAAAGCCACTGATTTCTGAGTTGAAGATTCCACCCCCACAGCACCTACGCAGCCCAGTGCTTAAGCTTACATTAGCTGGGATTTTCCACCCTCATCCCACCGTGTGCTTTGTGACAGTGGAGGTGGCCTGCCATTAACTGGAGGCACCATCTTCTGGCTCACTGATGTCAATGGGGTTCTCAATTGTTCACAAATCTACTGCCAGAGAACTCGTCACTGGAAAGAGCAGCTGGAAAATCCTGCCTGTTAAATTCAATATGAGCGCGATTTTCTACATCTCCCCCCACCACCTACTCCCCCAACTCACAGCATGTTTTGCAATGGATGCGGTGGCCCGTTATTGGCAAGTGGTGGTATCTTCCAGTCCCACTGCTGTCAACAGGTTTTCCCTCTCATGGTGGAAGGGTTACCGTCGGCTAGATAGCACCGACTGGAGCACTATTTTTAATGAAAGGCCAGAAGTTGCTTAAGGTTAGAAGAGAAATTTATCTTTAAAATTGAGGAATGGGGACAGCTCACAGGAATAAAGCAGAGCGATTTATATTCTGAGGGCAATGTGGGCAGTCTGTTTGGTGCACTAGTTAAACATTTAAGACTGATATACTTAATCTTTCCAGCACTATGTTGTCAAAGTATTGGATAGTTACAGCAAATCAATGTTGTTACATACACACAATGACTTTCACATTCACAGACTAATAATATATCCCTTGAATAACTTCAATAGTTATTAATCAGCAACCCGTGCGCATCCTTATAATTAATGGATGGTTATTATACAAATTAGAAATAGGAGATGAAGCAGCAGCTCGGATAGATGCTGAAAGTTAACATGAGAATCAAGCACAAGCACAAATCAAGTGTATTTATAATCAAACAAGCTAAATTTTGATTATCCATTGGCCAATATTTTGTATTCTCGAGCAAAGCTGGCTGTTTTTGGTGCAATAGAATTATTGAATCCTTAAAGTGCAGCAGGGGGCCATTCGCCCATTGAGTCTGCACCGAGAACGATTGCATCCAGATCCTATCTCAGTAACTCCACATACTTACCCTGCCAGTCCCCTAACACTAAGTGGCAATTTATTATGGCCAGTGAATCCGCATATCTTTGGCGTATGGGAGGAAACAAGAGCACCTGAAGGAAACCCACACAGACAGAGAGAGAATGTGCAAACTCCACACAGACAGTCACCCAAGGTCAGAATTGAACCTTGGGCTCCTGGGGCTGTGAGGCAGCAGTTCTAACCACTGTGACACTGTGTGTGCAATAACATACTATGAAAGAAAGAAGAATGCGATTCGCTCCCACACCCATTCTCAAAAAAAGTTGATAGTAAATACTGTCACCATAATGTTGTGGGGATGTGGGGTGTGTGGAGAAGGTGCAATGTACATGCCACTCGGCTACTGTTTTGTGGCCAGTTCAGAGCATTAGTGCTGGACATCTGAAAGAAAGTCATCTGAAGTGCAGGTGAGCTGTAGTCCAGGAAAACAGAAGGTGGAATTGGAAAGGTGGAACTTTCAGTCAATATTGTCACAAAAAACCCTTCACTGATAAGTTTAAAAAAAAGTCACTTATAAGCAATTTAAAATGATTGCTTAATAAATAATTAAAATCTTGCCCCTTGCATTTCATTTTATTTATTACCAATAATGGGTATGATTCTCTGCTCCCACTCCCCCCTCTCTCGTCTATGGCGTCCTTCTTGACAGTGGGAGGTGGCCCGCCATTGGCCGGTGGTAGGATCTACTGGTCCCACTACTGTTGATGGAATTTCCCATTGAACTCACTCCCTGCCATTGGGAAACCTGCAGCAGGAATGTGTGCTGTCAGTGGGACTAGAAGATCTCTTCCCAATAGATTTAAAAAATTGAATTTGTCATTTAACATTTGAGACAGGTCCATTTATGTGAGCCTTGATATTAATAGAAAGATGTGGATGGACCTGTTTGGTGGTGAGGGGTGGGGATTGTGGCTGCCATTTTATGATTGGAAAACTTGGTAGAATTTTTCTCAATTCTGCTGAGTTTAACGATGGGAGCCGATTAGTAAATTTGGAATCTGTTTCCCTCCCTATCGTACCTTAGTGCCTTCAGTTGCTTCAGCCTTAAGTTCTGGAAACCTTTACCTAAGTTTGTCTGCATCTCAACCTTTCCTCTCTTAAAACAGTCCTTAAAGTTAACCTCTCTGACTAGGCTTGTGCACCTGCCCTAATATCGCCTCGTGTGGCTCAGTGTTAAATTGTGCTTGACAAAAAAGAAACATCTTGGCATATTTTACTTCATTCAGGATACTCTGTAAATGCAGATGTTACCATGAGTCATACAGATTGCTGCAGTTTGTTTTCTTTGAAGCAACGAAAGAATGACATTTTCACTTTGACCAACGTTGCCCTTCTCCCTGCACAGTTTCATTAGACTAGTAATTAGTTAGTAGGAGGCCACAATCGCACGAAGTATGTCTTCGCTTTGCAGTGCCGATAAATACAGTCCGCTCACAGATGTCATGTGCTACCCTTGGGCTAGATCACATTAGTCGATGTAATTGCTTGGCTATTTCATTTAAGTCCTTGTCACTTTTAAATTGTTTCACAGATGAAATAAACCTGCAATCAATCCAGTTATTGCCCACAGACAAATGCTACTCTTAAAGTTTCAATTTGATGAGACAGAGCTAAAATACTCTTAATATGTTAACCATTCACTGCCTGGTTCCCAGTTCACTGTTGCATGAATCATAGCATTGTAATTACACCACTTGACTTAGTAACCCGGATGCCTGGACGAATACTCCAGAGACATGACTTAAAGTTACACCAAGGCAACTGGGGAATTTAATTCAATTCAATTAAATTAATCAGGATTAAATATCTAGTATCAATGATGGTGATCATGAAACTATTGGATTGCCAAAATTTTATTCATTAATGCCATTTCAGTGAGAAAACCTTCACATTTAAATGGCTTCTAAGTGGTCAAGGATACAGTCAATTGTGTCAAACATCTATGACAAGTTACAATAAATGTAAAGCTGGGTGGGCAGCCTGGCCTCGATCTAGGCATCTGATTCAAACATGACAAAGGCACACGCAACATATTTGACTCAGCAAAGTCGTTTTCACTATCATCTGGGGACTTCTGTCAAAATAGGGAGAGATGTCCCACATATTGGTCCAGCAACAACCTGACATAGTCACAATCACCATACCATTCATATCAGCATCTGAGACCATCACCATCCTTGGGCATGATCTGATCCACCAGCGAACAGAACCACCAGAGGTGTTGGCACAATGGTATACGGTAGGCATGGAGTTATAATAGCCAGAGGTGCCAAGTGGAGGATGCATCTTGGCCTCCTCCAGAGAAGCCTACAATCAGAGATGCCAAAATTGAGACACTTTGGGTGGGATTTTCCAGTTCTTACTACCAGTGGGATTTTCCGGTCTTGCCGAAGGTAGTGTGCCTAGCGAGCAACACCAGTAGCCATCGACTTCACCAGGACTGGAAGGTCCCACTGGCAGCGACCGCTGCCGGATAATCTGCCCAAGGTGACTGGAAAACCCCGGCCTTTGATTCCCTCCATGTGATACCAAGAAACAGCTGAATATATTAGATACAAAAAAGATTCCAGCAACATTCTGGTTGCAATGATAGAGATTTCCTGAACTAGCCACATCTCCTGCCAGGTTTTCTTGCCCAGCTGCAGCACAAGGTAGCTCCTTGAAAAAGTGAAAGATTACCTAGGTTCACAAAAAGCAGAAAACAAATCAGCCTGGCTAATGGCCCATCAGCCTACTCTCAATGAAAGAAAAATGCTGGATTGTGTCTTTGAATCCATAGAGTCCCTACAGTACAGAAGAAGGCCACTCAGCCATTGAGTCTGTACCAACCACAATTCCACCTAGGCCCTATTCCTGTAACCCCACACATTTACCTGCTAATTCCCCTGACACTATGGTCAATTTATCATGGCCAATCAACCTAATCCATACATCTCTGGACTGTGGGAGGAATCCACAGCACTCGGAGGAAACCCAGGGAGATGCGGGAATAAAGTGCAAACTCCACATGGACAGTGACCCAAGCTTGGAATTGAACATGGGTCCCTGGCACTGTGAGACAGGAGTGCTAACCACTCTGCCACCATTCCACCCACCAGCGACAGTGCTATCAGGTGGTATCTATTCAGCAATAAACTGATCACCAGGCTGGATTCCACCAGGATTGTTTATACAAACATAAGAAATAAAAGTTGGGTTAGACATATTCAACCATTCAATAAGATTGTGACTGATCTATCTCAACTCCACCTTTTTGTATTATACCATTTCTCTCAATTTCCTTAGTACCCAAAATGCTACCAACCTCTCTCCTGAATCTAATTCATGACTGAGCATCCGCAACTTTCCAATTTCGAAAGATTCACAATGTTTTGAGTGAAATAATTTCCCAGCAATTAAAAGGAGGCCACAACTCAGCTACAGACTGAGTTACAGGTGAAGGATATTTGAATGTTTCCAGCAGAAAATAGCAAGGCTGCTGTCTTAGCATGTGCCTTGCCATTGAGTGTGGACTTGAATGTCTCCGATTGCCATGAGTTGCAATCTCAGTTGGTACTGCAACTGGACAGGAAGTTCCCAGAGTGAAACCCTGCCTTCGTAACTCCAAATTAGATTTAACAAGAAAAAAATAATAAACATGAAAAATTATACAAATATTATACAATACTCCTTTACTCCCTCCTCTTAGCTTTAGAAATAGTTAATTAGTTAAGAAGCCTACCAATGCCTCTACTTTCTCAGGAGGCTAAGGAAACTTGGCATGTCCACAATGACTTACACCAACTTTTACATTTGCACCATAAAAAGCATTCTTCCTGATTGTATCACAACTTGGTATGGCTCCTGCTCTGTCCAAGATTGCAAGGAACTACAAAGGGTCATGAACAAAGCCCAGTCCAACACATAAATCAGCCTCCCGTCCATTAACTTTGTCCACAGGTCCTGACATCTTGGAAAAGCAACCAGTATCATCAAGGACCCCCCACACCCAAGATATTTCCACCTTCTTCCATCGGGAAAAAGATACAAAAGTCTGAGGTCATGTACCAACCAACTCAAGAACAGCATTTTTCCTGCTGTCATCTGAATTTTGAATGGACGTGCCTTATATTAAGTTGATCTTTCTCTACCCTAGCTATGACTGTAACACTATGTACTGCACTCTCTCCTTTCTTTCTCTATGAACCGTATGCTTTGCCCGTATAGCGGACAAGAAACAATTCTTCTCACTGTATACCAATACATAAGACAATAATAAATCAAATCAAATGAATGTATTTTTAAGAATACCATGGATTACAATGTATATATTAAGCTACAATGGTTTCCATAACACAAAGTCTCTTTAATCACAGAGACTGGTTGTAATCAAATATACACACTCGACTCTGAGCCTAAATTAATGGCTGTGAATTTTTCTTTAGAATCCCCCTAAGGATTGTCACATAAGAGTTTCCAAATTCCACTTTCTGAGGAAGCATGCTTTAAAATCTTCTTTCCACGAATGCTTCCCCTTAGCAGTTTACATTTTGAAATCCAGTCCAAGTTTTCCAAATGACCTTCTTAAACAAAGATTCCACTTTACTTTTAACAGTGAATCCATTATCCAGGTTTTACACCACCTCCTTTAGAACTGATTTGCCTTTACTGCTGTACAACTATACACAATTCTCAGTTTCCAGACTATTGAACTGCCATCAATTATTGATCTACCCCTGAAATTTGCTTTCCCATTTTAAATATGGTAAATGCAATTGTCTCTTTAACTCAGAACACTGCTTCAATTCTTCCAAACAATACGTTTGTACCTGTTCTCTTAACTTTAGTTGCATTCTGCCCCAATTCCCTGGTTATATGGACTGTATCAGATTCCTTGGGAAGGCTGCCTCTTTGCATCTCCCATCCTTTCCAGTCTTCTGGAAAAACTGAGAGATGTTGACTCCTTGATATCTTATCCCCAACTAGCAACAAATTCAGCTAACCTAAGAATAAAAAAAAAACTTCCTATCTTAGAAGGGCATTTAGTTGCTAAGTAACCATTGCTGGTGCTATTTACTCTTAACGACATAACTTTCTCCAAGCTCAATAGAATCATAGTTGGAATTGAAACCAACCCCGACATAAATAAACATCTTTGTACAACATGAATCTAATTATAGTGTTCAGGTTTTACATCACTCTTCCAGACACACAAACATCAAATTAAGCCCACTTAAAACTATAACTTACTTCTAATGTTTACCAATACAAATATAAATCCATTAAAGCTACCTTTGTTTATATAACACATGGGCCTAATGAGATCTCAGCTTCTCCCCTGATGCTGATAGCAACTGCAATACTTCATTAATGGCCTACAACTTGGGCCTCAGTAGCACTCCCACTGGACACACAGTGAGGGTGTCCTGGTCTCCATCGCAGTGGGCTATGCTGTCTTGAACTCCTGATGGCAAAACTTATCACCTTTTTAATTTGGATGGTGACTCCAAAGACAGCCTACTAATTGACTGTATAATTTAAGATTGTGCCATTGGACCATACCAGTAAGATGCAGATTATTGGGTTTCAATTGGACCACTCATCATTATTCTAAATTCCAGGTGAGGTTCCACAAAAGTTGTTGATCTGGCTGAGACTCCTTGATCTGCTACCGACTGGCTGAGATACCTCCAAATGGTCGCAAACCTGGGTGAGGGAGCATGAACTGGCAATTCATTCAAGCCCCTCAGCTGGTAGCAACAAGATTTACTCCAACAAGGTTCCCTTTCTTGCAGTACCTTTTCCAGACATTAGTTGTGTTTTAAAATGAGCCAATTTAACCAGGCTTCCTTGAGTTAAGATTGAGCAAGTTTATTAACTACTAAAAAGGCAGAGAGCAAAATGATAAAACACATACATTTATACAAATTAGAATTGAAAATTGAGTCCAACAGTAAGTAAACATAAATAAAAAAAGTATACAGAACAGTACTTGTATCAAGAGGAGTAAATGACGGAGATGCAGCTATTACAGTCTGATTCTAATAGAGTTGGCTTTGGTAGGCGGATGGTCAGTTTTGAGGTTCCAATAGAGTTGACCTCAGCAGGTGAATAGTTGGTTCTTCAATTCCAGTGTTTTGAGTTTGGCAGATAAACCCCCCAGTTCACCTTTCAGTGTGATTCTTTTCCCGTTGGGGCTGACTTTCAAAGTCAGAGCATGAAAGATTCAAGTTATACCTCCAACAATGGCTAATTTGCAGGTGCATTGCATGTGTGCTTGCTAGCTTCCTTCTGGGTCAAAACTTCCCGCTGCTTATTCTCACGGAACACACTTAAACAGACAATGGAGCAGCTTTTTTTACTGGCTTTAAACCCTTCTTTCTATATTCCAAGTTGATGGCGAATCCACAATTTCATCTCGGCATTACTCACAGGATTCCTTGAGATACGTAATATTATGACCCTTTGTCTTTATTGGAGATGGTAATTATCCTCCAATAAAAGCAAAATATTGCAGATGCTGGAATCTGAAACAAAAACGGAAAATACTGGAAAATCTCAGCAGGTCTGACAGCATCTGTGGCAAAGAATAGAGCCAATGCTTTTTTTGTGTGTGTGCGTGTGTGTGTGTACGTGTGCATGTATAATTAGCCTCCAGATAGTTTTAGAAGTACATTGTCTGGAAAAAGGGGATAATCCCATTGTCCCTTAGAGAATCACCCTGCCAGACAAGCCAATGATTTGTGTGTACATTTTCAGCCATCTTTGGGTTTTTGGCTATTTTAAAAAATAAAACAGGTCTTTTTTGAAGTTCACTCTTTTGTGCATAATTCCATGGTTTCTTTCTCCATTAACGTGACATTAATCAATCTCTCATCATAAGATAATTGCATCATTAGCTGTCTAGTGAACCTTTATTGCACTACCTCTAGGGCAACCGTGACCTTCCTTAGATAAAGGGAACAAAACGCCACACAATATTCCAGGTATGATCTCAGCATTGCTCTGTATTATTGCAATAAGACTTAACTCTTTCACTCCAGTTCCTTTGCAATACTTGGTGGCACAAAATCTGCCTACCTAATTGCTTGATCTGCTTGCTTGTTAACTTTCTTTGACTCATGTATAAGGACACCCTTCCAATTTCTCAATACTTAAAAAATATTCCACTTTTTAATTTTTTCCCTGCAACCACTTTTCACAACATTGTATCCCATCTGTTATGTTCTTGTACATTCGCCAAACCTGCTTATATCTCTCTCAGACTCTGTATTTTCCCCATCATCTATTTTTCCCTTTAGCTTTGTATCGTCAACACATTTGGATAAGTTACACTCCGTTCCCTCAACAAAGTCATTAATACAGATTGTAAACAGCTGAGACCCAAATACTTACTCTGTGATATTCCAGTAGCTACAGACTTCCAACTTTAAAGTATTCTGTTTATTCCAGTTCCCTGTTTTCTGGCTGGTAACCACTCCTCAATCCATTGTAATATTTACCCTACATCCTATGAGTCCTAATTTTGCGTAAATAGGAAGGACGTGAATGCACTGGAGGGAGTGCAGAGGAGATTTACCAGGTTGCTGCCTGGGAGCATCCTGTTATGAAGTTATGAAGAGAGGTTGGATAGGTTGGGTTGTTTTCATTGGAGCAGAGAAACTCAGGGGTGACCTGATTAAGGTGTTCAAAATTATGAGGGACCTGGACAGGGTGGACAGGGAGCAGCTACTCCCCTTATCTAAAGGGTCAGTCACAAGGGGACACAAGCTAAAAGTGAGGGCTGGAGCTTTAGGGGGGATTTGATTAACAACTTTTTTACTCAGAGGGTGATGACTGTTTGGAATGCACTGCTTGGGAGTGTGGTAGAGGAGGGATGCCTCACATCCGTTAAAAAGTACCTGGGTGAGTACCTGGCACGCCATAACATTCAGGGCTATGAGCCAAGTGCTGGCAAGTGGGAATAGGTTGGCAGGTTAGAGCATTTCATGTGTTGGTACAGACTTGATGGGCAGTAGTATTCTGTGATTCTGTAATAACCTCATGTGTGGTTCCTTATGGAAGACTTTTAAAGATACAATTACACTACAAGTATTGGTTCACCCTTATCCATCCTGTTACTTGTATCTGAAAAAACACAAAAAGATTTATCAAACACAATTTACATTTCCTAAATCCTAAATGTTTCCTATTTCCTAAATGTTAACTCTATTTAATCATATTCTGATTTTCTCAGTGTCCTGTTACACATCCCTAATAATAGATTCCAAAATGTTGCCTATTACTGTTATTAAGCTACAAACTGATCTGTAGTCTCACAGGATGCCAAACAAATGGGTCTACAAATTTAGAATCAATATATCTGCAAATTTTGGCATGCGTTATTCCACTGACAAATTTGTCAATGTTGCGCCAATTTCACACCCTTAAAACAAGCACAACACATCAAGTGTATATTTTAAGGGAGATTTAATATACCAACATATGAAGTGAGGTTTTGAGGAAAAAAACTGTTGGTCCTTCAAGCTGTTCTATGTGATCATGATGTAAAATCAATACACAGGCCCGAGCCCCCACCAACTCATTAGATGTATGATATTCTCAGAGAAGCAATGGAAAACCAATAAACACCCATGGACCAATTTCAGAAAACAAATCCTCTGGGAAATCACTGATCCCTTAAGAACGATCACACAAGGTATGGAAGACCTCAGTGACCGATAGGTACAACTCCCATTTTGTACCAACCTTCTATATCAAACAATATTGAGGATTTCATACTTTTTGAATTCTTGCGGGTAATCCTTACTCAGGCAACTTGCTCCAGTCATTGTCTGCTTTTTAGTGCACAATTTGCTTTCTGAATCACATGTTTCTTTCAATTATGTGCTATAGGGAGGTGTTGTGAGGTGGATTGAGATGACCAGTACTATCTTTAACTACAGACAATACAAAACTCATGAGGCAGATATCTCTGTATAAAGACATAACATTTATTTAAAACAAAAAAAGATAAGCAGCTGCTCGGAGATCACCAAAAGGGTTAAGCAGCTCTGGAATAGAATGTCTCTGATGAATCTAATATATACAATCAAAAACAGATCAATTATAGATTTTCTTATTGACCATTCCCGGCTCGTACCAATTCAAAATCAATTACATTTAGTAAACATACATCAATAATAATTCCTGACAAGTAACTCTCACAATCGCATTTTACCATCCAGCATAATGATATCTCATTTGTCCAACTAACCTGGACGCTGACTCCCATCTTGGCTGAACCCATTTCCCTTTTGCTACGTAACTAAGGGCGTTCAATATAGAGGTCAAAGTGAGCATTCCCACCGGCTCATTGCCAAAACTGGATTGATATGTGATTCTGCATCCAGGTACATGTTTGTTCTATGTCTAGACAATGAATGCCCCATTCATAAAGTTGCAAAATGTGTTCCCTCACCAGAAACTTTCTGATATGAATTCTGCTAACTACTGAGGTTCCCATGCCTTTGGCTCTGAACTCTTCACTTTTACCATCGTACCTTGAGATAACTTGCTTTTGGCTGAAATGAACAATGATTCATTCAATTTTTAAAATACATTTAAAATATCAGCATATATGTTATAAAATCATGATTATTTATTTAATTCTCTTATTGCATTCACATCTGTGTAAACTATTTTTTTCATTAGTTTATTATCTTTGTTTTAAGAATCATTTAACTCTTTGCTAGTAGCGCGGTGAGTGCCTTATGTATTGTCTAAAACCTTATTAGGTAGTTGATAACTTCTCCCTTCACAAGGATTTTGAAAAGTGCAAAATTTGCAGTGGACAGATAGTAATGGTTTACCACTGATATTAAAATATATCTGTGCAGCCATCAGTTGGTGGCACGGAACCTATGTTTTAGATAGGTCAAACAATAAATAAAACCCCACTAAGAGAAAAGGTTAATAGAAATATTAGTTCAACTCCAAGATTGAGCTGCAGATAAGATAGAATCTTTTGAATCTTAGATTGAGTACTGTGCATTTACATTTTTGGATTTTTGAGTGTTAGGATTTCCAGCTTCCAATTTATGAACAAGGAAAGGGATTGCTTTTTAACCACACTAACCTACCTTGTCCTGACTAGCCACAGATTGAGAAGCAGATCGAGGGGCAATGCTTCTCCCAATGGACCAAACATGATTGAAGTCTGTGTGGTCTTCAGTCGAAAATGCTTTTTACTTTGCAATTGGTATTCTATCAGGTAAAACCCACCAGAAACTAGAACTGTTCACCCCAATTTCACCCTAAGGTTCCTGAATGGCCTGTTTCCCTGCGAGGTGCCATGCCATAAAAGGACAATGGCAACCACAGATTTCCACTGGATTAGCCCATGATTATGCTTGGCAAAGTATTGCAAAGGTTTGCCAATGTCCTTTACCATGCGGCTGATCAGGAAACACACCCATTATTGCTTCCTTTCAAAGGTATATCAACCTATTTAGCCATGTTATAATCACATCTTGTGTTGTTAAATTCATCCTGAAATGGGACTTGAACCCTGAGCTTCTAGTCCAAAGGTAGGGATACCATCACCATGCCACAAGACCTCCGCCCTTTCCAGATTTTCGAATTAAAATATCAATAGATAGCCACAATGTATTTCTGAGTGACTAGATGCCATTTGCATGCAAAAGAAATTTATGCAAATCACATGTAGAGAATAGAAATGGTTGATTTTTCATGTTTTAGGGAAAATCAGACATTTCTACAACAAAATCAATCCTGGACGAGTAGTGGGCTTACACATATTACTATCATCTCTGGGACCAAGGATCACTGCAGGTCACCTGACTCAATGATAGTCTCCTTTTTCTGCTGTGTAACAGCCTTCTATAAATACACTTCTAATAGTTTCAAACCAATTTGGAATAGTGAGGTTACAATGTAAAGTTGCACATAATCTGCTACAAAATGTCAAATTAGGTTAAGATCAAAAATGATATCTGTATAACAGAAATTAAGCTTTTTTGTCCATGACGTACTTACGTAATTGGCACCTTTCCTTTTGCTACTGTATATGGAGGATTAAAGGCAATTAAAGCTCATTGACAGAAAAAAGGTCCAAACTTATTTTGATAACAATAGCCCTAGAATCCGACATTGGGCTGGATTTCCAGTGAGTCCCTCACACCAAATCAAGCAGTTAAGTAGTAGAAAAGGGGTAAAATAAATGGTAAGGCCTGCCATTACATTTCTTCCCAGAGCTAGACACCCTCTCATCCCAGTTGCTGGCTTCTCCTTTCCTGTTTGGTGCATGTAAATGCTGCCCTTGGGAATGGATCCCAGGTGGTTGGCAGATTTACCTGCTGATGACGATTCCCAGTAGACCTGTCCAGTGAAACATGGCAGGGGTAACCAAGAAGGTAGATGAGGGCAGTGCAGTTGATGTTGTCTACATAGGCTTTAGCAAGACCTTTGACAAGGTACCACATGGTAGGTTGTTGCATAAGGTTAAATCTCATAGGATCTAAGGTGAGGGAGCCAAATGGATACAAAATTGGCTTGATGACAGAAGCCAGAGGGTGGTTGTAGAGGGTTGTTTTCCAAACTGGATGTCTGAGACGAGTGGTGTGCTTCAGGGATTTGTGCTGGGTCCACTATTATTTGTCATTTATATTAATGATGAGAATATAGTAGGCATGTTGGTAAGTTTGCAGATGACATCAAGATTGGTGGCATAGTAGACAGTGAAGAGTGTTTTCTAGGATTGCAACGGGACCTGGATCAATTGGGCTAATAGGCTGTTGAATGTCAGATGTAGTTTAATTTAGATAAATGCAAAGTGATGCATTTTGGTAGATTGGCAGAACTTACTCAGTTAATGGTAGGGCACTGGGAGAGTTATAGAACACAGAGATCTAGGGATGCAAGTTCATAGCTCCTTGTAAGTGGAGTCACAGGCAGACAGAGTGTTGAAGAGAAAGTATTAGGCATGCTTAGTTTCATTGGTCAGAACATTGAACATAGGAGTTGGGGCATTTTGCTGAAGTTGTACAAGACATTAATAAGGACACACTTGGAATACTGTGTACAGTTATGGTCACCCTATTATAGAAAGGACATTATTAAACTAAAAAAAGTGCAGAAAAAATTTACTAGGATACTGCCAGGGCTTGATGGTTTGAGTTAAAAGGAGAGGCTGGATAGACTGGGACTTTTCTCTCTGGAGCGTAGGAGCTTAAGAGTGATCTTATAGTAGTCTACTAAAAAATGAGGGGCACAAATCAGCTAGATAGTCAATATCTTTTCCTACAGGTAAGGGAGTATAAAACTAGAGGGCATAGGTTTAAAGTGAAAGGGGAGAAATACAAAAGTGTCCAGAGGCACAATTTTTTCACACAGAGGGTGGTGAGTGTCTGGAACAAGCTGTCAGAGGTAGTATTAGAGGCGGGTACTATTTTGTCTTTTAACATGCATTTAGACAATTACATGGGTGAGATGGGCACTGAGAGGTATGGGCCAAATGTGGACAAATGGGATTAGCTTAGAGGTTAAAAAAATGGACAAGTTGGGCCAAAAATAAAAATAACTACATCTCAGACGGCACTGAAACAGTCACATCCCAGGCGGGATTGCTCCAAGATTACAACAAACATAAGAGATTTAATATCACTTATCTAGTGATATTGGTGAAATTAAAGTGATAGACACAAAATGGTTACCTGGTACACAAAATGGACTCTGGAAAGGGACATTAAAAGGCACTGGTTTTGGACACAGACAGTTACACAAAGAGTTAAAGCCTGCAGTTTCTGAACTGCTGCAGAAAACTGGTCAGACCTGAGACGCTTTAAGACTGAGGTAAGAGCAGACCCAGAACAATGAGTTTGATAATAAGATGGGGAAATAAATGTTTAAATGTAATGAGATCAGCTGCTGATGGGGACATAAATGCACAAATGTATATATCAAAACCAATCATTGATTGAGGACATAACTGCATAAATGCATCCATTCTATGTACAATGATGTGTTAACTGTCCACGTCCACACCTGTCTGCTTGTAACCATGTGTTAACTGTTGATGGCCGTATCTGTCTACTCAACTTGTAACGATGTGTTAACGGCTAATGTCCGTACTATCTATTGTCTGAAAGGTATAAAGGTGCTCAACTATCATTGTGTAGTTGAGAAGGTAGCTGCCAAGTACTGTGGAGCATCAGTACTTTCTCCCAAAACTTTGTCTGAAATAAAACTTCTGTTGAACTTCCAGGTCTGACTCCGAAATGGTAAATTTCCCACAACACTAGGCTCCAAAAAGTCTAGAAGAACAAATGTACCTCTAAAAACTTAATCAAGTATCCAGGAGATGAGACAATTAACACCCCACTGAAATCAGTTTGACAAACACAACACTTTGATATTGTAAACAGATAGACAGAAGATGTACAGAAAATGATTAAAACTAAAGCACACAAGATAATGGAACCATATAATGTAATCAAAAACAGAACTGTAACCAATTCAAAGTAACAATATGATGATCTAATGTAAATATAATGCTTTGTAATGTAAAGGAGTATAAGAATCTGTAAGAAACAAAGCTCAGTAGAGTAGCTCAAAATCAAGCTATAGTCACAGCCATAAGTTCTCGGCTCCCTCGTGCATGTTGAATTAAACCATTTTTGTTGAAATTTCACACAGTCTTGGAAGACTCAGTTCATTTATTTCCTCCTACAGCCAGCATACATTGTGAATAATTAGTGAAAGTTTTTTTTCCCACTAATCAACCAGCAGGAAACAAAGAACAGAGCCTGAGAATTTCCCATGATTACTGAATTCAGTGATATGAGAATCAAGGGTCACTTCACTGCCACTGGCTATTGAGGTAGAATCTAGAACACCAGTAATAAAGAAAAGGGGTAAGTCTTTGAAAAGGGGGAGCATAAAAGGATCTGGTTTAAATGGGGTTGCAGGAGAATGCTTTGGCACAGATTGTAGTGGTTAATTGAATTCCTCTTGTGCTGTAACTTTTATATGTCTATCAATCTATGAAAACATTTTTATTGAATCCAAGCGCAATGTGTGATTCAGAAATGTTAGTGCTACTTGAAGTTGATGTGCCCTGTAAGAAGTATCCCAGATAGTGGATCCAATGTCTCCAGCTTGATTCGGGTCAGCCTGTGCTGCCCAGTTTTGACACACAAAGCCAAAATGCTTGATGGGCTCTGACTCAGACTCACAGTTCAGATTTGCTTCCTTCACATAGAACCTGAGTCCTGGAATACAGGAAAATAAAAGAGGTCTATCAAAAGTGGCATTGATTGGCCAGCATTTACTGGAGAGTTTGACTGTGCTTTACAGGGCAGGACAATACTAGCTGTGTTTCCAGGGTGACTATCAGGATAGAAGATTCCTACTGGTTACAGGTAGAATAATTGGGCTCTACACAGAGTACTAGTGACTGAGGGAAGCTAAATCTTGATAGTATTACGACTGGATATTGGGTGCAATTTCAATTAATTATTATTCATTATGGGCGTCATTAAAATTTCTCCCACCTCGAGCAATCATCCTTATCTTCCACTCATTTTACTCTCCTCTTCCCTACCCTCAGTTTTCCCTCTTTGCAGATCACCTCCGGTTCTTGGAATTTCTTGCACACCATTTGTTGGCACAAAACCATGGGCAAAGATATTCAATCATAGGCAACCCAACCTTTATAGAGTAAATTAAACAATATTTTCAGACACTTCATAATCAAACATTATATGATTAAAAGTTATGCAGTTAGATGTTGTGACTCATCCTCTGGGAATGCCTTCAATCAGAGTTGGTAATCCTACAATGGAGTTAAGAAAAGCAGGTGTATTCCCCAGATTCCAACCTTCCCACTGCTGTTCCAGCCCCTTCCCAGTGTCAAGAAAAGGCTGATCAGTCTGCCTTGAAGTCTGTTAATACTACACTGTGGTAATACTAACCTTCTGTTTTGTCTGTTAAATAAGGAAATATAGCCAATTTAGATGCAGTTCCCACTGACTGATCTTAAAGCAATGGTTAGTTTAGATAATAAACCTAATGATAAAACATTCACATGCATATGGTACAGAACGTTAATCAGATGATAACAAGTTAGTTCTGTTGAAGGATTGGTTTCAGGAGCCAGAGGTTGGTATTAAATGGTAGAGATTTAAAATGAGAAGTGTTACTTGATGCAACAGATGTGAAAACTATTGAGGTAACAAGGTTTGAGGAATTGTACCATTTTAGGAAATGTAATGTGTTCAATCTAAAATAATTGATAATGGATAAACTCACTAAAATTCACCTCATGTGGAAAGTATTAGGCAATGCAGAAATGAGTTTGTTGTCATCTAGAAGCTATAACAAAATCAGGACACTGGAAATATAGGATTTGAAAGTCTTTGCCTGTATACTGAGCTTAGAACTGTAATGCATTTGCCAATTCACCAGGGGCTGGGGTTAATCTGTAAAATGTTGAAATGCAACACCATCCTGCTGCCTTTTGCATAGTGGCAGGTTTCTTGGTACCTGAGTAAGGGCAGCACAGTGGTTACCCCTGCTGCCTCACAGCGCCAAGGACCTGGGTTCAATTCCAACCTTGGGTGACTGTCTGAATGTTTACACATTCTCCCTGGGCCTGACTTTACCACTTTGATTCTAAGTGCTGAATTTCGGAGTATTCCAGATCTGATTTGTAAACCTCTTCTCCAGCACTGTCATGCGCGCTCTGCCTAAAAACAAAGCAGCGATTCTGAATTGTGCTGCAGAAGCATGTGGGGGGAGGTTGGGGGGGGGTTTATATTGAAACCCTGCAGCTCCGATTGGAGCCTTCAACCGCGCATGCGCAGTAAAAAAGTTTCTGAAAAACACTTCCCTTCCACATTACTCCCGAGCCAGATAATGCCTCCCCCCCTTGCCCCGCAGTCATTGCCCCCCCCACAACATAACTGTCCCCCTTATCCCTCCATCCCCCGCGACTCAGACCGAATGCGGCCCCCTGCCTTCTTCCCCCCACTGATCACATGAAGAGTGGCAGCAGACCCCCCCTCCCCTACCGATCACACACAGAGTGGCAACGGACCCCCCTTCCACCCCACCAATCACACACAGAGTGGCGACGGACCCCCGCTTCCAACTCACCGATCACATGCAGTGTTGCAGCAGACCCCCCCTTTTCCCTTCCTCCCCCCACCAGAGAACGATCTGGCCCACTTCTGTCCTCTTCCCCCCACCAGAGATCCATCTGACCCACCTCCCTCCTCTGTCCACCACCGACCTGAGTTTCAGAGCTGTTGAAAATTCAGAACTTACCTCCCCAGAAGCTGGAGTGCCCAAAACAGACCTTTGCAGACCATGTCTGTTTCGTGCCAAATCTGGATGGGTGAACACTGTGGTAAAGGGGGAAATGCAGGTAAGTTTGAGCGTGCAGCCCATTAAGTCAATTTAAATGTATTCAAATGTATTTAAATTGCCATTGTACTCGTTATTAAAGTAATTATTAAAATAATTATTTTAAATTATTAAAATAATTTAATTAATAAAATAAAATTAAATTTGTAATTTAATTTACAAATTAAATTGTAAATTTAAATCCAATTTAAAATTGCCGTCACACCCATTCTAAACGATCGTGGCCATTTTAGGTGCTTAAGTAAAGGGGGAATAGACATGGAGGTGGTCACGGATTGCGCTACTTACCTCATGCCAGACTTTACCAAGCTTTTGCACCTGAAAATGGGCACAACTTGATGGTAAAAGCGGGCTCTCCATGTCTGCGTGGATTTTGTCCAGGTGCTTTGCCTCCCTCCACAGTCCACAGACGTGCAGTTGATTGGCCATGCTAAATTGCCCCTTAGTGTTAGGGATAAATATGTGGGTTACGAGGACAGGATGTGGTTGGAATTGTTGCTGGTGCAAGCGTGATGGGCCAAATAGCCTCTTTCTGCACTGAAGGGATTCTATGATCTCACCATGGAGCGGCAAGACTTTTCCACATCTTTTTGGGGGCCAGGTGGAAGCAGGAATGCTGCCCCTATTCCCTCAAGAACAAATTCAGCGTCCCCTCAACTACCCCCTTCCCAATTTGCAACCTCCCTAGTCCCCTTACTGCTGTGATGCCCTCACTGAAATCCCTCAAGCAATCTTACCCCTCTCCACCCTGTCCTGATTGCGAGCTAATAGACCCCGTCTGTGGCCTCCTGCTGCTGTTTTCCTTTCCTTCCAGCTGTCAGCCTCGCTGTCAAACTGACCAGCTGTTTGGCAGAAAACATGAAAATGATACGAAGGACCTACCATTAAGTTTGGGGTTCTGAGAAGAATAAGCTGCTTTTAAACAAACTTACTTCCAGGAGCACCGTATCAATGATACATGGTTGTTCACTACAATTTTCTGCTGCTTAGCTATTAAATCCATAACCATAATTCTTGAAAAAAAAAGCCTGCAAATGTTAATGGCCTTTTTGTTAAAAAGTGACAATTGTGATGTATAACTTTACTTATATGAAATGACAAAGATATAAAGCTACATACTTAGCTTTAGCCACAACTTCCCTAATAAAGTCAACTAACGGCTTTATGAATGTTTATTTTATTGCAGTTTTACAAATAAAATAGAGCAATAGTTTAATTTGGCTCCTTGGAACGCAGTTTCTCATCAATTAGTAAAGGTGGCAAGAGCCACAAGGAGGTGATTTTTCTCTGTACAGCTTCGTCGTTTCTTCTCTCTAAAAATAACCTTCATAAATTACGCCACTTACGCGATTCAATCACAGTGAAGAGGGTGATTCAACACAGAGAATTGGAATTCTGCACTCTTTGCACTTTTGAGCCTCCTCCTCAGTTGACAACATGACAACTGTCATGTCTGTTAGCTGTCGTCTTCACATCAGCAGCAATATGACAAATGATCCATCTGGCAATGCAACATTGGCCCACAGCTGTCAAAAGGATGTGCACTTTTTTTAAAGTTTAAAGTGAAACAAAAAATAGGGAAGAAAAGGCATGCTTTGTCAGCTAACAGGCAGACACCACAATATGTCACCCTAGATCAACAAATGTGGAAGCCTTTACACATTACATCCAGAATTTTACTGCCTCGCTTACCCCAGAATTGGGGTGGGCGAGGCTCACAGAACAGCATTCTCTGTTGGCCTCGGAGGGGCAAAGTGGTAAAATTCTGGTATATATCTCTACTTGTAGGATTAAAAATTCTTACTCTGCCTTAACATACCTCCTAACTTGTCCATTAGTTAGTGGAAATGTGAATATTGTTTTAAAATGAATTAGTGGCTCTTGCTTGACATTCTTTATGACAATATCATATTAATGCAAGAATATGGCACTATGTGACAGGTGTTTTCAGATAATGCACAAAGGAATACTATGTTAAGGGGTGTATGCCGATGTTAATCTTCTTTTAGCCACCTGCAAGCAGCTTTACTGCAGTTATCAGTGGTCTGGTGGGGTCATCTATAGCGGTGGAGGATAAGTGGGTCCAGCCAAGGACCTAGCAGAAAGCAAGAGCAATGAGGGAAAGAGGGAGCAGTGTGCAGGAGGTCATCTTACCAACATCAGGTTTGCAGGGAACATTTCTCCTACTTAAGCTTGATCGAGGAGCAATGCCCCGGACATCTTCACTTCACAATGCTGTCATCAATGAGCTAGTTGACCTGCAGCAGCCACAACTTGAGTCTCAAGCCAGGGAATGGGCAGCATTGTCTTTGGTTTCCAAGGCCAGCATGACACATGTAGAATCATAGAATCCAACAGTACAGAGGAGGCCATTAGGCCCATCAAGTCTGCAGCAGCCACAATCCCATCCAGGCCCTATCCCCATGATCCTATTCATTTACCCTAGCTAGTCCCCCTGACACTATGGAGCAACTTGGCATCACCAATCCACCTAACCTGCACATCTTTGGACTGTGGGAGGAAACCCACGCAGATCTGGGGAGAACATGTAAACTCCACACAGATAGTGACCCAAGCCGGAAATTGAATTCAGTGCCTCAATTCGCACTGTGAGGCAGCAGTGCGAACCACTGTGCTACCATGCTGAAAATGTTTATGTTGTAGGCTTCTTTCAGACTGCAGCAAGTGGCAACTATAACATCTAATTTTCAGTCAAATGTTGTATCAGGGAGGCAACTGGGACAGGATGGCAGTCAATGCAGAAGACATAGGACAAATGCAATGGCAATATTGATTAGCGTCCCCAAGAATGAGAATGTGGAGTCAGAGTGCAAAGATGGCCAAAGGACAGAGAGATTCCTGGGAACAACTCAATTGCCGCCTGAGCGAGCACTCTGAGCGACAACAGTATTTGCATTCTTAAAGTACCTTCAGTGTGGTAAAATGTTTCAAGGTGCTTCACAGGAACATAATCAAGCAGAACTTGAGACAAAGCCACCATGTGAGAGAATATTATGACAGATAACCAAAAGCTTGGTCAAAGAGAGAGGTTTTAAGAAATGCCTTAAAAGAGGAAAATGAGGCAAAGGCATTAGTGGGGCTTTGCGTTCACCTTCATTTCTGCACCGGAGATACCGGAGTTGAGGGGGTTGAGCTATGAGGAGAGGCTGAATAAACTAGGCTTGTACTCGTTAGAGTTTAGAAGAATGAGGGGAGATCTCATTGAGACGTATAAGATGATGAATGGGATGGATAGGATAGAGGTGGAGAGACTCTTCCCGCTCAAAAAAGACAGTAGGACTAGGGGGCACAGCCTCAAGATAAAGGGGGGCAGTTTAGAACTGAGTTGAGGAGGAACTTCTTCACTCAAAGGGTGGTGAATCTCTGGAATTCTCTGCCCGTTGAAGTGGTGGAGGCTGCCTCGCTAAATATTTTTAAGAAGCGGGTTGATGGGTTCTTGATAAGAAAGGGGATTAAGGGTTATGGGGAGAGGGCGGGAATGTGGAACTGAGCCACGACAGATCAGCCATGATCTTATTGAATGGCGGGGCAGGCTCGAAGGGCTAGATGGCCTACTCCTGCTCCTATTTCTTATGTTCTTATGTTCTTATGTACCCCCGTCCCCCTCGCCCCTCCCCTATCCCCAACAGCCCTCCCAACCCCACCCATCCTAACCCCACAGAAAGCAATGGCACAAACTATAAAAAATACACCAGCTGTTCACTGCTTTGCTGCTTTATTGCTTTTTAACTTGTAAAAATATGCCTGTAATTGCTGAATTGAAATTCAAGCTTACCTCTTATCAGAACGATGGGTAAAGATGGATATTGTGACATGTGAGTCTTGTGGTGAGAAAATCTGGAACGTGAGTAACAAGATGGAAAACTCAGCTGATGACATGACTGCAGCACAGCACAGGCCAGTCCAGATCAGAATGAGCCAGCGCAGGACAGAATGAGCCAGTCCAGTGCAGGAGCAAATACTCCAATCAACAAGATACATACGCAGCTATTCTTATATTTCAGAGGCTCAGATTCAATTAAGTTAACTTCCTTATGTTTTCTCACAAAATCAAAGAAGTTATTGCCATGAATTCATGTGAGTGGTATGTCCAATGCGTCCAAGTCCAATATCAGTGGCTTTGTGTGGCAGGATTCTGTTCTTTGTCCTAGAAGAGCCTTTCAGAAAGCTAATTCTAAGAGCAATGAGAACTATCTGCATGTGACCAGCAGCCATTATATTAGACCAGCAAATGGTCTCTTTTGAAAGAATTTAAACAAGTTGCTGTGAAGGAGGGACAGATTTTTAAGATTTTCTTGCTTGTTGGCATGGAAATTTAGATGGTTTTGCTTCCACACTTTTTCTTCCCAGCCTTGCTGCTGCCTCAGGCTGCCTAGCTATGGTATGGTCTCACATTCACCTGCATAGTCCTCCTCAGCCCTGGTCTGGGGGTCAAGTCGGTCCCTGCTCCTGCTCCCCTCAATGATCTCGGCTCAACGCATTGCTGGCTCAGGCTGCCTGCCTGGCTATTCCCAGCCCACCTCATCTCCAGCCTGGTGGCTGAGTTACCCTGCTGCTGCCCTTGACAACTGCTGGGGCCTCCTCATCGGCCCTCGCATCTCACCTCGACCTCGACATCTGTGCTTTGCTGGATTGGACTGCCTGCCTGGCTATCAGGTCTCCTTAGCCCCAAGTCAGAAATCCGAGGAGGTCTTCACTACTGCTCTATCTCCCTCAAAGTCACCATCAATGACTTAGGACAGAGTTTGCCCACTCAGAAGCAAGACTAATCAGAGCCCAATGTTACTCTGCATTGCGCTTGAGCCTATCAGCAAATTCAGAGCTATCAGGCTCTGATTGGCCATTAGCCAGCACTGCCCTCCCCCACCTCCCCCCACCCCCCACCCCACTCCAGGGCCCTGGGCCTCGGCATAGTGTATTTCATTTTAAGTCCACCTCTGAGCAAAAGCAGAAAGCTGGTTAGCGCTCAGGGCCTAGACAGATAAGGGCACAAGCGCTAATTGCTAAGCAATCAAAAATGAAGGGACACAGGAATCTCAGAGTATTATTAAAGTGGGTTAGTCTACAGAAACATGGAGGGATGAAGCCATGGGAGAATTTGAAAGCAAGGCTGATGTAAAATTGCATTTCCACAGACTTCATTAGAAACACAAAGGGATTTATTAATAAGAAGAACTGTTCAACATATCAGCAGTCACATAGCTGCACCAAGTCCCTACATGTCTCCTGCCTAAGCGAGGACTCCATCCCCCAGCGTGATTCTCCAAACTGCATCCCAATTGTCCCCCACAAAGGTAGGTGACCTTACTCTGTTGTGTTACCCTTAAAGGGACAATCACCATAAATCACCACAGATGAGAACTCTAAAATCAACACAGGAGCTAACATTGGTCAGAAAGAACAGGGCTGAATAGGGAATAGGACTTGATGCAAGTTAGGACATGGGCAGCAGAATCTTGGATGGGCTCACGATAATAGAGGGTGGAAGACGCAAGGTTGGCCAAGTGCAATGGAACAATCAAGTCTAGAGGGGAGAACAGCTGGAATGAGGGTTTCAGCAACAGATGAGCTGAGGCAGGGGAGGAATCAATTAATGTTTTGGAGATGGAAATGGTGGTCCTAGTAATGACATGGATGGGTATGTGGAATCTTATCTCAGGAAGCAAGAGAAAACCATAGTTGCCAATAATCAACTCAGCCTCTGCCAGCTACAAGGGCAGCTTTGGATTTGTTCTGGGAGAAGCCAATGAAACAAAAATTGGTTGACAGCTTCGTGAAAATGCAATGCATTTTTAAAGTTGTAAACTTGTTATGGTTTAAAACTTGGGGCAAAAATGATACAATAATTGGCAAAGGTTAGGGTAATTCAGCCCTTTAATTATATGTAGTGATTGGTCAAATCACTGATTAATGATTTTCTGGTGCTAATGCTTTCAAAATTACTTGCTTTTACATGCAACTGACTTACACTATTTTTCGGCCTTTCATCATTGCTTAAACCTTTCGTCATTCAATTAAATATATCATGGTTCCAAATGTAATAGTTGGATGTTGCCAATAGGGCAGCAATTGATTTTTGAGAGAAGTTTGAAGAATTAATCCAGAAACCGGGTGGTACAAGTATCCAGTGTGGACTCCATTCTGATTTAAAAATGCCTGATTTGTCAGTCATATTAGGCACCCAATCAAGTGGAGGATTTATACATTTATACACAAATAGGGGCCCTGCTACGTTGAAACAAAATTAATTTTGTACCCAAGTGATTCAAGGATTTCCATCTTTTTTTTTGATACTCCTGGAACATTGCCGACTAAGGGCCTCTTGCTGCTGCTGGTGGGAATGATGAGTGGCTTTTCTGCCATTTGGGGAGGCCGTCAAGTGAACCTAATTGGGCATCGTCTAGCCCTATCTTTGCCACCCCACTGTGGAAATGGTTATCCCACTAGCAACACTGCTGCACATTCACACCAACCAACCACTGTATCCCCTCCCTCCCGCCATCTGGTCCTGCCTGACTGGGCCCATTGACTTCTGACCCTCTTGTTAGCTTGTTTCGAGAGTGGTCTCGATGGTGTTTTTCCCAATTGGGTGTTGACTCTGCACTAGCCACTGCTCTCAATAGTGAGTGAAGAGCTGCCACTCCTCAAACTGGCTGAATGCTCTTGAAGGCAGGATCTTGCGACTGGGGGGGTGGGGGCGCGATTTGCTGATGATAGATATTAGCTGCCTGATGCATGTACAGTCTGGACTGAGTTTCTCCAAATGACGAAGGCAGGATTGCCACTGACTTTCTGGCTTATTGTCAGGGGTACTGCCGACCTGACAAGATTCTGGCCAAAGTGTGCAATGTCTGATAAATGAAAAGTTAGGATTCCGAGTACCACAGTTGGATGAAATGATTAATGACAGCTTTGTGGAAAGAGTGTGTGTTGATTGCCTTTCTTTTCTTCTGCTCCTCAGCTACTTACCATATACTTGGTGGCAAGGACTGTGGCTTAATGAGGGTAAGGTTGTTCGGGATGCAGCAGAAGATGATATCATTTTACATGGTCTCTGACGATAACTCCAGCAGAGCCCTGCACTATCTAAATGTTGCTCAAGCACTTAAATGGCCTGCACATTTTATGATAACGTGGCTTTTGTCACATATGTTATCCACAGACATATGGGTTGCCCACCAGAATCAAGAGCTAGCTAGCCAGTGGATAGGCCTTACCACTCAGATCTATTACCTGGTGCTTTGCCATTACTGAATTGCTGATTGTACAGTGGACTACTGCAGGATAAATACTGCTGCTTTTCCTTTCCTTCTAAACGTCTCTCATTCTTCTAAACTCCAGTGTGTTTGAGCTCAATTTACTCAGCCTCCCATCATCAAACGACTTCATCCTGGAAACCAAACTGGTAAAGCTTCCCTGTTTTCCTCCAGTGTAAATGCCTCCTTCTTTAAACTGCGTACAGTAATCTAGAAGTGGGATTTTCCAGGCCCAACAGCCTATCACTTGCAGGACTAGGAAATCTCGGCCCAGGTGTGGTTTCATCAAAGTCCTGTACAATTGTAGAAATTCTGTTATTCGTATATCCAATCTCATTATAATAGAGCACAATATCCCGGCTAGAGACAAGAGGTTCACCTAAACACTGTCCTCCAGTATTGGGTTATCTAAATTATCTAGAATGGCTGAACTGTCCTTTCTAGCCTTGACAGACCTGAAAATGACCCCTGGCATGGTGGTTTCAGGCAACCCTGTGATCAATGTCTGCATTCCTGCCAGTCAGTTGTGCAAATTCTGAAGTGGCTCAAACCCTTTAATCTACATGCTCCCTTGGCAGGATCTTAAATGATTGTGGCACTCCATTCTGCAGCAGAGATTTTCCTTTTCCCCTGAGGGAATGGTTCCAACTGTGCACTCAGCCCCAATATATGTATACAACTTTGATTTGAAGTTTCTGTGGCTTCCTAGAAAGTTGCATTATTTGAAACCCTCTCCATTCCAATGAAACCCTTTGATCTCTGACAAACTCAATGTGCATTGCCTTGAAAAAGATTCCATTGATAGCTCAATGGATTACTATCATCCTCCAGCTACCTGTGGTTATTCATTTCTCGAATGGGTCTCAAATACCCCATTGATCTGACCCCAATGTTCACAGAATTTAAGTCTGATTGACAGCCTGTGACCTCACTTCCTCTTTTGCTAACCACAATCATTTTGAAGAAATCACAGGCTGTCGATCAGGCCTGGCAGCAGCAGAGAGGCAGGTGGCCACCGGACCTACCTCATCGAGCCCCCTCAGGACTCAAGGGTCTGGTCAGGCCAGGGTGTCGGTGCCAGGGTGCAAGGATGCAGGCTACTGTGGGCATTGCCAAGGCGTGTGGGCCTGTGTTGGAGGTTTGAGGGACAAAGGAGACTGAATGGGGCATCTGACGGGGAAGCTGGCCTGATTGGAGAATGTGGGGAAGGGGGTCAGAGTTGGAGGGGGCTCTGAGGGGGAAGGGGGGACTGAAAGGGGTATCTGAGAGAGGGAGATTTGAATGGAGTCACCCACATGCCTGTGGTATAGAGGGGGTTTAACCCATTATTTGTGAGTCGGGGGAAGGAAGCCCTTCTTTGCTGAGGTGTCGGTGGTGCTCCCCTAGTCAGTCTGTGGTTGGAGGGGTGGGGGTGGGCTGGTGGGTTGCTTGAAATGAGCTCATTAGTATCTGTCAGGTGGATGAATCCCATCTGACAGACCCTGCCAATGGGAAATGTTTCCCCAGCGTGAGCATTTAACATCAGAATGGGGGAATTCAGCCCTTAATGTTTCAATCTTTTCACTTCTGTCCTTGTGACCTTAATCTTCAGCCTGATTTTTATTTCTATGCCAGTAGAATATTTCACCTTTTTATGTTCCTCAATAATTTGATTTTGATAGTTCTCTTTTTCTTTTTAATTGCATTTTTGACTCCCCTCCTTATTGCTTTGCACTCTTCCTTGTCACGCTTTCCCTTCTTGTTCATGTGCTTAATGTGTCCCTCATGTTTACCCTTGTTTTTTTCTTAAGTCCGCATTTGCCTGTACTCATTAGTGTTTAATATGTTCTACTTTTTAGCAGAACATATATTCTACTGGATGTTGTTGAGCTCCGCTTTACATATTTTCCTATTGCTGTTCCATGTCATTGTTTGCTAATACTTCTGTCCATTTTGTTTACTCAAGTTCTGCTCACAGGTCCTCAAAATCACCTTTCTCCAATTTATTACCCTTTATTATATTCTTTGAATTATCTTAAGACACTTTATATTATGAGCATTTCTGTCTCGACCTTTCTCTGACTTGTTCTGGTCTATCCCTGATTGTTGGGTTCAGTACTAAATCCTCTCTTGTTAGATTTCTTACATACTACATTGGAAAGGTGTCTCATACACATGTAAGAATTCCATTCTTTCAACTACTCCTTCTGACCAGTTAATTTCAGGGTAGTTGAAATCTCTCATGATTATTATACTTTTACTCATTCCCCTAAATTATTTGTGTACTTTCCTTCATTTCCCTTCCATTATTAGGTGGTTTGTGAATGACCCCTTTCAAAGTGATTGATCCTTTATTATTGTTTATCTCTTTCTACCTGGATTCTGTTTGTTTTACTTATAATAGGATTGTAATTGTTTTCTTTATTGTCAGTATGTGATCTCCAAAAAATAGTTACTCCACCTCTTATTTCTTTATCTTTTCTAAATATGCTAAACGTTTTAACTATTGTTATCATGTCTCAGTAACCCTGCTCTGTCTTCCCCTTTACAGCGTATTGTTGCTTCTAGTGCCTGTTTAATTGGTGTACAGACAGTTTAAATCAATTTTAATAGCAGCTCCTCTCATTTTATTTCTACCACCATTTTTAAAGCTTGGTTTATTCTAGCCATTTCTGTCCTCTCTTAGTTTAGTCTGCTCTAACCTCCCTTTGCCTATTTGGTTAACTGCATAAGACCTAACAGATGAACCTAATGTTAATGTTACCAAGTTGACCACAAACATGGAAGGGACATCCTTGGGAACCTGGACTGATTTTTGTCTCCTGATCCAAGGATTGCTGAGATTAGTGATTAAACCTTATGGGGCAGCACTATAGGACAGTGGTTAGCACTTTGCCTCACAGCGCCAAGGATCCAGGTTCAATTCCTGTCTGTGCAGAGTCTGTAGGTTCTCCCTGTATCTGCATGGGTTTTCTCCGGGTGCTCCAGTTTCATCCCACAGTCCAAAAGGTGTGCTGATTAGGTGCATTGCCCATGTCAAATTCTTCCTCAGTGTACCCAAACAGGTGCCAGAGTGTTGCGACTAAGGGATTTTCACAGTAACTTCACTGCAATGTTGATGTAGGCCTACTTGTGATGCTAATAAATAAACATTTTTAAAAAACTTTTTACTCTGTATAGTTCAATGACTTATAGAATTAACCCATGAAAGGAGAGATCTACTTAGTAGTTCAACACTAGGCAATCAAATAATATAAGCCCTCTCAACTTTACCCCTCACCTGAAGTGTGGTGAACCTCAGGTTAAATCAGCACCAGTCAGTCAGCAAAGGGGAAGGCAGTCTATTGTTATCTGGGGCTATAGCGATTTTACCTTCCAATGTGAATACAACGTGAAAAGTTACTGTAATCTGAACCACATTCAATGCAAAATTTTTCCAGAGTTAAAGGAAAAAAATAAGAAGCAATGAATCAAATGAAACAGTTGATTTATTTATTTTACACAGGCTGTTTATCATCAAACTAGATACAAGTTATTAAACTGTTGCACACAAACCAATAGATTACCAGAATTAACTTCCAGATAGTCTAATGTACATACACACCTATTTGCGCTACACTGATGGTCTCAATAGTACAATTTTTGATCCCAACTCCTCCAGCACACAGACATGTCTGCAATTATATATTTTTATATACAGCACATTTGTGTATATCAGATCTTCTGCCAGAATATCTAACTGTCTTGAAAGGGCATTGAAGTTCAAAACTAGAAGGTTTAACCAAAAGAAAGACATGGCAAAGTGTAAAATTTAGGATGTAAGTTTAGGAGAAAAAAAGCTAATAAATTAATTTGTCTGATGTAAAATTCAACAATTATGCTCATATGGTTTTAATTTTAATAAATGACAGCAATGGAATAAGATACAAGGAGCTGTAGAAAGCTGTTTACAATGCAAAATCATTTGGAGCCTTATTTGTGTTTATTTCAGATTAAAATAATGCTGGGTTGGAAAGGGATAGAGAAAAAGATCGAACTAAATATAAATAAAATGCACAATTGTCACAAAAAATAAATTATCACAACATCTCTAACTGCTTTTGAGATCAATTGAAGACAACTTCCACTTAGGTGTCCTGTAGCAAGTCATATATGCAATACAATGGAATGCACAAGGTGATTAAACACATGGACTTTTACTCAATATTAATGTACCGATATCAGAGTTAGAATGGAAACCTATGAATTGTAGTGGAGATCCACTTCCTTATCAAATAATGCTATTTCTCATTTTATTACTGTCACAGCCACTTGTACGTTTGACTCCTCTGTTCATTGCTTGCTAACTACTTCACAGTTCCATGTTGGTACCAATATTGGTGCTGCTAAACCATTAGTAACAATAAAACTAACTGAACCAGCGCAGTGTGACACTGATCTGTTACAAAAAACACCCCAAAAAAGTTGTCCTGTACTTTTTCTATTCCTACAACAATTTTAACATTGCGACATATCGCAGGAGCCAAATTTGCTACATTTAAAAAAATATAAGTCAGCTCCTGAGAAAATCAATCATAGAAAAAGTATCAATGTTTTGCAAAACATTAACACAATATTGGACATTAGGATAATACTTAGCAGTGAATTCTCAGCAATATCAATGTTCCTATCTTGTGCAGCAGGAACATATGTAATATGGATTTTAATGCAAGAATTGCATCTCAGGAGACTCCACACAATTGCTGTTCCCTATGAGGAGTGGCAAATTGGGGAATCCATCCTCAGGAAACATTAGTCAGTCTTCCTACTGTAATCCATTCTTCTTCAGAGTCTCAAGACTGGAGATTTGTATGTCATATTATCTCTCTTCCTTGCCTACAATTAGTTCAGAAACACAGTCTGGGGGCCGCTGAATTGAAACGCCCTGATTTACCACATATTTCCAAACCTACCCTTCCAACAACTGTTTTTGCACCAAAATTTGTCGATGAAAAGAGTAATAATGGCTGGGATTTTCTGGCTCTGTAGTGGCAGGACCCACAGCAGAGGATATAGTGGGCCAGCCAAGTCCAACAAGTTTCGGTGGGACTGGACAATCCCGGTGATGGGCAGGGCTGGAAAATCCCGCCCAATATTTTATTTTCCTTAAGCAATCGTCCAAGTTTACAGGATTTCCTCTCAGATTGTAAAGGGTATTTGGAAATATGCAAATGATGTCTAAGTTGTACAGAGTGTTGGTAAGACCCCATCTGCAATACGGCTTTCAGTTCAGGGCACTGCACCTCAGGGAAAGTAGGAAAGGCTGGGAATACTTAGCATGTCAGGCTGCATCTGCGACCTGACCTGCCAAGTATTTCCAGTATTTTATAGATTATCTAATGCATAGATCTAGTCAGTATTTCTTTGAGATTGAAGGTTGATCTCGTCAAAGCGTTTGAAATTGTAAATGGATTTGAAAGTTAGATAAAGTATTTCCTCTGGTGGAGAAATCCAGCACAAAAGGGCAGAGTTTAAAAATTAGAGTCAGGCAATTTAGGAGTGAAAGCAGGAAGTATATTTTCATGCAAAGGGCAATGGAAATCTGGAATATTTTCCACCAAAAGCTTTGCATACTGGGTCAACTGAATTTTTCAAGACTAAGATTGGCAGATTTTTGTTTGGAAAACATATCACGGATTATGGAGCAAGGGTGGGTTAATGGAGCTGAGATACAGATTAGCTCTGATCTGACTGAATGGTGGACAGGCTCAAAGCGCTGAATGGTTTACTCCTGTTTCTAGGTACTCCAGCGCATATTAACTCTTTGATCTGCAGGAAAAGGTGCAAATGATAATTAAACATAGACTCGTATGCTTGGTCCTCACCAATATATATTCCACACACAAATTATTTCCATGTAATGCTGAAATATGCTACCTCATGCTTGACTGTATCATTTTTGGTTGGCAGGCAAGGCTCTCATTTAAGATACTTTTCCAAATGATATTCAATGTCATATGTTTCATGTGGTTGAACACAAATTTCAAGTGGTACTTGCTTAAATGCCAAAGGTGGCTTGGAATATATATGATATGAAGGAATAAAGCCAAATGATGATGGAACAGCAGTTTATAAGTTCAAGCATGGCATGTTTTGAACCCAAACAAGGCAATTTGTCCCATGCGAGTCTAAAGAGGTTGCTCAGATCCTCACTAAAGACACAATACAACAGATGACCTAGGATTATGCTGGTGTGGGCAGGTTTTGTCTGAGGAAGATTGCAGAAAGATAGTTACTGCAACAAAGAGCTACTTTTATACTTTAACATTATTAGTATTTCATTTTGAGAACAAAACTGACAAAGTACTGTTGTTTCTGCATTCAGACAAATACTTAGCACATTTGGATGCCATGTGTACTTAATATTAGTACATATGTAAACTGGTTTAAAATGAACGGATTAGTATTTAAGCCAAAACTGCAGACAAAGAGATGTTATTCATTTGCTAATAAAAGATTACTTTCTCTGAAGAAAGTGCTGTAACAAGAAAGATCTTGAAATTAGAGTCAAAAATCAAGTAGATTATTTCAGTAATTTTGATAATTTACCTTTGTAATTGTTTTCTATCTTCACATCAGGATAAAAATACATATCAAAATATATTAAATGTTTACACCCCACGCAGATTCAAACACATTTATGCTGGAAAGTGTACCAAACTAATACCAAAGGTCACTGGGAGATAATAATGCACATGATGTACACTATGTCCACTTTTAAAACTGCTGTTACACCATCATTTATTTATTGATCACATTTGATAACCCTGTAAGTGGGGACAATGTGATTCTTTCTGTGACCCCCTACACTCCATGTAGAGAGCTTGGCCCTCAAAGAGTACAAGTCAGTGATAGGGTGCAACAGTTCAATAACCTGCAATTTAAATGAGCATGGGCCCTCACTGGGAATGTGGAATATTAAAATTAACATTATGTGCTTCAGGTAAGAAAGATGCAGATTTATTTTACATCAAAAGTGCTTTAAAAATGCTGCCTGTTGTTGCTGGCATTACATCTGTGGAACCTTCACTCAGTAGCCATTCACAAAGGCTTTGGAAAGGATTTTCGAGCCCTGTTGTGGCAGCGGTGAGATTGGAAAGTAGGACAAACCCTTCAAAAGCTTGGTCACGTCTGGAAGATCCCACCAGCAGCAGAGGTCATAAAGTCTCACCATTTATGTATTTAGACTGACTATATCATTACTAGATTTTCACCCCTTCATGAAATCATATTTTTAAGAAGTGCTTTCTAAAGATCGACAGTTTCCCTTTAGCTGCTGCTACCATGAGCTGCTACCATGAGTCAGCAAAACTATCAATCATCATTTTCCAAATTTCGAGAGAAGTTCTCCACCATGTATTTCATTCAATGTGAATGAGACAACAAAGTAAAATCAAACAATTATGGTTAATGCTGAAAAATTAATGGCTGAATGAATGTTGGAAGGCTCAGTTTGTAGGCAGCAACAGAAAGTAAAATTACTTCTAAGGTAGTAAATATCAGTCTGTGGGCATCCTGCTGTGTGCTGATTTTATGTGCTGATATGTGCTGATTTTATGGGAGCTGTTTCTATGGGCGGAATCTTTCTGATGTGTCAGTGGTCTTGCCGGCCAGGTGGAGAGCTGAACCACACACAAATCAGGCAAAGGTGAGCTCAGTTCAAGACCCCAGGACCAACCGATTTGCCTACCGCTAGCTGCCAGCTAAATAGAGGCCGGCAGGTCTTGTGTTTAGCAGCTTTACTGGGGAGGACAAAGTTACTTTTAGAAGAACAGGCACTGGAGTCCCAGGATCACACAGCAACCCAGGCCTCAGTTAAGTAATGTGGGTTCGTGGGGAGGAGTGCAGTGGGTTGATTGCAAGGGCTGGGGGATGGCTCTCAGCAACATTGAATGCCTTTGATCAAGTGAATATGGCAGCACCGTTTTACCTGTCCGGCAAGTCACATGGTGACAGGCCTGCAGCTGGGTTAATACCAGTGGTGGCGGGATGGTACCTTTAAGTGCTCCTTAATTGCCAACTAAAGGGCCTCAGTTGGCCAAGACTCAGGAAGATTGACTCATGGATTTTCCTATTCAGAACTTAATTCTGGCAGGGAAGGTGGCAGGATCTGATAACACCACCATCTTGCTTATGTAAATACCCTTTCTACGTTCAAGCTTGCCACCAGAGAAAGCACAAGATTCTGACTTTGTTCTGGTGTTTGGGGGAATCTCAGCTGTTGTTGCAAAGATTGGAAAGTTGTATACAACGTGCCTATGCTATTCTGAAATACCTGTTGGCAGGTGAAACTCCCCAGTGCATATTTGAAAAAATAACCCATTATACAATAGTGTAACTTTTCCACTAACAAGTAGTCGAAGGTATCATCTTGGTTTATGCTCTCTTGGAGGAATAGTCAAAGGACTGGCCAAAGATGACACTTTTCCTTCATTCTTAGAATGTGAGCTTTGCTGGTAAGGCCAGTATTTAGTGTCAATCCCCAACTAGCCTTGAGGTGGTGGTGATGAGCTTGAACAACTGCAGTCCGCGTGGTGTAGATACTCCCATGATGCTTTTTTAAAAAAGTGCATGATACAACTTAAAACTTGCTATACCATTTTTGAGGACAATTGAAGTCAACCACATTGTGGACTTGGAGTCACACGTAGGCCAGACCAGGTAAGGATGACCGATTGCCTTCTCTGAAGGATATAAGTGAAGACAAAATGGATTTTTACAACATATAGATTATTCATGAGATTAGTCTTCTTTTTCCAGATTTATCAATTGAATTCAAATGCTATTAGCTATCATGGTGGTAAGATTTGAACTCTTATCTCTAGAGTATTCATGTAGGCCTCTGGGTGACTAGCCAAGTGACATTACCACTCTCTGACTGTCCTGATAGCCTACTTTTTAAAATTGTTTCCAACGTAAAATCCATTAGTTTGCATTGGGTAACAGTCATTTTTCCCTTTGGTTCAGGAGATATTGAGAAGAGTAATAAAAATGATCTAGAATGGTTGCAGCACTGACTCTACGACTGCCTTTATGGAACCTTGGATTGATCTTATCCATTAATATCATTTCTGATAACTTTAGCGCACCACCTTTGAACAGCCTAAATTGTTACATCACAAAATTTTGCTCCGCTGCCAAAAAACCATCTTAAATAGCAACAGAACAAAACTATGAGTCAGCAAAATCACACTTATAGCAGTGACGGATATAAAACTTGTTGGGATGGTGTAAAAAAAAACATATAATAGGGCCTCTAACTTCAATGAGGTAAATATTATTGGTCAAACTATTTTTAACTCATCAATGTCTTAAACATTGTTTGTAGATCTAACTTCCCCACTGTCCAAACATACTTGTGTGAATTAAAAAGGATATAAATTGATTTGCTTCCTGTGCTATTCAGTATTGCATTTTGTAAGGTTGTTTAAGAGACTGAGCCAGATTAATTTAGTCGTTATCTACCTGAGGGCAACAAACTGAATTAATATTCAAAATTTGACATCTCTTATTCATCAATTATATACCTGAAGCAAAAAAAACCACATTTTAACAATGACAGTCAGTGCTTACAGTTCACGATTTACAGCTAGTTCGAGCGCTGTAGACTATTTCTGTGGCTATGACCACTGCTTTATCATATTGATATCTGCTTATAATAGACCAGGAACAGAATAACTACACAAAGGTAATACAACTGTACAAGTTTTGTTCTGCAGTTACATATCTGAGAATTTGTTACTCCAGAATACACATTCTCTGGCAGATAACCAAAGGAACTTTCATCTCTGGGGTTTGAAGTTAAAATAATCTTTGGATGTGTTTCTGCTGAGTTCACATACCTGGGAATTTACAGGAGAAATGTACTGTCTGACTGCTGTTGTTTTTTTTTGCTGCTTGTGGGGATGGCATGGTGACACAGTGGTTAGCACTGTTGCCTCACAGTGCCAGGGACCTGGGTTCAATTTCAACCTTGGGTGACTGTGTGGATTTTGTAGTTCTCCCTGTGTTATTGGTTAGGTGGATTGGCTATGCCGAATCGCCTCTCCGTGTCCCAAGATGTTAGATTAGATGGATTAGCGATGGTAAATGCTTGGGGTTATCAGGATAAGGCGGGGAAGAGGGTCTGGATAAGATATTCTATCAGAGGATTGGTGCAGACTTGATGGATCAATTGGCCTTCTCCTGTGTTGTAGGGATTCTATAAGTCTATGATTATAACAAGAGGTTGGAACAACCATGTGGAATACTTGGAGTGTAATAGGGATCTGGAGATGCTCACATCTGTTAAGGACTCTGCAGTTTGAAACACCAATCACAGATTTATACAAGGGTCTATGCTATTGCTTGCAAGAGCTGTTCAGCAAAATGGGAAAAGGTTGGAGATCAACAACATCACAGCATTTATCTGCAATTGCAGTTTTGCAACTTCCTTTAAGAAAAGATGTTTCGAGGAGTATTTAAAAAAGTATGGGGTATTTTTTCAAAATCTTGCTCCTGCTTCATTTTCGCTCAAGCATCTGGCTGCAGCAGAACCAAAAGGCAGTAAGGGCTCGTCCACCTCAACTTGCCAGTTTTGATGTCTTAATTTTCAGATGGACTTAAATTCCGCTGGTCAGAAACAGGTAGGTGTTTCATGTACACATGGAAATCAGGGCAAATGGTACCATTTAGACTCCACTTGAATGTACCCAGTTATTGTTCTAGTCCGCCAACCACAGGCAGTACAAATTGAAAGGGGTGAATTTCCAGCAATCTTGAATGTAATCCATAGCTGCTGTCAGGTGAAGCCAAATTAAGCTTTCAAAGATTTTTTTCTGGCAGTCCCTTGGGAGCTTTTTGCCTCAACAAATTTTAAAATTTATGTACTCACAGTAGGTTCAGCACGCAAGTTCATGCTGCTCCACATTCTCTGTTTTCAATCAAAAGTACACTTTCCATCTAATCTGCTGCTGTGGTCCCCTGGTGAGTGGCTGTACTGCCCAGCATCTTATCTCCAGGTTGGCAAGTTGCCTACTCTGAGAACGTTTTGCTTTGTCAGCTTGGAAGCTGCATGATAACAAGGAGGACCCCACGCTGACTCTTCAGTGCATGCCTGCCACCTATTTATCATGTGCAGATAAAGAGTAACTTCCAATAGCTTTCACTTCACAATATCAGGTCCAGCTAAGTAACTCCTCATCAAAACTATCAAGTTCAACACACAGGTGTCTAAAGAGATATATCTTTTCATTTCTGTACCGGGTCTGAATAAACCATATGCGCCCACAGTCCAAACCTATACGCTGTAGTGTAGCGCGCACAAATCTTTCTCTTTGCTGCAATTCTCACCTCACATCCTGTTCTTCTGCAAAGAGACATCATGAATTGACTACCAGCTATTTGTACAATCTTTCAGTTATTAGGTATGTCTGAGAGAGAAAGGAAGAGAGGGATACACTTGTCATCCAGCACAATTACATTTGGTTCAGAGGAAGTAGTCACTGACATTTTATCAGCAGCTGTTAGGAGCATGCAAGATTGTTCTTACTCTGTGCTGTCTGTACGCTTCTGTTGGGATTTTATTTTGGATGGAACAATTGTTATTGATGACTATATCACCAAGTACTATTCTCAAATGAGACATGAAGGTTCATTAATGATGGTCAGCTAATCAACCGCACTTCCCTCTCAGACGTGTTCACATGTGAGTTAGTGGGTTCATTTCTGAGGAGACTGTTGCATCAGCACTAAACCTCGGGAAAGGATATTTAATTCATGGGCAACTGATGTAGCAGGTAGTTGGTAATCAGTTGAAACTGTCATTTCTTAATATCCAAACCAAAATGATTGGAAACTCTGGTGATTTAAAACGTAAGTGTAAAATGGCAAGATTATGACATTGGATTAATTTAAATGCATGGCAGTAAAAGTAACATAGTGCAATTTTTTTTCAGATACCAGACAGTTAACCAGCACTGCATTGGTTTGATTTACAAAAAAAAACAGTCACATTTTTCTGTCCTTACAATAAATTCAATCCTCAGAAAGGGGAAGGGTAGGTGGGTGGGGATGGGAAGGGAGGAGGGGGTGGGAGGAGTGTGCAGACTGAACCCTGACTTAACGTCACCAGTTTAACATATAACTCAGCCACAGGCTGTTGACCCACATTTCCTTGACTGCTGTCAACTTCACATTACCACATGCCAGCATATGGAAAGATTAAAGAATACTTTGTTTGTAGAGGTATAGTAGAAAGTTGCTTTTTTTTTGGCAGTCACTCCTAGCTTAGGAGATGGAGTTGGGGTGCTGTGTGTCGGGACCGATCATAGGACAATTGCTATTTGCTTCCAGCTTTCCAACAACAACTATCTCATCACTTTTTGCAATTCTTCCCTCAGCCAAGATGGCAGTGGCAGACCCAGTCTATAGAACAGCTTGGACAGTTCAATATTGTGGTCCTTGTAGTATCGCGAGAGGAATGTTCTAGACTATAAAGGGGAAAAGAGAACAAAAAAGAAACACATCATTCAAACAAAAGAACCAGCTCATGTTTCAGCTCATCCAAATCTACACAGCTTATACCTCGGAATTGGAATTATAGAATTTAACACTGCGGAGGAGGCCATTTGGCCCATCGACTCTGCACCTGCCACAATCCCACCCAGGCCCTATTCCCATAACCCCATGCATTTACCCTAGCTAATCCCCCTTACACTGAGGTTCAATTTAACATGGCCAATCCACTAACCTGCACATCTTTCGACTGAGAGAGGAAACTGGAGCACCCGGAGGGAACCCACGCAGACTGTGCAAACTCCACACAGACAGTGACCCAAGCTGGGAACTGAGCCCAGGTCCCTGGTGCTATGAGGCAGCAGTGCTACCCGCGCACTGTGCCGCCCTAAATTGTATAAATACATGACTGACTTATTTACACAATAATAAAGCACTAACAAAATGGGAAAAGCTATTAAAGGCACCACTGTCCAGAAACTGAATGTCTGGAACGTTAATGCAATCTATGAAGATGTTGCTTTATTTTTAGAGGTATGAATGTGTTTCTAGAAATTGGTGGGATCAACTGCTGTGCAAGAAGATCAGGCAAAATTGCTCTATCTTTGGCCCATGAGATGGTGCGTCATTTGGGAAGGAACTGCAGTGGGGATACCAGCACTGGGATGGGGGTAGGGTGGGGGGTGGTGGTGGGGTAGCAGGACATTGGGAACTGCAATGTTAATGTGGATTCAGGAGGTGTTCATTTTGGTTCCATGTTCAGGTGAGGAAAACAGCTGCTTTTTCCACCTTTTCTTGACCCCTCCTTTTAGAGGATCACCTGTTCCTCTGTTTTAAACTCTTTGCAGCTCGCAAGATCAGTGCCATTGGCTTCCTTCCCATTTTCCTGCACTGGTGGAGATCCAAGATAATGCTTGTAGGGACATAGGCGCCCCCTACTGGCAACTTAAGGAAATAACTCGTTCTCCGGCAGGGTTACAATGAAAGGGAGATCGGAAGGGAACCTGGAGGCATCCAGTGACCTCCTCAGCAGTGGAACAACTTCAAGGTATTTTGGCTGCTCCTTTTTTAGTATGTTAACACTTTAGAATCCAGTAAGATCAAAGGAAATTCCAATGTTCCTGGATCAATAAGACTGGCTTATTTATTCTTGGATTGTCACGGCGAAAATAACATTATTATTGATTACATTAGATGCAGTTTTATCTCCTGTGATGAGGCATGGTAGTAGCAGAGTTAGTGTACGTTACTGGACTAAGTCATTCAAAAGCGTGGTTCAAATATCCAAAAAAGAGCAATTTGGGAATTTGAATTCAGCGTAATAAAACATCTGGAAATATAAAAATGTCACCGGTGTAAAGTGACCATGAAGCTGTTGGGTTGTAGTAAAAATCCAACTGCTTACTATTGTCCTTTAGGGAAGAAAACCTGCCATCCTCACCCAGCCTGGCAGTGATATAGTGGCATTATTATCTTCTCAGGGCAACTAGACATGGCCAATAACTGTCAGCTTCGCAGGCAAATTCCCCAGCCCAAGAATGAATGATAATAAGAGAAAACAACTAGAACTAACATCAAAATATTAATGCAAAAGCAAAATACTACACTAGCTGGGAGTATAAAAAAGGAAATGCTGGAAATACTGGGTAGGTCAGAATACAAGGTAGGGGCAGAGGTGAATATTGTGTCACAGCCAAACACCTGGAGGGTTAGTGTGGGAACCTGACCTACCCCATTAATGATGATCCACTACCTGTTTGGGGACCTGGGGACCATTCAATAAAATTAGTTTGAGAATATTATACTCCTACAGCTTTGCTAGTGCCATTGTTTATTCTATTGAAGTCTGAGTCGTTGTAACAGAGCAAATGTTACACATGTTTTGGATCAAAAATGGCAAGTCTGCTGCCGCTGATTTTCAGATGTGCAGTTGAGGTGCACGAGATACCTCTCAGCATGAAAGGACTTAGAAAATCTTCCCGTGCTGTTTCCTGGGATTCCCAGAGGTCTGTGATGTAAATTAAGAAAGCATTGCATGACATTTATATTAGGATTAAGTTGCTGCTTTTATTAAACAGTAATACCTCTAAATCCATCGCTGGATACCTTCTGCCTTTGCTTTTCCCCAGACATTTTGTCTTCCCTCCTTCAAGCAACTGGCACCAGAAGCCCTTCTGAGGATCAAACCTGAAATTCATAAGACACCCTCTCAGCCATTTGCGCTTGACATAAACTACATTTAGAAAAACCCTATGGGGATTATTCTTACACTAAAAGCTAATGGGAAAGAAAAAGCAAATAAATCTTCTTCAGCGCAACAGGCAATTGCATCAAATCCCCATTTAGAGTACATTATCACTCCTTATTTCATGCTTTTATTTTGTATTTAGCTTACCAATAATGGGAAGAAAATAGCTGGCAAATCGGTTTAGTAAATTACTTATCCATAAAGTTTATTTAGCTGTTTAAAAGGAAGCAGAGTTCAGTTTAATGGATTTAATCTGTAGACTTTTTATTGTATAACTACTAGTGTGTCACAGTCCAAGGCCTGAAAGGATGTAGTTCTTATTCAGGATAAGCTAATGTCAGCAATGAAAAGACAGTAACATGATGAATAAGAACTACATCCTTTCAGGTCTTGGACTGTATAAGTAAAGTACTGGCAGTAAAGGTCAACAATGTTCTATGAATTAATTCTCTCCATGGACCTTTAATTCTTATTACGATGTTTTTGTGATAAATCACAACTAATCATTATCTTGAAGTTTTCAATATATTTACCTCCCTTCCACTTTACCCTTCAAACTTTCTTATTTCCTTTCCAAATTTTTAGACAATTATTTCAAAAGCTTTTATTCGTATTTTATAATACTTATATAACAAAATAATAGTATAACTGTTTCATTCCACCAGAAGTGCTGAGGGTTTCTATAGTTCTGCGCTGCTTAGATTTATTGCATGTAGCTTCCAAGACGGTAAGAACTAGGAGGAGGACTCGGCCTTCTGGTCCCTCGAGCCTGCTTCGCCATTCAATAAGATCATGGCTGATCTTTTCGTCAACATAGCCCTTACCCGCCCGCTCACCATAACCCTTAATTTCTTTACTGTTCAAAAATCTATCCTTGCCTTAAAAACATTCAATGAGGTAGCCTCAATTGCTTCCTTGGGCAGGGAATTCCACAAATTCACAACCCTTTCGATGAAGAAGCTCCTCTTCAACTCAGTCCTAAATCTGCTCCTCCTTTTTTTGAGGCCATGCCCCCTAGTTCTAGTTTCACCTGCCAGTGGGAACAACCTCCCTGCTTCTATCTTATGTTCTTATATGTTTCTATAAGATTTCCCCTCATTCTTCTGAATTTCAATGAGTATAGTCCCAGTCTACTTAGTCTCTCCTCACAGCCAACCTTCTCAATTCCAGAATCAATTTAGAGAATCTTCTCCGTACCCTCTCCTGTGGCAGTACATCCTTTCTCAAATAAGAAGGTCAAAACAGTTCATAATACTCCAGGTATGGCCTCACCAGCACCTTATACAACACCAACACTTATCCCTGAGGCACACAACTAGTTACTGATTGCCAACCAAAAAAACACCCATTTACCCCCACTCTTTGCTTTCTGATAGTAAACCAATCCTCTATCCATGCTAATACATTACCTGCAACATTTTGCACCTTTTGTTTTATGCAGCAGCATTTTGTGTGGCACCTTGTCGAATGCCTTCTGGAAATCCAGATACACCATACTCACAGGTTCCCTGTTGTCCACTGAACTTAATGTCCTCAAGCAATTCCAATATATTAGTTAAACATGACCTGCCTTTCATGAACTATGTTGCATCTTCCCAGTAGGACAATTTCTGTTCAGATGTCTCGCTCTTTCTTCCTTGATGATAGATTCAAGCAGTTTCCCCACTACAGAAGTTAATCTAACCAGCCTTTGCTGCTTTCCTGTGTCCCAGAAATGCCCCAGAATCCAGCGAATTTTGGTAAATTACCACTAGTGCATTTGCTATTTCCCTCGCCATTTCCTTTAGTACCCTGGGATGCCAGGAAACTTGTCTATCGTTAACCCTATTAGCTTGGCCAACGCTACCCAGTGATAATAATAGTTTCTAGATCCTCACCTGCCATAGCCTCCTTGTCATCAAATTTTGGCATGTGTCTTCCAATGTGAAGTCCAACACAAAATATCCATTTAATGCCTCAGCCATTTCCTCATTTCCAGTTATTACATCCCCCTTCTTATCCTCTAAAGGACCAATGTTTACTTTAGCCACTCTTTTTCATTTTATATATTTGTAGAACTTTTGCTATCTGTTTTTATATTCTGAGCTAGTTTACTCTCATAAGCTATCTTACTTTTCTCTACAGACTTTTTCGTGGCTTTCTGTGACCTTTAAAAATGTCCCAATCCTCTAGTTTCCTACAAATCTTTGCCACTTTGTATGTATTTTCTTTTAATTTGATACCCTCCTTTATTTCCTTAGATATTAATGGCAGATTATCCGTTTTCCTTTACAGTCCTTCCTTATCACTGGTATATGCAGTGCAAAAATTTGGAATGGCTGGAATTTTCTAGCCGTTCATGACAGTGGGATTCTCTGGTCCCACTGCAATGAATGGAGATTTGGCTAGGCACCAAATTCTCTGTCCTTGCTTGCAGCAGCGGTGGGGCATGAACAGCCTGATAATTTCAGCCAACATACGTACTGGAAACTTCCTTGGTTCTGTCACTGACCGCATCAAACTTCCTGATGTCAATCATTTTTGAAATGATATTTCTCAGTCGTGCTGTTGTTATGCAAATTGCAACATCTGCCAATTAGATAGAGTGCATTGATTTTTACCATGATTGATTACACTCATTGGGAAGAGTTATTTAATTATTGAATGTTAACTGCAGTCCTAGCAATGCTGAAAGCGAGTCTCAATAGTGCCATGCATTGATAATGAGCGAACGGGAGAACATGTAACCCATGCTGTCAGTATGTCATCATTGCCTGATTTGAATGCGATGGTCTGTTTTTGGTCACATCTGGTGGAAAATCCGAGGAATATCCAGTGCCAGCAGGGAACTGATCTAGCAACTAACTGACTACCACACTTGTTTGAAAATAGGGCAACTGTCCTTTAGAAAACTGTGCCAATAAACCTGAATTCAATGATCCTGATAAGTAATTGTCCTTTAAACAAATTGAATCTGTTTGAATGTAGCACTGATTCCCACTATCATTGACTAACAGTTAGAGGGATCTGAAGATTTAACTAATTGTAAACTGTGATTAGCAGCTTGAGGGATTTGGTTGGTTTCATGGTTCCATGAGTATCATTTGGATGGAGCAAAAGTTGATGTGTACACCCATTAAGCAAGCAATTTCATTAATCAGTGACAGGGAATTAGATCAGATTCAGTAGACTAGTCTCAATGTATGGGATATAAGTCTTGATCTTTCAAAGTCTGCGAAGCTAAGGTTGTATCCACTCATAGTAGGTCAGATCTGTACCAATGGCAGTGAAGACTGACATCATCAAACTTTGCAGGGTTAGCTATTTTTTGTTTCATTTTAACATGCTCCCTAAAGAATGGAGAAATATGGGGCAGGCTTTTCTCAAAACAACAAAACCAGAATGATCCGTATCGGTCCATCAGGCACACTCCAAGCCACACTTGTCCCATACTCAGTCACTCTTTGGGAGAGTGGTGAGTTGCATGCCAATATTAGGGGGGGTGGGGGGCTTTAAACAAGCTGGTGACCCCAGCTGTAGAGTGTGCTAGGATGCTGTTTTGCAATGCCACATATTGCTAGTGCCTTGTAACTGTGTGAAACGGCTAGTTGCAACAGGCAGAGTATTGACCATACTCAACCAGCTTGTGTTTGCGAAACTCAGAACATAGTGTGTGATCCCATGACTGGACAACACTTACTGAACAATCCAGAGGGTGCTAAGAATTAAACCATCAACCAATTAAAGTTACCAGTATTCATACAGTCACCTATCCCCTCTTTAAAAAGCAGCATATGCCCAGGCATGTTTCCTTTTACTATAAATTACAAACATGGGAGACAATGGTTCTGTGGTGCATTCCCCACATCACACTTCGGCAAAATTGCCTCATTTGAATTTAAACTAAAGCTTGGGGATTAATTGCTGTTTTGTGCTTTCTCCATGGCAACACCTCACCCAATCAGAGAATACTAGTAAATAATCAGCACCATTTGCTCATGCATAATAAATTGATGTTCCCTTTGAAATTTGATATCCTTGCATCTACCCTACTGAGTGCAGGATGAAAAGCTTTAACAGGATGTTTCTTTTTTCAGCTAAAACATCATAAATTTTGTGCATCTCATTTCTCTTTCACAGGGACAGTTTTTGTCAAAAGGCCATGAAACAGTCAGTCAACATTGGGATAGAATAATATGGCACTTAAGGTAACAAGAAGAAATGAATAGTCTGTTAATGCTGCGGTAGCCTAGGGAAGGAGATGATTTTTGTTGTGAAAATTATCTGCAGATCTCCATGGAGCCAGTGGTGTAGGTCAGCAACAGTCTTTCTAGTGAAATAAAACTCGTGAAGATAGGGGTCCTCTAATACAATGAACTAGGATATTGAGGCTATATAGTTAAACAAACCATTGACTCGAGCAGTCCATTGAGGTGTTAATGTCCCATGTGAGCATCTGTCCATCTTCCCTCATGTGGCTCCCCCATTATCACCCTCTATTCCCTTCTCTCTCACATGGAAGATGAACTGCCTAAATACTATTTGTTTCAAGCACTCCCTGTGATTACAGGCCCTACATACTCTCCAGTCCTCGGGTAAAGAATTCCTTGTTGGATTCCTTGGTGATGATCATATATCGATGCCTCTAATTATGTTCTTCCCCAGTTGCAGGAGAAACATTGTCTAAATTCACTCTATCAAAACCTTTCCTAATTTTAAAGGCCTCCAATAGGTCCATTAGGAATGCTGGGGTGTTTAATTATGGATCGTGAAGTATCAATGTGTGTAGTCATCACGCCTCAGGTGTCAGTACACCTCTATTTTCTGTACTTCATGAGCAAGTCTTTATGCCCAACAGACGTGTGAGCCAAGTTAGAGCTCGTGGAATAAAGCAGCATGGATGCAAAATTGGCTGAATGACAGGAAACAGAGGGTAATGATGAACGGTTATTTTTTGGAATGGAGGAAGGTTTATCACGCAGGGCTCATTGTTCCGGCCACTGCTCCTGAAAACCAAACACATCCAGAAAAAAAAACACACTTCCTTTGAACCTCATTGATGTTTAGATCAGTAAGTCTTTCTAACCTGAACCGGCACGACCTGAGCTGACACAAACCTCGCTGACCACAACCAACACTTAGCACGGGAAATCTGGCTGTTTGTCTGCACTGTTTACCTCGCAAAATCTCTCCCACAAGCAGAATTGCAGATGGCACCACGTGTCAGAACATTTAACAGGCACTTTGCATTTATTATTCAGTGATGCATCTTACCTTTATTGGCCATTTTATTTACTTTGGACTATAGCTAGCTTAGGCTTTTGTAAGTAAGCCTAGACCCATTTGCGGTATCCAAAACCCAAACTTGTATAAAACCCAAAATACAATAAGCCCTGACAGTTGCAGATAAAGGGTGCTCGAGTTATGGACATATTGACCTCGGCTTTAGGGTGCAGGGCACCATTTCAATATTTGTGGATAACATAAAACTTCAAAGTATTATGAACTATGGGAAAGATAGTGTAAGACCTTCAACAGGACGTAGACCAGTTTGTGGAATGGGGGAACAAGTGGCATCAGGGCAGTTTGAGAGCAAGATTAATAAAGTTTATGGGATCCTGGTCTTTATAAATAGGAGAAAAGACTAGAAAAACAAGGAATTTATTATAAACCTGTGTAGAACAGTGGTAAGGCTTTAACTGGAATATAGTATTCAGTTTCGGGAACCACAATTCCAGAAGGCACATGATTTATGAGAAGTATTCTTAGCCACCATTGTTCCTATTAGTGGAGGGAATTCAAAATAGAAGGCACAGATTTAAGGCAAGTGGCAAAAGACACAATGGCGACGTGAGTGAAATCATTTTTACACCGTGAATGGATAGGATCTGAAATACACTGCTGGGAGCAGGTACAATCATGGTATTCAAAAGGGAATTGGATCGTTAATTGAAAAGGAAAATTTTGAAGGGGCATGGGGAAAAAGCAGTGGAGTGGTACAAGGGGATTTGCTCTTGCAGAGAGCTAGTATAGATACAAAAGGCCAAATAGCCTCCTTCTGTGCTGTAATCATTCTATGATTCTGAATTGGGAAGATAGGGAGGACTCCAAAAGGAAATTCCATTCTCTGCAACTTGTTTACTGTAACTTCAATTACAAAATATCAAGTAACAGTGCCAGAATAATTGAATTTGAGAACAAAATGGTCTATGTAGTGAAAAAAACCTCTGCAGAGAGACAACAGGTAGCATAAGGTCTATGCTTGCTAAAAAATAAACACCAACATTGTCTGAACCTTTAGTATACAAACTTAGCTTTAAGAATCCAATTTCAGCCATCCAGGCAAATTAATTAGTCACACAATTAATTTTTATAGGTGAGGCACTGCTTCTGGAGGGGAATGTGAAAGCTTGTCTTCGGAGTTTGAGTTTTCTTTCCCCCCCCGAACATGGGACCCAATATAAAGTTGACATATCAGATCTTACAGCTGCCATTTTACTTTGCTGCATTCGTCATTACCGCAGCAGTCAGGTCCCGTGCAAAATCAGGACAACAGTACAATGTAACATTTCACCCCTTCACTAAACTTGTATAAACTTACGTGAGGGCCTGAGAATAATTGTAGTACTGGGAAACGCCAAGGAATTTCTGCACACCATCCATTACAGCAGCAGGGTCAGTTCTCAGCTTGTGCCCATCTATAATGTGTAACTAAAACCAGTTTCAGTCAGATAATGTTACAGGACAATCAATCCATTAAAATACAAACACAAGCTCAAAGTAAAAACAGAAATAAAATATAACCATCAACATCTGCCCGGTTGCCAATTTGGCAGCATAGGGATTTAGATGCCTGTTTCACACTTGTGGTGAGGGGGAAGTGAAATAGTGTGGCTGCAAGACATGAGTTGATTTTCTATCTTAGGCTAGACTTCCTTTGGCAGGTAGCAGTGAATTTACTGCCATCGGTTTGACAAAAAAAATCTCCTGCTCTCAATTCCACAACGATTTCCCAGATGGCCAGGAATAGCGAATCTATATTTATTAAATCCTGAGGAGCAGGTAGGATTTGATATTGCAACTGTGTGTGGGCTGGCAAAAAATAGTCTTGGCTGTCAAAAGTTATAATTAATACTGATGTAACTTTTTAATTGCTTCATAATAATTGGTAAAAGGATTCAAAAGCTACTAAGGAGACAATTGCATTGTCTCCTTGCCAACGATAATGTTATACTGCTTTTGCCCCATTGATGTGGAACAGGTTTTACTTCCCAGTGCAAAAACTAAAACCTGACTGCAGCAAACCTGGTGGTCAAGGTCAGGCGTGAAGAGTTGCTGCCATGGCACTTTGTGCCAGGGACATGGGTAAGAAGCAAAACTTCTCAAATTTCACAATCAAAACTTAGAAAATACAAAAATGATCCACCCAATTGATCTGCACCTTTTCTTAAACTTCAAGGCAACAATTTTTTGAGAACAGAAAGATCCCAGGTTTTGAGCAGAACTCCACCACGTCACTCATGGCAATAGGATCAGATGGTGCGATTATGTCAGTGCAAGTTTATATGGCCTTCTTTCACAGCAGCTATCAAAAATCACACAGGTGTAAATTAGTCCCTGTTTTTTAACCTGTGCGATAAAGACCATGTGATTCATTGCAAGTTCTCCACACACAGAGGCATTGGATCGACATCAATTTTACCCTGACTCTCTCAGTACAGGCAATGGGACAGATCAGGTGGTGTGACATTGCGAATGCTGATTATTCCTTTATAAATAGACTTAACTTCTTTCTCAATCTGCAGTGGTAACTTCCCCAGTGATACTTTGTGAGACAAAATTCTTAGGAGGCAGCTCTCAAACTAAGAGGAATGCCAGTGATAAGTGTGAGAGAAAGGGCTACAATAAATAATGGGGGAGGGGGGAATTGGAGAGTTGGAGATGCAATACAGCACCTCCTACTTGCAGAGGAAGTTTCTTCAAATATTTATTTGTTAAGGCCTTTTTGAGGTGTTTTGTCCTTGTGCAATAGAGGCTGGAATTCTGTTCTGTTCATCACGAGCCAATTTGGTAGATAGGGTCACAAACAACTGGTAGGTCTCTTCTGTACACATATAAGGGATCTACCATCTAAAAAATGACTAGCCCTAATAGATCAGAGCCTTGGGGCCCAGAGCATTGCCAGCCTATTTTACATCCATAAGAAAAGAATAAGGAGGATCAATTTCTCCCGACATGTTTGTCAGAGTACATAACCAGAGCAAATTGCTTGCAAGAGTAAATGTTGCCTGACAGGACAGCGGAAATAACGGCCTTGATATTCACCCCAAACATGGATCAATGAGGGTCAGATGGGTCCAAAGAGTTAAACACCTAAAGTGTGTTCTCCACACTTTGTCAATCCACGCTCGCCTGCTATCTTTTGTTCTGGCAGATGTTAAGGCGTCCAAGTATCCCATATTGAGAGGTGGAATAACTAATATAGCAGACTACTCCTCTCAGGCCTCTAGGAACTCTTTGATCTCCTCCAGCCTTGATTGCCAATCCTCCCCAGCCTCCAGCCTTCCCAACGACCGATCTCCCTGACTAAAAAGATTACAAACTCTCCCTCTACCCATGTACAGCCTCAACCTCCCGTTCTGATGGTGTGATCATTTCCCCTCATGATTGCCAGGGAGTGCATTCAAGGCTCCTTGGTCGTGACTTCCTTCCTTCCCACCTGCAGGTCAGGCTGCTGGACAAGAACAAAACATTTATTAATGAGGTCTGGCTGCCTAGTTTGCCTAACTCTGCATTACAGGTAACACCAGTTGCTGTCTTTAGCCTCCTTACACCTTCTCCTAATTCTGTAATTACTGGAGCCATAGAATCTACAATATTGTAAAGAGGTGCCAGCTGCTATTCTGATTCTAGAAGATGTATTACATTAAGACTACATAGAAAAAGCTACAGCACATTCCTTACACAGATGAAGGCAGTGATATTGCAAGTTGTCAAGTGTCTGACTCTGAAGCAGAAAATCATATAGTTGGGTTCTAGGGCAACTGGTCACTAAACACCCTATTTCTCACCAGCTCTCAGATGGCTTACTAGCTAAAATGCCACCAAAGAGGCTAGGAACACAATGGGGACTGCGAAAAAAAAAATCAATCAGACATCTTTTAATCATGCTTAACACGAGCAGTGTGGATGGCCATCATAAGCACTTTTGTGAATTAACTGTATCGTCCTTCCAGACAGTGAGGAGGATATAGGATAGTGCAAAGGCATTGAAAAATGCAGCGTCAATTAAGACATTATTGAGAGAGAAATAACATATCACTTGTAATTAAAGCAGATGCTTCTTGCCTACTTAAAGTGCTCACCTGTCTAGTCGGGTAGTACGTTAGCCACCTTTCGATATGAGCTGCATACCAGCCAGGCACCAGACATCGATTGTGCAGGGCCCGAAGCTCAGGAACAGCCCGCCGACCTGCTGTGATCACCTCATAAAAACTATATCGAAGGGCAGCAGGATCTTCGTGAGCTCGCTGGTGCTGTGGGCATCAGAAAAGATGGAAAATTCAATAGTGATCTTGCATAAGTTAAAAGAGAGGGCGTTGAACATTGGCCTGAGGAAGCAGAATGGTCACGGTTACCTGGTACCAGGAGTAGGCCCGATCTGAAGGGTTGATGAGAATGGTGATTATTTTCACCTTTGGCAAGAGGGCTGCGGCTCGTTTTGGAGCGTCCTCGGAGTGGAAGTAGTTTGCACTTTTCTCAAACAAGAAGTCGGTGGTCACATTGGAAGGGATAGGAAAAAAATTCATATACCTACAAAATTAGAAGAGTAAATTTTCATTATTATGATTGCATTATCTAGAGATTGCAGTACTGCAAACTAGAACTATAACGCTTTGTCTCAGAATTGCTAGCACAATACGATCTTTAATCTCTCCTGTGTCCGTTGGCTGAACTGCCTGCCCTTCATCACATCCAGGGAATGTTGTTTAAAGGTAGGAAAGATTTGTATTTGTACAATGCTCTTGATAATCAGTGGACATCTCAAAGTGCTTTGCAGCCCATGGTACTTTTGAAGTGCAGTCACTGCTGTAATGCAGGAAATTCAATAGGCAGGGGGAGAATTAAAATAAGTATAAAAATGTCCATGTATCTTCCAGAAAGTTTTGAGTACAATATGATTCTTGAATGGACTGATGGTTCCTTACCTACTTGGAAAAACTAGACAAAAATATGCTGGTGGGGTTCTCTGGTCCTGCCAGCAGTGGTCCCCACCTGTGGGTTTCCCACATGCGTGGGGTGACATCAACGGGAATTCCCATTGACAGTGGTGCGACCAGAGAATCCTGCCATTAGCAAACAGTGTGCCACCTCCCACTGGCAAGAAGCATGCAGCTGGGAGGCTGGAGAATCTCACTCAGTTTCTGACAATTGGAAATCTGATTTCAAATAATGAAGAATTTATTGTAAATTTTTGGTGACTGTCAGTGAGGAGAGAGCTCACAGTATCCAGAGACTGAGCTCCATAGAGAAGGAAAGTGAAGATGTCATTCTAGTTAGGGAAGACATAATCATAGTTGTTTGCTCACTAAGTGATTATGAATGTTAATGTACACTTGAGAACAATGTAGTCCAAAATCTCTTTGACAACATAGGTATAGTAGTAGGGTCCATTAGCTGATAGAAAGAAAACTAAAATGGGACCCAGATTTGCTGGGCCCCCAATCCATACAGCCAGTCCCTGATGGCAGCTTGGAGTGAGTGGAAACTCTGTCCATCCCACCCATACCCTATTACATCAGAGGAGGTGAGTCACGGGAAGGAATGTTCCACACTACAAATGTCTTCAGCTCTGGAACTAATTTATCACTGGAGGTTAATATTCCTTCCGCACACATTGATTTAGATGGCCAGAATTCCTGGAAATTGGCAGGGTCTCATTTACGCACGTTACTCCAGCTGCAAATGAAAGTCCCTGACATCATTTTTGGCTCTACCCATGTAGCTATTCCCGGTTTCTCACCCCACCCACAAACCTTGGGCTGGGGCACAGCTATCTCCTCTGGTATGAAAAAGGATCCGTAGTTGCAGTCAGGGCAAGCTGACTGAAGTTCAATATTACTGCAGCTGCTAGTGTGTTTTGACACTTAAAGGCTGCCATAGTTGAAAAAAATACTTCCCCAATGGTAAATGCTCTGCTTTGTCTAACTCCCATACTCTTTATTCGAAGGCACAATGTATGTCAACTGCCCTGTTGGTTTGCCTGCCTTTCTGACTGATGAGCTGCCTGTAAGGAGCATGATCAGCACTGGCATCTATTCAATGCAAGTTAGGCCCATTCATGAAAATTGATCAGGCCCCCTGCTAACCTTATTGAACATTAGGATCCTGCTGATCTCATTGGTGTTACGTGTGAACAGTATTCAAGTCAATGCAATTGAAAATTGGGACAGTTGGAAAATGGGCTGACATTTCACAATTGACTGTTTCACACTTTGCCCAAAGTTAATCTTACCCCCAGTATAACTTTGAGTTTCAAGTTAGATTGAAAGGGTTGAATACCCCCACCGCAGGGGATACAGAAACTGGTTGAATTTCCATGGGTTTTCCCTCGCCAAGTATGGCAGAAGATCCATGAAAACTTCAGGGAAATGGGGTTGGTGGCATTCCCTGAGTTTTCCATGGATCTTTTGCCGAAGCTATGATAGATAATCAGGAGAGCCACAGCTGAATATTATTGGTGACCTTCTTAAAGAATATCTACTAAAATTAAGCTTTAGGAATAGACGGTCACCAAGTACTTTATTGAAACACCCATAAGAGCATAAGAATATGCTTAAAAGTACAGTCTATTCCACAAAACCTATTTCAATCTATTAAGGAAACATACTACAAAGTTTTTTTTTGATGACCCCAACATTAATAAATGAAATGCCAGACTATCTTTTCATTCCACGTTTATGTCATTCAACCCTGGTCAAAGCTACCACTGCATTCCATGTACTATTTGATTATCTGTGCTGTTCTTATCCCTACAGCCATCAATTCTATTCTAACCACATATTTTTTCCATTTCGTTTCTGAGGAAGGATTACTTGACATAGGGCCAACTCATTTTGCTGCTAGTGCATTCCACTATGCTGAAAGGATTTCTTTTACTCACAATACCGCGTCTTATTTGAGGCTTATTAATTTTGTATGAGTCCTTTAGTTCTGAGGTCGCAGTCAAAGTTAAATGGCTTGTATAAATCTTCACCATTTATGCTCCTCATCATTTTTGCTACAATTCCTTCCTGTTAATTATCCCCAGTGAAAATAAGTTTAATCAGTATCTCTGAAAAATTTTGACTTTTGAGTCTGGTATCACCTTTGTTGCTTTCCTCTGAACCGTTACAAATGCAGCAATATTATTGTGAAGATTCAGGGGCTGGATTTTCAAAGCAGGATCAGGAACCTGTAACCCAGATAATGTGCAAGCCAAAACCCTGCAACGCAACAGCATCACTCATGCAATGCTATTCTAAAATGTAAATGTTCTAACTGGGCCAAGGCAAGCTCAGTGCCGAATTAGTGGCACTGAGCATCTCCAGAAAGTAGGAGGAGTTACTTGCAGAGTGTGAACAGTAAACAAAGATGACACCATAATGGAGCCTGCCATGGCCTTGCTGAAGAGAAGAGGTAGCATCTCAAAGTGTCAGCCGCATACACGTTCATGAGTGGCCACATGACAAAATGGAAGGTAACGTGTACAATCTGGCAGAAGATTCCACAAGGTTCGATACTTTCCACTGTACAAAATAAACTTTCACCTCTCCCTGCTTTGAACACAAGAACTATGTAGTAACATGCCCCAGACTGTGCAGGTTGTTGCGTCCACATTTGAAAACTGCATTCCCACCCTCCCCAACCCATTAACAAATTCCTCGATGATCTTAATGGGCCTTTAATTGGGGGTGAGAGGGTGCCCACTCAAACCCTCCCTTTATAAATCAGAGTCCATTGAAGAATAGAATTCCTGCAGTGCAGGAGGCCATTTGGCCCCTCAAGTCTGCACCGACTCTCTGATAGAGCATTTTATCCATCCCCGTAACGTATTGACCCCATTAATTCCCCTAACCTACACATCTTGGGACTGTGGGAGGAAACTAAAGCACCTAGAGGAAACGCACACAGGCACGGGGAGAATGTGCAAACTTCACACAGTCATCTAAGGCTGGAATCAAACTCTGGTCTCTTGTGCTATGAGGCAACAGTGCCATCGTGCTCCCCATCAGAATGCAAACATGCCCTTTGGCAATGTGCTCCATAAATCCAGCCTCCATCCATTCTCAAACCCACTATCAATTGAAAATTCACTTTAAGTTTTCAAAACGGCACACAAAATTCTAAATGCAAGAATGACATTGAGTTGCTTTCATTACATTTTAAGGAAATTGAGTTGATTTTGTCTCTGCAAGTTCTGTGGCAAACACCAATACTTAAAAATTACACAACAGAATCATATTTCATCACTGCTGCCACCCCACCTCCCCCCTCCACCCACACACACACACACTTTCTTTTGCTCGTCTCAGGCCCATGGCAATCAACAAGTAATCACCTCCTCGACTTAACAGAGATGACGCAGGTGTGAATGTGACTACTACGCTTGAGAATGTTACAGAGCCTGAAATCCCAGCTGAAGGTAACAGATCACAAAGTCCAATGATCTTCATCTCTGAGAGGTCAGAATTGGAAAGATGCCTCAGTGTCAACATTGGAATGGCTCATTTGAGAATTCAAAACAATCATTCAAGAAACAAAACAAGTTCCAAGAGTCTGTTTCATTCAATGCAAGATAATATTGACAAATTCAGTAGAGAATAGTTCATATACTTGCCAACAACCAATTGCGTTTACTGTTTTGTCCTCAAGCTCTTCTCAATATCAGCAACAGCACTGGCTAGTGATGACCTTAATGATTAGCAAAACCTCGCTAGAATTCAAAATCATGAGAATTCTGAGGATCAGAGAAAAGCTTTGTTTACATATCTGACAAGGCAATGTGGTCTAATCTTCAATTCACATCAAGAAGGAACAGGGAAAAAGGGGGCAAGAGGTATGTATTTTGAACATGATTATGTATCAGGATGGCAAGGTTGCACAGTGGTTAGCACTGTTGTTTCACAATGCCAGGGACCTGGGTTCGATTCCCAGCTTAGGTCATTGAGTGTGTAGAGTTTGCAGATTCTCCCCGGACTATGTGGGTTTCCTCTGGGTGCTCTGGTTTCCTCCCAGAATTCAAAGATGTGCGGGTTAAGTGGATTAGCCATGCTAAATTGCCCTGTAGTGTTAGAGGGACTAGCTCGGGTAAATGCATACGGTTATGGGGTAGGGCCTGGGTGGGATTGTGGTCACTGCAATCTTGATGGGCCAAATGGCCTCCTTCTGCACTGTAGTATTCTATGGTTCTATTTTATGATTTTATGTACACATGGATTAATTATCAGGAGGCAATGAAAAATTTTGATTGCTACATAAGGGAGCTTTTTTGGCTTGATAGAACTCACTGCTAAGCTTGGTCTATTTCTTTCCAGTCACATAAAACATTATAGAAGCAATGGATCTGTGAGGCCTTCATACTTGTCTGAAACAATGGCAGAATTCTCCCTAAAAATAACGAAGTGCTGCTGCAAGCAGGGAAGCTGGAATTTTAGTGCTGACAGCGATTGTCAAGTGGCATTTAACCACTTTTAGTTTTTAAAATATGCACAGAGTGAAGCATGCCAGCTCACCCATCTTCACAGAAATCACAGTGCCATATTAAAAGGGCACCCCGATCTCAGAGACATGGAACATGCCCTTACCCTGTCCCCATGGAAACATCAACCCCCCCCCTCCCTTCCCACCCCCTGCTGTTAAGAGCATCAACCCCAGCCCATTATCACCGAAGGGCCATCTCCTTCCTACCCCTGAATGAACAAGTTCCACTTCCCCCACACACCATGCAGGCATAAGGCTGCCCCCCCCCCCAGTAACAGGCCCGACTCTTCAACCTCCCCCGCCCTCCCCCAACCCTCCACCCCATCAGAGTTACACACTGACATAAGGTCACCAAATACTCAGCCCCTCTCAGGCCATCCTTGAGACTCCACACTTTGACAGTGCCATCCTGGAGAGAAATAAGCACACATATTCCATGTGCTGGACATTCACTGAATCTTGTTGATCATGCTGCAGGTTATTGCTGCCTCGTCACAGTAAATCCTTTTGCTGTTGTAAACAAATACACTCATTCTTCTCTGCCTCGACAAAACACTGGACAGCACTCCAGTCATTCTTGGGTCCTGAGTCCACTGCACCAAAAGATCTCTCTGACACCAGGTGGGAAATGATATGGAGATGCCGGCGTTGGACAGGGTAAACACAGTAAGAAGTCTCACAACAAACAAGGTTAAAGTCCAACAGGTTTATTTGGTAGCAAACGCCACTAGCTTTCAGAGCGCAGCTCCTTCTTCAGGTAACTTACCTGACGAAGGAGCAGCGCTCTGAAAGCTAATGGCGTTTGCTTACCAGGTGGGAAACACATACGTAAAGTTTAAAGTTTATTTATTAGTGTCACAAGTAGGTTTACATTAACATTGCAATGAAGTTACTGTGGAAATCCTCTAGTAGGCTCATTCAGTCATAGCTGAGAGTTATGGTTCAATTATAAGAACATAAGAACATAAGAAATAGGAGCAGGAGTAGGCCATCCAGCCCTTCGAGCCTGCCCCGCCATTCAATAAGATCATGGCTGATCTGTCGCTGCTCAGTTCCACTTTCCCGCCCTCTCCCCATAACCCTTAATCCCCTCTCCTATCAAAAACCCATCAACCCGCGTCTTAAAAATATTTAGCGAGGCAGCCTCCACCACTTCAACGGGCAGAGAATTCCAGAGATTCACCACCCTTTGAGTGAAGAAGTTCCTCTTCAACTCTGTTCTAAACCGCCCTCCTTTTATCTTGAGGCTGTGCCCCCTAGTCCTACTGTCTTTTTTGAGCGGGAAGAGTCTTTCCACCTCTATCCTATCCATCCCATTCATCATCTTATACGTCTCAATGAGATCTCCTCTCATTCTTCTAAACTCTAACGAGTACAAGCCCAGTTTATTCAGCCTCTCCTCATAGCTCAACCCCCTCAACTCCGGTATCAGCCTAGTAAACCTCCTCTGCACTCCCTCCAAGGCCAAAATATCTTTGCGCAGGTGCAGCGCCCAAAACTGCACACAGTACTCCAGCTGCGGCCTAACCAATGACGATGAAAAAAGGTGCTACAAGGAGACAAACCGCCATTCTACAGGAGAAAGGGGAGAAATTTAGAGTTTGTGTTTACGTTAGAACTTTGGAATCATTTGTTAGATCGGTCCCACAAAACCAGCCAGTCTCTACAGGATCCAAAGTACATGCACAAAGATTTACAGGTCACTTTCTCACTTCTTGAAGGAAACCCAAGAAAGTTTTGATGAAATTGAACTCAAAGCAAAAGAAAACTTGCCTGATGCGGGTTGTCAAGATGTGATGAGTAGAGTCATGCAGAAGTCTGTGCTGGGGCCTTAACTTGTTACAACTTATGTCAATGATTTAGTTAAGGAAGGAAAAACATGGTGGCAATTTTTTTTTTGATTTGACTTATTGTTGTTGCATGTATTAGTATACAGTGAAATGTACTGTTTTTTGTGTGCTATACAGACAAAGAATACTGTACACAGAGAAGGAAAGGAGAGATTGCAGAATGTAGTGTTACAGTCATAGCTAGTGTGTAGAGAAAGGTCAACTTGAGACGAGTTAATTGGAAGGCTTAAAGAGTTAGAATAGAGTTTTAGAAGCATAGAACAGGAGTAAAATGTAGAAATAGAGATTATGCTGGGCACAGCTTGCAAGATGTTGCCACGCTCCAGAGCCATCTTGAATTTACAGGTGACACAAAGATAGGTAGAAAAGTATGTTGTGAAGAAGACATGAGGTTACAGGCTGATACAGATAGGTTGAGTGACTGGGCAAAAATCTGGGGGACGGAATACAATGTGGAAAAATATGAAGTTGTTCACTTTGACAGGAAGAATAAAAAAAGAATACAACTTAAATTCTGTGGTGGAAAAGGATCGAGGTGATCTAGTGCTTGAGTTATAACAGGTTATTATGCAGGTTCAGCAAGTAATCAATAAGGTTAATTGAATGCTATCTTCTATTACTAGAAGAATTGAACATAGTAAGGGTGTTACGTTTCAGTTATACAGGACATCAGTGAAACCACAACTTGAATAGTGTGTGCAGTTTATGTCTCATTATTTAAAGAAGGATGTAAATGAGTTGGACATGGTTCAGAGGAAATAGACCAGGTTGATGCATGGAATGAGCATGTTGTCTTATGAGGAGAGTTTAGACATACTGGGTTTGCTTCCTCTGGAGTTTAGAAGAGTGATGGGTGACTTGATTGCAATATATAAGATCTCAAACAGTCTTGACCAGTTGTATAGGAAAGGATACTTCCTCTTGCGGGTGAACCAGAACTAGGGAGCACTATTTGAAAATTAGGGGTTGTCCTTTTAAGAGAGAGGAGGAGAATTTTTTTTCTTTGTGGGCTGTGCAACTTTGGAACTCTGTTTCAGAAGATGATGGAAATGAGGTCACTGAATATTCTGAATTATTGAAAGTGGAGGTAGATTGATTCCCTTGCCTAACAAGAATCGAAGGTTACTCGGGGTAGATGGGGAATGTGGAATGTGAGACATAAACAAGTCAGTCATGATCTTATCGAATGGCCTATTTCTTGCAGGCTCAAGGGGCTGAATGGCCTAAATTAACTCTCATTGCATATGTAGGCCTCAAGTGTGTGAATAAAAGGAGAAAAATGAAAAAAAAAAGTCAATGATGGTAATGCATCAAATGATGTTGAAATGTTTTCATCAAGAGACAAGCGTTGAATTAAACTAGGGCGAATTAGGGCGGCATGGTGGCACTGCTGCCTCACAGCGCCAGGAGTCCGGATTCAATTCCGGCCTCTGATCTGTGTGAAGTTTGCACATTCTCCTGTGTTTGTTTGGGTTTCCTCCGAGCACTCAGGTTTCCTCCCACACTCCAAAGATATGTAGGTTAGATAGATAGGCCATGCTAAATTGTCCTTTTGTGTTAAAAATGTGTAGGTTGGGGGATTAATGGAATAAATAATGTGGGATTTTGGGGATAGGGTGCAGGTTGAGATTGTTGTCAGTACAGGCACGATGGGCTGAATGGTCTCCTTTATTCCTATGAAGGATGCACTTGAAACTAACTTGAAGAAAAGAGGAAATAACATGCAAAAATGTTTCAAATAATTTTTCATTTTTGGTTCATTTAGATGCCCCAGAAAAATAGCTGTGTGATGATGCAAAGCTTCTGATGAAAAGTTATCCTGACAACGTTGGTGATAACCTCGCTGGAGAAATAAAACATTTTCAGGCTTATTGCAAGGAAAATTATCCAGATAAAGGGACTTTATGCCACCAGGATCCATATCAAGTCATCATCTAAGGTAAAATTCAGTTAGCTTTCCATAATGTTGAAGCAATATTGCAGCTCCTTTTGATCTGATGGTAACAAACTGCTGAGGGGAAAGGTCATTCTTACAGCTGAAAAATATCAAGAACGAGCTGTGGACAACAACGCTGCGAGCAATCTGCACTCAGCATAATGTATCTGCTGATTTTAACTTTTAGAATATGGAACGGAAGAATGTGCCTAATACTCATAATAAATCGGTAAGCACAACTTTGATCACAGGCCTTATTACATCAAGCACGGTGATGGAGCTGGCTAAATTGAGGCCTCCCAGTCATGGTCAATAATGGCCAGAATCGAACTGAGTGAAGTGGGGTGTTATGGCAGCAGTGGCCCAGCTGATCATTTTAGGAATTGAAGACACTCCAATCAGTTAAGATCTCAAAAGGCAATTATGGTCTGTGGATTCAACTTTGCAGGTTGAAAGGAGCCCATTGTGTGAGGCAGAAAGAATTGAACACCTCATGTTAGGTATTCAGAATGTGTCTGGTTTCTTTATCAGTGTTGATGATGTGGTTAGGCAACTAAGCTCGTTTCAAGACAATACTGCTCCGTTACTGCCGAATAAAAGAAGTGAACATTGAACCATAGCCTGGGGTAATTTTAGAGAGAACTTAAAAATATTTGAAAGAGTGGGCATTTGAGAGTGATTCACTTTTCCGATCAGCTTGATGGACTGCGGCTTGGTTTAGTTGGCAGGAGCCTTGTCTCAAGTGAGGAGGTCATGGGTTCAAGTTCCATTTCAGGAATTTGAGAATATAATCTTGGATATATAACCGGATGGGACCGTGGTGAGCAAAACTGCCTCACAGTGTCAAGGACCTGGGTTCGATTCCCAGCTTGGATCACTGTCTGTGTGGAGTTTGCACGTTCTCCCTGTGTCTGTGTGGGTTTCCTCCCGGTGCTCCGGTTTCCTCCCACAAGCCAAAGATTTGCGGGTTAGATAGATTGGCCATGCTAAATTGCCGCTAAGTGTTAGGTGGACTAGCTAGGGTAAATGCATGGGGCTATGGGGTTAGGGCCTGGGTGGGATTGTGGTCAGTGCAGACTCGATGGGCTGAATGGCTTCCTTATAATTCTATAATTCTACAGTGTGGTACTGATGGAGTATGACGCTAGAAGAGGTACCTTCTTTTGGATGAGATGATAACAGAAGGCTCATCTGTCCTCTCAGATAGATGTATTGTAAAAGATCCCATAATATTACTCAAAGAAGAACAGGGGAGTTCTCTCTGATGTGCTGACCAATTTTGGCTTCAGCCAAAATTGCGAAAAGACATGTGATTTGGTCATTATCGCATTGCTGTTGATGAATTTGCAAAGCACAATTTGGCTATTGTGTTCCCTACATTATAGCAATGACCACACTTTAAAAATAACATAAAAGTGATTGCAGGGTGCTTTGGGATATTCTAAGAATGTGAACAACACTATATAAATGCACAAGCTTGATTTATCTTTCTTTCTATTTCTGTATTTCCCAACGCTTCATACGTGTGACAATGTCACTTTTAAATTGGCTGCTAACTTGCACCACACTCCACAGGTTGATTGGTTTGCTAATTTACAGAATCGTCCTGGTCACATTCAAAAACTGACCTGGCATAATCACAGACAGACATTGTTGACTTACTGGGCCATGTCATTACATATTAACACGTCAAAACATTTATTTTGCTGCCTAGCTGTTTAGTTACATTCCAGAACTGCATAATCTTATAGTTGCACGTTAACGTGCCTTTGCAAATTAATTTGAAAATCTCAGGGATTCACAGAAAATTTCCATCATCGCTGAGACCCAACATAGAATTCAGACTTTCAAAACAAACAATTAACTTCTCTGCATAATACGAACACAGGGCTCCTAATTTTAATAAAGATCTTCTTGTATACAAAATATACATTTTGTTTGATCTCTTATCTTACCAATCAATTCCCTTGTGATAGGCATTCCCATTGAAGAACTGCACTTCTTCAAAGGTCTTTGGGTTGGGGAAATTACTGGTGATAGCTGGATGCATAATTAGGAACAAGTACAAAGCCGTGGTGCCTGAGAACAGAAAATATTAGAAAACTTATTGATGTGCTTGTGCAGAAATTGCTGCCCTTCTATCCGTGGCACTTTATCAGTGGAGCTTCTTCCTGCAAGCAATTTTTTTTTGAAAGAACTGCAAAAACACTGTTCTGTGAAATAATAGATTACTTAATTAGGACACAGTAATTACAGAATATTAGCATAATTCAATTTTCACCATTATTACCGTGTACATGGTAGAATGGCATAAAACAATTTGCAGTGACAAATTAAAATACAAAATTATTTACCATTTCGGGCAGATATGGACTGCTAATGTAGTCAACATATTTAAGTCAATGGCTATTAATGGATATTTGCACTTGAATAGAAATTGATAATTTAAAACAAAAATTTACAGCCATTATGTTTGATGCTACTAACTAAATAATCTTAGCTATGTCCTACTGCTTTCTACTCTTCTTTGTTCCTTTAAAGATTGTGCTTAGTTAGTCTTTCTACCAAATCTAATACTTCTACATTTTTGACAGCCTTCTATTGTAATTAAAAGCTTCCCATATATCACGCCACGCAAAACAATTACAAATGATTTGCAGTGTGCTTCTGAGAAATGAATAAAAATATTGTTTGAAAAGAACTTATTCTCTAAATAGAAATAGAATGCATTTTTTTGGGAATTGTCTAACATCATCCAAACTACAGAAAAAATTTCAGTGAAATGCTTTATATGATTAATGAAAAATAAACACAAAACCTTCATGCAAGATGGGTTATTCATTGTCACAGGTCCATCTCAAAAGGCCAACTGTCTTATCAAATGTGAGGGGCAATATTAACTTAGCCTACTTAGTGGGAAATTGACAAGATCGGATCAAACGATTTTGCTTTCCATTTCAGAAAATAATCAATCATCTGTATCAGCTGGGTGCTCCATGGGCATCTACAGGCATATCCTGGGTGATTTGATTTATTACTGTCACATGTATTGGGATACCATGAGAAGTATTGTTTCATGTGCACTGTATAGACAAAGCATACCATTCATAGAGAAACGAGACAGTGCAGAATGTAATATTACAGTTATAGCTAAGGTGTAGACAAAGATCAATTTAATGCAAGCTAGGGCCATTTAAAATTCTGATGGCAGCAGGGAAGAAGCTGTCCTTGTGTCGATTGGTACGTGACTTCAGACTTCTGTGTTTTCTTCCCAATGGAAGAAGTGGAAGAGAGAATGCCCGGGGTGTGTGGGGTCCTTAATTACGCTGGCTGCTATTCCGAGGTGGCGGGGAGTGTAGACAGAGTCAATGGATGGGAGGCTGGTTTGTGTGATGGATTGGGCTACATTCACAACCTTTTGTAGTTCTTTGTAGTCTTGGACAGAGCAAGAGACATACCAAGCTCTGATACAATCAGAAGGAATGCTTTCTACAGTGCATCTGTAAAAATTGGTGGGAGTCGCAGCTGACATGCCAAATTTCCTTAGTCGTCTGAGAAAATAGAGGCGTTGGTAGTGATTGGAAAAGGCAAGACTTGTTAGCTGCATGTGGAAAATGCTGATGGAAACTATTAAATATTGTGTGTTTTTTGTGGGAATCAATCCTCTTAAAAAGAGGAATGATTTCATTATGAGAGCCCATAATGCTAACAGTGTGACAGTGAAATCCAGTTAATTTAGCTCATCCAATATTGCCTTAGGGTATTTCTAATAACACTGAATTCAATTTGTTATCGAGAACTGATTCAATCCCTTCCTGAAATTTATTGAGGTTTCTTGTTCTACTGCTTGATTGGCAGTCTGCTCTGGGATGTTCCTGATTAGAGCCATGGCGGCCAATACACTTCCTGCATCAGCTGAAACCTCATAACTTTGCCAGAATTGAAATTACTTGGGATAGGAGCAGAATTCACTGCTGCCTCACTGCTCCAAATTGCTTCATGGTGCTCAGTCCTCAATAGGTCAGACAGAACGTCTGCCCCACACAACAGGCCAGCAAGGTGGCAGAGAGGTTAGCACTACTGCCTAATAGCGCCAAGGACCTGGCTTGGGTCACTGTCTGCATGTTCTCCCTGTGCAATGGGGGTGGGTTTCCTCCCACAGTCCAAAGGATGTGCTTGTTAGGTGGACTGAATTTGCTAAATTCTCCTTCAGTGTCCCTGAACAGGCGTTGGAGTGTGGTGACTTGGGGATTTTCACAGTAACTTCATTGCAGTGTTAATATATGCCTACTTGTGACACTAATAAACAAACTTCAAACTCTAAAAATTTTAAACTTTATAAACTTTAACTCCTACCAGTCAGAGTTCCATACTATGGCCTCCAGCACTGAGACATGGCAGAGGAGTTCGGATATTGTGATGCGCTGGGATTAGGAGGGCGTGGCGATTGGGGGTAACCCAGAAGCCTTGGTTTTAACGCATGTGTCCTTTGTCAGTTGACAGGTTTCCTACCCAGAGGTCAGCCTGGTCAACAGGTTTGGCCTCCAAGATGTGGCACACACTCCACAGGAGGTCACAGGATAACATCAAACCCTGACTCATGAGTGTGGGCTCTGATCATAATAGGAGCCCGAACTCTGATCACAGAGGGTGGATAGATGCCAGATTCCTTGATGGGGACAGCTTTGATCTCTGGCCTAGGGTGGGGATGGGGCTGGGTCTGATCTTGGGAGGGGTACCATGGTGGATGGGAGGGAGTAAAAGGAGGTGGGATCTAGCCCACAAGATGGAGCATCCCTGATTATGGAACAGCGTTAGGAGGATTGCTGTGCCTGAGAGTTATGGTGATGATGATGAAGCTTGGGGGTGGGTAGGCATGAGGGGCAGGTACCCCTGTTTCCTCTTGCCCACATGCTATACAGTGAAGGCATTTACCTTCTCCCTGAAGCTGTGCTCACTTCACTGCAGCAGCTGGAATTTCAAAAGGCAAACCCGTAAGGTCACTGTTAAACCCATATAACAGGGAGATTCAAGACTTCCAACCTTACTAACATATTGAAAATGCAAAACTGCATCCTGGGAGTAGATTGGCTACCCTCCCTGGTCCTACCTCAGTAAAATATGGAATTCAGTAAGTTGGATCCAGCTTCCTCACATGCACCTGTTTATCCACTTTACCCATCACTCACACACAATCTATCCTCTCCCTCATGTTAAAATTTCCCCCAGCATTTCCAAATCCTGTTTGAATTCTTGCCTTAACTTACCTCTGCACTTTAACAGCCATATTCTGCCCTAAGGAAATATTGGACTTTATCATTTCACAAAGCAAAGTACTTCAAATGAAGAGTGAGTTTTCTGAAGCTACATAACCCATGCCTAGACTGAATATCTGGGATTTTGATATGGACATCCACAGGCTCAGAAGGAATTCCCACTTGTCCATCGGGGTTGACTGATCTCTGTCTCTGAATTCTCAATAAGCAGAAATCCAGGGGCACAGATTTGTAAACTCGACTAAATTGCTCTAACTCATGCTATCTTCAGATAAAGCTCATGGGACAAATTTCTGTGGAGTTTTTCACACTCATCCTTCTTAACTTTGATATGACAACTGCAGAAATTCCCTCCAAAAATGGCACAGAGTTTTTGCCTTTTTCTCCAGGGTTTCCAAATTTCTTTGCCAGTTATGATAGACAACTGAGCAACCCATTCATCCATATGTGGCATGGTAGCTCAGTGGTTAGCACTGCTGCTTCACAGTGCCAGGGACCTGGGTTCGATTCCAGCCTTGGGTCAATGTCTGTGTGGAATCTGCATGTTCTCTCCATGTCTGCACGCATTTCCTCTGGTTTCCTCCCACAGTCCCAAAGATGTGCGGGTTAGATGAATTGGCCATGGTAAATTGTACCTTATTGTCAGGGGAGCTAGCAGGGTAAATATGTGGGGCTATGGGGAGAGGGCCTGGATGGGGTTGTGGTTGGTGCAGACTTGATGGGCTGAATGGCCTCCTTCTACACTGTATGTATTCTATGATTCTGTTCTATGAATAATATATCAAAAATAAAAGGTAAATTTCACTTCAAGTAGTCAATACAATAAAGATACATCTTATACAACTGCAAGCATTTGTGTCACTCCCCACACCAGTGTGGCATTGCGTTGACACACAGTTCCACAATTTGCTCTTCTTTATTCTTGGTTGGCCCAAGGGTTAGTTCCTGTGCTTTACTGTTTTTTGTTCTTTCATCCTTCATTCATGCCAGGTAGCTCAGGAGACCTCCTACAACAGTTTTCACCTTTGAGTGTGATAGGTATGATTATCCTCAGCAAGACAAACCTCTGTGAATCCTCCCTCGCTTGGGTCTGATAGTTCTGATGACGTGCATTCCAGAATTCCTTTTCAACTGATCATTCAATAACACGCCAGTCATGATTTAGCCATCTCTGGGAAAATAGCTGCCAACTCCTTAGAATCCCCAAGACATTCACACAGATTCCTTATGGTTTTAGACCTTTTTAGACAGCTCGCACAGCACTGTGTGAGACAGCAGCTGTCTCCTTTTCTGCCAAACAGAAAATCTGATCAGTGATTTATTTCTTCTCACAAGAATTGTTGGTGTTTCTATTTCCATCTCTGTCTGCTTTCTCTTTGTGCTTTGTGCTGATCCTTTCACCCTCCAATTTCTCTGCTTGAAGTTCTCCTTTGAATCTGCCAGTCCGATTTCTTTTTTCCTGTTGGTACTGCTTCCAGGTCAATGGTCAATAGGTCACATTGACAAGTATTTCTTATTATGCAGCGAAAGTACCCTTTACAATTGATGCAACTCATAAAAAGCCATTTTAACCATTTTCAAAAACAACTGAAGATTCCACAGACCTTTAAACAAATTACAAATTTTTCTTACTGTACATATTCCATGTCAAAGGTTACCACATCATAAAGTAAATTAATGCGGAGCTACATGAGAGTTGATATCACCTGAAAATATACTATTAGAATGTGCTTGATAGAACAGTTTGTATGAATAACTGTTTTCCATGTAACCCATTTAGACAGTATGGGAGAACCAAATCATTCGTACCTTGTGATTAAAACTCACCTGTTTTTTGAGGTCCAATAACCAGGAATTTTGGTAAACGATCACAGGTTTTCTCTTTAGACCAGATGTCCTTATGTCGTTTATCATCACATGGATTCTGCCAGAAAAGGTGGAAATTGGACACTGTATTAAAATGGCAGAGTTCCTCAGAGTTTAATGCAGCGTGAACGCTCATTGTTCTGAAAGGAATAGACACTGAACCCTATAATTAGGGTGAGCCACTATAATGGGGGAAATGGCCTGACTGTGATTTCATAATTACATGGGAATTAACTTGTGCCTTCATTTGGAATGACATTTCTTGCTGAAATCGCAACCATGTCCAATAACTAGATAAAATATTCCAAGCTTTGTCCAGTAGTAGTGGGGTTGGTCTGAATCTAAAATCCAAACAACGGTGTGGCAGAAAGGAGATGTTCTACACACCACCGTGGATTGCTTCCAGTATACCTACCTACTAGTCACTGTTCCCAGGAAGAGAAAGATATGACCACGAGAACGAAATGCTTTTTTAAAAAATTAATTTATGGGATATGAGTGTCGCTGGCTCGGCCAGCATTTATTGCCCATCCCTAACTGTCCTCTATTTCAGAGGGAATTTGAGAGTCAACCACATTTCTGTAGACCTGGAGTCACATATATGCCAGGTCAGATAAGGACGGCAGATTTCCTTCCCTGAAGGGACAATTGACAATGGGTTTATGGTCAGTATTAGACATTTTAATCCCAGATTTTTATTCAATTCAAACTTCACCATCTGCCACGGTAGGATTCATACCCGGGTCCTCAGACCCTGACTTGGGTCTCGGGGTTACTAGTCCAGTGACAATACCATTTGACCGCTGCCTCCCCTTGAGATAGTTTGATCTGTTCATGCTCTACATAAATAGATGTTTAAATTTGCCATGGACATTGAGACTCACATGCCTGTCCCACCCTTCCTCTGAATCACAAGCTTCATGGTTCTTGAACAGAATATTGAAGCCACTATAAATCGAATACCCATTTTCTGACAGTCATCACATCAACAACAAACCAGCTAAAGTTTTCACAGTACGATTGGATCCATATAGGAGGGATATGGCAAAAACACTTGACCAATTAAGCTTCCAGTTCTAAAATGGCCCGATTGCCAATGCCAAATAACATCTGAATTTTCCCCTTAGGCTGACTTGGAATAAGAATTTAGCTTTAGCACTCATTCCTGCCATGCTGGCATTGCGACAATCTGTTTAACAATGCAAGTGGTCTTCAATAATCATACATGTTGTGAATTAAAGGCAAAGATTCAGAAAAAATATATAATAAGAGTGGCAGATAGGTTTTGGTGATCAGTTTGATGGCAACCATGTTCTTGGTTGTTAAAATCAGCCTACTTATCAAAACCAGGTAGAGTTATCAACAACATAATGGGAACCCTGGAAGTGCAGTCAATTCAAAGGAGATTAGTACACTAAGTAGGGGTGGGTGGCAGGGAATGGTTGTGGGTCTGTTATCTGCAGACTTCGCTGCGCTTGTTTTAAAAAGGACTTGATGCACACCTGCCAGAGCGGGTCCTTTTGTTCTGGAAAAAGCTCAAAGTATTTGTGTGCCAACTGCACAGGGGGCATTGTTTGCAGCTTCAGGTTGGTCCAGCAGTGCACAAAATTAGCCAGGTTCACAAACGTGTAGAGGCCCAGTCGATCATTCCCATAGTTGGATAAATGTGTCATGAAGATGCTGATCTGAAAGAAAGAGAGAAACAGGTCACACTCAGGGAGGTCCTCAATTAAAGAGATTTAGTTAAATAATGTCTTAAGTAAGGAGGCGTCATTTATAATAGAGTTATTGTCAGGTTAACTTTTTCTTTCCACCCTCCTGTGGATCATGTGATTTTAGATCTAACATTTCTCACCTCATTGCTGGCCGGGTGGGACAGAAAAATTGTCAGGCAGGCAAAAACTCCAGTGGAGCAAAATGGGAATTTTGGGGCCAGAAAATCCTGGCCACTGATTCATTTTGGATGAATGATTTGGGATAACAAATCTCTGTTGTTATGAAATCTACACTTACCTTGTTGGATAGCAGGAGGTCGGAACTTCAAGGCCAGAATTTTACTGCAGATTCTGGGGTAGGCAAGGCTCACAGAATGGCATCCTCTGTTGGCCTCAGGCAGGATCTTATGAGCTTTGTGTGGGCAAGGCGGTAAAATTCTGGCACAAGTCTCGACAAAGTTCAAAGTTTCTACACACGCGCAGACAAGGTAAGGCTGCACATACACAGTTTTGCATTTTTAAGTTCCTTGGATCCAATGCACCTATGCGCAAAGAGAATGGCATGAAAACCTGGGTCAGGTGACCTGAAGCTGAGCACCATTCAACAGAACAGTCCGAGACAGGGTACAAGGAGAGGTCCTAAGAGGAGAGTCCTAGACTTGAGACAGGGAGCGAAAAAAGGTCTCTCCCTAAGTTAAAAAGTTGTAAGGAGCTCAGGAAAAGCCCTGAAGATCCAGGAGGATTGATGACAGATTGCCTTCCTTAAAGAACATTCGTAAACCGGATGAGTTTTTACGACAATCAGCAATGCTTTCATGGTCATCAGTGACTTTTAATTCCAGGCTTTTTATTGAATTAAAATTTGACCATTTGCCATAGTGGGATTTGAACCTGGGCCCCCAGATCTTGCTCTGAGTCTCCAGATTACTAGCCCAGTGACAAACACTCTGTGCAACTGCCTACCCTAACATGCTGCAGATTGTTGGAATGATCATATCACTTTGGAGCAGGAGCATTTTACTACGTGCAGCCAAGGAACTAAAGTCGTGCTTGTGAGTTGGTGCCCGAGTGAATATTCAGGAATCCAGGGGAATGGAATCTCGGGAAATAAGACGGGAAGGTGGCGCGCTGTTGATGTCATCTGAGTTGGAATGACCTGAGAGAATTCTAAAGTTAGATCTTCAAAGGTGAAGACTGGAATTTTTAGTGACAGAGATGCAACTTCAGTGAGATTGGATGACTCACAGTATTAATGATGTCTGGATCAGTGTTGAGAAATCCATGAACTCTGCTTGGTCGCATTTGCTATTTATTATGCAATGTGGTGAGTTCGACCACAGTTTGCCTGTTAATTCACATGTACCTCATATTAATCCTGAACAGCAGAGTACCATCCAGACGAAAGACAGTTAGAGAATGGGTATCATTGGAGCAGTGGAAAGGGAGGAGATAGGAAGGGTTAGGGACAAGTGCAAGAGGGCAGGTTGAGTTTCAAGGATTTACTAATGATCTCCAGTCATCAACTGTCCCATTCAGTCAAACAGCCTTTTGTATCACATTTCCAATATTTTTATTACTAATAAACAAAAGTGCTGAACAAAAATAAAAATAATCTCTTCTCCAAGTTTACTTGCAGCAGTCTCGCAGAAATTAGAGTTAATCCTGGAAGATTAACAATTCTAGGACCAACGTTTGCCTAAGTGGTTGCTTGCAGGGGGTAATTTTGACTCAGTGGTAGAGGGAGATGGGAAGGATCCTGTAAAAGCAGCAGCAATGGGGTTCTGAAATATCCCATAATACACAACTGGGAGTTTCCTGGAATCAGAAGTTCTTCTCCAGAGAGCAGCCAATTTAAATTTCCTGCCTCATTGCACCCCCATGAATGATGGGCACTTACATTATGTGTTGCAAATTATGACTAATGTTTAGGCACTGGATGCCAGAGCAACAATTTGTACTTGAAAATGCCTTTAATGTAATAAATTTCCCAAGGTGCTACACAGAAGCCATTATAAAATGAAATGTGGTTCCAAGCCGCATAAGGAGACATTGGGGAAGAAGACTGAAAGCTTAGCTTTTAAGAAATGTCTTATTTGTATATTTTATATCTTGGATCAGATGACGCACCTGCTCTGTGTGTGCAGGAACTTTCTCTACAAGAATTTTATAATTTAAAATGTCAACTTCATGTTTTAAGCCCTGGCTTCCAGCTCTTTTTACAGCTATGTTTACTTTTATCTGAGTCCACACCCTGGCTTCAGCAATCAAGGACAGTGAGCACCAGTAGTAAACAGATTCACATATTCAAACAAGGAAGAATCGAACCATACAGTGCTGAAGGAGAAAGGCAAGGTAAAGGCGCAGAGTTTGCAGAGAGAATTCCACAATTTAGGGCCTATGCAGCAGAAGGCAGGGCCACTAATACTGGAGCAATTATGATCAGAAAGAGGCCAGAATTAGGATAGTACAAGTCATTCAGAGGGTTGAGTAGGAGAAGAATATCATAGGAGAGAGATAGGGAGGGGAAGGCCATGGAGGGATTTGAATTCAAGGATGAGAATTTAACAAACAAGACATTGTTTAATCTACAGCCAGTGAGGGTCAGCTGCACTAACATTAAACAAGATTATTTCCTGCCTTTTCCAGTGAACTCAGCAGCTATATAAAATGATGGTCGTTCTTGGAGGGGTGGGGTGTGGGTAATAATGGAATGTTCAGGAGAGCTCCTGAAATCAGGAAGCAAAAGGAGAGATATTCAAACTGAAGAATGGAAGTTTGGGGGTTTGGGGGCACGGTGAGGGTGGGGCTTTGGGGCAGGGTGGGGATGGGAGCAATTGACTGTGGTGGAGTAGAGATGGAACCTGGGGAATGACAGCTCTTGGGGGTGTGGGGAGTGGAGACTGGGCTCAGTCTCATCTTTTTACTGACTCACGGGGGGCCTCCAGGTTCTTGGGACATTTCATAAAACAGCATTTTTTAAAAAAATGACATTAGTGTGGATTAAAACAGTTCAACAGGTGAAAATAGCCCACACAATCACTAAAAAATAAATCTCTCCTTAAAGTCATTAGCTGCAGACAGCATTTCTGCTATTATTAACAGCAGTGATCAAAAGCAGGAACCCAGCTTATTCTCTACAGCTATAAATCCAGTGGTGCTAAAGTTAATTATAGCATCTCCATTGTAGTTGTGGCTGTGATCAGGCCAGGGTTCAAACCCAGGGCCTTTCTATTGTGTGCAGTTCATTGCCATTGCAAATTGTGCATTTGTCTACCAGACCATCGCAAAGAGCGTAGATTATACCATAACACAGAAAATGTTGGAAATACTCAGCAGGTCAGGCAGCATCTGTGGAAAGAGAATTAGTTAAAGTTTCCGGGGGACTTCAAATAGTGGTGGTATTTTGGGTGATGTTAAACTGATAAGATATGAATCCTAACCCCGAGCCACCAAGACAGTTTGGCAATTTAAATGTTATGATGAGGCTGCATGTCTCATATGCACCTGCTATTTTAAATTTAATCCTGGCTTGCTAAGTTTTTTTAGCAATGGTTAAAAAGATGAGGCTATTGGACCCAGGAGGTAAATGCCTCTCCTCCTACCTGCTGCATACAGTTAATCTGCTTCATCAGATAAATTCTACCCGCACCGCCACAACTGGAAATGCCCCCTGATCTTTCCAATCTCCCACTCCCATCCCCAACTTCCAATTTTCCCCGACCCTTTAGATCTCCTGTGTAAGGCTCCCAAACTTCCTCTGACTCCCGACCTCCAGATTTTCTTCTGGCTTCTGTTTACCCCCATCACCCCCCTTGCCCCAGCCTCTCTGACCCATCTCTTCCCCCTTTCTGTTCCACAGCTTTGGTACCTCATGGTCTAATAGCCAGCTGGCCTCCTTTCAATCTGGCTGGATGTGGCCAGAAAGCAGAGATAAAACTGCGCAGCAGATTTTATTAAATTCAGCAGAACCTGCAGGAAACCTGTTGTCCCGGCCTCAAAGCAGCCCTGAGCTCTACTGCTCACTCTACACCTCCTGGTTCGTGTCCAGCACTTTAGCTCTGTTTGTTTCTTTGTAGATGGCACCTGGGCATTTCCAGCATGTTCTTGTTTGGTTTTGGATTTCCAGCACCAACAGCACTTAACCTTAGTATAAATAAGGGTTAACGCTTAATGTACAGCAAGGGGTTTGTAACGGCAAACTATCCAAGCCAAAACAATTGGATATCAAGATACAGCTCCAAAAAATCATTAACTTCAATTTAATAAACACCTGTAAGCTATAAAGAAAAACAAGCTTCTCTGCTCACTTTACTGCTGTGCCGAGGCAAGCAGCAATTTTAACTAATCTCAAAATATTCCGTCTGCGACTTGGGATATTCTGGCTGCGACTCGGGATATTCTGACTGTGACTCGGGATATTCTGACTGTGACTCGGGATATTCTGACTGTGACTTGGGATATTCTGACTGTGACTTGGGATATTCCGTCTGCAACTCGGGATATTCCACCCGCGTCTCAGGATATTCCGCCTGCGTCTCGGGATATTCCGCCTGCGTCTCGGGATATTCCGCCTGCGTCTCGGGATATTCCGCCTGCGTCTCGGGATATTCTGTCTGCATTTCGGAATTTTCTCTCTGCGTCTTGAAACATAATGTCTGTATCTCAGAGTAACCTGTCTGTATTGCAGGATGCGTGGTCTGTGCAAGCTCATCAAAATGTTTAGACATTACTAATCTCAGTTTAAACAAATAATAACACCTTTGTGTATTTAGGGTCAAAGCCAAGGCAGACTGAAAGCATGCTCGCATTTTTGTTTATCAGTCTGGTCACAGCTATTGCCTTTTATCCAATTAGAGTGCAAAATAACGTCAATCATCAAATATTTAGCCTTGCTTCTATTGTGGGTATTTGAGATATTTGGTTTCTGCTGTGTGCTTTATCCTTATTTGAAGCTTAGCTCTTCTCCAGCGTGGGGAAGGATGATCCAAATACAATGAAGCACACAGTGTAGAGACTGCTTTGATCCTGAAGTATTATTGCAGCAAGCCACTAGAGGGTGCTAAGTGTACTCTGACTACTTCAAATCTCAGCAGTTGCAAGATACCATTTTACGGAAGAAAAATAGTACATTTCACAGCCATTAGATTTTGAAAACAAATCTATACAAATATATTTAACAGTGACTGAAGAAACCAAGCTTTAGGCCAAGTAGTTAGTAACCTAGATATGGGTGACAGGCTCCTTCCGCCATTCCCACTCCACAATCAGAGATATATCACAAAACCATTGCACCGGGGGTTGTGGTGGTGTTACTGCAAGAAAAACTATCCACCACTGAACTTGCTCTGGCTTTGCTCTTGAACATTACAATGTAAAATAGCTAACATTAAGAACTGCACTGGAACCATCAGGATTTGTTCTATATAAATAATTATGGGCAATTTTGAATTGCTATCCAGTTGTTTTTAGACTGAGTTCTTCACATGAGACACTTGAACTATTCCAAGAGAGGAGATGTTGTAATGGTTTGTGGCAGCTGATCTTTTTTTAATTGGTTAAAGTTCATTTAAGAAGCCCCAGACCTGGCCAAGTGGGCCATCAACAGATCCAGGCAATGGGTGGTCGAGAGGGTCGTCTGACCCGACTGTCTGCCCTTTTATTGTGGTTATGTTCAGGGCCGAGTGGCCTTGTACAGGGAGTACACGGTACACACCAATATTCTTCACGCCGTCCGTGATCGGCGAACACCACAGGGCAGTGCTGCATCATCACTGCTGGGAAACACTCTTTAATCTGAATAATACCTTCTAACATTCTATTTTTAGTTATAGTGTCTCCCTCTCATTTGTTAAATTTACTATTTATCAGTTTTATTTTGAAAAGAGTATAAATAGAGGATTGCCCCATCAGGGGGTGTCACCTCACCACTGTGTTTGTGTGTAATATTTTGATTTTTAAGAGATTCAGCCCCATGAATGACATTTTACTTTGATTTTGTATTTTGTTTTCTTTGAAGTTTTGATGTTTTGCTACAGGATCCCACCAAGGGCTTCACTTGCTCTTGTTTATTTATTTTTGTGTTGATTGCTTGTTTTATATTTTTAAAAAAGAGTATGAAAATGTCCATAATGAGAGGCGGATGGTCAGTTTCCTCTTGCCTGGGGGGTTGACACTGACTTCATTAGTTGCTACCTTGTTTGGTGGCAATTTAGCTCAAGCGGTTTGAATATGGTCATAGTAACTCTAATGCTGTGGGTTCCATCCCCATCCTGGCCAGCTGGAAGACATTTTGTAGGAATGAGCTGGCTGAGAAATGATGGACTGCAAATCCATTAAGCTCTGTGTGATGGTTTCAAATCCCACCCTTGTTGTTTGTTTGTTTAATATATTGCTTCTTTGTATTTTAAGAGGCCGTTAGCTTTATAATTTGACATACTCAAAAGAGTCTAAAAGAGGCCCATCTGTGAATCCCACAAACCACTGTGCTTGTGTTTTTAAGCACTGCTTAAGTAATATTACCTTTTCATCGAAACGATCAATCATATTGTGGTGATTGCCCCTTTAAGGACTCAACTGCAGAGTAAGAGTCACATGACCTGGGGAACTTTCTTGCTGGCTAACTGAGGCCACAAGCCTTTGTAATAAGTAAATAAATGTTGTGGTTATTATTTACCTAACTGGTGAAGTGAAATTATTACATTGGTGATGAGGATTAAAGAAAAACACAGCGGTCCCAAGATTGTGAGTATAAAGTCATATTGAAGTTCAGTTCATGTTGAGAAACAGATGAGTGTTTGCAGATATGCCCCTATTTGGATGGATAGATCCTTCTGGTGATCGATGGAGGATTGGACACAATGTATTGAATGTTTGAGCTATTATTTTTAGGCCAACTGAACAGAGGAGGAGTGGAAATGGAAGGCAATCCTTCTGAGTGTCTGTGGGACTCAGGCCTACAGTTTATTATGCAGCTTCACATCCCCAAATGTGCCTGACTCCAAGTCATTCACTGAGATAGCTGAAAACACACCACCAACCAAAAACATACTGCAATGATTTAAGTTTACCTTAATCAGGGGACCCCTGGGGAATCTACTGCAACATATATCCCAAATTAAGATAGATCTCAGAGCATTGTGACCTTGGAACCACTCTCAATGAAATGCTGCGTTTAGCCGGTGGTATAAATAAGGCCATCCAGAGGAAGCTATTAGCAGAGACAGTCACAATGTTAAGGCGGCGATGGAGATGGTGTTGGCAATGGAGACCGCTGAGAAAGGTGTACAGGAGTTTCAGAGCTGGCAAAATGACGCAATTCACAGTTAGAGTGAGAAGCTGCAGTCAGCAGTGGCTCCAAAAATGAAGATGTATTTTAAAAGAGGAAGCAAATGCAGCCATGAATAGAGTGAGAAGACTTTTAAAAAGCCAATCAATCACCTAGGATTGAAGCAGAGAGTTACCAGTGTGGGGGTAATCGCTCCCCTGAAACCTGCAGGTTTAAAGAGGCTGAATGTTTTTATTTGCTGCAGGAAAGGTCACTTAAGGAACTGGTGTAAAGTAATACATTGCAAGTGCATAGAATGGAAGTGACCAGAGAATGAAAGAGATTTGAATATTCACTCATTGTTCAATATAAAAGTGAATAAGGTTGCCTTCGTCACTGTGATGCTTTTGGTAAATGACAGCCCCTTAAAGATGGAAGTTAATATGGGAGCCTCTGCCACGGTGACAGAATACCACACATTTTGATATTTACAAGGAAGAGTCCAGCCATTGAGTTTGAAGATACCATAGCAAAACTAACAACTTACACAGGGGAAGCTATCAAGATAAAGGCTACTACCACAGTACCTGTAAGCTGTAAGCAGTAGTCCACTCAACGTCCAGTAATAATAGTGTCAGGGCAATGGCCATGTATTTTAGGTTGTGATTGGCTTAAGGTAATCAAGTTAAACTGGATGGAAATCTTCCATACTGAGAAGGGGGAGTGCCTGAATTAATGAAGAAGAATGACAATATTTTCTGTGACACATTGGGTAAAATAAAGGGCCTTGAGGGGAAGATCTATGAAGATCTGGAAGCAATCTTATGACCAGGAGCATGTGCCTCGCAAAAACATTGGACGTGGAATTGAAGAGATTGGAAGAAGTGGGTACTATCCAACCAGTTCAATTTGCAGAGTGGGCAGCATTCATAGTCCTTGTGATTAGGCCTGACAAGACATCTGTGGAGTGGGAAGCGCTCATAGTCCCTGTGATAAAGCTTGATAAAACCATCCGCATCAAATTAACAGTTAATCAGGCTGCCAAATTAGGTAAATATCTAATCTCGAAGATTAAAGACTTGAATGCAAAGCTGACTAGAGGCCAATCTTATTCAAAACTGGAAATGAGTCACACATATCAGCAACTTGAATTAGACGACACTTCCCGAAGTTATGTCATGAGAAACACACACAAAACTTTGCACTTACTCTTTTGTGTGTCATCAGCATGTGCTATTTTTTATAGAACAACAAAAAGTTTATTGCCAGGACTGCCACAAGTTGCACTGTACTTGGATAACGTTCTGATAACTGGATTGACAGAAGCTGAGCACTTAGCTAACTTAGAGGAGGTACTAAAGACATTTCAAGAAGCTAGAGTTTGCCTCAAAGGGAAATATATTTTTCAAGCTACTGAGACAGCCTGTCTGGGATATCCTAGTTGCACTAGGATTACACCCCATGGAAGACAATCGTTTGAACGGCACCTCAACTTTTTGTTGGCCATAAGTGAAAGCTGGGCTTTAAAAAATGTAAGCGTTAATTCATGGTTCACATAAATTTTGGCCTTATCTTCTCGTATGCATACCAGCTCCCTCTGAAATGGTTCTTGATACTTACACAAGAGCTCCTGGAAAACCTCATCCTTGATGCTGAATATTTCCAGTCAATTCAACTTGCTTTGCTCAGCCAGTCTCATCCCATAAGGCTAGGCTTCTGTTCCTTCACTGCTATCAGGGTTAGCTAGGCAGACTGGTGCTGGTAAAATGCCTGTGTGGATGACATGCCCAATTCCTTCAGTTCCTCCCAGTATAGGTTGCCAACTTGGCCATTGTACTTCTAAGCCTCACAGACTGCACCCCTCCCTGCAAATACCTGTAGGTTTTCTCTCCCATTGCTGGAGCGCCTGTATTGACTTCCAAAGTTAATGGACATCCTTTTAAAGGATGTTTTCAATGGTGGCAAGGGGAGAGGTGTGTTTTATTTAACTTTACAATGTTGAACTCATAAACTTTGGACTTCTTTTCCAAATCTTCCTCAGTCTTGTTCACTGGAGTCCTCGTTTTATTTTCTTGGGAACTAGGTGTCGTCTGTTTGATTCTGCATCTGGCTCGTCTGTGGCCTTTCCAAGTTCATCTGAAACAAATGACATCTTTACATCTGCATCTGTCTCGGGGATGGCATCTGCAACAACGGTAACATTTGTCAAACCCTTGTGGCTGATGACTTCTCTTCCTTCCCTCGGGTATATCGAGCTGCCACTATTTCCTGCCAAGTTTTATTCACCTCGCCCTGCACGCCTTGCAGTTCAAACACACTCCGTTCAGAGCTTTCAGTCACTTGAGCCAGTTCAACTATTTTACCCAGGGATATTTTAGTTCCCGCCAGCAACTTCTTCTGAATGTTCAAATTATTGCTACTTGGTGGCACAGTGGTTAGCACTGCTGCCTTACAGTGCCAGCTGGGTTCAATTCTGGCCTCGGGTCACTGTTTATGTGGAGTTTGCACATATTCCCCATGTCTGGTGTGGGTTTCCTCTGGGTGCTCCGGTTTCCTCGCACAGTCCAAAGATGTGTGGGTTAGGTTGATTGACCCTAGTGTCAGGGGATTAGCAGGATAAATGCGAAGGGTTCTGGGAATAGGGCCTGGGGGGGGGGGGATTGTGGTTGGAGCAGACTCGATGGGCTGAATGTCCTCCTTTTGCACTTTAGGGATTTGATGATTCTAAGAACATCACATAACATATCATTTAGAGACGGGCCAAAATCTCAATGTTCAACCTTTTGACAAAGCCTGGTGACTAAAGCAGAAACCTGGCTCCCTTATGGCTGAATGGAATTTATATCGCTGCTAATAATGGAGGGTTGGGGATTGTGGTCGTGTCTTATTAGGGCAACTAGCTGGTCAAAGGATTTTGTATCTGGTGCCTCCAGAGACATTAGGCTTCTTATGAGGTTAGATGTCTGTGGGCTACACAACATGAGCAAAATAACTTTCTGCTTTTCATCGGAATTTATTTTGTCAGGTGCAAAAAATATGGAAGTCTTTCATTGTACTGGCTCCAATTTTCAATCTCCAATGGATGGATTTTCCTGAACATTGGCTTAGCGACTCTACTATGATTGGGACAATAAATTTCTACCTTCCCTACAGTTCTTCAGGGAATCACCCTCTCCCCTCCAAATGTTGACTTTTTTTTGCAGCTGTTGGCCAATTTATTCTTATTGCCAATATTGCAGTGTGAGGTAAAATGACAAGAAAGTCTTAAATCACAATAGTGATTTGTTGAATGATAGTTATAATTGTTTACAGACAAGCTGAGTACAGATACAGATCCAGCCCCACCGACTCCTGGGCTTAGGCTGCAGATTTCACCTTCCTGGACCCAAGCCCGAAGACTCAATAGGCTAAGGTTCGCACGCTCCATTCCAATAGGCTCCAGGAGTCATGTGACCATTGAACAATCACCCCTTAAAGGGGTCATGCTACCATATTCCCCAAGCAGAGGAATTATGTTGCTGCACAGCATTTGGAAACCCCCTGAAGGACGTGATTTATAATTGACTACATTCATGTAATAAATATTTAATTATCTGAAAGTTTCTAAATTGATATTGATATTTGTATCAAAAGGACTTAGAGAGGAAGGATGTAGTGATTATCACTTTAAGGATAAAGGATTTGCAGAGGAAGGATCACTTGGGGGGTGGCATGGTGACACAGTGGTTAGCACTGCTGCCCCACAGCGCCAGAGATCTGGGTTCAATTGCGGCCTTGGGCCACTGTCTGTGTGGAATTTGCACGTTTGCCTCATGTCTGCATGGGTTTCCTCCGGGTGCTCCAGTTTTCTCCCACAGTCCAAAGATGTGCAACTTAGGTTGATTGGGCATGCTAAATTTCCCCCTAGAGTCCAAAGATATGTAGGTTAGGGGGATTAGCAGGTTGGGGTTATAGGGATAGGGCGAGGTTTGGGCCTGAGTAAAATGCGAGACAATGTAGAATCAATGGGCTGAATGGCCTCCTTCTGCACTGTAGAGATTCTATGAATTCTACGATCCGAAGAACCTTCTCGGGCTGACTGGCTGCAAGCCTCTGTATTATAGCGTATAATAGTTATATGTAAATAAATATTGCAGTTGATATTTAGTTAACTGGTGAACTGGAATTATTACGCACATTTTTGATTTATCACTGCATTTATACAAAAAGAATATTTGTTTTTCAGTTCTTTTCTTGCATGAGTCAGGTATTATTCTTTAGTAAAGTATTATAAATTATTTTTGAAAACAAATTTCTCAAACTGATATTGACAGTATACATGATGCAAGCAAAGCTGACATGAAATCAAACACACACCACCAGGATTCATTCCTGTAGATAGGACTAGACAACACATCCTCTCCTGCTCTATAATTAGGGTATTTTTGGATATGATTACTTACCAGGTTGGCTTGGAGATTTGTGTAGCGTTTCAGTCTAACTGCAGCAGAGTTGCGGTTTCTGAAGAAATCCCTTCACTGCTGAACTATGCTGAAACATTGTTATGTATGGATTTCTCAATCATTCACTGCTTTAAAGGAATGTCTGCCAAATCTCTCTGCCACTCACGTATACAGCACTGTCCCCATGCAAAAAATGAGCTGGTGGGGATTTTCTGGGTTTACATCAGTTGGCTCTGGAGTGGCCTTAAAGCACTGATGCATCATGTCTTGCAGTCACCTGATATCGCCATACCTGAGATTTCCAGAATTTAGAATCATAGAAGCCCTATATTGCAGAAGGAGGCCATTCGGTCTATCAAGCCTGCACCGACTACAATTCCACTCAGGTCCTATCCTCATAACCCCTCATATTTACCCTGCTACCTCCTCTGAAATTAAGGGGCAATTTAACATGGACAATCAACCTAACCTGCACATCTTTGGATTGTGGGAGGAAACTGGAGCACTCAGAGGAAACCCATGCAGACATGGGGAGAATGTGCAAACTCCACACAGACATGACTCAAGACTGGAGTCGAACCTGTGAGGCTAACCACTATGCCATCGTGCCACCCATCAACTTTTTATGTGGTTTAGGAAACAGACTCCTTATCAGGACCAGCACTGTTTAACAAAGATGTTGTTAGTTTCAAGAACCTAGAATTTATCAGATATTGTCAAACTGACATTTGCAGTCAGACGAAATGGCTGGAATGCCCTTCCCAATAAGCAAATATTCAAGATGGAGTTAGCTGGATGTTTGATGGGCAAGCGAGTCCAGGGGACAGGCAAGAAAATGGTGTTAATCGATTCGCCCTGAGCTTTTTGAATGGCAGAGCAGGCTCGATGGGCTGAATGGCATACTCCTACTCACGATTCTTATGACCTTATATGTGTTCCGTGGAGTAACGGAAGGGAAAGAGGAGCAACAGAAGTGGAAAGCTCCGAGAGTGAGGCATCAGGGTAAAATACAGCAGCCACGTATATTTTTTCTATTGGTGGATCTGTGTTTGTGCTCTTTTTATGCTAGTTTTTTCGGCATATTAACTCAGCAGGTGAAGGCTGCTTTAGGACTTCACAGTCAATCGCTTGCATAAGGACCCAGGCAGTGGCTGCGACTTGATCCAGTAACCATCCACCACAGGCAGGCTGAAACCTCAGTGCAATGTATTCCATTTCTGCACAACTGGTGTGTGTGCATCATTCTAGCCCTGGAGAGAGCCCTGATTGATGGATGGGGTTGTGAGCAATGTCCATGCCCTCAGAGTTATGGTCCTGGTTAAGTTTTGTTAGCATAAAAGGAATATAGGAATCTATCGGGATGAAGTTAGAATTCCCTCAACTACACATGAAAGATAGTTGTGTAATATAAGGACAGGAAAAGACCAGGAATTTAAAAATGAATCAAAGTAAAGAAACCAACAAACAAAGCAAGACACTGGAAGAAACAGAAATTAAATACTACAGACCCTGGCTGAAATACAAACAGGAAATGCTGGTAAACACAACAGGTCGGATAATATCAATGAAACGAGAAACAGAATTAATGGGCAAAGATTTATTTTTCAGCAATAAGGACTATTTTCAGCTCTCGACCCTGCCTGCAGTAGCAATACACCATCTGTATCAATCTTCTAGAAGGTGGACAACTAAGAATCCATCTATGGGATTTATGCCTGATTAGGGAGAGTGGGTATCCTGAGGAGGCAGGAGGTCCATTCAGCAGGTCCCATTGTAAGGCCTGCCTTTGCTGTGCCAGCAGTGAGAGAGCTGCTTCAGAGAATGCAGCAGGCACAGGAGGGACATGATAAAGGTGCAGTCAGTCTGATGGGAGAGGTGTTCACTGCATCGCAGCCCAGCATAAACAAAGTCTCCAGCAGTTCCTCACGTCATGGCAAAACGGTAGCCAGCGGGAGATATCAGCCTTGCTATTATTTTGTTACTAAAGGTTATTGTCAAGGCGCTGACGCAGTGCGGAGCTAGTGTGACTCTCGGAATATTGCAAAGTTGGTGAAAGATTGCAATAACTTGCTGAATTACGTATTGCAATAGGCTTTCTGACACCATGGGGCAGGCTGCTGACATCAGACTCGGCCCATCCAACGTGGCTGAATGGGGGAAAGTGGTCAGCCCATCAGCCCAAAGCATTTTTCTCTAACTCACCTGGAAGGGTTTGGTAAAATTTTCCCCAGTGTTTTAGATAAATGGCCTTCACTGTTTATCTGCAATTTCTGATTTCGCTGCAAGAATATACAGGGGCCAGCACTGGGGCCATGCAATTGCAGAGCCTGAGGCTCCCAGTATTTTCAGACTTCAAATCAGGGGATCTCATAGAAACTTATAAAATTCGAACAGGGTTAGACAAGGTAGATTCAGAAAGAGTGTTCCCAGTGGCAGGGGAGTCCAGAACTAGGGGTCATACTTTAAGGTTAAGGGGTAAACCTTTTCGAACTGAGGTGAGGAGAAATTTCTTCACCCGGAGGATGGTGAGTGTGTGGCATTCACTACCACAGAAAGTAGTTGAGGCTAAAACGTTGTCTGATTTCAAGGAGAAATTGGACATAGCTCTTGGGGCTAAAGTGATCAAGGGATCGGGGGAGAGGGGGGAGGACATCAGGATATTGAATTTGACGATCGGTCATGATCAAAATGAATGATGGAGCATGCTCAAAGGGCCAAATGGCCAACTCCTGCTTCTAGTTTCCACGCTTCTATGTAAACTTTTGTATACAATCAAGGAGCAGGAGCAGGCCATTCAGCCCCTTGAGCCTGCACCCCTCATTTAATTTGATTTGATAGTAATCTCAAATATGTGTCCGGCCACCTCCCTGTAACCTATCACCTCTTGCTTACCAAAAATCTCTCCACCTCTGCCTTAAAAATATTCAAACACTCTGCTTCCACCACCTTTTCTGACAGACAATTTCAAAGACTCACAACTCTCTGTGTGAAAAAAGTTTGCTTCATCTCCATTTGAAGTAGGCTCATTTTGTTTTTAAATAGTGATCCCCTAGCTCTAGATTCTCCCACAAGTGGAAACATCCTCTCCACACCCATACTGTCAAGACCCCACAGGATCTTATAAGTTTCAATCAAATTGCCTCTTCAAAACTCTAGTGGATACAAGGCTAGTCCCTCTAAGCCTTCATCATAAGACACTGTAAGAAGCCTCACCACACCAGATTAAGGTCCACCAGGTTTATTTGATAGCAAGAGCATTTGAAGTGCTGCTGCTTCATCAGGTGAGTGGAGGATTGGGTTCACAAACAGGGCATATATAGATACAGACTCAATTCACAAGATAATGGCTGGAATGTGAGTCTTAACTGGGAATCAAGTCGTTACAGGTACAGACAACATGAGTGGAGAGAGGGTTAAGCACAGGTTAAAGAAGTGTGAATTGTCTCAAGCCAGGACAGTTAGTGAGATTTGTTGTGGAGGTTACAAGTAGTGTGACATGAATCCAAGATCCCAGTTGAGGCCATCCTCACGTGTGCAGAACTTAGCTATCAATTTCTCTCAGTGGTTCTGCGTTGTGTGTCTTGAAGGCCACCTTGGAGAACACTTATTCGAAGATCAGAGGCTGAATGCCCTTGACTGCTGAAGTGTTCCTCGACAGGAAAGGAACATTCCTGCTTGATGATTGTTGAGTGGTGTTCATTCATACATTGTATCCGCATGGTTTTGCCAATGTACCATGCCTCAGGACGTCCTTTCCTGTAGTGTATCAGGCAGACAATGTTGGCCGAGTCGTAAGAGTATGTAACGTGTACCTAGTGGATGGTGTTCTCACATGAGACGATGGCATCCACATCAATGATCCAGTACATCTTGCAGAGGTTGCTGTAGCAAGGTTGTGTGGTGTCGTGGTCACTGTTCTTCTAAAGGATGAGTAGTTTGCTGCAAACAATGGTCTGTCTGAGGTTGTGCGGTTATTTGAAGGCAAGTAATGGCGGTGGCCTTGGCGAGATGTTGATCTTCATCAGTGACATGTTGAAGGCTCCGAAGAAGATGGAGCAAATAAGAAGGAGCTTCTCTGCTCCAGGAAAGTACTGGACGATGAAGGGTACTTTGTCTGTTGTATCTTGTATTTGTCTTCTAGGAGGTTGGTGCGGTTTTTCGCTGTGGTGCATCGGAACTGTTGATTGATAAATCGAGCGCCATATCCTGCTCTTATAAGGGCATCTTTCAGTGTCTGTAGGTGTCCTTTGCAACCCTTCCCATCTGAGCAGATCTTGTGTATATGGAGGGCTTCAAACTCAACTCTGGGTCTAACAGAGCACAACCTGGGAATTGACTAGAATCAGTAACAATGGAGTGTGCAAGCTGTGCTGAGGACTGAAAATGATGGCTTTGGACTTGCAACACAATAACCTCATATCGGGAGAGGCTGCCATTCACTCATCACTTAATTTTGGGCAAGCAGTCTTACAGCATTGAACTCATACTGCTGTTGAGTGAGATGGAGAAAATGTAAGGCTAGGTCTCACCAGCACACCTTCTGAAATTGCTCCCATGCCTGTGTAATGCTGTCAGCAAAGGATAGCATATGACTGAGGATGAAAAAGGTCAAGGACAAAATGTTTGCCTCTTCTGCCTTCTTTATCCTTTTTCAAGCAATAGGTTCCCTTTTAGAAGTATTTATGGACCAGGGTTTTACAGGGTGACTTGATCCCGTTCATTATCCGGAAGGTCAGGGGCAATCTTGCTTTGATCAGTCGCAAGAAACCTGACATGATTTTGTATGCATCAGGCAACTAACTGCCTGAGATTGGTGCTCCCGTTCCTTCAAAGGATAATGTCTCAACCCCAAGAGCTTCCATTCAATTGAAGGACTAGCAACTCTTCAGTCTAAATAACCCCATGGCGAGTGGTAATCACTCCCAGGACTGCAACAAGATAGGAGCAGCAAATGGAGCAGCTCAACCAGTATGAAGGAGAGAATGAGTTTGGGGTCATCAGAGTCTTCAGGTTGGACTTTGAGAGGTCAGTGGGGATAGCTGGAAGGGGCAGGGGACAATCTTTCCCTGGGAAAACCCTTGCTGTTGTGAGATAATGGCAGGGGCCTTTCATATGTCACAGGTTGCCTGATTATGAGGTCCTCCCCAAGACTGCATGATAGCTGCCAGAAAATACCTAGTCATTGCCCTATGTGGTGGAGTGCCTACCCACTGTTGGTTAAATCCCAGTGGCAACAGGGAAGTGATCTCTACAGCAGCTCACCAACACTCCTTCGACAACAACTTCCAAACCATGACCACTACCCAACAGAACAGACAAGGGCAGCAGATCGTAGAATCATAGAATCCTACAGTGCAGAAGGAGGTCATTCGGCCAATCGACTCTGCACTGATCACAATCCCACCTATTCCTGTAATCTCACATGTTTACCCTAGCTAATCCCCCTGATCAATTTAGCATGGCCAATCTACCTAACCTGCACATCTTTGGACTGTGGGACGAAACCAGAGTACCCAGAGGAAACCCATGTAGACAAGGGAAGAACAGTGACCCGCGGCCAGAATTGAACCCGGGGCCCAGGCAGCAGTGCTAACCACTGTGGGGCCATCTCCATCTGCACGTTCCACTTCAAGTCACCCACTATCCTGACTTGGAACTATGTTGCCATTTGTTCATGGTCGCGAGGTCAAAATCCTGAAATTTCCTTCCTAACAGCATTGATGGTGTACCCACACCCCATGGACTGCATTCATAGGGTCCCTATAGTGCAGAAGACGACCATTTGGCTCATCAAGCCTGTATTGGCAACAATCCGACCCAGATCCTATCCCCGTAACTCCACGTATTTACCCAACTAATCCCCTGACACAAATGACAACTTAGCATGGCCAGTCTACCTAACCCGCACATCATTGAACTGTGGGAGGAAACCCATGCAGACACAGGGAGAATGTGCAAACTCCACAGACAGTTACCCAGGGCTGGAATTGAACTTGGGTCCCTAGCACTGTGAGGCAGCAGTGCTAACCATTATGCCATTGTGCCGCCCAATGGTTCAATGGGTCAAGAAGGCAGCTCATCATACCAAGGGCAGTTAGCTATGGGCAGTTTGGCCCAATCAATGATGCCCGTATCCCTCGGCTTAAAAAAAATTCAGACTCAGAATGCAGACAGTTTGTTTCATGTCTTATCCTATCTATTGGAAGAATGGAAGAAGACACTAAGAGGAAGAGCATTGTCACCGGCATTGCAAGCTCATACAAACAACAAAGTGTACAATTATTCATTAATTAAATCAAATTAAATTGATATTACTCTCTACTGAACATATCTATACACATAAGTCTAACACTTCAACACGGTTGGGGGGGTGGGGACAGGTGTAAGTTTTTCAATTAGCTATTAATCTGGTACCCACCCTTTTTGAATGTTCAAGATTCATTGTGTGAGCCCACCAAAGTTAGTTTTATACTTGTCCTTCAGGACCTCCACTTTACCTCTGGTAGGTTTTACTGGTCAGTTTTACTGGTCAGGTTTCACTGACCAGTCTTGACCACTAGATGACCAAAGTTTTCTTGGGTCCAACTTGATCAAAAGGCCACCAACTGACCTATATTTATGAAGCATTTGTTTCAGTCTTTCTTTGAAGGGGGATATTGCAAAGATATGTGGCATAAAGCAAATATTTTTCTATGATTTGGTGTAATAACTTCAGAACTGATTTTCTTATAAGGCGCACACAACAGTATAATCTCAAATATCCTAAAGAATATTTTTTCATTTCTATTAATACACGATTCCACACTCAACACTCTTGCCTATGGGATTGTCACTCTGGCTGAGAGAGATAACATGGAAAACCTTAAACGCAAGAAATAATTAAGGAATATCTTTTAAAGATGCCCTGAAGAGGCTTAAAGAGGCTTGACTCTTTTCAGAAATCCCTCCTTAGTTCTGAAATGGGAATTTAGTTAGGATGGTTCCAAAGTATATTGATAAACTGTTAGAATACAAGTAATTCCTGGCACTGCTATAAATTTAGCACTTGATATCACAAACAGGTTTTATGTACATAACAGCATGAGACAGGTAGAACCCTCCTAACTTTTTATTTAAGTTATGCCAATAAACCATGATCATAATTCTGGACCAACGTTACACAGGAAAAAGATCCTTGTCCTCAATGTTTATTTTGTATAGGAATTAGGAGCTGCAGTAGGCAAATTCAGCCTTTCAAGTCTGCTCCCCCATTCAATCAGCTCATGTCTGGCTGATCTCTCCCTGGTCTCAAATCCACCTCCCCACCTATTCGCCATACCACTTTTTTTTTAAATTAGAAAAAATATCTATCTCCTTTTTAAAACCATTCAAAGATTCAGATTCCATTGTGCTACAGGGCAGTGAGTGCCACAAATTCACCACCCTCTGTGAGGAGCAGTTCCTCCTCACCTCAGATTCAAATCTACCTCAACCTATATCTGTGACATCTTGCTCAAGATTGCCCCATAAGAAAAATTTGGGGTGGGCCTCACTCGTCCCGGATCATAAAATCCCACCAAAGGTCATGGATCTTTCCATGGTCCACCTGTCACCCACTCTGATTCTAGTGGTGGGCGGGATGGTAAAATTCCAGCTTTGGTCTGCATTTACTTATCAATCACTTTAAAATTTTATATACCTCGATCCAATGCCCTCTCCTCCTTCTAAACGCCACAGAGTATAAGCTCAATCTGTTTAATCTCTCCTCATAGGTCAATCCCTTCATCCCTGGAATCAAACTAGGGAACCTCCGCTGAACTTCCTCCAATGCAACCACACCCTTCCTCAAATAAGGAGATCAAAACTGGGCACAATACTCCAGATGTGGTCTCACCAACACCCGATACAATTGCAACAACACTTCTCTACTCTTATACCCCAGTCCCTTTGCAACAAATGCCAATATCCCATTTTTGCCAAAATGGACAACCTCACACTTATCTACATTAAACTCCATCTGCCAAATTTTGGCTCATACACCTAGCCTATCTATATCCATCTGTATAAACTTTATATCCTCTTAACTGCCTGTTTGCCCACCTATTTTAATATCATCTGCAAATTTTGCTATGTCACCCTCTGTTCCTGCTTGCAGATCATATATGTAGATTGTGAACAGTTGAGTTCCGAGGACTGACTTCTATGGCATGCTGAGGTAAAATTGAATATTTTACAGATGGAACTCAGGGGCATAAAGGTTCAAATTCATGGGGTTATTCCCCATCAAGTTTCCACCCAATTTACCATCAGGTTAAAGTACTGGTTCATGGAGTGGGGATAATGGCTTCTGCTCCCCTTTGTCTTGATAACTGCTTTCAGCCCCAAAATCTCTGCACTCCTCCAACTCTGTCTTCTCGTGCATTCACAATTTTCATTACTCACCATTGAGCCATTTAACTACCCAGGAATTCATTGTATAAATCTCTTCAAGTCACTCTTTTTAATCTAACTCACTGACCCCTTCTTAGGTCTGGACTGTTGCAGATTTGTGGAACCTACAGGAATCTTTGAAAATGAAAGGCTGGACCCACATCCAGAAGTCCACCCCAATTTCCCACAGATTCTATGGGAGGAGGGGTAAGGTGTGGTGGTGGCTTGATTCACACAAAGGAGAGCCGAACTTGGCAGGGCCATTTGAACTCAGCGCTGAGTTCAAACAGACTCCATTTTTCCTGGTATCTGGGCCTTATCCCAGTGTGCATTTATGATTTTTTAGAGAGAAATAAATATGCGTGATGGACAGAAAAGGTCTGTAGAAGTGTCAAGCTGACGAGTCATTTGAAAATTGTAAAATAAACTGCTTACCTATGTCTGTGAGAATGGAAAAATATCTGTTCTAGTCATTCCAATAGCTGTTTCTTGATATAATGTAAATACTATTGTAGCATTATTAATGTTTGACTGCATCCTGCAACTATTTATCATTGTCATTGTGAGGGTTGTAAGTTCATGGTTTGATTGACAGCTTGAAAAGGTTACCGAAGGATCAACTGTCTTTGATGTTTGTTTTTAAAATGGATTAAATACTTGAGGGGATTTAAATGTGTTGAGTAGATTTCTATGAACGAGAGTGTAGTTTTTTTTATATATAGCAAAGTTATCAATAGATGTTTCAAACTGTATTTTATTTAATCTCAGATTGGTTTCTGAGACCTGTCCATGGTGAATACTAAGGGAATGTAAGGGCACAGTGTAGTGGGTGGGGGTTCATGAATTGGCATTAGTTGGCATGTATGAGCATAGAGTGTGGTGGTGGAGGGGGAGGAGGGTGGGGGGAGGTGGTGTGAAAGGCTCTGAATGATGAGGATTAGAGTACCTAATATTTAATAACATAGCTGGAACAAAAGTCCCAGAGAACCAAGGCAGCACTTGTCAGCTTGTGGACATGTCTGATCTTCATCCAGCAGTAGCAGGCCTCACTCCATCCCAGCCATGTTCCCATTCCCCCTAGTTGGTGCAGCTGGCTGGAAGATCTTCTGGCTCTGTACACCTGTCTCGGGAGTGAAAATCCAGGTTGTAAAACATCCTCGGTGGTTTGATATTGAATGTTTTCTGCTCCAATGAGTGACCTTGAGTCATTTTTCCTAAGATAAAGGAACCACTTAAATGCAAGTTGCTATCATTTAATGTCATACATATGGCTTCGACAATTTGATGGCACATCTTCACTGTATCTTTGGGCTAATTCAGAAATTCCACACAAGCTCCTGTTTAATAATTAGCCATTTATTTCAGTTCAGAGGAGGTTGTCTCTGTAGTGGACCCACAATATCCTTAAATGTGTAAATCAACAAAAGTAATTAATCCCAGAGGGATCAATTAACATCATTCCCAAAAAAAGGCACCACTTTCAATACTGGACACAGGTGTTGTTTAAATTACGGACCTGCAAATCCTTGGTTTACAGAAGTATACCAAAGTACATAATGGTGACCTCTGTCCCTGACCTGCTGGGGTCTGGGTAAGTTCACAAAATTTAAATACCACTCATCCGCATATCAATTTGTCTTTGGCAGAGAGTGCACAGCCAGCAACACAGCAATATTGATTTGGCAATGTTTGCGAGTGATGAGCCGGAGAGATGCATAACAGAGAGTTGGATTAGTATTGGCCAGTATATACTAATAGTCAGAATCAAAATGATCCCCTCTACCACCAGCATTCAGGTTGTTTTGGAAGAATAGGAATTTTCAGCTGCACCAGGCCTCTGTATCTAGTGGGAACTTGAGCAGATTTTTCGCCTGATACACCTCCTGAGCCTAAAGTGCATGATGAGAGAAGAGGATTTGTGGCCTATTGTGGGATTTGCTGCCACAGCCGTCTTTTAGATAGACAAAGCTGACAGGAAAAAGGGAGGCCTTGAAAAGTGGTGAGATTTCAAATCAAATACTGTTACAAAGTAGATATCAGAGACAAGAAAATAAAAGGGTCAATTCCCCATCTGGGTTTTCCTATCAGGGAGTGCTGTGGAATATCGAGGACCCAATGCTTTATTTTTTATCCATTTGAAACAGGCAATGACGTTTCTCCTCAGGTGCACCATTCCTCATGGAGAATGCTAGTTAGGAATACAAACAAACAATTTTTGAAACACTGGAGAACATTTTTTTTCCTTGAGCGTTGCATTCCTTAAGAGTCTTGCGATCAATTCTAGTAGCTACATTACAGGAAGGATGTGGAGGCTTTGGAGAGGATGCAGAAGAGATTTATCAGGATGTTCCCTGGATTAGAAGTTATGAGCTATAAGGAGGCTGGGCAAACTAGGGATGTTTTCTCTGGACAGTGGAAGCTGAGGGGAGACCTGATAGAAATCTATAAAATTAAGAGCGGCATATTTAGGTTTGACAATCAGAATCTTTTTCCGAGAGTTGAAATGTCTTATACCGGGAGGCATGCACTTAAAGTGAAAGAGGGAAGTTCAAAGGAATTGTGAGGGGCATGTTCTTTTTTACACAGAGAATGGTAGGTGTCTGGAATGCGTTGCCAAGGATGGTGGTGAAAGCAGATATGAAAGGGGTGTTTAAGGGGTTTTTACATAAGCACATGAATATGCAAGGAGTAGAGGGATATGGACCAAGGGCAGACAGAAGGGATTAGTTTACTTTGGCTTCATGTTCAGCACAACATTGTGGGTGAAAGGGCCTGTTCCTGTGCTTCATTGTTCTATGTTCTAAAATATGTACAAACAAGAGATCTGGGCGGCAATTTTCCGATATGGCATATATTAGAATGGGGGCACAGGGGAAATCATCCAAATTCCTGACATGTCCTCCCAGTGTGGGAAGCTCGGAGTAGCGAGCATCAATTTGGAAAATGATCAGGGTCATTATAAAACTAACTTATGACACCGAGACACACAAGGAGATACTAGGTCAGATGACCAAAAGTTTGGTCAAAGAGGAAAGGGTTTTAAGGGGTGTCTTAGTGGAGTAAACTGAGATGGAAGGGTGGAGGTGCAAGGTGCAGGGATAGTATTCCAGAGCTTAAGGGCCTTTAAAATTGTTTGTCGCAATTATGGAACAATTATGCAGGGTAACGTAACATTGTTAGAATCTAACAGACATTATTTGATTGAAACAGTAATGCAGGCACATCAACGTGTAGCAAGAAGAGTCAGGTATTACATTTTATGTATGTTTCTATGGATGAAGAATGCATAAAGAATCACGAGGTAGACTTGATAACTTGAACACTGGGAGCTCTGTATTGAAGGTGAGCATTCATTCACAGCCAGGTCTAAGACTGGCCACCAGAGTCCCACACTGTGAGGAGCTAATTGCCCACGGGGTCACTTGACCCCTTTTAATGGGGCAGTCCACGCCCCAAATCCCAACATACAATATATCCTATTAATTTTCAATTGGTCGCACCAAAACTGCAAGACTGAATGTTTCTGCTTATTATCTTGCTACTACCTCAGCCTAGGTTTTTTGAAGAATGAAGTAAAAATACAACTAACATGTCCAGCAATTTATATTCCCTATTAACTTCAGTGGATTGTAAGTTATGAAGCTACATGCCTTCAATTTCCCAAGCTGCACTGTCAGATTATAGAATTACTGCTGTATTTTCACCTCCAGGTCTGGGTTCACATCTAGGCTGCACTAATGCACTAACGACTGTATGTCTCCACTCATCATCAGGCAAAAGGATCAGAAGTTTTATACAATAGGGCAGGCGGACTGCAAAACCGCCCCAAAGTTTGATACTAATTGATGATTCCCTTCAGGAACGACAGTAAATATGGTATAGAGAAATAACCCACTAATCCAACGGACGCAGTGTTCTAAAGTTGCAGCTCCTACACCATTGAAAGTATAAAGTACAAACATCTTTCATATTCCTCACCCTGATGAACAGACTTTTTTCACATCACTTTTTTCATAGTATGTGGTCTTAACTGACATAAAATTATTGGCAACACTCCAGGAAAAAAAACTAAAGCTAACCACTGTGGGAAATTAAAAATGGATTTAAAAAAAGAATCTATGTCGGTCTGCTGTGCCACACGTGTACACTTCTATCTGTCAACCTGTCAAGCCCTTTTCTATGCAAGGTTGAATGATTTAACTATTAATGACAAACTGTTTTTGCAATTATTTGCATGCTTTCCTTATTTTGCAGTTTGGCAATTATTGCTTTTAGGCATTCGACAATATTTCACTCGATACCAGATATGCTATAAAAGGACCTGGCACTTGGCACGCACATTTGCTGCTTCTTCATACGATAGTGCATACAGCTTGGTAACAGTGAATATCCTTCAAGAATTTGACATAATGGTTCACATAAATGGAATGCTGAAATAGAACGTCTTTTTTCCACTAGAATAATTTTTTTGATAATTACAAGTTATCACGCACAGATTTAACAACCTTTCTACGCACAGTCCCTTCCCCACAAGATGTTCCATTGGTGCTCATGCATGCAAATTTAAGAAGCAAGATCTTTCATACTATCCACAGTTCTGATGATAAGCATTTTGTGGAAGACGAAGCTTGGCCTTCCCAAATGTTTCCAACTAGAATCTCAAACTGACCGAACTGCACTAGAAATCAGAGAAACCCTACAGTGCAGACAGAGGCCATTCAGCCCATTGATCTACACTGACAACAATCCCACGCCATGCCCTAACTCCACAATCCCGCACATTTACCCCTCTAATCTCTCTAACTACAAATCCTAGGGCACTTAGGGGCAATTTAACATGACCAATTAACCTAACCCGCACATCTTTGGACTGAGAGAGGAAACCAGAGCACCCAGAGAAACCCACGCACACGGGGAGAATGTGCAGGCTCCACAAAGACAGTGATCGAAGCCCGGAATTGAACTCAGCTCCCTGGAGCTGTGAGGCAGCAGTGCTAATCACTTTGCCACCGTGCCGCTCATTACTTACAGACATGTAAAACAGAAAATGCTGGATAAAGTCAGCAGGTTTGTGGAGAGAGAAAGAGAGAAGGAGAGAGAGAAAGAGAGATAGGTAACGTTTCAAGTCCATATAAGCCTCCTAGAAGAGACATACGGACTCGAAAAATTAACTGTGTTTCTCTCTGCAGATGCAGTATTTGCTTTTAGGAAAATTGTGGCAGCTCAATGATGTGTATCATCTTCTACAGTCACATAGAACATTTTTTTTTAACTGATGATCAGGAAATGTATCATTCAGCTTTTGAAACCCCAACAAGACGATCTGGCTCAGTTTAATACTCATTTGTTTATTTGATTTCTCATGTTGAAATAATAGAAGTAGGCGACATTGTAGCACAGTGGTTAGCACCGCTACCTCACAGTATCAGGGACCCGGGTTCAATTCCGATCTCGGAAGACTGTGTAAAGTTTGTATGTTCTCTTCATGTCTGCATGGGTTTCCTCCGGGTGCTCCAGTTTCCTCCCAAAGTCCAAAAATGTGCGGGTCAGGTGGATTGGCCAGATGAAATGCCCCTTAGTGCCCAAAGATATGTAGGTTAGGTGGATTAGCCATGGCAAATGTGTGGGGTTACAGGGGTGGGCCTGGATAAGATGCTGTATCAGAGAGTCGGTGCAGATTTGATGGGTCTTCTGTACCTTTAGATTCTATGGATTCTAGTCCAACATACAGCAGTTGAAATGCTTCCTTGATGTCTGTGAAACTTAAGACAACGTTAGAGTAAATATTCTAATCAGTGCCCATGTATGTGTCATGTTTCAGAAGGAGTGCCAGTAAAATAACGGAACCAGCAAGAACACCGTGAATAAGCACTGAACCAAACTAAAAAGCCAGAAGAATGCAGGTGTTAGTGTTTCGGGCCAAGTTGCAAAAAAAGCAAATTTAGCCTAAAATAGAAGTTGAAGAATTGATTAATATTGACCCTCATTAGAGATACCAGTGCAAACATGCGAAGGTGAGTTAATTCCAGTCCAAAAGAATCCAAAGAGATGCTGAAACAGTAATTCAGCACCAGGGCAGAAACTTCTCTTCTTCATTGAGTGAATGGACAGGAAGCGAGATGCTGGAAAACATTAAAACCATGTTGTCTCCAGGATCTGACTGCCCGAAGAAAGAGATTTAATGACCTGAGCAGGATTGCGTGGCCCTGTAGATTCATACTTTGCTTCAGCTGCGTCAAACTTTCTCTCTCCCACTTACTGTGATTCTCTACAAGCGATCAGGGAACATTTAACTTCACCTTCTTTCTAACTATACAGACACCCTATGAAGGTGCTATTGCGCATAAAACTCTCTCTCTCCCGTGTTCTCACTTGCTGTTTTATTTTTTGCTACAAAACACACAATGACAGGCTGCCTGAAGCATTTCAAAAGGCCTGGCATGGGACACACATTAATCCACTTCCGCTCTTCGTGTAGGAGAAATTGCCACAGAACAGGAGGGAGCGCATCATCACAGGAAGGGGTGCTGCCAGGCATTGCAAACCATCAAGAGCATTGGAAAAACAACACACTGCCTCAGGGATGGCGAGACTGGAGGTGTTTTGACATCTTCTCTTCCTTTTCACTTTCTCACTCTCAGCCACACATCCAGCATGACAAGTGTGTGATGCATTATGCCACATGGTAATGTTTATCTGCTGGTCACTCCAGTCAGACAAACTGAGGAGACCTGAGCAGACGATGTCTCGCCACTTAATCTGAGCTGTCCAAGCACAACCCCAGAAAATGGCACTGCACAATGTCAGACGTAATGAGTTCAAAGGGTCAGCGCATGAGGATGACCAGACACAACCAGGCAGGGATTGACAGAGGAGTCGAGGACTCCCCAGGGAAGAGTTTACCAGAGGACCAACTCATATCATGGCTCTGCTTAAGAGGACAGAAGTACAGAAACTGTGGGCAAAGAAGAAAATTTATCTGCACAAGCAATTGATGAATTAATTGGAGTGATTACCAAGAAACTTCTGGTCTCGCTGTGTCAACAGGATTTCCCACTGTAGCCACCCCACACCATCAGGGTGCACTGCCAGTGGGACCAGACAATCTGCCACTAGCAACCAGCTGGAGTGTTCCAGCCTGGGCCTTGGTATACATTCCAGTGTTCTCAGACACAGTGCAGATAAATTGGGGCTATTTGCCTTGGAGAAGAGACAGTTAAAGGGAGTTTAGATGGAGGTTTCCAAAATCATGAAGGGTCATTGGCAGTAGATTGGGGAACTAGGGGACACTGATTAAGGTGGCTGGTTTAAAAAAAGCAGTAGTGACATAAGGAAAGGCGGGACTTTGCAGCCTCACTCAGGTGAAATTGGAAACTCCCGCCTGAGGTCAACAGAGATTTCTGTTGTCGGACCCTCGCCTGCTCCGATTCCGTGGCGGGCGAGCTGGTCGAGTTCCGGCCAGTATGTAATTAAATTCTGGAAGATAATAACTTTGGTGTGCTGGAGTCAGTTTGAATTGAGGACTTCAAAAGAGAAGTGAATAATTTCTGAAGCAAAACATTTGCAGGGCTAGGGGGAAAAGGCAAGGGAGTGGGACTCGGTGAGTTACACTTCTAGGGAGCTAGCAGGGGCATGATCGGCCAAATGGCCTCCTCCTGCACTGTAACTATTCTATGATTGTATAATTTACATGGCCATATAGTTGTTTGCAAGCCTTGCAGGATGTGACACAAACACTGTTGCAATCTACTTACAGAACTGAACCCACTTTATGCATTATTATTCTGCAGGTATATTGTACAGGGTTTATACACACGGTTGTGAGGGAGAAGCACAACACAATGTTTCATTTGTTCTCCTTCCATTCACAGCACTGATTGCTCCCTCCTCCAACCCTTATTTCTCTTCCCAAAGTGTGATTCCCAGAAAGATCACCATAAAGAAGTGTGCAATGCCAGTAGCCTCCTTAAGACTTCAGAATCTGCAGCATCGACTACAAGCACTTTCAGTTTAAGCTACTAAAAACCACAAAATAATGGAAAGGGTCCGTCTAAATTTTTGAGAAAAGACACATGAGGAATAATAGACAACCATTCAGCGTGTCAGGTCTGTTCTGTACATGGGCTTCTCTGCTATAGAATTTACAAAAAGCTTGACATTTCTCCATGTTCTCTGGACTTTTTGTGGCACATACATCGACTGTGATCAAAATGACAGGTGATCAAGCTGATACTAAAGCTAATGATAACCTGATCCAACACAGATTAAGTAATCAATCACAGAGGTCAGAGTGCCCATTTATTGCTGCCTCTGATTTTCCAGTCTTAAAAAATCATTGCTAGAAAATCCAAGATCTAAAGAGATAGGAACAGAGGTTTCTGCATCCAGTTCTCGGATCTGCATTCCCTTTCACCAAGACTGAATAGGAGTCAACTTTAAAGCTATATAGCCAGTAACTGCAGTGTTAAATTTATACTATTGAAGACAATTTATACATTGTTGAAATGAATGCCTCGAGGCCACTGTTAACCTATAGTTTTGCACGGGTTATATAATATGATTAGTTTGTTCACTTCAAGGCAATGGAATTTCAGCTGTCTCATGGGCCTGTGTGAGTCACAAAATCAAATTAATTGTAGTAATGGATGTGAATGTGTGATGTGTCTCTGTAGGGTGGTTGATTTTGTGGCAACTGGGGATGATCAATTTTCCGGCAGTTTGCCAGAAAATTGTGCACATTATAATCACGTCAGGGTATGCAGCAAAAGAATATAAATGGATAGAAAGTTAGATGGGTTTCTTGACAAGTACGTGATCCTCGCTTTTGGACTTTGTTCTATGAAGGATGATCAGCTGATCCAATATCTCAAGGGCAGGAACAGAAAAATCTACAGCCATGTCTCAAAATTGTTTTCAATGCTAAAGTATTTCAATGCAATGCCAGTCATCATTGTGTATTGCAGCACCTAAAAAAGTATGGGCAAAGTGGATTTAAACCTCATTTTTGCTCAATAGAGTGACACGGAATGACAGCACCTGCGACAGAAAAGGAGAAGTAGGAAGGCTAACTGTGCCTGAAAAACATTATTCCCTTCCTTTCCAGATAATCACAGGGTGTATTAGTAATAACCTGGGAGTTTGGTATATGCCTGCATTGTAAAATCAGTCAGTTGACTGGAATATTAACAGGAAGTTCACCTGGACTTTCCTATAAAATAGTATTGCTCAGTATTCATCAGTTTATTAATTTTATAAAGCCAAGTTACCCCACATGGATTCCAACTGAAGACTCATCCTGGAATCCACCCAAGATCACAGATCTCTGAGACATAAAACATTTTTTGCACTGCTGTCCTCACTGAGACACAATGCTATGAATCTCCATATGTACACACTCCAGCAACACTAACTCACCCTATCTCAAAGTTGTCCTTGTCTCCAGTTGCATTTCATTCTTCATCTGATTGACGGTGCTTTGACAAAACTTTTTTCTCTTCTTTTTAAGTATTAAAGAAAGAAAGCTGAGACAACCTACAACTATCAGCACCCCTCCTTCCTCCCCCTTCCCTTCCCTCTGATCCCAGCTCTTCTTATAATTCCAGCTCTTGCCTTGTATTCACTTATTCTCTGTCCTTCCCTTCTCTGATGGTGAACGGTCTGTGCTCAGCAAAAGATGCCATTTTATCCTGTTACACTCCCACATCAATGAATTGCAGAATTGGCATGGTGCTGAACTCTTCTTCTGTCACCTTCGCCCCCATGCTTACCTCTTTGTGCAGAAGTCTTCCACCATTCAATGGACCCTTTCACCCACCTCAAGTATTCTCCCTTCACCTGGACCCCTCCCTCTGGTCTCTTACCCACTCTTGACTTTTTCATTGACAACAGTCAGCGTAACATCAGCTGTCTTAATTTCTCTGCTCTCTTCAACCACTCTAACCTGTCTCCCTCAAAACTTGCTGTGCTCTGTTCTCTTTATCAAACCTTCTGATAAGGTGCTGTTGTTGTCTGGCATACCAACCTCTATCTTGCTGAGGCTGATTGCCAACGATTAGACACATCTTTCTACTTACCCCAAACTTTAGCCCCACCACCAAATATCAAGCTGTTGTTTCCAGGATGATCACTGACCCCATCTCCTCTGCAAACTTCCATCCACATCCTAAATCCTCATAGCCCTCCAACTCCATATAGACTGTTTCAACTTCCTCCCTAAAAATCAAACAAGACTCTCCTGGTAGGCTCATCATTTCAGCCTATCGCTGTCCAACTGGACTTATTCCTTCCTATAGTGAGTCTTTTTTTTCCTTCTTGTCCAGTCTCTCCCCATCTACATTTATGATTCTTCTGGTGTAACATTTCCAACAACTTGTTGAGAATGTTGGGCAGTGAACAATTGTGCTTTAAACTGACCATTAAATTCCAAGATGAAAGACAGTTGGGCTCTCAAAGATAGTTAGTCAGTTTTTCTATTTAAACACAAGGCCCATTGTGCTGGGGAAGTATGTAAAGGAAATCATTGTAAGGATCAGGTTATAGGCTTTCCTAGAATTATCACAGGCAGTGTTTTCAGTTTGCCTGGAGCCAGGGAAGGGAGATCAACTAGAGATCAATTGTTTGCCATGAAGGAGTGTGGGTGGAAGCATGAACTTGGAATGAAAAGAATACATTTGTTGGTACTTAAAACAAGACTGCAAAAGTAAATTAACTTGGGCTAGAGGGACAGTCCCTGGGAAAACAAAACCTTACTGTGCAAGGCAGTTCTAAAATTGAAAGTTACCATTCTGAGAAAAGAATAGGAATAAACCCTTAGGAGTGAAAAATCATTTTGGATTGATTCTGGGAAAATGAAAGATCTACATAAAGGACAATGTGACGTAAACCTGTGATGTGCATTTTCTTGGACTAAGAAGGGAGGGAATCCCATTCTGTGGTTTAAAATACAAATTGCCTCCAAAAATGGTATTTATTTAAAAGCATTTTTAATTACTTTTATTTTAACAATCTTCAAGTATGAAACCTTGCTTTTCAGCTATTAACTGAAAGTTCACATTTCTTTTTAAAAGTTATCAGCATCTAATGAGATCAAAACAATGAACATTAATTTCATGGGAGCGCTTAATATTTTCCTTAATAACCAAGGAGAATATTTCAAACAAGTAAAATGGAAAAAAAATTGCATGCCTGTGATTTTAAAATAACTCTAAATATTGAGAACATTATTGAGATAATTTTCCATTTTTTGCATTCCCAGTGCAGAGCGTCCCACAGCAGGAATGCATCTCAGAATACTGAGTGTCGATGATGACATGCCTGTTAAGTGGGCCATCTGATTTTTCATCCATTAATTTACATTCCAACAAGGGCTCCCAGCATACAGTAGGCAAAAGGAGAACATACAATCATGTAATCTTGACTGCTGCGTGAGTTGTGTCCTCTAACAATGCAGAACGTGAATGAATGATCCCTACCCCGAACCAACAGAGCACACAGAATATACAAGATATCACACTGCATGGTAGTCTGCTGGCTGAAATTATGTTAGCTGTCCTGGTTTGAGAAAAGCCCTTGTTTGGATCAATGCTGCTTTGACTGATTAAGCTACATTGTCAATACCTTGTCGCTCCCTGACAGGGAAAGCAGAAATACCTGTCTACATGGTTATAAACATGTACAAAGCATCTCGACAAACATGCACAGAATTACATTCACTCAGGTTCCGAAGAAAGTTTTATTCTTGATGTGAACAAATGGCATTTTTTGTAGTTGAAGATTGGTTTGCACCAGGTACACTTTTACCAACCACTGCAAAGGAAATCCAATGTGAATGGAATACTTCGCAATGGACTTCAAACCTTTTGCTAGAGTTCAGTTTGATCCCAGTCCCAGCCACTAACTTTGAATCTAAAGCTACCTCACGATGCAAGCAGTGTGATATAAATGGCCTATTAGTAATTTCATTTCATCTCCGCAGAAAGACCTTTCGGACTCATTCATGCCTGCAGCTTTCGTTCGTTATGGGCCATTAACAGTTTGGCAGACCATGTGTAATGTAGCAGTTCGTTTACAGTTTGATCTGTGGTTTAATTAAGGATTGTTTCAGCACTATGTTGTTTGTAACCCACATAGAATAAAAGGCAAAATCACCGCCCCACACCCCCCCCCGCCATGCCTTTCAAAAGCAAACATGTATCAAGAGCCGGTGATATTGCATAACCATTTATTCCAAGACTTGGCAGTATACATGCGTTGGAATTCCATAGTCTTTTCTGTTTCAGATTTAATTGGAAACAGTACCACAATTATTTACTGGAACAGTTTCTTACAACAAATATAATTGTCCCAACACCAATGAATAATTTCATCTAACATTCTGTTCTACAAAGTGCAGCAGAAAACCCAAGACAAATAACCCTGTTGCATTATTTTGAAAAAGAAAACTGTCCAGAAATATTTGAAAATAACAAGTTTCACTCTGACTGCTATTTGCTTCATGTATTTTCTTTACCTTTTACACAATGCACACTTTTTCTACCCTTGAAAACATTGACATTTCCCAAAATTACAAATATTTAATAATTTTATATGATTTTCCTTAATGGTTTTAAGAGCCAGCATTAATAAGCTGGCTTCTCTACTTAATTATGGATCAAGGAACAAAGGGGTTTCCTCCATGCTTTTTTCAATGTTTACCAGTTTAAAACAAACCCTGGTTAAATATGTGCTGCATCCAAACACAGTCTTGTTATTCTGGCTTGCCCCCTCTATTTAGATGCACTGACCCAAAAGTAAAACTGATGCATATCCTATGATCTAGGAATTGATGCAATTGTGCTAAACTAGGGTCAGCAGTACATTACTGCAGGATTTCAGATTGCTTTTTTATCTGCTAACTCAATCATGTCTCAATTGTGATCGAGTTCCAGCCCACTTAGAGAACTGATCAATCAAGCATTTGTACCTATAAAGCTGCAAAGCGATGTGTAAATTATTTATCGGCTATTTAAGTCAACAACAGTAACTTCCATTTATATAGTGACTGTAATGTACAATATATCCCTAAACATTTTACAGAGAAATGGGGCATCAAATTATGGAGGAAAGATAGCTATGTTTTGAATAAGTTGGATTTTATGAGTAGTAGCCTGTGTACACCTCAGATGTGACTTTTTGGTCATTTATACCAGTGGGAGATTCCAGTCTCAACAAAGTCAACCCCACAGCACGATTGATGAACCATATAAAACATTGTCGACTTTGGTGGAACCGGAAGATCCTATTGACGGTCAATGGTGAGCCCCCTCCACCAGCAGAAATCCCCAGTCCCTTGTATCTATATTGCATTTTGAATGTTAAATATTTCAGTGTTTCACAGGACCATTATTAAACACAATTTGACATTGAGGCTCAGAAGGTCTTATAAGAGCGGATGACTAAAAATTTAGTCAGAGAGTGATGGTGGAATTTTCCCAAATTCTGACAGTATATCAGGTTCAAACTGAAAACCAGTATGCATCTTTGCAGATACACAGCCAGGTTTTCACTGCAGATCTTTTGACACTCAGTGCACACAAAATCTAAGTGTATAATCTGTGCTGTCACTCTGGTGGGGCAGGGTCTGATAGAGCTGGTAAGACCAATTCCACGGAGATCTCTAAAGGGAACCCCAATCTGCAATAAAAGTAAATGCCCTCCCACTCCCCTTTGGCAATGGCACTGTTTAACCCATAATGTACAATTATCTACATGCCATTCAATGGCTATCTTCAGGACACTACTGAAGAGAAGATCAATTAAAATATTTGACAAACAGGCTGAAATTTTCCAACTGCTCACACCAATGGGATTCTCAGATCCCACTCAGTGAGCAGAGATTTGACAGAGTGCCAAACTTTCCGTGCTTATTTGCAGCAGCGGCGAGGTGTGAATGGCCTGAAAATTCCAGCCACAGAATCCCATCTCCAGTGTTTCCATGAAAACCAGCATTTTAGCAATCAGAAAAGCCTCTCTTTTGTTTAGTTTTTTTCAAGCTAAGGGCCAACATTTCCAAATTGCACTCAGAAAGAGTACTACAAAACCACTTGCACAAGAATGGCCATCAGGAAGTGTAGTGTGATGCACCACTAAAAAGATGAGTTTCATGTTCTCCAGGTAACCTAAGGTTGGAGCTAAGTACACGTTTAGCTACATTTAATTTTCCTAATGTCATATTTCCTTTCTAAGTATTTTCTACTTCAGTATGTTTCCTCATAATACTTAACTCCAGTACATCAAGAGTAGCATTTTATCTAGTTTGAGTGTGTAACCAGTTCAACTGAACATTCAAGCTTCACAACTGCTCTGCCTTTTCCTTAGATATAACATGATTTCTCTGCGATGATCTAGTATGATTAACTGGGATGGAAATATCTCTCTCTGAATTGAATTGCTGTTTCAAAGTTATACCAGACCTACTTTACTTAATATCTAAATCGATATATTTAAAATTTCCACAAGTTTGACTCTCAATTGTAAATTCTACTCCAATCTTGTTCGTATCACATTTCTCAAATTCCATAGAACTATCCCATAAGAAATCATCAACATGCACTGTGAATATGCCTGAAGGTTTTCCAGTAGGTTACCTGTAAAATGTTACGGTATCTGCTTTCAGTTAAACACATCCTATTTTCTGCAAAACAGATCTCACCGAAACATGTATCTTGGAAATATCAGTCAGGCCTATGAATCATTTGTTTCCTCTCTGTAGTTTCTCTATTGCATCAGCTATATGTGGCCAAAAGAGTGAAACAATTTTTAATATTCATTTTTCAGCAAGTAGAGAATCCACTCCAATATCTGTATACCCTTCACACTCTGAAAGTCTAGACTAGAAAGTCTCCTCATCTTAAAGGTCCCATCCACAAGGAATTTTATAGTACAATTTCACCTGTGCAACAAAATCGGTTCATCCTTATCTTGTACCTTTCAATAAACTCTAAACTCTCTCCAACTAATTCCTTTGTTTTGCCCTACTTATTAATTGACCTTCGAGTTTATTGGCAACCATCCAAAATTCATAACTAAGAACATTTTGTAATACCATAAATCTCCTGAATTAGATTCCATCTCAGATAGTCAGACATATTTTACTATTACTATTATGATTCTAAGTACTGGGCGGACTTGAAACTGGGAGTATTTCAGATCTGACTTTTAGGCCCATTCTCAGGCACCCCCATACGCAGTCTGCCTGCAAAAATATCAGCCATTCTGAATCACAATGCAGAAGCTTGTGCCCAGGGCTTATCATGCCCAAAATCCTACAGCTGTGTTCGGCACCTTCAATTGCGTGTGCGCAGAAAAATAAATGATAGAATGCGACTCCCCTGCCTCCGCTTCCAGGCTGGATAATGCCTCTCTCTGGTCCCCACAGACATTGCACCATTGCCTCAACTTTACTGACCCCTTATTCCCCCCGCCCCTGTCACTTAGATTTATTGTGGGCCCTTCCCCCCTCACTGATCTCAGGCAGACTGGCAGCAGAACCCCCCCTTCTTTCTCCACCAATCTCAGGCAGCGAGGCAGCGGAACCCCCCCCCCCCCCTTCCCCTCACTGATCTCAGGCAGAGTGGCAGCGGAGCCCCCTTTCCCCCTCACTGATCTCAGACAGAGTGGCAGCGGACCCCACCTCCCTCCGACCCCCGCCCCACTGATTTCAAGCAGAGAGCTGTCAGACACTTGGCACTTACCTCCTCACTAACTGGAGTGCCCGAATCAGACTTTTGTACAGCATATCTGTTGCGCGCTGACTCTGGATGGCCAAATACGGTGGAAAAGGGGGAAGTGCTGGTAAGATTGGGTGAGCGGCCCATTAAGCAAATTTAAATACATGCAAATGCAGTTAAATGGCCATCACACCCGTTTTGGGTGCAGTCCCGACCGTGGCCATTTTTGGGTCTTCGTGAAGTGGGAACAGGCGCGGAGGCGGGTGTGGATTTGACTACTCGACTCATGCCCGACTTTACCAAGTTTTTGCACCCAAATTGATAAAATTGGGCCCATAATGTCTCAGCATTCTGTGAATTTTCTCTGTGACCTTAGCCATTGATAGAAGGCCAAACTTTCTGCTTGTAGAACAGTCAAATGTGCAACAAAAATGGAACCAATCCTAATCACTGCTAGAGAAGGAAGACCATCACAATGAATCAAAAACAATGAGGGGTTTCACCCACAAACTAATTGATAAGGATGATACCCTCCAACCATTTGGAGAGATTATTTACATGAACTGTCACTGCCAGAGTGAATGTCAATTTCTAGCCTGGTTGATCAACTAAAATTTTATGTACTATTTTGTTGATCACAGTATGGTTCTTTTTGAAAACTATTACTAAAAGGACACACAGCTGCTGTATTTACGACATTGATATTTGTACTTTCACTGAACTCCTCATTAAAATTCACCTCCATTATCAGCCAGAAACCTTGCTGGTGTTCCATGTCACTGTTACTATCCATTTCTCCATAATTTTGTCTGTAATAAAACTCTTGCCCTTTTTATATATTAGTGCAGCAACGCTAAAAATGTTTCCAGGTTAATAAAATGTAAGATGAAAACATTTCTGTCTCTGTTACACTCCTTTAGGTCCATGGCAACTATCTCGTTGCTGTCACGTGCCAGTGAAAGGCATATCATTGGACATGGCAATATCCTTCGATATTTTCTACAGATTTCACAATTCTCACTAATCTCTTTGATTAGCCTTGCCGTACTTCTAATCAACTAACCCTGTATCATTTAGCAGAGTGAGCAAATTATCTCTGCAACTTATCACCCAATGCCATCGAAGTGTGTCTAATACTCAGAATCGTGGAATGGTTACAACACAGAACGAGGTCATTCGATCCATTAAGCCCATGCTGGCTCTTTGCAAGAGTAACTTAGCTAATTCCACTGTGAACCTGCAATTTCATTCCACTCGACTGCTCATCCTATCTTCTTTTGAATGTTATGATTAAGTCTGCCTCCACAACCTTTCAAGCAACCCATTCTAGTCTGTAGGCCCTAGTTGCATAAAAAGCTTTCCCTCATCCCTTTGGCTTCTCAACCATTTTGCCCATGGGAACAGTTTTTCTTTATACACTTTGACTGGCCTCCTCACAATTTTGAGCACTTTTTATCAAACCTCCACTCAACTTTCTCTTCACAAAAGAGAACAAGCCCAGGTTCTCTAATCCATCCACATAACTGAAATCCCTCATCCCTGTAATCATTCTCATAAATCTTTCCTGTAACCTCTCTAATGCCTTTGCAAGCTTCCTAAACTGTGCTACCCGGAATTAGTCACAATATTCCATTTACATTTTTTACAAAGGTTTGTCATAGCTCCTTGATTTTGTATTCCATATCTCTAGCTATAAAACTCATGCCTTTCTATAAAACACATACCTTTTTAACCCACTTTCTAAGCCTATCATCATCAAACTTTGTTAAGTGGAAACTGACTGGGTAAACTATAGTTCAGCCGATGTTCTAAAATAATTGCGTTATCATACTCCATGTCAAGATGCATTTGTGCATTCTTCATAAAATGTTTATTCAACAACACAAGTATCTCACCAGAGACCACATCTGTATGTATAAAATGGTTTACTCCAGTTAACTCACAGGGAATTAAAACTCTCTTCAGTTACCTCAAGGTGTCATCGCCAAACTTAAAGCAAGTAGTTTTTTTTTAATTTCTGAACCTTGCATCAATCCTCATTACTTTATGAATCATGATAACATTTTGACTAATCTGTCCCACAGGCTATTGAAGTATTAGTACTATCCAGTACAGTTAAAGAAATACACAACTAATGTATTCAAAAGAGGCCTTGATATTTGAAGTTATACCTCAGGTAACTATTAACTGTATCTTGGACTTTCCTAGGATTTGTTTGCCTATTATTCCAGTTCCAGTTCTATCCTCTGTACATCTCCTAAAGCTGCTTTCATCTTCATTTTATCTGCCCTTACTCTTTCCTTTGTATTGACATCTATATCCAATATTAGACAATATTGAAATATGGAAATGATTAAATCTTCCAATCTTTGTGCCACAGAGGTTCCATGAGATCACAGTGTCCACAAATATTTTCACAGAATCCCTACAGTGTGGAAGGAGGTCATTCAGCCCATCGGGTCTGCACAGACTCTCTCTGACAGTATACCTTATCCAGGTCCTTCCCCTCCCCCCCATCCCTGCATCCCTACACATTTACTATAGCTAATCCGTCTAACCTACACATCTTTGGACATTAAGGAGCAATTTAGCATGACCAATCTACCTAACCTGCGTATCTTGGAGTGTGGGAGGACACCCATGCAGAAATGGGAAAAATGCGCAGACTCCACACAAACAGTCACCCAGAGCTGGAATTGAACCTGGGTCCTGGATGCTGTAAGGTAGCAGCGCTAACCACTATGCCACATTTCATCCAATAGCCTTCTTCAAGAACCAAACACAAGCTAATAGTACCTGCTCATATGAGATTCTTTAGCACAATCCAGCAACTTAAAATACAGTACATACCTACAGACCCCAAACTGAACTTGGTCAATCTTTCATACGATCTGTTAAAGTCCATGATCTATCCTTACATGGAATGACTATATGCTTTCTGAAAGCTATCAAGTTCAGACCATGCTGATGGGCATTTAACAGATCATCTTTCTTGTAGATAGCATTCAGGAATTATATTAGAAAGTGCATATCTTCATCAGCATCCAACTTATGGATATTTATTTCACAAAATACTTTGTTTCTGATTTTACTTCTTGTCAGAAGTGATGGCCCCCAAGGCCATAACCTGTTTTCTATTTGGTATTGTGTTAACCCATGGCCACATATCAACTTCATTCTTCACTGATAATACAGTTTAGAGTGTTAAATCATCAGACCGTGATCATTTAAATTTTCCATTTCCATATTGACTGCTAGGATTTTCATTTTGTGTTTGGAAATTGTCTTTGTAGTTTCCATACTTTACCTTTAGTCTACCATGTTCTATTTCAGATATCCAGGTGAAGGTTAAAATTGGACCTAATCATTACATACTTAAACATTTCTATTTGCAAAGATACAAATGACAAGCACACAACCCCTAACCCAGTTTCATTTTGCTCTGACATGTGGACCAAGTGAATGTATGGTTAATGCCCACCATCTGAATAAAATTAAATACGCAATGATTATACAATTGACAGTGGAAACCTGTTTTCACTTTCTTTTCCAAAACAACAATTGCCGAAGACTCCCTTTATCCTTTCTTCTCCCAATATCTTTAATTGAAGAGGGTTTTCCACTGAAAAAAATTACCAGTAATAAGTTAACAGTCAACTTTCTTTTAGTATTTGCCAGGTGTTTTGGGAGAAATGGTGACTCTATTGCTCCAGCACAGGTGCTTGTGTGTCATTCTGCAGCTTGTGTCAGTGAGAGTAGCTGTATTTGTTACTGGTTCTGCTCTTTCGCTCTGCAGTCACTGCTGATTGATGAATTGCCATACTATGCCACTGATGAGATTTGGTTGGACTCATTCAATCAATAGCTATGGAATATACTAGACATTTTTGTTCTCTAGCGGCAGTAAATGGCAGGTTAACTGCTATTTAAACCTGGCATGCTCCCTATCTCCTGTGCTCTGGGATCTTGTTCATGCCAACTGTAATTCAATCACTAATGCACACAGCATCCTGCATTTTTGGAAAGACTTATTTTGTACTTGCTTCTGTAACACCTCGTCCTCATAGGCAACAAGATATTGACCTTTCAATATGGCAGACTAATTTAAAAAAAAGACTGCAAAATTTCAAACGCTACCTTTTGAAGCAGATGGAAACAACTAAAATGTAAATCAACATGTTGCCCACGGATTAATGGTAGCTTTGTGGCTGAGGTGGATCATCGCTGTTTCTTGATCTAATTTTCGCTTTTTTGCCTTGCCAGTGTCTGTCTCTACCTCAAGGGATATAACTCTTCTTGTTGTGTAAATGAGCCAGCACTTCATTTACTAGGCAGTCATGCTGTTTCCAGTTGCACAATATTACCCGATATCATTTCACCAAAGTTGAAACAGCGATAGGGCTTGATCCTCTTTTATTTATTTCAGAACTGTTCAGTAAAGAATGGAAGATTTGTGTATTTTTTAAAAAATCCAGGACGTCCCAAGGTATTTTACAGCCTATGGAGTATTTTTTTAAAGAAACATTGGAAATGCAGCAGTCAATTTGCACAGAGCAAGTCTCACAATTATCAATGTGATCATCTGTTTTTTTACTGTTGTGCCTTATGGGCTAAGTATTGTCAGGACACTAGGGACACCCACCTTACACTTCTTCAACCAGTGCCTTGGTATCTCTAAATTCCAAGTAAGAGGGCTGATGTGGGATGATACTTGAATCTACAACCTCCTGATTCAGTGGTGAAAGTACTGCCAACTGAGCCATGGCTGACCCTACATATGCAATAGATTGTATCATTAATGCCTAGAGACTATGAATTACTGTCCATTTAATGGATGCACACTTCCTACATTTATAGGGCATCTCTTTTTTGTTTTAACAGAGTGGTTAACCTTTTTTGTTTGCTCCGTAAGACAATTAATATTATTTTCACTAAAAAGAAATGTTGGGAAGCTAATTTCTAGAGCAACCTAGGCCAGTCAGTGGGCTGCATGAGTGGTCTTCCTTCAGCTCAGTGGACTGCAAGATTGAAATCAGGCTTGTTCCCTCACCGTGACCCCATGAATACGATTGAACACATTTAATGCACACCAAATATTTCATAAGGAGTTATAGAAAATGTTGAATCATTCATATATTAATAGAACTGTCATGAACTTCAAATAGTAAAATCAAAAGAAATATTGACTGGATGCAGAGGGAGTGCACAGTCAATGTTATGTGCAATCAACATGCACCTCACTTTACATGTCTTTACTTTATGTGCATTTCACTTCCATCATACTGGTAGGAAAAAAGCTACGCAGGCAGGAAGCCAGCAGAGTGTGACAATCCTGCTCACGGGCAATGATCAACAACATGTCTCGTGAGTTGCACTCAGAACTCTGATGGGTTGCATGTGGCCCCTGGGCTGGAGGTTGCCGACCACTGTTGTAGAGTGTGAAATAAAAGTCAATTTTCCATCTTTGCATTTAATCCCTTTACTCTGAGTAAGAATCAATGACTTTGTGACGGTCTAACAAGTGATTCCATTTGGGATTTGTGAGACTTCACCAGCAGCACACAGCCTTTTCACAGATGAGTATAGATTGCTTGCAGACCGGTCCAATTTCCTATTTTCCATATTTCAATGCAATTTAAAGTTAGGTATCGCTGGAGGGCAGCACTGGTGTAATCTAAATGATAAAATGCAATTACATAGGTGCCACACTGACTTTCATGTTGCTGTGACTGGCTTTACCTCCAGCTCACTCCATAACCATATAAAAGGGAGCAAGGCAACTTCATTGCACAAGACTGTAGCGGGAGGGTCTTTGAAACTATCAATACCAAAGTTGGCAGAAAATGTGATTTTTATTCATTAGGGATTTATTTTTAGTTGTATTCTTTGTATATTGGTTCAGTTACTATGAAGAGTTGCACTTCTGCATTTATTGGCTTTAAATGGAAAGAGTTTCTGACATATTCTTATTTGCAATATCTACTTGCATGAATCAAAATGCTAAAGATGGGAGTGTCCTATTAAGTCAATGACCCGTTTACTGAATATTTGTTTGGCTAAATGGTGATACTTTCATCAGTAGGATGAGAATTTGATCTCCAATATAGGACATGAGCGTGCAATCTTGTTGACAGTTCAGAGAGTTTGTTTTTGTGATGAAAGTGTCTTATTGATGCTTTACAGAAGAGTGGGAAACTCCAGTAGTGAGCTAATCAACATTCATCTCTTAATTGATATTATTTGAGATTGTTCATCTCATTGCTGTTTATTGGATCACGCGGAGTGCAAACTCATTGCTACGTTCTGTTGTAGAACAATGACGACACTGCAAAAGTAAATCTTCGCTGCAAAGTACCAAAGAACAAAGAAAATTACAGCACAGGAACAGGCCCTTTGGCCCTCCAAGCCTGCACCAACCATGCTGCCTGACTGAAGTAAAACCCCTACCCTTCTGGGGACCATATCCCTCTACTCCCATCCTATTCATGTATTTGTCCAGATGCCCCTTCTGTTGTATCTGCTTCCACTACCTCCTCTGGCACCCACCACCTTCTGTGTAAAAAAAAAACTTGCCTCATACTTCCCCTTTCAACCTTTCCTCTCATATCTCAAACTTATGCCCCCTAGTCATTGACTCATATCACCTCCCGAAGATTCAGCGGGAACCACATTCCCTCTGATCATTGCATCCTCACAGTTATCTAACCATCTGAAGAGCATTATTTAGCAGCAGCTGGGCTTCTGCCCCTCACTCAAGTGGAAGTCCCACGTCAGAGAGCTGCAGCTTATCCAATTGGCTGGCGGTACCTTAAAATTCATTTTATGGGATGTAGGTGTCATTGGCTGGGCGAACATTTATTACCCATCCCTAAATGCCCTCCATTTCAGAAAGCATTTGGAGTCACATGTAGGCCATACCAGATAAGGACAGCAGATTTCCTTCCCTAAAGGACATTAATGAATCAGATGGGTTTTTAATGACAATCAACAATTGTTTTATGGTCATCATTAGACTTATAATTAAAGATGTTTTTATCGAATTGTTCCATCTGTCACAATGGAATTTGAACCTGGGTTCCCAGGTCTTGCTCTGGGTCTCCGGGTTACTTGTCCAGTGAAAATACCATTATGTCACAGCCTCCCTTGAACTTTAGTAGTCCCAACAACACTGCTGCCACTGCAAGTAGTCCCTGGATTAAAGGTTCAGAAGTCCAGGGCCAGAAGTGTGAGGCAGGTCTCACAGCAGGGAGGGGAGGTGTGGCCTGGGATTGGATGGTGGTGGAATCTTCAATGGATTGGCAGGAACACCCACGGAGGACAGACCAGGATGGGGAGCACCTTAAGTGGAAAGGGGACCCTTGAAGGAGGTTAATCCCAAACTTCCCACCTAAGGTCAGAGCAGATGACCTAATAGGCTTCCCTCTGGTCCTGACTCCTCTCGCCAGCCTCAAAATTGAATTTTATGACCTCCTTTCACCCCCTGTCTGCAAATCTGCTGGCAAGGGAGTATAGCATTTTATCCAGGATGTCACTAATAATCAGCATGTGCCCAATCTAAAATCTATTTTGAGTGGCAGTAAGGGATCACAGTTGTGTTACACTAGCTTAATGTGCGAAAACATTGGGAACATAAATGCCACTAGGTATTCAATTGCACATTGCAGCATGAAGTGCACACTAATTGAAATGCAATAAAAGAGTTGCAGGATTAATTGATGGCTTGACACACTTGAGCAGTGAATCTGAAACAGATTGACACTTTGTGGAGTGCAACCTGGAACTATCTATATGGCACACAGGATGATTCAGTATTCGTAACTTGACAAGTGTCTTAAAATATGCTATTTCTCCAACATCTCTTTCTGTACCTGGCAGCCACATCATTACGTCAACTCTGAATGTTGTGAGCAATAACAAAAAGAGTCATTCAGCACCCTTAACATAGTCAAACATGCTTCAGAGGACTACTATCAAACAAAATTTGTCATATAAGGAGATGTGAGGGAGGATGATCAAAATCTTGATCAAGGATCCAGGTTATAAGGTGGATTTTAAAGGAGTATACAGAGGAGAATGGTGCAGGGAAGGAATATGAGAGGTTTGGGCCTGGGCAGCTTAAGTCATGGCCATCAATGCTGGAGCAATTAAAATTAGGGATGAGCAGGAGGTTGGAATGTAAGAGTGCAAAAATCTTGGAGGGTTGCAGGGTAGAAGGAGATTACAGAAATAGGGTGAGGCAAGGCAAAAGAGGAATTTGAAAACAGAAAGAATTTCAAAATTGAAGTTCTGCTCTACTGGGAGCCAATGTAAGTCCGTGAGCATGTGGGTGATGGGTTAATAGGACTTGGTATGAGTTAGAATATGAGCAGCAAAGTCTTAGATCACCTCAAATTCACAAACGTGGAAGACCAGCCAGGAGTGCAATAAAATTGGCATGTCAAGCTGCAGTTCAGGCACGGATGAGAGTTTCAGCAACATCTGAGATGGGCTGAGGCAGAGTCGAAAAATGTTATGCAGGTGGCAGTCCTCGTGATAGCATGAAACTCACCCTGCGGGCAAATGCAACAACAATGGTCTGGATCATCCACAGATGGAGAGAGGGCTGGAGTCGGTAGCAATGGGAAAAGGACTTTCTGACAGGCACAGAAAACTATAGGTTTTGTCATCCTAACATTTATATTGTCAAATTTCCTGCTCATTCAATACAAGATGTTGAACAAGCAATGTGATAATAATTTAGAGACAGTAGAGGTGTTGTTAGAGTTGGTGGTGTGGTAGAGCTGGTATTCTCAGCATACACGTGGAAACTAATGTTGTGTTACCTGGTGATGTTGCTGAGGGGTAGAATGCAGTTGAAAACTTGTGGGGGAGGTGGGGCACAGGGGAGTGCAAGGATAGATCCCAGAGGTAACTGTGTGGGAGTGGGAAGAGAAGCCATTGCAAATGATTCCTGGGCTAAGATTGAATAGATAGGAATGGAAACAAGGTGAAAGCAATTCTGTTTAGCAGGAAGATATTGAGAAACATTGGGGGAGGATGGTGTAAATTGTCAAAGGATGCAGACTGTCGAGAAGGATGAACAGGGGTAGTTATCACAGTTATTTGGATATCATTTGTAGCTTTGATAAGAGCAGCCTTGGAGGGAGTTTAGCCTGTGATGTATAGGAATGGATGGAATCGGCAGAGGCAGCTGAATGAACGGTCTTAACCAGGGAGGCAAAGAAATCTTATACCTACAATTGGAGATGGGGATGGAGGAGGCAGGGCAGTTTAAGAAGACAGTTTCTAACTATAAAAAACTTCTTTGGCTACCTTTGCGTCCCAGGGTGATCCTGGAATAGTCAGCAGCTTTGTCAGAGGAGAACGGAACCTAATGCCAGATCCGTGGATGGATGGCTAAAGCAGGTTGTATCTCAGAAATTCAAGTTGACTTCCTCCAGAATGAAGGCACTTGGAGATGAAGGCCTTATCCGGGAAACAGCCAGGTTGTACAAAAGTAATGGTTTTAACAGAGAGGACTGGGACGAAGATGATGATGTGTTTGAGCAAATCAGTAGTTTCAGAAATTTCATGGTGAATGGAGGGCCAAAGGCTGGATAGTTGCGATTTTAAACGTTAGTGAACGGGGAGAATGTTTTGATTCTGGGATGAATGGAAAAGGAATTAGGTTCTGGGAGGAGGAAGGGAGATGTGGGTGAAGAATGATGCAAGAAAGTGATCAGAATGGCTTTATCTCTGATTGAGACAATGGGTGCAATGCGACCACAAGAGTTGGCAAGAACAAAGAAATGCTGTAAAAACAAACTGAAGAATTTACGTGTGGAACCTGAAGTGATGTGTTCACATGATGTTCTGAGGGGCATCTTGTGGGTGAGCAATGGTGGGTAGCAAGAACATATCTTTGGAGAAAACCAAACTGAATGGTGAAGAGGCAGGAAGAGAAGCCATTGTAGAAGGTACACTCACTATAATTCACCAGATAACCAGGTGAGATTAGGTCATACTCAGCTCAAACAAGGACAAGAGGCATTGGATGAGGGTGGTGTGGTCAAACACATTTAAGCCAGCCAGAACAGAAAGGTCAAGATGAATAAAGAGCAATAGTGCACCACAGTGGAGGACATCATTTGATATTGTAGTTACACCTATAGGATTAAAAGGGTAGTGGATATGAAATTAGTCAGTGGGAAGAGAGCAAAGGATAGTGGGGAACAGTTGTTTTTCAGGCTGGATGGAAGTTGTCACAGTAAGAAGTCTCACAACACCAGGTTAAAGGCAAACAGGTTTATTTGGCAGCACTAGCTTTCGGAGTCTCAGGCTCCTTCATCAGGTGAGTGAAGAGCTGTGTTCACAAACAGGGCATATACAGGCAAGTCGTGGGGATTACAGATAGTGTGTCATGAACCCAATATCCAGGTTGAGGTTGTCCTTGTGTGCGGTACTTGGCTATCAGTTTCTGCTCAGCGATTCTGCTTTGTCGTGTGGCGTGAAGGCCACCTTGGACTTCCAGTCAGGGAACACTTCCGCAGTCACGGGCATTCAGTCTCTGATTTTCGGGAAATATTCTCCAAGGTGGCCTTCACGGCACACAACAACGCAGAATTGCTGAGCAGAAACTGATAGCCAAGTTCCGCACATGAGGACAGTCTCAATCGGGATCTTGGGTTCATGTCACACAATCTGTAACCCCCACGACTTGCCTGGGCTTGCAAAATCTCACTAACTGTCCTGGTTGGAGACAATACACATCTCTTTAACCTGTGCTTGGTCCCCTCTCCACTCACATTATCTGTACCTTTAAGACTTGTTTTCCCGTATAGACTCGCATTCCAACCATTATCTTGTAACTTGAGTTTGTGTCTGTATATGCTCTGTTTGTGAACACAGCTCTTCACTCACCTCACGAAGGAGTTTGAGACTCCGAAAGCTAGTGCTGCCAAATAAACCTGTTGGACTTTAATCTGGTGTTATGATACTTTTTACTGTGCTTACACCAATTCAATGCCGGCATCTCCACATCATGGAAGTTGTCAGTGAGACCCTCTTTTCGATACACATCTGGGCTTTGTTTACTGTGCATAATTCCAATTCTTGCTGTTGATGCCAAATGTGGGTATGTAATAAATAGTAAAGAAGATAGTAATAGACTTCAGGGTAGACTGTGATAATGGCAGCCACATTGCTGGTGAAATTCAGTGCAAGCATTCTGGAAAGAAGAATATCAACTAAATGGTACAATTTTATAGAAGGTGCAGGAACAGAGACCTTTGGGTTATATACACAAATCTTTGAAAGTGATGGCAAATTGACAAGGCTGTTAAAAAGCATATGGGATTCTTGGCTTTATAAATAGAGGCACAGAGTACAAGAGCGCAAGGAAGTTATACTGAATCTTTAAAATCATCAGTTGGAGAACTATATCAAATTCTGAGCACTTCAGATAGGAAGGATGTCAAGGCCTTGGAGAAGATGCAGAAGAAACTCACAAGAATAGTACCAGAGATAAGTGACTTCAGGTACATGGACAGGTTAGTGAAATTGAGATTGTTTTCCTTAGACTAGAAAAGGTTAAGGGGAATTTAATGAAGGTGTTCAAAATGTTGAGGAGTATTGATGGATAACAGAGGGAGGAAGCTGGTTTAAAGAATTGGCAGAAGTATCCAGCAGAAATGAAGAGTCTTTTTATGCAACGAGTTGTTGTCATGATTTGGAATGCATTTCCTGAAAGAGTGCTGGAAGCAGATTCAACATGACATTCAAAGGGAAATTGAATAAACAGTTGCTGGGAAGAAATTTGCAAGTAATATGGAGAAAGCAGGGAAGTGGGACTAATTGGATAGTGTTTCCAAAGAGGCAGAATAGACACAATGGGCTGGATGGTCTTCTTATACCTTGTACAATTATTTTCAGTGCAGTGTCAGGAGGTGCCCGATTGGAGTTGCCGTAATGATAGATGTGGAATTCAGAAACAACATTATGTTCAGGAGGAGAGGATTGGGAAGGTTGGAGATCAGGCAGCAGTTTGCAAGGACAAAGACTTAAAGGTTGTTTTCTTTTGAGGAATGGGTTATTGCAGAATATTTGAAAGCAGTGGAGTGGTGTGTATGATAGTGACCTAGCCATGAAGTAGAAAGTGTTCACAATATCTGTTAGCATGGGAGACAGAAAGCAACAATGTATGGTCAGCTGCTTAGCAGGTATAGAGTCAAGAGATCATCAGGGGTGGCTCATTGACAAGGTGAACTTGGGTAGGACATAAGGAAAGATAGAGAAACTAGAAGGAGATGAGAGTCCAGGACTACAGAGGAGCTTTGGGGGAAACCAAGGTTCTCTTTGGCACAACAGATAGTTCAATTACTTACTGGGTTAAGGAGAACAGTGAGAAAAAGTTCTCCTCCCCTGATGCTTTTATCCAATTCTCTTGGTCCTCCAGGGTACTCCTTGTAGAATATGGTGTGAGTGAAAAGGCCACAGGTCTGTCGTGGAAGTACCTGAATAACACAACATAAAAAAAGATGTTTGAGCAGGTTTTCCACAAAGCAACATGTTGCACAAAGCAGAATAAATTGAAGAAAAATAGATAATGAATTACTGAAATTCAATTTAAAAAGTTCTTTGGAAAGCAATGGGAAAGGTCAGGCAATCGTTTTGCTATTTAGCCCTCTTTACCAACTTCTGAAGCTGCTGGGGAAACTGTAATTTCTGATATAGATCCTTGGGTCCTTTATAGATAAATACTGATAGTTTGGTACAGATTACTTATTTCACTATTTCCTTCCAATATCATTGTAAAGTTTTTGTTTGTAACACAATGAATTGTTTGTGACATTTTCCTTACATGAACATAACTTTCTGACAGAAATGTTAAACTGGCTGACAGTTTCAAAGAATAAAGAAAATATAACACAGGAACAGAGCCCACCAAACTTGTGCCAATCATGAAGCGCTAACTATACCACATGAAAACCTTTTGTATCTCTCTATTCCCTCCCAATTCATGTCCCCATCCAGGTGCCTCTTAAATGTTGCTAATGTGGAAAAAGCAGTGAGAACAAGTTCAGTTCTATTGAGCTATTAGCTCAGCTTACATGTTTGCATGTTTTCAAAATGGATTCCAAAGCTGCCTAATATAACAAAATTTCCACTTTTAAAAAATTTCACCAGCTGAAATTCATCAGCCTAAAGCTTTGCAATAATGGCAACTTTCAAAAATGAACTTGAGGAAAATAATCTTGCATGTTTGCGGGGGGAGAAGCATTGGAGTGGGTCAACAGAAACAGGATGGACACAGTGGCTGAATGCACTGTCTGACTCCATGACTCTTCATGCACTAGATTTTATAGAGTGGTGTGATCGTTTCACCACCCCCTACCCAGCCCTCCCCCAAGCTAAAAGCTGGGGAAGAGCCTGCCACAATCACAATGGCTGCTGCTCAGCAATTTAATGTTTGGGACATTATTAATTGATTTAAGGCAAGGCTTCTGCCCCTTTCTTGGGAGGATATCCTGACTTAGAGAGATGTCGAGCATTTGGAAGACCAGAATCTCAGTAGTCTCAGCAACGTCAACCAGGAACGGTGACCACTACGTCGAGGAGCCTAGTTAATTCCAGGGTCAGGGGTCTCAGCGAGGTGGGTGGGGAAACAGGTTCACAGGACTGGGGGACTGTTTAGGATGACCTTTTGTTTTGGTGGGTGGACGGAGTGCCCCCTTCAGGCTTGGAGGTCTATACAGGATGTTAACCCCTTGCCCAATAATTGCTTGCGCAGCTAAAATTGCTAGGCTTTGTATATGTGATGGGCTTCCCTCAACATGGGGAAATACTGATGGGTGAAATGACATGCTTAAGTGACCATTAATTGGCCACTTAAAAGCTTCAATAAGCCCAAGGTTGGGCAGGATTGCAGATGCCTCTACCACCCCTGTAAAAATTTCAGACAGGTTGGAGTGGGCAAATGGCTGGAAGACCACCTGCTGGATTTTAATTGTCCAAACTCCACCCGCCTTTATACCCATGATGTGGGAGTGTAAAATCCAGCAATCCAGCTCCATATATAGATTGGGATAGTGAGTGCAGACAAGCTAGTTAACCTTGGTGCCATCGAAGCCAGGATGAATCCTGTTCTCATCTGTCATATTTAACAGTATATGTCCACAAAGGCACACTTCCAGCAATACAAGTATTTCCCATTTAAAGCGTATTATCATAGCATGTATTTATTTTAGCCTAGTTTTTAGATTAGGGAATTTGCCTGAATAGCACAGCCTCCTCTTTCACTTTTATGCAGTTCCTATGCATACTAGCTGGGCTTTCTACCCTCTATTACTCGCTGGCCTTTCAGACCTCCCCCTGCTGGACACTCTTCTGGCTCGCTGGCCTTCCCCATCTCCTCTGGTCAGGAAGACCAGTGGGAGGGAGGAGATTGGGAAGGAGAGTGAGTGGAAGGAGATCGGGAAAGAAAGTGAATGGAAGGAGGTTTGGGAAAGGCAGTGAGTGGGAGGAGGACGGAAAGGTCTGTAGGCCTGAGGGGGTTGGGAAGGAAAGTGAATGGGAGGAGGTCGGGAAGGACAGTCAGTGGGAGGAGGACGGAAAGGTTAGTGAGCGGGAGGAGGTTAGAACAGAAGCGAGGTACAAAGCAAAGATCAGAAAAGTTCAGAAAAGGCCCTACAGCCCATCAAGCCTATGCTGATCATGATGCCCAAACTAAAGGAAAAAATCCTTTTGTCCTTACTTAGTCCATATCCCTCTATTCCCTCCCTATTCATGTACCCATCCAGTTGCTTCTTATATGTTGCTAATGTTCCACCACCTCCTCTTTCAGCACGTTCCAGGCACATCCCACTCTCTGCACGAAAAACTTCTCCCACACATTTCCCTTAAACTTTCCCCCTCTCACCTTGAACCTGTGCCCCCTTGTAAGCTTCTGACTCTCCATCCTCTCAACATCTCTCATAGCTTTGTGGAACTCTATCAGGTCTCTCCGCAGCCTCTCTCTTTCATGTGAAAACAATCCTTTTTATTGAACTTCTCCTCACAAAAATGGCTCTTGCGACTCGGAAACATCCTGGTGAACCGTCCTTGCACTCTATCCAAAGCTTCCATATCTTTCTGCTAGCGTGGTGACCAGAACTGTATGCAATACTCCAAATGCGGCCTAACCAAGATTGGGAAGGACAGCGACTGGGAGGAGGTCAGGAAGGCCAGTGATTAGGATTAAGTCAGAAAGGCCAGTGAACAGGAGGACTTTGGGTAGCAGCCACAAAGTCAAAAGATTTTTTGGGCCAGGTAGGTTCAAGATAACCAACACTGTTGATTTTGTATATAAAAGTTAGAGGTCAGGATATCACCAACCCTCATTATACGCTTGCTTATGAAAAAGTGATTTTCAGTTGGCACATTTTCACTTAGGAGCCCATTGGGAATGCTCAACACGAGAAAGCTGTAATCATTGAAAAGTGAGCAAAAGCATCTGTGTGTGGTTGATTTTCTCTCTCCTTAACTCAAGAGCCAGTTGTACCACTGAGACTTGCTAATTCAGTGTGTACTATGGATCAAACCTGGGACTCCACTGATCTGTATTGCTCAGTCCCACGGTAGGAAAGGAATTACTAATTGAACTATTGATGGAGCTTCCTAGTTCACATTTTTACAAGTCAGTAGGTGTTCAGAATGAGACACAGCAGCTCACAATCAGAGATTCGAGTATCCAATGATCTGTCAGACAGCCCACTCTTTCATGTTGATCAAATAGGAATAAAATACTCAACTTTTCATTAAATGCAAATGGAAGTCGCATTGTAACAGAAACATCACACAATTGAAGGTATTATATAGTTTTTAAAATTATAAATGGAATTTTACTACATCTGATATCTAAAATTAAACCTCACTCCAGTTTAGCTTCCAGGGAATAATACAACTTCTACATTCCTTACTTCTGAATGCAAACAATTAACTCCACATTGAGAAGGTTATTAGTAAAGAGACTTCAATGGAAAAGAAAGTGGGTGTAAAACGGACAGCCAGTTCACCACATGAACATCTTGTTACATTGGTGAAGACCCATTCCACCTCCAGCACCTTAATTAACTCACAGATGCCGCTTTTATTTTAGCAATGATTGTTTTTCCGAACTTGTGACATTCCACCCCAATGATTACCAGGTTGTGTTAAGCTGATTTTAAAAAATAAATTGAAAGATTATTATCCTCCACAAACACTGCCCCCGCCCTCTCCCTCCCCCAACCCCAGCACTGCAAGTCAAATTGGAATAGATAATTAAACTATTTCAGAGAGTGAAATCTACAAACACAGCCATTGCCAAGAGGGATTTTTTACCTTTTAAAATCACTGAACATTGGAGCACCAAGATGATGTGGCATGGGCTGGTGAGAACATTAATATAAATGGGATACCCACAGGCAGCATTCGCTTCCACAATTATGAAGATTGTATCCTGGTCAATAGGCGGATTACGTGCAACTTTCTGGATTGACCTATACAGGCAGCATTCGATGATTTGATTTACTATTTAGATTGTGTCCCTTTTTCCCCGACTCATTTAATTTTAATATCGTTGAATTATTGCTCAAAGCCTTACGTCTGCATTCGCGGCTGGGATTCTCCACTGCTGCTGACAGTGAAAGCAGTTTTGGTTGGAACACTCAATTTTTCTGTTCCCACTTGCACCAAGTCCTGTCACGGATGAGCCTGGAGGGTCCCACCCTATAGAAGAGTTATGGTGCTGAAGGAGTCCATTCAGCCCAGCTTGCCTGTGCTGGCCCTCTGAAGGAGCAATTGCCCTCTAGTGCCACACCCCTGCCTTTCCCTTTAGCCCTGCAAATTTTTCCTTTTCAGATAATGATCCAACTTGGTTTGAAACCATCAGTTGCCTGCCTCCGTCACTTTCCTGGGCAGTGCATTCTGGATTCTAACCATTCAGTATTAAAATGCTTTTCCTCATGTTGGCATTTCCGCTTTGGTTGAGCCCCGCCTCCTCCCCTGGAGGATGGTCTCGGCTCCCCCAAGCTATCTACATAACTGAAGTTCCTCATCCTTAGTATCATTCCTACAAACACTCCAGGCACTCTCTCAAAAGCCTTCGTATCTTTCCCAAAGTGTGTTGCCATAATTGGACGCAGTAGTTTAGTTGAGACCAATATAATGTCCCAAGGCTGGTGAAATCTTTGACATCCTCCATCATTTTATGTGTGTGTTAAAGATACTGATGAATTTTACATTTTAGTATTGTTGACAGTACAGATACAAAAAACAAATCCTTATCAGGTTCAAAATGTCTCAGTGTTTTTGATGTTAATTCCTTGCAGTATAACTATCCCTGACTATTGTTGATGGCACCTCCAATTTAGAATCCGTATGAAATTCTGATGCAGGGTTACATTTGAATTGTTCAACATGAAATCCAACTCTCTCTTTTGGATTTTCTTCCATTTGTAATTTTTTTGAGCATTAACGTGAAGCAAATGCTTCTGAAGTAATTCAGAATGGAAGCTACAGTAGTTGTGTTTGGTGTGGTAGAAATCTTTTTAGCTTCAGGCTATATACATACATACTACCACTTCTGGTCTGCCCCATTATATTATTTTACTGTAATCTAAGTGAAGTCGATGGGGTGAGGTAACTTTGACATTACACAATAGTGTAGAATGGGAGATAGTTAATTATTGGACTGTTTCCGTCTTGCCGAGTATCAGATTCCAATTCACTGTCACCCATTTACACAAAGTCAAAATTCAACTCTTCCCTTCTGGTCATTTAATTATTCCTTATTATTTTACTTTCCAAATTCAGATAAATTATGAAGCGGTCTTCCATATATTATTGTACCCATTATAAAGAAATAGACAATTGCAAAGCAGTGCAAATCAAGATAGTCTCAAAATTTACATAAGCAATTGATAAACTTCTTATAGAATCATAGGACAATCTAGCACAGGAGAAGGTCATTTCACACATCTTGGTGCTGATACCTTGGCTTCACTCATTCAAGATGTCAAGATTCTCATACCAAATCTTCCTCCTCAAACACCACTCTCCCTTCATCCCATAATTTCGTTTGGCTAACAAGCTACAAATGATTGAACCATGCATTTCTTGCTTTCCTCGCTCCTCTCACCACAAGTCTAACCTTTAGCCTTTTACCATTACTCAATCAACTGCTCCCTAGCCAGGCAGTACTGGAACAGCAGGAAGACAGTGACGATATAGAAATATCCTCACTCAGTCACACAGAAAACCACAGGCTCAAATGCTGACACTGTGCGTAAATCAGAGGGTCACTTAGATGTAGTGAGGGAATGGGGAGCATTTCACAGCTACAGCAAGAGACAAGGGCAGCAGAAGTGCTAGCTCGCCAAAGTTCAGGAGCTAAGGATTCAGATGGAAACTTTGTTGTATCGGCCTACAGAAGAAGTTTGATTGGTACACACACACATATGCTTGATGTGTTTGTTGGTCTGTCAGAAAGCACATGTTCTATGTCAAGAAGCATGGAGAGACTGGCACCACCTTGGCACAGGGTTCTGCAAACTCACAGACCTAACCAGGAAGCCGTGCCTGATGACCAATGTCTCAGCTTCCATTGCCATACAGGCAGAAGCCACACAATGTCCGAGTGCTGCAGCGGAAGCAGAGCTCATGCAAACTCATTTTGCCACCAGGAAAGGTCAGGCTGCTGTCATTATGCCTGCAAATACCATTGTTGTGTGACATGCAATTTAAGTGCATGGACTGCACAAAGGCTAAAGAAAATGTTTCTTTTATTTCACTGGAATCAAAGCCATATTAGCTCTCAAGTTAAGCTTAACTTAAATGAATATGCCATTTACAGTGAATATTCATGGCCGATGCTCCAGATTCTTGCTGCTGCCCTGCTCCCTCCTTCGCAAAATGACTTCTCAGGTGTGGAGGTGTAGCCAGTTAGTTTGACCAGGTCTCTAATTCCCGTTTCTGGCTCTTTAACTGCCATCAGTGCTGACCCATTCATAGCATTTAACCTCGTCTCTCACCGCACTACAGCCAGAATTTTACCACCCCCCACAACCCCACCGGGAATTGGAGTGGGTAAGGAGCAGACAATGGGAAGATCCTTTGACCTTGAATGGGATTTTATGGTTTCGGGATGAGTGAGGCTGTAAAATTCTACCCTACAACTCAAATCCTTAACCTGCCCTTGCTGTTTTCTCCGTCACCTCATGGTATCTGCCTCTGCCCTTCAGTTTGCTTAAGTCACTGCTCCCTGCAAGGAGGGGCTGACCAGTCCCCCTGCTTGGTGCTCTCTCCCACCATCTGCTGGAGGCCCTGCTACAGTTGGCTAGGGTTTGCAGGATGTCACATGGTGCAGCAATCAGTCCTCCAATATTACTAGGATTCTTGAGGTCAGGGTGGCACATTCCCAAGCAGTACAACTCAGCTGTCATCTCTTAAGAAGACAGTATTTATACTCCTAGCACCTCTGCAGTGCCCTTCCCTGTCAACCAGTCAGCACAGACTGTCGTCGCCCATGCTGAGGTAGCGCGGTCTGAAGCTGGGCCTTCCAAAGCCAGAGCTGATCAAGGTCAAACTGCAAGGCCTTTTGAAGATTCCCCAACTGAAGCCACTGGTGTAGCACTTGTTGCAAATACACAATTTTAAGATTCAAAGTTGGGGGGGGCGGGGGGTGCGAGTGGTGTTGATGAACAGTGCTACAAAAGCTTGTGACACCAAATAAACCTCTGGGACTTTAATCTGGTATTGCCAGACCTCTTACTAGTGGTATTATTGCTAGACTACTAATACAGAAACTCAGCTAATGTTCTGGGGACCTGGGTTCAAATCCTGCCATGGCAGATGGTGGAATTTGAATTCAATTTAAAAAAAAATCTAGAATTAAGAATTTACTGATGATCATGAAATCATTGTCGATTGTCGGAAAAACCCATCTGGTTCATTAATGTCCTTTAGGGAAGGAAATCTGTGATCATTACCCGGTCTGGCCAACATGTGACTTCAGAGCCACAGCAATGCGGATGACTCTCAACTGCCCTCCAGGGACAACTATGGACAGGCAATAAATACTAGCCAGACAGCAACACCCATATGCACACCCCATGAATGAAAAAATACCTTTCAAAATTGTAGCTTTTGTTTTAAATGGCAATGTTTTGGTTTGGGTGACTGGTGCTGGAATTTTACCAGCACGCCTGTCCCAGAATCGGCGTGGGCGCAGCTCGCAGAGTGGAATTCTCTGTTGGCCTCGGTGGGATTTTCCGAGCCTTGCCCGAACGAAGTTGTAAAATACCGGCCTGGGATTCTTAATATAGGATAAAGGAAAGAAAGATTGCTCTGGATAGCTTATCAAATAGGCCTGGAGTTGCAGATCAAAGGGAAAATCTTATTGCGTTGCTAGGATGATAGTGAGAGACATTCACAGCTGGGATTATAGTGGCATCTTTGAAAAGCTCTTGAGGAGATGTCTGTAGGCATCGATGGAGAAGACTTGAAGTTAAGGTACAAACTGGGAGGTGGCAGGGTGGAGTGCAGTGGAGGGGATTAAATTATTCAAGTAATTTCCCCAGTGGGAAGAATCGTAAACAAAGGGAAGTTTTAAACTATCCATACATTTTTCCAGATCAAATTTAGCTTTAAAGGTAATTCATCTGCATTTCTGGGACAGGCCAGGTGTGTCCTGTTGGGTTGGAGGTGGGCTGTGGAGTTCAGGAAAGTTTCTTCGTTTTAATAGATGTCTGCTATTTTCACCAGTCTGCGAGGCAGTCAGTCTGGAAGGCAGTTTGTGTCTGTCACAGCTTGGAGAAGGCAAAAAGTGAACCTGCCAGCAAGAAGTGGACGGCCACCAGGAACGAGGGTGGTTCGGACTTGGAGTCACTATGCGAAAACTGAAAGTGAAGCCCATGCTCTGGCTGCAAAAATCCAAATTTGTGAGACATTAATGTAGGGCTGGTCAGATGCTGAAGGCTGAATCCACAAGGAACCCCTCGCCTCAGAATGTTACTGGGGAAGGAAAGAAAACCACTGTAAATCCTTGGCAGCTGAGACACACATTGGTTTGATTGCAGGAGATTTGTATGGACACTTGAGAAACTGTAATGTAAAAAAAGAGTTCCTGACTGAAATTAAAAATAGAATGGTGAGAATTGTCTTTAAAATTTTGGTTTAAAGTGTAAGTGCTCTGGTCACTCAGTAGCCACCCTCTGCTTTGTCTCAAATATGGTTGATAACAGACTGCCACAGAATGAAAGCATTATGACTACTGTCAGGATACGGGGCATTGACCTGTATGATTCATCATGTATGAGATCACATACTAACTGGACATTGAGGGAGTGGAATATCCTTGCAGTTGTGGTACATCACAGTGGCACAGTGCTTAGCAGGTTCAGTTCCCAGCTTGGTTCTCTGTTTTTGCAGAGTCTGCACAATCTCCCTGTGTCCGGGTTTCCTCCAGGTGGTCCGGTTTCCTCCCACACTCCGAACAATGTGCTGGCTAGGTGCATTGCCATGCTAATTTTTCCTTCAGCGTACAGTGCCAGAGTGTGGTAGGGGATTTTCACAGTAACTTCATTGCAGTGTTAATGTAAGCCTACTTGTGACACTAATAAATGAACTTTAAACTTTAAAAAAAAATCAGAGTTGACATTCAGTGGTCAGAAAGTGACATCGGTATGGTTAATAGTTCCCTGAACCTTCGGGAAGCCTGAAATCCTCCCACAGCTATGCTGTTTGCTCCACTTATTTTGCTCTGACCAGAGAAAATGAAGTACATTCAGCTTTCTTGCTATACAGAGCTTCAATGACAACGATTAAGTAACAATGGATGGCAGATTGGGAGTTCTTACAAGTATCACCTGCTTCAGTTTGGAAAAAAACCTGGTCTCACTAGTTCACAGTCACGGTCATCTTCAGAGCTACTGGCAATGCTCTCCATCCCTTGCTCTGAGGTCGAAGATGTAGTTGCAGCTCCTGGCAGCTTTCAGTAGAACATAGTGAAGCAGAAATATCTGAAGCTTTGCACCTTGTTGATAAGGGGCTGTTCTACTAAAAATCCTGGGCGGATATAGCCTCATGCTGACAGCCCTTATTTCACATTTCTCCCTTCCAACAGTTTGCCATATTCTGTGTCACCTCTCCTTATATCCTCAGTGTCATTCTGGAGTCAGAGAAATGCATACTACTGCAGCCATGTCTGGGAGAAAGTAGCTTGTGCACAATCCTTGAATTCAGAACAAAGTCCTTCAGCAAGGGTCACATTCTCTGTAGACTTAGCCATGTCAAACATCTCCAGAAACCACCAAGCAGTTCTACAATCAGCAACAGCAGCCGATAGGGATCAATCAGCCAACCATGCTAAAATTAGTTAATAATCCCTTTAAATCCAGCCGCCAGGGGGGTGATCCTTCATCCTGCTGAATGCGTGTTTAACTTTACAATATTAAATGTGTGCTTTAGTTGGAGCATTGAGTTCCAAAATAGCAACACTGGTATCAAATAAGCATGACAGACTGCTTGACCTCACGATCTGCCCACTCTGCATTCTTACGGCGACACTCCCCATGCGTGCTAACACCTTCAGCAAAATAGTGTAGATGGCTCACGCCACAAGGACAAATGCAAATGCCACGAACATCACTTTGGAACTAGAAGTGAACTCATTGCCCTGAAAAGCCAGGAGCTAAGGAGCTGAAATTCACAACCTCTGCTTTTGAATCCTGAAATATATCATCCCTTCCCAGGTCTCCAGCAGTATCTTTGATCAATATTACTACCCACTGCTTTTTTTTTAACCCAACTCAATTTTTCCTGACAACATTGTAACCAGAAATATTAAAGGGGAAAGGGGGGGTGGGTGGACAGAATCGTATCGCCTCCACTCCCCCCAGCCTCCCAAAAAATGGGTATGTTTGTGAGAGTTGGGAGTGGGGTTAAGATGTTAGACATCTGAACTCTGGCGGCAACACACCCCATTTGTAAGGGGCAGATGGTGATGACAGAAGGCTGCTTTAGAAACTGGAAGCCCGTGTCCAGCGGTGTACCACAGGAACCTGTGCTAGGTTCCCTATTATTCATCATTTATATAAACAACATTGATGACTATGTGGGGGCATGAGATTAGTAAGTTTGTGGATGACACAAAGATTGGTCGGGTGGTTAACAGTGAGGTTGCGCGTCTTGAGCTACAAGATGATATAGACGGAATGGTCAAATGGACAGGTAAGTGGCAGATAGAATTTAACCCTGAAAAGTGTGAGGTGATACACTTTGGAAGGAGCATTTGACAAGGAAGCATTCAATGAACAGCATGACATTAGGAAGTTATGTGGAATAAAAGGACCTTGGAGTGTTTGTCAATTGATCTCTGAAAGCAGAAGAGTAAGTTAATGGGGTGGTGAAAAAGGCAGATGGGATACTTGCTTCATCAGTCAAGGCGTAGATTACAAAAGCAGGAAAGTCACGTTGGAGTTGTATAGAACTTTGGTTGTCCACAGCTGGAATACTGTGCGCATTTCTGGTTGCCACATTATGGGAAGGATGTGATTGCACTGGAGGGGGTGCAGAGGAGATTCACCAGGATGCTGCCTGGGATGGAGCATTTAAATTATGAAGACTGTTTGGATAGTTTATTTTCATTGGAGTAGAGAAGACTGAGGGGGCAACCTGATTGAGGTATACAAGATAATGAGGGGCATGGACAGAATGGATAAGGAACAGCTGTTCCCCTTCGTTGAAGAGTCAGTCACAAAGGGACATAGGTTCAAGGTGAGGGGCAGGAGGTTCAGGGGGGATGTGAGGAAAAACACTTTTTATCCAGCGGGTGGTGATAGTCTGGAATGCACTGCCTGGGAGGGTGGTAGAGGCAGGTTGCCTCACATCCTTTAAACAGTACCTGGATGAGCACTTGGCACATCATAACATTCAAGGCTATGGGTCATGTGCTGATAAATGGGGTCAGGTGTTTCTCACATATTGGTGTGGACTCGATGGGCAAAGGCCCTCTTCTGCACTACACGATTCTATGATTTCCAGTCCTTCATATTTTGGTACAAGTTAAAAAGATTAACCAAGTTTATTTTACAAAGGTAAACAAGCACATAAAAAATCAAACACATAGTTATATAGAGTATTCTAAGATACCCTAGCTATGCACACATAAAAATAAAGGATTAGGATTTGGTTTAATCACATATGATGAAGGTTTTTGCTTCTTTTTATTTGAAAATGTCTTGTGGATTTAACTGCAGCTAAAAGCAATCAAATCATCAAAACTGTTAGTTTCCAGATGCTTTCGGGTTTAATGTGTCAGGGAACAATTTGGCTGACTATGCTGTTCAGCTTCTGCTGAAAGTACAGTTTGCGTGATTCATTTGTTTGACTAAAAGCTCTCCCAATACATTGTGAAGTCGAATGGGGTAAGAAGTCTCACAACACCAGATTAAAGTCCAACAAGTTTATTTGATAGTAAACCCACAGCTTTCGGGGTTTGTCCCTTCGTCAGGTCAGCATCTCCACATCAAGTCAGATGGGCCCATGATAGCAACAAGAGGTGGGGCAACAGAGTGATGAGTTGTGCACTTATATGGCAAACTATTTGCTATTTGGAAGTTTTCTGGAGCAACCTTTCAACTTGTCTTGAGGGTTTTATAAATAACAACTGTTATCAGGATATAATGAATGATGCATGACTAGAGGCGCTAACAGTTTTGAGGTTTCCTTCACCATTTGCAGACAGAGTGCCATAAGATCAAAGATAAATCTCATACTTGTCTGTCTTTGGCCTGCTGCGATGCTCGAGTGAAGCCCAATGAAAACCCCACGACCACCTCATCTTCCGATTAGGCATTTTACAGCCTTCTAGATTCAATACTGAGTTCAACAATTTCATAGCATTGTCTCTGTCCCCCATTTTCATTTTTTTTTTGCCATATGGTGGTCTTAACTCTGTTTTACATGTTTCTGCTTTTGAACAGTGCTGTTCATTCACATTCCCTCTGTACAAGTGTTTTGTTTCTTCACTACGACCCTTATCACTCCCTTTGCCTTATGTTCCATGACATCTTTGCCATTTAATCTCTCCCACCCCTAACCCTATCCCAGACCTTCACTTTTGTTCTCTCTCCCCCTCACTGTTTTCAAAGGCATAAAATCCATCAGTTTCTCCAGTTTTGATGAAAACTCATATTCAACTCAAGACGGGTGGCACAGTGACATAATGGTTAGTGTTGCTGCCTTACAGCGCTAGGGACGCGGGTCCAATTCCTGGTTTGGGTCACTGTCTGTGTGGAGTCTTCACATTCTCCCTGTGTCTGCATAGGTTTCTTTTGGGTGTTCCAATTTCCTCCCACAATCTAAAAGATGAGCTAGTTAGGTGTATTGGCCACGCTAAATTCTCCCTCAGGGTACCCGGACAGGCACCAGAGTGTGATGACTAGGGGATTTTCACAGTAACTTCTTGCAGTGTTAATGTAAGCCTACTTGTGATACTAATAAATAAACTTTAAACTAACTCTGTTTCTATCTCCAAGAATGCTGCCAGACTTGTTGAGTGTTTCCAGCACTTTGAGATTTTCAGCATCCGTCGTATTTAGTTCTTATTTAACATTTGTATTTTCTTCATATTGATTGACAATATTAATGTGGAATGAGCCTTTCAACCACCTATCCCTCGGAACTATAGCTGGATGAAGTTGTGTGAAGGAAAAGATGCTGGGAATGTGGTTGAATATTCATGTTACTTCTCATTAGGTTTATGTTTTGTGATGACAGTTGTGAGTGTTTATTTGTTTGAAGTAGGTAATTTCTTCTTCTAAAACAGTATCAATGAAAAGTATTTATTTCCAACATTGCTATGGTGATAAAATCCAGTTAGACTTGGTGTTCTGATTACATTTTGCTGTCAAATTTTATCCAAAAAAGCAGATATTTTTTCATAGCTGATTTCACTGTTTTTGACCCAAATTCAGCAAATAAATTGGAAGTCCCAGCTATCATATGTGTACAACTAGGGAATAAAATGTAAGCATCTCGAGAAACTGTCTAATTTTTTTCAAGTGAATGCATGGTCGCTTTTTAGGTTTACAGTGTACATTTTCACTAATGGAAATGGTGTGGAAGTTTTTAAACAGAGGAAGTTTATTTATTGGTGTTACAAGTAGGCTTTCATTAACACATTCAATGAAGTTACTGTGAAAATTCCCTAGTTGCCACACTCCAGCACCTGTTTGGGTACACTGAAGGAGAATTTAGCATGGCCAATGCACCTAACCAGCATGTCTTTCGGACTGTGGGAAGAAACCAGAGCACCCGATGGAAACCCACGCAGACACGGGGTGAACATGCAAACTCCACACAGACAGTGACCCAAACCAGGAATTGAACCCAGATCCCTAGCGCTGTGAGGCAGCAGTGCTAACCACTGTGCCCTCGTGCCGCTCGGTTGATAGTTTGGTCAAAGATCATACAATTCAATATTTTTAAAGAGATAATCTTACCATGATGCCACTGTGGATGAAGCCATGTCTGTATCGTGCAGGCTTCAGATGTGGGTACTCTTCAGTGCTGGTCACTTTGATGCCCCACACTTTCTTCCAAGCCTCATAGAGCTGCACATGGACCGGATAGACTCCAGAGTGATGTGGTGCCACGGCATAGCCCATGTCGATGGGAATGCCATGTTTCTGTAAACAGAACAGCATCTGTCAGCTCGTCTAGAAATACTCTCGGGGACACAGAATGATTAAAAATCTAATTTCACCAGAAACCTAACAGCTGGACATTAAACGATGCAAAGCCAACACAAGTTTTACTGAAGACAGGGGAGAAATCTCCCCCCCCACCCCCAGATCTCACAGTTTGTTTTTGCAACCGAATGTGTTCTGCTCTTCCTAACTCCATTAGCATGGGCCATACCTTCTGGATGTTTTGCAAGGTTAATAGATAAGACCCCATTAAAATGATGATTATCGTGTGATCAGAGATCAAAGAGTGCTGGGTTGTGGAGGAATATGTTTGGGGAAGAAAGCACTGAAGTGGCACACTGTTTAAATTTTAATTATTCCTTCTGCTGGAAGTAACAAACAGCAATAATTACACATTAAGACATGATTAGTGAATGCCAGTCACCAGCTAAAGTGCGAAGCAGACTGGTTTGAGCTTGATTCCCCAAAAAGAAATCTAACACTGATTAAATGCAGCATTAAAACAAGAAGCACCAAGGTCACACATCACACAGTCAATGATAGAGACTTACAGGCTTTCAACTAAAAAAAACACACCATGGTATTTTAATTTGATTTATTCCCTTTAGGATTTTAATTATCAATCTCCCTTCTTTTCATCATTCATATATTCATATCCAACCTAGACATCCTTTTTTTTCCTGATTTAACAGAAAGCATCTATTTTCAGATAAACAAAAATTTGGTTAAAATGTTTGTATTTACAACTTAAAATGCACAATAGATTTTTGACAGATTTATTTTCTTAAGATTATATCAAAAGGGAATGTCAGTTCCAAGGGAAAAGGGAAGGATTTCTGAACAGTCCTAAGCTCTGGATTAGTATTCATACACTGGGTTCTGCAACTACAAGTTACAAAAAGGCTCACTTCTACTTTGTCAATAACTTCATTGGACATATTGGGGGTGATTGTCTAGCCCCGCCTGATACAGACGCAAGTCCTGTTACGGCCACTAACTCTCATGAGAGTGACAGAACGTGATTTACACATGGGAGATCTCAGAATGCATTCCTCCCTCTCCCTCGCCAGTGAGGTCATCTGGTTCATGCACAGCGAGGTGTCAACTTGATCACCATTCATGAAACGTTTTTAAAATTTCAAAATCGGCTTATAACCGTATCTTCCAGGAACAGCATATCTTCCAATCCACTGGCATGATGCAGGAGTCACTACTGGTTTCCAAAGAAGAAGACCAGACGTGATGACCATGCTGAGGCCCTCAGAGGTCATTGGGGTCTTCATTGGGAAGAAACCAGAGCACTCCGAGGAAACCCACACAAACACGGGGCGAAGGTGCAGACTCCATGTGGTCAGGGAAATGGCAGGGCATTGCCTCCAGCAACACTAACCTGGCACTGCTGTGGCAGAGTCTATGTAGGCAGTGCCAATAGGTGACTCCATAATGGAGACTCTCTTCACAAGGGGGATGGCGGTGGACAGGTGATTGGGGGAGGCAGGGTCTTTAATGTTGCTTTGAGATGGGGGGGTGCCCTTTAAAAAGGGTGCCCCAATGTCTGTGGAGCTGGGTTTGTTGGAGGCTTTGGGCCCTGCCCTGACAATGATGGCACAAAACATGCCCCCCGCTTCCCCCCCACCCCAACTTTAGAATGGAAAAATGTGGGAGGATCTGGATGAAATAGCTGCCTTTTTCTCTGGGAGGAACATGCCAGTTTTCAGTCAGAACCTGACACTTTGTTATGTTTGGGAAAATTCCACTCTTTGTCTGAGAAACTGGTTCATGCAGTGCCCAATTTGGGTTGTTAGCGGGGGGTGAACTTGCTAGCCTCTTCATGGTGTGTTTTGCATGGCAGGAGATGGCATGCTGTTACAGCTCAGTTGGTAGAGCATCAGACTTTTAATCTGTGGCTCCGGGGTTCAGGTCCTTGTCATGCTTTCTCGGGGTGCACCTCAGTGGATGTTTCAACGTGTGAGGCCTGGGGTTCAATCACCACTTCACATTTTGGGCAGCATGGTGGCACACTGCTGCCTCTCAGCGCCAGGGACCCGGGTTCAATTCTGACCTCGGGTGACTGTCTGTGTGGAGTTTGCACGTTCTCCCCGTGTTTGCGTGGGTTTCCTCTGGGAATTCTGATTTCCTCCCACACTCCAAACATGTGCATGCTAGGTGGATTGGCCATGCTAAATTGCCCTTTAGTGTCAAGAAGATTAGTGGGGTAAATATGTGGGATTATGGGGATAAGGCCTGGGTGGGACTGTTGTTGGTGCAGGCTCGATGGGCCAAATGGCCTCCTCCTGCACTGTATGGATTCCATGATTCCTTTCTCCATTCAGGTTGCCTGACCAATTGAGTATTCCCAACATTTTCTGTTTTTTGTTTCAGATTTCCAGCAACTGTGGTATTTATCTTTTCTATTTATCTGAGGGTTGCTATGGGAACTGTTAGATATTTTAATAAAGTCAATCAGTCGTCCGCAAAACTAGTTACTGCAACTTTCCCCAGGGCTTCAATAGAACTCCCATCGGCACTTGGCTGGTGACATATTCCCTAGAGATATTGTAAGGATGTAATTTAGGAACTCCACTGTCAAAGGGTTGTTTGGACTTGAAATGTTAACTCTTTCTCTTCACAAATGCTGTCAGATTGAAGAACAGCTTTTTCCCTGCTGCCATCAGACTTTTGAATGGACCTATCTTGCACTAAGTTGATCTTTCTCTCCACACTAGCTATGACTGTAACACTACATTCTGCACTCTTTCCTTTCCTTTTCTGTGAATGGTATGCTACATCCGTATAGCGCGCAAGAAACAATACTTTTCACTGTCTACAAATACGTGAGGCAATAATAAATGAAATGAAATCAAATCAAATCAGAGACATGCTGAGTTTATCCAGTACTTTCTGTTTTTACTTTAGAATTCCAGCATCTACAGCATTTTATTTTCATTACAGGAATTCCTCCAAACGTGTCTTCCCCATTGAACAGTGTTCACACTCTGAGCTCCATGTCCCAGAAATTCTGGGCTCAGTGGATTCAACACAAAATTGGAACAGACAGGAATAAGAAAAAAGCACTGAAATTATAAAAAAGCGCAAAGCCAAGTGTTCAGCTGTGTGCTGGACGTTCTACAGTGATTAGCAGAACTTCTCTCATAATGAGGCAACATATTCCAAACTGCAGTAGACTTGGACAACATCCAGGTTTGAGCTGGCAAATAATGTTTAAAAAATTATTTCATAGAATATAAGCATCACCCCTGAACTGCGTGGCTTGCTAAGCCATTTCAGAACACAGTTAAATGTTAACCACACATGTAGGCCAGGTCAGGTGAGAATGAAAAATTTCCTTCCCCAAAGGACATTAGTGAACCAGATGGACAGTTTCACAGTCACCTTTATTGGGACTAGCTTTCAATTTGAGAATTATTAATTAATTGATATTAAAATCCAACAGCTGCCATGGTAGGATTTGAACCTGTGTATCCAGATTTTTCGCCTGCATCTCAGATTACTAGTCCACCCACATTACCACTGCCACCATTTCCTCATCTTGCTCTGGTAGGTGCCAGGAAACAACCACTTCAACAAGAAAAGGTCTTGTTCATAGAATCCCTACAGTGTGGAAGGATGCCGTTTTGCCCATTGAGTCCACAATGAATCTCCAACAGAGTATCTTACCCAAGCCCAGAACCCCATGTTTTTACCCTGCTAATCACCCTAACACACCTTGGAAATCTAAAGGGCAATTTAGCACGGCCAATCCACCTAACCCATAGGTGGAAACCGGAGCACCTGGATGATACCCACACAGATGTGGGGAGAACTTGCAGACTCTGCACAGTCAGTCAGCCAAGGCTGGAATCAAACCTGGGTCCAAGACACTGTGAGGCAGCAGTGCTTACCACTGTGCTGCCGTGATGCCACGAGCCTTCTTATCTTTAATTGCATCACCATTGTTAATCTCTCACCATCAACATCCTGTGGTCATCACTGACCAGATGCTGAACTGAAGCAGAGAAGTGTATTTTGCAATGGGTGGATTACCCCTTCATTCCTCAATGCCTCACCGCTATCTACAAGGCTACAAGATTGGTACTGCTATTGGACATGCACCATTCACCTGAATACTCAGAGGCTCAGGATTATCCAGATGGAGCATTTTGCTTGGCCAGTGCTTCTACCACAGGAATCAGTATTTGTTCCCTCCTCGACTGCAGCTTTAATGTGTACTTTCCACAGTGTACCTGAGAGCAATTCACCAAGCTTGCTTCAAAGCATGTAACAGTATCTTTACCACCATGAAGGGCCAAAGCAGTAATATCCGGAAAAGACCTCCAATTTTACTTCCAAGTAATACACCATGCTAACATACACATATATCCTCATTAACTCATTGTCATTTAACTAAAATCATGTCATTCCTAACTTAATACTGTTTGTCTGCTCCATAGCCACAGAGTGATGCAATAGTTAAAGAAGAAAATCCACCACCACTCCTTGGAGAAGGGCAATAAATGCAGCCTTGTCAATGTTGCCCAAATCTCAGGCAAAAAAATCAAAAAAGAAGAAAAAAAACACCAAAGGGAAAGGAACTAAAATGTATGAAACAGAGAAGTCTAGAAAAAAAACAGTTCCAATTTGCATTCCTGGCAAAAAAAAGGGACAAACTAAGAATAGGAGTTAATAATAAAGAAAACAACACATGAAAATTAAACTAACACAAATGTGAGATTGTTCAGATGTAAACTGATTTTGAACTTCATCTCTGAAGGATATTTAAAATATTGCAGCTATGCTCAGTGATGATCACAGAATCCTACAGTGCAGAAGGAGGCCATTCGGCCCATCAGGAGTGCACTGACCACAATACCATCCAGGCCCTACCCCCATAACCTAGATTTACCTAGATAATCCCCCAACACTAAAGGATAATTTACCATGGCTAATCCACCCAACCCACACATCTTTGGATTATGGGAGGAAACCAAAGCACCCTGGAGGAAACCCACGCAGACACGGGGACAACATGCAAACTCCTTTCTACCTGATTCCAACAAATTTACAGTACAATATAGTCTATTCATCTGAGGCAGAATCATACTGCAAAAGATATTCCTGAGACAGTCTGTGTAAGGAAATGGTATTAAATTAACATGTAATGCACAATAGGAAAGTTAATGAGTGGGATGGCAACATATCCAGACATCAAGATCTAAAATGAATCCTTCTGTTTTAAGAACAAAAATTGGCAGAATTCCTGTCTTTTTCCTTAACTATTACCGCAGTAACAAAATTCTGCAAACATTTTTAATATACAACGATTTCCATTCCTATAATTTTACCAGCAGATTATTTACTCTGGGGAAAAGCAGGCCTCCTTCTGTTTTCCATCAACATAGAGAATCTTCAGGTCCCTGCCCTTTGCAGATGCTACACAGTTCAGCACACTTGTGTGTGACAGATTTTTTTTACCTTCGAGCAATAACTCCTTGAAGGCAGTGTAATGTTCATATTTCATGGACATACGGCTAGTCAAGTCTGAACTGGTGTATTCCCCACCTGAGCAACTTGATGTAATCCTAGGTTCATGTTCATTCCCCATATCCTTCCAAGTCACTCTTTTTCAAGCAAATGTCCATAACTGCCTGTGAAGGAATTTATGGGCATTTCTTCAGCAAAGATTTGCAACTGAGAAGTCCTCATTCTAACCACTTACTGCATAAAGACATTTTTGCTAAGTTCGCTCTTAATTATTTTTAGGATTACTTAAAATTTGCATACTCTCAGCTGAGAAGGTACCAGATGGACTGCAGCAGTTTAAGGAAGATCACCTTCTCCCAGGCAATTAGGGATGGGCAATAAATGCTGGTCCAGCCAGTGACACCCGACTCCTGTGAAAGAACATTTTTTAAAGATGAACTCATGCTAGGAGCTGTTTGGGGATGGACCAGACCAGATGGTAAGTTTTCCATGCTTCCAAATGGTGTGGCCTGGAAGATTTGAACCCAGGATCTCATCTGAGAGAACCTCATGGCAAGTACAAGTTGGCTAGTGAGCAGGAGTGTGATTTTAGGCACTAGGAACCTACTGGTAGTCAGGTATGTAGCTGGCAGATGTTGTTTTTTGGGAGGGTTTTTCCTCCTGGGTGATACTTGGTCAAGGAGGGGGGAGGAAGGGGTTACTCCCATAGCAATGAAGGCCCACGGTTTCTTTGAGAGGCTTGGATATACATTCCTGATCAAAAAAGCAGCAGAAATGTTTTGAAATTACTTATTGTTATTGCCCCCTTTTCTGACAACTACCCGATTTTACGAGTGGGTCTGTCACTGTGTGACATTGCTGCAACTTCTGGTTAAAATATTGTTCCAATTACATTATAAGGATCTGATTTTAACATGCTGATATGGTCACCGCCTGTGCATGGCAACTGCCAGAGCCCTTTCTTCTAGGTATTTAGTTAAAATGATGATAAATGAGACTGCATTGGGATTGCACTGGTGAAGTGCCCCACTGCCATTTTAACCATTTACCTGTTTTGGGAAAACAGGGTTAAAATGGGAACTGAACCTCACTGATTAGTGGAAAATATTTCTCACTATTTATTTTATCCTAGTCCTTCATAATCAAGTATAAGGCAAGCTCAGCTCTGGTAATCAAAGTTTTCAAGTCTTTTTTCTTTTTGCACAATTTCTCACACAGGGTGACATGGTGGCACAGTGGTTAGCACTGCTGCCTCACAGTGCCAGAGACCCGGGTTTGATTCCGGCCTTGGATCCCTGTCTGTGTGGAGTTTGCACATTCTCCCCGGTCTGCATGGGTTTCCTTCGGGTGCTCCAGTTTCCTCCCACAGTCCAAAGATGTGTGGGTTAGGGGGATTGGTCATGTTGAATTGACGCTAGTGCCAGGGGATTAGCAGGGTAAATATATGGGGATAGGCCTGGGTGGGATTGTGGTTGGTGCAGACTCCTTGAGACAAATAGCCTCCTTCTGCACTATGGGGATTCTATGGGATAAAACCTTAGCATGTGACAACACAGAAATAAACTATTATTCAGCTTGTTAAGCTTACACTAATGTTTCTTTCTGCATTGGCAATCTAGTGCAAGACCACAGTTCCATTCGTTCCCATACTCTTAATATTCTTTAAAAGCAACACTCTACACCCTTTTAAAAATAATTAATGCATTCTGCTTCAAAACAGTGCATTGTCCAGATTCTAATCACCATCTGGTGTGAAGAATTTTTCTGGTATATTTTATGTTGCTGAACGGCATTTGTCCATCTACCTGCCCACAATTTGAGCTGAATTAAGTTCTCTTGCAGTCTTTCACAATCTCCATCACAATTCATTATACCCATCCAATGTGAAATCAATAAGATTCAATATTATTTTAGTCCAGCTTATTCATGTGTATAGTAATGGGAACAGCACCATTCTTGAGGAACCACACTCACCACAACTTTATTTTGTCTTCTAGTCACCTGCCTATCCATGTGAAAACGTTACCTTTAATTCCATGAACCATTATCTTTACAACATGCTTCTTGTGAGGTACCTTATTGAGTGTTTTAGGAAAATCCATAGAACCCGATTAAAGATGAAAAATATGAATGGAGAAGATTAATGATGACCTTAGGCTCCACTGTAGACAACAAATCTTACACAATGATAGTAACTCCCGTCAGCACTCTAGGATGATAGTCAGTGGGTTACAAGTGCAGTCAGACAATACGGCTTATTCTCTGCTCTATTAGTGGCAGCACACATGGCTTGCCAAGCCCTGAAGGAGTTGGCTGCAGAACCACCTTGTTACTCCAGTCGTCGAGACAGTGCCATGTTTATTCTATTGTAAATTTTTAGCTGCCGCAGCCTCCAGCCAATTTAGTTGGAGAGCAAATATAGGTGATGAGCAGCCATGTTTGCTACTTTTCCAACATAGATAATCACTTTCTTCATAGTCAAAGGTCTTGATAGAGGTCAATTTTTTGTTATTGATAAAGTTTTTAATCTGAAGAGGAAGTAACTGTACAATTCTTACTCCATCTTATAATATTCAAATGATTCCACTGGTCATGAAAAAACAAGGTAGAAAATGATTAAACGTATTGCATTGGTCCTTACTTAGTAACCCAAAATAATGTTTTGTGGCCGCGAGCAGAAATACCGGGCTTCTGAAATTCTGCAGGCTAACGTAGCTTCTCAGGATGGGGTAGAAGGCTAAGTTCATAGAATCATAGAATCCCACAGTGCAGAAGGAGACCATTTGACCCATCGACCCAGCACCCAGGCCCTATCCCCATAAATCCATAAGTTTACCCTGCTAATAATCCTAAGGGGCAATTTAGCATGGCCAATCAATGTAACCCTGCAAACTCCATGTAGAAAGTGACCCAAGGGTGGAATTGAACCCAGGCCCTGGTGGTCTGAGACAGCAGTGCTAACCACTGTGCCACCATGCCATCTATAGTTCAAGAGGCCTGGGAAGGAGGGAGTGGTAAGATTTAATCAGGTGAGGAAGACCTTTAGAAGGGTTCTAAATTTGGTACAGATAGCCCCCAAAGTTGGTCCAACACTTCCCTAAAGCTGTTGTGATTCCCCCATGATGTGGGCCTCCCCACACTCTAGGTAAAATACCAATAGGGATGGGATGAGGCCGATAAGTGGCTATTAGGTCCAAGAGTGGGGAGGCCACCTGTTGTCTCCTCCACCCCATGTAATATTCAGACAGGCAGATAGGTGGCAGAAAGGCCATCTTACATCATTCATGACCTCCCTGTGACCCCACCTTCAAACTGATTGTTGGGAAGTATAAACTCCAGGCCAATATGTCTTTGCTTTGGGATTGCAGAGAAATTTAAAATGTGAGACTCTTAAAATGTCCCTTTTCTTTCTCTTTGTGAATCATTTTGTTATTACCCATTTCTTTTAACCTGAGAGAAGAGGGCAGGAAGATGGCGAGCGACCTGCATCGTAGAGTCTTTCATAATCCTAACCACCTATTCCCTTCCCCCATTTTCTTCTCAGCGCATCTATACAATTTGTTTAAACCACAATCTGTGGTAATGAGTTTTATATTATAACCGAGTGAAGAAATTTCGTCCAAATTCCCTATTTTGAGGTGACTATCTTATACTGATGGCCTCTAGTAGTGTTCCGCCCTGCAAGAACAAACATTTTTTTCAGCAACCACGCTATTGAAACCCTTCCAAATTTTAAAGAGATTGGCCAATCCCGGATTTTCCCTCTGAGATGGAGAAAGGTTATTAAACACAGTACACTGATGTCCTTTTTCACATATCTAAAGGATTGGGGCAGTGCCCTGTGCTCAGTACATTTCTAGGGACCTGTTTTGTAATAATCTGTGCCAGAAATGCATATGCAATCATCCTACATGAATAGATAAAGAAACTGCACACTCTGAAAAGCAATGATGAAATTTAACAGCCAGAGGGTTCAAATGATAAATATTCTGGACAAGCTACAGCTTATCCATGTTGTTTAAAGCTTATAAAGTCTATTTTATCTCATAAAGCTTGCTTGATTATTATTATTTCACTTGGCCGAACAGTAGTTCTCATGACATTGCAAAAAGCAGATCAAAGTTCAGGCAAGATCAAATTGGTATCACCACAAAAATAGGCTCAGTCCAAATAAATGCACTCCTTGGAATTTATCGTTTGTATTAGATGATTGCAGTAAATACTTTTATATTGTTAATGTCGATTTTAATGGCTGTTCCAGTTTTACAGAGTGAGAGATACCGTGGCATTGAATCTTGCGGGGAACAGTGAGAAATATGTGAGGGGCACTGAGTGTCTGATGGTGAACAGTGAGAGTACAGGAGTACCAAGAGTCTGGTGTTGACAATATTATGACCCTTGTTCAAACCCAGGGATATTGGGGGGGGAAGCGGGGAGGGTCCATTAGGAGCCAAAAATGTTTTGTTTGAAGTGGATAATGGTTGAGATTCAAGACACCTGTTTTTGGAACAAAGCCACAAGATTCTACAGGTTTTGAACAAACAAAAGCAAAATTTATACAAGTTCAGAATGTTCAAATATTTTTAATATGTATCTTATATTCAAACATTCAGGTGAGTATAAGGCACATGTGAATTAATAAATAAACTGTGGTCGAACACATTATACTACAGAGTAAATGACAGATGCAACCGAAACTGAGTTCATGGATTTAATAAGAACCCAACCAAATGTCACAAACACCAAGTCAAATTAATCCCATTGAGTCTGGGCGCAATTCTCCCAAAAAATTCTGAGGTGCGGGAAACGCGATTCAATTTCCATTGGGTGGGTCGGTGCGATCCCGATTGCAATCTACTCAAACTTAGACTTTTTTTGAGCTTGGGGTGATATGACATATACATTATCTAAAACATCACCAAGGGTGGTTCCTCGCCGGCCTCAGGTCCCCCCCCAGTTGTGGTAGAAGTGTCCCCCCAAAGACACCCTGCTATGGGGTCACCAAAGGCCTCGTCCTCTGGAAATGGATGCTTTGACCATGGGTACCCTGGAGGTGAATGCTGACCAGTCCTCACCACCTTTCTCTCACTCAGAGTCCTGGCACCTGTTCTCCGTGAACAGAGACCTGTTGTGATTGGCGCCCAGATGATTTACCCCTGGGAGGGAGGGAGAGGCATGGGAGTACAACAGGAGGTCGCTGAATTCAACTTTAATCTCACTAATCAAGTTAAAATCAACGAGCTTGTATCAGGTTATGCTGATTGCACCAGGCGGAATGAGCCAGAATCATCAGAATTTGTTTAAATTCTGGCACAAATCCCATTTCAATCGTCTAGCCAAATTCACCAGCCAAGCAGGATTTGTACTTGGGGCTATCTTACAGGAGATTCCCAGCCTCAGTTTCAAAGATTCATCCTTGGAATTCTCTCAAAAAGTTGCTCACACTTGAGGCTTTACCAACGGGCCAGCTCACAGTGTTTGAATCTCAGCTTCTGCGATTCTGTCTCCCTGGATTCCTGAGTACACTCAAAACTCTACCTTACATTTTAAGATCTATGGCCATGTCAAGCAGAATACCACCACCATCATGGGCGGCACTGTGGCACAGTGGTTAGCACCGCTGCCTCACAGTGCCAGGGACTTGGGTTCAATTCCGGCCTCGGTCGCTGTCTGTGTGCAGTTTGCACATTCTTCCCATGGGTTTCCTCCAGATGGTCTGGTTTCCTCCCATAGTCCAAAGATGGGTGAGTTAGGTTGATTGGCCATGCTTTATTAACCTGAGTGTCAGTGGCATCAAAAGGGTAAAGGAAAGGTTACGGAATAGGGCCTGGGTGGGATTGTGGTTGATGGGTTGAATGGCTTTCTTCTGCACAATAGGGATTCTATGATTCCGAAGGGATACCTTTGTCCCAGCAATACACAGTAAACAGTCAGTCTGCTAACTGCAGCTCCTTCTTTAACTTAGAGCTTATTTCTTTGTTTCCTTCTTTTAACTTAAATGGGACCTGCCTCTATCTGGATCTGGTACACATCTGACTGGCAGACTCTCCAAAACTCTCTGTCTCAAGAAGAGTTATTCACTGAGACTTGAATTGATCTGGAGACCTATCAAAACACTTTCAGAATGCCCACCCTTGTTATAGGCAGAGACCAATTTAACAAGCATCGGAACACCCTGTATCCTAAATGTGACAATCTCCACAGATTGTAAATTTAGCACCCAGGGACACAAAGATAAATGGATTCCATGAAAACAGAGCTACAGATGCACAGAGGGGCTGCTGGAGAGATATAGGGGACTCATGGTCTGGTGCTAAGAGTCTGCTGGCGAACTGTGAGAGGTACAGGGTCACAGAGTCTCGTGTAGAAAGTGAGAGATAGAGGGATAATGAGAGTTTAGTGGATCAAGGTCAGATTTTCGTCGATGAGGTGGGAAGTTTGATTCCCCGCTTGGAGACCCATCTTCTTGATAAGAGCTCCTGTGAGCCATATGTTTGTGGTGGACTCACCGCCTGTGGAGCCATATCAAGAGGCAGCCAGAAAGGTGTGGGAATGCTGAAGTGAGCAGGTAAGAAGGCCTACTCAGTTCTTTGGATTTTGTCCCTGTTACAGTGAAGACCACTAGGCCTTCTAGTCCTCACACTTCTACCAACACAAAGCCATAAACAACGCACCCCATGCCTCTTCCATGTTCCTTCCATATGTCTTCCATTACCCCTATGCTCCTTCCATGTCCCCTGCATCTTCCATACATTCTTGCCCAGTATGCAGAATGCACAGAACAAATAAGTCACATAATAATAATAGCAATTCTTTGACATCTTCTGTTTCTGTGGCAGTTTCTTCAGTGAAGGTTTGCCGTCACCTACTCCGCATTCAACTGGTGTAAACAAACCCCTTGTTGAGAGTTTTGAAAATCAGCCATGCATTCACAATGAGATGATTCACCATGTAATCCCGATAGTGCAGGAGAAGGCCATTCATCCAATCAAATCTGCAACAACTCAGCATTATACCCAGGCACAGTTACCCCCCCATCCCACCCATAACCCTGTGTACTTACCATAGATAATCCACTTAACCTACACACCTTAAGACACTAAGAAATAATTTAGCATGGACAATCCACCTAACCTGCACATATCTGGGAGGAAACCAGAGAATCCAGTAGAAACCCATGTGGAGAGGGAGACAATGTTCAAACACCACAGAGGCAGTCACCTAAGGTAGGAATTCAACCTGGAAACTGGCAATTTTATCGCTAGACATCTGTTTCTCTGAAATCCTCATTATGAATGATTTGTGACCAGCTACCTATTGATAATAGCACCTCTTATTGCATTTCAAATCATGGCAGTCCCTGGATTGGAAGAGTAAAGTTTACAATTTGCCATTCCCAGAACAGAGTTCTGCATGATGGGAATTTGAGGAAACGGCATCACTGTGCCCAACTTTTAGCCTGTGACATTTATTTTCATGTTCACGTTCGAAACTTGGGCTCCTGTCATGTGAAGCTCTGCCCTGATAATGTTAAATTGTAAACTGTCACCTCAACACATACTGTGAATTTTCTCATGGTCTTTAGTCCTGGTAGAAGATCCAAATTGAATATTCATGGTTTCCACAGAATGGCAATGGTCTGCAGCAGGCTGAAAATGGTAGTGCACTATTTATCACCCTCATCTCAATCTTGATGTCTTTGATGTAGCCTTCACATGGCCAGCCACAGTCCTTATCTATTTCAGGTAGGAGCCTACTTTCAATATGCTGACCAGGCTCCAATGTTGTACATATTACACAACCCAAATTTGAGGTATCATTGATCAAAGAGTGTATCCATGCTCTGCCTAATGATATTAGGCAAAAGGCAGTCCAACCATAAATGCTGTTTTTACGCCACAAAAATCTGATCTTTCTGACAGCCTGTACAAGCAATTGTCTCCTTCCATATCCTGTGGTTGCCTCACCTCAAGACTTTGTTCTGCAGTGGAGCTATTAATTGCCTACTCACCCTATAGTTGCAGCTTGTACAGCATGCCAATCACATGATAATAAGACCTGGCCTTCAAAATGCATTGTGCCTCATAGAGTGCATCATTCACCCTTCCACTCACCCATATCTGCCTGCAGATAAAATTGACTTTCATGGACAAACTTCTATTTGGCATTTCATGAAATAGCATGTTAGGAAGGCCTACCAATACACTAATCTAGCTGATCAAACTGTATAAAATATATTTCAAAAGGCTATTTTAATCCATTAAATACTGACTCTAACATAATTGGCCATGAAATTCCATGGAGATCACCCCAGTCTTGGAAGATAACAGCAAATGGCCAATGGAACCCTTAAGAAATGCAGTTTTCCTGGGGAATCCCTCTGACAGAATTGTATCAGAAAACCTGACAAGTCCCGTGGAATTTTAGCGTAATTTTTTAAGATTATACAGATTCAATATATTGGATTAAATGGCTTCTGTGTATTAAGTAATCTGTAATAAATAACAGTTCACACACAATGGCCTGTCAGCACAATGTGTTTGCCTTTTGGAAGAGAGGTAACTTGATGGGCATTCCACATGACATCCAGTGAAATATACAGTGCAGTAACGGATTCATTCTTAAATATGGAGCGTACAAGCCAAGTAAGTCACAAACCAAGCTACAGCTTTCAGAAGACTTGTTTGGGGTGAAATCAGTCTTATGCTGTAGCATTAATCAAGAGATGGTAAATTGGCAGCTTGCTTTACACCAGCAATGAGTTTTATGTAAAACAAATTCAGGCAGATTGATCTGGTGAAGAAAGCTGTCTTTAATCATGAATATAAAAGTAGTGAATAAAAGCTCAAACTGCAACTGTTCTGTTTGTGTGCTCCATTTTACAAAAAAGCCGCTTGTTCTCATTTGAGTGATTGCCAGGAATGATGATTCTTTCTCTTACTTTATAAGTCTTCCACGAAGGCAAACACAACTTAAGCCAAGAACACTTGAAAATCAAGAGGTAAAAGGGAAAGAGGAGTGAGAAATCAAACCAACAATCGCCAATGAAATGATACTGGGAAAATCATTAGAAGTTGGGATGGCACGGTGGCATAACGGTTAGCACTGCTGTATATCAGCGCCAGGGACCCGGGTTCAATTCTGGCCTTGAGTCACTGTCTGTGTGGAGTTTGCACATTCTCCCCATGTCTGTGTGGATTTCCTCCAGGTGCTCTGGTTTCCTCCTACAGTCCAAAGATGTGCGGCCGTGCTAAATTTATTCTAGTGTCGAGGGATTAGCAGAGTAAAATATCTGGGGTTACAGGAATAGGGCCTGGGTGGGATTGAGGTGAGTGCAGGAAGGCAGGAAATCATGGATTAATTGGCCTAATATCTGCCATAGGAAAATGCTGGAATCCATTATTAAGGAGGTCGCAGGATATTTAGAAAATCATAATATAATCATATGTAGTCAACATGGTTTTGTGAAAGAAAATTATTCTTGATTAATTTATTAGCATTATTTGAGGATGTAACAGGCAAGGTAATTAAAAGGGAACCTGTAATTGCGGTGTTCTTGGATTTCCCAAAAGGTATTTCATAAGGGGCCACATCAAAGGGGATCATGTATTAGCATGGACGGAGTATTGGTTAGCGAACAGGAAGCAGAAAGCAGGCATAATTAGGTTATTTTCAGGATGGCAAGCTATTACTAGTGGAGTGCCACAGGGATTGGTGGTGAGGCCTCAACTACTTATAACGTACAGCAATGACTTGGATGCAGGGACTGAATTTACTGATGACACAGCAATACATAGTGAAGTAAATTGTCAAGAGGACAAAGAGTCTAAAAAGGGGTCTAGATAGTTAAGTGGGGGCAACAAATTGGCAGATGGAATATAATATGGGAAAATGTGAACATGTCCACTTTGAGAGGAAGAAAAGAAAAGCAGTATTTTTTAAAAATACATTTATGTAGGTAGGCATCACTGGTTAGGTCAGCATTTATTGCCCATCAGGTGGTGGTGGTGAGTTCTTTCTTAAACCACTGCAGTCCCTGAGGCGTAGGTGCACTCATAGCGCTGCGTGGGAGGGAGTTCCAGAATTTTGACCCAACAACAGTGAAGGAACGGTGATATATTCCCAAGTCAGGATGGTGAATGACTTGAAACAGAACCTCCAGGTGGTGGTGTCATGCTGCTAATTCTTGTGTTCTTATCCTGTTCACCTTAATACTTCCACAATACTGAATTGGTATCTAATAATCAAAGATAGGAATTGAGATTTGGCTCACCCTAACTTGGAGATCTTAAGGTGATCTACAGTAACCTCATTATTGGTGATCACAGGGTGAGCTTGTGTCCAGTTGTAGCAATTAGGGATGAGCAACACATGCTAACTTTGCCAGTGACGCTCACGTCCCATGAAAGAATTAAAAAAATGTGCTTGCATGGGTGTTAGAGGGTGAATGAGTGAAAGTCCCTTGGAGATAAGTTTTATACATATATGTACTTATATGTTTGCTTTGCTTGAATTCTAACACCGATGTTTGAATTTATGTAACGAACAGGTGTGTAATGTTTCAGGCACTTTGATTTTATCTGGAATGACCTGCCTCTTTATGCCTCTTTATCCACAGTTATGGGGACGGATAGGAGAGTTGGAGGTAAGGGTAGGGACTCTGGGCTGGTGTGTTGCCTACCAGGGGCTGGGGTCCAGGATGTATCGGACAGAGTATTCAGGACTCTTAGGGGAGAGGGAGATCAACCCCAAGTTATAGTTCATGTGGGGACACATGACATAGGGAGATTAAGGGAAGGGGATATTAAGCAAAGATTTATGGAGTTGGGGTGGAAACTAAAGGCGAAGTCAGAAAGAGTAGTTATATCTGGACTCTTGCCTGTGCCACGGGATAGTTTAGAGAGGAATAGGGAGAGGGAAAGTTTGAACTCGTGGCTGAGGGGATGGTGCAGGAGGGAGGGGTTCAGGTACTTGAGCAATTGGGGCTCATTCTGGGGAAGGTGGGACCTCTATAAGAGGGATGGTCTACACCTGAACCAGAGGGGAATCAATATCCTGGGGGGTAAATTTGCAAAAGCGATGCAGGAAGGTTTAAACTGATTCGGAGGGGGGGAGGGATAGTGAGGAAAGGGGGTGAAAGTGAGGGGGGCATAGTTGGGGAATGCAAGGCACGGCATAGTGGGGGTGGGGCGGAGCAGGGTTTGAAATGCGTGTACTTTAATGAGAGGAGTATTCGCAATAAAGTGGATGAACTTGCAGCGTGGATCAGTACCTGGGACTTTGATGTTGTGGCCATTTCTGAGACATGGATAGAGCAGGGTCAGGAATGGATGTTGCAGGTTCCGGGGTACAAATGCTTTAGTCGGAGTAGAGAAGAAGGTAGAAGGGGGGGTGGGGTAGCATTGCTAGTCAAGGACTGTATCACAGTGTCGGAGAGAAAGTTTGATGAGGACTTGTCAGTTGAGGTAGTATGGGCGGAGATTAGAAATAGGAGAGGAGAGGTCACCCTGTTGGGAGTCTTTTATAGACCTCCTAAAAGTTCTAGAGAGGTTGAGGAAAGGATTGCGGAAACAATCCTGGTTAGGAGTGAAAGTAATAGGGTAATTGTTATGGGGGACTTTAACTTTACGAATATTGATTGGAGTTGCTATAGTTCTAGCTCGCTAGAGGGGTCAGTGTTTGTACAAAGCGTGCAGGAAGGTTTTTTGTCTCAGTATGTAGACAGGCCAACTAGAGGTGAGGCTATATTGGATTTGGTGCTGGGAAATGAGCCAGACCAGGTGCTAGACTTGGAAGTTGGTGTGCATTTTGGGGATAGTGACCACAATTCGGTTACGTTCACCTTAGTGATGGGAAGAGATAGGCATGAACCTCGGGTCAGCAATTTTAGCTGGGGTAAGGGCGACTATGAGGCTATCAGGAGTGAATTAGGAAGCATGGATTGGATTAGGGGATTACAGGGACTGGGAACGTCTGAAATGTGGAGTTTTTTCAAGGAGCAGCTACTGCGAGTCCTTGATAGGTATGTCCCTGTCAGGCATGGTGGATTTGGTAGATCTAGGGAACCGTGGTGCACTAAAAGAGTTGAGTCCATGGTTAAAAAGAAAAAGGAGGCTTATGTTCGGATGAGATTGGAGGGCTCAGATAGTGCACTAGAAAGCTTTAGATTGGCTAGGAGGGAGTTGAAGAGTGAGTTGAGAAGGGCTAAAAGAGGACATGAGAAGAATTTGGCTGATAGGATTAAGGAGAATCCTAAGGCGTTCTATAGGTATGTCAAGAACAGAAGGTTGGTCAGGGCAAGATTAGGGCCAGTTACAGACAGCAGGGGGAAGTTGTGTGTGGAACCGGAGGAGATTGGAGAAGTATTGAACCAATATTTCTCTTCGGTGTTCACGCAGGGGGACATGAATATAGCTGAGGAGGACATTGGGTTGCAGGGGTGTAAAATAGACAGTATTACGGTTGATAAAGGGGATGTGCTGGAAATTCTTGAGGGGCTGAAAATAGATAAGTCCCCTGGTCCGGATGGGATCTACCCTAGGATTCTCTGGGAGGCTAGAGAGGTGATTGCAGAGCCTCTGGCTCAGATCTTCAGGTCGTCATTGGTCTCTGGTGTAGTCCCGGAGGATTGGAGGATAGCGAATGTTGTCCCATTGTTTAAGAAGGGGAACAGAGACTTTGCCGGGAATTATAGACCGGTGAGTCTTACTTCTGTTGTGGGCAAGGTTTTAGAAAAAATTATTAGGGATAGGATTTATAGTTATTTGGAGTGTAATGAAGTGATTAGAAATAGTCAGCATGGTTTTGTAGCGGGTAGGTCGTGCCTTACTAACCTTATTGAGTTTTTTGAGAAGGTGACCAAAGAGGTGGATGGGGGCAAGGCAGTTGACGTGGTATACATGGATTTTAGTAAGGCGTTCGATAAGGTTCACCATGGTAGGCTTCTGCAGAAAATGCAGATGTATGGGATTGTGGGTAATCTAGGAAGTTGGATCAGGAATTGGCTATCAGATAGGAGACAGAGGGTGGTGGTGGATGGTAAATATTCATCATGGAGTACAGTTACGAGTGGTGTGCCTCAGGGATCTGTTTTGGGGCCACTGTTGTTTGTAATTTTTATTAATGATCTGGATGAGGGTATAGTTGGGTGGATTAGTAAATTTGCTGATGACACCAAAATTGGAGGTGTGGTAGATTGTGAGGAAGGGTGTCATAGTCTGCAGGGAGACTTAGATAGGTTGCAGAGCTGGGCCGAGAGGTGGCGGATGGAATTTAATGTGGAGAAGTGTGAGGTAATTCACTTTGGTAGGAGCAACAGATGTGTCGAGTATAGGGCTAACGGGAGGACTTTGAATAGTGTGGATGAACAGAGGGATCTAGGTGTGTGTGTACATAGATCCCTGAAAGTTGGGAATCAAGTAGATAAGGTTGTTAAGAAGGCGTACGGTGTCTTGGCGTTTATTGGTAGGGGGATTGAATTTAGGAGTCGCAGTGTAATGTTGCAACTGTACACTACTCTAGTGCGGCCGCACTTGGAGTACTGTGTGCAGTTCTGGTCCCCGCATTACAAGAAGGATGTGGAGGCGTTGGAGAGGGTGCAGAGGAGGTTTACTAGGATGTTGCCTGGTATGGTGGGGAGGTCCTATGAGGAGAGACTGAGGGATTTAGAGTTGTTTTCGTTGGAAAGAAGGCGGCTAAGAGGGGATCTTATTGAAACATATAAGATGATTAGAGGTTTAGATAGGGTGGATAGTGATAGCCTTTTTCCTCGGATGGAGAAAGCTAGCACGAGGGGACATGGCTTTAAATTAAGGGGGGGTAGCTACAGGACGGATGTCAGGGGTGGGTTCTTTACCCAGCGGGTGGTGAGGGATTGGAATGCCCTGCCTGCTGCGGTTGTAAATGCGTCTAGTTTGGGGGCGTTTAAGAGATCTCTGGATAGGTTTATGGACGAAAAGGGATTGGTATAGGCTAGTGGGTCATTGTTTTTGTAACTGGTCGGCGCAACATCGTGGGCCGAAGGGCCTGTTCTGCGCTGTAATGTTCTATGTTCTATGTTCTATGTTCTTTAAGAATGCCATTACTAGTAGGCCAGCATTTCACAACCTTGCCCACTCAAGGCTCGTAAGATCCTGCCTGAGGCTAACGGAGAATGCTGTTCTGTGAGCCTCGTGGTAGTAAAATTCAGGCCATAGTCTTTTTTAATTCTCTTCAAATGAGTTTCTTAATATTATCAAACCAATTAATACTCACTAATGCAAACTCCTTGTTGAGGATCATTTGCTCAGCCAGTACTGACTCGTTGTGGAAGAGATGAGGTTGCATGTGACTCCACATGTGGGGGAACCACCAGAATTCATTCACGTACTTTAGCAGCAAATCATCACCTTCATCCTCTGCAAGCGTCCCTGTAAAAACCAGACAAATTCAAGTCGTGATGATTGGGTCTAAAGTGTTTCTGGAATTAACAGACTAAATCATAAGATGCTCTTCCAGCGTTAAAGAGGTGTCAAAAGAAATGCACTGGAGTAGTAGGTAACCTTTGCCATACAGCAGCCATTATGTGCCTTGATCCTGTTTGTGAAATACAGCAGGTGCATTGGACTAAAAAAGTAGCAAAGAATTCTCAAATGTCCGAGGTGTGGATTGCTACTCGGTCAGAGATTACAAATTTCTCAATGGACCTCCCAACCCAGACCTGATAGTTAGAGGGATAGGGGGGCTAGACAGGGAGGCATCAGTGCTGGAGTAAGTGGGGGTGGGGGGGAAATCAATACCATAGTTACTGAGGAGCGAGAAGTGGTTTTAACCCTTCTAACCTTTCTTGGATACCTATTCTGCAAAGAGAGCCAGAAACATCCAAAGTCTCTGATTTAAATCAGAGATTCGGATTATTCCAGATGCAGGATAATTGCCCACCAAAAATTTAAACTTGCCAGCAATTCCTGTGCAGTCTTTGCACGGGGATTTCCAAGGGGATGGTCCTGTTGTGCACAAACAGATGAAAAAAGAACAGAAATAGAACATTCAGTTTCTCGAGCCTGCTCCGCCATTCGTTAAAATCATGGCTGACCGATCTGTATGTGTTCTACATTCCTACTGGCCCAGCCAGTGATGCCCAAATCCCATGAACAAATAAAACAAAAATTCTCAAGTATTCTCAATAACCCAATCAAATCCTTGCCTCATAGAAGTTCATCTCTCTCCGCCTTAAACATTTTCAATGACCCTGCCTGCACCACCTTTGAAGCAGAGTGTTCCAAAATTGCACAGCTGTCCAGAGAAAAAAATTCATCTCCATCCTAAAAGGGTGACTCCTAATTTTAAAACATTGTCCCTCTAGTTCTGGACTCAGCCACAGGAGGAAATATCCTTTCCACAGCCACCTTATCAAGGCAATTCAGGATCTTATATACTTCAATCGAGGGTCACTCCTCACTCTTCAAAACTTCAATGGAAACAAGCACAGTTTGTCTAACCTTCCCTCATAATACCACCCACTTATTCCAGGTCTCACTCCAGTAAATCTCCTCTGAACCGCATCCAACACAATTACATCCTTCCTTTTGGAAAGGTACCACAATTGAACACAATATTCAAGATCTGGTCTTCTGACTATGACTCCCCTTTCCCTGCCCCGCTGGGAGAAGAGGGGTTCTGGGCCATTATGCAAGTTCCGAGCATTGTAAATTCACATGCAAAAAGCCGTACCCATGGTTACAAAAGACTTGCACATTTAGAGAAATGACGACTTTGTTGATAGAAATATGGAGATTTACATTTCAAACATGGAGTGCCACATGCATGCAATCAAACAGCCTCATATTTCTAGGGAATCTATAAATCTGAAAAAAAATCATTGCTCTTTTTATTATCTCTGGGCCAGTGAGACAGAAGGAATTGGTGAATATAGAGTGAACTTGCTAATTTGGCAAAACTCCCCTGTGGCTGCCTGAAATGAACTGGCAGCATAAAATTTCAGAGATCTGATTATTTTCTCTGCTGCAGTCCATGTCACCCTACTGTGGGCTATTTACCTAGCCTACACTTGTACAGTTCATGAGAAAGAATTAGAAGAGCTCATCTTAGTCAATATATCCTTTTAGGATGGTTCGGGCTCCCCTTTGGTGATGCTTCATTTGGGATGGCACGTTGGCACAGTGGTTAGTACTGCTGCCTCACAGCATTAGGGACCCGGGTTCGATTCCCACAGTCCCAAGATGTGCAGGTTAGGTGGATTGGCCATGCAAAATGCCCTTTAGTGTAGTGTCAGGGGGACTAGCTAGGGTGAATGCATGGGGTTATTGGGATAGGGTCTGGGTGGGATTGTGTTTGGTGCAGACTCGATGGGCCAAATGGCATCCTTCTGCAGTGTAGGGTTTTATATTTATTTGGCTTCCCTCACAGCCACCAGTTGCACTGCTTCACCTTATATATAACACGCAAAGAGAGATTCCCCATTGGAAAGCCCACTTTGCAGGTTTTGGATATATTTCCCTGAATTCTCCCGAAAAGAAAGCCTTGCTGTGGATAATGAGGAATGTAAGCGGCAATTCTCTAACAGCACTGGAAATTGGCAGAAACCTGTGGGCTATTTTGAGAAATCTCCAGACATCTAAAAAAAACAAGATTATCTTCAGCAGTTTTTCTGTAAACAACCAATTCTGCCCTGATTAGCTGGCCTTGCCAACTGCACCTGCTTGATAGAGGCATATAATTATCAAAGTCTATGAGAAGGCGATTAGTGACAGAATGTAGGATGGTTGCCACCATCCTATGCTACTCTACAATTTATATACTTCTGCCAGTAATACAGCAGGTGCTATTTCAACCTGGCATGAAATCTGACAGAATATGTGACATGTCAATTTTCAGGATGAATAAATTGGGTCTATATCCTCTAGGTTTTTAGAGGAATAAGAGGTGATCTCATTTAAAAGCAGGATTCTGAAAAGGCTTGATAGAGTAGACACAGAGGTTGTTTCCCCTGGCTACAGAATCAAGGGTACAGGTCAAAGTTTCACAATATGGGGTTAATTAAATGATTGTGATGAGGAAAACTGCCCTTGAACATTAAGGAAAAGAGAGACATGTTGCTGAAGTTTTTCATCTTGCAATCATCAGGACAAACATAGGAATGCAAAATTCCGAATGACCGCTACAATTTATATAGCAAGACAAAGGGTGCTGATTGGCTGGCAAGTCATCTCTGATTGGTTGAGGTACAACCATCAAGAAAGCAGTGAGCACCTCTAGGTTTCCCCATGCTTCAAAGTAACTTACAAAAGGTTCTATGCTTGAACGTATTCCTTTCCTTGCAGAGAATGGGTCCATGCATTTGAATGTATATTGCTTCTACCATACATAGATTAGTCACGTTAAGAACTTCATGGACTATTTTGATAAAAATTTCTTCATTCAGAAGGTTAGTTTTATCATAAGCTCCACCATATGCTCCATCATTTAGTATATTCTGCACCCTAACTGCACTGTCAGCCAAGCAGTTCCAGTTTAGCTACAACACTGTCTGAGAATGTGGAAAATTGTCCAGTTATGCCCTGTCTATAAAATGCAGGACAAATACAATGCAGCCAATCACTGCTAACATCACTCTACTCTTAATCATCAGCAAAGACAAGAAAATGATGAAACACTTGCACATACATTCATACAGATTAGAAGGGAGAATTGAGTACAAAGTATTTGAGTATAAAAATGGCATACTGAATAGTCTTTGACTTGTGAGGAGTAAGTGATTGAGCCATTGCAATATGAGATTCCAGTAGAAACATAGAAATATAGATGATAAGAGGAAGAGGAGGCCATTTGGCTCTTCAAGCCTGCTCCACTATTCATTATGATCATGGCTAATTATCCAACTCAACGGCCTAATCCTGCTTTTTCCCCATAACCTTCACCTCAAGTGCTATATCCAGCTACCTCTTGAATATATTCAATGTTTTGGCATCAACTACTTCCTGTGGTAATGAATTCCATTGGTTCACTACTCTTTGGATGGAGAAATGTCTCCTCACCTCTGTCCTAAATGGTCTACCCTGAATCCTCAGACTACGACCCCTGGTTCTGGACTCCCCCACCATTGGGAACAGGTAGAGTTGACTTTAGCAGGCGAATAGTCGGTTTTGTGATTCCAGGGATCTGTAGTCTGTCTTCCCAGTTCTCTTTTTAGCTGCGGTTCTTTATTGACCTGACTGCCTTCCAAAGTCAAAGAGAGAGAGAGGGGGATTCAAGATATACCAATAAATAAAGGCTATTTGGAGAGACACTGTATGTATGCTTGCTGCCTTTTTCTTCTGTGTCAAAGTTGCAGCACTTGTTCTCACATGACATATACACTGACATATAACTTGAGACAATTAGTCAGCTGGGTTTTAATCCATCTTTTATATATTGCAAGTGGGAAGGTGAATCCAAAGAAATCCGTTTGGGCATTAGACAGGAAATCTCTTGTTGGGATGGCCATTATGTCCCATTGTCTCCACCAGAGATGACAATTAATTTCTGGATGCTTTTAGAAATATCTTTCTGGCCACAGGCTGGGGTTCGACTGTCTCTCAAAGAAACACCCTGCAACAATTCAGTCAGTGACTTGTATGTCCATTTTGTAAATAATCTCAGCTCTTACTCAAAGTCCAATTTTTGGGACATAATTTGATTTTTTTTATCCCCTATGTTATGGTGATATCTTTCTCCCCTCTCAGAAATGTTCAGCGATCTCCATTACTCTGGAACCAGGGAGGTAGTACACCATATAGATGCTGGTTACTGAAATGCTTATCTGTCAAACATCCTATGGGTCATTGTCTGTGTGGAGTTTGTACTTTCTCTGTGTCCGCATTTGTTTCCTCTGGTTTCCTCCCACAGTCCAAAAATGTGTAGGTTAGGTTGATTGGCCATGCCAAATTGACCCTAATGTCAGGAGGATTAGCAGGATAAATACGTGGGGTTATGGGAATAGGGTCTGGGCGGGATGGTAGTTGGTGCAGACTTGATGGGTCGAATGGCCTCCTTCTACACTGTAGGGATTCTATGATTCTAACTAACCTTTATCAGCAATTCTCATTGACTTCTCATAGCCTCTCCAGCTGTGGCCTGGGGTCCATTCCTTTATCTATTTAATCAATATTTTTTAAAATTCCCTCACAAGCACAGTGCATTACATAGCTTGCAATTTTCTCAGTAATAAAAGCATTATATCAATGCACAATATTTCACCTTACATAAGGACATTTCAATATTGTGACAAAATCAGAGTTGAATTGCTATTTGGTCGACATTCTCACCTGTGTGGTAGAATTTTCCAGAATATCCGAGGTTGAAGGTGAAATTGGGAACCTGGGTTCGCAAGAGGTTTTGAGTTTCAAGTAATGCCTAAAAAAAAGCAAATTGCACCATGATTGCTGCAGGATATGTTCCTTTGATATAATACATTTGAACATAACACTAAAAGTAACTGCCACATACATTTCTTACTAATGGTTGGAAGTGCAATGAAATGCAATTCATACGTTTAGTTCAGTCTAACAAAAGAGATGTGACACCACAATTTTTATATTTCATTTGAGAGATATTATTTAAAATAATGAGCTTGACAAATAAAAGAGCACAAACATACAAGTTGATTTTGACTGCTTAGATCTTTAAAAAAAATCTAAATGGCTTTTTTTGTTCCAGTTGATTGGCTACCCGAGGTCAAACCAATAGCCAGAAGCAAAACCTAGATTTATACTGAGCAGAGCTGATTATGGAGAGAATATGCTTCAATGGTTTGCTGTAAACTGTACATCTACAGGAATGGAGAGTCTAAAATTTTCAGCTGGCCTTCAATTGACTTTGTGGCATCAATCAGGTGGGTAGGAGTGGAAAATGGGATGCTGATCTTATGATTGGTTCTCCAGCCCATAATCTTTCCTGCAGTCAGCAAAGGCACCTGTCCAGTTCCGGGAAAATACACACAAGTGAGGAGGTATTGTTGTGATGATGTCTCACATCCCATTTTCTGTCATTGCTGCCATAGTTGCCCTGCTTTACATTAACACCCATTACGTATTTGCATTGATGGTTTCAAGGCATCACAGAAATGCCTGAGTATTTAAATGACCTCAGTCCAATGTGAAGAGGTGCAGTTTATATTTCAGTCATCTTTTGTTGCAGTCTTTGTGCCATTTGCTGAATACTTACTATTACTTCCCTTAGACAACACACAATCGTTTCCCCTTATGGACCACCATCCCTTGTTGGATGAAGGGGGAGAGTAATGGAGGGGTGCCTGGCTGGTGATGCTTCAGTAAGAAGTCTCACAACCGCAGGTTAAAGTCCAGCCAGTTTATTTGATATTAAACCCACAAGCATCTCCACATCATAGTGATGCTTCACCAGTGGGACATGGTACCCACAGGCTGGTATGCTCTTGCAAGTGTATACAGGTAGAAATGTTCTTGTGCATGGCTGAGGGGCAGCTTCATTTTCCAAAGGAAGCTATCACAGAGTTATGTCACATACTGTCACATGTTGCAAATGGGATACAGCCACCTTTTTGTCAGTAGCTTTTAGGATCACAATTGGCCTCACCTTCTAGACCAAGGATCATTCCAATGCTGTGATCATCAGCAGCATTAGCAACACAGCATAAATGCATCAAACAAGTCATGGAGCTGGATTTCATAGTGAGGCAAGGTGAGGGGAGTGCAGGTCCCGAGCAGAATGATATAGAACAGCTTGTTCTGCAGCAGTAACACACTGCCAGCAGATTCAACAGGCTAAGGGTCAGATTCCCACCTTGCAGTGGACAGCATTTCTACCCTTGGGAATGGCTGAACAATCTGATTGGCTACTGGGACTGCAGCATCTCCAGGAAGAATAGCAATGGCAACTTGAATGAGATAATCCAGACAATCCCTGTCTGCAAGAAACTTAATGAAACACTGATATCAGAAATGTACAGGGATAGGGCCTGGGTAAGATGCCCAGTCAGAATCTGTACAGACTTGATGGGCCAAATGGTCCCCTTCTACTCTGTAGGGTTACTATGGTTCTCATGACTACCTTCCAATTGTAGCCAGAGAGTTACTCTCAGTGGTTTCTTTGCCCTTTCTCCCACTTTTACTTCTGATTCCCCAAGAAATTTCACTTAGCACCCTATTATTTTTTACCTGCATATTGCGCAGATGACATTATTGAGAAATAGTATAGTAGGTTCTACATCGTTGATGACAACACTCAGGTTGATCTCACCATCACCTCTGTTGACGTCTCTGGTTTGTCCACTTCTTGTCTGACATCCAGTACTGGATGAACAGAAAATTGCTCCAAACTAAATATTAGGAGGACTAAGCCATTCTTAACAGTCACCAGTTGAACCAGACTGTTTCCAATCTTGATGTTGCATTTGATTATGAAAAGAGTTTCTGAACACCTACATATCTGTTCCATTACTAATACTGCCTATTTTTACCTCCAGAACACTGCCCAACTCCAAATCTGTTTCAGCTGTTCTCAAACCCGAAATACAATGATCCATATTACCTCAAAGACTTGACAATTCCAATGTTAATCTGGCAACCCTCCCAATTTTCACATACAAAAATTTGTGTTCATCCAAAACTCTGTAGCCAGCATTCTAATTTGTACCAATTTCACCCATTACCTGTGTGCTAATTAATCTAGATTGGCTTCTGGCCCACAACACCTCAACTTTAAATGTCTCATCTTTGATTTCAAATCCCTCCATTGTCTCACCATTCCCCATCTCTGCAATCTCCTCCAGCCTCATGGACCTTCGAAATCTCTGAACTCTTCCAATTCTGGGATTCTGTGTACTCCCAATATTTATCTCTCCACCACTGGCAGCCATCCTTCTTGACCCTAGACTCTGCAATTCCCTCCTCGAACCTCTCTGATTCTTGACTGCTTTCTCTTTGTTTAAGATATTCCTTAAAACACAGCTTATTAACCAGAAATTTGGCCATCTGCACTGTTAAGTCTTTCTGTGTCAAATTTTGTTTGATATTGCTTTTGTGAAGCAGTTTGCAATGTACTGCTGTATTAAGAATGCTATATAAATATGTTTGTGTTGAACTATTTCTGGTCACTTTATGAATGTTTGTATCTTCTCCTTTTCCATCATAAATAGATTACCCACAGATTTTTCATGCGTGGCCCAAACATTGCTCCTGATAACCTTTCTACAAAAACATACCGCGTATTGTTTGTGTGATTGTGAATATACATGTGCGTGCAAATGTGTCTGACTGTATATGCCTGAGTGGTAGTACATGTTCATGCCAATATAGATGCGTGCAGAAATTTGAGCATGTGCTTTCACACCACCAGTGTTTTTGGCATCACCTTTTCCTATAGTGCAAAGTGTTTGATTTGTAAACCCTTAAAATGAGGCTCCGTTGGGACTGATATGGCTCTTGTATCACCAACCTTTGGTTATCTGTAATGTTATGTTATGTCTGGACCTGTTGTATTTTATAGTTCTGTGTCACGCTGCTTGCTTAGTCTGGCCCTGCGTCCTTTCAGTTTTAACGTACAAGCATTGGAAGAGGCAAGCAAAAGGGGCCAAATCTGCATCCATTTTGAAAGATAGTGGCATCAAGTGTGCCAATTCCTGCCATGTTTTAATAACTGGACATTGCTTGTGTGTACTACTGAGCAACAGGAAGACATTTTAATGGCACAAATGAGATCAGTGAAGCCCTGTGGGGAACTTGTCGCTAAGCCTGTCCCTGTCTTTTAGAAGCAGGAGGAGACAGCCCTCTCCAATCATGTCTCAATGACAGCTGTCCAAGCATCTGGAGAGATTGCCTCTAGATGTTTTGTTATGGATCTGTCAGCTTCAAGTATCCTGAAGCTATCATGCACTCAACGGTTCTCTCTGGTGCTGCAAAGCCTGTCTGGCACTGCATATGGACTCTGATGTTAGAAGTTTGCTGAGCTACTTACTATCTGTTACATTTGTCTCTCTCGCTCCTTCACGTCGTGGCCCTGAAATCAAATCTGAAGCATTTGAAATACCTCTGGATCCCATGACTGACAGTATTAGCATGAAGCCCATAATTGGCAACATGGGCAACATGTATCCCAACCTCCATGACAAAATCTGGTGGCACCCCCATTAACCGAAGCTCTTGGAGCCTTAACAGAATAAACTTCCTTAATGGCTGCCAAAACTCTGGCCCCAGGGATCCTGGTTCCACCCAGGTTACTTAATTGCTACACAGCCATATATAGGGCGATATTCTGCCCCCAAGAACTGCCAGCCGATCAAATGTTAGCGGTTCTCCAGTACCGGCAGTATTACTGAGTACAGTGACCACTGCCCATATTGTATGGGATCCAATGTAAAGGCTCGCAAACGAATGTGCCAAAGGTGGGTGGCTTCCTTCAGGGCTCGCTTTCCAGATATTCAGGTTCTTCAATGGGCTATCGAATGCCTGAGAACCAGGGACCTCCCCAAGAATGCTGCAGGCAAACCCTATAGGGTTGGCAGTAGTGTCTTTCTGGATGATGGGTTTCCCAACTGCCACTGGTAGATTTCCAGCATTGGCAGGATGTGGCAACTTGAGGACCTCAACTGGTCTCTGGTGAAGAGGATAAATACAAGTCTTCCTGTCCTGGACTTAACTGGAGGGAGATGGGAGGGTGTGGGATCTCCACCCTGCATCCTCTTACCCAAACACGCACCCCTTCCTCCAGTTTCAAACTCACCTCTGAGAGATACATTATATTTTGAACAATTTGACTTCATGTGAAACATTTTATGAATGTACACACATTAATGAACAAATAGTTCCAGAAGAAGTCTAGATTTGGAAGAAACTGCCAAAGTGCTTTTGCAGTTTTACATTTCAGAATAAGGCTTTTACTTCAGAACAAATCTTCTAGTTTAGAACAAGGCTTCTGAGGTAACCATCATTGGTTAATAAGGCAGCTAAAGACTGAAACTTATTCCACCCAAGGTTGTTTTGGTGCACTGAGTAAGCATTCTTTTATTCTTGTTATCTTATGTATTATGAATAGTTTTAGGGAGGCATAGGAGTTCAGTTACTGGACACTATCTTGGATGTAGCCACAGGACAGATGTTGATAGAGAGGGACAAAGAATATTATTGATGGGGGGGGTGGCGGGGGTGGGGGAGGCACCCGTGATCTGAGGGTAAGAGATAAGTGTGTTTTCAATGTTATAAGACTGACTTGGAGTATCCTGAGGCACCTAAGCATCATTCGAGATAAATCACGTTGAATCTGGGTAAATAGGATTAGGAGTAATACATTAGCATATATTGGGAACTGATGAATGGATAGAAAACAGAATGCAACTGATGTGTCATTTTCACTGTACCTGGCACAGTATCAGAAGGACTAGTACTTGTTCACAGGTACTTACAATCTATATCAATGATTTGGATGAGGACACTGCATGCCTTGTGTTTATTGTTTGCTAATGACACAAGTTACATAGAAAGTAATCTGTGAGAAGGGCACAAAAAGGCTATAAAGGGATTGATACAGGTTAAGTGAGTGCATAAGGACATGCAAATGGAATATAATGTAAGGAAGTATAGGTTATCCAGGTTAGAAGGAAAAATAGAAAAGCAGAACATTTTTTAAATGGCAAGAGGACTGGGAAATATTCATACACAGAGACATTTGAGTGTCCTTGCACAGGGGTCACAGCAAGTTAACATGCAAATACAACATGCAGTTTGGAAAGCAAATGGCATGTTAGCCTTTATTACAGGAAGATTGGAGTGAAAAAGTGGAGAAATCTTACTGCAATCATACACAGCCTTGATGAGACTACACCTGGAGGACAATATTGGAGTTTACGTCTCCTCAACTAAGGGATGTTATATTGGCTACAGTGAAAGTTCAGTAGATTGATTCCTGGAGAAAACTCCTCTGAGCAGGGATTAAGCATATATTCCCTGGAATTTGGAAGAATGAGAGGTGATCTCATGGAAAGATATAAAATTCTTAAGGAGTACGATAGGTTAGATGATGAGAAATGTTTCCCCAAGCTAGGGAGTCTAAAACACAAGATCACAGTCTTAGAATAAGGGCTTGGTCATTTAGGACGGGGATGAGGTGAAATTTCTTCACTCCAAGGTTTGGGACTCTGGGAATTTTCGAACCAAGGGAACTGTGGATCATCAATTGTTGAATAAGAGAAATGGGGATAATGCAGAAAGATGAACTAAGATGATGGATCATCCATTGTCATACTGAATGTTAGTGTAAAGAAGAAATGCCAAATGACTTATTTTTGTTCCTATTTTGTATGTTTTATGTTAACAGGTTATATCTGACTTTAACCAAACATGCTGTCATCTAAGGAGCAACATATAAATGAATAGCTCGAATCTTCCGAGGCAAGGCAATTATCATCGATTGCCCCTCTGCTCCAACTTTTGCCCACCCTGACACTGCTGCACATCTTCCAAGCCTACCCACCTATCCACATCACTCACCTGCCACCCTACAGACTGCCATCTGACTCATCTGCCATCCAATAACCCTACTCACCTACCACATCAGCCATCTACCACCCTATCACCCTACCCACCTAACCCATTCATCTATTCATTACAATTCACACTGGACATTTAAACTTACCATACAGTAGCTAGTGCCAGGAAGCGGGGGCATGCCCAGTTCTTCCATACACTACAGCACTCTGCTCCACATTTCTGAACAAATCAGGCTTGGAAGACTCAACCAGAGATGTGCAGCAGTGTCACGGTGGGACAAGTCGGAGCAGAGGGGCAATCAATGATGATTGCCTTGCCTCAGAAGGTTCAGGCTATTCATTTATATGTTGCTCCTTACACTAGGAGCCTGTCAACCATATTACACTTGACAGAATCCTGTATATTCTTGTATACAGGATCTCAGGAGATAAAAGGCTGAATTGATCAAAATTTTTAAGAAAATCAATATTTACTTTGGTAGCAGAGATGGTAGGAAAGCCCAAGCATCAATTCAGTTAAGGGCAGCCTGATTTTTTGGAAGGTTTGAAAACAGGTATATGCATGGGTCCCAATGCTTGTTTATAGGTGGCTGCCCCAGATCCCTGATAATCATCTGAGGCCAGTAAGATATTGAATACTTTTCAGGCATTCTTGGATACAGAGCAAAGTGCTATTAAATTGGTAGTTTTTAGTGTAACATTAGTCATAGTTGTCCAATTCCAACCCCATCAGCCTAATGTAAATAAGATATGCTCTGTAACCTCCACTTTTTTTTATTCATGTATGGGACATGGGCATTGCTGGCTGGCTAGGATATATTGCCCATCCCTAAGTGCCCTTGGAGGGTAGTTGAGAGTCAATCACATTGCTGTGGTTCTGGAGTCACATGTAAGCCAGACCAGATAAAGATGGCAGATTTCCTTCCCTAAAGGACATTCGTGAACCAGGTGGGTTTTTCTGACAATCGGCAATGGTTTCATGGTTATCAATAGATTCATAATTCCAGATTTGATTTTAATTGAATTCAAATTCCACCATCTGCCATGGTAGGATTTGAATCCCAGGTCCCCAGAACAGTAGTTGAGTTTCTGGATTAATAGTCCTCAAAGTATAAAATCCAATATGGTAAGTCCAAGGCCAGTTCCAAATTTAAGATTTGATTATAAGTTATAGCATTTACAATGAATTAAAACCAAGTAAAGGGCATTTAGCAATATCTGTTTTTATTCATATTGCTGTTAGTCATATCATAAACATATATTTGGTCAGTTATCTTCAACGTCAGATTCTATTTGCACCATGTCAAAACAGCTTGCTAGATTGCTAATATGCCTCAAGAAAAGTGCCGAATAAATCATCAAACTGAATGAAATGGGATAATGTGTCAAACAAGCTTGCACGAAAGCTAGTTCTACTCAGCTTGATACCTGTAAATCGAGGTCATTAAAAAGCATTATAATTCTTCAGTCGTGTGTGTTTACATAAAAGAAACATGTGCAAAGCCATTTTTTGTTTTCACTGAAGTAATATTCATACCACCCAAAATGCTTTGTATGCACGAGGTCATAGAAAGTGGCATCTCAAATTGGAATTACTATTTAAATTGCATTTGGCTCATACAACTTAAAAAAATACCTTGCCAGCCCACTTAGCTCCTCAAACACTGCTGCATGTCCCCAATAACAGCAATTGGTACATTACATTCATACACTGAGGTCAAAGTCCCTCAATAATCCTCATGTCAGTTGGTAAGAATAAAATAATAACAATAACTGAAATCTAGGATAATCCCACACAAAATTTCCTGGAGTTTTTATGCTTACGAGTATGGAACCTTCATAAGCATCTTTTGTGTTACAGAGTATTATTGTTGGTAGTATTTCATTAAGAAGCTTCAGCAAAAGGCTCACATTGCAGGACTCGATTGAGGTCAATAAAAGCTTCTGTCTGTTTCCCATGCCATTACAATTAAAATTTAAAGTGCCAGCAATGTGCACAGAAAGCGCATTTGATTCGCGGCGATGGATGTTTTTCAGTGAAGAAACCTGTTGTCAGCTGACAATGCTGTAGATAGAGGTGGGTTGTTAAGGAGATTCTTGGCAAAATAGGGAGGCATAGCATTATGGCCTCAACTTTACAGCCTAACACTGGCAATGACACAGGACTGGAGAGCACAAAAGTGGTACAGGTGTTATTCAAAATTAAATTTCACTTGTAAATATTTCCCATTACACTGATTTCACTCGATGCATTTGTGTATCATTCCTATTTGTTAGTCACGGTTGACACAGATTGCTGGTTAGAGGAGAGTGATGGACAATCCCTTTATTGTAGAAGAAATAGAAGGAACAACGTTTTTTTTGTGTTCACTCTTTTATTGAATGTTCATGTTAGTGTCCAGCAGTGTATTGTCCATTCTAAAAGCAGAATTTAGGGAACTCGGGGGTAAGTTGAAAAGTAGGACCTCAAAGATGGTGGTCTCAGGAATCCTACCACGTGTGCTTCACTGTATGGGAACGTCGAGGAATCAGCCCAGCAACAAAACTGAAGGTCTACAGTGCCATGGTACTCACTACCTTCTTGTATGCTTGTAAAATGTGGACTGTGTATCGAAGGCATGCAAGACAGCTCAATCATTTCCACATGACTTGTCTTCGCCGAATATTACGCATCAGATGGCAAGCCAACGTACCAGACACTGAAGTTCTCTCTAGAGCAAGTCTATCATCAGTCCACATACTGCTGATGAAAGTGCAAACTCGGTGGGCAGGTCATTTCATCCGTATGCCAGATGAGCGCATACCCAAGCAGCTCCTTTTTGGGGAACTCTCTGCTGCAAGACGCTCACATGGAGGACAGAAAAAATGCTACAAAGACACACTCAAGGCCTCCCTGAAGTCATTTGACATAGACACGACCACTTAGGGAACGCTGGCACAAAACCATCCTATCTGGCGCTGCCTCATCCACAAGGGCTGTCAAGCTTACGAAGCAAGATATGTTGCTGAAGCACAACTTAAGTGCGAGCTGCGCAAGTCCACAGCCGCCAGCGCAACAATCGCAGTGCCTACACAAGTCTTCCAGTATGTGCCAGGACATTCCCTGCCTTAATTGGCCTGATCAGTCATCTCTGGACACACCGTATCCAGCCTCAAAATGACAAATGGTGTGGTGGTCCTCATCAATGACGATGGACGAACAACAACCATGTGCTAGTCAGAGTTGAAGTAGCAGGATGTATTGGATGTACATGTAGCTGAAGAGATGGTATGAGGGGATGGTTTTAGATTCCTGGGACATTGGAACCTGTTCTGGGGGAGATGGGAGCAGTACAAATTGGACAGGTTACACCTGGGCAGGACCAGGGCAGAAGTCCAAGGAGCAGTGTTTGCTAGGGTGGCTGGGAGGATATAAACTAAAATTACAGTGGAATGTGAACCTATGCTAAGTTAAAAATCAAGAACAAGAACAAAATACAGAAAGGGGAATAAGTGATAGGCAGAGAAATCAAGGGCCCAAATCAAATAGGGCCACAGTGAAAAATAGTGGGAACAGAACAAGTCATGTTAAAAAGACAAACCTTAAGGCTTTGTGCCTTAACGTGCGGAGCAGTGGCAACAAAGTGGATTAATTAATTGTGCAAATAGATTCAAATGGGTAAGATATATTTGGGGTTACAAGAAGATGGCAATAGGGCAACCAGGGATTAGAACTGAACATCCAGGAGTTCAGTATTTAGGCAGGACAGACAAAAAGAAAAAGGCAATGGAGTTGCATTGCTGGTTAAAGAGGAAATTAACGCAATAGTGGGGAAAAATTACCTCGCAATGTAGAATCTGTATGGGTAGAGCTGAGAAACACTAAGGAGCAAAAAGGGAATTGTATACAAAAAAAGGGATAATAAGGGTTTGATTTGATTTGATTTATTATTGTCACATGCATTAACATACAGTGAAAAGTATTGTTTCTTGCGTGCTGTACAGTCAAGGTATACCGTTCACAGAAAAGGAATTGAGAGAGTGCAGAATGTAGTGTTACAGTCATAGCTAGGGTGTAGAAAAAGATCAACTAAATGCAAGGTAAGTCCATTCAAAAATCCAACAGCAGTAGGGAAAAAGCTATTCTTGAGTTGGTTGTTACGTGACCTCAGACTTTTGTATCTTTTTCCCAAAAGAAGGTGGAAGACACGATGTCCGGGGTATGTGGGGTCCTTAATTATGCTAACTGCTTTGCCGAGGTAGCGGGAAGTGTAGACAGAGTCAGTGGATGGGAGGCTGGTTTGCGTGATGGATTGGGCTATATTCATGACTTTTTGTAGCGCCTTGTGGTCTTGGGCAGAGCAAGAGGCATACCAAGCTGTGATACAATCAAAAAGAATGCTTTCTGTGGTGCATTTGTAAAAGTTGGTTAGAGTCATAGCTGACGTGCCAAATTTCCTTAGTCTTCTGAGAAAATGGAAGCACTGGTGGGCTTTCTTAACTCTAATGCTGGAGTGGGGGGAACCACGACATGTTGTTGGTGATCTGGACACCTAAAATCTTGAAGTTCTCAACCCTTTCTACTTCATCCCCATTGATGCAGACAGGGGCATGTTCTCCTTTACACTTCCTGAAGTGGGTGACAATCTCCTTCATTTTGTTGACATTGAGGGAGTGATTATTGTTGCCACACCATTCCTGTACTCTGTCTCGTCATGTGAATGTTGGGAATGGCATTAAACAGGAAATTAGACATGCACGCAATAAAGAAATATCTGAAATTGTGGATAATTTTAACGTGCATATAGACTGGGCAAATCAAATTTGTCACAATACAATAGAAGAAGAATTCTTGGAGTGTGTATGGGATGATTTTCTGGGCCAAAACATTGAGGAACCAACAAGAGAACAGGTCATCCTTGCCTGGGCATTGCATAATGTGAAATGAATAATTGGCAATTTAGTTGTGTGAGACCCCTTGGAGATAAGTGACCATAATATGATCAAATTTATTATCACGATGGAGACTGACATAGTTGATTCTGAGACGAGGGTCCTGAATGCTAATAAAGGAGAACACAATGGTATGAGACACACGTTGGGTATGATGGATTGAGAAACTTTACTGAAAGGGATGACGACAAATAGGGCAATGGTAAACATTCAAAGAGCACATGGGTAAACTCGAATAATAGTCAGACTCGAAACATTGGCTCTATTCTCTTTCCACAGATTTTGTCAGACCTGCTGAGATTTTCCAGTATTTTCTGTAATTGTTTATTCCTGTCAGATGCAAGAGTTAAATGGGAAAAGCGGCCAAACCATGACTAATGAGGGAAATTAGAGACAGTATACAAATTGGCCAGAAAAAGCAAAAGATCAGAGAATTGGGATCAGTTTAGAATTCAGCAAAATTGGATGAAGAGATTGATTAAGAAGAGGAACATAGAGTTTGAGAGTAAGCTTGCAGGGAACATAAAAACTGACTGCAAAAATTTCTATAGGCACATGAAGAGAAAAAGTTTGGGAAGACAATAATCCTTATAGTCAGAAACAGAGGAATTTATAAAGTACAAAGAAAGGGCTGACAAACGAAATACAAACTCTGTATTTGGAGGACATGAATAACATATCAGAAATGTAGGGGAACGCAGGAAGAGGGAAGAACTGAAGAAAATCAATATTCATGGTGAAACAGTGTTGGGGCAATTGATGGGACTGTTAATCTGCACCTCAGGCTACTCAAGCAACTTCAATTGATTTGTTACGCATGGTTTCCCTTTCATGAATCCATGCTGGCTGTCAAATTCTTATTTACCAAGTGTTCTGCTGTAAAATCTTTGATAATAGATTTTAGAATTTTGCCCACTATTGACTTAAGCAAATGGCCCAAAAATAATGGATGCATTGGTGGTCATCTTCCTAGATTCTATCGACTCTGGAATAGTTCCTACGGATTGGAAGGTAGCTAATGTAAACCCCACTATTTAAAAAGGGAGGTAGAGAAAAAGCAAGGGATTATAGACCAGTCAGCCTGATGGCAATAGTGGGCAAAATTCTAGAATCTATCAAAGATTTTACAACAGAACACTTGGTAAATAAGAATTTGACAGTCAACATGGATTCACAAAAGTGAAACCATGCTTGAGAAATCAACTGAAATTCTTTGAGGATGTAACCAGTAGACATAATGGGGGGGGGGGGGGGGGGGGATATGGTTTATTTGGATTTTCAGAAGGCTTTTAACAAAATCCCGCAGAAGAGATTAGCATATGAAATTAAAGTGCATGGAATTGGTGGTAGTGTATTGAGATGGGCAGAAAACTGGTTGGCAGACAGGAAACAAGAGTAGGAATAAATGGGTCATTTTCCAAACGGAGGACAGTGACGAATGGGGTACCACAGGGATGCTCGGACCCCAGCTATTCACAATATATTATTAATTTAGGTGAGGGAACTAAATGTAATATCACCAGATTTGCAGATGATACAAAGAGGGTGAGCAGTGAGGCCTATGCAGAGATGCTTCAGTTTGATTCGTACAAGCTGAGTGGACAAATGTATAACAGATGCAACACAATGGATAAATGAGAGGTTATCCACTTTGGCCGCAAAAATAAAAAGACAGGTTGTCTGAATGGCTATAAATTAAGAGAGGGAAAGGTGCAACAATACCTGGGTGTCCTTGTACGCCAGCTGCTGAAGGTAAACATGCAGGTGCAGCAGGCAATGAAGAAGGCAAATGTATGTTGGCCTTCATAGCGAGAGTTCAAGTATAGTGGCAGGGATGTCTTGCTGTAATCATACAAGGGCCTTGTTGAGACCACACTTGCAATATCATGTGCAGTTTTGTTCTCCTTATCTGAAGAAGAATATTCTTGCTACAGAGGGAGTGCAGAGGTTTACCAAGCTGATTCCTGGGCTGGCGGGATTGACATATAAAGAGAGATTAAGTTGGTTAGGATTATATTCTCTGGAGTTGAGAAAAATTGAGGGGGTGGGGGCAGAGTGTGGATCTCAGAGAAACTGATAAAATGTTAACAAGACTAGTCAAGACTAGACAGATGCAGGAAGGATGTTCCCCACGGTGGGGGAGTCCAGAATCAGGGGTCATGGCCTGAAGATACGGGGTAAATCTTTCAGGACTGAGATGAGGAGATTTTTTTATAATTTTCAGTGCAGTAAAACTCTGGGTGAGAATTCACTACCACAGAAAACAGTTGAGGCCAAAACATTGTATGTTATCAAGAAGGAGTTAGATATAGCTCTTGGGCCAAAGAGGATCAAACGATATGTGGGGGAAAGCGGAGTCAGGCTGTTGAGTTGAATGATCACCCATGATCATAATGAAATGTGGAGCCAGCTCAAAGGCTAAATAGCCTACTTCTGCACTTATTTTCTATGTTTCTGTGACTCGTAGCTAAACTTGCAGCCTCAGCTATCCCTTCCTTCTATGCTTGCAATGCATTGTGTCTATGCATTGTCCAGATCACCAACAGCGTGTCCTAGTATCTCCAGGCTGACATTATGGTTAAGAAAGCCCACCAATGCCTCTATTTTCTCAGACGACAAAGGAAATTTGGCATGTCAGCTATGACTCTCACCAACTTTTACAGATGCAGCATAGAAAGCATTCTTACTGATTGTATCACAGGTTGGCATGACACCTACTCTGCCTAAGACCACAAGAAACTACAAAAGGTCATGAATGTAGCCTAATCCATCATGCAAACCAATCTCCCATCCATTGACTCTGTCGACACTTCCTGCTACCTTGGCAAAGCAACCAACACAATTAAGGACCCCACACACTCAGACATTCTCTCTTCCACCTTCTTCCTTCAGAAAAAAGATACAAAAGTCTCCGGTCACGTACCAACCGACTCAAGAACAGCTTCTTCCCTTCTGCTGTCAGACTTTTATATGGACCTATCTTGCATTAAGTTGATCTTTCTCTACACCCTAGCTATGTAAGACTACATTGTGCACTCTCTCATTTCCTTCTCTATGAACAGTATATTTTGTTTATACAGTGCGCAAGCAACAATACTTTTCACTGTGCGTTAATAGTAAATCGAATCAAAATAAAGGACATTGTCTGGGACCACGCTCACTGACGATAATTGAAATGTAGATGAAGTCAAAACTCTATGAGGACTCTGCCAGCTAGTACCATGAGGGGAACCCACATTTGGGCAGTACTGACACTCCTTCTTGGACTCCTCATTTTCTTTCCTTGACTGACTATTTCCATTAGCTCTCCCACGACTTTATTTTGAAGTGCAGCATAACTTCAAAATGTTATGCCAATGACTATTGATTGCACGGAAATGTATGACAAGTATGATCCTGCCACAGACTGGTGTGAAGCTCGGCATGCCGTTTGCATCTCTACATGCCATCGGGAAATTGAGAATTTGAGTCTTACTTAATTAAGTTACTTCACGTGCCATATTTCCTACTCTTGCATGCTCCATGAAATTCCTCCCATCATTACAGACATAGAGTAGAGGCTACAGATTGGAGAAGTCCTTTGGCAGCAAGCTTTTTCATGTGTTCTATCCAGAATACAAGATTGCCTTCAGCAAGAATAGACTACTAATTTTGTTTGGATTTGGATTTTCTGGAGAGTAAAAATTGTTGCTGCAGAATATAGTGTGCTAATAATTTTAGTAAAATTTGCCTGGGGAATCTGGCTTTGCACTTATAATTTTACATAAAATAAGAGACAAGGATTAAATTTGCTGAGCTGATATGGTGCTGTACCATGTCATGTGGTTGACCAACTCTGCAAGTTATACCTCTATTGTGCAAAACTCTTACATCAATTCTGATAATGATGACAGGGGTGTGTCCTTCAGAGCTGACATCCACTGTTAACCCCTCTGGAGTATGTAGAACAGGTTACTTCATTAGCATACTATGGATGGACACCAATAACATTGCATGCCCCAAGTGGCTTAGCTATAGCCCCTTTACCACAAAACCCCAATCCACTCCCAAAAGTATACTGTCCTATTCTAAATAGTCTATTTTAAAAAGGGAGTGATAAGTAACTACAATATTTCTTCTTTTGAAGTGGATATTGTTGTAAGGCAATATTGGGGATTGTGTCTTTAATATTTTAATTTATATGTCTGTTCATATTTAATTTAAGTATAATACATGCAGGGCTACAGAGAGGAAGCCCAGAGAGCCAGGCCTCACGAGAGGGAAGGAAAGGGTTAATGCCGATAGCTATAGGACTGCTCTGCTGACAGATAACAATTAACGCATGCTATCAACTTCTAATGTGCAGGAGATCATCCTGAATTATCACAACAATGGGGGAATCGGCATTAAGACAGCCAGGCTCCATTCAGTCTAGGGACGAGGTAGTCTTCTACAAAACACAATCACCTAGCAGAGAGGGGTGGGGAGGGGGGGATAGCGATTAACACATCAGCACAAATCGGTTGGGCAAGTACAACATTATAATCAGGTAAACAGAACTGCCCAAGAAACTGATTAATGAAGTTGTACTGAACAGTGCAGTTTGCATAACAAGATTAAAACAATAATTTGTATTGTTCTCGAGGAATTAATATGCTAATGTAAATCTTTGTGACTCAAAACAGTATAATAACCTGTATCAACCTACCAGTGCTGGACTGGGGTAAACACAATAAGTCGTCCCACAACACCAGATTAAAGTCCAATACATTTATTTGGTAGCAAAAGCCACTAGCTTTCAGAGTGCTGCTCCTTTGTCAGGTGAGTGGGAGTTCTGTTCACAAACGGGGCATATAAAGACACAAACTCAATTTACAAAATAATTGTTAGTATGCGAATCTTTACAGGTAATCAAGTCTCAAAGGTGCAGATAGCGTGAGTGGAGGATGTGGGTGTGTATGTGAGTACATCCCACGTACTCCCCGCATTGGAGATCTCTACTGCCTCGCAAAGATACACAAGGCAAACACACCCAGCCATCCCATCATATCAGGTAATGGGAACCTGTGCAAGGACCTCTCTGGCTACGCCGAGGGCATCCTGAAACCCATTGTACAAAGAACCCCCAGCTTTTGTCGCCACACTACGGACTTCCTACAGAACTCAGCACACATGGAGCAGTTGAACCAGGAGCACTCCTTGTCACAATGGATGTCTTGGCGCTCTACATCAGCATCCCCCACGATGAGGGCATTGCTGCAACTGCCTCAGTACTCAACGCCGACAACTGCCAATCTCCAGATGCAATTTTACAACTCATCTGCTTCATCCTGGATCACAACGTCTTCACCTTCAACAACCAGTTCTTCATCCAGACACATGGAACAGCCATGGGGACCAAATTCGCACCTCAATATGCCAACATCTTCATGCACAGGTTCGAATAAGACTTCATCATACAGGAGCTTCACTGATGCTATACACTAAATACATCAATGACATTTTCTTCCTTTGAATTCATGGTGAACAATCACTGAAGCAACTATACGATGACATCAACAAGTTCCATTCCACTATCAGACTCACCATAGACTACTCTCTGGAATCGGTTGCATTCTTTTTACACATGCATCTCCATCAAGGACAGTCACATCAGCACTTCATCGTACCGCAAGCCCACGGATAACGTCATGATGTTCCATTTCTCCAGCTTCCACCTTAAACACGTTAAAGAAGCCATCTCCTATGGACAAACCCTCCATATACACAGGATCTGCTCAGATGAGGAGGATCACAATAGACATCTCCAGATGCTGAAAGATGCCCTCATAAAAGCAGGATATGGTGCTTGACTCATCGACTAACAGTTCCGACACGCCACAGCAAAAAATCACACCAACCTCCTCAGAAGACAAACGGACAGAGTACCCTTTGTCGTCCAATACTTCTCCAGAGTAGAGAAGCTACGACGTCTTCTCTGGAGCCTTCAACATGTCATTGATGAAGATGAACATCTCGCCAAGGCCATCCCCACACCTCCACTTCTTGCCTTCAAACAACCGCACAACTTCAAACAGGCCATTGTCCGCAGCAAACTACCCAGCCTTCAGGAGAACAGTGTCCACAACGCCACACAACCCTGCCACAGCAACCTCTGCAAGACATGCCAGATCATCAACACGGATGCTATCATCTCACATGAGAACACCATCCACCAGGCACACGGTACATACTCAGCCAATGTTGTCTACCTGATACACTGCAGGAAAGGATGTCCCAAGACATGGTACACTGGGGAGACCATGCAGACACTATGACAGTGGATGAATGAACATCACTCGGCAATCACCAGGCAAGAGTGTTTTCTTCCTGTTGGGGAACACATCAGCGGTCACGGGCATTCGGCCTCTGATCTTCCGGTAAGCGTTCCCCGAGGCGGCTTTCACGACGCATGACAGCACAGAGTTGCCTAGCAGAGACTAATAGCCAAACTCTACACGAGGACGGCCTCAACCGGGATCTTGGGTTCATGTCATACTATCTGTAAACCCGACGACTTGCCTGGGCTCGCAAAATCTCACTAACTGTCCTGTCTGGAGACAATACACATCTCTTTAACCTGTGCTTAACACTCTCCACTCACATTGTCTGTACCTTTGAGACTTGATTATCTGTAAAGATTCACATTCCAACCATTATTTTGTAAATTGAGTTTGTGTCTTTATATGTCCTGTTTGTGAACTGAACTCCCACTCACCTGACGAAGGAACAGCAAGCGCTCCAAAAGCTAGTGGCTTTTACTACCAAATAAACCTGTTGGACTTCAGTAACTGTGTACTCTGACTAGATGTATTCTCACTAAGTGTACACAGAGTCTCCTTGAGTGACCAAGAACATGGGAAAATCTAACGCTGGGAGTGTAGACCCACTTCTGATGTTGCCAGAAGGAAACCTGGCAGCAACTCCAATACTGGATATATTCAGGACCTAACTTGAGTTTTGGCTCTGGGTATTATTGCACTTAGGGTCATGGAGTCATAGAGATTTACAGCATGGAAACAGGCCCTTTGGCCCAACTTGTCCATGCTGCTCACCCCCCCACTTTTTTTTAAACCACTAAGCTAGTCCCAATTGCCCGGGTTTGGCCCATATCCCTCTATACTCATCGTACCGATGTAACTGTCTAAATGCTTTTAAAAATACAAAATTGTACCCACTTCTACTACTACCTCTGGCGGTTTGATCCAGACACTCACCAACATCTTTGTGGGCCTTTTTGTATTTCTCCCCTCTCACCTTTAATGTATGCACTCTAGTTTTAGACTCTCCTAAGTTTGGGAAAAGATGTTGACTATCTGTCTATGCCCCTTGTTATTTTATAGACCTCTATATGATTACCCCTAAGCCTTCTACGCTCCAGGGGAAAAAAATCCCAGTCTATCCAGCCTCTCCTTATAACTCAAACCATCAAGTCTCGGTAGCATCCTAGCAAATCTTTTCTGCACTTTCTAGTTTAATAATATCCTTTCTATAATAGGGTGACCAGAACTGTACACAGTATTCCAAGTATGGACTTGTCAATGTCTTGTACAACTTCAACAAGATGTCCCAACTCCTGTATTCAATGTTCTGATCAATGAATCCAAGCATGCCGAATGCCTTCTTCACCACTCTGTCCACCTGTGACTCCACTTTCAAGGAGCTGTATCCCTACATCTCTTTGCTTTATAACACTCCCCAACACTCTTACTCATTCACTGGGTAAGTCCTACCCTGGTTCCATCTACCAAAGTGCATCACCTTGCATTTATCTAAATTAAACTCTATCGCTATTCATCAGCCCACTGGCCCAATTAATCAAGATCCCGTTGCAATTTTAGACAACCATCTTCACTATCCATTATGCCACCAATCCTGGTGTCATGTGCAAAATTACTAACTGTGTTTAAAGTTTATGTATTAGTCACAAATACAGCTTACATTAACACTGCAAGAAGTTATTATGAAAGTCCCCTAGTCGCCACACTCCTGTTCGGGTACACTGACGGAGAATTTAGCATGGCCAGTGCACCTAACTAGCACGTCTTTTGGACTGTGGGAGGAAACTGGAGCACCCGGAGGAAACCACAAAGACACGGGGAGAATGTGTGAACTCCACACAGACAGTGATCCAAGCCGGGAATCAAACCCGGGTCCGTGGCATTGTGAGACAGCAGTGCTAACCACTATGCCACCATGCTGCATGTGTTTGACAGGGGTTCACTAGAAAGACTGGAGATTTTTGGGCCCATGCTTTCAGGTATATTCTTCTAAATATTTTCAATAGATAATATGTCTTGCATCTTACACAATCAGCTTACATACAAACTTTATAGATTCGTTATCATAATGCTTGTTATTTAATGTCATGTGCAAAGTCATGCAGTCTGAGTACTGTATATTTTGTAACAAATATTATCCTCTTTACTTAAGATTGTGTTACAATGTAACCTAAAAATATTACTGTCTTAGTTTATATCTGTAAAATGTTGCATAACTATTGGAATATAAATAATGTACAGAACGATTTCAGTAAAACAAAAACTACACCTGGGGAACTAAAACCCTTCCTCTTTGAATTGGTGATAAGATGGTAATCATGTCAAGATTAAAAACTGGACATGAACTTTTTGAAGCAAACATATTTCTGAAAATCAGTAGGAGGAGGAGTGAAAATCCATCTGGGGCTTATGATTATATGTCAGTGAATTCTCAGAACAGTTCTTTTGTCCAAATTAGATGATGATTTTCCTGTAGATATATTTAGTTTATGTTACTTAGTTTTGTAGTTTTCTGGCTCATTGGCTGGCTACAGTTTCTGTAAATGAATAACAACACTTAGGTTATGAAATCCAAATCTTATGACTACCTGATCTCGTGATTAACAATTATCACAACTGTGCTACTTTAACAGGATTGTATGCAGCCTCTTATTCTCCTGCCATACTCCCTCCAAAAAACGTTTAATACCAATGAACAATTCAACAGACCCAAATTCATTGACCACATTTATTTATAAAATCAGATAGAACTATAAAATGTAAGTGCACATTTCATGATTTTGTACTCTTAATGCAGAGCTCTGTGCCATGCAAGTGTGTATCAGGATCTTGGATGAAGTCTGATTCATGGACCTTAAAAGATTTTTGATCCATTCATTTCAATAATTTGAAAATTATGCATGGCTGGAGTCATGTGGATAAATGTCAAGCGATGTGGAAAACATTTGGCCAGATATTTATTCCAGGTAATTTCTAGGAGCCCCCTAAACCTGGCATTAATACCTAATACCAGTGGCCTAACACCTATCCTAGGACTTATCTGGAATTACCTGACATGCTCTAGGCTCTGATTATTGTCAAGTGTTGTTGTTGCTATTGTCGGAGAATTGTTCACCACAAAATAGGTGAGCTTCAGGGCTTAAAAAGCAACTGTGTGGAGCCAGAAGATTTAGAAGCCTATGGTTGCTGCCATTTAGAACATAAGAACATAAGAAATAGGAGCAGGAGTAGGCCATCTAGCCCTTCGAGCCTGCCCTGCCATTCAATAAGATCATGGCTGATCTGTCGTGGCTCAGTTCCACATTCCCGCCCTCTCCCCATAACCCTTAATCCCCTCTCTTATCAAAAACCCATCAACCCGCTTCTTAAAAATATTTAGCGAGGTAGCCTCCACCACTTCAACGGGCAGAGAATTCCAGAGATTCACCACCTTTTACAATCAGTTCCTTCCTCCACTACCAGGTGAAGTAGGCAGACCCAAGTTTATTAATGTAGAAATCAGATGTTGACAACTTTCTATCCCCTTATCACCTTTAACACCCAAAATAGCAAACTTCTATTGGTGTGCTTGGGCAACAGGATGGCACACAGGGCATAATTTTCCAAACCTCGCACCATTGGTGAAGCTTACTCACTGGTTACACATAGAAATTAATTCAAAATTGGAAGGTGATGAGTGAACACATCCAATTTCCAGTATGGATGCCCAGAAGTTAACGCCTCAGTTTTGGTACAAAGGCAAAATACTCAGTGGCAATATGATGGTGGTTCGTGCTGTGTGGTCAACTCGCTGTTAAGCATTACCTGGTGTGATGCCGGAGCCTCACTCTGGTCTGGCATTCATTGCAGATCCATTGATTTGTTTTCACTGGGCTCTTTGCTCAGCCAGCTGAGCTTTTTAATTCTGCTCGCATCTTTCCAAATGGTCAGTCTCCAGAGGTCAAAGCCATCAGCAACTGTCTCCCAGTTAGCAGTACTCAAAGTTCATCACCTTAATGTCTCATTTACAAATGTTCTTATAGTGGTGGTGTGGGCAGCAAGAGACTGTGAGCCAGTGGCCAGTTCACCATAGAGAAGTTCTTTGCGTTTACAGCCATCATCCATTTGATGAATGTCGCTGAGCCAACATGGACATCATTGGTTTAGAAATGAGTATATTCTGATGGAATTAGCAAGCTTCATTTCCTCTGAGTTGGTGAACTTCACATGCTAAGAGATGCTGAAGATATGTGTGAGACAGTAAAGATGCAAACTGTTCAGCTTTTCTCTTGCCTAGTATACACTGTCCAGTTCTTACCACTGTAGAGGACTGCACTGAGGGTGTAAGTTTGATTGATTCACAACCTTTTGTTCTCAGTTAGGTTGCTATTCTATACATCCATACTCAGTGCTAATTGCTGTTGATTGTGAAATTTAGATATGTGGAGCAGTCAACAATCTCCAGCATCACGTTGTCAATGCTGATAGATGGTAGTATGACAACATCTTGGACCATGATGTTTGTCTTCCTAATGCTGATGGTCAAACTGTGACCCATGACCTCCAGGATTGTTACAGAAATATTGATATTTTTTCCACGAGCATGACTAAAAATTTGAAATGTGGAAACCAAGTTTAGACCTAACCAGACTCTACAATTTGCAAACTGCAGAGCTGGAACAGACAGTGTTTATAAGTTCATAAGATATAGGAGCAGAATTAGGCTATTTGGCCCATCAAATCCACTCCACTATTTGATCATGGCTGATATGCTCCTCATCCCCATTTTCCTGCCTTCTCCCATAACCTTTTAACCCATTATCAATTAAAAATCTGTCTAACTCCTCCTTAAATTTACTCATTCACTGTCCCAGCATCTACCACACTTTGGAGTAGCGAATTCCACAGATTCACAACCCTTTGGGAGAAGTAGTTTCTCCTCAACTCTGTCTTAAATTTGCCACCCGTTATCCTAAAACTATGATCTCTTATCCTAGAATGCCCCACCAGCAGAAGCATCCGCTTCATGTCTACTTTATCCCTACCTTTTATCATCTTGAATACCTCTATTTGATCTCCCCTCATTCTTCTAAATTCCAGACAGCATAGGCCTTAACTGTTCAATCTCTCTTCATAAGACAAATCCCTGATGTCTGGAATCAACCTAGTGAACCTGCTCTGAATTGCCTCCAATGCCACTACATCTTTCCTCAAACATAGGGACCAGAAATGTACACAATACTCCAGGTGCAGCTTCACCAAGCCTTGTATAGTTGCGACAATACTCCCTTGCTTTTACATTCTATTCCTTTAGCTATAAATGCCAACATTCCATTCACTTTCTTTATTATCTGCTGTACCTACATGCTCGTTTTCTGTGACTCATGAATGAGGGCATCCAGATCTCTCTGCACCAGAGCACCCCACAATCTCTCCCCACTTAGATAATACGGTGCCTTCACATTTTTGCTACCAAAATGCATGACCTCACGCTTAACAAAGTTAAACTCCATCTGCCACATTTTGGCCCATTCTCCTAACCTATCTTTATCTGTTTGTAAGGTTCTTATTTCCTCATTGCAACTTACTGTCCCACCTATTTTTGTGTCATGCAGTCAAGCCTTGGACAATCAACTTCCCGTCGAAAGAGGACAGACCTGGAACTGCCTGGCCAGGTGCTAATAATGGCCACATTATTTCAGAATGCACTGTTGTGTGTATCACCAGTGAACCTGCTTTGTTCAAAGAATGCTCCATAGACCTGGTGGCACCCAGCTCAGTAGGAGGCTAGAGACATAACATGATAAGGTTAACATTGAAAATTGAAGTTTCAATACCATGTTCTGCAACCTCCAAATATGGAAAATAGTCAGTCACCTCAATGGATCTTCCTGCCCTACCCAATGCTAGCATAAGACATGGGTCACAGAATCTTTGCGGAGGGCACAAAGACGGGAATAAAACGGGCAACCTGGAGTTCCAGCTCTCTTTGCTTTTGCACCTTCTTCAAGGGCAACTCCAAAGTGTACCTTTGACTGGCAGCCGAGCAGCACACCGGCTTCTTGAACCTTGTGGCGAGCATCATCAGACTGACCAGACCCAGACAGCCATCCGGTGAGACGACCTGAAGACCAGAACTTATCCTAGATGAGAGAGGAAGCCCAAATTGATGAGTGCAGATCCTGAAATATCAACCAGTACTCAAAGACCAAGGGTCAGCCTGTCTCATAAGAACATAAGAACATAAGAAATAGGAGCAGGAGTAGGCCATCCAGCCCTTCGAGCCTGCCCCGCCATTCAATAAGATCATGGCTGATCTGTCGCTGCTCAGTTCCACTTTCCCGCCCTCTCCCCATAACCCTTAATCCCCTCTCTCATCAAAAACCCATCAACCCGCGTCTTAAAAATATTTAGCGAGGCAGCCTCCACCACTTCAACGTCTCAGCCTTACTGAATTGGTATTATCGGCTTTTTCAAACAAACAGAGATAGGGGCCTGTGGATATAATGTAGTGAACCCTAGGAAGCATGTTACAGAAGTAGATATCTAGTGTTGATTTGAGACTACTTATTTATAGATCTAAGACTATTTACTGAAGAATCCTGTGATGAGATTGATAGAGTTTAATTAAAGTACAATAGTAAGAGTCTGATAAACGTTGTTTTTCCTTGATAAAGTGTTCAATAAACTTGTGTTGGGCTTTCACCTGATTCTTCTTTATCTCACAGTATAATGCTCCTGAATTAAAAAGGCTTACTGTAAACTGGTCAAGGTTAGTCAAGACTTCTTTACCTGTCTTTCACTTTACTACAAAACTAAACTCTTTACAGAGGCGAGAGTTTTCCCCTTTGACTTTGAAGGTGTCCCTTGTTATAGAACCTATTGCAGCATTGTTAACTTAGAGCAAATCTCTGATGAGGACTCAGCATACCTTTGCCTTGGATCTCAGGTAAACACAACCAAACACCTTTCTCTCTGTTCTATGTAAGGAGACACTCTCTGTAGAGGACATTTGACAGCAGCAATGAGAAACATGTTCCAAAGAATGTCAGTACCAGAACACAAACTTATCTGACCCCACGTGAATTTCAAGAGTTTCCAATGTTCCTCCATCATAACTGACCTTAACCATCATGTTGTTATGGGAAGAGGAGATCACATTGAGCAGCTCCAGCAGCCAGCCAATTTTCTCCAGCAACTTAAATAGACTGCCTCTGCTCACATGGCTGAATATCTTGATGAAGGCAGCATTTCTCTTCCAGCTACTGGACATGTCAATGTCAAAATAATACCCTATCATAAAAAGACACCTTGATAGACTTCACTTGCGAATACAAAAGTATAATAGTAATAATAATGAGAAGAAGAAAACAGCAGTCTCATGGCTGCATTTAGCTCCCTACATGTCTCCTGCCCAACAGGACTCTACCCCTTGGGTGACTATCCACTCTAAGTCCCAAATGGTCCCCCAAACCAGGTGACCCTTACTCTGCTGTGTTGCCCTTAAAGGGACAATCACTACACCTATAATGAAAGGTAGGAGAGCAAAACTGGAGGTAAAACACATTAAAAGCCTTTGATGCTGTTCAAAGGGTCACCCAGGACATTGCTGAATTTAGGTACAAAAGAAAATCCTAATGAGAAAAGGCCATTCAACTTTTTAAGCAGTCTCTATCCTATTTTGAGTGAATGTGGAAAGATACCAAGAGGTTGCACATAATCCTGTTGGAGGGACATAGTTAGGAGAGTCATGTTTTGTCTCACACCCTTGTGCAGACCCTACAGTGTAAGGTTCCAGATCCTAAAGTCAAAAATATCAAGTTATTTTATGTCAGATGAACTGGCATTTCTTGATTAACAGAGATTTTAACCCATTAAAATAATGGATATAATAACATCATAAAAATGTACTGTGTGTTCATAAATTAATACAGCAAATTTTTAGGTTATATTTTTAGGTTATATGTGACAAACTAAAACTTGTTACTTTCCAGTTTCATTTTTGATCAGCAGCACTGTGGCAGTGGAGTTATATAGTCTGACAGGAGGAATTCATTTGCAAGTCCCTGCATTATTAAATTTGACGACATCCTTGTATTTCTTTGAAACTTACATTCTAATAAGTCATCAGCAATAAGCCCTACACTGCAGTGAACAAAAAGGCATTTTAACACTCGTTAAAGCATCAACATTATAATGTTTTATATTGCAGGTTAGGGTACGAGGAAGGGCGCGTGAGCATTGATCTACAGAATTTTGGTGTGGCGTGCCACTAGTCTCCCATTGGCCTGTTAGAAAGGTGAGTTAAGAAGTCAACATTTCATACGTTCTCAGAACCAGGAACAGTCAGCTGTTTGGAGGTACAGACTCGATGAAAAAAAAACACAGTATGAACTGTGCTATAAACCTCAGTGACTCTAGAGTCATTGAGGTTTACAGCGTGGAAACAGACCCTTCAGCTCAACTTGTTCAAGCTGCCCTTTTTTTTCCAAGACACTGAGCTAATCCCAATTGCCTGCATTTGGCCCATATCCCTCTATACCCATCTTATCCATGTGAATGTCTAAATGCTTTTTAAAAGAGTCATAGCACATGTTGGCACTAACTGCAGACAATCTCTTAGCTTATAGAACATAGGGGAAACTAATGCCACACCAACATGTAATGAAAGAACCACATTATAGAACAATCAATCAAGCTGACAGACATGTCACAGCTTAACAGTTAACAGTTAATTGTGTTTATAGACAGATTCATTATAGACAGGTTCTTAAACTGATAGGGAAAGATTTCTTCTTAATAACATTTATTGGCCAAATGGCAAGCACACTGGGAAGATTTCCTCCAGTGGAATTGCAAAAGAATTTTCAAACGACACATTTTAGATTTTCCTAAATAGAGAAAATGTTCTTATTATTTTTACAAAACAACTAGCTTACACATGAATAAAGTCTTCCCCTGTTTTAATGAGCCTTACTTTGTTTGGTGGGGGTGTAGACAAGACTGAAGGATCATTTGTATATGGTCAAATGTCATTTATATAATCAAGTTGTATGTGTAAAATAAATTGAAAGGATAGGTTTGCATAATAATTCTTCAAAGATCATATGAAAAGGAGCAGGCGTACGGCATACTCGTGACATTCAGTAGGATCATGGCTGATCTACCTTTGACATTCAAAGGTATCACCATCGCTAAATACCCCACTATTAACATCCTGAGGGTTACCATTAATCAGATCTTGGGTCATCATTGACTCTACTTTCCTGCCTTCTCCCCATTACCCATGACTCCCTTGTAGATTAAACAGCTGTCTCCAGCCTTGAATACATTCAATGAACTACACTCCGCTGCATTCTGTGGAAGAGAATTTCAAAGATTCATGACTCTCTGAGACAACAAATTCCTCCCCATTTTTCAAAGGAAAATGGAACGTTGGCTTTTATTATACAAGGGGAATGAAGTGTCAAATTCGGAAAGTTTTGCTCCAACTGTAAAGGGAATAGGTAAGACCATACCTGGATATAGTGCGCAGTTTTGGTCTCCTTACTTAAGGAGGCATATACTTGCATTGGAAGCAGTTCAGAGAAATTTAACTGCCTGATGCCCTGAATGAAGGGCCTGTCTTAGAATAGAATATTTAGCAGATTGAATCATAGAATCATACAGTGCAGAAGAGGCCCTTTGGCCCATTGAGTCTGCACTGACACATTAGAAACATCTGAACTTCCACATAATCCCATCTGCCAGCACTTGGCCCATCGCCCTGAATGTTATGATGTGCCAAGTGCTCATCTAGATACTTTTTAAAAGATGTGAGGCAACCCGCCTCCACCCCCTTCCAGGCAGTACATTCCAAACCATTACCACCCTTTTGATAAAAGGCTTTCCTCACATTTCCCCTGAACCTCACCTTAACCTATGCACACTCGTGACTGACCCTTCAACTAAGGGGAACAACTGTTCCTTATACACTCTGTCAATGCCCTCATAATCTTCAACACCTCAAGCAGGTCGCCCTCAGTCATCTCTGCTTTAATGAAAACAAACTCAGCCTATCCAAATGTTCTTCATAACTTCAATATTCCATCCCAGGCAACATCCTGGTGAATCTCCTATGCACCCCCTCCAGTGCAATCACATCCTTCCTATAATGTGGTGACCAGAACTGCACACAGAACTCCAGCTGTGGCCTCACCAAAGTTCTACACAACTCTAACATGACTTCCCCGCTTTTGTAATTTATGCCTTGATTGATAAAGGCAAGTGTTCCATATAGGTTGAGTCTATACTCATCAGAGTTCAGAAATCTGAGGTCTGATCTTATGGAAACATGTAAAGTTCTAAGCTGGCTAGACAGGGAAGGTGCTGAATCTAGAGCTGGGGCCACAGTTTAAAAATAAACAGTAAACATTTTGGCTTTGGGGGGTCGAGGGGTGAGTTACTCTCTGAAGGATTCCCAGTCTGCGTTTGTAGCCAGAGTATTTACGTGGCTGCTCCTGTTCAATTTCTGGTTAATGGTAACCCCCAGGGTGTTAATAGTGGGGTATTCAATGATAATGATGCCTTTGAATGTCAAAGGTAGATCTCTTACTGAAGATGGTGATTGCTTGGCATGTGCGTGTTGTACATCACCTGGGGTAGTAGAGATTAATACTATAGATGTATTTAAGGGAAGCTAATTAAATGCATGAGGGAAAAAGGATTATGCAGATAGGTGAGATAAGGTAGGATGGCATCAGACTTATGTTGTAAAAATTCCAGCGTAGAACAATTGGGCTGAATATACTGACCACTAAGAGAACAGGGGTTCCAAACCTGAACAGAAGTTTCAGGCCAATAAATCTGCAGATGATGAGGCAGTTCCGTACCTGCCTCTGTTTCATAGCTGCTGAAGTTAGGTAATGCTTCATTTGATAGCTCAAAGTAAGGCAGCTGTCTTGTGCCTCCACAGCATTAGGCCAGTACTGCAGCACATTAACTTCTGTGCAGATTTTTAACCCTCTACTGCTAGTAGCTGCAGGCCTGTCCTTGCGCCAGTTGGCACAGTTCAGCATCTGGCTCTCTGCTGATCAGGACCCTGTAAAGATTTTTCCCTGTCTACTGCCAGGCAACTGTGTTCAGTCTGTACACGTGGCCAGGGACCGTCATAGCCTGTCAGTGTACGCATCTCTTGATGGCACTTGATTTCTTTCTTGCAGTGCCACAATGTTGAGATATAATGTGCAACATTTGCGTAACAAATGTTGTCCTTAAGGGCTTGAGACTGACTTGAGATAGCTATTTATTAACTAAACAATCTGGAGGAAAAGATAAGCAGAACTGGAAGTGAAAATTAGACACTATATATCACTCCTGATTCTCATTTCCAGTGAAACTAATTTGAAAGAATTTGCAGAGATAGTGGAAAATGGTATTAAACGGATAGCTCTTTCAAAAAGCTGTTACAATTATGATGGGCCAAATGGCCTCCTTCTTTACTGTTAGATTCTACCTTTCGAAATGATCTCTCCATGCCCAAAGGTTGAGAAATGACAAGCATGTCCTACCCTCTCCCATGTAAGGTTTAAACATTTGAGGAGAGTTCTTACTGTGAGGTGTCTTACTCCCACATCAATGACACAGAACCCTTGCTATTCGAGTACAATCATTTAACTTGACCTGGTGTGTAAGGCAACTCTTTGTTCAGCCCCAGAATTCATGCTTTTGCATATATTTGGTACACAAGTTGAGCTTCTCCCTTTGCAGCCAAAACATGTTATACTCGCTTTAGTAGTCAGCTCAATTTTTCCCCCTACAAATGAATCTTTTAATTAACGGTACTTTATCACAGGGTGCAAGCAATCAAGTAGGTGATATGGGTTATGTTGCGAAGATGCATGAGAGTTTAAGACACATCAACACAGAGAAGACCCCACATGATGAACAACAAAGATGCTGACCAAAGGTGGTTCACTTTTATATTCACTTTCTCTATTTTTGGAGGGCATTTTGAGGCTTCGAAGGTTGATTTACGCACTGACATCTGTGGCAAATTCTACAAATGGCTATCTGATTGAATAAGGTTGAGGTAGCTCTGACATAAGCAATGGTCCTTCCTCTATAAGTTTTAAGAGCATTAGGCCTTCACTACCACATGTCTTCAAACTCTTGAAATGTGAAATACGTCTAACAAAGTAAAAATTGCTGATACTATTGGGTGAAGCTGAGTTTCTTTCTATAGTATTTCTTGGTCAGCTGCATTTTGGTCTCATGACAGTTATCTCCACTAACCTAATAGCATCTTTACAGTGGGTGTAATAGTATTGAAGACTAATCATGGGCAAACTTATACACTTGTCATACACTTGATTCTTAACAAGTCCTTGAGTTGGAAAAATGTAAATCTGCGCGATTAGTCCTGTCCCAGGATTAATTTCAGGAACACAATTGTGTTCATGTGAAAATACTAAGTTATCAACATTAACACATACTTAGTGAGTGTCTTACTCTGATGCAGAAGAATAAATCTTCCCCCTTTGTGAAAAATAAACTTGTTCTACAATTAATAACAAATGCCTTGATCACGGTCTTTCACTTAAATAGCAGCTCTAATATTTGAATTTGATTAAATTTCACCCAACAGATTTGAGATAAAGAAAACAGAAAAATACATACCAGCTCACTAGAGATATTGGGATGCAAGTAACATACTGAGGCAACTTATGACTGGATTGGTTTTGCCAGCATGCTTCTACAAAATATAGCATGGAATCCAACAGAGTGCACGTTGTCAGCAGTGGCATTCATGCACTGACATTAATAATGCTGCAGACACTGCACCCTCACCATGTAACCCAAACCACGATCTACTTTCTTTTGTTCTGTCCTAGTAATTGGTGGGGTATGCTGAGGAAAAAAATATATTTGTCCACAGTGCGCCAAATGACATCTCTGGATGAGACACATTGTCCTTTACTGTGCTTGTTTCTATTCGCATTGGCTTGACAATCTCTTGCTGGCCCAATAGAGCACCAATTACTGCACCAAGTAGCATTTACATTCTTCATATTACTGTAGTGTTTTCCAGAGTAAAGTGGCCAAATCAAGTGCCACATTTAATTCAGGATAGATTTATGCTGCAAACTAGCCTCCATTGGGAATTGAACTGAAGTTGCTTGAACATATTTTATTTGTTGCATTGTGCAATTAGTCATTTTGCAATGATATTTGGATTCTTAATTATTTATACATTATTTTCCACTTGCTCGTGTTAACTTTGCCTCATGAATATAGACAAAGGTAATTTGTGATGTCAAGTATACATACATTTATATATAATATAAATATATATCGGCAACAGAATGCAAAGTATCTACAGTGTAGATGTTAAATAATTTAATCAATTCTGAATGATTTGTGTAGTAATGCAAAAACACCCTTGTGAGATGTGGCCACATTATGTGTCTATTTCTTTTTAGGGAAATGTCACTGTGTATATACCATAATTGCATTAACTAAATCTAGAATTTGGTTCCCAATCTCAATTTTTCAGTGAATGTAAAATGTCCATATGTTACGTTGGCAGCAGCACTGAACTGGCAGTTAAACTCATCGCCATGGAAACCATTAAAAGTCATTCCCGCAGCATCCTTATGCCACAACTGTGCTGTAATGCACAATGGAATTGATTGCATTAGCATCACCTCACAGACAAGAAATATGAGATTGTTTTTGTTGGCCTCGTTAATTTGGCATCTGCCCTACATATCCTATAATCATTCCCTCCCACTAACAACTAATCAGGCCCACAGCGATGATTGTGAAGGTATTGATCAGAGCAAGAGCTTGACTAATTACTTGCTTGGCTATGGATGTTCATGCTGCTCGAGAAATGCCACATTTCTTCATGTTGCTCTTACTTTATGCAGAATTAATCCAGCTGCCAGTGGAGGTATCAGTGTTCCCTGCATCCAGGGCAGAAAGTTAGTTGGAAAAATAACTCTGGATGACACTGCTAATGGCAGCACCCATTGCCCTCCAGTGACACAGCGGCAGCGCTTAATCTCCCTGCACTTCAATTTGCTTGGCCTTCAGGTACTCTGACTTTTAATTAGAAGGAATTTATATATTTTTTTAAAAGTGCTAGCAAATAATGGAACTCGTTTAAATAAAGTTAGAAAGATTTACACCTTCTGGCTACATGCACCATAACCTAATTAGAAGCAAACACTGCAGAACACAGCACATAAATACAGTTAATCTGGCACAACAAATGCTTCGGTGCATTAAATGACCACAATCAAATGTTTATGGTTAACAGTGTTAAGCAGCATGGGGGTTTTGCTGTAGTTAGTAAGGAGAGGACATCTGTCAAAAACTATATCTGAGAGATGGTGCCCTGAGCAGAAGTAACAACCTGCAGACACATTCCGTAATTATACCATGAACATTAAAGCAAGTAATAAAAAAAGGCTCAACTAACTATCCTAATAATGTACATATAAGCTTGCATGTAAAAAATGTCTAACTCTTAATGGACAGTTAAAATTAAGTAATACAGGTAATTCAGTGGGGTGATATAATCTGGTGGCATTAAATGTGTAGGATTAAATGTTCTTGCATTGAATTCTGGAATAAGAATGTTTGCAACATGACTTGTCATCTTATCATTCAACTTCATGCATCGGGCAAATGTCTGCTACAAATCTTCTTAAACCCCTCTTTCCTGTCCCTTTCACCCTCACTTTGAAGATTAAGTGCAAGGAGCACAAGGACTTCCTTGTCATTAAGACAAACAGAACTGATCAGCTGCCTCTGCTATGTCCCTCCCTTCAACTAGTCCATAAGAGGAAACTTTCACTAAGGCTGCCCCCTGCCCTATCCCTTTCTCAGTCATCCCTCCTTTCTCCCCTATTGCTTCCCTAAGCTCATCTTGTAAATGAGAACCATCTCCTGCGTCCTTGACCATATTCCCACTAGAACGCTGTCCACCCAACTCACTCTCTTCATCCTCATATTACTCATTCCTTCCCTTCAAGTGTTGTTCCTCTTTCCTATAAATCTGTTGTCATCACCCCTCCTCAAAAAGCCAATTCCACTATCCCATCTCCAAATTCTTTTTCTCCCAAAAGTCCTTGATCATGTTGTCACCTCCCAAAGCCGCACCCATCTTTCCTGGAACTCCATGTTTGAATTGCAATAATCAGGCTTTCCCTCTGTCAATGTATCAAAACGGCTCTCACCAACAACAGGAAGATTGGTGGGTGATGGAGCTTAATTTGATGTGAGGTCAAAAATTAGTTCCCAATGGTGAGGATAAACTTTAGCAATTATGTTCGTGTGACTTTAAAGGCTGGTTTAAGCTCGGTTAAAGGCAACTCAAACTTCCTCATGAATAATGTTAGGAAGTCCAATGTCATGCAATGCTCACTAAAAGGCCTTCTCGATGGAGTTAAGATCCTGCTCCAAATTAAGTCCCCCACTAGCAAGAGATTAAAATGTACACTTTTACAACAGCATATAAGTGGTGTGCATCTGGTACATTAGACGTCTTCTATGATTAATATTATCTCTTGGCTGCTATGGGGAGCATCTGTAGATGGCAGCCAATGCTTGAGATGGGGCGATAGCAGTGCAAGTTATGCAGAAGATGAGGAAGAAAAGGATAGCAAGGAATGGTGGAGCAGTGACTGGGCAAAGGTGGAAGCGATAGTGCAAGTTGACCTTTCAAACATGGTGCCTGAACGTTTGACTCCATGAGGTAATGGCAGGCGAGGCAACTTTCTATCTTGTCCTGCCTCAAAAATCAGCGCGTTTCTTGGAAATGAATACTTAATGAGTTGAGCAGTGCCAGGCAATGCATGATCAGCTGTCTTGCCCCTCCCAGTAGAAATCACTTCCATTTCTGCACTTGCCACCAAACTTAGACAATTTTGGAATCTGCGGCTATAACAAAGGCAAACTATCCCTTTTCAACTTGCCTGCAGCTACTGACATGGTTGACCACACTGTCCTCCATCAAGGCCTCTCCACTATCTTTCAGCTTGGTGGCACCTCTCTCACTTGGTTGTATTCTTAGCAATCTAATTGCAGCCAAAGTACCATTGGAAATTCTTCCTTTACCTGGTAAATTCTTCCTTTACCTCTGGTATCCCCGAAGGATCTATTCTTGGCCACTTCCTATTTCTCATTTACACACTGTCCTCAGAGACATCAGAAAGCTCAGAATTAATTTGCACACGTACATCGACAGCATCCAGCTCTGCCGCACCACCACTTCTCTCAACCCCTCCACTGTTGCTAGAGTATCAAGCTGTTTATCTGACATTGAGTGCAACAGGAGGAGAAATTTCCTTTGATTTGTTATTGGGAAGATTGAAGTCTTTGTTCTCAGTCCCTGTTATTTTGCCCCATCACGTTCTACTTCCCAGCCCCCCAACATGGGCTGGGAAAATGATGCTCAATATTTGTGTTTGTGGCACAGCCTGCATTCTTTTATTTGAAAAGTGCTATATAAATCGAGTATATATTGGGGGAAGTAGTAGTATGGTGAGCATAAAACAACTGAAGCAGCAGAAGATGGATGAGCCTAAGACACTACTCTGAGGGACTCAGTCCTGCAACAATCACAACCATCTTCCTTTCTGCTAGGTACGACACTAACCAGTAGAGAGTATTCCCATTGACTCCAGTTTTGCAAGGGTTCCTTATTGCCATACTCGATTAAATGTTTCCTTGATGTCAAGGGTAGACACTCTTACCTCTTGAGTTCAGCTGCTTTGTCCATGCTTGGACTAAGACTAATGAGGAGCTGAATGGCCCATCTAACTGATGGAAGTGACTACTTCCATCAGTAAAGTGATGGAAGTGGTCACTGACAATGCTACCAAATGGTATTTACTCAGCAATAACGTGGTCACTGATGAAACCGAGCATCCTTCCATCACTTTGCTGATGATTGAGTAAAGTCTGATGGGGCAGTTAGTTGAATTTGTCCTGCTTTTTGTGGACAGTATATACATGGGCAATTTTCCACATTGCTGGGCAGACACCACTATTATAGCTGTACTGGAACAAATTGGCTAGGATGCAGCTAGTTGTGGAGAATAGGCCTTCAGTACTATTGCCAGAACCTTTGTAGTGTTCAATGCTTTCAGCCTTTTCTTGATATCACGCGGGGTGAATCGAATTGGCCGAAGACTAACGTCTGTGATGTTGGGGACCTCCAGCGGCAGCTGATATGGATCATCCACTCGACACTTCAGGCTGAAGATTGTTGCAAATGCTTCAGCCTCGTCTTTGCACCATTGTGATAGACTCCTCCAGCATTGAGGACGGGGATATTTGTGGAGCCTCCTCCCCCAATCAGTTGTTTAAGTGTCCATGACTGGATGTGACAGGACTGCAGCTCTTAGATCTGATCTGTTGGGTATAGAACTGGGTAAAGAAGATTGGCCCTGAATTCTGAATCCATGTAAAATCCAACAGTTTCTGTCAAATCTGTTCATATCCCAGAAAATGAGAAGCTTACTTTTCAGAGGAAACAGTGAAAAAAGAGTGGATAAACAGTGCCAATTTCTAGAGTCGGATCTGCAGCTCGAGAATGTAACTGCATTGTGCTGCTAATATACTAGAAATGATTCTGGTACTCATACATTTTTGCCACAGGCTTCTTGCAAACAATGGCAAAAGACTTGGTACTGAAATACCAGTTTACATTGCAATATCTAATTTATTGAAATCCTGTTCTGACACACTGATGAACGCATTATGGGGAGATTTTCCTGGATTTTCTCTTAGATGCATTGGGCCAATTGAATGCATTTAACATTGGGTACTCTGGTAGCTCAAGGGCCTACTACCTACAAGGAAGCCATCTGATCGTAAAGGTAGAGGAATCTGTCAAGTACTGTCATAGCTTTGTACTCCATCATCCTCAATTCTCTGATATTCATTGTGCTCATAGGTAATCTGGAACATCTGGGCTCAGAGCCAAGTAATTCTCCTCAACTCACTCAAGCCTGACAAGAGGAAGCTGAGAAGGTAATTGTTTTTCTGAAAGATATGGCATTCTCAGTGTACACCAGTTGTACTCAGTTGTCTTTCATGCAGCATCCCATGATGTTTGTCAATAGGTATATATACCACTCGAATTGTGTTCACAAGGTCTGAAACCATTGCCAGAGAGTTGTGATTGTATGGTTTCCAGAGAGTTTCCATCACACCCATACTTTAAGGGAATCTTGATTTCCCCACTTACTCCCGTGTCAAGTAAATGTCATTGGCATTCCCCTTGGAGTTAAGGATTACTTGCTTGAAATGTCAACCATGACAATACTGCACAACCTCTATGCCACCAAGAACAGTCTGTCGAACAAAAACATAATTGAAAAACAGGACATCATCCAACACGCATTTTGCATACTCAAATAATAGTTCTGATGTTTAAATACATACTAGCGCTTCCATTCCACATGCCCAAGAGAGATCTTGTAGAAATAACAGTGCATACTGCACAGCTAAGCCAGAGAAGGGGAGGCTAGGGGACAATGATGAAGAGCTGGGAAATTTTAAGCAGCAGTGTGCGCTTGCTAGGTTCTGATATAGCAATTCCTTCAGCAAATGTATTTTTGCACTGGATTGCATTTTATTTTTAAAACAACTATTTTTCATTGATACGGTTTTATTGTGAAACATTAATCTCTAAAGACAATAGCTTCAAAGTTTAAGGTGAAATGTTACATTTTTATTGAGAATAATAGCAATGTACAATGCAGTGGTATTACGGTTGCACTCATGACATGTTAACTAGTGAACAATCAGATTTTTGTTCTACTGCTTACATGAAATGTACTACCAAAGGAACTGATGCGGAGACTTCTCTAGAACACTGGTGTAAAACTGCTTGTGATTCAGTTGACTGCTTTTGTTACCATTCATTTTCAAGGTGAGGACATACATAATTTATTGCCTATCCTAAATTGCCCATGGGAAGGTGTTTATGAACTTCTTCTTGAATCATTGCTGTCAATATGGTGAAGTTACTCCCAGAGTGCAATTAAGTTGGAAGTTCAAAGATTTTGATCCAGTGGCATTAAAGGAATAGGAATATAGATTGCTTGGTGTGGATCTTAGTGGTAATGGTGTGCCCATACTCCTGTTATCCTTGTTTTTCTTGTTAACAGAAGTTGTGAGAGCTGCTTTAGGTGGCACAGTGGTTAATACAGCTGCCTCACAGCACCAGGGACTCAGGTTCAATTCCAGCCTTGACTGACTATCCGTGTCAAGTTTGCATATTCTCTCACTGACTATGTGGGTTTCCCCCAGGTGCTCTGATTTCCTCCAACGATGTGCAGGTTAGGTGGACTGGCTATGCTAAATTGCCCCTTAGTGTCCCAAGACGTGTAGGTTAAGGGGATTAGTGGAGTAAATATGTGAGGATGTGGGATAGGGCTTGGGTAAGATGCTCTTTTGGACAGGGGGTGCAGTCTTGATAGGCCGAATGGCCTCTTTCTGCACTGTAGGGTTTCAATGAGAAAAATGCCTTCAAGAATTGTTACAGTAGATCCCACAGATAGTTATGCACTGAAGCCACAATATAACGATGGTGGAGATAGTGAATGTTTAAGTGGTGAACTGGCTAAAGCTGAATGGGCTGCTTTGTTCTGGATGGTATCAAGCTTCCTGAATATTGTGGCAGCTGCATTTATACAGGCTAGCTCAGTGTGTTGCATCAACAAATAGCAGACCAAAGCACTCCTGACTGTGGCTCATAAATAATCTTCCCTATTCTGGCCGTAAGAATATGCTTCCTTCAGGATGCCTTTCCAAATACACATCCAAGGGAAGGGATTGGTTTGGTACTCTTCTCATGCATCTTATTGTTCCTGCTGGAAATAGAACCACTGCTCTTTCCAGCACTGGTCCTCACATTGTAACATGGCCTGGAATTTCAACAACCTCGTTCCCAGCCAAACAGCTGAACAAGTATCCAGTTGGGAATCAGAATGGTGAACAAGTGAAGCTTTCATGTGCCATTACAAACACTTAACCCTCTCCTCTATCTCTCCTTGGAGGAGAGTACACCGCTTTAGCTGGTGAGAGACAGTGACGTGGGGACACTTGTTGGTCACCGGTACCGCATTTCCATCTGGTCCATTGAGAAAGGGGTCTTGTTCCAGGAGGCTGCAGATGTCAGCAATGACCTGTCCTGAAAGCCTGAGCCTCCTGAAGCACCGATGCTTAGATGTGTCAAAAGAGCCGATCCTCTGCCTGCACATCCTGTACTGAGATCTCACCTCCTTCCAGCTGGATCTTGGTGTCCATTCCAACTGTCATATGGAACAGATCCTGAAGTGCAGCAGTAGATGAATGAATCGAAAGACCAGAGAAATGACTCCCAAAAGTTGACAATCATGTGTTAAAACCCACTGTCAGAAGGAGCGTTGTGAACAGTAGCCTCTCACCTGGCCATGGCTGGAACTCTTCAATTCAAAGAATTATAGAATCCCATAGAAGGAAGCCACTCAGTCCATCAAGACTACACCAACTCTCTGAACGAGTATCTTACACAAGCCCTCTCTCCCACCCTGTCCTGGTAACCCCATCCATTTATCACGGCTAATCCACTTAACCTGCACATGGTGGGACACTGAGGGACAATTCACCATGGTCACTCCACCTAATCTGCACATCTTTGGACTGGAATTACATTGATCAAAGACAACCCAGCCTGGCAGTTTGACTGAAGAAGCTTTTCAGGCCCCACACTCACCCTTTTCAGTCTGGGGACACACTGACATGTAGGGAAAGAGTACTCTGGCTCTTAAAGACAAAATCACAGAGAAGTTGTATGTGTTTCCTTGGATGCATATAGGTTCCTGGGAACCTGTTTCAATTCCTATCACCAAAGACATTGGCAAATATTGGAAGGATATTCCTTTCATTCTCAGTGCTACGAGGATGTCTATACGAGAGTGTCTGCACAGACACTGGCTCAAGTGAAGAATTGAACCAGATCTCTGGTACTGTGGGGCAGCAGTGCTAACCACTGTGCTGCCCTGTATAGAATAGAATACATGACCTATGTATTCCATTTCTGTGAAGTGACAATATCCACTATTAGAATATCCAATTGCTAAAGGGAGATGAAGACCCACCCCAAAATCCTCACCAGGTTGTGACAGCATTTGGTCTCCAAAATGGTGAAATTTTAGGACTAGGTATTTCTAGCCGATTCTACCTGAATTTTAGGACCAGCTATGTGGTACCTAACTTTAGGTGTCTATGATGTAGATCACTGTAACAAGCTGAGAGGTTCTGGCTCGCTGGGTTGGGGTTGAAGCATATCTGCAAAATGATTAAAAGGCACAGAATTGGAAGATGAGAGCATGAATGGTGAACACCATTTTCCTCTTCTCCATTATGTAGTTTCCTAACTCATGAAATTTATTGCATTTCAGGCAAGGGACTGTATGTTCTAGGTCTCTCCATAAATCTGTGTTCTGTCTTCTGTGACACTGACGTAGATTGTCCCCCAATACTGATTTTGAAATTCTCACACTTGTTTCCTATTCCCTTCAAGCCTCATCCTTCCATATCTTCGTAACCTCCTCCAATTTTAGGTGCCATAGTGGTAATGTTGTTGAAATTGCTTCCCTAAATCTCTCTGCCCCTTCATACAGGTATTATTCTTTGTTCTCCCCTACCCAAACCTCTCTTTTTGTGCCTAATTTAATTTTGTTTAACTACGGTTCCGGGCCGGAATTCTCCGATCTCACCTGCGGCCTCGAGTCTCCAGTCCCACTGCTGTCAAAGGAGAGTCGGCTGACCACCAAATTCTCCATTCTTGCTGGCAGCAGTAACAGGGTGTGTGAGACTGAAGGCTTCTGACTTCTATGAAATGCTTTTGACTGTTTATGTTAAAGGCGCTGTGTAAATATAAATTATTGTTGTTGGAGACAGCTTTTTCTTTGGGGAGAAGATACATACACGATGAATGAGTGGACGTATTGTGTTGAATATTTTATATAGCAGCGTAGCTATCTGGCTTTATCTGCAGATAAAGTAACTGGATAGAAAGTATCTTGGCTATAAAAAATTTGTTAGAAAGTTAGTGAGAAGTCTAAGGACATTATAATTTATGAATTATGTGCATGATTAATTACAGTAAAATCTTTTACATTTTGCAAGTTCAAGATTCAAGGATTTTTTTTTGCCCCATAGTGCTAGTTTTCAATCATGTGTTACCACCTTTCTTCTGGATGCTTTTATACCAACCTACAAGATCAATTCTAGTTAACTATAGTAAAATATTGAAATTCATCCATTGCTTTATTTTAGTTGGACTGAGTGACTAAGTGTCTGGCAGCTCCTGTAGATGTCAGACTAATTCTGAAATTCATGCCTATTTTTGCAATCTTTGCAGTTGAATGGTGAGGCCTGGGACACTCTCCGATAAGCCCTTGGGCCTTTGTTTCTACATGGCTGTCAGACTGCCAGCAACTACAACTGAAGCTTGGGTGACATGCAATGCCAGCATTTCTGATCAGATCAGTGATGGTTTGGGCTGGGGAGAGGAGCAATTAAAGTAACGTTAAAGTTTACTTATTAGTCACAAGTAGGCTTTCATTCACACTGCAATGAAGTTACTGTGAAAATTGGCTTGGGGACAGGGATTGGGGAGAAATTAGAAGCAGGAACCATGTTGAGATGCCAGGGGAATCGAGTAGAATGCAGCTACAATGCCAGGGACCATTTACTTCCCAAGCAAAGTGCCTCTTTCAGCACTCCTCACGGATTAAGAGATCCAGAATTGCTCCCTCCGGCTCTCTTAAGGAGATCTTCATCCATATACAGCCCCAATCAGCAGCCTTCTCCAGAAAGCAGGCCTTCTCCTCCTCCCAGTTTCAGGGCACCCCATCCCCAGTACTAATCATTGGCCTCTCCCACCACTCACCAGGCGTCATCTCACTCAGTCCACCCCCTCAATTGTTGGGGAGTAGGAAAAGCATTTCCTTGCCTCCCCTTAAAACTCCTGTCCATTAACTCTGCTCCTATCTCCACGGATGCTATCTGATTGCCTGAGTACATCCAGCATTTTTGTTTTTGATTTCAACCATTTACGGAATCTTTGGAAAGATACTTTCCGTTGGTTAAGGATTAGTTAGCAGAGAAGTGAGATTGACTGGTTATGGAGTAAAGTTTGCTTGCAAATAGCCAAACCGCTGGTGCAAAGGGAGAGGATACGTGTGGAGACAAAAAGAAACAGTGAACCAGAAAGATAATGACTTTCCACTTCTTTCATTGCTGTGTTGTACACTCCTTGCCTGTTCCTTCTATGATTGCTATGGAAAGGCTGTGTCTATGTGTTTTTATGCTGCTTTTCATGCCACTCTTTTCTTAAAATGGAATATAATGAAATCTAAATGATCAAGGATGCACTAACAAATAACCTGGGTGGGGTTGGGGGGAAATAGGCTGTAGGCTGTTGCATTGCCCTTTTACTTATGTACGCCTGAATCTGATTTTATGTGAAGAATACATCAAACTCAAGATATTTTCTGTGTCAATATACAACCTGCCCACAAAATCCTAAATCATCCAACATATCAATTCAGGCACCATGTGCAAATAAAGACAGGGGCATCTACCTTCATAAGTGAGCCCAGGATGTTCAAAGCAAGGTTCAGCTATATAAACAAACATTGTGCACCAAACATTAAAAATCATGACACACCTTTGCATTTTCGATGAATGCTAGAATTACTGCCTGACAGCAGACAGAAGCTGAAGGTATAAATAAAATGCTGTGTTAAACCTTTATCTACCACAGAATGCTGTCCTTATAAACAAGAAATCATGACAGTGGTATATTAACCTATGCTTTATGATATCATTAACAACTCAGTAAATCCTGATTAACTACTGAACATGGGTAAACAAGGGCACCGTTGTTAATGAGGACGCTGCCAGAGAGGACATTACTTCTCACTTAAAAGGCATTTAATTAAAGGCTATAGATCTTTCTGAGAGATGAAATAATGAGGCCCAAATGAATCTCACCACTGAAAAAGGTGAGATAATTGCTGAATTTCTAAACTGACAATGGAGAGGAAAACTGCTTTCATCAGTTTTCTCTGTTCAAACAGATCTTTATTTTCGGCTTTCAATTAGAATTTATTGCGTTGAATGATATTGAATAGAAAATGAGGGATGGTGTTGGTGGCCAGCTAATATGGGTTTGCTGAGAGATAGCAGACTAACTAAATTTCAGCTATTTTACAAACATCAGCCACATCAACAAAATCAGATTAAATTATGTTGCTTTTGCTGATTAAACCATTCTGGCAACCAAAATTTTGGCATCAGCTTGTGGCAGCTAAAATCTAAAGGAACAGTTTTATTGGTGGAGATGTCCTGGATTATCCAATTGGCCTCTAGTGACAACTACACTCATCCACTGTGCAGTATGTTGACCATAGTTTTTTCCTGGCAACAGCCTAACTTCATCATTAAGGGAGCTGTGAACGTGGAAGATCCTTGTAACTGGAAGCTAGGCACATGTTGATAGAGGTTTTAAAGTCCTATAACAGCATAAATGGCCAAACAGTTAATCTGAGTTAGAAAGATTGTGTTAGTGATTTTTTCTCCTCATTTTCTGATTAGCAAGTGCTGCAACAAAGAAAAAAATGGGGATTGAAACGTGGGACGGAATTTTTCCATTCCGCCCACCATGGGAATTGTAGCAGTCAGGATATGGACCATATATTGGCCTCGGACAGGATTTTCCAGTTTTGGGACAAGTGCGGCTGCAAAATCCCACCCATCACGTCGGACTTCCACCCTCACTACACATCTGAATTTCTGGGCCTTGCCTATAAGGGTGCCTGGACAACGATGTCCAAATTAGTCACTTGTGTATCTCCTCTCTGATTTAATTTCAACCATGAGTCCAAGCTCCTTCTCCCTCATCTCTATTCCCATCATTGTCCTAATTATTCAGCCTCTTCCTTGGCATCATTTTATCTGAAGTTATAAATGATTCCCTCTCCTCACTGAACTTTCTCTTTCAAATACACTGTTATCAAACCCATTCTCTAAAACTCCTTCCTCGCCCTCTCTGCCCTCTCAAGGTACCAGTTTATCTCCAAATTTCATTTATTCTCTAATATTGTTGAAGCTGTTGTTACCTTCCTGCCTGCCTACCTGACCTACAGCTCTCTGTCTGAACCCTGCAATCAGTTGCCTGCCCAAACCGCTGCATATAAATCTCCATAGTCACTCTCTGTGTTTACCCCTCCTTGGTCTCCATAACCTTTTACCCCAAATCTTCTCCTCCTTTGCCAACCTCTTTAGTACAGTGCTTTTTCACTTGCACGCTTATCTATTCATTCAGAGTCAGAGTATTTCTAGCAATAAACTCTCTTCCCCATCCACATCAGCATCTCTGGAGTCTCACAAAGATTTATCTTTGGCTGCATGGGATGAAGTTCCACATGTACGTGGCTGACATACGACACCCATTGCCTCTGTACTGTTAGACTGCTTGTCCAACATTACAGGCGTATTGGGCTGGATTTAGTGCAGCCTGCTGGTATGGGCATGAATGAAGAATCATGCAGGAAGCTATGCCTCTGGCTCCCGTCAATGGGAAAACGGAAGGAGGTTAAGTCAGCAGTAGGAACGCCTGCTGCAGGAAACTCATTCATTTATGGAGGGAAATTAATTAACATGAATAAAGAGCCATTTAAAGTTATTTAAATGCAATTCAGGCTAATTATAAGGTGCTCCCCCAATTTAATCATATCTGCAGAGACACGTCTCCCTTGCCTTCATTAACATGACCAGTAAAATCTCTCTTGATCGAAGCGAGTTACCTGACTTTCCTTGACTGCCCCTTAGACTTGTGGTAGTGTGCGCTGCCAGAGGTCTTCTGGCATAGTGGGTAGTTTCCCACCCCATATGTGTAGTCCCAAGTACCTGATGTGGTGTCAAAATAAATAGAGTGACCAGACATGCGTGGTTAAGGTTCCTGAATGCATCTTCAAAAACTATATCCCATTAACTGCACCACTGGCCTCATACACTGCTGTCACTCACCTCTCACTCACCACCCCACTTCTAAAATTCATATTCCTTACTTCACGCTCAAACATTTTCCCCACCTGCAAACCTCTCTCAGTGCACACCCTGCCAGCTATTCAAACAGGACAGCTACATCAATCAAACACATTGCACCACACTCACTGGCACACCTCCTTCTCTCTTACTGAATAAGATGGAGTTCATGGGGTAGAAAATGCCAAAGATTCTTCTGAGTTCCAAGCTGCAAATGGTCTAAGTGTACATCTCTTGCTTTTCCCTGTTGTCTGTTGGGAATAGTTCAATAGATCTTTAGTGTTGTCTCAGGTAGCTCAACAGTAAGAAAGACCTCACTGAAGAAGCATTTTTGTGTGTCCTCTTGTGCTGTCTTGACCCCATGAATCCTTTTGGGGTCTTCCATATATTTCAATGTTTTGACTTTGCACAGTTTCCCGAAATGTCTGTTCTGTTATGTTGAAAGCATTAGGCTGAAATTGCCAGACATTGATCTCAGAGCACTTTGCTCCACAGCAATGGCACAGCCGCTGTACTGGTTGGTTAGGGTGTTGCTTCCCTTGGCATGGAATGTTTCTGATTCATAAATTGGACAGTGGGGTTTATCTTGTGCCCTAGTTTTCATTCTCCTCTTAACATGAGTCTATGCTATAAACAGGTTTCAGATTGCCTGATAATCTGGATGACTTTCTCAAACTGTGCTTGAAGCATGTCTGAAAGTACGTAGTCCGCCACTGTTACAGCTATTCAATTGCCGATTAGCTCAGATTTTAGGTCACCATAATCACAGCCTTCAGTAGTTATATGCAGCTCATTATTAAAGGAATTGTAAGGTTCTCCTGGTTGCTGAACAGATTTCCTTTCAAGAAATTTGTTACTTGGAATGTTAAAATAAGTGCAAGTGATCTATTTGGATGATTCATAGCTTCCTTGTTTAACTATTATCTCATTGGTTATTGTGCCTATCAAATAAAGTAATGTATTAACTTGTTCAGCTTTTAAGCAGGATTGTCTGGCTGCGCTTGGCCCAAAATTGGAAAATCCTGCCGGAGGTCAACTGACCTTTGCAATGGTCTGCCCACTATGATTCCTGTGGTTGGCCGAACAGGAAAACTCCGCCCCCCTCTGATTTTCTTTCAAGGTCTGAAGCATTTGTGTAACTAAGGAAGCATTTTCACCAACATATCCAATTTTGTGATTGATCTAGGCCTTGGGTAAGTCCAAATTGATCCGGAAAAATGGATTTCTGATGTATGGTTAAAATCTTCAAATTGCAGGTTGAGTTTTAAGATGTTTCTGAAATTCCAAGGTATACTTCTGCACAAAGGGTTTTCTCAAGCTTGTCAGTTTCTCTGGGCTTCCATAGTAGTGGTGTTCGGTGTCTCAGCTTTTATATTTTATTTAGCAATATCTGCCTAAATTGACTGGTCTTTCCCTCTTTAGCGCAACGCTGTTGGGTCTTCAAAGCAGCAAGTCCTAGGTTTTTTTTTCAAATTTTAAAACTGTCTACTGAATTCTGATTATTATTTTCTTTTTTGTTTGGGGCATGCTTGACTGCCATGTGTTCAGGTGTCAACTTGCGAATCAGGTTTCTTGGACTGTGATTTAAATGGAAATTTCTGACTACTGCAACATTTCAGTTTTTTCAGGACTTATGTTATCCAAGATTTTTACACTTTTAGTTCAGCCCTGCTTGGTCTACTGAGTCTGCACATTCTGGGCATTAATGCTGGACTTCCATAGAATTCAGTGGAGTCTTCTGTCACAGTAAGGAATTTAATTTCTGCCTTCAGCTTCCAATACTTTCTTTGAAGCATTTACCTGGCAATTTCCTTCCACAGCTTCACTTCTTGAGGTCAGAATGTTCCTTTGTTTTTTTTTTCGTCAGTTTTTTTCCAGGATTTAATTTTCTTCTGCAGTTTCTGCAATGTTTTGAGTTATTCCGTTTGCTGCCACCATATTGTAATGTGTTGGATGATGTTTGGTAGATCTAATTAAGATATTCATTGGGGGAGTATCTAACAGGAATTTGTCAAAGTGTTAGTTCTGGCGAGGAAACTGCTTTAAAACTCCAGTTCCACTAATCCGTTTTCTCTCCAGAGCTTGACACCTTGAAAGCAAAAAAATACATGGGTGGGTTTTGTACCATCACTCAGGTGGGGCGGGCATCTTAGAGCTGGGAACTGGCTAATAAGAAATAACTATACTCCCCTCCCACCCACTCCACCACGATCGCAAATAATAAAATTGGAGATCATCATCTCACCAGTGATATTTGCACTTGTCAGTGGATTTTGAGAACCACTGACAATCTCGCACAGATAATGCGGGTTCAAGATCTTGCCCATAGTCTTAGATGGCTCAACAATAAGTATTTATTAACTGCTGTACATATGTACTAAGTTTCTAGTAAAGATCCAAGCTAGGAACTGTCACCATGCTTATTTCTACACATGGCTGTCCAACACTTCACTAGTCCCCAGGTGTGGGACATGTGTTCCCTTATATCACTGTGTGGACAGTACTGTACTTGGTCCCATTTTTAACCCTTAATGTGCCAGACCCTTATACTGTACCACTCCCACCCCTCCCTTCACCAGAATCCTCGTGTTTCTTTCTTTTCGGAAATCCAAGAACAGCAATCTTTTTAGGTGATACTGGAAAAGAAGGAACGGGAAAAGCAGGAAGAGAGCGGGAAGGAAGAAACTGTGTCACCTGCTCTCAGACGTCACATTCACCAACTCACAGAGTGACACACACACACAATTTAGAGGGCAGCATAGAAGTTTACCCTATAACTTGCAAATGTTGGCAGACACGTTGGCAATTCCCCTTTGAATGATCAGCCACAGGAATGTGCCATTAGGCTGGACAGAATACATGTACCCATCCAATATTCATGAAGGGGTGAGGGGAAAGCAGACTGCATTTGTCCATTAAATATGCTGCAAGTTCAATATAAAACGCCAATTATTGATATAATTAATTAATGTTGAAGGAAGCTGTTTAAATATCATTAGTCAGATTAATGGACAGGGGCTGGGATTTTGTTTGATAGGATTACTTTCATTTTGTTTCGGTGCCGCCAGATTTGGTTTTGCTGGATTTTGCTTCCTGTTTCCAAGCAATTAATATTATCCAACTGAGGAACAGTTAATTTGATTTTGACTTTGTGAATTCTAAGTTCATCCATGAAATAACCATTCCTTCTATCACTATTACTGTTCCTTATCATTGAAGGCAGCCAACCTCTGCTGAAAAAAAGTCATTTACAAAGTGTGTTGAGAATCGAAGAAGGTGCTTTGAAGCTATTGAAGTTGCTGGCTTTGAATCCATTGAGATGCATACACATGAAGTGTTCAGATGTTCTGTTTCCAGATTATTCATCGAGTTTCATAGTTACACATAAAGGCTACAGAATGGAAACAAGCCATTCTACCCAACTGCCCTGTGCCAATTTCTATACTTCACAGGGCAACTCATTTTCATCCGAATACATTGGTGTGATAGCACATTGTACAACATTACCTCTCTTTGGGTAAAAACACCTCTTGAATTTGTTATTGGATTTATCAATGATTATTTTACATTCGTGATTTCCAATTTTCAACTTCACAAGTAGAAACAATGGGTGAAATTGAACGTCCACCTGGGAGTGCCATTTAATGGGGCAGGAAGTTGCAATTGGAGAGTCTGTCACCTTCCTGACACCCGCCAATTAGACATGATGTGGAGATGCCGGCGTTGGACTGGGGTGAACACAGTAAGAAGTCTGACAACACCAGGTTAAAGTCCAACAGGTTTATCTGATAGTAAACTCACAAGCTTTCGAGGTTTCCCTCTTCATCACCTGACGAATAAATCAGTTGGACTTAAACCTGGTATTGTCAGACTTCTTACTGTGTTTACCCACCAATTAGATCCAGGGTGGGAGGGTTAAGGTTGGGCCTTTCCCCCCAGGTCATTTTTTTTTGCTCTTGGGGTGTAGGTGTCATTGACTCAGCCAACATTTATTGTCTGACCTTATTTTTCCTTGAGAAGGTTGTGCTAAGCTGTGTTCTTGAGCGGCTGCAGTCTATTTGATTTAGGTACACCTATTGTACTGTTATGAGTTCCAGGAATTTGAGCCAATGACAGGGAAGAGATGGCAAGATAGTTTTGCGTTGGGATGCTGTGTAGCTTGGGGGGGAACTTGTAGGTGGTGATATTCCCATGTGCCTGCTGCCCTTGTCCTTCTACTTAGTAGGGATTTCATGTTTGGAAGGTGCCAATGAAGGAGCCTGTGGCTGCAGTGCATCTTGTAGATGGCACCCATTGTTGCCATTGTGTGTCAGAGGTAGAAAGAGGGGGGGCAGAAAGAAAAAGTATCTTGCTGTGCATAAATGGAGGGACATGTGGCAACACTGAGTCACCCTGGAAGATTATTGTTGCCTGCTCTTTAATCCAACCCTCTCCCCCACCTAGCCTGAGCTCTGTGTTCAAGGCTCCCTGGCTGCTCCTCCTCCCAAGTTCTGCTCAGTAGTCAGTGGCCATCACTTCTGGGACACTGAAGGTCAAGAAGAGATGCCAGCGTCTGACTGGCAGGCAGCTCATGGACACAGGGAACTGGCAGGTTCCCAACTGCAACCAGGTAAGTGCCTGATGGGATTTTAGTTGTGTCAATAACTGCAGCAGAATTACCATTGGTTTTTCAGCCAGTGGACATGCCCACTGCGGCCATTACATTTAGCCTTATTTCCACTCTATCAACCCTTTCATAATCTTGGAGCACTCAACCAAATCACCCCTCAATCTTGGCTCAGGATCAAGAAGGACATGTTTGGTTCCTGAATTCTATGGACTGTTATAAATTGTTTAACTATGGGTTCTACCTGGTCAATGATAACGGCTGAAAAAAGTTTCTAAAAACTTACAAGGTCACAGGACCAGGGTAGGATTGTCGTCAGTGCAGGATTGATGGGCTGAATGGCCTCCTTCTGCAATGTAGGGATTCTATGATTCTATTCTATCATTCTTTCCCTTCTGCCCCTTAAAGTTAAACGACATAATTCATTGTCAGAAATAAGTCAAAATAAGTTGTTTGATGGGGGCCCATGTCTGATCAAATATAAGTACACTTTCATTTTATGAAAACAAAATATAGCATTTTAAATGGCACTTGCGCAAAGAATGGTGACTTATATTTTCTTGAGCACAATATGACAGATATCAAAAAAGGATCCATGTGATAGTGAAAAAAATTCATGTACACAGTCTCTACTAAACACACCACCATCAAAACAAGACAAGAGTCTGGAAAAAGTAAATAAAATATATTGTTTTAATATAAGGTTATAACTGAGGTACACAGCGTTATTTTACAGTTCAGAAGGATGCATCTTTTCATTTGTCTTTATTGTCTGTCAACAATATATTTTGCTCTTTTATTAACTTCAGCACCTGCTGGTTAACAGTGTACCATATTCCTCCTGACACGCCGATTCAGGAAAGAAATATTACAGTCAGCAACTGATGGCGCTGCAAAAATATTATACATGCTTCTGAAAGTTGGAGGATTTGAGCATTAATACAATGACACCACATACTAAATGTAGTCAGGATGTGTTATTGAACATTCATTTCCAATTTGCTTCCTAAATAAATTTACATAGTTACAACATCGTCCCAGAATCTCAATGAATTTGAGAGATGGAGCAAGTGTCTGGTCGTATTTTGCTGATGTTGCCAGTGCTTGGGTTCATACAGTTGGTGTTGTTAGTGATGCTAATCATAATTCTTTTTGTGAGGCTATCCATTGTAGTGATTGCAATGCTGGCCTTGGTGCTGTTACTTCATTTGGTACTAAATTTTGTGAGACAGCAGAAAATATTCTCCATCCTATGGTGTTCATTGTTTGTGTCCTCGTAATATATTTTGTCTGATTAATTTGTGGTAAACTGGATGGCGGATACATGAGGGAAAAACCTACTTGGTGTTGCAACTCACCAAGCTACTTGTCACAGGTGCATCTGTCTATGATAGTATTGCTAGAACTGCGCACCACATGGTTCTTGTGGCACCCTCCATTGAATTGGCACTACTACCTTACTAAGTGGGAGAGATTCAGAACAGGTTTAGCAGCTGGGCATCTGGGAAACACTGTGGGTCTCCACAGAATAGCATTCCACTACAACCTGGGACCTCACAGTTTCATCTATTACCATCAAGCAACGGGACCAACACCAGATTCAATGGGCTGTGTAGGAGAGCATGCCAGTGGCAGCAATAAGATGCAAGCAACAGCATAGCACTAAAAGCATGCTAAACAGCAAAAGCAGCATTCTACATAGAACAAAAGGGTAGCACATCCAATGGATCAGATCAAACCTCCTCAGTCCTGCCACATTCAGTCATGAATGGGTAGTGAACAATTAAATAAGTAATAGCAGAAGATGGCTCTATAACTGTCCCAACCATCAATGATTTTAGAATGCACTTAAAAAAAAAATTCCCAAACATGGTCAGCTAGAAAAGTTGTGCAGAAATTCCATCTTCCCTCTTCCTGAGGACCCCACAAGCCTTCAGGCAAAACGATTCACTCCATCTGAAGTGAGGCACAGGGTCACGATGATTTGTTCTCTGGAACTGGCTGCTCCCTTAATCAAGCCGTTCAAATATAGATACAACACTGGCATTTACAAGACCAACTGGAAAATGGACAAGTTATGTGTCTTAGAATAGAATCCCTACAGTGCAGAAGGAGGCCATTCAGCCCATCAAGCCTGCACTGACAATGATCCCACCCTATCCCTGCAACCCCATAATTTACCCTGCTGAACCCCCTGACACTAATGGACAATTCATCATGGCGAATCCACCTAACTTGCACATCTTTGGCCTGTGGGAGAAAACTGGAGCACCTGGAGGAAACCCACGCAGACATGGGGAGAATATGCAGACCCCACTCAGATAGTGACCCAAGCCGGGAATCGAGCCCTGGTCCTTGATACTGTGAGGCAGTAGCACTAACCACTGTGTCACTGTGCTGCCCCATCCTGTCCATAGAAAAGCAGGACAAATGCAATCCGGCATCCAGCACCACTCCATCAATCTACTCTCAATTGTCTGCATGGTGACAGAAGATGTAATTGACAGAACTGTCAAGTGGTAAGGCCTAGACGGTATCTAGGCTTGGGCTGATAAATGCCAAGAAATATTCACACTAGACAATGACTGTCTCCAATAGCAGAATCTAACCATTCCCTCCTCGCATTCAAAAGCATTCCCTATAACAAATCCTCTACAAATCTACCACAATGATTATCTTCAAAGTTTACTGTTGAACAGAAATGGAATCAAATAAGCTACATAAACACAGTAGCTGCCAGAATAGGTCAGAGGTTGAATCTAATATGGTGAATGACTTCCCTTCTGACTTCCCAAAGCTTGTCCACTAGCTACCAAAACCCAACTTGAATAAGTACTTCTCTGACACCACCCAATATAGTCTACTTGATTGACACCATTCAGCACCTTAAACGTTCATTGTCTTTAGCACCACTATTGCTACAGTGTGGACCATCTACAAGCGGTACTGCAGCAGTTCACTAAGACTTCTACAACAGCCACTCCCAAACCCATGACCTCTACCATATAAGACAAGAGAGCCAGGCACATGGGCACACCTTCACCCAGAAGCTCCTCTCCAAGTCACATATCACTCCGATTTGGATATTTATCACTGGTTCCTTGCTGCCCTGGGTCATAATCATGAAATTCCCCACTGAACAGTAGTGTAACCATAGGTAAAACACAGAGTACAGTTGTTCAAGAAGACAGCTCATTGAGATCTTCTCGAGAATAATTAGTGATGGGCAACAAATGTTGGCCTGCCAAAAAAACCATAAGATATATGAGCAGCAGGCCATCTGGCCCATCGCGTCTGTTCTGCCAGTCAACGGGTCATGACTGATTTGATGTGATAGCCCTCAGCTCCACTTTCCCGCCTTACCCCCAAAACACTTGATTCCCTTACTGATTGAAAATCTGTCAGCCTCCACCTTGAACATACTTAATGACCGAACCTGTACAGCCCTCTGCAGTAAAGAGTATGACAGCTTCACTGCCCTCTGGGAGAAGAAATTTCTCCTCATCCCTGTCTTAAATGCGTGACCCCTTACTCTGGAATTTTGCTCTCGTGCTAGACTCTCCCAAAAGAGAAACAACGTCCCAGCATCTACCCTGGCAAGCCCCCCGAGAATCCTATATGTCTCAATGAGGTCAGCTCTCATTCTTCTAAACGCTAATGAGTACAGACCCAATCTACTCAATCTCTCCTCATAAGAAAATCCCTCCATAGCTGGGATCAACTTAGTGCACCTTCTCTGGACTGCCTTTAATGCCAGCATATCTTACCTTAGATAAGGGGACCAGAACTGTTCACACAGTATTTTAAGTGTGGTCTAACTAGCGCCTTGCAAGACTTCCATATTTTTATATTCCATTCCCTTTGAAATAAAGGCCAATTTTCAATTTGCCTTTCCTTACTTGTTAAGCTTGCATGCATGCTTTTTGTGAATTATGCACAAGGACCCCCAAATCTCTCTGTGTTTAATCTTTCTGCAATTTTTTCTATTTAAATATTATTCAGGCTCTTTATTCTTCCTTTCAACGTGCATAACTTCACATTTTCCTACATTATATTCCATCTGCCACATTTTTGCCCAGCCACTTAACCTGTCTATGTTCCTCTGTAGACTCCATGTCATCTTCACCACTTCTTTCCCACCTATTTGTGTCAAATGCAAACATGACAATAAGTAATTTACAGGTTACCATCCTGGAAATATCCCTTATCCCAACTCTATGTCTTCTATTACTTAACCAATCCTCTATCATAACATATCACCCCAACACCTAATTAAGTGAGGAACCTTATCGAACGCATTTTTGAATTCCAAGTTTGTTATATCTATTGATTTCCTTCATCTATCCTGCTTGTTACCTACCACCTCAAAGAATTCTAAGGTGGCATGGTGGCACAGTGGTTCGCACAGCTGTCTCACAGTGTTAGGAACCCGGTTCAATTCCCAGCTGAGATCACTGTGTGTGTGGAGTCTGCATGTTCTCCACCCCACCCTCACGTCTGCATGGGATTCCCCAGGTACACTGGTTTCCTCCAAAAGATATGCTGGTTTGGTGCATCGGCCATGCTAAATTCTCCCTTAGTGTACCCAAACAGGAGCTGGAGTGTGGCAACTAGGGGATTTTCACAGTAACTTCATTGCAGTTACTGTTACAAGCCTACTTGTAACACTAATACACTTAAACTCTGAACTCTAATCAATTTGTCAGGCATGACATCCTCTCCGTGACCCTGCTTACATGTACTATGTATTTCTAAATGCTCTGTTACTACATCCTTTACATGGAATCTAACATGCTGCCGATGCCGAGAAAGCCCTCGTCTAGTGAGTAATGTATAAAAATAAACAATTTTACTTCAATATTAGAACCATAGAATTCCATAGCATCCCTAACAGTGCAGAAAGGGGCCATTTGGCCCATCAAGTCTGCATCGACTCTTCAAAATAGCATTCTGCCCAGGCCGTCCCTATCCCTGTTACACCACCTTAGCTAATCCACCTAACCTTTGTGTCTTTGGACACAAAGGGTCAATTTAGCATGGCCAATTCACTTAACCTAACATCTTTGGACTGTGGGAGAAAACCCACGTAGACATGGGGAGAGTGTATAAACTTCACACCGACAGTCACCCAAGGCCAGAATTGACTCCGGGTCCCTGATGCTGTGAGGCAGCCGTGCTAACCACTGTACCACTGTGCCACCGCATTAGGGTAATTGAATTGTTAATCCTTCACGTGGCAGGCACATTTTACAGTTTATGACATTGCATTTAATTATGAAAAGATTCTCCTGTCAGAAGTAGAATTTTGATGTCTCCTAATTTCCTCCCTCTGCTCATTTGCAGCCAGATGCCAGCTTCAGTTGTTTCCATGGCAGTCCACAGCGCTCATCCATAAATAACCAGTTATGCACTAATAAGACACTACCTTCCTCTATCTTCTTCCCATCCAAGGTGGGATACCTCAAATTGTAACACCATATCGAGCAGCATAACTCTGAACTGCTTCAATCAGTTAACTGACACAAGTGAGGTTGAATAACAGTCAGTCTTGAAACTCCAACTCTCATTCTTCTGGTTGGCAGATAAATGCTTAACCACTTGAGTCACTAACCGCCCTACACTTCAGTGAGAAATAGGAAGCAAAACGCACATAGCAATTTATCAAATACTCCTGTGAAGTTTTGGACAAACCATTACTCAATGACATGGTGGTGGATTTTCAGGAAACAGTAGAGGTGACTTTCTAATCTCTTAATGGGCATCTGAGCACTACAGACTGACTGATGTGACATGGGCTGAGAGCAAAAAAAATGTAGTTATCACAGGCCACAGAATGGCATTATCTCAAGAGCAATCAGGGTAGACTTAGGCACTTGGCAGCTGCCCAGAGCTTAGGGTATATTTTAATTTAAAACTGCCAAGAATGCAATTACCACTTGGGCTTCTGTGCTGCTTTTATTCAGATTCAAAAGGAAGATAAAGTCTTCAGCTCCTAACACCTTTCCCACCATGAATCAATACTATGCAACTCACTGGGCACAGTATTGATCCATGTCTGGCAGATTCTAAAAGTAACTGCACACTGACGACAGGGAAATAACTGAAGCTCAGCTATAACAAACTTTTCTCACTCAGAAATGAGATCACTTAAAGTTAGCAGCTCTCTGTGATTTAACCTGTCCTCATTATTCTTCAGTTAAAGTTAATGTTTATTTATTAGTCACAAGTAAGGCTTATATTGACATTACGATGAAGTTACTGTGAAATTTCCTGAGTTGCCACACTCTGGTGCCTGTTTGGGTCAATGCACCTAACCAACATGTCTTTCAGACTGTGGGAGGAAACCAGAGCACCTGGGGGGAAACCCTCACAGATGCAGGGAGAACATGCAAGCTCCACACAAACAGTCACCCAAGCTGGGAATCGAATCCAGGTCCCTGGCGCTGTGAGGCAGCAGTGCTAACCACTATGCCACCCTGCTGCCTGTTATGCAGGAAGATGTGTTATAACATGCTTACTGTGGATGATACATAACTATCAGTGTAGATAATTCTAACTGGGCTGTTGGACTGAATGGTACTCAAACTAATCTTTGTTGGGACAGGAAAGAAGTTACACTGATTGCACAGAAGAAGGTTTATTAATGCAAACTCCTCAATTTTAGAAATGTTTTAACTCCTTTAAATGCTAAAATATTTTATTCAACCTCTCCCATTTTTACAGTTTATTTTAAACCCTCTTTTCAACTCCCTTTAGTTCTCCACAGACTACCTCCTCAGGAGCCTAGTATGCAGTAGACCTTCTCCCTGTTGAGATGAACGCTGCCCTTGATCCAACAAGTGACAAGGAAGAGATAAATGGATATAGCTCAGGGAGATTTTTCAACCATTTTTCCCTTGCACGTATGGGGAACCAGATGACCTGTGTTCAGTGGCTTCTGACAACTCAGCAATACAGCAAGCTTGATGTCAAGGGGCAAAATTTCAGCCATAGAATAAATGCATTGAAAAAGAACAATGACAAAGCCAACTTCCTGCAATGTTTTACACATTAATGTGTTAGAGAAGAGGAAGAAAAGTGAGGATGTTGTGAATCCTAGAAATCTGAAATAGATCCAACAAAACCATAGAATCTCTACAGTGCTGGAGGAGGCCATTTGGCCCTTTGAGTCTACACCAACTCTCCAATAGAGCATCTTACCAAGATACACTACCCTGTCCTATCACTGTAACTCCACACATTTACTATGGCTAATCCCTCCTCACCTGCACAATTTGGATACTAAGAGCAATTTAGTATGGCCAATCCACCAAATGTGCACATCTTTGGACTGTGGGAGGAAATTGGAGCACCCAGAGGAAATCCAGACAGACACTACAAATTCCACACAAATAATCACTAAGGCCAGGACTGAACCTGGTCCCTCACACAGCGAGGTAGCTGTGCTAACCACTGTGCCCCTGTGCCGCCCTGTAAGCAAAAAATATATAAGCAGAAAAAAATTGGAAATTCTCAGCAGGTCAGGCAGCATCTTTTGATGGGAAAGACAGTTGGCATTTCAGCTCAATGGTCTTTCATCAGAAAAGAAATGACTTGCTGCTATAGAATGCTTTCTAGAACCTCAAAACATGCCAAGATGTTTTACAATCGTTTTAACGTGTAGCCCCTGTTCTAATGTGAGCACACAGCCAAATTTCCACAAACTCCACAAGTAAATGATCATTAGAGATAAATATTGTTGGAAAGACATATATTATCAAGGACACCAAGTAGATGTAATCAGCTCTTGTTTGGACAGTTCCATGGAATAGTTTAAGCTCACATGAGAGCACAGGTGATGCCTCAGTTTCATCTGAAAGACAATATCGGAATAGCACAGCACTCTCTCAGTATTATACTGCAGTATCAGCCACCTAGATTTATAGAATCATCAAATCTCTACAGCCAGCCAGCATAATTAAGGACCCCACATACCCTGCACATCATCTCTTCCACCTTCTTCCGTCAGGAAAAAGATACAAAGAACACGTACCAATCGACTTAAGGACAGCTTCTTCCCTGCTGCAAAAAGACCTTTCATTAAGCTGATCTTTCTCTGCACACTAGCTATAACTGTAACACTACATTCTGCACTCTCTCATTTCCTTCTCTATGAATGGTATTCTTTGTATCGCATGCAAGAAACAATACTTTTCACTGTATACAATTACATGCAACAATAATAAATCAAATCAAATCAACTCAACTCTCCAACAGAGCATTCCACCCAAGCCCTATCCCTGCAATGCAACATATTTACCCCCCGATCCCCCTAAGCTGCACATTTTGGGGCACTAAAACAATTTGGCACAGCCAATCCACCAAACCAGCACATCTTTGGATGGCCTCAGTTCTCTAGAGTCTGTCTGAACCCCAAAGCTTCTGACTCAGAAACATGAGTGCTACATCTGAAAACAAGACCAAAACTGATGACTGGTGAAACAAGCAAAGATCAACTCTTAAAATTACCTTGTCATTGCATCGAGATTTATTTTTGGAATGAGTTAAATTGTTAAGAAATCTGAAACAGCTTTCTTCAAAAAGAACTCAAGTGAATCATTAGAGTCAGCTTTTGGCTCTTGTACAATTGTGCTAAAAATAATGCCATTTCAATAATAAATTACAGCAATTATTCAGGAGCAGCTGCACTCGTAAAATGTACACCCTGACTCATGAAAGTAACTTCTAAAAGCGCAATTTTGTACCTATCAATCTATCCATCAATCAAAGTTGTGAGAGGCCAGTGCAACGTGAAAGAGATCAGTCAAGCATTGAATTCAAAATCAGAGGGTGCTCAGCCTTGTCGTGTGGTTGGCCTAAACCTATATTAGAGGAGTTAAATCAGTAAGGATGGGAGTTTCCTCGAAACTGCTGCCACACAGCTCCCATAACTTTCAAGAAATTACAGTAATGGAATGGAAGCAGATCCAAGAAAATGCCCAGCGCGATGTTTTTTAATTCGTTTCAGGAGGTGGATATCATTGTAAGGTCAGGATGCATTGTCCAGCCTTCAAATCAGATGGGAGTGAACTATCTTGATTTGGGACTGGAGTCACATGTAAGCCATAACAGATAAGCACAGCAGGATTTCTTCTTTAAAGTACATTAGCCAAGCAGTTGGATTTTAACAATGAATTAAGCTGCTTCGAGTATAATTTTGCAATGATTGCATTTTTTTGAGAGCTGCATTTAAATTATGAAGCTGTCATGGTGGAATTTGATTCATGTTTTTTGGATTATTACTCCAGACCTCAAAGTTACTCACTCAGCAAAACGGTGACAACATTAACAGACCGGATTTCATTATATTTTTAAAACAGTTCAGTGCCAGAAATGGCAGTGGACAGTGCTAGGATACAAAGTCTCCAGAGCTGAACTCCCAGGAGTCCAGGGTTAGTTAAGTATGAGGGTATGAGGGCAGGGCAAGGAGGTGAGGAAACAGGGAAAGGGTGATCTAGGCTTCATCTGTCCCAGATAAAATCGCAGATGGTTCAGACAGGAGGAAGCCTGGCAGAAAGATTATCTGAAGAATTTTATTGTCTCCCCAAACCTGCCGAAAACCCACTGTAAGGGAAATTACAATTCTGCCTGAGTCTGTCTATGACCCCTAATCCTCGAGATAAATTCCACAAACTCATAACCAATGTAAAACATTTCTTGCAATATGTGTCCTTAATTTCTCAGTTAATCAGATATCAAGTTACATTGTTTTAGACACTCTACTCTGGCTAATCGCTTCAGAATTTTAAACACTTTTATCAAGTCAGGTGAGGCAAGAGCAATTGCCCTTGCCATCAAGGCAGTATTTGACCGAATGTGGCTTCAAGGATCCCTAGCAAAACTGGAGTAAACGAAAATCACGGGGAAAAAAAACTCTTCACTCTTTGAATTCATGTCAAGCACAAAGGAATGTAAGTTGCGATTACCAGAACATCACAGCTGGAGTTCCTCAGGGTAGTGCCCTCGGCCCAGCCATCTTCAGTTGCTTCATTATTGATCGCCCTTTATCATAAGCAGGGGGTGAGGGGGAGGGGTTAAAAACCCGTGGCGGGTTGGGGGGGGGGGGTGGTGGTGGTGGTGGGTGGGTGGGAAGAATCCCCTCCATGTAAATTCATATCTCTTTCGCCTCAGAATTCACTAGGGTGGGATGACAGCATAAAGCTCTGGCCATTAACTTCTCTCTTGTCATCTCTTTCCCATGTACTTCTTTGTCAAAGGGGAACAATCAGTCCTGAAGAGGATGGTGTAAAGCCTGAATAAATATTAATTTTGGTGGGATAATAAATAACTCCTTTTAGCTCCAGACCCTCTGGAATCTTCCATTAAATAACACCAAGCCAATGCAGCCATCAACATGAAACTATCACTTTCCCACTCAGAACCATAAGGCAATAATAATTTTGACGTGATTTATCACTGTCAGATGTATTAGTATACAGTGAAAAATATTGCTTCTTGTGCACTATGCTGACAAAGCATACTGTTCATAGAGAAGGAAAGGAGAGACTGCAGAATGTAATGTTACAGTTATAGCTAGGATGTAGAGAAAGATCAATGTAATAATGCAAGGTAAGTCCATTCAAAAGTCTGATGGCAGCAGAGAGGAAGCTGTTCTTGAGTTGTTTGGTACGTGATCTCAGTCTTTTGTAACTTTTTCTCTCTAGCCTGGTTTATACAGAAATTCAGTAATTATATTTTACAAGTACTTGATTAAAAAATAAATAACCATAGCACTCAGACTTGGTAATTTGTTGAATATAGGATAAAAAGGAGAGAACTGAAAACCAGCCTTAGCATGATGTTGAATAATTTGAACTGCGCATGGAAAGACAGGTAAATTTAGTTACCTTCCTTGTGAAGGATAGGAGCTGTGTATAGAAAAGCTATTCACAGGGAAATGATGATGTTTTGTTGCTTTGCATTTCAGAAGATCGATTTAAACTTTTTTTTACTGTGTATGTATTTGTTTAAAAACACCTATGATGTGTTACATTTGGTTTAGGGGCCGCTGTAATAGAATTTACAACATTCATCTGATTGTGGTCTGTATCATTCCTTGCAAAACTTATTGGCAATGCTTTGAGTTCTCAGCAAGCAGGCCTTCCAGCATTGCTGCTACTGTAATTCCAGTGCACGCGTGTCGGGAGAAATCTTGCGCTCTCTGTTGTGGAGGGTTTTGTGACAGTAGAGTATGGAGATGGGGAACTCACAACCACCCCACCCAACCCCCACCCCCCCCACATCTGTGATTGGAAACTCTGTGGCCAAGCCTTAGTGCCCTGCTGCCAATTCTGGCTATTCAGTGGGCAACTAGTGCTCATTTAGGGCTTAATCTTTGCATGTTTGCTTTGCTCAAAGGCACTCAGTGCCTGATTGAAGGACATGGAGTTGGGAATGGGGGAACAGGTGTCTTCTGCCCCACAATTCTCTCCCAGCCATCATTCACCCTGTGTTTGGGTCTCTCCTCCACCAGAGGACTTAGGTAGGTGTCATACTCACAGCAACCACATTCACTGTGGTAGGGCCACGGAGCACAAAATAGCTTAGTAAAAAGTCTCATGACACCAGGTCAACCTCCAACAGGTTTATCTGATAGCAAATGCCACTAGCTTTCAGAGCGCTTCCCCTTTGTCAGGTAAGTGGGAGATCTGTTCACAAACAGGTCATACACAGACACAAACTCAATTTACAGAACAATGATTGGAATGCAAATCTTTACAGCTAATCAAGTCTCGAAGGTACAGACAGTGTGAGTGGAGAGAGCATTAAGCACAGGTTAAAGAGATGTGTATTCTCTCCAGCCAAGATAGTTAGTGAGATTTTGCAAGTCCAGGAAAATTGTGGGGGTTACAGATAGTGTGACATGAATCCAAGATCCCGATTGAGGCCGTCCTCATGTGTGTGGAACTTGGCTATCAGTCTCTGCTCAGTGACTCTGCGCTGTCGTGTGTCATGAAGGCCCCCTTGGAGAATGCTCACCTGAAGATCAGAGGCCAAATGCCCGTGACCGCTGAAATGTTACCCAACAGGAAGAGAAAAGTCTTGCCTGTTGATAGTCAAGCGATGTTCATTCATCCGTTGTCGTAGCATTTGCATGGCCTCCTCAATGTACCATGCCTCAGGACGTCTTTTCCTGTTGCGTAACAGGTAGACAACGTTGGCCGAGTTGCAAGAGTATGTACACGGTACATACTCTTGCAACTCGGCCAACATTATCTACCTGATACGCTGCAGGAAAGGATGTCCTGAGGCATGGTACATTGGGTAGACCATGCAAACACTACGACAACGGATGAATGAATACCGCTCGACAATCACCAGGCAAGACTGTTCCCTTCCTGTTGGGTAACATTTCAGCGGTCACGGGCATTCGGCCTCTGACCTTCAGGTGAGCATTCTCCAAGGGGGCCTTCATGACACATCACAGTGCAGAGTCACTGAGCAGAGACTGATAGCCAAGTTCCGCACACATGAGGACGGCCTCAATCGGGATCTTGGGTTCATATCACACTATCTGTAACCCCCACAATTTTCCTGGACTTGCAAAATCTCACTAACTGTCCTGGTTGGAGACAATACACATCTCTTTAACCTGTGCTTAATGCTCTCTCCACTCGCATTGTCTGTACCTTCAAGACTTGATGAGCTGTAAAGATTTGCATTCCAATCACTATTCTGTAAATTGAATTTGTGTTTTTATATGCCATGTTTGTGAACAAATCTTCCATTTACCTGATGAAGGCGCAGTGCTCTGAAAGCTAGTGGAGTTTGCTACCAAATAAACCTGTTGGACTTTAACCTGGTGTTGTGAGACTTCTTACGGTGTTTACCCTAGTCCAATGCCAGCATCTCCACATCACAAAATAGCTGCCAACCACAATTTGGTTGACAGCTCTTGGCAGGGAGAATTTCTACCCCTAGGTCCCTTGATCCAGAGGGAAGTAACTTGCTTTTCATGTTGTGGGAGAGCAGGATACATGGAAAAAAGGTCTCTTTATCCCTCTTTGAGAATCTTGATTTCTGAGTTGCCTCAGCACAGCCCATCTCTCCTGATGGTTGCTGAGGCTGTAGAGCTGCTCTGACTGGGTGGACGGTGTCTACATTCCACCTGCTACCCTTAGTTAGGAGGATGCTTCCAGGAAAATAGTTGAACTGCCTCCCACTGCTAGAAATGCCAGCCTGGAGCCTTCATTTCATCCCAACACCAGGATCTCAAAGTCAGTGATAAAATCCTGTTTAACAACACAAAGATACATAAAAGTACAAAAAAGACCATTTGCTCTAGTTTTCCATGAATAGAGCAACAAGAAATACACTACAACATGTTATAAATGCTGAACATAGGACAGATTTCCTATCTTAAACTTCCCCTTTTATGCTTTACTCATCAAAAGCTTGTTATAATAGAACAGCATATGATCAGGCTCACCATGGCTACCACTGTAGGAGAGGGATTATAATAGATTAGAAACCATACATATGCTGTGCACTTTCTGTAACTACTGCACTCAGTGTAATTGTGCCACTTTCCCCAGGACTATACTCAGCATATTTGTTTGATAAATCTCTATTCTTATAAAGCAGCATATCCCCCAACTTATCGTGATATTTTTACATATCCACTTGCTCATTGTTAAATAAATCAAAGATTTTATTTGTTGCGACGATTTATTGCTTATCAAGGACTGGAAACAAATGCTGTGGTAATGTAAGAATATTTTGTGCTGCCTAATAGTAGTGAACAAATTGAATTTTCTGTTGAGCCCTGGGTATATTACTGAACATTTTCCTACACACAAAAGCAATTGAATACACTCTGGAGGCCATTCTGATTAAACAGTAAGAATGATTTCAAATACAAGAGTCAACATATAAAGGCCAAAATTTTCCAAGCTGCTGTTCCATCTCCACACCGTTTTAGAGAATTGCCCTGCGCCCCTCATCCTTGCACCCCAACAGTAAAGAAAGATGGAAAAGCATTCGGAAACAGAATATTTAAGGATTGTTCAACAAATGTTTCAAACTCAAAGAGTCATCCTGCCTCTCCCCACCATCTCCATAATGTCCTCTTGGATTTCTCCTCAGTTTATGAATATCCTAGAATCACCATCACTGACACAACTAGACCACCATACTGCCCCACCCAGTCCTCGCACAACTTAAAAGATCAATGGATCACCAGGATGTAACATTCTTGGGAACATTGCACCCAGTTCACATCCGTTACATGTCAAATGCATAATACATAAATTACGTAGCAGTTATCACAGTTTGCTACAAGTTGGGAAAAAAAATCTTTGAAGTGTGAGAAAGGAAGTGACTCATTGTCTTGTATTCACATGCACCTCCAATTTGCAAAGATCATTAACCAAGAAAGAATGAACAGTGGACGACCTTTAACCAATTCTCCCGTAACAATAATTAGACGTTGCAGCCTTAAAAATACACAGCTTCAGTTCAGCAATAGTGTATAACAATAAGACAAACACATTACACATTGCACAGTAAAACACTCCTATTCATTCAATGCAATTTATCTGAGCAACACCACTGTAATCTGCAGACACCTATCATTCTTTTTTCTTCTTAATATTAGCTGACTCCAAGTATCACTCTCACCACTTCAGTTGGGAGGTTGCGGGTCTGTAAAGTTGTGCAGCACATAATCTCGGCTGACACTTGGCAGAGATGCTGTCTTTCTGATGAGACCTTAAAATAAAGCCTCACCCGCCTGCTTTGATGGATGTAATAAACCTCATACATTGTTCACAGAAGAGTCATGGAGTTCCCCAGTAAGCAGTTATTACTCTTCACGTCACACCAGACGATTATTTGAGAGACAAAGCAACAGTGCTTCAAAAGTAATTCATGAGCTATGAACAACTTTAGGATATCCTGAGAATACAACGAGTGTGTTAAACACAATTTCATTCTATGTTTAACTTCAATTCTAATTTCTTACTGTAGTGGTGAGTACACCACTACAGTAACTGACTTTATTAGTACAGTATAGAAGACTGTGTGCCAAAGAAGCAGATCCACAATTTTCCCAATGGGAAGCCATAGATGAACAAGGGTCTCCATTGCTTGCTGAAGTCCCAGTCTGAGGCGCTCAAGTCAGGCAACTCTGATCTATACAAGAAAGTAAAAAAGTCTCACAACACCAGGTTAAAGTCCAACAAGCTTATTTGGCAGCACTAGCTTTCGGAGTCTCAGGCTCCTTCATCAGGTGAGTGAAGACTTGTGTTCACAAACAGGTCATATACAGACACAAACTCAATTTACAAAGTAATTGTTGGAATGCAAGTCTTTACAGGTAATCAAGTCTCAAAGGGACAAACAATGTGAGTAGAGAGAGGGCCAAGCACAGGTTAAAGAGGTGTGTATTGTCTCCAGCCAGGACAGTTAGTGAGATTTTGCAAGCCCAGGCAAGTCGTGGGGGTTACAGAATGCGTGACATGAATCTCAGATCCTGGTTGAGGCCGTCCTCATCTGTGCAAACTCGGCTGTCAGTTTCTGCTCAGCAATCTTGCGTTGTCATGTGTTATGAAGGTCATGTCACACTATCTGTAACTCCCACGACTTGCCTGGGTTTGCAAAATTTCAGTAACTGTCCTGGCTGGAGCCAATTTAACCTGTGCTTGGCCCTCTTTCCACTCACATTGTCTGTACCTTTAAGACTTGATTACCTGTAAAGACTCACATTGCAACTATAATTTTGTAAATTGAGTTTGTGTCTGTGTTATGACCTGTTTGTGAACACAAGTCCTCACTCACCTGATGGAGGAGCCTGAGACTCTGAAAGCTTGTGCTGCCAAATAAACCTGTTGGATTTTAACCTGGTGTTGTGAGGCTTCTTACTGTGCTTAGCCCACTCCAATGCTGGCATCTCCACATCATGGCTATACAAGAAAGCCAGATGTGATCTGAGGAGATGCATGAAAAGTACCAAAAGATAGTACCAGAACAAGGTAGAGGCCCAGGCTTACCACAAGGACCCCCACCGACTATGGCAAGGACTGCAGGACATAACAGGCTACAAGATGAAGGCATGTAAAATTGCCAACTCCAATGCATCCATCCCTAATGAGCTCAATGCATTCTACGTCTGTTTTGAGCAAGACAGAAGCAAGGGCATGCCCTCTACCCTGGAAGCCTCAGATGAACCTGTATCTGAGGTCACCATTGCAGAGTCAGAGCAGCTTTCTCAAAGATCAACCCACAGACTGGCCTGGATGGGATACCCGGACAAGTACTCAGATCTTACATGGATTAGCTTGTGGGATATTCACAGACATTTCCAACCTCTCATTACAACAATCTGAGATACCTATCTACTTCAAGCAGATGACCATTATCCCAGTACCTAAAAAAAAGCCAAGCAGCGTGCCTTAACGACTATCGTCTGGTGGCTCTGACATCCATCATTATGAAGTGCTTCAAAAAGGTTAGTCAAATCAATTCCAGTCTCCCAGATTCCCTGGATCCACTAGAGTTCATCTACTACTGCAGCAGATGCCATTTCCCTGGCCCTGCATTCAACCCTGGAACACCTAGATAACAAAGACATCTGTGACAAACTCCTATTTACTGACTACAGCTCAGCCTTCAACACCATTATTCCTATGAAATTCATCTCCAAACTCTGTGGCCTGGGCCTCGGCTTCTCCCTCTGCGACTGGATCCTGAACTGCCTAACTCACAGACTACAATTAATAAGGATAGGCAGCAACACCTCCTCCACAATTATTCTCAAACGAGGTGCTCCACAACACTGTGTTCTCAGCCCCCACTATACTCATTATACACCTACGTGTGGCTGTGTGGCCAAATTCCCCTTCAACTCGATTTTCAAGTTTGCTGCTGAAACCACCATAGTGGGTCAGATCTCAAACAATGACAAGACAGTACCGGAATGAGAAAGAGAATCTGGTGAACTGGTATGGCAACAATAATCTCTCCCTCAATGTCAACAAAACAAAGGAGATTTTCATCGGCTTCAGGAAGCGTAGTGGAGAATGTGCCCTTGTATACATCAATGGGGACAAAATAGAAATGGTTCAAGCTTTTAGGTGCCCAGATCACCAACAATCTGTCCTGGTCTCCCCACACCGACACTATAGTTAAGAAAGCCCACCAACGCCTCTGCTTTCTCAGAAGACTAAGGAAATTTGGCATGTCAGCTACGACTCTCACCAACTTTTACAGATGCACCATAGAAAGCATTCTTTCTGATTGTATTACAGCTTGGTATGGCTCCTGCTCTGCCCAAGACTGCAAGGAATGACAAAAGGTCATGAATATAGCCCAATCCAGCCTCCCATCCAATGGCTTTGTCTACACTTTGCGCTGTCTCGGCAAAGCAGCCTGCATAATTAAGGACCCGGACATACTCTCTTCCACCTTCTTCCATTGGGAAAAAGATACAAAAAACTGAGATTGTGTACTAACCAATGCAAGAACAGCTTCTTCCCTACTGCAACCAGAATTTTGAATGGACCTACCTCGCATTAAGTTGATCTTTCTCTACACCCTAACTATGACTGTAATACTACATTCTGCACTCTCTTGTTTCCTTCTCTACTAACAATATGCTTTGTTTCTTTAGCACACAAAAAGTTATACTTTTCACTGAATATTAATACATGTGACAATAATAAATCAAATCAAATCTTTCTTTTGTTCCATCTATCTGATCTCAGGGCAGACTCAACTTGCTGAAAGTGCTGCTTGTTTGGGTTGTGCAATTGGTATTTGAGAAAATAATATTTGCTGGTGCTTTTTGACATTACTTACTGAATCATATTTGGGAACTGCTGAAAGATGCCTTATTGTGTTAGACGTTTACGGCAAATTGCATAAGTTTGTCCTTATAGAAAGCTGACTGAACACTAGGTTGCTCACTCACATCGCCAACTGTTTTGTTAGATATATGAGTAGTTTACTTGTAGTATTAGCATGTTCAGGATTTTAAAGTTTAATGGCAGACTGGGAAAACAGTACCACGTTATGATATTGAATCACATAGGAGTAGTAGAGTGTAGTAGTGAATTGGATAGAAGTCTGCATGAAGCTAGCACCTAGTCAGGATTATATCCTATATGTATGTTTACACAGTTGCATGTTATTAATCAACAGTTATTGTTCAACTATACAAGCCTTTAGATCTCTTCATGTTTTGACATTCAACATTACGACAAGTTTCAGGAAGTTACATAGAATTGTGATAACTATCAGACATAATTTGCTTAATTGAACCAGTACAGGTCCAAATCAAAACTGTCTACTCTCACACTGTTTACTGCTTTTCCCTTCTATATTTTAATTTAGTTATCTCCACTTTGTACAAAATAGATCTATGAGGATGGTGCTGGAGGGTGATTTGCCACTGCTGACTTCCCAATTTCCTCCTGAAAATTGAGCAACTGGCAGAGGAAAATCTGTGGCAACCTCAGACATACCTTTGCCTGCTTGACTCAATTTTCAGGTAGGCCTTTGCAGCCATTTGGTTTCCCAAATGTAAGCTTCTGCATGGGCACCACAGGCACAACTCCCGATTTATGCCTATGTTGAGTCCGAACTGAAAATCTATCCCTATGATTCATAGCCAGACCCTGTTCTTAAACAATCCAAAGATGACCTGTATATATTTCCTCAGATGCCAAGGATCTTCAAGTTACTGGTTGTCTAATGTGAAATGTGTTATATCCATGGTTTTATTAGCCAAAACAAACTGAGCAAAGGAAACTGGACCAATGTACAGTTACTTTGCAGTCATTTCATTATATTATAAAGTAATTTCCAATTCCATTAAGATATTAACTCCAAAATTAAATTGCATTTTTTTAACTCACACATTCAGAACTTCAGTTTAAACAAATGTTATTTACTGACAGATTTGAGTTTGAATGGGTGTCGATCACTTTATATTTGCTCTGTCTCTTCTATATTTTCCTCTTCCATGGAGCAAAGCAGCAGATCAGTGTTCTTTAGTTTTCATAGCAACAACATTTGCAACTAAAGATTTATTATCCAAGTGAGGGCTTTAGGTTTACTGAGTAAATTAGTTTAGCTGAATAACAATTACAACATGCATATACATCCTTTCCTTTGAGGCTAAAATCCGTTTAACATTTTCATAGCAATTCATCAATCAAAATCCATTTGAATCAGTAAATACCATGCAATAATAAAAACTCATTGACCTAAAATGATATTTCTAACTTTCAGAGTGACTGCTGGATTATAAAATCCCCTTTCTTTATGGGCCACTCTTTTTCCTGGATTACAAAAAACAAATCAGTAGCAAAGGAGGAGATTTTGAGGCACCAGTCCTGGTGGAAATGGTAGAGAATAATTTACCACAACATTCCTACCATTGCTGAGTGCCTCCAACCACCACACCTGCACTCCCCCACCCCACCCACCTCAACTTGGTCCCCAGGCCTACCAATAGGCTTCTGGAACACACAGCTGTATCAGCCACAAAGCTCTCTTAATATGTAAATCAGCTTGAAAGGCATACACAAGAACCCCATTTGTCACTTGATTGTATTGGGTGGAGCATATGTCACACAGTGTCACTGATCGTCCAACCTAGGAGAGGTTAAGTTTTACTGGAGGAGGTTTACATACCCTCTCTCCGTCCACCCCTAGGTATGGTCTTTGCCCAGCCAGCCAGATGGTAGTGGAGTGTGCCCAGTGGCCATATGTTGGCAGAAGGTCCAGCACCGAGGGAAAAATCAGCAATCCTGGGCAAGCTGCTGGCTCCCTGCTACCGTGATATCAGGTGGCCAGGTCAGTCCCCTGTACTGAAAAAATGTATGTCCAAAGGGGATGTGCCCAGACTTGTTTCGTGAAGCTTAGAGGAGTGTTGACCATCAGGTTCTGCCTTGACTTGACCATTAGTTGATAACATATTAGGTGGATTGGCCATGCTACATTGCCCCTTAGTGTCCCAGGATGTGTCAATTAGTGAGGTAAGTGCGTGGGATTAATGGATAGAGTTGGGGTTGACCGGGCTGAGATGCTCTGTTAGAAAGTTGGTGCAGACTTAATGGGTTGCATGGATGGCCTTCTTCTGCACTGTAGGAATTCTATGATCTTTTGTGGAGTGTGCATGGAGTACGCTTTTCCCAATGCTGTCTTACAATGACAAACATAGTACTTTGTATCTTCTAGGATCCCAATTTGCATATTAAAAGGGCCCACCACTTGTTTCCGGCAAGCATTCCTGTCACCCAGTGGTAAAACATGAGAACATAAGAAATAGCAGCTTGATTCAGCCATTCAGCCCTTATTGTCTGCTTGGCCATTCAATATGATCATGCACTATGCACTATTCTACATTCCTTAATTTATTTAGCACCCAAAAATGCACTGACCTCGGTCTTGAATAGATTCACTAACTGAGCAGTCACAGCCTTCTGGGGTAGAGAGTTCCTAAGGTCTGTGGAATTAAAACAGCTAGCCCGTTATTCTGATACTGTGAGCTCAAGGCGAAGACTCCCCAGGTCTGGGGAAATATCCTCCCAGATTTTCCTCATTAAGTCTTTAAGAATTTTAGATTTGAGCACTTGCAAGTACAGGACTTGAGTATTGCTGAAGTGACAGACATGTTGCTGAAGATTTTTGTCTTCACCTCATCAAAACAAATACAAGAATGCCAAATTTCAAACAATCACAATAACTTGTACTGCAGGAGAAAGAGGTGCGATTGGCTGGCAAGTCCACTCTCATTGATCAAGGCATTACCATGGAGAAAATAACGGACTCCCCAAACTTCTGGGTAATTCAAAAAAGATGCAAAGCTTGATCACTGAGATCACCTCTCTTTCACCCAAATTCCAGGGAAATTATGCCCAGCTGATTTAATTTCTCCTCAATCCTCTCAGTTTAGGAATTAGTCTATCAACGTTCATCACACTCCTTCCAAAGTTAGCACATCCTTCCTGTAGCAGGAATACCAAAAACATACACTGTAGACTAAGTGATTTTGCAGGGTTTGCCTATAAAGAGTTGTTCCGTGCACAGTTGGAAGACTGCACTGTCAGTGGAAATCTCACGAGGCATGTGAAGGAAGCAATATCTGTCTACTCGAGATATGAATGTGATAAGTTTTGAGGTTTCTTCATCTAGTGGTATCTACCAAACCTGTATTTTGCTGCTCGGATGCTGAAACCCTCAGCATTTGACATATCTGCTATTCACTGTTCCACTGTCTTCATCGTGTGATGAGGTTTGAGCAGCACCTTATTCAAATACACTGGGTCAATGCATATCCTGACCAGGCCATCTCTTTAACTGTGACCACCATTGCCAAAATCTATTCTGTGGCCTCATATACGGGAGTTAGGAAACCCATCTCATTGATGACTTTCTGTTTCATGACTTTTGATGCTCTTCTTGAAGCACAAACTGTTTGTCATAATGAGTCATCTACTCTCATGTGGTATACAACTGGTAAGCTTACTCATCGTCACGGTTGTAGAGGTCTTTGTTCTCCATCATTTCTGGAGCCTGACGTAGTAACGCATGGACATACTTGTAGTCTGCCTGCACTCCTGATAAGAGTTGGCATGCTCCCAATATGTGATTCTTTTTGTAGCCACAACATCACGTGACCACTTGGTCTATAACATCTTCCACACCATTACTACACTTTTGCTTTGTCCATTCTAGATGAAAATTAAAATGTCTCGAATAACACTATATTCTGCACACTCTCCTTTTGTTTTCCCCCATGTTCTCTATGTATTGTAAGTTTTGTCTGTGTAACATGCAAGAAACAATACTTTTCACTGTACCCCAATACATATGACAACGACAAATCAAATGAAATGATTTGCACCTCTAACTTCCTGATTTATGAATGCACTGCCCTATGGAAACAAATATTGTTAGGGGTCCCATAAACTGCACCCACCAATAATTTCTGCCCCTTGCTGTTCTTTTGTCACCCAAAATGATTCAACATCTTGATTTTCCATTCTAAGGTCCTTGCTCTCTCCTATCTTTATCCCGTCCTTTATTATCCAAATGACTCATTCCCCTCCTTTTCCATTTTGCCTCTCTTCTAAAAGAGCTCAGTATATCAGCGAAGAGACAGCAGCAACAGTTCCAGCAATGTCAGAAAAAGAGCAATAAGGTACTGAAGCTATTTTTGAGGTGCCACTATCTTAAGTCTGTTGGATGGGAGGACTCAAAATTACCTAAACTGTAACTTCGCTGAGCCAGCAGGAGTAGGAATATCCTTTGACAAATTTGTGCCACTACCACTCTAAGACATTTCCTTCAGACTGCTAAGATCAGACGTCTGCCCATTGCGCTATTTCCTACCGAAAAGACACCCCCCCATTGCCCTATCTCCTGGCTGGACAACATAATATTGCAAAGAGGAATGAGCCTGCTGCTGGGACTATTCTGTTGGGCATATTCCGGCCTCTTCAGAAGTCTGCATTGGGAGAAAAATCTACGCTAATTTGTGTTGTTCATAAAGGTTGGAGGGGCAACTTAGAGCTATACTGTCTTCCTTAACTGTTACATAAAACATCAAAGCTATTTTAAATTATTTTTGAATCTATGTATGTTCAAGTAACAACACAATTTCACAGCTGACCCTGTTTGAACTTGGAAGATTAATAAGAATCCTGGTTTGAGGAAGATATTGCAGTTTCATATCATTTATGCTGTAGCAATTTTAGCTCTGGCAACATATATGCGCAGCAATGTGTAGGTATCAATTGATGTGATGGAGATTTATATCAATAATTTTATCTTTGTTGGGCTCCCTGTTTCAGCTGTCTTGTCCCATGGGAAATGCTGCACAAAGTCAGAAATCTCTTTGAAGGGCAGGAGGGAAAATCAGAGCGACAGTCAACCTAGGCCCCTCTTGTGTACCTGATGGGATTCAGTTACAAAGCAGTGCTTGGAAAGGCATCGAATCAATTCATCTGCTCCTTGTTTCTCCTGGGATTTTCTATGTGGTGAGATGGAAGCTAGATAATGCAAAACGATGGGAAATAAATGCCTTGGAAAGAGAAAAATCTTTAGCTCATTTTATCGTTCTTCCAATTTACACAGCAGAGACCAAGCAAGTCTCATGCATTAGCCTTTTGCAGTTTTTGATGTGAAAATGATGAAATGCTACCGCAGAAGCAACTTAAAACATTCCTAAAATAACACTCTTGGAAACGCATGAGATGGCAGCAAAGTATCCAACGCTGTACACAGCTTACATCTGTCTGTTATTTTGGCAAAGACTTGAACACAAAATGTAGGCTGACACTGAGCAAGTGCTGCACTATCAGCAGTGTTTTTCAGTTGAGGTGTTAAACCAAGCCCCTGAATGCCTTCTCAGTTGGATGTAAAATATTACAAGGCTCTATTTTGAAGAAAAGTGTTCTGGCCAATATTTATTCTTCAACCAAATCGCAAAATCAGATTATCTGGTCATTATCACATATGCTATGTTCAAATTCACCACCATGGTATCTACAACAGAAGCACATCTTTAGCCACAAAGCACATTGCGCTCTGCTGAGATCTGAAAGGTGCATCATGCATACAACTTCTTCCTTTCTTGAGAGGAATTTTAAATAAAACTACAAAGGTATTGAAATTCATGTTGTTGGAGAGCAACGTTGAGCAGAAGAATACCAACTGGGCAAGCAACAGAATTTGAGGCACCACCAGATATGTCTGGATTCCATCCCTATTTGTCCCCATCAGAAATCATGGTTAGCTTGTGGCGCCAACCCACTATCCACCTGTCTAAATAAGTGCAGGCATATTATAATGGCATTTAATTGATGAAAATAGTTTGTACATTGTACTTGAATCATTTATGCCCTTAAAAATGAAGAAGAAAAGTTCTGCATTGCAGGGCTGATTTTTATTGTACCAAAATTACTCTCTGGCAGACATTTAAGCCGTCCAGCAGCACTGAAAAGGGAGCCTTTAATTTTCAAAGTAACCTAAGCCAGGGTTTTCAGAATATCATTCATGTTATTATTGGGAATGGATCTTACTGGGGTCTGGTTACAAATAGCATTCTTAAGGGTTCTTTATTGGGCCTGTTAGCATTCATCACTTTTATTAATGATCAAGAGAATGGTTTAAAGAGAAGCATTCTCAAATTTCTATATGATACATTAATATGCAAGGCGGTTATAGTACAGGCCAAATGGATAAGTTGCAGGCTAATTTAGATAAATGGAGTGAGTAATCCCTTGCTTGGCAAATATTATTTAATCTGGATAAATGCAATGTAATACACAGGGGTTAAAGACTCCAAGCATTCAGTTGGATGTCAGGAAGTATTTCTTATTGCAGAGACTCATTGCTTTTGGAACAAAGGGTTGAGATATGTGTTGACCATGGAATTATCACAGTCCATTAAATAGGAATTTGATAAGCGAAGAGGACATTACCAGTTCAAAGGGGTAAATTGCAAGATTGAGATAAATCAAGGGATTTCCTGAATTTGGTTCAAAGACTCAATGGTTTCTTTTTAAGGTGTTTCATTTGTTTGGATGAGGTCACAGCAGCTTATATACAATGTTGCCTGACTGGCTGAGCAAGTTGCAGACCATCAGAAAGTTATTATAGCCAATTGGTTTCCTTCCACACTGGAGCTGTCCTTGGTCCTAAACTCAGGTATGGCTTCTAACACAAAGGCACTGCACTCAAGTGACTATTGATCAGATAGTATACAGAGTCCATGTAAACAACCACATTAATACTCATGGCATCTGTAGATTCAGGGCCACATACCGACCCAGCAAAAGGACTCTAGGAATGTTCCTGAGTGCACATGCAACAGCAATCAAACTTTCAGTGGGAGAACTCTTAGAAGCAACACATGATATGGAAATATTGAGCACATATGTAACGCTGCAATAAAGCAGGTGACATAGGTAGAAAACAAAATAAGCACATCCACCTCGTATTGCTCTACCAAATACAATTTGATTTAAACTAGTTTACTAATATCTTTATATACAATCTGGGACAGCAGGATCAACTGGATTGAAATGCACTGGGTTCCATAGATCTTGAAGAAAAGGTTGGGAGTAATGGTAACAGACCTTTTTTTTGCATCTGGAAATTTGGTTCCTTCCATCCTATTTTTACTTCTGGCCAGGAGACAGAGGAGGACTCGGCCAGCCTTGACCTTAGCATTATCACTCTCAGAATCATAGAATCCCTACTGTGCAGAAGGAGGCCATTCAGCCCATCAAGCCTGTATGACAACAATCCTGCTCCGGCCCTATCCCCGTAATCCCACTCTGTTAATCCCCCAATACTAGGGGCAATTTAGCATAGCCAATCCACCTAACCTGTACATCTTTGGAGTGGGAAGAAACTAGAGCACCTTGAGGAAACCCATACAGACAATGGGGAGAATGTGCCAATTCCACAGACAGCCATCCAAGACCTGGATTGAACCCATGTTCCAGGCTGTGTGGGTCAGCAGTGCTAAGTGTGGATTATGTCACAACATTGATCCTTGAGCTATGACCTCTGCATGCTGAGAAAGATCCTGGCTGCTTTTAGCAGGAACTTCACTCAGAGCCTGAATTATCACTGTTAGTATTATAGCAGCAGGAAATGAGATGGGCTTGAGACAGGACTTCAGATTTCAGGATTTTCACCCTGTGTGGGTTATGCGTTCTCTACTTGTGATACATTCTGAAGCTGAAACAGTCTGGAAAGGGAAATACAGAATGGATTTTTTTCTAATGGGGCTCGAAAAATAAGAACAATTTCTCTAAATCCACAAGAATAAACACAATGGGTTGCTGCCAGACAGGACTTTACCCTCTCTGTGTTCCCAGGCTATAATTTGTCTCTTCTTGCAGACATTTATTTCCTGTGTGCCGTTAGTGGTTTTCCTTTGTACGTTATGGCAAGTATATAAACACAAATGAGCATACCCTAAACCAGGTGTTTCTTTATCCAATTGTATATGCCCCTTTGCTGATGTTTTTATTTTAACCTGTCTGCTTGCTTTCCCTTTTGTCTTTGCCCATATTTTCCCACAATGCCTTAACACCTTCTTTTCCTTTCTCTCCCATTTCCGGTCTCCTTGGGGCAGCATGGTGGCACAATGGTTAGCACCGCAGCCTCACAATACCAGGGATCTGGGTTCGATTCCTGACTTAGGTCAGTGTCTGTGTGGAGTTTGCACATTCTCGCTGTATCTGTGTGGGTTTCCTCCGGGTGCTCCCATTTCCTTCAACAGTCTGAAAGACATGCTGGTTAGATGCATTGACCTGAACAGACGCTGGAGTGTGACGACTAGAGGAATTTCACAGTAACTTCATTGCTGTGTTAATGTCCGCCTTACTTGTGACTAATAAATAAACTTTAACTTACTCTTGCTTTTCTTTTACCCTGGAGTGGAAATTCCCATCTTCAATAACTTGTGCCAAAAAACAGATATTAAAAAGTGGTATGTGGTTCCTACGAGATAGCTGATCTTAAATTAGATTTACTTATCAATCATACCAAGCAGAAATTATGGGCTCATTTCTTTGTGATTAATGACTACAGTATATATTTTTCTACATCTTGGTGTGTAGTTTATTCTTTTAATCTATTTATTCTTGGTCAATGATCAAAGATTTAGTAAGGATCTTAAAAGAGGAGAATGATAAAGAGGATTGGCTTCAGTGTGTGAGCCTCATTGTCCAAAGGCATGGCCACTAATTGAGTGGAGGACATGGAGGGTAATGTGCGAGTGGTTGGAGTCAGAGGACTAAAGATTTCAGGAGCACAATATGGCTGGTGAAGTTAAGGGAGGGCAAGCTCATGAATGGACTTGAGCACCAGATTAGTAATTTTAAAGGTGAGGGCTGCGGGATCGAGAATCCAATGGAAGCCATTCAAAAGTCTTGTGTGGAGTCATTCAGAATGGGGTAAAGAATGAAATAATCTTGAAACAGGATAAGATATAAACAGCAAGATTTTGTTTGAACTGCAGTTTTTGGAGAGTGGGTGCTAGCCAAAAGGGAATTAGAATAGCAAAGGAACGATGAATGAAAGTAGTGGACAGAAAGGTGTAGGGATGATAGGAGGTAATGTTAGGAGAAAGTAAGAAAGGATATAGATTTGGAATCTCAGCTTGGATGCTGAATCAGGTACAGGCTAGGACAGTAACAGGGGAAGGTAATGCAATTGGTGTCAAGTAAGTTTGTGGCCTGTGTTAAAGATGATGTTCATACCTTCCTCACCTTAAGTTAAGAGAAATAAAGTTCATCCAAGCCAGGGTGTGGGACAAATAGGCTGACAGCTGAGAGGCAGTGGTGGGGTCGAGAATGGCAGGGAGGTAAGGAGATCTGGCGTCGTCAATGTATGTGTGGAAATGGACCCTACACTTTTGGCTAGCAAAGCCTCAATTTTAAAATTCTTCTCCATTATTTTCAAATCTCTCTGTGTTGTGACCTTCATCCTCCCCCATTCCTCAGTCTTCACCAGCCCTACAAACCTTCAGCGTCCAGATCTGACCTTTTGCACATCTCTGAATTTAATTATCCATCCCTTCAGCTACATAAGTTCTCAAAATCAAATAGCGTCTCTACAAAACATTTTAAAAGTGCTCTGACCAACCCAAGCTAGAAATTAAGTCAACAGCTGGGTCAGAAGTATACTTGAGGAAGGAGGGATAAATGAACAATAGTGTTTAGCAGGTTGACGCGTCTTCATTAAGCAAACAATGCTGTATACATAAGAGAAATGCACATAGAGTAAAATATTCTAACTCCTATTTTCATAGTTTCTTCCTTTAAAATTCACCAAATTTTACTAACCTGCCTTTGTTCTGGCAGCTAGTGAGTAAGTTAATTTGCTTGTTGCCAACATGTACTCGTCCATCGCTTACATATATCTTCATTGGACCAAATGAAGAACTCTGATGAACTCATATTGCTTTAATCAGTTTTTTCATACAAATTATCAATTTGTTCTCTGCTTTCTCCTATTTCTGTTTCCCTTGGCTGTACATTAAGCATAAGCCAGACAAATGAGGCAGGCTTTACCCTGGCCTTTGTCATTTCCATTCTGGCATCATGTGCTTGAAAGCCAGCAGCATTGTGGATGATGACTTTTGGATTGATTTCCTTCCATTGCTGCTTGACATTCCCCACGACCACAGAGCTGAAATAGTATGGGTGCATTGAGAAATGTGCTTGCAGTTACTAAAAACTGCAGTTCCTAAACTCCATCATACTGACCTTCATCCCCAGAATACTGTCCCTGGACTTTTTGACTTGCTACTTTCTCTTTAAAAGACTCCACAGAAAATATATTTTGACTACTCCCTTGGACATTTACACCTCAACATTTCTCACCTAAGAAGTGCCTTGGATGTTGACAACATTAAAGGTAGTATGTTAACGGTATAACATTAATCACATTACAACATTCTAAACTCAATGTCACAATAATTTAGTTAATAACTCCCAATTTTGAGAGAAACAAGTTCTGGTGTTATTATTTTCAGCACTTTAGATCTACCTTGTGTTTATTCACTTGTTCCATTCCCACCCAATCTTGCCATGCACCATTATTCCTTCTGCAATTTAATCAATTTTGCCTCCCACTCTGTTACAGATCTTTTCTATTTTTCTTTTCCCCTCTTTTCCTCACTTCTGTGCTTGCTTAAAACCTATTGCATCCATAATATTTTCAAGTATCGACAAAGATTCACAATTGGAAATGATGGGCAAATCTTCCTCATGTCATAGAGATGGGTTTGAAGAAAGAACAGGGAAAAGCTTGGAGAATTGGGCATGAGTGACACATTCCCACCTCTGGGTGAGTTTACCAGAGGCAAATTAACAAAGGCAATGGTACGCATCCAATGGACTTCTGATTTATTATTTGATTTGATTTATTATTATTCCATATATTAACATACAATGAAAAGTATTGTTTCTTACACACTATACAGGCAATGCATACTGTTCATAGAGAAGGAAACAAGAGAGTGTAGAATGTAGTGTTATGGTCATAGCTAGGGTGTAGAGAAAGATCAACTTAGTGAGAGGTAGGTCTATTCAAAAATCTGATGGCAGCAGGGAAGAAGCTGTTTGGTTGGTACGTGACCTCAGACTTCTGTATCATTTTCCCAATGGAAAAAGGTGGAAGAGAGAATGTCTGGGTGCATGGGGTTCTTAATTATGCTGGCTGCTTTGTCGAGGCAACAGGAAGTGTAGACTGAATCAATGAATGGGAGACTGGTTTGTGTGATGGATTGGGTTACATCCATGACCTTTTGTAGTTCCTTGCGGTCTTAGGCAGAGCAGGAGCCATACCAAGCAGTAATACAAGTTCAAGGGCAATTACGGATGGGCACTAAATGTTGGCTCAGCCGGCGACACCCACATCCCATGAAATAATGCTTTTAAAAGCAGGAACGGCTGCACTTGCACCCAAACAATTTCTCTAATGGGGTTTCCCCCTTCACCCTAATGGATGTACCAACCTCATCTCTACTTATTATTGAAATCATTTTGCACATTTCCTAGTGTGCCTTCATTTTGAGGCTCTCTATCACTTTACCTCCTGCCTGATATCCTGGTATGGTTCCTGGCCTTTCAAAGTAACAAGTCCTGTAATGGGCCTGTAGAGTCAGAAACCCACCAGGCACCCTTAAGTGGAGACAACCTCCCAAAAGATCATTCTGGAGAGTGCACCAAAGACCCATGTGGGAGCTGGACTCAGACAGGATTCTGACTCCTGAAAATAAACAATCATAAGATTCCACCTGTTAAATCTTTTACTCGCTCCACAACTATTTCCTGACCACATGGGCTTTTCTTGTTCATATTTGAGATTTCCAGTTTTTGAAGTATAACGGGGTAAGCAGAGGTTTTGCTGGAAACGCATTTCTGAAAAACTGTGCTACCCCACTGTACTAAATCATTACAATTCAAACTGATTTGAATTTCAAATTCAGTTGTTTCTTTTCTCATTCTCAGTGATTCTCTACAGTTCCCCAGTGATTATTCACAGTTTCAGCTGAAGATCTGCTGAATAACCTGGTGATGGGTATGACAAAAAAAGAATTATGCTGATTGGGTCAGATCACTAACAACCATGATTGCAATTTGTGTGAAGAGCATGTGATTTAGCAGAGAGTTTGACAAACACTTGCGCTAAACCACACACTCCTTACATCCATTAAATGCATTCTGCCTCCAAGCCGTGATACCATAAGTCAGTCTCAAGCGAAATCTGCTTGCAGCTTCAGTTTTATTTCCAATAATCACAAGTGCACTGCGCAAAGCACACACATCTGCAGACTGCTTTCAGTGGGGAGAAGTTAAACTGCCATGGAAAGCGATCGACTGAAACAAGCCAAAGGAAAACACAAGAGACATGTGCCTGAGTTAAAGATACCTTCAACACAAAGACTGAGGCACTGTTCTGGAAGATTTTAATTACAGAAAAGCCTGAAAGAGGGTTTAAAAAAAACCCTGATGTGTTGCAAAATTAACAATGAGCATTTAACCAGTTTAAGATTTAGTCAAGTTAATGAAGTCCTGACTCACAAATAATTACTTTATTGATCTTTTTAAACAGTTTCATTTTCAAACAACAGAAATCCTTTAATCTGGGTTAATAAAACATTGAACCACTGTGTCAGGGGAACACAGTGTTTGTCTGAAGAATTCACATGACAATTCATCCGCAGCTTTTTTGTTCCTACCTTTTTTTAAAAAAACTCCATCACATAAACAAACATTCTGACTTCTCAAATAGACATGATGTCAAATGTTGAATGGGGATGGTGCATCCATCCATTTGCATTACATAGTTAAGAAAAAATAAAAATCTAAGTATTTATAAATGCTTTTCAAAAACATACTTGCAAAATTGCTGACTTTAATCTTGAACATTTCTTTTAGAAATAGTTGTCTTTTCATAACCTCTGGAGATGCTTTTGCATTTAACACAATTCATTACCATTTTCTCCATTCTCACATAGTAGCGCAACCAGATACAGCTTTCCTTTTTTTCCTGAAGGGACTGTTCCCTCTCTGACAGCCTGTTTCACTCTTGCTCCCCTTTGATCATTACCTTTCCGTTGCAAGCATACAAGATTCAACAATTTCAGCTCCTTCTCCATCTCTGTCTAGGGCTCCAAGCACAACCTCTGTTAGAAGTGAGATTTTATACATTTTCTAACATAATATCCTGCACTGTTATTCGCAAGGTGGTCTCCTTCACAACAGAGAGATCACTTGCAGGTTAGGGGATTGCTTTGCTAAATGCCATTCCATTTTTCCGCACATATGATCCTGAACTTCTGGTCACCTGCCACTTTAACTCTCCATCCCATTCTGAATGCACTGTCCTTGGCCTCTTATACTTTTCCAGTGATGCTCAATATCAATTCATGGAACAGAATCTCTCCTTTTTACTCGGCACTTACAGCCCTCTGGCCTCAACACTGATTTCAACAATTTCAGTCTGCAACCATAGCTCTGATTTGCTTTGGGACAGCAAGTGTTTGGGATGTAGGTTAAGTGCAGCAAGGTTACTGGGAATCGAGGGGGGTCTGGGGTGAGGCTTGATATGAGGATCTCATGGTGCATGTTGGTGAGGTGGTCCATACCTCGGGGGTCTACCAGCCTTTCTCTTTTGCCCCACAACATTCATAAAACAAGGTTGTCTTGTTTGCTGACTAGCTGCTGCTTCGGAGAACATTGGAGCTCATTGAATCCCCTGATCCCCAGACCCAAGTCAAGAGCAGTTGGATGGATAGGAGGTCCCATGGCAGGGGAGGGGATGCCGAATAAGGGTGAAAGGGTCAGATGGTAAAGGAGTAGGTAAATGTACTAGGTGAACTTAGGAGGAGGTAGAAGGAGTTTCCATGCCCGGGCTGGGAGTAAGTTTGCCTTTTTCATCAGATCCGCCAACAACGCTGGAAAGATCTTTTCCCAAAGATGTCTGTTCCTCCCTTGAGCTATCAGGTATCTCAAAGCCAGAGAGACTTAACCGGCCAGGTTAAGTCTGCAAGACAGGTTAAAAATGGGAGTCCCAATCTCATTCTGATTATTAAATGGACAACCCACATCCATGGAGCAGATTAATTGCCCACCTCCAATCCACCTCTGTCACACATGGCAATAGACAGTTTGAAGGGTTGGGTTTGAGATTTTGATTATTTTTATATCTCACCGGGCCCTAATCCAGTATTTTGGTGGTTAAGCACACCACCAATGTTTCAGATCCTTGATCTTTTATTGGATGGAAGTCAGCAACTTGAGACTTTAACTATTTATGAAAATCAGGAGCAGGAGTAGACCATTCGGCCCCTCAAGTCTACTTGACCATGAAAAGGATCATAGGTAATCTGATTGTGACCTCAGCTCCATGTTCTCGCCTGTTCCCGATATTCATTGATTCCCTTGTTAATTAAGTGTCTACCTCAACTGTAAAAACATTCAATGCCCTTATCTCCACTGCTCAATAGGGCAAGAATTCCAAAAAGAGGCTCTAAGGAGCCTCAGTCTTTCTCTCTCTCTCCACAGATGCTGCGTGACCTGTTGAGCATTTCCAACATTTTTTTGTTTTCATACTGGAAAATTAATGGTCAGATACAAGTCAGTTTGAGACTGTAATCTCGTCTCAAGTTTCATGATTTACAACACTGTGTGGACCTTTCAGTTTGATTAGTATTACTTAGGTATCAATTATTCAAGTAAATGACTCAGAGTTACAGTGGACTTGTCACTGCTCAGAAATGCCATTACACAGAACCCAACTAAAGTATCAACTTAGCTGAACAAAGGCCTGTGGCTATCTTACAAGTAAGAGGAAAACGCTCTAAAAATGCTGCTACGATTTAACAGTGTTTTAAATAAACACATCAGCAGACAGACAATTGGACATGACAGCGCTGGATGTAAATTAATTATAGGGGAGTAAAGAGTAGCTGAAACAAACATTTGTAACCTGTGTACTTTAAATAACCTCGTCACTGGCAAAAGTGTCTTTTCCTCACAAAGTGTCACACACAGCTACATGGACATCGTCAGATCATAGCACTGTGCATCAAATAGATTGCCTCTGTATAAATGCACATTTAGAAGATTACAGTTGGATGTCAGAATAAAAAAAAGTGGAGTAAATGCAGCCTTAACCTACTACTTACATAGCTACATAATTTCAGATTTAAACTTAAAAGGGATAAAAATTGGATTGTTTCCATTTTTGGGTGCAGGCCTTTCACTCAGGCCTGAATCTTCCAAAAGAATTGACATCTTAGCCATAAAGGCTCCAGGACCCTGGATCTGGTCGTGTCCAAACCCCACATTTCACCAATTTCTGACAGATGTGTTTCACCAGTGAAGGTCGGGGGATAGGATGTGAGACACACACATGGGAAACCAGAATCCTATTTTGAACTTAGTGCAGAGTTCAAACAGCCTTTCTTTTGATGGAACGTTAGCCCCCACCTGTTAAAGGGGGACAGGACTTATTTCACTGAAGCTATTTTTGACTGTCTGAGGTGCAAGAAGCTGCAAGGAGAATGAGCAACAGCCAAGAGGGTGTCCCCAGGTTCTTCATTGCAATACTAAAGGCTTTAGTCTAGGAGATTGACAGGAGAGGCCATGATTCACCCAGGGCCAGGAAGCCCTCTCAGGGAATGGGACAGGTGTTCAAGGAAGCCAGCTCCTGGAGATTGGTCCTGAGGATCTGCCAACAATGTTGCAAGAATTTCAATCATATACAAACATACACACAAGGAGCAGGCATAGGCCATTCAACCCCTCAAGCCTGCCCTGCCATTTAATCAGATCATGGCTGAACTGATAGTAACCTCAAATCAGCATCCTGCCTATCCCCAGTAAACTATCACTCCCTTGCTTTCCAAGAATCTGCCTTAAAAATATTCAAAGACCACTTCTAATATCTTTCCAGGAACAGAGTTCCAAAGACTCACAATGTTTTGAGAGAAAACGTTTTTGCCTAATCTCCGTTTTAAATGGGCAACCCTTTGTTTTTAAACAGTGACCCCTAGCTCTAGATTCTCCCTCAAGAGGAAACATTCTCTCCACATCCACTCTGTCAAGACACTTCAGGATCTTATATGGTTCAATCATGTCACTGCATGCAAGTGCTCAAGATCAATTTATGCACCTTTGCATGACATTGCTAACTAGTTCTGCACCGGCCTCTCATACTGTTTGAAGCACCACATCCCTATCGCTCATTCATCAGCAATCGAGAACTCCAAGCTCATGCCCAACATCCACACGTCCCGCCATATCCACGTACACACCAATGATGCCAGCCTCACAACCACATCTCACAGCTTCTAAATACCTCCAATTATTCAGTTATAGTGAGCACAGCAACCAAAAGCACTGACAATCTTCTCTCTCACTCGCAAGACAAGAGGATACATAGCCACATTAAACAGAGTAGGACTGGAAAGGGACAGCCTACCTGATTCACCTAACCCTATTAGAGGAGACGGTACTCCACTTCATGAGGCCAGCTGTGACACAGGCTGTTGTATTTGGTGTCACTGAGAACATTCCAAGATGACATTATGTTTCTGTCTTACTCATCTTCTTAAATCCCACCAAACACTTTCCCTGCTGCCTGGGTGAAGTGCAAACTGCAAGTTATGTGGCTATGGACCTCTTGCCTGCCAACTACAGTAGCATCAACAGAAAATGCAAAACTGTACCACACCTCTACTGAAAATACACCATCACTTGTTCAGGCATTCTATGCTATTTGCCCAGATACTGGCAAGGTGCTTACCTTAGAGACTAGGATCTGCGTGTGATAAGTCACCAAGCATGAGTGGACTACCACCAGGCAAAAGGCATGGTACAGTTCATATTCCAGCTCCTTGGAAGGTGGGCTTGCAGACAAGTTCTGCTGGAGGGGATTCTGATGTGGAACTCAAGGGTTGGTATACAGGGCAGTGCCAATGAGCAGGCACACCAAGATAAATGGTGCATTGACTGCCCCATCAGACAGCCTGGTGTCATTGTCAAGGAACACTGAGGAGTCGTGCTCCAACTTTCATAGAGCTTAGAGCCAATCCTTTCCAGCATTGATGTGGTGGTTTTGGGTCACTTCTGTCTACGCTGCAATGGGAGATGAGACCTCAGCCACCAGATGCTGCATCACAGCCAGGTCCACAAGTGTTGTCCTGAAGTGGCCATGCGAAAGATAGAATTCCAGTGAAACCACTTGGCTCATAGTGTGGAGAATTGGGAGAACTGATGAGAAATCCATGGAAGTTTTTTGGGTGACATCTGCTTTCAGAGTGGTATGGCTGACCATAGTTTGCCTATTGCTTTACATGTACAATGTACTTGCTGAGAACATTTGCGAGTAAGTTGAATCTGTAAAGGTATAGTTGGGGGTGAAGAAATAGTGCATTATCATTCTTCTTTTCTTGTTTAATAAATGTTTTATTCTTTTGCTAAAAGTTCTTCAGCTGACTCCTGTGACTGTTCAGTAGCCATCTTCAACATAACTAAATAAAAAATAAAGGTTTGGGTCTATTATGTTGGGTTCCATTTCACTTGTCTATTAATAACATCAGCCGAGATAGTAACAAATAGTTAAATTACTTAATGTATCAATCATTGTGATATTTCTCAACTTGAAGCCTAATTAGCTATTTAAAACTTAATAAAGATGGTGGGATAGTGATTTGTTGTGGCTGTAGAATATAGATGTGTTGGAAACCAGCATGGTCTGCTGCAATCATATCGGCAATAAGTACCTGGGGCTCAGAGTTAATAAGTTGCAATCCAAGTTTTGAACACTGATGCATCGGGAAGAGAAAAATTTACCTGAGCACTTTGTTCCTGAAGACAGTCATGCCACTTAAGCCAAGTACTTAAGAGTTGTTCTGTGGACAGGGACAGAGAATGTGACTATGAATGAGGCAGCTATGTGGATCCAGAAGGCAGTGATGGAAGAATTTCAGACTAGCACTTGTCCAAAGTAGTCAAGGTTCTTGCAATGTGTATAGAGAATAGCATACATTGCAGAATTGATGAGAAATCTGACCAAAACACAGTGGTGTAAAGGTGAGTAGATGAGTAAAAGCAAGTTCTCTGCAGCTGAGAACCTAGGTCCCGGACGCTGTATTGCCTATGTGGTGCTGGGGTTAAGGACATTCCTTTGGGACTGGAGAGAAACCTGGAGAGGGTGGGGAAGGCTTCAGTTGTCTTGATTTACATGAGTACCAGTGACACAGGTAGAACCAAGAAAAATATTCTGTTAAGGGAGTCTGAACAGCTAGGGGCTAAATTAGAAAGCAGAACAACAAAACTATTAAGCTCTGGGTTACCACCTGAGTCACGAGCAAATTGGCATAGGGCAAATCATATCAGAGAGGTGAACACATGGCTCAAAGATTGGTGTGGGAGAAATGGGTTTTGATACACGACATGGTGGCCGCCAGGGAGCTGGGTTCAATTCTGGCCTCAGTCACTGTCAGTGTGGAGATTGTACTTTTTTCCCATGTCTGCGTGGATTTCCTCTGGAAGCTCTGGTCTCCTCTCACAGTCCAATGTCTGAGTTAGGTTGATTGGCCATGAAAAAATTGACCCTGGTGTCTGGGGAATTAGCAGGGTAAGTGTGTGGGGTCACGAGAATAGGGCCTGGCTGGGACTGTGGTTGGTTCAGACTCGATGGGCTGAATGGCCTCCTTCTGTACCATAGGGATTCTATGATTGGGATTCAGTGATTCATGGGACGCTGGCTCCAGTGCTGGAGAAAGAAGGAACTGTACCACCAAGACACTCTTCACTTGAACTGTGCTCGGACATGTGTTCTAGTGAATGGTATAACTAAGAGTGAGGGCTTGAAACTAAATAATGGAGATGTTGTGGGGGTGCGGCGAGGGAGGGAGGGTTAACATGATGGGAGGTTTGGAACGTTATAGGGACAGAGCATACAAACATAAAAATGCACAAGCAAATAATTTGGGAGAAGGAATTAAAGATAAAAAGACGGGATTAAAGTTCTTTATGATGTGCAGATGCCAGTGTTGGACTGGGGTGGGCACAGTAAGAAGTCTCACAATACCAGTTTAAAGTTCAACAAGCTTTTGGAGCACTGCTCCTTCATCAGATCGTCACCTAATGAAGGGACAGTGCTTCAAAAGCTTGTGGTTCCAAATAAACCTGTGAGACTTGTTAAAGTTCTTTACACGTGCAACATTCATAGCAAGCTGGGTTAACTAATAGCACAAATAGAAATACATGAATATGGGGTAGCCTTTACAGGTACTTGGGGCTGAACATGGGGTGGGGGTGCAGAGTGGCTTCACAACAAATTTGTTTCTCAAGAGTATGGCATGCCCCTCCCCTACCCCTGAAGTAAAATCAGTGTGGATCTGACCAAAAAAAGATGGTGAGCAGTAGGTGATTTTGGTGCACGCCCACCTCTTGTATTATGAGTTGAGCTTAGGGGTGGGTGGAAATATGGTGTGGTGGGCATCTGCCCTATTTTGTGTACCCCCTCACTGACAACATGCCCAGTGGGCACATAAAATGCAATCCACAGCTGGGTACTGAATACTCCAAGGTATTTAGAAGAATAGGAAGAAAGAAAAAGAGGGGTAGGTCTGTTACTAGCAGCCGAGATCTGTAAAAAGTAAAGTCGTAAAAAGTAAAGTCGTAAAGTTACCATAATCCAAGATGAGCATAGACTGCTCTTCCCTTTGAGGGGAGAGAGCCAACTGGTGGTGACTTAACCGAGGGTGACCACACTTCAGTACAGGGGCAAAGTTGTGAAAGTGGAGCCTTCACGAATAACCTCAGTCAGTACAGGAATTGAACAAACACTGCACAGCAGTGAAAAACTATTTTGTCTTGGTTTAGGTGTAGATAAGAAATAGCAAAAGAAAGAAGTCACTGGTGGGAATGGTTAATAGGCCTCTGATAGTAGCTATTCGGCAGGACAAAGTATAAGTCAAGAAATAATATAGCTTTTTAACAAAGGTTCTACAATAATTGTGGATGAGTTTAATCTCATAGATTGGACAAATCAAATTGGTAAAGCTGGCAAGGAGGATGAGCTCAGAGTCTATTTATGATAGTTTCTTCAAATACATTGTGGAACCAAACCAGGGAGCAGGCTCATTTAGACCTGGTAACGTGCAACGAACCAGGATTGATTAATGATCTCAGGGGTAAAAGTAAAAGGCAAGATTGATCATGATATGGTGAGAAACGTGGTTATGAAACAAGTACCTTAATTCAGATGCAAGTAATAAGATATGAAGATAAAGTTGGCTAGATAGAATGGGAAAATAGGTTTAAGTGTAAGACCACAGAGAAGCTGTAGCAGGCAGAGACCCAGCATCCTCCACAAATCACATGCATGTATGAGCCTTTCCATATGGATATGTTCAGCTCTCTGCAGGGAGTTGGTCCACAGCCCTTCTGTCTAAATCGTGCCAGTGATGGCCTGTCACACAGAAATGACCATTTTATAAGGGGAGCAATGAGAAATGAACAAATTCCAATGCTCCAACTGATGTAATGTGCAACGCCTTTCAAGCGTCCTCTTCTTTGAGCAGATGAAGCTTTAACATAAACATATAGAATGGGTGAAAACCAGAAGGAGCTTCCAAACATGAGGGCTCTCACAAAGTTCGAATCAGAGCTTGCACGCAAGAGTCAGCTGTGATGGGAAGCTTGGCTTTAGTCATCCACATGGTAGGCATTCATCCATTCAACGGAAACCTGATGATGGAAAGTGCCTCCATGTTGGAGGCAGCTAATGCTGTTACTTGCAGTCTCCTTTCCCACTTGCAGGTGCCTCCAGGAAGAAACAAAGGTCAGAGGAAGAGGAGGACTCCTTTTCCAGTCCTACCTTTAGCTACAGTCAAGAATGGAGCCAAGAGGGAGTGAATGAGAACAACTTCACACTATTAGATGCATTACAGCGTTCACTTGTGTCCACCACCAGGCCAGGTACACACACCTTAATGGGTATTGGTGGTAGTTCAGTAGGGTGTCATAATCTGGAGGTCACAGCATGGACAGGTCATAGTTGAGGCTCCCCGACTCTGAGGACTGCTGGGGAAGAGACATCTCTGAGTTCCCAGTCTGATGACAAGCCTTTGGAATCAGCCTTCAAGTTCATGTTGGAGAGTCAGCAGGAGGTGGGGCAATTCCAGACAGCTGCTGAAAGCCCTCAGCACAGAGGCATGCAATTCAGAAAAGGCCATCTGCCTGCTCTCTGAAGTAGATGTATGCACATTGAGTTCTCCAAGGGAAGGGTGGCTGATGCCATGGAAACCCTCATCCAGCAGAATGCCGAGTTTCTGCCGGAGATGCACACAGACTGCACTCTACCATTGTTGCCACAGCTGAGTTCATGCAGTGGCAATGCAAGAGGTGAACTTTGATTTGATGTATTATTGTCACATGTATTAGTATGCAGTGAAAAGTTTTGTATCTTGCACGCTATACAGACAAAGCATACCATGTGTGAAGAAGGAAAGGAGGTGGTGCAGAATATCGGGTTACAGTCATAGGTAGGGTGTCGAGAAAGATCAACTTAATACGAGGTAGGTCCATTCAAAAGTCTGATGGCAGGAGGGAAAAAGCTGTTCTGGAGTTGGCTGGTGTGTGTCCTCAGACTTTTGTACCTTTTTCCCGATGGACGAAGGTAGAAGAGAGTACGTCTGGGGTGCTTGGGGGCCTTAATTATGCTGGTTGTTTTTCCAAGGCAGCGGGAAGTGTAGACAGGTTCAACGGCTGGGAGGCTAGTTTGCGTTATGAACTGGGCTTCATTTATGGCCATTTGTAGTTTCTTGCTGTCTTGGGCAGAGCAGGAGTCACATCAAGCTGTATACAACCAGAAATAACGCTTTCTGTAGTGCATCTGTAAAAGTTTGATCAGAGTCATAGCTGATATGCCAAATTTCCTTAACCTCCTGAGAAAGCAGAAGGTTGGTGGGCTTTCTTAACTATAGTGTTGGCATGGAGGGATCAGGACAGGTTGTTGGTGATCTGGACAATTAGAAACTTGAAGCTTTCCACTTCCCATTGATGTAGAGAGGGGCATGTCCTCCACTACGCTTCCTGAAGTCAATGATGATCTCCTTCATTTTGTTGACATTGAGGAAGAGATTATTGTTGCCGCACCAGTTCACCAGATTCTCTATCTCATACCTGTACTCTGTCTCATCATTGTTTGAGATCTAACCCACTATAGTGGTGACATCAGCAAACTTGAAAATCAAGTTGGAGGGGAATTTGGCTACATTCTCATAGATGTACAAAAAATATAGTAGGGGGCTGTGGACACAGCCTTATGAGGCACCGTGCTGAGGATGATTGTTGAGGAGCTGTTGTTGCCTATCCTTACTGATTGCAGTCTGTGGGTTAGCAAGACTAGGATGCAGTCGCAGAGGGAGGAGCTGAGCCCCAGGTCATGGCACTTAGACATGAATTTTGTAGGAATAATGTGTTGAAGGCTGAGCTGTAGTCAATAATCCTTCTCCTTCCTACCCAGGGTCTGTGTCTGCCTCCAAATCCCCAACAACCATCCTAAATGCTCCTTTCACTGGTACAGATGTATCCTCACCCAATAGCCCACCAGCCCACCTTTGCTCACTTTCACATACACCATTCCTTCCCAACACACCCACTCTCAATCCGCTCTTTAGGAGGCAGTCATTGCTTCCACAAATCCCTCCCTTGTACATTCATCTGGATATTCCGCCTCCCCCCTTACTTCTCCAACCAACAGACTCTCTCCCTTTCTCCTTCCCCGTAATACCTACCTCCTCACTTGCATCCTTCTCCCCTGTTATTTGCTGGAAAATGTAGTACAATGTGGGAAAATGTGAAGTTGTTCATTTTGGAAGGGAGAACGAAAGAATAGAGTATTACATAAAATAGAGAAAAAAACTGCAGAAAGCTGCAACACAAAAGGGGTTTGGGGGTAATTATGCACGAAACACAGAAAGGTGGCTCACATATGCAGCAGGTAATCAGAAAGGCTAATGGAATGTTGGCTCTTATTCCAAGGGCTTTGAAAGTCTTGCTGCAACTGTACAAGGTACTGGTGAGACCACATCTGGATTACCGAGAACTGTTCTAGTTCTCTTATTTAAGGAAAGATATTATTTCACTGGGGGCAGTTCAGAGAAGGTTTACTAGGATGATCCCCAGTGTGGAAGGATTGTCTTATGAAGCAAGGTTAAACAGGTTGGGATTCTACTTATTGGAATATAGAAAACTGACAGGTGATCTCATTGAAACATGTGGGATTCTTATGGGGTATGACAGGGAGAATGCTGAGGATGTTTCACCACATGGGAAAGTCTATAAAGCAGAGAGTTGGTATCAATGGGTGCTATTCTGGTTGGCAGTTGGTGATTAGTGGAGTGCCGCAGGGATCGGTGCTGGGGCCTCAACTGTTTACCATTTACATAGACGATCTGGAGGAGGGGGCAGGGTGACAAAATTTGCTGATGACACGTAGATGAGTGGAAAAGCAAATTGCGTGGAGGATGTGGAAAGTCTGCAGAGAGATCTGGATAGGCTGAGTGAGTGGGCTAGGACCTGGCAGATAGAGTATAACGTTAGCAAATGTGAGGTTATCCACTTTGGGAGAAATAATAGTTGGAGGGATTATTATTTAAAGGGTGAAAAGCTGCAGCATGCTACAGTGCAGAGGGACCTGGGGGTCCTTGCGCACGAATCGCAAAAACCCAGACTGCAGGTGCAGCAGGCGATCAAGAAGGCGAATGGAATGTTGGCCTTTATAGCGAGGGGGATAGAATATAAAAGTAGGGAGGTCTTGCTGCAACTGTACAGGGTACTGGTGAGGCCGCAGCTGGAGCACTGTGTGCAGTTTTGGTCCCCGTATTTGCAAAAGGATATATTGGCCTTGGAGGGAGTACAGAGAAGGTTCACCAGGCTGATACCGGAGATGAGGGAGTTAGCTCATGAAGAGAGATTGAATAGACTGAGTCTGTACTTGTCAGAGTTTAGAAGGCTGAGGGAGGATCTTATAGAGATGTACAAGATAATGAAGGGGATGGATAGGGTAGAGGTAGAGAGATTCTTCCCGCTTCGAAAGGATAGCAGGACTAGAGGGCACAGCCTCAAAATAAGGGGAGGGCAGTTTAGAATGGAGTTGAGGAGGAACTTCTTCACTCAAAGGGTGGTGAATCTCTGGAATTCTCTGCCCATTGAAGTGGTGGAGGCTACCTCACTGAATATATTTAAGCCTCGGGTAGCTGGATTTCTGATAGACAGGGGAATTAAGGGTTATGGGGAGAAAGCGGGGAAGTGGAACTGATTCACTTCAGATCAGCCATGATCTTATTGAATGGCGGGGCAGGCTCGAAGGGCTAGATGGCCTACTCCTGCTCCTATTTCTTATGTTCTTATGTTCTAGGACCAGAGGGCATAGACTCAGTATAAGCCAATTTAAGACTGAGATGAGGAATTTCTTTTCTCAGAAGGCTGAGTGTCTTTGGAACTACTTTCCACAGAGAGCTGCGGGGGTGATATCATTGTGTAATATGTCAGGCTGAGATAGACAGATTTTTGATCAGTTAGGGAATCAAGGGTTATGGAGAAAGGGCAGGAAAGTGAATGTGAGGAATATCAGATCAGCCATGATTCTATTGAATTGCAGAGCGGACTTGAAGGACCAAACAGCCGACTCCAGTTCTTATTTCTTATGCCTTCCTCCTTGGATACTATCACTCCTACATCCTCCCTCCCCCTGCCAGCTTCACCCATCCACTGCCACCTTCCTTGCCCCTCCCCCCACCACTACAGCCCCAAGACTTTTCTCCACTCCCCCCGCCCTCACCACCCTTCACCTCATTCTTACCAGCGTATGGCAAAAAACCTGCAGCTCCGGAGCAGGTCTGCCAGCTGCGAAGAAGCTGCTGTATGGGCATGCCCCATCCTTCAATGAGCTGCATCGTGACAGTACCATCGGCACGAGGATCCACCAACCATTTGAGGCATGAAGAATTCCGGAGCTGCAGGCCTCCAACTTTGCCTTCTGAGCAAGGCCTCAAAGGTAAGTCCTGACTTGTGAACACCACCTTGGTCCAGATGCGGACTAGTGTCACGGAGAATCGGACATGCAGGGTCAGACCTTGAGTTGCATCCATTAGTGTGTTGCCAATCAGTTTCATGCCAGCCTCCAGTAGGATTCCCTATCCTCCATGGCGAGCACCAGCAGAAGATCCAGTGAGAAATTCACTCCAGCGTAAAACCGATATTTAGGCTTCCTGCTGAATTGTACCCACCTCGCACCTGCACAGTGAGCGACTGTACGGATATGGAAGAATTCTGCCCCTAGTTCCTATGAACTTTATGTTAAGTTTAAATTCATTTATTAGTTTGTTTATTAGTAGCCTTACTCTAACACTGCAATGAAGTCATTGTGAAAATCCCCCAGTTGCCATACCCCAGCACCTGTTCAGGTACACCGAGAGAAAATTTAGCATGGCCAATGCACCTAACCAGCAGATCTTTTGGACTGTGGGAGGAATCCTGAGCACCTGGAGGAAATACACGCAGACACAGGCAGAATGTGCAGGCTCCACACAGACAGTGGCCCAAGCCAGGAATTGAACCCGGATCCTTGGCGCTGAAAGGCAGCAATGCTAACCACAGTGCCACCGTGCCGTCCTACGAACTCACCCTTACCGTATGAACTTATACTTTCCAAAATATTGTAAAGGCTGCAAGATACAAAAGAACCAACAAAGCAGCAAATAACAAGAACATCTAAAGAAACACCCAGGGAGACCACTGGAAAGAAAGAAAGAGAACACAAAGAGTAGATTTCAAAAGAAACTGAAAAAAAAAATGAAAATGGAAGACAGAGAAAAAAAAACACAGCCTCCACTAATAGTTGAACAAGAACAACTAAAGTAGAAACACATTTCTATTCAAAGGTGACAAAGGACTGGAAAGAAGCAAAATACACATCAGAGAATGTTCTTTGAAAATCTCGCCAAACAATCAGAAACAGGGAAACATGAAAGAGCAGTACAATCTTACAAGGAAGCTTGCAGGGATGTGTCAAATAGGAGACAAGTCAGTGAAGAACAAAGTGGAACAGCATGAATAAAACAAAACGAACAGCTCAAAAAACGGACAGAACTTTTCAAGCTAATTTGACCTACTCTAGCCGATCCCCAGACATTTCACCAACAGAAATCTCTTTCCAGATAAATACAAGCAAATCTGAGTGAAGGAATCAAAGGAACTATAGAGTGGGAGAGAATCAACTCGTATTTATGTCCCTTTCACAATGTCATTTTTTTTTTCAAAACGTTTTACCATAAATTAACTACTTTTGAAATACAGTCAGTATTGTAATGTGGGAAATGCAGCAGCTAATTTCTGCACAACATGGTCTCATTTACAGTGCTAAAATAAATGGCCAACTCATCTATTTTAGGTGTTAGCTCAATGATAAATGTTAGCCAGGATACCAGGAGAATTCTCTGCTCTCCTTCAAATAATGCTGTGAAATCTTTGACATCCATATCGAATAAACATTGCATCCAAAAGTTGACACCTCCAACAGCGCAAGCTAGATTATATGGTCAAGTAGGACTTGAACTCACAACCTCATCATAGAAACAAGAGTGTCACCACTCACCCACAGCTGACGCGTACCAGGCCTGGATGGTATTTACTCACTATCCAGTAGAAACATCTACTGAACTACTGCTTCAAACCTTCAAGAAGATGCGAGAAACAGAAGGAACATCTAGCGACTAAAAATATGACTATATCATAACGTTAACCAAGAAAGGTGATTAAGTAATTGCAAGGCATCATATTGCTTTCCATGCCAGCAGAAGTTTTGAAACATAACTACGCTTGAAAAACTGAAGACAACATTTGACAACAGTCAGAGTCCAGAAAGTTGCTTTCCAAAAACACAGTACATGCAATGGCTTTATGTGTACCGTGCCACAGTGAAACAATCAATTAAATGGAACTCCCTTCTCTGCCTCACAGTCATACATTGTGACAAGGTATTTGATAGTACACGTTAAAATATCTTGTGAAAATTGATGTGATGCTATGGACTACCCGAGCCATATATTACCATAACCTAAAAAAGACTAAATTCATCATGCAACGTAACGCATAATGAAACACTCAAAGAATCCTTTGGGGGAAACTGGAATACAACAGGGGTGAGTGTTGCTGCCTTTGTTGTTTTTCTCAGTCATGGACGGAATAACGTGAAGGACAAAGCCTCATCATGCACTGATATTTACAAATGGATGATTTAATCTTTACCAATTACCTTCTAAAGCAATAACATATGCAGAACAAGGCTAAGACTATCAGTAACAACAAAAGTAGGCTTCAATGTAGAAAAAAATCTAAAAAAAGCAATACTAAAAATGACTGGGTTCTCCATTTACAATAACCCTTTGTGGATACAGACTGTCTTGGATGGATCATTAACAATGATGGAGGAACTGACAAAGTTATTCACACAGACATAGGAAAGTAGACAACTACATTCTAATTCCCAAGGCTCTTCTAGAAGAATCCCTACAGTGCAGAAGGAGGTCATTTAGTCAATTAAGTCTGCACTGACTCCCTGATACAGCATCTTATCCTTTACCCATAATCCCATGTATTTACCCCGGTAATTCCCCTAGCCCTACAAATCTTGTGACACGAAGGGAAATTTACCATGGCCAATCCACCTATCCCACACATCTTTTGAGGAAACCAGAGCACCTGAAGGAAACCCATGCAGACATGGGTACAAGGTGCAAACTGCACACAATCATCCAAGGCCAGTATTGAACCCGTGTCTCTGGTGCTGTGAGGCAACAGTGCTAACTACTGTGCTGTCCTTCAACCAAGAATAATTTCTGGACTTTCATTATGCAATCAACCTAGTGAAACAGCTGCACCCCAGAGAAAGCATTGTGAAATACAAAGCTCTGTCTCTCTGATCTTTTCTGTCAATTGCACTATGTTTCATTTACACAAGGGAATGAAGTTTCAATACTTGCAGTTTCACTATTGATACTGGATGGTTGACATTTTATAGGACAAGAGTAAAAAGGAGGTCCTTTTTAATAAAATGGAAACTTATCAAAGAATGACTGTTTTGTACAAGTTTTTTTACACATATTATTCTCACTATCGGGTCCATTGTGCCTATATGGTGCTTAGTAGGTGAACAAGGATGGAAATGCCACAGCTTGGCATCTGGGAATGAGGGTGGATGTGGAGCCATGGGAGTGTGTAGAAGCTGAGGGGTGTGGGGTGTGGGCTGGAGAACTTTTTTTTTTTAATTATAGCTGAGATGAAGTCCCACAGTACTAAGCTAGACCTATTAAACAGGCCACCTCATCACCCATTAGCTCTTGCGGCTATCTTCAAATTTTTTTCTGGGTTTGGTGGCTCGACACGCACCCATCCCAAATCCCCATTTTTCTGACACTTTTTCCCAAGAGGAGCAGACTGTGCCAGGTATTCTCTCGACTCCCACTACTCACCTCAGGTTTAAGTTCCAGTCCATCTTAAAAGCCCACATTGGGAATTTTAATTATGAAATATGGATGGGTCAACTTGCGGGGGAGGTGTGGGGTTTAAATTGTGAAAAATCGGATTCCCAACACCAAAGTACTCCAATCTACCCACTTCCAACTTTAAACAAAGTGGGACAATGGATGGGTGACCAACTCAGTGATGTAGTTCTGGCTTTGTTATTTAATCTTACAACTTATCTACGGACAGCCAATAACGGATTCCAAGAGGCAAGTAGTTTATACCTCTTCGCTATATATCAACTTGTCTGCCTTGGCAACCATTCATGATTGATGCCTGACCTATCCATGCTTAATAGGGGCCTTTAGTTTACTCCCTGTCTGAGCCCACTGACCTCCACCAAGTCCCCTCCGTCAAAGGCCACTTCCCACCTGAGGACACTGATATGTCTCTTGTTCCCTCTCTCCATTTTCTATCCCCTTTCCAGGGTCTCCAAATGCCCTTCTCAAAACCCACTGCCTACTCTGCCCCACATCCCAGGATTGTCTTCTGCCAGCGAGGACCGTCCTTCGCCCACCAGCACTGGAGGTCTTGCCCTCCCCCACAACCACTCATTTCCCCCAAACCTCATGTTTTTAATCGATTCTCCACCCCTGGGCTGGGAAAGTAAATTCCACTTTCAAACACTGAAGTAAAATGGGTGCCCTGATGCAATCTTAGAGAGAAACAAAAACTGTGATTAACAAGTTACGGACATTTGACAATAAATATCCAGACATAATCTTGAGGATTCACTGTCAATGATGATCATGAATGACCAACTATAGAGCCAAAACAAGTGGTAGATAATAGATTAGTAAATCAAATAGGAAATTTGAGTAGGATTGAGCATAATCTGAAAATACTCTCAAATCCGTGGCACTGTCCAGTTGTTAAAATGTAGTCCCCAAAGAAAAGGAAGAGCATAAACCAGTTAAGCTAGAACCTCAAGCATTTAAATGAAAATAGTGAACGACATATGGGATCAGTTGGAAGTGATTTCTCAAGACAGAGTTCGATGGTGAGTGGCAGTAGAGACTCTATATTCCACATGGAGTAATAAGACTGAGTGATGATTGGAGAATGTAACTAAGAAAATCAGTAACAGCTCCTCAAGGTCGGTCAATGGGTTTACCAAACTTTAAAGCTGCAAAAGCTTTGGAGCACCATTATCCCACTGATCCTTTCTCCTTCTTCGTCTATTTTACTTATCGGTCTTCCATCCCTGAAGACATTCTGAAAATGCTGGTTACTCTCTAGTACAATGCTCAAGCAATCATTTCTTGTATACGAGTCCTGTCAGTAACACACTGCTTGACTACCGGGGCAGGACATTCAGGATTAGCTGCAGATGCTGCCACCCACACGCATTCAAGCGGAAGACGCTAAACAGCATCAGGGGCTGAAATTTCTGCTCTCATTGGGAGGATGGAGGATGGGTGGGTGGATGATATTGGCACTTGATGGACTCATAACTGTGAGCACCACGGCAGCAGCACCATGTCCACTGCCTGTCTCTGGAGAGTATTTTATTCACATTGGTTGGCCCGCTTGCCCATGAGTCAGTTCAGAGCCTTTAGTGACTGATTAATGACCACTTAACTAACTCCTTTCTTCACCGCTGGCATTTTCCTGCAGCGGGAGAAGTTGATGCCAATTGTTCAGGCCACCAAGTGAAAGCTGGCAGCATTGTGGTCAGAGTGGGGGGTGCTCATCAGAGACACTTTGACAGGTATTCCCCGGCAATGTTTCTCTTTTCCAACCCCATCCTGTCCATTCCAGCCCCACAATCCCCCTTGCTCGAACCCACCAGCTGTGACCCTGACAAGATCATGGGCTTATCTTCCTCTGGGTCCCTGGCTCCTTCAGCGGGCTGCTTGCGGTCCCAGTAGCGGCCATCAATCCTGATGAATCCTTACTGGGATGAGAACTGCTGGCTATTTGGTTGGCTGGTAGCTCTCAGGGATGTGACTCGCTCTTGGGTAGAAGTGCAAGTCCCATCTCAGATCAATGTAAGGCCTGCTGGCCAGTAGGTGCCTTTGGGTGAGTGTACCAAGAACACACAGGCACACTTCTTGCCTTTATGCCAGGCTTTCACAAAATACAGCCCCAGGAGTGGTTTATCTTCTATTCATTTCACTCTCCAATTTTTTCCTCCCCTCTTTCCAGATGTGTTAAACCATTTACAACACCCTTTGTGAAATCAACTACTTCATAGGGGTTGAACCTAACTTCTTCTAGAGCTGCACGTGAGGGACTTGCATCCACTGGAGTAGTCTCCTTCACAGATTACTTTAGTTAAGCGAACAACAACCTAGGGATAAGTTTTGTCTTTGTTGCATAGGTGATATCAAGGCAATAAAAGTCAGATGGGTTTTATAATTTGTGGCAGATTATTTTTCTTATTAAACAGGGGCAACAAGATTCAATTTCACTCCCACCTCCACACAATTAAAAACAAAAGTGGCTCAACTTCAAGGATAATTGTGCGCCACAGTCTTTGCATCATGATATTGATTAGTGAAGATCTGTCACAAATCTTGCTTTGTACAATAATTTCTGTCAGCAACATCATGCTAAGCTAAAGAGAAAAATATTCTGGAAAAAGAATCTTTTTTCTCCCATTCATCATCAACATTGTAAGGAATGAACCATTGATTGTCCAACAACAACTAAAGGTTTTGACAGCCTAAACTTATTGATGAGAGGAATTTTCACTCAAGGTAAAAGCTACTCTCAAAGGTTTCTCTTGTGGTGAACTCTCAGATATAGTTTACATGGCATGCATTGAATAGCTTCAGTGATCTGTTTTGGTCATGTAACATACAATTCTAAAAAATCTCAAGGGCAGAATCCTATATGCATCAGAAGTATCGTCCTTACCTTTACATCATTAACATTCATCCTTGTTCCTTCCTTCCCAACAAATATGTCATCAACATCCACCAGAATGTATCTTTCCAAAGAGAGTGACAATTTCTTCCCTGAAAGGAAGCTGATGGCGTCCACAAATATCAGCTTGTGCAGCCAAAAGTTCAGGTTGTTGCCAAAGAGAACTCGCTGAATGCCATCGTGTAGCCCCAGATCCTGAACTACGGTGGCATGTAGAACCTCGTCGGTGATCTGATGTGGAATGTTTTCAGAAGGTCTTGGCTTGGCCAGTAACACAGGTTCATAGGTGGAGTGGTTGGACTGGAAGACAGTCCAGTCCTCTCCTGGGAGTGGACCTCTCTCAATTTCTTTAGCTTTGGTGATATGCAGCAAAGGAGATCGTGGGTTGATACAGCAATCCTTGAGGGCAAGGTTGGTGTGCAGGTTCAATGGAAAACCCTTCAACTGTGAGCTCTGTAAACTATTCTCATTCGCTTTGTGAAATGCAATAATGCCAACATTGTACTCCATGCAGTATTTATCCAGCAGCTCTCTATTCCAGGAGTCCATATTCACATACTTTAAAATATTTTCATAGATAACAAGTGCATATCTTCCCCGATCTTTGTTTGTAAGGGCAGGAATGTCCCCTTTACCAGGGGCAATTTCAGTGTGGTGTTTAAAATGGCTTGACTCTAAAATTGCCACAATGTCCTGCCCCAGTTGTGAATATTGACTCTCAACAAATACCAGAACCATCGGGTCAGCTCTCGATGTATCAATAGGTTTTGCTGTTTTCATTTCAAACAATCTGTATGGTAGAAGTTTGGGATCTCCACAGTCTTGCTCTGGAGTTGGCTTAGAAAGTTCCAACTCTTGCTTGTAGCTAGTATATAGGTAATATGCTGAGATAATAACACTCACCATGCAAAAGGCAGCCAGTAAGATCACCATCCTTCGCAAATGCCTACGAAACTTTATGACAAAATTCATGTTTTGTTCTTTGTCACCTTTCTCCGCCTTTGTTGCCTTCTAGGATTCAACAGTGAACAGAATGCAAACAACTTCTGCCAGTATGTCCCCGCACCTCATGTAACCATTGCAGAAACAATTACTGTCGTTCTTCATCAAAGCTGACAACTTGGCTCAACTCTCTTCTGGCTTTCTGTCGCTGATTACACAAAGGGTCATTGATTGTTTTTACCGCAATCTGAACATTGTTCCATCTTCGACTGAACTGATACCAATCCTGGGCCGAACTACTTTCGCAGCTGAAATTGTCTACCAGAAATTCCCGCTAGACAGATCCAATCTGCAGAAAAAGTATTACAGAAGTTAGGCAGAGCGACTTTAATGAAGCACAAATATTCCACTTTTTTGCCCAGTACAGGCCAATTAAGAACCATCACAGTATGCCAAAGGGATTATACTTAATGGCAATTTAACTTTACATTTTGTGCTTGACCACCTGCCTTCTGGAAATCATGCAACTGAAGTGTTTTGTTTAGAAAGGAGGGAAAAGAACATTTCCTTCAATGGGTATCCTTATCAAATTGTCTGTCTGTAGTGTATTTGCATTAATCAACAATACAATATTATGATTTATACATTGATTTTTTTTTCTCTGTTTCTCAGCTTTTTCCAACCTCAAGCATATACACAAGTGTCAGCACTTTTTAGATATGAGCAGAATAAAGAAAGCACAGTGCATGAAGTTGCAATGGAAAAATGTAACGCAAGTTTACTCAGTAGTGTGCTTAAGAATTTAGTTGACTGAATTTCTAAGATGGTTCTGGTACTCGTAGCTTCTCTTAAACAAGCTCATTTTCTTCATAAAGAGATGATTAGAGTCATAGGGTGGAACCTTTGTTCTGGACACTAAGTCCCGTGGTGGGAGCAGTGACTTTGTGGTTGGAATTTTCTCGTCCCACCCACTACGGGAATCTTAGCGGGTGAGACACAGACCACGCAAAGATCCGTTGACCTTGAATAGCATTTTCTGGTTTTGGGGTGAGTGCGGCTGGAAAATCCTGCCCTCTGTATGACACGTGAGATCTTGTGTTGTTCAGCTCATTAGTTATGATCGTGCGTGGAGCATGTCAAATTCCATGGCGGGGCGGGCAAAAAGTAGCTTGCATTGCTTCCTGCATTAATTTCTGTCATTAAGCACTTCTGGATTGCCTCCAATATCCGGACACCATATTTAAACAGCACTGAACAACTATTTAAGTGAAAGCAAATTACTGCGCTTGCTGCAATCTGAAACCAAAAGACAAAGTGCTGGAAAATCTCAGCAGGTCTGGCAGCAAGTGGGAGGAGAGAAAAGGGCTGATGTTTTGAGTCCAGGCAACACTTCGTCAAATTGACAAAAGGTTATCTGGACTTGAAACATCAGCTCTTTTCTCTCCGAACTACTATTTACTCTTTCAGTCTGTTCTGACCCCCACCCCACCCTATCTCAGTCTCAGCTCTTCTCTCTGAGCAGAGTTCACTCAGTTTACGTGACAGGCAGTCAGTATCCCTCAGCAATTCTGTGAAGGGAAGGCAAAATCAGCCTCTACTGACTTCAAAATCCAGGAAGAGGCCTACCTTGCCAGATGCAGCCATTTACGGACAGTTGTGAAAGTGAACGTTCTAACTTCCTGTTGGCAGGGCACTCAATTTGGAAGGGGATCAAGATTCTGGTGTGTCCACCTTTCAATAACCATACATGATTTGCAAATGGGGTTCCCAATGTAACTCCATAGAACCGTTGGCCCACCTTTAAGTCACCATGAAAGTCAGAAGAACAAGATTCCAAACTAATATCCTCCTGCCAGAGAAGTGACCTTTAGCCATGATTCCCGCCACTAGTGGGAGTGGAAGATCCTACTCATTGACTCATTATGGCACATAAGGCAGCCATTCAGCCCCATTTAGTCTGCCATACATTTCCGTTGGGCCTTCAGTTAAGTAAGGAAGATTGCCAATGGGACATTTGTTGCATGAGGGGACCAAGATTAATAAGGATGCTGTGATAGGTTTATCACAGCCCTCTTAAATCCGCCAATGCTTATTTTTCAAGGATGCCTGCTGTTCCACTTGCTCTTCTTTTGAATAATAAGCACTCCCTCATAAGAATTCATCTCTTTATTGTGGGTGTTTGTACTTTTGTGTACATTAATATTTGTTTCTTAGCACAAGTCTTTATGATCGCCTACCAAGTTATTCAGGTTCTTTGCTTTGGGAACATGGTGGGAGTAGGGGTTGAAGTTGGTGGGGTGCAGCTAGACATTTGTGATTTAGTTCACACACATTTTAAGCTGTGAGTAAAACTGATATTGAAGAAGAGTCCATCGCCACTTCTACTAACCACGTCTATCATTCAATACCATGAAGATAGCTTGGGCTTTACAAAGAGGGCTGCAACATATTCAGATGATGCGGTGCAATGAACAAACAATGAGCCATAGATTCAATGCAAGCTCCGTGGGAAGTAGACTTTTGAGAATATGTTACTTTGTCATTTGGTGTATGATTTCTGAAAAGTATTTACATTCTCTTTGTACAGAAAGGACAGAAGGCATGAGATTGCTAATAACAACTGCACTCAAAGTGATCTCAATGATTCAGATTTCTATGAAATATGAGGTCGATGTGCCATTGTGGACTGAGGCACACACCTATTGGTCCCATCTTCAAATATGTATCTGAGGTTTCAGTAAACCAGAAATATTTCCGCATCTTGAAAAAAGACCTTTAATAATTCAAAAATAATACCTCACCTAATTTAAGCAATGAAGTTAAATATTTCTCCTGATAATTATTTAAGAGCTCTCAGCTACTTGCATTTATTCCTGTCATCAAGCACCAAATTCAATAATCTCCCTTATAAATGCAAGTTAGAGGGAAACAGACACAACATTAAGGAAGGACAGGCCAGATATAGTAACAGTTCAGAGACTATTAAAATCATGTAATAAATCACTGTGTCATTCCTGTTCACTCAGGAGTGGTTGGATAAAATTTCCTCTGTAACAAAACCAGAAAATCTATTATACAGACCCAGCTTAAGATATGGTTATACATAAGCACTGCTTTTACAATTAGACAACCTGAGTAAACACTGCTTCCTGCATGGAATGCAGGTTGGGAAGTGCTAACTGGCATTTTCTTTGCCAGCTGTCCTTTGCAGGCCGGCACTGGGAGCCCTCGATTGCAGAATCTTCCAGATAAGACGCAAAGTGAACCTTCAGTAGAGAACTGGGAGATATCTCACGGCACCAGGTCAAACATGGACAAAGAAACCTGTTGATTGCCATCCTATGTCCTTCTCAGCTGATAAATCAGTACTCCTCCATATTGAAGACCACTTAGAGGAAGAACTCAAGGTGGCACACAATGTACTCTGATTAGGCAGACTTCAGTATCTATCATCAAGATTGGCTCAGTATCACCACTATTAATCAAGTTGGCCAAGTCCTGAAGACATATCTTCAGGCCTGTGGCAGATGGTGCGGGAACCAAACAGAGTGAAATACCTGCTTGATCTTGATCTCACCAGTCTATCTGCCGCAGGTGCATCTGTCCATGACAATATTAGTACGATTGACCACCTCACGGTCTGTGTGAAAATGAAGTCCCTTCTAACAATGAGGATATATTCATTTTGTTGTGTACCACTACAACCGTGAAATGAATTTTTACTGGGATGGATGGGGAATGGGTTTGCTGTTTGTCTCCTGCAATTATCTCGCCACCTGTTCCCAGTAGCAACTTGTGTCAACAACTATATAAAGTGCTGTCCCACAGTAGTGATACAATGGTTTTGGAGGCCAAGTGGTGAGGTATGAAGGGTGGTGAAGTACCTTGAAGGGGGTGCCCCAATGTACACAGGGGGCACCCCCATAGGAAGTACCATCCCTTTTTCTCCTGCTTCTTCACCTCAACCCCATTATAGCATAGGTAATATAAGATTTACATCAAATGGCTTATTAATAAATTGGGATTTGCAAAAGTATAATTCCAGCCCTGGAGTAGGCATTAGGACGTGCAATGTTTTGTCAAAGTTCCTACTATCTGTTACCTGCTTCAAGAATGAATGCCCAGGTAAAGTTGTTAATTGGAAAGGGGAAATGGTGTTTCCATACAAGTTTAAATAAACAGTTCTACAGTTGTGCATGATTACTTACTAAATGGACTGTTTTTCGTCATTAAGGGTCATATTCTTATCTGTAGACTTTGAGCGTTATCAGTAGCTGCAGGCACTTCTGATATATATTTTTAAAATTTGAATGATTCACACACTGGTCTGGATCAAGTGTCAGTCAAGGGCAGTTATGGCTGTTGGCTTCATATGCTGGCCCAATTCCAACATGGTCAGCCTCAAGGACACATGCAATGATCTTTAGCTTGATGGAAAGAAAAATGATTGGCAAAAAAAAATCTGCATTTCGCCCTACAAATAGCAGTGGCACATTAGACAATTGACCTTTAATTTGACAAGATTGATTCTTCAATGAACTTGAAAAACTTTTCAAAAGCTGTTCTAATATTACTTGGAGGCATGTGGTTCTCCGTTAAGACTGCCTTCTCTTAACCTCCACTTATAGCCATCATGATTCAGGTGTTTTGTCAAAAATTCTGGGCATTGGATTGAAAAACTACTGCAAAACTAAATACTGAAAAACTAAACTGCAAAAGTTAGCATAAAATGCATTAGAAAATAATATTGTTGCTCCAAATTCCATTGCCATTGGCATCAAGCCTTGTTATTAGCTGGCGCAAGAAAGGAGCATACAGCATTCTGTGGATTCCTGAAGAAATAAGAGCGAAAGCTGAAATGGTTATTAGGGGTGACTCACTGCATTGTAGAGTCCATGAATTAACCCTTCACCCAGATTGAACAGACCCTTGATGCTGTACTGACTATAGGGTCATATTCTCTTTCAGCACTAGAGGGCAACTGTTCCTAATGTTAGAACAAATTCTAAAAAGAAAATAATACTTGTAACCACAACAGAGAGAGAGAGAGAGAGAAAGAAAGACGTGCCCTTTCAACCTTTAGAGAAAATTGGGAAATCAAATAGCAGCAAGTTCTAACCAGCGTGGCTTTAGTGAAACAGTGACCCACATATTTGCGAAGATTCCTTTTGATGCTTACTGATAGCCGATAGGGTGTTGCCCTATGGTCATCCAGTGCACTGACAATATTGGCTTATAGATAATGCTACTTGGAAGCTTCACTTTATTAATACGTTTATGTTTAACACAAGCTGTTTGAACCATTTCCAACTCAGGACACAGAATGATATGGGTAACCGATGTCTAATAATTTACATGGAGAGTTGAGTCTAATTTCCATTGTCACAAAAATAACTATTTACTTAATTAATAAAAGTGTTAAGGCCCTTCTATTATGTTATATTCCTATCCTTCAATAATTAAAAAAAAATTGTTCAGGGGATGCAGGAACTGTGAAGCTACCACACAGCTACCGTGACGCTACTGTGCAGCTACTGTGACGCTACTGTGCATCAACCGTGATGCTACTGTGCATCAACCGTGATGCTACCGTGAAGCCAGCTGGGCCAGCATTTATTTCCCATCCCCGAGGGCATTAAGAGTCAAACACATTACTGGGGTCTGGAGTCACATGTAGGCCAGACCAGGTAAGGATGGCAGATTTCCTTCCCTCAAGGACATTAATGAACCAGATGGGTTTTCATAACAATGATTTCATGGCCATTATTAGGCTTTTAATTCCAAATTTTTTTTATTGAATTCAAGTTCCGCCATCTGCCGTGGTCAGATTGAACATTACCCAAAGCGTTACCCTGGGTCACTCGTGCAGTGACAATACCACTACATCACTGTCTTTATCTAAATGATTATGCATTCATTAAATCTCTTGAAATGACTAGAAAAAGAGAAGGTCCTATGTTTTTATTGTACCTCGTCATATTTCTTACTTTGAAATGCCAGCAGCTGCAGGCACTTTTGAAACTATTGTTACCTCGAATGAAACTATTGTTATCTTGATAAAAGACAACACCTGTTTTACACACAACCAAGTCCTGCAAACTGAAAATGAAATAAGTGACAATATAATCTGCTTCAATGCTGCTGGCTGGAGGTGAATGTTGGCCAGGAACAATGTTTATAGTAAATCATGAAGCAACCATGAAGCTACCGTGCAGGAACCATGAAGCTACCATTCTGCAGCCATGAAGCTACCGTGCAGCAACCACAAAGCTACCGTGCAGCAACCACAAAGCTACCGTGCAGGAACCACAAAGCTACCGTGCAGGAATCACGAAGCTACCGTGCAGGAACCATGATGTTACCGTGCAGTAGCCATGAAGCTACCGTGCAGTAGCCATGAAGCTACCATGTAACAACTGTGAAGATACAATGCAGCAACCATGAAAATAACCATGACCCATGTGGGTCAACCCAAAGAACATGGACTGCAGTGATTCAAGAAGGCAGCTCACCACCACCCCCTCGTGGGGAGCTAGGGATGGGCAATAAACGCTGACCAGCCAGTGATGCCCATGTCTTACAAATGAAAAAAAGATACCAAGCAACAACTGTGAAGCTACCATGCAGCAACTGGAAAAACACTGTACAGCAAACAGGAAGCTGCCATGCAGCAACAGGGAAGGAAGCATGGAATGACCTTGAAGCTATCGTGCAACAACCTGGGAGGAAATATGTCAACCTTGTCCTCTGTAAAGTACACTGCTTACATAGCCGGGATCCTGGAGTCCAGCTTCAACCCAAAGGACAGAATCATACGGCCGTTCATGTACGGCAGGGGAGAGTACCTGTTTGACAGGCTCATCCTGACCTGAGTCTAGAGAATGAAGTTTCATCCAATTCTGACTGTCTTGTGATCAACTTCCTGTTCTGAGCTGTTACTGTATTTGGAAATAAAAATATAGCTTTTCAGTCCTGCTGCAGTGAACAGAGATTTGTCTGGGCACCAAATCCTGCACTTTCGCTGCAGCGGTGGTAGGGCACGAACAGCTGGTGCCCAAAACTTTCTAACTCAGATATAATAGTCACCAAGTGAGCTAAGCTTTTAATGTTGAACACTGGAACAAGCCATCCCTTGATAGATTTGTCAGAAATGAAATTCTATCCGACTGTTTGGTATTTTGATATAGCCTCAACTTCTATTTAACCATGTTGCTCTAAGCAGAGGATTCACAAAGTAATTTCTGCTCTTATAGAGGAAGTATGCAAATTGATCTAGTTTGGGAGAGGTGCAGAGGACATTTCACATTGAAGGGTTAATATTCTTCTGTGTTGTATCTTAATGTCCATCACACAACCCACAAAACTGCAGCAAAGCTGTATTTTTACTGCCGTTAACAATTATAGAGCCCAATACCAACATTAAAGTTGTAGTGAAGCCATCTTTGAGGCACTTTGCATGCGAGTACTGTGCTGTGCATTCCCCCACTTTTATTTTATGTGATAATCTGATTCAGTGTCTGGTTTGTTCTATTAAATGTGATAGGGTCTTTCTGTAGAATTTGTTTATTGACAAAGACCCTGAACTAATGAATTGCAAAATTCTTGCATAAATGCTGATGATCAGAAATTCCTTTCTCCGCTATTGTAACACAGGCATTAACACCTTTAAAAAACAAAGGTTAACATCCTGCCACGGCAGAGGAAATAATCTGAAGTAGTCAAGTTCAAGTGCCTCACAGTGTAATTTCGGGCTCTTAATGTTTCCGTGATGAGAGTGGTGAAGGGTGTTATGCTGAGCTGACTGTTGGCAATAGGTGACATTGTGCTGGCATCGTGGTTTCTGGGTGCAAATTCATGACAACATTTCTGGCAAGTTTTATTTTGTTCCTGGTTGGAGAAGATCTGGAAGTCATTACTGTCTCAGGATGACATGTAAAAATTATCCATGTCTCTCTTACATTGGACAAAAAAAAGTGTTTGTTGCTTAATATCTATAGGTGGACCATGCAGGTGGATAAATGAGTTTATCTTTTTTATCACTCCCCACCTTCTCTGTGACAGGATTTTCACACTCTCTGCTGCACCCCAACGTAAAAAGCCTCTGGAATAAACAAGAATAATTATCTCCCTTTCTAATTATTAATTAAAACTGTATCCTTAATACATTTTCCACCAGAAGGAGATTGGATGCAATGTTCAATAACGACACACCTATGAAACCTTACAGCCTGTACCAAATTATTCTCTCCAGGCACCCGGCCCCCCACCTTACCAAAAGCATGAGCAACATTTGACATCCAATTTGAAAGGGAAATGATCAAGCTGAAGATTTAATGGAAATCTATTGTTCTCTGCCATTGTTAATAACTTCAATGGGCTTAGCAGAGAGATATTACAAGTAGAAGTGATTGTAGTTGGTGCACCAAATGCTGTGACATGTGCTTTGACGGTTATTCAGCTATTTAGAATATATGGTTTGGTACAAATCTTAGCCCCTCATTCAGATCTCACAGAATGCTTTTTGATGCTTGCAGTTGCCACGACGGACAGAACGTATCACTGTTTTTTTTTGGCTGCTTTAAGCCACGCAATAACATTTTAGACGGTGGCTAATGACTGGTGCACAAATGGCTCCACATCCTCCAAAGAGAGGAGGGCTAAATTATTAATGAGGGACTGGGAACAAGCTGTCATTCCGTACATCTTGAGGAATGCTCACACAGCTCCATATGGGCATTATTGTCCAAAATATGTGAGGTAAGCATATCCTGCATGCTTTAAACATACCATGCAATGATGCCATTTGTTTGGTTAGAACATCATTGATTCTGAAAGCTGTCACAAATCAATCCGTGTCATCATGATGTAAATGGCACATTGCTATTTTTCATCCAAAAGTGCATTATTGAGAGCTACTACAACGTTCCGAGAAGCACAGGACAAAAAAGACCAGAATGTTTATTGATGACGTGACATGTGTTCGTTAAATGCAAAAGCATTTAATATTGCCAAAGAGACGCCATGTTAATTTTAAATGTATATTAATGTAATTATCCAAACAGAAGATCATTAAACAGAACATTAATTATAGTACATAAGCCATTTCAAAAGTTATTGGCCACAATTCTAGGGCCCATTTGAGGGGGTACAAATCCCATTTTAGCCGCTAAATCTCATGGGGGAGGCCACAATGGGATTTGAGCCAGCGAGATTTCTGAGCTGAATGTTCCCAATCCCTCCCCAGTGATGCAATCAGGTTCATATCCAGAAAGGGCATCAACCTAATTTATATTAAACGGCTTTATGCCAATGCTTTGGACCATGTCAGATGCCTCCCCCCTCCCCCCCCCCCCCCCCCCCCCCCCGCCACCCCCCACCACCACCAGTGTAACATCATGCCAGCAGGAATCACTACTTGTTTCCAGAAACAGACCTATTCATCATACCATGCTGGGAGCGCAGTGGTAAGTATCGCCCCAGGTGGTGAGAGACCTGGCACCCTGGTACAGCTAGAGAGCACTGCCAAGGGGGCAGGTCTTCCAATGTACCTCATCGAGGAGCTCCCATTATGTTGGGGGGTGGAATTGTGGAGAGGGTATTGTGACTTCATGGAGGTTGGGGGGTGCAGGGTGTCCCAGTGGAGCTGGGTCGTCCTGATGACTGTGTCGTGTGGAGGAGGGGTGTGATCGACCATTTAGTAGTGGGGGGGGGGGGGGGGGGTGGGGGGTAGGGGGGTTAGCCCTCTGTGCTTGAGGGTCGGAGGTGTCTCCCTTGTCTACCGGGGGACCCAATATCCGTGTGGGAGGGGGTTTACTTTGTCCTTGAGATCAGGGCGCCCTTTTTGTCAGCACTATCAGGTGCTGTCCCACAAACACGTCCCCCCACCCACACATCCCCACTTGCTATTTTTGGTCAAAGCTTCAGGAGTTCTGGAGTGAAAATCATCTGTATTTGTGGTGAAACACACTGGTTTTCAGTTAGAACCTGACACTTTGCCATTTTTTTAGGAAATTTCCAGCCATTGTGTGTATTTACTGGCTTTCAGATGGTAGCAACTGATGATTTTGTGATGTGGTATTCTCCACTGAGCTCCCACAGGAATGATAATGGATTTTAATTCCTGTCACTAGTTTAAGTTAATCAGTTGCACAGGTTTTAGCCATATTAGAGCTAGAGTGGGGCAAAGAGCAACCAGACCCTGCCATACTATCTGCTGAAATACCCCCATAAATACCTGGACTCTGGTCCTTATCAGGCAGGACTTTAACAGTGTTATGATTCATATATAGTATATATTGTCTGTCACTGGGTAATGCCTTTCTCCGTCACCTAACAAAATTCTGCTTTTCAGGTGCAAAACTCTTAAATGTTTTTCTCAGACATGTTATGCATTAAAGTATGCAAGTTACCCATCATTAGGATTGAAAAATATTACATATCGACCATAGTTATCTGCCCCTGATCTGAAAATGACCCCTAAGATAAGATTTATTTTGTTAACATACATTTGAGAATGTATTTCAAAACATACCTGGAGCTCCTACTTATACAGGATATTACAATAGCTTCCACTTCAGCTAAGAAATGATTTAAACAGTCTGATTTTAATCTTACATTATTTTTTGCATTGCCTGAAATCATCTTTTCTAAGCTTCAACACAAAGAGGATTATGAAGATCTGCATGCTTTCTGTCATTTTAATATTTCCCCCCCTGCTGAATCAACAGGAATCGAATGAAGTCGGGTGAACATCAAATGCTGTGACAAGCACTTTGAAGGTTACAGAGTCGTGTTTTAAGTGCGGTCTTGTACAAAAGATGTTTGTTTGTCCAAACTGCGATAACTTATTCAGCACTGTGAATATTAACTGAGATAATCATGATACATTGAACAGCATTAACCATTTCAGCTTGAATCGTGACAAATATGTGAACTGCACTTTCTACAATAACAGAGCATGTACTTATTTTTCAACACCCAATACTTTCTCATTGAAAATCCAGCTGGCCATTGTCTTGAACTTTACACCACTTAAAATTACAATTTCATGAATAGAGTAACATTGTGTTATTTGTGAAACCATGGCAGAATTGAAGCAACGATGCATAATTGCAAACACGCTTAAAAATTCTGCATTTGCGATTGCAAATTAAAAATTAAATAGTACATCAATGAAATATTGGAAACATTTATTTTCCAATACCTTCTTTCAACTTTAGCAAGGCAAGTGCATTGTTCACTTACATTAAAGAAATCAAGAAAAGTACTTACGAAAATGTTTAACATAAATAATTCAAAGAAAGCAGGACATCCTTTGCTGAGGCACAGTTGCACAGTTTGAGAGATTCAGAGCTCTCCTTTTGTTAGATTTGAGAAAAGTGATCAACAGCAGTTTCCAGGGCCTTCAGGAAATACCACAAAGCATTTAAACCTTACATTTAATAATTTAGCTCACCACATTTCACACCAAAACTGCCACTTTATGCTCACTGTTCAAACAGCTGCACACAGAAAGCCCTTAACATCCCACAACTCCACTGATTTGACGCTTGCTAACTCAGTCACATTCTATACCGTCCCTCTTTAAGACTCACCCAGCTGGAATGATTTAGTGTTCTATTCACGATTATGTTCATTGCAACCTCTTCTTTGACACAAGGATTATAGCAGGGCACATTTTGCAGCTAAACAAGGACCACTTCATCACGAAAGAACAGCAACTGCGGTTATCTCTCCTTCAGTTAAGGCAAGTCTATCGCAGCTACATGGAAGTCAGTGGAAATAGCAGTAAAACAGTATGATTGACAGAAACAGCCAATTCTCCCAGCTAATCATTGTAAAGACCTTCAAGGACTAGGAGCCATTTTGGTGTCATCCAGATAGTGGGTTGTTACACATGAATACATTCTGTTCTGAGCTAATTCAGTGTTCTACTGAATTCCACTCACAGTCAAGTGATTGATTGGAAACTCCCGAAGGATCTTCAGAGCTGCCACAATGCACTTGCGCAAGGAAGTGCCATCCTTTCAGGATCAGGCTCATGACAGGCACAGAAGTAAAATATCACATGTTACTACAGATGCTGAGAACTGAAGATGTCAAAAACAAGAAAACCTTTATTTAATTTTAGAAAGCCTCAACAAGCACAAGCACAGTTTATAGCTTCTGTTAGATCTGTAGCCAGCCCTTGCAGGATCTTAATTAATAAAATGCTTAACAAAGCCAGTAGCTATCTGTGCTAAAGCAATAGAAAACACAACAATCTCATACATTTAAATCAAATTTCAGGGTCAGGAGGCTGGGCACATAACCATTCATTCACTTGTGATACCAAAAGAATTTGCATGGGAAAAAATATTTCCAACAATTACTTTACAAACATTCATGCTAGTTTGCATGGGAACTGAAATCTCAGTTTAGACTTAAGCTTTCAAAATTTTTCTTTTGCTGCACCATGCATTATGTTTAAATTGCTTTTAGGAAATGAATTAAAATACTAATATTCTGCAAAAGAGGAAAAGTACTTCATAAATTTTGTGCATTTAAAAATTTGTAACTTTCTGGAGATGTGTAAAGTTTCTGTAATTATTCATGTAGATTTATACAATTAAAAAGTATGTGATGCCAATTAAATAATGACATGGTGAGAACATTTTACCTTTACTGCAAAGCACAGCACGGTGGCATAGTGGTTAGCACTACTGCTTCACAGCACCAGGGACCTGGGTTTGATTCCTGCTTGGGTCACTGTCTGAGTGGAATTTGTATGTTCTCCTCATGTCTGCGTGGGTTTCCTCCGGTTGTTCCAGTTTTTCTCCCACAGTCTGAAAAATGTGCTGGTTAGGTACATTGGCCAGGATAAATAGTGCTGGAGTGTGACAACTACGGAATTTTCACAGAAACTTCATTGCAGTCTTAATGTTACACTACTTGTGATACTAATAAATAAACAAAACAATTAACTTGAAACACAGAAACTAAAATGACTATAAAAGTTGATTCAAGTGCTTCAATTTGAATATAAATCTATACTGCAATATGTACTGAAGTTAACGTTAAATATTCAGAATTAACTGAACACTGTATATTTGTTCTCTTCCCCACTGCAATAGATGCAAAACATTTATTTTCACAAGACAAGAATTTCCCTTGAATTTCTGCCCTGCCAACATAGCTTGACTGGTAGGCAAATGGGGCAAGAAGCCCTGGTGTAGATACGAATGGGTCATAGCTGCATTCCTGGTGAACTTACAGTGGTGGATTTGAAACTGTTCCAAGGAAGTTCTCCAAGTGATGTTTAAAATAAAATTCAAAATATCTAAAGTTTAAATTTGATTTATTAGTGTCACAAGTAGGCTTACATTAACACTGCAATGAAGTTAGTGTGAAAATCTCCTATAAAATACAAATTCAATTTCGATCCCTAAAAAGAGACACATATCATCACAGCATGTTTCACAGTGACTGTCACCATCTTTAAAGATACACAATACACCAGGACACCAAGTGAAGAGAGGATAATCTGCCTGCTGCTGCTTTAAACCATATGGTGGTGGTGGTGGATTATAGATCATTCAGGGTGTTGGAGTTGCTGTGGCAACATGCATTCTTACATGCATGTTGCAACGTGGATAGTGATGGTAGAGGTGCCAACTTTCTTCCCATCACATGGCTGATCAGGAATCTCTCCCAGTCTCACCACCTGCCATTGGCATGTGATAAACAGATTTGTAGGTTAACAACCAACCTATTTGACTGCCATATGAACACAGCTCAGTTGGCTGTGAAGTCCTGAGCTCGTCTTGAACCTAGAACTTTTGGCTTACACACAGTGACACTACCCATTGCAGCACATCAACTCTTCATTTTAAACCTTATAGGTGCATCCAAATTAAAATTGGAACAATCCTTTTCTGAAAGCTTTGAATTTTTGGCTCCATCAAGTTAGTTCATGTTGATTTTCAAAATCAGCAATAGTTTCCAGCAATTATGAAATGTCAAATTATTGTTTTTAATAAAATAAACATATTTATCTTTGAATCAACTGCAATCTAAGCATTGCCAACCAATTATTTAATTTGTACTAATTTCTCTTTCAATAAATCAAAGTTTATTTGCATGAATATGCATAAATGAAACACAGAAGAGCAAAAGGCAGCTTGATCGAAACCTTTAAGATTCCAAGGGGTATTGGCAAGATGGATGTGGAGGGGGTGTTTCCTCATGTTGGAGATTTTGTAACTCGGGTTTGCTTTTTAAAAGTAAATAGTCATTCATTTAAACCGAGATGAGGAGAATATTTTTCTCTCAAAGGGTTGGGAGGCTCTCAGACTCTCTTTTTCAAAAGAGAGATTGAACAGTTTAGGCTGACATTCTCTGGAATTTAGAAGAATGAGGGGAGATCAAATTGAGGTATACAAGATGATAAAACGTATGGATAAAGTAGATGTGGATGAGAGGTCATAGTCTTAGGATAAGGGGTTGCAAATTTAAAACAGAGTTGAGAAGAAACTACTTATCCCAAAGGGTTGTGAATCTGTGGAATTTGCTTACCCTAAAATGTCGTGGATGCTGGGACAGTGAGTAAATTTAAGGCAGAGTTAGACAGATTTTTAATGGTCATGGGTTGAAGGATTATGGGGAGAAGGCAGGAAAATGGGGTTGAGGAGCCATGATCGAATGGCAGAACTGACTCGATGGGCTGAATGGCCTAATTCTGCTCCAATATTGTATGAAAAGGCAAGGAAAGCAGAGTTCTTGAATATTTTTAAGGGAGAGGTGAATAGATTTTTGATTAACAAGGCAGTGAAAGGTTATGGGGGGTAGGCAGGAATGTGGGGTTGAAGTTACAATTAGATCAGCCATGATTTTATTGAATGGCAGAACAGGTTCAAGGGGCTTACTCCTGCTTCTAATTCATATATTCATATGTTCCCACGTTCATATGTAAGTAACTGCAACTCAATGTTATCATCAGTATTACGTCAAGTTCTATGGAAACAAAATAAAACTCTCAAAGTTACTAGTGCAAAGAAATAAAATTGTCATGAAAGCTTCTATAAGATTAAAACTGACCTGTGCAAGTAAAACTAAACAATCCTATCAAAATTTCTAACTGTAGTCTCAAAAATGGCATATAATGACTGGAAACAAAATTTTCTTTGAAATAAAATTTTCAATTCAAAGTGTACCTAAAATCTAACCTATGTCTTTAAAATTCAGCAGATAAATGTGAAATTAATGGACCGGTGATAGTTTGGCTACAGACTTACGACTTGCATAAATCTGTGTCAGACGATTTATCAGAAATGGTAAAGCTGAGGGAGCACCATTTCAGCAATGACCTTTACAAGTCGAGCATTTACCTTCAGTACATATTATATACGGGCACAAACATGCCCTGAATGACCACAAGGTAAGCAAAACAGCAACAAAAGTTAATAATATGTAGCAATTTTATAATCGCTATCAGAGTATTGAACAATGTTTACTTGTGATAAACCTCTAGCAGAAAACCCTCAAGAGTTATTGAGTAGCCTTGATGCAAGACCATTCTGACTGATAACTTTTTGTTATGTCTTCAGCACAATTCAAACACTTGAGTGTTTTGACGCCATGGTGCAACCTTGAAGGACTGGTAACTTTAATCTCTGCTCTGTAAATAGATTCAGGCGGGAAATTTCTCCAATGTGCTGTAAATTGTAAATGTGCTCTTTATAAACCGGCTTACAATTTTGTCATCCAGAGCACTCCTGAGAAATCTGTTCTTTAAATAATTTGCTTGGAAATAAACTTAGAAATGAGAAGAGAGATTTCCTGGATCTGTGCCCACGTTTACCAGATTACTTAAACTCAGTGAATAACAGAAAAATGAGTGAAGTCGGTGTGCCTGTCTGGAAAGAAAACACTAGACTTTGATTCCGTTTGATTGAAATCCTCTGTAATATCACCTTGAGCATCACTTTGAACTCCCTTTATTTTTTGCCTTTGCTACACAACACTTTTGAAGTCTGTGGACTAACAGGTATTCTCAACAATGTTGTGCTTTTTAAGCTTCAGGTTTCTATTTGACATTAATATATGTAACCATAACATAATAAGATAAAACATTTAACTATAAAGAAATAACTAAATAAAATTGAGTTATAGAATCTGACAGTGGGCCATACAGCCCACTGAGTCTACACTGACCATAAACCAACACAGGCCCTAGCCCCATAATCCCATGCATTTACCCGAGCTAGTCCCCCTGACACTAAGGGGCAATTTAGCATGATCAATCCACCTAACCTGCACAACTTTAGACTATGGGATGAAACCAGAGCACCTGGAGGAAACCCATGCAGACATGGGGAGAATGTGCACACCCCACACAGACAAGCTGGGAAATGAACCCAGGTCCCTAGTGCTGAGGCAACAGTGCTAACCACTGTGCCATCATGTGTTCCAGATTATGCAGAATTTTGGATGATTGTGGTTGTGATTACAACAAAACCTCAATATTTTATATAAACACATCACTGACCCACAGTATTAGAAATCCTTGAAGAAATATTTATTTATAAACTCCCAAAAATCTATATGTGAATAGACTGAAAAGATATCCAATAACTCCTATTTATGGGACCAATCTTCATTCTCATATTTGTTCATCAGCCCTAAGAAACAGTAATGTAGCAGTTATGTTACTGGAACTGCTCTCATCACAACAAGTCATGAAATTCAATTTAATACATTTATCAGAATGTGACCATCAAAACTACTGGGTTATCACGAAAACCAAATGGTTCACTCATATCCAATAGATAAGAGGTGACATCCGCTACCTAATTTGACCTACACTCCAGCCCTATGTGACAGTACTAACCCATAATGCTCTCAATGCAACTGGGATTGGGCATTAAATACTGCTGTGCCGATACAGCTCACATTTCAAAAACACTACATAAAAGAAATTCAACTTGTACAAGAATGCAAGCTACATCAGCTCCCAGATGGAGATAGGAGCTTATGTTTTTTTTACACAGAGGGTGGTGGGTGCCTGGAACTTGCTGCTAGGGGAGGTAGTGGAAGCAGATACGATAGTGACTTAAGGGGCTTCTTGATAAATACATGAATAGGATGGGAATAGAGGGATATGGTCCCCATAAGAGTAGGGGATTTTAGTTCAGTCTGGCAGCATGGTCAGTGCAGGCTTGGAGGGCCGAAGGGCCTGTTTCTGTGTTGTAACTTTCTTTGTTCTGATTTTTCGGCCAAAGGGCAGCAAACGCAGTAGCTGATACTCTTCCTTGAAAGCTTCTAATGAAAAGAAAAGCTGGAGTAATAAAATCTGTAAAATATTTCTTTGCAATGAGAAATATTCAATTCACTGATAGTGAAGAAATGATTTGCTTTGAAGTGCGATCTTTTAATTTTTTCTCTTTGATAAGGAATTATTGATAATATCTTCCATATTCTGCAATATTAATTGAACTAAGAATTATCTACCATAACAGCAGTATAATCCATTAGAAGTCTGATATGGCAATTCAATCTGTAATGAACATGAATGAACTAAGGTGGCAAAATTGGATAGCCCTGAAAATGGCCAGGAGGGATCATGATACTTGGCTAACTTGTATCTGTTCATTTCAATGCCAAAGTGAAAAAGGATGTTGTTGAGACACTGGATGGGCTTAAGCTTGATGGAACGACTGGCTGTACTTAAAGTTGATAACTCACCAGGATTTGATGCGATGCATTGAGCATACAGATCAAAGTGAGAGTAGAAATTGTGGAGGCACTGGCTATCATCTTCCAATGCAAAGTGTTATACCCTTATTCAAAATAGGATGCAAAGATAAACCAACTATAGGCCAGTCAATTTAACCTTGGTGCTCTTAGAAACAATAATTTGGATACAACCAAGTCACTTGGACAAATGCAAATTAACTGCAGGGAGCCAAAATGGATTTTCTAAAGGCAAATTGAATTGATGAGGTAACAGAGTTGGGTGGATAAGTGTAACACAGTTGATGTGGTGTATGTAGAAGTCCAAAAGGTGTTTGGCAAAGTGCATCTTTTAGGGGAGGCAATGGCATTGTCACTGGATCAGTTATCTGATGATTGAGAGCAATGCTCTGGACACCCAGGTTCAAATCCCACCATGGCAAATGGTGAAATTTGAATTCAATAACAAATAATCTGGAATTAAAAGTCTAATGATAAACATGAAATTATTGCCAACTGTCATAGAAACCCATCTGGTTCTCTAATGCCCTCTACGGTTTCCCTGTGGTGGACATGGCAAGACATTGGCTGCGAGTGGGGTCTTCCACTATGCTTTTGCATGGCTCACCACCATGTTGTCAGGCAACCTGCCGTGAGTGGTCAATTTCAGCAGGACTGGAAGATCACAACAGTGGGAGGGGCTAGCAATTCCTACCAATAGAGTAGTGCTTAATAGTTCAGGCTGGAGGAAGGTATAATTCCCCAAAGATTGCTATTAAGATCACTTTGGCTTGGGGGTGCAGGGAACAATTTCAGAATTTGCATTCTACCTTGGAAGTATTTTAAACTGAAGAACAAATTGGTAGATTTCAAAAAGCATAGATGGACTGGGTGGACATACGAAAGGTGGAACTTAATGCAGGACAAGTGTGAAGTGATACACTTAGGTAGGAAGAATGAGGAGCAGCCACATAACATAAAGAGCACAATTCTGAAAGTGGTGCAAGATCCTGAGGGTGGATGTACACAAATCATTAAAGGTGGCAGGGCAGGTTGTGGTTAATAAAGCATATGGGATCTTGGGCTTTAGGCAAAGAATATAAAAGCAAGGAATTTAATGGTGAACGTTGATAAGACAATGGAGGGTTGATCTAATTCTGGGCAGCACACTTTAGGAAGGAATTAGAGAAAGTGTGAAAATGACTTACAGGAATGGCTCTAAGGAGCAGACAGTTCAATTAGCAGAGAAGCTGTGACTGTTCTCCTTACAGATAAGAAGGTTGAGTGGAGATTGGACAGGGGTGTTCAAGATCATGAGGGGGTCCTCGGTCTTAGGGTCAAGAACCAGAGAACACTAATTTAAGGTGATTGGCACAAAAACATTGAAAATGATGCTTTTTTTTCTGCATTTCCAAGAAGGTGCTGTAATAGTTAGCAGCAGAGGGAGAATAAGGCATGGGGCTTTGGGAGAATGAAAACTTAGCTACATTCACTGATATTACAATTGGATGAAATGATTATGGACAGCATGTCACAAAAGAAAGTCTGCGGGTTTCCTCCACCATCCCTTCCCTTCTCAGCTGATTGCTATTTATCTGTCAGAAAGGCTGCGACCTCATGACAATGAGATTGTGCAGGGTGCAGCAGAACATGCCAAATCCTGACATGTACACTGGTGATAGTGCAAGGCTCCTTCAGAGAGGCAGAGAGGCAGTAGAAATGTTGCTTAAGCATGTCAATGGTCTCTTTGATACCATTTCTTATAGCAGCATGGCTTTCATTACCTGCATGCTGTCCACATGTACATGGATCATACATGGAAGTCACAAGTCAAGTCATTAGCTCATAGCCCTTAATATGCCCTAGCCACTGTCTGGCATCTCATGGTGGCTCACATGTTTATGGTGCATTGGATTAGTGCTGAATGAAGGCAGCATGACTGTACACAGGTAGCAGGCATTGGCAATTATGGTTACACACTGGATAGGCACTGAAGGAGTGGAATCATTTGCATTTACCATATATTTCAGAATTCACATTCAGCACCTGCAAAGCAATGTGTGTGCAGTCAATGGCAGCCTGGACCATGGGGCACTCCCTGTCCTGGCAAAACTACATGCATGTTCCACCTGTTTCACTATGATAAGAGAGAATGCTATGTTTTGCCCTCTCTTCATATACATAATGTCAATCACTTGCCTTATCCAACACCAGACAGCAAACTACAAGCTGTTGGTAATGTTACCTGCTCCAGTCTTGAAGAAGGGTGACACTAAGGAGTTCAAGGCTTTGTGGCCACTGGCAATGAAGTCCAGGCCCTCTTCTGAAGCTGCATGTCTACCTACAAATGTTGGTAAATTTCAGCAAATGCATCCTCAGTGAAATGAAGACATTGCATTAACTGCTTTTGATTTAGGTTGAGGTGAATGAATTGGCCCCTGAAGATCCTAGGTGGAACATGATTCCTGCTCTCCTCTTCTCTTTTTCCTCTTCCATTTTTGATCAGTTTGTCCTCCCCTTTGCTCATTGTCCCCGCTCTGCTGCAGGCCAAAACGGATAGTAACTATAGTATTATAGTAGTAACTGTAGACTGGGAGCAAGTGATTGGAGCAGAAACCTTGAAGTTGGAACCATAGCTTCCATTTTATGGCATACACATTTTCAACTGGACAAAAAGGGATTGGTTTAGATTAGTGGGTCATTGTTTTTTTTTAACTGGTCGGCGCAACATCGTGGGTCGAAGGGCCTGTTCTGCGCTGTAATGTTCTATGTTCTAACTGTGCGAGGTTAAGAGAGAACATTAATTAGGATAAGGTTACTGAAAATCAATCGACTGACGTCACAATCTCCTGACTCAGAGTTTCCAACATATACTCCAATGTCTGAGCTATAAACTACTAAAACTGACATTTGCCGCTGCTCAGATCCCAAGCGTATGCATGTTGCGTCAACACCAGTTTAGACCTGCTAGGGTACTGGGTGCTACACAGCCAAATTCTGTGGCCAAAGTATCTGAATTAAACTTCCAGACCTGACAAGATAACTTTTTGATTAATGAGCGTGTCTGCATTTCGGTCATATTTCGTACGAGTCAGTCCAGGCTATGATACTCTGACTCTCCACAGCCCTGCATGGAAAGCTGAAAGGAGAGAAAATGATGAAATAAAAAACAAATTAATGAGATTGATCCACAGTCTCTGAGACTGTGTGATGCCATGTGAGAGCTGCATGTTGATAGATGCTGCATTGGATCACCCAAAGCTTGGTGGGATGGGGTGGGATGAGGGATATCTACTACTAGACAATAGTACAGACACAATGGGTGGCAATGCATGCAACCATATAACATATTTCTATCAAAAAGGCTTTGCAATAGGTTTCTTGCGACTGTTTATTTACAAGCCAATCATCTTTCGCTGCCCAGAATAAATAAGTGTGGGAAAAGTGCTTGATGATCCAAGCAATTCCACACATTACTGCAAAGAGTAAAGGTCCACAATGGCAGACAGAAAACACAAACCACAGATGTGTAAAGTAAGCTTCTTAACTCCTACTCTATTGGGTGGAATTATTTTAATCAAAAATGATTACCGCAACTGCTCACACGGATGGATCAAATTATATGATACATTGGTGTGGGAGTGTTTTTCTCTTGAGGTTTCTGCCACTAACCCTCAGGTAAATCTGAATCGCTGCAATGAAAACAGCTCTGCACAGTGCTATAACATGCAACAATAAGGAACAGAATCCCTTAATGCCCCTACTTATAGGGGAAAAACAGCCTTTTGTCGTGCAGTAAAATATGCAAACTGGAAATTGGGAGAATTATTCATCATTGCAGGGGTTTAGACTGACATCCTGTCGGAATATCAGTGATCACCTCAGTGCAAGTGTCACAATGGCTGCCAGAGTTATCACCCTGTCTTCACCTGCACCTTTAAACTATCTTTGGCAGAAGGCCACATCATGGATAGTTCCACAGAAAGATAATCTTGACAACAGAATTGCCACTGTCCTTTTCTGACACAGTCTCAGGCCTCCTTATTAATCCCATTTGAAAATATTGATATTCTTTGCCTCTTTGGTGTCAAATAGTTCTAAATCACAGTGCCAGCTGTGGCTCAGCTGGTAACACCATTGCTCCAGAGCCAATAGATTGTAGGTTCAAGCCTCAAAACACAGATTTAAGAACATGATCTCCAGTGCAGTACTAGGGGAGTGCTGCTTGCTGGAGGTGGCGTCTTTTGGATGAAATGCCAACTCACAGCCCCATCTGCCTTCTTTGAATGGCGTAAAAGATCCCATGGCATCTTTCAAAGGAGGGGTGTAGAACTCCCCCATCGCCCTGGACAATATTTATCCCTCAACCAACATCACTAAAACCAATTATCTGGGCTTTAGTTCATTGCTATTATTGTCCTTTTGTGTGTGAAAATTGGCTGCCATGTTCCCTGCATTAAGACAGTGACTAGACTTGGCTACAAAGTGCTCTCGCACATTCTGAGGGCATGAAAGGCCAAATATAAAATGTTTCAGTCAATGAAGAAACTTTTATCTCTAATGGCTCTCAGGAAGTGCCTATCTTTATTATTAGGTTATTTTTGTGTAGCTGACGTAAGGAAATCAGGAGGACTTTCAGGATGAAGTACTTCCCTCTCCAGTATAAGAGCAACAAAAGAGATCAAAATCTGCTTTGAAAGAGATAGCAAAGTTCTCATTTTCATTTGTTTTCGGTTGAAGATCTGCTATTTTCAGTCTTCCTATGGGTCAGTGTGCATGCTGATGATATTTGGCACGGACATGATAGAGAATAGTCCAAAGAAACCAGAAATCACTGTTATGTACTGACTCAGATGCTGATCTCGAGGTATATGGAAAGGAAGAATCAGCTACAACAGACAACACAACAATAGCCAACTATTTAATCATTACTAAGATAAATGCTGCAGTCACAGGATCTGTAAGACCTCTTATGAGGTTGGACATTCAAAAAGTAATGGAGACTGTCAGCCTTTAAAAACAATGGTCGGGACTTGGATTCACGAGTCCCACTCTTATTGACGACGGACTCTATTTTCACCAATAGGGGAAAAGGAATGGGTTATGATTCAGGTGACAGAAACTGTCTCCATGGCCTGAATTTTCATCACCAAGGTGGGTAACTCAGCCCTCGTACCTGGGGAGAAAGTATCCACAGAGGCAGGATCTTTTTTTCAAGGGGCATGAGTGGGGCTGGCTGCAGTTGGCCAGCTGACCCAGGAACAAGATCTTCCAAGTTCCTAAGGGTGGTTTTGGGATCTTTCACATACCTCAGGGATTTTTTGGGGGGATTTCCCATCTCCTCGGGAGGGGGTTGGGGGGGGGGGTTGGAGTCTTGTGCACTCCTCAGGGGGTTTTCTGATCGTCCACACTCCTCAGGGATATTTTGGGGTCTTCCACATTCTTAGGGAAGTTTGGGGTCTTTCAAACTTCTCAGGGAGGTTTGGAGGTTTATCCATCTTCTCGGGGGGGGTGCGGTTTGGGGGTCTTCCACCCTCCAGGAGGTCTCTTTGTTTTCATCCTACTTGGCCAGAATGCAAGTTGCATATTCTGGCTGTTTTGCAGTTCTCCACTGTCTTAACAGAGCTGCAGATTTCTTTTTTTTAATCCAGCCAGAAAAAAGAATTAGAAATGGTATAAAATAAGTGCAACCTATAACATTACCTATCCCCATGGCCCCTCGTACCTCTAGGTCAAGCAATGCTCCCTATACATCTCCCATGGCTCCTCTAGCCATTTATGTCAAGCTACAATCGCATCTCATCCCATGGGCCTTCTTGGCCTTAAGTTGAGCTTTGCACACCACCCACCCCACTATTGTCTCTCATTTCTCATATGCTCAGCTGTGTCCTTCCAGTCCCCCATACCCCTCATGTTTCAATGCCATACAATGGCACTTCCATACCCATTATACACTGTACAGAGCCAATGAATCTTATCAAAATGGGGTATATTTTAAAAAGCAATTCATTTATTCATTTACATTTTGTTTAAAAAAATGTCCTTTCAAATCAGTCCAATAAAACAGTCAATCATCCAGATACTTTAAAGTATTGATAGCAAAAACTGCAAGTACTTGAAATCTCTTAACATTGTGTAAATGACCATGAAATTGTTAGAGAGCCAGAACTATCAATCAGGGAATGCTTACCTGAGGCTCAAACATTTTTGTACTTAAATGAATGTCTGGTTATCATGTCAAGAATATATAATGAGGTTTGAGAGCACAAATAGGTTGATTAGTTGCTTTTGATGCAGGGTTTTATATATACAAGTCTTTTTTTTTGAACAGGATTATGTACTTGTGGGGCTTTTAAAGTTTTGAATGGGCTTTCATGAGCAGGAGATCTTCTTCTGCTATTTTAAATAGATAATTAACCTTTTATTTTACTTCAGCCAGCTCCTGAAGCCTGCCCTTAGTGTATTCTGGTGATTTGGCATGGGGAGTGCAAGGGAAAGATGGTGGGTAGAGGGGGAATGCTTTGGCATGGGCGCCAAGGTGGTGGCCGGTGTCATAACTTGGAATGGATGGGGAATGGGTAGGATGGTGAATAGATGCGAGAGATGAAGATTAAAGGACCTAATATTTTAATAAGCCAGCTGGGATGTCGTCCCAGACAACTGAGGTGGGCCTTTCAAACCATCCAGATTGGTGCTCAGTACGCCCTCCATTCTGCATCTGGAAGTAGCGGACCTGACTTCATCCCATACCTCCCTTCCACTCAAGTGAAGCCTGGTACTGAGCTTAACGTTGCATGGGCAAAGTTAAATTTTCACTGATTGGGGCTTTAATCTCCTTAAATACATCTGTTATTGTTAGCGGGTGTGCTGCTGATCGGTACCTGTGCCCGCCGACTGAGATATATCCAAAAGAAGCGCTGATTCAGCTGTTCTTCAGATAGATAAGCATGTCCTGCCTTCCCCTATTGACAGTAGCTCAATCTCAAACACATAACACTCAGCCATTCCATGAGCCTAGTGCCTTTCAAATAAAGTTTGACACTTGGACATCTCTGAACAGGCAATGAGCCTCAGACCAATACTGGATATTTGTGGCTTGAACGCAGTAAGTTATTTCATAGAATTCCTACAGTGCAGAAGGAGGCCATTTGGTCCATCGAGTCTGCACCTACAACAATCCCACCCAGGTACTATCTCCATAACCCCACATATTTACCTTGTTAAGCCCCCTGACACTAGGGTCAATTTAACATGGCCAATCAACCTAACCCAAACATCTTTGGACTGTGTGAGGAAATCGGAGCACCCGGGAGGAAACCCACACAGGCATGGAGAGAATGTGTAAACTCCACACAGACAGTGATCCAAGACCAGAATTGAACCCGGGTCCCTGGAGTTGTGAGGCAGCAGTGCTAACTACTGTGCCACCATGCCACCCTCAAATTATGGTCATAAAATCAGTATGAAACACATGAAAGCAAATCGATCCAGATCATGAAGATAGCTCTTCAAATGAAAAGAGAGCAATGACACCCTATGCATATCCCCTGTTTATGTCTTGATCTTATGTTTGCAGGTGTTACATCTAGTTGCCCCCTTCTCCTTGCTGACAGCAGCATTGGAGGTAGGTTGCTGATCTCATTGCCCTGTTCGCAGAGATAGTCCTCTGGCGGGCGGGCCTGAGCAGACACATGGAAGTATTCAGTCAACACCATTGCTAAGCAACTGTCAGTCACCACAGACTCAGAGAATGTAGCAGCAATTGGATTAATGGCTTCTTGGCTGGCTCTGGCAAATGGCTCAACTGAGGGATGGAAACAAAGGGTGAGATTCATGACTCATATCACACAGATTAAAATCTCAGCATATGATCAGCCATCGAAACTGACCTCAGTTGCACTGAGGTTTTTCAGTGACTGGCACATAAATGAGGCTGTTCTGATGGACAAAACCCTCATTCATCACTTGCAGCCTAGATCTGTCATGCTTCAGTCCAATGGGGCTCTTAGTTTCCTCAGAGACGCCAGCCTCTCTGCAACCTGATCATCTGCTACCTCATTTGTCCTTGAGCTTCAGGGCCCCAAGCTCATGGCTGGTGAGAAATGTCAGGTTTGACACCCCCAACCCTGCACCCCCACCAGTGTCAGATCACACCTGCTGGTCGCTGCAGATCCCCTCCCACTTACTATGGCCTCTGCTGTTGCCATTCCACTGCCATGGATTTATCACTGGCGTGTGGACATTGTGGTGTTATTTCTCTTGTTTTTTTAAAAATAAGCTATTCATAGCATGTTAGCAAAACAAAAGGTGCACACAATTTTTGCAGAGCAGGGATCTTCACTGCCTGAGTGATTGCTGGTCTGTTTTAGAATCTTTTCTTCAGGCTTTTATTCCTTTAATTCCATTGATTACAATAAAGTGATGCAATTTTCCAGGAAACAAGAAATCTTCCCCAGGATGGAATTTTCCAGCCCGGTCATGGCGTTTTCCCATGTGGGGAGGTGGCCCTCCAATGGCCGGTGGTGGGATCCTCTGTTCCTGCGACGTCTATGGGGTGTTGCATGTTCCGCACCACTAGGGAATGCATCGCAGGGATTATCATTGGCAGGACCGGAAGATCCTGGCGATCGGAAGGTTGGGACATCTTGGCAACCTAACTTGTTAAATGCAACCACAAAATAAAACAATGAGCCAATTAGGGCAGCATCTCACAGAATCATAGAAACCCTACAAAGAGGCCATTCAGCCCATCAAGTCTGCAGTGACAAGAATTCCACCGAGGTCTTATCCCCATATCCACATACAGTTACCTGCTCACCCCTCTAACCTATGCATCCCAGGACGCAATTTAGCATGGCCAATGCACCTAACCCGCACATACTTGGACTATGGGAGGAAGTCGGAACACTTGGGTGAAATCCATGCAGACATGGGGAGAATGAGGAAACCCACGCAGACACGTGGACAACGAGAAAACCCACATAGACACGGGGTGAACATGCAAACTCCACACAGACAGTGATCCTAGGTAGGAATGGAACCCAGGTCCCTGGAGCTGTGAGACAGCAGTACTAACCACTGTGCCGCCCCTACAATAATGATAACCCTGGTAACACTTTTCCACAGTTAAAGATCTATTTGGCTGATATCAATGACAAAAATATTTTGCTGAGCTAATTGAGCAGAAATATTGCAAAAGTTGAAGTTCGGAGGGAAATTCATTTCCACAGGCAATGGATGGATGGATGGATGGATGACAGGTCAGTGTAAACCAAAGCACACATGTCAGCCACAATATATCCACTGAACCTCTGTCACATAACTCGCACGTCCCTTTCCACATCTGAAATAACAAATTCCATTACAGTTAACCCATTTCTTAGGTTAATATGTTCCCTCTGGGTTGTGTGCTGCCTATACATTCTGAACTTCCAGATGGTCCTTTTTCCCAGCTTCTGTGCACCAAAAGGCACCTGGCACTAAACGTTACACCCTTGTTTGCTCTACGCACTTCCCTCCATACTGTACATTATTCAAACACTTGTATTCAGCTTACTAACACCAGAACTAACTTGGAGATCAATATCAACACTTCTTGATTCCACTGCTCCAGATATAATTCTATACAAGCTTCTCAAGATTTGTCTTTAACAAGATCTTAAACAGCAAAAAAAAATAACTATTTTCTATTTGCTAATTTCCTGGAATCCAATTTCAATTAAATAATCCTCAGTATAACTTTGTAGTTTGTTAGTAATTCCTATTAGTAATCACCCATTATTTACTACACCGACCCATTATTAAAATTATGAAAATACGTACCCAAATGTCCTGCAGCCTTGATGATAGTCATCACTCGACTCTACTCCTTTGCTGATTTCAGTTAGTTTGTATAATTTATTACTGTTGATTGTATTTTAATTTTATTTCTCCAAACAATAATTCAAACCACATCTCCTGGAAAGGTATCCTTTAATCGATTGTTGCTTATTCATTGCTTTCTTTTGAGTATTGTTGTCTCTGTTGGCACAGAGTTATAGTGAAAGATGATTATTTCACCATTAGCAGCTTAGACTAACCAGATGTCAAAAGCTGCCCCATTTTTCAGCCAAATGTGCAATTTTTAGGTATGGACAGGTAACACTCCCACCCGACAGACAGGAGGGAGACTGCTTCAAAAGCTAATTTGGATCACATCATTTCCTCCGTGTACTTTTCAGGTACAAATGTGCAGTAGTGCAACATCTTGAATGGCCTAGCCAGTGAGGAACTGTTGGAAAATGTTTGCAAACGTTCCAGTAAGTTTTCAATTTTTGTTGACAGGGACAGAAGCATTTGCTTGACCTGTTATTGGCTTGTTTAAGGCTTCACCCTCCTCATCACTGTCTCCCCCTGCCTGGTCTCCTCCACCATCCCCTCCTCCCCCTGCATGGCCCCCGCTGCCGCGCCATGCCCTCTCCACTTCCCACCCCCCCAGCACTCCTTCCCTCCCCCTCCACTCTCTCCCCTCGCTTACTCCCCTCCCCCCTCCACTCCTTCCCCTCCCCCCTCCCCTTTCCCTACACCCCCTATCCTCTTCACCCCCCCTGTCCCTGCAACCACCCCCCCCTCCCACCCCGCTGCTCCCCATCAACCCCTCCCGCCCACACTCCTGGAGCACCATGAATTGTTTTAAAGCAAGACCCCGACCCTAATTCCGAGTCACAACTGGGTCTACAAGAAACCCCAAGCACTCAGAGGAACCCAAGTTATTCTGGCGTCAGAGGCCTTGCTAAACCCAGCCAAATGATCCCTGCTAGGGAAGTAAGGGGCATCGAGGGCCAGGATCAAGAGACCAGGGACTGAGTAATAGGGGACGTGATATTGTGGGAGGTGCGGAGGTTGTGGTTTGCTCATTGGCTCAGGCAGTCCCTCCAAAGAAGGTTCCCCCTTGTCACTTTGACACCAGATTGCACAGCTACAATGCTGAGCTTCCCAATTGGAGTAGCCCCCAGCGGGAATGGGATAAGACCTTTAAGAGTCACTATTTGGCCACTCAATGGTCTCAATATGCTCAAGGGGGGCAGGGAGAGGGGGGTGGGGAGGAATGGGTGTGGCAGGGGAAGAGTGGAGACTGCATGGCGAGACAGTGGGGGCCATGCAGGGAAAGGAGGAGGCAGTGATTGGAGAGCAGGTAGGAAGAGACAGTGGTGAGGTGGGTGAAGGCCTTAAACAAGCCAATAATAGGTCAGAGTTATCTCACGGACCAAGCAAGAGCACCTCAGCTGCTTCTGTCCCTGCCAACAAAAATTGAAAGCTTACTGGAATGTTTGCAAACATTTTCCTACAGTTCTTTACTGGCTAGGCCATTCAAGGTCTCGCACAGCTGGACATTTCATGCTCAAGAGTAGGTGGGCTGCCCATGCTTCTTCCTATCCCCATAAAATTTCAGACTGTTGATGGTGGGTGCGTAGGCAATGGGAAGGCCACCCATTGGATTTTAGTTGCCCTCCCACCTTCAAACCTGCTGGTGGGGAAGCAAAGTCCGGCCCACTGTTGAATTGTAAAAAACCATTACGACAGAGAAGGAGCCCTTCAGCCTATTGTGTCTACGCCAGCTCTCTAACAGAGCTATCCAATTATCCTCACTTCCAATAGAAAGAAAGCTGTACCTATCCCTTTCCCTTTTAAAAGGTTATTATTATTTCCATGCCCACCGTGTTTTAAAGCAGTGAATTCTGGATATAACTTACTGCATTAAAAATAAATATCCTTACTTCTCCTTGAGTTTTTATGCCAATTATGTTAGATTTATATTCTTTGGTTCCTGATCCTCCTGCCATTGGAACCAGTTTCTCCCTATCCACTGCATCAAGAAGGCCTCTCAATGTGCGGGAGGAACTTAACACTCAATCTTGAACCTGTCTCCATATTTAATAAGGCCAGACAAAATGAATGACAGTTTGAAAGAGAATTAGGTTGATTTCAGTGAATAAAAATCATGGTTGGAATGGCCTCCTTTTGTTCTGTACTGGTTGTCTGACTATTTAGGAAAAATTCATGCTTCACTTGTAAATTATTTATTCGTAGAACACTTTGTGGTAAGCACACTAGGGGATTTTCAGTGTAATGCCTTCAGTGTAACATCAGGCTCACTACTATACATTTCTACATTGTAATGTGGGCAGTACAGTCCCTCCTGTCACAAGCTGACCCTTCCTGTAACAGGGAAATAATATGCCACATGTTTACACCTTTCTATGAATTCAGTTTTCTTTATCATTTGTAATGTACTAAGTAAACTGAATTTATATTACTATTCAGACTACTACTACACCCTGTTGAATCTGTTACTAATAGGGCTGGCGGAGCTGGTACCTATAAGCAGTTGCCAAGGTACCAATCTGCTGTTTCAGACAGCCAGGTTTTATCGAGATCGATACTGATGTAGTGGCAGGTTAAGATATCATCTTAAAAGTGCAATAAATAATCTATTCAGTTGTTCAATTTCACAACGTGGATTGTTCTGTAATCGCTTCACAGCAAATTCAAGTGGTTTAAATATCAGACTCAGTTACCAACAGACCAACATGAATGTTTAACGATCAGAAATTGTGTGTGTTGGGGTTCTCTGGCCGTTCCCAACACTGCTGCCAGCGAGGATGGAGAATTTGGTACTCAGCCAAATCTCCGTTCATTGCAATGGGGTGGGAGATTCCCTGCTATGCCTGAGGTCGGAGAATCCGGCCCAAGGGCTGGGATTTTCCTGTCCCCCTGCAGTGTGCTTTTCGGCAGCAGAGGCGGCTCATCATTGACCGCCAACTGGATTTTCTGGACCTGCTGAGGTAAATGCTGTTTTGTAAGGCCTGCCCAGCCTGCCACTGGTGAACCCACCGCAAGGGGTCATCTTCGACAGGACTGGAAGATCTTGCTGGCATGAAAGGCTGGAAAATCCCTCCTATGATGTTTTTGTGCAAATATTCCACATTCCTCTTTCCATTATTTTTAAAAGAGCGATTAAACCATTTATAGTAAAGCGGCTAATACTTCCATTGGTATAGTAGACAGAGGATACATATGGAATCTTGCAGATTCTGAAAGCAAAAAGAAATCAGGTCGATGATTTTTTTCATGTGGAGTTTTATTGCAGGAAACGTTTTGTATTCATCAACATGCCACTGTCTGATAAACACACTGCTTTATCTTTTAATTCTAAAGCATGCTGTATGTTGTCAAGATTGTCAAAAGCAAAAAGATCAAACAAATTCAAATTTCACTAACTGAAGTATATCTCACCTAGAGACATATAGATCCCACTGTTCTGGCTAGGTTCAGTGAAAGATAATTTCACATGAGCAACATCAAACTGAAGACAGATTTTGAAATATTCAACAGATACAACATTTTCTCTCCTCATGGATAAGAAACAACAACAACTTGCATTTATTTAGCAACAGGTTTAACATGAACTGTCCCTAGATGCATCACAGGATTGTTAGCCAACAAAATTTGACACTGAGGCATATGAGGGGATATTAATACAGACGATTGAAGCTTGGTCAAAGGGCCAGGTTTTCTGGAGCAAAGGGAGGCGGAGAGGTTTAGAGAGGGAATCCAGAGCTTAAAGGGGTTTGAACATTTTAAACTTTTTGTTTTCTTTCAGGGCAATGAGCACAAGGATAATGGGTGAACAGGATTTGGTGCAAGTTATATTAGGTTTCTTGCTGACCTGAAATTGGGAGGCAGTGGCACAGTGGATTTATGACTGGACGAACAATCCAAAGCAATGCTCTGGGAACCCGAGTTCAAATCCCACCGTGGCAGTTGGTGAAATCTGAATTCAATAAAAATATTTGGAATTAAAAGTCTAATGATGGTTGTTGTTAAAAAAACACTTGGCTAACTAATGTCCTTTAGGGAAGAAAATCTGCCTTCCTTACCTGGTCTGGCCTAGATGTGATTCCAGAGTCACAGCAATGTGGTTGACACTCAAATGCCCTCTGAAATGGAGGGCAGTTAAGATTGGGCAATAAACGCTGGCCCAGCCAGCATTACCTACATTTAAAAAAACTCAGGTGGCATTGTGACCAGCCTATCCTTCGGAAATGTGAAATAATGTAAACACCCATGCTGCTGAGGGATAACACCACACGTTCCTTCTGACAGCAGCATGATGGCACAGTGGTTAGAACTGCTGCCTCACTTTGCCAGGAACCCGGGTTCAGTTCCAGCCTTGGGTGACTGTCTGTGTGGAGTTTGCACATTCTCCCCGTGTCTGCGTGCGTTTACTCCGATTTCCTGCCCAACTCCAAAGATGTGCAGTTTAGATTGATTGGCCATTCTAAATTGACCTTAGTGTCAGGAGATTAGCAGGATACATATGTGGGATTATGGGAATAGGGCTTGGGTAGGATGGTGTTCACGCAGACTTGATGGGTCGAATGGCCTCCTTCTGCACTGTAGGGATTCTGTAAGTGTATGGAGGGTGGAAAATGGGTAGCTGTTCAGGAGTGTGTTGGAGTAATTAAGTCTATAGGTACCGAAAGTCTGGCTGAGGATTTTAGTGTCAGATAAGCTGAGACAAAGGTGGAGTTGGGCAATTTTACAGAGGTGGAAATAGGCCGTCTTTGTGATATCACAGATATATGATCGGAAGCTCTTCTTGGAGTCAAATGATACAGGTGGCTGACAGGGACAGGGATGTGGAGTACTGGTCACTAGGACAGGCATTATGAATTGATATATAAGTAAACATTATTATGCTACATTCTTTTACTTATTTAGGTAATAAAATTAAATAATTTTGTGTCTTTCATTTGATTCTTACGGTCATGGTCATTTCTAAAGTTGAAAAATGTTGGGGTCATCACATTTAAAAGATTACTTCAGAATTAGATGAACGAGAAGCTAACTTAAATTGTTGTGCCCTATTTAACATTAGGCCAATGGTATCCTAACTCATTCTTACCCCATTTCTTTCTTAACTTACTCCTAGATGCAGCACATCAATTGCACGCACCAAATTTCTCTCCCTGTTTGCAGACATTGAAACGAAAAAAATGGCAAATTGATTGCTTGCTAATTGTGAATCCTCATTTGAAGAAATGCATTGTATTACCAAGAAGCATTAAAATGATTTTTTTTCCATAGGAAATAACAGGTCTTTTTTTTAAATTAATGATATGCAATAAAGGTTGCACTTTTGAATTGACAATTTAACACTATACAGAGGTCAGATTTTGTGGTCAACATAAATCTATTTTAAGTGGTTGTTTGTACGGTTGACACTTAAACAGGGGAAGCGCACACACCATTACCCTTGGTTTTCTCTGGACCCATAAATCTCTGAAGGCTAAAGGCACTTTTATCTGTTGTCTGACATCAATGCTGAATAATGACTTTGTTAATATACAAGAGGAGGTGCAGACAAAGTTTATAAAACCATAAAAGGTAAAAGACGAGCTCACCACATTACCTGATGCGAGATTGCCTAGTAAAATATTTCAACTGCTGACAAATTATTATTTTGCTCTGGGTTTCCAAAGCTTGGCCATAAGCTTATTTGTGAAATATATCTACCGCCTTGAAAAGAATCAGAGCTACAGTATATTCCCTTGCGTACACAGTTTTTACAGCATTTTGTAACCTACCTTCTCACGGCCTTTAGATTCAATAGAACCTCTGCATTGTTCCTTCACTAAGAGGGAAAATGCATATCCCCAGGCTTCAGCCTATGGCAGCCTTGTCAAGACTATAAGCAAATGCTAAAGAGCAAGCCAACTGCATGTCAACCATCATCTTTTGACAGAAAGATGGAGATAGCTAAAAATAAAAAGCTATCCACCTATTAATGCTGCAGCTGTGATTGTAGCACAATTTAGATTCACTGGTGATTACAGTGGGAAGCGTTTTTACCCAATTACCTGTCAGAAATCATTGGGTGAGGTGGACAAGGATAGATGGACATTGGCTATCGTAGAAAAGCAACTGTTGCACAGCCTTTAAAAAAGACTTGTGAATGATTCTCCCATTGCATTGCACTGCTTTTGTAGCGCAATGGGCCAGGAGATTCGAGCAGAGGCCGTTTCACAGACTTCCCTCCACGAGTTTTCAGCTCTGCACCAGAAATCGATGTGGAGTCGCATAATATATGCAGATTCTAATTAAAATGCAATTTAAATCCCATTAGCACCTCCAGGCCCACTAGCATCCCCCCGCCCACCAGGAGTGGTTCATTCAATCGGGGTTTAGAATTGCTCCCCACTTGCAGGGAGCTGGTGATCCAACCCTGCTGGAGTGAAGGGGAAGGCCATTGAGACCCCCCCCCAGACTGTGGGGTGCTGGGAGATGTCACCTTGGCAGTGCCAACCTGGGCCCCCAGCACTGCCCAAAGGGCAAAATGCCAATGCCCTGGGGAAACCTTGACATTTTCCACTGGCATAGGGGAAGTGGGGCCTAATGGGGGGTTGGCCTCTGGGGGGTGGGGATCGCAGTCAAACTCATGTCTGGCATTGTGAGGCAGCAGCGCTAACCACTGTGCCAGCGGGAGTTGTTAGCCTGGTTGCAAGATTGTAGAATCGCTACAGTGCAGAAAGAGGCCATTCAGCCCATTGAACATGCACCAACAACAATCTCAGCCAGGCCCTATCCACGTAACCCCACATATTTATCCTATGAATCCCTCTGACATCTCCCAAAGACTAAGGAGCAATTTAGCATGGCCAATCAACCTAACCCACACATTTTTGGACTGTGGGAGGAAAACCTATGCAGACAGGGGGAGAATGTGCAAACTCCACACAGGCAGTGACCCATGCCGGGAATCAAACCCTGTTCCTTGGCGCTGTGAGGCAGCAGTGCTAACCATTGTGACTTCATGCTGTCCTGTGGTAGAGTTCTTCGAGCATCTCCTTCATAAAGCATAGACAAGGCACACTCTTAGCAGCTTACATGGAGGTAAAAGAAGCATTCCTGGAAGACCCTGAATGGATACAGCCTCCTGGTGAGAGCCTCTTTTCCCTCCCTCTCCTCCCAGTGTGTGATCAGTTTGCTGCTTCTGCTCATTCTTCCTCTCATACTGCAGCCAAAGAGGGACGGTAACTATGCCAATTGTGACTGGGAGTAAGTGGTCAGCCTTGAACCCTTGCTGTCACAACCAGGCCTTCACTGCATGCAGTACCACTTCCTCGCCTTCACCAACACTGTATTCCCATAGATTCAGTAGACCTAATGGAGATGAATCAGCAATTAAGCTGGAAGTAGTTGATGATACTTTTAAACAGCACTAGTTCTTCCTTGCTGCTGTATGCATGGTCAGCTGTACATGTATAAAAAGGCAAAGAAAATGCTTCAAAGACACTTGGAAGCTTTCCTCAAAGTGTGGCAGCATTGGAATGAATGATTGGGGAGAATTGACAGTCTTTAAAAATTTGTCAAAAGATAGGGAAGTGTTTTTGGGTCGAGAGAGAAAGTCCCTGCCTCGAATCAATGTCCAATTATGTTTTCTTTTCCACGGGTGTGGGAATCACTGGCTCAGCCAGCATTTATTGAGTATCCTTCAATTGCATTGAGAAGATGGTGTTGAGAAACTTCCTTGAACAATCGTGGTGTAGGTACACTCATAATAATCTTAGGAAGAGATTTACAGAATGTTGACCCAATGACAATGAAGGAACTAAAACAGAAAACGCTGCAAGATCTCAGCAGGTCTGGCAGAACCTGTAAGGAGAGGAAAGAGCTGACATTTCAAATCCAGATGACCCTTTGTCAAAGTGCTGGACAATGAAGGAACTTAATGTAGTTCCACATCATGTGGTTTAGAGGGAAATTTATAGTGATGGTAATCCCATGCATTTACTGCCCCTGCTCATCCAGATGGTAGAGGTCACGGATATTGAAGGGCGTGTTAAAGGAGCTTTGATGTGTTGCTGCAATGCATCTTACAGATGGTACGCACTGCTACCACTGTGTATTAGTGGTAGAGGGAACAAATGTTTAAGTTGGTGGATGGGGTGCCAATCAAGCAGGCTGGATTTGTTCTGGATGGTTTCAAACTTCTTGAGTGTTGTTGGAGCTGCACTCATCCAGGTAAGTGGAGAGTATTCCACTGCACTCCTGACTTGTGTTTGGTAGATGGTGGACAGTTTTGGGGAAATGGGAGGCACGTTACTTGTCACAGCCTCTGACCTACCCTTATGACCAAACTATTTCTGTGGCTGATCCAGTTCAGTTTATGGACAATGGTACCCCCTAAGATATTAATGTGGGGGATTCAACAATGTTAATGCCATTGAATATTAAGAGGAGATAGTTAGATTCTCTTATGTTGGACATGATCATTCTCTAGATGTTACAGATAGATTTTTAATCATAAAAGAATTAAAAATTATGGGGATAATGCAGGAAAGTGGAGTTGAGGATTATCACATCAGATCAGTCATGATCTCATTGAATGGCTGAGCAGAATTGATGGGCCAAATGGACTACTTCTGCTCCTACATCTGTGTGGTGTGACTGTTACTTGCCACTTTTCAGTCCAAGCCTAAATGTTGTCCAATTCTTGATTTGATTTATTATTGTCACATATATTAGCATACAGTGAAAAGTATTGTTTCTTGCACACGATACAGGCAACACGTTCCGTACCTTGAGAATGAAATGAGAGTGTGCTGAATGGGGTGTTACAGTTGTAGCTAGGATATAGACAAAGATCAACTTAATGCAAGGTAAGTCCATTCAAAAGTCTTACAGCAGCAGGGAAGAAGCTGTTCCTGAGTCAGTTGATACATGATTTCAAATTTTATATCATTTTCCCGGCAGAAGAAGGTGGAGAAAAGAATGTCCGGGGTGCTGATGGACATGCTTCCGTATTAGAGGAGTCATAAATAATGATGCATGTTGGGGGTTAATCAGCAAACATAAGACCATGAGACATAGGAGCAGAAATAGTCTATTTGGCCCACTGATTCTGCTCTGCCATTTAATGAGATCATCACTGATCTGATGTGACAATCCTCAACTTCACTTTTCTACATTATCCCCATAACTTTTGATTCCTTTATGATTAAAAATCTATCTGTAACATCCCAACTTCTGAACTTATGATGGAGCAAAAGTCATTGATGCAGCAACTTAAGATGGTTGGGCCAAGGACACTATCATGAAGAACTCCTGCAGTGATATTCTGGGGCAAAGGTGATTGACCTCGAAGAACCACAACCATTTTCCTTTGTGCTAAGTGTTTTCCCCTCCAATTCCTATTGATTCCAGTTTTGCTGGGCTCCTTGATCAAATGGTTCAAGTATGACTCTTGCCACATCTGGTCAAATGAAGTCCTAGCAAAACTGGAAAGCTTGCAAGAAGTATGCATGTGGATCTTAAGTGAGAACAGAATTAGGCTTCATTGTGCTGCTTCACTCTTCCCTTGGTCAAATTGACTGTCTGTAGTGTTTGACATGGATATAAAGTAACAACATCTGTTGCATTCATATTGTCCATAGGAGTTAATATCTTCGGAGAGAAAGAAGGGAAATGCAGGGTGCATGCTATACCTGTTTGTATTTGAAGATTAACATCGGGTCTCAAAATCAACATTCGACTCTCAATTTAGATATTAAGGCAGCTTTCCATTTGTGGTTTGCTCCACATTTACATTGATCTGAAAATTGCATTAAACTGCCTTCTGGTGTTGAGGGGTTAACGAGATCTCTATCACTCCTCCCACTGAGTTACCCCCTATCTCCAGCCTCCAACCCCATCATCTCTGCTTAGCTTTCTCCCAATCTCACTGACAACTTCTTCCATGGTTCTGATCTTCTTCTGCCTCTAATCTTCCCTCATGAGTGCCCTAATTCTCAGAATCTCTCATCACTCCCACTGTGCAGGCCTCGCCCTATGCTGGAACACATTTTTCAAAGCTCTCCTTTCCTTGCTATTCCCATAAGTCTCATATTCTGTAAATGTGCAATTCTATATGCGAGGAATTTTTTTCCCCACTTGGCTCTGAATTGCATCTAATAGCTCTGAATGTCTCACCTGATTGGAGGCAAATGGCATGGGTCAGGGAACAGCAGAAGTCCATTAGGGAGGTGACCAGAGTCACTTATAAACAAGGGTCTGCCCTTGGAGCGTGCCTCAAACATTGCAAGTGTCATGACACCATCTGCACAGACAAGTAGCCACTATGGTCAAGACCTGCTGAAAGTGGATGTGGCACACTTCAGTGCACCACCTGCTGTCTGGGTCAGAGAGCATGGACTCACAGCAAAATAAAACGTGCAACCCTTCGCAGAAGGATGAGATCTAAAATCCACAGTCTGTCACGCAGCATTCTGAATATTGAATGTCCCACATTTTATTTTGTAGCTGTCTTTATATTGATTCTACGGATCTACAAAGTGACTTTGCATGGGTCGTTTTAGCAGTTGGTCTCAGTGTTTTAAGTTTATTTATTAGTGTCACAAGTAGGCTTACATGAACACAGTAACAAAGTTACTGTGAAAATCCCCTAGTCACCACACTCTGGTATCTGTTCGGGTACACTGAGGGAGAATTTAGCACAGCGAGTATGCCTAACCAACACATCTTTCGGACAGTAGGAGAAAACCGGAGTACCCGGAGGAAGCTGGAGCACCCGGAGAAAGCCCACGCAGGCAGGGAGGAGACAGTGAGCCAAGCTGGGAATTGAACCCAGGCCCCTGGTACTCTGAAGCAGCACTTTGCCACCATGCTGCCTGATTGAAGCGTGTTGGATCTGGGGTTGCCATCAGTTTCCTGATGCCCTTGCGGCAATCCTAAACCACAAATAAATATCGGCAAGACGAATAGGGAGAGCTTCACTGCCTTCAACAGGGGGAAAATTGATAGAAGCCCTGAAATTTCCAGGCAAAAAATATCCTGCTGTCTTTCTCTGGTCAGCCAGAGCTCCAGCATAGTTTCAAGTGTGGATCTTTCTAATAGGTAAATCGGGTTCTATGGCTCATTTTTCTCAGCATCCAGATCACCAACAATCTGACTTGGTCCCTCAACACTGACACTATTATTTGGAAAACCCGCCAACATCTCTATTCTCTGAGAAGACTAAGGAAATTTGGCATGTGCGCCATGACTCTCAATGTTTACTCATGTACATAGAAAGCATTCTTTCTGGTTGTATCACAGCTTAGTATGGCTGCTGCTCTGATCAAGTCCACAAGAAACTGCATAGCCCAGTCCATCACACGAACCAGCCTCCCATCCAGTGACCCCATCTGCACATCCTGCTGTCTTGGGAAAGCAGCTTGTATAATCAAGGACCCCATGCATCCCAGATGTACTCTCTTTCACCTTCTTCCATCGGGAAAAAGATAAAAAGTCTGAGATCAACCAACTCAAGGACAGCTTCTTCCCTGCTGCCATCTGACTTTTGAATGGATCTACCATATATTAAACTGATCTTTCTCTGTGCCCTATCTGTGAGTACAACACTGCGCCCTCTCCTTTCCTTCTCTCCTATGTACTCTGTGTATGGTATGTTTTGTCTGTGTAGCATGCAAGAGACAATACGTTCCACTGTATCCCAATACATGCGACAATAATAAATCAAATCACATCAGATTCTAATTGCCAGCTTTGGCAATGACTGGTTTTACTCAGCAGTATTGGTAAACAGGGTCAAAAATAGTTTGACCTACTTAAGATTATATGCGTCCATTCTAAAAGGAGCAGAAGTGCTCCTCCTGGCTCCAAAAACGTAATGTGCTGTACCCTGTTCCATATCCTTCCTCATGACGTCCAGTCATGCCTTGTCCAGTTGGCTGCTAACAATCAGTCTCTGGGCTACTCAATATTGCAATGACTAAGAGCCTCTGAGCAACAGGGATAATAATGAGGCCTTAGCCTCAAACGGATCCCATCTCCTGGCCACACTCTTGGCCACCTGATGTCTAAAATCTACACTACTTCTTCTTCAGGTAGCATCCTCAATTATTGGAGGGTTGCTAAACTATGGCTTATGCAGTGATTTTTTCCACAGGACAGGGTGAGGAGGCAGACTGCATACCTGGATCAAACCCCACACTGCTGGTATTATCCTTAACCACACTCTGGCTACCTAGCTAACCAACCCCAAAATCTGCACTCCCAAAACATAAATCACTGCAGTCTCAGATAATGCATTTTTTTTGTTTCTTGAAGAAAAACACATACACAACTAGATAAGGATTATCTGTGTCTTACCGGAAGATCCCAAACTGTGCCAATTGCCACATTGTTCAATACTTTGCAATCTGAAGAGCACAGAACCATTCCTAGGCAGCTTGTGAAAGGCTTTCAAGCCCGAAGCACTAAGCTGATCTAAGTGCCAGAGACCACCACCAGTCCTGGTGGACCAAACTAACAACTGACAGGGAAAGATCAAATAGTGTTCCCTTTCATGGCAACCAACAACACATCATGTCCTGGGGCACCCAACTACAGATCAATACTTCACACATTTCCAGTGATCCTTTTGTTTATATCTGCTAACGATCTAATTTTACTGACAGTTTTTGCCAAGCTATGCGTGAGCTCACTTATCTCAATACAAGCTGCCATGATTCACACAGGAATCCAGGAAAAAAACCCACAAATATCATTCTCTACCTATTTTTAAAAATAAGAAAAATAAATCCATTGGAATCCAAGGGGTGACACGGTGGCACAATGGTTAGCACTGCTGCCTCAGTGGCAGGAACCTGGGTTCAATTTCAGCCTTGGCTCACTGACTGTGCGGAATCTGTTAAATGCATGGTGTTACAAGGATAGGGAGGAGGGCGATTGCAGGTTTCCCAGTGGGGTCTGCCTTACATTTAAAGTGCGCTTCTACCTTTTTAACCAAACTGTATTTTTACTCACTGCTGTTGAGAAATTTAGACATATACTAAACGCATCTCCAGCCTGGCAACTAAGCACACAGCAACAGAGAACCTTATAGGCTTATGAGCAGACTGTCTCAGTTGGCAAATGAGTGCCCAGTTTGACTCTTGTGACAGGTTTGTAGGGAGGAGGTCAACACTAGACCATCACTTAATGGGTTCAGTGCCACAGATCAAAATTGTCCTGCATTCCATTTCCCCACAGACATATCCTCCTGCAGCAACACTTTCCTCCCTGGTTTCAAAGTTTCTCCAAACACAATAAGTCATCACACTGACCTTCCTTCTCATTTTAATCACACACTTACCTTTTGCTGCTTCCCTCAAAACAAAATGTTTGCTTTTAGCTGTTAGCAACTGGGAAGGATTTCATTCTTCCAGTAACCTCCTTCAAGGGGCTGATTTTAACTGTTGTCACAATGTGGGAAAAGGGGCATCGATAGGTAGTCGGAGAGAAAAAATATCAAGCAGTGTGTGAAATGGATGGTACCTCTTTCCTTACTGTTGGGAACTGTCATAATTAACTCCCAGATTACACACTGGAGTCAATTTTCTCCACACAATCACCACATCTGGTGGGAGAGAGTCGGGTGAAAGGAAAAGTATCAGGGAGAAGGAGGTTCCGAGGGACACTTGTGGGTTGAACTGTGTCTGTTTCAATGCTAGGAGTGTGGCAGGGAAAACGGATGAGCTTAGGGCCTTGATGTTTGTGAGGCAGTTAGATGTGGTGGCTGTAACAGAGACATGGTTAAGGGAAGGGCAGGACTGGCAGCTGAATGTTCCTGTGTACAAGTGTTTTAGGTGTGACAGAGGAGGGTTGAAGAGAGGTGGAGGGGTGGCACTGTTAGTCAAGGAAAGCATCACAGTAGTGCAGAGGGAGGACAATATAGAAGAGATAGGGATTGAGTCACTGTGGGTGGAGTTGAGGAATAAAAAGGGAGAGATTACGTTGCTAGGGGTGTATTATAGGCCACTCAACAGCCCGAGGTCAGTGGAGGAAGGCATTTGTAGGGGCATTTTGGATAGGTGCAGGAAGAATAGGGTGGTTGTAGTGGGTGACTTTAATCTTCCTGGAGTGAATTGGAGGGGGCCTAGAGCTGGGGGTACGGAGGGAGAGGAGTTTGTGAAATGTGTTTTGGAAGGGTGTCTAGAGCAGTATGTAACTAGCCTGACTAGGGGAGGGGCTATACTGGATTTAGTGTTGGGTAATGAGCCGGGGCAGGTGGGAGAGGTAGAGGTAGGCGAACATGTGGCTAATAGTGACCACAAGTCCGTCTACTTTAGGATAAAAATGGAAAGGGACGAGTGCCGGCCGAACGGGAGTGTGCTGAACTGGGGAAAGGCGAGCTATGGCAGGATTAGGAGGGAGCTGCAGGACACTGATTGGGAGGGACTGTTAGCTGGCAAGTCCACGGTTGGCAAGTGGGAGGCTTTTAAGGGCAAAATGAAATGGCTGCAGGGGGGGTATGTTCCGGTTAAGCGGAAGGATGGGAAAGGTAGGATTAGAGAGCCGTGGATTACAGGGGGTATTGAAGACTTGGTCAGGAAGAAGAGGGAGGCGTATGTTAGGTCGAAACGACTGGGTACGGAGAGTGCACTGGAGGAATATAGAGAGAGTAGGAGGGAGCTTAAAAGGGGAATTAGAAGGGCGAAGAGAGGGCATGAAATGGCTTTGGCTGGTAGGATTAAGGAAAATCCGAAGGCATTTTATTCCTATATTAGGAGCAAGAGAGTAGTTAGAGGGAAAATTGGTCCTCTTAGGGACAAAAGTGGGGAGATATGTATTGAGTCGGAGGGAATGGGGGAGCTCCTGAATGAATACTTTGCGTCGGTATTCACGAAGGAGAGGGGTTCGGAATCGTGCGGTCTCTTGGAGGGAGCTGAGGATCAGCTGCAGGAAATATCTATTACGAGGCAGGAAGTGCTAGGGCTTTTAGGTAGCGTAAGGACGGATAAAGCTCCGGGGCCTGATGGTATTTATCCCAGGCTGCTTAGGGAGGTGAAAGATGAAATTGCTGGGCCTCTGGCGCAAATCTTTGTCTCTTCTTTGGACACAGGTGAGGTTCCAGAAGACTGGAGGGTAGCAAATGTGGTACCGCTGTTCAAAAAAGGTAGTAGGGATAACCCTGGAAATTATAGACCGGTGAGTTTGACATCGGTGGTAGGGAAATTAATGGAAAAAGTACTTAGGGGTAGGATGTATGAGCATTTGGAGCGTTGTGGTCTGATTGGGGATACGCAACATTGTTTTTTCAGAGGGAGGTCTTGCCTTACGAATCTGGTGGAATTCTTTGAGGAGGTGACAAAAACGGTTGACGATGGGAGAGCCGTTGATGTCATCTATATGGATTTCAGTAAGGCGTTTGACAAAGTCCCTCATGGTAGGCTGGTAGAAAAGGTTAAGGCGCATGGGATACGAGGTCAGGTAGCTAGGTGGATCGAGAACTGGCTGGGTAATAGGAGACAGAGGGTAGTTGTGGAGGGGACTTTGTCCGGCGGGAGGCCAGTGACCAGCGGTGTGCCGGAGGGTTCAGTACTGGGACCTCTCCTCTTTGTAGTATACATAAATGACTTGGAAGAGAGCGTAGGTGGTGTGATCAGCAAGTTTGCTGATGACACCAAGATGGCAGGGTTGGCGGGTACTGAAGTGGATTGTCAGGTGATACAACAGGATATAGATAGGTTGGTGCATTGGGCAGATAGGTGGCAGATGGAATTTAATCCTGACAAATGCGAGGTGATGCATTTTGGAAGGAATAATGTAGAGAGGAGCTATGTGATTAAAGGTAGACAAATTAGGAGTATAGAAACACAGAGGGACCTGGGAGTGCAGGTTCACAAATCCATGAAGGTTGCGACACAAGTGGAGAATGTTGTCAGGAAGGCTTATGGAATGCTAGCCTTTATAGGAAGGGGTATAGAGTTTAAAAGCTGCCGTCTAATGCTTCAGTTGTATAGAACGTCGGTTAGACCACATTTGGAGTACTGCGTCCAGTTCTGGTCACCTTACTACCGGAAGGACGTGGAGGCTCTGGAAAGGGTGCAGAGGAGGTTTACCAGGATGTTGCCTGGCATGGAGGGGCTGGGTTACGATGAAAGGTTGGAGAAACTGGGACTGTTCTCCTTGGAAAGACGGAGATTGAGGGGGGACATGATAGAGGTATATAAGATACTGAAGGGAATAGACAGAGTCAATAGTGAGAGACTGCTCCCTAGATTGGTTACAAATACAAGAGGACATGATTTAAGGGTGAGGGGGGAGAGGTATAATTTGGATATGAGAGGAAGGTTCTTTACGCAGAGAGTTGTGGGGGTATGGAACGCGCTACCGAGTAGGGTGGTGGAGGCGGGAACGTTGGACTCGTTTAAGGTTCAGTTAGATAGGCACATGAGTGAAACGAGGATGGAGGGTTATGGTAGGGGTTATTAAATAAGGGTTAGAACCTTGGGAGACACCGGAAAGGCAGGCTTGTGATTAACGTTTTTGTCTTTTTATTCCGCAGGTGGAGGTCCACCTCGTTGTCAAACGAGGGGCATGCACACGGTGGGTCGTGCGTGGGCTACTCTTGGAAGTTCCGGGAGTGGCCTAGTATTTCGTGTCGGTGCGTGTGCTTGATCCTGGACCGGTAGACGGGCGCCGCAACAGCTCGGTGACTAGCACTGCTAGCTGTGCAGATACATGGATTTGGGCCTGTGTCTGTGGGAGTTTGTGCATTCTCCCTGTGGATGCGTGGGTGCTCCGGTTTCCTCCCACACCCCAAAGATGTGCTCTTAGGCTGATTGGTTTTACCAAATTGACACTATTCTCCCCTGAATCTGGCTAAGTCAGGGGTTCTATTTGTAGATACGCAGGGTAGAATAGGTGTAGGGTGATGCGGCGGCGCGGGCTCGTTGGGCCGAAGGGCCTGTTTCCCGTGCTGGGTTGTTCTTTGTTTTTTTTTGTTCTTTGTATCATCAGTGATACTGACTTGATGGGCCGGATGGCTTTCTTCTGCACTGTAGGATTCTATTTCATAGGCTGTTGTTTCACCATCTCGGTATGCCCACTGTCTGAAGCTGCTTTACAATTCTGCACAATTTCAAGAATCATGCATTAATTTACTCCCACTTGACTTGAGGAATGAATTGGTTCACAATTGGTAAAGATGGATAGAGTGGGAAGCAATTATTGTTATGCCACAGTTTCTCGGCACCACAAGCTACCCCAGGATAATGCTGGAAAGCAAAGATAACCCTTTAGTGCTCACCTTAAATCTCTTACCCCTCTCCTCTCAACCCTCACTTCAAGCAACTTGTTTAATTAGATCATGAATTTCTTCATTGCTGAGATTGAAATCATACTTTGAACTGCCTCAAAGCTTTCTCTTTTCCTTACCTTTCCAGTCTTTGCTTTTCTACTACATTAGCTTTGCTCTGATCTTACCTCTTGCCCGTTCAAACTGATCATCTATTACACTCTCCTTGACCTCTTTCCCATAGAACTACTAACCACTTAATTACCTACCTATCTTTGTGTCATCAGCAAATTTAGCAACCAGATCATCAGTTCCTTCATCCAAGTAATTAATATAGATTCTAAAGAATTGAGGCCTCAAAACTGATCCCTGTGGAAATGGTTGACAGCCTCAAGTTTCAAGGTGTCCAGATTACCAATAACCCATCCTGGCCCCTCCATGCCGATGCGATAGTTAAGAAATTGGGAACATCCACCAACTTTTACAGGTGCACCACAGAAAGCATTCTTTTTGGTTGTAACACAGCTTGGTGTGGCTCCTGCTCTGTCCAAGACCGCAAAAAACTACCAAGGGTCATGAATGAAGCGCAGTCCATCACGCAAACCACCCTCCCATCCAATGACTCTGTCTACGCTTTTCACTGCCTTAGAAAAGTAGTCAGCATAATCAAGGACTTCACGCACCCCGGACATTTTCTCTTCCACCTTCTTAGGAAAAAAAGATACAAATGTCTGAGTCCCACATTGTGACGTTTAAGCAATTGGCTTAAAAACAGCTTTTTCCTTGCTGTCATCAGATTTCTGAATGCATCTACCTTGTATTAAGTTGATCTTTCTCGACACCCTAGCTATGACTGTAACACTACATTCTGCACTTTCTCCTTTCCTTCTCAATGTAAGGAATGTTTTGTCTCCATAGTGCATAAGAAACAAAACTTTTCATTGTATACTAATACATGTGACAATAATAAATAAATCAATTCAAATACAACTGGCTCTCCAAATCATCTGTTCCTCCGGCTCATCCCTCTGTGCCTCCCTTGCTTTTCACTCCGCCTTATGTGGTCTACATCCTTCTGAGGTCCCCAGACCCACTGCTACTTCTGCTATTCCTTTGGTCAGCGTAGATAACATCCATATTGAACACTCTATGGTCCCTTCTTGAACTCTGACGGTTTTTAGCAAAATAAAGCTGCAGTACAGCAATTTTGAAGGCAATGACAAAATAGCACCAAGTGATTTATATACAGATTCCAATGATCTGAGCACTTGCACAGGTGACTTCTATTTAAATAGTGCTTCCAAACACGAGGCTGGATTATATGCTCCCCTCGCCGCAGGTTTGAAGTTGTTAGTGTGGGGCTTGTTAAATCCTTTGGGGTGGTAGAGGGCTGAGCACCTGGAGATGGAATGCCTTCTATTTTCCAGTACTAGTAGTCTATGGCATGTTTAGAAGTCTAGTTTTAAATCCTTGTGAATGAATGAATGGATGGGTGAGATGAATGAGTAAATTTATCTATCTTTTATTATTAGTCACAAGTAGATTTATGTTAACACTGCAATGAAGTTACTGTGAAAATCCCCTAGTCGCCACACTCTGGCACCTGTTCGAGTACACAAAGGGAGAATTTGGCATGTCCAATGAACCTAACCTGCACATCTTTGGACTCTGTGAGGAAACTGGAGGAAACCCATGCAGACACAGGGAGGATGTGCATACTCAACACAGACAGTCACCCATGGCCAAAATTGAACCTGGGTCCCTGACGCTGTGAGGCAGCAGTGTTAAGCACTGTGTGACTGGGCTGCCCAGGTGGGTAGAGTGGCAGGCTGGGTGAAGTAAGTGGGTCAGTGAATGAGATAGGTGGTGGTGAAGTGGGTTGTCAGGTCCAGTGGGGAAAGGCAGTCATGTGGGATTGATGGGTCATGGTGGATAGTTGGGTGGCGGGGAAGTGGGGGGAGTGGGGAAGGGGTGGATGGGGGATGTGTCAGTTCTGTACTTAGCTCAGAATTAGATTAGGTTTTAATCCGTCTAACACTCCCTGGGTAACTATTCATATATACCCCACATAGCAGTCTGAAGTCTCCACACTAACTCAGGACCTTGGGGGCTGGGAAATTTCCCAATTCAAGTTGAAACTTGTGGGAAACTCTCACATAGGTTTGTATGTCAGAATTGACAAAGCATTCACAATCAAAAGCTCTCATGATATGTGGACTGGAAGATTTGGGCTTGGATGAATTGTATACAAAATATCTTAACTGAAAGTGAAGAAGTTAAAACTTCTGCTCTTTACGCTCTGTGTAATTTCAGGACCACTGTAATTATTTTGTTGTTTATTTGGTATCGCACAATATGCAACTGCTACATTGCTGAATAAGATAGCAGTTATAAGGCAAATCAGTCCAATGTATCAAAATTGTTGATTACTATAATCATGACTACTGGAAGCCTCTCATCATTGTTCTGCCATTTCCTGTGTGGTTCTGTTAGATCTCCTGCCACAAACTCATCAATTGTTATGTTTCTGGAAATTATTCCATTTTATCAGTGATGCCAATGCATGATCATAATAGCATGAGACAAATGAATAGTGGACCAGGTAGCAAGAATAAATGAGTTGGAAAATACGGGCAAAGTAATGAAATTATTTAACATGACCCCTCATCCACTCATGCGAAGAAAATAAAGAATCCACAGAAGAATTACAAGAACTTCCTCAGTAGCTAAATAACAGAACACCTGCCAGTTGTTTTGATTGCATTATGACAGTTACAGAATTTAACCATTTCCCTGCACATTGTTTGGACTCACATTCCAATAATGGTATCCCTATACTCAAAGGATATTTATTATTATTCTGGTTCCTTACTAATAGAATCATGAAATCCCTACATTGCAAAAGAGGCTATTTGGCCCATCAAGTCTACACCGACTCTCTGACTGAGTACCTTTCCCCGCAACCCACCCTATCCTGTAACCTCACGCATTTACTATGGCTAATCCACATAACCTGAGCATCTTTGGACAGTAAGGGGCAATTTAGCATGGCCAATTCACCTAACCTGCACATCATTGGGTTTGTGTGGGTTTCCTTCCACACTCCAAAGATGTGCGGGTTAGGTTGATTGGCCAGAGAAAATTACCCCTTAGTTTCAGGCGGTATAGCAGGGTAAAAACATGGGGCTGCAGGGATAGGGTCTGGGTGGGATTGTGGTCAGTGCAGACTCGATGGACCCAATGGCCTCCTTCTGCACTGTAGGGATTCTATGTAATGTTCTATGTAATCTTTGGACATTTTGCCATAGGGTATCTGAATTTGTGTGCATTGCATGTTCAGCAAGCTAACAGCAATATTTAAAAATTCATTTACGGGATGTGGGTGTTGCTGTCTAGGCCGCATTTATTGCCTATGCCTAGTTGCCCTTGAGAAGGTGATGGTGAGCTATGTTCTTGAATCACTGTTAGCCCTAAGGCATAGGGACACCCACAGTGCTGTTGGGTGGGATGGAGTTCCACGATCATGTGAGCTTCCAAGATTTCTTTTCACCATCTTAGGCATACAAGCCCCCAAGTCCCTTCACCATCACTGGGAACACCATCACCTCAAAGACTGCAGCATTTCAAAAAGAAGGCCAATCACTATCTTCTCAGAGCTATCATAGATAGGTGCAGCCTTGTCAGCATTTTGAACATAAAAAATACAAAATCAAATGGACAACTTTCCATTTGGAGTTCCCAGCAATTGATGGTCAAGTAAAATTGGCTATAGAGTCATAGAGATCATAGAGGTTTACAGCATGGAAACAGGTCCTTCAGCCTAACTTGTCCATACTGCCCTTTCTTAATCCCAATTGCCTGCATTTGGCCCATATCCCTCTGTACCCATTGTACCCATATAACTATCTAAATGCTTTTTAAAAAGACAAAATTGTACCTTCCCCTATTGCATCCTCTGACAGCTTGTTCCAGACACTCACCATCCTTTGTGAAAAAAGTACCCTTCTGGACACTTTTGTGTCTCTCCCCTCTCACCTTAAATCTATGCCCTCTAGTTTTAGACTCCCCTACCTTTGGGGAAAAGATATTGACTATCTACCTTGTCTGTGCCCCTCATTATTTTATAGACCTCTATAAGATCACCCCTCAGCCTCCTACGCTCCAGAGAAAAATGTCCCAGTCTATCCAGCCTCTCCTTATATCTCAATCCATTAAGTCCCAGTAGCATTTAGTATATCTCTTTTGCACTCTTTCTAGTTTAATAATATCCTTTCTATAAGAGGGTGAACCAGAACTGTACATAGTATTCCAAGTGTGGCCTTACCAATGTCTTGTACAACTTCAACAAGACATTCCAACTCCTGTATTCAAAATTCTGACCGATGAAACCAAGCATGCTGAATACCTTCTTCATAATTTTGTCCACCTGTGACTCCACTTTCAAGGAGCTATGAACCTGTACTCCTAGATCTCTTTGTTCTGTAACTCTCCCCAACGCCCTACCATTAACTGAGTAAGTCCTGCCCTGGTTCAATCTACCAAAATGCATCACCTTGCATTTGTCTAAATTAAACTCCATCTGCCATTCATCAGCCCACTGGCCCAATTGATCAAGATCCCACTGTAATTGGAGACAAATTTCTTCACTGTTCACTATGCCACATATATGTAGAATAAAATTCCTCTATTCTACTTGAGCCAAAACCTCAGAAATATTATGTCCCAAATACACATGTTTTCTATTCTTCATGCCAGAATATAAATTTTCATCACTGCAACCCAAGGGATAAATGTATTTCAAATACAAATTGGTTGGTTGACAATGGACAGGAGATCTATTTCACCAGATCACCACCCAGATAGTACTGACAGAAAATTACTCCCCAGATATACATATATATCTTACTGCTTATCTTACTTTTTACTAATACTGGTATACTTACTGCTTCTGCAGTACCTGTTAAATTAAAGACCAATATAACTTCCTCGAGTGGCAATCAGCAACATTTTGTATTGCCATTCTGTACTGCCTTACCTGTTTTAAAGTTCCTGTCTCACCCAAGCTTCCTGTCTCAGGCTGGGTGGGATTCAGGCAGTGCAGTGTGCATCCAGCTCAACATTGCAGTGTCAAAGAAGCAAAGTGAAGGAGAATACAACCCTGTTTGACAGCACCAGCTGCCAAAAAAAAGGTGACTTGATCTGAAAAATAACAGATCAGAGAGAAGTATCTAAGGTAAGTGAATGTAATGTGGGGGTTCAGGCATAGGCAGGCAGTCGGGTATCAGAAAGAGGGGACGTTTGGATATTGGGTAAGCGTCAGACATTGTGGTTGGGGGTAGGGGTGCGGGGGGGGGGGGGGGGGGATGCAGGAGCTTGGATATCCAGGGGGAGTCAGATACCTGGGGGCTTCAAACATGGGAGAAGGGAATGCAGGTCAGATGTGGTTGGGTTGGTATGGATGCAGTTGCTGGGGTGATGGGCATTGGGCAGAGGATCCAAGGCCGCTTTTCCTGCCCACTGCGATACTGCCTCAAAAAAGGAAAATTCCACCCACAATCTTACAAATATTAGAATGATAAGACTTTCAATCCACTAATCTGAGCTAGTTTCAAACCTGAATCCCACAGCTTTTTATTAATCCACTGCGACAAGCAACCAAAATAGAAGAGGGATTATGGAAAAATATTAGCATATGGCACTACTTAAGTTACTTGTATTCATTAATAAGCAATTTTATCCATGTTAACATTATTTATACCTCACTTCCTTTATACAATACATTGTTGCTTAATAATTCAGTGAAGACATGTGAATTTATTAATAAGTTTGCCACTGAAAAAAGAAAAAAATGTGGAAAAATGTTCATTAGTCCCGGCCAGGGACAGATAATTTAAATTGGATTAGATGGATTAGCAATATCTCCAAGAAATAATTTACATTTATTTCTTCTCATCAGGCGATCCCCATAGGATTTTTCTGCCCATTGATTGTTTTTCCAAGTGTGGTAACAATAACAAAGAGAGTCACAACAGGTAATTTATACACAGCAAAGTTCCATCAACAGAAAATAAAAGAAATGGCCAGTTATTCTCCATTCTATGGTGTTGATTGAGGGAAGAACACTGATCAGGCCACCAAACAAACTCCTGCTCATTTTCAACCAACATCATGGAATATTTTGTATTCACCAAAATCACAAGAAGACACAGACATCTTAAGGCCTCAATTGAAATTTGGCAACTTTTATGACACCTCCCAACCCGGAGCTGCATTGGTCAATTTTGATTATCAAGTCTTGATTGGGAAACACTTAGTTATAGAAGGTCTGATTCCATCTGCTGTAATTAAATTCCTTCATTTCCGTTCCTATTCCAACATGTTTGTATTCTTTCAGAAATTGCCAGAGCCGGAAGTGTTTTACAATTCATAATGACACCACTTGGGCCATCAGTCCATATTTGTTCCTTGCTACAACAATCAAAAAGTAGTCTCATTGTCCTATGTCTCCCATAGATTTGCACCTTCCTCTGCTACAAATCTTCTCTGAAATGATTTCTGGTTCAACTACACCTTGGGGCAAAAATATTTCATATCCAAAACCTTCCATACAACTAATGTTCTTTTAACCTCTTTCCTCACGCTCTTAACTACAAATTTGAATGTGTGACCATTCATCCTTCACTCTCCAACCATAGGACCTGTCTAATCGCTACCTTAAAAACATTTTAGCAACCTGACTAAACCTACCTTAGTCTTTTCCCATGGTGTTGAAATGGAGTTAAACTACTCAGGAGGGCGCAGCAATTTTGCAGAGTGCCCTGTAGCTATTGCAGCATCCATGAAGGCAGGAAAGGCTTTTCAGCCCTTTTGGAGCATTGGACTTCCTGGTCTGCCACCTGCAGAAACAAGTAGCTCAATTGCTACCCCCTCACCCGCGAGGAAATCTGGAGGTCAACCCCTTTTACTTGGCCTTAAGTGGTTGCCAACAAGGTGAATTAGCTACCTGCCATGTTCATGAAGGTAACCCTGCAATTCTAACCCCCATCTCACCTCTGCAAAAGTGGAGCGGTGCACGATGGAGTCAGGGAACAAGCAAGCTTGCCAGGCAATGCTATTCTTAGCGTTCACTTGCCCCTGATTTGAGCTCCAGTGGAGGCTAAAAGAGAAACAAATCTCAGGTATCAGTTGAACCTACACTCAGGCTTTCTATCATAGCGCGTCCAAATTCCCTACAGTTGTAACCTAACCATTACCTTTTACATACCATTGGGGTAGATTTATGCTTTCAATGGCAGGTAACATTGATCCAGCAGAATGGATTGTCTGCATTTTACAGAACCTGACTAATTTCTATTTCAATGAAATCTGTTGCTCAAAATTAGACAAATTCTCTAAAGCATTGATGATCTGCTCTGCCAGATTAATGGAGCAATGGTCCATATCTACTCCATTATATCATGGAATCATAGAATCCCTACAGGCCAGGAGGAGGCCATTCGGCCCAATGAGGCTGCATCGATCACAATCCCACTCAGGTCCTATCCCCCGTAACCCCATTTACCTTGCTAGTCCCCCTGGGTCTAAAGGGCAATTTAACATGGCCAACCTAACCCACACATTTTTGAACTGTGGGAGGAAACAAGAGCACCCACAGGAAAGCCACGCGGACACGGGGAGAACATGCAAACTCCACACAGATAGTGACCCGAGCAGCCTGGCACTATGAGCCAGCAATGCTAACCACAGTGCCACCACGCTGCCCTATCTTGATCTCATTTATAAAAACCTTCACTCTGTTGCCTGTTTATATCTGTTGATTCCCTCCTGTGTTACTGCTACCCACCCCATACCGATACCAATTTGTACTAAAAAAAAACTGACTAATGTTGCTGCAGAACAATGTATAGTTTTGATACACAGCAAGAGGGCACTCTCAAGCAGCTGCTTCAAGTGCATTAATGAGACTAAAAGCTGCAGAAGTTTCTTAACAGTTGATAAAAAAAGGGCAAATTTCAAAGCTTTGCAATTTTGCAAAAAAAAAAGTGTTGGACACTTTTAGTTTTATCACAAATAATAGATAAATTGGCTACAGCAATCTATTGTCAGTCTGAAATTAGTAACAGTTTCCAGGTCTTAAGACCAAAATTGTGTATTGTCATTTTTTGCCTTTTCTCTGGAGATATAAACTTTCCGTTCCGTTGCAAATCCTTTCCCATGAGCTAGCTTCAGACTTTTTTCTACCCCCAAATCAAACTGTGAACAAATGATTTGATTGTTTTGTTGTTATTTTATCAGAAACAGTTGGATGGTAAGAAAGAAATGTCAGCAATTAAATTTGGAGGGATTACGAGAGCTATTTCGAAACAGATGACTAAAAGTGTGCAGATCTACTTAGTAGGCTCCTGAAAATAATTTAAAATAAATTGGATTCTGAAAATTGAGAATAGAATTTAAAAAACGATTAATTCCAATAAGGCTGCCCTTGTTTTATACTTTTGGTGCATCAGCTCCCGTGCACATGGAGACCCTAGGCTTGTATCCAGACTGTGGAGATGAAAGTCTCTTTTGTTTGCCAATTGCAAAGCTTGTGTGTGCAATTCATCATGAATATGGCTTCAAAACACAAAACTGCTAATATTCAGTACATTGTGAAAGATCGGAGATAGAAAAACATAATTTGCATGAGGGGTTGCATATTATAGAACCATACAATGTGAAAGGAATAGAAGGCCACTTTCCCATTGTGTCCAGCGCTGACTATCTATAAGAGCTGTTCAGCTAATCCCAGTTCCCTGTCGTTTCTCCCTGGCCTGTAAATTATTTTTGGCTCAGGTTATTGTCCAATTCCCTTTTGAAAGCCATGATTGAATCAGCCTCCATCACACTCGCAGGGAGTGCATTCCAGATCTGAACCACTTGCTGCATAAAGAGGTTTTTCCTCATGTCACTACTGACTTTTGTTCTTGCCATAAATCAATATCTTCCAGCACTCAACTATTACTAATGGAAACAGTTTCCCCTTGCTTTCTCTGCCCAGAACCTTCCTGATTTCAAACTCCTACATCAAACCTCTTCTTAACCTTTCCTTCTCTGAAGAAGATTGACCCAGATTCATTAATCTATCCTTGTAACTGAAGTCTCTTGTCCCTGGAATCATTCACGTAAATCTTTTCTGCAACCTCCCTAATACCTTCACATCCCTGAATTGGACACAATACTCCAGTCAAGGTCAAACCAATGTTTTTATAAAGGTTTACCATTTATACTCCATTTCTCTTTTTTAATGAAGCCCAGGAACTTGTTCACCTTATTACCTGATTTTCAACCTGTCCTACTAATGATTTGTGCACACATAACCCCAGTTCCTTTTGCTCCGGCACCCCTTTTTCTTTCCTCATTATTCTCACCAGTTTCAACATTCCCTCCTTCCACACTGAGGCACAGTGGCAGCAGTGTGTATCATCTACAAGCTGCACTGTCACAACATCACATTCTCCTTTGCAGCATCTTCCAAATCTGAGAACTCTGCTCGACAAAAGGGTAAGAGTAGCAGATGCCTGGGAATAGCATGACTTCAATTGCTCCTCCAAGCCACTCACAATTCTGATTTGGAAATATATTGCTGTTCCTTCATTCCCTTTCTGATAAGCACAGTGGGTGTTCTTACACCACAAGAATTGCAGTGGTTCAAGAAGGCAGCTCACCACCATCTTCTCAGAGCAGTTATAGATGAGCAATAAAAATGATGACCAAACCAGTGATACCCATGTCCCATAAAAGAATAAAGTAGTCTCACTTAACATAGCAATGTAATAGGTTTCATCTGTAATGTGTCTGCCCTAATTAAACCTATTTCCCATTATGCCAAGGGGTAAACTGCTTGTTGGCCAAAACTCATAAGAAAATACAAAAACACAGTTTAAATCTATTATGCTTGTTCAAAAATAAGAACGTAACAACTACTAGCAGGGGTAGGCCATCTGGCCCCTCGAGCCTGCTCTGCCATTCAATAAGATCATGGCTGATCTTTTCATGGACTCAGCTCCACTTACTAATCTGCTCACCATTACCCTTAATTCCTTTACTGTTCTAAAAAATTATCCATCCTTGCCTTAAAAATATTCAATGAGGTAGCCTCAACTGCTTCACTGGGCAGGAAATTCCACAGATTGACAACCATTTGTGTGAAGAAGTTCCTCCTCAACTCAGTTCTAAATCTGTTCCCCCTTATTTTGAGGCCATAGCCCATAGTTCTAGTTTCACCTGCTTCTATCTTAACTATTCCCTTCATAATCTTATATGTTTCTATCAGATCTCCCCCCATCCTTCTGAATCCCAATGAGTATAGTTCCTGTCTACTCAGACTCTCTTCGTAAGTCAATCATCATCTCCGGGAGACCATGCAGATGTTACGACAACGGATGAATGAACACCACTCAACAATCATCAAGCAAGACTGTTCTCTTCCTGTTGGGGAACACTTCAGCAGTCATGGGCATTTGGCCTCTGATCTTCGGGTAAGTGTTCTCCAAGGTGGCCTTCACGACACACGACAGCGCAGAGTTGCTGAGCAGAGACTAATAGCCAAGTTCCACACACGTGAGAACGGCCTCAACTGGGACCCTGTGTTCATGTCACACTATCTGTAACCCCTACAACTTGCCTGGACTTGCAAAATCTTACTAACTTTCCTGTCTGGAAACAATAGATATCTCTTTAACCTGTGCTCAAAGCTCTCTCCACACACATTGTCTGTACCTTATAAGAATTGATTCGCTGTAAAGACTCACATTCCAATCATCATGCATGTAAATTGAGTTTGTGTCTTTGTGCCCTGTTTGTGATCAGAACTCCCAGACACCTGACAAAGGGACAGCCTGTTCCGAAAGCTTGCGGCATTTGCTACAAATAGACTTGTCGGACTTTAAGCTGGTGTTGTGGGATTTCTTTCTGTTTTACCCCAGTCCAACGCCAGCATCTCCACATCAGATCTATTTTTCTGCAGTCCTTCCTTATTGCTGATAAATACTTTTGCTGAGCACTGTGAAAAATTGCTTTAAAAGTCCTCCACTGTTCCCCAATTGTCCCACCATAAAGTTTTTGCTCCCAGTCTACCTTAGCCAACTCCTCCCTCATCCCATTGTAGTCTCCTTTGTTTAAGCACAAGACACTGGTATTGGATTTTACCTTCTCACGCTGTCTGTATTTTAAAATCAACCTGTCTGTGATTGCTTCTTCCGAGAGGATCCCTGACTCTAAGATTATTAATTATTCCTGTCTCATTACACTGGACCAGATCTAGGAAAGCTTGCTCCCTCATAGGTTTCATTACATACTGTTCGAGGAAACTATCGTGGATACATTCTGTGAACTCCTCCTCAAGGCTGCCTTAACCGACCTGATTTAACCAATCAACATGTAGACTAAAATCCCTCATGATAATTGCTGTACCAGTTTTACATGCATCAGTTATTTCTTTGTTTATTCATCACCCTACCATAATGTTATCATTTGATGGCCTGTAGACTGCAGCTATCAGTGACTTTTTGTAATTTTCACCCAATGGATTCAACCTTTTTTTCTACAGAACTTATATCATCTCTCACCACAGCCCTGATGTCATCCTTAAATGTCAGAGCTATACCACCTCCCTTACCTTCCTGTCTATCCCTTCAGACAGTCTGATATCCCTGGATATTTAGCTCCCAGTCATGACCATCCTGCAACTATGTCTCTGTAACGACCACTAAATCATACTCATTCGCGATGATTTGTGCCGTCAACTCATTTAACATTTTTTTTTGAATGCCATGGGCATTCAGATAAAGTGCCCTTATGCTAGCTTTTGTCTCTTTTTTTTGAATCCTAACACATCTATTAATAACATCTCCTGAGTTCTCCTTCCTTTTAACATTTTTCCTGATTTTCAATGCAGTTGAAACCTTCTCCCTGCACGCTAACCTGCTACTTTGCTTTCTATTAACCATTATACTTCCCATAGTTTTACTCTTCACTTCCCTCCAACTTGCTAGTTTAAAGAACATGTGGCCACCCTTTTTGTCCTTTGCGATAGAACACTGGTCCCAGATCGGTTCAGATGAAGACTGTCCCAACAGTACGCATCCCTCTTGTTCCAATATTGATGCCAATGCATATGAAATGGAACCCCTCTTTTCTGTTTCATTCCTTTAGCCACGAGTTAACTTCCCAAATTTGCTCAACCTTATGCCAATTTGCATGTGATTCGGGTAGTAGTCCAGAGATTATGACCTTTGAGGGCAAGTTCTTCAATTTAGTTCCTAGTGCCTGTTAGTCCCCAAACAAGTCCTCTTTACTAGTCTTGCTGATGTTATTTGTCCCAACATGGACCACAACAACTGGATCCTCCTTCTTCCACTCCAATATTCTTTTAAGCCAGTCAGAGATGTCCCTCACTCTAGCACTGGGCAGGCAGCATATCATGCGGGACTCATGATCTGGTTTAGAAAGGATGTTATCAATCCCCCTAATTATAGAATCCCCTACAACTACTTGTCTTTTTGTTCCCCTCTCTTGAATGGCCTCCTGTCCAATGGTGCAGTGGTCTGCAAGCTCATCCTCCCGACAGCCCTCTTTTTCATCCACACAGGGAGCAAGTGCCTCATACTTTTTGGACAAAGTCAAGAGCTGAGGCACCTCAGTTCTTGAATTCAGGATCCCCCCCACTGGTCTCACTTGCAGTCACACCCTGTTGAACCTGACCACTGACCAAACTAGAAGGACCTAATCTACAGGGTGTGACCACCTCCTGAAACAAAGTGTCCAGATAACACTCTGCCTCCTGGATGTGCCCCTGAAGTTTGGGCTCCAGCTCACCAATTCTGAGTCAAAGTTCTTTGAGCAACCAATATTTGCTGCAGATGTGGTCACTGCAGATCACAATGGAATCTGCCAGATCCAACATCATACAGCTACAGCATGATTATATATGTGCTTATATAGACAATACCTTTGTATAGGATATAAGTAAGGCACACTGTGGTCCCTTTTTTTAACGAATCTACTTTCTTTTAATGTCTCAGGAAGTGGGGATTTCTGCATTCCCCAATACAAAGTGACAGGGGAAACCATAAATAATTACCTGTTCATGGCCGTTGGAGTTATGCTAGAGAGCTGCTTTATCACCAGTAGAAAATCCTTCCTAAGATCTCCATTTGAAATAAAATATAATAAGCTGACGTCAGCTCATAATCAACACCATGTTAAATCAGAACATTCTCTCGGTTTCTGCACCTTCAGTATATTCAAATTTTTGTTTGAACGACAATTGTGTTGATACTTTCCATTTGCTTCAGGAACTGAATTTAATGGGGTGTCATGGTTTTCCCCCAACTCCCCTGCACACCACCGCACAGGTAAATCTTTAATGGGAACTGGTGGGAGGAGCCCGTCCACAATCCTAACATCTGTCCTGCAGTAATTGAACACTGGGAGAGACATTAATTGCTTTAAGGGGAGACTTCCACTCCTGTGTTTGGAGGAAGTCCCACCTTAGAGAACTGCCAGCTCTTCATACGGTCAGCATCTGGAGTCTCAGCAGCACCAGCTGAGAGAAGTAGCAAGTGCTGGTACTACACGCAGTCCCAGTGCACCGAGGAGAACAATTAAGACTGGGAGAGGATTAGCTGACTGGGAGGGTGTCCAGGCACAACCAAAGGACGTTCTTATCCTCCTTGCGTGAGAGCAAACTTGACAGTTAAAGCTGTCCAGTTTCCTACATGGCACGGGCCTCCCCCGCATAGATAAAATACCAGTGACAGTGGGATGATGCATTTACTTGTCCAGTTAAGAGCCTGAATAGGGGACTCACGCACACAAACACACATATACATGCATGTACACTTGGACATACACATGCACACATACACATTTGCATATATACAGGAGATTTTCCAACCTCCACATCTCGATTTGCGAGCGAAAATCCAGAACCAATTTTTTGGGTCTGCAGTGGTAAACCCACCTTCAGAATTAACATAAAACAGGTAGTAATAAATGACTACTGATAATGCACACTGCCTAATTTTTCTTTGCATTGGTTCAGTATTCAATCCTCACTCAATATGACCAAAAGAATGCAGATTAGCTGGTCATTTATTTCAGTTGCTGTTTGCTTGGCCTCACCATCACATGTGCCTCATTCACCCCATACACTGTATTTCCATTGGAATTAATTGATGTAATGTACTTTGAGGGGCCCTGTGGACATATGGCACTAAAAGCTGCAAATTTTTTTCCTTTCTCTAATTAGTCATTTGGTATTTGATTGTAGTATTTTCAGCTTGATGTTGAGGTTGTTCATTTTCTGCTCAATATTGCCTATTCTTGTTTTATTGCTCTATTGGTCAACCCCACTTCATGTCTTGCAACTTTAGAATCAGCTTTCATAAAAGTTGGAGCTTTAATTAATGCCATCAAGTCTAATTCTTCCAGCCTCTGTCACAATACCAAATTTAATAAGGGCTAAGGTCCATATTTTCCAATATTTCAGGCTCACTAGAAACTACAAGATTTCTTTTCCAGTTTGCTGTACTGCTGCAGTCCATTGTGAGCTCATCTATATCCCTTCTCCCTTTTTGAAAGATCCCCATCATAGTGCCATTTCCATTTTAAAATAATTGCTGCCCTCCCTTTTCCTCTATTTTTCAAATAATTTCACATCTCTTTTGCCCTAGTGGCCTAACAATTTCCAATTATTACTTTCACTTTTGGGCTGGCAGACATTTCCACTTAGATTTCTCTTATCCAAAGTTAAATCAACTGTTTTGACTATATCCAGTCTCCCTTAATTAACATGGCTATTCCTCCCACACATTACTATTTTTATCCATTTTGAGAATGTCAAATTATCACCAAGTTTTAGTTACAGCCGTGTCGGCTAAGCTAATTCTCTTCATTTTTCCTTCCATATGTAAATCTCAAATTGTAATAGGTTATCCTATTAATATAGATATTAGTATAAAGAGTGGTTATGTGTGAGTCAGAAATTTCAAGCAAGCATTGCCAACATGACATAGTGCTCTGGTAAATGTTATGTCAGATTGCACTCTGCTAAAATGCTCTGACTAATTTGCTGATTAAGTCATCTCTTCTTTTAAAAAACATCAAAAAGCATCAATCTGAAATGAAGCAAAAAACACTGGAGAGGGGTCAACAGGTTAGACAACATCCACTGAGAAAATGGAGTCGGTTGATGCTTCAGATGGTTTATGTCTGATTTGACAACTGACTTGTTTCCCTACAGATAAATTTTATGATGAATGCGGTGTTATCTTCACCAAAGGTTTGTATTGCTCTTTGCAGTACTGTCATGGTCATCCAGACTGAAACAAAAAGTTCAAAGAATTCGGAGACGACCCATGAGGTTAAAGAACTGAGTTTTAAGGAAAGACTTGAGAAAATTGGTCTTTTCACTCTTGGAAAGGAAGTAACTGAGAATGGCCCTGAAGGAAGTACATAAGAAGAAAGCTGTATAGAGATGTTGAAGCCAAAACATTTATCACTCTGATTCTTGGGATGGTGGGATTGAAGTCTGAGGAGAGATTGAGTCAGTTAGGATTATATTCATTAAAGTTCAGAAGAATTAGAGGGGAATCTCATCATAACTTATAAAATTAGAACAGGATTAGGCAGAGTAAAAAGGACGAAGGAGCAGGCTCAAAGGGCCAAATGTCGACTCCTGCTCTTATTTTCTAATGTTTGTTTCCATTTTAAGATAAAAGGGCAAAGTTCAAACTGGTAACAGACAAACTTAGAACTGAGGTCAAGAAGTTTTTTCCTACCAAGTATAATAAACAAGGAAAATTGATTTCCAGATAAGGTTGTTGAAGCAAAACCTGAGAACAAATTGAGAGAAAATTGAATGTTGTAATCAGAGGGAAAATACATATTTTTTAAATGTATGAGATTGGTTAAAGGGCCTATCTCATAGGTAACTACTTTGCGATTTCTGGATTTCAATAAACTCAATTCATAAATAATGACTGGCTAAACGAGAACCTACCTTGGCTAGAATACAATCAAAACAATATGTAGAGCAAGTGTACTTAGGTTTCTGAATTTTAATTCCAATCTTGGCAGATAGAAAGTAGGTCTTCTGCTTGCCCTCTCTACAGCTTGTAATGAATACTTTGTTTTTTGCAATCACATAGCCCGGACCTTAATTTCCTATATGCAAGTGTTGAGGTATACAAACACATCTGTGTATGTGAAGGAGAGTACAAATGGAAGCTAGAGTTAAGAGATAAGTTTTATGAATGTTTTACACCTCAGAATGATATTGCATGTTAAGATGTATCTCACAGCAGGCTCCAAACCCAAAGAGAAAGTGTTGATTAAGATATAATAGAGGTGCCAGAAATGGCCAAGTCTTGCAAGTACAGATCCCTTGCAGGCAGCTTCATTAATAACAAACTCTCAGTTGATACTGGAGATGGTTAAGTCAGAGATAGGACAACTAAAAAGAAAAGATCTATGGACAGCAGTTGATATTTGTCGAGTATCACAGATCAGTGAAATGGAGCCAGAAACACAGATGCAATATTACAAGAACTGTGAATTAAGTAATGATAATGCAATAAAAATAGTCCAGTCAGTTTGTCAGCAAAAGATAATAGATTATAACTACTGTAATAAATCATGAGGAAAGAAATGTCTAGAACACAGCCAAATACAGGTGCTAAATAAAAGCAAAACTTTTCTTGCCAAACAAGCAAAGAACTTTAAAAGTAAGTTCAGAGTTGAAATTGCCTACTCAAAAAAAGGATTAATTTTGCGGCTGTGGTTCAGACAAGGGATGCTGCTGAATATACAACCGTTCTCATGATAAACAATAGAATTATTTGTTTCAGATTAGATTCAGGATGTAACATCATGCGATAAATAGTTTACAAAAAGCTAAATACAAAATTGAGGACATCTAATGCCAAATTAGTGATGACATCAAACTGCAACATGGTGTATGAACATAAAGTCAAATATCATAGTTTAGGATTTTGAATACTGGGACAATTAATACATGTATCCTGACAGTCTGACTGTATCCACTGTTAGTATTGATCAAAAATGTTAGTGGAGCTGTGAACAATAAATGCCTAAAAGCGACAGAGAAATATATCAATGCACTGACGTGCTTGTGATGTGTTGTATGGAAGCCAAGCTTAAACATGTACCAAGATAAACAAACATCCTGTACATTGGGATAAACATTGAATTTAGAAGTAATGATGTGATGTGATAAAGAAAATGAAGATACTGGGTCAGCGAAGCAGGAACAACAATGAAGTAAAAGAGACAATAGCCTGGATTTTCATCTTCCAGGTGGGCAGTGGGAATTGGGAAAAATCCCAGCTTGACCTGCCCACCTTGCAAGAAAGTGCCTGCTAAGGTGGGATCTTCATTACTAGGCTACCTGGATGGAAGTGCAGAGGCAGGCACAGCAGCTGTTGAATGCCAAGGTGGGCAGTTTAAAAGGTCTGAAGGTGCTGCAGTGGAAATTTTAACATAAATGCCATCCAGCTCTCACCCCTCAGATCTCCTTCACCCTATAAACACTCCACATGCCCCATCCATGCCACCCAACCCCTTAGCCATCTCATGTCCTCTTATGCAAAGCTTTTTCCTCCACCCACCCCTCCATATTCCCATGTTAGGTTCCACCCTTCCACCCTCCCCTACATTCCCTCTTGCCTCCTATGCCCAGCTTTGGTACTTCCATGGCCCATTGTCACTTTCTAGGCCCAATGGACATCAGTGTAAAGTGGAATATGTAAGACAAAGCTTTGAAAAAATGTACTCCATTATTAAATTCCTCTTATGAAAAAAAATCTTGACTGAAAGCTAATAAATGTGTCAATCATCTAGGCCCTGTGAAGTATCACAAACCACAAGCACTTGCAACCAGTTAAGCTATATAAATGAACATATTTAGAAGTTCAGAGAGCCTGAACTGTCTATCAAAAATGCCAACAGTGGGGAGCAGATGTTCTATTATTTTAACAGCTGTCTGGGCTCTCCGCTAACATACATAGTGAGACTTGGCTAAGAGTCCAGGCAGCTATTAGAATAACAGAACACCTGCTCCCCAGTATAGACAACATTTGATTGATAATTTAGATTTTCTGATCTTTTCACTGTTTGTTTGCATAATTCAATTGGCTTCAACTGCTTAAGGCTAGTGGTTTTGGAAACTTTGAAAGGCCTGGATGCTTGGCACTTTTAGCAGTCCAGATTGTTTTATCATAAGAGAAATAAATCAATAGATTACTTTTTTTTCACACATTCTACTTTACACTTACATTCATTGGTTCCAGAAAGTGTGCAGTGGGTCAATGGGCATGGAAGTGCACAAGCTTGGCGTAGGAGGCATGAGAGGGACCTTCTGAACTTAATTTTTAAAAGATCCCTCATGCACACTCTGGTTCGCCACTCCTCTAAGGGACCATGAACTATGAGTCTTCAAAAAGCAGGCCCAACTCCATGAAAACTGCAGTGGAATAGATGAGACATCACCACAATGGAACTGGCGGGGTCAGGAGTGCCAGAAGCAGAATTGAGAAAGGAAGCAGCCTGCACACTTTAAAGGCGATCCTGAAAATTGCACAGCCCAGTAACAGGTTTGGGAAAGTCAGAACTGGGACTCACCCATCATTTTTAAAGGGCTGCCAAGTCAACCCAACATGGTGAAAACCCAAACATATTACTGAGAATGTGTCTCGACCCTGAAAATATTAATCAACCAACAGAAAGGGAACATAACGTAATGAACACTCTCGAGAAAGTAATATCACACTATGTTCCCCGTCTGTGGTTTAATGTCAAATGCCAAAATACCTTGTACGTTTGAAGCAAATTGTAGCAACTGGTAAGTACAATTGGATAAAGACTCTTAAAAGTTGTGTAACTTTAAATAGCCTTCTTGGAAGTTATATAAACACCAGAATACATTTGTAATCACTTCAGCTGCAGACATTTTCTAACTCAACAGTCCAGATTTTGCAGTTAGTGGCAAAGTAATGACATTTGCTCCTGACCTTGAGAAAGGCAGCCCAAATAGAATTAACAGGTTCTAGAATACAGACTTTGTCTAGTCTGATGCCACTTTGAAATTAGGGGTGAAACCATAATCAAGTAGTGACGAAGCTAGCCCATTGCACTTGGATTGCACTGATGCTTATGATCATGATTTGCCTAAACTAGGGTAGAATAAAGAGTAAGGGTAGCCAATGAGATTAAACCAAAGCTTTGCCTGATGCAATATTTCAAAGCCATCTTGGCCTTTTGGCAAAGAGGTCAGTTTGGATCTTGTTTGATCGGGACCTGTAGCAATAGGCAAAATGATAGAGAGCACCCAAGCTGATCAATCAAAGGGAAGAATTTTCACCGACGACAAACAGGTAGCAAAAAAGCAAAGAGTATTATCCACTTTTAAATCATTGCTCAGGAAGTGAAATGCACATTGCAGCTTATACACGGGAGATAAGGAAGAACTAAAAATATCAGACATTAAAAAGAACTTTTATAAACTGCAATTATTAAATGATCTTCTGAGGGATTGAAACCACATACTTATAAAATTTTCTTTTCAGGATCAGAGAGGTTATTCATAAGTAATTATGACTGAGTACAATGATAAAAATGTAGCTAGTCGTGACTGAATAAGGCACAACTTCTTAATTAATCCTTGAAAGGAATAAAGGTTCATAATAATTAATTGCTTTCCATTCGATTCCAGCTGTGAAGATTGCAGTGGTGCACCCTACAGTCTGTCACTGACAGCTACTTCTTGATTTCTACATTTAGTTCTGCATCAGATCAGTTTGAGATGAAGAAAGTTATTGAACACCTCTTACAGAATATGTGCTTTTTAATGATAAGGTTTTCTTTTCAGTGAACAACAGGGGGTTCAGCTGAGCAGTTCCTGTAGTTCACACAAAAATCAACTTGAACAATCCGAGACTCAGATGAGGGAGAAGGAATCATAGGCCATTATCTTTTCTCCCTTTTCCTTCGCCGCCACTGCCACCTCTATTTAATGTCCGGAACTGTCGGTGAAGAGTCAAAACAACTTTTTGTTCAAAAGAAATGTTGGTTTGAGGTCCTATATCAAAAGAATTGTGTTCTATTTCCAAATGTGAGGTTCAGTAAGATGATGATTAAATTTTCCTTCAAAGGCTCTATATTGCATCTCAATCAGTCTATAGAAATTTCAGTGCTAACTTTGAAATTCACTCTGCCTTCTGAGGGATAAGGGCCGAATGCAGGCAATTGGAAATAGCTTAATGGTGAAAAACTGGGCAGCATGGGCAAGTTGGGCTGAAGAGCCTGCCTCCATGCTGTAAACATCTATGACTCTTTGTGCAGAGGTCAGAAATTTGCTGTCAGTCTTGTTCAATAATAATAGTGAGAGATAAAAATTTTACCTTGATTTTAACGCAAATCCTGATCCTGAGTTTTGCAGATCTGAGATGACACTGAAGGAGTGGACGCTATTACAGATGATATCTTGTTCTGGGGAAAGGATGATGAGAAATATGACCAAAGGTTATAAAAAGTCTATCAAATAAGAAAATACCTTGTGAATCAGTGTTAACTCCAGGTGAAAGAGTTCAGTTGCATACAACACTGACTCACAGCAGAAGAACTCAAGGATGATATCAGCCGTGGCTCATTTAGTGGCTCTTTCATCCCTGAGTCACAAAGTAGTGGGTTCAAGTCCAACTCCATGACTTGACCACAAAAAAATCTAGCCTGGCACTGCGAAGCAGCACTGTGAGAATGTTGCACAGTCAGGGTTGTTGTCTTTTGGATGAGAAGTTAAAGCCACAGACTTTCCTGATCTCCAGAAATTTTCCAACTCAATAGCATAGATTTTGCAGTCAGTGGCAGAGTAATGACATTTGCCCCTGACCAGGGAAGAGAGCTACTCACATAGAATTGCAGGCTGTGAAATGCAGCCTTCCTCTATTCCAAGATCACTTTGAAACTAACACTGCTATAGTGGCATCTATGGCAGCAAGCAAAAGAATAGATGAACGTAAAAGCTCCAACTGTCCAATTTTGAGGACGAGCAGGAGAGTTATTCCAGTGCCCTTGTCAATATTTATCCCTCAATCAATGTCACAAAATAAACACATTATGTGGTCAGAATCTCACTGCAGTTTATGGACGCTTGCTGAGTGTAAATTAAATAACACATTTCCAAAATTACAACAGTGACTACACTTAAAGAGTACTTCACTGGCTGTAAAACACTGTAGGATGTCTAGTGGTCATGAAAAACACGATATAAATACAATTTTTTTTAAAGTGTAGAAAGCAAACAACAAATAAAGACCTGCAGGTCGTCAAATACTTAGGCAATTTCCTGTCTAATTTGTCATAAAGTCATAACGAAAGCTATCTCACAAAGATATGGCATAGCATCTGAATATTAAGCAAGAAAAGGTAATTCAGAAGCTGCAATCCCAGATGATAGAAATCTCATGCTGAAATATTGTGATGTGACCAGGGTTGGTAAGAATTTCTGTTGAGGTTTCCAGCAAAACAACCCATAGCATACGCCTCTCAAGCATTTACGCCAACTCAATACAGATACATACAAAATGCCATAATTCACAAAGTGACGCAGCCTTATCCTCTGTTGACCACACTGTCTGTCTGTGCTACTTATTAATTTGTAGAGAGATCTGTTACCTGATGTCAAATAGTGGGCAGGATTCTCCTCACCTCCCACAATGTGTTTTGTGGTGGCGGAGACGGCCCGTTGGCCAGTGGTGGGGTCTTTCGGCCCTGCCATTGTCAACAAGAATTCCCATTCACTCTCTCCACCACCAGGGAACCCACAGTAAAGGGTCGCTGTCAGCTGGACCAGAAAATCCTGTCTGGTCCCATCCATGGTTTCCTTTGCCCACTTCCCCATAGTAGCGTGAAACATCTTAACCTTGTAATAAGGTGGACATGTCACAACCCAAACTCCCTTTCATCTTCAAAAGAAATGAACAGTTTACCACACAACTATTTACAACCTGGTACCTACAACACGTGGCTGGGACTTGGGGAGACTTGCAGCTGTAAATTGTAAACTGAGAGACTGCTGCATTGTCTCCAAATATGTTGCATCTTTGTTTCAATAGAAGTCTAAGCATTTCTTTGATCTTGAACAGTCAAACCAACCAAGTTTACTATGAGGCATTTCAGAATAAATGATATGATTTTCTTAATTGACCCTAACGTCATGGACAAAATTTGTGTGTTATTTTCTGCTGCCTCTGATCAACGGTTATAGATAATGTGGTGTGTATGTTCTTATCTTCAGAGTGATTTACCAGAATTTTACTGCCCTGCCCATCACAGGAATCATAGCAGGTGAGGGGCAAACCACAGAAAAGTCGGTTGACCTTGGGCAAGATTTTACGGTTTTGGGATGAGCAAGGCCATAAAATTCCACCCATTGTCTCTATTAAATAACTCCAACAGCAAGATTGAGAGTTATAAAATAAAGTGGGTTATTTACGATCACAAACTTGCCCCAGATGTTTAAGTGCATCTATCACTCACTCATTACACACACTCACCAAGATTAGACATAGATGGATATAAAGCAACATGGTTACAATTTAGGTATTTGTATTTAATTATGCATGGGGCGTGGGCATTGTGGGTTAGGTCAGTGTTGTTGGCTATTCCCAATTACTCTCACGAAGATGGTGGTGAGCCACCTTTTTGAACCACTGCAGGTCATGTGATGTAGGTACACCCATAGTGCTGTAAGGAAGTACATTCCAGGATTTTGACATAGTGAGTAAAGGAACTATGATATAGTTCCACATGAGAACGGTGCATGGCTTGGAAGGGAGCATGCATGTAGGGGTGTTCCCATGTATCTGCTGTCTTTGCCTTTCTAAGTGGTAGAGGTTGTAGGTTCAGGCTCAGGAGCCTTGGTGAGTTACTGATTTCATAGGTAGATGTTAGTTTCTCTCTTGTTGAAGGATGGCACAATTGTTAGCACTGCTGCCTCACAGCGCCAGGGACCCGGGTTTGATTCCCAACTTGGGTCACTGTCTGTGTGGAGTCTGCATGTTCTCCCCATGTCTACGTGCGTTTCTCCGGGTGCTCCAGTTTCCTCTCACAATCTGAAAGACGAGCTGATTTAGGTGCATTAGCCATGCTAAATTCTCCCTCAGTGTACCTGAACAGGTGGTGGTCTGTGGCGACTACAGGATTTTCACAGTAACTTCATTGCAATGTTAATGTGAGCCTACTTGTGACTAATAAATAAACTTTAATTGTCTGGCACTTGTGACTTATCAGCCCAAGCCTGAATATTGTCCAGGTCATCCTGCATATGAACATGGACTGCTTGAGGAGCTGAGGAGTCACGGACAGTGCTGAACATTGTGCAATTATCACAAACATTCCCACTTCTGACCGTAGGACAGAGGAAAGGTCATTGACGAAGCAGGTGAAGATGTTTAGGTCTAGGACACAACCATGTGGATTTCCTGTAGAAATGTCCCAGTGTGGAGCTGACTGACGTTCAATAACCACAACCATTTATCTCCTGATTCCCAGTGACTCTGGCTTTGTTAGGGGCCCTTGATGCCATACTCGATCAAATGCTGCCTTGATGTCAACTGCAATCCCTGTCACCTCACTTTTGGAGTTCAGCTCTTTTGTACATGTGTGGATCAAGGCTATAATGAGATCAAGAGCTGAGAGGCCCTGCCAGAACTCAAACTGAGTGTCAGTGAGTAGGTAATTGCTGAGTTAGTGTTGCTTGATAGCAATGACGATGACAGCTTGCATTGCTTTGCCAATGATTGTGAATAGATTAATGAGGTGGCAATTGGCCAGGTTGGATTTGTCCTGTTGCTGGTGTATAGGACATACCTGGAAAATTTTCCATATTGCCGGCTAGATACCAATGTTGTAGCTGAACTGGAACAGCTTGGCTCGGGGGATGCTGGAACGTAAGTCTTCATCACTATTGCTGGAATGTTGTTTAGATCCATGGCTTTTACAGTATATGGTGCCTATAGCTGTTTATTGACATCACATGGAGTGAATCAAATTGGCTGAAGACTGGCATCTTCAGGAAGCAAGTATGAACAATCCACTTAGCAATTCAAGCTGAAGATGGTTGCAAACACTTCAACCCTATCTTTTGCCTCAATATGCTGAGCTCCTAATCATTGAGTTTGAGGGTATTTATGGAGAGTCCTCTTCCTGTTAGCTTTCTAACTGCCCACCACAATCCCCACAGTCTCTTTCATTGTAGGCCTATAGTTTCTTAGACAAAATTGATGTTTTAGTTGAAATCAATGTCTTGTAAAGCAGAAGGTGCTTAATAATATGAGGCTTCTTGTAGTCCAATTTCCAGAAGATTGGTGCCCAGGTGAACCTGAAGTTGGAACAAATTGAGGGAGTCCTTTTCCCACTTTCGTGTCATTGTGGTTTAGTGCCTTGGCTGTTTGGATTATGGGCAGTAGGGTTCAATCGAATTCTTTACACACAGCTTCTGCTGCATTTTTCAAAGCGAACAGAAAGAATGGCTTTCTCATCCTATGACATTTTTCGCGACCAAAGTCTTTTTCCAAATAACGTAGGAGATTAGGTTGATTATACATCCTGCAATGTGGATTTCACACCATGAGAATTTGACACAGTTGCATTTGAATGAAGCAATCAATTTGAAATTACCCTTTTGATTTAATTCCAGGAAAGGGCATTGAGTCAATCACAATCTTAAATGTCCCTTTTATTCTCTCCTGAGTCGAGGGAGTACCTTCAATCCACGAGGAAGTCAAGGGGATCGCAGCCTTTTATGGTCAGTTTTGAGGTATAAAAACCACTTTGAACGTCAGAATATACCGGGACAGGTCACTAAATTTAAAACAATAATCCCAAACTATAATAATTTATAAATGGCATAATTTTATCAATGTCACCTGAGAAAATGTCTGGTATCCTGTCTCCTGATACTACTGGGCAAAGCTATGTAAAAAGAAGCAAAGAAAAGGAAACATTACACAGAAGTGAATCTCGTGATCTTGGAATTGAATGACAAGCATGGAATTTGAAATTGATCATGAGTTACAATTGGAGAGGGACTTGGGAAGATATTTGACTATTGAAGGAGAGCTTCTCTTCAAAGTCACAAAGTTCACTTGTTCGCCAACTTGATTAAAACAAATGGAAAGCTGCCAGGGGACTAAAAAGTCTAGGTTTCAAAGAGAGGTTTTGTACTACTATCACAGACGCTTTGATCTCATCTTTGATTGAGCTTAATCAGCACAAATTGCAGATGCGATTAACTGGATGTCCAACATGTAACACTCACTGGAAGTCTGCAGGTCAACGAAAGCACAAGGCTTTTCCAATCATTATAAAAAGTTGAGACGGCTATATTTGAATTTCAGTCAACGCAACATTCTGCCCTCTCAGATATGTCTACAATTCTTATTGAAACTCAGCAAGTCAACTGATACTGTAAGTTCAAACTGGATTGCACATAGCAAGCAACAACTTGCTAGACACAGAATTGCAGATAAAGTGGTTTCAGCTACTCTCAGTTTACAAGTACGGAATGCTGAGCATTTGGTAAAGTATGCAGATTCAAAAATGTTATATTGTCATCAAGCAACTCACACTCAAATGGGAAAATTAAAAATCTATCTATAAAGCTTGTTAAGGAAAGCAGGAGGTTATCACAAACATTTATCCAAATTGAATAGTAATGGCACATTTGGAAATGGTACAGTGCCACCAGCATTGTCATAGAATCGCTACAGCACAGAAGGAAGACATTCAGCCCAACGAGTCTGCTCTCTGAATGAGCATCTTACTGAGGCCAAATCCACCCCACCCTATCCACATAACTCCGGGAACTTACCGTGGTTAATCCACCCAACCTACACTTCTTGCGTCACTAATGGCAACATAACATGGTTAATCCACCTAAACTGCATATGTCTGGACTGCGGGAGGAAACCCACACAGCCATGGGGAGAACGTGCAAGCTCCACACAGACAGTCATCCAAGGCTGGAATTAAACCCAAGTTCCAGGTGCTATAAGTGTGCCACCGTGCCATTTGATGTGATGTAGAATGATACCAACCATTTGCACTTCAGAATGATCACACACAATGAACTGCTCACAGTCGTCCAAATGCAAATAAATTAAGCAAATTAAACATTGTAACAATTTCACCTTTTAAAATGATTGCTGCCAGGCTACATAATTAGAATGCACATACCCAACAAAATCAATGAAAGTCATCAGTCTGCAACATACTGGTGGGGTAAGCAGAATTTCAGCAGCAAAACAGATGTCTTCAAATTGTCTTCATGTTTGGAGCTCATGTCCAAAAATCCATTGGAAGAAATCCCTGCATCTTAGAGGAAGCTTCAGTGCATTTAAGAATGATGCCTGAAGGAGCAAAGCAATTGGAGGATTCTATTTAATCAATGTGAACCAATCAGATTGGTTAAATAAATTTGGAATCCAGGAAGCACTGAGGAGTTTGAATTCTATATCAAATCAGAAAATTAAAGGAAGAGGAAGAAAATATTGGATTAAGATAAAGAAAGGATAAGGGTGAAAAAATAGCTATAAATTTTATTTCTTTAAAATCAGAACCTTGAGGGAGTACAATTCTAGACTTGCAATAGAATAATTTTCAGTGCCAGAGGGGGTTATTGGAAGTAATTCACAATTATGTTGATAAAAAGCTGCTTACACACTAATTACTAGCTCTAAATACCAGCAGTCATTTTCCTTTGTATCTGATACACACATACAGCAACCCCAGAATATTCAGTGCATTTCTGTGGTAAGAAGACAGTCAAGTAACATTTTCATGAAACAAAGAGGGGAACAACACAACTCCGATTGCAACTTCAGGATATTGACATTTAACTGCACACCTATTCCATTTCTGAAGTTGCATTAACTTTTTCACATATAAATCAGTTGGCACTTTAGCCACACCATAATTTTGGTGGAAAATCTGGCCCAATGAAAGAGAAATCCATTCACTCCTTCTCCTGGTGCGAAACAGACTCCATTGATCCCTGTAGGGGCAGGCAGCAGCACAGACCATTAAGGGCATGGACTATAAAACACTCTTCGATGTATCAATGAACAAAGTTGTTATGGGCCCTGCAAGCAGAGGCCCACAACATTGTCTGCCCCTCTTAATGTTCCATCTCTCAAATGGTAGCATCACTTAATGTTCTCAGTAAAATGTTACATTGCATAGAGCCATCTAGTGAACTGCAGTGGAACTGATAGATAAACATTTATTGCTGTGGCACTTGTGTGGGAGGAAAATCAAATGTCTTTTGGATCACTGTGAATAGATGCAACTTTCTGGATCCCAGAATGTCATTAGGAAAAATGCAAGTAATCCCAAATTTCCTCAGGACCCAGGGTGTCTTTGTGGACTGACTGGATCAAGCACCACTAGGTATGTGCATGAAATAAAACAGAGGCAGAAATCTGTTTCAATGGTAAAAATGGGGCAGGGGTGGTTGGTGGTCAACAGGCAGACTCGGTACCCTTTTTCATAGAAGCTTGATGCCACAAAAGAGACAGGGCTGGCAGGGTGGCATCAATCTTTCCACCCCCAGAGAAACTGAGAATTATCCCCAACCATCCTTAAAGACTGATCCAAATAAAAAAGAACGTGCTGAATAAATGTTTAAACTGTTTTAAATTAATTAAAATGGTAAAACAAAACATGCAAGAATAAATACTGTGGTAATCAAAGGAAAATAATGCAAATTTCTCACATCAAGAATAAAATGGATTCTTCCTGAAAACCAATCTTGTCTGAAATCATATTTTCTAAGCAGGTGAAATATTCCCAAATACCTACTTTGATTTTTTACAAAACAACACTCAGTGATAAGCTGTGACCTAATTTTGCATCAAAGTTTAGTCAAAGTTGTGAAGCCTCAATGTACATCTCATGTAAATAGTAAAAGATCAGAATTGGGAGCAGGAGTAGGCCATTTGGCCCATTGAGTTGCTTGTCCATTCAATGCAATCATGGCTGATCTTATTCTGTCATCAAATCCAATTTACTCCCTGTCCCCCATAAATCTTATCTACTTCTTTGATCAGAAATCTGTCTAATTCAATAGTGAATATATTCAATGACCCAGCCTCCGTTGCTTTCTGTGGAAGCCAATTCTAAAAACTAACAAATCTTTGACAGAAAATTCAAAGAAACATAGAGACCAGAAGCAGGAGTAGGCCATTTAGCCCTTCCAGCCTGCTCCACCATTTATCATAATCATGGCCGATTATCGAATTCAATGTCCCGATCCCCTTTTCCCCCCAAACCCTTGATCCCTTTAGCCCCAAGAGCTATATATAATTTCTTGAAATCAACAACGTTTTGGCCTCAACTACATTCTGTGGCAGTGAATTCCACACATTCACCACCTTTTGGGTGAAGAAATTTCTCCTCACCTTAGTTCTAAAACGTTCACCTGTTATCCTTAGACTATGACCCCTAGTTCAGGATTGCCCCACCATCGGGAACATTCTTTCTGAATCTACCCTATCTAACCCTGTTAGAATGTTGTAACTTCTTATGAGATTTCCTTCTCATTCTTCTAAACTCCAGTGAATATAATCTAACTGACTTAGTCTCTCCCCATAAGACAGACCTGCCATCCCAGGAATTCCTCTTGCTCTCTAACTTAGAAGTGAGATGCCTTATTTTTAAACCGTGTCCCTCTATGTCCTGATTTCCCTCATCAGTGGAAATATCCTTCCAGCATCTGTCTTGTCAAGCTCAGCCCCCTCAGAATTTGATGTTTCAGTAAGGTCACTGAATGAATATGGGGTCAACCTGCTCAACTCTGCTTCATAAGACGTCCTTTCATCCCAGGAATCAGCCTAGTGAAACTTCTCTAAGTACTCCCAATACAAGTACACAAAAATTGTACAGCATACTCCAAGTGCGATTTCACAAACACCCTGTGCAACTTCAGCAAAAGGCTAACATCTATAGTTCTTCCTCTTTGCAAAAAGGCCAACATTCTATTTGTCTTCCTAATTACATGCCATACCTGCATGCCAACTTCTCTGATTCATATACAAGGACACCAAGATCCCACTGTAGAATTCTGCAGTCTCTCTCCATTTAAAAATGTTCTGCTCTTCTTCTCTTCCTATCATATTATTGTGAAACAATATAGCTTATGTTGGCTCCTCAACCTTAGTTTTTATATCGACAAAAAGCCATCCGGTCTGGGTAAGTGCGCTGTTATACTTAGTAACAGATGCAGCAGCCACACAATGCTGATCACGCAGTTAGGTTTGGCTGTAATCGTATGATCATCATCAGCCAGCTGGTGCGGTGACTTTATTTTTAATTTGAATTCCAATTAAAAATGTCAACAAGCAACTTAAAAATAAACACACACACACACACACACATTGTAAAAAGCTTTCAATTCTGCAGCAAAGCTATTGAGAGAATCTTGAAGAAAATATCTTTGTACATTCAAGGTTTCTTGATAACACATGAATTTCTGCTGGAAAACTTCATTTAAGTTTGCTCTGTACTGGGATGGCCCTGACTATGAGAATGGCTCAATGTTCTTGGTGTGGCTGCAAAAAGCCTAAAATCTGGGATTGTGGGATGTGCATAGTGTGTAATGGTTACCCTCAGTATAAACCAGCTGAATAATAAGAAGCAATGCAATATTTTACACATTTGAAAAAAATTCAGAATGGCTGAATTTTTTTTCTCCTTATGTGGGTTTCTCTGCTTTACCTCTTTCTAGGCACCTGAATTTTACAAGTACACTTTGAAGCTATGTTTTGTTAACAGACCACTCAGCACTTGGGAACTTCAGCCTGTTGGGAAATTTGTGTAAGGAGTGGATGCTATTAATATGATAAGTTATGATCCCAGGTGATGTTACTGCTGGGAAGGAAGGTCCCAGAATGGAACCCTGGCTCAAAAGATTTTGGCTTTTACTGAAAATAAAATGGATGAGCAGTCATAGAACTGCCAATTAGCTTTTAACACAAGAAAATGAAAAGTCTGATTAAATTCACTACCCTTTCACAACACCTATATCTTGACAAATGTAAATAGATTTTTAAAGTTAACACAAGTTACAAAATATATCTTGTATAATATTGGTCTCAGTAAGTGCACAATCCCTGTAAATCTACAGGCCAACTGTAGTCAGACACACCATACTCTGAAACCAAGTGGCAAATGCCACCCAATCCAACTTATGTGGATTTCTAATCAAAATCGTTCCACATGACCATCACGCTCTGAGCCAACTGGTCTCACTGGACTGTGACTTCCGCACAAATGTTTTCAAACTCCACTCTTGACACAACGCACCTTAGAATGTGCTCCCATTCAACATTTTCTCTCAGATGCTTCACCAAGTATCAACTTCCAGGATTTTAATCTCTCCTTTCAGTCTTCCTCTGCATTGAATTACCTCTGCATTCAAGCTTCCACAGTAAGAGGTCTGACAACACCAGGTTTAAGTCCAACCGATTTATTTGATAGTAAACTCACAAGCTTTCGAGGTTCCCCTCTTCGTCAGGTGAATGGAGAGTTCTGGCCTCAGACAGTACATATAACAGCACAGACAGTAAACTGATAGGTAAACATTTGGTAAACTGATAGGTAAACTGTCTGTGCTGTTATATGTACTGTCTGAGGCCAGAACTCTCCATTCACCTGACAAAGAGGGGAACCTCAAAAGCTTGTGAGTTTACTATCAAATAAATCAGTTGGACTTAAACCTGGTGTTGTCAGACTTCTTACTGGGTTTACCCCAGTCCAACGCCGGCATCTCCATTTCAAGCTTCCAAACAATGATAAGAGTGCCACTACTTCACAGGCTGTAATAAGGTTGCCAGCCTTAAGATTACTCCAGATGTCTGGCTTCTCCACTTTAAAATTGGCTAATGCCGCTGGCTCTTCAACCAGAGCACAGGCTCTGCTGCTTACTTTAACTTCACCCTGAAGGAACCCTGTTCAAATTCTTCTTGAGTTTATTTTTATCCCAATTCTAGAACTACCAGTACTTTAGCTTTTGATAACTGCATGGCAACGCAGTGGTTAACACTGCTGTCTTCCATAGCCAGGGACCTGGATTCGATTCCCGGCTTGGGTCACTGTCTGTGTGGAGTTTGCATGTTCTCCCTGTGTCTGCGTGGGTTTCCTCCCACTGTTTGAAAGATGCGCTGGTTAGGTGGATTAATGATGTGGATATGCCAGCGTTGGACTGGGGTAAACACAGTAAAAAGTCTGACAACACCAGTAAAAAGTACTATCAAATGAATTGGTTGGACTTAAACCTGGTGTTGAGAGACTTTTTACTAGGTGGATTAACCCAAACAAATGCCAGAATGTGGCGACTAGGGGAATTTCACAGTAACTTCATTGCAGTGTTAATGGTAACCCTCACCTGTGACTAATAAATAAACTTTTAACTTTATAAAACTTATTCCACTGTTCTGCCTTTGCTTCTGGCAGTGAAAGAGAAATGTTTCCTCTCTAGCCACCTGGCTCCAACTGTCTTGGGTGCAGATTAAAACAAAACTCCAGAGGTCTTTTTAACTTAGAATAGCCCCTGGTTGCTAAACAACAACTTCATCTTTCTTCAACCTCTGTTTGTTTTCATATGTTTAACATGAATCTAACTAAGTTTTGAATCCTTTCTTTCACAAATATACAATTAAACTCACCTAAATTTATATCCTATTTCTAAGATCCAAAAATATAAATATAGCTGGTTTTCATTGGGCCTGCTAGCTCCTGGCAGGAATCCCAACAGGCAATGAATTGGACACAGGCCCAAAACCTGGCAAATAGTGGCAAACCAGTTGCAATGCTCCCAACCTGTCCTGTCAGCCCTGATGAGGTTGTCAACCGATGATACATATTCAAAAAGCCTAATATACACATGTTAGCTGGAAGCATGAATAATCACTTTCCTATGATGCACTGGCCCCACCACAGGGAAGTCCAGTGGGTGGGGTTTGGTGCAATTCCTGACAAACGTGAACTTGGTGCCTTGTACTGGTTGGGGTTTGGGGGGGGGGGGGTGGATTCACTGTGGGTCACTCCTCCAGGATATTGCTCTCGTGGCTGCACTTCACTTGCCCTTGCTGCCTTGAGAAAGGTGGTGTTCACTCTCAGGATGGTGTTTCTGGGAAAGGTATTCATTAATGACTTTGTCCTTTAGGACCTTTGCAGTGGCTTAGTCACTTTGATGTCCATGCCCGATGGACACCTGGAATCTTTCAAAATCACCACAGCACTCCACTCCACATGATGGATTGCCCCAGGTTAATGTCATTAACTCCAGGCATTAAATGACCTCCTTAAAAGTGTTACAGAGAGGACCTGTCAGTTTTACCAGGGAGATCCCCTTGCTTTCTTTCATAAGACTCAGCTGCTTGAAAACCTCTTTGAAGTGGCATGATGGCCTTGGTGGTGTGCGTAGCGGGGGTGGGGGGCGGTGGTGTTGATGGCCTTTGTGATGTGTTGGGGGGGGGGGGTGGATGGGGGGAACGTGGGGGCTGATGAGAGGGCATGACCCATTCTTTCATTGGCAGGGTAGTTGCCCCTATGTGCTGAGGGGTTCTGGCTATTGCCCTTGTCAGCAAGGAGTTGCCATGTCCATTATGAGCAGTGGCTCCACTCCAGTCCAAAGCCAGTATCTGCACCTCTGAGTGCTAAGATTGGGGTGCCCTTTATGAATGGTACTCTGATCTTGGTAAAGCTGGGCTAGCTGACATGTTATAAGATTTTGAATATTTTTACATGCTGAAAGTGGGAGACTCTCATCTGATAGGCGCTACTAATGTCAACGGGAAACAATCTGGTCTTCCCAGTAGCGGGACCGCTTAGAGTGCACCCAGGCGAATTGCGACCATACGTTACTTACAACTACCTGTTTCCTGACAAAAATCAAGCAAAAATAGTTTCATTGTACAGATGAAATCAAAGACCCCAGCTGGAGTTTTTTAATGAAGTGCGGTTTTCCATATATAGTGGAATAGTTTGTTTTCATAATATGAATCATTTAAAAAACAATTTCAACATCAGAACATAAAAGTTTTGCTGACGTTCAGAAATGTGCTACTACTAATATGCATTCAATATTCCTTAAGCTCAGAAGCGTTCTCTCATGCCTCTATGAGCAGCACAATGAAATATTTTAAACATAGAAATGCAGCAGACACCTTTCACTACGGTCAGTAATATTAAACTCATTACCATATCAGCTAACACCTTAAGGCACAGCCAATGTCCTTCAAAATGGCAACCAATCTACTATCTCAATGTCCTCCCCAGAAAATTCATATGTAAATTTCATGGACTGTTTAATCATGTCAGTAATCTCTGGGAAAGATGACTTAACCATTTCCTTTTTAATTGAGAACTTCACAGCATTCTGAGAAATGATCAAAGCGAGGGCTTTATGAAATGGATCAGTGAACACCAATTTAATTTGAAGCATGTGCGACAGGATCATGCCTTACCCCACAAGGACAGGGAGCTATTTACCTCTTATCCTATCCCAATCTCAAAACTATTTCCTGCGCTCGGCAAATGTAACACAGACTTCCTCCAGTTTTATACCCTGTGAGCAAATAGAAATAGGGTCTGGAATTTTTCATTATCAGTTTTAATGGAATCCCGAAAAGCATTCATGCAGAGGAGATGTTCAATCTTAGACATTATTATAATTGGCATTGATGCTTAATACTGTCGTAGGAACATTAAAACTCAAGTTGTGTATGGGAAATGTGAAAGTTGAATCTACATATGCTATAGCAAACATTTACGACTAATATATCAATAAAAATGAGTGAGATATTAAATAATTAACAAATTTCAATCGAAGATTGTGATTGAAAATCTCGATACTCATCTTGAATGGCAGCTGATAAAAGTGGGCAATAAGATGGAGAACACTGCTAGTTAACACTGCTTTCCTTGCTTGCTGCCACACTCCACATAAAGAAGCGACTTCTCTGCGTCTACTTACTCAGCATACCCCAGTTACTGCCAATTACACATTAGATTAGGTTTTACAAGAAGAAGATTAACACTTCAAATTCAGATACACAATCAGTTTTAAGTTTATTTATTAGTCATAAATAGACTTACATTAACACTACAGTCAAGTTACTGTGAAAATCCCCTAGTCGCCATACTCTAGCACCTGTTCAGGTACACTGAGGGAGAATTTAGCATGGCCAATGCACCTAACCTGCACATCGTTGGACTGTGGGAGGAAACCAGAGCACCCAGAGGAAACCCATGCAGACAAGGGAAGAACATGCAGACTCCCCACAGCCAGGAGTCAAACTTGGATCCCTGGTGCTGAGAAGCAACAATGCTAACCACTGTGTCACCGTGCCATCTTTGGAACATTTGGTTGCTGGTGGACTATTCCTGGGTTGCCTCTCATCTTCCACCCTCCATAAACTTGAGCTCAACCAAAGCTCTGCTACTTATATCCGAACTCACACCATGTCCTGTTGATCTGTCACACCTATGCTCACTGATCTATACTGACGCCTGGTTGAGCAATGCCTCAACTTTAAAATTTACACTCTTGATTTCAATTCTTCCCATGACCTTGTCCGCCCTCTCTCTGCACTGTCCTTCAGTTATATTTGTAATGGGGAACAAAGAAATTACTGACCAACTAAACACATACTTTGATTCTGTGTTCACAAAGAAGGACACAAAAAATGTGCCAGAATTATTGCAGAACACAGGATTTAGAGAGATGGAGGAGCTGAAGGAAATCAATATTGGTAGGGAAATGGTCTTGGTGAAATTAAAAGCCAATAAATCCCCAGGCCTGATAATCTGCACCCCAGAATACTTAAGGAAGTGGTCCTAGAAATAGTGGATATGTTGATGGTCATCTTTCAAGATTTTATGGATTCTAGAACAGTTCCTACAGATTGGAGGGTAGCTAATGTAGCACCACTATTTAAAGAAGGATGAAGAGAGAAAACAGGGAACTATGGACCAGTTAGCCTGTTGTCGTAAGTGAAAAAAAACTAGAGTCTATTATCCAAGATTTTATAGCAGAGCACTTGGAAAACAATGGCAGAATTGGGCAGTCAGCATGAATTTACAGAAGGGAAATTATGCTTGACACATCTAATGGAACTTTTGAGGATGTAACCAGTAGAATTGATGAGGGCGAGACAGTGGATGTGGTTAACATGGACTTTCAGAAAGCTTTTGACAAAAGATAGTTCAGATTGATTTGGAAAAGTTGAGTGAGTGCGCAAATGCATGGCAAAAACAGGAAGGTAGATTATTATCTGAATGGTTATAAAGTTAGAGAGGGGAATGTGCAACATGACATGGGTGTCCTTGTATACCAGTCACTAAAAGTAAGCATGCAGGTGCAGCCGGCAGTAAGGGCGGCAAATGGTATGTTGGCCTTCATAGAGGATTCAAGTACAGAAATAGGGATGGCTTTCTCCAATTATAGTAAGAAGTCTCACAACACCAGGTTAAAATCCAACAAGTTTATTTGGTAGCAAACACTACTAGTTTTCAGGGCAAAGCCCATCATTATACAGAACCTTGCTGAGCACACACCCATCACACCAGGAATATTGTGTGCAAGTTTGCTCTCTTTATCTGAGGGAGTACGTTCTTGCTTTAGAGGGAGTACTGAGTACTGTGAAGGTTTATTAGGACTAATTCCTGGGATGGCAGGACTGATATACAAGGAGAGATTGAGTCAGTTAGGATTATATTCGCTGGAGTTCGGAAGAATTGGTGGGGGGTTGTGGTGGTGGTTGTGGTGTGGGGTGGAGGGGGGGGTGGGGAGAGGGGGAGTGAGGGAGGGGGGTCTGTATTCTCACGGAAATCTATAAAACTTGAACCTTGAGTTCACAAGGTAGATGCAGGAAGAATGTTCTCAATGGTGGGGTAGTCCAGAACCAGTGGTCATAGTCCAAGGATAATGGGACTGAGATGAGGAGAAATTTCTTCACCCAGAGAGTGATAAGCGTGTGGAATTCTCTACCACGTTGAGGCCAAAACCTTTTAAAAGGTGTTATATATTGCTCTTGGAGCAAAAGGGATCAAAGGATATGGGGGATAGGGGAGATCAGGATATTAAGCTGGATGATCTGCCATGATCATACTGAATGGTGGGGCAGGATCGAAGAGTCTAATGGCCTATTCCTGCTCCTATTTTTGATCTTTCTATTCCCACCTAGATATCGGCCTTCCTCCAACATTAGCCTCCTGTGCATCCCTGATTTTATTTGACCTGCCATTGGTGGCAGCTGCTGAGGGTTGAAGTTCTGAAATACCCTTTCTAAACTTTCCACCACTCTTTCTTCCTATAAGATGATCTTTAAAAGTTTCACACTTTGACTGAGCGCTTGGTCACCTGCCCCAAAATTTCCTTCTTAGCTCGGCGTCAAATTTTGTTTGATAGCTCCCCCGCTTACTCCGTTAAAGATACTAAATAAATAGAAGTTGTTTTGCTGATAGATGCGTATGCAGTCCCAGATTGTGGGGACATGGTCACCAACATATCCTGGGCATCTGGGGAGCTATAAATGTGCAGCAGCCCGAAAAATTTTCTTCTAAAATACTGCTCCTGTGCAGCCATGCAAAAAAATTCCAAAGGGCTGCACACTTAAATGAATTGTTTGTGCAGTATGATATGGAATGGCTGATGGTTATATTTCTTTATTACCACTGTCAGAGAGAGTATAAAAATCTGTGTGGATATGCAGATACAAGCTGATTTTGAAATCACCAGCCACTGCAAATATCATTTCTTATTAAAATCTTAGGCTGCAGGTATGTTTGCCACGCCAAGATCAGTTTAAAAATGCACACCCAGCTGTTGTCAGGAATCAGGTCCAGGTGCAGTACGTTGGTTACATCCAAGGCAGTACCTCTCCCTCCAGAGGGCACCTTGTTCCACTTGGATTTTGAATAATGTAAGGTTGTAAAGCTGAGTTTCAAAAACATTTAAGCACGGCTCGATCCCCTGAGCATTTTATAACATTGAACCCTCTACTGTTATGTGAAAGTGCGTGGTGCGAGGGATTAGGGCTCTGGGTGTGCAGGAAATAGAACGATAAACAGGCACAGCTCACAGAATAATTCTCATCTGCAGTGGCTGGTGGATCAGTGAAGTCAAACTTCAGCCTGAATCTTTCAGTTAAATCGATCAAGTTAGATACAGCTAAATCAAACCATTTTATCTGGCTCAGAAGTTTTTCAAGGCAAAGTCTCTAAAAGATGCTTTACTTTACTTGATGAATGTTACAGTCTGCTAATTTGCCATTCAGGCAGTGATGACTAACAGTTACCCCCACTGTATGGATGTCTGAGGCTGTGACTACAGATGGAACAAAAGTGTAATAGCATCATATTTCCTTCTTTTAAATTAAAAACAAAATGCTGCTTCACGTGATAACAACAAATATCAATGATTTAGTCCAGTGGATTTGTGCCAGATAGATACTAGAATAAACTTTTGCAATCAATCAATCAGATTTTGGATTTCAATCTTTGCTCTGAAATGTAAAATTCAAGTTTCCTATAAATGCTAAATCATGACAACGAGACAGAGAACAGAATGACTAACAAGACAAATACCCAAAACAAGAGAGTTTTAGTTTCTTCTATAGTCAATAAGTGATTATACGAATACAGTGCTGTTTTACTCAACAATACTAAGAGATTTGTTCTTTTTCATACATACAATGGAGACAATTTCATATATCCATCTTGCTCAATGGAGCCAAACAAAAGAGGTTTATTCCCGCGTGTCTTATCACCAATAACACAGTGAAGTAATGCAGCGATGTGCTTGGAACAAAACTGGAAGGATCAGTAAAATGCTGCCAAATTCTGAATAATTCTGGCATGTAGAATTTCACGGATGCCGCTTTATTCACGCATCAGTTCTTGTAAAATGACTGAAAACAATTAATTCAATGAGTATTGTTGGTCCACTTGCCTGAATTGTTGTTCAGTTTTAGTTTCCTTTATTTATTAGTGTCACAAGTAGGCTTACATTATCACTGCAATGAAGTTACTGTGAAAATCCCCTAGTTGCCACACTCTGGCACCTGTTCGGGTACAGAGGGAGAATTTAGCATGGCCAATGCACCTAACTCGCACATCTTTCAGATTGTGGGAGGAAACCCACATAGACATGGGAAGAACATGCAGACTCCCCACAGTCACCCAAGCCGGAAATCGCACCTGGGTCCCTGGAGCTGTGAGGCAGCAGTGCTAACCATTGTGTCACCATGCCGCCCCTGTTTAAGCTCCCAAACCTGTTTAAGGTCAAGCATTCTTCACCTATTTTTTCAAGAACACCAGGTAAGGCATTTTAGAATAAGTTGAGAAGAAAGTTGGCATTCAGGAAGATAACTTTAATTAGCGCATCCACAGACATACTCAATATTCTAACCAATCGGTGTCTTTTTGAAAAAACATTTGTAATTGAAATCAAAGTTAGAACTTTAAATCAAAATTCAATGATTTGTGAACTTCGTACTCCACTGATGTTACAAATATGAGGTTTATAATATTAGTACGTTTCAGGACCTTATGTGAGTTCCCACCACAAAATGGCAGCGTGTTGGGTGTGGTGCAAAACATGGAGTGTTTCATGCCGACAGGGGCTGCACGTTTCTGCGCCGAATCTATCAGCTCATTAGTGTTCATTTCTATTCCCACAAGTTTAATGCCATTCCTGTGGCACTTTCCCGCTGATTTGCCTGTCACGTAATGACTTACCTGCTGCAAGCCCTGGAGAGCTCAGTACAGACGGCTCCCCAGCACTTGTTCCACAATATTTGCAGGAGGTGGCAGCCAAGAAGCCAGCACCACATTTCACAAATGACCACTGACCAGGCAGCTCAATGGAGTGGCGCAGAGGTAATGAACCCTATAGGAGATGGCCGTCCAGTAGGATGACCACCCCATCTGGGTTGCTTTGGCAGCCCTGGTCAGGGCAAGCAAAGTGCAGAAGAGGATAGGGCAGCAGCGTTGGAAGAAAATGAATGATCTTTTTTGCCTACCCAGGGTAAGTGAAACACCCGCAGCCTCCCACTGGACCCCATCACACCCCCAACCCTTTCCCTCACTCAGCCACCTCAGCCTTTGCCAGCATCAGGCACCTCTCCCTCCCCACCCCCCACACCCTCCCAGCAATCAACATGTTCCCCCTGTAGCTACTCTACTCCTTACACTCCAGCTCCTACCCAAGCCTGCCAGCCCCCATCTCCATCTTAAATATCAACACTCCCACCTTACACTCTTCTGGGTCATTGCAGGACAAACTAGAATCCATCAGGCATCAGCGGGCCAAGCCAGCTGAAGTCATGCCCAAGTTACAAACCCTCGCACGCTGTGAAGAGTGAGCCCTTGAGCTGGCTGGAGAGCAGGAAGAATGTGCCTGCTGGTGACAAATCTTTAGGGTGACATTTGCCATAAAGATCAACGTGGCGATTAGTACTTACCCAACTAAGAAACCAAAAAAAAAGAAGCAACTCTCAGGAGCTAAGAATTACTTTGGACTGGTTCTTGAAGAATGGAATGTCTACTTTTGGGATGAAATAAAGTATAAACAAGGAGAGAAATTTTCAGTTGTTTTAAATGTTAAATGGGCATCTTGTCTCTAGTTATAGCCTCAGTTACTCTTAAATAGTGTTCAATCAATATTGCTTTTAGTTTGTTTTTTGAAGCATAAATCTCAAAAATTGAAATCTTGTCATGTGACACTTTCAGACATTCCCAAGGCCTGATGGTCCTAGGGTTCTAAAAGAGATAGCCGTAGAGATAGTGGAACACTGGTGTGGCTTCTCAAAATCCTTAGATTTGAGAGCTGTCCTATTAAGTTGGGATTTGGCAAACGTTGCATTACTTTTCAAGAAAGGAGGGAAAGTGAAAACAGTGAACGGCAGGCCAGTTAGTGTAACGTCAGATGTTGCAAAAATGCTGGGAACTATTATTAAGGAAGTCACAGCAATGCACATAGAAAAGCATTGTATGATTAGAACAAGAAAGGAGAAATCCTGTTCAAATCGTTTAGATTTTTTTGAGGATGTAACTTGTAGGGTTGATAAAAGAGAACCTGTAGATGTAAAATATCTGGATACTTGGCACTTGATAAGGTACTGCTCAGAAAGGTAATAGGCAAGAAGTTAGATGGTGATATTGGCATGGGTAATAGAGGATAGAAAACAGGCTGTGGAATAAGTGGGGTTTTTCAAGTTGGAAGGCAATGAATAATGGAGAGCCATAAGAATCAGTGCTTGGGGCCTCAGCTATTTACAATCTATATTCATGGCGAGGATGAAGGGAAGAGGGTGGAATTCTCCAAAATCCCTGCTAGCATGTTTGATGGTGGGCATGGAGGACAGACTATGCTTTGAGATCTAGACATTGGTTTCATGCTAGTTTGAATCCTTTTTTAAAATTCATTCTTGAGATCTGGGTGTCGCTGGTTGAGTGAGCATTTATTGCCCATCCCTAATTGCCTATGTCTCACTCGATCATTTCAGAGGGCAATGAAGAGTCAACCACATCAGTGTGGGTCTGGAGTCACATGTAGGCCAGACTGGGAAAGGACGACAGATTTCCTTCCCTAAATGACATTAGTGAACCAGATGGGTTTTTACAACAATTGACAATGGTCATCATTAAATTCTTAATTTCAGATTTTTATTGAATTCAAATTCTACCATCAACCATAGCGGTATTTGAATCCGATCCCAAAAGCATTACCCTTGGTCTTTGGATTACTTGCCAAGGGACAATACCATATGCCACATCCTCCCCATTGGGGTTGGAAGATAGATCCCCCTCCAGCACACCTAATCTGGTAGGTACACCTGCGGATGCTTCCCCAATCCACCGATGCTCTGTTCCAGGATTGCGGGCTGCCTTGGGGTTCAGGTTGGAGGTAGAGAATAGGCCAGGTATCAAGTCTGGGACTCCCCTACCTTACAATACTCATTTCTACATTAACTAGTTCACTTTACAATTGAGCTATCAGGAGATGCTCATAAATTGCGAGCAGCAGAATAGAAAGATTTACATTTGTCCAGTCTTTCGCAACCTTAGGATGTGTCAAAGTACTTAAAAACAGAAGTACTCGATTGATTGTAAAGTGTCATTACTGTTGTAATGAAGGAAGCAGTTAATGTGCATGAAGGGCTGAATTTTAACAGCGCGGGTGGTGACCCCTAAAAAGCCAGGCACAACACCATTGTGATCATTCTCTGAAGCCTCAGTGGAATAGAGTGGCAATCCACCTGCCATCATAGCTCCTGCACCATTAATGGTGGCCATCCCACCTCCAGGGGCAGCCAGCCAATAGAGGGCGGTTCTTCAGTCCCAGTACTGTCTCCAGGAATGGTGGCCATAGCTGATTCTGGAGCCGCACCATTGAAGGAGTCCTTGGAATTAAGGTGAGTTCGTGGGGCCTGCTGGAGTCAAACAGGTCGCTAAGGAGCTTGGTGTTTTAACGGACATGGCCTTGGCTGCCAGGAGGGCCCTCTTGGGCTATAATGTGCCCTATGTGGAAACCCTCGGCTCAGCCTGAGCTGGCAGGAAAATCACCAGCTTTTATGGGTGTTGGCTAAGATTAAGCCCATTGCTTTATCTTGTCAGCTCGGATCTTGTTCGCCTTCCTCGTGGAGACCTTGAATTCGATTCAATTGGATTTTGAATCGGTTTTTGGAGTAAGCAAGGAATGGATTTGGTTTTGCCCAGCCAATTCTGAGCATTGGCTTTGCAACTTGAGGAATGAGGTAAAATTTAAAGGTCCTCAATTGGCCTCGGGGTGTGAAAGCTTCCTCAACATTCCTGCCTTGATTCAACTGGGGGAAGCCTAGAAGGCAATGGGTACTCTTCTCCCCACCTTCCCTTGCAATCCTATAGTCACAAACCCATATCCCCCCACCCACCTGATCTGAAGTGTCTAGGTGAACACCACCCAAGGTTTTATAAACAGCAATGAGATATGGCGGGTTGATGACTGGGCCGAGCGCTGTGGCGGTTGTTGGGCCCTGGGCCTCGCGCTCTCTCGGTGCCGGGGAGCCGGGCGGCAGGAGCAGCCCTGGGGCGGCCTGGTGAGCGGGGCTGGGGGGGAGGAGGAGGAGAGGAATCATCGACCCTGAGAGAGGAGCCCAGCCCGGGACTGAGAGCCCGCCCGCTGGGTGCGGGAGCCCCGGCTTGGGGCCTGACAGCAGCTCACTGCCATGGCTGGGGGCGGGTTTGATGATGCACCACCCCCCCCCCCCCACTGTCCTCCCACGCCCTGCCCACCCCCATACTGCAGGTGGGGGCTCTCCCCCGCCCCCTCCACCCACCTCCTTGAGGGTACCCCCTCCCCTCCCTTTTGTGAGACATTGTTTACCTGAGGATACAATCTCCTGACATTGCTCCCCCCAAAATCCTAACATTGGAATTGCGTATTGAAGTGCAGAATCCAAGCCCCACATGTGAAATTTACTGCTCAATGTTTAAATTACAATAAGGGAAATGTGCCTATTACTGTGAGCTATTAAGTAGCATCATAAAGTGCAGAAGGAGGCCATTAGGCCCATTGAGTCTGCACTGCCCACAATCCTATGTAGATCCTATACCCACAATCCTGTTAGTTCCCCTGACACTAAGGGTGATCTAGCATGACCAATCCACCTAACTCGTGCATCTTTGGACTGTGGGAGGAAACCGACCCAACAAGGGGAGAATGTGCAAACTCCACACAGTGACCCGAGACCGGAATTGAACCCAGGTCCCTGGTGCTATGAGGCAGCAATGCTAACCACTATGCCGCCATGTCACAGTTGTCATTTAGAATGTAGAACTCGTACAAGATGCAGTGTGCCTGGAAATCGCATTGTCAAAAAAATGTAATTGATGTTGAAAGAGTTGAGGAGGAACTTCTTCACTCAAAGGGTGGTGAATCTCTGGAATTCTCTGCCCGTTGAAGTGGTGGAGGCTGCGGGTTGATGGGTTTTTGATAAGCGAGGGGATTAAGGGTTATGGGGAGAGGGCGGGAAAGTGGAACTGAGCCACGACAGATCAGCCATGATCTTATTGAATGGCGGGGCAGGCTCGAAGGGCTAGATGGCCTACTCCTGCTCCTATTTCTTATGATCTTATAATGATAGATAATGTGTTCTCATCAAATATTATAGATCTGATACAATAATTCCCGCTTTCTCTCAATAGATGCTGCCTGAATTACTGAATATTTATTGAATTCGAATTCCACCATCTCCCATGGCGGGATTCAAACCCAGGTCCCCAGAGCATTACCCTGGGTCTCTGGATTATTAGTCCAGTGACAATACTACTCCACCACTGCCTCCCCCTACCTATAGCAAATTGATCAAAATTGCTGCTCTGAACTGCTGCACTTAAATGCTCAAATTGTGATCCAGCAATGGACTACTTTTTAAAATGGAAGTTAGGGCAATGCCCTAAAAAAATCTGTTAAAATGTAAAGTAAAGCAATTTTGTGGTCAGCAAAGGTCAGCGCACAAGTATGGCCCAAACCAAGCCAGAACCTAGGAGTCACAACCAAATTTTAAAATATCTTATTTAGTTCAATCTCCACCTTGTAACAGAAAAACACCACACTCTGTGGTCGCATTGCCTGAATGTTTGGGAATTACTCCAAATTTCAAATTCTTCACCGAAAACCTCTACTAAAAAGTGTTATAAATGTACTCACCTCTGTTCTTAACATATTGGGCCAAATTCTGCTGTCAAAATAACAGTGTGGTTAATGGTACTCGGTATTATTTATATGCAAATCGTGCAGCAGCTTCAAGGGTAAACGTGCAGTTAAAACCAACGCCCAAAAGTTGCTGAGTTATGCCGCTCTTTGGCGCTGGATTTGCGAAACATCTTGTTGTCAGTCACATGATTACATGCCTCAAATGTCATGAAGCTGCTGCATTTGCACAATAAATGCAAACCACAACTACTGCTGATATTAAAGGCCAGTAATTAGTAATGTCAGGAACCTTTCAACAAGTGGATGATTGCACAACCGTCACCCCAAATGCGGCTGTAATTATAACAATGGACGTTACCTCATCACCCTGGTGATATGATTTTCTGGGCTTAATGTCGGAGAACTCAAGTTGCTTGACCGGTGTCACTCACTTCAGGAAACGCAGGCGCACGCAATCCGGACACGCAGGCGCACGCAATCCGGACACGCAGGCGCACGCAATCCGGACACGCAGGCGCACGCAATCTGGACACGCAGGCGCACGCAATCCGGACACGCAGGCGCACGCAATCCGGACACGCAGGCGCACGCAATCCGGACACGCAGGCGCACGCAATCCGGACACGCAGGCGCACGCAATCCGGACACGCAGGCGCACGCAATCCGGACACACAGGCGCACGCAATCCGGACACACAGGCGCACGCAATCTGGAAACACAGGCGCCACAATCTGGAGACATAATACTTAAAAAGGCTACAAATCTGAGTTTTAGACACGCGAGGGCAAATTGTACACCAGTAGTAATACAATGGAGCTGTCAGCGAATTAGCAGTCTGATTTCTATTGCTCCCACGATGCTTTAGGACAGTAAGTTGAGCACAGTGTGAAATTGAACATTAATTCACCATCAGCCCAATGGACATTGACCAACTTCACCCCAGAGCCTCAATCTTGAAAGGTGACATTGGTTGTTACGGGCGAAAAACATTTGAAAAAGTGTCAAAACTTTATTTAAAAAAATGTTCAACACACCTTTTCTGCTCATTTTCAAGCAAATACCACACTGATGTAAATCATATCATTTTATCACATGTCTTCGATATCATCATGACGAAAATAATACATAACTCTGAGTTTTCTCACCCTTCTGAACAAATCAGTTCCTCATAAAGGAAATTCCTATTTAAATAATTCACTACAAATATACCAAATCATCCCACCAGATATTAATAGTGGTGCTTATTAACACAGGAGTACAGAGGGTAAAGCCATATGCCATTGCATTCAATCTTCAATAAAATGACCATCAAAATAGTGGGCTGGATTGTGTAGGGTGCAATGGTTCCCGCGCCCCCCATTCCACCATCCCCTCCAACCCCATCCCCCCCACCTTATCCCACCTAAAGAATTGGACCACACTCCTAACGATTGCTCCACAGCAATTTAACGCTGGGAACCACTTTGCTTTACAATGAGAGATCTCAGGGGGAAATCACATCAGAGAGCTGCCGACCAATCAAATGGTGCCAGAGGTGCCAGCAGCAGCGGGCAGTGGTTACTGCCAAGATTACAGGTAGTCCCACTATGCCGAGGAGCCCTGATCAGTCTGGGGTCAAGAATCATGGTGAGGGGGTTATTGGGGAGGGGAGGAGAGGGGAGTTGTGCTGGGGAAGAGGGTTAGGGTGCTTATGACCTTGGGGGTGGGAGTGTGCCTCTGAAGGGCCCAGGGGACCAGTCAAGAACAATTCCACCCCGCACCTTCTCATCCTTGTCCAACTCCAGCCTGTGTAACTAAAGCTGCTGGACTCCCGTATGGTGTGGGTCTCCCCTGCTTCAGGTAAAATGTTGATGAAGGCAGGGTAAGGCCATTTGGCATTAATCTGCCCCAGGGCAGGCAGGCTGTCTGATGCCTCTCTTATGCCCCACAAGAATTCCAGACAGACTGAGGAGGGTAGATATGATTTGATATATGCCACCCTGCCTTCAACCCTAGCCCTTGAACTTATCATCCCCAGGCTTCAATCCTTCTTTCACCCACCTCTCAGCACCATGGGGGCTTCAATTCCCCCACCTTCCTGAGGAACCGATAGCCCACCTGATTGGCGCTTTTTCTCCCCCGCCTCCTCTGGGTTGAACTGCCCTTCCTAAACAATTCCCCAAATCAATCCCTCTCTCTCTGCTCCAGCAGGTGACAAATATGCCCCGGGAACACTTTGCCCACCACCAGGACTGTCCCCTCATTGTCCTTCCCTGTGTGTAGATCTTCGCAGTCCTGTCACCTTCACTGTCCAGCTTCCCACTCGGAGGCAGGTCACTTGGGAAGGAGATTTGATGCGGAATTCTTTCCCACTGGTGGGTACAATGCAGTGAAGCGGAAGAATTCAGCTGGAGGCCCAAAAGCCAGTTTTACGTTGGCGTGAGTTTCCCATTCATGGGATGCAGATGAAGGCCTCATCCCCCACAGCTCATTCTCCATGGTGCCAGTGGCAAAACACACTGGTGCAAAACACGTCTGGGACAACATGGCATTCAGATGTCAGGACTCACCTGAACAATGGCTGGAACGGCCTCTGGAGTTCAGGATTGAGGCTGGGAGCAATCCTGGACAGCAAACACCACTGCAGTGGGTGGAGGGAGCAGCTACAGGTGGACCTTACAGTTTTGGTGTCCTTGAGAGGGTCCAGCCTCAGAGTGCCTCAGCAGCAGCAAACACTCCACATTCCTATCCCTGCTACTGGACTTCTTCCCCAGATGGGAGAATTCTATCCTTGGTCACCGAACAGGGAACAGATCAGTCACATCATACACATACAAAGGAATCCTGACTTCTGAGTTCCCTGTACCGTATATACTGGTACCACCTCCCTCCCCTTCCCTACACCCACTTCATCACCTGCCAAACACCAGCTTCTAGCAAATCAGCTACGTCAAATTTTGGCCCTAATGCCTTGCTTAAAATGGCCTTGTTTTCTATTTAATATTTGGGGCTGAGAAAGTATTACTGATTAAAGCTTAAAAATCTATCCTTTTTTGTGAACACACTTAAACTTAGTAGGTACATTTCAGATAGGAAAAATAATGCCTCTGACTCCTACCACTCAAGGTGCCACTAACTTGGAATTTGTTGAAGAAGGAGCTCAGAAAAACCATCGCTAACGCTTACCATGTGAAATACTGAGATGGGTGTGAACAGAAGGTGATGCTGTTGAAGCAAGCCTAATTAACAAAGAACACAACTACATTGCAGGATGTACCAATGTAGGTCAAGAAGAGATCCATATGTGAGAGGTGACAGCCCAGGTTATTTTTATGTCAGGCAGAGGTGTATTACCTTTGGGCTCCTCTTCATCTCGACTGTCAGCTAAAAAATGGGCAGCATGCGTGCAGATGGTGCACACTCAGCAAAGTTCTGCCCTAAAATGGCACATTTGCCATAAGACCTTGATTTTCCTCTTTAACAGGTCCACTGCCTGAAACAGGTGGGCACTTTGGCCTGTCCTGCAGTAGGTCTGCTTTAAGGAATGTGTGGGGGTCAGGGAAAGGTGGTATAAAGGATGCCATTTTCTGGCTGCTTCCACATCCTTAATGCGGGTTGGACCCAAGTTAAAATCTAACCCCTAGTCGTTTGCAATGTGCTCACAGCACCAAAGTACCAATAAATTGGCAGAACCTCACTCTAAATGTGCAATCACACACAGAAAGGGTATATAAAGATGTGCAAGCAAAGGAAGTGGAAAGCAATTCATATCAGTATAATTTTATGCCATTATTTCTCAATGTTGGGACACAGCAGGCCTTTATTCCTTACCCGGACTATGTTACAACTGAGCTGGGATTTCCTGACGTTGACTTTGGAGTGTAGATTTTATGAATTTATCCTCCCAGCATGGAGCTTCACAGGCAGAGGCTATGCACTGGGAATTTAGCTGTGGAAGTCAATGGGCCCTGCAGGATTTTCAGCCCATTAATTTAAATAGATGGAAAATCTTGCGGAGCCTGCAATATCCGTGTGCTGAATTCCCAAAACGCATTCTAGGCATGTGAAGCTTTACACTGGGAATGCAAATTCATCAAATCTATCCTTAGGCACTGACATCCCTCACCTTAATGAGCAAAGTTAGAAAAAGAAACAAAAAATTCTAAAAGTGGTCAAGTGTTCTGCCCTCAGTTACAACACAGTTATTGTTTGGTATCTGTTCATGAATCTTTTTATTCTTCACAGAGCACATTTAAAGAATAAAACCACAAAGATTACTGTGTCAAACAATGGGCTGAACAATATTTCGATAACTGTTATGATGGCCAAGGGGCACCTGTGGGCTTTGTGGAGAATGAGTTGCCTTATTGTGTGAATAGAGGCTCATCTAATGGGAAGCAGCCAACAGGAATTTTTAAGCTTGTGTGTTTACCTGGACCGGCGTTGTAGGTTCTGAGGTGAAGATTACCTGACTGTAAGTCGCAAGAGCAATTTCTTCCCATCAATTCACAATAAAGAGTGTTTGGTGGCAGAAACTGGCATGTGGGTGAATTACTATATTGGTGAAGAGGAGAAAAATTATTTTCTTCCTCTATCTTTCTCTCTAGACAACCTCTGAACATCGAGAATATCTCAGTAAGAAAAAGCCATTATGCATCTTTTCGGAAAACTCGAGCCCTGTAACACCAATGGGGAAGACAAGGCCCAAGGTCCTGAGTGCAGCCGTTACACCTTCCATGCTAACGGCATTGAAGGAGACAAAAAATAAATAAATGATCATGTTAATAGCATGCAAGGCACCAACGTTCAGTGTAATAACAGTCTGATCTATCCAGATACCCCGACTCAAAAACCTATAATGCATTGGTCGAACTGGTAAAACACACTACAACATGAAGCCCTCAGTAATTCTCCAGCGATATTGTTTCAATATGGCTGGGAGAACTCCTGGGGAACCTGTCACTGAGTCCTTGGCTGGGTTACAGAAACTAGCTGAATACTGAATTTGAACTGTCTTTTAATGAAGGACAGATTGGTATGTCGTATAAATGACCTAACCATCCAAAAGAAGCTGTTGGCAAAACCCAATTTGGATTTAAAAATAGCCATTGAGGTAGCCGTGTCATTTGAGAATGCAGGAAAAGGGGCTCAAGAACTACAAGGGGCAACAGGCAGCAATGTCTTGCAACTGGGGGGAGGGGGAACCTCATTGAGCCAGTCCTCAATGGAGAGTGCATGTGTCAATCATGCGTTAGCAGGCCCCATTTGACATAGGGACCCTAATCTCATCACTGGACATTCAAGGAAGGCAGTGCCAACTCCAAAGGTATTAAGCAACATACTCCAGAAAGATGTTGTTGCCAGTGAATAAATTACTGCAAACACTGTCAAGGGACATAGCCATGGTGATGTTTCAGGAATAGGCAAAACACGTGCTCTGTAGCAAGGGAGCCTAAGCTGATATCTGAGCATAACATGTAGTGTCCTGCCTCTTCCAGAGACAGAGCCACTGCAACTGCATCTTATTGTAACAATGAAAAGTGCCCCAATAATGGGAGAATTACTAGCAAATGGCCATCCCTTGAAGATGGAGGTGGGCATGGGAGCCGCAGTCTTCATTATAGGGCACCTCCAATTGGGCATTCAACTCCTGAGGCTTGAAGATACAAAGGCCAGGCCTGCCACCTACAAAGGGGAACCTTTACAAATAAAAAAGTATTACATTGGCTCCGGTGACTTACAGACAGCAGTCAGCCCGTTTCCCACTCATTATTGCATGGGAGCACTGACCAAGCCTAATGGGGAGAGATTGGTTCCCGCAGATTAAGTTCAATTGGTTGGAGATTTTCAGGCTAGGTGCTGGGGGACTGCATGAGGTTAAGTATCAGTAAATACCCTGGAGTTTTTCAGGTGGGCCCGGAGAAATTAGGAGAAGCCAAGGCCAAGAATTATATTAGCCTTGATGCTACACTTTGGTACTTCAAAGCGAGGCCAGACCCTTATTCCATGCTGGAGAAGGTGTAAATTGGATTAGGACATCTCGAAAACTTGGGTATAATAGGGCCGGTGCCATTTGCTGAATGGGCCAAATCCTTAGTCCCTATTCTTAAACCTGACAAATCAGTTTGTCTTTGCAGGGATCACACACAGATGGTCAATCGAGTCTCCAAACTCAGTAGGTACCCTATGCCCCAGATCGAAGATCTGTACAGCAAGTTAAAAGGGGCATGACATTCTCCAAATTGGATATGATGTATGCCTACCTCCAGTTTGAATTAAACGCGTTCCCTTAGAAATATGTGACAATCAACACAAAAGGAACTCGACAAGTAAATCTGTTTGTCTTTTGGAGTCTCACTCACACCATCTTCCAGGGGGTTATGGTAAACATCCATCAAGGGCTACCCAAGGTAGCAATATGCAGAGATAAAGGGGGCTTCAGAACTGGAACACCTGGCCAACCTAGAAGAAGTCTTGCAATGGTTTTCCAGGACAGGAGTCCAATTAAAGAGGGAGAAATGTGTTTTATAGGCAGCTAAAGTAACCTATTCATGTTACTGAGTAGATGGCAAGAGATTCCAGTAAAGTTAAGGCCATCAAAGAGGCATTAAACTCAAGGAACAACATGAAACTAAAATACTTCCTGGGGTTAGTCAATTATTATGGAAAATTTATCTCAAATTTGGCTTCCACACTGGCCCCCTTGCATGCTCTACTACGAAAATATCACAGACTGTCTGGGGAAGCTCCACAGGCAGAGGCTTTTTCTCAGGTCAAACGTCAGTTACGTCATCCGATTCGGCCCATAGAAGGAACTTGTTTTGACCGGTGACGCTTCCCTAAACAGGGTTGCTGCAGTGCTACCACATCACTGGAAAATTGGGGCAGAGAAGCCAACTCTAAGACACTTTGGATGCAGAGTAACAATATTCACAAATTGAGAAAATTTGGCATTTGTATTTGGTGTGAAGAATGGATTCATCTATGGGTGATGACTTTTAATAGTTACTGCCCATAATCCCTTATTGGACCTCCTTAAAGATGACAAAGCAATTCCTCAATTGCCTCTGCTCAGATACAGCGCTGAGCCTTGCCATTTGTCACCCCTATGAATAGATTCTGGACACTGCCCAGGATCCGGATAGCTAACAAGGATGTATTGAGTCACCTCCCATTGCCCACAAGCTTGGCTCCTTTACCAGTAGTGGAAGATACCGTGATGACCCAGAACGTTTTGGAGACTTTGCCAGTGTCAGCAAGGCAGATTAAAACCTGAACCCAAATGACTCAATCTTATCCAAAATTAGGCACATGAACCCAAACAGAGGAGGCTAAGGACATCCCTCCAAAGAAATCAAACCCTACCTCATTAAGAAATGTGAACTTAGTGTTGGAGATGGGATCATTCTTTGGGGGTCCTGACCCCAGGGCAATGTCCAATATTAACAGAACTACATAATGGCCACCTGGGAATATCAATAATGAAGATGCTGGCAAGATATTATGAGAGGCCTGGTCTCAATTCCAACATCACAGACTTGGTAAAGCAATGTGACGTGAGCCAGGAAAATCAAGAAATCCCACCCTCAGCCTCCCCACACCCACAGGAGTGGCCTGGCAGACCATGGATATGTGTGCACGTGGACTTTGCGGGTCCCTTTACGGATTCTATGTTTTTAATCATGGCGGACACACGGTCCAAGCTTTTGGGGGTGCATCACATGAGCTCCACAGCTACTTAAGCTATGATTAATACAGTTACCCATGAATTTCATTGAATATGAGCAGAGGCTCGCCCAATGGGAAGCAGCCAGTGGGGGTTTATAAGCCTGTAACTTTATCCGGACTGGAGTTGTAGGTCCTGAGGTGAAAACTACTTAACTGTAAGTCACTGGAGCAGCCTTCTCCTTCATTTCACAAGGGATGCTGGCGACACAAACTGGCGTGTAGCTGAATTACGACAGCGATAGAAACAGATGCAACATTGCCAGAAGTATGACTAGTGAAATCTCTGATTACTAAGTTACAACCATAAGCACTTGTCAACTGCTCATCAACTCTCATGGGAGGGAGAAATATTCTTAGAATAAATGCTATAATGATCACCTTTATTGCCTAATACCAATAATTTTCCTCATGCATTTCAGTAACTGGGATATCTCTTCTCGCTGTCAGCTTCTTGCGACTTTCCTCTCACTGGATTGCAAGGTAAACCAGGAGGAGTACTGATAGATTCTGCAGCCAGTGGCCCAGGGACAAATGAAGAAACAGGTCTGCAGAGTGGGATACAGGTAAAAGGTGGTCAGTAAGTCTGGTCTACTTCATAAAATTACCTTTGGGGTTCAGGAGGGGAAACTAACCAAAATGTATTTTCTTCAGGATGTTGAGCTGGCTGAGAGGTTAATGATAGGGTCACTTGGAGATGGTTTGGGGAAAGGGCAAGTTTGATGATCCAAATGACTTTCCGTTTTCATTTACTATTTTCTAGAAGACAGGTGGAATTTTATGGCCCCTTCCCACCAGCAGAACATTCCGGCTCTGCTGAAGCCAATGGAGTTTTGAACACCTCAAAATGTTTTCCAGCTCCCACACCCCCCTCACAATGAGGCAGTAAAATTCCAACGAAGTTAATTCTTGTGCATTGAGGCACATAAGTGCTTCATTTGAGTTGTCATGCAGTCAGCGCATTGGCTGCTGCGTTTGGCTACATTACACCATGTGACTAGACTTCAATTAGTACTCCGTTGGCAAGCAAAGTGCTTCGGGACATTCTGGGGTTTTGAAAGAAGCTACATAAAACGTAAGTTTATTTGTTTCTTCCTTCATCTACATGTACGTGAGAGGGCACTAAATTACATTAGGCAATGAGCAATGCAAAATTTCTTCTTCAAGGCTTCATGCTTACTGAGGTGGTATGAGGGTGTGAAGGTGAGTGGGGTGGGGTGGTGCCAAAGGTTGAGCCACTTCCACCTCACTTGCTGTAAAATTACTGCAATGGAACAAGAACAGTTTCCAAAGAAACACAGTTAATGACTGAGCATCCACAGCCCTGGAAGGTGGAAAATTCCAAATGTTCACAATCCTGAGTGAAGAAATGTTTTTTTTAATTCATTGATGTGGGCATTAACAAGTGGTTTGCGAGGCCATTTCAGAGTCAACCATATTGCAGTGGATCTGGAGTCAGACCAGGGAAGAACATTAGTGAACCAGATATGTTTTTACACTAATCAGCAATGGTTTCATGATCCTCATTAGACCTTTAATCCCAGATTATTATTGAATTCAAATTTCATCATCTGCCATGGGGATTTGAACCTGGGCCTACCCAAAGCATTACCTGGGTCTCTGGATTACTAGTCCAGTGACAACACCACTACACCACCACCTGTCCCCACCTCATGGCTAAATATTCAATCCCTTATCCTGACACTATGCCCCTTTAGCTCGAGACTCCTGAGGCCAGAGAAACATCCTCCATCTCATTCATGAAGCTTGCTCAGAAATTTCTTTATTTCAATGAAATCACCTCTCATTCTTCTGAGCGCTAGACAGTGTAACCCCAGAATCATCAATCTCTCATGAGTTAGAACAACCTCACCCCATGAATCAATTTGGTGAACCTTTGCTGTACCCTCTCTGAGACAAGTGTAACATTCCTTACGATATGGAAACCAAAACGATAAATTGCACACCAGATGTAGGCTGGAATCTTGTTACAGCAGAACTATCACGTGATGGCCAACCAATTAGCTATGGATAGTTGAGGGGGCTGACTAATTCTGTAGTTGGGCAAACAGGAAGTCACCAACCCCACAATTACCTTGTGGCGGCCAGGGCCTGAATGTCATATTTAAATGGTACCAGATAGGCATCCACTCCCTACAAGCCAGGAACATCATTCTGAGAAGAGGTTTTTGACCTTTAACTGTTGCCATCCAGTCTCCATCTGCTACATTTGGATCCCTAGAGCTGCAAGCCATCACCTTACACTCACTTTGACTTTCCCTCCATCACCCAATACTTGCTTTCTGTGACATTCTGTGACATTGGCACGGTGGCACAGTGATTAGCACAGTTATCTCATTGCTCCAGGGACCTGGGTTAAATTCTGGCTTTGGGTGATTGTGAAGTTTGTACATTCTCCCCCTGTCTGCGTGGGTTTCCTCGGGTGCTCTGGTTTCCTCCCACAGTCCATAGATGTGCAGGTTAGGTGGATTGGCAATGCTAAACTGACCCTTAGTGTCCCAAGATCTGTAGGAAAATTGTGGGGTTACAGGAATAGGGCGGGGGAGAGGACTTGTGTAAAATACTCTGTCAGAGAGTCAGTGCAGATTCAATGGGCTTAATGGCCTTTTCTGCACGATAGGAATTCTATGACTCTCTGATCATTGGTCAACTGTCTATCAAACTAGAACTATCCCTCCATCATCATCAAGCATCCCCCTACCTGACTGGACCTGCCCCCACCACCCTGGACCTGCCACTTCTAACATTTCCAAATCAGATGAAAGGTCATTGACTGGAAATGTTGGGCAGAATTTTCACCATCCAGGTGGACAGCATGAGTCAGGAAGTTTCCCAATTAAGTGACCCAGCTCAAGTAAGAGTGCCCTAAATGGTGGTATGTGAAGAATGCAATTGGGTGCAGGATGCAGAACAAGAGTGACACAAAGGTTGCCAAGTTGCAATGTGGGCTATGTAAAAGGCCCACCTTAATCTCTGGGATGTTGTCCCAGTTGTTTTGTTAAATATTAGGCTCTTTAGTCGTTACCCTTCTCACCCCACACCAACTCATACCAATCCATGTCCCTACCCAACCGCAATGGTCTCTCATACACTTCATGCCAATTGATAGAAGTTCCAAGTCCTATCAGTCACTACATACCCTATGCAGAATCAATAAGCCATATAGTAACAATATAATGTGTATAAATACAAATAGGTTAGTTTGTCCTTCCACGCAAATCACAGAAAGTTAACTTGCAGATATGGTAAGCAATTACAAAGACAAATGGTATGTTGGTCTTTATGGGAAGGGGTTTGAAATATAGGAGTAAGGAAGTCTTGCTGTGCTGCATAGGGCTTTGCAATGAACACAGGTGGAATCTATTGAAGCTCAAAGGAGCAGGAAATAAGGCAGAGAGGGAACTTAATTGAACAGCGGGCAAAATGTCAGCTTCCCAATGGTGGGGTGAAAGCTGGGAAGTAAGTTGATGGTGGATTAAAGGCAAATCAGCAGGAACCAATTTTAAATTATTAGCATACTTATTACAGCATATGGTTAGGAGATTAAAAATGTACCTTTACAATTCAGCAAGTTAGAAACATGTGTCTTCAGATTCAGGTTCCGGCCCCCCTTATGCGACAGCAACACACACTCACTTCTGGACTACCCACCTGGTGTGCCCGCACACCTGTTGTCTTCTGCAGGTAAAATTGAATCAGGGTGAGATGAGGCACTTATTGGCACGATGACTTCATGGGAGACAGGTTGGGGGAGGGTGGGTCAACAGGAGGCAGGCTAAATGGTGTGAGCTAGAGGCTAGTATTTAACAAAGCAATAGTCACATGCTGTATATATAAGAGGCCCTACTTCAAACCCGCAGTGGGGGGTGACTATAAAATTCCACCCCTATTCTTTATTTTCTGTCGATTAACTAACCTCAATTTATGCAAGTGCATGACTCACAATTGCATGAGCCCTATTTTTGCACACAATAACATGCTTCAACATAAAGCTTTGGAAGCAAGTGCCACAGGTTAACTTAAAAACATTTTATAAAGATTATTGTTCTTCAAATTTTAACAGCTTATGACTACTCCAATCTTCTGACTTCTCTTATGCACTTAGTTTGAAATCACCAGATCAACAGCGTGTTGTTGATTTGCTGTTGTATGCACTCTTGTGGCCTTCCTGTCACCCGGCCAACCTGTAATCATTGTCATTTGGTCACAGCATGCGAATTCTAGACCTTTTATTTTGCTGGAGCTACATTTAAATGAATCATTAAACATACCCCGCCATGTGTTATAACAAATGCTCTTATACTTGAGGCAATGTCTGTACTAACATTCAATGAATTGAAATGAAAAGTTTGCAATGCAGCAGGTACGGAATATTAGCAGCATGATTTTACTGGTGTCATCGCTGTGCAAACTACCAAGCAGTATGTCCCATGAACTGAGATCACCTAAACATTCTCCAATCTAAGTAGTGGTATTGCATTAAAAAAACGCAAAACTCCATTTTCTGTCTTAGATGTCATAGTCATAAAGCTAAGTCTTACTTTGTGATTTACCATTAAAACAATGTGCCCAGTAGGTGCAGACGAGTAAGAGGCCTAAGCATTAAAATCATAGCAAACGGTATTTATAACATAAAATACAAAGTCCAATGTAAACACTTGTTTTTCACAATGGAAGTTGAGTAAGCAGACTGCAGACTTACAAATTACCTGAAATATACCTGGAAGATATCTGCAATGTCAGCTTGGTTCCTAATATACTAACATGGGGAGTTTGCGCAAGAACAATTTTCAAAAGCTTTTTCACGGCACAGCTTCATCATATTAAGGGTGTATACCAAAATCTTCATGAGTACTTTCCCCACAATATCCCGGCGAGTGAATCTAAATATCAGGAGACCCACATTCAGAACAATGCGATTCAAGAAAAAAGATCGAGCAAATGGTTTTCACTGTCAAAATGGGACCTCTTCTTTAAAGCAAAACTGAACGCTTGCTGTGTATGTAATTAATAACCTGTCAATAAAATTATTGGGACACATAGCTTTTGAGCTTAAGATTTCTGTGAATGTGATTTCCTCAATAGTCATTAAGTACAGGAAATCATTTTTCCATTTGTTTCAGTCTGGAACTTCATCCATGGTTTCAAAATATTCGAGAGAACAGCTGTGATCAAGAGCTTAACTCTCTTGCATTGAACGTGAACAGAACTTACTTTCAAGAAGACATAGGCAACAGCATATTAAGTGGTGAGAATTCTGCAAAGATGATTCACTATTTGTCAAACCAAAGTGGGGGAGGAAATATGAAACTTACCAGTTAACAACATCCAATTGTAAAAAGGTCACTTTACAATGACTGATTCCTTGACTATGAACTTCATTCATCAAAAGCTGTTTCGATGAAAAGCCTATGTCCTCATTCAGTCAAATCTCCGCATCCAAAGATTCTGTTGCTTACAGACAGTCCAAATGATACAGAATATCTGTTATTCTCTTTTCAACCCTTGATTTAGTTAATTTGAATAATCACAACTTATCTCTACTTGTAATAATACTTTTCCCTGCCAAAGAGAGAGTAGAAATCTGTAAAAATTTCCTTCAAGCGCAGAGTGAAAGTGGAAGTGGCATTAAAAGAACTTTCACGTCTCCAAAAATGTTGTGTTTTTACATCCTGTCATGCAAGGTGCTGCATGACATAGTGGAGTGCAGTATCACAAAAGCAAGCAGGCAACTAAAGTGTGCATTTTATATTTCCTGCACTGAAGAACTACTTAGAATGAACTAAATTTATTACCAGCGTAAGTGCTGAGAAATTTCAGTCAATCTAAAACACCAGTTTCCGACTAATGTATCAAATGAATTGTGTTGTCTGTGCGGAGTCTGCACATTCTCGCGTCTGCATGGGTTTCCTCCAGGTACTCAGGTTTCCCCTACAGTCCAAAAGAGGTGCTGGTTAGGTGCATTGGCCATGCTAAATTCTCTCTCAGGTGTACCCGAACAGGAATGTGGCGACGAGGGGATTTTCACATTAACTTTAAAATTAATTTTCCCTCACCTGTTTCAAAAGTAACAATTATCTTTGGCATCTCAAAGATAGGAAATTAAATCTCGAGCTCTTTTCATGGTTTATGTTCAGCTAATGGCTAGGGTATTAACAACAAACTAATATGTGTAGAAAAGTGTGAAGTTGAGTAAGGCACTAAATGAGGCAGATAGTGCCAGCAGAGCTGTAATAGTGCTTAGTTCACAATCTATTGCTTGCAAATCACAGGCTCAGGTTGAGCTGACACGCAGATCTTCTATCTTTAATTGTGGTAAGTGCTAGATCTAGCTGCCAAATTATGATGATAGGATATTCCACATGGGTGTCAGTGATTTGCTGCTCATATCCATCTTGCCTGCCCTGCAATAAGCAACCTTCCTTTACTGGGAATACTGCATCGTCTCTGTGGCAATACAGGCCTGTATCTTGGAACAAACTGTAGTCTTAGCCCAATAAATAGCCATTATCGTCAAAGAAGAAATAATGGCTTTTATGATGCCCCTAAATAGCTATACAGCCAATTAAATAATTTTGAATTAGTCACTTTTGTCGTGTATGAAATACAGCAGCTAATTTAGATGCAAGGTCCCACGTACAACGAGCAGATAATCTGTTTTAGTTAAACGTAATGCTGGTCAAAATCAAAGGGACTTCATTGCACCTCTTCAAAATAGTGGCATGAAGTGGGCAGAAGAAGCCATAGATCCAGATTTGGGTTCCTGGGTCAGGTGCACCCTTGCTCTGTGAACCTGAACTTTAAAAATGCCTACCAGCAGCTGAGTTTCATACTGTGGGTGGGTGAGATTGGCTCTAAAACCACAAGAATGAATGCAGAGGCTGCTGAATACAAAGGCAGGCTGAACTAAAGGCCTGATGGCACTGTGGTTAGCACTGCTGCCTCACAGCACCGATCACCCAGGTTCAATTCCAAACTTGGCTCACTGGCTGTGTGGAGTTTGCAAGTTCACCACCCTCCCCATCTGCATGGGTTTCCTCTCAGTGTTCTGGCTTCCTCCCACAGTCCAAAGATGTGCAGGTTAGGTGGATTGACCATGCTAAATTGCTCCCCAAGATGTGTTAGTTAGGGGGATTAGTGCGATAATTGTGTAGAGCTGTGGGCATAGGGCAGGGGTGGACCTGTGTAAGATTCTCTGTTGGAGAGTCAGCGCAGACCGATGGGGCTGAATGGCCTCATTCTACATTGAATCATACAGTAGAATCCCTACAATGATAAGGCCTGTCTCTATGCTTTGGCACTTTACATTATTAAAAAAAAAGTTTCTCCACCTCTTCACCCCCACACATACATGTTAAACTATGCCAAGGCATGCCCCCATCCACCCCAATAGACCCTCATACCACTTACGTAAACCCATGCCCTTCTACATGCCCCATGGCCCCTCATTCTGCTTATGCCCCCCAGATCCCCATGGCCATTTATATCCCCCTATACCAACTTAGTGGCACTGCATGTTCTACCATCCTGTGTTGTTATCTCCTTCTTGCCAACCTACCAAGTCTTTTGACAGTTCCTTGACAGCTCAACGGTTCTTAACATACGTCGGAAATCCTGTTGTGTCCACAGTATTCTGATCACAATACTATTTGCAGCATCTACCCAATTAATTATACACTGACAGTAGAAGCAAAACAGAGTACAATGTTGGAGAATTATCTTCTTATATTACGCGTACCTGAAATTAGGCGTAGGTTATTCAAGCATTATCTGCTATTCAATGTGTCCTGACATGAGCCATTCCAGAGATAAAGATAGGTTGAAGTTATTCGGGTCTTTCAGGAAAACAGGAGCAGATTCACTACCATGACAAATGTGTTGCAACAGTAGTAGGGTTCTGGAACTGTTATCAGAAATGCTTAATAAGAAACCAAATAAAAAATCTGAAGGCTTAGAACTATGGTCAGGTATATACTGAGGGATGGGTTTTCACCACCAAGCTTGAGTTAGGAAGTTGCCCAACTTGGCAGCCCTGTCTCAATTTTCAAGGCCCCATTGAATACAAATTTCATTCTGGGAAGGCAGGGTAGGGTCAAGTCAGGCTGGCCATGCGGGCCAGCAGATTTTAAAGGAGCCTCTGAGGTGGGCAGGTGCCAAGGCGAGCCCACGTTGGTTCTCTGGGCTTTGTCCTAATAGTTTTAGAAACTGCTAGGCTCTCTGATCCTCACCTGTCTCCTCATGGTCCCTCCACATGAACTCATACCTCCTCCATACACTCTATGGTCCTCATAAGATAATGCCAATTCCATCACCACTCACCCAGTATCTAAAATAAGCAAATCTCAGAGGGCACATGCTGATGAAAAGAGACTTCTAATAATTTAATAGAGTTCCAGCTCATACACATTTGATACTGAAAAACCTCATATCCATGAAACCCATTTGAAGCTTTTAAATATAAAGTGGTTAACATTTTATAATAAGCAAACTTCGATTCAAACCTCATGTCAAAGGCAATTAATACTTTGCTAACTTTTTTAAACTATTTGTCAAACTATGAAGTCAGAGTATCTTGTTGAGATAATTGTAGATTTTGAAACTCAGTATTTATAACATAGCAATAGCCCTTGGGGAAATGTCAACAAAGAACTCTAGTGAAAATGCATGGTCAGGTAGTAACATATTTCTAAGCCATACCAGATGGCCTATGAATCAAAGCAGTCCAGGAGAGTTTTTTTTAAAAAATACTACTGAAAGCATCAAAATAGTTTGAACTTAGTATGAATGGTTTTATTGACTTTGAGTGAGATTTTCCAGCTGTTATGACCAACGGGATCTTCCTGTCTTGCCGATAGTGACCATTTGCTGCCGATTCCCCAGCGGTGGAGAGTAGAAACAACAGGAAAACCTGTCAACAGTGATAGGACCACAGATCCCTCTGCTGGTCAATGGTGAGCCACCTCCACTGCCACAAAATTTGTTGTGGAGGACATGAAAAATCCCACCCAATGAGTTTGCCTCCTGTATGAATCACACCTTTCCCCCAGCAAAAATTGGACCGTTGGAAATAAGAGTGGAACTTCAATAAACGAGCTCTGCCCTCTATTTTTAAAGGTCCACTGAGTCTTTCCAATTCCACAAATATTTAGATTCTATACACACAATAGTGTAAGAGATGCTCTTGTTATTCATAATCTTCTTATTATGTGTATATATATTGTGCATATTGTCAAGATCATTTTATCAGCAGCATTCTCCGTGTTGATGGTTTGTTACTGCTGGATTCAGATTTTTCAATTTAATTTCATATTTGTGAAATTACTACACTTATGTGCTGTCTTATTTTTGGATCACTTTCAAAGTTAAGAATTTCCATTCCAAATTGAAAGCCTTGGATAAAATACACTAATGAAGAGATATTTATCAAATTGCTGATAGTGACATTTAACAAACTTCTTAACCACTAGCATGCATCTATTAACTACCATTCAAAAATAAACTACTCATCAGCTTATGGTGTTCATTGAATGATAATAGTCAGGACACAATCTTTAAACTACCCCATTAATTATGATATTAACTGAATAAAAATAAGTAATCTCAATTGATGACACCCACAATATACCAAAATTGATGGAACATAATTGCAGATTAAAAGTCTGCAGTATTAAATGTGCAAAACAAATGTAAATTGCTGATTTTGAACTGATTTAAAGACTGCTCTAACTCTTTGTTGTCAGAGATAAAAAAAAGGTGTAATACTGCATTGGAGTAGGAGACCTTACAAAGCACACTATACAATATTTTATTCCCACGTTAAAAAATAAGTGATGGAACAGTAATTATATTCATGGTTTAAAGAAAATCATTTAAAGTTAATTGCATGTTCTGACAAAAACCTCATGGCTGAAACCAATTCCCAATCTTAGAAAATGCTGTTCAGAGATGTTATAAACCTTTATTATAATCCTTTGTTATAAGGACTATATAAATACAAAATCATATTTTCCTTCTGCAGTGACCAAAGGCAAAGTTCTGGTGATAATAGTGAAACTTAAAACGATTTGCATCTTGACAGCAATTATAAGTATTCCATGAATTAGTACAGAACAAATTACCAACTGTATTCTTAAGCGATTTCCCTGACTTGATAAAGTTTCAGTATCAGAGAAGTACTCGAGCGTCAAGTGATCAATCTCTGTCTGAGTTTTGGTGATGATTATATATCAAAAAAAACTGAGTGTATCTGAAATCTTCATCAACTTATACAACATGTTCACTTCTGACATTAAGTGACGTACAGAGTTTAAATCCTACGGACTAATTTTAGCTTTTTAGGAGGGAGATTGGCTAAGGTGTAAAACAAGATGCTGATTCATTCTCACTTGTTTTTTTTTGCCTGGTCCTAAGTAGTAAAATTGCCTTCAAGTGAAATCAAACAACTGAAGGGGTAATTAGATTGCTTAGATGCAGTAAATCTTGATAAATGAAATGATTTGGGCACACACTATCAGCCCAATTTTTACTTTTGTGCACATGGACAGCTATTGAGTGGAGTTAAAATCACACCTGCATCTCTCCACTTAAATATTAGTGATTATATTTTCAAAAACTGAATGCTCAAATCTTCATCAATTTTGACGCAATATTTAGCTTCCATTTCGCAAAAGGAAATCTTTGGAATTCATCAGATTTTTCTCTGTTCAACTGGAGAATGGACAGGGGGTTTCATTTAGGCAAAAGTTTTGACCTGATCGATATTCAAATATCCATTGACCCAAATTGGTCAATTCATTATTCCTGGTGCTTCATTAGTCAAAGTGGTTTATTCATTCAGATGATTCAGTAAACCCCCTCCAGGTAAATCATAAACCCCAGATAAATCATTAACTCCCAAAAGAATTATTCACCCCAGGTAAATCATTAACACGCGAGTAAATCATTAATCTCAGATGAATAATTAACCACCCAGCAAATCATTAAACCCAAATGTACCATTAACTGCCTGCACGGCCCCTCCCACCGCCTCTCCCCCCCCACCCCCGCAACATGGATCATCATTAGCTTCTGATCAATGATTAACTGCCCCAGTGCAAATTAACATCCCAGATAAACCATTAACCTCAAGGTGAATCATTAACCCCTTCCAAGTGAATATTTAACTTCCCAAGAGAATTATAAACCCTCCAAGTGAATCAATGATTCTCCCCTCTCCCTGGTGAATCATTAACTCCCCCTGCACACCCCGCCCCCATTGAAGCATTAACAACATCCCACCACTCCCTGGTAAATCATTAACACCACCCCCCCTCCCCCCAGGGGAATTATTAAACCTACCCGTGTAAATCATTAACCCCTTATTCGACCCAATAACACCACCCTCCACTGCCCCCAGTAAATCATTACCACATCCACCCTTTTCCTCCAGTGACTCACTGACCTCCGAGTGCATCATTTACCACAGATCACTATCTAAGCCCTGGTGCATATCACACCAAAGGCCAATATCGAACTGCTGCCTCCACCCATCTTGCTCAGATGAATCATTGACCACAAGTGAATCATTAAGACCTCCCCCACCCCACCTCAAATGAATCATCAATCCCCCAGGTCAATCACTGTTCCCAGGCAATTAGTTAACACCATGAGATTAGGTGCCCCAGCTGACTGACTGACTCCCAGTAGATTCATGCAGCCAAGTAGAAAGCCCAGATGCTTTATTATACAAAGGTGATTATTTACCAAGTGAAACAATGTAGGTAAACAAAAACCTTTGAGAACACATCATGTATCTGCTTAAATTTTGGTGGTGATTATATTTCAATAAACTAGTAAGGTAAAAGCTTAATAAGAGAACTATTTAAAAATAAGAAAATCCTGGATAAAGCAGGTCCGGCAGAATCTGCACAGAGAGAGAAACAGTTAACATTTCAAATCCATATGATTCTTCTTCAGATCTGAACAGGGGTAGATGTTACCAGCAATGTGAACTCCAGCATGATGCCACTATGAAACAAATATTTTCCTCTATCCCTGTCAGCATTCTGCAGAGACCACTCCTTCTGTGACACCCTGGTCCACTCCTCCATCACCCCCAACTATTCACCCTCTTCCCATGGCACATTCCCATGCAATCACAGTAGGTACAATGCCTGCCACTCCACCTCTTTCCTTCTCATTGTCCAAACATTCTTCAGATGGAGCAGCATTTCACTTGCACTACCAACAATTTGGTCTATTGTATTTGCTGCTCCCAATGTGGTTTCCTCTACACTGGGGTGATTGAACGTAGACTGGGTGACTGCTTTGTGGAACATCTTTGCTCAGCCCACAAACATAACCACAACCTGCTGGTTGCTTGCCATTTCAACTCAGTATCTTCCTATCATGCCCACAGGTCCTTGGCCTGTTGTAATGCTCCAGTGAAGCCCAATTCAAACTGGAGGAATAACAACTCATCTTCCAATTACACATGTTACAGCCTTCTGTGCTCAATATTGAGTTCAGCAACTTTAAACTGTGAACTTTCTCCTCCATCTTGACCTCCTTTTTTGTTCCAATGCAACTCCTCATATCTCCCCAGGGTCATTTATCACCAACTCTTTAGTTTTACTTTCATTAAGCATTGATTTTTATTCTCCTATTAACACATTCTGTTATTTTACCTTTATGCCACTATCAGTATGTTTTTTAGTCTTTAATGCTACCCTTTGTCTTGTGCCCATGACATTTTTGTCAATCTCTTAGTTATCACTTATCCCTGACCTTCTATTCTGCTCTACGTTCTCCAACACCACCACCCCCTCTGTTTGATACATAAGTCCATCATATTTCTACACCTCTTCAGCTTTAACGAAGAGTCATATGAACTCAAAATGTGAACTCTGCTCCTCTCTCCAAAGATGCTGCTTGACAAACTGGGCATGTAACTTGCCATTGTCCATGAGGGACCATAGGTCTCCCCCTCTGTTAGAGAGGGCGACAAGTGGTTATGTAGCTTAAGAGGTACCAGCATACGTCAAGTGTGAGGCAAAGTAAGTCACAGCCTACCACAACTGATACTAATTGAACCCACATTATTGGCATTTGTCTGCACTACATTCTGGCCATCTGAAGTAACTGAATCCTACTCATATTAACTGAGTGTAATTTAAATCAGTATGAACCTATGTAAAATTTCAGCCTTAAGATTTTTTTAACCTAAATGAATCATTATGCCATTGAAAATAAACAATAGTAGCCATCAAATCTACTTCATCGGATTCTAATGAATCCATTGATTTCCCCATGGTATCAGGGTTCAGGTTGAATCTGCCATTTTTGATTTGTAGATTATTACATGCCCTGCTTTAATGCCTACTCTCTTTGATGCTTTTGTACTTAGTATCTGTGGCTGTTCTTTAAGCTTACATCGTTTATTAAGGTGTTATCTTATTGCAACTAGAGAATCAAAAGAAAATTGTTCTTAAAATGACAGGAAAGTTAGGTGAGATATAATAGAATTATTTATGGATTCTCAGAATTCCCCATTGAAAATGTTTGATGCACTCTTGTATTTCCAAACTGTCCCTCATGGAGTTAGTGCAGATAACACCAACTTAAAATTATTTAAATTATCATTATTAATATATTAGTCTGCTTCAGAGTGAACTGTAAAATGTTCACAAGAACGTTTCCTTCTTAAGAAGCTATTTAGGTTGGCAGGTGGGGAGTTACCCTGACTTACTGAAGTGCAGAAAAAAAATATGAAGCTCTTCATAAAAGTTTAAGGAGGATCATGTTGGCGATAAACTATAAGAACATAAGAATTGCTGAGATTGTTTCATGGAAAAGGTAAGATTATAGGCAGTGTTCAGTGTCAAAATAATTGACACATTGTCATAGAATTGACAACTATCATGTCAACGATTCAAAACTTTAAAAAATATTTTTAACTGCATATTTTGATTTTATGATATAAAATCTAAACACAACAAAATGTTATCTTCATCTGAATCATTTGCTATAACTTCCAATTCCTTACAGATATGGTGCAAAGTTATTAGCATTAATATTTCCAGCTTTCAGATTAATTCAGAAATCATTGAGAGAAACAAATCTCTGATAATTTAATTCATTGTTACATATGCCTTCTTCAATCTACAAAGCAAATAATCTTTGTTTTTTTAACCTGTCTTCAACAGTTCCATTCTGAAAGAACTTAAGGCTGCAATTCCACAGGTGCCACCAACACATTTGCGTAAGTATTTTCCATGTATGCATCCTGTTAAAGGCTAGATCAGAAACTCTAAAGTATGTTATGGAGTTAGCCTAGACCACAACTTTATTTGATTTTGGCATTAGAGCGAGCATAAGGTTTTTCACTTCAGATGATTCTATTGACCCACTAGGTAGTTTTTACTAAAACAAACTTTATTAAAGGACACAGTTCGAATATAGCCAAAAGAATTAACTTAACTTTTACCAATTAAAATACTTAATCGTGGAAAAGTGTATTTCTTAACAGCTACCTATTGCTATAGTTCCAATTTAAGCAATATCCCCATAGGCATAAATTCTTCTTCGGAACCAATTAGCAGATGTTAGATTTCTAGTCTCTTAACTACTCTGGACAGATACAGAAAGACATCAGCCCTCTGACTCCCATGCAACAGTTGCCAGAGAAAGATCTACCTTCAAGCAGCAGAACTTCAGAGAAAGAGACCTATTTTCTGGCAGATCCCAGTCTCCAATCTCCACAGACTCAGAGCTATACCTTCTCTCTACATCTTCCAGATAGCAACTGGGCTTGTTTTCTCTCTGCAAGCCCAGTCACATGACTTTTCCTGTCAAAATCCAAATCAAGCTCAACTCTGAAAAACCCCAGAGAAAACATTAAAATAGCAACCCTGCATTAATCCAGATTAAAACAAACATTTTAGCAATTCTGCTGTTGTAACAACATGGGCTGCTGGGTACAGACAGAGCAGCACTGATAAAAAAAAACAAACTGCTGAAACAAAGCCTGCACAAAAATAATGACACAAATATATTTCTTAAAGGTGCAGAATTGTCAATGTTGTGCATCAACCTAATCATTAGGGGCATCTCGGCTGAGCCGAACTTGCCCTCAATACATGCTTCATCCACGCACTTTCCATCGCAGGCCATTAACTAATAATGCCCACTAGTGACAATTAAAGCTTAATTCAATGCTGACTAGTTCTGAAACATTTCCTACATCTTCCAAAACCAAGGATATGTATTTCAGAATGAACCATGAATCAAACCTGAGATATTCCTGACTTGTCTGGCTCAATAATACACATTTATAAAGTCAGAAGGGCGCTTCATTAAACACACCAACAATATTGTACATTATTGCTTAACATATAGTGGTTTCTAATTTGGATATTATCTCCACCTATGAATTGACAGGTGGGCTTTCCTGTCCCTTTATTAAAGTTTGAACAGGATTCAGCAGAGAATACTGGGGAGCCAGAAAGCCAATTAGCTAGAAAAAAATGGGCTAGCTGGTAAGGCGTCAAGATAATTTTACTTTGATAGGCAACATGGTAATCAGATATAGGAAGTGACATCATTAAAGTCTAGAGGGCACATACATGGAAATATTAAACAGGAAAGTTACAATTATTTCCACCTCCTCTAGTTTTGTTGCTATTTAGCCAAACAGTTAACACAAATGCCAAATGTTCTGGCTTGCTGACAAATGTCAATGAGAAAACAGAATTTCAACCATGCTTCCACTATTCATTACAATATATTTACTTTGTCATTTAAATATACTGGCCCATTTCCTTCTCCCTTACTCAGGCATGATTGAAAAGCAGATTAGCATTCATTTGATATTTTATTTTCATTAAAATGAAATGAATGAAAAATCAATTTGCCGTTGCATCCAGTGGTGGTGTTAAAGATGTAATGTCCCTTTTCAGTGGTGCTGTTGTCAATCATTTTCATTAATAGTTTCTCAAAGCTCTTTAAACTCAAGTTGATTTTGCACTGGACTTGTCGATAAATAGATCTCTCCAATAAATTTTAATAACTTTGAGAATTTCTTTTACAAATTATTAAGGCAAAACCATTATAGAAGTTTAAAGAAGTGCCTTTTTAATAGACTGAACAGCTTGGAAATTGGATATGGCTCTCAGAACACAGGAGAGACATTTCCAATTTAATTCAATGCCAATGTGGCACTCTTCTGGCTTGTTGCTCTCTGCTCCTGAATTATACAAGAACAACTCAGCACAAACAGTGAAACCTCAGGCAGCACGGCAGCACAGCGGTTAGCACTACTGCCTCACAGCGCCAGGGACACAGGTTCGATTCCCAGCTCAGGTCACTATCTGTATGGTGTTTGCACATTCTCCCCACGTCTGCGTGGATTTCCTTTGGGTGCTCCAGTTTCCTCCTACAGTCCAAAGATGTGCAGGTTAGGTGGATTGGGCATGATAAATTGCCACTTATATCAGGAAGACTAACTAGGGTAAATGCATGGAGTTATGGAGATAGGGCCCGGGTGGGAATGTGGTTGGTGTAGGCTTGATGGGCTAAATGGCCTCCTTCTGCACTGTAGGATTCTGTGAATTCAAGGAAACAGTCAAGGTCCCAGCTTTTGCTGTGTAAATATAACCAGGTTGGACTTGGAAGAGAATTGAATGGATTGATGATCTGCCAATCCTGCCAGCACCTGACTTCATTTACAGGGTTTCTACATTGGACCCACAGCATCCACAGGAATATTACAATGGGATATAAATTACATATTAATATAGCTTTCCAGATTTTCAATGCACCAGTCTTCAGGAGTGATTAATTTTATAGTGAGTTAAGAAGTATGAAAAAGTATTAAAAATTATTCATTGTTTCCTACTTCACTAAATAAAAAATCCTTTCTGTATAGCTCTATATTAGTATCAATCATACAGATCATTTAAAATATCAATAGCTGAAACTGCAAGCACTCGAACCCTCTTTCTTATGTTAAAAAAAATTAAACAATTCGCTGAATAGTTCAGAGTAATAAGACCAGTCAATCAAGCAATGTTTTTTCTGGCATGCAGCTGTTTCAACAGCCTAATCAATGCTTAGGTTCTTATCAAGCCTCATTATGTATTCTTGGCTGAGAGCCCAAATACCTATTCAACTGTTGAAACAGCCCACCTCGATTCTTGGAAGCTCCTGTGGCTGCCTCCATATCCATTTGAACTTTGGGGCGTGTAAAATGATGGGCGATAAGCCTAACTCCCTTTCACCCTCCCTCACCCCACCCAACCTGACATCTCCCCATGACGACCAGCTCCGGCTGCCCCCTCCCACCAAAGCTCCACCAACTTAACCAGATGCAACCTCACTGCCCGACTGCTCTCGACCTCACCTGACCATTCTACTAGCCACTGAGTGGCTTGCTTAGCCATTTCAAAGGGCAGTTAAGAGTCAATCACATTGCTGTGGATCAGACCGGGTGAGAATGGCAAATTTCTTTTAATGAACCAAATGGGTTTTTATGACAATGGGCAATAGTTTCAGGATCATCGTTAGATTTTAAATTCCAGATTTTTACCATATTCAAATTCCATCATCTGCCGGGTGGGATTCAAACCCAGATCTAAAGAGCATTATCATGGGTCTCTGGATTACTAGTACAGTGACAATATCACTATGCCATCACCTTCCGTTAAATCATCCCATATGCAGATGTTCTATGAGGGAAATGGTTGACACTAGTTTTAGTTGAACTATTTAATACATTACTTCATTAACCCCCAAACAAACCTGATTGAGACAAATCAGCAGTAAAAATAAGTGTTAATATTCTAATCTATGCAGTGCCTCTTACACTGTTTAATTTGAGTCTTAAAAGCTCTTGAATTCAGCACAGAGCAGTGCACCCCTTTTATTGGAATGGTTCCTTTGATTATTGATGTGTAAATTCTGAATGTTGTTGCTTATATCTCAATGACTACTTTAACTCCCACACGAATAAACATCATTCTAAGTAAAGGATGATAAAGAGAAGCAAAGACACGGTCCATCAAAAAGCAGAAACTACTGTTGACCCTGGTGGAATATTAATCTTAAATGGTGCTATTATAAAATTACTTTCTTCACACCAAACCATTTAAAAACATTTCAGTAATTTCAGGACATAAAGAGAGTCACACAGAGAGACAGCCATGACAACATGGAAAAGTAGCATCTGAATGCACACATCAAATCAATGCATATGTCGGAAATCACAGTTTCTGCTATTTTAGTGGAAGCAATAACTCATTTAAAATAAATTGCCTTTCAGACAAATGGTACACAATAACAACTGAACAGATAAAAACTTACAAAGGAAGAGAGACAAATATAGAAGCGCAGCTAATAGTATTCGCTTCTCTGAAGCCAGGATTTACCACTTCGAGTCTAAGGCAGCGCAGGAAGCAAGGTTGTTGTCTGTGGTGGAGCCCAGTAGAAAATCACACAGTATTGCACAATGCTGGGCTCATTAATTATGTAACTGGGAGTTTTGCGACCTTGTTCGCAGTAGAGCAGCAGGAAGTCGCGTGCCTGATTGTCATATCTGGGTGCCTGGACAGACACTTCTTTACTAAGCTCCTAACTACAGTCCAAGACATGAAACGTAGGGTTACAAGGAGCACTGGCACCCAAATTCAGCTTTGCTTTGCTGAAGTACTGCCACACGTAGTGGAGGAGAGGAGGGATGTCCTCAATTTGAGGAATGGAAGAACGAGGCTTCTGTAACTCACCAAACCTACATGGGAGGCGGTCATCAGATTGGTGAGTGCCAACTGCATTGATCACAGGGCAGTGCAGGAAAATGATAAAAGACCTTATCCAGGATAAGTGAACAATCTATTACCCATACTCAACTCACTGAATGGGAACTGGGCATCTGTGCTATCCATGTATAAAAATATATCCCAATCTGATGTGGTAATGCCTTATAACCCCACTGTGGTCCATGTAGTCTGCAGGTAGAAATGTGGCTGCAGATCCTTGACTATGTCACATGAAGAGCACATAATGTGTGGAGGAACTGGCTAGTATAGGGGCTGCAACATTCACTGTTGATGCCATGCCTCAGTCAGCTATACCTAGAGATCAGCACTCTGGACGCTGCTGCTGAAGAACCCTATGGACTAGCTGCAGTGCATCTTTCACATGGCACACAGTAATCAGTTGGTTGTGGGTGAATGCTAGGATAGTGGTATAATGCTAGAATAGAATCCTATAGTGTAGAAGAGGCCATTTGGCTCAGCAAGTCTGCAGCGACTACAGTCTTACCCAGGACCTAGCCCCATAACCCCATGCATTTACCCTAAGCTAGTGCCTCTAACACAAAGGAGCAATTTAGCACGGCCAATCCACCTTCCCACACACCTTTGGGCTGTGGGAGGAATTTGGAGCACCCAGAAGAAACCCATGTAGACACAGGAAGAATGTGCAAGCTCCACACAGACCCAAACTGGGAATCGAACCCAGGTACCTGGCGTTGAGGCAACAGTGCTAACCACTATGCTGCCCCTAATGCCATCTACAGTCCAATTGCTCTCAAACCATCTTGTCTTCTTGCACAGGACATGTTAGTGCATGGAAAGTGAGAGAGAGATAGAGGGAAGGGGAAAGGAGGGGGCAAAGTTGGCCAATGGCACTTCACACCTTTCAAAGGTCTGGCTAATGAGTTGGCAGGGGAGGATCAGGACTTCACGTGCAGACAGTGAGGCAGGCATCCCAGCCTCAATCTAATAGTGAACCATGCTTTCTATTATGATATAGAAGCCTAAAGGTCATGCTTAGTGCCATGTTGGAGGCAACTCTGCAGTCACACATTCTCCTCTTTTGAGCACAGGTGCCAGCAAGACGACGGTGAGGTCTGACTCTGGAACTGAGTCCAGCTCCAGCCCGCAGAGGACTGAGCAGAATGAGGACAACAATTGTAGAATAGTCACCGCAATCACTTGGGCTTTCACCAGCTCAGAGACCCACACCTCGGTAGGGATGAGATCTAGTTCAGGCAGGGTCTCAAAATGCAATGGTCACTTCACTGACACATGTCCATAGCAGAGGAGGCTGGGACAGCAAAGGTCACCAGTATTTGGAGGACTGCTGGGGAAGCAGCTTCAGCTAAGTCTAAGTCTTCCTGAGCCTCAGGAAGTGGTCCTAAACAAGATGTCAGAGGTGCAGCAAGAAGCAGGGGAACATCAAGCAGAGGTGTCTCAACAGAGTGGGATGTTAGGCGCAGGAGTCCATCTGCCTGTTGGTAACTGTGCACACTGAGGGCTCCATGGAAAGATGGAAAACTCCATAGAGAACCCAGTCCAACAAAACAGCTCATTCCTGCTCGGGGTGACAGTAGACCTGCACTTCATCGTTGTAATCATGAGTGAGCTTTTCTAGTGGTGACATGAAACAGGATCAGGATATTCTGAACTCCCTTCAAGTACCCCATTCCATGAAAAAGTCAGGGAAGGGCCCTCAGACACCCTAAAGTCTACTCAAGAACATTATACCACACCGTTCCACCAATCACCACTGATCACCCTTGTGTCTCTGTCAACTTCCCCAGTCACCAAACCACTTCATCACTCTTTGTTCATTACAGTGAATGCCCAGTGCATCTTGCAGATGGTATTCACTGCTGTCATTTTTCACTAGCGCTGGAGGCGCTGAATGTTTGTGGAAGGGGTAGCAATCAAATGGACTGCTTTGTCCTGGATGGTTTTGAGCTTCTTGAGTATTGTTGGAGCTGCCTTCATTTCATGACATCAGAGAAGCAATTTTCAGCTCCCAACATATTATCTGCCCCACCTACCACAAACCACTAACCCCACTCCGTAATGGCGGGACTGGAAAATTACAACCTGAGGTTGTGGCTTCAATTCCTGCTTTGTGACTAGACTACAAAAATTAGACTGACAAAGTGCAGCACTGAGGGAGTGCTTAAGTGCCAGCGGTGTCATTTTTCAGATGTGATGCTAAATAAAGGTCCTTTCTACCCTCACAGGTGGATGTAAGGAGAGTCCAAGGCACTATTTTAATGACTTGAAATGGAGTTCTCCCTATTAGAATGACTAATAGCTGTCCTTCAATCAACTAAAACAGATTATCTGTTCATTATCACCTTGCTGTTTGTGGAAGTTTGCTGTGTGGAAATAGCTGACAGTAACAATGGGCAGAAATTAATACCCGAAAACGCCACGCCCCCCAACCCCCAGCTAAGTTCTCCTATCAGCATGGCTGGTTCAGGAAAGCTTCTTGTACATCTAGAGTCCCTACAGTACAGAAGGAGGCCATTCGGCCCACTGATTCTGCACCAGTCAGCAGCTCTTTGAGGCAGGATATCTGTTCCAGGCAAACTGCGAAGCCTGGTAGCTGAAAGATAAATGCCTAATCGGGATTTAACTCCATCAGGTCCACTGAAGATTGCTCTGACGTGGCTGTCGCTGGTTTTCCAGCTGTTGGGTGGGCTCCTGCCAGAGGCATTAAATTCTACCCAATGTCTGCACTCTAAATACTTAATTAGTTACAAAACGCTTTGGGATTTCCTGATGTTCTGAATGGCACCAGACAAATGCAATTATTTCTCTCATATAATGTTTTTGTTGTTGCAAACCTTTCAAAAAGGAGTGTCGTAATAATATTTACTGCATTAAAATTTAATTTAAATTGCGGAATATGTAACAAGTAGGCTAAATCATAGAATCATAAAATGCCTACAGTGCAGAAGAGGCCATTTGGCCCATCGAGTCTGCACCAACTCTCTTACAGAGCAACTTAAACAGGGCCTCTCCCCCACCCTATCCTTGTAACTCCAGACATTTCCCATGGTTAATCCACCTAAACTATACATCTCGGGACACTAGGAGGCAATTCACCTTGGCCAACCCGCCTAACATGCACACCTTTGGAATGTGGGAGGAAATCAGAGCACCTGGAGGAAACCCACACAGACACGGGGAGAATGTGTAAACTCCACATAGATAGTAGCCCGAGGCCGGAATTGAACCCGGGTCCCTGGAGCTGTGAGGCAGCAGTGCTAACCACTGTGCCACCGTGCTGCCCCTCAGAGCTCAGATTGGGAAACAACTGCAAAAGACACACTCCACCCATCAACCAGAATTACGCTGTTCTACATTTGGAACAGGATAGGAAGCTTTTGAGACGTTTCCTAACTTTCGACTCCAACAACTTGCATCAGTGATAATGAACTTTGGCTAAGTCTGTGACCCTGCTAATATCCACAGTGGTCGCAAACCTCTTAATTTTCCATTAATTTTGTCTCCAGCTGTACAATAATTGATGACCGCAGTTGTTCAAAAAAGGACTACAGTGCTGCTCCACGTAATTATAGTAATTCAACAGAAGCTCATTTGTTTTAACTGACAAGATTTTGGCTGGATAATAATACTTAGTAATCTTTTGTTATCGTTTTAATGTGCTTTCCTTTTTTTAATTTCTATTTTGTTTGTCCTTCTTCTGTTTTTAATACCCGAGACAAGCTATCAATGTAACAAGTTACTACTTGCATCCAGAGTAGGCTTACATCCATTGTCTCTATTTTTTTACATTTCTTTCAGCAATATTCTCACTTTCATGAAAGACAAATGATGACTGCCATTGTTTACTATTTTTATGTGAAGTCCAATAGCTTCCTGTAAGATGCTAGTGAACCACAGGCAACCAGCACATGAACCCTGGAATTTTATCTGTCACAAAAAGCAGCAGGAAATGTCATAACTATCCAATATCATCTATCCCAGTCCTCCAATCTTCCCCTTTCTTTGTTTCAGACCCCCTCCTCCTTTCCAATATGCTTCTGATCTGATTCTTGGGCAGTTCTTTTCACAGTGGTTAGCACTGCTGCCTTACAGTGCCAAAGACCTGGGTTCGATTCCCAGTTTGGCTCACTGTCTGTGGGGGGGCGGGGGCGAGGGGTTGTTGGTAGACAGTGGATGGGAAGCAGGCAAAAATAACAATCATCAGCTCTTGCTGTGAAATTCAACAGGAACTGATTGAAACTCATTCTTTTGGTTTTCTTGACCTCAAACAGCCCCTGGCTCCCTCCCTGCCTACAAGTTAATTACAGGACCTTTACATTCTCCTTATGTTGTGCTGTGTTAAAATCATCATCTATCACTCCCTTCAAAGCATGTTTGATGCAAACCCCTAGTATTAAAAAAAAGATTGTTTACAACTAAACACAGATCTGGCATATTCTTTGTACTATGATTGATAAAAGCTGAGCCAAATGCTTTTTCTGCGGGGTGGGTTTGGGACAGGTGGGGCGCAGCCAGAAGTGGAACCCTCAATGGGTGTCACAGTGAGAGTCCCAGATCACAATGAACTGACCCAGGATGGTCTCTTTCCTAAAACGTGTCTGGACAAGATAGGACCGGAGATTTGCTCTGCGGCTTTGGGATGATGGGGACCCCAGGGGATAGCCCTCAGCAGGAAGTTATTGCTGGACAAAGCTTTCATTGCCTATGTAGAACAAGGCTGGATCTGCAATCCTGCCTTTCCTGGCACACAAAGGTTTCTCATAGGAGTAACATTGCAAAACTCATCTTGGTTTCCTTTGGCCTGTTGGTGCCTTCTGCAGTAGTTCAGCTGTTGGGTTCTACACACCGCAATGTATCATTAAGATCACAATGCTGCACTGTTAATGTGATCAGGCATATTTCCATTCGAATTTGCCCCTCAATTGCCTGCAGTGGGAGTTTCAGCTGACTCCAAAGTCAACCATGATGAGGAGGCACCAGCCAGAACAAGGTGGTTTTAGGTAGGAAATGGACTCAGCCTGATCTTAACCACTTCTGCTCACTATAGTACAAATTGAGGTCAGAGTGTTACTATGTAATTGACTTTCTTCATCATTAGAAAAGAAAGGACTTACACTTACATAGCACAGTTCACCAGCACCTTCTTCCCTTCAGATACCATGCCCTTGAAGTGCATTAGCAACCATCAACTTCCACTAGATTGGACAAATGATTATGCTAAGCAAATTACTGTGGTGATTTGCTGTTGTCACAGCCGCCAGCCACCTCAAAGTGCTTCACAACCAATGGAAGTTTTTTTTGCAAAGTTGTAATGTAAGAAATGCAGCAACCAATTTACATTACATCGCCCGCAAACAGTAATGTGACTGTGACCAGATAATCTGCTCATGATGTTGATTGAAGGGTAATTATTACCATCAAGACAGAATGTAAAACTCCCCTACTATTCTTCAAAATAGTGCAATGGGATCTTATATATTCACCCAAACAGGCAGACGAGGCACTGGTTTAACATCTTTTGTGAAAGAAAATGGCTCGGAATTCTCTGGCCATTCATGCCCCAGTACCACTGCCAGCAAGAGAGGAGAATGTGGCCCTCAGCCAAATCTCCATTCACAGTGGCGGGACTGGAGAATCCCAGCCACGAGCAAGGTCGGAGAATTCCAGCCAGCATCTCTGTCTATGCAGTGCTTCCTCAGTATTTCACTAGAGATTCAGCCTGGATTTTTGTTTTTAGCCCTCGAGTGGGGCTTGAACCCAGAACCTTATGACTTAAGAGCAAACACATTCATTTATGGTGCTGTTTTGATCAAACGCACCGATTACATTGCCACTGATTTTTTTTACTTGTGTTTATGAAATTCAAAGTCCAGATCTTCTGGGTCCGCTTGCCTTTGGGTCTCTGGCCCCGCTGAAAGTTGATGAGTTTTTGGCTGGTGCAAGTCATCCCCCTGCAGCGAGGCTGGAAAATTGTGGCCCGAGTCTTCCATTCAAATAAACTTAGTTTATACAGAAAGATACGCTTTTCAAAAAAAAAATCAGCGATATTGTACACATTCACTTCATCCTTCCTTTGACATCACAGCACAATTTATTACTGAATTTCTTTATTTCCCCAGGCAACAGTTCGGACAATGGCTTCTGTGCAGACACTAAGAACAGAGACCATTTTGCTGAGTGACAACAGCTCTATTTCCTCATGCTGCAAATAAAAAAAAATCCTCCATAAATATCATCTAGTAGCCATGGACACATAATTGGGAAATAGAGATGAATGTGAGGATGACTGAGGAAAATGAGTGTCCTGAAGACCATACTGAGAGAAAAAAAAACAGAGAAAGAAACTAAACAGAGGGCTACAGTATTAAAACACAATTGGAGTAGGAGCCGGGTATTCAGTTTCTCGATAAGATTATGGTACATCTCCATCAACTTCAATTTCTCACCTTATCCTCATATCCTTTGAGTGTCCAAAAATATATTGATATCAGTCTTAAATATACTCAAAAACTTTGCAGCTCTGAGATCGAGCATTCCAAAATATTCACAACACTTTGAATGAAGAATATAATTTCATCTTGACAAGGCTTAAAAACTTGATCCTCCAAATCTGCTTCAAATTTTAAGCTCCCTTGGTCCAACCACAACTCCTAACCCTTCACCTTTATATTAGCCATTCTCCTTTATACCATCGGTCATGTGTTGCACTTTTTGTCTCACTTGCCGGACTTCGCAAGCCAGTGCACTACAGGGTCGCAGTATCCATGTTTTCTCATTACTTCAACTGAGGCAGTGACAAAGACATAGTTGTAATGTTAATCACTGCCTGTGTCTACTTGTGTACTGATTCATAGAATCAGAGAATCCCTATAGTACAGAAGAGGCCATTCAGCCCATCAAATCTGCACTGACCCTCCAAAAGATTACCTTACCTAGGCCCAATTCCCCACCCTATTCTCGTAACCCTACACATTGATCATGGCCAATCCACCTAACATTCACATCTTGGACACCACGGGTCAATATGACATGGCCAATCCATCTAACCTGCACATCTTTGGACTGTGGGAGGAAACTGGTGCAGACACAGGGAAAATATGCAAATCCCACACAGACAGTCACCCAAGGAAGGAATCGTACCCAGGCCCCTGGTACAGGGAGGCAGCAATGGTAACCACCGTGCCACCCGCTTGATCTAGAAAGATACCAAGACCAAAACCATGATCCCATCAATATTGTGATCTCTTCCCCTTTGAATCAAACACTAACCCCCTGACCTTTCTCATGCTCCACTGTTACTTAACTCACCCTCTCCACCCATTCTCCCTCATCTCTGAAACATGAGTATCACAAGGCAGAAGGCATCAACTTTGAAACAAATGAGAATAAAGAAAGAAACATCAAACAAGGTCTCATTTACCACATTATACCCACAATATGATTCATTTTACCATTGAAAAGGGATATTATACAATTACAGGTGTAATTGGCACTGCAGGTACTTCCATACACTTTCATTGAAACATCAATACCATGTATTAATTTTAATAAATAAGATGGGCTATACAAAGATTTCGTAAGAGGTCATATGATAGATTTAATAACCCAACATAGTTAGTCATTTGTCCTCTCTGTGTCACATAATAATGACAATCTGTATTTACAATTCCCTTAACATAAAATAGTCTTAATCTCCAGGGAACACCAATGCTAACTCTGACGAAACTAATATTTTTCAGCAAAGCGGATGTTAAGTTTTTGTATTTCTTTATTGAGTGTAAGTGGATGACAGCTGGGTTTCTCAACTCAAAAGAATCCTAAAATTATCGCTGGCCCTGAAAAAGTGATTAGAACATAGAACATAGAACATAGAACATTACAGCGCAGAACAGGCCCTTCGGCCCACGATGTTGCGCCGACCAGTTACAAAAACAATGACCCACTAGCCTATACCAATCCCTTTTCGTCCATAAACCTATCCAGAGATCTCTTAAACGCCCCCAAACTAGACGCATTTACAACTGCAGCAGGCAGGGCATTCCAATCCCTCACCACCCGCTGGGTAAAGAACCTACCCCTGACATCCGTCCTGTAGCTACCCCCCCTTAATTTAAAGCCATGCCCCCTCGTGCTAGCTTTCTCCATCCGAGGAAAAAGGCTATCACTATCCACCCTATCTAAACCTCTAATCATCTTATATGTTTCAATAAGATCCCCTCTTAGCCGCCTTCTTTCCAACGAAAACAACCCTAAATCCCTCAGTCTCTCCTCATAGGACCTCCCCATCATACCAGGCAACATCCTAGTAAACCTCCTAGGTTTAAAGTTACATGCATTTCTTTTTTAAACAAGGAATTACATAGAATGTACAGCATAGCAACAGACCAATCAGCTTAATGCAAGTGTTTATACATCACATAATCCTCCAACCACCTCTCACATCTAAGCAAAATGCCATAATAACTTAATAATAATCAGATAAAATATAATAAGAGTAATCATAGAATTCCTATAGTGCAGGAGGCCATTCAGCCCATCAAGCCTGCACTGACAACAATCCCACCCAGGTTATGTATTTACCCTGCTAGTCCCCTGACAATAAGGGCAATTTAGCATGGCCCATCGACCCAACTTGCACTGTCGGAGAAAACTGGAGCACCCAGAGGAAACCCGTGCAGACACGAGAAGAACATGCAAACTCCACACAGTTAAATCTTACAGTAAAAGTCCTCCCTCCGAAGTTAACCTTCCTCACGAACAGAGCACATTTCAAAAACAAAGTACTAGTCAACGAAACTCACTCGCTCAGCTCAAACAAAAAATAAAAATCTGGCCTCAATGTCATGTTGCTTCTCAAGTTATTTTAACAAATAAAAAAAAACACTCATGTCTGAAAGAGGGAAGAAATAAAAGACTAAGCATCAGGAACAAGGAGAGATGCAGAGGGCAACACACTGAGCAATGAAATAGTGGAATATAAATGCACGCTCACAATTCTCAGGTCCTGAGTTAGTGATCTCAGGCAACCTGCTGTGGGTGGGTTATCATGCACCAGCTTTCCCCACAGAGAAAGAGGGTTAAGCTGTCACCTTCAGAGTTGTGTTGGTTATGGCCTCAGCGTTGTCTGTCTTATCATTGCAGTTGTCGACATTGCACAAGACAGTAAAAACATCAGAAAGGAGAAAGACAAATCATAATATAGAATACAGAAACTTCAAAAGAACACCACATAAATTTTTATTTCGAATCACAGGAACCCTACAGTGCAGGAGGCCATTCGGTCCATCGAGCCTGCTCTGACAACAATCCCAGTTACCTCACATATTTACCTTGTTTATTCCCCTAACACTTAAGGAGAAATTTATTATGGCCAATCGACCTAACCTGCACATCTTTGGAATATGGGAGGAAAGCAGAGCACCTGGAGGAAACCCATGCAGACATGGGGAGAACATGCAAACTCCACAAAGACAGTCAGCAAAGGCTGGAATTGAACCCGGGTCCCTCGCACTCTGAGGCAGCAGTGCTAACTACTGTGCCATCCCAATGTTTCAATGCAAAAACAGATGAGAGTAATGAAAGTGAGGCTACCAGAAAACTATGCAATCTGACTTTATTGCAATTTTACTGCATCTAAGACTCCTTTCTACAACTTAAGCTGTATTAATGAAAATTACCCAGGGAAAACTGGCTAAGGACAGTTCACGCTTACTTTAGGTCAATCAGGGCAAGTTATACAGATTTGCAGAGGCTGAAAAGTGAACTTTGTTACTTGGTCCCTAATGGCCTGCAAGTAAAACTTTGCAGCACGAGTGGACAGTAAAGGCCCACATTATATCTTGAACTCATAAGCTCAAGGGCTTTCTCAGGGACATGAGGGACCTTACAACAATCAACTGCTATGCTGTATACTCTTGCACTGAGGAGGAAGCTCAAATCCTGTTGAGCTACACATCCATCTACATACATTTCAGCAGCAAACACCGGCAGTAAAAGGCAGCTGTAGTCTTATCTCTTCCCGTATACAAATAACTAAATGTACGTTCTTTATTTGTGTACCCACAGCTAATGCTGATCCTTCATCGATTGCAAGTTCATTTTATTTCTCAAAAGTAGCATCAATCAACACACTTGTTCTCTGGTCAGTGAAACGGATTTCCGTCACTGCCTACTAGGTCATCTTTTCAAATACCTAGGTGTCCCCACAGTAAGAGTGACAAAAGATTTCTCATTTACATTAAGCTCCAGTTCAGCTATTTGAAAATACAGAAGATGCATTCCGCTCGGCCTCGACTTTTGTTGTCGTAACAGATTCATTGCAACTGCAGCCATCCCTGCCATTTTGACATGGACCCATGAAGAAAATAAAGGAAAGTAACAAAAAGAGGGAAATATGATCCATGGAAATAAACAAGAATGGGACTGAAACTAAGAAACCAAATAAATTAAAGTGAACAATGAAATGCAAAGAATTCAGCAAGGGTATAGAAAAAACAAACAGGAAATTAGGGGACAAGGGAAAGTAAAAGATCAAAGTAAAGGAGATCAAAATTAGGTGCAGAAGGAAAAGACAGGCAGCGAGAGGTTCTGATACGGAAGGCAAGCAAGAGCTGGAAACTGAGGAGAAGCAACCACAAGACAAGGAAGCTAAAGAGAAAACCACAAAAGAAACAGGCACACGGAAATGTAGCAAGCAAAACAAATGAAACAAAAAAAAAATCACAAAAAAGTCTCAAGGCATGGAGGATAACAAATACAAAAGCACTTGGTCAAATCGCAACCATAAGATGGCTGCTTCTTTTATATAAGTGCAACCTAATCATCAGCTGTACGTTACTTAAATCATTATGTTTTAAATACAAGAGTCACGAAAGGTATAATTCTTATCTGACAACAGACTGCACGCCACACAGGAAAGCTATATGACACTGTTGTTGTTACATCACTGAAGGTATCTCATTACCTGCAGGCTTTCTGTGATAAGTCAGACTGCTCCATAAAACAAAGATGTTTCAATTCCGCGTGCAAAATGCAACAGCAGCAACCCAATGACACAAGTCCCTTTGGCTGGATTTATTGCCCTGCAAGCCCAATTATTCATTGCAACTTGGTTATTATTAGCTTGCTACAGTGGTTCAGTGGCAGCGTTAGACTGATCCCTAAGCCCACTGCATCTGAAGAAACAATTTTCAGTGATACTGGCACAGCCCGAGTGGCAGAGTGAGAGGAATGGAGAAAAGTCACAGAGTACTGAGAATGCACCCACGTTGCCGATTACTTGACAGAAACATAAAAGTTTATACGATTAGTGAGGCAGAATTAAAATAAATGACCTTTAGAATTTAAAGGAGCAGTTATGATGTTTGAAGAGTTTCATGTATCAGGAATACATATTAGAAATTCGGGCACCGAGGTCAGTGGACCCTGTAAAATTTTCCATCCTCTAATCTGATAGTTTGAATTCCTGATACGCACTCCCACAGCGCAAAGTTTCATGCTGGAAATAAACTCATAAAATCTATCCTTTAGTGTTTACTCAGACTTTTTCAAAGTGATTTTGGTATCTGATGGTTTGAGCTTTGGATTCACACAAGAATTCATACTTTGACAAAATATTTTAGTCAATACTGAAGACTCATTTATCACCAAATTCTCTTCTCCCTAGTCTCACGCAAATTGTCTTATTGAAGCAGTGAAGTTAAGATATTAAGAAACACCAGTTATGTCATCGTGGTGTGATCGGACAGACCCTATGAAGATGCTACATGGGAAGCTAGACCAATCAGGAGTAAGGGTGAATATCCTGAGATGGGGAACAACCTCAGTTGGAATGAGGGAGGGAAAGACAATAGATTTTCATATTAGTCCTGTCAGACCTTTATCTTGTATACATGTCACATTGATAGTAATTTGTTCATTCCTGAAGCCTCAATGAGACGCTTCTGATTTTACTACACTGGCTATGAGGATGGGATAGTGCAGTAAAGCCAAAGACGACTCAATGTGGCTACAACAGTGACAGAACTAATACACAACAACAACAGCTATTAATACACAGCAGTATATTCTGTTCTCGTCCCTGGCTCTAGCTGAGGTTCCTCCACATCCCAGGATATAAGCCCTTACTTTCAACTGACTCAGCTCCCATGTAGCTTCTCCATAGGTCTGGTCCAAGCACAAGGGCTGCCCCCTTAAATAGGCCACATTATCACAGGCATAATATTCCGACACAAAAACACTGAAATTATTTTCGGAGATTATTTTAAGAAACAGAAAATGTCTGCAAAAAAAAAAGGATTTTTTTAAAGTTACTTCCTCTTCCTTGCTGATAAGGATTGTCGATGGGTGTGCCTTGCAAGTAATTCAAAATGATTTCACCCACGTGACAATAAAAATGCAATATTAAGATAAAATATTGGAAGTTAGCAGACTGTTTGACCTTCAGCCAAGCATAATTATTTTTACATCCTGCAGGGTGTACTGGATAACAATCAAAAGTTGGAATTTTCCCTATCTAATCTCATCATACCGAGACTACATTGCAGATATTTCATTGCCCTAAATTATACCAGCTAACTCAATATAGCTTCATGCAAAAAAGCTGGCAGTAGTGACTGACCTCGTCTTGCCTCCCTTTGCACAATGCTAAAAGTTAAAGACGAGCCCTAGCAGCTTTCTTGCTCTGTATAACTAACATACACAACAACAACGGAGGCAAAGATATAAGGATACATAAAACATGTGCTATTTCAAGAAAAGACCAAGGCCAGTACCTAGCCACACTTTGCAAAAAAGCACGCAACCAGGGACAATGCAATTAAACCGCATCTCCATGACAAAGATTGCCCCATAACGATGGTGCTACTCGCAAATGGCCATCCATTAATAATGGAAGTGAACACGATGGCTGTGGTCTCCGTTATCGGGGAGCAAATATCTGCTCACCTCCGAGCTGGTAGTCAGCTCCTGAACTTAGAAAACACAAAGGCCAGGCTGGCCACTGGGCACCATGGTGATCCACTTACAGGCAGCAGTCAGCTCAACTTCCACTCATCATTGTACCGAGACAAGGATCTAGCCTGTTGGGGAGGGTGATCTGTATAAAGTCATCAATGAGTACCCCAAAGTTTTTCAGGAAGGGCTTGGAAATATAAAGGGAGTCAAAGCTGACCCTGAGGTTTTAGCTAAGTATTTTAGACTGAGATCAGTTCCATGCTCTCTACAGGAAAAGGTAGTCAAAACTAGAATGCCTGGAAAAGCTGAGCATCATAAGACCCATACAATTCACAGAGTGGGCCACTCGTAATGTTCCTGTCTTTAAGGTGGGCAGCACAGTGGCAGAGTGGTTAGCACTGATGTCTCACAGCACCAGGGACCAGGGTTCAATTCCAGCCTTGGATCACAGTCTATGTGGAGTTTTCACATTCTCCCCGTGTCTGCATCGGTTTCCTCTGGGTGTTCCAGTTACCTCCCACAGTCCAAATATGTGCAGGTTAGGTGGATTGGCCATGCTAAATTAGCCCTTCATGTCAGGGGGACTAGCAGTGTAAATAAATATGCTGGGATTGCAGGGATCGGGCCTGGATGGGATTATTTTTGGTGCAGGCTGGATGGGTGGAAAGGCCTCCTTCTGCTCCGTAGCGATTCTATGGATTCTTTGAAGTTGGTCTGACGTTTTGGAGACTATCAGCTTTCTGTCAATAGGCTTTCTAAACTTGACAGATATCTCATGCGGAATGGGAGAATTGATGGAAAAATGGAACAGAGACGCCTATTGCGTATGCATCTAGGAACTTTTTGGATGCTGAGCAGAGGTATTCACGGATGGAAAAAGAGGGGTTGGCAGTTCATAGAATCCCTACAATGCAGAAGAAAACCACTCGGCCCATTGAGTCTGCACCAACCACAATCCCAGCCAGGCACTATTCCCGCAACTCCACATGTTTACCCTGCTAATCCCCCTGACACTAGGGTTAATTTATCATGGCCAGTCAACCTAACCCACACATCTTTGGACTGTGGGGAGGAACCAGAGCACCCGGAGGAAACTCACGGAGACACAGGCAGAACATGCAAACTCCATACAGACAGTGACCCAAGGCTGGAATTGAACCTGGGTCCCTGGCGCTGTGAAGCAGCAGTGCTAACCACTGCGCCACTATGTTGCCCTCATGAGGAATGGAGTTATATTCAGCATTACAAAAAGATCTGTCAATACATCTGTGGTAGATGCTTCATCAAAGTAACTGATCATAAATCATTGCTGCAACTTTTTAAAGACAAGTCAGTACCCCCCACCCCCAGCACCCCCATTGCCTCTTCCTGGATACAGACTTGGGCCTTGTTACTGGTGGCTTAGGAATACCTACTAGAGCACTGCCCCGGGACTCAGACAGCTAATTCCGATGCACTGAGTCGTCTGCTATTGCCGCTAAGCCCGGCTTCGTTGCCAGCCAAGGAGGAGGTCGCAATGGCCCTCAAAGGTTTGGACACCTTGCTGATGTCTGCAAGGCAAATCAAGGCCTGGATGAAAAAGGATCCAGTCTTATCTAAATCAAAGCATATCATATTATATGTCGGATTGAGGGGCAGCCCTTGGGGGGGAAATTAAATACCACTTAATGTTGAGGGTGCTATCGTCCTCTGGGTTTCCATACAGTTGTCCCTCGTCTAGGATGATGATCGCTACTTGTGGAATTTATGACAAAAACTCAGCAATTTCTGATTTCATTTCACAGTGGCCTCCTTCTGCACTGCAGCGATTCTATGATTCTAAAAGAGTGAAACTCCTAAGTTTTCTCTGTTCACTTTGCAGTCAGCAACGTTGACTGGCAGCCATTAACAAATACCAAGTTGTTAGAAGAGTATTTCTGCTATTAATTGCTCGACTCACCTTTCTTGTGGCAGACTTTCCATCTCGTGAAACAATGGTTTATGCCACAGTGGTTTGCTGGTAATTAATACAAAAGATGCAGCAACTCTTTGAAAAGCAGGAGAGGTCCAAGTTGAAATGCTATTTTTACCAAACTAACTGCAGATCAGTGTAAGTTATCCAATAACTTGTGATGAGTCATAATTCACAGGATCTCTCTTTCTCACAATGTGTTGCTGACCAATTTGCACATTATCGCAAACACCATTATATTTTCTTCAAATTCGAGACTTGGATGAGCAGTTCAATTCAGGGTGCAGCAAGAAATTGAAATACATTGCACAATCCATTTACCAACTGAACTGTAATGGGAACTGGGGTTTTACAAATATAATGTACAAAGGAAGCTTTATAAAGGAAAAAAATCATAAACTTTGATTATGGACTCAATTCTAGAGGTGCTTTAGTGCTGCCGCTTATGAGCAGACATAGATAATTTCCCCCGATTTCCAGGCTCTCAACTTTAGAATCATGTAAAATCACACCCTTATACATTCACTCTGCCATGCCAACAACCTTGAGAACTTCTGTACTGTCAGAGATTGCATCCTAATCTGATTTTACAGAATGATTCAAGTTATAATTACTGAACAGGTACAAGGATTCCAGCTGACAGGCTTGAAGGAAGCAGATAAATGGCTTTGCTTGTTTCTGGATTCATTTCTAATTATGAATACCATTTTCCGTGAATCAGCACCTTCATCACATCTGCATCAGTGCTGGCTATGACAGACACCATTACTGTTAATGTCACGGCTACTCGTATCTAATAGATACGCTCAGGTTATCACACTTCCAATTTACTTTCCCGAAATAGTGCACATGCAGCACAACAACAACAAAAAAAATTGAGAATCTTGTAGTAATTAGAGATCTACCTTTATTCTGTATTCTCGGATTTGTTCACTCGTGGTGCTCATTTAGGTAACAGATGGAAGGGCCGGATACATAACAACAGTATCAACTTACATTTATATAGTGGATTTAGTGCAGTAAAACAATCCGACTTGCTCAACAAGAGCAATGTCAACAAAAACATCGAATCACAGAAGGGGATAACAAACAACTTGATCAAAGAGGTACGCATGCATCAGACTGGATATATGACACAGAAATAAACCATTCAGCTCAATTAGTCCAGGCTGGTGTTTTTCTTCCACTCAAGCATTCTCTCATCTTCCCTTATCAAGATATATGATCATAACCCTCTATTCCCTTCTCCGCTTACTGACTTTCCCCTTAAATGCAACTATTCGCTTCAACCGCTCTGTGCAGTGAGTTCCACATTTTCTCCACGCTTTGGGTAAAGAAGGTCCTTTTGAATCCAATAGTGGATTTATTGGTGACTATTTTATTTTGACGGCCTCCAGTTATGTCTTTCTTAACAAGAGACAACATTCTCCCTGTAATCATTCTTTTTTTACAATCACCCCCCCACACCAGCCTTCTTATCAAGAACAAACAGACCCAGCCTGTGAATTCATTCCTGATATGTATATATATGCATTTCTGATATTATCTTTGTAAATGCTCTCTCTGCTCTGTCCAGTGCCTCTATATCTATTTTTCTAATATGGTGGCCAGAACCATACAAAATATTTCCTACTTTTCACTTTTATCCTTCCATTTAGTTTGATTTATTATTGTCAGATGTTTTGAAATACAGTGGAAAGTATTGTTTCATACACGCTATGCAGACAAAACATATAGTTCAAAGAATACAAAAAGAAAGAAGAGAATGCAGAATATAGTGTTACAGTCATAGCTAGGGTGCAGAGAAAGATCAACTTAATGTGAGGTAGGTCCATTCAAAAGTTTAATGGCAGCAGGGAAAAAACTATTCTTGAGTTCACTGATACCTAATCTCAGGCTTTCGTATCTTTTTCCTGATGGAAGAAGGTTGAAGAGAGAATGTCCAGGGTGCGTGAGAATCTTGATTATGCTGGCTGCTTTTCCGAGGTGGCGGGAAGTGTAGACAGAGTCAAATAAAGGGCAGCATTCCCCAGCCACCCCCATCCCGCAACAAGTTTTCCCACTGACGTTGATGACCGTTCACATTCCTCACTCAAGCCACTGAGGGTAAACCTACGGCAGGGATTGGCTTCAACAGAACCAATGATCCCACTGGCAACAAGTGCTGGAATACTGGGTCCATAGTCTAGTGCTTGTTTTCTTTTTTTATGGCCATTTGTGGCTTGTGGGGCAACTTTTAACGATAGATGCATTTGCACCTTGAGATGTATTTGTTCTTTTGTCCTCTCTAGATTTGCACCTTGTGAGAAATAAGTGACTTTCCTGGTCTTTCCACCAAAACGTACTACCTCACATTTTTCTGTATTTAACTTCATTTGCCAGTTATTTACCCATTCTGCAAGTCTGTTAATATGCTCCAGCAATTTGTTGCGGTCCTCTTCAGCATTGACTATCCTGTAACTTGGTGCGTTCCACAAATTAGAAATTGTTTTTGATTCCAGAGTCCAAATTGTTAATGTAAATTGTGGACAGCAGTGGTCCCAGCACTGATCCTTGTCGAACACCATTTCCCACCTTCTGCCACTGAATAACCAAGTAGTTTTCACTCCAATTTCTATCTTGAAACCAACTGGCAACCCATGCTGCAACTTGCTCCCTGACTCCACATTCTTTAACATTATTAATTAATTTATTCTGGGGAACCTAATCAAAGACTTTTTGAAAATACTGCAATACATTGCTTTGAGTCAGCAACACAGAAAGTAGACAAAGTTTAAAGTTTAAGTTTATTTATTAGTCTCACAAGTAGACTTACATTCACACTACAATAAAGTTAACATGAAAATTCCCGAGTCGCCACACTTTGTAGCCTGTTTGAGTACACTGAGGGAGAATTTAGCATGGCCAATGCACCTAACCAGCACATCTTTCAGACTTAGGGAAGAAACCAGAGCATCCAGAGAAACCCATGTAGATACGGGAGAACGTACAAACTCCACACAGACAGTGACCCAAGCCGGGAATTGAACCTGGGCTCCCGGTGATGTGAAGCAGCAGCGCTAACCACTGTGCTACTACGTTGCCCCATTCAATAAGGTTGGTTAAACAAGATTTTCTCTTTTGGTAAATTTTAAGGAGCAATTGAAATGTGGACAGAAGGATGCGGAGAGCGTTTTTCAAAGGCATTTCAGAGATTAGGGTCACAGTTGCTGAAAGGGCAATGATGAAACAAACTCCTATATGATAGACCAGAATTGCAAGAGTGCAGAGATCCCAAAAGCTTGCAGGGCTAGAATAGGCTGCAGTAGGAAGGAGTGAGATTAAGGAGAAAGGGAAAACGGTTGAACTTTATGGGTGTGATTTTCCAGCCCTATAAATACGAGTCTTTGTCAAACTTAGAGTCAGTGCAGGTCAGCAAGCAGAGGACAACAAGATTTTGAGCAAGTCAGGATATGGAGCGGTGGAGCTTTGCAGACGTTCAAGTTTAAGCAGATGACAGGAGGCCAGCCAAAGATGTGTTGTAATAATTACATATCTCAATTACAGTCTTATCATAGCCTCTTTCATCACTGTACCAAGTGTCATTCCTAATTTTGTATGCTTCACAGAAAGCTGAATTACTCACAGAGGGAAGACCTTTGCCAAATAGGTCGCAATTATCAGCATTCATTTCCAATCTTCTATAATGGGCATCAGTGAGAATCAGCCTTCACCAACTTTCCCTGTGCTAATATCCACCAACCCCAGCTGATGGTGCCTGAAGCAGCCACCAAAATCCTTCCGACACAGAAGCCTTGCTCTGACATGCCATGTGACAACTCAGGAGTTCTGAATTACATACGGTTAGAATGATGACAATCGCTCACTCGCTCAGCCTTCCAGCTTAAGCATGCTGAGTTTCATCTGGAATCTGGCTTCTTCTCACAAGTGAAATAATGCCAGGTTGTACTGCCTACTGTGTACTGTAATGTAAACAAGATTGATTTTCCGTTTTTCATTAAAAAAGCACGGTGAAAGCATCTTCGATGCTTGATGACATAATTCTGGCATTGCAATTTCAGTCTATTATCTCCACTCTAGTGAAGCAGTACTAATGGATGGGCTGCAAATGCAGTTACATGATTGGGGGTTCGGATGACATATAGACCATAACTGTAAAGTTCAAAGGAGTTTAGAAACAGCGTCGGAAGCCCCAAGGAGCAAGTTCTTGTGTGTTAACTGTATTCATTGGTTTTTTAAATATATAATGTAAGCTTTTATTGGCTGTCTATGCAACATAGTGCAAGTTCATTTTGTAACTTATGCATGGTTTCCGTGGAAGATGAAGGTTAGAATTCTTATCATCAGATGTGAACGACATCACTACAAATAGTGGAAGGATTCTCCCTGGTTAATGTTTCATGGCGAAACCATTTGTGGTGAAGGGCTTGGACGGGAGAGGCAAGGTGGTCTGTTGGTGTGGAATTTTAACAGGGAAGAAATATTAAGAGTGACAGGTTTCAAAATGGAACTACCACTGACACATTACACCAAATGTTTCTTCCTCTGCCAAACATCCTATGAAATTAATTCGATTGGAAAACCTTCCCAGTCCATTCACAATTGCACCTGAAACTTGTGATCAGAGGAGGTTTGGTTCTTTTCCATTACATTATGACATAAGCAATTGCAAGACATTGTGGTTTAAATAAATTTTATATATTCATGCTCCCGGCAGGTGATGCTCTCTGCCAGGTGTACAGGCTGATAAAATGACCCTGCTGGTGCACAGAACAGACCAATCTCATACAAAAAGAGAAATGTAATTCACTCCACTCACTGAAACCAGAGAATAACTAGACCGTATAATACTCTTCTGTGAGTCCCATGAACAATAATTCTATCTAATTGCGATGCAACCAAATCAGTTTTCATGTTACTGACAACAGAGTATCATATTTTGGTGCAATGTTGGTCTATTGAGTGCCTCATTTATATAATTTAATGCAGAACACAAATTTATCCTGGAATATTGCTTTTCCAAGGATATAATATGGAAATAAGCTACATATTTGATGCTACACTTGAAAGTCAGATGCTGCAGTGTTGAAGTGGTAATTCTCCATCCTGTTATAAAATAGCTTTCGCTGAACATCAGCTCCTCGGTGTCACAGAGTAGAAATCAATAGAAGCAGGTTGACAGAAACCAGAATCATTTGATGCTTTACCACAACACCACCACCATTATCAAGGCAGTGAAGTGTGATGTATTTAGTTCATACAGCACTCATTGCACCCAATATGCCTTGTCATCAGGGGGAAAATTACACTGGATAGGGAAGGCAATCAACTAGTTGTGGTACAATCAAAAAATGACAGTCTCAGCTGCTTAGTGGAGCAGTTAGAAGCACTATCCACAACACAGCCGAGTTCTTAGTTTACCCCAAAAGATGTTTCTTGGTAATTGCTGTGCTAAGTAAATATCTCCTCAGAATTCCTTTAAGTTCCTCTGCATAAGAACATAAGAAATAGGAGCAAGAGTAGGCCATCCAGCCCTTCGAGCCTGCCCCGCCATTCAATAAGATCATGGCTGATCTGTCGCTGCTCAGTTCCACTTTCCCGCCCTCTCCCCATAACCCTTAATCCCCTCTCCTATCAAAAACCCATCAACCCGCGTCTTAAAAATATTTAGCGAGGCAGCCTCCACCACTTCAACGGGCAGAGAATTCCAGAGATTCACCACCCTTTGAGTGAAGAAATTCCTCCTCAACTCTGTTCTAAACCGCCCCCCTTTTATCTTGAGGCTGTGCCCCCTAGTCCTATTGTCTTTTTTGAGCGGGAAGAGTCTTTCCACCTCTATCCTATCCATCCCATTCATCATCTTATACATCTCAATGAGATCTCCTCTCATTCTTCTAAACTCTAACGAGTACAAGCCCAGTTTATTCAGCCTCTCCTCATAGCTCAACCCCCTCAACTCCGGTATCAGCCTAGTAAACCTCCTCTGCACTCCCTCCAAGGCCAAAATATCTTTGCGCAGGTGCGGCGCCCAAAAATGCACACAGTACTCCAGTTGCGGCCTCACCAATGCCCTATACAGCTGCAGCAAGACCTCCCTACTTTTATATTCAATCCCCTTCGCTATGAAGGCCAGCATCCCATTCGCCTTCCTGACCACCTGCTGCACCTGCAAGCTGGGTTTTTGCGACTCATGCACAAGGACCCTGAGGTCCCTCTGCACCGTCGCCTGCTGCAGTTTTTCGCCCCGTAAGTAATAGTCCTTCCTACCATTCTTCCTACCAAAGTGGACCACCTCACACTTGCCAACATTAAATTCCATTTGCCATTTCCTGGCCCATTCGCCCAGCCTATCTAGATCCTTCTGCAGACTCTCCACACCCTCCGCACAATTTGCCGTTCCCCCAATCTTGGTGTCATCAGCAAATTTCGACACTCTACACTCGGTTCCCTCCTCCAGATCATCTATATAAATGGTAAAAAGCTGAGGCCCCAGCACCGACCCCTGGGGCACTCCACTAGTCACCATCCGCCAATCCGAATAGCACCCGTTGACCCCCACTCTCTGCCTCCTATTTGACAACCAATCCTCTATCCACGCTAACACCCTACCCCCAACTCCATGTCCCTCGACCTTCTGCAATAACCTCTTGTGAGGCACTTTGTCAAACGCCTTCTGAAAATCTAGAAAGACCACATCCACCGGCTCTCCTCTATCCACCGCCCTAGACACATCCTCATAGAACTCCAGTAAATTTGTCAGACACGACTTCCCTTTAATGAAACCATGCTGCGTCTGCTCTATCAAGCAATTCCCTTCAAGATGCCTCGCAATTTCCTCCTTAATGACAGATTCTAACATTTTACCTACCACAGACGTTAAACTAACCGGCCTATAATTCCCCGCCTTTTGCCTGGCACCCTTCTTAAACAATGGTGTAACATTAGCCGTTTTCCAATCATCCGGCACTTCCCCGGAATCCAGCGACGTTTGGAAAATAACCACCAAGGCATCCACTATCACCTCCGCCATTTCTTTCAGAACCCTCGGATGCATTCCATCCGGTCCTGGGGACTTGTCCACAATCAGCCCCTCCAGTCTGTCGAGCACCGCCTTTCTAGTAACAGTAATGTCATTAAGACCCTCCAGTCCTACCACCTTTCCATCGCTAACACCCAGCAAATTATTCACGTCCTCCTCCGTGAAGACAGAAACAAAAAAGTTATTCAAGACCTTAGCCATATCCCCATCCCCTACCACTAGGTCCCCTTTCTCATCCTCTAAAGGACCCACATTCACCCTAGCCAGCCTCTTCCTTTTTATATATTTATAAAAACTCTTGCTATCCTTTTTTATATTAAGCGCTAGCCCAGCTTCATAGTTTCTCCTACCCTTCCTTATCAACTTCTTTGTCAATCTTTGTTGACATTTAAACCTCTCCCAATCCTCTTCTCGCCCACTACTCTTAGCTACTCTAAATTCCTCTGCTTTTAGTTTAACACTTTCCTTCACCTCCTTCGTTATCCACGGCTTATTACCTCTCCTCCTACTATCCTTTTTGACCATTGGAATAAATTTCCGTTGAGCACCAAGAAAGATCTCCTTAAAGATCCTCCACTGCTCCTCAACAGACCCTCCCTCCAACGCGCTCTCCCAGTCCACATTCGCCAATTCTTCTCTCATCCTACCATATTCCCCTCTATTCAAACAAAGGACGCGTGTCCGGGAACCCACTTTCTCCTCCTCCATCTGCACCAGAAACTCCACCATACAATGATCACTCTCCCCAAGAGGATCCTTCACCACAAGGTCCCTAATTCTACCCGCTTCATTACATAGCACCAGATCCAAGATAGCTCGCTCCCTCGTCGGCTCCAACTCACACTGTTCAAGGAAACTATCCTAGAGTGCTGGGCATTAAATAAAACTGAATTCATTTCTGGAATTTACAACATGCTTCAAATAAATGCAGCTGTGTTGTAGGCAGGAGGTAGTACCATTCATACTGTCTATATTAGATTTGGCTGATATCAAAGCTGATCCTTAAGTACTACTGAGCAACTTCACAAGTGGGTGAGTGATCAAGGTAAACGGGATCAGATGTACATGCAGAGCAGACTAGGCTTAGTTGTGCTTCTGCCTCTGACTGCGTATGACAGATGAAGCTGGTAGCTTCCTGTCCATTTCCTTTCCACAGGCTTTTATCTTCTCTTTTGTGTTCCCGACACAATGGCAATCAGGGTAAAATTCTCATCTCACGTGGGAGTGAAGTTAAGGAAGAGAAAATCGTATTAGAAAGTAAATAGACTTGCCTATGAAAAAAATTCCGGCCTTCCTCTCACCAAG